>NC_137276.1:117002500-127002500 GCF_054371585.1 Giraffa tippelskirchi | reverse complement strand
GAAAAGCTATGGCAAACCTAGACAGTGTATTAAAAAGCAGAGACATCACTTTGCTGACAAAAGTCCACATAGTCAAAGCTATGGTTTTTCCAGAAGTCATGTACCAGTGTGAGAGTGGGACCATAAAGAAGGCTGAGTGCCAAATAATTGATCCTTCTGAACTGTGGTGCTGGAGAAGACTCTTGAGAGTCCCTTGGACTGCAAGGAGATCAAACTAGTCAATCCTAAAAGAAATCAGTCCTGAATATTCATTGGAAGGACTGATGCTGAAACTCCAATACTTTGGCCACCTGATGTGAAGAGTGACTCACTGGAAAAGACCCTGATGCTGGGAAAGATTGAGGGTAGGAGGAGAAGGGGACAACAGAGGATGAGATGGTTGGATGGCATCATCGACTCAATGGGCATGAGTTTGAGCAAACTCCAGGAGATAGTGAAGGACAGGGAAGCCTGGTGTGCTGTAGTCCATGGGGTCACAAAGAACTGGACATGACTGAATGACTGAACAACAACAACAGATCTCCTAGAAAACCTAACCTAGGAGCTGCAAAGCAGCTCCCAAGTGTGTTACTTTGCTTGCAGGGGGTTAAACAAGTTTTGTTTGGTTGGTTTTTTAATCTGTTGGCAACATTTAAAACTAGAAGTTTCCTGTGTAAGACAGAAACCAGAACCTAGATTTCAGCTTCTCTTGGGGAAACAGACACTGAACGGCCAGTGTGGCTATCTGGGATTCCCCATGACCTACTGCTCCTGCCGTGAGCTGTTCACTCTCTCAGGCCAGCCACACCCCTGTCTTCCTGGTATCACTTTCCCAGTACGAGGCCTAGAATTTCAAATAGCAGCTTGTTTTGAAAAATCAGACCTGTAAAGAGATAGCAAGTGCTATAAGGATGCTCAAACAGGGACTGTCTGGTCTCCTACCTTTAGCTGGGTCTCCTCAGACCAGGTGTGGGTGGATGTGGCCGGCGTGGACAGAGTTCCTTTGTTGCAAACGGAGCACAGGATCCTTGTGAGGATTAAGTTAGATGACATATGGAAACACTTGGCAAGAATCCATGCTTGGTAAATGGTAGCTCTGAGCAGGGCATCGGGGCATTGGAAAGATTCTGATGAATAATCTGCAGTTCAGACTCCAGAAGTGATGGCCATAGTCAGGCAGCTGCTGAGCACCTGAGAGGATCAAGCTGAGGAAGAAGGTGCCCTCTGACTCCAGTTTCTGCGAACAAGGATGCAGGCCCCCGGAGTCACGCAAGAAGATCTGGAACCCAAGGTGGAAAAAGACCCTTGGTGTAACACAAGTGCCCTTTGCCTTTGGCGAATCACTCCTGTGTCACCAAGAGTGTTAGAAAGCTCAGGAGACATGAAGGGCCACACCCAGCATTTGTGCTGTGTACCTGCTTCTACTCCAAAGAAACCTTAACCACTGACAGCTGGGTGCCTTTGTCCCAAGCACTCACTTCTCCTGCAAACGCACAAGTGACTTCCTGCAGACAGCCAGTGGCCAGGAGCCTGAACATCCATAGGGCAGCCTGGGCTTCTCCCACATGGGATGGAAGCAGTTCCTATGATCTTGATTCCAAGACTTAGTTATCTTGGAAGCTACCACCAATCCCTAGAAGCCATGCCCAGGAATGATCTCACCACTTTCCCCTCCCTGTCATGGATTCCACCAAAGCCTGTTTTATAGGGAGTTGCCTTTCTTCTATTTCTTCTGAGCTGAAGGGGACCATCCCTGGGTTGAGCAAAAGATGAGTAAGTGATTAGTGTCTGCCATAAAATGATCTCGTAAAGCATTTATGTTGTCCCACAAAAAGGATCTGGTTTTTACAAGTCTGTCGTTTTAGCTCTTTTGTGGCAGGTAGAAGGCTGCCAAAGTCATTGAATAACACCGGGGTAAGGCTTGCTTTAGGAAATGGGTAGCCAAGGATCTGGTGCTTCCCCACACCGTTTCCTTCTCCACCACATGACCTGACAAAAAAGCAACTCTCTGAGTCACACACTGAGTGACCCAGTATTGAGGAAATAATCCATTTGCTATGATAAACTAGGGAGGTCCCTTAGAAAGAAAACTGGGGCTTCTCTCCTGCCTGGAGTGAGACAAATGATGCGGCAACGATCCCCACACTGGGGATGTTGACGTGAATAGGGGTGCATTTTTGATAGGAAAATACAAGGTCATCTCAGTTGAAGCTTTAATCAAGTCAGAGCTTCTGAACTAGGGAGGGTCCCCAGGGAGCCTGGATTCAGGGAATCTGGGCTGGAGCAAGCTTTTTGGTAGCCACAGGCACTCAAGATCCCTGAGGAGACCCATCCCCCGCCCCTACCAAGGAAGGCTGTCTGCATTTCCTAAAATGGCTCCAGTGTGCAAGAAATCCCTGAACAGACACTGTCTGCAGATGGGCTTTGACTGCTAGCTGTTAACAGTCTCAACTCTTCCCACATCTGCTTCCAGGAGATGCATTGGCTCTGCTCCCTTGGCCAGTAGAGATGAGGATACCCCACCCCTATAAATCTTGAGTTTGGTGGCTTCTTACTGCCCTTTAGGCTTGCATTCACACACACACACACACACACACACACACACACACACACGCAAAGATTGTCTCCTTGATCTCTGGGTCATCAACTCTGGGCAGAACCGCTTGGACAATGGTTTCTCCTGCAAAGCTGAAGAACTAACTATACCCCTTCACCAATATTTCCAGTAAAAATATCCTGCCATTTAGGGTAGGCTGATTCGCTGTCTGAAATGTACAGAAATGGTAAGGTCTCACGTGTGCAGTGGGGAACCTGTCTGCTGGTCTGGACAAAACCAAAACTGAGTGCTTCTTGAGGTTTCTTTCCTTCCTAGAACATCATGATTCTGAGATCCTTCTGGATATACACACTCAAAGCGAGTTTTTCTAAAAACAAATGGGATCTCACAGAAAATTAGTAGCGACTGAACCAAGTACAGAATCTTATTTAGTTCTGGCCCCAGGGGGAACTTGATAATTTACATTTTAGGCAAAAACCCTTTTCCCCCTTTAAGTACTGCATAAAATGGCAAGATTCTCAACTGAATAGTAATGTTACCATAGCAAACAAAGGGAAAGCTATGAAAATCTGGAACAGAAACATGTGGCCTGTTAGTCCAAAAAAAGTAAATGCATCAAAAAGAAGGTTGGCCTCATTCTCTGTCCCGAAGCCCCACACAACCCATGCCAGCACCCTCAACGTGACTTCAGGTCTTCTCCCACCAGGCAGGCCCTCTGTCTTTGCTCAGTTCTTCCCAAGCCTTCAGTGCTTTCCCCTCCCACTTTGAGGGCAGAGGTTTCCTTGTCCATATTTACAGCATGAATTCTCCTTTCAGAGGACCTCCAGGTCACGGGGAGTTGGTCTCTTCCTCTCAGTACCCCAGCCCTTCATACGAGGGGCTCTCACCACCACTGGCAGCTTCACTGCTGGCATCAGACCTCTGGAGGGCAGAGACACAATCCTGTCTGCAGGCCCTTACACAGGTAGACACGTTTAATACATTTTAATGACATTTAAGTAAATTGAAGAAGGGTGACCTTTCCTCCAGTCTAAGTTTGTCGGTATATGCCACAGATTACTTGGAATGTCATATAAGAGTTGGGGTGACTTCAGTTTAGTTCAGTTGCTCAGTCGTGTCCAACCTTTGTGACCCCATGGACTGCAGTGCACCAGGCTTCTCTGTCCATCACCAACCCTTAGCAGATACCATCATGATTTCTCAGTCTTGGCACAAGGATCATTTTTTGATGTGAGGGGCTGTCCTGTGCATTGTAGGATGTTTAGAAGCCTCCCTGGCCTCTACCCACTAGATGTCAGTAGCACTCTCCCACCTCTCCAGTTGTGACAACCAAAAATATCTGCAGACACTGTCAGTGTTTCTTGGGGGCAGAAATGGCCCCAATTTAGAACCACTGATGTGGGTGATTCCTAAAGGAGGCTGAGAGGAAGTATCAGACACCTCGCCCGGTGAGGATCCTACCCAGACCTGCTCCCTACTGCTATAACCATCACTGTTATAATACATCAGTAGAAGGCAGCTATTTATAGCTTCTGACCAAATATTTTACTCTGACAGGCTGTCACAGTGCTAGCCAAACACTGGAATCTTCTTAAATGGGGTGGAGAAAGAGAGAACAGGGTAAGGCCCATCCTCTGTGAGATACGGGTATCTTTTTTGGGGAGGTTGTCATTTTGGAGACAGTACAACAGCTACTAAGAGGTACCTGGGTTCATGCCAAGAAGACTGAAAGGCAAAAAATAACAACAAAAGCTGAAATGAAAGACTTTTTTTTTTTTTTTAATCTTAGCAGGTTGTGAGGAACCCTCACTGCTTAATAAATCAACACATACAAACTCAAGGAAGGTGTGCACCTACTTTGGCACGAACTGCAGAGTGCAGAAATGGTCGGGATATTTTCGGTGCACAAAGAGGTAACCCCCACAGGTCATTCCCTGGCCTCCGGGGGCAGGGGCTGTCCATCTGCCAGGAGGCAGCCCACAGGCCAGCGGAGCTTCGATGAAGTGCATCTGCTCAAACATGGCAAATGGTGTTGAAACAAACAACCACCCTGGCTTTTTTGTGAAACTACGACCTTCTGTTGTGTTGAGGAGCTGAGTCTGAGTGAGGACCCAGTGGCCACGAAGGAGCTGTGGGACTGCTTTTCCCTTGCTGAGGCACTGAAGGTTGTGAGGCTGTGACTGAGGCATTATGCATTCATGACTGTACAGGGACTTTCATTCCACATATCTCGAGATGACAGTGGAAACTGGAGCTGTTGTACAAAGTGTTGGCTCACTGCCCTCCCCTCCTCATCACATCATTTACCTGCTGGGGCCAGAGAGGGAGGGGATGGAGGGGGTGGGGGCCTGTGGAGTTGTAGGGGCGGGATGGCTGAGGACATGCCTGAGGTTTGGGGCAGAGCCTCTCAGCACAAGCTGCTGCAACACTGGTAACCACGTGGCCGTTCTCACCTTTGATTTCTGTTGGCTACTTTCAGACTTGGGAAGCCAGCTGGGGCCCTCTGATGAGAAAATCAAAGATTCGTGGCATCAGACAGGTTGTTGATACCATGCGGTACTCTTTGACACCACTAGAGAAACCCTGACATCCTGGCAAGAGATGCAGTTGGACTTAGCAAGGCCCCATTGCATCAGCAGCAATGTGGGAACAAGGGCAAGAACAACACAGGCTACAGCTTCTTCTTTGATACACAGGTGCTGGTGGACAATTTTGCTTTTCCAAGGACAAATCTGCAAAACAGGTATCGAAGTGAACGTGGGATTTGGATGAGGTTGAAGTGGCTACACCCTGGATGTGAGGACCCTCTGACCAGGACTGAGGGGGCCCAGAGGAGGAGGAGGCTGCAGGCACAAGTCAGTTCAGGGGTGACAGTCTGCCCTGGATGGCCCTGCAGACACCTGGCCCGCTCTCAGACCCCCAGCCTTGCCCTCTAGAATGGGTTGAGGGGCTCCCCGGGAGCAGCCTGGGGGAGGGCAGAGCCGGCCAGGACAGACACTCTCTTCCTTGGGAACGGTGACTCACATGTTCCAGGCAGGGAGCGCAGCACGTCTAGACAATTCTTGCTGTGATGCATCCAGGCTGCCTCCTCACAGTTAGCAAAGTCCCTCTGGTTGGACCTCGTGGGACCACACCCAGCACTTAGTTACCCCAAAGCACACTAAGAAGACAAAGCCCTGGAAAATGGGAGGGGGAAAAATGGATATAATTTCATGTTTCAGAAAAAAAGATTGAAGGGTTCATCATGGGAAAAATCAGAATGTTGTTAATGTCCTTACACACTGTATGGTCGGGCAGTTTCTAAGTTGTGTGTGTGCCCGGGCCACTGTAAACCCTCCAATCCCCTCATCCTGCTCTGACCCTGGTCCCTGATGGAAAGCCCACCCACCCCAGCTCAGCAGGGGGACTGGAACAAGCAGCCGCTTCCCCACCCTCAGAGGTGCTGGAAGGGCTTACCAGGGAGGTGTTGGGATCATGCCGCAGCCTTGCTGATGTGAAGATCCTGTAGTTTTTTCTCGAATGTGCTCTTGAAGGCAGAAGTTGACCCTGGCAAAAAATGCAGGGCCCTTCTCCCCTCCTTGTGCCCCAACACCCACTTCCCAAGGGAGCAGTTACAGCCCTGCTCACCAGAGGGAATGTCTTCCTCAGCAGCACAGATTCTCCGGATGAGAACAGCAACAGGAATCTGAGACCAGGGCTACTGCCCTTGGTTCAGAAAGAATGGGGCTGCTGTTTGCTGCCCACCCTCCTGTCCCAGTGGGCACGCTTTATGACACTGTCCCATCCTAGGAACACCTCCCTGACCCCGTGACTTTTCATGTCCCCCGCCCAAGTACAATGAATCTTTGTCACCTTGCTTCTGTCCCTGAGACTTACCCGCCCTCTTTTTGTCCTGTCACTGCCTGGCTGAATGATGAGGTATCTGAGCGGGGAGGGATCTGGTCTTTTCTTCGTGTTCCCAAGTACAAGATGCTCCTTCAGGGCTGATGACCTTGTTCATCCCTGGGATGAGGAGTAACTCTCGTCAGCTGGCAGGGAAAGGCAAGGCTGGGAGATCTTGTCCTTGGGGGAGAGCTCTTGGGGAATGCCAGCCTCCTAAAGTTACTCCATGTCCTGATCCATGTTCACTATCCCCCCAACAAAGCCAGGCCATGATATCTTTTGACTCCTCTCTTCTGCATTGGCTCACCAGACGGAGGAAGGGACTTCAACCAAGCAGAAGGCGGCATGTGGGGCCTGGCCTTGGCCCCCTGTCAAGACTCCTTCCAGTCCAGTTGCTCCCTGGTTGCTTTTTTTTTTCATTTATTTATTTTTAATTGAAGGATAATCACAATATCGTGTTAGTTTCCAGCCATACATCAACATGGATCAGCCA
Source organism: Giraffa tippelskirchi (assembly GCF_054371585.1). Taxonomy (NCBI): domain Eukaryota; kingdom Metazoa; phylum Chordata; class Mammalia; order Artiodactyla; family Giraffidae; genus Giraffa; species Giraffa tippelskirchi. Next base: position 126,995,589 of record NC_137276.1, on the reverse strand, counting down.
TAGGTATACATTTGTCCCCTCTCTCTTGAGCCTCCCTCCCACCTCTCACCCCTCCCTGTTGCTCTTTAATTAAAGCCCAGTGTTCCAGATGAAGAAGAGGTGGGGAGTCAAAGAGGTTAAAACTCAGTTCAAGTTGAATCAGGATTTATGTTAATTGGTTGTTTGCACTGACTTCCAGCACAGTGCCTCATATGTTGTGGCTCATATTTAGCATTTCTCACTCATCTCTCATCAAAACCTGATGGTCCCTGAGCATCTTTTCATTTCCACAGACTCCTGCTTTGGCGGGGTGTGGCAGGATGGGGAGACTGAGCTCAGAGATTCATGGTGGTAATGCATTAGCGTACTTCCCCTGCCGGGTAACATGGTACGGTGGATAGTGTTTGGTTTGGGCTGGCTGTGCCCTGATTCACCAGTGGGAATCACTTCTCCCACCTACAGGAAGCTGTTAGTCAAGGTGCCTGCTTGTTCTGAGCCTAAGTTCAGATATTCAGATCTTTGGAGGTCAGTCAGATCTGCCTTCCCTGGAACCCAAAATTGGAGCAAAGTCATTAAAAGATGAATCCAATTCGAGCTCTTTCCTTATCCACAGCAGTGGACCGAGGAGACACTGCTGAGGGGATCCTAGATCTTAGACCCTTGACTCTGTGCTGCTTCCTGCCCATGAAGCACCTCAGTTCCTGTCTATTTTGTCCTGGTTTCCTTGCCATTGGGAAATTAGCTGTTTTTTTTCCCCCCAGTAAATTCCCTTTTGGCATAGATTCTGTTGCTTACCACCCAAGGAGCCCTAATTCACACCCCAATAAACCTGGGTTTCTGAGCACCCCTTAGGTAACACTTGGTTTCAGAATGTTGCCCCAAAGCCAAAGTCAGGGAAGTCTTTATTTACCTTGACTCTGCAGTAGTCATCTCCCAGTGTCCATCTCTTTGGCTGCCAAGCCCATGCTGGTGTTAGTTGACTATGGTTTCTGACTCCCCATTTGGTTTCTTTCAGTATTCTTCTGTTTGAGTCAGACCGGACCAGATCTCTCCTCACTGTACCTGGGGAACAGACTCGCTTCCCATGTGTTCTGTTGCTTGATGCAAACACCCGCTGGGGAAATGCAAATGGGTACAGTATTTTTGTAAAGCAAATTGCACGACCATAAGCAAGGGCTTTTAAAACATTCTTTCTTTCTGAACTAGTAAGTCAACTAATTGAGGCCTTTATCCTAAGAAAGTTGTCAGAGAAGCAGAAAGATGAGTAAGAATATTTATTACATTATTATTTTGTAGTAGCCAACACTTGAAGATAACTTCGATGTCTAGCAGCAGGGAAATAAAAAACGGTCTGTTCGTGTGATGATATGTGGCACACCCATTCAAAATCACAGTTTTGTGCAATATTTAATATTATGAGGAAAATTCTAACACTATCTTGTGTACCAGGTGTAAAAAACAAAAAAAAAACCAGGACACAAAACTGTGTGTACAGAGTAATCTCAATTTGTCTTATTCAAATTGGGAAGGATTACACCAACATATTAGTAGTGATTATCCCTTTGTGGTTTAGTAGGAAACCCTCTGAGGTGAGAACTATGTTTTATTTAAAGTTATAGCTCTAATTCCTAGCTCAGGTCCAGTCATATAACTTGCCTAGAGAAGTAATGAGAAATTTTCTTTCTATTTTTCTATGATTTTTATTTCTTGTAAATAATGAATGTGCATTTCATGTAAAATCAGAAAAAAATTTTGTAGACAATAGTGTATCAGTGCATGAAGTTTGAAAGTGAAAGTGTTAGTCACTCAGTCATGTCAGACTCTTTGCGACCCCATGGACGGTAGCCCACCCGGCTCCTCTGTTCATGAGATTATCCAGGCAAGAATACTGGAGTGGTTTGTCATTTCCTTCTCCAGGGGATCTTCCTGACCCAGGGATGGAATCCAGGTCTTCTGCAGCGCAGGCAGATTCTTTACCTTGAGCTACCAGAGAAGCTCTGAAATCTTATTCATGCTTCAGGGTCCATGTGGCTGTTTTGAAACATGGTGACAAATATTTGATTGCTCCTTCTTTAGAGAGGTGGAGGTCTGTATTCTTTCTCTTTAAATAGGACGGCTTCAACCAATGATATAGTGGCAATGATGCTCTGTAACTTCTGAGGCTAGGTCATAAAAAGTCATCCAGTTTCTGCCTCATTCACTAAGGGTATTTGATTTATTGACACCCTGAAAGCACAGTGTAAGGGCTCAACTACCCTGAGCCTGCTATGTTGGAGAGGACATCTAGGGGCATGCTGGCCAGCATTCCAGCTAAGTCTGTCCTTCATCCCAGTGCCAGGCACGTGAGTGAAGAGCCACCTTGGAAGTGAAGCTTCTGGCCCGCCCCCGTCACCTGAGTCACTCTGAGCCAACAGGATCCAGATACTATAGAGCAGAGACAGGCTGTCCACATTGTGTCTCATCCAAACTCCTGATCCACGGACTCCTTGAGCATGAGGAGATGGTGAGTATCTTATGCCACTAGGTTAAGTGGTTAGAGCACAGCAGATACCAAAATAGTTCTCCTCAGACTCCATCTTTGTGAAGTCTTTATGATCCTTTCTGTCCTTTGCATAATCCCAAGTCCTAAATTAAAAGTAGCCATTCTTGTCTCCCAAAGCCCTTCTCTATACCTGTGTTAGAGGACTGACTCATCTTGCCTTCTCCAGATGATGACTTCCTTAGGGGAAGCAACTCTGTGAGTCACTTTTGCATCCTCAGAGCACAGTGTCCAGCACATGGGATCTAGTTGATGGTCCTTCCATTCCTTCTTCTATTAGTACAATGCACAAGGGAGATGGGAATTCACAGAGAAGCCAGATTTGGTGTGTGTGTGTCTGGCTGTTATTGAGTTCTGGCTGTCTCCACGCTTCTTGGCTGCAACCTAGCAAGACAATGGGATGGCATTACACCTGTACACCCTCTCAAATCTTAGTCTGCTCAGGCTGCCATAACAAATGGGTGGCTTCAACCAGAGAAACTTACCTTCTCACAGTTCTGGAGGCTGAAATCCAAGGTCAAGGTGTTGGCAGGTTTGGCTTCTCCTGAGGCCTCCCTCCTTGGCTTACAGATGGCAAGTCTTCTCATGTGTCCTTGTGTGGTCTTTCCCCTGTGCATGCACATTCCTGGTGTCTCTGCCTTTTTTTTTTTTTTTAATGTTGTATTTATTTATTTTGGCTATGTCAAGTCTCAGTTTCGGCAGGCAGCCTCTTTGTTGCCGTGCATGGTCTTCCCTCTAGTTGTACATGGACTTAGTTGGCCCACTGCATGTGGGCTCTTAATTTCCCAAACAGGTTTGAACCTGTGTGCCCTGAATTGGAAAGTGGATTCTTAGCCACTGGACCATCAGGGAAGTCCTCATCTTTTCTTTTCTTAAATTATTTTTTAATTGGAGGATAATCACTTCCTTGCCTTTTCTTATAAGAATACAGTCTTATTGAATTAGGATCCCACCCTAATGACCCCACTTATCTTTACCTCTTTAGAGACCCTATCTCCACATCCTGTCATAATAGAAATTGGGGCTTCTACACAGGAATTTAGGGGTGGAGGGAACACAGTTCAGCCCATAACATAGTAAGTTATTGTTTATACTCCCTGTAGTTGTAGGTGTCAGTGAAAAGAAGGAATGAACTCACTGATCCACATTCTACCCACATACTTTCCTGGCGGTTAGTTCAGGCTTATGCTGTTCTTGCTCCCCTATCCCTTTAAATGATAGCCCGCTTAGGCGATAGACATCTGTGACAACATGCCCTTCTCCACAACCAATGGAAAGATCTAATTTCATGTAGCTTTTGTTTGTTTGCTTGTTTTCCATTTGGTGCCCAAGGAAACATCAAAACAAATCTTCAGTACCAGACACAAGACAGGGCTGACTGCAAAGCGATGAACAACATGTCACTGTGTACAAGCGGGCCCTCTTCTCTTGCAACCTCGTCAGTTTACGGTAGCCAAATAAAGAACATTCAAAAAGGGGCTTTGGTGGGAAGCTGAGGATGATTTAAGGACATGAAGGAATGCCAGGAGCTAGGGTGACTAGCAGGTAGTCTTCAGAACTTTTCTTTGCAAAGTAATTCCTAGTAGTGTCTTTTTTCGTCAATCTGTTTTTATTGTTTTATATCATATTCCAAAAATGAGAGAGAGAGAGAAAACTATCTTCTACTGAAATGAATTGGACTTGGGACTGTTTTATGCCCGTATGTGGGAGCTATAGGTGCTGAGTAAGGCATGGAGCAAATATTCAAGGTCAGACACTTGCCCTTTGGAATTCAAATTAAAGTGTACCTACCTTGCATTTTTCACCCCTTGTTTTCAACTGGTCTGTCATACTACCTCTGTCAACCAACTAGTACTACTGTCAACCATGCCTCTCCCCACCCCTCCTCTCACCTTACTTTTCACCACTTAAGAAATGAGAAAACGTTTCTCATTCTGATTCATGCTATCGCTAACGCATGCACCACAAGAATCAATCAGCTTTCATTTTCACATAACGTAGCGTGTTTACACAATTACCAACCACCCTGACTGCATGCTGCTGTAATATTACAACACTCTTTATGTGAAAATCATTTCTGAAATACATTTTTATCTGCCAGTTGAAACTGGTAAGAATTTTGTTCTAATCTGTAAGAAGGCTTTATCCCTGCTCAACACTATAAAGCCCTCAAGATTTTATCTTTTTTGAATTATCTAAAGGTAGGAAAAGATTCAATTTGCTAAGAGTCCTTGTTTTTGACACAAAGACAAATATCTGCTCCTGAGCTATACTTCACAAAGCAATGATTCATTTTAAAAACCTCTCGGGATCAAGAAATCTCTAGATAGAGAAAATGAACCCAAGTCTTTCTCTCTTCATTAATTTTAGTATGTTCTCTCTCTGCTGCTTCACTTTAGAAAGGAGGTATAATTACTATCTTTATGAGTCAGACTCATAGCCCAGCACCTGTTAGAAAATTAAAAAATATTTTCTCCACATTACATTACAAAGCGAAGCCATTGTTTTCATGCAGTTGCTGGTGTTCACTCATTTGCCAAAATGACTGTATTGAAGGCTTTTAAAGCCATAGTGATAATGAAAAACAATGACTGGAGACGTTCCCAAATGCCAATACATAAAGATAGTAACATGAACTTGATAAACTCTGATTTTAATTCTTTTAAAACTGCTCGTAGTTTAATAAAGGTGAGTCAGTTTCTCCCAGGCACGATGAAGCAGCAGATTCAGACAGTTTAGAGTTGTCTTCTTAAACTAAACCCCAGGTAGTTACTTAGGTATGAGGTATAGAGCTCAGTCAATGCCAGTTACAGAAGGAGAGTCAATATGTGTGAATACATTATTGAGATAAGAGATTAAGGGATAATTCTAAGTAAGAAAAACTGATGTCACAACATAAAAATTATCCAGCTCAGGAAAGAGCAGAGTATGATTTAAAAAAAATCTTTACACAGTCCATTTCTTGCCTAACTGCCCTATAAAGAGAGAAAGGTCAAAGTATTCCTTATTCTTCTGATAACAAATGCAGTGTTTGATCTCAATGCCTAACGAGACCAATTAGACGCCACCTCTTTCAACTCTTTAATGTTTTCATGACTTCAAAGGGTGTTTGTGTACAAGACTAACTTGAAATTGACTTTGAATGAGAAATACATGCGACACAGTCACAGATTGTTTAGGGGCATGCAGGAGAGCTCTGCTAACACTTGCAACCAGCCCAAAATACACACAGCATTTGCAGGCCTTCTCCATGTGTGCCATGGGGCAAAAGGAAGTGAGATGGTGCTTGCCCATGGCCAATGGTAATACAAAGTGAAACAGAGTTTGGCAATGCGTAAAAAGTGAGGGATGCTGAATCAACTTTTCATTATTTTAATCTAGGCTTTTTTGATTAAAAGTAATTTTTTATGTTCTTCTTTTCCTGAAGCCATGAATCTATACTGAATGAATTAGTGGGGAACTGATTCAACAGGCAATATGTGACGTATGATCTTCATTTCTTAAATTTCTTTGATCCATTTCTTTGTAAATAATTATGAGTTAAACAGTTTATTAATGACATAGTCACTGGAGCTCCTGGGGGATCATTCAAAATGTGTTGGAGAATTGTTTACAAGTGATTTGAAACCAGGTAACCAATGCTTTAGGGTCAAACACTGAGCTGTTATCTCCAGAAAAGCAGGGTTTTCATCTTCTCTAAAAGTTTTTATAGTATTTGATGCAAGAAATTAACAATCTGGTACAGATGCTTTTAATTTATCACCTCAGCATAATGATCGACACAATAAAATTTAATGTATGTTGAATGAACAAATGAATGAAGAGAAAATAATACAAAGTTTAAGAGTATGGATAATTTTCCTTAAAAATCAGCATTTCTTTCCAGGATAATTTTAAAGAGCAATGTTTGTTCTAATATCCTACAGACTGAGAATAACCAAAAAATCAAAAATAAATAAAATATATTCTGGGGTTTTTCCATACAGAAAGACATATTCTACATCATTAAGCACTGTATGGATTTGCTTTTCCCAGAAGCAGGTGACTAGAGGAAATTTCTAGCTTTGAATTCTTATATTACAAAAAAAGAGAATGGTGGTCATTGGAATAATGTAAGTAAGGCCACTTATGTTTCTGTCCTTTGGTTTCCAGACCTCTGTACTCTTCTGACACAGTGCTTTATAGAAGCCTTCAGTTCAGCACAGATGCTGCATCATGGATGATGTCTCCCCATCTCCACAGAGTATTTATTGCCTTTAGTTTGCTAAACTAGATATGCTAAAAGATTTACCCAATGAAAACAACCAGAATGCTAGAAAAAATAACAAAGGAAGTACTTTTTAAAGGCATCAACAAGATGGCACAGAAGTAAGGAATCTGAAGAAATAAAAAAGCAAGACAGAAGTAGTGACTTTGGGAGTAGAGAACCAAAATGAGTTCTTTCAGTGCTTCTGTCAAAACCTAGAAGGAAACCGTGAGCATTTTGGAAAATGTTTGATAGGAGACATCGGGAGATAAAGCCTCAGGCCCACACAAAATTGGAAGTCTTATAGGAGATAAAGCTGGAATCTCAGAGAGTTTTACCTTCAATTTGAAGGGTGAGTGAAAAAAAAAAACGGGCTATGCAGGAGACAGTCACACATCTGATTTGATCTTTATGCTGGAGGAAAGTAGGAGGAAGTCTCACTTGAGAATCTGTACCTGCAACCTGGCCCTCATGTGATTTCTTGTTTGAATTTATATCACCTGTAATTGAAAAATTGAAAGAAGAGAATTTTAATGAAAGTGCTCCAAGAAGGTTTGTGTAACCAACTGGGAAGAGCAAAGCAAATCTTTTATGAAAGAACACAGTCTCAACCCAGGTCTCAAAGAAGCCTTAGAGATAAAGTTCCAAGGAACATAAGCTCACATAAAAACATACTTAGGCATGATCTGCCCTTCCCTCCACCACACATGCACACAAAAATAAAGCACCATGAGTGAGAATCAGCAGAAACAACAGACAGAAACATCAGATCTATAAAGATGATGAGATACAATATAAAATAATCATGTTTGGCATGTTTAAGGAAATGAAAAGTTTGTGGAAAAGGAATAAGAGAATTTTTAAGACAAATCTAGCAGATTGAAGAAAAATTGAATGAAGCTTTTAGAAATGAAAAAGTGCTTTACGCAAAAGATTATGAGGACAAATGGAGGAAGGTCTGAGATGCAAGGAGAAATGGTGAGCAAAGAAATTGACAAACATTGATCACACAAAACAATAATAGTAATATCTAATTTGTGAGGTTAAACAAACAAGATAGAATTCAAATATGGTCAAAATATAATATAAATTGGAATGGGGTGAAAATTGTAGTTATAATATTCTAAGGTACTTTGTATTGTTTGGGTGAAGCATCAAGAGACTATGTAAGCATGTTAACGTGTGTGTATGTTAGTTGCTCAGTTGTGTCCAACTCTTTGGGACCACGTGGACTGTAGCCCATCAGGCTCTTCTGTCCATGGAATTCTCCAGGCAAGAATACTGAAGTGGGTTGCCATTCCCTTCTCCAGGGGCTCTTCCCAACCCAGGGATCAAACCTGCATCTCCTGCATTGCAGGCAGGTTCTTTGGGTAATTTCTAAAAATAGTTGTAGAGAGAATTATTTCCAAATGAGCAGTAGGACGTGGCAGTGGGAATAAGAAAAAGAAGAAAAGAAAAAAGAAATTCGGTTCAGAATATAGCCACAAAGGGGGAAAAAAAAGAGAGAGGATGGAAAGCACATAATAAGACAGTAGAAATACATCAAAGGAAGAAGAGCAAAGACAAAGCCTGAAGATCCTTTGCCCCAAAACAGAACAATGCGAGCTCATATACCCTCTAAAATATTCATACTCTCTATGATTTCATTCTGTTAACAATGAAAAGAAAGCATAAATGACTTTTGAGAACAAAGACTTTATTTCAAGTACGTAGTGGTTCAGCGTATCAGAGACCATTCAGCTTATGGCCAGTGTTTTCCATCTCAGGGCTTTTAATGGGGTATCGGAAGGGGCTGAGAGGGCTTCCCTAATAGCTCAGTTGATAAAGAATCCACCTGCAATGAGGGAGACCTGGGTTCGATTCCTGGGTTGGGAAGATCCCCTGAAGAAGGGAAAGGCTACCCACTCCAGTATTATGGCCTGGAGAATTCCATGGACTGTATAGTCCATGGAGTCACAAAGAGTCAGACATGACTGAGCGACTTTCACTTGGAAGGGGCTGCACCAAGACCTCCTGTTTTATGTTAACATTATTTACAGTTAAAAGAAACTTTAACTTTTGAAGATCTGTCTCTCTCAAAAATGGACTTCTGTAGACAATTTTTAGGAGCACTTTTATGATTACTAAATTTAGAATGTGTTTTTATCCTTATAAATTTTGGCCTTTGAGTTTATCTGGAGAGCTTTATCTTATGAACAGCTGTATCATTTGTTATTTCCCTCTCCTTTTGTACCAGTCTTAACATACTTTTTCTATTTTGTCTGTATTTAAGAAGAAACTGCTTTTTTAAGTCTTCAGCTAAGGCTCCATATTCTGGAAATAAATCAAAAAGCACAGGACCTAAAGACTTAATATAGAAAATGACACAGTTTTAAAAAAAGAGTGTGAGGCCTATAATATTCTGCTTCTGTAGGGTGCTAGATCATTTCCTAGAGAGGCCTCATTGGATTGTATAGTAGATCTTTTCTGTAGGTCTGTTTGGTTATCTCTTATATGCTACTTTCTTTCCATTGTTCTGTAATGCTTTTTTTTCATAGCTTCTAAACTGTTTCTTCCTTCCTTCTTTCCTCCCTTCTTGATTTCTCATTCTCAGATGAAGCTAGATCTTTATTTCAATGAACAGTATATAGGGCTGTCTCTCAAATTTGCCCTGGGGTGAGGGTCATATCCCTTATTAGAGACACAACTGGGGAGAAGGGTGAGGTGATACTCCTGGTACCTGGTCCAGCATTCAGCTTACAGGGCATATTCCCCAGTCCAGGCTTTGCCACTTCCTAGCTGTGTGACTTTGGGTGAGTTGCTTAACCTCTCTATGCCTCAGTTTTATCACCTGTAGGAAGAAGCTAGTAAATACATCAACCTCATTGGGTTCCTGGGAGGATTGAATGAAATACTTTTAAAACTCTTAGTACTGTGCATTGCTCCTCATAAACAATAAATACCAGCCATTACCATTTTCTTCATTATTGCTGCTGCTACTGCTGCTACTACTGATTTGTTGCTGTTACTGCTGCGACTACTACTCCTTCAAGTACCATTGGGTACATTTCACTACTCGGCTGCTCAGTCTGTTATGCTGACCCACTGCTGTTTGAGAGAATCCCACTTCCCAGGGTACAGTGCATCTCTACCCATCTCTCCCTCCCTACTGCCACTTACACAAGTTTCCTCTTTTAGGAATGGCCATCTCGGAGTGTTTCCAGCAAGGCGGCCCAGGGACCTTGAGCGGCAGCACCCATGTGGCACAGCAGTGGGGGGCCAGGCTCTTGTTGTGACCTGGCTGACTGTGTGCCGTGCATATGCGACCTTTCCTTTTCCATCACAGGGTTTTTAATGGGCTATTGGAAGGGGCTACACCATGGCCCGTTAGTCAGATGCCATGCCATTTTACACTGGAAGTCTGCTTTTTGCTTTTAAACCAGGGACATAAAGTGAGGGCATAAGCCTGATGCCTGTGGAGACCTCCACTTTCACTGGTCAAGGAGGACTCCATGCCTTTTAAAATCACGGTCTTTTGGTAATGAACAAAAACCCAGTCAAACCTGAGTTGACTAAAGGAGTAGAATAGTCTCATTTCTACACACATTTCAGTAAGTTAGAAGATCTGAGGTAAATTATCCCCTCAGGAGTACTACAACTAAATCCAAAGGCAGCCAAGGGAAACTGCTGAGACAATATTCTTATCATATTTCCGAAAAGTTCAGAATCTTTATGAGAAGAGCTGTATTGAAACTCATGGTAATACATTTAGACTAAGGTTTGTATTAAACTTTTAATGACTGAATTTTAATACTGTGCTGTACATGTGTGCTCAGTCATGTCCAACTCTTTGTGACCCCACAGACTGTAGCCCACCAGGGTCCTCTGTCCATGTGATTCTCCAGGCGAATACTGGAGTGGGTTGCCATTTCCTTCTCCAGGGACTCTTCCCAACCCAGAGATTGAACCTGCGTCTCATGCATTGGCAGGCGGATTCTTTACCCCCTGAGCCACCTGGGAAGCTTTCTATGAACACACAATTTGAATACAAAATTGAATACAAAAATGTGTATTCAATATTGTATGAATATACAATTTCTTCACTAAAAGTTTAGCTGCTTTTACACTAAGGAAGGTCAGAAGAGGCACAAACAACAAAAATAAATAGACAGTTCATAAAGATGTTATAGGTTGAAATACAGTCAAGATCACACGCTCAGTCAGATCACACCCTCAGACCCAGCCAGATGCTCACCCTTCCTGGAATCCTTCCAACAGATGTCCTGATCCTGGAGGGGTGGGGATGGTTGCAGAAACTCTGGGGATCTGGGGGCCACTGATAATTAAAGAGTGCACCTATGAAGTTCGTATTAGAAACATTTGGGATATCAGTAACTAAAGTAGAAACAGCAATATAGATTCTATCTACATGTGCTGCTGAAATGCATCATTACCAACTTAAAGCATCAAATTACAGATGGTTTGACAAACATTTTCAAGGGCCCTTAATACATAAACAAAACAAACTCTCATATTGGTTGTATGACTATATTTGAGTCATAAATAATTAAATCACAACATGGAAAAATATCTCTTTCCATCTTTCTCTACCAACATACTATGTCTAGGGCACAAATGGTAGAAAAAAAAAAAACAAGTATAATCTCTTTCCCCCAAGTTATTATAATGTAGATATCAAGAATTTGGTGACAGTGATATGTATTGGCTCAGCGTTCCAACCATGTAGTTACAAAGAATTTAAGCCCTCCCTGACCCCGAACTTGATCTTTCTGGCTCACATTTCTCTTCACTGCTTCTCCTACTGCTGCCAGCTGGATTTTGAGGAACTTTCTTCTTGGTGATTGCACGTCTGCCTTATACTGGTCGGTTCTAGGGTCTCTCTGGTTAAGAGTATATTGAGAAAAGAAAAAAAAGAGTATATTAAGAGTCCACGGGGACATGGTCACAGAGAACCATCAGTCCCCCAGTGATGCTGCACTCAGAAATTTCCTCTTCTGTGATCTCGGCTCACAACCAGAAGAGGCAGGAAGTGGCTGTCAGGTCTTCTTCTTGACATTCTGCACTCATGGCGGAAGGGGAACACAGACTCTTATCTTGGATCTGAGGTCTGAGAGTCCAACCTTCTGACCAGAGGTACTCTACTCAGTTCTGCCCAGAAGTTCTAATGCTTCGATGCAAACAAGATTCTGGTTGACTTGACTTGCTAAGTTAGAACAGTGGCCTGTAACATGAGGCATGTGTACCCCAGGGATACCTGAAGGAACTGATGATCTTAAGTTCATAGACATTCCTATGTTTCCCTGACTTCCTTTGAAATAAAGTGTCATGTTAGGAACAATATTTTAGTCCTTGCTGGGGTTTTCTGAGTTCACATACAAGGTAGACTGCAGCAATGGGAGACAGACAATTTTGGACTAATGAGTCTCTTTTTTTATGTCTTGGTTTCATCAAAGTATGCCTTTGGAGGATAGTTCCAGGAAAGTAAGCAAAATTAACATTAGTAAGAAAGGCTGAGTGTTAAAAATGCCCCTTCCTGCAATGTATTTAAATATAAGTAGCCTTTTCAGGTCTTCTTGATATTTGTTTCCAGGATACATCCTTAGCTGGAAAGAAAAGAGACTTTAAATAGCAATGCTGTATAGGTTAGCATAGCATCACTAATTATTTTAAATGTAGTTAGAATGTTTTCTTAGACTATCAAAGTTTTTGAGATATGCTAGATAAAATTTCTATGAAATCTTTCCAGTTGGCCATTATTATTTAATGGAGTAGTTAAAGCAATTTTTTATTAGATACTGTTTGAAATGTTTATTATAATACAGTAAAATCCTCATCTTATTTCACCATAAAATGCTTAATATTTTCTTCCCCCTACTAATAAAAAGTTGGCTTAAATCTCAACATTCAGAAAACTAAGATCACGGCATCTGGTCCCATCACTTCATGGCAAATAGATGGGGAAACAGTGGAAACAGTGGCTGACTTTATTATGGGGGGCTCCAAAATCACTGCAGATGGTGACTGCAGCCATGAAATTAAAAGATGCTTACTCCTTGGAAGGAAAGTTATGACCAACCTAGACAACTTATTAAAAAGCAGAGACATTACTTTGCCAACAAAGGTCTGTCTAGTCAAGGCTATGGTTTTTCCAGTAGTCATGTATGGATGTGAGAGTTGGACTATAAAGAAAGTTGAGTGCCAAAGAATTGATGCTTTTGAACTGTGGTGTTGGAGAAAACTCTTGAGAGTCCCTTGGACTCACCGACTCGATGGACATGGGTTTGGGTGGACTCCGGGAGTTGGTGACGGACAGGGAGGCCTGGTGTGCTGTGATTCATGGGGTCACAAAGAGTCGGACACAACTGAGCAACTGAAGTTAACTAAACTGAACTAATGTAAATAAGATCCTGTGTGTGTGTGTGCTCGGTCACTTCAGTTGTGTCTGACTCTGTGACACTATGGACTATAGCCCACCAGACCCCTCTGTCCGTGGGATTTTCCAGGCAGGAATACTGGAGTGGGTTGCCATTCCCTTCTCTCCAAGGGATCTTCCCAACCCAGGGGTTGAACCTGCGTCTCCTGTGTCTCCTGCATTGCACATGGATTCTTTACTGCTGAGCCACTGGGGAAGGCCCAAGTAAGATCCTATGTATAGACTAATTATGTTTGACTGCATCTACCTGCTTTTTCATTACGTGTAAAGGGAAACATTAGGTGTTGATTCTTCTTATCGAGAAATGCATTGTCAACAAAACTTAACTTTGATGCTCAATAATTATTTATCAAAATTTAGTATATATTTATGTTTTTTAACAGTAGCATATTAATAATAACTGTAGGAATGCCCTAGTGGTCTAGTAGTTAAGAGTTCACCTTTCAGGGCCTGGGGTGCACGTTCAGTCCCTGGTTGGGGAGCTAAGATCCCACATACTGTAAGGCCAAAAAACCAAAACATAAAGCAGAAAAAATACTGCAACAAATTCAATAAAGAATTTAAAAATCTTCAACATTAAAAAAATATAACTGTAGTAACAACTCAATCCAGCAGAACTTTGGAAAGTTACTTATGTTTTTTGTAGTAATTTAACAGGCCAGGACACGACTTGGTGACTGAACAAAAACAATAGAATAGGAGAGCAATAAAAGGTTACAATTATAAAAATAAAGTAACAGTTTTATTTTTAAATGTCTATATTTATAATTTACTGGTTTTCATTACAATGTCCTTTGCAACTACTTAAATTTATAATGAATTGTTTTAGATGTCAACCTAAAAACATGCAAGAAGTACATAGTCTAAAAAAATTCTTTTTCAGGGTACACTGGCAAAAATATTGACTAACAATTCTGGAAAGAATATGCATTAAGTCCTTACCTAATCACTTCTATTGAATAAGGTAGTGGATTCTTTCCCCCTAACTTCATCTCCTCTCACTAACCTCAGTTCTATACTGAGTACCATGTGCCCCTTGGAAGAACAAAAGGATTCTAATTTTGAGATCCCATGAGATCCCAGCTTAAACTTCAACCATTGGAAAGTCTAGTAATAGAGAATCCAGTCCATGGGGTTGAAAAGAGTCAGACACAACTGAGTGACTAAGCAACAATAGAGAATGGAAAGCTGGCTGCCCTGGGTTTTAGAAATTCCGTTTTAAATAAAAAAGTAGGGCTTCCTAGTGGTCTAGTGGTTAAGAATCTGCCTGCCAATCCAGAAACATGGGTTCAGTCCCTTTTCTGGGAAGATCCCACTGCCACGAGGCAACTAAGCCCGAGAGCCACACTACTAAGTCCACATGCTACAACCACTGAAGCCCAAGCACCCAGAGCTCACGCTCTGCAACAAGAGAAGCCTGCACACCACAACTAGAGTAGCCCTCATTTGCCGCCAATTAGAAAGCCCCAGTGGAGCAACGAAGACCCAACGCAGACAAAAATAGATAAATAAATTATAATTAAATCTTGGCAGTAAACTTTACTCCCTAGAAATTTAAGGTTTCAGATAGAAAATTACAACTGTAGAATTTATTCACTTTAAGAAGGCAGAAGTGTCTGTTTAATGTGTTAGACCACATCAAGCTCACTTTGGGGAGAAAGGTGGATTTATTTTTCCATGATGCCCAAAGTCAGATGTTCATATTTTTTCAGAAAACAAAAATATTTCCAGTGTTAAGTCATATGAAAACCTCTCCTTAAAAATGCTTCAATGCTCTAAATTATATGTCTAATTCTTGGGTTTGAACTATTATTATTTATAAGAGTTAATATTAATAACAAATAACCATACAAGTTAAACATCAGCAATAAGTATGTTAATAAAAAGTATTCAAAATGTTTTACTGGCAAATGAAGTCAATTCCTTTCACTATTTTCTGAATTCAAAAAGGTTAAAGAATGTGGCTACCCTGCTGTATAATGAGATGAGTTGACAATGCTCACAAGCAAGTGAACATAGGGCCTTATTGTATTAAATACAGATTTATACCTTGAGAATCTGAATCAAATTCTCATTCAGTTGCTATTAGTTCTACCTTTAAAATAAATGGATCTAGATATAATACTGCAAATTACTGTTTTATATTTAAGTGATTGGAACTACTTTTGGGGGAATAATGATATTCTAACATTAATTAATTAACATTAAGTTCCTTCATAAGTCTAAGAAGTTATCTAAGTATTCTATTTCAGAAGCCTCAAAAGACAAACACCATTGTCAAATTTTCTTCTGGGAATCATATATACAAATATATATTATTATGAGATTAAAATGTAAGGTTATTCAATGACTTGCCAATGATCAAAATATTTCTATTGGATTGTTAAAAATAACAAATTCCTAGTTCTTTGCAGGCTCAGAAATTTGGGTGATGACATCCAGTTCCAGTTCAGTTGCTCAGTCATGTCCGACTCTTTGCGACCCCATGAATCACAGCACGCCAGGCCTCCCTGTCCATCACCAACTCGCAGAGTCTACCCAAACCCATGTCCATTGAGTCGGTGATGCCATTCAGCCATCTCATCCTCTTTTGTCCCCTTCTCCTCCTGCCCCCAATCCTTCCCAGCATTAGGGTCTTTTCCAATTAGTCAACTCTTCACATGAGGTGGCCAAAGTATTGGAGTTTCAGCTTCAACATCAGTCCTTCCAATGAACACCCAGGGCTGATCTCCTTTAGGATGGACTGGTTGGATCTCCTTGCAGTCCAAGGGACTCTCAAGAGTCTTCTCCAACACCACAGTTCAAAAGCACCAATTCTTTGGTGCTCAGCTTTCTTCACCGTCCAACTCTCACATCCATACTTGACCACTGGAAAAACCATAGCCTTGACTAGACGAACCTTTGTTGGCAAAGTAATGTCTCTGCTTTTCAATATTCTGTCTAGGTTGGTCATAACTTTCCTTCCAAGGAGTAAGCATCTTTTAATTTCATGGCTGCATTCACCATGTGCTGTGATTTTGGAGCCCCAAAAAATAAAGTCTGACTCTGTTTTGACATAAGATATTTATTAATATTGGCTGAATATTGATTTCCTTTAATTCACTAGTTTTCCTGGACAGTTACAGATTCACAGTCAAGAGGAAAAGAAGTAGACTTTGAGTGCATTGGAAGCTGAGGTGCTGAATGGGACCACATGGTATGGGTGGTGGTGGTCTTAGATTAGGTATAAGGGAGCTGCATATGACAAGGCAATTTCTATCCAACACTAACATGTAGCTTGTAGAGGCAAAATATGCCGGGGCAATGGCACCACTGTGAGCAGTGATTCTCATACTTTAACATGTATATGAATCACCTGAAAGTGTTAGCTGCTCAGTTGTATCCAACTCTTTGCAACCTCATGGACTGTAGCCCACCAGGATCCTTTGTCCATGGGATTATCCAGGCAAGAATACTGGAGTGGGTTTCCATTTTCTTCTCCAGAGGATCTTCCTGACTCAGGGATCAAACCCAGTTCTCCTGCAGGTAGATTCTTTACCATTTGAGCCATCGGATCTCATTAAAATCAGATTTCATTCAGCAAATTTGAGTGTGAGGCCTGATATTCTGCATTTCTAATAAGCTCCAAGGAGACATTGATTCTGCTGGAGTACTGTAGGTAGCAAAAATTTAGAGCACTGATACTGTTCTTGAGTTGGAGGCCCAGGCTCTCTCATCAAGTTGGCTGTCAAGCAGCTAAAAGAATGGAAAATTATTCAACCTCTAAGGGACCTATTATCTCCTTCTGTAAAATTACAGATCCGGACCAGGTGATGGGTCAGGTCCCTTCAGAACTATAAAACTTAAGGATTTAAGGTAATTATTTTTATTTTGGCTGCTATTTTCTGTATTTCCCCTCATAAATGGTTAGCAAAAATTGGAAAAACGTTTTATTGCATTGTATCACTCCCAAAGGTCATCACTGAGTCGTGCTGTGCATTCTTTGAGCCAAGATGATACCTATTTTTCATGTCACTTTCCACATTCTTCTCCCATAATTCTTAGAACACTAATCAGATTTCTATTTTGCTTTAAGAATTCTTATGACTACTGAATCTGTCTGCGGGTTAGTTTTCTGTTGCCCAAATAAAAATGTAGTTCCTATTATTTCACATTTTTCAGAGAAGCTGTAATATTTGTAAATAAAGGGTGTTCCTTTAATTAGAACAAATTTCATACACTGCACCACTGCTAAGCAGCAATGGCTGGTATGATTTCAAAGCACATTTAACAGTGAACAAATTCTTTCCCTTTCTGAATAGAATTTGAGTCAGCTGCTTCCTGTTTATTCCCACTATCAACATCTTTATTCAGAACTTAACATTAACTCTTGTCCGGGCTACTTTACTAATCTACCAACTGGTGTTCCACTTCCAGCCTTTTCACTCAATAATTATTGCAATTCAGCCCTGTCAGAGCAATGTTCCCAAATTTCAACAAAGTGCATGCCACTTCTAGTCAAAATTCTATGATGGGTTCTTATTCAACACCTCCATGCTTTGGGGTCAGTCTACCTTTTTTAGGTTCCCATTTCTTCCTTTAACCAAGTATTTTCTACATATCTACAGCTCTGTTTACATATCTCCTCTACCTGGTATACTTTCTTTTATAAAACCCTACTGCATTCTTTAAGACCTATTGTAAATTCCAATTCTTGCCTAAAGTGTTCCCTGATTCTTCCACCAAGAAGTTGAACTCATATAGCACACTCTTCCTTATACCTGCCTCCCTATATTATAACCTCTACACACGGTTCCTCCCTGCCCTCCATTATACAATTCTTGGGCTCCTGTAGTACATCTTAATTATCTTTGTAACTTTCACAATGCTTTTTTAATTCTTCATATCTGTTGAAGAAAAGAGTGAATATATAATATGGCCTAAGTATTCATCTATGGGTCAAGATACTCAGAAACTGCAGCAGTTTAAAATTAGTCATTAGTTTTATGTAGTGTTTATTTTGGACAAATTACTTAATCTCTGTGATCTAGTATTTATATATATATATATGAAGGTAAAGGACTTTTAGTACCTTTTTTGCTCACTTGATGGATATAAAGCACTATACTATATGCTAGAGAAGAGAGAGAACTTTCAACTTTCTGGATCATGAAATATTGTCATAGGATTAGTGTGTTTCAGATTGAACTAATGTGTTGCTAAAAATTTCTATCTGTTAATTCAGAATATACAAAGGTGAATAATTTTTATTTCATATTCTACAGATGTAACACAATTATACTGGCTTCACAGTTTATTATTAAACTCAGCAGTGGCCACGGGACTGGAAGAGGTCAGTTCTCATTCCAATCCCAAAGAAGGGCAATGCCAAAGAATGTTCAAACTACTTTCACAATTGCATGTGAAAGGACATGCTAGCGAGGTAATGCTCAAAATCCTCCAAGCTAGGCTTCAACAGTATGTGAACTGAGAACTTCCAGATGTACAAGCTGGATTTAGAAAAGGCAGAGGAACCAGAAATCAAAGGGTTAATATTTTCTAAAGAATAAGTAGAATTTCTTCCTTAAGGTACCACCAGCACTGCCTTAGGAATGTTCCCATTATTGTTTATCATGGTTTGAGATCATCAAAACTGTCCTGTGTAAGATACAGTGTACATTAATTATTTTCTGAAAACATGAAAGCAAAAAAATCCATAATTATTACAGGATTTGTGAATTTTGGGCACATACCAAATTGATTTTCTGTGCTCAATAAAAGTCAACATGATGGTTAGGAATTTTCAGCTGTAGAGAATTAACCCTTTTAGGACACTAGTTTGGTCTACTAGTACAATATTATAATAATTGTAAGAACTTTAAAAAATAAAACTTGAGAAAATTTGCTGCATAATCAAAAGAAATGAGCTATAACTAATATATAATACTATAAAACTTTAGATTAATATAAAATTAAAAGATCTTAGTCTAACATAATTTTCAATATTAATATCTCTTCCAGTCAACCAGAACATACAACTTCTAAGCAGTTCTAACTATAAATATAGTCATTTAATTCAATAAACTTTAAAAAAATTGCTTGAGAAATCTGTTAACTACAGAAGAATTCTCCTATCTTTGTCTACCAATCCTAGTTTAAGAAAAAAACAAACAGTATTATAATTTTCTAAGGAATATTTTTTATGATATTCTTTTCTCTAGATACCTATAAATTCTTCCATTGAGGTTATGGAAAATGTATGTTTATAGACAAATTAAAACTGTTAGACTTAATATCCATTATATGCATTTGAGAGCCCTATTTTGTCATAATATTCACTACTTTCTTAATATTCCTGATATTTTTTTCATGCCAGGAGTTAATCAGTGTGAAGATCAAGGAAGGTTTGAATGTGTTCTTAACCCTTAGGTTACATACTCTAATGCTATTCTCTTCTCTAAGTGTCTTTCTTCAAAAGATGTAAGCACACAACTTAGACTGCTTTAAATGGTCTAGGTTGAAATAAATGTAAATATCATCTCTATTTATCCACAAAATTACCTCTCTGACATACTTGTAGAATATAATACAGCCTGACTGCAAGATCATGATTCTATTCTCAGAGTGATATTTACTCAGTTACTCATTGTAAAACAAGAGTGTTAACAACAAACCAAGAAACCAAGTTTTTCATGCAGGGTCTTTATATCACTTTAGAAAAGCTTATGGGAGGACTTCCCCAGTGGTCCAGTGGTTAAGAATCTACCCTGCAATGCAGGGGATGCAGGTTTGATCCCTGTTTGGGGAACTAAGATCCCACAATCTGCAGAGCAACCAAGCCCAAGTGCTCCAGAGCCTGCACTTGAAGATCCCCCTGCTGCAACTAAGACCCAAGGCAGCAACCCCCCTCCCCAAATGTATCTCCATGGGCTTTCTAGGTGGCATTAGTGATAAGGAACCCACCTGCCAATGCAGGAGACATAAGAGACTTGGGTTTGAACCCTAGAAAGATTCTCTGGAGGAGGGCATGGCAACCCACTCCAATATTCTTGCCTGGAGAATCCCATTGACAGAGGAGCCTGGTGGGCTACAGTTCATGGGGTCACAAAGAGCTGAACATGACTGAAGTGACTTAGCATGCATGCACAAACACATGGTTCCTGAAGAGAGAGCTGAAGTTGCAAGACTGTGGAAAAGCATGTAAAATATGGTAACAAAGACTGATGTCCAAATATTCTCTTGTGCTTTTACCAAAGGTTCCACTAGCTTTTGCCATCCACCTTATGTCATGAGTATTTGTAATCTGAACATGCAAACACCAGATCAGAAACACTGGGTTCTGGTGCAGTGCTCTCCAGAGTGTGGCATGAGTACTGCTGGCATCATACAAGAAAATATTAGGGGTTATATTCACAACATTTTGTATTTTACTAGATACACATTTATCTTAAAGTGTATTCCGCTTATTACTTTATAATTTTTCCTCCTTGGGTCAAGCTTCCTTTTCATACAAATTTAAGCTTAAAAATTGAGTTCATTAGCTTCTGACAAAAGTCAGATGGAGATTTGGGATTCACTGGAAGTGGAAAAGTGAGGTGGGAAGCTCAGTCACTAACTAGCTGAATCACCGTACCCAAGTCAGACTTCTTTGAGCATCTATTTCTTATTTGTAAAGAGACTTTGCTCTTTCCCTGCAAGAAGTTATCTGAGGCCACCTGGACAACCATAGCGAAGATTAAGGTCCTGAGACCTTGGCAGCAAGGAGAAGCTGCTGAAACAAACGGAGGACCTCAAGGTGGCGCTGTCTCAGCTGCACGTCGCTGAAGCGATAGGTGGTGAGGCTTCCAAACTCTCCAAGACCTGAGTGGCTAGCAAATCCACCGCCCATGTTCTCACTGTCATTAATCAGACTCAGAAAGAGAACCTCAGGAAATTCTCTAAGGGCAAGAAGTATAAATCCCTGGATCTGTGCCATGCACCACCGCTTCAACAAGCAGGAAGAGAACCTGAAGACCAAGAAGCAGCACTGGAAGGAGCAGCCGTACCCACCGTAGAAGTGCACAGTCAAGGCCTGAGCATATAATCATCAATAAAACATGAATAAATTAGCAAAAATAAAGATTGTTGGGGGTGACCTCTAAGATCCTCTCTGGCACCACCATTAGATGATATGTTCTCTGTCTAATGCACTGTAAGTATGCTAATCCTTGTAAAACAAAAGTAAGCACTGTAAGCACAAGATGTGCTCACTTAAACTTGTCAGGGAAATTCATGGACCTGATGTGGATGTTTCTGACGTTAAAACACCCTAGATTAGATCAATCTTTTGAAAGGATTGATTAGAACAGTCCTTTGAAAGACTGGAGATAGACTTGATTTGGCTTAGTAACACTTTTTTTTGCACATGGGAGGGATTCCAGGTATCTTTAGATTCTCTCATCTACATGGTGGCCAAACAGCAGAGAGTTTTATGTGCCGTATTTCACATGTGTTAGTATCATCCTAATCTGAGAGTAAGAAGCCTGGGAGTCAGATGAAAGATTTGAACAAAATCAGTCATAGAAGAAAAATACATGCTTATTATATGGAGAAAAGGATAGACAAATACTAGCATAAGGTAAAGAGTTGCCTTTTACAAAACAGGAGGAGCCTAAAGCTTTATGATTATGTAAAATAGTTGGTCTGGTTTCTGGTTTTAATTTTTCATTCTGAAAATAGAAAACATGCTAGCAAGACCACCATTTTCAGGGGTAATAAAATTTGAATCCCAAATTAGCACTAGGTGCCTCTACTAAACTGTCTTGAATTAGTTCTCTACACAATAGCTACAGAATATCAGTTAAAACCAAAACTTGACCTGGAGTACCAGAGAGCATTTAATGGAGAAAATCTCTACCAAGTAATACTTTCATGGCTAGGCTCCTTATTATCTAAAATCATCTCTATAGTTTTAGAAATAACCCATCTTTTTCTTGAATAGGAGTTGCTGTCCCTTTGTCTTCCTGAAGATTACCTATCATTACATCTGGCCTTACTTAAAAAGAAATTAGATTAAACAATTAGACTATGAGGTGAAATAGAGAAAATTTGGTGGTGATGAAGTTTGTGAATATTTGAACTAATAAGCAGTTTGAAAATGATCAAATTAAGGACTAAAGTCCTTTCATTTGCTATTTGGAATGCTAATTACAACTATTTAACCCATTCAACTCAACAAACAAATGAACAAACACTAACAAAACCAATATAATCTATTTTTTTGGTGTAGAAATAGATCTGCTTGTAGTAGTGCAAAAAAGTAGAAACGATGCTATGGGTGAAAAATTTTACCTATGATCTCTAAAAGGGCATATTCATAGAGCACATCGAAACACACAATACATAAATACAGAGATTGGGTCTCTGGAATACCAACAACTTCATTATCTGTTGCAGTTTCAAAGGCCTCTTAGAAAATGTGGGTTCACAATTCGTTAGCTTGTCCAATTATTAAAAATATCTTTAAGTATGCATTCTCAATCTGTGGTAATAATTTGAAGTTTGTCATTCTTAATTACAGTGGGGCTCTGGACTGCGGGAAAGATAGACACTCTGTGTGGAGCTGCTCCTGACTTCGGCTCCATCACTGCTGACTCAGTCTCCTCCTCAGAATAGCAGCCAGTCTCTGCCTGGTCTCACTGACTGAAGACGGTTGACCCCGGGGAGGATGTGGCTGGGGGACCGTGGGCAAACCTGAGCTGCTGACCCTGTTGGGCTGAGAAAAGGCTGGAGAAGTGGTGGGCTTCGACACTCCAGGCAGGCCAGGGATTTTGATTACTTTCTCAGAGTGCAGTCTTGCAAGCCTTCTCTCTCCCTGCCCACTCCCAGCTGCAGCAGAGGAGGTTATGCTGCCCTGGCTCAGGGAGCACGGTGACAGCGGCAACTGTCCGCTCAGCTTCCTGAGCTCCAGGAGTTGTTCTCTGGCTTGACTCAAAGCCTCCGTCAGTTCAAAACGTTCTTCACACTCTCTGCGCACTGTTTCCTGAAGAAAAGTGTTCTGAAATGAGAAAAAGGAAAGAAAAAGCAGCCATAGCTTTTAATAGTGTACATATGGACAGTTATTGGCAATATAAATTGATAACTGAACTGGAAATCAGAGGTCTGTGCTCTCTGACAGGGACAAATGAGTCAAAAATGCAAATGGTTTGTGAAGATGGAAAGAACTTTAAGAGAACATTTGGTTCAACCCTTGCAGTTTGCAGAAGAGGAATCAAGAGTCAGGGTCACTCAGATGTTAGTGGTGCTGGAACCCAGAATGCTTACTTCAGTGGGGTTTCAACTCCTCTGTGCCTGAGACCGTCTGTCCTGCACATGTGATGTCTAATAAATATCTGTAGTGTCATTATGTTATTTTATAATGAAGGGAAACTGCAGTACATAAGACAGATAAAAATTTCTTGAATTAGAAAATTGAGAGAGTGGAATATATCAGCTGTAGCATTTAGATAATAAAATCAGTGATTTTATGTGATGCTTTCTCAGAACTTAAATATACTGATGATTTGCTCTTTTGTGAGATATATATCAAAATGAAAAACAAAATCTGCTTTGAACTTCATTCAGCAATCACATATCAAGTTACTAGAAGCTATAGTGGATGTAGTTCCTGCTCTCAAGAAGTTTGCACCCTCGTAAGTTTGAGTAGAGCTGCTTCTTACATCCCCAACAGAGGTTGGAGCCAAGGGTAGAAGCAATGGGGATTAAAGAGAAGGAAGAATTTTTTAGTAGCCAGAGCCATCTAAGATACTCTGAAGGGTTGAATCTCACTTGACTGGGAAATACTGGAGCAAATTTAAGCTTCAAATGTGTGACTAGACTAGAGATCACTACAATTTCTTCAAATATTGAGACTCTACATTTCTAGTTGAAGACTGATAGCCATCTTTCATCTATGGAATTCATCAAAATTACTCCAAGCTCCGTGGTAAAAATTAGGTCTTGGATCACTCTAATGTCCTGACATTGATGTCTGCAGGATGTCAGAAAAGAGATTGAAGAGTAAACAACTGAAATGGTATCCAGGAACTTCTCTGCTGGTCCAGTGGTTAAGAATCTGCCTTGCAATGTAGGGGATGCAGGTTCCATCCCTGGTCAGGGAACGAAGATCCCACATGCTATAAAGCAACTAAGCCTGCAGGCAGCAACTACTGAGCCTGCACACTCTGGTGGCCAGGGGCCAAAACTAGAGAGTCAGTGTGCCATAAGATACAAATAAATATTTTTTAAAAAGAAAGAAAATGATATCCAAATAAGTAACTACAGTTAAAGTGATCATGCTATAGGATTCTTCAGCTGAAAATGACTTTCTACCTGGTTAGCTTGTTTGTAAAAAACAGCCAAGGCATTCCCAAGTCTGACCGCTCGGTGGAAAGCGTCCTCCTAAGTGCTTACTGACTAATCTGCTGTCAGTAGAACTAAAAACAAAGCATCAGGGAAAGTAGCATCTTCCTGTATTTGAGTTTCTTGTGATTACAGTCAGAACTCCATTCGATTCCAAATTTGGTAATCAAAATTGAAGAATATGGAGCAATTCCAGATTAACAGTTGCACACTAATATTCTATAAAATCAGTGGCATGTCTGGGTCAAACAAACTATCATCATTTACATATATTAGCAGTAGACATACATGATCCACATATTCACATATTTTTTTAAAAAAATAATGGGGGTTAATTACTCAATTCCAGTTAATTTTTTTTTTTTTTTTTCAGGAACAGGAGACCAAGGAGGGTGTTTGTGGCTTTATCGTCTGGTTCTCATTAACTTTTCCTGAAATACTTGTTGAAAAGGCAGGAGAAGGAGGGCTAGAGAAGAGGTTAATAAAGTGCCTTGTTAGATGTCTTCTCATTTTCTGCTCCCAACAATTATATTTGACCAAGAAAGATACTGAAGCCCATACTTGCTTTGCAACTTGCTGAGAGCAACCCAGCTTTGAAATGGTGGGGCCCCTGCTTGCCTCTAGAGCCAGCTCCAAGCTGCTTATGCCTAAATTAAGTGTCTAATTAATTATATCAAGCATGCAGGGGCCATTTTGTTCCAGAACAATGAAGCAATAAAAAACAGTAAGACATTGCATCTGGCTTTGCCCAACTTTTCTAAATTTAAACTTTCTTTTAAAAGGAAAAAGCATCAGTGCATTTTGTTCCTTGTCTACTAGTAGAGTAAGCAGGCAAAATGCATTGAAGTGGTTAGATTTATGAAGCTTTAAATAAATTAGTATAGAAATTTCCTCGATTAAGAAAGCTATGGGAAAAAGTTAATTTTATTTAAATATATAAAAGAAAAAAATAATAGAAGTTAACAATGTGATCAATAAATGAGTGACATGAATAAAAAGTGCACAAATATGGAAGGATAAAGTGATGGACAATATGACAATAAAGGCTCTCATTAAAAGGAAAAGAAAACTCAATCCATCTACAAAATTAAATTCAAATCTCAAAGGAAGGGAGTAGTACTCTGTGGAAAACATCCTTAAAGCAAATTACTCAAAAGCTATTTCAGGCAAGTGACACTCCACTGAAGGAGGAAACAAAAAGGTGGAGTGAACCCAAAGATGTCCCGGTAACAAGTACAGTGGGAGCAAAGTACCTGCCAACTCTAGACTGAATTTTGGAAGCGCTGCTGACCACCTTGGTCTGGGGCCCACTGCTATGGAACTCATCCTTCTTCGAAGCTATTCACTTCTAGGACAAAGGACAAATTCTCTTTCTTTTATTATTCCCCAAACCAGGAGAACCTCTAAACTGAGAATAGGATCCAAAGATAGGTCTTCTATTTTGTCTTTGTTGTAAACACTAAGAAATCTCAGATGAATCTCACAATATCTGTATCTCCTCTGACACTTGATATTACCATGTTCTTTAATATTTGGATTATAACTCAATTTTGTAGTTCAGGTGTTAGAATTTATTCAGTTGTGGAATAAATAAATGAAATAGAACACATCGAGTTTTGGGGATTGCTGTTTCAGAGTTGGACTGTATGTGACAGGGCATGACAGGAGCACACATGGATGGGGCCAGAGTCAGTGAGACACTTTAGTGAAAAGTTCCATCATATGTGAAAAAGAATCATTACTTGCGGGTAGATTGCTTTCAGAAATTTAAGCAAAATATTTGTCTTTTGGGATTGCTGATGTTTTTGTCAGGTTAGGTCGTTGTAGAATTTTAATACGTGTTTTCATTGAACAACATGGGAAAATATCTAAGATGGCACATGTTCGGTAAGACTGAAAATCATGGGCAAATATGAGAATAATCAGTGAAGCTATAGCATTCTAAAAGTTTTAGGTAAAAGCATCTTTGTCCATATTTTAATATGGCAAAATAGTGTTATCACTGGATTGCAACTAAACTGTAAGTCAAAATGGAAAAGAAGGCATGAGTCAGATGAAGAGGGGCAGTGGGTTTTCCAGGCAGAGAGGGCAGTGATGCAAACACCTGGCCCGGAGAGAGGGAGAGTCACATCTTGGGAAGACACATGGCTTAGTATGACTCCAGGGCAGAGTGCAGAGAGCTGGAGAGACCAGGACTGAGGCAGGGACAGTAAATAGGATCAGATCAAGGACAACTTTGACAACCTGCTAATAGTAGAGTTTTAACTCAATGCTGAGGGCCATATGCAGTCCTGAAAGATTTATTTAAGCAGGGGCTGGCATGGTCAAATTTACAATAAAGGAAGATCCCTTTGCCAGTTCTGTAGAAAGTAGCCCTGAGTGGGGAGGGATGGGAAGCAGGAAGGATAGGAGGTAAATTTTCATGCAGCAGGTTCATATCCCAAGTGCCCCTTGGCTGGGGTGGTCTAGGAGAAGGGGAACTAGCATTCCTGAGTCCTTAACCCATGCCAATTGGGTGAGAACATTATCTATAGATATGCCTACCATATTTTCAGATGATGGCCACTTTGAACCAACTTAAAATATGGCTTAATTGCACTCCTACTGGGAAAATAAATGTCAAAATGAAAATATAAATTAGCTCACCATCTGTATGAAATTTCTAGTATTAAAAAAATGGTCAATTTCCCCCACTCTTTGTAATGGTTTATTTTTATGTTTGTTTTCTTTTTTATCCTTAGAGACAGCTGGATTGCTTTCAATTCCAAAAACAGTGGAAGAAACAAGACAAGGCTTTGCTGGATAACTTGATCATTCTGAAGGTGAGAATTCCATTTGTGATGGCAATCCACTGTATTTGGCATAATTTGGGGGGCACATGCCAGGAAAGCAAGTTCTCAGTGAAGAAGCAGCACAGATGGGTGTCTTTGTTCATGCTTTATACCCAGTGAGGTCTGAACCAGTCATGAAATGATCAGATTACAGTTTCCACCAACCCAAACTAGATCTCTCCCAGGGTGAGTGGGTGGCTGGCCAACTGGGTGGGGAGCTGAGGTGAAAGGAGACTCTGTGGAAAAGGTGTGGAAACCAGAAAGATGGGTGGGTGTTAGCAAAGGATGTGCCCAACCTTCCATTTAAGACTTCTGTTCAACTAATCTGATCAGCCCAAAACACTGCAGGAAAACAGTGGAAATGGCCCTTTGGTAAGGCAGGGAGGAGAATCTGAATAAATTTCCAGGAAAGAAGCAAAATGGATGTTAGGCGGGTTGTTCTTAAAATTGTTTTCTATGCTTGCAAACATAATGGACACTGTGAAATAACCATGGCAGACATACCAAAACAGAAGGAGAGACAGAGGGTGATAGTCCCTTGAACTGATAGCCTTCAAGAGCAGATTTTAGAATGCAGAGGAAGAGCCCATGAAGACATAGTGTTCAGGATTTACTTTCTAAGTCAGTAAGCTAATTTTAGTTGAGACTTAATTAACATTAATTAGATACAACAAAAACAGTTTCTCCATATTTTTCTCATTCTGTCAAATTTTTGGCATCCATACTCCATACCAGGGCTGACTCCAACACCTGAAAGATAGTTTTGCCTGGATCTCCCTCTCCATGACTGGAGACCCTTGGTATGAGCCCCCTACCCCTGGGAATAGCCCCTCTCCACTCACCACCCCATCTGCCCCTGTTCCCTGTGAAGCTGGAAGGCAGAGAGCCTCCATTTACCTACCCCTTTACTCTTTGGAAGACACTCCAGTGTTCTCTTTATTAGGTTCAAATTGAGTAGTTCTCAAAAATGAGAACAACTCACTTTTTAATTGACTCACTTTGGTTTCTCATAAATGGAGTTACCAGAGAAACATGTGCCATTTTCTCTACATCAGATAAGTATACAAACAAATACAAATCCTAAAACTAGGCATATTCTTGCAGAAAAGCTATTTATGTTTTCAAATGTATGTATTCCTAAAATTTAATCTTGGAGTTTACATAAATCCATCCTTACCAGATGTGTTAGTAACATTTCCTAAATAAATATCCCTTCTTTTTTTTAAAAAATAGGCTTTACATTTGGAGCTTCCCTGGTGGCTCAGATGGTAAAGAATCTGCCTGCAATGCAGGAGACCTGGGTTTGATCCCTCGGTTGGGAAGATCCCCTGAAGGAGGGCATGGCAACCCATTCCAGTATTCTTGCCTGGAGAATTCCATGGACAGAGGAGCCTGGCAGGCTACAGTCCATGGGATTTCAAAAGAATCGGACATAACTGAAGGACTTTCACTTTACATTTGGAAAATATTGACAACACCAAAAATTTTAAAACTCATCCAGGGGCTTGCCTGGTGGCTCAGTGGTATAAAACCCACCTGCCAATGCAGGAGACCCAGGTTCGATCCCTGGGTTAGGAAGATCCCCTGGAGAAGGAAATGGCAACCCAGTCCAGTATTCTTGCCTGGGAAATCCCATGGACAGAGGAGCCTGGTGGGGTCTCAAAAGAGTCAGACATGACTTAGCAACTAAACAACAGCAACAACAAACGGAAGAGGCTACCCTAGATCTCCAGGTGCATATGCATTTTATTAACTTTCAACAATTCAAAACTGAATTTCAAAACCTATCTGAAATCAAAATTCTTGTACAGGAGATTGTGAGTCTAAGTTGCAGGCTCCCTTCTTTAGACATTTTCATTCCTTAGAGTCCTTGCTAGACTCTTCCTGTTTCCCTCCCACCTCACTAGATATTTCCTCTCCATCACCTTTGCCCCAGTCTCCTCCTCCTCCCAGCCTCTCAGAGTTGGCACATTCTCAACCCTCCTCTATTGCCCCATGCCCTGGGTGACCTCATTTAGTTTCAAGGCTTAGGATGTGTGGATGTCTCTGAAATCAGTATCTCTCCTCAGTCTTCCCTGAACATATTGTCCATTCAACACCTCCATTTGGATATCTAACAGATATATTAAGGTTAACACGTCCCAAATCAAATTCGTGATATTCCTCCCAATTGTATTCTTTAACTAGTGTTTTCCATCTTAGTAATGGCACTTTCATTCACTCAGTTGTTGAGACACCAAACTTTGGCATTATCTTTGACCCTTCTTACCCTTTTTCATCATCCCACCCATGAGCAACTTCTGTTACCTCTACCTAGGAAATATATACCAAATATATACAAAATCTGGCCAACTGTCACCTCCTTTATGATAATGACCAACTCTCTAGACCTTTTCAAGGACCTTGTAATAGGTCTTTCTGCTTTCATTTTGCCCTTCCCTCTTTAACCTATTTTCCACTCAGTAGTCAGAGTGATTCTCTAAAAATAAGTCAAATCATGTCACTCCCTTGTTCAACATTGCCAGGTAGCTTTTCACCACACTTAGAAAACAATCCAAAGTCTTTTTAAAAAATTATTTGTTTATTTTTGGTTGTACTGGTTCTTCACTGCTGTGCACGGGCTCTCTCTAGTTGTAGTGAGCAAGGGCTACTCTCTAGTTGTGGAGTGAGGGCCTCTCATTGTGGTGGCTCCTCTTGCTGTGGAGCACAGGCTCTAGGGTGCCTGGGCTTCAGTAGTTTCGGCACACAGACTCAGTAGTCGTGGCTCCTGGGCTTAGTTGCTCCACAGTATGTGGAATCTTACTGGATCATGGATTGAACCTTTGTCCTCTGCATTGGCAGGTGGATTCTCATCCACTGTGCCACCAGAGAAGTCCAACAATCCACTGTCTTTGTTGTTTTTCAGTCGCTAAATCCTGTCCGACTGTTTGCAACTTCATGGACTGCAGCACATCAGGCCCCTCTGTCTTCCACTGTCTCCTGAACTTTGCTCAAATTCATGTCCATTGAGTTGGTGATGCTATCTCACCATCTCATCTTCTGTCACCCACTTCTCCTATTGCCTTCAATATTTCCCAGCATCAAGGTCTTTTCCATTGAGTCAGCTCTTCGCATCAGGTGGCCAAATTATTGGAGCTTCAGTTTCAACATCAGTCTCTCCAATGAATATTCAGAGTTGATTTCCTTTAGGATTTACTGGTTTGATCTCCTTGCAGTCCAAGGGACTCTCAGAAGAGGAGCCAAAATTGGAAGATGTCCAAAGTCTTTACTGCCTTCAAAGACTCCATATGAATTGGCCCCTCCAACCTTGCTTCCTACCACGTCCTCCTTGCTCACTAAGCTCCAGCAATGCTTGCTGACTTCCTTGTGGTTTCTCAAAAGTTGCCAGGATGCTTCTTGCCACAGGGCCTTTACACTTCCTATTCATTCTGTCTGGAATGTTCTTTTTCTTACTTCAGGTCTGCTTCAATATTATCTTCTAAGAGAGACCTCGGACCATCCCATTGAATATAACACTTCATATATATGTATGTGTGTGTGTGTGTGTGTGTATATATATATATATATAGAGAGAGAGAGAGAGAGAGAGATATTCTACTTCAGTAGAAAAAGATTAAAAAACAAAAACAACCAGCTGTATTAGGCACACAGATGTAGATTCTGTGGGTTCACTGAAGAGTACTCCTTTTGTTTGGACTTGAAGAATAAACAGAAATGTTTCAGGTACCTGTTACTAAAATTTAAGCTAGAATCTGCTTTGTCTTTATTTTAAAAATTTCTCTAATCTTAAAAAATATCTCATTAAGGTTCATATTCTGTTGTTTATTTGCTGTACTTATAACTTTCCTGTTTTTTCTTCTATAACTTTGTCCTTTATCCTTTCCTCTGCTTCCCTCTCTGTCAGGTCCTCTATATCATTTACTCTTTTCCATTATTTTAAATTATTTTTTAAAATTAGTTTATTACACATAGTTAAAGATGAAAATAATACTATAACATTATAATGGAATAAAGCACTTCTTCACACTTTCAGGTTCTGCCTCCCAGGAACAACCATTTTCAGGTTTTTAAGCTATTTCTAATGATATTTATATCCATAGTCCTAAATAATGTTATTATACAGCTACCTCATGGTTTTCAATTTTGAAATCATGTCATTATCTACTGATTTCATAGAATGAAAGATGAGGATGTAGCTTCCTATTTCAACTCTTAACAGTTGTTTCACCTTCCATTAGGAGATGTTTCTGCTCCCCTAGGAGAGGCTTCTATCACAATTTTATTGAAAAATCTTCCCAATTTCTACCACAATTTTTAGTCAAATCTATATTCTACCTTATATGATTATAGTATATGAGTATATGTACACCTTAGCCATGCAGTGTACTATGATGACATTTCTTCTCTCACAGTTCCCTTCTGGAGTTTATTATTATCCCATTATTTATCTGCTTAGTTTTCTAGGTATTGATAACCAATTTTTCACCAAACCTACTTACAGAAGTGTAAATATCCTCTCAACATGTTTAAGCACTCCATGTAATCTATCCATTCTCTTTTTTTTCTCAGAGACATACTTCTAAAAATCTGCCATTCTTTTACTGAACTCAGTCTGGTTATTCTCTAAGTCTGCTGCACTGCTGTCATCCTTGGATTTCTTCCCACCATCATCCTGGTCCTGGGGATTCCCACTACTTCTCTCCTGTGTTGGAATGCTCATTTCCTGATTCCTGTGTCTTCTCCTTTCTTAGTTTACTCCCTCATTGTGGAGCTTCCTGAGAAAGGCTTCAAGGGATGTACCAGTTTTGAGAACGCTAATGTCTGAAAATATCTTTGACACCTGCATTTAATTGATCATTTGGCAGGATATAGAATCTTAGATTGGAAATAATTTTCCTTAATGTTTTTAATTCCTTACATTTATCCTTAAGGTAGTGACATTTCATGATGTAGTGCTTTGGTGTCTTTGCTTTGCCATCCATCATGCTGAGTGGACTCATTCAATATAGAAATCCCCTTCAGTACTTAGAAAATTTATTCAATTAGTTCCTGGATAGTTTTCTCCCTTCCATTTTCTCTGTTCTCTCTTTCTGGAACTCCTATTAATAAAGTATTAGATATCCTGGCTTGATCCTCTAATATTCTTTTCTTCTCTCCATCTTTTTACCTTGTTCTTCTACTTTCTGTGTTATTTCTTCATCCTTATCATTTAAGCCAAATATTAAATTTTTTATTTCAGTTCTTGTACTTTGTACTCATTCCTGTTCTCTTTTTATAGCCCTCTGTTCATGTTTCATGCATATAATATCTTCTCTTTTGTCTCTAAGGATATGAATTATGCTCTTTTTTGACACTTTTGCTTCCCACATTGTTTTTTTCTTGCGTATTTGTTTGATCCTGATTCTATCTTTCATATTAGAAGTGTTCCTCAAATGATTGGTTACCTTCTTGGCTTTTTGTGTTTAAAAATGAGTCTTCAAAATGTTACTGGAAACTCTGTGTGCCTACTAGGTAAGGGCTTGTTTACTGGTATATGTTTCACTGGACATGGATATAACTTTTAATTAAAAGTTAGTTAGTGCCCAGAGGTACTAATCGTTGTTGGTACCCAGAGGTATTTTCTTTTTTTAACTTTCTTTAATCAACTAATCAGTGTCTTACAGTTTTTAGTGTATATGTCTTTCAATTCATTGATTAAGTTTATTCCTAAGCCAGAGGTATCTTCTTTTTAGCTAGCTCATTTTACCACAGAGGGCTCCTCCAATTTCCTGGGTATTGAAAATATAAGCTTGGTTGTCTGTGTTCTGGGAAGTGAGTGGGTGACAGGGACTGGGAGGTCTTACCCTGAAATATACAGACCTTCACTCTAGCTCTTGCCTTATATCATATCCCGCTTTCATGTATCCTCAAGTCCAAAGACTCTTGCATTCAGGGTTTCTAGAGTATAAACCTTTAGTATCCTGCCAGGATGGTAGGTGGGGGCTGCCTGGGGTTGGAGAGGGCATCTAAGCATCTGTTTTCACCTTTAAAAAACATTCAAACAGCCCTGTTTTCAGATCTACTCTTCTCTCCCTCTTTGAGAGACATCTGGTGAGCCTTTGTAATGTGACTGGGTTTGCTCCTTTTTAAGATTCCATGCACTCCCACACTCTCCACAAGCATTAGGTTTCAATATCCATAGCTTGCTGATTACTTCTCATCCATACCTTACTTTCCATTTTCCAAATTTTGGTCAACATTTTTTTCATCAAATGTCATGTCCTTTCCTATTCTTTTTTCCTTATGTATTTATTCACTTTTTATTAATTTACTGTCATTTTAGTGGTATTTTGGGATGGATGCAGAGATAAACATATGCATTTAACCATTCATGTTTAACCAAGAGCATTACCGTCTATTTTTTAATATCTTTCATCTTCATTAGATAGCTATTGGAAGTGGGAGAATTTAAAACTTCTGCCCCTTATGTTTTCCTTATCTATAGTTTTAGTCAACAAAAATATTGAACTCTCTGTACTGGCTTTACTTTGATCTGTTTTTCACATTCTCCTTTTGGATCCAAGGCCCCAAACAGTGGAGCCACACTGTCTTGGTAGAGCTCATACGGAGCTAGGAAGGAAGGAAAACTGGCAGCAAAAAGCATGGGATCTATTTTAAGCTGGTTTTAAATGATAATGTCCTGTTCTCTAACATATTATGTTTCTTTTCTGGCTTCCTATTTTTTGGCTTTTCTGGCTTCCAATTTTTGATGTCTGTGTCTTTTCCCTGTAAAGAATTTCAGGAGCCCCTTTTTTACATTTACATTTCCCATATAGTTTTACTTCCCATTTTTCCTCTTCTTATTGACCTGAACCTTTTGTTGCCTCACCTTCTTGACCTTCGTTTCTGTGGCAGCACTCCACTAAACCCTGCTCCATAGAGGAATATCCATTTTGCCCTTTTGAGGCTATGGCTTTCCTCCTATCCTTGAGAACTTTCTTTACACAATTAAAAACAAAAGTCTTACCTATTTTCTGGCCTTCTGAATGAGAGTGGGGTTTTCCTCTCCTTAATTAGCTTTCTTATTAGACCATTAATTTATCTTCTTTCTAATGGGAATTTATTCTCCACTTAAATGATGCTTTTTACCTCCAGAACCTGAGAAATTTCAAGTGTCTGGAATGCATGGTCACAAAAAGTAGTGCTTTTTACTTTACATGCTAACAACCTCAGTTCTTTCTGGCTCATAATTCCTATCACTTGTATTAATTCATGTCCAATTTAATAAGAATGTTCTAGACTTTAGCATTCTTAAACAGAGAAGCAGTCTTAATTATTTACTCTTACAGTTCAGTTGTAATTGTCTAACTTCTAATGGGAAGTCTGCCCTCAGTCATGTCCCAAGGTAACTTTACTTTTGCTACAATCCTTTTCTATTTCCCAGTAATGATCTATGATCATTTATATACCAACTCAGTATCTTGTATCTTTCCAAAGTCTGCATGTAAAAAAATTTCATCTCTGAGTGGCTTCCTGTTACAATCAACAAGCAGGAAGAATTCCAAATGTAGCTGCTTTTGTGTGAAAAAGATATTCGTTCTTCACTTTTAGACTAGCTTCTCTTGCCAAAGTTACCTTCAGAGGCCCTGAGTTGGCAACTTATAAAATGGCCCCCAGTTATCCCTGCCCTCTTGCTATTCACAGCCTTCTGCAACCCTTTTGAGTTGGGTGTGGCCTGGAATTGTTGTTTCATCTCTAATGAATAGAATGCAGAAAAAGCAGTGGGATGCCACTTCTGAGATTAAGTTAGAGAGACTGCGGCTTCTATCTTGGGCACCCTCTCTTGCACTCTCTCTTTCTTACTCGCTTGTTTTGAGATTAGCTGCCATGTTGCCAGGCTCTTCGATGGAAAGGTTCATGTTGGAAGGAAGTGAGGGGGTCTTCTCTTCCCCTTCTTCAGCCAACATTGAACTGAGGCTCTCAGCCCAACAACCATGAGGAAGTAAATCCTACTGACAACTACATAAGTGAGCTTGGAAGCCAACCCGCCCCCAGTTGAGCCTTTTAATGAGACTGCAGCAGCTGACACCCTAACACCAACCTCATGAGAGGTACTGAGCAAGAGGCATCCAGCTAAGCTGCACATTCAGATCTCTGACACCCAGAAATAAATGTTCGCTGTTTGAAGCCACTGATTTTGATGACAATTTCTTATATAACAATACATAACTAATGCAAGTCCTATGGCCAGATTATTAACTTTTAGTCTGTGTATTTTACATGGGAAGTTTCTTTTTAGGTCATTCTTGCCTCTGGATGTCACTTTAACTGCTCACATAATATTTTCTCTAAATTCTTCTTTGAAAGCAGGGAATGGCAGTTGTCAGTCATGTTCATAACTGCATATTGATGACTAGCACAGTGCCTGGCACTTGAATATAGGCACTGGCCTATAGTCCCTGGATTTGACCCTTTGTAGTCTTGTTCTAGTTTATAAATTCCTAGAATAAATAAATGTCCTAGTTTATAAATAACTCATCACTTTCCATATTGCCATTTCTTTGGGAGATTTAAGAGTTAGAAAACCTGCTGGTCTAGTTACTTTGGCCTTTCTCTCCTTTAACCTGCTGTCCCTCCTCTAGAACTTCAACACTGCTGTCTTAGTTGAAGCATCACCTCTCTCCTTCTCCAGCAGAGCTGAGTCCATGTGTGTGCTGGCTCTTCCCACTCCTGCCTGGACTGGAGGAGCAGCCCCCTTTTCCAAGGGAGGTTATGGTACTGTGTTCCAACAGGAGACATTCAATCACACAACACCCTAACCATCTGGTGGAGTAAGCATTAGTGTGTTTATTATTATTCTAAAAGTAAGAGAGAGAGAGAGGGTGTGTGTGTGTGTCCTGGAGATTTGCGTGCCAAGCCTTAGGTCACTTTGAGATTTAGAAGCAGAATCACTAAAATTCAGGTACACTAAAAGAAGAAATATAGAGATTCATGGAGATGAAATTTAGAGATCCAAACCTTAGAAATTCAAGTTTGAACTTTGGCTCCACCATGCTGGGTCACCTTAGAAATTATTCAAACATCTTGAGTCAGTTTCTCATCTCTAACATGGAAGTAATTCCTACTTTAATATGGTTTTTAGGTATTATTCTTGATCCAATATTCTGTTCATTCCACATTTTAACTTAAAATTTCTTTGCAATAGGTTCACTATGTCATAATTATAATGATGGTGTAAACTTTGAATTTTGGTTGACAATTTACAAATAGCAAGAAAACATGGTATATTTGTTAACAATCAATATTACTACTAGCACTTTCCTTTTATTCATCTTTAAGATGCCAATGAAACCAAAAAATATTATTTATCACTAACATTCAGAATCTTCCTCCATTTACCTTTATTTGCTATACTGTCATAAATAGGATCAGGTATTCTAATATGACAATATTCTAATTCTTGGCTATTGGAAAATTGCCCCAGTGTTTTAATAAGTTTGGGTTACTACAACAAAATACCAGAGGCTGCATAGTTCAAACAACACATGTTTTTTCTCAAAGTTTTGGAGACTGCGAAGTTCAAGATCAAAGTACCAACAGATTTGGTGTCTGGTAAGGACCCTAATTCAAAATGGCCATCCTCTTCCTGTGTCCTCACATGGTGAAAGGGGTGAGGAAGCTTTCTTTCATAACAGCACTAATTCCATTCGGGAGATTAGCTCATCTCTCTGACAGACTAATGATTATATTTAACATATGAATTTGGGAAGACATTCAGTCCGTAGCATCCACCATTTCTAAAATGGTCAGCAGTTCAGAAATAAGATTTTGTTAGGAAAACAAAATTCAAATCAAAATAAGTCTGTTGTTGTTTAGTTGCTAAGTCATGTCCAACTCTTTGCAACTCCATGGACTGTATCCTGCCAGGCTCCTCTGCCCATGGGATTTCCCAGGCAAGAAGTGAAGTGGGTTGCCATTTCCTTCTGCAGGGGATCTTCCTGACCTAGGCACTGGACATGCATCTCCTGCATTGCAGGTGGATTCTTTACCCCTAAGCCACCAGGGAAGCCCCAAAATAAGTATGTTGTTGTTGTTCAGTCACCCAGTCGTGTCTGACTCTTTGTGACTCCATGGACTGCAGCATGCCAGGCCTCCTTGTCCCTCACCATCTCCCAAAGTTTGCCGATGCCATGGACATGAATTTGTCTACTCCAGTTTAAATAAAACACTGCTGAAATAATTGTGCATACACAGGAAAGAAGACCAATACATGTAGATTATCTTACAACTTTAGAATGACAGAAAAATAAAACCCTAAAAAACAACTGCATTTAAAAATACTGTCTAAAATATTAAACAGCAAGTACTCTAAAAGTTTCTTTGGCAAAAATGTAATGTTTCAACAAATAAGACATAAATATATAAAGATTCCTAATCTTAGAGGTTTTAAATGGTCATTTGCAAAACAGTAGAACTTGCCAAGGAAACCTTAGAGATTACATAGATAAATGTATTATTTATTTTACAGAAAAGGAAGCCAGGTCCAGAAAGGTTAAATGCCTGCCTAGTTAAGGACAGAGCCAGGATATGACCCCAGGTCTCTGACTAATAGTCCAGAACTTTCTGCATGACACCAAGCTACATTTCATGTCTTTGTTTATTTGTTTATTTGTTGAAAGACCAGCACTCTTTCACTAACTGCATTGGTACCATCACCTGCTTCCTACCTCTTCCTGGGACTGGTTGAATTGCTCTATCAGTTGTGTTTGTGCCAGCATTACTCTTTCCAGTTCATCTGACTTCTTTTTCATTTCCTTCCTCAGGTCCTCTGAAACTGAACCATTACTGTCAATTTCCTTCTTCAAACGTGATTCAAATTCTACAACCAAATTTTTAAGGTTTTCAATTTCTTTCTCCTTTAACTCAGATTCTTCAGTATATTGAACATGGGATTCACAGAGTTTTTCTTCAAGAGCAGCGAGTTTCAGTCTTAGATCTTTAGTAGCACCTTCGATTAAGTCAGATATCTGTAAGATAAGTCTTTCATTAGTTTGTAGGTAATAGTCTCTAGGAATCCACAGAATTCTCTTAGTTTTAAGAGGTTTATTCTAAATAATTGGTGTTCTCTTCTGATCTGATGAAAACAAATCTTATGACATATATAGGCCTTTATGATTTTAAAAGTTAAGACTAAGATTTTATTTTTATCACCCAAAATGTAATTGCATTAATAACGAACATACTTTGAAATACCTAAATCTTTGTAACTGAACTGAACTACCAAGGACAACTCAAGTCTTGATCAAGTGCCTGTCTGGACTCATTTTAGGGTGACTTTGGGACCTAGAAATACCTGATGTTTGGGGATGCATGTAGGAAAGCATCATAGCTACAGTCACTCAGTCAGTTCAGTCACTCAGTCGTGTCCAACTCTTTGCGACCCCATGGACTGCAGCACGCCAGGCCTCCTTGTCCATCGCCAACTCCCGGAGTTTACTCAAACTCATGGCCATTGAGTCAGTGATGCCATCCAACCATCTCATCCTCTGTCATCCCCTTCTCCTCCTGCCTTCAATCTTTCCCAGCATCAGGGTCTTTTCAAATGAGTTAGTTCTTCACATCAGATGGCCACAGTATTGAAGTTTCAGCTTCAGAATCAGTCCTTCCAATGAATATTCAGGACTGATTTCCTTTAGGATGGACTGGTTGGATCTTCTTGCAGTCCAAAGGACTCTCAAGAATCTTCTCCAACACCACAGTTCAAAAACATCAACTCTTCGGCGCTACAGTCTACTCAAATCATACTAGTAAGGTTTCCTTTGATGTATTTTTTTTTCATCCTTGTATATGATGATTGAAGGTACCCTGGATACCACACCTTCTATAGTAGCCCTGCCCAATAGAACTTTCTTCAGTGACAGAATACGTGAGCAAATTGGGAAAACTCAGCAGTGGCTTTAGGACTGGAAAATGTCAGTTTTCATTCCAGTCTCAAAGAAGGGCAATGCCAAAGAATGCTCAAACTACCATACAATTGCACCCTCGTTCACATGCTAGTAAGGTTATGCTCAAAATCCTTCAAGGTAGGTGTCAGCAGTATGTGAACTGAGAAATTCCAGATGTACAAGCTGGACTTAGAAAAGGCAGAAGAAGTAGAGATCAAATTGGCAACATTTGTTGGATCATAGAGAAAGAAAGGAAACTCCAGAAAAGTATCTACTTCTGCTTCATTGACTATGCTAAAGCCTTTGACTATGTGGATCACAACAAACTGTGGAAAATTCTTAAGAGATAGGAATACCAGACCACCTTACCTGCCTCCTGAGAAACCTGTATGTGGGTCAATAAGCAACATATAGAACCAGATATGGAACAATGGACTGGTTCAAAACAGGGAAAGGAGTACCTCAAGGCTATATATTGTCACCCTGCTTATTTAACTTATATACCGAGTACATCATGTGAAAGGTGGGCTGGATGAAGCACAAGCTGGAATCAAGACTGCTGGAGAAACATCAACAACCCCAGATACGCAGATGATACCACTCCAATGGCAGAAAGTGAAGAGGAACTGAAGTGTTTCTTGATGAAGGTGAAAGAGGAGAGGGAAAAGCTGGCTTGAAACTCAGTATTAAAAAAACTAAGATCATGGCATCTGGTCCCATCACTTCATAGTAAATAGCTGGAGAAAAAATGGAAACAGTGACAGATTTTATTTTCTTGGGCTCTGAAAATCACTGCAGATGGTGACTGCAGCCCTGAAATTAAAAGATGCTTGCTCCTTGCAAGAAAAGCTATGACAAACTTAGACAGCATAGTAAAAAGCAGAGATATCACTTTGCTGACAAAGGTCCATATAGTCAAAGCTACGGTTTTTCCAGTAGTCATGTACAGATGTGAGAGCTGTACCATAAAGAAGGCTGAGCACTGACGAACCTATGCTTTCGAACTGTGGTGCTAGAGAAGATGCTTGAGAGCCCCTTGGACAGCAAGGAGATAAAACCAGTCAATCCTAAAGGAAATCACTCCTGAGTATTCATTGGTGGGACTGATGTTGAAGCTGAAGCTCCAATACTTTGGCTACTTGATGAGAAGAGCTGACTCATTGGAAGACCCTAATGCTGGGAAAGACTGAAGGCAAAAGGAGAATGGGGTGGCAGAGAATGAGATGATTAGACAGAGTCACTGACTCAATGGACATGAATTTGAACAGACTCCAGGAAACAGTGAAGGACTGGGGAGCCTGGTGTGCTGCAGTCCATGGGGTTGCAAAGAGTCAGACACAACTTAGTGACTGAACAACAAGAAGAAATATTCTGCACTGTCTTATGTGGTAGCCACTACCCACATGTGACTATTGACAGTGGTGTGCTGGTAAATACTTCCCTGATAGCTCAGTTGGTAAAAAATCAGCTTGCAATGTAGGAGACCCTGGTTTGATTCCTGGGTCAGGAAGATCCCCTGGAGAAGGGATAGGCTACCCACTCCAGTATTCTTGGGCCTCCCCTGTGGCTCAGCTGGTAAAGAATCCACCTGCGATGCGGAAGACCTGGGTTCGATCCCTGGGTTGGGAAGATCCCCTGGAGAAGGGAAAGGCTACTCACTTCAGTATTCTGGCCTGGAGAATTCCATGGACTATAAAGTACATGGGGGTCGCAAAGAGTCAGACACGACTGCACTGGTAAATGTTTAACAATGGACTCACACACACACACACACATAGAAAGAAGTCAGATTTGTATTCAATTTCCATAGTGTAAACACTCTCACCATGACCAGTTCCAAGCTACGAAGGTGAAATCACTGATCACTGAACTGGGAAGAAATGTTAACAGTAGGCTCTCACTTGCTAGTATGGGCTATTGCACCCTTGAAATGTGGTGAACATGAGTGAGGAAATCAATTTTCAATTTTATTTAATTTTAATTAATTGAAACTTTAGTAGACACATAAGTTACTATATTAGACAATGCAGTTCTAGAGGATACCAAAATACTTTGAAAATATACTGTTTCTGAAGGTGGTACCTCCAGACAAAGAGAGGAAAGAACAACTTGAGAAACTTCTCAGTGTCACAGCATCTTTAGAAGGGAAAAGACTGCTTATTTTTCTCCTTACAAAAGCAAAACAAATAACACAAAACAGACCAGGAAGAGCAAAGCTGCTTCTGACAAAACATATCATTATTTATGCTACGGATATTGTCATATTATAAATATTAGTACAACAAGAAATCAGCCCATGAAGAATCTGGAAAGCATTTACAGACTAAAGTTCCAAGGATTTTGTGACCCATTACTTAAGAGTTATGTACCCAAAATTTGTTTCAAATGTTAAATTTACATTAACAATAACTTTTATAAGAAACTTATTCACTACAGTTTTTACAAATTAATATTCCATTTTCTTCAATTAACCCAGGGAAAAAGAGGGTCACTTCTGGGTCTGAGCAGTAGTTTCCTTCATCCAGAGGAGAGCTGCCACTGAAACAGAGCAGGTTATCCTGGGAATAGGAGGCTCACAGAGCCATAAACATGCTTTGATTTTGTAATAAGGGAGTCAACAGTAAAAAAAAAAAAAAATCAAGAGAATTCACTCACAAAATCTGGACTTAGGACTTCTCTTGAAAGACTGTAGCCCTGGCAAGTTGGGGCCTGCCTTTCAGCATTGCCCTGCTGATGGTCCTGGGCCCCTGGGAGAGTAACAGCAGTCACAAGGTGAGGGGAAGAGGGGAGTGGGGGCAGGAGCCGGGAAGTAAGGGCATGTCTAGGACAGGACTGTCCAGAAGAGGAGGAGGGGGCCTTAGGTGAGCTGAGGCTACAAGCTCCCAGCACATGCTCCATTGTCTCATTGTCCCAAATAGGACTGTACTTATAAAACACAAATTCAGAGATGAAATTATTATTAAGAATTTCAAGACAGCATTTGCAGAGCATTAAACCTGCAAAGTTTGTATGGGGACCTGTGATACCACATTCACGTGGCTGGCCCTGCCTATTCATAGTGAGCTACTGAAAAAACTGTGCCATATCCCCTGTACAACAAAGTGGAGGCCATAAGTCTCATTTAATGCTAATTTACATAAACTCTTAATGAGTTTATTCAAAATATAACTTTACCACTAGGCCTTGGTTAATATACTCACACAAAAGACACACACACACACACACACACACACACACACACACAGGTCTTTCAGGTCTTATGAAAACAAGGGAACCTTGTCAAAACCTTCATTTTGTTTCGTATACATTGTTTAAGAAATTATGGCAGTCTGATATTTAAAAAATATTTCCCCTTCACTCAAAACTAGAATTGAAAACATTTGCAACTAAAGGGGATAGACTTTAGTTGTTGGTAAAATTTTAATTATGTAAAACACATCATTATCCTTAGTTGGACATTTGAGGTATTAGAATATCTAACCATGCTAATTATTAGTTATGTAATTTATGCTGTTTTAAAAATATGTTTATTTAGTAGGAAAAATTCCATACATAGCTGGATTATATTCTTATATAATTTATCTCAGTCATTCATTATGGAGAATAGCCAAATCATTCTATCTAAAAATAAGCTGTGATGACCATGAGGAAATCTATAGGAGTTAGGAATATAGTGTTGTCCTTAGGAGGAAATAACCAACATCTACAGTTTCAAATCCATTAAATGATGATGAATATCATAATGACAGACCTTCATTTGTAGTTCTTCTTGTTCTTTCTTATACTTTTGGATTATTTCTTGGTGTTTTTCCTTTTCAATATCAAGTTTCAGTTTAGCTTCTTCCTTAAAGAGAAGAGCTTGCTCCTGAAATTCAACCAAATGTTGGGCTCTTTCCTTGGAGAGTTCAGCTTCAATCTAGAAAATAGCATTTAACACACATATTATCATAAGTAAATTTAACACCATATTATCATAAGTAAATTAAGCCTATTTTCAGACTCATTTTTTCTTCCAGTTTTGTTGATATAACTGACATACAGTACTATATAAGTTTAAGGTATACAGTATAAAGATTTCACTTACATATATCCTGAAGTTATTATCACAAAAGTTTACAGAACATCCATCATCTCATATAGATACAAAATTAAAGAAATAGAACTTTTCCTTGTGATGAGAACTCTTAGGGTCTAATCATTTAAAAATTCTAATTCCAACATGAATTTTTAAATTCTAGTGTTAAAAAAAATCTGACTCAGAACTTGGACAGAAAAGTTGACCTTGGGTCAAATATCTCCAGATCTTCTAAGACCTGTAAAATGAGTAGAGAAGTTAGGACAAT
Organism: Giraffa tippelskirchi; assembly: GCF_054371585.1. Lineage (NCBI taxonomy): Eukaryota > Metazoa > Chordata > Mammalia > Artiodactyla > Giraffidae > Giraffa > Giraffa tippelskirchi. The sequence goes on along the minus strand of NC_137276.1, from coordinate 126,951,936 downwards.
ATATTATAAGTTTTCAGAAACACTAAAAGCTTAGTCTTCTGTACATTTATAGTGTAAACTCTGTCCTTTTCCAGCAACCCTATAAGGAAAAAATAATAAAAGATTTTGAGGCTCTCACACTAAGTTCTGTTGAAAACTCAAAGTGGATACGAGGTATAAATGCTGGTTTTTAAAAAACGGGTCTTTCTTGATGGAGATCACAGACTGTTTTGGAGTCATAGATTATCATTTTAATGAGATTGAAGCCAGAAGGGTGATTGAAGGAAAACATAGTCAGTGATGCCTGTATCCAGATTTCAACTTAGAACCACAGTGCTGGAAGGGACCTTAAAAATCCCCTAGTTCATTTTCTCAAGCTTCCATGAATTGTGGAAGGATAAACAAAGGCTTTGGACTCAGAGTTTAAATCCTGGCTCTAAATCCTGACTCTGTCACTCTAGCTGTGTGATCTTAAATTGTGACTGTAACCTCTCCTGGTGGGGTTATAACTGATTCCCTTGGGGGTTGTTATGAGGATTAAATGAAACAAAACATCTGTGTAAAGCTCTTGCAGGAGCAGGAATTCAATAGTCAGTGGAGATTACTGCTATACCCTGACTTCAATCTCTACCATGGAATCTGCACCAAATGATTATCTGCTCTATGCCTTGACACCACCACAAACCATAACTCACTCCTTCCCCAGCAGGCGCTTCCATTTTCAGACAGCGCTAAGCATTAGGAAGCTTTTCCTTTAGTTGAGCCAACATCTCTCTCCCTGTGGTTTTTAGTCATTGGTTTTGGCTCTGCCTACTTGAGCAAGAGAGAACAAATCTATGAGTACTGGAGTCATTCACGCCTGGGAGTTTATCTAGTGGATTAGAGAAGGGATCCCAGTGACAGGTTGGCTCTAGATTTACATTGTGCCATTATAAATTATTTAGATTATAAATTCTAAGACCAAGTAAATGCAGATAACTTGGGAGAAAAACTGTCAAACCTGACTTACTGTGACTGTGATTCTCAAGCCAGTAAGAAGAGTAGGAGAGAGGTCAACTTGAATTTCTCAAGGGAACACTAAAACTGGGAAACAGAAAGTTTGCTAAAGAACTTTGCAGGGAGCCCTTTAAATTACATAAAATGCAGATAGAAGACCAGCCTCAGTATGGGGTCAGTAGGGCTTATTGCACTGGTCATTTGCCTTAAGGCAAAACACTCATGCTTATACTCACTGCAGCACAGTTGTTTTGGTTCTTTCAAAATAAATTTCTAGATTGTTTGGAGGAAAGAATACCGATAATCATTTAGGCACATGACAGAATTGTTCAGATAGGTTGCTATCAGATTGTGAAAAGCAAGGAAAGCCTCAGGGCACTTAGAGAAAAGAGCAGGTGTTCTTCTGAATTTCAGCTACATTTGTTCTTGCCTCCTGGTAGCCATAGAGATACATCACAGGTGTCTCAAATAAACTATCTGTACCAGAGATCTTGATACAATCCCCTCCCACCTGTTCCTTCCTCAGTGCTCCCCATCTCAGGATGTGCACCACCACCCATGGAGTTATTCAAGTCAGTAACTGGAACAATTGCCTTTCACACTTCTCGCTCCTTTACCTTCCACACCTAATCCACCATCAAGCTCTGCTCATTTTGCCTCCAAAAGATACACTGAATCTATTGATTTCTCTGCACTTCTTACTATCACCACCCTAGTTGTGGTCATCACCACCTCCCGACTGGTCTCCTTACTTCTACTCCTGCCTCTCTCCAACCCCTGATACACAGCAGAGTGTTCTTCACAAACTATACACTGAATTCTTTTATTCCCTCTTGATGGCTTTTCACTGCATTATAAAAGACAAACTCCCATACATTATCTTCTACTGGACCACCACCAGCCCCTATGACACCTTTGCAAGAATCAATAAAGCACACCTTCGTTAGATAAACACAGCCTTGGGCAGGGCACAGGACATGGTGAGCAGAGCCCAGGCCTGGTTTCACCTTCCTTCTCTCCCCTGGCCTGTGCTGTTATTCATGGCACAAGTAGGATACCATGTATGGCAGCCCTGGACTTCTCCAACCTGACTTTCAAACTGTATTTCCCATTTGATTACTGTACTCTAGCCATGCTGGAATAGATAAGTTAAGAACACATGAAAGGAGGAAATCAAATACAAAACATTCAGAAAACTTTGAGTTAATAGTCCACAAGATACCTTGACACTATTTTAAAAAAGAGAGTAAATAAACATTTTTTGAGAAGCTAAAGAAAAATTTGTGCTGAGGTACTAAAATGTCAAGTGTTCAAAAAAATTTGCTTGTGTAGTTAACTGGTAGAACCAGATAGTTATTTTAGGATAGAAAGACATCTTTCAAAATATGGACTCAAACTAAGAGAAGAAGAACGTGCACAAACGAGGTGGGACAGGACAAATTGTAAATTAGGTGACAGAAGGACTTGAGAAGAACTTTTAAAAACAGAAGTTCTTTAAATTATGAGGAAAAGGTCATTTAGCAAATCAGCAGAGTCCCTTGAAGATGAAACAAAGGATGCATTCAGGGAAGGAAAGGGGGTGGCTGACTGGTTGAATGAGTAGATTGTTCTGTTCTACCTGATCCAGGAAGAAAGGGCTCTTTGCCCCCTGAACTATTCCTTGGAATAAACTAGTGTAGGTAAGGAGAGAGGGAAAAAGGAAGGAGCAGACAGAGGGTGGGAAAGAAAAAGCACTACAGATAGAAAGGAGAAGAGTGATGGACTGATTTGCTTTTTAATTTGTACAACCTGAAAAAGAGAAGCAAAGGGATGAGCTTCAGGTGGAACTTCTAAATATTTAAGGAAGCTGCAATGGCAAGTCAAAAGCCATCTGAATGTGTTGACTCTGTAGTGCAGAGAGAGAACACTGCCGGTTCCTTCATGACCTGAAGAGTCTGAACAAAATGATGAGCCCACCAACAATGACTTGCTTAAGCTGGTATATTGTCATTGAGAAGATGAATTCATGTGAAATTGTCATGTTTGTGTTTTCTACATGTTGATAACAGCTGTTTGTTTACAGTATCTTAGATGGCAGGACTTATGTTTATGAAAAATAAATAAATTAGGTGATGGTACATACATAAAATATGAACTGCTTTATATAATAGTAATTCTGATAATCTGAGGAAATCCTAATTTAAAAAAAAGCATGAATAAAAATATGAGGTCAAGAGTTAGAGAAAGTAAAATCAATTGTTGTCTGTGTACACATTCCAGATTTTAGTTCATCCGTATCTTCCTCTAGCTCAACTGTCTCATTCCTGAAGGCCTTCTGAAGACTTCAAAGCATTCTGAGTATATTTTTAAAATTCTTTCTGTATTTGTGTTGAAATGCATAATTAGTGTTTTATAATATTTGTTTCTAATACTAATGTGCAAAATGCTGTCTTTTCACTGTTTTCCAAGTGAGATCTTTCTGGTTGATTCTGATATCATTTTCTGTTTGTAGGGAAAGAGCAAATTAGCCAAGATGGTGGTGGTCAGGCTCTCTCACCATGTCCTTTCACTCTTGCCCCATGTTTTGTAAATAATGATTATATAACAGTTGAGCTCACTTATAGCACTGCGCATGCACATCACAAGGTACTCACTTGGCCACTGGCTACCTTTGTTCTGTAAGCTTATATAAGCTCCACCTGAAAAACCCCTTGCAGTTACGTTTTGGCTGCGTTATGGCGGTGAGGCTGTGTTATGGCTGTGACCGCTGGGTCAATCACAAGAGGAGAGAATACAGCGTATCTGTTGCTAGCGCTGCTGTGCCAGTCAGGGGAAAATAAATGTGTTTGCAATTCCTACGACTCCTTGAGTTTTCTTCCAGCTTCCCTGCTTGTGCCTTGCCTAGCATGGGTTCAATGAACATTGTGCACAGCGAGATAGAGTGAGACACTGTTCATGGAGGCAGACACCATGTTACAACATAATCACTTTTTACTTGATGATCCCTTTAAAACCAAGGAAATTTCAGATGTCAAGTAGAAATTAGACCACTTGTTTATATTTGATGTACATTTATCATTAAACAAAATATTAATATACCTCCTGAAAATGATTATGCGTGAGTGAAAATTGCTCAGTCATGTTGGACTCTTTGCAACCCTGTGGACTGTAGCCCCCCAGGCTCCTCTGTCCATGGAGTTTTCCAGGCAAGAATACTGGAGTGCGTTGCCATTCCCTTCTCCAGGGGATCTTCCCGATCCAGGGATTGAACCCAGGTTTCTGTCATCGCAGACAGATTCTTTACTATCTGAGCCACCAGGGAAGCCCAAAAATGATTATACTATTTTCTAAAAGTTAAAAACAAATTGTAATTGAAAACTAGTATTTCAGATTATCTCTAAATTAACCACTGAATAACTATGTTATAAAAGTAGATGACTATTCAAACACTAGCCTTTGTAATTAAAAATGCAAATGCTAAGGAATCAGACTAAGTATTGAAGTCCTGCCAAGAACTGAGGAAACTGAGGACCGAAGGAGAGAATGTTCACTGAGTACCTCATACAAGCTAGGTTGTAAGATATAGGGCTCTTTTCCTCTACTAACTCATTTAATTCTTATAACAATTCTGAAAGAACGTATAGTAATTATTGTTCCCACAGTATAGATATGAAGTAGGCTCAGAGAAATTTAGTAACTTCACCAAGATCTTAGAGCTACCACGAGGTGGGGCAGGCTGTGCACTCAGATGTCTCTGGTGGACTCCATAGCTCAGTGTGGTGAGTTTTCCCATGCACCTTGTTTCCCCACACACCTACATGGCACAGTGGTTAAGGGAATGGAGTTGGTATTTATTTAGTTTCAAAATATTGGGGGATTTTTTTCCAGATAACTTTCTGTTAATGAATTCTAATTTAATTCCATTGTGGTTAGAGAAAATACTTTGTATGGCTTGAATTCTTTTTTGTTGTTGTTGTTCAGTTGTTCAGTTATGTCTGACTCTTTGTGACCCCATGGACTGCAGCATGCCAGGCTTCCCTGTCCTTCACTGTCTCTCGGAGTTTGTTCAAAGTCATGTCCAGTGAATTCTTTAAATTTGTTAAGACATTTATTCCCAGTATATGATCTACTTTAATAAATGTCCCATGCACACATGAGGAGAATGCATATTTTGCTGTTAAATGAAGAATTCTATATGTATCAATTAAGTCATATTTGTTAATATTTCTTAAAAATAAACTATTTTACTATTTTCCATAGTATATATCCTTAATGGTTTTTCTGGGTATTTTTCCTATCAATTATTGAGAGAGAGCTATTGACATCTCTGACTCTAAAGATTTGTCTATTTCTCCTTGCAGTTCTATCACATTTTGCTTAATTTTTAAAGTTCTGTTTCTAGGTGAAAAAACATTTAGGGTTAAATGTCCTCTTGGTGAACCAACCCCTTTATCATTATGAAATGACTTTCTTTATCTTTGGTAATATTCTAAATACTCTGATTTCTTTCTCTGAACTCTATTTTGATTATAATGTAGCAACTCTAGCTTCTTTTTCCATCCATTACTTTTAGCCTCTTTGTTAAAATATTTCTTTATATAAAAATACATTTCTTATAGGCAACATATAGTAGAATCTTGCACTTTTATCCAACATGACAATCTCTGTCTTTTAATGGGGATATTTAGATAAGGGCTTGGCAAACTATGGCCCACAGACTAAACTTCAGCCATGCCCATTCATTTGCATATCATCTGTGGCTGCTTTTAAGCTACAGGGGCAGAGTGGAGTGGTTGCAACAGAGACTGTATGGTCCAGAAACCAAAAATATTTACTAAAATTAGACCTTTATAGGAAAAGTTTGCTGATCTCTGGTTTAGACCATTTATATTTAATCTGATTATTGATATGACTAGCTTTAAATCTGTCTTGCTATGTGCTTTCTATTTGGCCCATCTCATTGTTTTCCCCTTTTTTTCTGTCTTCTTTTGCATTATTTTTAAATTCAATTTCCAATCCTTTGTTAGCTTATTAGCTGTAACTCTTTATTCTTCTATTTTTGTAGTTGGTTTAGAGTTTACAGAATATATTTTTAACTTTATGCAGTCTATCTCCTAGTGACATATCACTTTATATATTGTATAAGAATCTAAATATTCTCACTACCAAAACAACAAAGATAATTGTGTGAAGAATGTGTTAACTAATCTTATTGTGGTAATTGTTAAGCTATATATATGTGTGTATGTGTGTGTGTGAGAGAGATCATGTTGTACATCATGAACTTACACAGTGTCAGATGTCAGTTATATCTCTATAAAGCTAGGGGAAAAGGGGGTCTGTGGTTTGGTTAGTGGATATAACTAGAATGAAAGGACCCCTTCCTCCTTTCCTTAAATCTTCTGCCATTGTTCCCTACTCACCAATCCCAATCAAGAGTTAGAGGGTCCAGGAACTATTACTCTCATCCATTCAGTTCAGGCTTTGGGGATAGAAAGCAAGGTTTCAAGGGTGCAGAGTGGTCCTATGGGGGCAAAATGAAAGGAATCTGACTCAACCCATGCAGGTGGAGAAATTCTCAGAGAGAAGGGTAATCTGCCAGGAAGATACCCCAGAAGGGTCCACTGTACTTCCCAGCTGGTTGTCAGTTTGCTCACCTGTTGCCCTATCTCTTGGCCCATCTCTTATCTGGGAACTTCAGGGGATATTTGTTATTTTCCTTTTTTGTAGTGATTCATTCTTCTCCTACTATCAGTCAATATGATTGAGTGGGATTCTGTCCTGCAAGGATGAACATGTGACCCAGGCCTGAGTGAACCAATATACCCAGTCTTGCCAGCTGTCATGTTTGGTCCAAGACTGAGGACATGGTTCAGTTAGAATCTGACAGCCACAGTCAGTCTCTTGCTAAGAATGTAGAAAAGTGAAGGGAAACATTTGCTATCAGGAGGGACAACCCTGAGTCTGAAAAAGAAGCCAGTCTGGCAGAAAACCAGCTTGAGAGCCCTGAATCCAGCTGTGCCTGAAGGTAGCTCACCACTGAACCCTGCAGTTAAGACAGTCAATAAATTATATTTTCACTTAAAATAAAGAATCTTACAACAGCATACTTCCTCTCTCCCTTCCCAGCTATTGTGGTATTGTCATATATTTTGCTTCTACATGCTATAAATGTCATATTAGATTACTAATTTTTAAAAACAGTCAATTATAAAGAAATTTAAATGATAAAAATATCATACTTATTCATGTTGCTACCATTTCTGATGTTCTGCATTCTTTTGTATAGATCCCTATTTCTATCTGGTATAATTTTCCTTCTGAATAAAGGACTTTTAACATTTCTTATAGTGTGGGTGTACTGGTGATACATTTTTTTCAGCTTTTTCATTCTGAAAGACCTTTCTTTTACCCTCATGTTTTGAAAAATGTTTTCACTTTGTATAGAATTTCTAAGATAGCAGCTCCCACTGCCACCCCCTCACCGCTGCCCAACCCTTCTTTCAGTACTTTCAGCCCCACTATCTTCTTGCTTACATTGTTTATGATTTTTAAAAAATCTGCTCTCATCCTTATCTTTGTTCCTCTATATATGTCTTTTATTCGCTAGTTGCTTTTAAGATTTTTTAATCAACATTTTTGAGTAACTGGATTATAATGTCTCTTGGTGTGCTTGAGCTTTATTGAGTTCCTTGAATCTGTGGGTTTATAGTTCTCATTAAACTTTAAGTTTTTAGTCATTATTGCTTCAAATATTTCTTCTGTCCTCTTTCCTGTCCTATAGGGAGTCCAATTATACATACATTAGGCCACTTGAATTTGTTTCACAGCTCACTGATGCTCTTTGTTTGTGTGTTCTGAGTCTCTTTTATCTCATTGTATAGCTTCTATTGCTGAGTCTCCAGGTTCACTAAACTTTTCTTCTGGGATGTTTAATTTTCCATTAATCCCATCCAGTGTATTTTTCATTTCAGATACTGTAATTTTCATCTCTATAAATTCAGTTTAGATCTTTTTTATATCTTCTACACCTCCTCTTAACATGGTCAATTTTTCCTCTAGTTTTTGGACATAAAGAATACAGTTATTATAACTGTTTTAATGTCCTTGTCTGATAATTCTAACGTCTGCCTTTCTGAGTCAATTTTTATTTGTTGACTTTTCTTCTCACTATGAGTTCTATTTTCCTATTCCCATGCATGGCAATTTTTTGATTGGATGCATTGTGAATTTTACTTTGTTAAATACTGGATATTTTTGTATTCTTATAAATAATCTTGAATTCTTTTCTGGGAGCAGTTAACTTTCTTGGAATTGGCCTGATATTTTTTAAGGTCTTCCTTTTAAAATTTGTTAGGCAGGACCAGCTCAGCATTTAGTCTAAGGCTAACTATTCCCTACAATTCATGCAAGACCCTTCTGAGAACTTTACCCAGTCCCCTGTGAATTGTTGGCTTTCCAGTCTGGCTGGTGAGAACAGACATTATTATTGACCTCATGTAAGGATTTGGTACTCTTATCTCTAATCCTTTCAGATCCATCTCCCTGGCTCTAGGTAGTTTCCCCACATATATGCATGGGTCATATATACTTAATGGGGATTCTTTGCAGATATCCAACATTCTTTCTCTGGGCAGTTCTCTCCTGAGAACACTCAACTGTGAATTCTAGCCACATAGATCTCCCTGGACTCTTAGCAAGGTCTCCTCAACTCAGAATCTGCCAGACTCCACCTGGATTCCCACTCCTTCTACCATAGCCTTAAATCTATTTCAAGGTACTAATTAAGAATAATGATAGGGGTTACCTTGTTTGTCTCCTGTCTCTAGGAATCACTATCCTTCACTGCCTGATGTCCAGAGCCTTGAAAACATTGTTTTCTATCTTTTCTCCAGTGTTTTAGTTGTTTCAGAAAGGACAGTAAATCTGGTTCCTATTAGTCCACCCAAGTCAAATACAGACATGTTGGACTTTGTGTTTAGCTCTCAGTTTTTGAAGGTGGAGGGGTTGTATCAGTTCTCAATTCCTGGCTATATAAACTTGGCAAATTATCTAACTTCTCTGAGTCTCATTTTTTTCTATGTGCAAATGGGAATAATAATGTTAGAGTGATTAAGATCACATTGATGAAAAGCATTCAGCACAGGCTTGACATATAGTAAACATGTTAATAATGGAGACTATTTTTATTATCTAGATTAAGGGTTTAAATCAAATGATCTTTGCAGGCTATTCTGATCTAAAATTTTATGATTTTCTTAATTCAATTTTGGAAATTATTAATACACGGCACAATTAAAAAAATTAAAGTGTACCCTCAATATTCATTTTAGCCATACATTTATTATACATAAAGGAAAACTGCTATTTTTTAAAACGACAACTTTATTCCTGTAAAATTTTATTTCATAACTTGTTTCTTATAAATTTGATTAACAGTACACTGAAATACATTAGGAATTACTAGGTCATTTGTCTCTTCTATTTTAAAGAAGAATTTGAGATTTTCTTTGCCTCCCCCTTTAATGCTGGAATTGATTATTTCTTGAAGTAAACTTTTTCTCCCATTCACTTAGTGAAGAAGTAAGGTTTTGTTTGTTTTAATTATTGGTTTCTACAAGCTCTATGTATTGTTTAAAATGAGGTCAATAGTATAATTGAAAATGTCCCATAATGTGATATTTTAGTAACAATCCAAGAAAATATTTGATTGGAATTTGTTAAGGGCACTACAAAGTGATAGGCAGTAAGTGACTATCACTTATTGTAAGAAGTCTGGCTGTAGGAAATTTTTTAATTACAACATTTTAACTGAAAAGTACCAACACTGCATTTGGAACCAATTTAAAATGTTCACCCTGCACATTAATTTGCTTTCTTCACATCAAAGTAATACTTGAAATAAACAAAATCCATGACAATTAGTAAATACTCAGTTATTTTAAAATGTGCCATCCTTGTTGCATAGCAACTATTGATTCTATTATGTGCTTTTTACATACTCTAAAATAATTAAGCACAGGCATAAATTGCTATCTACTTGTTTTTGAATGTTAAAAGCATTTAAGTTATGAAGTTTATTCTAATATGTGTATTATATATTTGTAAAGGGAACATTTCATTCCTACGCAAAGGCACAGTGACCCAAGAAAGAGATGACAATGTCATATTAGTGATTCTTCTTTCTCATGAGAGGACTTTCAGGGAAATTTTTATTCATAGTCTTGATAACTAACATAGCCAAGGGTAATTATCATTCATTGGCTTTACTGGTCTGGATCTTGATTTACTGCTAAACTAAATGATAAAATTTATTAACAAAAAGTCATGTCCTCTCAAAAAATGAAATATCCACTTATATTATAGAAAATTATATGAGCCAAATACATCTATGATGTAATTAATTTATTAGAAAGATATCCATGATCTTAATAAGAACTTAGAGACTCTTATATAGATTTATTTTCATCAACAAATTAACTTAGCATAAAGCAGGAGCATACACTTATATGGTCAGATGCTAACACCGACTTGGTCTACATGCTGAGTTAGCACTTTAGGCACAGGGCACACTGAGCAGCAGTACTAGACTGGATCATAAGTGCTGACGCTTCTTCTCCAGTGGATTAATACCTAAGGATGTGTGTGATCATGGAGACGAGGAACTTCTACATAAGCAAAAGCAGGGAAGTTCACTCTCTCAGTTGAAGAGGAACTAAGGAGTTTGAGGGAAAGATCTGTGAATCTCTACAAACAATACTTCCATCAGTAAAATTTCTTTCTTTCTTTTTTAATGTCTATCTATTTATTTACTTGGCTGTGTGGAGTGTTAGTTGTGGCATGCAGGATCTTTTAGTTCTGGCATGCAAACTCTTAGTTGCAGCATGTGGGATCTAGTTCCCTAACCAGGGATCGAACCTGGGCCCCTGCATCGAGAGTGTGAAATCTTAGCCATTGGACTACCGGGGAAGTCTCTATTAGTGAAATTTCTGACTCACAAGATGGGACCAAAAAGAAAAGGATGAAACATTTATAATATTTCTTTATACATATAGCCAGGGCTTTCCAGGTAGCTCAGTGGTAAACAATCTGCCTGTCAATGCAGGAGATGCAGGTTCGACCCCTGGGTCAGGAAGATCACATGCAGGAAGAAATGACAACACACTCCAGTATTATTGTCTGGAGAATCCCATGGACAGAGGAGCCTGGCAGGTTACAGTCCATGGGGTCGCAAAGAGTCAGACATGACTGAGTGACTGAGCATGCACACATACATATAGTCAAACTACCCTTCAAAGAGTGGTAATTTCCAGTCCCTTAAAGAGTATAATGAAAGACTGGCTAATGACCTTCATCACAAGACAAAACAGAAGCCGTAAAAAATAATCTCTCGTTTTAATTGAATTTTTTGGATTTTTTATAAAAGGTAGGTGGATCATCTTTTCACACTTATAAACATGGATTGGTAAGGATATGGGAAGTGAATAAGAATAGATTAGCCAACTGAGTACACTGAGGCTAAAAAAAATATTTAAAGAATTAAAGGGGTGTTGTCTTTAGAGTGCAGCACTTTCACAGCATCATCTTTCGGGATTTGAAATAGCTCAACTGGAATTCCATCACCTCCACTAGCTTTGTTCATAGTGATGCTTTCTAAGGCCCACTTGACTTCACATTCCAGGATGTCTGGCTCTAGGTGAGTGATCACACCATCGTGATTATCTGGGTCGTGAAGATCTTTTTTGTACAGTTCTTCTGTGTATTCTTGCCACCTCTTCTTAATATCTTCTGCTTCTGTTAGGTCCATACCATTTCTGTCCTTTATCGAGCCCATCTTTGCATGAAATGTTCCCTTGGTATCTGTAATTTTCTTGAAGAGATCTCTAGTCTTTCCCATTCTGTTATTTTCCTCTATTTCTTTGCATTGATCGCTGAGGAAAGCTTTCTCATCTCTCCTTTCTATTCTTTGGAACTCCGTATTCAGATGGGAATATCTTTCCTTTTCTCCTTTGCTTTTTGCTTCTCTTCTTTCCACAGCTATTTGTAAGGCCTCTTCAGACAGCCATTTTGCTTTTTTGCATTTCTTTTCCATGGGGATGGTCTTGATCCCTGTCTCCTGTACAATGTCATGAATCTCTGTCCATAGTTCATCAGGCACTCTGTCTATCAGATCTAGTCCCCTAAATCTATTTGTCACTTCCACTGTATAATCATAAGGGATTTGATTTACATCATAACTGAGTGGTCTAGCGGTTTTCCCTACTTTCTTCAATTTAACTCTGAATTTGGCAATAAGGAGTTCATGATCTGAGCCACAGTCTGCTCCTGGTCTTGTTTTTGCTAACTGTATAGAGCTTCTCCATCTTTGGGTGCAAAGAATATAATCAATCTGATTTTGGTGCTGACCATCTGGTGATGTCCATGTGTACAGTCTTCTCTTGTGTTGTTGGAAGAGGGTGTTTGCTATGACCAGTGCGTTCTCTTGGCAAAACTCTATTAGTCTTTGCCCTGCTTCATTCTGTATTCCAAGGCCAAATTTGCCTGTTACGCCAGGTATTTCTTGACTTCCTACTTTTGCATTCCAGTCCCCTATAATGAAAAGGACTGGAAAAGGTCAGTTTTCATTCCAATCCCAAAGAAAGGCAATGCCAAAGAATGCTCGAACTACCGCACAATTGCACTCATCTCACATGCTAGTAAAGTAATGCTCAAAATTCTCCAAGCCAGGCTTCAGCAATACGTGAACCGTGAACTTCCAGATGTTCAAGCTGGTTTTAGAAAAGGCAGAGGAATCAGAGATCAAATTGCCAACATCCACTGGATCATCAAAAAGGCAAAAGAGTTCCAGAAAAACATCTATTTCTGCTTTATTGACTATGCCAAAGCCTTGACTATGTGGATCACAATAAACTGTGGAAAATTCTTAAAGAGATGGGAATACCAGACCATCTGACCTGCCTATTGAGAAACCTGTATACAGGTCAGGAAGCAACAGTTAGAACTGGACATGGAACAACAGACTGGTTCCAAATAGGAAAAGGAGTACATCGAGGCTGTATATTGTCACCTTTCTTATTTAACTTATATGCAGATTACATCATGAGAAATGCTGGGCTGGAAGAAATACAAGCTGGAATTAAAATTGCCGGGAGAAATATCAATAACCTCAGATATGCAGATGACACCACCCTTATGGCAGAAAGTGAAGAAGAACTAAAGAGCCTCTTGATGAAAGTGAAAGAGGAGAGTGAAAAAGTTGGCTTAAAGCTCAACATTCAGAAAACTAAGATCATGGCATCTGGTCCCATCACTTCATGGGAAATAGATGGGGAAACAGTGGAAACAGTGTCAGACTTTATTTTTTTGGGCTCCAAAATCACTGCTGATGGTGATTGCAGCCATGAAATAAAAAGACGCTTACTCCTTGGAAGGAAGGTTATGACCAACCTAGATAGCATGTTAAAAAGCAGAGACATTACTTTGCCAACAAAGGTCCATCTAGCCAAGGCTATGGTTTTTCCAGTAGTCATGTATAGATGTGAGAGTTGGACGGTGAAGAAAGCTGAGCACCAAAGAATTGGTGCTTTTGAACTGTGGTGTTGAAGAAGACTCTTGAGAGTCCCTTGGACTGCAAGAAGATCCAACCAGTCCATCCTAAAGGATCTCAGTCCTGGGTGTTCATTGGAAGGACTGATGTTGAAGCTGAAACTCCAATACTTTGGCCACCTCATGTGAAGAGTTGACTCATTGGAAAAGACCCTAATGCTGGGAAGGATTGGGGGCAGGAGGAGAAGGGGACAACAGAGGATGAGATGGCTGGATGGCATCACCGACTCGATGGACACGGGTTTGTGTAGACTCCGGGAGTTGGTGTTGGACATGGAGGCCTGGCGTGCTGCGATTCATGGGGTCGCAAAGAGTCGGACACAACTGAGTGACTGAACTGAACTCCACTCTCTTTAGAGAAAGAGGAGAAGAAAAAGCCTATGCCACAAAATAAAATAGAATGAGATACATGGTCCATATTCTCAAATTTTTATTGTTGCCCATATGGAACTGCTTTTATAGTGATCAATTTTGTTATAGCCCGAATGTGCTACAACACTCCCAAACAACAAGGGAAGGGAGATTGATTTATGGAGGGCCAGACTGGATGTGACCAACTGTGTGAAGGCTGGAAAGGAAAGTGACAAATTTAGAATTGACCTGAGCCAGCAACAACACCTAGAGGATTTCATTTGTGGGTGGCAGAGTGGGGGATTCCAGGTGGAGATGTTAGCTTGAAAGTGGCCACTGCTTGTTGCTTAGGGTTACAAGTTATAAGGTCTAGTCACCAAGGAGAAGAATCTAATGATAACCAAACAGTCTGTCGGGACTTCAGTCAAGTTATCTGAATTTCAGTAGCCAGCTCTAGTTCTGATGCACATGTGAGACATAATCAGAAAACCGAGACAGAAGGCTAGAGCTAGGATTAGGTACTGGAAGGGGAAGAGACACAGCTGGTTGCAAAGGTTTCATCACAGTATGCATGATAAAGCCAAGGGATCAGTCAAAAAATATCGGTAGTTTATAATAGGGAGATGATGTCTAGCCTTAATGACTAGAGCTGTGCAAGGCCTAAGAAAGCAGAGGCTAATAATTTTAAAAGTATAATTTGTATTCTTTAAAGTTATGAAAGAAATATATACTCACTGCTGAAAATTTGAAAATATAGAAAACTGTGAAGACAAAAATCAATGAAAAAGTTTTTCATACTCTAAAAGCAAACATTTTCCTTGTAAATAGTGAGCTACCTATTTTACTGCCAAAAGTTCATAACTGAATAATTTTAAGTCATTTTTCATTCTCTTTTATTATCTTCTTAAAGGCAGAGAAACTGTAAGAATGAATTAATATTCCCCTGTTTTTAAGGATATGGTCAAATGCAGATTCTGTCATTTTATCGGGAAAAACAGTAAATATTTAAAAGTAAAAATTATACTTTTACATGAGAACGAAAAGCTATCTTAAACTAATAAGGTTTCAAATTCTATTTTTTCCTTTTAATTTCCTACTTGTCTAATATTTTGGAAAAAACATATATCATAAGCATGTTTGGTCTAGGAAGTTCCAGAAGGAATCAAAGGTGTGCATAGAAGCAAAGAAACCTATTTGAAGTAGTCTGGCAAATGGACAGAATTTTTAAAAAGCAAATAAGACACATACTGCTGAAAGTCACATTTTCGTTACCTTCTCCCTCCAGTTATCATCGTTAAGCAGCTTCTGTCTAAGGGTTTCCTGCAGCTGCTCGATGCTTTTCTGATGTGAAATCAGCATCAACTCCCTGAAAACCATAAACACGACAAATGAGTCAAGACACACCCATAACACTCTTCCTAAATTACAATTCCTGGCTCTAGAGATTATTTCACAACTCAATCTGTTTATTCTTCTCCTTAGAAAAAATCATATGATATTTTATACCATTTTAACTGTTAACAGCAATTTTAAAACACTGGCACCAAGGTCAGGCTTAATTTTCGTTTAATAAGTATTATTATTATTTTTATATGAAACAGTAACAACATATGTAGAGTCACAAATATAGTAAAATACTATACATTGTGGTTCCAAAGTTTCTGACTAAATTCTGATACTGCTGCTGCTGCTGCTAAGTCACTTCAGTCGTGTCTGACTCGGTGCAACCCCATAGATGGCAGCCCACCAGGCTCCCCCACCCCTGGGATTCTCCAGGCAAGAACAGTGGAGTGGGTTGCCATTTCCTTCTCCAATGCATGAAAGTGAAAAGTGAAAAGTGAAAGTGAAGTCGCTCAGTCATATCCGACTCTTAGCGACCCCATGGACTGCAGCCTGCCAGGCTCCTCCATCCATGGGATTTTCCAGGCAAGAGTACTGGAGTGGGGTGCCATTGCCTTCTCCAAATTCTGATACTAGACGATAGATAATATTTTGTTTCTTTAAAAAAGGAAAATTTGCTGGGATATGCCACAAAATCAGCACATTTGTGGTTTCTGCTAGATTTATTTTCCTTTCATTTATCTCAAGTGCTAATAGGAACAAACCGAATTAAGTAAAGGATAATGTCTGAGATGTACCATAAGTACAAAACATAATAGAAAATAAAAGAGAAAACACAAAGAATATTTTAATCTTTTAATCCAGGTAATTGGATCTTAAAGCTAAGTTTGTGACCCTCTGAGTGGAAGCAAGTGTGAGAGATTTATGAGAAATCTCATAAATTAGGGGCACTGAAATTAAGCCTTTAAATATTATACTTCAGTTCAGTCCTTCAGTCGTGTCCAACTCTTTGCAACCCCATGGACTGCAGCACATCAGGCTTCCCTGTCCACCACCAGCTCCTGGAGCTTGCTCAAACTCATGTCCATTGTGTCAGTAATGCCATCTAACCATCTTACTCTCTTATCCCCTTCTCCTCCTGCCTTCAATCTTTCCCAGCATCAGGGTCTTTTCTAATGACTCAGTTCTTCACATCAGGTGGCCACAGTTTTGGAGTTTCAGCTTCAGCATCAGTCCTTCCAATGAATATTCAGGACTGATTTCCTTTAGGATGGGCTGGTTGGATCTCCTTGCAGTCCAAGGGACTCTCAAGAGTTTTCTCCAACATCACAGTTCAAAAGCATCAATTCTTTGGCGCTCAGCTTTCTTTATAGTCCAAATCTCACATCCATACATGACTACTGGAAAAACCATAGCTTTGACTAGACGGACCTTTGTTGCCAAAGTAATGTCCCTGCTTTTTAATATGCTGTCTAGATTGGTCATAGCTTTTCTTCCAAGGAGAAAGCGTACTTTTAATTTCATGGCTGCAGTAACCATCTGCAGTGATTTTGGAGCCCCCCAAAATAAAGTCTATCACTGTTTCCACATCTATTTGCCATGAAGTGATGGGACCAGATGACATGATCTTAGTTTTCTGAATGTTGAGCTTTAAGCCAGTTTTTCCATTCTCCTCTTTCATTTTCATCAAGAGGCACTTTAGTTCTTCTTTGCTTTCTGCCATAAGGGTGGTGTCATCTGCATATCTGAGGTTATTGGTATTTGTCCTGTCAATCTTGATTCCAGCTTGTGCTTCATCCAGTCCAGCATTTTGCATGATGTACTCTGCATATAAGTTAAATTAGCAGGGTCACAATATACAGCCTTGATGTTCTCCTTTCCCAATTTGGAACCAGTCTGTTGTTCCATGTCCAGTTCTAACTGTTGCTTCTTTACCCGCATACAGATTTCTCAGGAGGAAGGTCAGGTGTTCTGGTATTCCCATCTCTTTACGAATTTTCCACAGTTTGTTGTGATCCACACAGTCAAATGCTTTGGCATAGTCAATAGAACAAAAATAGATGTTTTTGCGGAACTCTCTTGCTTTTTTGATGATCCAACCCCCCTGTGGCTCAGTTGGTAAAGAATCCACCTGCAATGCAGGAGACCTGGATTCAATTCCTGGGTTGGGAAGATCCCCTGGAGAAGGGAAAGGCTACTCACTCCAGTATTGAATATTATACCACAAGTTGTGGCAAAAGCATGCCTTTTGGTCAAGGAGTCCCCCACCCCCTTCTATAATCACCATAACCCTTCTTATTTTCTATGTAAGTGATTCTTCTCCATTGCTTATTCCTCTTTCTAAGCCCTTTGTTTTTCATCATCATCCTCTTTCTCAGATTTGTGACTTTCATTTATAACTTCCTGTTAAACATCTCCACTCTGATGAGCCATCAACACTAAAGATTCCACATGTCAAAAAAGAAACTCATCATCATCTCCACAATGTTGCCTTTCCTTTGGACTTCTGAAAGCTTCAACAATCAAAATCTTTAGCATGAAATCCCCGAGTCATCGCTGACTATTCCTTCTTCTTGTTCTACTGTATCCATTCAGTGTGTGTGTGTGTGTGTGTGTGCGTGTGTGTGTGTGTGTGTGTGTGTGTGTGTGTGTGTTAGCTGCTCAGTCACATCTGACTCTTTGCAACCCCATGGACTATAGCCCACCAGGCTACTCTGTCCATGGGATTCTCCAGGCAAGAATACTGGAGTGAGTAGCCATTCCCTTCTCCAGTGATCTTCCTGACCCAGGGATTGAACCCCAGTCTCCTGCACTGCAGACAGACTCTTTAACATCTGAGCCACCAGGGAAGCCCTTCCATTCAGTAACAAGTTCTATGTATTCTGCTCCTTGGTGTACCTCAAACTATTTCCTCCCTTACTTTATGACTACCAATAGTTAAGGTTATTGACTTCATTTTCCACCTAGAGTATTGTGATAGATTGTCAATCTATTGCTTGATCTCTATTCTTGCCTCACTCTTAGAATATTATTAAACATTTTTTAATAAAAATAGTGCCTACATTTCTAGGCTAGAAAATTTTGAGGTCACAAAGACAGCTGGACTTGGTAACCAGGATTACAAATATTATTCAAGTGACAATGATTGAAAAGGATAAAACCCCATAGACTTCTTTTTAGAAATGTGTCAGACTAAGTACCTTGACAACTTTTCTACTGAAAATAAATAAGTGTTGTTTCACTTATTTTAAAAAAGTCTTAAAATTCATTAGTGACCTGGACAAAAATTTAGGAAGATGAACGACACACAAATCAAGAAAAAGAACAGGAAAAGGTTATCAGTGGAAAACTAGTGAAATTTGAATAAAGTCTGTAGGTTAGTTAATTGTATTATATCCATATTAATTTCTTAGTTTTTACAGATGTGCCATGGTTATAAAAAATGAGCCAAAGGAAACAAATCCTTTTACTGTCTCTGTTAACTTTTCTGTAAATACAAAATTAGTCCAAACTTCATTAAAAAAAAATGAAGTGAAAGGAATAACTCCAAGAATAAGTTGAGAATTAAAGCCAAATCTCACCTTGAAGGTACTTTCCAAATATGATGTACTTAGGCATTAAATTTCACAGCCATGAAGGGCACTGGAGTCAGGAGAGAAAGGAAGAGCTTGAGAGGAAACTTATCTGCATAAAATTGTATCTCAAAGAGTAACATATGCAGTATGTCATTTCTGTCATACTATATGTCAGAATATGAAATTCACACCCAGTATGTTCAAAATACAACTAACATCTCCTGTCAAGGAACAAAACCCAAATTTCCAGCTTGAATTTTGGTGCTAGGTGAAGGGGAAAATACAAATCTCCCACAGGAATTTGTAAATGCAAGCCAATACTAATGCAGGTTTTTATCCTGAACTCACACTACCTGAGTGTCCCAAAAAGCTTCAAATTGAGGAGATATCATAAAATGGTGCTAGGATAACCTTGTTTACAGATGCCTGGTAGGAAAAACACCAACATTTTGGGGAGAAACCAACTTAAATCTGAAACTCAAAGAATTCCTATAGATTAAAATTCAAGACCCATGAAATCATAACTTTAAAACTCACAAATTTATTTTTTAAAAAGCCAGTAACAGGAAGAATGAGCAGACACAAATGATAGCATAATCAAAGTCACAAATTC
Organism: Giraffa tippelskirchi; assembly: GCF_054371585.1. Taxonomy (NCBI): domain Eukaryota; kingdom Metazoa; phylum Chordata; class Mammalia; order Artiodactyla; family Giraffidae; genus Giraffa; species Giraffa tippelskirchi. The sequence goes on along the minus strand of NC_137276.1, from coordinate 126,932,496 downwards.
TAAAGTATTTTCAGATATAGAATATAAAATAAGGATATTCAGTATGTTAGAAGAAATGAAAGGTTAATTTAAATGACTAATGAAATTTGAAAAAGAACCAATTGAATTGGTAGAAATAAAACATAATAATTGAGATGAAAACAACAGTAGATGATACTATAGCAGATTACTCACAGTTAAAAAATGAAGTAATAAGCTGAAAGGGAGATTCAAAAAATTATACAGGGCGCAGTACAGGAAGTACATCATGTGAAATGCCAGGCTAGATGAAGCACAAGCTGGAATCAAGATTGCTGGGAGAAATATCAATAACCTCAGATATGCAGATGACACTATCCTTGTGGCAGAAAGCGAAGAGAAACTGAAGAATGTCTTGATGAAAGTGAAAAGAGGAGAGTGAAAAAGCTGACTTAAAACTCAACATTCAGAAAACTAAGATCATGGCATCTCGACCCATCAGTTCAGTTCAGTTCAGTTTAGTCTCTCAGTCGTGTCCAACTCTTTGCGACCCCATGAATCACAGCACGCCAGGCCTCCCTGTCCATCACCAACTCCCGGAGTTTACCCAACTCATGTCCATCAAGTCAGTGATGCCATCCAGCCATCTTATCCTCTGTCATCACCTTCTCCTCCTGCCCCCAATCCTTCCCAGCATCAGGGTCTCACTTCATGGCAAATAGATGGGGAAACAATGGAAACAGTGAGAGACTTTATTTTGGGGGGCTCCAAAATCACTGCAGAATCCAAAATCACTCCAAAATCACTTTTAATCATGAAATTAAAAGTACACTTTTTCCTTGGAAGAAAAGTTATGACCAACCTAGACAGCATATGAAAAAACTGAGACATTACTTTGCCAACAAAGGTCCGTCTAATCAAAGCTATGGTTTTTCTAGTAGTCATGTATGGATGTGAGAGTTGGACTATAAAGAAAGCTGAGTGCCAAAGAATTGATGCTTTTGAACTGTGGTGTTTGAGAAGATACTTGAGAGTCCCTTAGACTGCAAGGAGATCAAACCAGTCCATCCTAAAGGAAATCAGTCTTGAATATTCATTGGAAGGACTGATGCTGAAGCTGAAACTCCAATACTTTGGCCACCTGATGGGAAGAACTAAGTCATTAGAAAAGACCCTGATGCTAGGAAAGATTGAAGGCAGAAGAAGGGGATGACAGAGGATGACATGGTTGGATGACATCACCAACTTGATGGACATAAGTTTGAGCAAGCTCCAGGAGTTGGTGATGGACAGGGAAGCCTGGCATGCTGCAGTCCACGGGGTCACAAAGAGCTAGACACAACTGAGTGATTGAACTGAACTGAGTAAAGGAAGTTAAAAATATGGAAAATAAAAAAGATCTTGACATATGGAGGACAGAGTGAAAAGATCTAATATTTATCTATTTTTCATTTCAGAAGCAAAAGAAAGAGAAAGGGAGAGGAAGGACATTACAACAAATCTAGGGAGCCCAAAGGATTCCAAGCAAGATAAATAAAAATAAATCTCATATCTGGGACCTGGTAGTGAAAATGAAGAATACTGAAGTTAAAGAGACCTCAAAAGAAGATGGAGAGGAAACAAAACATTATCTTCAAAGGAACTCAAACATATTGAAAGCTTACTCTCCAGTAAAAACAAGGAAGGCCAAAGACAACAACAGTAAAAATCCCGTGAGAAAACAACCATCAATCTGAAGTTGGGTACCCAGCAAAACTATCTTTCAGAAAGAGGCTGAAATAAAACATGCTCAGAAAAATAATATCTTGTGTTTATTGACAGTTAAAGGACTGCTAAAAAATATGCTTTGCAGGAAGGAATATGATCTCAGAAGGAAAGTCAGATGATCAAGAAAAAATGGTGAGCAAGGAACTGGCAAACATACAGGCAGGGAGGGCTTCTTGGGTGTGTGATCAGAATAGTTGCATAGGGCCTATATCTGAAGGAGACTGCACTTCAGGTTTAATGCTCTGTGGTCACCATTGAGAAGTTCTTAATAACTTTATCTTTGAATCTGTGCTTTGTAAGTGAGGTCTGATAGGACAGTCAGGCATGTACTAGGGGCTTGGAACCTTGGCTCACACATAGTCCCACCTCCTGCCATCCTCTGCTTCTAGTGAGAATGCAGGCCTGGGCACAGGCAGGGGAGGGTTGGATCTGCTAACCATGTCCCATTTGCTCAGTCTGGGGCAGGTCATTGGGTGACTGTGAGAGCCTGCATCCATGCTGGGATTTCTCTGTGCCCAAGGGAGCACAAGATTCAATAGCAAATAAACAAAAAAAAGACCATGACCAGTTGAGAGAGAGATGGTGAAGGAAAGGAAAAGCTTCTTTGTTTTTTTTGAAGAGGCTCCACATTTTCATATTGTGCTGGACCTTGAAAATTATGTAGAGACTCTGTATGTAGGTCCTTCTAAATAAATATCATCTGTATAAAAAATTAGTTTTGACTGCATAGAATTAGTGGGGCTATCAAAAGATCATAACTAGAACACTAGACAAAAATGTAGAATGTATGTCAAGATGGCAACTATCAGAGTTCAAGTGTTAGTCAAGAGAAGTTTGAGATATTCAAGAGAAGTTTGCATTATTCAGGATATATTAATTTTGGACTTCAGTAAGTATGCATGGTAAAAATCTCAAAAATAACCACTAAAAGAATAGAATATGCCACTAGAAGAAGATGCACTAAGAATATAAAAGAAACTCTAACAATACTACCCCTGTCCAAGGCCCAAAAGGAGAAAAGAGTACAGAAAAAGAGGGAGAAATAGAAAGCTTAGAGTAACAATCATAATAATAGCAAATAAACTAAACTCATGAGTTAAAAGACAGAAACAGGCTTGATAAATACAAACTCTAGCAATAGGCTCTTTGTAAAAGACATTCCTAAAACATAAGGACATGAAAAGATTTCTAACAGGGAAATATTAAAGAAAAGAAGTATGCGACTATATTAATATCAGACAAAATAGACTTTAAGACAGAAGTTCATTACTCTGCACTGATAATACTAACAGGATAATTCACTATGAATATTCTAAACTTACAGCACCTATTAAAATACCTTCAAAATATATAAAGCAAGACTTTTTGGAACTTAAAGGAAACACTGTCAAACCCACACCATAGTGGTAGAATTAAACACAGCTTCCTTAGTTATAGTAAGTCAGTCTGGGACCACTGTATAAGGCATGGAAGTGTACACTGCACAACTCTAGGCTGTTATGTGAATGGTCCTCCTGTAATATGTATTGTAGCAACCTATGGTCAACCAGACTAATAATTCAGTAAAAAATATAGAGGACTTAATGCAAATAAGATTAATTTCAGGGACATTGATTTAAGGTACCCAATTAGTGGGAAAATATATAATTATTTTTCAGTTTACATGGAATTGACCACATACTAGGCCAGAAGATAAATTTCAACAAATTTTAAATAACTGTTAAATACGATAAACCTGTATAGTCCAAATGGTAGCCACTAGTCACATGTAGCTTCCAAGCAATTAAAGTATAACTTGTCCAAATTAGAATGTGCTATAAATGTAAAATACACACCAGATTTGAAAACTCAAAAAAATCAAAAATGTCTGATAATTTTAATAAGATGATTAGATATTTAAATAATAGTTTGGATATATTGGGTTAACTAAAATATATTAAGATAAATTTTACCTGTTTATTTTTACTCTTTTAATGTGGCAATTAAATTTTTAAAAATTACATATATGGCTCACATTATACCTCTACTGAATAGCACTGTGATAATCTATATTCTCTGAATACAAAGAAATATCAGTAAGAAAAGATAAATATCTCCATGTATTTGAAAATTTTAAAAAATGTGTTTCTGATTAACTCCTGGGTCAAATGAAAAATCATAATTGACATTTAAAATACTTTGAATTGAATAATAATGAAATTTCTACACATCAAAAGTTATGAAATATAGCTAAAGCAGAAAAGATAAGTAAATTGTGGTATATTTTAGAACATAATGCAGATGAAGAAATGAATGAATTTCAGCTACATGTAACATCATGGACAAAAATCCCAGGGACATAATCTTGAGCACAAAGAGTAAATCACTGAGTAATGCATATAGTATAATTTTATTCCCATGAAGACAAAATGTATGCAAAATCTTTTTCTTTGGAATACAAACATACGCAGTAAAATTATGTGCACACATGCTCAGTTGTGTCCGACTTTGCAACTCCATGGATTATAGCCCACCAGGGCTCTTGTTCACGGGGTTTTCTAGGCAAGAATACTGGAGTGGGTTGCCGTTTTGTTCTGCAGGAGATCTTCCTGACCCAGGGATTGAACCTGTGTCTCCTGCATCCCCAAATTGGCAGGTTTATTCTTTACCGCTATTGCCACCTGGGAAGCCTCAGTAAAATTATAGCATGAAGCAAAGGAACAACAGGTGTTTTCTGTAGTTTTTTGTGGATGCCTTTAATCAGTGTGAGGAATTACCCTTCTCTTCAAGGATGCCATGTGGTGGAATTAGGGTAAAGCACCAAGGGACTTCAGTGCTAATGGTAAGCTTCTTTGTCCTAAACTGAGTGTTCATTGTATTGTAGTTCTTCACACTTTAAACCTATCTAAATCTTTTATGTATCTACTCAATATTTATAAAAATAACTAGTGATAAAGCCTGAGCAAGAGTAGTATGGGTATTTGGAGAAAAGAATATTAAAGTGAAAGACCAAGGAGAAGAAATTGGCAAGTGAGCAGCAGGGTGGACTTTACTGCCCACTAGGCACACTATGGACAGGACAGTGTCACCAAGCCTTGGAGAGAAAGAGGTGCATGAGGACAGGGTCCCTGTCCAGATGGTGCCCAAAATCCAGCAATATAAAAGGAAGATTTATCTTTTAAAATGTGAGGCAGATCTAGCAGGTTCTAATGTTTGCTCAGCAGTCTCCAGGCTAGAGAAGAGGAAGTGAAGCAGAAGGAACAAAAGAATGAGGACAGCAAAAGAAGGATTACACTAAAACCTCATTTGTGGCTTTCTTCCAAATATTTGGCCATTCTTGTCTCCTTTGCAGACTCATCTTTCTCTGCCTGTCAATTACATGTTCATGTTCCTCAGCACTTCATTCTGGGGCCTCTTTTTCTCTCTCTCTCCCCTCTAACTGATCTTATCCACGTTATGGTTAAAATGCAATATAGTTGCTGACAACTCCCAGATTTTATCTCCACCGCACATCTGTTCTGTTAGTATCTGACTCATGTTTCCAACTCTCCACCTGACTGCTCTTTTAATTTCAGAATCATCCAAAACTCAACATGTCTGTAATCTCAGAGGCTTACAATGTCAAAGTTTATTTTTTTGCTCATATGTCATCTGCTGCTCTGCTCCGCATGTTTTGTTCTAGGATGTAGCCCAAGGAGCAACTCCTACCTGGGAATGCTGTTTTTGTGGCAGATAGAAAAGAAAAACTGCCAAAACATAGGATCTGTTAAAGCTTCTGCTCAGAAATCAGTGCATGTCACTTCTCTCATACTTCAATGGCAAGAACAAATCAAATGGACATGTTTGATGTGAATCAGATGTGTACAGTATACTCCTCTCATTGGGAGGTGCACAGTAAACCAACAGGGTGCCTGTGGAGTCCATCACAACTCTGAAATCCTATTGGAGGCAACTGTGAGGATTTCTACCCTGAAGGTGAAGAACAATCCTTGCTTAGACTGTGGTTCTTTCACCTGGGAGTAATTTCTCAGTCTATTTTTCACCACAGCTCCTGGCTTTCCTATCTGAGATGTACTTTTTTTTTTTTTCATTATACAGTCTTACCACATCAGAAGGGGACATTAGAGATTTTGCCCCATTGAAAGATAGCTTTTTTCCCACTTATTTCCTACCCATAGATTTGGAGGAGAAATGGTTTCGAGAAAAAAAAAAACAAACAGATTTGTTTTGATATAATTGAAAACAATAAAATACATTTTAAAAGCATATACTAGAGGAATGAGTTTTAAAGGTATATAAAAACATATGTGTGCAAAAGCAAAATAATGTGTGTAAAATCAAAATAATGACATTTCTATTATCCCCCAAAGTTTCACCATGCCCTTTTTAAATCCTTCACTCCTGCCTTCTTGCCCTCAGAAATCAAGAGTTAGCTTTCTGTCTATACATTGGTTTGTATTTTCAGAATTCTATAAAAATTCTCCATATATCATACAGTATATTCTTTTTAGTTTGGTATCTTTTACTTGGCATAATTCCTTTTCAATCTGTCCATGTTGTACCATGAAGTAATAGTTCATTATTTTTTGTTGTTGTTGAGTAATATTTCATCAAATGGATATACCACAATTTGTTTATCCATCCATCTGTTGATGGACATTTAGGTTGTTTCACAGGTTTTGGCTCTTACAAACACAGCTATTAACATCTGTGTATTTGTATCGATATTTCCCTTTATTTCTCTTGGGTAAATACCTAGGTGTGAAATGGCTAAGTAGCAAGGTAAGTAAGTGTATATTAAACTTTTTAAGAAACTTTCATACTGTTTTCCAAAGGGTTGTACTGTTTTACATTCCAGCCAGCAGAATATGAGAGGTCCAGTCTTTCCACATTTTGCCAACAGGTGGTAATGTTCAGGCTTTCTAATTTTAGCTATTCTAAAAGTATGTGGTCATGAGACTTCCCTATAGGTCCAGGGTTAAGCCCCCATGTTTCCACAGCGGGAGGCATGGGTTCAATCCCTGGTCTGGGAGCTAAGATCCCACATGCCAAAAAGGTGTGGCCAAAAAAGAAAAATAAAAAATATTTAAAAACAGAAGTGTGTGGTTGTATCTCATTATGGTTTTATTCTGCATTTCCCTAATGACTAATGATGTAGAGTATCTTTTTTTATGTGCTTATGGGCCATCTGTATATTTTGGTGAAGTATCTGTTCAAATCTTCTGCTCCTTTTTTATTGGTTGTTTATGGTCATCTGAGTTTCTAAAGCTCTTTACATATTCTGAAAATAAGTCTACATATTCTGAAAACAAGTCCTTTATGACATATATCAATGTATTATACAAATATATGATGATGGCTTGTCCTCATTCTCTAAACAATGCCTTTTAAAGAACAGAAGTTTTAACTTTGATGAAGTCCAACTTATCAAGTTTTTTTCTTTATGGATTATGCTTTTGGGTTTTTTTTTTCTTTTTGCTTTTGGGTTTGAATCTTAAGAAATCTCTGCCTAATTCAAGGTCACAAAGATATGTCTACTGTTTTCTCCTAGAAGTTTTATAATTTTATGTTCTGTATTTAGATCTATGATCTATTTTGAATTAATCTCTCTCTATATATTTCACAGTATGAATCAAAGTTCATTTTTTTTGCATATGGGTATACATTTGTTCCACCAATGGTCACAAAAACTGTATGTTCTCTAATGACCTGCTTTGGCACTCATGTAGAAAATCAGTTAACTATACATGTGTGCCTATTTCTGTATTCTTCATTCTGCTCCACTGGCCTATTAATATTTGTCTATCTTGAGACTAATTCCACATTGTCTTGATTATTTATAGCTTTACAATAAATCTTGAAGTCAGGTAGTGACTTTAATCTTTTGGCTCAAAGTTTTTTCAATGTTGTTTTTGTTTTTCTAGGTCCTTTGCATTTCTATATGAATTTCAGAATTAGCTTGTTAATTTCTACACGAAGTTTGCTGTAAGTTTGACTATGATTGCATTGAATCTATAAATCCATAAATGTTAACAATATTGAGACTTCTGTTCTCTCCATTTATTTAGATCCTCTTAATTTATCTCAGCAATGTTTTGTAGTTTTTAATATACAGGTCTGGCACATTATTTGTTAGATTCACCACTAAGTATTTTATGTGTTTTGAAATATTTTTATACATACAGCTTTTTAATTTCAATTGTTCTGCAAAAATATATAGAAATTAATTTGGGTTTTAGATGTTGACTTTTTTCCTTGCAACTTTTTGTCAGACTTATCTATTAGTTCTAGTAACTTCTTTTGTAGATTCTATAGTTTTCATGTTAGTGGGCATATCAGCTGTGAATACAAAATTTTATTTCTTCCTTTCCAGTCTCATGCCTTTTATTACTTTTTCTTGCCTGACTGTACTGACTAGAACTTTTCAGCACAATGAACAGAACTGATGACAGTGGATGTTTTTTTCTTGATCTTAATCTTAGGAGGAGAGTATACAGTCTATCATTATTAAGTATGAAGTTACCTAGGTTTTTGTAGATGCCCTGTATCAGTCTGAAGAAGTTCTCCTCTATTCCTACTCTTCTGAGGTTTTTAAAAAAATTTAGGAACAAACATTGCATTTTGCCAACTTGTTTTGTTTCTATTGACATAATCATAGTTTTTCTTTTTAAATTTTTGAATAACAATAATTGATTTTTGAATGTTAAACCGATCTTACAACCTTGAGATAAACCCCACACATTCATGATTTCTTTCACTTTTCATGTTGCTAGATTCAATTTGCTAAATTTTTGTTTAGAATTTTTGCATCTATGCTCATGGCAGATGTTGGTCTGTTAATTTGCTTGTAATGTTTTTGTCAGATTTTGGTATCAAGGTAATACTGGCCTCATGAAATAAGTTAACTATTCCTTTTTCTTTAATTTTGTGGAGGAGTTTAAGTAGAATTAGTACTATTTTTTCCTTAAATGCTTGAAAAAACAGTGAAAAAACTTCTGGGCCTAGTTTGCTTTGTGGGAAAAATTTAAAGTATAAATTCAGGTTATCTATTTCATTTTAGTGAGCTTTGGAAGTTTGTATTTCAAAAAACTGTGTCCATTTTTTCAGAGCAGTCAAAGTTAATGGCATAGTCAAGCAAACGGCTTTGTGGTGTCATTTTTTTCCAATAGCATTTGCTCACTTTGTGTCACATTTTGTAATTTTTGCCAATATTTCAAATTTTTCATGTTTATTATATTTATGATGATCCATGATCAGTGATTTTTGATGCTACTACCATGACTCACTGAAAGCTCAGGTGATGGGTAGAATTTTTCAGCAATATTTTTGAACTAAAAAAATAATAGCATAAGGTTGTTTAAAATATATTCCTCTATTAATGTATTCAAATCTGAAGAACATAATGTCACTGCTTTCATTTCTGATACTGGTAAATTTTTGTCTTGTCTCTTTTGTCCTGGTGAGTCTGACATGAGTTTTATTAATGCTATTGACCTCCTTAAAGAAACTGATTTTTAAATTGATATCCTATATTGTTTTTGTTTCCTATGTCACTGACTTTCGCTCTGATCTTTATTATTTACTTTCTTATGTTTATCTTGGGTCTGTTTGCTCTTCTTTTTCTAACTTCTTAAGGTGGAAGCTGACTTGTTTTCTTTTTTCACATAGATATATATTGTGTATTGCCATAAATTTGCTCCCTGAAGTTTTGCTTTAGTGATGTTCCACACATTTTGATGTCTTCATTTCCATTTAGTTAAAAAAATCTTCGTAATTTCCCTTTTGATATTTTCCTTGACTCATATCTTATTTAGAATTGTTTTATAATTCATAAATATTTTGGGGATTTTCCAGATACTTTTCTGTAATTTATTTCTAAGTTAATTAAATTGATACCAGGGAATGCACTTTGTATGGTTTGAGTCTTTCTTTGGTTTTGCTTTATAGTTAAATTATATGGTCTGTCTTAGTGAATATTTTGTATGCTCTTGGAGAAAAAAGGTGTACTCTGCTGTTGTTGGACAGAATAGGTGAATTTGATTGACTGTAAAGTTCGTTTTCTATAGCCTGACTAATTGTGCTGTATATGTTTTATCTATTGTTGAGAGCTACTGGCCTTTCAAAAAATTACTGAATTTGTCTACTTCTCCTTGTAGTTCTATAAGTATTTACTTAATGTACTTTGAAGCTCTCATATTAGATGCACAAACATTTAGGACTGTCATGTCCTTCTGATGAATTGGTTCATTTATCATTATGAAATGAATTTATTTATTCCTGGTAATAGTCTTTGTTCTAAAATATACCTTGATTAATATTAATAAACACATTCTAGCTTCCTTTGATTAGTGTCAGCATGGTATATCTTTTTCCATTATTTTATCTTATATAATTTATTATTGATTTATTTGGCTGTGTCAGGTCTTAGTTGCATCATGGGGGATCTTTTGTTGCGGTGCCCAGACTCTCCAGTTGTGGTGCATGGGTTCAGCAGTTGGGGTGCACAGGCTTAGTTGCTCCATGGCATGTGGGATCTTAGTTCCCTGACCAGGAATTGAACCCACATCCCTCATGTTGCAAGGAGGATTCTTAACCACTGGACCACTAGGGAAGTCCCTATTCTTTTATTTTTTGCTTTTTGTGTCTTTACTTTTAAAATATATTTCCTGTATGCATTATATGGCTGAATCTTACTTTCTTATACAATTTGAAAATCTCTGTCTTTTAAAGCTTAGACAATTTACATTTAATTGAATTGTGATAGAGTAGGACTTAAATCCATTATCTTGCCTATTTGTCCCATCTGTTTGTCTTCTTTGGATAGCATCACTGACTCAATGGACATGAATCTGAGCAAACTCTGGGAGACAGTGAAAAACAAGGAAGCCTGGTGTGCTGCAGTCCATGGGTTGCAAAGAGTTTTAGAGACTGAACAATAACAACAACAACATATGGCTTATGATTCACTTGCATCTGCTTTGTTGCCATATTAGTTATAACTCTCTGCTTAGCTTTATTTAATGGTTGCTCTAGGGTTGATAATAGCTATCTTGTCACAGTTGCGGTAGGCTAAATAATTGCCTTCAAAGATATTCATAGTCTAATCCACAGAGTCTGTAAATATGGCATAAGGTACTTTGCAGATATGATTACATTAAGGATCTTCAGATGAGGCGATTATCCTAGTTTATTTGGGTGTACCCTAAGTATAATTATCAAGGTCTTTATGAGAAAGAGGCAAGAAGGTTAATGTGGGGGGTGAGGGAAGGTGGTGATATGACAATGGAAACACAGATTAGGTTCATGAGACTAGGATCCAAGGAATGCCAGCAGCTTCTAAAAGCTGGAAGAAGAAAGGAATGGGTTCTCCCCTTGGAGCCTCCAGAAAGAGCCAGCCCTGCTGACATCTTTATTTTAGCCCCTTAACATTCATCTGGACTTCTGACCCCCAGAACTGTACACATTTGTGTTGTTTGAAGTTTGTTGTAATTGCTACAGCAGCAATAGAAAACTATGCTGGTTTATTTCAAATGTTATTATACAACTTTCAGGTATAAGATTAGAATCTTATAATAGTAAACTTGACAAAATAAGGAGCAGCCGTCAATGGAAATAAAGTAGTACTTCATTTGGTTTTCAAAATACCAGTACTATAGGATGGATGTGACGGGCTATGTGCTTGTTAGAAGTGGAGAGGCAGCAGAATCCTGGCAATTTGATTCATTTTCTTTCTTTTGTCTCTAATTCAGATTCTTTATTAAAGATTAAAAGGAAAGTTAAACATTAAAATGTAAATTATACTGAAGCTCTGTTCTGAAGGTTAATATTGAGCAAAACAACTTTTTACGTAAGCCAGGTTTCCTATTGGAAAAGAGGTTTCATTGATTAGAAAATTCCCGTGAACATTTTCAGATGGGTGCCTATGAGTACGTTAGAAGTTACCTTTACTATAAAATGGATGGTACTGAATATTTGAAGTGCTTGAATTTTAGTCTCTTGGAGACAGTTAAAATTTTGATATCAACAAAAGTAGAATCCATTTCACATACATTTCTCCAGTGGACCCAGTACAACAGGTTATATGTGTATGTATCTGTTTAGAATAAAAACTGTGAAAGGCTAGTAGATTATAGAAGTTAAAATATAGTAAGCCAAGGTTCAAACAATGTTAATGAAGTGATATTAATTCACGAAACTTTTAACAAAGAGTTGTGATTTTTTTTATGACATTTCCACAAAATATAAGGTGTTTTGAGAACTGTTAGAAAATTTATGAACTTGTGTGGCATGATAATTTTGCTTGATATTATAGCTACAGAAATTAGGACTTTCATATCTCTTTGATTCCTGCTGAGTCTCTGTTCTTGACTCTTCAGTGCAATTCTTTAATGAGACAAGACAGAAAGAATGATTATACATGATGTTGCAAACACGCTGTCCTTGATTACCATGGGCTTGGCAGTGAGTAATGCATACAGAGATGATTATACATATGAAAAAGATAATCTTGATACTAAATATAAAAACACACTTTTATAGTACACTCAAGAAAGAGCTTGCACATTATTCAGGAATATAAAACCATCTTAAGACACTGAAAAAGAAAAACCACTCTTTCCTTGAAAGAAACTATGAAGTTTTGACTTTTACTCTAGTGAGACTTTCTGGGAGAAATCTAGAGGATTTCTAGAAATAAAATATTATTAGAGGTATATTCATATATTAAAAAGCTGAAAATGTGTAACTATTTTTGAATATCATACAGATATCCAGTTTCCTCTTTAGAACCAGTCTAGAGATATTGATGCTTTAGAATAATAAGAAACAACACAGATTCAGGTCCTATATTTGGATTTTACTAAGAATCCAATACAGAAGATTATCCCTAGAATCTAGGAGTCTGAATTGATATTTGGCAAGCCAGAAGCTGACTCGCTAGCAGACAATGAGAGCTTCCAAGTTTTAAATTCTGTGATCAGTGGTTTGACTGGGATTAAATTCATTCCCATTCATCCATACATCCAACCAGAAAATATTTATTGAGTACCCACTATGGGTTGGGCACTGTTTCAGGCTCTAGGGATATAGCTGTTCTTTCTTGCCATCTGCTGATACATTAATGCAATTCCCTAATTTTTAGAAGATCTTGAGTGGTAAATGACTATCTAAAGTGACATGATTCACAAGAGGCAGAGCTGGTTCAAGCTTTTACCAGCTTAGGGCTCTCTTCCCTGTAATATCATCAATACATTTCTTTTTTTTTTTAAATTAGTTTATTTTCTTTTTTTTAACTTTACAATATTGTATTTGTTTTGCCATACAGTGACATGAATCCACCATGGGTGTACATGTTTTCCCCTTCCAGAACCCCCCTTCCACCTCCCTCCCCATCCCATCCCTCCGGGTCATCCCGGTGCACCAGCCCCAAGCACCCTGTATCATGCGTTGAACCTGGACTGGCAATTCGTTTCACATATGATAATTTACATGCTTCAATGCCATTCTCCCATATCATCCCACCCTCGCCCTCTCCCATATAGTCCATAATACTGTTCTATTTATCTGTCATCAATACATTTCAAAAACAACATTTGGAGTTCGCCTAATAGGAAAATTAGGATCTACTCACAACTGAGTATTTATTTTAAAAAAACTTTTAACTTTTAAATTCTTAGACTAAAAAGAAAATAAGAATCTAATTTCATACATATATGCAAAAAGATAGATTCCCTTAATTGTAGTTAAAAACATAACTGCAAACAAATGTCAAACCATAACGCCAAATGACAGCTTTAAATTCTGTTTCACAAGTTGTTCTTTTAGAGATGTCTTCACATTGTCAATCAAAGAGATAATTTTGATTTTGCACAAATCCTGCCTCTGTTAAAAGTAGTGTCTGTGATATCATAAGAAGTTTGGCAAGTCTCTTGTTCTGAAAGCTATTGATAGACAGGAAATCAGAGAAAGTGGTAAGTCTGGGGGAAAATATCAGATAAGATTTGTTATTTTAGCATGATATTACTAGAACACTTCATTTCATAATGCTTTAAACTAACAGAATTGCATCCAAAATAAACCACTCCATGGACTAATCTTCACAACTTTAAGAGTAAAGCAAATAATACTGAACTCAACAGATATTTTTTTACTGAATATCTAAATCACCACTGCAGGGTATAAAAATTAGTAAGATATAATGCTTTAAGAGGTTAACAACCTAAGGGAAGATCAAAGAGAAAGAACCGATACTTTCTGGGCACCTACAACCTATTAGGCATGATACTAGATGCTTTAATTTTTACAAGAAGGTAACCCACTCCAGTATTGTTGCCTGGAGAATCCTGGGGACGGTGGAGCCTGGTGGGCTGCCGTCTATGGGGTCGCACAGAGTCGGACATGACTGAAGCGACTTAGCAGCAGCAGCAGCAGTTGTTATTAACATGCCCATTTTACAGAAAATGACAATGACTCTTAAAATGGTTAAGCTAATTGTCCAAACTTGATACAGGTCAAACTGGGATTTAAATTTATGTTTGTTTAACTTAAAAATCCATTCTTTTTATATTCAAATACTAAGTCACCCTACCACAAGGTAACAGAACCCTTGAAACCTTGCTTCCACATCCTTTTTTTTTTTTTTAAGTTTTTTTTTTTTTAATAAATTTATTTATTTTAGTTGGGGGCTAATTACTTTCCAATATTGTAATAGTTTTTGCCATACATTGACATGAATCAGCCATGGGTTTACATGTGTTCCCCTTCCTGGACCCCCCACCCAACTCCCTCCCCATCCCATCCCTCTGGGTCATCCCATTGCCCCGGCCCTGAGCCCTTGTCTCATGCATCGAACATGGAATGGTGTTCTGTTTCACATATGATAATATACATGTTTCAATGCTATTCTCCCAGAACGTCCCACCCTCACCTTCTCCCTCAGAGTCCATAAAATTGTTCTATGCATCTGTGTCTCTTATTCTGTCTCGCATATAGGGTTATCGTTACCATCTTTCAAATTCCATATATATGCATTAGTATACTGTATTGGTGTTTTTCTTTCTGGCTTACTTCACTCTGTATAATGGGCTCCAGTTTCATCCATCTCAGTAGAACCGATTCAAATGTATTTTTTTTAACGGCTGAGTAATATTCCATTGTGTATATGTACCACAGCTTCCTTAACCATTCGTCTGCTGATGGACATCTAGGTTGCTTCCATGTCCTGGCTATTGTAAACAGTGCTGCGATGAACATTGGGGTACACGCGTCTCTTTCAATTCTGGTTTCCTTGGTGTATATGCCCAGCAGTGGGATTGCTGGGTCATATGGCAGTTCTATTCCCAGTTTTTTAAGGAATCTCCACACTGTTCTCCATAGTGGCTGTACTAGTTTGCATTCCCACCAACAGTGTAAGAGGGTTCCCTTTTCTCCACACCCTCTCCAGCATTTATTGCTTGTAGACTTTTGGATAGCAGCCATTCTGACTGGTGTGAAATGATACCTCATTGTGGTTTTGATTTGCATTTCTCTAATAATGAGTGATGTTGAGCATCTTTTCATGTGTTTGTTAGCCATCTGTATGTCTTCTTTGGAGAAATGTCTGTTTAGTTCTTTGGCCCATTTTTTGATTGGGTCGTTTATTTTTCTGGAATTCAGCTGCAGGAGTTGCTTGTATATTTTTGAGATTAATTGTTTGTCTGTTGCTTCGTTTGCTATTATTTTCTCCCATTCTGAAGGCTGTCTTTTCACCTTGCTTATAGTTTCCTTTGTTGTGCAAAAGCTTTTAAGTTTAATTAGGTCCCATTTGTTTATTTTTGCTTTTATTTCCAATATTCTGGGAGGTGGGTCATGGAGGATCCTGCTGTGATTTATGTCGGAGAGTGTTTTGCCTCTGTTTTCCTCTAGGAGTTTTATAGTTTCTGGTCTTATGTTTAGATCTTTAATCCATTTTGAGTTTATTTTTGTGTACGGTGTTAGGAAGTGTTCTAGTTTCATTCTTTTACAAGTGGTTGACCAGTTTTCCCAGCACCACTTGTTAAAGAGATTGTCTTTTCTCCATTGTATATTCTTGCCTCCTTTGTCGAAGATAAGGTGTCCATATGTGCGTGGGTTTATCTCTGGGCTTTCTATTTTGTTCCATTGATCTATATTTCTATCTTTGTGCCAGTACCATACTGTCTTGATGACTGTGGCTTTGTAGTAGAGCCTGAAGTCAGGCAGGTTGATTCCTCCAGTTCCATTCTTCTTCCTCAAGATTGCTTTGGCTATTCGAGGTTTCTTATATTTCCATACAAATTGTGAGATGATTTGTTCTAGTTCTGTGAAAAATACCATTGGTAGCTTGATAGGGATTGCATTGAATCTATAGATTGCTTTGGGTAGTATACTCATTTTCACTATATTAATTCTTCCAATCCATGAACACGGTATATTTCTCCATCTGTTTGTGTCCTCTTTGATTTCTTTCATCAGTGTTTTATAGTTTTCTATATATAAGTCTTTTGTTTCTTTAGGTAGATATATTCCTAAGTATTTTATTCTTTTTGATGCAATGGTGAATGGTATGGTTTCCTTAATTTCTCTTTCTGTTTTCTCATTATTGGAGTATAGGAATGCAAGGGATTTCTGTGTGTTAATTTTATATCCTGCAACTTTACTATATTCATTGATTAACTCTAGTAATTTTCTAGTAGAGTCTTTAGGGTTTTCTATGTAGAGGATCATGTCATCTGCAAACAGTGAGAGTTTTACTTCTTCTTTTCCTATCTGTATTCCTTTTATTTCTTTTTCAGCTCTGATTGCTGTGGCCAAAACTTCCAAAACTATGTTGAATAGTAGTGGTGAAAGTGGGCATCCTTGCCTTGTTCCTGACTTTAGGGGAAATGCTTGCAATTTTTCACCATTGAGGATAATGTTTGCTGTGGGTTTGTCATATATAGCTTTTATTATGTTGAGATATGTTCCTTCTATTCCTGCTTTCTGCAGGGTTTTTATCATAAATGGATGCTGAATTTTGTCAAAGGCTTTTTCTGCATCTATTGAGATAACCATATGGTTTTTTTCTTTCAATTTGTTAATGTGGTGTATTACATTGATTGATTTGCGGATGTTAAAAAAACCTTGCATTCCTGGGATAAAGCCCACTTGGTCATGATGTATGATCTTTTTAATATGATGTTGGATTCTGTTTGCTAGAATTTTATTAAGGATTTTTGCATCTATGTTCATCAGTGATATTGGCCTGTAGTTTTCCTTTTTTGTGACATCTTTGTCTGGTTTTGGAATTAGGGTGATGGTGGCCTCATAGAATGAGTTTGGAAGTTTACCATCTTCTGCAATTTTCTGGAAGAGTTTGAGTAGGATAGGTGTTAGCTCTTCTCTAAATTTTTGGTAGAATTCCGCTGTGAAGCCGTCTGGTCCTGGGCTTTTGTTTGCTGGAAGATTTCTGATTACAGTTTCGATTTCTGTGCTTGTGATGGGTCTGTTAAGATCTTCTATTTCTTCCTGGTTCAGTTTTGGAAAGTTATACTTTTCCAAGAATTTGTCCATTTCTTCCAAGTTGTCCATTTTATTGGCATATAGCTGTTGGTAGTAGTCTCTTATGATCCTTTGTATTTCTGTGGAGTCTGTTGTGATCTCTCCATTTTCATTTCTAATTTTGTTGATCTGATTCTTCTCCCTTTGTTTCTTGATGAGTCTGGCTAATGGCTTGTCAATTTTGTTTATCTTCTCGAAAAACCAGCTTTTAGTTTTGTTGATTTTTGCTATGGTCTCTTTTGTTTCTTTTGCATTTATTTCTGCCCTAATTTTTAAGATTTCTTTCCTTCTACTGACCCTGGGGTTTTTCATTTCTTCCTTCTCTAGGTGCTTTAGGTGTAGAGTTAGTTGATTTATTTGATTTTTTTCTTGTTTCTTGAGGTACGCCTGTATTGCTATGAACCTTCCCCTTAGCATTGCTTTTACAGTGTCCCATAGGTTTTGGGTTGTTGTGTTTTCATTTTCATTCGTTTCTATGCATAATTTTATTTCTTTTTTGATTTCTTCTGTGATTTGTTGGTTATTCAGAAGCATGTTGTTTAGCCTCCATATGTTGGAATTTTTAATAGTTTTTTTCCTGTAATTGAGGTCTAATCTTACTGCATTGTGGTCAGAGAAGATGGCTGGGATGATTTCAATTTTTTTGAATTTACCAAGGCTTGATTTATGGCCCAGGATGTGATCTATCCTGGAGAAAGTTCCATGTGCATTTGAGAAAAAGGTAAAATTGATTGTTTTGGGGTGGAAAGTCCTGTAAATATCAATTAAATCTAATTTGTCTATGGTATCATTTAAAGTTTGTGTTTCCTTGTTAATTTTCTGTTTAGTTGATCTATCCATATGCATGAGTGGAGTATTAAAGTCTCCCACTATTATTGTGTTATTGTTAATTTCCCCTTTCATACTTGCTAGTATTTGCCTTATATATTGTGGTGCTCCTACGTTGGGTGCATATATATTTATGATTGTTACGTCTTCTTCTTGGATTGATCCTTTGATCTTTATGTAGTGTCCTTCTTTGTCCCTTTTCACATCCTTTATTTTAAAGTCTATTTTATCTGAAATGAGTATTGCGACTCCTGCTTTCCTTTGGTCTCCGTTTGCATGAAATATGTTTTTCCATCCCTTCACTTTCAGCCTGTGTGTGTCCCTAGTTTTGAGGTGGGTCTCTTGTAGACAGCATATATAGGGGTCTTGTTTTTGTATTCATTCAGCAACCCTTTGTCTTTTGGTTGGGGCATTCAACCCATTTACATTTAAGGTAATTATTGATAAGTATGATCCCGTTGCCATTTACTTTGTTGTTTTGAGTTCGTGTTGAAACATCCTTTCTGTGTTTCCTGTTTAGAGAAGATCCTTTAGCATTTGTTGGAGAGCTGGTTTGGTGGTGCTGAATTCCCTCAGCTCTTGCTTGTCTGTAAAGCTTTTGAATTCTCCTTCATATCTGAATGAGATCCTTGCTGGGTACAGTAATCTGGGTTGTAGATTATTCTCTTTCATTACTTTAAGTATGTCCTGCCATTCCCTTCTAGCCTGAAGGGTTTCTATTGAAAGATCAGCTGTTATCCTTATGGGGATCCCCTTGTGTGTTATTTGTTGTTTTTCCCTTGCTGCTTTTAATATTTGTTCTTTGTGTTTGATCTTTGTTAATTTGATTAATATGTGTCTTGGGGTGTTTCGCCTTGGGTTTATCCTGTTTGGAACTCTCTGGGTTTCTTGGACTTCTGTGACTATTTCTTTCCTCATTTTAGGGAAATTTTCAACTATTATCTCCTCGAGTATTTTTTCATGGCCTTTCCTTTTATCTTCTTCTTCTGGGACTCCTATGATTCGAATGTTGGGGCGTTTCATATTGTCCCAGAGGTCCCTGAGGTTTTCCTCATTTCTTTTGATTCTTTTTTCTTTTTTCGTCTCTGCTTCGTTTATTTCCATCATTCTATCTTCTACCTCACTTATCTTATCTTCTGCCTCCGTTATTCTACTGTTGGTTCCCTCCAGAGTGTCTTTTATCTCCTTTATTTCATTATTCATTCTATATTGACTCCTTTTTATTTCTTCTAAGTCCTTGATAAACATTTCTTGCATCTTCTCAATCCTTGTCTCCAGGCTATTTATCTGTAACTCCATTTTGCTTTCAAGATTTTGGATCATTTTTATTATCATTATTCTAAATTCTTTTTCAGATAGATTCCCTATCTCCTCCTCTTTTGTTTGGTTTTGTGGGCATTTCTCATTTTCCTTTACTTGCTGAGTATTTCTCTGCCTTTTCATCTTGTTTAGATTGCTGTGTTAGGTGTGGCCCTTCTGTATTCTGGTAGTATGAAGTTCCTCTTTATTGTGGAGGTTCCTCACTGTGGTTGGGGTTGGACAGGTGGCTTGTCAAGGCTTCCTGGTTGGGGGAGCTTGTGTCGGTGTTCTGGTGGGTGGAGCTGGATTTCTGCTCTCTAGAGTGCAATGGAGTGACCAGTATTAATTTTTGAGATGTCTATGGATTTGGTGTGCCTCTGGGCAGCCTGTATATTGATGCTCAGGTCTATGTTCCTGCGTTGCTGGAGAATTTGCGTGGTGTGTCTTGCTCTGGAACTTACTGGCTCTTGGGTGGAGCTTGGTTTCAGTGTATATATGGAGGCTATTGGATGGTCTCTTATTAATTAATGTTTCCCCTGGCTTTCAGTCTTATTCTTGCAGTAGCCTCAAGACTTCTCCTTCCATACAGCCTCAATAATAAAACTTTTAGGTTAATGGTGAAAAGATTCTCCACAGTGAGGGATACCCAGAAAGGTTCACTGAGTTACATGGAGAGATGAGGTGGGGGGGGGGGGGTTGAGGTGACCAGGAGGGGAAGAGGGGAATTCAAATGTGGAGAGAGCAATCTAGCCAGTAAGCACTTCCCTCTGTGCTTTCCACAGTTTGGAACCCTCAGAGTGGTTCACAGAGATACATAGAGAGGGGGGAGGAAGGTAATAGAGGTGAGCATGAGTAGAAAGGGAGGAATCAAGAGGGGGAGAGAGAGATCTGGGCAGTATCCTGTTCCTGAAGTGTTCTCTGGTACCCAGATCACCCTCAGAGATTCACAGAATTGGGTTGAGAAGAGAAGGAGGAGGGTGGGAGATAGAGGTTCCCTGGGGGAGAAGAAAGAGCATCAATAGGGGGAGAGAGTAATCAGGCCAGTGATCACACTCCTGAGTAAAAATGGGCCCTAAAGATTGGGTTCTTAAATGTACAAAATTGATATCAAATATGTAAAACAAAGATTAAAAATCTAGAGTAGAGGTTAGACTCTTATAAAACTTACAATATAAAAAAAAGAAAAAAAGGAAACAGTGTAAAAAGAAAAAAAACAGTAAAACAGTAAAAAAAAGTAAAACAGGAAAAAAATTTAAAAAAGAAAACACAAAAAGTATAAGATATATGTATGTAGTTTGCTTCAAAAATAGGGTTTTTTTTTTGCAAGTTAATAGTGGGTTATGAAAATGAAAGTTAAAGGTGTAATAGAGGACTTGAAGAAAAAGGAAAGAAGAGAAAAAAAATTTTTTTTAATTTAAAAAAAAATTAAAATAAAAAATAATAATAGTAAAAAAATATATATCCCGGACTTTCTCTGGAGCTGTTGTGAGCAGTGTGGGATCTGCTCAGTTTCAGATAGATCCTTATTCCTGCTTATACTTTTCAAGATCTATAGGTCCTTTTCAATGCAGTCGGTATTAACTACAGGGATTTTAATCTGTTGGCCTGTCCCTTCCAAAGCGCTTCCCTCTGTTTATTTGGCTTCTGTTTGGAGATCTCTTCAGTATCTAATTTCCGCCCTGCAACAAAGCGGTGGAGGTGATCTCTTTAGGTTCGCTTGTTCAATCGTGCTGTGGGGAGGAAGGAACACTGCAAATCTGGCGTGTGTGTGGTGAGCTTGCAGTGTCTCGGCCGCACTGGGTTCGCCCCCGCTCACGGCGTGTGTGCTTTCCCCGTCTATCCTGCTCAGGCTTCAGGTTACTCCGCCAGGGAGTGGGCCGAGGAGTGGGCCCTGGGATGCGTGCACTTCCCAGGTCTAAGCCGCTCAGGTTCAGGCTCCCGGTTACTCCACAAAGGCGCAAACTCGGTTTCGCCCACGGCTTGTGCCGTTCCCGGTCGGAGCTGCTCAGGCGGCCAGGAGTTTGGCGAGCGTGCTCCCCCCTGTTGGAGCGGTGCAGCTTATCACCTCCCTGGTCCCTGCCTCGGTTTATGGGCGCGCCCGGCTCCGGTGTGCTTTGTGTCGGTTCTGGGGAGCTGGTCTCTGGCTGCGACCCTCCCGGCGGCTGTCGACCCTCCGGGATCTCAGGCAGTCTTTGCTTAGAAACTGGGAGCCTGTTTGCAGTTTGGTAGGGGGTGCCCTCTCTGGGGCCGAGTTTGCCCCTTTCCGGCTCTGGCGGGCCCCGCCTGCCCGCTGTGTCCGGCGGGGGATGGGGCGGTCCGCAGCCGGCTAGCTCTCCTCTGGTATCGCTCAGTCCTTTGTTCTGTGAGCGGGCCGGCAGTGCCTTAGAGTTGGGCTTTTCGCGGGATAGTTCTCTCTCTCTGCTGTCCCACAGTTTAGGTTACTATCTCACGTTAGCTCCCTCAGATTGCCCTCGGGGCACTCGGGCCCGGTCCTTACCCTAGGCAGTGCCGCCCACTCCTCTCCGTTCAGCCCCCACTTGCTGGTGGCGCATGATGCGAGCGTCTGGGGTTCTTTGCTGGGAGTTGCTTTAGGCACGTAATCTGTGGATTTTATTTATTTTTTCCTCCCAGTTACGTTGCCCTCCGAGATAAGAAATCTTCCCCCACACCCGCCGGTAAGAGGGTTTCCTGGTGCTTGGAAATTCCTCCTCTTTTACGACTCCCTCCCCGGGACGGGTCTCCGTCCCTAACTCTTTTGTCTCTCTTTTTATCTTTTATAATTTCTCCTACCTCTTTTGAAGATAATGCGCTGTCTTTGTGGAAGCCTGACGTCCTCTGCCAGCCTTCAGAAGTAGTTTTGTGAAGTTTGGTCAGCGTTCAGATGTTCTTTCGATAAATTTGTGGAGGAGAGAGTGGTCTCCCCGTCCTATTCCTCTGCCATCTTAGCCTCCACATCCTTTTTTATATTGTTATTGCTTCTAGCCTTCATGAAAGTATGATAAGCCTCAAAAAAGTAACTAAACACCAAGTTTATCTTCTTATAGAATGTGTTGTGAAATGTTTTTATTCTACTTTTATTTTGAAGATATAGTTCTACTTCTGATTTTGCCAAGGCACTACAGGAAGGAAGACAAAAGTCACCACATTATATTTATTAAATGAATGGAAGAATCCTGGAAGAGTGGAGAGGTGGGGTAAGAAAGCAAGGGGAAGGGGAGAGGGGGTACTCGGATTTTCTGCTTTCTGCAGGGCTGGAAGTTCCCTGAAGATTCAGTGTTACACCATGATTGAGAAAGAGAAGCTGACAGAATGGATCCCTTCAGGACAAACGCTAAGAGAACCGTATAAACTGTAGTGGGGGGAACACGGGTTAAAAGCTAGATACAACAGAGTTTGATTTCTGTCTTTGCTAATTTTGTTAACCTGAGCAAGACACTTAGCCTTGCTTATCCTCAGTTTCCTCAAGAGAAAAATGCTTCAAAAGAGAGGGCTGCAACTCTGCTGGCCAGAGTCTTTGTGCAAATTTGAAAATGGCTTTCCCTCTGAGTTGGTGAATTAGAAGGGAAGCTCCTTCTGAGTGAGACTAGACATAGGGACACAGGGTTTGGTGAGGAGGGAATGGCACAGTTATACAAGAAAAATAAGCTCTTTCCTCTGTGGCAAGTGGTAAGGAGAGCTGAGTTCAGGCTGGTTTTCAGATTCCCGATTCCTTCTAATGAGCACCACACAACGATGCATCTTGCTTAGGGCTCTGTGAAAACAAAATCATGTCCACAGAAGCATTCAGAGGGCCCCCCACGACTGTGAAACCTGGGGCTTGTGAGGGAGCTTGAGAGGGAGAAGCAGGGGAGGAGAGAAGAAAGAAAAGAAGGAGTAGGGGAAGAGAGAGCCTGAAGAAGCAGGTATGTTTAATCAAGGGGTCATTCATATACAGGAGAACAGGAAACTCCATGAATCTCCTGAAATAATTTGCCAGGTTTTATGTCTATTTTTCTGAGGTGAGGGTCTATAGCTCTCAATTATAAAAGAGAAAGAGAAGAGGATGAAGAAATTGTGAAAAGAAGTTAATGCGTGTGTGAGAGGGGGAATAAAATCCTTCCCTATAGCCTCAAACATGTGTTTTGGGGGGACAGGGAGCAATTAGGTAAATTTCAGTTGAGGTAGGTAAAGAGCTAGATATTTTGAGATACAGGCAGATATTATTTATTTCACAAAATCATTTACATGCAAGTCAGTTGCACCTAACTTTGGTCACAATGAAGCTTTTCCTCCAACAACATTCTTCACTAATCCTGTCATGTTATTGGCAGGTAAATCACAATAATTCTATATTTTTTTTCTTGGAATTTACCAAGATAGGGCCTACACAGCTCCTGAGGATGAAGGTATATGGTGTGAGCTGTTACAAACAGCTGCGGGTCTCAGTGGTACCATTGTAGGCCACACATTACTGCGTAAATGAATTTCTCAGTGTTATACGTGGGCAGTCTTCAAGTTTAAACACATATGTTCTTCTAAAATGAATTTGTAAGTTGGTTACAGGAAATTCCCAACACATTTTACTATAGCAGTAATTTTCCAAAAAGAAGGAATTAGGTCTGCAGGCCAGCCCACAAAATCCCATTTAATCCTCAATGCTTTTGAAGTGGTGTCACAAATTCATGTTTCCAGGTCGAGTTCTGGCCTTGGCCTAAGAGAACTCATGGAAGCATGAGAGTTGAGGGCTCTCTTTACACAGAATTTTAAAAACAGCCACACTTTTCTCTGGCACTGTTCCTGTGCCATGCCCCAAGGAGACCCCTCTCTCCAGCCCCAGTGTGCCTGTGACCAAGCTGGCCAGACCTTCTCTACCCCAAGCATCTAGGATCTTGAGGACCTACTTCTCTTCCTTCCAGTGGAGCCTCTTCTCCTAAGGGAGCTTCCTCAGCTGAGTGTGGAGGGCAAAGTAACACATAATTAATTAGATTTGTACTAAGGATGAATTATTTCCTAGTCACTAACTCCTTTCCTGCTCCAAATTCAGAAATTCTGAATTTTTTTCTAGAGCCAGTTCTGGCTTTTCATATCTTTTTTCCTCCTCTTCTCAAGCTACATAGCTTATAAGTCTCACACTTTCCATAATGGTCCCAGTGCAACCATGGCAAATGGCTCTGCTGTGGGGAGGGGAGAGGGAGAAGGGGCAGTGTGGTGACAGTGCCTGAATTTGCAAAGCCCACCCTGGCACCCTGAGCAAGCTGGGCTCTGGCCTCTGGAGAGCACATCTTGTAGCCTGTTGGTTGCTGTCTTTCCAAGGCAGAGGTTTGGGACCTTGCTGTGTGGCAGATTCCCAGGCACCGCCTAGCCCTACTCAATTAGAATCTCTATGGGTCTCATCAAACATCTTTATTTTAAGTTTTTTTTCCCTGAGCCCAGCTTCTTTTTCTGGAAGGACTTTCACACCTCCAATTGCTTAAGGATACCTCTATTTAGAAATTCCACTGGTGCTTCAAACCAGAGCTCCAAGAGCAAATTTGCTCAGTTGAGAGACAGTTTACTGGGGAAAGAAAGTGGAGAGAGGAAAGCCGAGTTCATCCTGAACCTTAAGGAATATCTGCTGTCACATGATCATAGGAGGGGAAGACAAAGAACCAAAACAGAGACAGGAAAGGGGCAGGATAACATCTTTGCCTCTGAAGTCAAAGTTTTGAGGCAAGTTTAGACAGTAATGTCAAAGCCTCTGAAAGGTCACTTGTTCTTAAGGATGTCTTTTTTACCCTGGCTGTCCCATCTTCCTCTGGCTCAACATGGAGTAAGCCCTGGCTATTTGCTCTCATCCACTTGGTACAGACATTCAAACAATCCAATGGAAACTGGCAGGGGGTTAAAGATTTTCACTTTTTGAATGTCTCTTAGGCTTAACGATGCACAAAATCCTTTGATTAGTATCAAAACAGTAAATGACCTGACTTGCTCCTACTGCCCATTGTGAATCCCTTCTCCATCCAGCAGTCAGAGTGATCCTTCCACACTATCCTTTGACTATGCCAAAGCCTTTGACTGTGTGAATCACAACAAACTGTGGAAAATTCTGAAAGAGATGGGAATACCAGACCACCTGACCTGCGTCTTGAGAAACCTGGATGTAGGTCAGGAAGCAACAGTTAGAACTGGACATGGAACAACAGACTGGTTCCAAATAGGAAAAGGAGTATGTCAAGGCTGTATATTGTCACCTAGACAATATACAGGATGTCTGGCTCTAGGTGAGTGATCACACCATCGTGATTATCTGGGTCATTAAGATCTTTTTTGTACAGTTCTTCTGTGTATTCTTGCCACCTGTTCTTAATATCTTCTGCTTCTGTTAGGTCCATATCGTTTCTGTCCTTTATCGAGCCTATCTTTGCATGAAATGTTCCTTTGGTATCTCTAATTTTCTTGAAGAGATCTCTAGTCTTTCCCAATCTGTTGTTTTCCTCTATTTCTTTGCACTGATAGCTGAGGAAGGCTTTCTTATCTCTCCTTGCTATTCTTTGGAACTCTGCATTCAGATGGGAATACCTTTCCTTTTCTCCTTTGCTTTTCGCTTCTCTTCTCTTCCCAGCTATCTGTAAGGCCTCCTCAGACAGCCATTTTGCTTTTTTGCAAATACCCCACATCCAAGGTAAGAGAAACCCAAGTAAGATGGTAAGTGTTGCGAGAGGGCATCAGAGGGCAGACACACTGAAACTAAAATTACAGAAAACTAGCTAATCTGGTCACACGGACCACAGCCTAATCTATCTCAATGAAACTAAGCCACGCCATGTGGGGCCACCCAAGACGGATGGGTCATGGTGGAGAGGTCTGACAGAATGTGGTCCACTGGAGAAGGGCATGGCAAACCACTTCAGTATTCTTGCCTTGAGAACCCCATGAACAGTATGAAAAGGCAAAAAGATAGGACACTGAAAGATGAACTCCCCAGGTCAGTAGGTGCCCAATATGCTAATGGAGATCAGTGGAGAAATAAATCCAGAAAAAATGATCGGATGGAGCCAAAGCAAAAACGATACCCAGCTGTGGAGGTGACTGGTGATAGACGCAAAGTCCGATGCTGTAAAGAGCAATATTGCATAGGAACCTGGAATGTTAGGCCCATGAATCAAGGCAAATTGGAAGTGGTCAAACAGGAGATGGCAAGAGTGAACGTCGACATTCTAGGAATCAGCGAACTAAGATGGACTGGAATGGGTGAATTTAACTCAGATGACCAGTATATCTACTGCTGTGGGCAAGAATCCCTTAGAAGAAATGGAGTAGCCATCATGGTCAACAAAAGAGTCCAAAAGGCAGTACTTGGATGCAATCTCAAAAACGATAGAATGATCTCTGTTCGTTTCCAAGGCAAACCATTCAATATCACGGTAATCCAAGTCTATGCCCCGACCAGTAATGCCAAAGAAGCTGAACGGTTCTATGAAGACCTACAAGACCTTCTAGAACTAACACCCAAAAAAGATGTCCTTTTCATTATAGAGGACTGGAATGCAAAAGTAGGAAGTCAAGAAACACCTGGCGTAACAGGCAAATTTGGCCTTGGAGTACAGAATGAAGTAGGGCAAAGGCTAATAGAGTTTTGTCAAGAGAACACACTGGTAATAGCAAATACCCTATTCCAACAACACAAGGGAAGACTCTACATATGGACATCACCAGATGGTCAACACCGAAATCAGATTGATTATATTCTTTGCAGCCAAAGATAGAGAAGCTCTATACAGTCAGCAAAAACAAGACCGCGAGCAGACTGTGGCTCAGATCATGAACTCCTTATTGCCAAATTCAGACTTAAATTGAAGAAAGTAGGGAAAACCACTAGTCCATTCAGGTATGACCTAGATCAAATCCCTTATGAGTATACAGTAGAAGTGACAAATAGATTTAAGGGACTAGATCTGATAGACAGAGTGCCCAAGGTACATAGTACCTGGCATATAATAAATGCTCAACAAATAATTGTTAGTTAACTGAATTACCCAAAGCGAGTCATTCATCCACTCCACAGATACTTATTGAGTGGATACATGTACCAGATTCGGAGGATATAATAAAAGACAAGGCAGACAAAATGTGAAGGACACCCTGGACAAGGAAAAAAAAGACAGTGCTTATATCTAAGAGTAATCCTATGATAATACAATAACTTACTGGGCTGTAAGCACATACTAATTTTTATTATGTGACAGACATTATGTCAGTACACTTGGTGCCACTAAACAACTATGGAATATCATGCCTGCTTTTTGATAGACTAAAGTATAGAGAATAAAGAAAGAAAAACAGCAAGAGGGAAAAAAGAGGGAGGGGCAGAGAGGAGAAGAAGAGGAGAAAATAGTCCAGTGATGTCTCTATTCTCAGAAAACTTAAAGAAATTATCTTTAACACTCATAATAGAAGATAAGGTTAGAGTCATACTAAATTAAAAAAAAAAAAAGAAAACAGGAAATTTGGTATGCTATTTCAAAGCAAACAATCCCCTAAGAAAGCTCTATGTTTATTCTAATAATGTTGTTAATCCTGAAAACATTCATGAAACTGCCATCTTCAAACTGCTGCCAGATATAGTTTATTAAGCATACAAAAAAAGAGAAAACATTTTACTTTATTTTTAATCCCCAATGATAGTTCCCAGATTGATTTCCCATCATTCTCCTTGAACTTGCTTTCACTGGACCTATTGATATTGTTTTAAAAATCAAATTCATTCCTAAAGGTCAAAGATTCATCATACTGAGGATATTCTAAAACATGCACACTTAAGCCAGTCCTCAGAAAAGAGTTCCAGAAATGTTTGAACAAAGATAGAATCTTCTCAATGACCACTATGAAGGAGACAGAATTCATCTGGATAAACAGCTAAATCTAATTAATCTGACATCACTGGAAGTGGGGTATTCTGTACCTTTCATATACATAGAGTATATAGCTGATTTTAATCTTTCTGATGCAGTCATCATTATGGCCATCAATTATTAACCCATACTATAAACATGGGCTTTCACAGTGGCTCAGCAGAAAAGAATCCGCCTGCAATGGAGGAGACGTGTGTTCAATCCCTGGGGTGGGAAGATCCCCTGGAGGAGGGCATGGCAACCCACTCCAGTATTCTTGCCTGGAGAATCCCCATGGATAGAGGAGACTGGTGGGCTACAGTCCATAGGGTCGCAAAGAGTTGGACATGACTGAAGCGAGTGGGCACGCACAGCACACACGAGCTATAAACAAAGGGGCAGTCAAAATTACTGGGATGTGTAGGAGTTCTTGTGTCTATTGCATATTGGGCCAAACTGCAATGCTTTTAAGGTTTTTTGTTTGCACTTAGTTTTTCTTTCTTATGCATGGTCAGTCTTTCCACTGCCATCACTTCTTGTTACTATTAGTTAAGTCTGGCTCTTGCAAATCTCCTGCTAATAAAATTGCTGCTTCTAATATGTACTGGGATTAGCAATGACAAAATTGTGAAATGGCAGAAGTGGGGGTGGGATGAAGACTCACAGAACTACAAGACGCAACACCTTAGCAAGAGGCATGTTACTGGTGTAGCAGGTTGGAGGAATAAGTGGTGGGTGGCAATAAGCTCTGCAATTGTTCATCTGACTCAACCAAAGAGAAGTAAATGAATATTATCTCAGGGGAGACAAGAGATAAACCTTGTTTCTCTGTGAACTAGACAGACCTCTGACTAGCCTGGAGTAGACACAGATACAATCCAGGGCATAGTGTTGGTGAGAAAGTTCAGAAACAATGAACCTAATTCTAAGGTGCCTGCTATCCATTTCCGTGGCCTCACTCCCAAACTCCACCTCTGGGAGCAAACAGCTGTCCTCAGAAAGAATGAAAATAAGATTATAAATATTCTAGATAGAAAGTAGTCAAATACTCATAAAATAAAATGAATAAAATGAAAAATGACAGAAAAAATGAAAAACAAATATCTAATTATGCCTTCTGTACACAGAGAATAATACAAGACAAAAATTCTTATCCTCATGAAACTTGTATTCTTATGGAATATGTAAATGGAATAATACCTCCCATTAAAGACTCCTAGATTTAATAAAAGCCAACAAAACCCCTAGCATTATGCTATATACCAATATGAATTCAAAACAAAAGGAAAACCCCTAACATTATGCTATATACCAATATGGATTTAAAAGAAAAGGATTCAAATAATAAAAGATATTATCAGGCAAATGAAAATGGAAAGAAAGCATGGTTGAGATATTAAGTAAAGACAAGGTACTGAGCAAAAATATCTAGGATGGTTGGAGGAATATGCTTCTTAGTATCTTTGATATTAACTCAATACCAGAGGTATTTTTTGCTTTTGGAGAGTCTTCAATACAAGGTGTTGACAAATAACAGAGAAGTAGGAGCTTATAAAGGAAAAAGTGATAAAGAGATGTTTTTCTGTTGGAAGATGATAGAATCCAACAATTACTGGCCAAAGTGAAATTCAGTAGTGTAAGTACCACACATGATCTTTTTGATTCAACAAAAATCTAACACCAAATGCCACGTGGGTTCCATCCTACTTGCACTAACTCAGTGAAGTTAAGCAAGTCCTTTAACCAGTTTGGGCTTCAGTTTAATCACCTGTAAAATGGGGTGGTAGAATAGGATGACCTTTCACGTGAAATGTATCTTTAATCTTGGATTTCACTGTTATCAAAATATATAGGACCTTGATGTTATAAATATATATGGATTACTGACTTACACATAAAATATATTTGGAAGAAATTATTCTTGACTGTACCTTTCACCTTTCAGTGTTACAACTTCTTCCTTTGTCTGATTCAGAAGAGTTTTGGTTATTTCCAGTTCATTTTCTGCAAGATTAATTCTTCTTTTTAAGTCATCTTCTTGCCTTTCTTTTGCAGTCAGTTCTTCCTGTAAAGTTTTGTATATTTGTTGACAGGTCATTAAAGAGTCTTCTTTTTCTTTAAGCAATCTGGTGTGCCTAAAATGGAATAAGGATAAAAAACCCAACCAATATGCATTTAATACTGTATTTTTATGTTTATCAAAAATATATGAACATCTCATTTAAAAATAAAGAGTATAACTTTAATTTTTAAAATAAGAATGCTACATAAATAGATAGTTCTGTGATTTAAAAATTTTCCTATCTAGGCAGAGGCAAAAATCATTGAACAGCTTCAGTACATTATAAACTAGGGTTAGGTATTGTTTACATAAGCAATACTATAAAAAAATTTAAGTACATTTTAAATGTTATCTAAAATATGGTTTCAAATTCAATTACTAAAAATATTAAATAAAAAATTTGCAATGTGTACCGTGAGTCAGAAATAATGGATTCAAACTTCAGTTTTCTAAGTTCTCTTTGACACTCATCAGCTTCATTAGATTTATTCCTAAAATAATACAAAATAGGTTCAAATATTTTACTTCAGAATAGTTAAAGTAAAAATGTTTTCCCTTTTGTTAAGATATATTTTTCCTTTATTACTTTTCTTATCTCTATATTCTACTTGTTGTTACATACACAGATTTCCTTAAAATCAGAATACATACTCAAAGCGTTTCTGTTTGCCAAAAATACCTTAATCTGTTAGTCTAACTATATGTGTTTTTATATATCATTATTTTATTTGTCCATTAAAAATTTCTTAGCATCTTTATATTATCATTTCTTTAAAGAAATAAATATTCAGTCCATTTCTGTACTGGCCAAGTAATCTCCTATCAGGCAGATCTGCATTTAAATAAAATGTCTAAACTTTAGACAACAGTAAAAGAGGAAAGAAAAGAAAAACCCCTGTGTGCAAGTGAGCAAAAGCAGGACAATTCTGGAGGAAAGCTGATACTTCCAATGAGGTGACAGCCATGGGGTCAGGTTTTTGTTTTTTGTTTTTTAAATGATGTTAAGCCTGAGGGCAGGCCCCAGACTGCACCATAGAGGAGAACCAAAATTCTGAGACAGTGTGCTCAGGGCTGGTGCACTGGGATGACCCAGAGGGTCATGGGATGGGATGGGGAGGGACGTGGAAGGGGGGCTCAGGATGGGGAACACATGTACACCCATGGCTGATTCATGTCAATGTATGGCAAAACCACTACAATATTGTAAAGTAATTAGCCTCCAATTAAAATAAATAAAATTTTAAAAAAAATCACAGTTATTCTGGCTTGAAGAACTACAGTACACTGTTTGAGGACGACCACAGCTGCTGGGAGGTAAAGTGTGAACCCTGAATGGGAGCGACCCAGAGAGAGGGAATCCCAAATACTGCATAGAAACTCTGCCTATATGTCTGGCTGAGCCCTGAACTACAGGTGACCTGGGGAAGACTCCAAGCAGCCTAACTAAAGATGAAAGAACAGAACTGAGAGTTGAGCTGTTGCCATAGAAACAAGAGTTGTGGTTTTAGGCCAACCAAATTACTTGCCTATTTAAAGCCACACAACCCCTTCTCTACCATCACATCAACAGTATTTGGAGACATATAACAGAATCTAAAATTTCTGTAACATAACATTTACGAAGTTTAGAATATTTTTTAAAAAATTACTCAACATAGGAAGAAACAGAAAAGTAGGAC
This sequence comes from Giraffa tippelskirchi, assembly GCF_054371585.1. Taxonomy (NCBI): domain Eukaryota; kingdom Metazoa; phylum Chordata; class Mammalia; order Artiodactyla; family Giraffidae; genus Giraffa; species Giraffa tippelskirchi. The sequence continues at coordinate 126,900,538 of NC_137276.1, read as the reverse complement.
CTATTCCAAAGAGAAAAGACTGTTAAAAGGGACTGACTCTGAGATGACCCAGATATTGAAATTAGCAGACAAGGACTTTTGAAGGCCCTGTTATAATTCTGCTTGAAGACATAAAGGAAAATCTACTCTAGTTCTTGAAAAGATAAAAAATCTCAGCAGAGAAATAAAAACCATTAAAAACAACAAAATGAGTTAGGGAGTCTGAGATGGACATGTACACACTGCTATATATAAATGGATAATCAACAAGAACCTACTGAATAGCACAGAGAACTCTGTTCAATATTACATGGCAGCCTGGATGAGACGGGAGTTTAGAGGAGAATAGATACATGTATATGTTTGGCTGAGTTGCTCTGCTGTGCACTTTAAACTATCATAACATTGTTAATTGACTATACTTCAATATACAATAAAAAGTTAAAAGAAATGAAAAAAAATTAAAAATAAAAAGGATGAAATGGAAATTCTAAAACTAAATATTTGTCTTGATCTTATATGATTGGGTTTGTAACAATATTCAAAAAGTTAACATATTAAGAAAGATTAATATTCTAGTTTGTTTGTATAGGCTTCTCATTAATAATTTATTATATGAATATACTTCAAAATAGCTTTATAAGATATTTTAATAAGTTTATAAATGTACAAAGAAATATGTTAGATTATTAATGGATTTTCCTTACTTGCAGAGTAACTTTAATTCCTAATATACAATGAACATGAACAGCATTCATTTATTTTTATTCATTTCTTTTCTTTTCTACTGTAAAATATGATAAAATTGTAAGCTGAAGAAAATTATGTAAACAATTTATATAATGAATTATTATGAGGAAACTCTAATTACTACCATCCAGGTAAAAAAATAAAACCTCATCAGCTAGCCTAGAAGCTTCATACCCTCAACCCAATCATAGTCAACTCCCTCTCCCCTAAACTGATCATTCTCATGAATTTTATGGTAATCACTTTGATTTTCTTTGGAGTTGTATTGCCCAAGTTTTATCCCTAAACACTATACTTTAATTCTTTTTCTTTTTATAAAAAATTTTTATCTACTTTTGTAAAATAGCTTATTTAAGTATTATACTAACATACAATTGTTGTTGTTCAGTCACTCAGTCATGTTGGACTCATTTTGACCCCATGAACTATAGCACACCAAGTCTTCCCTGTCCTTCATCATCTCCCAGAGCTTGCTCAATTTCATGTCCATTGAGTTGGTGATGCCATCCAATCATCTCATCCTCTGTCATCCTCTTCTCCTCCTGCCTTCAGTTCTTCCCAGAATCAGGGTCTCTTCCAATGAGTTGGCTCCTAGGATCAGGCGGTCAAAGTATTGGAGCTTCAGCATCAGAATCAGTCCTTCCAATGAATATTCAGGATTGATTTCCTTTAGAATCGACTGGTTTCATCTCCTTGCAATCCAAGGGACTCTCAAGAGTCTTCTCAAACACCACAGTTCAAAAGCATCAATTCTGGCACTCAGCCTTCTTTATGGTCCAACTCTCACATCCATACATGACTATTGGAAAAATTATAGCTTTGACTGGACAGACTTTTGTTGGCAAAGTAATGTCTCTGCTTTTTAATAAGCTGTCTAGGTTTGTCATAGCTTTTCTTCCAAGGAGCAAACGTCTTTTAATTTCATGGCTACAGTCACCATCTGCAGTGATTTTGGAGCCCAAGAAAATAAAGTCTCTCACTGTTTCCATTGTTTCCCCATCTATTTGCCATGGAGTGATGGGACCAGATGCCATGATCTTAGTTTTTTGAATGTTGAATTTTAAGCCAGCTTTTTCACTCTCCTCTTTCACTTTCATCAAGAGGCTCTTTATACAGCCTTGATGTACTCCTTTCCTAATTTGGAACCAGTCCATTGTTCCACGTCCAGTTCTAACTGTTCCTTCTGACCTGCATACATATTTTTCAGGAGACAGGTCAGGTGGTCTGGTATTCCCATCTCTTTAAGAATTTTCCACAGTTTGTTGTGATCCACACAGTCAAAGGCTTTAGTGTAGTCCATGAAGCACATGTTTTCCTGGAATTCTCTTGCCTTTTCTATGATCCAACGGATGTTGGCAATTTGATCCCTGGTTCCTCTGCCTTTTCTAAATCCAGCTTGATCATCTGGAAGCTCTCAGTTCACATACTGTTGAAGTCTAGCTTGGAGAATTTTGAGCATTACTTTGCTAGAATGTGAAATAAGTACAATTGTGCGGTAGTTTGAACATTCTTTGGCTCTGCCCTTCTTTGGGATTGGAATAAAAATTGACCTTTTCCAGTCCCATGGCCACTGCTGTTTTCCAAATTTGCTGGCATATTGAGTGCAGCACTTTCACAGCATCATCTTTTAGGATTTGAAATAGCTCAGCTGGAATTCCATCACCTTCACTAGCTTTGTTCATAGTGATGCTTCCTAAGGTCTGCTTGACTTTGCACTCCAAGATGTCTGACTGTAGATGAGTGATCACAGAACACTCAATAACATAACATACGATGCTGTCCTGTGGTGCTGTCCTTAGTTGCTCAGTCATGTCCAACTCTTTGTGACTCTATGGACTGTAGCCTGCCAGGCTCCTCTGTCCATGGGATTCTTCAGGCAAAAATACCGGAGTCGGTTTCCATGCCCTCCTCCAGGGAGTCTTCCCAACCCAAGGATCAAGCTCAAGTCAACTGCATTGTGGGTGGATTCTTTACCAGCTGAGCCACCAGGGAAGCCCAAGAATACTGGAGTGGGTAGCCTATCCCTTCTTCAGGGGATCTTCCTGACCCAGGAATTGAATCGGGGTCTCCTGCATTGCAGGTGGATTCTTTAACAGCTGAGCTACCAGGGAAGCCCTTAACACACAATAAACTCACACAATTTGAAAGATTTGACATATGTACAAAAACTATCACTAGAATCAAGTAGCACTTGAGCATACTTGAGCCTAGATACTGGTCTCTAATACCATTCCCACTCAAAGGAACCAGGACTGCTCAGAGAAACGGCTGATTCCAAGGCTGTGGCAGAGTAGGTATACCTAAAACAGTTTGTTATAATCAAAGTAAGGAAGTACTTATAAAAGATGATGGGATTGTGTTCCAGCATCGTAAGAATCAGCTTGAAGGGGCCCCCACTAGCTAACTTGTGTGCCAAAGTAATTAAGTACAGTAATGATTGGTGATGAACAAAATAAAGTTCAGGAATCCATACCAATAATTGATAAATAATGGGAAGAAGGGAGGCTCTTATTTAAAGTAGAATAAAGAGGGCTCACTAATAAATGAGGAGGGAGATCTGAAGTTGGAAAAATCATCCAACAACAACTGAATAAGGACTGGATGAAGCAAAAATCATTAATGGATGCTGCATTTATGGATAAATGTTGATGAAAATCAGAGCATGTGTATGTATTTAAAGTGTCTCTTATAGACTGTTTACTGGTTGAAACAGAACAAAAACCCTCAGCAATAACCCTCAGTGAAAGAACTAAGCTCTACTTTGACCAGGTGATCAAAATTAACATCACCAGTGAGAAGCAGATGCTCATGTGGCTCCAGCTGTGATGCCCTGAGAAGTGCTCGTGCTCACCTACGCGTTTTGCTGGCTGAGAGTATATATCCTTAATCCAATCAAGAGGAAAATACAAAATGGAAAAAATTTTATTTAAAAAAAGTATGAAGAGTTCTGCATTCTTCAAAAATGTCCATGTCATAAAAAGGTATAGCCATTTGAAAACTAAGTGTATTATGCAATGACATGGGAAAATATCCAGTATATATTTCTAAGTGAAAATGTTTAAAATATGCATTACTTTGAAAAACAGACTACAAGGATATATCAAAATATAAAGACGATGTTTTTTGTATTTCTGTATTTCCCAAGTTTTATGCGTTTACTTTGAAATCAAATAAAAATGTTCCTTTTAGAAATGCTTTGAGATTCAGCAGCCCTAACCACAACTTTCACTCTACGTTCAGACTCATATACACTTTTCTGAAACTAGAGGCAGGGACAGCAGGACTATTTTAAGTGGTTATTTTACTATGTGGACAATTAATTTTGGCTGCAATTTGAAAAAAAAGCTCCCTGGGGAGCCTACCATCCCAAGAACTCTCTTCACTATGGTCATCTTCCACCCCCATGCCACTCTTTTTATGGTCTGCCCTTCACTGCCCAATTGTTATCTTCACCTTCATTAGAATGGGAGGAATTGGAAGGAATAGAAAGAATGCCTACATCTCTTTAAACACACATTCCTTCTTTTACTCTCAACAAATAGTGTTAATCCTTTCTCTTCAACTGCTTTGAATTAGCCTAAGGAAAGGCCCCTGCTGCTCCTGCCAATCAAAGCAAATGAAATAAGATAGAATAATTGGATATTCTCCTCTAATTTGAAAGGCAAGGGTCTTACATTCCACTCGTTTATGTGAAATAGCTATTCTTAAACTGCTTTCTTGATATTTCCACTTTGCTGTCCATAAGGCATCTCAAATCTAACAGATCAAAAGCATTGTTTTGTATTTCCTTCACCCCCATATCTATTTCTTTTTCAGATTCTCCCACTTCAATAAATGGCACCAACACATAATGATACTAATAGCAACACCTTACATATCTCACACTACCCTCAAACCAGCCCTTATCCAGCCCTTGTTACAGTAGAGGAAACTGAGAACAGAGGTAAGTAATACACCCAAGGTGACATAACTGCTAAGAAGTACTGCTAGGATTTGAACCCCAGCAGTCTCCATCTGGCTTCTAGGCTGTTAGTCACTGTACTCTATTGCCTCTCAACTGTCTACCCAGATGCTGAAAAGCCCCAAGCCTCATTCTTTATTATTTCCTTTCTTTTCCAGTCCTCTTGCTCCCCAACCATATCTACTCCATCAGTAAATTCTGTTAGATTGATCCCTGGCCTCTATTTCTTTCCAACTCCACGCTAGCCCGACACTAACGCAGCCACTTCTTACTTGCATGAATGCACAGCCTCCCACCTCATCCCCCTGATCGTTCTTGCATATCCATTTCAGTCCATTTTCCATGTAATAGCCATGCCAACCTTTTAAAACAAATCAGATCAGTTCACTCTCTTGCCAACCCCTCCAACAGTTTCCCTCTGCAAAAATCCAAAATTCTCACTAGACTTTGGACACACTGGTATATTCATTTCTTATTGCTGCTGTAACAAATTACCATAAATGTAGGGGTTTAAAACAACCCAAATTTATTATCTTATATTTCTAAGGTAAGAAGTCCTAAAATCAAGATGTCATGAGGGCTGTGTTCCTCCTGGCAGCTCCAGGGGGGAATCTATTTCCTTGCCTTTTCTAGCTTCTAGAGATGACATGCATTCCTTGGCTTTTAGTCCCTTCTTCCATCTTCAAATCACTTCACTCCAACCTTTGCTTCCATCTTCACATCCACTTCTGTGACTATGACCCTCTTGCCTTCATCTTATAAGTGAAATGAAAACGTTAGTCACTCAGTTGTGTCCAACTCTTTGCAACCCCATGGACTGTAGCCCACCAGAATCCATGGAAGTCTCCAGGCAAGAATACCAGAGTGAGTAGCTATTCCCTTTCCCTTCTCCAGGGGATCTTCCCAACCCAGGGATGGAAACCTGGGACTCCTGCACTTTAGGTGGATTCTTTACTGTCTGAGCCACCAGGGAACTCATAAGGACATTTGCAACTACAACATTGAGCCTGCCTGAAAAACCCAAGATAATTTGCCCAGCTCTAAATCCTCAATTTAATCACACGTGCAAAATCCCTTTTGCCACATGGAGTAATGTACTCACAGATTTCAGGGACCAGAACATTTAAATCTTTGGAAGCCATTATTCCGTCAACCACAACTGGCTTTCATGTTTCTTTTACATGTAAAACTCACTCCCAATAATTTTTTATCCTTAATCTCTCTGCTTCCAGATGTTACCTTGTTAGCACTATTAGCTCGTTTCTACACTCAGATCTTAACTGAAACAGCATCTGCTCAGGGATACCACTCTATTGAAAGCATACCACTCTTGCCCACAATCACGTTGTTTTATGCCTGTTTTATATTTTTGCAGGACTTAATACTACCTGAAGTTACCTATTGTAGCTTGTCAATCTGGTTACTCCTTTATCTAGTGCTTGCATGCAAGAATCATGGCTCATAACTGCCTCTCAATGAGCATTTTGTATTGAATGAGTCAATCAAGGAAATCTAACCACTTAAATCTAGGATCATGGATCTATACTCTGACACTGGAGTGGCACCAGGCCACCTGCTTGCTAGACTAAAAATTCTCATTAATGATGAGAGAAGCAAGAGGAAAATCAGTTCAGTTCAGTCGCTCAGTTGTGTCTGACTATTTGCAACCCTATGGACTGCAGCACGATAAACCTCCCTGTCCATCACCAACTCCAAGAGCTTACCCAAACTCATGTCCATTGAGTCGGTGATGCCATCCAACCATCTCATCCTCTGTCATCCCCTTCTCCTCCTGTCCTCAATCTTTCCCAGCATCAGGGTCTTTTCAAATGAGTCAGCTCTTCGCATGAGGTGGCCAAAGTATTGAAGTTTCAGCTTCAAAATCAGTCTTTCCAATGAACACCCGGGACTGATCTCCTTTAGGATGGACTGGTTGGATCTCCTTGCAGTCCAAGGGACTCTCAAGAGTCTTCTCCAACACCACAGTTCAAAAGCATCAATTCTTCAGCACTCAGCTTTCTTTATAGTTCAACTCTCACATCCATACATGACTACTGGAAAAACCATAGCCTTGACTAGATGGACCTTTGTTGGCAAAGTAATGTCTCTGCTTTTCAATTTGCTATCTAGGTTGGTCATAGCTTTTCTTCCAAAGAGTAAGCGTCTTTTAATTTCATGGCTGCAATCACCATCTGCAGTGATTCTGGAGCCCAAAAAAATAAAGTCAGCCATTCTTTCTACTGTTTCCCCATCAGGCCATGAAGCGATGGGACCGGATGCCATGATCTTTGTTTTCTGAATGTTGAGCTTTAAGCCAACTTTTTCACTCTCCTCTTTCACTTTCATCAAGAGGCTCTAGTTCCTCTTCACTTTCTGCCATAAGGGTGGTGTCATCCGCATATCTGAGGTTATTGATATTTCTCCTGGCAATCTTGATTCCAGCTTGTGCTTCCTCCAGCCCAGCATTTCTCATGATGTACTCTGCATATAAGTTAAATAAGCAAGGTGACAATATACAGCCTTGACATACTCCTTTTCCTATTTGGAACCAGTCTGTTGTTCCATGTCCAGTTTTAACTGTTGCTTCCTGACCTGCATCCAGGTTTCTCAAGAGGCAGGTCAGGTGGTCTGGTAATCCCATCTCTTTCAGAATTTTCCACAGTTTATTGTGATCCACATAGTCAAAGGCTTTGGCATAGTCAATAAAGCAGAAATAGATGTTTTTCTGGAACTCTCTTGCTTTTTCGATGATCCAGCAGATGTTGGCAATTTGATCTCTGATTCCTCTGCCTTTTCTAAATCCAGCTTCAACATCTGGAAGTTCACGGTTCATGTATTGCTGAAGCCTGGCTTGGAGAATTTTGAGCATTACTTTGCTAGCATGTGAGATGAGTGCAATTATGCAGTAGTTTGAACATTCTTTGGCATTGCCTTTCTTTGGGATTGGAATGAAAACTGACCTTTTCCAGTCCTGTGGCCACTGCTGAGTTTTCCAGATTTGCTGGCATATTGAGTGCAGCACTTTCACAGCATCACCTTTGAGGATTTGAAATAGCTCAACTGGAATTCCATCACCTCCACTAGCTTTGTTCGTAGTGATGCTTCCTAAGGCCCACTTGACTTCACATTTCAGGATGTCTGGCTCTAGGTGAGTGATCACACCATCGTGGTTATCTGGGTCATTAAGATCTTTTTTGTATAGTTCTTCTGTGTATTCTTGCCACCTCTTCTTAATATCTTCTGCTTCTTTTAGGTCCATACCATTACTGTGATATTGAATGGTTTCCCTTGGAAACAAACAGAGATCATTCTGTCATTTTTGAGGTTGCAGCCAAGTACTGTATTTTGGACTCTTTCATTGACTATGATGGCTACTCCATTTCTTCTAAGGGATTCTTGCCCACAGTAGTAGATATAATGGTCATCTGAGTTAAATTCACCCATTCCAGTCCATTTTAGTTCCATTTAGGAAAATCAGGAGAACATTATATCTCAGAAGGCAATAATAATGTTCCTAGATCACCTCAACTGTGTGAAATGTTGCTGTTATTTGGTGAAGTAAGAGCTTTATTAGTTAGAAATTCATGCTAGTCATGTCTGATTATTGCTTACAGTCATTAGTTAAATGAGGAGGTGGCTTCTAATAAAATTAAAGTATAAGTAGGTTACAAAGGTCCTCAAATTAGAAAGCATATTTTATGTAACCATTTTAGACATATTTCATCAGTAACTGATAAAATATAAGTCATTTTAAGTGAATTTTGTTTTCATTACCTATGTGAAAACGAATACATTCACACTGTAAGCTATTTAAGCAATATATAAGTATATAAAGTAAAACAAGAGTCTCTGCATACTCCTCAGTCTCACTTCCAGAAGGAACTATTGCAATTCTACCAATCATTTATTCAATGAATTTGAATCCATATATATTTTTATGTACCTTCATATACATTTTTTAACATGAGAGGAATCATTTTTCTAATCATATTTTTGATTTCTAAAATTCCTAATAGCTTCTTTTTTTGTAACAGGCTGTTATTATTTCATGTTTACAATCCTGGATGTACTTTGAAGGATATTCTAACTTTAAAAATTTGTCTTAACATCTTCTGTTTGCTATTTAACAATTTCTCTTTGTGTTAAAGTTTTCTTGTGTGAGTTCAGAGGCACCTGAACAAGGCTGGGGGGAGGTTTTTCTCACATACCTGGTAATCTTTAGTTGAGTGTTTACCCTAAGCCTAAGATTCTCTGTTTTCTCATCTGCTTTGCTGTTTACTGTTGCCTAGCCTGTTTTTAAAGGTTGTGATGAAGGGGCAGAGTATGCTGGGGGCACTGGAGGTTTGTCTTAGGATGTGGGAACCCTGGGCTCTCCTGGGGTTCAGTAGCTGCCATGCTCCCCAGCTCCAGTCCTCACACTCAGTGCTTTATTCTGGGTGCAGATGCCTTGCAAAAGCTGCTTCACACAGGAACTATTGATTGGGGGAGAGATGTCTTGGTGAGGGGCCAATGGCTTAAATGTTCCAAATATGATTCCTCAGAGTAGGTTTCATTGGATCACCTGAATCAGAATCGTGTATGTGTGTCTGTGTGTGGAGGGGGTGCTTTAAATGCAGATTGCTCAGAGACACCCCAAACCCCAAAGTAAAACCAGAATATCTGTGGGAATTGAGCCCAGACACTGATCCTGGGATTGAGTCTGTAAGGGAGGTCATACTGTAACACACAGTTTCATTAAACTCTCCGGGATTCTTCTGTAGACTGGCGTTAGAGAACCACTGTTATGATGATTTGCGAGATTCCATTCTCTTCTGTTTGTGTTAACTGATTCCAAGTGAGTCCTGCCTGTCACATGCCCACCACACAATCACTTTTCCTCTAGTTTATTCCTCTGTAGAGTTGACCCTGTTTTATTGTCCTTCCTATGTCTTTCCTTTTAGGAATTCCTAAAAATTTCTCACCTTTTATAGCAGTCTTTCTTGTTAGTCTTATTTACCTATCTTATCCTATATACATATATATAAAACAAAAGTGTATTTCCTAGTTCTCTCTATATATACATATATAGTTAAAATTAATAAAGTTGCATTTGACAGCATCTGTATTTTTTATTACTTTAGGGAGGTCTTCCCTAAATTAATCTAGATGTGACACGAAATTTGTAGAAAATGTCATTACTTTTCACAGCATCACTAACACTCTACTTCTTTAGTAAACATTACTGGTTACCTTCTGGACATGTACTATAGCTTTCTTCATGGCCATCAGAGCCCCATTATCATCTGTTCTCAGGACAAATTCTGCTTGACCTAACTCTGGTAGTCCTATTGCCCTTGCCAGTGATTCATTTAGGAGAGGGTTGTAAAGGGTTCTAGCCAAGAGATGTAATGAGAGGGCTATTTGGAGACTTCCAGGAAATTTTTATCTCACTTCTAAGGAGACTCCAGAAAAACAGGCCCTTCTGGCCCCTGGGGTGGTTATATTTGGATGTGGTACCTGGACCTGCAGCCATTTCATGATGTTAGGAGACTTAGCCTTGGGGTGAAGCCAGTGCTGAGGGCAGCAGAATGGAGACAGAAAGAACATCAAGATCCTTAGTGATGTTGTTGAGTTGGTGGATTGACTAAACTTGAAACCCCTCTACCTCTGTTACTTACAGCTCAAAGCATCCTAAGTGATAAAATCTCTATTTTCAAATATGTAACAAGTTCTTCTAAACCTTGGAAAATATTTCCTTATACATCTTAGGAAAAAAAGAACCTCAACTCATCCATTTAAAAACTGCCTTTTCCCATAAATAAAAATCCACAAAATTTATATCCAAACATTTAAAAATCTTTAAACAAAACAATTATATTAAGTTGGATAGGTGAAACTCATTCCTGCACCCACACCCACCCCCACCCCCCGCCCAACACATAAAGAGTAGGAATTTAATTTTTTAAAAATCTGATTTCATAGCACCTTCCAATTTTTGGAAGTTCAAACAGATTTGAGTATATAGAGCAAATCTCAAATTTATTAAGAAATTGTATGTCTGAATTTTTGAGTGGGTTATTTTGACTTCAAACTGAATTTATCATAAAACAATGGCCAAGTTGCAAATTTGGTTTTAACCTATTAATAAAATAGTATTTAAATACTATTGGCGACTTACTGAGCTCTGAGTACCTTAAGCTATCCCAGGCTCTGATCCCAAACAACCAACCTACTCAACTTCATCCTAGTAGTGAAGGAGCATAGATGGAGTAGAGATGGAAGAGATAGGTATGAGCAGCACAGAGAAAGATGTCTAGCAGTTGGGACCATTTAAGCGGCTCTATCTTTTGTAACTCAAGTTTTCTAAAAGTGGATACTTTGCTCATTTTCTAATTTTAAGAAGTTCTCATATAGGAAGAACCAGGTTTATTATAAACTAAACAACAGCATCAGCATTTTTGCAATTGTATAGTGGCTTCCTCCAGGTAATTCATTTGATGGACTTTAGTGATGTAGTCTTTTCTCCCTCCAACTTCAGTCTCCTTTGACTCCTATCATTTCTCAGCACTCATATTATAAATTATATTAAAAATATAACCAACAAAAAAATATCACAAGGCATGTATTAATATTAAATGGGCTGTGGCCAGACTTGGCAGCCCTCCAGACCAGACATTCATGTGGTCAGAACCCTCTTTCCTGATGTTACTAGAGGGTGGAAACTAATGATTCTTTACTGGCAATTCCCATCTCGCTTCTCTTTTTTGTGTTTCTTCTCATCAGAAAGTTCCTCGCTGGGCCCAGTGAGTCATGCTGATACCACTTGTCCTTTCACTCCTTCAACCCCAGCCATCATACACAGAGAACTGAACCATTATTTACTGCAATATTGACCAGTGTTGTGAATCATGAATATTTGGTTTTGACTTTTGAAAATAAATTATTTTGCTGCAAATAGTCAAAGTATACATTAATTTGATAGAGTATTTTTCAAATTTGTTCTTCCTTGTTAAGAATTTTGTTGAACACATTTTTCTTAGGAGTAGTTCAAGGTCAACACAACATTCAGTTGCTAAGCATTCTAAATATTTATATTTCTTATGAGAGTCATCCTTCTAAAATATAGGAACTGAAAACCAAAGCTACCAGACCATATACCACAAAGTAAAAAATTTACTTACATTTCAAAGATTATATAAATTGTTTTTATAATTATAGATGTACTATATTTATACTATGGGCTTCCCTGATGGCTCAGCTGTAAAGAATCTGCCTGCAATGCAGGAGATGCAGAAGATGTGGGTTCGATCCCTAGGTTGGGAAGAGTCCCTGGAGGAGGAAATTGCAACTCACTCTAGTTTTGCCTGAAAATCCCATGGACAAAGGAGTCTGGCAGGCTACAGTCCAAAGTCTCGGAAAGAGTTGGACATGACTGAGCAACCGAGCACAAATATTTACGCTATAATATTTGAAATTTCTGAAATAAAATCATTTTAAAAAGAAATATTGTTCTGGATATTTTACAAAGGCATTGTCTTATCATTTGTTTTCCAATATTTTCTTTCTCATTTATGTAATATACAAGCACTCCAGAATTTCAAAGATACTCAACTGTCTTTTTGAATCTAAAATTGATAATTTTAAGAAACAACTTGAATGCTGTTTCTTCTTGATAGATAATAAATAGATGAAAAGAGAAAAATTCAGAGAATATTAAGTTACTACATTTCATTAAACAGGGAAACCTTTAATACTTTTCCCTGGATAGGTAAAGAAACATTTCATATATTTAAAAACATGTACAGGTCCTTCAAAATAAGCTAGAAAAGTGAGAAAAATAGCAGTAGACCATACCCACGCAACCAAATTACTGTCCCGAGTCACAGAGAATACATGAGGGTTTTTCTAAATTCTTGTAGGTTGTTTAATATTCACCATCTTACATGAGCTTTTCTTTGTAGTTGTCCATCTCAGTCACGGTCTTCTGAAGTTTTAGCCCAAGTGCTTCTACTTGACACTGTAAATCTGGAATGACATAATGTATTCTTCTGATTAGTACATTTTAAGTGTCCAGATATTTTTATAGAATAAAAACCACATTCTTCTAGAGTTGCCCACTCAGCTCCTGAAGAATAATGCAGTTGTTTATTCCATTTTACTTGGATCACCATATGTAGCTCATCTGTACTCTGAAACCCAACAGAATTACTAGGTTTTGATAGACTCCATTTATTAGCCTCTTTCTGCCCATAACATCATGCTAATTTTCAAACAGCTAATTGGCTAAATTTTACTAATGTTTTCAAAGGCAATTTATGTTGCAGCACACATATGAATTTTTGATCATATGACTCACTTCAGAAACACTTGACTGAGCTCACTCTTGCGATCTGGAACTGAGAAGCATTGCTGAGGCCTCTCAGTAAGAACCAAAATAGATAAACCTTGTGCAAGACTTCTGGTAAAGAATCTGTTAACTCTGTGTAGCATCTAACAGGCATTTTAACGACTTTCAAAGCCAAGAAAATACAAGCAGGAAACTGGCTTCCATAGAGTCTTGAACTGGGGAATTCAAGTAATGTTTGAGCAAGATTATTCAGGTAGCCACATCTCACATGTATGGATACAGAACTGAAACTAGAGCAGAAAGAACATATGGCTTGAATGATCTGAGTCCCACCAATAGCCTGTGTGTGTGGACTAAGGCCTGAACCCTACACTCGATAATAGCCCTTGTTGGTATTCTTTTTGGATATGAGGTGGAAAACAAATTTACATGGGTGGACTAAATGATTTCTATGAAGAAAATAATTTAAAACACTGGAATCTATAAAATTTCTGTTACATCTATTCAGGTGTTTTAATCACGTATTTTAATAGTAAACTTTAAAATCTTTGTGTGTTGTTCAGTCACCCAGTCACGTCCGACTCTTTTAGACCCCATGACCTGCAGCACGCCAGACCTCCCTGTCCTTCACCATCTTCCGAAGTTTGCCCAAGTTCATGTCCATTGCATCGATGATGCCATCCAGCCATCTTATCCCCTGACACCCTCTTCTCTTTCTGCTTTTAGTCTTTCCCAGCATCAGGGACTTTTCCAGTGAGTCAGCTGTTCATATCAGGTGACTAAAATACTGGAGCTTCAGCTTCAGCATCAATCCTTCCCATGAGTATTCAGGGTTTTTTTTTCCCTTCAGATTGACTGGTTGCTGTCCAAGGGACTCTCAGGAGTCTTCTCTAGTTTGAAGGCATCAATTCTTTAGCGCTCTGCCTTCTTTACAGTTCAGCTCTCACAACCGTATGTGACCACTGGGAAGACTATAGCCTTGACTATACAGACCTTTGTCGGCAGGGTAATGTCTCTGCTCTTCAGCACGCTGTCTAGGTTTGTCATAGTTTTCCTGCTGAGATGCAATCGTCTTCTGATTTCATGGCTGCAGTTACTATCCGCACTGATTTTAGACCCCAAGAAGAAATCTGTCACTACTTCCTCCTTTTCCCTTATGTTTGCCATGAAGTAATGGGACCAGATACCATGATCTTAGTTGTTTTAATATTCAGTTTTAAGCTGGCTCTTTCACTCTCCTCCTTCACCCTCATCAAGAGGCTCTTTAGTTCCTCTTCGCTTTCCCATTAGAGTGGTATCATCCGCATATCTGAGGTTGTTGATGTTTCTCCTGCCTATCTTGAATCTAGCTTATGCATCAATACAAATATATGACATTTCTATATGTATCTTTAATCTGCCTTCTTAACTTTGTTTTATGAAGATAAGCCAGTTCCTGAAATCAGAAAATAAATTCACTCTAAACAAATGTTTTTATTAGAATTCACTATGTATTGGTATAAATGTTTATGTTTATCCAGCAAGTTTCCATATATTAATATTACCCCTCAAGTTCAGTTCAGTTCAGTCGCTCAGTCATGTCCGACTCTTTGCGACCCCATGAATCGCAGCACGCCAGGCCTCCCTGTCCATCACCAACTCTCGGAGTGTACCCAAACCCATGTCCATCGAGTTAGTGATGCCATCCAACCATCTCATCTTCTGTTGTCCCCTTCTCCTCCTGCCCCCAATCCTTCCCAGCATTAGGGTCTTTTCCAATGAGTCAACTCTTCGCATGAGGTGGCCAAAGTATTGGAGTTTCAGCTTCAACATCAGACCTTCCAATGAACACCCAGGACTGATATCCTTTAGGATGGACTGGTTGGATCTCCTTGCAGTCCAAGGGGCTCTCAAGAGTCTTCTCCAACACCACAGTTCAAAAGCATCAATCTTCAGCGCTCAGCTTTCTTCATCGTCCAACTCTCACATCCATACATGACCACTGGAAAAACCATAGCCTTGACTATTATCCCTCAAAGGGACTATTATCCCTCAAACTGCCACATAAATGCAAATAGCCCCATTTTTCAGATAATGAAAAATGAGATCTCTGATTATCTTGCCTAGTATCTTACAGTAAGTAAATGCTTTAGCCAGCAGTCAAACTGACAGGACTTTAAACTTGGGTAGGGGGATCTATTTGAGTACAGCTCCTTATTTAAATAAATAATTTAACATGGACTTGATAGATAGTATTTGTGTGGTATATTTTTTCCACTTGCCAAGTGATAGCATTATATGAAAGAAAAGATAACATACACATACAGAGTTTAGTTTTGAGTGTAATCTTTTGAAACAAGGCAATCTCTAATGAATATCCATAATGTGTCACTTTATTATTAAAAACATGTGGGCTTACAGAGGGTTCTATTCACACAGGCACAGCTAAAACATTTCTGCCCATCCTCTGAAGAATAAGGAGGGAAGTTGACATTTGTTGACGATATACTGTTCCAGGTGCTGTGCAGGATGCCCTCTCCTACATCATTTAATTCATAGTCACAACTATCATGAAAAACAGATATACATTTTATTTTTACAAGAAAGTTCTAAGAATCAGAGTAATTAACTAACTATAAAAAGTCACAGAGCTATTTATAAGTGATCCTGTGATTCAACTGAGGTTGGCTTCATCCCCAAGTCTTGATCTTTCTCTCTTACATGGACTTTCAAAAATATAAAAGCTCCAAGGTGATATGACATTTGTCCATGAAAATGTAGTCAGTACGGCCATATATTTGTTTAGCATATCCTAGAATCTTTAAAGAGGTATATCTAAGGTGAATGAAAAATATTATTTATTACTACATAAAATAGGTACTAAATTAGTGTAATGTCCAATTCCAAGAGGTGATTTAGATTTTAATTTTTGAAAGTTTAAAAGTTAATATAATTAATGAAAGTCATTAAGACAAATACAGGATCATTGTGACTGCCTACAGTACTGATGTGTCTGACTCTTTGTGACCCCATGGACTATAGCCTGCCAGGATCCTCTGTCCATGGAATTCCCCAGGCAAGAATATTGGAGTGGGTTGCCATTCCCTTCTCCAGGAGATCTTCCTGACCCAGGGACCGAACGCAGGTCTCCTGCATTGCAGGCAAATTCTTTACCATCTGAGACACCAGGGAAGTCCATTAAACGTCCCTTGGTGCTTTTGTCAAGACATAATCCTAAATGAGATGAAGCATGGATCTGAGCCCACATGATAAATTCTATATTATTACTTCTAAATACAGCTATTGTTAAGAGGGAGAACTGATTATCTTAAAAATAAACTCCAAAGAATTGGTACCTGATATATGAATTTTATGCAGTTAATTCTCAATTACTTGATAATTGGTAGATAATTTAGCAGACAGTAAAAATGATGGCTAATTCAAAACCCATTTTTATAGCACTGAAAAGTATTCTTAGGATCACATTTAAATATACTTGTGCATCAAAGTTCTAGAACTTACTAGATTTAAAGGAAAATAAGTGACACAATCATGACTCAAATCAAAAAAGGAAAAGCTATTATGCTTTCCAATATTCTTCTCTCTACATACCCACCTAAATCTCCCTTTCTCCCTATTTCAGGATAAACATAGATTATCTCAGTCTTTAAATCACAGTACCCAATGAGCAGGGAAGCCAGTTCCTTCAGATTATTCACTAGGTATTTACAGCACCTCTGAGTAAAAACAGAGAAAGCAAATAAATGGTTTATTACTTTAAAACACAGAAACCACTAGAGGCTGTCAGGTAGAAATATAAGTAGTGTCAACGAATAAATCATTTTACTCAAGGAGAGAAGATACCACATAGAATCAAGAAAAAAAGATTCATTATGAATAATCTATAATGTAAGCAGCCCACCAGTATATCTTTACAACTTGGATAGCTTTCATAGCTTTTTTAAAAATTTGGTTAAATTTTCTATGATAAACAAGTACTAAGAATCATTTTAAAAATACAAAGAACACATCTTTACTGTTCTGAATGAGGTGTATGCATCCTATTTGTTTATTGTTGGTTCTGATAGATCAGTGGGGTCTTTTTGTTTCTGGAAGCAGTGCCCAGTTCCTGTCCTTAATAAATAAAGGCACATAGTTAGGCTTAGCAGCAGAGAGATTAAGCCACCTGCATAAGACAGTTCCTTCAGTCCTTGAGATAAGGAGTTCTTAAATAGGTGTATTGTTCTGTGTAGTCCTTCTCTATACTCAAATAAACTGAACTTCAATTTTCTGTCATTCAGTATGACATTGGATTATGAGGCAAAAGGCCCTGAATGCCTATAAAAAGAAAGGAAGCATTGGCTTTAAACACCATGCAGATGTAAGGCAGAACCCATGGAAACAATCCAAAATTTACAACAGCAAATTCTACTATAAGGTGACTGCATTCTTTGCAAATATTAAATAAGAAGCAAATGATTTTAAATGAACAAGACAAAAAGGAGCTCTTAGCCTCTCTTACATACGAAGACAGCTGCTTGCTAGATAGCATTACACAGGCATCAGATCTGGGGTAATTAGTCATTTAAGAGAATCTTGTTATTCCAAACGGTTTCTAGAATCTACAAATACAAAAGGTATCCATCAGTTCAGTTTAGTTCAGTTGCTCAGTTGTGTCCGACTCGTTGCGACCCCATGAACTGCAGCACGACAGGCCTCTCTGTCCATCACCAACTCCCGGAGCCTACCCAAACCCATGTCCATTGAGTCGATGATGCCATTCAGCCATCTCATCCTCTGTCATCTCCTTCTCCTGCCCCCAATCCTTTCCAGCATCAGGGTCTTTTCAAATGAGTCAAGTCTTCGCATGAGATAGCCAAAGTATTGGAGTTTCAGCTTCAACATCAGTCCTTCCAATGAACACCCAGGACTGATCTCCTTTAGGATGGACTGGTTGGATCTCCTTGCAGTCCAAGGGACTCTGAAGAGTCTTCTCCAACACCACAGTTCAAAAGCATCAATTCTTAGGCACTCAGCTTTCTTTATAGTTCAACTCTCACATCCATACATGACCACTGGAAAAACCATAGCCTTGACTAGATGGACCTTTGTTGGCAAAGTAATATCTCTGCTTTTTAATATGCTGTCTAGGTTGGTCATAACTTTCCTTCTAAGGAGTAAGTGTCTTTTAATTTCATGGCTGCAATCAGCATCTGCAGTGATTTTGGAGCCCAGAAAAATAAAGTCAGCCACTGTTTCCATTGTTTCCCCATCTATCTGCAATGAAGTGATGAGACCGGATGCCATGATCTTAATTTTCTGAATGTTGAGCTTTAAGCCAACTAGTTAGCTATTTTATAGCAGGATATAAAACTTTATAGTCATTTGGAGAGTATATTAAGTAAGCATAATGTTTGAGAAAACAATAAACAAAACCTTTATAGTTGAGAGATATTTCAAGCTTAAAACTTTCTGGATAAAGAAAACACACACAAAAGGAATTTAAAATCTGATTCAAAGTACAATATGAAGGAAAATGATTCCAGGTTCAAGCAGCAGAACAGAAGAACAAACAGGCAGGAAAACTGGCACCCAGAGATCCAGATATAGGAGAATTTTTTTTAATTTAAATTTTTTAAATTTTTTAAATTTTTTTAAATGTGAAAGCTATATATATATATATATATATATGTATATCTTGTTTGTTTAAATGGTAGAGACAATTGAAGAAAAGGAGATACAAAAGCTCACCATTCTTTGAATACACTCCTAAGACAGGATAACAGAGAGGTGGAGTGCATGAATGCTAAAGCCACCTGCCTAACTTCAAATTCTGGCTCTGCTCCTTATAAACTAAGTGACTTCAGGTATTTTAGTTTCCTGATCTATAAAATGGTTATTACAGCATACGATTGTTGTGGGAATTATGTGACTTCATATAGGTAAAGAGGAGATGAGTGCCAGGCACATAGTGGGCACTACATAACTACTGGTTATCATCATGGGGAGTGGTAGTAAGGCCACCCCTTGCCCCCTACTTCTGCTCTGAATCTCATCACTTCTTAACCTGTGAACCTTGTTCCTACAGTTGGACCTGGTGTCATCAGTGGTTATCTTTGTACAGGGAAGGGTAAATATGAAGGTTTAACTATATATTTAAAAAATAATCTACAGAGCTAACTATGACAAAATGTTAAAATTTGTAAAATACAGGTGATGAATTCACACACATTTGTTATATTATTCACTGTATTTTTTGGTGTTTGACATATTTTATTGATTTATTGTTTAGGGAGGGGTCTTGCTTGTACAGGTCAAAGATAGCATGTTCTGTACTAAGGAGTCTAATCAACTCAGCTCTGTGTGTCCAAGGTACAAAAGAACAAAAGATGGCTAGAACTTCGTGGTGGTGCGGGATGAGGTTGAAACGAAAAGCAACTGGTTTTGTGAATAGGAAGGTTTGGTTCACTGGTTTGGTGAATAGGGAGGAGGGAAATTCAATTGCTGTTGAAGGGGATATGGTAACAAGAAAAGTTTTTTCATTTTGCTTTTTTTTTACAATATTGGGACATTATTTGCATTTAATTAGAGGGTACCCACACTTATGAATTTAATGTTTGCCTTCTAATCTGTACTTAACCTGTGAAAAATAGTACTTTTTGCAGGTGTTTTAAAAAACTACACTAATGATGTGAAGCTATAAATTTCATCTTAATTCTTATTGGTTTTGCTGCATTTTGAGACCTATCAAGGTAGCTATACACAGATAAGATTTATTCCTTTTTGACTGATATATAATATTTAATTGTGTGCATGTACCACATTTTACTGATCTAGTCCAATAGTGATGAAATCTAAGTTGCTTGCCCAGTAGTGAAAGTTGCTCAGTCATGTCTGACTCTTTGTGACTCCACAGACTATACAGTCCATGGAATTCTCTGGGCCAGAATCCTGGAGAGGGTAGCCTTTCCCTTCCCCAAGGGATCTTCCCAACCCAGGGATCAAACCCAGGTCTCCCACATTGCAGGCAGATTCTTTACCAGATGAACCACAAGGGAAGCCCAGTATGTCACAACAAATAATCCTGCAACAAAAGCTTCTTACTGGAGGTGGGGACAAGATGGCAGAGTAAAAGGAACCTAACACTCAGGCAGGAGCAGAACCAGTTCCACAGTGGCGACTACAATCACAGCATGCCTTTGAGAACACACACTTGGGAAGGAGTAGGACTAGTTCAGTAGTGTGACTTGATCCTGCTACGCCCAACCAAGCCTCTAACCAAGGTGTGCATACCAGGAGAAAAGTAGAACCAGCCCCCAAGTGCAGGCTGAATCCCTCAGCCATACCCCCAACTTAAGTTGGAGATTGCCATCCCAGGAGGGAAAAGCTGAATACCCTGAGGGCTTGTGCTCTAGTCCATTAGGCCCTGGCCCTGCCCCCACAGGATGCTGACTTCCATGGGCCTAGGAAGAGCCCTGGCTCACACCTGGGTCCAGTCCTATCCCCTCCAAATCCAGCGTGACCTTCCATCATGGCGGAAGCTGCCACTACACCCTGGGGCAAGATCTGGCCTGTGCTCATTTCAGACCTGGCCCTCCTAGCAAAGCCACTGGATACATGCAACCGCATAGGGGCTCTTGCACATGACAGTACGCCTTCAAGATCAGGATAGGTAAGTGGTTCACCTAATTTCATAAAGGAAAACAGAGAAATTTAAACAGAACAAGGAGACAGAGGAATATGCTTCAAGTGAAAGAACAAGATAAAACCCCCTAAAAAACCCTAATAAAACAGAGATAATTACCTGATAAAGGTTCAAAGCAATAGCAATAAGAATGCTAACTTAACTTCAGAAAAAAATAGATGAACATAGTGAGAACTTCAATAAAGAACTAGAAAATATGACAACCTGTCAGAGCTGAAGAATATAATAACTAAAATGCAAAATATACTAGAAGGAAATAACAGCAAAATTATGGGATATAGACTGCATAAGCAGTCTGAAAGATAGAACAGTGGAACTCACCTATTCAGAACAGCAGAAAGAAAAACACATTTTAAAAAATGAAAATAGTTTAAGAGACCTTGGACAATACCAAGTGTACTAACATTTGCATTATAGGGGGTCACAGAAGGAGAAGAGAGAGAGAAAGGGGGACAACGTATTTAATGAAATTATAGTTGAAAACCTCTCTAACCTGAAGAAGGAAATAGATATCCAAATACAAAGAGCACAGAGAACCCAAACAAGATGAATCCATGTGCCAGACACTACATTCTAAGACCATTACACCTCATTTAATCTTCCCAATGTAAACTAACTAGAATGTAAGTTCCATGAGGGCAGGAACCTTATCTTTTATACTCATAGTGTCAGAAACAAAGAAGGTGCTCAAAAAATTACTGTTGAAAGAATGAAATTTTGGAGATACTAGAAATAAGAATTCCAGCAAATAAGCCTTTAAAATTATGTATCTAAGATTAAAGTGGATGGGACTGAAAGAGTCATGCAGTTTTCACTGGTAATACCTAATATGTATCTTGGCATTAAAGTGTAACTTTCTTATAAATATGTTATTTCAATAGACTCTTACTACCTATCAATAAGATATATTTCCTTGTCCTTAGAGAAATCATAATCAAGTGCCTAATTTTTCTTCATGAATGATAAATTATGTTTTAAATGACAAATCAGTAACTCCTTTAAACTTAAACCTGTTTCATTTTCCTACCATTTTAAATGACTTTATTGAGTTAGATTTTTCAGTTAATTACGTGGCTGAAATTGTGGGATTCTGATCAGATGTAACTGATGTGAATGAACACAATCAGTATGCTGCATTTAGATGTCTAATATATATATTATTGTACCACAGTTTGAGCACAGAGCTTCACAAAAGTAGTATTTCACTTAATTTTTTTAATGAGCATTAAAAGAGAAAACCTTTACAGATGTAAGAATGTATACCAATAATAAAAGAAAGTTCTTTAATGAGTATTCAACTATATCAATTCCACATTAACATCTTTTAATTTAAGCAAACATTTTATAAAGCTCAGATGGTGAATACAGCCACTTGGAAAGTTCATTTTAGAGGCTGTATTTCAGAGGTTTGATTCACATCTATTTTGAAACAGTATACTTGAAGTACATTAACATTTTCTGCATAATACCAGAAAGGACTGAAATAACATTTGGAGATTTTTATAAACCAGATGATAGAACAGGTGTGGCTTTTCAGATAAAAAGTTATAATTTGGTCCAGAAGTAGTTATATTAAAATCAGAAAACTATTTATCTGGGTGTGTAGGGGGAGGAGAGAGTAGATGAAATCAAGCTAGGGAGATAATCAAATATTTAACATTTGTAAATAATTTTAGTCTAATACCAAAGATCAAGAATTTGCTTCAGAATGCAAAAAAAATGCTTATAAACCTCCACTGTATTTTTATTCTGAAGACTAGTCAAATATAAAGATAATTATCATTAGTAGGGGCTTATAAAATGTAACAAATCATGGAAGGAGTAGAATCTTAAATTCTATTTTTTACCAAAAAGTAAAAGTTTCCTGAAAGAAAAAATACCCAAAAATGTTTTCACTAGGAATAAATTTTAAAGTTGGTCAAATAAATTTTAGGAAGAACATTCATGCTAAAGTGATTTATCTGAACTCTGTCTTCCAATATTTGTGACCGCTGACAAAAAGTAAAGGACACTCTATTCTACTAGGTGGAAGGAAAATCATTTAAATGAATGGGTTTGTGGGTCACAATGACCTCTAAGAGGAGTATTATCAAGATAAATTATGCATTTGGAAGCTATATTAGTGTGAGCTAAACATAAAATTACAAAAGTTATGTAAATAAATCTTTAAAAGGGAACTGAGAATTTAGCTTCTAAAATTTCATATTATAAGCTTTCCTATGAAAAAGATGAAAGTTTGGCATTAAGAGTTAAGCTGCTAATTAGTGCCTATGATTTACTCTTACACCACTATCAAATATATGGACTAGAATTATCATATGAACTTACATTTTCAAGCATTTATGTTTCAAAAGACAAAGGGAAAATGTGGGCCAAACAAAGAAAAGTTTTTATGTAGAAAAGTAAAGATCATAAAGACTACATACTTGAATTAAAGTTGATATTGTTCAATGGTGATTTAAAAGAAAAAGTATCAGTGTAAATATAAAAATATTTATATGAAATATTAGAACTCAAATTCTATTTATAAGTACACAGAATAATGACACAGTATACAGCATAAGTTTAAAAAATTCAGAATATAAAAAATATTTCATGCTAGTTAAAAGTATAACATGCTAATTCATTTATTAAGAGAGACAACCTAAGAGAGATTTAGGAACAACTAAGAGCATAAATAATAAGAAGCCACAGTATAAAAGTGCAAGTGAGATGAAATTAGAGATTGCAAGATACAGGGGAAATTAATAGTAAAAACTTTGAATGAAGGAAAAAACAGGGGACAGAAGGTAGGGCAGATAAATTAGGCTAGAAAACAGAAGGGGAGAAGTTTAACTAGTACTAGAAAGGAAGCCTTATTATGATGCTTGTCACTCACTTAAAAGCTAGTTCTGCAACTGTGGAGAAGTCAGGAATAGGACTTGTAAGAAGGAATATAAACAATGCAAATACTTAAAAACTGGATTTAAGATTATTAATTATAAAAAGTCATTTACAAAGCTGATATCAAAAAATGAATTTAAATACTTTCTATTGTATTCTTTGAACAAATGATTATGCTTCTTTAAAACAAGACACAGGGAGAGTCAAGAGATGAACAGTATCAGTCTGCCCTTATTTTCATCTGCCCAAAGAAACTCTAAAATGCTATGTTCATTATGTTAATCCAGTGATTTGTCTGGGGAGAAGATATTCACTGTGATGCACAGTTTCTCCTCTTCTCAAATAATTGACATGATTTCTGAGAAGATATTAATAAGCTGGAAAAGCTATCAATGATGATTATTAAGATATTGGAAAATCTTAAGCACGTTAATTTATTAGTAATTGAAAAATTAGGCATGTATTTAAAAGAAAGCAGACTAAGAAGCAAGATTGTTGAAGTTTATGAAAATTATGAAAGTAAATGTAAAATAGTAGAGAAAGTAAAAGTAATTTGAATGGCTACAAAATTGGAGCTAGAGAAATTTATACCATGTTCTTAATATAAAGGACAAAAAAAGGCTGTTAAGAATGGCTAAAATTAAGAGTGTTGGCACATATAACCAGTGTGGGGCTAGGAGTCAGATATCCCATGAAGACCTGTGAAGAGGTGGAGAGCATCTGCACACCAGAAGTCAAAGTGAAGATGAGGCCAGTTGGCTGGTATGTGGTTAATGCCAAATAAATATTTGCTGAAAAAATGAAGTTATTCCCAGGATATGGTTAGCACCAACCGATGGAAAAAGGTGAGTTGTGGTAAGAGCCTGGCATATAGGTCAATGGATAGTGAGCACAGACAAAAGCAGATTATAGCAAATAGAAAACAGGTACTGAGAGGAGGTTAGCAGAGGGGCTGTCTTGGACCACTGGAAATGGGAACACCTGTAAAATTCCCCCATGGACACTAAATGGGAAAAAAAAAGTGTACCAAGTATGAGAATACAATACTGCCAAGACCTGAGATGGAAATTTTGCTGTCTTTCCTGCACTTGTAGTTCTATAGCTTTCCTAAGCCACTGTATCCACTTTGTAAAATGAATTGAAGAGAAACAATATGTTGGTGCAATCAGTTCACCTGAGGGTACTTGTGGATAAAGTAAGAGGGGCATTAAAAAACATTCTAAATGTTCTGACAATTTCAATGGAGAACTTGATATGGAAATAAGATTGTTGTGGGGTAAAAAAAAATCCAAAAAACAAAACAACAACAACAAACCTAGTTCCCTTCATGGGTAGGTTCATAGGAAGTGGTACTTGTCATCTTGAGTTAAGAAAAGCTTTAATGATTCTGTCCTCTATGACCTATCGATTTCCAATGGTTTCAACCAAGAGAGCGGTAACAGATAGCCTTTTAAGATGGTTTCTTTCTTTCTTAACACAGTTTGAATGATTTTACCCATGGAGTGACTCTGTTCTACATAAGCAGCAGAAACCTAATTTAGTCTTGAAATTTTGTGCTATTTTGCCCTGCAATTACACTGTGCTTTAGACGAACCTGTATTACGTCTATAACTACACAACTTCTACATGAAGAACTGAACAGATCAGTGGCACCTTTGATTTGTATATGGACTGCGCTTAATGAAAGTGAGGAGTTAATGAGTATAACAACTATGGCTAACCAGCATTGAATTATTTTGGTGAGTTTTTTTTTTTGATTGTAGGAGGTGGAATGTGAGCTGAGTCTTGAAATATTTGTAGACTTTTCTTCTTTTTGTTAAGAAAGTTTATTCTTTATAATCAGAAAAAATTAAATAAGGGAAAAATCACCCATATTTCCATCACATTAAAGTTTATTCTCATATCTTTATTGTTCTCTTCTGGTTTCTATTCATAAACATACCTATTTTGACATAATTCTAAGGTATACACAATTTTGTGATTTTTTTTTTACTATGCAATATTACAATTACAGCATTTCCCATGCTGATGACCAGTGTTCATATTTTATTTTAAAAGTCTAAATAATGTTCCAAGTAATGGTATATGATGATTTATTACCCATTTCATTAGAGTTAGGGATAAATTATTCCTAACCAATCACCATTAAAAATATGATCTTTGCAAGTAAATAAACTACTTCTGCAGTTTTCTAAACATAAATTCAAAGAAGGAGACTATTTGATCACAAACATCTTTATGGGTTTGTTGATCAGTCACTGAGTCATATCCAACTCTTTGCAACTCCATGGACTGAAGCATGCGAGGCTTTCCTTTTCTTCACTATCTCTTGAAGTTTGCTCAAATTCATGTCTATTGAGTTGGTTATGCTGTCTAACCATCTCATTCTTGCCACTCTCTTCTTTTGTCTTCATTCTTTCCCAGCATCAGGGTCTTTTCCAACAAGTCGGCTCTTCGTATCAGGTGGCCAAAATATTGAAGCTTCAGCTTCAGCAGCAGACCTTCCAGTGAACATTCAGAGTTGATTTCCTTTAGTGTTGACTGGTTTGATCTCCTTGCAGTCCAAAGGACTCTCAAGAGTCTTCTCCAGCAACACAATTCGAAAGCATCGATTCTTTGGCACTCAGGCTTTTTTATTGTCCAGCTCTCACATCCATACATGACTACTGGAAAAACCATAGGTCTGACTATAAGGACCTTTGTCGGCAAAGTGATGTCTTTGCTTTTTAATACACTGGCTAGGTTTGTCATAGCTTTCCCTTCAAAGAGCAAGTATTTTTTAATTTCATGGCTGCAGTCACCGTCTGCAGTGATTTGGAGCCCAAGAACATAAAATCTGTTCTGCTTCCACTTTTTCCCTTTCTATTTGCTGTGAAGTGATGAGACTGGATGCCATCCATGATCTTAGTTTTCTGAATGTTGAGTTTTAAGCCAGCTTTCACCCTCAAGAGACTCTTTAGTTCCACCTGACTTTCTGCCATTAGAGTGGTATCATCTGCATATCTGAGGTTATTGCTTTTTTCTATGCAATCTTGATTCCAGCTTGTGATTTATCCAGCCTGGCATTTTGCATAATGTTTTATGGGTTAGAAAAATATAATATTTTTCTACCGCCAAAGAAAGGGAGAAACTTTACCACTAAAGTCTTTGTACTAATACAAAAGGAGGTGAAGGTTTTTAATTTTGTTTAGTTATTAGTAATTAAAGTTTCTTGCTTGTTTACCATATTTCAGGTGTTAATTTTCTGTTTCTGTTTTTTAGCAGTTGCCTGCTTGGAGTCTTTTCACATACTTGAATAAGTTATTTATATGGATTGGATAGTAACCCTTTGCATACCATATGTGATATAAATATTTTTTCCCATCTATTTTTATGTTGTTTGGCACATTTTTTAATTTAGATATTCTACATTTTTATAGGAAAAACCTATCAATTTTACTCTTTGCAATTTCTAAAGTGTTGCTTTATCCTCTATAATTAGGGTAAGTTCTATATCTTTTTTTGGTGCTAGTTTTTCCTGTTATTTTTTTCCTATTTAATTTGAGGTTTATTTTGGTGTCTTTGGGTTATTTTGCTTCAGTTATCCCTACACCACTTATTACATAATTTTGCTTTTCCCATTTACTAATAACACTTATATTAAAATTGATTCTACTTCTGGATTTTCTATTCTGTTGTAAAAATATACATTGTTATTTTTACAGCTGCTACACACTCCTGTAACAACCTATTCCAAATATGCTAGAGCTAGGGAGCTAAACACTGTTCTTGCTTTCCAGGCTATTTAAAAATATGTTTTCCCAAGATCTGAAATGAGAGCAGCCAACACAAAGTAGCAGAAGCAGTAGAGAATTTATTCCAAGATCAACTGGTATTCAGGACCAGAGGAAGTAGGGGATTATGTAGGGTGTCCAGTGTTTTGAGGACATAACAGCTGCGCCTTCTCCAGATGGTTCTGGGGGGCCTGATTTTGGCTTTGTTTCTGGCAGTTCTAGCTTCATGGTTTTCTAACTGTCTTCTAACCACCTTCTCAAAGATTCTGAATATCTACATAATATCTTTTCAATAAAATACTTTGATAATTAATTTCTAGTACTTGAAACTACGAAACCTCACTAATGCTTATTTTATTCTATTCTGTTTATTTTATATATATATTTTTTACAAACAAAAAGACATTTTATTAACATTGTTATGGCAGTCCCTCCCAGGAACTGATGGATCCTCAACATACAGCCCACTGAGCTGCAAGTGATGAATCAGAGTGAAATGATTATTGTAAACAGTGCAAAGAATAACCCCAAACCTCAAAAGAAGATGGAAAATCACTTACATAAAAAGTAAATAAAAATAATATACATTTTTCTATTTTAAAAGTACCAATTCTCAAGTGGCAGAGGGTGGAAAGCCTCAGGACCTGTCACCCCAGTATCCTTGATGGTTGAGGGGAAGGGCCTACTCTGGCTCCTGAAGTTAAATTTAAGCATCCCAGTTCTTCATCTTTTGTACTACTGCTATACAATTTTCATCCCGAATAATTTCTTTAGTACATCAGCTTCATAGTTACCATCCTTCATCAAAGTGTTAAGAGCAGAGACTCTCCCATTGTAAGGCTAAAATCTGAGTAAAGAGTAAAGAGACCAGGCATTAGAATCTTAAAAAGCCAAATGATAGTGGAACCAGTGACAAAATACTTCTTTTAAATTAAACCATTTCTATTTTTTTTTTACTATGCTAAAATGTGAACATGCTTTTTCCTATTTTCCTTATTGTTATTTTTAAACTAGTACAAAATTTGTCTCATTGCAGGAATCACCTTGAGCACTTATTAAGAGTACAGCATCTTAGAATCTTGGAGATACTCAATGTATTTGAACTGATGTGCAAGAATATACACTTTCAATAGGTCCCTTTATTATCTCCCCACACAAATTTCCACAGTCCTGGATGTTCTTGTGGCCAGGTATTTTTGGAAAACACTTCCTTGGCTTTAATTCTGAGAAGACTTGCTAAGCTAATGGTCATTTTTGTAAGAGGAAAGTGGAGGGTGGAAATTCATCACCTTCTTTTTTTCCTTTTACACAGAAAAGGAGTTCAGTGTTTTCATATGCTTTTGTGGAACTGAGTGAAATGATTCATGAGCTAACAAGCTTTGGCCCAACAGAGACCTGAGTTTGAATCTTAGCAGTGTGACCATGGCCTACTTCTCTATGTCTGATAAGAATAATAAAAGCTTACACATTAGAATGGGGCTTCCCAGGTGGCAATAGTGGTAAAGATCCTGCCTGCCAATGCAGGAGACATAAGATACCCAGGTTTGATCCCTCGGTCAGGAAGATCCCCTGGAGAAGGAAATGGCAACCCACTCCAGTATTTTTGCCTGAAGAATCCCATGGACAGGAGGATCCTGGTGGGCTACAGTCCATAGGGTGACAAAGAACTGGACAGGACTGCATGCACACATTAGAATACTATGAGGATTAGATGAAAGATGCTTAGTGCTAGTCAAATGACTGGCAGAGAGAGGGTTCCTAGTTAGTGAAAATGTTTTTCTTTTCTTCTCTTGTCTCATGTCAGTAAATTACTTCTTTTCTTCAAATATAGAAAGGTAGTTACTTGACTTAACCCTTAACTGCCTGTTACATGCAATATAAAACACATTCTCTAGCATTTTACTGGTCTTTTAAGAAACAAAAACATTCAAGGAAATGGCTTATCTTAGATATCAGATTAAAATGATGAAATAAAAGAGAGATAAGAATAATAACCTTTGATTTGGGAGGGAGTGCATTTTTTAAAAAGTTATTTATAACTATGAAATGTATGTTTTAGCAAATCTATCCTAAATTTGTCCTCCTCTATGAAGTCTGAAATAGTAGAATGGCATATTAAGAGTTTTATTTTACTTATAATTGTATTTAATTTTATCAATGAGGAATATATTCAAGTGGTTCAAAATATTTTCTGAATGTTGAGCTTTAAGGCAACTTTTTCACTTTCACTTTCATCAAGAGGTTCTTTAGCTCTTCTTCACTTTCCGCCATAAGGGTGGTGTCATCTGCATATCTGAGGTTATTGATATTTCTCCCAGCAATCTTGATTCCAGCTTGTGCTTCCTCCAGCCCAGCGTTTCTCATGATGTACTCTGCATATACATTAAATAAGCAGGGTGACAATATACAGCCTTGACGTACTCCTTTTCCTATTTGGAACCAGTCTGTTGTTCCATGTCTGGTTGTAACTGTTGCTTCCTGACCTGCATCCAGGTTTCTCAAGAGGCAGGTCAGGTGGTTTGGTATTCCCATCTCTTTAAGAATTTTCCACAGTTTATTGTGATCCACACAGTCAAAGGCTTTGGCATAGTCACTAAAGCAGAAATAGATGTTTTTCTGGTACTCTTGCTTTTTCGATGATCCATCAGATGTTGGCAATTTGATCTCTGGTTCCTCTGCCTTTTCTAAAACCAGCTTGAACATCTGGAAGTTCACGGTTCACATACTGCTGAAGCCTGGCTTGGAGAATTTCAAGGAAAGTATCAAATATACAGTTGAAATTGTTACACTGGTATTTGTAACATAAATGTATCTATAATATTACTTTAATATTTTTGTCTTGATTTTGGTAACAGGGTTACCCTGGCCTTATAGGATAAGTTGGGAAATATTTCCAATTTTTAAGTTGTCTAGAAAATATTGTATAAAATTAGGATCCTCTGTTACTTGAAAGTTGGTAGAAATTGCTTGTAAAATATAATCTAGCCTTTTTCTGGTGAGAAAATATTGCTTCGACTTCTTTAACAGTTATAGGAACATTTAATTTTTTGAGTAAGTCATGGTAAGATATATTTTTCTAATAATACATCCATCTCACGTAAGATTTCAAAGTTGTTGGCAGCATTAACTTTTCTTTTTATTCTTTATCTGCAGTTACTGTTCCTGTTTCATTCCTTATATTTTTCATTTGTTTCTTTTCTCTTGTGATTGAATTGCTAGGTTTGTCTATTTTATTATTTTTTTTTAAAAAATCAATGCTTTTTTGTTTATCTTCTTTATCATATTTTTGTTTTCTATCTCACTGACTGCTGCTCTTATTTTTATTGTATTTTTTATTTTATGTTGAGTTTATTCCCTCCTTCTTATGTAAATATTTAAAGCTATACATCTCCCTCAAAGCATCACTTTGGCTGCATCCCATAAATTCTTGATATGTAGTGTTTTTTAATACCATACAAGTCCAGATATTTTATATTCACTTTAATTTCTGCTTAAACCTCAAAGTTTTTCAGCAGTGTGTTTTGTAAAATTGTAAACGATACAAGGATGCTCACTACACTAAAAACAACATTTAAAGAAGCTAATGGACATATCATATTCTTGAATGAGAAAACTTTTATAATATTAATATTAATAAGACAATATCACTAAAAATATTAACTCTCTAAAAATCAGTATAAATATAATGAAATCCCAATTAGAAATCTTGTTGGGATTAAAGTTGAATAAAATTACTTTAAATTTTATGTGGAAGAATATCTACCTGTGAATATGCAAGAAAAGTATACAGACTGGAAGAGAAAAACTTTACTAGATCTCTATCAGAATCTTTGGATTAGAGGTGAATCAGTTCAGTTCAGTTCAGTTCAGTCGCTCAGTCGTGTCCAACTCTTTGTGACCCCATGAATCACAGCACGCCAGGCATCCCTGTCCATCACCAACTTCCAGAGTCTACCCAAACCCATGTCCACTGAGTTGGTGATGCCATCCAGCCATCTCATCCTATGTCGTCCCCTTCTCCTCCTGTCCCCAATCCTTCCCAGCATTAGGGTAAATGATCTTAAAGTTCAAATTGAAGAAAACTTCCAAATATTTTTAAAAATATATTTTTAAAAAGTATTTAAAAAGTAAGAACAAAGAAGAAAGACTTACCAGTTATGAGAATATGCTATTAAGTCTAATGAATATGATATTAATGGTACATCCAATAAATTAGTGGAACAGAAAAGAGAATATAGTAATAGCATTTTGAAATTTTGCCATATGACAGATAGTTTTATTTAGTAGGAAAAGGATAGATTACTTATTGTAATACACAATGCTGACACAAATGGCTATGCCTATGGAAAGAATAAAACCGGACCCCAAATCTCATACCATGTAAAAGGTAAACTGCATATGTATTAATGACTTAAATGAAAGAAAATCCAAGAGACTATATGTATAATCTAGAAATGAAATGGACTTTCTGAACTAAGACTAACTAGAAACAATAAAAGATAATAATTTGATAATACTAAAAAGAAAAATATTGATATGGTGCAATTTACTGTGAAAAATCAATAGACAAATTATACATTAGAAAAAAATGAATATAGAAGATAAATAATTACTTTACTATATAAACTGCCCTTAAAATTGTTGGAAAATTCTAATAATTCAATAGAAAATTGGGAAAATCTAACTGACAAAGTAATGGACAAGAGACAAATTAAAATACCTGATTTTAAAATTTGTATTCAGTTTCATATTGCTTCCACATTCATGTGACAACTTACCTTTCAAAACTAGGTTCTCTCTCTAGAGAACTCCATCATTAAATACTCCCCAGCAAGGAGGTTGAGAGCCCTCTGTGATCTCCTTCATTCCCTTGTCTATTCAGCCATGTGCTTACCTCTCTAGACCTGGGTAGTCCTCTCAACTCTGATTTTATTTGAGCCTTCCTAGGGTGGCTGTGGAGAGGGCCAAGGAGACACAGTGTAACAAGCATAAGTCTTGGAGTCCAACTAGGTTTGCTTTCATTTCCTGCCATTTACCAGTTATGTGGGAACAGGTATGTTACTTCTCTGGGCCTTCATTCTCTCCTCTTTAAGATGGAATAATTATACCTGCTACTCATAGTCATTGTGAGGATTAACAGAAGTAATTTATATACAGTGTTAACATAGGCTTCCCTGGTGGCTCAGCGGTAAAGAATTGGCCTGTAATGCAGAAGATGAGGGTTCGATCCCTGGGTTGAGAAGACCCCCTGGAGAAGGAAATGATTACCCACTTCACTATTCTTGCCTGGGAAATCCTATGGACAGAGGAGCCTGGCAGGCTACAGTCCATGGGGTCACAAAAGAGCTGGATAGGACTTAGTGACTAAACAAAAACTACAATATAGAGCCTGCCAGGCTCCTCTGTCTATGGGATTTCCCAGGCAAGAATACTAGTGGGGAGCCTATCCCTTCCCCAGGAGATCTTCCCGACCCAGGGATCAAACTGGCATCACCTGCATTGCAGGCGGATTCTTTACCGCTGAGTCACCTGGAAAGCCCCTAGTACATATTACCACCTAAAAAAATGTTAGTGATCTATCTTCTACCCTATTTCAGTGTCTTATGGTTGGTCTAGGGACTAGGTTACCAGCAAACATGTTTTCTAAATGGCTCTCTGACTCCAATTCTTTGATGTTCAGAAAACCTCCATACAGTGCTAACAGCATAATTTTGCTAAAACACTTCTGGTGTTATATCATTCTCCTGATTAACAGTTGTCAATGATTTCTTACTGCCTTCAGGAAAAACTACAAATCCCCACAGCCTTACTGCTGATATACTCAATGTTCTAAGGTAAAATTTTTAAAACCTTGTCCAAAGCTCTCAAAACATAATTTTTAATCTTTTCAGTTGGAAAAATGAAGGAATACCTAAAAATTTGGACTTACCTTGTATAACAGCATATGCTGTATATTCTTTCAGTATTCTAAACCACCATCCACTGGGGATGATGATATACAAAAGTAGCTCCTACTTTGTTTTCCTGAAATCTCACGTAATTGAAAATTTTTATTATATATATTCACTTAATACTTGCCACTCTGGCAGATTAGGAATGGGAGATAGCAAACATTTATAACAGAATCAGTTATTGGCATAGTAATAATTAGGTATATTTATAACACAAACTAGTTAAAACAAGGTTTTTGTTGTGATTATAAGAGAAATAAAAAATTATACATTTCCTTATTACAGCTAGTTGCTAACAACAGCAAAAAATAATTCTCTTTTACCTAGTACTTCCTTTTGCAAGTCATGGCATCTGGTTTGCAAGTTTACTTCCTGTTGTTTGGATGTCCGAATCTGCTGAGATCTCAATATGGCTGCATCTGACAACAACTTCAGATTTTTCATTTTCTCTTCAAGGCATACATTGTTTCTCTGGGACACTGTCAAACTTTTATTTAGCATCTTTATTTCTGTAAAGAAAATTCAAAGTTTACAAATAGACAACATTGGATCATAAAACATTTCTTTAAAAAAATGATTATTTTATTTTAGAAAATTGATAGTTGAAAGCCAAGATGACTTCTCTGAGAGTATAGAGAGTATAACCAAAAAGGTGAGTTTTAATTTAGTAGTTATTCTGAAAAAGAAATGAGGAAAAAGACTGTATTGCAAAATGATACATGAAACCTTTTAGTAGCTTTTGATAAGCCTTAAATTGTGTTAAATGACAATCCTGCCTGCTTTTTAAATACTCACATGAATAAATAGCATAATATCTCTTTAATGTTCTGGGTTTTATTGAAATTAAATTTTTTTCGTGGCAACATGATTCAGAAAAGTAAATTTAAATGTGCTAGCATGAGCTGGTTGGGAGGAATTTCTGGAAGATAACTAGGCTATATTCTATACAAATTATGAAGAAAGGTGGTGGGTTGGAGAGAAATAAAAGGAAACAGTGTTTAAAACTAATAAATTTATGGCAGAAAGTATTTGTTAGTATATCATAATGATTCTAATGACACTCTGTCCCCTCAAATTGAGACTAGAATTTCATCATAGCAATCACTTCTCATTACTCTATTTACTTAGATTAAGTTTAATAAAAATATGCCTTCACAGCATTATGTATATTTCAATGTGCTAATTTTATATAATTTTGTGAGAAATGCATGGAACATTTTATCTTTCAGAATGATAATTATCAAGCTTTCCATCAGTCTTTTCAGCACTGCTGCCTTAAACCACCATTAAAACACACAAACACACATGCAATAATAATAAAAAATACTATAAAATTTGTACAACCACAATTAACTGAATTGAAGAAGATGTGATCTACATAAAAATCTGGACAGTGTGCTTTTCTAGAGAGTTCATGTGGCATTCCCTTCCTTGTTTAGCTCATCCTGGACTATGTGATTGGGTTAGTGTGTGATAGGATGTCAAAGAAAGGCAGCTTGGTTTACTAGTCTTGGAGCAGAAATAGTAGCCACATGGGCCAGTGAAGACGAGAAGTAGACTTCTATGGGATATACACGGCTGCAGAGGGAACATGGCCAGTAAAAGGTTACAAGAGAAATAAAGCAGTATGCTGAACAGAGCACAGAGAAGAGAGCATGCCTTAAGGGATGGGGATGAGTAGGATCAGGAATGTAGTCTAATGTAGTCTAAGGAGAGAAAAGCAAAATGTTTTTCTGTGGGAAGAAAGTACATCTGGAAGAAAAAGTGGCATTTAAGGTAGACCGAGGGTATGAACAGAAGGGGTCTGGCACCTTCTTCACCTTTTATTCCTACTCAAAATGGAAAAACTAGAGAAATAATTTGGCAGAGACCAAATAAGTGGGGTCTATTATATTCCAGGGGTTCCTTTACATGGGAATTTTTTTTCCCCTAAGAATAGCTATATGCTTCTGAAAATGTATGGGTATGTTACCATTTGTGTGAGGAAAACTACTAACAGTACATAGAGTTTTTAAAAGAATATAGTTGAAGAAAACAAGGAGGTTGCAATTTTTCTTCAGGCCTAAAAAATCTTCCTGGGTATTTCTGTAGCCATAAAGGTAGCTTCTTATGGCTTAATAAATTGTACCATACCTTAACCATATCCATCTAAGATGAAGTCAGAATGACACTGCAGAATGACACACACATGCTGTAACCTATTTATCGTTTGCCAGAATGATACTGGTTAGGTTTGCAGGCTGACTCTCTCAGTGTACACTACTATCTGTCTCTAAAATAACTACTTGTGTCAATGTGACTTTCTATTTGACATTAAAAGAATAAGAATCTGCAATAAAAATTCATTTGTGAAATATATTTTAACACATGGAAAAGTACAGCAAGATTTAAAAACTAACAGGAGGCACAGTGTTTCTAACATGGAATTAGGGGAGTAAACACAATGGGGTCAATTAACTCACCCTTGGCAAACTATACATCCCCTATACCTATGGCAATCCTGGTGTCAAATACTCAATCCTACTTTTGTCATTAATACAACTTCATAATTGTCAGTTATGTGTCCCAATCTGGGATTCAGAAATTATGATTTACTTATTCTGGTCATTGTACCCACTTTATGCTTTCCCTATATTTGCACTATCCCATGAAGAAGCTCCTCCTAGCCTCATACATTAGATCTACCACAGCTGTTATGCTACCTCTGCCTGGAAATTTTTCCTGACCAGATCTGTTACTCACACCAATTACACCGTTTCTATGGCACTGATCATATGTAAACATGTGGTCTCCTATTAGACTGCAAGTTATTTTAGGCCAGAGGTAATAGACTCAATGGACATGAATCTGAGCAAACTCCCGGAGTTAGTGGAGGACATAGGAGCCTGGTGTGTTACAATCCATGAGGTCACAAAGAGTAGGACATGTCTTGGCAACTGAACAACAATATCTTATTCATTTTTTATTCCTCCTATAATTTCTACTACAATATCCTAGAACTAACAGAAGCTCAATAAATATCTACTAAATGAGTAAAGGCATTATTGAGTAAAGCTTCTAATAGTTTCTAATATACCACTAGTTGAAGATACTAAATATGTGTTCTCTCCCTTCACTTCAGAGGCAAGCATTTTGAGCTCTAAATTATTTAATGTCAAACTTGGTAAGGCAGTAAATACACACATCTAAAAGAAGGAAACATCTTAAATAGGATAAGCAAATATGCCTATTCTAGCCCTAATTTCATCAATTTTATGAAAAATGTGGATCACAAAAGTTCTTACTGAAAAAAAGAAGTATATTATTTAAAATGTTTGTGGGGCTTCCCTCATGGCTCAGTTGTAAAGAATCTGCCTGCCAATAGAGGGGACATGAGTTTGACCCCTGGTCCAGGAAGATTCCACACACCATGGGACAATTAGGCCCATGCACCACAACTACTCAGCCAGCAGTCTAGAGCCTGTGAGCCTCAACAACTGAAGCCCATGCACCTAGAGCTTGTGCGCAGCAAGAAAAGCCACAGCA
This sequence comes from Giraffa tippelskirchi, assembly GCF_054371585.1. Lineage (NCBI taxonomy): Eukaryota > Metazoa > Chordata > Mammalia > Artiodactyla > Giraffidae > Giraffa > Giraffa tippelskirchi. Next base: position 126,863,706 of record NC_137276.1, on the reverse strand, counting down.
ATTAGAAGGTCAAGCACGTAGTTCACCAACAGCTGGAGAAAGGCCGTGTGTAGCAACCCAGCACAGCCAAAAATAAATAATTAATTAAAAAAAAATAAAATAAAATGTAATATGGTCCAAGTTTATAGCCAATGGATGTTTTTAGCTTTAAAGTTACTTTAAAGCTTTAAAGTAGGTGTGATGTAATTTGCTACCTGATGCAAGTATAATTATTAGTATCAAAATTAATCTCATACAATCAATTTATTTGCCTTGATAAGACTTTTTGTTGTTCTTAGTCCTGTTAGCTTAGTCAAATTAACATAAAAATATGTTAAGTCAATAAGTTTTTATATATATATAAAAACTCTATATATAACCTTATCACCAAGGCATACTGATATAAACTAATATTTTAAAACTCTGAAATGCTAGATTTACTATTTAATGAAGGGACCATAAAACACTATATAGATTAAAAAAAAACACTCTATTTTGAAATAGAGATTTACAGGAAGTTATAAAGAACTGTATGGGAAGGTCCTGTGTCGCTTTTATTCCTCCTCTTCCCATGTTCACATTTTGTATAACTATAGTACTCTATCAAAACTAAGAAACTGACCTGGTATAATCCACAGAATTAATTCAGATTTGACCAAGCTATACACACATTTGTGTGTATGTGTGCACACGCACACATATGTGCATAGCTCTGTGCAATTTTATCACATATGTAGCTTTATATAACTATTAATACCAATACGATCAAAATACAGGACTATTCTATCACCATAAAGTTACCCTTCTATCCCTTTATAGCCACACCTACTCCTATCCCCACCAGCTGTAATTGCTGGCAACAACTAGCTTGTTCTCCTCTAGAATTTTATTTCAAGAATGCTATATAAATAGACTTATAATATGTAACCTTTTTGAGGCTAGATTTTTTTTTCACTCAACCTATTCCCATGAGCATGTATCAATAATCTATTTATTTTTTATTATTGAGTAGTATTCTATGTCATGGATAAAGGACAATTTGTTCATTCATTGAAGGACATCTGGGTTGTTTCCAGTTTGGGCTATTATGAATAAAGCTGCTATGAAAATGTATGTACAGGTATTTTCACGAACTTAGATTTTTATTTCTTTCAGATAAATGCCTAAAAGCGCAACTGCTGGGTCATGTGTTAAGTGCGTTTTTAGCTTTAGAGGAAACTGTAAAGTTACTTTCTAGAATGGCTATTCCATGTCACATTCTCACCAGCAATATTGAGTGATTTGGTTTCTTTTATCCTTGCCAACCCTTCTATGCTCAATTAAAATTTTAGACATTGTAAGAGATGTAATATTTCATAGTATCTCATCATGGTTTTAATTTGCATTTCCCTAATGGTTAATGAAGAGCCTCTTGATGAAAGTGAAGGAAGAGAGTGAAAAAGTTGGCTTAAAGCTCAGTGTTCAGAAAACTAAGATCATGGCATCTGGTCCCATCACTCCATGGGAAATAGATGGGGAAACAGTGGAAACAGTGTCAGACTTTACTTTTTTGGGCTCCAGAATCACTGTTGATGGTGACTGCAGCCATGAAATTAAAAGACGCTTACTCCTTGGAAGGAAGGTTATGGCCAACCTAGATAGCATGTTTAAAAGCAGAGACATTACTTTGCCAACAAAAGTCCGTCTAGTCAAGACTATGGTTTTTCCAGTGGTCATGTATGGATGTGAGAGTTGGACGGTGAAGAAAGCTGAGCGCCGCAGAATTGATGCTTTTGAACTGTGGTGTTGGAGAAGACTCTTGAGAGTCTCTTGGACTGCAAGGAGATCCAATCAATCCATCCTAAAAGAGATCAATCCTGGGTGTTCATTGGAAGGTCTGATGTTGAAGCTGAAGCTCCAATACTTTGGCCACCTCATGCGGAGGGTTGACTCATTGGAAAAGACCCTAATGCTGGGTGGGATTGGGGGCGGGAGGAGAAGGGGACGACAGAGGATGAGATGGTTGGATGGCATCACCGACTCGATGAACATGGGTTTGGGTAGACTCCGGGAGTTGGTGATGGACAGAGAGGCCTGGCGTGCTGCAATTCATGGGGTCGCAGAGAGTCGGACACGACTGAGCGACTGAACTGAACTGAACTGAATGGTTAATAATGCTAAATATTTTTTTCTGTGCTTATTTGCCACCTGTATATCTTCTTCAGTGAAATTTCTGCTCATGTATTTTGCCCATTTTCTAACTGAACTATTTTTCTGATGTAGAGCTTTGAAAGTTTAAAAAAAAAAATTCTAGATATAAGCCCTTTGCCAGATATGTATTTTCTCCAGTCTGTAACTTCCTTTCTATCCTTTTAACAGGATCTTGCACAGAGGAAAAGTTTTTAGTTTTGTTGGGGTCCACTTTATCAGTTTTTCCTTTTATGTATATGCTTTTAAGTTTAAGTCTAAGAATGCGAGGTTACAAAGATTCTCTTTTTTCCCTAAAAGTTAAATAACTTTATCTTTTACAGTTAAAATTATGACTCATTTTGAGTTAATTTTTGTATAAGGTATGAGGTTCGGATCAAAGTCTTTGATATCCAGCACCATCCAGCCTTTGTTGAAAAGGCTAGGCTATCTTTCCTCTACTGTGCACCCTTGTCAAAAACCTTGTCACTCTTATCAAGAACAAGTTGGGCTGTACAAAACAAATAAATTACAAGGATATGCTGCAAAACACAGGGAATATAGTGAACTTTTCATAATAACTATAAATGGAATATAACCTTTAAATATTGTGAATCACTATGTTATATACCTGAAACTATATATAATATTGTACATCAACTGTATCTCAAAAAAAATACCTGTTGAGCATATTTGTATGGATCTAAATAAATAGATGGAGAAGGCAATGGCACCCCACTCCAGTACTCTTGCCTGGGAAATCCCATGGACGGAGGAGCCTGGTGGGCTGCAGTCCATGGGGTTGCTAAGAGTCAGACACGACTGAGTGACTTCACTTTCACTTTTCCCTTTCATGCACTGGAGAAAGAAATGGCAACCCACTCCAGTATTCTTGCCTGGAGAATCCCAGGGACGGGGGAGCCTGGTGGGCTGCCGTCTATGGGGTCGCACAGAGTCGGTCACAACTGAAGCAACTTAGCAGCAGCAGCAGCAAATAAATAGATACACATATATATTTAGTTTTAAAATTTAATCATGAAATAACTGACATACATCACTGTATAAGTCTCAGGTGTACACTATGATGGTCTAATCTATACTTATTGTGAAATGATTACCGCAATAGGTTTAATAACATCCATAATTTCATGTAGATATAATAAAAAGAATTTTCTCCTTGTGATAAGAACTCTCAGGATTTACTCTCTTAACAACTTTCCTACATATCATAGAGCAGTGTTAAATTTTAACAGTCTTACTTCAACTCCCCTTTTCCCTCCCCTCGCTCCCATCTCTGATAACCACAAATCTAATCTCTTTTTTATGAGCCTGGTTAGTAGCTTTTCTTGTTTATTTTTTGTTTTTTTAGATTCTACATATAAGATCATACAGTTTTTATCTTTCTCTGACTTATTTCACTTATCATAACCTCTTTAAGGTCAATTCATGTTGTTCCAAATGGCAGGATTTCAGTTTTTATGGCTGAATAATATCCAATTATATATATATATAATTTATAATATATAATATTATATGATATATAATATTATGTTATATATATCTCACAATTTCTTTATCCATTCACCTATTAACAGAAACGTAGGTTGTTTGCATGTCTTGGACATGTTTGCATGTATTGTAAATCATGCCACTATGAACAAGGGAGTACAGATGTATTTTGGAGTTAGTGTTTTCATTTTCTTTGGATATATATATATATACACACACATATATATATACACACACACATGGGTTTCCCTGGTGGCTCAGATGGTAAAGCATCCACTTGCAATGTGGGAGACCTGGGTTGGGAAGATTCCCTAGAGGAGGGCATGGCAACCCATTCCAGTATTCTTGCCTGGAGACTCCCCATGGACAGAGGAGCCTGGTGGGCTACAGTCCATGAGGTCACAAAGAATTGGACAAGACTACGCAACTAAACATAGTACACCACATATATGTACATATATTTAAACTATAGGTGAAAAGCATTAATTTTGTTCCATTATTTAGGAGAAAATCTACAAGACAACCAAATGAACATTTCTGTAGGATAAGTGAAAATCTAATACAACAGAAGGAACGTAGACTTGAGGATAAAAAGAATAAAATAATAAAAGCTGACATAGCTTGATTTTTACTGTCATAGGCATATTGTGGTGTGTGTGTGCATGTGTATTTTACAGATGATGACACTGAGGTCTGGAGGTTTTGTAAGTGGTAGAGTCAGTATGTGAACTTTGGCTCTCTGACTCAAGAGCCCCGCTGGTAGGATTTCTGCGTGTGTGCTAAGTTGCTTCAGTCGTGTCCAGCTCTTTGCAACCCCGTGGACTGTAGCCCACTAGGCTCCTCTGTCCATGGGATTCTCCATTTACCTTTAAATATTTGGGTTTCCCTGATAGCTCAGTTGGTAAAGAATCTGCCTGCAATGCAGGAGACCCCGGTTTGATTCCTGGGTCGCGAAGATCCCCTGGAGAAGGGATAGGCTACCCATTCCAGTATTTTTGGGCTTCCCTTGTGGTTCAGCTGGTAAAGAATCTGCCTGCAATGCAGGAGACCTGGGTTCAATCTCTGGGTTGGGAAGATCCCCTGGAGAAGGGAAAGGCTACTCACTCTAGTATTCTGGCCTGGAGAATCCATGGACTGTATACTCCATGGGGTTGCAAAGAGTCAGACTCAACTGAGTGACTTTCACTTTTCTTTTTTCATACATATTAAAGTATAAACAATTATATTTTTTAAAAAGTAAAATGTTAAAAATTGTTAGTTTTGCAGCTGAAAACATGGTTGTTATAATAGTTGTATTTGTCTAAATTTAATCCTCAAAATTAAGTAAAAAATTTAGGAGTACTATATTGTCATATACAACTCACCTCTAAAGGCACATATCATATAATAAAATTAGCTGAAGTTGTTATACAGTTACTTTTCTCTAACATTAAACTAAAAAAAAAAATTAAAATACACAGAAAAGTTGGAAGAATTGAACCAAATATACACAACACCTAGATTCTTCAATTAACATTTTACTATATTTGCTTTATCACATAGCTACTACTCTATTCACCTTACATTTTTATTCATTTTAAGATAAGTCAATATATTTGATTCCCTAAACATATTATTAATTAGCATTCAATATAGATTTCTGATTTTTGAATTAAATTTTACCTACAAAGAAATGCACAAACCTCAAATGTATCATTAGATTAGTTTTGAAGAATGCATCCATCGTGTAACCCAAACCTCTGTCAAAACAGAAAGCATTACTGTCACCACAAAAAGTGCCTTCACACTCCTTCTGAGTCAGTCTTTCCCTCTGAGATAACTAGTGTTACTTCTGTCTTTTTTCCCCACTGTAGATTAGTTTTGCCTATTCTAGAACATCATATAAATGGAATCTTACAATATGCAATTATTTGTATAAGGTTACTTTCAGGCAGCGTAATATTTCTGATGCTTATCCAGATTTCTGCATTACTATAGTTCATTTTATATTCCATTGTTTGTTCAGTTGTTGTTTATTTTTACATAATCCATTCTAGTGATGTACTTCCAGGCTTTTACCAATTTAAGGCTATTTTGAATCAAGCTTGAATAAAGTTGCTGAATATTTTTATGAACATATGCTTTCATTTGCGGGACATGATAAATTCCAAAGAGAAGAATTTCAGAGTCATCAGACAGACTTATCTTTAGTTTTATTAAAAAATTATCAGAACTTTTTTTAAAGTGACTATAGCATTTTATACTTTGACCAGTTTGTATGAAAGTTTCCGTTGCCCTGTTCACCACAATTTGCTGCTGTTAAGTCTTTTTCACTTTAACCTAGTGGGTATGTATGGGTATCTCACTGGTTTCAATTTGCATTTCCCTTATGACTCATAATGCTAAGTGCCATTTCATGTCCTTATTGGTCATTGGTATATCTTTTCTTGTAAAGTGTTCTATTCAAATATTTTAGACATTTTTGATTGGATTGTTTGTCCTTTTACTATTGACTTGTAGGTGTTCTTTATGTAATCTGGACAGCAGTCCTTCGTCACAGATTTTTTCAGTATTTTCTGTCTGAGATTTACCTATTCATTTTCCTAATGGCATCTATTGATGAGTGGAAGTTTTTAATTTTGATGAAGTCTAATTAATCAATTTTTTTTGGTAGTTCTTACTTCTGTCCTCTCTAAGAAACCTTCATGTACTATCAATTCATGAAGATATTTTGGTGTTCCTTGTTTTAGCTTTTATATTTAGCTCTGATATATCCTGAATTAATTTTTATGTACAATGTGATGTAGGAGTCAAAGTATATTTTCCCACATCAGTATTTAGTTATTCCAGCACAATTTGTTGAAAGAGTTTCTTTTCCCATTGAATTGTTTTGGTGCCTTGTCAAAAGTGAAATGGTCATATCAACAGGTGTCATTTACAAGGCTATTTTGTTTCACTGATCTATTGTTGATTCATATGCCAGTATTACAATGACTTGTGTACTATGATTTTATAATAAATCTTGAGTCAGGTGATGTTAATTCTCCATTATTATTAGCTTTTTAATAGCTTTTGGTGTTTGTTTTAGTGGTTGAGGTAGAGATTATACATCCTTAACTTCTTAGTCTACATATATTGAATACTGCACCATGTCACATAAAATACAAAAGCATGCAACTATATGGATCTATTACCCCATCCTTCTGTCCTTTATGCTCCAGTTGTCATATGTTAAATGAAAATACTTTATAAGCCCCACAATATAGTGTTATAATTCTTACTTTAAATGAGCATAGACATTTTTCAATTTAAAGGAAAAAGGGATTTACTGATATTTATTACTTGTAGTATATTTTAATCCTTTCCTGTTCATTTTTTTCAATGTATATTTCTCTTATTCAAATTGAATAATTTCAATTGATCTATCTTAAAGTGCACTGATTCTTTCTTTGGTAATCACAATATGATATAAAAGTCTATCCAGTAGATTTTTATTTTAGATATTGTATTTTTAAATTCTTCAGCTTCCAATGTTTAATAGTTTTTTGCCGAGATTTTCTATCTTTTCATTCATTATTAGCTTATTTTCCTCTATGTCACTGAACATAGTTAATGGCTGATTTGAAATCCTAGTCAGTTAATTATGTCATCTAGTCCAGTTCAAGGCTGGTCTGTATTGACTGTCTACTCTTGAGTATGAGCCATCTTCCCATTTCTTCCCAGATCGAGTGGTCTGGGATCGTATCCTAAATGCTGTGGATGTTATGTTATGGAGATGCTGGATTCTATTATGCTCCTCTAGAGTATTGATTTTTTTTTTTTTGGTATTGCTTTGTTTTAATGGGCTTCCCCAATGGCTCAGCAGGTAAAGAATCTGCCTGCAAAGCACGAGATGTGGGTTTGATCCCTGGGTCAGGAAGATCCCCTGGAGGAAGGCATGACAACCCACTCTAGTAGTCTTGCCTTAACAAGTAGTTAACTTGGCTGAACTCAAATACTTAAGACTGTTTCCCCTTAGGGTAGGTAGCAGTAATGCCAGTTTAACCTTAGATGAGCTGTTTAAAGTCTTCCTTGTGTACATGTATTTCAGGGATAAGCCAGAGATCTGGGAAGAATTTATAAGCGAAAGTTGAGCTCTCTCTATCTCTTTTTGAGGGTATCCTCTCACTTCTCAAAGCTAGGGCTGCCTTGATAGCTGTCCACAAGTCTTCAAACCAAAAAGACAATAGATTTTATTAAAGTTTTAGCTTCCCTGCATGGATTAGATTGTACACTGCCCTCAATCTAACAGTCATTTAATAAACACCAAAACAAACAAAAACAACAAACAGGGAATTCAACCAGTGCTATTCCCTTCTTTTAATTAAAAAAATAATATATTTTTTTAGATCAGTTTTAAGTTCATAGCAAAATTAAGCAGAAAGTACAGAGAATTCCCATATACTCTCTGCCCCCGACATATGCGTGGCTTCTCCACCATCAACATCCTGCCCCAGAGTGGTAAATTTTTTTACAATTAATGAACCTGCACTGGCACATCATTATCATAAATCTATAATTTACATTAAGGGTACACTCTCAGTGATGTAGATCTATGGGTTTTGACAAAATGTATAAAGACACATATCCACCATTATAGTATTATACAAAATGGTTTCACTGCCCTAAAACCCTCCATGTTCTACCTATTATCTTTCCCTCTTATCCTGGCAACCACTGATCTTTTTACTATCTCCACAGTCTTGCCTTTTCCAGAACATTATATAGTTGGAATCATCCAGCATATGGCCTTTTTAGATTGACTTTTTTCAAACAGTAATAGACCTTCTTTCAATTTTTTTAATGTTCCATCCATGTGTTTAGGCTTGGTCACTCTCCAGTGTTCTCAAGCAGCTATTCTGTCCAGAATTTATAGTTGTTATCTGTGGGAAATCTGATCTAATTACATCTAATCTGATCAGTCATTAACAGAAGAAAAAGTTTTAAAATACAAATTTGTACATTTAACAGGAATAACCAGACTTCCGGCCACTGTTCAAGACTGACATATCAGAGCTTATCTTAGATCAGGCCTATAATTATTGAATTTCAGGGTTGGAATAGATTTTAATGGTCATCTAAAGAAATAATAGGTTTAAAATAAAAGGTTTAAAATTAATCTTTTAAAATTAATTTTCCCATCACATAAAATGAAATATCATTATTTCATTACTTATGATATACAATTTACCAAAAAAAGGACAGTTATATTTTAAATATATTTAACAAACCTGTCAAGGCTGTTTCACTTATTGATTTAATTTGTAGAAAAACTTCTCTCTTCAGTGAAGTCCAGTTTTTAAAATGATCATATACTTCATTTTTAATACTGTTTAGCTCCCTTTTAGTAAAAGTAAGTAATGAAAGAGTCTTAGTCCAGAAATATTTGTATTCCATCAATCTCTGACTGTAAAGTAGTAAAGAAAAATTAGGATTTAAAAAAATAGCAGTCATAATAACAAATATTAAAAAAATTTTCTTTGAAAACTGGTTTTACAATAACCATATAATCTACTGCTCAAATGGAGACAATTTTGAAAGTGAAAGGAGATGCTATCTACATTATGCTGAGACAACACATAAATGGAATATTCCAGAAAGACTGAAGTAATATGGTCACCCCAATTCATTTCCATTGTGTTATTAGTTTTAACTATAAATAAAAATAGCTAACTATCCTCCTATACATTTTTTTCTATTTTTCTTTAAAAATTAACAGCAAACATTTGAAGAAAATTAAGTCAAAAGTGACTTAGTCACTAAGCCTAGAAGAATCTCAAATTTGTAGACAGCATTCTTCCTGTGCTATGGCTCTACAGGCAGTGTAAAACATGGGGTAATAATAAATGAAGCTTTTTAAGTGACTGATCCAGTGCTTCTGCTTCATCAAATGCCACAACTCACAGTAACCACATGTGTTTTGCCATCCCAATGATTTTTATTACTTCAGATGTCCTGGCTAACATTTACCTAACAAATCAAGCAAGATGCAGACACAGATCTGAGTGTTATCAGAAAAAGAAGAGGACTGAAGCCATGACAGTTAATTATTTTGTTAATATTTATCTCCCTAAGTAGACTAAGACCTATTATACAGAGAGTGTATCTGTCTTGTTCATCACAGTCTCCCTAGCACTTAGCAAAGTACCTACCACATAGCACTCAACACATACTGATGAATGAATGAATGAATGATTGAAAAAAATCACTTAGTTGAAGGATAAAGAAGTAAGAAGTATTGAGGATAAAATACTGGACAACACCAATATTTATGGGAATAAAACAGAAAAGAATTCCTCAAAGGAGATGAGGTAGGAGCAATCAGTGTGTCAGAAAAAAAAAAAAAAGGATAACACCTGAAAGGCCAGGGCTAAGAGAATTTAAAGAAAGAGTAGTGGTCAGTATTTAAGTCCTCAGATAAAGGCTAAACAGTCCATTATGCCTGGTATTGAGGAGGCCTTTGGTGATTTCAGAGGTATCGGGTAGGAAAAGACTGAGCAGTAAAGCAGAAATGAGGAAATAGTTATGTGGTACCAGCAATCAAGAACCTTGACTGAGGCAACAAGGAGAGAAAGAAGAAGATCCCACAGTAGAATAGTTTGTTAGGGTGGGAGACACCTGAGTGTGTATACAGCTGAGTAGGAGTGCAGTCACGGAGACTAAAACACATGCAAGAGATGTGATCATCTCTTGTGCAAAGAGCTAGAAAGGACAGATGTAAAACAAAGGCTGAAAGATTAGCCTTTGTTAGGAAGAAGGGTGGTGTCATTTTGTGTGGTCAATTACGAAGGTCCAGGTGAGTGACCAAAAGCCACAGGGGATCCTCAATCAGCATGCAGACCTCGGAGCTAAGAGAGACATTGATTAAAAAAAAAAAATCAAAGAAAGGGGTGGGGTGAGAGAGGGATGGATTGGGAGGTTGGGTTAGCAGATGCAAGCTATTACGTATAGAATGGATAAACAATAAGGTCCTACTATATAGCACAGGGAACTATATTCAATATCCTGAGATAAACCATAATGGAAAAGAATGCAAAAAAAGAATGTATATATACATATATAATTGAGTCACTTTCCTATATAGCAGAAATTAACACAACACTGTAAATCACTCAAACCTCAGTTAAAAAAATCAAAGAAAGAGTCCATATAGATCACTAAATCAAGGGACCCAATAGTGAGAATGGAGTTTTGAACACAAAGCCAGTAAGTGGTAAGAAAAAGAGACAAGAGCTATGAACTAAGTAAAGATTAAGGGACTAATGGGCCCAATGTAAGGTGCTGGGAGCAAGCAATGTACCTGGGGGTCAAGGCCTAGAGGGATATTTAATAGAAGAAAGACTGCATGTGGATGCATGTGCTTCTGCAGGGAAAAGGGCAGGAAACAGAAAATTCAAGCTTCTTAAATAAGAGCATTTCCATCGCATATTGTAGAGCCTAGATCTTATATGGGTGGTGTGGATAGAAGGATGGCTTTCTTCTAAAAGATGACTACAAAAATTAGGTTTAAAACTGTGCATTTATTTGTAGATTGAGAAAAATCACTACAAAAACAATTGTAAAAGTTAATAAATCCCATCAATATCACAAAACACCAAAAAAAGATATAACTTTTAATTTAAGTAACAGCTCTACAATACTTTTTGCCTACAATTTTTGGCTACATGCTTCACAAGCACCTTTTCATATGAGAACCACTGTATAATAATACTTTATGCAGAGAGAATATAAAAATTATACAGCTTTTCATCTAGCATGGCCATTAGTTTTATTATCAGTGGTAATTTAGAAAGATTCTTTTAGCTTTATACTTTATAGTCCATTATTGGTAATATCATTTAAATATTAAGCATTGTCAAATTTGGAAAAATACTTATGAAAATCTTTCATGTATGATAAATTTTTGGAATTTCAAGTTTTATCAGAAAATGACATCTTAAATTATCTTTGAAATGATGAAACTCATGAACCAGTTTATCTCAGATGTCCTGAAATAGTATACCATGATTCTGTGCTATATTCAGTAATGTTAGGAGCTTTTGTAAAATCAGCAAGAAACTTAAATCTTTCTCCCCAGTGTATTCAAATTTTGAACTTCTCTTCATTGAATGGATTGCAAAATAATCCAAGAAATTTTATTGAAAATGTATCTCTTATGATGTAATCTAAAAAGAAGTTAAAATTTGTTTTTTCATGACAGAATAATTTCTGTTGTTGAAATAGTTCATATTCATTGCTTTTATTTCATTAATTAAATATATTCATATACACCCTAATTTTTAACCTTCAAATGTCTTGCTTGTGTAATTAAACCAGTCTAAAATGTCTTTCTAAATGGCAGTTACAATGTATATTCCCAACTTGACTTTCCTTTTCAGATCCCCCAAATGCCAGTGACTATCCCAAAGACTTCCCTGGTGGCTCAGATGGTAAAGCGTCTGCCTACAATGCAGGAGACCTGGGTTCGATCCCTGGGTTGGGAAGATCTCCTGCAGAAGGAAATGGCAACCCACTCCAGTATTCTTGCCTGGAAAATCCTATGGACAGAGAAGCCTGGTAGGCTACAGTCCGTGGGGTCACAAAGAGTCGGACACGACTGAGTGACTTCATTCATCCCAAAGTAAGATAAGGGAAATCATAACGTGTTAAGTATCATTTGAGTCACAGGAAATATGCCTATATTGGTAACTTTTAATTGTCTTTGTGAAATAAATAAGGCAAGACATATAGCTGCTGAGAGATAAGTAGCACAAAGAATTTTAAGCAGAATACTGAGGATTTAGAATAGTATTGGGGAAATTGAGGACCTGGTGTTTAACAACCTATATGTAGGTATAAAGATGAGGATTTTAAGGGTAAATAAGCAGCGGTAAAAGTAGCTGGAGTATTGGTAAAGTCCTTGATAAAGAACAACTGAACATGAAAACAAGATGAATTTAGATCCTTACTTTACATCATTCACAAAAGTTAAAATGGATCACTGACTTAAATTTAAAAGCCAAAACTCGAAAACCTTTAGAACTACTGGAAAAAATCTTTTGTGACCTTTGGTTAAGCAGAGTTCTTAGATGCATTACCAAAAGCATAATCCATAAAAGGGAACATTGATTAAATTGTATTCCACTGAAAATAACAACTTCCATTCTTCAAAAAGGCACAATTATGAAAATGAAAAGATATGCCACAGCCTGGGAGAAAATATTTGCAAATCATATTTCAAACAAAAGACTTGTACCCAGAACATACAAAGAACTCTTACAATCTGATAACAAGAAAACAGACCAATGAAAAAATAGACAAAATATTTTAATAGATATTTCAGCAAATAACCATACAAATGGTTAATAAACACATGAAAAGAGGCCCAACACCGTTAGCCATTTTGGAAACACATATCAAAGCACAATGAAGTACCATTTCACAGTTTCCAGAATGGCTATTATAAAAAAAGACAGACAATAAGAAAAGTTGGCAAGAACAAAATGAAAGTAGAATATTCATTCCTGGTAGGAATATAGTCACAGCCACTTTGCAAAATAGTTTGGTATTTTCTTAAAAGTTAAATATCAATTTACCACCAGTTCACTTCAGTTCAGTCGCTCAGTCATGTCCAACTCTTTGCAACCCCATGAACTGCAGCACACCAGGCCTGCCTGTCCATTATCAACTCCCGGAGTTTACTCAAACTCATGTCCATTGAGTCGGTGACGCCAAATAACCATCTCATCCTCTGTCGTCCCCTTCTCCTCCTGCCCTCAATCTTTCCCAACATCAGGGTATTTTCACAACCAGTTCTTTGCATCAGGTGGCCAAAATATTGGAGTTTCAGCTTCAACATCAGTCCTTCCAATGAATATTCAGGATTGATTTCCTTTAGGATGGACTGGTTGGATCTCCTTGCTGTCCAAGGGACTCTCAAGAGTTTTCTCCAATACCACAGTTTACAAACATCAATTCTTTGGCACTCAGCTTTCTTTATAGTCCAACTCTCACAACTATACATGACCACTGGAAAAACCATAGCCTTGACTAGACGGACCTTTGTTTACAAAGTAATGTCTCTGCTTTTTAATATGCTATCTAGGTTGGTCATAACTTTCCTTCCAAGGAGTAAGCCTCTCTTAATTTCACGGCTGCAATCACCATCTGCAGTGATTTTGCAGCCCAAGAAAATAAAGTCAGCCACTGTTTCCCCATCTATTTCCCATGAAGTGATGGGACCGGATGCCATGATCTTAGTTTTCTGAATGTTGAGCTTCAAGCCAGCTTTTTCACTCTCCTCTTTCACTTTCATCAAGAGGCTCTTTAGTTCTTCTTTACTTTCTGCCATAAGGGTGGTGTCATCTGCATGTCTGAGGTTATTGATATTTCTCCCGGCAATCTTGATTCCAGTTTGTGCTTCCTCCAGCCCAGCATTTCTCATGATGTACTCTGCATATAAGTTAAATAAGCAGGGTGACAATATACAGCCTTGATGTACTCCTTTTCCTATTTGGAACCAGTCTGTTGTTCCATGTCCGGTTGTAACTGTTGCTTCCTGACCTGCATCCAGGTTTCTCAAGAGGCAGGTCAGGTGGTTTGGTATTCCCATCTCTTTCAGAATTTTCCACAGTTTATTGTGATTCACATAGTCAAAGGCTTTGGCATAGTCAAAGGATAGTGTGGAAGGATCACTCTGACTGCTGGATGGAGACGGGATAGGCTTTGGCATAGTCAATAAACCAGAAATAGATGTTTTCCTGGAACTCTTTTGCTTTTTTGATGATCCAGCAGATGTTGGCAATTTGATCTCTCGTTCCTCTGCCTTTTCTAAAACCAGCTTGAACATCTGGAAGTTCATGGTTCACGTATTGCTGAAGCCTGGCCTGGAGAATATCGAGCATTACTTTACTAGCGTGTGAGATGATTGATATTATGCAGTAGTTTGAGCATTCTTTGGCATTGCCTTTCTTTGGGATTGGAATGAAAACTGACCTTTTCCAGTCCTGTGGCCACTGCTGAGTTTTCCAAATTTGCTGGCATATTGAGTGCAGCACTTTCACAGCATTATCTTTAGGATTTGAAATAGCTCAACTGGAATTCCATCACCTCCACTAGCTTTGTTCGTAGTGATACTTCCTAAGGCCCATTTGACTTCACATTCCAGGATGTCTGGCTCTAGGTGAGTGATCACACCATCGTGATTATCTGGGTCGTGAAGATCTTTTTTGTACAATTCTTCTGTATATTCTTGCCACCTCTTCTTAATATCTTCTGCTTCTGTTAGGTCCCTACCATTTCTGTCCTTTATTGAACCCATTTTGCATGAAATGTTCCCTTGGTATCTCTAATTTTCTTGAAGAGATCTCTAGTCTTTCCTATTCTATTGTTTTCCTCTATTTCTTTGCACTGATCGCTGAGGAAGGCATTATCTCTCCTTGCTATTCTTTGGAACTCTGCATTCAAATGGGTATATCTTTCCTTTTCTCCTTTGCTTTTCGCTTCTCTTTTTTTCACAGCTATTTGTAAGGCCTCCTCAGATAGCCATTTTGCTTTTTTGCATTTCTTTTTTTGGGGGATGGTCTTGATCCCTGTCTCCTGTACAGTGTCACGAACCTCCGTCCATAGTCATCAGGGACTCTGTCTATCAGATCTAGGCCCTTAAATCTATTTCTCACTTCCACTGAATAATCATAAGGGATTTGATTTAGGTCATACCTGAATAGTCTAGTGGTTTTCCCTACTTTCTTCAATTTAAGTCTGAATTTGGCAATAAGGAATTCATGATCTGAGCCACAGTCAGCTCCCGGTCTTGTTTTTGCTGACTATAGAGCTTCTCCATCTTTGGCTGCAAAGAATATAATCAATCTGATTTCAGTGTTGACCATCTGGTGATGTCCATGTGTAGAGTCTTCTCTTGTGTTGTTGGAAGAGGGTGTTTGCTATGACCAGTGCATTCTCTACAACTCAGTAATTCTGAATTATTGATACTTAGGTATTTACTCAAAAGAAATGAAACATACATCCACACAAAGTATGTGAATGTTTATAGTAGCAGTATTCTGCCAACAAGCAGAAACAATCCAAATGTCTCTCGACTAATAAATGCTAACAAATGTCTCTCAACTAATAAAAATAAAATGTGGTAAATTCATACAATGGAATACCATTTAGCAGTGAAAAGGAAAAAATACAGCATAGATAAACATCAAAAATATCAGTGAAAGATATCAGATATAAAAGAACAGATATTGTAGGATTCCATGTAACTGAATTGTTCAGAAAAATACAAATCTATAAAAACAGGAAGAAGATAAGTAATTGCCTAGGCTTGGTGGTAAAGATAGAGATTGACTGCAAATGGCATGAGGGTCTCTTCAGGATGACTCAAATATTCTAATACTGGAAGTGGTAATGGTTGCACAACTCAGTAGGTTTACTAAAAATCATTACATTATCCACTTAAAAGGTGGTGGATTTTGTAGTACGTAATTTATATCTCAAAAAACTATTTAAAGATATAAGGTTATTAACTACAGGATAAAGGGTAGAAAACAAAGAAATGGTGGGGAGAATCAGAAAAAAAGTAAATACTAGAAGTCTTAATGTGGCTGAAGAGTTGTTGTGAAAGTGAGAGATTTGGGGAGTTGGCTTGAAAATTTCAGAAATGACAGACTATATTTATTTACAAGTAAGAAAAATTAAAGGATAAGTGTATTTTAAACAATTTACAGAAGATTCACAATAGGAATACTTTAAAAGTAAGCATTAGTCTAAAATATTTAAAATATAGATTGATTTGGAATATTGGAGTTATACACATGCATGCATGCTGAGTTGCTCCAGTAGTGTCCAACTCTTTGCAACCCTATGGACCGCAGCCTGCTGCGCTCCTCTATCCGTGGGGTTCTCCAAGCAAGAATACTGGAGTGGGTTGCCATTTCCTCTTTACATAAAGTGAAGTATACCTATATTTCACACTGTTTTTTAGTATCTATTTTACAGGTTTTCAAAAGTTAATTTCCATTCTCAAAAGACACTACTCTGAATAGAAGACTGCTGAGCTAACTGAGGCAAACCACAGCTACTCCTCCTCATCACCCCTTTGCAAGAGACAGGCTGGAAATGATGTCAGGGAAAATACAAAGCATGAAGAACACTTTGTTGCAGGCTAGGTGATTAAACCCAATCGCAATTAAACAAATGAGAGGATAATTTAAAAAGAGCAAAGTGACTCAAAAACATAGTTCACTAATCTCTTAAAAGTTCCTTTTGGACTCCACAGGTAAAGACAATTACATCTGAGTAGCTAAAGCTCAAGCTTCCTTTTCTTACTACCTTAAGAGAGAAGATTATAAACTCCTTTTCTTTATCCACAGCAAACTCAAAGTTTTATGTTCTAGTAGACACTTTTTAAATAATCAGTAAACTAGTTTAAAATGAGCCTTTAGTAAGGCAACAAAATCACTGAACTCTACAACTTTGGGTTTGATTTTATTTCCACCTGACTGATTTTTCCCATGCAATGTAGCTACTACTGAGAGCATTAATAAAACCAGTAATTACCTTTATTCATCAGTCACAAACTTTTATTTACATTGTGTCTAGTTAAATGGTTACTTTCAAAAGTTTTAGTATGCTACTTTTTAAAATAAATCAGATTCCATACTCCCAATTTGTGATCTTTTAGCTAGAAATATAAGGAAATGGCAACCCACTCCAGTATTCTTGCCTGGAGAATTCCATGGATGACTCTGGTGGGCTACAGTCCATGGGGTCACAAAAACTTGGACATGACTAAGTGACTTTCACTTTCATATAAAAATCATAGATCTTTTGAAAACATTTGAAAAAATAAGCACTAAAATGATGACAAAATTAGAATACAGAATAAAAATAGCATTTAAAGATGTATAAGTTTCTTCAAGAATTTAAAATACTACAAATTACATGTAAAATGTAAATAATAAAGACTGGCTGTATCAGTCCATAATGTCCATAATATTGTGAAGCAGCATTAATTATCTAATCTAGTCCTAGTCTAACCTTTGATATGTAGTCAATCCTGCCATCCATAATGGCATTTGTGGATAAAAAAATGGGTTTCCCTAGCAGACTTGCGCCAAAGCTATTGTTGGAGTCAAGACTGAATGCTGATGGTCCTGACTAAAATGGAGAGTTGAGGCCACCTGGGTGGTATCCTGCTGGTTCAATATAGATTTTTAGGAAAAGGCAGAGATTTCTGATGACAAAAGTTGCCATCTGTTTTGAGTAGACTCATTCATTCATTCAAGCATCAGTTTTGTGTAAGGTATTAATGAAACATAGATGGTTAACAAGTTTTCACCAGACACTGCATATAAGTTATTAGTCAGATCATTTTTTTAACAGAACAATATTCTTAATAATAACTCATAGTTTGGAAAAAATAAGAACATTAAAAATATTCACCTGGCATATTATTTAAGTCAACCTGAACCTGTGTCTATTTGTAATATTCATTTAACTTATTCCATTTTTCTAAGAGCTAAAAGTTACTCAATTTGAAAATTAATCATTCTTTCTGATATTTGCAATATATTTATTTTTTTTAAATACTTCCTATTTTCTTCAGAATGTTGGGTTTTACCTTTAGTTATTATAAACCCTCCAAAGATTACATAAAAACATATTTAACACCTTTTATGTCAGAAACTTCTAAATTTAGAAGTCTATTACTATCCAGTTAGAAAATTTCTCCTTTCTATTCATGTCACTGAACTATCAGGAGATCACATACACCAAGAAATACTGGTCAAGAGGAAAATGAATTCGTTACTGTGCTTTCATTCTAAATGTCCCTGAAAAATAAGAACAAGGTGTTTGCCTGATTTAAATGCTATTGGCAAGATTTCCCTGGTGGTCCAGTGGTTAAGAATCCACCTACCAATGCAGAGGGCATGGGTTCTTCAATTTCTGATTTGGGAAGATCCCACATTCTTCTGAGCAACTAAGCCTGTGCGCCACACACTACTGAGCTCACAAGCCATAGCTACTGAACCCCACACGTGCTCTAGAGCCCTTGCTCCACAAGGAGAGAAGCCACTGCAATGAGAAGCTCCCACACTGCAACAAGGACTCAGCACGTGCCCCTCAGCCCCCCAAAAAAGGTTACTGGTGAAAATATTCAGTTGAGACAATAGCTTAAAAAAAGTGTTTACATTTTTTAACAACACTATAATATTAAGCTATATAAAAACAGAAACTATATTATTAAAATGTGTTTGAATGTCTCTAAACTTAGTATTAAATGAGTGTATCTTTTCAATACTATAATTTTCAATTTTTTAAAGGTAATCTTACCTGAAGATTTGTGATTGTTTTCGTTTAATTTTTAACTCATGTTGCAACTGACTCAATTCTTTCTGTACCCTCTGAAATTCATCTTGGGAACTTTTTAACTTCAAGCTTGCATCTTGAATCCTAAAAATATAAATAAATAACAACTATTATAAATCTAAATATTTCCTCATCGGTACTTCATAAAAATTTACAACCATTTTTTTCATTGCAGTCCTATTTACAATAGCCAGGACATGGAAGCAACCTAAATGTCCATCAGCTGAGGAATGGATGAAGATGTGGTACACATATACATGGAATATTACTCCGCCATAAAAAAGAACAAAATAATGCCATTTGCACCAACATGGATGGACCTAGAAATTGTCATACTGAGTGAAGTCAGACACAGAAAGACAAATATCATATGATATCACTTATATGTGGAATGTAAAAAAAGGGTATAAATGAACTTAGCTACAGAATAGAAGCAGAGTCATAGATACAGAAGACAAACATACGGTTACCTGGGAACGAGGAGGGGGAGAAGTAAATTGGGAGATTGGGATTGACATATACAGAGTACTATATAAAGAATATTGGGTTGGCCAAAACATTCGTTTAGGTTTTTCCATATCATCTTATGGAAAAACGTGAATGAACTTTTTGGCCATCTCAATAAATAACTAATAAGAACCTAATAATCTGGGTATAGCACTGGGACTTCTACTCAATACTCTTAATGGTTATACTGGAAAATAATATTTAAAAATGAGTGGATATATGTATATGCACAGCTGATTCATTTTGCTGTACACATGAAACTAACACAAGATCATAAATCAACTATACTCCAACAAAAATTTTAAAAATTAAATCCACTTTTAATAAAAATAAATAAAAGGAGAAAACTATGCCTCTTTTATAGGCAAAGTAAATGTACAGAAAAAGTATAGAGAGAAACATGCTAAATAGCCATTATCCCTGGGGAGAGAGTATAACTGACAGGCAGGAGAAATGCAATAAATATTGAAGGGAAACATAACTTGTACTCTTTATCTTTTGTATTGTTTGAATTTTTGCAATGAAGATGTATTTTTACTTGAAATACTAATTAAAATGTACCTAAACAAATAGTTTAACTTTTACCAAAGTAATACATGTATATAAGTTAAATGTCAAATATTACTGAGTTAGAAAAAATATTAATCATTTGCTTTTACTCCAATTTTTACTGCCAAAAATAACTACTTTCAACTTTTTTCTTCTTGTATTTACCTCTACATTATTAAATAACATACTTACACTGTTATTTCTTAAATTTCATTTTAGATATTACCTAGTGAATTACAAATCAGTTAAGATCTGGTTCTGCTACTTAACTGAGACCTGAATATGATGACTTAAATATACAGAAGTATATTATCTTACATAAGATGAACGTATTGGGCCAGTCCAATGCTGATATATGATACCTTGAGCGTATCATCACAGCCCTAGGATCCCTTCAACTCTCTGGTCTACTATAATTGGTGTGTGTTCATTATTCTCATGGTCTATGATAATGGCAAAAACACTGACCATTACTTTCCTATTTCAGACCATCAGCAGCAGAAGGCTCCTCTGTCCCTTTTAAAAGATTTCCTGGAAGTACTTCTGTATACTTCTGCTGAACCTAGATATCTGACTGTACCTAGCTGAAAGTGAATCTGAAAAATGTAATCTTTTAACTGGAAAGATTAACCCCCAGATATATCCATAGTTCTATTACAAAGGAAAAAGGAAGAGTGTATGTTAGGATGGGTAGCTTGCAGTCTCTAACACAATCCTGAAAAGAATTAACCCTCCTATACATACCTACACACCTACAGATATATACATACGCACACACACACACCACACGCACACAGACAGAGCCTTCCTCCCCTTATCCTCCCAATATAGTTAAAATAATCTTTTTATCTAGTGTTGATATTATTCTTCACTAGTGTGCTACATGTTATGCCATGATCACATTTTTTTCTTTACCATATGTTTATTTTTATATAATCTGGTATTTTTTAACTTTTTTAAATTATGAAAGTATGATAACATATTTACAGGAGACTTGGAAAATACAGGACAAGGTTATATATAACCCATGTCCCTTATATCTCCTGCATTGGCAGGGGTGGAGCAGGAAAAATTTAAGATGAGCCTAGTACATTTTATGATGCCTGAAAGTAAGGAAGAGTTCAAGGGAAGACAGAGGCATGTTGAAAGGGCACAGGTGCCATGTGAAAGAGCTCCTAATGGCTGAACTGGAACAACTGAGCAACAAAATATATAACTATAATATTGGATTATAACCCACAAAATAAAAGTAAATGAATCCATACTGACATTAACAAATAATTTAATAGTTAAATAGGAGAGAAGAAACAGTTGTTCCTTACAGAAAAACTCTGATTAAAAAATACAGAAGGAATGAGAAAAAGAAAAGGCATTAGAAGAGAACAATAATAACTGTTGTAAGCAAAATCTATGGTAAAAAGTAGGTGAAAGTTTAAGGAGGAATAGAATATTTGAATATTCTCAAAGTTTCTACCCCCAAATATTTATTAATTATAAAGGGAAATATAATAATTTTTCAGTGGAGGAAGTTGGAAACACCACCTCAGCCAAGTGATCAAGGTTTAAGATCATCTGTAAAAAAACATATTGAGGTTATATACACTTTGACTTGATACACTGGAAAGGGCACATCATTTCTGTAGTATTCTTGATAAAAAATTAATAATCTCTATAAAATTATGGGTAAATATCAGACAAACCCAAACTGAGGGGATTCTACAAAATAACTGACCAGTTCTCTTCAAAAACCTCCAGTCACAAAAGACAAAGAAAGACTGAGGAACTGTCACAGATCAAAGAAGATTAAAAAGATATGAGATCTAGATGCAATCAGTGATCCCAAATTGAATGTGGACTGGAAAAAAGATGTCAGTGGAAAAACTGATAAAATCAAATAAAATCTTAAGTTAGTTAATAGTATTATACCAATGCTAATTTCTTAGTTTTTATAATTGTACCACATTTACGGATGGTGTTAACATTGGAGGGGCTTGGTATATGAAAAAGGGCTGTACTATTTTTGCAACTTTCTATAAGTCTAAAATTATTTTAAAATGTTACAAAATCACTTGTATATATTTAATGAATAATTTGTACATGTGAATGTATCTGTGTTACAAACTATGTTGTAAAAAGATGCTGCTGCTGCTGCTGCTAAGTCGCTTCAATCATGTCTGACTCTGTGCGACCCCATAGACAGCAGCCCACCAGGCTCCGCCGTCCCTGGGATTCTCCAGGCAAGAACACTGGAGTGGGTTGCCATTTCCTTCTCCAATGCATGAAAGTGAAAACTGAAAGTGAAGTCGCTCAGTTGTGTCCAACTCTTCGCGACCCCATGGACTGCAGCCTACCAGGCTCCTCCGTCCATGGGATTTTCCAGGCAAGAGTACTGGAGTGGGTTGCCATTGCCTTCTCTGGTAAAAAAATGGATATACATTAAATTTTATAAGTTATGCAATTTTTATATAACAAAAATGAAACACCTTCATGGTCAGTATCAGAGAAACATTAAGTAACCTATGTTCCTATGGAATACTATATTTAAAAAAAAGAATGATAATAAGAGACACAGATGCATAGAACAGTCTTATGGACTCTGAGGGAGAAGGGGAGGGTGGGACGTTCTGGGAGAATAGCATTGAAACATGTATATTATCATATGTGAAACAGAACACCATTCCAGGTTCAATGCATGAGACAAATGCTCAGGGCTGGGGCAATGGGATGACCCAGAGGGATGGGACGGGGAGGGAGATGGGAGGGGGGTTCAGGATGGGGAACACAAGTAAACCCATGGCTGATTCATGTCAATGTATGGCAAAATCCACTGAAATATTGTAAAGTAATTAGCCCCCAACTAAAATAAATAAATTTATTAATAATAAAAAAAAAAGAATGAAGTAGATCTTTATGTCCTGGCATGGCAAGAATGCCAAGACTTAACAAGAAAAAAACAAAAAGCAAGTTGTAATTTACAGGTCAACAAGAGTTTCCAAACACTCCTTGTGTGAATGTAAATTACACAACTACTTTGACTAAATAGTAGGATCTATGAAGCCTGGCCATATGCATAATGCCATGACCCAGAATTTCCACACCTGGTACATATCCAATAGAAAAATGTGCTCAAATGTTTACCAAAGACATGCATACAAATGTTCATGGCAGCACTGATTTTAATAGCCCCAAAGTGTGAATAGTCAAGTGCTTATTCACAGCAGAATAGATAAATCCATCATGGTATATTCATACCATGGAAAACTGAACAGCAATAAGAATGAACAAACAGCAGTTACCCATAACAAGATGATATGCATCTTGCAAACATAATGCTAAGCAAAGAAAACTAGGCAAAAGAATACATACCCTATGACTCCATTTACATAAAGTTCAAAAATAGGCAAAATTAATCCGTGGTGTTATAAGTCAAGGCTAGTTTCCTTTAAGTGGGTGACTGAGATAAGTACAAGAGGGCTTCTAAGGGGATGTCAATGTTCAGTTTCATGATCTGGGTGCTGATTACATGAGAAATTCACTTTGTGAAATTAGTTTTAGCTGTACATGTATTATTTGTGTATTTTTCTCTTATATATGTTATACTTCAATAAAAGTTTATAAAAATAAAATAAAATTAGAATTTAAAAAGCATCTAATCTCATTATATGTGCTTATCTAAGGTTGATAAATAGGTTAAACAGTCCAGAAATATTTGAAGAAAATTTAACCTCATTAGTATATTTTGGAGTTAAATGAAATTTGTATAAACATCCCTTAATAAAACATGGGGTATATAGTCAATATTTTATAATAACTGTAAATGGAGTATAACCTTTAAAATTGTATAAAAAATTAAATTATTTTAAAAAGCCCATTGCAGCTATTAAGATTTACCCAGAAAAGAATTCTAGGACTTCCCTGGTGGTTCAGTGGATGGGAGTCCACCTGCCAATGCAGGAGACACAGGTTTGATCACTGGTCCAGGAAGATTCCACATGCCGCAGAGCAACTCAGCCTGTGAACCACAACTACTGAGCTTGAGGTGTAGAGCCCATGAGCCACAACTACTGAGCCTGTGTGCTGCAACTACTGCAGACTGTGTGCCTAGAGACTGTACTCCACAACAAGAGAAGCCACCACAACAAGAAGCTTGTATACCACAGTGAAGAGTAGCCCTCACCCCACTCACCACAACTAGAGAAAGCTGATACAAAAAAAGAAAGAAAGCAAAAAACACCCAGCACAGCCAAAAAATATATATATTTTTAAAAAGAACTTGAAGACTTTTTTTTAACCAACATTTTCCTATTTGTAATTAGGAAAAAATACACATTAAAACTTTATAACATCATATTCCCCAAATGAATATTACTTGTATATCACATCTCAAGCCCTCTGACAACACTCCCTGAGAAGTTAGGTCACATTAATTCACTCTGTTTTGTCTTTGCTAATGCTACTTTACTTCTTTCAGTCAAACTGATATGGCTAAAAATGACATGCATGAAAGGTATTAATGTTCACTTATATTGTATATATTAAGTTTATGAAATAAATAATTCATAAAATATTGTAATCCAATATGTACTATGCAAGCACATGGTTTTCTCTAACAGTCATAATTCTGAATGGAATTTGAACACTATGTTGACTGATGTGAGGACATGCTGTTGTCTAGTCAGAGGGTGTTCCTGAAAAGAGTAAGACTAACAGCATGTTCTAGTGGACAGAGTCCTGTACTGGGAGTTAGATGACTTGTATTATAACCCTTTTGCCAGCGCAACCATGAGAACACCACAGTTATTACTCTTATCTATTTTCCAGTTTTTCCCTTAGCCAACTTGATTAAAATGGATTGTGGTAAGAATCACAGAGTTGTAAAACAAATTTGGGAAAGGTAGTATTGTCTCTTCTTGCATGCTTTCACTTAGATCATTATCAGAATTATTCATAATGAAAATATTCTAAAGGAAAATACTTTTAAATGTCCTTTTAACTTCCCTCCATTCTGTAGTCAAATGCTTTAGAAAAGACAACAGGAAAGCCAACCACATCATTGGGTATTTTACCCCCTGAAACCTAAACTCCTTTTAGTCAAGCTCCTGGCTCTAAGGATTCACTTATTTTTAGTCTTTCCATCAAACTGGTTTTGCAGCAATCTGAGATGACAGATGGAAGTTCAATGTATGAAAAAAAATAGAGTGGAGGATTTTCAGGATTGTGTCCTACAAAGATCTGACAGGCAAAGGCATCTAACTATCAAGGGGGAAATTAGAATTGCAACAGAGAAATCAATCAAAACGAGAGTACTTTAGGAGTTCTTGGGAAGTGGATTTTAGACATTGACATATGACTACCAAGAAGTGGCTGCTGTAACCACTCTATTGGAATCAATCACTATCTAAATGCATCCAGAAAATTACCTTTCCAGAAAACAATGCGAGTGGGAAGGCCACGTATGTAGGTAGGTAAATCACGTAGGATTCAATTAAACTAGAAAGAATTCTTATTCTGCAGAGAAAAGTCATAAGCACTCTGTAAAACCCCAAAGGCAGAACACAAGATCCTTTACCTATTATCAGGACCTATGGCAACTTCGTCAACACCGAAATCAGACTGATTATATTCTTTGCAGCCAAAGATGGAGAAGCTCTATACAGTCAGCAAAAACAAGACCAGGAGCAGACTGTGGCTCAGATCATGAACTGCTTATTGCCAAATTCAGACTTAAATTGAAGAAAGTAGGGAAAACCACTAGACCATTCAGGTATGACCTAGATCAAATGCCTTATGAGTACACAGTGGAAGTGACAAATAGATTTAAGGGACTACGCTGATAGACAGAGTGCCTGATGAACTATGGACAGAGGTTCGTGACATTGTACAGGAGACAGGGATCAAGAAAATCCCCATGGAAAAGAAATGCAAAAAGCAAAATGGCTGTCTGAGGAGGCCTTACAGATAGCTGGGAAGAGGAGAGAAGCAAAAAGCAAAGGAGAAAAGGAAAGATATTCCCATCTGAATGCAGAGTTCCAAAGAATAGCAAGGAGAGATAAGAAAGCCTTCCTCTGCGATCAGTGCAAAGAAATAGACGAAAACAACAGATTGGGAAAGACTAGAGATCTCTTCAAGAAAATTAGAGATACCAAAGGAACAATTCACGCAAAGATAGGCTCGATAAAGGACAGAAATGGTATGGACCTAACAGAAGCAGAAGATATTAAGAAGAGGTGGCAAGAATACACAGAAGAACTGTACAAAAAAGATCTTCACGACCCAGATAATCACGATGGTGTGATCACTCACCTAGAGCCAGACATCCTGGAATGTGAAGTTAAGTGGGCGTTAGAAAGCATCACTATGAACAAAGCTAGTGGAGGTGATGGAATTCCAGTTGAGCTATTTCAAATCCTCAAAGGTGATGCTGTGAAAGTGCTGCACTCGATATGCCAGCAAATTTGGAAAACTCAGCAGTGGCCACGGGACTGGAAAAGGTCAGTTTGCGTTGCAATCCCAAAGAAAGGCAATGCCAAAGAATGCTCAAACTACCGCACAATTGCACTCATCTCACATGCTAGTAAAGTAATGCTCAAAATTCTCCAAGCCAGGCTTCAGCAATACGTGAACCGTGAACTTCCAGATGTTCAAGCTGGTTTTAGAAAAGGCGGAGGAACCAGAGATCAAATTGCCAACATCCACTGGATCATCGAAAAAGCAAGAGAGTTCCAGAAAAACATCTATTTCTGCTTTATTGACTATGCCAAAGCCTTTGACTGTGTGGATCACAATAAACTGTGGAAAATTCTGAAAGAGATGGGAATACCAGTCCATCTGACTTGTCACTTGAAAAACCTGTATGCAGGTCAGGAAGCAACAGTTAGAACTGGACATGGAACAACAGACTGGTTCCAAATAGGAAAAGGAGTACGTCAAGGCTGTATATTGTCACCCTGCTTATTTAACTTATATGCAGAGTACATCATGAGAAACGCTGGGCTGGAAGAAACACAAGCTGGAATCAAGTTGCCGGGAGAAATATCAATAACCGCAGATATGCGGATGACACCACCCTTATGGCAGAGAGTGAAGAAGAACTAAAGAGCCTCTTGATGAAGGTGAAGGAGGCGAGTGAAAAAGTTGGCTTAAAGCTCAACGTTCAGAAAACTAAGATCATGGCATCTGGTCCCATCACTCCATGGGAAATAGATGGGGAAACAGTGGAAACAGTGTCAGACTTTATGTTTTTGGGTTCCAGAATCACTGCTGATGGTGACTGCAGCCATGAAATTAAAAGACGCTTACTCCTTGGCAGGAAGGTTATGGCCAACCTAGATAGCATATTTAAAAGCAGAGACGTTACTTTGCCAACAAAAGTCCGTCTAGTCAAGGCTATGGTTTTTCCAGTGGTCAAGTATGGATGTGAGAGTTGGACAGTGAAGAAAGCTGAGTGCTGCAGAATTGATGCTTTTGAATTGTGGTGTTGGAGAAGACTCTTGAGAGTCCCTTGGACTGCAAGGAGATCCAATCAATCCATCCAAAAGAGATCAATCCTGGGTGTTCATTGGAAAGTCTGATGTTGAAGCTGAAACTCCGATACTTTGGCCACCTCATGCGAAGGGTTGACTCATGGAAAAGACCCTAATGCTGGGTAGGATTGGGGGCAGGAGGAGAAGGGGACGACAGAGGATGAGATGGTTGGATGGCATCACCAACTCGATGGACATGGGTTTGGGTAGACTCCGGGAGTCGGTGATGGACAGAGAGGCCTGGCGTGCTGCAATTCATGGAGTCGCAAAGAGTCGGACACGACTGAGCGACTGAACTGAACTGATGGCAACTTCAAAAATGTCAACAAGAGATTTCATAGGATCAGAAATGTCACTAACATATAAGTTCTATTGTATAGAAGAGTAGCAATATTTAAGACAAAATTATTTGTGAACACAATTTACTTTTGTGTGGCATTCTATTGCTTTCATTTTGAAAAATTAGTGTGATATTTATATCTTACTACAAAAGTTCTAACTTGGTTATCAAGATATATTCTTCTGCTAAAGTAGTTTTACTTTTATCCTGAAGAGTCATTACCTTGATTCAGTTCAGTTCAGTCACTCAGTCATGTCCAACTCTTTGCGACCCAATGGACTGTAGCACACCAGGGTTCCCTGTCCACCACCAACTCCTGGAGCCTACTCAAACTCATGTCCATCGTGCTGCTGATGCCATCCAACCATCTCATCCTCTGTTGTCCCCGTCTCCTCCTGCCTTCAATCTTTCCCAGCATCACAATCTCTTCCAATGAGTCAGTTCTTTGCATCAGGTGGCCAAAGTATTGGAGTTTCAGCTTCAGCATCAGTCCTTCCAATGAATATTCAGGACTGATTCCCCTTAGGATGGACTGGTTGGATCTCCTTGCAGTCCAAGGGACTCTCAAGAGTCTTCGCCAACATCACATTTCAAAGCAACAATTCTTTGATGCTCAACTTTCTTTATAGTCCAACTCTCACATCCATACATGACTACTGGAAAAACCAGAGCTTTGACTAGATGGACATTTGTTGGCAAAGTAATGTCTCTGCTTTTTAATATGCTGTGTAGGTTGGTCATAACTTTTATTCCAAGGAGCAAGCGTCTTTTAATTACATGGCTGCAGTCACCATCCACAGTGATTTTGGAGCCCAAGAAAATGAATTCTGTCACTGTTTCCACTGTTTCCCATCTATTTGCCATGAAGTGATGGGACTGAGTGCATGATCTTAGTTTTTTGAATGTTGAGTTTTAAGCCAGTTTTTTCACTCTCCTATTTCACTTTCATCAAGAGGCTCTTCAGTTCCTCTTCGCTTTCTGCCATAAGGGTGGTCTCATGGGCATATCTGAGGTTGTTGATATTTCTCCCAGCAATCTTGATTCCAACTTGTGCTTTATCTAGCCTGGCATTTCACATGATGTACTCTGCATATAAGTTAAATAAGCAGGATGACAATACACAGCCTTGACATACTCCTTTCCTGATTTGGAACCAGTCTGTTGTTCCATATCCAGTTCTAACTGTTGCTTCTTGACCTGCATACAGATTTCTCAGGAGGCAGGTCAGGTGGTCTGGTACTCCCATCTCTTGAAGAATTATCCACAGTTTGTTATGATCCACACAGTCAAAGGCTTTGGCATAGCCAATAAAGCAGAAGTAGATGTTTTCTTGGAACTCTCTTGCTTTTTAGATGATTCAGTGCATGTTGGCAATTTGATCTCTGGTTCCTCTGGCTTTTCTAAATCAGCTTGAACATCTGGAAATTCTTGGTTCACGTACTGTTGAAGCCTGGCTTGGAGAATTTTGAGGGTTACTTTTTTAGCATGTGAGATGAGTGCAATTATGCAGTAGTTTGAATATTCTTTGGCATTGCCTGTCTTTGGGGTTGAATGAAAACTGACGTTTTCCAGTCCTGTGGCCACTGCTGAGTTTTCCAGATTTGCTGGCATATTGAGTGCAGCACTTTCACAGCATCATCTTTAGGATTTGAAATAGGTCAATTGGAATTCCATCACCTCCACTAGCTTTGTTTGTAGTGATGCTTCCTAAGGCCCACTTGACTTCACATTCCAAGATGTCTGTCTAGGTGAGTGATCACACCATCGTGGTTATCTGGGTCATTAAGATCTTTTTTGTATAGTTCTTCAGTGTACTCTTGCCACCTCTTCTTAATATCTTCTGCTTCTGTTAGGTCCATACATTTTCTGTCCTTTATTGAGCCCATCTTTGCATGAAATGTTTCCTTGGTATCTCTAATTTTCTTGAAGAGATCTCTAGTCTTTCCCTTTCTATTGGTGTCCTCTATTTCTTTGCACTGATCACTGAGGAAGGCTTTCTTATCTCTCCTTCCTATTCTTTGGAACTCTGCATTCAGATGGATATATCTTTCCTTTTCTCCTTTGCCTTTAGCTTCTCTTCTTTCTCAGCTATTTGTAATGCCTTGTCAGACAACCATTTTGCCTTTTTGCATTTCTTTTTCTTGAGGATGGTCTTGATCCCTGTCTCCTGTACAATGTCAAGAACCTCTGTCCATAGTTCTTCAGGCACTCTGTCTCTCAGATCTAATCCCTTGAATCTATTTGTCACTTCCACTGTATAATCATAGTGAAAGTGAAAGTGAAGTCGCTCAGTCGTGTCCGACTGTTCGCGACCCCAGGGATTACAGCCTACCAGGTTCCTCCGTCCATGGGAGTTTCCAGGCAAGAGTACTGGAGTGGGGTGCCATTCCATTGATTTAGGTCATACCTGAATGGTCTAGTGGTTTTCCCTACTTTCTTCAATTTAAGTCTGAATTTGGTAATAAGAAGTTCATGATCCGAGCCACAGTCAGCTCCTGGTCTTATTTTTGTTGACTGTATAGAGTTTCTCCATCTTTGGCTGCAAAGAATATAATCAATCTAATTTCAGTATTGAACATCTGATGGTGTCCATGTGTAGAGTCTTCTCTTGTGTTGTTGGAAGATGGTGTTTGCTATGACCAGTGTGTTGCACATTGACCCTGTACAATGTGCTCCTTAATAGTGTGACTCCTTCTGAAATGTGCTTGCCTTATTGAGTTAAGGATCAGGAATATTTAGCTTTGCTAATAGGGAAGGCTCTCAAAAGTCTAATATTAAGTATAATATTAAAAGTCTAATGTCTAAAATCTCAAATACATTCATATTCATTTCCTCCTCTTTCCTTTCCCCTCTGTCTCTGTCTCTCCCCACCCTCTCCCAACATGGTGAGAGAAAGGTATCTTGCATTGTACTGAATCAACATTGCTTGCTAAATTAACCTCATGTGCATTTTATTCAGTCTTTGATTATTCACTTATTTTCCCCCTGGTCTCTTTAATATGCAGAGAGTCAATTAAAACAATAGATCTTCCTTTGACTAAATATGATAAGCTTCAGTAGTACAGAAAGTGAAAGTGGCTCAGTCGTGTCTTTGTAACCCCATGGACTATATTCAGTCCATGGAATTCTCCAGGCCAGATTACTGGAGTAGGTAGCCTTTCCCCTCAGGGGATCTTCCCAACCCAGGGATTCAACCCAGGTCTCCTGCATTGCAAGTGGATTCTTTACCAGCTGAGCCACAAGGGAAGCCCAAGAATACTGGAGTGGGTTGCCTATCCCTTTTCCAGCGAATCTTCCCAACACAGGAATTGAAAGGGGGTCTAGTGCATTGCAGGTGGATTCTTTACCAACTGAGCTATCAGGGAAGACACTAGTGAAGAAACAGACATTAAATCTCTTAACCCTGACTTAATAAAAAGCCAGGACACATATTTTAGAGTTGATGCATACACTTCACTAAACAGAGGCAAAATGTTTTACTGTATTTTTCTTGAAAGTAAAGAAATAAAAGATAAATTTCTCGAAATTTAGAGAAAAACTGAAATCTCCATTGTTTTTAAAGTGTTCTTAATAAAATCACATTATTCATATAAAACACAGTTTTACATAATGGGCTTCTCTGGTGGCTCAGATGGTAAAGACTCTGCCTGCAATGCAGACCTGGGTTCGCTCCCTAGGTTGGGAAGATCCCCTGGAGAAGGGCATGGCAACCCATTCCAAGTATTCTTCCCTGGAGAATTCCATGGACAGAGGAACCTGATGGGCTACAGTCTAGGGATTTGTAAAGAGTCGGACACGACTGAGTGACTAACACTTTCACTTTCACCATCACTTTAAAGTACTCTAAATAAAAATTACCTATTTATTCTTTAATGCAAGAACTTAGTTTCTTACTTCCCTAACTGTTCTCTCCTAGTAGTTTTAGTAGCATAGTAGGCCTTGATAAATATTCTTCTATTGAGTAACCAACCCTAAAGGATGAACAAGCATGTAAAATCCTTGGATATCCTCTTTGTTCATTTACTAGTAGTAGTTACCTACTATTTTGTCCACCTAATATAATTTGTTTCTTTTGGGAATCATCAGTGCTTTACGCAAGAAATTGCTTCTTTCTACCCTACTCTTACAGTTTCAACCATTCATATGACTGCCACAGAAGTTTCCATGTTCTTTGACCCAACCCCAGTGGCTTAGTGGAAGAAATATCTGCCCCAAACTGGGTCAGAACTCTTATCCAGGATCATTTTCTTGGGCTGTGTCCTATGGCTGTGTAACAGCAGGCAGTCCCTCTTAAGAATGAAAACTTAGGCACTGCGGGCAAAAACTTTTCCTTTAAGTAAAAAAATACAATCTGTAGTTTAAGAGAATAAAGGCAAAATACAAAGAAAAGCAGAAATGAAAGATCAAAAAAAGGAAAATCTTAGGGATGGTCATTTCTTTATTCAGGTTATTCCTGAAGCCTAGCTTCATAGATCCTTCCACTGTGCAAATTTTCCTTGAAATCTGTGATCTATTAAACACTTTCTGCCTATGTTAGTTCAAGCTAGATTTTAATCACTTAAAACCAAGAGTCTTAACTAACAGTGTTTGAGGACCAAATGCTTTATGCCAGTCCTTAAGAATAAAAAACATATACATAAGCAAATGACAATAAATAGGCAATCCAGAGAAAATAAATATTCTGAGTAAAAAAAATTTTTTTAATGTACATCACTAGAAGTCAGAGAAATGAAAACTGAAAAAATATTTTAATCTAATAAATTAACAAAGATTTAACAAAAATGAGTATATCTAACATTGGCAAGTTATAATGAAATAGCATTCTCTTACACCATTTCTGGAAGTATAAAATTTTATATGTTTTTGTAACACATTTTGAAACTATGGATTAGTAGCTTAAAATATTCATATTCCTTGACCCAGGAATTCCATTGCTGGGATCCAGCAGTAAGAAACAATTCTTGGAACTTCCCTGGTGCTACAGTGGATAGGAATCTGGCTACCAATGCAGGGGTCACAGGTCTGATCCCTGGTCCAGGAAGATTCCACATGTTGCAAAGTAACTAAGCCCATGATCCGTAACTACTGAGCCCATGAGCCACAACTATGGAGCCTAAGTGCTATAACTGAAACCCATGTGCCCTAGAGCTGCACACTGTAACAACTGAACCTGCATGCTACAACTACTGAGTCCCATGCACCTAGATTCTGTGTTCTGCAACAAGAGAAGTCCCCACATGGGAAGCTGGCGCACTGCAATGAAGAGCAGCCCTTGCTCACTGCAACTAGAGAAAGCCCCTACACAGCAAGTGCAATCATAAATTAATTTTAGAAAAAGGTCTTAATACAGAAAACGTTTTTGTTTTCTTTGGCTTTGAAGAAAGCCAATCACCACAGTAATTTGCAGTAGCGAAATTTTGAGTGTAACACAAATGCTTGGTAGGAAAGTGATTTATTAATTTATTCAATGGAGTATTAGTCATTAGAAGTAATTTTATAGCAGGTGTGTGTGATAACACAGAAATATGCTTATATTTTGGTGCTGAATTTTTAAAAATCAAGATATCAGATTGCAAAATTAAATGTTTTAAAAACTATATAAACAATAAAAATAATTGAATATGTCTTTGATTAGGAAAATTTTTACAATATAAGCTACATATCATTCAATAGGTTAACAGGGAACATAATTTACATTCTTAATGCTGGTATTAGTGAAAAGTTGATCTCTACTAGCACTTTGTGAGAAGGGATAAAAGCTGTTGTTCTCCAAACATAGGAACATACAGCTACTCTGGTAAGGGGCTGGCTGCTCAATTGGTTGTTTTCTTTCTTTACTGTTGGTGGTTCAAACATATATAACAATTCTTAGAAATTCAATTTCAACATAGTCTTACATGCTGTTGAGGATGTTCTCAGTGATATTTAATTATATGTTTGTCCCCTAGCTAAACTACATTTATTAATTTTATACTGTAATAGTAAAATATCTATAAAAGATTGTTTTAAAGCTTTTATTAAAATTCTTATAGAAAACAACAAAGAGCTTCTAAATCTCTTTTCTCATTGAAATATACTTTTTTAAATGTGATTTTTAAAAGTTTTGGGGAGTAATATAATGAATACATTTTAAAAGAAGAAACTGACTTCAAAAGTTAATATTAGTTATCACAGGAAGTAAAATAAACAGCAACCTTTTTCATCTACTTTCTATTTTCTTTTCTTTTTTTCTTTTGGCCTTGCTGTGGCGCCAGGTTCTTAGTTTCCTGATCAGGGATCGAATCTGTGCCCCCTGTGGTGAAAGTGCAGAGTCCTAGCACTGGACTGCCAGGGAATTTTCTACTTTTTACTCTCCGAATATTCCATAATGTGTATAGAAAAAATAAGAGAGTTAATTTTTGTTAAAGAATAGGCAATAGATCAACAAATCATCTATATATTAACATTTGGAACAATGAAAAATGCGTACAACTGAAACACAGTAAGATAACCCATTTATTAATGTGCCCCAAAATGTCATCAGATTACTTTACTTGTTTTAACACTAGTCTAACATCTACTTTTCTTTGAAGAGGTCAACAGAGCTATAGGTGAACTTCCAGAAATAGCACATACAACTATAAGATGTTCAAAGAATCATTAAAATTTAAGGTTTCCTTTTCTTCCCACTCTACGTTTGAAATAGTAATCTTGTTTCAATAAAAGGAAAAGAGAATATGTGACAGAATCTCACTATTTGTATCCTCTGATAAAACTGTAATTATACTAGGGAGAAAAAAGAAAAATAAAAGTAATTCACTTTAAAGTATGTATTAGTGAAAGTGAAAGTCACTCAGTTGTGTCTGACTCTTTGTGATCCCATGGACTATAGTCCATGGAATTCTCCAGGCCAGAATACTGGCATGGGTAGCCTTTCCCTTCTCCAGGGGATTTTCCTCACCCAGGGATCGAACCCAAGTCTCCCTCACTGCAGCTGGATTCTTTACCAGCTGAGCCACAAGGGAAGCCCAAGAATACTGGAGTGGGTAGCCTACCCCTTCTCCAGCAGATATTTTTGACCCAGGAATCGAACCAGAGTCTCCTGCATTGCAAGCAGATTCTTTACCAAATGAGCTATCAGGGAAGCAAAGTATGTATTACATGTCTACTATATACTATATGCATTACACCACACCAGACCCATTTATTTATTTAGATGTAAAGGTATGGTACCTGTCGAGTGATTAATGATTATATGTCAAAGAAAGTAAAAAATAAGACAGTCACATTCTAGTGCTATAAAAGTGATAAAGGAAGAAGGCAGATGAGAGGAGGCAGAAAGAGGCAAGTACCAGCTGCTATTTGTGTGTCCTGAAAAGCATGAAGAACTTCCTGATTAGAGAAGTCTCTTTAATTGCATCTTAAATGCTGTTGTAAACAGGCAAGGAGGGAAGGGAGAGGAAAAGAGGGAGGAGGTTGGCCAAGAGTAAAGGAGGGAATAAATGAAGATTTGTTAGAAAGTTTTAATTTCCTTCTCATAATATTTAATAATCAGGAGAAAAAATAAATCATTGTGGTTACTCCCAAACCAAAAAGGTCACACAAAGAACTTCATTAATACTGCAGTGACATTTTAAACCCCCCAAAATCTTTTCAACAAGATATTACATGATGTTCATTTCATCATTCAAAGAGAATAAGAAAAATAAAAACTGCTGCTGCTGCTGCTAAGTCGCTTCAGTCGTGTCCGACTCTGTGCAACTCCATAGACAGCAGCCCACCAGGCTCCGCCGTCCCTGGGATTCTCCAGGCAAGAATACTGGAGTGGGTTGCCATTTCCTTCTCCAGTGCACGAAAGGGAAAAGTGAAAGTGAAGTCGCTCAGTCGTGTCTGACTCTTAGCGACCCCACGGGCTGCAGCCTACCAGGCTCCTCTGTCCATGGGATTTTCCAGGCAAGAGTACTGGAGTGGGGTGCCACTGCCTTCTCCAAAATAAAAACTAAGCAGTATTTATTCAAAATTCAACTTATTGCCAGCCATATTCTGAGAAAATAAAATTATAAAATATTCTTCAATTAAAAATAATTAAATCACATAAAAATGTAATAGCCAAAATATTCTTGCAGTTAAGAAGACTATTTTACTTTTGACCAGTTTTCCTGCCATCAGTGTTTCACTAAATATTGTGTAGCTCAAATCCTATCATCTTAAACTGAAAGTTTCCTAACGGGCAAAGACAATGTATATGACTTTTTTCCGATCATCAAATAATGGTACTGTGGCCTCAAATTAATTTTAAGCAGATGTTTATAAGGTTCACAAAAGACACCTCAATTATGGGGTTGGCTGGGAACATTGTTACACTAGTTTCTCTGTAAAGAGTTGAACCGTAAGACAGAACCTAGAACTGAGGTGATGTGATAACATGCCTGAGTTCAGCTATGAACAATCTTCAGTTCAGTCACTCAGCCATGTTCAACTCTTTGAGACATCCAAGACTGCAGCATGCCAGACTTCCCTGTCCATCACCAACTCCTGGAGCTTGCTCAAACTCATGTCCATCACGCTGGTGATGCCATCCAACCATCTCATGCTCTGTTGCCCCCTTCTCCTCCTGCCTTCAATCTTTCCCAGCATCACAATCTTTTCCAATGAGTCAGTTCTTCGCATCAGGTGGCCAAAGTATTGGAGTTTCAGCTTCAGCATCAGTCCTTCCAATGAATATTCAGGACTGATTTCCTTTAGGATTGACTGTTTGGATCTCCTTGCAGTCCAAGGGACTCTCAAGAGTCTTCACCAACACCACAGTTCAGAAGTGTCAGTTCTTCGGCACTCAGCTTTCTTTATGGTCCAACTCTAAAATCCATTCATGACTACTGGAAAAACCACAGCTTTGACTAGATGGACCTTTGTTGGCAA
Source organism: Giraffa tippelskirchi (assembly GCF_054371585.1). Taxonomy (NCBI): domain Eukaryota; kingdom Metazoa; phylum Chordata; class Mammalia; order Artiodactyla; family Giraffidae; genus Giraffa; species Giraffa tippelskirchi. The sequence goes on along the minus strand of NC_137276.1, from coordinate 126,826,860 downwards.
AGTAATGTCTCTGCCTTTAACTATGCTGTCTAGATTGGTCATAGCTTTTCTTCCAAGGAGCAAGCATCTTTTAATTACATGGCTGCAGTCACCATCCACAGTGATTTTGGAGCCCAAGAAAATGAATTCTGTCACTGTTTCCACTGTTTCCCCATCTATTTGCCATGATGTGATGGGACCAGGTGCCATGATCTTAGTTTTTTGAATGTTGAGTTTTAAGCCAGTTTTTCCACTCTCCTCTTTCACTTTCATCAAGAAGTTCTTCAGTTCCTCTTCGCTTTCTGCCATAAGGGTGGTCTCATGGGCATATCTGAGGTTGTTGATATTTCTCCTGGCAATCTTGATTCCAGCTTGTGCTTTATCCAATCTGGCATTTCACATGATGTACTCTGCATGTAAGTTAAATAAGCAGGGTGACAATATACAGCCTTGACATACTCCTTTCCCGATTTGGAACCAGTTTGTTGTTCCATGTCCAGTTCTAACCGTTGTTTCTTCACTGTTGCTTCATAAAGATTTCTCAGGAGGCAGGTCAGGTGGTATGGTATTCCCATCTCTTGAATAATTGTCCACAGTTTTTTGTGATCCACACAGTCAAAGGCTTTGGCATAGTCAATAAAGCGGAAATAGATGTTTTTCTGGAATTCTCTTGCTTTTTTGATGATCCAACATATGCTGGCAATTTGATCTCTAGTTCCTCTGCCTTTTCTAAACCTATCTTGAACATCTGGAAGTTCTCGGTTCACATACTATTGAAGCCTAGCTTGGAGAATTTTGAGCATTACTTTGCTAGTGTGTGAGATGAGTGCAATTGTGCAGTAGTTTGAATATTCTTTGGCATTGCCTTTCTTTGGAATTGGAATGAAAACTGACCTTGTCCAGTTCTGTGGCCACTGCTGAGTTTTCCAGATTTGCTGGCATATTGAGTGCAGCACTTCAGCATCATCTTTAGGATTTGAAATAGCTCAATTGGAATTCCATCCCTCCACTAGCTTTGTTTGTAGTGATGCTTCCGAAGGCCCACTTGACTTCAGACTCCAAGATGCCTGGCTCTAGGTGAGTGATCACACCATCGTGGTTATCTGGGTCATTAAGATCTTTTTTGTATAGTTCTTCTCTGTATTCTTGCCACCTCTTCTTAATATCTTCTGCTTCTGTTAGGTTCATACTGCTTCTGTCCTTTATCGTGCTCATCTTTGCATGAAATATCCCCTTGGTATCTCTAATTTTCTTGAAGAGATCTCTAGTTTTTCCCTTTCTATTGTTTCCCTCTATTTCTTTGCACTGATCACTGAGGAAGGCTTTCTTATCTCTCCTTCCTATTCTTTGGAACTCTGCATTCAGATGGATATATCTTTCCTTTTCTCCTTGCCTTTAGCTTCTCTTCTTTCTCAGCTATTTGTAATGCCTTGTCAGACAACCATTTTGCCTTTTTGCTTTTCTTTTTCTTTGGGATGGTCTTGATCACTGCCTCCTGTACAATGCCACAAACCTCTGTCCATAGTTCTTCTAATCCTTTGAATCTATTTGTCATTTCCACTGTATAATCATAAGGGATTTGATTTAGGTCTTACCTGAATAGTCTAGTGGTTTTCACTACTTTCTTCAGTTTCAGTCTGAATTTGGCAATAAGGAGTTCATGATCTGAGCCACAGTCAGCTCCCGGTCTTGTTTTTGCTGACTGTATAGAGCTTCTCCATCTTTGGCTGCAAAGAATATAATCAATGTGATTTCAGTATTGACCATCTGGTGATGTCCATGTGTAGAGTCGTCTCTTGTGTCGTTGGAAGAGGGTATTTGCTATGACCAGTGCATTCTCTTGGCAAAACTCCATTAGCCTTTGGCCTGCTTCATTGTGTCGTTGGAAGAGGGTATTTGCTATGACCAGTGCATTCTCTTGGCAAAACTCCATTAGCCTTTGGCCTGCTTCATTGTGAACAGTCTTATGTTTGCCTAATTTAGAAGCTGCACATCAGTTCCTGAACATGTTTTATTTGACTTGCAGAGTGTTTTTTTTTAATGAGCACTACTTTAAAATTTGAGGGATTTTACCTAAAGATGCATATTCTCTGCTTTTCTGTAAAAATCAAGCAATTCAGAAATAACAGCCCACAATTCTGTCTCCTGGAGCAGCTGCCTCACGCAATGAGCGTGTGCTTTTCTGAGCACTGTAGTTCCCACCCAGCCTGCTTAATTCACTTATTCTGGATACCTGTTTTACTCCACAGGAATTTGATTTGCCTTTCTGCCTACTTCTAAAATGAGCCCAGCTGAACGAGCCTTTGGCTACTTCAAATATTTTCTTCTTTCAAAATTACAAAAGGTGGTTGTCTGACATTCACTTGAGGAATTCTGTAGAATAAATTAATTCTATTTTTACTTTGAAAAATAAAAATGTATATACCTATATCTACCCATCTGTCTATCTACCTAGAAAGAACATTAACAACCATAGAGAAAAATCTAAATTTATACTGACAGTTACCAATATATTAAAACTTGAAGGCAAGGAGAAACCATGACTGCTTCAAAATTGCAGTGGTTCCTTAGTTGAAAGATTAGTTGATATCTACCCTACTATTCGGCTTCATACAGCTGGAAAGAATAGGCATTTTCTTCTCCTTTCCTATCAAACAACAAACACAGTAATAACTGCAGAAAGAAATGACCAGGCACCAACTATGCAAATGGCCCAATGCAACATGCTTTACAGATGTTCTGATTTAAAGCTTTTAGGGTTTTAGCTCCAGCTTCTCAATCTCCTTTTAGTACCAATCAAGGGATTTTTGCCTGATATTTAGCAGTTTCCTCACCATATCAAATGTTTCATTAACCCTTATTTTAGTGTTGTCAAGGTGTGCCCTACAGTAAGCCTCCACCACAATTAATGGTTTCACAGGAAACTATGATTGCAAAAAACAGATTTCTTTATTGTAAGACTTCTCACAGCTTTTTACTATGCTAATATGTAAAAAAAATCACCAAAAGAAGACAGATGTAGAGTATGTTTCAAACTTAAAATCTGACCACAGAATACTTCTTTAGTTAACATTTCTCAGGAATCCCTTTGAACATACTTTGAGTGTGTTCTATTTTCAATATTAATTTAATAACCATTCTATGTGATAACTTTTTATTGAAAGTAATGTTCATTTCAATAGAGTGTCAGAACATATCCACAAAAGGCAGAAAGTCGACCAGATCTGTGGGTACTCCCAACAAGAACAGAGATTCTTCTTTCCTTACTGAGCCCTGAAAAGGACTCACATCTGGCCACATAAGCTGTCCCCTTCAGAGAGACTCCTGTCCAGGAAGTATTCTGCTCCATTAAAGACTTCCTTCTCCTACACAATATTTCAGGGGTTGTCTCAGGCTCGGCTCTACAGGCTTTCTTGATAACCAAAGTGGTTTCCAACTCCAGACCCTTTGTTTCATCTCTAAGTTCACCCTCGATCCACTGCTTTCAAATTAGACTGCTTGGGCAGGCCAATGAGCTCAATCTTGTTCCCAACCTGCAGGAAACAACTGGGGCACATTCACTACCCCAAAACCAATTTTCTACCCCAAACCTAGACAATTTCTTCGATTTTGAAAGAAGAGCGATAGTACTGCACTTAAAGATGCTGTTCCTATAATCTTGGTGAAGTTGAATGTTAATATTTTGATTATTAAAGATCAGTAAGGCCAATCCAAAAGACACGTGAAGGGACCTAGTGAAAAGTATATTCTCATACCAACTTATCCCATAGTTAAATCCACAAAGTCTGATCTGATTTTCAGATTATTTCCCAAGAGGCCCATGCCATGAACTTCAAGATTTATGAATAAAAATTATAGCCAAAGAAGGTTTATCCAATGCTAGTTCTTCACCATGATCTTGAAGACAGAAACTACATTATTTTAGACTTCTCTACTCTCCAAAATTTAGACCCTGAAACCTCCCCTGACAGCAAAGGCATAGTTAGAATTCCAGAGACCCTCAGTAACAGAGATTCTCTATATATCTTGACCTTACAAGGCTTCAGTACCCCACAAAGGGTTCTACTCAAAAACAGAAGCCGACTAAGGAAGACCTCTTGAAAGTTTTTGAATAGCTACTTTACTGCAAACAGGAAGCTATCATTAGCAGACCTGAGGCACTTCAAACAACCTGACCATAAAACCAGGCTAAATCTTAGCAATAATTCTCTCCACTCAGTCTCATCTATTCATTTATTCATTTATCAAAGAACTTCAGTTAATCAGAAGACTCGTTGACTGGTTAACCGGCACTAAAGGTTAAGTAGTATAACAGCAGGCATGCATAGAATTTTATGTGAGCACAGAGAAGGATTCAGTCAAGGAAGTTATATTGGTAAAGGATGAGTTAGGGTTAGTGTAGGGCAGAGGAGGGCCTAACAAGTGAGGAATTTCAGAAGGGCATTAGCCAAACCAGAGAAGCTTGAGAGAAGAGCATATTCTGGTTAATTCTTGGTGGTTCCTGTGGAGTGAAAATAATTAAGAGCAAACTGAAGATCATGTGAGCCATGTTATGGAATGTGCACTTTCCCATCAGTGCTAGGGGGCACTGGAGGATTTGAGGCAGGAATCAGATCTGCCTTTTAGAAAGACTGCTCTGTCAGAAGTCACTAAGAAACTTCCACAGAGACTCAAATTCAGGAACATTTGAGGAGAACTCTCTCCTCCTATCAGTCCTATCCTTTAGAATCTTGTTTCTCCTATACAGTTCAACTTATAGATGCTTTCATTGATTGAGAGCATCAATCATACTTCACAACTATTGCCATGTGATTCCCCCACTTAGAGACTCGAACTCCTGCCCTCAAGCCTTTCTCCTCCCTCCTCTCTCTCCTGCTTATTAGGACACCAATTCTGACTCCAGGTCTGAGTTCAACAGAATTAAAGACTTGAATGTAAAATGTGAAAACATAAAACTCCTAGAAGAAAACATAGTGGTAACCTCATTGCATTGGTCTTAGCCATGCTTTTGTGCATCTGTCTCCAAAAGTAAGGGAAACAAAAACAAACATAAACAAATGGGGACTACGTTAAACTAAAAAGCTTCTGCACAGTGAAGGAAATTATCATCAAATTAAAAAAAAAAAACCTATGGATGAAGAGAAAATATTTGCACATCATTTATCAAATAAGGGGTTAATTTCCAAACTATATAAGAAATCCATACAACTCAATCTCAAAAAACAAACAACCTGATTTATAAATGGACAAAAGACTTGAAGAGACACTTTTCCAAAGACATACAAATAGTCAATAGGTATATGAAAAGGTTCTCAGTATCACTAATCATCAGGGAAATGAAAATCAAAACTACAATAAGATATCACCTCTGTTGACTGAAAAAAAATGTACAACATGAGAGTTGTGAGTTAAGTTTTATTTGAGGACTACAGCCCAGGAGACAGCATTTCAGCTTTAAGAAACTGCTCCTAAGAGGTCGCAGGGAAGGTCAGTGTATACATGATTTTGGTACACCCAATCATCCTCATATTATTTTGCAGAAGATTTCTGCTAGTCTTGTGAATGTTACTGCTGGTCATGAGGAGCAGATGTCACCATGAAGGATTTGACTGCTTTTCTAGATATTTGGAGATGCAAGAATTGGGTTCATAAAATTGTCTCCTGAAAGTATTTCTCTGAAGTCCTGTTCCACCAGTTTTTCCCAGAGTACAGAGTGCATCATTCCTGATCTCCATACTGAACTCCTTTTGGGGGTATTGAAGGCCAACAGCTGCAGTGGCTCCTAATTTGATTCTTGTTGAGGTAGATGGCGAGCACCAATTTGTAGGTGACACTTTATACCTGTTAGAATGGCTATTATAAAAAAGACAAGGAATAACAAATATTGGAGAGGATGTGGAGAAAGGGGAACTTTCATATTCTTTTGGTGGGACTATAAACTGGTGCAGCCACTATGGAAAACAGAAAAGAGATTCCTCAAAAAATTAAGAATACAACTACCACATGACCCAGCTATTCCACTTCTGGGTATTCATCCAAAGGACACAAAAACACTAATTCAAAAAGATAAGTGCAGCCCTGTGTTTACTGCAGTATTATTTACAATAACCAAGATATGGAAACAACCTAAGTGTCCACTGAAGGATAAACAGATAAAGAAGCTGTGATATGTACACACAGTGGAACACTACTCAACAACTAAAAGAATGAAATCCTACCATTCGTGACAACATAGATGGACCTTGAGGACATTATGCCAAGTGAAATAAAAGTGAAAGTGAAAGTGAAAGTAGGTCAGCCGTTTCCAACTCTTCATGACGCCATTGACTATACAGTCCATGGAATTCTCCAGGCCAGAATACTGCAGTGGGTAGCCTTTCCCTTCTCCAGGGGATATATTCCCAACCCAGGGATCGAAGCAAGGTCTCCCACATTGCAAGTAGATTCTTAACCAGTTGAGCCACAAGGGAAGCCCTAAGTGAAATAAGTCAAAGACAAATGCTTATGATTCCACTCATATGTGGAATATAAAACAAACAAACAAAACAAAAACTCATAGATACAGAGAACAGATTAGTAGTTATCAGAGGGAAAAGATGTTGAGGGGTGAGCAAAACGAGTAAAGGGGGTCAATTGTAAAGTGATGGATGGTTACTAGATTTGTAGTGATGATCACTTTGTAGTGTATAGACATGTCAAATCATAATTCTGTTTACCTGAAACTTGTATAATTTAAAAAAGGTTCTTCTGGAGTGTCACAGTATAAACAAATATAAAGATGCTTATCTAGTTTCCCATAAATACTGCAGTTTGCTTTGGTAAAACAGAAACATGCTTTTAGAAAATAACTGCCCATATTGCCTCTTTTCTTACCCACCTTCTGTCAAAGAAATGCTCTTTGACATCAGGGATGAACTGATAATGCTGATCTCAATTAACAGCATAGAGACACCTCAAAGTTGCCTGATAAATATAATGCAATATTATAACTTAACTGACTCCAAATATACTAACAAGGAATTTCTGAAAGTTGGAACAAAAGAATGCACTTAGTTTTTCTGCATTATTTATGATGGAAATATTCATTTAATAATGACTTACAACTTCAGCATAAGTATGAACTATTTACATTTAGAAATAATTAAAAAGTATAACATTAGGTTTGTGCTGTGTGTGTGTGCTCAGTCATGTCTGACTCTTTGTGACCCCATGGACTCCTCTGTAAATGGAATTTTCCAGGCAAGAATACTAGAGTGGGTTTCCATTTCCTATCCCAGGGGATCTTCCCAACCCAGGGATAGAACCCACATCTCTTGCATCTCCTGAACTGGAAGGTTGATTCTTTACCACTGCTCCACCTAGGAAACCCAACATTAGGTTAAGGGTTATTAAATCAAAGTGAAGTATTAAAGCACATAATGCTTTGTCATCCTGGTTTTATTATTTATATATACTCAATGAATTAAAACTGAATATGTATTAAAATTAGATTGCTCTTAGCAAATAATGCTGAACAAATGGTGAGATTTCACTTCTCTTCATTTTGGCATTTAGATAAATGAGTTAGTTCGGTACGCTACTTTATATTGCTTTATATACAATATACAATTTATATACTATATATACAATTTATATACAATACAGTTGCTCTTGTACTGATATTAAAATGTTTATTTTTCAAAATCATATTTTCCTACAGTTCAGAAAACTTTTGTAACAATGACAACGATAACAACAAAAGTAATAAGAAACTCCACTGAGCATTTACCAAGTGCTAGACACTGTGCTTAAATATTTACATGAAACATCACAATATTCCTATGAGGTTAATTCATTACCAGCCCCATTTGACAGATGAGGGAATGAAGAGGCAGAGAGGTAAGCAAGCTGAATTAGGCCACACAACCAGCAAAGATCAAGCCAGGATTTGAACCCACCCTGCTACTGATATGGAGTTGACCATACTTTATTTTTTGTGCATTTGATTATTTATTTGAATATCACTTTGGAAGATGGATTTTTATTTGCATATTTTACTTTGACTTCTGTCTTGATTAAATTGATACTTACTGGAGATTGACAGGAATTGAGGAGTGGGAAATGGCCTTATCAAGAAAGGGAAGTGAGCTGCAGCTAAAAATATTATGCACATGAAGGAAAGTTAAGCAGAAGATTAACTTTATACATATTCCCAAACATACTTTTTTTTTTTTTTAATCCCCACACAACACCCAGGACTTCACAGAGGGAAAGAGTTCACTGGTAATTCTCATGAAACTTTATTTTCATGGGTATAAAATGTTTTCACAATCAACCCGTTAGTCTCTGTCTTTCAGCACCGTAAGAATTTGGCATACTGCTCTGCTACTTTCCTCCTGAGAGAAAATACAAATGCTTGCCAAAGCACTTAATATTCTAGCTTCCACAGCAAATCTCTTTCATCTCCTTGTAACTCCCTCCAAACTGGCTTCAGATTTGGGCAAAAGAAAGGTACTGGAGGAAAGAGGCACCAGGGGGGTTATTGGTGTTGCTCTTTTTCTACTGTGACAAACAAAACATGCTCATAATTATGTGAAACATATTTTTCTTTAGTATAATTCTTGCTATCAACGCTAGAAAGCTCTCGAGCTATGACTTCCCTCTCACAACAGTGTAAAACCCCAGGCTAATATTATGGTGTAAATGAGGTACTAAATGGTTGGCTTCTAACTTGTTGACAATTTTAAGTTTTACTTTCATAGCTAACTTTTTTTCCTCTAAAAGTGATAGGAAACAGAGAAAATTATAACCTATTCATCTAGATATAAAGATAGTGAGTGAATAAGATATCTAGCCAAAGAAAACAATAGTAATAAAGAAATCTAGTATTTAACACTTACAAGAAAACAAACTTTCTATTTCAGAAAATAAGAGTTCTAAAACAGGTTACAATAATGTTTCTTTTTACAGAGGCATGAGCATAATATGTTTTTCAGCTCATGTTCTGACTGGTATTTCATGAAGTTAAAAAAAGAAGAAGAAAAGACAGGCTTGTGTTTGGAATATGATGCTGGTAATAAAGACCTGAAAACACTGGATAAAGTCTGACACAGAAGAACAATGATGACAAATATTCCAAGAAAAGTCTGCCTTTAACAGACACAACTTAAGAGAAAAAAACGACAGGTTAAAAGCAAAAGATTAGAGAAAGAGAAAACAAATAAATCTAAGCAAAAGGAAAGGAGCAAAGAACACAGCACGTTGAGCTAGTTATCCCTTTCCTCAGATTAGCAGCCCCCAAGATGGCTGGATATTCTATCAATAAATATGCATTTTTAATCATTTTATTTTTGCTACTCTCTCTGTGCCTCTCCAAAATCTTCTGACTTACTATCAAAAGGAAGCCATTAATTTCATTTCACAAATTTACTTATTTTACAAAACCAAGGTTATTAACAAAAGGATAAACAAAACATAAATCACAGATCTATACATGGCTTAGTGAAAGTGTTGTGAATTTGGCACTATTTCCTGGGCCATGTTGCATTTTCAGTCTCAGCCTAAGTCTGGGATATATTCTGCTATTAAGATTGGCCTTGCCTCCCAATTGTACACTTGCTTTTTAACTAAGTGTTGACCAACTTTTTTTGTCCCTTCTCTCCTACTCCAAACTCTCCTACCTCCTTTGACCATCTCTAAATCAATAGGATTCAGTTGGATAGTTGCATTAGACGGAAAGAAAAGCTACATAAACTTAGATCACATATTAGACAGAATCAGTTCAGTTCAGTTGAGTCACTTGATCGTGTCTGACTCTTTGCGACCCCATGGACAGCAGCATGCCAGGCTTCCCTGTCCATCACCAACTCCCGGAGCTTATTTAAACTCATGTCCATCAAGTTGGTGATGCCATCCAACCATCTCATCCTCATCACCCAGAATGTTATTAGACAGAATAACATACTGAAAATGAAGACATTCTTTCTATTCCCTCATTGTATCATTATGTTCACTGTTATCACAACTCTATTTGCCTGTTAATAACAGAACATGGACTGAACAACTCTCTTAAGTTTGTCAAAATAATTACAGAAAGATACAAAATGAATACAAATGAATATTCAAATACTTTTCTTAAGACATACCACTAAGAAAAAATTAGAAAGTGATGAGTCATTCATGGAAAAATGAGTGAATGAGTTAACCTAAATCATTATCTATAGATTTTTATTCAAATGGCAGGGGGAGAGGCAGAAGGATTACCCTGATCCCAGCACCTTACCACAATAACTATATTCCATTTAAAATTTAAAAAAAATTTCTAGTAGAGAAAAATGATTCTAAATTAGACCAACATTAGGATTAAAGTGCATATAATTATATGAGTTGTTGTTTGAGTAATCTCCCCTGAGTAATAACCAGGGGATTTCTGTTAATATACCAATAAAGCAGAATATATAATCATTCAAGTTTCTCCTTTTTTTCAAGTAGTTTTCAATAGAGAATTCAGAATTCGTAGGTACCATTCTGATGACCACACAAAACATCTAAAAAATAATGCATAATATTTATGAATACTGATTTTAAATATGAAGTCTTGCTCCCTGAAAAGAAAACCAATCTACTATTTTACTAATAGATAATTTGAAAAAGAATGTTTTCCATGAAAATAAGTGTGATTTTCTTTTACCTTTATCTCATGTACAATGAGTCTGAACACAAAGGACCCTAAAGAAAAAAAAAAGCTTTAAAAAGATGTTTGTTAAGTTCTTCTGCGTAATTACTGATACATTAAAAATGTATAATTATTAAAAGTAAAATTTTTTTTCTTGTTCTCTTTAGCTTTAATAAATTAAAAGCTAATATCACATTTAAATATGCATTTTCCTTCTTCCCAGGCTCCTTGCCATGCTCCACCCAGAATGTGGGCAAGGAAAATGTCATAAATCATTTTCCATTTTTCCTCTCTCTGTTTCTCTGCTCCCCATTCTGAACTCAAGCACAGGTATTCCACAAGGCGCTGGCTGGCAGCAAGTAAAATACATCTCTCCTCTTCTGAGAGCAGAGGATGATAAAACCCAGGAGTAATCATATACAGGTGACAAAACTCAATATAAAAACTCATGTCCATTAACAGAAAAATGGAATATAAATTCTAGGAAATTGTTATGATTCAATATTTTAAATTATGTTTGAATGATGTGCTTTCCAATGTGTCACTGACATTCATCTGAAACATGTAGAAGCAAAGTGAGAGTATCTTTCACAGCAATCTAAGGATTTATCTGGGTACAAATAAAGGATTCAGCATGAGTGAGGTTGCCTGCTGAGACAGAAACTGAAATGCCAGGAGGCATATTAAGAGCCATTGTAAATGATGCAATTCATGGCAGACAGCCATTTAGAAGCCTACATGCATTTACTGTTAACAGAAAACAGAAGTGGCAGCAAGAGATATACTGTTCCATTTCTCCATTCTTGACATGAATATCACTTATAATACAGAACAACACATATGCCTGAGTACCTTCCAGAAGGTATATAAACATTTCTATGTTATGTACAGTGGTAAAATAAAAATGAAATGCATTACGAAAACCATGGCTTCATGATTAATATCACATATCTCAATCACTCAGCAAATTAGCAAATACCTCCCACACACTCAGGTGGCACAGTGGTAAAGAATCCACCTGCCAATGCAGGAGACACAAGATGTGGGTTCAATCCCTGGGTCGATAAGATACCCTGGAGTAGGAAATGGCAATCCATCCAGCATTCTTGCCTGAACAATCCCATGGATTGCAGCCTGCCAGTCTCCTCTGTCACAAAGAGTCAGACATGAGTGACTAAGCACGCAGGCCCATGTACCCCCCACTAGGTACTAGCTCCTACGGGTTATTCAGAGGGAGATAAAGTCAGTTACTGTCCTCAAGGATTTTGGCATATTAAAAGGCAAGACTTAAGGACAACCATCAACAAAAACACAAAATAAGACAGTACCTACCCTACTGTTAAATGATTTGTTTGAAAATATAAGTGCTATATTGTAGGCTTCTGCACAACATAGGAAACCATTAATAAGACAAACAACAATCTTCAGAATAAGAGAAAATATTTGCAAATGAAGTAGCAGACAAAGGATTAATCTCCAAAATATATAAACAGCACATGGAGCTCAATATCAAAAAAACAACCCAATCAAAAAAAATGGGCAGAAGAGTTAAATAGACATTTCTCCAAAGAAGACATACAGATGGCCAAGAGGCACATGAAAAGATGCTCATCATCACTCATTATTAGAGAAATGCAAATCAATACTACAATGAAGTATCATCTTACACCAGTCAGGAAGGCCATCATCAAAAAGTCTACGAACAATAAATGCTGGAGAGGGTGTGGAGAAAAGGGAACCCTCCTACACTGTTGGTGGGAATGTAAATTGATACAGCCATTGTAGAGAACAGTATGGAGATTCCTTAAAAAACTAAACAAAGAACTACCATATGACCCAGCAATTCCACTACTGGGCATGTGAAAGTATTAGCCACTTAGTCATGTCTGACTTTGCAACCCCATGGACTATAGTCCACTAAGCACCTCTGTCCATGGAATTCTCCAGGCAAGAATATTGGAGAGGGTAGCCATTTCCTTCTCCTGAGGATCTTCCCAACCCACAGATCGAACCTGGATCTCACGCACCACAGGCAGACTTTAGCGTCTGAGCCACCAGGGAAGCCCTACTGCTGGGCATATATCCTGAGAAAATATGAACTCAAAGAGATACATGTACCCCAGTGGTCATCACAGCACTATATACAAGAGCCAGGTCATGGAAGCAACCCAGATGTCCATTGGCAGATGAATGAATAAAGATGTGGTACATATATGCAATGGAATATTACTCAGTGATAAAAAGGAATGAAATTGAGTCAGTTGTAGTGATGTGGATAAACTAGAGCCTTGTCGTAAAGAGTGAAGTAAGTCAAAAAGAGAAAAACCAACATCACTAATATGGAATCTAGAAAAACCAATATCACATATATGGAATCTAGAAAAACGGTAGTGATGAACCTATTTTCAGGGCAAGAAGAGAGATGCAGATGAAGAGAATGGACTTATGAACAAAGCAGGGGAAGAAGAGGAGGGGCAAACTGAGTGAGTAGCATTTACGTATGACATATATACACTACCATGTGTAAAATAGATAGCTAGTGGGAAGCTGCTGTATAACACAGGGAGCTCAGCCCAGGGCTCTGTGACAACCTAGAGGGATGAGGGTGGGGTGAGAGGGAAGCTCAAGTGGGAGGGGATATATACATATACTTATGGCTGATTCACATTGTTGTATGGCAGAAATCAACACAACATTGTAAAACAATTATCCTCCAATTAAAAATAAGTAAAAAAAACAAGTAGATGGGAATGTGATGATATCTATGGTGGCAAGGAGAGAGACGAATGACTGTACACTATTAACCTTGGTTAACAAACACAGAAAGGGAAAAAAGGAAGGTGAGGGAAGTGAAACAGAACCGAATTGCTGCCAGGCACAGAGTAATGTGTATATCATGCCTGTGAAGTAGCTATTTCTCTGACCATTTTATAAATGAAGAATCAAAAGCACAAAAAGAGGGAATCCTCTGGCACTCCAGTGGTTAGGACTCAGCACTTTTACTTCTGAGGGCCCAGGTTCAATACCTAGTTGGAGAACAAAGATCCCACAAGCCACACAGTAAGGCCAAAAAAAAGCTATATGCTAAAAGTGCAAAAAGATTATGAGGCAGGCAAGGTCGGGAGTTAAGCGATAGCTGAGCTTCTACTATTTATACAATATTATACACTGCTTCCCTTCATTTATTCTTGTCCCACTAGAATTTAGTCCAATAAAAACTATATTCTGTATTATAGTGATAACTAATTTTAAGCAAGGGAAATTAAAGAGGAAAAGATAAATAGAAGGGATACTGAATGTCTGGGACAGAAACTCTACAGAGTTAATTAAAAAGCTTGAGGGAAAAAAGACCTCCTTTAAAAACACAAAGCAGGAAGAAGTGTACCTTATTTTGGTAACCATGTTGCTATAGTAACAACATGATGATACACAGAAGAGCTTTCAAAGTTACACTGGTAATAAAAGATATACATGAATACATAGGTCTATTAACGTTATTGAATAAACATCAGTCTCTATAACCTTGCAAGATCTAGTAATGAGAAACCCATGTAAACATTATTTATACCAATAGTAAAAAAAGAGCTGTCAAATTCTAGTATTTACTATGTGTATGTGTCCACAGAGAAAAAAGAAGAATGGGAAAGAGTATGCTCTATACCTAAGTACGTTGGTCTGGAATACAATCTAGTGCTGGTAGAGGAAAAAAAATGAAAAGATAATAAAAAGATTAGCTGGTCTTAGAACTACATGGTATAAATAAAACTTGTTCAGGTTTCTCAACGTTTAAGAAATCCATAATACAAATATCAGTATAATAAATTCATATCCATACAACTAGACTAAGAGAAACATGATATAGACATCCAGGTTTAAATTACTTGCTAATAACACTCTGTGTCTATTGGAGTCATTTTTCAGTAGCCTGAAAAGAACCAATGCTCTTCCCAATGGTACTCAACCTTTTCTTTCCAATGCTCCCCATGCTCACATGCCCAAATACAGTCTCATCAGTAACAGCTTTTGTTTCACTGCAGAGATTCCCACTTGGCCCCGAAAGGTAAATCAGAATCCTAGGAGAGAAATGAAGGTTTGAGAAGGCCCCAGGTATTTGAAATAATTGTCTAGGTGCTGTGCTTAGTCGCTCAGTCATGTCCAACTCTTTGTCTAGGACGTATGCGCAAACAATGAGAGCTATAGTTCTCCATCAGTTCTTTGTTCTATAAAATCTTGATTACTCAAAATCCATTGTCTCAAACATTTTTAACATGTATGCCTCTTATAATATTTCCATAAACAACAGAGAATACGGTACAAATAGAAAAAGCTGAGCCTAGATATATTCAAGACAAGACCTTTAAAAAAAAAAATGGAGCTCTGGATAAGTTTCTTGAGATACTAATTTTTTCCTTCTTCAGGAATTAAAGCAAGCATGAATGTGTGATTTTCTGGAGGGAAATCTAATGCACAGAGAGGGAGGCCCCGCTAGTGTCTTCTTTCTTACAACTTCTGCGGCTATTCAGTCACTAAGTCGTGGACGACTCCTTGCGAGCCCATGGACTGTAGACCACCAGACTCTCTCTGTCCATGGGATTCCCCAGGCAAGAATACTGGAGTAGGTTGCCATGTCCTTCTCCAGGGGATCTTTCTGATCAGGGATCAAACCTGGGTCTCCTGCATCTCCTGCTTGGCAGGCAGATTCTTTACCACTGAGCCACCTGGGAAGCCCCTTCCTTACAACAGAACCTATTATTTCAGAAAGCAACAAGCCAACTCCCTGAAGTAAGTTCCCCAGACTACCCTGCATTTGTGGGAAAGCTTCTGACCTCCTATCACAGGCACTTCACCTGACAGCTTCTCTCTTCATATTTCTGCCTAGAAGTATACTTTTGGGAGTGCAAAAGCCATCTTGAGATCATGAGATCAGTATGAGACTGAAGGCCTACTCAATGAGAAAGATGTAATGAGAGATGGAAAAAGGCTAGATCCCTGATGACATTCTGAGTTGCCTACACCCGTTCTTACTTCAAGAAACAAATAAATCCTTGTTCATGTAAGCCACTTGCTGCAGAATGTGTTACTATCTGACATAACTGGTCTATGAGGGAGGCAGTTTTGGCAGAGGAAGATGATGACTCACAAAATCTGCCACATTTTCCCTATTATCCTCTACTCCAGCCAGGTACATCTATTCCTCCAATTGTCTTCATTTATAAACTCAGAGTCTCTACACTCTATTAATTTGATCCCAAACTGTGGGCTCTGAACCTTTGGTACCTACCTATGCCCTTTCCTTGAGCTGATTAGTCTAGACTTGAATTCTACAGCTCACCTAATTTGTGAGAATGGCCAACTATCAACAGAACTCCTAAATCTAATTCCTCAGAGACAGCCTATCCTTTTGTTGCTTAAATTTCCACGGATCATTTCAATTTGGCATAAGCAAGAGAAATTGTAAAGGAATTATTTAGCAGGCATGTAGTGATGCATATATCTAACTACTGACTTTCATGAGCTGCTATTAACATTGTAAAATTTTAAGTCATTACTTTAAAAAAATGTTCTTAGTTACTCAGAACAATGTTTAATTTGACTAAAAAATTCAACCCAAGGTCACAACCAAAATGGAGTAGCTCTTCTACTCCCAAGTCCATCTCTTAACTAAAAAACCCTGATCATCATATAACACAAGCACAGCAAAACTATGAAAGGCGGAAAGAAGATGGCAGATGGCCTACTGACTTTAAGATTTGAGAAACACCAAGGCAATAAGATTCCTGAGTTTTATTATTATCTCCCATATAGTCCCGATGAGTGTTACAGAAATTTCCAACCCAGAACAACCAACAGCCAGAGACCAAAAAAAAAAAGCTCCAAAACGTCTGATCAACTTAGCTGATCAGGAAAAGTGTGACTAAACAATTGAAAACAATCTTGGTAATATTCACCTTCTCAAGCCAAATATCAACTGTAAAACTGAACCTCCCCAGCTCACAGTTTCAAGACAGACACAACTGAGCAGAGTTGATACTCCACACCACCACAGCCCCGCCTGTTGATTCAGGTGGTGCACTCCAAGTCTCCTGGCTGGCGTAGTATCAGTGGGGTAAGCTAGGAGCTGATCTTTCATTCCCCTCTGTAGAAGCAAGACCTGCTCCAACACCCCCAACCAGGGTAGTGTCAGTGGGGTCAATGCGGAGCTGAGCCTCCACCCCCACCCTGCACCAACGAATCCGAACAAAGCAGTACAAGTTGTTAGTAGTAAACAGTCCATTTTGAGCTTCCCAGGTGGTGCAGTGGTAAAGAATCTGCCTGCCAACACAAGAGATGCAGGAGATTTAACCCTTGGGTCAGGAAGATCCCCTGGAGTAGGCAATGGCAACCCGCTCCAGTATTCTTGCCTGGAAAACTCCGTGGACAGAGGAGCCTGGCGGGCTACAGTTTATGGGGTCATAATGAGTTGACATGATTGCGTGACTGAGCACACAGTACACTTTTCTTATATTCTTGGTGTCAGTGAGGCCCAGTGGGGAATCAAACCCAATTGGCAGCAAAGAGACCAAAGGAAGCAGTGAAAAACAAGACTAGTGGCACTCTTATTCTGACTCCCTACACATATCCTGTGTCAGAGGGTTTCAGTTAGAAGCCTCTAACCCCACCCAGCATCAGTGAGCTACAAAAAGGTGGTGTGAGACAGAGTAGTCACTTTGTTTCTCATCCTCTGGTGCCAGTGGAATGTGTAGGGAGCTGAGCCTCTACTCCCAGATGGCATCGGTAAGGCAGAATCAGGGCCTGCTGGCACCTAACTTCTCCCATCCTTTGGTATCAACAGGGCACAGAAAGAAGTCCAACTTCTGCCCCTACCCTGTTACAAAAAAGTGTGAGACAGCTCTTTGGTTCTCCCCTTCTGCTGACAGTGAGTTCAGTGGGGAACTGATCTTATATTCCCATGCAGAGACACAAGAACCTGCAAGTTGGTGATTCACTTTTGCCAGAAAGGTGAGTGGAGCCAAGGGTGATATGTTAACTTCAACTTCACCAGTCTGATACAAGGCAGGGGGAACCTTACTTTTGCAAAGTAGTATTTGTGGACACAGCAGGAAGCTGAACAAACACACCCATTTGGCTTTCATGCTTTACCACAACAAGGGGAGTGTGTGTTTAATATATATATATAGAATAGGATCCAGAGTCTCATAGTATAACTTCCAAAATAATTAGGACTCAATAGAAAATCACTCATCATGCCAGAACCAAGAAAATCATAACATTAATCAGTAAAGATAATCAACAAACCCAGCACTGAGATGAATCATATGTTGGAATTATTTGATAAGGATTAAAAAGCAGCCATCATAAAAATTCGTTTAAAAGCAATTAAAAATTCTCTTGAAACGAAAGAAAAAAATAGAAAATCTCAGCAAAGAAACAGAAGTTAAAAAAATAGAAATGATAGAACTGAAAGATAAAATAAGTGAAAGAAAAAAAGAAACAAACCTCATAGGACAGGCTCAATAGCAGAGTATAATGACAAAAAACAAAATCAGAGAATGTTAGGACAGATCAACAGAACTCACCCAATCTGGACAAGAATGAAAATAGAAAAAATAATGAACAGAGTCTCAGAGACCTGTGTGACAAAACAACAACAACAAAAAGCTAACATTCATATGATTAAATTCAGAGAAGGAGAGAAGAGAGAGGAAGTATGATTAAATAATATTCAATAATGGCTGAAAACTTCTAATGGCAAGAGATATAAACCTACAGATTCAACAAGCTGTAGGAAAGATTCTTTTCTATCCAAATAGAATAAACCCAAAGAAATCCATGTTAAGACCATCATAATTAAACCACAGACTATGATCAATTATGTATATATACTACAATAACTAGAGCAACCTTTAAGAAACCTATACAAAGCAATATATTTAAAACACTATAAGTAAGTCAAGATATAATCCTAAAAAATGTTCAGCAAACCAATCTGAAAGTAAAAAGAGAAACATAAGTAAGAGAACCAGAGGAAATAAACTGGACACAAATAAAATGGCATACATAAACCCTAACATATAAAAAATTACCTAAATATAAACGTAAATCTAAATACACCAATTAAAAGAGATAGGCAGAGTGGATTAAAAAAGAAACATTCTTCAAAAATATGTTGTCCATAAGACTGACTTCAAATTCAGTGACGTAAGTAGGTTGAGAGTAAAATAATGTAAAAAGTATACCATGTAATAAACAGTTTTTAAAAGCAGTAATTGCTATATTAATATCAGATAAAGTAGACTTCAGAGCAAAGAAAATTACTAGAGACAAAGAATACTACATAATGATACAACAATCAATCCAGGAAAACAAAAATTTTAGATATGTTCATACCAAACAAAAGAGCTACAAAATACATGAAGCAAAAATTGTAAAACTCAAAGAGAAATAGACAAACCCACAGTCAGAGTTGGGAACTTCCAATATTCCATTCTTAGCAACTGATAGACTCATTAGACAGAAAATCAGCAATGAGATGAAAGAACTCAAAACCATCAATCACCAGGTTTTAATTGCCACTTTTAGACAACTCCACCCAACAATAGCATTATATACATTTTTTCCCAAGTACCCATGGAACAGTCATCAAGGCAGATGCATATCTTTGGCAATGAAACAATTTTAACAAAATTTTAAAAGTTGAAATCATACAGAGTATGTTCTCTGACCATAATGGAAATCAACCTAGAAATCATTAATAGAAATCTGACAAGAAAGTCTATAAACACTTGGAAACTAAATAGCATACTTCTAAATAATCCATATGTCAAAGAAAAACTCTCAAAGGATAATTTTAAGAATTATACAAAAACATACAGAACTGAATGAAAATGAAAATACAACATATCAGAGTATGTGCAGCACAGCTGAAGCAGTGAAGAGAGTAAATCTGTAAGTGACACTTTCTAACATCCAAAGATAAACCTGATTGAGCTTCTGTCAAGGGGAGGGGAAAAGCAAATATTTTAAATATGCCAGAGCTTTCTATTAGGTTTAACACGGCCTTCCCTCAGGAGAAACTATTTTAGCAGCCCTTACCTGCTGGGATATTATCTGAGCCTAACTGATCTGACAAAGGGAAAAACCCAGCTCTAGCTCATTCTAGAAATACTGTTACTCTTACTAAAGGCCTATATATTGCAATTCCTTTTACACCTTTATGTCTTGTCCACATATCAACAAAAACTTATAGTGTATACTAAAAGGCAAAAAAGGAGTTTGAAGAGACTGAACAAGCATCAAGAGCAGAGTGAGATATGGCAGGAATGTTAGAATTATCAGATCAGAAATTTTTTTAAATTACGATTAATATGAAAGGGGATATAATACAAAAAGGAGACAACATGTAAAGAACAGATGGATAATATAAGCAGAGACATTGAACTTTGAAGAAAGAATTAAAAAGAAATTAGAGATTAAAAAACAAAAAAAACACTGTTTAACAGAAATGAAGAATGCCTTTAACTGGCTCATTAGAATAGACGTTACTGAGGAAAGAATCTCTGTGCCGGAGGATATGACAATAGAATTGAAAAGCTTCTAAAACCGAAAAGCAAAGAAAAAATTAAAAACATAATAGAATATCCAAGAACTCTGGGACAACTATAAAAGACATAACATTTGCCTAATAGGAATACCAGAAGTAGAAGAAACAGAGAAAGGAAAAGAAGAAATATTTGAAACAATGATTGATAATTTCCCCTAAATTATAATAATGTCAGACACCAACCACAGATCCAGGAACTTCAGAGAATACCAAGCAGGATAAATGCCAACTAAGGTTTAGCATGGGGCTTTCCTGGTGCCTCAGTGGTAAAGAATCCACCTGCAATGCAAGGAATCACAGGAGATGCAGGTTCGAGTCCTGGGTCAGGAAGATTCCCTGGAGGAGGGCATGGCAACCCAGTCCAGTATTCTTGCCTGGAGAATCCCATGGACAGAGGAGCATGGCAGGCTATAGTCCATAGGGTCACAAAGGGTTGGATATGACTGGAGCAACTGAGCACACGCGCACATATATATTTATACATACACACATTTATGTATGCTTATTTATAAGTAAAATAAATGGCAGCAATGATACAAGGGATGGGAGGGGAAAATTAGGAATATTTAGCTATTATAAGGCACCTGCACTACTGATGAAGCAGTGAAGTGTTATTTAAAAGTTGACTTGGATTAGTTATAAAAATATATCGCAAACTCTGTGTGTTAGTCACTAGTCGTGTCCGACTCTTTGGGATCCCATGGACTGCAGCCTGCCAGGCTCCTCCATTCATGACATTTTCTAGTCAAGAATACTGGAGTGGGTTGCCATTTCCTTCTCCAGGGGATCTTTCTGACCCAGGGATTTAACCTGGGTCTCCCACATTGCAGGCAGACTCTTCACCATCTGAGCCACCAGGGAAGCCTCTAAAGCAACACCTTAAAAAGTGAGAAAAATAAGTATAACTGATAATCTGAAAAAGATAAAATGGAACTATGTTAAGTGCTTGATGAAATCCACAAAAGACAGAAAAAAGTGTGGAAGATAAAAATAAGAACAAAGAAAAAGGGCAGCAAATAGAAAACAATAACCAAAAAATGACAGATATTAATCCAACTATATCAGTCATTACTTTGATTATCAATGATTTAAATACACCAATTTAAAGACAGACTGTCAGAGTAGGTCAACTATCACATTGTCTTCAAGAAACACATTTTAAAGATAAAGACACACACAGACTAAAAATAAAGGGGTGTAAAAAGATACATCATGCTAACACTAAACAAAAGAAAATGAGAGTATTTACATTAATTTCAGACAGAGAAGACTTCAAAACAAGGAACATTATCAGAAATAAAGAGGGGTATTATATAATGATAAAAGGGTCAGTGTTCTAAGAAGAGATAACAATCCTTAACAAGAGAGCCTAACAACAGAGCATCAAAATATTGGGTTGACACAAAAAGTTCCTTCAGATTTTTCCATAAGATGTCATGGAGAAACCCGAACAAACTTTTTGGTCAACTCAATATGTAAGGCAAAAGCTACAGAGCTACAAGGAGGAACAGATTAATTACTATTATAGTTGGAGACTTTAACACCTTTTTACCAAAAATGGACAGATCCAGGAGGCAGAAAATCTGTAAGTTGAACTCAATAGTATCATCAATCAACTGATATAAACTGACATGCATGGATGACTTCACCCAACAACAGCAGTACAATACATTCTTCTCAAGTTCACATGAAGCATTCACCAAGATAGACACATTCTGGACCATCAAATACATCTTAACAAAATTAAAGGAATAAAAAATCATACAATGTCTGCTCTCAGACATCTAACAATGAGATGAAGCTAGAAATTAAACTGAAAGAGCTAGGAAATCCCAAAATACTTAGAGATTAACCAACACCCTTCTGATTAACAGATATATCAAAGAAGAAATCACAACGAAATTTTAAAATACTTTGAATTAAATGAAAGTGAAAATACAACTTACTGAAATTTGTGGGATGTAGCAAAAGCAGTGGTTACAGGGAAATTAATGGCATTAAAAACATTTATTTGAAAAGAAATATCTAAAATCAGCAATTTAAACTTCCACCTTAGGAAAATAGAAAAGGAAGAGCAAATTAAATCCGAAGTAAGCAGAAGGAAAGAAATAATAATAATTTATATAACTACAGTAAAAATTATACCAGAAGTCAATAAAATTGAGGTAGGAAATCAACAGAGAAAAAAAATCAATAAAACCAAAAGCTGGTTCTTTGAAAATATCAGTAAGATTTATAATCTTCAGATAAGGTGAACAAAGAAAAAGGGAGAAGATTACAAATTGCTAATATTTGAAGTTAAAGAGAAATCATCAATAGAGATCCCTCAAAAAACTAAAAGTATATGATCCAGCAATTCCACTCCTGGGTATAGAACCAAAGAAAACAAAAACATTAATTCAAAAAAATACATAGACCCCAATATTCAAAGCAGCATTATTTACAATAGACAAAATATGAAAGCTACCTAAGTGTCCATCAAGAGATGTATGGATAAAGAAGAGGTGTTATAGTTATACAATAGAATACTACTCAGCCATAAAAAAAAGAATGAAAAATTTCCATTTTTAACAATGTGGATGGACTTGGAGGGCATTATGCTAAATGAAATAAGTCAGACAGAGAAAACATGAATAACATATCACTTAGGTGTGGAAACTAAAACATAAAGCAAGCTAATGAATATAACAAGATGAAAACAGAATCACAGAGAACAAACTAGTGGTTACCAGCAGGGAGAGAAAAGGAGACAACACAAAGGTGGGGGATTCAGAGATATAAACTAATATGTATAAAATAAACTAAAAGGATATACTATACAACATGGAATACAGCCAATATTTTATAATAACCATAAGTGCAGTTGTAACCTCTAAAAAGTGTAAATCACTATGCTGTACAACTGTAACATATAATATTATACATCAACTATACCTCAACAGAAAAAGAAAAAAAAAGTATAAAAAATTTTAAAAAGAAATACTATGAATAACTCTATGCCCACAAATTTGATCACCAAGATAAAATTAATCAATTCCTTGAAGAAATGCTAAAACTCACACAAGAACAGACAATCTAAACATAACTTAACCATAAAAAAAATTTCAAAAAACTTTCATCAATAATTAATAAACTTCCAGAAAGCACTAGGCCCAGATGGAGTCACTGGTAAATTCTACCAAATATTTAAGGAAAAAATTATATCAATTCTCTCTTCCAAAAGATTGAGACTATCTCTCAACTCATTTAATGAGGCCAGTATTACCCTAATACTAAACCATACAAAGGAATTACAAGAAAACTACAGATCAATATCTCTCATGAACATGGAAGTAAAAGTCCTCAACAAAATATTAAAATATGTAAAATCAATTATATACCATAACCAAATGGGATTTATTCCAGGTATCAAAGCTGGTTCAACAGTCAAAAACCAGTTAGTCTATCACATTAACAGGCTAAAGAAAAATCACATAAGCATTTCAACAAGTGCAGAAAAAACATTTGACAAAATCCAACATCCATTCAAGATAAAACTCTCAGCAAACTAGAATAAAGAAAAAATTCCTCACTTTTATTAAGAAAAAAAAAAGTAGGGAATTCCCTGAAGGTTCAGCGTTTAGAACTCTGTGCTTCCACTGTAGGGGGCACAGAGTTAATCCCCGGTCAGGGAACTAAGATCCCAAATGCTGTGCAGCATAGACAAAAAAAAAAAAAAATTTACAAAAAATCTACAGTTCATGTCATATTTAATAGTGAAAAACTTGAAGGCTTCCTGCTGAGAGCAAGAACAAGATGTCTCCTCTAAACACTGCTATTTAACATTGTATATGAAGTCCCAACTTGTTCAGTAAGACAAGAAAATATAGGTATACGGATTAGGAAAGAAGAAATCAAACTTTGTTCACAGATGACATGATCACCTATACAAACAAACTGAAAAAAATCAACAAAGAAACTCCTGGAACTAACAAGCACTTTTAGAAAGGCTCCAAGATAGAAAGTTAATTACACAAAAGTCAGTAACTTTCCTATGTACCATGAACACATAGAGTTAAAAATCATTACCATTTACATTAGTGCCTTCCAAAAATGTAGGTATAAAGTACAAACTGATGAAATACATATAAGAACTATATGAGGAAAACTATAAAACTCAGATGAACAAAAACAAAGAAGAACTAAATAAAAGAGATATTCCATGTCTGTGGATTATTAAGATTCAACATTGTCAAGACATCAACTCTTCTCAACTTGATCTACAGATTTAATTCAATTCCAAGAAAAATCCCAATAAGTCATTTCATGGATATGGACAAATCCTGAAATTTACGTAGAGAGGAAAAAGATCCCGAATAGACAATTCAATATTGAAGGAAAAAAGCAAAGTTGAAAGACTGACAAAATCTGCCTTTAAGACTTAGTATAAAGCTACACAATATTAAAGATAGTGTGGTTTTGGTGGAAGAATAGACAAATAGATTAATGGAACAGAATAGAGTCCAGAAATGGAACCAAATAAATATACAGTCAACTGATCTTTGACAAAGGAGCAAAGGCAATGTAATGGAGTAAAAATGGTCTTTTTAAACTGGAAACAACTAGACAACATCCTCATGCCCCCTCCTCCATCCTCAAAAAAAGGATTCTAGACACAGGTCATACACACTTCACAAATATCAACTCAAATGAATCATAGACCTAATATAACATGCAAACTGCAAAACTCCTATAAGGTAACATAGAAGAAAAGCTAGATGACCTTGGGTACAGTAGTGACTTTTTAAATATAACACCAAAGGCAAGATTCATGAAATAAACAATAAGCATGACTTCATTAAATTTTAAAACTTCTGGTCTACAAAAGAGAATATCAAGAGAAGTGGAAGACGAGCCACATACTGGGAGAAAATATTTGCAAAAGACATCTGATAAAGAACTATTATCTAAAATATACAAAGAATTCTTAACACTCAACAATAAGAAAACAAGCAATCTGATTTAAAATAGGCAACAGACCTGAACGAACACCTCAGAAAAGGAGACATACAGATAGCAAACATAATAAAATATATTCAATCTCGTATGTCTTCAAGGAAATGTAAATTAAAACACAAGATACTGTTACATACCTATTAGAATGGTTAAAATCCAAAACACCAATGACACCAAAGGTTGGTGAGAACTTGGTAACAGGAACTCTCATTCATTGCTGCTGGGAATGCAGAATGAGAGAGCCACCCTGGAAGACAATTTGGTAGCTTCTCACAAAATTATACATAATTTTACTATATGATTCAGTTATCACACTCTTTGGTATTTACCCAAAGGAGCTGAAAATACATGTCCACACAAAAACCTACACATAGATATTTCCAGCAGCTTTATTCATAACTGCCAAAATTTGTAAGCAACCTAGGTGTTCTTCAGTTTGGTCAATGGATAAACTGTGGTTCATCCAGAGAATGGAATATTATTCAGTCCTAAAAAAAGAAACAAGCTGTCAAGCCATGAAAAGACATGGAGTAAATTTAAATGTATATTACTAACTGAAAGATGCCAATTTTTAGAAAGTTACACACTATATTACTCTAACCATATGACATTCTCTTTCTTCTTCAGTCATGTCTGACTCTTTGCAACCCCATGGACTAGAGCCCACCAGGATTCTCGTCCATGGGATTCTACAGGCAAGACTGCTGGAGTGGGCTGCCATACTCTCCTCCAGAGAATCTTTCCAACCCAGGGATAGAACTTGTATCTCCTGCATTGGCAGGTAGGTTCTTTACCACTAGTGTCACCCGGGAAGCCCATTTTGTTTTGGGGTATAACCAGTTAACAATGTAATAGTTTCAGGTGATCAGCAAAGGGACTCAGCCACACATATACATGTATTCATTCTCCCCCAAACACCCCTCCCATACAGGCTGTCATATAACATTAAGCAGAGCTTCATATGCTATATAGTAGGTCTTTTTTGGTTATCCATTTTAACAGCAGCAGTGTGTACATGTTAATCATCCCAAACCTCCTCTAACTATTCCTTCCCCACCTCCTTCCGCCCAGCAGAAAGTTCATTTTCTAAGTCTGTGAGTCTGTTTCTATTTTATAAGTAAGTTCATTGATATCATTTATTTTTAGATTTTACATATAAGAGATGTCATACAGTATTTCTCCTTCTCTGACTTATTTCACTCAGTATTACACTCTCCAGGTCCATCCATGTTGTTGTAAAAGGTATTATCTCATTCTTTTTAAAGGTTGAGTAATATTCTATTGTATGTATGTACCATATCTTCTTTATCCATTCTTCTGTCAATGAACATTTTCAACAATATGACATATTGAAAAAGGCAAAACTATGGAGACAGCAATGGAACAGTGACTGTCCATCCTTAGAGGGGAGGGAGGGACAAACAGGCAGAACACAGGATCCCTAGGGCAGCATTATCTATTCTGTATGATACTACAATGATAGATACATGGTATTAAACATTTGTCAAACCCCATAGAATGTACAACATCAAAGGGGCTCTGTGACAATCTAGAAGGGTGGGATGGGGAGAGAGGTGGGAGGGAGGTCCGGGAGGGAGGGGACATGGGTGTAGCTATGACTGATTCTTGTTGATGTATGACAGAAAACCACAAAATTCTGTAAAGCAATTATCCTTCAATTAAAAAAATGAACACAGTGGCAAAAAAAAAGCTAACACTAATGTAAAACCATGGATTTGGGGTGATAATGATGTACCAAGACAAGCTCATTAACTATAACAAATGTTTCCCTGTGACATGGGATGTATATAATGAGAAGTTATAGGTGTGTTGTTGAGTTGCTAAGTCATTTCCAACTCTTTTGTGACCCTATGGACTATAGTCCACCAGGTTCCTCTGTCCATGGAATTCTCCATGGAAGAATACTAGAGTGGGTAGCCATTTCCTTGTCTAGCAGATTTTTCCAACCCAGGGATTAAACCTGCATCTCCTGCACTGCAGGTGGATCCTTTACTGCTGAGCCACCAGGGAAGCCCTTATAGGTGTGTAGGAAGAAAAATTAAATAAATATTTATAAAAGAACAATAAAAAACATGAAGTCATAAATCTAACTAATAAACAGATTAAATGACTTACCAAAACAATAATACCATAAAAGTTTTAAATATATGTTGCTTTTCAACTTGCTTGAATCTAGGTTAGCAAAGCCAGAACAAGTTTCGTTGTTTGCAACCAAAAGGACTTGACACAGAACCCTTTCCAGAATTCAGCATAAGATATTTTTTAAAAATTGATACCAAAAAAATACAATAAACAATAAGATAAACAACCATGAAAAAATATTAGCAATGTGTAAATAAAGTATAAGTCCATATTATATTAAAAACTCTTATACATAAATAAAAATGTAGAAATAGCACCATAGAAATTTGGACAATATATATGAACAAGTAATTCATAAAAGAAGAAATATACATATATAATAAACATATGAAAAAAAATTCAACCTCACTAGCAATAAAGAAACACAAATTAAATAATCATGAAGTAACATTTTTTTTTACCAAGAAAAAAGTAAAATTTGAGAAAACTTAAGAAGATTCCAACACTAACAAGATCTAAGAAAATGGACACTTTATAAACTATTGGCCAAATATAAATTAACCCTGTCTTCTCAAAGGACAATTTGGTATAATGTCCATCAAAATCTTAAATTGGCAATTACTTTCTTTTCAGCAATTTCACTTCCAGGAATTTACCCTATGGAAAAACATATGTATACAAGAATATAAATATAAATACTATGCATAGTCATAAATACTGGAAATAATCTAAAACACTGAAAAGAGAAATGGTTCAGTAAATTATGGCATATTCTTAGTAAGGAAGACATTGTGGCAGTAAATAATAAGATAGATCTATATGTATTAACATGGAACAATTTCCAGAATATAAAATTAAGTGGTAAAAGTCACACACACTTTTGATATATTACTTATGTTAAAAACTAGTCTATTAAAAAATAGTTTTAAAACTACATAGCTTAAATATAATACATTACATATATTTAAAGAATATATCTTTAATAAAGCTTAAGGAACAATGAAGGATCTAGAAACACACACCAAACCATTAAAAGTATTATTTTTTATTTCCAGTGAAAAAAAGTAATCAGAAGAATAAAAAAGGACTTTCTTGCATTTTCTTCTATATATTTCTTTTATTTTGTATGTTTATGTATTATGCCTATAATTATTAAAGAAAGTAAACTATAACACTAAACAAAAGAATCTGACAAGCAAAAACCTTCCATATTCAAAATTTTAAACTAAATACTTTTTTTAATTTTTCCACTCAAATATGATTAAATACTTTTTCAGACCTGAAATTCAAGAAAACAAAATTTTCCTAGCAAAAGACTAAGAACTGATATTTAATATAATTATTTAGATTTGTAATAAAATTTAAGACAAGTACTCAATCCTAAGAGATTTAAGAAAACTTCTACAAGGACACAATGTTCAATATATTCATTAGTTCATTGCTTACTACATCAACTGTTGATATTTTAAGTGGAAAAATATTCATTCAAAGGAAAAGTCATGAAAAAACTGCAAAAACCCTTTTGTATAAGTGTCTATATAACTTCAATGAGGTGTCTTTAGGCAGAATAAACTGCTGATTGGACTTGCCCAGCATTAGGAACCCAATCTCTGATTTTACTCCAGCTTTATTGATTTAAAATCATGTGCCAGTTTTAACGTTCTGGCAACCTTTTCATAACATGAAAACCTTATTCTATAAATCTAAATAGTCAAGGATATCTAAAAAAAATATTAGATATAAAAGCTACTAAAATTCACCTGATTTTTTACAGACAAAACTTTCTAATGATAAAATTAAGATACAAATCTGGAGAAAAGTAAAAATCAACCCATCTCAACTTATAGTTACTGAATTAATTGGTTGCTAGTTATTCAGATGGATAGAGGAGGCTGGCAGGCTACAGTTCACAGGGTCACAAGAGTTAGGCATGACTTAGCAACTAAACCACCACCACCAATTATTCAGTTAGAAACATAAGCCTCAAAGGAATGTTCAGATTATATCTAGGAATTACACTTAGTAATCAGTAATAATTAATGAACAAATTCAAACGTATCAAGGTATAAATTATACTTGATATAGAGAAATTCTAGAAAAACAAAAGTCAAATCTATTTTCTGTACTTTTCTTCCAAACTAAATAAATGATAGAAAAGAATAACATACTCTAACCTTTCTGTTTTGGATTCATTGTCAATTTTGTACTGTTCAAAATCTTGGCTAAGAGACTGTAGTTTTTCTTGAAGTCTCTTTTCACGTTCTATACTTCCTTGATAAAATTTCATCTCTTTTTCCATCGCTTTTACTTTTTCTTCCATAGCCTTAAACTCATGTAGAATTAGATAGCTGACTCCACAGTACTTACAAACTTTTTCTTCAGGATCCATCTATAAAATAGAACATACATTTTACTGAAATGATATTTTTTTATTTCTAAAAAATAAAGTTCACCTGAAGATGTTATTGCAACCATCTTGGCCAAATGAAGTAAATGTATATTGTGCTCTGCCGTGGAGTAATAATTACAACACTTCATAAAATTTTTTAAAATGGAATGATATTGACTCTGACAAAATCTTGGAATTTAGAATAGGATCTTTCAGAGTAATAATTTCTCCACAGTATCTCTAAGAAAGATTTACCCTTGAAATATCTGCCATAAAATAAAACTTTTTGATGAAAATATCTTTCCAATTCTTGCTTTAAGATGAGTTTTCCCTGATGTGGGAAGAAATCACTGGCCTTTCACTGCCAACTGCACTGTGATCCTGGAAATGGCTCTTAGCTTATTCAGACTTCATTTTCCTCATTTATATAATTATAGCTTTGGGCCAAATGAGTTCTCATTCCTGTTCAGTTTTAACATTTTATGATTTGCATAGAATTTAACATTCTGTCATAAAACCTCAAATAGAAGAAACACTTTGAACTTAATCTCTTCCCCCTAAATCAGTTCTTTTCCCCTCAGGTAGGTATAGTTACACCTATTTTACAGATAAGAACATAGGAACTACTGAAGTTAAATAATCAGCTGATAAGTGGATAAGCTGACATTAAACCCAAGTCTATTTTAAAACCAGCACTTATGCCTGTAATCATTTGTATCATATTTATCTACCATGTGAATGTCTGCTAAATTCTCTTACTTCCTTCAGATAAAATGCTTATATATCTTTGGCCAGATACAGGGAGTGAAAAATAAAATTTTAGTGAAGTCAAGAGAGACGTAATTCTTTTTTCTGTATCAAGTATACAAATATTCCTCAAGCAGCCTCTACCTGTCTTGCTTTTCATAAAGATAAGAGAGATTCATTAAATATTTGCTTCAGGGCACTAAAACTAAAGCAACTCTTGGACTATACAAGGAATGCTTATTCTTAATGCAACTTTGTTAAGACTATAGAAACTGTTTCTGTAACTAAGAGTGATGCCACCATATATGCCAATCAATGCCATCTACCATATGTGTCTATCCATGCCATTATAAAAGAGTTACTTGAAACAAACTAATAATAACTTTTATAGTTATTTTCATTTAAACTTAATAAAAATTTCAATTAAAAACTATGATATAATACGATGGGATACAGATGAATGACTACATCAGTCGTCTAATGTAACTGACACCAAATTTATAGATTTATGAAACAAGTTTGAAAGAAATCATAAAGATAACCTGTCTCAAGCGTGGATGTGTTCATTGAGACTATTCCAACCTAGATAAGTTGTTATCCAGAGTCTATCTCAGCACTCAAAAATGATGGGAAACTACTTTGTGAAACAGCCCATTTCATCTTCTGATGGTTTTGTCTATGAGGGAATTCTTTCTTATGCTGATCCCAAATCTGCTTCCCTGGAGCATCCACTGGTCCTAGACCACCTAGCAACCATAAGGAATAACGAGATCTTTTTCTAATATTTAAAGATGGCTATTAGGAACACTACATATCTTTTAATTCTCTAGGCCAACACTTCCAATTCCTTCAGCTATTTCACATAATGACACGGTTTTGAATTTCTTTCTCAGTCTAGATAATTTTGTCTAAACATGTTCCAGTGTTCTATATCTATTTCAAAGTATGGAGTCCAGAATTGAATACTACTGTTGGTCTCACTAAAGCAGAGTAAGAGTGGACCTGTATTTCCCTCATTATAAGATCTCATTAATAATACCATTAGTAACATCATTTAATACAATCAGATCACAATGGTCTTCTGTATTTTTATCAATTACATGTTGCTATTATATACTATAACTGGTTTTTATGTTAAACAAAACCCCTACCCAAAAACACACTGCAGTGTAAAACCATGTCCCATTATACTGAATATACCAAGCCATTCCTTTCCACTTATGTCCCCTTTTGTAGAGAATCCACCTTCCATAGTCCTGGCTACCCTGGTAATATGACTAAAGCCCCCTCCAACAACCCACCCTAGCATGGATGAGTGATGAATGAAAGGTGGACACCTGACCTAGAAGAACCAAGTCCTGAGCTGGGATGAGCCAGCTGAGACTGTAAGTGTTGAAGACCAGGCAATCAGGACATCTTTAGGACAGTTAGAATAAATATACACGGATCACATGCAAGGTACAGAGTAAGCCACATTACTGGGATGAGAGAGAAGAATGAGCAGACAAACACACAGAGAGAAGATGAGAAAAAGACATTGCAGATCCAGTGTAAGAGAGAAAGAAACTGGAACCAGATACTGTCTCATACCCAATGACCTTCCACTTCCTTACTTCAGCCCCTAAGACCTAATTGCCCTACTTACCTTTTGGAATCCATACCCAATATTATTCCACTATTCTCACTTTTCCCCCTAAAGCTACCTATTCCTTACAACCAACAACCTCATTCTC
Source organism: Giraffa tippelskirchi (assembly GCF_054371585.1). NCBI lineage: Eukaryota > Metazoa > Chordata > Mammalia > Artiodactyla > Giraffidae > Giraffa > Giraffa tippelskirchi. The sequence goes on along the minus strand of NC_137276.1, from coordinate 126,794,659 downwards.
TTATGTTAGCATTTAGCTTTTCAGATGCAAGTGCAGAAGAACAAATATAATTGTAAATATAAATAAATAAAATTTTAATATATATACATATACATATGTATGTATGTTTTAGACTCAAACTTTAGTTAAGTGACTTTGTATCCAGAAAATTCTAAGCTTTGTATCTTCTGCAAAACTGGTTCTGGCAAGTTGTTTTATCCATCTAATTTATTGATAAAGAATGTTGAATATGAGTTCTACCCTCAACCTTATAGCATGTCATATCTGCTTGGTTTGGTCTGGGGGTGGTTTAGTTGCTAAGTCATGTCCGACTCTTACAACACCATGGACTGTAGCTCACCAGGCTCCTCTGTTCATAAGATTCTCCAGGCAAGAATACTTGAATGGGTTGCCATTTCCTTCTCATATCTGCTTGGTTAATACTAATCCATTACTCAGCACATTACAGATACAGTGTTTCAACTGGTTACTAAACAACCCAATGACTTGTGTAACCTGTCTATATTTATTCATATGGCCTTTAGAAATACTAAGACAAACTTTGTCAAATGCCTTCATAAATTCCATATATTCTATGTCAACTACAGTTCCTAAATCTAGTGACTCTACACAAAATGAAATGGCAAAGTCCACATGCTGGTTCTGTTCAAGAACATAAAATTGGCTCAAGGGTTATTGTCTTCTCTAACATATGCTCACAAATTGCCCTTTAATGTAGTCTAGAATCTTGTCTGGGAGTTCACTGGTAGTAATTTATGGTCATTCTATACATGGAATGGTATTTGTATGTTATCCTCTTACTCTCTACATGTTCTCTAAGATCACCAAGAGTGGCTCTGCAATCCTACTGAAATATACTATCAGTGCCCAGGAATATAATTCATCCAGGTCAAGAGACCTGAACTAATGCAGAACATACGCATATTTTCTTACAGTCCCTTTGCCCGTCATGAGTTTTGGTTCCTTCTCATCAATTTAAAAATTCTTACTCTAAAGAACTTTCACCTTAGCCTATTAATCACAGTTCCTTCCCTGCTCCTGAGAAAATTCCATGTCTTTATTTTAAAGAAAACTCTTGCTGGATAGAGCTTATCTGCAGCCTGATGTACAAAATACAAATCATATAAACTTCAAAATTGTGAAAATTATTATAATGTTATTCCACCATAGCAAGCATGGTGGGAAAAGCTGAAATAAGTGAAATATACATGCTATAAAACAGGCCTCTAGATGTTCAACATAGGAAGACAAAATATGATATTTACTATAATCTAGGAAACAAAACAATTATAAAATAAATAATAAATCCATAAGAGTAGTCTCTAGGTTTCATTTAGTACAACCTAAGTCACTGATGATCTATATGAAACAAGTATACTGAACAAAGGTTTCAGTGCTATTAAATTGTAAATAGTTTTTGGTAAGTAAAACTGCAACAGTAAAATGTAATAACACTTTCAAACTCTTTGTATCTATATAGGCTAATTACTTAGGACATTTCTGTGAAACTTGAGAAGATATGAAATACTATAATTATGTTCCCAAATGAAGTAAGTAAACCTTAGCCGTTTTTTGTGAAATATAATTTGCTCTTCATTCTTATAACTTGGTGTTGTATCATGTCGTTTTGTAAGTAAAATAATGACATGCTGTCATTCTTGAGAAAAGAGCTATCATTAGCAGGATGTTTTTGTTTTTTACAAGATGCACTTTGGAGGAGGCATCAACAAATGCAGTATATTAAACAAATGTGCAGCCATTTAAAAATAAATTGTAAACTATACTTCTCAAATGCAATATTTGTACTTTTCAAATTACAGTTATTTAATATAAAAATGATGCAAATTTTTTAAAAGGTTAAATTAGGCCTCAGATCCTTTTCAAAGCTCCTAACTATGCTTCAAGTGGAAAAAACACTCAGTAACCTCCTAATGCCCAAGTAAGACATTCTCTGCTCAAAAAAATTGTTCTCCCTTTCTTTCCCCACCCGTTTCATGTTTTTTATGCTTGCATAAGGAGGAAAGAAATAGGAAAAATTTCACTGCTGTAAAAATGACAGCACATATAAAATGCTAACCTTTCTACTTAAGTTTTACATAAAAAAGATACCTTTACTCAAAACAATGAGTGTCTAGCTAGTGAATTTCATTCCAATTGGGAGAAATATTTTGAGACAGAACAGAGGACCTTTTGAGTCATTAGTAACATAGACCGCCTGACCAGTTCATAAGGCCATTAAAACCCTTCCTTTCAATAAGTCAACTGGCAGTACCACCAACTTAAAAACCACTTTGGTAAAGACCATCTACCCGAAACCCCTATTTCCAGCAATATGTGCTTTTCTAAGATATAAACCGTACTGTTCTCAAATTTATACGAAAAGGCAAAGGAACTAGAAAAGCTAAAAGGGTACTGAAAAACAAGAATAAAGTGGGAAAAGTATTTTACCTGATTTCAAGACACACTATTGCTACAGTAATCAATACAATGTGGTATTGGTCAAAGGACAGATACATAGATCAAATGGAATAGAATAGAGAACCCAGAAATAGATCAACATAAATATGCCAAACTGATTTTTATACCTCTACCTTTGGCAGAGGTATAAAAGCAAGTCAGTAAAGAAAAAAACAACCTTTTCAGCAAATGGTCTTGGAACAATTGGATACCCATAGGTTAAAATAATAATAAAAATAAAAAATAAAAGGATTTCAAACTAAACCTCACACCCCATTAACTTAAGTAACTTACAGTGGATCATGGATGAAAATGAACAACATAAAAATATGATTTTAGAAGAAAAAAGCCTAGGAAGAAATCCTCAGGATCTAAACTAGGCACAGTTTTTACACTTGATACCAAAAGCATGATCTATAGAAGGAAAAACTGATAATCTGAATTGCAAAATTTAAAACTTTTGCTCTGTAAAACACTCTGTAAAGAGGATGAAATGACAAGCTACAGACTTGGAAAAAAAAAGATTTGCAAGCCACATATTTGACAAAGGACAAGTACCTAGATCATATAAAGAACTCTCAAAACTCAACAGTTTAAAACAAATGAAATTAGAAAATGTGTAAGAGATATTTCACCTAAGAGGACACACGGATGCCAAATAAGCACATGAAAAAATAGTCAATATCATTAGTCATTAAGAAAATGCAAATTAAAACCACAATAAGCTATCACTGAACATCTACAAGAAAGATTATAATAAAAATTAATGACAGTGGCACAATATATTTAAAGTGATAAAAGGGGAAAACCTGCAACCAAGAATATTCTATCCAGGAAAGCTTTCATTCAGATTTGATGGAGAGATCAAATGTTTTATAGACAAGCAAAGCTAAAAGAGCTTAACAACACCAAGCCAACTTTACAAGAAATGTTAATGTGATTTCTATAAGTAAAAAAGAAAAAAAGGCCACAACTAGAAATATGAATATTACAAAGGGAAAAAGCTCATTGGTAAAGGCAAATATATAGTAAAGAAAGGAAATGAACCAGAAATAAAGCTTGTAGAAAGGTTAAAAAACAAAAGTAAGAAAATCATCTATACCCACAATAAACAGTTAAGAGATACACAAAACAATCAGATGTAAAATATTGTGTCAAAAAGAGTAATAGTGAGGGGAGGAGAGTACAAATGCAAGGGTGTTAAAATACATTTGAAATTAAGAGGTCAACAATTTAAGACTATATATATATATATATATATATATATATATATATATATATATATACACACACATATACACATATATGCTGCTGCTGCTGAATTGCTTCAGTCGTGTCCGACTCTCTGTGACCCCATAGATGGCAGCCCACCAGGCTCCTCCATCTTTGGGATTCTCCAGGCCAGAATACTGGAGTGGGTTGCCATTTCCTTCTCCAATGCATACATGCATGCTAAGTCGCTTCAGTCGTGTCTGACTCTGTGCAACCCTACGGACAGCAGCCCACCAGGCTCTTCTGTGTAAGGGATTCTCTAGGCAGGAATACTGGAGTGGGTTGCCATTTCCATATACATAGCTATATATAAGCCTCATGGTAAACCACAAACCAAAAATTGATAATAGATACAAACGTACACACACAAAAAGGAATCCAAACATAGCACTAAAGATAGTCATCAAACCACAAGAGAAAAGAACAAAAGAAGAAAGGAACAATAAAGATCTGAAAAAAATTAACAAAATGCCAATAAGAATATAGACATCAATAATTACTTTAAATATAACTGCATTAAAGGCTCCAATCAAAACACCTAGAGTGGCTCAATGGAAACAAAAACCAGATCTGTATATATGCTGCCTACAACAGTCTCACTTCAGACCTAAAGACACAAACAGATTGAAAATGAAGGGATAGAAAAAGGTATTCATTGTAAATGCAAATCAAAAGAAAGCCAGGCTGGCAATACCTACATAAGATAAAATAGGCTTTAAAATAAAGAATGTTACAAGAGACAAAGACATTAAATGATCAAGTGCTCAATCCAAGAACATATAATAATTGCAAATATATATAAGCCCTAATACAGGAGCACCTAAATACATAAAGCAAATACTAACATATATAAAGGAAGAAATTTACAATAATATAATAACAGTAGGGGATTTAACATCACACTTACATCAATGGACAGATCATCCAAGCAGAAAATTAATCAGGAAACACTGGCCTTAAATTACAAACTAAACCAGATAAACTTAATAGATATACATAGAACATACCATCAAAAAGCAGAAGAATATGCTTCTTTTCAAGTGCCTGGAAACATTCTCCAGGACAGTTCACATACTAGGCCACAAAACAAACCTTGGAAATTTCAAGAAAACTGAAATCATACCAAGTATCTTTTCCAACCACAATACTATGAGACTGGAAATCAATTCCAAGGGAAAAAAACTGTAAAAAAAAAAACAAACATGTGGAGGCTAAAGAATATGCTACTGAACAACCAATGGTTCACTGAAGAAATAAAAAAAGAAATTAAAAATTACTTGGAAAAAAGAAATTAAAAATTTCTTTTAATTTTAAAAAATAAATTAAAAATTACAAAAATTAAATGAAAATGAAAACAAAACAAAAAGACACAGAAAAAGAGGACAGTTTATAGCAATAAAAGTTTAACTCAAGAAACAAGAAATATCTCAAATAAACAACCTAAACTTACACCTAAAGGAACTAGAAAAAGAAAACCAAACAAAACCCAAAGTTAGTGGAATGAAAAACTATAAAGATGAGAGCAGAAACAAGTTAAATGGAGACTCAAAAATAAAGAAAAGATCAGTACAACTAAGCACTAGTTCTTTGAAAAGCTGAACAAAATTGATAAGCCTTTAGCCAGACTCACCAAGAAAAAAGAGAAAAGACAAAAATCAATAAAATCAGAAATGAAAAAGGAGAAGTTACAATCAACATCATAGAAATACAAAAGATTCTAAGTGACTACTAAGAACAACCAAATGCCAATAAAATGGATGACCTAGAAGAAATGGACAAATTCCCAGAAACCTACAATTTCTACGAAACAGGACTCCCATGACTGAAACAGGAAGAAATAGAAACTATAACAGAAAAACTACCAGTAATGAAATTGAATCAATTATTTTAAAACTCAGAAAAAAAAGTCCAAGACCAGATGGCTTCACAAGTGAATTTTACCAAACATTTAGAGAAGAGTTCACACCTATCTTTCTCAAACTATTCCAAAAAACTGCATAGGAAGGAATGCTTCCAAACACATTCTATGAGGCCAGCATCACCCTTATACTAAACCTAGACAAAAGAAACTACAGGCCAATATCACTGAGGAACATAGATGCAAAAATCCTCAACAAAATATTATTAAACTGAATCTAACAATACATTACAAGGATCATAAACCATGATCAAGTGGGATTGATTCCAGGGTTTCAAAGATTTTTCAATATCTGTATATGAATCAATGTAATACACCACATTAACAAATTGAAGAATAAGGACCATATGATCACCTTCAATTCAGTTCAGTCGCTCAGTCGTGTCCAACTCTTTGCGACCCCATGAACCATAGCCAGGCCTCCCTGTCCATTGCCAACTCCTGGAGCTTACCCAAACTCTGGCCCATCGAGTTGGTGATGCCATCCAACCATCTCATCTTCTGTCGTCCCCTTCTCCTCCTGCGCTCAATCTTTCCCAGCATCAGGGTCTTTTCCAATGAGTCAGCTCTTAGTATCAGGTGGCCAAAGTATTGGAGTTTCAGCTTCAGCATCAGTCCTTCCAACGAACACCCAGGACTGATCTCCTTTAGGATGGACTGGTTGGATCTCCTTGCAGTCCAACGGACTCTCAAGAAACTTCTCCAACACCACAGTTCAACAGCATCAATTTCTCGGTGCTAAGCTTTCTTCACAGTCCAACTCTCACATTCATACATGACCACTGGAAAAACCATAGCCTTGACTAGACTGACCTTTGTTGACAAAGTAATGTCTCTGCTTTTTAATATGCTGTCTAGGTTGGTCATAACTTTCCTTCCAAGGAGTAAGCATCTTTTAATTTCATGGCTGCAATCACCATCAGCAGTGATTTTGGAGCCCAAAAAAATAAAGTCAGCCACTGTTTCCATTGTTTCCCCATCTATTTGCCATGAAGTGATGGGACCAGATGCCATGATCTTAGTTTTCTGAATGTTGAGCTTCAAGCCAACTTTTGCACTCTCCTCTTTCACTTTCATCAAGAGGCTTTTTAGTTCTTCTTTACTTTCTGCCATAAGGGTGGTGTCATCTGCATATCTGAGGTTACTGATATTTCTCCTGGCAATCTTGATTCCAGCTTGTGCTTCATCTAGCCCAGCATTTCTCATGATGTACTCTGCATAAAAGTTAAATAAGCAGGGTGACAATATACAGCCTTGACGTACTCCTTTTCCTATTTGGAACCAGTCTATTTTTTCATGTCCAGTTCTAACTGTTGCTTCCTGACCTGCATACAGGTTTCTCAAGAGACAGGTCAGGTGGTCTGGTATTCCCATCTCTTTCAGAATTTTCCACAGTTTATTGTGATCCACACAGTCAAAGGCTTTGGCATAGTCAATAAAGCTGAAATAGATGTTTTTCTGGAACTCTCTTGCTTTTTCGATGATCCAGCAGATATTGGCAATTTGATCTCTGGTTCCTCTGACTTTTCTAAAACCAGCTTCAATATCCGGAAGTTCACGGTTCACATATTGCTGAAGCCTGGCTTGGAGAATTTTGAGCATTACTTTACTAGCATGTGAGATGAGTGCAACTGTGCAGTAGTTTGAGCATTTTTTGGCATTGCCTTTCTTTGGGATTGGGATGAAAACTGACCTTTTCCAGTCCTGTAGCCACTGCTGAGTTTTCCAGATTTGCTGGCATATTGAGTGCAGCACTTTCACAGCATCATCTTTCAGGATTTGAAATAGCTCAACTGGAATTCCATCACCTCCACTAGCTTTGTTCATAGTGATGCTTCCTAAGGCCCACTTGACTTCACATTCCAGGATGTCTGGCTCTACGTGAGTGATCACACCATCGTGATTATCTGGGTTGTAAAGATCTTTTTTGTACAGTTCTTCTATGTATTCTTGCCACCTCTTCTTAATATCTTCTGCTTCTGTTAGGTCCCTACCATTTCTGTCCTTTATTGAGCCCATCTTTGCATGAAATGTTCCCTTGGTATCTCTAATTTTCTTGGCAAGATCTCTAGTCTTTCCCATTCTATTATTTTCCTCTATTTCTTCATATTGATTGCTGAGGAAGGCTTTTTTTTATCTCTCCCTGCTATTCTTTGGAACTCTGCATTCATAATAGGTACAAAATCTTGACAAAATTCAACACCCATTTATGATAAAAACTCTCACAAAGTGGGTATAGATATAAGATGCTGCTGCTGCTAAGTCACTTCGGTCATGTCTGACTCTGTGCGACCCCTTAGATAGCAGCCCACCAACATACCTCAACATAATAAAGGCTGTGTATGACAAGCCCAAAGCTAACATCATACTCAACAGTGAAAGCATTTCCTCTGATATTAGGAATAAAACAATGCCCATTCTTGTCACTTTTATTCAATAGTATTGGAAGTCTTAGCCATGGCAACCAGGTAACAAAAAGAAATAAAAGAATTCTAATTGTAAAGGAATAAGTAAAAGTGTCATGGTTTGCAAATGACACAATATTATCCATAGAAAATCCTAAGGATACCACCAAAAAACTATTAGAACTCATCAATGAATTCAGTAAAGTTGCAGGATACAAAATGAATGTACAGAAATCTGTTGCATTTCTATATACTAACAATAAACTATCAGAAAGAGAAATTAAAGAAACAGTCATATCAAAAAGAATAAAATTAACCCAGGAATAAACCTACCTGAGGAGGTAGAGAAAACTATGAGACACTGATGAAAGAAACTGATGATGAAACAAACAGATGAAAAGATACACCATGTTGATGGAATGTAAGAATATTGTTTAAATAACCATACTACCAAAGGCAATCTGCACATTCAATGCAATTCCTATGAAAATATCAATGGCATTTTTCATAGAACTACAACAAACAATTTTATAAATTGTATAGAAATGCAAAAGACCCTCAATAGCTAGAATAATACCGAGAAAGAACAGAACTAGAGGTATCATGTTCCCTGACTTCAAACTATAATGCAAAGCTCCAGCAATCAAAGCAGTATGGTTCTGGTACAAAAACAGTAAACAAACAGGCACATAGATCACTGCAGCAGAAGAGAGAGTCCTGAAACAAACTAACACACTTATGGTCAATTAATCTACTACAAAGGCAACAAGAAGTCTCTTCAATAAGTGCTGCTGGTAAAATAGGACAGTTACATGTAAAAAAAAAAATGAAACTTGAAGATTTTCTAACACCATATACAAAAATAAACTCAAACTGTATTAAAGACCTACATGTAAGAGCAGCAATCATTAAACTCCTAGAAGAAAACAGACGAAAACTCTCTTTGACATAAATCACAACAATATTGTTTGATCTTTCTTCTAAAGCAAAGGAAACAAAAGCAAACATAAGCAAATGAGATCTAATCAAGCTGAAAAGCTTTTGCATAGCAAAGGAAACCTTCAACAACAACAAAAAGACAACCTATGGAATGGGAAAAATATTTCCAAATGATGTGACTGATAAGGGGTTAATAATCAAAATACAAACATCTCATACAACTTGATATAAAAAGAAAACCCAATTTAAAAATAGAAAACCTGAATAAATTTTTTTCCGTAGAATACATACAGATGGCAAATAGGCACTTGAAAAGATGCTCAACATTGTTAATCATCAGAGAAATGAAAATTAAAAATCACAAAGATATCATCTCACACCTATTAAGAATGGCTAACACACACACAAAAACACAAAATTAACAAAAGTCGGTGAAGATGCAGGGAAGAACAAATCCTCAGACACTGTTGGTGGGAATGTAAATTGGTGCAACCACTTTTGCAAACAGAACAGAGGTTTCTCAAAAAAAAAAAACCCTAAAAATAGAACTACCCTATGCTACAGCAATTCCAGTCTTCAAAAAGATACATGCACCACAATGTTCACAGCAGCATTATTTACAATGCCCAAGATATGGAAACAACTTAAGTGTCCATCAACAGATGAACAGATAAATAAGATGTGAATGGAATATTACTCAGCCATTAAAAGAATGAAATTTTGCCATCTGCAACAACAAGCATGGACTTGAAGGGTACTAAGCTGAGTGGAATAAGTCAGACAAAAATAAATATTATACGATATAACATATATGTAGAATGTAAAAAATACAACAAACTATTGAATATACCAAAAAGGAAACAGAATCACAGATAAAGAGAACATGCTAGTGGTTACCAGTGGGGAGGGGGAAAGGAAAAGGGGCAAGTTAGGGGTAGGGGATTAAGAGGTATAAACTATTACATATAAAATAAATAAGCCACAAGGATATATTATAGAGCATAGGGAATATAGCCAATATTTTACAATAACTATCAATGGAATATAACCTTTAAAATTGTGAATTACTATGTTGTACACCTGAAACATATAATTTTGTACATTAACTATATCTCAATAAAACTTTTTCAACCAATGACAACATCAAATAGTAATGATGCAGAGAAACCGGATCACTCATACACTGCTGGTGAGGATGTAAAATGTTACAGCCCTCTGGAAAAGTATGGCAGTGTTTAGAAAACTAAACATGCAACTACCAAACAATCTAGCAATTGTACTTGAGCATTTATCCTATGAAAATAAAAACACAAGTTCACATAAAAACCTGTACACTAATATTTACTGCAACTTTATACATAATAGCCCCAAACTGGAAAAACTCAGATGTTCTTCAACAGGTTAAATAAATTGCAGTACATTTATACCATGGAATGCTACTCAGCAATACAAAGGAATAATCTACAAATAAATGCAACAATATGTATAAAACTCCAGAAAATTACACTGATTCAAAAAAAAAAACTAATCCCAAAGACTACATCTTGCATAATCCCATTTTTATAACATTCTTGAGGTGACAAAATTATTGGGAGACCAAATCACTGGTTGCTAGAGGTCATGAATTGGGGGTAGGATAGTGGAGGCATGTGAAAGCAGAGGTTGAGGTGAACGTAGCTACAAAAGGGCAACATGAGGAATCTTTGTTGTCACAGAATCCTTAACTGTGTCAATGTCAATGTCTGGTTGTGATATCTAGTTGATTTTGCCAGATGTTACCATTGGAGTAAGCTGGGGGAAGGGTACATGAGATCTCTTGGTATCATTTCTCACAACTGCTTGTGAGTTTACAATGATCTTGAAATAAAAGGTTTGGTTTCAAAATAATAAAATATAAAATAAATAAAGCTGGTACTAAAATGCTAGAGATTAACCCACAGAGAAATTTCAATAAGCAATTTTAAGAAGTGTTGTTTTCATACACAAATTATACATGACACGCCTATGTTTAGATTTAAATATACCTCCAAAGTATATTTACCCCAACACCTATTTTTCTAGAAAACTTCACGTTAGTAAATTCTGGGACTCTATGGCCAGGCAGCAAAAGTATTTTGAACTACAAATTAACAAATACAGATTTTTCAATATTCATAGTTATTTTTTTTTAAAAAAAGTTTTCCCTAATGAACTCTCTTGGATCACAATATTAAGTGAACAGTCTCTTCAAAAATTATACAGCTTCTTATGTCTTTTGTCATTAGTTTCACAACTACAACTGCTTAAAAAGACAACACATATACCCCACACACATAGACATATCACTACTTTTCCAGGATAATAGCGCTAATCTTTCAATGAGGATTTTCTCTCCTTTTCCTCTACTTTAATTCAACACAAAATCTGATCCTAGCCACAGTGGCCCAAAATGACCTGGAAAATTAAGTTTATTTTTTCTGGCAATGACAACCTGTGCTTGGAAATATAAAACTGTTATTCTGAATAAATTTCAAAGTTCCAAAGTACTAAAATTACTGAAACAGGACAAAATGAGCTGTTGCTGGTAGGGAAAGGGATTGTTATCCCAGAAAGAACAGTGTGCTCTGCAGCCCTTGCACTGCCACTTCTGTTTTATAAAATAAACAACTCTGGTCTCTTTATTTTACTTTGTGTCCTGTGATAATAAATATCTCCTGAGGCTAAAATCCTATTAAAAGTGCTCATTTTGTCACCATTAAAAAAAAAACAAGAGATTAGTTCTACTTTTGCAAAATAACTGATTTTTCCACTGATTTGTTGAGGTTGTTCTGACTTCTGTGTATATCTTCTAGCAAAAACAGCAAAAAGGAATATTACTCATTGTTCTTCTTTCTAAAAAGAGTCCATATGTTTTTGATAAAGGTGCACATTCAGGAAGGGAAGAAATACAGAATTATTATTTTGCTAATCTATAAGTGTTTTAGTTTTAATTGTGGCAATAAAATACTAAACAAGAAGTGTACTATCATTACAAGTGCATTCTGGTTTTGGTCTGCTAGATGAAAATTCCAGCAAAAGCTGCTACTTATTGGAGGTCAGAAATAGGTAGGAGTCAACTTTGTCTAGAGAGTATATTTAGAGATAAGTCTAAGTACATAAAGAAGTAAGCTGTAGAGTCCAGCAGCAGACAAAGGGGATGAGTATGATCTTGCCTTCCATCCCATTAGTCCTTTTGGCATTTTCTGCTACTTGGGGAGATGGGAATCTGAAATGTGTTTATGCTCAGTCAGAAGTTGTGATAAAAAAAACAAGAAGATCTGGGAGTGGTTGTCAAAAGATTATCTTTTTCTTTCTTCCCTAAGATTTCCTAAGAAGATGAGACTACTGGCAAGAGGATTTAACAATCTTCTCTTTCTAATAAGGTAATGGACTAACCAGAGCTTAGTATTATCAGTATTCTCCACACTTTTCCATTGTTGGCCATCTCCCCCGCCACATTTATATTCTCTTGCAATTCTTATCTACTGCTACCTATTTTACTAGTGTGTGTACAGTATAGTACAGTCATTTCCATTTCCTTTATCTTATATCTTTCGAGTAATTGATCAACCATCCTATTTCCATATTATACAGCAAAAGTACAGAAAGAAAAAGATTTCCCTCACTTCTCTTTCCTGATTTCTACCCTAACCTTTCTTGTCTACACACAGCAAAAAAGGAAACAGCAGGGGCTTCTCTAGAAAGAGCCATTAGTGTTAGCCACTCAGTTGTGTCTGACTCTTCACAACCCCATAGACTGTAGCCTGCCAGGCTTCTCTGTCCATGGGATTTTCCATGCAAGAATACTGGAGTGGGTTGCCATTTCCTTTTCCAGGGGATCTTCCTGACCCAGGGATCGAACCCGGGTCTCCCGCATTGCAGGCAGATTCTTTACCTTCTGAGTCACGAGGGAATCCCCTAGAAAGAAGAGCCAGCATAAAAACTAACACAAAAAGTTAACAAAAAAAAAACAAGAAAAAAAGCCTCTAAAAGTCCTCTGTGTCACTGTACACTGATCCACCCATCCTCTTTCTTATCCCATAAAGAACTGTAGCACAATTTCCAGGTCATTATGAAAGGCTAAGATTTGTTTTATCTTAACAATGAAATCCCTGGTGGCTCAGATGGTAAAGCATCTGCCTACAATGTGGGAGACCCGGGTTTGATCCCTGGGTTGGGAAGATCCTCTGGAGAAGGAAATGGCAACCCACTCCAGTACTCTTGCCTGGAAAATCCCATGGACAGAGGAGCCTGGTAGGCTACAGTCCATGGGGTCACAAAGAGTCAGACACGACTGAGCGACTAAACTTTAATAATGAAATGGTTCTAATCTGAAGTACTCTTATTACTATTATAAGCTTATATATTTGTTTAACATGCTTGTATATAGAATGATGTATGCAAGCTGACTAAATAAATATGCTTTAACCAGTTACATTATGGACAATCTAGAGTAATTAAATATTAGGTAAGAAGTTATGGAAAACGAGTAACTGACATTCCTAGAACAAGCTCTAACAGGCTGTGGGATGCATATGCATATTTTTGGTTGCTTTATAATCAAGTACCCAAAACAGTGTCTGGCCCACTACAGGCACTTGATAAATACTTGTCGTACAAGTGCATCCAACTTCAGTCTGAAAAAGTGCAAAGATGCACTTTACAGGCTAAGCATTCAGCAGACCAAGGGCTACAATCAACTCACTTGTCCAGGGCCTTAGGCAGCTAAGCTACTCTTGGCCTCCCCACCTCTCTGCATTACACGGACAGCTCCCTGTCATTTAAGATTTGAGAATATAAGTGTATTTATAAAATGATTGGTTTTAGCATTTTTTAAAAATTTACTTATATAAGTACCTTAAACAAGAAAAAAATCACATTCTTCAACTCATTAAAAACTCTGTTAAAATAAACACATACTCTTTCATGCATTTAAAACACTCACGTTGTTAAACATTCTCTACCCTGGCCAGTTTTTTCCCTTACCAGTGAGCTTTTGTTCACTTAGCCCAGAATACCATTTTCCCCGTCTGTCTCTAGGAATACTTTGCTTTTAAGGGCCAATTCCAGTTCTATTTCCTGCATAAAGATCCTCCCTTGACCATCATGATACTCAGGGATTCCTCTCCTCACTTTCTCTATTTTCAGGGAAGATAGTATCTTACATGACATTTAAATCAAACATTGTCTTTTAAGGTCTTTTTTTTTTCATGTTCAACTGAAGCGACGCAGCAGCAGCAGCAGCATTATATATCTGCTTCCTAACAGATGACTGGTATCTGAGTATGGGTACTGTTTCTTGCAGATTGTTTTGTTTCTTTTTATCTCTACCACACCAGGCTAGTACATGGAAGGAAATCATTTCAGGGAGTGTGAGGACACTCCATGTATTCAAACACATCTAGGTACCATTTCTCAGGTAAGAATAGCATAGCTGAGCTCTCTCTGAACTTTCTCTTATATCTAACTTTAAAGGTGAAGTGAATTAAGTGCAATGGCTTAAAAGGTCTTTTATGGTAACTAGACTTCCCTTCCAGGTCCTGCTAGACTGCAGTTTACATAAATCTAAAGGACATGCAGTAGAAGTAAGCATCAAATTAAATCAATGGCATGATTAATGCTAACAGGCATTACACGCATAAAAGATAAAAATATACCTGAGAGCTGACTGCAGTTATTAATTAAAACTAATGGACTGCTGATTAATCTTAAGCTGACTATAGATTTACCTTAAAAACTGAATGATAAATGACAGTTAAGGTTTGAGGTTTTAATTCATAATTTGTCAATCAGTTTCAAAGAGATATTTTTAATTACACTGTTAGCAATGTATGCATTGCCACAGTACATACGGGAGAAATGATTTTGCCTGAGGACAGATATAAATTAACAGGCAGGAAAATAGCATAGCAATGGTGAAAAGAACTGATTGTTAACCGGATTAAATGAGTTGATATCTATAAAAGGCCTTAAAATATGGTAAAAGATAAGAATTAAGGTGAAACTGAAATAGACCCTTATAGAGTTCAGTTCAGTTCAGTCGCTCAGTCGTGCCCAACTCTTTGCGACCCCATGAATTGCAGCACGCCAGGCCTCTCTGTCCATCACCAACTCCCGGAGTCTACCCAAACCCATGTTCATCGAGTCGGTGATGCCATCCAACCATCTCATCCTCTGTCGTCCCCTTCTCCTCCCGCCCCCAATCCTACCCAGCATTAGGGTCTTTTCCAATGAGTCAACCCTTCACATGAGGTGGCCAAAGTATTGGAGTTTCAGCTTCAACATCAGACCTTCCAATGAACACCCAGGATTGATCTCTCCTAGGATGGATTGATTGGATCTCCTTGCAGCCCAAGGGACTCTCAAGAGTCTCCTCCAACACCACAGCTCAAAAGCATCAATTCTGTGGCGCTCAGCTTTCTTCACCTTATAAAGAGACACCCTTAAAATTTCTGCATCATAAAAAGTTACAAACTAGGACTTCCCAGGTGGCACAGTGGATAAGAATCCGCCTGCCAATGCAGAGGACATGGGTCTTCCTGATTCCAGAGATTCCACATGCTGCAAAGCAACTAAGCCCGTGTGCCAGAACTATTGGAATCTGTGTGCTCTAGGGCCTGCAACAAAGAGTAGCTCCCACTCCCTGCAACTAGAGAAAGCCCTTGCACACCAATAAAGAACCAGCACAGCCATGAATAAATAAAAATTATTTTAAAAAAAAAGTTACAAACTAAAATTTTTTGGTCCTTGGAAGAAAAGTTATGATCAACCTAGACAGCATATTAAAAAGCAGAGACATTACTTTGCCAACAAAGGTCCGTCTAGTCAAGGCTATGGTTTTTCCAGTGGTCATGTATGGATGTGAGAGTTGGACTATAAAGAAAGCCGAGCACCAAAGAATTGATGCTTTTGAACTGTGGTGTTGAAGAAGACTCTTGAGAGTCCCCTGGACTGCAAGGAGACCCAACGAGTCCATCCTAAAGGAGATCAGTCCTGGGTGTTCATTGGAAGGTCTGATGTTGAAGCTGAAACTCCAATACTTTGGCCACATGATGCAAAGAACTGACTCAGTGGAAAAGACCCTGATGCTGGGAAAGATTGAAGGCGGGAGGAGAAGGGGATGACAGAGGATGAGATGGTTGGATGGCATCACCGACTAATGGACATGAGTTTGAGTAAACTCCAGGAGTTGGCGATGGACAGGGAGGCCTGGTGTGCTGCAGTCCATGGGGTCACAAAGACTCGGACACGAATGAGCAACTGAACTGAACTGAAAATTTCTGTAGTGGTTTACTACTAATTATTTGTTTTGCAAATACACAATAAGGATTACTTAACATTTGAAATGGACCCATTTATGTCAGTTCTTTTTTTTTTTTTCTGAAAAGCTGCTAGATAAATATCTAAGTATAGTATTTGGCTGTTGCTGGAGCCCTTGTGAAACAAGGGCTCCAAAAACACCTGGTCAAATACCATGCCAGAATTATATATCCAGCTTCTTTCACAGGCTGAACATTCTTTGCACTGAATTGAATTCTATAGTTTTGACTATTACAATTATTCCCTTCCCCACTCCAATTCACTGCAGATCCCCTGACTAAAATAAATATAAAACTTCTGAATTCATTCTCCCATGTTTTAGAATTGGCTGTTAAAATTCTACTAATGTTGTGCTGTAATAACATAATATCATACCTTTTGGATTTCTTCAGGTAATGCATGCATGGGAACATGATGATCCATAATTTCCCAAAATATACTGAAGGAGCTTTGAAGTAAAATAATCTAAAAACAATGATGGTGATAATTAGAATTAAAACAATATGAAGAAAATTTAAATTAAAAGATAAATTTCTAGAAGTATTTGGGAATCAATGGGGATAACTATTTCCACAGATGTTTGTTTCATCAACTCAATGTTAAAAGGTACAAATGAGGTTTTCTCATGTGGTTATTAAGCCAATAGAACAGGAAGGACCTAGAGAGACTACTGAATTAAAAATAACATTTTCTTTCTTTGGAACTTTATAATTGTAACTTCTGTAGTGGCTTACAACTAGTTATTTGTTTTGCAAATATAGATTAAGGATCACAAAATTTTAAACAGATCCATTTATTTCATTTAAAGAAAAGTTTTTCCCCTGAAAAGCTGCTAGAAAAAATATCTATACAGTAGTTTAGCAGATAAAAGAAAGCAACTGTGACATGAATGCTGGTTTAAATGAAGTACAGGAAAAAATATTTAGAGTTATCAAATTAAATATGATAGGCAAGCACTGAACAGAAAAGTCACTAAAGCATAAGAAGCCAAGTGCCAATTTTACCAAAAGTGGACATTTATATAATTTTTACACAGATGTTTTACTTTTAATGATTTTCATTTTATAATAAAACAATTCAATATAAAACTCTAGCCTTACTTTCATAAAACCACACAAGATTAATGAAGGGGCCTTTGAGTTCTTTTCTTAATATTTCCCAAATAAGGAGAAAGAATAGACAGTCCAGTTTCAGGAGTGAGAGATGTTCATTCATATGTATGGGTATATACAGATACATATATATGGGAAGTGAAGGGGGACAGCAGAGTAAGATAATATAGGCACAATTCCACAGCAGGAAAGGTCTGAGGGCCAGGAACTGTAGAAAAGGAATGATCTAGAAGTTCCGGGGAAAAAAAAGTCTTACCTTCCTCATGGGAATGGGGAATTAGTGAAGGCTTCCTGAGGAGGTTTACTTTTGATTAGGACAAAATTTTGACCAAGACTAAACAGGCATAGTACTCGATCAGAAAAAGTAAGCCCAGCCACATAGCAAGATGTCAATAAAATTGTAATTGACAAAAGTTCCCGTGAGGCAGTATTTTTTTTTAATTGTGTAAGTATTGATGGAAGGGTGGATTTCCAATCCCCCTTGTTAGCAAAGTTTCATGTTTAATGAGCTGCTGTTTAAAATAAATAACTAATGGGCTGTCTTTCGACCTAAAGATAAAGGTAATACAATGTGTGTGGACAGAGAAAGTAAAGTTAACTGACATAGTGAACACTGGCCCACATGGCCAAGTACATAATAATCTGATGTTTGGTAGACTATCACAGTGATGTGGCAAGAGCTCATTATTCACAGAAAGCTCATTATCCTCATTTCTGTCATTTTACAGTGAGCTCATCATCAGTAAAATAAGATGGCTTCATCTTAATGAAACTCTATTGTGAGCAGAATTTTTCCTAAAATTACCAACTAAATTTCCTT
Organism: Giraffa tippelskirchi; assembly: GCF_054371585.1. NCBI lineage: Eukaryota > Metazoa > Chordata > Mammalia > Artiodactyla > Giraffidae > Giraffa > Giraffa tippelskirchi. Next base: position 126,776,398 of record NC_137276.1, on the reverse strand, counting down.
TTTAAAATTTCACACCCAAATGTATTTGAGAGCATGAATCTAGTGGCACAGTGGAATAGCATCGTTATTGTAAATCTATTCCAATTTTGTGGCCTTACTATACTGAGTGGAAAGAATTGGTAGGGCTGATTATTGAGGAAAAATTTAAAAATCCTGCCATCCAGAAAATTTCCCCACGATGCAGAAAGCAATTTTATTATCACATAAGCATTTAACTAGACTGTGATGCACAGCTAATCTGCTAATAAGATCACAAAGACAGGAAGAAATCCCACTTTTTAACATAGCCAAGCAGATACACTCCATTACATACATGTTCTCAAGATAAAAGATAATTTGTCCTCAACAGAACTTGTTATACTCTACTTCATAGTTTGTTTTAAATTCACCTGGTAATTGAAGTAGCCACCTGTGCTAGCTAACAGCGTTTGTTCAAATGAATATATATCTCTAGACAAAGCACTTGGTTAAGAAGCACTAAACTCCCAAAGTAATATGGAGATATGGGCCCTGTTTCCCTTGATGTTTACATTTTAAAGAAATGGCTCCCAGGTCCTCCAGAAAAATATTCTGGGTCTTCAAAAGATTTGCATACATATATGTTAAAGGAACAGAGGAAGCACACAGCCATAAGAGGTTTCCCAAGAAAGGGATGGGAGACGTCTCTTTCCCTTTAGGCAAGAGGGAAATTTTTTTTTTAACTTTAAATTTACTCTTTCATTATTTTGCTTTTTTCTTTTTAAATCAAAAGAGGCCCTTTTATTCTCTCACATTACACACTTTGTCGACTGTTCTTCGACATGAGGTGCGGTGATAACCGGCAGCAGCCGCATTAAGTATTTGTGAATCTGCTCTGACAGGATTACAAGGAAGATGTCAAAAATACAGACCCGTCCCCAGTCGTTCATTTCCGATTTCTTTCATGACACCAGTGTCACGCTGAGCCATTAACTCACGTTCAACTTTCAGGCCCTTCCCTAAAGAACTATTCCTTTAGTGTGAATCACCACTGATGAGGTCAGGGTCAGGTGAAGAGGGAGTTCACGCCCTGAGACTTTCTGAAGGGGCAGGATTTTCCAAATAGAAACTAACTGCAAGTCCAGCCAAAATCGGCTGCAAGGGTTTTGAAATCTGTCCCTTTATAACCCCGTTCCCTCGGGACCCGCGGAAGCGGGAAGAGGAGGAGAAGGTGCGGGAATGAAGCCTATCTTAGCCGCGCTCTCAGGGGAGAAGAGGGCGCCCAGCCGGACCGGCTCGCGAAGACTCGACGGAGGCAGCAGCTTGGGTCAGAGGCAAGGCGCGGGGCACATTCCCCGGGCGCGGCACCACGGTTCGGCTTTCCGGCTCTGCCCCCGGGGTGCCAGCACACCTCTTCTTCGGAACTGCGCCGGGACCAGGTCATTCCGGGGCTCAAGGAAGCCTTTCCTTGTCTCTCACCTACACTTCGATTCCGCCGTGGGCAAAACGGCTTTCGTCGTCTCCCAGGAGACCGTGCTGCACGTCGGCCTGACGTCAAGGCGCGGTGACGTCACGGCCCACGCCGCTCGCCAACGCGGAAGCAGGCCCCTCCTGCGCCGCCCCGGGCCAAGTCCTGGGCGGATGCTTTAAGTCTCCTGGCTGGGGTCAAAGAACGGGCTCAGCTTACGTTGGGTGCTGTGAGAAGGAGGCAAAGGAGGCAGAGGAGGGCGGGCTGGAGTCGTGGGGGCGGCTGCTGTGATGGAGGGAGACATTTCTAGCCCAGAGGCGGGTTGGAGTGACGGTGGCAGAGGTGGAGGACGAAATCGGTCTACCTCTCACCCCTGACCCCAGCGCCCTTGTGCCGGACGCGCCAGTGGGCAGTTACTGTTCTTGACCGGAAAGAAGATCCCTAGAGGTCATGAGTGTGTAAAGGGAATTTATGGTCTCAGTCACTACAGGGAGGGCAAGTTAATTGGGAAGGCGTTCGTAAAATTTTCATCCAAGTCCAAAAGTTGTCGAGATGAAGAGCTTAGTTCAAAAGGTCTCTTGAGACCTCTAGTCCCCAATTTATTTATAGAAGGCTGCCCACCCTTACACATTACTTACTTTCTTTTCTTCCTTCAAAAGAGTTTATTGATTACCTACTACCCAACTAGCAACTGCATACGAGGCTGGGGTGATGCTCAGTGACTAAATCCATGCAGGGATCTCATTCTCAGTACAGATCTTTCCCTTTACAGGATTTTATGAGCTCGAAAATGCAGCTCTTCCAAGAAATAAAACATTCACGGCTTGCTAGCAGGGGTAGAGACTTACTACTATTGAATGAAATGAGGTTGAGTGAATACAAAGAATATATAAAATGCTCTTAACCTGACTGGCATTTTTGCCCCAACACCTAAGTGACTTTCTGTTTCCATTCTCTAAAAGAGAGCATCTTTCTTCATCTGGAAAAGATAAGCAAGAATTAAGGGAAGCACAGGAAATGGCAACCCACTTCAGTATTTTTGCCTGGAGAATTCCATGGACAGAGGAACCTGGCAGGCAAGGAACCTGGGGTCGCAAGAGTTGGACACAACTAAGTGACTAAGCACAGCACACGAGACAGCCAATGAAGTGGTCAAGTACAGTATGTTTATGAGTCTTGCAAAGAACTTTCAGGGTTGTTCACCCTCAGCACATTTCTTTGAGGAACAATGAAGGCAGGATTGTTCCCATTTTGTAACAGTGGGGATGTAGGTAACACAAAAAAACAATTCATCCAGATCCAACCAGTGCTTCATCCAGAATAGGAATTGCACAACTAACGCAGGATAGCTCTTCTGAAGTCAGTTTGGCTATCGTATGATTACTAGCATTGATAATATTTGAGTACTTTGTATATATGATAAGGAAACTAAGGATGGAGAAGATTCAGCTGCAAGGCTGTAATTTATTGTGTGGTCTCATTGCACCTGTGCTTATTCATCTGTACATTGGCATTGAGACCAATTTTCCTTCCACTGTAAATGTACACTAGACCTTCACACTGTCCAATAAGATAATCACATGTGACTACTTAATTTGGTTAAAATGAAATAAAATTTCAAATTCCATCTGTTTATTGCACTAGCCATATTTCAAGCACTCAGTAGTTACGTGTTGCTCAGAGAAAGGCTCAATAAAAGACAGAAATGGTATGGACCTAACAGAAGCAGAAGATATTAAGAAGAGGTGGCAAGAATACACAGAAGAACTGTACAAAAAAGATCTTCACGACCCAGATAATCATGATGGTGTGATCACTCACGTAGAGCCAGACATCCTGGAATGTGAAGTCAAGTGGGCCTTAGGAAGCATCACTATGAACAAAGCTAGTGGAGGTGATGGAATTCCAGTTGAGCTATTTCAAATCCTCAAAAATGATGCTGTGGAAGTGCTGCACTCACTATGCCAGCAAATTTGGAAAACTGAGCAGTGGCCACAGGACTGGAAAAGTTCAGTTTTCATCCCAATCCCAAAGAAAGTCAATGCCAGAGAATGTTCAAACTACTACACAATTGCACTCATCTCACATGTTAATAAAGTAATGCTCAAAATTCTCCAAGCCAGGCTTTAACAGTACGTGAACCCTGAACTTCCAGATGTTCAAGCTAGTTTTAGAAAAGGCAGAGAAACCAGAGATCAAATGGCCAACATCTGCTGGATCATTGAAAAAGCAAGAGAGTTCCAGAAAAACATCTATTTCACTTTATTTACTATGCCAAAGCCTTTGACTGTGTGGATCACAATAAACTGTGGAAAATTCTTAAAGAGATGGGAATACCAGACTACCTGACCTGCATCTTGAGAAATCTGTATGAAGGTCAGGAAGCAACAGTTAGAACTTGACATGGAACAACAGATTGGTTCCAAATAGGAAAAGGAGTACGTCAAGGCTGTATATTGTCACCCTGCTTATTTAACTTCTATGCAGAGTACATCATGAGAAACGCTGGGCTGGAAGAAGCACAAGGTGGAATCAAGATTGCCGGGAGAAATATCAATAACCGCAGATATGCAGATGACACCACCCTTATGGCAGAAAGTGAAGAAGAACTAAAAAGCCTCATGATGAAAATGAGAGAGGAGAGTGCAAAAGTTGGCTTAAAGCTCAACATTCAGAAAACTAGGATCATGGCATCTGGTCCCATCACCTCATGGGAAATTGATGAGGAAACACTGGAAACAGTGTCAGACTTTATTTTTTGGGGCTCCAAAATCACTGCATATGGTGATTGCAGCCATGAAATTAAAAGAGGCTTATTCCTTGGAAGGAAAGTTATGACCAACCTAGATAGCATATTAAAAAGCAGAGACATTACTTTGCCAACAAAGTCAGTCTAGTCAAGGCTATGGTTTTTCCAGTAGTCATGTATGGATGTGAGTGTTGGACTGTGAAGAAAGCTGCGCACCGAAGAATTGATGCTTTTGAACTGTGGTGTTGGAGAAGACTCTTGAGAGTCCCCTGGACTGCAAGGAGATCCAACCAGTCCATCCTAAAGGAGATCAGTCCTGGGTGTTCATTGGAAGGTCTGATGTTGAAGCTGAAACTCCAATACTTTGGCCACCTGATGCAAAGAACTGACCCATTGGAAAAGATCCTGATGCTGGGAAGGATTGGGGGCAGGAGGAGAAGGGGATGACAGAAGGTGAGATGGCTGGATGGCATCACCGACTCGATGGACATGAGTTTGGGTCAACTCCAGGAGTTGGTGATGGACAGGGAGGCCTGGTGTGCTGCGATTCATGGGGTCACAAAGAGCCGGACACGACTGAACGACTGAACTGAACTCAACCGAACCACATGACACAGCATATAGAGAGAATATTTTGATCATCAAAGAAAGTTTTGTTGAACATTGGTAGACCCAATAAGAGTTTTGAGGATAAAATGTTGAAAAATTGTGACGTATAGCCCTTGTTAAATGAGTAGCAATGAAAAGTTATATTCCTGAACACCACAGCACCCACCCCTACCCTCACTCGGCATAAGAAAACAGCCCACCCCAACTCAGGGAGCAAGCACGAGAAAGTGTTCCTTGTTTTTGCTCCCTTGTGCTGCACATGCATCCCAGTAAAGCCTTGCCTAGGGAAAAAAAAGAAATGAAGTTAAAGAGTTGTAGCAGGGTGTTACAAAACAGGGTTTTTTTTTAAAGTTTTAAAAGAGTAATCAAATAAGCCTCTTCCTGTTGTTGGTGTGTGTTTTGGTGGGGTTTTTTTTTTGGTTTTTTTTTTTTTGGCTCTCAGTTGGTCTCAGTCTCTTCCTCTGTCTCTTCAGATTTCTTTCCTTGTCCTTTTTGTTTTTTCAGTCCTTTTCTCTACCCCATTATTAGCTGTATTGGAACTGAAGTAGAATTTAAAGCATTGCCATCATTGGACATATTGAATAAAGTTTTGTTTTATCCTCTTTTTGAATTTTAAACTGTGTAAGTTTCACTTTTTACTGCAACTTTTAAAAATAATCAGTGAAAACCAAATTGAACTCCTTTTAGCCTCTTCTGTATATGGCAGAAAGCAAAGAAGAACTAAAGAGCCTCTTGATGAAAGTGAAAGAGGAGAGTGAAAAAGTTGGCTTAAAATTCAACATTCAGAAAATGAAGATCATGGCATCCGGTCCCATCACTTCATTGCAAATAGATGAGGAAACAATGGAAACAGTGACAGACTTTATTTTGGGGGCCTCCAAAATCACTGCAGATGGTAACTGCAGCCATGAAATTAAGACACTTGCTCCTTTGAAGAAAAGCTATGACCAATCTAGACAGCATATTAAAAGGCAGAGACATTCCTTTGCCAACAAAGGTCCATCTAGTCAAAGCTGTGGTTTTTCCAGTAGTCATGTATGGATGTGAGAGTTGGAATATAAAGAAAGCTGAGTGCCGAAGAACTGATGCTTTTGAACTGTGGTGTTGGAGAAGACTCTTGAGAGTCCGTTGGACAGTAAGGAGACCAAACCAGTACATCCTAAAGGAAATCAGTCCTGAATATTCATTGGAAGGACTGATGCTGAAGCTGAAACTCCAATACTTTGGCCACCTGATGCAAAGAACTGACTCATTGGAAAAGACCCTGATGCTGGGAAAGATTGAAGGCGGGAGGAGAAGGGGATGACAGAGGATGAGATGGCTGGATGGCATCACCAACTCAATGGACATAAGTTTGAGCAAGCTCCAGGTGTTGGTGATGGACAGGGAAGGCTGGCGTGCTGCAGTCCATGGGGTCGCAAAGAGTCGACGTGACTGAATGACTGAACTATGACCCTTTATTATAATTTTTCTTCTGTCAATTTCTCAGGGGTCATTGACCCCTGAGATAGAAAAAAAAAAAATACTTGCTAGTTTTTGAAGTAGAATCTATGTAAAGTGATAACCTAGGGCTTTCCACGTGGTTCACACAACTTTGTGTTGTCATGTTAACATTTCAGTTCAGTTCAGTCGCTAAGTCATGTCCGACTCTGCAACATGCAACACCGTGGACTGCAGCACGCCAGGCCTCCCTGTCCATCACCAACTCTCAGAGTTTACTCAAATTCATGTCCATTGAGTTGGTGATGCCATCCAACCATCTCATCCTCTGTCATCCCCTTCTCCTCCTGCCTTCAATCTTACCCAACATCCTGGGCTTTTCCAGTGAGTCGGCTCATTGCATCAGGTGGCCAAAGTATTCAAGTTTCAGCTTCAGCATCAGTCCTTCCAATGAATATTCAGGACTGATGTCCCTTAGGATGGACTGGTTGGATCTCCTTGCAGTCCAAGGGACTCTCAAGAGTCTTCTCCAACACCACAGTTCAAAAGCATTAATTCTTCATCACTCAGCTTTCTTTATAGTCCAACTCTCACATCCATACATGACTACTGGAAAAACCACAGCTTGACTAGATGGACCTTTGTTGGCAAAGGAAAGTCTCTGCTTTTTAATATGCTGTCTAGGTAAATGTTAAGATTTATGAGAACACAATGTCTATGTTTCTGTTTCTGTTATGAATTTGAATTTACCTCATTATCCAGCACAGCGTTGCCATTCATGCCAGTCATTCTGCTAAGTAGTATTATGCCCCTTCCTCTCCTCTTCCTGTCCCCACATGAAAAGCATGTGGGAAAATAGGTACTTTGTCTTGAATTCTAATATAAAGATTAGGAATTCTCCAAGATTGCTCATTTTAAAGTACCCTCAGAACTGTACAATGGGAGCATGGCAAAAGCACAATTGTTATGTCGCTAAGTTGTGTCCAACTCTTTCGACCCCATGGACTGTAGCCCTCCAGGCTCTTCTGTCCATGAGATTTCCCAAGCAAAAATACTGGAGTGGGTTGCCATTTCTTTCTCCAGAGGATCTTCCCAACCCAGCGATCAAACCCGAGTCTCCTGCATTGCAGGTAGATTCTTTACTGCTAAACCCCTTGGGAACCCACAGTTAGCCCAATTTTATTTTTATCTGGTGAATCAGAACACAGTACAACACTACCTCCTCAAAAGTATGATAAAAATGGTTGCAGGTGAGCCTCCCAGACTGAAAGCAATGATGGCTTTTACTGCTATTTCTGGATTCCATCCAATGCAAGTGCAGAATTTTTTAAAAGTCAACATTTACTGGGCTCTTTGCAGGCATTTCATACACAGTGTCTCATATACTGAGAATCTTTCCAAAAATAACTCAGTCAGATCTTATTGTTTACTCTCACTCAAAAAGATAGAAGTAGCCAAGGGCATGACCCAACACATGAGCACAGAAGTACTCTTGGACTGAATGTGAATGTAAGCAGAAGCACCTGGGCCTCCTGTATTGTGTTAGCTGACCCTGCCAGCCAGCCAGTACCCACAGGGCCTCAGGCTATTTTGGATAAGTCACATATAAATACCTACGATAGCTTCCCAGGTGGCACAATGGTAAAGAATCTGCCTGCCAATGCAGAAGACATGGGTTTGATCCCTGGGTAGGAAAGATCTCCTGGAGTACAAAATGGCAACCCACTCCAGTATTCTTGCCTGGACAACTTTATGGACAGAAGAGCCAGCCAGGCTACAGTCTGTGGGGTCGCCAACAGTCAGATATGACTGAGCATGAGCATGAAATTCCTAAGAAGTACTGAATTCTGGAAATGTAACTTTGTCTTATACTTACCTTTTTCACAACTTTTCCCATACAGCTTCGTTTAAAAAAAAAAAGTCAGCTACAAGAGACCACTTGCGTTTTGTACTTCCTACCAAGATGTGGATAGGATTTCCTTTCCAAATATGATTTTTTTAAAAGCTACTAATCAATAGTTAGACTCCTTTGTAGACCTATTTTGTCTATTTTGAACCCTAAATAACTCTGTTCTAGAGGTGGCTTGAACACAAAATACTATTTGTAAGTTTAGACTCTATATTTTTTGAATCCATCGCATGTGCAGTGTAAACTTGAGTACCTGATAAAATGAAGGTCACAATGTTTAAATAGCACTTCTCTCTAGGAGTTCAAATGTTTTGTCATCTGTGCAGCAATAAATTGTGTACTGAATTCTTTTTAGCCCTGAGAATATGATTATTAAACAAAATTTCCAGTGACACAAGTTAGGCCTTGAAGAAATAAACATCTACTTTCAAATATTCAAAGTCAAGCTCTACAATGAACCCTTTGATGATTGTAAACATGTACTCTTGTAGCCTGTTCATTACTGATAAGGGCTTCACCCAAAAATGTACTGTGTGCCAAATATAGGTTAATATTTATCATATTAATATACTGATTTTTAATTGAGATATAACTGAAATACATTAGTTCCAGGTAGCCAACAAAATGATTCAATATTTATTTATATTGTAAAATAAAGGCAATAAGTCTAGTTAACATCCATCACCACACATAGATACAATTTTTTTTTCTTATGATGAGAGCTTTTAAGATATGCTCTCTTAGCTTCTTTCAAATAAACAGTACAGTATTATTAACTATAGTCACAGTACTGAAACACTGCATCCGCAGGACTTATTTTCATGAATATATTTTAAAACACAAAAAGAATAAAGCTCTAACAGTACTCACTTAATACTTTTGTAATGAATTTGATGCTCAAAATTATTGTACTGACAGTTCTTTAACCTTAGCATCCAATATCTAGCCTATAACAAATATCAATGAAATCAAAGACTGAAAATTGATAACTACCTTATACACTTAAAAAACTTTTTAAAGAACTTGCTTTTTTCATGAAATTATTACTTATTTCTGAGATTTCCATAGATTCTAATGAAGCATCTAAGACTAACATTTGTTTTGATAAGTGATTGGCAGCAGTGATTTCATTCTACCTTTATAGAGATGAAGTTCATGTTTCTGTACTTGTAATTTTAAGTAACTATGGAATTTATAAGACTCAGAGTAATTTTCCTGTCATTTTTTTTTTTACATCTCTAGTAATAGGATATTTTAATGCCATTAAATCAGGAGTTGTGAATCATCTTAAAAGTATTTTCTTATGAACTACTGATAAAAAAAAATCAAACATTACTATCAAACAGGTGAAAAAGATTAATCATAGTAGCCCTGGTTTGCAAGGGTATAGAGACACTAGCACTCTTTTTTTTATTTTTGTCTGTGTTGAGTCTTTGTTGTAGCATGCAGGCTTTCTCCAGTTACAGAATGCAGGCTTGGCATGTGGGATCTTAGTTCCCCAACTAGGGGTTGAACCCACACCTCCTGCATTGGAAGGTAGATTCTTTTTTTTTTTTTTTTTTTTAGGGAAGTCCCACAATTAGCACTGTTAAACACTGCTTTAAGGTTGAAAAATTAATACATTATGTTTTAAACACCTTGAAATGTTCAAAACTATTACAGTGGGCACCTGATTCTCCCTTCTTCCTTTTGTTCAGGAATCCAGACTTCATCCTCCCTTCTGCCCCCGCTACCCCTAAGCACACATGAATCAGCCTAACTTCAGGAATGATTAGGTCAATTCTGCTGACCACTTTCCCTTTACCAGTGATTTAATCAGGAATGGGCCTATAACCCAATTCTGACGAAACAGACTCCAAGGGAAGTCTGCTGTAAGCTTCTGAAAAATTCTTCCTTATTAGCACAAATACTTAAGGTTCATCACAGTCTTGCTTCTAATGTTTAAAAATCTGAAGTATCAAAATGAAATAAATTTATCAAAGAAGAAGACTGTGCAGCTGTTAAAAATGATGATGTAGTTTATTGATGGTGAATGTCCCAATGGATTCTATTCCTTTTTCTATGAAAAAAGGAAAGTTATAAATAGTATTATAAATTTTAAAAATGTATTCCAAATAGCATTCTAAATATATATATATCTTCATTATTACTATCAGTGTATATTGTATCAGGATATTAAAGTTACCTCACAGAATCAGCAGAAGAGCTAAATAACCAAGCTTCAAGAAAACAGGAAACAGGACTGCTCTGAGAACTCTGGGAACTCTAAAAAGCCATAGAAAGTCTCAACCCCTTGAATCTACCACTTACTCAAAGCTGGTTCCTTTCTCTTTTACAGTCTCTGTTGGTGGCAGGGCAGTGGCGGCTGATAACCGTTTTGAAACCAAGAGGAAATGAGACTTTTATTCCCAACCTCCAGTTAGAAAAATTCCAGGAAATGACTGTTTAGCACAGCCTGAGTTATACCCCAATCCCTTGATCAAATCACTGAAACCAGGAGGAGTCAGGTACCAGTCTCGTGACCAATTGTGGTTCCCAGGAAGGCCAGGCTACACAGGATGGTACCTCCCTTTCTAATTACACGTCTAGCAGAGAAGAGACAGAAGAATCCGAGAAGGGGCAGTTCTGTCCCAGAAGAAAGGAAGAGTGCTAGGCAAATAAATATATGTTCTTACCCACAGAAGTGAGAATCTGAGTTAACTGGGAGAATATTTTAAAATTAAACAGTGAATCTTGCTATCTTTCCACATGTAGTAAGTTGAGAGATGAACATGTGTATTCTGAAAGAGCTTTCTGGGACTTTATGTAGATACCCTAACCCCGGAGAAGCCCCTCTTACATGAGGGTGTGCTACCTGTGTAACCAAAGTGAGTATGAAACTAGGCACCACTGGCCCAAAGGTAATAATGGGGAAATAAACAAAAGCGTAGATCCATCAAATGAAATTTTAAATAAATAAGCTAACATGTAATTTTTTTCAGCCGACCCAAGTGGTTTTATGTGTTAAGCTGTCTTAGCGTCAGTATTTTTATTTTGCCCTCGAATCTTGATTTATCTACATATCTACAAACATTTGAATTATATAAACATATCTGAATAAAAAAAAATTCCCCCCCCACATGATCTTTAGAAGGAAGTTGGATTGTGGTGTCCTGTAAAGTCAGTTATTTTTTCTTTTTCTTTTTTAAATATCCTTGGACTCTTGAGTCGCCATGCAAGAAGTCTCTCCCATTTGCACGCCATTAAAACCAGACATCTCTCTCTCCTTGCAAAATAAAGCACTAGCAAGAACGCTTCTAAGAGGAATGATAGTTTGCCCAGCATCCCGACTGTTATTAATCTTTGTGCAGAGTGCACAAAACTTGCGTCCTCGCTCTGGTTCCTTCCTGTGTAAGCATGTCACACAAACGCACCTGTGTGCCAAGCCTCTAAACGTAAAGCTTTTCTTGGAAGCTTCCCCGGAACGACTGCTCTTTGATAGAGCGCTCTGGTTCCCAGTTCGTTTAATACATCCTGTCTGAGCGGGTTTTATTACTGAATGTTACCCAGGTTCCGATAACAAGGAGATGCCGTGTCCTCCCGGGTGAACTCACTCCCTGTCCCAGAAATATAGCGTGACTCCCCTCCCCGCTGCGGTTGTAAAAGTGGAAACCCGGCACCGCCCTCCTGCACCTGCGCTCCCGCCCCGCGGCGGCGGCGACAAGCCCGGGTGGGAGGGCTGCCCCGGGCACGAAGTGCGTGCGGCCGCCGGGCGGCGGGTCACGCAACCCCGCGGCCCCGCCCCCGCTGCCTGCGCTCGCCGCTTCCGCGCTAACCCGGGCTTCCTGCCGGGCCCTGCGCCCGCCTCGCGTGCCGGCGCGGCCGCCTAATCCCGTGAGGAATCCCTGATTCGCCCGGCCCCCACCGCCAACTTGAGCCCGAGCGGCTAAAGCCCTCATTTTAACGCCGAAAAGTACCCAGCTCCGCTGCTGTAAGGCAAAGAGCTCGGGCGGCGGGACGAGAGCGAAGGGAAACGAGGGCGAGGAGTCACGAGTCGCCTCCGCGGACCGTTCTTGGCTTCCTGAGCGGTCCCGACGCTTGCTCGCCGCCTGCCTTACCCGGGCAACCACAGCAGCCTGGCGGCCTTGCGCCCTCCGGGTGTTGCGCCCCGGGAAGAGGGTCCGCATCCCCCCACCCCCCAGGCAGCCCTTTCTGCCGGGAACTCGGGGCGCACGGGAGGCAAGTGGCGCTGCCAGGCGACTGACCCGGTTGGCCCGGCGCCTTCCCCACACTGGGGTGGCTGACAGCTGTGTGTCAGGGGGCGTGAGGGACAGGCCCCTCCGAGGCTGAAGAGAGCGAAGGCTACCCCCTGGGAGGTCAGGTTATTTGTTGACGTTCGGGGGCCGTCTTCCTGCAGCCGGAGAACGGCGGTGGCGTGGTGACAGGCAGGCTGGGCCTCCGAGGGGCGGTGGGGCGCGTCCGCACGCAGGCTCCGGGGTGGGCGCAGCCCCGGCGCCTCTCACGCTACGCCGCGTGCAGCCGAAGCAGCGCGTGTCGTGACGAGCGGCGATGAGCTCAGGCAGTTACCACAGCGTCGGGCTGGGAAGTGCAGCCTGTCACGCAGCCCGGCGTCGGCTGCGCGCCCGCCCTGCCCCGGCGGCCTGGCCGCCCCGCCCCGCACGCCAGCTTCGGCAGAGGGCGCTGGGGGTGAATCAGCCCCTTCTAGTGGACGGGGAGCCAGAGAAGAACACCGTGGAAAATGCAACTTGCACACTTAGGGGGCTGGATTCCTCGAGCAAACCGGTTTGCGAGGCACACACTGATAATGACCTCTGTGAATCACTTGTGTTATACTTTGCCCAGTAGGTAACTGTCTAAAAACCACTGTAACACGGGAACTCAAAGGTCATTAAAATGTGCCTTTAATTTGCTTCGTTCAACAGGCAGTGCACACGGCCTGCATATGCATGCATAGGAATACACATTTAATTTATACAGTCAAGTCTGGAGGCATGGTTTGGCAAGAGCGGTAATTGTGAATTCAGTACGAGAGTCAGAGTACAAACAGTATGATTACCTAAAAGGACAAATGAACTGAAAAAAAAAATTGAGACCATGACACGAGGAAGCCATTACATTCATCATTTCATGGTTTTGAACATCTTGTTCAACACACAACGGAAACTTATAATTAGACACAGAAATCGCCAAGTAGTTGCACCAGGCAAACATTAAAAAAAAAAAAGGCCTTATGTTATAGACACATGATTAACATCTATATATACATAAGAGAGAAGTGATCTTTAAATTTTTTGTATTTCGGTCATTTCCTCAGTATACGTGTGACTCACTGATAGGTATGTCACTATGAAACAATTAGGATTAATCACCATGTGCAGAAAAATTTTAAATGTTTGTTATGACAATTTTTTTTAACAGATTGTAAGGTTCATGTGATACAAGTTCAGTGAGGAAATAGGGACTTGAGCCTAAGTGCTCCCCGAAGGGCATCAAATGAATGTTTTGAATGAAGAAAGGAATGAGTGAATGAATGAATGTGTAGTCAGTCCTCTGACAGTTAAAGCCGTGAACTAAAGTGTCTTGAGTGAGTAATACAGCCCTGCCACTGACTCATGTGTGATCCTGGTTTGATGGAAATAATGCTTATAGCATACCTATTTCACCAGATGTGTGAGGAGGAGTAGACCTTACCAAAGGTGCTTTGAAATCTTTGGTGGAAGGTGATATATTCAATTATAAATAATACACTGTGATTATGCAACCCCATATATGAAATTACAAAGTAAAATAATGTTTATAAGCATCTTTGCCACCAACTTTTTGTTTGTACCTAGTCTATCAAGTGGGCTTCCCTGCTGGTTCTGACAGTAAAGAATCTGCTTGCGTTGCTGGAGAGCTGGGTTGGACTGCCAGGTCCGGAAGATCCCCTAAAGAAGGGAATGGCAACCCACTCCAGTATTCTTGCCAGGAGAATTCCATGAACAGAGGAACCTGGTGGGCTTCAGTCCATGGATTCACAAAGAGTTGGACACGACTAGGCGACTAACACTTTCACACTTTTCATAGTCTTATCAAGCATTGAACTATATATAGGCTGCATCCTTATATAAAATGTTTGGCTTATAGACATTTTATTGTTGGTGATGTTCAAGGGATGTTTTAAATAATTGGTATTTGAGTAGTATTTGTGGTGATGTTATTTTACAAGAGAGTTGAGACCTCTGGCCTATGAAGTGCCTAAGAGAAAACTAATTTTGATGACTTTCTAATTTGATCTGTGGAATCTTGAAAGCAAGATACCTCTTGCTTCCTGATACTCAGTGACTGAATGCCTAGGATTAGAGATATATTTAATCAACATATTAACGGACCTACTGTGTTTCAGTTATTGCTCTAGGTGTTGGGGACAGAGCAGTGACCAATTTTTAAATGTTTTTGCCTCTTTAAATGCAGACCACCTTAGGAATAGGAATATAGTATGTCCATCTTTGTGAACATGTAAAACCTGCTCCTCATCTCAACTTTTAGAAGAAATCTGAGAGGAAAGGAGTCACCATAAAATGGTAAATAGTTTTAAGTTGAATCAGAAGGCAGATACCATACTTAATCAGCCTCTTCTACTTAGAAAATCATAAGACAGAACCACCCAGTACTGCCTGTTTTCCATTATTCTTCATATCAAAGTTGCCTTCATCTTTCTCAGTGCTCTCATCTATGATTGGAAGGCTCTGAAACCCTTTCTGCCAGGAGGCCACCATATACATGTGCAGTTTGTTGACTGCATAATGGTGCCTGGCAGAGGAGGTGGGTAGGCTTTGAACTCCAGCCTCTAGCTTTACCTGCTAAGATACATGTCACCCACCTCAGGAAGTAGTGTCTTTTTAAAAAATTTGAACAAAGTACCGTAGGGCTCAGGGTTCTCTCTGTTCTTCCGAGTTCTCAGGCACCTAGCTCTCATCTGTCCTTTGACATGTATTTTCATACTGTATTTAATAGCACTACTCTGTTATGAGTCTCCAGACAGGAAGCACTTGGAGGATGGGAAGAAATCAAGGCTGAAGGAGAAATGAACCAACTCCTGTCAGCTTCCGTGTGTGCTGCATGCTAGCTCGCTTCAATCATGTCTAACTCTTTGTGACCTATGGATTGTAGTCCTCCAGGCTCCCCTGTCCATGGGATTCTCCAGGCAAGAATACTAGAGTGGGTTGCCATGCCCTCCTCCAGGGAATCTTCTCAACCCAGGGATTGAACCCTTGTCTCCTGCATTGGCAGGCAGATTCTCTACCACTAGCGCCACCTAGGAAGCCCTGTCTGCTTCCAAGATGACCAATGAACATCTGGATCAATGACGATTAGCTGAGGCATGAACGCTGTATGAAATGTTTTGCAGCAAAATAGAAACAGTGCTGGAGAAACAACCTGACTTTTCCATTTTAGCAAACTGAAAGAACTGTCAACCTGCAACAGTTTGCTTAGTACTGCATTGCAACCCGAGGACACAATACCATCAGACAACGTGGCTCAACCTTTTAGCTGAGCTCATTTGTTGGATTTGATATCAGATGATTTGACATAGGATATATGTCCTGCTGAACCCTGGGCACAGCCTTGCTATTAGCCTTTTCATTGCCGGTTGCTAACTTCCCTGTGGTCTGTTGACAGTACTTCACGTTGCAAACAATGAGTGGTAGAGACTACAGTCAAGATGTAGTGACCTGATTAGTCCAGACTCTTGCAGGGGAAGACGTGCAAATAGATAAGCCCCAACAGGACCTGAAGAACCTTGTGATTTTGAAATCTTGGGTGGATGGGTCCCGCCCTGTATACGCCTTAAATCTTCTGGTACTTTGAAGGTATAATTATTGCTCAGCAACTCCTGGGATGAGTTAATTAGATCTTTGTATGGTTTGATTATAAAAAAACTTACTAAAATGTGCAAATGTGTGCACAATATAGATATATTTTTAAAACATGGAATTTTATGTTTTTAAAACACGTAAGCATAAAAATAATCCAACTGCATTAAAATCTTTTTAAATAGTCTTTTTCTAATAATTGTTAAGCAGATAGTTTTGTATTAATAGTTTTAACATATAGAAATGTTAAAGCAAATGCAACATATTAAGGAATGTGATTAATCAGAGGTACACAATTTATCATTTCACATATCAAGTAAAAATTCCTAGGATATTTCTTAAATTAATGATTATTTACAAAACCCTTTAGAGAGTATTGCTTTCAGTTTTATATAGTTTCAAAGTGGGCAAACAGATAAAAGATTCTATAAACCTTATACCTACTGAAGATAAGAATAAAAGCAATTGTGAAACTTTACAGATAGAAGACACCTAGTAAATACAGTTTATTATTATAAACTGATTAATATAATTCCTTACTTGAGACAATAAATGTAGCATGCAATATTGTTTCCTGTTTCAGGACAGAGACTGCTTCTTGTTGATATTTGCATCGCTAGTATCACCCAGTAAATGGTGATGATTGAATGAATCAATTAATGAATGAGTATGAGAGAAAACTCCTAAGAACTAACCTCCAAGCAATTCAATCTAATCCCTAGGCCCTCCCAGTTTCTCTCTTGCTGAGTGTCTTCCCCAGATTATTGATGCTTTACGTGAGCAATCAGGAAAGAGGAAGCAATCCAGATGGAAGGCTAGCTGTGGTCAGATGCCTCTGAAATGAACAAAGTATTTGCAGATGTTTCAACAAGTGGAGGGGTTGGGCTGAGTCTAGGCCACAGGAAACAACTTCCACACCTTGGGGCTACTACCATAAAGGTATCATCACTCACTGGCACAGGATTTTGTTGGAAACTTGAAAAGGCACTGGGGTTGGAATGCTGCATGAATCCAGACTTGCCTCAGGAATGCCACAAGTGATCAGAATTAAGTATAGAAATTAATGTGATTTGTAAAAATAGTAAGTTTCATGACTATCTGGGAATCAAATCCTTTAATCACTTTAGACAGAACTAATGAAACTAGAAGAAACCATCATTGATTTTGAGAGTCTCCTTCTAAATTAGTTGGCCTTTGGCTTTTGGAGAGCAAAGTTCAAATTCCAGTTCCTGTCTGACAGGAAAGTAAGTCAGACACAAAGTAGATACATAGTCTTTTAGACTCCAAAATGAAACAGCAGGGCAAAAAGGAAATCTGAGTCTTGAAGAAACTTTGTTTTTGAAGTTGCTGAATTCAGTCACCTACTGTGATATTTTTCACTGCCTTTTGAGGCAGTTTGCTTTATTTTTAATCAAAAAAAATTTTTTTAGTGCCATCATTTTATTTTGCATCGGGGTATATCCAGTTAACAGTGTTGTGATAATTTCAGGTTTAAGGCTGTTCACTTTAGATTTATGATATTTGTCCTTGTTGGCAAGTCTATTCTGATGTAAATAAGGAACTTTATATTATCTAATGGAAAATTTCTAAATTCTACTATGTTCAGTGCGTGTTCTCTTCCAGACCATGTTAAATTTCTAGTGGTGTAGTGGACAATGGGGCACATGATTACAAGTACCAATTGCTTGATAAGATATTAATAAGATACAAAGCCACCTTTTAAAAAGCTCAGAACTAGATTTAGCCATTTACTGACTTTGTGCCCTGGTCATATTACTGAAGCTTCCCTGATGGCTCAGAAGGTCAAGATTACTACCTGAGCCTATTTTCTCATCTCTCACATGGTAATAATTGGAGGATGGTTTTGATTTTGGCTTGGTGAACAAGGAAGAGATTATTTTCTAAAGCAATTATCTGAATGCTTGGCAACATTGGATTTGTTCCATAAAATCTTAAACTTTTAAAGTGAGAAGATTTTATAGTAGCATAGCTGTGGACACTTTACTAATAGGGTTAAGCTTTTTAGTACCCCAAATGAAAGTTTTTTGAAACATCGTAAGGAATAAAAGAAAATACTAGCACTAAAATTGGGATATTTGGAGGGTAGACTAAAATTAATTAACCCCAACATTATTAAAGAATTATACATATGTTGCTATTCTAAGTGAATTTGCTCTTTCAAAATATTGGGATTCAATATACATAGACTAGATGCTGGCAGCAAATCCTTTTATATATTTTTTTAAAACAAACAAAATGGTGTATTAGATTTGCTGCAACTCCCTCTTATAGAATTAGATCGATAGAGCAAAGAAGAAACTTAAGTATCATCAAGTCATCAAATTCCTCATTTTATGGATGAGGAAACAAATTCCAACAGGATAATTTATTTTTTTAATTATTGTTATTATTATTACAGGTGCTGTACAAGGCACCAATCTTGTTCTGGGCATTCAACAGTGAACCAGACAGATGTGGCTTCTTGCCTTAAAACACAGCTAATGGAAGAGCTGGAATCAGAAATGAGTCTGTGCATCTCTAATTAACACAATTTGCATTGGTCAAGTACTGACGCGGGACCAGGCCCTAAGTATTTCACCTACATTAAGTCTTGAAATCTTCCCTAACTTTAGTAAGGAGGAACATGTCTTGCCACTCCTGGTGTCTCCTTCTGTGTGGTGGGAGCTCGATAAATGTAATAATCGTGGCTCCTTTCTCAACATCTGAGTTAGGAAAGAGTAACAGTTCATGAGTAGCCCAACACTCCCCCTTCTTTAGGACTGAGCTGTCCTGAAGGGAATGTTCTTCTTTGCTCCTTCAGGCCCAAAGATGAATAGGGCAGAAGGAGGCCTTTTTAGGTCTTGTGAACAGGAACAGAAGTCTCATACTGGGGTTTTAAATGAGGCAGCTCTTTGTCAGATATCAGCCTTCTCATCAGTAAAATCCCTGTCAGTATGTATGCAAGAGAGAAGCATTTCATAAAAATGAGTAAGTAAGCAAGTGCATACTTTCATATTTATACCATCTCAAACCAACCAGGTTCTCTCCAGTGTGCATTATCTGTGCCTTGTGCTCTGATCTCATCTGCCACAGCATCCAGGAAATAGTACCTTAAAATATTATCCATATAACCTTCCAGGATCATTTGGCCCAAACAGCAGAGCAGCTTGCACAGCAGCCTGGACCTGTTGCAGATGGTACATTAAATTAACCATCATACCTTCTAAACAGAAATGGTCCAATTTCCTCAATTTCTAAATTGTGAGGGTTTGTGGTTAGACTTTTTGGGAGACAGAACGGTGAGATGATAGGAACATGGGATTTATAGAATTAGAAGACTAAGATTTGAGTCTCGCCTGGGTAACTCTGTTTAACTTTGAATCTCTGTTTTTCCTCTAGATAACAACACAGATTGCCTTACTGAGCTCACCTGATTGTTTGAAGCCCAAAGAGGAAAAGGAATGTGTAAGTGCTTTATAAACTGTAAAGAACTATAAAAATGTTAGTCGTTTTATAGGCTTAAAGGGCAGTCTTTTAAATCATGGTTCTTACTTTTCCTATGGATTTTAAGCTTCACTTTATACCAAGGTGGTTGTAAGGTTTGGTGATTCAGAGTACACTATGCTATGCTATGCTATGCTAAGTCGCTTCAGTCGTGTCCGACTCTGTGAGACCCCATAGACGGCAGCTCACCAGGCTCCGCCGTCCCTAGGAT
Source organism: Giraffa tippelskirchi (assembly GCF_054371585.1). Classification (NCBI taxonomy): domain Eukaryota; kingdom Metazoa; phylum Chordata; class Mammalia; order Artiodactyla; family Giraffidae; genus Giraffa; species Giraffa tippelskirchi. The sequence continues at coordinate 126,756,694 of NC_137276.1, read as the reverse complement.
TCTCCAGGCAAGAATACTGGAGTGGGTTGCCATTTCCTTCTCCAATGCATGAGAGTGAAAAGTGAAAGTGAAGTCGCTCAGTCGTGTCCGACTCTTAGCGACCCCATGGACTGTAGCCTACCAGGCTCCTCCGTCCATGGAATTTTCCAGGCAAGAGTACTGGAGTGGGGTGCCATTGCCTTCTCCGCAGAGTACACTAGATGGTTATTATTCAAAGGCTGAAAACCATGCTACTAAGCTCTCCCATCTTCCAAACAAGATTATTCACTTAATTAATGTAATCAACAAATAAAAACCTCTCTTTCATTGCTGTCTGCATTTTTAACCATTAGTCTTCTGTATTACATAATGGTTCTCTCAGTGACTTCCTTTGAATTTTGAGCAGATTTGTGAAATCCTTGCACACTAGGAAGAAGCTGCTGCTGCTGCTAAGTCGCTTCAGTCGTATCCAACTCCATAGACGGCAGCCCGCCAGGCCCTGCTGTCCCTGGGATTCTCCAGGCAAGAACACTGGAGTGGGTTGCCATTTCCTTCTCCAATCTAGGAAGAAGCAGCAGTACGCATAAGAACTGGAGTGGAGTTGGGGAAGGATAAAAGAAAGGCTGCAGGGAGGTGAAAGATACAGAAAGGTCTGGGCTGTACATTTCAACCAAAAGTACTGATAAGGAAACAGGAGGGGGCAGAAAGTCACCAGGAACAAGGGAACACGGGTTCCAAGTAGCACCTTTAACACAAATTGTTTAAAGGTTTGCTCCTTCTGATCAGTCTACCAAATCTCAACCTGAAAGTCAGAAGAAATGGATTCCGGCCCTGCCTCACTGACCATCTGTGTGACATTGGGTATGTAATTTTGTCTCCTGGTGTCTTATTTTTCATTATCTGCAAAATGAAAGTTTTAGGCAAATATTCTCTAAAACATTTCCACAACAAATGTTCTGTAATTCTAGCAGAGAGCCCATGAATTCCCTCCTCTTTCAACATTCAAGTCTTATCTTACCCGAGGGAAAAATTATCTTAGAAATGTGATAAGTAGTTGGGATATGTGTGTGTTTGTGTAGACGCTAATGGTAAAGTTACATCACAACATCATAAACCAGAGAGAAGCATTTCATAAAAAATGAAAACAAAGAGTAATTAAGCAACTGTACACTATCATATTTGAACCATTTCTCGTATAAGCAAAGGAACTTCCCAAGAAGTTGTTCCAGTTATAATTGTATTCTGATATGTTCACAGTCCATTTTAAAAACTGTTGAGCATTACAAACACTACTTGAAATATTACAGAATACACACCAACCTAAAAGCATAGTCTTCTTGACATTGCTCTAAGTCACTAAGAGAACAAATAAAATATATACAATAGTTGTTAAATCCTCAAAACAATGCATTTTCCTCTTGACTGTGGAGGACAGACTCTCCATGTTTTTCTGTATGGTGATAATTCTGTTCACTACATAAGTGGTAGTGGTGGTGTTTTAAGTACTAAGTCGTATCTGACTCATTGTGACCCCATGGACTGTAGCCCGCCAAACTCCTCTGTCCATGAGATTTCCCAGGCAAGAATACTGGAGTGGGTTGCCATTTCCATCTCCAGGGGATCTTCCTGACCCAGGGATCAAACCTGTGTCTCCCGCTTGGCAAGCGGATTCTTTACCACTGAGCCACTTGGGAAACCCTCACTGCATAAGCAGGTTTAAGCAAAAGGAATAATATAAAAAGTCCAGCTATATGACCTCAGGCATTAAAAACAAAAGGGTTTGGGGAGAGGATTCACTGAATCAGTATTAATCTTTATGAAAATCGGGTGGAATCAAAGGTATTCCTGTGTCTTTCATATATTTCAATAAACTGTTAATATCTTTGGCACCTATTATAAAATGCCAGGGCTTCCCCAGTAGCTAAATGGTAAAAGAATTTGCCTACAATGCAGGAGACATGGGTTCAATCCCTGGGTTAGGAAGCTCCCCTAGAGAAGGAAATGGCAACCCACACAAATATTCTTTCCTGGGAAATCCCATGGACAGAGGAGCCTGGCAGTCTACAGTCCATGGGGTTGCAAAGAGTTGGACAAAACTTAGCATGCACACGCATACATGCACACAGCGAATAACATCTACCTATATCACTTTGCAAATGTGCAAGGATATCCAATAAATTTCTAGACTTGAAATTACTCAGTCAAGGATGTGTACATTTGTGATTTTAGCAGATATTGCTGGAGACTTTTACATTGCCACTTCCCTGCTCCACTCCCTAAGCAGTTGAGAATTGTTGCAGTGTGATGACAGATGTTACTTACTGACAATGGCAGTGCTTGTTCTCCATGTTAACAGTGTGGAGGCAGGAAAAATAGAATCATCACACCCCCTCAGCTTCTTTTGGTCAGTATTTCTGATTTATGAAGGAGAGAATCCATTTGACCAGGCTTGTCATGTCCAGCCAAGCCTCAAGGTCTCCCAGAGTCACTAGCCTAGGGTTGTTTACCAGTCTTGGGTCACATGCTCAACTAGAATTCAGTCTTGTGGCTTAGGGTCAACCTGATGAGCCTGGGGCTGTCTCTCCAGCAGGGCTCGTGGACAGAACAGGCTCTCTTCAGAAGGAGCCTCAGCAGGCAAATAGTGGAATTAGGACATCTACAGGGTGACTGTAATCCCAGTTTTCCCATGATGGTCCCAAGTTAGGTCCATGGTTTGGCATCATTACCAACAGTTTTCTCTTCCATGGTTAAAAATGCCCCAATTTGTACTATAACTTACTAATATTGAATAAAGTCGGGCAGTGCTATTCATAGTATGTTGAAAGGAGCCTGGGGTTTGTAAAGATGTCTGGGGAGAGACTTTCAGAGGGAAAGGGAGATGCCAAGCAGGTGGGATTAGGGCCCCATTGCCACTGTCTAATGTGACTGAGAATTTAAGCTTACAATAAATAAGCACATTTCTATCTAATAGAAGATAGACAGTTCTCAAAATTTAAATCACTTGTCCTATCTCTCCTGACACATGTGTGCTACTGGGCATTTTCTCCACCAGAATAGATCCTTGAAAACCTTTTCAGGCAGTAATCCCTTGACCTCTGCAGATATAATATCGGCACTTACTAGTGATTTGACAGTGCAAATGGGGCCCAGCCTTAAACTAATGGGCCACTCGTGGCTTTTAACAGGAGCTTCCTTAGCAGTACTTTCACCACACGCGGAGTCAGAACATGGAGTCTGGTCTAGGCGAGAGAACGGGCGAGAGTGACACTCTGAGTTCAGTTCAAAGATGCTACACTTTGATTTACTTCCAAAGCAGCATGTAAGCAGTACAAAGGATAGACATGAGGTAAGGCAGATGCAGCTGTCTATTGCCTCCTTTGTTTTTCACAGAGACATCATAAATTTGTTCGTCTTGGCAGCATGAAGAGACTGAGATGTCTGGGAGGTCAGGGGAGCCCAGAAGTGTGGGCTCAATATCTTTCATACCTCCAGACACGTTAGCAACCAGAAACAATTTATGCTACCATATAAGGCAAAAATGTAGTTACTCAGTAAGCCATTTCATGCAGGCTAATGTCCAGATTCCAGACCTTGAAATGCTTGCTGTGCCCAGCCTGGGGCAGTTGCTCCTTATCTACACCTGGGCGGCAGGGTGTAGGAGTTTTCCACTTATTTTGTAGGCAGGCCCGGCCTTGGTCTACCACAAACATATTTAGCCTTTAAGTTCTCAAACAAACTCTTGGCCTTCTCCTGAATTAACACAGGCTAAAGGACATCTGTGTTGATTCTGATCCTCTATCTCTGTGGGCAAGGTTTTCCATTTTGTTAATCACCGTGCCTCATCTCTTGCTGATTACCCTTGATTGCAAAAGCCCAGTTCTTCAATTGCTGCCTGATTCTCTTTGTCCTTCAGAACTATTCCTTCTGGGAAACAACTCATCCCCTAGTCACATGCAACTCTCATCATTTTCTCCTCATTTAAAATGTTTATCATCTCTACTTTGGTTTCCATCACAGCCATATGCGTCTTCTTACCAGCTCTTCCAACAGTCCCATGGCCTTTGTACTCTCTGGACAAAACAGAGTAAAGAGGGTTCATAAAGTACCCCATCTATGCACGATCACAGCAAACATGGCAGTGACTAAAAATTAGCCACTGACAACAGGTAATCTCATTAGTCTGTACCATGCTGGACAGGTGAAATTTTCCTATGGAGCATAGTTTTGTTTAAGTCTATGAAAGTACATTGGTTTAAGCTTCTTAAATAAGGTAGTTTCCTTTCCTCTTTCTCCTTGTTTCACTTCTTTCTTCCCTTTCTCAACCTCTCAACCAAAGATAGCTTAAGATCTTTTGTGGAGTCCAAAGAAGCTGATTATGGCTTGAAGGACGGAAAGAAAATGAGTAAAATGGCCAGTGAAAACAGGGAGGCTGCAAAAATAAAGAGGGAAGAAGGGTGGAGTAGATCACTGCTAACTTGGATCTCCTACATGTCCATAAAGTTAGAATTTAATTTGTATCAGTTTGCAAGAACAAACACAGGTCCAGCTCCACCCTGCCAGCCCCTCCCAACAGGGAAAGATTATATTCTAGAAGGTATTATACTAAGAGAAGATTATATTTTCCACACACCAGTATTAGGCTTGGCATTCTGACTTGCTTTGACTAAGGAAATATGAGTAGAAAGGACACGTGACTTTTAAAAGTGATTGCATAGTTCTGCCATTGCTTTTCTCTCTGCTCTAAAATGACCAGTGTGACACAGGTAGTGATTACTCCTTCAGTCCAAGTCCCAAAATAAAAGTGACATGGTATAGAAAATGAATGAGAAATCAAAACACAACTTTTGTTGTTGTAAACCACTAAAATATCGGGATGTCATGTTATTGCAGCATAATGTAGCTTGACCTAATTGAAGAGACATTCATTCCAGAAGGCAGAGAGAGCAAAAGTTGGGATGTGTGGGAGGGATAATACAAGTCAAGGAGATTGTGGCACAATGAGACAGGAGATTTAGGTGCCAGTCAGACATCAAGAAAACCTTCAATGAGAACAATATAGTCTCTGACAGGAAGATCCAGGATCAGTTCAGTTCAGTTCAGTTCAGTTGCTCAGTTGTGTCCAACTCTTTGCGACCCCATGGACCGCAGCATGCCAGGCTTCCCTGTCCATTACCAACTCCCAGAGTTTACTCAAGCTCATGTCCATTGAGTCGGTGATGCCATCCAACCATCTCATCTTCTGTCATCCCCTTATCCTCCCACCTTCAATATTTCCCAGCATCAGGGTCTTTTCAAATGAGTCAGTTCTTCACATCAGGTGGCCAAAGTATTTGAGCTTCAGCTTCAGCATCAGTCCTTCCAATGAATATTCAGGATAGATTTCCTTTAGGATGGACTGGTTGGATCTCCTTGCAGTCAAAGAAACTCTCAAGAGTCTTCTCCAACACCACAGTTCAAAAGCATCAATTCTTCAGCGCTCAGCTTTCTTTATAGTCCAACTCTCACATCCATACATGACTGCTGTAAAAACCATAGCTTTGACTAGATGGGCCTTTGTTGGCAAAGGAATGTCTCAGCTTTTTAATATGTTGTCTAGGTTTGTCATAGTTTTTCTTCCAAGGAGCAAACATCTTTTAATTTCATGGCTGCAGTTACCATCTGCAGTGACTTAGGAGCCCCCAAAAATTAAGTCTCTCACTGTTTCCATTGCTTCCCCATCTATTTGCTATGAAGTGGTGGGACCAGATGCCATGCTCTTAGTGTTTTGAATGTTGGGTTTTAACCCAGCTTTTTCACTCTCTCTTTCACTTGCATCAAGAAGCTCTTTAGTTCCTCTTCGCTTTGTACCATAAGGGTGGTGTCATCTGCATATCTGAGGTTATTGATATTTCTCCTGGCAATCTTGATTCCAGCTTGTGCTTCATCCAGCCCAGTGTATCTCATGATGTACTCTGCATATACATTAAATAAGCAAGGTGACAATATGCAGCCTTGACATACTCCTTTACCAATTTGGAACCAGTCCATTGTTCCATGTCCGATTCTAACTGTTGCTTCTTGACCTGCATACAGATTTCTCAGGAGGCAGGTAAGGTGGTCTGGTATTCTCATCTCTTGAAGAATTTTCCAGTTTGTTGTGATCCACATAGTCAAAGGCTTTAGCCTAGTCAATGAAGCAGAAGTAGATGTCTTTCTGGAATTCTCTTGCTTTTTCTATGATCCAACAAATGTTGGCAGTTTGATCTCTGGTTCCTCTGCCTTTTCTAAATCTAGCTTGAACATCTGAAAGTTCTCAGTTCACGTAATGTTGAAACCTAACTTGGAGAATTTTGAGCATTACTTTGCTAGCATGTGAGATGAGTGCAATTGTACGGTAGTTTGGACATTTCTTTGGCATTGCCTTTCTTTGGGATTGGAATGAAAACTGACCTTTTCCAGTCCTGTGGCCACTGCTGAGTTTTCCAAATTTGCTAGCATATTGAGTGCAGCACTTTTACAGCATCATCTTTTAGGATGCCTCAACACCTAGTCTTTAGGTTAGTTGGCCTGTCATTCGGCAAGCAGATCAAGCTTGGAAGTGATAACAATTGTTTTATGCATGTTGTCAACATTGTTGCTGAGCTAGATAACTCCTGCTTGTACCAGATACAGAGTATGAGGTCACAGTCATACATACAGCCTAGCTCTCTGGGATGCAGGAGGGCAGTATGGTTCTCAGAGCATCAGCATCACCTGGAAACTTGTTGGAATGCAAATTCTTGGGCCTCATCCAACACCTTCTGAATTTAAGATTCTGGGAGTGGGGCTAAGTGATCTGTGCTTTAACAAGCCCTCCAGGGATTTGATGCACACTTAAATTTGAGAACCACTGCCTCAGTGGAATCAGTCTGAATAACAAGCATGTATCTTTTTCTCTTAATAGCCCCAGGCTAACACTCGGATCATTGCCACACCCTCCTCTGAGTTTATTAAATGATCATCCACTCCAGGTTGCCAGCAGGCCTCACTATCTTCATGCATCTCAAAGTGGAGGAGGTGATGGGTAGGGCTCAGACCTTCTTATAGTGTTGTGTTGAGCACCTTAGCTATCATCTCTTGGGCCTATCCAGCTTGGATCTAGGTCAGCTTTGGGAGACATAGACAAATATAACTTTCACCGATCTCTTGTCTCCCTTTGCATAATGTCCACATAAGACTAAAGAGGCCATTGATGAAATCTACCCTCTGAGGTCAATATTATCTCCATTTCCACACAAGAAAACAGGGCTGTGGAAACTTTAATAACTTTCCACAATCATAAGGTTAGTAAATGATGGAGTTGGGTTTTAAATCTAGTCAAACGTCAGAATCCACTGGGAAATTGTTTGGAACATTCCCAGGTTTAAGAATCCTGCTCTGAAAAATACCATCTACACTGATCTAACAGCGAATGTCAAAAGTGCCCTATTCTTGCATTAACCTGTTGTCACCAGTCATTTGCTTTACAAAATGAGGCAATTGACTTAAACATTAATAAATGAAGATATATTGATAATTCTAACTTCAGTATAGGTGTATCGTTATTTCTCTTAAACTATTTGCTCTGTAAAATTTCTTCCAAACTTAAGGGCAAGAGATGTTGACCTCTCCTGAACTCCAAGCTCTACACAGCTCCCCTGGGATATCTAATAGGCCCCTCACACTGAACATGTACAAAGAGAACTGTTCATTCCTCTTCCACAAACACTTCCTTCCCTGGTCCTTCCTATCTCAGTAAACACACCATAGTAGTGGTCAAGCCAAAATCTCAAGTGTCATTTTTCATTCCTCCCTTTCCCATATCTGTCTACTTCATCAGCATGTCCTAGGTAGTTCTACTTCCAAGACATATTCTAAATCTATATACTTTTCCATTGCTACTGCTACCACCTTGTCCAAGCCATCACCATCTCTTGCCTGGATTACTGCATTTACCTCCCAGACAGACTTCCTGTTTTCACCATCCCACCTCCTAAAATCTGCTTTCCACACATATTCTGTGTAAGCTTTTAAGTAGACTGGCTTGTGTCACTCTCAAGTGTAAATCTTCCAGAGGTCCCCCATGGCATTTAAAATAGAATCCAAATTCCTTCCCATGGCTCTGAAAGGCCTCACAGGTTCCAGCCCCTGATGATTCCCTGACCTCATCTCCTCTATGCTCACCCTTGCTCACCTTCCTCTGCCCCTCTGGCTACCTTTCTGTTCTTTAGCAGGGCTGCCTCTGTGGCTCATTGCTGCCACAGGGCAGCAATGCTGTTCCCTCTATCTGCAAACTTCTTTCTTGGTATCTTTGCTTGACTATCCAAGATATCAGCTTTCAGATCTCAGAGCAAATGTCAATTCCTAAGAAAAACCTTCTGTAACCACCCTATCTGAAGCAATGCATCTCTATCCCATCACAGTACCCAGTTATTGCCTTCACAGAGATTCAGAACATGCACCTCCAAATACACGGCTTTGGCATATTTATTATTTCGAGCTGAAGACAATTGAGAAACAGCAGGTGCAGCAAGAGCTCTCTGCTCTTCACCCTTTCTACCTAAAAGCATGGCATAAATTTCCAGTGAAAAAGATGCCACCCTGGTATCAGAAAGAACAAAACATTCTTATCTGGAGATGAATTGATACCAAGATGAATCTGCACAAATAAATCTTACTATAATAACCTTTCCCTTCCATTAGGTCCTCTCATATATTTCCTAGTCACATTTTCACAATTTACTACCTCTAGAAACCTAAACCTTTTCCTTTTCTAGCTTCTTTTCCACAATTTATCACTCTTTGTTAAAATGGTATATAAGCCCCCATGTCTAACTGCTTCTTTAGGGTATTCACCTCTTTCCTATGAAGCCCCCATACCATATAAAAATATGAACATCAGATAAAATGTGTATGCTTTTCTGCTGTTTAATCTGTCATTTGTCAGACAGGTCCAAGCTACAGATCATAAGAGAGTAGAGTAGAGGAAGAGTTTTTCCTCCTCTATGATTGCACTTACCTATAAAAATTTATATTGCTTATCCTGGAGTTGGTGATAGACAGGGAGGCCTGGGCGTGCTGCAGTCCATGGGGTTGGAAAGAGATGGATACGACTGAGTGAACTGAACTGAGCTGATGTTTTGTTCAATGTCATCCCCACTAAAATGAAAGCCCAGTGAAGGTAGGAAATTATTTGTTCCGTTTACTATCATATCTGTAGGCTTAGCACATAGTCATGCCCCATAAGTGAATCTCTACAGAGGGAATATAGTTTAAGTCCCAAGGAGAGTGAGATATTTGAGAGAGAATGTTGTTGGGAAAGTCCCACTAACTGACCACCACTGATAGAACTGTTTTTTTCTGGTCTGGGCACAAGCTACTACCCTAATAGAGCATTTACTAAATGCTCAGGCAACAGATCTAGTTTAAAGAGAGAAGAAGACAACTGTGAAGATTTGACGGAGGACAAAGTAAATGGCCAGAAACGAGCCTTGTAAGGCACACAGTAAGAAGTCTAAAAGTAGAAAAAATACCAAAGAACAAAAGCTTAATTTTAAAAAGCAGTTTTAGCAAAGAATCCTAAGGAGAGAAAAAGGATGGAGCAGCAGGGGGATACCATCAGGAAGAAAAAGCAGGAAAAAGACAGAGAAAGGCACAAAGAGAGGATGGAGAGAAATTAGATAGTAAGCCATATTCTGTTCAATGGTGAATTCAGACTAACTCAAGTTTGAAGCAGGGGCATTTGCTGGGTTGACAGTGATAACAACCCTCCACCAATAGTGGGTTTGCCCAGATCTATCACAGTCTCTGATGGCCCATGATAGCCTCTTCAGGTTTCAGGTACCTCCTGACCCTTCCCATGAAGAGTCTGCTATGGTTGATCTGAGGTGCCACTACTAGAATGACAAATTAATAGAAATTTATGTAGTATGTGCTGCTACAGTGATGCATCTTCTCTGGCAATTGCTAGTTTATTAGCCATGAAGTACATATAAAGTGTTTGTGTAGGGAAGTAGCAAAGCAGAAAACGAAATGATTAAAAAAAAAATTTTTTTTTAATTTATTTGGCTGCAACAGTCTTAGTTACAGCATGCAAAGTCTTCAATCTTCATTGCAGCATCTTTTTTTTTTTTTAGTTGCAGGATGCAGAATTTAGCATGTGGGATCTAGTTCCTTAGGCAGGAATTCCAGGGATTGAACCCGGGCCACCTGCATTGGAACCTCAGGATCTTAGCGACTGGCCCACCAGGGAAGTCTGAAATGATTTTTTAAAACATGAACTTTTGTTCATGTTTGAAAATGTATAAAGTGTTACAGACATAGACACACACACATAATACTGAGAGAGCTTTATAAACTGACATAGAGACTGTTCTAAGTAATCATTTCTGCTTTAAGCTAATATTGTAGGAAATTTTTGTGTTTCTTTTCAAAAATTGGTTTTTAGAAAGGGAATGTCACAAGGGAAATTATAAATGGAAAATTGTGCAAAAATAAATTTGATGATAAATTCTCCCCTTGTCAAAATAGGCTTGGAATAAAAGGAAATGAATTTGAAGATATTTTAAATTGCATCATCTCTTTCTCTCTAATCCATTTTCACATCATTTGATGTCACTAATGTCACTGTATTATCAGTGTAGTGGAATTAGTATCAAACAGCCCTTTATTTGCATTCCAACTCTAGTAGACCCTTGCTGGGTGAGTAACATAATCTCTCTGAGCCAAGTTTTTTTCATCTATAAAATGGCGACCATAGGATTGGTAAGGATAATGTAAGATAATATATATAAAACATCTGGCACAAAGTAGTGTGCTATGCATAGTCCTAGTGATTATTACTAATTACATTCATATGATAAATGTTTATCATGTGCCTTTGGTAAGGTAGGCATTGTTCTAGGTGCTAGGGATAGATATCAGGGCTACCTGTGGGATTTTATACAGATCATATACAAAGCAAATCCACAGACCATCATTCAAAAGAACACTGTACCTGTACAATCTTGGGAGCCATACTTTGTTATTCTAACAGTGGAAAATGGGTAAATCTTACACTCTCATGAAAGGAATAATATTTATTATTATGGTTTTACATTTTATAAAATCCCTATCATTCATTCACCCTAAGAGTAGCTATTTAGTAAACCAATAAGTGCTGTTAAAGCAGTTGCCAAATATTCAGTGCTATGTTAGGTGGAATAGGCAATGTAGAAGTAAGAGGGCTTGCCTTATATCTGCAATTAAGCAGTTTCAAATTCAGCTGAGAAGTCAAGATACAAAAAATGGGGACAGATTGTATTTAAGTACTAATTTGCACACGATAATTAAGTACAGACAGATCTCACCTTGCTTCGAGTGTAGGATATAAAAATGACTATGCAAGCTGAGTGGGCTGCTGTCTATGGGATCGCACAGAGTCGGACACGACTGAAGCGACTTAGCAGCAGCAGCAGCATGCAAGCTGAAGCCGCACCAAGTGATCTTCATAATCAATCGGAAATATTATGATTATTCCAAGACCTTTAAATTTTTCTGTGAAAACATTAAAAATCCTCTTAAGTCTCCTCTTAAATGTATAGGAAAAAGAAAAAAGTAGTGAATACTGACAGTCTGTAAACTATAAAGCATCAGAAATATTGAGGATTAAAGTATTTTATTTCTTTGTGAAAACCACACCAAGAGTAGTTTCAACTGTACTTATAGTCTTATCATATAACTTGCTATAAATCTTTTCCATGCTTTGGCAAAATTGTCATTTCTTTCTAAGTTTGGATCAGCTTCCAACATTTTATCCCTTGCATGTTCGCTGTTGTGAAATGTCTCCAAGAGCTTCTTTAATATAACGTCTTTTCCTGGATTCACTTCCTCTGGGACATTGTCACCCTTTTCATCACAGCCACTTTTCCTCTTTAATGTCATTAGTTTGTTCACTAGGTGCCTCTGGCTGCACATGGAGAAGGGCTCACACTGCAGCAGTGCCAACATCACCACAGTCTGTTATTTCTTCTATAACTCCATTCACACTGGATTCAGATTTTACTCCAGCATTATCTCTTTCTGTACTTGGCTGCACTTTCCTCATTGTTGATCAATTCCCTCTTTTGATTAACCATTTCTGTAAAATGTCACAGAGGTTTATCTCTGGGAGACAAGGAAGCAGGGCAGCTGCACAGTTTGCTATCTCTGTGATAACAAACAAATCTAGGTGAACTGAATAACAGATGCGAGGTGACCATACAGGCTTTGGAGGAAGTGACGTGATTAGTCATGGATCGTGATATACATCTGTTATTTACATAGTGATTTGTGTGCTGAAGTGTTAGGAACAAAGTTTGTACTTTATGCACTTACTCACAGTTAATATACCATAGAGCATGCCGAGTAAGATTTGAACTTATTGAGGGCCTAGTATTATTAATTAATATGTAATAGCTAAAATCCACACATATCAAAACCATGTAGAAGGCCTCCTATTCTACATATCTTTGTTAGATTTCAGAGTGTATCAATAGAAAAATATGTTCTCATGATAGAAAGCTATCTCATATGCTATAACCAAATTGGATTAAACACAAAAGGTTAAGGGTAATACATGAAAGTAAAGTGTTAAACGTATACCTTCACATAAATAAAGCTAATAAATCTCTACTAAGTCACAGATTAGTACACCTAGTACAGAGTGACATGGCACTAGTGGCCAGAGTTCAGTGGTTGGTGGTGTTTTCTCACACTTTATTCCACCTTTTTTTCTCTTCTATTTTTGCCTTTTTGTTTTCCTTTTCTCCCAGTTGAAATTCAAATACAATTAAATGTAATATATTTTATTGAAAATAGCAACACAGAACCTAATTTATATAAAAGTGTTATAGCTCTCTATCTCCCTCCTCCTTTTTACCCTTCTAATTGATCTTTCTATCTGTGTATAACCACCCAGATAATGTTTTTCTACTCATAATCATGATGAAGTCATTATGAAGTAGTGGAAAGTAGAATGATTTTTTCATGTTCATATTTGTACTATGTGCACTGTTTGAATTCTTCATGACAAGCATTGATGAACATGTTAATGGCTACAAAAGCAGTTGTGATTTTCCTCAAAATCAAAACAATGAAATTTGAATGCATTGTTAAAAATAATTGAAGGAAATCTTTTAGAATTTTTCTCACTGGCCAAACAAAATTTATGAGAATTTTTCTGAGGCAGGCACAATTTGGCATTTTGAATGGGAAAATAGGTACTTGATCTTTTCCTCTGTACTCATATTATGAACTTGATTCTTCTTAAAAGGAACTCACAATAGCCATAGGTCTTCCTAGAAAACAGTCAACTGCTTATTCTTTAATTCTCTCTGCTCTGCTACAAGTTATTCCTCTACTATAAAGATCTTACCAAATTTTTTTGTTGTTGATAAAATTGTAAACTCCACAAGAGCAGGGACCATATCGTCTTCATTTCTTGTACATAGGCACTGATAAATATTTGTGGGTATAAATTTTTAAAAATTTTTTCTTAAAATATAAAATTAGTGCTTTGCTATGTTAAAAGTAAAGAGCTGGTTTAAAAGTCTGCCTAAAATTTTGTTTTGTTTTCAAACTCAGAGCTTTCCAGTTCAGGACTATCAACTTTCCCAGACTGTATAGAGAGGCTGAAGATTCTAGGAAAAAACTCAGGTTTACATTCAAATATTAAGTAATCATCAATGTGATGGTGGTTTAGTTGCCAAGTGGTGTCCTACTCTTGTGACCCCATGGACTGTAGCCTGCCAGGCTCCTCTGTCCATGGAATTCTCCAGGCAAGAATACTGGAGTGGGTTGCCATTTCCTTCTCCAGAGGATCTTCCCAACTCAGGAATTGAACCCGGGTCTCCTGCATTGCAAGCAGATGATTTACCGACTGAGCTATAAGGGAAGCCCAATCATCAATAGAAAGTGAAAATGAGAGAAGCCATCTGAGTCTGTTTTACATTCCTTTAAATTTTGCTTCAAATAACACTTTTTTATAGTAAAACATATTAGTGTTTATTATTAATACATTGATATAGAATAGCTATGTGTTTCTAGCACACTATTTTTTCCCCAAACCCTAGTTGACAGATGAGCTTTGTGCTTTTGTCCTTGGTTGAGCAGATGGATTAAAAAAAAAAAAAGAATGAACACCTAGTTACACTGTATTCCCAACCTTGCTATGGATAAAATCAGGATTGAGGTTTTTTAAATCTATTTCTCTTCTTTACATTACCTCCTGGAAGTTCTGCTTCTCTGTTAGCCTCAATTTCTATTGACACAAAGAGTAGTTCCAAACCTTTCTCCTGCCCTATTCTGTCACCTCCAAAGCCTCTTTAATTTTATATTTTTTGTTGTTTATAATAGATGTCTCATGATCCCCTACGAGTTAGTATCTTGATAGAATTCTCTCCCGTCTTAATCACCAAGGCCACTTCCAACTCTGAAACTTGAGAGTTCCTTACAACAGTTTTTCTCATCTGGTGGTTCTGATTTGTCGCAATTCGTTTTGTTTAGAGTTTGTGATAACTGCTTCCTCCCCTTCATTTCCACCACTCCTGACCAAATCCTAATCCTCCTTATGCCTGGATTGTCCAACAGTCTCTACCCAGAGCCCCTGACCCCAACCCAGTCTGCAGTCAGGAGGCAGAACAGACTCTCAGCCACCATTTTCATCCTTGTTCTGCCCGCTGGAATCTATGGCAGTTCCCTAAAATTAACTGCATTTTATCAGCTTCCATTTAAGAGTTCCATTATCTACCTCCTTATCTTATCAAATTATGCTACTTTCTTGTTGAAAACTGAGCATTTATAATCAAATTATGCTGCTTCTCTATGGGAAACCTCATTTCACTCCAGACTCCTTACCAAGGCCTAATAAAGTGTCTGCCTATCTTTCTGACCTTGTTTCCTGTGCTTGCCACAGTTAACTTGTTTCTTTCTGTTCCTTCTTGCCCAAAGCCCTTTGCACTAGCTTTTCCCTCTGATGTGAAAGTTCTCTGCCCAGATCACTGTATGACTGGCTTTTTCTCATCATTTGGGACTCAGTCAGTCAGCAACTGCTGATTCCTCAGAGAAGTCTTCCCTGATCATCCCATCTAATGTGCATTCTCTGCTGCTACTGTCACATTGTTTAGTTTTATTTTATTCATAGTACTTTATATTATTTTTCACTTGTTTATTACCTGTCTGTGCC
This sequence comes from Giraffa tippelskirchi, assembly GCF_054371585.1. Taxonomy (NCBI): domain Eukaryota; kingdom Metazoa; phylum Chordata; class Mammalia; order Artiodactyla; family Giraffidae; genus Giraffa; species Giraffa tippelskirchi. Next base: position 126,741,516 of record NC_137276.1, on the reverse strand, counting down.
ACTGGAAAAACCAGTCCACAAAAAACCAGGACCTTGGCTCTCTTGTTTACTGCAGTATCTACAGGGCCTAGAACAGTGCCTAGCACACAGTTACAGCTCAAGAAATATTTCTTGAATGAATGATAGTGACATGATTTTTACCCCCTAATTAAATCAAGCTGTTCTCTGTGCTGTCTTGCCTGTCCGTTTACAAATTCTTAATCATGAATTTTCTTTATTCTATTCCCCTCTACTGAATTCCCCTATTGTTCCTTCTTATGAATTTGTATTAATCACTTCCTTCAAGATCTAGCACAAATGCCGCTTGCAAAAACCCTTCTCAAATTCTTCCTGCCATGAGCATTCTATTGCTTCTCTCCCATAAATTCACCCCATGGTTTTCATGATATCATCTTCTGCTTTAAAAAAAAAAAATCAATGTGTTGCTTTGTAACTGCAATTTGTGTGTGTGTGTGTGCTTTTTGAAGTACTCTAAAATTGTTTTCCTGTTGAAAGAAGGTGTAGTTAGGTGATGGAAGCTTTGGACTGGGAGTCCTAGAGAACAATTTCAGGCTTTGAACAGGCCATTTCCCACATCTATAAAATGGAAGAGTTAATCTAGAACAGAGGTTGCAAAATGGCAGCCTACAGGTTGAATGAGACACACACATGTGTTTCATCTGGCCTGAGGAAAATTCAAATTAGTTGGCAATGTTAAAAAATTGGGAAATTTTTGGAGAACTTGGAATTCTACCCTCTCTGGAAAAAAAAGAAGAAAAAGAAATAAACAGGTGGGGCAATAAGAAGCCTACATTTCTGCATGGCAGCAAATCCACTGAGAAGGAAAGTGACTGTCCCTTAACACAGGGCAGGAACTCTCTGATGTGACATGGTGCCCTAGTTGCCTGGTACTTCACTTCACTTGTTTATGCTAACTCTCTGTTAAGAGTTTGAATATATAACCCCAAGATTGCATCAACTCTGAGATCCCTTCTAACTCTATATATCTATAATTCTAGATAAATATATCTTATCTCTCTACCAAGACTTGAAGTTCTTGAAGAATAGTGCCTGGTTCTTTGTCTTTGCTTATGCAGATTATAGTGCTCGGATAAAGCAGATGCTTAAAAGTTTGTTGAATGTTAAATTTAGTTATATATACAAATATGCAGTAAAAACCAAATACTACCTAATAAAAACTTTATTACAAATGTTTGTTTAGCTTTTACAAAGAAAGACATCATATCAAATGCAATTAAAATACTAACACAGAGTTTATATGATATGGAAAATTTAACTCTGGACAGATATCAACCAGATGAAGTTTCATGTAGGCAGGAGGAAAGAAATGTCTCTCAGTCTCCTTTGTCTGTATGCAACTCCCACTAACAGTTCATTGTAGTTCTGCAGGTGTATCAAGAGCAGATTGTACTCAAGAGATGGAAAAATATTGCTATTTGCCCTCCCAAGTAACAATCGTGTTCAACAGCTGGGACTTGCTGAGACCCTCATTTGTTATAATACCAATTATTACCTTTGCTGTATTCCCACAAAACCACAAAATATTTGGCATAGTTCAAGACCACCATATTTAATAAATCCCTTTATTCTTTTTGCAACAACCCATTAACTTTTAAGGGGAACACATCACACTAAAATATTTTCCATGGATTAACAGTAATAGATACTCAAGTCCACACCCAGGTTGGGCCATATATGGTACACTGAAATAAATAGAAGTGTTGAATCTATTACTGAGGGTAGATTTGGTGCCTGGGTTGTCAAAGACTATAGTCTGAACACTTTCTTCTCAATTTTTTCTATTTCCTACTATTAATATAAAGAGTACTCATAAATGACATAAATATTTCATTTGAGAAAAGACTATATTACTCAAAAATGTCTATAGTAACAAAGGACATAATTGATATTGTGTCATTCATATTAATACCAGAATAAGTCTTTTTTATGAAGTTTGAATAATTGTAATATTTGAAAAATATTTTAGAAATTTACATTTATTTGGAACATTATATTCTAAAGAATTAAAAGACAAATAAGCTAATTAAAAATGTCAACAGTTAATTTGGACTATTTTAACCTCTATCATGTGTACAGGGACTGAGTTGGTGTGTACTTTTATACTATCTATGCAAACGTGGCTTAATAAGTAAATGAATAGTATAAATAATATTTGAAAGGAAGCATTTACTTACCAAAGAAAGTAATTTGTCTTCCAGCACTTGAGATTTATTTATAAAGCATTCTATTCAAAGTATAGGCAAGACCAGAACTTCTTGGATATGCTAATTATTTTTATCTATTTACTAAATCTAGGTCTTAACTGTCAGTACTTGTTAGTCATTTTTCTGGTTACTGTATGTACTTGAAAGTAATAAAGGTGCATTTCCTTCAAAATGGCCCAGTCAGTCCAAATTAGTGAGTTTTTCTGTATGTATTTGTATTTAGGTTTGGATAATTTTCATCTTTCACTGATGTCTAAACCATTGCAAATTACACAATTTACATATTAAAGAAATCTAGTGAAAAGTAGAGTAGAAGAAATCTTTTGTAATCTGTGTGATTTTAACCTTTCTGAGTCTTGTTTATAAAATGGGGGTGATAATATCTATTTCCTAGGGATGTTTCGAGATGAAGATAATAGAGATAAAGCAAGCATTCTCTTAGTAAATAAGGTCCGTGTTATCACGATCATTCCTAATATGTGTTGAAGATCCTATGTAATAAATTATGCATTTTCTAATTTATCCTGCATTATTCCCATTTTGGGCTTCCCAGGTGGTGCTAGTGGTAAAGAGCTCTCCTGCCAATGCAGGAGACACAGGAGATACAGGTTTGATCCCTGAGTCAGGAAGATTCCCTGGAGGAGGAACACTCCAGTATTCTTGCCTGGAGAATCCCATGGACAGAGGAGCCTGGAGGGCTACAGTCCCTAAGGTCGCAAAGAATCGAACATGACTGAAGAGACTTAGCATACACGCATGCGTTCCCATTTTGCAGGTAAAGCCACTGAGGCTCAGAGAATTAAGAAACAGATCATACATGTTGAAGAGCATCCTCCTTTTGGCTTCTGCTTGTAAACTAGGTTAACAAGGCACTATTTTGCTACAAAAACAAACTTAGAAATTAACCAGCACAGCATCAGTGGTCACTGGTGAGTAGTGACTGCAGTTCTGAGACTGGTTTGCATAAACACTTTGTAGAAGCAGCCTCAGTATTTTGAGGTTCCATTGCAGGGAATATGCATCATCCCCTATCCATCCCCTCCTCCACATACGGACACTCTCCATTATGAATTGAGTCCTGAGAACTTCCTGTCTCTTTAGTCCGGGAGGGTTTTCAGCCACAGTCATCTCTGACATGTATTTTTACCCTTCTAGTTAATTGCTTTCTTAGACTCTTCTATTACTCTAGTCAATGTCTACTTCAGCACGTGACTTTGCATTGTTATAGAGGAAGAAGTTGGTGTTTGGATTGGTTTAGAAATGTTGTGCTTTCCAATTCATACCACTCCATGACCCAGTGACTTGAGGGAGCACATGGCCCTGAGTGCAGAGGTGACTCCCCATGACGCATTCTTTCCCTAGGCTCTTTTTCCCCAATCACTTGAAGCAGGTTAGTGGAAGGAGAGGTATGGTGGTGGTGGTGGTGGTAATGGTAGTGGTGGTACTGGTGGTAGTGATGGTATTGGTGACAAGTGGTGGTAAGTGGTAGTAGAAAGAGTTTGTTCAACTACATCTGCATTTGACCCAGCAAATATTTGTATGGACGTAGGATTTCATTCTGTTTTGATAAGTTGAACTTACCAATGTTTCATAGTTTATCAGGAGCATATGATACTAAAATTGAAAGTTCCCAAGTAAACAGTATCTCTGTTCCTCAAATGACATATGTCTTCATATGTTTGGTTGTATTTTTTTCCTTTAAAATTTAAAATATCTTCTACCACTTGCCTGAAACAAATGCTTTTAACAAAAGACCAGGGAGGGAATTCCCTGGTGGTCTGGTATTGGTGTTTTCACTGCCATAGGCCCAGGTTTGATCTTGGTCGGGGAACTAAAATCCTCCAGCCCAGCAGTCAAAAATCCCCAAAACAAACAAACAAACAAAATGCCACAAAAAAACCATAACACCAGGGATAACGTGGATTCAGGTAATGTCTCAGTTCTTGGGAATACTAGGTGTGGTACCTGTGCTAACAAGACCATAAGTTCTCAAATGGATTCTACGTATTTTATGGAAAAATAAAATATTATGCTTGTCATGTTGAGTAACTAAACAATTTAGAAGAAGAAATGTAGCTCTAAAAGATACTTTATATCAACAAAGAATTTCTGGATGTGTTTAGAGATCACAAGCTTCCCACCTAGGAGCAAAAGGTTTTTCAATGAGCTCAATCGCAGCCTTAGGAGAGGCAGATAGAAGAGTAGACTAAGACCACACCCTGTGGAAAAGTCTTAGGACAGCCTCAAAAAAGCACATAAAAGAACACCAATGAAGCTTGGGTAGGGTGCAGAACAAAATTTCCTGGGCTCTTTTATGGCTCTGTCTGTTCTTGCAGTCTGTGACCTCAGGGCTCCGCACCCTCCTTCCTGGGTCTGTCAGATGGAGGAATGCACCTCCTGGCCCATGGAGACAACCTAAGCTCTGTACTGTGAAAACTCAGACCCTTTGCTCTAGGTGTGGTCAAAAGAACAAAATTATTATTATAATTACTAGGCATAACTTGAGTCACTCTGCATCACATCTTCCCTAAATGTGTACCCTGGATCTATATGTTGTTACCAAGAAAAAAGGTGACTGAGGGACTAGGAAAAGACTTCTGTTGAAATGATGGATTTTGCACTGTTTTGTTTTCTAGAACCTGTCTTAGTAATCACCTGCAAAGCTACAATTTTGGCAACATGAGCTGGCAGCCTAACCTAACCTCGCTGTATCTTGGATTATGAAAGTGTCTTTCCACATGTCCAAACCTGCCACATTCTCTTCCTACCTTCCTCCATTCTTCATCAACAATGCCTGCTTCTTTCAACCACCTGGGTCTTCACGTGCACCACTCAAATACTGCAGCCAGGAGCCAGTGTGGCCACTGAGCATGAAAAATGAAGCCAGTCTGAAGTAAGTGTACACACTGGCTCTCCAAGACTTAGTATGAAAAAAAGTAAAATATCTTATTAATAATTTTTCACATTGCTTTCAGGTTGAAATGAAAGTAATTTGGATGTATTGACTTAAATAAAGCATGATTAAAATTATCTTTACCTTCTTTTTTTTTTTTTACTATTTTTGACTGTAGCTAAGAAAGTTAAAAATTGCAAATGTGGCTTGCCTTTTTGGCTCAGATTATATTTCTATTCTACAGTGGTCTAAATAGTTTCCAGTCCTTTGCATTACCCAGCTCTATTTAAGAAAAAACATCTTAGACAATAGCTTCTAAAAATGTTTAATCTCTTTATAGAAATATCAAATAGTTTCAAATGGATTATCAACTAAATTTAGGTATCCAAACAAAGCCAGTTGTACTGGAAATTCAAATCTGTTAAACTGTAGATCAGATAATGGGGCAAGCAGTGGTACTAATGCTTTTTTGTGTCATGTACCCATATTGTTCATTGAACAAATATTTAAATCACATGTGTACTGTGTTCAAGACTATGAGAGGCTCTAAAAATACAGCTGATAAATCTGAGGAAAGTTTTAGATGCTTTCCGCAGGGAAAAAAATGTATATATATTTATTTATAAATTTAATTTTAGGTTCTTGTGAATCTTCTGAAGCCCATCCATGAATCTTAAATCAATAATTTCTAAATTTGAGAATAGAGTATGGGCTTCAGGGCCAGACAGATCTGGGCTTGACTACTGACTCCACTAGTTATTCAGGTGACCTTGGGCTATAATTTATCTTCTCTAAGTCCTAGTTTCCTCATTTCTAAGATGTGGAGATTTGAAACAAACAGTAAGATATAAGAAGAGTTAACATTGAGATATATAAAGGCATTCTTTTCATAGTCTTCCTAAGAACCCAACTATGTAGATGCTAAATAGATCATAACTATTATTTCTCACCTTGCCTTATGTGAGAAAGTGAGTCAAAAGGGTAAGTTAGAAGATGGATTCTTCATGTCTGAATCTTCCTTTCTATGTCAAGTTCTTAAATTATGTAGCAGCCCTAGAGGTTAGTTGTTTAAACAAAAATAAGACTTTTACAACCAAGCCATGACCTTTCAAATAAGTTGTTCACAAATGGTGTGTAAGTGGTCTGGGGTAATTTGTCATTACAGAACTGAGAACACATCTGCCCACACCTTGAGAGATACTATGTGGTATGTGCATATGTTTTTCTGTGGTTTGAAAACAGATTCGTGTCGGCAGACCTTACAGTTGGGTTCCTGTTTGGGACAGGTTATTTTGTTTGTTTTTTAGAAAACTGTCATTATATATATATATATTTTTTCTTTCTTTCTTTTTTTCTTCTTATAGGCAGTCTGAAGGCAACCTCCAGCAGGCACAAGCAGATGCAAACTTCAGAAAGTGGCCCTGAATGAATAAGAACTTGGGCTAAGAAACCAAAGCTATTCCTATACTGCCTGTCCTTCCAATGCTGGAATGATCCATCTTTCAAATTATTAAGTAAAAGGTAGAATGACTCACCAACTACCAGGCGGTGAGGGTAAATCAGCCTTGTCATAATTTTACAGACTTCTCTTTCCACTCATGAAAACAAGTTATGTATGGTATTTACGTACATCTGTGTTGCTGGGCATTTTCCAAATGCCTCTTGGAGAACATTAAACAGGAAATTGATGCCACAGGGCAAATATTCATTCTTCCCATCCTCTCTCACAAAAACAAGTACAGATTTGCTGTGGCTAGACTGACTTCCTACAGTGTGCCGTTGCTTATTCGATTTTACACTAGAAGGAAAAAAAAAACATTCTCTGTTTCAATTTAGAGAATGTTGGAAATGGCTAAAATGCGTAAACAAAAAAGCTTCCCTCATGAGAGCATTGAAGTATAGAATTCAGTGCTTTATAAAAATCACAGAATTCAAAGGTTAATGATTGTTCTTCATGCCTACTGATGAAAGTCAATTTGTATCACATTAGACACATCAAATTTGGTTTAAACAGCATGTGTTCTAATTTTCAAATGGAAAAGCTTTAAGCATCTGGCCACTGCAGCTTTTCACATAGGAATAGTCTCTTTCCAATCTGTTGCAGTTGTCTTTGGTTAGTGGCCTCCTCAGGTCCATTTCTCCCTATTTACTTCCTTAGCAGCCGAGAAAATATCTGGGGCTTCATGAGGCTCTGGAAAAACTTAATCTTCCAGTCCCAGGAATAGAGAATGTGAGTCAGGTTAAACTATTCAATGCATTCTCTCCCCCAGCCACAGAGATTTGTTCAAAGAGGACATGTGATCTAAGCTCATCCAATCAAAGTGAATCTTGAGGCATTTTCTGGGGAAAAATTTTCTGTTTTTCCTGGTAGACAAGAACACTGAAGTAATTTGCAGTCATATTAGGGTCATAATGGGTATCAGCCTTGAAATAAAGCAAATACTATGGAGGGCAGAATAGAGAAACTGAATTAAACTAGGTCCCAGATGTCACCATTTTACTGCTGGATCAAGCTTGGCCTGAAGCTCTGTCTCTACACCATTTAACAATATAAACCATTAAACCCCCATGTTGTTTATATTAGCTTGATTCAAGTTTTCTGTGATTTGTAACCAAAGTTTCATAAGTCCCATACCTATCTGTTAGAAAACATTTATAAAAGAAAGGGAAGAGGATAAAGAGAAACTCTAATGGGTTACTTTGGAAGTTAGTTTTATAACTAAATATAAAAGGCCAAGGCGAGTAAGAAAAAGAAGAGTGATTGCTACTGAGAACAAGATGAGGCAAAAACATGTTTCACTATGATGAGTAACCACCCTAATAATGTGGGGTGGGAGACAAGTCAATCTATGTATCTTCCTGGGCCCAGGCAGGGGTGGGGTTTAGCAGCTGGAAGAGTCTACCCTGAGGGTAAGGCCCTCTCCATCAATTCTTGGATTGAACTACTTAGCAACATATGCTGTTTACAATTTCAAAGTCATTTGACCTCCATCCTCTTAGTTGCTCCTGACTACCTCCCTCTGAAGAATTATAGATTTTTTTATATGTCCCATTTTGTGGACTGGGGAACTGAGGTCCAGAGACTCCAAGCTATATGTATACTAAGCAAGCAGTGGAGAATGGGCATAGAGCTCAGATCTTCTTAAGCATATATCAACCTTGAAGGTTGTCCTTTTTGCATTATATTTAGTATATTGGGTCCTCTAGAATGAGGCTTGGAGGTATTGACATATGGCTTCATCCCTGCTGTTTCCTCCACTTTTCCCTTTACCAACATTAGCCAGAGTTTATTTTGTCTGGTATAATTTCCTTCAGTAGTGTATCATGCTCTGAAAGTGTCCCCTCCCTACCTCCCATGACCCGACACCATCAGAACTCCAATTTCTTCAGCCCCTTAAGAGAATAAACTGCAAGGATTGGGCTTGCTGAATGAATGCACACTGAGATGTGAAAGAAAGGCTGGTAACAACTTCAAGTATTAATCCTATCTCTGAATATAAGTACTTTATAAGTAAGTATTTGGAGAGATTTTGACTTCCATCAGAAGAAGTTAATCTTTCAGTGTGAAATTTCAGGCAGTGTCGCAAACTGGAGGCAGAATATTTGGGGGAGGGGCCCTTCCTGGTAATCTTGCTACATAAACCAGTCTTCCTTCCTTTGCTCACAAGGCTCCACTCTGCTCCAGCCCATAACTTATCAGATAACTTTGAACACACCTTGATCCTTGTACAGAACTACTCTTTCACCAGCGTAACTTGGACTTGATCACTCCCAAAGTAGTTCCATACATCTCAAAGCTTGATTCAGCAGACTCTCCGGAGAGCTGCCTGCATGAGGGCACAAAGCAGCCTGCAGGCACTCCAAGAGCCTGGGGTGTGGATTTGACAAAGACACCATGTTATTTAGGCTTTTTCAAGTGGCAAGATGCAGAGGCCTACTTGGGATACTTCAGGAGATGGAAATTACTAGAACAATAGATGGGGCACTTTGGAGCTATAAAAAAGCAACTTTTAGCTGACCAGGTCTCACAGAGAACCAGAATGTAGTACAGTGCACAGCAAGAGCTTCTGACACCCTCATGATACAAAAACTCTGGTCATCTGATCATTGCCTCAGGCTTATTTATCCTTGCTCTAGTGAGTCCACTATTGTGACTCAGCTACTGTCTATCTTCATTTATTTCTCTTTCTTTCTGACTCACTTTTCCCCACTTCATGGTTTCTACTATCTCAATGCTTGTTTTGAGATTTGAATCACATCCCTCTGGGTCTCTCCTGTTCTCTCCTGCCCGTAGCCTACTTTTTGTCTCCATTCAAAGACTCCAAGAGAGGATATGTTTGGGTCCATTGGTTACTGTCTAGTTCTGAGCATTTACTTTGAGCTGAGTTCTCAAACTAGGCCCCCTCATGAGTTCCCTGTGGACCAGGCAACAAGCCCTGGTTTAACTAGTCTTGACCTCCTGAGCATGGCAACCCTTGGCAGGTCCCTGGCATGCTAAAGACTCTACCTGGGAGATTTCCTTCTCATCTCCTTTTAGCAACAATTCTTTCCCAACCAAAACAAAAACAAAGACTAGGCTAGGCACCACAGAATGAGAGGTCACTGTATACATGGTGTAAAGTACTAAGTAAGTGTAAGGTGCTAAGCGACATGTGAAAAATAAGGTAGGAAAACACTAGGCTACTAAAAAACATGGCCTCATTTAATTAAGACCTAAAGAGAGTGCTATATATTCCAAATGCACCTTAAGAACAGAATGGTTGAGAATCACAATGGTAGTTCACAGGAACACAAAGTGTAAGAGCTGGAAAGGACATGGCAGGCCACTTTTCCAGCCCTCTCTTTTCATAGTTGGAAGAAGCCCATAGAAGTTAACTGACCACTTAATTCACACGATTGATGGTGGAGCCCTGACACCTGGCCAGTAAACCACCAGTCTATATTTTTGAACTAGTAATGGATTTTCCTTTCTTAATAATGGGATGGATCATATTTAATGCTCAAAGAACTGTACTGATTGTACCAGTGAATGTGGACAAGGGCAAATAGCAAAGCTGGAACATAGTGGTTTGAAGTATTTATACAAAATAACATCTGTGTTTTCTACAAGATACAGAATATAGTGAGATGTAACAGAAAAAGGCCAAAAAGTAAGAGTTTAGAATCTCAGATTCAAGTCTTATTCCTGCCACCAACCAGCTGTGTACACTTGGACTACTATCAACTTTCCAGGCTTCAGGTTCTTCATCTAGGGAAAAATTAGGCCAGACAACCACTCAGACCCCATGTACCCATGACTCCTCCAGCTCTGCCCATTCTGGCAATGACAATACCCACTTTTTAGAGTCAAGTTCAGTGGGCCAAGAGTACCCCACTAGATGATTGCCAGTTGACTAGACTAAGGATTTAATAAGATGTTATCAGAAGTATCTAAAGGCAAACGGACTATGAAATGGATTTGGCCTTTCACGAAATCTTGGCTTAGATTTGTTACTATTTCCAAAATTACCAGGAAAGGCATTTAAAATCCTAACATTTCATAGAGAAAAAAAAGAAAAGGGTTTCTCTCGTGTACCATATATGGAGACACTTAAGCTTTTCTTATTTCTGTTAAGTTGAAAATGGAAGAGACATGACAATTATCCAGTACACAGAGTGGCATTTTAATATACTGTATCAGTAATAAATTTTGATGAATGTAAAACTAAAACTGGATTATGTAGAGAGAAGGGTCTCCTGCTTGGAAGTTATACTCTGAGATTGCCAATAACTCTTTAGACCACTGGCAGTTCCACCATGGATGGTTATACCTTGAACAGGTCTAAGGGGTGCCACTCACATAGAACCTATGTGGGTAGTGCCCTCTGGAGTTGTACATTGCACAAGTCACAGTGTACTCCGTAGTGACCCTGACCATAGAAACAATAGTGATTTCTTTCAGAATGCCATGTGTGGTAAATGAAACTTAAGCAATTTGCCTGTCTTACTAGCTCTTCTTGTATTCAGAACAAGCAGATATTCAACACAAAATTATTTCAGCTGGACAAAGAAAACATATTTTTATTTACTTAACCAACTCTCAGTCACTATTACATTGCGTTGTAGTAAATACCCAGTACCAAGAATAGCCTGGATTTTAATCCCAGCTTTTGCATTTCCTACTAGTTATGTGAGCCTTGGGAATGCTGCTTAACCTCTCTGTATATCAGTTTCCACATATATAATGTGAGGATGATAATAGTACCTGATTGAAGGGTGTTTATAAGAATTTAATTAAACATGTACATATTTCAGAATCCTTAGAAAAGTGCCGGGCACATACTAAGCTTTATGATGGATTTGTATGGATTTGTAAAATAAGTAAAAAATACAAATACCTGTTTGTTATCATTTACTGACTATTCCAGTGTGGTCTATCTATTAAACAAAATATTATATTAGTCATAGTACACTTATAGTTATACATCTGACTAAAATTTTACTGAGACAATAATTAAAGCTGAGAGAAAAATAATATATTGAGAGTTGTTTAAAACCTCTCCTTTTCTAAAATAGACTAGATATGAAAAATATGAGTTACATTCTTAACAATAAGGTACTATTTAAGATTTTGAAACAAATGTTAGGTTCAGTATTTTGGACATAAATTAGATTGTTAGTAAAGGTGAACACCTTCTTACAGGTTTCACTTCTTCTTCCAAAGTCATAAATATAAATTGTTTTCCTAAGCTGACTATTATCCATTTCATTATGAGAATATGTAAATTCAAAGAAGTTAATTTGCTCTACTAATTTGAATTTATTACCCAAATAGCATAACAACAATATTAGAAGGAAGGAAATACCATTAACACTTATTCCCTAACACATTAGTTGTTTTTATTTTGCTTTGTTTCTTTCTATACCAAGTGGTTGGGAAAAAACAAAACTAAGATGCTTAATAAGCCTCAGTCATCGTCCTCTTTCCTTATCCTCTGGGAGAAATTTTTATCCATTCAGTAAATATTTGTTGAACATTTCCTATGTGCCTAGCACTGTTCCAGGTGCCGGATATGGTTATGAACAAGATAGCCTAAGGCTCCAGTCCTCAAAGAACTTAATTCTAGTTGGGAATAAATAAGTAAATAAATAAATAAACGAAGTAATTCCAGACCTTTTGGGTTCAGGGAAGTCCCCTCTGAGGATATTTGAACTGATAGAAGAATGTTAAAGGAAGTATTAATATAAGCCATCCAAACGAGCTGAAGGCATCTGAAGGAACACATGCAAAACCTTAGCACGGGAGCCGGCTTAACATATTTGAGGAAACAAAAGGTGGCCAACGGGAATGAGATTTGTCAGCAGAGGCCCAGGAGATAGGCAGGAGTCAGCTTAGTAGGGCCTGTAGGCCATGGTAAGGAGCTTAAGATTTTATTCTAAGTGCAACAAGAAGCCTTTGGAAGATTTTAACCAAAGGTAGCACATGTTCTGTCGTTACTCTTAGGCTACTCTGATTGTTTAGTGGAGAGTGAATTATGGTGAGGCAAGAGCATGAGATAGACCCATTAGTAGTCTATGCAATCACAGTAGTCAAACCAAGAGAGGACGGTGGCTTAGACTCAAATGATGGCAGTGGAAATGGAGTAGAGTAGATGGATTCAGGGTATATTTTGGAAGTAGCATCTACAAACTTGCCAATGGATTAGATGCAGAGAACGAGGGAAAGGGAGAACCTAGAATGATTGAGATCTCAGTTTTTTGGGTTAAGCAATTGGGTATATGATGGGAGTATATACTTAGACTGAGAAAGAAACATATTTAGGACAGAACTCGAGTTCTTTTTTTTTTAATGTACATTTAGTTTGTAATGCCTATTTGGAGTTCAACTGGAAATGTCAGTTGTGCAATTGGATACACAAGTCTGAAGCTTAGGTCAATTACATAGCTGGGAGACATCAGCAGATAGTAACATTTAAAGCCATGGAACCAGAAGAAAATGAAGGAGAGAGAATTGAAAATTAGACCCTGCAACAGTCCAACTTTTATAATTCAGGCAGAGGAGAAAGAGCCAGCTATAAAAACTGAGATTAGCTCAGTGGTTTAGGAAGAAAACCAGGACAATGTGATGTTTCTGAAGTCCAGAGCACAAACTGATTTAAAAAGGAAAGAGTTCCTATGAATGCAGTTAATAGGTCAAGTAAAGTGAGAATGAAGACAAATCCGTTTGATTTGGCAATGTGGAGACTTCTGGTGATTTTGACAAGATCAGTGTTAGTGGAGTACTAGAGATTAAAGCTAGAATGGAGTGGTTGTGATTGAATAAATGTAATGAAATTGCAGTAAATATCTAAATAGAATATTTCTTAAAAATTGGCAAATTAATTCTAAAATGTATATAGAAAAGCAAAGGGCCAAGAATAGCCAAATTACTGTTAAAGATCCGTGGGGATTTTTTCATATAAGATTCCAAGACTTGTTAAAAATCTAAAATGGTTATGGAACATTGATAAACAGACATGCATGGCATTGCATAGTTTCCCTGGTGGCTCAAACAGTATAAGAATCTGCCTGCAATGCAGGAGACCTGGGTTCAATTCCTGGGTTGGGAGGATCCCAAAGTGAAAACTCAAATCACAAAGTAGAATAGGGGATGTTTGCAACAACTACAACCACAATGGATTAGAATCCAGGATATCTCAAGATCTCCTACCAATGAATATCAAAAGACATGTGACTTGGCAGAAAAAGCAAACAACATATAAAAAAATTTCATAGTAATCTTTAATGACAAACTGACATATGGAAAGACAAGTGTTAGTCCATCAGTCGTGTCCAACTCTTTGCCACCTGTAGCCCACCAGGTTCCTCTGCCCATGGAATTCTCCAGGCAAAAATACTGAAGTGGGTTGCCATTCCCTTCTCCCGGGGATATTCCAGACCCAGGGATCGAACCCAGGTCTCCTATATTTTAGACAGGAAAGATGTCCAGCCTTTTTAATAAATTTAAAAATGCAAATTAATATGATAATGAGATAATACTTTACATCTGCTGAATTGACAAAATTAGGAAGTCAAGCAATACCAGGTGTTGGAAAGGATGCAGTAATCCGAAACTCTTAAAAATCCTTCTGAGAATTCAAATTGGTAAAACCAACTTGAAAAACTATTAACATTATTTTATAAAATTGAATAATCACATAGCTGAACAATTCCATCCCTGATAATATCCTAATGAAATCAATGGCTTGTTCATTACCTCACTCTTCATAACAGTACAAATGAGAAACAACACAAACATGTACTGACCAGAAAATGGATTAATAAATTATAGAACATTCTCATAATGCATTATGTTTAAGTGTAAATGTTTTACATTTAAGAATGAACTGCAGCTACATCAAACAATATGGAAGAATCAAGGTCCATACATACAGAATGATACTATTTTTTATAACACTCAAAATCAAAAAAATAAATAATGCATCGTATTTTTTGGTGATTTGTTCTTGTTGTTCAGTCACTAAGACATGTGACTCTTTGTAGCATGCCAGGCTCCTCTGTCCTCCACTATTTCCCAGAGTTTGCTCAAATTCATGTCCTTTGAGTCAGTGTTTGGTGATAACACTATCCAAAACCCAACTTAAGTTATCATCACAGACCCACGTCAACACAGGGCTTCTCTGAGGAGCAGACAGTTTGAATAGGTGCAACTGAGGAACTGAGGAATAAACATTTTGTTCTGTGATTTGTCACCAAGGGTCTTCAAGAAGTTCACACACACACACACATGCCCTGCCCTGCCCTGCCCAGGTCTGACCCAGGGGTGAGGGGCAAGGAAGGAATACTGAACACTGGAATCTGAATCTGAATTTGTGGTTGGTTCCTCCCTCAGCTGCAGAAGACTTTCATTCTGTGGAATAGGAACTTGCTTTATATCCTATCCAGTGTATTCCTGCTCTATGGCTTCTTAGAATAAACTATGGTTTATTGGCTCTTCATAGCCTTTTGTGTGCTTCCCCAGTGGCGCAACTGGTAAAGAATATCCCTGCAATGCAGAAGACCTAGGTTCAATCTCCGGGTCAGGAAGATCCCTTAGAGAAGAAAATGGCAACCCACTTCAGCATACTTGCCTGGAGAATTCTGCCAACAGGGGAGCCTGGTGGGCTACAGTCCATGGAGTCACAGAGTCAATATTTTCTATTACAAAAAGCCAAATTTTTGCAAATCAAAAGATCTTACCCTCAGGCTATTTTATCTCCCTCAGTTAGTTCAGTCACTCAGTCATGTCCAACTCTTTGCAACCCAATGGACTACAGCACGCCAGGCTTCCCTGTCCATCACCAACTCCCAGAGCTTGCTCAAACTCATGTCCATTGAGACAGTGATGCCATCCAACCATCTCATTTTCTGTTGTCCCCTTCTCCTCCTGCCTTCAATCTTGCCCAGCATCACAGTTTTCCAGTGAGTCAGTTCTTCACATCAGGTGGCCAAAGTATTGTAATTTCAGCTTCAGCATCAGTCCTTCCAATGAATATTCAGGACTTACTTCCTTTAGGACTGGTTTCATCTCCTTGTAGTCCAAGGGACACTCAAGAATCTTCTCCAACACCAATTCAAAAGCATCAATTCTCTTTGCTCAGCTTTCTTTATGGTCCAGCTCTCTCATCTGTACATTACTACTGGAAAAACCATAGCTTTGACTAGACAGACCTTTATCTCCCTAGGTAATTAAAAAACTATTTTGAAATTCAAAAATCTAGGCAGTGATCTCTTTGTTCTCTGCTGTATCAAATACTCCTCCTTTCCTAGGACAATAAGCCTTAGATTCAAGGTATACTCTTAATGGCAATGAGGGTGAAAAAAACGTAAACTACTGAAAAATTCAAGAGATATTAAAAATAATATTTTCCTTTGCTTCTTAGCATAGGATTCCCTGCCCTTCAGAACAAAGGACCCCTTTCTATCATTCCAGTTGCTCTGCCTGGTATTTTATCAATGCATTTTGCATTCAAGCTACAACTGATTTCATACTTGTAATTCCCAAGAGCACAGAGCACTTTGATGGCATCATGCCTTTGTATATGTGGTTTCCTTTTGCCTGAAATACCTTCCTTTTAAGCCTGCCTCCTCATTTTATGATATACTCCTAAACTGGAGATTAAGCTATTTTCTGTCAGTGCCAAACCCACCTTTCTCAGGTTGGAGCTATGCAAGCCAGCTTCCTTTTTAGCCATCAGAATTCCTTTTGGTTTCTGTCAATAGGGGGCACTAAAGGAAGACCAGGAGATGGGAAGGCATGAGGAAGTTGAAGGGACTAGTTCCTTCCTATTTGCTTGCTGTTTCTGTAAAGTCACCCAGCAGTGACCCTTATTTTGACAACAGCAGTTGTTTCCATCCCTAGAAGAACCAGCTTCATCCTACTTTCCTCAGAAACACCAGCACCAGCCAGCCATATTTCCTCCTCCAAGGTCTGGGTCCCACCTGTGCATAGTATTTCATTCAGCTTCTAAATTCTAATAACCCTGATCTCTTCCCTTGGTTTGCTCAGACCTAGGAGGTGGTAGCTGCTTCCTGAAGTTTTTGTCTCTATGAAACCTCAGTGTTCCCTTTTTGCATTTTCAGTTCTCCAAGACCTGACTGACTAATTTCTGGTATTAAATTTTCTCTATTGGAATTCTTAATGTGCTTTTGTTTCCCTGACTGATACTTGTTCTCTGCTAAGTGAAAGGTAGCAGAATAAAGTGAAAGTGAAGTCGCTTAGTTGCGTCCAACTCTCTGCAACCCCATGGACTGTAGCCTACCACGCTCCTACATCCATGGGATTTTCCAGGCAAGAATACTGGAGTGGGTTGCCATTTCCTTCTCGAGAGGATCTTCCCAACCCAGGGATCGAACCCGGGTCTCCTGCATTGTAGGCAGACACTTTACCGTCTGAGCCACCAGGGAAGCCTCAAAATATGCCAGAATATGCCACCTCAAAATATGCCATTTTGACATAAGGATTATTTAGAGCCGAAGGAAATTGAGAAGAAATAGATACAAGAAAAGCCCTGTGCCCTCTTCCTATTTGCCTAAAAGACATAAATTTGTAAAGGTGTTCCCCACTCCCTTCTCTACCAGGAAGAAGCTAATTACCCCAGAGATATCTACTTCACAGACCTTACTGAGTGAAGATCCTTGGCTTTGCACAGGAAAGAATTCAAAAGCAAAGCCATAGTAAAGTAAAAGTTGGTTTATTTAGAGAGATACACACTCTAGGAACAGAATGTGGGCCGTCTCAGGAGGCGAGAGTGGCCCTGGGAGGTACATATTCCATAGACAGATTGCAGCCCATCTCAAAAGATGAGAGGACCCTGAGATGAGCGGGTGGTTAGTTTTTACAGACTGGATAACTTCATAGGCTAAAGTAAAGAGTGGGAGGAGTATTCTAACTACTTTGGAGAAGGGGTGGGGATTTCTGGGGTTTGGGGCACCACCCACTTTTTGGCCTTTCAAGGTCAACCTTGGAACTGTCATGGAATCTGTGGGCATTCCATTTAGCATATGCTAATATATTACAATGAGTGTATAATGAGGCTCAGGGTCTGCTGGGAGTCAAACCTTTTACCATCTTGGGCCTTGTATGTTCTAACTGGTTTTTGTTGTATCCTGTTCTTAATGGTTGTGTCATTCTTTTAATGTTCGTGCCCTGCCCCCTTCCTTTCTGTCTCACTTTCTTCCTAAAATGCTTTGTTTATGTCTGATTCCCTTACTACCCTGCAAGCTATTCGTGGTGTTCCTTTATTTCCACTGTCTAGGAGAGTCCTGGGATACAGTAGCTACTTAATGTATAATTATTAAATAAGCATTTCCATACTACTGTAGTTTCCATTATAATTTTTGGTCTTTGCACAATACTTTGTGTAGGTTATGTGCCACAATTTACTTAATCACTGCCTTATTATTGGATATGAAGATTTTTTCCAGGTTCACTATTATAATCAATGCAGTAGAGTATTTTTTGGCAAACAGCTTGTTTTCTCATAAAGAGAGTTATTATTTTTTTTCTTTTTCTTACGAGAAGGGTAGAATATGAGTTAGTGGGGAAAAAAAGAGTTTCATTTTTCCCAGTTGGTGTCAATGATGGTAGGCCATTGTTGGTAGGTTAGAGGATGATTGGGCTTCCCTGGTGGCTCATATGGTAAACAACCTGCCTGCAATGCAGGAGACCAAGTTTGTTCCCTGGGTCAGGAAGAAGGAGAAGGGAATAGTTACCCACTCTAGTATTCTTGCCTGGAGAATTCCATGGACAGAGGAGCCTGGTGGGCTAGAGTCCATGGGGTTGCAAAGAATCAAACACAACTGAGCAACTAACACACTTAGAGGATATTTGAGAGGGGTCCTTATACGTTTAGAAGGCCAATGAAAAAATTTGATTCACAAGTTAAAATAGTTTCTTAATAACTTCCAAATCAAGATACGTCCCAGTATTCTAGACCAAGTATATCTACATGCCTGAATCCTCATTGTCTCCAGCTTCTCTTTGAGCACACAGAAGCAGAAAGAAATTAGGTGGCATTTGACCTTAGAAATGGGGTGGTTGGAGTTTGAGGAACAGGATAATATATAATTAGTCAATAGAAATGAAAATCAGCTGAAGCCACTATCTTTGAATCATACCAAAGTTTGATTTCACTCTGTTTGGAAACCTCCAAAATATAAAGGAATCTCTTAATACATAAAACAGAAACACTCATGAAAATTTTGTCTAAATAGAAATTCCCTCTACTGAACTTTCTTTTCCTAAATAGTTTTCATTTTGTAATTGGAGATGTGTTTCCAACATGACATGAAGTCTAGCCCGCATTCTTTCCTAAGCTGTTTTCTGACCACTATAGTTTCAAACAGGTTTTAGAATTGCCAAGTTAAAGAAGAGAGAGGTAGACAGACAGAGGAAAGTGATGCAAGCCTAAAATTGACTTGACTTCTAGCTTTGGGACGGAAACTTCATGGACCTGTGGCCTCATCCATAAATTGAGTAGAAGGTCCCCAAAGCCCTTTCTAACTCTGGCTTTCCATGAGCTTAGATGTTTTAGTCCTGATATGTGCAGAGACCTCAGTGAAGCTCAAATTAGCTTTTGTCTTCCCTGATGTCGTGAACACAGAGCGCAACCGAATTCCCTTGCAGGTATAAGGCATCTTGTATCCCCCTGTCCAGATTGAAAAAAAAAAAAACAAGCAAAAAAGCCCAAAGAATTAATTGTTGTGACTCCTCAGGAAATGTGTGTCTACTTTATTCATAATGATTTGTATGTTCTCCTTCCTCCAGATCTTTATGGAATCTGACTTGAACTCATTTTGCATTCTTTGTTGACAGACAGTCCTGAAATAAATCTCTTACAATCTGCAAAAGACATTGTTGCCCAATTTAGCTGAACCTAATCAGGAGAAATCTAATGGAAGTGAATAGCTTTTCCTTGCAATTTATCAAGACTGTTTTTAATTTTATATTGTTATTGTTGTTGTTTTTAGCCCAGAGTTAAAGTATATTCACTTCGATTTGGAGAAATCACCCTGGGCCGTACCACATGCCCTGGGTTTAGTTTGCAGATAATGAAAGGACTGCTGTCTTCTCTGCCCCTTCAGGTTTACCCAAAATTTGTCAGAAGAAAAGGCATTCATACAGCTCCATGTTTCATTTTTTTTTTTTTCAGTTCCTCCAATTTCCTCTCTAAAAGCACATGCAGCTGTTTATAAAATGCCTCTATTTAGAAGTCCTCTTTAGGAGGCAAAAGGAAATCTTAGGCTTCTTTCAGATAATGTTTTGTGAATAAGGCTGAGAATAAATAATATATTACTGTTTTTAAGGAGAAAATTCATTGCTGCCACCCCTACCAAGAGGAATCAGTACCCTCACCATGGACCTCTGCTTAGGAAAGGTGGCATTCAAAGGCAACCAGCCGTCTCTACTGCCGGCTTGTCAGGTTGGGGGGGGCAGGACTGCTATGCTCCAGTTTAACTAGCTGGGAGGGACTGTTTTCAAGGGGAATGGAGGTCATTAAACAGGGCAGCCCTTATTTGGCTATCTCAGCATTCTGAAGTGATGCTAGACATGGAAAGTGATGAAAATCAAACAGGAATGTTCAATAAGGGCAACTGGTCACTGTTAGGAAAGCAGATTTCCCCTGTACTATTCCTCTTTGTTTGAATTCAAGCAGTGAACATTGCAAAGTCCAACTAATGTGATAAATGATCTGTAAGTCGTGACACAGTGCATACATATTTTAAATACAAGCCAAAATTTGTCATTTAGTTTGAATGTTGCTTAAAATTAGAACTGTTCTTTTATCACAATTATAGCTTCAGTTTAGTAAAAGGCAGTGTTTCAGTTCTTTATCTTCATAAGCAAGCAATTGCATATTCAGCTGTCAACAAACTCTTATTGAACACCTACTCTGTGCTAGTCTGATTCTGATTCAGAACCTTGATTCTTGTCCCATTCACCACATTATTTTTAACGCAAAAATTAAAACTAATATGTTATACTTTAAGGTCTTTTCCTATTTTTCTGTAGGCTAGCAGAGAGAAAATTGCCCAGGCAACTTCAACTACTACTGAGATCTGGAGATACACAGTCCTAAAAAGAAAGAAAAGTTCCCTGCCCATGTGGAGGTGTCTTTCTTTCTCCAGAGAGAAGCAGGTGGGTAAGTAAGTAATTGAAAGATAATTATAGATAATTGAAAAATAATTATAAATAATTGTAAATTTGGGGTAATTAAAAAAAAAGAAAACTAAAACAGGATCTTTTGATAGAGACTGGCACAGTAAGGGATAACTCCTCTAAGGTGATTGTGGAAGACTCGTTCAGGAGGTCTCGTTTGATCTTGGGCTTCCCTGGTGGCTCAGTGGTAAAAGAATCTGCTTACAGTGCAGGAGATGTGTGCAGGAGATGCAGGTTCGATCCCTGGGTCAGGAAGACCCCCTGGAGAAGGAAATGGCAACCCATTCCAGTATTATTGCCTGGGAAGTCCCATGGACAGAGGAACCTGGCAGGCTACAGTCCATGGGGTCACAAAAGAGTCAGACACAACTTAGCAACTAAACAGCAACAACATATGATCTTAGACCTGAATTATGAGGAAGGCCCCAGCCATGGAAAATTTGGAGGAAGAACCCGGGGAGCATTCAGGGAAAGCCCCAAGGGGGTAACCTTGGTGTAGTCAAGGAATAAGAAGAACAAGGTGCCTGCAGGACTATGAGTTAAAAGAGATCTACGAGATAGGGTCATAAAGATGAGAAGGGGCTGGATAATACAAGTCCTGTAGACTATGGTAAAGTAAAACTGGATAACATTGAAAGACTGCAGGGTATCAGTATTATTTATGCTTTAAATTTATTATTCTGTCTGATTATGGAAAACAGGTGGAAGCAAGAAGGGCAGCTTAAAGTAATTGCGATAAGCAATTAGCAGCTTAATATTGGCAGAGATAGGAAGTAGAGTGAATGGATTTGAGATGTTTTAGAAGCAGAACCCGGAGAAGGCAATGGCACCCCACTCCAGCACTCTTGCCTGGAAAATCCCATGGATGGAGGAGCCTGGTAGGCTACAGTCCATGGGGTCGCTAAGAGTCGGACACGACTGAGCGACTTCACTTTCCCTTTTCCCTCTCATGCACTGGAGAAGGAAATGGCAACCCGCTCCAGTATTCTTGCCTGGAGAATCCCGGGGATGGCGGAGCCTGGTGGGCTGCCGTCTATGGGGTCGCACAGAGTCGGACACGACTGAAGCGACTTAGCAGCAGCAGAAGCAGAACCTCTAAACTTGCTGAATAATTAGATATGGAGGTGAGGGAAAGGTAGGGAACCAGGAAAAAGGTTAAGGTTTGAACAACAGAGAATGACAGTGTCATGAGATGGAGAATTGAATTCACAGAGGAAAAGATTTGACATGAAGGTAGGAATGGAGAATTCTTTGCATCTTGTTACATGGGAGATTTCTTTTGGACATCTGACTGGAGATACGAAGACTGGAGAAATAAAGTAGGTACCGTTGGTTTGTAAAAGATGATGTAAAACTATGGGAGAGAAAATAGGAAGCCCAGGACCGGGCCATGAGGCACTCCATTAGAAGTTCAGGACAGAGTGACAAGGAAATAAGCGTAGTACTTAATATACTGTAAATGGAGGCCAAATGCTGGATATAAAATGCATTAGAGGAAGAATCAAAGGTGTCATAAACATGCTGAAAACTGCAGCACTCGGGCATGTTAACTTCCTGCTGTGGTGAAAATAAAGATGAAATTCATTTCATCTGAGTTAGCAAATATCATGGAAAAATAAATGATCTTTATTCCATGAGGGTATTTATAACACGTGACTGTCTCTGCATCACTGCCACCCTTGTAAGCAGTTCTTCAGGTGCCATGATTTGTCTCAGATAGGAGTGCTCTGTGTCCTGGGATGATTTGGGGGACAGCTATAGCACACCTGTGTTTATTCATGATTTGGAGAGTCCTGTTTGGTAATACTGAGTCATTTCCCCAATGCTTCAAGAAATTAGATATGGTGGGGATCATACTTACATGTGTAAAATCTCTGAATTAGTTCTATAGGAGTGATGGTCCAGTCTAGTCAGTTCTTAGAAACCAAACCCTTGAAGTCTTCTACAGGGATAGCTCTCATGTTAATATGATACATGAGGCATGCCAGCACCAATCAAGACAGAGTCCAGTGGCTCAGGCAGTGACCAGGGGCTTTGGAACCAGGCCATCTGTCTTCAAATCCCAGCTCTGCCATTTTCTGGCTACGTGTCCTAAGACAAGTTACCCAAGTTCTCCAAGTCTCAGTTTCCTTATCTATTAATAATGACAATACTTCACAAGCTTATTATGAGCTTTAATGAGATACCATGTGCTGAGTGACTAACCTCGTGCCTCGATGAGTTGCTAGAAGATCCTCAAAAAATTTTGGTCTCTCTCTTCCCTCTTCATCCCAGTAACACACTCTAACCCACTAAAACCCCAGGTAATTCTGATTCTGGCCCCATTCACTACATTACTTTTTGAATGTTAAAATTAAAACTAAAATGTTACACTCATAGATCACTTCCTGAATCAGTGATCCTTTTTGTGAGCTGGCAGAGAGAAAATTGTCTAGGCAACTTCTACTGCTATTACAGTATGAGAAAAATTCTCACTCAGGGAGGAGCACTGTTTCTCAGTCTGGTTAATTTCCTCAGCGTTGGGACAGTGCTGAAACTTCCTATTTAAATTCTAGAATTTGAATTTAGTATCTAAAACCAGTAATAACAGAAAAACTTCCGAGCAACTGCTTGCCAGATTTCTCTATGGTACGCGGTTCAATAAATCTGTCACAGAACCATTGCCATTTTTTCTCATTTAATTTGTTAATTCAATTAGTATATACAAAGGCCCTACTAGATGCCCAACACAAGGTAGACAAGGGAGTGACCATGATGAGCAAGGTGGACACAGTCCCTGCACTCACTCTTGCACAGGCCAAGGTTAAACAGCCTGTTCCACTGGCAGAGACGTGGTGTCCCTCCCCTGCTCCATTCACAAGAGGTCATTCACTTACACACAAATGCAACTTGTTTAAGATTCCTGGAATTGTTTGGAAATAGGAACTAGAGGTTACTGCCATCTTTTCCCAGACAGCTTTCTTTTTAATCGAGGAATAGGATCTACTTCTTTGTGTGTATATTTTTAATTATAAAAATAACACATGCTTGCTTTAAAATGTGTTAATTTCCCCTAAAGTGGAAAGCTTCTTCTCCTTGCCAGAAGAGAAGCAATTAGAATTTGGTGTCTACACTTCCCAGACTTTTTTCCTAAGAAGATACAAATGCATATCTGTGCATACACACTCCCATGTCCCATAGATACCCAATGTTTTGTTTGCTTTGTTTTTAACAAATATCATACTGTTCTGTAACTTGATTATTTTTACTTAGCAGTGTGTCATGGGCATATTTCAGCATATTAATCTAACTGCATTTTTAGTGTGCTACACAACAGTTATAGAATTAATCAATCATACTTGCTTTTTAACCTTCTTCTATCGCTAGAATTTCTAGTTGTTTCCAATTTATTGATATTAGAGACAATTACTTAGTAAATGTTCTTGTAAATATATATTTTCTCATTTGTATGGCTTATCTGGACTAGAATCTTTTAAGTGAAATTGCTAGGTCAAAGCAGTTGTGCATTTTAAACTTTGAAAATGTAAAATTGCCTTCAAGAAAGATGACACCCAATTTAGTTTCCTGTCAACACCATGTGAAAATACTCACTTCCTCCCTCTCTGAATATTATCATTCTTAAGATTGCCAGTCTGATGGGAAAAATGGAATTTCATTCTAGTTTGCAAACTTCTGGTTTCTACTCTAACATGTAAAAAGCTTGGAAAACACCATTTTCTTACAAGGAAAATCTGGACAAGCTGAAAATCAATGATTTTTCTTAGATCCATCACAGAATTTAAGTTTCAAGGTAAACCACACCCTGAAATCTGGAGAGACAGGTGCATCCAGAGAGAGACAACAAAAGTCAGTGGACCAATAAGGGTGTGACCACTTAATTTAACTAGTAATTGTGACAAATTGCTGGAGGCAGAGTATGGACTAGTGTGACTGAGAAACACCTGGGGCCCCAATCGTCAGAGGGCCCCCCCCCCAGTTTTGAGGTGTTTTTTTCCTCCAGGAACCCCACCACATTCTCATGGTGAGGATCTCAGAAAAACCTCCTCCTCCCCCATGGGATAGGGAGGCAGAGGAAGGAGATGGGAAGAATAGCAAAGATATAACCCTCCTGGATCCTTCTCCATAGTGAAGTCTCACTGTCCAGGGACAGTACTGAAACTGTATCCCACTTGGAGGCGGGCATTTCCACCACAGCCAGCCCCTAGCCTTCCTGTCTCAACTAAAACAACCTCCCAAAATATAGTTAATAGGATACTGGGAATGGAGTATGGGAGAAAGTCCTCTACTTAGTGAAGAGGGAGAGAAACACTTTTAAGACACAGGCCCACCAAAGATGAACTTAATCAGATTATAAAAACTTCCCTTCCCCCATACCTTACCGCCGTTCCAATAAGCCTTCAATGGGTTACAGCTGAAAGATCTGCACAGCCCCCTGGCTTTCTGAGTGGGAGTACAAAGGGAAGCCTGAAGCCAAGAGAGCATAGAAAAATAAGAGCACCAGAGAAATTTGAAGCCTGTGGAACTTTTACAGCAAACTTGAAACATAGCCCAACTCCAAGCCAGATTAACATAAATCCTTACTCTAAAGGCCTGATTACCTCACTACCTACTATAACATATCAGGTTTTCAACCAAAAAAATTACAAGGCATACTAAAAGACAAGAAAAAAACAGTCTGAAGACACAAAGCAAGCCCTAGTACCAGATTCAGATATAGTACAGATGTTGGAATTATCATACAAGGAATTAAAATAACTATGATTAATATGTTAAAAGCACTAATAAAACAAATATAAAACAAATTCAGTAACATCAGCAGAAAGATGGAAACTGTAAGAATCAGAAGGAAATACTAGAAACGAAAAACTGTAATGGAAATGAAGACTATCTTCAGTAGTCTCATCTGCTGGATGCAGTGAGGAAAAAGACAGTGAATTTGAAGTAGCCCAATAGAAACTTCACAAATAGAAACTCAAAGAGAAAAAAGAATTAAAAAAAAAATAACATTCAAAAATACAGAGTGAAGTAAGTCAGAAAGAGAAAGACAGATGTTGTATATTAATCATGCATATGGAATCTAGAAAGATGGTACTGATAAACCTATTTGCAGGGTAGCAATGGGCTTCCCTCATAGCTCAATTGGTAAAGAATCTGCCTGCAATGCAGGAGACCCCAGTTCAATTCCTGCATCAGGAAGATCCACTGGAGAGGGGATACGCTACGCACTCCATTATTCTTGGGCTTCCCTTGTGCCTCAGCTGGTAAAGAATCTGCCTGCAATGTGGAAGATCTGGGTTCGATCCCTGGGATGGGAAGATTCCCCTGAAGAAGGGAAAGGCTACCCACTCCAGTATTCTGGCCTGGAAAATTCCAGGGACTATACAGTCCCTGGGGTCACAAAGAGTCGGACACGACTGAGCAACTTTCACTTTCACTTGAGACTCAGACGTAGAGAACAGATTTGTGGACGCTAGGGGAAAAAGGTGGGACAAATTGAGAGAATAGCATGGAAACGTATACATTCAGTCAGTTCAACCGCTCAGTCATGTCCGACTCTTTGCGACCCCGTGGACTGCAGCACACCAGGCCTCCCTGTCCATCACCAACTCCCAGAGCTCACTCAAACTCATATCTATTGAGTCAGTGATGCCATCCAACCATCTCGTCCTTTGTTGTCCCCTTCTCCTCCTGCCTTCAATCTTTCCCAGCATCAGGGTCTTTTCCAGTGAGTCAGTTCTTTGCATCAGGTGGCCAAAGTATTGGAGTTTCAGCTTCAACATCAGTCCTTCCAATAAACATTCAGGACTGATTTCCTTTAGAATGGACTGGTTGGATCTCCTTGCAGTTCAAGGGACTCTCAAGAGTCTTCTCCAACACCAGAGTTCAAAAGCATCAATTCTTCAGCACTCAGCTTTCTTTATAGTCCAACTCTCAAATTTATACATGACTACATACACATTACCATATGTAAAATAGATGGCAAGTGGGAATTCGTTGTGTGACATGGGCTTCCCAGGTAGTGCTAGTGATAAAGAACCTGCCTGCTAGTGTAGGAGACATAAGAAATGTGGGTTTGATCCCTGGGTCAGGAAGTTCCCCTAGAGGAGGGCATGGTAACCGATTCCAGTATTCTTGCCTAGGGAATCCACTGACAGAGGAGCCTGGTGGGCTACAGTCATGGAGTTGCAAAGAGTTGGATATGACTGAAGTGACTTACAGACACAGACCCACACACATAGGGAGCTCAAACCAGTGCTTTGTGACAACCTAGAGGGGTGGGATGGGGTGGGAGATGGGATAGGGAGGGAGGGGATATATGTACAACTGTGACTCATTCATGTTGATACATGGCAGAGGCCAACACAATATTGTAAAGCAATTATCCCCCAATAAAAAATGAAGAAAAAAATGGTGGGACAATATCAAAAGAGCCAACATGTGTGTGATTGGAATACTGGAAGGAGAGGGAACAGAGCATAAAAAAGATTTGAAATAATAATGTCTGAGAATTTTCCAAAATCAGTTATAGACAGCAACCCTCCACAGATACCAAACAAGATAAAAGAAAAATTCAAAACCTAGGCATTTTATTTCCCATCTCTTTTATTACAAGTGAAGCTTGGAATCCTGACAATTTGTCTTTTTTCTGTTAATTAACTGCTCATGTTGTTTGACTATTATAGATTTATAGGAATATTTTATATATTATGTGTAGTAACCCTTTGTTATGTACATGGCAGGTATTTCTCCCATAACTTTGTCTATGAAGTCTTTAACCATACTCTAATACTGAAAATATGTTTGATCAATTTTGTCAACCTTTTTTTCTTAATTTCTAGTTTGTATATGCTTACAGATACTCTTAAACATCCCCAAATTATAAAAAACCACTTCTTTTTTTCTTTGAATACTTTTTTATATTCAGTGCATAGCTCTCTAATGTATATGGAATTCATTATTGTGTATGTTATGAGGTAAAGATATACTTTACTATTTTCTAATTGAATAGCAATTTTCTAATATCAATTACCAAATAGTATTTTTCCCTCCATTAAAATGCCACCTTTATTATTAAAAGATATATATTGAAAGTTCTATCCTTCATCTACCTATTTATGACAAACTATTTGGACCTTCGATTCCACTTTAGTGAACTACTGATTTATTTCTATGCTGAAAATCACTTTTTATAATTACTGTAGCTTTATATTATACTTAAATGCTGTATTTGGTTGAGGTATGTCATTTTTCCTTGTTCTACTTTTTCAGCTCTCTTTGCTATTTTTACCCATTTGCCGTTTAGAATGAGCATGTCACTTAATTTTTTTTTTAATAAAAAAATGATTTATTTGGCTGTGCTGGGTCTTAGTTGCAGCACGTGAGATCTTCAATCTTTGTTGGGGCATGCAGGATCTTTAGTTGTGGCATGTGAACTCTTAGTTGCAGCATGTGAGACCTAGTTCCTTGACTAGGAATCAAGTCAAGGAGTCCCTGCCTTTGGAGCATAGAGTCTTAGCCACTGGACCATCAGGGAAGCCCCATTTCATTTTAAATAATGCTTGTGGAATTTTTATTGGAGTTGATTAAATTTAGATATTAATTTAGGAAAAAATCAACAGCTTTTAATCTTGAGTCTCTCCATCCAATAACATGGGCATTTATGCCATTATTCAGCTCTTCCTTCATATATCCTCTTGGGTAAAGTTTTATAGTTTTCTTCATATGCATCTTATATACTTCTTGTACTGTTTTGTTGCTATTGTAATTGCAATTCTTCTAATTATAGTAAAGCTTTTTGTTTTTTGTATATTAATATAATATCTGGTCACATTAGGAAATTTTAACTCTTGTTCTAATATTTTTCCAATTAATTATCTTGGATTTCCTAAGTAGCTTTTTATAATAACTACAAATGATAACTTTTCTTTTTATTTCTACCACTTACTTCTATTAATAATACCTTTTTTCTTACCTTATCACAATTACCCAAAACATTATTAACTAGTAATAACTATATGCACCCTTTCAAAAAATTAATGGGATTGCTTCTAATATTTCACTATTATGGATAATATTTATTATTTATGATATCAAATAAAAAGTTTTCCTTCTAGTTTTGTCTTGCTAATAATTTTCAAAAGGTACAGGCATTCATTTTTGATATATGTTGAAGCATCTATTTAGATGATCATGTGGATTTTTTCTTTTAACCTATATATGTAATGGGTTACTTTAACAGATTTCCTAACATTTATTAAATTTATTTTTGCTTTCTTATGTTAACACTAGTTAGTTACAGTATTTTATTTCTGCAATGCATTTTGATTTGCTATTATTTTAAGATTTTGTATATTTGATACATGAGTTGTATTGTAGTCATTTCTTTTTCTTCTTTCTTTAATTATTTTTTTAAACTGAAGTGTAGTTGACTTACAATGTTGTGTTAGTTTCAAGTGTACAGCAAAGTGATTCAGTTATATATATATATATTTCCCTATATATTATATATTCTATATATTTAATATATTCTATTTCAGATTCTTTTCTCTTATAGGTTATTACAAAATATTGAGTATAGTTCTCTGTGCTATACAGTAGGTCTTTGTTGGTTATCTATTTTATATTATAGTAGTGAGTTTATATTAATCCCAAATTCCTAATTTATCCCTCCTCCACCTTCTTTGGTAATCATAAATCTGTTTTCTATGTCTGTGGATCTATTTCTGTTTCATATATAAGTTCATATGTATAATTTTATTTTTGGATTCCACGTATAAGCAATATTGTGATATTTATCTTTGTCTGGCTTACTTCACTTAGTATAATCTCTAGGTCCATCTATGTTGCTGCAAATGACATTATTTCATTCTTTTTTTCCTATTTTATTCTTTCATTATTATTATGGAAATAATATTCCTTTGTATATATTACCACATCTTCTTTATCTATTCCTCTGTCAATGTACATTTAGCTATTTACAATAGCTTTCATGTCTTGACTATTGTAAATAGTGCTGCAGTGAATATTGGGGTACATGTATGTTTTTTGAATTATGGTTTTCTCCAGATAAATGCCTAGTAGTGGGATTATAGGATCATACTTTTAGTTTTACTCGTAGGTCTACTTTTAGCTTTTTAAGGAACTGCCATACTGTTCTGCATAGTGACTGTGCCAATTTACATTCCCACAAAGAGTATAGGAGGGTTCCTTTTTCTCCACACCCTCTTCAGCATTTGTTATTTGTAGACTTTTTGATGATTGGAATTCTGGCTGGTGTGAGGTGATGCCTCATTGTATCTTTTTTTTTTTTTTACTGGCATGTGTTTTGTACTAAGCTTAAATATCAGGGTTATGTTGTCCTTATACATTAGAAGGGATGTTTTCTTGCTTTGTCTTTGCTCTATAACAATTTAAATAACTAAGGAATTATCTGTTCCTTGGAGAAATAGACTCTGGGAAACTGGTATACTTATATATATCCTTATACCAATTTTATCTTGTATAATTTTCAAGACTTTCTCACTGTTCTCCCTGTTCTTAGTCTGCTAATGGTACCCTTTCCAGTTTCTTAGTTCTGTTGTTGATTATTCTGACTTTTTATATTTCTTGTGTCATTTCAATGAGATTTTGGGTAGGGTATTTAGTCAAATGTCTTGAAAGACTTTCCATCTTTTTGTATAATCTCAAGTAGATCAAATAATGTAGAAATTACCATATCCTGAAGACTTGCTAGAACTTGCCAGTGAACAACCTGAACCTGGGCCACCTCTTCATCTATGATTTATTCCAGTGTACTTCTTCCAGAACTCATAGAAGTCAGTCTGTCTGCAGGACTTGGGATTCACCTTTGGACATTGTCATTCAGGAGGACCCACTTGGTCTCACATATTCTACCCTTGGGGAAGAGTTTTGTTTTTGTTCCCATTACAGCAAACCCAGCCATAGCTTCTTATGTATCTAGAATGGCAAAATCAGTCAGTTATTTTTCTATCTTCAGTGTTCCCTCTTGGTTCCACAGTGCATTTTTAACCAATATAAGCAAAATATGGAGTGACTGTAATTTTTAAAAACATATCAAATATTTGAAGTGACTATTGTCCTGATAAGTTAGATTACCAGACATACAAGCTGCACATTTAGTCACTGGTAGCTCTTGAAAGGAGGTTGGTGAGTCCATCCGTAAGTTTGATGCGTGCTCATCAAATGTGTTTGAATATCTGACCATTAAGTCTTGCATTCCCTTGGAAGGAACAACCTGGAAGATTTTCTGCAGTGAAAGAGTTAATGGATTATTTCAACTCAAAGATCTGTTAAGTGCATGAGGAGTTGAGAGTAAGACATCCAAAAATCAGCAATAATATAAGAAGAAACCACCTCTAGAAATCAGGCTTACAGTACAAAATTTTTTTACTATAAGACTTATTTTATGCTGCAAATTCCTACATGTCCTCATTAAATGGATATATGTTTGTCACAGGGAAAACAATATGACTTTAGAGAGAATGATGAAAGCTTAGTCTTGAGAAGGATGAGTCATGAAAAACAAAAATGATTAAAAAAGCATCCAGAAGGGTTTCATTCACCAAGAACTGAATCTTTCACAAGATTTAACTTTCACACTTGAGCAATTTGTATAATTGCTACAATTGCCACCAGGTCCTCATGCAAATCTTCTGATTTTCCTAAATGAGAATTGCTAGCAGTTGCTTGTCAGTCATGTGCTGCTGCATGACTTACCCAGTTTGAATCACATACAACTTTTGAGCCCCATACTCAAAAAGGACCATAAGCCTGTTAGCATCCTTCCCCAGGTTCAGAGAGTTTCAGGAATCTTTGAAGTTGATGGTGCAATGGAGCAAAGCTTTCTGTTCAAAGGACAGCATCTTCCAAAGCAAGCTGATTAAGCCTCATACCAAGCACACCCTTTCCTTGTTGCTGAATTGAGCTCCATTCCTTCTCCCCACCATATTTGGGAAGATGCCATTTGGGGAGTGGGGGGAATCTTCCCAAATAACACTCCACAGAGTTCCATCTCCTATAGCAATTTTAATGACTGAGCATTAAGAGCCAAAGTCTAAACTGAGCCCAGGAGTTCATGAAAGCTGCTGAATGTGCCTACTTAGGGAACACGGCAGGGGATTTTCTGTCTTAAGTAGCAAGGCACGCCATGCAGCTGGAATCAGAAGCAGGCCCTGAAATGTTCACAGCGTGTTGCAACTGAATGTTTTCTCTCTTCTTCAGAAGATAAACTCTCTTCCTCAGAAGTTTTGATTTGTTTTCTCTGAATTTCAAAAAATTATACAGGGGGGAGAGACAAGCAAGCAATCCCATAATGTTTCTTATGTGGGATCCACTTTCTAACAGACAGTCTGTTGTGTTTGCAAAGCTTTAGTCTGCTGTATCACAAGGCATGGAGATGAGTCTGTGAAAATCCCTGAGGTGGAGTGATGGGGATGGGGCAAAGAGGAAATAACCTTATATCAAATCATAACTTAGGCCCAGAAACTGTGCCTGCACCAGTCCAGAACAGCAGAGAATATCATCTTTTTTTATTTTAATCTTTAAATTTCTGTTCCTTTTTCTTTTTAACCAAACCACAAAGAACCACAACCTTTCCCAAATGAATCACGGAAAATCCACAGTTCTCAGCATTTATTTTTAAATAACACATGTAGCCATATTATGGAGTCATAAATAGCTTATATAAATCTAAAAATTCAGATATTAAAAAAATGTGTAGCCTTCGATCCTTAGTTCCAAGGAGATGTTAAGAGCTATTTATTTTTGAAGATCAGCATTATTTTGGTGGCAACCTTTGAGGGTTTTCCTTTACTGGTGAAAGACAGTGATTCATCTTTCTCTCACTAAGGCAAACCCAAGACAAGCTTGCTGATTCTTTAAGAGGTAGAGACAGAGGCACTTGTTAGCAAACACTTTTCCTTGTCAGAGGCTAATTATTTTTTATGTGTGGGTTTTATCAAATACCTTCCAAAGAAACTGCAATGTCTTTCCTGACTTTTTTTCTTTGCAAGAGTCTCTTTCTAAGAGCACGTCCAGTCCTAGGTAATTGTTTCTAATTTGTGTAAGAGTTGCTGTCCTTTTGTATTTGCTTGTCTATTGATTTCCATGGAAATCACGCTTGCTCTTCTGTGAGGAGTACAGGAGTCAAGGCTCTGATGTGACCCCTGGTCATGAGAGCAGGTCCACACAGATATGGTGCAGAGTTTCCCAGCTCTGAAACACGCGTGAGCACACAGAACTCTCTTTACTTTTCAGTCTCAGAATCGGTTGGTTTGTTGGGCTGGTGCTGACATAAAAAATGAAATGAAACATCTGAGTGTAACAGCTGCACAAAATTTGGACTCATGTAAACTGGTCTGACATCACACATTCTGCATGTGAGTTCCATGAGTATTCTCCATATGGTGCTAATACAATAACATGCCTACAAAGTCCCTGTGGTTTATGGCATGACGAGTTCCAGAGCTGAGGAAATAAAGCCAGGAAGCCCACACCATTTGCTGAATGGAGCTGGCGTTGGGTAATGTCTCAGTCTCACTGAACCACTCAGGGTCACTAGGAACAAGAAGCCATGTTGGACACCATACCAGCAGCAAGTTTTACATTGGCGACTCTAGTTCCCTCTCCTCAGAAGGAGTAGGAGAGAGGTCTCACAATGCTTTTTGCCTTACTCCATAGGAAAATAGATGTGAGAGTGTAAAGAAATTGCCAAAGACAGCCTACTTCTTCCTGGCAGTCAGGAAAAGGCAGGTAGAAAGAGAGAAAGAGAACATATTAATAACAGCTCAACAGAAGTCTTGGCAAGATGCAGCAATCCTTTGCTGGAAGGCTGGAGTCCTGCCCAGGGCACACAGTGGCACTGATCAGATCAGTGACACCCCACACTGGCCCACAGCTATAAACAAAAGCTGTGCGTGTTCCCTTTCTTCTGCTCAAGGTGGGTGGGGTAGGAGCAGGGGAGTACAGGCATTTGCTTAGTAGTTTGTGTTCCTCTGACAGGTTATACATGTGGCCTAGAAAAAATTCTGTTCTTATTTAATTTTTTAAAATGACTCAAAGACACTTGTTTATCTGTTGGCTAATTAACCTGACAGAGGATGACTTATGGAAAATATTTAGCGGCAGCTTGGCTTTCCCTGTTCACTCAGCATAATGCTGGATTGCTTCCCTCACCATCAGTTCCCAGGCTCAGAAAATCCACACTGCAAGTGCAGCGTTATAAACAGATTTCTCTGATAGACTTTCAAGGTCAGTGAACTTAATGAATGCAGCACCTATTTGCATGAGAGAATTCATAAGTGAATATATCAGGTCAGGGTCCATCATATTTTAGGGCAGCACCTATTGGCTGTATGTGACAGTTCATTCTATCTCTGTTGGACACTAAATACGCAGAGGCAGAAAGAGATCTCCCAGACTGGATTTCAAGTGTGGAGACAGAGAATCTTTGAACCCAGGTGAGGATGTTCATGGTCTGAGAAATGGAAAGGAAAAAATAAAAGGTGTTTAAATAGGAGATTTTAAATAGGAGAATCATTTCTCCTTTAAATAGAAATCTCAGATCAGGAGAGTAATGAACATTCTCAGAATGTTATAAAGCATTTCAAAATACATAAAAATCAACACTACCTAGCAAATTTTTTTCCTCCAGTGAAACATATCTTTAGTCTTCTTAAATCATTAGCAGAATAGAATTACACTGATAGAAAATCACTTCATAGACAATTTTACTAAAATTTATTCACTCCTGTAAAATTGGAAGCACCTGTGACTTTGACACAAAATATAAGATAAAGTTCAGTTCAGTAACAACTGTAAGATAAAAGGTGAGCTTAATACCAGAATCCTTGTATAGTATATTGTAAGGTCAGTTATAAAATTCTCCTTTACTTTGACCATCTATGCCATGGCTTTTCTCTATCAGAATGGGCAATGTAGAGATGATTGTCAAAGCAAAATAAATAGGTTTATAAGGAATTCTGGTCTAATCTCCCAGGGCTCAAGGTTGTGACTTAGAATCACTGCAACTGAGATTAGAGAGTCTATTTGGGGATTCTTTCCAAGTTCTAGACCCTTCTCTAGTTGCCCCAACTGAAATCAAACAGATTATACAGTGCTGATAAACTGTGTGGATGTACCTGCCTCTTCCAGGCATACTATGGTTCTGATACATACTGTTAGGTCACCACACGTTAATTATCTTTCAGGTTTGCTTCACATCCTTTTCCAAGCAAGGCAGCCCTGACAACTTGTCAACAGGGCATTATTATCTTAAAATGAAGTTATTTTCTTTTTGCCTGAGAATGACTCTCTCAGAGATCTGGGAACAGAAGCAAGACTGTACCTTTCACCGCCCCTTTAATTTAAAGGAGAAAAAAAATCTCTGTAAGCTAATATGTAGCTTCATTGGTGATTGTAGTATTGCAAACTTCTCTGATTTAAACCAGAAAACAGGAAATGTCACCCTACTCAGCTAGTAGAGAAGAAAAAAAACATGCAGGTGGATGGTGTGAAATTTAAGCAGACTTGGGAAAGAACTAATCCATGTTTGGAATTCTCCACTGGAGATGTGTTTTGACAGTTTTCTGGTAGTTTCCTGTTTTGGTTTGCCTACTTCATGTTAATGCATGAGGCAGCATGATATAGCTGAAAAATCATGGATTTTGAGGACAAGTGTCCCAGTCCTGTCATTTTCAGCTAGCGAGTCACCTGTTTCTCTGTGCTTCAGGTTATAAATCTGATAATTGGGGTAAGGACACTTAATGAGTTGCTGTGAGAAGTAAAACAATAATGAATATAGAAATACTTTATATTGCTGCCTCCTACTTGCTAGCTGTGTGACTTTGTGCAAATTACTTAAATCTCTATGCCTAGATTTCTTCATCTGTAAAATGGGGTGAGTGGTACTACTTGCATGAGTTGTGGTGAGAATTGCATAAGTTAATACATGTAAAGTGCTCAGAATCATGCCTAACATACAGTATCCCACTGCATACTTAACTCTAAATGTTTTCTGTTATTTCTGTTTATTTGATGATATACATAGGTTATATATTTTTTCAGGTGTACTTCACTTGATACTAATTTAAATACAGCAGAATTTATATTTGTACTTCAACTATTACTGAGTATTTTGTTCAAAACACTAAGACAAGTGCTGTTGGTATTGTTTAGCTGCTAAGTTGTGTCTGACTCTTTGGCAACCCCGTGGGCTGTGGCCCGCCGGGCTCCTCTGTCCATGGGATTTCCCAGGCAAGAATGCTGGAATGGTTTGCTATTTCCTTCTCCAGAGAATCTTCCCAGCCCAGAGATCAAACCTCCATCTCCTGCATTGGCAGGCGGGTTATTTACCACTGAGCCACCAGGGAAGCCCCAAGTGCTGTATACAAGTATAAATTAGGGGGATAGTTATCTATATTGCAAAAGGAAGTAACAAGTCAGTGCTTCAATTTAAGAATTCACTTTAACAGTACCCACTATTGTTTTCAACACAGTTTGAAGTACAGAAGACATGTAATACATCCTTCAAGGAGTATTTTAAATATATTTTTATAATTCTAATATTCATGCATGGTTATTGCAGAAAATTTTAGAAAACACTAATAAACAATGATAATTATTATAACTATATATATATATATCTCTGTAATAAAAACACACATCATGTGTTTTTTAATTATAATAATAAAATATAATTGAAATCACCTATATTGCCACCAGCAAGAGGCAGCTATGTCTCACACTTTGGTTTAAATTATTTTGGTCTTTGTGTGTGTGGTGTCTGTGTGTGTGTATAGGTGTATGCAAAATTACAATCATACTGCTTTTAAAAATTTAATAAATCATAAATATCTTTCCATGTTACTAAATATTATTCTCTTTTTGTTATTATTAAATTTTTGAGAAATTTCAAAATAGTTTTGGATTTAAAGAAAAATGGTAAAAAATTTCCAAATAGTTTTGGACTTAAAGAAGAATGTTAAAAATCATGTAGAGCTACTTGAAGACTATGCAAATATCCTCTTTCTACTTAAATAATTGTCCACACTTTTTATCATACTTTGGTGGACATTGCCTGCAGCAATAATTACTGTGGTATTTTAATGGTGATTTTCTATTTCCCTCATGCACCTTTCTGCATTTATTTATTGGTATTATTCCCTGAGGAAGAGCTGTTCCTTCTCTCCCATATATTTATTTAATTTATATCCCTGTGGACTCATGAACAATTATTTTGTTCTTTTTGTTATAATCTAATATTGGTTCCAAATAGGAAAAGGAGTACGTCAAGGCTGTATATTGTCATCTTGCTTATTTAACTTATATGCAGAGTACATCATGAGAAATGCTGGGCTGGAAGAAGCACAAGCTGGAATCAAGATTGCTGGGAGAAATATCAATAACCTCATATATGCAGATGACACCACCCTTATGGCAGAAAGTGAAGAGGAACTAAAAAGCCTCTTGATGAAAGTGAAAGAGGAGAGTGAAAAAGTTGGCTTAAAGGTCAACATTCAGAAAACTAAGATCATGGCATCCAGTCCCATCACTTCATGGCAAATAGATGGGGAAACAGTGGAAGCAGTGGCTGACTTTATTTTTGGGGGCTCCAAAATCACTGCAGATGGTGATTGCAGCCATGAAATTAAAAGACGCTTACTCCTTGGAGGGAAAGTTATGACCAACCTAGATAGCATATTAAAAAGCAGAGACATTACTTTGCCAACAAAGGTCCATCTAGTCAAGGCTATGGTTTTTCCAGTAGTCAGGTATGGATGTGAGAGTTGGACAGTGAAGAAAGCTCAGTGCCGAAGAATTGATGCTTCTGAACTGTGGTCTTGGAGAAGACTCTTGAGAGTCCCTTGGACTGCAAGGAGATCCAACCAGTCCATCCTAAAGGAGATCAGTCCTGAGTGTTCATTGGAAGGACTGATGTTGAGACTGAAACTCCAATACTTTGGCCACCTCATGCTAAGAGTTGACTCATTGGAAAAGACCCTAATGCTGGGAAGGATTGCGGGCAGGAGGAGAAGGGGACTACAGAGGATGAGATGGCTGGATAGCATCACTGATTTTGATGGACACGGGTTTGGGTAGACTCTGGGAGTTGGTGATGGACAGGGAGCCCTGGCATGCTGCAATTCATGGGGTCGCAAAGAGTCGGACACGACTGAGCGACTGGACTGAACTGAACTGAATATTGTACTATTGCTTTTAATTTTGTTGTTCAAATTGTTTCAGTTTTATTATTGGGAGCTCTTTCAGATTGGCTCCGGTGCGTTTTTATACCACTTACTTTGAAACATGGCAAGTGTTCCAGGATCATCAACAACTCCAGTCCCTGTATTCAAAAGAGATCCCTGATTTCTTATATTGGAGGGTGATATTTAGAAACCAACACCACCAGGAGATAGGTGTTTGCCTTGCTACCGAGGTGTCACTGTTTCTAACCCCTGTCAGGAGATAGAGCCAGGAATACATCTGTGTGTTTAAGTATACATTAACTCATGCATAAGCACATGTCTATATTTCGGTACCAATTTATAATATATATTTATACTTTCTCAAATTTAAAACACGAGTGCATATTGATACCTTTAAATCCAGTTGAGCACCACAGGAGTCACTATAGCCTTCCCTGTTTTCTTATATGTTAACTTCCTTCTTTCTCCAATAGTGAGAAACCTGACTCTGATTATCTACAATATGTTTAGTTATTTGTTTAATACAACTATCCTAAATAAGTAGTGTCAGAATTCTTAGTCCATCCCCCTGTGAGAAACAGTTGAAGCACAGTGTTTGTGTACATTAGCCTTATATAAAATCAAAGCAGTTTATCTAAAGTTACTTAGGTTGGCTCCTTCAGTGTGCTTGTATGATTCATTTATAATAAGTTAAATGCATTTGTCACAATCTGTACCCTATCTTGCCTCCCACATTCTGATAGGTTTTTGTTATTTTTTTTACTATGGGCTTCCTTGATGGCTTGGCTGGTAAAGAATCTGCCTGCAATGTGGGAGACCTGGGTTCAATCCCTGGGTTGAGAAGATCCCCTGGAGAAGGGAAAGGCTACCCACTTCAGTATTCTGGCCTAGAGAATTCCATGGACTATTCCCTTCAGTGTGTTTGTGTGATTCATTTATAATAAGTTAAATGCATTTGTCACAATCTGCACCCTATCTTGTCTCCCACATCCTGCTAGATTTTTAAAAAAATATATTTATGTAATAATTCACTTTCGTGGTGTACAGTTCTATCAGTTTGGGCAAATGCACAGAGTAGTATTATGAACCATCATTTTATACACAGTTCCATCATCCAAAAGTTTCTCCTGCTATTCCTATAGAGAGAACCTTCCCCCAACCCATGATCTATCAACTACTCATTGGTTTTCCTCCTTATGATTTTGCCCTTTCCAGAGTGCTGTGTGAATAGAATCAAATAATTCTGGGTCTGGCTTCTTTCACCTTGTAAAATGCAGGTAAGATTCATGCATGCTATTTTATAAATCCATAGTCCGTTCTATTTTATTGCTGAAAGAATTCTATTATATGAATATATTACATTTTGTGGAACATCAAGGTTGTCTCCAGTTTTAAAGCAGCTATGAATATTTACTTATAGGTTTTTGTACGAACATATTTTCTTTACTTTTGGATGCACACCTCAGAGTGGGATTGCTGGGTCACATGGTAGGTGTATGTTTATCTTGATAAGAAACAGCTGAACTGTTTCACAAGTAGATGCACCATTTTGCATTTTCACCATTTTTCATCCTTATCAGCACTTGATATTGCCAGGTTTTTTACATTTAAAATATTCAAATAGATATATTGTAGTATCTTATTGTGGTTTTAATTTATATTTCCATAATGATTAATGATATTGATCATTTTTCTTATGCTCATTTTTCATCTGAATATGTTCGTTGGTAAAGTATATGTTCAGATCTTTCATCTGTTTTAAAAAATGGGTTGTTTTCTGATTTCACAATTTATGAATTCTTTATATATTCTGGACATAAGTCCCTTGTTGGATGTGATGTTAAAATATTTTCTCCCAGTTTGTGACTTACCTTTTCATTGTCTTAATGAAAAAGAAAAAGTTTTTCCAGATAAATTTTTTTTATTTTAATACAGTGCAGTTTATTAATTTTTTTCTTTCATGGATCATGACTTTGTTGTCATATCTAAAAACTCTTTGCCTAACTCAGGTTTCCTCGGTGGTGGCACTATTAACATTTTAGACTGGATAACTCTTTGTTGTGGTGGGCTGTCCTGTGCATTGTAGAATGTTTAGCAGGACCTCTGGTATATACCCATTAGATACCTATAGAACCTCCTCTCTCTAACCGCTGCCACCTACTCATGATGATCACAAATGTTTTACACATTTCCAAATGTCCCTTGGGTATAAGGATGACTTTGTTCAGAATCACTGGCCTAATCCAAGGCCATGTACCTCATGTGTTTTTTTCTCCTGTGTTTTCTTTGAGAAGACTTTTGGTTTTGTGTTTTATATTTTAGGTCTATGATCCATTTTAAATTAATTTTTTGTGAGGTGTGAGATACAGGCTGAGGGTTTTTTTCTTTTTTCATATGGGGTCATTTAGTTGTTCTAGTACCGTTTGAAAAGACCATCTTCTCTAATGAATTGTAGTTGCATCACTCTCAAAACATAGTTGACTATATTTATGTGATTTTATTTCTGGTCTCTCTCTTCTGGTCCATTGATTTATATATCTATTCTTTCTCCATTACCACACCATTTTGATTACTATAGCATCACAGTAACACTAAATTACATAGTGTGAAACCACCAACTTTGTTGGCAATTCTAGTTCCTTTGCCTTTCCATATAAACTTTAAAACCAACATGTTAATACCTATATACAAGCCTGCTGGATATTTTATTGGAATTACATTGAATCTATAAGAGGAATTCAGGAGATTTAACATCTTAATAATACCAAATCTTCTAGTCTAAGAACATCATCTATTTCTCCATTTGTTTGGATCATCTTATATATTTTTCCAAGTATTTTGTTCTTTGCATCATACAGATCCCAGATAATTTTTTTTTTTTTTTTTTAGATTTTACCTAAGTTGGAGCTTCTTGGTGCAACTGTAAATGATATTGTTATTTTAATTTTGAATTTCAATCATTTAGTGCTAGTATATAGAAATACCATGGTTTTGTGTGCACTGACTTTGTATCATGAGACTTTGTGCTATGCTTAGTCTCTCAGTCATGTCTGACTCTTTGCAATCCCATGGACTGTAGCCCACCAGACTCCTCTGTCCATGGAGATTCTCCAGACAAGAATATTGGTGTGGGTTGCCATGG
Source organism: Giraffa tippelskirchi (assembly GCF_054371585.1). Classification (NCBI taxonomy): domain Eukaryota; kingdom Metazoa; phylum Chordata; class Mammalia; order Artiodactyla; family Giraffidae; genus Giraffa; species Giraffa tippelskirchi. Next base: position 126,700,352 of record NC_137276.1, on the reverse strand, counting down.
CCTTCTCCAGGGGATCATCCCAGTCATGGATTGAACCCAGGTTTCTCACATTGCAGGTGGGTTCTTTACTGTCTGAGCCACCAGGGAACTCACTTATTTATTCTAATCGCCTTTGTTTAGATTCTTTATAAATTTCTACATGGATATTTTGAGTTGGATAATTCTTTGTTGTGGGAGGCTGTGAATAGAGTTGATATGCCTTTTAATTCCATGTCTTGTCTTATTGTAATGGCTAGGATTTCCAGTATGATGTTCAATAGATGTAGTGAAAGTGGGTATCTTTGCCTTTTTCTCTATCTTACAGGTAAAGTATTGAGTCTTATACCATTTAGTATGATGTTAGCAAAAGTCTTTTTGTAGATGTCTTTTATTAGGTTTTAGAAGTTCTCTTACTAGTTTGCTGAGAGCTTTAATCATGAATGGAGGTAGAATTTTGTCAAATGCTTTTTTTGCATCTATTTTCTTCTTTAGTCTGTTAATACAGTGCCTTACATTGATTTTCAAATGTTAAGCCAGTCTTACATTCTTCTGAGCAATATTACCTAGTCATGATGTATTATCTTTTTTATATTCTCTGCATTAAATTTGCTAACATTTTTAGTAAGAATTTTTTTTCATCTATGTTCATGAGGAATATCATTCTGCAGTTTTCTTCTCTTGTGATGTTTTTGTTTGTCTTGATATTAGAACAATGCTGGTGTCATTTCTATTTTCTGAAAAAGGTCTTGTTAAATTTATACTATTTCTTTCTTATAATGTTTGGTAGAATTCAACAATGAAACCATTTGGGCCTGGAGATTTCTTTTGTAAATGTTTTTAAAGTACAAATTAATTTCTTTAATAGATCTAGGACTGCTGGTTTATCTAGTTTCTTCTTGAGTGAGCTTTAGTAACTTGTGTCTTCCCTGGATTCCATTTCATTTAAGTTGTCAAATTTCTGGACATAGAGTTGTTCATAATATACCCTTATAATCTTGTTAATGTTTGTAGGGTCTGTAATGATATCCCTTCTTTTGTACCTGATATTGGTAATTTATATATTTTTCTATTTTTTCTTGATCAGTCTGGCCAGAAGTTTATCAGAAGAATCGACTTTGGGGTTCATCAATATTTCTTTATTGTTTTCTGTTTTTAACTTCATTGATTTGTTTTAATTTTTATTATTTTCTTTCCCTAGTTTATGTGTAACTTAAGTGTATTTTGCTCTTGTTTTTCTAGGTTATAAAGGCAGGAGGTTAGGTTGTTGATGTGAGACCCTGTTTCTCTTCTAAAAGCACTTAAGCTGCATTGCACACATTTTGATATGTTGTATTTTTATTCTCTTTCAGTCAAAACTCTTTTTTAACTTCTCTTGAGGCTTTCTCTTTGTTCCATAGATTATTAGAAGAGGATTGAGTTCCAGTATTTGAGTACTTTATGATATTGATTTGTAGTTTAATTCCATTATGGTCTGAGAACATACTTCGAATGGTGTCTATATTTTAAAGGTTGTTTTATTTCACAGAATATGGTACACATTGGTGAATGTTCCATGTGTAGTTGAAAAGAAAGTGTATCCTGCTGTTGTTGGACAGAGTGTTCTATACGTGCCAATTTGGTCTGGTTGTTAATAGTGTTCTTCAGGGCTTCTATTTCCGTGTTAATTAACTATTCACCACTATTGATTGTGCTGTTCTGTGCTAAGTTGCTTGAGTCATATTCGACTCTTTGTGACTGTATGGACTGTAGCCCACAAGGCTCCTCTGTCCGAGGGATTTTCCAGGCAAGGATACTGGAGTGGGTTGCCATTTCCAGGGGATCTTCCCGAACCCAGGGATTGAACCGGTGTCTCTTATGTCTCCTGCTTTGGCAGGTTGGTTCTTTACCAGTAGCACCACTGGGAAGCAGCCAAGTGATCTTCTACTGATTGAGAGCTTCTCTGGTAGCTCAGCTGGTAAAGAATCCACCAGCAATGCAGGAGACCCCAGTTTGAGCTAAGTAATCTCCTATTGATTACTAAGAGGTAATTGTACATTTCTCCTTTCAGGTCCATCTTTTTTTGCTACATGTCTACTGAAGTTGTGCTATTAGGTACATTCACAAGTTGATTGGTTACATTTTCTTGGAAAACTAAATCTTTTATCATTATGTAGTATATACCTCTTTCTCCCTGATAATATCTCGTTTTGGTTTTCTTTAATAACAGCTGCTCTAGCTTTTTTTTTTTTTGATTAGTGCTTTCATGACATATTTTCCTTCATTTATCCTTTTACTTTTAACCAATCTGTCTTTAAATTTAATGTGAGTTCACTTGTTCCCTCTGTGCTTTTTTCTTTTCCTGCTTTCTCTTGTGTTAATTGAGAATGTTTAATTATTCTGTTTCATCTCCCCTGTTTATTACTCTTTCCTCTGTAAAAAAATTTTTTTTAGTGGTCTCTCAAGTGGTTTCACTATATATCTTTAATTAATCTGGTCTGCCTCCAAATATTATACTCTTTTATGGACCTAGCAGCAATACAGTCTCAACTCCTCCCTTCTGTCCTTTGTGTTATCATTTTCATACCTTTCACTTTTACATGCACTGTGAACACAGAATACATTGCTACTATCATTGCTTCCAACATTGAATAGTTATCTTTTAGAGCAATCAAAGATAAGAAAAGAAATGAATTTTATTTTACTTTATTTATTTATCCCAATTCCACAATCTTCATTTCTCTGTGTGGATCCAAGCTTCAGTCTAATATTCTTTTTGCATGAAGAGCTTCCTTTAACATTTCTTTTTTTTTTCTTTTGCATTTTCACCTCATTTAATGTTCCTTTTCAGCTTCACAAAGAAACCAGTAAATAAAACTGTCGACGACAGTCACGACATAGGCTTTCACAGCAAGATAAAAAACTTGAATATATACAGAGATGCATCGACACTATTTTACATAAAAAGATTTTAAAAAGTACAAGGCAAAATCTGCAGTTTTTTTAGGGGAGTTTTTAGGCACATCCATTTCTTAAAGCAAGCTTCAGTATGAATTCCAGTTTTTTTCTTCATGACACCTGTTTTAGTTAGTCTTTCTTTAAAAAAAAAAAAAATACATCCTGTCAAGTGTGAAATAGGGCATCTACGGTCCCGAAAGGCGAGGTTTTCAGTTATGGCGTGTCTGTCCTTTCTTTATCCTTGCTGGCTTTGGTTTGGGGATGTACTGGTTATTTGCCTGGTACTCGAGTTCTTTCCAGAAGTAGTGGATGGCTTTGTTTAACCCTTCCTCCAGCGGGACCACTGGCTCCCACCCCAGCATCAGCTTTGCTTTCTTGATGTCTGGTTTCCTTTTCTGGGGGTCGTCCTGGGCTTCAGAAAGAAACTGAATTTCACTCCCACTGCCAACGAGGATTTTGACGAGCTGAGCCAATTCTAGGATGGTGTGTTCTTCCGGGTTCCCCAGGTTGACAGGGCTGCTGACGTTGCTGTTCATGAGTGCCACGAGGCCGTTCACCAGGTCGCTGACGTACTGGAAGGCCCTTGTCTGTGATCCGGATCCGTACACCGTGAGCGGCTCCCCCTGCAGCACCTTCAGGATGAAGTTGCTGACCACCCGGCCATCGTTCATGTGCATTCGGGACCTGAAGGTTTTGAAGATCCTGGCCACGCGCACCTTCACGCCCTCCTGCTTCATGTAGGCGTAGCACATGGTCTCGGTGACTCGCTTCCCTTCGTCATAGCAGGCTCGGGGTCCTATGGGATTCATGTGGCCCCAGTAATCCTCGGTTTGTGGGTGGACTTCAGGGTCTCCGTACACCTCTGAGGTGAAGGCCAGGAGTAGACGGGCCCCAACTCGCTTTGCCAGCCCCAGCATGTTCAGTGTTCCGATGGTGTTGGTCTTCAATGTCTTGATGGGGTTGTACATGTAGTTGGGAAGCGAGGCAGGAGAGGCCAGGTGGTAGATCTGGTCCACTTCGATGTACAGTGGGTCCACCACGTCGTGGTTGATCAGCTCAAAGTTCTTGTGACCAATCCAGTGCTCCACGTTCCTCTTCCTGCCCGTGAAGAAGTTGTCCACCGCGGTCACTTTGTGACCGTCCATCATGAGTTTGTCTGTGAGGTGTGAATCCACAAAGCCTGTGCCCCTAGTTACCAAAATTCTTTTACGGTCCTTTTCTGGTAAAAATTTTACTGGCGGGTATTTCTGGGTGAAGATCTTTTCCAAATCTCTGATTTTCTCCCTTAGTGGTTCAAGGATCTCTTCAATCCTGCTCTCAATTCTGAGCTCCCCATTTTCCTGGGTGGACCTCATGTTAACCGAGTTGCCCCGAACAGAGGCCACGTAGGTGAGCAGCGCGATGCCCAGCAGCAGCTTCATCTTCCATCCCGACACTAGGCGAAGCAGTGGCTGGCTCAGCATCTCTGGCCGCGCGCTGCGGCTGCCCGACTCTGTGCGCGGCGGCGGGGGCAGCCCAGAGGCCCCGCCCCACCCCACACGCCTAACATTTCTTATAAAACGAGTTTCCTCGTAATAAATTGCTCCAGTTTTGTAAGTCAGAAAAAGTATTTTTCTTTTTTGAAAGGTATTTTTGCTGGGTAGAGGATTCTGGGTTGACAGGGTTTTGGTTTTGTGGTGTTTTTTTTTCTTTTTTCTTTTAGTACTTTAAAGATGTCACTTCACTGTCTTCTGGCTTACATTATTTCTGAGAAGAATTCTGTTGCAACTCTTCTTTGTTCCTCTGTATGTTTCTTTTTCTGTGGCTTCCTTCAATGTTTTTTCTTTGTCATTGGTTTTCAGCACTTTGAATCTTACGATATACCTAGGTATGTATGTGTGTTATATCATCCTACCTTTATGCTCTCTGAACTTCTTAGATCTGTGGTTTAGTGTTTAACATTAAATTTAGATAAATCTTGGTGATTATTTCTTAAAATGTATCTTGTGTCCCCCTCTCTCCTAGGATTCTAATTATGCATATATTAGAATATTTAATATTGTCCTGTAACTCTTGGATATTATGCTTTATCTTTCATCCCACTCTTTTTTCTATTTGTGTTTCATTCTTGGTAATTTATATTGACCTATCTTCAAGTTTACTGATTCATGCCCCATCTATCTGAGTCTATTAATGAAACTGTCTAAGGCATTCTTTATCTCTATTATTGTGTTTTTCATTTCCAGCATTTTGATGTAATTTGATTCTTTCTCACAGTTTCTTTCTTACTGCTTTATTAACCATCTGATCTTACATGTTGTCCACCTTTTTCATTAGGACCATTAACATATTTAAAATTCCCTGTCAGATAGTTCTAACATCTGTGTCATAACTGTATCTGGTTCTAGTGTTTGCTTTGTTTCTTTGGAGTATATATTTTCTTGCCTTTTCATATGCCTTTTGATTTTCTCTTGAAAGCAGATCATCTTGTGTAGCTTAGTAGAGACTGGAAAAAGTAGTTTATAAGCCTTAATATGAAAGTACCTTTCTTTCTGTTAGACCTTTAATGTAGTGACTTGAAGCATTCTAGGTTTGGATTGCTGTGCTTTTCTTCAGTGTATCACAGCCTTCAAATTTTTCATAGACATACCTTGTGCTTAGGTTGGAAGTGAATTTACCAGGACAATGTCTGTTTGATTCTGAATTTTAGGTGTTCTCTTTGCATTGTTCCGCAGCAAGAGTTTCTTGGTCTACTCTTATTTTTCTTTCATTTCTCTCTCAGTATTCTACTGTTGTTATTCAAGTAACTTGTTGCTAGCTTGTGGTGGGGGAGGTATGGTGCAGGAATCTATCCTCTGTGTCCTGAATAAGCCTCAGTCTTAGGCATGCATCATATGAGATACGGCCTTTCAGTTCTCTTACCCTATCCTGGCTGTGTTTGTAGGCCCCATGTGTAATCCTGTACTGTGCTGTGCTTCGTCGCTCAGTCATGTCCAACTCTTTGCAACCCCATGGACTGTTGCCCACCAGGCTTCTCTGTCCATGGGATCCTCCAGACAAGAATACTGGAGTGGGTTGCCATGCCCATCCTCCAGGGGATCGTCCTAACCTAGGGATCAAACCCAGGTTTCCTGCATTGCAGGCAGATTCTTTACTGTCTGAGCCACCAGGGAAGCCCAATACTGGAGTTGGTAGCCTATCCCTTCTCCAGGGGGATCTTCCCAACCCAGGAATCAAACTGTTGTCTCCTGCATTGCATGCAGATTCTTTACCAGTTGAGCTACCAGGGAAGCTCTATTATGTGTGTGTGTTAGTCATTTCCAACTCTTTGCAACCCCATGGACTGTAGCCTGCCAGGCTCCTCTGTCCATGAAATTCTTCAGGCAAGAATACTGGAGTGGGTTGCCATGCCCTCCTCCAGGGGGTCTTGCCAACCCAGAGATTGAACCCCGGTCTCCCGCATTGCAGGCAGATTCTTTCCTGTCTGAGCCATATCCCTCCCTTATTTTTTGCTTCTGCTCCTTTCACCCATTTGCAATGAGTTTTCTCCAATGCCTTAAGGGCAGCAGTGCTTGATGCACTTTCCTTCTAAAGATGAAGGGTTTTGTTTTCTTTCTCCCTAATGGAGGTAGGAGAGATAGATCCAATCAGTATTTCTTGTCCCTCCCGCAAAATGACTCTACTACTCTCCTAGCTCTACAACATGATAGACCCAACTTTGGGCTCTTTCTAGTTTTTTCTGTGAGCAAGTGTAGGGGTTGTGGAGAATGAGCCCGAAAGAAGTATAGAATTCCCCAAATTCTGTGGCCCTCAGGTTTCATACTTGTCTGTCAGCCTGTCAACAAAGGTCCGTCTAGTCAAGGCTATGGTTTTTACAGTAACCATATATGGATGTGAGAGTTGGACTATAAAGAAAGTTGAGCACCGAAGAATTGATGCTTTTAAACTGTGGTGCTGGGGAAGACTCTTGAGAGTCTCTTGGACTGCAAGGAGACTCCAAGGGAGATCCAACCAGTCCATCCTAAAGATCAGTCCTGGGTGTTCATCGGAAGGACTGATATTGAAGCTGAAATTCCAACACTTTGGCCACCTGATGCGAAGAGCTGACTCATTTGAAAAGACCCTGATGCTGGGAAAGACTGAGGGCAGGAGGAGAAGGGGACGACAGAGGATGAGATGGCTGGATGGCATCACTGACTCAATGGACATGGGTTTGGGTAGACTCGGGCAGTTGGTGATGGACAGGGAGGCCTGGCGTGCTGCGGTTCATGGGGTCACAGAGTCGGACACGACTGAGAGACTGAACTGAACTGAACTGTCAGCCTGTATTCTGTCTTCACCAACTTATCAGCTGTTTCATTTAAACCCACTTACTGGTATCTGAGGGCTTCCCAGATAGCTTAGTTGGGAAAGAATCCGCCTGCGTTGCGGGAGACATGGGTTCAATCCCTGGGTTGGGAAGATCCCCTGGAGAAGGGAAAGGCTACCTATTCCAGTATTCTGGCCTGGAGAATTCCATGGACTGTATAGTCCATGGGGTTGCAAAGAGTTGGACACGAATGAGTGGCTTTCACTTTCACTGGTATCTGAATGAGCCACTAGGAAAGCCCTAGTGATAGGGAGACCCTGGTGTTCTCACTGTGTATGGTGACTGACTCACAATGATAGGTTCTAAGAAGAGTTGAGCTCTGCAGATAGCCTCGTGTTTGCAGAATTCTTTAGGAAGTTCAAGTGCTGTCACCAAGCTGGTTTTAAATTACACATTGTAATCATGCATTTCAGTCATAAATTTATTGAGAAATACTCATCATTGACTTCCCTGGTGGCACAGATGGTAAAGAATCTACCTGCAACGCAGGAGGCCCACGTTCGATCTCTGGGTCAGGAAGATCCCCTGGAGAAGGGAATGGAAACCCACTCCAGTATTCTTGCCTGGAGAATTCCATGGACAGAGGAGCCTGGCTGGTTACTGCCCATGGGATCCCAAAGAGTCGGACATGTCTGAGTGTCTTAACGCATACAATGGTATCTGATGACATCTACCCCAAGTGAATACTTTGTATTCCCTTTCTCTCTGCAGACCTTGTCCCTTCCTTAGGTTTTAGACCTGTTGTTTGCTTTGCAACTTCAGCTCTTTTATAAGTTAACATAGAAAATTATGATTTTAAAGTTAATCTAATACTCTCATTTTAAGAGTGGTGCGCCTTTTAGCTCTTTTCATTCTTTCCTTCCATTTTAATAGCCAAACTATAGTCCATTAAATGAATATATAATCCACTTTTTAAAACCAATCCCAGTCCTTTATATTGTACTTTTAGGCAATTTTCCATTTTTTGCTATTATAAATAAGGTTGTGTCACCCTTGTAGATAAATCTATCTTTGATTATTTACTTTCTATTCATTTACAACCTAAAGAGAAAACAAGCAGGCATATCAGGAACAATTAAGTAATGATGTAAGGTACCATAAAATGAATGCCCAAAATAGCATTCTAGAATGCAATAATAATGAGTCATAATGAAATTATAATGGTGCCTTACATCTGTGAAGAACTTAATATCCTTCACACTTGCTAACCTTTTGATCTTAACAATAATGCCCCATTTTCCTTATTAGGATAATAAGGCTGTTAAGTAATGGAGCTGGGACTTAACTCAGTATCTCAGGGAATATCTTCATAAAAGAGGAGATGGGCCTGAATTCAATAGGCAAAGACAGGAGAAGACATCTCCTGATGAGAAGGCAATGATAACATGGAGACACAACTATGTATAACTTATACACATCTGTACAATCTACAGAAGCACAGACTGAGACTGAAAAAGGCTTGGACTATTGAATTCTGTCACTGATGTGTTTCTTGTTCTCATTTTAGAATAAATGATACCCATATCAGATTACCTAGGTGGTTAGCACAATGGGCTTGACCTGAGAGTAGGAAGCCTCCAGCTCAGCTGCTCTCTGAGTTTGACTGATTTAGTCCATGTGTTCCACCCAACCCAGGAAGGGAGCCAGCCTCTCCTTCACCCAACTGAGTAGAGTTCAGTGTTTGGGTGGAAAGGAAGACGCATTCTAGCTGTCCCCAAAATGAAGAAAAGCAGAAGATGGTGTTTTTTTTTTTTCTTCCTTTTTCAGTGAAATAAACCTGACCTTCTGATAGGAGAGTCTGTCTTGAATCAGAAATGGTTTAACTAAATCACAACAGGAAGCAGCTCCAGTTACAGCCCAACTTGCTCTAGGTCCTGATGGGTGAAGATAGCATCCCACCTGACTTCATGAAACTCTGGGTGTAGCAGGTAGTTGCCCTAAGGGGTCTATACAAAGACTTTGCCTCTGGAATTTCTGCTGTCATAACTGCCTGAAGAAGGAGGAATATTTGCCAAAGGAAGAAGCAATAACCCAATAGTTGACAACCCTGTCTCTAAATGTAGTTAATTTTTATTTAATTAGCCAGTAACTACATTTAAAATAAACAACAGTTGGTAATCAAAACCAGGAGGATAGAGGATGAGCAGTTGTGTGACAGGATAGAATTACTAGGCCAAAACAAAGTTGGGGGAAAGTGAGAGACATGCCGTTTCAGCAAAAACAAAGTTGGGAGAGGAGGGATTGTCAAAAAGCAGCCGTGGGCCTCATAAAGATTTATATCAGCTTTTCCTTGTGTTTGTTAGCCATCAGTAAAACTGATTTTAATCACCAAGTGGTCTTTAATTATAAAGCATCTGTTCCTTTATTAAATAAAAATTAAAAGCACATGTAAAGGACAAGTTAAAAAACTGTCAAATGGGATGAGAGTTTGGCACATCCTGGTACATCTTTGGTGACAGAGGTACAGCTTGGGACTGGTTTACAGGAAACCCCTCAGCTTCCAGAGCTCTTGCTGACGCCCTGGCTGCTGGTGGTATGGGTTTGTAGGCAAAGGGGCTGCTCCCTTTAGGGTCTTCCCCAGAGCTGGGGTGAAGTCCCTCTCTCTACCAATTCATCCCTTGCATTTGTAATCCCTGCCTTTTCTGTACCACTGAAGATATCCTCATGTGTCTTATGAAGACATCCTTTCCTCCATGCTATTCTTCACTGGGTGAGAGAAAAGGAGAGAATGAAGAAGTGAAGGGGAAGGGGCAGGGAGAAGAGATGAGAGCAGCTCTGGAGCCCCAGAGTGTGAGCAAGTTTCAGTTGAGCTGTTCTTTTAGGCAGACATTTTTTAATTAAACTTTAAACCCAAACCCTTGTTCCACTTCTCTCCAAAATGCAGGATGTGTCTCCCTTCTGGTTAGCATGAAATGATTTCTTCTCTTTCATTCATTAGAATCTGGAATTGATCTTCTTTAAAGATAAAAATTACATTTCTGCTTAATTCCTATTTGATTCATTTGGAACCAGTGCATTTTCATCAGAGCGACTAAAAAGCCCTGTGAGAATCCGCTCAGAAGAAGGAATGTACCAGAGGGTCACGATAAGTAGCACTTCTCATCAGACCTGCTGCCCGGGGATGTTCAAGTGCTTTTTAAAATGGGGACTAATAAGGCCACTCAGCTTTTACTGTTTTCTAAGAGCCTCAGCTAAATTAATCATGGCACAGAATAACCCTTCCTGTAAGGTAAAATAATGATTCCCGGTATTTTGAAAGCAATCGCTGATCCACAAAGAGGGAGGTAACATCTCCCTGAACCAAGATTAAAACTCCACTCCCTTCCTGTCATCAAAGGCCGGCTTGTTTGTATCCGAGTGGGGCCTTGGGAGAGCCAGGCGCTGGGTTGGAGCAGCCGCAGCCGCAGGAATGGGAGGCCATGCAAGACTGAGGCTGTGGAAATGCAGGCCCAGGGTGGGAGCTGCTGAGGCTTTGTTTACTAATTACATATTCTCCCTGAAAGTGGTCAGGCATCAGCGGGGCTTCCAGCTCAGGGACTCAACCCAGCCCAATCCTATCCAGGAGGGGCTGGCTGAGCCCGCTGGCCCGGGCCACCCACAGACTGGCACTCCGAGCACATGGAGTCCAGCTCCCCTCCCGCATTAGCTACAGCATGGATTCCTGGTCACATCTGCACAGCCAGAGTGAAAGCCTGTAATTTCCATAGAATCCAGCTCTTTTGAGTCAGAGCTGCAGATGAATGTTTGTTTTATTTTTCTTTTCAAGGTGATTACACATCCTTTGGTTGTGGGGAAGCCTTGGCTATCACAGAGAGAAGAGGCTGAGTGAATTATTTAAAAAGTATGCAGCAAAGGCCTGTGAATCGCTGGGAAGGTGGGATGGCATCTCTCCCTCATTTGGGGGCCTCTCCGAGGGAAAGCAGAAGGGACCCCAGAAGGCTTGTTGGACACCAGTTTAATTCGGAAAATAGAGCAGAACTTCACCTCGCGTGTGCTGGGTGGGGAATTGTAAAAGAGGACACAGTCAAAATAGTCATTAAGGCCAAACCCGAGTCAGCCCAAAGCCAGGCCTGCATTCCCAGGAACCTGCTGGGCTGTGGTATTTGCATACATCAGTCTCCAGTCTCCATTGTCTCCCACAGGAAGAACTTGTTCCATTCCATTAAGAATGCCTGAATATTTTATTGGCTAAAAACTAGGGGCCTGAGCTGGATGGTAAACAAGTTTGGAGTGCTGTTTTTGAGTTGTGTTTATGTTTTATACATGGAACAGTTTTAAGTATTTTTTTGTTAAATTCAAAACACTCCAGAAATTCTGCAACTTGAGGGGACAACCACTGCAAAAGTTCCAGGGCAACATTTGGACACTTTCAAGATTACTTCAGGGACTTGAATGGTGAGAAACAAGAAGGGACAACTTTTATTAAGAAAAACATTTTAGCAGCTGAATACAGAAATCAAAACCAAGAGCAGGCGTTCCAAATTCATATTGTGAAGCGCCTACAAAAAGATTCTTCTGTCAGCTTTCACAGTGTGGAGAGTTCATCTTTTCATCTCATCAAGTGAAAATATGCCCCAATTCCCCAGTAGGTATTCAGTTCATACAAGGGAACAGGGGAGGTGTTCTCATTCGCCAAACACTCTGTGGACTCCAGTCAAAGATCCCTGTGGTCTAGGCTAGTGAGAGAAAGGGGTGCCCTCTGCCTGGCTGTGGCTACACAGGGATCAGCTTTCACAGATGCAGGCAGGAGAACAAAGAGCAGGCTTCATCTCCCTGCACCCCACAGGCCCATTGCAGGGGGAGCGCCATTCCAATGCCCATCACATGGCCTCTGTGGCATAAAAGCCTTTTAATAATTCTAATTTTGAATATCAAATTGAAATGAAAAGTGCATTTAGGAAGGATGGGCTGTAACCACATTGAAATGCATGTTCTATGCAAACAGGTTGAGCAGGCGCTGTGTGCTGAGCTGTGGTTCTCAATTTGGCTGCACATTGCCTCACCTGCTCTAAAATGTACTGATGCTGCCTCTCTGTCACCGTCCGACCCCCTCCCCAAAAGTATGATTTATTGTAACTGACCTCAGATGTGGCCTGGGGCATCAGGATTTTTTTAAGCTCTCCAAGGGACTCTAGGAAGCAAACTTGAGAACAGCTGTAGAGTGATTTAAGACGGCATTTAAGGCCTCTCCATCATCTAGCCCCAGCCAAGCTTTTTGACCTTATCTTTCTCCACCCCCATCTCAGCCTGTACATGAGACACAGAGAGACCTTCTCACTATGCCTGAATGTACTTTGTTCATTCGTATTTTCATGCTTTCACGCACCCACATTGTCTCACCCTGGTCACCAAAGAAAGGCCAGTTTGAAGTCCTTCTCTGTGCAGCCTTCCCTGCCTGTCACCTCATCTTCACCAGTGAGTCACTTCTTGCCCCTCAATCACAGTTCATAGCTTTTCTCACATTATATTAACAACATCTGCTTATCGATCTGCCTGTTCTCTCTCCCCAGCCAGAATGTGGACTCTGCTTTCAGCAGTGAGCACCAGACATGGCAGGGTAGAGGTTTCTATGAATGCTTATTGAATGAATGAATGAATGAGTGAATGAATGCCAATCTCGATATTGTTGATGTTCTATCACTTTGATCCCAATTCTCTGACCGTGGTCACCTGGGAGACCAAGTCAGTAATTTGGAGGTGGCAGTCTATATCTTTGGTAATCAAAGTAGGGTTCATACACTAGAGCTTGGCTATATTATCTGCACACTTGTTATAAATGTAGAATTTGCATTTTAATAAGATCTCAGGGTAATTCATATGTACAGCACAGTTTGAGCTATATTTTTTAACAAGTTCCCAGGTGGCTTCTATGTAGCCAGTCTGCCAACCAGTACTGGGACCCACCATCTTAGAATTTTATTTACTGGATGTAGTGAACCCTGTCTAATTGCCTAATGCTATTGTTGTTTAGTCACTAAGTTGTGTCTGACTCTTTCTTGAGCCCATGATCCTGCCAGGCTCCTCTGTACATAGGATTTCCCAGGCAAGAATACTGGAGTGGGTTGCCATTTCCTTCTCCAGGGAATCTTCCTGACCCAACAATTCAACCCTGTCTTCTCTGCACTGGCAGGTGGATTCTTTAACACTGAGTCACCTGGGAAGCCCTGATTGCCTACTAGTTGCTTCTGTTCTCCCTTTCCCTTCCTTGCAAAGCCCTGATTTTGTTCAGTTATCAGCCCTTCACCTGTCAAGCCAGTGCCTCAGGAAACTTGATCCCACCTCCGGCCCAATAAGTGGACCTGATTGGTCAAAGGCATGTCCCATCCTTCGGGCCAGGGATCGGTTCAGGAATGGACGTGAGACCAGATTCAGAAATGAATATGAGGGTAAGTAAACTAAGGGCAATACAGAAAGTTTCCTTTTTCCTAAGAGAAAGGCAAATATGGGGGAAAAAAATCTCTCTTCTTTAGGACATTATTCTTCCTGGATGTGATCCCTTGGAGCTACTGCTACCACCTTGCCACCTGCCTAAGGAGGAAGGTCAATGCTGAGGAATCGGAGCAAAGAGATAGGAAGAACATGAGTCTATGGCATTGTTGTGCCTTGCTGTCTCTGGACTTCTTTAATGGAAGGTAAATTTTTTTTTTTGGTGTTTTTTGTTTGTTTGTATTTTTAACCATTTAAACAATTTCTGATCCTTGCAACCCAAAGCAGTCATTGATATACTGAATATCTTACTAAATTCATTCAATCAATAAATATTTGGTTTATTGTGAGGCATTGTGTTAAGTACCTTATAAGTGTTATCCCCAACCCTCAAATAATCTGTAAGTTGGGTATCATAACTCCCATCTTATAGATGAGGAAACTGAAACTTGAAGCAGTTAAATGATTCATTAGATCAAACAGCTATCAAATGGTAAAGACAGAATCTGAACCTAGGTCTAAGTCCGGAGCACATGTTTTGTCCACTCTCCCATGCTTCCTAGTTTGAGTAGCTTTATTGCATGAGGTTTCAGAAGATCGATAGTTCTCAATTTTTTAAACTTAAGACCCTTTTACATTCTTAAAAATGATTGAGAATCATGAAGATTTTTCACTTATTTAGTTTTTAACTACTGATACTTAACACACTGAAAATTAAAGTGGAAAATTTTAAGGTATTTATTTAATTCATTCAAGAATAATATTGATTAACTCATCCAATACTCACTTCAGTAATACATTTTTTTGGAAAATAATTATATTTTCCAAAACAAAATGAAGTAATGAGAACAGTGACATTGTTTTACACTTTTGCAAATCTCTTTAAACCTGGCTTAAGAGAAGACAGCTGGATTCTATCTACTTCCACATTTAGTCTGTATTGTTTTAGTTTAAGTATACAGAGAAAATCTGACTTTGCACAGATATGTCATTGGAAAAGAGAGGAGTATTTTATGAACTCTTTCAGATAATTGTATACTCTTTGATACTACGCCAGAACTGTACAAGTGGTAGTTTCTTAAATGTTAGTTGCAATGTGGAACTTAAAAACGAAAGAGTGATTTTTTCATCTCTGTTGGATTAAAATCCATTGATCCACTTTGTAGTTTTTACCCATGCCTAATTTTGTAACCGGAGAAGGCAATGGCACCCCACTCCAGTACTCTTGCCTAAAAATCCCATGGACGGAGGAGCCTGGTAGGCTAGTCCATGGGGTCGCTAAGAGTCAGACACGACTGTGCGACTTCACTTTCACTTTTCCCTTTCATGCACTGGAGAAGGCAATGGCAACCCACTCCAGTGTTCTTGCCTGGAGGATCCCGGGGACGGCGGAGCCTGGTGGGCTGCCGTCTATGGGGTCGCACAGAGTCGGACACAACTGAAGCGACTTAGCAGCAGCAGCAGCAATTTTGTAACACCAGGCATTGGTCACTTGGAAAATATTGATTCACTGAGTTATGCAGATGTTCAAAATGTAAGATACATTATATTATACAGCATCAAAAATTACATTTGTCATTGACAATGATATCATCAGTAAAGTATAAGCTGTGAAGATCATGGTGGCTGATACAAGTTTTTAAAAATTCTAACTTTTTTTTGAAGGCTCAATTTTACCACTGGCAACAAAATACTGTCAGTTATTTTCTTGAAAGTGACAGGCTTACTTTTTTATTTTTGAAAAAAAAATATGCTAAATGCCCAAGTTTGAATAACTGTGATTTGTCTCTGTTTTTCTTTCAAGTAAAATTAATGGTTCTTGACAAAGGCAGCTAGTTTAGCTTGTAACTCAATTACACAAGTGCTTTTCCTTGAGACAAACATGGTACTTCAGTTTGTAGCAGATGTTCTTTATGCTTATTTTCCATTTCTTCACATAGAATATTTAAAAAATGTATCCCAAAGGTCTAGATTTAATACAACAAATAATGTTAATGGCTTTGTCAAGGACATTCTTTTTTTAAATTTTATTTATTTATTATGTTTTTGTCTGTGCTGGGTCTTCATTGCTATGCGCGAGCTTTCTTTTATTATGTTGAGTGGAACCTCCTCTCTAGTTCAGTGCTCAGGCTTCTCACTGCAGTGGCTTCTCTTGCTGTGGAGCACAGGCTCTACAGCATGTGGGCTCAGTAGCTGCAGCATGCAGGCTTAGTTGCTCTGTGGCATGTGGAACTTCCTGGACCAAAGGTCAAAAAACCATGTCCCTTGCATTGGCAGGTGGATTCTTAACCACTGGACCACTTGGGAAGTCCTGTCAAAGACATTCTTCAATGAAAGAGATGGGCCTTTTTTGGTACTTTGAGTGTGTGACAGTGAATGCAATAACTGATAGTATTGTTTGGTACCACTACCTGGACTTGAGCTAAGGCACCAGAGGTTTTCTCCACCTTGACTTGTGTATCATCCATGCAAATGTCAACGCAGTGAAAAAGGTTAATGGCATCTTAGTATTATCCTGAAACTAGTTTTGACCTCATGGGCCACCTGAGACAGTTTTGGACTCCCCAAGTGGCCACAGACTATGCTTGGAGAACACCTACAGTGGGTGATAATTTCGTGAGCAAAACTCTTAGGAAAATTTCTGGATACCAAGTGATTATTACAAGGGTCTGGAAGAGACTGAGTTCTGTGTCACATCATGGTCTGGCCCTGTATCTGGGTCAACTTCACTATTGACCCAGTAGCTTCCATCACACAGGGTCATTAACAGAGGAGTCTTAGGAGTGTCCAGGTGCTGAGGTGTTTGTGAGGCCTTGGCCAGAGGGCACAGGAAATTGGCTTACCCAGTCCCTGCGCTGCCAGTTACAGATACACTCACAACACTGCAAATCCACAACTAACTTCTTTGTTTCCCTATTCAGCCTGTAAGGCAATTTAACTTGTATTATGCTTAGACATGAACTATTTAACGTGATCTGATTTCTGTTTATAATTCTTAAAATACTCCTATTTGTCAGATTGGCTAAGCCTTACTCTTGGGATAAAATTTCTTTTGTACTGAATAACTGTTAAATAATAGAGGTTTTGTGTCATTCTGAGGGGCATCAAGACTCTCTCAAGCAGCCTCTTTCCCCTGTAGCTTGCCAGAAGCAGGCATCTTGGCAACACAAAACACCAAGTCTAAGGGCATCTCACTGAGCCAGACCCTATTTCCAGGAAAGAAAAACCCATGTTCTTAAGCCAGAACTAATTCTCTAGTGGCTGGGATTTTCCTTTCTCTTGCTAAAGAGGGAAGAATGACAATGGTTTACTTGAATCCCTACAGTGGGAAAAGCCACCCAGATATTCCAGCCTGCCAAACATTTCCACACCAGAAATATTGTCCCTTGACTTGTGAATATACTGAGGTATTTGCCCTGGCACCATCTGAAGGGTTAAAGAAAGATCCTGTTCCTTAAAAGCAGCTATGCCTAGGGCTGACTCAAACTGGGGAAAAGGCCAGTCATGCTACTGGCCTGCTATATTTACTGAACGGATTTCTTAAAGTGCAGCAACAAGACAGACAACCAAAAAAATTGACCTGAATTTGTTCGGCAGAATGGTAGTTTCTGCCTTGCTGTTGCACTGCTGTAAAAAATAATAATAATAAATGTGATATGAATATGGCAGGGAAGGAAGCTTAGAGGAATGGCTCTGAGCTTTAGCAAGCTTTTTAAAAAATATTTGAGCTAAAATATTCTTTCCTTCAGGGTCACCTGGCCTTTTGTTCCCCTTGGAAAAGACAGCTGCATTATACATTCCTACTGTCACTTCTTTGCTGGGAACACAAGAGCTGTAGTGATTTCCTGGACTCTATATCTCTAAATCTTCCCAGGGAATCCACCTAACCTCCATGCATCAGGTCCAACCCACACCTTGGAAGGGAGAGAGGAGAAAGCAGGAGTTATAAAACATACTTGGGGCAATAGTTTCCTGGATCTGGATCAAGTTAGTTTATCTGTTTGACATGCCTGGCGTCAGAATGCTTTTGAGTTTGAGAACAAACATTATTCTGGGTGATCTGCCTTTTACCTCCTTATACCCTATTGCCCTTTTCACAGTGAGCTTTTTTAAAAAGTATCTATTTATTTTTCTTCTTTCTTTAAAAATTGAAGTGTAGTTGGTATACAATGTTGTATTAGTTTCAGGTATACGGCAAAGTGATTCAGTTTGGTATATATTCTTTTTCAGATTCTTTTCCCTTACAGGTTATTACAAGGTACTGAATATAGTTCCCTGTGTGATACAGTAGGCCCTTGTTGGTTCCTGTCTATTTTATCTATTTTATGTTTCAGTTCAGTTCAGTTCAGTCACTCAGTCGTGTCCGACTCTTTGCAACCCCATGGACTACAGCATGCCAGGCTTCCCTGTCCATCACCAACTCCTGGAGCTTGCTCAAACTCATGTCCATCGAGTCAGTGATACCATCCAACCATCTCATCCTCTGTCATCCCCTTCTCCTCCCGCCTTCAATCTTTCCCAGCATAAGGGTCTTTTCAAATGAGTCAGTTCTTCACATCAGGTGGCCAGAGTATTGGAGTTTCAGCTTCAGAATCAGTCCTTCCAATGAATATTCAGGACTGATTGTCTTTAGGATAGACTGGTTTGATCTCCTTGCAGTCCAAGGTACTCTCAAGAGTCTTCTCCAACACCACAGTTCAAAAGCATCAGTTCTTCAGTGCTCAGCTTTCTTTAAAAACATAAACATTTTATGTTTAGGGGCTTTTTAGGTGACTCAATGGTAAAGAATCTGCCTGCCAATACAGGAGGCGTGTGTTCAATCCCTGGGTCGGAAGACCCCCTGGAGAAGGAAATGACAACCCACTCCAATATTCTTGCCTAGGAAATCCCAGGTACAGGGAAGCCTGGCAGACTACAGTCCTTGGAGTCACAAGGAGTCAGACACGACTTAGCAAGAGCATGCATTTTATATTTAGTGTGTATACAGTGAGCTTTTGCTTAGTATTTTAACTCATTATTTTGTTGGTAGTTCTTCCTTTCCTCACGCCCAACCCTCCAAGCACAGTCTTGGTATATTATTTCTGTGTTGTACTAAAAAGGACAAATGAACCAATAAGCTGGGGGACTCTATTCTAGTTCTGTCCTAAATGATCATAGATATTGGAAAACTCACATCCCTGTCTTGGGCATCATCTATAAACTGGGGATTTGGAGAAGACAGAATTTCTAATGGTTCATAAATCTGGGGACCAGAAATACATTTTTTTGCAAAGCCTCCTTTTCCAGCACCTCCTTCTATTGGTCATTTTAAGACAGCAGAATCTCCCCTGTGCTAAGACAAGCTTTGGGGACCACTGGACTTGATGGGCTCTAGATTCTTTTCAATCCTAACATTTTTCTTTTTTTCTGTCTCTCTCCAAGTACTGAATACTCCCCCTCACCCTGCACTAACTTGTGCTTAAATTGCCAAAGTGCCTTTGCCTTCCAAGTGGTCCATATGGCTTCATGTGCTTGTGCTCAGTTGCCCCAGACTCTTTGCAAACCTATGGACTGTAGCCCGCCAGGATCCTCTGTCCATGGGGTTTTCCAGGAAGAATACTAGAGTGGGTTGCCATTCCTCCTCCAGGGGATCTTCCCTACCCAGGAATTGAACCCGCATCTCCTGTGTCTTCTGCATTCCAAGCAGATTCTTTACCACTGAGCCATCAGGGAAGCCCTCCCATGGTTTTAGGTAACTCCCTATTTCTCCAGGCTGTAGTCTTGATCTTCCGCAGCCTAAATTAAGAGATGAGCAATTTGGTGATTTTTGTAGTATCTTTTTTATTTAAAAGAGTGAAAGGGAGACTCCTGGAAGTCAAGATTGGGTCAAAGCATAGTCCCAGGTTGGGTCAAAGGACAGTAACTAGGCAAATAAGTGAGGCAAAACTCCACATTCCACAGGTCCCAGGACCTAGCAGCCACACAAAAAGGTTTCTGGAAAGAAAAGATTCCTACCGGTTTCTAGGGGAGCAGACAGCCTAGGAGAGCTGCCTGGAGCTGCTTAGCCAGCTCTACCCCTTCCCCCCATCGCTAGCAAGGCACCTAGGACTTAGCTTCCCACTGTTGTGACCTAGAATGACCAGCTCACACCCACATTGCTGGCCTGAATATCTGAGAATTTGGGGTGTACAAACACTTAATCCCTGGAGGTGTTCTATTGGTGCCTGTGTGACCAGGGCCAAAATGCAGTCTCCTAAATCCCCTGATCCCGATATAGGGCACACACTACAGATTAAAGAAAAGAAGTAAAATAAATAAATAAACAAAAACAAACAGGAAGGGAGAGAGAAAGGGTGAAAGCCAGTTGGCTATGCATCTGTAGAAAAAGAGGGAAAATCTGGGTGGCTTTAGGGAAAACAAAGACAACCAAACAGGAAAAGAATGCAAGCATACACAGATGCACTGTTAACGGTATACATGAAAAAAACAACATAAAAGATGATCTATTCATATAGAAGGTAAGCATTGAGAAGGGAAGTAACTTGACATGATTATTCCCTTTCATGTTTACTCCAGGAGACTAGTAAGGCCTCTCAGTTAAAACAGAAGCACTGGAAGTATGATTTGCCAGCAAGATCAATGCTGAAACAATATATTAAAAGTTGGAACAAAAATCTGACCATATTTACTTACACATTTCCTTAGGCAGTTATAAAAAAACAATCAGGACACTTGCAGTTAATATACTTATCAATCTGAACCTACTACAAGAGAATGTAAAATAAATTGATAACATTGGTCAAGGGGTTATTAAGAACTAAAGGAAAATATCTTGGCCAGTCAGAAAGTCAACAGTGGCATAACTGCTTAAATATTTGGGACGGCATAACGATTTAAAATCTTAGGTCAGTCAATAGTCATATAACTTTGAGAAATTTTCCTAAATTTCCTTGCCTCGGTATTCTCATAAATAAAATGGGACCATACTATGTTGTCGCTGTTGTAAGAGAATAAATGATGTAAAATGCCACCATAATTCTAATGAAAATGTAACCTTGTGCAGTGAGTTAAACACTCATCTTTTAAGAACCAATGGAATATTGTTTTTAGAAACAGAGTCTTCTGAAAGTTAGCCAAACCACAAAGAAAAAACAGTTGAAAGAGAAAAAAATGGCTGACCCAGCTTTCGACTGTATATGCTCTTTTTAATAAAGAGACAAGGCAATCATGCTTTATTATCTTTTACTGAGAATTCATTTGGAATGACATCCCTATATATTCTAATTAAGTTTCAGAACCCAGTGAGTTTAAAGAAACTACATTTCCTTTACAGGGTTGCTTACAGAAACCATTCCTATTACCTGTCACAGGAATATTTGGCCTATTTAAATGCCGCAGGTGTATGAGAACAGATGGTATTGGGAACTGGGACATATTCAGGCAGAGAAAAGACTGCCAAAATCCAGCTGGAGATGAACGCTTTAAGAGCAATGGTGTTTTTCCCTTTCCCTTACTCAAGTGTGCATGGGGAGCAGGTACTCTGTTGGAGCCAAGTCCTGGAGACTTAATTTGATTTTTCTTTCTTCCTTTTCTGTTCCTGAGTGTGAGAAGAGCCAGATACTTAGAAATACAGGCAAGTTTTCAGAAAACCACCTTGGAATCTGTGACACAAACCTCCCCAAGAATGGTGGATATGGAGTGAGTTTTCCCTTTATGCACAGAAAGAAAAGCAGAGTGTTTCCTCCTGGATAGGTTGGGGACAGGGTTCGTGTGTCTGAGACATGATGGTGGTTTGGTCAAGGGGAGGCAGGCTGTTGCTGGCACCCGTCCTGAGCATTATTCCCAGCCTCCTGGCCTTCAGGTGTCTGTGTACATGAGCTGCATGTGCAGGTCACTGAGAATGTCCATAGCTGGGTAGTCTGCCTGATAAGAAGTGCAAGAAGCCCTGCCACAGACCAAGTGATGCTAGAGCCATGTCCACCCCAAGAAGTCCTGTAAACTGACCAGCTCCATCTTGCCACACACACACACACACACACACACACACACACACACACACACACACGTGAGTCAGCAGAGACTAGCAAAGAGCTTAACCTTCTGACCTTGGCCAGTGCAGTGAGAGCCCTTCTGCCTGGCCTTGCAGGGGGCAGGGCAGCCCCTGCCCACCATGAGGACACCAGGACAGTTAATTGCTGCCTGGTGCTGGGGTCTCTGTCCAGCTTCTGAACGTCCAGGCCAGCCTCTGTCTGCAACCCTTCTGCCAGCAGCTCACCCGAGACCATCCAGCAACTCACCAAGATCCCTACACATCCACACTTCCTGCTCAAGACCACCTAAACCAAACCAAATCAGGAATGGGAGGGCCAGGTAAGGGTGTTCCTATTGCTCCGGAACTGGCATTTAGAGTCCCAGGTTAGAAAAGAGGTGCTAAATGCCTCACATTCAAAAGGGAATTAGTAGAAACCAGAAGCCATACTCTCCCCACCCCCACCCCACCAACCCCTACCCTTTACCTCCCTGGGCTTTCTAAGGGGCAACAGATTAGGCTTTTATAATCAACTAATCAACACGCATCAGATCACCTTCCCACTTGCTTCTTCTACATGGTAAAGAACCGGTGAGGGGGGAGAGGGGGAGGGTTGGGGATTGGAGGTGAGTTCACAGTAGGAAGTGATTTCCTTCTGTGCCCCACTGTCCACCCCTGCTCAGGCAAGAGAAATGGGAAGGGGGTATGCTGAAAGAAGGGAGAGAGCGTCTCCTTCCCCAGGTGGACATCTGCTTGGGCTGTGGACTTGCAGATCTGTCCCTTTGCCTGCCTGAACTGGAGATGGTGGCAGGGAGTCTTTACCCAGAGAAATCGCTAGTCTCAAGCTGCCTCGCCAGGATCCATTCCAGAGGGCTGCCCTCTGGTAAAGGAACCCGGCAGCACACAACCCAGTTGTGTGGTCGGCCACCAGGCAGAGCTGAGAGGTGGCGGAGGCAGCCTCACCTAGCTGGATCTCCCAGATCAGGGAACCGTGTAGTCCCTTCTTCCCTACCCCTTCTTGTCCCAACAGGCTGGAGGACCTTAAAACTAAAAAAAGTTCAGTTCAGTTCAGTCGCTCAGTTATGTCTGACTTTTTGTGACCCCATGGACTCAGCACGCCAGGCTTCCCTGTCCATCACCAACTCCTGGAGCTTGCTCAAACTCATGTCCATTGCATCAGTGATGCCATCCAACCATCTCATCCTCTGTTGTCCCCTTCTCCTCCAGAAGTAGGCTGGCATAGAGTTAGATTATGAGAAGGTGGTTGTCTTTTTTTTTTTAATGGACTGAAAGTGACCAGAGAGTAATGGAATCTACCCAAGATGTGCTAAGGTAAAAGCTTTTTGTTTTTTATTTGTAAGTTTGTTTTGTTTGTTTCAGAGTAAATCAAATTTAGAGGTAATGATTGGAAAAATTAAAACCACTTCATGTTTAGACCCACTGGGTTGGGACTGCTCAGTGAGCAATTATGCAGTCATAAGCACTGAGGGGCCCATGAAAGTGTGGCCTAGATAACCTTCTAGATGCGTTCCCACTCTGAGATGCCAATAGTAGGGCATCTGTTTGAAAGTGGGCCACACCCATCACTGGGATTCAGTTGTGTGAGGGCACATCTGGAGGACAGTGGGATTAGTCAGTCTTAGGCTCCTGTCTGAGTCCTGAGGGGAAGGTGGGAGGAGATTCTGAAAGTAAAACTCAAAGGAACGACTTCCATTAAAATTGGGATGACACTGGTTTTAAAGCATTTCCCTAAAGTCATATTGATCTTAGTGTAAACTTTCTGCTCAAGAGGAAAAGTGTTTAGATTGACAACCACTGCATCTAAAGCTGCAGTGTCTAATACAGAAGTCACTCATCTTGTAAAGTTTAAATATAATTTAACATTAGATTTAGCTAATATAACTAACTCATCAGGCTGTTTAAATATAATTAAAAATTCTACTCATATCACACTGGTCATATTTCAAGTGATCAGTGATCTCATATGCCTCGTGTATACTGTATTGGATGGTGAAGATATAGAACATTTTTATCTTGACAAAAATTTCTATTAGGCTGCTCTGCTTTAAAGTTATTTATTCAACGATGGAAGGGAAAATGGCCAAGCCAGACCTCTGAGATATCATATGATATATACAACATTACACATTCCGAACTTCACGGACAAGTCAAAGGTTAAAGGGACACAGAGAGAAGACAAGAAGTAGCCTCATTATTGCAAGGGACATGGTGAGCCCTGAGCTCACACAAGTCCAGGAGGCCTAAGTTCTCCTGTGGAAACTCAAGGGCTACCATGGACGAGGCCTCAGGGCCAGTCACTAGAGAGGTGATGCCCAGCAGAGGTGGGACTTGCGGAAGGAGAGGACACATGGTGGGAGGGCCTCCACTCTGAGAGTCACTTCCCTTCCAGCAACTCTCAGAAACTAAGTGAGACTTAGGCACCTCTGTTAGAGTATCCCGTTTTTCTCATCAGGGCAGAACATGAGAAGTAGAAGATGAGGTCTGATAGTTGCCTAATGTTGTGTTACTCCACATTACTCTAAAATATAGCAACTACACACAACAGTAATTATTTCTTGTCTCTCGCAGTTTCCCACAGTGGGTCAGGAATTTGGGATCAAGCTGGTAGGGTAGTTCTAACTCAGGATCCCTTACAAGATTGCAGTCAAGATGTCAGCTGGGCTGCAGTCATCTGAAGGCTTAAGTGGGGCTGGAAGGTCCACTTCCAAGGTGGCACATGCACATGTCTGGCTAATTGGTGCCAGTTCTTTGTAGGACACCTGAGTGCTCTTTGTGTAGACCTCTTCACATGAGCTTCCTGAGTGGTCCCGCAACACTGTGACTGGCTTCCCCCAGAATGAGAGCCTCAAATAGCCAAGGCAGAAGCTGCAAGGCAGTTTTTGGATCTAGGCTTAGAAATCATACACCATTGCATCTGCTGCTTTCTCTAGTCACACAGACCAGCCCTAATTCAGTGTAGGGAGGGACTACACAAGGATATGATTTTTAGGAAATAAAGTTCATTGAGGGTCATCTTGGAGGCTGGCTACCATGAGGTCATACAGAACCAAGAACTGCACATTATCAGGATGTATAATCAAAAATCCCTCAGTTGCAAGTGACAAAAATCTAACTCAAATTGTTCCAAGGGGGGGGAAATGCTAAAAGAGAATGTGTCTACTAGCACACATAACTGTAAAGTCTTGCTATGGTTGGATAAAGGTGGTAAAATGATGTCTACAAGTTCTGTCTCATTCTCAGTTCAGCTTTCCTCTTCTGGTAATAAGATGACCACCTTGCTCCAGGCTTCCATCTCCAGTTTAAAAGGAGAAACTTCCTCTTTCCTGTTAGCACCAACAAAAATCCTAGCAGGCCTTCTATTGGCTAAAATATTTATCTTGGAACCAATCACGGGATCCCTTTCAGATATGGTGCTCTGGTTGGCCAGAGCCAAGTTACATACTCATCCCTGGACTGGAGTGCTGTTACTAAAGGAAAGTAACAGCGCTGAGCTGACAAAATCCATCACAGTTCACTACATCTGTATGTGTCTGGCTTTATTACAGACGATTACATCACATTACACTCATCCCCTTATGATGAAGACTGGCAATGCCAAGCTGCCAACCCAGAAACACATAATTGTTTTTCATTACCCCCTCTTATAGAGCCAGAGGTAGACATTCTTCTGTGAGATTTGTTTTGCACAGTCAAGAATAGAGACTTCTCGTGGGTTAACGAGCATTAGTCAGTCAGTCAGTTCAGTTGCTCAGTCATGTCTGACTCTTTGTGACCCTGTGGACTGCAGCATGCCAGGCTCCCCCGTCCATCACCAACTCCTGGAGCTTGCTCAAACTCATGTCCATCGAGTCGGTGATGCCATCCAACAATCTCATCCTCTGTCATCCCCTTCTTCTCCTGCCTTCAGTCTTGCCCAGAATCAGGGTCTTTTCCAATGAGTCAGTTCTTCGCATCAAGTGGCCAAAGTACTAGAGTTTCAGCTTCAGCATCAGTCATTCCAATTAATGTTCAGGACTGATTTTCTTAAGGATTGACTCATTTGATCTCCTTGAAGTCCAAGGGACTCTCAAAAGTCTTGTCCAACACCACAGTTCAAAAGCATCAGTTCTTCAGTGCTCAGCTTTCTTTATAGTCCAACTCTCACATCCATACATGACTACTGGAAAAACATAGCTTTGACTATATCTCTAAATCTAGGTGGTCCTTGGAGGAGCCATGGCTTTGGTTTCTGTTGATCACAATACATCACTTTTGTGTGCTCTGGTGCTCTGGTGTGTCTCTTTGCCAGGAGATGGAAAGAGAGAAACTTCCCAGCAAGACCTTAAAAATGTATGATTAAGACTACTTTATTCAAAAGAAATATATGCTTGTATATGTAGGGAATAATAAATACAGTAACAGCTCATTCATCTAGACCCTGGAGAGCTGATTTATAATATATTCAACCCTTCAAATCACATACTATATTCCTGGGTGGAAGAAAGCTTTTATAGACAAGATAAAGTACTTACACAACTATACATTTAACCATTCATTTGGATATTTATTGATTCTAATTGAGCATGTAAACATATAATTCTGGACGTGTTTGATTTTTCCAGTTTTGCAGCCCACAACAGACTTAACAGGTGTGACAGAGTGCTGTAGAGCATCTCAGTGTGCCAGTCCAGGAGATATCTGATGGTTGTGGTTGCCAGGACTGTGGTGGTATCCTCATTCTTGCTGCTATTTATTAACACTGGTAATGGGTAAGGTGCTGTACTAGGCACTTTCATAGTTCATGTCTCATTCAGTCATGACAATATCCCTGTTAAGTCAGGGCTATTGTTTTCTCCACTTTATAGGTGGGAAAATTGAAGTTTAAGGGTGATGTCAAGTTATTATGAAAGGGTAGAAGATTCACCATGGTAGTTTCTAACCAAGCTTGATAAAATGACCCTGGGATGCCCTCTGAGTCTGAGATTCTCTCTTCTTGGAATGTGGGCTTCTAAGATCATAGAACTTTACAAGTGGGTCTGAGGAGGTTGTTTAATGGAATTGCCAATGTCCCTATTGGATGCCTTTAGAGTCCCCCCATCCGGGCCCATGAGGGGAAGCTGGGACAGTGGCTGACCATGCAGTCTCTCCTTAGAGCGATTATTTGAAATGGACCCATATCTCTGTGGTTTGTCTGATTCCTACAGGTACATTTTTCTTGTCAACCTGGCATCCTGGCTGGATGAACATGAGATCCACTGCTACTTTGGCTGTGTGTAGCCTCAGCCACATGCATCCCCCATGTCTCAAGATAACATGGACACATTCAAAGAATTCTTTCTTTAAAGAAGGTCATCTTTGGAGTTGAGGTTGGATGCAGGAATTACTGCGGCTCCCGCTCTCATTCGCTCCCCTGCCCTTGGTTCAGCTGGTTGAGCAAAGAAGCCATCAGCTTGAATGTTTTCTTAGCCTTGGCCAGTAAACACATGGGGGGAAATCCAATGTTGGTTCTCTTCTCTCACAGTAGCAAATTATGAGGCCCTCTGGATCCCTCACAGTGGGGATGGGATGGGTGTGGTAGTGGAAGAGAGAAATGTTTGTCAAGACTGTCAGGAGTCACTGAGATGATGTGGTTTTCATAGGTAGGGTATGTGGATATGTGTGTGTGTGCATGTATCTGTGTGTGAGTGTGTGTATTAGTTCTTGAAGATCTTCACAACCCAGTGCCATCCCCCAAGACCTGAAATGAAGCTGGAATCATCCATGCCTCTGAATACCAGTATCTCCAAAGAGCTCAGAAATGTCATGGTTTCCTGCTACTCAGACCTGTGATGTGAAATGCTTCAGCTTCTGACCCTTGGCAGTTCTAATGCGCCCATTGTTCTTTTTGGCCTGGAACTGACCCTTACATCCATTCAGCAAACACTCGCTGCGCTGGGCAGGGAAGAGGCATCGAGGAAGAAAATCCAGATATCAAAGTTTGGCCTTTAAAAAATAGAATTAATTACTGGATTCAAATTCTCCACAAAAACTGAGGACACAGTGTTCCCTTTCAAAGATAGTTCTTTTATTTTTAGACTTTATAATGTATAAAGATCAAATATATACCCATAAGGGTGTGGTGCTGACTGCTGCTTAGGGGAAAACACAAAGGAGAGGACACAAATTTCCCCATTTTCCTTTTTTATAACCTTTTATCACCTCTTGGTGATTCCCCTGCCCCAGATGTCCCTGCTTTTAGGACACTTTCTCCCAACAGGGGAAAAAAATGAAGCTGCACAATAAATTAACTCAAAGGGAAAACAATTAGGAATGTGTTGAAATGTTTTATGGCACCCAAAAGCAATACATTTTTAAACAGACAACCTCTAAAGAGGAGACAGGGCCTCCCAGGTGGCTCAGTGGTAAAGAATCTGCCTGCAATGCAAGAGACCTGGGTTCAGTCCTTGGGTCAGAAGGATCTCCGGGAGAAGGGAATGGCAACCCACTCTAGTATTCTTGCCTGGAGAATTCCATGAACAGAGGAGCCTGGCAGGCTACAGTCCATGAGGTCGCAAGAGTCAGACATAACTTAGAGACTAAACAACAGCAACAGCAAAGAGGAGACACTTTGGAGAAACAAATTTCCCGGTTTTTTGTTTCTTTGTTTGTTTTTGGCAAGGGGGACCGCAAGAGCCTCAAATCAAGGAAAAAGGGAGAATTTCTTAAATCCTCTTTCCAGGAGAATCACTTCATTGACTACATTAAAGCCTTCGACTGGGTGAATCACAACAAGCTGTGGAAAATTCTTAAAGAGATGGGAATACCAGACTACATTACCTGCCTTCTGAGAAAACTGTATGCAGGTCAAGAAGCAACAGTTAGAACTGAACATGGAACAACGAACTGATTCAAAATTGGGAAGGGAGAAGTCAAGGCTGTATATTGTCACTCTGCTTATTTAACTTACATGCAAAGTACATCATGCGAAATGCCAGCCAGGATGAGTTGCAAGCTGGAATCAATGTTGCTGGGAGAAATATCAACAGCCTCAGATATGCAGATGATATCACTTGAATGGCAGAAAGTGAAGAACTAGAGAGCCTCTCCACGAGGGTAAAAGAGGAGAGTAAAAAAGCTGGCTTAAAATTCAGCATTCAAAAAACTAAGATCATGGCATTTAGTCACATCACTTCATGGCAAATAGATGGCGAAAAAATGGAAGCAGTGACAGATTTTATTTTCTTGGGCTCCCAAATCACTGTGGATGGTGACTGCATCCATGGAAGTAAAAGACACTTGCTCCTTGGAAGAAAAGCTGTGACAAATCGAGACAGCATATTAAAAAGCAGAGACATCACTTTGCAGACAAAAGTCCATCTAGTCAAAGCTATGGTTTTTCCAGTAGTCATGTACTGATATGAGAGTTGAACCATAAAGAAGGCTGAGTGCCGAAGAATTGATGCTTTCAAATTGTGGTGCTGGAGAAGACTCTTGAGGGTCCCTTGGACTGCAAGAAGATCAAACCAGTCAATCCTAAAGGAAATCAGTCCTGAATATTCATTGGAAAGACTGATGCTGAAGCTGAAATTCTAATACTTTGGCCACCTGATGTGAAGAGCTGACTCATTGGAAAAGACCCTGATGCTGGGAAAGATTGAAGGCAGGAGGAGAAGGGGATGACAGAGGACAAGATGGTTGGATGGCATCACTGACTCAATGGGCATGAGTCTGAGCAAGCTCCAAGAGGAGATAGTGAAGGACAGGGAAGCCTGGCATGCTTCAGTCCATGGGGTCACAAAGAGTCGGACATGATTTAGCGACTGAACAATAAGGAGGAGAACTGCCTGAGGGTAAACCTACATAGCTTCCCCCTGCATTATTCCTGACCTTGGGAATCACCAGTGTAGGGAATCATGCCCTCTGCACCCAGACAAAGCTGAAGGTGTGTGGAGTTGTGGAAAGTTCTGCTTCTTCAGGAAAGATAGGTCTGTGTTTCATTGTTGACTCTGTTACTTGACAAGTGACTTGAGGTAATCATTTAGCCTCTGTGAGTCTCACCTATAAATTGGATTAGTTATCCTGTTTATTCAGGGTTGTTGTGAGGCTTGGAAATCACATATGCAAAGCTTTGGCACATAGAAGATCCTTAGATCCAAGGCTGAGTGTTCGTTAATGACCATGCTTAACAGTTCTTGAGTAAGATTTTGTACGTCAGTTGTCTTTGTTATCATTTCAAATAGGTGTTCAGCATCTTTTAAAAATTTATTTAACTACTTTCAAACACATGTAAAAGGATAGAAAATAGTATAATAACTCTCCCTGTGCATATTACCTGGCTTCTGTAAGGATCAATATTGCTTTGTCTTTCTGTAATTCTGTTCAGTTTTTTCAATGATAAGAAATGTTACAATTGCTGTGGTAACCTATGCTTGGTATTTTTAAAACTTTCTGACAGCTGCTGCTACCTTCTAGGGAAGACAAAAAAAGCAAGATAGAAAAACCTAGTGTTAAGTCAGCCCCCTAATGACAGATAAGCTCAGTGACTCTCTTTTTGACTCTACAGAATTCATCCTCTCAACTGGCCCCTGAGTCTATGAGGTATGTCCACAGACAAGCTGACTGCCTGCACCATAGTCAACGCTGTTGGTAGCATTAACTCCACCTGAGACAGATGTGTTTCCAAAAAGCACAGAGGGATTTGCCGGCCTGATCATAGCAAGAGTGTGATAACTGAGAAAAAAAACATAAAGTGGAATCATGTCCACCCACCCCTCCGGTTAGACTGCGTGTTTTGTGCAGAAAACTATGTCAGGGTAGCTCCTCCTCAGAGTAAAGAAAGAGCTCTGCACCTGAAACCCTGGGCCTGGTGTGCTGGGAGGAAGGTCTGCTCTTCTAGGGTGTGAAGCTGTTCATGACAGACCCAGGGATGTGCGTACTTTGTTTAGCAAGGTGCTCAAGGTATGGCACTTGTCAGTAGTTTCTAAGGCTTAGCATTCTTGAATCGACAGTCTGATGTACTAATACTTCCCATGAGAACTCATAGCTCCTAATGTTTATTTATTCAAAAGTTAACTATTGAATGGAAAACAGACCAGCCTATAAAGACTCTACCCCAAAGAAACAAAATACAAATAGAAAAACAAACAGAGCTCAGCTCTGTTGACTGTTCAGAGTAGAAATCAGAATTCGGCATCATCTAGTTCTTTCAGTGAGTCCAGGGCAGAAGACAACTCCCGGGGTGTCAGCCATGGTCTGAAATCACCAGAATCTGGAACCCAAGAAGAAAGGGTGCAGGGATTCAAGGTAAAGGCAGCCGTGTGTTTGGTTTGGTTGTTTTGTTCTGGCCCTGCTCACCTCAGGAACATGTGAGGTCAGACACCTGGCCCTCAGAAGGCTGCAGGGCACCTGATCCTACTGCATGTCTGCCTGGTCTCCTAGAAGGAAGGCCTTTCCCGTGGCAGGAGCTGGCTTACTGTGCAGCTTACCAGAGCTCACATTCCCGAGGAGTCACTAGCCTGCCTGCCCGACTCCCTCCCATAAACAATGCCCTTTGACTACAAAGTGGTGAGACTCAACTCGGGAGCCAGACGTGGAAGTATGTCTCGTTACTGTTTGGTTGCACCGGGTAGGTGACGCACTTGGAACACCTCAGAGGACAGAGAGGTCAAAAAGGTGTCACTTTTTACCTAAAGCACTAAAACCTGTTAATCACGGTTAAGAACAGGGAGGGGAAAGAAGGGAGGACAGGAAGGAGAGGAGGAGGGAAGGACAGGAAGTTTCTTTTAAATTGTGGGAGAGTCTTGGGGAAGACAGTCCCTTAGTGATGCCACATCTTGCCCTGACAATCTTCAAGCTCGTTTTGTCCTTTTTTTTTTTTAATTGAGGTATAGTTAGTGTATAATATTATATAAGTTACAAGTGTACAACATATTGATTCACAATTTTTAAAGGTTATACTCCATTTATTGTTATCATAAAGTATTGGCTGTATTTCCTGTGCTGCACAATAAATCCTTGTAGTTTATTTTTTTATACTGCTTCAAATTATGTTTTATTCAAAGTTAGGACACCAGTTCAAAACAATGCAGAAATAAAATGGACCATTTTGTTTTTTTGAGAGGGGATAATTTTTTATAATTATTATGAAATATTGGCTATATTCCCTGTGTTGTACAATATATCCCCATAGTTTATTTTATACACAATAGTTTGTATATCTAAATCCCCTTTCCCTGTCTTGTCCCTCCCGCCTTCCTTCTCCCCACTGATAACCACCAGTTTGTTCTCTATATCTGAGTCTGTTTCTTTTTTGTTATATTCACTATTTTGTTTTATTTTTTATGTTCCACATATAAGTAACATCATACAGTATTTGTCCTTCTCTAACTGATTTCACTTAGCATAATATCCTCCAAGTCCATCCATGTTGTTTTAAGTGGCAAAATTTCATCCTTTTTATGGTTGAATAGTATTCTGTTGTATATGTAGGTCACATCTGCATCCATTTACACTTAGGTTGCTTCCATATCTTGGGAAATGTAGGTAATGCTGCTATGAACATTGAGGTTCATGTATCTTTCCAAATTAGTGTTTTTGTTTTCTTTGGGTATATACCCATGAGTAGAATACTTGGGTAGTTCTAGTTTCAGCTTTTTTTTTTTTTTGAGAAACCTCCATACTGTTTCCCAAAGTGACTGTACCAGTCTACTTTCTCATCAGTAGTGTACCCTTTTCTCTATATCCTCACCAACATTTATTTGTATTCTTTTGTTGATGGCCACTCTGATAGGAGTAAGGTGATAGCACATTGTGGTTTTCATGTCTTAATTTCATGTGAAGTTTACCTTTGCATTTTTCATTACTATTACAGTAACATGGCTTTCTCTTACACTTTCTGCTTTAAAGTTGCTTTATTCATCTTATCACAATATTTGTTATTTCCCCAAGTGAAGAAAAACATTGGACAAAGTGGGAGATAGAAATTTAACCATGAACTGCCACCCATCCCCCATCTCCGTCAGCAATCACAGGACCAAACACGATGCTTCTTCCACGCCCTACTTAACATAGCAGACATCACCAGACATCACCATATCACAGAATTTGCTGGGGGTAATTCAGGTAATTGCAACTTCCACCTGAAGTATCTGGACAAATGCCCATAGCCACTGGCTACCCATGGCTTCTTGGAAAATAAATGCCCGCCAGGGGTTACATTTTGTTTTTTCTGTGTGAAAGAAACTCAGCAGTTCTGGGAACTATTTGCCCACATTTAGTAGGTCATTCCTCCCTTGAAGGGATTTGAATAAGGAGCCAGAGGAAAGGGCTCTTTCTTTCACAAAGCCTGCCCTAATGTCTCTCTCCTGGGCCACCTGGCCCTCTTCAGCCCTGTGCTTTTGTTCAGCTGGTGTTGACATCAGGTTAATTACACGGTCCTGTGTTTACACGTGGATCTTCTAAAAGGCAGGCAGCAAGTGAGCTGCGTGAAGGCAAGTTGTAAATCTCATTTACTTGTCCTTCCATCTTTCCAATCTCCGACTGGTGGGAAAAATTCACACACATCTCTAGGATGCAGGTAAATAGCATCATCCCCTCTGTGTCAGTGAAGAAATGGGGACATGGTGGAACTTTCTGATTCAGGGTCCCTGTATGGTCAGGCCATTCAAGATGGCTATCCTCTTGTCCTCTGTATCCCCTGCTCGACCACGTCCTGCTTCTCTCACATGACTACCCAGTTCTCTTAATTATAGGGCATAAGTGCTCCCTGGTAACTGAGCCCACCTGACATTAATTCCCCCAGAAGATTTCGCCAGAGTAACGAAGATGGCGGCCACATCCTGCTCACTGTTGTCTGCCACACTAGGCGGGGTGTGTCTCCAGGACTCTGAGTAAGGTTCCCCCTGTCTGATAAACCACTGGTGTCTCTTTCTCTGTCCTGGGCTCTTTCTTCAGTCTCTGGGCTGGATGACTACAAGGCTTGGAGCCGTGCAGGGTGCAGCCCAACAGCTGCACAGCAAGCGCTGTCAGCCACAGACCGAGCAGCACTCGTGGGGTGAGGCTCCTGGGCCTCTGCTCCCACCCTGGGCAGCTCCACCTCTGAATAGCATGTACTCCCAGGGTTTGCTCTAAATTTGACAAAGGGAAGAAACATGAGGCAATGCACAGTTTAAAAATGCAGCACTGATTGAGTGCTCAGAACCTCAGCTTGTCAAAGCCTCTAGCTCTGTATTGGAATTATTGAGGGCCAGGCTTTTGGTGGAATATATAAATTGGAAGCTTTACAAAGGCAGGGAACGTTGATGTTTTCTTGGCTATTGTATGGCCAGTGCCTAGACGTGCTCCTGACTCATGGTAGGGGCTCAGTAAATACTAGATGAAGGATGAGGAATCTGGGCTGTGTTCTGTTAGCCTCAATGCTGACAGTTGGGCCTTGGCCGGCTTGTGCCTTTGTGAGTCCTGTACCCCCTAGAGTGGTGGTATTAGTATGGTCTTCGGGTGGGGCCCTCACGTTTCTGTCTCTTTCTTCTCTTTCTGGCACAGTAAGAACATGACCATTCACAAACCAGGAAGAGTCTTCACCAGAGTCGGGCCAAAATGGCACTCTGATCTTGACTTCCAGCCCCCAGAACGGTAAGAAAATAAGTTTGTTTTTTAAGTCAGGGGTCCCCAACCTCCAGAATCTAATGCCTGATGATCTGAGGTAGAGCTGGTGTAATAATTATAGAAACAAAGTGCACAATGAAAGTAATACTCTTGAATCATCCCCCCATCGCCAGTCCATGGAAAAATTGTCTTCCGTGAAACAGGTCCCTGGTGCCCAAAACGTGGCGGACCATTGGTTTAAGCCACTGAGTATACTGTATTGGTGGTCCCAGCTGACCAAGGTAATAACCCCATACGGGCTTTTCTCATACAAACTTGATGCAGGGTTAGACTTTGGTCATAGCTGCTCTGGAAACCCGTCCACAAGTCCTTGACAGAACAGTTCTGTAGAGGATTTAAAGCTACAGAGAAAGCTTCATCCTTAATCTTGTGCCCTCACCTCTGCACAACTGAGTAGAGACACCAGTTTTTATTTGGTGTTCATTCAAAGGGGAGGGCTTAAGCTGGGCTTGGCGAGATGAGCCTTTCTAAGGGGCAGCTTTCTTAATTAGAGGGCATTTGGTTTCAGAAAGATTCAGTGGATCATGAGTGGGAATCATAAACTCACTCCTTATTCCACATGCCAGGAAGTGTCTCTCTCTCTCCACCTTTTCCCCTTAGGCAATTTAAGTCACTTGTGGGAAAATTCTTACTTCCTGGACAGAAAATCTAAGGCAGGCAGACAGATGTTTGACAACCTGTACAGAAATATATTGGAGAATCTTAACTGGGACAGGATTTTAGTATTACCTTTTTCCAAAAGCGTGTATATTTCTTAAACATAAATATCCCCTTCATTTTTCTTTGAAGGATATTTTACAAAAGGTCTGAAAAATATATGGTATGAAAAGAAGTTATCTAGAATCCTTCAGATCAACTTGGGTCCCTACATCTTTATTAAAAAATTAATTTAATTTTGACTGTGTTGGGTCTTTGTTGCTGTGCGGGCTTTCTCTAGTTGCAGTGGGCAGGGGCTACTCTTAGTTGCGGTGCACAGGCGGCTTCTCTTATTTCAGACCACGGGCTCTAGAACGTGCGGAATTTAATAGTTGTGATGCATGGGCTTAGTTGCTCCACGGCATGTAGGATCTTCGCAGATCTGGGATTAAACCCATGTCCCCTGCATTGGCCGGTGAATTCTTTACCACTGAGTCACCAGGGAAACCCCTGTGAAAGGCTGCCAGGAATCAATTCCCTGGAGGTGGTATGTCTGGTGGGGAGGAAGTAGAGAGCTGACAACTGATGCTGTCTTTGGACAGATGGCCCTGCAATGGCTGCTTTCTCCAGGGTCTTCAGATATGGAGAACTAGGCCGGGGGGTGACTCCAGGACTACTCTTTGGGGGTGTGTGGGGGACTTGCAGCTGGGGGTGGGGGTCAGCTGGGAGACTTATTCTAGAAGCTGTGCTTTCATAACACTTTAAGCTTGAGAAAACACTCACTGTCTGTTTAAAGAATTGGCAAAGGTGACTAGAGGAGATTAAAGGGTCTAAACCCCAGAAGCCTCCCCCTTGACTTGGCACTGGTTCCTGAAAGCCTACATGCAATTGCTATATAAGGAACTGAGTTAGCAAGCTTCTCTAAGAATTATGAAAAATGTACTTTCTTTAGCAATGAAGATGAACCTACTTCCTGCTTTAAGACTGAGAAATCTTTTCCAATGGGAAAATTCACATGGTATTGCCCTATATCTCCCAGAATATATAACGTCCAGAAAGCTCAAATAACATTTTCATGTGTTCCTGGTGCCAAGCCAGTTAATGGGCGGCAAGAAATGCTCATACCAACAGTCATTACTAAAGTTTCCCACACGGCTGAATCTAATTAATTAGGCCTAGCTGCGGCTGCCAGCCACACCCGGGACCCAGCGCATAACCCTTAGAGGATTTAGAAACACCCCTTCAACAAACACGCATTTATTACCACCTGTATTCAGTGAATCACCTCCACAACAGATACCACCTGACAGAACTTCCTCAAAACAGGGTACTTTATGAACTGAAAGTCCAAAACTGCTGCTTTATTTTTCATTAAGAAGATCTCTCTAGGCTCTTAATAAAGCAATGGTGCTTGACGTTCTTCAAGCCACTTTACAAATGTTTGAAAAGTGTTTGACACTTTGACACATAGTTTGCTCAAAACGAAGGATAATGCGATTTATTTTTGTTCAGGCCCAAATCAAAGAATTGGATGGTTTCTACCAGCCCCATTTGTTTTCCTCAAAATTGTGGGGGCCTTGTTTTCTCTCTGAGGCCTGTAAAATATTCTCAGAATGGGTTAAAAACCCCTCTAAGCAGCACCCACCACCCCCTCTTTTGTTTGAGGGCTCCGGAAAGTTATCCCAGAGCATATGTGCATCCTTTGTACCAGAAGTACCTTTGAAGCCAAGGCTTCATTCAACACATGCACATTGAGTGCCAGTTTCATGCCAGATTCGGGTCACTGTGCTTCCTGCCCTCCCAAGGCTTACCTTCTAGTAGGCGGTGGCAGGGTAGAGGGAGATAAAAGAGAAGCAAGGTAATTCTCTGATAGTTACCAATGATGGTGATATACAGGGATTCCCAGCCTCGGGGATCGAATGCCTGACGATCTGAGGTGGAGCTGACACAATAATAGTAGGAATAAAAGTGCACAGTAAATGAAATGCACTTGAATCATCCCGAAACTATCCCTCCCAACCCCAGTCTTTGGAAAAATTGTCTTCCATGAAACCAGTCCCTGGTGTCAAAAAGGTTGGGATCAAGGGAATGGGCTAGAGTGTGCCTGAGGATGTGTGTGTTGGGTGGTCAGGGAAGCTTTGGAGGGAATAACGTTTGAGTGGAGATGTGAATGACAATATTATGTCAGTTGTATTATGTCCTGATATTCTCTATATTTAAAGCAATTCCACAAATACAAACTCAAATAGAGCAGAGACTGATTAAGAAAGCATTGCTCTTGCATACTTTTTTCTTTTTTGAGTTGAGGGAGGTAGGCAAGGAGTGCTGGTAAATTGGTTCAGTCTCTAAGGAGGTCAAAATTGCAATATCTACTAAAATTAAAAATGCATTATTGGAAATTCCCTGCTGGTCCAGTGGTTAGGACTTGGCACTTTCACTGCCAGGACCTGGGTTCAATCCCTTCAGGGGGAACTAAGATCCTGCAAGCTGCAATATGTGGCTTAAAAAAAAAAGAAGAATTATCCTTAGACCCAACAACCCTACTTGTAGAAATTTATTCTGTAGAAACAATGGCATATATGGAGGAAGATGTGTGTGTGTGTGTGTGTGTGTGTGTGTGTGTATATATATATATATGGATGGATGTTTATCACAGTATAGTTTGTACTAGCAAAAGACTGTGAACAGCCCAAGAGTTCATCACTAGGGGATTGGCTAAATAAATTACGGAACATTCATATGAGAGAACACTTTGTAGTCATTAAAAAGAATGAGGTTGAGCTCCAAGATAAATTTAAGGGAGGGAAAAACATTCAAGAATTATGTTTACTATGCTATAATCTTTTTTTTTTTTTTTAAATATAGACACCTTATCTTTGGAAGGGTATACAAGAAACTCATAAATTTTTGCCTCAGCAGGGGTTAGGGGAGAATTAGGGAAATGCTATATATTCTTTTGTAACTTCAGCATTTTTCACCTTGTGTATGTCTTAGCTATTTGATAAACGTGTTGAAAATAGAGCATTGCAGTATAATTATATATAATCTTCATACAAAGATCTTTTCATGTGTACTCACACATCACAGTTCTGGCTGGCAAGAATTTTAAATGTTAAAAGTGGAAAGGCTCTTAACATCAGTGTGTAATTGTCTTCTTGGCTAGCTTGATGTGTGGGCATTTCTCAGTCAGGCTTGGATATGGCTTCAGTGAGAGTGAGTTTAGGACATGTTGTAGGAAAGGCATTTTCTCTTAGAATGGGCCTCCTTTTTTGGAAGACAGTGCGCTCATTTCTAATCCATTTGAAGATTTGAACAACTGAGCTGACCAATGTTCAGAAAAACTGGAAAAGGATTTTTCTTGAAAAATACCTTCTAATGCATATACAATATTATAATCTTCTAAGTTATAAGAGGCCTGGGTTTCTAAGAATGAACTTGTTCCAGCAGGAATGTTTTTCTTAGCTCTTACAGCTATTTCATGTTCTGGTCCATTTATAATTATGGCCTGATAAGAGTCTTAAGCTACTAGTAATATTTTTAAGAAATACGATGGAGATCAAATGTTTTCAGATGTCTGTGTTCAGAGCATAGTCTGTATGGTTTCTTACATCGCTGTGCCAGGGAGGACAGCAAATAATACTTATAACCTCTATTCTTCATGGTAATAAAATCTGCCCCATGTTAAATAAATCATATATGCATATAAAAGTTTTATTGAAAAGAAAATTTGCCGTCGATAATCTGTAATAGCCATGGAAATGACATTCAGTATCTATTTTAAAAATACATTAAATATGTATCTAGTAGAAGCGTAAGGAATTAACTTGCTTGTAGGTGGAATTTCCATCAGCTGCAAGGTGGCTGTGAGAATCCAAGCCAAGGCAGAGCCTGGGGGTTTAGCAATATGGCCTGAGGTTTGAGTCCCAGTGCGGCTGCAGAAAGGAGAAATGGCTCATCAGGGGAAAAAAAAAATCTATGGTAACACCCTGGGAAACAGCTGCATGTGAAGCTGAGTCAGAGCGCGGCCTGACCAAGGACAGAAAGGGTTCACCTTCAACACAAGGCAGCAGCTTTGAATGCTCCATTCATGGAGAGAATGCCACCCATTCTTGGCAGAGGTTTCCCGTTCTGGGAAGCCGGCACAGCACTGATGAAACGTGTGTCGGAACTTGGGGCTCCCAAGCCATTGGGCTCGCACTGCCACCTGAGCCCCAGGAGAGGAGGCCAGAGTGAATATCCCTGAAGGCCTTTCCAGGTGGCAGTCTGTTATCTATTAAAAAGCGGGTCACTGGCGAGGACTGGGCCAACTCCAGTTCAGGGTACC
This sequence comes from Giraffa tippelskirchi, assembly GCF_054371585.1. Lineage (NCBI taxonomy): Eukaryota > Metazoa > Chordata > Mammalia > Artiodactyla > Giraffidae > Giraffa > Giraffa tippelskirchi. The sequence continues at coordinate 126,661,055 of NC_137276.1, read as the reverse complement.
CTGTCCTCAGGATCAGGTTTCAGAGCAGGCTTTAGTGGCCCTTGCAAACACATGTTTTCTGGTATTCTTGGAGGAGGAAAGGAAAGAGTTGTGGCGTGGGCACTGGCTAGTGGATGTGGAGAGAGAGAAACCTGAGAAAGAGAATAATTCAGACAAAACTCTAGAAATCAACACTAAGATTGGTTGGCTCCAAGAGGGGCTGCTCATACAGGCAGTAAATGTTTGCAAGTCCTGTGGAGATCAGGGAGAGTGAATAATCTGGGTTTCGACTTGTATTTTCCACCTTCTATTTTTGAGATTCCTCTTTAGAGTCACAACCCTGAGTCACATGACTTCATGAAGCATATTATGTCACTAAGGTCAAGGTCTTCAGTATTAATGACAGACTTATTTCTTCATTTGTCTTAGAATCATAGAAGGTTGAGTAGAGACCTGACTCAGTCATTTGACAGGTAAGGAAACCGAACCTATAATGGCTAGGTAACTTGGATGAAGCTATCAGAAAAGCTGGGACTAGAGTTTAGCTTTCCTCCTCCAAGCTGAGTCCTTTGCTTCTTGTAAAGTAACATTAATTTCCTACTTTCACATTCTACCCACACCTCTGTTCACTCCATTTCAAAGTGGTCCATTTCCCTATCCCAAAGAGAATGAATATGTTGACTCAGCAGGAGTTTTTAGAGAGCTGAGCTGAGAGAGCACACAAACCTATACTATAGATAAGGCTCACTAAGATTAGCATGACTGGAAGAGTCTTAATTGACAAATAATGTCCAGGCTTAACAACACTTGAGATATATAAAATGACCCCAGCTCCAACATATGAAATACAGAAGATAGGGTTAGCCTTTATTTTCAGGGGAACCCACGCCTTGGTTAAGGACCGCACGTCATCAGCTGGCAGGTGTTTTGACACGGTCTGGGACTCTGCCCTTAATCATTGTAGGTGATATTCACACGGTGCCAAGTGAAAAGGGATTTGGCATTTGCCAGTTCAGTAAATCTAAACAAACCACATAATTTGGCATGAAGTAGGTTGTGTTTTACCAGAATTTTCCAGTTCTGCAATCCGTGTTGATAAAATCAACTAAATCATTGCCACTTTAACTATCTGTGAAAAAACCTGGTTTAAGCTTACCTTGCATCTCCTCTTGTAGCACATCTCCTGATGATGGTGAAATATCCCTTTCTCCTGAGTCATTGTAATTTCTTCCCTCCGTCCTTCAGTGAAGTGGTGCTGAGATGCACAGGGACACTTTGGAGACATAAACTGCCTTATATTTTTATGTGTCTTATTTTGAAAGGGAAAGTATTAGTCGCTCAGTTGTGTTCAACTCTGTGACCCCATGGACTGTAGCCCGCCAGGCTCCTCTGTTCATGGAATTCTCCAGGCAAAAATGCTGGAGTGGGTAGCTATTTCCTTCTCCAAGGGATCTTCCCAACCCAGGGATCAAACCCAGGTCTCCTACATTAGCAGGCGGGTTCTTTATCATCTGAACCAGCAGAGAAGTCTTGTTTTAGCTAATCTTACATTAACCTTATTCCTTAAGAAAGAGTCGCAAATTTTGTGGCTCTTCTTCTGTTACCTCTGTATTCACTTACTCAACAAATATTATTTATTGACTGTTCATGACACTTGGTTTCTTAAAAAAAAAAAAAGTTACTGAAGATACAAAGATACCATCATGGAGCTCCCAGTCTAGTGGTAGAGACATACCTTTAATTAAATTACAACAAAAGAGTGTGGTAAAAGCACAACAGCCTTTGTCTGGATGGTGATGAGAAAGTCTGTCCAAAGCCCAAGCCCTAGTTTATTTCTTCTTCCACTGGTTCATCTGTAGTCCTTGACCTTCATCCTTGAAGGAAGCCACTACATTGCCTCCCCCACGCCACCCACCATCTGAAAGATGGCCGGTGTTAAGAGGCAGTAAACACCCGCGCCTTCATTTCCCCTCCCCTTTTATCTCAGTGACCTGCTTTCACAGGCAGATGTGCTACAGGTCTGAGTGAAGATCTCAAAAGTGGGGTATAAAAATGATCAATAGAGATGAAAGACAAAAATTTGGAACATCTATTTACATTCATTTTAATCTAAAACTGTTTAAGAAAATCTTGTTTCCCCAGCTTTGAACTTTGACATAGGCTGATGGACAGGGAGGCCTGGCGTGCTGCGGTTCATGGGGTCACAAAGAGTCGGACACGACTGAGCAACTGAACTGAACTCAGGCCTGTCTGTTGGATGGGCACACATTGTGTACAGTAGGCATGGTACCCTCAGGAAAAAGTGAGAGGTTCCCAGAGCAGATGGAGGCACTAACACTCTTTTCCCTATTGGAGTAACATATGGCAGGTTATCTGTGCTTGGTTGAGTGGATTTAAGGATTACATCACCCTAAGTCTCGTGTCGGCAAACTATAGCCACAGCCAAATCCCAGTTGATACCTGTTTTTGTAAATAAAGTTTTATTTACACAGCCATGCTTCTTGGTTTACTATCATCTTTTTAGTATTATCAACAGCTGAACTGAGTAGTTGCAAGAGACTATATGATCTGGAAAACCTAATATATTTGCTATCAAAGCTCTTACAGGAAACATTTGCTAAACCCTGTCTAAATAATTTTATTTTTGTAAAATTTTAGAAGTTGGGTGTGGAGGATTGTGACCATGAAAATCTTAGTCTCATATGTAGGTTCACTGGTTATCTCCTGACAAAAATGCTTAAAAGAAAGGTAGCATTAAAAATGAGTTATAAATTTTTATTTTATGAAAACACTAATGTTTCAAAGTTGCTGACTTTTCTTCTGATGACAAATAGCTGACACTAGTGACCTAGAAGATATTTTTGAAAAAACACAAAGCAAGCAATTTTGTCTTTTCAAGTGAAATAGTCTTTTCACTTTTAAACATTGCACAAAAATACTTATCTATTTCACAAGACATCTACTTTGGAGAGAACATTTTGAAAAAGTATTTTGATGTGTTTCCATTTCATGTAATTCTGTTTCTAAAAAAAAGTATATCATAAAAATGTTCTCATCTACATTCTTAGAAACATTTGGAAGTGAAATTTTCCATTTAAAAGTCATCTAAATGAAGTTTCGATGGAATTTAAAGCTATATGCTAAAAATATAAAAATACAACACCTTTTTATTAGTTTGCAAGAATGACTGACATCTAGAAGTATGAATATTTATTAGCTGAATTTCAACAGAAAATTTTGTCTAAGGTTAAAAATGAAAAAAATAGGTATTAAGATTTAGTAAGCTTAGTCTGTGATGGACATCTTCCATTTGAGTATTTTCATGATATATTTTTTCCAGCTACTACTATTATTTTTAGTAAGAACAAAAATATTTGTGTACATTTAATAAATGTAAAAACACTACAGTTCTTTAAAACATTAAAAACTTTTTATATTATAGTTGATTTATTATATTGTGTTAGTCTCATGTGTACAGCAGTGATGATTCTGTTATACATGTATGTATATACATTCTTTTTCAGATTCTTTTCCCATATAGGTTATTACAGAATATTGAGTAGAATTCCCTATGCTACACAGTAAATCCTTATTGGTGATCTATTTTATTTACAGTAGTATGTATATGTTAATCCCAAATTCCTAGTTTGTCCCTCTTCTCACCTTTCCCCTTTGGTAACCAATCATAACTTTGTTTTCAGTATCTATAAGTCTGTTTCTGTTTTGTAAATAAGTTCATTTATATCATTTTTTTAGACTCCACATATAAGTGGTATCATATGGTATTTGTCTTCCTCTGTCTGATTTACTTCACTTAGTATAAAAATCTCTAGGTCCATCAATGTTGCTACAAATGGCATTGTTTCATTCTTTTTTAAGGCTAAGGAATGATGCTAAGCTGCTAAGTCGCTTCAGTCGTGTCCGACTCTGTGCAACCCCATAGACGGCAGCCCACCAGGCTAAGGAATATTCCATTGTAAATGTGTACCACATTTTCTTAATCTGTTCCTCTGTTGATGGACATATAAGTTGCTTCCATGTCCTGGCTATTCTAAATAGTGCTGCCGTCAGCACTGGAGTGCATGTATCTTTTTGAATTATGGTTTTATCTAAATATATGCCTGGGAGTGGGATTGCTGGATCATGTGGTTCATTCACTAAGTCATATCCAACTCTTTACAACCCCACGGACTGCAGCACACCAAGCTTCCCTGTCCTTCACTATCTCCTGGAGCTTGCTCAAACTCCTGTGCATTGAGTTGGTGATGCCATCCAAACATCTTATTCTCTGTCACCCCCTGCTCCTCTTCCCCTCAGTCTTCCCCAGCATCAGGATCTTTTCCGATAAGTCAACTCTTCCAATCAGGTGGCCAAAGTATTGGAGCCTCAGCTTTAGCATCAATCCTTCCAATGAATATTCAAAGTAGATTTCCTTTAGGACTGACCAGTTTGATCTCCACGTGGTCCAAGAGACTCTCAAGAGTCTTCTCCAGGACCACAATTTGAAGGCATCAATTTGTAGGCCCTCAGACTTCTTTATGGTCCAGATCTCACATCTGTACATGACTACTGGAAAAAGCATAACTTTGACTATATGAACCTTTGCTGATAAAGTGATGTCTCTGCTTTTTAATATGCTGTCTAGGTTTGTCATACTTTTCTTCCAAGGTGCAAGCATATTTTAATTTCATGGCTGCAGTCACCATCTGCAGTGATTAGGGAGCCCAAGAAAATAAAACCTGTCACTGCTTCCACTTGTTCCCCATCTATTTGCCTTGAAGTAATGGGACAGGTAGAAGAGGAAACAATGGAAATAGTGACAGACTTTATTTTCTTAGGCTCCAAAATCACTGTGGAGGGTGACTGCAGCCATGAAATTAAAAAAACCTTGCTCCTTGGAAGAAAAGCAATAACAAACCTGGACAGCATATTAAAAAGCAGAGGCATCATTGCCTACAAAGGTCCATCTAGTCAAGGCTATGGTTTTTCCAGTAGTCAGGTATGGATGTGAGAGCTGGACCATAAAGAAAGTTGAGCGCTGAAGAATTGATGCTTTTGAACTGTGGTGTTGGAGAAGACTCTTGAGAGTCTCTTGGACTGCAAGGAGAGCCAACCAGTCCATCCTAAAGGAAATCAACCTTGAATATTAATTGGAAGGACTGATGCTAAAGCTGAAGCTCTAATAGTTAGGCCACCTGGTGTGAAGAGCTGACTCATTGGAAAAGACCTTGATGGTGGGAAAGATTGAAGGCAGGAGGAGAAGGGGATGACAAAGGATGAGATGATTGGATGGCATCACCAACTCAATGAACATGAGTTTGAGCAAATACTGGGAGATGAAGGACAGGGAAGCCTGGGGTGCTGCAGTCCGTGTGGTCACAAAGAGTCGGACATGACTGAGTGACTGAACAACAACAACAACGGAACCTAGATTTTTGCGTGTCGAGTTTTAAGCCAGCATTTTCACTCTCCTCTTTCACCTTCATCAAGAGGCTTTTTAGTTCCTCTTTGCTTTCTGCCATTAAAATGGTGGTATCTGCATATCTGAGGTTATTGATATTTCTCCTGGTAAACTTGATTCCAGCTTGTGATTTATCCAACCCAGCATTTCACATGCTGTATTCTGCATATAAGTTAAATAGGATGACAATATACAGCCTTGACATACTTCTTTCCCAATTTTGAACCAGTCCATTGTTCCATGTCCAGTTCTAACTGTTGCTTCATGTCCTACATACAAGTTTCTCAGGAGGCAGGTAAGGTGGTCTGGTATTCCCTTCCTTGAAGAATTTTCCACAGTTTGTTTTGATCCACACAGTCAAAGGCTTTAGTGTAGTCAGTGAAGCAGAAGTAGATGTTCTTCTGGAATTCCCTTCTGTCTCCTTGACACAACAGATGTTGGCAATTTGATCTCTGATTCCTCTGCCTTTTCTAAATCCAGCTGGAACGTCTATCTGGAAGTTCTCAGTTCACATACTGTTGAAGCCTAGCTTGAAGGATTTTGAGCATTACCTTGCTAGCATATGAAATGAGCCCAATTGTGCATTCGTTTGAACATTCTTTGGCATTACCTTTCTTTGGGATTGGAATGAAAACTGACCCTTTCCAGTCCTGTGGCCCCTGCTGAGTTTTCCAAATTTGCTAGCATATTGAACACAGCACTTTAACAGCATCATCTTTTAGCATTTGAAATAGCTCAGCTGGAATTCCATTGCCTCCCCTAGCTTTGTTTGTAGTAAGACTTCCTAAGGCCCACTTGACTTCACACTCTAGGATGTCTGGCTCTAGGTGAGTGACAACACCTTTGTAGTTATCTGGGTCATTAAGGCCTTTTTTATACAGTTCTTCTGTGTATTGTTGCCATCTCTTCTTAATCTCTTCTGCTTCTCTTAGGTTCTTGCCGTGTCTGTTCTTTATTGTGCCCATCCTTGCATGAAATGTTCCTTTGATATCTCCAATTTTTTAGTCTTTCCCATTTTATCATTTTCCTATATTTCTTCACATTGTTCATGTAAGAAGGCTTAACTCTCCTTGCTATTCTCTGGAACTCTGCATTCAGTTGGGTATATCTTTCCCTTTCTCTTTTGCCTTTCACTTGTCTTCTTTTCACAGCTATTTGTAAGTCTTCCTCAGACAACCGTTTTGCCTTCTTGCACTTTTTTCTTTTGGATGATTTTGGTCATCGCTTCGTGTACAGTGCTATGAACCTCTGTCCATAGTTCTTCAGCACTCTACCGGATCTAATCCTTTGAATCTATTTGTCACTTCCACTGTATAATAATAAGGGATTTGTTTTAGGTCATACCTGAATGGTCTAGTGGTTTTCCCTACTTTCTTCAATTTAAGTCTGAATTTTGCAATAAGGAGTTCATGATCTGAGCCTCAGTCAGCTCCAGGCCCTGTTTTGGCTGACTGTATAGAACTTCTCCATCTTTGACTGCAAGGAATATAATGAATCTGATTTCGGTATTGACTATCTGGTGATATCCAACAACTCTACACTTGTCTCTTGTGTTGTTGGAAGAGTGTGTTTGCTATGACCAGTGCATTCTCTTGGCAAAACTCTGTTAGCCTTTGCCCTGCTTCATTTTGTACTCCAAGGCCAAACTTGCCTGTTACTCCAGGTATCTCTTGACTTCCTACTTTTGCATTTCAATCCCCTATGATGAAAAGGACATCTTTTTCTGGTGTAGTTCTAGAAGGTCTTGTAGGTCTTCATAGAACAGTTCAACTTCAGCTTCTTCAACATTAATGATTGGGGCATAGACTTGTATTACTATGATATTGAATGGTTTGCCTTTGAAATAAACCAAGATCATTCTTTCATTTTTGAGACTGCACCCAAGAACTGCATTTCGGACTCTTTTGTTGACTATGAGGACTATTCCATTTCTTCTAAGGGATTCTTACCCACAGTAGTAGATATAATGGTCATCTGAATTAAATTTACCCATTCCCATCCATTTTAGTTCACTGATTCCTAAAATGTTGATGTCCACTCTTGCCATCTCCTGCTTGACTACGTCCAATTTACCCAGGTGGCACTAGTGGTAAAGAACCCACCTCTCAAAGCAGGAGATGTAAGAGACATGGGTTTGACCCCTGGGTTTGGAAGATACCCTGGAGAAGCTCGTAGCAACCCACTCCAGTATTCTTGCCTGGAGAATCTCATGGACATAGGAGACTGACAAGCTACAGTCCATGGGGCCCCAAAGAGTTGGACACGACTGAAGTGACTTAGCACACATAATGGACCTAACATTCAAGATTCCTATGCAATATTGTTCTTTACAGCATCAGATTTTACTTTTACCACCAGACACATTCACAACTGAGCATCGTATCCACTTTGGCTCAGCCTCTTTATTCCTTCTGGAGCCATTTCTGTGCTTTTCCCCAGTAGCATATTGGACACCTACTGAACTGACAGGCTCGTCGTCCGTGTCGTATCTTTTTGCATTTTCATACTGTTCATGCAGTTCTCAAGGCAAGATTGCTGGAGTCATTACCTTCTCCAGTGGACCACATTTTGTTAGAATTCTTCACCATGACCTGTCCATCTCAGGTGGCCCTGCACGGTATGGCTCCTGGCGTCACTGAGTTACACAAGGCTGTGATCCATGTGGTCATTTTGGTTAGCTTTCTGTGATTGTGGTTTTCATTCTGGAGGCTGTGGGAATGCAGTTCTTGCTTCTGTCTCTCCTCTGATGAATGGGGATAGAAGCTTATGTAAGCTGGATCATGTGGTAGGTCTATTTTTTTTTTTTTTTTAAGAAATCTCCTTATTGTTCATAATAGTTGTGCCAACTTATATTCCCACCAACAGTGTAAGAAGGTTCCCTTTTCTCCACACCCTCTCTAGCATTTATTATTAATAGATTTTTTTGATGATGGCCATTCTGACTGGTGTGAGGTGATACCTCATTGTAGTTTTGATTTGTGTTCCTCTAATAATGAGTAACTTCATGTACTTTTTGACCATCTGTATGTCTTCTTTAAAGAAATGTCTATATAGATCTGCCCATTTTTTGATTGGGTTGTTTGGTTTTTGTGATATTGAGTTGCATGAGCTGTTTATATATTTTGGAGATTAATCCCTTGTTGGTCACTTCATTTGCAAATATTTTATCCCTTTTTGTGGGTTGCCTTTTTGTTTATGATTTCCTTTGCTGTGCAAGAGCTGTTAAGTTAATTAGGTCCAACTTGTTTTTTTAAATTTTTGTTACTCTAGGAGGTGGATCACAAAAGATTTTGCTGCAATTTATATCAAAGAACGTTCTGCATATGTGCTCCTCTAAGAATTTTATAGTATCCAGCCTTACAGTTAGGTCTTTAATCCATTTTGCATTTATTTTTGTGTATGGTGCTAGAGAATGTTCTAGTTTCATTCTTTTACATGTAGCTGTCCAGTTTTCCCATTACCACTTATTGAAGGGACTCTTTTCCCCATTGTATATTCTGGTCTTCTTTGCTGTAGATTCATTGACCATAGATGTGTGCATTTATTTCTGGGCTTTCTATCCTGTTCCACTGATCTATATTTCTGTTTTTTGCACCAGTACCAAATTGTTTTAATTGCTGTGACTTTGTAATATAGTCTTAAGCCAGGGAACCAGATTCTTCCAGCTTTGTTTTTCTTTCTCAGGATTGCTTTTGTTGTTTGGGGTCTTCTGTGTTTCCATACAAAAAATTTTTTTAAATTTAAATTTATTTTTAATTGGAGGATAATGGCTTTACCATGTTGTGTTGGTTTCTACTATACAGCAACATGCATCAGCTATAAGTATACATACATCCCTTCCCTCATGAGCCTCCCTCCCTCATCCCCATATTCTACCCCTTTACGTCCTCACAGAGCACTGAGTGGGCTCCCTGAATTATACAGCAGCTTCTCATTAGCTATCTGTTTTACACATGGTAATGTATATATGTCAATGCTACTGTCTCAGTTCGTCCCACCTTCTCCTTCTCCTGCTGTGTCCACAAGTCTGTTCCCCATGTCAGCTTCTCCACTGCTGCCCTGCAAATAAGTTCATCAGTAGCATTTTTCTAGATTCCACATATATGTGTTAGTATATGATATCTATTTTTCTCTTGCCAACTTACACCACTCTGTATAACAGGCTCTAGGATCATCTACCTCATTACAGCTGACTCAAATTCATTCCTTTTTTATAGCTGAGTAATATTCCATTGTACATATATACCACAGCTTCTTTATCCGTTCATCTGTCAGTGGACATCTTGGTTAACTCCATGTCCTGATGATTGTAAATAGTGCTGCAATGAACACTAGGATGAAAAAATGAACACTGGGGTACATGTGTCTTTTTGAATTATGGTTTTCTCAGGGTATATGTCCAATAGTGGGATTGCTGAGTCATATGGTAATTTTGTTCCTAGTTTTTTAGGGAATCTCTCTACTGTCTTCTATAGTGGCTGTGTCAACTTACATTCCCACCAACAGTGCAAGAGGGTTCCTTTTTCTCCACATTCTCTTCAGCATTTATTGTTTGTAGATGTTTTTATGATGACCATTCTGACCAGTGTGAGGTGATATCTTACTGTAGTTTTGATTTGCATTTCTCTAATAATGAGTGATATTGAGTATCTTTTCATGTGCTTTTTGGCCATCTGTATGTCGTCTTTGGAGCAATGTCTGTTTAGGTCTTCCACCAATTTTTTTGATTGGGTTGTTTTTCTGATATTGAGCTGCATGAGCTGCTTGTATATTTTGGAGATTAATCCTTTGTCAGCTGCTTCATTTGCAAATATTTTCTCCCATTCTGGGGACTGTCTTTTTGTTTTGTTTATGGTTTCCAAGGCTGTGTAAAAGCTTTTAAGTTAATTAGGTCCCACTTGTTTATTTTATTTTTTAATTTTCATTACTCTAGGAGGCGGATCAAAAAAATATTGCTGCAATTTATAGAGTGTTCTGCCTGTTTTCCTCTAAGAGCTTTATAGTATCCAGCCTTACCTTTAGGACTTTAATCCATTTTGAGTTTATTTTTGTGTATGGTGTTAGATGTTGCATGTATGCTAGGTTGCTTCAATTATGTCTGACTCTTTTCAATGCCATGGATAGTAGCCCACCAGGCTCCTCTATCTGTGGAATTCTCCAGACAAGAATACTGAAGTGGGTTGCCATTTCTTCCTCCAGGGGATCTTCCCAACCCAGGGATTGAACCTGCGTCTCTTTTATCTCCTGCATTGGCAAGTGGGTACTTTCCACCAGTGCCACCTGAGAAGCTAGAGAATGTTCTAATTTTATTATTTTACATGTAGCTGATCAGTTTTTCTAGCATACTTATTGAAGAGGCTATCTTTTCTTCAATTGTATATTCTTGCCTCCTTTGTCATAGATTAATTGACCATAGGTGCATGCATTTATTTCTAGACTTTCTATTCTGTTCCATTGATCTATATTTCCATTTTTGCACCAGTACCAAACTGCTTTGATTACTGTGGCTTTGTAGGCTAGCCTGAAGCCAGGGAACGAGATTCCTCCAGCTCTGTTTTTTGCTTTCTTAGGATTGCTTTGGCTCTTCAGGGTCTTTTGTGTTTCCATGCAAATTGAAAAAAATTTTTTTCTAGTTCTGTGAAAAATGCTATTGGTAATTTGATAGGACTTGCATTGAATCTGTAGATTGTCTTGGGTAGTCTAGTTGTTTTCACAATATTGATTCTTGCAACCCAAGAACATGGTGTATCCATCTGTTTGTGTTATCTTCTGTTTCTTTCAGTTCAGTCGCTCAGTCATGTCCAACTCTTTGCGACCCCATGAACCGCAGCACACCAGGCCTCTCTGTCCATCACCAACTGCCGGAGTCTACCTAAACCCATGTCCATTGAGTCGGTGATGCCATCCAACCATCTCATCCTCTGTCTTCCCCTTCTCCTCCTGCCCTCAATCTTTCCCAGCATCAGGGTCTTTTCAAATGAGTCAGCTCTTCGCATGAGGTGGCCAAAGTATTGGAGTTTCAGCTTCAACATCAGTCCTTCCAATGAACACCCAGGACTGATCTCTTTTAGGATGGACTGGTTGGATCTCCTTGCAGTCCAAGGGGCTCTCAAGAGTCTTCTCCAACACCACAGTTCAAAAGCATCAATTTTTCAGCACTTAGCTTTCTTTATCAGAGAAGGCAATGGCACCCCACTCCAGTACTCTTGCCTGGAAAATCCCATGGATGGAGAAGACTGGTAGGCTGCAGTCCATGAGGTTGCTAAGAGTTGGACGTGACTGAGCGACTTCACTTTCACTTTTCACTCTCATGCATTGGAGAAGGAAATGGCAACCCACTCCAGTGTTCTTGCCTGGAGAATCCCAGGGGTGGGGGAGCCTGGTGGGCTGTCGTCTATGGGGTTGCACAGAGTCGGACACGACTGAAGTGACTTAGCAGCAGCAGCAGCAGCAGCTTTCTTTATAGTCCAACTCTCTCATCCATACATGACTACTGGAAAAACCATAACTTTGACTAGACAGACCTTTGTTGACGAAGTGATGTCTCTGCTTTTTAATATGCTATCTAGGTTGGTCATAACTTTCCTTCCAAGGAGTAAGCTTCTTTTAACTTCATGGCTGCAATCACCATCTGCAGTGATTTTGGAGCCCAAAACAATAAAGTCAGCCACTGTTTCCACTGTTTCCCCATCTATTTGCCATGAAGTGATGGGACCAGATGCCATGATCTTAGTTTTCTGAATGTTGAGCTTTAAGCCAATTTTTTCATTCTCCTCTTTCACTTTCATCAAGAGGCTCTTTAGTTCTTCTTCACTTTCTGCCATAAGGGTGGTGTCATCTGCATATCTGAGGTTATTGATATTTCTCCTGGCAATCTTGATTCTAGCTTGTGCTCCCTCCAGCCCAGCATTTCGCATGATGAAGAAAGCTGAGCACCGAAGAATTGATGCATTGAACATGTTGGAGAAGACTCTTGAGAGTCCCTTGGACTGCAAGGAGATCCAATCAATCCATCCTAAAAGAGATCAATCCTGGGTATTCATTGGAAGGTCTGATGTTGAAGCTGAAACTCCAATACTTTGGCCACCTCATGTGAAGGGTTGACTCATTGGAAAAGACCCTAATGCTGGGTAGGATTGGGGGCGAGAGGAGAAGGGGAAGACAGAGGATGATATGGTTGGATGGCATAACCGACTTGATGGACATGGGTTTGGGTAGACTCCGGGAGTTGGTGATGGACAGAGAGGCCTGGCGTGCTGCGGTTCATGGGGTCGCAAAGAGTCGGACACGACTGAGCGACTGAACTGAACTGAACTCTGCATATAAGTTTCTTTCATCAACATCTTATTTTCATAGTATGAGTCTTTTGCTTCCGTAGGTAGATTTATTCCTAGATATTTTATTGTTTTTGATGCAATGGCAAATGGAATTGTTTCCTTAATTTCTCTTACTAATCTTTCATTGATAGTGTATAGAAGTGCAAAAGATTTCTGTGTGTTAATGTTGTATCCGCAAAGATTTTCTATGTATAGTATCATGGTTATCAGCAAACAGTTACAGTTTTACTTTTTCTTTTCCAATTTGGATTCCTTTTATATCTTTTTCTTTGATGATTACTGTGGCTAGTAAACATTCCAAAACTATGGTTAAGAATGAAAAAATTACTATAATGATTTAGTAAGCTTTGTCAGTGATGGGCATCTTCCATTTGGATATATTCATGATATATTTTTACCAGCTATTAATACTATTATTTTTTAGCAAGAGCAACAATATGTATGTGCATTTAATAAATATAAAAACACTGCATTTCTTGTTTTTAAAACATATAAAAATTATTTACTTCTTCTTTCTCTATTTTCATATTTATTTTATAATGCATATAATTTATTAGTGGAAAAGAAGATATATACATATATGTGCATAATTTATGAATAAATAAATATACAAAGATTATAGTGCATGCCCCCAAAGTTTCTAATTATGGGAATGTATCATCACAATATTTAGAGACCAGTGATTTTCAAGTGTGAGTTTGGAATTTAGCAGACAGGTTCAAATAGGACTCTGCCACTCACTGGCTGCATTCCCTTGATCTAAATAATCTATTATAGGTCTTATTTTTTCACTGTAAATTGAGATAAGGCCCACAAAGCATTTAATATAGTGTACCATGTAGTAAATGTTCAATAAATATCATGAATATTCAATAAACATCAATAGACATTATCATTGTGCCTAAGTATTTCCAAGTTCTCCAGTCTTTCAGGATTACCCTTTTGCTTAATATCATAATAAATAACTCAGTTCCTCCCATCTTACTTATTTATGAGAAGACCAGCATATGCTCCTGAATTTCGGTAAGAGGTGCTTAAATTCTTTTGGTGGTTACACTTCTCTGGTGGCTGCGTGATGTCTCTCTCCTGGCTCAGTTGTCCATCATCTGTAGTCTTTCATCCTATTCCTTTTCTACATGACTTTCAAGAGTGGGCATAATCTCCTTTCTAGCATTCCTTGAGACTCAAGGCTATTGTAAGATTTTCCTTAAGATTTGTGGATAACAAAGGGTAAATACAGTTTGCTGTTGTTGTTCAGTTGCTGAGTTGTGTCCGACTCTTTGTGACTCCATGGACTGCAGCACGCCAGGCTTCCCTGTCCATCACTTTCTCCGAGTTTGCTCAGATTCATTGTCCATTGATTCAGTGATGCTATTTAACTATCTCATCCTCTGGCACTCTCTTCTCCATTTGCCTTCAGTTCTTCCCAGCATCAGAGTCTTTTTCAGTGAGTCAGCTCCTCGAATCATGTTGCGAAAGCATTGGAGCTTCAGCTTCAGCATCAGTCCTTCTAATAAATATTCAGGGTTGATTTCCTTTAGGATTGACTGGTTTGATCTCCTTGCAGTCCAAAGTTCTTTCAAGAGTCTTGTCCAGCACCACAATTCAAAGAATACAGTTTACCCTGTATTTACCTTGTGTTAATAAGGGAATCAACTTAAAATTTCGATATCATACAATGTCCTTCTGAAGTTCATGGACTGCTGTCCACTGTTAGGAATCTCTTACTGATTCTGTGTGGCTTTGGGCCTGGTCTGTCTCCCTGTTGTTAGCACTAAGAACTTTTGAGAACTTTCTGCCTTCTTAGCTCTTCCTTGAATCTCTGCCGCAGTTTCTCAGACCACTACAGGCTACTGTGTCATGCCAATGCCTTAAGCATAGCTGCTCTCTGAGCTTTAAACTCCTCCAGGGTGCTATTCACACAGATGTGTGAGTAACACTTCCTGTAGTTACACTGTAAGGCAGCCCTGACCCTTTTCATCATGAGTGGAGGTGGTGAAAAAGCTTCACTTTCAAAATCAAGACTCTTTTAACTTATCTTCCTAAAATTAAAAAAAAAAAAGAAAAAATTACCATAGGTGTCTCTTTTTTACTAAACAATTAAAAGCAGCGTTTGAATCTACTGTTTTTCTTTTCTGACTTCAAAGTTATCAGATTGAATTCTGAGGCAGGGCTCAAGGTCAGAATTTTTTGTACTTTCCCTGTGAATCTTTATAATGGAGCTGGACACTATACAATTTATTACCCCTACTTTCTTTCTAATTCAAGTACTAGATGTCTATTTTTCCCCTTCTTTCAACCATCACCACTACAAATAGCAACAAAGCTATCATCACCATCACCACCATCATGACCTACATGATCACCTTGGCCATGAGCATCACTCTCTCCACTACCACCATCACTGTCACTTTCTCCATCACCAACATCATGGTCAGCATCAACTTGAAGGACTGCCATCTCCCCAATGATCATAGTCACTACTACCATAGCCATCACTACCAACTTGACTTTTCTGAGATCTTGTGGCAATTCTATGAAAAGCCATCAAAGCTCTCTAGAGGTCTTTATTTTATCTATAGATATGTCTTTGAGCTTCCAGCATTTGTTTTGTTTTTGTTGGTTTGTTTTTCTTTTGCTTATTTTTGCTCATCAGATACCCTCTTCTTCCATTTCTAGAGAGAAGACCAGAATAAAACCAGTGTCCCAGTCCTGATCTCTTACAGATCAGACACTGATGTTTCTTCAGACTTGGGGCTGATCCTGAGCCTTGTCAAAATATGGTCATAGTTCTATAATATAGTTTCTACCCTTTCCATCTTGTTGTTTCCCATTGTCTCCAGAGAACTTCCCTGGGCTATTTCTTGGCTCTAGGGAACCCCACCACCATCCAGACAACTCTAATTTTTTTTTTTTTTTTTTCAGACAACTCTAATTTTTGAAAAAGGGGGATGAGTTATTAAAAGTGACCTCTTGCCTTTAGGGACTTCTTTAGGTGCTTGGCCATCCGATGACCAAAAACCCCAAGTCAGAAAAGTTTTCCATCCACTTGGTATCATAGTAAGGGACTGACCACCTGCCATTAGTGGATCTAGTTAGTTTCTCACCTATTCATGATCTAATGGGAGGTTTCTCACAGAACATCAATGACTGGATTTCCTTTCAACTGGGGTGTCTATCAGTGCAATGATGGACACCTTCTAACAGTAGCCTCATGATCCACTGCCCCTAAAGTGGAAAACAGGCCTTTGTAAGTAATGTTGGCCATGAGAGCATAGCCTTCTTAAAGGTTTTCAGTCTTCTTTTTGAGTTGAACATGGTCTAATATAGGACAGAGAGGGAAAGAATATTAATAAGTAATAATAATGCATTCCCTGTAATTAGCTACAGTATGAGTTAGAAACAAAAATTTGGTACAGTACCTGGACATCTCAAGTAAGAAATCAAATAAACTAACTTTGGTTCAATTACATTGAGTGAAAGGTGCTATACAGCATAGGCGACCAGAGGCTAGGATAAGGTTTTATTGGATCATAGCTATTCTCATTCACTTACGCATCATCTGTGGCTGTTTTTGTGCTACAATGGCAGGGCTCAATAGCTGTGAGAGTCTGTGTGATCCACCAAGTCTAAAATATTCATTATCAGGCTCTTTATACAAAAAAGTTTGGCAACCCTTGCTCTAAATAATGAATATTTTTTTTCTTCTTAGAAATGTTTTTTTTGTGTGTGTCATAGAAGTGAAGGCTTAACTCTACTTAAGGCATTAGATGTAGAGAGTAGTTGAAGCAGGGCTTCTATATATCCTGCTAGATCCAGGGTGTTTGGTCCTAACTATTGATAGACAAGAGTAGCCTTCTGCCTTTCAACCTTCAGTCCAGTTTACTATATTGGAGATTAGTCAAGACCTTGGCTGATAGCAATCTCTTTGCTTTGCTTCCTTTGGACAAATACCTCCTCAGAGACCTTGTGGGAAGGTGAAGTGATAGATCCAAAGCAGAATGGGTCACACTCATGATGGGGTATTCCTGAGTTTCTCAGTCAGATGCTACCTGTTAGTACCTTAATTGGGTTTGGAAGATCCCCTGGAGGAGGATATGGCAACGTAGTCCAGTATTCTTGCCTGGAGAATCCTATGGACAGAAGAACCTGTCAGGCTACAGTCCACAGGGTTGCAAAGAGTTGGACACAACTGAAGCAACTTAGCATACATACATGATATGTTTGTGTGCATGAATGGAGAAAGCTAACTGAGTTAACTTGCTGGTAATAAGACAATTTAAGTTTGTCATCTCCAAGTGGTTTTATCTCACTGCCACAAATTCAAGGCCTATGGTGTCTCAGCACATCCTGAGGTTCAGCTCAGTCGTGTCCAACTCTTTGCAACCCCATGGACTGCAGCACACCAGGTTTCCCTGTCCATCACCAGCTCCCGGAACTTGCTCAAACTCATGCCCATTGAGTCAGTGATGCCATCCAACCATCTCATCCTCTGTCGTCCCCTTCTCCTCCCGCCTTCAGTCTTTCCCAGCATCAGGGTCTTTTCAAATGAGTCAGTTCTTCGCGTCAGGTGGCCAAAGTATTGGAGTTTCAGCTTCATCATCAATCCTTCCAATGATTATTCAGGACTGATTTCCTTTAGGATGGACTGGTTGGATCTCCTTGCAGTCCAAGGGACTCTCAAGAGTCTTCTCCAACACCACAGTTCAAAAGCATCAATTCTTTAGCACTTGGCTTTCTTTATAGTCCAACTCTCACATCCACACATGACTATTGGAAAAAACATAGCTTTGACTAGACAGACCTTTGTCGATAAAGGAATGTCTCTGCTTTTAAATATGCTGTCTAGGTTGGTCATAACTTTTCTTCCAAGGAGCAAGTGTCTTTTAATTTCATGGCTGCAGTAACCATCTGCAGTGATTTTGGAGCCCCCCAAAATAGCCTATCACTGTTTCCATTTTTTCCCCATCTATTTTCCATGAAGTGATGGGACCAGATGCCATAACCTTAGTGTTTTGAATGTTGAGTTTTAAGCCAACTTTTTCACTCTCCTCTTTCACTTTTATCAAGGGGCTCTTTAGTTCTTCTTTGCTTTCTGCCATAAGGGTGGTATCATCTGCAAATCTGAGGTTATAGATATTTCTCCCGGCAATCTTGATTCTGGCTTGTGCTTCATCCAGCCCAGCATTTCGCATGATGTACTCGGCATATAAGTTCAATAAGCAGAGTGACAATATATAGGCTTGACGTACTTCTTTCCCTTTTTGAAACCAGTCTGTTGTTCCATGTCCGGTTCTAACTGTTGCTTCTTGACCTGCATACAGATTTCTCAGGAGGCAGGTCAGGTGGTCTGGTATTCCCATCTCTGAGAATTTTCCAGTTTGTTGTGATCCACACAGTCAAAGGCTTTGGCGTAGTCAATAAAGCAGATGTAGATGTTTTTCTGGAACTCTCTTGCTTTTTCGATGATCCAATGGATGTTGGCAATTTGATCTGTGGTTCCTCTGCCTTTTCTAAATCCAGCTTGAACATCTGGAAGTTCACAGTTCACGTATTGTTGAAGCCTGGCTTGGAGAGTTTTGAGCATTACTTTGCTAGAGTGTGAGATGAGTGCAACTGTGCGGTGGTTTGAACATTCTTTGGCATTGCCTTTCTTTGGGATTGAGTGAAAACTGACCTTTTCCAGTCCTGTGGCCCATGCTGAGTTTTCCAGATTTGCTGGCATATTGAGTGCAGCACTTTCACAGCATAATCTTTTAGGGTTTGAAATAGCTCAACTGGAATTCTATCACCTCTACCAGCTTTGTTTGTAGTAATGTTTCCTAAGGCCCATGTGACTTCACACTCTAGGATGTCTGGCTCTAGGTCAGTGATTACACAGTTGTGGTTGTCTGGGTCATTAAGACCTTTCTGTACAGTTCTTCTGTGTATTCTTGCTACCTCTTCTTAATATCTTCTGATTCTGTTAGGTCCATACTGTTTCTGTCCTTTATTATGCCCATCTTTGCATGAAATGTTCCCTTGGTATCTCTAATTTTCTTGACGAGATCTCTAGTCTTTCCTATTCTATTGTTTTCCTCTATTTCTTTGCACTGATCACTGAGGAAGGCTTTCTTATCTCTCCTTGCTATTCTTTGGGAACTCTGCATTCAAATGGGTATATTTTCCTATTCTCCCTTGCCTTTTGCTTCTCTTCTTTTCTCAGCTATTTGTAAAGCTTTCTCAGACAATCATTTTGCCTTTTTGCATTTCTTTTTATTGGGGATGGTTTTGATTACCACATCCTACACAATGTTACGAACCTCCATCCATAGTTCTTCAGGCACTCTATCAGATCTAATCCCTTGAATCGATTTGTCACTTCCACCATATAATCATAAAGGATTTGATTTAGGTCATACCTGAAAGGCCTAATGGTTTTCTCTACTTTCTTCAATTCAAGTCTGAATTTTTCAATAAGGAGTTCATGATCTGAGCCACAGTCAGCTCCAGGTCTTCTTTAGGCTGACTGTATAGAGCTTCTTCATCTTTGGCTGCAAAGGGTATAATCAATGTGATTTCGGTACTGACCATCTGGTGATGTTCATGTGTAGAGTGTCTTTTGTGTTGTTGGAAAAGGGTGTTTGCCATGACCAGTACATTCTTTTGGCAAAACCCTGTTAGCCTTTGACCTGCTTCATTTTGTACTCCAAGGCCAAACTTGTCTGTTACTCCAGGTATCTCTTGACTTCCTACTTCTGCATTCCAATCCCCTATGATGAAAGGGACATCTTTTTCTGGTGTTAGTTTTAGAAGGTCTTGTAGGTCTTCAAAGAACCGTTCAGCTTCTTCAGCATTAGTGGTTGGGGCATAGACTTGGTTTACTATGATATTGAATGGTTTGCCTTGGGAATGAACCGAGATCATTCTATCATTTTTGAGACTGCATCCAAGTACTGCATTTCAGACTCTTTTGTTGAATATGAGGGTTATTCCATTTCTTCTAAGAGATTCTTGCCCACAGTAGATAGTAGTAGATAACAACGGTCATCTGAATTAAATTTACCCATTCTCATCCATTTTAGATCACTGATTCTTAAAATGTCAATGTTCACTCTTGCCATCCTCTGTTTGACCACTTCAAATTTACCTTGATTCATGGATCTAACATTCCAGGTTCCTATGCAGTATTGTTGTTTACAGCATTGGAGTTTACTTTCATCACCAGACACATCCACAACTGGACGTCATTTCTTTTGTACTCAGCCTCTTCATTACTTCTGGAGCTATTTCTCTGTGCTTCTCCAGTAGCATATTGGACACCTACTAACCTGGGGTGTTCACATTTCAGTGGACCACTAGCCACTGGACCACCAGGGAAGTCCCCTGCCTCACTCTTTGAAGAACCCTTGATTACATTGGGCTTCTAGAATAATCCAGAATCTTCTCCCCATCCCGAGGCCTTAAATCATGTCTGCAATGCCTTTTTTTGCCATATACCATATGAACAAGTTCCTGGAATTAGGACTTGGATGTTTTGGGGGCCATTATCCAGCCTACCCAGAGGAGGAAATGGCCACCCACCCCAGGACTCTTGCCTGGAGAATCCCATGGATGGAGGAGCCTGGTGGACTGCAGTCCATGGGGTCGCTCAGAGTCGGACACAACTGAGCTACTTCACTTTCACTTTTCACTTTCATGAATTGGAGAAGGAAATGACAACCCACTCCAGTGTTCTTGTTTGGAGAATCCCAGGGACGGGGGAGCCTGGTGGGCTGCCATCTATGGGGTCGTACAGGGTCGGGCACGCCCACTAGCTAAAATGTGATAGTATACCATGAGCCAGGTACTGTGCTGCTTTATATTCTGTATCTCAGTCCACAAGCAAACATTAAGATTGTGTAACTTTCTTAGACAGGCTTGTGACTAAGCCACTGCTCTCTATGACAGTAATTCATTGCAAAATTGAGTAACAATGATTCATAAAATTTGCATTCCCACTTCTATCTAGCACTGACTTATATATGCCTACAAGTTAATTATAAATGAGACTATCCACATTTTTTTTTTTAGAAAATGTATTCATATGGGTAGAAATTTACATTTAGAAGAAATTCAGCTGCATTTACGAGTGGTTGGAACTAAAGCTAGTAGTTACTGTGTTCAGTTGGCTTAGGTCATTGAGAGTAATTCTCATTAGATTTATGGTTGCTACTCTGAAGTAGAATAGTTTATTTCACTCAGCTTAGAAATTATGATTTAAACCCGTAACCAAGATACTTTGAAATGCAAACCTTCAAGTAGGACCTTTGTCAGAAAAGTGTGGGTTAATGCCCCAAATCCATCACTGCTGCTCAAAAAAAAATTATAAACTGGTGGTTGCATAAGGAATTCATATTAGCTTGGAAGAGTTCCACAGTCTCATATAGTTGGATAGCATCTCTTTAGTGTACTCTTGCTGTTCAGACCTGTTAAATACTGTCCTTAATGTGCTGTGAAACACTGAAGTGCAGCTGATGTATGTAGACAGAAGGCCCAACCAATGACAATTTGGCACCTAAAACTTATTTTATAAAGGTTAGAGGCTTCTGAACACTGTGTTGAGCCTCTGAGCTGATTTGATTAAGGCTAAATTTTAGGGTTGGGTATAATTAAGGAGATAAACATAGTTATAAAACTTGAACATAGAAATAGTCCAGCCCAGTTGTTTCCAGCCTGTTGGCTGTAAACTTTAGCAGCATTTAGGAATTATTGTAAGGAGTCCATTAATACACATGAGCCCTAAAGTTGTTTAGAAACTAAGTACATCCTACACATAAAATGTAGATATGGTTGTCATGTTAATATGAATTTGCTTTAAAAGATCACTAAATTCATAGGAGCTTTTGGTCATCTTATTAATTAGGTACTTAAGCACCATTAGGACTTCCCTGGTGGCTCAGACAGTAAAGCGTCTGCCTACAATCCCTGGGTCGGGAAGATCTCCTGGAGAAGGAAATGGCAACCCACGCCAGTATTCTTGCCTGGAAAGTCTCATGGACAAGGGAACCTGGTAGGCTACAGTTCATGGGGTTGCAAAGAGTCGGACACAACTGAGCAACTTCACTTTAAGTACAATTAAGCCCATAAAATTCTATCATCATCAAAGTGGGTGGCTATCTCTGCTCTGGTTTGGAGAATTTAGCAGTGTTCTAACACACAAATCTTCCACATTTATGTAAGATTAAAGCCTTAAAAGAGTTGCCATCTGAGAGGTCTAGTCAGGCATTAGTCACCCAAAAAATATGCTGAAGAGTGAGTAAAGCCATAAAAGAAGACCTGCTAATAATGCTGATGAAACTCTTCAATAGCATCTTTTTTCTGCCTATGATGAGGATAGCTTGTAAGGTAAGCAAACTAAGGAAAAGTAGTCTTATTTATTTTGCCTGCAATAAGAGTACCTAAGTCAATAAACTAAATGAGTCTGTTTTTAAAACCTGACACTATCATGGCTTTTTAATACTGAAGTATAGTTGGTTTACAATGTTGTGTTAATTTTCGCTGTACAGCAAAGTGACTTATACACATTTATACATTCTTTTTTAAATATTCTTTTCCATTATGGTTTATTCCCAGGAGATTGGAAGGTTTCCTGTACTATACAGTAGGACCTTGTTGATATATATATATCCTATATATACTAGTTTGCATCTACTAACCCCAAACTCTCAGTCCATCTCTCTTCCTTCTCCCCTCCTCCTTGGCAACCACACGCCTATTTTCTGTGTCTGTGAGTCACATGGCACAAATGAGTTTTTCATTTGTGCCATATTTTAGATTCCACATTAAATGATATCATATGGTATTTTTCTTTTGACTTATACTTAACATAATAAATGCTGGTGCATCGATGTTGCTGCAGATAACAGTATTTCATTCTCTTTTATGGCTGAGTAGTATTCCATTGTGTGTGTATATACACACACACCACATCACCTTTATCCATTCATCTGTCAGTGGACATTTGTTTCCATGTTTTGGCTATTGTGAATAGTGCTGCTATGAACATAGGGGTGCTATGTTTCTTTTTGAATTGGTTTTGTCTGGATATGTACCCAGGAGTGGGATTGCTGGATCATATGCTAATTCTATTTTTAGTTTTCTGAGGAACCTCCATACTGCTTCTGGCTTTTAATTTGTAAATAAACATTGTTGGTTTGTATAGCATTTTATAAAAACTGGATTTTAAGGTCTCAAAGAACATTCTTATCATTTGTCGTCTTGGGAAGAAAACCTACAAAGATGAGAAAACTGACTACACAAACCATTACCTTTCTTAATTAATGGAAACCCCTCTGATTTAAAATGACCACACAGGACTGTTTGGGCATCATTTTTAAAAGTCCTTTTCAGACCTAGTATAATAAAAATTTTTCCTCAAAGATCAATATTTCAGGCCCTAATGATTATTTCTGTATCTAAACCATTTACTAAAGGAGGTTTATAGCAAAAAGGTGGAGTTGGGCTTTAGAATTTATAAATACAAAGGGCCCAATATTTATTAACCTTGCACATACAAACTTTCTTGTTCACAGAACTGTATGACACTGGAATATCTTGGTTTGCACACTCCCCCGAAAAATCTTAACTAGTTCCAGCTTTCTAAAATGGTGTCAATTACAGTGGTGCCAGGAAGGAGACAGATTGCTGAATCCTTTTCAGTGTTTTAAATCTATGGAACCATTACAAAATCTGGTCTGACTCCACAGACCAAATTAGTTAAAACATACAATACTATACATGAATTTAAAAAGCACACTGGAGAGAAAGTACATCAAAGAGGCTTATGTTTACCAGTCAGGTCACTTTAGGTTAGCTAAAAGCAGCTAAGGTGCTTGAGGGTCTTCCCTGGTGGCTCAGTGGTAAGGACTCTGCCTGCCAATGCAGGAGACCCACTCAGGTATTTGATCCCTGGGTAGGGAAGATCCCCTGGAGAAGGAAATGGCAACCTGCCCCAGTATTCTTGTCTGGAGAATTCCATGGACAGAGGAGCCTGGTGGGCTACAGTTAATGAGGTTGCAAAAGAGTCAGACACAACTGAGCGACCAAACAGCAGCAGCAAGGTGCTTGAGAGCGGATGAAATTTTTACACTTCCTTTTTATATTTCCTTCAACACCTGCTGAAGGGGACAACCTGGTAATATATATATTTTTTTACTATAGCTGTTTGCTGATATAAAACTTATCCCTTCCCCTCAAGCACTTATCTGCAAAATATTTACTATTCTCTTGTGATTTAAGTCAATTGCCAGATAATGCACTTTTTTGCTGATTCTCAGAGCACAAGTGTTTAGGCAGCAGTTTCCGGTTAGGTCTGTTCACTCAGTCATTCAATCACACATTCATTCATGCAACTAACCAGCATTTACAGATCATAATGCAGCTGTCTTAAAGAAAACCAAAACAACAAAGTTTTTAAAGAATTACCAGAACTTTTATTTTTGCTTTAGTTTTATTAAAAAAATAAATATGTCATAAAGCTTTTTTTTTCCTTTAGGGAGAAAAAAAAGGAACAAGTTTCATAAAACCAAATAAGCAACAGTAAGATGTCTTAACTTGAAAAAGATTGAGAATTACTGGTTTACAAGTTACAACTGAATGAAAGGACAACTATACCAGCCTCAGCTGGCTATTTCATGCCAATGGCAGCAAACAAAAAGATCAACTAGGGCAAAATAAATAACTGTGTGGAAGCCCTGGTAAGTGCTTAAACAGGCCAAGTCACTGAGACATCAGGATAGATAGATCATCAGGAACACAGAAGTTCCTGAAGAGTTGTGTATAAATGAAATAACTGCAAACATACTAGGAGAGCTTGGAATCTGAAAGAATTCCATAGTGAATTCTTTCGTGAACAACCACTTCCACTTTTGTAAATCCAGGTCTGTTTGCTTTGCTTAAGGCAAAGTACACCGAGCGGCTACCTCTCAGCTCAGGCAGCAGCCTGGTCTCCTAACACTGCTCCTGCTGGGCCAGTGGCACAATTTCCAAGTCTGTGTTTCTGTGAAGTAGTGTAAGATACAGAGTTGACCAAGGAACCCAGCTACATCTGGCAAAGCAGGCAGAGGGGTGGGGGTCCACCTTTAACAATATTTCCATGTCAACAAATACTTTTTTGAGATCTACTTTGTGCAAAGTACAGTAATAAACTCTAACCAATTCAGTTACAGATGTAGTAATTATTTCTCTAAAACCTTCAGTCAGGGCCTACGTCTGGAACCCTAAAAGTAATACTTTTAATTCTCAAGACTGGCTTCAACCAAATCAGGTACCCAACTCCTTCAAACTGGGGTGGATGATAATGAGAGAATGAGTTATCTAAGGCTGAAGTTTAACAGAAGAACCACATTTTATATAATTAGTTAATGAAAAGTTTTGCTGGTGACAAATTTTTCAAATGGTTCTTTTTTTCTCTTACTTTCTCTAAACAGAACTGAGTTCTCAGGCAAACTCTGCAGACAGTTAAAAGTCATTGATGCTCTGTGGTTAGGTGACATATTTCAGTCCTACTGATAGAAACAGAAATTTCTTTCCACCCACCAGAATGCCATAAACTCATCCTACACCACAGCAGCGGTGCTTTGGACAGAGTAAATATGGTAGTACTAGTTCCAGTCAGTTTTAATCTTTGTAAATAAACTGGATCCTCACATTTGCTCACAGCCTCCATTTGGCCAAACTTCTAACAAGCTTAAGCCATATTTAGTTAGGCTGTTCCACTTCTTCATAA
The DNA here is from genome assembly GCF_054371585.1 of Giraffa tippelskirchi. Lineage (NCBI taxonomy): Eukaryota > Metazoa > Chordata > Mammalia > Artiodactyla > Giraffidae > Giraffa > Giraffa tippelskirchi. The sequence continues at coordinate 126,635,530 of NC_137276.1, read as the reverse complement.
AAAATGCTTCTAATAATATTGCTGCCTATAATGTACAGGTGTGAATGAAAAGAGTATGCAATCCGTAGTCTTTTCCACACTGAGTACACTAACAATTAGTAAATAATTAAAGAATAAGTGGTCATTTTAAAACATGTATTTTTCTTATAAAATTTTTTTTTTCACTTTCTAGCACTTAAAAAAATGGTCTTAAAACTGCCCTATGCTGTTCCCTACTCTGGCCCACCCATCCAAAACCTGCTACAAATGCTGGATTGAGTTTATACAAATAATTTAGCAGTACTAATATTTTTCAAATGGAAACAGTGTTACTGACTTCTTCATATTGGATAACAAAATAAGGGTAACTCTGGTCGTCATTAAAAATGACAAAAATCTGAGGCTCAAAGAAATTATCGACACAAGAGTCATATAGGTCACTGGTGACGCTGCCGGGGTTGACGGGAGGGGGCCTTCTCATGCCGTGACTGCCCATCGTGTATCTGCCAGTTAGCACTTTAGCCAGAAACATGAAATGGACGCCTTTGGAGGACTTCTTAGAAAAGTTATGAGAATAGCTTGCCTTCTTTGCAAAGTAACTGCCCTGTCCAAACATTGTAGCATGCTTTCCACAGACTCGCGGGTCAAAGTTGTGCTTGCAGATCCCATCTACCACATCCTGGGATGTTCCATGAAATAAATGTCTCTCATTTATTATTCTGTCACGGCCAAACATTTTCCGGTTCATATATTCCTTTTTCCTAATGCAAAAAGTGGACAGGGAATTCAGAAGAAGGAAAGTATAGATCAGTTTAATAGGCATGATGTTCTCTTTATGGTTTCAATGGGGAGGAAATGTTAACGTAGCCATCAAGGGCAAAAATATCATCGAAGATCATACTGCAAGTTTAAACTTCTCTTTTGCACAGCAGACAAAAGCCCTTTCCCTCTTCGCTTCACCAACCATTCGTTCACTTGCTCTTTCATTTCTAATCTAGCTCTCACAGCTTACCTTCTCAGGGTGACTTCCTTACCCAATTCCACCAACCTGAAAGTCTCTCAATTCTGAGGTTCCTCAAATCTATATGCAAGATCCCCTCCACCAAATTATATTAATTTGTGGCTGACTTGAAATACAGCATCATAAAGTGATCAATAACAAGGCCTCTGGTGCTAGCCTGCCTGGGTTCAAATTCCAGCACCATAACTTATTAGCTGTATGACCTGTGGCAAGTTACCAAACTTTTCTGTGACTCGGTTTTCTTTCTGTAAAATGCAGACTGTAATAATCCTACTTGAAAGGTCTGTTATGAGAATTATGAGTTAAAATATGAGAAAATATGACATTAAGTTCTATGCAAGTCTTTACTATTATGTTCTGCTTTTATCATTAACTACATCAAGAAAACCTCTTTTGAACTTTTCATACTGCTGACTCACCTTTTATATTTCTCCCAAAGAAACTGATTTTGGACTCTCAATATTTGCAAAATTCTATATTTAAACTCAGGCACAGTCTTATGAAAAAGATTATAGATGATTCGGTAACTTTTGTCCTCTGCAGAAACAGGCACTTGGATGAAGTCCTGAGAAGGATGCATATAAACCCAAGTTTCAGGGTAAAAGTTTGCTGAGGTGACCCCATCTGGGCAGATGATCTGCGATGAGGAGGTTGCTTCAAGAGGTGGAGGAGCCTGCGTGGGAACACCACCAAGTGTCCTGGAAGGGAGAGGGAGGAATGGAATGTCCATGTAAAACCTCAGCATAAGTCCAACTCATTACAGTGCTCTATCTAACATTATCATCTGAATAGCTTAAATGCATGTTTAAAAAGCAACTGGCTTATACTCCAATAAAAAATAGTTTAAAAAATTATAGAAAATGCTATCAATTGAAAGAAAAAATCTTAGAGTGAACACTGTACAGATAACCTATTATTAGCTCCCCCCCAGCTTCCTTACGGAGAAAACTCTGGAATGTACTGCTGCAAGACAAGCAAGCAAGCACCAATTTATAAATATCTTTCCTTTCTGAGTCCTGGATTTCTCTTTTGCCTATATAGTTACACTTCATTTCAAGGTAACAACAATTTGTATGTGTTCCTCAAATTTTGTTGTACTAAGCAGAAAACATATCACTACTAAAGGCTACTTAGATGGGGAAGCATAGTGAATAGAGACAGTGAGGCAGGTGGGTAAGAGGGAGCTTACAGGGAGATGACAGAAAATACTAAAAAAAAAAAAAATTTTAGTTTTCGTATAAAAACAGATCATGGAGTAGGCATCAAAAGAAAGCTGACATTTGGTATTTGCTTCAGTTTTAAATATCACATATAACAACAAAACCATCAATACAATTCAAATTTTATAGCTTTAGATGTGCTTAAGATAGAACCGATTACCTTAAGTCCTAGACACCAGAATATCCTTGAACCTTAAATTCAGGTCTGTTACTCTAAAGGATGAGTTTAGACAAGCACTTACTTATTCCTGCCTGATTAAATGATTTAAATACTATTTCTTGGCCATTTTCAAAATAGAGCAAAAATAAATAAGCAGAGATAAAGGGAATCCTAACCCTGACACTCAGATTCAGAGCAAAGAAGGCTTGCCAGTTGTCTTCTGGAGCATTTTCACAAAGACCTGACAGATTCCTCCAGAGCCTTCCTTGCCTGGTACATTTTTCTGAAGAGAGGCCCCACTGCTTTAATCAAATTCTGACAGGTATGTAATTCCTTAAAAAGCTGTCACTATTCTAGAGGAATGTCAGGAAACACAGACTATAATCTCCTTATTTTTAGCTGTTCCCTCTATTCTTGCTCTGTGACGAGTCTAAGTCCGAACCCACCAGGTTTCCCAGTATTGTCAGGGGTTGATGTTACCAACAGAGGTTTCTGGGTTGAAGGAGGAAGGTAAGACTCTCCCAACCACTCTGCCCAAAATAGGTTATAGGCTGTCACAGCTGTACTAAAAACCTGGCACTGACAACAGAAGAGACGGTTCCTCTTCCTTCTGCTACCTACCATTCCTGCCTGGAAATTAGTTCACAAAATGAAAGCTTCATATTCAGCTCATGGGTATTCCAATGACACATTGCAAGCTTCCCACATACCTAGCCTTCTCTAGGGAGCCAGAGTCAGTCAAAGGCTATGGAACATGTACTCCAGGACCTCTGAAGAATGAATTCTCCTCATCTAAGGTCACCGTTTATCACTCTCCTTCACTCCCCTGGCCATTCTGAAAGATTTTTCCTAACTTCAGTGATGAAGTAAAAATTAATTTTATCCTTTTGGGGAGGGGTCCCCAACCTCCTGGAGCTAGTGCCTGATGATCGGAGGTGGAGCTGCTATAATAATCATAAAAATAAGGTACACAGAAACCTTCCTCTGACCCCTAGTCTGTGGAAAAACTGTCTTCCATGGAACCTGTCCCTGGTGCCAGAAAGGCTGAGGATTGCTGCTTTGTGGGTCTCAAGCCTTATCAAGACCATGAGGTGACTGCACAGGACAGATGTCCTGTCAGCTGAAATGGACTTCCAAACTTCGAAAGCTGGTATTTGTGTGTTTAGCTCAAGTATTCTAAGAATATTGAAGAATAAGATTTTTACTAGCCTTATTAAAAACCAGCAAGCACATGAAAAAAAATTTAACTATGAGAAACATTAGCTAAACTTGATTGTGGTAATAATTCTGCAATATATATAAAGTCATTATGCTGTGCACTTTCAACTTTTACAGTGTTTTATGTCAATTATGTTAATAAAACTACAAGTGGGAAAAGGCAGGGAAACCCTTTAAAAAGAGCCAACTTTGCAGGAAATTCATGACTTAAGCTTGCACTCCCCACCTCTAGCATTTCCAATTCTTAGGTATCTCTGATCCCGATAGTTACAGCCTTTTTGACACCTATGATTTTCTTGGACCCTTTGCACTTACTAACACTTCAAAACAAAACTTTCTTCCTGACTAAGATCATGGTCTCTCTAGAAATCCACTTCTGAAATCTGATCTTTAGAATTGGTCCTTCTCCTCTTTCTCCCCTGTAGGCCGGCCCTGGACTCTAGGGCAGACAGGAACTCAACGGCTGCATGCGCCATCACACCCTGGTGAACTTGCTGCTACTCTACTCTTTTCCCGTTGAAATGTCTGCATAATTTCTTTGATTTGCTAAGCTCTTACTTTTTACCTGATGATTACTGTTCCAGATAAGAAGACTAAAATAGGAAATTCTGAAAAGGAAAAGAGTGACTTTCTTTGTTCTCTTGTAAGCCAATGTTATAAATAGGAAGGCCGTATTTGTGGCATTAACGCTACTACTGCTCATACTATTTTTATAGTTCACACTTCTACAAAACAAGCCTAAGTTTAAAAAAAGGTGAAGGGAAGGGTATTCCATAATTGCTAGTCTTAGCATCGAAACAAATCAATTTTCACTCTTCCGTAAAACTCTCCCAACAATGCAGCATTGAACGAGCATTCTCCCTCTCACACAGAAGCTGCATCATGCTTGATTGGCCCAGCATGCCAAGCTGCGGGTCTCACTGATGAGCTCTACTGTCTCACTAGAAGGACAGTAAGTTCCTAGCTACTGGATGCTGACACCGTCTCCAGCTGTGCTATTGCAATTACAGAACGGCATTTTTATTAGTTTCTAATAAAAAAAAAAAAAAACTACAGGGTAAAATTTTCATACCTAAACTAAGAAGAAAGCACATATTTACCAAGTTTAGAAATATATATTTCTAAAATCTGCCTTACTAACAAACTGCTTTCGGGTACTGAGCATTTCAAGGATTTTTGTTTATATTTTGTTTTTAATGTTCCCTTTTCAATCTCAGAATTAGAATCATTATGACTACCATAATGATATGCAAAAAACACACTTTGGACTTGAAATAAACTACTAGTAAGAATATAAGATGCCAACCACTATTACCCTAGATCTCCCCAGTTCATAAAACCAAGTAAACCTAGTTGTATTTTAAAAATCAAGCTCTAAATATGATCTATCTGACTAGAGTAGATAATGATTTCCCTAGAGACACTACCTTTCAGAGGTGGCCTTGCTAATGGCAATGTGTCCCAGCTTTTGCCATCTATGGAGATGTGTCAGTAGGCTCTCTAGAGAAAAGAAAAATGGCACTGGGGAAACTGGAAGGAGAGCTCGCCTTTAATTCAGAAGGATGAGTTCAGTCTCAAACCTAGAAGTATGACAGGTACTTTCAGTGAGTGTTCCAGGAAAATGAGCCTTACTGAGCAAATGAGAATGCGAACTGCTTGAAAAGGTGAATTCTCGCCATGCAAATTCACTGAAGGGAGACAAATGGAGAACACTACCTTGAGGGACAATCTCTACTTGCCAAGGCAGTTTACCTGGGCTAGAAAATAGTCCCATAACATGGAAGGGTATCTCAATCTTCCATGAAAGAGGAAAATTCAAACTCCGACTTAATCTAGATAGAACTACTTTTAGTTGTGGGAAAATGTTTACTCTGCTTTCCAGTCCAAAAAAATGCAAGAGGATGCTCACTCTTTTAGTGCTGGGTTAATTATAGCTCATCTGAACTCTACTTTTGTAAGAATTAAACCTAAAGAATAACTCAATTTTACATTTTAGAGATAATCAAGTTAGTCTTTTAAAGTCTTTTTGGCATTAAAAGTTGTACATTTACATAAAATGGTGAGAATTTCTGCTGGACACTTACTGTAAATATGGAAGCAATATAAAACAGGAATGGAAAAGGGGTCTCCTTTTTATTTCTCTTCTGAAGAATGAGTTGTGGAGAATGTAGTGGTTGTTCCACATCATAAATCGGACTTCTTTCAAACCTCGAGAGTTGGCTTCTTCAATCAATCGAATAACAGACTATGGAGGAGAAAACAGAAGGTAAAGAAAAAACATAGCGAGTTAAAAAAGCAATAAACTGTCACTATTAGATAGGAAAAATGTTAATGTAACAAAAGGTAAAAATAGTTAACTTTGCTGTTAACATCAGAAGAGTGCCAAAAAGTACAGTGAATCAAATTACTTCCTGTTATATGAAGGAATTTTATTCTTTTCTAAGATGCAGAACAGAAAGATGCTTCCATGGATTTCCCACCTTACGAAACATGTGAAGGTTAGTCTAGTCTAATTAGAGGCGTTACAAATGTCCTGGAGATTTTATTGTTTCTATTCCTTAAGAGAGCTTCAGAAGAGGATTAAAGATGGTAGTATATACTGCTCAAATAAATCAATTAAGTTCCAAACCCAAGAAACCTCTCAAGAGGAAAAACACAGGAACAGTCCAACTACATTGGACTATCCAAATATACTTTAAACAGCCTCTTATTCTCTTTGGAAGATACTAGATACTACTGACTACTTAAGAATCAGACATTTTAACTCAAAATTGTGTTTTATACTAATTAACATACTAGGTTGTTTTCTTTTGCTATTTCCTTAACAGAAAACCTAAAGTAGATAAGTCAGTTCTCCCTTTTTGTAATGCTAGAAATGAATTTAATCAATTAAAGAAGTCAGATCTTTGGAATGTGAAATTAATCTTTAAATCCATTTCAGGCTAATTAACTGTGACTCAGAATTCTCATTCAGAGGCAAAGTAAACCACCATCATTTTAAAACCCCACTGTGTAATTGATGAACTATTCTCACCATCTCAGACGAAGGATATGTGTGCACTTGTGACAGAATTTTAAATGACTGATTTGCTTGACCACAGTTCAAAACATTTTCAAGTACTTCTTCCAGGGGCTTAACGGTAATTGTTTTCCCCAGTCTTCTAAAATACTAATAGTGTACACATGATCCAATTACCAGGAGCCAGATATAGCCAAAAGTTACACTAGTGCTCATCTCATTAAAATTACTCCAAAGTTGGCACTGAGTCTGAGTCCTTATCACAGTAAATACTTGGTCCCTATTGTAATAAGATACTGGGAAAAGCATTTTCTCTCTGATAATAATGGTATTCCATTTAAGGGCTCCAGGAAATTAATGGGAAAAAAATACATTTCCAGAAAAATCAAGAGAGAAAAGTATTACTCATTGTCAACAAGACTCAATTTTATATCCATAAGCTCTTTGGTTTGTGGTTCTGTCCAGTCATCGTCAGAAAGGAACAGTGAAAGACAAAAAAATTTAAATGCACTTTTTGGAAAAAGACTCTGTAAATACCTCAGGATACTCCCTCCATCCAAAGTGGTCCCTACAGAAGAACTTCCAGACTGTGTGGTAAATGGAGTTGACATTGCTAGAGGGTGGTGTGGATAGCCTTCGTAGTTGGTCAAATTCAGCTGTTTCATACACATTCATGGCATTCAAATCTGCCCAAAATTCTTGTCCTCTAAAAAGATCCAAGAAAAAATGAACTGTTAATATCAGTACATTTGCAAAACAGAAATACCTAAACATCTCATGACATTACAAATATCTAGTATAGTATATTGTAGAATTTTCAAAGCTTGTTTTGTTTGGAGTAAAAAGATATCATTGTAAGTGGTTTCCCCATTTCCTTTATGTCTTTTCTTAACAAGACCAAAACGTCCAAGCCATGGAGCAGGGACTGATTCTATCCTACAGCATCACTGGCCTGAACCAATCAACATAGGCGTACTCTTCCCACCAGTGGAATGAGCCAAACCTGGTCTCAACCAATCAGGGAGTCAGCTCTAGGATGAAGCTGACATGGAAAGCAGAGAGAGAAACAAAAGAAACTCCTCATGAAGCCTGTCTTTTTTTCAGAGGCATCAGTTCACCTAAGCCAACACAGGAATACACAATATTGCCTGATGAAAGATAGGAAAAATAAAATGACCTCAGATGAGGCAAATACTGCTAATCTACCTAACATCAATATCATCTTTTATCCTGTAGGTGGAAAAAAAGGCTGACGAAATACGAGAAAAAATAGTCTGGATTATCATAATGTGCAGCTATGAGAATAGTTCTGTCATTTTGTTATATGATCTGCTGCTGCTGCATCCATACTTTATTGGGGAGGGGGAGGTCCCACTATATAAATCAGAATCACTTAAATTTATAAAGGGTGGTACAAAAAATTTGTGTTTCTTTTTTAATGGGACTTCATCTAATGTTTGACTCAACTGAACCATTAATGGCAAAATGTTCATTTTTTGTGTGTGTATATTTCAAAATTTCCCTAAGAAAACATAAATAACATCACAGCTATAAGCAGAGTGACTAAGTTTTTAAATGCATTATTTTATTCTTTCCACCACAGATTTCTAAACGAATGTCTTTAACACACATCCAGATACTCCAGATCCAGTGGCACTCAAAACTGGCTCATATGAAATCCAGGTGTTTGGACAGATATTCCCAATAATTGACATGTTTTCTTGTAATAAATTAGGATTTTGAAAAGGGTATGAATTTTGGTTTTGTTGGTTACTGTGAAACTCCAGACTCTGCTCTTGGAACATTTGTTTCAAGAACTGTTAAATAGGTACTCTGCGCAAAAATACATCCTGTGGTCAAGTCTGAAAAAGTTGTCTACACAGAGTTAAACAATTTAACTGCAGTACTGCAGCTACTCCTCTGTCCCTTAAATATGTGAAGGTAGATACTGAAGTATCAACACCATGATGAGGGCTAGAAAGTACTCTTCCAAACCTATGACAATACTCTCCCTTTTACCATGAATACCTATTAACATCTCTCACTAAACATCCCTGGCAAATATGAGGGAAAGAAAATATTTCCTACTCTCCACCCCAATGTTCATAATTTGTGAATTAGCTTCTCTTTGGGGGAAAAATAAACTAAAACCAAAAAACTCAAGTCATATACCAACTGATGGGGTCATGGAGCACATATCTTGTAAAAAGCAGTTATGTTCCTTTAAAAATTCCTAAAGAGCTTCCCCAAACCCTAATTTCTTGCTTCATTTCAAGTGAGGATTAGAATGCCTAATTTCATCCTAACTACTAGCAGGATGTAGTCTTAAAAGGAACATATATTGGGAAAGCAAACTAGTACAGCCACTATGGAGAACAGTGTGGAGATTCCTCAAAAAACTGGAAATAGAACTGCCATATGACCCAGCAATCCCACTGCTGGGCATACACACTGAGGAAACCAGAACTGAAAGAGACATGTACCCCAATGTTCATCACAGCACTGTTTACAATAGCCAGGACATGGAAGCAGCCTAGATGCCCATCAGCAGATGAATGGATAAGGAAGCTGTGGTACATATACACAATGGAATATTACTCAGCCATTAAAAAGAATACATTTTAATCAGTTCTAATGAGGTAGATGAAACTGGAGCCTATTATACAGAGTGAAGTAAACCAGAAAGAAAAACACCAATACAGTATACTAACACATATATATGGTATTTAATCAATTGGTAAAGATAACCCTGTATGCAAGACATCAAAAGAGACACAGATAAATAGAACAGTATTATGGACTCTATGGGAGAGGGCAAGGGCGGGATGATATAGGAGAATGGCATTGAAGCATGTAAATTATCATATGTGAAACGAATCGCCAGTCCAGGTTCGATGCATGATACAGGGTGCTCAGGGCTGGTGCACTGGGATGACCTGGAGGGATGGGATGGGGAGGGAGGTGGAACGGGGGTTCTGGAAGGGGAAAACATGTACACCCATGGCGGATTCATGTCAATGTATGGCAAAACAAATACAATATTGTAAAGTTAAAAAATAGAAAATAAACTAATTAAAAAAATTTTTTGAATAAAAAAGTGTGCCTTAAAAAAAAAGGGAACATATAATTTTAAGTGTGAAATGGGAAGACAATAAAATGCAGTTTATATCACTTTGAACACTACTTTGTTTAAAATTATTTATGGTAAATAGGAATATGTAATCCAGAATTTAAAAAAGTTTCTTGGAAATTCTACAAAACAGAAAAATATTGAAAACTATAACTCCTATACTGAAATTAAACTTCACATCAAGTTGCTTTAAACAATTTTCCCTTAATTTTAGGAGAATCTGATGTTATCGAGTGGAGAGATAGTAACCTCTTTCTTCCTCTTAAGATCACTTCCAGTTTCTGAACAGATTTTCCTGCCTTAAGTTTATTTCCTAGTAACTGTCCCCAATTATGAGTCAACAAATCCTCGGTATTTTCTTTATGGAGTTCTTAGTAGTGCAGTTAATATGTTAACATACATTATACTATTCACAGCCAATGCTTTTTGCTGTTCAAGTATCAGATTTTATTCTGGACATCTCTCTAGCAATTTCTGTTTACGCCTATATTATTAAGACTTCATAGATAATGATTTGCATGAGAAAGACATCTAAAACTGCAGCTTTTGCTACATTCTCTGAGCACTTCAGTCTTTGGGGCATTATGAAATTTCTATGACAAATCCTAATTTACTACAATCAACTGTTCTGTGGATTGATGTATCAAAGTACTGTTTTAGCTCTATTTGATTTTCAATATGCTTTTCTAGACTTGACAGAGACAAAATAACAAATTTGAAAAACATTAAATTATCTTTTTATATGATTAATTTTACCACCTGCTCTCCCTTAAACAGGGAATGCTTAAAAAATCCAAAGCCAAGAGTTTTTATTCTCTTCAATCTGCATCAGTATAAAATCCATCCAACACGAAAGCCAAATGTTCAACATTCACCACTCTTGTCAAACCATTGTTTCGTATTATCAGACACCAGTTATGAGTCGTGTGTATGGAAATGGTGATGGTGGGCTGTTTTAGGCAATACACAAACAATCAAACAGATGTGTAGTCCCTGGCTTCAAGAGAGAAAAAACTAACAAAATCTAAAACCAAAGCAGCAGTACATCTGCCTATCTAACACAAGTACATTCTGGGAATGAGAGGACAAAGAAAAGGCGAGCAGCATTATGGGAGAGGAGGTGGCTACTGCTCCAGGAATGGATCCAGGTAAAGAAAAGTAAGACGCTTTACAGTATCAATCCAAGATAAGCTTTCTGTAAGAGAAAGAATTTTAGGAAATAGGGATTCCTTGGTAGTTCAGACAGTAAAGAATCTGCCTACAATGCAGGAAACCTAGGTTCGATCCCTGGGTTGGGAAGATCCCCTGGAGACTGGAGACGGGAATGGCAATCCACTCCAGTATTCTTGCCTAAAGAATCCCAAGGACAGAGGAGCCCGGTGGGCTACAATCCACAGGATCACAGTCAGACATGACTAAGTAACCTAACACTTAACTTCAACAGGAAATAATTACCAGAAAGTGAAGGTTATATGGAAGAAAAAAAGTTCGAGTGTTTTGCTTGAAGGGTAGGGACAGGGAATAACAGGGCCAGAGTTGGAAAAGGAAACCTTCTCAACAGGGGTATGTAAGAGATGAGAAAATGTTAACACCATACTACAAGGCACAGTGCAAGATGTCAGGCCATGAGCTAGAGGAGGCAAGACAAGAGTCTCAGAGCCTTAAATAAAGGTTGGAATTTAGACTGTTGAGCAGATGGAGGTAATACAGGATGTGTAATAACTGAGCAACAGAGACAGTGCTAGAGATGGGGCTGGAGAGAGGAGAAACAGGGCTTCCTAAAAGCAGGGTGCAGTCATCCTGGCAGATGGAAACCCTGTCTGACTTAAAGACAGCCTGACTGAGGGATGGCCAAAGAGCGAGAATGGGAGACAGCCACTGTGCAGTATGCTTTAGTTAGTTAAATATATCATGTGGCTGAATCAATCCATCTGGACTCACCCAAAATAAAACTTTATCACAATAAATTAGAAAAAAAAATATTCTGTGAACCGATGGCTGATTTTTGCTTTAATGGGAAGAAGGAGAGTGGACTGCAGAAATATTAACAATTCTGTGTCAACATGCTTCAACAAACACACCAGCACACATATCAAGATAAGAATTAATTTTGCAAAATTAATTAAAAATTCTGAAGAGAACACCCATTCTCATAATTTAGATGCTTACTAACAATGACTCTCTTCCCACTCAACAAATATCTTGACATACCAACATTTCCAACATATATTATCAACACACAGAGTACCAACACCCACACCATCATTTGTTCTAGAATGTGTATGTCAGATACTAAAAAGTAAAAAGGGCCTGCAATATAAATGACAGAATGTAATGTAATGGAAACCAAAACTATTAAAGTAGTTGCTGAATAAAACAGAAATTAGGACAATCTCTTCGCTGGATAAATAGTTCTTGGGATTATGCATTTGGGAGCTCAGGAATTCTCCTGTAACCATTTTAGGCAATTTCTCTATTTACAAATTGTTCAAAACCAAGAAAGAAAGGTGACAAACAAAAATAATCATAAGTAGACACAATGATTAAGTGCTGGGCTATGGCCAGGATAAGATGAAAAAGGTAAAATGCCCAAAAGTCAGTGGGGAAAGAGACAAGCAAACCCTGCGGCACAGTGTAAAGTGTGGCACAAAGGTGGTCTGGGAACAATCTGGAGGCAGAGGGCCTACCTGCTGGGAAAAGGGTCACGGAAGGTGGTCAAGGGAGGTGTCCCAGAGTAGGTAAAACGAGAGCCAAGTCTGGCCAGCCACCAGGCAGACCATGAGAGGCAGGACACCACATGCAGAGTGACTGACACGAGCAAAAGCCAACCAAGCGCGGCTCAAGCAATCCAGAGCAAGCAGCACATGCAGCTCATGTGGGAGGTCAGGGTGTCTGTGTGTGTGAGCGGGATGATAACAGATAAGCCTGAACTGAACAGGTTGGCTGGGGCCAGATAATGAAGAGCTTTGTGTGCTGGGTTAAGAGGTTAGGACTTGATTCTGTGGGCTACAGGAATCACCGGTGGATTTCAACAAGGGTCAGATTTGCCTTTTATAAAGGTCACTCCAACAGCAGTGGTAGGGAGGGCTGATTTGTTTATTTTGGTAGAGGGAGGTGGGGGAAGGGTGGAGATAGGCACTTATTTGCTAAATATTTATTAGCATGTTTATTATAAATATTTATTATTCTATGCTTAGTCATCTATAGCTACTAGAACTGCAAATGAGACAAATTATGGCAGAGAACTGAGGAGGCAACAATGGGGATGATTTGAGAGTATTTAAGAGTGAGACTGCACGGAGGGGCTGAATGGAGTGGAAGGAATCCAGGATGTGTCCCATGTCTCTGATCTGGTGACTGGATTGATGGTGCCATGAAATGAGACTAGAATCACAGAAGATGGAGCACATTTAAGTGGGAAGATGATGCAAATAAAATATAGAACCCAGACTTTAGCAAACGTCAGTTAAGTCGAGTTTTCTGGACCTTACTCTGTACAGTTTTAACTAGATGAGTTAGACTTCGGAACCTTGGCTTCCTGCCTATAAAAGTTAACTGGTTTCTACAAGGATAAACCTGTGACCTCAAACTAATCAACACCCACCCTAATCAGCTGGATTAACCAGACACAATTATTTATTACTATGATATAAAGGGAAAATGTCGCCCCCAGCTGAAGGTCATGATGAGAGAAGGATAAAGATCAAATGCAGTATCGAGAGTTATTTAGGCTCTTCTGCTACAGACTTGAGACAGGCATGACAGATGGGGTATGTTTGCTGCTGCTAAAGAAATTTCACAGGCGCACGAAATATAGCTGGCTTTTGATACCTGGCTTTGATGTTTCCAGGAACTCATTTAGCAGTGCTGGAATATCTGGCAGCTTATAGATTCCTTCAAATATGTTACAAGGTGATGAGAATCAAAGCCATGGCATATGTAATACCAAAGTACGCTGTGAAAGCAGTGTAGTTATTAAACTTCAGAGGACTATGTACTCTTTCTGCTTTAGAAGCATAATAACTGTCATTTATTCTGTCACTAATTAAGATTTTTGCTAACATTGACTTGAATACATAGCAGGGTTATTTGGGGAGGCAATAAAAATTATCTATCTTTGTATGTTGCCTACATAAAAAGCAACATCTTTCACTGTTTACCAGAGGTTAAATTTCTCTACTTCTACACTATGACTTTGGGTCCTGGTAACAACTGGGTTTTCCCCCTTGGTATCCAGAAGTAGTTGTAAATACAGACATACCTACAAATCAGAACTCAGAGTTGCGTTTTGTTTTTATTTTAACGTTACTTTGCACATGACCCTCAGTAGTTATAAGCAAGCCAAGAATCAAATGTTAACTTGCAATTAAATCTGCCCACCTCTAAGGAGACCCTGACTTACTCAAGGCAGGACTGCTGAGACTTAAAGCACCCTGTAAAACAATTAACATTAAACCTGGATAATATATTTACCTCAAAAGATTTTGGGGTAGGTAAAAATATTCCCCATTTTAAGCTTCAATGGGGCTTCGAGTGTCCGGGGATCAACTTTTTTAGAGCAAACGTCTAGCTGTCTGTGCTGCTCTCTCAGTCCCTCACAGGACATCTTGGAAACAGGTGAATGAGAAGGCAGTAAGTTAATGAATGGATTTATCTGTGTGCTAAACCGCACGCTTGATTTACAAATTGTCAGACATCTAATCTGTGGTGTTAAAGTGATTCTATAAGTGAACACAGTGAAATAAAAATGAGAGTATAAGAAATAGGAGAAAAAAGGCAGGCAGGTAGGCTGTCTATATGAAAGGATACCTTGTTTTTTGAGGTTTTATAATTCTGTATTATCCAAAAGCATGTGGGGAACTAAACAGACACATGACAGTTTATTCTCAAAGAACTCTGTACTAGGACATGGCCCAGATCTGAGTACACCTAAGTGTTTCCTAAACCCCCAATAAATCATTAAGTCCTCTCTACCTCAGGCAACCCCTGAAAGCAAATTACAATAGCTATCTGAGGAAGAGAACCTACTAAAATACTGTTATGTTGGGCTTTTTTTTAAATTACAAAACTATCAGTTCAAAGCAAATAATGCAAAAGAACTTTTTAATAATATGTGGATAAGCCTAAAATCTTTCATAAATAAAAATTATATTCTGAGATCAGAAGATCTCACAGCTATCTATTTATGGAGGCATGGGCCTAAATTTCACACCATGAAGACATCAAAAATGTCATATAGCCTTAACTTTTATCCCAGTTCAGTCACATGTCCTGAGACTCTCAGAAGGTAACTTAAGTGAGACATCTCAACCATGGCCTGAAGAGGAAGTGAAACAATTTCTTTAAGAACAGCTGGGATAGGAAACATAGCAGATTGAAAAGAAATGTATCATGTCTTATACTACCTTAAATTTGTAGTTATTGCTTTTTATGAAGATTAGTAAATATCCTCTTGTCAAGTGAAATATTTTTAAAACAGAGAAGTTTCTAATCTCAAAGTAGAAAATAAAAAATGTCTGCCATGTACTCAACTGATTAAGTTCTGTGGATATGAAATCTGACAATACTTAAAGTAGGCTGAATTATATTTACTTATAAAACTTTTCTACATAATTATAAATTGTATGCAAATTGCTTAAAAATAATTGTTTTCAAATAACATCAATTTAGAACTTGTTTACTCATAAATGAAATACTAATTATAAATAATCATAAAATTTATCTCCTAGTAGCCCCTAGTAAGGTACAATCTATTAGCTTATTTCTGAATTGACTTTTAAATTTACAAATAACTCCTTTAAAGAAAGGTTTTTATTTAAAGTTTTGCATATAGCTGATTCACTTTGTTGTGAAGAAATTAACATAATACTGTAAAACACTTATTCTCCAATAAAAAAGTAAAATTTTGCCTTGTCTTTTTCCCCAGTTAGTACAAACTAATTGATAAATGAGCAAATAAAAATTATTTTTTAGTAACAAATTAATTGTGGAACACTGTACATAAGTGGCATTCTTTACTGATGAGTGGCAGCATTTGGACAATCGTAACATCAGAAAGCAAAGTTCCTTCTGTTTCACATTCTCTGCCCTCCATTCAAAGATGTCTTTCTTTTATTACCTTGGAAGGCAAACCTAGTATTTCTCCTGTGCTTATTTTTATTCTTGCAATGCCTGGAAGTGAAAGAGCGAAGCCAGGTGACAGTCAGAAACCAAAGACCAACCACAGCAGGAAATTATTTAGAGTAGTTTGTGCCATTTGCCCTCCCTATGCCCAGATCAGCTGCAGGAACTATGAAGATCACAGGGTGCAGGCAAGATTCTGAAAGCTCACTGCAAGCAAAGATCACTCTTGGACCCTACCCCTGCCATTCTTCACTGACTATTCAGTGCTGGTGAAAACTTAGAGCAAAGAAAATCACACAAACTTTATGGCTATACGTCAGATGAGATGGTAACAGTTTAAGAAGCTCTTAATCCAAAAAGGGGAAAAAATTAATGAAGAGAAATTCCTGTAAATGTGGCCTAAACTATTTTCCCATCATTATGAGAAGTGCTAGGTTTCAACATCAGACTATACACAAATCCTTCCTTATGCTCAGAGGCAATAGCACCGAAACAAATGATATCTTTTTGCATACAGAATACAAATTTCCCAAACTCTTTCTCAGACAACTTAGTCACAAGGGTTTCTAATGCACTCCTTACACATTTTGTGGTGCACACATTCACAAATCACTGGTTTCTGTAGAACATGAAAAGGAACAGTTGCTCTAGCGTTCTCACTCTCATAACCCGCTCATCCTTTCATTGTAATGGCCATGCAGAGGCTCTTTACTGGTCAAGCGGGTGTTACCGGTCAGGAAACAGCACCGAGCAGAGAAAGATCGAGGAGACAGACGTATCTTGTTGCGTGGTCACGGCAAACAGGAGTGCCTAGTTAACTCCCTTCTATGCTTGTCTTAGCAACAGCGATTGGCTAGGTCAGCAAGGAAAACTGGAATTTTCATAATCAGAAGTTTTATTAATATAATCAACTTTCTAAAATGAGCTCCTGCTCACAGAATTAGTCATGTTTATTTAGCACAACACTACAATACTATTTTTTGCACAAATCAAATATAAATCAAACTACCAACCTCAATAAGTGGAATTTATTTTTACACAAATTCTCCATTTTTGAAGATCTCAAAATGTATCTCAGAAACTATCCCTTATAATTTCAAATCCTCCTATTAACAAGGAATTAATCTACATTAGAAATTTGAGGCTTTCAGCTAATGTGTTGGGGATTGGGCTGGATTATGTTTAACACTTACAGGGATTTTAAATAGAGGCGAGTCTGTGCAGTATGATCCCTGGTCCCTAGAAAGCACTGCCGTAAATAATCTATAAATATAAAAATAACATTTTATTTTGTTATGGGAGTCCCTTCATATCTAAAAACAAGACTTGCTTGCTCCTAGAAATGGTGAACTTTAGTTAGAAATATTTTATTCTTCTGTATAGTTTCTGCTGACAGTGTTGCAAAGTGCAGTTCACCTCAAGATCTTAAACTATTACCTACAGATTTCAAGCCCAGAGTGAAACACAAAATGGCTCAACCCTCAGCACTCTGGTATCTTCCAAAGATACAAACATCATTCATATTCACTTCCTTTTACATTAATATTCTCAGACTTATTTAGAAGAGAAACTCTACTGCTTTTACAAAGGGAGTTTCTTGTAAAACTTACCAATGTCCAATCTGAACCAGCCTTACAAACAGTTTTTCCAGAATAACCAAGAATCATCTTGCAACTCAAAAATAAGCTTTCCTTTCACAAGAAGGCAACTGCAACTAACAGAATACTGATAATTATCAAAGGGTACTGACCTAGGTTAAGAGGATCTCAGGTCCTAATTTTAAACGTGAAAAAAATTATTTTTTTTATAAAAGATGCAGAATCTGGTGGTCTCAAATCAGGGGATAAGATACAAGAGGCACAGGAAAACAGTCACAATCTTAAATGGCTGCATTTTATTCAAATTTCCTAAGTAGGCAAGGTTTGTAAGGGTTACCTAGTGGTTCACACTCTTTAGAAATAGTCCCCAAACCCAATATGAAACTAAGAATCACTAAGATCAAAGATGCACTCAGAAGAAAGTCTATGAACTTACCTTTGCTTTATGGTAGAATGCAAAGCTAGAATCTAGAAATGCTAGTCTAACAATAGGGAGTAGTTTTACAGGAACAGAGTAATCAAGCAAAAGTTGCATTTTCTGCATGTTCACATATGCAGAATGAAGTTTTAAATGTTTAATGGAATTATTATTTTTTCTATTTACAATAAAAAGTAAAAGCTTTAGAGTCAACTCAACGAGAAAATGTATAATGTATCATGCAATTATTTTTAGGAACTATCAGATAACCTTGTAAGTTATTTCCTCCAACCGCATGATTTAAAAGTTATACATCTTTGCTCTCTACAAGATTCATTTTCATGACCATGAATATATTTGGAACAGACTGACCCCAACCTGAAGCCAGGTGACAGCTGCTTCAAAAAGTCTAAATCTGCTTACTGACAAAATCAGAAAGGGAATAAATGAATGATTGCTATTGATTCCCATGAAGGCTCTACACAGACCAGTAGCTTCCCTGGATTAGTATAGACAGAAGCCAATTAGTTTTATTTCATATGTAAATAGCATCATAAAGAGGTACAGAAAATAATTCACTGGATTGCTTTCTCCTGAAGCACAAGGCACACATTTTGAAAGTCACTTCAAACACAGTTCTTGCTTATGGAGCTCTCTTTTTCTCTTCGGCAGGAATTTTTTAAATAAATTCAAACTCATCCAGCTGTGTATATTCAAGAAATACCAAAAAGTCACAAGGCATAGTAAGTTTCAGCTGTTCTCCTCTCTCTGTGTTATCAATAACACATAATGAGTTAGTTCATACATCATCACAGCTGTGCAGGCCAGAGCTAACTTGGCTAATTTAACTATTACAGTAGAGTTCAGTCAGGAGCTTGGTCTACTTTAGATAATCCACTCTGCAAGTCATATAGAAAAGAACAGCATATGCTCTTCATTATCACTAATAAGCAATTCTCCTTCTTTCACACAGTTCCTGTGAAGTCTTCTAATGGTACTGCCCCTTGGACAGTTTTTTAAAAAACAGAAACAAACTTCTAAGAGCAATGAGCAATCAAAATCACTCAAAACTAATGAACTACAGCTATGACAACACTCTAGGCTTAAGCCTCAAAACTTCTTTATCAATAAGTTTTCATTCTAAAGAGAAAAGAATGCTATCTTCTGACAAAAATTAACCATGGAGTCGTGGTTTGAAAGTGTTTGCAACTTTCTTCTTCATCCTTCCCTTTTTCAGGAAATTCAGAATTAGAAATAATCACTGGTCATATTTTCATCTATAGGTTTCCTCCAAAATAAGGTCAGCACAGTGCCGCTTCCTTATGGGTGATAATAGCTAGGAGACTATTCTGGTACACTTTAAAATGAATGTAATGTGAAAACTAATGGCAATCTCAGTTGCTAAAGGGAGATGTGCACATCCTCCACAATGGTATTCTGCACAGTCAGACCCTTTTAAAACCGCTCAGTCCTGCCATTTAGTTATTTTCTACTGAGGATGAACGCCTAAACTGTCAGAGACTATGTTTTCTTAATGGAAAACACAACATTCGATGTTGTTTTCTTAACTGCGTATTTGGAAATTCTCCAAAGCTCATCCTGTGTGCAAAAGAAGCCTCAGCATCCAAATATGGGGAGTTCATACATACAAATAGTTTTCAGTTGATGTTGCAGATGTATAAAAGCAGTGAGAAAGCAAAGTGGAATAACATAATTTGGAGTGAAGGCAAAATTGGAAAAGAATAGTTAAAATAATTTCATTATAATGAACCAAATAAGCACTTTTATTATTGAAATCCCGTTTTCATACATGTTTTTAGTAGCTAAGCATCTTGACTAACAGTTGGAAGGTACCTGTGAACTTATCTAGCTCAACTTTCCTTCCATTCACTCTTAAGAATAAAATGAACACTGCACATCTCATTTGAGTTAAGTTAGATGTTAAATCCACTTGCAAAAACCAAAGAATTTCATCTACACAGTTTGAAACTATGAACTCTTATCTCTGCTAGAGACGCAGAACTATGAACTTTCCTCAAGTTCCACACAATGAACTATTATGGGTATAGTATATAATAATAATTTACCAAGTCATATAAACTGCTGAAAACAAGTGGGATAAACAATTGCCATTCATTATTCCTGAATCCAGAGACTGCCAGGTTCAACTTGGGCATATACACAGCTGAACACACACTTCCTGGTTATGTGCAATCTGCACAGATAGACCAGCTTTACAGGCCTGACCACAGAGATTAATAGCTTTAGCCAAATAATGTGGTAACCATGTGAACCTGGGCTGCTCCAGCTTGTTTGTGAATCTCTCAGCAAGGCTCAACATGCCGTTATCTGCATCTTGTTGCCAGGAAACACAACATCGCTTTGGAATACAAGGAAAACCAGGTTGCAGTGACCACAGGTCAACTTCCCAAAAACCCAATTTTTGACACTTAAGCTATCTACAATCTTACAACATTTCTTACTGTAGTCCATGGCAAACTTCATTTTACTAGTAATTAACAATATTTTTGGCTATTTTTATCAGGGCAGCACCACTTACCACCAGTAACAATACAGTGCCAGCAATAGTTACTATAATGATAATTCTCTCAAACTTTTCCTCTCAAGTGTCAAATAAATATTCACTTCCTTAAAACTGGGTTGGAAATCACACACTGCAACTACTTTATAACTGATCCAACAATGAATGCATATGGGCTTTCCTCTATGTCTATTTTTCAGCAAAGAAAGTACCAAAGGATAAAATACTCAATATGCTGCTGTCCTAAGAGTTCCTGGATTTTCTAGGATCAAAATACCTGTCTTGTCTTGCTCATGGTAAGAGAACATATGTCTATTTTTCAGCAAAGAAAGTACCAAAGGATAAAATACTCAATATGCTGCTGTCCTAAGAGTTCCTGGATTTTCTAGGATCAAAATACCTGTCTTGTCTTGCTCATGGTAAGAGAACATAATGTGTTGGACAATAATCCTGCTAGTTTCTTCCCAACCAATTCAAACAGACAGAAACTTAATGTACCAAGATGCTCAAGTACTCAGCAGACTGGAAATCTGCTTCATAAGAGTGAAGTGGGAGGCCACTGTTATGCACAGTTTTGCAATCTGGAGATGGAAGGATTAGAGTGGCTTTGAGAGTATATAAAATTAATTACCCTTGACATACCAATTAGAATTGCTACCTCATAGGCAACAGAGATTTTGGACAATACCTTATGAAAAAGATTTTTAAGGCAAAATGGAAAACATTTTTCTCTCTTCCAATGCTGGCTTAAAAAAATAAGTCAAAAGTACTTAGCTTTATTACAGGATCTAAGAATTCTGCTACCCAAGCAGGACGGGATCTTGAGTGCATTATATTATTAAGAGAATACATTTATGATCAGGAAAACTACATTCTTGATATAAGCTTTACTTTTATCCCAAGAGGTCTTCTACATAATAATGCCTCTAAACTTGGGCTTTATATTGCTTCTCATCTTGTTCCACAGGTAGCTTTTGAAACACATGATGCAAAATTCCAGTCTCATGATAATTAAATTGCTAAAAAGACAGACGGGTCTGTGTACTGAAATATTCAAAGAAAACCACTTACCTAATACTAACTGGGAGCAAGAGAAGTTAAACAAAGGCCAGGTTACTGTGATGTCAACAGTGCTCTGGCACTGTTAGAACACGGAAGGTTAACATCAAAACTTAATAGAACTGGACAACATGGAAATGGTTCACTACCACCATTTGTCTTCAGAGTCTCCAGACACTTGGGTCGTATAACTTATCAGTGAACAAAACTGACTCGCCACAAAGTTCTTCTGAACTTTTGAGTTAGGATAGTCAGCCTGTTTTAAGTCCCTTTATACTACAGGAGAAACAACTTAGGAATACAAAGATCAGTGCTTATTATACAACCATTTTTGCACTAGCAACTTTATATGTAGCAACGATTATTTCTCTATTTCCAAGTTCATTAAAGAACACAGATGTGGAGATTTCAGTTCCCCTATCAGTGAATAATGCTTGGATATCCATACTAAAAGAACCAATTTATTCATTGAGTTGGCCAGAAAGGTCATTCCGGTTTTTCTATACCATCTTTTTTCCACATGAACTTCCTGGTCAACCCAATATAGGTCTTGCCTACAAAAACACGAGGATAACTGCTTTATATATTGACAAATAAATATGTCCATTAGCATAGATTTCCCCCTCACTGTTAAAAAGACTTTTTCAGGTTTAAAAAAATACTCTTGAGTTGCGGAACAATTTATCTGTAAGATAAATAGAATAATAAAATTAATAGTAAAAAGCTTTAAGGAAACTAAAAAAGAAACTTAACATGTTTGGGCATAATTTAGAAGTTTGGGAGGGTCTCAGAATCATTCACAGAAAAATTTTTTGAACTATTCAAAATGAAAAGAGGGTCATGAAAATCTCCAACTACCACTACTTTTTTAAAAAAATACAGCAACTTCTCAGTATGCAAAACTTTAAAATTAGATAAATTAAGCATTCATAATTTATAAGATTCACCACACATTTTCTTTCAAAAGCAAGCTCTCCTGTGTGATTAAAATAGTATTTGATTCACAATATTCAACGTATATGCAACTTCTCAGTCACACACATATTGTGCACAGTGACATCTGAATTGTTCAAATCATAAAACCTTCATTGTCTGGTTAGATAAAGAGCCTGCATTCAACTGCCATGAAAAATCAGGATAGCACACAGCCAAAAGAACACAAGTAGAAAAAAAGGATAAAACCTGTTAAGTTAGTACTGAAAGAAACCACCCTACTAAGCCTTTAGCCTCTTTACCTTCTCTCTAGGATTTAACAATAGCTTTAGAGTAGTTATGAATACATACCCATACTTCATTCTCATTCTATCATTTTCTGGGTTACAGTAAAATCTTTCCAAGTGCTCCTGGGAGTCATTGGATACACTCTGCCACTTTTGCGTAGTTGTCCTCTTGATCTGCCAGTGATATGGCAAGATCGTGTGGTGCTTCAAACAATCCCTGCCATAAATACAAGTGCCTTGCAAAAAGTCCATGCAAATTTCAATTCCGTTCTCTTGGTGAGTGTGGTACTGTAGCTGGTTCACCAGCTCAAACACAAGGTCAAGGGAGGCCTCCTCACTTTTGTCCTGAAAGAGCTCGGTACTCAACTTGTCACTGGTGTCCAAAATGTACTGGATTGTAAAACTGTTGTCTTGGAAAACCCCTGGAACATAATCCATGACTTTGTCTATGCAGTCAGGACTAGCAGGAACATCACTTGAAACTGGGTGCAAAAGGTCAGTCTGGAAGTGCCCCGCTGTAGAATCTGCCACTGTCCCACTGATGGTTTCTGGTGGAAAGCTATGATCCTGGATTGGAACCACTTGCTCTGGAGCATCAGTGGGAGGATGGGCTTCTGGTATCTGGCCCCCAACATTTGTCCCATCAGGAATCAGGACAGACATACTGTTTTCAGTAGGTGGACATGATGTATTGATTTCCAAGGGTTTCTTCACCATAGGTTCATGTAAGCTGCTCTCTTCTGCACTCTGGTTTCTAGATCTAAAAACCCCATCAAGTGAGCCAGATTCCAACAAAGTGTTTAATATTGGCCTCAAGGACCTCAAGGTTCCGGTTCCCAACCTCTTCTGATCTTTTTTCTTAAAACAAGTCTTCAATGGAGCGATCTTCTCAGAGAGTCTCACCGGGCATGAAAATTCATCAGGAGAAGGAGGCTGCACTACACAGTCTGGCTCAGGTTCGGTGGTTTCCACTTCCATGATGTGGATTAGCTCCAATTGCTCCTCAGTCTAAAAATCCTACCAGGAAAGGAAAGAAGATCATTTACAAGCTGACAACAATGGAATCCTTTTCATTCATTAATATGTTTTGTTTTAATCTCTAAGTTTCTGAAATCCTTCCTCCTATACTATATTTCATCATTACAGGTCACTTTTTAATTTTGTTGAGAATCAAGGCTCCAAAGGACCCAAGGTTATTCAAAAGCCCACAAACAGGTAAAGATGAAAGAGAGATAGCAGCTTCCACAAGGCTCCTGACATTTGTGGACTTAATATATAATGATTTGTAATTCTGCTGGGATATGAATTTTTACAGTTTAAGTCTAGGATAGAGTGGAGAGAGGGGTAGAAATACATGCATCTGTGACAGTGGGGAAACCACATCTCTATTGCTTTGTGGTTCTCTTCACAGTTGTTTACGTATCTCCTGTCTCATGAGGTGACAAAAACTGTTAAAAAAAAAAAAAGTTTTTCAAATGCAGGAAAAACTGCAAATTAACTGTGAGTGAATTTGCGGTATGAGGCTATACTCAGTAAGCATGCTCTCAACCGAAATATTACATGGGAGAAAATCAGGAACCTGTTGAAGCACGTCTAGATGCAGAAAGTTCCAATATATTCCCCAAGGATGTTAAGTGTCTACTTCTGCAATCCCCAAAACATTACCACTATTAGCGGAAGAATACCAGGGTTTATTTAGCAACAGAAGCTATAGCAGCAACAACCACTGCACACTGTTTTAGAAACCAAACACAACTTCCTAATAGAAAAAGGGGCCTCCCTGTCTTCAGAAAAGCTACATATGTGAATTAAAAAAAAAAAAAAAAGACAAATGAAGGCACAGAAAAATAACACAAGAAAACAAAACACACCAAATTTCAGATTCCTAATGAACTACTCAGGGACTTAAAAAGTGCTTTCTTTGAAGAATAAGACCTATTGAAAAAGACTAGAACTTAAAAAGCAAAGAAAACTTTGTAAAACGATGAATGGTGTTTCATCCACAATCTAGTATTCATTAACTAATTCTGAAAATATTTACTGAGCATTATGCCAGGTGGAAAAGGGGTGGTGGATGAGCAATTAATCCTCTTCTCCCTTATCCAACAGACTGAAAGACATCTTTGATGCAAGGGCTCATGACTTCACCAAGTATGCATCCCCTGGTACAGTGCCTAGCACAATGCACACAGTGGGTGCTCCATAATATTTTCTAGCTGAATTATTGAAGAAAAAGCACCAATTAAATGGCGAGTTCGGTGAGCCTTTATGGGTCAAGAAAAGCAACAAAATGAAAAAAATTGAGCCCCCAGAAAAAAGAATAAAAGATATAATTTGAGGGATTTATAAGTCTACATGTGTAAAAAGTGCATAATAAATCAAACTCAGAAAAATTAAAAACAGTATATAACGAGGCGTTAATGCACACGGTAAGTACAAAAGAAAAGGTAGAAAAAGGAGAGTTCAGTATGAGCTGGCATTGTTAGGGAAAGCTTCACGAAGAAGGAAGGACTTGACATAAGACATAAATCAACTGGAAAGCAGCCAAGCCAGGCGTTATTATTCATCATTTGGTGCTCTTGCCTTAAGGCACAATTGGCACAGATTGTGGTATTCCCTCTCCACACCAAACCGGCCTGTGCCTTCCCCCACGCACGCACGCACACACACACACAATAACCACTCCTATCACACCCAATCAAGGCAAAACAGACACGAAACCCAGTTCATTTATATGAGGGCACACACAGGCCACAACTTTTCCTATTTTTGCCCTGTGTCAAACTCAGAAATAAAGCCGAGAAAGAGGCAGAGAACTGGAGGAGTGGCTGGAGTGGGGAAGTCGCTAGAACCTAGTTCCTCAATTAGTTTGCATAACAGAAAAAAAAAAAAAAAGATTGGAAGGACACTTCCTCCAGTCCCTCTGCCAGCGACCTACAGCTTCACCACTCACCTCACGATGCCCCCGGGCGATGCCCCGGTTCTCAGGCACTGTGCACCCCACCACCGTGAGGAAACCGCCCCGCTCCCAACTCAGGACTTCGTCTGGGCGTAGAACGACGCTCGTATCCCTGCCGGGGGTCCGAGGGACGCCTCCTGCCGGCCGCGGCGTTTTGCGCAGCTCGGCGCCCGGGGTCGCACGAACTCTGCCCGGCGCAGCCGATTCGCGGCCGGATCCCGGGTGTTCCCGAGGATCCCACCCCCTCCTGCTCCGGTACCCCCGGGTGAGCCTCCTCCCACCCACCCAGCGACCCCCCGCCCCGACTGCCCTTCCCCTTCCAGAAGCCACTAGCGGCGCCTTAATTTCTTTCTCTCCTCGACCGACCTTCCCGAGAAGATAGTCCTGCGAGGCTCGGAGACCGACCTGAGCAGAGCTGAGGAAACGCAGAGGGCGTTTCTCGGGCTGGCGGGGAGGAAGGCGAGGACTTTAAAGTTAATCTGAAAACAGCTTGCAAACTTCTGGGCTGCAGCCGTAACGCGGGTCTGCCGGAAGTCTCCCCTCAGCAGCCGTGCTCTCCCCCGCGAAGTGCGCCTCAGAACGCCAGGGGTCTGCCCGGCAGGGGCGACCGCATAGACGCGCCCCCGAGCCTCCCTTACACAGTGGAAATGGGGAGCCGCCGGCGCCCTCGACTAAACCCAGTGTCTTACTCCAATTTATACACCTGCCAGAGACCCGAAGTGACTAGAAGTGTAAATCAATGCCATCCTGATATTGACGGGATCCAAGTGAATTCGGTACAAAAAGGTGGTCTAAACACCAATCACCTCAGATCTGTGAAAGCAGGCAGCAAGGCCGGCACCCCCTTCCGCGACCACCATCCCAACAAGGGTCCCTCACCGGCCCCTCAGAACCGAGTCCTTTACCTGAAACGGGCGGTCTGAGAGAACGGACCACGGGCGCTGAGCCGGGCGACGCCGGTTCGCAGGCAGTGTTCGCGCCAGGGGGTGGGCGCGGAGGGTGGGCTCCGGCGTCTAGGGGTCATAGGCTGGAGAAGCGGCGAGCGGCGCTCGAGCCATTCTGCTGCGGGGAGCGCAGAAAGCCGCGACTGCACTCCCGAAACAGCTCGCTCGCCTGTCACCTCAAGCTCTGCTTTAAAGTGGCTTCCGGTCGCCTCCTCTCAGCAGCCCTGTCGCGGAGGCGGAGCCTGAGCAGCAGGAGGGTGGGGTGGGGTGAGGGGACTGGGAGCTCAGTGGGTGCCGGGAAGGCGGCCCGCCCCACGTGCGCGTGCGCGCTCGCTCGCGAGGAGGCGCCCGAGAGGTGTGCGTGCGGGGCCGCGTGCTCCCTGGAGGAGGCGTGTCCTTTCGCCGCCTGCTGTGCCCTAGAGGGTCCGCGTCTACACGCGTCTAGGGTCGAGCAGCTGTGAGGAGGGAGGTGCGCGCCGCGTGGGTGGGGCGAGCTCCACCTGCCTGCGGACAGATGCAGGGTCACTTTGTTCAGAGGAAACCCGAGGGAGGATGTGAAACAGAACAACCCGTTTTTGTGCGGTTGGCTTTGTTTATTTGCCTCCTCACCAGGGGCCTCCTGCCGCTGAAGCCGCCGACCCTGAGAGGAGGTGATCGGCTGCTATGGCTGCTGCGGCCAGACGGGGTCGCCCGCCCCGTTCCGGACGGGCGGGCCCGCACCGCACCGGGGCGAGCGCTTGCCCGGCCTGGTGGCAGGAGTTCCTGTTTCACGGGAAACATTCGCAGCATTGCAGAAGGGAAACCCAGTTTTGGGGTGTTGAGGTATAAGCACGTTTATGTGTGTTTTAAAGGATACAAACACCATAATGACTTGTCTTTTCATTCAACAAATATTTTTCGAGTGCGGATTGCATGCTGAGGGCGAAGTGGAGGCTTAGATACAGCCCTGATCAGCCAGACACCTTCCCTGTCCTCATGGAGCACCATGTACTCGTCTCTAAAATATTTGCCGTATATCCCGAATTTGTCATATTTTCTGGACTGTAAAACATCCTGGATGGTGAATCAGTCTATTGAATATTTCTTCAGCGGTGGAGGAAGAAGCACTATTCATATAATCTCTATATATGGAGAAAGTAGGCCCTGGTCAAAATCAAGGAAAATTAATCATGACTGTATCCCCATCAGCTGGTAGAAAAAGAAGACAGGTCCCAAAGAGTTGCTGTCCTGTGACCTGAAATCTAAAGTGACTTAATTCCATAGCTTGGAGTCATGGGCTGAAAAAGTCAGTATTAATATAACCTTATCAAGCTTGTTAAAAAATAAGAAGGGATAATAATAAACATTATGGTTCCAAGCCTTACTTAAACTGTTCTAAACCAAACTGAGTGACACACCAGCAAAGAAGAGATTAAGGGTAGTATCTCCCCTAGCACCCTGGGTTTCCTAGGTGGCTCAATGGCAAAGAATCTGCCTGCCAATACAGGAGACACAAGTTCAATCCCTGGGTAAGGAAGATCTCCTGGAGAAGGAAATGGCAACCCACTCCGGTATTCTTGCCTGGAAAGTCCCATGGACAGAGAAGCCTGGCAGGCTACAGTCCATGGGGTTGTAAAGAGTCAGACACAACACAGTGACAACAATATGCTCCCCCAGCAGGCCTATTTCATGTGGCATCAAGGCAGGGTCTTTAAGGTGAGAATGTTATGGACAGAATTCAGAAACTACTAAGTAAAAGACAAGAATTTCCAAGCTTTAAAGATTGTACTGAAGGACTTCCCAGGTGGTCCAGTGGTTTAAAATCTGCCTGCCAATGCAGGGACGGAAAAGGAAATGGCAACCCACTCCAATATTCTTGCCTGGAGAATCCCAGGGACAGAGGAGCCTGGTGGGCTGCCATCTATGGGGTCGCACAGAGTTGGGCATGACTGAAGCAACTTAGCAGCAGCAGCAATACAGGGGACACAGATTAGATCCCTGGTCTGGAAAGATCCCACATGCAGGGGGGCAACTAAGCCTATGTGCCACATCTACTGAACCTGAGCTCTAGAGCCCCTCAGCTGCAACTAGGAGACTGCAAGCCACAGATACTGAAGCCCGCACAGCTAGAGCCCAGGTGCTCCACAACAAGAAATGTCACCGTAGTGAGAAGCCTGCACACCACAACGAAGAGTAGCCCCCTTTCGCTGCTACTCGACAAAGCCTGTGTGCAGCAACAAAGATTCAGCCAAAAATGAATAAATTTGTTTTTAATTGTATTGAGACAAATCTTGATCTGTGCCTACTCATATGTGGAGTTTCCTAGAATCAAGTATCTGAGTTTAAATATGCCATTTTACTGTTTGCTTTCTGTTTGTCTCATCTGTTCTATGTTCTTTCCTTCCATGCCTTTTGGAGTATTTTAAATTCTATTCTCTCTCAACAATTAGGTTACTTGTTATATATTCTTTATTCTTTTAGTAGTGTTTCAGTTATTTATTACTGTGAACAAATGACCCCAAAACTTATGACTTAAAACAACAACTCTCATTTACTTATGATTCTGGATTCTCTGGCTGAAGAATTCAGTCAGGGCATAGTGCAGATGGCTCATCTCGGCTCCACCGTATCTGGAATCTCAGTTGGGGTGGCTCACATGGCTGGGGCCTGTTTCAGGGAGGGTCATATGTCTGTTCTGGCTCTTGGCTGACTTCCCTGGTTTTTTTCCTACAAGAATTCTTCATGTGACTAACTTGGGCTTCCTCACAACATGGAAACTTCTCGGGTTTCCAAGAGGGAACATTTCAAGGGGACAAATCTCAATGCACAAGCCTTTGCTTGAATCATGCTTAGTAATGTACTATGAGCCAAAGCAAATCACACAGCCAAGCTCAGAGTCTACATGGAAGGGGACAGCTGGAGGCTGGGAATATTGGGAGATACTTAGAATAAAAGCAGATCACCTTAATCCAATCAAGGATTAATAATCAAAAGTTACTCCCAGGGTGTAGCCCTTTGGAATTCCAGCTTATTTTTTACCCACCACTCTTCACTTACTCCCCTTGAGGCAACAGAGAACTCGAACTAGTTCTCAGCCTCTCCACTACTGTCTTCAGAGTGTCAGTTGGCTCAAAGGGAAAAATGGCACCAAAGTCTGGACTCACCACTCTTGGATCTAGGCTCCTTGTAGTGCTAAAATTTTACTGCTCCGAAAATGTATCTCCTCCACAATGTCTGCCTCAGATGTGATCCCTGGAATATAATGCAGTAATAAGATCTTCCTGAAGAACAGAACCAGGAGCTGACAGATTAACTAACTAAGGGCATGTATTCTTTGCTCTAGCCAACAGGATTTGAGGTGCTCTATGGACCAGTGAGAAGGCAATGGCACCCCACTCCAGTACTCTTGCCTGGAAAATCCCATGGACGGAGGAGCCTGGTAGGCTATAGTCCATGGGGTCGCTAAGAGTCGGACACGACTGAGCGACTTCACTTTCACTTTTCCCTTTCATGCACTGGAGAAAGAAATGGCAACCCACTCCAGTATTCTTGCCTGGAGAATCCTAGGGACGGCGGAGCCTGGTGAGCTGCCGTCTATGGGGTCGCACAGAGTCGGACACGACTGAAGCGACTTAGCATTGCATAGCATAGCATGGACCAGTGACCACTGTGTTTCTGTTTTCCCTTTTCTGAATAGGAGTTTTAACAACATCATGTTCCTTATCACCATTACTTAATTACTTATACCATTACATTACTTAATAGGCAGATAACTTTTTTAAAAAACTGATGCTAAGTACGTGAAGATACACATTGTTACTGCAGAATACCGCACATCATTGGGATTTCAGAATCTTGGACTCTAAGCTCATTGTGGAAACCTTGGGATTTCTTTTTTCTCTTAGGGAGGGGTTGAATATTCCTTATATGAGAAGAAAGACATTGCTTGTTACCCCTTTTTTAATAGAAAGATTCTGATACTTTTTTTTGAGAAGGGCTAGCAATGTGCCTAGCCTCAAAACGCATTTTCCTAGATCCTGTACACGTGTAGGTGGCCATGGGATATGGTTCTAGATGTAGAGTGATGATTTCTAAAAGAAAGATTTTTTTTCCCTAATATAAAGATACCTCAATTCTTTACTTCCTTTTTTTTTTTTTCTTCCTCGTGGAATACTAACATGAAGATAGAACTGGAACCTCATGACAAAAATGAAGGTGAACATGATGTGGAAAATAAGAAGATGGTATCTACAAGCTAAGGATGCTGGAGCAGAATTATAGGAGGAGCTGGGTCATTCATGGCATCTTAAAGGTGGTACAGTAGTCCTAGAGTGGCTACCCCTGGACTCATTGTTATATCTGAAAAACAAACCCCAATTTGGTTAAACTGTTTTCTGTTACATGTAGCTAAACATATTCTTGGCTAAAGCAGAAACTGCCATAAGTTATCTTCCAACTAAGTCTTCCTGCTTGCAGACTCTACCAATTAGATAGCAGCAGCATGACCTAGAATGTCAGAAACATAAGAACTGTCACAAAGCAATATATCTACTCCTATAGCATTTTCTGCCAATTCCAGATATGCCAAATTATATGCATGTTATATAACATTTTATGATACATGTTTGTTAAAGAAAAATAGAAAGCAGAAAGGTGACATAAGACTACCCATAGGTGAAACTTCTCAAGTCCCATTTTAACACTTTGCTATAGTTGTTGTTGTTTAATCACTAAATCATATCTGACTCTTTGCAACCCCATGGACTGCAGCCCGCCATGCTCCTCTCTCCGTGGGATTTCCCAGGCAAGAATATTGGAATTGGTTGCCATTTCCTTCTCCAGGGGATCGTCCCAACCCAGGGATCAAACCCTCATCTCCTGCATTGGCAGGCAAATTCTTTACCACTGAGCTACCAGGGAAGCCCCTTGCTATAGTTATTCTGTCTTATTTTATTCAAAAGTTTTTCATTATAACATTACAGTATATTCATATTTTACCTAACGTTATATTATAAGCAATTTTCCATGTGGAAACAAATAGCTTTTAAACAAATAGCTGTTTAACATTCCAAGTAACTAAGTTTTACTTAACTGGTTTCTTGTCACTGAACTCACTTAAAAAAAATCATTTATTCACTGAGTACTACATTCAAGTCACTAGATTAAATATTAGAAGTACATGTACATGAAGAAGTGCCTATTTGAATGCTATTCAAAACTATAAGACACAAACATACATAAAACATATATGGCAGATGCATGTGCACACTTTCTGTATGTGGCCCTAAGTCATTTGTTTTTAAATATGCTTATAGGATTGAAATATTCCAGTTTCTTTTCCATATACTCCTTTTCCCCTGGAGGAGGAAATGGCAACCCACTCCAGTATTCTTCCCTGGAAAATTCCATGAACAGAGGAGCCTGGCAGGCTACAGCCCATAGGGTCACAAAGAGTCAGACACGACTAAGCAAGCACACACGTACTCCTTTTATTACTAATTCCCATGATTCTTTTCTGCTGGATTTACTTTAGCATGACTGATCAGTTCAGTATAATACTTCCAATGAACAATTTATTCACGTAAAAGCTGAGCTTGCTTGAAACTTCAAGTGACTGAGATCTCCTGTTTTCATTTTTATTACCAGAATGCGTGCTATAAGGTATTAATATTTCTTTCTTGCTTTCTGTTTTCACAATTATTAGTAAGAGTTAATTCCCCAACAACCTTCTGGTGGAAAGACAATCATTTCTGGTTACCACTCCAAGAAGGAAACAGTGACTAGCATGACTCAGAAAGCACAATGAAGACCTGAGATTTGAAAACAGAGGGCTTGGCTCTCAGCAATTTTGTTCTGAGAACACAGCCAATTTGCATAAATGGCAGGTTGACAATTCCTTATCTTTGAGTGCTAAGTCCAAGCTGTAATTTTTTCTGGCTGTGTATATAAGGACAGCTTATTCTCTAACTCAAAGTGCATGTATGTGATATATTCAAAGTGAAAGAAAAGTCATACTATTTTTATGCAACTGAATTACTGATGTTTTAAAACTTGAAACCTATTGGTGAAAACCCTATCTTGATGTTGTTACTAATGGGCCACTCTTGGAATTTATCTGAAGGAAGATTTCCTATTTTCCTGAGAGGCAGTTCTCTACTCTTGGATCCTAGAGTAAGGAGAGTCTGGCTGAAATTTATTTACCTCAAGTGGATCTTAAATATAGTGTTGGTGGGAGAAGATTGGAAAATGCTACTAGACAATATGTCACAGCAACTAAAAGTAGAGAATTTCATCAGCAGGAATGAAGGGTGAATTAATTTAAAGCTCAGAGGTAGGATGGCTTAGAGCTTGACATGAACGTGTTTTGATAAACGTAAACTTAAGATTCGTATTTTCAAAAAGTGATAGAATATTCACTTGCAGACCATTTCCAAGTTTTAAAAATATTTCTCATTTATAATCTCCTTTTATCTTGAAACTCACATCTTTTCTCCACCTCTGATGAGGCAACAAGATACTTCTGTCTGGGAAAAGTGAAGGCTTACTGGAAAATGATACAGAGAAAATATGAATAGGATGAATTCTAAAATGCTTATGCCAGATCACAAACTATTGTGTTTATCCAAATTTTATTTGTAAAGTGCCTAATAATCTATTGGCCTGTTCTTTTTTAAAAAAAATAATTTTATTTATTTATGACTATGCTGGGTCTTTGTTGCTGCTCTCAGACTTTTCTCTAGTTGTGGCAAGCAGGGACTACTCCAGTTGGGGTGTGTGGGCTTCTCATTGCAGTGACTTCTGTTGCAGGGCACAGGCTCTGGGGCTCGCAGGCTTCAACAGTTGCAGCACGTGGGCTCAGTAGTTGTGATTCCCAGGCTCTAGAGCACAGGTTCAATGGTTGTGGTGCATAGGCTTAGTTGCTTACTGGACTGTTCTTATCTTCACAGAATCCATGACAGCAGGTGTAATCTTTAATCCCCTTCATTTTAGACCTGTTGGTTAATTCATGCAGCACACAATCAAAGTGCTGTCTGATCTAACTGGTTTTGGACTGTATTAAATGATTCCTTCAGAGAAGTCCCACATTTTTTCTAGGCCATTCATTCAGTTTATTCAATTCACGTCTATTGGGTGTGTACACACCAAGTACTAGTTATGCAATAATGACTAAGATAAGTCCTACTTTCTATCGGCTGTTTGTGAACTGACCACCCAGATCACCTGGAAAAGTTAGCTACAGATTGCCCAGCCCCACCCTAGACCTCTTGAAATCAAAATGTCAGAAGGCAGAGGATTCTGCACTTTTAAGATGTTCCAGACACTGCTGCTTTAAGAGTTCAGAGTTTAGAACACTCTGGGGTTGGAGGAAGGGGGAATGTCTGGGGTAGGGGGGTGGACTTGAGGAGGTATGTAGTGCTAGGAGGGAAGGGAGACTTGGCGGGTATGGCTAAAAAGGAAAACAAATAAATACATTATAGTGTGGTGGGTGCTTTAATCAAGTTATACATGCAAAGTGCTAAGAATATATAGTGAGGAAGAATTAAGCTGAACTACATATTGTCAGAGAATTACCAAGATTTCTAAAATTATTGTATCTAGAATTGTTGATATTATTTCTTAGAATGTTAATTAACTCAGTTGTTTATACTTGAAGTACACCTAAATTTAATAGGGAAAAAGTTTATATTTTTAAAAAAGTGAATTCCCAAGTAATTAAAGATTCCCAAGTAATCTTGAAAATTGTATGCAGGTATCATCTGAGTTAACAGCATTTCTACTGTGTGAATTTATCCTAGTGATATAGTTAGGGTGTATGCACAGGTTTGATAACAAAGTTATTCCCTGTAGTGAATAAATTGTGACCAAGTGCTCATTTTCATCAAGTCCCAGAATCAGTTCTCCATGGACAACCTCCCTTATCCCACTTTTGTATTGTCATAAGACATTCTGGACTATAAATAGTTTCCATTTCTTTTCAGGCCCTGCAAAGCCCGTACTCTGTCTATACTAAACGTTTTCCAGTGACAAAAACAGAATTTAGGAATTTAATTAATCATTAGCCATGGCCAGTCACACTGGGCAGGATCATGTACAGAGCATAAATTTTCATGCTAATGTCCAAGCTCGGTGTGTTGAGTTTGGTAGACTGGACATGCTAGCCACTCACTGCAAAGAGATGGCTCTAAAGTCCACCTGCCTGTCATCTCTGACTCCTCTAGGCATATAGCACCTAAACCATAGGTTTTCAACTTGGCCTGAGAATCACTTGAGCTACTTATTATGTGTGTGTGTGTATACACATATACCTATATATATATATATATATATATACATATCTTTTTATATATATATATAAAGAATATATATGTATTCTTTACATAAGACCAATCAAACCAGAATCTCTCAGCTGGGACTTGTGCATTGAATATAGACCGTCTTAGCTTTTCCTCTCTAATTCACAGGCGAGCATTTAACATTCAGTTCAGTCCAGTCACTCAGTCATGTCCGACTCTTTAAGACCCTATGGACTGCAGCACACCAGCCTTCCCTGTCCATCACCAACTCCCGGAGCTTGCTTAAACTCATGTCCATTGAGTCTGTGATGCCATCCAACCATCTCATCCTCTGTCATCCCCTTCTCCTTCTGCCTTCATTCTTTTCCAGCATCAGGGTCTTTTCAAATGAGTCAGTTCTTCACATCAGGTGGCCAAAGTA
Organism: Giraffa tippelskirchi; assembly: GCF_054371585.1. NCBI lineage: Eukaryota > Metazoa > Chordata > Mammalia > Artiodactyla > Giraffidae > Giraffa > Giraffa tippelskirchi. Next base: position 126,600,226 of record NC_137276.1, on the reverse strand, counting down.
TTGGAGTTTCAGCTTCAGCATCAGTCCTTCCAATGAATATTCAGGATTGACTTTCTTTAAGATTGACTGGTTTGATCTCCTTGCAGTCCAAGGGACTCTCAAGAATCTTCTCCAATACCACAGTTCAAAAGCATAAGTTCTTTGGTGCTCAGCTTTCTTTATAGTCCAACTCTCACATCCATACATGACTTCTGGAAAAGCCATAGCTTTGACTAGATGGACCTTTGTTGGCAAAGTAATGTCTCTGCTTTTTAATATGCTGTCTAGGTTGGTCGTGACTTTTCTTCCAAGGAGCAAGTGTCTTTTAATTTCATGGCTGCAGTCACTATCTACAGTGATTTTGGAGCCAAAAAAGATAATGTCTCTCACTGTTTCCACTGTTTCCCCATCTATTTTCCATGAAGTGATGGGACCAGATGCCATGATCTTAGTTTTCTGAATGAGTTTTAAGCCAACTTTTTCACTCTCTTCTTTCACTTTTATCAAAAGGCTCTTTCATTCTTTGCTTTCTACCATAAGGGTGGTATCATCTGTGTATCTGAGGTTATTGATGTTTCTCCTGGTAATCTTGATTTCAGGTTGTGCTTCATCCAGCCTGGCATTTCACATGATGTACTCTGTATATAAGTTAAATAAGCAGAGGGACAATATATAGCCTTGCCGTACTCCTTTCCCAATTTGCAACCAGTCTATTGTTCCATGTCCGGTTCTAACTGTTGCTTCTTGACCTGCATACAGATTTCTCAGGAGGCAGATAAGGTGGTCTGGTATTCCCATCTCTTCAAGAATTTTCCGCAGTTTGTTGTGATCCACACAGTCAAAGGCTTTGGCATAGTCAATAAAGCAGAAGTAGATGTTTTTCTGGAACTCTCTTGATTTTCTATGATCCAACGGATTCAACTTTTAACATTAGCATGTACTTAATGACCTATTCCCTCATTCATTCAACACATTTACTGAGTATTTATGCTCCAAGAATTTCTAAGTGCTAGGGATACTAGAGAATAGAAAAAAATGCTCAATTCCCATCAATATTCTAATAGGAGGAGACAGACAGGTGGTATCAGGTAGTGACGAGTGCTATAAAAATAAGACATGGTAACAGTTTGGAAGCTCCCCTGGAAAAGGGAATGGCTACCCACTCCAGTATTCTTGCCTGGAGAATTCCATGGATAGAAGAACCTGGTGGGATATACTCCATGGGGCCAAAAAGAGTCAGACATGACTGAGTGACTAACAATTTCACATTTTTTTTCAAGGGTAGACAAGCCACATAATGCATCAAACAAGGACACATTGAGAGTAATTATCTATAATTATGTTAAGAGAATGCAAATGAAACCAGGACTGTCCTGGATAAAGATATATAGTCACTCTGGGTAAGATGTTAAAAAACATGGTTTGGGTAAGGAATGAGGGGCTTTTAAAAAATGATGTGCCATTCAGAAAGGCATTTCCTTCAAGAGAAACATCTAAGCAGAAGCCTGAGGAAGACACAGTCGCTAGCTATGAGGATATTAGGGGAAGAGCATTTCAGGTAGGTGGAATAGCATCTGAGGTAGAGGCAAGCTTGGCATGTTAGGGGAAAAAACATCTATTAAGTCTAAGCTAATTTACAGTTCTTATTACCTAACTTTGTTAATGAAGACCCCATTTGGGGAAGCTAAGAAATTAATTTGAGTCTAAAGAAACAACTGACATTTGTATGGGTTCTATGGGTTTAGAGGAAGAAAAATAGCCAGGTCAAATCAAGCATATTACAATAGGAAAAACAAACAAATTTATTAAAAAAAAAAAAAATTGAGGGACTTCCCTAGTGGTCTAGTGGCTAAGACTCCACATTCCCAATGCAGGGGGCCTGGGGTTTGATTCCTGGTAAGGGAACTAGATACCACATGCCACAACTAAGGGTTCAAATGCCACAACTAAAGATCCTGTATGCCGCAACTTAGACCCAGTGCAGCAGCCAAATAAATATATATTAAAAAAAAAAAAAATTGGCACAGGTGCATACAAGTTTCTAGCAATGTAAGCCAAAGTCTGGTTTTAAAACAAAAGCCTATAGTATCAATTAGAGTTGCCATTATTTATTGACTTCTTGCCTACAAACTTTTAAAAAGCAGCTGTCTTTTATTTTCAAATGCAAAGCTGATGGAAATTTACCAGGGAAATCCATATTAAACAAAAGAAAATATTTGCAACATTATTAACTGAATTCTTTTGACTCCATCACCTACCTGAGACTCTTTTATTTTTTACTTTCTCAAGACTTCACTTAATTGGAAATCAAGGCTCTGAATTGGTTATTTCTCCATCAGTGTGTTTACATTGAAACGAAGGAAACCTCTTGGTTTCAGAGTTATGTAAAGTCATCAAAAAACAATGTTTCTTTGGTTAAAAAGAATCTTCTACAGACATGAAATCAATGTGACCGTAAGAGAAAAGGAAACCAAAACTGTTTATCAGGCTTCAAAGTTAAAAGCCAGGAAATTGTAACAGCATCAACAAAATCCTGTATGTGGACCCGTTGGTAAAAAAAATAAGTGGGCTAATTGAATATGTAAGTGACCTAGAAAAGGAGTGTTGATTGACAATTAATTTTATTCATTCTTCTATTTTGTTGAATGCCTGCCACAAATAGTTGCTGGGCATGCAATGGTAAGCAGAACAGACATGATTCCTGCCTTCATATAGGATATGGAAGATGACAGATATTACTTGAATAATCACTCAAATCAATCTAAAATTACAAACTTTACTAAATGCTTTGAAGAACAGCAGGGTGTCATCACTGAGACCTACCTAGGCTGGGGATCCAGGGAAGGCTTCATTGGTGAAGAAACACGACTGAGCTCAATGATTAAGGAAGCATTAACTAGCTCAGAGTGAGTTGGGTGGGAGAAATGAACAGCGGTCAGGACATGGGAACTGCAAGTGCAAAGCCAGAATTGTGAAGGTGTGGCATGCAAAGAGAGCAAGTATGTCTAGAAAGTCGAAAGTGAGAGGGAGAGTGGCTAGAGATGATGTGGGGATATAGACGTTCAGGCTTGATTAAGAATTCGGCAGAAAAATAGGCAGTCACTTCAGTGTTTAAATTAGAAAAATGATGTGACCATAGTTTATTTTTAAAAGTCAGCTCTGGGGTCAGGAGAACTTCCACTTTTAGTAATAGATTAGGTGATTCAGGCTAGCACTCTTACCCAGACAACCCACAAAGTTGGAAAAAAATTTTTTTCAATTATTCCAAGAGCTAACATAAAGAATTATGGTAATTAGACCTGAGAGAAGAAGACTCAGAGGTGAGCAGAACATTTCAAGCCACTTTTCCCAAAGAGGTGATTGAGAAGCTGAAGAGAACTTTTGACAGCCTAGCAGGGATCGGGGTATAAAAACTGAAGTTCAGGGAAGGTCAAGGGGAGAGACGCCAGGTTTGGGGTTGGGACCCAAAGGACTACATGGGGAGTGAGGGTAAACCAGAAATAGACGAGCCCTCCTAGCTTCAAATCCTCTCAGGTTCTGCAATTGGATTAAAATGATCTAGGATTGCTAGTGGCCTTAACTTCTTGCCAGAAGCAAACATAAATCCTCCTTGGAGAAAGATAATATTATTGTAGGCCTCAAACTATTTTTACAATTATCTAAATGCAATATCTGGCACTCAATTAAAAGCAACCAGATAAGCATTCCAAACTAATGGGATATGTCAAAGGACACAGAAGCCAGATTAAAGGTTCTCCTACTTGCCAAAACAGGGCAGTTTGAATTCTAAAAATAATGACGGCAATTCATTATAATATATTGAATGAAAAAAAATCCATGAGTCAATCAAAATATTCAAAAAAAAAAAAAAAGGCAAGGAGTGGAGACAGTGTGCAGGGGAGGAGGGAAAGCTCTTCTTTACAGAAGGGTTCCAGGTAATGTAGATGGATTGACAGGATTAGAAAATCATCATTTCATAACAACTAATATAATAATTGACAAGGAAAGATCATCAATGGATGTTAACACTACTGGGTGAGAGGTTGGAAAATAAAACATTCACGTAGTCTCCAAGTATCTCCTTGTACATTGAAAAAAAGAAAACGTGAAAGTGTTGGTCGCTCAGTTTTGTCCAACTCTTTTTGACTACATGGACTGTAGCCCACCAGGCTCCTCTGTCCATGGAACTCTCCAGACAGGAATATTGGAGTGGGTTGCCATTCCCTTCTCTGGGGGACCTTTCTGACCTAGGGATCAAACCTCGGTCTCCTGCATTGCAGGCAGATTCTTTACTGTCTGAGCCACCAGGGAAGCCCAAACATTACTCATGAATAACTAAAGGAAAGATGGGATTTCCCTGATGGTCCTGTGGTTAAGAATTCGCCTTGCAATGCAGAAGACTTGGGTTCTAAACTTGGGTTCCCTTGTTGGGAAACTAAGATTCCTCATGCCTTGGAACAGCACACTCCACAACTATAGATTCTGCACAATGCAACAAAAGATCCCATGTGACGTGACTAAGACCTGATGCAGCCAAATAAATATTTTTTAAAAATAACTAAAGAAGTAATCTGACCATTAAAGAAATCACACACCAGCTTAACCCAATGGTCAAACTTAAATGACTGCTAACAGACATTATAAACCTTCTGATATGATGAACAAAAGAAGACAAACCATCATCTATGTAGTATTCTTGTCAAATGTATACATCTATTGAACTTTAATTACAGTGTAAGGCATGTGTTTGGAGCTTTAGATGAATGAGACCTTAAGATAAAACTTTGTCTTCTCTGAATTCAAGTTTATAAATAGTTCATGAGATAAGTCATCCATGAAAATTATAAGAATTATTTTGTTTGCCAAGGGTAAAACAACAATATCACAAAGATCTGCAAATGCCCACCTGATCATCCAAGACTCTAGCTCTCTCCTATATGAACTTATCAATAGAATGTGTTAACACTCTGAAAGCAGTGTTTTAATGAAGACAGAGTTTGATATGGAAATCTCTAGTTCACCTACTGAGCTATATGGCAATTTAACTGAACAAAAAATTAGAGATTCTATTATGCCTTGGCAACTGGCTGGGCACTGAACATACTTCTCAAAAGGCAAACTCTCCTCTGGGAGATGTCTTTTTTAAACTGCTGGTAGTCATTTCAAGTTCAATGAAAGAGTTTTCAGTCTTTTCTTGAGAGTGCATTTTGACTGGAATGTGCAGGCATTTGAGCACCCAAGGGGTTAAAAGAGGAACTGCCCTAGAAACAATAGAATGAAGGAAGTGCATGATAGAATTTCAGTCCTTTTTAAGAATGTGTGGGAGGGTTGAGGGAGCTAGTTGTAGAATAGTTTGGTTTTGTTTTTTGGAGAGAAGAGGATTGGTTAGTTACTTGGTTAAGGAGAAAGAAAGGAATATAAAGAAGAGAAGGACATTACAGAAATATCAGCATACCTTCCCATAGCTATCAGGGCCCAGGTTGGGAAGTGGGAGTAGGGTAGGTGGAGGAAACAATTTCTAGAACATAAATGTCTTAATCTAAGCATGAGAGAACAATCACACAAATTCAAATAGTGGGACACTCTGCAGAACTCATTAAAGAATAGCAATGTTATGAGAGGAAAGGAAAACAAAAGCAGCAGAACTATTCTAGGTTAAAGGAAACTAAAGGCCATGTCTGAGCTTTATATAGACATTGGATATTAAACAATGCTGCAAAGAATATTATTCAAACAGTTGGGAAAATTTAAATATGTAATGAATATTAGATACGTTATTAATGTCAAGCTTCTTGAGAATGGTAAGAGAGGTATTGTGATTATGTAGAAGAATGTCCTTGTTCTTAAGACACAGAGATACATGTTGAAACATTTAGGGGATGAAGCATCATGACATCCGTACTTTCAAATGGCTCAGGCAAAAAAAAAAAAATGTATACATATATGCAGTCCTCATTTTGCCTGGTAATGCAAAACTCAAAAATGACCATGTTTGAAAAAACAGACTGGTGGCATAGTGGATAAAAATCCACCGGCCAATGCAAGGGGACATGGGTGTGATCCCTGGTCCAGGATTATTCCACATGCCATAGAGCAACTAAGTCCATGTGCCATGACTACTGAAGGCCACGTACCCTAGAACCTGTGCTCTGCCACAAAAGAAGCCACTGCAATGAGAAGCCCTCACACTGCAATGAAGAGTAGCCCTTGCTCACTGTAGCTAGGGAAAGCCTACACAGTGCAACCAAAAATAAATATTAAAAAAAAAAAATGACTGTGTAAAGTGAAACTGTGCAAAATTATTTTTAATGATCAGTGGGGGAAATTACCACTGTTCTATGACTTTTAAACAGTTGTATCAAAACACTATGAACTCTTACGTTCAGTTATAAATGTAGGAAAAGGAAAAATTAGTAAAACGAATTTTTGTTTAGTATGCTGTCATTCAGTTGCTAAGTCATGTCTGACTCTGCAACCCCATGAACTGCAGCACACCAGGCTCCTCTGTCCACCACTATCTCCCAGAGTTTGCTCAAATTCATATCAACTGAGCTGATGATGATATCTAACCATATTATCCTCTGCTGCCCCCTTCTCCTTTCGCCTTCAATCTTTTCCAGCATCAGAGTCTTTTTCCAATGAGATGACTCTTTGCATCACGTGGCCAAAGTATTGGAGCTTTAGCTTCAGCATCAGTCCTTCCAATGAATATTTAGGGTTGATTTCCTTTAGGATTGGCTGATTTGATCTCCTTGCAGTCCAAGAGACTCTCAAGAGTCTTTTCCAATATCATAGTTCAAAAGCATCAATTCTTTGGCACTCAGTCTTCTTTATGGACCAACTGTCATTATCCATACATGACTACTGGAAAAACCATAGCTTTGACTATACAGACCTTTGTTGGCAAAGTGATGTCTCTACTTTTTAATATGCTGTCTATTTTTGTCACAGCTTTCCTTCCCAGGGGCAAGCATCTTTTAAATTCATGGCTGCAGTCACCATCCACAGTGATTTGAGAGCCCAAGAAAATAAAGTATGTCACTGCTTCCACTTTTTCCCCTTCTATCTGCCATGAAGTGGTACTGTAATTTAAAACATTAGAAATATTGAGGATTAAAGTATCTTATTTCTTCATAAAAAACTGAAGAGTAGTTTGAACAGTTCTTCTGATCATGTAACTATATAGAATCTTCTCTATGCCTTTCAAATTGTCATATTCCTAAGTTTGAATCAGTTTGCCGCCTTTCATCTCTTTCACTTACAATGTTGTGAAATATCTCCAAACACTCCTATAATGTGAAGTTTTTGATAATGTCACTTCCCTGGGACATCTTCATCCTTTTCATCACAACCACTTTCCTTATTAATCTTGATAGATTTGCCTTCACTAAGTTCCTCTGGCTGCATTTCCAGAGTGTATCTAATGGTAGCAGTGTCAATATTCCCAGTTAAGTCTTGCATAACTCCATTTATGTTTGATTTGAATTTCACTTTCAGCATTATTACTTTTAATTTCTTTCCTGCATTTTCATCTTTTTTGGTCAATACCCTTTTTATAAAATGTCATGTGATTTATCACTGAGAGACAAGGAGGCAATACAATTGTATGCTTTGCTATCTCTGCATGAACTGAGTAACAGATGTGTAGTGACCATTCTAACAGATTTGAAAGACGTGTCATGATTGGTCACTGTCACTGGTCATTACAAGCCTCTGTTAATTATGTAGCTATTTGAAGACTGAAGCTCTCGCAGTGAAGTTTGCACTTTACACAATTACAGTTAGTATACCGTGGTAATTGAAATTTGAATCATGTCATTGTGTAACTGCCTCTCTCTGTGTGTGTACACCTATTTATGTGTGTGAATTTCAATAAAAGGTATATAGGTACCCATTGCACTATTCTGGCAGCTTTCTGTAATTTCAAATTTGTCATAATGAAAGTTGGAGCAAGACAGGGGAAAATAAGCAGGTCGTGGAGGAGACAATGAAATAAAAAAATGTAGAGAAACAATAGGCAACAAAAACAGACCAACAGGGAATCCAGAGAATAGAAAAGGCTGTGGAATTAGACTGCTTCGGTTTGAATCCCACTTTACCCATCAGCTGTATGATCTTGGACAAGTTATGTACTCTCTGAATTGATTTCCTCTTAAAAAAAATGGAGGTAAAACTGCTACCTACTTCACATGGTAATATAATGACTAAATAAGTTGTATATGGACTTCCCAGTTGGTCCAGTGGTTAAGAATCTGCCTGCCAATGCAGGGGACACAAGTTTGATCCATGGTCTGGGAAGAATCCACATGCCTTGGATCAACTGGGCCTGTGTGCCACAACTACTGCGCCTGTGCAGCCTAGAGCATGGGCATGGCAACAAGAGATGCTACCACATTGAGAAGCCAGCACACAGCAAGTAGAGAAAGCCCAAAGTGAAGTGAAAGTGAAGTAGCTTAGTCGTGTCCAACTCTTTGGGACCCCATGGACTGTAGCCTACCAGGCTCCCCCATCCATGGAATTTTCCAGGCAAGAGTACTGGAGTGGGTTGCCATTTCCAGAGAAAGCCCAAGCACAGTAATAAAGACCCAGTGCTGCCAAAAATAAAGAAATACATAAATTTTAAAAAATAAATAAATAGGTTACATATATAAAGTACTTAGCACAATAGTGATTCACAGTAACTACTTTATAAGTGTAAGCTATTGCAGGTTTGTTAATCTAGTGGAGACTTTAATATATTCAGACACCATAGGAATCCAGATTGAAGAAGGGATAATGGATATGGTTCCTAAGAAGGTGAGAGGAAATGCGATCTGAAGAAGAAACAGAGGCATTGGTCTTGGACCAAAATATGAATATCTCTATTTTAACAGGAGGTACAGAGAATACCGCGGGTGCCCATGTAAGTTGGGTGGTAAATATGCTAGGGAGAAGGTGTGACAGTATAATGACTTCTGTTTTCTCCAAGAAATAAAAGATAAGGTATTTTCTGAGAGTGAGCAGCAGGGCAGGGGTTTAGAGACTGAGGAGAGTGGAGAAGATCTGAAATGGCCCTTGCAGAGAGTAAGAGAACCAGTTGGCCAAAGAAATATAACAGCATTGTTGGCAGTGAGGGTCCAGAGCTCAGTTCAGTTCAGTCGCTCAGTCGTGTCCGAATCTTCGCAACCCCATGGACCACAGCATGCCTGGCCTCCGTGTCCATCACCAACTCTCAGAGTTAAAGGAGACAAGGGAGTTTCAGGTATTGGCAAGAGGATTACAGAAAGTACGAATCATGAAATCTAACCTGGGATGGAGGGAGGCAGGACAAGGCCTGTGGTGAAAGGGAAGGGAACCATGGATTAAGGAAAGGTTCCTGTTAGGATCAAGGAATGGTCCCAGTGAAAATTGTTTAACAAACAAACTAGCCATTTCCTAAATTAGGGAGCAGTGCTCTATGTAAACAGGATGTTCAGTAGGGGCTCTTTCTGTTTTCCTTTTGGCTGAAGCCCTAAAGACTGAGAAGAAAACAATAGGTGCTATAATGAGGGGCTATATCACCAATGCAGGACTTGTAAAGAGGGGTCAAACTGGTTTTGTGACCTTAAATCCACTCAACTGGAGTATGTATAAGCATAGGGGTTGAAAAATTGGGAGACATTTTCCTTTAAGAATTGGAATACCTTGGCTTTTTCTTCTCCCCTCTCCTAGGTGAAGGGAAGAGTTCTCCTCTCTTCTCAAACTAAGTGAGAGAGATAATATAAGAAAGCACCTGAAGAGCTTCCAACATGCCTCCTTCAGTTTGAAGAGTGTAAGGACTGGTAAGAGAAGCTCTGGCCAAATGGGAGGTGGTGGGGGCGGTCGGGCTGCACTGGGAGCCCATCTCCCAGCAGTGGGCCAGGGGTGGCAGAGTATTGCTCCTGGGCCAGATGTGGGCCTGTGGGAAGAGGCGGTCTGGAGTTATCTCAGATTTCAAGATGGGCTAGAGGGCGTGGCCACCAGATGGCCCGGGGGCTGAGGAAGGAATTGTAGGAAGCCAGTAGGAGGCAAGAGACATTGCTTTCACACATTAGTGTGATACTGCTGAGGAGGTCCACAGTGTGGCTGTGGGAGGGGCGGGCTTGAAAGGCCTGGAGTAGAAGGTCACTGAGGGTGAAGAGGTCAAGATAGGAAAGGTCTGGTGGTAGCTGAGTCTGCTTTGTGGATGATGACGCATCCACGATGTTGGCAAAGATTGGGGTAGAAAGACTGCAAGCCATATATGCCCAAGGCCAGAGGTTCTCAGACTTGCGGGCACCATTTAGAAGATACAGAGGGAGGCTTATTGAAATAAGATAGAGCCTGGATATCTGTGTATTTTTTGCAAGTTACCAGGTGATCTGGAATATCCAGCAGAGTCTGAAAACCACTGCCCAAAATTTAGTGCAAAGAACAGAAGATTGTTCAGTACATAACAGTTTCTACCAGAAGAAAGGAAGAGAGGGCAATTTACCCAAACAAGAGGCCCTTAGAAGCAATTTTCTGTTAAAAAAAGAGTAGGGAAGTAGTGGTCTGTAAACATTAGCCTTCCAATGCATTACCCATAACTATCACTTTTCTTTCCTCCTCCCTTCCCTCTCCCTGCCTTCCGTCCTGTGAACATGAGCATTGTGGAATGAATTGTGTCTCCTCCAAAAAAAAAAAAAAAGATGGGTTGAAGTCTTTATCCATAGTAACTTAGGCTGTGAACTTAATTGGAAATAGGGCCACAAAAATTTGAAAATAGATATAATTAGTTAAGATGAGATCATACTGGAGAAGGGTGGTCCCTAATTCAATATAATAGTGTTCTTGAAAAACACAGTTCAGTTCAGTTGCTCAGTTGTGTCCGACTCTTTGCAACCCCATGAATCGCAGCACTCCAGGCCTCCCTGTTCATCACCAACTCCCAGAGTTTACCCAAACTCATGTCCATCAAGTCGGTGATGCCATCCAGCCATCTCATCCTCTGTTGTCCCCTTCTCCTCCTGCCCCCAATCCTTCCCAGCATCAGGGTCTTTTCCAGTGAGCCAGCTCTTCGCATCAGGTGGCCAAAGTATTGGAGTTTCAGCTTCAACATCAGTCCTTCCAATGAACACCCAGGATTGATCTCCTTTAGGATGGATTGGTTGGATCTCCTTGCAGTTCAAGGGACTCTCAAGAGTCTTCTCCAACACCACAGTTCAGAAGCATCAATTCTTCGGTGCTCAGCTTTCTTCACAGTCCAACTCTCACATCCATACATGACTACTGGAAAAACCATAGCCTTGACTAGACGGACCTTTGTTGGCAAAGTAATGTCTCTGCTTTTTAATATGCTATCTAGGTTGATCAAAACTTTCCTTCCAAGGAGTAAGTGTCTTCTAATTTCATGGCTGCAATCACCATCTGCAGTGATTTTGGAGCCCCAGATAATAAAGTCTGACAATGTTTCCATTGTTTCCTCATCTATTTCCCACGAAGTGATGAGACCAGATGCCATGATTTTAGTTTTCTGAATGTTGAGCTTTAAGCCAACTTTTTCACTCTCCTCTTTCACTTTCATCAAGAGGCTCTTTAGTTCTTCACTTTCTGCCTTAAGGGTGGTGTTATCTGCATATCTGAGGTTATTGATATTTCTCCCAGCAATCTTGATTCCAGCTTGTGCTTCCTCCAGCCCAGCATTTCTCATGATGTACTCTGCATATAAGTTAAATAAGCAGGGAGACAATATACAGCCTTGACGTACTCCTTTTCCTATTTGGAACTAGTCTGTTGTTCCATGTCCAGTTCTAACTGTTGCTTCCTGACCTGCATAAGGTTTCTCAAGAGGCGGGTCAGGTCACAGCCACAGGCAAACACAGGACGCACATAGTGATGAAGGCAGAGGCTAGTTATGCAGCTGTAAACCAATAAATGCCGAAGGTCACTAGCCAACCACTGGAAGCTAGAAAGAAGCAAAAACTTTCTCTGCAGGTTTCAGAAGAGAGCAGGGTCCTGCTGACATCTTGATTTGGGACTCCAAGCCTTCAAAACTGGAAGACAATGCATCTCTGTTGTTTTAAGCCACCCATTTGTGGTACTTTGTTATGGTCGCCCTAGGACACTACTACGATAATGTATACAATGAGATAGTCCTTTCTTGATGCACCATAAATCATCTATCTCTATTACATTCTGCCCATTTTGTGTCCCTGTCTCCTTTTCATTGAACTTCCCTTGTAGCTCTGTGAGTAAAGACTCTGCCTGTGATGCAGGAAACCCAGGTTCAATTCCTGTGTTGGCAGATCCCCTGGAGAAGGAAATGGCAACCCAGTTCAGTATTATTGCCTGGGAATCCCATGGATAGAGGAGCCTGGCAGGCTATAGTCCATGGGATTGCAAGAGTCGGACACGACTGAGTGACACCACCACCACCACAGGCTCTCTCAGGACACTGAGAACTCATGTGTAAGTCAAAGGATGTCCTAAGAACAAGAAAAAATTCACTACTTGACATACTTAATCTGAAATACAATACATTTTGTGTTCTTGGTGAAACAGTCGGCCCCCACACTGGCTTCTGCACTTAGTATTGACAAATGAGTCAGTTCATGTAAGACAGGTAGCTTATTTGAGTAGGTGGGTGTTAAAGTTATTTTGAAAAAAAGGAAAAGAAGCCTGTAAAATATACCTGCATGCAACTCTCACAAGAAAGAGTTCCCATGAGGAATCTTAAAACACAGTCTAAACCAAAGTGTTGAGAAAAGTTCTTAGCAATCATACATAATGGGCTCCACTTCCAAAAATCCTCCCTCCCACTTCCTCTAATTTTCATAGCTATTCTCTCCTTTGCAACACTGAAAGAAAGTCTCAGGCCACTGAATGGCTCGAGAGGCCACACTTACTGACTAAAAAAAGAGGAAGAGCCTGATTTATTTAGCAAAGACTACAGAAACCAAACAGAAGTAAGGATACCACTCAGAGCAGGAACAGAGAGAAACAGCATATCTCATTCAGCTATCTCCAACCTCCCACGATCATGCCTCTGACATGTCAGATCAATATGTATCTTGTGGCCCAGAAATGCTACTTCTAGAAATTTCACTTACAGAAAAAAAAAAAAATAAAGGGTCACAGAAAGGACTAGTGTGGCTTGTGGACTCTAGAGAGAGGAAGGAGCCAGTGGTTACTAGCTGAGGTCAGCGGTAGTCTCCCAAGACTTATATCTAGAAGAAAAATAAGATGCTAAGTCTCCTATTTTACATCAGGACCTTGAGCATGAACTGTATAAGGGACAGGGTATGTTAAAAGGGCATCTGGGCCAGAGATGCCTGCTTCCCAGCTTTGGCTGCACATATGTGGTTCCAAAGTTCCCTTTTAAGTCATAATTTAGCCTTATGTATGATATTTTCACTTAGATGTTCCAGCTACCCGAAGCTCTCCACACCTAAAAACTTAGTTAGTTCATCTCCACCCCATCTGCCTTCCCCAAATCAGTCTCTTTCTCTTGAATTTCCTTTTTATGTGCTCTCTGAATCTCCCCCAAGAGTTATCTGCTTGTACTGTCTCAAATTGCTCAGCTCTGTCATGCTCTCCCAATGACCTGGTTAAGGCCTCCAGTGACCTTGGTGTTGGCCAATCTAATAGTCACTTTATTCTCCTTATACTCCTCAGTGGCTTTTAAGCTGCACACTTCTCAGCTAACCATTCTCTTCTCTTGACCTCTGGTACATTGTACTTCCTGGTTTCCTTTCTATTTCCTTTCTCCATTTCTTCTCTATCTTCTTACTCTCTCCTCTTCAATCTCTAAAATACAGAGTCCCACTAACACATCATTAAATACTATTAATATACACTGATTGACCATATATCCAGTAGGCTCTAGATGGTACAAATAATTACTTACTTGCCATTTTCTCTCTCAATCTCTCTCAGGCATCTCAAACACAACATCAGTTCAGTTCAGTCGCTCAGTCATGTCTGACTCTTTGCGACCCCATGAACCACAGCACCCCATGCCTCCCTATCCACGACCAACTCCCGGAGTTTACCCAAACTCATGTCCATTGAGTCGGTGATGTCATCCAACCATCTCATCCTCTGTCATCCCCTTCTCCTCCTGCCCTCAATCTTTCCCAGCATCAGGGTCTTTTCAAATGAGTCAGTTCTTCGCATGAGGTGGCCAAAGTATTGGAGTTTCAGCTTCAATATCAGTTCTTCCAATGAATACCCAGGACTGATCTCCTTTAGGATGGACTGGTTGGATCTCCTTGCCCAACATAGCCCCAGTCAAACTCCTGATTCTCTTTCAATGTCTCCCGGTTCAAACTGTTCTCCTCCAGTCTTCCCAACTCAGTCAATGGTATATTCAATTCCATGTAATTGTGCCAGGCGGAAGCCTCTCCCTTTCCCTTGTCCCCTACATCTAATCCATATGTAAGCTCTATGGTTTCTACCTTCACAAAAAATCTTAAATGAATTTCTCTATATTCCTCTTCTACCACTTTGGTCTAAGCTAACACCTAGCCTCGAGACTGACTTCTCTGACACATCTCTTACCACCTTCACCCCAACCTGCATCTCTTCACCCAGTTAGAAAGTGAAATTTTAAGAACTTACTACAACCTACAAGGCCACGCATGATGTAGCTTTCACTAGCCTCTCCAGGCTCATCTCATTCTGTTCTCTCCTTCGCCCACAGAGCTTAAACCTCTTGTCCTTTCAGTTCCTGGGACCAGCCCAGCTCTTTCCCACCTCAGGGCGTTTGCATAAACTGTTCCCTTTTCCTTGAACACTTTCAGCCTACTCCTTTTATGTGTATTCCCTTTGCCTAATTACACTTGACATTAAGTAAAATAATTGACACATATTAATAGTAGACTTTTAGTATTTGCTGATTGAGGACAACAAATAGATCTGACTAGAAAAGTCTACCAACAATCCACTGGCCAATAAGTAGGACAAGGCGAAAGCACTTACTCTATGCCATAAAGTACCTGTTAGGAAAATAGAATGAAGTTCATAAGGATATCGAAGACTGGTGCTTCTTTTCCTTAAGGATTCTAAAATCTCAGTGGACACGTAAGGAAGTAACCAAAGTACTGAAAGAACAATGTTTAGCTAGCATGAGGCACTTTAAATTCTTTCAGAAAAAGGTAGGGTATAAATCACAAATAAATAATACTAAAGCAGCAGCAGTGTAGAAAGATGACTAATTGCCAAACGATTAGCATAGATTTGTGGTTCCCAACATTTTCATCACCACATCTGCTTCATTATGCTTTTCCTTTGTTATTTAAAAAAAAAAAGTGTCTAATAAGCACATTACACTTACATATGCAATAATATGCTTTTCCACTTTTAATCGTATGTAATTCCTTAGTTAGACATACGTAATCCCTAAATGGGGCTTCCCAGGTGGCACTAGTGGTAAAGAACCCCCCAGCCAATGCAGGAGACATAAGAGATGCAGGTTCGATCCCTGAGTCAGCAAGATCCCCTGGAGGAGAGCATGGCAACCCACTCCAGCATTCTTGCTTGGAGAATCGCATAGACAGAGAAGCCTGGCAGCCTATGGTCCATAGGGTCACAAAGAGTCAGACATGACTGAAGTGACTTGGCACACACACAGTCCCTAATTAGAGCACTTAACCAGCATGCTATAAAAAAATGCAAGCCAAAAGTAGAGCCAGGTACCTTTTATTACTGAATAAACTTTCACTAGACTTTTTGAAATATTTAAAACAGCTTGCAAAACTCCCTTTAGGTATTCCATTCAACACTTTAGCCTATGTATTTTGTTAAGAAAATAATACACATTGGATCGAAAAATTGTGGTATATATACACAATGGAATATTACTTAGCTATAAAAAGGAACACATCTGACTCAGTACTAATGAGGTGGATGAACCTGGAGCCTATATACAGAGTGAAGTAAGTCAGAAAGAGACAAATAGTGTACATTAATGCATATATATGGATTCTAGAAATATGGTATGGAGAGCCTACGTGCAGGACAGCAAAGGAAACACAGACATGAAGAACAGACTTTTGGACTCAGTGGGAGAAGGTGAGGGTGGAATGATTTGAGAGAATAGCATTGAAATATGTACATTACCATATGTGAAATAGATTACCGGTGTGAGTTTGATGTATGACCATGCAGGGCACCCAAAGCCAGTGCTCTGTGACAACCTGGAGAGATAGAGTGGGGACAGAGACGGGAGGAGGAATCAGGATGGATGGCCAATTTATATTAATATATGGTTTTTGCCATTAATATATGACAAAACCCGCCACAATATTTATATAATTAAAATAAATTAAAAAAAAAAAGAAAAGAATACTCATTATACCTAGCATTTTTCTCATAAAAGTTACCCTGTGCTCTTTGCTGATTAGTCACTGTAAAGTGAATCAGATTCTTTGAGGGAGATAAACTTATCATTATAGTATTTTGATAATAAGGTAATCAAGGTTTAGATAGCCTATCAGCCCCCAAATAGAGCAGACAGCAGAGCATTGCTCTACATCATGGCAGACACCACCACAGAATCGAATACGCCTCCTCTTTTCTTCACTGTTTGCCATGAAACAGTAGACAGAGGAATGAATAAAAAATAAATGAATCAGACTTTCCTTTTTAATGGAACTATTGGGTATCTTTTAATTCTGTCTTTAGGCTAGGAAGTAATGCTATATGCTAGTTGAAACTAATTTGACCATTAGAACTGTTTTTCTTCTGTAGTTGTAATTTTAATTATTTTAGACACCAGGACATGAATTCTTAAGTAATTTCCATCAAGAGGAGGAAGAACACGTAAATATCCATAAAGTAAACACTTCTCCATCCATGTGCTTTAGAAGTGTCTAAAATAAACTAAATGATATTTTCAAGCTGTCATTTTGACATTTCCTAAAAACTGACCACTTCAACAAATCAGTGTTTCTATAGAGGTGTTCAAGGTATGCAAACAAATCATGTTACAAAAGTTCTAAAGAAGAATGCTAATCATAAAATCATTGAACAACTTAACACCAGAACTCAAGATATTTCAATCCATAATTTTGCTAATAGGTTTTTGCTGATTCGTCTATATTTTTAGAGCTTTTGTGTGGGAAGCAAGCTGTAGTTTAGTTAGTGGAAATTTTATGTTACTAGACAAATGCTTGACAATTCAGATTTTTGGTTCTTAACACACCCTGTGATGGACCCAATCTCCACCTCTTTTTCTTCAAGATGTTCACAAACATCCCCATCTTCAGACCTTAAAGGCCTTTACAGTAAACATTTTCCTCCACATTTTAACCACAGACAAAACAACTATAGCAACTCTTCTGAGGTTATTTGTAGCCTTTGCAAAGCTAAAATCCAAAGCTGTGGGTTCTTTTTCATTAGGTATTTAAAAGTTTTTCTTTTATTGTGGTAAGGTCCATAACAAAATATGGCATTTTAACCATGAAATTCAGAGGCACATTAACCATACTCACAATATTGTACAACCATCACCAGTATTTATTTCCAAAACTTTTTCATTACTCTAAACAGAAACTCTGTATCACTAAGTATATTTTATGTAATATGTTGAATAAGTGCTTATTTATTAAATAAATAGTTCATCCACAAAAAAACATTTATTAAGTACCCACCATGCTTATCATCCCATGGTTGATACTGAAGATGAATAAGGAGCAACGGAAGAAAAACAAAAATGAACCAATGGAGGGAGTAAAAATATGTCATTTTTGAAATATTTGTGCCTTTCTATGGATGGTCATGTGACCAAGAAAACAATATTAATACTTGCTGTCTGATCTAAGCACATTCTGCATATTCATTCATTTAATTCCTATAACAATCCTGTGAGGTAGGTACTATTAATATCATCTTGATGCTACAGATGATGAAATGGAGGCTAAGGGAGATTAAATAACTTAACCAAGTTTACATCGCAAATAAGAGTTGCAGCTAGGTTTCCAACCTAGGCTGACAAGTTCACTGTGTGTGCCCTTAGAGAAAAGTTAAATAGTTCTAACTTTTTGAAAAATAAGTATTGAGCTATAATTTCCTTAAAATAAAATGCACCTAATTTAAGTTATAGTTTATAAGTTTAAATAAGTGTGCACAATGATGTCACAATCATAGTCAAGAAAACAGCACATTTTCATCACCCTAAAATGTTACCTTGTACTCTTTTGCAGTCCATTTTTCCTAGACCCACAACCCCTAGTTTTAGGCAGCTACTAGTGTGCTTTTTGTAACTAGATTTCTCCTTCCTCTACTTTCATATAAATAGGATCATACAGCTTGTACTTATTCTTTTATGTCTAGTTTCTTTTGCTCAGCATACTATTTGAGATCGTTGATACTGTTGCATGCATTACTAATTCCTTTCAATAACTGAGTAATATTCCACTGTATAGATATTTTATAATTTATCATTTCATCCGTTGATAGACATTTGGTTTATGTGCAGCTGTGACACTGTGGATAAATCTGCTAAAAACATTTATTTATAGATATATATACCCTTTCGTTTGTCTTGTGTAAATACTTATGAATGACATAGGTGGATTGTATGGTAAGTGTATACTTAACTTTTTTAAGAATCTGCCCAATTATTTTTCAGAGCTGTTGTAGCGTTTTCTGTTTCCATCCACCAGCAATGTATGACAGCTCTAGGTGCTCAATAGCCTTGCCAACAGTTGGTATTTTTGGTCTTTTTAATTTTAGCCTTTTAAATGAATAAGTTGTGGTGACTCATTGTGGTTTTACTTTGCACTTCCCTGGAGACTAAGAATATGAACCATCTTTTCATGGGTTTACCAGCCATTCATATATCTTCTTTTGTAAAGTTCTAATAATTTGCCCCTTGTTTTATTGGATTGTTTTATCTTTATACTACTGAGTTATACAAGTACTTCGTATATTCTGGGTACTAGTCTTTGGTCTAATGTGTATTTTGCAAATGTTTTTTTCCAGTTTGTGGCTTGTCTGCTTTTGTTTAAGACTTTCTCCCCATGTTTTCTCATCCAATCTTTTACAATTAAGTATGGTGTTGCTGCTGCTAGGTCGCTTCAGTCGTGTCCGACTCTGTGCGACCCCATAGATGGCAGCCCACCAGGCTCCGCCGTCCCAGGGATTCTCCGGGCAAGAACACGGGACTGGGTTGCCATTTCCTTCTCCAATGCATGAAAGTGAAAAGGGAAAGTGAAGTCGCTCAGTCGTGTCTGACTCTTCATGACCCATGGACTGCAGCCTATCAGGCTCCTCCATCCATGGGATTTTCCAGGCGAGAGTACTGGAGTGGGTTGCCATTGCCTTCTCCAAAGTATGTGTTAGTTGCAGACTTTTGTAGATTTTTTTTTAGCTCAGGTGTAAGAAGTTCCTTTCTACTCCTGATTTGTTGAGAGATTGTCATAAATGAATCATTTATCAAATGATTTTCTGTATCTATTAAGATGGTCATATTATATTATCCTTTATTTTGTTAATATGGTAAAGTGCAAGTGTTAGCTGCTCAGTCGTGTCCAACTTTTTGCAACCCCATGGACTGTAGCCCACCAAGCTCCTCTGTCCATGGAATTCTCCAGGCAAGAATACTGGAGTGGGTTGCCATTCCCTTTTCCAGGGGATCTTCCTTAGGGATCAAACCTGGGGTTCTCCTGCATTGCAGGCAGATTCTTTACCATCTGAGCCACCAAGGAAGCCCAATTTAACAATCACCATATTAATAATAAATATTTGATCAATTTTTGAATTTCAAATCAATCTTATTTTCCTGAGATAAACCTTACTGGATCATGACAGGGTCTCCTTTTAATCTTGCTGGATTCAATTTGGTAATATTTTGCTAAGGATCCTTACATATGCATTCGTGAGGGATACTGGTCAGTGCTCTTATAATGTTTTTAACAAGCTTTATGTCAGTAATGCTGGCTTCTTAAAATGAGTTGGGAAATTTGCCCTCCTCTTCTGTTTTGTGAGGCAGTTTAGGTAGAATTGATACTATTTTTCTTTAAATGTTTGGAGAAATTTACCAGTAAAGTTATTTGCATCTATTGTTAGGCCCAGATTTGGGCCTAAGTTTTATTCATTGGTCGAGTGAGGCAGCTTGTGGGATTTTAGTTACCCCACCAGGGACTGAAACTGGGCAGCAGCAGTGAAAGCAGAGTCCTTATCACTGGACCACCAGGGAATTCCCAGGCCTAATTTTAATATTTTAAATACATAGTAGGAATTCAATTTCTTTAATGAAGCTAAGCAGGTTTCCTATTTCTTCTTGAATCAATGTTGACTGAGTCTTTTAAGGGATTTTTTTCATTTAAGTTGCCAAATTTATTAACAAAGGTGTTCATATTACTTTAGTAAGCTTTTGATATTTATATAATCTATAATAATGTCACCTCTTTGGTTTCTAACATTCTTCTTTATTCTCTATTGGTTTTATTAATCTTTACAAAAAACTAGCTTTGGGTTTAATTATTCTCTTAATTGCCAGTCTTATTCTTATTGTCTTTCCTTCTGCTTACTTTGGTTAAAGTTTTCTTTTTTGTAACTTAAGTTGAAAGTTTTATTGATTTTATACCTTTCTACTTTTCTAATAGAAGTCTTTAAAGGTAGAGATCTCCCCCTAAGCACTGCTTTTGCTTATGTTTTGATATGTTGTGCTTTCATTTCCATTCTGTTCAAGATGTTTTCTAATTTTCTTGTTTCTTCTTTGATGCATAGGTTTAGACATGTGTAGTGTAATTTCCAAATATTTAGGGATTTTCCAGATATGTTACTGATTTCTAATTAATTTATCTTGTAGTCAGAGAATATTTTCTGAATGATTTGAACTGATACTTGTTAAATGGCCTTGAATGTGGTCTTTCTTGATGATTATTCTGTGTGCACTTGAAAAGGATGTGTATTCTGCTACTGTTGGGTGGAATAGTCTATAAATGTCAATTAGATCAAGTTGGTTGTTGTTCAGATAGTCTATATCCTTTTCTGTCTACTTGTTCAATAGATTACTGAGATAGTAGTATTGAAATCGGACCATAACCGTGGATTTGTCTACTTTTCCTTGCATTTCTGTTAATTTTCACTTCATGTATTTTGAAATTCTGTTACTAGGTGACATCAAGGACACTTTAGTTGTACAGAACTCAAATGTCTTCCAGGACTATGTGAGCACTGGAATTGGCTTACAGCTTCCCAGTCATTATATGAGCTCTTAAAATAAGCTGGATACTGTGTCCATCGGTGAATACAGGCTAGGTTATGTTCTAGTAACAGGCAACCCCCAAAGCTCAGTGGCTTATAGCTTACAACATAGTTTTCTTTCTTACTCAGGCTACATGTACACTGCATGTTGGGTTGTGACTATTCTACATTTTCTTTACTTTGAGACAAAGTTTTGGAATAGTTGCTGTCTAGAACATTGTTGGTTGTTATGGCAGAGGGAAAGGGAACATGGCAAACAGTGTACTGTTTGGCTCTTAACTTTCTGTCTCAAAATGTCATAACTCACCTTCATTCATATTTTATTGGCTAAATTGACCCTCATGGCCAAGGCTAATATCACTAGAATTGAGAAATCTTATCCTCCTCCAGGAAGGAGCACCGAATGTTTATGAACAGTAAAATAGCCCACCATAACTATGTTATGCATTCAAACACCTTCTCCTTTAATTTTCATAACAGCCTTCCAGAAATAGGTACTATTATTATCCCCATTTTACAGATGAGGAAACTGAGGCTCAGAGAGTAAACTGGCAAAAGTCAAACAAGAATCAAGGGGCAAGGCCGGGACCCAGCTTGTTCGATCCCATGTAATAGTGCTATCCTGCCATAAGAGAAAAGGGAGGGAAGGAGTGGGAGGAGTATGGGAAAGAATGTAGCAAAGAGATGATGAAGGGAGACACCAAAAATAATTGCAAACAACTTCCTATGGAACTCCAATCCAGGGATCAAAATGGGGTAAGGGGAAGAGAATGGGGAAGGCCAGAGACTGAGAAAACTCCTCTCACCTCAGTTCTTCCCAGTCCACCTTTCACTGGATGTCCATACCATTCTACATACCCCTATCTCACCAACCCTGGAAAGCCCAGCTCCTGCCTCTCCACATCCCAAAGGCCCTGATCCTATTACCTGCACTGAGATTCCTTGAAATCTCCATCTATTTTAATCGATTATTCTGTTTATGTGGTACACTCCTCCCCCAAAATGAGTTACTACGTAAATTCAGAATTCACCAAAGATATTTCCATTATTTATACCTGGCATATTGTAAAAATCCCAACATTTGACACTTTTGTATTATTGCCTCTCAAAGCATGCATGTTAGTGATTTGCACCTGCCCTTTGAGCCAAAAAAAATCTCCAACACTTTCTGCAGCACTTGTATGAGAATTGGAGATGGACATAGTTCAATAGCACAACTTTAGAATTACATTAAAGAGAAAAAATAAACTGGAAAATATTGTTGACATATATTAAAAAGGCTTAAAACCTATGTTCTAGAGGATGCTCATACAAAAATATCAGGTCCTTATTATAGTAAATGAGTTGGGGAAAGAAATAAATACTACATTCAAAAGGAAATATTAATAACTGATAAATATAATGCAACAAATTCAGTCTCACTAATGTAAAAGAAATGCAAATTAAAACAACAGTGAGAACCATTTTACACTTATTAAAGGGGCAGACAACTCTTTAAATGTCACTACTTGGTCATGGGATTTTTTGTTTTCATTTTCCCTTCAGTGCTGGTGATGCTCCTTATTGAGAATCATGTAACAACAACATATAACAAGTTCATATGGGTTAAAGTTCATAATATTTAAGCCTACATTTTCCTGAAGTGGACCATGACCTTGACCCAGCATTCTAGTAGGACAGCAAGCACTTGATAAACCTCTGATGGAGAATTATCCATCTCTAGTGGAAAAGGTGGGAGTCCATGAGCAGGGGCTCTCAGAGCCCCACGGTCAGAGGGTAAAATGAAAACCTATTCACATCCAGCCGTTTGACCTTTTATCCTATTTCTTGGAATGTATTCTGAAGAAACAACCCATAAGGAAAAAAACCCAAATGAACAACGATTAGCTGCTACATTAATTATTATAAAAAAGATTGCAAAAATAGATGCTCAACAGCAAGGGAATAATTTAAAATATGGTACAGTAATTAAACTTTAAATTAGAAAGACTACACAGAACATGGAACACGCCTCTGAGATGGTATGAACTGAAAATGGAAGAATGAACTCATGGCAGTTTTTCACAAGGGCTGCACGGGAGCAGGTTCAAATGAAAAGTCAGCTGTGCTGAGGTGACTGGATTCTGAGCAAAAGTTCTCTCACACTTATTTAGATTTATTGTGTCATACAGAGAGAATATTTATGTAATAAGAATTCTATTTTTAGAGAAAAGGAGAAACAGGACACTATGAACCTTTTCTACTCTGCTTCTCATTGGAGGCTCCAGGATTTCATTAAAATGCAAAACTCAAAATCATCCTCATTTCTGGCTGGTTCTGATAAATACATTATAAGCTTACTCTGCATTTGAATTGGCATCCTCACGAGAAGGTTTGTGTGTTGATAAATAGCTCTATTAATCCAATTAGCTCAGAAGACTGTAAGGGAATACACACCCATTATAGTGTCCACTTGTTAGGGTTTTTAAATTACAGGGTGTGACACGGAGTGTTTGTAAAATCAGGAAGCATGGGGGAAACTTACCTTTTAAAGCACAGTATTTACATTTTACAAAATGTTCAATATGTTTTTGTTTTCAACTACATTTCAGGTGAAGAATCGCTCTCTTTTAAAATAGTGGATTTAATTGTTAACATGAGAAAAGATAGAATTTTATCTGCGTTTCCAGACTTCTGGATATGCCTGTAGTGTTTCATTGCACTTTTCAGATTAACAGTTGGGACTACTACATTACATTTCAAAATGCTTCACCTGAAAAGGGATTTGGAGTCTGAAGAAAAATATTCAGCATATTACTTGGAAACGTAACTAAAATACTGTTTACAAACAGATTTACCTGATATTTTGAGCACCTTGTGGTGTTTTATCCTTAGAACTGCGTCTCATCAACGGCACAAATAGAAAAGCAAGACACAGTCTCCCAAACTAGGATGATGGGAGCATGGAGGGAGGAGGGCAGGGGGATGACGACTGTGGGGGAGGCGGGAGGGGAGAGGAGGAGGCAGAGGTGTTAAGTGTCTGTGGCAGTCTTGACTGAGAAAGTTAGGTTTGAAAGATGGATGAAACTGGAGCCCATTATACAGAGTGAAGTAAGCCAGAAAGAAAAACACCAATACAGTATACTAATGCATATATATGGAATTTGAAAGATGGTAACGATAACCCTATATGCGAGACAGAATAAGAGACACAGATGCATAGAACAGTCTTATGGACTCTGAGGGAGAAGGTGAGGGTGGGACGTTCTGGGAAAATAGCATTGAAACATGTATATTATCATATGTGAAACAGAACACCATCCCATGTTCGATGCATGAGACAAATGCTCAGGGCTGGGGCAATGGGATGACCCAGAGGGATGGGATGGGGAGGGAGGTGGGAGGGGGGTCCAGGAGGGGGAACACATGTAAACCCATGGCTGATTCATGTCAATGTATGGCAAAAACTACTACAATATTGTAAAGTAATTAGCCCCCAACTAAAATAAATAAATTTATTAAAAAAAAAAAAAAAAAGAAGATGACTTGAGGGGACTTCCCTGGAAGTCCAGTGGTTAGGACATTGTGCTTCCAATGCAGGGGGTTTGGGTTCGATCCCTGGTCGGAGAACTGGGATCCCATGTGCCACGCGGTCCAAAAAAGAAAGAAAAGAAAACTTGAAATGAGTTATGGGCTCACTCATCAATGGGAATGAAATTGAATGGAGTGAACAGGGGAAGGGAAAAGAACAATGTGCCCTCTATACTTCTGGGAACAGCTTTCTTAGTGTCCCACAGTGAGGCAGAGATAAAGTTGCCAGGTGGTGAAGCTGTAACTACTTCTCTCGCCTCAGTAGCTTTCCTAGCCCTCACAGATGACATTGGGAAGTGTATGTATTTATTTGTGTGTGTGTGTGTGTGTGTGTGTGTGTGTTTGGAGTGGGAGGTGGAAGCAGAGGCAATGGTATGAGGAAGGAGAAAAAAATTTCTGAGAGGATAATGAGGCTGTTGAGTGTGGGAGCCCAGAGCAGGAACTATTCTGGGGCTTGAGAGAACAGGAAGGCATGTGTATAAATAAGTGTGTGTGTGTCTTTTTAGATCCTTTCATTCAGGAGGCATCTCCCTGGAGACTAAGGAGATGCTAGAAGTCCCCTGGGGTACTGTCAACTCCATTTACTGAACTTGTGGAGAAAGAGTGAAATACGGGGTAAAGGAAATGTCTCCAGCCAGCTCCCAGGGAAAGGCAGGGCTCGGGGAAAGAAGTGGGGAGCTGAGAGGTACTTCTGACCTGGGCTGAAGAGGTTTCCGGATGTGGTTCCCTGGTCACCCTCCCAATCTCACTGCACTAGTTCAGGAAGGAAAACTGTACTTTCCTGTGATGCTCTCTGGCCCCAGGACAGCTGGACGGATGCTCCCCAAACTCATGCTTTCCCCTTCCTTATTTCCGGCCAAACTGCAAGGCCCCCAGCTTCAAAGAAGGGCCATTCCTGGAACAAGTCCAGGGAGTATGGCTAGAAGGTCAACATATTCCCTTCAGGGTCTTCACAAACTCTGTGTCCTGTCAAACACTCTCCTCCACCACCACACCCCACCTTCTGTCCTGGCTCTTCGCCAAGACCTGACTCCCAGAGGTTTATTTCAGACCAGGAGCCACTAGGGGCAAAGGAAGTTTGTGGGGTTGATACGGCACACCATACATTTGCAACAGCCTTCTTGGCTACTCTTTTTCATTGCAAATGTAAAGTAATCCATCTGCAGTGTTGCTTCTGTGGTCCTATTTATATCTCCGTTTCCGGGGAAAGTGTGCTCTGTCTTGGGTGGAAAAAAAAAGACCCTGATAAACAAACGTTTGGAACACAGACTCTTTAAAGACTGTTGTCTCAGGACTTCCCTGGGTCCAGTGGCTAAGACTCGATGCTCCTAAAATACGGGACCAGGGTTCCATCTCTGGTCTGGGAACTAGATCTCACTTGCTGCAACTAAAGATTCCACGTGCAGCAGCTAAGACCCGGTGCAGCCAAACAAATAAATGTTTAAAAAAAAAATGTTTCAAGCCTCTGAAAATGGCACTTATTTACTACAACAAGCATTGCATGTGTACGTTACGCCAGACTGGGACACAGTGTGTCTGTGCTTTTACAAACTGGGTTGTTGCTACTGGTGGGATGGCTTTAGGTTGTACATGGGCGTGGCAGCAAATGCCATTGACTTGCACAGTGAGAAAGTTATTATCACTTGAATTCTCTTTCCTTCTCATTACACCAAGGAGGAGGTCTCAGTTGGGAACTAATAGATCTTTAACACTGTTCTAACACGTGTTTATCGCTAGTATTACTATTTTCACAGGTGTAGGCTCAGAGCTTTTGGCTGGTTTGTTGGTACAGAGGGCAGAATTCTAATGGTGTCACTGCAGCTGGATTGAGCCAGCAGGTATGGTTTGCATTGTACCAAAAAAATATATATTTTTTTTAAGCCAAAATTTAAAAGCTCAGGAAACTTTGCCTCAAAATTCAGATTTCTAGCTTCTGTTGAATAATCAGAACATTGGGCACCAGCAGGCCCCAGATTTCCTCATGGAAACAGCTGGTTCCCTCTCCCCTTTACACAGCACACATACTCTCCAGTTTGCCCAGTCTCCACCACTCCCTAATGCAGTGTATGTGTTACTCATCTCCATTACCTTCCCAACTCCTCTAAGCATTTGGGGCGTATTCTGGGAATTCTATGGCTGAAAATGTAGATTATAGTCGAATTTGAGTTCCAAGATAAGGTATTTGGTCTTCATTATATAGGAAATGAGCTTCCCAGGAGGCACAGTGGTAAAGAATCCACCTGCCAATGCAGGAAAAGCAAGAAACTCGGGTTTGATCCTTGGGTCAGGAGGATCCCCTGGAGAAGGAGATGGCAACCCACTCCAGTATTCTTGCCTGGAGAGTTCCATGGACAGAGGAGCCTGACAGGCTACAGACCATGGGGTCACTAAGAGTCAGACATGAGAGCTATTAATTTCTTAGCAGGGTAGCCAAGGCTTAAAGCAACTCTTTCAAAAATTATTCTTTTCATAGGAGCACCACAATATATAAGGCAAATACTAACAAGTATGAAAGGGGAAATTAACAATAACACAATAATAGTGGGAGACTTTAATACTCCACTCACGCATATGGATAGATCAACTAAACAGAAAATTAACAAGGAAACACAAACTTTAAATGATACAATAGACAAATTAGATTTAATTGATATTTACAGGAGTTTCCACCCCCAAACAATCAATTTTACCTTTTTCTCAAGTGCACATGGAACTTTCTCCAGGATAGATCACATCCTGGGCCATAAATCTAGCCTTGGTAAATTCAAAAAAATTGAAATCATCCCAGCCATCTTCTCTGACCACAATGCAGTAAGATTAGACCTCAATTACAGGAAAAAAACTATTAAAAGTTCCAACATATGGAGGCTAAACAACACGCTTCTGAATAACCAACAAATCACAGAAGAAATCAAAAAAGAAATAAAATTATGCATAGAAACGAATGAAAATGAAAACACAACAACCCAAAACCTATGGGACACTGTAAAAGCAATACTAAGGGGAAGGTTCATAGCAATACAGGCGTACCTCAAGAAACAAGAAAAAAATCAAATAAATCAACTAACTCTACACCTAAAGCAACTAGAGAAGGAAGAAATGAAAAGCCCCAGGGTCAGTAGAAGGAAAGAAATCTTAAAAATTAGGGCAGAAATAAATGCAAAAGAAACAAAAGAGACCATAGCAAAAATCAACAAAACTAAAAGCTGGTTTTTCGAGAAGATAAACAAAATTGATAAGCCATTAGCCAGACTCATCAAGAAACAAAGGGAGAAGAATCAGATCAACAAAATTAGAAATGAAAATGGAGAGATCACAACAGACTCCACAGAAATACAAAGGATCATAAGAGACTACTACCAACAGCTATATGCCAATAAAATGGACAACTTGGAAGAAATGGACAAATTCTTAGAAAAGTATAACTTTCCAAAACTGAACCAGGAAGAAATAGAAGATCTTAACAGACCCATCACAAGCACGGAAATCGAAACTGTAATCAGAAATCTTCCAGCAAACAAAAGCCCAGGACCAGACGGCTTCACAGCGGAATTCTACCAAAAATTTAGAGAAGAGCTAACACCTATCCTACTCAAACTCTTCCAGAAAATTGCAGAAGATGGTAAACTTCCAAACTCATTCTATGAGGCCACCATCACCCTAATTCCAAAACCAGACAAAGATGTCACAAAAAAGGAAAACTACAGGCCAATATCACTGATGAACATAGATGCAAAAATCCTTAATAAAATTCTAGCAAACAGAATCCAACATCATATTAAAAAGATCATACATCATGACCAAGTGGGCTTTATCCCAGGAATGCAAGGTTTTTTTAACATCCGCAAATCAATCAATGTAATACACCACATTAACAAATTGAAAGAAAAAAACCATATGGTTATCTCAATAGATGCAGAAAAAGCCTTTGACAAAATTCAGCATCCATTTATGATAAAAACCCTGCAGAAAGCAGGAATAGAAGGAACATATCTCAACATAATAAAAGCTATATATGACAAACCCACAGCAAACATTATCCTCAATGGTGAAAAATTGAAAGCATTTCCCCTAAAGTCAGGAACAAGGCAAGGATGCCCACTTTCACCACTACTATTCAACATAGTTTTGGAAGTTTTGGCCACAGCAATCAGAGCTGAAAAAGAAATAAAAGGAATACAGATAGGAAAAGAAGAAGTAAAACTCTCACTGTTTGCAGATGACATGATCCTCTACATAGAAAACCCTAAAGACTCTACTAGAAAATTACTAGAGTTGATCAATGAATATAGTAAAGTTGCAGGATATAAAATTAACACACAGAAATCCTTTGCATTCCTATACTCCAATATTGAGAAAACAGAAGGAGAAATTAAGAAAACAATACCATTCACCATTGCATCAAAAAGAATAAAATACTTAGGAATATATCTACCTAAAGAAACAAAAGACATATATAGAAAACTATAAAACACTGATGAAAGAAATCAAAGAGGACACAAACAGATGGAGAAATATACCGTGTTCATGGATTGGAAGAATTAATATAGTGAAAATGAGTATACTACCCAAAGCAATCTATAGATTCAATGCAATCCCTATCAAGCTACCAATGGTATTTTTCACAGAACTAGAACAAATCATCTCACAATTTGTATGGAAATATAAGAAACCTCGAATAGCCAAAGCAATCTTGAGGAAGAAGAATGGAACTGGAGGAATCAACCTGCCTGACTTCAGGCTCTACTACAAAGCCACAGTCATCAAGACAGTATGGTACTGGCACAAAGATAGAAATATAGATCAATGGAACAAAATAGAAAGCCCAGAGATAAACCCACGCACATATGGACACCTTATCTTCGACAAAGGAGGCAAGAATATACAATGGAGAAAAGACAATCTCTTTAACAAGTGGTGCTGGGAAAACTGGTCAACCACTTGTAAAAGAATGAAACTAGAACACTTCCTAACACCATACACAAAAATAAACTCAAAATGGATTAAAGATCTAAACGTAAGACCAGAAACAATAAAACTCCTAGAGGAAAACATAGGCAAAACACTCTCCGACATAAATCACAGCAGGATCCTCCATGACCCACCTCCCAGAATATTGGAAATAAAAGCAAAAATAAACAAATGGGACCTAATTAAAATTAAAAGCTTTTGCACAACAAAGGAAACTATAAACAAGGTGAAAAGACAGCCTTCAGAATGGGAGAAAATAATAGCAAATGAAGCAACAGACAAACAATTAATATCAAAAATATACAAGCAACTTCTGCAGCTGAATTTCCGAAAAATAAACGACCCAATCAAAAAATGGGCCAAAGAACTAAACAGACATTTCTCCAAAGAAGACATACAGATGGCTAACAAACACATGAAAAGATGCTCAACATCACTCATTATTAGAGAAATGCAAATCAAAACCACAATGAGGTATCATTTCACACCAGTCAGAATGGCTGCTATCCAAAAGTCTACAAGGAATAAATGCTGGAGAGGGTGTGGAGAAAAGGGAACCCTCTTACACTGTTGGTGGGAATGCAAACTAGTACAGCCACTATGGAGAACAGTGTGGAGATTCCTTAAAAAACTGGGAATAGAACTGCCATATGACCCAGCAATCCCACTGCTGGGCATATACACCGAGGAAACCAGAATTGAAAGAGACGCGTGTACCCCAATGTTCATCGCAGCACTGTTTACAATAGCCAGGACATGGAAGCAACCTAGATGCCCATCAGCAGACTAATGGATAAGGAAGCTGTGGTACATATACACAATGGAATATTACTCAGCCATCAAAAAAATACATTTGAATCGGTTCTACTGAGATGGATGAAACTGGAGCCCATTATACAGAGTGAAGTAAGCCAGAAAGAAAAACAACAATACAGTATACTAATGCATATATATGGAATTTGAAAGATGGTAACGATAACCCTATATGCGAGACAGAATAAGAGACTCAGATGCATGGAACAATTTTATGGACTCTGAGGGAGAAGGTGAGGGTGGGACGTTCTGGGAGAATAGCATTGAAACATGTATATTATCATATGTGAAACAGAACACCATTCCATGTTCGATGCATGTGACAAGGGCTCAGGGCCGGGGCAATGGGATCATCCAGAAGGATGAGATGGGGAGGGAGGTGGGTGGGGGGTCCAGGAAGGGGAACACATGTAAACCCATGGCTGATTCATGTCAATGTATGGCAAAAACTATTACAATATTGTAAAGTAATTAGCCCCCAACTAAAATAAATAAATTTGTAAAAAAAAAAACAAAACAAAAATTATTCTTTTATTTGAAGCTGGGAATGAGGGGAGGAGACTGGGGGGGTGAGGGTGCTGGTGAAGAGGTGACTTCAAGCCTCATTGCCTGGGGAGATGTGAGCTGAGGCCTCTGACTGGACTGAGGTGCTAGGATCTGGGTCTAGGCAGTGAAAGAAGTGGGCCTGGCCTACGTGGCTTCTAGGCTTTCATTTAAGAGCAGAGTTAGGAGCCTTGGGCAGTGCAGGAAGCTACAGCTGAACTGAAATGCAGTGAGGTGAGGCTGATGGCTCAGAGCCTGGAGTGACTCCTTGAAGCACAGATACAAAAGGAGGGGGCCTTAAATAGGGGCCTATGAGCCAGAAAAGAACTACCAAAGAGGTCAAACTGGTTCTAGTCAGGAGGGCAGAGACCATACAAGGGTGGGTGCTATGCGAATGGAAATAGCTGAAGAGACATAAGAGGCATCTCAAAGGAAGATTCAAAGAACTGATGACTCATAGGAAAGAGGGTCTGAAGGAGGAATGCAAAAAAGGACTCTAAGACTAACTAAATTGGGAGCCAAGGAAATAGTAGTGCTAGTAACACACATTGCATAAAAAAGTGAGGAGGAGGAGGAAGAAAAATTTTAAATGAAGTATGAGGCACCATCATGTCTAGTAGGCACTGGAAAGACTGGAATGTATAGAGATCTAGGCTGAAAGTAAACAGTAAGGCATCATCTGCAAAGAGATAAGAGATGAAGATGGAGGAAAGGCAGAGGGAAAGGGAGGGGGTAAGAGTGAATCTGGGGGTGTATTTATTTAGGGAGTCTGGGAAATTATCAAGAGTGGTCTGAGATGGAAGAGGAGAAACATTTAGCTCCATGCTGGTCCAGGGCATGGCCAGGGTGCTCAGTTAAATCAAAACCTTCAAGCACCAAAGGAAATGAGAGCTGAGAAACAGCAGCAAATCCAAAGGAAATTGTTTTCTAGAGAGATCTCCACATTCATTCATTCGACAAATATTTGAGAACCTGGCCCTTATCCAGGCCCTGAACCAACTAAGATGGGCAAAACAGAAAGCCACCCTCAGGGGGCTCACATCCTGCTGGTGCAGATGGACAGCACAGACACTCACGTCATCACCAGTACAAAGATCCACGAAGCGGGTCAATAGATAAGAGAGTGACAGGGCATCTCCAGGAGGCTGCTCTAAGGAGGTGGCATTCTGACAAAACCATAAAGCAAGGGAGAGTATCCCAGGCTGAGGGGACAGCAAGGGCCAGACTGGAGTCTGGCACACGTTTCGTGGGTGTGCAAGCAGCAAGGAGGCCAGAGCAGTATCCTCGGAGGGTTGAAAGAATACAGCGATGTAGTGTTGCTTCACTCTGAAAAGGACTGCTCTGGAAGTCTATGGCTCGAAGGGCAG
Organism: Giraffa tippelskirchi; assembly: GCF_054371585.1. NCBI lineage: Eukaryota > Metazoa > Chordata > Mammalia > Artiodactyla > Giraffidae > Giraffa > Giraffa tippelskirchi. The sequence goes on along the minus strand of NC_137276.1, from coordinate 126,567,812 downwards.
GTCCAGGGAGAGAACAAGACGGCATGGAGGTGGTCAGAAGGTCCCAGCAATGGTAGAAGTGAGAGTCAGTGGTTTGGAGCTGGATGGTGGAGCCATGGTAGAGGGAGACCTGGCAGAAGCTGTGAGAGGGGGAGGGTATAGAGGGAGGAGGGAGACTGTTGCATGCTCATAAAATCATCTACAAGCGGGGCTGTTCAGAAGTTCTGCAGACACAAGAAAGACAGGGTACTCTGGCCTGCATCTAGTTGGGTTTTTTGGTTTGTTTTGCAGATTTCTGTGGAATGTCTACAGGTGTCAGGGGAAGCCGAATTTGGCAATGTTGAAAGTCAGCTCCTTTGGGGAGGAAACTTGATTTTGTGTTTCTTATATCAGATAGGAAAATGCCGACCTCTCCAGACCTCAACCATAGGTCTAGAACAGAGAGTGGCTCACCTCAGACTAACCAGAGTTTTTAAAATAACACCTCATGAAATCTTCTCTGCAGCCTGACTCCAGAGTTTCCTGGACTCTGGGTACCACCGTGGGGTGGCCCTGTGCCCCATCCTGAGGGCCACCACTCTCCAATCCTCTCCACATAGGCCAGCTTGGTCTGTCTGATTCTCCAGTCTGCAGGCTGGTTGCTAACTCAGTGCTCTCAAACAACTGCTTGGATCACATCATGTTTTTTCTCAAAAACCTTCAATTTAGCAAGCTGAAGTAAATGCCTCTTCTGAATGGCCCCAGCCTATATCTGTGCCCCACTGGTCTCCTATTCAGACCAGGATCCAGCCAAAATGTCATTGCTTGTTTTTCTCCAGATGCGTGTGCACACACACACAGAGACACACACACACACGGGCTTCCCGGGTGGCTCAGTGATAAAGAATCTGCCTGCCAGTGCAGGAGACTAGGGCTCTATCTCTGGGTTGAGAAGATCCCCTGGAGTCGGAAATGGCAACCCACTCCAGTATTCTTGCCTGGACAATCCCATGGACAGAGGATCTTGGCGAGTTACAGTCCATAAGGTTGCAAAAGAGTTGGACACGACTGAGCGACTAAACAACACACATTCATTCACTCACTCACTCACACACACACACACACACACACACACACCAACTTTTCTTACCACCATGCTTTTGCTCCTGTTCTTCCCCCAATATTGATACTTTCCCCATGCTTTTCTGCCTGTAGAAGACCTACTTACCATTCCAGACCCACCTCTAATACCACACTTTCTCCGTCAAGTCTTTTGAAGGTGACCACCCTCTTTAAGAGCCTTTCACAACTCACAGCGCTTGGCAGATCCTTTGTGTTGGGGTTATCTGTGTGCTCGTCTCAGCCTCTTCTCTTTCCTCATACAAGTCTGGTGGCTTAAGGACAAAAGCTCCCTCTTCCTCATGTTTGTCTCCTCTGAGGTCGGTAGCACAAGACCTTGAAAACAGTTAATAAATACTGACTTGGTTGCTTTTCAGCTGAGACAAACAACAATTCTCAGAGAACTAAGAGTGGGAGGAAAGAGGCTTGTGAGCAAACACTCACCAGTGCTGGAATGTGCTGCAGGGGAACGCGGAGGGGTGGCCAATGTGGTGGATGCAGGCGTGGGGGACAACCAGTCCCGGGTGCCTGCAGTGAAGGAGGCACAGGGCTGGAGTCAGGACCACGAGGGCACCCTCCGACATGTGGCCCTGCTGTCTGGACTAGCCACCCAGGGGTCCCTCTACAGGAGAGACTCCAGGCACTCTCACTGGAGAAGGTTGGCTCTCCCACTCTAAGCTCCTGCACTGGGCTGGGAGCCTCTCAGGAGGGTTGCTTAGTTGTTCAGTCCTGTCCGACTCTTTGCGACGCCATGGACTGTAGTCTACCAGGCTCCTCTGTCCATGGAATTCTCCAGGCAAGAATACTGGAGTGGGTTGCAATTCCCTTCTCCAGGGGAACTTCCTGACCCAGGGATGGAACTTGGGTCTCCTGCTTTGCAGCCAGATTCTTTACCGACTGAGCCACCAGGGAACCATTCCACCTCTGGCTAAAAAGGCCTCAGTCTTCTAGACCTGTACAGATTCCCCCCTCCTTGTTTATTCTGGTTTTCTGTTTTTCACCTTGAAATTATCCCAAATCTGGGCCTTGTACCTAACCATCAAAATAACCTGGTACAAAAGAAGACCAATTCCCCCAAACAGCTATTTCTAGTTTTAGAGTGGGAAAGACCCTCTACTATTATTACTGAATTCAGTATCTCCCCCACCCCCAACTAAGCTGCAATGCAAAATCAGCTGCACACATTTCCTGGGCCCCACCTCTGGAAATCCTGATTCAATAGGTTGTGGTGGAGGCCCAGAATCAGAATTTTAACACACCTCTGGGGCAGTTCTCACACAGCCCTGGGAATGCTGACGTGACCTCTTCTTGTCACTAACAGCACTTCCTCAACATCTCATAGGGTACCTTACTTTACTGGATCTTCCAAGAACCTGGAGACCTGGTGTTCTCACAGGCTCAGCCCCAGTTCTCAGAGGTTCTCAGAGGAAGGCAAGCCACTCTGGGACAGGCGAGTGACTTATCTAAGGTCTCACTGTCAATGAACAGATCGAACCTGCACTCGGATTTCTTGAGCCCCAATTCTGCCATTTTTCACTGAAAAACAAGGGTCTGGAGCCCAAGCAGGAGGTGGATAAGGCTGGGTAGGAAAGACATTCCAAATCAAAGTCCACATAGTTCTGGCTCCTTGTTGCTTGAGGTCACCTGAAAGAAATGAATAGTGTATAAAAAATGCATTAACTTACCACATTGTTCGGCGGCTGAGAGGAGCTACCGTGCGTCCGAGGTAAGGGGCGGCGGCTGCGCTTCGTTGGAGCAGCCGTGAAGAGACACCCTGCTTACAAGGTAAGAGAAACCCAGGTGAGACAGTGGGCACTGAGAGAGGGGATCGGGGCAGACAGGCTGAAACTACAGTCACGGACAACTAGCCAATCTGATCACATGGATCACAGCCTTGTCTAACTCAGTGAAACTAAGCCATGCTGTGTGGGGCCACCCAAGACAGACAGGTCACGGTGGAGAGGTCTGACAGAATGTGGTCCACTGGAGAAGGGAATGGCAAACCACTTCAGTATTCTTGCCTTGAGAACCCCATGAACAGTATGAAAAGGTAAAAAGATAGGACACTGAAAGATGAACTGCCCAGGTCAGCTCAGTTCAGTTCAGTCGCTCAGTTGTGTCTGACTCTTTGCGACCCCATGAATTGCAGCATGCCAGGCCTCCCTGTCCATCACCAACTCCCAGAGTTTACCCAAACCTACGTCCATCGAGTCGGTGATGCCATCCAACCATCTCATCCTCTGTTGTCCCCTTCTCCTCCTGCCCCCAATCCTTCCCAGCATTAGGGTCTTTTCCAGTAAGTCAACTCTTCACATGAGGTGGCCAAAGTATTGGAGTTTCAGCTTCAACATCAGTCTTTCCAATGAACACCCAGGACTGATCTCCTTTAGGATGGACTCCCCATGTCAGTAGGTGCCCAATATGCTACTGGAGATCAGTGGAGAAATAACTCCAGAAAGAATGAAGGGATGGAGCCAAAGCAAAAACAACACCCAGTTGTGAATGGGACTGGTGATGGAAGCAAGATTTGATGCTGTACAGAGCAATATTGCATAGGAACCTGGAATGTTAGGTCCATGAATTAGGGCAAATTGGAAGTGGTCAAACAGGAGATGACAAAAGTGAACATCGACATTCTAGCAATCAGTGAACTAAGATGGGCTGGAATGGGTGAATTTAACTCAGATGACCATTATATCTACTACCGTGGGCAGGAATCCCTTAGAAGAAATGGAGTAGCCCTCATAGTCAACAAAAGAGTCCGAAATGCAGTTCTTGAATGCAATCTCAAAAACGATGACAGAATGATCTCTGTTCATTTCCAAGGCAAAGCATTCAATATCACAGTAATCCAAGTCTATGCACTGACCAGTAAGGCTGAAGAAGCTGAAGTTGGATGGTTATATGAAGACCTACAAGACCTTCTAGAACTAACACCCATAAAAGATGTCCTTTTCATTATAGGGGACTGGAATGCAAAAGTAGGAAGTCACACCTGTCACACCAGTCACTCCTGTTACACCTGCAGTAACAGGCAAATTTGGCCTTGGAGTACAGAATGAAGCAGGGCAAAGGCTAATAGAGTTCTCCCAAGAGAACACACTGGTCATAGCAAACACCCTCTTCCAACAACACAAGAGAAGACTCTAAACATGGACATCATCAGATGGTTGACACCGAAATCAGATTGATTATATTCTTTGCAGCCAAAGATGGAGAAGCTCTATACAGTCAGCAAAAACAAGACTGGGAGCTGACTGTGGATCAGATCATGAACTCCTTATTGCCAAATTCAGACTGAAATTGAAGAAAGTGGAGAAAACTACTAGACCATTCAGGTATGACCTAAATCAAATGCCTTATGACTATACAGTAGAAGTGAGAAATAGATTTAAAGGACTAGATCTGCTAGACAGAATGCCTGATGAACTATGGATGGAGGTTCATGACATTGTACAGGAGACAGGAATCAAGACCATCCCCAAGAAAAAGAAATGCAAAAAAGCAAAATGGCTGTCTGAGGAGGCCTTACAAATAGCTGTGAAAAGACGGGAAGTGAAAAGCAAAGGAGAAAAGGAAAGATATACCCATTTGAATGCAGAGTTCCAAAGAATAGCAAGGAGAGATAAGAAAGCTTTCCTCAGTGATCAATGCAAAGAAATAGAGGAAAACAACAGAATGGGAAAGACTAGAGAGCTCTTCAAGAAAATTAGAGATACCAAGGGAACATTTCATGCAAAGATGGGCTCAATAAAGGACAGAAATGGTAGGGACCTAACAGAAGCAGAAGGTATTAAGAAGAGGTGTCAAGAATACACAGAAGAATTGTACAAAAAAGTTCTTAATGACTCAGATAATCACGATGGTGTGATCACTGACCTAGAGCCAGACATCCTGGAATGTGAAGTCAAGTGGGCCTTAGGAAGCATCACCACGAACAAAGCTAGTGGAGGTGATGGAATTCCAGTTGAGCTATTTCAAATCCTGAAAGATGACGCTGTGAAAGTGCTGCACTCAATATGCCAGCAAATCTGGAAAACTCAGCAGTGGCCACAGGACTGGAAGAGGTCAGTTTTCATTCCAATCCCAAAGAAAGGCAATGCCAAAGAATGCTCAAACTACTGCACTATTGCACTCATCTCACATGCTAGTATAGTAATGCTTAAAATTCTCCAAGCCAGGCTTTAGCAATACGTGAACCATGAACTTCCAGATGTTCAAGCTGGTTTTAGAAAAGTCAGAGGAACCAGAGATCAAATTGCCAACATCTGATGGATCATCAAAAAAGCCAGAGAGTTCCAGAAAAACATCTATTTCTGCTTTATTGACTACGCCAAAGCCTTTGACTGTGTGAATCACAATAAACTGTGGAAAGTTCTGAAAGAGATGGGAATACCATACCACCTGACCTGCCTCTTGAGAAACCTGTATGCAGGTCATGAAGCAGCAGTTAGAACTGGACATGAAACAACAGACCGGTTCCAAATAGGAAAAGGAGTACGTCAAGGCTGTATATTGTCACCCTGCTTATTGAACTTATATGCAGAGTACATCATGAGAATCACTGGGCTGGAGGAAGCACAAGCTGGGATCAAGATTTCCGAGAGAAATATCAATAACCTCAGATATGCAGATGACACCACCCTTATGGCAGAAAGTGAAGAAGAACTAAAGAGCCTCTTGATGAAAGTGAAAGAGGAGAGTAAAAAAGTTGGCTAAAGCTCAACATTCAGAAAACTAAGATCATGGCATCTGGTCCCATCACTTCATGGCAGATAGATGGGGAAATAGTGCAAACAGTGGCTGACTTTATTTTGGGGGGCTCCAAAATGGCTGCAGATGGTGGCTGCAGCCATGAAATTAAAAGACGCTTACTCCTTGGAAGGAAAGTTATGACCAACCTAGAGAGCATATTAAAAAGCAGAGACATTACTTTGCCAGCAAAGGTCCATCTAGTCAAGGCTATGGTTTTTCCAATGGTCATGTAAGGATGTGAGAGTTGGCCTATAAAGAAAGCTGAGTGCCAAAGAATTGATGCTTTTGAGCTGCGGTGTTGGAGAAGACTCTTGAGAGTCCCTTGGACTGCAAGAAGATCCAACCAGTCCATTCTAAAGGAGATCAGTCCTGGGTGTTTATTGGAAGGACTGATGCTGAAGCTGAAACTCCAATACTTTGGCCACCTCATGCGAAGAGCTGACTCATTTGAAAAGACCCTGATGCTGAGAAAGATTGAGGGCAGGAGGAGAAGGGGATGACAGAAGATGAGATGACTGGATGGCATCACTGACTCGATGGACATGGGCTTGGGTGGACTCAGGGAGTAGGTGATGGATAGGGAGGCCTGGTGTGCTGTGGTTCATGGGGTCACAAAGAGTCGGACACAACTGAACGACTGACCTGAACTGAACCACATTGTTCACAATCTTTATCATGACAATTTAACCTTCTAAACACATTTTTCATCTCAAAACTGTTCCAATACACAAACTCAGAAAGAATAGAATAATGAATTCCCATTTACCCCAAATCCAGATTCAACAATCATGATTCTGCCCTAGTTGCTGTTTCAAGCCCCTGTTATTATTTCTCTTTCTTCATTCTCTGCTGAAGTTCTTAAATATTTTAAAAACATATCCCAGACCTCATGTCATTTCTTCCCTTTGTATGCCTGGCTGCATCTCATCAGAACATCCAAGCTATGTGTTGGGAGTGTGACTTTGCAGACAGAGCCGGCTGGGCCCTCTGTACCAGGAGCACGGGCTTCAGCAAACACCGCAGATACGCCTGGGTGCTGGCAGGGCGGGCTGAGTCTGGCACCACATGTGGATTCTCAATCATTCCAGCGAGCAAACACATTCTGGGCTCGCTCCAAACCCTCTGACACATTCGAGTGTTGACTTAATCCAGTCTCAGTTTGCCAGTGGCTGCTGAGTGCCACCTTGCCCGCTTCAAGACTGGCAGAACAGGAAACTGGGAAGTAGCCTCAAGACAGCCGTTACTCAACTCCTGTTCACAGGTAGAATTGTAACTAATCCCCTTCCACAGCAAGAGAGAGGACATCTAATCCTGCTGCCATAAATCTCCGACAATCACACCGAGAGAACTCAGTTGGAGTCTCTAGCATATATCAGGCAGGGAAGTACAGTCATTATTTTTAGCAACTACTTGTTAAATATTTGCCAGATCGGTACTAGGGTGCCTACCAGCCACACCAAGATGACAGGTAATCTAAGGCCACCTCTGCAGCAGGCCGGCGGATGTGACAGAGGGCCCTTTTATAGTTCACTTGGTTAGGGCTCTCCGGCTACAAGCCACCAGCTGTTGCCATCAGTACAACACCTATGAAATCAAAAGTGAGAGCCATGAAACGTGGACTGAAACGCATCCATCTTAGCTTCAGTCCGGAGGCTCTGCCTCAACCAAAGTCACATGTGACTTCCCTTCCTGTGCCCAGTCGGCACCCCTCCCTCCCTGCTCACCCTCAGGAAACATCCTTAGGAAGCTGCCGAGTGTCAGGCCACTCAGATGCCTCACCGTGTATTCTGCTGACGCACCATCCAACACAGGCAGCACACAGGAACCACAACTTTGGGTTGAGTTACCCACACTTCTATTTCTGGGAGACCGCAGCATATATGTGTCCTAAAACGCTTTTGGGAAACCAGGAATAGCCAAGCTCGACACATATTTTTACAAACACCTACTAGTTTCCACTTTTAATTCTAGTCACCGATACTTGAGTGCTTTGTAGCTAGAGGAGGACCTCAGTCCTGGACTCTGCCTCCACTGTGCTATCCGACACCCATTGACTCACTTAATTAAATTCTTCTCTCACAAGATCACATTTCCGTTTTCATGTGGGTGAACAGGGGTGGAGACAATCAGCTCTATAGTTATTTTTCAACTCAGAAGGAAACTGGTGTCGCCTGACACTGAGATGCAGACCCCAAACTGAAATTAAACTGTATATGGCATAACTTATAAATAAACGTGGGTGTCTTTATGATGCTGGAACCACCACTGCAAAATTAGATAATTCAGTTGATTTAGCTGATGGTTTTGTATAAAGGATTATTTGGGGTTGCCTCTTAAAGACAGGCAGCACCTGTTAAAGTATCTAATCTGAATCAGAGTAGAGAATAGGGTGAGACCAAATGAGGTGCCTAGGGCACAAAATTTAAGGAGGCACTCACACACAGGGGCTTGCAAGTGTAGGATCCACAGTTGCACCACCCTGGGAGTGAGTGCATCTTTAAAATTCACCCTTGGACTCTTTCTTTGCCTCACCATAGTTTCAGCCACCATGTGGGGACTGGGACCAGCAGGGAGCAGAAGTTAACTTGTTAAGTTGCAGAGTTTCCCAGTACACGTCTGGGCGATTCCAATTCAGAACATCAGGGTGAGCTTCAGGAATCATTTAAAATAAGCTCCTTTGTGTAATGGTGATATGTAGCTAGGAATATTTAGAATTAGATAGAAGGCAACAATCCTTTAAACTTAGTGACAGTCCCTTAAATTTAGCATTAGCTCCAAGTATCAATATTGGATCCAATTCCGAGTTTTCTCCATGTAGATAGTACTGGAAGATCTGATTCTCTATCAATTAGGATAGTGTTCTGCTGCAACCATTGTAAAATCCTCCTATGGCTTAAATAAGTAGAAATTTATATTTCCCATAACAAGTATGGAAGCGGGTTACTGCTGGTATTGGTTAGCAATGTACTATAACCAGGAACAAGACCTATGAGATTCTCTTGGGCTTTCCTTGGGTTTGCTTGCCTTGAAGCCCCCCAAATGGCAGCTATAGTGTCAGGGGTCTCCCACCTTCAAGATGGAGGGGAAGGATGAAGCAGACACATACTGCCAGCCTTGTCCATTCTCCAGCATCAAGAAAGTAAGAGCCTTCCCAGAAGCCACCTCTTCCCAGACCTCTACTATGTCTCATTGGCCAGAGCTGGGTCACACGGCCATGTGTTGTGAGGCTGGGAAATTAGGGACCAAGCTCATGGTAATTGGCTTAGACTAGTGTTTCTCAAACTTCAGCAAGCACTGGAGTTACCTGGAGGGCTTAAAACACCACTCATTGCCACCCCCGCCCCGTTCCCCGCGCCCCACCCGCTGAGATTCTGATTCAGTCAGCCTGGGTTAGGACCTGAGGATTTTATTATTTAAAGTTTCCAAGTGATACTGGTACTGATGATCTTAGGGAAATGCTTCAAGAACCACTGACTTGTCACCAATGGCTCCCAACCCTGGTAATGCATTATAAACACCTGGAGAGCATTTTTAAAGGTAAAGGTTCCCAGTCCCACCTCTAACTGTTCTAATTCATTGGTGGGGTCCAGGCATTCCTAATGTCAAAGCTCTACAGATGATTCTAACGGGACTTAGGGATGGAAATTACTGTTCCCTGATTATGACTCCTAATCTGGCACTGCTATTTGAGGTTCTGTTAGCAAGGAGGAAGGAGAGGAGGATAACAGGCCAGTAGCAGGTTCAGACAGGGGTTCAAAAACTTGTCCACAATTTCAAATCATTTGGAAATCTTTTCAAAATTCCAGAGTTCAGGACATACCCCAGACAATTAAATCACAATCTCTGGAGGTGGGACACAGGCACCAGTAGTTTTTGAAGCTCTCCAGGTGATTCCAAGTGCAGACAAGTTTGAGAACCTCATGTTTGAGAGAAGATCACCATGAAGATGATTACATTTGAAAACAATGTAACAGATAGGTAGGTATGAAGGGAGGTTATTCAGATTAGAAAAGAGAAACCTGAAGATTTACATAATTACAGCTTCCAAGTGTGTGAGAAAATTTCACAAAGGATGCTGTTACCCATCTTGAACTGAAGACCAGCAAGGAAGAAATAGGATTAACCTCATCAGAGCCTTTGGCTCTGATGCAAAGAAAAATTTCCTAGCTGCAAATTATTACAATGAAATGTGGTGCAGGGAGAATGGGGTTGTGAAATCTTGTCACTTAAGAGCTATAAAAATAGTATAGGTTCTCATCCGCTTGGAATGTTTTAGTGCCATTCTTTCTGAAGGTGAAGAGGTGGATGAAATGACCTGTCTAGATTTTTTCTTTGAAAATTTTCCATTTTATTCCTCTTCTCCTCCTTTCACATCTCAACTTAGAAGACAGGCCTCCACATTAACAATTCAAAGAAACATAACCTTTGCCCACCTATAGACTTGAATGGATAAAATATCTGACAGCTAGTAACAGGCTGAGATGCCACTGGCTCAGAATGTTTGAATCTCTAAAATGCTATTTTGAGTTTCTAGATGACAAACATACTGCCAAATAGAGAGGGTCATCAGAATTTGATTTGAATGAGTTCTTGTGTTTGAAATATAAATCCTCAAGGATGATACACCATCATGTCTGAGCCTTGCCACACATACACACACACGACCAGAATTTCTATTTTCATGTCACACAGAAGTAATACATGTGTTCAAATATAGCTACAATTAAAATATGTTTTCCTTTGTATATTAAAATATCACAGGCTATTGTCAGGAGGACATGCCCTAGCAGGACTGGTAATGGATTCACCTTGATCATGAAAAGCACATTAGTCTCTCAGTTGTGTCCAGCTCTTTTCTACTCCCTGGGCTGTAGCCTGCCAAGATCCTCTGTCCATGGAATTCTCCAGGCAAGAATACTGGAGTGAGTTGCCATTCCTTTCTCCAGGGGATCTTCCCGACCCAGGGATCGAACCTGGGTCTCCTGCATTGCAGGCAGATTCTTTACCATCTGAGCCACCAGGGAAGCCCTGACAATACCTAACCTTGCTACCAGTAATATGTATCAGTGCAACTGCTGGGGTCTCAATTCAGAGGGAGAAATAGAATGAAACAAGTCAACATGCAGTGGATCTTAGGTTAAAGGTCAAAGATTTAGAGGCTTGTTCCCGAACTTTGCTGCATGTTAGAATCACCACAAAGAGCTATGGATGTAGAAGCCAAGCATCAGTAGTCTTTGAGATCCCCAGGTGATTACCATGTGCGGCAAAGTTTGACAAATACTGCGTTAGCTACCTTCATTATGTGATCTAAAACTCTCATAGAAAGAATTTCTCTTAGGTCTCAGGTCAAGAGTAGAGGTGGAATTAGGAAAAATTTTCTCCTTGCTGGATATGACAGAGATTAATTGTACCAAATATTTATTCTTCCTAGTTCCTCCATAATAAAAGAGCTTCTAATAGTTCTCTGACTACATGACCACTCAAAATAAAGCACCCCTTGTAGCAGAGTGTGGCTTTACATCTAAATTTTGGCCAATTATATTAATATAATTAACTTCCACTTAATATTCCTGGACAATCCTTAAAAGAAATGTATGTATTCCTCTCCTCTTCTACCTTCTTGCCAGCTGGAATGTAAACATAGTAGATGGAGCTCCAACAGCCAGTTGGACAATGCGATGACTTTGGGGAAATGGAAGCCATGCAAAGCAAAGAAACAAGGTAAACGAAGCCTGGTTCCCAATATGGCAGAACTTGATACCCACCCTAGACCGACGGACTATCTCTGGACTTCTTAATGGATAAGAAAAATAAACTTCTCACTTGTTCATGGCACTGTTTCTGTTCATTGCAGCTACATTCAATTCTAACAGAGTCAGTGATTCCCAAATTTGGGGTTATATCAGAAACACTTGTAAGGCTAATGAAGCATATTGAAGATGGTGGTTCTATTACCCAAGTTTGAAAACAACTATTCAGGTATCACTGGGAGGTACAGACGGGAGGTATGCGTGTGCTTTCTCAGTCATGTCTGGACTCTTTGCAACCCCAAGGACTGTAGCCCACCAGTCTCCTCTGTCCATGGGATTCTCCAGGTAAGAATACTGGAGTGTGTTGCTATTTCCTTCTGCAGGGGGTCTTCCCAACTCAGGGACTGAACCTGTCTCCTGAGGCTCCTCCATTGCAGGCAGATTCTTTACCGCTGACCCACCAGGGAAGCCTTAGAGAGGAGGTATAGTGAAGGTAAAAATTTGGAAAGTAATGAGTGGTTACATTCATTTTGGAGAAGCAAACCTGCTGATTAAAATATTTAGCAGGATAGTGTGAGGATTAAATATCTCATTTCAGGGGATAAATATACCAAGACTTAAATTCTGGACTTGCCACTCACTGGCCACAAACTCAAGCCCAGTTAATTTTTCTAAGCCAGTGAGCCAGAAATGGTAGCTATTGCTGGTGGTATTGAGAGAATTAAATGAAATAATCTAAGATGGTGCTTAGTATAGTAAATGTCACATAGTAAATGTTCATTAAGTGTTGGCTGGGGAAGAAAATGAGAGTTGAATTCATGATCTGACTTTGAGTTACATTTTAATCCCTGACTATTTGGTTCCACTCTGTCCAATGTGGTAGCCACTAACCACACTTGTCACCACACTTATTAGAGGATGGCTATGGTTAAAAGGACAATAATGGTGTTGCCTTGAATGTGGAAAAATTGAAAGCTGTATACATTGCTAATAGGAATATAAATGATGTAACCACTTGGGAAAACAGTTGGGCACTTCCTCAAAATGTTAAACACAGACTTATCCCATGACCCAGCAATTCTAGGTATAAACCAAGAGAAATTAAAAAAAAAAAATCTCCACACAAACTAGTACAGAAGTATTCACAGTACCATTATTCACGATAGTCAAAAAGTGGAAAAAATCCAGATGCCCATCCACTGATGAGTGGGCAAATGAAATATTACCTGCAATGGAATATTATTTGGCATTAAAAAGTAAGAAAGTACTGATGCATGCTACAGTACAAATGGACATTGAAAACATTATTCTAAGTAAAAGAAGCAGTCACAAAACCTCACATACTATATAATTCCATTTACATGAAATGCCCAGAATAAACAAATTCATGGAGATAGAAAGTAGGTTAGTGGGTGCTGAGGGCTGGAGGTGGGGGTAATAAAAATGACTGATAATGGGTATGGGGTTTCCTTTGAGGTAACAAAATATTCTCAAATTAGGCAGTGGTGATGGTTGCACAAGTCTATGACTGTACTAAAGACCACTGGATTGTAACTTTTTAATGGTTGAATATGATGGTATGTGAATAATAATGCTATTAAGAACAAAGAACACAAGAGAAGACTCTACACATGGACATCATCAGATAGTCAATACTGAAATCAGATTGATTATATGCTGTGCAGCCAAAGATGGAGAAGCTCTATACAGTTAGCAAAAATAGGACTGGGAGCTGACTGTGGATCAGATCATGAACACCTTACTGCCAAATTCAGACTTAAGTTGAAGAAAGTGGAGAAAACCACTAGACTATTCAGGTATGACCTAAATCAAATCCCTTATGATTATACACTGAAAATGAGAAATAGATTCAAGGGATTAGATCTGATAGACAGAGTGACTGAAGAACTATGGACAGAAGTTCATGACATTGTGCAGGAGGCAGGGATCAAGACTATCCCCAAGAAAAAGAAATTCAAAAAAGCAAAATGGCTGTCTGAGGAGTCCTTACAAATAGCTGTGAAGAGAAGCGAAAAGCAAAGGAGAAAAGGAAAGATATACTGATTTGAATGCAGAGTTCCAAAGAATAGCAAGGAGAGATAAGAAAGCCTTTCTCAGCAATCAGTGCAAAGAAATAGAGGAAAACAATAGAATGGGAAAGACTAGAGATCTCTTTAAGAAAATTAGAGATACCAAGAGAATATTTCATGCAAAGATGGACACAAAAAAAGACAGAAATGGTATGGACCTACAGAAGCAGAAGATATTAAGAAGAGGTGGCAAGAACACACAGAAGAATGGTACAAAAAAGACCTTCACAACCCAGATACTCCCGATGGTCTAATCACTCACCTAGAGCCAGACATCCTGGAATGCGAAGTCAAGTGGAAAAGGTCAGTTTTCATTCCAATCCCAAAGAAAGGCAATGCCAAAGAATGCTCAAACTACCACACAATTGCACTCATCTCATGCGCTAGTAATGTTCAATAATCTCCAAGCTGGACTTCAACAGTGAACCGTGAACTTCCAGATATTCAAGCCGGTTTTAGAAAAGGCAGAAGAATCAGAGATCAAATTGCCAACATTCGTTGGATCATTGAAAAAGCAAGAGAGTTCCAGAAAAACATCTACTTCTGCTTTATTGACTATTCCAAAGCCTTTGATTGTGTGGATCACAATAAACTGTGGAAAATTCTGAAAGAGATGGGAATACCAGATCACCTGACCTGCCTCCTGAGAAATCTGCATGTCAGTCAGGAAGCAACAGTTAGAACTGGACATGGAACAAAATACTGGTTCCAAATACGAAAAGGAGTACATCAAGGCTGTATATTGTCACCCTGCTTATTTACCTTTTATGCAGAGTACATCATGAGAAACACTGGGCTGGAGGAAGCACAAGCTGGAATCAAGATTGCCGGGAGAAATATCAATAACCTCAGATATGCAGATGACACCACGCTTATGGCAGAAAATGAAGAAGAACTAAAGAGCCTCTTGATGAAAGTGAAAGAAGAGAGTGAAAAAGTTTGCTTAAAACTCAACATTCAGAAAACTAAGATCATGGCATCCAGTCCCATCGCTTAATGGCAAATAGATGGGGAAACAATGGAAACAGTGACAGACTATATGTTTTGGGGCTCCAAAATCACTGAAGATGGTGGCTGCAGCCATGAAATTAAGACACTTGCTCCTTGGAAGAAAAGCTGTGACCAACCTAGACAGCATATTAAAAAGCAGAGACATTACTTTGCCAACAAAGGTCCATGTAGTCAAAGCTATGGTTTTTCCACCAGTCATGTATGGATGTGAGAGTTGGACTATAAAGAAAGCCAAGGACCAAAGAATTGATGCTTTAGAACTGTGGTGTTGGAGAAGACTCTTGAGAGTCCCTTGGACAGCAAGGAAATCCAATCAGTCCATCCTAAAGGAAATCAGTCCTGAATATTCATTGGAAGGACTGATACTGAAGCTGAAACTCCAATATTTTGGCCACCTGATGTGAAGAACTGACTCATTGGAAAAGACCCTGATGCTGGGAAAGATTGAAGGCAGGAGGAGAAGGGGACAACAGAGCATGAGATGGTTTGATGGCATCACCGACTCAATGGACATGAGTTTGAGTAAACTCTAGGAGTTAGTTATGGACAGCGAGGCCTGGAGTGCTGCAGTTCATGGGGTCGTGAAGAGTTGGACATGACTGAGCAACTGAACCAAACTGAACTGAACTAAGAACAAGACATGGCATGCCCCCCCACCCCAAATATTTTTAAAAACTATCTTTGTAGGAAAATAGGGGAAATTTAAAATTTGTCAAGGCACACACTGTATAATGGAAAGAACATTGGCCAAGTGTCAAGATCTAGATTTTAGGTCTACAGTTACCATTTGCCAACAGTAAGGCTTAGGGCAAGTCTCTTAACTTCTATCTTCATTTATTACAGGATGAGGGTTCTATCTCTAATATTTGCTGCCAATGATATCTTTCCTGTTGACCTGATAGACCAGCTGTTGCATCAGATTCTCAAGGGGCTTCATGATCCAACACACATGTGAGCTGCTGCTACTGGCTTCAGCCCTGAGTTCTCTTTAAGGGCCAGAATCTGATGAAATACCTGCAGAGGAGTCACAGGTTGGCAGGACAATGAAACATCCCTTCCTCAGCAGAAATTGCTTAGTGTGTTCCCTGCAATTCCTTTGCAAGAGGAATCCCACAAACAGAGAGAGGATTGTGTTCTCAGTTTTGTTTTGTTATTAATTTTTATTTTATATTGAGATATGGGCTTCCCAGGTGGCACTAGTGGTAAAGAATCTGCCTGCTAATGCAGGAGATGCAAGAGTTTACAGTGTTGTGACTCCGTTTTGATGGAAGAATTTGGTTCAGGTTATGCAGACCAAGATGGGTGTGAGGGAGAGCAAGTAGGCATCAAGTTGTTTCTACTCAAATTATCCTCCTTATACTATATCAAGAACAAAACATACAAAACAAGAAATCTTACCAATTATAGACTCATCTCAAAAATAATAATGTAAGTACTGGAACTTCCCTGGCAGATCAGTGGTTAAGATTCCATATTCCCACTGCAGGGGGCTTGGGTTTGAGCCCTGGTTGGAGAACTAATATCCTACAGGCTGTGTGCCTGTGGCTAAGAAAAAAAAAAGAATAATATAAAAATAAAAGGGGAAGGGACATTTATTCAAATCATCTCATCTCACATGTAGAGATCAATTATTGGGGGTTTAAGTGACTTGCTCATGGTCCCATTAGCTGTAGCTTGGGACTAGAACCCTTAACTGTAAACTCCAATTCTGACACCCTTTTTCTTTGACCTAATATAATACATCTCTTAGTTGAATTTCACAGAGTGGGAGAAGAAAATTGAGCCTCACACACACCTTAGTTTTATTTAATTAAACAATAAGGACAATTAAGTTACAAGGGACTGTTGAAGGAATTAAAGCTCAACTTTTATCTGAATTACCTCAATCAAATTTGGGGCCAGAGCTTCCAAACTTTTTTGTTGAAACGTTAGCATGCATCTTGCCTCAAAATTTGGTCCTCTCCCCTCTCTAGGCTCACTTTGTTGGTGATCTTATGCTGCTTCACTACTTTAAATATTCTTCTCTCTTCTTCACAGCCCATCACAACTCCACCAGGAAATCCTGTTGACTTGACCTTCAAAGCATATTGAAGTATATTTTGAAGTCAACTTCTTTGACATCATTTTTGCCATATTGGTCCAAGCCACCGTCATCTTTCTCCCCTGGATTTCTGCCACGGACTCCCAACCATTCACTTGTCTCTGCTACATGTACTGGGCAAAACAATGCTTCACAATGTAAATCGGGTCATGTCACAACTCTGCTCAATGCCCCCAATGGCTTCTCACAAAAGCCGAAGTCCTTACAGTGGCCACCAAAGCCCTGCATGATCTATCCGCCTCCTCCCACCTCTTTGGCTCATTCCACTCTTGCTGCAGGGGTCTCCTTGCTATTACTTGAGAAGGCAGGTGGACTCACCTCACAGGCTTTGCTCTGTTTCTTCTGCTGGAAGTACTTTTCTGCAGGATAAATACTGAAATGCATACAACTTTGTGACCTTTGTTTAAAAATTACAAATAAAAATTAGATCCAAGTTCTTGAAGGGGCAGCCCTGCAAGTTAGGGATTTGAAATTTCAACCTCACAGTAAATCCACTTTTTTCTTTTTTCTCAGATGTCTGCTTGACTGACTCACTCCTCTCCTTCAAAGTTTTGTTCTAATCTTACTTTCTCACTGAGGCTGGCCACGACCTCACTGCGATGTGTTCCTCCACTGTCAACTTCTTTTTCCCCACAGCATTTACTATTGTTCAATATACTATATAATTAACTTATTTATTATACTTATTGCTTCCCCCTCCACTTCAGTAGAATGTAAGCTTCAGGACCCCCAGCCCCTAGAACAGTCTTGGCATAGAAAAAATAAATTTCTATTTCTCTAATGTCATTTTAAAAGCTACTGAAACTCCTAGGCCTGGAATATTCTAGGTACTCAGTTAGCCATCATCTTGAAGAATAATTTTAAAAAGCTGTCATTAAAAAAAAACAGTCATTATTGGATAAACAACAAGGTTCTACTGCATAGCACAAGGAACTATATTCAATATCCTGTGATAAGCCATAATGGAAATAAATATTTAAAAATAATGTGTATATATATATGTAATAAATAAATCATTTTGCTATACAGCAGAAATTAACACATTTTAAGTCAACTCTAATTTTTTAAAAAAGCAACAATAACAACAAAAGAGTATCATTGCTTCTACTCATCCAATACCTAGCATGTGCCAATCTTTTTTTTACATTCTCCTAATGGCGGAGCCTGGTGGGCTGCCATCTATGGGGTCGCACAGAGTTGGACACGACTGAAGCGACTTAGCAGCAGCAGCAGCAGTAGCCCTACTAAGGTAGGTACTATTATTATTCCATTTTACAGATGGAGAACCAAGTTTAAATACATTGCCCAGGGTCACACAACTCAGAAATAACCAACTGGAATTAAACCCAGGTCTTATTCTAAAGCCTGTAATTTCCCTTTTGCTGGTAACAAGTGACGTTAATAATTCAGTTCCTTTCTGGCATGGCTGACCGAGGCAGTAGAAAAAACTGCCTGAGTTTGAGATTAACGCACAACTCCAGTGAGTACTTGCTTTGAGGCCCTGGTTAAGTCTTCTTAACCTCTAAGTTTCAGTTTTCTCCTCTGTAAAATGGGTCTCACAAAGCCTACTTTGAAGGATAGTTAAGAGAAGTAGAGGCTTGTATTGAGCCTTTAGTAATATTAGCATTAGTAAATATTCCCCTCAAAGGATTTGAGTTTATAATTAAATAGACATTCATAACAGCTTTTGGAGGAGCGTGCGAGCCAGTTGCCATGGGGAAGTCAGTGGCAGGGCCTTCCTGGAGCCCAGCACACAGGGCTGGGCGGAGAGAACACTGCAGGAGTGGGGCAGGGAAGCCCAGCATTGCAAACCACAAGGCAATGAAAGAGCCTCTCTTCTGAAATTACACTTTGTGCTTGCCTCCTACAAGCTGGCCTGCTCACATCTTTCTGTAAGAGCCTGGAGTAGGTCTTTTTTTAACACTTCAGTGAACAAGTGTCACAGGATGCCTGAAGTTTCCTGGAATTGAGTCATCCTGTACAATTCCAAATATTTGAAGTGCTAACTGAAAGAAAAGCTCCAAACTCTTGTTATATTTCTGCCAAGCTGCTTTGGGAATAATGGGTGAGGAGAGCCAATCTGGCAGTGTGAGGTGTGGGGGAGGCTGAGCCAAAGGCTAAGAGGGCCCCTAGGTGAGAAGGAATTGACTAGCATCCCCGAGACTCTAATTAATTAACTCAGCTGAGAGCCCCAGGCTTGTCTCATGCACCCAAGAGGGGCCCACGTCTTACACAGACTCTGGCATAGGGCAGCATTGATTTACATTACTTATTTTCTTCTAGAGATGTTTTAAATATTCCTGAAATTAACAATTTGATCTTATGAAAGATAAATTCACATCTGTAAAATGTGATAAAAGAGTAATTGAAAAACCTACAAGAATCTATAGATTCAATGCAATCCCTATCAAGCTACCAATGGTATTCTTCAGAAAACTAGAACAAATAATTTCACAATTTGTATGGAAATAGAAAAAACCTTGAATCGCCAAAGCAATCTTGAGAAAGAAGAATGGAACTGGAGGAATCAACCTGCCTGACTTCAGGTTCTTACGACAAAGACACAGTCATCAGGACAGTATGGTACTGGCACAAGGACAGAAATATAGATCAATGGAACAAAATAGAAAGCCAAGAGATAAATCCACACACCTATGAATACCTTATCTTTGACAAAGGAGGCAAGAATATACAATGGAGAAAAGACAATCTCTTTAACAAGTGGTGCTGGGAAAACTGGTCAACCACTTGTAAAAGAATGAAACTAGAACACTTCCTAACACCATACACAAAAATAAACTCAAAATGGATTAAAGATCTAAACGTAAGACCAGAAACTATAAAACTCCTAGAGGAAAACATAGGCAAAACACTCTCCAACATAAACCACAGCAGGATCCTCTATGACCCACCTCCCAGAATATTGGAAATAAAAGCAAAAATAAACAAATGGGACCTAATTAAACTTAAAAGCTTTTATACAACAAAGGAAACTATAAGCAAGGTGAAAAGACAGCCTTCAGAAAGGGAGAAAATAATAGCAAATGAAGCAACAGGCAAACAATTAATCTCAAAAATATACAAGCAACTCCTGCAGCTCAATTCCAGAAAAATAAACAACTCAATCAAAAAGTGGGCCAAAGAACTAAACAGACACTTCTCCAAAGAAGACATACAGATGGCTAACAAACACATGAAAAGATGTTCAACATCACTCATTATCAGAGAAATGTGAATCAAAACCACAATGAGGTACTATTTCACGCCCATCAGAATGGCTGCTATCCAAAAGACTACAAGCAATAAATGCTGGAGATGGTGTGGAGAAAAGGGAACCCTCTTACACTGTTGGTGGGAATGCAAACTAGTACAGCCACTATGGAGAACAGTGTGGAGATGCCTCAAAAAACTGGGAATAGAACTGCCATATGACCCAGCAATCCCACTGCTGGGCATATACACTGAGGAAATCAGACTTGAAAGAGACACGTGTACCCCAATGTTCATCACAGCACTGTTTATAATAGCCAGGACATGGAAGCAGCCTAGATGCCCATCAGCAGACGAATGGATAAGGAAGCTGTGGTACATATACACAATGGAATATTACGCAGCCATTAAAAAGAATACATTCGAATCAGTTCTAATGAGGTGGATGGAACTGGAGCCTATTATACAGAGTGAAGTAAGCCAGAAAGAAAAACACCAATACAGTATACTAACTCATATATATGGTATTTAGTCAATTGGTAAAGATAACCCTGTATGTGAGACATCAAAAGAGACACAGATAAACAGAACAGTATTATGGACTCTATGGGAGAGGGCGAGGGCGGGATGATATGGGAGAACGGCATTGAAGCATTTAAATTATCATATGTAAAACGAATCGCCAGTCCAGGTTCGATGCATGATACAGGGTGCTCGGGGCTGGTGCACTGGGATGACCTGGAGGGATGGGATGGGGAGGGAGGTGGGAGTGGTGTTCTGGAAGGGGAAAACATGTACACCCATGGTGGATTCATGTCAGTGTATGGCAAAACAAACACAATATTGTAAAGTTAAAAAATAGATAAATAAACTAATTTAAAATAAAATAAAAAAAATTCTCCAAGCCAGGCTTCAGCAATACGTGAACCGTGAACTTCCAGATGTTCAAGCTGGTTTTAGAAAAGGCAGAGGAACCAGAGATCAAATTGCCAATATCTGATGGATCATCAAAAAAGCAAGAGAGTTCCAGAAAAACATCTATTTCTGCTTTATTGACTCTGCCAAAGCCTTTGACTGTGTGGATCACAATAAACTGTGGAAAATTTTGAAAGAGATGGGAATACCAGACCATCTGACCTGTCTCTTGAGAAACCTGTATCCAGGTCAGGAAGCAACAGTTAGAACTGGACATGGAACAACAGACTGGTTCCAAATAGGAAAAGGAGTACGTCAAGGCTGTATATTGTCACCCTGCTTACTGAACTTATATGCAGAGCACATCATGAGAAACGCTGGGCTGAAAGAAACACAAGCTGGAATCAAGATTGCCGGGAGAAATATCAATAACCTCAGATATGCAGATGACACCACCCTTATGGCAGAAAGTGAAGAAGAACTAAAGAGCCTCTTGATGAAAGTGAAAGAGGAGAGTGAAAAAGTTGGCTTAAAGCGCAACATTCAAAAAACTAAGATTATGGCATTGGTCCCATCACTTCATGGCAGATAGATGGGGAAACAGTGGAAACAGTGATGGACTTTATTTTTCTGGGCTCCAAAACCACTGCAGATGGTGATTGCAGCCATGAAATTAAAAGACGCTTACTCCTTGGAAGGAAAGTTATGACCAACCTAGACAGCATGTTTAAAAGCAGAGACATTACTTTGCCAACAAAGTTCTGTCTAGTCAAGGCTATGGTTTTTCCAGTGGTCATGTATGGATGTGAGAGTTGGACTATAAAGAAAGCTGAGTGCTGAAGAATTGATGCTTTTGGACTGTAGTGTTGGAGGAGACTCTTGAGAGTCCCTTGGACTGCAAGGAGATCCAACCAGTCCATCCTAAAGGAGATCAGTCCTGGGTGTTCATTGGAAGGACCGATGTTGAAGCTGAAACTCCAATACTTTGGCCACCTGATGCGAAGAGCTGACTCACTGGAAAAGACCCTGATGCTGGGAAAGATTGAGGGCAGGAGGAGAAGGGGATGACAGAGGATGAGATGGCTGGATGGCATCATCGACTCAATGGACATGGGTTTGGGTAGACTCAGGGTGTTGGTGACGGACAGGGAGGCCTGGCATGCTATGGTTCATGGGGTCACAAAGAGTCGGAGTTGACTGAGCAACTGAATTGAACTGAAGTACCAGTACAGGGAACAAATGTTCTAGTCCAGGAAGATCCCACGTGTCACAATGAGAAACCCATGAAGCCCACTTGCTGCATTAGAGAAAGCCTGCACAAGTACAGCTAAAAGTAAATAAATAAAAAATTTTTAAAGACATCTATAGAAAGTCAGTCTAGGAGTTGCATGTTGTTCTGTGTTCACCAGGGACCAGAACTCCTTCCAACTTCCAAGAACTCCTTGGGCAGTGGCACTTGATGGCTGCTGGAGCTCCTTATTTGAAGTAATAGAAACGGAAACTGAAGGGTCTACTGATACTTTCTACAGTTGCACCTTTTTTCTGCTCCCATCTGATTGGCCAGAACTTAGTCACATGGTCACACCCAGCTGCAAGGGAAGCTGACAAATGTGATCTATTAGCTGGATGTAAGGTGACTCAGTGGTAAAGACTCCGCCTGCCAATGCAGGAGACTCAAGAGACACTTGGATCCCTGGGTCAGGAAGATCCCCTGGAGTAGGAATTGGCAAGCTACTCCAGTATTCTTGCCTGGAAAATTCCCTGGACAGAGGAACCTGGCGGGCTACAGTTCATAGGGTCGCAAAAGAGTCGGACATGACTGAGTGCACTCATGCATGCATGGTGAAAAATTAGGTTTTGTTATAAGGAAGAGGAGAACAATATTGAGAGGCTATCTGCAGTCTTCTTCCACTTCCTTTCTAACTCTAAGTTGTGATGAATAACTGAATACTTCTGGTGTTTGAATATTAGGTAAGAATGGCTACATAAATTATCACATTTAACCCTCATATAGTTAATAAAATGCTACAGGATGGGAGTCAGCAGACATTTAAAATTAAGAAACAAAGTAGGGCCAAACAACAATCCAAGACATGGGTTTGAATTCTGATTCGTTTTCAACTGAGTAATCTCAGCTGACCTATAGTGGTAATGAGTAAAACCCCAGAAAAGTATTTAAAATTTTTAAAATCTTTACCTAGTGATATTTTTGTGTGAATTGTTTAGTAACAAGTTCTTTTTTTAAAAAATCCTTGGGCTGTTTTATATATATGATTTTTTAAAAAGATATTTGATATGCTTAGGAGAAGGTGATGATTCAATTTTAAGTCTGATCTATTAATGAATTGTTTAAACTCTCAAAAAGATTTTGTTTGTGAGATTTATAAGTCTGTACTATGAAATATTTGAGGTGTTGGAGAGAATAAAATGTAGCAAAGTCATATTTGAAATGTCTAAAGGAATCTGGTTAATCATGTAGGAGGTATTGGCCATTTAAGAAATTTTCATTTATTAAATTTATGAATGAACTAAATATTAATCAAAGAATTAGTTCCATTTGATTTATAAAAAGATAGTCTTTTTATACAGTATAAATATACAGTAGCATAAAACACAATGTAAAAGTACTATCTGTGAATTGTGCTTAATGGTTTAAAAATGAAAACTTTCAACATAATGAATATTAATTAAAATCCAAGTAATTAGGAGTGTTCATTTGCACATAGAAAAGCCCTATCATTAAAAAGTCACCAGCAGTAAATGTTCATCGACAGATGAATTGATAAAAAGATGTGGTGTACATAATGGAGCATTACTTAGCCATAAAAAAGAACAAAATAGTGCCATTCTGCAGCAATGTGGATGGACTTAGAGATTGTCATACTAAGTGAAGTAAGTCAGGCAAAGACAAATATTATATATCACTTACATGTGGAATCTAATTTTTTAAAAAGATACAAATGAACTTATCTACAAAACAGAAATAGACCCATAGACATACAAAACAAATTTATGGTTACCAATGAGGGATAATTTAGGAGTTTGGGATTAACATATATATGCTACGATATATAAAACAAACAAAGACCTACTGTATAGCACAGGGAATAATCTATAAGGGGAAAGAGTTTGAATAAGAGTATATATAACTGAATCACTGTGCTGTACATATGAAACACAACATTGTAAATCAACTATGATAGTGAAAGTGAAAGTCATTCAGTCCTGTCCAACTCTTTGTGACCCAGGCCAGTATACTGGAGTGGGTAGTGATTCCCTTCTCCAAGCGATCTTCCCAACCCAGAGATTGAACCCAGGTCTCCTGCACTGCAGGTGGATTCTTTACCAGCTGAGCCACCAGGGAAGCCCAAGAATACTGGAGTGAGTAGCCTATCCCTTCTTCAGCAGATATTCCCAACCCAGGTATTGAACCGGGATCTCTTGCATTGCAGGCAGATTCTTTACCAGCTAAGCTACCAGGGAAGCCTATACTTCAATCTGAAAAAACCACCACCAGCAGGTATAATTTCCCCCATTTCAGAAATGAAGAAAGTGAGGCTCAGAGTAATTAAGCAATTTGCTGTTTGTCCCACAGTGAGTCTAGAAGTTGGGATTCAAACTGAATTTTCCCATCCTATTTCAGGCAAAGCTAGGGTTCTATCTCCAGGAGGGAGTGCGGGGACTTCTGGCTCTGTAGCAGCTAGGAAGCTGAGGGTCAGGTGGACTCTCTTTCACTCTGGCTGGAACTGAGGTACCCAACTGAATGCCTCTGCAGTGTGAGCTTCTAGGATCTTCATGTGAGTGAGAGAAACAAGTGCCATCTTTGTACTGCTTTCAGTTAATTTGTTTTCATTGAAAATTAATGTATACACATAATAAAAAATCCAATAAAAATGGAGAAAGTACAAGAGTTTGTGAAAAGTCAGTCTTCCTAATTTTTCTCACGTCAGACCCCTGTTGTTCCCCTCTGCAGAGGAAACCACTGTGAATAATTTCTTGTGTGTCTTTCCAGAAACATTCCATACTAATTCATTCATAACCATGTGTGCATACTTTCCGCTTTAAACTCTTCATTGTATACTCTCATATTATTTGAGTATTTTTTATCAAGTGAGTATATTACTTTTTCAAAAACAGATAGTTTTCCCAGATCATTCAGTTAGGTAGGAAAGGAGTTTTTAAATTCTGCTTTTGGATCACAAGACTGTTGATGGAGATTCTCTTAGCCCATGTGGAATCACAACAATTCTCTGAACTGCTTGCTGGCAGAAAAACAGGTGCTGTGATGGAGTAGACTGTGCCTTCAAGACAGTTTATCTGTGGTTATTTGTCCTTCTCTCTCTGGAACCCAGCTCTCAGCACACAATTGAGTCAGTAATGGAGGCTCGGATACCTCTGGTTGGCTTCAGGATTCCAGAGCTTTCCGAGGCAAGTTCCCCAGTGTTCTGTTGTAATCACAGACGTACAATAACCTTGGAAATCATGAAGTCTTGTAACTAGGCTTGAAGAATAGGGAGCAGAGAAATCCCTGTTGAAGAATTAGCGGGAAAATTCTTTCAGTGATTAAGAAAGTTCAAGAAAATGGCTGTCATGAGAGAATCTTGTAAGAATTGTTGCCTGGATACTAGCAATAACCAATAAAGCCAGTGTTTTCCACACTGTGGACAGTGTACTACCTTGATCATTTTGGGTTATATTCAAGTACGACTCTGCTATTATTTACTTATTTGTCTTACAAATAAATTAATTTTTATTTATATTTAAGTTAAATGTATTAAGCTATTGTCCATAAGGTAGCCAGAGTGTTATTTTTTAATTGTCAGTCAGGTCACATCACTCCTCTGCTCAAAATCTTCCAATAGCTTTGATTGCTTTACAGCATTCATTGTCCACAGGGATCTATACGTCCTGTGCCTCTCAGTGCCCTCTCGTCTCATCTTCATGCTCCATCCCAACACTTAGCTTCATCCACAGTGGCCTCCTTGCTTCTTCCCCAACATGTCAAGCTCATCTCCGACACACAGTCTTCACACTTCAAGGTGGCTCTGCCTGAAATGCTCCTCTAGATATCTCCTTGTTTCACAACGTTGATAAATCCTGGTCACAAACAGTTCTTTCTCAGAGACGGTGATCTCCAAATGGCACTTGTTTGTCATTATATGACCTTTACCCTGCTTTATTTTCCTCCTTAGCATTTATTATCACCAAAAATATTATACAAGTGTTCATTTATCATCTATCTCCCCTGACTAGAATGTAAGCACCAAGAAATCAGGGGTCTTTACTGTTTAGTCCACTATTGTATTCCCAGAACCTACAATGGGGCCTAGAACAGAACAAGGGCTTAATAGGCAATTGTTGAATGGATGGGCGGGTAGAAAAATGGAAGTCTGATACCCGAGGAGCAGACCCTATAAAGGAGGATTTACAAATAAATGGATGGATGGATTAGTCAATAGAGGTTATAGAGAAATCTGACCAGTCTTTTTTTTTTAAGTGAACATAGATACTTGTCACTATCATACAACTAAATATGGATTTAAAATATGGATCATTTAGAGAAAATATTTTTTTTTTAAATCCCTAAAAATATAGTTGAATTTTCTTCTGATTTCTCATTGGCAAAGAACTTTCTAATCTAAAAAACAGTAGAACAATAATAAATGAAAAGATCACAGTATGTGAATTCATAAACTTAATTTCTTTAGGACATTTATTGCATTAAGCATTATTTGTTTTTGCATTTTCCAGGGAAATGCAAATTAAAATCACAATGAAATACAACTACACGTCTATTACAATGGCTAAAAAGCAATACCCCAAAACAAAACAAAATCCCCAGAACAGGGAATTCCCTGGCGATCCAGTGGCTAGGACATTATGCTCTGACTGTCAAGGGTCTGGGTTCAATCTCTGGTCGGGGAACTAAGATCCTGTAAGCCATGTGGCACAGCAAAAAAATAAAAGCTACAAAAAAAACCTGGCAATACTGAGGACAAGTGAAAATACGGAGCAAAGGAAATTTTCCTGCAATCTTGATAGGAATACAAAATAGTACAGCCATTCTGGAAAACAGTTTGGAGATTTTCTTATAAAGTTAAACATTCACTCACCCTATAGCCTGGTGATCCCACTTTGAAGAATCTACCCAAGAGAAATGAAAATTTGTGTTCAAACACATGTGAATGTTTTAGTGGCTCTACTTGTTATTGAAAAAACCTGGAAATAATGCAAATGTCCTTCAACTAGTATTTGGAGAAACAAAATATGGAATTCCATACATGTTGCTCAGCAATAAAAAAGGAACAAGCTACTGACATACACAATAACATGGATGAATATCTCAAATGCCTTATATTAGCTGAAAGAAGCCAGACTAAAAGGCTGTTCAGTTCAGTCACTCAGTCGTGTCTTACTCTTTGAGACCCCATGGACTGCAGCACGCTAGGCTTCCCTGTCCATCACTTCCCCCGGAGCTTGCTCAAAGTCATGTCCATCAAGTCGGAGATGCCATCCAACCATCTCATCCTCTGTTGTCCCCTTCTTCTGCCTTCGATCTTTCCCAGCATCAGGGTCTTTTCCAATGAGTCAGTTCTTCGCATCAGGTGGTCAAAGTACTAGAGCTTCAGTTTCAGCATCAGTCCTTCCAATGAATATCCAGGACTGATTCCTTTCGGACTGACTGGTTTGATCTTGCACTCCAAAGGACTCTCAAGAGTCTTCTCCAACACCACAGTTCAAAAGCATCAATTCTTCAGTGCTCAACTTTCTTTACGGTCCAACTCTCACATCCATACATGATTTCTGGAAAAACCATAGCTTTAACTAGACAGAACTTTGTTGGCAAAGTAATGTCTCTGCTTTTTAATATGCTGTCTAGGCTTGTCACAGCTTTTCTTCCAAGGAACAAGCGTCTTTTAATTTCATGGCTGCAGTCACCATCTGCACTGATTTTGGAGCCCAGAAAAATAAAGTCTGACGCTGCTTCCATTGTTTCCCCATCTGTTTGCCATGAAGTGATGGGACCAGATGCCATATTAGTGTTTTGAATGTTGAGTTTTAAGCCAGCTTTTTCACTCTCCTTTTTCACTTTCATCAAGAGGCTCTTAAGTTCCTCTTCACTTTCTGCCATAAGGGTGGTGTCATCTGCGTATCTGAGGTTATTGATGTTAGTCCTGGCAATCTTGATTCCAGCTTGTGCTTCATCCAGCCCGGCATTTTGCATGATGTACTCTGCATATAAGTTAAATAAGCAGGGTGACGATATACAGCCTTGATGTACTCCTTTCCCAATTTGGAGCCAGTCTGTTGTTCCATGTCCGGTTCTAACTGTTATATTCTGTATTTCTTTATACAACATTCTGGAAAAGGCAAAACTATAGAGACGAAAACAGATGAGTGGTTGCCAAGGGGTTAGAGGCTGGAGAAGTGTGGAGATGGGTTCAGTACAAAAGGACACAGGGGCTGCACGGAAGGAATGGAGAAGCAGATGTAGACAATGGACTTGTGGACACAGCAGGGGAAGGAGAGGGTGGGATGAACTGAGAAAGTAGCATTGACATATATTCACTATCACGTGTAAAATAGCTAGTGAGAAGCTGCTGTGCAACACATGGAGCCCAGCCTGGCCGTCTGTGAGGACCCAGAGTTATGGAAAGGAGGGTGAGGGGAGGCTCAAGAGGAAAAGGATATACAGATAATTATGATTGATTCGCATTTTTGTACCGCAGAGACCAACACAACATTGTGAAGCAATTTTCCTCCAATTAAAAAATTTTTTAAAAATTTAAAAAAGGATGTGGGGACATTTTTTGGAGGTGACGGAAATATTCTATAAATTGAATGTGCTCCTGGTTACCCAACTTCATGTGCTTGTAAAAATTCATAAAAGTTTATACTAAAAAGGGGGAATTTTACAATATGTAAAATATACCATAATAAACCTGATTTTTTTTTAAAAAAGGAAACATTTAGAAGGTAAGCAACTGGAAAATGCTTTTTAAAAATTGTGACAAGAGCTTCCCTGGTAGCTCAGTGGTAAAGAATCTGCCTGCTAATGCAGGAGACCCGGGTTCAATCCCTGGTCTGGGAGGACCCCACATGCCAAGGAGTAACTAAGTGTGTTCGCCAGACTACTGAGCCTGTGCCCTAGAGCCCGGAGTCACAGCTACCGAGCCCACGTGCTGCAACTATTGAAGCCCATGCACCCCAGAGCTCATACTTTACAACAAGAGAAGCCACTGCAATGAGAAGCCCGTGCACTGCAGCTACAGAAAGCCTGCAAAGCAAAGACCCAGCACAATAAAAATAAATAAATAAAAATTTTTAAAAAGTGTGAAAAAGTAAGTATATTGTTAATAAAATTGACGAGAGACACTAGACGCTAAATAACAAAGGAAATAAATGTCCATTCTAACTAGCAATCTACTAATTGAAATTAAAGCACATTGAAATACCATTTCCCACATTTATTCTCTTTCTCATTGCTTTTTTTTTTTTTAAAGGTTAATACAGAATGTGGGCAATGGTGTGGAGTGATACATATGCTCACACAATGCTGGTGAGAGTGTAAATTGATTCAAATCTTCCTGGGAAGTACTCTGGCAGATCAATATCAAGAGATTAAGAAGTGTTCACAATTTTCATTACAATAATTTTACTTCTGAGAACCTGCCCTAAGGAAATAAACCAAGGTGTGAGAATATTTTTATGTATAAAGATGATTGGGACAAATTAGTTACAGCAGCAAAAAGTTTGGAATAACCTAAGTGTCTATATTAAGATAATGGTCAAAAAATTGTATAAAAGTTATATATTTATTCACATGAAGAAACAGAATAAGGTAGCCATTGAAAATGGCGTTTAACAAGAATTAATAACAGAAAAAGTACTTTTGAAATAATATTAAGAATGTAGAATAGTGCTTCCCTAGTGGCACAGTGGATGGGAATCTGTCTGCCAATGCAGGAGACACAGGTTCGATCCTTGGTCCAGGAAGATCCCACATGCTGTGGAACAACTAAGCCCGTGCACCCCAACTACTGAGCCTGTTCTCTAGAGCACGGGAGCTGCAACTACTGAAACCCACACCCCCTAGAGCCTGTGCTCCACAAGAGAAGCCACTGCAAAGAGAAACCTGTGTACCTCAAGAAAGAGTAGCCCCTTCTCACTGCAACTGGAGAAAAGCCCATGCAACAGAAAAGACCCAGCCCAGCCAAAAATAAATAAATAAATGAAACTATTTTTTAAAAGGGCATAAAGAATTTTTTTTAATAAAAGAATGTAGAATAGCATAAAAAGTATAATCTCAATTGTGTAAAAGTATCCATACATACTAGAGCTCAAGAAGTTAATTTGCTAACATGTTGATTTAGTCATCTGGAGTAGCTGATTTTATTTTCTTTCTTACTGGCTTCTGATTTTTGTTTAAAATTCCCAAAAAATCTTTTTGTGAAGAAACATTCTAAGGTTAAGTGGACTCAGCAGATACCCCAAACTTGGATTCCAGATGACTGGTGTCACTGTTTCACAGAAGCTTGAAAATCTACAATATTTGTAGGTTTTGCTTCTAAAAACCATAAACCATAACATTCTGAAATAAAATACAATAATATTTGGGATATATTAGAAGTTCTCTTAGAAATTAAATTATGGCCCATTTACACTTCTGCAGTTGGAGTTCAAATTTTTATTTTATTTTTGGTTGCACCTCTATGCTTGTGGGAGCTTTGTTCCCTGATTAGGGATTGAACTCAGGCCCTGGGCAGTGAGAACTCAGTGTCCTAACCATTGGACTGCTGGGGAATTCCCAGAGTTCAGAATTTTGAATATGAGTTTCAAGACTCTCTAAGCTTTCACTGTCCAATATGGTAGCCACTAGTCACACGTGGCACTTGAACTGTGGCCAGAATTAACTGAGAGATTCTGAGAGTGTAAAATACATACCACATTTTGAAGACTTCAGATGAAAAGAAGAATATGAAATATATTGTTAGTAATTTTTTGTATTGATACACATTGAAATGCCACATTGTATATATAGGTTAAATGAGACGTACTATTAAAATTAATTTCACCTGTTTCTTTTTACTTTTTCATTGTGATTACCAGAAAATGTTAAGTTATGTATATAGCTTGAATTACACTTCTATTGGGAAGAGCAGTTTTAAAATCTGTTCTCAGTCTAGCCTTTGAACCTCATTTCCTCCCTCATGTTTGCACAGGAATAAACAATGTAGACCCTTCTTTCTTTCCCACAACTGCTATTTTATTGGGCACTTTTTGCTGCTGTTTACTCAGGCTTCAATGACTTTCTCCATTTTAACTCACATCTAAATCCTGTTCATCCTTAGGCCCAACTTAAATGCTGCCATATCAATGAGGCTTTCTGCATTATATTGGGATCCTATTCAGCTGCAAACAATGGAAACCAGCTAAAGATACCTCTATCAGCTAGGTGTTTTTCTTTCTCTTGTATCCAGAGATTGGCCATCCAGGATTGATTGGTGCAGCAGCTCCATGACACCATCAACCTATAGGAGCTTTCTGCTTTTCGTTCTACCATAACCTTGGCATAGGGCTTTTCTATTCACGATCACTTTATAGTCACAAGATGGCTGCTCCACCTCCAGCCATAAGTCTGCATTTCAGGCAGGAAGAAATGTAACAAGGAAAAGTAACGAGGAGGAGGAAGGCATCTACAATAGGAAAGTAGACTTTTCCAAAAATCTTCAGTAGACTTTGACTTGTTTCTCATTGGCGTCGTATTGTGTCAAACAAAAACCCAGTTTGCAAGAGAGAAAGGAATTTTAGTTCTCTTGACTTGCTGTCATTGCTGCTCCTGCTGTTGGCTTTAGTTTTGATTTTTTCCTTCTTTTTTTTTTTTTTTCTGTATAGATTGCTACAAGGACATATCAATAGAGAAAAGGCAATTCTAGTAGTGCCTGCCCACAGCTTTGATTTTAGTGGTCAAAATTTATTTCCCCAGATGGAGCTGGATACACACTGAAATTTTTTTCTATTTTTGCTTCCCCCTTCCTGAGGGATTTTGTTTCTCCCATAAACAGTTTTCCTTCAGGCAAAGAATGCAATCGTTTATCACATTTTTGATTTTCTTAATTACCTTGGCATTCCAGTCTTGCCTCTGGGGCCTTTTTATTCATTGTGCACGATGCCTAGAGCCTCAGAGCTTTTCAGGGGCCTGAATATTTTAAACCTGAAAAAAATGTATTGACTTCTAAACGCACAAAGAAATAGTGATATCAAAACTCATTAAATATTTAGTTAAGTGCCTCTGAAATATATAGCTATACTCACACATTAATTGTTAAATTTAGTATTCACAAAAATGTTATTATGTTTGAAATATATTTGCAGATTATGGGCTCACTTTCCTGAGTATGCATACTGATTACACAGAAATCATAGCCAACCAGAAATTAAACGATTTACTCCGAGCTTTAGAGGACATTACAGTAGTCTCCTCCCATCCTTTCCGGCCAGATGATCACTCCAAGCCTTTTGCAGGATCTGTAATTCTGAGTGAGTGATTGAGTTGGGAATGGAGAGCTCTAAGCCATTCAGGCCAATGAAATATGAGTAGAACAGTACTGGCCTTCTCTCCCCACTTCTTCCAGGTGTGAACAAGTAAGAGTTTTGCCCCTGTTCTATGGGCAGCCATCTATCTGGCCACCATAAAGAGACCTAGGCCTAGGACAAAGTTCACCCTTGTGGTGGGCGGAACAAAGAATGTAAAAATGAGCTGCTGCTGCTGCTGCTAAGTCGCTGCAGTCATGTCTGACTCTGTGCGACCCCATAGACGACAGCCCACCAGGCTCCCCCGTCCCTGGGATTCTCCAGGCAAGAGCACTGGAGTGGGTTGCCATTTCCTTCTCCAATGTATGAAAGTGAAAAGTGAAAGTGAAGTCGCTCAGTCGTGTCCGACTCTTAGCGACCCCATAGACTGCAGCCTACCAGGCTCCTCTGTCCATTGGATTTTCCAGACAAGAGTACTGGAGTGGGTTGCCACTGCCTTCTCCGAAAAATGAGCTAGGCCCTTGAAAACATGGTGACTCCACTAAATCAATAGCTCTGAAGTCTCTAGCCTTCTTCTGGACTTCCAGGGGTGTTTGCTAGTGAAGCTCAGTGTTCTCTGTAATGCCAACCTCATTAAAAATAAATGACATATTTAAGGTTTAGAAACCACGCAGATCTCAGAATATCATCATCTAGTTTCTAATCTGAAGGACACCGAGGCTCATGGATTCAAGTCATTTTCTCAAAGGTTGCTGTATTCGTTTGCTAGGGCTGCCATAATAAACCACCACAGACTGGGTGGCATAAACAGCAGAAGCTTATCACAGTTCCAGAGGCTGAAAGTTCAATCAAGGTGCGGGCAAGTTTGGCCTGTTTTGAAGCCAGCCTCTCTCCTTGTCTTACAGACAGCCGGCTTGTCACTGCGTCCTCATATGTATGGCCTTTCCTCTGCTCACATCCCACTAGGGTCTCTCTGTGTGTCCACAGAGAGGGGCCCACCAAAGAGCCTCACTTAATGTCCTCTTTAATGTCCCTATATCCAAATACAGTCACAGTCTGAGGATCTAGGGGTGAATAGGTGTGTGAGAGCAAATAATTCAGTTCCTGATGGTTACACTGTACTTTCTTTCCTCAATGCCAGAGGTCAGACTAGGACCCATGCTCCCTAACTCCCAGGTGTGTTTCTTACCACAGTGAAAGGAATATCCAGTTTCTGTGTATGAAACATTTTAGAAGGAATCAAAGTAGCATTTAGAAAGGCATGGAAGTGAAGTTCAGCAGCAAAAAAAACTGAAAGGAATGTGGAGGCTCCAAAAATCCAGTCTGATCTGCCAGTTCTAGAACCCAGTTATACAGAGGGGGCGTTTTGTTTTTATGATCCAAAAAAATGGAACATTTTCACACCATCCGATAATAGAGGATTGTTTGGCATATTCATCCACTTGGAATACTATGCAGCCCTAAAAATTATGAAGTAGGTATACATGAAGGAGTCCTTGGGCCTAGAAAAGAAAACAACAGGTCTCAAAGGCCCTAGCTGAATCATCTAACTTCAGAGGAAACAAAACCAAACTTTAAGTCCCTCCCTGATGCTCCGGGCCGGTTGCATCTACCTGGGACTTATCACCCCCTGCCCAAAACCTACCACCCCCTGTTCAACTACAAATGCCATCTCAACTAAAGATTACCCAAAATGTCCTGCCTGACTAACATTTCCCTTATCGCTTCCACAAACCTTTTAAATATGAAGCCTCCCTGATCCCTCTCATGCTCAGCTTGGTCATTAGGCCGACTGTTGCCCCTCCTTGCCTGAATAAAGGTAACCTACCTCCGTTGAGGTCGTCTCTCCTTTTTTCTGCCTCGGCCCAAACTAGACCTTACAATACATATTTCTAAACGTGAAGAGAGAAGCATGATTTGATTTCTTAAAATTTATGAAGATCAGGACTCCCCCTGGAGGTCCAGTGGTTAAGACTCCAAGCTTCCACTGCAGAGGGTATGGGTTCGATCACTGGTTGGAGAACCAACAGCCTATATGCCAAGAGGTACAGCCAAAAAAAAAAAACCTTATAAAGATCACACAACTATATGATATGTTCCGTTCTGGTCTTAAAATATACATATATGTATATGTGTAATTACTGGCACTATTCACGTTAGTGTAGTATTGGATACCTGGATTATGGAAAACAGTTTTTTTTCTTTTTACTGAAAAACCTTTAAATAAATCTGTGTGTTAACAACTATGAAAGATCTCTGTATCTACCGGTCAAATGTGGGGACCTTTTTTTGGCTGATTAAGCTGGCAGCAGTGAGCCACAAAGCAGATAAACTTTGGCACAAAAAAACTGCAAACCAGCAGCTGCTCTAAGAGCTCTCTCTCCATTTGACACAGAAGTCTTATTTCAAGAGAAATCATTTCTGCTTTTTCTTAGGGATTTGGCACCCTGCCTTCCCTCTCTATAAAGGAGGGAAAGGTCTTTTATTTTCCACTTCCACCTTATCCAGTTGCTGTGGGGAGCAGAGCCCACCCTCCTGTTGCGCATTTTGGAGGCAGCTGTATGAGCAAGGAGAGCCCAGCCCTGGAGCTGACGCATGCATGGTGCATAGTTGAGACAACCACGCATGGAGCCTGCAGAACTACTAAGCGCACACACACCAGCCTGGTTGTCTTCCTCTTCTGTATGCCAGTGAAATGTTAGACTCCAGCAGCCAGTCATTTGGGTTGTTGGGAAATCTCTCTTCTTCTTGTCTGCTCCCCACCCTGAGCATGAACCTTTGCCTCTGGCAATAGCCTGATAGTTATCACATGATCAGCACATGAGCATCACAGTATACTGAGCATTTCACCCATGCCATCCTTTCTGGAGAAGGAGCAGTGAAGGGGCGGGGAGCAGCTGAATTTTAGGCACCTGACAGGGACAGGCATTCAGAGAAGCACCCCGTACTCGGCTTAGAACTGTTTGAAGACCATTTTCCGCTAACTTTTGCCTTCTGGTGTTTTCCTCTTGGCAAGCTGAGGCTAGAAAGTGAATCATTACATACCCAGTGTGGTGAAGAGTGGTACCTGCATGGATCTGAGGTTTTATTAGCCCTCCTGATCCTTCTCTAAGTCTTTGTCCCTGAGTCACCAGCACCAACC
Source organism: Giraffa tippelskirchi (assembly GCF_054371585.1). Taxonomy (NCBI): domain Eukaryota; kingdom Metazoa; phylum Chordata; class Mammalia; order Artiodactyla; family Giraffidae; genus Giraffa; species Giraffa tippelskirchi. The sequence goes on along the minus strand of NC_137276.1, from coordinate 126,532,226 downwards.
AGGGGAGAGGTGGCGAGGTGCCAGGAGGAGATGACCCACCTAAGAATGGGTGTGACTTGGAAACTAGACAGGAAAGCTGCTGGCTGTTATGCATTTTTTACTCATTGCTTTAGGATAAGCAGGAGCCCTCAAAAGTAAAAACATGTGGCTATTTTTTTTTCCTTGGACCTTGGGAAACCCCATGATAAAACAGAATGAGCAATAAAAACTTTCTCTGAAGCACTAATAAGCTCAATGTTAATTACATTAGTAGTCCTGGAGGAAGATGCTGTTTGATTTTCAGTGTTACCACTTTTGCTTACAGAGAAGTGAGATAAATGGATGCAGTGGCACAGATTAAGTAAATTCTTGTGTGGGAAAAGTCCGAGTTCTCATATGCTTTTAGTTATTTAGTCTCTTGATTATATCAACTAATATGTAGCATCTTGTTTTCATAAGTGGACAATGTTATAATTTATTTTTATTAGCAATTAGGAATTATAATATAGATGCCAGATCAGTAGTATAGAAAATAAGCACAGATTTGCCCTAAGGCAAATTTACTTTTTTTTGGTCAATAGCATGGTGAGTTGAGAAAAAAATTGCTTGAAATATAATCAAGTGAGTGGAAGCCATTGCTATATGATTCTAATGGATATGGAATCTTCATAGGAAAATAACTCTGTCATCATCTACAGTGAATGCTTTTTAAATTTCTGGTCTCCTAACTAGGGTGAGGAACTTCAGAGAAGGAAGATCATATAATCAACACAAATTTGTTGAGTGACAGTTCTGTTCAGGATACTCTCTAAGCACTTCCTACTCACCCAATCACTGAAGGAGGGATGCTGCTGTTGTTCAGTCGCTAAGTTGTGTCCAACTCTTTGCCACCCCATGGACCGCAGCATGCCAGGCTTCCCTGTCGTTCACTATCTCCTGGAGTTTGCTCAGACTCAAGTCCATTGAGTCAGTGATGCTATCTAACCATCTCATCCTCTGCTATCCCCTTCTCCTTTGCCTTCAATCTCTCTCAGCATCAGGGTCTTTTCCAATGAGTTGGCTCTTCACATCAGGTGGCCAAAGTATTGGCGCTTCAGGTTCAGCATCAGTCCTTCCAATGAATATTCACGGTTGATTTCCTTTAGGATTGAATGGTTTGACCTCCTTGCTGTCCAAGGGGCTCTCAAGAGTCTTCTCGTGCAACACAATCCAAAAGCATCAATTCTTTGGTGCTCAGCCTTCTTTATGGTCCAACTCTCACATCCATACATGACCACTGGAAAAACCACAGCCTTGACTATACAGACCTTTGTTGGCAAAGTGATGTCTCCGCTCTTTAATATACTGTCTAGATTGGTCATAGTACAAGATGGCCAAACATAACATACCTGACAGTGGACAGATGAGATGGACAGCAGGTTATTAGTCACATATAGTCTGTAGAAGGACATCACACACCCTGTAGGGTCATTTAGAAGTTGAGTAAGCCAGCAGGGGCAGTGAGAGGCAGCCTTTGTATTAACCAGAAGGTAGAGTGACCCCTAGTTCCTGTGGGAGGATGTGATTAGCTTGTTTGAATAACTTCATGGCTGACAGGGAAATAATACCCATTAGGTTGAGGACCAGGAAGGACGAAGCTGGTCAGACAAAGAGGGAACTAGCCAAGTGGGGTGACTTTCCTACCTGGTTGGGTGAGGGAGGGGGGGGTCATATCTGGCAAAAGCAGGGGAACTTATGGTTTGGCATCTAGGGCCCCAGGGGGATCAGAGATGTCAAGGCAGCATTTGAAATTTTAGGTCTTATGCTATGGATACAAAAGAAGAATAAGACATGGTTCCTGCCTGCAAAGAGCTTGAATTCTCCAGGCTGGAGCAGGAGTGGGGAATGTGGGTGTGTGAGTGTCAAACTGTTGTAAATGGTTCTGACTGTAAGCGCAGGAAGACTTCTGAGCCAATCTAGGAAATATGGTACAGTAACTGAGGCGGGTAGACTTTGTTGAAAACATGGAGCTTGGGGACTTTCCTGGTGGTTCAGTGGTTAAGATTTCTGATTCCCAGTGCAAAGGGCCTGGGTTCGATCCTTGGTCAGGGAACTAGATCCCACATCCTGCAACTAAGACCTGGCACAGCCAAATAAATAAATAAAAATATTTTTAAAAAGCATGGAATTTGTCTAGAATGTCAAATATTGGTAAAACGCATGATTAGAGGGAGCCAAACCAGGGGGCATTTCAGAGGAATGAGAAAGACCATTCTTGCTTATGTTGGGAGAACATTTGATTCACACATGTGACGTATACTTATTGAAGGACTGCTCAGGGGACAGACAGACCAGAGGACAGAGTAAAAAAGAAGTTCTAATGACAATGTGGGCCTTGCCTGTTGGGCTGTCTGGTCTGAGTTGGGTGTGAGCCATGGGGCAGTGAGCCCAGGAAGTCAAGGGTCTGCCACTTCCTGAGGGTCTTGAATGTAGACTTTGGATACAAACTCCAAAGAGCTAAAACAACCCCAGAAATTCAGCAATGGGGGGAAAATAAAGTGTTCAATTTGCAATTGTTGCAAATACTTAAAATATGCCAGATTTTCTCTTTTTGGGGGGGCCATGCTAAGCAGCATGCGGGATCTTAGTTCCCTGACCAGGGATCAAACTTGCACCACCTGCATTGGAAGGGTGGAGTCTTAACCACTGGATAGCCAGGGAAGTCTCAAAATATGCCACAACTTCAGTACCCTTTTCAGCATTTGTGATATACCAGTACTCTGAAAAACATGGAAGTAGGCATGGTGTACCTTGAATTCAGAAAGCCCTGCCAGCGAGACCGCTCCCAGTGATCCACACCCCACCGAGGCCCAGCTGACTCTTCAGGACCCGTCTCTGCACTCCCTCCTCTTGGGCCGTGCTGGGCATTCCCACCTCAGAATCCCCGGAGAATTCTGGGCTTGTTCTCTCTTGTGGAGCAGTGGGTACTTAATGCTCCAGCCAACTGAGCTACCCAGTCTGTACAGACTGCACTGAGACAGAAGCCTCTAAATTACTGAACAGAGCACTGTGTTCTTCCCAGGACAGGGCAGTCATTTTCAGTTGTCCAGTAAGAGTGTGTACCCTCTAAGATATTTATCAGAGACTCATTTCTCCTCATGTACTTGGCAACCAAGCACATAGATGCATACTAACATGTCCTTGGGTTTGCTCTGATTTTATATCCTAAACATCCCTTGAGAGAAAAGAGAGAGGGGTGTTCTTTGGCCCCAAGAAATTCAAAGGATCTTAACTTTCTCTTCCTGAATGAATATGTGCTATGTAATTATTTATCTGTGATACGCCAAATATCTTAGCTGGGAAGATAGAAAGAAAGAAAGCTTGCAACATCTTTAAGATTAACAATGACAACAACAGAAAACATGAGAGAAAGAAGAAAAAAACCTTTCCTGGATACAATTATCCCAATTGGCAGCAATGAAGTCTAAAAGCTATAATATAAAATAGCTCAAATGCTCATGGCAAGAAATGAACTTGTCCCAGCATAAATGACTGCAGAGATGAGCCCAAGGAGTTCCAGCACAACCAAATTAATGGTTTGTTTTGGGAGGTGGGAAGGTGGGGAGGAATTTGTGCAAACATCACATTAGCCATTCTGAGAACTGTTTGCAGATTTTTAAGACAACTGAAACTACTTTCACGGTGACCCTATGGGTGATGATGTTCTCAGATCTGGACATCAGGAAATCTTTAAGTATGTACTAGATCAGTCAGAAGGAAGCCACGGTGACCCTAAACACGATTATGAGTTCAGTTGACACCTTAGTAGGAAAACAAAATATCCAAAGTCTGTTAAAGACTCACTAAAGCATATAATGTCCTAGAACAGGGAATCATTGTACTGCACATTCTTGCAGGAGATGTAACATTTCAGATGTGTTCTTTCAGATGAGATTATTTGGGAAATGAGTGTATAAGAATCATAAGACTGAGATAAATGCCCACTTTAATCTTGAAGCAATGCTGATTTCATCTTTAAACTGTGGTTTTCTTTGGAAGCCTGAGTTGCTTTTAAACCACAATACATGCTTCAAATCGATCAGAGGGGCTTTCACGTAAATCTCGGGGAGATAGAAATGTGAGATTAAAGGATACTAGACTCTGGAGTCATGTGGTAATTGCTAAAACACTAATTGAGGCCCTGGGTCTATTAGTGCTGCATTTCTGTCCCTGACTGACCTGGTGAGCTTCTGAGCCACTCCTCTAGATGCAGGAAGTACTATGGTTTCTGTCTACTCTCTCACTCATAAAACTGTATTATCTGGGGACTTTGCTGGTCTAGTGGCTAAGACTTCGAATTTCCAATGCAGGGGGCCCAGGTTTGATCCCTGGTCAGGGAACCAGATCCCACACGCCACACCTAAAGATCCCTGAGACCTGGCACAGTCAAATAATACATTTTTAAAATGTATTTGCTTATCTGAAATCTAAGATAGCTACACAAAACAGGAAAGAGTAATCACACAAAGAAATGCACATGACTTCATTTTGAGAGTGCAGAAAGGTTCGTTTGTAAATTAGTCCTTGTTATTACACATGCACAAACATGTGCACGCACACACACACACAAATTCATTTTTTTTTAAATTAGAGTATTTGTGAAATGCATTTGTTTTAAATCCAAATATTTTATTTACTTAATGGCCTATAAGTAGTTACTTTAGTGTATCTGATGAAAAATACAGACCACACCTGAAAAAGCTTCCATCAGAAGAGAGCCCAGATTACTGACATAGCATTACCCCCCAATGTATATGAATTTAAAGCACATAAACAGATAAACGTCAAACAGTTTTTGTTAAAAATATTTATTTAAATAAGAAGAAAGAGCTCTAAACAAAGGACCTGCAGCTATGATTCAGATACATTAAAAACTCATCTATGTTCAATTCAGTTATTCAAAATGCTTATCTTTAAGTCAGCAGTATTTCATTTTAATATGGAAAATGTCTTAAATTTTGACAGCATGCCTGAGTGAGAATGTGCAAATGATTTACAATCCCCATGGAGATGACCTGGTGACCCCAGCATTTTATTTAGGTCAGTGTGGCCAGCAGGGCCAGCTTCTTCCTCCTCTATGCAAATGCTGCAAAGAGAAGACAAAAACTGCAACTAGACAGGAGCTGGGGTGGGGAAGGAGGAGAAACCGGGCAGGGCTGGGAGCCAGGAAGGCCCGCCCTGGGGGAGCCCAAAGGCTTTCTGGGCCTGTGGTGGTGCATGCAGTCACAGACAAACTCTTTTAATACTGTCACGGGGCCTGGGGGAGGTAGGGGAGGGAGGGTGCATCCACGTGGCTGCAGTCTCCTCCCCCAACTGCACGGGTGGGCGTTTGTAGCACCCAAGGTGTGCACTCAGTCTAAGAGGGTAGAGATATTAACTCGAGTTTTCTCAGATGAGGACTATTAATGTTATCTCATCTCCTGGCTTTCTGCTTGGTCCCTTCTCCAGGCATCTTTGCAGAATGGTGAGATTTCAATCCTCCCATCTGATCATGTGGCTCCTGCAGGAGACCACGGACTGACTGCACAAAAGGACGAACCCCTTAGCTTGACATTCGAGCGCTGTTGTGAGTTAGTCCCTGGCTTTGGCTCTGGCTGCAGAACTCTTCATGCATTTGCAGCTGCCCAATCTTCTACAAATGTGCTTTTCATTTCCTCCTATTTAACTTTTAAAAAATATTTATTTATTTGGCTGCACCAGGTCTTAGTTGTGGCAAGCAGGATCTAGTTCCCTCACCAGGGATTGAACCCTGGTTCCCTGCATTGGAAGCTCAGAGTCTTAGCCACTGGACTGCCAGGGAAGTCCCACATTTCCTTTCATTTTTTTATTGAAGTACAATTTGTGTATGGGCTCCCCAGGTGGCTCAATGGTAGAGAATGCACCTGCCAATGTAGGATACACAGGTTTGATCCCTGGTCTGGGAAGATCCTCTGGAGGAGGAAATGGTAACCTACTTCAGTATTCTTGCCTGGGAAAACCCCATGGACAGAGGAGCCTGGTGGGCTACAGTTCAAAGGATCACAAAGAGTCTATCTTGACTTAGCAACTGGACAACAACAAATTAACTTTCATAAAGTTCACTCATTACAAGTGCACAGCCTTAGGATATTTACACCTGTCTGTATCCATAGGTAACCACACTCAGATCAAGACATACAACTTTCTCCCCACTGGAAGTTTCCCTTGTCCCCTTATCTGCCTATACACACCCTATCCAGCACCTCAGGTTTTGCCTGTTTTTAAACTTAATATGAATAAAATGATACAATGTGTATTAGTTTTTGCGTGTCTTCTTTCAGCAGAACTGCTTGGGAAATTCAACCATGTTGTTCGTATATTTAGTTCATTTATTCCCTAGTATTCCATGGTATGCATAGGTCATAATTTCTTCATTCTTTTGTTGCTTCTTCATATTTCTCTGTTGGCACTTAGCATAGTGGAAGGTTTGAAGGAAAACGTTCACAGAAGCCTAGGCACTGCCTTGGAGGTGGTTTTCTGAAGCCTCAGGGGGATTCAGTCCTGGAGAAGAGTCTGACTTGAGCCACACTGTGAGCTGAGGCAGATGGACCCAGAGCACCCATGTCCTAGGGACTCAGAAAATCAGCACCCATTCATTTATTCAGAGTGAGAAATATGACCGTCATATATTCAGGTAAAGACACTTCATGTATTTTTTAAATGGTTCTGTAATATTTATGTAGCCTGTCTTCCAAGAAACTATGAATACATTTAAATAACGAGTTGCCACAACATCCTGGGAAATAGACTGTTGGAATTTACAAATGAAGAATCTGGGGCAGATGGAATAACTAAGGCTACCCAGGGCAAACTGAGGGGAAAATAACAACGAAAAAAAGCATCAGCTTTAACCATACCCCTCTGCTTTGTTTTTCCTTAATCTCAGGAGGAGGGGCTGCAAGCGGTTTAAGCTTCAGTCTCTGGCCAGAGGTCGTGGGTTCAAATTTGTGCTCTGTTCCCACTTCCAGCTATGATTCTCAGGAGAGTTAAGTTCGAATCCTACAGGAAGAACACAGGTGGTCAGGGGACCCGGTGAAAGTCTGCAAGGAATCAATGCCCCGGAAGAGAAATGAGCCGAAGCAGTACAAAGGGGAGGGAAGGTTGGCTGTGCAGAGAGGAAGTTTGGAGGTGGCCTCTCTCATCCCCCAGGCAGCCTCTCCTCACTCCATGGAATGGTAGGTGAGGTCAGGAAATCTAGCAAAAGGAAGGAAGTTTGCACAGCAACTGCAGGAGGAGGAGAGAACAGAAATCAGGGGCAGAGGCTTACCAGGCCAGCCCCTTAACTCAGCCTGCAAGGCAGCAACACAGGGAAGCTTGGATCTGCATTTTTCAGCCCAGGCACTAGTGACATTTAGGGCTGGTCATTCCTCACTGTGGGCCAGCCTGTGCAGCACAGGTTGGTTAGCAGCATCCTTGCCTCTGCCCACTAGAAGCCAGTAGCACCCCCACTGCCTCCAATGCGGGAGACCCGGGTTTGATCCCTGGGTCAGGAAGATCCCCTGGAGAAGGAAATGGCAACCCACTCCAGTATTCTTGCCTGGAGAATCCCATGGACAGAGAAGCCTGGTAGGCTACAGTCCATGGGGTCGCAAAGAGTCGGACACAATCGAGCAACTTCACTTTCACTTTCCCACTTCCATGACCTTGGGCAAGTCACACCGCTTCTCAGTCGTGTCACTGGAAGGATGGGATGATAACAGGAGTTCAGTGAACTGACAGACAGAGGCAGAGTAATGTGAACAATGCTGGATGGAATGTAGCAAACAATTTTAAAATGTTAAAAATGCCAGCTATGATTGTCTTGGTTTCCATAAATTGTCACTTTCCTCATTCTCAAAAAATTAGATCACATTTAGGCATTACTAACTACTAAGGCCTCAGCTTGAAGTCATGATGATCAACTCATCATTTTTAAATTCCTAAGGGAGAGGTATTTCTAGAGAAGACTCAGTACTGGCAATACTCAACAGATTCTTTTGATGGCAGCTAGAAGGAGATTGGGCTTCCCTGGTAGTTCAGTGATGAAGAATCCGCCTGCCAATGCAGGAGATTCGAGTTTGATCCCTGGGTTGGGAAAATCCCCTGGAGAAGGGAATGGCAATCCACTCCAGTATTCTCACCTGGAAAATCCCACGGACAGAGGAGCCTGGCAAGCTACAGTCCATGGGACTGCAAAGAGTCAGACATGACTGAGCAAGTAAACAACAACAAAAAGGAGATTAGGAGAAAAAGACCCAACATTAGTCAAAGCATCCAAGAGATAAAAATTTTGTAAACAAATACCTCAAGGTGACTACAATGTTTTAAATAAATATATTGTGTTAGAGAAACTGATTTGTATATCTGCTCTATTTTTGGTTTTTTTTTGAATACTGTTCTAGAAAGGCAGGGAATCTGAAGCATTATTAAGCTGAGGCCTTTTCTGGGATGTTGCTAAGCAAAGTTCACAATCCAGGGCTACTAATTAAAATTAATTCTGCTTATTGTGCATAAATTAGGTCCTAATGAGGTGAGAAACTGCAGTAAAATAATGAAAGAATGAAAATACCTCCTTTGAGTAAAAATAAAACCAGGGAGGCTTTATGTTCTCAATTCTATCTTGCTTCTCTGCAGCCTGCATTTGGATTAAAAAAAACAAAAAACCAAAAAAACCCAGCTCTGAGAACAGGGAGATGGAAAATCAAAACAAAATCTTTCATGTAATTAGCTTATACAATTCCAGGTAGGGCAAATAGAACTCCTGTGAATGGTAGAGAACGATGTCTTTGCAGGCAGTGAAAGGGAAGCCACTCAGGGACTTTTAGTTCAAGATCAGTCCCGAAGTAAAAGATAAGTGCATGAGAAAGGATCCGATTCCAAGCCAGAATAATATGAATGTGTCAAAAGAATCCAATTTCGTTGTGATCATGTACACACATTGTCCATCCAAAGGTTACTCCTAAATAATAACTTGTATTAATGAATACAAGTTAAATACAAGTGTTGAAGTTCCACACTTTTAATGAAAATAATTATTTTTGAGTAGGCAGCAAGAGTAACAAAGAAAGAAATACTGAGTGAGAGAGAGAGAGAGATGCAGGAAGTCAATATCTCCATGTACTGGATTTCCAAAAACATGAAAGTCCCAATGGGGCTTTCTGGAAAAGGCAAATTCCAGGTTGCCTATTCTTGGCACATGTGTGCTAAGTTGCTTCAGTCGCGTCCCACTCTTTGAGACCCTATGGACTGTAGCCTGGGTTCCTCTGTCCATGGGATTGGTCAAGCAAGAATACTGGAGTGGGTTGCCATGCCCTTCTGCAGGGCATCTTCCTGACCCAGGAATTGAACCTGTGTCTCTTACATCTCCTGCATTGGCAGGTGGATTCTTCACCCCTCGCGTCGCACCAGCTGGGAAGCCCCTCAATTCTTGGTAAGATTTGTGTTAATACAATGGGTGGGTGGGGCATTGGGTTTCCTGGAACTGGAGATCACAATCTCGTGACCCTTAACTGAAATCTGTCTGCAAAACCATTTTTGATGATCTACACTGATTTTAAAAATATTTTTGAAATCCAGCTGTCACAAAAGAAGATGTCACATTCTATTTTTTTTTTTTAATAAAATTGCAAGTTCTGGATTCTCGCACAAACTCTGAGGTTCTGGCAACTCTGGACCAGTGTTCCTGCATACCAACAGCTGGCAGTAGCTGTGTGGCATCTCCCACTCATCTGTTAGCTGCCAGGCCCTGCAGGCTCTTGAGGTTTCACCCTTACCAAGGTTATTTATGTTGGGAGAGGTGTCTTAGGGGTGAAGAACAGTAGAATCTTTGGAAAATCCTTTTCGAGGCAAAATACATCTGTTTGAAAGCAAACAGATGGGAGTATTGCGGGATCTCTTGGGGGACGCTAACGGACAGGTCTTTGCTCTACCTGGAAGATGGCACCAGTCACCCCTCAGGTCACTATCAGGGTATAAAGATTTGAATAACCACCTTCAGATTGAATTTCTCAGGATAGTTTCCTTCACCATCAAGTTCCCAGTTTAGCAAAATGCATGGCACAAACTGTGCCTAATAAATATTTATTGAATGAATAAAAGTTCAGATGACTGTAATGTTCTCCACTCTCTAAATTGATCATGAGAAGGTATTTGCTTTTTTTTTCTTAAAAAAAAAAAAGTAGTTCAGGTCTCTGGGTGTCATCTCTCCCCCACCAGACAGGAAAATCTCCATTTCTTCTATGGACCCTTATGATCCTCAGGAAGTTCACCTCCTACTAATCAGCAAACTAGATACCAGCAAACTGGACCACCTCTAGAGTCCCTTCCAGCTCTTAAAATGAGCCTGACAAGAAATGAGCCAAGAGTATACCAACTGATGACCAGCAGCGCTACAGGGAGGAACACGGGGCATTTGTCGCTTGCTTATCTGGGCAATATAGCATTGAAATCAGGGCACACCCGGTTTCTACAAACTCAATGAATAATTCTTGTGTCAACCAGCTGCTTCCATTTTGTTAAAAGGAAACTGGTTTTCAGTGTTCCAATGTACTTGGCTGGATTTTCCACAGGATAATGATGAGCAAATGCTGGTTGTTTATAAACCTTGCTTATAAATCAGAAGTCCAAACTCAGAAAGCCTACAGGGCCAGGCAGGTAGTGGACATGAATGAAAGTTGCCAGTACAATCAAAACGGACAGCCACTTTCCCTCACTACAAGTTGCCGTTCTTAAGCTGCTAAGTAGTATCCGCCTCTTTTACGCCCCCACAGATTGTAGTTCACAAGGCTCCTCTGTCCATGGGATTCTCCAGGCAAGAATACTGGAGTGGGTTACCATTTCCTTCTCCAGCGGATCTTCCTGACCCAGGAATTGAACCCACATCTCCTGCATTGACAGATTCTTTCCCTCTGAGCCACCAGGGAAAGTAACTGAAGCTAATGTAGGAATTCGGGTCCAGCGTTGCTAGGTCTTCTGATTTTTTTAAGTGAAGCCATGTATCCGACTTATACAGACAGTTCCAAATTAAACAACAGCAACAAAAACAGACCCAACTGAGCAGGCCATATTGAGTCCTAAACCCTCAGGTTTTTGAAGTCCTCTGTTTAGGCAGGTAGCAGGTAACTTCCTGGGTGAAGGCTTTCATAATAAGGAAGGCATCTAAGGCACCGTGGTGGCCTGTGCAGAGCAATAAAAAAAAATCTTCTCTCCTCCCCCATGCTCAGCTACAAAGGGCCCTAGGACCCTCTGAAAAGAAACCCAAGTTTTATTTTTTTCTTGGATTTTTTTCTTAATGAGGCACTTTGGAACCTTTACAAAAAAAAAAGAACCATACAAATGTGAAGTAGTTAACTCACAAAGCACCCATGTGGGAATGCGTTAGTAGTATCAGCCAGAGACAAAAGCACAACTCCTCTGCCAGCAGCTGAAACTGTGGTGCACATGAACGTCTGTATCTGTACACGTATGTGTGTGTGTGTGTGTGTTTTTTTTTTTACAGTAGGTGATTAACACTGAATACTTATTTTAAAAATGCTTTTTTTCTTTTTTTATTCCAAATCTGGTTTTAGTTGTTTTCCTCCTTCACCAAATAACCGTGGGACGGAAATGCATCCCTTGCCCAGATCGGTTTTGTTTCGAATGTGGGGAAGGAAATGGGCAAACTTTTCAGACTTTGATCCCTGGACTGATTACCTTCTGACTCACAATGAGGCCAGAGAGAGGACACGTGAATAGAACAGATGCTGAGAATCTGCACTGTCCCAAGCCTCAGCAGTGGTGTGGGCACCTCTAGCTAGATTTTACAGTAATGATGAAAATAAAATACTACCATCATTTCCGTTCTGGCTGTGTGTCTCACTTGGTGGAGAAAAAAAAAAGTGGTGACTAAAAGCCAACTTTTATTTTTAAAGTTTCATTTGTAAAGTGGAGATATTAATCACTACCTTGTAGGATTTTTGTGAGCATTGATAAGTTTAACATCTATAAAACACCTAGAAGAGTACCCAGTGTATAGTAGAATTAAAAAGATATGGGTAGTATTATTGCTATTACTTAATCCTTTTTTATGCTTTGTGACCTTGCTGCTCTGCATGTGGCCTGGGATCCCCAGTCCACATCCTCTGGGTGCTTGTTAGAGACACAGGATCTCAGTTCCTTCTGCAGACCTCCTGGCTTAGTCTGTTTGGGCTGCTGTAACAAATGCCCCAGACAGGGTGGCTTAAACACCAAATACTTATTTCTCACAGTTCTGGAGGCAGCAAGTCAGAGAGCAGGGTGCCAGCTTGGTCGGTTCCAGAGGCATGCCCACTTCCCTGTTTACACAGAGTGGTCTCCGTGCTGGGACCTCACATGGTGGGAAGAAAATGAGCTGGCTTTCTGGGCTCTTCTTAGCAAAGCACTAATCCTGTGAGAGCCTCACCCTCATCACCTAATGACCTCTTACAGGCTTCACCTCCAAATACCATCACCCTAGGGATTAGATTTCAACATATGAGCCCTGGGAGACGCAGGCATTCAGTCCATAACACCTATTTGAATCAAAAGCTGAATTTTAGCAAGACTGCAGGGGAGCCATGGTCCAGTCAAGCTGGAGAAAGCTTAGCTTGATGAAGTATTGTTGTAGTTTAGTCACTAAGTCAAGTCCGACTCTTTTGCGACCCCATGGGCTGTAGCCCACCAGGTTCCTCTGCCCATGGGACTTCCCAAGCAAGAGTACTGGAGTGGGTTGCCATTTCCATCTCCAGGGCATCTTCCCAACCCAGGTATCAAACCCAAATCTTCTACACTGGCAGGCAGATTCTTTGCACTTTTTATATTTTAAATATCTTTAAATAATGTCCTGAAATTTGAATTCTTTCGTACCACCTATACAATGTTTGCTATATCTGTGTTTCATCTGCACCATTATTTATTATACTTAATACATATTTTGAATAGTCCTAATGTCTTTAAAAAAGATTTTAGCTTGTTCCTGAATAGTAATATAAAAGATTCAGCCATTCTGACTGGTGTGAAATGATACCTCATTGTGGTTTTGATTTGCATTTCTCTAATAATGAGTGATGTTGAGCATCTTTGCATATGTTTGTTAGCCATCTGTATGTCTTCTTTGGAGAAATATCTGTTTAGTTCTTTGGCCCATTTTTTGATTGGGTCGTTTATTTTCCTGGAATTCAGCTGCAGGAGTTGCTTGTATATTTTTGAGATTAATTGTTTGTCTGTTGCTTCGTTTGCTATTATTTTCTCCCATTCTGAAGGCTGTCTTTTCACCTTGCTTATAGTTTCCTTTGTTGTGCAAAAGCTTTTAATTTTAATTAGGTCCCATTTGTTTATTTTTGCTTTTATTTCCAATATTCTGGGAGGTGGGTCATGGAGGATCCTGCTGTGATTTATGTCGGAGAGTGTTTTGCCTATGTTTTCCTCTAGGAGTTTTATAGTTTCTGGTCTTACGTTTAGATCTTTAATCCATTTTGAGTTTATTTTTGTGTATGGTGTTAGGAAGTGTTCTAGTTTCATTCTTTTACAAGTGGTTGACCAGTTTTCCCAGCACCACTTGTTAAAGAGATTGTCTTTTCTCCATTGTATATTCTTGCCTCCTTTGTCGAAGATACGGTGTCCATAGGTGCGTGGGTTTATATCTGGGCTTTCTATTTTGTTCCATTGATCTATATTTCTATCTTTGTGCCAGTACCATACTGTCTTGATAACTGTGGCTTTGTAGCAGAGCCTGAAGTCAGGCAGGTTGATTCCTCCAGTTCCATTCTTCTTTCTCAAGATTGCTTTGGCTATTCGAGGTTTTTTATATTTCCATACAAACTGTGAAATGATTTGTTCTAGTTCTGTGAAAAATACCATTGGTAGCTTGATAGGGATTGCATTGAATCTATAGATTGCTTTGGGTAGTATACTCATTTTCACTATATTAATTCTTCCAATCCATGAACACGGTATATTTCTCCATCTGTTTGTGTCCTCTTTGATTTCTTTCATCAGTGTTTTATAGTTTTCTATATATAAGTCTTTTGTTTCTTTAGGTAGATATATTCCTAAGTATTTTATTCTTTTTGTTGCAATGGTGAATGGTATTGTTTCCTTAATTTTTCTTTCTGTTTTCTCATTATTGGAGTATAGGAATGCAAGGGATTTCTGTGTGTTAATTTTATATCCTGCAACTTTACTATATTCATTGATTAGCTCTAGTAATTTTCTGGTAGAATCTTTAGGGTTTTCTATGTAGAGGATCATGTCATCTGCAAACAGTGAGAGTACCATTTGACACCAGTCAGAATGGCTGCTATCCAAAAGTCTACAAGCAATAAATGCTGGAGAGGGTGTGGCGAAAAGGAAACCCTCTTACACTGTTGGTGGGAATGCAAACTAGTACAGCCACTATGGAGAACAGTGTGGAGATGCCTCAAAAAACTGGGAATAGAACTGCCATATGACCCAGCAATCCCACTGCTGGGCATACACACCGAGGAGACCAGAATTGAAAGAGACGCGTGTACCCCAATGTTCATCGCAGCACTGTTTACAATAGCCAGGACATGGAAGCAACCTAGATGTCCAACAGCAGACGAATGGATAAGGAAGCTGTGGTACATATACACAATGGAATATTACTCAGCCATTAAAAAAAATACATTTGAATCGGTTCTATTGAGATGGATGAAACTGGAGCCCATTATATAGAGTGAAGTAAGCCAGAAAGAAAAACACCAATACAGTATACTAATGCATATATATGGAATCTGAAAGATGGTAACGATAACCCTATATGTGAGACAGAATAAGAAACATAGATGCATAGAACAGTCTTATGGACTCTCAGGGAGAAGGTGAGGGTGGGACGATCTGGGAGAATAGCATTGAAACATGTATATTATCATATGTGAAACAGAACACCATTCCATGTTCGATGCATGAGACAAATGCTCAGGGCTGGGGCAATGGGATGACCCAGAGGGATGGGATGGGGAGGGAGGTGGGAGGGGGGTCCAGGAAGGGGAACACATGTAAACCCATGGCTGATTCTTGTCAATGTATGGCAAAAACTACTACAATATTGTAAAGTAATTAGCCCCCAACTAAAATAAATAAATTTATTTTAAAAAAATATTCAAAGCCTAGTTATATTTATCTCTAATATACTTTGAGATAAATAATTAACTATTAGGTTAAAAAAAAAAAAGTCACCATGTACCATTAAAAGCCTGAGTGTGTCCAGAGTATGCACACTGTCTTTCAACAAGCAACATTCCCCCTGGGCAGAGGGTCTCACTGTTTATAAGAAAGCTGTACTCAGTGATTTAATAAAGTGAAAGTTTTTTTTTCCCCACAGATGTGAATAATCACTCCCTGGTTTTTCTGTTTTGTCAGTTCAAACTGAGGCTGCATAATATGACAGAAAAGATTTCACCAGTTTGATAGACCACTTTCTAGTATGTCTCTGGGTCACATTTCTTTCTCTCTTCTTTCTTAACTTCCATCAATATCTATTCAGTAGCCACTACATGCCAGGCCTAGTGCTTGGCATGAAAGACACAATTGAGGAAAACAGAGTTCCTTCTCGAGGGCCTTGACGTCTGGTAGGTTGTGATGAGTGCAGAGGAAAGTGACAAAGGTTTTGGTAGAGCAATGCTCAGGACATCATGGGGGCACAAGCAGAGCACTTGACCCACCCATGGGGTCTAAGCAAAGTTTCCTGGCAAGAAGTAGGTCTCAGCTCAAACGCAAAAGACTTGCCAAGGTGTAGAGGGGAGGACAGGCTTAAAAGGGAACACTCAATGGGCAGAGCTGCAGACCAAGAAACAACAAAGCAAATCTCCCAGAGCCCCAGTTTCTTCATTTGTGATGTGAAACAGGAGAGATAGTTACCTCATTAGACCACTTAGAATGAAAGCACTAAGGTATGTGTTCATCTGTGAGAATTATGTGTCAGCACTTTCAGGGATCTGTGTACAGAAAAGGAGGCAGTACCAAGTAACAGCTACCATTCCACAACTAGTTATACACCGAAGAGAAATGAAAATATGTGTCTACATAAAAATTTGCCCACAAGTATTTATAGCATCATTGTTCACATTAGCTGAAAAATGGAAACAACCCAAATGCCCATCAACTAATGAATGGGTAAAATATGATATATCTATACAATGCAACATTTTTGGGCGATAAAAAGAAATGAAGCATCGATACCTGATACAGAATATATGAACCTTAAAACATCATGCTGAGTGAAAGAAGCCAGAAATAAAAGGTCACATAATATATAACTCCATATACATGAGATGTCCAGGATAGGCAATTCTGGACAATAGGTATATTCAATAGATTCTTATAAATCTAGAAAGACAAAGTAGACTGACTAGTGGTTGCCTATGGCTGGAAGGAGGATGAGTGTGGTAAGTGCCTGCTAATGGGTACTGAGTTTCTTTTGGGGGTGTAGGAGTGTTAAGATCGATTGTGGTGATGGTCATACAACTCTCTGAACATACCAAAAACCACTGAATTGTACCCCTTTGTTTTTCTTTTATCTTTTGGCTATACCATACAGCATGAGGGATCTTAAGTTCTCCAACCAGGGATTGAACACGTGGCCACTGAAGTAGAAGCATGGAGTCTTAATCACTGGACCACAAGGGAAGACCCTGAACTGTACACTTCAAATATTTAAATTGCAGTATGTGAATAATCTTAAGCTATTATTTTAATTGCTAACACTCTCATAGCATAATCTAGGCAGAGTTCTAAGTGTTGTATACTGTTTGTGTTAACTATTTGTTACCTTACCCAGTGAGTTAGGGACCATGATCGTCTCCAGAAATGATTGTCCCACAGCCAGTAAGTGGAAGAGCTGCAATATGAACCCAGGATGACTGGCTCTGGCAGATATACACTTAACTTCCACTCCACACTGTCCCAGCTTGGGAACCATCAAAAGATTTCACTTTAGAATTAAACCTCTGAGTTCTGATCTTGGCCCTATTGCTTACCAGCCAAGCGATCCTGGACAAGTGACTGAAGTTAGTTTTCGCGCATGTTAAATGGAGATGATAATATTGCATACCTCACAGGACTGGTATTTAGTACAAGGACTGTCTGTAGCAAGCCATTATTAGCTGCGAGGTCCTTCTTTTATGCAGTATTGTCACTGGTTTAAGAACCGAAACGCAGCCCACAAATTGAAGCAGCAGGCAGCCTAACACCGTGGAGACTTGGAGAGTCTTATTATTTCTGCAAGTACAGAATTTTCCCCATAGAAACGGCCTGGTAAACTAGAAGTCTAGTATTCTAACTTTTACATAACGTAACTTAAAATTAAAGGTTTAAATGACAATAAAAATACTTGCCACATGCATGAAGCATTTGGACTGTTGTGGATTTGCCTTTTATTGCATGAAAATAAGCAGAAGTGTGGGAAGGAAAGAAATGTGTCACTTCCCCAGCGCTGACCTGCAGGGCAGAGTGACCTTACACGAGAAGAAAAATGTCAGTAATTTCCAAACTAATCTAATTTTAAATTTCTGGATTTTTCATTTCATCTCATAGAGACGTACTTATTCTTGGAAGGAAAAATAAAACCCCAACAACATTAGCGATAAATGAAGTTATATAAGTTTTGCTGGCAAACGTACACTGCCCAGCGCTACAGAGCTCATTTGCAAAGCTGGGAAGCAAATCAAAGTCCACCGTGGTTCTCTCAGTGCCCAGGATGTTTCTTTGAGCACAGTTTGTGACCAGAATTTTTTCTTTTTTTTATTCAGGAGGTGGCACAGTTTGCTGTGGTGTGATTCAGTCTCCTCTTTTATCTCCTATAACTTTCCTCCTAACACTCAAGGCACCAGCTCCCCCCGCAGATTTCCACCCTGGGGAAAATGGAACAGCTGTGCAGGTCATCTTTGACTCCTCCTTTACTCTTCCATGTCTGCTCTATGGGTCCATTTGGAAGGCCTCCTCCAAAATACATCATGAATCTTTTCACTTCTAACTCCTTTGCCGCTACTAATCTAAGCTACCTACACCTCCTGCTTGGGCTAGGTAATTGGCTTCTAAATGTTCTGCCTCCACTGTGCTCCCTAGAGCTGCTCCTCTGCAGAAAAACCAGAGAAGTATTTTATTTTATTATATTTATTTTTGGGGCCTCACTGGGTGGCTGGTGGGATCTTAGTTCCCCCACCAGAGATTGAACCTGTACCCTTGGCAGTGAAAACATCAAGTCCTAACCACTGGAAGTCCTAAGAGAGATATTTTAAAAGCGCATTGGGTCAATCTCCTGCTTTAAATCTATCAAAACTGAGAATCCAAATTGACAGTTGGAATATGAAAAGGTGTTCAATATCATTAATCAGGGAAAGTAAAATTAAACCTACAGTGAGCGACTAATACACACCTGCCAGAATGACTACAATTTTAAAAATTAAAAAGACTGATAATACCAAATATTGCTGAGGATGTAAAGGATGTGGAGGAACTAGGACTCTAGACACTGCTAGTATAAGGGAAAATTGGTGATATCTAAGAAAGCTAAATATATGCTTACCTAATGACCTGGCTATTCCCCTCCTAAGTGTGTACGTATATGTATATGTGTGTATATATATACACACACATATCCAGGATTAATGAGTACCTATGGCTACGGGAGAAGGAAATGGCAACCCACTCCAGTGTTCTTGTCTGGAGAATTCCAGGAAAGGGTGAGCCTGGTGGGCTGCCATCTTTGGGGTCGCACAGCGTCGGACACGACTGAAGCGACATAGCAGCAGCATGGCCACTAAAAGAAGTTCAAGATTATTTATAACAGGGTGCAGAAGATATTAAGAAGAGGTGGCAAGAATACACAGAAGAACTGTACAAAAAAGATCTTCACGACCCAGATAATCACGATGGTGTGATCACTCACCTAGAGCCAGACATCCTGGAATGTGAAGTCAAGTGGGCCTTAGAAAGCATCACTACGAACAAAGCTAGTGGAGGTGATGGAATTCCAGTTGAGCTATTTCAAATCCTCAAAGGTGATGCTGTGAAAGTGCTGCACTCGATATGCCAGCAAATTTGGAAAACTCAGCAGTGGCCACAGGACTGGAAGAGGTCAGTTTTCATTCCAATCCCAAAGAAAGGCAATGCCAAAGAATGCTCAAACTACCACACAATTGCACTCATCTCACACGCCAGTAAAGTAATGCTCAAAATTCTCCAAGACAGGCTTCAGCAATACGTGAACCGTGAACTTCCAGATGTTCAAGCTGGTTTTAGAAAAGGCAGAGGAACTAGAGATCAAATTGCCAACATCCACTGGGTCATCGAAAAAGCAAGAGAGTTCCAGAAAAACATCTATTTCTGCTTTATTGACTACGCCAAAGCCTTTGACTGTGTGAATCACAATAAACTGTGGAAAATACTGAAAGAGATGGGAATACCAGACCATCTGACCTGTCTCTTGAGAAACCTGTATGCAGGTCAGGAAGCAACAGTTAGAACTGGACATGGAACAACAGACTGGTTCCAGATAGGAAAAGGAGTACGTCAAGGCTGTATATTGTCACCCTGCTTATTTAACTTATATGCAGAGTACATCATGAGAAACGCTGGGCTGGAAGAAACACAAGCTGGAATCAAGATTGCCGGGAGAAATATCGATAACCTCAGATATGCGGATGACACCACCCTTATGGCAGAAAGTGAAGAAGAACTAAAGAGCCTCTTGATGAAGGTGAAAGTGGAGAGTGAAAAAGTTGGCTTAAAGCTCAATGTTCAGAAAACTAAGATCATGGCATCTGGTCCCATCACTTCATGGCAAATAGATGGGGAAACAGTGGAAACAGTGTCCGACTTTATTTTTTTGGGCTCCAGAATCACTGCTGATGGTGATTGCAGCCATGAAATTAAAAGACGCTTACTCCTTGGAAGGAAGGTTATGGCCAACCTAGATAGCATGTTTAAAAGCAGAGACATTACTTTGTCAACAAAGGTCCATCTAGTCAAGGCTATGGTTTTTCCAGTGGTCATGTATGGATGTGAGAGTTGGACAGTGAAGAAAGCTGAGCGCCGCGGAATTGATGCTTTTGAACTGTGGTGTTGGTGAAGACTCTTGAGAGTCCCTTGGACTGCAAGGAGATCCAACCAGTCCATCCTAAAAGAGATCAGTCCTGGGTGTTCATTGGAAGGCCTGATGTTGAAGCTGAAACTCCAATACTTTGGCCACCTCATGTGAAGGGTTGACTCATTGGAAAAGACCCTAATGCTGGGTAGGATTGGGGGCGGGAGGAGAAGGGGACGACAGAGGATGAGATGGTTGGATGGCATCACTGACTTGATGGACATGGGTTTGGGTAGACTCCGGGAGTTGGTGATGGACAGAAAGGCCTGGTGTGCTGCAATTCATGGAGTCGCAAAGAGTCGGACACGACTGAGTGACTGAACTGAACTGAACTGAATTCTCTGGTGGTTCAGTGGTTAGGGCTTGGTGCCCTCGCTGCAGGGGTCTGGGTTTGATCCCTGGTTGGGAAACTAAGATCCCACAAGCCCACACGACGTGGCAAAAAAAATATATATATATATTCTAGCAGCTTCATCTCTAATAGACCAAAGTCAGCAACAATCTAAATGTTCATCAACAGTACAATAGATAAACTATGATGTGTTTACATAACAACATGCAACAAGTAATATTAAAGTGTAGACTCCTGGCTCATGCAACTCTCTCAGATGACTCTCTCAGACAGATAAATGGAGACTGACAAAGGTTTGGGACTTCTCTGGTGGTCCAGTGGTTAGGTCTCTGCACTTCCATCTTAAGGGGCACAGGTTCCAACCTGGTTGGGGAACCAGGATCACGCATGCCATGGAGTGTGACCAAAAAAAAAAGCTTGTACTATATGATTTGATTGATAAGTTCAAAAACAGGAAAAACTGGGACTTCCCTAGAGATCCTGTGGCTAAGTTTCAGTGTTACCAATTCAGGGGCCCTAAATTCGATCCCTGGTCAGGGAACTAGATCCCCCTTGACACAACTGAAGATCCCACATGCCGTAACTAAGACCCAACACAGAGAAATAAATAGATTAAAAAAAAAAGTAGAAAGCTAAGCTGCAGTGATAGAAGGCCAGTTGGTGGTTACTCAGTCTTTACCTTTGCTGGCAACTGGGCTGGAGGGACGGTTAGACGGAGAAGTGGCGTGAAGCTAGCCTCTGAGGTTTGGAAATGTTCTGTATCTTGAGCTGGGTGGTTGTTTCATGAGTTGTGTGTGTTGTCATCAAGTTGTACACATTTTGTGTACCTTACAACATATATTTTATTTCAATTTGAAAGAGTCAGTAGCACCCAATGCACTTACGATGGAAGCTACACGTGACATCACAGGCTGGCTCCTGCCCTCTCTCCTCACCTCCTCCCCTCTCTCCTCACCTCCTCCCCTCTCTCCTCACCTCCTCCCCTCTCTCCTCACCTCCTCCTTCATGCCCCTTGTTCTTTATGCTTCTCTACCCACACCTGCTTTCTCGTTTCCCCTCAAACATGCTGCTTTCTACCTGTTACTCCATTTTATCTTCTTCAAAGTCTTTATAGCATTTGAAATTATTTTACTTGATTACTTATATCCTGCCTTCCTCTCCTAGCAGATTAGCTACATGACTGTGGGGTCATTGTTTTACTAAAGCTTTAGCCCCAGTGCCTACAACAGGGCGACTGTGGGACTCAGGTATTTGTGGTGTGCATCATGACATGGTCTTCAAATATCTGTAGAAAGTTACACTTTTGAGTGTTCACAGTATCTTGATATTCTTAATATTTCAGATGGAAGATAGCTATTGTGGCCAAGTATCCTATATGACTAACGTATTCATTCCTTTCCTCTATAAATATTAATGAAGTGCTCACTACAAGCAAAGTTGACTTAGCTAGTATCATGTGCTGATACAATGAGGGACAAGAGAGGGAGAGTAAAAAATACAGAAGACAGGAGTTGGAATTGAGGGATTATGTCTTCAAGTTGGAAGAATGTCACCGCTTCATGAGGCTGAAAAGGACAAGTGGGTGGGGATACGGATGAATTTATTGGTAAGGAAGTGGAAATTTTTGAGAGTTCTTACTTAATGGCTTCTATTTCCTCTGAAGTTGGAAGCAATGTCATGTGCTGAAATAGAGAAGGGTAGGAGGGAGCTTAAGGCACTGCAGTGGTTTTACGTTCTTCCTGCTCAGGGCACATGTTCTTCAGTGTATGAGCACCTGCCCTGCCTCTCCCAGGGTGAAGGCTGCAGGATGGTGCTGTGGTAATGTAGGCAGAGAGGGAGCTATGGGTCTTCATACAGTATAACTGGAATGGAAAGTCAACAATGGAGGTGAAAAGCTGTGAGCCAGGAGGAAGGGGGAGATCTGTTCAACGGCTTTTGTAACATTAGATCAAGATGGCAGAATGATCATACAGAGAAACTTCTTTCTTCTTCCAAGCACAGATAAAAACATTTTGAGAAATAGAGACAATGATTAAAAAAAAAAAAAAAAAAAATGGGGCTTTGGGTAAAGTGGTTAAGTCAGGAGGGAAGTTACATTGTTCTAAATGTCTTGCCCAGGAGGAGGTTGGATATATGGATTGGCTATTGACTTTGTTAGGGAAATATAAATTTAAGTTTGTTAAAACCACTAAGCAATTAGAAATAGGATAAGTAACTTCCAAGCTTGTTGAAGAAAAAGAAAAGGAATCAGGCAAACTTGACAATCCAAAAGAAGAACAGAAGGGAAAAAAGAACAGTCTTTAATGACTTCCCTGGTGGTCCAGTGGTTAAGAATTCGCCTGCTAGTGCAGGGGACATGGGTTCGATCCCTGATCTTGGAAGATTCCACATGCTGCGGGGCAGCTAAGCCCAGGCACCACAACTACTGAGCCCACACTCTGCAACTACTGAAGCTTGCGTGCCTAGAGCCTGTGCTCCACAATGAGAAAAGCCACCACAATGAGAAACCCACACACTGCAACGAAGACCCAGCACAGCAAAAAATAAATACATTTTTAAAAAAAGAAATAGTCTTTATAAAATAGAAACTATAAAATGTCAAAGATAAGTTGATTACTAATCACAATGAAAAATATTTTAACTCACCTATAAAAAGATGGGACTCTTAGACTGGCTTTTTAAAAAAATCCAGTTATCCATATGACTTACAAGGTATATACCTCAAAAAGAATTACACAGAAAGATTTCAAATAAAGGAATGGGAAAAAGATACATCAGGAAATCAGTACCCCAAAGAAGGCTGGCTTAGCAATACTAATATCAGATAAAGGGGATATTAAATTTAAAGTATTTCTGGGAACAAAGATTTCATACAGATTATGAAACTATTCACCAAGACAGTATAAAAACCATAAATCTGTATGTCCTTAAGAACACAGTTTTTATGGAAGATACTGAAAACTGGCTTCATTCAATACTACTTCAACCCTCTGCTTATTGTGGTAAAGAATGCATTTCCCAGCTTCCCTTCTCCCTGTGACCAGGCTTCTGCCAACCAGAAATTTGGAAAGTGAAAGAAAATACTGTGACATAGTGGCCACAGTGTCCTTCAGGCAGGAAGGGTGTTGGAGGGGTTTGGTTCTTCTGTGTTGTTGGAAGGGTTCACAAATCCTGGTTTTACCATTGGTGGGGCCAAGTGTCAGGCAGTGACTGGCTGTGGCGTTTCTATAGGATGTTGGATATTTTTCCTGGCTGTGCTACTCACAGGCTGGGTAACACCCAAGCTTGGCTCCCCAGCCTCATTGAAATTCTGTAAGCTACCTTGTACCCTGAAATAAGTTCCTTTCTGCTTAAACTGGCTGGATGTGATCCAACTAATATATCCTTAACTTAGAAAAAATCTTACATCCATATGAAAGACAACATATTATAGTTGACCCCTCCTCCCCACACGTTGTTCAAGGGCCAACTATATTATACAAAATGCTCATGCAAATATAGCAAAATCAGGAGAAATACAATTTTTGAGCACCTAGCCCTGGTCAAGTCTATGCTGGAGAGTTTGCAAACATTCAGTTAAGGTGTACAGACCCAGTTGGTCCAGGAAGAACCTGAGGGTCAGAGGTGTGAAGGGTTTTGCCTAAGTCACTCACCTCAGGAGCCATAAGCTGTGTTTGACCTGTCAGTCTTCTGGTCCCACCCAGCCAGGCTCACATTCACACCTTGATTTATTTCAAGCCCCTGGCCCAGGCCCAGGAGATGAATAGTCTCAGGTATTGAAGGTGTGGTCCCATTCCTCTTGCCAAGTGATCAGGTTTAGGAATGAACAAGTGCCAGATTCTGGCAGTTAAGTTGAGAGGGAGAAATCTTCTAAGAGTCTGGGAAATAATTTCTCACTCATAATAGACAGTGCCTTTGTCTTTTCCACTCTACCATTTTGTATTCCTAGCAGGATTATCTGAAATTTTAATCTGTTGTTCCATACCTTCACTGGGCCTTGGTATTGCCAGTTTATTGTTTGTTTTTTTGTTTCTTGTATTTTAGCAAATCTAATAGATGTGTAGTGGTATTTTGTTGCGATTTTAATTTGTATTTCTCTGAGTACTGCAAAACCAAACAAACAATACCTAACGCAATAAATATCCTAAAGAACAATTTTTGTGAATTTAAATGTATTGATCTTTTCACTTACTAATTCCCCTTTTTTCTTTAAAATTACAAAATTCTTCCCCAATGAGAAACCAGAAGAAAATTCAGCTACATTTTTAGGGTTGTGTATGGATGTGGTACCTAGAGATGCTATAGACATCTCATGATCATTAAAGGTGGGGCAGAGCCAAGTCTTTACAGGGGAAAAGCTCAATCCTAATCATACTCCTCCTACCACCCTAACCAGAGGCTCTATTTGGGACTCCATCATAGGGGAGATAGTACATTTCCTTCTTATTTAGTACCATTGAGCTTAGTCGTTTGCTTATCAAACGCCTTGTAACATTTGGCAAGGTGTTACATCAATGCATAAGAAAAGCATCAAAGTGTCATCACAGGGAAACATCTATTCCTTAGCCTTCCTCCCAAAATATTTTCAGCTGCGTATTACATTTATTTTGAGTTATCTGTTGGGGGCTTGGGCTGGTGGCACACTCAGTGAGTGGAAGCACTGAGATTTGAAACCATACATACAATTCTAAATGAGAATATAGCCTGATAACACAGAGAAAAAAAGGTTTAACCTCATAAGCAAGCAAAGAAAAGTAGACTAAACAAGAATGAGCCTCCATTTTTAAAAATTATTACATGATTCAAAAAAGATTTAATGGTAAGTATTGTCATACTTTGCTGGCGTTTAAGAATGTAAATTTATCCACATCTCAAAAATAGCAGCAGCAGCTATCATTTATTGAGTACTTACTACATAACAGATACTATACAAAGCAAGCAAACTTGATTTAACCCTTAAAACAAACTAATAAAATAGATACTGTTATTTTCAGTTTGAAAATAAGGCTTAGGACTTTCCTGGTGGTACAGTGGTTGAGAATCTGCCTGCCAATGCAGGGTGCACGGGTTCAATCCCCAGTCCAGGAAGATTTCACATGACGCAGAACAACTGGGCCAGTTCACCACAATTACTGAGCCTGTGCTCCAGAGTCTGGGAGCCGCAACTACTGAGCCAGTGTGCTGCAACTACTGGAGCCTGTGTGCCTAGAGCTTGTGCTCTGCAACAAGAGAAGCTACCTCAATGAGAAGCCTGAATGTCGCAACTAGAGAGTAGTCCCTGCTCATTGTAACTAGCGAAAACCCGCAAAGTAGGGAAGACTGAGTACAACCAAAAACAAAATAAATAAAATTAAAAAAAAAATAAAGATAAGGTTTAGAGAGACCTCCTGAGCCTGCAGAGTTCTCACAGCACGAAAGGTTGTCCTTTGCAGCCCCGTCACTTTACAAAGTGAACAAACATGTGCCAAGGAGACTAGTGAAATAAGGACACCAAAAAAGAGGGAAAAATGTAGTAGAGTTTGAAGTCTGACAGTCAAATAAAGAAAACTATTAAAGTAGGCATCACAGGGAAACATCTATTCCTTAGCCTTCCTCCCAATATATTTTCAGCTGAATATTGCATTCATTTTGAGATACATATTGGGAGCTCGGGCTGGTGGCACATTCACCATTGGCAAGGGCCTCTAATGGTCTCACTCTAGCCCACGATGTCAAGATTCAACCCATAACTGACTCTAAAGCCTGTGCTTACAATAAAGACTACTGGGAACTCTGAAAGCAATTTAGCAAATTAAATCAATAGCCTCAAGAACATCTGTATTTCTTAATCTGTTAAATTAAATATTGTGTTTTGACAAACACACAACAAAAATTGTGAAAAATTGTAAAAGCATTGAGAATAAATGTGATAGAGTTTCTAATAATAATAAAAACTAGAAATTAATACAAATGTTTAACCATAGGGAACTTGTTAATTATGTAATATAACTATTACAAATAATCTTTATGAGGATTTAAAAGTGGGAACTGATTGTATTATATCAAGTGGAGAAAAAACAACACATAAAAGTATCCATAAAAATTATTCAGAACTGTCAAAAAGAAAATTTTAAAGTAGTAGAAAAAAGATAGAGAAGAAATACACTTAAAAATGTTAACAGAGACTAGATCCCTGTATAATGGATGATTTTTCTCTGATTTCTCGTATTTTCTGTAATGAGAGTGTTCTCCAAGGAGTACTACTTTTAGAGCAGAAACAATCCTAATAATCTTTATTTTCAAAAAGGTGTAAAGGGGGCTTCTCTGATGGCCCAGTGTTTAAGAATCCACCTTGCAATGCAAGGGACACTGGTTCGATCCCTGGTCTGGGAGGATGTCACATGCTGCAGAGAAACTAAGCCCGTGCACCACACCTACTGAGTCTACATGCCGCAACTACTGAAGCCCAAGTACCCCAGAGCCTGTGCTCCACCACAGGAGAAGCCACCGCAATGAGAAGCCCAGGCACCACAACTAGACAAAGCCTAGGTGCAGCAACAAAGACCCACCACAACCAAACAGTAAATAAATCCGTCTTCTTTTTAAAAAAAGGTTGCAAATGTTTTTATTTAGATAGTAAAAATTACTGAGGGGTGGAAAGGATTCACATGAAGACACCGTAATTGTGACTTCTCAGGGCTCAGAGGAAAGGCTGGGAGAGGACGCCCATAGCTGTCCTTACTCACAGTGTTTCAGAACTTGATGTCAAATATTTTGCCCCACTGCCAGCTCATGTTATTCAAAATTTGGTTCAGAAAGCATGGCCATAGGAGGCTTATTCAAAACTTCTATACATACAGAGTACCTAGGTAGATTACCTATGTTTCTAAATCACTAATCCCAGAAATATCTAGGGAGGTGCGGGACTCTTCCGAAGCTTAAGTAGGAAACAAAAATACTATCAAAATCGACAAAGCTTGTTACTATAATTTATTGACAGTCACTCCTTTCTGGAAACACTCTCTTGTGTCTATATGACCCAACGACCCCTCATAGTTCTCCTCCCATCGTCTCTGGCTGGCTCTTCTCTCTCCTCTGAGGCTCTTCACTTTGTACTTCTCCAACATCTACACGTTCACCTTGTCTGTCCCAGGCACTCCACTCCTCTCTCTATGCCTTGCCTGGACAATCTCATCTACTCTACCAGCTCCTGCAGCCCTCTCAATAGTAGTCACCTTCCAACAGCCCCTAAAGTTCATATTAATAACTTAGAAATAGGTCTCATATAAACATTCTCATTAACCTTTATTTTTGAATAACAGATTCCTCTCAGAAACGGTTATTAAAGAACAGTGTATAAAACAATATGTTATATTTGAATTACTGTTTCCACCCAGTAATTCATTGATTGTCTGATCGCTGATTATTTCAGAGTGAGGGTGACTAGCACATTGCTTTCAATGTGCTTCCTCTGCAGTTATTTCACCATAATGATGGCCATTGTCAAGTCAACACAGTACTTTAGAAAGTTCACTTGAGAAAGCTTTATGTTGAAGAAGGCACTTAGGGTACAGCCACACTGTGGCACACCTGCTGGCCACGCCTAGTGAGGGACCAGGGGGACACCTGCTAAGTAAAATGGCTATTCCGGGAATGAATTTGTGTATAAATGGAAAATATGATAACCCCCAAATCGTCCTTCCTAAGCAAATTCCACCTTTCCTTGTAAATAGTTTACATCGGGTCTGAGTCTCATTGCTTTGCATTGTCTGCAAATCAAAGCATATGTGCTTTCACCCCATCAAAAGATTGATGATAAGGTACATCAGCCACTTCCCCTTCCTTGTTCCCTCCCTCAGAGGTTCCTCTGAACTCTTTTTTTTTTTCCTTTTGCCCACACCACGAAGCATGTGGGCCCTTACTCCTTTGCAGTGGAAGTGCAGCGTCTTAACTACTAGACCGCTAGAGAATTCTACCCTGCCCCCCCTCCAGACTCTTTGTGATTCTCTCACAGCTGCACAAGTTCAGCTCAGTGTTGTCCTGTCCTGCACATCCTGCCTTTGTTGTGCTTGTTTGGTTGGTAGCAAATCATTTCAGCTCAACAAATATTTTGGGTGTCAACTATGTATGAAGAGCTATGGCAGGTACTGTAGAGTGCAAGACAAATGGAACAAGAATCTTCTAAAGTAAATCAATTCCAACCCCTTCCTGTAGTTTGCAGGCCTGAAGTAGCTGTCAGCCACTATCCTCAGATACAATGGCTTTGTGGCTGGAGCTCAGAGTCAAAACCAGTTGGGGGCTAGTGCTGCTTATTTTCTTCTCTATAGCAATCTTCATTGCAAACTTCAACTTAGTACAAACTTAGCTATAAAAAAAAAAAAAACATTCAGAATTAGATATTTCAAATTCTCCCCAGCTATTCTGTCCTCTGGAGAAGGAAATGGCAACCCACTCCAGTATTCTTGCCTAGAGAATCCCATGGACAGAGGAGCCTGGCAGGCTATAATCCATGGGGTCACAAGAATCGGACATGCTGCTGCTGCTGCTGCTAAGTTGCTTCAGTCGTGTCCGACTCTGTGCGACCCCATGGACGGCAGCTCACCAGGCTCCGCCGTCCCTAGGATTCTCCAGGCAAGAATACTGGAGTGGGTTGCCATTTCCTTCTCCAGTGCATGAAAGGGAAAAGTGAAAGTGAAGTCGCTCAGTCGTGTCTGACTCTTAGCGACCCCATGGACTGTAGCCTACCAGGCTCCTCCGTCCATGGGATTTTCCAGGCAAGAGTACTGGAGTGGGGTGCCATTGCCTTCTCCAATCAGACATGACTTGGTGACTAAACCACCACCATCATTCTGTCTTCATTCTGTATTGTGTGTTAGTCCCTGAGTCGTGTCCGACTCTTTGCAATACATAGACTCAGCCAGGCTCCTCTGTCCATGGAATTCTCTAAGCAAGAACACTGGCACGGGTTGCCTTTCCCTTCTCTAGGGGATCTTCCTGACCCAGTGATCAAACCTGGGTCTCCCACACCTTGGACAGATTCTTTACCATCTGAGCCACCTATTGGGGTATAGCCAATTAACAATGTTGTGATAGTTTCAGGTAAACAGTAGAGGGAATCAGTCATACATACACATGGACCCACTCTCCCCTAAACTCCTCTCCAATCCAGGATGCCACATAACACTGCAGAGTTCCATGTGCTATACAGTAGGTCCTTCTGATTATCCATTTTAAATATGGCAGTGTGCGCCCGTCAGAATGGTTGCTATCCAAAAGACTACAAGCAATAAATGCTGGAGATGGTGTGGAGAAAAGGGAACCCTCTTACACTGTTGGTGGGAATGCAAACTAGTACAGCCACTATGGAGAACAGTGTGGAGAGTCCTCAAAAAACTGGAAATAGACCTGCCATATGACCCAGCAATCCCACTGCTGGGCATATACACTGAGGAAACCAGAAATGAAAGAGACACGTGTACCCCAGTGTTCATCACAGCACTGTTTACAATAGCCAGGACATGGAAGCAGCCTAGATGCCCATCAGCAGATGAATGGATAAGGAAGCTGTGGTACATATACACAATGGAATATTACTCAGCCATTAAAAAGAATACATTCAAATCAATTCTAATGAGGTGGATGAAACTGGAGCCTATTATACAGAGTGAAGTAAGCCAGAAAGAAAAACACCAATACAGTATACTAACGCATATATATGGTATTTAGTCAATTGGTAAAGATAACCCTGTATGTGAGACATCAAAAGAGACACAGATAAATAGAACAGTATTATGGACTCTATGGGAGAGGGTGAGGGTGGGATGATATGGGAGAATGGCATGGAAGCATGTAAATTATCATATGTGAAACAAATCGCCAGTCCAGGTTCAATGCATGATACAGGGTGCTCGGGGCTGGTGCACCGGGATGACCCGGAGGGATGGGATGGGGAGGGAGGTAGAAGCGGGGTTCTGGAAGGGGAAAACATGTACACCCATGGTGGATTCATGTCAATGTATGGCAAAACAAATACAATATTGTAAAGTTAAAAAATAGAAAATTAATTAAAAATAAATAAATAAATATGGCAGTGTGTACAAGTCCATCCCAAACTCCCTAACTATCCCTTCTTCCCATCCTTGCCTCTGACAACCATAAGCTCATTCTTAAAGTCTGTGAGTCTCTCTCTGTTTTGTATGTAAGTCCATTTATATCAGTTCTTTTTACACTCCACATGTAAAGGATCTGACTTCAAATTTTAAATATCCTTCTTTCTTAGATCAAATACTCTGTCCACTCTCCTTTTCCATCTAGCAGCCTCCTCAGGCTTAATGATTTAAATATCTCTATAAACCATTACTTTCACTGGACAATTGACTTTCTGTGGAACTAAGTGAAAAGGATTGAGACACCACCAAGATCATAACCAGTCTATTGTTGCTTCCTCTTTTATAGCAATTTATACAGCTTGATGATCACTGTTATTATTCTTCATTTTTATCAAATACTGACACTAGTTTTAGCCTTTAGACCTCTTTTTCCCCTTCCAAATTGCAAACAAAACAGAGCAGACATTATTCTGCATTCATTACAAAGAGCCTTGCATTTTCCTCCGTGAATTTCATACTTAATGCCCTGTGAGAGGCCCTTATTAATAATAAGTGCACAGAGCCCTTGCCTTGCGTTGGAGAGCTCAGAGGTTTGTGGGGAGCAGAGGCGGCCTGATCCAAGCTGTGAAGGCCCCCTACCCCATCGCAGCAGCGCCATCTGCAGCGTGTGGCTGGACCGTCTCCAAGAACTCCTTGCCTCCTTTAGAACTTTTATGGTCCTGCTTTTGGAAAGCATACTCATTCAGTATGCAAAAGCTTGGATACATATGCACATCAACAGCCCGTATGCATGCAAAATGTGCAGATGGGCAAAGGAAAATAAAGCCAGGGGTTTGGCACAAAAACAAATTATTAACCCTGGGAATTCCTAAAAGCCACATAGGAGCCTTGTGGAAAAACACCCTCTCTTAGAATCAGTAATTGGAATTTAAGATTTCAGAAACTGTAGTTTAAGAGTAAGTGTAAGAGAAACAGATCTTGGAATTCTTTTTTTTTTTTTTTTGCATTGCTCTCTTTGAACACAAACACCTAAAAGTTCACAAAATTTCAGTCAGGGGAAAGGTCACCAAAGCTGATCTTTTTTCCATAGCTACTGACACACATAAATCACACATCCTTAGCAGATATGGTGCAAGAGAACCAGACAATAAGTTTCCTTAAACAAGCTAACAGCCGCATGGTTCTTTTTAGGAAGGGAAAGTGGGTGGAACTGGGGCTAAGTACTATACAGTAACTTCAAATATATTTTCAAATATTTAATGTGCCCATTATATTTAAAAATACACAATAGATCTTGCAACAGGTATAACAAGGCTTCTTATTGTTTATTTCAGATTAGTTTATAGAATTAAAATGCTCAGATTTTCAGACCATACTTAGGTCTAAGGGCTTCAGAATTAGCTAGCATCTTTTTTTCTTCCCTTTCTTTTTTAAATTGAAATATAATTGATATATAACACTGTATTAATTGTAGGTGTACCACATAATGATTTATATATATATATATATTGAGAAATGATGACCACAGTAAATTTAGTTAACATCCATCACCCCACATAGTAACTATTTGTTTTCTTGTGATAAGAAATTTTAAGATCCGCTTTCTTAGCAACGTTCAAATATACAGTATTCTTAAGCACTAGAGTCAGCATTTCTAAATGAACATACACACATTTTATTCTATTCTTTCCAAAAGAATTCACTTGAGATCACTCAGCAGACCTACTTCTGGGTAATGCACTAGACTGAAATAGGGAGGCTCCACCTGCCCCACAAGCCTTCTTCAGCTGGTCCCCTCAAGCCACCTATAAATAGTCAAGCAATCCTTTTACAAATTATTGAGAACCTTACACATACCTATGCATTTTTCTGTTTATCATTGTTCAGTTGCTAAGTCATGTCTGACTCTGTGAGCCTATCAACTGCAGCACTCCAGGCTTCCTTGTCCTTCACCATTTCTCAGAGTTTGGTCAAACTCATGCCCATTGAGTCAACGATGCCATCCAACCTTCTCATTCTAAAGGAAATCAACCCTGAATATTCATTGGAAGGACTGATGCTGAAGCTAAAGCTCCAATACTTTGGCCATCTGGTGTGAAGAGCAGACTCATTGGAAAAGACCCTGATGCTGGGAAAGATTGAGGGCAGAAGGAGAAGGGGACGACAGAGAATGAGATGAGATGTCTATGACAATGATTCCTTTTCTTCTCCAGACTCTAAGATCCTGGTGGGTAAAGACTGTATTGCTCTGAGTCCCTAGCCAGTGGAAGTCAGCCATTAAGCAATTGCTGTAGGTTTTAAGTGTTATGCTAGGGCAAGGGTCACATGTTCTCAAAGCACATAGCAGGGAGCCAAACCTAGTCTAGACATCAGAAAAGGCCTCCTAGAGGAGTAATATTCTAAATGAAAGCTGAATTAAAATGACTCAGGAGAAAGCACAAACTGGAATTGAATGAGTGGATGAGAGCTTTCTAAGAGCATGGGTAATGCCCACATTACCGGGCAACTGGATGTAAATTGGCAGGAAACAATGAAGAAGGAACATATTCAGGAGTCTGGGGTGAGATGAAGTGTTTGATGTTGGCACTGAATTTGAGGTTGCTCCTGACCGCCCTGTGTGGAGCTGTGTAGGAGGCAGTGAGTGATAGGACAGGGGTGTTCAAGAAAGCTAGGTGGGCTCCTTGGGAGTCCTTCACACTGGGTGGCAAGAAAAGTCAAGAGAGAGGATGAGATTGCCCAACAAGAGTGATAGAGAAAAGGTGAAGGACAGACTTGAGGAAAGGAAGCCCAGGAAATTGGAAGGCAAGAGGCATAAGGAGAAAGATAGGAGACGGCAGCACGGGGACCAAGGGAAGGGAATGCTTCAAGGAGGAAGGGACAGTCAATAGGTCAAGGCTGCTGCTCAGAGAGTGGGATTTGGCAATGAGAACTTCTTCAGTGACCTTGATGGCTTAGCGGGCCAAAGGAGGCAGAGGTGAGGTCACAATGGTAGAGGCATAAATGAAGGGTCAGGGAAAGGAGGCAGGAAGTTGATTTGACAGTGAATGAGGACAGATGAGGGTAGCTGGAAGGATAGGTAGGTTGGATCAGTGTCCCTCAATCACCGGGGGAGCTTTCAAAATAACTTCTGACACTGGGCCCCACCCCTGCCAATTCTGACTTAATGGTTCCCGAGGTACAGCTTGGCCACTGTAAAGTTTTTAAAGCTCCCCAGGTGATTTTCATCAGTAACTAGCGCTGAGAGCAATTGGACTAGAAAAAATAATTTCTTTTAAAGATAGGAGTGAGTTCAGCATGTGAAATGCTAAAGGATGGAGCCATAGAGGAGCAGCAGCTGAAAATACAGAGGCAGAGATGGTGGTGACTGATGTGGAAGATCCTGGAAGGGAGGTGAGGATGGAGTCAGCAAGGGAGAGGCTGTGACTTAAAAAGAAAGCAATTCTTTATTACTCAGCCATTAAAAAGAATGAAATAATGCCATTTGCAGCAACATAGATGGACCTAGAAATTGTCATGCTGAGTGAAGTCAAAGAAGGAGAAATATCATATGATATCCCTTATACTTGGAATCTAAAAAGAAATGATACAAATGAACTTATTGACAAAACAGAAACAGACTCACAGACTTAGAGAAGGGAGGGGAGTTTGGGGGAGAAAAGCATGTGTGCGTGTTTAGTCGCTCAGTCGTGTCCGACTCTTTGCAACCCCATGGACTGTAGCCCACCAGGCTCTTCTGTCCATGGACTTTTCCAAGCAAGAATATTGGAGTGGGTTGCCATTTCCTACTCCAGGGGATCGTCTCGACCCAGGGATCGAATCCATATCTCCTGCATTGGCAGGCAGATTCTTTACCACTGAGCCACCCGGGGAGAAAGGATATATATATTTGTATGGTTGAGGCCCTTTGCTGTTCACTTGAAACTATTAACAATATTGTTAATCAGCTATACTCTGATATAAAATAAAGTTTTAAAAAAATTAACTAAATAAAGCTAAGCTAGGGAAAGATTTTTTTTTAAAAAGGAAAGGAAGCAATTCCTTTATGAAGGAAGGAAGAGAGAGACAAAAAAATGTGGACGGAGTCAGGGTAGAGGTTCTGCTGGCGGGATGGCAGCCTCTGATGAAGGCTGTGCTCTCTGAGTCAGTTAAGAGAAGAAAAGAAGGCAGGAGGGTGAGGGGGTGGGATTAGCATTTGGAGGAAAATAGAGAGGAATAGGGAGAAGGCAAGGGCACCCCACTCCAGTACTCTTGCCTGGAAAATCCCATGGATGGAGGAGTCTGGGGGGCTGCAGTCCATGGGGTCGCCAAGAGTTGGACACGATTGAGCGACTTCACTTTCACTTTTCACTTTCATGCACTGGAGAAGGAAATGGCAACCCACTCCAGTGTTCTTGCCTGGAGAATCCCAGGGACGGGGGAGCCTGGTGGGCTGCCGTCTCTGGGGTCGCACAGAGTCAGACACGACTGAAGCGACTTAGCAGCAGCAGCAGCAGCAGAGGACTAGGCAAGTTTGGGTGCCTGGTTTACGTTAGCGACCCTGAACTTGTAGTGTCAGCAGCACATGAAGCGGATGATTTTCAGCAGAACATTAAGAAATGTGCAAACAGTACTTCCCTAAGCATGAGGTTTACATTCTTCATACCCTGTTGGGAGGATTCAAAGTTAAACAGCTAAGACCATGGGAAGCACTAGGGTGGGGTTGATTGCAAGTTAACCAACAAAATCCCTTGTAAATAGTTACATTTTCTGAATCCAAAACAAATGAACAAACAAAAATCTTCTATTGATATAACAACATGTTAATAATAAAGAGAAAATCAGGCTTCCCTGGTGGCTCAGTGGTAAACAATCTGCCTGCTAATGCAGGAGACAGGGGTTTGATCTCTGATCAGAGAAGATCCCACATGACTTGAGCAACTAAGCCCATGCGCCACAACTACTATGCCCATGCTCCGCAACAAGAGAAGCCACCTTAGTGAGAAGCTGGTGCCCCACAACAGGTAAGTAGTCCCCACTTGTTGCAACGAGAGAGAAACCCGCACAGCAACGAAGACGCAGAATAGATAAATAAATAAATCTTATATAATAAGAGAAAATCATCAGCATTCTACATATTTTAAATAACTAAAAAAGTAAATCCTCTACATTTTTACCATTGTTTGCTTCTTACAAACACCAGCATCTCCCTCCCCTATATTTGCAGTGAATTGTTTACAACTGTCCACAAATCTCACCATTTCCCACATTCAGTCTAATCCAATGCTTTCCGATTTTACAACTGAGTGACTTGGTATTTGTGGAGCTGCAATCTGAACATTTTGAAGTTGTGAAAAAAAGTAAGTCGTAGTGAATCCACGAATACCTTAATTTTCCATGATACTGCTCCGGTTGGTGAGTAGGATAACTAAGTGTCCAGTTTTGCAAGGGACTGAAGGGTTTAGGGGATGCAAGGCTGTCAGTGCAGAACCTAGAGCGTCCAGGCAAACCTAGAGGGTTGATCACTTGACACTTTCCCCCACAACCAGCCCTCACTCGCTTGTTGGTGACACATGCTTGCTCACACGTGGCCTGAGAGACCAGCAGAGAAAGTCTGCGAGCCAGGTTCCTGGCCGGAAGCTGGTGTGGTGAGAGGGACACTCTGCCCTACCTTTTGCTCCATCTGACTTTCACTGCAGTGCAGGGGAGCGCCCACATACGGTAACTCCTAAAACCCCTGCCCTCCTTTGCCACCACGTTCTTTGATGAGGCTGTTTTGGCCTACCTTGACTCAGAGATGACTTTTTCTATCTTGAGGTTATCATCCTAAGGAGGCCTCCTTCCCTTCCCAAACCACAGTTCTTTTCTCCTTTCATCCTCAGATAAGATAAACTAAGCCAAACACATACCTTAATTATCAGGCCAAAGCACTTCTTGATAAAGGAATTTTAAACATCTCAATACAAAACGAGTGCTTTGCTCTTTAGACAGGGAGGGTACTGACTGACCTCCTTGGCCCTTTCACAGCAGAAGCTGGGTCTTTATCAGGAAGAAGCTGCTTTCTTCATTCTGGGATGTGCTTTGCTTAGAGCCAATTTTAAAATGACCCACAGATGAAAGTCATATTCTTAAAGGAGAACAGGAAAACAGTTTGTATCATAGAATGAAGAAAAGAGGATTTTCTCTATTAAATCCTTCATCCGTGTTTGTTGATCTGATGAATAAATGAAGACAAAGCAGATTTATTTAATCCTGGAAAAGTTTCTCCTTGCCTTCACTGTAATTTAGCAAGTATGTGTTTTGCAACTCAAGGCGTAAAGTTCTGGAACCAGGCTATGGAGTGCATGAGGGCAAGTAAAGCAAAGTCCTTGCAATGATAGTCAGCTGTTATCAATTAGGAGCCTGTAGTAAGGTGAGGAAAGAAAAGTGCAGAACAGAGAAGACCATTTTACTTTAAAATACCTTTTCCAAAATCACATGGTGAGGCAGCCCCATTATAAAATAGGAAAGTGTCAAACATTTGGGTGGAGGATCAGAGAGAAAAAAAGTATAGTGAATAAATTCTATCGACCCTGTATAAAACACAGAGAGCACCTCTAAGGAGGATATGGTGGTTCAGATTTTGGTTGGTTTGTAAAGATTTTTCCCTGGTTTCTTGTAGCCCAGCATTGACGAAGAGTCACAGTCAAAAGAAATGTGAATCTGTCCCTGGCAGCCTGAAAGATGAACTCATATATTTGTTGTGCGTGTTTTTAAAGAACCAGACCAAATACCTTACAGAAAGCATCCCAGAAATCCTCCCCAGCTAGTTTTTTCTCTAAAGCTCTGGAGTCATTGTTGTTGTTCAGTTGCTCTTTGTAGTGTCCGACTCTTTGTGACACCAAGGAATGTAGCCCACCAGGCTCCTCTGTCCATGGGATTGTCCAGGCAAGAATACTGGAGGGGGTAGCCATTCCCTTCTACAGAGGATTTTCCCCACCCAGGGATAGAACCCGGGTATCCTGCATTGCAGGCGGATTGTTTGCTGTCTGAGCCACCAGGGAAACCTTCTGGATTCATGGCCACCCCTAAAAACAAAATTACTGCTACTCACTCTGGTCCATGAAGTGGTCCTTCTTCACTTCCATGCTCCTCTCCCAGTTGTGGGCTTCTCTTTGGCTCAGCTGGTAAAGAATCCGCCTGTAATGTGGGAGACCTGGGTTCGATCCCTGGGTTGGGAAGATCCCCTGGAGAAGGGAAAGGCTACCCACTCCAGTATTCTGGCCTGCAGAATTCCAGGGACTATACAGTCCCTGGGGTTGCAAAGAGTCGGACACAACTGAGCAACTTTCACTCCCAGTTGTAGGTAGCCCTCAGGATTCCCGCCCCTAACCGCAAGCTTTGCCAGGCTGCTGTAGCATGCTAGAGAAATCTCTACTCGTTCCCTACCCTGTTCCTCCTCTCTTTCCACAGAGCAGGGTCTGCAGAATCCTCTGGGAAATGATGTTCCCTCTCTCTGACTGTTTTTTTTGGGGGGGGGACAAAAGTCTCGGTGGCATGTTTCTGGCAAATGAGATGCTCCAGTTCATTCTACCTGCATTCCTGGTGGAGATCATTCTGTCTGGGAAGGCTTGAGTGGCTGGGAGCAGATAGGCTCAACTCAGAGTAGAAGTGAAATGAGATCAGTGGTAGAGTGTAGCTTGTCTTCCTGTGGGTCAGTCTATGAGGGACAGCTGTGTAAGTCACAGTGTGAAACTCCCAAATGCGTCTAGGTTAAGATTTGATCTTGTGGAATGGCAACCTAAACGAATCTTGACTTTTTTCCCCGTGAGGCCAGAGTTGTAGCCCCCATGTTCAAGTGAGTTCTCCTAGCCTTCCCACCATCTGCATTCTGATTGTCTTGGGTCACATAGAATGCCCTCATTTCAATTCTCCTTCAAGACTGACATGTGACCCTAGGCCAGTCTGCGCAACTGTACTCATGAGGGTGTTCACACACTTTAGCCCTGTGTCTCCACTTCTAGAACTCTATGCCAAAGAAATAATCAGAGATGCAGACACATATTTATACCGAATACAGGTTTACTTACAATACTGAAAAAATGGGTATGACCTAAATGTCCCCAAACCAAGAAATGGCTACATTTTTTTTGATAATTTACATGATGAAATATACATCTATCAGAATTCTGATATCAAAGGCTATTTAGTAACACGGGGTTTCTAATTTAGTTTTAACTAAAAATCATGAAAGAAAATTCTATTTGAAGTATGACATAAATTTTGTATATGTGTATTTGTATGTGCATGTGTGTATACACACAACACAAACACAATTTGGTTGCCCCTAGATATGCAGATGACACCACCCTTATGGCAGAAAGTGAAGAAGAACTAAAGAGCCTCTTGATGAAAGTGAAAGAGGAGAGTGAAAAAGTTGGCTTAAAGCTCAACATTCAGAAAACTAAGATCATGGCATCCAGTCCCATCACTTCACGGCAGATAGATGGGGAAACAGTGGAAACGGTGGCTGACTTTATTTTTCTGTGCTCCAAAATCACTGCAGATGGTGATTGCAGCCATGAAATTAAAAGACGCTTACTCCTTGGAAGGAAAGTTATGACCAACCTAGATAGCATATTAAAAAGCAGAGACATAACTTTGCCAACAAAGGTCTGTCTAGTCAAGGCTATAGTTTTTCCA
The DNA here is from genome assembly GCF_054371585.1 of Giraffa tippelskirchi. NCBI lineage: Eukaryota > Metazoa > Chordata > Mammalia > Artiodactyla > Giraffidae > Giraffa > Giraffa tippelskirchi. The sequence goes on along the minus strand of NC_137276.1, from coordinate 126,493,012 downwards.
CTGATCATGTATGGATGTGAGAGTTGGACTGTAAAGAAAGCTGAGTGCCGAAGAATTGATGCTTTTGAACTGTGGTGTTGGAGAAGACTCTTGAGAGTCCCTTGGACAGCAAGGAGATCCAACCAGTCTATCCTAAAGGAGATCAGTCCTGGGTGTTCATTGGAAGGACTGATGTTGAAGCTGAACTCCAATACTTTGGCCACCTGATGTGAAGGGCTGACCCATTGAAAAAGACCCTGTTGCTGGGAAAGATTGAGGGCAGGAGGAGAAGGGGATGACAGAGGATGAGATGGCTGGATGGCATCACCGACTCAATGGACATGGGTTTGGGTAAACTCCGGGAGTTGGTAACAGACAGGGAGGCCTGGTGTGCTGAGGTTCATGGGGTCACAAAGAGTCGGACACGACTGAGCGACTGAACTGAACTGAACTGAGGTAGTAGAAATATAGGTATTATCGTTCTGCATTTTATCATGAACATGTTTATTTTACAGTCATAAGTGAATAAATATTCTTGTAAAGTAAATGTGAAAAGAAAATAGTTCTTAGCAGAGTAACTGATGAGAAAGGAAGCTGGGAACTTACTTGGTTGTCCAGTGGTTAAGAATCTGCCTGCCAATGCAGGGAACACAGGTTCAGTCCCTGATCTGGGAAGATTCCACATGCTGTGGAGCAACTAAGCCCATGTGCCATAGCTACTGAAGCCTGCGTGCCTAGAGCCTGTACTCTGCAACAAGAGAAGCCACCACAAGGAGAAGCCTGAGCACCACAGCTAGAGGGTAGCCCCAAACTAGAAAGTAGCCCTTGCTCTCTGCAACTAGAAAAATCCCACATGCATCAATGAAGACCCAGCACAGCCAAAAATGTGAATAAAAATAAAAATAAATAAAAATTTATTTACAGAAATAAATACAGCACAGAAATAAATAAAAATTTTAAAAAAGAAAAAGGAAGCTGGAACGACATAAATGGTTAACAATATGGGAATGGGTAAATAAATGGGAGTGCGTTCGTGTGTCTCACCTCCCTGAGGGCCACACCTCCTGCTCCTGATTGTGTGGAGGGCACCTGGTCAGTCAGACCTGAGTCACCCCCAGCATCCTCCTCTCTGTCCTCTCCTGATCCTGCCACCTGTGATGATGTGACTGTTGACCTCTTATCAACTTGGACACGACTCTGCTGGCCTTCCTCTCTTGTTTAGAGAAGCCCACACCTCCTACTGTGCAGTTCAGTAGAACTGGCCATCCTGCATCCCACTAAGTGGGGTTCCCAGACCTCAGCTTTGCCAGCGGATGCTTGATCCCCCAACCCAGTGATTCATTCAGCTGAGGCACCCACCAGCTCCACTGATCATTTTCTTCAGAAGCCATCGGGAAAACCACTGTCATCTCCTCTGGGACCAAGAGCTGTAACGATATAAGCCAGAGACCATCTGGCTTTACATGACCAGCTTTCCTTCAGGAAAATATATTGTCCATATTGGAGGCAATGATACCAACGTAGGTAACGTGAGATGAGAAATGACAATTAAGTTCTAAAGACATTGTTTGAGCCTGTGAATTCAGCAATGACAGAACTTCTTTTCATTTTCCTCAGTTGATAAACTTCTCCTCTTTCTCCCTCCCTTCCTCTATCTCTTTTCTCTATTATTCACTTGTTCTTGTTGTTGCTTTTCTCTTAAGCTTGTTTGAGAAAGGGCTCTGTCCCTTGTAACCAAAGGAGTTCTGACTCAAACAGTTAGTCTACCTTGGACTTGGCAGCCTGGCTTTTGGAAGTAACTATTTGGCTTTCTTGCATGCCAAGCAAGTCTGGACTTTTTCTAGAGAAACTCTTGACTCAGAGGGCATGACCTTAGACAATCCTTTTTTCTCTATTTGTGGACATTTTCTGTCTTGTTGGCTGGAAATTTCTTCCCTCCCTACCAGTAAGAGACTGAAATCAGGCATGTATCATTTATTATTTATAGGCACTAAAAATTTTGAGAGAATTTTTAATGACATGGGAAAATACTTGTGATATATGACCTCAATTAGTTAAGTATGTAATAATAGCTAGTCACTGAAAACTACTAGAAGGAAATTTATCAAAATATTAATAGTGATTATAGCTAAGAGATAAGATTATGGGTGATTTATAGATTACATTTTCTAAGTTTATAAATGGACATGCAATTATTTTGTGATTAGAAAGTGAAAAAGTTATTAAAATAAATACATAAATTGTAGTACATTCATCCAAAGGACAGTTTTGTAGTCATTAGAAAGAATGTTTTGAAGATATTTCAGTGACACTGAAAAATGCTCATAATAGAACAGTGGGAAAGGTAGACAAAACTATATATATCACTGATCTCAATTATGTTAATTATAGATGTGCAAATAGATGCATAGGAAAGGACAAAAGAAATTGCTTCAAAACATGAATAGAAGTTATCTCTGAGCTATGAGATCAGGGTTCAGTTTGGGTTTCTTCTTTAATATGTGTTTGTGTTTTCCAACTTTCAGAATCAGAATTCTTTTATAATAAAACAGTAAAATGTTACTCTGGTGGAGAATAGACTTGAGAAGGCAACTGTCCCTGTCTCCTACCCATTTAATGTAGGATGCTTCTCACCTGTCCTCCATTCTCCAGGTCAGGGGCTGAAGTCCTGTCTGCTTCTGTTGAAGGAAGAGGCGGATCGGGATCAATTTCTTTTCCGGATGGAGATAGGCCTTATACTCTTTCACCAGAGATGACTGTCTTCTTGAAGCCAAGTTTCTCCTGCTTTATCTTCCAGTTTAGCTACACAACACACACATACACACCTATATTTACATATGCTGCTTTATCTTCCAGTTTAGCTACACAACACACACATACACACCTATATTTACATATGCTGTGCTTAGTCTTTAGTCCTGTCCGACTCTTTGTGACCCCATCGATAGTAGTCCTCCAGGCTCCTCTGTCTATAGGGACTCTCCAGGCAAAGAATACTGGAGTGGATTGCCATGCCCTCCCCCTGGAAATCTTCTCATCCCAGGGATCGAATCAAGGTCTCCTACATAGAAGGCAGATTCTTTGCTGTATAGTCACCAGGGAAGCCCATACAACTAGAGCAGAATTTCTTGGAAAGGGAGGAGTTAAAGCAGGAAATGTAGCAAAAGAAAAAGAAAGATTGTGCAACATTTTGAATGCAAGTGAAATAGTTTATGTACATTTTTGTCACTTAATCCTTTCAAAATCCCTCTGGAAAAAAGCATCATCATTTCCCCTGACTAACAGATTAGCAAAACAAAGTCTTACAGAGAAATATGCAATAACTTCTCTATCTTCACATAACCAATAAGCGGTGGAAGTGGGATTTGAACCAAGGCAATCTAGGGCCTGTGCTGTTAACCAGTATGTATAGGATATACCGAGGTAATGTACACTGTGATTTTTGCAAAAACTAATGCCTTCTTAGCTGAGAATCTGTGAAACCCCTGCAAAAAGTAGTAAGGGAAAAGTTTTTCAGTTCCTTGTTTTAGTTCCTTTCTTTGTTAATTATCTGATTCTGCACTATTTCTTGACACTCATCTGTATAAGATTCATAAATGATACAACAAAATGAAGACCTCTTTGGATCAAGGAGGGCTTCCCTGGTGGCTCAGATGGTAAAGAATCTGCCTGCCATGCAGGAGACCTGGGTTTGATCCCTGGGCCAGGAAGAGCCACTAGAGAAGGGAACAGTATTCTTACTAGGAGAAGTCCATGGACAGAGGAGCCTGGAGGGCTACAGTTCATTGGGTCACAAAGAGCTGGACAGGACTGAACGACCAACACTTTCATTTTCTCTTGGAACAAGGATTTTTAAAATAATTTTTTAAAAAGCTCAACTCTCTGTAACAGATTGGAGCTTAGACTTTAAAAATACACAGTGTTCAGTAGTTGCACATGTAGTTTTAGATACTTCTGCTTCTGCATAGATCTGTGAAGGAAAAGATGAGGAAGGCTATTCTCAGGTGTACTTACTGTAAAGGCGTGAGCTCATTTTCTGGTCTCCTTCACTTTGTTCTGTGTTGCTAGGGTATGAAGCAGTTTAAAGATCAGCTTAGTTTTTATTGATTAGGCAGCAACACTGAGCTTGAGACTTACTGGGGGCTTCCCTGGTGGCTCAGTTCAGTTAAGTTCAGCGGCTCAGTCATGTGCGACTTATTTATTGCAACCCCATGGACCGCAGCACACCAGGCTTCCCTGTCCATCACCAACTCCCGGAGCTTGCTCAAACTCATGTCCATCAAGTCAGTGATGCCATCCCACCATCTCATCCTCTGTCATCCCCTTCTTCACCCAACTTCAATCTTTCCCAGAATCAGGGTCTTTTCCAAGGATTCAGTTCTTCACATCAGGTGGCCAAAGTATTGGAGTTTCAATTCAGCATCAGTCCTTCCAATGAATATTCAGGACTGATTTCCTTCAGGATGGACTGGTTGGATCTCCTTGCTGTCCAAGGGACTCTCAAGAGTCTCCTCCAACACCACAGTTCAAAAGCATCAATTCTTTGGCACTCAGCTTTCTTTATAGTCCAACTCTCACATCCATACATGACCACTGGAAAAACCAAAGCTTTGACTAGATGGACCTTTGTTGGCAAAGTAATGTCTCTGCTTTTTAATATGCTGTCTAGCTTGGTCATAGCTTTTCTTCCAAGGAGCAAGCATCTTTTAATTTCATGGCTGCAGTTACCATCTGCAGTGATTTTGGAGCCCCCAAAGATAAAGTCTGTCTCTGTTTCCATTGTTTCCCCATCTATTTGCCATGAAGTGATGGGACCAGATGCTCTAATCTTAGTTTTCTGAATGTTGAGTTTTAAGCAAACTTTTTCTCTCTCCTCTCAATTTCATCAAGAGGCTCTTTAGTTCTTCTTTGCTTTCTGCCATTAGGGTGGTGTCATCTGCATATCTGAGGTTATTGATATTTCTTCCAGCAATTTTGATTCCAGCTTGTGCTTTATCCAGTCCAGCATTTCTCATGATGTACTCTGCACATAAATTAAATAAGCAGGGTGACAATATACAGCCTTGATATATTCCTTTCCTGATTTGGAACCAGTCTGTTGTTCCATGTCCAGTTCTAACTGTTGCTTCTTGACTTGCATACAGATTTCTCAGGAGGCAGGTCAGGAGGTCTGGTATTCTCATCTCTTTAAGAATTTTCCATGGTTTGTTGTGATTCACACAGTTGAAGTCTTTGGTGTAGTCAACAGAGCAGAAGTAGATGTTTTTCTGGAACTCTCTGGCTTTTTCGATGATCCAACGGATGTTGGCAATTTGATCTCTGATTCCTCTACCTTTTCTAAATCCAGCTTGAACATCTGGAAGTTCATGCTTCATGTACTGTTGAAGCCTGGCTTGGAGAATTTTGAGCATTACTTTACTAGCAGATGAGATGAGTGCAATTATGTGGTAGTTTGATCATTCTTTGGCAGTGCCCTTCTTTGAGATTGGAATGAAAACTGACCTTTTCTAGCCCTGTGGCCACTGCTGTTTTTTCCATATTTGCTGGCATATTGAGTGCAGCACTTTCACAGCATCATCTTTTGGGATTTGAAATAGCTCAACTGGAATTCCATCACCTCCATTAGCTTTGTTTGTAGTCATGCTTCCTAAGGCCCACTTGACTTCACACTCCAGGATGTCTGGCTCCAGGTGAGTGATCTCACCCTCGTGATTATCTGGGTCATGAAGATCTTTTTTGCATAGTTCTTCTGTGTATTCTTGCTACCTCTTCTTATTATCTTCTGTTTCTGTTAGGTCCATACCGTTTCTGTCCTTTTTTGTGCCCATCTTTGCCTGAAGTGTTCCCTTGGTATCTCTAATTTTCTTGCAGAGATCTCTAGTCTTTCCCATTCTATTGTTTTCCTCTATTTCTTTGCACTGATCACTGAGGAAGGCTTTCTTATCTCTCCTTGCTATTCTTTGGAACTCTGCATTCAAATAGGTATGTTTGCCTTTAGCTTTTCTTCTTTTCTCAGCTATTTGTAAGGCCTCCTCAGACAACTACTTTGCCTTTTTGCATTTCTTTTTCTTAGGGATGGTCTTGATCATTGACTCCTGTACAATGTCACAAACCTCTCTGCATAGTTCTTCAGGCACTCTGTCTGTCAGATCTAAACCCTTGAATCTGTTTGTCACTTCCACTGTATAATCATAAGGGGTTTGATTTAGGTCATACCTGAATGGTCTAGTGGTTTTCCCTACTTTCTTCAGTTTAAGTTTGAATTTGGCAATAAGGAGTTCATGATCTGAGCCACAGTCGGCTTCCAGTCTTGTTTTTGCTGACTGTATAGAGCTTCTGCATCTTCGGCTGCAAAGAATATACTCAATCTAAATTCTGTAATTCAGACATCTGATGATGTCCATGTGTAGAGTCTTCTCTTGTATTTTTGGAAGAGGGTGTTTTCTACGACCACTGCATTCTCTTGGCAAAACTCTGTTAACTTTTGACTTGCTTTGTTTTGTACTCCAAGGCCACATTTGCGTGTTACTGCAGCTATCTCTTGATTTCCTACTTTTACATTCCAGTCCCCTATAATGAAAAGGACTTCTTTTTTGGGTGTTAGTTCTAAAAGGTCTTGTAGGTCTTCATAGAACCATTCAACTTCAGCTTCTTCAGCAGTACTGGCTGGGGCATAGATTTGGATTACTGTAATATTGAATGGTTTGCCTTGGAAACGAACAGAGATCATTCCGTGGCTTTTGAGATTGCATCCAAGTACTGCATTTTGGACTCTTTTGTTGACTATGAGGGCTACTCCATTTCTTCTAAGGGATTCTTGCCCACAGTAGTAGTAGATATAATGGTCATCTGAGTTGAATTCACCCATTCCAGTCCCTTTTAGTTCACTGGTTCCTAAAATGTTGATGTTTACTCTTGCCATCTCCTGTTTGACCACTTCCAGTTTGCCTTGACTCCAAAAATAATAGAGACAGAGCCAAAGCAAAAACAACACTGAGTTCTGGATGTGACTGGTGATGGAAGTGAAGTCTGATGCTGTAAAGAGCAATAGTGCATAGGAACCCTGGTGGCTCAGTGGTAAAGAATCCAGCTGCCAATGCAGAAGACACAGGTTCAGTCCCTGCTCCGGGAAGAGCCTATATGGCACACAGCAACTAAGCCCGTGTACCACAACTACTAATCCCCGTGCTCTAGAGCCTGGGAGCCACAGCTACTGACCATATGTGCTGCAACTACTGAAGTCTGCACGCCCTAGAGCCTGTGCTCTGCCCAAAGAGAAGCCATCACAATAAGAAGCCCGCACACTGCAATGAACAGTAGCCCCAGCTCGCCACAACTAAAGAAAAGCCTGCACAGCAATGAACACCCAGCACAGCCATAAATAAATAAATAAATAAAATTTAAAAGACTTATCTGGAGAAGTTACCTCCCTTTTGCCAAAATTATTGCCAACATGGTTCTCCTTTCTGAAGCCTCTGATCCGAGCCACTATGGTTTTACCTGTTCATTCACTCATATCTGCCTGAGTGGGAAACCTACTCAAGAAGCAGGGAGGGGCAAGGGAGTCAGGGCAGCTGACTTGAGACCAGAGAACAGAAACTTTAGAGAAGATGAGATGTCCAGCAGTATTAAATGCTGAAGACAGGTGAAGTGGTTAAAAGTTGAGGGAAAATGGTTGGCTTTGGAAATTTGAGATGGTTACTGGAGAAGATATGAAAGGAGGCAAAAGTACAATTCAGGTTGCAGTGTGGTTAGGAATGAGTGGGAAGTGAGGGAGTAAGTGAATCTGAGCAGACTCTTCTTTCTTTGGCAGCGAAGAACAGGTGGGAAGTTTAAGCATGTGGAAGAGTTGAGAGAAAGTGTGTGCTTGCCAGCTTGCGTGTGTGTGTGTGTGTGTGTGTGCAGGAAATGAGAAAGCTGAGCAGGTTATAAGTGAAGCAGGAAGCAACACATTCAGAGAGAGGAAGGGTGGAAGAAGAAGAATTGCCATTACTGAGCTACTCTGTTCCAGCTAGGACTTGATATTGTTTCATTTAATGCACACAGCAATTTTGGGAGGAAAGTGAGGATCAGAGAAGGTAAATAATTTGTCCAAGATCAAACAGCTATTATTCTGGCAGATTAAACACACAGACCTATAAGTTCTATGTGTGGAACAGATGGAAAAAGAGAAAGAATATTTAGTAAAGAAAGGTCTTAGAGTAGGTGGTTGGAATTTAAATATATGGGTTAATAAGACCGAGGGACATAATTACCCTAGAGGCAAAGAAAGATGGAATCAGAAAATACTGTAAAAGAGGTTAGAACTTAATTTCATTTTATTTCCTTGATAAAAATAGTCTATGTAGCTGGCCTAGGTGCCCAGCTAGGTTTCTAGGAGACCATCTATGATTCCATTAGGCCTAGAGGGATAGAAACATATGTAAATATATGGGAATTAAGTTCCCTGACTAGGAATAGGATCTGAGCCGTTGGGAGTGAGAGCACAGAGTCCTAACCACTGGACCACCCGTGAATTCCGATATATCTCTTTTTTTTTTTTAAATCCCCTGTTTGTGTGTGGTTTTGATCGTTCCCCAAATTATTTTGGATAGTATACTGTGCCCTTGCACTACTGTGAACTCAGACAGCTATTCCTTTTACCTGGAATTTCCCTCCTCATCTATTTACGAGTATGAACCAGACACTACTAGCAAACCAAATGAAATAAATACTGACATCAAATGAGACCCATTCAAGAATTTGGTCTTATGATTTTTATCTGTTAGGTTGTTGCTAGATTACATTGACTGGGGCGTGTGAACTAGAAGAATTTTTAAATAAAGACTACTAAAAAATGAGCAACAAATCACAGCTGATCTTTGCATCATCTAGGCCATTCCCATTGAAATTTGTGACCTACTTTATCTTATATTCTGTTGCCATAGAGCTTACGCTAAATGTGTAACTGAAGAAAATTGATTTCCAGTGCAAATCTTAATTTTTATTGTGCCCTGCAGTGCTGCATGGATGATGCATGTGTGATAAGTCTCACATTTAGAAGATTCCAGGGGGAGTTTTGAGAATTAAAGTATTATGGCCTCTATCAGTGGATATTAAGATAATATATTTTCTGAAGATGTGTATCCTTTCCTTAAAAAAGCAAGGGACTTTATAAATATCCTTAGGCACAAAAGAAATAGGATTTTCTGTCTTCTTCAGAAATAGTCCCCAATTTACAGAGGTCAATCAGTGTTCCTAAAAAAGGAAAACAATGTTTATCTCGAAAAATATAAGCTTCAAACATAAGAATAAATTCTTGTCCCTCAAATGTTTTAATGTCCCTCAAACGTTTTCATTTGGTTTCAAAATCAATTCTGAAGTAAAGTGCAACTTTAGAATTCTCAAGACCTTATCTTTATACATTAAAAAAAAAACCAAACAGCTGGCAAACATCTGTCAGTGGTAGAGTATGTGTTTGCTTAGGTAGGTGGAAGAAGGGGCCTGACCAAGTCTAAGTGTTAACATTCCCCAGCATTCTCTGCAAAAGGGCACGTTTGTTTCTGAATGGTAAAGCTTTTTTCATTGTATCTGTGATATTGTGATTTTAATGAGAAATATATATTTGGTCTTTGTGCATTGTTCCTGCACACAGTTCCTAAAATGCACAGGATTTCCTAGGTGTTGAGAGTAATAAGGGTGTCTTTTGTTATGTTAATGAGATTACTTTTGAGAAGCCCCTAGGTAGCGTAAGGATGGGGGCTGGTTGCCAGGGGAAGCAATCCTGATTAGAGGCTTGGACCTGCCTCCTCCATCTCCAGGAAGGGAAAAGGAGCTGGCAGTTGAATCAATCACCGATCACCAATCGGCCAGTTGCCAATATATATGGGAGCCTCCTTAGAAACCCAAAAGGAGGGTTCGAAAAGCTTCCAGGTAGGTGAACCAGAATGCTCTCACATGCCGGACCCCAAGTCCATGGGCATAGAAACTCCTGTTCTCAGGACTTAGACTTCTGTGTCTCTTCAGTTCATAGCCTTTAACATCTTTTAAAAATCAATAATGTAGTGAGCAAGCTGTTTTCCCTAGGTCTGTGAGCCGCTCTAGCAAATTAATCAAATCCTAGGGTTGGAGGGGTGGCGGTAGGAACCTCCAATTTATAGGCAGTTAGTCAGAAGCACATAGCTCAATTGATAAAGAATCTGCCTGCAATGCAGGAGACCCTGGTTCCATTCCTGGGTCGGGAAGATCTGCTGGAGAAGAGATAGGCAACCCACTCCAGTATTCTTGGGCTTCCCTTGTGGCTCAGCAGGTAAAGAATCCGCCTGCAATGCAGGAGACCTGGGTTCAATCCCTGGGTTGGGAAGATCCCCTGGAGAAGGGAAAGGCTACCCACTCCAGTATTCTGGCTTGGAGAATTCCATGGGCTGTATGGTCCATGGGATCACAGAGTCGGACACGACTGAGTGACTTTCACTTTCAGTCAGAAGCACAGGTGATGACCTGGACTTGCTATTGGTGTCTGAAGTGGGGGCAGTCTTGTGGGACCAAGCCCTTAACATATAGGATCTGACACTATTTCCTTGTATACAGTGTTAGAATTGAGTTAAATTTGAGGGATATCTGGTCAATATTTCAGGGAATTTTAATTGCTCAGTAGTGTGGAAAAAAACTGTAACATCTTGTTTTGTTTTTAAGTCACTTTAGCCGAGTCCAATTCTTTGCGACTTCATGGACTGTAGCCCACCAGGCTCTTCCATCCATGCGATTCTCCAGGCAAGAATATTGGAGTAGGTTACCATGCCCTTCTCCAGGGGATCTTTCTGGCTCAGGGATTGAACCTGGGTCTCCCACATTTCAAGCAGATTCTTTACCATCTGAGCCACCAGGGAAGCCTTGGCATATGTTTAAGTCTCCATAAATCTGGGAGTTTATAGTGCATATTAAACCCCAAATATGTTGTCTTTGACCTACATCAGATTGGTTGTTGTTTCTGTCTAACCTGTCTCAGTTTGCATTCCTTTTGGTAAAGTGAGCTTTTCAGTTATATTGGTCCTGAAACAGAAGGGAAGGGGGCAAGGCATAGCATTGAAAAGAATGACATAGCTGTTGTTGTTGTTTAGTCAATAAGTGATGACTGACTCTTTTTCAACCCCATGGAGTGGACATGACATAATCTGATTAGAACCAAATATTGGATTGGCCAGTAAGTTTGTTCAGTTTTTTGTAAGGAAAAGTCCCAAATAAACTTTTTGCCCAACCCAGTAGGTCCAAGGTGGCAGATGAATTGACTTCCACTAGACCTTCGGCCTCAGTATATGCTTACTGTGGGCTTCCCAGGTGGCACTAGTGGTAAAGAATCTGCCTGCCAATGCAAGAGATATAAGAGACATGGGTTCCATCCCTGGGTCAGGAAGCTTCCCCTGGAGGAGTGCATGGCAATCACTCCAGTACGCTCATTGTAATACATTCGCATAAGCTAAGTGACGTAACAAACAGCGCCATGACAGTTCTAAGGCTGACTATAAAAATCAAAAAGTGAGTAGCGTAGGCTTCCCTGGTGGCTCAGTGGTAAAGAATCTGCTTGCCAATGCAGGAGACATGGGTTCATCCTTGGTCCAGGAAGATCCCACTTGCCACAGGGCAACTAGGCCTGTGCGCCACAACCACTGAGCCTGAGCTCTAGAGCCCAGGAGCTGCAACTATTCAGCCCATATACCACAACTGCTAAAGCACCATGCTCTGCGACAAGAGAAGCCACTGCAATGAGAAGTCCATGCACTGAACTAGAGAAAAGCCCTGGAAGCATCGAAGACCCAGAGCAACCAAAAATAAATAAATTTTTTTTTAAAAAGCCCATTTTAAAAAAAGTGGGTAGGGGCCTAATTTCTGGAAATCCCACCCATGGAATATTCCTCCCATTCATCAGCCTATGAAATTACCCCTCTCTCCCATAAAAATTGACAACTCCATATCCTGGTCCCTCTAGCCTTCCCGGATGGCCCCACACTCTATCTGTTGAATGTATTTCTCTCTAAATAAATCCACTTCTTACCTATCACTTTGTCTCTCACTGAATTCCTTCTCTGATGAGACATCAATAACCTGAGCTTCAGTAAATCCTGAGACCAGGTGTGTGATCTCAGTTGAAAGACCATGAGTTCAAGTCCCTATCTGTGTGATATAGTTTCAAACTGGCACAATTCATTCATTGAAGTTTTAAAAGGGAAAAAAATTCCTATTTCCTTCTACTCAACTCCCCAAATTTATGACACCAAAAGTGTGGGTTTCTCCACACTAAGCTGGTCTCTGATTTTCAGTGGACACTGACTGGGTGTCCTGTAATTTAACTGAATTCTGACACCAACTGCTTGGAGTTGGTGCAAACCTCATAGGTTAAGGCCTTAGTTCCACAAGACCGTCACCCGACCCTTCAGATGCCAATCTCAGGTCCCAGGTAGCTGCCTGTGCTTCTGACCAAATGAGTACAAATTGAGGGTTCTCATAATTCTCTTCTCAGGTTTGATCATTTGAGAGAACATATCAGAGAACTCAGGAAAGTGCTTTACTTGATTACTGGTTTATGACGAAGTTTACAACCCAGAAGCAGCCAAATGGAAGAGATGCATGGGGGCAAAGTATGTGGGAAGGTGCATGAAGACACCTTGCCCTCTTGGGCACCCTGTCCTCCCAGCACCAACCCAGAGGCTCTCTGAACCCCATCGTTTAAGGGTTTTATGGAGGTTCATTAACCAGGCGTGACTGATTCAATTGCTGGCCACTGGAGATGAGGTCAGTTTCCAGTCCCTTATCTTTTCTCTTACCTAGAGTAGTGGCAGGTGGGGTAGGGTGGGGTGGTGTTGAAAGTTCCAACCCTCAAGTGGTCAGTTCCTCTGGCAACCATTTTCCCAGAGCCAGCTCATTAGCAGAAACTCAGGATGAAAGGGGCAGGGCTTATTAAGAAAAACCAAAGATGCTTCTCTCATCCCTATTACTCAGATAGTTCCAAGGATTTTAGGAGCTAGATTTCTTATTATGTCACAGGTTATTTCCTGGCATTTGATTTTGCTACTTTTGCCTTAAACAATTTGGGGTGGGGTGGGGGAGTGATACATAAACTGATCAATTACATTGAGCAAAATTATTCATTTATATATTCACTTGCTTATCAAATCTGTTTATATTAGTTTACTGTACTTCACATCTGTTTTTTTTTTTTTTCATTTTTGGAGTTTTATGGCTTTATCACAGGTGATGGGGGTCTCTTTCAGGCTTTCCGAGGGAAATGAGAAAGCTTTGAGTCCCTTTGGGCATTTCTCTTAACACCTCTTCTTTAATTTATGGGTGCTGGTGAGTTATGGTTTGTACTTTCCACCTCTTCTCAGTCTATGCCACTTCTGTACACCTCTGTTAATTGTGCATCTTTCTGGGATTTTAGATTCAAACTCACTGAGACAGAGTCCACTATGGAGAGCCCAGGTTTTCTCACTGAGGTTTCTCTATGGATAAGATACAGGACTCTATGTGTCCAAGGATGTGCTGGCCAGAGCTGCTGTTGTGACATGACTCTGGAGGACAACTGGCAGAAAAGAAACTACCCTTGGCTGCTTGTTCAAAATAAGACTTTTGGGGATGAGAACTTAGTAGCTGAGACGCCATTGGTACAGAGGATCAGTCATCAGTTCAGTTGCTCAGTCGTGTCCGACTCTTTGCAACCCCATGGACTGCAGTACGCCAGGCCTCCCTGTCCATCACCAACTCCCAGAGCTTACTCAAACTCATGTCCATTGAATCGGTGATGCCATCCAACCATCTCATCCTCTGTCAGCCCCTTCTCCTCCCAACTTCAATCTTTCCCAGCATCAGGGTTTTTTCACATCAGGTGGCCAACGTATTGCAGATTCAGCTTCAGCATCAATCCTTCCAATGAATATTCAGGACTAATTTCCTTCAGGATGGACTGGTTGGATCTCCTTGCTGTCCAAGGGACTCTCAAGAGTCTCCTCCAAAACCACAGTTCAAAAACATCAATTCTTTGGTGCTCAGCTTGCTTTATAGTCCAACTCTCACATCCATACATGACTACTGGAAAAACCAAAGCTTTGACTAGATGGACATTTGTTGGCAAAGTAATGTCTCTGCTTTTTAATATGCTGTCTAGGTTGGTCTTAGCTTTTCTTCCAAAGAGCAAGCATCTTTTAATTTCATGGCTGCAGTCACCATCTGCAGTGATTTTGGAGCACAGAAAAATAAAGTCTGTCTCTGTTTCCATTGTTTCCCCATCTATTTGCCATGAAGTGATGGGACCAGATGCCATGATCTTAGTTTTCTGAATGTTGAGTTTTAAGCCAACTTTTTCACTCTCCTCTTTTTCTGGTACAGAGGATACCAGAACTCAATTGTAGTTAAGAGCATGTAACCTGGAATCATATTGCCTGTGGTTCATAGCTTGATTCTACCACTTACTAGTTGCTTAGGTGATTTACTGTACTAACCTGTTCTTCAGTCTCATTTGACAAATGAGGATAATAATAACATACATCTCATAATGTTGCTGTAAGGATTAAATTAAATGATGTATGTGAAGGGTCTAGAATAGAGCTGGAAAGACTTAATAACTTTTGGTTATTATAATTATCATGACTGCTCTGCTATTTGGATACTTCCAAAGGTCTAGCCTAGTGCCTTTCACATGGTAGCTTTTTAATAAATATTTGCTGTATGAATTCATGAAGCAATGAATTAATCACACAGCAGTGCCTGAAATATGTAGTTTGGCTGAGTAAATTGTACCTCAGGTGGGACTATAAAATATTGTATTTAGAGATTGATATAAATACCTCATCTTTTCTTTCAAAAATTATTTCTATAATGAGATTTGCATGTCAAATGGGCTTTTTAACAGAAAGTTACCCCACCCCATAGCCCCTAAAGTAGTACTAGATGATCCACTTGTTAACCTTCATAAGATCCCATTGTAAAGCTAGCACTGGTTTTCTTTATTGGCTAGGCAACTTGCAGTGTCTGCCACAGAAAGATATATTAATTTTTAACTTGCTAAATTTTCTTCCATAAAGCCAATAGCAGTGGATGAGAGAAACTTGTTATCCATATCCCTGCCAACAATAAATATTACTGCTTTATTTTTTTTCATCCTGTTAATGTGAAGTGATATAATGGAAATTTTAAGCTTGAAATTCACAGATTAGAAACAGGCTGGTATGGAATCAAGTCCATCATTCTGGCTCCTTCATAGAGCTGAATGTTACTGAAACAGGCAAAATACACTGCAGATCTTTGTTTGGACAGAATCTACTACCCACCCTTTGTTTTTTTAGCAGATGGTTAGCACTGCTTGTCCAATGTGCCATGGCCATATATGCCATCTATAGATGATCCTTAGAACTTGCTGTTCTTCCAAAGGTACTAGAAATTATTCAGTATAAAAAGACACTGCTTCAGTACTTCAAGTGTGCTATTATATCTTCATGATTATCACGAAAAAACCTTCTGTTAGTAGCATCATTGTTTATCACAGTTCTTTAACTTACCCCCAAAATTTCAAATTGCTACTATTTTAGATTCTCTTCTTCTTTTTTTAAAAATAATATTTATTTATTTATTTATGGCTGTGCTAGGTCTGTGTTGCCGGGTGCGGCTTTCTCTAGTTGGAGGGCGATGGCTTCTCACTGTGGTGACTTCTCTTGTTGCAGAGCACAGGCTCTAGGGCATGTGCACTCAGTAATTGCAGTTTGTAGACTCCAGAAGTGGGCTTATTAGTTGTGGCACACAGCCTCAGTTGTCCCGAAGCATGGGGGATCGTCCCAGACCAGGGATGGAACTGGTGTTCCTTGCACTGCAAAGTTGGATTCTTAACCACTGGACCACCAGGGAAGCCCCTTTCTTCTGTTCAAATTTATTACCTTTAGTTTTTATTCTTGGTTTACAAAATGCATTGGTTTTTATCTACTTGCCATTTTCAACTTTTATCTTTTTTTCTTTAAATATTTTTGTTAGGTGTAATTCTTTTTAACCTCATTGTTAGTTTCTTACTTTCTTCCTCTTTTGGTTTTAACTTGCTTGTTGATTTTTGTTCCTTTTGGTCTTATAAGTTTTCTGATTTTTGTTATCTTCTTTTTATATCCTTGGTTTATAAATAGCAAGCAAGAAATCTAGTTAAAGCGACAGATCCAAAAGGTTGTGCTGATGATTTGATCACAGATAGAGAGGGAAAGGAAGGAATCAGTGTTGCAACCTAACAATTTAGCAAATGGGTGAGAAAGGATGTGATATACTAAGGTAGGAAAAACAGAGAGGAATATTTTGGAAGAAAAAAATAGAAGATTCTTCACTATCACTACTGCTTCATAATAAAAGAAAGAGCACTTAAACATTTTTTATAAAAGACATAAGTGCATACATTTTTATATGAATACTTTGTTTTCAAAAAATTTACTAAATAGTTCATCTTTTTTCTTCTTATTTTGTTGTGATTGGTGAAAACTTCTGGCATTTGGGAATACTTGCTGTAGATAACGAAAGGATTTATATTTCAGGAAAACGGACTGTGGTATCTATACAGAGAACAGTTTGAAAATGCTTGAAGACAGAAAGCTCCACTAGACTGGAAACTATGAAGGTCAATTACAATTGGATAAGGTGAAAAAGAATGATAATAGGGAACCAGATGTTGAAGTTTTGCCTGCTGTCAGTAGATGAAAGAAGCTTTTGCTAAGACTGAAGTGGTTGGGGATTATTTTTTGAAGAAAAAGTGATAACTCCATAAGTTAATGGTATTTAGTTGCTTTAATTGGCATATTCAATTTTCTGAGCTTCAGACGCCTGTCCAGCCAACATGTTGTCTTTACTCAGCACTGTTTTATCTAGTATGGCTTTGGAAGCCACATTACTTCAATTAAATATTTACTTACTTCTCTATTTATTTATATTTATTTCGTTGCCCCTGGTTTTTGTTGCCACAGGCAGGATCTCTGATCTTCATGGTGGAATGCAGAATTTTTTTTTTTTTTTTTCCTTTTCAGTTGTCTTATGCAAACTCTTAGTTGCCATATGCCATCTAGTTCCCTGAGCAGGGATCTGACCTGAATTCCCTGCATTGGGAGTATGGAGTTTTAGCCACCATGGAGTTTGGACCACCAGAGAAATCCCCTCAATTAAATTTTTAAAAGTAATAAAAGTGTAGTAATTTGTAAATATTTTAGATACATGTTAAATATTATCTTCAATAATGAGACCATTAGTTCCCTATAAGCAAGAGTGCCTTCCTTTTTGTACAAAGGCAGCCCATGCCTTGGAGACCAGAATTGGAGTTTCTCACCCGCAAAATGGGCATATCAGAGGATTCTTGAGGATACTTAATGAACTAATGGATGTGTAAAGAAGGGGCTCAATATACATTAGCTATACTTATCTTTCTCCTCATCTTCTTTCAGTGCACCAGCTCTGGGTACCCACAGTTCAGTTCGGGTGCTCAGTCATATCCAACTCTGCAACCCCATGGACTGTAGTAGGCCAGGCTTCCCTGTTCATCACCAGCTCCCGGAGCTTGCTCAAACTCATGTCCATTGAGTCGGTGATGCATTCCAACTATCCCATCCACTGTCGTCCCCTTCTCCTCCTGCCTTCAATCTTTCCCAGCATCAGGGTCTTTTCCAATGAATCTCCTCTTCTCATCAGGTGGCCAAAGTACTGGAGCTTCAGCTTCAGTATCAATCCTTCCAATGAATACTCAGGACTGATTTCCTTTAGGATTGACTGATTTGATCTCCTTGCTGTGCAAGGGACTCTCAGAAGTCTTCTCCAACACCATGGTTCAAAAGCATCAATTCTTCAGCTCTCAGCTTTCTCTATGGTCCAACTCACACATCCATACATGACTACTGGAAAAATCAAAGCTTTGACTAGATGGACCTTTGTTGGCAAAGTAATGTCTCTGCTTTTTAATATGCTGTCTAGGTTGGTCTTAGCTTTTCTTCCAAGGAGCAAGTGTCTTTTAATTTCATGGCTGCAGTCACCATCTGTAGTGATTTTGGAGCCAAAGAAAATAAAATCTGTCACTGATATCATTGTTTCCCCATATTTGCCATGAATTGATGCTTTTGAACTGTAGTGTTGGAGAAGACTCTTGAGAGTCCCTGGGATAGCAAGAAGATCCAACCAGTCCCTCCTAAAGGATATGCGTCCTGAATATTCAATGGAAGGACTGATGCTGAAGCTGAAACGCCAATACTTTGGCCACCTGATGCAAAGAACTGACTCACTGGAAAAGACCCAGATTCTGGGAAAGATTGAAGGCAGGAGGAGAAGGGGACGACAGAGGATGAGATGGTTGGATGGCATCATCAACTCAATGGACACGAGTTTGAGTAAGCTCCAGGAGTTGGTGATGGACAGGGAGGCCTGGCATGCTGCAGTCCATGGGGTCCCAAGGAGTTGGACATGACTGAGTGACTGAACTGAACTGAATTTATGGGACTGGATGCCATGATCTTCGTTTTTTGAATGTTGACTTTTAAGCCAGCTTTTTCACTCTCCTCTTTCACTTTCATCAAGTGGCTCTTTAGTTCCTCTTTGCTTCTGCCATATGGGTGGGGTCATCTGCAAATCTGAGGTTATTGATATTTGTCCTGGCAATCTTGACTCCATCTTGTGCTTCATCCAGTCCAGCATTTCACATCAAATTAAATAAGAAAGGTGACAATATACAGCCTTGATGTACTCCTTTCTCAATTTGGAACCAGTCTGTTGTTCCATGTCCAGTTCTAACTGTTGCTTCTTGACCTGCACACAGATTTCTCAGGAGGCAATAAGGTGATCTGCTATTCCTATCTCTTTAAGAGTTTTGCAATTTGTTGTAATCCACACAGTCAAATGTAAATGCGAAGTCAAGAAGCATCACTACTAACAAAGCTAGTGGAGGTGATGGAATTCCAGTTGAGCTATTTCAAATCCCAAAAGATGATGCTGTGAAAGTGCTGCACTCAATATGCCAGCAAATTTGGAAAACTCAACAGTGGCCACAGGACTGGAAAGGTCAGTTTTCTTTCCAATCCCAAAGAAAGGCAATGCCAAAGAATGCTCAAACTACCACACAATTGCACTCATCTCACATGCTAGCAAAATAATGTTCAAAATTCTCCAAGCCAGGCTTCAACAGTACGTGAACTATGATATTCCAGATGTTCAAGCTGGGTTTAGAAATGGCAGAGGAACCAGAGATCAAATTGCCAACATCCATTAGATCATCAAAAAAGCCAGAGAGTTCCAGAAAAACATCTACTTCTGCTTTATTGATTTATTTATTTATGCAAAAGCCTTTGACTGTGTGGATCACAACAAACTGTGGAAAATTCTTCAAGAGATGGGAATACCAGACCACCTGACCTGACTCCTGAGAAATCTGTATGTAGGTCAACAAGCAACAGTTAGAATTGGACATGGAACAATAGACTGGTTCCAAATCGGGAAAGGAGAACGTCAAGGCTGTATATTGTCACCCTGCTTATTTAACTTATAGGCAGAGTACATCATGAGAAATGCTGGACTGGATGAAGTACAAGCTGGAATCAAGATTGCCGGGAGAAATATCAATAACCTCAGATATGCAGATGACACCACCCTTAGGGCAGAAAGTGAAGAAGAACTAAAAAGCCTCTTGATGAAAGTGAAAGAGGATGGTGAAAAAGTTGGCTTAAAGCTCAATGTTCAGAAAACTAAGATCATGGCATCTGGTCCCATCACTTCATGGCAAATGGATGGGGAAACAATGGAAACAGTGATAGACTTTATTTTTCTGTGCTCCAAAATCACTGCAGATGGTGACCGCAGCCATGAAATTAAAAGATACTTGCTCCTTGGAAGAAAAGCTAAGACCAACCTAGACAGCATATTAAAAAGCAGAGACATTACTTTGCCAACAAATGTCCATCTAGTCAAAGCTTTGGTTTTTCCAGTAGTCATATATGGATGTGACAGTTGGACTATATAGAAAACTGAGCATCGAAGAATTGATGCTTTTGAACTGTGGTGTTGGATATGCCTCGTGTGAGTCTCTTGGACTGCAAGGAGATCCAACCATTCCATCCTGAAGGAAATGAGCCCTGAATATTCATTGGAAGGACTGATGCTGAAGCAGAAACTCCAATACTTTGGCCACCTGATGTGAAGAGCTTACTCTTAGAAAAGACCCTGATGCTGGGAAAGATTGAAGGTGGGAGGAGAAGGGGACGACAGAGGATGAGATGGTTGGATGGCATCATCAACTCAATGCACATGAGTTTGAGTAAGCTCCAGAAGTTGGTGATGGACAGGGAAGCCTGGTACTGCAGTCCATGGGGTTACAAAGGGTCGGACATGATGAGTGACGGAATTGAACTGAACTGAACACAGTTAAAGGCTGTAGCAGGGTCAACGAAGAAGCAGTTGATGTTTTTCTGAAATTTTCTTGCTTTGTCTATGATCAACGGATGTTGGCAATTTGATCCCTGGTCCCTCTGCCTTTTCTAAATCCCGCTTGAACATCTGAAAGTTCTCTGTTCAGGTACTGTTGAAGCCCAGCTTGGAGAATTTTGAGCATTACTTTGCTAGCATGTGAAATAAGCGCAATTGTGCCATTGTTTGAACATTCTTTGGCATTGTCTTTCTTTGGGATTGGAGTGAAAACTGACCTTTTCCAATTCTGCAGCCACAGGGGAGTTTTCCAACTTTCCTGGCATTTCCAGTGCAGCACTTTATTTAACAGCATCATCTTTTAGGCTTTGAAATAGCTCAGCTGGAATTCCATCACCTCCACTAGCTTTGTTGGTAGTGATGCTTCCTAAGGCCCACTTGACTTCGCACTCCAGCATATCTGGCTCTAGGTGCGTGATCACACCATCGTGGTTATCTGGGTCATTAAGAGACCTTTTGTATAGTTCTGTGTATTCTTGCCATCTCTTAATATCTTCTGCTTCTTGGTACCCACAGAGCCAGTTAAACCATACGCTCGATGAATGAATGACCATAAGACGAAGAGCTTCATGTTTTGGAATTTCCAGGGCTTGGAAAGCAGGAGTCTATCAGCACCTTTGAAACAGGATGTTAATCAAGTTTTGTTAATAGCTCCCACTAAACTACAAGTCCCGGCTTCCTCCTAGAAAGTGACGAGTCACGTGGCAGGCTAGGACTCCGGAAGTCTGGCCCGCTTGTCTAATCACGCCTCAGAAACTTACAAAGTGGCGCCAGACTGGCCAATCCTGCGGATGTTTGTTCCATGCCCGGCCCCGCCTCCGCGCGCTGCGCTGACTGCTCGTTAGCCGATACGGTGGCTGTAGAGGCGGTGTCAGTGGCTTCGTCCCCGCTCTGCGCCCGGTTCCGCGCCCGTCCCGCGGCTCCGATTCCACCATGGCTCCCAAAGGCGGCCCCAAGCAGCAGTCGGAGGAGGACCTGCTCCTGCAGGATTTCAGCCGCAACCTCTCGGCCAAGTCCTCGGCGCTTTTCTTCGGGAACGCCTTCATCGTGTCCGCCATCCCCATCTGTGAGCGCTTGGAGCGAGACGGGCTGGGCTGGGCTGGGCTGGGCGGGGACGTGGCAGGGCCGTGCAGAGGGCGAGGCGTGCGCCGGAACCCGCGCTGTCCCCCAGCTCCCCCTGGACTCGGGGGCTGCACGCAGCCTCTGTGGGCCTCCGTGATCTGTCCGGGATCGTGGTGGGTGGCATCCCAGGAAAGTCATTGTAGCACGTTGTAAAAGTAGGCTAGCTCATTCCCGGGCCTCAGGTCTGCGGATTGTGAGTTTCTGGTTCTGGGATGGCGGTGTCAAATCTGTATTTCAACTAACACCCGGGTTAAGATCTAGTGATGCTAACAGGCATATCGCCTGTTCTCCCCTTACCTCCTCGCCCCGTACAACTATCGTTTGCTCTTACGAGATCTTAAACTTTTTACTTACTTTGGAGAAACTCATGAATTAAGGTTAGAGACATTAACACTCGCACTGAATTATAAGTATAGCTTTAGAACTGGTTCACACAGAACATTATTTTCCGAAAGAAGTTGGACCAGTGCCAAGGTCCCAAGCTCTACCGTGTTTAAACTTTTTAATAATTCTGTTAGGGCAATTCTAGAATTCTTACTTGAATGGAAACACTTCACAGCCTTGGCCAAGGTTGTTTTTAGAGTTTAGGGATCCCAAATGTCAATTTCCTCTCATACATTGTTGCACTGTTGTTGGGCAGTCAAATCCAGTTGTATTTTCTCTCCCGACTTCATAAAACCCAGCGTGCAATTAACATAGTTCACTGACCGCACCGAGCATTGCCTTGATTTCAGATAAAAGCCACGTCAGCGTGTGAACTCTGGTTTGGGACTACACGTGGAGTCTCGGAAAGACTTGTAGTTAGTGTGGTAGTACCCTGAAGAATGAAATTTGAAGTCTGAATCGTGATTTGGTTGAGCCAGAGTTTTCATTCTAGAAGCAGCAGAAATCTCATCATGGACTAGTTATAGGAAGGTTATGTTTTTCAAGTATTCTGAACTAGAAACACTTGAGACTTAACTTTTTACTGGATATCACACTTACGAAGTACTTCTTACACTGTATTGGATTCCCTAATCAGGGCTGTATTTTACCAGGTTTAGCTATAATTATTAATAACTCAGCAGGTTTTTGTAACTGGGTGGTAATGTTTTGTTTCTTTTTGTACACCCCTACCCCTTTTTGTCTTAATTCAGGGCTATATTGGCGAATATGGCATATGGATCTTATTCAGTCTGCTGTTCTATATAGTGTGATGACCCTAGTAAGCACTTACTTGGTAGCCTTTGCTTACAAAAATGTGAAATTTGTTCTCAAGCACAAGTAAGTATATTTCTCAAGTGAAAGTAAATATTGTTGCATTTTTATATAGTAGGGTGACTTCTGAAAGACCATTTGTGTGCGTGTGTTTTGGTAAGCATTAATTTGAGATATATTTTTATGTATATTTGGAGGGAGATATGTGTATGTATATTTGGATTAATTTGAGATATATGTGTATGTATATACACATATATGTTTATATTTGGGGGAGATAGATGTGTATGTATATTTGGATTAATTGGAAATACATGTGTATGTATATACACATATATGTGTATGTATATTTGGGGGGTATGTATATATGATTGCAAAATATGTAATCATAAATAATGGTATGAAGGAATAACAACTAACTGAAAAGCAGAGACAGTGCTGCTAATACTGCTATGGAAGTGGGTGTTGAGGTTGGAATTAGAACATTTAAGTACTAGCCTTAATCATGGGACTCAGAAAAGCAAACCCACCAAGTAAATTAACATTTTAAAAGTCAAATGGAATTCTGGAAAGAATTGTTCTGGACTCTCCATGTAGAATTTTTGGATGTGAAAGAAGTGATCTTTTTTTCTTTTACTCAACCCGGATATTTTTAATGCTAATTAGGCTACCATATTTCCTCTGTTTCTTACTTCATTTTGTCATGTCACTATCCTAATAACTCTTCATGGCATTCTTTTTTCTAAAAGTATTAAGATCAGATTCTTCCAGGCCCTTGGAATGTGACTCCTCTGCCTCCTACCAATCAAGCCTCATCTTTCAAGATTGGGGCTTAGGGCTTCCTACTCAGCCTTGTGTCATCCTTTGAACATGACTCCTCGCCACCCCCCACCCCCCCCATTTAGAAACGTCTCCCTTTCTTTCCATTCTTACTTGTCTGTTATTTTAAGCCTTAGGAATCCTTTCCAGAGAAATCCTGACTGTCTTTATTGTTCCTGTGTCAAGCTTTCTAGTGATGAGGAGCAGAAACACCTTGAGATGATCTCAGTTAACAGGGATTATTGTAAGCCTCCCCACTGTCGTCCTGGATCCTTAGGAGTCTAGGTTGTGCCTGACAGTTGCTGGAACAGCTAAATCCAGGTCATCTCTGTTGTCTTCCTGCTTGGCAGCCCCTCTTCACCAGCTGTCGTTTCAGAATTCAGCCCATCTCAGCCTCTGCTGTCCTGGGCTGTCTTTCTCGTGAGGCATGGCCATCTGTGGATAGTGAAGTGCTCAGAGTGGGTGTTTTGCATGACCCATCCTTTGTGATTCCCTTGGACCTCGGTCTCTTTGGGACCTAGCGTTTTTCGCTTGTTCTACATATAATTTTTCATTCACCTTTTTGGAGTCAAAAATCATGCTCTTTCCTCTCATTTTTACTTCCTGCTTCTTGAGGACAGCTTCCATGTCCTTTGTTTATTTCTCGTACGATAGTTAATGATACATTTTGTTTAGTTCAGTGAAATTTCAGTGATCTCCGCCTGTAATGCAGAAGACTTGGGTTCAGTCCCTGGGTAGGGAGGATTCCCTGGAGAAGGGAATGCCTACCTACTCCAGTGTTCTTACCTGGAGAATTCCATGGACAGAGGAGCCTGGTGAGCTACAGTGCATGGGGTTGGAAAGAGTTGGACAAAACTGAATGACTAACATTTATGTTTACTGACTTAATAGGATCTCTGAGTGGAATTATTTTTTAGTCATCATAGTTTTGGTTTAATATTAAGTATTGCTGACATAAAAACTCCTGCAGATTGGTGAGATTGTTAAGGCTTAGAGAGCCAGCAAGATGCTGAATGTGGGTAGGCGCTGGTGGTAGAGGGAATGGCTTCAGAGTCTATAGTCTGTATTCCAGTTCCCTCCCTGCTGCTCTTAAGTGCAGACCCTTGGGCCTGCATTTTATCTTTTGAGACTTCAGATTTCTGGGCTGTAAAATGGGAGTACTGATGGTACCTCTTGGGATGGTCAGGATTAAATATGGTACGTGCGACATGTAAAGCATGGTGTTCGGCATGTAATAAATGTTTGTGTGCAGTGACGGAGAGGTTGGAGGTGAGAGAGCCCATAGGAATTTCTTTTAACATGGTATGATTTTTAAGATGTTTATGAAGACTTTTTTTTTTTTAATCTCAGTTGGCTGGGTGCTGGGCCCCTGGATTTGCTTCTGTCTTGTTTCAGAGCATTCAGCGCTGAGTGAGATTTGTTTTCTGAGAGCACTGAGATGGAGGGTAGGGCTGAGTTGTAATAAACCTACAGTGTGGTTGTTAATGTCTCTTTAGGCAAGTAGAGAATTTTAGACATAGAAGAGAAATGAGTTATCTGGGTCAGTGTCTTCAGGACAGATGATTGACTATTTGTCTGAGAGATGCCTAGAGCCAGCTCTTTTGAAAATAGTTTGTTCTTATGTCTTAGCATCCTGACAGTTGAGGTGCATGTGGGTGTGTGTGTGTATGTGTGTGTTTTCCCCCTTTGCTCTGCTAAGAAAGGTTTTTGCTGTATACCATGTCCATTTCTTATCAGTTGGCCTTTCTTAGAAAAAAGCAGTCTTATGTGAAGTTCAAGAAACATTTAATGAGTGCCTTGGATTTGCTGGAGATTAAGAGATGAGAGTCTCTGCCTGCAGAACAGAATTTTACGTAATATAGTGAGTCAGGGATAAAGGGCATTTTAATATCCTGTTTAGTGTCTTAAAGTAGCTCTTAAAACAGCTACCTGCTCCCTTAGCTGCTATTTTCTTTACATTTCAGAACCTATTTCCTTGTACCTATTTTCTAACTGGTTTTCCTCCCTCCAATTATCAATTTGTGGAAAAATACATTAGTCAAAGCTGACTAAAGATTTTGTTTTTAACAGTGTCACTTCTAACTTGATTATAGAGTGAGAGATAGATAAAACCAACCCAAATTTGGGGCTTCTCAGGAGGTTCAGCGGAGAAGGCAATGGCACCCCACTCCAGTACTCTTGCCTGGAAAATCCCATGGACGGAGGAGCCTGGTAGGCTGCACTCCATGGGGTCGCTAAGAGTCGGACACGACTGAGCGACTTCACTTTCGCTTTTCACTTTTGTGCATTGGAGAAGGAAGTGGCAACCCACTCCAGCGTTCTTGCCTGGAGAATCCCAGGGACGGGGGAGCCTGGTGGGCTGCCGTCTATGGGGTCGCACAGAGTCGGACACGACTGAAGCGACTTAGCAGCAGCAGCAGCAGCAGGAGGTTCAGTGGTAAAGAATCCACCTGCCAGTGCAGGAGATGCAAGAAATGTGGGTTTGATCCCTGGGTAAGGAAGATCCTCTGGAGTAGAAAATGGCTTAATTTGTAGTCCGGAAGCCCATGCTGTAGAAGGTTGAAAGCTATTGCTGTTCATGATCTTGGGCTTTTCAGGAATCCATCCTGACTTTTCCACAGTTTTCCTTGGTCCACTGACCAGAACTTAATGTAGTGTAGTATTGAGGGACTGGAACATAGATTGAACAGATGTCTGTCTCTGTGGTCTACATTTGTGGCTTTTAATACATCTCAGTATTGTGTTGAAAGTTTTCTTAGTGAGACTTTGTAGGTAATGGCTGTATTTTACTTGTGATCAGTTATTACTTTTTCTGTTTACAGGTAGTCAGTTTGTCCTATATTATGAAAAGTAAATCAGATTTAAATGTCTAATCTTTGGGAGGCTTTTGTATTTCATCATAGGTTAAATTTTATCTTCTCTTTTCACTGGTGACCTCATCTGATAAAATTTATCTCATAGATTTTTTTTTTTTTTAGGATTATGTCTTTTTTTTCTTTATCTGACTCATCACTAAATATTCTTATCTGATTTCTCAAATGACACTTTCAGCCTTTTCTGGCTGATTCCATATTATCTCTTGGTGCAACTCTCAAACCAGTAGTTTATTTAACAAACCGCTATGGTCAGTCCTTCACCAGGTGGTAATACTTCTTTTTAGTGATATTCCCCTTTTGAATAGAGTTAAAAGCTTTACTTGAAGATTTTAGATTTCTCTAAGCTTAGTTTTCTCTCCTGTTATATATTGGAATTGAAATCATGTGTCATTTACTAGTGCCTTAACAAATTTATTTGTGGAACAGTTAATTTATGAGTTAAAACAAAGTGGAGCTATAATGATTCATAACTAAATTGTGCTAATAGCATTTGACTTTTATTTCCATGTTAAATACCTAACTTTGGAAAATTCTCCCTTTTAAGCATAATTCAAAACACATCACTAATAAACCACATCTTAGAAGTTTCTTGAACTCCCTCTCTTTTGGCTAGTATAGTGTAATAAGCTTGGAACTTTCTGTGCAGCTTGTTTTCTTGAAACGTAAAGTATGATACAGTTGCCAGTACAAGCTCAGAGTACAGAGTGTTTCTGAGAGAGAGCAGCGTTCACTCCTGGAGCATGTGGAGACTCTTTTTCTTTTCCTTTCAGAGTAGCACAGAAGAGGGAAGATGCTGTCTCCAAAGAAGTGACTCGGAAACTCTCTGAAGCTGATAATAGAAAGATGTCTCGGAAGGAAAAGGATGAAAGGTTTGACTCCCTATTTAAAGTGTTTGTGGTAACCAGAAAGGGGGGTATTTGTAGAAAATAAAGTTATTTTGGTTTCTGCTTAAAGAACATGGGTATTAGAATTGTCTGAGAGAAACGGTAGTGTTGTAGAAGTTGTGGTAATGAGGATAATTGACTTTTTGAGCGTTTATTACCACCAGATACTTTCCTCCAAAGAGCCCCATGAGGTAGGTACTGTTGTTTTCTCCACTTTATGCCTGAGGAATCTGAGGTACAGAAAGCTAGGGTACCTTGCTCCAAGGTCATAGATTAGTGTGTGGTAAGGCCAAGGTAAGAACACAGGCAGTCTGACATGAGCTTGTACTCCACTGCTCTGCTGGATTTAGGAGCGTGCAGAGCTGTGTGCAGTGCTTGGCTCTGCTACTCATTAGCTGTGTGACCTTTAGGTATCACCTAACCCCTGTGTCTGAAGGCTTTACATTGTGTTCTGTGTAAGCATTTTTAGGTGGTGGTATTTCTGCTCCTGAACTTCCCTGGGCACATCTGGTTGTTGGTCATCTGCACTGTTTGGGAAAAAGAAAAGAATTAGTTTGTCTCCTGTTGCCCAATTCTTTGCCATATTTATTAGCACCATCCCCAGTTTTTCCTGCCAGCTGCTGTTAGAAGTCTAATGAACAGTCTAATGTCTGAATACAAGTCTCTGAACAATTGAATAAACTTGAGCTTAAGAGTTGCCAGATGGTTGAACAAAGTCATAAGTTGAGGCTGTTTTCATGGATCTTAAGTTTTAGTATCCATAAGGTGCTTTCTGAAATGGAATTTTTATCCCACTTTGCTCCAGAAAGACTGGACTTTATATTTGTGTCCCCACTTTAATATTGTGGGGACTTACAATATTAAATTGCATATAAAACAAAGCAGTACAATTTTAAAAGATCAGAAACCAATGAAAAGTAAGAAGAGGGGATGAATGAGGAGCTCAGGGTTAGTTACAGCAGTTGGGCACAGAACTTAGCTCCGAGCTTCCAAGTGTCAGAGGGCACGTCTGAGGTCATCCAGCTTTTATTGTCGGATGAGAAGCAGCAGGCATGTCCTTCTGAAGAGAAACTTTCCTGGCACTGAATCTTGGACGGACTTTATCAAGTGGATCCTTACTTAAGGGACACAGAGTAACTTAATGAACAGTGTCTTCTACAGTGGTTTTGGACAGGCACCAAAACATTATTGAAGTGATTATGTCCTATGAATCCTTCATAAAACTGAAGGAATACTATTAAAGTCCTGAGAGCAAAGGCCTGTTTTTTAGGGAGCAGCCTTAAGGACTTCTGGCTCTGCGTAACTTTTTGATCACAAATTTTTGCATAGGGATAGATATTAGAGAATCTAGACCACTTTTTTAAACCTTTTTATTGAATTACAATATTTATTAGAACAGTGGTTCTTAAATTGGAGTATACTTCATAGTTACCCACATTTCAAAATGCTTTTTATAAGCTTTTACAAGTCTTAGAGGTTTTAGATGACTAATTATATCAGAGATGGCAAATAGGTCTCTCTGCCCACCGCAGACTTCCTGATTTGGTCTGGTACTTGCTCTTCATCCTGGGATGTGTCTCAGAATGTTTCTCAGCATGGTGGAAAGGTAGTCTTGACCAGCAGCTCAGTTGGAATCAGAAATGAAGCCTCTTTGCCATTGGCTGGATCAGATATTTCAGATTAGGGTGAAGTGGAGGTTTATTGATATTTAAAATTCAGAGCATGAGAAAATTATAAAGTTTCTGTTCTTGTCATCAGTAGAAATTTGTGCTGTTTGTAATTGTGGCCTTTCACAAAGGCCATGCTGGATACAGTTGCACCAAGGTCTAGAGTCATTATTGATGCGGTGACTGGATCCACGACTCCCTTTAAGATCTAGTGTTTTTTTCCCTTAAAAGACTAGTTGCTTCCAAGAGATTTAAGAGAAGGCTTATTGGCATGTTTCTACCCAGATGGGTATCTCTTGAAGCTCCATCTACAGTCATTCGGAATACGGATTATGTGCCACTTGGAACTGCTTTTCCATCTATGCAAGGATGGAAACTAGCAGAGGAGGAACAGATTCATTAATGCTTGTCCCAGGATATGAATGTTATTTCTCCTTGACTTACTGATGGTCCATTGTTTAGTATTATCAGATTGTAAGACTTGTTGAGTATGGTCTCAATTTCTCTCTTGTTTTAGGAAGTACTCCTTGGACAAAGGACTACTTGAGTAGTGCTCTCCCAAACTAGGTTTCTTACCAGTGAGGCTCTGGCAGAACCACTGCTGATGAGGGGGATTGGGAGTCCTAACCTTCTTCAAAATAAACCAGGATGTGGCTGGACTAGAAAAACTTCTGAAAGCTGCCAGACAGTCCTGACGGGGTGTACCCCCATGTAACACATGGCCTTTGGGAGCTGGGACAAGCTAGGCGATTGAACCACTCTTTCATGAAAAACATCTTGAAGTTAGTTCTGATTCAGGGCTTGGCAGGGAGTTCGAGAGAAGCACTGTGGTAGAGGCAGGATAATTTAATTGCCAACAGTAAAGTCATGCCTGTAGCCTATATAAGGAGCCTGTCTTCACTGGGTCTTGTGCCAAAGTCTTAAAAACAGTGTTTTGTAGCATTAAACCATGTAGAGACTATGAATATTTCTGGACTGGGCTGGTGTTTTCTTTGATCATTGATAGAGTGGAATATTGTATTAATTCCAAATCATGTATTTTTTAAATTTACGTTTAAACTTCTCTGAAATCAGAAGCTGCTTTATAGTTGATAGCTGCATTTAATATAAGGTCCTTCACATCTCCCAAACTTTACAGTAGATCAAGATTTATTAAGTTGATGGTATCCACAGAATCAAGGAAACATGGCATATATATTAGAAACCACGAATTTCTTTCAATGAAGACAAGGTGCTAATACCTTTCATTTAGCTCCTTCACAGCCATGCTTGTTGACTTTGCATTACAACAGTTAGTGAATAAAACATGGCAGTTACAATGACATTAGACATTGTGCTAGCCTTAGGATTAGTTGGGGGTACCATCTGGCCCCAGAGTAATGTATTTTTCTGGGGGAGAAAGCATCAATGGCAGTGACTTTGAGCCTTTTAGATAATGACCCACAGTAAAAATATTTTACTATTTGACCAAATAGTTTTACATACACACATGTA
Organism: Giraffa tippelskirchi; assembly: GCF_054371585.1. Taxonomy (NCBI): domain Eukaryota; kingdom Metazoa; phylum Chordata; class Mammalia; order Artiodactyla; family Giraffidae; genus Giraffa; species Giraffa tippelskirchi. The sequence continues at coordinate 126,462,529 of NC_137276.1, read as the reverse complement.
AATGTTCCATAGAACAAAATTATTATCCTATTGTACGTGATGCACTTGATACTTTTCTGTTTTTTCCTATTTCATTTTTTTTTTTAACGTGCTGGTCACAACTCACTCAGTAATTTTTCCAGAACAGTGGATCCACTCAGTTGATTTCACATCTGATTACTAGGTTAGAACCTACCTACTCTTTTAAAAATTGCTTTACAAAGTTAATTAAATGAGGAGAGTAAAGACCCCGTTATTCATAGGCACCCTGGAACTTTCTATTGCCCCTGTGAAATGGTAAAAGAAAAGTGGGTTAAGTAAGAAGTAAGTGGGTTTCACGGGAGTAAAAATTCCTCCTAATGATCAAGCAGATTCTTAGTTCGAATTAAATAAAGATGGCTAAAGAGAGTCACAGACAAGTCTGTTTCTGTGATGCCACAGCTGGTTTTGTCCGTGGGCTTGTCTGAAGGTGTAACATTGAAGGCTGAAATCTGTAGACTGTAGAGTCTCAAGCCTGCAAGTGGCCAAGAACGCCCTTTCAGGCTGCTAATCAATAGTTTGTTTGGTGAGTATCTAGAGAAAGATGCCTATTTTGGTTGCTGATAAAACCAAGCTAATTGTGATTAATCAGTTCCTTCCTCCAAAGCTTAAACTGCTGAGAAAAAAGGTAATATACCCAGCTACTTGAGCATCAATAAATGTTAGTTCCCCGACCAGGGACTGAACCCAGGCCCTGGCATTGAAAGCACTGAATCCTGACTACTAGACCACCAGGGAATTTCTAGGCATCGATAAAGTGAAATATCTTTTTTAGTAGAATAAACGGGACAATGCTGACTGAATTTAATATTAAAAACACATTCTGCCCAGAACACTTAAGGAAGAACTTATCTTACAATGAGCTAGAACCGTGTGGTATTTAACATTTTTAGTGCCTACTGAAAAACTAAATGACTTGTTTCTGTGTCCACAGAATCTTGTGGAAGAAGAATGAAGTTGCTGATTATGAAGCTACAACATTTTCCATCTTCTATAATAACACCCTATTTCTGGTCTTGGTCATTGTTGCTTCCTTCTTTATACTGAAGAACTTCAACCCCACAGTGTATCCTTTTAAAGGTTGATTATCCTTTTTAGAAGTCTAGAAACAGTTCATTTGGTTTTTATTTGTCTGAGTGGTTTTTGGTAACAAAAACTGCAAAGGGAGTCAGTCCCTTAATAAGCACTGTGACCTTAGGCATGTTTCTGAATGGTTAAAATAAGGGCTTTTGGTTTGATTTGAAGTTCTTTTAATTTTATGATCAAGACTTCATGATAAATAATGAGTATTGCAAAGCAGTCTTACATATAAGATGATGTGTACCTGCCTGTTTAAAAGAAAAACAAACATGCTAAGGAGCCAAAGCAAACTTGCTTTCTTTGACAGCTCCTGGCATAAGCCCTGAATCTGCTGGTACTTTGGGGCTTTGGGGTCGGGTGGATAGCCAGTGGAGTTAAATTGGCACATTTCATAACAGCTTAATAGTGTTTCGGGTTGCTCTTAAATTGAGCTTTTGGGCAAGAATCAGCCTTCTCTTGTTAAGGTAATTTATTAAAAGTGTTATCCAGGAATGTGCAGCCAAATTTTCAACAGTAGGAGATTCTGATGTAATGAAATAGCGGATACTCTCCAACTTTTTTCTTCTGGGAATACTGGAGTGATTTGCCCTAAACACTCTAGTCCTGAGACTGAGAGTAGCTGCAAACTTTGTGAACCTCCTTGCTTTCACAGGCCAGCTGTAGCCAAAACACTGATGGACAAGGAAAACTTATTTTTCCTTTGCTCTGGATGCGGGGGTTGGTAAAGAAATCAAGTCTCTTCTTCCTCCCTGTGTTCTTTGATCAGCTCTTTTCCTGAAGGTTAAATGGAATTCAGATGTTTTCTTTGTGATCATGTGTTCTAGGTTTGTCTCAAGTGTTTTCTATTGGAACATATTTCCTGTGAATGTTCTTCATTCTTTATAGTCTCCTCTCTGGTAAATTGTATTTGCAGACAATGGGACTGCACATTATTGTCATTAGACAGCGTGTCAGGAGGAAAACAGTACATTCCGAGGAGGTGGGTTCTTTTTGTTTTGTTGAAAACCAGTTTGGGGTTGATTTTTCCTTAACATTGAATTCTTATAGGAATTACATTTTGTCCATAAGTGCTTCCTCAGGCCTCATCGCCCTCCTGTCTACTGGCTCCAAGTAGACTGCCTCAGCTTTGCCACCCCCTCCTCCCCACCGCCCCAGCTTTGTATCTATGGGTGGCCTGTGGTATGTGGAAAAGTAGCCGGGTGGTCAGGGTGGAAGACACACAAGCTGTTTTTATAAGTCTGCAGTTTGAGGGTTTAAAAAACCCAACAAAACATAATTCAGTATTTGTTTATTGGCTCTTTTTTTTTGACAGATTGTTGAAATTAAATAAATTGAAAGGGAAACTCAGAGTACCGGGACATTTATTAAAAGGCAAAAAGTGTTGCAATGTGTTATAATCACAAGAGGAGAAAATAACTTGTTTCCTTGATTTGTCAGAGGTCACGGTAACCTGGACTGAGCTGTTATTATTTATAATAGTAGCAAGAAGTTAATAACTGGTTCTGTGCGTTCCAAGCACAATATTACAACTTTTTTTTTTGTTTTGAACCATAAATATCAGAATGAATCCTCTCCCTCTGGGGGACTGAACAGAAGCATCATGCTTGCAAGTCTCTGACTTTGTGATTTGAAATAACTCAAAGTTAAAACATGGTTTCTCCAACTTGGAGAAGAGAAACTTGTGGAAAAGTTTTTTTTTTTTTTTTTTTTTTAAAGAAGGCAGCCAAGGTAATAACCTAAAAATAGTACCCAGGCATATGAGAGTTGTCCTGTGGGGTTAAAGCACACACTGTTAGCTCTGTAGCATTAGCCCTGGGTGGGTGTCCAGGGAGGTTAGCTCAACCCTCCCATGTTGGTATGACCTGTTAAGAGAATGGAATCATTGTTGCCTCTTGACCAGGGTCTCACATCACTGGAGGAATGTTCAGTAAGAGAGTCTCTTTCCTGAATATTGACGTGTAGGAGACCAAAGTAATTTTTGTGATCTTAGTTCTGGAATTCTAAAAACTCTCCAAGGAATTACAGTGGTTTTGGTACTGCTCAGCATTTTTCCATGAGGACTTTCATAAATTTGACCTTTTAGTCCACAAGTTCCCATCAGTTGTAAACAAAATACTGATCTCTTCAGTCCTGGTGGGTCCAGCCAAGAGCAGTCTCCTGCATTTTTTAACCAATGTGTTTATAGGTAATTGTTTTTGCGTGATTTGAAAAAGTTTGAGATTTCTTGAACTTTCATCACTTAAAAGGTTATGGACTCACAGGTGATACTAGCTTTTGACCACATTCAGTACCTTTCTATAAGGAGTTTGTTCTTATTGTTGTTTAGTCACTAAATTGTGTCCAACTCTTTGTGACCCCATGGACTGTAGCTCGCCAGGCTCCTCTGTCCATGGATTTTCCAGGCAAGAATATTGGAGAATATCGTTTCCTTCTCCAGGGGATCTTCCCAACCCAGGGATCGAACTTTACCATTTGGGTATCCCATTCTACAAGCAATACCTCAAAAGAAATATGTTCCCAGTTTCTAATCTTAACTTTAATATTTGGTTTCCACTTCTAAATTTAAGGTAAATGTTGCATTCACTGTTTATAACTTTATAGAAAGATATTCACCAGGAGTTCATCTTCCATTTCCATCTGTTGGAAGTTTTGGCAGGTCACATCTAAGAACCTGGAAGGAAAATGACCTAGGAGTACATTTGCCTAGTGACCCAGATCATCATTGTTTTCAGCTGAGGATTATAGTTTGTCATGGCTTCTAGAAGTTTGCAGTTCTTTACTTTTCTCTGGTACATTGTTACCCGTGCCATCACTGAATAATATGGAGTGAATGGGGGAAAAGTCATAAGTACCCTGCAAAGTGTTGGTATAGCACATAAGAATTAATTATGTTTTAACTTTTTTCCCCTGTTGATTAATGAGTCAGTAGTTTGACTGGTGGCCTGCTGTTTACACCAGATTTATTTGCTTATTTGACAAAATGACTGTTTAACAAGCCACCAGTATTTACTCCTTGTTACCAAAGTTGGGCCAATTTTTTACCTGTAATCTTTAATGTGCAGGTAAAAAATTGCCACTAGATGGCAGTGCCTGTACAGATGGGAAAAAATTAGTGTTATAATACAGTATACCTGCGATGGGGTGCCGTAATAGGGGCATCAGTGTTACATTCTTAGTAAAGTGTCTCTTGCATTAATGAACTGAATAATTTGTAGGAAGGTGAGGAAGCAAAATTTGGTTTTGTTCCTGAATTTTTCCTATGGCACTATTTGTTTTTAATCATAGTAATAGTTTCTATGCTGCTGCTAAGTCACTTCAGTCATGTCCAACTCTGTGCGACCCCATAGACGGCAGCCCACCAGGCTCCCCCGTCCCTGGGATTCTCCAGGCAAGAACTCTGGAGTGGGTTGCCATTTCTTTCTCCAATACATGCAAGTGAAAAGTGAAAGTGAAGTCACTCAGTCGTGTCCGACTCTTAGCAACCCTATGGACTGCAGCCTACCAGGCTCCTCCGTCCATGGGATTTTCCAGGCAAGAGTACTATACTGTTAGATAAATTCCTGTGTATCATTTCTGATGGTTCCACAGTTTCCATTAAGGACTTACCATGCAGTAAGCCTCACTGAATAATACCTACCAGAAATAGCTTTACAAAAAGATTTAAATTGTAACCCAAACTTACAGTAAAATTTGGGTAACTCCCAGCAGTACTGTTGGGAGCTGCAAAACCTTTTGCCCAATCCTCTCCCCGTCATCTGAAAAGACTAGCGCACAGAATTATGATGTACTGGATCTGGCTTAGTTAGTAAAAACCAGCTATAGAATTTTTATCTTAAAAATACCCCATATCCAACACCAGGAGAATTAAAGAGGTTTTACTCTAATTGGGATTCAGAGTGATTTAATTCCAGTTTTGACACCCCATGTGATAAGTGCTGGAACATTTTACATTTCCCTATTTTTAGTTTCTTCATTTATTATAACTTAATAAGAACTTGGGTTGAAATAATTCTTAGCCAGTAAAAATTTACTGCTTGACCTATTTGGTATATTATTCTAACTTGGCTAGAATAATTTTAAACAAGTTTGAAGTTAACAAATACAGAGGTTGGATTTATACTCAAAATTCTTGTGAAAGGTCTTGCTCTTTTTTTTTTTTTTTGGCTGCACCTCAAGCCTTGAAGGATCTTAGTTCACCAACCACGGATCAAACCCAAGCCCTCTGCATTGGAAGCGAGGAGTTCCAGCCACTGGTCCTCCAGGGAAGTCCCCATAGCCAAGCTTTTTTAACTTAAAAAGTCACACACTGTTACTTTAAAGCTAAAAAAAAAAAAAAATCACCCCTGAAAGACCTCTAGACCGGAGGACAACATACTGGATTCTAGGCCTGGTTCTGCCATCAGCTTGCGTATGAGTTGGGGCGAGTCCTTTAATGTCATCAGGTCTGGGTTCCTCATTTGCAAGGAGGGTGATGAGCTCAAGGATGGCGAAGGCTGGTCGATGCCCTGACGTCTCTCCAGTGAACCCTGGTGCACACTATGGATGAAGATGAAGTGTCAGTTCTTAAAGTGGGAAGCCAGACACAGGGCTTCTAGTTTTTATTTCCTTTGGCTGAAGTTTCGGTATGTGGCTGGCTGCCACCCAGGTTACCCTTTGGAATGGTATGTTCTCTGCCAAGGAAGTCTTTCCAGAAAAGAGAAGAAAATGAGAGTTCATGGAGATTTTTCTTAAGGATAAAATTGTGAAATGTATTTATCTAGTATATTCACCATGGCAGATGATTTGAATATAAAACTAGATGTTCCCATGGTCAAGCAGTAATGTTTGTTTGATTCAATTTGCAGTTGTTTTTTTTTTTAATAATTACATCTCTTTATTTTTGGCTATGCTGGGTCTGCATTGCTGCATGCTGGCTTTCTCTAGTTGGAGAGAGCAGTAACTTCTCGTTGTGGAGCATGGGCTCTAGAATGTGAAGCCTCAGCCGTGGTGCATGGGCCTAGCTGCTCCGCGTCATAGGGGATCTTAGTTCCTGGGCCAGGGATTGAACCCATGTTCACTGCATTGGAGGCAGATTCTTAACGACTGGGCCACCAGGGAAGTCCCTACAGGTTCTTTTAAATGAGTTTAAGAACCTTTAACCTTAGTACTGAATATTTCTAAAATCCAAAGAGAAATATCTTTAGTAGCTAATCACTTTATCCATTAAGAGAACTAAAGTTTGGGTTACAATTTAAATCTTTTTGTAAAGCTATTTCTGTTAGGTATCATTCAGTGAGGCTTACCTGCCAGCATTATTTTTATTTAGATTCTTCCTGCCTGTTTTATAAAGATGTATATATATATATATATATAGCCTTCTAATGATAGACCAGATAAAAACTAATTGTGAGATTAAATGCATGTATGCTTTTATTATTCAAAGCAAATAAATTGCAATTCCAATTAGATGACTTCAGCTCATTTATGCATACAGTAGTTCACTGGATTGAACACACAATGAACAACTGAAAAATGATCCATTTCCATTATTAATCTGATACTTTTGGACAGAAAACCCCAAATTATTTCCCTATTAGAATACAGGTAACAGTAATCAAAAAGAAAATTTGTTGGTATTTCATACTAACATTTTAAGATTTAGAAAACCATGAAATACATATCTGGAAATGATGGCAGAAAATAGCATTTTAAGCTGATAGTATACTTCTTCTGTAAGTCTCAGTGATTTCTACTTGGGTGGACCTGTTGGCCAGTAAATTAAATTAGAATTTTGTACATGCTCAGGTGTCCAAATAGAGATAGAGGACCTCCCCCCTTTGACATACACCTTCAAACTGGAAAAAAGTTTTCTCCCTTCTTACAGGTACACACACAGTATACTCAGGTTTTCTCTAGTGGTATGTTCATGAGGGTAGGTAGCCAATAGTGGCAGGGCTGGGTATACCTCAGCTGAGTGCCACAAGGCTAGGCCCCATTAATCCATGCAAAGAGGTTTCATGCATATAGTTTAATGCACATAGTGTGATTATGGAGTCGGGAAGTTCTTTAACATTTGCTTTTCTTTGGGTGTGTTACTTTACCCAGCATATGTTGAGTAGTGACAGCATTTTCACAAAGCCCATGATTTACTTTCATGTTAAAAACACCAAGCATTATGCTGTAAAATCCCAGTGCTAATTAAACAGCAAACATTTGCCTTTCTGGGTGTTTTTACAGGTTTACTTACAAAAGTGAGCATGTGTATATTTATTTTTAAAAGCTCAAATATTTAAACTTGCAGAAGCTGTGCCTACAAGCAGTCAAAAAGTATAAAGCAGGTTTTAGTAAAATGTAGAAAAAAATGAATAGTTCATTGCAGGTACATTTTATTCAAAGCGAAGCTTCTGTAGTAGTGTAATTCTCGCTTCCATATATTAACCAAACTGTCTGTAGTTAAAGATGGGGGTCTTCATCCTCTTACCATCTCTTCATGTAAATGAACATATTATTATTAGAACCCTAACAGACACTTTGGAGAAACTGCTATACAGGGCCATTTTTGAGGCCAAGCAATGCTAAAAGGTAATGAAAGCAGATAGTAATTTGTGAAACAACATGAATGTGAAAATAGAAAAAAAATACAGTAAAATTGTTACATCTGATTCTCTCAAGCAAGATTTCTGAGTGAACAAAGCCTCCTCTTTCTGATGCAATCCACACTGAATCTGTGGATTTTGTAATACATCCGTATAACCTTTTTTAAGTTACTAAGTGCCTGAAGGTATAATATGTCTTTTCCCTGCCATATACTTAACTTTGCCTAAACATGAGGTGTACAGAGCAATGTAAGAATAGGTGACTCCAGTCCAAGGTAAGAAAATAGAATGGATTTTCCTGTTTGTGAGTTTTCAGGTATGTTCATAATTTCAGGTGCACAGTGGTAGTGACAGCAGACACCTCAGAATCCAGGGACACTAGAGGTTGAGCAGTGGGCTGCTAAGTGATTCAAAACACTGGCTAGTAACACCATCCTGTACCTGTATAGACTGCGGTTTTACCCATGCAGCTCCCTGTGGCCCATGCACTGCCTTAAGATCTGTAGTCCTTTTTGCTGTAGGGCTTGTTGCGCAATATGTTATCAATCTCATTTACCACATGTGATGTCATCTTTGGGAGAACCTGAGAGTACAAGAAGAACAAAGGATGTAGTCAGTACTCAGTACTTGATTTTTTTACTCAGTGTTAAGTGACGTCATCTAGATTTGGATATGTTTGCAAATCATCACTCAATGCTGCCTCCCCAGCAGACAGGAAGCTCCGTAAGGTCAGGGGCCTTGTCTGTTCACACTGCAGCTCTAGAGCCTGTAAGGGTGCTTGGCCCTTAGTAGGTGCTCATAATTATTGGTTGTCATAGAAATATAGAACACCTAGAGCAGGTCTGTCCAATAGAAATAAAATGAGAGCCATATATGCAATTTTAGATTCTCTAGTGGCCACAGTAATAAAAGTAGAAAGAAGCAGGTGAAATTAATACACATTTTACTCCATTAGAGTTGAAATATCACTTGAACTTGTAGCCAGTATAGAATGTAATTAAGATGTTTTACATGTTTTTAAGTCTTTCAGACCCAGTGTATGTTTTACAGTTTTAATTCCATTTGGATTAGCTGCCTTACACACACACAGTCGTTACGTGTGGCCGGAGGCTACAGTAGTGGACAGCACAGGTCTAGAGACTGAGATTCTAGCTGGTGGGCAGAACCCTGGTGAAGGATAGCCACAGGTTAACCAGCATCCCAGGCTGATGGAAGAGCATGAAGTGAGAAGTCTGTGAATGGGGTGATACAAGTGGAGAGTGAGTATGGGAGGTGTAGAGATGATGGGAATAGGGAAGAGGGAAGTTGTAAAGAGTGGAAGGCCTTGAATGCCATTTTTTGAAGTTGGAACTTTATGCTGTAGGTGGTGGGGAACCTCTCAGGACTTCTCAGCTGGGAATGACCCCATCAGACACCTGGATGTATTCTGAAGGATGAGTTGGAAGGAGATTGAAAGGGGATACAGATGTTAGAAATACTCCAATCATAGCCAGACACTAAGAGCCTTAACTAGACAGTAGTGTGTGCGTACTCAGTCATGTTCGACTCTGTGACCCCATGGACTGTAGCCTACCAGCCTCCTCTGTCCATGGGATTTCCCAGGTGACAATACTGGAGTGGGTTGCCATTTCCTACTCAACGGGATTTTCCCGACCCAGAGATGGAACCCGCATGTCTTGCGTCTCCTGCACTGCCAGGCAGATTGTTTACCATGGCACCACCTGGGAAGACAGTGGTGGGGGAGTAGAGAAAAGGAGTGACTCGGAGAGAGATTTTGGAGGCTGATGGTGATCTCAAGACTGGGTGACTAGAAAGATACTGGTGTAGGTAACTTGAGAGACCACAGGAGGAGAAGTTAGGAGCATAAGAAGTTTGTGGGGGGGTGGATATGCTGAGGTGAAGGTGCCTGTAGGACCCCATGGAGAAGTGACTTGCGTGCAACCAGAAGTGCAGCTGTGGTGCTTAGTGGTAGTGGGAGGACTGGAGTTGAGAATTCGTGAGTTATTTGCACAGTCATGCTCACTGAAGCCCTGGGAAAGGATGAGCTCATCTAGGGCCGGCTAGTGTTTATTGCACGAAGTGGGCCAAGGGCACGCATTACACCACAAGACAAGAGACAAAGGCAGACTTTCTTGCAGGAATAGTCTGACCCTGTGTGGAGACCGTGGTGAAATACATTCACAATGACTGACTGCGGTTTCAGCCTCACCCTTCCTCCGCTGCAGTCATGTTGGCCAGGGTGACCTTGTCTCCACTCAGTGCTTGCCTCAGAACTCTCAGGGCTTGGTTGGATGGCAGAGCTCTTTCCTCACTGGTCTGTAACATTTTCCTCTCTGAAGCTAAAGGAGAGTTTGGTTTCCCACCAGCTCTGGAGCCTCAGAGGATCTAAACTATTGTGCTATTTAGAGTGAGACACAACAGTGAAACTCAAATCTAGAAACTGGACTTGTCAGAAGTTTTGTGTCTAAAATATAGTGGGTTAGCCATGTGAGGAAAAGGATTCTTCATTTATTATACCATAAGACGTCTAAACATTAGAAAAGTGAAATCATAAAAGTACTTGAATAAAACGTGAAATATATATATGTATACATATGTATGTATGTGTATATATACACGTTTGTGTGTGTGTGTATATAGACCTAAATATTCAAGAGAAGTCACACATTCAGCATTTTATGTGAAGTTGCCCAATTTTTTAATGTTGGCAACTATTTGAAAACATTTTCATCTACAGGTCACAGAAACATCCCACGAGCTAGCAGTTTTGCAGGCATAGTGTTATCATGACTGCAGCAATTAGGAGGTGAGGAAGGGTCTGGGCAGCACTGCGGGGCTGGCAGGTATTAGGGAAGTCCTCCCAGAACTGGGTCATTGTCGAGCTGGACCTGGGACATGGAGCAGGATTTGGCAGTCTGGGGTGGTGGACACTAGGTGGAAGATCACTGTCCTGGGGATTAGGACATCCTGGGAGAGGTAAGCGAGGGGGTGGGGGTCGGGGGAGATGAGCTCCGGATGGGAAGGCCCGACTGCTGAGAAGCCTGGACTTCTCTGAGTAGGTGGGGAACCTCAGAGGGGCTTTAAGGCTAGAGGATGGAGACCTGTGCAGGAGGGCTGCCTGCAGCTGCGGCTTCTCTCCAGTCTCATCTGTTGAGGCTCTGATTGCTAAATGCCTCTCCAGTTTATGCTCACCTTAGGCACATTCATTCCTTGGAGCAGCTGCCTTCCTTTGCCCATTACAAACTTCCTTCCTTACAGCCCCGGACACTGCACTCGTATTCAATCTCACCTACCGCTGCTGGGAGCCCTCAGCCACCCAATCTACTCTCACTGTATGGAGGGGCCCAGTCACAGCTTGCCAAGGGTGGAATCTCTGGTGCTGGGCTCACAGGAAGTGGGGTAGGAAGAGAGAGGGGATAGTAAGGCCCCCAGGTAACAGCTCCCTGCTTGACAACACCCCCTTTCTCTTACCCTTAAAGCACGGAAGCCCCATCCTGCTACCAGCCAGAGTTAGGGAGCAAATGCTTTGGGAAGATTACTGACTCAGTTCTCCTCTGAAATATATCTTTGGCTATCTGGAGAACTCCCACAACCCAGGAGTTACCTCTTATTTTTTCATAGGTACCATCTCAAGCAGTACTAGCCTCCCCTTGGAATGGCAGTGTTCACTCCATTAGCATGATAGGAATCCTCAGCTCCTCCCTCTTCTTGCCAAACCATCAGCAAGCCATGTCTGTCCAAAACCTATGGAATCCTTGCTAGTCCAAGCCACCATCACCTGTCTGTCACCTGGATAACCCATCCTTGCCTTTCTTCATTTTGCGTTTCACACAGCAGCCAAAGCAATCTTTAAAAATTCAAATAACAGTGTATCCCTTCTCTTAAAACCCTCCGAAGGATTTCCTATGAGTAGTACAAAACTCTGACTGCTCTAGTGTTCTGTTTTGTGTGACCTGTGCCCTGCCTGCGCTCACCGCCCTTTATGCTCACTGCATGTTGACCACATTAGCCTCACGCTTGTGCTTCCTAGAGAAAAGCCAAGTGCCTTCTCATCCCAGGTTTCCCAGATGGCCTACTAGTAAAGAACCCGCCTGCCACTGCAGGAGATGCAGGCGACGTGGGTTCAATCCCTGGTTCAGGAAGATCCCCTGGAGGAGGGCATGGCAACCCACTCCAGTATTCTTGCCTGGAGAATCCCATGGACAGAGGAGCCTGGTGGGCCACAGTCCAAGGCGTCACAGTCAGAAACGACTGAACATGCGCGCGCGCGCGCACACACGCGCGCGCACACTCCCCACCTCAGGGCCTCTGCATTACTGCTTTTCCCTGTGTCTGCTTTTTGCAGGGCTTTTCACATGCTGTGTCCTCCACTTCCAGTTTTCAGAATATACATATTCCAGAGGGGCCTTTGGCAAGGACATTATCTAAAGTGGGCTCACTTGTTTCCCAGTTGGTCTCTATTAAAACACCATCTTTATTTATTTATTTATTCCTTCTCACTTGAAACTATACGTCTATTATGTGCCTCTCCCACTGGAATGTCAGCTCCTTGTAGGTTGGGTGGTATGTGTCTGCTTTCCTGTGGTGTGCTCAGTGCTGGCTACAGAGCAAGCTTGCTTAATTCACTCTTTCTCAGGCAGCCTGTGAACTCTTGAGGGGAGTGACCTGTACTTATCTCAGAATGGTCTCTGCCTAACATGGTGCCAGACACAGAATAAGCACTCAATATGTATTGTTGATCAGTTGCTCCGTCGTGTCTGACTCTGCAACCCCATGAACTGCAGCACGCCAGGCCTCCCTGTCCTTCACTATCTCTCAGAGTTTGCTCAATATATATTAGTGGAATTGAAATCGGGATTGCATTTCAGTTCCTTTGTGTATAGACTGTTCCTCTTTTCCTCCTCATTGTGTAGCCTTTATCTGTTACCAAAGCATAAGTGAAAATAAGAGAAGATGGGGGTGGCTTTCATAAGAGGAGCATTCCCCAGGCAGAGACGGGGAACCCCACAATCCAGGAAGGGTTGTGGGGCTGGGGGTTTCTCAGAACCAGAGAGGCAGAGGTGATTACCCAGCTGCATAGCCCTAAGAAAGGAGATGGTGGGTAGGAGGTCTGCACCTTTATCTCCAGCATATTCAGGGCTGTTTTTCAAAAGAATTTTAAAACATTTTAAGTTTCATCTAGTTTGTCCCCATCTCCATCTACTTCCTTCTGAGAGAGGTAACAGGGCTAAGTGCTGGTTTCAGGGAAAGATGGACCAGAGGAGAGCTGTTAGACAGTTCTGCTACCCAGTTAGCAAAAAAACACACTACCCTAGCTGTTAGGGCAGGTGACAGCTGTGGCAAGAGTCATGGGTGGGCTCGCTCCCACGGCCCCTGGCTGGGCTGAGCATGGTGCAGGCTCAGGACTGAAATGTGGCCATTCGGGACAGGATGGTCACCACAGCTACCAACCCCACCCCTCTCCAGGACTCCCAGAACATCTCTCTCTTCCCCTCCTGCTGCCCTTACAGGCTTCCTGGGTACTCCAGGCACCATCCAGGCCTGGCAATCCCTGCAGGGGAGGGAGTGGGGGTGGATGCTCCTGAAACGGCTATTAGGGAGAGGTGATCCTGGAATTCTGAGCCTATTTGTCTTCAGTGTGGCAAACATTCATTCATTCAATAGGCATTTCTTGAGTTGAGTTGACTAAGGACCATGGAGTCCTAGGAACTGGAAAATCAGTGGAGAAGCAAGAAAGACACAGGTCTCTGACCTCAGGGGAGACAGGCAACTATACTACAGAAGTGCTGTGATGGAGAGAGGAATATAGGATACTAGGAGAGCAGAAAGGAGGGGCATGGCATACTGCAGGCTGACAATAAATATTTGTAGGGAAAGTGAATACGTGATTATGCATATTGTCCTATGGCTTCTCCATTTCAAGCCAGTTATAGGGAAGGCTTTCATGCTTAGACCTGGGAACCCAGTTGCCAAGTGTAACACTGCTTGGGTCTTAGAACACACTGTCCACAGACACAAACCGTCCCAAGAAATAAGCCTGGAGGAGACTGACTGTTAACAAGAAGAGGACATCCCTGGATCCACCTACTGTGAAAGTTTTGTGGCTTCTTTTGCTTTTGTCCCCATTTCTCCTCTTCCCCGCTTCCCTGTATCAGGGGCTGTCATGCAACTCAGCTGTGAGGCGATGAAGGTCAGAGGTGGGTGGGGCGGGGAGCCAGGACACTGCCTGGGGCATCCTCAAAGGCACCAGGAGACTCCCTGGAGTTGGGTGGCAGGGGCTGCAATACTTGCCTGAATGGCACCGAGGTTTTCAATGAGCTGCTCAGGAGTGGATGATCCCAGGAGAACGGAACTCACACCCTCGTTTCTCAGGCACCACGCTGGAAGAGAGAGCACCGGGTCAGGAAGGCAAAGCACTTCTAACTGTTGATGAGTTTGCAAACACCATCTGCAAGCTTCCTCTGTCTCAACCAAAACGTGTTAACTTTGTGGGAGGATGGAGGTGCGCTCCGGGATTAAGGGCCTCAGCAGCGCCCCCTGTCTTGTGGAGGACTTGGTAGAATCCGTGCACATGAACTGTGGCCTTAGGGCTCCTCTGCCCCACAAGTCGGGCATCCAGTCCAGAAACACAGCCTTGTTCCTGAAGACAGCTGACACAGCTCATGGATGGACGTCCGGATTCCTGTTTGCATCTCATTTCCATCTCATTCATGCTGTCACTTTCCCCTCATCTGTTATGTGGAGTCCTAGTAGACTCGGGGTATCTGATCTGGATCCTTTGTTTCCACTGACCTGTCAGCCCTGTCTGGACTCCCTCGCTTCCTGATATGAGATTCATGGAGATCATCTCTCTTGCTAACCCTCTAACACCTCACTCTGCCTTTACCTGTAGCAGCCTCTGCCCTTAAACCCCTATTCAGTCTTGGCCCTGTCGCCTTCAGCAGATGACCCGGCCTCCTACTTAGTGCAGAAACTTGAATCCTTCAGGTAAGATATCCCTTAATTCCCCACTCGCCTACAGACCCAAGTACACACACACACACACACACATTCTCCAGTTTCAGAGGCTATGGGGTCATGTCTGTTCAAAGCCAAACTCTGGGCTGATCCCACTCGTTTTGCCTTTTCTTGGACTTGATTAGATTCACTATTCTCTTCCTCTCTTGTTCTCCTGGATTTTTGATTTCTTACTGTTCTCTTCTTTATCAAGAAAACATAATCAAATTTCTCTCATTATAAAATAAGCGTCTGGACTTGCCTGGTGGTCCAGTGGTTAAGAATCTGCCTGCCAACACAGGGGACATGGGTTCGATCCCTGGTCTAGCTTCCTGTCTCCTCACTCCCTGCCTTGACATTTGTGTGTCAGCAGCACTATTTGTGAATCCTCTCCATCCCCAAATATCATGCTCTGCTTCTCCTCCTCCAGCCCTTGGCTCAAGCGGTCCCCTTGGTCTGGAACGTGCCTTTGCCTCATTAATATCTACTCATCATTTGGAATTGTTCATCGGCACAGCCTTTTCCCAAAGTCCTTCCCTGAATCTCAGGCTGGGTTGGGCACTCCTACATGTTACTTCCCTCTTCCCACCTCCACCATGCCCTTCTCAATTGGGCTTCCCAGGTAGCTCAAATGGTAAAGAATACACCTGCAATGCAGGAGACACGGGTTCGATCCCTGGGTTGGGAAGATCCCCTGGAGAAGGGAATGGCAACCCACTCCAGTATTCTTGCCTGGAGAATTCCATGGACAGAGGAGACAGGAGAGCTACACAGTCCATGGGGTCACAGAGAGTCAGACATGACTGAGTGTCTAACACATTTTATCATCACACTGTATTAAAATTATTCATTAATTTCTTGACTTGTCCACCAGAGTGTGAGATGTGTGTTATTTGCAGTTGGATGCTCAACACCCAGCCCGGCACCTGCACACAGTAGGTGCTTATTAGATGTTGGTTGAGTAAATGGGGGTGTGAATAATTGATGGGCATCCCTTAAGACCTCTCCTCCCCCCATTTGCTCAGGCTGTGCTATCAACTGATGCTGTTAAGCTGTTACCATGCTCAGACCTTTTAAGGCAATCACTAAATCCTTCCACATGGGCAAAAGAATGCCCGATGAAGGCAACGAGCCAAGTGATCCCAGGCTTTTTTTTTTTTTGGCTGCTTTATTTCCTGCTTTGCACTTAGAACTCTTTTTTGGCACTTGTGGAAGTTCTGAGGGCAAAGCAGGGCACTGGGAAAATTATTGCCCATAAACTACTTGATGTCAGCAACAGCTGATTCCCCCGTGCGCGGCCGGGCATAGGAGAACTCACTGGGCAGGGGTGGCCAAAACCAGGGGTAACATAGATGATTCTGGATAATCAGCATCTAATCAGGTGTCACCCACAGGCGCATCCAGAGTGCCTCTTTATGAACAAGGTGTGCATGCTGGCTCCTGTGCAGATGTGAGACGTGGGAACCAGCCCACAGTTGGCCTCAAGTAGCTTGTTTTCTGCCAGAGGATCTCCCCTCCCCCCACACTTCTACTAGATCAAAAGTAATATGCCTGGAAATAATTTCCCTCTTGGTTTGAGAGTTCTGTGGTTAAAAACAAAACTACTTGTTTACAAAGAAAAGAAAAAAAAATGACAGGCGAGAAAGACACCTGGGGATATGGAGGAAAAGGAAAAAAAAAGTATGTTTTAACTTAAACTTGGACTCTATAGAGTCATGTACGTCTGACATTTAGTGAAAGTCTAAATGTTGTAAAGATTTTCTCTTTAGAAAGACAGTATTCTGTCTATTTCAGAGCTATATTCAATACTCACTTTCATGTTACCACCTAACAACCATATTTATGGCTATGGTTTAAGAACAGGTGTTTTTCTTTGTGCCTATACCTCTGACCATATATGATGGCTAAGAGTGGACAGAGTTTCAGCACAGGGTGTCTGATTCTTTGCAAAACCATCATTATCTTCATTCTCATCTTCACTAGTTACTTACTGAGCTTATTCTGCTTTACATACATAATTTCCTTTTACTCAACACATTTGCAAGATATATACTATTATACCCATTTTGCAGATGATAAAACTGATAGCAAGTTAAATAACTTGCTGATGGTCAATAGCTAATACCTTTTACTGCACTCATTAAAGCTCTAGGGATGCTAACTAATCACATTAAATATAATCTTTGTTTTTTAGAAGAGACGGTTAAAGCAATAGTCATACATATACTTAGGTAAATGGTATTCCCCCCTAAAACCTCCTTCCATTTCCATCTTTCTGTATTTACTGCCAACTACAATCTTCCTGCCTTCTAACATCAGAAGGGTCAAGCATTTAACAAATATTCCATTATTTTACTTGCACAAAACTTATCTTGAGCTTTTTATCTCATTGGTTCACTGTATCTGATTTATCCCAATTCTTGCTATTTCTTACTGCTTGGGAATTTTTTCTAGAATCTATACCCATTTTATTCTCTTCTCACGGCTACCACATGAATTCTTTTCAGCCTCTTCTTCATTTGTAAAGTGGTGATAACAGTAGGGAAACTCCATTAACGTCTGTGATGGAGGACTAGGTCTAGGACCAGTATATACTTTGTGGGATTGTTCTGACAATTACGGAGACAAGATGATGAGCATAAAGAGTTTATCACAGAGCCTGGCAGATACTCCTCAGCAAGGGAACTGAAAATCTAGCTTCTCTGTTTAATCCCGTCTCTCATCACTTGTGGCTGTTGAACACTGGAAAAGTGTTTAGCCTGAATTGAAATGTGCTATAGGTGCAAAATGCACTCTGGATTTTGCAGGAAAGTGTGTGAAATATTACTATATAAAAATATAATAAGCTTTTAATATTTATTGCATGTTAAAATGACAATATTTTGGCCATATTGGATTAAATGTGATCCATTTAAAAATTAATTTCATCTATTTCTCTTTTACTTTTTTAATATGGCCCTTGGAAATTTAAAAGTTAAACAAATGATGGACATTGTATTTCTCTGGGATTGTTCTGATGCAATGTGGTTTTCAGTTGTCACCAGTGATTGTGACCTTTCATTGACTCCACAGTGTCAGAAGAATCATTTTCATGGCCCTCAGAAGTTTTTAGACGGTGCTCCCCTAAGATAGGCTTTCCATGTGGCAGTGGCTTGGCCTCAGTCACAGCTCTGCTGCTCAGCCTCTCACCAACCATGCCTTAGCTTCAACAGGGAAGGAAAATTGAGCCAGAAGCAGTGGATGTCACCACATAGTTCAGGGATGCTCACCCTTGACACTGTGAGGATGTGTGTGTTTTCACTGCCATGTTCTTGTTTAAACTGTCTTATAAGGGAAAGGAGAGGAAGTGAGAAAAGTGTTTCAGCACATGGAACACTCTGAGGAACTCTACAAAACCTCATTTTCCATATAATTAACCGAGAGTGTTTGCTTCAGAGATTGTCTGCCCCTACACTAGGTATTTTATCATGCAAGAGATGTGAATCAATAATAGAGAATGCTTTCATTCTTTGTGACCCAGCAGGGCCTCTTTCCCCAGCGACTCACCCACGGCTAGCTGAGGTAGCGTGCATCCCAGACGCTCCGCAATCGGGGAAAGATCTTTCAGCTTGTTTTGCTGTTTTCTCCCTTCTTCACTCACAATTCTTTCCTTCAACCACTGGTAGCACTAGAGATAAGAAGAACATTTCAATGTTAATGTCTGGTAAGGGTTTGATGCAAAGACTGTTAACTCTATTAAATATAAGAGCCTTGTGGTGAATTCCTGAGTCTTCTTGGCTCTGACCTTTCTGTTTGATGGAAGCAAGGATGCCTATGTCTTCATGAAAAGAAATATTCCCCATGGTCTCGCTCCTTATTTATTGGTTCAAGACAGATTGATTTTGTCTAAAGCTCACCATTCAAATCCATCAACATGTACAAAAGTTGTTAAAATCCTGACATATAATCAATTATATCCCATCTGGAAAAGATGGTTCTCATTGTGATAGTCCTTAGAATGTAGGGGCGAGGGAGAAGGTATTTACATTTCACCAAGGTCTATTATGTTTCTTTTTTTTTTTGCAGAAAATTGGGTGCCAAGCTTTCTGCTCAAAGGAAGTCACTATGTTACATTCTTGCTGTAGCTGTCTTTCTCCCTCTTGCCTTCAATTTACTCCTAGTGTCTCCTGTATTCTTTTAATGTGGTTTTATCGTTAGCTTTCTCCACTCCTTTCTAGAAGCAGATGTGAATGGTATAACTGATAGGTACCAGTACATTTTTAAAGTGGATAAAGACTTTCTGAAATATGTATTACATTTTGTATAATGTTTGAAACTTAAAAAGGCAAGTATGCTTATAAAGGTAAATGGGAAACTAATCTTTAAAACCTATAAGACAAGGCTGACTCTGATGTAGCCTATAAAGTGTGCCTAATTTCCTAAATGTAAGGAAAGAAATCTTTTAGAACTTATGAATGCCCTGTTTTCCAGAAGGTTCTGCTCTTACTATGAAACAAGGAGCAACAGACTCTTATGTACAAAACTAGCACTGTTCAGCAACACCCAAAGGAAAAGAATATTTGTAAGAATGTTAGTCTGTTTTAGTGACAATAATAAGAACCATCCCCTGTGTGGCAAAGTGGACTTCCTCCATTGTGTGTGTTGTGACATAGTTGCCACCACAGACCTTTTCCATCTCAAAGGCAGCAGAAAGCTGGGCAGTCATCACCAAATCTCCACCCACATGATTTCAGTAGGCTGCTGGCTTTCAAGTATTTTTTTCATCATTACAAGACAGTATTTCCAAAGAAATAGGCAACCGCATTGTTTTGTTATGATTTCTGGAATGATTTTGCAGATAATGAAAAGAAGAAAGAATAAGCAGACCCAGTTTTGTTCTCCTCCTAGATCTCAGGGGCTTATCGTCTGGCTCCTTACGTGACGTTTACCTAGCAAAATGGCCAAGAGTTTTCCCAGTCTCAGCTCCAGAGACCTCGGCTTCTTCCAGGAGGAAGCACAGCCTGGGGCATCTCTCTGGTGCCAGCAGTGATGAGGTGGACAGTTGAGAGCAATCAACACTTCCCCGGCAGCATGCTGGGTACATCAGAAAGTCCCTGAACTTACTTCTGCTGTCCTCATGGGGAAAAATATCACCCATCCTCATTTCAGTCTCATAACATCTTTCAAGGGACCAGTATCTCTGTTATTCAAATGAAAAAAAAAAAGAAAAAGCTTGAAAACCAATAGTCAAAAGCCTCTTGAGCTATTGCTTTTTACTACTAGGAGAGTTCCTCAGGTTTCAGTATATACCACACACATAAAGAATAATTGACTGACTTATCAATCTTATGAAATTCCAGTTTTTGAAATCTTATTATCTGCAACACATTTGTATTCTTAGGATTGAGTTACAAGTTGGATATGTGTGTTGAGTGTGTGTACATGTGTGCATGTAATGTTTGTATCACATATACACACACCCCATACTGAGAGGAAGATTTCTTTTTTAATTTAATTAATTTTTTTTTTTTTTTTTGGCTGTGCTGGGTCTTTGTTGCTGTGTGCAGGCTTCTCATTGTGGTGGCTTCTCTTATTGTGAAGCACGGGCTCTAGGATGTGGGACTTCAGTAGTTGTGGCATGTGGACTCAGTAATTTCAGCTCCCGGGCTCTAGAGTACAGGTTCAGTAGTTATGGCCCATGGGCTTAGTTGCCATGCAGCATTTGGGATCTTCCTGGACCAGGGATCAAACCTGTGTCTCCTGCAATGGTGGGCAGATTCTTTACCACTGAGCCACCGTGGAAGCTCTGAGAGGAAGATTTCTAAAAATAACAAATACCCAACATTCATTTATTGAGTACTTTTCTCTCTACCCTCAACATAAATCTCGCTCTCATCACTGGGAAACATAGGCAGGTTAGGGTTTTATAAAAGTAGATGCATAGTATTCATACTGCTTTCCTCATACCAAAGGAAACAAATATGTTTTGGAAATAAATAGCTTTAACGGTTTTACAAGTGGGAAAATGTTTGCATAGGGAGGAGATGAAGCTTAACTAAAATTTCAATTAAATATGGAAGTGAACCCGTGTTTTTGGTAAGAAGATTGACCATGGGTGTGGTTGTATGCAATAATAAACCCAACTTGTGGACTGCAGGCAGTAGTCCATGAATCAAAAGATGAAATTTCATCTTCCACTCCTATTATATTGCTTAATCCTATTCCTGCAGTGATTTGATTACATGCTGATTGTTCCTTCTAACTAAGTGGAAGGCAGGGGTGGCTTCTTGTTCATGTCAGCATCTCCAGTCTTGACACTGTGGTTGAC
Organism: Giraffa tippelskirchi; assembly: GCF_054371585.1. Taxonomy (NCBI): domain Eukaryota; kingdom Metazoa; phylum Chordata; class Mammalia; order Artiodactyla; family Giraffidae; genus Giraffa; species Giraffa tippelskirchi. The sequence continues at coordinate 126,441,553 of NC_137276.1, read as the reverse complement.
ACAGAGGAGGCGCTCGGCCAATATGGCGATGAGGAAAGGATCTGAGAAACCAGGATTCCACACAGTAAAGATAGTTGTCTTCCATTTTTCATATTGAATGCAGACACTTCCTCCTTAAAGCAGTATGACTCGACTGGCAGCCCTCTGTGTATCCACAGTGCTTGTGGATTCCACATAGTTTCATAATTCACCCCTTCTCATGTCTGTCTCCAACAAGTCCCTGAGTTACTCCTTAGGGTTGAGACTGTCCCATTCATCACTGTCTCCTGAGTCCTCAGCACAGGGCTCAGCACTGACTAGACACTCAGTAAATATCTGCCAAAGGAACAACTGAATGAGCTTTCTTCTCAATAGATTAGTGAGCTATTACTTTTATACATAAGTCACAAAATTCTTTAAAATTTCCTAAAGCCTGTTTCTTTGCCTTCTTCTAATGCTGTGGCCATTATCTCTGTGACTGCCATTTTACAGGTAACCGTTAACAGAATGGGAATAGTCTGTGCAACATGCCCCAAACACCCCGGTTGGCTGTCAGTTAATCCCAGCCTGGAACTTGGGCAGCAACTGTAAAGCCATGGACAGAATCAGTCACATTTCATTACTGGGCCTAATTTAGCATTCAAGATCATTGACTATTTCTAGCTAAACAATTGAAGTCTTTGGCTCAAAAGAGCAGCAAAGTCTTCATTATTGAGGTGAAAATCTCTAGGTAAAATGCTGGCGCTAAAATTTTTCCTTCTGAAATTGTACCATAATGTGAAAATATCCTGTTTCTTAATGTGGACACCTGGAGTTCTTGGACTGTCCCTCTCCCCATTCCTTTGCTCCACCTATGTTTGCATGTGTCCTCTTTCCCTTTGACAAAAAGGTATATATTTTTCTGTTTTTTTCTATAATGTATTTTCCTAATAATAGGGAAGAACTGCCCATAAATCTTATTGCGCTTTTCATTTATATTTAAACTTTTTATTTAAAAGCTGCTCACCTGGTCTCTGATAGTTCAGTTGGTAAAGAATCCACCTGCAATGCAGGAGACCCTGGTTCGATTCCTGGGTTGGGAAGATCCACTGGAGAAGGGATAGGCTACCCACTGCAGTATTCTTGGGCTTCCCTTGTGGCTCAGCTGGTAAAGAATCCGCCTGCAATGCGGGAGACCTGGGTTTGATCCCTGGGTTGGTAAGAGCCCCTGGAGAAGGGAAAGGCTACCCACTCCACTATTCTGGCCTGGAGAATTCTTTGGACTATACAGTCCACAGGGTTGCAAAGAGTCGGACACAACTGAGCGACTTTCACTTCACTTCACCTGATCTCTTGATCAGACATTGTTAATCCTTGGTTATGGCTTATTAGATTCATTCAAGAAACAATTGTTGAGTACCTATCATGTGCCAGGCTCTGTGGTGAGTTATGTAAGTTTCAGTTTCTATCTTAAACGTGTTCATGAATCATTGGTTAACTTGAGAAGTGTTTTGTAGTTGGGGTGCCCCCTCAGTGATTTCCTCAGAAGCTACTGCCTCTTTATGGGAAATACCTCACCATCAGTGCAAGACATGAACTAGGCACCGACCTTGTCCTTTGGGCCCCTGTCATTGGTCTACTAGGTCGGCACATGACCCAAGCTTGGCCAGTCTTCTCTGTACCGAAGCTGTTAAAGAAAATTCTCTTTTCTCTCAGGCTATATGCCTTTAAGGATGTAAGCCTGGCAGTCACTAGCATTCTTGTTCCTGGGCTCATTTGTAGTAGCAGAAAGTGACACGTGCAGAGAGAAACAGAGGAGATGGAGAGTCCTGACAATGGGCAAATCTGTGGATAGAGTCACCCCTGAGGCCATCCCACTCCATCTTTCCTAGGGAGTGTCTGTCTATGTATTCCCTTCTTTGATTAAATTAAGTTGAATTGCATTTTGTTGCTTGCAGTCAGAGGATTCTAAGACTCTGTAAGAAGTGTTTGTGGAATGTTAGAGGAAGGTACCAATAACTGAAGTTTTGCAAAGTAAGGACAGGCTTCACAGAGTGAAGACAACCAAGCTTTGTCTTTAGAGATGGCTTTCCACAGCCAGATAAAAAGAAGGGCATTTCTGGGAGGCAAAAACAAGTATAGTGCATTTGGGTGAAAAAATGAACTAATATGATTTGGGGAGAGACAAGAATGGAAAAATGGGCTCAATTAAGACCCCAAGAGTATTTCCTTGAACACTTTTCTGTGGATTTTTAGGTTTTGTCATATAATCAATATTGGGAAGTCATTAAGGATTTAGGGCAGGGTTGTGATATAGTCAGATTAATCTTTTAGAAAGATATTTGGTCACATAATTAATATGGATAGTAGATAATTGGTGGGTAGTTGAAAAAGAGGGGTGAATCAGAAAGTCTAGACAGGAGGTTACTGTGGCAAACCAGGAAAGAAATGATGACCATCTAAACAAGGGCGGTGCAAGGGAAGGACCACTGAAGGTCAGGATGTGGACTGGAGGAGTTGGTGTCCTGCTGGATAAGACTGAGGGAGGAGAAGAGGCAGACTGAGATAATGCCTTGGCTTTGGACTGGGATGACCGAGGGACGGGTGGAGGCACTGTTAACTGAGAAGGATTCTCGGCAGGTTCTGGGGAGTGTGGATAGATTCCATTAGGCATGGCAGATGCCCGTAGGATTGCCACGTGGAGGTGTCTAATAGACACGAAGAAGTAGTGGTGTTTAGCTCAGCAGTGAAGTCAGTGCCCATGACACTGATTTAGAAGTCTTTGTAACAGTGGTGGGCCACATGCAGCCTCCCAGAAAGCCACATGGGTAGTATTACTTTCTTAAAGATAGGTATTTTTTTAATATTCAGTTTATTTATCCTAACAGTTCAATGTTTACAACAGAAATAAAATATTAGCATCTTTATTTTATTGGTGTAACTTAAAATAGTGTGAAATACCAACCATTCTATTTTGGGGGAAGGTGAAAGTTGCCATCTTATTTATCTATTTGCCTAGCTCTTCATTTTTTTAAAAAATGTTTTTACTATTAGAATTCTGGCTCACTCTTAAGGTTGAGATATATATATATACATATATATATATATACATATAAAACATTATTATTAGTGGCACTAATTTTTGCTTTAGTTACTCAAGTGGCTTTTCTAAGTGCACATATATTAGTCAAGAAAGCACTTAGGCTGATGAATTAAGAAGTCTGCTTTGTGACTGGCTTCCTTTTACCTTTGGAGACTCTGTAATGCTATTGTTAAGGATGCTTCAATAAATGCCGAAAAGTCAACAACAAGAAATATTTTTTGAGTTGCTTTTGGGCTTAGCCACCTTCCAATATTCTGCATCTCCTCCCCCCACCTTTAGTTAGTTCATTTTAAGCAGTTTTTCAGCTATTTGTAAGCTTTTCTCAAACAGTAATGGAGATCAGTCAATCATATACTCCAAATACAGTGCTGCTACTTCTTCCTCATTTAAAAACATTAATTTGAAGGGAAACAAAAATGCCTTTAGGGAGAGGAACTGAGAGCCAGGAGACCTGGGTTCTACTACTAACTTTATTATGAGTTTATGCCCTTGGATTGTTATCTAATATCTTTGTTCTCAGTTTCTGCATCTGGAAAAGGTTTACCCTCTTATAAGGATAGTCTGAGAACAAACACCCCATGTATATGGAAGCACTTTGAATGTTTCAGAAAGTCTCTGAAAGAATGTAAGAAAACTTACATCCTTAGCTACAACTGGCTAAAAGCCATCTGTATCCATTTATCTTTGTGAGGATAAAAGGAGATAAAAACAAACAAACACTTATCCCAGTGCTTGGCATGCAGTAGGTGCTCAGCTAAAATCACAATTTTCAATGTTTTTCTTTCTTCATTCTTTTCTTGCCATCTTCCTTTTATCCCTTTTTTCCTAAAATGCTTTTAGTTTTTCTTTGCTAACTTATTCAAAACCTTTGACTTTTTCAGACACAAGACCATATTTAATATTCTAGGATAATTAGTGTAATAATACAAAACTAGAAGCAGGACCATGTCACCATGTTTTAGGAAAAATTTATATTATCTTAGAGAACAAACACACTAATAGGTCAACTGTTAGAACAGAAAGAAAAGTGATAGACCTAGAGCCTGGAGAAGGTCCTGATTGGGGAAGCACACAGTGGTTCCAGCCACACTGATTAAAGGGTTGGCGGTTCAGGCTTAACTTGAACTGTCCTTGTGCTGACTTTGTGCTGATGGAAGCAAGAGGCTGTGTCAGACTTCTGCTTCCTTTTGGGGGCGTTTGGCAAGTGTGAATTTTAAAAATGCCAATATTCTCTCTCTCTTGACATTACAGAGTAATTTGTGATTCTAATGTTATTACACATTCTCTCAAGTTTTCAAAAACAGACATGTTGTTATTAACAAGGAGAGATGTTTGGAGTACTCTCCAATAAATTAATCATCAAGATGTTCTGAATGGAGGTTAATTTTATGTCAGTGATCTTGAATATCTTTACTCTTCAGAGAAGAAATTAAGCGGCAAGACTCAGCAGCCGGAGTTGATTTCTGCGAACTCCAGCCCTGAGCCTCAGTGACGGATGCTTGGCTCTATATCTGCCCCAAACCTTCCCTCCTTAACCCCCACCTTCACATATTAAAAAGCGTCAACTGACCTCAAACCTACTCAAGTACAACCGTTTTGCCCCATATGGATTAAACCTCTATGGCTTAAATTTTGTTAAGAAAAGTAAAATTAGATCCTCTTACATAGAAGATGGATTTTACATTTCCCTCTGTGTCAAAGGAGGAATGAAATGCCTTCTTTAATATAAGAATAAGTAAGTGTAGGAAATTGAGTCCTACAAATCCAACCAGGTCACTGGGCATCTCTCCTGGTCTGCAGAGGAGGGGAGCTTTCTGCACTAATGCCTGACCAGAAGCAGGGACCTCCAGAGGGCTGGGGGACTGCCAGGGGACGCCTGCCAGGCTGAGGCCACACTCGGCCTGAGCCAGGAAGCTCCAGGCTGCTGCTGGGCTCTTCTGTTCAGCTTCCTTTTCTCCCTCGTTCCCATGCCCAGACTCTTTCCTAGAGGTGGAGGAAAATACCTTCAGCGAAGCCCTAGAACTTTCAGGCACCCCGTTTCCATATTTTCCTGAGATGATGCCACAAGCCAGTGGAGACCATGTCATCGCTCCAACTCCTATAGAAGAAAAAAAACCTTAAAAAGTTACTTCTGCAAACTGGGATCAAAAGTGAGTGGGTATTCAGAAAGGACCTGGTTAGTTATGGGGAAAAGCTGGCCAGATATATGAGTTAATACCAGCATAAATCTTTCCATTAAAGTTTAGGCATTTACAAACTGTGTGCTTCATTTTTATTAATATAAACCCATCAACTGTGCACTGTTGGTGATGGGGAGCAGGGCATATAATCAAGGCTGAAAATGTGGCTTATCCATAGTTTTCTGATGTCCCAAATTTACATTTCTTTTTACACTCAGAGATAAGCACTTTTGCTTGCACAAAAATTCAGTGCTTCGCTTGTTCACTCAGTGCCTCAATAGTGCCTGGTCGAAGGAGGAGCACAATGCCTGGTGCACAGAGAAAACACAATGAACACACAGTGATAACCATAACAACCACTGTTACTCTTGTCAAACTTTTCTTATCCTTTTTTTCTTACCCAGCATTTTCCCCACTCACATAAACCCCCATTTCTTATGAAAAAGTTATCTCTGGAACCTGTTTTGATAAATATGCCTGAAAATGTGGCTTAAGTTTTTCTGATATCCAAAATTCTTGTGTACATGTTGTATATAGATTTTTTCCCTCCCTTTGGCATCATGTGTACCTACACAAACGTGTGTCCCTGGCTTGTCTGCCGTTCTTGAATTCCCCTTCTGACTCAGTTCCAGGCAGAGTAGGAGATACAGATGTATAAATCCATAATTTTGGGGAAACCCACTCAGAGATGCATTCTTGGCTAGAGCAACTACCCTATGAAAGACAGGTTTATTCATTATTTCTTCCTTTCATTCTACATGCATTTTTTTGAACACCTACTGAGAACAGCTTGTCTGCCAGCTCTGCTTGGCTTTCTTGAGTGATACTCCAGAGATTGCATACAGGTCCTTTTGATTTCTTCTAGTTTCTGGAATGCATGGTGCTGACAATCCCTATGTTAATTAGGAACGTTTAGGAAAGCATTTCAGTCACACCTTGTTTTTTTCTGGATCCCTGATCCTCTTATTAAAGATAATGAGTCAATTTGATTGTGAAGATTACCTATTTTATGGTAGAGCTCTGGTAGCTGAACCTCTACTTTCTCTCTCTGGAAAAGATGGTATTCAGCTTGCTCACAGACTGGTGGGATCATGTTGAATTGTCTTGCTACAGAGTAGGCTTCCTAAGGTGAAATAAAATTGCAACCGAATTTATTTCTGATTAGAAATAAGTCTGTATGCATGAAAAAAATTCATTTTAGTGAAATCAGTACAAACCAAGAAAAATCTAGATTGTCAAATAATAAGCAAAGTTATGACCATCAATTTCACTAAGAAATACCAATTCAGGAAATCCCTTATTTTTTGGGAGGTTTTAGAATGAGTAAAGTCCAGGGAAAATTAGTCAAAGTGTGAATTATGAACTATTACAAAGAAAATATAGTTTGACTATTTCTAGGTTCCTAAAGAAATAAAACTTAACTAATATATAGTAGAAAAATGACCTGTAATTAGCATGTTATGAACAATACCATTATTTAATACATCAAAAAAAAAAACCAAACCTGGAATATTGTGTCATATGTCTCATTAGCTGAGAAATTTACTCTCTTACTACCAAACTACTACCAAAGAACGTGCTAAAACATGATTCCCGCTAGAGACCTGCACCCTCCATATTGCATTCTGAGCTGATAAGATCCACCCCCCACCCTCATATCCATCTCTACAATGATGAAATTTATCATAGAATTCTAGTGCCATTGTGATTGTGAAGAAAGTTTGTAAAAGGTCTTACAACTTATACATGATATCTGACAAATAAAAATAGGTACTCAATGGTCATTTAAAAATGGAGATGGAATTACCATGATCTCCATGGCACTCCAGCGAGAAGTTCCCCAGTACATGGCCATTCCTTGGTTTATCACATGTGTCATGGCGCGAACAATTTCTATGGAAAGCCAAAGAGATAGCATTACATATATTTTTCAAAGTTATGTAGTCTTTTTTTTCTTTTCCTGCCCAAAGCTTAGATGTTTAATGCAATTATTTGTTGGATTAATATAATTACTTTGACACTGGTGATAACACAATAGTCTAACATAAAATATTGATGGTTTGGAGGTGGATGGTACTTTTGGGTAAATTGACTTTCCATTTTCAGTTTGCAGCAACAATATGAAATGATATTAAAAAAAGAATGACCACCTTAAGTTCTTCCTTTACTTATATTGCTTCAGGGTTCCTGGCTGGATAAAAGAACACATGAGTCTCCTCTTTCAGAACCTGGGTACCTTGCTCACTAAAGTGAGAAGTAAGAGAAAGCATTTGTTTTGCCTCTGTAGAATGGAAGGTCATTAAGGATAGAAGTCCTGCCTTTGTATGTTGGATTTACAGAGCTAAGTCTCACACAGGGTTGTTGTTTAATAGAGATGACTCAACAACAATGTGTTTAGCAGAAAGATAAACATATTAAATGCTGAACAAACAGCTGAAGCCCCAACAGCTCCCAGCCCACACTGGCACACCCTGTCCTTGACCACTTTGGACCAAACTTCATTCTAAGACACCCATTTCATGCATTTCACTTGGACCTCCATGTAGCCCCACCCTATTTGCTCATCAGCCTCTTTCAGCTTGACATCACATTTCCTAAACAGGAAAATGAATCTCTTTCCAGAGGGGGTGGAGTTGAGCTAATCCTCTTGGAACCAGCCAATATGATACAGAACCAGAGAGCATGGAGAGCCTCAAGTTCAATTGAGTGAAAAGTCACAGACACGGTTGGGTTTCTTCTACAAAGCAGGTCAGCCAAACACCCAGGATGCCAGGTCATTTGACATTTTCAAGGGGTTGCAGGTCATGGGCTTTTCTTACCGTACTAATAATACTTGGTAGGTTACATGTCCTTCAGCAGAATCAAATCCTTGTCTCAAACTTTAATTGAGTAGATGTGTTATTTTATTTCTCACCAGCAAGCACTGTCTTAATTGATCAGGGACAGGATTTGGAATGAGACAGTGAAGCTTCCTAGCTTCACTAGGAATGAAGGTCCTAGCTTCCTTGCTTGTTTGACTTACATAAAGCATTTTAAATTGCCCTTGGACTTTGTTTGGAAGATGGGAATGCTTTTACTCACCAGAGTCTACCCAACAGAGGTAGAATTTGGCATGTAAAGAAAATATTTTTCTTTCTTGGAGAAAGACTCCTAAATATCAGTTTATTCCTCAACAACCAAATCTATGAAGATAATTCTTCCTTTACAAAGCAAAACATGAAACATTTTTCTTGTCTTTAAATAGAAATGAATATGTGTGCTAACATTTCTGGAAATTCAAAGCCATTCCTTAAATATCTGCCCCTAAGTATTCTCTCTTTGGAGCTCTCCATCTTTGTACTAGTTCCCTTTCCTTTCATATCCTGTTTCATTCAGAGCTGAGGTATTCATTCAACCAACAGAATTTGTGAGGAGTCTGCTGTACTGGGTGCTGGAGATATTGTGGTGAATCAAGCATGTTGGTAAACACTGATGAGCTTAACAGGGAATAAATGAACCCAAGATGCTCCCTTGTCTCTATTCCATAATCAAGTAAGATGAGCACAGGATGTGGTCCAGTGGCTTGGCCACGTGGGAGTCACCGAAGTCTTGACAACAGCGGGTAAGGTGGAGTGGAGGTTGTGACGCTTGCTGTTCCTTCATTCCCTTATTTCACGTAGTGTACTAACAGCCTAATATTTGCCAGGCACTGGGTTCATCTGTGAGTAAGACAGATACAAAGCTCCTGGACTCAGGGAGTTTAGAATTGAGTGGGGAAGATGGAGATGTAAACAAGTAGGTAACCACAAAATGTAATGTGTTATGAAGAAAGAAAATAGGGGGCTGAGATCAGGAATGAGAAGGAAGACATATAGAGTTGGTCAAGGAAGAAGTAATGTTTAGCCATACAAAATAAAAAGGGGCCAGTCAGGTGAAGAACAAGGGAAGAGCGTTCTAGGCAGCATGTGTCAAGGCCCTGGGGCCGGACAGAGCTTGGTGAGCCTCACAATCAGTAAGCCATGGTGGAGGAAGCTGAGTCAGGAAGGAAGGCAGGGCTACAAGATGAAGCTGGCAGAGGGCAAACCGTGTCTGTTATTCAGGGCTTGATGGGAAGTCACTAATATTTCTAAGTAAGGGAATGATGATGCAGTATATATTTCAGAACACTATCTGACCATGTTGTGAGGCGAGGGCTGGAGGAAGCAGGAAGATCATTAGGACGTTTACTGTAGCATTCCTGGAAGGAGATAGGGGGGTTGAAGTCGGGAGTTGGTAGCAAAGAGACATGAATGGATCAAAATCTCTTTTGTGGATAGAATCCCCAAGGACTGTATGTGGCAAGTGAGGAAAAGGAGGAATCAAGGAAGCTTGAGGGAGGAACAGGTTTGGCAGGAAGAGTCAGGGTCCTTCTTAGGACATGGCAAAACTAGAGATGCCTGTGAGAGACAGAGGGGTGATGTCGAGTACAGGTAACTGGATAATGATATGTGAGCAACCTGGGCTGGAGGTGAACTATTTGTTCCTCAACAGTCTATTAATTGTATTTAAATCCATGAGTGAATGAGACTACGTAAGGGAAGTCTGCCCAGAGAAAACAAAAGAGTTTCGAAGAGCCAGAGCAGGAGTTGGGAAGAGTACACTGTGGGGTTCTGGGTCATTGGCAGCCAGAGGAGTAGGCAGGAAGCCAGAGGGGGGAACTTTGGAATCAAGAATGGAGAGGGCTTGCAGGAGGACCTGTGCCCAAAGATTGGAACATGTGAGCATTTGAATCAGAAAGGCACAGAACAATGGAGGTCAATGAAGACCCTGAAAAGAGTGTTGTCAGTGTCCTTGGTGCGTTTGGACCAAGGCCAGACTGGAGCTGACTGAAGAATGGGCACGAGGAAGGGAAGGTCTTAGAGACAACCTGGGTGGACTCAAGTTAGGAAATGAATGGAGCAGAGAAAGAGGGCAGCAGCTGAAGTTGGTATTTAGGATAAAGGAGATTTTTATTTTAAAACTGAACGATGTAAGAGAAAGCCTGTATGCCGTTGAGAGTAATCTGGATGGAGGATTTAACTGAGGATGTGGGCTAGGAGACTGGGGAGAATGGAGGGGGAGAGACTGGACAGAGTGAGATGGGGGACAGCACCCCAGGGGTGGGAAGGACGCTTCAAGCAAGATGGCGGGACTCTGGGAGGTTTGGAGAAGTCATCATAGGAAGACAGGGGGGACCCTGTTTGATGAATGGTGGTGCTGGTGGTAAAGAACCTGCCTGTCAGTGCAAGAAGTGTAAGAGACATGGGTTTGATCTCTGGATCAGGAAGATCCTCTGGAGGAGGACATGGCAACCCACTCCAGTATTCTTGCCTGGAGAATCTCATGGACAGAGGAGCCTGGCAGGCTACAGTCCATGGGGTTGCAAAGAGCTGGACACGACTGAGCAACTAAGCACAGCACAGCATGACACATTCTCAATAAACTCTCGATCAAGTGAAAATGAGGTACAAAGGGAGGAAAAGGCGAGAAGGAACAGTTCTTAGTGTGGAAGAGCCTATGCAAGATGCCCCCATACCCCAGGCACTTTAGTTGAGGGCGATTTCTTTGCTCCCTGATAAGTCTGGCTGCTGACTCTGCAGGGAAGGGAAGGCCTGGTGGAATGCAGAGAGGCCTCTGGGAGGAGGAGGCTGCTGCACAGAATGCAGGGAGGAATGCAGAGAATGGAGAGCCAGCAGATGGAGATTCATGTGGCCACAAAGTAAAATTTGGTTTAATGCATATTAAATTTGTTCAATTTTTTTAAAGTCAGAGAAAAATCCCCCAAGTTATTTAGCTCTCTAACAAGAAGTCACTGTACTGATAGCTGAGGTGGGTTTTTAACACGATTCTACTAAAGGACACTAGAGGGCAGCATTGTTAAGAAAAAAAATCAACGGGGTGTCTAAAAGCTTTTACTTGAATATCATGGAAATGCATTTTTAAAGCATCCCAGTCAGAGCATCAATTCTGAGTGGGGAAAATGACGTTAGGAAGCTCATTTAGTGCATTGCTTTCACCCGCCTCTGGGAAAGGACATGCAGACAAACAAACTGATTCAATCTGGCAGTTCAGGACTGAATGTGGCTCCTGCTGTCCAGACTCCCCGTTTTCCCAGGAAGCTTCAGCACGAGTGGTTCTCAACCCCGACTGCACACGAAAGGACCTGGGGAGCTTGGAAAACGACACTATCCGGGCTCCACAGAAGGTCTGTTATATCAGAATCTCTGGGGGTGAAGCCAGGCATCAAGATTTTAAAAACCCATCCCAGATGATTGCATGTGCAGCCTGGGTTTAGGGTCGCTGTGCTTGTCTACACTGCTAGTCCTAAAGTGTGGCCCCTGGACCGCTAGCAGCAGCCCCTGGGAACCTGTTAGAAATGCAGGTCCTAGGGCCTTACCCCAGATGCTGTGCTGGGCTATGTGCTCAGTCGCTCAGTCGTGTCTGACTCTTTGCGACACCGTGGACTGTAGTCCATCAGGCTCCTCTGTCCATGGAATTCCCCAGGCAAGAATACTGGAGGGGGTTACCTTGTCCTCCTCCAGGAGATCTTCCCAACTCAGGGATTGAACCCAGGTCTCCCGCATTGCGAGCAGATTCTTTACAGTCTGAGCCACCAGGGAAGCACCCCCGGTGCACTGAATTTCAAATTTTGGGCTTGGGTGGGGCCCAGCAGTCTGTGTTTAAAGCCACTCACAGAACAATTCTAGTGCAAACTAAAGGTTAAGAAATGGCAACCCATTGCTAGTATTCTTGCCTGGAAAATCCCATGGACAGAGGAGTCTGGTGGGCTACAGTCCTCAGGGTCACAAAGAATCAGACACAACTGAAGCGACTTAGCACACACACAAAGGTTAAGAATCGCTGATTTATACCATCCCTACCATCTTCACAGGGGACATGCATGCATATACATGCACATAACCATGTACACATTGTAGTTATAAATTAGAATCAAACCTGAATAGTTTGAAGAGAACACAGAAGTCCAGGTTCTAGCTTACTTCACTGAGCCTGGGCCTTTGTATTATTTTCATTAGCTCTCAAATCTCAGTGTTTGAGAAACGCTTCTAAACTATGGGAAAACTTGGTTAAATTTTTCCTGTGCACTGCTTTCCATGTTGAAACCATCATTATTATTTAGCCCACAGTTTACAGGCAGCTCTCTCTCTCTTATTTCCTGGATCCTTGGCACAGAACTGACTATGAAAGCTACAGGTCGAGTTTGTTTCCCTGAATAGCCCATTCGCCATCTGTGAAGTGAGGATGTATTGATCCTGTGGAATTCTTTCAAAGCTTGACATGAGATAAAGTATGTAGACCAACTGGTGACTCTAAAAGAATAACACAAACTGAGTAACAAGTAGGCAGGATGTGGTCCTGGTTGTTTCTTCTCAAATAAGCTCAGATTTTAACATTTTATTTTTTTTAAAAAGTTGTTATTCTTCATTCGGTAACATAGGTCATCTCTGTTTAAAAATACATATTTTATGTGAAAGGACTAAGTGAAACTACTTATTCTGAGTGAAAGAAACTTGCTGATCAATATGTTTACTTTTTTAATTGGCCCCCATGACTGAGTAACTAAAATATGCAGAAAATAGATGTTCACATTAAACCTTTTTCATGTGAAATGTTCCCTAGAACTTTGAAAGTTGTATGCAAGTTGTTATACTGCATAAACAATAAACTATAGGGATTAAAGATACAAATAGGCACACATTAGTTTTTTGATCAAATAAAATGTACTGAGTCTGGCTATATAGACACATAATGATAAAAACAATAGAAACCTAGAAAGCTTAGAGATAATTCAGGGCAGCTTCTTCTTACTCTAGATGAAGAAACGGGCGAGGAGTTCATTGTTTTAAGGCATAATTGAAAGTTCAAATGTTATTAACAATTATAAATATTTCAGTTATGCTTACAAAATGCTGACAGTAAATACGCAAAATAATAATTGTAACATATAGAGGAACTATATGTAACTTTGTTATTTCCAAGTCGCCTATAAATATGTTATCATACTTTCATGATTTAAAAAATAGAAAAGAAAGAAGAGTCCTTAATAAGCAAAGCACCACTTTAAAACACTAACATGCTATAGGTTAATTCACAAATATTAGGTTTAACCAAACACAATTTCCACTTTCAAAGGTTCAAAATGGTTATCTCTTTCAAGGGGAGTGGACTGCAGTGGAGGCTGGGGCACTGGTAGAATGTAGGGACTTGGTTTCATCAGAGGAGAAAAAACAGTTTTTACTCCAGACCAGCTGTTTGTTTGTTGTTTATCTAACTTCAGTTGTTTATTTACTTATTTAACTTCAAAAGCTTGTGGTGGTGGTATATATTAATGCTCTGTGACTTAGAGGTTTCCTCCTGGATCTCTGTCAGTCATTTACCATCTTGGCTATGGAGAAACCTCTCCCAGTGCTCAGCTAAGCATCAGCAGATAGAGGACCATCTTTTATCACTGGAATGGAAACCTGTATCCATAAATGGAGTGATGCCATGTTTAGCCTTGAAGGTTTGCCTACTGTCTGAGGATAGCCTGGCTCCATCTGCCTTCCAGAGCACACAGGAGACTCTGGGTTCTGGGTTTTGTCTCATCACTGTCATGAAGTTGGACATGTTCTTCAACCTTGCTGAATCTCAGTTTCTTCAACACAAATGACCAGACTGATATTAACTGAGCATATAGTAACTTATATTAACTTATGTCCTTATAACTGTTTAGGTGGGTAATATTTTCATCTTTATTTCATTGATGACATATCTGAGACTCAGAAAGGTAATTGCTTGGGCAGGTTCTCAGTAGGTAGTACGTAAGGCCACTTTTAGCTTTGAAGTTCTGTGATTAGTTATCCTGCAAGGCTTTGTGCATAGTACATTGTGGGAGAAGGTAGGCTAGGGACAAAAAAATAACAGGGCATTCACTTAATTGACTGCATTGTATATTTGTGAATGTGTGATGCCTTGTGTGTGGGTTTGTTCATCCCTTTGCATTTAATACATTGATGACTATAATTTATGAGGTGTAAGAATGACTAGACTATAGAGAGCCTCTCCATCTTTGGCTGCAAAGAAGATAATCAATCTGATTTCAGTATTGACCATCTGGTGATGTTCATGTGTACAGTCTTCTCTTGTGTTATTGGAAGAGGGTGTCTGCTATGACCAGTGCATTCTCTTGGCAAAACTCTATTAGTCTTTGCCCTGCTTCATTTTGTTCACCAAGGCCAAATTTGCCTGTTACTCCAGTATCTCTTGATTTCCTACTTTTGCATTCAGTCCCCTATGAAGAAAAGGACATCTTTTTTGGGTGTTAGTTCTAGAAGGTCTTGTAGGTCTTCAAGGAACTGTTCAACTTTAGCTTCTTCAGCATTACTGGTTGGGGCATAGAGTTGGATTACTGTGATATTGAACAGTTTGCCTTGGAAAACAACAGAGATCTATACAGTCAGCAAAAACAAGACAGGGAGCTGACTGTGACTCAGATCATGAACTCCTTATTGCCAAATTCAGACTTAAACTGAAGAAAGTAGGGAAAACCACTAGACCATTCAGGTATGACCTAAATCAAATCCCTTATGACTATACAGTGGAAATGACAAAAGATTCAAGGGATTAGATCTGATAGACAGAGTGCCTGAAGAACTATGGATGGAAATTTGTGACATTGTACAGGAGACAGTGATCAAGACCATCCCCAAGAAAAAGAAATTAAAAAAGGCAAAATAGTTGTCTGAGGAGGCCTTACAAAGAGCTGAGAAAAGAAGAGAAGTGAAAGGCAAAGGAGAATAGGAAAGATATATCCATTTGAATGCAGAATTCTAAAGATCAGCAAGGAAAGATACAAAAGCCTTCCTCAGGGATCCATGCAAAGAAATAGAGGAAAACAATAGAATGGGAAAGACTAGAGATCTCTTCAAGAAAATTAGAGATACCAAGGGGACATTTCATGCAAAAATGGGCACAATAAAGGACAGAAATGGTATGGACCTAACAGGAGCAGAAGATATTAAGAAGAGGTGGCAAGAATACACTGAAGAACTATACAAAAAAAATCTTCATGACCCAGATAATTACAATGGTGTGATCACTCACCTAGAGCCAGACATCCTGGAGTGTAAAGTCAAGTGGGCCTTAAGAAGCATCACTATGAACAAAGCTAGTGGAGGTGATGGAATTCCAGTTGAGCTATTTCAAATCCTAAAAGATGATGCTGTGAAAGTGTTGCACTCAATATGCCAGCAAATCTGGAAAATTCAGCAGTGGCCACAGGACTGGAAAAGGTCAGTTTTCATTCCAATCCCAAAGAAGGGCAATGCCAAAGAATGTTCAAACTACTGCACAATTGCACTCATCTCACACACTTACAAAGTAATTCTCAAAATTCTCCAAGACAGGCTTTAACAGTATGTGAACCGTGATCTTCCAGATGTTCAAGCTGGATTTAGAAAAGGCAGAGGAACCAGAGATCAAATTGCCAACATCCGATGGATCATCAAAAAAGCCAGAGAATTTCAGAAAAACATCTACTTCTGCTGTATTGGTTACACAAAAGCTTTTGATTGTGTAGATCACAACAAACTGTGGAAAATTCTTCAAGAGATGGGAATACCAGACCACCTGACCTGCTTCTTGAGAAATCTGTATGCAGGTCAGGAAGCAACAGTTAGAACTGGACATGGAACAACAGACTGGTTCCAAATAGGAAAAGGTGTACGTCAAGGCTGTATATTGTCTCCCTGCTTATTTAACTTATATGCAGAGTACATCATGAGAAATGCTGGGCTGGAGGAAGCACAAGCTGGAATCAAGATTGCCGGGAGAAATATCAATAACCTCAGATATGCAGATAACACCACCCTTATGGCAGAAAGTGAAGAACTAAAGAGCCTCTTGATGAAAGTGAAAGAGGAGAGTGAAAAAGTTGGCTTAAAACTCAACATTCAGAAAACTAAGATCATGGCATCTGGTCTCATCACTTTATGGCAAATAGATGTGAAAACGGTGGAAACAGTGGCAGACTTTATTTTGGGGGGCTCTAGAATCACTGCTGATGGTGACTGCAGCCATGAAATTAAAAGACGCTTGCTCCTTGGAAGAAAACTTATGACTAACCTAGACAGAATATGAAAAAGCAGAGACATTACTTTGCTGATAAAGATCTGTCTAGTCACATCTATGGTTTTTCCAGTGGTCATGTATGGATGTGAGAGTTGGATTGTAAAAAAAGCTTTAGCACCGAAGAATTGATGCTTTTGAACTGTGGTGTTGGAGAAGACTCTTGAGAGTCCCTTGGACTGCAAGGAGATCAAACCAGTCAATCCTGAAGGAAATCAGTCCTGAATGTTCATTTGAAGGACTGATGTTGAAGCTGAAATTCCAATACTTTGGCCACCTTATGGGAAGAACTGACTCCTTGGAAAAGACCCTGATGCTGGGAAAGATTGAAGGCGGGAGGAGAAGGGGATGACAGAGGATGAGATGGTTGGATGGCATCACTGACTCGATGGACATGAGTTTGAGCAAGCTTCAGGAGTTGGTGATGGACAGGGAGGCCTGTCGTGCTGCAGTTCATGGGGTTGCAAAGAGTCGGACATGACTGAGCAACTGAACTGAACTGAAGTGCCCCTAAGTTCCAAAGTGAGGTACTAGGTCACTTGTGTAGGACTAGTTAAAAAAAAAAGGTGTGGCCGTCTTTAGGCCAATCCTCACCTTAAAAAGAATCAGTGGGTGGAGGTGGGGGTTGAGAGACACTTTATTTGGACTGATTTGAGTTCTGTGGCATTTTCCGACCTTCCTCTGTGATGCCACTCTCCCTCCTCCATCTTTTGCCTTGTCTCAAACTGAGTAAGCTCCAAAACCGAAAAACCCCATTTGCAGAAGTTGCAAATAAAGACAGCTTCCTGCTGTAAGCATCTGAATGCTGTGATTTTGTCCCCAACAGGCAGTCCTGGAGATTCTGCTCATTCCTTGTTCAGCTCCCTGATACACAGGAGGAGACTGCCTGATGCTGAGTACTTCTAATATTATTTCTTCCTGCATCAGACATGTGCTCTTTAATCCCGGCAAAAAAGCAGATGTTCATTTTATATTTAGATAAGGATGGCCAAGTGACTTGCTTAAGGCAATGACATAGCTTTCTTATCTTTCAATACTTCTCTATCCTCATTATTCCTCTGTAATCCTCTTATCACTATGTCCAGTCTTTCCAGCTTCTCACCTGGAATTGCTCCTGCCTGCTGACATGCCAAGAAATAATGGAGAATATGGATCGTAAAACTGCACCTCTTCCTTCAGCATCATCTAGCATGGTGCCTACTATTTCGTACTAAAACTGGGTATTTTCAAACTGTTGGAATCCTTCTGTTTGGGTAATAATTCACTGGTAGTAATTAAAGAGGTGACTTCTGTCCTGATGAAAGGGAGGCAGCATCCACAAGAAGTAGAGAGTACAGAGCTCTTCTTGCACAGATCAAATTCTACAGGATATGTGAACAGTGGAATGTGTTCCAATTCATTTAAAAACATTTGAGAACTTCCCTGGTGATACAGTGGGTAAGAATCTGCCTGTCAACGCAGGGGACATGGGTTCAATCCCTGGTCCAGGAAGATTCCAAATGCCTCAGAGCAATTAAGACTGTGCACCCCAACTTCCCTGGTGGCTCACACGGTAAAGCGTCTGTCTGCAATGCTGGAGACCCGGGTTCGATCCCTGGGTCAGGAAGATCCCCTGGAGAAGGAAATGGCAACCCACTCCAGTACTCTTGCCTGGAAAATCCTATGGACAGAGGAGCCTGGTAGGCTACAGTCCATGGGGTCGCAAAGAGTCGGACACGACTGAGCTGCTTTACTTTACTTTACCCCAACTACTGAGCCTGTGCACCCTAGAGCCTAAACTCGGCAACAAGAGAAGCCACCACGAGGAGAAGCCCGCATTCCACGGCGAAGAGTAGCCCCCACTCGCTGCAACTAGAGAAGGCCCACAAGCAGCAAGCAAGACTCAGTGCAGCCAAAAATTAAATCAATAAATAAATTTATTTAAAAAATGAAAACATTTGAAAGGAGAACAATTAAACTCATTGCCTTAAATTTTGTCTAGAGCAAGGCAACAAATAAACAGATTTAAAGAAACAAAAAAAAATCTAAATGAACTGAAACTTTGGGAAATTTATTTCCTAGATACCTGACTTGTATCTTAATCTGTGAAGCTAAAAGTTATATGGCATTAGTGGATTATTTCCTGAGATTTCCTTTGACAATGTTACTAGTCAATCTTTAAAAAAGCATGTTTAATAGTTTGAATATGTGTATTCTCCTGATGTGGAGATCTCTCTGATAAATTTAAAAAATTAAAATTTGGAAAAAGATCTCTTTTTTTTCTAAAATATTAAAAGTTTTGCTCTTGTCAATTAAGCCCCACAAATTTTATCATAGAATTTGGCTGTCTTGGTCCATTTGGGCTGCTCTAACATATATGTGTTGTTGTGTTTAGTTGCTCAGCCATGTTTGACTCTTTGCAACCCTATGGACTATAGCCCACCAGGCTCCTCTGTCCATGGAATTTTCCAGGCAAGAATACTGGAGCAGGTTGCCATTTCCTACTCCAGGGAATCTTCCTGACCCAGGGATCTAGCCTGAGTCTTTTATGTTTCCTGCCTTGACAGGCAGATTCTTTACCACTGAGCCACCTGGGAAGCCCTATAACAAATATACTATACATACATACATACATATATATACACACACACACACATATAACAAAATATCACAGATGGCTTAAACAGCAAACATTCATTTCTCACAGTCTGGAGCATGGGAAGTCTAAGGTCAAGGCACTGGCAGATTTGTTATCTGGTGAGAGTTGTCTTCCTGGTTCATAGACCGCCACCTTCTCACTGTGGTGTCACATGGTGGAAGAGGTAAGGCAGCTGTCTGTGGTCTCTTTTATAAGGGCACTAATCACTTTCATGAGCGCTGCACCCTCTTGGGCTAGTCACTTACTAAGGCCCTCTTACTAGCATAACTTTGGGGGTTAGGTTTCAACATATGGATTATGAAGGGACACAAACACTCGGGCTACAGCAACAGTCTAGAAAATTCTTAAAGCAGGGGTTACCAGTTGCTTATCTCTTCCACAGATGACATTCCCAGGAACACCTGATTCTGAATAACCAGATTTTTTTTCTAGTGAATGTACCAGGATGAATGATCTACAAAATGTATGCAGAAATAAATAAGGAAACTAATCTGCCATGTACATTTATTTGATATAATCAATTTATTCTAATTTTAGAATAGCTAGGTAAAATAGTCCTTATATACTAGGAACAATTATGGTAGAAAATTCTGGTATATGACTGTAAAATGTATCAGCAACAAATAGAAAGACATGATAGAAGTTATAGATACTTTCAATCAGCTATAATGCATAAAAGATCTGAAAATTTGAGAATTATTAGCTTTTTACTTTGTGATCCTCTTGAGTTGTGAGTTGTAGTTCTTCTCACTGAGAAATGAGGATGTCTTAAACTTCCTGGTTTGAAACACTTAGGTTTCAGGGCTTTTTTTTTTTTTTTTTTAATGGAAGAAGTTATTGAAAACTCAATAGAAATTTCTTAAATTGTAAAAGAAATTTATTCGCTCTTGTCACTGGAAATACAGAGGTCAAACAAACTTCAGAATTGGTAGTTGCAACAACCAAGTTGTTGAGGATCAACTTTTTTCTAACTCTCTGCTATCCCCAGGTTGGTTTCCCTCATGACATTAGGGTGGCTCTTGGTAGTATTTACGGCATTGTGGTTTTTTAATCCATACTCAGCAGGGCCCTTTTGCCTCAGTATCCCAACATTCCTGAGATTCATTCTAATTAGGTTGCTTCATGAGCCAGTGACTCTAATCATGGGCTGACTGTGTTAACACAATCCAGAGCTCACCTTGGAACTGAGGTCCAACCAAAAGAAAGAAAGCAGCCTTCCTCTGGGTCAGCTGGCAGTCTGGGAAGGCTCATCGCCCACCTGAAAATGTGGATACCTGAGAAGTGATGTCTACTGGGCAGACAACCATTTTCACTATGCACAGAAAGGGTCTTGCTGGGCACACCACCAAGAAAGGGCCCAGGGAGAGTGCAAATCTACTGAGTGCCTACTGTGTGCTTGGGCACTTTACCAACATTATTGCATTTGAATTTTACTATAGCCCTGTGAGGTGGTGTCATTACACTTCCATTTTACATTTGAGGCAATTGAAGCTCAAAGAGAGACGAAATATTTGATGAAGCCAGATTTGTACATTTCCTCTAAAACTAGCCTCATGCTCAAACAAAATGAAGCAGAATACATTTTCCCCTTCCTTTTTATCTATATTTGTATATTTTAAAACATGTATTACAGTTCAAGGAACTTTTGTTTTTTATTATTTATTTATTTTGACCACACCACATGGCATGTGGGATCTTAGTTCCCAGACCAGGAATTGAACCTGTGCCCCCTGCATTGGAAGCAGAGTCTTAACCACTAGACCACATGGGAAGTCCCCTATATGTGTATATTTTATTCCGACTCCTTTGATTATGCTATTTGAAGCATGTAGAGGCTTAAAGTATCTCTGTCAACTGAGGAAAAAGCCTTTAGGCATATCAAAAGGAAATGCAAAACAAATAAAGAATAGTTTTCTAAATGTTCATTGAGATACTAAAAAATAAATTTAACAAAAATCCATCCATTCTACATGGTGCCTAATATTTCTGTATCCATTATCAGTGGTTATTTTTATACTTGGGAACATCTGTCATTGCCTTGTAGATTATCTGACTCAAGTCTCAAATTTCTGATCTTTTAAATTGTGTGACTGTCAACCTCACCAGTCAGACAGTCAGATGTGGAAAGCTGACACTAGCTTCTTATTCTATTATCCTATCTGAAGCTTTTATTTATACAACTGTCTGTGTATCAGCTTCTTGGGACAGGCTTTAAACTTTACTTTAAAAGGAATTTTATCTTCTGGAGGAAAGAATAAAGCAAGCCAACTTGGCAGAGGATTGATAAGAGTAAAAAATGTTTACCCTAATGAGATTTTCTACTGGCAAATCCAGTTTCATGCTGTAACAGGAGGCAATCTTTATTGCTTCTTTAAAAGTGTAGAGCTGGATTTACTTCCTGATTCTACCATGGGAGACGTCTGGAAGGAGATGCTGTTGTTAATCTTAATGATATTAAAACCTCTATGCTTACAGCAGATGCAACTCACTGGCAGCCCCAAATCCATTTTGGCTCTGTAGTGCTTATCTATATTTGTCAGGTATCTGGTAATTAAACAAAAGGTGACTTTTAAACTTGACATGGAGCAGAATGGTTTTCTCGGCTTTTCAGTGAACTACTTGGTAAAAAGAGGAGCTACTCACTCTGTGAATATTTCCAAATGAGGCACCTGCTATTCTCTATGTTCAAATGTAAGCCAGGCCCAGTAGTAGCTGGGCAACATTCACTGCAAGAGCCATTGCAGAGGAGACTGGCTTGTCCCCAGGCATGCCCACTTCTCTTCCTTGTACTTACTTCACTCTTCTACATTTGTCTTCTTGTCTAGGACCCTTAATCTCTCTTTTTAGGAGGCCTTTCTTTCCCATTTCTGAGTTTCTCTACCTCCCACTCAAAGATGGCTGTTTCCCCTTATTTTCTTCATTAGAACTATTTCATAGATGGTGCTTTTTAATATTCTGACCACATGACCCACCAAGGTGGGTACAGAAGCAAACACCATTAGAAGGCCTTGGCTTTAGCACAGAAATTTATGCAAATCTCTATTCTATACCATAGTAAAACATTCCCTTTAAAGCAGTATGTTCTTATTTATAAATCTTTGACTTTATAAACTTTGCCATGGAAGGAAAAGGTCTCAGGTCTACTCTGGCTTTTGTCCAGTTCCCCTCAGCCACCCAAAGCCACCTCATCCATGCCCAGGATATTTCCTGTGCCTCAGGGGAAAGCCATGCCTGCCTGTGAGACAAAGAGCAATGAGAGGGAGTCAGTGACGGAAAAGGTGGAATGAATTGTCCCTCTTGGGGACTGGTCTTTAGACACACAGCCGTAGTTTGACCTAATCCTTTATGCCCTGAACTTTTATATATTTCCATGCCATGTTTTATGAGGCTCCCTCACATAGATATACAGATCTTCAGTCTTCTGGAGTAATAATGATAATAGTTTACACTAATTTAGCACATATAATGTACTTGGCTTATTCTAAACACATAGTATATTAACTCATTTTATTGGC
Organism: Giraffa tippelskirchi; assembly: GCF_054371585.1. Lineage (NCBI taxonomy): Eukaryota > Metazoa > Chordata > Mammalia > Artiodactyla > Giraffidae > Giraffa > Giraffa tippelskirchi. The sequence goes on along the minus strand of NC_137276.1, from coordinate 126,419,035 downwards.
ACTACAGTCTTATAGTGTAGGTCTGTTGTTGTTATTATCTTGTTTTGCATGTGAAGAAACTGAGGCACAATAAGGGGAGTAAATTACTCAAGATCACCCAGCTAGTGTGTGGGGGGGTCAGGATTTGAAAGTAAGCAGTCTGGCTCCTGTCTGCTTTTAACCACAAACAGCACTTCAGCAAGGTAGAAATGACAGGCTTAAAAAAAAAAAAAAAAAAAAGAAATGACAGGCTTGTGTCCAGCAAAGAGAAACCAGAGGCCCTGATGGAGCATTATGGTTACATTGAAGGAGTGAAGTGCTGATTGCAGAACTCTTTTGGGAACCACTAGAACCTTTCTCTGTTTCCTGAGACAGCATGTTATATAGGGGCTGCCCAGTGTGGTGTGACCACCTGGTGCTTCTCTGGGACATGGTAACACTCCCTGTTTGGCCTTCACTGCCATGCAACGTTTATACATGAACTTCTTTCAATGAAGGAAAAGTTGAAGGACGGACAGACTTGACAGAGAGAATTGCTGTCTATGACATATGGCAGGAAAAGGTAAGTGCTAAATAGAGAAAGAGGCATCATGCTGTACAAGTGAAGCTGCTGCTGCTAAGTCGCTTCAGTCGTGTCCAACTCTGTGTGACCCCATAGACGGCAGCCCACCAGGCTCCTCCATCCCTGGGATTCTCCAGGCAAGAACACTGGAGTGGGTTGCCATTTCCTTCTCCAATGCATGAAAGTGAAAAGTGAAAGTGAAGTCTTTCAGTCGTGTCTGACTCTTAGCGACCCCATGGATTATAGCCCACCAGGCTCCTCTGTCCATGGGATTTTCCAGGCAAGAGTACTGGAGTAGGTTGCCATTTCCTTCTCCAGTGAAGAGGGAGAGCTATTAATCCCATCATGGCTTCCATGGCTTCTTTTATATTTTAAACAAAGAGCAATGTTTTGCAAAAAATACTTATTGTGCTTCTCAATCAATTAAAAATACGTTGGTTAATATATAAAATAAGTACCTGTACTACCAAGCTCATATATTATAAAATATACATAATGGTATCCACATCTTGGCTTCAATATACTATTCTCCACTGAAAGAAACCAAGACTCCTTAGAGAAATGGCTGATTACAGGGCTGGGGAAAGCACAGGTGAGCTTGGAACACCTTGTGCTGGGAAGCCAAAAAAGGCCTTAAAAAGAGATGGAAACATGTCAAAAAGACACAAAAGACGTGTCAAAGATGCTTCAAATGGCCATATTTGGGATAATTGCAGCAACAAATTAATGGTGGCAATGAATCATAAATTGTAGGAAAAAATCGTCCATGAGTTCATACTGATAAAAATAACTGAATAAAATTATGCAATAATTGAATAAATAAATGAATGGAGGAGAAGGGGAAGCTCTTCCTTGCAGTAGAATGCCAACTAAAAAATGTGGATTGTATGATGGAAATAGAAAAATCACCCTTTGGCCAACACAACAGTACTAGTTCAGACAACAATCACTGAAGAGTACTAAAATCAAGTAGGCAAAATTGTGATGAGAAACAAGATATTTGCATAGTTTCAAAGTGTATCTCCCAAAGGTACTTATTGGGGATATAAATATAAACACACACACACACACACACACACACACACACACACACACACACACACACACACACACACCTAATATATACTAAAGGAAAAGGTACAAACTAGAAGAAACCTGGTAAGTATTACCTTAACCAAGAGAGTAAAGCATCATCAGGAATGGGAAAATTTGACAGTATGTACCCCCTGATATATTACACAGCATCATTTCTGTGGTACTCTTGCCAAAAATGCCTAACCTGAATTTAATCACTAGTGGACATCTGAAAAACTCCAATCATGGGACATTCTGAAAAATAACTGGCTAATAGTCTTCTAAAGTGTCAAAATTACAAGACAGAGTGAGGAATTGATGCAGCTTAAAGGAGACCAAAGACACATTACAATGAACAGCAATGTGTAAATTTTGAGTTGATTTGGACCAGAAAAGAATATTAGTGGGACGGTTAGAGAAATATGAATATGATCCATAGATTATACAATATTATTGTGTCAATGTTAATTTCCAGATTTTGATACTTACACAATGGTTATATAGAGCTTCCCTGATGGCTCAGATGGTAAAGAATCTGCCTGCAATGCAGGAGACCTGGATTCAATCCCTGAGTTGGGAAGATCCCCTGGAGAAGGAAATAGAGGTCCACTCCAGTATTCTTGCCTGGGAAATCTCATGGACATAGAAGCCTCTTGGGCTACAGTCCATGAGATCACAGAGAATCAGGCACGACTGAGTAATTAACACAGTGGTTATATAAAATGCTAACACTTAGGGACAGTTAGAACTGGACATGGAACAACAGACTGGTTCCAAATAAGAAAAGGAGTATGTCAAGGCTGTATATTGTCACCCTGCTTATTTAACTTCATGCAGAGTACATCATGAGAAATGCTGGGCTGGATGAAGCACAAGCTGGAATCAAGATTGCTGGGAGAAATATCAATAACCTCAGATATGCAGATGACGCCACCCTTATGGCAGAAAGCAAAGAACTAAAGAGCCTCTTGATGAAAGTGAAAGAGGAGAGTGGAAAAGTTTGCTTAAAACTCAACATTCAGAAAACTAAAATCATGGCATCCAGTCCCATCACTTAATTGTAAATAGATGTGAAAACAGTGGAAACAGTGGCTGATTTTATTTTGGGGGGCTCCAAAATCACTGCTGATGGTGATTGCAGCCATGAAATTAAAAGACGCTTACTCCTTGGAAGGAAAGTTATGACCAACCTAGATAGCATATTAAAAAGCAGAGACATTACTTTGCCGACAAAGGTCCGTCTAGTCAAAGCTATTGTTTTTCCAGTAGTCGTGTATGGATGTGAAAGTTGGACTATAAAGAAAGCTGAGCGCCGAAGAATTTATGCTTTTGAACTGTGGTGTTGGAGAAGACTCTTGAGAGTCCCTTGGACTGCAAGGAGATCCAACCAGTCCATCCTAAAGGAGATCAGTCCTGGGTGTTCATTGGAAGGACTGATGTTGAAGCTGAAACTCCAATACTTTGGCCACCTGATGCAGAGTTGACTCATTTGAAAAGACCCTGATGCTGGGAAAGATTGAGGGCAGGAGGAGAAGGGGACAACAGAGGATGAGATGGTAGGATGGCGTCACCGACTTGATGGACGTGAGTTTGGGTAAACTCCGGGAGTTGGCAATGGACAGGGAGGCCTGGCGTGCTGCAGTCCATGGGGTCGCAAAGAGTCGGACACAACAGAGCAACTGAACTGAAACTGAAAACACTTAGGGAATCTGAGTATAGGGTAGATAGGAATCTTCTGTATATTTTTGCTGCTTTTTAACGTCTGAAGTTAAACCAGTGGATAGCTTAAAAACAGAAAAAATAAAATGTACACAACAAACAGAAACTTAAAAAATAATGATATATAAAATAAATGGAAATTATGTTTTCTTTTCATCTTACAATGGGTTATCCAGCACAGCCTGCTTTGGAGGCCACCGAGGGAGGGAGTCTGGCATGGCTTGTTTAGGAAGTGGTGGGTGGGTCTCTGGTGCTGGCATATTTATGGAGGGATGTGATGAGAAATGGGTTGGCTTCTCATCATGGAATCTGGGTAGGAAAATTAGCACTGATTGTGTATTTCTAACCTCCCAGCACTGTGCCTGGACTTGACAGCCACAGTATCATAGTTAATATTGACAACTCAATACCACTGGCATTTTTATCTCACTTCTGTGTATGTGTGTGGTTATTGTTTTAATCTCTAGTTTTATCAAAGTAACACACACAGAGTGTTTAAAGAGTCGATGCCAAAAGGCTCGTAAACAAAGCACCATCATTTCGACTGTGCCTGCACCCCAGAGGTGGAAACCACTTCCAGCATATATGTAGCTGTTTATTCTGATATTAATCTCTATGTTTCTCAACAATATGTACACATTACTCTCTTGGCCCAGCTTTTTAAAGACATTATCCACTGACTTCTTGTGGAGGTGAGAGTTTTAGCTCCTGCCATACACCTATCTATCCTATCTTCCCAATATATTCACATCTCAGTTTAGGGTTCAGCTTATATCTCTGAGTTCATTTCAATGACTGATGCTTCATGTCCACTGCTGAGCGGAGTAGTTTACAGTGATACATGTCCTGTGTTCTATACCTTTTCATTTTCCTTTAGTTGACAATTACTTCATTATACTTCACCTAGTTTGTGCAAGCATCATGGCAACCCACTCCAGTATTCTTGCCTGGAGAATTCCACAGACAGAGGAGCCTGGCGGGCTATGGTCCATGGGGTTGCAAAGAGTCAGACATGACTGAGCAACTAACACTTTCTCTAAAGATACAGCGTTCTGTTTTGGTTAAGTCTGTGGGAAATTCAGTTCCCTGTTTTTCCTGGCAGCATCCCATCTAAGGCCCCCATCCTCCCACCACAGCCTACACTGGTGCACTCTGTGCCTGCCACACGGCCCCTCTAGCTATGTCATCCTGGAAATTCCCTTTTCCATTTGAATGAGTTGGATCCATGGCTTCCTCTTCATTGCTCTCTTTCTCCTCTTTTTTTATGGTGGAGCCCATTTTCCAGTAGCTTTTGAGGAATTATGTTTGGGAGATAAGAAAGTCAAAAAGCTATTATTTCCTCACTCATGGTTGACAGTTTCCCTTCCATTTTTTTTTGCTTAGAACTTTGAAACCTTGTTGCAAGATCTTCTGGATCTCAATTTTGCTGTTGAGAACCCCTAGACAATCCTTATTCTCAATCCTTTTTGTGTACATACTATGAATTCTCTGGACCATTTTAGGATGCTTTTCCTTATCTTTTCACTTGTGAAATTTCATTATAATGTTACTTTGTAGGGAACTTTATCTATTTATTGTCCTGGGTACTTGGTGAGCACTATTGATCTAGAGATTCATGTTCTTTAAATTTGGAAATTTTCTTGTGTTTTTTTTTTTCTTTTGATAACTGCCTCTCTTCCATTTAGGGATTCCCTGGTGGCTCAGACGGTAAAGAGTCTGCCTGCAAGGAGGGAGACCCGAGTTTGATTCCTGAGTCGGGAAGATCCCCTGTAGAAGGAAAAGGCAACCCAGTCCAGTATTCTTGCCTAGAAAATTCCATGGCCAGAGGAGCCTTGTGGGCTACAGTCCATGGGGTAGCAAAGAGTCAGACACGACTGAGCAACTTCACTTTCACTTTCTCTTTCATTTTATATATTTTCTCTCTAAAGATCTTTTAGGTAAATAAATGTTGGACTTCTTGGATAGAATCTTATTATTATTATTATTTTGGCCACACGGCTTGTGGGATCTTACTTTCCCAACCAGGGATTGAACCTGGGCCCTCCACAGTGAAAGCCCAGAATCCTAACCACTGGACTGCCAGGGAATTCCCAAGAATCTTAATTTTCTTATCTTTTCACTTCCATTGTCCATTTTTTCCCCTACTGTCTGTAATATTTCTTCAAATTTGATGTCCAGCATCTTTATTGACTTTTTAAAAAATTAGCTATTATATTTTTAATGTCTAAGATGTTTTCTATTTCTGTTATTTTTGTTCTCTCTTTTATCCTGTTCTTGTTTCATTGATACAATATCTTCTCTTATCTCACCAAGTGTATTAAATTATAATTAAAGTGTATTAAAGTATAATTAAAGTGTATAAAAGTGTATAAAATTATACTTTAATACTTTGTATTAAAGTATAATTAAAGTATAATTATATTAAAGTATAATTAAAGTATAATTAAAGTGTATAAGTAAAGTGTATTAATTATAGTTTCTTTGAACATTTTTATATCTCTCTGCATTACTCTGTTTTCTTTTCTTCTATTTACTTGAGCTCTTTTTTTTTTTTTTTTCCCCTCCTTCACATCAGCAGCTTTCTTTGAATGTCAGGTGATTCTTGGATTTCTGTTCACATTTAAGAGTAAAGCACTAAAATTGTGTACGGATAGCATTTGTCACTGTGGGAGCAACTAGGGGACCTGCCACTTTTTCCCAATAGGATTTTCTTCCACAAAAATGTCAAGATTTTTAAGATATTTTTTCTGGGATAGTTAATTTTCTCCAGAGTAATATTCTATTATTTTCTGTTTGGGAAAGTGTATCTTGGTTGTTAGTGACCCATAGGTAAATGAGAGGAGAGGTCTAGGGAATCTCAAAATTTATAAATATTTTTCAGCCTGGCTTCACCTTCCTCTGTGTCTGGTACCCCTCAGACTAGAGCACCGCAACTCAGTTTCTTCATGTAATGTATCTCTTGCCTCCGTCATTGGAGGGGAAAGACAGGACCCTGCCTCCAGACCTGGGGACATAGAGCTCTAATGGTTCTATAAAGTTTTTTGAACAACTCCCTTGTTTCTAGTTCACACCTCACTTTCATCTTCTGTGGCATTTGTGCCTCTAATGCTTTAACCATTCTGAGGTTTTCTGAGGTTGTACCATACAAATTAACTTGCTTCTTAACCTATAGGTACACTTTGAATAAATCTTTCCTCAGTTTTACTAAGTCATCTACAATTCCTCCATCCCTATTCCATTTTCATAAATACTGGTCCAGGTTTCCAGTTGTCTGCTACTTTCATCAGAAAGAAAATTTCTATTTCTGCTCCTTGTATGTTATTTCAGTTCAGTTCAGTCGCTCAGTTGTGTCTCACTCTTTGCAACCCCATGGACTGCAGCACGCCAGGCCTCCCTGTCCATCACCAACTCCTGGAGTTTACTCAAACTCATGTCCATTGAGTCAGTGATGCCATCCAACCATCTCATCCTCCGTCATCCCCTTCTCCTCCCACCTTCAATCTTTCCCAGCATCAGGGTCTTTTCCAATGAGTCGGTTCTTCCCAACAGGTGGCCAAAGTATCAGAGTTTCATCTTCAGCATCAGTCCTTCCAATGAACATTCGGGACTGATTTCCTTCAGCATTGACTGGTTGTATCTCCTTGCAGTCCAAGGGACTCTCAATGGTCTCCTCCAACACCACAGTTCAAAAGCATCAATTCTTCAGCACTCAGCTTTCTTTATACTCCAACTCTAAAGTCCATACATGACTACTGAAAAAACCATAGCTTTGACTAGATAAATCTTTGTTGGTAAAGTAATGTCTCTGCTTTTTAATATGCTGTGTAGGTTAGTCATAGCTTTTCTTCCAAGGAGCAAGTGTCTTTAATTTCATAGCTGCAGTCACCATCTGCAGTGATTTTGGAGCCACCCAAAATTAAGTCAGCCACTGTTTCCACTGTTTCCCCATCTATTTGCCATGAAGTGATGGGACTGGATACCATGATCCTCGTTTTCTGAATGTTAAGTTTTAAGCCAACTTTTTCACTCTTCTCTTTCACTTTCATCAAGAGGCTCTTTAGTTCTTCTTCACTTTCTGCCATAAAGGTGGCGTCATCTGCATATCTGAGGTTATTGATATTTCTCCCAGCAATCTTGATTCCAGCTTGTGCTTCATCCAGCCCAGCATTTCTCATGATGTACTCTGCATATCCGTTAAATAAGCAGGGTGATAGTATTCAACTTTGATGAATTTGGAACCTTCCCAATTTGGAGCCAGTCTATTGTTCCATGCCCAGTTCTAACTGTTGCTTCCTGACCTGCATACAGGTTTCTCAGGAAGCAGGTCAGATGGTCTGGTATTCCCATCTCTTGAAGAATTTTCCACAGTTTGTTGTGATTCATACGGTCGAAGGCTTTGGCGTAGTCAATAAAGCAGAAGTAGATGTTTTTCTGAAATTCTCTTGCTTTTTTGATGATCCATCGGATGTTGGCAATTTGATCTATGGTTCCTCTGCCTTTTCTAAATCCAGCTTGAACATCTGGAAGTTCACGATTCATGTACTGTTGAAGCCTGGCTTGGAGGATTTTGAGCATTACTTTGCAAGTGTATGAGATGAGTGCAATTGTGCAGTAGTTTGAACATTCTTTGGCATTGCCCTTCTTTGGGATTGGAATGAAAACTGATCTTTTCCAGTCCTGTGGCCACTGCTGAGTTTTCCAGATTTGCTAGCATATTGAGTGCAGCACTTTCACATCATCTTTTAGGGTTTGAAATAGCTCAACTGGAATTCCATCACCTCCACTAGCTTTGTTCATAGTGATGCTTCTTAAGGCTCACTTGACTTCACATTCCAGGATGTCTGGCTCTAGGTGAGTGACCACACCATCATGGTTATCTGGGTCATGAGGATCTTTTTTGTATAGTTCTTCAGTGTATTCTTGCCACCTCTTCTTAATATCTTCTGCTTCTGTTAGGTCCATACCATTTCTGTCCTTTATTGTGCCCATCTTTGCATGAAATGTTCCCATGGTATCTCTAATTTTCTTGAATAGATCTCTAGTCTTTCCCATTCTATTGTTTTCCTCTATTTCTTTACATTGATCACTGAGGAAGGCTTTCTTATCTTTCCTTGCTGATCTTTGGAACTCTGCATTCAAATGGATATATCTTTCCTATTCTCCTTTGCTTTTAGCTTCTCTTCCTTTCCCAGTTATTTGTAAGGTGTCCTCAGACAACCATTTTGCCTATTTGCATTTCTTTTTCTTGGGGATGATCTTGATCACTGCCTCCTGTACAATCTCACGAACCTTTGTCCATAGTTCTTTAGGGACTCTGTCTAGCAGATCTAATCCCCCTTGAATCTACTTGTCATTTCCACTGTATAATCATAAGGGATTTGATTTAGGTCTTACCTGAATGGTCTAGTGGTTTTCCCTACTTTCTTCAATTTAAATCTCAGTTTGGCAATAAGGAGTTCATGATTTGAGCCACAGTCAGCCCCCAGTCTTGTTTTTGCTGACTGTATAGAGCTTCTCCATCTTTGGTTTCAAAGAATATAATGAATCTGATTTTGGTATTGACCATCTGGTGATGTCTATGTGTAGAGTTTTCTCTTATGTTGTTGGAAGAGGGTGTTTGCTATGACCAGTGCGGTCTCTTGGCAAAACTTTGTTAGCCTTTGCTCTGCTTCATTTTGTAATCCAAGGCCAAATTTACCTGTTACTCCAGGTATCTATTGACGTCCTACTTTTGCATTCCAGTCCCCTATGATGAAGAGGACATCTTTTTTGGGTGTTAGTGCTATTTATTGGGTGGCTTTTTTGCAAAGAGGCTCTTTTTTTGTAAAGAGGGCAGAAATATATTACTTGGTCTTCCTAAATCAAGAGGTTTCCTCACTGTTTTCCAGGTGAGGAAACTGAGACTCAGAGATCAGATGGCTTTCAAAGACTTCCTCATCCACTCCCTATTTCACCCAAACTGCTCTTTGTCCAAGTTATTGACGATCTCCACACTGTAGACACCAATGAACAATTTTCAGTTCTTACCTTACTTGACCTATCAGTAGCATCTGATACAGTTGATTACCTCCTCCCCTGTCAGGAGCCGCGAGAGGCATTACCGACAAAATGGAGGCATGGCCCCAGCCCCCTCTCCTCATCCCGCAGGCACAGTCCCAGAATGAAGGAGTTAGGTCTTGTGATTCTGACTTGTCCTTTCCTTCCTTCGGTTGAGTTGGCTGGAAAGTATGTTAAGGTGCTTATTGTCCTTGCATGAGAAAGCACAAAGCCTTCTGCAGTTGCCCAGGAAATAATCCATAAAGTTACATTTGTTCAAGGACCTTTACAAAGAATGTTCCAGGATGAGCACATAGGCCACAGCTTGAGGCCATGGGAAACATTGCTATCTGAAACCTGCTTGTAAGGGAAATGTTTATGGCAAAAGCAGTTTGCTGAGGGGTTAGGAATAATTAAGAATAGTTAGAAGCTAAAAGTTTAAGGTATGTTGTAGTATTTTACTATAGCTTATAGAAACTAGGAATTTTAGAGATACTAATAGCTAAAGAAGTCTTTTTAGGAGTTAATGAGCTCAAGCAGGATTTAGAAAGATAAGAAATAAACTGAGGAATGTGGTATGCAGCTGAGAGACAAACTTGAGTTACAATGTAATCACAAGGACACTTAAGAGGGAACTCTGAAGGACAACAATGATTTATGGAGACAGTAAATCTGGGTGAGGGGAAACTGAAGATGTCATACCTCTGACCTAATGCTTTTGTAAAAGTATAAAAGAAAACCTGATGCTTAAAATAAACATGCACCCCAGTGCTTTGAGCGAGAGACTGCATCATTTTTCTCCACCGACACTGTTCGTCCCTTTAGTGCTTCCCTGGCTGTCAGAGCTGGACTCCGGCACTCCCCCTTGATGTATTTTCTTTACCTTCCTCTTGAGCAGAACACTCTTCTCCCCATGCCCACAACTTCCTAATACTACTGGAATCTCCAGGCCTTAGTCCTTTGTCCTTTCTTTCTTTATTCTTTTTCATATTTTTAAAATCTTTCTTTCTATTTTTACTCCCTGTGTGATTTTTATCAATTCTCAAAGCTTTAATACCATTTACATGCAGATAACCTCCAAATCTGCATCTCCATCCCAAGGCTGTCTCCTGAGTTTCAGATTCAGTGTCCAACTGCCTACTCAACATCTTCACTTGGATGTCTCATGAACATCTCAACCTCAAGGTGACTAAGCCCAGACTCCTGATCTTCCCCAACAAGCCATCGTCACCTGTGGTATTCTCCATATCAGTTGATTGCAACTCCATTCTTCTGCTTACTCAGGTCAAAGACCTTGGCATCATTCCTCACTCCTTTCTTTCTGTTACACCCACATCTAGTCCACCAGGAACTTCTGACTCTACATTCAGTACTTCTTCAAATTAGACCACTTTTACACTTCCACAGCTAGCACCTTCATCTGAGCCACCATCATCTCTCACCTGTGTGCCTGTGTGCTTAGGTGGTTAGTTGCGTCTCTTTGCGACCTCACGGACTGTAGCCCACCAGACTCCTCTGTCCATGAGATTTTCCAGGCAAGAATCCTGGAGTGGGTTGCCATTTCCTACTCCAAAGTATCTTCCCTACCCAGGGCTCAAACCCGTGTCTCCTGCCCTGGATCTCCTGCACTGGCAGGTGGATTCTTTACCACTATGTCATGGGAAGCCCAATCTCTTCTAGATTGTTACAATTATTTCTGAACATATCTCCTTGCTCCTACGTTTGCCCCTTTATAACTTATTTTAATTCCAGGCCAAAGAGATTCTTTAGAAATGTAAATCAAATCACATCACTTCTTTGTCCAAGATTCAGTGAGTCCCCGAAGATCTGGCCCCTGTAATCTCTCTAAACTCAACTTTTCCTATACTCCTTCCTCACTCTGCAGCCACACTGGTATGCTTGATGTTCCCCAAACACAGTAGGTTTCCTTCATCTTAGTGTCTCTGTACTGTTTCTATAGCCAGAAACACTATCCTTATCTACCTTCCAATTACTCACTTTACTCCTTCAAGTCTCTTCTCAGTGACCACTCCTGACTCCAAACATCCCCATTCATGCTACCCTGTTCTATTTTTTCTTTATTCCATACCACTTAGCACTTTCTAATATTATATATGGGGTTCCCTGGTGGCTCAGACGGTAAAGAATCTGCCTGCAATTCCGGAGACCCAGGTTCAATCCCTGGTTTGGGAAGATCCCCTGGAGAAGGAAATGGCAACCCACTCCAGTATTCTTGCCTGGAGGATTCCATGGATAAAGGAGCCTGGCTGGCTAAAGTCCAGGGGGTAGCAGAATTGGACACAACTGAGCAACTAACACACACACACACACATAATAGTCTATATAAGTTCATTTTTATTGTTTTCCTGTTTATTTCCTGTCTCTCCTGCTAGAATGAATGTGTCTGTCAAGGATGGAAATCTTTGTCTATTTTGTTCTCTTGTCTGTCCCATGCATCAAGGACAATGTCTAGCGTAGCAGGCACTCAAAAATATTAGCTGAATATGAATAAAGGAATGAGACATGTTTTAGACCTGAGTATTTTTTTTTTTTATTGTATCCTGTTCTTCTCTGGGCCATCCTGAATATGGTACAATGACATTAAAATGCATTCTGTAGGTGTTCTGAGGAAGGAGTTTGCAAGATTGGCACTGTGCTTGAGAAGGGAGTAGGAGAAATGGATGGGAGAAATAAAATTTCATCCATTTTCCTTCCCAATTTTTCTTTTTGGTCCCCACATCTCCCTTTTTTGCTTTCAGTTAAGTTTTGTGTGAATTCTTATGTCATTTTGTTTTTTCCTCTTGTCTTACTAGATAAAAACACTCATTTCTAGGGATAATTAGGTTCATTCTATCACTAAACATACTTCCAGTTTCCATGCTAGTGATACATTTTCCTTTTTTGTCCAAGTAAAAGAGAATATTGATAATTCTAAACTTTCCTTTCCTTTCTATTGTTTCCCTGTACCCACACAGTCTATCTACTGGCCCTTAAAGAATTTTATTGTATAAGTAAATTCTGAGTTGACTCCAGTAGGATTTTAGAAAATTGTATAAAAGGATCTCAGTTAGTTATTAGTATGGTAAGATTGGTTTCACTGAAGCTAGTCACACTGGTCATCTTTCAGAATTTAAAACAAATAAATAAAATCTAATATAAAAATACATTTAGAAAGGATGGATCAAGTTCAAACTGCAGAAGCTGAGGTTTTGTGGCTTATACTCTTTTTTTTTTTAGTATTTGAATACTGACAAACACTCTCCCAAATAGTGACACTTTCAAAAGTCCTCAGATGCCTGGGCAGTGTTCATGAGGTACAAGGATGTCTGTGTTCAACGTACACATTTTAAACAAGTGGCCAAGGGCCTTATTTTATAATTTGTGGGGACTTAAATCTTTAGCACAGAAGATTTTCCTGAATTTCCAATTATATTGGACATGATATTTTCTTATAAAGTAAACAAATTTGTTTTCTGAAACTAATAGAAAAGTTAATTTTTTTCATGTGTAATTTAAGTCAGATCAATTTAAAATTAGGTATTTAAACATATATAACTAGTATGTGGAATGAGCATGATTTGTGATAATATAATTATGACCCTGTTTTATTTTTTAATCTCCCACTGCCCCTTTACATTTAGTGGGAACAATGAAACCTTGACCCTGATGAAAACTCAGGCTGTCTCACAGTTTTTCTGCCCACTCTTGGGTAATGCACAGTCCTGACATCCTTTTAGATCATAAACACAGACTTTACAGCTATCAATCAAAACTACAAACTCAAATTCCTTTCTCTGTCCCAGCTGGGACCTGCTTAGACTAACGCCTGCAGCAGAGGATAACGAGAGGCGGCATGGCTGGCTGCGCTATTTCTCTACTTTCTGCCTCTCCCATGAACCCTTCTCCTACTGGCTCTGGGTGTCCAGCTCCAGCCCCCACTATCCTCCTGGAGGACACACCCAAGATGACCCCACACAGGAAATATTCAGAGTTGCCCTCCTGGACAGCTCCAGGGAGGGTACACTCTCCTGGCTGTACCATAAAGTAGAGACTCAGCCCTTCTAGATTTGCCAGGTGTGAGTCAGCTCCCAAGCCTCTTTACTCCCCGACCATGATGGTCATGCTCTCCACCCCCAACTAGGTATCACAGTGTAGTTTTTCCAGCTATGCCCTTCTCACTAGATCCTCTCTTTCAACCTTTGTTTTCCTGAAGCAAGTTGAGGGGAGAGGCACAGAACTCAGAGTGAGGGAAAATTTCCTCTTTGTGGCAGAATGCCTCAGTCGTGTCTGACTCTTTGTGAACTTTTGGACTGCAGCCTGCCAGGCTCCTCTGTCCATGGGATTTCCCAGGCAAGAATATTGGAGTGGGTTGCCATTTTCTCCTCCGGGGGATCTTCCTGACCAAGGGATCAAACCTGCATCTCCTATGTCTCCTGCAGTGCAGGCAGATTCTTAACCTGTTGAGTCATCAGGGAAGCCCATACATGGGGGAGGGTAATTGTAGTAACTTTCTACCGTTAATAACTGCTGCAGGCAGAGATCGGCAGTGGATGCCAACTCCAGGTGGTGAGGAACCAGGCTATTCACACGGTCTCGAAGAATCACACCCCAACTTATTTATTCATTACCAAGTCATAAAGGTACCATCATGGTGGAGAAAACTGAGACATCATCTTAACCGAGTGATCAACTTTAACATGGCCAATAATGGAAAGTGATCCTCCAGGGCCCCCTGAGAGACACACTGAGATGGACCCAACATGATCTGTGTAATCTTCTTGCCAAAGATGCTTGATCTTAATCTAATCATGAGAAAACAATCAGACAAATCCAGACTGAAGAGACATTCTCAAAAACAACTGGCCTACATTTTTCTTAAAAATGTCATTGTCATCAAAGAGAAAACAAGGTGGAGGAAACATTTTAGACTAAAAAAGATTGAAAAGCCATGAAAACTTAATGCAATGTGGGATTCTTAATCAAATCAGAGACTCACCTCCTTCTCAAACAACAACAACAAAATCCTTAAAGGACAGTTTAGGAAATTTGAGTACGGTTTGTATAGGTAACAGCAGTGTACCAGGGTTAACGTTCTCGAGTGTGATGAGTGCATGATGCTTGTGTGGAAGAATGCCAAGTCTCAGGAGAGAGAAGAAAATATTTATGGGTGAAAGGTCACACTGCGAGAGCATAAGAGAGAGCAAAACAGAGGCAAAATATAGCACAGTTGGGTAAATCGAGGCAAAGACTTGGCTGTTTATTTTTTCAACCTTTCTGTAGATTTCTGATTTCTTAAACATCAGGGAAAGAAAAAGTTGTGGAGTCAGCTCTTGTCTTTTTCCTTTGCAAGTATAGAAATGGAGATTTGACATCTCTCTTTGAAATTTTGTTGTGTCTCGATGTTTGATTGAAACTTCAGGTATGACATCTTACTACATGTGTACACACACATGTAACAGTGACAATCTCAAAATGTTTGTACAGATATTACAAATTACAATTAATCAAACATTTCCACTTATGTTAGCATCACAACAACCTTGGAAATAGCTAGACAAGGTACTGTTTTTATTATTCCCATTTTCCAAATGAAAAACTGAGCAGCAGAAACTCTGAGCAGCACAAGCAAGTTCACACACCTAAGGCTAGTATCCTCATCCCCTGATTGCAGATCCCATATTTTTTCACTACACATATTCAACACCCAGGAGGGCTTTAAAAAAAGCCCCTGAGTCTCTCATTACTTCATTTTTTACAGAAAGTAAGAGAGAGACTTAAGGGTATTTGTTTATCCCCATTGTCTGAGAATTCCAGATGAGCAATGATACAGGAGCTCATTCAGCTCACTGGATCTGCATGCTAGTAAGCCCTGATCAAGACTCTGCTTTGACAGGCAGCTAAAACCCACAGCCCCACCTATCCGGGCTGAAGAGTCGGACAATGCTAGTCTCAGAGTCCTATACCCATGTGACTGCAGATCAGCTATAGCACCATGAGGAGCTTGTAGAGATGGATGCCCCTGAGGCTGAGGCAACATCCCCTCAGAATGTGGAGGTGACTCTTGTCACAACTCCAGCAACTTTCAGGGAGATGACAGCTCACACAGAAGGAAGCTCACATGAGTCACAAACCCACAGCCCCAGAATACTAAGCAGTTCTCTTTCCACCTGACAGCTGGGGTGAGCAGAAGCTGTCTCCACTCTCTATTTTTTCTTAACTAAAAACAACTTAAGGGGGAAAACAAAAACCGAAAGGTCACCCTTTCTGAGCTTGGTGGAGACCACATATTTGTGGTGAGGAGGTAGAATGGGCCTCCAGACACGTGGCCCACATTGTTTCTCCTTTTGTGTCTTACTAATGAGAGCAGATGTATCTGCCTGCACTGTCAACTGAAGATGTGAGGAAAGGGGAAAAAGGGAAAGAGAATAGATGAAGTAGGTAAACTGCATAGAATATCACCAGGATCCTTCTTTGCAACAGGACTTTATTAAATGTGGTTGGGAATATCTGGCTTCCCAAGAAATCACAAGATACACCCTTAAATGATTACAAATTATTATTGGGAATACAGTTTCCTTTAAAGCCAGCTTGTCACGTATTTTTTGCAGCCTTGGCAATCTTAACTTCTCAGTATGTTCTAAAACTCCTGTTCTCTCTATGGGATCTATTTGGAAAATGAAAACTTGTTAACCAGGGCTCTGCTCCTGATAGATGGATACCACAGTGATCCATGGTCCAAACTCTGGAAATTTTTCCAGTTTCCCTAGAAATTTACTCTGCAAATCTGAGACAGCATGCCAACAACTAACGGTGGTCAACTCTATAATGTCTGTAATGTGCCTTTTCTGTGTTACTTAAGATTATTCAGTTCTGCTCAAGAAAGTAAGAAATGTGTAAAGAAGATAAATGATACTGGGTAGAGAAACAAGGAGCTTGTGAGACAGGCAGAATTAACATCATGTTTATAATAAGACTAAGTGGATTAATAATCTCTGAGTCATGGGGGCCATGGACATAGGAAACAATGTGTGTACTGAGCATTGAGGAAAGGATGATATTCACATCCGTTTACCTATGGCATGAAACACGAAACAGTCAAGATACACTAAAATATATGTGAACCGTATGAGGACTTAAAAGTATTATTTGGTATGATTTTTATTGTTAAATGTATTCTTAAATCAGTCACCCACTGGTGATCCCATTCTGGCCTCACAAATCCTCAAAAATGCAGAGTCCACAGCTGTACATCAAGCTAACTAGTGAGCTGCAGTTAATGGTCGGGTAGATTTGTGCTTGAGTCTTTCCAATAGAGCAAGTGTGCTATTGACCCAGGCACCTTCTGTCTGCTAGTGCAGATATTCAAAAAATGTGAACTGAAGAAATGAGTGGATCCTATTATTGAGTTTTTTCTAGATACACTTTTGAAAATAAAACCACAGACTCAACATGACCTTTTGACTGAATAGATTAAACCTGGAAAATCTATAATTGAATAATTTTAAGGAGCCTGGAGGATCTCAGAACAAAATTTCAAGGAGAAAAAATGAGCTAGAAGAAGATTCCATTGCTAACTGTGTACCTTGTTTCTACATGGCCTCACCACAGACCCTGGGTGATGTTGCATCGTGGCCATCTTCATTTGATTTTCATCACATTATAATTTTCAGGTCTTAGTCGTCTCCTATGCTCACCTTTGAGAGAGATCCAGAGAAAGGGGAGTTTTATATGTATGTGTGTTGTATGGGGCATTCTAGAAATGGGGTTTATGTTTTTTTTCCCCTATTGTGAGTGAGGTACTATATCCACACTGTTAACTCCTTCAGAAATCACTATATGTGTTACCTGCATTTTCAGATGAAGAGACTGAGCTTCAGTGAGGGTAGTAACTTGTCCTAGGTATACATAGGTAGCAAAGCCAGAATTTAATGCTGTGTCCATCTGATGTCCCCCAGATCATTTTACAGAAATATTGTCCTAAGGAGAAGGACGCTCACAATGGTAGAAACATGAGATTTTTCTAAAACAACAACAACAACAAAAAAACACAGGCAAACACCAGACACTGGAAGAACATTGCAACCATTTCCGAATGTTATTTCTTAGAATGAATGAAATTAATTTCTTTTTTAATGACATGACTTGGTATTCTGTAAAGGATAAAACATCAGATGAATACATCTAAAGTAGCAGTAAAACGTTTGGTGAATTTACAGTTAAAATGGAAATAAAACTGATTTAGTAAACTTGGAACACTTTTTTTTTTAACCATGGGTTTGGTAAGGTTTGGCTCATCCTCTTGGATAGGAAAATCATTTTCTCCAAATTAATTTCTTGAAAATTCAGCTGTCCCAGCCTTTCAAGCCAGGAGGTTAAATAGATCTGATCAATACCAGAGGCCTCAGAGTATCCTGACCAGGGTCATAAATGAAATGGGTTAGATAATTTTAATATCTGATATAGTAATCCTCAGGGGCAACCGAACTGCCCAAGAATCATCCCTCCATTCATTTCTGCTCATTTAGGTATCAAGAAGATTTCTGGAGAGAGATCTGGCATCTGGATGCTGCCGTTAAGGCAGATGAGGAGAAATGGAATATAACAGTGTCCTGGGACTCTCTGCCAGCAACCTATCCTTAATATCACCCTGAAATATGCTGAACCAGATCAAGTACCAGAATATTCACAGATGTTAGGAAACCAAAATAGGTCTTCAAGGAGAAAAATGAAGATGTATCTATTTAAATTTAGTTTCATTCATCTTCATTCATTCACTAAAACAACTTGTTCACTCATCCATCTAATTATCCATCCATGCACCCATCCATACAACAAATATTTATTGAGCACTTATTATGTGTCTGGTGTTCTGCTAGACTTGAACTAGAGTTTAAAGACTTGTGTGGTGAAATAGCCACTAGCCACATGTGGTTACTGAGTACTTGAAATGTGGCTGGCTCAAATTAAGTGTTATAAGTGGGCATGGAACAAAGGACTGGTTCAAAATCCAGAAAGGAGTATTTCAAGGCTGTATATTGTCACCCTGCTTATTTAACTTAAATGCAGAACACATCATGTGAAATGCTGGGCTAGATGAAGCACAAGCTGGATTCAAGTTTGCTGGGAGAAATATCAATAACCTCAGATATGCAGATGATACCACTCTAATGGCAGAAAGTGAAGATGAACTAAAGAGCCTCTTGATGAAGGTGAGAGAGTAGAAAAGTTGGCTTAAAACTCAACATTCAAAAAATGATCATGGCATCTGGTCCCATCACTTCATGGCAAACAGATGGGGAAAAAATGGAAATGTGACAGACTTTATTTTCTTGGGCTCCAAAATCAGTGCAGATGGTGACTGCAGCCATGAAATTAAAAGATGTTTGCTCCTTGAAAGAAAAGCTATGACCAACCTAGATGGTGTATTCAAAAGCAGAGACGTTTCTTTGCCGACAAAGGTCTGTCTAGTCAAGGCTATGGTTTTTCCAATAGTCATATATTGATGTCAGAGTTGGACCATAAAGAAGGCTCAGCACTGAATAATTGATGCTTTTGAACTGTGGTGTTGGGGAAGATTCTTGAGAGTCCCTTGGGCTGCAAGGAAATCAAACCAGTCAATCCTAAAGGAAATCAACCCTAAACATTCATTGGAAGAACTGATACTGGAGCTCTAATACTTTGACCACTTGATGTGAAGAGCCGACTCATTAGAAAAGACCCTGATACTGAGAAAGACTGAGGGAAGGAGGAGAAAGGAGTGACAGAGGGTGAGATGGTTGGATGGAATCAGTGACTCAATGGACATGAGTTTGAGCAAACTCTGGGAGATAGTGAAGGACAGGGAAGCCTGGCATGCTGCAGTCCATGGGGTTGTGACGAGTCAGGCATGACTTAGTGACTGAACAAAAAAATAAGTATGAAGTACATGACAGATTTCAAAGACTTATTATGAAAAAAATGTAAAATATCCCCTCAAAAATTTTATATTGATTATATGTTGAAATTTTTTAATATATTGGCTTAAATTAAAATATATTTTTATAATTAATCTCCTCTATTTCTTTTTACCTTTAAAATGTAAGTAACAGAAAATTGAAAGTACATATATGGCTTTCAAAATATGTCTATGGAACAGCACTGTTATAGAATATTTGCAGAAGATTCCTTCCTGCTATTATGCTTTTTGGGGGACACATATAGGGTGTTTTTCAGGGAAGACAGTAAAATACAAAGGCAGAAGGTATGATCCATGGTGGTTAGATAATACTTATAGGTTTGTATGAGTGTGCTCAGTTGCTCAGTTGTGTCTGACTCTTTGAGACCCCATAGACTGTAGCCCACCAGGCTCCTCTGTCTATGGAATTTTCCAGGAAAGAATCCTAGAGTGGGTTGCCATTTCCTACCTCAGGGGATCTTCCCAACCCAGGGATCAAACCCACGTCTCTTGTGTCTCTTGTATTGGCAGGCGAAATCTTTACCACTGTGCCACTTGAGAAGCCCCATTTCTAGGCTTGGTGAGGGGAGTCATTAAATTTTTGTTTTCAAAACTTTACTTTGGATGCTAAAAATCCAGGCCCAATGTTCTGGAACTGAAAAAGTATAGAAAATTTGGGATGCTGAAATGTTTGCCACTCTGGTATTTCCTGTGCTGTTATTGGATGGATGTCCTAGTTTCCTGAATATCCATAAATTCCTGCTGGCACATGGGGACAGTAAAAAAGATGGCATTGAAAGAAGCAAATTCTTACGGAATAGGTTGTTTGACATGATGATGTTATGGGAATTAAGCAATTCTAACTTTGATCTTGTCCCTCTTTTTTGAAATAAGACATCTGGGTTGTTTTATGTCTGCGTTGACCTACTAGCAGGAAAATAAATAAATAATTTGAACTGTAATTAGGTTGGGAATAGCATCTAATGACTTAGGGAGTTTGTAAGATTAACTAGTTTTGGCAAAAAATTCTAAATAAATAAAAGTTAGAGGGCTCAATTCCAAGCTTTTTTTTTAAAATAAAAATTTAATTAAAATGTAATTTAATTTAAAACATCATAATATTCTCAGATCAATGAATTTAGTGGCTTTTCTCCCTTCAAAAAGCTACGTAAACTAAAATGGGTCCCTCCTTTTTCTATTATTCACAAGTGGTACATGGTTTATAAGTTCCTTTCGTGACCACAATGATGCTCGGTCACCTCATCCCTAGAGCAATGAGAAGAGTATGGGTGAGTGGTCTGGCCCTTGGGAACGACTGAAAACCACACTGAAAAACTCCTCGTGCAGGTCCTCAGGCACACAAGTGCTCTGTGTCTATCCATGTCCAACATGACTCATGATGGAATTAACTTTCTCTTGCCTAAAGAGCTTAAGAGAAGATTTTGAAATATACTTTGGGGATTTATGGAAGTGAGAGACTTAAGAATATGAGTATCATGAACCTCAAGGACCTGTCAGTGACTCTACTGGGAAGAACACAGCAGCATAAGAAAGAAGAAATGGGACATGGGGGTGATTTTCTCTGGTATTAGAAAACATGCCATCAACACCAGATATTATAAGAGACAGATGGCATGGCAGATGCTCTGAAAGAAAAATGACTTACTACCAGGTGAACCAGAAAAAAAAATAAACAAGAAGGACAGAGGGAAAAGTACACAAGTTCCTCTCTGTTGTCAAGAACATCTTCCCATAGCTGTAAAATGTCTAATTGCATTCCACAGGGTTGCACATTACAAAGGCAATCTCACCCCCTTTCTCCACTGATTGCACTTTTGGAGTTTATGGCCATTCTTTTGAGAGGACTCACTTTTGCCTATTGGATTTTTAAGGAAGAAAGGAAGGCAGCATCTAATTTGATCCATGATGCTAAAATATTATGAGAATGATACTGCTAATTTTTCTGTGGCTCAGTTGCTTCCATTTGATATGCAGATCCTAGATGAAACTCACGTAGGTTTATTCTAGAAATGTTCCCACTTAATATCCTTTCATAGTTGCAAATCAAGTGAATGGGGTTGGCACTTTAATAGATTTAAATCAAAATTGTTTAAAATGAGTCTTAGAAAGCTGGTCTGTGTTCTCTCATTGGTTCCCCAGAATTTAATATAGGTTCCTTGGCAAAATTATAAGTTAGGGTGTGTTATGGGTCTATGGAATTGACAAGGAATGGTTGAAAGCAATAAAGATGATCTACAAATGCAAAGGGTTTACTGTGAAGCACACATATAGAGAATAGTGCCAACATATATAGATTTAATATACAAAAATTCAGCAATATGCACTTGGAAACCACTGTTCCATCACTTATATTAGACAGAAATGGATGCAACTGAGCCTAAAATTGCCAATGTGAGTTGCTAAAATAAGAAAAGTATGTGAATAATATTAAGGCCATTGCCAAAAGGAAAAAAAAAACATGTCTGGGAAAGTATCTAGTGATGATTTTGTCACTATATTTGGAGATGAAATTGAACAACTAAAGGCTACCAAGTAACACTAACAAATAACTACTATGGCTACTATAGGGTTTTCAAGGGTAATTTTGATTATATGTAACATTTACTTTTCTTTATTGTTTTTAGAAACCCTAATAGGCTTCCTAAGGTAGACCCCATTGTACACATACAATTTTCACTAATACACATACACATATGATTTACAAAATCATTGCAAAAATGAAACTTAATAACCTGGAGTCCAGACATAGCTTAGACACCTTTTTTTTTTTCATTTTAGAGGAGAAAATGCACCCAAGATCACCTGGCAATCTCTGTCTATTCTAGTCCTTATTTTCTTCTTTTTATCCTATTTCTTCTCTCCTTTGCCCAGATCAGTCCTTTCCTCTGTTACAGTTAAGTAGGAGAGACTAAATGTGGAGAATGAGTTTCTAGAGATTAATATCAAACTAGCCCTTCCATCTGGCTCACCTTGGAACAAATAAGTATACTGTTTGAGGATACACACTTTCTACAAACCTAGGGAGACATCACAGGGAAGCTTTTTCAATCTAGAATGAGTCCTACAGAGAGACTTGCCTACAGTGTATCCCGGCTAAGTCCTCCCAGAGGAATAAGCCCTGGGTCTGATGCACCAGCCAGGAGTGGATCTCCCTTTTGTGGGGGTGGGGAGAGCAGGCTATATTCCAGCATAAAGTGGCTGGTTGCCACAGAGCTATGAAATGCCATGTTCCTTGACCCTATCAACAAGTGCAAATCTCTATTTGACACCCTTTGTTAGACTTCCAAACTTCAATAACTCATGATAAAACAGCTTCCTATTCTGCTTTGTGGAATTTTCTGTAAGAAACTCAGAGAAAATATAAATATTGCCTGATTCCAGCAGAGGGTGGATAATGCTGCAGTTACATTCTATCAGGCAGCAATCTGTTTTTTTTTTTTTTTTAATATTTTGAAGCTCCCTTCTAATGTCAGCACATAATCTGTGTTTATACAAGAGACACCATTATCTTATTAGTATCACATAGTTTGGCTCCTAATTGAGAATATCCTCCTTCTGTAGGTATATAATGCAGGTTATAACGTTTTCTGTTTCAGAGACTTTTACTTTATATGCCTCAGATTAAAGATTTATACTTTATATCCCTCAGATTAAAGATAATGGTAGAATGGGCAGTGGAGAAGGCAATGGCACCCCACTCCAGTACTCTTGCCTGGGAAACCCCATGGACAGAGGAGCCTGGTAGGCTGCAGCCCATGGGGTCGCGGAGAGTCGGACACGACTGAGCAACTTCACTTTCACTTTTCACTGTCATGCACTGGCGGAGGAAATGGCAACCCACTCCAGTATTCTTGCCTGGAGAATCCCAGGGACGGGGGAGCCTGGAGGGCTGCCGTCTATGGGGTCGCACAGAGTCGGACACGACTGACGCGACTAAGCAGCAGCAGCAGCAGAATGGGCAGAATGAGCCGAAAAAAAAAATGCTGAAAAATCCCAGATGTTCCTCTATCCTGTACATAGCATAATTGCAAAGGACATTTTTCCTAAGAGGAAAATAGTTCACTAAGCACTTAAACTGGGAAGTAATTTCAGTCTTTAAGAGCTGCCACTAAATGGCATCTTACTTGACAATTGTGCTCGCATGATAGTGTCAGTGCAGTGTTTTAATGTGGCATTAAGAATACTGTGACATCATACTATACTTGCAATACATACTTCTTACATAAATAAAATGTTTATGATTCACTTTATCAAACACCTATTCTTTGCTTTGACAAAAATATGCATTTTATGTCATTTCCATGGATAATTTTTTATTATGAATTTCCAACACTGATCTTGCTTTATAATAAACTTCTAATTTACTCAAATCAAAAAAGCAGAAAACTCTAGCAAAAAATAAGATATATAAATATATATTTTAACCATTTACCTGTGGTTGAGACAAAGATAAATGATAAGGAAAAAAATTTCCATAACTTTTTTTTCAGAAATTCAACCTACAGAAACATTTATATATACTTCAATCATTTACAGATTCCATAACTTCTATAACCCTCTAGCAAGAACAAACTTTTACAGAACCTGACTTATTACAAGATCCAGAACTATTTTTTGAATCATCAAAATTAAATTTACCTTTAGTGTAATTTTACGTTATGTTCTAATTCATTAAAAATTTATAAATCCATGTCATATATAAGCCTTGAATAATCAAAATATTATTTTTTCCCTTATTTTTCCCAAATATCTTCATTCTCATTTACCTCAGGTATGTGAAAATTCATATGAGCATAACTCTCAATTAACTAGAAACTTCTTTTAAAATTTTCCTTCCAAACTATCTTCTTTCCCAATCGGTTCCATAAATAAACACAAATTGAAGAAAACCTGGTTTTAGGAACATTCTGAAAGCTTTCACGGGGAGATGCTTAAATTATCTTCAAACAGTTGTAACAGAAAGGGGATAAAATACTGCAGCTCCTTGAGACTCAAAAACCAGATTGCAACGAAGAGTCTCATTTTGAAACAGTCAGTCCTATAACGTCTCTGGTCACGGTAGCACTTAGCACTTATCATCACAGATTGGAAACTAATCAAACCTAGAGTCATTATAAAATAAGAAGACCCTCAGAGAACTCCAAAATAATGATGGCTGGGTTATAAACTCCCTTTCCAATTATGTTTATTGTTTTAGTTGATGGAATCACAGAAGTGAAACAAACCTGGAGAAAATGAGCACCTTAACTGCAGAAGCCACACTCCCAGTGAGGGCTTCCCTGGTGGCTCAGATGGTAAAGAGTCTGCCTGCAATGCAGGAGACCTGGGTTCTATCCCTGGGTTGGAAAGATCCCCTGGATAAGGGAATGGCAACCCACGCCAGTATTCTTGCCTAGAGAATTCCATGGAGAGAAGAGCCTAGTGAGCTACAGTCCATGGGGTCACAAACAGTCAGACATAACTCAGCTACTAACACACACACACACACACACACACACACACACACACACACACACACACACTCCCAGTGCCTGCAGATGCTTAAAAATCAATGAAGATGCAGGATGCAGAGCACTAACTTTGCAGGTAAATATTGAAACTGAAAGATCGACTGGAAAGGTTTTTATTTTTCACATTCAACCAAATAAGTCTGAATATATTTCATTTCCTACCGTGAGTGGAATAAGTCATCAAGCTAGAATCAATAACTCTAGGGTCTTTTATTAAATTTCTTCACTCACCTTCCATGGGGGTGTTACTGTCTGGTCGATTTGCAAAAACTACATCCACATACTCGAGCTGCAGCCTCTGGAGGGAGCCCTTCAGTCCTGGGAATAGAAGCAGGAAAAATCTCAAAAAGTCTAAACATGAGCACTATTGGAAATTGCTGAAGTTTGCTTTCCTTCAAGAATTTACTTTAAGAAGAGCACTGGATTAGTTTCAAAAAGACATTGAATACAATGATGTGTTCATTGGCCCCTAGAACCCTTTAAAAATATATCAAGGATTGACATTATCCCCAGCAAAGAAAAGCCTTAGAACTTTCTCAGCAGTACTAGTGCTCTACTGGAAACCCACACTTGGCAGTGACCTTTCACAGTGGCTCCTGTGTGGCTGAACCTAGAAGCAAAGTTTAGAACAAAAAAGCAGCCTAAAAGTTTAACTTCTTTCTTTTTGAAAAATGCAAGTTAATGTCACATTTTGAATTACTTAATGGGCTTATAGTGTGATGGAAATATATTTATTGCACATCCAAAACATTAAAATTGTGTAAATCACAAATAAATGACTGACAATCTCATCTTAATGTACACATGGGTTTTAACAGGAATGAAAGGGTTGGCAAATGAAGGTTTCATTCAACATTTTACTAATTGAAACAAAGTTTGGAGAACCTTAAATATAGCTGAATCCTACCATTTCTATTATTCCCCCTTATTTTGAGAAGAAACAAAAACACTAGAAGCTCTAAAGATTTAAGGGGTAATATAAAGGAGAGAGTTAGAATTTTAAAGCAACTTGAACCAATAATCTATGTCTCAACTCTAACCACTGAATCACATTCCTATGATTACTCAGAAAAAAAAATTTAATTTCAGTAAAATTAATACTTCACTGAAATAGGATGTATTGTATATAATATTATGCAACCAAAAGGTTGACAGTGTTCAAGAATTACTTTGTCTCATTTCTAAGAGGCACAGCACTTCCTTATCAGCCTATTTAATTCCACAGGAAGACTGGAGGTTTTTCTCTTTTTATTATAGGCATAAAATTAATTGCATGTTAAATGAGGCTCTTATAAATTTAAATCTGGCTCATTTAAATTTGATTTTTCAAACTGGTTTATTGGCCAGCCACAATTACTTTTCTGACAGGAAAATGGAGTGCTTGACTCCAGTTCCGGAAATATTTTCTCATTCACTGAGAAAGGACTGATTGTCTGTGATGGTAGCTTGTTAAGAGAAGCACTGATGAAGGGATTAGGACAGACAGGTATTGTAAGGTAACGTCTAATGTCTATCCTTAAAAACTGTGGTGACCTTCATGCTCGGGGTATTACCAGCTATCTCAATGGGCATCTTGAAATTAAATTTACCCTAAAAAGCATTATGATATGAACCCCCTCTGGAAGCAGTTGTATGTATGGAGAAAGTAAGGAGAGGAAAAGATAATCAAGCAAACAACCCGCCATGCTCCTCTGTCCATGAGATTCTCCAGGCAAAAATACTGGAGTGGGTTGCCATGCCCTCCTCCAGGGGATCTTCCAGCCCCGGGATCGAACCCAGGTCTCTTATGTTTCCTGCATTGGCAGGCAGGTTCTTTACCACTAGTGCCACCTGGGAAGCCCAAATAACAGGGTATCCCAAGGTCTGAAAGGTTGGAAATCTGTACTCTAGCATGGGATCCCACTTGCTATTCCACGAAGTTATTTGACTTTTTTTGTGTGACTCAGTTCTCTAATCTGTAGTGAAGATAACAATACTTATAACCTTCAGAATCACTGCTCCAGAGAGCAAATAAAATCAGTTGGCAAGCACTTGGTAAGTGTAACAGTCTATAGAAGTGAGGTAATTATAACAGTGGTGCTCACCTCTGGAAAGATTCAGGATAAGCGGTGCCAAAGATTTTCACTGGACCTCCTTGTTTGAAAAGGAAGTCATTAGTGACAGTTCTGGTCCATGCCTGGCACTGGAGACAAAGTTCTCCTTTCTGTTGATGGTCTTCTACCTCTGTGTCTCTTCTTAACAGCTCGGCCAGGGATAAGAGTAACTAGGAGAAAAAGCTATGACTAACTTGACCCTGTTGAAATGAGGTGTGATCAGTGATGATGTAAGTTTTTTTCTTCGGTGTCCTAAACATGTACTGAGTCTCAATTTGATCCTGAAACTGTGGCAGGCTCTGGGTGTTTAAAGATGCATGGATGTAGTATTTATACTTATGGAGCAAACAGTACATATTGAGAGCCTTTGTTGGTACAGGTTCATTGTTCAAAGTAATAGTGTGTACCCATAAATAATGACATGGAACTTGATATAATGACAATATTCTCTGTATTCAGTCATTCCTCATTTCTCAGTTCTTTCTCTGGAAAGCATTTTTTTTCTTATTTTTTAATATTTAGGCCAAGAGTCAAGAGTACTCATATAAGAATATAAGAAATAATGGGTTGCATCCTGTCAGTGATCCACCGAGTCCCTACTCTGACCTTGAACTGAAGTAAAAAGAGGTTGTGTTCCTAAGAGGCACTGTCCACTCACTTTGAAAATCTTAATCACATAAAGCCTTGTAATCCATGGTATGAATTTCGGATTTTACTCCACATGAGATAGCAGAAGGTTGGTGAGGGCGTAAGGAAATGAGAGTTAAGCCAGGAAAATGATGTTATCAGGTTTGTGTTCTGAACTGATACTCGGCTGCTGAGAGTGACCTGTGAGGGGCCAGAGAGAAAGCAGGGAAGGAGACCAGAAGGAGGTCACTGCAGCAGACCATGCGTGGACCAAGTTGGTGAGAAGTGTTCATGTTCAGGACAAGTTGTATAGGTAGAGATAAGAGGAATCTGGGTGTGCTGAATACGGAGTGTGGAGCTGGAGGTATCAAGGAGGACTCTTAGATTTTTGGCCTGAGAATGAAGTGACTGTTAGTAAATGAAGTCACAGGAGAAACAGATCGGTGGTAGGAGCCAGGTTGGGTCTGAGCAGCACATCAGTCAACCCCACAGCGCTCTTGGCAGGTGGAGGGGCCAGTCTGGCATTCAGAGGAGAGGTGCACGTGCAGGTGAGACACACAGCTTGGGACCCAGCACTGGCTGGGTCTGAATGACCCTGCCAATGTCTTTTAGCCCCTTTGGGCTTTAGTATTCTCATCTTTCCAAACACAAAATGGAGCTAGATGATCTTTCTGTTTCCATCCTTCATGTGACTGCCAAACAAATCAGGTAGTCCTGCCTTTTTCTATTTGGATGCTTTAATCTTGTAGCTAAATTGTAGCAACATAAAGGCTTGCTGACAAGTGTCTTCTTGAGAGCCATTTAGAGTTTATCTCCAATAAACAGTCATGTTCTATTTCCACTGAGCAAAAGTTTCTTGAGCTCTGACTTGGGGCCAAGTATTGTTTTAAGTAGATGTGTGAAAATGCATTGACCTTGGCTCCAGAGGGGCATCCAAATGGCTAATCGTAACCTAAGGACACAAGTGCTCCCATGCACTGGATGTACTTGCTGAAGTGCAATTTTGTTCTTGTTTTTAATTTTTTATTTGTTTATTTCTTTTATTTTTGGCCATTCTGGGTCTTCGTTGCTTCAGCCTTTCTCTGGTTATGGCAAGCAGGTGCTACTCTCCAGTTGCAGTGTACAGGCTTCTCTTTGCAGTCGTTTCTCTTGTTGCCGAGTACGGGCTTCAGAGCATGGGCTGAGTAGTTGCAGTGGGTGGGCTTAGTTGCCCCATGGCATGTGGAATCTTCCCAGGCCAGGGATCAAACCCATGTTCCCCAAATTGGCAGGTGGATCCTTAGCCACTAGATCAGCAGGGAAGTCCGAGAAGGCACTTTTGACATTAGCCTGTCCCTTGGCACTAACACGGTATCTGTGGGAGTGAAAACAGGAGGAGCAGGATTTTCCTGCTCTCAAGGAAATGTCTAGAAGTTAACTGGAGATTCCTCAAAAGTCCACAGGAGGATAAATTATGTTATGTAAAGAAAATAGCTTTCAAGTGACAGTAAAAAGAAATCGAAGTTAATCTCCCTTTTAGGTTCTGAAGTTTAACAGGAACTGCTTTGTTCATCAGGTAAAACAATTCAATTAAACCTATTTCACAGGCATCTATAGAAATATGCTCATTTCAGACATTAAGCAGGTTGGCAGGTTAGAAGTGGGTCACGTGTTCACTGTGGCAGGTTTAACTCTGTAGAAATAAGGCCATGAGTAGTTTGGAAATTCTGCAAGGGTTCTATTCAAATATGCTGTGTCATCATCTTCTACTCCTATGGCATATTTGTTTTCCTGTCAGGCTTGAAGATAGATGTTGCCTTAAATAATGTACACTGCTTCTCCATTTAATTTTCCAGCTTCTTCTCGTCAGACCTTCAGTCATGATTTGAGACATGCTTCTTAAAGAAGACTGTCCTGTACTAGAATAAGTGGCTACACCTCCCATTATGAAACATGATCATTTGGGGTGGATGATTTCAATTTACTATGAACATGGTACATCAGAAAGGGACCCTGTAGTGAATCCATTTGTTAAGAAATCTATTCTTTAATTGAAAATTATTAATTGTCTCTTTTTTAAAAAGTTCAGATTGTAGGGTTTGACATTTGCCCTTCATTAAAAAGTCTTAAGCGGAGCTTTTTAAAATATTTTTCCTCTTCTGCTCCTAAAACAGTGACAGTGGGTTTATGTTTTGAATTACATAACAAAACTGTTGCTTACCTGAAAGGCAAATACAGACAGACACAGCTTTTGCTTATAAAAACAAATAAACACTTTACTTATGATTACAATCTGACTTACCAAACTTTCCATTCCTTCAACTTAGATACTAAAGAGCTTTGATCTGCTAAATTTTAACACAAATTTGAGTTTAATAAATGTCTGTGGAATGACTAAATTAATAAATAGACTTTCAGAGCCTGAGTGGATCTTGTGATTCCAAATGAATATAGTGAAAGTTCTACTCCTTCCTCGTGAATCTAAGGAGAATGTTGTTTCTAACTGGATCTAAGTCAAGGACTTAGGGCTTGTTGAAAAGGTCTTTCATAGATTTTTTTCAAAACTGCATTATACACAAATTAAGCTAATTTTATACTCTAAAAAATAACCTAGGTAGCCAAGGTGGCCTGAGCTCTACAAGAACTGGACTTCTGTCTCATTCTTCAAAAGTACTTCTCAAATTTAATGTGCATATGAAACTCCAATCTTGACAAAGGTCACCTTCATCACAGGACAAGTCCCAGTGAATCCTGAGGATAATGATTTGTAAACCTCTTCAAAATTTATTTTGGGTCTAGAAATCTCATCTCCCTTCTTTTTTTCCTGTAAAATTCACTCAATTCCCTAATTTCAGTCTGCCTAGAAATATCCTTTGAGCTGACTCTCCTGCACTCAAGAGTATTTTCGTCTTTGGCTGACACTGTAAACTGCAAAATAACACCAACAGTGAGAACATTATAATAATTAATCCCAATTCTTCTTCAATCTGAAAAATTTGAAATTTTGTATTATTTTGAATCTGGGTCAGCTTGAATTTCAGTTGAACTGGTTTATCCATCCTGAGAGATTAGTTCCTAAGAGAATTCCCAACTTATTTAAAGGGGGAGAAAATTTAAGGTATTTCTATTAAATTGTATGAGGCTTGAAGAAACCTGACTTAAAAAGGAGAAAAAAAGAGTTCTGAAATTATGCATACATATTAAAGCAATGGAGATTCAGTGAAAAGACAGTAGCACAACCTCTCTATTCTTTTTCTCATTGATTTTCTATTTCTTTGTTGATTGCTATTGTAAACCACTTTCTGAATCTCTTTTGGAATCAATTAGATCAGAAAGAAAAGAAAAACAAGAACTATCTAGGCAGCACACTGCCACCATATCTGTTCAGCTTGGTACACAAGCTGAAGACTTGGATTTTTTCTTGTTGACAATCTTTGTGGTAGATGACATACATCATTGGGGCAAATACTAGAGCAGGAATGGTAACAGTTTGAGGAGGAAGGCTGGGTTTGACTGTACAATGTCAAACTGGACATGTGACCTGAGAAGGGATTTTGTTTGGGTGAGGAATTTGGAAGCTTTCTCAAGAGCTAGCAAGTGGTCATTCATCATGGCAGTTTCAGAATGTTACTTACTTAGTGTCCTTATCCATAGAAGGAACACTAGTAGGTGCATTATTAAGAATGAGGATGGTGATGATGATGACAAAAATAACATTTACTAAGTGCTTATTATATGACAGACACTGTGCTCTATGTGAATAATCTAAGTTCAATCCCTGAATAGTAACCTTGTGAGGCAGGATATTTATAGCCCATTTTATAGTCCAGGAGATGAGTCTAAGTGAGATTAAGTAACTTGTACAAAGTACCCCAGTTCATAAATGACAGAGTTGGAACCTGAACCAATGTTGATCTGATTTCAAAACCCAGATGCCTACAAATATACTAAAACCAGTTAGTGATCAATCCAGACATTTTTGTGCTTATAAGTAAGTGTTTACAGGTAGACAGAGAAGGCAGTATAACTATAGGGAAAAGTGAGGAAGGATATGCAGTGGATTGTGAAACTATGGAGAAGGCAGTGGCACCCCACTCCAGTACTCTTGCCTGGGGAACCCCATGGACGGGGGAGCCTGGTAGGCTGCAGCCCATGGGGTCGCGAAGAGTCGGACACGACTGAGCGACTTCACTTTCACTTTTCACTTTCCTGCACTGGAGGAGGAAATGGCAACCCACTCCAGTATTCTTGCCTGGAGAATCCCAGGGACGGGGGAGCCTGGTGGGCTGCTGTCTGTGGGGTCGCACAGAGTCAGACACGACTGACGCGACTTAGCAGCAGCAGCAGCAGTGAAACTATGGAATGGGATGAGGTGAGCAAAGGGAGGAATTTATTTTTTTATTTATATTTTTAAAGTAGTGGGGTTAGAGTACATCTTATGTTTTTTTGAGTGATTTTAGTATTTCATAAGTGAAATTAGTTTTAAAAAGGAGAAAAATCATTTGTCTAAATGATTAATTATGAATATAAAGGTATAAAAATCTTGAATTTTTATGAAATGGTTCATGAACTAGTGTAAAGATATTAGAAACATATGGCAGCCCCTTTTAACATTTTTTTTCCTTTATACTGATACATACCACAACATTGATGAACTTTATGCTAAGTGAAAGAAGCCAGTCACAAAATATTACATATTATATGACCTCATTTATATGAAATGTCTAGAACTTGGTAAATCCATGGAGACAGGAGTAGATTGGTGGCTGCCTGCCCTGTGGGAGAGGGTAAGGAGGGGATAAGAAGTGACTGTGAGTAGGTATCAGGTTTCTTTGGGGGGAGATGAAGGTGTTTTAAAATGGAAGTGTCAGGGGAGTGTAATCTCCTCTGTTCTGTCTCGTCTCAACAAAAATTTGAAGCGACGGACATTAAAGCCCTCGGCGTGTCACAGCTCTCGGACAGTGTTATAGCTCCCTCAGTTTTATTTAGAAAATAAAGGAAAATACATCCTCGAGGTGTGGGGGCATGCCAACCCAAAAGACGCGAAGAGAAGAGAGAGAGAAAGAGAGAGAACACGCGCGCGCAAGAGGAGAGAGAGAGACCCCAGCCCTTTGGCTCCTCTTTTTATATGTTTTTTCCTCCCCCCCTGGGCCTGCCCTATGTAAACTGGGCTAGCCAGGAGTGCTGTTTGTCCCGCCTGAGGTCCTCACTCTGGTCCTTGGACCTTCCTTTGTTCTATTTTCGCGGGCTTTTCCCTTCCTTGTCTTTTAGGCACCGCCATTCTGGACTCTTGTTTCCTATTCTAACCACCTAACAGAAGCATGGTGATGACTGTATACTCGGTAAATATTCTCAGAGCCAATGAATTGTACATTTTAAATGGGTAAACTTTTACGGTATATAAATTATAGCTCAAAGAAGCACTCTAAGAAACCTTATGGAAGTGCTTTATTAATGTTAGCATAGTTGTAAAGAAGAATGCTAGAAAATCCAGTCATTTTCTTTTGAGTTCTCATTCTCCCCTGTATATATATCACTTCACCCCTCAGGAAGAAACATATGGTTGATTGTGGATCTTCTCATAGAGAAACTTTTTCCCCTTCCAATGTGCTTTGAACTTATTTGGTTGATACCTTTCTTGAATTGGCAACCCACAAACAAAAATAAAATGGAAGCAGCAGTACTCACCTTCAATAATATGTTTTCTTGACAACCCTCTTTCTGTTTCAGCTCTGAGAAGAAAAAGAACAAATGGCTTTGAGTGGGGTGTGCTTTTTTAAAAATCGCTGTTTCAAAAGTACAAAAGAATAATCATTCTTGACTGAATTTTTAGTGCTATTCCCTGTTCTTGGCAAGTCTGTACCACTGCAGGTTGGGGAGCGAAGACTGGTGGGCAGTACTTTTAGAGGCTTTTCTTTGGAGACCCCCAGAGATGAATTAACCATCACTGTCATCACACCATGTAAATAACAAGTCAGCCATGTATGCCTGTCCATATATAATTTGATACTTGACAAATGGCTCAACCTTCCCACCGTGTTCTTAACCAATCCTAAACCAAACAAAAACAAAAAAAATGACATCAGTTTGTGAGCTGACTATAAGATTGTTAGGCTACTGATAGCATTGACTTTTCTGAAAAGGGAAGTAAATTTGAAAGTGCCTTTTGCCTTTCAAAAGAAAATGAACAGTTATTTTCTTTTAAAATGTGATGTACTGAGTCTTCCTTAGTTTCCTAACAAGAAAAAAACCTTTAACTAGGACTTTTGCCTGCCAAGACCATTTTCAAACTCTAGACAATTAGAAAGAAAAATGGTCCTTGAATTTTAAAGTACTGATGAATTATTTCTTTAACATCAATACCTTTGGCAACCCCTTTTTAAAACACAGTAGTCTATCATTCACCTTTGGTGATTTTATATCTTTTAAAAGTATATTAGATGATATTGTATGTAGTACTCCACTACATACTGGTTCTTGCAGATTATCACCTTTCCTGTTTATTTCTAAGTTATAGGCAAGGTTTTCAGTTCCACTGCAAAAGCACCAAGCAATGGCACCATGAATCAGAGTACACACAGTGTAAACCTACATTTCTTATAGGTACCACTGGTTTTATTTTTTAATAGACCACAGTAGGAATAAAAATCTAAAATCCATGTTTCTATCTTCATATTCATCATAAACAGACTCAAAAACAACAATAAAATATGAGTGTGTGTTTTCATTAGAACATTCCCCTTCAATTTTATCTTTAACTGTTCCTTATGAATTATAGGGAGTAAATAAGGTTTTGTTTGTTTGTACTTGTCTTCTTTGTTGAGACTCCATGAAAATCTTTGAGATTTCCATGAAAAGTATATGAAATAGCCTGCTATTTTCTCACATGTTTGTCAAAGAGGCCAGTCTTCTAAGACCTGCTGAATAATGTAAGCACCAGTTCAAACACCGGTAGGCCCATCAGAAGCCAATTCAACTTGTGAAATTTGTTCTGTGTCCCACAACAGGGTGAGGACCACTCTTTCATTTAACCTGACAGAAAGTGATACAGGCAGCTTCCTGTTATTCTTCGATGAGATAGTCCTTTTGATCAGCATTTTCAGAGCCCTCTGCAGAAATGATCAGAGACTTATACGTGGGGCCAGGAAAGATATTTTTATCACTGCTTTCTGTAGAAGTCTGAGTTTTGGCAGATTTAAGTAGCTTTTCTTCTGTGATGCTATGTGCTTATTTTCTTTGCCTGAAATTTGAACTCTATTTTGGAAATGGTTCTAAGTATGAGGTTGGTATTTGAAAATCTCCATGAATCACTTAGTAACAAGTGACCACATGCTTTGCACTAAACTGCTTTGAGGGTATCTTGCTAAAAATTGAATCCTAGGCTAATTGCTATTTCCTTCAAGTAAGACAAAAAAAAATATCTTTCTTTTCAAACCAATTAATTTTAGTACGTTATATGTAAAATGGTTGCCTAAAATGATCAAAGCATGAACTACTAGTTGTGTCCTGTCAAGTAGAGAAGGAAAGACATTTGACTTACTTTCCACCCCAGTAGAGTTTGGTTGTTATGACCAGGCTGGACCTCCTATATGTTGAACAAACACAGAGAGAAATATTTTAAAAATTGCTGGTTATAGTATTGAGTCATATTATTATTATATTACTAGAAATAATTTACTGTACCTCACATTTTAAAACTGGTGAAAGGATAAATTTGTTCATTCATGTCATTGAAATGTAAGGACAAAGGGAATCTGATGACTGGGGACTTGAAGTCAGGTCCTAGAGAAACAAGTCTGAAGGGAAGGAAGCTTTACCTGGAAGACCCGGGAGAGGAAGGACTATGACAACACACAGGTGACTGGGTGGTAGCAAAGCAAAGGTGAGTGGTAGGCATGGAGAGTCAGGATGGAAAGTGAGAAGAGTAAGTAAAAAAACTTAAAGGATGGACTGCCTTAGGAACTCAAATAGAGAGTCACTAATACTCACCAAGCATCTGACATAGTGTTGATTGATCATGAACTTTCCATACACCCCCTGCCAAAGACCATGGACCCTAGTTTCTCTGAATTATGACTCTTTCCAACCAATTGGAAAGAGTCATACAACCAATTGCCTTCACAGGAAAGTACCAACTACATGGAAATAGAATAAATTTAATCAATAAATAGGAATAAAATTTCTTCCCATTCAACTTCTTATTAATTGAAAATGTTATTTTAGGAAAACAACCCTAAATTCCTTAACTCAAACTTCCACCACTTTATTCCTAAGGGAATGAAATGTGGAAATCTTGTCAGCAAATTCACTACCTCCTCAAAACCACACCCAAGGGCAGGAAATGCAATTGCACTATTGTGATTGTGGAATATGAAATATGTCTTGAGAACTATAGTCATATAATTTAAAATTGGGAGGTAGAGCTCAATACAATTTAACTTCTCCAGGTATATAATTCAATTGAACTGGCTGAGGAAAAAAAGAAGGCATTTGAGATTCAAAAGTTAAGACCAAACTTCGAGAGTATTTGAAATAAGGCATTTATTAATTCCGTCAGCTGTAGAGTCAATGCCTAAAGCCCTTACACATAAAAGACTAGTATGATTAATGAAAACCAATGGGGAGTGATGGTGACAACTCTGACAACTTGGCTGCAACAAGAAAAATTTGTAGAAAATGTCAGTAACCCCATCCCACTGAAGTTAATTCCCTGAAAAGTAATTCAAATCACTAACAGAAGGTCTACAGAGATATACATCTGGAAATTACATACCCCAGAAGGGCTGATGCACTTTCCAAGTTAATTCATCAACCTCGTGATACCTAGTATAATAGCAATCTGCCACGGGGAAGTTGGGTCTCATTCAGCAAGTGTTCTCAGAACTTCAACAAAAAGCTCTGGATGGAATCTTACTAAAAAATGAGTGCAGCCTTCTGGATTATTCAGAGCAGTTGGCCCTGCCAAAGCCATGCATTCCACCCTTAGACCACCATAGACTTATTTTTCCCAAATTAGGCTTTCTGTAAAATGTTTGGCCTCTATGAGTGTGCATACCAATATTTATGTTCAAACACAAGAGTAGACAACAACCCGATGAATTATCATGGACTTCGGGGGGGAATCTAGAGCAGCTGTTCTGAGTGGGTGAAGAATGATATTATGAGGATTTCACATTGATATAGCACAGCTTTCAAGATTCTTCTGTTCACCTTATCTCACTTTATCAGCACAATGCTCTGTGAACAGTTATGCCATCCATTTTACAGGTGGGTAAATTGAGGCACAGCAAAGAGAAGTAACTTGCCCTGGACAAAACAGCTAGCAAGTGGTGGTCTTGGGACAAAAAGCCAAGGAGGCTAGTTGAAACCTGCTTTTGTAGCCTTCATGCTATGATGTTATGGTCTATCTTTTCAACAGCCTCAGGTGGGTGGCTGTGAACTGTTATGACCTGATGTCAATATTCTGTAGCATGGGGATAGCCTGAGTATTTATTTGCAAGACTGAAAAGCATTTTGTGAAAGATAACATGTTAATCTATTTTCTACAAAAGGTATGTAAGAAGTTTTGCAAAGTATGATGAGTGATGACTAAGTGTACTGTGGATGCAGAGGGGAAGAGAGCTACTGCACCAAAGCTTCCCCTTCATCCTCAGGTGTACTCTGGCAGCCTGCATCTTGCTGTTGATTTCACTGGACATTATTGGACTCATCTCCAAAGTGTCTGTTATAGGTTGAATTTTGTCCCCCACAAAAAATATGTTAAAGCCCTATCCCCCCGTACCTCAGAATGTGAGCTTATTTGGAAATAGGGCCACTGCAAATGTAATTAGTTAAATCAAGATGAGGTCATGCTGGAGTAAAGTGGGCCCTTTATCCAATATGACTAATGTCTTTATAAGACACACAAACACACAAAGGGAGAATATATATAATGAGGCAGCATTGAACAGTTGCAGCTATAATTCACAAAACGCTAAAATGCAGCAACCACTAGAAGCTGGGAAGAGGTAAGGAAGGATTCAGAAAGAGAATGCTCCTGCCTAAGTATTTATTTTGTACTTTTGGATCCCAGAACAGAGAGAATACATTACTGTTGTTTTAAGCCACTCAGTTTGTGGCACATGGTTACAACAGTCCGAAGAGAGGGATACAATCTTATTTGAGCAGTGATGGATGGGTCAACATTCTGAGTGGAATGGTAACTCAGGCAAGGTGGAGGACTGGGTGGGGATGTGAATCTTTTTCCGTATTTAAGGTTGAATACAATTTTCTCTTCACACTCTTACAGTCCCTGGAGTGGGGAAAGAGAGGAAGGGAAAGGGAGAAAGTAGGTCACCAAAGTTCACTTGTTCATATTTCTAGGAACTTCCGAGTTTCCATTTCCACTTATATTATAGAACAGTTATTTGTTATTTATTTGGCCATCAGCAGATCTTATACAACAGCAGAAGTGAACTCCAGTTTAACCAGTGGTCTTTGTTGGTCTTTGCCTGAGTCTGTACTCATGCTGGGAAAGAAGTGGCTACTGGGGCTGACACGTGTAGTGAAACAGAGGGGGTTTGCCACTTCCCCCCAACATTATAGCATCCTTCATTACTACTAGCTTTGCCTGTACAAGGTGATAGGATGCACTGTAACCCCTCAAGCCCAGCAGATGAAGCACTTTCTTGAATGTCCAGATAATAGGGCTCCCGGCACACAGGAGAGATGCTGGCTAACTGTGCTCAGACAAGAAAGCTTTGGGATATTTATCCCAAGGGTTTCTTGGGTCATCATTTCTTCGCATCCAGAGTTGTTAATAAAATGAACAATGCACATAAATACACGTATGGAGATAATTAGAGTTCTGTAGCTGGCTTCCTTCAACAGATCACCACACAGGGCAGTCAAAAACCATGAAATGCCACTTTATTTTATGCACAAGTATCTCATGAACATCCTATGCTCAACCCATGGTAATTCATTGTGATCAACGACAAGTTAATTTTTGAAGCACAAGTAGTGAGCTCACTAATATTTACTTTCAAAGCATTGTAAATTATTTCTTTACTAAGAATTTAATTTTCTGACAGTCTTTTTGGTCAGTTGTCATGCAACTTTATTTTCTCTTCTCTGGTACAGAATAGTAACAGTCTTTTTAAAAGGCTATTAAATGAGTATGGTGAACACATTACCTCCAGCCTTTCTTCTTGATGATGCTCCCCAGAATCACTTCAGCCCTGGAGGGGAAACAGATAATGTCTCAGGATACAGTATCCTGGAAACGCAAGAGTCAATCCAAAACACCAGATCCCTTCCTTGTTTGAACTGTCAGTGCCTACATGTCCTGAAAATAGAAGCCACTCTCGGCTGGTAGC
The DNA here is from genome assembly GCF_054371585.1 of Giraffa tippelskirchi. NCBI lineage: Eukaryota > Metazoa > Chordata > Mammalia > Artiodactyla > Giraffidae > Giraffa > Giraffa tippelskirchi. The sequence continues at coordinate 126,380,144 of NC_137276.1, read as the reverse complement.
GCAGTTTCTGCTTGTGCCTGCAGAATCCTACTCCCGGAGCATTCCAGAAGCACCTGCCAAATCCTGACACTCTGGCAGGAGACCACCTGTGGTCCTGATACTAGGAAACAGTGGAGTCATTTGGCAGTTTGGCGTTTTTGAACCACTGATCCTATATTTAACTGTCTAGCTTCGTGGTATTCAAAGGGAGTCAAGGGTTTCTTTCTAATGGCCATGGTCTCCGATTGTGACCAGAGAGGATAGTGAGACCTCATGCTTTTCAGAAAGAAAATACTGACTCCCAGGCAATCTTGCAGGGTTAAAGGAGCCATGTGTGGCTTTAGATGTCCCAAAGCCAGGGCTGCAGATGCAGTGGCCTACAGAGAGAATGTCCTGGGTTCCAGTGACAAGCGTTGTCAGAAGAGCAGGATATATGAAGTCATAGGGGAGGGTCCTTCCTGCTGCTGACGCTTGTTGTGGAGAGTTATACTGAAGACTCTCTCTCCATTCTTTCCCCCTCCACCTACCTCAGCTGGGACCCAAGCTTAAGGATACTAAAACTTTATTCTAGGTTCCTCCCAGACAGAGCAACATTGTGAGAAGCAGGTGGGCTCTCAGAGGCTTTGTGAATGGAGACATCAATGTAATCAGTGCATTGTCCATTAGCATTTTATAGAGCAAGTCATCTCTAATTGTGATTTGTCTTAGCCGAAAAGTCTTGTCTTTGTTGGAGTGTAGAGCCTGGCAATAAACCCTGAGGTGGGTTAGCTGGGGAGCATGAACCAAGGAGACACACACTGACTGTTACCTCAGGGTTCTTTCCCCCTGTCTCTCCTGCAACCTTGCATTTCACAGTGGGAACCTATCTCATTACACACTGGCAAACAATCAATAATTAATCTGGACCGATTATCCTTCACAACAGGAATACAAACAGAACTCTAACAGACTTGTTAATCACTCCCTCTTTTTCAGCTTTAGCCCCATTTGGTAATAAGCAGGATTCAACAAAAGAAGAAAACGCTGAGATAAAGTAGGATGGGAAAGAAATAAATACTCATCAGTTGTATCTTCTCTCCTTGGACACAACAGAAAACATCAAAGATGTGGGCTCTGAACCTGCCTGATAGCCCTTGAACATAGCCCTGCCCTTGAAAAGGAGGAAACCCAGGCTAGGAAAATGCACTTTTATCAGGCAGTGATGAACTTGATTCAGCAGTTTGTTATTCTCATTCAGAAGGGGAAAAATTAAGCCTGCAGGTGATTATGTTCCTCAGCCCTGTTAGAGAATTGCAGAGCTGCTCCAGTAGCAGTCTAGATGTTTAGTTTCTTTTCTGCAGCCGTGTTCATAGCAGGAGGCCAAGGCGTCCACTTCTGTTGAATGTACTTATTGTGTGGGACCAAAGGATGTGGATACTGAAGACATAGTACCCACGTGCTTTGACTCATCACTGAGCCCTGTCGTAGAGCTCCAAACCTGCTCTAGGGTCCAGAAGAAGGTTGTAGCCAGTTGTGACTTCCCCAGAAAAAGAAGTGTGGCCTCTTCGCAGCCCTGTCTGTCCTCAGCGTAGAGCCTGAAATGCCCTCTTATAAAAGATTCGGTTTCTTGGCATCTTTGGGAATCCCTCCTTTAATCTCTACTTCCCTGCAGAGAGGATGTGCCTGTTCCCCTCAAGGTTGAGGAACTACATGGGGTGGTTATAAAATTAAAGACTAGCTTTGGACAAAGCACGCTGGAATCTACTCACTTACATTAATTACATTCAGCTAATATTTATGGGTCTCCACTGTCACCACTCTGGTCACAAGCACTTCTGCCCCTCAAGTATTAACAGATGGTGGCAATTGCTTCCAGTCTTTTCTTCATACAGGGACCAGTGGGGGAAGGCCTGGGTGGGCAGAGGGGTCCAGAGATGGTCAATAGCCCCAATTCTGGTGGAGGTAGGTAAAGGAGGGAAGAAAAGCAATGGCATCAGCATGTGTGGGAAGGACAGACCCTTCTCAGCAATGTGTCAGCAATGGTCTGGGCGGAGTCTCTTGGGCCCAGAACTGAGACATGAGAGACGCATCAGGCACTGACTTACTTTCCAGCAGCATAGACCTCGGCTGTATCAAAGAGATTCACTCCGTTCTCATATGCGATCGTCATCAGCCGTTCAGCAACCTGCAAGAGGATGTGAAGGTCAGTCGGAAAAGCCAAATGCTTTACAAGCATGGGAAGCAACTTGGAATCCTCTGGTGGTCTTTAAGAACATGGAAGTCTCACCAACCCGTCTTATTTTTCTCAGTCGTATTAAAGAAAGAAAGAAAAAAAGAAGATTCAACCAGCCTGAAGATGGTAAAATCACCCTTTCCCTCAGACCTATACTGGGCACTGAGGGATTTCCTTCAGTGCTGAGAATACCCAGCCACCAGGAGCACAGTGAGGCGGAGGGACTTGTGTTTCTCACTCTGCTTGGAACACCTGGTTTGACAACATTCTCTGTGGCTCTGGAATCTCTCTGACCAAGACGGTCTCATTTCTTGTCTTTCTCTTTTTCCCAAGCCAATAGGTTCTGGCAGTTGGGTAACTCCTGACCTAAAAGCTTGTGCCTTTTTTTTCCCCTGGAGGCTTAGCAGACTGTGCTGATGAACCAAAAGTTAGACAGAGCTGGGACTGCTGGAAAACTCCTGTCAGCTCAGCAGAGCCCCAGGCACCGTCACAGAGTGACCACCAGCCACAGTGACACTACCTGGAGAGGAAAGGGTGAGCTCACCAGTTCCTCACAGGTTGGCCTGAGACCGCCAAGCTCCTCATTCCTTCCTTTGTGCTGCTGAACACGAGTGGCAAGTGTGACAAAAGAGCATGGGGAACTGCTCTAAACTACACCTTGAGGGATGGTTCTGGAGGGACAGCGATAAACAATGCTAGAGAAAGGACATTTTTTCATTTTGTTGATAGATTTATTAGTCAACTGAAAAATTATACACCTCACAAATAATTGAAATTGATTTTTACATTATGTTTTTCATTATGGGCTGAGGGTGCTTCATCAGTATTTCCAAGATAATCTCTTTTCCTATATATATATTTTTTAAAGTGACATACCAAGAAAATTGTCAGGCTAGCACAATCCAAATCCTTTAGAATAATAGCAGCTAAAATATTGTTGTGTGTGTGCTTAGTCTTGTCCGAATCTTTGCGACCCCATGGACTGTAGCCCGCCAGGCTCCTCTGTCCATGGAATTTCCCAGGCAAGAATACTGGAGTGGGTTGCCATTTCTTCCTCCAGGGTATCTACCTGACCCAGAATTGAACCTATGTCTCCTGCATCTCCTGCATTGGCAGGCAGATTCTTTACCACTGAGCCACCTAGGAAGCCTATTATTACTGCTTCTAATTTGGCACCATTATGACATTTCTCTTAAGTATAAATTAAAATTTAAGACAGTATAGCTTTTCATACCATAATTGCCATATATATATACAATATATATATTATATATGTGTGTGTATATATATATATATATATATACTCATATATGTTTTTTTCCAGCTGGGTAGTACAGGATGCAGGATGCTAGTTCCATAACTAGGGATCAAACCTGAGCCCCCTGCAGTTGAAACATGGACTCTTAACCACTGGACTGCCAGGGAAGTCTCATGCCCTGTGCTTTAGAGATTATTGCGTTTGTATTGTATATCATCCTTGTGTTATGTCATGTGTCATACTAATGGATTATTATTAGGAAATGTGCATAATAAATCTCATCTAGGGAGAAATTTTAAGATGTAGGATCTTGGATGGAGAACTGAACTAAATGATAAGACATTTCCCAATCATGAGATCTGAAGATCTGAACATGGAATAAAGGAAATCACAGGACTAAGTCAGAGGACCAGTGTCTGAGCTTGAGTGTACCACTTACTAGATAAATGCATGCGTGCTCAGTAGCTTCAGTCATGGCCAACTCTTTGCGACCCCAAGGACTGTAGCCTGCCAGGCTGTCTATGGGATTTCCCAGGCAAGAATACTGGAGTGGGTTGCTATGCTCTCCTCCAGGGAATCTTCCTGACCCAGGGATCAAACCTGCATCTCCTTCATCTCCTGCATTGCAGGAGGATTCTTTATCACTGAGCCACCAGGGAAGCCCCTTTTAGATAAATACATGTTGGCAAATCATTTGACCTCTCTGTGTTTCAGTTTCATCATCTGCAAAATGGGGATGCTTCTGCCCTGCCCCCCTAAGGAACCTGCAGATCTCAGAGGGAGCTGACCTTACCTCCCTCCAAGGAGGGCCTGGTGGGCCTAATGTGGTTTAGGGAAGATCATGTGACACATTTGGGGCAACAAAATATGAGAGGAGGTTGACTGAGGACTTATGGGGACATTTTTCCTTGTTCTTCTTGCAGTGTTTCTATAAGCAACACTTTCCCTGGAGTTACTTTTCTAACTGATATCTAAAATGCTTGCCACTCTCTTACTATTTTGTATGGATGAAGTTGACATACAAAGGAACACAGGGTCAGGAGAATCACTAGGAAATGCAACGGAGGCTCTGATTGAGTCAACCTGGAAGCTTGCTCTAACTCTGCATTTCTAATTTGAAAGTAAAAATAATTTTTTCCCTTATTTGTTTAGCCAGTTTGAATTGGATTTACTGTTACCTGCAGTTGAAAGAAGCCTAACAGCACTCCTGCCAAGTGGCTATTCAATAAATGGCTGAACTCACACAGTAATGGGGACATCACCACCTCCCAAGGTGGCACTGATAATTATGTCACTCAGCATATGACGGTTAGTATCGGCTTTGTGCCTCCACTGCCACATGGAAATAGTTTAACTTGACCAGTTCAGCCATGGGTGTGACTGTGGTCTGGCTGTGTCTCCTGTCTTCCTTGCGACAATCTCTCTATTGGGCCCTGGGCAAGATCCACAGCTGCTCTCCAGAAGGACAATAGCTATTTGTCTGGTCTGCATTGAGGTGAAAGTCTCTGCAGTCATTCACAACAACTTTACTGTGTAGTTTTTAGAATCATAATTTTAAAATGATTTGTTTCAGAGGCTGGCCCTGCGTACTCTGACCTGGGCAAGCTGGCCTCATTGCAGCAGAGAGCAGACACTGTCAAGGGCAGAGCAAAGATGAAGAGGGGAATAATATGCCTACAGTTGACTCCTCTGCTCTGAAAGGGAAGGTGTATTTGTCTTTTTCTGCCCCAAGTACCATACCAGCCAGTGAGAGGTTATGCACATGCTAGATACAGTGGATTATTAACTTTAGACTTCCCTCCTTCCTTGTCACTTATTTTGCATCTGATTGAAGTCTGCATCCATTGTTTTGATATCTGTGCCCTTGCCTCTGTGCTGCCTCAATTCTCCTTTCCTGAGATGGCCCTGGAGTGGACCTGGTGATAACCACCCTGGTCCTTTAGAACTCAAGGACTTATTTCCCCAGCTCTTAGGAATGCTGTTCATCAGAAAGCACTTGGATAAAGTGAGTCACCTCGCCCAGGGACGGACCTGCCTCCCAGGGCAGCCTCTGTCCAATGACTGGTCATACAAGGGATATAAATACTCCTCTTGCCCCAACTTGGGACAACTCTGCAGGGCCGTCTGAGCTTCAGAGATCTCCATGGGGTCAGCTGAGGTCACTGCTGAGACTGCATCACAGCCCAGCTTCCTAATAACTCTTCTGCAGGCTAATTTGCACCTCAGGTCTGCTTCCCAAGTACTCCCCACTGTAACAAGCCCTTTGTGATGACCTATGCCCAATACTGGGAGCTGGCATTCAGACAGATAAAAATAAGAAGATAAGACCCCTCCCTATGGATCTGCTAAATAACAAGGTGACCTTGTGAGCTGTGGAAAAGACCCTTTATCTCCCTAAGTGTCTCCTTAGGAATGGTAGTAAGAACTACCTTTAAAAGAGCTTGTCTTGTGTCAGGCACCAGGCTGAGCCCTTCATTAATCTTAGGGGCCATCATCTGCATTTTACTGATATGGCAACTGGTGGTAAAAGTAAATGTAAACAAATCTAGTTAATGCAGAGTGAGTCGAAGCCCAGTGAGCATATCCACTTAGATACACTATCCCTGACTCCTCAGTGGTATCAAGGAAGCCAAGGAAGGCTTGGAGGGACCTGAGGGGGTTTCTTCAGGGAAGTTGTTGGTAGTCAATACCTCCATAATTCACTTATGCCATGAAAGTAATCATTAAAGGCAATGGTCAGAATTATCATTTTGATAAGAACCGTTCTGAATGTGTAAATGAAGGTATAAAGGAGTTCTGTAGTAAATATGATTGTTATAGGTCCCAATTATTTGGTGTCTGCGACCTGCTAGTCAGAGGGCTATATAAATGTCTGACATGCAACATGGTTAATAGTTTCAACAGAACTTCCCATTTTCCATATGAAAAAATGAGGAACAGAGGTTGAATTAACTTGCCCAAGTCTGGGTGACCCAGTTTTCCTAAGACTGCTGCTGCTGCTGCTAAGTCGCTTCAGTCGTGTCCAACTCTGTGCGACCCCATAGATGGCAGCCCACCAGGCTCCCCCGTCCTTGGGATCCTCCAGGCAAGAATACTGGAGTGGGTTGCCATTTCCTTCTCCAGTGCATAAAAGGGAAAAGTGAAAGTGAAGTTGCTCAGTCGTGTCTGACTCTTAGCGACCCCATGGACTGTAGCCTACCAGGCTCCTCCTTCCATGGGATTTTCCAGGCAAGAGTACTGGAATAGGGTGCCATTGCCTTCTCTGAGAAACACTAAAATGGGAACAATGCAAACTGGGACCAGTTGGTCTAGGTGAAGCTAAAACACATATGTATACACATGCCAGCAATAAAATCTTTTCATAAAGTTACTAAATACTAATTCCAAAATTGATTGTTCTCTAATTATTGAGCCTGTTCATTTAATAGATTGACAGCTTCAAGGACTATTAATAATCTAAGTGTGAAAAATACAGGAAGCAAGATAAAGTGGAAAATAATCTCTGAGTCAATCTTAGTTATTTCCGGTGATTAAAATATTATCCTTTTAAAATACCAGAATCTCAGAAGCTGTACTGTAAAATACAGTTTGCTCTGCATATTCTATGATCAGCATAATCGAAGACAAAAGTAACTCACCTCATCTGAAATTTGACCTCCAAATGTCACCCATGTTCCTGGAAAGGAATAAATATTTGCATGTTATTCATAATCATTTCTCTAATATTGTGCATTAAGGAAAACACTTTTCTTATATCAGGGCTACTTCAGTAGGTTGCTCATGAAGGAAGTTCTGCCCATCCTCCTTCTATCACTAAGTTCCCCAGCAGGGATCTACATCCCTTTGTTGGTCTTTTCTTCATTTAAAGGCCCAGTATATGCTAGTAGCAGCCCTGTCTACTAAAAGCGTTTTCTTCTGACTTAGGACCATATATGCTGCTGTGTAAGAAGGCAGTGCCCCAAGCCTGAATCCACTGCACACTCATTTACATTCCACTTGGCTAAGAAGTTAGCAGTTCTGAAAGGGAAGGGAAGACCTTTGGTCAAATTTTCCCTTCCTTTGCCTCCATTGAGGGACTCTATTTTGTGTTCTCTATTCCATTTCAAAAGGAACCCTCTCAGAGGTTCTTCCAGGCCCCACTTCCAAGCTGCAAGGGGTGTCAGTTAAGCTTTCTCTCTCTTATGACCTGCCACTCCAGAATGGAAATTGCCATTGGCTTTGGGGTGGGATAGAGGAAGTAGCTGCTGAGTGAGGTTTGGAAAGCCAAGCAGGAGAGGCATAAACAGTTGCCAAAGATCTGCATTTGTAAAACAAGAGAGAATCAGGCACTTAGGTGGGCTATTGCCTTTCAAGTCTATAGTTACCTCACTCATTCATAATTCTTTCCTTGATCTTTTTTTTTTTTTCTTTTTTGAGCTCTAATTACCTGCCAGGCAAAGGCATTGCACCCACGTGCTTGGTATAGTGAGGTGATTGCCCTAGCTCCTCTGTTACAAGAGCTCACAATTGACAACTGTTGTTGTTTAGTCACTAAGTCGTGTCTGACTCTTTGTGACCCTGTGGACTGCAGCCCACTAGGCTCCTCTGTCCATGGGATTTCCCAGGCAAGAATACTGAAGTGGGTTGCCCTTTCCTTCTCCAGGGGATCTTCCTGACTCAGGGATTAAACTCACATCTCCTGCATTGGCAGGAGGATTCTTTACCGCCGAGTCACCTGGGAAGCCCTCACAGTTGACAATACTAGTTGACAAATGATATGATGAAGGCAAATACAAGGCAGGGGGGAAGGAGTGCTCTACTCTGACTGGAGGGAGGTGGCCCTCAAGAAAGACTTCTGAGAAGAGGTTGAGTCTCAAAGGAAGTAGCTGAATGAAGAAGGGAGGGACAGGCATTCCAGGTACAGGTAAGAGTGCAGGCGAGGCAAGTGAGTAGAACACTTGAGTGGGCTGGTGAGCTGTGCCGTGGGCTTCTGCGCCAGGTGAGGAAACATGATATGGAGAGAGAGGGGTGACAGGAGGTGACTGGGCACAGTTCGTATTTGTGGGGGCAACGAAGAAATGTGCTGACAACTTATGTTTCGTAATAACAGGATAGCTACCATTTATGGAACATCTTCCAAATGCCAATAGTACACTGAGAAACATGTGTACTTTCATCACTATAAATTTTAACAAACTTACAAGGTAATTTTATTGTCCCAATTTCCAGATGACGACTCTAGCATCAACCAAACTAATAAGTGATATACTCAGGATTCCCCACACATGCTGGGCTTCGAGGAGGATATCTTTCTCACTGCATTTTGCCACCTCATCAGTAAATTTCCAAAATTAATTATGGTATTTGGATTCATAGAAGCATGTTGATGTAACTATACCTTTTTTCTTCTTAGTTCTCAGGGACTAAACAAAGGGAGGATATATATTATTTTACTGTTACTCTCTCCATCCCCAGAGGTTGTAAATGGGAGGTTTACAGATTACACTCAGTTTGCAGACTTGTTTTGCCTGGCAAGAACAGTGTTGTCCCATTTGGTATTTTAATAAAAGTTACCAACATTTTGATAATTTAGGAGATTACTCTGCTTAATCTTGGGAGATTTTTCTTTTAAATGTCTGATTTCTAGCTTCTCTTAATGACAGAGGATCAATGTCCCCACAGAGCCAACATGCCCTGAATCTGAGGGGCGATGTCCTCCCTGTTTATTCAAAGGTCATACACCTTTCTTTGTATTTTCAACACTGAGATCAAATGGCAGCTGTTATTTACTCCCACATATTTATTTCTATTTTTTTATTGTAAAATTTAGAGAAAAAGGGACTTATGCATCTCCTAAAAAACAGAGTTCAGTATTTCAAGAAAAAATAAGGGTGTACTTTTTTGGTAGATGTGAAGAGTTTCCAACAAAATTCTTTGTTGTAAACAAAGAATGTTTACAACAGAAAAATTACAACTTAAGGCACCATAATAAAATAAGCCATGACTGGTATATAGAAAAGATGGGCATTTGGAAACTTGATGGACTGAAGAAATGGCAGTGTTTGTTTTGAATGAGAATAAAATAAAAGATGTGCTGTGAAGTGCAGTTCTCTATTAAGTGAAAAAATTGCCTGGGCAGCTAAACCTTTTTACAAACTTTTACAAAAGAGTTTCTTTTGAATGTAGCAGAAATTATGTGTCCAGAGCATAAACAAGCACTTGCAAATGTTCCTATAATCAGAAACATTGCTGCTCAGCATGTTGAAAATATGGTTGAGAACTTTCAGGATAAGTAAAATTACTGGTGGCATTTTCTATTGCAGCAAATGAGCTCATATATATAAATAATAGCACAGTATTAGCTATATTTATTTGTGATGCTTTGAGACTTTTGGAGGGGTTAAAGAATTTTTGAACAAGGAGTCTCTGCAAGGCAAAACATCAGAATCACTTTGTGATGAGAAGGGTCTCAGACCATTGGCTATAGAAGGCACTGGTCCAAATTGTGTTACTACAGATCAGGTTCTCACAAAGGGTAGGGCTAAGCTTGGACTTGTCAAGCAATAGATCTGAGGTGGCAGTATTTTGAAGGGGCACTAAAGATAAGTCCATTAATTTCCTCATTTATCAAGAATGGCTTTGGGCTAAAAAGCTAAAAGGAAATAAGCCATGGATTTGGTAATTAATATGATGAATCAGCTATTCTTCTACATTTTGGAGAAAAATCAGGCCAGTGTTTGCTTAATGAATTTGCTGGCTTACTTGTGCTGTGATCTTGGAGAGCATTTTTTTTTTTAACTGTTCATATCATCAAAGGAAGTAGTCCCATATCCATTTAGCAGCAAAGATTGGCTCAAAGTTCCAAGCTTCTTGCTGACATTACATGTCTTCGACACCTTGTGAATAGTTTTCTGTTGGGACATTCAGAATAATTTACACGAATAACCTCGTTTGCTTTTCTCAGTTCTGACAACATAGTCTTTGGAAAATTCATTTGTTAAAGAATAATTTGATTCACTGTTTCAACATTGCAGTCAGTTCCCAGGTATGAAAATGGTGACCTGAAATTTAATTTCCAAAATGAGGCCTTTGAATACTGGATTTCATGCTTTAAGAAAACAAACCAGCATTATTTAGCTTGTTGTTGTTGCTCAGTTGCTCAGTTGTGTCCAACTCTTTGTGTCTCGTGGACTGCAGCGTGCCAGGCTTCCCAGTCCTTCACTATCTCCTGGAGTTTGCTCAGATTCATGTGCATTGAGTCGACGATGCCATCCAACCATCTCATCCTCTGTCTCCCCCTTCTCCTTTTGCCTTCAATCTTTCCCAGCATCAGGGTCTTTTCCAATGAGTCAGCTCTTTGCATCAGGTGGCCTAAGTGTTAGAGCTTCAGCTTTAGCATGAGTCCTTCCAATTCAGGGTTGATTTTCTTTAGTATCTACTGACTTGACCTCCCTGCAGTCCAAGGGACTCTCAAGAGTCTTCTCCAGTACCACAATTCGAAAGCATCAATTCTTCAGCTTATTCAGCTTACCTTTCTTAATTTTTAATAGTACAAATGAAGGGCTATGACGTTACTAAACTGTACTACAAAATGGTATTGAATACTATGGCAACATTGAAAGCTAGAATAGTATTTTCATCTTGGAGGATATAACCCTCCTTATAAGAACCTAGCCATGTTGGGAAAAGCTTATGTTTAGGAGGAGTTTTATTCCAAAATTAATCTAAAAAAAATTACCAACCATAGTTTACATATTTAAGGCTTCGTACCATACGTTACAGTAAATAGACCTGGCTGACATTTTGGTACAGAAGAAAAGACATCAGGTTTCTGATTCCAAGTCAGAGCAGTAATGAATTATAAGATAACAATAATAATAAATGTTTTTCCTTTTAAGTTTTAGTTTAAATTTTTAAATATAAAATAAAATATAGATATTATACACACACACACACACACACACATATATATAGCCACACCATAATGTAGTAAAAATGAAGAGTCTGGGTCCATTTTGGGGATTCTGTCATTCTTCCATTCAGCTTAGTTGATTTAGGTAGGCTTCCTCCCTGACCTTTTAGACATTTTAGTTATTTGTTTACAAGCTTTAAATCTTTTACTAGAGAGTAAGCTATTTGGGTTTGGGTGGAATCCGGGAGTTGGTGATGGACAGAGAGACCTGGCATGCTGTGGTTCATGGGGTCGCAAAGAGTTGGACACGACTGAGTGACTGAACTGAACTGAACTGAAGCTATTTGAGGAATAGGGCTTTATTTCATTTATCTTCTTATCTCCACAGTCCTAGAATAAAACAGTCCTTGGAAAATTGTTGATAATTTTCTGGTTAAATTGAATTGAATTGGATTTTTGGCTATCATTAATGTACAAGGTACTGGGATAGTTTCCCACCAAATAAACATGAATATTTTGATTTATAGAAACATGAAAAATGCTCATCAACAGTCTTCAGTTCTAACCCCTATGTGATTGATGTGTTTCTCCTCACCCTTGTACCTACACAGCTGTGCCCTCCCCTGGAGAAGGGCAGGGGAAAGTCCTTGTCCCCGGCTGCAAAGCCCCTGGGGATTGGAAAGGCACAGCATAGGCAGGGTCCACCACCAACCACAAGGAAGAGCTGACACAAATAGGACATATTCCTTCAGGATGGAGAAGGACTGAGTGGCAGTTTTTCAGACAGGAAAATTCTACTTGTGTGATTTTATTTCTACTACCCCTCTTCACAAGATCTAAGGTGGTTTATTACTTAATTCAATTCTCAAAAAACTTATGTGGCAGTTTCCTTGATCATTTTTCTGCCTCTAATGAGAACACACCTTCCTGAGACCTAGGATGGCATATGATTATTTCACTATGCTATTTCAAATTAGTGAGATGCTATTTAGAAGATCATTTTACTTAACTGACACTTGTTGTTTCTAACTTTTTAAAAGCAGAGGGAGTATAAAGAGAACTCTGAACTGTTATTGTGTCTTCTGATGAAATTCCTTCATGTACAAAGGAATATATGCTTTGAAAACCTCTATTTGAGGCCCTTGGCATATACTTACCAGAGCATAGAAAATGATCAGTGAAATGTAAAAAGAAAATGAAAACTGGCTTTATACACACATGCATGCACATACACACACACACACACACACACACACACACACACCTCTATCTTGGTTACTTAATTACCTTGTTGGTGGTTTACTGGGTAATTGCTAAGCATAAGGAAACATGCTTATCATTTAAATGATCTCCTTGCTTATATGAAGAAATAATTAGATATTCAGAAGTAGTAACATTTGGGTCTTTTTTCAAAAGCCACTTTCTTTGTGAACCTTATCTGGTCACCCATGTAGAATCTCAACACCCACCCCCTGACAGTTTAACTACCATATACCTACAGGTAGGCTACCTGCAGGTAGGCTACTTCCTTGGCCCTTTAACACCTCACATCACTCGGGTGCAATTATCATAACCAGGAAACTAACACTGGTACAGTACTAGTAACTAAATTACAGACCTTTTAATTTCATTGTCCTTTTTTTCTGTTCCAGGATCATATACAGGACACAACATTGCATTAAGTTTTCATATCTTCTTAGTGTCCCCTGTTGTGTCTTTCCTTGTCTGTCTTTCATAATCTTGACATTGATCAAGTATTTGATAGAATGTCCCTCAATTTGGGTTTAGATCATCCATTGGATCATAGAAAAAGCAAGAGAATTCCAGAAAAACATCTACTTCTGCTTCATTGACTACACTAAAGCCTTTGACTGTGTGGATCACAACAAATTGTGGAAAACTCCTGAAGAGATGGGAATACCAGACCACCTTACCTGCCTCCTGAGAAATGTGTATGCAGGTCAAGAAGCAACAGTTAGAACCAGGAATGGAACAACTGACTGGTTGCAAATTGGGAAAGAAGAACATCAAGGCTGTATATTGTCACCCTGCTTATTTAACTTATATGCAGAGTAAATCATGCAAAATGCCAGGCTAGATGAAGCACAAGCTGGAGTCAAGACAGCCGGGAGAAATATCAATAACCTCAGATATGCAGATGACACCACCCTTATGGCAGAAAGTGAAGAGGAACTAAAGAGCCTCTTGATGAAAGTGAAAGTGGAGAGTGAAAAAAGCTGGCTTTAAGCTCAACATTCAAAAAAAAATGGAGATCATGGCATCCAGTTCCATCACTGCATGCCAAATAGATGGGGAAACAGTGGAAACAGTAAGAGACTTTATTTTCTTGGGCTCCAAAATCACTGCGTATGGTGACTGCAGCCATGAGATTAAATGACACCTGCTCCTTGGAAGAAAAACTATGACCAACCTAGACAGCATATTAAAAAGCAGAGACATTACTTTGCTGACAAAGGTTCATCTAGTCAAAGCTATGGTTTTTCCAGTTAGTCATGTATGGATGTGAGAGTTGGACTATAAAGAAAGCTGAGTGCCGAAGAATTGATGCTTTTGAACTGGAGAGGACTCATGAGAGTCCCTTGGACTACAAGGAGATCCAACCTGTCCATCCTAAAGGAAATCAACCCTGAATAGTCATTGGAAGGACTGATGCTGAAGCTGAAGCTCCAATACTTTGGCCACCTGATGTGAAGAACTGACTCATTGGAAAAGTCCCTGATGCTGGGAAAGATTGAAGGCAGGAGGAGAAGGGGACGACAGAGGATGAGATGGTTGGATGGCATCACTGACTTGATGGACATGAGTTTAAGCAGGCTGCAGGAGTTGATGATGGACAGGGAAGCCTGGCATGTTGCAGTCCATGGGGTCACAAAGAGTCAGACATGACTGAGGGACTGAACTGAACTGAACTGAGGGTTATAGATTTGGTGGCTTCTATTTCTATACTGCATTTTGACTTGCTTATGTTTTGGATGTATTCAAGAAGGCAATATAAAAATGCAATTATAATATTTATTATATTACAATTAACTTTTCTTCATTCTTTTATTCAACAAGTCCACCATTTGAGTCTACTCTGTGCCAGGCACTGTACTTAAATTATAAAGATACAACAGTGAGAAAATTATTTCTCTCATAATGGAGCAGCAGATTTAAGAGGCAAGACAAAATAATGAGAAAAACAAGCTAAATATACAGCGTTTATTTATGAATGTTAATTTCATAAATAAAATATGTTGATTGATGAGTGTTAAAGAGAGTCATGTTTATAAGGTGGGATTTGGTAGCTAAAATGTCAGGGGGTGGGTATTGAGATTCTACATGGGGTGACAAGATAATGCTCACAAAGGAAGTGGTTTTTGAAAAAAGACCTAAAGAAAGTGAAGGAGCTTTTTAGAAAGCTACCTTGAGGAAGAACATTCCAGCAGAGGGGAACAATGTGGAAGGGGCTTACTTGGCATGTTCAAGGTCAGTGAGGAGACCAATGGCCAGAGAAGAGAAGATGAGGTCTGCGGGGTCATGGGGAACAGATTGCATGGAGTGATCTTAATCATAAGAAGGACTTTGGAGAGGACTTTTGAATAGAGAAGTGACACAGTCTGATTCTATGAAAAGGAACCTGTGCTGTGGTGTTGAGAGCTCACCTCTGAGGTTGAGATACCAGCACCAGCACCAGTGAGGAGGCTAATCTAGGTGAGACGTGATGGTGGTTTGGCCTGAGGTGGTGGAAATGAGGATGGTCAGAAGTGCTTGAGTTTTTGATAGATTTTGAAGGAGAGGTGATAAGAGTTGCTGATTAAAGGGATGTAGGGTGTCAGAGAAGGTAAGACTTCAAGGACAACATCAAGGTCAGAACCAGGGGAGAATGGAGAGCCAATTCAATGCACTGCATTCTGGATTTAACAATTTTTAAGTCTGGCAAATAGAGCACACATTGATTCCAGGTTAATGCAGTGAAAGCTGACCAAACGGTTGAGAGGTATTTAATCTAGAGGTGTTTAGAGTTATTCATCTGTTACGTCACTGAAGAGTTTAAGGTTGGCAATGCAAACTGCAGCTCTCACTGAACTCAGACTATGTGCTGCACAAAATTAATGGGTTCACTATCTCATTCGAATAGAATTATTTCGAGAGAGAGGTAGAACTGGGGGTAGGAGTGTCCCCTCAAATTTCATGGAAAACAGGAAACAGAATGTAAGTCCAAACCAGGGTTGATATGGAGGATGAGATGATAAGCTGTTGGCCACCTCCTATACCAGGGCCAGGGCATTTTCCTGTGTGCATTTCCCCTCTGAGATGCGGGCAGAGTCTTCTGAGAATGGAACGCTTCCCCATGTCTTTAGATCCAAATTCTACTTATTCTTCAGGACCCAGAATTTCAGCTTCAGAGTCCAGTGCTGCTAGACTTCCTTAACACCTCCTCTCCTCTAGATCTCTGTTGCATTAACTCTGTGACCCCAGGAACGCCCCAACCTCTGGATTTTAAGTTTCATCACACACAAAATTAGGGACCTTAACCTTTCTTCATTATTATGATTTCGTGATTCTGTGTCTGGGCTGTGAAGGGAGAAGAACTCATCCATTCAACTACTCTGAACAAAGTGTTATTACCACACCAACCATATCACATTGTAACTACATGTTTTTTTTTTCACATATGACACCTCCACCAGATTGCATCTGTCCTGAGGGCAGGGACCAAGTTTAATCTAAATGTTTAATTCTAGCCACTGAAGTGAAGACTGACACATAGCAGGTACTTAATAATCATTCACTGAATCAGTAAATACACACTTTAAAAACTCAGGCATCCAGCCCTGACACGAGAACATGCGCAGGTTGTTTCCCTGATTCACTATCTTGGATCAAAGGTTTTCAAGCCTGGCTGCATATTTGAATATCCTGGGGGAGCTTTCAGTGGTTCTACTGACCTAGTCCCTCAACAGACCAGTTCATCAGAATCTCTGGGAACAGGATGCCAGCATCAGAATTTTTAAAAGATCCTCAGATAATCCTAATTGCATCCAGGGTTGAAGACCATCATTCTATTCTATTCATGTATAGTTAATTTACAATGCTATATTAATTTCTGCTGTACAGCAAGGTGACTCTGTTATACACATAAATATTTCTTCGTATTCTTTTCCATTATGGTTTATCATAGGATATTCAATATAGTTCCCTGTGCTATATATTAGGATCTTGTTACTTATCCATCCTATATATAATGGTTTGTATCTGCTAATCCCAAACTCCCAAACCTTCTCTCCCCAACCCTCACTCCAAACTGGCAACCACAATTCTGTTCTCTGTTTGTGTGTCTATTTCTGTTTCATAGATATGTTCATTTGTGTCATATTTTAGATTCCACATATAAGTGAAATCATAACAGTATTTGTCTTTCTCTTTTTGACTTACTTTGCTTAGTATGATCATCTCTAGGTTTATCAAAGTTGCTGTAAATGGTGTTATTTCACTGTTTTAAATGGCTGAGTAATATTCCATTCCATTCCATTCCACATACACACGCATATATATAATATATATATTATGTATGTAATACACATTACATATAATATATACATATATATTATACCACACTTTCTTTATCCATTCATTTGTGATGGACATTTAGGTTGTTTTAATGTCTTGGCTGTTGGAAATAGTCCCGCTATGAACATAGGGTGCATGTATTTTTTGAATTATAGTTTTGTCTGGATGTATGCTTAGGAGTGGGATTGCTGGATCATTTGGCAACTCTATTTTTAGTTTTTTGATGAACTTCCATACTGTTTTCCATAGTGACTGCACCAATTTACATTCCCACCAACAGTGTAAGAGGGTTCCCTTTTCTCCACATGTATTATTTTCCCTCCCTCTCCAGCATGTATTATTTGTAGACTTTTTAATGATAGCCATTCGGACCAGTGTGAGGTGGTACCTCATTGTAGGTTTGATTTGCATTTCTCTGATAATTAGTGATGATGAGAATCTTTTCACGTGCCTATTGGCCACCTGTATGTCACAGCCTTGTCTAACTCAATGAAACTAGGCCATGCCGTGCGGGGCCACCCAAGATGGACAGTCATGGTGGAGAGGTCTGACAGAATGCAGTCCACTAGAGAAGGGAATGGCAAACCACTTCAGTATTCTTGCCTTGAGAACCCCATGAACAGTATGAAAAGACAAAAAGATAGGACACTGAAAGGTGAACTCCCCAGGTCGGTATGTGCCCAATATGCTACTGGAGATCAGTGGAGAAATAACTTAAGAAAGAATGAAAGGGTGGAGCCAAGGCAAAAACAACACTCGCCTGTGGACGTGATTGATGACAGAAGCAAGGTCCGATGCTGTAAAGAGCAATATTGCATAGGAACCTGGAATGTTAGGTCCATGAATCGAGGCAAATTGGAAGTGGTCAAACAGGAGATAGCAAGAGTGAACGTCAACATTCTAGGAATCAGTGAACTAAGATGGACTGGAATGGGTGAATTTAACTCAGATGACCATTATATCTACTACTGTGGGCAGGAATCCCTTAGAAAAAATGGAGTAGCCATCATGGTCAACAAAAGAGTCCGAAATGCAGTACTTGGATGCAATCTCAAAAACGACAGAATCATCTCTGTTCGTTTCCAAGGCAAACCATTCAATATCAAAGTAATCCAAATCTATGCCCTGACCAGTAACGCTGAAGAAGCTGAACTTGAACAGTTCTATGAAGACCTACAAGACCTTTTAGAACTAACACCCAAAAAAGATGTCCTTTTCATTATAGGGGACTAGAATGCAAAAGTAGGAAGTCAGGAAACACCTGGCGTAACAGGCAAATTTGGCCTTGGAGTACAGAATGAAGCAGGGCAAAGGCTAATAGAGTTTTGCCAAAAGAATGCACTGGCCATAACAAACACCTTCTTCCAACAACGCAAGAGAAGACTTTATACATGGACATCACCAGACGGCCAACACCGAGATCAGACTGATTATATTCTTTGCAGTCAAAGATGAAGAAGCTCTATACAGTCAGCAAAAGCATGACTGGGAGCAGACTGTGGCTCAGATCATGAACTGCTTATTGCCAAATTCAGACTTAAATTGAAGAAAGTGGGGAAAACCTCTCCCATTCAGGTATGACCTAAATCAAATCCCTTATGATTATACTGAAGTGACAAACAGATTTAAGGGACTAAATCTGATAGACAGAGTGCCTGATGAACTATGGACAGAGGTTCGTGACATTGTACAAGAGATAGAGATCAAGACCACCCCCAGGAAAAAGAAATTTAAAAAAGCAAAATGGCTGTCTGAGGAAGCCTTACAAATAGCTGAGAAAAGAAGAGAAGCAAAAGGCAAAGAAGAAAAGGAAAGATATACCCATTTGAATGCAGAGTTCCAAAGAATAGCAAGGAGAGATAAGAAAGCCTTCCTCAGCAATCAATGCGAAGAAATAGAGGAAAACAATAGAATGGGAAAGACTAGAGATCTCTTCAAGAAAATTAGAGATACCAAGGGAACATTTCAGGCAAAGATGGGCTCAATACAGGACAGAAATGGTATGGACCTAACAGAAGCAGAAGATATTAAGAAGAAGTGGCAAGAATACACAGAAGAACTGTACAAAAAAGATCTCCATGACCCAGTTAATCACGATGGTGTGATCACTCACCTAGAGCCAGACATCCTGGAATGTGAAGTCAAGTGGGCCTTAGGAAGCATCAGTACAAACAAAGCTAGTGGAGGTGATGGAATTCCAGTTGAGTTATTTCAAATCCTAAAAGATGATGCTGTGAAAGTGCTCCACTCAATATGCCAGCAAATTTGGAAAACCCAGCAGTGGCCACAGGACTGGAAAAGGTCAGTTTTCATTCCAATCCCAAAGAAAGGCAATGCCAAAGAATACTCAAACTACCACACAATTGCACTCATCTCACACGCTAGTAAAATAATGCTCAAAATTCTCCAAGCCAGGCTTCAGCAATACATGAACTGTGAACTTCCAGATGTTCAAGCTGGTTTTAGAAAAGGCAGAGGAACCAGAGATCAAATTGCCAACATCTGATGGATCATTGAAAAAGCAAAAGAGTTCCAGAAAAACATCTATTTCTGCTTTATTGACTATGCCAAAGCCTTTGACTGTGTGGATCACAATAAACTGTGGAAAATTCTGAAAGAGATGGGAATACCAGACCACCTGACCTGTCTCTTGAGAAACCTGTATGCAGGTCAGGGAGCAACAGTTAGAACTGACATGGAACAACAGACTGGTTCCAGATAGGAAAAGGAGTCCGTCAAGGCTGTATATTGTCACCCTGCTTATTTAACTTATATGCAGAGTACATCATGAGAAATGCTGGGCTGGAGGAAGCACAAAATGAAATCAGCATTGCCAGGAGAAATATCAATAATCTCAGATATGCAGATGACACCACTCTTATGGCAGAAAGTGAAGAAGAACTAAAGAGCCTCTTGATGAAAGTGAAAGAGAAGAGTGAAAAATTTGGCTTAAAGCTCAACATTCAGAAAACTAAGATCATGGCATCTGGTCCCATCACTTCATGGCAAATAGATGGAAAAACAGTGGAAACAGTGAGAGACTTTATGTTTTTAGTCTCCAAAATCACTGCAGATGGTGATTGCAGCAATGAAATTAAAAGACACTTACTCCCTGGAAGAGAGGTAATGACCAACCTAGATAGCATATTAAAAAGCAGAGACATTACTTTGCCGACAAAGGTCTGTCTAGTCACGGTTATAGTTTTTCCAGTAGTCATGTATGGATTTGAGAGTTGGACTATAAAGAAAGCTGAGCACCGAAGAATTGATGCTTTTGAACTGTGGTGTTGGAGAAGACTCTTGAGAGTCCCTTGGACGGCAAGGAGATCCAACCAGTCCATCCTAAAGAAGATCAGTCCTGGGTGTTCATTGGAAGGACTGATGTTGAAGCTGAAACTCCACTACTTTGGCTACCTGATGCGAAGAGCTGACTCATTTGAAAAGACCCTGATGCTGGGAAAGATTGAGGGCAGGAGGAGATGGGGACGACAGAGGATGAGATGGTTGGATAGCATCACCGAGTCAATGGACATGAATTTGGGTGGGCTTGGGGAGTTTGTGTTGACAGGGAGGCCTGGCATGCTGCACCCCATAGGGCCGCAAAGAGTCAGACACAACTGAGTGAACTGAACTGAACTGATGTCTTTGGAGAAGACCTATCTATTTAGGTCTTCAGCTCATTTTTCAGTTGGGTTGTTTTTTGTTACTGAATTGTACGAATTGTTTATATAATTTGGAAATTAAGCCCTTGTTGGTCGTTTCATTTGCAAATATTTTCTCCCAGTCCAAAATGAAAATGTCTTTTCATTTTGTTTATGGTTTCCATTGCTGTGCAAAACCTTCTAAGTTTGATTAGGTCCCATTTGTTTATTTTTGCCTTTATTTCTATTGCCCTGGGTGACTTACCTAAGAAAACATTGATGCAATTTAAGTCAGAGAATGTCTTGCTTATGGTCTCTTCTAGGTTAAGTTACTTGTCCAAAGTCCATAAATCAGTCCATAAATGTAATTGGTGGAGATGGAGCCAGGATTTAACCAACTTCCTACTGTTAATCACAATATGGTATGGAAAGAGTGCTGCTCTTTTAATAAGCTGGGTGAAGTGAGTTCATATTGATGGAGGATCAAAACAAACAGAAAGCAGATACCGTAGAAATCTGGCCTGAGAGAAAGTCTCAGAAAATGGGCCTGAGATGTACAGAGAGGTAACAGAGGTGAAGAACTGGCTTTTGCTTTTGGTACCCTCTTAAAGGGCATGGAATACAGCTGTCTTCCTACTGGTGAGGCAGCAGAGTGAACGGCTAAGTGGCAAAGCAATGTTCTGAACAACCCCGTTGTGGTCATGGTAGATAAACTGGATGAAGACCTATGTCTGGGCATGTGGGACACAGCTCGAGGCTCTACCTTTTTCAAATGGTACAAAGCATTCTTTGTTGCTCTGGTTTGCATCTGCAGATGTTCTCTACCAAGCCTGGCCTTTATTTTTGGATCCAAGCTGCAGCCTGGTCTCTCATTTTTGGCTTTGAGTGTATTGCTAATGAGCATCTGGCCTGGGATAACAGAAGTGATGACAGCCTAGCCTATGCATTTTTACTCTGGTTACCTTTTCTTCCAAGAGCCAATAATACTACGTAAGGTCTGAGCAGGGGGAGATGAAGGGCTGCTTTCACATCTGTACTTTATAAAAGAGCTTGAAATAGCAAGGCAACTAGGCAAGGAAGTAGTAATATCCACACAGAACAAAAGTGGGCTCTCAAGGCAGGGGACATGTACTTTAAGAAGTATTCTCATTCACAGGCAGCTCTGCAAGATCTGAAGAACTCCACATATATACAGATGAGGAAGTGAAGTGGTAGAAAAATGACTTTCCACAGTTGGTTAGTGGTGGGGTATCCAAGGGCATGGTTTTTCCCAGCCTCATGCTGTCTTCTGGTAATGACCTCCCCATCTCCCCCGTGTGTCCTGTTCCAGCCAAATGGTATGGTCTAGTGTTTGCTCTGAATGCTCTGAAACCAAACAATATCTTGCTTTCATGAATCTTCCAACATTCCTCTCTCTTCCAAATGCTTCCTTACTGAACCTTCCTTATGGTAAGCTTTAGATCTATTTCTGCCCCCAAACTTCCTCTCATGGATGAAGAACAGGCCACTCCCTTGGGCCATCTCCCTGCTCCCAGATTCTCCCAACTCCATCTGAGGACAGTTTTAATCTCGTCTTCCCATGAGACCTCATGCATAGAGCCATTCTGGACTTTAAGCTCTCAAACACTTAAGAACTTCAGAGCCAGGGCTGAGAGCTGAACCATAAGGAGCTGCAGTTGTCAATGAAGGAATTCTTGAGTGTATCCTTGGGTGTATGAGTGTACTATACAGAGTACACAGGGGCAGAGTGTACCAATGGACAAGGCAGAGGGGAGCCTAATCTTAGCTTAGGCATGGTTGGGATAGGGCTGAGTCTTTTAGAAAAGTCTGTGGACCTTCTAATACGTGTCTAAAGGCTGGACGTTTTGAGGGTTAAATGGCTAGGACTGACATTACATCCTTCATGATCCTTACAGAGAATGTACAAATATTTGATGTTTTCCTTCTTTCTTTGATTTAAAGTACTTTTAAGTGCCAAGGGATGCTTCTAGCTCCATTTTAAGATTTGTTTCAGAGCAAATCTGCCTGGAACCGTTTTCTTCAGTTTTTCCATTAATCTGACCAGTAAAGTTTAAAGACAAGGCAGTAGCGATGGGAGTAGGATGAAGGATGGTGGGGCAAGCAGTTTAGAAGAGGCAGTTTTGTTCTATAAAGCAGGAGCTGCTGTGCACATAGCATAGGAACGAAATTTCAGTGCCTTAAACTTTCCCCCAGAAAACAATGACCCACTCCCCGCATTAAGATGTTAGAATTAATGATACATAATAATGTAAATCCATGGCTAAAGCTCCTTATATTTTCTCATGTGGGTGTGAGACTCCCGAATGAATTGAGCCTGTTAGGAAATTCTTAAATAAAATAAAAACAAAAATTCTTTGATGAGTTTTTCTCCCTAAGGTGTTTTAATCTTCTGTCCACACTATTGAAATGAATATTATTACTTGTATAATAAGAAGCAAAAGTTATTTTTTTAAAAAAAACTCTTATTGCTTTATTGGGAAATCCATTCATAAACAAAGATTCTAACAAATTATAGCTCTTCCTATTTCCTGAACATGGAAAAGAGGCCGTGTTTATATTTTGTTAGTGTATTGTCCAAGGTTCCTTGGTCAATTTCTCATATCTTTTTGTACTAATATTTACATGTTGAAAATTATTTCTTACAACAAAGTTTCCAGGGTACTTATAACCAGCGTATATCATTAATGTGCCTTGTTCATTTTGTTCTTTTGGAAGCACTTGTATAAGAAATGAGTGGTACTGGGAAAACTGGACAGCTGGACATCTAAAAGAACAAAATTAGAACATATTCTCACACCATATACAAAAATAAACTCAAAATGGGCTAAAGACCTAAATGTAAGACCAGAAACCATAAAACTCTTAGAAGAAAACATAGGCAGGACACTCTTTGACATAAGTTGTAGCAATATATTTTTTTGGATCTGTCTTTTCAGGCAAAGGAAACAAAAGCAAAAATAAACAAGGGAACCTAATTAAACTTAAAAACATTTGCACAGCAAAGGAAACCATCAACAAAATGAAAAGACAGCATAGAGAATGGGAGAAAATATCTGCAAATGATATGACAGATAAGGGGTTAATATCCAAAATATATAAACAGTTTATACAACTCAATATAAAAAAAAACAAAACAAATAACCTAACTAAAAAATAGGCAGAAAACCCAAATAGATATTTTCCCAAAGAAGACATACAGATGGCCAATAGGCATGTGAAAAGATGCTCAGCATCACTAATCATCGAGGAAATACAAATTGAAACCACAACAAGATATCACTTCGTACTTCTCAGAATGACTATGCTTAGTCACTTGATTGAGTCTGACTCTTTGTGACCCCATGGACTGTAACCTGCCAGGCTCCTCTGTCCATGGGGATTCTCCAGGCAAGAATATTGGAGTGGGGTGCCATACCCTTCTCCAGGGGATCCTCCCAACCCAGGAATCAAATCCAGGTATCCCACATTGTAGGCAGATTCTTTATCAGCTGAGCTACCAGAGAAGCCCCCTCAGAATGACATCACCAAATAAATAATAAATGTTGGCAAGGATGTGGAAAAAAGAGAACCCTAGTACATGGTTGGTGAAAATGTAAATTGGTATATCCACTGTGGAAAACAGAACATAGGTTCCTCAAAAAACTAAAAAATAGAACTAACATTTAATCCAGCAATTCCACTCCTGAGTATATATCCAAAGTAAATGAAAACAATAATTCAGAAAGATATATGCACCCTAATGTTATTAGCAGCATTATTTATAACAGCCAAGATATGGAAGCAAGGTAAGTGTTCATCAACAAGTGAATGGACAAAGATGTAGTATACATATGTGTGTGTACACACACACACACACACACACACACACACACACACAGGAATACTATTCAGCCATAAAAAAGAATGAAATTTTGCCATTTGCAGCAACATGGATAGACTTGGAGGGCATTATGCTGAGTTAAATAAGTTAGATAGAAAAAGACAAATGCTGTATGCTATCACTTATATGTGGAACCTAAAAAATAAGATAAACAAATGAATATAACAAAACAGAAACAGACTTACAGATATAGAGAATGAACTAGTGGTTACCAGTGGGGAGGGAGAAAAATGGAGGAGAGCAAGATAGGGGTAGGGGATTAAAAGTACAAACCATTATGTATAAAATAAATAAGCTACAGGATATATTTTATAGAGCAGGGAATATAGTCAGTATTTTATAATGATTTTAAATGGAGTATAGTCTAGAAAAATATTGAATCACTATGCTGTATACCTGAGACCAATATAATATCTTAAATCAACTATAATTAAAGAAGGAAATGTACAGAATGGTAACACTGGTGAAATAACACAGTGTTGAAATAAAATTAGACACTACAGGACACTAGGACTAAATGGTAACTTCTGTTTTTTTAAACAAATTGAAATAGTTTCAATGTTTTATTCTAAAGTGGGATCTATCATTAAGGTTGAAAGCATATATATACATATATATTTTTTCTTTTTCTGTGAACTCCTAGCATGGGACCTGGAATACAGCAATACATATTTTTATTCTTGGCTTTATACCATGCCTTTCCGTGGTAAGTTACTGTGAATAAGAACTCTCTGGAAAAATGCTGCTGTCAAGGTTTGAAAGTCAAGGTGACCTCCTTTACACTTACTTTTATCTCTAAAAAGTTCATGGCAAATTTTTATCTTTGTGCAGGGATATATTTCTTTGATAGTTCAGTGAGTTATTCTCCCCCAAACAGTAATAATTTTGAGTTACTCTGGTGTAACTGTACATTAAAAAATGTGTGTTCATAGGACTATCAGGATATATCAGGAAATAAACTTTAATCCCATAGTGAGGCAAAGAAACTCTCTTAGTGAAAACAAGATAGGGATAATATATTGTGAAAAAGAATGAAAAATTTTTTTATAACATTCCTTTCAAATTCTCCCTCTTGTGTTGTGAGTTTCATGATGTTCATAGTATTAAGTATCACTAACGAAAACTCAAAGTTGGAATATAATACAAAGTGTTCACAAACTTTTTGACTAAGAAGTTTTTGAAATGTAGAGAAATTAAAACAGGAAATAAATAAGAGATAATTTAGCAAAAACCTAAAGATTTTTCAAAAAGTTCTCAAACCTATTACATTCAAATTAACCCAGTTCCCATGCTTCCCTGTAGATTTATGAATTTACATATAAAGATTAGCTTATTTTATCCATACTTGATGGTTTCCAGCTGCTAATGATTTCAGCTTTTTCTTTTTAATCCTTTTCCTAATGAAAAATGTATAGCTGTATCAAGCTGATCAAGTATTTTAGCATTTTCCGTGGAACTATGCATGAAAATTTTTATGCACTGACTCTATTTCTAACTAAGCTACAGAGATCTTCCTTTTTCAGTAATTGTATGTAGAAATTTATCATGTTAAATAAGAAAATGCGCAAGCAATACTAAATCATGAAACCATGTTGGTATATCTTAAGTTTTAGGAGATCCCATTTAATCCAAACTCTACATAGAGTCCCTTACCTTTGAAAGGATATTTTGTACTATACTGAGAGTGTAACAGTATACTGGGAGTATACTATACTGTGGTATGGAAGAAGCCCAGAAGAGCTCCTGGCAGTATCACCTGGACACTGGTGCTCCCATCCAGGCTTTGGCATTGAGGAAATGGCAGTATTATAACCACACAGTCCCAACTTTACAGGTATGGAATGAAATTTCCTAATGTACTGTACAGAAAGCTATCTAGAGATTTAGGTAATCAGAAGCATCAAGGAATATAAAAATTACATTTCTGCATCAACAATACTTAATGAGAACAATCCAATTCTCAAACACAGAAGACAGGCCACCCTGAGACATTTTTAAAACAACTAACATCTTAGGATAATCTTTGTATCCCTAGAAACTACATAAAGCCTGGTGCATAAGCGGGGTTTATTAAGTGTTTCGTGAATGAATGAATTCAAGAACAGCAGAGAAGTGATCATACTACTAGTAATGTTTGATAAACTCTTTTACTGCCTGATGATTTTCTTTTCATTTATTCATTGCTTGGAAATAAGTAAATCTGAATAAATTTATCTGTGGCCCTTACATGAGTTTGTGGCTTGGGTATCCATCAGCTACCATATGGGTATATACAATGATAGAATATTCTGAGGAGTGGCTGACACATTGGCTTGGGTCTCAGGAGTCATGATGGTAGAAGACCACTTGCGTTTTCCATCTTAAAGCAGTGCTGGTATTTATTTCTCTTTCTGACAGCACCAGGAGTCCTGGTTTTAGAAAGCTAGGGTGGCTGTGTCCAGAAGAAACTCCTGGGGCAGCAAAGATAACCTCCTGAAGACTCTCCATCTTCAGTCATTCTGTGATTAGTCAAGAACCTTAGGGATCATCCACCATGAAGAATTAGAACTCTCTATTAACTAGGTAAGAAAAAGAGTACCTAACTGAGGAGAAGAATGTGGTACCAAATGGTCTGGTGTGTCCAACCCCTCATGATTCCTGAAGGCTAGGTAGAGAGCTCAGCCTGCCCTCCACAAGGACAGGGGGTTTCTCTGTCTTATTCACCACTGCCTCTCCAACACCTCAGACAGATTTGAGTTTTGCAGATCAACTCTCTCACATGTCTTACTCAGCGCATTCTAAAATTAATTCTCTTATTTTTAAAAAAATCATGAAGGTAGGCATTTTCATTTTATTTCAGATACACCTGAGGTTGAGTATGTCTGTGGCTAAATAGATTCACCCTTGAGACTTGACTCATCTCTAAAATAGATACTGATACCTACTCCAGTGTTGTTGTGAGAACAAAATAAGATGATGATGGAATACTTTTTCTATAACTTACATTGTGCCAGGCACTGTGCTACATACTTTATAGACACGATCTCATTTGGAACTCACAACCACTCTGATTTGAGTTTATTTACTGGCAGTGGGGATGGGAGGGAGGTGACAGCTGAGATATAAGCCCAGGCAGACAAACTTCACAGTCCATGCTCTTAATGATTTCAATAGCATATACCAAGTGTCCAGAACAGTACTGCACATACAACAGGTGCTCACTAAATGTTACTTTCCTTCTTATCTTCTAAAGAGATACTATTTGAAGCAAAAGAAGTTCCATAGGAAGATAAATGACCTTTCCAGAGGTGGCAGTGAAAGCCAAAGTCAACATTGGAATGTATGAATTCTTAGTCTACCCATCTCAACAAATCTCAAAAACTTTACTATTTATATTATGGATCATTTGAAATGACAAGTGGAGAGTGATGAGAAGACCAAAACATTGAAAATGATGTGAAATTCTGAATTTTAATAGGAGACTAAAGCTAAATGAAACATAAACACCTTTCCTTTTTTGCTGGGCACCAAAAGCAGCATCCACCCTGCTCTCTGGTTGTGCGTCCTGCCTGCTGCCTGGGAATCAAAATCTCTTAGGTGCTCAAAGTTTCCAAGGTGGACTTAGCCATCTGATGAGCAAGTAACTTGGGTGGGGAGCCAGGAAGCAGAGCTTGTCCATGCTAGCTATCCTCAACTCTGGCCCAGTTAGTAGGACCACCTGGGAGCTGATGCCATGCTCCCCCTGAAAATTCTAGTCTGGTTGATCTGAGGAAGGGCCAAGGCAAGTATTTTAAGAGCTCCCAGGTGACTTTATAATGACTGCCAGAGTTGTGACCTGGTCATTGAAATGGACTCAAACCCTCTGCAAGCTCCCAGTTCGATGGGAAACCCGGAGTGGTAGGAAAAGAGACATGAAGTACTGACCCTGCAGAGGGTAAAAAGGAATTCAATAAAGGAGGTAGAAGTTGGTCTTGACTCCAAACTGGAGATGGTAATGCCTTGCAGAGTCTTCAGCCCTGACCACACAAATGATTACAGACTATTCTTTCAAGATACGCTCTTTGGTGCTTTGCCTTTCATTTTTATTAGCACTATTAACCTTCTACAAAAATCCCGGTGAAAGTAAATGATTGCAACAAAAATAGCTTAGTGGAAACAAAAAAGAGCATCAGCAGTCTTGTTTTCTGGGACAAGATTACAAGGGCCACCAATCCTGAAAGAATAGGGTGCCAGTGAGACACGTCGGTTTGGTGGGGTCAGGGCAGAATTTCTCCCACTAGTGCTATACAGAATGATTAATTCATTATGGAAAGTCAAAAGCTTAACTAAAGCCTAGTCAGAGATGGGCTATGAGATCATTATACTGTTCCTACAAATTTTATTACCTCTAGACAACTCTTGATTTTTCATGACTATGGAACCCATATCCAAAAGAAACACAAAGTTCATTCCAAAGAAAAACATAAATGCATTTCCAATATTCTGTGTCCCTGTTCCCCTCTCTTATCAGAGTGAGTTGAGAGTCCACTGTCTTTTCCCTGTGTCTCCAGTAGGTCAATTGGAAGATCAACACAGAAGCCACCAAAGTGCCTGAATAAAGTGCCCAGACTTCTTAAAGTCACACTGGTATAGAAATTACAGACATTTAGCACACCCTGGATCTTGTAAATTCTCAAGTATAAAACTCAGAAAATGTAGGCAATGACTATTAGAAGAAATGGTATATGGTTGATGAGGTGGAAATAGAAGACCACAAAGGTGCCATGAAACACAGAACTGAACTCGCGCACAATAGAACTTGGGTAGAAGTGTGCCTCATTTGTATTCCAAATATATGCATTAAAGGCCAGGTCGTAAGTCCTCCAGAGAAGGCAATGGCAACCCACTCCAGTACTCTTGCCTGGAAAATCCCATGGACGGAAGAGCCTGGTAGGCTGCAGTCCATGGGGTTGCGAAGAGTGGGACACGACTGAGCGACTTCACTTTCACTTTTCACTTTCATGCATTGGAGAAGGAAATGGCAACCCATCCCAGTGTTCTTGCCTAGAGGATCCCAGGGACGGGGGAGCCTGGTGGGCTGCCGTCTATGGGGTTGCACAGAGTCGGACATGACTGAAGCGACTTAGCAGCAGCAGCAGCAGCAGCAGCATAAGTCCTCACATGCTACAAGCTCTCACTCTTGTAGATTTTGTGTAGTGTCATCCCTACACACTCTGTCCTCAGACTCCTTATCTTCTTCCAGTCCATCTATTCTATCTTCAAGTTCTTCCTTAACCAAGGAGATTAGGATGGCTAGATAACATGTTTCATCATTTAGAAGATTCTTTTGCCCTATTCTCAGCTCCATTACTCCACTGTTCCTTTATTTCACCTGCCTGGCAAAAATTTACACCTAGATGAATCTGACTGTCCGGCTACTCATCACCTATAACCAAGATGCTGAGCTGTGCTGGAGAACATCACAAACTGTAGCCATACATTGTAAATTCTTGGTCTATAGTAATTATACATTGAGTCCACCAATTCTCTGGCTCTTAACTGTTACCCCCTGCCTATTTAGTTTTCAAACCTGCCCTATTTGTCTCAACCTCAGTCCTACCTCCTCTTCCTTTAATGTCACCAGATAAACCTACCTCCTGCTTCGCAGAGAACATAAAAGAAATGAACTGTAAACCCCTCCACTTCCTGCTACCAAATGTGCCGACCTATCCACAGCAGATGGGACTGGGGTCTTGCCCATTTTCCTGTGGGCTTCCGGCTGCTTCTGGTATTTGAATGGCCACCTTCCTCACCCTCGGGTGGCTGTGCACTCCACACTGGCTTCCAAGTCAAGGGAACACAAACTAAGACAACACCCATCCTTTCCTCCTCTTCCTGTCTCTGTGGAAGAGGCTCCCTTCATCTTCCCAAGGCTGTTTCTTGCAGGCCCATCCCTGGCTCCTTCTCAGGGCCCCCACTCCACTGACTACCATCTCTCATTGCTGCATCTTATCTTTGCTTGAATTCTACTTTATTTCATTAATTTACACCCACATTTCACTTCTTTGTTCTTCTTCATATTCATATTTGTCTGATTTTTATTTGCCCATTTAAAATTTTTCCATTTATCTCTGTTAATTTTCCTTAAAGAAGGTATCTAGGAAAATTTTTTGCCCAATCTTTGAAACTTAGTACCCCAACAACTATGTTAGTTCTTTTCTTCAGATACTTTATTTTATACTTTAAAAAAACACTTCCTTATACATTTTCTTTACCAGTTTTTTGCTAATTTGGTCAAGCCTCATTTACTTCACAGCCTCCCTACGTATTCTGCACAGGCTCTGTGTATAAGCTCACAGTGTGATGAACTGGGCTCACAGTTAGTGGGCAATTAACTGACTGTTACATTTAATCTTCTGTAAAAGTGAGAATATTTGAGTCATTTGCAGCTTGTCTCCTTGCCTCTATTCCCAAGCCTCTCTAATTTCCTGTCTCCAGTGTGACCACAGCGACCAGAATGGGCTTCTTACAATGCATCTGGCCAAGCAACATCTTGAAATATTTCAGTGACTTGTCAACACAAAACAAATAAATTCTAAGCTTCATGGCATGGTTTCCAATATTCTTCATAATCTTCCCAAAGTCATCTCTCATCACTTTATCTCCCATGTAGTTCTTTTTCCAGGCCATGCTGGCTTAGACTCCAAGGCTTCTCTTCCTGAAATTTATTTATCAATTCATGTAGAAAATACTTGTTTTTCAGTGGCTAAGTTGTGTGCTACTTTTTGCAACCCCATGGACTGCAGCAAGCCAGGCTTCCCTATTCTTCACTATCTCCTGGACTTGAGCTCCATAATTTTTCAGGGCCAGGCCAGATGGTGGGGTCAAAGAGGCAAATATATAATAATAATGGTTTCTCTTTCCTGGAGCTCTCAGTCAGTGGGGAAGACAGAAAAATACCACATTCTGGTAAGAGAGGTTCTGGTGAGAACTAACAGGAAGCCTCTAGCTAGATGTGGATGGTTAGGAAATCAATCATCAAGCCTAGATCTGAGAGAAGAGATGAGCTGATTTTCTTTTTTAAAGGAATGCCTGTGGCTTTTTTTTCTCTTATTCATCTGACAGGTTCCTATTCATCCTTCAACATCCCACTACCCCAATCAGCACCTTCTCCATTCCCCAGAAGAAGTCACTTTATCATAAGTGTCGTTTCTGTGTCTTCTACCACAGAGTGTAAAAGAGAGTCTTATATCTCTCTTTCTCTGTCTTTCTACCTCTGTCATTGTTAGACTGCTTTTTTCCTTATTTTCTCTTTGACCTGGCTCTATTCTACCCTAACTCATCCTCTCATACTCAGCTCAGATATCTCTTTCTCCAGGGAGCCTTCCATGATCTCCTCTTAGGCAGCCCTCATATGAGTTAACACAGACCTTCATATTTCTCTAAGAGCACTTGTCACACTATGATTCATTCATTCATTCATTCCATAAATGAGTATATATGAGCATCATAAATGAGTACTTTCTCTGATCTAAGATGTATTCCGAACTGATAATCCAGAAGGAAATAAGTCAGACTAAAAAAAGCTATTACCAGCAAGTATAAATTCACAGTGTCATCTGGGAACACAGCCCAAGGAGCCCATCCTGCCTGGGAATCAGGTCGCTCTCCTCCCCGACTCTCTGCAGTGTGAGGGCAGCCGATGGTGCTCTGGTGGGTTTCTCGTTTCCCCAGCATGGTGTCTGGCACCTCTCATGCAGTCCTTGGACACACAAATGAAGGATAGGAGTACAGATCCCATGCTTTCCAGGAATAATGGAATCAGCTGCAGTTTCTGCCTCTAAGAGCTCAAGCTGAGACATGGGTGGCATCTGAGGCAGCCCATCCACCAGCAGGACCAGGGCAGCCAGCCAGCCCTCCCAGAAAGGTGCTGGAAGGGAGGGTGACTGGAATGGTGTTCAGTTCAGTTCAGTTCAGTTCAGTCGCTCCGTCGTGTCCGACTCTTTGTGATCCCATGAACCACAGCACGCCAGGCCTCCTTGGCCATCACCAACTCCTGGAGTCCACCCAAACTCATGTCCATTGAGTCGGTGATGCCATCCAACCATCTCATCCTCTGTCGTCCCCTTCTTCTCCTGCCCTCAATCTTTCCCAGCATCAGGGTCTTTTGAAATGAGTCAGCTCTTCACATCAGGTGGCCAAAGTATTGGAGCTTCAGCTTCAACATCAGTCCTTCCAATGAACACCCAGGACTGATCTCCTTTAGGATGGACTGGTTGGATCTCTTTGCAGTCCAAGGGACTCTCAAGAGTCTTCTCCAATACCACAGTTCAAAAGCATCAGTTCTTTGGTGCTCAGCTTTCTTTATAGTTCAACTCTTACATCCATACATGACCACTGGAAAAACCATAGCCTTGACTAGACGGACTTTTGTTGGCAAAGTAATGTCTCTGCTTTTTAATATTGTCTAGGTTGGTCATAACTTTCCTTCCAAGGAGTAAACGTCTTTTAATTTCATTGCTGCAATCACCATCTGCAGTGATTTTGGAGCCCAGAAAAATAAAGTCTCTCACTGTTTCCACTGTTTCCCCATCTATTTGTCATGCAGTGATGGGACCAGATGCGGTAACAAAGTCGGGCAGAGGATTACTTCCAGAAATGAGTCTCAGGGTCAGTCTTGCCTCCTCTCTTCAGCCAGCAGCACTTCAAGTATCACCACTGAGTGAGTGATACTTGAAGCAGGTCAGCTGAGTTGGGCTACAGTTTTTGCTCAGAACGGAGCAAAGAAAAGGGTGGCTAGAGCAGAGGGCAGAGAAATGGGAAGTAAGACAAAGCCAGAGACTAAGAAATAAGACAAAGTCCCCCAGAAAACTTGTTTCCAGTAAAAATTGCAAGTAGACCCAAGCCAGGACTTTCATCTCCTGTTTCCTTCTCTTCAACCTGAAGAAATCCCCATGGTTAAACTGTCAGCTCTAATGTAGCTACTGCTGTTTACTTCAGGCATTTTCTGTAATTGAATGCTGGGGAGCCTCTTCCTCTTCTCATTTTAATTAGTTGTCAGATGTAAAGTGAGCATTGATGGTATTTTCTGTTGCGCCCTCCCGGAGGTCCTCCTTTGCATATTGTCATCACTCAGGTATTAGGATGAAGTTTTTATTTGTAAATAAGGTCTCACTGATCCTTCAACACAATAGGGGAAGTATTAAAAGGCAAAGCTATATATTGTATTTACCCTGCTGAGAAAAGTTTTGTCCATTAGGCAAACTGAGGTGGCAGAAGGTAACCCAGCCGAGCTGACCCAGCAGACTCTGAGCATACCTCAAGCTATAGAAAGGCTGGGAGTATTCTGATTTTCAACCTTGGCTACCAACGACATAGAAAAAGCTCAGATAAGCTAAAATAAGTGCAGGGAGGAATTTTAGGATCCAAAGGTCTCTTTTCTTAACTCAAGAGCAGAGGAACTCAGAGCACTTTAAGCAAGAGCCCTTTAGATTTCCTTTAGGAATCTCATTCTATGGTTGGGGGTGGATTTTAACCCTACCCCTGCTTCAGGGGTGATTCTTGATTGCCAGCAGTCCTTCAGTAACTGATTCAGAGATGGATATATAAGCTAGTCAGAGCCAGTGGGATACGACACTTGGAGTGTGTGCAGCCATCTTGTCACTCTGAGGGCAGTCTGAGAATGGAACCAACCTTCAGCCTGCAGAGCTCACAATCTGATCCCTGGATCAAGTCATTTGGGCCCACTGTCCCTATGAGCCTAAAAATTTCTGGTTTTGGCTAAGTTGACGGTTTTGCTTTGCTTTGAGCTGGGATTTCCGTTCACTTACTCAAGAAGGCTCCTGACTAATTTACATGCAATAGTTCTAAAAAGAACTGAGATTTCATTCCTAACTTCATCCAGCTGAGGCCTCTAAGGCCTACATACAAACCTCCACACATTTCCCCTCAGTGTGCTGACCCACAGCAGCCCACACCTCGGGCGTTAATGCTGCCCTCCCCGTGGTCCTGCCTCGACGAATCCAAGCACACCAGAAGCACAGCCCCACCTGCACGAGAGGGCAGCACCCCAACTGATTCCCTCATTTTTTAGCCTCACTATTTGAGTAGCTCAGTTGCATGTTTGACTGAAATTGAAACTTTCATTTGGGTTCTTACATTGCAAAGAGTATAGGAGGGACTTCCCTTGCAGTCCAGTGGTTAAGACTCTGTCTTTCCAGTACAGGGGGTGTGGGTTCTATCCCTGGTTGGAGAATTAAGATCCCATATGCTGTGCAACACTGCCAGAAAAAATTTTTTTAAAAAAGAGTATAGGTTCCATGTATATGCCTTAATATACGATAATTGTCTTTCTCTTTCTGATTTACTTCACTTTGTATAATAGGCTCTAGGTTCATCCTCCTCATTAGAACTGACTCAAATGTGTTCCCCTTTATAGCTGAGCAATATTCCATTGTGTATATGTACCACAACTTCCTTATCTGTTCATCAGGGAGGAGGGGACACATGTATGCCTCTGGCTGATTCATGTTGATGTACAGCAAAAACCACCACAATAGTGTAAAGTAATTATCCTCCAATTAAAATTTTTAAAAAGTATAGGAAAATAATCTTACAAATGTACTCTTTATAAATGTAGATTGTACGGGGAAAACTCTAGGTGAATACTATGAACAGATGGGCATGTACACAACTACGTTTCTTGAAGACAGGAGCTACAGCAGGACTTCATGAGGCCTCTAGGGCTGCATGTATGGGAGGGAAAGTCATTCAGGGCATCCACACAAAAACAAAATGTTTGCACTCAGCTGCCTTCTCACTTTGAAGTTTTTTGATCACCTGGTCATGGACCATGGATTCTAACCTCCATTCTGTCTGTGGAGCTTTGACGGATCTCTGTCTGCCCTGCTCTGGAGAGTGACGTGAGGAGTTGTTAAGGCTCTGAAATTTTCTAGTTCTAAAGTAGAGTAAAGGCACTTTCCCCCAGCTGCCACCCTGGAGTCACAGTGAACTTGATTGTTGCTCATATCAAGGCTGTTAGAGCTGGCAGGGGCCTTACATGCCTGGCCCAGTTGCTCTCTTTTCAAGGAAGAGAGATGTGGAGACGGCAGTGACTATGAGCATGCGGAGACTGGAGGCAGGTGAAGTGGCGGCTGGTGGAGGGCCCAGGGGCAGGAAATGGGGGCTCTGTCATCTCTATCACTGACCTTGAACAAGACATTTCCCCTCTTCCTGACTCTATCTTTCTCATCTGTAAAGTGGGTGATGACTGCAAAAACGAATTCTCCCTCTCACGCTGTGAGGCCATGTTTACAAATTGTCATCAGTTTCAACAAAGTGCCCATATCTGAGTCTGGAGAAAACTTAGCCCCCCCTAGTATCTGATGGCTTTGCAATTACTTGTTTCATTTTTGGATCATAGGTTAACAAATGAGGGCTACTCATCCTTTTACGACTGCACTGAGGGAGATGAGGGTGTGTGTGTGTGTGCGTACATGTGTGCATGTGTGTGAACTTAGGGTTGTGTAGGCTCTTCTCTTTTCTCTTCTCCAGTTCCTCCCTGAACCTAACGCTGACAGTGTGTGGAACATCAGGCTGCCCATCTGTCAACCCAGCTGTGTCTCAGCTCCTGACACCATCTATGAGGGAAGCAATAGCACATGAATGGCAGCCACTGCTAATTCAGAGGGCAACAAACTTGTCAACAATTCTGAAGAAGGATTTTATCTATCAAAGTAGAAAACCCAAAAGAAATATTCTAAAACACTTTTTAAAAAATATAAATGCCTCTTCATTTTTAATGTGTATGCACCATGGCATTTATTCAAGGTAGACATTCCAGGAGAAGTGACAAGCCTAAAATTCACTTGTTATATGTTTAATATTCATGCACCATTTAAATTCTGTGGGTATCATGGTCTTAAGATAGTTCACTCTGTGTTATGCAGAAAAATTGGTAAACTCTCTGACAGAAGAAATTGCCCTTTAAATTTGCTTCTCGTTTCTTGGAGGCACTTTATAAATACTTAATGTTGTTGCTGTTATGTTATTATAATAATATGAGAAGTGGCTAGTTTATATCGGCCATAACAGCAAGAATGAAAAATCACGAAGGGTGTCACAAAAATTATATCACCCATGTTAAACACTTCATGTCATGTTTTCCCAGTGTCAAAATACTTAGTGCACTGAGAGTGTCCCTAAGACAGAGGGAGATGAGCCAGGAGCATATTCTGCACATAGTGACACATTAAGAAGAAGCCCACATGGCTTGGGCTTAATATTCACAGCTTTGGCTCTGGAAGATTCCCTTAGTTAGGGCAGGGCACAAAGCAGATGGGCCCAGGTGTCAGGTGCTGAGTGGAAGGGGAGGTGAGCTCGACCTGCCTACTCCAGGAGCCTTCCCAGGACATAGGCTCCAGGGAACCCCAAGGCCAGCCCCGGGCTAGGCAGGTTTTCCTCTTGGCGACCGCAGTTCAGGTGGAGAGGCC
The DNA here is from genome assembly GCF_054371585.1 of Giraffa tippelskirchi. NCBI lineage: Eukaryota > Metazoa > Chordata > Mammalia > Artiodactyla > Giraffidae > Giraffa > Giraffa tippelskirchi. Next base: position 126,343,239 of record NC_137276.1, on the reverse strand, counting down.
CTGGCCAGCTCCGAGGCCTAGACCTGAGTACAGCAGCCAGCTAGGCAGATAGAAAGCGTAGCCACCGCCTGGTTCACCAGATATCAGTCCATGTATGTCACTATCGCCTTCCATCTGGTGAGGACAACGAGTTCCAATCCTACAACTGCCTCAGAATTGTCGAACAGTTTTTTAAAAACACCTGTGTCTTGGGAGACTCTTATTCAAAAGGTCTGGGTGGAGACTGGTTCTCTGCATTGTAAAAAGCACCACAGGTAATTCTACTGTGCAGCCAGAGTTGAGAAGACACACCTCCAGAGAGACTCAGTGTCTCCAAGATGTCAAATGTTTTACTTTATGACTCTATCCCTTCAAGGATGAAGTGTGAAAGGGCTGTCTGAATAAACACAGAACAGGATGATCATGGAGTCAGTTTGCTCTGCCTGGGAATTAACTGCCTTGAGGTTTGTAGAAATCAGGGCCCTGAAGGCATAGGTGTTCCTTCTTTTCTTCACTGTTTAGATCCAGGCCCAGCCCAATCTGGCAGGAATGCATAAAATGCCTCCTGACCAGTGAACAGCCCAGGAGGACTCCTTAGGGGATGATGGTATCCTGCATGAAGTGCTCAGCTGAAAACTGAGCAAGTGATCACATACCCCCTCAACTGTGCTCCTCCCATCATCCCATAACCTTGATCACTTCCTAGAAATACCTGACTATTTGCCTTGCCACAAGCACCTGTGTGATAGTTTTATAAAACTAGCAACATGCTTTTATTAGTTAGGGTTCTCCAGAGAAACAGAATCTTATAATTTCTTATAAAATTTCTTGCTATATGTCTTTTTATATGTAATATTTATATATTTTATATATAATTATAATATATAATGGGTTTCCCTGGTGGCTCAGATGGTAAAGAATCTGCCTGCAATGCAGGACACCCAGGTTGATCCCTGGGTTGGGAAGATCCCCTGGAGAAGGGAATGGCTACCCACTCCAGCATTCTTACGTGGTGAATTCTATGGACAGAGGATCCTGGCGAACTATAGTCCAGGGGGTCACAACGAGCAGGACATGACTAAGTGACTAGCACACATAATACATAATAAAATATAGAAAAAATATTTTTATATATAGAAATTATACATACACACACACACACACACACACATATACACATAGAGAGAGATTGATTTCTTATAAGGAATTGGGTCCCAGTTGTGAAGGCTGGGAAGTCCCAAGATCTGTCATCTACAGCTCAAGACCCATGGTAACCCATGTGTAAGTTCAGTCCAAGTCTGAAAGCCTGAGAATCAAAAGAGTTGATGGTGTAAATTCTAGTCCTAAAGCCGCAGGACCCAAGAAAAGACAATGCTTCATTTTGAGTTCAAAGGCCAGAAAAATCTGATGTTCCAGCTTGAAGCGGTCAGGCTGGAGGAGTCCCCTCTTGTTCAAGGGGGCTCAGCCTTTTTGTTGTATTTAAACCTTCAGCTAACTGAAGGAGGGCCACCCATCTACATTAGGGTGGCAATCTGCTTTATGTAGTCTACAAATTCAAATATTCATCACGTCCAAAATCATCCTCATGACACACCCGGAATAATGTTTGACCAATCCAGGTACCCTGTGGCCTAGTCAAGTTGACAAATAAAATTAACCATCACACTCCTTTTCCCTTGCCAGCCTCTTAAGTGGATAGAGGCATGTATATCTCAGAGTGAGTGGCACAGGATGAAGTCTGCCCCTTTCCAGCACCTGTAGGAACAGCTGCCCACTGTGGGGTATTACCTTCTGTGGCATGAATCAGAAGGACTTCCTGCTCCTAATGTGTGTGGGCAGATGCCCTTTCTATCTGCTGGAGTGAGAGGTCTGAGTCCCAGTTCAGTCTGGACTCGTGTCACTATGTATACAGTAGATCCCCTGGTCCCTGATATATGTTGGGTTTCTCTCTATGCCCTCTCCTCACCTCCCAGCTCCACTTGGCCTTCTTTGTTTCTGTGTTGATGCACTGCTGGAGAAAGCCAAAGAACTGGGCTGTCTGGACCCCAGCAATTCATCATTTCTGACTTTCTCTGGATCTTCACTATTACCCACTGTGCATTTTGTCATTCCTTAGCAATTGACCCACTTACCCAGTCTTCTATTCAATGACTATTTTTGAGCACCTACTACTTGCCAGATACCATGATCTGCTAATAGGGTTGTAGAATAAAAAAAAAAAACGGAGGTGATCTCTGCTCTCAGGGAGCATATAGCCTGAGAGACTCCAAAAGGCAGGTGTCCTAAACCTGTCTAAATACCTCAGCCCTCTGTATTTGCAGGTGACTTCAGTGACAACCATGGGTTCACCCCTGTTAGAAGCTCCTGGGTCTTTACTGCCGGTTGGAGCTCTCTCCAGCATTCCCCATGCCCTCTGGATATCTGAAGCTGATGCTGCCAGGCTCTTGGGTCGCCTCTAGCCAACAGTGCTCCTGCTTCTGTTCCTTTTTCTTACTACTCCCTCCTACATTTCCTCCTTCTGAGATTTCAGCCTGTCCACCCACATGCCCAATCCGGAACTCTGTTCATGGAGACCTCTCACTCTGAACCCCAAGGTCACTAAGTCCTGTTTATTCTCCCTCCTAAAAAAAATCACCTTCTTCCTGTCCATCTTTATTACCATTGCCTCTTCATCTGACCCCAGGCTCAACTCTTTCCCCCTCTAATCTAGCCTTCACATCGTTTCCAGAAAACAATTCAAATACATCTTATCATGTCCTACTCCTGATTCAAGTTTTTCAATGGTTTTTCACAAGCTGGAGCAGGGCTTTAACACACTTTTTTTTTTTTTGGAAGAAGGATGCTGTTTTTCCTTCAAAATGTAATATGAAGCACTAAAACGAAATGAGCTATCAAACCATAAAAAGACATGGAAGAAACTTAAATGCATATTACTAAGTAAAAGAAGCCAATATTGAAAAGACTGCATACTATAGGATGTGCATACTACATGGAACTCTAGAAAATGCAAAGCTATGGAAACAGTAAAAGGGTCAGTGGATGCCAGGGGTTAGAGGTCAGAAAGAAACAGGCAGAGCACAGAGGATTTTAAGGGCAGTAAACTACTCCGTATAATACTATGATGGCAAATATCTATTATGACATTTGTCCAAACCTACAGAAGGTAAAACACCAAAGTTATACATATAAGTATAGTCTTTGGGAGATAACGGTATGTCAATGTAATAATACATTCATGCTGTATGAATAATACATTTGGTATGTAATAATAATACATTCATTACAGTCTTACTGTAATGAATGTACTACTTTGATGTGGGATGTTGATAGTGGGGGAAGCTGTGTGTATATGATGTAAGGGGAAATTTCTGTACTTTCTGCTCAGTTTTGCTGTGAACCTACTCCTGTTCTAAAAAACAAAGTCATTTATGACATACTATATTAAAATTTTTTAATTTAAAGTACTACATTTAAATTTACCTTTAAAATCTTATATTCATATTCACATTTAGAAAAGTAGAACTACTTTGCTGAAGTGGTGGCAATGGAAGGAGGAGGGCAGGGAAATGTGTCTCCTGTCTGTACCTCATCTCCCAGGTGTTCCCCGAGACCTTGGGGCTGTAGGACTTGGAGGAACCCCAGAGACCTGGAGGACTAGAGCTCAATGCCTTAGTGAGGCAAAGGATGGCCTTCCCAACCAGGCCTGGCTTTCTTTCCAGGCTCAGCTCTTGTGGTTCCCAATACCCTGCCTTCCCAATGTTCTACACAGACACTAGTATTCCTCCAGTATCTCCCACTCCATGGGTCTCCCTCCAGGCCTTTGCTCATGGTGCTCCTTCTGTCTTTCATCCTTCCCCCCTTTTCTCTACTTGATGACTCCTTTCAAGTCTCAACGCAAACAGCACCTCCTCTGTGGAGCTGCTCCAGATTCCCCAGGAGACCTTCTTCATGCTTGGTTCATCCTGTACCCTCCATTATGGCATCCATCCAATGTCTTCTGGGAACTCTGACCATTGTGCACGTGTGCATATGTGCAAGTGTGCATGTGTGTGAACTTAGGGTTGTGTAGGCTCTTCTCCTTTCTCTTCTCTGTCCGTTTTTGTGTGTCTGACTCCAATACACTATGAGCAATTTGAGAGAAGTCTTCATCTTGATAGCCTTGCTGTTTTCATCTTGATAGCCTCTGTAGCTAGCATGATACCTGGTTTCCTGAATGTTTGCTGAGAACAAATGAGTGGAAGAATGAATGAATACATAAATTCTCCTCTTTCTCTCTCAGAAAATGATCCCACTTCCCACTAGACTGAGATGATGCTCAATCATTCTTTGGTGGCTTTTCTACCTTCCCATCAGTTTCTTTGACTTTGGGTCAGTGTATTTACTAACCAATCTAGCCACAGCAGCTCACAACTGGGTCTCCATTTGACTCCCACCCCTCCATTCTTTTGTTGACAGAGCTGTGTTCCTTTAGATGTATCTTCAGTTCATCCTTGAGTTATTTCACCTTTCTTCTTCCATTTGCATATGCTCTTGGTTTAGCAAAAGGAAGCTTGGCAGGATGAGAAATTCCCAGCCTGTCCTTCTCCAAAGTACTTCAGTAAAAGACATCTGTAGTCCTATGATTGTTTGGAATATTTAATGCTTAATTTTCAAAGCCTCAGTTGAACACATGTTGTAACTGAGCTGATATCCCAAGTCCACAACAGTAAAGCTGGCTCTACTTGGATTTGACAGATGAGGTATGCAGAGCCTGAAAAATTATCTAAAGTTGGTGCATTATTCCTTCCTATGAATTTCTTTTTGTCTCCTATGTTTTACAGAAGTAGGTAGCTCAGAAAAGTTCTCAAAGAATATTTATCCAAGCTTTGTTACCTGTTTTTAATGAAGCCAGTCAATCCCATGAACTACCTTGTTTCCTCCTATTTTTTCATGCCATGTCTTATCATAAGTGTTCAAGCTCTTAGAAGAAAACCCTAAAGCTCAAATCAGGACTTGCTCCTGAGTCAGGTCTGTTTCAAAATTCACCAAAATACCTACAGCTCATACACAGTTATAAAAAACTAGTCTGCCCCCTGGAGACTCACTTATATGTGGCACTTCATAGGCACCTGAATTTTTTATAGTCTTAAGGGATTTTGGTTGAGTTTTCTAGGTACTTTTGATGAAATATTTTCCACTATAGATACTGATTCTATGAGACAATTGTCTAAGACTGTTCACGATATTTCTCTTTTTTAAGAAACTTTTTATTTTGTGTTTGGGTATAGCTGATTAATAATGTTGTGATCATTTCAGGTGAACAGTGAAGGGACTCAAGTATACATATACATGTATCCAATCTCCCCTAAACACCCCTCTCATGCAGGCTGCCACATAACATGGAACAGAGTTCCATGTGCTGTACTGGTTATCCATTTTAAATATAGTAGTATGTGCATGTCCATCCCAAACTTTCTAACTATCCCTTCCCTGCTATCCTTCCTGCCCCTGGCAACCATAAATTCATTATCTAAGTCTGGATTGTTCACTACATTTCTTAATCCATATTTTCTTAAATTGCTATATTCCTTAACTTCTTTCAGTAATAAGTAGTGAATAGCTATTTATCATTTGTTGTTGTTGTTGTTGCTGTTATTGTTTAGTTGCTAAGTCATGTCCGTTAAGCACTCTCAAAAAAACTAAGGTTAGAATATCCCTGGTAATCAATCTATAGGGTCTTTCCAATACAAGTAAACAGTAACAAAATAAGAGCCATAAATTGAGCAAAAGTCAAATTGCCTTAGTCTTCCCAAACCATATTATTAAGGAGAATCGGAAAAACTCAGGCATCATTAGCCTTCAATATTTTTGCTATACTGTGAAAGGGGGCAGAATCAGTTGCCACTATCTTTTATTCATTCACTATCATCCCTTCATCCAGTCTCCACACTCACAAAGTTCAAGAAACCTTCCTCCCAATTCCTCCTCCCAACCCACTTTGCCTTTTTCATACTGTTCATGGGGTTCTCAAGGCAAGAATACTGAAGCGGTTTGCCATTCCCTTCTCCAGTGGACCATGTTTTGTCAGAACTCTCTGCCATGACCCGTCCATCTTGGATGGCCCTACATGGCATGTCTCAGAGCTTCATTGAGCTAGACAAAGCTGTGGTCCATGTGATCAGTTTGGTCAGTTACTGTCATTATGGTTTTCATTCTGTCTTCCCTCTGATGGATAAGGATAAGAGGTTTATGGAAGCTTCCTGATGGGAGAGCCTGACTGAGGGGGCAATTGGGTCTTGTTCTGATGGGTGGGGCCATGTTCAGTAAATCTATAATCCAATTTTCTGTTGATGGGCGGGGCTGTGTTCCCCTCCTGTTGCTTAAACTATGGTGGAGATAATAAAGATAATCTCCTTGGAAAAAAAGTTATGACCAATCTAGACAGCATATTAAAAAGCAGAGACATTACTTTGCCAACAAAGGTCCATCTAGTCAGTTCAGTTGAGTTCAGTTCAGTCGCTCAGTTGTGTCTGACTCTTTGTGACCCCATGAACTGCAACACGCCAGGCCTCCCTGTCCATCACCAACTCCCAGAGTCCACCCAAATCCATGTCCATTGAGTCAGTGATGCCATCCAACCATCTTATCCTCTGTTGCCCCCTTCTCCTCCTGCCCTCAATCTTTCCCAGCATCAGGGTCTTTTGAAATGAGTCAGCTCTTCACATCAGGTGGCTAAAGTATTGGAGTTTCAGCTTCAATATCAGTCCTTCCAATGAACACCCAGGACTGATCTCCTTTAGGATGGACTGGTTGGATCTCCTTGCAGTCCAAGGGACGCTCAAGAGTCTTCTCCAACACCACAGTTCAAAAGCATCAGTTCTTCAGTTCTCAGCTTTCTTTATAGCCCAACTCTCACATCCATACATGACTACTGGAAAAACCATAGCCTTGACTAGACAGACCTTTGTTGACAAAGTAATGTCTCTGCTTTTTAATATTCTGTCTAGGTTGGTCATAACTTTCCTTCCAAGGAGTAAGCGTCTTTTAATTTCATGGCTGCAATCACCATCTGCAGTGATTTTGGAGCCCGAGAAAATAAAGTCAGCTACTGTTTCCACTGTTTCCCCATCTATCTGCCATGAAGTGATGGGACCAGATGCCATGATCTTAGTTTTCTGAATGTTGAGCTTTAAGCCAAATTTTTCACTCTCCTCTTTCACTTTCATCAAGAGGCTCTTTAGTTCTTCTTCACTTTCTGCCATAAGAGTGGTGTCATCTGCCTATCTGAGGTTATTGATATTTCTCCTGAGAATCTTGATTCCAGCTTGTGCTTCCTCCAGCCCAGTGTTTCTCATGATGTACTCTGCATATAAGTTAAATAAGTAGGGTGACAATATACAGCCTTTCCAGTAGTCATGTATGGATGTGAGAGTTGGACTATAAAGAAAGCTGAGCACTGAAGAATTGACGCTTTTGAACTGTGGTATTGGAGAAGACTCTTGAGCGTCCCTTGGACTGCAAGGAGATCCAACCAGTCCATCATAAAGGAAATCAGTCCTGAATATTCATTGGAAGCACTGATGCTGAAGCTGAAACTCCCAATACTTTGGCCACCTGATGCAAAGAATTGACTCATTTGAAAAGACCCTGATGCTGGGAAAGGTTGATGGTGGGAGGAGAAGGGGATGTCAGAGGATGAGATGGTTGGATGGCATCACCAATGCAATGGACATGAGTCTGAGTAGGCTCCAGGGGTTGGTGATGAATAGGGAGGCCTGGCATGCTGCAGTCCATGGGGTTGCAAAGAGTCGGACATGACTGAGTGACTGAACTGAACTGAACTGAATGAAGATAATGGCGACCTTCTTGAAGCTATGACCAACCTAGACAGCATATTAAAAAGCAGAGACATTACTTTACCAACAAAGGTCTGTCTAGTCAAAGCTATGGCTTTTCCAGTAGTCATGTATGGATGTGAGAGTTGAACTATAAAGAAAGCTGAGCGCCAAAGAACTGATGCTTTTGAACTGTGGTGTTGGAGAAGACTCTTGAGAGTCCCTTAGACTGCAAGCAGATCCAACCAGTCCAACCTAAAGAAAATCAGTCCTGAATGTTCATTGGAAGGACTGATTTTGAAGCTGAAACTCCAACACTTTGGCCACCTGATGTGAACAACCAACTCATTGGAAAAGACCCTGACACTGGGAAAAATTGAAGGCAGGAGGAGAAGGAGACGACAGAGGATGAGATGGTTGGATGGCATCACCAATGCAATGGACATAAGTTTGGGTAGGCTCCGGGAGTTGGTGATGGACAGGGAAGCCTGGTGTGCTGCAGTCCATGGGGTCACAAAGAGTTGGACATGACTGAGCTACTGAACTGAACTGAACCCGTTTTGAATCTCACATTATCAGTCCCCCCCCCCATGTTACAGTCACTTACTCATCCCTAGTCAGTCCCTCTCATAGGAAAAGTTTAGCTCTGGTTCACTGTTACCCTCTCCCATATTAGTTTTGCCATACATTTTAGTGATTTCAGTGACCCCAAAGGTAATCAGTCCTTCCCTACACCTTCATCTTTCAGCTTCTTGACCTCTTCTGGTCCACTTATCTTGCATTCAGCACAACCTCAGTCACTCTCTCCCAAATGACATGCTTTAGACTTTAACAAGAGCAGGACCTCCCATAACCTCAATTTCAAGAATCTCTCTTTCCAACCACCACTTTCTATTCTTCTATTCTACTGTCTCTACTGATCTTACTCCAACAATCCCTTGGTCCTCTGGTTGTACAATTCACTGATCCTTCCCACTTTTCACTGTCCTTCTGCCTCCTCCTTTTCCTGGCTTTAGACCTCATTTTCCTACCCGCTCAGCTTCAACCCCAAAGTCCACCATTACAATCACCCTTTTGCATAAACCCTCAGCATCATTGCCTCTCTTTTTTATCTTATGCCCTTGAAAAACCCCACCTGGACTTGCATGGCTGAGCTTGATTGGAAGAAAAACACCCAACCATGGAGATGGTCTCTTCAAATTTATTAGCACAAATCTCAAGCAGATCCTTAATGCTGTCTAGCCACTCTGATGCATTCCCTTGGTCCAGTCACTCTTCTGCTCTCCTAGAAAGTCTCTCTCTCCTCAAACTTTCACCATCACTCTTTCACCCTCGCTAATAGCTGATATGACCTTGTTCCTGATCACTGAGAATACAGAAGCAGTAGAAAACAACCTCTACAAGATACCGCCACCGGCCAGCCTCACAGCCCATGTACTTTGCCTTCTTTCATGTTAGTCTCCACTTGTGTCTTCCAGAAACCATTCCAGGTGTTTTTTCCTCTACTTATCTTAACCATTGTTTTCCCTTCTCAAAAGAATTTCTCCATCAGCATATAAGTGTGCTGTCATTTCTTCCATGTGTTATGGCACCCTCTCTGACCACACCTGCCTGTCCAGCTTCCATTCCATTTCTCTGCTTTTCTTTATAGAAATAGTCATCAAAAGAGCAGCTGCCAGTCCTTCTCTTTATATGCTCTCTTGAACATATTCCAATTATGTGTCAGTAACCCCTCACTCCTTCAAAGTGGATCTTTTCAAAGTCATTAGTGACTTGCATGTAGCTAAACTGAATGATCAATTCTTGACCCTCATCTTGCTTGACTCATGAGCAGCATTGACAGAGTTTGTCTCTATCCCCCTTGAAATGTTGGATTCTAGGATTCCCTATTCTCCTGGTTTTCCTCATCTGTTTTTTTTTGAAAAAAAAAAAAAAACAAAAAAACAACCCACTGCTTGTTTTCAATGTTCTTTGTTGGTTCTTCCTCATTTTCTCAACTTCTTAATGGACTTCCCAGGTCATAGACTATGTTCTTCTGTTTTCCATACTATTTATACTCACTCACTTAATGTTCTTGTCCAGTTTATACAATATATACATGTTGATGATTCCTATGTCATTCTACATCCAGCTCAGATCTCACTTCTAGACTCAAGATTCATATATCCTTTTGCCTATATACATATATATCTTTTCTTAGATGTCTAATAGGTCTCTCAAACTTAATATATCCCAAATCAATCAGCTCTCTCCCCTCCTAAGTCTCTCTTTCTTCATTCTTCCACATCTCACTTACTGGCAATTCCATCTTTTCTGTTGATCAGGCAAAAAAACCTTAGAGTCATCTTTGACTCTTCTCTTTTCTCTTGCAACCCAAATAGAATCCAAAAGAAGATCTGCCAGGCTCAACCTTCAGAACATAGCTGTAATCTGACCACCTCTCACTTCGTCCTCAGCTACCATCCTGGTATAGACTCAGGTTACAGAAACAGTTCTGATGATGCTGAATTGCCTCAACAGCAAAGTGGCTTTTTCCCTTATGGGATGTCTAGAAGCTGTATGACGCCCCAAGCCTCACACTCAGATCTTACCATTTCAGATTTATTCTTATAATGTTAAAATCGCCATCTCTTCTTAGTTGTCCTTAAATATTTATCTCGTCCCTAAAGCATTTAAGGTACATTATAAAAGTATATGTGTGTGTGTGTGTGCGTGTGTGTTAGTCGCTCTGCTGCTGCTGCTGCTGCTAAGTCGCGTCAGTCGTGTACGACTCTGTGCGACCCCACAGACGGCAGCCCACCAGGCTCCCCCGTCCCTGGGATTCTCCAGGCAAGAGTACTGGAGTGGGTTGCCATTTCCCTCTCCAGGGCATGAAAATGAAAAGTGAAAGTGGAGTCGCTCAGTCGTGTCCGACTCAGTGACCCCATGGACTGCAGCCCACCAGGCTCCTCCATCCATGGGATTTTCCAGGCAAGAGTACTGGAGTGGGGTGCCATTGTCTTCTCCGTTAGTCACTCAGTTGTGTCCAACTCTTTGTGACCCCATGGACTGTAGCCCACCAGGCTCCTCAGTCCATGGAATTCTCCAGGCAAGGATACTGGAGTATATAAATACATTAAAATATTTAAAAACATGAGAAAATTAGGGAAAGGGAAGATAAAGATAGAAAAAAATTCATATGTTGTCACAGGTGAATTGCGCATACACACACATGCCATGAGGTTTTGTACCCTTGCTAGAAAGGGAATAATAACAGAGGAGTCTCTTCCTCTAAGATGTGCTATAATATCAGATTTCTTTTTGCTTAACAGGCCCCCAGAAGACATCCTGATCACAGTGGCTCCTTGGGCCTGAGTGGCAGAGGGCTGTGTGGGGCAGGAAAGGAGAAGGGTTGTGTGCACAGAAGTGAGGCAACGTTGGTCAGGAAGACCCTTCTCTCCCAAGATGGGTCCTGACCTACAGCCCAATCATTCCCTGGTATTCCCTCCAATCTCCCACCTCCCAGCTCACCCCTACATGTTACCCTGAGTACTTACCAAGACCCAAGCAAGAAACTCTGAGTCCTGATTTTCCAAGATTCCTAAAATAAAAATAAAGCAACACATGGTCATCGTTTCCTCAGGTAGTATTTTAACTGTGAGTATTAAATCTCACTTAAAAATTTTTTAATTGAAATATAGTTTATTAACAGTGTTGTGTTAGTTTCAGGTATATAAACTTAAATTTTGATGACATTGTTCTTGACTCTAGCCATGGTAGGGGCAGAGCTCCAGATGCAGGCCTGTGGTTTGGGGAAGAGGCTCTTTCATCCCTATTTGGGCACTAGAAAGTCCAAAATGTCCTTAGGTTCAACACAAAAACAAAGGGTCCCCACAAAACACAGCTTTTCAGCCCTATTGGTCTTCTTTATCAGTTTTCTTACAAATGTAAAACCTCTCTTCTTGAGGGCAGGATTTGTAGATTAATTTACCCGTCAGTCATCATTCATCAATTGATCCTGGCCCATAGTGGGCCCTTAATAAACATTTGTTGGCTGAGTAACAGATGAACTGACCTTTAAAACAAAGTATTACTACAGATGGATAGGGAATATTAAAAGAACAAATACAAAATAATCCTTTAGGCTATTTAAACTAAATTAGATTACTTTTATTAAAAAACTACACAAAATTCCTACAAAAATGTCAGACAGTCCTCAAATGATTCTTCCTTTCCTCAACATTTTTGCTTTTCATCCTTAAAAGTTGATCCAGGGAGAGGCAATATATTTTCATCCTCTAAGTAGAAAAAGAACTAGGTGCTCTAATCTTAACTGTAAGGTGTTTGTGGAGACTCAGACCCAACCCATCTTCCTGTCATCTGCCTAAATGCCATCAGAGAAGAAATCGAATTCTCAGAGAAATGATGTCTCATAGAATTTTGTAGGGATCTGATGTGAAGAGATGAAGATGACATTATTGAAACATGGTAGAAAAGTGTATTCTTTACTTTCTGATCAGATGCTTTTATGAGAATACAGCTTTTTCCCCTGCTTCTACCCAAACAAAACAGAACCAAATTTTCTAAAAAGTTTTCTACAGCTCAGTTCTTCCAGATTCTCTCTTGATTATCCCACAGTTTGGTTTCTTTAGAGCTAGTAATCAGTGCTCTTATTTTTGCATCTGTTTCTTTCCCCTGCTTGCTACCGTCTATAAAATTCCACCTAAGCAACACAGTTCCTTTCCTAGCATGGCCAAAGGCCATTACACTGCAAAGAGTTGAAGGGTCCAGATTTTTGTGACTTTGTTGCAACCAGCTAGGTGACCTTGGAGATATCACTTCCTTCCTTGGACTTTAATTTCTTCATAGTAAAATAGGGTAGTAATATCTATGCCTTTCATCCAGCATCGCTGTTGTGGGACTGGAACATGATAATGTATGCTAATATGTTCACAGTAAACAAATGCAAAAGCATAATTATTTTTGGTGCTTTCTGACTCTTCTTATGCTGTCACAGACATAGTGCTAAATTTTCCATATGAATTGGATATGTCCACCTGGCAGGAAACTACTGCATAAAGGTGTGTGTGAAAAATATTTTGAACTGCTAAGTAGGAGAAAAATACTTGGACCTCTCCCACGAAATTAATTTGCATAAGGAATTGTTCTTTTAGTAGTTTCTCAGAAAACCACAGGATGTACAGCCAGAAGATTTGCTTTGTGGTCTAAAAGTCTACTGATTTTAAAGGGTAGGAATCTAGAGTGAAAGCTATATGGTGGGGAGTATAAAAAAAAGACCTACTCCAGAACAAAAAATCAAGGAAATATATAAGTGAATAACAGTCTTCCAGGTAGAGATATTTGACATTGATAAATTACTGATTTATTGACAGATTACCATGTTCAAAGCAACGTGCAAGGTCATGAAGATACAGAGAGGAACAAGGCACAGTTCTCTACCCTTAAGGAGTTCCCTATCCTTAAGGAGTTCCCTATCCTTTTCTGAGGGACACAGAAGAACAACTGTGTAATCACAATACAGTGGGGGATGTCCTCCCATGGAGGTTCCTGAGAGCACATGGAGGAGCTGTCTCAGGTTTGCACTTGCATAACTATGTGGGTGTCATGGGGGAAAAGATCTAGGTAAGGAATTTCATGTAATTTTAATATCTTTCAGTGACTTTGAGCACAATAGGGAACAGGAACTTGGTGCAGAAAATTATGCAGAGGAAGAAATTTTTCTAACAAACTCAAATAGGGCAAGATTATGACACTGGGCACTTACTGAGCAGCGTCTCAGCAACCAAGGTAGGGAGACCTGCTCTAAGTTCCCTTATGCCAGTGATTTAGGGAGACAGTGATCACTCTGATATGAGTTCGGAGGGCCAAACTTGAGAAACTTGGGAACTGCTAGCCAATACAAACTGCAAAGTAGCAAGTACTCAACCTGGCCCATGTTATTGCCACTGCTGTTTGAACACCCAGGCCAGCTTTTCTGGAATGAAAGCCTTAGAAGATTTTGCACTATAAGAAAAGTTCAATTACAGACAAATATTGATACAGTGGTGATAGGTCTCACATTGAGCGTTGGCGTTTTTATTTAACTTTTTCACAGATTATTTTTTTTCTCTCTAAGTGGAACAATTGGGCTTCCCTATTGGCTCAGTGGTAAAGAATCTGCCTACCAATGCAGGAGACACAGGTTTGATCCCTGGGTTGGAAAGATCCCTGGAGAAGGAAATGGCAATCCACTTCAGTATTCTTGCCTGGGAAATCCCACGGTCAGAGGAGTCTGGCAGGCTACAGTTCATGGGGTCACAAAAGAGTCAGACACAACTTAACAACTAAACAACAACAAGAACAAATGGAACGATTACCAAATTCAGTTAGCTGTTTTTTAAAGTGAGAGGTATTTGTGCATAAGCCATACCTGGTCTCTAAGTCCATTGCCCTTACTTTTTGCAAGGATAACTCTCATTGTGAGGCTCCTACCCAGTAAAGCACTCTTGCCACTCACTTAGCAGATGGAGAAGATAGGAGGAAATAACTTCCTCCAGTTCATGTGGATTTCCAACACAATTTCTGTGATTCCAAATGGCATATCTCCATCCAGCCCACATTCCTGCCTGCACAATACTAAGCGTAGGTGGGGTGATTGTTTAGCCACTTTGATCCATTTAAGCTCTGCTGGGTAATAGAAGCCCAAATACTTGACACATTTGATCTAATGAGTCCAAAATACATCATCCAAAAGCTTGTTTGTGTGGCTAGAGCACCAAATAATGGCCAAGTTTACACATCACACTGGGCTGTGACAGATGTCCTGGAACCTTCTCTATCCAACTCAATGGAAATTTTATGCACACTTCATGACCTTGTGTGACATTGTGCATTGAAACAACTTAATGTAATTGTATTTTATCTCTTAATTCCTCAGCATTAGCACAGCTGAGGCTACCAAAAAATTCTGGAAGCACATCAAATGTCCAAATAGATAGAATTTCTTTTCCATTTAATTCAAAGCAGTTGCATTGCACTAGTTTCCCTATTTTATCTGTGTCAGACATACCAGAAGAAAGTCTCACTGTGTTCATTTTTAGTATGTGCCCCTGTTCAACTCAAAATAAAAGCTCCTCTTTCCCAACTGAACCTGAGCTGCTTGGCTGCTAATATTAGAAATGAATGACATCAATATGGGGGTACGGGACACTTAGCTTTGTCAGTCAAATTTTGGAAATCCTAAACCTTAAGTCAAAGCTTTGGGAAAGTTACTGGAGAAGGGATATAGCTTCTTGAGAAGTCATAGGTTGCATTTCTTCTTTCTAAAGGCAGAACTGTCCTCTCAATAGCTAAACTTGTTTTAGGACAATGGTTAGTCCCATAACAGATACATTAAATATAATTTCTAGTGTTGTTTTGTGGAGCATCCATCATGCTCTTTTTATTTTAAGGCAATAATAGAATGGTAAGAACCGAAATCAAGTGTCACTTAGGCACAGTATTAAATGCCATTTGATGTTTATAGGTCCTTTACAAATCAAAGTTTCTAAAAGCAGAAGATTAGCAGCCTAAATGTGTTGTTTTAAATTGCTTGCTTCCTCATACGTGTATCTTAGACACTATTTACAGTAAACTGCTTGGAAGAAAGGAACAGTTGGCTAAAATAGGTACCTTGCATTTGACCAAGAAAGATGCATGTTGCACAGGAGAAAAATCCCTTATTTAGAGGCTGACACAACAGAGACAAACTGAAGGCACATGTAAAGGGCTCCAGTGGCCTTGTCAAGCTGGCAGAAACAAATTTGGTTTGACCTGGTTTTCATGGGCTCAGATCATTACATCATCTGCTGTTTTAGTCTAGCTGAACATCTTTCTGATCCTTCTAAATAACATTCTGCTGTGTGCGGGGCCTTACCTAGAAGCTACTAGTCAAACGTGGGGTGTGGAATGGAAAAAAAAAAAAAATGTACAGTTAACCTGTTTTGAAAAATACAGAGCAGAAGGTATGTTCATTTGTCAGCCAGATTGGTTTTTATAGTTGTATGAGAACATACATTTTTACAGCCATGAAGGTGACTACAAATGGTAATAACGTTTTCTTATGAGGGCACCGTTCATCACTGTTGATAGTGATTAATGATTCATTTGGAAACCACCAGGCATATAAATGATTTAGCCGGTGCATTTTGATGACAGACATTGATAAGGAGCACAATGAAACTTTGTTTCATTCCTTCCTTTATCTAAGTAGCAGCAAAGTAAAATGCTGCTGCTGCTGCTAAGTCGCTTCAGTGCTTCAGTCGTGTCCAACTCTGTGCAACCCCATAGACAGCAGCCCACCAGGCTTCTCCATCCCTGGGATTCTCCGGGCAAGAATACTGGAGTGGGTTGTCATTTCCTTATCCAAAGTAGAGTGGGATTCTTTCAAATTCTTTGATTTAAAGGTTCAAGCCATTTATCTGGTATAAATTCCAGCTAGATTCTTATTCATTTTCTTTGGACATATAAAAATCACCTGTTGATCTGTGCACTCTAGAAAAGTCTACAGAAGTATAGCAAAAAGAGGTTTCCCTATAGTTAATTAATTAGTTCAACAGAATTGTGTGTGACATTGGGCAGGTTACTTAAACTTTTTAAGCTTCTTTCCTCATTCATAAATGGGGATATTAACAGCTCCCTGCTTTTTCTTTTTTTCAGAGATTGAGAAAATATAAATGCAGCACCATTCCCAGGAAACTTCGGTGTTTAAAAAATGATACTTACTTTCTTCCTTTCTTATTTTCTAGGAAAAGTAGCATCTCAAACACTGAAGCTGGTGGGGTTCAGATTCAGGAATAAAGCTGTTAGAAGGTTGCTTCTGTGACTTTCAAGACCTACTTCTATGACCCTATCCTCTTACTTCATGGATTTGTGCTTAGACATTGCAAACATCCTAAATCTATTATATGTGAATTGTGAGTCATTTTGCTAGGACCATTAAGACAGTGGGAAACAGGGGCTAAAGATAGATACTGGAGGTGAAGGAGAAGCTGGTATTTTGTTGGGAAAGGCAGTTTGGAGAATTCACATGGGTCTGAGAAATTTAGAATCTTTTTTCTGTGACTGCCAGGAGGAGAGAAACGGAGTTGGAACACAAAGTTGTGCACAAGGGCAGAACTTGGATGATCTGCAGGGGTGGAGATGGTGATAAGGGTTGCGAAATGCTCATCAAAGTCTACTTATCACTTAAATAAAAGTTACTCACTGCTTTTTTCTGTCCCAAGTATCTAAGGCATCAGAATGGCTGGAAATAATCCAGTCAGAAGTCAAGAGAATCTAGAACCTTTGTATCTAGGGGCATATCATTTGGGGTTCATGAACATGCATGAGAAAAATACATTTTTATTTTTCACCAACTTCTAACTGAAATTCAGCTCCTCCTTCAAGTATAAATGTAGGCAAGAAACCACAGAAGTACCCACATTAACTGTTACTTTGCCATAAAAAGAAATTACAGGTATTTTTCTACCATATCACAGTTACCTCAGAGATTTCAAAAAAATAATTTGCACTCACTATTTATACCTATCAGCTTTCGGAAATTTGGTATTCATCCTACTGCTAGAGCTTGTTATTTAATATATTGAGAAAGAAGTGCATGTCTTATTAGGTCACAAATTTGGATTTTAAATATTTTGAACTGTATTTCTATTTAATCAGATTCTTATATATTTTATGTTATGTGTTTAAAAGCACTTTTTCTAAGGAGTCTGTAAACGTCACCAGACTGCCAGAGGGCTCCATACATCAAGCGTCTTGAATGCAGCTGAAAGAAAAATGTCATTTTAAAAATGGCTCTTGGTGCATCCATCTGCCACAAAGCAACATGGGTTTACAAGCATCTTTTTCAAACTGTGAGGGTAGGCAATCCTGAAAAGTTTTGAAAGTGAAATATGCCATACCCTGCAGCTACTCTTTAAAATGTGTATAATAAAGTTGATAGTGTTGGTATTTAGTATTCCTTGTTTAATTTTAGTAAGTTACAAAAAATTTTTAGGCCATTGCTGAATTTACTTCCAATTCAGGCTTGCTGCTTGTATTATCTCTTACATGAATATAAATCTTGACCCTAAGGTCTCCCATTACAGGGCTCCTCAAGAGCCTCATCCATCAGTCTATAGCTGGAGTCTGCTGGGCTTACCCACTAGGGCAGAGGAGACAGAAGAGGATTTGCCATCCCCAGGGCTCTGGGTTTTCAGCTTCATGCATGATATTTCTTTTGTAACAATTTACTTTAGTGTGATTCATTCATTCAATCATTTGCATTTCATTCCATATTATATTTGTGTTTGTTTTAATATAAAATAATGTTTCCTTACTAATTCTTCAAGTAAGTTTGTTGTCTCAGAGATGTGCCGTGTTAGTCCCAAAGATTTACCAGGTGCCCCTTGGCACCTTCTGCTGCCCCAGTTTGAGATACTTGGATATAAACTATTATCAGTCATTTATAAGTTAGTGTGAAGAAGTTTCAGACTTTTTCTTATGTTAGCTTGGAGGGATTAGAAGAAACAGTAAAGAAATAAAGCATTCAACTTCTGAAAGAATTGGAAGAGGGAATAAAAGTAGGGTGGCAGGGCTTCTCAGGTGGCGCTAGTGGTAAAGAACCTGTCTGCCAATGCAGGAGACTTAAGTGCCGCAGGTTCAATCCTTGGGTTGGGAAGACCCCCTGGAGGGGGGCATGGCAACCCAATCCAGTATTGTCACCTGGAGAATTCCATGGACAGAGGAGCCTGAAGGACTCCAGTCCATAGGGTTGCAAAGAATTGGACATGACTGAAGCAACTTAGCATGCACACATGGTAGGAAGATGAAGGTAGCAACCCCACAGGGGAAAACAAACTTGGCCACCTTTTAAATTTTGTCCAATATCACATCTCTCCTAACAACCGAATGATCACACTTTCCTGTGTGAATATCACACATATACTTGCATTTTCAACACTAAGAAGAAAGAATCAAAAGCTTTCAAAGTTTTCTTCACCCTGGGGTGATGATTTGTTTCCAGAGAAGTTCCACAAGATGAAGCAAAGGTAAAGCCTTCTGTGTCATCCACTTTGTAATGAGATTTGTGTTAGTTTCCACTGTAATGAGCTGTGTAGTTTTCAAAGGCAAAATAAACAAAAAAGCATCTAAGACACATTTCATGCTCCCAATCTTCCCAATTCCATTTCTTACTTTCCCTTTAGAAAGTAAAATCAGCCACGTGACTGAGACTGAAGCATGAGCTTGACTGAGGGGTGGGGTGATATTTAAATATGCACTTAATCAAAAGCAAATGCTTCCAGTCATCATGCATTAGTTTGCCATTCACTTTCTTTGATAGAGGAATGTAAAATTAACACCTGTTTTCTCTGTGGGCTCAGTCTTCTACATCTGCTTTCAGAGGCCATACATCATGGGGCATGTGGTGGTTGTGTGTTCGTTGCTCAGTCATGTCTGACTCTTTGCAACCCCATGGACTGTAGCCCACCAGGATCCTCTGTCCATGGGATTTTCCGGGCAAGAATACTAAAGTGGGTTGGCATTGCCTTCTCCAGGGGATCTTCCAGACCCAGGGATTGAACCCAGGTCTCCTGCACTGCAGGCAGATTCTTTACTGACTGAGCCACCAGGGAAGTCCATATGATACTCATATGTAATATGAGTTTCTCCTTCCTGGAAGGAAGGCTGTTTCTCCTTCCAGACTGAGATCAGTGACAGCAAGAACTGTGTCTAAAGTATCTGCTTATTCCAAACATATAGCAAAGTCCTGGGCACATAGCAGGTGTTTGATGGTGCTGACAGGGATGCTCTTATACTATTCTTTTGCTGTGGATAAAGACTGTTGTCACTCACTTGTTTCACTCTTGTTGGCTAGGGAGACTCTGTGGTTTACTGCCAATGCAAGCCTCCGCTGGAAACTCCTGGACAAAAAGTCCGAAATGTAGTACTTGGATGCAATCTCAAAAACAATGGAATGATCTCCGTTCATTTCCAAGGAAACCATTCAATATCACAGTAATCCAAGTCTATGCGCCAACCAGTAATTCTGAAGAAGCTGAAGTTGAATGGTTCTATGAAGACCTACAGGACCTTCTAGAATTAACACTCAAAAAAAGATGTCCTTTTCATTATAGAGGACTGGAATGCAAAAATAGGAAGTCAAGAAATACCTGGATTAACAGCCAAATTTGGCCTTTGAGTACAAAACAAAGAAGGTCAAAGGCTAACAGAGTTTTGCCAAGGGAATGCACTGGTCATAGCAAACACCCTCTTCCAATAACACAAGAGAAGACTCTACACAGGGACATCACCAGATGGTCAATACCTAAATCAGATTGATTATATTCTTTGCAACCAAAGATGGAGAAGCTCTATATAGTCACCAAAAACAAGACCAAGAACTGACTGTGGCTCAGATCATGAGCTCCTTATTGTCAAATTCAGACTTAAATTGAAGAAAGTAGGGAAAACCACTAGACTATTCAAGTATGACCTAAATCAAATCCCTTATGATTATACAGTTGAAGTGACAAATAGATTCAAAGGATTAGATCTGATAGACAGGGTGCTTGAAGAACTATGCACAGACGTTCGTGACATTGTACAGGAGGCAGTGACCAAGACCATCCACAAGAAAAAGAAAAGCCAAAAGGCAAAATGGTTGTCCGAGGAGGCTTTACAAATAGCTGAGAAAAGAAGAGAAGTGAAAAGCAAAGGAGAAAAGGAAAGATATACCCATTTGAAAGCAGAATTCCAAAGAACAGCAAGGAGAGATAAGAAAGCCTTCCTCAGAGATCAATGCAAAGAAACAGAGGAAAACAATAGAATGGGAAAGACTAGAGATCTCTTCAAGAAAATTAGAGATACCAAGGGGACATTTCATGCAAAGATGGGCACAATAAAGGACAGAAAAGGTATGGACCTAACAGAAGCAGAAGATATTAAGAAGAGGTGGCAAGAATACACTGAAGAACTATACAAAAAAGGTCTTCATAACCCAGATAATCACAATAGTTTGATCACTCACCTAGAGCCAGACATCCTGGAATGTGAAGTCAAGTGGGCCTTAGGAAGCATCACTATGAACAAAGCTAGTGGAGGTGATGGAATTCCAGTTGAGCTATTTCAAATCCTCAAAGATGATGCTATGAAAGTGCTCCACTCAATATGCCAGCAAATTTGGAAAACCCAGCAGTGGCCACAGGACTGGAAAAGATCAGTTTTCATTTCAATCCCAAAGAAAGGCAATGCCAAAGAATGTTCAAACTACTGCACACTTGCCCTCATCTCACATACTAACAAAGTAATGCTCAAAATTCTCCAAGCCAAGCTTCAACAGTACATGAACCATGAACTTCCAGATGTTCACGCTGGATTTAGAAAAGGCAGAGGAACCAGAGATTAAATTGCCAACATCCGCTGGATCATCGAAAAAGCAAGAGAGTTCCAGAAAAACATCTGCTTTATTGATTACGCCAAAGCCTTAGACTGTGTGGATCAAAACAAACTGTGGAAAATTCTTCAAGAGATGGGAATACCAGGCCACCTGGCCTGTCTCCTGAGAAACCTGTATGCAGGTCAGGAAGCAACAGTTAGAACTGGACATGGAACAACAGACTGGTTCCAAATCGGGAAAGGAGTACATCAAGGCTGTATATTGTCACCCTGCTCATTGAACTTATATGCAGAGTACATCATGCAAAATGCCGGGCTGCATGAAGCACAAGCTGGAATCAAGATTGCTGGGAGAAATATAAATAACCTCAGATATGCAGATGACACCACCCTTATGGCAGAAAGCAAAGAACTAAAGAGCCTCTTGATGAAAGTGAAAGAGGAGAGTGAAAAAGTTGGCTTAAAACTCAACATTCAGAAAACTAAGGTCATGGCATCTGGTCCCATCACTTCATGGCAAATAGATTGGGAAACAATGGAAACAGTGATAACTTTACTTTTAGGGGCTCCAAAATCACTGCAGATGGTGACTGCAGCCATGAAATTAAAGACACTAGCTCCTTGGAAGAAAAGCTATGACAAACCTAGACAGCATATTAAAAAGCAGAGACATTACTTTGTCAACAAAGATCCGTCTAGTCAAAGCTATAGTTTTTCCAGTGGTCATGTATGGATGTGAGAGTTGGGCTATAAAGAAAGCTGAGCGCTGAAGAATCGATGCTTTTGAACTGTGGTGTTGGAGAAGACTCTTGAGAGTCCCTTGGACTGCAAGGAGATCCAACCAGTCCATCCTAACGGAAATCAGTCCTGAATGTTCACTGGAAGGACTGATGCTGAAGCTGAAACTCCAATACTTTGGCCACCTAATGCGAAGAACTGACTTATCAGAAAAGACCCTGATGCAGGGAAATATTGAAGGCAGGAGGAGAAGGGGATGACAGAGGATGAGATGGTTGGATGGCATCACTGACGCAATGGACATGAGTTTGAGTAAGCTCCAGGAGTTGGTGATGGACAGGGAAGCATGCATGGCGTGCTGCAGCCCTTGGGGTCACAAAGAGTCGGACACTACTGAGCAACTGAACTGAACTGAACTTAAATAACTCTGGAAAAGAATCTTTTGACTGGATACTGTAAGGCTAAGAACAAAAATAATTGAACACAAACACTATTATCTCGTTGGCAAATTTTTTTCTTACAGGGGTATGAGTTAGTAACTTTGAAACTAAGGTTGAATACTAATGTTGACAAATAAGAAATGCAGTGAGTGAACATGAGACCCAGAAATTAAACAAAAACAGAACAAAATTGAGGACCCCTTGAAGCCACCATCCCTTTATCATTTCATTTCTTTTTTTATGTAAACACTCTCACATTGACAGAACATTGTTTTTTGTTTCTTCTTTGCTTTTTTGTTTTTCTAATTTGGCGGATGTTTACTCAGAAGCTACTAAGATGTACCCAGAGCTTGTAACTGATTTTGAGGTCAAAGAACGCTCCTTCTCTCCAGCAGAATAATACATCAAAACTGATCCACGAGATCACTGAGATCTGAATGCAGTGAGAACTAGTGAGAACTGAATGCCGTTGGCCTGGGACTTTATTTGGAGCCCTGTTATAAACGACTAATTATTGGTCAGGTTAACATGCTGAATTTAGTTTATTTTCATTCTTCAGCCTCTACATTGGTCTTTTTAATTGGTCTTTACATCGGTCTTTTTACCTGATATCTTAGTTTCTGATGTCTCAAAAGTAGGGAAATTGCATCTCGTTTTGTAGTGACAATGAAGTGGTGCTCACTGGAGGGCAGCAAATCACATCTTCTCGTGGTGACTAGGAGAACACACACCCACAGCCACAAGAACTGCTCTCCTAGATACGGAGCTCTCTCTATGCCAATCCTTTCTGATTGTACTTGACACAAAGGGAAAGATAGATTCATGAAAGAGAGGAAGGGAAAGAAGACCACCCTTTTATGAAACAGCAAGGCATCGGAAGATTACATTCTTCAGGACCCTAAGATCTTTTGAAATTCTTTTGAAATTTGAAAATGAAATCAAACTTCTTTCTTTGGGTTTGGGTAAATTTTTACTAAAATATACAATTTTTAAAAATTGATTCCAGGCATTTTAAAATAATTACCACAGGGCAACTATAAAATCTTGTGAAATAACCTTGCTTTATGCTTTTGTGGATCAGTCCACTGTAAGAAATTAGTTAATCTCAGTTGGTTAAAATCAGTAGTGGTACTTCATTCAAGTTGAATGACTTCACTGGTTCTAAGCAAGATTTAGATGGCAAGAATTCATAGGATAGGGCCCAATATTGATGGCAAAATAGTGGGGGATCTGACAATTCTTGGAAGTGGCCCCGAAGAAGTCAATTTCTAACTCTAGTGTCATCATTATATGATGAGAAAGAAAACTATGGCAGGAAATAGGTGCTGTCCATACAGTGGCAGCCAAATAGCTGGTTATTTTAGTAAAAATTCTGAAGAAGCCTAATTGTTGACAGTATGATGCCAAAGTGGATGATTCAGTAAAAGTTTTGAATCCATTTTGAATTTACTAGGTTGTTTAACATCTGTAACATATCTTTGACTTTTAAAATGGAAAAGTACAGGCAATCATAATCTATTTTTTGTTTGTTCTTCACTTATTGAGTAAACATCAGTTCAGTTCAGTTCAGTCACTCAGTCGTGTCCGACTCTTTGCGACCCCATGAATCGCAGCACACCAGGCCTCCCTGTCCATCACCAACTTCCGGAGTCTACACAAGCCCATGCCCATCGAGTCGGTGATGCCATCCAGCCATGTTATCCTCTGTCGTCCCCTTCTCCTCCTGCCCCCAATCCTACCCAGCATTAGGGTCTTTTCCAATGAGTCAACTCTTTGCATCAGGTGGCCAAAGTATTGGAGTTTCAGCTTCAACATCAGTCCTTCCAATGAACACCCAGGACTGATCTCCTTTAGGATGGACTGGTTGGATCTCTTTGCAGTCCAAGGGACTCTCAAGAGTCTTCTCCAGCACCACATTTCAAAAGCATCAATTCTTCAGCACTTAACTTCAGCGCTCAGCTTTCTTCACCGTCCAACTCTCACATCCATACGTGACCACTGGAAAAACCATAGCCTTGACTAGACGGACCTTTGTTGGCAAAGTAATGTCTCTGCTTTTAAATATGCTGTCTAGGTTGGCCATAACCTTCCTTCCAAGGAGTAAGCGTCTTTTAATTTCGTGGCTGCAAGCACCATCAGCAGTGATTTTGGAGCCCCCCAAAATAAAGTTTGACACTGTTTCCACTGTTTCCCCATCTATTTGCCATGAAGTGATGGGACCAGATGTCATGATCTTAGTTTTCTGAATGTTGAGTTTTAAGCCAACTTTTTCACTCTCCTCTTTCACTTTCATCAAGAGGCTCTTTAGTTCTTCTTCACTTTCTGCCATAAGGGTGGTGTCATCTGCATATCTGAGGTTATTGATATTTCTCCCGGCAATCTTTACTCCAGCGTGTGCTTCCTCCAGCCCAGCGTTTCTCATGATGTATTCTGCATAAAAGTTAAATAAGCAGGATGACAATATACAGCCTTGACGCATTCCTTTTCCTATTTGGAACCAGTCTGTTGTTCCATGTCCAATTCTAACTGTTGCTTCCTGACCTTCATACAGGTTTCTCAAGAGACAGGTCAGATGGTCTGGTATTCCCATCTCTTTCAGAATTTTCCACAGTTTACTGTGATCCACACAGTCAAAGGCTTTGGCATAGTCAATAAAGCAGAAATAGATGTTTTTCTGGAACTCTCTTGCTTTTTCAATGATCCAGTGTATGTTGGCAATTTGATCTCTGGTTCCTCTGCCTTTTCTAAAACCAGCTTGAACATCTGGAAGTTCACGGTTCACGTATTGCTGAAGCCTGGCTTGATCACTCACCTAGAGCCAGACATCCTGGAATGTGAAGTCCATTGGCCCTTAGAAAGCATAACTACAAATGAAGCTAGTGGAGGTGATGGAATTCCAATTGAGCTATTTCAAATCCTGAAAGATGATGCTGTGGAAGTGCTGCACTCAATATGCCAGCAAATTTGGAAAACTCAGCAGTGGCCATAGGACTGGAAAAGGTCAGCTTTCATTCCAATCCCAAAGAAAGGCAATGCCAAAGAATGCTCGAACTACTGCACAATTGCACTCATGTCACACGCTAGTAAAGTAATGCTCAAAATTCTCCAAGCCAGGCTTCAGCAATACGAGAACCATGAGTAAACATAAGCACACTTTATTTTCCCTGCGGCTGAACTCAGCTTTTTGATAATAGCAACAATTTATAGAACACCTACCATATGCCAGCATCATTCTAGGTGCTTTTACACACAATTCATGTATATAAACGCATGCAGTCTTTCCAAGTAAACACTCCTGTGCCCATTTTATCCATGAGGAAGTGGAAGCTGAGAGAGGTTAAGGGTCACACACACGTACCATGCATGACAGTCAGGAGCAGAGTTCTGTTGTTGAAGTGCTGTTGCTTCCCCTGTTCTACTCTGCCTTCAGGGGGCCTGCCCATCTGAAATGACCCAACTGTTAGCAGTTCCCTAGAGAGACAGGCAGTGATGGGGTCCCTGCCTGGGGCAGGCCATTTTGGGCGGCCTAGAGAAAAATGAAAATGAGTTTCTGCAACTCTTTTGCTAGGCATCCACACCCGCTCCTGGCACCTCCTCATCTGCTTTAGGCCCCCTACCTCCCACCCCTGACTGTAGCTTCCCACAGGCTCTGTGATTGACGCCACGGCGGGGGTGGGAGTTAGTGAACTGACACTCATCTCACTCCTCTGCTGATCAGCCTTCAGACTGAAACAACAGGAAGGGAAAATAGGCCAAAAAAATAAAAAGTACCACTTATACTGGTTCAAAATTCAACAGAACTGATTTCATCCTGTTCTTCGCTTTTTTGAAAAGAGAGAAAAAATGAAGTCACTAGCATGCTTTGCTGATTGGAGATGGGATGACCCATGGGACCGAAACAGACCACTTCACAACTTGTTGGGGTGTAGAACTAAGGGCATGGACAGGGGAATGAGAAGGAAAGTTGTGAAAGGCTGAGGTAGCCTTGCCTGAAAAAGAAAGTTGGATGAAGAATGATTTTAAGTACAAGACATCCAATGAACACTTTGGAGCTACCGCGGGATCTAAGGTCATAACTTTGAATAATTCACACTTTAAAGCTGATGCTTATTCATACACTCAGTACGTGTTTATGGAGCACCTACTGTTAAGGCAGGCACTGTTCCAGGTTTCAGGGCTGTGACAGTGAACAAAACAAATCAAATTCCTGACCTCATGAGGCTTACATTTTAGTGGAGTGGCCAAATAAACAAGTAGGCACAGTAATAAGTTCAGTGACTGAGAGGTGCTCTGCAAACATAGACGCTGGCTGATGGCAAAGGCAAGGGGCAGGGGCAGGAGGTGACACCCAAGCTGGGGCACAAAAGATAAGAATGAGTTATGTCAGCTCCCAAGAAGGCCTTGGGGGACAGAGTAACCAGAGAGATAAGCAAGGCCCTGAGGTGGGACAAGCCTGAGGCGCAGAAGGAGGTGGGTGCGGCAGAGGTCAGTGTGTGAGGTGGGAGCAGTCAAGATGAGGTTAGAGAAAGAGATGGGAGCCAGAACTTACCAGGCTGCTGACAACCAGCTTAACTCTATCCAGGCAGAGAAGGTAGAAAAGCTCCCCAAGTTGCTATGGACTGTATACTAAGAACTAATTTATTTAAACAGAGCTATAAACAGAGAGGAGATGAATCTTTGCTGGAGAAGTTTTAGAAGAGAGCTAAGAATTTGTGGATCAAATTAAGGAAGCTTCCTTTGGGGCCAAGTCCTGCCTTCCTAGATGGGTTATGGTTGTGGTATTGGGACCTAGTGTTACACAACTCTGGGGCCCCATTGTATTCTTACTTGCATAACCTCCGTTTCCCAACTATATGGCTCAGTGGTCCTATCTCAGGCTGCTTCCCCTTTCTGTACCTTTTCTTTATTCTCTCTTGCCCCTTCTGGTCTCAAGTATCACCAGTTGCCAGGCTCTGTCTCTTTTCCCTTTATGAACTTCTGCTCTCAGGAAAGGCAGAACAATTTATTCTCACTAAGGTGTAAATGACCGACATGAACAAAGTACTGCCTGGAGTGGGGAAGAGGAAATTAGCAGCCTATGATTCTCAAGGATCAGGAAGAAGGGCTCTTTGCACGTGCATTTGTTTGGAATGCTTTCCTCACATATTCTCACTCAAGACTCAGCTCCAGTGTCCCCTTCCCAAGGAGGCTTCCTGACAAGGCGCTATTCTTCCACTGAGCTGGCATCTCACTTCTACCCTTCTTTGTTACTTTGTGCATAGTCTGGTTGATCTGTCCCTCCACAGCTCATGGGCTTCTTGAGGACAGATATCATGTCTCATTTACCTGTTTCTCGGGCCCTGACACGATGCCAGGCTAATGTTGATCATCTGACCAAGGAGCTGGGCAGAGTCATAAGAGCTGTGTTTACTTTTATCATAGTAAGCTATGGTCTTCATGAGCCTGAGTTTAATTAATGCTTGTTAGAAAAATTGTCTTTCTTGACAGTTCTACATTCATTACAATTTTTATTTCCTCAATATTACAAATATTGCTGCCTAAATTCCTACCTATTTAAGATGCACTGGTTGACAAGTCTCTTTTAAAATGCAAATACTCATAAAGGGGTTAAGTCCTTTCATTCATACAAAAGACATTTATTGTGTCTCTGCTCTGTGCAACACATTATCCCATCACTCACATCAAAAATGCTAAGGAGTTTACAAGGAATTGCTTTTTTCCCCTGATGCAGTGTATCAAGGGTCCCAAGCCACAGCCTGCTAATTCTACTTTTAACAATCTACCTAAAAGAAAAATCCAAGGATTTGCAATTAGTTTAATGTACAAAAAATATGGATTGTAGTCATTTATAATGATTAAAGGAAGAAAAACATCCAATAATAGGAGGAGAATCAAATTAAGTTTCATCAGTATTATGGATTATTATGTAACTATTTAAAATTCATTAAATAGAATGCTTTACTTACAAAAGAAAATGCCTGGATTACCATGGTAAATGAGAAAAGTAGGATATAAAGTTTGTTGCATTATGATCTTTTATAATGCACAGAAGAAATCCTGTGAGGAAATTCACTAAAAATGTAAACCTTGGTAGTTCTAAGTGGTAAGATATTGGTTGACTTTTAGTTTCCATATATTTATATTTTATAAACTTTTTGTATTTAGCATATATTGCTCTTGGAGAAAAGGACATTTACTGCATTGGAAAACCAGAACCACGTCCCTCTCATTGCTAAGATCAATCACAAAAAAGGGATGGGATGGCAGGGGATGGGGATAACCTTCTGGGCAAGATGAGCCTGCACCTGAGTGAAGATCGCCTGGAGGGCCCAGCTGGCAGTCTGGGGTGCTGCCCCCTGCAGGTGAAATTGGGAAGAGCACATACCAGGAGATGGGAAGGCACAGAAGACATCTTCTGGTATAGCTCCACCTTGCTTAGCCTTAGCCTGGGACGGAACTGGGATTCCTCCAGGTTTGCAAAAGAGGAACAAAGGCTCTGGTTCCAGACTAGCTGGACAGCTGAGCAAGAGCCATCTTTCTGGGTATGTTTTCCCATAGCTATAATGAGCTTATAATCTCAGCCAGGATCACCTTCTTTTGGCATTTTGCAGCTTAAGTTAGTGTAGTTTATCAGCATCTAGCAATGTCGTGAAGAGTCAGACACGACTGAGCGACTTCACTTTCACTTTTCACTTTCATGCACTGGAGAAGGAAATGGCAACCCACTCCAATATTCTTGCCCGGAAAATCCCAGGGACGAAGGAGCCTGGTGGGCTGCCGTCTATGGGGTCGCACAGAGTCGGACACGACTGAAGCGACTTAGCAGTAGCAGCAGCAGCAATGTTAACTAACTGTTAGCAGGAGCTGGACTTCTAGGCTGAACCCACAAGAACAAAACACCCACAGACAGCTCCAGACCCCAGTGAGCTCTCTTAAGTTTTGCCTCTGAATCTTAAGCTCATCTCTCTAATGGCTGATACCTTCTTTTTCTCCTTCTCCCCAAATAGACACATTCAGCAGCAATCCATCAAATTGTTTTGCAGGAAGTCATTTCTGACTACTCTTCCCATAACACTTGTAGCCGTCTCAAAAAAAAAAAAAAAAAAAGGCTTCAAGTGAAACTGGAGACAAGGAAGTATAGTGTTGAGAAGCTGGAATCAGCAGCAAAGACTTTTGATTTTAAAGCTTGGCTCCACCCATCACTCACACCAGGATTCTGGGCTAGTCACTTAATCTCCCCAAGTTTCAGTGTCTCCGCCTGTGAAATATTCATAAACACAGTGCCCACCTAACCTGCTCACAGGTGGTTCTGAGAGTCAAATGCAATAAAGCATGTGAAAGGGCTAGAGAGTTTTAGAGTTCTTTACAAATGTTAGGTATTATCCTGATAATAATTAATGGAATTGATCATTTCAGGAGCTGTTGCATAAGGTGAGCTCAGTTCAGTTCAGTCGCTCAGTCATGTCCGACTCTTTGCGAACCCATGAATTGCAGCATGCCAGGCCTCTCTGTCCATCACCAGCTCCCGGAGTCTACACAAGCCCATGTCCATCGAGTCGGTGATGCCATCCAACCATCTCATCCTCTGTCGTCCCCTTCTCCTCCTACCCCCAACCCTACCCAGCATTAGGGTCTTTTCCAATGAGTCAACTCTTCGCATCAGGTGGCCAAAGTATTGGAGCTTCAGCTTCAACATCAGTCCTTCCAATGAACACCCAGGACTGATCTCCTTTAGGATGGACTGGTTGGATCTCCTTACAGTCCAAGGGACTCTCAAGAGTCTTCTCCAGCACCACAGTTCAAAAGCATCAATTCTGCGGCTCTCAGCTTTCTTCACCGTCCAACTCTCACATCCATACATGACCACTGGAAAAACCATAGCCTTGACTAGATGGACCTTTGTTGGCAAAGTAATGTCTCTGCTTTTAAACATGCTATCTAGGTTGGCCATAACCTTCCTTCCAAGGAGTAAGTGTCTTTTAATTTTATGGCTGCAGTCACCATCAGCAGTGATTCTGGAGCCCAAAAAAATAAAGTCTGACACTGTTTCCACTGTTTCCCCATCTATTTCCCGTGAAGTGATAGGACAGATGCCATGATCTTAGTTTTCTGAACGTTGAGCTTTAAGCCAACTTTTTCACTCTCCTCTTTTACTTTCATCAAAAGGTTCTTTAGTTCTTCTTCACTTTCTGCCATAAGGGTGGTGTTATCCGCATATCTGAAGTTATTGATATTTCTCCCAGCAATCTTGATTCCAGCTTGTGTTTCTTCCAGCCCAGCGTTTCTCATGATGTAATCTGCATATAAGTTAAATAAGCAGGGTGACAATATACAGCCTTGACACACTCCTTTTCCTATTTGGAACCAGTCTGTTTTTCCATGCATAAGGTGAAGTGGTGGTGAAAAGGCAATCTATCATTTGTGTGCTTTCACAGAGAACAGTAGTAGCCTTAGGTTCCATGGACTGGTAGACAGACTTTGTAGTGAATCAAATCATTCACACTGTTAAGAACCCCGCTGAAATGTTCTATGTAGCCAGTTATGCAGCAAAAAGAAAAATAATGATTAATAACTATTCTGAATACAAGTGAAAACAAATATTTTGTGTAAAAGAAAGTTTGAATTCTCTCTTTGCATCAAAGAGGGACAAGGAAAGAAATTAGGAAGTGAATTCACTTAAATTATCAACATAAGAAGTACTGTCTGTGTGTGTGTGTATATGTGTGTGTGTGTGTGTGTGCGCGCGCGCGCGCACGCGCGCATGCATAGTGGGGTTAGAAAGGAATAGAAGCAGAATTGAGGGAAAAAATAGGAAGAAAAAATAAAATATCATGTTCTGACTAAACTGAGGTTCATTTGTGGAGTTGCAAATTATTTTATAAATAGTTCTCAGTCTTCTATTTCATTCATTTATTCAACAAATGTGTGTTAAGCATCCACCGTATGCAAGAGCTGACAAGGCAGTAAAAATGATAAACACACCTTGCCCTCATGACCTGTAACGTCTAGTTGGGGAAATAAACATTACAAAAATAATTATGTTATTACATTATTTGGTAGCTCAGTTGGTAAAGAATCCACCTGCCAGTGCAGGAGATCTGGCTTCAATTGCTGGGTGGGGAAGATCCCCTGGAGAAGGAAATGGCAACCCACTCCAGTATTCTTGCCTGGAAAATCCCATGGACAGAGCAGCCTGACAGGCTACAGTCCATGGGGTCGTAGAGAATTGGACACGGCTTAGAGACTACACCACCATTACGTTATTTTAGTGTTACAAGGGAGAAGCATCCAGTGCAATGAGTACATCTCCCACATCATCAAAGGCTTAGGATATCACAGCCTAAGGCATCTTTATTGTAAAACCCGCCTAAGAAGCAGTAGTTATTGTGAACTCTAGAACCAAAAAGGAGTGAAAAATTTTTTTTTTTAACATTTAAGGTAGAGAACAAAGGTTCTCAAGGTCAGTTCTCCATCTGATTCTGGCTTTTTTACCTATTCTCTTTAAGACTTTATTTACACATCTATAAAATGGATATTTTTTTTGGTTTTTATCCCTTAGGAATAGTGCAGGGACTTAAAAAATTATTCATGTACAAAGCCTAGCTCAGTACCCACCATACAGAACTCAGTAAGTGCTAACTGTTCTAGTTATTGTTACCTTATTAGCTATTACCTAGTGGACATTAAGTTGTGAAACTTGCAAGAGATTTTTGATTGGCTTCTAGAAAGCTTAAAATCAAATTTGTGAACCACAGGACATCAGTTTTAAATTGTTAGAATTTGCATATTTAGTCTCATTGGCTCCATTTTTGGCTCCACTTTGTTTTTCTTCACTAGACCGATACACAGTATGAACGAATGGATGGATGGAAGGACAGCATGATGGATGGATACATGAATAACCTCTCAACTAAGTCAAGAAATAGTTCTTTCAGATAAACGAATAGTGCTCAGGAGTTGGACATTCTCTCTACAATTTCACAGAAGAGAACTCTGACTCATACTAACTCATTCCTTGACTTTTATATCTACTCAGACATGAGTGAATATATTGCTTCCTAGAGTTAACACTGAATGTATCTAAATGCTACAAAACCACCACCACCACCACCACAAGAATCAACTGAGTAACCAATTCATAAGGTATACTTAGAAAATGTTTTACAGGTCAAAATTCATCTGTGCTCTTACCCCCTAATGTTCATGTCTTTCTTTCTGTGGCTATAAAACAAAAGAAGCTATCAAGATGATTCTATTACTGGGTTCAGCCAATGGCCACTTATGTTTCCAGACTCTTGGATATACACATATACAGGTAAACTTTCCTTTCAGAACTCCAGTATATACAAAGATTTTACTGGAGGATCTCTTGCTATATCACTATGCACTGCTATTTAGGAAGAATAATAGAAATGAGAGGGAAAGAATACTAAATCTGAAAGTGGAATATATGAATTTAAGTCTCACTTAACTAGAGAACATATATCTTGGTTAACCCAGGCCAGCCTGTGATTACACCTGTTTCTTGGTGTACAGTTATTCTTGGGACAACCCCTCCTTTTACTTTCCAAAGTGTACTACTTTGAATAATAAATTACATGATCACCTACTCTAATCCAGTTACTAACTCTGACCTTGAGTCTCAGACTGGAAGGAAAATAGAGCCTTCTTCTGCTAGAGAGGGGAAGAGAGGAAAAGAAATATCAGAAATGAGTGATGACTAGACTCACACCTTCTCACTAACTGCTCCCCGCCCCCAACCCCAATCTGGCTCCTATGATTAAGGCTCTCCAGAGTAAGAAGGGATTAGAAGTAGCCAGAGAGGTTCACGGGAATCTCTGACCAAGTACATGCTCCTTGGGCCCCAGGATGCCCAGGAGAATTCTGAGTCCTAGCAGGAAGCTTCCCACTAATCTCAGGTGACCGACAGATCAGGACAGCATAGTGGCCTGGAAGCTTCCTATGCCTTCTCCTACTCATTGACACCATTTGGAGAAGGAGGAAGGAGAAGGGAAGAGGGATTCCTAATGGAGAGTTTAACCCTTGAAATCAGAAGAGACAGAATTATCTTTGAATGGAATATTTTAAATGCTCTCTCGTCTGCCTTAGCAAGAATGGGGACATTAGAGAAAAATAAGATCAGTTGTAAGAGTCAAAGAAATGTCTTTCTTCATTCACATGTAAGTAGTTAGGGGCAAATATCATCCAATCTACACTTACGTCCTCAGATCTCAGCTCAGGGCCAGGGGCAGGGCAGACACTCAACAAATGTTCATTGAATGGAGAGTCTAACTTCAAATCACGTCAAAAAAGACAAAACAGCTCTGGACTATTCAAGTATAATCCTGCAGAAATATTAAAGTGCTTCCTTGAACTAATATTCATGACAATAGTTACCATAACAGGGAAAGAAAAAAACAACCAAGGAATTTAGAGGATCATTTTTGTGAACTACTGAGTCTTAAACTGAGTTATGTCTCCCCATGGTATCATATTACAAGCTAGTCTCAAATATCACAAGGATTTAACCTTCCTTTATGGCATTTCCTTTATAGGCTCTGCCAGAAGCAGGCTAGTAGATTATAGTCTCTATTGATCTTACTTAGATAAGGAAATCCCAGTATCTCAATTTCTACCAGTTGGACAAAATACATTTTGAGTAATTACATATCATTGCCTCTTCTGTTCTGCAAAGGAAGAAAAAATATATATATTCTAGATTTATCATTAAAATACCAGGTACTGGAGGAATGTGGATTAAATTATTGAGAATTTATTTATCTGACTCTGGGCAGTTTGATAACAGAATTATTTCTTTCAGGGAACAAAAAGAATGTATCTCTTAGATTAACTGGTAAATATAACTACATTTAGACATATTAGATCCCGGTAGTACTTATTATTGGTCTCAAGGGTTATAGAACACTATGATTATTGCAATTCTTAACATGTTTCCACCCACAACACTTTTTCTTTTCTTTAAGTCAAACTGCAATTTGCTTTTCCAGTTTTCTAACTAGGGTAAAAAAATTAAGTTGAAAAATCTTTGGGAGACTCTGCCCTTTTCTCTTATTAGTGCCTTGCTAAGCAGCTATTCTTTCACAAATATAGAGAGAAGCATGTTCTCAAGTGAGCTTTAAGTTTAATTTGGCTCACTCTGGGAAACTGGCTGTAAGCCTTTGTTGCTGTTCTGTAAAATATTAAGATTCCATTGGGGGGATGGAGCCTTGGTGTGGTAAATTGTTAGCTGAAAGGAAAGTGGGTTCTAATCCTTAGACCAAGAGAAAGGAAATCTGGACTCAGACCTTCCTGGCGTCTTTTCTATGAATTAAATGAATGAACTTGGACATTGATGAGTCAAAGCAGCCTCATTTCATTGCCAAGACGCATCGACTAGCCAGCACCATTAACTTGAAATTCACTGCTTCTCTATAAAATTGGCAGGAAAAAAGACAATCAAGACCCAATTCAGTGACTCATTAAGTACATCTTCAATGTCGAGGGCTAGTCCAATCACAGAACATCAGATGCGGAGCTGCTGATGAAATCCAATTTGCAGCTGGCTCACCCCAGGACTTATGCAGTTTGCACATACATGTATGCATAAAGCAGAACTAACATCTAAAAAGTGGCCAATATCTGTGGGAGGAAGAATTATCACTGAAGGACACTTTCTGAATAATATTGCTGTTTATATTCTATTTCAGTTTGAGGTTTTACATAAAACCCTATAATTTGATTCAAGGTGTTTATAGAGAAGAGGTGGCTGAGTCTGAATTCCTCCATGTCCAGACCTGGGGACTGGGCCATCTACAAACAATGATTCTATAAATCCCCAGGAAGGAAATTTCCTTACTGGGAAACCTCAAATCATTAAGTACCTTTAGTGTAGTCACTCAGGAGGATTTATTGAGTAGCCAGTGTGTCAGGTTCTGGGGGTATAGAGGCAAAAAGGATGATATATAGGCCAGCATTAGTGTATGCCAGTGGTAAGGTGTACAGCAGGGCTAACTGGGAGGTGGGGAAGGAGCAGAAATGTGGGTGAGGACCACCAGCTTGGTGGTATTTGGATGAGGTTTCAGGAAGGAAGACTCTGAGTTAAGAATTGAGGAGAGAGAAGGTGTTCACAGGTAGAGAAGTGGAAGAAGGTGCCCAAAGCAGAGGAACCAGTTTGAGTAGAGAGATGCACCTAAACAAGATGGTATGTTTGATGTATAAACAGTGGGCATCTTGAAACAGGGATAAACAGGCAACTAGAGTAAGAAGGGCTTGAAAGCCATGCTTAGTTAGATTGAAATGTAACCTGTAGGTGATATAGAGCTATCAGAGTATTTAAGCAAAGATAAAATATCCAATTTACACTGGAGAAAGATACTGACAGCAGTGTGGAGGTTGGCTTGGAGGCGGCAGTGATTGGCAGGAGGGAGATCAATTAGGAGGTGATTTCGGTAGTCTATAGAAGAAAATCTTAGAATATAAACAAGGCAGCTGCCTCTGATTGACAAGAGGTCTGTAAGGGATCTGGGGTACAGCAGCTGTTGTCTTTGCAGACTGCAGAGTTTTACAGGCTCTAAAAACATTGCATGTGTGTGCTTGATGAATGAAG
Source organism: Giraffa tippelskirchi (assembly GCF_054371585.1). NCBI lineage: Eukaryota > Metazoa > Chordata > Mammalia > Artiodactyla > Giraffidae > Giraffa > Giraffa tippelskirchi. The sequence continues at coordinate 126,307,267 of NC_137276.1, read as the reverse complement.
GGAGACCAACTGAGGAATCATCCTCAGGAAATGTAGACATCTTTTTTTGCAATAACCTCAGACCTTTGCAATCTTTTCTCCTCCTCTCTATGTCAGTGATGGATAACTTCTTTTCTTTTCTTCCCTAGGAGGCATGGAAAGCAAATGGAAAACTCACATAGGGAAATCCTGCGAAGAATTAATTATAGATTTGTCTTGATTCTCAGGTGCTTAGAACCACGAAGGGTGTCCCCCTTCTGATGCAGGTGAATGAGGAGCACGGTGTTACCTCTCTGGAGTGTGGAGAATAACAGACAGTGCTGGGATCTGAGGGCTTTCCAGGTGACTCAATGGTAAAGATTCACCTGCCAAGCAGGAGATGCGGGTTTAATCCCTGAGTTAGGAAGATCCCCTGGAGAAGGAAATGACAACCCGCTCTAGTATTCTTGCCTGGAAAATCCCATGGACAGAGGAGCCTGGGGGGCTATGTTCTATAGGGTTGCAAAGAGTCAGATGTGACTTAGTGACTGAACAAAAACTGGGATCTGAGCTGGAGAAATGGATGCCAAAAACCAGAGGGAAGAATGATGGTTGAAAAGGTGAGGCAGTGATGTGAGATTGCTTCTGAAGTGGATGACTGCAGACTATTTTACGATTGAATGAATTTTATTTTTCTTCTTTTAGTGATGGAAAATTTTCCCGGCAATGAGACGTGCCTACCTCTTAAATTTTGCTTTGAGGTCTGCTTCTTCAAGGCTGATTCTACTCATCAAGAATGGCTTCTGGAACCACTGCAATGGTTGTGTTCAGGACCCTGTTCAGTATGAGTTTCAATCTCTGGTCAATTTGGGCATCTCTTTGGGAAGTTATGGTCTCATAAGCTGTGTTGGCAGGACTCAAACAGGACATCAACATCTTCCCCTGGATGAGTCTGCCACATCCTGTCAATACCAGCTGCTTGGCATGTAACTTATTTTCTCCAGTCCCCACTTTGTCTCACAGGAAGACTGAAAACTCCCTGAAAGGAACAACCCTGTCTTGGAGTTCTCAGCCTATATCAGGACCTCAGTACATGTTTGGTGAGAGAGCTATTGTGTGGGCTTCCTAAAAACCTACAAGATGGCCCAGGTTCCATTGTCACACCTGCCCCAGCCAACCTCACCACCTTTTTACCACACCACCATCTGCACCCTGGAATGAAAAGCCAGATTGTTTCTGCAAAGAACTTTTCCGGCAATTTTTGTGGGCAGTCATTCCATACAGCACACTTAATGTGACTGAATAACTGGGCAGACTGTGGGATCCTCCAGTCTGAACCATAGCCTCCAGGGGCTTCTTGTATTTATTAGCAAGAAGGGAAAATGCAGTGCTGGTGCACCTTTTACATCCATCATGAAAAGCATAAGTGTAAGTAAGAAATTAGTCACCTAGATGTTCCCCCAAATCCCTGAGAATCAGTGTGTATGCAGGAGGGAGACGCTGAAGAAAGAGAGCATGGTGGGCAGTGGACTGATTGGCAGAAAAAGCTCCCAGGAGTAGATGTCTGGGTCCTGGGTGGCCAGTATGACTACTCAGTCCTAAAATAAACTGGACCCATTCCTCAGTGCTGGGGGCAGAGTTTCCAAAGGGATGAACGTGCCCTATAAGACAGCTCACTGTGGTATGGGGAGAAATGTTACAAGTACTCATATTTGCATCTGTAATCCCTTCTTTTTACAATGCCTACTTTAAAATACACTTTATAATTACTATAATATTGGCACAGTAATACATGAACATGTTTTAAAAATAAATATTTGTTTATTGGAAGTGCTTAGTTTTCCCAATTAAGGTACACAATGAAGGCAGCATGGAGATATCTGTTATGATACAAATAAGCCATCCATTAAAAGCCCTGTTTTCTAAGAGTTTACATTCTAGTTAGGGAGCTGAAAATACACATACACATAATGTACACTCAGTAGCTGTTGTTTCCTCAGATACACACAAACAGTGAGTGCAGTGATGGTTCTCAAAGATCAGGACAGACATAACAAAAAGAGTGAGCAGAATGGAGATGAAGAACAAAGAGCATACATTTTACCAGTAATAGGATGGGTCCCCAGGGATTGATGTTGTTATTCTTCTGTGTATGGGATTCTTAATACACCAAAGGAAAGGAGTTTTTAATGCCCTATAAAGGGAAATAGAAAGGAAGCAAAGACATCTTCACATAGGCTGTCGGGAGCCAAGCCATTCCAGTTCCCCAAGAGGCTGTGCACATCATTACAAAGCAGAAGAGAAAGGCGTGGAAAATTGTGATAATTCCATTCTTCACAAAGGCAGCTTGACTTCCCATGTGAGCTGTTCTAGAGATCTTTCTTCAAGTTAGTGTAAACTAAAAACATACAGGAAATTCAGAAGTTTTCAAAGAGATTCAGATCTGCAGTAGGTCCCCAGTATTGGTAGTAATGTTCTCTTTACAGAGAATTTGTGCCATGCTCTTTACATACATTTTTTCATCTACGCCTTATTAATAACAACTGAGAGTTGATAGCTCTCCCATTTTTCAGAGGAGAACACTGAATCACAAAGAATTTTAGTGACTGATACCAGTGTTATGCTGAAAAGTGTTATGAGAATTCCATTCAACGTGCCTGACTCTGCCATGTCACATAACTCTTGAACGCTGTGTAAAAGGATTCCTGGCTTCTGATGACCTGATAAGGTTTCTGGCAGCCAGAGTGTGTTATTTCTCTTGCATAAGGCACAGTGGGGATACCTACTCCTTGGCCCAATATTTTTACATGTACACATCAATGTATTCTAGTAAATACCACCAGATCAGCAGCCAGCAGTCTTCCCAAATGCTTTATAATTCTACCATATGTGTTTGATTGTGTCATTACGTCGCTTGTCCTAATTAAGATGAAAGGAATCTGAGTTGGAATAACTGGTTCTGTGAATGCCAGAGCCACCCAAATAGAATCCCTGTGAACCTCAGGCTTTCTAGCCCCAGTGCGGCTTGTGTAGACTTTCTGAGTGATTACACATCTGCTGTCCACCCCCGTTTTTAGGATAATTAATTGTCACTGAAAGTGTTGAAAAAAATGAATGGTTCTGTCACATTTATACCCAGACAGATAAGGCTTACTCAGAAAACCTAGGGTGGTGAAAATTATATGTTTTATTAAATTGTGTGTTTGCCAGGAAGCTTTAGACTCCTCTACAATGTTCTTTTGGTCCTAAAATTGGTGGGAAGGCTTAGAGTCACAGGAGGCAGAGAGGAACAAGTTGAAATATTGAACATTCTAGTTGGTTGGTTCTGTGTTGTGATTGAACTCTTTGGTAAATGAGGCTGATCTAAGCAAAACTTGGTGAGAATTTTTTGCCTCATTCTGGTAGAAGAGTTGCATTTTAAGTATAGGAGAATGAAAGTAGCTGCCATGTTCGATAATTACATTTTGAGTTTTAATTTTAGTTTTTGTGGTTTTTAAAAAAATTATACAAAAGAGAGTTTCTGACTTATTTTTAGGATTTTCATAATTTAATAGGTTGAAATAGGTCCTTCTGAGTCAGTTTTACCTACCTGCAAACAGCAAGGTTAGTGCTTGAAAAACTATCAAGGGCCAATAAATGCATTGGAATGACGAGAGCCCACTTCTGAGAAGGAAACAAACAAGCCCTTTCCAAATGGGGATGTCTTTAGTCTTTCAAAGTCATCTAAAAACAAGGCTTACATAGCCAGATTGTTTCATCAGAAACTTCAGAGTTCACAGTACTATTTAAACTTCTTTTTGCTAGTCCCTGACACATTGTCTCTAACCTTCAGAGTAATTATCATCTAGTTCAGTTTGACTGTCCTTTGGAAGTACCAAACCTGGGCAGGGCTGAGGGGGTATTTCCCACACTGGCTGTACGGTCTGAAGGAGGAGGGAAGGCGGCTGCTTTTCCTGAGTATTTGAGGCTTTTTATGGTCCTCAATAAAGGACCATATCCCCCTACCCCCTGCTCTTGTAGGGGTTCATGCACACTATTGACAGTGTACATATTCAAACCTGGAAAGAGAATGCCTCCTCAAATGGAACATTCTGTTTTGGGGATGTTTACTTTAAATCCACAATCTATTGTTTTCTTAGGAGAAAAAGAAAACAATAAAAATGTTAACACCAGCTTCCTTTTGAAAACAGTCTGCTGGGACTGATAATGGCCTTTACAAATCAAAACTCCTGGTGTTGAGGCTGCAAGTACTACGTGGCTGAAAGTTTATTGATTAAGTATACACGGCATTTGTCTTGATAAATGAAAATTGGACCATGCATGGTAAGCAATTATACTGGAAAGAACAATGACAGCATTCTTAGGATTAAAGAGCACAAGTCCGTTACTCCAATATTTTGAACAAAGAAAGCCAAGAAAACTAATTTAGAGAAGTTCTACTTTATATCTGAAAGTTACATGAAATAGAATGGCAAAATAGGAACAAGAGCTTGCCTTTAAAATAGTCCAGAAATTTCTGTCTTTGATTATAACAGTATGTCCATTTTTTCAATGAACAGCTTTCAATAACACTGGATGATTGACATAGAATGATTACGTTCATTTATATCCTGAGACATTTCCAAGTTTTATAGAATGGAAAATAGGGAACTCCTACCAAATTCTTTCTTAGACTTGAGGTGAATAGAATAAAGCTGGTAAACAAAACTATGCAAAACTTGGAAATTAATTGGTACTTAAAAATTAGCATGGTAACTGTGTTTGGGGTGCTGGGTTTAGCGGTGACACGGGGGCTAAGCAGCTTGACAGTATCGACCTGAGGCAAGCATGTTGAATTCCTCTAAGAGATTTGGCCTCAAACATTCTTTCTTTCCAGCCTCACCATGTTCAGTAGTGGGAAGAAGCTGACAAACAGTGTGGGGGCACCTCTTCCCATGCACAAGTCAGCTGAGGAGGAAGTTACTCTTCCCCTCTCCTCTGCCCACAATCAGCACTGTGTGACATCCCCAAAGGCTAAAACACCTCTGAAGCTTTTCCTTCTTATCTTAGCCTAACTTCCCCTAGCACTTCTGGTCCCTACCTTTGAAAATAGGCTTCACTCCTGCAGGTTCAGTTTTAAAATATGGCAGAATCAGCATTGTCTTATTCCAGGTTTCTCACTACTGCTGAGCCCCACTCTACAGAAGATTCTAGTAGAAGTGGTGAGGCTAATAAAGACAGAGTGCTTATTACCAGGGTTTTTTATTTATTGATTTATTTTTTTAATCCGGAGCATAAGCCAAATCCCGCCTCTGTGAAAGAGCCACTGTGTATCCCTACAGAGCTGTCTCTTTGAACCAACTAGACTCATTATTCTGATTCAAAGTGGGCAGGGTAGGTCCTGCTCTTGCCTCATGGATGTCTAATTGACACTCCAGGGGTTAACTGACTTTGCAGAGAAGACATGGCAGGATAGAGGCTGACCTCAAACCCAAGCCATCGGATTTCTTGGCTGGTGTTCTTTGCTTAAGCCACTGTGCTGCTCTCATCAGGTGAAGAGAAGGTTTTAAAGGTAAGAAAAAGTCTTTCTCCTTAGCATCTTCTTCCTGGCACTGCTGCAGTAACCATTTTCAGCTTGGCAATTTAACACAAGTTCCAATTTGTGCAGATGAATAGATTAATCACATATCTCTTAACTAGATCAAGCTATTTTCTTTAGAACATCCTGTCTTCAACCCACCCCAGAATGACTGTATGGAGGGAGAAATAAGACCTCACTACTTATTCTGTCACTCCCTGGCTGTTATTTTTTAATTCAAGGGCATTTATTGAGAAGGGGTATGTATCCTCTGCTGTACCATGTGAGGTGGAGAGGCTTGATCCATTCACTGAAGCAGGCTGCGGTAGGGGTTGACAGGCATGAATGGTGACTTGGAAGAATAATTACAGAAAAGCAAAGTGGGAAGGAGTAAAATGCTTAGGTGTGCAGTGCAATTACTGGGTCTGTGAGAAGGTTGTGGAGCTTGGATAAGTAAAAGGAGAGTCCACAGAAGAGGCGGGGCCTCGCAATAAGGTGGGATTTGAATGGCCGCGGGCTGGGGGCCGGAGGAGACATTCCACCGGGTGTGGAAGTGGAGAGGAACAGATGGGGCTGCTGAGGAAGGGGATGTGCCTAGGGGACAAACACACCAGAGAGACGACCTACTCTGAAGTAACTGTAGAGCCCCTGTGGGAACCATCACTGACCATCACCAAGCTAGCAGTGGTAACACTGGCGGAAAGACACTATAAAGTTGTTCTACAGAATATTATTCATAGCACAAGCTTACACTTTCACCATCATTCTAGCTTAAGAATAAGGCAACAGTTCAGTTCAGTTCAGTCACTCAGTCATGTCCAACTCTTTGTGACCCCATGAATTGCAGCACGCCAGGCCTCTCTGTCCATCACCAGCTCCCGGAGTCTGCCCAAACCCATGTCCATCGAGTCGGTGATGCCATCCAACCATCTCATCCTCTGTCGTCCCCTTCTCCTCTCGCCCCCAATCCTACCCAGCATTAGGGTCTTTTCCAATGAGTCAGCCCTTCGCATGAGGGGGCCAAAGTATTGGAGTTTCAGCTTCAACATCAGTCCTTCCAATGAACACCCAGGATTGATCTCTTTTAGGATGGATTGATTGGATCTCCTTGCAGTCCAAGGGACTCTCAAGAGTCTTCTCCAACACCACAGTTCAAAAGCATCAATTCTTCGGTGCTCATCTTCCTTCACCGTCCAACTCTCACATCCATACATGACCACTGGAAAAACCATAGCCTTGACTAGATGGACTTTTGTTGGCAAAGTAATGTCTCTGCTTTTAAATATGCTATCTAGGTTGGCCATAACCTTCCTTCCAAGGAGTAAGTGTCTTTTAATTTCATGGCTGCAGTCACCATCAGCAGTGATTATGGAGCCCCAAAAAATAAAGTCTGACACTGTTTCCACTGTTTCCCCATCTATTTCCCATGGAGTGATGGGACCAGATGCCATGATCTTAGTTTTCTGAACGTTGAGCTTTAAGCCAACTTTTTCACTCTCCTCCTTCACCTTCATCAAGAGGCTCTTTAGTTCTTCTTCACTCTCTGCCATAAGGGTGGTGTCATCCGCATATCTGAGGTTATTGATATTTCTCCCGGCAATCTTGATTCCAGCTTGTGTTTCTTCCAGCCCAGCGTTTCTCATGATGTACTCTGCATAAAAGTTAAATAAGCAGGGTGACAATATACAGCCTTGACGTACTCCTTTTCCTATTTGGAACCAGTCTGTTGTTCCATGTCCAGTTCTAACTGTTGCTTCCTGACCTGCATACAGGTTTCTCAAGAGACAGGTCAGATGGTCTGGTATTCCCATCTCTTTCAGAATTTTCCACAGTTTATTGTGATCCACATAGTCAAAGGCTTTGGCATAGTCAATAAAGCAGAAATAGATGTTTTTCTGGAACTCTCTTGCTTTTTCAATGATCCAGCGGATATTGGCAATTTGATCTCTGGTTCCTCTGCCTTTTCTAAAACCAGCTTGAACATCTGGAAGTTCACGGTTCACGTATTGCTGAAGCCTGGCTTGGAGAATTTTGAGCATTACTTTACTAGCATGTGAGATGAGTGCAATTGTGTGGTAGTTTGAGCATTCTTTGGCATTGCCTTTCTTTGGGATTGGAACGAAAACTGACCTTTTCCAGTCCTGTGGCCACTGCTGAGTTTTCCAAATTTGCTGGCATATTGAGTGCATACAGCATGGTTTTAAATCAGTCAATTGGAAAACAGGTGATAAGAAGCCTAGATATCATCAATATGAAATCCAATATGATACAAACCAGCCATGTGTGGCTATCAACCTCTTGAAATATGACTACTCCAAAATGACAAATATATATCCAATTGCAAAGACTTAGCATAAAAAGGTATACACAGTATGCCCTTAATAATGTTTATATTATTTACATGTTGAAATAATACTTTTGATATATTGAGTTATATATTCAATACAAATGTATAAATAAATAAATTTAGCCTCATTCACCCAGATAAATGCCATCTTCATCAGTGAGTGTCCTTGGGAATCTAAACACTAATTCTTATAATCCTGCCTCCCGCAAGCTGGTCCTTGAGCTCTTTGTGGGGGATCCTCTAACTCCTTTCCATGTTTTCCCAGCCTTAACATAAGACTCTGAATATTCCCAGTAGTGTTTTCTTTTCTTTAATAGCTGCAGAAATTAATGAGAATAAAATCTGCTTTTCCTGTCTCTTATCATTCAGTTCTCCTATATCATATACTGTAATAATCAATGAATATTTGTTATGTACTAAGTATTTTTTCTGCCCTTTGTAAGTGACAGCTCATTTAATTAAGCTGTAGAGGTAGAAAAAATCATTGTCCTTATTTTACAGAAGCAAGAAGTGAGACCTAGAAGGTTAAGTAGCATGACCAGGGGAGTGCTATCAGAGCCAATATTCTCATACAGGGTGTCACTCTCTTCACAGGGGTGCCTGGTGGCCCCTCAGCTTGCCCCTGCTTCCTCTTTGCACTCTTTGTCCTCTCCTTGGAGTGACAATTCCTCCTCTTCTCTACTATTAAACTTCTGCTCCTCCTTTAAAGCCCAGACTAGAATATAACCTATTAACTAGCTCCTCAGGCAGAATCAGTATGCTGTCTGTCCTCTTTATGTAGATAACCTCACTTTCTATCTCTGTAATGGTGCCTGTATTTTACTCTAATGTTTCTGTCCTGATGCCTGTCTCTGCAGTAGACTGTGACTCTTGTTATTCAATTCTGTATTATTAGTACCTTCACAGGGCATCCAGTACCAGTAGGAATTCAGGAATACTTTTTGAATTGATTTTCACAACGCAGCATGGGTCAAGCCTGACCCTGAAGATGATGCTAATAAGGATATCCAAAGAGTTTTTTGGCAAATGTAGCATCTTTGGAACAGGTATGTGGACCACCAGGACCACCACAAGTTATTAGTTCAAAGACTTCACTTAGGTGACCAGATTCTAGTTTGCTTTTTCATTTGAGGAAGGAAAAACCAAACTATCTGGTAATAGTGGACTAAGTAGTTCAGAAAAGCTATCCAATTGAAGAAAATAAGAAAGCTCGTCAGAATAAAAACACGTGTGTTTGAAGACATCAGAATGGTCATAGATCGAGTGGAGCATCACTGAACCAAGATCTAGAAGAAGCTGGAAACCCAGAGCAGGAAGCTTGGCTTCAGGGGCTGCCTCGCCCTCAGTTTCTTCTGCCGGTTATCAAAGGAAAAGGCTGATGAGCTGAACAGCACTTTGGACATCCTTCCTGGGCCAGGATGATGATAGGGGGGTTGGTAAACTCCCTATACTACTCAAGCTCTAAAACTGGATTAATAAGAGCTACTGCTTTCCCGACACCTGAGAAGCACAGGAAAATTCAAGGCCTAGATGGCTTTACTAGTGAATTCTATCAAATCATGCAGAGAGAAATAACATGCATCCTACACAAACTTCCAGAAATTAGAAAAAGAAGGAATATTCCTACTTTATCTATGCACCCAACATAACCTTGATATCGGTACTGGATAAGGACATTACCAGAAAGGAAAAGTACTGGTCAATCCCACTCACAGATGCCAAGACGCTAAGCAAAGTATTAGCAAATTAAGCTTAGCAAAATATGGAAAAGATAATATATCATGACCCAGTTGAATTCATATCAGAAAGGTAAGGATAGCTTAACATTTGATATTATAAGAGAAAAATCCTATAATCATTCTAATAGGTACAGGAAAAATATTTGTTTATCATCTATATATAATTTAAAAATAACTTAGCAAACTAGGAATAGAAGAGAATTTTCCAAATTTGACAAAGAGCCTCCTATAGCAAATATCATACTTATTGGGAAATATTGAAAGCTTTCCCTTTGAGATGAGAAATAAGAAAAAGATGCCTATTATTAAGATTATATTCAATATTGTACTGAACCAGTACAGTAATCCTAGAAATAAAAGGCATAAGGATTAGAAATGAGTGAATGAATGATAACCACAAACCCAACAATAGAAGAAATTCTTTCTAAAATGAGAGACTACATCATTTAGGTTTTAAAGTTCCCTTTTTACAGTGGAACTCAAATTCTAACCAATTTTTTTTCTCTAAACAGATTTTTAAAAATCATTTTGGGAGGAAATCAAGTCTCTCATCAAATACTTGCTTATTGAGTACCTGTCAGATACAACTCTGAGCTGTGAGGATTCAGCAATGAATTAGGCCAAGGAGTCTTTCATTCTGGTTGGAAAAAGCAAAACCAAACAATCAGATAAATAAATCATATCATTGCAAGTAATGATACAGTGATGTGACTAGGGGTAAGAGCATGATGGTTGGAGAGAGGTTACTTCAGACTGGTAAATGGAAAGTCCTCTCTGAGGAAGTGAATGTGAGCTTTGCCCTGAATGAGAATTCATGTTGAACAGCAAGAACACAGCAGTTCTTTTCTCTAAACTAATTGACTTATTAAAGTAATGTGTGCTTAGTCACTCAGTCATATCTGACTCTGCGACTCCATGGACTGTAGCCCGCCTGGCTCCTCTGTCCATGGGAATTCTCCAGGCAAGAATATTGCCATGCCCACCTCCAGGGGATCTTCCCAACCTAGGGATCGAACTCAGATCTCCCGCATTGCAGGTGAATTCTTTACCATCTGAGCCACCAGGGAATTTAATGAATTAAGCGTAATAACACACAGAGGCTTTAATAACCAAGCACTTACTGACAAGGTATTTTTATTTCTGGCAATCACAAAGATTCTCCTCTTTAATGGATGGATATCAGAAAACTACAGAGGGTGAGGTATTAGTTAATAATTATTACCTTTATGGAGCTGTTAGATCTTATCTTTGATAACTCTGTTAGAATTATCTCTACATATAGTCCCCAACACCCACACACAGGTGTTAGGATGTGCCTCGAATCCTTGTCTTCAGCCAGGAATTTCTCCTTCAGCATCTTGTAAGGATGTTTAATATAGGACCAAGCAATTTCAAAGACAGCCACCCAGGAGAGATGAATAAAGGGCTCATTTCCTTCATATTAGAGACGTTCTTTCAGCTCTCCTGAAGCAGCACAATATGTTCCCAAAGAACCTCACCTTTCTTTTCTCAGTTCTTCTAAATTTTCTGAAATTAGAAAACAAAGAAATCCTAAAACAGAAAAGGAAGAAGTTCTATCAACAGGCCAGAGGAACAAATGAAGATAACATTTATTGAGTGCCCTCATACCACATTAGGGCTTCCCTTATGGCTCAAGATTAAGAATCTGCCTGCGATGTGTAAGACCTGGGTTTGATCCCTGGGTTGGGAAGAAGGGAAATGCTGGAGAAGGGAAACGCTACCCCCTCCAGAATTCTGGCCCAGAGAATTCCATGGACTGTATAGTCCATGTGGTCGCAAAGATGTGGACACAACTAAGTGATTTTCACTTTCCTAATACCACATTAAGTTTACCTTTGATTTAGATATGATTATCCTTATTTTATAGATGAGGAAACAGGTTCAGAGAGGTAATAAGCAACTTGCCCAAAGCCACAGCGGTAGAAAAATATAGGCCTGAGATTTCAACCTGGGTATTCCAAAATTCTAGCCAAATTCCAGCAGCTATTTCTTGCCACTCTACCAGCTTGCCTTCTTGACCTTCAGAGTTTACTGCCTCAGAATGGCTATTCCCATTTCCTGTATTTCTTAAGATAAAATGAAAATATTCCTGTTCAAAGCAGAGGATATCCTCCTTCTCCATGAATTTCAGAGACGGAAGTACACATCTAAACTGGAAGCCTGACCTAATGATACTCTCCAGCTTTAGACATTTACAGATTGCTCTTGTTCTAGACAAGCTTGCAACCAGGAAGTGTGGGAAAGCATTTCTAATCACTGTAGACAGAGTCAACAGAGAAACAATGGGATTTTTTAGCTGCTAAGGGAAAGAATTCCATTATCCCTCTTAAAAAAGAGCCCAAACTAATCAAATATGCTTTTACTTTAAAATCTTTCATTTTTTGGACATGTTGTTCTGAAAGAACAATGCACATGCTGCCTTAAAAAATCTGTAGAGTTGCTTTTTTTTTAAGTCAAGGAAGGCTTATACCACTAAAAATTAGCTTCTTCTGTACATAACTGACAACCCAGCATTTCTGATTATCCATTTCTGTGCACCTGCAAATTCTGCCACTGGGCGAGGCCCCAGTGCTGGTGTAGCTCCAGCCACACAGCCAGTGATAGCCTCTACCAGAGACTTCTGGTCTCAGTTAGAGCTGCACTCATGGGTTTGAAGAAAGCCCTTTCATTTCTGGAGAGAAGCAATAAGCAAGTGTGCAGTTCCCCACTGTGTTATTATTGTTATTGTCTTTGCCTAAACTCCCATCTGGCAAGGGGCCATGTAGTCTGTGCCAGAGGATATGTCTGTATAGAGCAGGGGTCAACCACATTTATTTATAAATATTTTCAGCTTTGCAGGCTGCATCATCTTTGTTGTAACTATTCAACTCTGCCACTGTGGTATGAGAATAGCTATAGTCACAATGTAAATCAATGGGTGTGGCCACATTCTGATAAAACTTTATTTACAAACACTGGGCCAGATTCGGACCACAGCTGTCCTTTGGCAAACCCTGGTAGAAAATAATTTCTCCAAGCCCATAAACAGTGGTGCTCAGGGTGGCCTTCAAATCAGCAGCACCAGCTTTACCTGGGAAATTGTTAGAAATGCAAATTTTCAAATTTTGACCTATATCAAAATCATCTGGTAGTCTTGCTAGATATAGAATGCTGGGCTCCAATCCCAGTATTTCTCATTTGGGAGGTCTGGCTTGGAGAATTTATTTTTCTCAGAAGTTCCCAGATGATACAGGCAAGAGACTATACTTTGAGAACCACTGCAACAGATGTCTTCCTGCACATAGGATCTGGGGAGAGGGGCATGCAGTCATAAGATGGTCATGATAGCAGGGGCTGTAAGGGAAGGAATGGCTAGGAGACTCAGAACTTGCCTGTTCCTATAATGGACTTTTTGGTGAGTGAGGGTAGAATGGCCAAGGAGCCAAGGTCATGGCAAGATAAGGAGCTTCTAATTGTGGTACATATATATAATGTAATATTACTCAGCTATTAAAAACCACGTTTGAGTCAGTCCTAATGAGGTGGATGAACTTAGAGCCTATTATACAAAGTGAAGTAAGAAAGAGAAAGACAGATATTGTATATTAATGCATGCATAAGGAATCTAGAAAGATGGTACTTATGAACCTATTTGCAGGGCAGCAACAGGGACGAAGATATAGAGAACAGACTTGTGGACACAGTCGGGGAAGGAGAGAGTGGGACAAATTGAGAGAATAGCATGGAAACATATACATTACCATATGTAAAATAAATAGTGAGTGAGAATTTTCTGTGTGACACAAGGAGCTCAACCCAGTGCTCTGTGACAACCTAGAACGGTGGGATGGGGTGGGAGATAGGAGGAGGAGGGCTCGGGAGGGAGGTGGCATATGTATACCTGTGGCTGATTCATGTTGATGTGTGGCAGAGGCCAACACAGTATTGTAGAGCAACTGTCCCCCAATAGTATTTTGTTCAATGCTTCTCAAAAGGAAAAAAAAAATGAGGAGCTTCCGGAGCTAGTGCAACCAGCCAGCTCTGCAGAGAGAAAAGCTTTGAGAGGGTCGAACTGTCCCCTCTCCAGGCTGGCTTGCCTGACTGCAGTTGCTTGTGTCTGGGTACAGGAGAGGACAGGGGAACTTTCTGAGCCAACTGAATAGTGCTCAGGGGGAATTCTCAAGGACCTAGCTCACTCCGAGTGGGCTGCAGCACAATCAGGCCCCTGGTACTTTGCTGCAGTATCAGATCACATACCTTCAGATGTGATTTACTAGACTTGTCATTGTTGAACTGCAGGCTGCAGTGAAACATCTAGGGGGCCAGCAGAGGGACCCTGCCAGAACACCCATGTCAGATAAGTCCCAGTCTCTCTCACCTGCCAAGTGGAGTTAAGATTCTTTGATCATCAAATGCCCCTGATGTGAGAGGACAGACTTGTCAAAGCCAGAGGCTGGTGTACAATGACCTTGGATACTAAGCCCTCGACCCTTGTGAACTTGTCAAGGGATTTGCAGGCCAGCTGGTGAGCAGGTGTTAAGATGATGGGAGCAGCAAGAGGAGCTGCCCACAGGATTCCAGATATTCCAGCGTGTCCTAGGCTTCTACTGGGAAGAAAGTGGATGATATCTTGATTAGGGGCCCTACTAGGGCTGCCTAAGAGGGCAGACTGAAGAGAATCAGCTCAAAGTCACACAGCACTGGGAACCATAGTGTTGGACTATTTTAGGATGTCTAAGGCATGATGTCAGAACCAGACTGGGAGAAGTAGGATGTTCTCGCCATGCTGATCTTCGCCCTATGAAAGGGTTCTCACAGCCCCAGCACTGAATTTCTCTGCATCCTCCCAACCTTCTAGGAACTCTGAACCAGTTCCTCTTCTGGTTTTTGTTAAAGACTTTGCTCAAGTATTACTTCAGAAGCAAAAATATTTTTAGAAGTGATTGACTCCAGGTACAAGGTCCATCTTCTTGCCTTTTACTGGCTTGCAGGGAGGGTCCTAGCCCTGGTTACCATACCTGCCTTTCAATCAGCATTTACCAGGTGATGGGTGATGCTCCCTGGGGCTTCATGACTGAACTGATCGGCCTTCCCAATGCACAGACAGCAGAGAGCATTCCTTTGGCCATAAATCACATATTTCTTGTCTACAAGACAAAAACTCAGTACAAATAGCCTCAAAGATTTTTAAAATTAACAAATGGCCCTTGAATTTAGAGTAAGTTTTTTAAAAATACGATAACAATCTGAGGTGAATCTTCTTCACCATCTAATTCAGCCCTGACTTTATTTATTCCTCATTAAAAAAGAAAACCTCTAACTTCTTTCCATCTACAACATTTTGTATTAAGAAAAAAGTACATATCTTGCATGTGTCTCCAAGATTTTGCCTATTCATTCACTACTTTTTTCAGGATTTAGAGTTACTTGGTGTCTAAAACACAGATCACCCTTATGGCTTTCAGATTTCCCCTACCTCTTAAATGTATTTATATTGTTAATGGTGATCATCTATATTTTTCTTCCTAAATTGGCAAATTTAGATCTATTTAGCAATATTCCTTTTTAAATGTATGAAAATGAGAATCAGTCTTAAAAATCACTGTAATCTCACAATAGGAAAATGACTGAGGGTCTTATACTACAGCCATATGATGGAATATACACAGTCGTCAAGAATCCTTTAAGATACTGGATAATGCAAACACATCATGGACTGGATCAAAAGTCAGGAATCTAAATTTTCAGCTAAGAACATGCAGTCATCTTGAATCCCCTGCCTTTCTCACTGCTTGGTCTCCATTCCATCTCCAGCCTATATGTTTTCTAACTTTTAGGCTTGTCTCTTATCCTAGCTCTGTGCTCATTTCCTAGGATTTGATCACAGCATTCATCTTCCCAGCTTGGCCTTGGGCAATCCCTAGATTTTTTCCCCTGGCTTTTCCTGCCCTGGGCTACTTCAGTATTCACTCAGCTTCATCAGCTTTGGTCACATGGGAACTCAGCCCTGCACCAATCACCCATATGCCCAGTACCCTGACTACATTGCTGCTGCTAAGTCGCTTCAGTCATGTCCGACTCTGTGCGACCCCATAGACGGCAGCCCACCAGGCCCTGCCGTCCCTGGGATTCTCCAGGCAAGAATACTGGAGTGGGTTGCCATTTCCTTCTCCAGTGCATGAAAGGGAAAAGTGAAAGTGAAGTCGCTCAGTCATGTCCGACTCTTAGCGACCCCATGGACTGTAGCCTACCAGGCTCCTCTGTCCACGGGATTTTCCAGGCAAGAGTACTGGAGTGGGGTGCCATTGCCTTCTCCGCTGACTACATTAGAGGCTTTCAATTTAGGGAAGAATCTGTAATATCATGGAAATTGTAGAGTAGCATCCTGACTCTCTTAAAAAAAAAAAAAAAAAGTCAGGCTCCTCAGATCCTCCAAGATCAGCAAAATGTGGAAACTTGATATGGAAGGGAAGCAGAGCTTTGTGTCCTGATTCTTGCTCACCAAGTTTCATCCTTTCTTTGGGATCTCTCTCATTTGCTCTAAGTATGATGGTGGCCACTATACTTTAAGAGAGTCTTAAAGGAACTTGGCTTAATTTGGTAAAGGAGTTAGACTTTCTCACAGAATTGAGATGACTTTAACCAATATTTTGTGTCTTATGCATACATTGAGTCCAAATTGACATTGATATCAGCAATGATAGTTGAATCATTTGAACTACCCACTGCTTGAAAACTTGGAGGCAGTAGGAAGGATCATATCACCTCTTTAGGTTCCTTCTTAGAAGCCTAAAGAGGTGATAAAATCTTTAATAATTTTACAACCAGAAAAACTACTTAAAAAAATTTAAATCCAATCTACAGAATGAAACAAATACACAAGATCAAAAGTGCTCACTTGAATTTATAGATACACTTAATTAGTTAGTCATTATATGGAAATCTGGAGAAGGAAATGGCAACCCACTCCAGTATTCTTGCTTGGAGAATTCCATGGACAGAGGAGTGGGATAGGCTGCAGTCCATGGAACTGCAGAGTCGGACATGACTGTGCGACTAACTTCCACTTTCACCTTGAAGCTTCCCTCATAGCTCAGTTGGTAAAGAATCTGCCTGCAATGCAGGAGACCCCGGTTCCATTCCTGGGTTGGGAAGATCCACTGGAGAAGGGATAGGCAACCCACTTCAGTATTCTTGCGCTTCCCTTGTGACTCAGCTGGTAAAGAATCCGCCTGCAATGCAGGAGACCTGGGTTCAATCCCTGGATTGAGAAGATCCCCTGGAGAAGGGAAAGGCTACCCACTCCAGTATTCTGGCCTGGAGAATTCCATGGACTGTATAGTCCATGGGGTCACAAAGAGTCCGACACGACTGAGTGACTTTCACTTCACTTCATTATGTGGAAATCATTATTTATGAGAATGAATACACTTCTGAAAGATTCTAATATTCTGAAAAACTTTAATTACTTACTCTGCTACTAAAATTCTTATATAAATTAAATCTCATTTGCTGGTCTTATCTGAATATTCTGTAAAAATTTCCTTTACCATAATCTGTTTTGCTTTCATTTATCTTACATTAAGTATCTGTTCCATATCTGACTTTTTAATCTAACTTTGAATCAATATTTAAAGCATGTTCTTTTGAGAACTTCCCTGTTGGTACAATGGCTATGAATCCGACTGCCAATGCAGAGGACACAAGTTCAATCCCTAGTCTGGGAAGATTCCACATGCCTTGGAGCAACTAAGCCTGTTGTGTCACAACTACTGAGCCCTTGTGCCACAACTACTGAAGCCCATACACTTAGGAGCCCATGCTCTGCAAGAAGAAAGCCACCACAATGAGCAGTCCCCACACCACAAGGAAGAGAAGCCCCCACTTGCCACAACTAGAGAAAGCCTGCACACAGCAATGAAGAGCCAGTGCAGACAAAAAAAAAAAAAAGAAAGAAAAAAGAAAAATTGATTAATTTTTAAAAACTGCTCTTTTGAAAAATGCATTAAAATAATCAATTTTTATTTTAGGCAATACCTACCTCTTCAATTTAAAAGTTTTTCTTTTTCCTCCATTCAGTCAGATCTTTATTTTTTCTAAAGGAAAATGCAAACTTGTTCTTTCTCTGATAAGCTCCTCTTTCTAGAGCCACAGACTTAAAGATCTCAAAGATGTTGGAATCCTACTGTTCTGAGTGAATGACGTGGCCTGTCAGAGACAGATGAGATTCCCAGGATAGCTTCCTCTAAGAATACATTCTTCAAACATTGGTGTCTCCCTCAAAGCCCATAACTTAGAAAGCTATGAAGGAGGCTGACTGGCTCCTTGGAATTAAAAGGAAAAGCCAAAGTCTTGTAGAAATAAAAGACATGAAGGTGAGATCTGCTTCCACAAATGCTACCAAGGTTAAATTCACCAGGAGGTTGGTGAGGAAAAAGCCCAGTCCAAATAATTTTTGGCTATTGGAAAAGTGTTGAAGTAGGGCAAGTAGTGTTTGTTGCATTTCACAATATTTGTTCCTACACCTTTTGGCCTTCTGGTTTCCCCGCCCCTCACAGGCCATGCTCAACTGCCAGAAGAATAAAACCTATGTGATCAATCCACTCATATACACACATTATCCTAGTCCAAGGGACAGTTGAAAATAATACAAGTGCTCTGAGGAGGACTGAAATCTAAAAGAAGAAAGGGTAGAATTTCTCCAGAGTGAATGTCTGAAACAAGAAGCCTGTTTTAACATTTCACAGATTGTGTTCCCTAGGAACCCAGTGCCTCTGCCTCCCGGTGACTCTAGGCCTTCCCTGACTCGAGAAGGCCCTCACTGCCCCTCCTTATCTTTCCACTCATTGTGACTGACATCTCGTGCTCTCACATTTCTTCCTAATTTTGTCTCCCTGGAAGCAGATAGTACCTTGGGCACTCTATTTCCCTTTGTGCATCGTTCCAGGGGCAAACTGTGTCTACAACAACCTCTAGTCTGGGACTCAATACCTCTGAGAATTAAAAGGAGGAGAAGGGTAATAGAACTAGAGGCAATCTGGCCTCCCCTCGCATCCCTCTCTTTTCTATTGAGCTGCATGAATGACCAGGCTTAAAAAGACATGGAGAAAGGAGGATGGATGTGACTTGAGATTGTTGAGTGATCATGCTCAGTCACTGAGTTCTGTCCAGCACTGTGGCCACATGGACTAGTCCACCAGGCTCCTCTGTCCACGAGATTCCCCAGGCAAGAAGACTGGAGTGGGTAGTGGTTTCCTTCTCCAGAAATCAAATTTCTAATGTAGTTCCTTCTAATTTAGGCCCATATATCTAATGTACACAAGACTTTAACCTTTGATGTGTCCTTGGTATTCTCCAACTTGCAGTAAATGGCTGTATTTGCTTTTAAAAATTTGACCAAACATTCGTAATTCTGTTCCAGTTAACAAAAGATGGTTTTCATCTCCAAAGACATAGCATGAATTACTTTTAAGAGCCAGTCATTCTCGGATCTGGAGAAGGCAATGGCACCCCACTCCAGTACTCTTGCCTGGAAAATCCCATGGATGGAGGAGCCTGGTAGGCTACAGTCCATGGGGTCGCTAAGAGTCGGACACGACTGAGCGACTTCACTTTCACTTTTCCCTTTCATGCACTGGAGAAGGAAATGGCAACCCACTCCAGTATTCCTGCCTGGAGAATCCCAGGGATGGCAGAGCCTGGTGGGCTGCCGTCTATGGGGTCGCACAGAGTTGGACACGACTGAAGCGACTTAGCAGCAGCAGAGTAGAAGGACGTTCAGGCAAATAGTTCACTTCTGAGTTATCTTCTTAAAGTTCAGTATAATCCTCTTAGTCACTTCATAACACCTTATATAAGCCAGAGGTGAAACAAACGGTGTATCAGCTTTAATCATTCAGAGTTTCAGTCATTTCCCACAGCTCCGCTTCAGTTCTTCAAAACCATTTTCAGCAAAAGGGCAGTGCATTGATTTAATTGCAGAATGAAAAGTATCTAACCATGTAACTAACTGTTTAAGCAGACTCTTTAAGTAGTATACAGACCAGTCTCCAACATTTAATATTTCTCAAAGCAACTCTACTTTGGGGCTCATCTATCTTGAAAACAAACCATCCAAGTACTAAATACCCTTCAAAAGACATTTTGTCTAGTTGTCAGAACAGGAAAATTCATAGCACCCCTGATGGTGACAGACTGTGGCATCCCTGCCAGTGTCTGGAAACCTGGACGCCGTCAAGTGGCAGAGCCGTGAGGTTCAAAATCAGATCGGGGGCGAAAATCTCCCATTGGAAACCACCCATCACTGCCGTTGCCTATTAGGCTGGCACAAGACTCAAGCTGAGAATATTTTCTTCTTTTTGGCTGGCATATTGAAATCTGTAAACCTCTTTCTGTAGAACAGAAGCTGTTGAGGGTTTATTTTTTCCTGACTTGAGCTAGAGCACATGGAAAGATCTTGAAATCTAATTTTGCCAGCAACCAGAGATCAGAGTGGGTTGGAGGTGGGGTGGTGGGAGTTCACCTTTATAGTGATGTAATTGGAAAGAAACAACGAGGCCTGTATAGTACCCAGCTGTCCCAGTTTGCCCAGAAGTGAGGATTTCTCTGGATACAAGACTTCCAGTGCTAAAACCAGGACAGTTTTGGGAACACCAGGATGACGGTTCACCCTAAAAGTGGGTTGTTAGCTGCTCAGTCATGTCCGACTCTTTGCAACCCCATGGACTGTAGCCCACCAGGCTCCTCTGTCCATGGAGTTCTCTAGACAAGAATACTGGAGTGGGTTGCCATTCCTTTCTCCAGGGATTCTTCCCAACCCAAGGATTGAACCCAGATCTCCTGCATTGTAGACAGATTCTTTACCATCTGAGCCACCAGGGAAGCCCAAAAATGGGTTGAGGTGACCCGAATTCTGATACTAAGGAGATTAGTCCTCAAACTCACAAAAGAACTTCCAGGCAAGTGAATTTCAGAGGAATATCTTTACTCATGATGAATCCTTAATCCCCTATTCCCACCCCAAGGCAGATTATCCACCCATTCTAAAATTTCTAGTGCCAGGAAATGTTGAAATGGTAAATGCAGGAATTCTAGCTGCCCAACTGGCCTTTGGCCCAGTAGTGATCTGAGTCTTGGGAATGTGTCCCCTTGCTCCTACCTAGAGTTGCTCCCTGAGAGTTCTGCTCTGCTCTAGATACCCCCCTTCACCAGCCATTACGCAGCAGAAATATCTCAGAAGGGCTTTACCAATCTGATGGCCAATTAGCATCTTATCAGCAATTAATACCTGCTTCCAGAACCAAAAACGTTTAGATATGGAAGGCACCCGAAGGTCACCTAGCCAGAGGTTCTTAGCCAGCACGAAGCTAACTGTATAAGAATCACTGCAGGATGATTATCAGTTGATCTGAACCAGGCTATGCTGTGCTAAGCAGCAAGCTCCCCATTCAAGTAGCTTATCATGACAAGAGTTACTGTTCCCTCAGGCTCTGTATCTATTGCAGGTAGGCAGGGTGCTCTGCTCCTTGTGGTAACTCAGAGACCCCAAAGTGGCTGATCCCAGTGCCAGAGGGAAAAGGCAACAGAGGACTAGCTCACTCTGTCCATCCAATGCTCATCCAGGAGCAGACACTGGCCCTTTCCACTCACAACTCAGTGGCCAGAATCAGTCACACAGCCCCACACAACCACAGGAGGGCCATGGAATGCAAACTCTTCCTGGTTCCCAGGAGTGAGCTGGACAGGAAATAGCCAGTGAATAGTACTGAGTACCATAAAAAGCCTGTACAATGCAGGTAGTGAATTCGGCTTCTGCAGCTTCTGATTCAGTGAGTCTGAGTGGAACCTGGAAACCAAGGTAGATTTAAACACTCTCTAGGGTTTTAGAAGGGGGCAGTCTGTTGAGAAACTACAGATGAGGTGATCTGCTTAGGTGAAGAGTCAAAAGAGGTCAGGTTTTTGGACTCTTGATCCAGTGCTCTTTCAAGCTACCCTGCTTCCTCAAATGAGTTTGCATTTTATCTTTTTTTTTTCAGCTGAAAGATTAAGCTTTTCATGAAATATTGAGCATCTGTGTGAGACTAATGGGGCAGCTTTGGAAATCTTGGGGACTTCCTCACCTGTCAGATGAGTGGATGGGCCTTCTCAGTTTTACCCAGGCCCCACCTTTTCCAGAGGCAAGAGGACATTGGGGTGAGCAGGGAGGAACGAGGTAGAAGAGTCTGTTCGGTCCACTTCCCTGTGTGTGTCCAGTTGGCTGAAGCTGCTCCCCTTCCCCAAACCAGGTCCTTTCCTTCCTTTGTGTTTCCAGCCTAGCTGGTAATTGCCTTCTCTCTCTATGTGCTCTGACTTAGTTAGATGAGACATTCCATACATTTCCCTGAAAAGCCCAGGAAGGAGCCCTGCCACAAGCCTCTCCCTGCTCGTGTGTCTCTTTGGAGGGCACCACATAAGAAAGCCACCTGTGAGAACTGCACCTTTAGCAGTGAATGAATATGCTTGCTCTCTCCACAAGGATGTTTCACTCCCTCTTCTGACCCACCTTGCTATCTCCTCCAGGGCTGTTCTCTAAAACTGCCATATGGTTTCCATTCTTTAACTAACCACCCTAATACTGCCCCCTCTCTGCAAAGTTCCCTAGTCCCAAAACTCAGTATTAAATACTCATGTCTCAAGATACATGCACCCAATGTTCATAGCAACATTATTTACAGCAGCCAAGACATGGAAGCTACCCAAGTACCCATCAATAGATGAATGGTAAAGAAGATGTGGTATACATATAATGGAATACTATTCAGCCATAAAAAAGAATAATATGCTGCCATTTTCAGCAACATGGATGGACCTAGAGGATATCATAGTGAAGTAAGTCACACAGAAAAAGTCAAATACTATATGATATCACTTATATGTGAAACCTAAGAAATAATACAAATGAATCTATATAAAAAACAGAAATAGACTCAGAGACACAGAAAACTTACGGTTACCAAAGGGGAGAGGGGCGGTGGGGGAGGGACAGATTAGGAGTATAGCATTATCAGATACACAATATTATACATGAAACAGATAAGCAACAAGGATTTACTGTATAGCATAGGAGATTATGCTCAGCATCTTGCAATAACCTATAATGAAATATAATTTGCAAAAAACCAAATCATGCTATCTACCTGAAACTAACACAATATATTGTACTGTAAATCAATAAAAATACTCCTTTCTCTAGAGTCTAATGGTTCTTCGTTTATGGTTTTCTTCTAAAACTGACTTTTTTCCATTCCCTTTTGTAAGTTCGGAAAAGGCAATGGCACCCCACTCCAGTACTCTTGCCTGGAAAATCCCATGGATGGAGGAGCCTGGTAGGCTGCAGTCCATGGGGTCGCTAAGAGTCGGACACGACTGAGTGACTTCACTTTCACTTTTCACTTTCATGCATTGGAGAAGGAAATGGCAACCCACTCCAGTGTTTTTGCCTGGAGAATCCCAGGGACCGGGGAGCCTGCTGGGCTGCCACCTATGGGGTCGCACAGAGTCAGACATGACTGAGGTGACTTAGCAGTAGCAGTTTGTAAGTTCACCTGAAGGCCAATGTCTCCCTCAGCAGAATGCCCTTCAAGAGCAGGGACTAGCTCTATTTTTTCTCCTTGTATTAATATCTCTAGCATCTTGCATGATTCCTGTAATGTTTGACACTGAATACATCTTTCTGGAAGGAAGGAAGAAGGAAGGAAAAGAGGAAGGGTATTCCAACTTTCTCCCTAGATTCCAATCTAAGGTTGTATGTTATTCATCTTTGAATATATATCTCATCATCAATCAATTTAGCAATGATTTCATATGGTAATTTTCCTATGACTTTTTTTTTAATTTGGAGACTGGGATCTAATCCTGCTTTTCTATGAACTAACTGTGTTGTTTTGAGAGCTCAGACCTTAGTTTTCTCAAATCTAAATCAAAAGGATTCAAAATACCCTCCATGGCTTCTCAGATGAACCCTTAGTACCAAAAAGGAATGCATATTACTTCCAAAAATAAATAATCACCAAGAACAGAACACACAGTTCACAAGCCAAGTCAAGTCACTCTGAAGGAGAATGTTGGTGAGTATTTCTCTATAATCCAAGGCAGCCAAGAAAACAAAGTTGCTCCATGTTGGTCACCTTGGCTTTTGTTCTCTTCCCTGGCAATGAAGGATAGAGAGGAAGGTGCTGGAGGAGGACCAGTTGTGGTTAGAGACCTCAGCTGATGGGAAGGTGTCAGGAAGCAGAAAGTCACCTGTCCAGTGGCTGACATGCTTTCAAAGGCAATTCCCATATCTAGAAACACAAGCTATAGAAAGTGGAACTTGCTGGAAATATTTGGAGCAACCATACCTTCTAGTCTCTCAGGCTAAAACCTTAGCATGTCATGATCTGAATGTTTGCGCCCCACTCAAACTCCAACCCCCAAATTCCTATTTTGAAATCCTAATGCCCAAAGTGATGGTGTTTGGAGGTGGGGCCTTTGGGAGGTCATTAGGTCATGAAAGCTGTCATGACCTAATGAGACTGATACCCTTATTAAAAAAACAAAAAAACTCTAGAGAGTTTCCTTGCCCCCTTCCACCATGTGAGGACACAATGAACAGTCTGTGACTCAGAAGGGAGCCATCACCTGATTGTGCAGGCTGAGGATCTTAGACTTCAGCCTCCAGAACTAAGAGAAATAAATTTTGTTTATAAGTCACCCAGGCTGTGGCATTTTGTTATGGCAGCTTGAAGACTAAGACGGTATCAGTCCTCATTCCTCTCTTCATCTCACAACCACACCCAACCTGTTGGGAATTAAATTCTGCCTTTTCTTCCTTCAAAATATGTCTGTGCCTGAGTCATTTCTCACCACCTCCATTGCCACCACCTCTCTTCTAGATCATTGCGATTGCCTCGCAACAGTCTCCTTGCCTTTAACCTTTCTCTTACTCAGTGGCCAGAGGGATATTGTTAAAACACAAGTCAGAACTCACTACTGCTGTGCTCAGAAACTTCTGGTGAATTCACATCTCCCACCATGCAAAACAGAGCTCTCCAGGACCTGGCCTCTTAGCCTTCTCTCTGACCTCCTCTGTAATCTCCCTTAGGTCCCTCTGTAGACTCTACCCTAACCCCTCATCCTTTTCCAGGACACATTCCTGCTCTGGACACTTGCCCAGACTATCACAGGGCTGATTTCCCCACCTCAGCTCACATGTCACTTTCCCATGGATGACTTCTCTAACCATTTTGTTAAAAAAAATACAGTTCTCACACTAATGCTCTCATCTACCTTCCTTCTTTTATTTTTATGCATTTTACCTGTATCTAATAATACACGTTTCTCATCTTCTTTACAATTTATTTCTTTCAACTAAAATGTAAACCCTTCAAGGGCAAGGAGTTTTGCTGGATTTTGCTTTTGCTTTATCCTTAGTGCCTAGAGCAGATGTAACAGGGGCCCAGGAAATATCTGTCAAACAAATGAATGACTGGCTGGAGGTAGCTCAGAGAACTGATGGGGGGAACTCTAGAACCCAGCTCAGAAGTGAACAAGAACCTGGCATCTCCCAGGAAGGAGTGTTACCTGCCTTTGCAGTGTTGCCATGGAATCCTCACACATAATAATTTTCAGATGCGTTAAAGCAAATGAATCAGTAAGCCCTGCCCCGCTCACTGCCCCGAGCATTCCTAGCGAGTGGTTGGCTGGAAATCCCACAGGAAGCATGATTCCTGCAGTCAAGGACCTCCCACAGGTCTAGGGAGTTTCTGGGATGGCTCCACAGAAGCTGTTGCGGGTATTTCTCTCTTCTACATCCTCCTCCTCTTGTCCTTGGTCAAGACTCCTGGCTTCATTTGGGGCTGGTTTGGCTTTGGGTTCTCCTGGTTCCTGAGCTCAGAGCCACCTTAAAGCAAGGGAGCATCCAACCAATAAACATGTTCTGAGCATCAGCTACCTGCCAGGCACTGTGCTAGGCTCTAGGGACCCCAAAAGAACCAGTCAAGGACCCTGCCCTCTAGGATTCTACAGCCCCACTGGGGAGATGAGGCAAATGCCCATAGAAGGGAAAGTAGTGAAAAAGGACCCAATTCAAGTGTTAAATGAAGGACGCACCATTGGAATTCTGAGAAGGGACAAGGGAGCCCTGGAACATGGATGCCCAGAGAAGGGTCCAGAGTCAGGGAAGAGGGAGGGTTGAAACTGGCTTAGAAAGGCTGAGAAGAGACAGGCCAATTGAAGGATAAGGTTTATTGAAGACATTTAAACATCCGTAGTCCAGTGCCCAAAATCTAGGGGCAAAATTCTGGGGCGAGCGAGGTCAGGGGCCCACCTCCAATTCAGGCCTGGAGGCACACATCTGCCTTCTTTCTGTGTGGACTCTAAGGGTGGGGCAGCTCCTCAGAACAATGCCTTCTGTTCCTACTTCCTCCCAGTTTGTTCCAGGACCATGGAGGTGCCCTGGTTGGCAGACCCAAACACGTACCATCTCCACTTCTGAGCTCTGCAGCATTCAGATTCTGGAGAGCTTGTAACCTTTATTTCTGCCCCCGGATCTGTTCCTACAATTTGGGTCCTGGCAGATCCATTTTCCTCATAATCAGCTTTGTTTGCTTTTTCATTCCTGAAATGTGTTCTGAAGATAATGCCTCTCTGCACGTCCACAGGCACATTAATCCTCCTTGTTCAGAAAGCCAGGCCAGCTAATTATCCACACTTACCAGCACCTTCCATGCTGCTGCTGCTGCTGCTAAGTCGCTTCAGTCATGTCCGACTCTGTGCGACCCCATAGACGGCAGCCCACCAGGCTCCTTCGTCCCTGGGATTCTCCAGGCAAGAATATTGGAGTGGGTTGCCATTTCCTTCTCCAGTGCATGAAAGTGAAAAGTGAAAGTGAAAGTGAAGTCGCTCAGTCATGTCTGACTCTTCGCGACCCCATGGGCTGCAGCCTACCAGGCTCCTCCGTCCATGGGGTTTCCCAGGCAAGAGTACTGGAGTGGGGTGCCATTGCCTTCTCCGTACCTCCCTGAAGACTTTCCTGTAAATATTTACACTGACAATGTCCTTCACCACCCAACATTATTGAGAAAGAGGAAGAATTGAGGTAAGTTATAAAAATAGGGAGACACACTGAGAATAACCAGCTATTCTCAGCACTTTCCATGAGCTTAGCTTGTCCTTCTGGAATCTTTACTAGGCTTTTTTTCTTTTTCCCCCCATAGATAGTGAACTTGAAAAGCTATTTGCCCTGATTAGTATGGCTTGTTTTTCTTTGCGCCTCCCTAACCCACTCCCATCACACTCACGGGCATTTCCACCTCTGTATGAGACTTTTTTTCCATCTCACAGTAGGCATTTCTTTCATTCAGGGTCAATTCATCTTGTCAACTTCTGTTCCCCCTCACTCCTGAGGAAAGGGGGAGAGGGAGATCTGGGTGGGAGGATGGATTCTGCAGAGGTTGCTGCAAAGCTTGCACAGCACCCCAAGTCAGATCTCCTACTTCACACACGAAACAGAGGCCATTAGCCCAGACTTCCTTGGTGTCCTCTCCTCCAAAGTATCCTCATCTCCTGGTCACAAGCGGGAGAAGACACCTACTTTCTTGGGCTTTCAGGTTTTTTAAATATTTATTTATTTTTCTGATCCAGCAGCACCCTGGTTTTCCTTAAGAACTTCGCCGTCAGATCATGTGTCTTAGGAGGGGTTCCACCCAGCTCTAACTCAAGACACAGGCACTTGACCCTGCCCAACTCAGTCAGCTCTTCTATCCCCCTAATTGGGGTCATTGGTCAGGAACAGGCATGTGATCCAAATTGGCCAACAAGAATTGGTTCTGATAATGTTATTTAAATGGAAGAAATGCCTCTTGACAGGCTCCATGCCTGAGAATGAAGCCAAACAGAGAAATACAGAGCTAAGAAACAAAGGGAGATGAAGTCCTAATCCCCTTGATCCAGTTGCTCTTAAAACTAGATCCAACTTTAGACTTTTCAGTTATAGAGCCTATTAACTTCTTTTTTTTGTTTAAGCAGGTGGCTTCATTCTGCACACCAGTGATTAATTTCTGTTTTTGTTGTTATTTGCAACAAAACAAGAGACTTACCCCTATCTTGGGAGAAAGTTTCCTTACTTCTATCCACCAATGTGCTTGACCATATCTCCTTCTATCTCCTTGGGTCCTTATTCTATCATTATCTCCTCTCTCATCTTCAATGCCTTGTGTTTTCTTCAAGTCTCTTATACTCTTACAAAATACAAAAAAATGAAAAAAACCTTCCCTCAGTTGTGTCCTGAGCTCTCCCATCGCCTTGACTACCTTAGAGTTTCCCTTTTCTTCCCAGCTAGCTTACTGAAGTCATCTATCTCAGACTCTTTCCTTGTTAACCCCTCAATACTCATCAGCCAATAACTGTTCTAGGTTCTTTCCCAATACATCATTAAAACTGTGCTCATTGAAACCAGAGATGAGCTCCCAACAGTCCTTTCCTGTGATTGCCTTTCAGTCCTCACCTTCTTTAACTCTTCTAGAGGATGTTGTAGTGTTGACTTCATCTGTACTTTTCATCTTCCCCTTCCTGACTGTCCTCTCCAGTCTTTGACCTTTGTTTTCTAATCTTTGCTACCTTTCATCTTCTGCACCCTGCTTCATGTTGGACTCTAGGGCTGGTCCTTATCTCTCCCCGATTCTCTCACTGCTCTCTCCTCTTGGGTGTGATTTCATCCACTCCAGTGCTTTCTGCTAGTGTTTACATGATGCCTGAGTCTCATGTAGACATTTCCAATTGCCTGTGGATACCCTGCTAAACAGGTTCAGTTCAGTTCAGTTCAGTCGCTCAGTCATGTCCGACTCTTTGCGACCCCATGAATCGCAGCACGCCAGGCCTCCCTGTCCATCACCAACTCCCGGAGTCTACCCAAACCCATGTTCATCGAGTCGGTGATGCCATCCAGCCATCTCATCCTCTGTCATCCCCTTCTCCTCCTGCCCCCAATCCTACCCAGCATTAGGGTCTTTTCCAATGAGTCAGCCCTTCGCATGAGGGGGCCAAAGTATTGGAGTTTCAGCTTCAACATCAGACCTTCCAATGAACACCCAGGATTGATCTCTTTTAGGATGGATTGATTGGATCTCCTTGCAGTCCAAGGGACTCTCAAGAGTCTTCTCCAACACCACAGTTCAAAAGCATCAATTCTTCGGTGCTCATCTTCCTTCACCGTCCAACTCTCACATCCATACATGACCACTGGAAAAACCATAGCCTTGACTAGACGGACTTTTGTTGGCAAAGTAATGTCTCTGCTTTTAAATATGCTATCTAGGTTGGCCATAACCTTCCTTCCAAGGAGTAAGTGTCTTTTAATTTATGGCTGCTGTCACCATCAGCAGTGATTCTGGAGCCCAAAAAAATAAAGTCTGACACTGTTTCCACTGTTTCCCCATCTATTTCCCATGGAGTGATGGGACCAGATGCCATGATCTTAGTTTTCTGAACGTTGAACTTTAAGCCAACTTTTTCACTCTCCTCCTTCACCTTCATCAAGAGGCTCTTCAGTTCTTCTTCACTCTCTGCCATAAGGGTGGTGTCATCTGCATATCTGAGGTTATTGATATTTCTCCCGGCAATCTTGACTCCAGCTTGTGTTTCTTCCAGCCCAGCACTTCTCATGATGTACTCTGCATAAAAGTTAAATAAGCAGGGTGACAATATACAGCCTTGACGTACTCCTTTTCCTATTTGGAACCAGTCTGTTGTTCCATGTCCAGTTCTAACTGTTGCTTCCTGACCTGCATACAGGTTTTTCAAGAGACAGGTCAGATGGTCTGGTATGCCCATCTCTTTCAGAATTTTCCACAGTTTATTGTGATCCACACAGTCAAAGGCTTTGGCATAGTCAATAAAGCAGAAATAGATGTTTTTCTGGAACTCTCTCGCTTTTTCAATGATCCAGCGGATATTGGCAATTTGATCTCTGGTTCCTCTGCCTTTTCTAAAACCAGCTTGAACATCTGGAAGTTCACGGTTCACGTATTGCTGAAGCCTGGCTTGGAGAATTTTGAGCATTACTTTACTAGCATGTGAGATGAGTGCAATTGTGCGGTAGTTTGAGCATTCTTAGGCATTGCCTTTCTTTGGGATTGGAACGAAAACTGACCTTTTCCAGTCCTGTGGCCACTGCTGAGTTTTCCAGATTTGCTGGCATATCGAGTGCAGCACTTTCACAGCATCACCTTTGAGGATTTGAAATAACTCAACTGGAATTCCATCACCTCCACTAGCCTTGTTCGTAGTGATGCTTCCTAAGGCCCACTTGACTTCACATTCCAGGATGTCTGGCTCTAGGTGAGTGATCACACCATCGTGATTATCTGGGTCATGAAGATGTTTTTTGTACCGTTCTTCTGTGTATTCTTGCCACCTCTTCTTAATATCTTCTGCTTCTGTTTGGTCCATACCATTTCTGTCCTTTATTGAGCCTATCTTTGCATGAAATGTTCCTTTGGTATCTCTAATTTTCTTGAAGGATCTCTAGTCTTTCCCAATCTGTTGTTTTCCTCTATTTCTTTGCACTGATCGCTGAGGAAGGCTTTCTTATCTCTCCTTGCTATTCTTTGGAACTCTGCATTGAGATGGGAATATCTTTCCTTTTCTCCTTTGCTTTTCGCTAAACAGGTTACAGGTACCTCAAGCTTACAGAGCCCCACACATAGTAGATGCTCAGTAAAGAACTGTTAAAAGCATAAATGAAAGCATCCTCAATGTGTAAGACACTGAACACAGGGCACAAAGAATTTCTTGCCCTTCTGGCAAAGGTAGTTTGAACTTATGTTCCTCTGCGTGTGGTTTTCCCACTACCTCCTTTTCCTTCAAGTGCCTATTTTGCTGCCTATTCTTCCTTCAGATATCAATTCAAGCACTACTTCTTCTGGGAATCCTTTCCTGGATGACACATACCTGCACATGTACTGCACATACAATTATTTTCTTTTGCCTCTGGGATCCCACAATGCCTTATAATTCACTTAAATAAGCATTATAACACATTAAATCATCTTGAATTGCTTATTTATGTTTCAACTTATGTCACTAGACAATGAACAAGTTCTGGTCTTATCTCTACCCCTCACTGGCCATGGGACATTCACAAAGTCATTGTATGTGAATGTTAATGTACTCACCTAACAAACAGAGGGAAAAACACCAGCCCAGCTTCCATCACAGAGTGACTGGGACTGAGAGGCTGCATGTGGTAGGCCTCTTAAGCTCAACAAAGGAGACTTGTGGCTTCTACAAGTAATGCAGAGTCAGGCAAACGGCATTTTATTTTCCATTCTGCTGTTCATCAGCTCTGTGAAACTAGAGTTAATTTTCGTGTTTGAAGAAATCTGGGTTGTGGAATATAGGGGATAATGCATGTAATAGTGCTTGGTAAAACATGTCCAGTGCAAGATATTGTTGGGGGAAAAAAAGGGGGAAAGTGATGGTCACTCAGTTGTATCTGACTCTTTGCAACCCCATGGACTATAGACCGCTAGGCTCCTCTGTCCATGGGATTCTCCAGGCAAGAATACTGGAATGGGTTGCCATTCCCTTCTCCAAGTGATCTTCCCAACCCAGAGATCGAACAGGAGTCTCCTGCATTGCAGACAGATTCTTTACCACTGAGCCACCAGGGATAAGCCATTGTTACTTTATTATTATTTTATCTTAACCTATTCTAAGCACAAAACTAAATTAAACTGTATCAGTGAAACTCAGTAAACAAAGGAAGAAGCAAGGGAGACTTACATGTTGAATATGCCCTTGCATATTTATATCACAGGAATGACATTGGTTTAACATTTTAAATTTACATTGCCTATTGTGAGAGCTCACTTTTATTGAGCACTCACCTTGAACATCATGCTAAGCACTTAACCTACATTAAAAAAAAAAAATCGAACTTTTACTTGAAGTAGGCATTGTTAATACTTCCACTTTATATACAAGGAAAGTGAAGCATAGGAAAGCTGAGTGACTTACTTGGCCAAGGCCAAACAGGTATTAGTAGCCAAGCTAAGTGTGGCCCCCACATCTGTCTCAATGTGGCTGAAGTCTGTGCCACTCTCACTGCATTCTGCCCCTCATCTCTCATGGGAAAGGCAAAGGGATTGGTTCCCGGGACTCAAGAGATGCCAAAAGCTTGTGGCCATTGGAGTCCTGCTTTAAGTTCTCTATGCAATGGACCATAAAGGCTGATGTTTCTGCTGTAATTTTCCCACATAAAGCTTCTGGACTGGAACTATCTAGTGCTGGAACTAAACCTCCTTATTAGTCTACCTTCTAAAAAATGATGTTTGACAAATAAATACTTGCTATTTGCAAACTTTCATGAATAAATCAAGCTTCCTGAGACAAGTAAAATGTCCTCAGAATGATATTCAAATGCTGAAGTAACTCAGGAATTCATGCCAACATAAGTGAGAACAGAAAACAGAAGTTAGCCTTTCACTCCTCTCCACCCCTTTATTTCTCTTTCTACTTTAAGAACAGGAAGGTTCTCAGAGATAGACTCATCCAACTGCCTTCTTTGAGAAATTGAAGCCCAAAGAGGTTAAGTGAGTTTCCTAAGGCCATACCGCTTGTAGGTATCTGGTTACTGTCTATTGTTGAGTAATATTTAAGACTTAAGTCACTCTGTTCACACAGCTCAATAAGGAAGGTACCTCACCTTCATTTTATAGATGAAGATGCTGAAGTATAGAGAGGTTGGGTGACTTGCCCAGTGAAGACAGAGCCAAGAGTTTACCCTAAGCCATTTGGCTTCTCTTGGTTGCTTCTTTCTCCTGGATCTTCAGTGACACACCCTTTTTCACATAGGAGAGATACAGCTGGGGAACCTGTTCCTTGTCTAGCCTGTACAGATCAGACAGAAACTTTTAAGAGACCTTTCCGATCAATATATGAGGTAAGGTCAATCTCTTTTGTTTCTTGCTTACCAACGCCTATCCCAGTGGAGGCCAGAAAGACCATTTGCTCCAGGCCTGCTGACCATGAAGGGCCTCATGTTGAGATCTTTAACATCCCTCTTACTGTGGCCAAACACACAGTCTCAGAGAGACATAAACAAGGTGGAAATAGATTATCTCTATCACACAGTCTGACAACAGAGCTTGTCTGTAAAACAGAGTGGTTTTTTTTTTAGACAATTTTTTTTTGTTATTCTGTAACTGACAATTACATTTAATGTTAAAAGGGTGGATTTATAAGATATAAAGATTTAAAAGCATTTCAGCTTTTGTAACCTTCATTTTCCATTTCTTCTTTCTTTCACCCTTGAACTGCCAAGGTCTCCCTTAAACTGGAAAGGGTTTGCTCTTACTGCCTGAAGCCTCTCTAAGTTATTCTTCATGAAAAATAAAAATGAGATTAAGCCCTCCATTTAAGGATGGGTTGCAAAAAGGGTGATTAAATCTGCCTCGGTTTCATATACTCTGGCTCTCAGGAAATTTCCAAGGCTTTTGTGACATTCTTCCTTCACCCAGCTGTAATTGTTTTTCAGTAGATAAAGTTGCTTTGTAGATTTGCATGGTTCTGTTGGGTTAAAATAACAAAAAGAGACAGTTTCAGCTACTCACTTCCCTGAAATCTTGTGTTTAGCCTAGAAGTTCAAGGCTGCCTGTGTTTTTCAAGTTAGGAATTTGCTAACTGGTCAGCTGCAGCCTTTTATAATTTTTATAATAAAAAATGTGTTACCCTTTCTAAGCTAATATGCACTCAGTCTACAAGCATTTATTAAACACTCATGATGTATCTGGCATGTGCTGCCCTCCGGTAGGTGAAGACTTGCAAGGGAGGTAAAACTTGAGAGAGAAGAATTGTATGTTGTATCCAATCTATAATCTCTCTTTTCATATTTTATTATTATAATAAATAACTGTAAGTTTCTCATTTTCCAGAGACCAGTGAAGTCCTCCAGGACAGAGATGCTGCAAATAATTCAGCTTAAACCCTGCTCCTCGTCTGGCATTGACATTCGATGAACATTTGATTAACGAATGAAAAAAATGAAATAATCACAGGGTTCTATCAACACTTTGCTGCAAAAAAAAAATCAGTTTGAAACCATTTTGAGTGTTCCCTAAGAGGCAAAGATTTAAAAATTCATCATTTTTTTGTTTGCTCCATTGCCTTTTGGTTATTAAGAATAGTTTTTGTAAGGAAAATGGGGTTGGGCTCTGCTTTTGTTGCATACAGAGTTAGAATGATGGTTATAATTTGTTTCAACACCTATTGGTTATACTGAGTATTTATCATAGGCAAAATTCTGTGAAAACTGAAGGGCAGATTTAATTGGGTTTTACCAACATTGATTAACATAGCAATTAATTTAAATGCTAGTTCCCCTGGCTTCTTTCTCTCATGGGAAAAATCTATCCTGAATACCCTGTTTCAAATTGCATTTCTGTAATTTTCCAAAGTTATTGTAGACCCTAGTGTGAAGTATCCTATTTTTCTCTAAATAGAATCACGTCTTAGGAAGTGAAACAACAGTGTCAGCAAACGAGATGACCACCAGTGGAAGAAAGGGAATCCTGACCTGCTCAGGGTATTTGAGCAGAGAAACGGAGTGGGGAGGGGGTGGAGGGAGGGAGAAGGAACGAACATTCGCTGAATGAACTTCTCTATTTGACTAAATGCTCTCAGTTATCCCGTGGTGGCCACTGTGGACCCCACCTTTTTCTCAGATGAGGAAACTGGAGCTCAACAGGTTAATCTTTGCAAAGTCATAGACTGGTAAGGGGCACGGCTGAGATTTGAACCTGGTCTGCCTCCTCCCGGTGCCACGTTGCCTCTAACCGATTTCCTGAACTCCTTGAGGGAGACCGTGGGAGAGGCACATTCAGGGAGGGCTTTAATTCCTCAGTCCTAGAGGTCAGAGACCAACTCTCAGCTTCTTTTGTCTCTGGTCTTCCTCCGTGTCCACTGACCTGGTTCAGTCCTGTACACCAGTTCCTGTTAGATGGGTTTTGAAAGAACGGATATCACGCCAGAACCCTCATCCCTCTTAGTGTCCTGGGACATTAAAATGTGTCCTTGGAATACTTAATCTTAAAATCCTGGCACTGAGTTTTTGGTATTACTGATTATTTCTGTGCTAAAAAAAAAAAAAGAGACAAATATTGTATGGTAGCACTTACATGTAGAATTGGAAAAATAGTACAAAGGAACTTATTTGCAAAACAGAAACTGACTCCCATAAGTAGGAAACAAACTTATGGTTGCCAAAGGGGAAAGGGAGGGAGGGATAAATAAGGAATATGGGATTAACAGATACACATGATCATATATAAAATAGATAAACAACAAGGATTTACTATAAAGCATAGGGAACTATATTCAGTATCTTGTAATAACCTACAATGGAAAAGAATCTGAAAAAGAATAGATAAACATATTTTTAGATACATTTTACATATATCCTATGTATATAACTGAATCACTCTGCTGCATACCTGAAACTAACACAATATTATAAATCAATATACTTCAAAAATAAATTGAAAACCATAAACTTAAAGAGATATATTTTTAGGCAGAATAATACATTTCACAATAATCTATAAATTATTTAACTTTACAACTCCATGCTTAACTTTTTTGAGTTTTATTGGCAAGACCTCTTCTTTTGGTCTTTCCTTCTCCCTGACCTTGTTCCACAAGCCTCCCTCCCTGAATAGCTCCCACAGCCCAGTTCTGTGTGGATTAGTACTGGTCTCAGAAGAGGATGAGTGTAGGCAGTGATTCAACTCAAAGCCAACTCCTCCTCCCTTCTAGTGCCAAAATGTAGCACTCACTGTCCTAACAAGAGGGAGAATTTTACCCCTAAACAGAGAAATTATAGTAAGAGGCACAAACTGCCCAAGGAAATTCAAAGTGAACTCATTCTACTGTCTCTGTTTATGAAAACTTTGTTTTGCATGAAATTCAATATATTTTCTTTCTTTCCAAAATGGAAACAAAGATATTTAGTATATCTTTGACCTCTAAAACCTTGTCTGTAAAATGACTAAGTGTATAAGGCCAAAGACTCTCTGTGGATTCTGTTTTCTGAACTGTGTCAAAGAAATTCTCCCTGTAAATCCAGGGGCTTCTCCTACAGTGAAATGTGAGTTTAAAGCATGCACCTTCATATGGAGAGGTCTGATGAAGGAGCTAAGTTAACAGTTCCTTCCGTTTTTCCTTATTTAATTCTTCCCTACCTTCATCTCTTTTTAAAAAGACATTTGAAACTTTACAGTGCAAGCTGTGCATGTCTGTTCCACCTGGAGTTGGAAAGAGTGAGCACACAGATATGCCCCAGCTATTCCACTCCTTTGTATCTTAGAGAAATGAATGCATTTGCCCACAAAAATCCGTGAACAAGAATGGTTACGGCAGGTGGATTTATTAATAATAACTCAATGGGAATAACCCTAATGTCCATCAACAATAAAATGTATAAGTAAACCGTGGTATATTCAAATAATGGAATGCCACTCTGAAATAATAAAGATGAAGCCACTGATAAACACAAGAGCATGGATGAATCTCAGACATGTAATATTATGAGAAAGAAGCCAGACCCAGAAGGAATACATTCTGTTTGATTTCATTTAATGTGAACTTTCAGAATAGGGGAAACTAATCTATGGTAGAAGTCAGAATAGTGGTCCCCTCTGGGGAGGTGGTATTGACTGGGAAGAGGTATTAGGAAAGCTTCTGGAAAGATGGAAATATTGTTAGATCTTGATTTGCCCACGCTCCAGGAGTGTATACAGATGAAAAAATCTATCAAATTGTGCATTGAATACTTGTGCACTTTGCCACATATAAATTATACAGCAATAGAAATATTAAAGAAAGAAATAAAGAAAGAGCTGTAGCAGGAAAAAGTTACCCATCAATGCTTTACCAAGAAGCTTGGAGATATAATAATTCCTGCATTTTCTTTGCTAAAAGGCAGATTACGAATCGTTTTGAATACTGGGCATTGTCTTAGTAACTTTATTTTCCCTTTGAATTCTCAGTCCCACCTGGGAGGTGTGCAAAACAGGTATTTATCATCTGTAGGTTAATTAGTTTGAGGTGCAAATAGATGTCAGAGTGGGAACTACATCTAGGACATATTGTTGCCAAGATGCATGCCCTTCCATTCTATTGAGCTGCTTTCTAAGGCAAATTTTATTTGCAAATAAAGATAAAAAAGCAAAGGATGCTGCTCTCTTCAAACAACAAAGAGTAGTAGAAGACAACAAAGGGTATTCATCGGAAGACACTCTGGCCCTTCTAGGGTGGTTGACCAGGTCTGTTTATGTACAGATGGACTTACTGAGATTTCAGGGGCACAGGCACTGCTACTCCCAGGAGTTGCCAGATAAAACAGACGATGCCTGGTTACATTTGAATTTCAGACAAATGATGGATAATTTTTTCATATGTCCAAAGTATTACATGTAGAATACTTATACTGAAAAATTATTGATGACTTATCTCAGACCCAAAATTAACTAGGCAATTATGTTTTCATCTGCTAAATTTGGCAACTTACCTTGCTCCCATCCGTCTTTTTCAGAATACCCATAAGTCTGGGAGCCTTTCATTTCACAGTTAGAGCTTAGGTGCAACTAACCAAGCACACATACAAAAAAACAATTTTTTTTTTCTTTTAAACTTTTGGTGAGGAAAGAAGACTTATTGAGCTCTGGGCTTCAGGGTAGGGAAAGGGCAATTTTACCACCAAAATTTTTGTCTTGTTCATACTTTGCTAAAAGATCTTTAGACTTCAAAAAAAGGAGTGGGGAGATCTCCTAGCTTTGTAGATGAATTATGATCGAGTTCCTTCACATTTCTGGTTTATTGGTCCATAGTGTTGGAAGCTGGGAGGTGGAGGGGTTAAACACTGGACCTCTCTTATGCCTTCATGGTGTTGTGCTATAGCAATTTCCATTTGGCAATTTGTTAAGGAAAATGAAATGTCTCCTCAAAATCACCAACTAAAACAGCACCAGCTTTAATTTTAAAATTATTGATTTTTTGAGGGGGGATTGATTTTTCATATTCTCCAGACAGCTTCTTTTATAAATAGCTGATTTTCGTTAAGGTGGTCGGATGCCTCTGAGATGCTACTTACTAGGGAAGGGAACTGTTAAGGGTACTAACCGTTCATGCAAAGGACTTTTGTGAACTACAGAAATCTCGGAAATTTTTCCATTTAAATTCAAGAATCTAATCAACCTGCCCAGATATCGAATTAGCCACAATGACACAACTATGACTTTCTGCTTCTCTTGCAGGTTTCTCAAAATACTCCGGGGACCAGGTCCTTTTCTTCTGTTAACCATATGCTTATTCTCAGTAGTTAAATAATATTATTCTTGAGAGTCACGTGGTTTAAATGTAAAGCTAAGACTTTAAAACGAGGCACACACAACCTACATGCTGCCTGAGAGGTCACAGTGAGCAAAGTGGTTTTCTATTTGAATGTTAATAAAACAAAATTAAGATGCAGAGATACCAGATTCTCCTTCTAACTAGGCAATGATTCCAAATAATAGTGCTAAGTGTGTGCTCAGATGGCAGTGCAACATTCTTTGCTGCCGACTCTGGAGAGTTCCTCCTGTTAATTTAAGGAACAAGAGACTGGGAATTCTCAAATCCTGATTGGAGTTCTCCTTCAAATATTTTCAAAGAGAAAATATTATGGCAGCTGAAAGCTGGATATTCCATTGGTATACATTCCATTCCACTGGGAGGGGCTATTATGCCCAACTTCATCAAACCCACAATCTCAGGAAGTCAAAATTCTGCTGTCCATTTTCTTATTCTTTAATAGATGTCTACTGAGCACCTACTGAGGACCAGCCCTCTTCGAGGTGGAGGGAACTTGAACATGGCTGCCAGTATCCTTACTGTTAAGGAGTTCATGTTTCAGCAGAGGAGACAAACCACAAACCAGTGACTAATCATGATTCCACATTTTATCTCTCTACCATCCTCTAGCATTGTCCTTCTACACTTTCAATTTCTGCTCAGCTATTCAAAATCCACCCTCTTCTCATCCTGTCATTTATTTTAAAGATGATAGGGAAAAGGAGGGAACATACATTCTCAAAAGAGAAACTGTACAATATGAATGTTTGCTATTTTCCATCCTCAGTATTCATGAAAATGCCATATTGCATACTTGTTCTTGGGGGCCCAGAACTTCTTTCATTAACTTTTATTTCAGAGGCCAAGTATAGAACAAAATACAAAATGCTAAATGTTCAACAAAGAGAAAGAAAAAAGCTTGGAAGAGGAGCATTTTGCCCTCCTGCCCCAGCCTTTCTGAACAGTGAGAGTACTCTGCCAAGCTGGAATTGTGTTCACCCTTTGTGCTTTCTCAGTCTGCACACATAATTTAATTTCTGCAATTTTTCAAAACTTGTTTGTCTGGGTCATATCTGATCTGCATCCGTTTGGATTGTACAAGATTGTAAACTCTTGGAGGCTGGGACCTTGTCTATTTTAATTCACGCTGGGAATGGTAAGGCTCGGGCTAAATGCTTTGCAAGATCATGAGCAATCAGGAATTGAAATTCAAGATGAAAAGGCTCAGGCTCTTCCTGACTAAACAGCTTGGTTTGTCCTGGTCCACCAGCCATTCCCCAGATCACTGCAAACAAAAGAGCACAAGCCATGGCTCAGCAGGAGCCTAGACTCAAAGAAAAATAAAAAGGAAATACTCAGTACAAAAGTCACTACAATAATAATTATAAAAAAATATGGATGCATAATAGCAAACATTGGGAAAGGCCACAAAGCTAGGAGAGTTGTATTGGAAAGGGAGAATCTGGGGAGTTTTAAAGTGCCTTAATAATGATGCTGACATTCTGTGGGGATAAGGGAAGTTTGGAGAAGGCAATGGCACCCCACTCCAGTCCTTTTGCCTGGAAAATCCCATGGATGGAGGAGCCTGGTGGGCTGCGGTCCATGGGGTTGCTAAGAGTCAGATACGACTGAGCGACTTCACTTTCACTTTTCACTTTCATGCATTGGAGAAGGAAATGGCAACCCATTCCAGTGTTCTTGCCTGGAGTATCCCAGGGACGGTGGAGCCTGGTGGGCTGCCGTCAATGGGGTCCCATAGAGTCGGACATGACTGAAGCGACTTAGCAGCAGCAGCAGCAGCAGCAGCAGCAAGGGAAGTTAATGGAAATTAGCACTTTCCTGAGGTCAGGAGAAAGTTGAGCCTCTTGCCCTCATTTGTCTCCTATTCTACTCTATACAGAGAATAGAAACCAATGGTTATTGATACTATTTATGTACTAGGCATCTTATACATGTTCTATCATTAAGCATCCCAGCCACCTATGAAGTAGTTACCCTTGTTACCACTAATTCCATTTTTCCTATTTAATAAATGGGAAACCAAGAGCTTTGGCAAACTGACTGGGGTCACATGGTAATAACTTTAGAAGCAGAGTATGAACACAGGCCCTGTTAGTCCACAGCTCTGCTCTTAACTCTTTCCCAGCCTACATTGGGAAAGAAGTACATCAAAGCTGTATATTGTCACCCTGCTTATTTAACTTATGCAGAGTACATGAGAAATGCTGGGCTGGATGAAGAACAAGCTGGAGTCAAGATTACTGGGAGAAACATCAATAACCTGATACGCAGATGACACCACCCTTATGGCAGAAAGCGAAGAAGAACTAAAGAGCCTCTTGATGAAAGTGAAAGGGAGGGTGAAAAAGTTAGCTTAAAACTCAACATTCAGAAAACTAAGATCATGGCATCCATTTCCATCACTTCATGGCAAATAGATGGGGAAACAGTGGAAACAGTGGCTGACTTTATTTTTGGGGGCTCCAAAATCACTGCAGATGGTGACTATAGCTATGAAATTAAAGGATGCTTGCTCCTTAGAAGAAAAGTTATGACCAACCTAGACAGCATATTAAAAAGCAGAGACATTACTTTACCAACAAAAGTCCATCTAGTCAAAGCTATGGTTTTTCCAGTAGTCATGTATGGATGTGAGAGTTGGGCTATAAAGAAAGCTGAGCGCTGAAGAATTGATGCTTTTGAACTGTGGTGTTAGAGAAGACTCTTGAAAGTCCCTTGGACTGCAAGGAGATCCAACCAGTCGATCCTAAAGGAAATCTGTCCTGAATATTCACTGGAAGGACTGATGCTGAAGCTGAAACTCCAATACTTTGACCACATGATGCAAAGAACTGACTCACTGGAAAAGACCCTGATGCTGGGAAAGATTGAAGGCGGGAGGAGAAGGGGAAGACAGAGAATGAGATGGTTGGATGTCATCACCGACTCAATGGACATGAGTTTGAGTGGGCTCTGGGAGTTGGTAATGGTCAGGGAAGCCTGGTGTGCTTCAGTCCATGGGGTTGCAAAGAATCGGACATGACTGAGTGACTGAACTGAACTAAACTATATTTGGGCAAGCTTCTGATCTCTGGAACAACAAACACTAGAAAAACCCTAAACTTCCTCTTCCTTTTCCCAGCTCAGGTCTAAGTAACTATTATATTTCATTTCAGGAGAAGAAAATCCACATCCTCACCAGCAACATATTGTGTTTGATATTTAGCTTTGATTCTATTAATACCTCCTTCCTGGATGTTGTGTTTCTCATGATCTCTCCTTGGACACCCCGTCTCTGATAGTTAAGCACAAAGGTACTTTTAATGAAACAGATTTTTGAACAATGCTACTTTTCCCCATTCAGATGACTATGTTTATTTGTATCACAGCTTTAAAACCCCAGAGGCATCCTCGATTCTGCACTAAGAGGAGCCTACTCTAGATTAATTCCTAATACATGTTGTCTTGAGCTGATGATCATTTGATATTCATCAAAGGATTGGGTTTCATGCTCAGCTGAGGTCTGAGGGGAGAATTGCTGACATGAAAAATGGCCTGAGCTTAACTAGAACTAAGCATTCTATCCTGGTGTTCAAATACACCTCATTTATCACACAAACATCTCAATTGCTTGGAAGAGGGTAAAAGACTGTGCAAGACTCTTTAATTGTCCAACCCAGCCTGAGGCCAGAGGAATGGAACAGACTGCCTCTGATACTTCCTTCAGATTGATAATTCTGTACCCTTTATGGCATGCTACCCTGGCATTGCTCTTAAAATTACAAGAATTGAGCAGGTAGTGACAGAGAGTACTAAGTATTGTGTGGAACAGAGAAAAAAATCAGCATTCAAATGTCAAGTATATAAGCAAAGCACCTAGGCTACTGCAATGGGCTTGCAGCTTGTTTAGCAACTGAAATGGAAATGGAGTTGAAGGCTCTTGCTTTGGAGCATCCTAGTCTTGGGGGGCATGGGTTAATGTTGAGAGTTTGCACCATGCTATATGGTTGCCTTGCAAAGGGGAGCAGCATATGCCACCCCAAAATGTGGCTTTTTGGCATATGGATTA
The DNA here is from genome assembly GCF_054371585.1 of Giraffa tippelskirchi. NCBI lineage: Eukaryota > Metazoa > Chordata > Mammalia > Artiodactyla > Giraffidae > Giraffa > Giraffa tippelskirchi. Next base: position 126,265,193 of record NC_137276.1, on the reverse strand, counting down.
TTTTGAGCTGAAGGCAATCAAGACCCAGCAGACTCAGGAAAAACTCTTCTCTCTTACCTATCTAAAAAAACTTACATAGGGGGCCTGGCCCAGAAGAAGAGTTAGTACCAGAGATATTTTTTTACCTGGAAGACTTACCTGCATGACAGGACAAACATTTGCTTTTCTTATCTTCCTGTGAATTACTCTCCTCCCCCTTGAAGCCCAGGCCCCTATACCTTTCCTTAGTTCAGGATGGTGTATAAGCCTTAATTGCTGGATTGTCCTTGGTCTCATATTTTTATAGGCTCCTTTAAGTACGAAACTAGGTTTATTTTTCTCCTGTGATCCATCTTAAGTCAATTTTTATTGTTAGAACAGTCACAGAACCTAAAAGGGTAGGAGGAAAATTTTTCCTCCCCTATACTTGTAAACACCCCTAACTGTAATAAAAATGACTGCTGAAGTGTAGAATTCACAGATGTCTTCACATTTATTCCTGTAATAAGCACTATGCTTGATCAGATTTAATTGGATTATTTGTAAATGAGTATAACAAAATGTTAAATGAAAACATTTTCAAGTAATAATAAAATTGGTTTGGGGTGGACATACAATCAAAGAAGCAAAAACAAATGAACAAATAAATGATTACCAAAGTACTAAAACCTTCAAGGTTGAACTTGATAAGGTATAACCACTTGTCAAATTATGGGGCATTTGAATAAGTTTCTCAAAGAGTTACCTATATTTACCTGATTCACAGTAATGCTGTAAATTTTACATGTGATCTGGGGTTAAATATTTTTTCTGAGATGACATAATGGTTTCTCTAGTTAATATAACTACCTTCACATCAGGCATCCAGGCTGATGTACCAGTGACACAAATTCGTTGTCACTGCTCCTTCTGTGGCAGCTCAGGAGGCAATATCCTGACTCCCTACTCGTGACCAGAGAATTGTCTCATGAGAACTGAACTGGACTTCTCAAGGTGACTGCTCCTATTCTAAAAGCTGTTCTTTAGACCCCAATGAATTCACCATCAGAAGACATTATGAAAAAGTCGTTCAGATTTGCGAGTGAGAATAAAATTCTAAACAGTATTTTTTCTAGTAATGAATGGATGCATAATTCAACGGAATGGTCTGGAGCATAAATATCCCCCCGTTATTCAATAATAATAAAGATAACTATAATGCCTACAAAAACAATTACAGTGTGTACCACTGATTGAGTATTAGTTCTGTGTCCTGTACTTTTCTAAATACTTAACATGTATTAACTCAATCCTCCTATCAACCTATGAAGTAGATACTATTATTATTTCTAGTTTCAGATGAGGAAACTGAAGTACAGAGAGCATTTAATTAAGGTCATATAACTAGTAAGCACTAAAACCCACACAATTTGTCCCCAGCAATTTTGCGCTTAATTTCAATGCCACAACTGCTTCAAAAATAACAGGAGGAAGTCCGCTGGTGATCTAGTGGTTAGGATTCTGGGCTTTCACTGCTGCAGCCTAGGTTCAAACCCTGGTCAGGGAACTGAAATCCTGCAAGTTGTGCAGCCAAAAAAAAAAAAAAAAAACAAAACCCAAGCCAAAATAAAGAAAAAATAGGAATAGAAAAGTTTGATACTTTATCAGATGTTTGACGAGCACAGGATAGATGTTAAGATTTTTCCTCTGCCTTTAACTGTTCCTTCACTCCTCTTTCCTATCTACATAGTTGTTTCTGATTATAATAGCAATCACCCAACAATTTAGAAAACTAAGAAAGTACAGAAGAGCACAAATATGGAAAATCACCCATAATCCCATCACTATACACTTTACAATGTTTGATAAGTAGACAGATATATGTAAATATAGATTTACATATAGATGTAGATATATAAACACAAGTACAGGTAGAGATAGATGATAGAAAGATAGATTGATAGACAGAGTCTCCAGAAGAACAGTATCTGTATCCATTTTATTTACTGTCATATTTCAACCTCCTGAACAATGCATGGCACAAGGTGGGGGTTCAAAGGCATTTGTTTAATGAATATAGATAAGTAATTAACTTAGTTATTAAAAAAAAATTCATTCAGAGCCTTTTCTATGCCAGACACCATTCTAAGTAGTGGGGCTACAGCAGTGATAAACAGAGATCCCCACCCTCATGGAGCTTATATGCTAGTGGGGACTGGCTGGCAATGAACAAATAAACAAATTACATATATGCTTGTGTGTGTATGTATGTATACGTATATGCACATACACAGACACATATACACACACCACGTGTTAGTAATGTCAAATGGTGGTAAATTTCATGAAGAAAAATGAAGCAGGGAGGGGGCATGAGGAGTATAGGGTAGGGGTGGGGTAGTTTATGAAATAGGGAGCTGTGAAGACCTCACTGAGAGGATGACCTTTGAGAGATGAGATCTGAAAGTGGTGAGGGGGTAGCCATGTGATAGGCTGAGGAAAAGCAGGCAGGTAGACAGGTAGAAGGCTCTGGAGTGTGAGTGGACTTGTCTGTGTCAGGAACAGCTAGGAAGCCCATGTGGCAGCAGCAGAGTGAGCAAAGGCAGGAAGAATGAAGAGGGCCAGGAAGCAGTGAGGAGTTTGGGACGTCAGATCAAGTCGGGCTTTGTTAGACCACTGTAAGGGCTTTGCTGTTAACTCTGAGTAGATGGAGAGGCACTGAAGGACTCTACACAGAACAGTGACATGAAATGACTTGGCGTTTAAAAGCGTCCTTCTGACTTGTGGGTTACAAGCAGACTGTGTAAGGGCAGCAGCATTAGGACCAGTTAGGAAGCCATGGCTGTAACCCAGGGGAGGGATGGGAGCTTGAATCGAATGGTAGCAGTGGAGGAACCGAGGAACAGCTGCAATTTGGATATATTTTGAAAGAAGAGTATGTGAGATTTGCTGACAGATTAGATATAGGGCAGGACAGAAAAGAAGAGCCAAGAATGAGTCCCAAGTTTTGGCTTCTGCAACTGGAAGGATGGAGGTAGAAGGATGGAGGAAATAAATTGTCATTAATTGAGATGGAGAATGTTGGAGCAAAGGCAGGTTGGATGGGGACTGGGGAGATCAGGAGTTTGGTTTCGGACATGGAAAATCTAAGATCCAAGCAGAAATGTTAAGTGAGCAGTTGCAGGTACAAATACAGAGCCTGAGGGAGAAAGTCAAGCTAGTTACCATGATGTGAATATCTAATTACAAAATTTGAATTATCTTATGAATAATATGGTAATCTACTATTTTCATTTAACAGTATACTATGACATTTTCTCACATGGTTAAATAAAACCATATATGTTTAAAATGAATATTAACCAGGTTGAGGTTAAGAATAGTCCTGAAAAACCTCCTCATTTGTCATCTTGTTTAATCCTTACACAAACACCACAGTGTAGTTATTTTGACCCTCATTTACAGATGAGAAAACTGAAGCTTCAATGAAGTAAAATGACTTGCTCAAGGTCACCACTGGTACATGCAGGTATAGGATACAAACTTGTATTTTCCAAGGCTTTTTCTACACTACATTTGCCTAAGGTAACAATCCTAGTTTCACTTTTATCAAACTATGACAAGTCTATAGAATGTTTTGGGCTTCCCTTGTGGCTTAGTTGGTAAAGAATACACCTGCAATGCAGGAGACCTGGGTTCGATCCCTGGGTTGGGAAGATCCCCTGGAGAAGGGAACGGCTCCCCACTCCAGTATTCTGGCCTGGAGTATTCCATGGACTGTATAGTCCATGGGGTCACAAAGAGTTGGACACAACTGAGTGACTTTCACTTTCACTTTCATAGAATGTTTATTGAAGCTAAATATCTGTTAAGTGTCTCAGGATGTTGCTCAAAAACAGATTCTATAATGACACACTTTATGTATTGCATAAGATGGTGATGTGCAATTTTAATCTGATTATTTGCAGATGGCATAAATTTGCAAAGTGGTACACACACACCAGGGCCATCATTTCCTTAGTGTTACATAAGCAAATCATTTGTTGCTTTCTTGGTGTTCTTGTTCATTTTGTCCTTCTGGATCTTGGTTGAAGGTCACTGACCTTTCTAATCTCAAGGCAGCAAGAGCCCATTGATCTGAGCTTATAAACTAGAGGAAATCATTGCTTATTCACAGGGCCTCGCCTTTTGAAGTCCCTTTAAAAGCCAGTGTCACTGTGTTATGGGAGAGGAGGGACAAGCTGTAAAGTCATCACAAATTCTCTAAGAGACACAGAAGCTTGGCCTCTTATGTCTCTTCTGAGCCAGACCTAAAGCCTGTGATACTGAAGGGTGCTGGCAAGGAAGCTTAGGAGAGGAGAAATTAACAAAAAAAGGAAAAGGTCATGAGTTCATACAGAAAAGCAGATGAGTGACCACTGACACAACTTTTATTTTCCTGCAGTATACGGAGTTGCATTCATTTTTAATGCACACCAACAGAAAAACTCAATCCAATTTTGAAAGAAGGTCTGTAGGTAATATATAGTCTTCTTCAGAATGGAATTGGAATGGTGTTACTGCTAGGTACACTCACATGAAATAAGCCCAAGATCTATTTTTTGTCTTTGCCACATCATACATGACATTTTCTCTTTTGAGTACTATAGGATGTCCTGCCCTTACTCATATTTTGTGCATAGTGGTTGTATATTACTTTTCTGACAAACTTTGTAAGCATCTGTAGTCTGTAGTCTACAGCAATAATGATAAACTCTCTTGTTTCTTAAGGACTTTCCCATCTATCAGATCTCCTGAGAAGCACTTTAAATACTGACTCACTTTATTCTCATTGAAACCATGTTTTACTGATGGGAAAACAGAGCCATCTTTTCTCATGGGAGGCCACACAAGTGGAATGAGGTGGGGTGGAGGTCTGACCAAAAGTCTGATTCAGGCTCTTTCTCCAAAAAAGGGGGGAGGGGGATTGAGGATAATCAATTGTAGTCATTTCCACTGGTATATGCAGTAGTTTCTCACTTGTGTGAAAACCTCTAGCCCTACCCAAGGGACTTCCAAGGAAATTTCAGAGACCCAAGTTGTTATAATCTGGTTTGCAGTGATAGACAGGCAATGAGAGGGAAGGAAACGGCAGAAGGTGAGAACATGGTGCAGTGGGCAGGGCCTCGGCTTCTTCAGTGCTCCTTCTCTGGTGTTTCTGCTATCCTGTGCAGGGCCCAGAGCACAGTTGCCTTTCTCCCTATTGCCTTCCCTCCCCTAATGTGCAGACCTCATAGGAAAAATGGAGTTTATCTGACTCTGGATAGCTGTTAACTGCTAGAGAAACAGAAATGACCAATCAAAATTATATCATGACCTTTGGTTTGGGGTTTTTTATTTATCATTGGTATTGGTTTGATTTAAGTGAAGGGATAATATGGAATAATCAGGAAAAATTCTTAAGCCTCATTTCGCCAAAAGTTCTAATACTTTAAAATAAATCCATTCACTGGGAGATTCATGACGGCTCAAAGGATGAAAAGATTCTTTGTTCTAAACCTGTGCTGTCTAATAGGGTGGCTTCTAGCCACATGTGGCTATTATTCACTTGAAATGTAACTAATGCAACTGAGAAATTGAATTTTTATAATACTTAATTTTCCAATCCCTATCAAAATGCCAGTGGTATCTTTCACAGAACTAGAGCAAATAATTTTAAAATATGTATTGAAACACAAAAGAACCAGAATAGCCAAAACAATCTTAAGAAAAAAGAACAAGTTGGAAGTATCAATATCCCTGGTTTCAAACTGTACTACAAAGTTACAGTCATCAAAACAGGATGGTATTGGCCCCAACACACACACATAGATCAGTGGAACATAATAGACAGCCCAGAAATAAACTCACACTTACATGGGCAATTAATCTACAACAAAGGAGGCAAGAATATACAATGTAGAAAAGACAGCCTCTTCAATAAATGCTGTTGGGAAAATTGGATAGCTACCCACAAAAGTGGAGAAGGCCATGGCATCCCACTCCAGTACTCTTACCTGGAAAATCCCATGGACGGAGGGGCCTGGTGGGCTGCAGTTCAGGGGGTTGCTAAGAGTCGGACACGACTGAGTGACTTCACTTTCACTTTTCACTTTCATGCATTGGAGAAGGAAATGGCAACCCACTCCAGTGTTCTTGCCTGGAGAATCCCAGGGAGGGGGGAGCCTGGTGGGCTGCCATCTATGGGGTTGCACAGAGTCGGACACAACTGAAGCAACTTAGCAGCAGCAGCACCCACAAAAGAATGAGATTGGACTACTTTTGCACACCATGCACAGAAATAAATTAAAAATAGATTAAAGACCTGAAACCATAAAACTCCTGGAGGAAAACATAAGCAGTATGCTCTCTGACATTGGTCCTAGCAATATATTTTTTTTTTTTTTGTATCTGCCTCCTCAGGCAAGGGAAACAAAAGTAAAAGTAAACAAATGGGGCCATATCAAATTAAGAAGTCTTTGTACAGCAAAGGAAACTACCCACAAAATGAAAAGGCTGTCTACTGAACGAGAGAAGATATTTGCAAAGAACTCATACAACTCAAAATCAGAAAAACCAAAATTTTGATTAAAAAATGGGCAGAGGATCCGAAAAGACATTTTTTTCCAAAGAAGACAAACAGATGGCCAATGGGCATATGAAAACATGCTCAACATCACTAATCATAAGAGAAGTGCAAATCAAAACCTCACACCTATCAGAATGGCTATCATCAAAAAGAGAACAAAGGTGGCTGCAACGGCACAGGAGCAGCTGGGAGGAGCAACCCCATGTCGGAGGTCAGGGGCAGCAGCCAAGAGGAGCTACCCCACATCCAAGGAGAGGTGGCTGCACGGGAGCAGGAGGGCAGAGAGGAGCTACTCCACGTTCAAGGTCAGGAGGGGCAACCATGAGGAGATACCCTTCTTCCAAGGTAAGGAGCAGCAGCTGCACTTTGCTGGAGCAGCCATGAAGAGATACTCCATGTCCAAGGTAAGAGAAACCCAAGTAAGACGGTAGGTGTTGCAAGAGGGCATCAGAGGGCAGACACAGTGAAACCATAATCACAGAAAAGTAGACAATTTCATCACAAGGACCACAGCCTTGTCTAACTCAATGAAACTAAGCCATGTGGTGTGGGGCCACCCAAGACAGATGAGTCATAGTGGAGAGGTCTGACAGAATGTAGTCCACTGGAGAAGGGAATGGCAAACCACTTCATTATTCTTGCCTTGAGAACCCCATGAACAGTATGAAAAAGTAAAAAGATAGGACACTGAAAGATGAATGCCCCAGGTCGGTAGGTGCCCAATATGCTACTGGAGATCAGTGGAGAAATAACTCCAGAAAGAATGATGGGATCGAGCCAAAGCAAAAACAACACCCAGCTGTGGATGTGACTGGTGATAGAAGCAAAGTCCAATGCTGTAAAGAGCAATATTGCATAGGAATCTAGAATGTTAGGTCCATGAATCAAGGCAAATTGGAAGTGGTCAAACAGGAGATGGCAAGAGTGAACGTCGACATTCTAGGAATCAGCAAACTAAGATGGACTGGAATGGGTGAATTTAACTCAGATGACCATTATATCTACTACTGTGGGCAGGAATCCCTTAGAAGAAATGGAGTAGCCATCATGGTCAACAAAAGAGTCTGAAATGCAGTACTTAGATGCAATCTCAAAAACGACAGAATGATCTCTGTTCGTTTCCAAGGCAAACCATTCAATATCAAAGTAATCCAAGTCTATGCCCTGACCAGTAATGCTGAAGAAGCTGAAGTTGAATGATTCTATGAAGACCGACAAGACCTTTCAGTACTAACACCCAAAAAGAGATGTCCTTTTCATTATAGGGGACTGGAATGCAAACATAGGAAGTCAAGAAACACCTGGAGTAACAGGCAAATTTGGCCTTGGAGTATGGAATGAAGCAGGGAAAAGGCTAATAGAGTTTTGCCAAGAGAACGCACTGGTCATAGCAAACACCCTCTTCCAACAACACAAGAGAAGACTCTACACATGGACATTACCAGATGGTCAATACCGAAATCAGATTGATTATATTCTTTGCAGCCAAAGATGGAGAAGCTCTATACAGTCAGCAAAAACAAGACCGGGAGCTGACTGTGGCTCAGATTATGAACGCCTTATTGCCAAATTCAGACTGAAAATGAAGAAAGTAGGGAAAACCACTAGACCATTCAGGTATGACCTAAATTAAATCCCTTATGACTATACACTGGAAGTGAGAAATAGATTTAAGGGACTAGATGTGATAGAGAGTGCCTGATGAACTATGGACGGAGGTTCATGACATTGTACAGAAAACAGGGATCAAGACCATCCTCATGGAAAAGAAATGCAAAAAAGCAAAATGGCTGTCTGAGGAGGCCTTACAAATAGCTGAGAAAAGAAGAGAAGTGAAAAGCAAAGGAGAAAAGGAAAGGTATTCCCATCTGAATGCAGAGTTGCAAAGAATAGCAAGGAGAGATAAGAAAGCCTTCCTCAGCAATCAATGCAAAGAAATAGAGGAAAACAACAGAATGGGAAAGACTAGAGATTTCTTCAAGAAAATTAGAGATACCAAGAGAATGTTTCATGCAAGCTCGATAAAGGACAGAAATGATATGGACCTAACAGAAGCAGAAGATATTAAGAAGAGGTGGCAAGCATACACAGAAGAACTGTACAAAAAAGATCTTCACGACCCAGATAATCACGATGGTGTGATCACTCACCTAGAGCCAGACATCTTGGAGTGTGAATTCAAGTGGGCCTTAGAAAGCATCATTAGGAACAAAACTAGTGGAGGTGATGGAATTCCAGTTGAGCTATTTCAAATCCTGAAAGATGATGCTGTGAAAGTGCGGCACTCAACATGCCAGAAAATTTGGAAAACTCAGCAGTGGCCATAGGACTGGAAAAGGTCAGTTTTTATTTCAATCCCAAAGAAAAGCAATGCCAAAGAATGCTCAAACTAGCACACAATTGCACTCATCTCACATGCTAGTAAAGTAATGCTCAAAATTCTCCAAGCCAGGCTTCAGCAATACATGAACCGTGAACTTCCAGATGTTCAAGCTGGTTTTAGAAAAGGCAGAGGAACCAGAGATCAAATTGCCAACATCTGATGGATCATCGAAAAAGCAAGAGAGTTCCAGAAAAACATCTATTTCTGCTTTATTGACTATGCCAAAGCCTTTGACTGTGTGGATCACAATAAACTGTGGAAAATTCTGAAAGAGATGGGAATATCAGACCACCTGACCTGTCTCTTGAGAAACCCGTATGCAGGTCAGGAAGCAACACTTAGAACTGGACATGGAACAACAGACTGGTTCCAAATAGAAAAAGGAGTACCTCAAGGCTGTATATTGTCACCCTGCTTATTTAACTTATATGCAGAGTGCATCATGAGAAACACTGAGCTGGAAGAAGCACAAGCTGGAATCAAGATTGCCAGGAGAAATATCAATAACTTCAGATATACAGATGATACCACCCTTATGGCAGAAAGCAAAGAGAAACTAAAAAGCCTCTTGATGAAAGTAAAAGAGAAGAGTGAAAAAGTTTGCTTAAAACTCAACATTCAGAAAACTAAGATCATGGCATCTGATCCCATCAACTTCATGACAAATAGATGGGAAAACAGTGGAAACAGTGTCAGACTTTATTTTTGGGGGCTCCAAAATCACTGCAGATGGTGATTGCAGCCATGAATTAAAAGACGCTTACTCCTTGGAAGGAAATTATGACCAACTTAGATAGCATATTAAAAAGCAGAGACATTACTTTGCCAACAAAGGTCCATCTAGTCAAGGCTATGGTTTTTCCAATAGTCACGTATGGATGTGAGAGTTGGACTGTGAAGAAAGCTGAGCACTGAAGAATTGATGCTTTTGAACTGTGGTGTTGGAGAAGACTCTTGAGAGTCCCTTAGACTGCAAGCAGATCCAACCAGTCCATCCTAAAGGAGATCAGTCCTGGGTGTTCATTGGAAGGACTGATGTTGAAATGGAAACTCCAGTACTTCGGCCACCTCACGAGAAGAGTTGACTCATTGGAAGAAACCCTGATGCTGGGAAGGATTGGGTGCAGGAGAAGAAGGGGACGACAGAGGATGAGATGGCTGGAGGGCATCACTGACTTGATGGACATGGATTTGGGTAGACTCCAGGAGTTGGTGATGGACAGGGAGCCCTGGCATGCTGCGATTCATGGGCTCGCAAAGAGTCGGACACGACTGAGCGACTGAACTGAACTGAGAGAGAGAAAGAGAGAGCTTCCCTGGTGGCTCAGTGGTAACGAACCCACTTGCCAATGCAGAAGACACGGGTTCGATCCCTGAGCTGGGAAGATCCCCTGGAGAAGGAAACGGCAACCCACTCCAGTATTCTTGCCTGGAAAATCCCATGGACAGAGGACCCTAGTGGGTTACAATCCATGGGGTCACAGAAGAGTCAGACATGACCTAGCAACTAAACAACAACATATGTGTGTGTGTGTGTACCTATATATGTGTGTATGTATATATATATATATATATATATATACTCAGCCATAAAAAAAATCAAATTTTGCCATTTGCAACAACATGGATGAACGTAGAGAATATTAAGCCAAATGAAACAAACCAGCGCAAGATAAATTTCACTTATATGTGGTATCTAAAAAACAAAACTAAGGAACAACAGAACAGAAACTATAAAAACAACAGAACAGAAACACAGTCATAGATCAGAGAATAATCATGTGGCTATCAGAGGGGAGGAGGGGAGGGGGAGGGGAGAAAGAGAGGAGGGATGTTAAAAGGCACAAACTTCCAGTTACAAAATAAATGAGTCACAGTTATGAAATGTACAGTGTGGGGAATATGGTTAATAATTGTGTAATATCTTTGTGTGACATGGGCTTCCCTGATAGCTCAGTTGGTAAAGAATCCACTCCTGGGTTGGGAAGATCCTCTGGAGAAGGGATAGGCTACCCACTCCAGTATTCTTAGGCTTCCCTTGTGGCTCAGATGGTAAAGAATCTGCCTGTAACAAGGGAGACCTGGGTTCAATCCCTGGATTGGGAAGATCCCCTAGAGAAAGGAAAGGGTACCCACTCCAGTATTCTGGCCTGGAGAATACCATGGACTGTACAGTCATGAGGTTGCAAAGAGTGTGATAACAGATGGTGGCCAAACTTATTGTGGTGATCATTTTGAAATGTATAGAAATATCAAATCATTATGTTGTGTAAGAGGAACTACCATAGGGTTGTAGGCCAATTATACTAAACAAACAAACCACAGAAAAAGAGATCAGATTTGTGGTTACCAGAAGCTGTGGGAGAAAGGGAGATTGGGTGAAAATACTCAAAAGCTAACAATTTGCAGTTGTAAGATAAATAAGTACTAGGGATGTGATGTACATCATGATAAATATAATTAACATTGCTATATGTTATATACGAAAGTGGTTGAGAAAGCAAATCCTAAGAGTTCTCATCACAAGGGAAAAAAATAAAAGCATCGAACAGAATTCTAAGCATTAAATAGGCTTTGGTGATTTTTTAAGTAGTGAAGTAGCCTAGAAGAAAATACAGTATGAATCTTGTACTATACACAATACACAGTCATTAGGTTTAGGAAACATTACACCATCATACACGAAGCAAGAAATGGAATTCTTGAGGGGCTCATAAAAAAGAATTCATATTTCTCCCTATAGCTCAAATATTATGATTTTCTTTTCAACCTATGTCTCCACTTGAAAGCTCCAACTCTTTGTACCATGAGCCTCTTTTTGAACCAGCCAAAGGACTGAGGATTTTCAGCATTCTTCTTAAGCAGCATGCATCTATTCAAGCTTAGTTAACAGAATCCAGAGTCTTCAGAACAACAGTATATGTGCGAGCATGTGTGTGTGAGAGAGAGAGGGAGAGAGAGAGGAAGTGAAAGAAGTAGGGAGTGGTAAGTACATGCTCATTAAAACATTCATATTTGATGACTTTGGCCATAGGCATTTTCATTACTTCCACTTCAGCATTTCAAATAAAACACCCACCATATTACAACACACCAGAGGCATTCTACCAACTGAGTAGGCAGTTCAAGAAACTCCCCATTACTGTAAATTGGGAAAACAGAGCCAACAAGATAAAAATTCATCTTGGGAGCCACTTCTGACACCACAAAACCTCTCCTCTGACATGGTCCTGTCTCTGTGGGGTTTCATCATTGCTAGAAAATCCAGAGAAATGTTGCTCTTTGAGATCTTCTTTTTCTACAACAGTGAAAGACATTTCTGCAGAAATTTGTGCAGCCAGTAAGGGAATTTACTGAGAACCTCAGTGTGTATTTTGTGGGGTCAGTGACTATAAATCCCCATGTTAATTACAGATTTAACTTGTGCTGCTTTTTATTGTATTACTTGCATGGAAAACTCAGGGAAAGGAAGCTTGGAGAGTTGCTTACTTTCTAAATTTGAAAAATAAGAGCTTCCTGGGTTTATAAAAGGCAGTGAATGAAGATCAGAAATCTTGGGTTTAATCAGTGCCTGATTGTGATGCCAGCCCATCTGTGACTCTCCTGTACCACCAGAAACTTGGTCAGGAGATCCCTGCTGTGGTCAAAGAAATAATATAAACAACCTTAAGTGATTTCTGGAAGCAAACATCATATTTGAAAAATGAAGGCAGAATTTAAATTATTTTTTGTGGTTACTACCTTAGCTTTACTTAACATGTCTCCTATAAAAATTTGTTTTGCAAAATGAAAAGTTTTCATGCTCATGTTTGCCCTCTCTGTAAGTGATATATTAAGACAGTTTTCCATGTTTTTCTTCTTCAGTGATCTCTAACTTGGGTCATTTTCTGTATTGTGAAACCCCAAGCAGTTTAGAATAATGAAATAATATCTGAGGTTCTGAGGGGTCAAATTCAAACCCCCTAAAGGTGAATGTAGGTGAATATCAGAAAACTTGTACATTATATGTAATGTTCCAAAACTGAATTTTGACCATAGAGACAAATTTACTCCTTGATGAAATCAACAAGATTCTAAGTTTTGAATTATAGAGTAAGTATGTTTTTATTCTGTTTTTGTACTAAAAAAGCCCTCCTCTATGAATTTGCTACAGTACTTCAAATAACAAGAACCTTTACAGTTGATCAACATATGTAGAGCTAATTGCTTTGTAAGAAGGCAAGTGAAGCACTGACCATGAGTGAGGATGCCGGCCACTGTGGGACATCTCCTTTACCTCCTTACCTCTTAGAGATCTTGCCAGGGCCACGGCATTAGTGCTTGTGAATCTGAGTTAGAATCTAAGGACATGGGTTTCATTGCAATGCTGGCAACATATAAATTAAAAATAGTAGATTCTTTGGTGATGTGTCATGCATTCTGTACAAAATATTTGGTTCTTTCCAATCTGCATTTGTTTCTTTAAAAATGATAGCCCAAATGTGAACATTCTCTGAAAAATCTTAAACAAATTGCACCACAGAATCCATTTGTATGATGCATTATTAATGTTTTAGAATGAAACATGTGTCCCTATAAATCAGGTCTAACAGACGTGGCAATATCAATCTATTCCATTTCAAGTGCCTTATCCCAAGGCAGCCAATTAGGAATACCTTCAATCTTTCATTTAACACTGTAAACGAATAACAGCTGGGTTTGTAGGCTAGATTCTTGAATGGAAATCTTTCATTTGGGTATTTTGTGTGAGCTAGTCTTCTTAAGGTAGCAGGTTTTGCTGGTTGGCAGTCTGAATACAAAACATATTGCGTCAAAATAGATCACAAGCTATTGAGACTTAGTTTTCTGGAACTAAATAAGGACAACTATTGAACTGAACATTTACTGTTCAGTTGACCATCCTCTTCTTGCCACATCGGCACTGGTTTTTTGGGGGGAATGGGAGGGAGGAATATGCTTAGTCAAACAGGATTGGTGAGGTTATCTCAACTCTCCGTAAGAAACAGAAACTGAGATGTAAATGTTGGCAAGGTTGGGAAACAGGAATAATAAAACAGCTTCATTCTACCTATGAGGCTTTATTTTAATGCTCCTTAAGTTTCCTCATTTAAGCCTTTTTCACTGCATCTTAAGAAAAGGGTAATTAATGTTTTTAACTCACTGTGTTTGGGTCAGGTGATTTGAGGCTAAAATGTTTTTAGAGACATTATGGCAACACCTTCATGGCAGATAGCCTCCAATATCCCCCAACGACCCCTTCCCTCCAGTATTCACACCCTCACGTAATCCCCTCCCTTAGAGTGTGGGCTGGACTCAGTGACTCGCTTCTAACAAACAGAATACAGTGAGTGATGGAACGCCACCTTCAAGACTGGCTTGCCCAGAGACCCTGGCTTCCTTCTACTATCTCTTACTTGCTCTCTCTTGCTCTCTAACTTGCTGTCTCTGAGGGAAGCCAGCCTCTATGTCATGAGCTATTCCACAGAGAGGACCGCATGGCAAGGAACTGAGAGGGAACGGCCTCCAACCAACAGCCAGCAAGGAGCTGTCCTACGAAGGAGCTTGTGAGTGAGTTCAGAAGTGGATCCTTCCCCAGCAAAACCTTGAGATGACCACTGCCCAGGCCAACCCCTGTCAGCTGGTGACAGGGCTGGAGCCAGGGGACCCAGCTAAGTCACACCTGGATTCCTGAGAAACTGTGAGATAATGTGCGGTTTTAAAGCCACTACAATTTGTAGTAATTCGTTACACAGCAAAAAAAAAAACAACTAATACAACCTCCAACACTTATAATAATATATTCATTTGTCTGTGAGCTCCTTGAGACCAGAGTCTGGGTCTGGTTTACCCTTGTATGTCTGGTTATCAGCACACTGTCTGGCATATAACAGAAGCTCAATAAATGTTTGAGAAATGGAAAAAGGAAAAGAAGGAGAAAATGACAGGGAGAGGGAGAGAGGAAGGGGAAAAGGTAGGTATCTGTGAAAGAATGGAAACTCAGGCTGACAGAAAGCTGAGAATTAATAGCGCACTGCCTGTGACAGATTTTACCTCTACTTCTAATTAATTTTATATTTGGTAAATGGCTTAACGATTGCTCCTAGCAGAGTTTTCCCCTTGGGGGTGTGCTGAAGTCATGTCAGGAACTTTTGTCAAACATATGAGCTCAGAATGCCATACCCATTGTTCTAGACTGCTCACCACTCCAGGTGAGAGGCCCCAGTCTGACCATCAGCAACAAGGAGTCCACAAGTCAGGCTTGATACCATGTAGCCAATCCCACCCGCAGGGTGGTGAGGAACTGGTAGGGAATCCCTGAGGGGAAGCTTGTCAGAGAACAGGACAGACAGCAGGAAGGGGCCAGCTGGCTTCTGGGGGGCACTGCAGGCTTACCCTTCCCAGGATCAGCCAAAGCCTTTCTCCTTAGGCCGGATGGGGGCAGAGAGGGGATTCCTTTTCAGGCTGCTCACCTGCAGCCTGGGCAGCCAGGAACATCGGGGAACAGCGAAGAGATCCAGTGAGCAGGATCCCAGGGCAGAATCCGATTGCGAGGCTTTGGTAAAGAGAAGACTGCCAGCCACTGAAAGGATTATCCTACCATCTAGTGAGGTACCTGCCATTAAAGGATTAGACACATAGAAAGGGCCAAACCAGGGGGAGGAATTGGGGTAGGTAAACTGAGGTCTTTTTCAACAGTGTAAACAGTGTGTGGACATGATACTGTGACATATTCACTGAGGTGTTGTTCCCTTACGTTTCCTGCAATCTCAGCCACCTCTCCCCTCCATGACATTCCATTTAAGAAGATGGAGTAGTAATTTTCATCATCTCTGAGTGATTGTGACGCCACAGAACAAGGATGTTCACCCCCAGAGGAGAAGAGGAAGAACTCTGGGTATAAATAACAGCTTTGGAAGAGTCTGATCCTCCCAGCCTGTGGACAAGTCTCTGAAGAGGGAAGAAAGAGAACTAGACATTGATGTCAATGCTGGAGAGGAAATCTCAGGAGAGGCAGAGAGATACTCTATATAGATTGGGGGATTCTGAGTCTGTGGGCAGAAGTATGGCCAGGGGAGGCAGCAACGTCCCCCAGCTCAAGCCCTGGGTCTCACTGTGGACTCTAGCTGAAACTGGTGGGAGGCCTGGGCAGATGAGCCTGGGCCAGCCTTCTGGGCTCCTCAGTGCCCTCTAGTTGTGAGGATGGCAGCTGCAAGGCCCTGGGCCTTGGTGAGTAGCCCAGGCCAGAGCATCCTCTCCGGTGGGACCTACCGGGATGGAGACTCAAGGCTGAATGGGACACTCTGGCACCAGGAGTGTCCCCTGAAACAGAGGCACAGACTCACAGGAAGGGCAGAAAGAGGCCTTGGATTACCTGAGATTGTTCCACATACCCACCGGGACGAGAGACAAAGCACATAAAAATTAATCCCAGGCACTAGTGGTAAAGTACCGGTCTGCCAATGCAGGAGATGTAAGAGACTAGGATTCGATCCCTGGGTCGAGAAGATACCCTGGAGGAGGGCATGGCAATGCACTCCAGTATTCTTGCCTGGAGAATCCCATGGACAGAGGAGCCTGGTGGGCTACAGTCCATGTGGTCGCAGAGACGGATACGACTGAAGAACTGAGCATGTGTGCACAGAGCTGTGAAGAATGTTACAGGTTTCCCACAGCTCACTTAGTGAGTGAGACTCTTACCATCTTGGCAGCTTCTACTTGTCAGGAGGGCAGATAAGAGGGTTTATGGAGCAAGGAAAGCTTCTGCCATAACCCATTTACCCCAGGCCCCTCCACCTGTACACAGGCTGGGAGGAATTCTCGGTGTGAGACCAGAAGTTTGTAATACCAGCTAAACACTAAATGAGGGTTAAAAAGTAAAAGAAAACTAAGGGTCAGTGAACAATAGGATAGTAAGTGCTAAATTAGAGATAAACTGGGGTTTCATTAACATGGGAGGCAGGGACACTGAAAGACTGTGGGACCGAGAGCCTGCATCTGTTCCTACCTCTTCCCAGGAAGCCCACGCTCTCCGTGATGTAGGACTTTCCTTTGTTTTCCCGGAGCTGTCTGCTTAGGCCTGACTCTTCTGTTCAGGAGAATTCTATTTGCTCTCTTCCTTCCCTTCCCCAACGCATACGGCACAAGATCCGCTCAGCATTGCCAACTTGGAGAATAACAAAAGCATTGCTGCGTCTGCTGAGATTTCTCAAAAAATTTCAGAGACTTTTCTTATGAGAACTTCCAGACTAGTTCAGGTTTTCATTTCCTTTCCATACTAGATGAATTTTTAAAAATATGTTGTTCTCCACCCCACCATCTTTTAATCTGTTTGTCTGATTCCGTTCACCCACCGTGCCTCCTTGGCACCCTGTGCATACCTCTTGAAGAATCTTTAACACATGGTGTTCCAACTGCTATGTCCTTGCTCTCCTGCTCCCCTGTGGGCAGAGGGCAGGGGCTGCACCTGGCAACACCTCCCCCAGCACCTAGCTCCATGCCCGAGACCTGGGTGGGGGGAGGGGTACTTGGAATTCTCAACCAGATTTTATTGAATACTGAAGTTGAACTTATGATACAGGGTCTCTTGTAATACATACACAATGCTTTCCTGGAAATTTTGGGGAATCAAAACATGTACCTTCATGGACTTCTGTTTTAACTTCTAAAATGCTTTGTTCTTATTTATTGCTCATCTTTAGGGGGCAATGATGAGAAGGCAATGGCAACCCACTCCAGTACTCTTGCCTGGAAAATCCCATGGATGGAGGAGCCTAGTAGGCTGCAGTCTATGGGTTCGCTAGGAGTCGGACACGACTGAAGCGACTTAGCAGCAGCAGCAGCAGCAGCAGCAGGGGGCAATGAAGTGAGGTAGACTTCTAGTTTTCCTCATTCAACCTCTCTGTCAAGTAAAATGCTCTATGAACAAACATTTTAAGGTATTAAGAACACTCCTACTAATAAAGACCTACTTATAGCACAAGGGACTCTACTCAATACTCTGTAATGACCTATATGGGAAAAGAACCTAAAAAAAAGTGGATATATGGACAGGTATAACTGATTCACTTTGCTGTATGCCTGAAACTAACACAACACTGCAAATAAAAGTTTTGTTTTTTTTTTAAAGAACACTTTTGTCCTGAGAATCATTTTTCCTTATGAAGAAAATCACCTCCTTTAACTAATCTATTTGATCAATCAGCTTATCTAATTTATTTAAAACACAAAAAAATACACTTGTACTCATATGTGTTTAGCACTGAGGTGAAGTTTAATTACCTTGGTACAATTACTGTCCATATTTGTTGGATCATGAAGAAAACAATGGAATTCCAGAAAAACATCTACTTCTGCTTCATTGACTATGCTAAAGCCTTTGACTGTGTGGATCACAACAAACTGTAGAAAATTCTTAAAGAGATAGGGGTACCAAACCACCTTACCCGTCTCCTGAGAAATCTGTATACAGGACAAGAAGCAACAGTTAGAACCGGACATGGAACAACGAACTGGTTCCAAATTGGGAAAGGAGTACAACAGGCTGTATATTAACACCTTGTGTATTTAACTAATATGTAGAGTACATCATGCGAAATGCTGGGCTGAATGAATCACAAGCTGCAGTCAAGACTGCCAGGAGAAACAACAACCTCAGATATGCAGATAATACCACTTTAATGGCAGAAAGTGAAGAGGAACTAAAGAGTCTCTTGATGAGAGTGAAAGGGGAAAGCGAAAAAAACTGGCTTGAAACTTTGAAAATATTCATAAAACCGAGATCACGGCATCCGGTCCCATCCATCACTTAATGGTAAATAGATAAGGGAAAAGTGGAAACAGTAGCAGGTTTTATTTTCGTGGGCCCCAAAATCATTGCAGATGGTGACTGCAGCCATGAAATTAAAACACTTGCTTCTTGGAAGGAAAGCTATAACAAACCTCAACAGCATATTAAAAAGCAGAGACGTTACTTTGCTGACAAAGGTCCGTATAGTCAAAGCTATGGTATTTCCAGTAGTCATGTATGGATGTGAGGCTTGGACCATAAGGAAGGCTAAGCAGGGAAAAACTGGTGCTTTACAACTGGGATGCTGGAGAAGACACTTGAGAGTCCCTTGGACAGCAAGGAGATCAAACCAGTCAATCCTAAAGGAAATCAACCCTGAATATTCATTGGAAGGACTGATGCTGAAGCTCCAATACTTTAGCCACCTGATGTGAAGAGCCAACTCATTGGAAAAGACCCTGATGCTGGGAAAGATTGAAGGCAAAAGGAGAAGGGAGTGGCAGAAGATGAAATGGTTAGATAGCATTACCAGCTCAACTGATACAAATTTGAGCAAACTCTGGGAGACAGTGATGGACAGAGGAGCCTCACATGCTGCAGTTCATGAGATTGTCGAGTCAGACACCACTTAGTGCCTGAGCAACAACAAGGGTTTCCAAAATAAAATGACAGAAGACAGATAATAAGGTAAAAATAATAAAATTACAAATGTTGTGCATGTAAAATAGAACATTTAGCTCTGCATTTTGAAAGTAGTTTGAAAAAAAGGTGAACAAAACTCCAAATGCTCCCTGTCTTAACAAGAGAAGAAATTTCAGACATTGTCTTATCCAACAGCAATAGGGCTAAGCATGTGTAAAAAATAATAGGGAAACAAGGAAATTAGAGAGAGGAGACAAGAACTCAGTAGGAAATAAAAACTGAAGAAGAAATACAAAGCAAGAAGTTAGAGAATTTGAGGTAGTTGGGTGAAGGTCACCAACAATTGCCTCAATGCTACTGATTATCTTTTCTTCATTAGAAGGTACTTGTGAAACAAAGAAACAAACAAACAGGGAACTTTGATCTCCTGTGGAATTTTAATGGGAATATTAGTGGGTTGGTGGTCCAATATGGTGCTGGGCTAGAGACAGGAATAATGGCTTCTGTTGTGGTCCCATCACTGGTTGGAACATGACAGAAAGGTACTGCTTTGAAATGTCTCTACTTTTGCTTTTCTTCCACTTTCCCCAAATAACCTCTGCTAAGTCACTTCAGTCGTGTCCGACTCTGTGCGACCCCATAGATGGCAGCCCACCAGGCTCCACCGTCCCTGGGATTCTCCAGGCAAGAATACTGGAGTGGGTTGCCATTTCCTTCTCCAGTGCATGAAAGGGAAAAGTGAAAGTGAAGTCGCTCAGTCGTATCCGACTCTTAGCGACCCCATGGACTGTAGCCTACCAGGCTCCGTCCATGGGATTTTCCAGGCAAGAGTACTGGAGTGGGATGCCATTGCCTTCTCCAGTAACCTCAATAAGGACAAATAAAACAGTGCTTCCGGAACTGAATACCATTTCTATTAGTCTGTGTGGTTAAATGAAGAGTTTTAAGAGTTCGAGAACTGCAAAACCAAGCACAACTTACTTAACCTCCTTGTGTCTTAGTTTTATCATCTGACATGAGTCAGAGGCCTGACTTTGTCCAGAAGAGAGTTTTGGAAGATCCAGCGGGTATGGAAGGACTCTGTAAATACCAATTTTTAAGCTGAGATTTTGAAAATGAAGGGACTCATTAAGAATAAGTCCCATGAAAGGAAGTTTTCTCCCTTCACACACAAGAGACCCCATTTTAGGTGCATGCCTTTGAGGGAATCATATCAATTCCCATGGGTTCAATAGAAATATTGAATTTGTGCTGAGGACTCCCAGAGTTATTTCTTCAGATCAAAGCATTTCTCTGAGTTCAGACACAAGTGGTAACTGTCTTAAAGTGTCACATATTATGCAGATACCTCAAACTTACATGTCCAAAATGGAAGTCTTCATTTTTTTTCCCCAAACCTATTCCTCAACAGAGTAAATAACACCGCCATCCTCCCATGCCTCAGATCAGAAAGCAGGAAGAAGACTTGTTTCTTAATCTCTCATGCCAACTCACAGCAAGAAACGTGAGTTCTGTCCTCAACATATGTCTCAATTCTAACCTCTGCCCTAAATCTCTGCTGCAAGCACCCTAATCTAATCACTGGTATCTCTTGCCTGAACTGCTACACAGCTCTTTGTTTTTTCTCCCACACCCCTGCAAGCCATTCTCCCAAGCCAAGTTCTCTCCCAGCTTATGGCCTTTGCATATGCTATTCCCACTCTCAGGATGTTCTTCCACCCACTCTTGCCTGTCTCCTCATTTTTAGACTTCAGTCTAAATGTCACAGCTTCAAAGAGCCCATCTTGATCACTCTATCTAAAGTAAGTCTCCCATCATGTTTTATATCTCAGCTTCTGGTTTGTTTTCTTTTATAGCCCTTACTATCCCCTGGATTCTTTTATTCATGTGGTTTTTCTTGTTTGTTTCTTGTGACTTGAGGACAGGGGCCCTGTGTGTCCTGTTTTTTTATTTTTTCTCCCCAGTGACCAGAACAATATCTGGTCCTTGGTAGACAGATGACCCAGATGTATTTCCTAAATAAAAATGAATGAAGAATGGGTCAGAATCCTCCTAATTGATCCCTCCCTCTGTTCCTGGTTTCATTGACTCTGCCCTGTCAGATTTACACTGCACTTATTTTGAGAAATCCCAGTGGAAATTTCACAGAAGCACCAACTTACTTTAAAGTACACAAAGATGTGAATCTTGAAAAAATTTAAAGGTCGCAACTTTAAAGAGCTAAAGAAAATAATGTTTAGAAGAAAAATACCACTCAGAAATGATGGACAAGCTCTCTCAATTAGCTGTTATATGAGTCTATGAAAGAATTTGAAGGCTGGACATTACCAGATTCTTAAGTGCTATTTTGACTAATCTTCCCACAGAGGCAATAAAGTGCTATAATAGACGCATTTCTGTGGATGTGGACATAATGTGATAACTGACGGATGAGTTTCTTATGATGTGAAATCAAGCAAGCCCAAGTCTATTGATTCTCTAGCTCCTTCCAGTGAATCAGGTTCTCATTGATGAAAAATCCATGAAAGACAAAAGTGTCTTCTCAGGGTCTCAAGGAGTTTGCAGAGGGCTCAGGCCCAGAAAGATGACCTTCACCTCCGACAGCAAGTGCCACTGCCCCAACCCACCTGTCAGGGCTGATTCCTAGAGACTGAAAACTGCATTTTCAGCTGAGTTAGATGTGACCAGTGATCTTCTTTTTCCTGGAATTATTTCAGCCCTGGGTGCCCTGTTTTTCTTAATTCTAGAGATTCCTTTGTCACATTTCAAGTTTTGGATCACACTTTTCACCTGGTATGTACGGGTAAATTTCTTTTACTTCTTCTTAGTCTATTTTAACTTATTAAAATTTGTGTTACTACTTTTTTAGTAATTGTGTTACTACTTTTTTAGGATGTGTACATGCATGCTAAGTCACTTCAGTCATGTCCAACTCTTTGCAACCCTGTGGACTACAGTCCTCCTCTATCCATGGACTTTCCCAGGCAAGAATACTGGAGTGAGTTGCCATGCCCTTCTCCAGGGGATATTCTCAACCCACATATTGAACCCACATTTCTTACATCTCCTGCATTGGCAGGCGGGTTCTTTACCATTAGTGCCACCTGGGAAGCCCTACCTTATGGATAAAATATTAATAAAAACATGTTTCCTATTTTAGGATTGTTTTTCATCTTTATGTGTTTATGTCACGGAGACTTTTAAAAAATAATAATATCATTTAAATTCTTCTCTGTCTTGCTCTTTTTAAAATATTTCAGTAAGAGGGTTGGGCTTCCCTGATGGCTCAGTGACAAAGAATCTGCCTCCAGTATGAGACCCAGGTTTGATCCCTGGGTTAGGAAAATCCTCTGGAGAAGAAAATGGCAAGCCACTCCAATATTCTTGCCTGGAGAATCCCATGGACAGAGGAGCCTGGCAGGCTGCAGTCCATGGGGTCACAAAGAGTGGAACATGACTAAGTGACTGACACACACACACAGTAAAAGGGTTGGGTTTATTCTAGCACTCTGATCACTCTATTCATCAGTTTTAAAATAGTAGCAAACTGGCAAGAAAAGAATCAGGTGGGCAAGATATCTGAAAAACACCTGCTGAAAATTCATCTGCTGAATTAATGTAAGGGCTAAAATTGAAAAAAAAATGTTTTGATAATATTAATCAACTTCATTCTTCCTAGAGTCCTTCATATTTGACTACTTAATTTTTGGTGATTGTCATGACTGGACAGTCATTTATTATGAATAAGATAATTTACATATGTTAACTTTATTTCATCATTACACAAACCCTGAGGCTTACTATAATGCTTTTTAGAAAAGAAAACTGATACTAGTAAGATTTCTCCTGATTATATAGCATTTTAGAGACAGAATCATGCTTTGAACTGCAGTCATGATCAACTGCAAATTTTGAGCCTTTTGCCACCAGGTAACAAACTCCTTGGGGCTTCCCAGGTGGCTCAGTGGTAAAGAATCCACCTGCCAATGCAGGAGACATAAGAGACAAGGGCTCGATCCCTGGGTCAGGAAGATACCCTGGAGTAGAAATGGCAACCTACTCTAGTATTCTTGCCTGAGAAAGCCCCTGCAGAGGAGGCTGGAGGCCTACAGTCCATGGGGTCACAAAGAGCTGGACATGACAGAGACAGACTGAACATGAGCATCACACTCCTTAGGAACTTTTCCTTCCTTGCTTTGAGATGATGTTCCTGCTGATCTATTTTTTAATGGACTTCATATTGTGACCATAACGTGTCATGGACTGCATGTACATCGGCACTTCATTCAGGACAAGTTACATGATTTCCTCTGAGCTGCTTTCCTACCAGTTCAAAAATAATGAAACGTAGAGCTTAAACTGTAGTTGACTTGCTTTATTTCCCTTCAGGTGTCTGCTATAAGAGCTTTTTGCTAATAACTACTCTAGGCCATATAATTAGCTATATGAACATGGAAAATTTATGTATCAGACCATGACAGACACAAATACCTGCTGTTATTTCAGGTAGTGTAAATGCTTAATGCTCATTTAATTCAAGCATTGTTCCTTCAGAACAATGAGATGCCTCCAAAAATTAGGCTTAGCAAAACTGGATTTGTTTTAATTCAGTTAGGCTATGGTGGGACACTATTCAGTAGCACAGCATGAGACATCCTCATTGATTTATTTCCCTTTCTCTTTTCTTTTTTTTCCTGCTTTCCCTTTACGTCTTTCATATAGAGGCTAGAATTGATCGTTATTCTTCTCTCTGTGTCTAGTTCAAATTAGGGTTGGTCGAGACTATTCTAAAAAAGAACTTTCACATCAGTTAAAAAAGAATTCCTGCCTCAAGTTTTCCCCAAGTGTCCCAACCACCACAGTTCCAGTTACCATCTTGTCCCACCATCTGCACCCACCATCCAGCAACTTGATGGCTAAAACCTATTCCAGCGCCAGGGCCAGTTTATCAACTCTGCTTCTAATAGAGTTTGTTCCAGCAAAATATAACAATTCAAACAACTTTTCACATTTGCATTACCTTGAGACCAGGAATCTCAAGTGGTACATTCTTGAACTAAAATATTTTTATTTTGTAGGCTACAGTATAATGAACTAGCTGCTGCTGCTGCTGCTGCTAAGTCTCTTCAGTCGTGTCCAACTCTGTACGACCCCATAGACGGCAGGCCACTAGGCTCTGCCATCCCTGGGATTCTCCAGGCAAGAATACTGGAGTGGGTTGCCATTTCCTTCTCCAATACGTGAAAGTGAAGTTGCTCAGTCGTGTCCAACTCTTTGCAACCCCATGGATTGTAGCCTGCCAAGTTTCTCTGTCCATGGGATTTTCCAGGCAAGAATTCTGGAGTGGGCTGCCATTTCCTTCTCCAATGTGTTAGCTATGGAGATACAAATCCATAAATCTTTTTAAATTAAAGTTTCATAATCTCAAATTCCAGGGTTCTTGAATTTCAGTGAACTTGAGTTTTCTTTGTGTTAAAAATACACTTGAACAAATAGGTTATTTCTTTATTTTCAATTATATGGTAATGTTAGAAAAATAAGGACCAAAACTTTAAAAAGTAACCAAATTAAAATGCAATTTTAAAACTGGTACATTTATTTTTAAAACATCAATCCATTTCTTTTGCCCCCAAACAAACTTTATTAATGTAATGATTTGTTTTTCCCTTTGATCACTAGGAAAAGGAGAATTACACAGCCTCCTGAATCTTATCCACTGCTTGCTGAACACAGCATGCAATTAAAGTACAAATGGATAAAAACAAATTATGCTACTTATTTGTTTATACTTTTCATTCCAGAGAAGATTTTAGACAGCTTGTTGTTAGTTATGATGGAGAACGCCTAGGAACAATTTGACTTTAGTTTCTTCAGCCTGTTTAGAATGTGTGCTCTGGGAAGAGGGGCCCATCCTCCTGTTACCATGCATATGCTAGCAGGTACCCAAGAGGAAGATTTTCATCAGAGAGGATGGAGAACGTTTGAAGATGACCAGAAATATTAGGTGGGAGAAACAAAAATTTAGAACAAAAATAAATCATTTTGTTTAATATTAGCTGTGTGAACTTTTAAATTTATTCTTTTTTTTTTTTTTTAATAAATTTATTTATTTTAGTTGGGGGCCAATCACTTCACAACATTGCAATAGTTTTTGCCATACATTGACATGAATCAGCCATGGGTTTACATGTGGGAACACATGTAAATTTATTCTTTAATGACCCACAGCACTTTCCTACCCTCCACTAACTGACACTATATGTTTCTGCTTTCTTTCTGGGCAGGTATTAGACATTGGGTGGGTTCAGATGTACAGTGGGATCAGATATGGCTGTCCTTTTGACTCAGTGGCATAATCACCTACCCTTCTGGTGGAGAGTGAGGCCCTCTTTAAAAATAGAGGGTTTTCACTGCTGGGCATACACACCGAGGAAACCAGAATTGAAAGAGATGCGTGTACCCCAATGTTCATCGCAGCACTGTTTACAATAGCCAGGACATGGAAGCAACCTAGATGTCCATCAGCAGACGAATGGATAAGGAAGCTGTGGTACATATACACAATGGAATATTACTCAGCCATTAAAAAGAATACATTTGAATCAGTTCTATTGAGATGGATGAAACTGGAGCCCATTATACAGAGTGAAGTAAGCCAGAAAGAAAAACACCAATACAGTATACTAATGCATATATATGGAATTTGAAAAATGGTAACGATAACCCTATATGCGAGACAGAATAAGAGACACAGATGCATAGAACAGTCTTATGGACTCTGAGGGAGAAGGTGAGGGTGGGACGTTCTGGGAGAATAGTATTGAAGCATGTATATTATCATATGTGAAACAGAACACCATTCCATGTTCGATGCATGAGACAAATGCTCAGGGCTGGGGCAATGGGATGACCCAGAGGGATGGGATGGGGAGGGAGGTGGGAGAGGAGTTCTGGATGGGGAACACATGTAAACCCATGGCTGATTCATGTCAATGTATGGCAAAAACCACTACAATATTGTAAAGTAATTAGCCCCCAACTAAAATAAATAAATTTATTTAAAAAAAAATAGAGGGTTTTATCAATCATTAAAGAAAGAGGCCAGGCCTCAACACCTGGATAACTAACCTTGACGTGAGGGAGCAGGGACACCCCTCTGTTCTGGATCGCCCTCTCGGGGCCTAGACTGACAGGAGAATGGAGGGCTTAGATGGCACAGAGGGCTTTTGGAGCCTCAGATCATAAACTTACAAACAGATCCTATTTACTTGTATGCTATTCTCTCAGTTTATTTCTTCTTTATATTTAATCTCTTAGCTAGTATTTCTCAAAGTATGATCCATAGACCAGATCAGAATCATCCAGAATCTTTTGAGAAGCTACCCAGAGCAGAATCTTTGGGATCAGAACTTAATGACCTGATGTTAAAAGGGCCGTCCAATTTGGGATTCACTGTCCTGGTCTTTTGTCAAGCTTCCTGGGTAGCTCAAACAGTAAAAAATCTGCCCGTTATGTGGGAGACCTGGATTCGATCCCTAGGTCGGGAAGATCCCCTGGAGGAGGGCATGGCAATCCACTCTAGTATTCTTGCCTGGAGAATTCCATGGACAGAGGAGCCTGG
Organism: Giraffa tippelskirchi; assembly: GCF_054371585.1. Classification (NCBI taxonomy): domain Eukaryota; kingdom Metazoa; phylum Chordata; class Mammalia; order Artiodactyla; family Giraffidae; genus Giraffa; species Giraffa tippelskirchi. Next base: position 126,238,195 of record NC_137276.1, on the reverse strand, counting down.
CAGGCTACAGTCCATGAGGTTGCAAAGCATCAGACATGGCTGAGCAAGTCTTTTAGGCTGGTTTAAATATTCTCATTTTCTCAGCTGTGCCTCTGAGTCAATTGCAGGTATACCTGTGGTTACATATGTGGCAAGAATGTTACAAGGGAACACCTAGCATCTAAAACCCACAGGTAAGGGGTGGCTGGTTGATGGCAGCTGATGATAGTTTCTAGAAGGAGAAAGTGGCTCTTGGCAAGAGAGGATAAAACAGATCAGAGAAGAATTGGGGCTGGGAAGTAGAGCAATCCTTTTCTACAGAGCAAACTTCCCTCCCTTTCCAACCTTAGAGGACTGAACTTGATTTTTTTTTTTTTTTTTAAGGAAAATGGTCATTTTCTTTACAATCCTAATATTGCTTGTGGTTCAAATAAATTACCCCTTTGAGAAGCTAACCAGAAAGAGATAAACTCAAGTGGCAATGATACAGATCTCTCTAATAAAAAGAAGCTTTGGATGGGTGTCACTGGCCAAGTTGAGCTTCAGTGAAAGAACCAATAGGATGAAGTTGCTTTGTTCCAAAGAACGGGTTTGTTCAGGCCATTCTGGGGAGAGGAGTGTGACTCACTGACTATCAAGATCAGATGGATTCAAAACACTGCTGCAATGTTAGCAAATTATCGAGTAGGAAAGCAATAGGGTAGTATTAATATCTCAGCCAGGGCATTAAGTGCTAAAAAAAAAAAAAACTTCAAGAAGAAGCTGAACATGTGAAAGCAAATCTTCACACTGCAAAAAGAGGCACTATGCATTTTTCCACTTGGAAGTTTCTTGTTTTCCTTGACTTCTTGGTATTTCTGAATTTAAATATTTAAGTAAATTAGCCATTATGGAGTTACTATAAATAAGTAGCCTTTTTGTATAGGCTTATTAAATTCTCTAACTCTGAAGATGCTGGCACCTAAACCATGTTGCTTTTGATATGGTCAGAACAAGCTTTGAAGTTAATCAGCCAAGAGGAAACAAGGAGGGAAGTCCTCAGTAGAGCAAGAACCAACTAGGGCCTTTCCAGCAAGCCCCATGCCCTCCCACAAGCTGAGAACACTGAGAGGGCCCTAATCTGGGAGGCCAGTTAATTGAACGAAGCTTCTCTGCACCTCTCCACTGACCCCAGGTACCTGGCACTGACTTCATGAGATCATCAAACTCCCACATGGCTTCTTGCCTGCTTACAGCCATCATGTAGGGAATCCCTGGCCAGAAACCGATCTGCTCTAAGACCTACACTCAGAGTGGAACAGCAACATCAGCATCACATGAGAGCTGAATGCAGAAGCTGGAGCCCCACATCAGACCTACTGAATCAGAACCTGCATCTTAACAGGAATCCTTTGGTGAGTCCTGTGCATGTTAAAATTTAAGAAACATTGGCCAAAGGCACAGAGAAGATGTTTCAAAGCTGTGGCAGTTAGAGAGCTCATATTTGGAGCCCTAAGATCTAAGTTCACAGCCTGTAAGGTAGAGATTGAAGAAGGGGGTGGACAGAGGGGGGCTGACAAAATGCTTTGTAATAATGAGGGGGTCTGTGCAGATTATGTTGCCTGTAAGCGAGTTTTTTTTTTTCCTAAACATGCATATAAACTGCACCAATTCTAATAAATAATGATTTGTCTGGGAGAAGTCTCTGTGTCTGATTCCATCACTCCCATCTGTGTGATCAAGAGCTCTCCTTGTATACCTCCAGGTGGTTAGAACATCTTAAGGAGAACTGAGCCTGGAGACTGAGACCCCTGGACTTCATTCCTGAAGTTCACCACTCCCCCCTCACCCCTACCCCTTGTCAGCCAATTCCAGTGTTGCTCCGCCCTGGTTGTTCATCAGAAACCGCAGGGAGCTTGCAAAAACTCCAACACCCATACCCCACTTCAGGCCACTTAAATGGGAATTCCTGGGAATGAGGCTCTGGGCAGAGGTATTTTTAAAAAGCTCGTGTGTGTGCAGGTCAGGCTAACTCCTTTCGGAACTGAAAAGTGAACAGTGGGTCATAGACACCACACGGGTGAGGGAGGTGGTATTCAGACACACTCCTTGGACACCCTCGGGGGATGGAGGGCCACAGCATCAGCAGAAATGCTGCAGAGCTAGGGAACTGGGAGACAGGGGAGCACAGGGAGACTGGGGCCTGTGCATAAGGAGAGCCTGCGTGGAGAGGTGAGCTTCTTCCAGCGCCTCCCTTTCAATTAAGAGGACATGTGATGCAGCTTACAGTCAACTTTTCAAACTGAACATTTCATTCCTTTGAGGTCTCCTCAAACCAGCAGTGTAGTCTCCCTTTAGCACCACCTGTAGTACTGGTGATGTAAAAGGAAAAAGAAATAAAGACATAAAAGGAAGTTTGGCTTCCTCCACAGTCACACCTTATTAGAGATTCATGTATTTGCTGGGAATAGGGTATTACTGAAGGGACCTCACCAGGCATTTGGGTGGTGTCCCTGGAGGAACTGAGGTTGGCCCAAGCTCAACTGGGATCATAGGCTATGTGGGGAGCAAGAAGTAGCTGCCAGGGGGTGGCACTGATACAGTATAAACCTTTCCCAATATACACTAGGTAGTGTTTTTCAAGTTGACAACTGTGACCCATTAGTTTGCCATAAAATCTATTTTAAAGGTCACATACAGTATTTTTAAGGTGGATAAAATGGCATGGAGTGGAATAGAGTAGAAAATGTCAAAGCTCAGAATCCTTCTCGTATGTAAGGATAATTATTGTTTTGTGAATCTTTGGTTTATGTTCGTGTATATGTATGTGTGCATTGGTTTACAATAGAGACCATATTTCTTTCCATGGTAATAGTCAAAGAATTTGAATGCCACTGGATCAAATTTCTTTTAAACAAAATAAAAAACAAATTTTATTGGGCACGGTGGGAAGATAAGCCACTCAGTCTGACAAAGCTTAGGGACTGATTGGGCTGTGAGAGCAACAGGTGTAAGAGGAGTAGAAGGTATGACAGCATGTACACTGATGCTCAGTGGCAGGAGCAAGGCTTTAATTGCAGTATGAATTCAGAGGAAGACAATTCAGATGCTGAGAGCTGAGTCTACCACCTCACCTTAGCTTTTTCTTGGTAGTCACCACAAACTTGGTATGAATCTGAAGGGTTTATGGGATTAAAAAGAACTTCACCCATGGTCTAGACCTTTTTTATTTTATAAGGTTCCTTCATAGAGAATCAACAATTTTCTACCAGATTTCAACCCTACAAATTATCCATAAATATAGGTATGTTACCCTAAGAAAAACTAACATGTATATGTTAATATATATCTATATACAGAGTGATTTTACATTGCAAAAGAAATTTTTATATTCCTTGTACAGTCTAGGTTATAAATGCATTTCAAATGATTACATTTACAATAAAAATATGCTTACACATAAAACTATCCTACAATCTCCAGATGCATGTTGTATAAGGAGAGGAAGGTCTCTTTTCATTGATAATTATTTGATAAGATTTATCTACTACTCACCTTAATTTGGGGCAGTGGGTAGCAGTGAGGAGGGGTGTTAGGAGAGTCTAATACTCTCAGTAAAAAATGACAGCAATAAGGAAAGTGAGATTTTGCTATTGCATGTCAGGAAGAAGCAACGGTATCTTGGCAGCAGGACGATCAATAGGAAATAGCAATAAAGGTCTGGGCAGGCACACAAATTATAAAACCTATTTCCTCTCCTCACACTCACTGACTTGGTCTATCAGTTGAGATCATCGCAGGCCCGTTGAAGATGCAGCTGGTGACTCTGCCTGCGAGACTCCTGCATTGGCTATTTCCGATGGCCTTGTCTGAGGGGCCAGGGCGGGCGTTCCGGCTGGAAACCTGAGGGAGGACCTGGAACTCGCAGGAAAGGAGCTGCCCATGGGGGATGGTGGGTTGTGGTGATTCTCAAAGCCCCCCTTGCTCAGAAAGAGATGTCATGGGGGGTTGGTGATAAACAGTTTTTCCTCCCTTTCAGAAGAAATCCTGAGTCACTGCTAACAACTCTAGGGATTTTAATTTTTTAGCTTATCCAGAGTCAGTTTCCATTGGATTTTTTCTTTTACTTAAGCTGAATATTAGTCAAGATAGACTTTTTCTTCTGGGCCCTAGTGAAGGATATTTCAGAGCTGCACTGATACCCAGGCAGCAATATATGTATGATTCTTCTGTGGGTCCCTCAGAAATGCTTCTGTTCTAAAATTAAGAAATACTTGCCTCCTCCCAATTACCTTTGATACAAACCTTGGTAACATACAGTATTTAACTTCAGAAATTGTTTATACATTCACAGTCATACCTGATGTTAATGATAAGCTTGAGGGAAGCTGAGCAGCGGTTGTTATCCACCATCACAGATGAGAGAATGGAGACATAGAAGCCTGAGATTCCCTCATCTGACTAGGCAGCAGAAAGATAGGGAATGGACCAGCATCCTCTCTCCCTAGGACCCACACAGAGGGAGGACAAGTAGCCACAAGACCAGAGTCAGGCTCGTTATCCCGATGCCTATGAGCTCTCTACCCTCCACTGGGTCTTGTAGGTCCCAGGGAAAGAGGACAAGAGAAGGCACCCAGCATGTGGCAAGTCTGCAGCTGCTACCGGGACACTCCACAGCATACACCTGCTGCCCGTCTGGAAAAAGGTCAGTAGATGGACACGGGTGTTACTGTAACTGAAATGGACTGGTATTTTGGCAAACTGAAGCAGGCAGAGGTGTGAGGAGAGGCCACGGTAACTCATGCACTGTGGTCACAGATCTGAAGTTCCAGTCATGGCTCTGCCAATTATTACCTGTGAGACTTTGGGCAGCTCAATTCACCTCTCTAAGCCCCAACTCTTATTTTATAAAATGAGGAATTTGCACATGGTAGTCACTTAAATAATTGAGGGGAGGGTGTTGTTACCATTTTCTTGGCTCCTAACGGGGGCATACCACATTTGGAATAAACTGTCTTGCTCTAAATTTTATTATGAGAAGTAAATAAGGTAGTCTTTATGTTCCAGAATGTCAAAAGAGAATGATTATGGAAAAAACATTATTAAATACTTGCTAAAATAGACATACCATGCTTCTACTGGAATATATCGAGCGAGGCCCACATTCCTAGGGTAAAACATCACAATCATTTATTATAGACTAGCCCCTCTGGTCATTCATATCCCTGTCCCTCAAGCCTAGGCCAGGTTTCTGTCTTCCTCTTCCAACCTGAGCTGTCTCCCCACCCCATGCTGCACCCGCTCCTGGGGATAATTTTCCCATTCTGGGAATTTCTCTATCTATATTTTGATTATGTCTTCTTGAAGGTGTGTGTTGGAAGTGTTGGTGTGTTTTGTTGGTGGTGTGGTGGTATCACAGTCAGGAGTCCTTGGAGTGCCTGATCCTGCCCTGTGGCATACTGCCTGCTCCTCCCACGACCCCACGAGGGACCAAGGGAGATGCAAGCACAGGACAAGGACACATTTAAGATGAGCAATGAGCAAAGTGTTCCCTCTGCCACCAGTTGGGGATCTGCTGTCAATCTGTTCTGCAGAATCATGTTCTGTTCATGCAGAATCATGGGAAAATGATAGAGATCTAAAGGGTCTGTTTTTCCCTCCTTAAGTTTAAACCTGAAATTTGCCACATGCTGAAAAGCTTAATGAAGTGAAAGGAAGTGGAAATGTCCACAAAAGTATAAAGTGACTGCCTTCTCAAGTGAAAGTGGGCCATCGCTTTCTAACCTAAAAGGGAAAAGAGAGTTCCACGCTCCTATGCAAAACCTTTGAACAAGCAGAATCCTGCCCACCAGCAACCCAGCAGACTTGACCTAATTCTGTGTTCTGGAACTTGATCAGTCAGATTTGTGACTCCCTCCCTGAGGGGCAGGCAGTGAGGGAGGGGCACAGAGAGGGCTCTCCCGTCATCCCTGGAGGCCAGTGCTGGTGTATACTTCCTCTTCCTAGCCAGTTTCCTAAGGATGAGGTTTGCTGTTAGCCCATACTGCATGTTTGGAACAGAAAAATAGGCAACTTTGGGTGGGGAACAGAATAAAAGAAGAAAACTGGTATTTATCAAACGCATGCCATGCAGCTATGCCAGGCTCTGAACTCTCACTGTATTTAACTCTCACAACCATCCTTGAGATAGGCATTGCCCCTGCCCCTCCACACACGAAGTTGGATAGCTTACCTAAGGTTACTTGTGACAAATACCGAGTGGAGAGGGTAAGGCTTGCGTCCAAATTTGTCTAACTCCAAGTCTGTGCTCTTTACGCTCACCATGCTGTCCTAGAAGCTCCCAGAATAGAGGGACACGTACCAACGCCCATGCATGTACCACATGTGCATGTCATGGGGCATGGTACAATGGCCAGAGGGCATCACACATCACTGGATGTGCTATGGCTCCACGCAGTGGAGAAAGCAGTGTCTACTGGTGCTGCTGCTAGGCTCCTTCGGGAGGATGGAGGAGAGAAAGAAGGAAAAGAAAACAGAAGGAAGGATGAAGGAATAAGAAAAAAGAAGGACTAAGGGGATAAAATACAAAGACAGGAAAAAAAGAAGAAAGTGGGGCCAAAAAAAAAAAAAAATGAAAGCAAGTCAAATATATTACTCAGCTTTCTGACTCCAATAATAAATGCTCTCACTTCTCTTGGAATATAGCTCTGAAGCCCTCCACCCCCTACTCTTCAAAACAGCAAATTCCTTTCCCCACAATCTCCCAACTTCAGGGTCCCCAGATGATGATTTATTTCCAACTTATCTCGCTTATATATAACAAAACTTTATTTCTAGAGGAGCAGTTGTGATGTCTTCAGGAAGAAGTAAAGAATTTGAATAATTTCTGTGCATCTAAATGCTATGTGAATCATGCTAAAATTAGTGAGATTGGAAGCAAAGGCAAAAAAGTGAGACAATAATGGTGACAGTAATAGTAGTAATTCAAGACACTTTGATTTCTACTTGCCTACCAGTTCTGTTACACTGCAATAGCATTCTCACTGGCACTTGTACCCCATCGTTATACAATCAGTGGCTATAAACATATACTCTAGTCTAATCTGCATTTATCATGAAAGCTTTTAGTTTCGAAGCTGTGGTCCATGGATATCTCATATGAAACTTGCTTACAGACCTGAGTATGATCAAGTTGTGATGTATCAACTCATTGAACACCACAACTGTTTCCACAAGCTGGGCTGCCCAATGGGTATCCTCCTGTCCTGCCCACTTCTTGTTTTTCCCTTCTCATGGTTAAGACTTGTTCAAAGAAGAGAAATATCTCCAAGATAAACGGACTGACAAGCTCTCTTATAATGTCCATAAATTACGTCCTGGTTTACCTCTGGAAATTTACCAGGTCACATATGTACAAATAAAGTATTCTAATTTTTCATCACTATAAACATCAGCAACCAAATTTTAATCTGTGCCATCCTGAATGTGTAAAATCTATGGATCATCAGAATTAAGCTCCAAATTCTTTTCAAGTTGCTGTCCAGAGTTTTAGTCTGTAGATGAGCTTTGAAAGATGGTAACGATAACCCTATATGCGAGACAGAATAAGAGACACAGATGCATAGAACAGTCTTATGGACTCTGAGGGAGAAGGTGAGGGTGGGACGTTCTGGGAGAATAGCATTGAAACATGTATATTATCATATGTGAAACAGAACACCATTCCAGGTTCGATGCATGAGACAAGGGCTCAGGGCTGGGGCAATGGGATGACCCAGAGGGATGGGATGGGGAGGGAGGTGGGTGGGGGGTCCAGGAGGGGGAACACATGTAAACCCATGGCTGATTCATGTCAATGTATGGCAAAAACTATTACAATATTGTAAAGTAATTAGCCCCCAACTAAAATAAATAAATTTATAAAAAAAAAAAAAAAAAGAAACCTGGTTGTTGCTCCCCATCAATCATGAAACTAATACAATAACAATCAAGATTTGAGCACTGCGGTTAGCTGTATTATTATTACCCTTAAATATGTTCTCAGTTACAAAAATTAAATTAGACATAAAATTATAGTTTCTTGGGTTGTAACCAATGTTTCTGGTATTTTACTACCAAGTAGATAACCACAAATCAGTTTCATAAAAATGACATCTCACAGTAAAATGTAAGATACACTATGTTAACCAAAGGGATTAAAGCTATTATTTTCATATTTGTGTGAAGCACAAAAAAAAAAACCCAACTTCAAATAGCTTTATAGCATCCCACCTAAAAAAGGCCTTTGTGCTCTTTTTGTATCTAAGCAAAATTCTGATTCATTAGCTAATGCTTTATAATAGGTTCACATTATAAAATATCAAACAACAGATAAAATGCTGACAGAGAAAATGAAAATGGAAGCTCTTCCTTGAGGTATCTTGGCATCAGTTGAAAATCATGTTTGAAAATCCTAACTCAATTATTCTTTACCTAGAGACCCAGAAAATGTCTGGATATTGACAGTTTAGTGTTTTATTTTTAACAAATAATTTGGAGGATGTACTATGTACTAGGAAGTGCGCTGATGTTAAATTGAGCTGTAGCTTCAAATGCAAATAGTTCGAGGAAAAATCAGACATGAATATGAGTAATTGCGTCCCATGCAAGGACAATAGAGATGTCATGTGGTAAGTGCTGTAATCTATGCATGTATGAAGTAAAATGGGGACTCAAAGCCACCCTCCTTGGGTCAAGGTGGGAACCAAAGCAAAACGATGAAGGATGGTAAGGAGGAGGGGGCGCGAATTCGCAGAGAGAGGGAAGAGGAGGCGGGAACAGGGCCTATAGCTATAAGGGAGAGTTTTCCAGGAGAAAGAAGAATAAGGGAAAGAGTATTCTGGGATGGAGGACTAGCAAGGGACAAGTCAGGAGGTACGGAAAAGAATGGAGTGCTGGGGAATCTAGAAGCACCTAGAGAGGAGCACCCGACAGCAGCAGTGAGCACATGAAGAGCTACGTCTGTCAAGAGCCACTGGGGCTTCAGCCTTCAAGCAGGGAAATAGGGAGAAATGTTTTGTTCTGAGAGGTAGAATCTAGCAATTTAGCAGGAGGTTCTAGCAAAAATTTGGAGGATGGGGCCAGGATGGAGTCAGGGAATGATCAAGAGGAAAGTGTCTGATATGAGCACTGAGGTAGTCTGGCAGTTGAGGGAATCCAGGTGGAATTCCAGGTTCAGGCTTAGACTTTCACAATAAGGTGCACATTGTCCACAGCAAGTACTGATGGGTGTGGTTGGGAGGGTCCCAGATTCCAAGAAAGGGTAGGTGGAGAGGTTGATTTGTGAAGGAGGCCAATATGGCAATCTAGGGATCATGATTTCTGACTAGGCTTGACTTCAATTTATACAAGAAAAAAGACAAAGTAAAAAGAAAAAAAGAAAAATTAAAGCTTAAACTAACATTTATTAGACAGCTTTTAGAGGCTTGGAACAGTGCCAGCCAACATCATACACCTTTTCTCTCTTAACCCTCATAGTAGCTACCATGTATAGGAACTGGTGTTCTCACTTTCACAGATGCAGAAACTGAGGCTCAGATAGAATAACTTGCGCAAAGCTTTGCTGTTCACAAGGGAAAGCAGACCTTTGCTCCCGGGTCTGTGTGCTTCTGAATCTATGCTGCAAGCAGGAGGCAAAGGAAAGAGAAGGCTTTTTCATGGCCATCAGTGTTGAGGAGCCCACAATATCATTCTGTCAACACATCATTCATTTGTCAAAAGCTTGGAGCCAAGAAGATGTATCCTCCAGTCATCGAAGGCTACTTATTGATGGTGTAGCTAGGCTCCGCATCTCTATTTCCCTGACTCTGTGCTGCCACAGTTGGGGATGTTCATCTGTTCCAAAATAGAGGAATATACTCGCTACACCAAAATTAATTTCAGAGAAATAAAAGACTTAAATGTAAAAAAAAAAATGAAACCTAAAAAGTTTAGAGGAAAATTTGGGATTTAAAACTGTCCCAACAAAATTGGGAAACGAGTATGTCAAGAAGCTGGAATCAAGACTGCCAGGAGAAATATAAACAACCTCAGATGTGCAATGATGGCAGAAAGTGAATAGGAACTAAAGAGCCTCTTGATGAAAGTGAAAGAGGAGAGTGAAAAAGCTGGCTTAAAACTCAACATTCAAAAAACCAAAATCATGGCATCTGGTCCTATAATTTCATGGCAAATAGATGTAGATGGGGAAAAAGCAGAAACAGTGGCAGATTTTATTTTCTTGGGCCAAAATCACTATGGACGTTGTCACTGCAGTGACAAAATTAAGATGCTTGCTCCTTGGAAGAAAAGCTATGATAAACATAGACAGCATATTAAAAAGCAGAGACATCACTTTGCTGACAAAGGTCCATATAGTCAAAGCTATGATTTTTCCAGTAGCCATTTACAGATGTGAGAATTGGACCATAAAGGAGGGTGAGCATAGAAGAATTGATGCTTTTGAAGTGTGGTGTTGGAGAAGACTCTTGAGAGTCCCTTGGACTGCAAGGAGATCCAGCCAGTCCATCCTAAAGGAAATCAGTCCTGATATTCATTGAAAGGACTGATGTTGAAGCTGAAACTCCAATACTTTGGCCACCTGATGCGAAGAGCTGACTCATTAGAAAAGACCCTGATGCTGGGAAAGATTGAAGATGGGAGCAGAAGGGGATGACAGAGGATAAGATGGTTGGATGGCATCACCGACTCAATAGACATGAGTTTGAGCAAGCTCTGGGAGTTGGTGATGAACAGGGAGGCCTGGCATGCTGCAGTCCATGGGGTCGCAAAGAGTTGGACATGACTGAGTGACTGATCAAATACAAGAAGATAATTTTCTTAATAAATAATAAAGAGCTCTAACACACTAATGTGAAAAGACCAACAACCAACTGAAAAATGAACACTGTCACAGAAAGTTAGAGAAAACGGAAACACAAGTGAATTTAAATGTCAAAAGACAAAAATTCAAACTTCATTGAGATACTACTTTTTACCTATCATTAATAGAGATCAAAAAGTTTGATACTATTATTCATTATGAGAAACAAACATTCTCAAACATCGTCAGTAGGAGGATATTATGAAGCTATCTTATTCCAGAGTGATTTGGTAATACACATAGAAAATTTAAATGGACTTTCCATTTGACCATGAAATTTTACTTCTAGAAATTTCTCCTATGATTATTCTCACACCTCTACATAAAAATGCTTGTGTCATGCTGATCAGTGCAGTGATTATGCTTGCATGCAGAAAAGAACTAGGAATAATTTAAATATTTACTGATAGGAACCCTGCTAAGTCAGTTATAATATAGCTACACAAAGAATACTCTATTAATACTAAAATGAACGAGGAAGATACGTACTGATGCAACCTTATTTCCAAGATATATTGGAAAGGAAAGAAGAAAGATGATGAACAATGTGTATAATATATCATCATGTTTTAAGGACAAAGGTATACATATGTATGTGTGCATATTCATAAACTATTAAAATGCATGGAAAACAGGGAAGAGCTGAAGGTAGAGGAACCAAGGACAGATAAGGGAGGGAAATTTACTTATCACTCTGTACCCTTTTTATTTTTTATTTTTATTTTTTTTATTTTTTATTTTTTTATAAATTTATTTATTTTAGTTGGGGGCTAATTACTTTACAATATTGTAATAGTTTTTGCCATACATTGACATGAATCAGCCATGGGTTTACATGTGTTCCCCTTCCTGGACCCCCCACCCACCTCCCTCCCCATCCCATCCTTCTGGATCATCCCATTGCCCCGGCCCTGAGCCCTTGTCACATGCATCTAACATGGAATGGTGCTCTGTTTCACATATGACAATACACATGTCTCAATGCCATTCTCCCAGAACGTCCCACCCTCACCTTCTCCCTCAGAGTCCATAAAATTGTTCCATGCATCTGTGTCTCTTATTCTGTCTCGCATATAGGGTTATCGTTACCATCTTTCAAATTCCATATATATGCATTAGTATACTGTATTGTTGTTTTTCTTTCTGGCTTACTTCACTCTGTATAATGGGCTCCAGTTTCATCCATCTCAGTAGAACCGATTCAAATGTATTTTTTTTAATGGCTGAGTAATATTCCATCGTGTATATGTACCACAGTTTCCTTATCCACTCGTCTGCTGATGGACATCTTGGTTGCTTCCATGTCCTGGCTATTGTAAACAGTGCTGCGATGAACATTGGGGTACACGCGTCTCTTTCAATTCTGGTTTCCTCGGTGTATATGCCCAGCAGTGGGATTGCTGGGTCATATGGCAGTTCTATTCCCAGTTTTTTAAGGAATCTCCACACTGTTCTCCATAGTGGCTGTACTAGTTTGCATTCCCACCAACAGTGTAAGAGGGTTCCCTTTTCTCCACACCCTCTCCAGCATTTATTGCTTGTAGACTTTTGGATAGCAGCCATTCTGACTGGTGTGAAATGATACCTCATTGTGGTTTTGATTTGCATTTCTCTAATAATGAGTGATGTTGAGCATCTTTTCATGTGTTTGTTAGCCATCTGTATGTCTTCTTTGGAGAAATGTCTGTTTAGTTCTTTGGCCCATTTTTTGATTGGGTCGTTTATTTTTCGGGAATTCAGCTGCAGAAGTTGCTTGTATATTTTTGAGATTAATTGTTTGTCTGTTGCTTCATTTGCTATTATTTTCTCCCATTCTGAAGGCTGTCTTTTCACCTTGCTTATAGTTTCCTTTGTTGTGCAAAAGCTTTTAAGTTTAATTAGGTCCCATTTGTTTATTTTTGCTTTTATTTCCAATATTCTGGGAGGTGGGTCATGGAGGATCCTGCTGTGATTTATGTCGGAGAGTGTTTTGCCTATGTTTTCCTCTAGGAATTTTATTGTTTCTGGTCTTATGTTTAGATCTTTAATCCATTTTGAGTTTATTTTTGTGTACGGTGTTAGGAAGTGTTCTAGTTTCATTCTTTTACAAGTGGTTGACCAGTTTTCCCAGCACCACTTGTTAAAGAGATTGTCTTTTCTCCACTGTATATTCTTGCCTCCTTTGTCGAAGATAAGGTGTCCATATGTGCGTGGGTTTATCTCTGGGCTTTCTATTTTGTTCCATTGATCTATATTTCTATCTTTGTGCCAGTACCATACTGTCTTGATGACTGTGGCTTTGTAGTAGAGCCTGAAGTCAGGCAGGTTGATTCCTCCAGTTCCATTCTTCTTCCTCAAGATTGCTTTGGCTATTCGAGGTTTCTTATATTTCCATACAAATTGTGAGATGATTTGTTCTAGTTCTGTGAAAAATACCATTGGTAGCTTGATAGGGATTGCATTGAATCTGTAGATTGCTTTGGGTAGAATACTCATTTTCACTATATTAATTCTTCCAATCCATGAACACGGTATATTTCTCCATCTGTTTGTGTCCTCTTTGATCCCTTTTTAAATATTTGAAATTTTTTTACCATGTGCATTTATTTCCTCTTTCAAAATAAAAGAAGGAGGGCAATAAAGAAGGTCAAAGGGAATGAGCAATGATGCAGAAGGATAGGAGCGCGGGAACCCTACACAACCAGATTTTAGTCCTGCTCCTTGGTGAGCTTCAGGCTCTTTATGGCCTCACACAGTAAGGCCAGTCCTACAAAGGGAAGCTAAGGGACCAAGGAAAAGATAAATACTATTTTACAGTTAGGCTTCCTACCAAACTTGGTTGTGAAAATTTAGAAAAGAACAACTAATCATAAAATCTAGGGTGAAACTAGTCTTCCCAGAGGAAATCACAAATCATAGGCAGCACTGTGTTGTGTTTTTTTTAACCTAAGGATAAATCAGTTTTCATAATGATCAATCATAATTTCATTATTACTTTACAATTTTACCAAATGGGTCTGTGTCACAATAGTCATATTTTTCAGGACAAAAAAAAAAAAAAAAAAAATCAGGCCTTTTGGTCTGACCATGGTCTTGTTCTGATCATGGTTTGAGCTCTGGATGGAAGTCACCGCATTCCCAGTTCAGTTTAGTTGTTCACTTGTGTCTGACTCTTTATGACCCCATGGACTGCAGCACACCAGGCTTCCCTGCCCATCACCAACTCCTGGAGCTTGCTCAAATTCATTTCCATCGAGTCAGTGATGCCATACAACCATCTCATTCTCTGTTGTCCCCTTCTCCTGCCTTCAATCTTTCTCAGCATTAGGGTCTTTTCGAATGAGTCAGTTCTTCACATCAGGTGGCCAAAGTATTGGAGTTTCAGCTTTAGCATCAGTCCTTCCAATGAATATTCAGGATTGATTTCCTTTAGGATGAACTGGCTGGATCTCCTTGCAGTCCAAGGGACTCTCAAGAGTCTTCCCCAACACCATGATTCAAAAGCATCAGTTCTTCAGTGCTCAGCTTTCTCTATGGTCCAACTCTCACATCCATACATGACTACTGGAAAAACTATAGCTTTGACTAGACAGATCTTTGTCGGCAAAGTAATGTCTCTGCTTTTTAATATGCTGTCTAGGTTGGTCACAGCTTTTCTTCTAAGGAGAAAGCGTCTTTTAATTTCATGGCTGCAGTCACCATCTGCAGTGATTTTGGAGCCCCACAAAATAACGTCTCTCACTGTTTCCATTGTTTCCCCATCTGTTTGCCATGAAGTGATGGGACCGGATGCCATGATCTTCATTTTTTGAATGTTGAGTTTTAAGCTAACTTTTTCACTCTCCTCTTTCATTTTCCTCAAGAGGCTCTTTAATTCCTCTTCACTTTCTGCCATAAGTGTGGTATCATCTGCATATCTGAGGCTATTGATATTTCTCCCAGCAATCTTGATTCCAGCCTGTGCTTCATCCAGCCCAGCATTTCGCATGATGTACTCTGCATATAAGGTAAATAAGCAGAGTGACCATATACAGCCTTGATGTACTCCTTTCTCAATATGGAACCAGTCTGTTGTTCCATGTCTAGTTCTAACTGTTGCTTCTTGACCTGCATACAGATTTCTCAAGAGGCAGGTAAGGTGTTCTGGTATCCCCATCTCTTTAAGAATTTTCCAGTTTGTTGTGATCCACACAGTCAAAGGCTTTGGTGTAGTCAATAGAGTAGAAATAGATATGTTTCTTGAACTCTCTTGCTTTTTTGATGATCCAACAGATGTTGGCAATTTGTTCTCTGGTTCCTCTGCCTTTTCTAAATCCAGCTTGAACATTTGGAAGTTCTCAGTTCACGTATTGTTGAAGCCTAGCTTAGAGAATTTTGAGCATTACTTTGCTAGCATGTGAGATGAGTGCAATTGTGTGGTAGTTTGAGCATTCTTTGGCATTGCCTTTCTTTGGGATTGGAATGAAAACTGACCTTTTCCAGTCCTGTGGCCACTGCTGAGTTTTCCAAATTTGCTGGCAAATTTGCATTCTCAGGGAGGGCAGAAATTTTCTGAGTATGGAAGCCCCATCAGGCTGGTGGAGACAGGTTGCAGAAACCCAGGGACACAGAAAGGTTTTTGTGCCCAGGAGCCCCATAGGGTCTGGCTCAGCTACAATCCCCCCTTTTCTTTGACATTCCTAAATCTTGAGAAAAACAAGCATTGGATAAGAAAAGGAATATTGTTTTGGACAGAAACATTAATCATAAACTCAATAGAGGAACTTGGTTTTAGTGAGACTCAGTTTCAATCATCTACCAAAAGGCAGGACATCCTCCATAGAAAAGCTATGCTTAAGCAGGAATAAAGTGCTAGTCTCTCAGTCATGTCTGGCTCTTTGTGACCTCATGGACTGTAGCCCACCAGCCTCTTCTGTCCCTGTAATTTTCAAGGCAAGAATACTGGAGTGGGTTGCCATTTCCTTCTCCAGGGGATCTTCCTGACCCAGGGATCCAACCCACGTCCCCTGTGTCTCCCGCATTGGCAGGCAGATTCTCTACAATCTGAGCCACCAGGGAAGCCTATGGAGGAATTAGTTGTTCAGTCATCCAGTCTTATCCAACTCTTTGTGACCCCTTGGACTGCAGCAAACTAGGCCTCCCTGTTTGCTCACCATTTCCCCATTTGCCCAAGTTCATATCCATTGCATTGGTGATGCCATCCAGCCATCTCATCCTCTGATGCCCCCTTCTTCTTCTGCCCTCAATCTTTCCCAGCATCAGCGACTTTTCCAATGAGTCGGCTGTTTGCATCAGATGACCAAAATACTGGAGCTTCAGCTTCAGCATCAGTCCTTCCAACGAGTATTCAGGGTTGATTTCCCTTAAGATAGACTGGTTTGATCTCCTTGCTGTCCAAGGGACTTTCAGGAGTCTTTTCCAGCACCACAGTTCAAAGGCATCAATTCTTTGACATTATGCCTTCTTTATGGTCCAGCTCTCACAATCATAGAACGAATCATGACAAATACTAGCTGGAATTAACCCGCACACTAGAGGGCGCACTATCCCGTTACAGACGAGTTCCAAGTAAAGGAAAAGGACAGGTAAGCGTGTTGGTCGCTCAGTCAGTCGTGTCCGACTCTGTGACTCCATTTACTGTAGCCCAGCAGGATCCTCTGTCCATGGGATTCTCCAGGCAAGCATACTGGACTGGATAATCATTCTCTTCTCCAGGGGATCTTCCCGACCCATGGATCAAACCCGGGTCTCCTGCATTGCAGGCAGATTCTTTACCGTCTGAGCCACCAGGGGTGGCATATAAGTAAACACAGTACAACTGAGCTGGTTAAAGGGTAAGAGTTTAAAAGATCCAGTTTATGAAAAGAAACTGGATGACTAAACTTAGTGAAGACTCTTTGGTGAAGGAGTGGGATCCTGCGTGAAAGCAAGAAAAACTTGGCATCACATGACTTATGTCTGACCTTTTTGTGCTCAGTTGCTTCAGTTGTGTCCAACTCTTTGAGACCCTATGGACTGTAGCCACCAGGCTCCTCTATCCAGGGGATTCTCCAGGCAAGAATGCTGGAACGCCTTCCCACATCCTCCTCCTGGATCTTCCCGACCCAGGACTCAAACTCACGTCTCCTGTGTCTCCTGCATTGCAGGCAGATTCTTTATTGCTGAGCCACTAGGAAAGCCCCGACCTTTTTACTCACATAAAAAGTTTCATCAGTGTTTCATATTTTAAAATATCCATTCAAATAAAAGCACATGAAGAATCTCTTAGAAACCAGACCTACAAAGCCACGAAATAACCTTTTAAAAAACCAACTTACTGTAATTTAAAAATTCATATTATTCATGGTTTATTATTTTAAATAAAATTTGTTAAGAGGTGTAATTGATTAAGATTAGGCTGAGTTACAGTAATGTTTACATGTGGCCACTTAGATTAAGGCTGTAGGGAAGTCATACTGTATCCTAGCCTTAGATCTCTAAGCTCAGCAACGTTTTGACAGGAGCAGGGAGAATTTCCAGATCCTTGCTCCCCTCTACCTAGGTGTAGATTACATCCCTTTTTTGGGCCACACAGCTAGGTTTGTGAGATCTTTCTCTGACCAGGGATCAAGCCCAGGCCCACAGCAATAAAGATAAGTGGGGTTAAGTGTTCAGAATAGACTCTCAGGTTTTAAGAATTGGTTTAAAAATATTTGTTTGCAAAGCCAACTCAATCACTTCAAGGCTTCAAGGAACTGATTTCCAGTGCCCAGGTGTTGACCCTGGATGAGAAGCCCATTTCCAGCAGTGCACTGAGGCTAAAGCCACATCCATGCCTGCAAGAATATCTTCCTGGACTGCAATGATGGCTATGCTCACAATGAGGGAGAGGTTTAGTCTCCTTGCCTTTTTCTTTAAAAACAGCTTTAATAAGAGATGAGGGGCACACTCTAAAAGAGGAAGCCCAAACAAGAACCTAGAAGCAGGAATACCAGGCATTTTGCCACAAAGTTTGGAAGACCTCAAAGCCTGCTATGTGTCCTAAGAGAAGATGTTAGTGAGCTGAGGTTTACCAAAAGCCTGAAGGACCACTAAAAAGGCTCAAGGGCCACAGGAACACTCATTCACTCTAGAGAGGTTTTCTTGTGTTGGGCATTGTCCTCAGGAGTCATGAAAAACTGGTCACTGCTTGGGGCAGCTAATGTCCCATGGCTGGTGCCAACTAGAGGAAAACTCCTCAGCTCTCCTTTTGAGCCCATCTTTCTCCTTGAAGGACAATGTGCTCAAGGTGAAAATGTCACAAGGCTCAAAGGAGAACTGAGACCCAGAATTGGGGACAAGAATGAAACAGCCCTGGGGCCATATAAATGCTCTGTTTGGAAGACTTCCAGGTCATCATCAATGAGCTTAGAGATTGAGACTCCAGAACTGGTCAAGAGTCTAAGAGAAATCATAGTGAGCAGAAGCACCTGAAGAACAGAGATAGGCAAATTCTGCCCTGATTTTTTATTTTATTTTAAATTAGTTTATTTATCTATTTTTTAACTTTACAATATTGTATTTGTTTTGCCATACATTGACATGAATCCAACATGGGTGTACATGTGTTCCCCTTCCAGAACCCCCCTCCCACCTCCCTCCCCATCCCATCCCTCCGGGTCATCCCGGTGCACCAGCCCCGAGCACCCTGTATCATGCGTCGAACCCGGACTGGCGATTCGTTTCACATATGATAATTTACATGCTTCAGTGCCATTCTCCCAAATCATCCCACCCTCACCCTCTCCCATAGAGTCCAAAAGACTGTTCTATTTATCAGTGTCTCTTTTGATGTTTAAAATGAAAAACTTTTAAAAGGAAAAACTGGGCCCTGAAAGTGTTACATTGGTGTCGAATGCTAATTCCTGGACCAGTGATGTGTACCTAGCAGAGAAAAAGGTGATAACTCATAATTAGCCACCAGCATGGATAAGCTATACAAAGCTAGTCTCATTTTCTCACTTTTCATTGTTTTACTATGAAAATGTGGCAGATGGGATATAGTTTGCAAGAAAGCAAGTTTTAAAATTTTTGTGTAACTATCTCAGGGTCTCATTTTCTGAAAATTTAACCTAACTATATTGGGGGAAAGTCAATGAAATGTTATGATTTCAAAGTCATTTTGCAATTAAAACCCAGTCTTATTCAAGATTCCTCTCGCTATTCACCTCCTTTCCCCTGAGATTGATTATAAGCTCTGGCTTTATGCAAATGCCTGTGTTGAATGAGAAAAAGCGTTTACTTCTACATCTTAATCTAGCCTGGTCTGGACTCCTTTGAAACGAGAATTGACTGAAGGTAATCAAAGACAGTTGCCTCCATCTCCACATCTGCTAAGGGTCTCTGATCTGGTCCTCCTACTGCTGTCTACTGGATGATCCATGCCACTCTCTTCTCTGTTGCTCCCTCTCCGTAAAAGTGGAATGACTTTCTCCTCCCACCCCTAGTGTTTCTCCATTTTACCTGGGGCACTGGGAGAGTTTAGCTACTCTTCCATTCTCCCTTGGGACTACAGAAAGCTCTGTGTGGTTGCATTAGAATCCCCCATCCGAGAGACCCCTCCTGCTGCTGCTGCTGCTAAGTCGCTTCAGTCGTGTCCAACTCTGCGCGACCCCGTAGACGGCAGCCCACCAGGCTCCATCGTCCCTGGGATTCTCCAGGCAAGAATACTGGAGTGGGTTGCCATTTCCTTCTCCAGTGCATGAAAGGGAAAAGTGAAAGTGAAGTTGCTCAGTCGTGTCCGACTCTTAGCGACCCCACAGACTGTAGCCTACCAGGCTCCTCCATCCATGGGATTTTCCAGGCAAGAGTACTGGAGTGGGGTGCCATTGCCTTCTCCTAAAGACCCCTCCTAGCCCTGTCTATTCAACTACCTGCACCATCCCTATCTCATGCTTCTGGTGCATAAGGCCAGTGTGCAAGGCAGCTCCCTCCCAAAGCCCCAACTCAGCAGCAGGTCCCAGGTTCCCTATACTCTTGGGTCCCTAAAGGTGCAGTTCCCTTATCTCCATCCTCTTCTTGACCTATGGCTGTAGGCAGGGGACCTGCTCTCCCCACCACAGCACCAGCATCTAACTCTCTTGCTTGCTTTCCACTTTCTCTTTCCTCTTTCCAGCTCAGAGTATCCTGATTTCGCATACATATGAGGAAGAGTGGGAAGAAAATGTAGTGGGATGGGGACTACCACAATCTGAAGGCATTTTAAATCTTTTCCCCTGCCTTTTGGCTTTTTGATCTTTAAAGTTAAGAGTTTCGTGGTTTTGTTCCTGGTTCCACAACTCCCTGCATGTATTGACAAGTTTAGATGGCTGGCTGTGAGCAAGGTACACACCACCAAACGGAAAGTGCAGCAAAAGTAAATTTGTAAAACTTCACCATAACTTTGCACCTAGAAAACAACTCACTAACAAAAATTTGGATAATATAGAAAGGTAAATTAGTTTTCTATTTAGATACTAGGTGCTTAGATAAACCAGATTTGAAGATTATAAAAATGATATAAATATCAAATACCTTCATTCTGATAAGACAAAAACTCACCAGATGGACTGTGGAGTCAAGTGGTTTTATAGCTGACTAAACAATTTGCTTGAAGCTTATTGAATTATAGATCAATTTCTCCCTGGGAGAAAATCTTTAATGCTGTGCAACACTGTTTTCTACTGTACTGCATTCTGTTCAACAACTGTACTAATGATTTTGCTAAGAACAGAAGATGTGATTATCAAATTTGTAGATGGCCCTCAGCTAGGAAGGACAGACAGACTGACTGCACCAATGGACTGAGACTAATTTGATGAAATAACTCAATAATAATTGTATCTTGAAGTCATATTTAATACAATAACATCATAACTACAGGATAGCGGTGACCCAGTTAAATTACAAAGGAGCACCAAGTTCATATCCTAGAAGACTTTACTATTATAGTAATATGTGCCAGGAATAAGACACAACAGTTGGAAAATCTAATGGGCTGGGGACTGTGATAATAGAAGATCCGCTTCCATATGAAGTGTATATTTCATTACAGCCTATTCTATTCTTCCCTCAATCCAACCTCCAAGTGTTATAGTTTCCCCTCAAAAAACATTCCATAGCTCTGCACTGCCTCCAGAAAAAAGCTCAAGCCCCCTCTGTAGTAGCCATACCCTCACGACCTATTTCAACTATCCAGTCTCATTGCCCATTGCTCTGGTTTCCTACCTGCTTTCGATTCCAAACATGCAAGTCCCTCCTTATGCTTTTTTTGCGCCTTTGTTTCTTTTGTGCCTTGTCTAAAATTTCCCCGTGACTCTGAGGTATGGGAAAGTGCGGATGAGAAGGGATGTCTCTTTTGGGTCAGAATTAGTGGTAGTGGGTAGGTGCAGGGAACAGAATCCCATGGAGTGAGGAACTAGACAGCCTGAGACCACAGATGAAAAGTAACAAAGATGGGGCTTGTGCACATCTGGGGAATCCCAAATGCTGGGTGGGTGCCAAAGGGAAACATGAAAGCCATGGTAGAGAGTCAAGGAGCTGAAGCTAAAGAGGTCAGCAAGAATGAGGGGAGCCAGCTCCCTGTGATGTTTACCTTCTCTGTTACCTTAATCATTTCCCAAAACTTTCAAAATCTGTATCTCTTTCATCTCTTTCGGCTTCAAGACAGAGGTGACTACTCTCTTCCTTGTGGCAATTCTGTACCCCAAATATTTCTCTATTAGATTGCATATGGCCCAGGTTTTCAATTATTTGTTACATTTCCAACTCTCATATTAGACTGAACACTTGTTTGATGGTGGGGCTGTGATTTACCTGTGTAATCCCAGGGTCCAGCCCATGGTATGGTATCAGTAACATAGTATCTGACACATAGTATGCACTATATAAACATATACACACACCTGTGTATTTATCTGTATGTATGTATACACACACATACACACATATATATGTACATAATATATATTTAATAAATCAATGGTGAATCTACCTTGTTAAATCATATGTCCCAAGTATAATGCCAATATTAGCATGCAGAGATCAGTGCATCCTGATCTATCTCATTATGAGAGAACTGTCCTTTTAAAAAATTCATTATTGAGTAGAAAATGCTTTCCAATGCATGTTCTAAATTAGTCACACCTATTCAAAGGCAAGGCATTTGGATCATATGGCTTCACCATGTGCCTCCCTGACTGCTTAGGGCCTCTTTAGGTGAACTGTAAGAGTTCTGCTTAGAAGGAAATAAAATACCTGATATTAACATAAAACCCTTCCACTGTCCTTCAAATCTTGCATATGTGAGTGGGCTAAATCCCTACCATAGAAACATGCTATTTTATTATTGTTCTTACATTTGACTTTAGCAGATTTTTTAATATGCTTAAGTAGGTGAGTAAGCTTTGAAAAGAATGATGCCTTACTTAGACACATAGAGCCAGCATTCCTGTCAATTGTTTCTTATCTGCTTTTCAAAGTGTAGAATCTGAGCTACAACATTATATTCTTTCTACTCTCTGTCCCTCACCATCTCCTGAAGTTTGTCCAAGTTCATGCCCATTCCATCAGTGATGCCATCCAGCCATCTCATCCTCTGACGCCCTCTTCTCCTGCCCTCAACCTTTCCTAGCATCAAGGACTTTTCCAAAGAGTCAGCTGTTTGCATCAGATGACCAAAATATACTGGTCATCTGGACAAAGTATTAAAAAAGCCCAGCTACCTGAAGGCACTGAGGAACAATCAAGAGAAGGTACACTATAGAGTATGTTGAAAGAAATAACTTGCCATAAACCTGGAATGCCCCTGATGTTCTTAACCTGCATGCAATGCAGGAGACCCAGATTCAACCCCTGGGTTGGGACGATCCCCTGGAGGAGGGCATGGCAACCCACTCTAGTACTCTTGCCTAGAGAATCCCATGGCCAGAGGAGCCTGCAGGGCTACAGTCCATGGGGTCACACAGAGTGGGACATGACTGAAGCAACTAAGCAGCAGCAGGAGGGAAGGCCCAGACTGCTCATAACCCGGGCCATTACTCAGGGATGAATTTGCAGTGAGAAATCTTGAAGGACTATATATGGTCTCCCTGAGGGACAAAGAGTGGGAGTGTTAACTACTGAATGTAGAAGAGGTAGATTCTCCAGTCTCAGCATTACATCCCTATAATGCAACCCACTGTGTGTGCAGGCCTCCATCTGGGCCCATGAAACCATTCATGTAGGACTTGAGAGCAAGAGAAATCAATGCCAACATGCTGATACTCACGATGCTTGCTGTGTCCTTGTCCCTGACCCATGAAATATTCACGGGCTTATTTACTGGCTTATATGAACATAAAATCAAAGCACATTTTGACAAAGGGAAGTAGACACTTGAAAGAAGGGAATGACATCCAATCAATTTCTCATTTTCATGACTTCTGGTCTGAAAGCAGGTCTCAGTCTATGTTATATGGAGTAGCTAAGACTCTGATAGAAATCCTGCAGTTTTTCTGGCTTAAACAATCAAAGAGTGGAGTTTGGGACAACTATATCCACTGGAAAGTGAAAGGAGAATCACAGAAATCAGCAAGTCAGAGGGAGGAATTATAAATTCTGTGTGTTAATTCTGTCCAAATGTCTGCTGACTCTGAACCATGCATTTGCAAAGCAGACTCCAAATGGCCCAGGAGAGACTACAATTTCAGAAATAAGATTGCAGCAGCTGCCCAACGGCAGAGTTTGCACTTCAATCAAGTTAACTGACTGCTCTAAAACAACAACAAAAACTCTTTGGAGAAATATAATAACATTCAGTCTTTACAACACATTTACAATGTTCAGAACATAATCAAAAATTATTTAACATACATAGAAACAAAAAAATATAAACCATTTTCAAGATAAAAACAACCAACAGAGAAAGACCCTAAGATAACCTAGATGTTGGAATTAGCAGGCAAAAATTTTAAAGCAGCAATTATAACTCTGCTCAAGGATGGAAAGGGAAATATCATCATAATGAGAAGAAACAAATCATTTAAGATGATAAATAGAAGATACATAATTTTAAAAGATACAAATTTCAGAATTAAATAATACAATGAGATATGTATTGTATCACATACAATATGTGAGCTGTGTGTCACATACAATATGTGAGAAAACAATTACTAGAACGGCTTAACATAAGAATGGAAATAACAGAGGAAAAATTCAATAAACTAAACTCCATAACTGGAGCTGGATGAATGAAAGATATACAATTAAAATAAGAGAAAAAAAGGTTTTAAGGAATAATCAGACCTTCAAGGACTTGGGAGATAATATTCAAAAGTCTAACAATATGTAATTGAATGTGAAAGAAAATATACTTTAAAAAGTAATGACTAAAAATTTCCCCAATTTGGTGAAGACATTAGCTTACACACTCAAGAAGGTCAGCAAACCCTACATAGAATAAATACAAAGAAAATTATCTCTGAAAGCCAAAGATATAGAAAAAACTTGAATGCAACCAAAGACACACGGCACATGATCGACAGAGTAACAATGATTCCAATCAACTAATTTCTCAATAGAAAATGTAAAAGCCAGAAATCAACAGAACAACATCTTCAAATTACTAGGGAAAAATTTCAACTCAGAATTCTACAGAATATGCTACAAAACAAACACAAAATAAAAATATTTTTCAGATAAAATAAAACCAAGAAAATATATCACCAGCAGACCTTTACTATAAGAAGTGCTAAAGGAGTTTCTTAAAGTAGCAAAAAAAATAATACCAGACATAAAATCTTTAGGAAGGAATGAAGAGTGTTGGAAATAATAAATATGTGGGTAAATACAAAAGATGAGTTTCTCTCAGTTTCTTTATAGTACACTTGACTCTATAAATTAAAAATTATAACACTATCTTGAGAGCTTAAACAGTACATAATCTAAAGGGTATACAGTAGCTGCGAATGGGTCTATATGCTTGCAGTTTCTATATTCTAAATACAGTTTTAAAACATTAACTCTAAGTAAATTGTAAAAAGTTAAGGATGTATATTATACTCCTTAGAGCAAGCACTTAAAAAAATGCAAGGTGGTAGAGCCAAAAAGATAATAAGCAGACTAAAATGCAATTTTTTTTACAAATGCAATTTTAAAATGCCATAAGACAGTATAAAAAGATCAAAACAACAAAAAAAGAGGAGACAAACAGAAAACATGAATCCAACAGTATCAACAATTACATTAAATGCTAATAGACCAGACACTCCAACTAAAAGGCAGAGGTTGTTAAAACAGACAAAAAATCAAGTTCCAAATATATGTTCTCTTCAAGAGATGCACTTCATATATAAAGGTAAACTGAAAGTAAGTAGATGGATAAACTTACACCACGCCAACAATAAGAAAAAGAATGTTGGGGGGGCTACATTAATATATATTAATAGACAAAAATAAACATTAAGAGAAAGAGAATTATCAGAAATAAAGGGACACATTTTATAATGATAAAAATGTTAATTAATCAGAAAAACATAACAACTATATACATTATAACAATAAGGTTCCAAAATATATGAAACAACAATTGAAAATTAAAGAGAGAAATAATTCCACTTTCAGCAACTTGATAGAACAACTAAGCTCCCCCCCAAAATCATTAAATACATCATTGAAAGCCACCAACTAGAGAGCCCAAACTACACAGTTGTAACTGGCAGTGTTCTGGGGGCAATTTTGAAATTTCACATGTGGAAATAAGACTTGAGAATAAATTAGACACGTTCATCATGGCAGCAATCATATTTCTAGTTCCCCTTAATGGAAAACATCCCACTCCTGACCTTGCTTTAGAAGTACTGAGGAAGTACTGTTTTCAACATCAAGGGAATCCTTCTCTCTGCTATTATCATCCTTGTACACTGAGAGCTGCTGGGACTAGAACTGGTCAGTACCTTCCTACAGGCACTGAGATGTCTATATATACTTGCCAGCGTTCTGACATATGGTATCAAAGATTCTTCCTGAACAGAGATGATGATCATAAACTAGACCTCTCTGATGCTCTCTTGCAGAAATTCTAGCTAGGAGATACTGAGAAAATGAAGTTATTAGCAGATAGTATGAAAAGATGCACAGAAATGTCATGGCAGAGAAAGTTACGAGTTATATGCAGATCCAGTGTGACAGATAAAAAAACACAGGAAAGAAGAAATGAATAAGCAAGTCAGAGATGTAGAAGGCAGCAGACAGCAGAGAGTAGCTGAATGTGACTGAGGAAGAAGCACTCACCCTCCATAGGTGGATAATGCACTAACTCCTGCTTCAGGGGTTTCTAGAGCTGCCTGGCACTGACTTCAAGGGAGAGTTGGCTGTTCTATGGTTATTTTCTGAGAAGTCCACCAGACTCTTATTATTCATGGTCCATTACATTGTGAGTATACTAATAGTAAACCCCACCTTCTTTAAGGCAAAGCAAAGGGGCCTTCGTGCAATTAAAACATCTAATTAGGCCGAAGTTATTAGCAAAATCCAGGCTCTACTCAGTGCTTACCAACTTTAGTAGCTGGTACCAGAATTTCAGTTTAGTGATGACACTAACATACAGATTCAAGAACGTCAGCAAACCTCAAGCAAGATAAATACAAAAAAAAACCAAGAAACAAAAAAAACCCCACAGCCATCCCTAATCACATCATAGTCAAACTGCTAAAAACCAAAGACAGAGAAAAACTTGAAAGCAACCCATGACATGTGACACATCTTAGGCTTTCATGATATGCTGAAACTTTGTTTTCTTAATGCAGAAACATCACTATTTTAAAAAATAAAATATGCATTTCTTAATATATAAAGTTCATTTTTTTAAAGTGGAACACATATTCAAAGGAAAGCAAGAAAAGCTATTTTCTTCATTTAATTCCTAAATCTTTCTGAAATGCATTAAATAATAGTACCTACTTCTTCCTGGCTCTGAGTCACATTTATTTGGAAAGAGACTGTAAGAGACATATGTTTCTCAATAAAGAATAACAATAAAAATAGTGGCATGAATATTATAGTTTATAAATGGTAATGGACACTAACTAGAATTAGATCCATGACTTGGAATAGAGGAATTTTGGCTGCACTGAAGAGTTTAACAGCTTGGGCAACAGAGTCAGACAAAACTGAATTCGGCTCTCAGCTTTTCTACTTCTTTACCTAAGAGATATCAGAACAGTTTCTCTGAGCCTGTTTCCTCATTTGTAAGGTAGGGATAATAGTAGTCTCTATCTCGTATGATTTTTGTGAAAACTAAATGAGATAATGTGTGTAAAGTGCTTCACACCACACGCAGCACATAATGAATCCTCAATAAATCAACACTGTTGTTCTTTGTACTATTAGGCACACCCAGCAAAGGAAGATCAGGGCCATGATTTTAGGAACTGCAACCTGATAAGCCCTTGCTTGGAGGAAGAAAGAGAGGGGAGAAATGAAGAGACTAGAAAAATGTGAAGAAAGCTTAAGTATGGCTGCAGAGAAGTCAATATGAAAACAAGCTCCTCTGGGTTCACACTCTCAAAGGCAGGATTCCAGAAGGGTGTTAGTGATTCCTAAGCCTCTAGGGGCAAGGATTATACTTGTCTTTATATGCCTGGAACATGGTGGAGAGCCTGGCCCAATAAATGCTGCTTGAACGAATGAATGATGTGATGATTAAGAGCCACTGCAAAAATGGCAATACTGTGAGGGTCTGGAAGAAAGTCCCAAAGCCACCAAAGCCCCAGGAAGCACGGGTGACTTCTGACCACTGGCTCCCACTTGGCACCAGTTCTTGAACTTGAGAACTCCAGCTGCCAAGTGAGTGCATGGCATCATATTATCATCGCTGGCACAAAGTAGGTATTCAGTAATATATACTGAATGCATGACTACATGAATAAAAAATGACATCCTCTGAAAAACCTGTTCATCAAAATCACTAAAATGTCACTGATTCATGGGAAACATATGGGCAACATTTTTCTGGAGATGGATGGAAATTATAGAACAAGGTCTTAACGAAATCACTTTGTACTTATCTATTATGCTTCCTAATTAAAGTGCATTGCAATATAGACCAATTTATAAAATATAGCTTGGCCCACGAAAGACATAAGAGAGCCAAACTGTTGCCAAGGACAGGATGAACTTGAATTATTTAAATGAAAATTCTTGTCTATCCAGTCACCTCAATAAAGTGCTGACACAGCAGCATCTGGATTATGGTTTCTAGTTTTCTATTAATTCTGATTCATATTTATAACCAGACCCTAAACGTACACCCAATTCCTCATGCATTTTCATGAAACATATATGTTTTGAGCGAAAAGAATTGAGAGTGAAAGTAAAAAAAAAATGCAAAAAATTGTTCCAGTCCTTGACAATTATTCTATGTGATGTTCCTTGACTTTAAGAAGTACAGCAGAAACTAATGCAACATTGTAAAGCAACTATATTCCAATAAACATTAATTTTAAAAAATTAAAAAAAAAAAAAAGAAGTAGTAACAGTGCATAAGAGAAGGAATTAAAAAGAAAGCACTGTAAATGTTTGAAATGCTGTAAAAATCATGAGAATTTTGTTTCTCTGTAACACCTAATATGAAGCCATTTACATAGAGAATTTTTTTTTACATGTTCTAAAAGCAGCATGCAGTAGGAAAAAGGCAGCCTTGGGCTAGAAATGCAAATTCTTGTTATTATTAAGTATGGAAAGATTGGAACCAAGAAAAGTCAAGTTCTGCCCAGGCTATAATAACAGGAACCCAATATGGAGTTGCCACATGCAATGTTTCTAATGCACTTCTCTCAGTATTTCACAATAAGCCATTACCATGGCAACTTAACCTCCACCACACAAAAGAAACACCTCAAATTTCTTTCTTCAGAATGACACAGATCTCTTACAGAATCAAAGGATTTGTTTGAAAAATACTTCTCTAATGCTATTTTTAATAGCCAAAAGATAAGATTTTAGGAAGCAGGTGGTCAATGTATAATACAAGCAAAATGAAGAACCAAGTACGTGAATAATTATTACACATTTTTGCAGGTTTAAGTGGCTTGATGGACATGAATTTGAGCAAACTCCAGGAGATAGTGGAGGACAGAAGCCTGGCATACTGAAGTACATGGGGTCGTAAAGAGTTGGCCATATGGAGAAGGAAATGGCAACCCACTTC
The DNA here is from genome assembly GCF_054371585.1 of Giraffa tippelskirchi. NCBI lineage: Eukaryota > Metazoa > Chordata > Mammalia > Artiodactyla > Giraffidae > Giraffa > Giraffa tippelskirchi. Next base: position 126,209,171 of record NC_137276.1, on the reverse strand, counting down.
AGCATTCTTGCCTGGAAAAGTCCATGGACAGAGGAGCCTGGTGGGCTGCAGTTCATGGGGTTACATGACTGAGCATGCGTGCATGAGGGTAGAGGGAGATGGGTTGGTAGCAAGAAACTGGTAGAACTAAAAAAAAATAAAGAGTTGGACATAACAACTGCACAACAACAAACAAAGTGGCTTGAAGTTCTACTGTAATGATGTAAATTAATACAAATCTGTGTACACTGATTACAGGAACAACTTAATTAAGGTGATTCCCATTCCTTCTCCCACCCCTCTTCCAAATACCAATGGGATAGAAGTGTTTCAGTTTTATGCTGCTTTCAAAGGCACATGCAACCCACTCCAGTCACTGGTCCTTAATATCAACCATCTTATCTAAAGACTCTTTCTGGCAACCAGTCGTTTATATACACACAGCAATGTGGATGGAAAAAAGAACTCATTTCCTGTGTGAGTTTCAAATGATGAAAAATTGAGAAGAATTTAGGAGTCAAACAATGGAGGGTAAATCCATCAGAGGGTTGTCCTGATTAGGACATTAAGCAGAGATCAAAGAGAAAGTGGGACTGGTTGGTGCGGATCCACCCTGTTGGAAAAATCACTTAAAATGTGGGCCACCTCTTGGCACATCCATAGCATCATCTTTTAGAAAAAAAGGAAGGCTTCTATTTCATAATCCAAGTAGCTTCCTTTCTAGCATGACATGTCCTCAGACATGTCAACTTAAAAGACCTGAGGCCTGGCATGAGCTAAAAAAGCAGGCTCAGTAAGTGAGAGATGGGAACTCAGAGGCCCTTTGAGCACTCTGGTAATTCCTCTGTTCCTTGATGTTGTGTTTCTAGTAGAAATTCTCTTGAAAACCTGCTAAATATTGAAGTGCTCTTCAGACATGAATGAAGATATAAGAATGAGAGCTTGTGTGAAGCTTTTAAGATAATTCTGAGGCCCTAAGTTTTTCAGCATCTGTTTACTCTGTACATATTTCAAGTTCAATCACATCAAATGTCCATTTAACATACTCGAATTCAACAAAAGGCACTGGATCAGAAGACGGAAAGGAGGAAAAACAATTCAAGCCATTCTGCCAGTGATTTCCTTCCTCTAAGGACTGTTCAGGAATGGGTAGAAGGTGGGAGGGTCTGTGTTTCCTCAACTGAACCCCATTTCTCCTGGCTGACACAGAGTGACCACCTCATTGGGCTTAAGCCCCGTTTCCTTAACTGAAACTCATTTCTCCTGGCTGACACAGAGTGATCACCTCACGGGCTTAAGCCATCCTGAAGTTCATAGCCCTAAACACAAGCTGACTACTTCACCTGGTATTCAACAGCACTGGAGAAAAAAGGAGGCTGAGAACTGGTATGTTGGCTTCCAATATGAAGGGTTCCCAAAGGATTTTCAAGGGTAGCTTTAACTATACCTTGTTTTCTTCTTACTCTTTGACTTTGGAACAAACCTGGCATGTAAAATGCACCTCCACTATTTTTAATCCTAGGATATGTCAGAGGACCTTGAGTTTCTGGAACCAGACTTTTTGGTTCCTTTCAAATGCAGATATTACTACCTGAGATTTGAAATGAACTTCAAAAAATATCCAGCTTATAAATAGAGTGAAGCTCAAAAGTTTGTTTGCAAGCTGGCTGTTTGGAACTCAGAATGCATTCTGCTATAAAAACAATGTTATAAATGGTGCAAAAGGTATGTGGGTTCCAAGAATAGACTGCATACATCTTTGTACTGAGATTCATGTATTTGCCAAAGAAAAATAGAAGAAAAAGGAGTATAGAGAAGGAAATATAATCCAGTGGCTAAAAGTGCTCGAACCAGGCTGTATGAGTTCAAAGGCAATTGCCCACTAACATTTGGTCTTAACCAACTGCCTCAGTTTGCTAACCTATAAAATGGGACTAATAGAATATTTCTCTCAGAGGCATGAGTGAGGATACGGTCAGCCAAATAATGCACATCACACATTAAAAAGCTCTGTGTTTGCTCCTACAATCAGTTCTCTGGGTGTGAACTGCTTGCACACTGCAACATTTCTACTACCAGTGGTTCTTTAAAACCAGCCATTCTTGAGAAGGGGAAACTCAGGAACCTTAACCAAACCAATATTTGATTGAATTTGAAAGGTAGAAAGGAGAGGATGTGCTAAGGGAAGGGATCTAGGAGAAGTTCCCCTCACCATGCTCCTACACCTGCTTCTTTCCTTCACCGATCACTGTGCTGCCCCTGTTCTGCTCCCCTCCAATCTGGGGTGTCTGAAACCAGGGGGCAGATAAGGATGTGAGGTGATGAAGGGGAGGAGAATTCCTCCAGGCTTCCCAAAGTCCCCTGGACAATCCTCCTTGGAGGTATCTTAACAGAACAACCCCAGAGAAGTGAGGACAAGGGAGAGCTTTTCCAGCTGCTTCCTGGGGCTTCCCCTGGGCCCTGCCTCCTTGTGTCCTCACTCCTCTTCACCACATTGTCCCACTGGCTGGCCTCCCACTTCTAGATCTTCTCATGGTTTCGCAAAGGTCCTCCATGGAAAATGGCAGAAAATTGTGGATTATACACAAGAGAAAACACCCAGAATCTTGTGTGGACCCTCATCACTTTCTCAATCTCAGCAAACATATCCTCAAATAAAAACATATTCGGGGAAAGAAAATTATATTTCCTGACCCTTTACAGTGCATTTAAGTACATACCAATTGCTTGCACTGTTCATCCATTTATTCCTTTAACTCAGTAAATCTGTCGTGTTTAGCTTCTGAGAATACCTTCTGCAACTTCAATAGTGTGTTATCTGTAAAATGATATTTAAACTTTTTAAAAAGTTCAGCTTAAGTATAATTTCATTCTAACTTTGTATGTGAACTCAAACCCATAATAAAACTGTTGCTATAAAGTTTTTAACATTAAAAAGTTTATCTCCACACCATATGGAAACATATATACTACCATATATAAAGTGGATAGCCATTGGGAATTTGCTGGATGACTTAGGAAACTCAGGACTTCCCTGGTGGCTCAGATGGTTAACCGTCTGCCTACAATGTGGGAGACCTGGGTTCGATCTCTGGGTCAGGAAGATCCCCTGGAGAAGGAAATGGCAACCCACTCCAGTACTCTTGCCTGGAAAATCTCATGGACAGAGGAGCCTGGTAGGCTCCAGTCCATGGTGTCACAAAGAGTCAGACATGACTGAGTGACTTCACTTCACTTCACTTTAGGAAACTCAAACTGGTGCTCTGTGACAACCTAGAGGGATGGGATGGGGAAGGAGGTGGAAGGGAGGCTCAAGGGGGAGGGGACACATGTACATACTTATGGCTGATTCATGTTGATGTATGGCAGAAACCAACCCAATATTGTAAAGCAATTATACTTCAATTAAAAATAAATAAAATTTTTAAAAAGTTTTTAACATTTACTTGTTTTTGTTTAAGGAAAATTTCCTACCCTCAAAGAGCTAAGAGTTTATATCAGGCAGAATGTCAACTTTGATTAGGGGCAGCCTTATGTATCTTCAGCTGGGACATAGCAACTCAGCCTATGGTTTCCAGAGTATGGCTTCCTGGTCCTATCTGGGTACAGCCCTGCTGATGGCCTGGGGGTTACTCAGAGTCTGAAGAAAAGGCAGATGGTGTCTCTGATACAATCTTTCATTTTCTGAAGTGAACATAGCTCAACTCTTGCCCAGAATGAGTATACTGGTCATGTGTATGTTTAAAGATGCTCGTGGAGTTGTGGGGGGAGGCTCTATAATGAGCATTAAAACTGGACTTCATCAAAGCAGACTGCATACTTATTTATTTGTTTATTTGGAAATCCAGAGTATTAACAATTAAGCCAGATTTCTAAGCTTTTTTTTCCCTTCCATCTGCCCAAAGTACTGGAGCCACCAATATGGTCCCCAAGGAGATCAAACCAGTCAATCCTAAAGGAAATCAACCCTGAATGTTAGAAAGATTAGATGATGCTGAATTATTAGAAGGAGCAGAAGGATTGATGATGAAGCTGAAGCTCCAAATACCAGGATATTTGGAATTACTTGCAGAAGAATAAAAGAGCATAAGAGAGAATATACAATAGGAAATGTTGACAACAAGTTGAAGATTTTCCTTTGACTACAAAATAAATTTAGGTGTGTCAGTGCTTTTCAAGGGGTGCCTTTTCCCCATGGTTCTTGAGCTGTGTTAAGCAATGTCTTTTAACAGTGGCTCTGCCCACTGCATTTCTAACATGTGGTAAAATTGTTCCTTTTTGCCCTTTTTAATTTAGGTGTGGGCATGTGACTTGCAAGGTCAATGTCATGTGAGCAGAGATGCCAGGAATCACTTCTGGGCAGAAGCTTTAAAAGCCAGTGAGCCAGTGTGCCATTCACCATTCTCTCTTTATGAGTCTGACAGAGCAATGGGCAATGTCCCAGAGGTGGCTGCTTGTTGATGTGGGTCACAGAGAAGGGACAATGCAGAGCGTCCCCAGCTGTGGGGTGAGGGAGCGAGAAATAAATCTTGTGCTTGAAGCCACTGAGATTTGGGGGCTGGGTGCTCCAGCAGCAAAACCTGGACTTTAGGTTCTCATAGATAAAGAGTAGGAGAGGAGAGTCTTTTTCACTGCTGGGCTGGCTGTACAGGAATCCCTGGAGTGGCCCCTCCTGTGTCTTTCTATATAACTTCATTGACTTCCTTGCAATTATCTTTTAATTTCAAAGCTCTCATCTATAAAATTTAACATCTTATAAAGGCACGTAACTTTATTTTTTGATCTTTCATTGGTACTGTTGCTTTGAAGCAGTATTGAGGTATGATACAAATCCTAAAAGATGATGCTGTGAAATTGTTGCACTTAATATGCCAGCAAATTTGGAAAACTCAGCAGTGGCCACAGGGCTGGAAAAGGTCAGTTTTCATTCCAATACCAAAGAAAGGCAATGCCGAAGAATGTGCTAACTACCTCACAATTGTACTCATCCCACATGCTAGCAAAGTAATGCTCAAAATTCTCCAAGCCAGGCTTCAACAGTATGTGAACCGAGAACTTCCAGATGTTCAAGCTGGATTTAGAAAAGGCAGAGGAACCAGAGATCAAATTGCTAACACCCGTTGGATAACAGAAAAAGCAAGAGAATTCCAGAAAAACATCTACTTCTGCTTCATTGACTATACTAAAGCCTTTGACTGTGTGTATCACAACAAACTGTGGAAAATTCTTAAAGAGATGGGAATACCAGACCACCTCAACTGCCTCCTGAGAAACTGTATGCAGGTCAAGAAGCTACAGTTAGAACCGCACATGGAACAATGTACTGGTTCCAAATTGAGAAAGGAGTACATCAAGGCTGTGTATTGTCATCTTGCTTATTTAACTTATATACAGAGTACATCATGCAAAATGCCCCACTGGATGAAGCACAAGCCAGAATCAAGATTGCAGGGAGAAATATGAATAACCTCAGATATGCCTACAACACCACCTTTATGGCAGAAAGTGAAGAGGAACTAAAGAGCCTCTTGATGAAGGTGACAGAAGAGAGTGAAAAAGCTGGCTTAAAACTCAACATTCAAAAAATGAAGATCATGGCATTCGGTCCCATCACTTCATGGCAAATAGATAGGGAAACAATGGAAACAGTGACAGACTTTATTTTTGTGGGGCTCCAAAATCACTGCAGATGGTGACTGCAGCCATGAAATTAAAAGACGCTTGCTCCTTGGAAGAAAAGCTACAACAAACCTAGACAGCGTATCAAAAAGTAGAGACGTTACTGTGTCAACAATGATCTGTCTAGTCAAAGCTATAGTTTTTCCAGTAGTCATGTATGAATGTGAGAGTTAGACCATAAAGAAGGTGCCAAAGAATTGATGCTTTTGAACTCTGGTGTTGGAGAAGACTCTTGAGAGTCCCTTGGACAGCAAGGAGATCCAACCAGTCCATCCTAAAGGAAATCAGTCCTGAATATTCATTGGAAGGACTGATAACTGAATCTGAAGCTCCAATACTTAGGCCGCCTGATGCAAAGAGCCGACTCCTAAGAAAAGACCCTGATGCTGGGAAAGATTGAAGGCAGGAGGAGAAGGGGATAATAGAGGATGAGATGGTTGGATAATATCACCAACTCAGTTTGACCAAGCTCTGGGAGATGGTGAATGACAGGAAAGCCTGGCATGCTGCAGTCCATGGGGTCACAAAGAATCGGACATGACTGAGCAACTGAACAACAAATTGAGGTGTGAGGGAGGAAGAAAGCTCTAGATGGGGAATGAGAAGGTGAAGGCTGTTTTGCTGGTTTACTGGCTCTACCATTAACCATCTGTGTGACCCCTGAACAAAGAAGTAATGTTTTGAGGCTTCAGTTTCCTTGTCTATGGCATAAGGATATTGAATTAGACCCCATTAGTAGCATCCTGAGTACATAGCCCTGAGACAGGGCTCCACATAGGCACGGCTTTTCTCCATCTTAATCAGACAAGCAAAGCATTAAAAATCTATTTGTTAATATTATAATTCAAAATAATTCACATAAAATCCAGCTTGCTGATTGTTTGCTTGCTTTTCTATGTGCATCATATTCAATAAATATTTACCGAGTGCTTGCTGAATGCCGTACACTCTTCTAAGCACTGGATATACAGTTACACACAGTACAAGCAAAAAATCCATGCCCTCCTAGCGTTGACATTCTAGAGGATTTCCAATTTTTATCTTGAAAATTTGGAAGATCTTGGAACATGGGGCCCATATTTCAACATAGTAAGAATTCTTGAGAAGCTGGGTAATAACTGTACCTTTAGACTAGGCATTGAGTCCCACCTCTGTGGGTATGGGAATGCCCAGCCAGGCCCTCCCTTTAACTTCTGGCCCCTGTAGGCTTTTGAGTTTGTGATGTTTGGACTAAGGGACATCTAAGGGTCCTTTATTCCTAACAGCCATGATTCTAAAAGCACAAGCAACATAAAATGAAAACTTTAAGTATATTCAACATCTACATCTTATGGAACATCTTATTATGAAATATCTACATCTTAATACTGTTACTAATTTTAACACTGAGATGTGGATATATGTTTTAAAAAAAAAAAGATATGGCCTCTGTCCTCTCTCCCTCCTAGCCCCACTATCTTTCACTTGACTGTCCAATTCTGCAAAGACAGAAATATACCCAGCACATGCCAAGTCTCCTTGGCTTCGGTCTTGTTCCTTTTCTCTCTCTGCTGCTGCCCTCCTGGAAAGCTTTTCATTCTGGAAATGCAAGTTAGCTTTGTAAATAACCAGGGGTGCACATAGCTTAGGTATCTTAAATATTTAACTACCTGTCTAAAATTTTAGTTTAGTAGTTAGATGGAAATTAGCATATGTCTTTAGCAAGATTCTAGAACATCCTCTGTTTGCTCTACAATGTTATTTACTAACTGCATCACTGTTCTCCTTCATAGCAAATGCAAGAACACATGTGGATGCTGAGGAATGGTTTGTGTTTCAGCCTCACTGGGAACAGGCTTTGTAAAAAAAATATGTAGGCTGGAAGATATTAGAAAATTATTTGCAAGGTTATTATAAGTCATCTATCCTATAGCTTTTCTTTTTATTTCTTTCTTGTTCTTTGCTCTTTCTTTTTTCTCTCTTCCTGAGGGGTTGTAGATGAGTCAGTTTTTTGAGTCATTTTCTTATTAAGTAGCAGGGTTAATGGTATCAAGATTAGGGAAGAAGTAAGTCAGAACACCAAAGCTATTACCACATATATTAATGGATATATATACACACATATATACACCCACAGCACACACACACACACACACACACACACATTCCATTACTCAAGTGAAAGACAATTAAAAGATCATTTTTCTCTGCAAAAAATTTCATCTAACAGGTAAGACATGGTAAGCCAAGTTTCTACCAGAGCAAAATTTTATAGCCAAGTTACAAAAGCTTGAAAATAGCAAGACACAATGGAAACCTTGACACACTCTTAATTATACTGTCATCAGACACAATGTTAAAATGTACATATAAATATTCCCTTTTAATCCTATGAATTAGTCCTGTAGATGTGTCTAGAATTATATTTCTAATGTCTGACATACCTATCCCACCTCTAAGAAAAATAATTATTCTAAGTTCCAGATTAAAGTGAGTTCCTTTCAGTTAAGTTTCTATAAATATCTCCCTGAAGCTGAAAGACAGTACCAAATATTAATGGTAATAAAAAAATAATAATTTCAACAACTAACATTTACTGAGAACTTGTTATGTTCTAGGCCCTGTGCTAAACGTGGTAGCCTTATGTTATACAATCATCACAACTACCCTAAGACATGGTTCTTTCACAGTTTATTCTCCATTTGCCCCTTTGGGTCCATTTTCCACCTTTTATTATCCCATTCTGCGCCCTGGGTGCCAATCTTTACAGATGTCATCATCAAGTGCCCATGCCTTCTGGCTTCTGTCAGGTTCCCAGAGTAGGATGAAAGTGAAGTCTGGGCATCTATTCTTCCATCTCTGTCTCTTGGGGCCCTGAGCTAGCTTTCTCTCTGTCACCCCATCTCCTGGTCAGAGGCCCTTTCCTAAAGCCACCATACTCTCTTAAGCTTCCAGTAATTGCTCCCCTCCTTACCCCTTCAGATATGGGAGTTACTTTACTTTACCCACGATGTTTTACCATCCTCTGTTGAGTGCTCTTACTTTTGCCTACACTCTTGTTATTAGTCCCTCATTAAACTCTCTCAGTTACTTTGAGTATGCTGTTAATTTCCTGGACTCTAAACAATACAGGACTACCATTTCCCTTTTTTAGGCTGAAAAAAAAATTGAGGCTTTGACATGTTATGTGATTTGTACAAGACTGCTCAGCTAGTAAATGCTAGAGTCAAGATCTGGACTGAGGTGTCAGCCTGAGCTCTTACCAATACTGTACAAGGTCTGTAACAGGATCCCCATTATGCTGGTTTTCTGCAAAGTGTTAAGAAAAGCATCTACACTTCCAGTCCAGGAAGAGGAGCTGACTTTAGCTTACTACTATTGAGCTGGGCCATGTTGGTTTTCTAAAGCCGCCTTGGTTTTATCATCTATAAAATGGGGGAAATAGATGGTAAATTGGAGAAGGAAATGACAACCCATTCCAGTGCTCTTGCCTGGAGAATCCCAGGGACAGGGGACCCTGGTGGGATGCCTGGGGTCGCACAGAGTCAGACACAACTGAAGCGACTTAGCAGCAGCAGCAGCAGCAGACGGTAAATAGACTTACTCTGGTAATCATTTGCTACAGATACAAATAGCAAATCATTATGTCGTATACCTGAAACCTACATATAGACACTGCAATGGTTCAACCTGAAATTTTTTGACAATCTTTCTGACGTTCAGTAGAAGTTGTATTTCAAATTTTGAATGTTGGTCTTTTCCTGAGCCAGTGATATGTGGTACAAAACTCTCTCTCAGGATGCTAAGTGGCAGCAGTGAGCCACAGCTCCCAGTCAGCCAAGATATCATGGGGTAAAGATACACTTACAACCATTCTGCACCCAGACAACCATTCTGTTTTTCACTTTCAGTGAATTACATGAAATATTCAAGACTTTACCATAAAATGGTCTTTGTGTTAGGTGACTTTTGTCCTACTGTAGATTCATGTGAGTGTTCCGAGCATGTTTAAGGTAGGCAAGGTTGAGCTATGATGTTCAGTAGATTATATGTATTAAAGGCAGTTTTGAGTTACTTATAGTGAGTTTATCAGCATATGTGTTCATTGTAAGTTGAGGAAAATCTGCAATGTTATATGTCCATTTTACCTCAAGAAAAATTAATACATAAATAAATTAAAATGGAGTAAATAGACTTATTCCAATTATTGCTCAGGATTCTTTTAAGAATAAAAGTGAGGTAATAGATGTGAAAAGACATTAAAAGGATGTGAGTGTTAATGTAAATGCTAAGTTATTTTTCCTTGGGTAAAACAATTTGTATGGGCTTCCCTGGTGGTTCAGTGGTATAGAATCTGCCCACCAATGCAAGTGACGTGAGTTTGATCCCTGGGTCAGGGAGATCCCCTGGAGAAAGAAATGGAAACCTACTCCAGTATTCTTGCCTATGAAATCCCATGGACAGAGAGGCCCAGCGGGCTATATTCCACGGGGGTGGACACAACTTAGTGACTAAACAACAATAAGAAAACAATTTGTAACAGTATTAATATGTAGCTCTCTCTATAAATACTTAAATATATGTATGTATGCATGCTCACACATGTGGAATGTGTCATATTCATTCTGTAGGTTAAAACATCACTGTTCTTCCATAACACAAACCCTTTGTCAGGGCATCTACTACTATCTGTCGACAGTTCAAACTTGTGTAAGTCCTTTCTATTAGGATCCCACATTTATATTCAATCATTTTAAAGAGTAAGAAAATTTCACTTACATTGATAATTCTCTGTGTAACAAGATATACCTATAACTTTGGAAATATGATGATATAGACAGGAAGATATATTTCATAAAATGGCTTTACCCCCACATGAACAGTAATGAGGAACTTTTTTCTTAACTTGGGCCCATTTACGCTATAGTTGAGATACAAAATCCATAATAATCATGGTTGAGATAAAAAATAAATAAACATAGGCTTCTGTAAGGAATAGTGAAAAGATGGATTCTACTCCTTTACATATGCTGGGAAGTAGATAGATATTTAACAATATTCTGGGACACTGGCTTGGGATGAATCATTGTTTCAATCTATAAAGCCTCAGGTCCTGAGGAATTCCAGGACACCTCAGTGAACAGGGTGCTCTCTAGTGAGGAAGTGGTGACCAGGCGGGATCCCAGAGAACTCAGCAATTTGCCTGATGTTCATTGTCAAGTAGAGGCAAAGTCAGGGCTCCTGAGTGTATCCTGGTCACCAGCCTACTTTGCTTACAGATCCATTGACAGTGACCTCCTTGCCCATTGTTGGCTGGTCACAGTGTCAGGAGGTAAAAATGAGCACTCTGTACCACAGAGATAAGCCCCACCTTCCTTTGATCTCTTTCTGGCTCATTCTCTGATAATGGGAATATCACTTAATTGTTTGATGACTCAACTTTCTTAACAACAAATTATGTACCAGCTTTCAGCCTCTTGTTCATAAGATTACTAAAGAATATTTTAGAGGCTTAAGAAAATGTTGCCTCAGAAAGACGAAGGACAATTAATTCTTTGTTTCTTGAGCTGGAGTTATCTATGCACTTGTCACAGGCTCCTATTCCATGACGAGCTTTTAATTAGACAACCTATCCCGGAAGCTCCTGCTCACGCAGCTTTGTAGCTGGGCAGACATATTGAAGCAATAAAGCAAAATAGTTACGAGGCTGACCTCTGGAGTCAGGCAGGTGGAATGACCCTGGACTGATTTCCTCTCTAGGCTTCAGTTTACTCACCTATCAAATGAAGATAAAAGCACCAGCCTCACAGAGTTTTAAATGGAAGAAAGGTAAGAACTTAGCAATGTGTCTACACATAAGAATGCAATGAATGGTAACTCCCACCTGTACATTTTGGACATAGCACTTAATGCGTTATATAAATTTACTTAATTTTTGCCTTTTCACACCCACTCTGTCCCTCCAGTGCTTTGAATTGTGCCTAGTATACAGCAGGTATTCAATAAATATTGGATGAGTGAATCAAGGAAAAGTATAAGATAGGGTTTCTGCTCTTCATGAATTTACTATCAAGTTGACAGATAAGACATTTACCATACTTGGCAGAAAATTAAGTGGTATGTGAGTTATATACACAGAGGCAAAAGAGAGAACTCCCTTCTGACCAGATGGGAAAGAAAGGAAAAGTGGAGAAGAGGGCTTGGAGCTTCAATTATTCCTCTCTCCCAGTGCTCAAAAAGAATGTCACTCCACACTCTTGTCACCCAAACACTGACAGTGTTTCCCCTCCATTTTCCTGGGTTTAGCTTGATAGGTAGCTATATTTGTTTCCTATTGCTGCTATAACAAATTATACCACAAACCTAGTGTTTACCAACACACATTATTCCCCTGCAGTTCTGGAGGTCAGTCCCAAGTCAGTTTTACTGAGTCAAAGTTTGGATGCAGACAGGGCTGATTCTTTCAGAGACCCTAGGAGAGAATATATTTCCTTGCCTTTTCCAGCTTCGATAGCTTTTTCATTCCTTGGCTCTTGGCCCTGTCCTTTATCTCCAAAGCCAGTGGCATAACATCCTCAAATCTCTCATTGCTTCTGTCATCACACCGCTTTCTGCCTGACTCTTCTGTAGTCAAATTCCCCTCTGCTGCCCTCTTGTAAGGATACTTGTGATTACATTTAAGACTCATTTGGATAATCCAGGATAATCTTCCCATCTCAAGATCTTCAACTTAATCACATTTGCAAGTTCTTTTTGCCACAGAAGGTAATATTCACAGGTTCCAGGGATTAGGACTTTAATATCTTTGAAGGCCATTATCCAGCCTTCCACCACAGCCAATAAAATAAGGAGGAAGGAAGTTCCTATCAAACAATGTGGGTGTGTCCCAGTCCATCTTAATAATGAATCCAGCAAATGCCAGTGAGTCAATAAGACGCATACCCAAGTCACACTGTGTCTCCTGTTAATTAGAATTCATTTAAATTTTTCCACTGAATTTCATTTGAATGTATGGATTTAAGCTAATATTGTTTGCTACTGGTGCCATGGAAGGGTAAGATAGACAATATTTCCTAAGAAATAGAAACATGAAGCAAAAAAGATCCAATTAGAGATACTGGGTGAGAGGTTAAGGAGGCTCAGGAGTAGAATGCTCAAAAAGTGAGAGGAAGCTTCAGGGCTCATTCTGGATGGACCCAAGCTTGTGGTCATTTCTGACAAAAAAAGGCAGCTGCTGACACTCCTCCTTCCTTGAGAGGAATTTCCACCGACATGGGAAGAGGGCCAAATGAGCAGTCAACTGGCACCCACTGAGCTTGCAATAATAATTCCATTACTTCACAGAGTATGGGCCATTCAAATACACATAGAACTATGCTCATTATACCCTGGAGGAGGAAATTGCAACCCACTCCAGTGTTCTTGCCTGGAAAATTCCATGGACAGAGGAGTCCAGCAGACTACAGTTCATAAGGTGGCAAAGAGTCAAACACTACTGAGCGACTAAGCATGCACGCTCATTATAGTGAGATATTTGACATTTCCACAACTGGTTTTTGCGCTCATATGTTGGGAAATTTTGATTGGTTTTAGCATATTAAAAGTCTCCCTCTTTGTAGTACTGTCAATACTTTATTAAACATTGTATAAAACCTCTGGAACTGGTCTTCTTCAGGGTGAAGATGTAGCCCCATTTTCTTTTTAAGTTCAATAGCCATAGCTCCTACCAGAGGTGACAGTCTATATAAATGTGGCCACAATACCTGCCACCTACTTGACTCAGAAAAGTTATTTACACTGCCAGCTGTTGTATAAAACCACCTTAACACCGTTCCCCTGGAGAAGGAAATGGCAACCCACTCCAGTATTCTTGCCTGAAAAATTCCATGGACGGAGGAGCCTGTTGGATTACAGTCCATAGGGTCACAAAGAGTCAGATACAACTGAGCGACTGAGCACACACGCGCACACACACCCCTTAATCCTGCTTATCACATTGTGCATGTCACTAGGCTCTGCCCGTACTCATAGCATCATATTTCCATGGAGACTAATACATAGAGCAGTGTAAAATTATAGATAACAGGAGAAAAGTAAGTAGCATAAATCAAATGCATGCTGCATATCTGGGGTGCTCCAAAGCTGATCACTGCACTTGTGAGGACAGGGAGTCTTGATTTCCGTATGGATACCTATCAACAGTCTACAGAGCTCCAAGCCCCCACCTCTCTAACCAGTTAGCTCTTTACCTCCTAAAAGCAGGGACTCATACACAACTGCAATATTTGTAGTGAACAAATGGGGCTAGATTAAGGTTCAGTGTAACAAGGCGGAGTCACACTCCTGAGTCCCTCTGCCCCACACATAGTGGGTGGAATAGCTTCCTAAGAGCACCTTTCCCTCTTCTCTCTTTCACAGATGAATCATCTTCCTTAGGCACTCTTCCCATTACATCACTCAGTGATAAAGGACATGCAATGACTACCTGCCAGCTTTCTGGTTGAGCCCCAATTCCTCATCTGGGAACTTGAGGTACCTCTGGTCCAGGTGTATAGCCTTGTCCTGAAGTTGGACTCCATCCAGGCTGGGCTCCTCACTTATCCCACATAGTTCACCTGTTCTCCCAGCTTCACTCATCAACTACTCACCCTTCAATAGAGGACTCAAGCCTCACCATCTTCTTGAAGCCTTCTTGCTACCTCTCTGGTCAAAATGACCTCTCCCTTCCCTGCCCTCCCACCACAGACTCTTACTTCATTGGATTATAAATAATTTCCCCAGTCACTGCTTCCAACTCTACTCCTTGACCTGCCCTACCTCCTTCACTGGGTGATATTTTTCATGAGGCTGTGCTGGCTCAATTTCATATCTTTCTAGGCAATTTTCTTAAAACACTTCCTAGACTCAGACCTGCTCCTTTTAAAATGCCTACTTCATATTTAATTCATATCTCTCTTCCCTTCTCATCCCTGACCCTACCCTAGTCAAAATACTGTGGGCACACGAGAGGGGAGGATGACGGGGGCCTTCTGCCCCTTGGATACATCTCCCCTCTCCTTCCTGCATATTTCTCCTAGTGCTAGTCCAGGAGAACAAGGGAAAAGAGACAGAGAGACGTCTCCCTGCTTTTCTGTTTGTGCAGAGGTCCTATCCTCTCCACATCCAAGGCCTAATTGTGCCCCACACCCCATTATACCCCTTCATGCCCTTGCCCCAGGTTGCACCAGCCAGCTCTCCCCTGATTTTTCCTCCACACCTTGGCAGTTGCCAGTGGCTTGATAACTATCAGAATAGCATCCCTCACTGTCCCTGATTTTGAGGATGGTGGATGGCTTGGCAGGTTGGTAAGTGATTCTCTTGGAGTCTCCCTCTTGGCTTTGGGATAGAAGGCAAAATACCCCCTTCCCTTGCAGGCGGTTAGTGGAAGGAAAAAGACCACTTCACGAAGAGATCTCTCATTCTCTCCCTAGTCAGCCTCTCTATATTAGTTTGGCTGAGTGAGTGGTAGAGATGGTCCCAGGGCTGGTTTTGCTGGAACCCCACTCCTCAGCAAGTGTAACAGGACATGGTAGACCACTAGATTCAGCAGCTTTCTGTACAGGACTAATCTCAAACCCTGAGCAATGGGAAATTGCACTTGGCACCTAGCTTTCTCTCTAGTTTCTAGAATTGTGAAGTCCCAGTCTACTGCCCATTCATCATCTGGCATGTGACACTTGATAGATCAGGTTGGTCGAAAGATGGTAAGAAGACTGGGGGCATCCAGCCTTCTCAAGGCTCCTCCTTTAGTGAGGTCAACTAACTCCTCTTTCTTTGATGCTGACCACAAAAACTGGGTGAGCTGGAATCTGTGGTTAATAACATTCAACTCGATTTACTATTATAATTATACTGAATAATCCATTTTATATTACTGCTAGTCTCAATTCATTTAAGCAGGTGAGCCTTGTCTTCCCAATAAGGTGAAAGCTCAATCATGTTTGACTATTTGTAACCCCATGGACTGTAGTCCACGGAATTCTCCAGGCCAGAATACTGGAGTGGGTAACCATTCCCTTCTCCAGGGGATCTTCCGAACCCACGTATCAAACAGACGTCTCCCCCATTGCAGGCAGATTCTTTACCAGCTGAGTCACCTGAGATGATCCTTAAAGAACAAACAGTGTTCTGTATTTCTTTTGCTTTATGCACAGATGCTACCAGATGGGAACTGGATATAAAGATGTATTGACTTGAACAAGAAACAACAGGAGCTATGTCCCCAGCAGGCTGTGCTGTGGCAATCTGTGATGGCTATTGACTGCCATGTAGAGTCAGAGAGAACTGCTGTCTCATGCTGACCTCTCAGGCTTTGTATACGTGATACTGAAGGTTAATTCTGGTCATCCCAAACTCAAACTATCCAGAATTAGAATCCAGATTTCTGGCATCAGGGAAATAAAATATACATATGATTGAATGCTTTCCTTCTATTTTTTTATAAAAATAATTTATTGTTTGCAACTCTATGGAGTACCAGAGAGAAACAGGCAAGATCAGAAAAAAAAATGCTCACTAGTATTCTTAAAGAAATACTGGTTTTCCAGTTTCAAAATTTGAGGAAAGGGGGTGGTTTTCTTTCCTTTTTGGAAGGGGAAAAATAAGGAATGGATCCCTAAGTAAAAGGGAAAAATAACTTCAGTGCAAATCTGAAAGCTACTATTAATGAATCCTCAAGATATATGTATGCTCCAATTGTTTATGTTGATACCCTGTATTTCTTAAATTCAAACATTACATTGATTGAAAATGTATGGACCACTTGATAATAGCTATTCAGAACAAAGAAATATAACCATAAACAGCCTTGTTGTTGGTTCCAAGACGCTTCTTAACACTGACAAGATGGAGTTAAAATGTTGAAAGGTTAAAATCAGTGCTGTTCTATGCTCTTTATCTAATCCTCTTAACAACAAACTGTGGAAAATTCTTAAAGAGTTGTGAATACCAGATCACTTGACCTGCCTCCTGAGAAATCTGTATGCAGGTCAAGAAGCAACAGTTAGAATAGGACATGGAACAACAGTCTGGTTCCGAATCGGGAAAGGAGTATGTCAAGGCTGTATATTGTCATCCTGCTTATTTAACTTGTATGCAGAGTACATCACGAGAAATGGCAGACTGAATGAAGCACAAGCTGGAATCAAGATTGCCGGGAGAAATAACAGTAACCTCAGATATGTAGATGACACCGCCTTTATGGCAGAAAGCAAAGAAGAACTAAAGAGCCTTTTGATGAAAGTGAAAGAGGAGAGTGAAAAACTTGGCTTAAAACTCAACATTCATAAAACTAAGATCATGGCATCTGGTCCCATCACTTCATGGCAAATAGATGGAGAAACAGTGACAGACTTTATTTTGGGGGGCTCCAAAATCACGGTAGATGGTGACTGCAGCCATGAAATTAAAAGACGCTTGCTCCTTGGAAGAAAAGTTATGACCAACCTAGGCAGCATATTAAAAAGCAGAGACATTACTTTGCCGACACATGTCCATCTAGTCAAAGCTATGGTTTTTCCAGTAGTCATGTATGGATGTGAGAGTTGGACTATAAAGAAAGTTGAGCACTGAAGAATTGATGCTTTTGAACTGTGGTGTTGGAGAAGACTCTTGAGAGTCCCTTGGACAGCAAGGAGTTCCAACCAGTCTATCCTAAAGGAAATCAGTCCTGAATATTCATTGGAAGGACTGATGCTAAAGCTGAAACCCGAATACTTTGGCCACCTGATGCAAAGAACTGACTCATTTGAAAAGATCCTGATGCTGGGAAAGGTTGAAGGCAGGAGGAGAAGGGGATGACAGTGGATGAGATGGTTGGATGGCATCACCGACGCAATGGACATGAGTTTGAGTAAACTCCTGCAGTTGGTGATGGACAGGGAAGCCTGGCGTGCTGCAGTCCATGGGGTTGCAGAGAGTTAGACACGACTGAGCGACTGAACTGAACTGAACTTAACAACCTATAAAAGAGGTACTGTCATCCTCCAGACTGATAAAAAGCTAATCCAGCATCAAAGACAGTGTAAGTGGCACAGCTGAGTTTAAACTCGAGTCTAAGTATTACAGTGAACAGACCTACTTGTAAGAGGATGTCCCCATTTATCACCACAGGCTTGTCTACCCGAGATCTGACTACTTCCATCCCTTTCTCCCCAGTTCAGGCCAACTTCATCTTCCTGAAGATGACTGCAGCATCCTCATTAGTGGTTTTTTTACTTGCACTTGTACCCTACAGTCTATTATCCACGAAGATAAAGCCTATAACAAATTTGTCACACTTCTGCTGACAATCTTGCAATGGCTCCATCTCACCCAGAATTAAAACCAAGGTTCTAACCATGGCACATGAGACCCTCCAGATTTGTCTCCTGGCTGCTCTTCTCTTTCCCTGGCCCATTCCAACCTGACTGAACTCTCAGCTGTTCCCAGATACAGCAAGATCTCAATGTCTTTGCACTTGCTATTTCCTCTGTCTGCATTAGTCTTCCCACAGATACTTAAAAGGCTTGTTTTCTCACCTCTTCCAGTCTATGATCAAAAGTTATCAAAAACATTCCTGTCCACCTTCTTTATTTTTTAATACAACTTTTAAAGGTTACTTTCCATTTACAGTTATTACAAAATATTGGTTATAACCCTTATGTTGACAATACATCCTTGAGCCTACCTTACACCCAATAGTTTGTACCACCCAATTTCCACTTCTATATTATCCCTCCCCAGCCTCCCCACTGGTAACCACTAGCTTGTTCTCTGTATCTGTGAGTCTGCTTGCTTTGTTATATGCACTAGTTTGATGTATTTTTTAAATTCCGTATATGTGATATCATACAGTATTTGTCTTTCTCTAACTTATTTCACTTAGCATAATGCCCTTCAAGGCCATCCACGTTGCTGCAAATGGAAAAATTTCACTCTTTTTTACGCCAAGTAGTATTATATTGTATGTACATATCACATCTTCTTTATCCATTCATCTATTGATGGACACTTAGGTTGTGTCTATGTCTTGGCTATTATGGGATAGAGCCACTATGAACATAGGGGTGCATGTATCTTTTCAAATTAGTGCTTTTGGTTTTTCCAAATATATACACAGTTGTGGAATTGCTGGGTCATATATTTTGAGAAAAATCCATCCTGTTTTCCATAGTGGCTGCATCAATTTATACAGCCACCAACAGTGTACAAGAGTTCTCTTTTCTCCACATCCTCACCAATATTTGTTATTTGTAGACCTTTTGATTATCTGTCCACCCTCTTTAAATAGCACCCTCCAGGAGCCTCTGCCTCTTACCATGCTTATCTTCAAATAGCAGGTCTTACCTCCTGATATGCTAAATATTTACTTTGTTTCTCCTTCTCCTTGTTTTAAAATTTAAGCTTTTAAAAGACAAAGACTCCATTTTGCTTACCCGCTTATCCTCAACACCCAGAGCACAGAGCAGGTGTTCAGGGAGTTTTTGTTGAATGAATCCATTCTTTTGAAATCCTATTGGCCTTAATAGTTAAGGATCCACATATACGGGCATGATGCTCTTCTAGGAACTATTTATTCTGCACAATAGTTACTCCTTTCTGTGCTTAGTCATGTCCAACTCTGCAACTCGGTGAACTGTAGCCCATCAGGCTCCTCTGTCCATGGGATTTTTCAGGCAAGAATACTGGAATGTGTTGCCATTTCCTCCTCCAGGAGATCTTCCCAGCCCAGGGACTGAGCCCGCCTTCCCTGTATCTCCTGCATTACAGGAGGATTCTTTACCCGTTGAGCCATCAGGGAAGCCCCACTTACTCTTTTGTGGATAATCACAATTACATATGCAAAAGCTTTCAGGTCAACAGTTTAATACTGAGATTTGCCCTCTAACATCTACTATTTCATGGTTAGAACACTGCATGGTATTTTAATAATAATGTGGTCAGTCACAGCCTCCCTGAGATGGTATCACTCTGCCTTATCTATATATCTGCCCTTTCTTGGGCCTGAGTTCTCCTCCCTCAGAGTGGTGGTAGTAGCACCAGGACAACTTCAGAGCCCTTAATTTTCTCTTTCTACTTGGCTCTGCACCATCAAACTCAACTTTCAATTTAAGAAAATTCTCTCTTGTCCTAAACAGAAGTAGAAACCATTTAATCATTCTTTTGAGAAATAAGTGTGCTGGTAGGAGGAACTTTTTAACTATATAAATAATTTCTACTCTTGAGAAGGTAGCTGCTAAGTCACTTCAGTTGTGTCCAACTCTGTGCAACCCCATAAGCAGCAGCCCACCAGGCTCCCCCGTCCCTGGGACTCTCCAGGCAAGAACACTGGAGTCGGTTGCCATTTCCTTCTCCAGGAGGTAGAACACAAAGAAATAATGAAAACATTTCCAAACAAAAAATTTCCATATTTCCATAAAAATAACTTCTGCCACTCTTAAAACAAATCTGTATATCCTTGGCCCTTCGTATCTGTAGGTTCCACATCTACAGATTTAACCAACCATAAATCAAAAATACTCTTTAAAAAATGTACACCCATGCCAGATTCATGTCAATGTATGGCAGAACCAATACAATATTGTAAAGTGAAAAAAAAAAAAATTCCAGAAAGGTCCAAAAGACTTAACTTAATTTGCCATATGCTGGTAACTGTTTACATAGCATTTACATTGTATTATGTATTATATGTAATCTAGAGATGATTAAAGTATGTAGGAAGCAGTGTGAGGTTACATGCACACATGTACTAGGCCATTTTGCATAAGGGACTTGAGCATCTTGGGATTTTGTTATCCATGGGGTTATTGGACCTCATCTTCTGTAGATACTGAGGGACACTGTAGTCTCTGTCGGGTGAAGCCTGGACATTAATGTCTCTAGCAGGAAGCATTTGTCCTCTTTCTTGTCCTTCTTACTTTGGTTGGCTGGTTTCCCATCTTGAAATGATGCCTGGATTGTCTTCCTATACAACTTGTTCACTTTCCAAAATGTGCACAAAGCAACTTAGAGTCTCAGGCCACAAACATAGATGTTCAAGAAATAAAGTGTGTTAAAATTTTTCTATAATTTCACTTAATTTCAACTCAGGGAGCTTCTCCTGCCAAGCTGACAGGAAGTTTAACTTTTAGACAATACTAGCTCTCTTCTTGCTCCTTCTATACTGCTGAGGTCAGGTCAAGGTTCCAATCTTACCCTCCCAAGGTTTTAAGGAATCCCTCCCATTATTGGTCATCTGTCCACTGTTATCCTAGAGACAGCTTTTGTCCCAGAACATATGGTCCTTGACTCTGCTACCTTCAAGCCACTCAGGTAACTTCATAGATTTGGGGAGAAGCTGAGCCCCTGCCTGAGGACCCAGTCTCTCTGATACCATAGGGCTCTTTCCTCTGAGATCCTATCATGTTTTTTAGATGCTCTCAGGGAGGAAGACTCATGGGGTCAAAGACCTTCCACTGAACCTCTCATCCATCAGAATCTCAGCTTAATCTGTCAAGTGCCTTTGCTCTCAAACCTGAGTCTCTTCAACAGGCTTAGATTTTGGGAAACAAAATCATACTTTCTGCAAATAAGAAAGTGTAAACTACTTACTTGAATGGAGAAAAGAAAGTAGAAGGATGCAGGGAGAAGCCACATATGTTAATATCTCCCTTGGACTGCAAGAAGATCCAACCAGTCCATCCTAAGGGAGATCAGTCCTGGGTGTTCATTGGAAGGACTGATGCTGAAGCTGAAACTCCAATACTTTGGCCACCTCATGTGAAGAGTTGACTCATTGGAAAAGATTCTAATGCTGGGAAGGATTGAGGGCAGGAGGAGAAGGGGATGACAGAGGATGAGATGGCTGGATGGCATCACTGACTCAATGGACATGGGCTTGGGTAGACTCTGGGAGTTGGTGATGGACAGGGAGGCCTGGCGTGCTGCAATTCATGGGGTCACAAAGAGTCAGACATGACTGAGCGACTGAACTGAACTGAGATAATGAAATCCCCCACTGCAACCAAGCCAGAAGATCCCTTCTCTGTTCCTGCATCTCAGAAGACAACATTGTAGCTCACTGTGGCTAGAATGAGTGGACCTGGACTCAGGGTTTCAAGAGGACCTGTTACCTGAACCCCTGAGGAATTCAGGCTCTCTAGCTGCTGTATCCCTTGATAAAAGGCCAGAGTGATTGGATGTGTCATGGTAAGATTCAAATGCACATCATGATGTGTTAAAAATTCAACTCACTGAAGGGGTTTTGAAACAGTTATCATAATTGATCAATATGATCCTGTGAATATCAATATAAATAATTTGCCTACAAAGTCTGGTATTTTTCATTCAGGTATTCTTTTTATGCTTTAATCTATTTACTACCATAAGGATTATAGTATTATAAACTATCTTGCTTTCATTATCCCCTTCTTTGTAAAGGATCAAGTGATAACTTGGGAATCACCATTTTATGCAGACCCACATTCGTAGCAGAAAGTCAACAAAAGCAGAGACTCAAATGGTCTCCTCACAGCCCTCCTCCCAGGATCCCGCACATCGATGCACTTTTCTCTTTTGGAGCAACACAGTGCATGGCCAGTAGTTCTTTCTCAAGGAATGTACATGTTTTAGAACAAATGATTACAAGTACCCTTAATCCCTGTCTTTACTCTGTCATTTTAGTTTTCTTTTTTCCTGTTTTAATCCATGCCATTTTGGGAACCACCTCACATTCCCTTCTGGTACAAGGCTGGGTATATGGTACAAGGCTGGGTATAAGTAGATATAATAGAAACAGTGGGGGACAGCAAGGATAGGTCAGGCTCTTCAGTAGCTATTGTCAAAAACAGACAGGATTCCTGCCTTCAAAGGAGAGAAGAATTCATCATGGACGTGAAGAAGACAAGTCTGATAAAGAATGAAGCCTGCACAGGAAGCCAAGAGTTTTACATTGTAATACAATCCCACAGAAACCTTAGAAACTGATGAAAACTGGCTCATTAATGCATCCAATTATCCATCCAACGAACTTTACTGATCACCTACAAACTGCCAGACACTGTGTTAAGACTGGGGCTGATTAAAATATGAATATTTTAAAGCAAAAAAAAAAAGATTAAAGAAAGATCTACTGTGACGATATTAACATGTGCTCATAGAGCCTCATTCATTCTTGTCAACTTTCTTTTCGATATTATTGACAATTTTAACAGATAACAGTTGGTACTTAACAATAGCATGTAATTTTCCAAAGCAACCCCATAAAGGATTACCAGGTCCATTTTACAGATACTGGAGCACAGAGAAATTAAGAAATTTGCTAGTAAAGACAAAGCTAGGTACAATTCCACTCCTGGCATACATCTGGACAAAACTATAATTCGAAAGGATGCATGCACCCAATGTTCACAGCAGCACTATTTACAATAGCTAAGACATGGCAACAACCTAAATGTCCATCAAAAGATGAATGAATAAAGAAGATGTGGTGCACACACACACACACACACACACACACAATGGTATACTGTTGTTGTTTACTTGCTAAGTCATATCCAACTTTTTTGTGATCCCATAAACTGTAGCCCATAAGGCTCCTCTGTCCCTGGGATTTCCCAAGCAAGAATACTGGAGTGGGTTGCCATTGCCTTTTCCAGGGGATCTTCCTGACCCAGGGATCGAACTCGTGTCTCCTGCATGGCAGGTGGGTTCTTTACCACTGAGCCATCAAGTAAGTAAGCCCATAATGGAATATTACTCAGCCATAAAAAGAATGAAATACTGTCATTTGCAGCTACATGGACCTACAGATTATCATACTAAGCAAAGTAAGTAAGAAAAATAAAGACAAAGACCATATGATATCACTTATATGTGGAATCTAATGACACAAATGAATAGATCTATGAAACAAAAGCACATTCACAGACACAGAGAACAGACTTGTGGTTGCCAAGGAGAAAGAGAGCAGGGGAAGGTTGGTTTGGGAGTTTGGGATTAGCAGATGCAAACTATTATATATAGAATGAATAAACAAAAGGTCCTATTGTATTGCACAGAGAACTATATTCGATATAGTTGAATATACATCAGCCAACTGAATATATAAAAACTTGTCATAAACCATAGTGGAAAAGAATATATATATATAACTGAATATATGTGTGTGTGTGTATACATATATATATATGTATATAAAACTGAATCTCTTTGCTGTACACCAGAATCTAACATAACATTGAAAATCATCTATACTGCAATTTAAAAAAAAATAGACAAAGCTGGGTAAATGAGTGTTGCAGTACCGGGAGCTATTGAGCATGCTCCTGCAGAGCCTGTTTACTGCTAGTACTCCATGTTTTGTGTTTGCACCTTAAATACACACACACACACACCTTGCTGTACTAAATATGTATAATGAATACTTGCCAAAAATTCATCTTTAAAATACTTGTTACTTTCTTGAGCTATATATAAATGTACCTACTAAGACCTGAAGATGTCCTTATTCCTCACTCGAGGAAAATTTGTAATAGTTAGAATTGCCAAAAATAAACATAATGGCTGCTAAACTTTCCATCAGCCTATAGATTCTGAACCAGCCCTGAGCTCCTGCATATATGCTCTTTGTACCACTATGCTGCTCCAGTTCAACCTCTGCCCTGATTTTCTGGTCAGAGCAATGATGAAGGGTACTACGTACCTGGACCATACCATGGCTCATGCCAACAAGGGACAACAGAACCTCGCCCAGAAATGCCACTTGCACACGTTGGATGCCTTTTAGTCCTGAGTCACAACTGGCATCAACAAACGCTGGGCCCATGAGAGAAGCTTGGCCAGAAACTGTCTGAACTTAGAATTGAAATGGAAAGCTCAATAGTCGGGGTTGCACAAGATGTCATTAGGTTCTGTTTTTATGCCTCAGTTTCTATAACTGAAAATGGACATAACACTCCTTGCTAACCCCTTTCAGAATTTTGCTCAAGGATAAAAATAGCACTAATTAAGCTCTTTCAACTCCTTGGTTTAAATGTTAATGTGAGGCAATCACATAAAGTGAGATTTTAGTGGAACAGAATGTTACTCAGACATTTTGATAATTAGTATTTGTCTTTTGTCAAACCCTGTCCCCAAGGTATTTCCATCTCAAAGTAGGTATACATCAGGCTAATATCCTAAGCAAGAGTAACAAGCAAGAAAAATTAGAAACTAACATTTTATGAATGTCTTTATTTCTAAAACTAATCATTATTAAAAGTCAAATACTTTGATCAATGACATTGTCATATGATACCACTTTCCTGCTAAGAAATAAAATTGAAGTACACATTAAACTCATCACATTTGTTTCATTAGTGGCCATCAATGACCTATAATCAAACAGGTTCATTAGTTGAATAGACTTTCAGATTTCAACCTGTTAATTTTTTTTCTGCTGTTGACATTAACCAATGTTGTTATTGTTGTGTTTGCATTAGGAAAATATCTTCTCTGAGTTAGAAAATAGACCCTGTTGGCAATAATTTTGTGGGCATCAAGGATAGGTTTGGTTCTTCCCCGTCCTGCCCTCAATGTACCATTAGAGGGGATTGGTGTTCACTGATGGGTGTAAATACACTGTCACGCTCATGTAAAGATGGTCAACTGAATTGACAATGCAGGTGTTGTTACGTAGCCCTGTAAGTGTTCTACAGCAACACTTTCCTATTCCTACTATAGAATTACTTCCTCCACCATTGCATTCTAACCCATTCTTCGCAACTCAGCTCTATAGTTCAGAGTGGTAGCACAGTCCACAATCAGCAAAGGGCTCATTTCCTCATTTCCCTCTCACTAAAGTATTGTGTCCCTTAAAGGCTCCAGGAAACAAGAGCTGGTCATGAGTGAGGTAATTATAACCCAAGGGTGAGTTTTAACTCTTGACTCTTCTGATTTCTGAATTCCAAACAAATCTTTTCTAACTCACATTGATCTACAGCCACTAACACTTCTCCCTAAATCTGATACAATCTGGTACTTATTGCTTGAAAGCCCAGAGAAGGTATGCAAATTTAAATGATTTGGCATCAAGAGTGTAATTCTTCAAAATCCCGTATTCTAGGCAGTGATAGAGGAGCCATGGGTCTTGGAAAAGGATGATGAAAACTAAGGAACAACCAGCTACTTCTTATTGGTAGACCAATTGTTAGACCAAATACCACAGAGGAAAATTGCATGAGTTAAAACATTTGAAAATTTGGGGGCTTCCCTGGTGGTCCAGTGGTTAAGAATCCACCTGCCATTACATGGGTTCGATCCCTGGTCCAAGAAGATCCCACATGCCTAGGGACAACTAAGCCGGGCATACAGGCCATGCTATGTAACAGGAGAGACCACCACAAGGAGAAAACTCTGCACCGCAACTAGAGAGTAGCCCCCACTCGCTGCAACTAGAGAAAGCCTGTGCAGCAATGAAGACCCATCACAGCCAAAAATAATAAAGAAATAAAACACTTACTAAAAATTTTGAAAATTTGTATCAGAATATGTATAAATTTTATGAATAAGAATAAAAATATCTTTGCCATTAAAATAAAATGCCTGACCAACCTAATGGGTTCAAGAAAATATTTAATAGAAGGGTTCAGAAAAAGAAATTCATATCCCTGCAAGAAACTCCTACTTTCTTGTCCCCAACACCACCATTATTGACAACACTAAGGAGGCAGGGACAGTATGAGTTTTCTGGAAAGGTTAAGTTATATTATATTATATTATATTATATGCACTGAGCCTCACAGATACATCACATCAGGATGAAAGATGCACTGCCATGGCTCCCACACCCCAAGTGCTCGGAAGAAGTGAGACTCCCTAGCTGACTGACTGCAGTCACGAAATTTGGAAGCAGTTATATATATTTCTGGAGTCATGAGAATTTTAATTACAGCTTAATCTTTATGGCTATACATTGACTTTTCTATTACTGTCCACTTACCAATTTTTACTTAGGTCTTGGAATTAAAAAAAAAAATGGGATATTTCTAGCAGATGTTGCATTAAGGGGCCTAAGAAACAGAACAGATTTTGAGCAATAGCTGCCATTATGGTAATTACCGAGGTCAAGATACAACTGTTTAAACTTTTTCACACTGAAGCTACACACTGTAAATATGAATTTTTATTCTGATTCAAACCTAAGCTATAATCTTAGACAGAGAAAAATCCACATCGCCCTGCATATTCCATGACCTCATTATTCCTTTTGCTGTCTTGCCTCACCTGAGTGAGTCTCAGATGCTACAGAAAGTAATGAGGATGTAATGCTTGATACTTTGGTTTCCTTTTCTTGGCCCTCTTCTGCATAACATATTTGCATGATACATGCGGCAGAACTGTATAATGGCCACCAAAGGATGTTCACAGCCTAATCACTGGGAACTTGTGAATAATGTTAACTTATGTAGTAAAGGGGACTTTGCACGTGTGATTAAGTTAAAGATTATGAAATGGGGTGATTATCCTGGATTATCTGGCTGGAACCAATATTATCTCAGCAGTGCGTATAAGAGGGAGGCAGGAGGATCAAAGTGAGAAAGAGGAGATGTGCAATCTCTCCAGAAGTTGGAGAGAGCTGCTCAGAAGACAGAGGAAGGATCCATGAGCTAAGAAATGCAAGTGGCCTCTGGAAGCTGGAAAAGGTGAGGAAATAATTTCTACCCTGCCGCCTCCAGAAGGAACAGAACCCTGCTGACAATTTGATTTTAGACTTCTGGCTTCCAGAACTGTGAAAGAAACACATTTGTGTTGTTTTAAGGCACTAACTTTGTGGCAGTTTATTGCAGGAGCAATAGGAAACTACTACAGTATAAAATGCCCAGCTTTGCTTCCTAAAGATACTTGCCACATCTCCTTCTAAATTACTTCCTGTTTTGAAATAGGACCGCAGAAAGTCCTGATGAAGACCTTAGGAAACATCTGGTGGAGTCTGGAGCCCTCAGGCAAACGTACACTTGCTTCTCTGGTTAAGGAATGAGTCTGTGTTTTTAGGGACTAAGATACGCAAGCCTCTTGATTTTTAAAAGATTGCTTTTGGAAAAACTGTATTTGAGTGTAGCTGAAACCTTGAACTTCTTCTTTAGAAATGAAAGATAAGCCGTTATTGAGTGAGAAGTTGTATGTTAGACCATGAATTTCCCAACTCCCACTTTCTATCTGAGCCTCCTTGAACAGTTTGCTTATTTTCTCTTCATCAGAATGGAACAAATATGTTTTCCATCAAGATGAAAATCCTCTGTAATCAGATGAAGATATCTTCTGAGCATTTCCATTCTTTCAGTAAGTGCAAAAACTCCGTAATGTAGAAGTACTTGTTCATACAGAGATAGAAAATGGAGGAGTGAGTCAAAAGGTCTATTTTCATCAAATGCCTCAGAGGAATTCTTTGCTGGTTTTTGTTGAGAGAGAATAGCATTCATTAAAGCCATGTTACTTACGCAGTTGATTTTTATAACAAGCTTGTTGTTGTGGTCTCAGGCCAAAGACACTAAAAACAAAACCCCATAACACAAAAACCAAGCTTAATGTGGAAATTAATTCAAAGAAATGGAAAAGAGGGTGCCTTAATAGCATATGTTCTTCAGGGAAAAGCTCACTTTTCTTATATAAGAGCTCTGTCAAAGCAGATGGGCCTTCCAATAGATATAAACTTATCATGGAGAACACTACGGTTGGAATTTCCTGCGGTTAAGTCCCTTCAGGGACACTGTCTTGGAAGATGTTAATTACCAATACAGAAAACTTTTTCTGCTAATAAAACTAGTCATGCACAGTTGCCTTTACATGAAAACCTGCTAGATTAAAAGAATCTCTATAAGAGCATATCAAAAGGCAAATTAATCATATTACAAGCTGTTAGTTTTTCTATCTAGATACTCATACACTATTGAAACTTATATGTCAGAATTAACCTTTTTCATATTTCTTTAACCCAAGAGATTTCAACTGTCACCATTAAAGCCTTTAGAGCATATTATCTCATAAGAGTTGCTACATATCAGCAGAGGGATCCTCCATTATTCAGATAAAGGGGTTAGAACATTAAAAATGTTTCAGAGCAATTTTTTCAAAGATTGGCTCAAAATGTTAAAGGTTATGATTTTCTTCTAAATCAGTAAGCATAACAATGGAATGCAGACAAGGGGACAGAGCATGTTTCTGTTATTAGGCAATCTTGTGATTCTGTACTAACAAGTCTAGATCTTTACTTGGAATTGTATTCAGCTCTGGATGGATAGAGGCTTTAGGTGAGAGTCATAATTGCAGCTAGGAATCAGAAAATGAAGTATAGGAGGAGGAACCATCCTAGAAATTAGAAGGCTGAGTCATAGTAATGATTTTCAAGTACCAGAGGACTTATGAAGCAGGTAATTATAGCTATCTCAAGACTCGGGTTCAATCCCTGGGTTGGGAAGATGCCCTGGAGAAGGGAATGGCTACCCACTCCAGAATTCTTCCCTGGAGAATTTCATGGACAGAGAAGCCTGGTGGGCTACAGTCCATGGGGTTGCAAAGAGTCAGACATGACTGAGTAACTAACACTTTCATTTTCCTTTCAATTGAGGACAAACCAAGAAGCTTCCAATGCAGCTTGAAAGGAGCTGAGTTGACCACAAGGAGGAATCTTCTCATGGTGAAGTATCTTTTTGACTTGGATCATTTAGCAGCAGAATAGTCAGGCCAGGAGAGCAGGTGCTGGGACCAGAATGGGAAAGGCTCTCCAACCCCAGATATCAACCGGAGGTTGGGAGCCTCCAGCACGTCATGGTGCTCCCCATCTTGCCTCACTGCTGTGCCCTTGCTTTCTTGCCTCTCAATTTTCTATTATCATTTTTAGCCTGACTTTGACTATTAGGGTCCACACAACAGACAAGAATTCTAACAGCCCTCATTTTATTGCTTCCTCTGAGGATTTCAGCGCTTACTGAATGATTCTAATTCATAGAAAGATGAGCCAAAAAATTTTTTTTCATGACTGCTGTGAAAGGAGATTACACAATATTTCTTCAGGGGCCTTTACAAGTAGTTGCTGCACAGTACATATTGGAAAAAACAGGACAGATTTCTCATGAGAGCTGGACCAGATGGCCTGTGTGAGGTCTCTCAGAGTCCTCCCTAGTTGTCGAGTCCAAGAAAAAAAAAAATCACTGCTGGGCTTCTGTTTTGGTTTCCAATCTGAGTAACTAAAAAATCAACCTGCAAGGAGAGTTTTTTAATGTATTTTGATTCTGAGTCTCAGGGGCAAGTTTTCAAAGTAATCTCTCAAAGCATGGAGGAGAGTGAAGTATGTTCATTGTTGAATGCCCTAAGAAGCATTTCATATCCAGATTGACATGTATTCCTGTCCTATCACCTGCGCCCAAGGGTTTGTAGATTTCTTTCTGAGACACCAGTTATTTAGAAACTGTGATACCAAGCACACTGTCATCTGAAAGTTAATTTATGTTCAGCTTCAGAATTAGTACAAGTAGAGAGCTGCTGCGGGGGCACTTTGGGATCCTCACGACTCTGCAGGAGACGAAGGAAGCTGGTCTGGCTCTCCGAATGCACAGCAGGGCTTTCCTTCTTCTAGAGATAAAAGCTTGAACTGCAGACTCTGCACACGTACAGAAAGGAATTATTCCTTCTAGAAGTGTTTCATGCCTTGTGCTTCTTTCCTATGTTAAAAAATGGGGCATGATCAAGGAGCTACCGTGTAGAAGCTAACAGAGCATAAGGAATCCTGCTCTTGGAGCCAGGACCTGAGTTTGACCTTGACCCTTTCATCAGCTCCTTGAGTAACTGTGACCAAGGAACTGGTCATTCTGTATAAAATGATATGACTGAACTAGATGGAATCTGAAGTTTCCTCAGTGCCAACAACCACTGCTAACTCATTCATTTCTGTGATTACATAGGATTAAAAATTCTCAATATTGAAGTGGAAATTTGAAAGACTTTTTTTGGTCTTAATCCTTCAGTCTCTATCACTCTTATCTTCTAATTCTGAAAACAGTGGAAAACAGGTCATAGAAATATTTTTAAGCACACAACATGATTAAAATTGCAGCATCAAATTATTTTTTATTATTTCTGATGATTCCCAAAATGGCTTTGAAATTCTTATAAGGAAATGGATGAATCAATACATGTGAATTCAGTTAGTCTCATAAAATGGTATTCTCTTTTTTTCAAAATGAAAGTTTTGAAAGATACTCAAAGAAACCCAGAGTCTTATATTTTGATCAATTCACTGGACCCAAGTCTCATCTGTTCATGCATTCATATAGTAATGACAAACTATGCATTTGATGGAATGAATTTAAAAAATCAAAGTGAAACTTATGAATCTGATTTTCCTTTTTAATGTAATGGAATTTTTTCTCCTTCTCTCAGAACATTTCTCAAATTACCACAAGTGCAAATGTTTACAGAAATTTTTTAAAAAAAGAATTTCTATAATGAGTGCACGTCTAAAGAGGGTCATTGAATGGATTTAGGATTAGGGGCTCCAAATGTAGTAAACCAACTGAAGATCTCAGCTAGAAGACAAGTTCTTTCTGGAAACACCTTGGGTAGATTCCTTTACTTGTGCATGTGTGTACACACATGCACATACAGATCGTGCATACATACATTTCCAGAGCTGCAGACCTGGAACTACGTTTGCCTACCAGTTGCAAGAGGCTCCCTCCCCTCCTACCATTTTCTCACCATCCCATGGATGCCAGACTTCTGGCTGATGCCTTGCAGAGGTGGAATAAACTCTATGAGACTGAATCAGCAACCAACTTTAAGGAAGGTTTCTCCACCTCCCCCATTTTCATCATTTTGCTTTGAGGAAGAGAGGAAAGCCCACAGCCATGGGTATAAGTGAAAATGACAATGGCATTCTTTACCCGCTCCCCCCCAAAACGGCATTTTAAATATCCAAGCTGCTCTCTTATCTGGACTAAAATCAAATATTTCTATTTGAAACACAGCCACAGAGCTGGCACTTCTCCCCTTCCTCCTCTTCAGCCCACCTATTTCCTCCCACTTTTCCCCACACGGAAGCTCTCAAGCACACACACATACACACACACTCACACACACTCAGTGCCTTTTACGTAATCAGCTGACAAGATTGATCTTTCACTTCAATCGCTTTGATTCAAAATCTGCCCACCATTCGTGGGAGGTAAAGAACTGTGGATGAGATGTGTGCTTTAATAAAGAGGCTAGAGGAGGAAGGGCCTGGGAAAGGCATCTGGTCTGAGCCTTTTTTATGTAGTCTTATCTTTTATAGGAAAATAGAAAGTGCTATGGAATTCAACATAAATTCTCTTGTTCCAAACTTACAATTCTTAGGGGTTTTTTTTTTTTTGGAACAGCTGCCAGATTACTTTCCTCTTAATAGAACTTTGTAACCAGACATCTTGTTCAAAAATCTGAAATGATTCTTCATTACTGATGTTCACCTTACATCCAACTCCTCTTTGCCTCTACAGGATGCCCTCTCACCACTTCCCTGCATGAACTCTCTGCCCTATTCCATTATTTCTCAGGACTCCACGCACAGCCTTTGGGACAGGCTGCTCCTCTGCTGCAGTCTATCAGATCTCCTCCTCCTTTCTGCTCATCTTGGTATTTCTCCTTTCTCAACATCAAGCTTCCCTGATCTTTCTTATGAAACCTCTCCCTAACTCCTACAGCCCTTGATGAATGATAGCTCCTCAAACTACAGCAACAATTATTCTTTGTATCACTTAACATATGCAGCCTTTTTGTGCAGGTATCTAGCCGCATTGGGCTTCCCAGGTGATGCAGTGGTAAAGAATCTGCCTGCCAATGCAGGAGATACAGGTCCAATCCCTGGGTTGGGAAGATCCCCTGGAGGAGGAAATAGCAACCCACTCCAGTATTCTTGCCTGGGAAATCCCAAGGACAGAGGAGCCTGGCAGGCTACAATCCATGGGGTCACAGAGAATTGGACATGACTGAGTACACACACCACACCACCATACTAAATTTGAAATACTCATGAGAGGACCCTCACTCTGTATCCCCAGCATTTTACACAGTATTCTGCATGTGTAGTCATTCATTTTCCAAGCATTTATTGAACAGTTATTATGTGCCAGGTGCCAGGTTAGACTCTGGGGTTATAGATAGAGCCAGAGTCAAACCTCAAGCTGTTTACAGATTAATGGGGAAGATACAGATGCAAATGGATAATAGAAACACTACATGATCAATAATTTTCATAACAGAAATAAGAATCAGATGCAGTGAATGGACTAAAGAACAAGTATTTAATGCTGTATGGGGTGGAGCCAGGAAAGGTTTCACAGAGAAGGTTAGGCAACAGTTGGGTCTTAGAGGATGCATAGTAGTTTGCCTAACTGTAGGAGAATTTCAGGGTAGAAGGACTAGCATGGAAAATGATACAGAGGCATAAAAAACCAAGAAGGTCCAGGGTACTATAAGGAATTCTCTCTCAAGTAGGTACTTCTGACAAAACAAGTTGTCACAGATAAGAACAAAGAGTAGTGACTGTAAAGCATGCTGGATGCCAGACCATGAAGGATCTCAGGTACCATGCTAGGTAGCTGGGATTTTATCCCCTGAGCTACAGAATGGCAATGAAGAAATTTGGGAATAATTTTCTAATCTGAAGTTACCTAATGATGACAACAACCCAATTGTCCTTCAGTGAATGAATGGTTAAAAAAAATTGTGAAACATCCTTACCATGAGCTACTACTCAGTAAGAAGAAGGAATGAATCATGATACATACAATCTGGATGAGTCTCAAGAGAGTTATGCAGAATGGAAAAAGCCAATACCAAATTATTACAAACTGTATGATCCCATTTATATGATGTTCTTGAAACAACAAATCATAGAGGATCAGCGACTAGTGGATGCTAAGGATTAGGGACTTTGAAAGAGGACATGGATGTGACTATAAAGGGGTAGTATGAGGGAGCCTTGTGGTGATGAAGCAATTCTAATGCTTCATCGTGGTGGCAGTTACACTAACATCAACATGTGGTTAATTGCACAGACATAGAAATACACACACATGAATACATGATAACCAGTAAAATCTGAACAAATTCTGTGGATTGCAGTAATGTCAATCTACTAGTTTTGATGCTGTGCTATAGTTATACAAGATGTTCTCACTGGAGAAAACATCATTTAGTTACATAAAAATTCTCTGTATTTTTTTGTGAATTCCTGTGATCTATAATTATTTGAATTAAAAAACTTAACAATGACAAAAAAGGTAAAGTGGGTTGACTCCAAAAAGGAGAAGTTTTATAGTGGAATTAAAGATTATTGCTCAGACAATTGCCTTCTTGTAAATAATTCTCTTAAGAATTTCAAAGTGTGTTTTACGCAACTATATAACACAAAGTTATATTGATATTAATGTATATGTTATAAATAATACTTTTTTCATGAAATTGGGTTCATTGACATTCAACTTGTTCTGGAACTAAAGTAAAAATTTTGGAATAGAGGAGTAGTTTATCACCACAAATATGCTCAATCTTGAATAACAAAAGCTCTGAGATGATGTCCATCACTAGTAGCTGGATCATTCTAAAAAAAAAATCTTAAAAAAAACACCCAACTAATCAATCAAACAAAAACAACCCAAAAAAGATGGCTTAATTTCTGTTCTGAGTGATTTGCTTTTCTTAGGATAAAAGGTTCATGTATATATCTACCTCTATATGATATCCATCACAAGTATATATATCATGTAAACATCTATCATGTATACCTGTAGAGTGTATATCAAACTCTAACAGTGTGATGAACTCTAATATTAAAAATATATGCAAAACTAAGATAAAGGACCTCTCATGTACTAATAAGGCATAAGTATAAAAACTATAAGAAACACAATAGTCCTGTATTATCTACACACAAGATAGTTCCCAAGATAAATGTTAGATGGAATTTTATTCTCTTGCACTTATAGTGACATCTGAATAGCAGATTGCTCTGGTGGATTTTTTTTCCCACCATCAACCTTGAAACAATAGTTAATTTTATGCAAGTTTCTTGCACAATACTGATGCAAAGGTAAAAGTGGCTTTGAGTATTCTTGCAAAATTCAGATGCTTCATACAAGTGGATATTAATTCTTTCTACAATCCCAAGTTCACGAGTTCCTGATTTATGTCAGGTTGGCAATGTCAGGATGGAAATTATAAGCTATGAATTTTGCTTTAAAAGTCGTAAGGTATTAAATGAGTAGAAAGCATTCTACTCAGGGTTGTAAGTAGGTCTTCAATGGCCAGGTAGCCCCCTACAGCAAGGATGGAACCTGAAAGAAGTCCCTGGGATGGCACATAGGTGGCAGATATGGGCACAATGACTCGTGCCCCAAGATGCAACCGTAATAGAGACAGTAACCTCAAAATGGACAAATAGGTTGGTTGAGGTCTGACTATGAACCCCCCAAATATGGCCTTCATAAAAACATCTTATAGTAGAAAATTATTATGTATTTGTGAGTTTGCTTATTCATGGTCTGATTTCCTAAGAATGCAAACCACAAACCTTATCTGGTTTCTATACATTTTGTACCCACTTCTAATAGGGTTCTTGCCACAGAACAGGTGCCCAGTAAATATTTGTTGATTAAATGGATATCTCTTCATTCCATAACATTTTTTTTTTGACAATTACTGAGTGGTAGACACTTTAAAAATTCTGATCAATGCTATGAACCCTCTCCTCAAAAATATACACAGAAAGACAATATTTTTACTTTCTATAGGATTCATGGATCCCAGTTAAGTTGTGCCAATGGAAATCATTTTCAAGGATGAGAATATTATTATAAACACAATTAGCTGCTGATTTTCCATTCTAGTTCCTTCAGGCATTCTTCTGATTGTTTACCCAAGCCAATTACCTCCCCAACTCTATGGCATTATTTTTAAAATTTTTTTCCTACATTATTAGTAATAAATAGTTTTTGCATGCACAATATATTTTAGTGACATCAATGTCAAAAAATATAACTAATAAAATATTTCTATCATTTTTATAAAGTATGTTATAGTCTCTTTCCCTCCCACTTTTGTCTTTCTCTTCTTTCTTTCTCCAACCCTAAGAAAGTCTTAGTGTACATTTGGCATAATCTCCTGATCTCTTTCCTAAAAGGTCACTCTAAGTAGAATTTGAAAGACAAAGGAGTTAAGTCACACTCACACACACACAAAGCCACCTGCCTGTCATAGATGAAACAATTCAGAATAAGAGGGGGAGTGGAAACCAGGTAATGCCCAGTCACCATAAACAACAAATACTTCAAGTTATCCTGAAGACTGCAGATGGCTAGCTTTTTGTCAGGAAAGAGCTGTCCTTAGTTGCTAGTGATGAAAGATGCCCAAGTGAACCTTATACACTGAGCTTTTGGTGTATATTATCATTCAAACTGAGCTGAGCTATATTACCAGAAAAACCCTAATGGAAATCTCCTCCCTTTGTAAGATGAAACACTTCCAATACACTGATTCACAAGCAACTATGAAACTCTGCCACAAGAAATGAAGGGTGTTACTATTTATCCCTTCTGGCTTACAAAAAGAGCTCAAGGTGCTGCTGAAGGCCACAGTTCAAATTACCTCTGCAGTCTGCTTTAACCCTGTGTGTCCCGTTCCTAGGGGCCCTGCCCAGGAAGGCAGCAACTCCTCTCCATCTCCGTCAGAGCAGCTGAAGCGCACACAGGGCAGCATCATGGCCATGGGGCAGAGGCTGGGTGTGTGCTACAGAAGCAGCAACAGAAAATGCCAGTGCACTCAAGACTGCAGTCCTCGTTATCAACCTGTCATGGGGCCCCATTCTCCACCATGGAAATATCAAGAAAAGCAGAGGTCCTCACATCAGTGATACTTTAAGGAGTTGCCTGGAGTTAGGCTGCTTGCCCTGTACTACAGTTGGGGCAAAGCAGTTGAGCTATAAATTTTTAGTGAGTCTACTCCATCAAATTCAAGGCTTTATTTCTTAATGGCTCAAAAATATACCAAAACAACAGGGCTTGCTATTTTTTTCAATGAGATTCCCTGTTAACTCTGCAAAGAAACTTTTTTCAAGGACAACTTTTATAGAAATTGGTTTGAATGCTTATTTCAGAATCCCCATAAGGAAAACCTAGTCTTAAGTGTTCACAGGCGTTACTTTAATTGCATTAAGTTCCTTTCATCCTAAAACCTGGCTCCTAACAAAGATGAGGGAAAGTTAAATATAAATAATGGACAAAGTCGTATCTTCAAACTAGAATCACCAAAGCCTTTGGAAAACGCATCCTAAGCGCTTCTCTACATCTGCAAAGACTTTTAGAGACAAAAAGCACAGAAGTTTTAAAGAAATAAAGTCAGAAAGATTCAGCACAAAACAAATACAATGAGGAGGCAAGAGTCACAGAATTGAATAATGAAATTTTCTACTTATCAAATTTCAGTCATTCACTATTAAAGAGAGCATCAACTATTACCAGGAAGATTTCCAACTCTGGAAAGCAGCATAGAGGAAAGGGGAGCTTAAAAATTTATGAAGAAATCAGTGATATTACAATAATTGACTTTTTCTCTATATTTCATAAGGTCTGCACTGTATTTCAAGAATAATTTAGGTTTAAGTATGTCAATGTTCAAACTAACTTACCAGTATAGGTGTTTCTTCCCTGTAAGAGAACTTCCTTTAAAGACTGCCCAGCATTTGTCACCTTGGGCTTTCAAAAGATAAATAATACAGTACTAGATGGAAAGCTATTTTTAATAGTATAATCACAGAAACTATAGTCTGTACCATAAAATAGGACAGGCACATTTGCTCTTGAAAAGCTACTCTAATCTCAATACCAGTTTTCAGCTGCTGTGTTATTCTCTGAAGACGAAATTCATACAGCTCCTAAGGTGTTCATAACACTTTAGAATATACAAAATGGGCCACAGTTTTTAAATCCTATACATTATACAACACCACACAACCTCCTTGGGTTGTTCACTTTCCTAAGGAAAGATACCTTTCCTATTTTAAAGACACCTGAAAATTCTAAATTAAGCAGCCCTCCAATAAGTAAGTCACTTTTCAAAACCGCTGAATTGTCTCCACTACACCTGTATAGAACACAGAAATCCGGGGCAGAGGGAATCTTATCAATACGTCCATACCTATATTTCATGCCAGTCTGCTTTGCAGTGGACTCTTTGAGAGAGATGTGATGCTGAGGGGTGAAGGTCCCCAGGCTGCGAGCGATGATAGCAACCGTGCGGAATTTGGCCCGGGCTGCGTTCACCACATTGGGGGCGGTGGAGCTCTGCTTGCTCAGAAGTCTGTCCTCACCATTCCGACTCTTCAAATTATGCTCGGTGCAGGCTATGGAGACTTGCATTGCTTCCCCGGGCACCGCGCGGTCCCTCTCAGAACCCCAGAACACAGGCAGTCAGGAGAGGTCGAGCAGTTGGGAGGGTCTGCTCGTCTTTTAACCCCTCCTTGCTCCCTCTTCCTCGGAATGCCGGCAGAGGAGTCCTCGCTGCTGACTTCAGAGTCGGGGAAAGTGGCAGGAGTGGCTACGGTGCAGGACAGAGTCCCAGACACCAACAGAAGTAAACAGCCAGCCCTTAAGTTGTCACAGCAGCTGGAACGCGGATCAGGCTCGCAAATCTTCCCAGGCAGTAATCTCGCTTGATTAAACAGCCAAATCCATGTAGTCGGGAGGCTTGGGCAGACGCCTGGAGCTAAGCATTCGTGCTGACTGCACGCAGCCCTGCCAGAAGCCCGTCCGCCGTGTCTGAATGCGGGCTCGCCTCTGGGCGATGGCTCAAATCCACGCAGGCATACCGCAAGATGCGCCGCCAGCACCCTCTGGACCACAGGCAGGATGCTCTACTGGCGCGTGGAGCATCCCAAGAAGCAGCTAATGACAAGCCGCTCCCCAGGGACCGGTGCTCTCCATCCACTCAGGCTGTCAGCTCCCTCCCTGGCCCACTCCGGGAGGTCCTGGGAGCTCCTCAAGACCCCTCCCCACTCATTTTCAGGCAAAAGCCTGGGTCATTGAATCTGTACCCACAGGATTTGCGGCTGCATGGAGGCACAGGAAGGTCCCTTTAAAGAGCTCCTTGCCTTTGTGTGCGAGGGGAAGGCAAGAATCACTTTTCACCAGACTCTTGCTGTAATAGAAGCTGGAGGGTTGCTTTTAAACAGGGACTCTGCCCAGACTCAGACCAAATTCTGCTGCAGCACAACAGTTGGAACGGGGGAAGGAAGGATGGGGGTGCTTATGCCAGAGAACATGCCAGTAAATTAACACGTGAATACTCTGTGACTGGTTTGTTACAACACAGCATGAAATCCTTGTTATTAGCCTTACCAGCATTTATTTTACATTTGCATGTTACTTACTTCTTAAGCAAATTAGTTTGAAGTTTACTGAAAAGACAGTGCAGACTTTTCAGTCAAGTAACCTAACTGGCTGCAAAATCTATTCTGGCTCACAAAGGAGGGCAAAGGATGGGAGAGGAGGCAGCAATTTGGTACCACCCAGAAGGGGGCTGCACTAGGTAAGCAGAAGGTCCAAGTCACCATTCAGAGAGGTCCAGAGCAGGTGACGGGGACTATGTACACTGCCTGCTGGTCATCTATGACCAGCTGGTGAGGACAAGCATTATCCCCAGGTTAAGGGTAGGCAGCAAGGCACCTCCTGTCTTCTCTGAATGTTCCTGTGAGGCAGAAATATTGTCTGGTTCAGTATCAGGGAAAAAGCAACTCCTCAGGAAATGTGATTGAACCAAACCAAGCAGCAGGGGGCTAATAATTTATCCCTCTGTTTGAAATGCATGGCAGTCAGAGCTCATTTTAGATAGATGTACTTACAATAAACCTGTGGGGCTTCCCTGTGTGGTCCAATGGTTAAGAACCTGCCTGCCAATGCAGGGGACGAGGGTTAGATCTCTGATTCTGGAAGGTCCCACATGCTGGGGAGCAAAAAGTCCTTGCACCACAACTACTGAGCCCATGTGCTGTAACGCCTGAAGTCCGAGTGCTCTAAAGCCTGTGTCTACAACAAGAAGACTTGCAATGAGAAGCCCGTGTACTGCAACAAAGACCCAGTGCAACCAAAAATAAATAAATTTTTTCTAAGTTAAAATTTTTAAAGTTTTAAAATTAAAACTGTGCCTTCTGCAAAATCAGCTCTCTAAAGGTGGTTCCCAACAGAAACTGCTGTCAAGAAAAAAGGAAGTGTTTAAATCAATGATACTTGTAAGCACCATCTCTGTACTAGGCATTAGAAAGAAATATGGAGAAAAAAATGAAGCACTATCCTTCTCAAGGAACTGGTAACCTGGATGGGAAGAATAAAGCAATCACCCTTAAAGAGATTAATTAACAATGTTTGAAAGAGTGGTATGGACAGCAAGTACACTAGAGTTAAGCAGGGGAGTGATTATAGGAGGCTAGAGAAAGTTTTTCATTTTGATTTATCCTGTACATTTCTAGTGAATCCCTATTATGCACCTGATTGCTTGTTGCTGGGATACAAAGATAGCCTAGATGCAAGCTAGATCTCCAGAAGCTCAGGGAGTCCTCATAAACTACAGAACTTTGCCTGGGACATGAATTTGATTAGCTGCTGCTGCTGCTGCTGCTAAGTCGCTTCAGTCATGTCCGACTCCTAGCGACCCCATGGACTGCAGCCTACCAGGCTCCTCCGTCCATGGGATTTTCCAGCCAAGAGTACTGGAGTGGGGTGCCATTGCCTTCTCCATTTGATTAGCTGGAGAGGAGTAATTCTGTCTTCCCAGAGACTGACTGGGGTGAGGAGAACATACACTCCGGCTGTGTCAATGTGATATATATATATATATATATATATATATATATAGCAATTCTGACCACTTCTCTCCAAATTAAGTTGTATGAATGAAATTTTCAAGTAGAATACATACCTATTTTGAATTTCATCCCAGAGATGAATCATAATGAATCAAATCATAACATTTTATAACCTGCATATAAGGTTTAAATGACAATGTAGAATCTCATCCTCTACCCTCCATGCTCTTCCCACTCCTTATTTAACAAAATAAATATACTGCCTACCATTTAGTGGTTGGGAAGTGACTTTAGGACGAGGTAAGCGTTGTGGAAAGGGACAAATGAACCTAGACTGCCTTCTTTTTACTCTCAGCTGCAGGGAAGTAGTTCCTGAAGCAAAGTTTTGTTCCCTGGAATAAATAACAGTGGGCAGAGAGGAAGCAGATCATTAGAACTTTTATTTTTTTCACACTAAGCTGGCTCATCGGGGATAATCAATGTGAATCAGGAAAAGAGTCAAAGTGAGAAGAGGAAGTAGTAGGAGGAATCAGAAAGAACAGCTCAGAAAAGGAGGGAGAGGCAGAATAAAGCAGCCTGGGAAGCAAGACAGAGGAGCATGGTGATCACCACAGGGCCAAAGGGGTCAGGAGCCAGTGGCTCCAGCTTGGGCACTGGCTGAGGGGGAAAAGGTATAGGAAGGTGGCTCAGGACTGAGGTAAGAGAGCTGCCAGTTCTTAGGGAGGAGGGACAGTGTGTTAGGGTGTGTGAGGTCTGGACACTGTTAACTGAATGGCTTTCAGGTTTGCCAAGAACTAGCAGAGCAACGCCTGAAAGCATAACCAAAACCAGAACAGGGACTAGGTTATCAGAGTAAAACATGCAAGGCAGAGCTCTTATTAGTCACTTATTTATCCCCCAGAGGACAAAGCAAGGCGCCTTATTCAGAGCAGGCCTTACTCCATAAATATTAATAATCGAGAGAAGATGATAAGGAAGCTAAGTAAGGAAGAAGGGAAGAAAGGAGAAAGAGAGGGGTATGGGAAAAATGCCAAAATCTTCTATAAACTTGAATCCTTAAAAAAAAAAATAAAAGAGAAAGCCCTGCATATTCTAGTTTTACACAGCCTGCTCACTTGAAAGGCACCAATAACTGCCCCACATTCATGTCTGCACCTCCTGTGTGTGGACAACTGTCCGCCTTTAGTACCTGCCTCAAAGAGAATCAAAGGACTGAGGCCAGAGGAACGCTCACAGTGCAAGCCTCTTTCTGGTTGCCTGCAGTGAGCCTTTCCAGATCTAATGCTACATGGGCTTTCTGGCCGCCAGCCAGCAGCCTGGTGACATACCCCTAGCTGTGCTCACCCTTCCCAGCATTAGTGGAGCAGTTGGTCTCAGAGGCCCGGAAATTAGATAATGGTTGCTGGGAGAATGCTCTTTCCTCTTAAGTCTGTGCTGATGGGTCACATGCTAATTAAGCTGGGAAAATTAGATTTCAAATGTGTACCTTTCCATTGTCACACAATCAGATAGGAGGATTCTCACTATTATTATTTCAGGTTCAAATAAGACACACAAATGGTGATGTAGATATATATGTAGCTATAGATGTGTCTATTGCTATGAGTCGAATCGGGTACCCCCACCCAAACTCATATGTTGAAGTCCTAACCCCAAATAAGTACCTCAGAATGTGACTATATTAGAGATTGGTTCTTTAGAGAAGCAACTGAGGTAAAATGAGGTCATGAGGGTGGGCCCTAATCCAATCTGACTGATGTTCTTATAAGAAAAGGAGATCAAGACACACACGGAGAGAAGATCATGCAAAGACACAGAGAGAAAGAATTCACCTGCAAGTCAAATAGAAAGGCCTCAGAAATCTGCCCTGCTGATACCTTGATCTTGGACTTCTAGCCTCTAGAAATGTGAAAAAATAGATTTCTATTGTTTCAGTCACCCAATCTATGGTATTTTGTTATGGCAGTCCTAACAAACTAATACAGCTGTTAATATTGTTTTTATTTTAATTTTTATATTATTGGTCAAGAGAAACTATTGGAATTCTCTGAAGAAATGCTCCTAAAAGTCATTAAAAAACCATGATGGATATCATTATCATGCCACTCCACAATTTTAAGCAAATATACAAATGTACTCCAAGGAAGAGCTCCAAATACAATCCATTTATTCCTTTCCACCAAGTCATGAAGCCTCTGCATGGTGCCTCTTGATACAAAGAGGTAGTGGTCTTCAAGACACTTTCAGTACTTGTTCTTAATGATCTCCTTATTCGGTGAACTCACCCTATTAAGACTTTGCTTTATTCTGGGCATCTGTAATCAATAACCTCAGAAATGTCATGAGGCAATGGAGAGAAGCCTGCACTGGCAGGCCTAGTTCTGGTTGCAAACCCAGCTCTGTCACTTTGCCTGTGACTTTGGATGTCTTTATCACTTTCTATGCCTCTGTTCTTTCACCTGAAATAGGAGAGGGATATGTATCTACTTCCAAGACCCTCTTTTGTGCTATAAGATTTCATGAGGTTCTTTTACAGAGAGATGTGAAGGTTGCAAAATTATACAGAGTTAAATTATCACTTATTCTGCAATTTTGCCTGGGTCTTAGCTGGTCTGTATTCATTACCTGATGTTTGGGATTCCATACTGTTTATGTCAAAGGGTCACTAGGTTATGGTGAGAGAAGTGGTTGGGAAGAGACCACAGGCTGCTTAACTTGCATCCTCTCTCCTCATGCTCATGAATAGAGTCTTTTTGGTAACATGGAAGGACTCTAGGATATGGGGTCAGTTGGAGCTGGGTATGAATCCCAGCTCTGCTGTGCCCCTTCCTTCTCATATGTCACTGAGTGGGACTTTTAACCTTCCCATGCCTCTATCCTTATAGAAAACTAGGTGCCCGAACATGTGTCTTCGAATGATTGTGGGAATGGCACGAAACAGTGCTTGAACCACAGCAGGCACTTGATATCTCAGTATCCATCTCAATTTATTAACAGCAAGGTTATTGGGAAGTCATTAATCTCCTCGCAAACAAGCTTACCCAGAGACCTCAGCAATCACCAATATCAGTTACACTCACACAGCATTTCTTATGTCCCAGGAACTCTTAGGAACACTTCACATATATTAGTTTACTTAATCCTGACATAATCCCAAAGGGAGATGCCATGTTATCAACTCCAATCTACAGGTGACAAAATGGAAGACACAGAGAAG
The DNA here is from genome assembly GCF_054371585.1 of Giraffa tippelskirchi. Lineage (NCBI taxonomy): Eukaryota > Metazoa > Chordata > Mammalia > Artiodactyla > Giraffidae > Giraffa > Giraffa tippelskirchi. The sequence goes on along the minus strand of NC_137276.1, from coordinate 126,165,453 downwards.
TTAAATAACTTGCCCAAGGTGACACAACCTAAAAACTGAGATCTGGGATTTACCTCAGGGTACCTGCCTCCAGAGACTTGGTTCTTAACCACTGTGTATACTATTGCTCACTGCAAGGACTTCTTGTGAGAAAGGATTTAAATAGTGCCATTTTATGACTATAATTTGAAGGAAGTCCTAGCCTTATTATGAGTGAGGGAAAGAAATTCAAAATTGAAAGTCTAAAAATTTCGGAACAGTTAACTTAACCATGGTAGCTTGGTAGCTTTGGTAGCCTGGTAGCTTTTGAGTATACTGTTTAATCAACCTTTCCAAATACTTCATAATACATTATTCTTATTATGCAAGCAAAAAACTTTTTCCCAATTACCTGGCAAATTTTTTATTGATTCGATTTCCCACAGATGAAGTCAGAGCCAAATGCCTTGTGCTCAGTCCGCTTAGAACTTATGCTTTATATTCCATTGGAAACCAGAGCCCACGGGAGCCAGGAAACATTTAATTATGCAGCCAGGCAAAACTGGATTCATTCAAAACAGAAAAGAATCTGCTAATATCTGAAGAATTTTAAACATGCAAATGTACAGATGGCAAGCCACTTTATGTGCCTATTATTTGTGATTAAAAGAGGAATTGTTAGGATGTAAGTTTCCTATTTATCAGAAATACTTAACACGTGGGTTTGAAGAACAAATTATTACATTCTGACAAGTTGAACCAGCCATGAAGATTAGCATGGGCCCAGATTTGCATAGGCACAGGTTTTAGAATAATAAAGTAAAATTGAAAGGACAAACTGAAAACACTCAAGGCTATGCTAAATAGACGAAACTTCCAGATGTCTATCCTTCTGCTTCCCTGGAAGAAAAGTTTCAACAGAGAACCCCTACCAGGAACCCTGAGGACAGGCTCAATATAAATGTTCTCATACCCCCAGCCACAAATTCAAAACCAAATATAATTAAAGGATAGTTAAGGTTTTCAGTGAACACAAACTATACCTTCAGCCACTGATAAATATTTCCTTAATCTGAAACCTCTGGCACAACAGATGTATCAGCAATATCTTTAAAAGATTTTCGTAAAGAGCTTAACACAGAGAGAATTTGTTTTCAAAGATAATTAAAATTATTATACTTTATCCAATTTAAGATACCATTAACCACAAGACACATCATTACTTTGTACACCACTAAAATAGAAATTGTGGCCAATTAATTATAACACAATGCTTTTTCATCCCTCAGATTTTCCATTTTAAATTTATCGAAAGAGTCTTTTTACACTTAGACTTTTCTGCCCAAAATTTCATTCTTGTACATACATGCCTATAAAAGAAAATGTAAAGGGAATAAACTATTTAAAGTATTCCCAAAATGTGTTCACATTCAGAGTTTGATGCTTCTGGATGTTTAACTCTTAGTGATCAACGTCTACATCTCTCCATAGAGTCATCCTTTGTGTTGGTAATGCGGGAACTTAAAAAAGAAAAAACAACATTCTCAACTATAGTCTCTGGGAGTTTATTCTGAGCTGTTGACATCTACTCTGAAAGTTGCAGTGCACATTTATAGGCATGGACAACCACATCGTGATGGTCACGTGAAAGTGAAAGTTGCTTAGTTGTGTCCCACTCTGTGCGACCCCATGGACTATTACAGTCCAGTGAATCCTCCAGGCCAGAATACTGGAGTGGGTAGGCTTTCCCTTCTCCAGGGGATCTTCTCAACCCAAGGATCAAACCCTAAACCCCGGTCACCCACATTATAGGTGGATTCTTTACCAGCTGAGCCATGAGGGAAGCCCAAGAATGCTGGAGTGGGTAGCCTATCCCTTCTCCAGTGGATCTTCCTGACCCAAGAATCAAACCAGGGTCTCCTGCATTGCAGGCAGATTCTTTATCAACTGAGCTATCACATAGCCAGGAACAATTAGAGACCAAATCACTATTTCAGCAAAAGAAAACTATGTGCTTCAAAGAATTGGTGATTTCTAAGATAGTATATTATAAACTTCTACTTCATGGCAACTTAAATCTAAAATACTGCAGAAGGAAGGAAGGGAGAGAAAAATTTTTGAGCATCCACTATGTGCCAGGTATTGTGCCAAAGCCTTCCACACCTATTATCTCATTCCAAAAGAAAGGAAGAAAAAAAGCTAGCCTTTATTAAAAGTTAATTGAGTTCTCAACTAAGTATTCTATAGGTAGATTTACATAAGCATTCATCATCATTCTTGCAAAACTGAGAAGTGAATCAAACTCCAAAAGGGCTTTCCATATAAACCACCCGCGCCCAATGGGGCTGAAAAAATAACAAACCTAAAGGTCCTTCCAAAAATATGTAATGGGTAAAAATTCCCTTGCTTCAGTTCAAATTTGTTGGTATTCTTAGAGTGAGAAAAGCCATTATTACACATGTCACTCTACAGCATAGTATCTAATACATTTTTATAAAAAGATGTATTCTCTCACTTCTCTGGTCAGTTCATTTTCAAAGGGAAGGTGTAAAAGAGCAGATCTAAGATCCTACGGGATTCTTTCTCATTTAAATCTTTCCCGGTGGCAGATCACAGGAAGTTCTTGTAGGAGACACATCATGCTTTCCTCACATTTAAATGAAACTCATTTTGAACTAAATCAACATCAAGTTCTCACCTTATGTGTCAACAAGGGCTATATTGTCTGAAGTTTTTATAATTTACATGTATTACTCTTGTAAGCAAAATGAAATTTAAAATTTATGCTATTTTATCTATTATAAGCTTATCACAAATTCAACTAAGAGGAAACAGGGAGACATGGAGATAAGAAGGGAAAAAAATGTCATGCATTTATCCAGACTTCTAGTTTTTAACATTTTGTCAATATCTTCTTGGTCATCGGGTTTTTTCTTTTCCATGCATAGTTTTGTGGAGGTTGTTACTGATGTTGCTGTCCTTGTTGTATAAAATTAAATACTGTTCAAGGTATGTATCACTTACTTAATACTATCTCTTGGCATTTGTTGTTCATTTGTGGGTTTTTTTCCCCCATTTTTGGACATTATCTATCCTTAAGTGGATTATTTGTCATCACCATGCAGTGACCACCACATCAGCATGCATTTTCCATTGTTTAGTTGACAAGTTCTATGAGGCAAAGAGGCAGAGGACTCAGCCCCTCCCCTTAGCGCTCCCCTTTCTGGCTGGGGCATGTGTAGACATTCAGTGATAATTATTGTCTACTGTATACATCAGGACAAGTGGTATAGTCATAACACACTCTAGAGGAAGAGGGAAAGATCATTGGGAGTTGTAGTAGTTACAAAAATCATGGTATACATTAAGTACAGAGAAGCTCCCAGGCAAGGAAAGAGAGTAGGGGAGAGAGGAAGTAGCCTTAGCAAAGATGAGGAGGTGGAGAAACTTATCCGGAAATAACAAGTAATAATGTTAGATAGAATCTTGTTGGAAAAGGGATTTACAGAAGAAATTATGTAAAACAAATGTACATAAATCAGTTGGAGTCTGTTGAGAAAAGCCTGGAATAAAAGTCTGGGTGAAGACTCCAACCTCAGGGCAGTTGGGAGTGGTTGAAGGTAAAAAATTCATCAAGGATTCTGATCCAAGGTGCAAAGAATATTTTTGGAAGACCCATCTGGAAGCCAATAGGATGGCCTGGAGTTGTAAAAGACTCAGTACAGGAAGACCAGTAGGAGACCGCTGAATCAGCCAGCCATAAGGTAAAACTTGCTGATGGAAGAATGATACTTCCCACTGTTTGTTCTAATAGATAGGAAAATGTTCACAATGCACTATGAGCTGAAAAAAAACAGCTCACAAAATCATATGCACAGTATGAGCCTATTTTGACAAGCAAAAATTATCTATCTCTGCAGAGAAATAAAAATATATGCCCAGATATATTTCTTATATTGGATATATTTGATATGCCCAAATATTATCAGTAGTTGCCTACTGATAATAGGTTAGGATAATGATAATGGGTGGTGGAACTACGGGTGATTTTTATTTTCTTTATTTTGATAGTATATTATTTTCTGCTATGATTACATATTACTTTTGTATTATGGATCAAAAATGTGGTACCAAGAGAAAAGAAATGATGCTTGAAGCATGAGGAGCCCATAGGTGTACTTATCAGGAAGGAAAGACCAATGACTTTTTAATATTTTATTTCACAGCACCCAGTACTGTGGGATTGGAGAAGGAAATGGCAACCCACTCCAGTTTTATTGCCTGGAGAATCTCCATGGACAGCGGAGCTGACGGGCCACAGTCCATGCGGTCACAAAGAGTCGGACACGACTGAGTGACTTAAGCACAGTACTGTGGGATAAATGTCACTAAGTTAAGTCAGTTTAATTTTTAACACACAAGTATCTGGGAGCAGATTATATTGGATGTGACCATTAAGATTTGCTGGCTGTTTGTTTCTCTGTAGATCTGATATGGATTCCTGCTGGGGAGGCAGGCAAGAAGTGGTCTGATCCACTAAGGATAGCAATAGTTAAACATGGACTATTACAGGGACTTTTGGTAAGAATGACTATAAATTTTCCCAACTAAGCCTGGCTGACCCTCCCGGGACCTGGGCTCTACTAAAGGGAAGGGAACCTATGCAAGTCTACAGTTAATCAAATTAAGGCAAGCTGAGCTCCTTAGGAGAAAAGGACATGTCTCAATCATCCTATCATACAGCTATGCAGAGAGGTGCTTTACTAATTTCCCCTGACTGAATAAATGGACTTATACCAACCCCTGAAGTAGTGCCAGAACCAGGTGGAAATCTGCTATATAGAAATCAAACCACTATGTTGAAACTTCTAAGGTATCTTTAACAACTGTGCTTTGTCCCCAGTATTCTGTATTCACCCTTCTCCATACCTTTTACTTATTTTTTTACATACTTCCATTGTGATGAAATGAAAGAGGGGAGGCATGTAACATGGTATTTCTGTGGAGATGTTAGAAATATTGACAAATTAGTCAAAATGAGGGGACAGAGAAAGAAAAAAAAATGTAGCTAAAATCAAATGTAGAGATCGATTTGGAAGAGAGACATAAAGCTTGAATATAATCTGTTGACTGAATCCATAGGGAGGTGGTGGTCAGGTTTGGGAAAAGTTTACTACGTTAGTTTCCTCGGACTGCCGTCAAAAATTATTACAAACTTGATGGCTTAAGACAACAAATATTTATTCTCTTACAATGCTGGAGGCCAGAAGTCTGAAATCAAGGTGTCAGTAGGGCCACACTCTAGGGGACAATTCAGTCTTTGCCTCTTCCAGCATCCCTTGTGACTGTATCCCTCCCATCTCTGAATTCACCTTCAAATGGCCTTCTTCATGTGTCTGTGTCTTTTCCTCGTCTGTCTCTCATAAGGACACTCGGCACTGAGTCTAGGGTCCACCTAGGTAATACAGGGTGATCTCACTCCAAGATCTTTAACTTCATTACATCTATAAAGGTATTTTTTTTCCAAATAAGGTCACATTCATAGGTCTCAGGGATTAGGACATGGACATATTTTTTGGGGGCTTCCCATTAAACTGACTGTGGTCAGCTTGGGAAAAGCATGGATTAAATGGGAGGAAGACAGGAAAAAGATGGGGAGAGAAGAAGGCAGAGGACTTGCTTTCCAATCTGACAAGAGGGCAAAACTGAAAATACAACGAAACAGTCCAAGACTGTATGGAGATATAAACCCATTCAGAATATGGGTTTGAGCAGCTCTTATCTGAGAGTGGTTTATATAATAAGGTGAGAAGAGAGAAACAAGAAAGTTTTCCTGGGTCAAATAAGGAAGGTTGGTCTGCTCAGGCCCCACACAGAAGCTCTTTGCCCAGGAAGAACAGGACCAGCTTAGGCATAGAGATCACACATAAAGAATCCATTTGAAAAGGTCATCAGTCATCACATTCATGTTGAGAATGGAATGGCCCACTAAAGAGAGGGCCTCTCTGGAAGAGGAACTGGCCTGAGAAAGGAGCAGGAGTGAAATAATGCTGCATGGACTACTTGGGAGGTAGAAGCAGCAATCACACAAGTCAGACGGCAATGAAACAAGTGAGATGGAAGCTATGAGGCATATCATAGGAACTAGCAGTGAGTATGTTAGTCACTCAGTCATGTCCGACTCTTTGCGACCTGATGTTTGGGACCCACCAGGCTCCTCCGTCTATGGGACTCTCCAGACAAGAATACTGGAGTGGGTTGCCATTCCCTTCTCCAGGGGATCTTCCCAACCCAGGGATCGAACCTGGGTCTCCCACATTGTGGGCAGACTCTTTACCATCGGAGTCACTAGAGAAGACTGTGATAAAACTCCAAGAAATGGTTGGTTTGTTGATATCATTATTACCATATTCCTGATCAAGAGTAACCCCAAAGTTTATTGTTCAACTCTCTTTTGGGTAAAAATTTGAACTATCATGTTAGCAGAGATGTTAGAATCTAGTAGTCATATAGCATTATGTAATCCAGGACTACAGAATCTCAGATTTAACTGGAACTTGAATTCCAGTCTCAGTTATAAGAAAAGAGACTTTCAGTCATATGATTCAGGATGAGACCAACGATCCAGGAATGACATTAAATCCATAAGGACTGAACACTTCTCATTAAAAATGAAGCTGTGGAAACTAGACAATTTAAGACAGATACTCAGGAGACTGATTCAGCAGAATGGTTACTGAGGTCAAAGAAGACCAGTCTCTAAAATGGAAGGATAGTTCTGAAAATATTAAACCATAATTTATTTATGGGGAATGAAAGGAATTTGGACATAATATTAAAAGATATAATATTGTATAAATCAATAGTTTTGACACCACTTTGTTGGGATTATAAACTATAAATGTATATAATATACTAGATATTTTATATTTTTAGTAGTATAATGTATATGTAACAGTACAAAAGGTGTGGAATGAATGGAACATGAATCTCTACTGAAGCAAAATTTCTATGTTTTAACAGAACAAAGTTAATTTTACTCTGGAGTAGATTGTGAAAAGTTAAAGTACATATTGTAATCATTATAGCAATCAGTAAGAAATAACTAAAAGAAATCATTTTTAAAAATCAACAAAGGAATTGAAACATTTATTTAACAGAAAGGAAGGCAAAAAACAAAAAAGGAAGCTCTAGAAGTACAAAATGAACTTAAAGAGGTCACAGAATATAAGATCAATATACCAAAATCTATTATATATCTACATACTAGCAATGAACAATTTAAGAAAACAAATTTATTTGCCACATCAAAGAGAATAAAAAACTTAGAAATAAATTTAGCAAAATAAATTCAAGTCATATACTGAATACTACAAATATTGCTGAGAAATTAAACATTTAACTAATGTTCATGTTCACAGACTGAAATAGTTAATACCAAGGACAAGTTGTCAAGATGGCAACTCTCCCTGAATTGAAATTCAATACAATTCCTATCAATCTCAGCAGATTTTTTATAAAAAATGACAAGCCTATTCTAAAATTTATGTGGAAATGCAGAAATCTTAAATAGCCAAAATATTTTGAGTAAGAAGAATCAGAGGACTTACAATCTCTGATTTCAAAACTTACTATAAATCTATAGAAATCAAGAGAGTGATGTTGGCAAAGGATAGGCATATAGATTAATGGAAAAGAACTTAGAGTTCACAAATAAGTTTCTACATTTATGGCCAATTGGTTTTTAGCAATTGTGTCCATACAATTCAATTGGGAAAGTATAGACTTTTCAAAGAATGGTGCTGGTGTGATTGGATATTCACATGCAAAAAACAAAAAAGAGCTCAGACACTTGCCTCACATCCTATACAAAACTCAACTGTAAATGGATCATAGACCTAAATTTGAGAGGTAAAACTAAATTATCTGTAAGGAAACAGGAAAAATCTCTGTGAACTTGGGTTTGACAAGGATATGATGCCAAAAGCACAGTTCATAGAAGGGAAAAAATATAAATAGAACTTCCTAAAATTAAGAATCATTTTACTTAAGAACGTATCATTAAGTAATGTAAAGACAAACCATAGACTAGTTTAAAATTTTGCAATTCAAGTATTTGGTAAAGGATTTGTATCTAGAAAAATAACACAAATAACTAATTAAAAAGATTTACAATCCAATCTTTTTAAATGGGTGAAAGATTTTAATAAACATGGTACCAAATGAAATACAGTAGGCATATGAATGGCTAACAAGCACATGAAAAGAAGTCAACCTCATTAGTAACTAAGGAAATGCACACACACACACAACTCAAGATATTCCTACACGACAACTAAAACGGCTATATTTTTTAAGCCATATAATACCAAGAGTTAGTGATTATGTGGACAAACTGGAATGTTCTAGTGAGAATGTCAAATAGTATAGCCACTATGAAAAACAGTTTGGTAGTCTCCTAAAAAGTTAAGCACAAATTTACCATATAACCAAGGAATTCTACTTCCAGGTATGAAAATATATGGCCGTATAAAGATGTGTACGTGAATGTTCATAACAGCACCATTCATAATAATTAAAACTAGAAAATTATCCAAATGTCCATCAAATGGTAGCCGGATAAACAAAATGTGGCATTTTAATGTAATTCTGAAGTGAAGTGAAGTATAAGTCACTCAGTCATGTCCAACTCTTTGAGACCCCACGGACAGTAGCTTGCCAGGCTTCTCTGTCCATGGAATTCTCCAGGCAAGAATACTGGAGTAAGTTGCCATTCCCTTTTCCAGGGGATCTTCCTAACCCAGGGATTCAACCTGGGTCTCCTGTATTGCAGGCAGATTCTTTACCAATTGAGCCACCAGGGAAGCCCTAATGTAATTCTAATCAGCAGTTAAAAGAATGGACTACTGATACATGTAACAATCTGAATCATCCTCAAAAACATTAAGCTAAGTGAAAGAAGCTAGACAAAAAGTTTACATATTATATAATCCTATTTTTATGATAGGCCTAGAAAGTCACGTTTACAGACAAAACAGATCAATGGTTGCCTGGGTCTGGGAGCAGAGACAGGAATTAACTACAAATAGGCACAAGACGCTTACTCCAACCTAGACAGCATATTAAAAAGCAGAGACATTACTTTGCCAACAAAGGTCCGTCTAGTCAAAGCTATGGTTTTTCCAGTAGTCATGTATGGATGTGAGAGTTGGACGGTGAAGAAAGCTGAGCGCCAAAGAACTGATGCTTTTGAACTGCGGTGTTAGAGAAGACTCTCGAGAGTCCCTTGGACTGCAAGGAGATCCAACCAGTCCATCCTAAAGGAAATCAGTCCTGAGTGTTCATTGGGAGGACTGATGTTGAAGCTGAAACTCCAATACTTTGGCCACCTGATGCAAAGAGCTGACTCATTAGAAAAGACCCTGATGCTGGGAAAGATTGAAGATGGGAGCAGAAGGGGATGACAGAGGATGAGATGGTTGGATGGCATCACTGACTCAATTGGTAAACTACAGGAGTTGGTGATGGACAGGGAGGCCTGATGCGCTGTGGTCCACGGGGTCACAAAGAGTCGGACATGACTGACATGAACTGAACTGAACTAAACTGACTGAGGCACAAAAATTTTTTTCAGGTTATAGGAATATTCCAAAGCTGAAATTTGATTATGAATTTTATACATTCACTGAAATCATTGGATAAAATCACTTATGTGGGTGAATTTTATGGTATAGAAACTATATATCAATAAAGCTGGGTTATTTTTTAACAAAAAACAAACCATGACTTTGTTGAGAGAGAAAATGTTTTCTTTTAAGCCCCAGACTTCTCTTTCTATATTAGAAAACTGGAGAACAATTGGAAGTCATAACATAGAATTTATCATAAACTCCCAGGGTTCTGGGAAGTCTGAGAGGTTTCCAACAGGATCAGGAAGAACAGTGAGTTTAACTGTTGTGGCGTCCCCAGAAGAGTCTGTACTTCCTGCATCATAGGGCTGAGACATTAGAAGCCCCACCAAGGTTGAGGGAGAATCCATGGCATCTCAAAGTCCCTTACTGAGCATGACCCTGGGTTTGTACGGTTTGCAGGAATGGAAGAGCTGCAGTGGGGGAGGGTAGCGCCAGAGGCAGCTTCACAGTCACCCATTGTCGAATGAGGCAACAAAGCAGTCGAGGATCATCAGGGCCCTTGGGGCACATAGAAGATCACAGAGCACAGAACTGGAAACTGAGGCAGCACAAGGTTTGCAGTCAAAGATACAAGACCAAGAGAGAACTTTGGAACACACAGGCATCAGGTGAGCAAGGGACAACTCAGAAGAGAGCAGCCAGAACCTGGAGAATGGCATCAAGACCAGCTCTGATTGGGTACTGGAACTCTGAACTAGCTAAATGTTTAACCAAAGCTTTTATTTAAATAGGAAGTGGATGGATTACCTTAACTTTACAGGCTTCTTCTGCCCTTAGCAGAACGAGGAGATTTAGAACAAGCAGAGGGCAGTCAGTAAAAAAAAAACCCTTCTTTCTGACCATGGATGGACATTTCAGGATATGAAAGGTTCCCAGTGAGCTGTTACCTTGAGCCTTGAGCCTTGTAGGCTGTCCTGTCAGGAAAAGAACATTTCCTGTCCCACAGTGGCCAACTCTTCTGGGTTTAAAGGGACCTTACTTTATCAGATTAGGAAGTCTCCTTGCCTATCTTGAGCGCCACTTGGGTCTTCTAAAGCGGAGTCTGAGCAGACAGACAAGGTGCCCAGCAATAATGGCTGGGGCACTAGCTTCTTGTCACTGAAACCTTTTTGATCCTCAGGCAAACCCCCTAGCTGCAGGAGGCTCTGCCATGGTTTGCTTCGGCAACAAGAACACTGAATCACTAGATCCCAAGAGTCTTCTTTGGTTTATACCCCAGGTGTTTTACATTCATTTATAGATCAATTAAGCCATTTGGAACTCTTTAAGTGACATTTTGAAGTGAGGTATCATTAAACAAAAACCAATTGGAAGCAGAGTCATTCCATTTCCTTGTTAGTCAGATTGGATTGTCTGTATAAACAGCTATTGTGTTCCACATCCAGAGGGGGATTTGCCATTCCACAGCTAACACCATTATTCAGACCCAGCATCACTCACTCAAGAGCACAGCGCATTATTTATAGCAATATGGTTGTTTGTTAGCAAAGCTTTCATGTGGGGGAAGGGGAGAGAAGATATTTGGATTCCTAAAGTTTTTGGCTTGGGGCTTTTTTTTTTTTAATTGAGTAGGAGTGAGTTATTTAATGTTACTTGTAGGTAAATGAGAAAATACGCTCCTTCCAGCAAACGATTGCTTGATTTTAATATCCCTGTAATCATTCTTAATTGTTAAAGTGTCTTCTGAATTCAAAAGGCTGTCATGTGGAGGAGGGAGGACATTTGGTAACGTTGTTATGTAGGACAGAACAGGACCAAGGAGAACTGGCAACTGGCAACTGGCAGGCTGGGGCACAGAGTAAAGGTCTGATAATGTGGGTTGTTCAACAGCACTGCCCACCTGGAGATCTGGTAGGCTTGATGTCACTGCAAGCACTTCAGTTGTGGCCACAAGATCAGCTGTCAGCACATGATAGAGAAAAAAAAAGAGGATCTACTTCTCAGAATGGTAGTTGTGTTCCATGGGTTAGTTCAGGCAGTTATAAACTTAAAACAGCTTTGATGACCTCGGTTTTTAGTTTTAGCAAGTCCAACATCCCTCTTCTTCTCTTTTGATAATAGCATCCTATATGTCAAGTGGAACAGACTCCACTCCCAAGCTCCTGGTGTGGTCATGGGATCCAGCCCAGATAGTGAAAGAGCATCATCACCCACATTACAGTGATTACTCAAGATAGCCATGTGACCCTGCAGTTCAATAATGCTCAAACCTTGGACTTTTATTGGAAAAGAGAAACCCTCTTTCTTTTGGACTTGTAGCTAATCAAGCCTAAAGTCATCTAGGGCTGTCCCAAGGAAAGGACTGCTGGAGCAAGAACTGGAAGGTCAGTAGGGAGACCACATTCTCTAGAGGCCCATCTCCTGGTGGCCTTCTTCAGGAGATGGTGTCTGCTCTTTTCTACTCTGGTGCTTTATCTACCGCGTTATGGTGACTCCACTACTTGATCTCTACTCCCACAGCTGCTGGGACTACAGACTGACTAATTGTAAGCCTCCTATTCAAATTCCCCAAGAAAAAGAACCTGACTGCACAGCTAGTCATCATCCATGCGATGCACCAGCCACCATGGAATGCTGTCTGTATGTCAGGCACTGTTATGGACTGAATATTTGTGCCCCCACCTCCAAGTTCATGTGCTAAAACTCTTAACCACCAAGGTGATGGTATTTGAAGGTGGAGCCTTTGGGAGGTAATTAGGTTCAGAGGAGGTCATGAGGGTGCCCATGATAGGATTAGTGTCCTTATGTTAGGTAGTAAGAATAGGAAACAGGAGTCCAGAATGGTGGTGGTTAAAAGACAAGGAAGGGAAAATCCCGCAAAAATAGAACAAAGGAAGGTCAGAGGACCAGAGTGAGAACCTCAGGTAGAACAAACAGCACTCCTGGCTAGCCCAATTTACATAGGGCAGGCCCAGGGGGGAAGAAAAAACATATAAAAAGAGGAGCCAAAGAGCCGGGGCTCCCCTATGTTTTCTTTGTGTCTTTGGGTTGGTTTGCCCTCACGCCTCGAGGATATATTTTCCTGCTGTTTTCTAAATAAAATTGAGCTGTAACACTGATCTGTCTGAGAGCTATAACACTGTCTGTTCGAGACTTGAGCACTATAACACAGTCTGTCTGAGAGCTATGACACGCCGAGGGCTCTAACGTCCATCGCTTCAAATTTTTGTTGAGACGAGACAGAACCAAGGAGAATACACTCACCTGACACGTATAAGAGGAAGACACTAGAGCTTCAAACTTCTTTTTTATGTAACAATATTGTAGATGCGGAAGCATTACAGCTTTAGGCTCCCTCCTCAGATAAATACCGAGGTTCCTTCCAATTTTAGGTTTCTACAATTCCTTTTTCCTTTTCAATTCTCTTTTAGTTGTTCTGCTTGGGTTTTTGAAGGAAGTTGCCAGAGATGCTCATGCATTCTGCTCCTTCTGTCATCTACTACCCAATACCGTCCCACTGAAGGCTTAGGCATCAGCTTTTAACAAGGGGAAGGAGATTCAAAAACAAAACCAAATCTGGACTAGCCAGGCTTGTCTAATATGACATGGTGATCCAGTCAGGACCTAGCAGGAAAAGGATGGTACTCCACAGGTCATCTGAGGAGAGTACTTCAAAGATTACTGACAAGATATGAAGGGAGAGGCCCTCAAGGGGAGCATATCTGTAAACCATAGTGCTCCAGGCTTAGTAGCAGCTGAGCCTATTACTACCCCTAAGGCGGAAGGGATGATTGAAAGGAATGGTTACTAGAATCTAGAAAAGAAGGGGGCTACCTGGCAGAATTTGTGACCCTTACTTAGGATAGAGAAATATGGCTGGCCCACAGGGAAGCTTAAGGAATAAATATCCCTTGCCCCCAATCTCCTGCCAACTGGCTGAACCCAGCTGGAAGCCAGTGGCCACAAGAGCATGAAGCAGCTTTTTTGGAGTACAAAGCAGAGTAGAAAAGAGTAGGGCATGGCTCTGGAGCAGTAAACACATGGGGAGAAAATGTATTTCAGCTACATTTTCCTTCAAGTAACCAAAAATATCTCAACACATCATAGCCCACTGATAAGTCTTTACTGCAACAGGCCAATCCAGTACTGACCAGACAATGAGCATCCACTTCTGTTGGTGCAGCCAGCTTGCCCTGCCTGAGGGTACCATGAAGTGAGAACCTACCCTCTCCACCAACTGAACATTGACCCTGGAGAGGGAGGACAGTCTTGAGTGATCTGTTTAAAGTGGCACTAGCTATAAAGGCGTGGTTCCCGATCCTTCAGGCAATTCCCAAGAGACAGTTGAATAGAATACTTCTATTCTTTCAGTCAAATGCCTAATTTTAATCAAAGTGTGGAGAAATATTATGTTTGAAAAGTAGGAAGTGAAAAATATTATAGAAAATAAAGGTCAGGTTCCTGGGAGCATTACTTTGCACTTAAGATTAAAATAGGAATACAATAGGTGCTGAAAACATAATGCTTTCTATGTTTTTAATTTAAAATTAATCCCTTAAAACCTAAAGACACAAAAAATTCACTGAAATTGTTCAAACTCAACAGTCAAACTAAGGTTGCTTTTTGTCTGCCTTTTTCTAGGGTGAATCTAATATGGGAGAGAAGTCTCCCATTACTCTCCCATTTAAATATTTACCAAACATCTACTACATTTTGAGCACTGTTCTAGGTGGTAGGAACAGAAGGAATATTCTGATAAAAACAAGATCCTTCTTTCCTTTAAGCAGTTTAAATTCTAACAAGATAGACATGAAAACAGCTAACCACAATACAGGGCAGAATGGAATACATGCTAAAAGATGCTCAGGTAATATGGGGGCAGGGTGCCAAGCAGAGATTCATTCTGATTGTGGGAAATCAGAGATGAAGGAGGTGATGCTAGATTTGGACTTTGAAAAATGAGCAGGATATTGTTAGAGGATACAGGAGCCCACTATTAGATAAGATAACGGCACCTCAAGTGAAGGTCAAGTGTGTGCAAAGACATGGGAGCATGATGTAGTCCAGAGGGGGCAGGGCGGCACAGGTAGATAGGATGATGAAAAAGGATGTTAGAGGACGGTGGAGTGGATAGAGGTTTGGGGTCAAATCATAGAGAATCTTAAATACCAGCTCACTTAGCTCTATTTATGAGGTAATAGGGACTCCTATAGTGCCATGTCTGATCAGGATGAATGTTACATGTGTTTTTTGTGGTTTTATTTTGAGCATCACTGTCTATAGCTGCTGTATCTTACTGCCTTGTGTCTGTGCCCAGTTTGTTTCTGTGATGGTAAAATCTATAGTTCATTCATCCCTAATGTCCCACATTAAATCCCTTCAACCAATGATATTAATGGCTTCAAACTGTAAATAAAATTTGGCTCACAGCACCCTCATGGATAATGGAAATAGCTCAATACCAACCAGGCAAAGGAGCTAGAATGAAAGTGGTTTGCTGGAACAAAGTAGCCTATAAATAGTCATACTGGGGCAGATAGGCCACCGTTGCTAAAAGCCCTTCCAACTAATCAGCTGAAAGTTCCATAATTCAGTGTGCATACAAAGAGGGGGCCCACACAGTCAACTCGGCAAGGGAAAGAGAGGGAGCCTGCTAATTAATCTCCAAGTTCTGCCATTGTAACTCACAGCAGTTTCCTTTCTACCAGGGCAATTGGTATTAAAAATGAAAAGAAAAAAATCAGTCTGCTTCCTTTATAGGCTGTATTACTTAACCCCAAAGGCCAAATCAGGAAATGCTGCAGATTTTGATGTTCCAGAAGACTGGAGGATAGAAAGGAGCTTGAGTGAAATCAGAATGACCATTGCAAAGTTACCTCTCTCACTGAGATGGAAAGGAAGCCAAAGGCCCAGTTCAGCTCTTAGCAATAATGCTTCATCTGCTTTAAGAAAACAGAGCCAACTGAAAGGTCACATTTTCAGCGGTGAGCCTTTGTAACTAAATATCAAATACTGGGATGCCCTTGTGAGGAGTCCACACTGAGACTTCATATAAGCCTGGGAAGAACAGCAAACAGTCCTTGATGAGAAATGGTTGAGCTCTGCAAACACTGATCTTGGCCTGAGCAATGGCCACTGAGCAGCTTTGAAGACAACTCTGGGGACTCTCTTTGCCTTAGCATGGGAGAGCCAATTGATGTCCAAATAACCATTCTCCACCACCCCCAGCAAAGCACACTTGGGAGACAGAGCATTTAGCAAGGGATCTGTATGGAGTGAACAGCCCCGTCCCTGTAGTCAGTGACTGACCCTGAGGTGATATCACTGTGTCCAGTTCTGGGTTGACTAAGGTATGATCTTGCTACAAATAGGCAGCAGAATAAGGTCTAACTGGGTCAGAATATTCCAAATAAATTCTTCACAGAAACTATATTTAGTCCCTCCATGTTTTTTATTTGTAACATTTTATGTTTTTCAAAGTAGTAATGACAAATATTTGTCAAACCTCTTTAAAAACAACTCTTGATACATAAAAACCTTAAGCTTAACTGGCTGGACATGTAAATGTCCAGAAGCAGAGAAAAGGGGGAAATATATCTTCCCTTACTGAGGAAGCCCCAGTTTCCCTTTCTATCTCATTTACTGGGAATGTATCACAGGCCCGCATCCAAACTAATCACACAGCGAGGGATATAAGCTGCCATATTTGGCTTAGACCAGTGGTTCTCAAACTTGAGTGGGTGTTAGAATCATCTAGAAGGTTTGTGGAAACCCATTGCTGGTGTCCTTCCCCAGAATTTCTGATTTAGTAGATCTGGAGTAGGCCCTAAGAACTTGCATTTAACTTTTAACTTTATTTTGGAGTATAGTTGATTAACAATATTGTGTTAGTTTCAGTTGTACAACGAAGTGATTCAGTTATGTATATACATGCATCTATTCTTTTTCAAATTCATTTCCCAATTAGATTGTTACATAATATTGAGCAGAGTTCCCTGTGCTATACAGTATGTCCTTGTTGGTTATCCATTTTATTTTTTCTTTATTTTTAATTGGAGGATAATTTCTTTACAATGTGCATTGGTTTCTGCCATACAACAACATGAATCAGCTATAAGTATACGTATATCCCCTAGAACTTGCATTTCTAACAACTTCTCAGATCAATGTTGATGCTGCAGGTCCACATGTGGAGAACACAGCTTAGACAAATCAAGGTTCTTCCTTAAGCTTCTCCTTAAACATATTGCTGCTTGGAGGAAAAGGAACAAAATCAGGGCTCCCTTAGCAAGGAAAAGAGAAGGTGTGCAGCTGTTAAATGGAAACCATCTTGAGCCTCCTAGGTTGGAAGCCACTAAAACCTAAACTTTTTCACAAAGAGCCAATCTTTTGTGGTTGAAGTTGAGTCTGGCTTCTTTCTCTCCTAATTAACAACCCCCAACTTGGCTGCTCCCAACAGGCCCAAGGCTATAACTTAGGCATAACTGACTGATGCCAAAGATGGCCAATGGCCCATCAGCACAAGATGCAGCCCAGAGGACCCCATGGGAAGTAACACATTTAATGATGCATAGCTACAAGTAGCACCAGCTCACATCTCATTCTAGTTCAATGTCTTGGGGGAACAACTTCCATTTTCTGAGATAATGTGATAAAAAAACAAAACAGTCAATTCATGATCTTGAACCTCTTTAAACTGAAATAAGACAGATTTTACAAATATAAGCCTGGCACGGCAACCTGTGTTCTATGTGCCTTCTCTATATGTACAATAATACCCAAGTAGTTAATTATGGCTATGCTATGAGCTGGGCCAAATACTATGCTCCATCGGTGCTCTGAGAACACAAACCATTCAATAATCTGTTAATTTGGTCTTTTCTTGACTGTTCCTCACAAGATAAGTTTTGCTCCCTGCACAATTTTGATTCTCATTAGTCTAGGGTTTACACTGTGTTAAGAAGGATTGTCATTTAACTGAATTCACACATGGAGTCACTGATGGGTGCTCTTTCTTGTTCAGAAAACCTAGTAGACAGGACGAGAAAGATTATAAAACAATGTGTGTTGGGAAACTGTTGATCCTCTTCTGCCATAAATTCCCACGCAAGCTCCCACACTAAGACAGGAGTCTCCCCTGAGTACTCGTGGGATTACAATGGAAAGCTCTACAAGCAATGCATCATGGGCACTTAGCTTTTCACAGGCACCTTATCACCAGGGCCCTGGGTATTTTCCCCATATATTTGAAGTGAGCCAAGAGGCACTTCTAATCTATTTGCCAATTCTGGAGGGTGGTTGTTTTGAAGACAGCTTCAGCAAAATACTGAAGAAAGAGAAAATATATTGTATACTACACTAATACTGTCTTTCAACCAAAGGATATCAGCTTCTTGAAACACAGTGCTGTCAAAGACAAATCCATTAGCTGTACCTTTCTTATGTAGATTTAAGCAAAATTTCAAATACCAAAAGAATAAACAATGAAAGAATAAAAGTTGGCTTATCCACTGTACACAGTATTGCTCTACTTCCTGCCCAACAGGAAAACAGGAAGGAAAATATACTGATGAGAGGTAAAAGAAAAGACACCACTTTCAGTCCAGTGATTTAGTTTTGGTATGAGTAACATTAAGCATTGTGCCAGGGGACAGATCCACATCATATTGTTCTCTGCCTGGGCACATGACTCCAGCATAGATGATGCTGAGACAACACCCCAGGCAAGTGTCCTTGACTGTTTGGCTCAATGATGCTCTCCATTAGAGGGAGCCTGGTGCTTCTCATCTGTCACACTCAGCATGTAAGACTTGCCCATTTTCTGGGAGTCATCAGAGACCCCCAAAAAAGACCCAACTCACTAGCAATGTGGAAACTAGAATTGTCACTGGAGGAGACCAGGAAAGACATACTTGGACAGTCAAGATCAAAAGTCACACTTCTTTCCAAAGAAGGCTAGGTGAAAAATAGAAGTTCTTGGTCTCCAACGCAGATTTGACTAACAAGGATTTTGAGAGACTCTCAGCAGGGTTTTTTTATCTACAATATAATTAGATCTGCCAAACTTTATAAATCTTTACAGACAGGTTTGAAATATAGTTAGAAGCCTGAATTTTAATTTCATCAGGTATCTACTCTCCAGGAGCATACCTATGGAAATTTTAGGCTCCTTTTTGATGTTTAACTATACATTTAAATTTTAAAACATATGACTGGATATTTTTCATCAGTATAAATCCACCAAGTGGGTGGGAATTCTCTACTGCATCATCCTCTGAGGCCACCCACTAATGGAAAAGGATACCCTTCCCAGGCCCAGAACCAAGAATGTGACCAGATGGGCAAAAGCCATCAGCTCTCCTGCAAATGCTGACAGCTACTCTATCCAGAGGCAAACATGTTTCTATATTTCTGCCAATATGATAATATATACCCAAATATTCAATGCAATTGCTGTACTTTTAGAAAAGACTTCATTCCTTCCTTCATTCCTTCCCTCCACTGCCTTCCTTCCATTCCTCCTTCCTTCCTCCCTCTTCCAAGGCACATAAGGGTATAGAAGAACATATCATGACCTTAATTCAGATATGACAAATCATAAATTCAAATTAGAGGGCTTGCCACCACCCTGCCCACTCCCTTCCATGAACTTTATCATTTTATAGCACCTAATTACCAACATAAACAAATACAATCAGAGAAAATATTCAAACATGTATCACATTTCACTAAGAATAGCTTATTCAGATACATCCATAAGGAAAAGGCTGAGTAATATTTATTTCAAGCAACCCCATTTTAGAGCAGACAACTGTTCCTTTGTGTACACCTATCCAAGTAGGAGGTTTGAACTTAAGGAGTAGGACTGGGTTTGAAGGGAGAGACAAGCCTCAGCTTTGAGCAGGTCAGAAGCCTGCATGATGCTGATGGAGTTCGAACAAGGCAGTGGTTATAAGTGAGTTCTGAAGAGAGAGCTCAGAACCAGGCAGACTCTAGCCGAGAGTAAGCCACTGTGCCAACAAAAAAAAAGAGTACAGAGTGCCAGGAAACCAAACAGGTCACACCAAGAGAGAACAGAGAAAGGTGAGCCAGAAAACAGGGAGGCAAAGACGGTGTCCAGGGTGGCCTCCACAGTCTGTATGGATTATGTTGTTTTTCTCCCAAGGCTGCTCCCACCTGTCTGTTTCAAGAGCAGAAGTTATACCAGTTTTAACACCTCTAATTTACAAAAGGATTGCACCTTGTGGACCCTATGACTCTTAGAATTAATTAAGTTTCCCATTTTCTTCTGGTCACCAAGAAGCTTAAAGCTTAGTTTGTTGCCCACTTGCAAGTACAGATAACTTTTTGTCATATATTTCTCTGTACTAACTTTAGCCCTGATATTACTCTGGTGTTAACATGATTATCCTTTCCCCTCATCCAGAATCTTTCATATATTTCTGCTAATTACCTTAAATATTAGCAATAAGGACCATTAGGCAATTAAGCATACTTCCTCTTATATGAGTGATCTGTGTAGCAAGACTTTGGCTTCAGTTCATTTTTTGAAGCTCAGAGCACATTTCACCATAGAAATTACTCAAAGAGCCTATCTCACACAAGCCTATTTAAACTTATGTTGTAAGCATACTCAAGCATTCTCTTGCTGGCTGCGTCTCCAAGCATTGGTTTTTCACCTGGTGCATA
Organism: Giraffa tippelskirchi; assembly: GCF_054371585.1. Lineage (NCBI taxonomy): Eukaryota > Metazoa > Chordata > Mammalia > Artiodactyla > Giraffidae > Giraffa > Giraffa tippelskirchi. Next base: position 126,145,174 of record NC_137276.1, on the reverse strand, counting down.
GTTAAGTTATTTATTAGTAATCCAAACTCTTCAATGAGCTGGATATCTAATTTGAGTTTCTATTTTTCATAAAGATCCCTCTCTGGGTAACTTCCAACTTCTAAGTTATGCATCAAAGAATGATGCAAGATAAAGTAGACTCAAGAAAAAACTGTGCAGGTAAAAGAAAACATTAAAATAAACAGAACTCCCTTATAGATTCACAAAACCACTTATATCAATTACTAGCAAGATAACTAGTCCTTAATGGAACATTCTAGTTAAGTTACAGAGGCACTGTCTTGAAGATGGTTCAGGTATTGAGAGAGGTTTGACTGTGACATTTGTCACCCATTCGTCCTCAGGGTGTTTTGGCTAACTAGCTGAGAGGGCAGAAATTCTCTTCTTACATCATACCCTGAGGCCACCCATTCATGGGAGAGAGTCCTCCTCCAGGTACAGACCCAAGAATGTGTCCAGTCAAAACCATCAGCTCTCCTGGGAATGCTGACAGCTACTCTATCCAGGGGTGAAAAAGACAATGTCTTCTCACTGATGGGTAAGCACCCCTCATCCACATGTCAAATCACACACTTGGGAATACTTTGCAGAGTGGGTGCATGAAAACTTTGTTGAATGAATAAATGATATTAGCTGGAACTACAGAATCTGGGAACAAAGGACAATAGGAGGAAGAAAAGAAAGAGGAGAAGAAAAATAAGGAAATTATTTTCCCGAACAAAAGCTGGCTTTGGACAAATTTATAGACTAGAATTTGAGACAAAAACTGATTTGGATCATGATTTTAGCACTTATAAACTCTTTAAACTTGCTTTCCTTCCTGTTAAAAAGGAGAGCTATCCCTGATGCTATCTAGGGCCAACCACTCCCTGGTACACAAATCCTTCCATTCCTTCCTTCTCAAAGTTTTTGATCTTGCCTCTCTCCTAAAATTGTCTGTTTCTTCCTCCAAACCAGATCGTTCCTGATACCATTCACAGATGCTATAAAAACTCCAATTAAAAAAAAAAAAAGATCTCCCTGACCCAACATCCCTCCAGTCACCATGCTATTCCCTCACATACAATAGAAATCCTCTAAAAGTTACTAATTGCTCTGATCAAATCTTCCCCTGGCTGCCTAAATATAGCTTTTGTCAAGGCCATGGGTTTCATCTTGCTAAATCCAGTGGTCAGTTTTCAGCTTACCTTGCTGAAGCTAATTCTCCCAAAGGTGTGTGCTCCCCATTCCACAGCATGGAGCTGTGATGAGAGATGCCTGATGAACTAGAAATTACCTTTCTCAGCAACTCTTACCAGCCCCACAGCCATGTGTGGCCATTAAACTAGTTTTTGACAATGGACAGAGATTAGATCATAAAAGATCTTACAGAGCATGGTAAAGAGTTTGGATTTTATTCTACAGTTGGTAGGCAGTCATTGGGTTGTTTTAAGCAAGGCCTTCCTTCTCCTTGAACCTGCAAAGCTCATTCCTGGGAGAGTCCTCACTGTTTACTCTTACTTATTCCCTCTTGCCATTGATCTTTGCATAGCCAGCTACTTCTAACCTTTACAGGTCTCTGGTCAAAGCCATCCCCACTAACTTACCTATTCAAATAGAGGGTGCCTTACACCCTCCTCACTCTAACATATGTTTCCCCATACACTTATCATTGCTGACATTACACATTCCATTCACTTATTCTCAGACTTCAAAGTACATCAGAATCATCTGGGCACTTGCTAAAAATGCATATTTATGTCCCAAATCCCCAGAAATTGGGAGATCTGAAAGGTACCCAGCAATCTGCATGTAACCAGATGACTCTGAGCCACAGATATAGGTACCTCAGATAGGTACGTGGACTCCTGATCCAGTCAAAGAAGTGCTGCCCTCCATACTTGGCCCCTGGCATGAAAATGATACATTTTCAAAGAGAATGAATTTCTGCTAAGGGAGAACTTTTATTATATGGGACTATACCTGGCTTAACTAGAAGAAAAGAACCATCTAGCTGGGCAGCTTGTTTCTCTAGAACATTTCTGAATTATTCCAACTGCACAAACCCTGTTCCTAAAGCCCTAAAGTCATTGTATAACTTTGAGTATATTACTTTACCCTTGTGGCCCTCCACTGTCACTTCTATAAAATAATATTATATTGAACTAGGTGTTATCTCTGATCCTCTCAACCCTAGGAGTCTTAACCACAGGTACTCATTTTACAGTGCTTACACCCTTAAGCAATAATCTGCAATAAGAGATCAACACTGAGCAACAGAGAGGTTTGTTACAAAGGGGAAATGTCATTATAGACCCCCAGAACTATATAACAACTTCCCATGGCACTAAATAGCTAGCTAAAGTACTTTTATTAGCTGATTCTTACACAACTGCTAAGGAGTTCTGAACATCTGATCATAAACATTTCTGTGCTGGAAATGCTAAGAACCAGGACAGGCACAACTGCACCAAAAAGAATAAAGAAGGGAGCCCCTCCTCAAGCAAAAAAATAATTAAAATCGAGATGCTACATTGCAATTAGTAAACTTCACAAATGCTCAAAACTCTAACTGCAAAACACAGAGGATTAGAGTGTTGTTATTCCATTGATTACAACCTGTCAAATAGTACAATTTTGTTAAGGCATTCATGGGAGAGACATTAAGAGAGAAAAAAGGAGTTTTCCCAAGATGACAGCATCAAGACAATATGGATAGGGGAAGTAAAAGAACTGAGAAATGGCAGTAATGGTCAAATTATTTGCTGGGCCAAGTACTGAGCTAGGCAATCGAAGATATAAAGATGGTTAGAAAATAGCGTCTGTCCTCAAGGCACTGAAAACCATAAGCAGCTAATAGCAATATAGTTCAGCAGTGACACAGAGGAGGCTGTGCTCCACTCTGCTAGGGAAGAGCCAGAGGAGGCTTCCCACAGGAGATGATGCTTGAACTAGGACTTGAAGGATGAATAAGGAGTTTGCCTAGAAGTAGAAGGAAAAAATGCCTACCTGGTACAGAAATAATACAGGAAGATATTAACTGTGTTACTGTGTTAGTACTTTTCTCTTTGCCATAGGATTCAGCCTGAATATGAATTGGCTTTGTGAGTTAACTTTGACCAATAGAATGCCACAGAAGTGACAGTGTGTCAGCTCCAAGCTTAGCTCTCACGAGGCTTTGCACACTTTCATCACCAACTCAGACACTTGCAATCACCCTGTGAACAAGCCCGAGCTAACTTTCAGGAAGATGAGCAGCCACATGGAAGAGAGCTCTCCTAAATCAGCCAGCCCCAGCCAGTCTGCCAACTGACCACAGATGCATGTCCAAGTGCAGCCAAGCTGCTCAAGATCACTAGTTTTTCTCCTGGTCAACCACAGACTCATAAACAATAATAAATGGTTGTTGTTTAAAGCTAGTAAATTTTGGAATGGTTTCTCATGCATCTGTAGTTAATTGAAAAAGCTCCTTGCAACTTGAGTTTACAATTTCATTAGACAAGACTAAGAAAAAGAAGAAGAATATGAGTCCTAACAATGTAGTAATCAGTCTCTCAGAGTTTCCATTAATTCTTTTGAACTATCATGGTTTCAAGTCCTTCAGTAAGGCAGTGCTCATCCCCTAGATCAGCATCACAGACAAGCTGAAACAAAAGACTATAGGGTAGACAGGAAAATCTTTTCTTGTTATCATTCTGTTAGCTGACGCCCACCATGTTTGTCATCTCCCTTGCTTGTTTCTGATCAAACTCAGTAAATGAAACCACAGAAGCAACCTCCCAGAGAGGCCAATAAGAAAATAGGAAAAGTACACCATTGAGGATAATGTTTGCTGTGGGTTAGTCATATATAGCTTTTATTATGTTGAGGTATGTTCCTTCTATTCCTGCTTTCTGGAGGGTTTTTATCATAAATGGATGCTGAATTTTGTCAAAGGCTTTTTCTGCATCTATTGAGATAATCATATGGTTTTTATCTTTCAATTTGTTAATGTGGTGTATTACATTGATTGATTTGCAGATGTTAAAAAAACCTTGCATTCCTGGGATAAAGCCCACTTGGTCATGATGTATGATCTTTTTAATATGATGTTGGATTCTGTTTGCTAGAATTTTATTAAGGATTTTTGCATCTATGTTCATCAGTGATATTGGCCTGTAGTTTTCTTTTTTTGTGGCATCTTTGTCTGGTTTTGGAATTAGGGTGATGGTGGCCTCATAGAATGAGTTTGGAAGTTTACCATCTTCTGCAATTTTCTGGAAGAGTTTGAGTAGGATAGGTGTTAGCTCTTCTCTAAATTTTTGGTAGAATTCCGCTGTGAAGCCGTCTGGTCCTGGGCTTTTGTTTGCTGGAAGATTTCTGATTACAGTTTCGATTTCCGTGCTTGTGTTAAGATCTTCTATTTCTTCCTGGTTCAGTTTTGGAAAGTTATACTTTTCTAAGAATTTGTCCATTTCTTCCAAGTTGTCCATTTTATTGGCATATAGCTGTTGGTAGTAGTCTCTTATGATCCTTTGTATTTCTGTGTAGTCTGTTGTGATCTCTCCATTTTCATTTCTAATTTTGTTGATCTCATTCTTCTCCCTTTGTTTCTTGATGAGTCTGGCTAATGGCTTGTCAATTTTGTTTATCTTCTCGAAAAACCAGCTTTTAGTTTTGTTGATTTTTGCTATGGTCTGTTTTGTTTCTTTTGCATTTATTTCTGCCCTAATTTTTAAGATTTCTTTCCTTCTACTGACCCTGGGGTTCTTCATTTCTTCCTTCTCTAGTTGCTTTAGGTGTAGAGTTAGGTTATTTATTTGATTTTTTTCTTGTTTCTTGAGGTACGCCTGTATTGCTATGAACCTTTCCCTTAGCATTGCTTTTACAGTGTCCCATAGGTTTTGGGTTGTTGTGTTTTCATTTTCATTCGTTCGATGCATGAGACAAATGCTCAGGGCCAGGGCAATGGGATGACCCAGAGGGATGAGATGAGGAGGGAGGTGGGTGGGGGGTCCAGGAAGGGGAACACATGTAAACCCATGGCTGATTCATGTCAATGTATGGCAAAAACTATTACAATATTGTAAAGTAATTAGCCCCCAACTAAAATTAAAAAATTTATTAAAAAAAAAAAAAGAAAATAGGAAAAGTACAATAGTATTCCTCTTTCTTACTAAATACATTCAGATGTGATATATACAAATAATTAAACATAAAATGTTGGGTTTCTTTTACTGTCTATGTTAACTTTTAGTTTAGAAATTGCCTTGTTTTGAGATAGACTCAACTCCTACTTCCTGACTTTGAGTATTAGTACACACTGAAAGTTTTCCATGACTATATCAAATTGAGTCCAAATGGTCCTCTGAGACAATTTAATCATCTGAGTGCCCAACTACTAAGAGTGATTTTAGGGGATTCAGGTAGAACTACATGTCCAAGGATAAATCCCCAAGACCTCTCTGTTCCTACATCCTCTGCATTCTTTCTCCATGCAAAAATCAGAAAATAATTTTTTTCCTCTAGAAGAAAACATGAAATTAAAAAAATACTAAAAGCTTCTTGTTATCCAAGCTTAATTAATATAATTCATCATTTATGATTCAGCATGGACAAGACACCTACGACAAGAAAATACATCATGATCCTAAAAAGTCTGTTTATTCAGTTTTGGGTTACAAAAATTTTCTCTGAGTAGATGAAAAATGGCAGTATATGTAGAGCCCAGTAAGCTAAACAAAGAGCTTTCTTAGCTGACCTGTCAGTCTGTGGGCAAGGTTGTAAAGAAGATAAAATTTGTTCACAAATTTAGAATATTCCATTGCTTTCTGTCATTCAGTTCAGTTCAGTTCAGTCCCTCAGTCATGTCCGACTCTTTGCAACCCCATGGACTGCAGCACTCCAGGCCTCCCTGTCCATCACCAATTCCCGGAGTTTACTCAAACTCATTTCCATTGAGTCGGTGATGCCATCCAACCATCTCATCCTCTGTTGTCCCCTTCTGCTCCATTCAATCTTTCCCAGCATCAGGGTCTTTTCCAGTGAGTCAGTCCTTTGCATCAGGTAGACAAAGTATTGGAGTTTCAGCTTCAACATCAGTCCTTTCAATGAATATTCAGGACTGATTTCCTTTAGGATGGACTGATTGGATCTCCTTGAAGTTCAAGGGACTCTCAAGAGTTTTCTCCAACACCACAGTTCAAAAGCACCAATTCTTTGGTTCTCAGCTTTCTTTATAGTCCAACTCTCACATCTATATATGACTACTGGAAAAACCATACCCTTGACTATACGGAAATCTGTTGGCAAAGTAATGTCTCTGCTTTTTAACATGCTGTCTACGTTGGTCATAACTTTTCTTCCAAGGAGTAAGCGTCTTTTTATTTCATGGCTGCAGTCACCATCTGCAGTGATTTTGGAGCCCAAGAAAATAAAGTCTGCCACTGTTTCCACTGTTTCTCCATCAATTTGCCATGAAGTGATGGGACCAGATGCCATGATCTTAGTTTTCTGAATGTTGAAAAAAGTTTGGCTTAAAGAGCCAACTTTTTCACTCTCCTCTTTCATTTTCATCAAGAGGCTCTTTAGTTCTTCTTCATTTTCTGCCATAAGGGTGGTGTCATCTGCATATCTGAGGTTATTGATATTTCTCCAGGCAATCTTGATTCCAGCTTGTGCTTCATCCAGCCCAGAGTTTCTCATGATGTCCTCTGCATATAAGTTAAATTAGAAGGGTGACAATATACAGCCTTGATGTACTCCTTTTCCTATTTGGAACCAGTCTGTTGTTCCGTGTCCAGTTCTAACTGTTGATTCCTGACCTGCATACAGATTTCTCAAGAGGCAGGTCACGTGGTCTGGTGTTCCCATCTCTTGAAGAATTTCCACAGTTTATTGTGATCCACACAGTCAAAGGCTTTGGCATAGTCAATAAAGCAGAAATAGACATTTTTCTGGAACTCTCTTGCTTTTTTGATGATCTAGTGGATGATGGCAATTTGATCTCTGGTTCCTCTGCCTTTTCTAAAACCAGCTTGAACATCTGGAAGTTCATGGCTCACATAATGTTGAAGCCTGGCTTGGAGAATTTTGAGCATTACTTTGCTAGCATGTGAGATGAGTGCAATTGTGCGGTAGTTTGAGCATTCTTGGGCATTGCCTTTCTTTGGGATTGGAATGAAAAATGACCTTTTCCAGTCCTGTGGTCACTGCTGAGTTTTCCAAATTTGCTAGCATGTTGAGTGAAGCACTTTCACAGCATTATCTTTTAGGATTTGAAATAGCTCAACTGGAATTCCATCACCTCCACTAGTTTTGTTTGTTGTGATACTTCCTAAGGCCCACTTGACTTCACATTCCAGGTGAGTGATCACACCATCATGATTATCTGGGTCATGAAGATCTTTTTTGTACAGTTCTTCTGTGTATTCTTGCCACCTCTCCTTAAAATCTGTTTCTATTAGGTCCATATCATTTCTGTCCTTTATTGAGCCCATCTTTGCATGAAATGTTCCCTTGGTATCTCTAATTTTCTTGAAGGGATCTCTAGTCTTTCCCATTCTATTGTTTTCCTCTATTTCTTTGCACTGATCACTGAGGAAGGCTTTCTTATCTCTCCTTGCTATTCTTTGGAACTCAACATTCAAATGGGTATATCTTTCCTTTTCTCCCTTGCTTTTCACTTCCTTCTTTTCACAGCTATTTGTAAGGCCTCCTCAGACAGCAATTTTGCCTTTTTGTATTTCTTTTTCTTGGGGATGATCTTGTTCCCTGTCTCCTGTACAATGTCACGAACCTCCGTCCATAATTCATCAGGCACTCTGTGTATCAGATCTAGTCCCTTAAATCTATTTCTCACTTCCACTGTATAATCATTAGGGATTTTATTTAGGTCATACCTAAATGGTCTAGAGGTTTTCCCTCCTTTCTTCAATTTAAGTCTGAATTTGGTAAAAAGGAGCTCGTGATCCGAGCCACAGTCAGCTCCCAGTCTTGTTGTTGCTGACTGTATAGAGCTTCTCCATCTTTGGCTGCAAAGAATATAATCAATCTGATTTCGGTGTTGGCCATCTGGTGATGTCCATTTGTAGAGTCTTCTCTTGTGTCGTTGGAAGAGGGTGTTTGCTATGACCAGTGCTTTTTCTTAGCAGAACTCTGTTAGCCTTTGCCCTGCTTCATTCTGTACTCTAAGGTCAAATCTACCTGTTACTCCAGGTGTTTCTTGACTTCCTACTTTTGCATTCCAGTCCCCTATAATGAAAAGGACATCTTTTTGGGGTGTTAGTTCTAGAAGGTCTTGTAGGTCTTGATAGAACCGTTCAACTTCAGCTTCTTCAGCATTACTGGCCAGTGCATAGACTTGGATTACTGTGATACTGAATGGTTTGCCTTGGAAACAAACAATCATTCTGTCGTTTTTGAGACTACTTCCAAGTACTGTATTTTGGACTCTTGTTGACTATGATGGCTCGTCCATTTCTTCTAAGGGATTCTTGCCCACAGTAGTAGATATAATGGTCATCTGAGTTAAATTCACCCATTCCAGTCCATTTTAGTTTGCTGATTCCTAAAATGTCGACGTTCACTCTTGCCATCTCCTGTCTGATCACTTCCAATTTGCCTTGATTCATGGATCTAACATTCCAGGTTCCTATGCAATACTTATCTTTACAGCATCAGACCTTGTTTCCATCACCAGTCACATCCACAACTGGGTGTTGTTTTTGCTTTGGCTTCATCTCTTCATTCTTTTTGGATTTACTCTCCACTGATCTCCAGTAGCCTATTGGGCACCTACCGACCTGGGGAGTTCATCTTTCGGTGTCCTATCTTTTTGTCTTTTCATACTGTTCATGGGGTTCTCAAGGCAAGAATACTGAAGTGGTTTGCCATTCCCTTCTCCAGTAGACCACGTTTTGTCAGAACTCTCCACCATGACCTGTCTGTCTTAGGTGGCCCTAGATGGCATGGCTCATAGTTTCATTGAGTTAGACAAGGCTGTGGTCCATGTGATTAGATTGGTTAGTTTTCTGTGATGGTGGTTTTCAGTCTATCTGCCCTCTGATGGAGAGGAGATACCCATGTCCAAGGGCAAAGGAGAAGCCCCAGCAAGACGGTAGGAGGGGCATATTTGCATTTAGAATCAAACCCTATTCCTGCCAGGGACTCTCAGAGAGCTCAAACAAACCTTGTATGCACCAGGACCCAAGGATCCCACAGAGACTGACACAGAACTGTGTTTGAGCATCTCCTGTGGAGGTATGGGTCAGCAGTGGTCTGCTGCAGGGATGGGGGCTCTGGGTGTGGGTATGGCATAAGTCCTCTTGGAGGAGGTTGCCATTAACCCCACTGTAGAGCTGCCAAAACTTACATGGGACTGGGAAATAGACTCTTGGAGGGAACAACAGAACTTGTGCACCAGGACCCAGGAGAAAGGAGCAGTGACCCCACAGGAGACTTGCCTGTGGGTGTCCAGGAGTCTCCGGCAAAGGCGTGGGTCAGTGGTGGCATGCTGTGCTGTTGGGAGCACGGACTGTGGCAGTACGTGCCTGGGATCTTTTGAGGGAGGTTACCATTATTTTCATTACCTCCACCATAGTTTGGCCCCAGGTAAACAGCAGGGAGGGAACACAGCTCCACCCATCAACAGAAAATTGGATTAAAGATTTACTGAGTATGGCTCCGCCCATCAGAACAAGACCCAGTATCCCCCTCAGTCAGTCTATCCCATCAGGAAGGTTTCATATGCTTCTTATCCTTCTCCATCAGAGGGCAGACAGACTGAAAACCACCATCACAGAAAACTAACCAATCTAATCTGTCGTTCAACTTTCAAATAAATATGGCCATGGAACATAGCATCTTATTTTGTTCCTTCTAAAACCCCACTAAACAATAGTCAGGAGGCTTTTTTGCCTCAAAAAAAAAAAAAATCTAAAACACATGTTATAATTTTATAACAATTATAGCAATTTTTGCGTAGAACTAAACACATACACTGCTGCAGTCCATGGGGTCCATGGGGTCGCAAAGAGTCAGACATGACTGAGTGACTGAACTGAACTAACTGAAACACACACACAAGGAGGGCATGCAACCCACTCCAGTATTCTTGCCTGGAGAATCCTAATGGACAGAGGAGCCTGGTGGGCTACAGTCCATGGGGTCACAAAGAGTCAGACACAACTGAGTGACTAAGCACAGCACACAGAACAGCAAACACACACACACACACACAAGCACATGTAAAACTGATGAAATCTGAATAAGATCAGTGGATTATATTTATGTCAATTTCCTGATTCTGATATTATATTAAGCAAGATATTTTAATTAGGAAAGCTCAGTGAAGGGTATGGGGCTTCCCTTGTAGCTCAGTCAGTAAAGAATCTGCCTGCAGTGCAGGAGACCTGGGTTCGATCCCTGGTTTGGGAAGATCCCCTAGAGAAGGAAATGGCAACACACTCCAGTATCCTTGCCTGGAAAATCTCATGGACAGAGGAGCCTGGTGGGATGCAGTCCATGGGGTCACAAAGAGTCAGGCATGACTGAGCAACTAACACTTACTTACTTACTTAGTGAAGGGTATATGGGATTTCTCAGAAGTCTTCTTTTATTTTTTAAATTGACATATAATTTTATGTACAACATTGAATTATTTCTTATAATTACATGTAAATCTAGAATTATCTCAAAATAATAAATCTGATTTAAAAAAATAAACCTGCAAAAATAGGAAGAAAAAGAATGGGTAACATCAGTAAAATTTTGGAAGCAGTCAAGTAGATGGATATGAGATAACTGTCTCTGCTGACTCCAGAAACCAATTCCAAGACAGCAGTAGGAAAGTTGAGAAGCAACCTTATTTAACCACAGAATCTTCAAAAGGTTTGGGAACTGGCAACAAAAAGCCCCCTGGAAATGCAGTGAAGAGGGAGTGAAGGCTAATGAAAGCAGGATCTGATAGACTCTCATAGAAGCAGTTAGGTCCCTAGAACCTCTCCCCCTCCACTGTTCTTCCCCCTACACACTGCCAGAGACTGTTCTGGAGACAGTAAGGCAAAAAACCTCTGTACTGGGGACTCTGATAGCAGACGAGTGAGGTAAACAGAGGAGCAAAGTCAATGAATGGATATGACCAATGAAAACCCCTCTATCGTTTTTACCTTCTTGACTCCTCGACCCTTGACAGCCAAGAATTTACTCTCCAGGCTGGAAACTAAAAGAATAATTTGAGTGGAATCTGATTAGCCCAAGAGAAAACACATGGAGATATTGAATTAGAAGTGTACCAATCAAGGTTCAGTCCGGAAATCAGAGCCACTGTAAGTATTAAGGGACCATGGATTTTTTCTTAGGAATTAGAGTTTGCACAAATATGGGAGGAACTGGGGAAATGGAAGTCTGGAGGAGGGGAATCAGAAGATCAGGGAAAATCACTACCCGCTGTGGTAGAATAAAATAGCAACTCCCAAAAGACATCCACATCCTATCCCCCCAGAACACGTTCCCTTACATGGCAATAGTAACTTCATAGGTGTGATTAATCTAGGGATTCTGAGATGGGAGATTATCCTGGATTATCCAGATGGGTCCAGTATTATCACAGAAATCCTTATAAGAGGGAGGCAGGAGGATCAAAATGAGAAAAAGGAGATTTGAAGACAGACCAGAAGTTGTAGTAATGGGTTTTGAAGATGAAGGAGTCAGGAGCCAAGGAATGTATAGTTGGCCTCTAGAAGCCGAAAAAGGCAAGGAAATGGATTTCTCCCCTGAAGCCTTCAGAATAAACACCTTAATTTTAGAATTCTGACTCTATAATTATAAGAACAAATTTTTGTTGTTTTAAACCAGTATTTTTGATGTAATTTGTTACAGCGGACATAGACAACAAATACACTCACAACATCTTGAAGCAAAGGTATAGATGAAACTTATAGGAAATTTTGAGAAAGAGTACATGGTTGATCATCCAAGTGGAATGCTGCATGTATGACCCATGGCAGGTCTGTAGAAACTATGGCCTCTATGAGCACTGTGGTCAAGTACTTGATGGATTGAGGTTATTCTCAGTTAGCATGTTCAGTAGGCAAGAGGAGAGACTAGAGACCATGCATTGTATCTATATGTCATTGTCTCTGATCACTGTGACATCTGAGAGTAACAGCTCCTACTTCACCTCCACTTTCCCAACCTTACACGTTTGCCTCTTCGCTCAAGCTAATCACACAGGAAAAGGGGATCCGGAAAAGGTAATTCCAAGTCTTAAATAGGAGCAGTAATGCCAACATGACAAAATACAGTCAAGCTCTGAGATTTCCTTAAAAAGGGCTCAGATAGCTCAACCCTCAGCAAAGCTCAAAGTCAACAAGCCCCACCCCTATGCTCAGAGCTTTCAATCACAATTTTAGTTTCTCACTTCCCTGGTGGCTCAGATGGTAAAGAATCTGCCTACAATGTGGGATACCTGGGTTTGACCTCTAGATTGGGAATATTCCCTGGAGAAGTGAATGGCAACCCACTACAGTATTCTTTTCTGGAGAATTCCATGGACAGAGAAGTCTGGTGGGCTACAGTCCATAGGGTTCCAAAGACTCGGACATGACTGAGCAGCTAAAAATTTAGCTTCTCTTTTATATATTAAGCAAACAATCTAAGATTATCAAACAACTGGGAAATGACAAAATGATCTCTGTTCATTTCCAAGGCAAGGCATTCATTATCACAGTAATCCAAGTCTATGTCCCAACCAGTAATGCTGAAGAAGTTGAAGTTGAATGGTTCCATGAAGACCTACAAGACCTTCTAGAACTAGCAGCAAAAAAAGATGTCCTTTTCATCATACGGGACTGGAATGCAAAGTAAGAAGTCAAGAGATACCTAGAGTAACAGGCAAATTTGGCCTTGGAGTACAAAATGAAGCAGGGTAAAGACTAACAGAGTTTTGTGAAGAGAAGGCACTGGTCAAAGCAAACACCCTCTTTCAACAACACAAGAGAAGACTCTACACATGAACATCACCAGATGCTCAATACCAAAATTAGATTGATTATATTCTTTGCAGCCAAAGATGGAGAAGCTCTATAGAGTCAGCAACAACAAGACTGGGAGCTGACTGTGGCCCAGATCATGAACTCCTTATTGCAAAATTCAGACTTAAATTGAAGAAAGGAAGGAAAACCACTAGATCATTCAGGTATGACCTAAATCAAATCCCTTATGATTGATTATATAGTATAAGTGACAAATAGATTCAAGGGATTAGATCTGATAGACAGAATGCCTGAAGAACTATGGACAGAGGCTCATGACATTGTACAGGAGGCGGTGATCAAGACCATTCCCAAGAAAAAGAAATACAAGAGGAAAAATGGCTGTCTGAGGATGCCTTACAAATAGCTGAGAAAAGAAGAGAAGTGAAAGGCAAAGGAGAAAAGGAAAGATATACCCATTTGAATATAAAGTTCCAAAGAATAGCAAGGAGAGATAAGAAAGTCTTCCTCAGTGATCAATGCAAAGAAATGGAGGAAAACAATAGGATGGGAAAGACTAGAGATCTCTTCAAGAAAATTAGAGATACCAAGGGAACATTTCATGCAAAGATGGGCTCAATAAAGGACAGAAATGGTATGGACCTAACAGAAGCAGAAGATATTAAGAAGAGGTAGGAGAATCCCAGGGACGGGGGAGCCTGGTGGGCTGCCGTCTATGGGGTCGCACAGAGTCGGACACGACTGAAGAGACTTAGCAGCAGCAGCAGCAGCAGCAACAAGAGTACATAGTAGAACTATACAAAAAAGATCTTCATGACCTAGATAACCACGATGGTGTGATCATCCACCTAGAGCCAGACATCCTGGAATGAGAAGTCAAGTGGCCTTTAGGAAGCAATACTATGAACAAAGCTAGTGGAGGCGATGGAATTCCAGTTGAGCTATTTCAAATCCTAAAAGATGATGACGTGAAAGTGCTGCATTCAATATGCCAGCAAATTTGGAAAACTCAGCAGTGGCCACAGGACTGGAAAAGGTCAGTTTTCGTTCCAGTTCCAAAGAAAGGCAATGCCAAAGAATATTCAAACTAACCGCACAATTGCACTTATCTCACATTAGCAAAGTAATGCTCAAAATTCTCCAAGCCAGGCTTCAACAGTACGTGAACCGTGAACTTCCAGAAGTTCAAGCTGGATTTAGTAAAGGCCAAGGAACCAGAGATCAAATTGCCAATATCCGATGGATCACAGAAGAAGCAAGAGAGTTCCAGAAAAACATCTACTTCTGCTTTATTGACAATGCTAAAGCCTGCCACAACAAACTGGAAAATTCTTCAAGAGATAGGAATACCAGACCACCTTAACTGCCTCCTGAGAAACCTGTATGCAGGTCAAGAAGCAACAGTTAGAACTGGACATGGAACAACAGACTGGTTCCATATTGAGAAAGGAGTACATCGAGGCTGTATATTGTCACCCTTCTTATTTAACTTATATGCAGAGTACATCAAGAGAAATGCCAGGCTGAATGAAGCACAAGCTGGAATCAAGATTGCCGGGAGAAATATCAATAACCTCAGATATGCAGATGATATCACCCTTATGGCAGAAAGCGAAGAAGAACTAAAGAGCCTCTTGATACAAGTGAAAGAGGAGAGTGAAAAAGTTGGCTTAAAACTCAACATTCAAAAAGCGAAGATCATGGCATTTGGTCCCATCACTTAACGGAAGATAAATGGGGAAACAATGGAAACAGTAACAGACTTTATTTTCTTGAGCTCCAAAATCACTGCAGATGGTGACTGCAGCCATGAAATTAGAAGACACTTGCTCCTTGGAAGAAAAGCTGTGACCAACCTAGACAGCATATTAAGAAACAGACTTTACTTTGCCAATAAAGGTCCGTCTAATCAAAGCTATGGTTTTTCCAGTAGTCATGTACGTATGTGAGAATTGGACTATAAAGCAAGCTGAGCGTTGAAGAGTTGATACTTTTGAACTCTGGTATTGGAGAAGACTCTTGATAGTCCCTTGGACTGCAAGGAGATACAATCAGTCAATCCTCAAGGAAATCAGTCCTGAGTATTCACTGGAAGGACTGATGCTAAAGCTTAAACTCCAATACCTTGGCCACCTGATTCAAAGAACTGATTCATTGGAAAAGACGCTGATGCTGGGAAAGATTGAATGCAGGAGGAGAAGGGGACGACAGAGCATGCGATGGCTGGATGGCATCACCAACTCGATGGCCATGAGTTTGAGCAAGATCCAGGAGCTGGTGATGAATAGGGAATCCTGGTGTACTGCAGTACATTGGGTCGCAAAGAGTTGGACACGACTGAGCGACTGAACTGAACTGAATGTGCTCTACCAAGAAGTAAACCAAGAAAGGGAAATACACTTGGGCCAGCAAAAAGAAGGAATCAAATTGGCACCACTATCAAGTCACATAATTATCATTTGTTTTTAGTGGTTGGAATAATTAAGAACTAGTCTCTTGGCAAGTTTGATGATTATAATACAATATTGTTGTCTATACTCACTAAAAAGAATAAAGAAGGAAATAGTGCTATCATGAACCTCTGATAGATGTCTTTGGTATACATATGCAGGCCCACAGAAATGGCCAAACTATTGATGCATGCATGCATGCTAAGTTGCTTCAGTCGTGTCCGACTCTGTGTGACCCTATAGACAGCAGCCCACCAGGCTCCCCTGTCCACAGGATTCTCTAGGCAAGAATACTGGAGTGGGTTGCCATTTCCTTCTCCACAAACTATTGATAGTGGCATGCAAAATAGATAAAGCTAATCCATGATGATAAAAGCCTAATTAGTAATTGCCTGTCTAGATGTGTGGGTAATGACTAAGAGGGAGCAGAAAATGAGATTCTGGGGCATTGGTGACCTTTTCTATCTTGACTGGGTGGTAGTTACATGGTATGTAAAGATTTGTCATCTGGAACTTAAAATGTGTGCACTTTACAATTGTCAAAGTAAAATAAAAATATCTAAAAATGAATTTAAGAAAGAAAGAAAGAAAGAAAGGAGTCTAGGTCAGAAGGCAAACTCCATTCATGGGATGAGCATACAGAAAACACCAGGATGTCAACTGTGCAAAAGACTCTAGGAGCATGCAATCCATTGGGGACATTTGAAGCCACCAGGAGTGTCTCGAAAAAAACTGGAGTTGACAGATTATTTGATGTGATTAACTTTGTAAAATCTCATGTTGAGAAACTGTTGGAAATCATGGTGAAAATTTGCAATAGGTATCGAGAAAATTAAGCAAATTTTGAAGAGCAATCTTAATTTCAGGGTAAAAGGATAAAGATATAATCACAGTAGACTACATGGTTGGTGTTCTTAGCCAACTTTAACTACCAGCATTTGCACTCAGCAGACTGGAAGTGTTGAGGAACTAACAATCCTTGGGAACAGCCCTCCACAGACTTCTGACAGGAGTTACTTTATCAAAACCCCAGCTTCCTCACCCTCCAGGTGGGATGCCATGAGTAGTGTGTTCCACACCATTTCCCAGAATGTCCCTCACTGGGACTGAAGTTCCTATTACCCACAGTGGTGACCACTTGACAACGCACACGTTATGACTGTCTCTGCTTCCTCTGATCACTTCCCTGCTTCCTTGCTGGTGCTTCCTGCGCCTCCCAAATCATCTGAATCCTTGCCCCCAGGGTCTGCTCTGGGAAACCCAAGATACTACAGATTTCAGGGAATAAAACTTGCAGGTATACTAATGCTAACACAATATATATTTAACCAAAATTTATAGTATAATTATATGAGGAGAATAGGGGAGAAGAAGAGGGCATGGTAATATAAGAGAGTTAAGTCCTCATCTAACGTATTAGAAGCTCAATAGATTGTTTCTAATTGATGAATCAAAAGAGAGCAATATTTCCATATTGTTTAAGAGCATGGAAATCTATAAATGCCAGAAGGAACAACTTAAAGAGTCACAAGTGGGTGTTTCTTGGAAGAGGGAGTCAGGAGAATAGAGAGGGTGAGACAAGAAATTGCCATATTTTGATACATTAACCCTTTATTATCATTTGACTTTTAATAGTACTATTATTTTAATAGCATTACTACTAGCATGTACTATTTTGATATCATTTAGTTGTGAGAAAAAAAAAAGAAGGGATGGGAGGGAAAAAAAGAGAGAAGAGAAAAGAAGTTCAAAAAGGAGAAGGATAAAGGAGGCTAGCTTTCTTAGAAACATCAAAGTGTTTTATGACTGAAGCTGCCTTTCCCCAGCTGGACAGTTACTCCTTAACCCCAGGGCTTGTGTTAAATCCAAAGTTAGGCAAATGTATTTTAGAGAACCGTGAAGTCATAAAACATGTCTATTGCAGGAAATATTTTAGACAAATACATCTGCTATTACTCACTGAAGTTACAGATGACCCCATTAATGTATGTGTGTTTCTCATTCTCTTCTCCGCACAACATGCTTTTGTCTGTGGCTCCTAGAGCCTAAAAAGTATCTCTGGCTCACGAAGCTTTGTTTTTTCCCCAACCCTTCAAAGGCATTTTTATTCCCTTTCTAAATAAATACCCAAAATGAGGGGACAGACCTAAGCCCTTGTTGGTTTGAAGGGCAGAGGATACACAGATGATCGAGGGGGAGGCTGAATAAATGAGCAAATGAAAAAACAAGATACTTACTGATCATGATATATGCTATAAACGAAAATATAAAAGAAAATAACAGAAGGATGTGATTGAGAATAAGTGCACGAAAGACTCACTTAGACCAAGTGCTGAGCAAGGTTTCTTTGAGAATGGTGAATGCCTAAAGAAGAACATTCCAAAGGTCCACCAGAGAGCCAGGGTTAGAACAGGCCTTTCAACAAGTATAAGGTCTCCACCACCTCAGAGGAGTGGTGGTTAGGGATGGAAACCTAGGTGAGTGGAGTGGAAAGCAGCTTGGGATGAAAGAGGACAGAGACAAGGTTAACCCACTTTACAATTTCACTAAGGGCTGATTGCTAAGCAGCTCCTGATCATAACAGCAACAAGATGCATTTCCTTAATAGTCACTTAGAAGTATAAACTACTACCTTTAAGTTGATCTTTTCATTTTTATATTACACGTGAAAGGAAAGGCAATAAAAAGAAGTCTTTTCCCAACAACCACAAAATACCCAGGAAAGAAGGAGAATGGCCACCTGTTAGTGTATAAATCCCTTAGGTATTTCACATGCAATCCAGTGTGTACCTTGACTGCTAGAGAAACTGAATAATAGATAAAATCTTCCAAGTTAATTACACTTCTCACACAAAAATTCAATACGTGCTTCTCAATTATTTTATCTCTGAAATGGGAGTAATGACCCTGTTCTTCCCCCTCCAACAAAGTATTAAAATTAAGGGACCTATAATTAAATTTTATATCTGCTTCAAGTCAAGGTCTTATGTGATGTGAAAGGAAAGTATTACTGTAAGCATTTTTCACAGTAACTTCATTGTCAGCTAGCTAGTTTATAGCCTGGGCATTCATGCATAATTTTATATCTCAACATATTGTTCATTTTTCATAATTTTAAATCACAGACAAGGAGGTGCCAGTGAGCTGAAGCGAAGACACAAAAAGCAATACTATTTGGAAAAATTACCCATGTTTTTCTGGAGTCAACTACTGGAAACTGATGCATAACCATAAATTTTCAGTCTAAACAATTAATCTGAAAGAGACTAAACTATAACTAAAAATGAGGTTATAAATCTAAATTTCTAAGGTAATTTTAGAGGCATTTGAATTGTACGAAACCCTCAATCAGGGTCTGAGACAAACATTTCTAAGTTTTGCTATTTGCCATTTGTTAGGGCCCAAGAAAATTCCGTGGATAGAGGAGCCAGGTGGGCTACAGTCCATGGGGTTGCAAAGAGTCAACCACAACTGAGCAACTGAGCATGCATGTGTGGCACACACACACACACACACACACACACACACACACACACACACACACACACACACACACACACACACACACACACACACACACACACACACACACACCAGCAGTGATTCTAAGATCCCTCTGGGTCTATTACAAGTGATAGATTTTCCTCGGTCACACACACACACACACACACACACACACACACACACACACACACACACACACACACACACACACCAGCAGTGATTCTAAGATCCCTCTGGGTCTATTACAAGTGATAGATTTTCCTCGGTCACACACACACACACACACACACACACACACACACACACACACACACACACACACACACACACACACACACACACACACACACACACCAGCAGTGATTCTAAGATCCCTCTGGGTCTATTACAAGTGATAGATTTTCCTCGGTCAGTTATTTCCTCACTCACTCTACAAATACCTATTAAACCCCAATTCCGGATTTGCACCAGAAAATTGGGATATGGTGAAACAGGACAGAATGATGGTACTCACACTGTAGTGAGGAAGACAGGAAACAAGTATAAACTATGGAGACGGTGACATAGGAGGTAATGTGATGGAATGACTGGAAAATGGGATGCAGCCTTAGACAGGGTAGTCAGAAGGGCCTCTCAGAAGTGACATTTGATCTGAGGCACTGAATGATGAGAAGAAAACTTACAAAAGGGTAGGTGAAGTATTGCAGGCAGAGCTAGGTACAAGAAATCCCAGTCTCTAAAATCATTGTTTTTACATGTTCCATAACAATACGTAGTTTGTGGTGTGTGTGTGTGTTTGTCTATGTATTAAATGTCTGAAAGGCTTTTCTTCAAAATATTAATAGTTGTTTTTTGGGGTATAGAACTTTTACTCTTTTCTTCACATTTCTTGTAATTTCTAATTATCTACAATTCATATTAATTACTTATGTAATAAAAAGAAACTATTTTGGAAAGGTTCATTTTTATTCTTAAAAACAATAAAATGTAAATCAGAGACAAAATGACCATTTTATCAATTTAATAAACCTTACTTAGACTTTTTAAATTCAAAATCTGGGATAATTCTGGCCACAATGAATTGAACTTTGCTTTGCTATCATACATGAGAATAAATTACTGGAAATAATCCAAAGACAGTGATTAGTCCAATGTAGAGCTAAAACTAATAACCTGTTTCAAGCTGCTCTTTTCTAGGCTATTCTTTCAAACACCATTTGTTGTTGTTGCTGTGCTTAGTCGCTCAGTCGTGTCCGACTCTTTGAGACCCCATGGACTCACCAGGTTCTTCTGTCCATGGAATACTTTGTCTCTCCAGGCAAGAATACTGGAGTGGGTTGCCATGCCCTCCCTCCAGGGGATCATCCCAGCCCAGGGATTCAACCCAGGTCTCCTACTTTGCAGGCTGATTCTTTACCGTCTGAACCACCAGGGAAGCCCAGGGAAGCTCTTTTCTAGGCTATCCATTCAAACATCATTTGTAGTGACAACAAATGGTTGTCTACATGCCTTCCTTACAAAAAGCCCAGCCCAGCCTCTGGGCCAGGTTATCACTTACACTTAAGAACAATGCCACTGCAGTTCCTAAAGAATGTTCCTTTAGCTCAACTTTTTACTAGGTCCTGATTCCATCTTTGCCCCAGTTAGGGAATGGCCAGTTTTGCTGTGCTTAGTAAATTTATCATGTTGAGAACAGCTAAGATGTCATTATATATCTTATTATAGAAGCTAGAATCCTACAATCACAGACACATAACTCTGGGAAATAAACAATTCCAGTTTCAGTGACCAGATACAGTAGTGACAGGGCTCTGGAGTGGCCACATAGGGGGGCAGGTGGTAGCAGCAGTGAGGTAGCAGCAGCATCCTTGAACAAACAAGGACGCTGGGAGCTGAGGTAAGATCATCAGTTCAGTTCAGTCACTCAGTCATGTCCGACTCTTTGGGACCCCATGAGTGACAGCACGCCAGGCCTCCCTGTCCATCACCAACTCCCGGAGTCTACCCAAACCCATGTCCATCGAGTCGGTGATGCCATCCAGCCATCTCATCCTCTGTCGTCCCCTTCTCCTCCTGTCCCCAATCCTTCCCAGCATTAGGGTCTTTTCCAGTGAGTCAATACTTGGCATGAGGTGGCCAAAGTATTGGAGTTTCAGCTTCAACATCAGTCCTTCCAATGAACACCCAGGACTGATCTCCTTTAGGATGGACTGGTTGGATCTTCTTGCAGTCCAAGGAACTCTCAAGAGTCTTCTCCAACACCACAGTTCAAAAGCATCAATTCTTCGGCGCTCAGCTTTCTTCACTATCCAACTCTCACATCCATACATGACTACTGGAAAAACCATAGCCTTGACTAGACGACCTTTGTTGGCAGAGTAATGTCTCTGCTTTTCAATATGCTATCTAGGTTGTTCATAACCTTCCTTCCAAGGAGTAAGCATCTTTTAATTTCATGGCTGCAATCGCAATCAGCAGTGATTTTGGAGCCCCCCAAAATAAAGTCTGAAGATCATAGGAAGTCTTAAATCACTTCCATGGACAAGCATCTTAGTTAGGTAAGAGGCAGCACAAAGCGTCAGGTGTGATGTGATCAGGAAATGTATCATTTGCAGGCTCATTTGCATTTTGATCAACCTGGCAGTTCCCAGAACACCTCGAAAGGGCTGTTATGGTCCCTCCACACACTGGAAGCCTGGAAGGTTGCACCATGGGCACAGACTGGTGATCCCCAAACCTGCCTCAGACTTGTAGTAATCTGAGGTGTTTCTGCAAAGTTGGAATTTCTGGACTCAACTCCCAGAGACCACAATTTAGCAGGTCTGGGTTGGAGTTTCCAAATCTGTGTTCTTCCAAATCTCCTGCAGGTGACACAACTGGGTTTGGGAGACTGAGCTTTAAGCACAAAGCTGGCAGGCCCTCAGTTAGCAATGTAAGTTTGAGATGCATCTTGAGGTAAAACTTGGCAGGAGTGGAACAGCAGCCAGTGCCCTAAGCTGCTGCTCTCTTACTGTGTAAGAAAGTTTTCTAGCACAAAGGATCTTTTTCATATGAACTGGAAAAGGGCTTGGCATAAAGAACACTTGACATTTCCAGCCTGGATAATCATCAGAATCACTTGAGAAGTGCTGTTGATTTTGTTACTGGTATTGTTCTGAAATGGGTATTATTGTATTAACACAGTCTCAGGCCCTGCCCCATAGTCTGATGCAGTGTGTCTGTGATGAAGTTCACAAATCTGCACTGTAACCATCCTGAGAGAGTGGCTTAGGAACCAATGCTCTAGACTAGTAGTCCTGAAACTTTAGCATGTCTACCTCATTGGCCCTAATTAAATAAGCAATGCTAAAGATTTTGGCCCCACCTCCAAAGATTCTGATTCAGTAGATAGGATCCAGAAATTTCTATTTTTGACAAACAATTGTTTTGCAGAGAATCCAAATACCACCTTTTTGGAAACCCTGATTCTGAACAACTACCCTTCCAAACTCCTCTGCCTCACCCAACCAGGCTAACAGTGATCTGTACTTTGCAGAACTTTGTCATTCAAAAGCAGAGAAGTAAAAGACTTCACATTATTCACATTATTCTTTAGACACCTACACACAGTAGATATCTCATTGCTTTCCACAGGCTCCAGGCAGGCTTGTCATACACAACAAACACAGGGGCCAGCTTTATGGGCCACCAGCCACAAGGATTGGCCTATACTGGGTAAGGCTGCTGTCCAGGGCAGTTGCCTGTGGAGTGAGCTGAAAGGGAAAGAGCAGTTAATAAATGGAAAGGAAGGCCGAAGCAAGGCCACCTTCTCAGGTAGCACTTATTAGAGCAACACGAGACAATAGAAAGGATATGAAGATTAAACTGAGGATTTGCAAACAGGACAAGGCAGGACACAAAATATAAGATGGGATAAAGCGCTCTAGTTGTGAACTGGATGTGCACATAGCAAGCCTGCGAGGCATTCAGTGCGCTGATGTGAGGGCTAAGTGACATGCCAGCAGAGCAGCCTGAGTAAAAGAAGGTGTGTGCAAACATGAACTCGAGCAGAGACGCCACTGGGGTCTATGAGTTCAGCAGCTGCGCTTTCCCAGCAAATGGGACTTTCAAGAGTCCTGACTTGAATCCTGCACCCATGGCTACTGGGTCAGAACGAAGCCCTTGGTCAGCAAGCCCAGTTATCTGAGGACAGACATATCAGAACATAAGCTGGGAGTTCCGACTCTTTGCTGACATGGTAAGATTCACATGAAGAAAAAGATCAGAGACAGTAATAGCTTTGAGAAGCTATTTTCCATTATATTTTAGCCAACAACTCTGGTACATACTGGCGGCTCCTAAGAGTTTGGATATCATGAGTCTTCTTTCTGGGAGAAACACTGACTCTGTTTAAATCTAACTCCTCCTTCTCCACACTTACACCCAGTTTAGCTAAATGTGACTAAAACAAAACCCACAGCCATATTGACTAGTCCTGCTATAACTTCATGACTCAGACCTGAAGGGGCCTTTTGTGTGCCCAGAGACAATGCTCTGCCTCCCTAGTCCTTTCACTCTTCCCACCTGGTCATCCCTCTTCAAACCTTCAAGACACCCCCAACCCATCCCCACTCTCAGCCACAGACTTCACTTCTATTTCACTGAAAAACAGAAGGTGTAAAATACTCCCATCACCAGTCTCCTTATTCCCTGCATAGGTGTCTCTTCCTTGTTACCGTAGATAAACTGTTCTCTCCTAATTAACCATTCCCCACCCCCATCCAACTTATATTCTGCACCCCATCTCCTTGGGTTCTGATGGAAATCACTCCATCAGTCATCCCTTCTTTCTCCTACAGGGTCAACTTTCCCTTCTCTACTGGCTCTTTCCCATAAGTAGACACGCATATTTTGCCAGACCCAAGCATGCTCTCCTCATCTGACTTCGAGAGCACCTTGTACTCCTGGTTTTCCTCTTGCCTCACTAGCTGTTCTCTCTTACTCATCTTTGCTGCTTCTTATCCTCTTCCAATCTCAGGCCCCATGCTTGGAATAATTCCCTTCTCTGTCCACATTATCAGTCTCAGAATTATCAATATCCTCTATGAGTTGACACCTCCCTAATTTCTATCTCTAGGCCAGTTTTCTCCCCTAAACTCCAGAATTAATACCCAACAGCACACTTGACATCTCTGTGTGGACGTCTAATGGTCATTTCTGATATTACAAGTCCAAACTGAACTCTTTCTCTTTCCCTCAGCTTCACTTCCCCCACAGTCTTCCTTTTTCAGGAAGACACGTGTCCCTTCTAGCATCTCAGACTTGAAACCCTAGAGTCATCCTCAAGGCCTCTCCTTTGTTCATTCCTCACATCCATTCAATCACAAATCCTCCCAACTCTCTTTCTTCAAAAGAGATCCAGAGTCTGGCCACCCCTCGCCACCTCTACTGTGCTTCACCAGCCTAAACCACCTCGTTCTTCACCTGAATTAAGAAGGAGCCTCCCAACTGTGGTCCCTACGTTTGTCATTACCAATCCTGAGTTTATTCTCAGCCCTGTATCCTAAGACAATCCTCAACATATGCCTTCCCATCCCACATGAGAGAAAGCAAAAGTCCTTATGATGGCCTGCAAGGTTCTACACAACTTCGCCTCTATCGCTCCTCGGTTGCTTCTTACTACCCACCTCCTTCCAGCCTCACCTGCCTCCTTCTGGTCCTTCTGTTTACCAGTCACACCCCTGCTTAGGGCTCTGGACTCGCTATTCTGTCTGCTCACATCTCTGTGCGGCTCCCTCCTTGTCTCCTTTATTCCAGTGGCATCTTCTCAAACAGACTTTCCCTGACAGCCCCATTTACAACTGCAGCCCCTTCATCTTCTATATCCTCCCCCTTGTTTCATTATCCTCCTTAGCGCTTATCACTATCTAATACGTTCTATGTTTAAATTAATGTACTGTTTTCTGTACTCTTTGCCACTCATGTAAGTTCCACGGGGCAAAAATATTTATGTGTTTTGTTCACTCCTGTCCATGCTCTAAATTGTGCCTAAAACAGTGCTTGACAGGTTTAGTGCAGAACTATTATTTTCTGAAATGAATACAGCAGTTGAACATTGAGATTTCAGGCTCTTAAAGAGATGGCCCTCCAAGGTGTAATAATTCATGAGACTTATGTAATAGCTCAAGGAAGGAAGGTCAGAAAGGAAATAAGCCAGAAAAAAAGGAAAAAATCAAATGAAAACTTTTTCTCTGCAGTCTTTATGTTTTTCTGAAAATCAAATACTTTTATAGTGTGATTTTATTTTTAGAATAGTGAGTAAAGATATTTCAATATTTATGTATTACTACCTGTCCTTCATTCTCCCCAAATGGTCTATAAAACTTTGGAAATCGCTAGAGTTTATTTTAAAATTCACAGCTCTTGATTAAAATTCTTGTACACTTGGGAAAAACGTTACAGTCTCACTTTGAAATAAAAAATCAACCTTGCATTTCTGACTCCTGGGACATTCACAAAGGCAGAAAAAATCATTCTATGCCTCCTTCCCATGTGGGTTTGTTTGTTGTTCGTTTATACAATGTCTTGGCCATGACCTTGCTCTCTTAGCCAAGCTTGAGGTATAAGAGTAGTGTGGGCACTGTTAAGAAATGTGTTTATTCTTACAGACTAAGAAACAAAGAACTCATTGGCCTCCTTACACAAAAGCATCTGGATAAGAGAGGAAGGAAGAGCCAGTCTGAAGTATAACTTCCTCGGACTTTGAGATCCAAAACAGAAGTGCCAATAAGTATTTCTATGTTGAAAGGTAAAATAATATTTACCAGAATTCAGAATAGTTTTATCTGTTTTTAGGTTTGTTTGCATATGTTCCCCACCCATGTAAATCAAATCTACGTTTCCATTTAACCACTAGGATGGGGATGGGCGGTGGCAGTGAGAGTTTGAATGAAAGGAGAGTCTAGGAAACAAGTTATCTATCTAGTTGCATAGTTACAGGTAACTCTTATTTACTATTCACTTTTAAGTAAGATTACTGATAGGTTTCTACATGCTATAATCTAGAATTTATAACAAACTATAAACTATAAATCATTTCCTTTCTTCCTTACCTTCTTTATTTTTATATTGGTAGTATTACTAAATAGTGATGATCTAATATTGGGATATCTAGCACTTTCTTCCTCTCCTTTTTTCCCCCCTTCTTCAGCAAGTGGCTTTTCATTCACACATTCATCTTCCATCCTAGGGACAAGTTCTTCTCTAACAGTTAATAGCTGGGCGGGAGAAGGGGGGGGAACCATTTTCCTCAGTAAGGAATACATCATTTGTAGGTATGAGCATTTTAGTCATAAGTTTCCCAGACTTCAGGCTTCCCAGATTTACTCCTGATGTCCTTAGAACAGAATTTTTAATATGTAATTTCTTTATAAGTATGTAATTCTATAAAACTGTCAATGAAAACACAATAAACAGTGCCTCAAGTGATTTGCTGAACTGAACGTAAAAGAGTTTATGAAGACTGTCATGGTAATAAGACAAACTGGTATAGAAAATAGTTTTGAGTGATGAAGGGAAGTGTGGTGGTTGTTGTTTTTAAGGTGCTGGTCTGTAAAACTGTCTCCATATCACTATCTGTGTCCATAAAATAAGTCAATTAAGGGATTGCATAATTATTACCAAATTACCTACTTTGAATGTCAAATGAATACAGCAACTTCAGTTCATTTTTTAACAATGTTGGTAATTTGTTGGACTAAATTAACAAGTTTTTTTGCTTTTAAATAAATAAACAAATAAAGTCAAGTCAAATGATATTAAAAATTGCTGTGAGAATGAGAAAAGCATATTTAAGAATTTTAAGACTCATATAGGTGATTCTTAAGTTAGAAAAAAATGCCTTTAGATTTTGTGACTTGCTAGATTCATTCCTAGATTAAAACCCATACCTTACTGTAATGCACAGCATTACCTGAGGGGAAAACAACAAAAAGGAACATCTACTTAGAGCAGCATTTGGGAATATGTCAACACCACATTTAGCACTTTTACCCTTCTGACACTTAAGTACCTACAAGCTACCATCATGAAAACAAACAGCCCAGAGATAAAACCATATAAAAATTGCTTTCTCACTGTACAGTAATCTTTGGAGCCCAGGTCTACAAAAACCTCTGAGCAGCACTGAAATTACTATTTGCCTCTAATATGAAGTGCCTTTATCTCCCAGTTTTCTCCATCTTGGTAGATAACACCTTCATGCATTCAGTTGTTCAAGCAGCAATTGTAGCACTCGCCCATGTTACTCCCTCTCCCTCATTCTCACCATCAGCAAGTCCTTTGTTTGTACACACTGAACATGCTTTAGAGCCATGCATTTCTTTCTGTCTCTCCTGCCCCTACCTGCCCCTTTCTGTCTCTCAGGCCCCATCTTTGTCTCTTTTAGTACAGACTGCAGCAATCTTGCTTGTTCTTCTCCAATCCATTCTCCAACAAATCAGAGAAATAATATTTTAAAACATAAGTCAGCTCATGTCACATCCATGCCTTGAAGGCTTCACATAGGAGCATACAGAGATAAAGACGGGGGCTTAAACATACATATTGACTTTTATTCCCTTCTGAAACCTCACTAAATCTATAGCAAAGTGATTTTTCAAAAAGACATAAACCTACAAGGATAGGGAAAGGAGAAAAGGAAATCACAGTAATAAAATTTTGGAGGCTGGAAGCAATGGAAAGTGTAAGAACTGATTGCAGTTCTAAGAAAGATGCCTCCTGAGTTGGCTCTATGTGGGCCAAGAAACACCTTCTTTACACTGCAGAATTCCAAATGGTTCCTAAAATGGTGACCCCAGGCACCTCAGGGAGTGGGATGAATGGAGGCATAAAACAGGGAACATAATTCAAAACTGTGTAAAAAGTCTCTCCCAGACTCTGCAACTGGGCGGCGGTTGTCTCTCCTGCCTGATCCTAGCAGGAGACCAGAAGTTTATCTCCAGAAAAGATGAAATACGGGACTCTTGGACAGGGAGCATCATGCTCCCTTGAGGGCAATGAAGGGAGTGAGAAGGCCTGCGTAATTTATGCTTAGACATCCTAGACTTCTTTCCCCTACCCTCACTCTCCACAAATTGACTGGAAAAACTTACTGGGAAACTGTAAAAAAAAAAAAACTTGCTGGAAAACTGTAAAAAAAAAAAAAAAAAACTTACCGGAAAACTGAATCTGGAAAAACTTCAACCAAAATGATGAACATCCAGGATTCTCCTACAAAAAAATCTCAGCCAGATCACCTCTGGAGTGATCTGCTTGGAGTTAATAAGCCCCACCCACATGTTCACATAATCAGCTTTTAGGCCATCACTCTTCAGTGTGAGCAGACAACACAAGCTTACCATCTACTTAGTGAAAGACTCTAATAAGGCAGACAGAGACAAATTTTTAAAGTAGGGTTGCAGGGAGACTATTTGTGAGAAACAGAGAACTATGTAGAGAGAAAAAGAAAACTTACAAAAAAAAACCCAAACACTAACAGCTCTAGAGATTTAAGAAAAAATGACGAGAAAGAAGGATGGGATTTTTTTTTTTTAAGGACACTCAAAGAACAAAAAATGGGCTCTGAAAATGAAAAACAGGATAGGAGAAAAGCAAAATTGAATAGAAAATCTTGAAGATAAAATTGAGGGTATCTTCTAGAAAGATAAAAACACAAATGGATGCTAAATAGGAAAAAAATAAAATAAAAACATTAGACAAACAGTCCCAGGAGGCCTCACATTTCAATTACAGTACTTCTAAACAGAAAAGAAAAGGGAAAACTAACAGGAGGAAATCAATGAAATAACCAAGAAAATTTTCCAGAAAAAAAAGATATGAGTGCTCAGATTCAAAGGTCCCACAAAGTGACTGGCATCATGTACAAAAACAGACTCATACCATGGTACGTTTGATATGAAATTTCAGGCCAAAGAGTAGGTCTTAAAGGCTTCCAGAGAGGAAAAAAAAAAGTGACCACAGTAGATCTGGACAGCTCAACAGCAGCACCAGAAGGTAGAGACAAAGACTGGAAGGAGGCAATGCCTTCAAAATTCTTGGTGATGATTTCTGAGCTAGAAAGCCTTACAACCAAATTACCAAACAAGGGTAAAGACAGAATAAAGATATATTTGGACAGGTGAAGTTTCAATAAGTCTACCTCCAATGAACCTTTTCCCAAGTAGCTATTAGAAGCATGTCCCAGTAAAATGAGGGATAAGACCAACAAAAAGGAAAGATGTTCAATTGATGAAACCATTTCAACTGAGGAGTGAGGGAGCGAGGTGAAGGATGAGAGTTGGCCACAGGCACAGAGGCCAACCCCAGACGGCACAGCTTGGCAGAATCTAGGAAAGCCTTCTCCAAGAATATGAAACTGATGGCATGCCTGATGTGAATGGCTATTATGAGAGGATATATCAACAACTGGAGGATAAACAACAACAATTTGAGATTAAATAAGGGATACTAACATGGGAAATAGTTCAAAAACAAGATAACTGTTATTTCAAGGAAAAGCAAAAAGTTGTGCATAAAAAAATGTCATCCCATGTGATTATAAGTAATCACAGTTTAGCTATGAATAGTGTACGTGGGGTAATAATAATATGAATATTGAATATTACTCTAGTCAAACTGAAGATAAGTCTGTATCAGGAAAATTGGAAAGGTACACCTATGTCCAGGGCAAGAGGAGGAAAGAAAGCTAAAATACCTCAAACCATAAACACAAGGAGGTGCCAACATATCTATCTAAGAGGAAAAAAAGTTTTTCCCCAAGGGAAGGGGTAACATAGGACAGAGAGAGGTGGAGACTGCTGTTTTTCCCAGCAGACCCACAGAACTAGTTGAATCTCTAAAGTATGCGCACACAGTTTTAACCAGTCTTTTTGTTAAAGCCAATAAATCTTTTTTTTCCTGAAATATATATCCTGAAGATTGCCCAATTATGAAATTCTCACAAACAAACATATACTGTGTCTACTATCCAGATCAAGAAAGGACTTCCTTGGCTTCCTTTTCTGAAGGGCCACTCCCCACAATTATTGTTTATCTCATCATCCCACCTATTTACTTTTTAGCCCAAATCATGCTGATATATCTACTTATTTAATATTTGGATGCTGACTTATCTGTTGTCTGTCTCTCCCTCTCATATGTAAACTCCACAGGTCAAGCTCCTTGTCTTTATTTATCAATATTTACCCAATGCCACTGTGTATGACAGTTATAGCACATAGACACATACCAATCCCTTAGTAAATGTTGTTAAATGAAGGAATAAATGAACACAAGGTTCTAAATATGACTAAATCTTAAACTAGAAGGGACTCCTTGTAGCTTGTGTCTAATTTCAAATTTTGTAGATGAGAAAAGTAGGTATCAGAGGAATGAAGATCATAGATGACTTGCTCAAGAGAACACACCCAGTGAGTGGCAGAGTGAGAACTTAGACACAGGCTTGTTGATTGTCAGGCCGATGCTTTTCCAAGACACGAGCCCTACTCAAGAGTGTCCACTCTCAGACAGATTAACTCATAATTATTATAAAATTCTGCAAGGTCTGCCAAGACAAAATGAAGTGTCCCACACTCAGATTTTGATAAATTATAAAAACCTTTCATCCCCTTTCCCTCACTCCAGGTTCCTTTTTCTATGTCTACTAACATTGGCAAAAAATTTGTTATGAATTCCATGTTAGTGTGCAAAGCCTGCTGGTGCCTTCTAGGAATTGTTCTGGCTTATGCTATACAAACCCAGCCTGTGTTCAAGACAGTGCCTGAAACATAAGTCCTCAATAAATATGCAGCAAATGTTGAAAGAAATGTTTTCCTAGATCACACCAACTATCACATTTTTGGACATAGGAGGTAATCTGTGTTTTTAAGAAAAAATTCACTTTTAAAATCATAAATTTCAGGGTTGGCACTACCTGCCTCCCAAAGAAGGACCTCTGGGCACAGCCAATAATGAAGCCACACCCAACTGAAGAGAAAGCTTTACCACCATCAAAACTGGATGCTCTTTGCTACATTTCTGCTTGCATCCATTTTCTCTGTTTTCTGTACTCTCCCTACTCACCCCCTTATGTCAGATCTTTAATACCTTCCTGCCTTCTTCACCTCATTGTCCTATCAAATTAACAAATGATCTTACATCATGTTATTCTTCCACTGATTACACTTCAGGATGAGTAAGTGCTGTCCTTTCCATTCATACAGTCAGCATAATCACGACACGTCTTTTATTTCCAACCATAGAAAGAAAAATTGTCTTGCTCCTTGTTAAACAGGGTTTCAAACCTCTCCGACTGAGTCCAGGACTGAGCCTCCCAAACCTTCCTTCCACAGGAGAGTGGGAGAGTGCTGTGGGGTACAGCCAGGGCCCTCTCCCTGAACTCCCTGCTAACACAGCACCATCTCAGCATAGTCCCAACTGCCTGCGGGGGTTCACGTACGCAGCAGAATTCATGTGTGGACTTTCCAAGAAGCCTGACATAAGGAATTGATTGGCCTATAAGGGGGACTGTGGGCACAGATAGAAAACTCACTCTATTGAAAACAGACATGGTGGTAGACAGAAGTGGAGGGAAGTTCTGATGACCACACAGTGGCTGTCACTGAAGTTTGTCTCTGGCCCAGAGACATTTCACATTGACTCCAGCTTGGATCTTCAACCTGAAAGAGCTATTTCCCTAAAAACTCTGTAAGCCATTGGAGGCCCTCCAGCAGAGGGCTACGCAAAGAAGGCACTCACACCTCTTGGCCTAGCACATAAGCACTGGTTTCTGCTGGGACACATCAAAATCCAGAATAGGCAGGCTGGAGAGAAGGAAGAAACAGCAGACGCTACGTGAAAGACAATCAGGCTTGTTTATGACCACAGAGGAGACACATTCCAGGGGCTTCCAGAAACACTTGAGGTGAACATCACAGTCAGCAGAAGGCAAAACCATCCAACGCTGCTGTCATGTTCAAAGAGCATGATAGGGTTGGGGACAAGAGATATATGACTTTCTGGGACTCACAAGGTTTTAGTTGCACTGATTTCTTTTCTTCCATCTGTGTCCCCCAGAAGACTGTGCACATCCTGAGGGCAGGCTCAATGTCTGGTCTCCATCAAGACGTGAGGAATAAACAAAGGAAGGAACAGAGTAGTGGGACCAAACCTCTTTGATTCAGGAAATTATTGAGAAGAACCTTATGGGAGAGGTATTTCTGAGTCTAGTTTCATTTTATACAATAAGAAGGTAAAGTTAAAACTTTGTCCTACCAGTTCCCTGCCCCTCTTCCATGTCTCCAGGAGGCCACTTCCAAATGTGCAGCTGCTTCCCACACCAGTTGTTGACATGGTGTTTCTTTCAGACTTTGAACTATTGATATGACAGAAGGGCTGGGGGAGGTTGGGGGAGAGCCACATCAGGGCAGAAAAGTTCTGTTCAAGGACATCCCTCCTTAAGCACAGCTTGCTGGAAAAGCTCTGAATGGGGATGGAACCCAGGAAGCATGGTGCTGGTACTGTGGTGAGAACCAACCACTGGGCCTGTAATGGGGGTCTGGGGCCCTATACATAAAGAAAAGAATCATTTGAATTAGAATGACCAAGGTTCATGTTCAAGAATTTCTTTTCTTTTTTTTTTAACTGCATGACCAGGAGCAAATCTTTTAACTTCTCTGATTTCCATTTTCCTCTCTTCCTAAAACTGGTTGATAATGCCCATCCTACCTACATCATCTATTGTCAAACCCAACATGAATCATATGCTAGGTTGCATGTAAAAAAACATATATAGATACTTCCCACTCTGGGCAAGAACATCAAGAGAAAAGACAATTCTGACTGAAATCAGAGAGAAAGTTTTTTCTGTCCTCTCAGAAATGTCACACTTTACTGGATCCTCATATGGATGTATTCCAAGCACTTTTTTTTCCTCTAAGTCAAACTTTTAGAGCCAAT
Source organism: Giraffa tippelskirchi (assembly GCF_054371585.1). Taxonomy (NCBI): domain Eukaryota; kingdom Metazoa; phylum Chordata; class Mammalia; order Artiodactyla; family Giraffidae; genus Giraffa; species Giraffa tippelskirchi. The sequence continues at coordinate 126,112,293 of NC_137276.1, read as the reverse complement.
TAAATGCCTTTGAGAACAATGTCCTTTGCCATTTTCCTTGAAATTAGTGACCAGTCATTTCAGCACTAAATCAAAAGAGGTTCATGTTTAAAAGAATAAAAAAGACCTTTCTCCTTGCATAAGCTACTCACCAGTGGATTAATGGCCTAATACTATTCACACAAAGACCTAATGGATAATTTTTTTTAACACTGTAACCAAGCAATACTCAGATTTGAAAACCATTAAAAATTATAGAATAGAATAACCCAAAAGTACTTGATCATCCCTGTGGCATTTTTTATCTATAGTTGGAATTCATTGTTTATGTACTTTTATTTCTATGCAATCCTTGCCAGCTCCAGGCTCTCGGCTTTTCTCTTTTAATAAATGTTTATCCCTTATGTCTGTGTTACATAGTCCACCATGGTTTGACTTGCCCCAAAGTCAAAATACTCTTTTGATCATTGTGCACAGAATTAATCAAGACTGACAGGACCATTAATGGTGCTTATGTAAGAGAGAGGAAGAACCCCAAGTAGTTAGGGCTTGGCTGTGGGTGTTGTCTGAATCTGGGAGGAAAGGATCATCCCCAAAACATGGAAGGCTGTTCACAAGCTTTTGGAGATAAACCATTCTGCCACTGAGCCCCCAGAGACCCCATTCCAGGCCAGTGGAGGTAAATAACTCCCTGACAAGTGCATATCTGATGGGACATTAGTACAAGTCTGTTTCAGAGCCACAATAACAGGGATCTGTCATCCCCTTGGAACAGGTATATTAAATGATGAGCTCCCTTTTCATGTCAATAATAAATACCAAAGCAGCTCCAAGATTTGTGCATTTTTAAAATGATAAGAAGAAAATCAGTCCTACTCATTACATCCCTGGCACCCAACTAAAAGAACAGTTGCTGGTTTCTTTGTTCACATCAAGCTATGGTGGAAATTCAATGACTTTTAAAAAGAAAATATCTTTTCAAGATAAATGGACTCATCAGTACAAGTATTTTTTACTCAAGTCTGCAGAAAGTCGTCTTTATAATGAAGAAAATGGAATTCTTTGCATATTTTACTCTAACTCCTGATTATGTATCTCAAAACATAATGTGATAGGCAGCTTTAAACCATACAAACTTTTGTAGTTTTTTTTTTTTTTAATACATTTGGGATAGAGGAGCCAAGGTAATTTACGTCATTCAAATCAACAGCATGACCTCTGGGTTACAACTTGTACGAATTCATCAAAACAAGGACTAAATTCTCATTATGCTTGCTGACTCTGAGCAATATCTTTGTACTTTCTCTTAACATAGTAATCCTTGTGGAATCTGTTTGGCTCCCAGGAATGCTGCTGCCTTAACCTTGGGTTTGAAATGCTGTTTTCATGCCTTTGGCAGATGTCACTGGCCTTGACAGTCTAATTCTATCTCTACAGCTTGTGTTGCTACTGTCAACAAAATGGTTATGATTATACTCTTCTAGTTCCATTCTGGATGAAAAGAAAATAAGCTCCTGGACAAATAAGCATTTGATTCCCCAGGTTTGTCATGTAAAACCTAAAATCACTTCCTGTTAGGGAAGTTGATAAAAGAACTAAGGCTTTGAAAATAGGTCCAGGCTTAAAACCCTGCTCCATTACCTTTCAGCTGGGTGACCCCCAGCAATTTTCTCAATTTCTCTGAAAGACAGTTTCCACATCTGTTAAAGGGGGCTAACAACACCTAATTAGCTCAGAGGTGCTGTTGTTGTTGTTTAGTTGCTCAGTCATGTCCAACACTTTGCGACCCCATAGACTGCAGCCCACCAGGCTCCTCCGTCCATGGGATTCTCCAGGCAAGAATACTGGAGTGGGTTGACATTTCCTTCTCCAAGCTCAGAGGTGGAGAGGGTTAAAAGAAGTCTGGGGACTTCCCTAGTGATCTAGTGGTTAAGATTCCACCTTGCAATGCATGGGCCCTGTGGGTTTGATACCTAGTCAGGGAACTAAGATCCCACATGCCTTTAAGCAACTAAGCCCACGGGCTACAACTGCTGAACCTACACTCCACAACTGGAGAGTTGGTGCACTGCAACAAAAGACCTGAACAATCAAATAACTATATAGATTTTTTTTTTAAGCCTGGCACCACGTTGGCCTTTTCAAATGATCCTTTCTCCCATTCCACTCTTTCTCCACATGGAGAGATTACTCTGCCACATTGATGAACAGGATTATTAGTAGATAATCTCCCTGGACAACAGTTTAATCATCTGTTAATGATTCTACTTTTCCCTACAAAACTGAAGAACTAGATACACAAAAATACATAATTTAAATCCACCATATCACCAGTGCCTAGAACTGTTGATGAAACATTTAGATACTTAGAAAGCAGTTTGTGGATGAAGAAATGTAAGCACAAGCCCCAGGACACCCAAGGTTGCTTTGAAACATGGCTATGCCATGCTGCTTCTCCATGGCAGTCCACATCAGCCAGCAATTCTTACCATCAGCCCCTTCTTTAATCTCCATTCCTTATTCACCTCCTTCCCAGTAGATACCAGAAATTTCTGATTTCATCAACAACTAATCAGTACCCTTGATCTCCATGAAGTGGGTGGAGTTGCCATCCTGAGTTAATCTAGTTCTGCTGCTGCTGCTGCTGCTAAGTCGCTTCAGTCATATCCAACTCTGTGAGACCCTATAGACGGCAGCCCACCAGGCTCCCCTGTCCCTGGGATTCTCCAGGCAATAACACTGGAGTGGGTTGCCATTTCCTTCTCCAAAGCATGAAAGTGAAAAGTGAAAGGGAAGTCGCTCAGTCGTGTCCAACTCTTAGCGCTAGTCTAAAATAAATAAAATTTTACTTCACCGCCTGAGTGGCTAAACTAAGATATTAAAAATAGTCACTGGACACCAACAATACTTCTGAGGGCCTCTGAAGGCCAGGAAATCCCAACTGTTCAGGCAAAGGCTTTTCCAGAATCAGAAACAAAAGGCCAAAATGTATAACATCGAACTATATAAAACTGCTATTTTTGCAGGTCAAAATGGTGAAATGTCAGCGATTGAACAGAGTTCAATCTAGTACCTCTCAAAGCACCAGCAGCAACCCCTGAGAGCTGTGCTGTCCCGTGGGAGGAGTGTGATCACATCACTTTTCACCTTGACAGTTCTTACACGGCCACCCCTCCCATATAAACCCCTCCGCCAGCACCAAAGGTCGTTCTCACCCTGCAGCCCAGCCTCTCTCTGAAACCCTTTCTTCCCTCCTCGCTGGAAACCTGTGCAGCTGGTCCTGGAGTATTAGCCCTCAGGCACCCTCTCACCGCAAGGCCTTCAATCAGCTGTCGCCCAGATGTGGAAGTTCCTGCTGTCTCGTGCGCTCACTAACTTCTCCCTGAAGCGGCTGAAGAAAGGGGCAGCTGCTCCAGATTGCCAGGTGGCAATTCTAATGAGCCAGGGAACTAAAGCTGAGGTTTATCTTGGGTGCTGCAAGATAAGCAGGTCTCCACACTCGCCCACCAGAAACTTAGAGAAGTTTACACAGTGGTCTTCAGGGAGTTCAGTCCCATACACAGTCCATGTGGTCTCAAGGACAAGTATTCCCTCAAGTCTGCCCGGTTGGAATGACTCCCAATATGGAAATGGCGGGCGGAACGTACATGCCATGTACACGGGTGGGGGTTAGGAGCCTCTGCCTGCCGCGGTGCAGCTTCTGGGTCAAATCGGAGGTCACATGACCTCCTCCAGCCATCTCCGCTACCTGCCAGATGCTTGCTCATCTTTCAAAATGCAACAGGAAAGATAGCACCTCTCCGAAACTTGACCGGGTGCCTTCCGCCACACCCCAACTCCTGTCAGAATTTACCTCTGTCACCTCAGTGCTCCCATAATCTCTGCAGTAGCGTTTAATATAAAAAGTCCTGTGTCATGTGGCCAGCTAGGTTTTGAGCTGGTAGGGAAAGGGGCAAGGCACAACTACCCTTAAAGAAGAACACAGCTCTAGAGGAAAACTGAATATGAGGGAAATCTGGTTAGAACCCATTAGATCCAAGATGGCGGAAGGTTCAACTTCCCGCAGACCTCGGGCCTCATTATGCACTCCTAATATATTAGCATATGCAAAAGGCCACATCCACAAGAGCCATGACTGTTCCCAGGACCACCGTGAAAGGCCAAAAAGTGGGCAGTGCCCCAATTCCTGGAAATTGCTGCTCCTTTTCCAAAATAGGTGGACTATTCCTCCCACTCATTAGCCTATAAAATTACCCAATCCATAAAAACTAACCACCATGTTTTTCGGGCACTCTCACTTTATAGAGGGCCCACATTCTGTCTACGGAACGTGTAACCCCCCTGCCAGCCCCTCTACTGAGCGACTGCCACACACACACAGGGCCCCTCTTTCTGAGAACAGCATTCTGTTTATAGAATGTGCATCTCTCTAAGTAAATTTGCTTTTACTGTACTGTCACTCACTCTTGAATTATTTCCTGTTCCAAGTTAATGATCCTCACTTGGTGGCTGGTTCCATGGACTTGCCTGAGACCTGGGGCATGACCATCCTCTCACGTCTCATTTCCTGCCACAGCTTAACTTTCTTTAAGTCCCATCAGTGAAGAAACTCACTTTGTTCACCTTGTGTTCCTTATATGGAGCACAGTACTTGGCACATAGTAGGTGGTCATTTAATGTTGATTTAATTGGGTACTGACTCGGCCTCAGACCAACTTGCCATGACCAATGACTTATGCAATATCAAGACAAGGGCATAGGTTTTGTTTAACCCCCACCTCTGCCATTTAATATCTGAGCTACATTCTGTAAATTACCCAATTTCTGTAGCCTCCCTGTTCCCTTCTCAAACACAGGCTAACTGCCCCTACTTCTGAGTTGTTATAAAGATTAAATGAGATAGTGTAGGAGGCATGGTTAGTGTACTACTTGTCATAGAGTAAGCACTCAGAAATGAGAACAAGTATGATTTTATTACCCTTAGAATAAGTATGGTTGCCTCTTAAATAATCAGCTGATGGGTAATGGGTTTAAAAAAGGAGTAACAGCAGAGGGAGGCAGATTGAGGAATAGACGTTTCCAGAGAAGCCTACCTTCTTTGAAAGACTGGAGTTTTGAGAACCTGCTAATGGTGCATGACAGCCTGATGTGCTTGCACCAAACACACAGATCCCACTATACCCAGGTGACAAGAATGAATGTTTCAACCTTTATTTCTCACATCCACTGGGAAAATACGCCTGAATCTGAACTTTTGAGAAATCAGAGTTTGGCATGAATGGAGCTGTGAGTGCTTGTTAAATCATTCCATCCTGCTGCCATTCAAGAATAAGGCAGGGCTATTTACTGAGTCAATACAGTCCGTGGTTGGGCCAAAATAATTTACCTGGATTGAATTCCCTGCCTTGAGGTCACTTGAGCAGGTAACCTCTTGCTTTGAGCTGACAAAATCTCTCCTTCCAATGATGGGGACAATAATAGGATGTTTGGGAACTTTGATCTTTAATGAGGCTTCATTTTTTATCTTGGGTAGGGACAGATCAGGAACGTGGCTTACTGTATGTTATCAGATTTCTCAAAACAAAGGTGAATCATATGAGTGGCAAGAGTTTCCCTAAGCAGTCCCAGACTGCAAAGAGGAAAGTGGGACATGACCCATGTCCCCCAGAGGCTGTGAAGGTGTGTGGGTATGTAGCAGCCTTGGTGGGATCTTCCAACTGATTAGACTGATAAGACTCTCAGTACTTTATTGGGGTAATTAAGAGAATACAGGTATAGGATTGCAGAAGGACAGCTCCCAATCCTTCACCCCATACTCGTGCATGTGTGCTAAGTTGCTTCAGTTTTGTCCCACTCTTCGCAACCCTAAGGACCGTAGCCTGACAGGTTCCTCTGTCCATGAGTTCTCCCAGTAAGAATACTGGAGCAGGTTGCCAGACCCTCCTCCAAGGGATTTCCCCAACCCAGGGATCCAAACTGAGTCTCTTATGTCTTCTGCGTTAGCAGGCAAGTTCTTTACCACTAGCGCCACTACGCCACACTCAGCCTATCGTAAATCCAACTGGTTTTAGTTGCCAAGTAGCTTTGAAATCTGGCCCTGAGCTCCCTTCTTCCCCTCTTGCCCCACTAAATCCATTCTCAAAACAGTAATTGGAGTGTTTTCATTTTGAAGCATCCGTCTCCATTTCTTCAGAGCCTTCCATGGCTCCCCACTGCCCTGCTGATACAGTCACAACTCTACATTGTCCAGAATGCCCTGGGTCTGGCCCTTGTCTGCCTCTGCAGTGACACCTCTTATGTCCTTCCCTCTGGCCGTCTCCTTGTGACTCACACTTTCAGAGCCTTGCCCTCCCCGGACTCCCTCCATCCCAGGCCTGAGCCCTTGCTGGTCCTTCCTCTTGGAGTGTTTGCCTCCCCTCTATGCTTACCTTGCAAATCTCAGCCAAATTTGGTCAAATCACTTTGCAGTGCTCTCTGTAACAAGATTGTATCACTCCCTTTGCCACCTAGCGGAGGGTGCACATTTACAACCACTTATTTTACTCTGCATTCCACTGCATCCACCAATTAAATGGTCACTTCCATGAGTGCCCCCATCAGTTTGTGGCTCTCTCTAAAGCTTGGCCTAGTGCCAGCACATAGCAGTGTGTACATCCTCAGTCGCTCAGTGTCCGACTCTTTGTGATCCTATGAACTATAGCCCATCAGGCTTCTCTGTCCATGGAATTTTCCAGGCAAGAATACCAGAGTGGGTTGCCGTTTCCTACTCCAGGGGATCTTCCAGACGGAGGGATCGAACCCACGTCTCCTGCGTCTCCTGCATTGGCAGGTGAATTCTTGACCACAGCGCCACCTGGTGCATAGTTGACATCATAATTAGCTGTTGATTGTCAAATGATTGAATGAGAAGTACTTCATTTTTTATTCATAAAAAATATCTTTTTTTATATCTTCTTCAAGTCTCCTAAGGAGGTCAATAAAATGAAATGATCCCTGGGAAAGATTAGAAAATTTTTCTCTGCTCACTCGAGTGGTCCAGATGAAGAATTCACTGCCTCTTCCACAGCACTTGGCAGCCTCTATTCTCTACGTCACTCCCTCTTTTATATCCGCATGTGTGGGTAAATAACCACCATTATTTGGAGCCAAAAAGATACTTGACTCTCTTCAAAAACTAACATGGTTGGGGATAAAGCGTGGTGGTACAGTGGGGATAGCAACTGCCTTCCTCATAAGGTTTTGAGTCATAAAGTTCTCTTACAATGTGTGCTTTCACCCTGGAGGAGTTGGGGGAAGCCCTTCCCATGGATCTCTGGAACCTTGGGGACAAAGCTCTCTGTGCAGCTACATTTATCAGTATCACCGTCTCCAGCCTGATTTCCCGTCCCATTTTTTTTTTTTTTCTTTTCTGTCTGTACTGCACAGCATGAGGACTCTTTGTTCCCCATCCAGGGATCAAACCCAGGCCTCCTACAGTGGAAGCTCAGAGTCTAGCCACTGGACCACTAAGGAAGTCCTAGAGTTCATTACCTTTTTTAATTTTCATCTAATTTATTAATTTATGGCTGTGCTGGGTCTTGGTTGCTGTGCAGGCTTTTCTCTAGTTGTGCAGAGCAGGGGCTACTCTTTAGTTGTGGTGTGTGTGTTTATTGTGGTGGCTTCTCTAGTTGCAGAGTGGTCTCTAGGGTGCACTGGCTTCAGTAGTTGCAGTTCCTGGGCTCTAAAGTGCAGGCTCAATAGTTGTGGTGCATAGGCTTTGTTGCTCCGTGGGATGTGGGATCTTCCCAGATCAGGGATGGAACCCACGTTTTCTGCATTGGCAGGCATGGATTCCTCACCACTGAGCCACAGGGAAGCCCTCTCTCATTATTTTGATCTGAGAGCTCAGCCTCTTCCTCTGATTCTAGCCCCAGCCACTCATCTTCCTGTAAACATCTCTTGCCAAACCTGCTGCATCTCCACTGCTACTCCATGGGCAGCCTGCCGCATGCTTGGACACCATCTGGGACTGTCACACGGATACAAATGTATTCCTGAGTCTCCTGGAGTCATTCATTTCCTTTGAGTAATTACCACAGAATTATGAGAGGCATCAAAGCAGGCAAGTCTGTCAGCCATGGGTTAAATAAACTAATACTTTTCCATTACTGCATCATTTCTTTCCATCTTCACTGGAGCATAACATGATAGCAATGAGCAAACTCCCCCTTTGAACATCTTTTCCACAATAGTGCTTAACTGATCACCCTGTATGTGTGCATTAGCATAGCCCCTGAGGTTACGAAGTTGAAGGAGTTATTTCAGGACTGGGTCCATTCCATTAGGCCTGAAGGGCATCTTTCTGCACCTTCTAATGATATCTAGAAGAACTAACCACTGATTGTCCAGACATCCAACTCATTGCAGTGACCGTATATCTAAATGCAATGCATCCCTGCAAATTCCAAGTATTAACCGCTGCAGATAATTACGCAACAAATCAGAAAATACTACATTGCTAGAAAGCATCAGGCAGTTTGCAAGTCTTGAAGACAGTTTCCCATCAGTAATTCATTTTGTGACTCTTTCCCTCATTCTCCCCTGTGATTTGTAGTCCTCTACAAATAAAAATTAAGGAGTTAAACAGCACAGCTTCAGGTGCTGTAATTTGATTCCTGTCCCTGACTCTTCTACATGTTCGTCCTCAGGACCTTGCTGCAACCCCTTTCTTCACTGTCCATGCTCACACTGAGGACCATCTCAGATCTTCCCTCGTAGGACGTCGAATATAGCCTGACAGCTCAGATTTCATTATCTCTCACAAAGGAATTTTTCTTTTCTTTTTCCTTAATCTTTGAAATCTCTATTTTGCATTTGTTCAACCCTGCTTCCTGGACTAAACCTCGTGGAAAATCATACTTGGAGGCACCCTCCCACTCGTTTCTCCACCCCATGTCCTCTTTGAACAAGTAAAAATTAAAGGGAACTTGAAAACGAAAGGGAAGTTTCCAGAAGGGCAGCATGTAGCCAAGGGAGAATGAAAAGCAGTTCCAGATGCAGGCACCTGCTGAGGCCAGTCCACAGCTCACTGAAAAGGACACCGTGGGGAATAGAGAAAGTAGAGGGTCTGGGATCAGAAGACAGGACTTTCAGTCTCAGTGCTGCTGCTTATTCCTGCAATTTTAGGATCGTCTCTGAATTCGGTTTAGTGATGGGTGGAGTGCCATTTTAGTTAGCATGGCTGCTCCTAGCATGGTGCTTGCCACATAATGTGATCAGTAAGTGTCTTTTGAATGAGCGGATAAATAAATGATATTTATGTTTTGTAAATGATGGGCAGTAGAGCCTCCTGTTTCCCTAATGCAGGCTGGACAAATAACATCCATCTCCTCTAGCCCTCTGACCTCTAAAAATAACAGACAGAACCTAGGGGGAATTGCTTAAATTTTCTGTACTGCAAATGCAACCCTGCTCCCTACACAGAAGAGGGAAGGAAGGGAGGATTATAATCAAGGATGGTATGAAAACCAAGGATGAAATCTCTGCATATTCAAATCTGGCCTGAATTCTGTTTTTGATCCAAACATCCAGAAAAAGTGAAATGCATACAAAGTTAAGTGGAGGGGCAACTGGCTTCCTAGAGCAGGACCATGTTCTAAAACAAAGCAAGAGAAAGTAGAGGCATTCTTGGTCAGTGAGCTGCCCTCCTGAGCAGCCCTCTGCTCGCCATTGAGGGCTCAGCCCATGCCTCATTGTCTCCCAAGTCCATAATCCAATATGATTTGACAGCTGCTCAGTGAGTGCCTGTAATGAGTCCAGACCATTGTGGATGCCCTGTGGGAGGAAAGGGGAAATCAGCAGTCTACTGATGACTTAGTAGTTTTAAAGAAATAACAGCAAAGTTATGTGTTTAACATTTGTCAAGAAATTTTCTCGAATGTAGAAAATAGAGTTTACTTGTAGGAAATTAGCTGATTTGGATTTCCATCACCTACTCTAAGCTACAACTTCTCTTTCTTTCTGCCACTCTTGAAGAAGTTTAACTATGCAATGAACGGCATGAACAAGATGCTGGGGGTGTTTTACCTTGACAAGAGAATAAACTCTTTGAAACTAATTTCACAGGCTTGCTCACACACCAGTATTAGCACCCATGTCAGCTCCCAACACAACATGTCTTGTTATGGAAATTTCCAGACATTTTGTGATTTGGTATGTAATGTCTATATACTCATATTTCAGAAAGCCTCTGTGTCAGCATGAATAGACATGTATGCGGTCTGTATTTTGTCTAAAATATCAAAACTGTAACATCTATCAGGAAATATTTGCACAACCTGTGTTATCCTCCAAGGGTCTGCTCTTATATTAAGGTTTATTGACATGGATGGTGGCTTATTAATTAGTACAAATATTTATATATGAAGTAGCCCCTCAGGAATATTCCCCAAAAGAAAGCATTTGCTACCTTTCTGAATAAATCCTAAACAAGATACCCATTAACATAAGCACAATCTACTTCTCTGTTACAGTAGCTATGCAACATGTATATCACAATCCAACTCCAATTCAACTTCCACATTCCTTCCAGAAGGCTTCCTTGGCTCTTGCCTGTCTTTCCATAAAGTGAAATTGTGTCTGCTTTGTGGACTATTAATACCGTGCACATTCTGATTAGGAAACATCAGCACTAAATGTCACTGTATATAAATTTACTTCTCTATTGACTATTTCTCTTTTTTTAAAGCTTTTACAAATAAATAAATACATTTTAAAAACACAGAAACTGTTCCTCTTTTAGTATTGAATACATGAATAAGAGTGGATAGTTATCCACAGGTAAGACATGGCTGGGAGAATACCTGCCCAATATGCATTTCTGTTACTGTGTATTCTTGAAAGCTATACATCTGAAATAAATATTCCAGAGCTGAGATTTCTTGTTAGGTCTCATTAGTTGTCACTTTCAATTGGAATGAGTGAATTTAAGTTCAGTTCTGTCTCTTCATTGTGTTCAACTCTTTGCGACCCCATGGCCTACAGGACACCAGGCTTCCCTGTCCATCACCAACTCCCGGAGCTTGATCAAACTCATGGCCATTGAGGCAGTGATGTCATTCAACCATGTCATCCTCTATCATCCGCTTCGCCTTCTACCTTCAATATTTGCCAGCATCAGGGTCTTTTCCAATGAGTCAGTTCTTCACATCAGGTGGCCAAAGTACTGGAGCTTCAGCATCAGTCCTTCCAAAGATTATTCAGGATTGATTTCCTTAAGGATTGACTGGTTTGATCTCCTTGCGGTCCAAGGGACTCTCAACAGTGTTCTCCAACACCACAGTTCAACAGCATCAATTCTTCTGTGCTCACCTTTCTTTATGTCACATTCATACATGACTACTGGAAAAACCATAGCTTTGACTAGATAGACATTTGTTGGCAAAGTAATATCTCTGCTTTTTAATACACTCTCTAGGTTTGTCATAGCTTTTCTTCCAAGGAGCAAGTGTCTTTTAATTTCATGGCTGCAGTCACCCTCTGCAGAGATTTTGGAGCCCAAAAAAATAAAGTCTCTCACTGTTTCCATTGTTTCCCCATCTATTTGCCATGAAGTGATGGGACCAGATGCCATGATCTTAGTTTTCTGAATGTTGAGCTTTAAGCCAACTTTTTCACTCTCCTCTCTCACTTTCATCAAGAGGCTTTTTAATTCTTCTTCACTTTCTGCCATAAGGGTGGTGTCATCGGCATATCTGAGGTTACTGATATTTCTCCCAGCAATCTTGATTGCAGCTTGTGCTTCTTCCAGCCCAGCGTTTCTCATGATGTACTCTGCATATAAGTTAAATAAGCAGGGTGACAATATACAGCCTTGATATACTCCTTTCCTAGTTTGGAACCAGTCCATTGTTCCATGTCCGGTTCTAACTGTTGCTTCTTGACCTGCATACAGATTTGTCAGGAGGCAGGTCAAGTGGTCTGGTATCCCCCTCTCTTGAAAAATATTCCACAGTTTGTTGTGATCCACATAGTCAAAGGCTTTGGCATAGTCAATACAGGAGAAGTAGATTTTTTTTTTTTGGAACTCTCTTGCTTTTTCTATGATCCAACGGATGTTGGCAATTTGATCTCTGGTTCCTCTGCCTTTTCTAAATCCAGCTTGAACATTTGGAAGTTCATGGTTCATGTAATGTTGAAGCCTGGCTTGGAGAATTTTTAGCATTGCTTTGCAAGCCTGTGAGATGAGTGCAATTGTGCGGTAGTTTCAGCATTCTTCGGCATTGCCCTTCTTTGGGATTGAAATGAAAACTAACCTTTTCCAGTCCTGTGGCCACTGCTGGGTTCTCCAAATTTGCTGGCATGTTGAGTGCAGCACTTTCATAGCATCATCTTTTAGGATTTGAAATAGTTCATCTGGAATTCTATCACCTCCATTAGCTTTGTTTGTAGTGATGCTTTCTAATGCCCACTTGACTTCACATTCCAGGATGTCTGGCTCTAGGTGAGTGATCACACCATCGTGGTTATCTGGGTCATTAAGATCTTTCTTGTACAGTTCTTCTGTGTATTCTTGCCACCTCTTCCTAATATCTTATGCTTCTGTTAGGTCCATACCATTTCTGTCCTTTATTGAGCCCATCTTTGCATGAAATGCTCCCTTGGTATCTCTAATTTTCTTGAAGAGATCTCTAGTCTTTCCCATTTTATTGTTTTCCTCTATTTCTTTGCATTGATCACTGAGAAAGGCTTTCTTATCTCTCCTTGCTATTCTTTGGAAATCTGCATTCAGATGAGTATATCTTTCCTTTTCTCCTTTGCCTTTAACTTTCCTTCCTTTCTCAGCTACTTGTGAGGCCTCTTCAGGCAATCATTTTGCCTTTTTGCATTTCTTTTTCTTAGGGATGGTCTTGATCACCACCTCCTGTACAATGTCACCAACCTCAGTCCATAGTTCTTCAGGTACTCTATCAGATCTAATCCCTTGACTCTATTTGTTACTTCCACTGTATAATCGTAAGGAATTTGATTTAGGTCATACCTGAATGGTCTAGTGGTTTTCCATACTTTCTTCAATTTAAGTCTGAATTTGGCAATAAGGAGTTCATGATCTGAGTCACAGTCTGTTCCTGGTCTTGCTTTTGCTGACTCTATAGAGTTTCTCCCTCTTCAGCTGCAAAGAATATAATCAATCTAATTTCAGTATTGACCATCTGGTGATGTCCATGTGTAGAGTCATCTCTTGTGTTATTGGAACAGGGTGTTCACTATGACCAGTGGGTTCTCTTGGCAAAACTCTGTTAGCCTTTGCCCTGCTGCATTTTGTACTCAAAGGCCAAACTCGCCTGTTACTCCTGATATCTCTTGACTTCCTACTTTTGCATTCCAGTCCCCTATGATGAAAAGGACATCTGTTTTGGGTGTTAGTTCTAGTCTTATAGGTCATCATAGAATCGCTCAACTTCAGCTTCTTTGGCATTACTGTTTGGGGCATAGACCTGGATTACTGTGATATTGAATGGTTTGCCTTGGAAGCAAACAGAGATCATTCTGTCATTTTTGAGATTTCACCCAAGGACTCATTTCGGACTCTTTTGTTGACTATGAGGGCTACTCACATTTCTTCTAAGGGATTCTTACTCACAACAGTAAATATAATGGTCATCTGAATTAAATTCACCTATTCTGCTCCATTTTAGTTCACTAATTCCTAAAATGTCCTTATTCACTCTTGCCATCTCCTGTTTGACCACTTCCAATTTACCTTGATTCGTGGACCTAACATTCCAGGTTCCTCTGCAGTATTGTTCTTACATCATTGAACTTTACTTCCATCACCAATCACATCTACAGCTGGGCATTGTTTTTGGTTTGGCTCTGTCTCGTTATTCTTTCTGGAGTTATTACTCCACCGAAGTAGCATATTGGGCACCTACCGACCAGGGGAGTTCACCTTTCAGTGTCATATATTTTTATCTTTTCATACTGTTCATGGGGTTCTCAAGGCAAGAATACTGAAGTAGTTTGCCATTTCCTTCTCCAGTGGACCACGTTTTGTCAGAATTCTCCACCATGACCTGTCCATCTTGGTGGGCCTACACAGTATGGGTCATAGACAAGGTTGTGATACATGTGATCAGTTTCATTAGTTTGCTGTGATTGTATTTTTCTTTCTGTTTGCCCTCTGATGGATAAGCGTATGTGGAAAGATGGCAGAGTAGAAGGATGTGCACTCATCTTCTCCTGTGAGAACTTCAAAATTGCAACTTGCTGCTGAACAACCATAGACAGGAGAATGTTGGATATCACCAAAAAAAGATACCCCAGGTCCAAGGGTGAAGGAGAAGCCCCAACAAGATGGTAGGAGGGGCAAAATTATTTTTAGAATCAAACCCCATACCCACTAGAGATCCTGTGAGGGCTCAAACAAAACGTTGTGTGCACCAGGACCCAGAGATCCCACAGAGATTGACCCAGATCTGCCTTTAAGTGCTTTCATGTCTCCTGGGGAGGCACGGGTCAGCAGTGTTCTGCCAGGGGTACAGGGTCTCTGGCTGCAGCAGACCTGGGACACTCGGCATGTGGCTTAAGCCTTCTTGGAGGAGGTCATCATTAGCCCCACCATAGAGCCACCAAGAAGACAACCCATAAACTGCAGAACAATTATACCAAAGAAATTCTCACACTGTTAAGAAAGTTTTAAGACCCACAACAGATTTCCCAACCTGGAGATCTGGCAAAGGGATTGAGAATCCCCAGGGAATTTGACTTTGGAGGCCAAAGGGATTTGATTATAGAACTTCCACAGGACTGGGGAAACAGACTTTGGAGGACCCAAACAAAACCTTGTGTGCACTAGGACCCAGGAGAAAGGAGCAGTGTGCCCACAAGAGACTGAGCCAGACTTGCCTGTGAGTGTCCAGGAGTCTCCAGTGGAGGTGTGGGTCGACAGTGGACTGCTGCAGGGTCAGGGGCACTGAATACAACAGTGTAGATGTAAGCCCTCTTGAAGGAGGTCGCCATTACTGCCATTACCCCTACCATAGTTTATTCTCAGACCAAATAACCAGAAGGGGACACAGCCCCTCCCATCAACAGAAAATTGGATTAAAGATTTACTGAGCATGGAATGAGTGAATAAGGTTTCAATATAGAACTTTTGGCTTGCCTTGAGTATATAGCATGTCCCTAAATAGTAAGAGTGCTGGCTGATTAGTGCCCATTGTGGGAACAGGGCAGGTGGTCAGGATGCAGGCTCCTCGGACAGCTGACTTACCCAGAATTAACATTTTGTTCTATTTGTGCTCACAGCATAGAATACAGCTCATTGTCAGCATTGGCAAGTACTTTCCCCCTTCCTTAGGAACATAAACACTCATAACACACTCAGAGTACAACACGGGAACACCTCTCTCTCTGAGTTGTCAGAGATGTTCTTAGCCAAGCATATTAATGACTCAGAAGGGTCATTTGGCAGCCTAAAATCTCTTAATGAACATGCTTTCTGCTCTCTCTAATCCATCCCCCTCCTGGTCTCTAAAGATGTCTTTAATTCCACACTGCTACAGCTGTACTTCAGAGAAAGCCAAGCTGAGACAGAGACTCAGCCCTGTTCACAGGATGGGAAGCAAGTCCTGGGAAGTTAGGCTGTTGAAAAAGAGAGGATGTCAGCAAGGGTCAGCATCTAGATAGGAGCTCTAAACACTTCTCAGAGAACAAAACTGTTTCAAAGGTCAAGTCCAACCAGAAGCCACTCTAAGAAATAGGAAATTATGATGATCAACCCGCTTTCCAAAGGGGAGTGTAGGATGGGACAATCTCAGTTCTGATCAAAGAACTGGACAAGAATTCAGGGACTTCCTTCATGGTCCAGTGGTTAAGACTCTGCACTCCAATGCAGGGGGCGTGGATTCGATCCTTGGTTGGGGAACCAGGATTCCACAAGTTGCACTCAGAGCATCAAAAAGAGAATTCAGTATGGTAGGTCTAAGGAAACTGCAAGTTTTCCCAACTGATATCAGATAAAAATCACTATATAATCAAACATATACCAAACTTCCTATACCAAAACCTATACTACATCTATACCAAGCCATCCTTACTCTGATATACAACTTTGGAGCTAAAGGAGCAAATTCTAAGGTCAAAAGAAGCTAACTAGTTTGGGGATTTCTTTTTCTTTTTGTGCCTCTATTTTTTTTTTAATTGGTGGAAATTGTTTTACAGTTTTGTGTTGGTTTCTGCCATACAACAGTGCGAATCAGTCATAACGATATATGTATCCCTTCCCTCTTCAGCCTTCCTCCCCTCCCTGTGCCCCACCCCTCTAGGTCATCACCCATTTTAATTTCACTTCACTTAAACAAAATTGCTTGATCTGCTCTCATTCTCTTCTTGATAAGCAGAAGTGGTTCTGGTTGACAAACCTTCCTAAAGTTAGCCTGAAGCATCCTGTGAATGGGACCCCTGGGGGTGTGCAATGGGAAGACTTGCTTGAATAAAACCACTTTTTAGTCATTTTCATATAAGCACAGCTAACATAGACTCTGTTCTTCTACCAGTTTTAAAAAACAGGGTTTCATGTAGCTCCATCAGAGTGCATTAGACTTGTTTCATGTTTAATTTTTAAATTTCTGAAATAAATATGTATCACTTGGGGTCCCAACAGAAAACAGATGGCACACTCAAATTAGTCAATTCAAACCAGGTTTATTTGCACAGGTGTAGAAGAATTATAAGAGACACTGTAGTAACCCAGAGTGAAGAGCAGCAGAGGGGAGGGAGGAACTGCCAAGATTGCAACCAACCAATTCTCACCAGTTGGGTTGGAGAGAGTCTTATACAGAAGGCTGTCATGAGTTCATTGCCAAGGACTTACAACTTTGACAATGGTCAAGGGATACAGTCAGCCTAAGGTGATCCCCTGCAGGGAAAGAGTCAATACCCAACCTCACTTTCTTCTCCCACAGCTGGGGCTTCCCATTGGCTAAAGCAGATGGCAAGGGCTCCTGTGCAAGCCATAGAGGTCTGCCTCCTGGGGTGGAGAGCGAGCTGGAGAAACCAAGAGAATGAATATGGAGAAGCAAACAAAAAATAACTGGCACAAATAGAAGTTTTATTTTTTAAAATTAAAATTTTAATATTTTCTTTCACTAAAACAGCTGTAAGTTCACAGTTTAAATTTCTTAATTTCCAGTCCCTCTAGGGACAGACAATATTAGGTTCCACAAATTTTTAAAAATATGCTTCTTGAAAAATCATGAAAAATAGAAATTCCAGAGGATTTTCCTTGTGTGAGTCTTTTGTTTTTATGGACACATTTTTCCATTCTTTGGCCAAGAATAAAATATAAAAGGATTGACATCTAAAAATATCAGAGTGAAACTTTGCTGTCCACATACCCAAACATAAAATGCTTAGATTAATCTACAATTTTCCTTCTTTCACATTTCTTTAAACATTTGTTAAGCAACTACGATGCCCCAAGTGCACTGAGACATAAAGATAAAAGTAAACAAATAAGCCTTACCTATGTTGGCTAAACCAAAAAAGATGGCAGGTAGGTACTTTTTGTTTTTGGCTCACAAACAAGCAGTAGTTCAGAAGGTAGGTCTGACTTTTGACTTCACAGCTGAACTCAACAACATTATATGTACCCTGACAACTTGGTTTCTGCCCTTCTTCCTTTCACCTTTGCCCAGACCTGAAATCTTGGAAAAAGACCCAATAAGTTCAGTAAAGACTTATCTAAATTTCTATCAAGGAGGGAAAATATCCTCTTGAAAGCATGAACAGAAAACATCATGGAATATCTGTAGAATCACAGAAACTTAAAAGTAGACAATCTGAAGAATCAAAGAATGAAAGAAAATATTTTTCTATGAAAGAGACTTGCTAAAAAGATGTAAACCTTACAAATGTTTAATTTACAATTTCAGTGATATTTTAAAAGACATTGTACTTTATAAAAAAGAATCTGGATTAGAAAAAATACTTTCAGATAAAAACTAAAATTACTGAATTTAAGAACACATTGTTGGACTTCCCTTGTGGCTCAGTGGTAAAGAATCTGCCTGTTAATGCAGGAGACATAGGTTTGATTCCTAATCTGGGAAGATCCCACATGCTGCAGAGCAAATAAGCAAGTGTACCACAACTACTGAGCCTGTGCTCTAGAGCCCAGGAGCCGCAACTACTGAGCCCACAAGCTGCAACTACTGAAGCTGTATACCTTAGCGCCTGTGCTCCACACTAAGAGAAGCCGTGGCAATGAGAAGCTCACACACCGCAGAGAGTAGCACCAGTTTGCCACAACCAGAGAAAAACCTGTGTACCAACGAAGATCCAGCAGTGTCTAAACAAATAAATAAATAAAAAAATTTTTTTTTAAAAAAGAATATATCATTGGCACCAACTAGGCTACCGAGTACTGCAGAAAACAAACCATAATTTGAAGGCAGTGTCAGAAAACTCTCCCAAGAAAAAGTTGCATTTGTTAAGAATTCATGGGTTCTTAGCATTCTGCCAAGTATTATGAATATGCACTGACATATTTCGTCCTCATAGCACTATTTTAAACAAGTACCATTATTATTCACATTTTATAGTTGAGAGAAATAATCCATAGGAAGGTGAAATGGTCCAACAGCAAGCACACCATTAGTAATGCAGACTGGTTATGGATATTATACTCAACTCTATTTTAATCTATAGCCCATGCTCTGGTTTCAGAAGTGAGCTTCTTTAGACCATCAAGAAATGGATAGCATTTCTATACTACCTAAGTTGTTCTAGATCTGAGTCAGCAAACCTTTCCTATAAAGGGCCAAAGAGCAAATATTTTCAATTCTGCTGGCCATACAGTCTCTGTCACTACTACTCAACTCTGCCACTACAGTGGGAAAGCAGCCACGGATAGTACACTGGATTGTCATATACATAAACGTTCATAAATATCTTCCCAAAAAGCAACTGAGATTTGGCTTGTGGGCCATAGTTTGCCAATAACCTATTCTAGAGCATATAAAGGGGCTGAAAAGATCATTTTTTATGAAACTATCACATCACTAATCCCAAAATGAAAGAACATACACAGAATAAAAATCACCTCATTTATGAATACAGAGACACAAAATATATAGAGATAAACAATATCTTTACAAGTTGAAATGTAGCAAGTGAAAAATCAGTACATAGTGGTCAAGTAGAGTTTATTTCAGCAGTATAAGGAGATTCAACTTTTAAAAAAATCTATTATTATAATTAATAGTACAAATTAACAAAATAAATGAAATCTATGATTAGTTCTTCAGAAACATTTTTCAGAATTCAACATCCAGGACATCCAATGGTTAAGAATTCTCCTGCCAATGCAGGGGACACAGGTTCAGTCCCTGCTCCAGGAAGATTCCACAAGCCACGATGCAGCTAAGCCCATGCACCACAACTGTTGAAGCGCGTGTGTTCTAGAGCCTATCTGTGCTTTGCAACAAGAGAAGCCACTCCAGTGGGAAGCCTGCACACCACAACTAGAAGATACCCCTGCTCTCTGCAACTAGAGAAAGACCACGTGCAGCAGCAAAGACCCAGTGCAACCGAATAAATAAATAAAAACTTTTAAAAAACTTCAACATCCATTTCTCATTTTAAAAATCTTGGTAGAGAAGGAATAACAGTATTATCTAAATATGATAAATAACATTTATGCAAAAAACTTGGCTTTGTAAAAAAGTCTTTCATACTAAAGGCATGTCTATGAAAATCAAAAATAAGATAAAGATAGCCTTCCCCAATACTTGTTTAACATTATTCTGAGAGTTCAAGCTGATGTAATGTGATTAGGAAAAAAAAACTATGTAGGGGACAAAATGACAATAATTTGTAGATGATATAATTGTTATAAATACAAATAAGAATAAAGTGAAAAAAACAAGTTAGAGGTTTCATTTTCTGATTCGGCACATAAGGAGCATGGAAGTCATCACTCAGACCTAAGTAAAAGTAAAATGCTGAACAACTGAAAATCAACAACTCTTCTTACATGTCAGAGAATTGAGATCCCAGGGCAAACCATTGTCCCCAGATTGGAGAGACAGACTGGCAAATTCAAAGAATCACATGTACTGGAGCAGAAACCTCCATGGGAACCAGTGTCAGGGTAGAACACCAAAATTACACTTAATGAAATGCTGGTGGCTTGGTGTAGAAAACTCTGAGAATTAAAAACTTGGGGAGGGGATATTCTCATAAGGACATCCATGCTTTTGTTATTTTACCTCCAGGAGTTCTACCAAATTCTCACAGTGAAGATCAGAGAAAAATTCCTTCCTGCTTCTATCAAGGGAGGAAAAGAAACCTTTCTGACATATGCCAGAGCATTCTGTTCAACAAGATCTGTTCTGAAAAGAAACTATTTTACCAGAGACTAACCTATATGGGGTTTTATTAGAGCATAACTGATTGAAAGGAAGAAAGATACACAACTCCAGCTTCTTCCAGGCACATAAGGGTCAAGAAAGTCGTTCAACAGAAAAAAACAACAAAGGAAACCGAGTTCCACACAAAGGAATGACAAGCATCAGAAGTGATAACTACACATGCAATTTACAGGTAAACATAAATATTTTTATAAGTATTTAAATCTTTTTAAAAGACAACTGACTGGTTAAAATAAAATAATAGCAATGTGTTGTGAGTTTTATAGTATAGGTTAAAGTAAAGTGTGTGAGAACAATTTACCAATGCAGGGAGTTGAGTAACAAAAGTATGCTTTGTAAGGTTCTTGTATTAAATGTGAACTGGTAGATTATCACATGAAGGTTTGACTGCAGTAAATTAAAGATATAAGCAGCCACTAAAATAACAAAACAAAGAGTTATAGCTCTAAACCAAAAAAGGAAGAAAAATGGAGTCATAAAAAATACTCAATCCAAAAAGAATTAAAAGAACATAGAACAGAGGAGACAAATGGAAAACAAATACAGTGATAATAGATATAAATCTAACCATATTGATAATTCCACTTAATACAGATGGTCTAAGCAATTCAATTCAAAATGGCAGACATTGTCATATTGGATTTAAATAAAAAGCAAGACCCAGCTGTATTCTGCCTACAAGAGTCTCACTTTAAAATTTAAACACACAAATAAGTCAATTCTAAAAGAATTGAAAAAGATAGCCTATCATAATACTAATCTAAAGAAAGCTAGACTGGCCACCTTAATAGCAAAGTAGATTTTAAAGCAAAGAATATTACTAAGGTCATAGAAGCTCATTTCAAATTGATAAAAGTGTCAATTCATCATGAGACATAACCAAACTAAATGAGAGGCTTTGAGAGCTTCCAGTAAGGCTGGTGGGTATTGAGGTGTGAGGATGGTGCAACGTAGGAAGCAAGCACTGAGTCGTGAGAAACATCTCACAGTTGTGGAGTATGCATGAGGACCATGCCCTGTGCGAAATGCCCTATGTGTGTGTGTGCTCAGTCATTTAGTTGTGTCCGACTCTTTGTGACCCCATAAACTATAGTCTGCCAGGCGCCTCCCACCATGGGATTTCCTAGGCAAGAATACTGGAGTGGGTTGCCATTTCCTGCTCCAGGGGATCTTCCAGACTCAGGAATCGAACCTGTGTCTCTTGTGTCTCCTGCATTGGCAGGGCGGGTTCTTTACCACTGCACCATTTGGGATGCCCATATATATATACTTAATAACAGAGCTTCAAAATGCATGAAACAAAAATTGATAAAATTGTAAAAAAAATAAATAGACACACATATCTGGAGAACTTGATACCTCCCTCTTATAATCAATAAAACAAAGAGAAAATCTGCAATGATATAAAAGATTTGAATGGCATTAACAACCAACTGAGGGGAGCTTCCCAATGGCTCAGCAGTAAAGAATCCTCTTGCAATTCAGGAGACATAGAAGACGCCTGTTCATCCCTAGGTCGGTAAAATCCCCTGGAGGAGGAAATGGAAACCCACTCCAGTATTCTTGCCTGGAGAATTCCATGGACAAAGAAGCCTGGAAGGCTAAACAATCAACTTGTCATAACTGACAACTATAGAAAATTCTACCTAAGAACAACAGAACATACATTCTTTTCAAGTGCTTAGGGAACATTTGCCAAGACAGATCATACTCTGGACTATAAAAAAAATCCCAATAAACTTTTAAAAATTCAAATTATATAAAATATGTTCCTTAATCCTGTTGGAATTATAAGTTAATAACAGGAAGATCTCTGGAAAATTCTCAAAGATGCATACAAGAACACAAACAACAACTTAAAATTACCATATATCCATCAAAAGGTGAATAAATAAACAAATAACAATGTATCCATACAATGGAGTACTGATCAGCAATGCAAAGAATGACTTTGTGCTACACACAACATAGATGACTCTCAGAACAATTTTTTTGAGTCAAAGAAGTCAGACCATTAAAAAAGTACATACTGTATGATTCTATTTATAAAAAGTTTTTGAAAATTCAAACTAATCTAAAGTGACAGAAGGCAGATTAATGACTGCCTGGTAATGAAAAATGGGGACATGTCAAAGGAATTAAATTCTAACTATAAAACTTCAGATATTAGCCAACTGGAGAGGAAGACGTTTGGAGAATCAGTTTCTCTTCCTTTGTATCAACTTCAGTCCCTTGTCTGGAAGGCTTGCCTCAGTCAGCATATGGGATTGTGACTTCAACTCTCCTTGGTCATGGAAATAGTATTAAATGAAGTAAGGAAGGACAGGTAATTCAGAGAAAATAAAAGTGCAACAAAAGCAAACGTTATGAACAGCCAGTAGCTCTTTATGTAGGTTTCTATCAGTGGGACAAAAAAAGATTTTTGAAAGTGATTTTTAACCCATTTCTCTTAATCCACAATAACTAAAAGAGTCTGGGCACTTTTCATCAATCTCTGCCTGAGACCTTTTCTGACTTTTAATAATTGTATTATCTGTCTCTGAAAGAGTTCCAAAGAATAGCAAGGAGATAAGAAAGCCTTCCTCAGTGATCAGTACAAAGAAATAGAGGAAAACAACAGAATGGGAAAGAAAAGACTGGAGATCTCTTTGAGAAAATTAGAGATACCAAGGGGACATTTCATGCAAAGATGGGCTCAATAAAGGACAGAAAGGGTATGGACCTAACAGAAGCAGAAGATATTAAGAGGAGATGGCAAGAATACACAGAAGAACTGTACAAAAAAGATCTTCATGACCCAGATAATCACAATGGTGTGATCACTCACCTAGAGCCAGACAGACGTCCTGGAATGTGAAGTCAAGTGGGACTTAGGAAGCATCACTACGAACAAAGCTAGTGGAGGTGATGGAATTCCAGTTGAGCTATTTCAAATCCTGAAAAATGATGCTGTGAAAGTGCTGCACTCAATATGCCAGCAAACTTGGAAAACTCAGCAGTGGCCACAGGACTAGAAAAGGTTAATTTTCATACCAATCCCAAGGAAAGGCAATGCCAAAGAATGTTCAAACTACCTCACAGTTGCATTCATCTCACACACTAGTAAAGCAATGCTCAAAATTCTCCAAGCCAGCAATACGTGAACCGTGAACTTCCAGATGTTCAAGCTTGTTTTAGAAAAGGCAGAGGAACCAGAGATCAAACTGCCAACATCTGCTGGATCAACGAAAAAGCAAGAGAGTTCCAGACAAACATCTATTTCTGCTTTATTGACTATGCCAAAGCCTTTGACTGTGTGGATCACAATAAACTGTGGAAAATTCTGAAAGAGATGGGAATACCAGACCACCTGACCTGTCTCTTGACAAATCTGTATGCAGGTCAAGAAGCAACAGTTAGAACTGGACATGGAATAACAGACTGGTTCCAAATAGGAAAAGGAGTATGTCAAGGCTGTATATTGTCACCCTGCTTATTTAACTTATATGCAGAGTACATCATGAGAAATGCTGGGCTGGAGGAAGCACAAGCTGGAATCAAGATTGCCAGGAGAAATATCAATAACCTCAGATATGCAGATGACACCACCCTTATGGTAGAAAGTGAAGAAGAACTAAAAAGCCTGTTGATGAAAGTGAGAGAGGAGAGTGAAAAAGTTGGCTTAAAGCTCAACATTCAGAAAACTAAGATCATGGCATCTGGTCCCATCACTTCATGGGAAATAGATGCGAAAACAGTGGAAACAGTGTCAGACTTTATTTTGGGGGGCTCCAAAATCACTGCAGATGGTGATTGCAGCCATGAAAATAAAAGGCACTTCCTCCTTGGAAGGAAAGCTATGACCAACCTAGATAGCATATTGAAAAGCAGAGACATTACTTGGCCAACAAAGGTCCATCTAGTCAAGGCTGTGGTTTTTCCAGTGGTCATGTATGGATGTGAGAGTTGGACCATAAAGAAAGCTGTGCACTGAAGAATTGATACTTTTGAACTGTCGTGTTGGAAAAGACTCTTGAGAGTCCCTTGGACTGCAAGGAGATCCAACTAGTCCATCCTAAAGGAGACCAGTCCTGGGTGCTCATTGGAAGGACTGATGTTGAAGCTGAAACTCCAATACTTTGGCCACCTCATGCGAAGAGTTGACTCATTGGAAAAGACCCTGATGCTGGGAAGGATTAGGGGCAGAAGAAGAAGGGGACGACAGAGGATGAGATGGCTTGATGGCATCACCAACTCGATGGACATGAGTTTGGGTAAACTCCGGGAGTTGGTGATGGACAGGGAGGCCTGGCGTGCTGTGATTCATGGGGTCCCAAAGAGTCAGACACGACTGAGTGACTGAGCTGAACTGAAATTGGGTTCAGAAAAAAAAA
Source organism: Giraffa tippelskirchi (assembly GCF_054371585.1). Taxonomy (NCBI): domain Eukaryota; kingdom Metazoa; phylum Chordata; class Mammalia; order Artiodactyla; family Giraffidae; genus Giraffa; species Giraffa tippelskirchi. Next base: position 126,087,527 of record NC_137276.1, on the reverse strand, counting down.
GCATAGAGGTTACAGATAGGTTTTACAGACAGAAGCAACCATTGTGAAGAACAAAGGTGAGAGAGGATTTAATAATGCAAGAAAGCATTCCCATGAAATCCTCTTCAAGTGAGACTCAGACCCACCGCAGCAACAGTGCTGTTGGTCTGCATGCCATTGAGATGGGAGTGCAATTTCCTGGCAAGGATGAGGGACAAGGTTCCTGATTACAGAGCACAATCATAAGGTGCTGACCTTTGAAAACCATGGAACACTTATAAGGCTGCTGCCAGGACAGGGCACAAACCCTCACTGGACCAGCTGTTGCCATGAGATCTTTTCTGCATGTTCTCAATCTGATGCTCTGAGTTTCCCTCCTCTGTGATCTAACCATTTGGTATTTGCTTATTTCTAAAGGTGAATTACAAGTGAACTCATCTCTTCTTCAAATCTCTAGTAAGTGTAGAAATCCTCAAGTTATGAGACTCTGCTCCTGCATACTGGAGGAGGCATGTCTTTGCATCATGTCTCTTCCGTGTGTTTAAATTATGAAACACATTTTCAAAGTGCTTTCCTACTTCCTAGGCATCACCATAGTTAGCCCTCACACAGCCCTGTGATGTAAGCAAGGCCAGTGTTATTGTTCCCATTTTGTGATGAGGAGTCAGGCTCAGGGAGGGTTAATGGTTTGCCCTTAGTCACAAAGGGAGCTGGCAGACACCCAATTGTTGGACAAATAACAGCGATTTACTCGCTTTAATTCGTGTTTGTACTTTCTAACTGACTGACATATTTAGTAATGACCTAAATGATTCCTGTTTTTCTGCTTTTTGAAGCTGATATTTTTGTGCTGTCATGAGGAACACATTAACTTCTATAAATGAATAATATCAAATGTAAGGCTAAGCTTTTTATGTTTAACAAAGAATAAGGGAAAACAATCACAATCCATTGATCCTAGCGATAAAGAAGGGACAGGATGGCAACTAGTAACAGTTCACAGCTACACTGGGGATGGAAAAGCATTGGGAGAAGAAGTCAAAGGAAGAGGGACTTGCAGATACTCTAGGAAGTTGCCTGGGGAAACATGCAAAAGCAAAACAGGGGAGGTGAAGCTGTGATCTTCACAGAACTCCCCAGGGCTAAAGCTTTTGCATAATGAGTCAGTACAACTCCGATACTAATTATATTAGAACTTCTGTAGTATATTTGTACACATTTTCCTGAAATAAATAAGATTTTAAAATTATTTGGGAGGATATAATATTTTGGGGTTTTCTTTTAATTAATTTCTATTGGAGTATAGTTGCTTTACAATGTGTTGTGTTAGTTTCTACTGTACAGCAAAGTGAGTCAATGATATGAATGTGTGTGTGTGTGTGTGTGTGTGTGTGTGTGTGGCGCACGCGCACATGTTCAGTCATGTCCAACTCTTTGTGACCCACGGACTGTAGCTCACTAAGCTCCTCTGTCCATGGGATTTTCCAGGAAAGAATACTGGAATGGGATGCCATTTGCTTCTCCAGGAGATATTCCCAACCCAGGGATCGAACTCCCATCTCTTATGTCTTCTGCATCAGCAGGTGGACCCTTTACAACTAGTGCCACATGGGAAGCCCTACAAATACATATATTCCATCTTTTTTTGGATTTCCTTCCCATTTAGGTCACCACAGAGCATTAAGTAGAGTTCCCTGAGCTATACATTAGGTTCTCATTTTATCTATCTTATACATAGTATCAGTAGTGTATATATGTCAATTCCAATCTCCCAACTCATCCCACTCCTCCCTCCCCGCTTGGTGTCCATATGTTTGTTCTCTACATCTGTGTCTCTATTTCTGTTTTGCAAATAAGATCACCTATACCATTTCTCTAGATTTCACATATATGCATTAATATATGATATTTATTTTTGTCTTTCTGATTTACTTCACTTTGTATGACAGTCTCTAGGTTCATCTAAATTATTTTTAATAATTCCTTTAAAGGTTTAACAGGCTTCCTAGGTGACACTAGTGGTAAAGAACCTGCCTGCCAAAGCAAGAGACACAGAAGATGTGGGTTCGATCCCTGAATTGGGAAGATCCCCTGGAGAAGGGTATGGCAACCCACTCTAGTATTTCTGCCTGGAGAATCCCATGGACAGAGGAGCCTGGTAGGCTTGCAATCCATGGGGTTGCAAAGAGTCAGACATGACTGAAGCAGCTTAGCATATTACTTGATCAAACTCTGTACCTGTCAAAAAGGCTCCTTAAATCCAGTATTACTATCAGAATCTGGAACAGATATGGTTGGGGATTTATTTTGTAAGAAACTTAACAGGGCCCCACTGCCACCTACCCCGAGAAAGTGACCTTAACCACTAAGGATGCCCTCCATCCAAAAAGGTTCCTCTATGGCCTGCACATTTTGGAGACAGATGTTTTCCGACCTATCCCTGGAAACTATAAAGCATGTGCCATTGTGAATTTTTAACAATTACTAGCAATAGTAAGTTTTTCTTCCCCTGCATTTGATAACCCCATTCATTTAGCCACACCTTCATTTTATGGGTGCACCAGATATTTAATTGATTAGAGAAAGGGAGGAGATTAAGAAGATTAGATGGGAAAGAAGATTAGAAGGGAAGTTTCACAACTTATCAATACATGAGCACCAACCCCAGCATCCCCACCCCTCAATACCCTTTTGATACAACACTGGATTTGGTGATGTGCAGCCTGTACTGATCGCAACAGCAGTGTTCTGTCCTGTGTGGAGGGGCACAGAGCTCCTGACCCACCATCTGCTATTCCTTCCAGCAGTGCCAGTGGACCACGGCTCACTCACACACCCTCTCTGGGATGAAGAAAAGAGATGTTGCCTGGATTTCAGGAGAGTGGTTCTCATGGTGGAACAGGTTAACTGGACCATGCAGAAATCCAGACAGCTCTTGACTCAGCCCCATGATCCCATCAGTTGAGCTCCAGTGACCACGGCCAGGCCACAGTTCCTAGTCAGAAACTGAGGCTAAGAATGTCAGGGAAAGGGACAAGGTGATTATTCAGTAGGCACAAAAGTACAGTACTACAAACACTTTTGTAGACAAGAAAAGTATATCCTGGGATTTGGGGTGGGAGGGACCTGTCCTGGGGGAGGGTAAGTTCCAGAGCCAAGGGCTCACTCAGCCAACCCCAGCCACACTTGGTAGAGGCCTTCATCTGCCAAGGCCTGGTCAGTTCCTGATGTTCATTAGGACTCATCCTCCCCTTGTGGACTGCAAGTTCTTTGGAGAGAAGTGGCCATAACTTTCTCTCTGATATTCTCCCGAATCACTCTGAAAATAATAAAATAAGCCCACCTACAGGAAAACAGCTTGTCTTCTGGGGCCTCAGAGTGTAATAGAAGAGAAAAAATGCAAAATGATCATTGCAATTAAGGCATAATTAATTAATAAATAATTAATTTAATTTTTGTTAAGTATATTTAAAAAAAAGAGATTTCCAGAACAGCGTGAAGCATCTTATCCCATGAATACAAAAATTTTAATGTGTATTTAACTTAGTAGAAGCATAGGGAAAGTCTGAAAGAATATGCACAAGTTATTTAAAAATTTATGACCAGATTATGAACTATTCTAAATTCTATGTTTCAGTATTGTTTTCAATTTTATTTACCATGAGCATATATTTTTAACAATGTAATACAAGAATGAGTCTTTTAAATAAATTCAAGTCTTTAAAGAATATTCAATCAAATCGAGAATTTTCTTGAAAAAACAAATTATAGAACAATAGATACAGTATAATATTGATTTTTTAATATTTTCAAATGGTTATAATAAAAAATACTGAAAGGAAATCCACTGACATTCTAAGAGTAATCAGTTTGGGGATGAATGAATTATAAATAATTATCATTTTTTATTTTTCCACATTTTCCAAATTTTCTAGAATTATGGCACTTATTTTTAAAAACCACAGTGAGATAAACCCTAAAAAGTGGATTCAATAAGGGGAATCAGGAAAAGACTTATCCAAGAAGGTAATCCCCATGAGGAGACTGAAGCATTCATAGAAATTTAGCCAGGACTGGGAGCAACTCTCTCAGAGGAAACAGTGTGTGAAAGGACATGGAACAAGAAAGAGAATGAATGGTGCACACAGGAAATGTCATATGGTTCAGCATGAGCTTGCGAAGTGGGAAAGAGTGAAACTGATAAGAAATTAAGTCATAAGGTGGGGCCCAATGGAAGGGAATCTATGCTGTGCTAAAGAGTCTAGACTTGAGAGGGAGGGATAGTTGCAGGAAAGTGGTCAAAAAGTTAAAACTCCCAGTTATAAGATAGACAAGTATCAGGGATGTAAATTCAAAAAGATGACTATAGTTAACACTGTTGTATGATATATTTGATAGTTGTTAGAGAGAGTAGATAAGAGTTCTCATTACAAGGAAGATTTTTTGTGGTCTCTTATGAATATGAGATGATCAGTTCAGTTCAGTTTAGTTCAGTCACTCAATCGTGTCCAACTCTTTGTGACCCCATGGACTGCAGCATGCCAGGCCTCCCTGTCCATCACCAACTCCAGGAGTTTACCCAAACTCATGTCCGTCAAGTCGGTGATGCCATCCAGCCATCTCATCCTCTGTCATCCCCTTCTCCTCCCACCTTCAATCTTTCCCAGCATCAGGGTGTTTTCCAATGAGTAAGTTCTTCACATCAGGTGGCCAAAGTATTGGAGTTTCAGCTTCAACATCAGTCCTTCCAATGAATATTCAGGACTGATTTCCTTTATTGTGGACTGGCTGGATCTCCTTGCAGTCCAAGGGATTCTCAAGAGTCTTCTCCAACACCACAGTTCAAAAGCATCAATTCTTTGGCGCTCAGCTTTCTTTATGGTCCAACTCTCACATCCATACATGACTACTGGAAAAACTATAGCTTTGACTAGACGGACCTCTGTTGGCAAAGTAATGTCTCTGCTTTTCAATATACTGTCTAGATTGGCCATAACTTTCCTTCCAAGGAGTAAGCGTCTTTTAATTTCATGGCTGCAATCACCATCAGCAGTGATTTTGGAGCCCAGAAAAATAAAGTCAGCCACTGTTTCCCCATCTATTTGCCATGAAGTGATGAGACTGGATGCCATGATCTTAGTTTTCTGAAAGTTGAGCTTTAAGCCAACTTTTCACTCTCCTCTTTCACTTTCATCAAGAGGTTCTTTAGTTCTTCTTCACTTTCTGCCATAAGGGTGGTGTCATCTCCATATCTGAGGTTATTGATATTTCTCCCAGCAATCTTGATTCCAGCTTCTGCTCCATCCAGTCCAGCATTTCTCATGATGTACTCTGCATATAAGTTAAATAAGCAGGGTGACAATATTCAGCCTTGACATGCTCCTTTCCTGATTTGGAACCAGTCTGTTGTTCCATGTCCAGCTCTAACTGTTGCTTCTTGACCTGAATACAGATTTCTAATGAGGCAGGTCAGGTGGTCTGGTATTCTCACCTCTTGAAAAATTTTCCACAGTCTGTTGTGATCCACCCAGCAGGCGGTGCCCTGGTGCAGGGTTGGGGGCACTGAGTGTAGCAGTGCATGCATGGAACTTTTTGAAGGAGGTCGCCATTATCTTCATTACCTCTACCATAGTTTGGCCTCGGGTCAAATAACAGGGAGGGAACACAGTCCCACCCTTCAACAGAAAATTGAATTAAAGATTTACTGAGCAGGGCCCCACCCATCAGAACAAGACCATTTCCTCCTCAGTCAATCTCTCCCATCAGGAAGCTTCCATAAGCTCTTACGAGATGATGGGTATTCACTAAATTACGGTAATAATCACTCCATGTATGCTATTAATTAATTTTAAAAATAATAGATGAAAAATAAAAAAGAATTCATTATGCTATACACTTTAGACATATATTGTGCTTTATGTCAGTTGATATACTGTTTATCTCAATAAAACTGGGGGCTGGGGGGAGAATCTAGACTTGAATCTAGAAGCCAAGGAAGCCACTGATGGATTTTAAGTAAGGGATTGACATGATTTGATTATTGTTTGAAATCATTGGCTTCACTGTGGATGATGGAGTAAAATGAGAGTAGATCAGGCTTTGCAGTGGTTAGAAGCAATGAGGATGAATCTGGATGTGCAAGATCATTAGGAAATAGAATAGATGGGACTTGATGACTTATTGAAGGCTTCACTGGTGGTCCAGTGGTTAAGAATCTACCTTGCAATTCAGGGGATACTGGTTTGAACAATGGCCTGGGGGGATCCCATTTGCCGTAGAGCAACTAAGCAAGTGTGCCACAACTACTGAGCCTGTGTGCTGCAGCAACCAAAGCCAGCATGCACAGTTATTATAACATTAATAATGTTGCTCACAGTAAACAATTTGAAAAACACCAAAAAAGTAAAAAGAAAGAATGCAAATTAGCAATAATTCCCCCCGTAATCATTGCTAACACTTCAGTGTCTAACTCTCTAATCTCTTTTCTAGTAAAACTTTTCGTGCAATTTAATAATCTTTTATACTCCTATCTTTCCCCCAAACTCTAGATCCAGGTTTCCAAATTCCTTTCCATTGAACATCACACTTACATTCTAGATTTAGTTCCACATCTTTGGTCCCAAATAGAATTCCCCTAGTTCTCCTCACTCCCCACGTTTCCTCTTGTCAGGGACAAGACCACTCCTTGACTCATCAAGCCTTGGAGCCACCTTTGACTCCTCCTTCCATGTCAAGTCCCACAGCCAATTAGGCAACAAGCTTAGTGGGTTAAACCTTTGTGGTTAAACCTTTCTCTGACTCAATTGTACTTTGTGTACCCACAGCATACACAAGCTGCCTCACTCATACGCTCAATTCTCCATAACTAGACTTCTGGATAAGCCTCCTAAGTGACCTCCTTGCTGCCCATCACTATTTTTTTCTTACTGCTTGATTGATATTCCCCAAGCACCACATTATCAAATGCCTCCCCTGATAGAGACTTTCAGTGGCTCATCATTGCCCACCAAAGAAAGCACCAACTTCCCACTCTGGCACTCAGGATTCCCCTAAATGTAATTTATTCTTCATGTAAATAGTCTCACTAATATATTTCATATTTTTTCCTTCTAAACTCTGACTCTCCTTCTTTCGATAGTTTACCTACCCATCTGTTACAGGTTGAATTGTATCATCCCCAAATTCTTGTGTTGAAGTCCTAGCACTAAGCACTTTAGAATGTGGCCATACTTGAAGATGGGGCCCTTAAGAAGGTAATAAAGGTAAATGAGGTTATATGGATGGGCCTTAATCCAATATTATTAATGTCTTTAGAAGAAGAGGAGATGTAGGAATGACCCTGTGAGGACACAGTAAGAAGATGGTCTCTAAGCCAAGGAAGCAAAGTGAAGTGAAAGTCACTCAGTCGTGTCCAACTCTTTGAAACCCCATTGACAATACAGTCCATGGAATTCTCCAGGCCAGAATACTGGAGTGGGTAGTTTTTCCCTTCTCCAGGGGATCTTCCGAACCCAGGGATCGAACCCAGGTCTCCCACATTGCAGGCGGATTCTTTACCAGGTGAGCCACAGGGAAGCCCAAGAATACTGGAGTGGGGAGGAAGCCAAGGAAAGGGAACTCCAAAGAATTCAAACATGCCAACTCCTTTCTCTTGGACTTCTAGCCTCCAGGACTGTGAGAAAATAAACTTTGCTGTCATTTTCTGTTGTTGGTACTTTATTGTGGCTGCCCCAATGAACTAACACCCCACCCTTCAAGGTCCATATCTGTTTTCAAATTCTCCAATGTGGCATTTTCTGCTCTCTCTCTTTAGAACCTGCATGACCTTCTGTTACTGCTTATTTGCTTACTTATCCTTCTGTATGGCATCTGAGACTCTGCCTTGTTCCCCACAGCAGACCATGTGTTATTCTTCTCTAAGGCATCATCATGCCTAATGCAAGGTCTTGTAAGTGGTAAGTATTCAAAAAGCACTTACTGGATTGTATTAAAGGGAATTTTATTGCAGAATAATTTAGTTGAAACATTTCTGTATCTCTCACTGCCCCAAAAAAGGAACGGGATGAATCATTGTAAATAATAACAAAAAAAGCATACATTTTCTAGAAACTCTCCAGGTACTGAGCATTTTCCTCTGACATTGAATATCCCAGGAAAGAAAGTTATTAGGCAAACCAAAATAAATGTCTATTATTTTAAAAGGGTAGATAGGTAAGTGCTTCCCTTTTTACACTGTAACATGCTGTAAGTGCATGGCTGGTCAGTGTAGCAGAGTGAAACAAGCATTGGTTTATGAGTCAGAGTAACCTGGTTACACATCTGGACATTTACTATTTACTAGCTATGTGACCATTATCAGAGTAGCTCATTCTCCAACTCTGTTTCCTCCCCTGTAGGATGGAAATGTCCATTACTGCTTTATAGGGCTTGCTGTGAGGATTGACTGAATCAGAAATAAAAGATTAGAAAACCTTTTTGGAACCCCAGCTTTCCACCATTTATTAGCTAAGTGACCTCTGACAGATTAATTAATCACTCTAAGCCTAAACTTCCTCAACTATAAAAGGAGGATGATGATAATAATGTGTGTGCTAAGTCTGACTCTTTGCAACCCCATGGACTGTAGCCCTCTAGGCTCCTGCGTCCATGGGATTCTCCAGGCATGATTACTGGGGTGAGTTCCCATTTCCTCCTCCAGGAGATCTTTCTGACCCAGGGATCAGACCCGGGTCTCCTGAGTTGCAGGTGGATTCTTCACCATCTGAGCCACCAAGGAAGCCCTGATGGTAACAGTTCCATGCTTATAAGGCTGATGACTTACTTGGCTGCCTGAAACATTCTATGTTCAGTCAAGTAATATGATTAAGTCAACCTTAAAGTGTCTAATGCAGAGCCTATCATATAGAGAATATCCAATAAGTAGTATTTTTATTACTCTTACTGGGAGGATTTACATCAAAAATACAATCATTATCATGAAGGGAAAGTAGTCTTCTATTATATGCAATTATAGTTTCTAAGGGAGGATTCTAGTATTTGAAACAATTTAATCTTCTCCCAAATGAAACTGGTTTTGAGCTAGAGCACTGACAAAGCAACATGTAATCTCATCACTTTTAATCTTTTCCACTGATAGCTTTGATGTCTGTGGTTACCACCTTCTTTTCACAATCTTTTAACTCTATTTGATAGAGTTATTTCATGTAATGGTAGACAGAGAGATAAGGCTTTTGGTGAAACTGGCTCAATTATATGACAAAATGGGCTGTTCCATTGGCCTAAAACACACATATATGACTGGGCCCCTCAGCAAGAAGCCACAGGAACATTCAGCTGTAAAAACTCCAGAACAGTCCAAACCAGCGAATGACAAAGGATTTAAAAATATATATACGTATCTTTTAAAGTATTTCTTCTCTAAACCATGACTTTTTTCAGAATGTGGCTTATACATTTATTTATTGGCCATGCCACATGGCATGCGGGATCTTAGTTCCCTGACCAGGGATTGAATCTGTGCTTCCTGTAATGGAAGTGTGGAGTCTTAACCACCGGGCCTCCAGGAAGTCCTTTTGTAGGGTTCATATACCCCTTTCTGGAGTATGGAGGAAAAGCATAAATGGACAATATATTTTTTCAACAGTTAGTACCTACAGATGGGTTTTGGTATTAGCACAGGACTATAAACTTTCTTCTCATATCTCTATTACATTGAAAACTCTGTGTCAAGCATGTAAAGAGCTTAGTAAATATTCCCTGAATTTCAACTAATCACTAAATTAATATCTATTTCAATGATTTCAGTAAAATAAAACCTTAGGCAATATTGATGATTCTCAACCAGAATGGGACAGCAGGAATTCATCACATTATCTACTTTAAAAAGTAATTAATGAGAAATAAATGTCTTTCATCCAAAAACATTTATTCTGTATCTATAATATGCCAAGTACACTGGCTTTCAAAAAATAAAGATATGTTAGATTCTCCATCCTCTCAAGATTAAACAGATAAATCCTCAGTTCAATGGGCTCTCAAGGAAAAGAGAATTTAGAAGGGTTCTGCTCCTTTCCCACCATTTACCTTCACTGAACAATGGGACAACGTTGTAAGAAAGGGAAAGCCCTGCTTCTGGCCTTCTCTGCCCTGCCATCCCTTTTCTGGTCCCCTAGTTCTTGGCAGAGCAGCCTCTCCACCTTATGGAGTGCAATTTCTGGAGCAAAACCGCAGAGCTGTAGAACACCGGAGCCAGAAGTCATCTTAGAGGTCTTCTTGCCCCGTGGTTCTCAAACTTTTGGAGCATATCAGCTCACTTGGGGATATCTTTCAAAACATCACTTTCCTGTCCCCCAGGCTCAGATATGTTCTGGATAGTGTGAGGGGTAAAATATGCCTGCAGTACTGTACCTAGTTGAGAACCACTGGTAAAGTCCAAGATTTGAAATAGACCTCAGCAACAGAAGAATTTTGCCCAAGATTCCAAAATGGAACCTCAAATCCAGGTCTGCTTACTACAAATACCAATCTTTCTCTAACCCTGGAATCCCAAGTTGAGCTCTGGAAAACCTGGTGACCCTCATAAAACTGTGGATATGTATGAATATGTACATTTAACTGGAGATAGGGTCCATGGCACTTAACAAATTCTAAAAAAGATCTATCACCCCAAAATTTGAGAAATATAAGTTTGAATTTTCATTGGCTATTTCCCAGGCAATTCTATAAAATGTCTGGGTAGAGTAAGGCAGGCTCAGCCATGTTTGACTGGGGTTAAAACCCTCACATCTGGAGAAGGAAATGGCAACCCACTCCAGTATTCTTGCCTGGAAAAATCCATGGACAGAGGAGCCTGGTGGGCTGCAGTCCATGGGGTTACATGACTGAGCACACGTGCATGAGGGTGGAGGGAGATGGGTTGGTAGCAATAAACTGGTAGAACTAAAAAAACAAACAAACAAACAAACAACCCTCACATCATGTAATTTGAAGAATGCAGTATGAGCCTCACTCTATAAGAACTCCTCAGTGTACCCCTGGACTTTTGCCTGAATACTCCTTTTTATATAGAAATATATAAGTATTTTGCCCTATTTGAATACAGATGCCCCTGGAGAAATAAAACAAGTCATTATCACACATGATCGAGATGAAGTCATCATACTGCTTCCAAAGTGCACGTGGAGGAACTGCAAGCAGTTGCGGAGGGTGGGAGGAAGGAAGCAGTGGGACCACAGAGAGGCCATGCCCAGAGGAACAGGAACAGCCTAACACAGAAAGGGGCATGAGAATAAGAGACAAGTGCCCTCAAAAGCTCAAAGCATCTCTGTTTTCCTTTAATGACAGCCCTGCAGGATATAAATCTAAACCCACCACAAAAGATCAGAAACCTCATGAGCAAAGTGATTATTTACTTTTCATTTATTTGGCTGCATTGTGTTTTAGTTGCAGCACACAGGATCTCCCTTGCGGCGTGTGGAATCTTTTTTAGTTGCAGCAAACTGATCATTTGATTGAGACCACTCTAAGCCCTGTGGCATCCTCCATCAAACAAATAAATAGGTAAGTGAAAAAATAAATAAATCACATGACAGCCAGAGAAACATCATTTTGCCCCGAAGGAATCCACTAGCATCTGGCAGAGTTAGCTAGCAGCCCGCACATCTTCTAGAAATGAGAGCTCACTAAGGATACGCCCTCACTAGCACCCTAAGCCACATGACTTCCCACTAACTCTTTACATGCCTGCATCTGTGGCTCCATGCCATCTGCCCTCATTGGGCTTTGTGACCAAGAAAGCCAGTGGAAGCAACCACATTTGCTAAATAATCAGCTACTCCAGTCCTTTGGACCTTACCCACACCTGACACTTAAGGACAGTTAGCCATCTGTACGGGCTTCCCTAGTAGCTCAGTTGGTAAAGAATCTGCCAGCAATGCAGAAGACGCGGGGTTGTTCCCTGGGTCGGGAAGATCCCCTGGAGAAGGAAATGGCAACACACTCTAGTATTCTTGCCTGGAGAATCCTATAAACAGAGCAGGCTGGCAGGCTACAGTCCATGGGGTCGCAAGAGTCAGACACGACTTAGTAACTAAACCACCACCAGCCACCTGTACACGACCTACAGAGGGATTTGACAGATAGGTGGGTTCCTGATTCCCTTGACTGTATGCTGATACTGTATGTTGATACTATGACTGTATGCTGAAACAATCAAGCTATCAGAGAAGGGTCCATCCATTTCTTAAGAGGCAGGTCACTGCAGGGAGAATTTTATTTTCTTGAGTGCCGCAGAGCCTGCTGATGAGCTACCCGCTAACAGCTGTTCTCACAGCTAAAGAGCTCCTCCTGCTGAATTCTCATCAAGGAACTAGCTGTAAAAAGTAGCTCCACCTTATAAGCCCTGCATGTAGTGCATTGTCAGCTACATAATGTTTCTAATTCTAACCTGGGAACAATCCATTAAAAATCAATTATTACTTGAAGAGGGCAAAGATAAAAAATATCAAGTATTTAGTCCCTAAAATTATTTTCAGTGAGAAAAGAACTCCCATTCACTTCAGGGAGGGCAATCTGCTTTACTGGGTCTGCTGATTCAAATGCTAATCTCTCCTGGAAACACACTCACAGACAAACCCAGAAACAATGATTAACCAAATATGTGGGCATTCTTTGGCCCCATCAAGATGACACATAAAATTAACCATCACTAACACTTTGTTGCACTTCTGTCAGTTACATAGACTTTTAAAGCTGGAAGAGACTTTAGACTTCAGAGTTAATGCCCTCGTTTAGAGGTGGAGAAACTGAGGTCCCTAGAGGAGTTAAGAGACTTAAGAGTCTCACCAACAGATGATGGTCATGCTGGGAATAAACCCGGATTGACTATGCCATCTTTTTTCTTACCACCACAGGATGATAATTGTTATTACCCATATAGTTCTTCACCCATTTCTGGTGCAGTAACATTTTAGATTAAATTGTCTAAAACTAGGAAGAGTCCTCCTTCCAGAGGATAAATTTTTTCTTCCATTTTTCTACTCCTCTTCCCATTGCCTTACCGTGTCCCTCATCATTCTTTCACCTCAGGGACACTTTGGCCAACCCATCAGCCATCTTGATAACAGTTCTGTCGCCTCCCACAGTGAAACCAGGGATGCACTTCTTAAGACATCATAGATATGCTGTGAGAAAAGTGATGAGTCCAATTTTCCTGGACAGATTTCATGGCAGGGTCTTGTAACGAAGTTCCCTCTCAGAGGTTGATGGCAGTGGGTTAAGACCTCCAACATTCAGACCTTCTTCCAGGTTTTTGTTTCTCCTCAGAGAAGGTCTAGCTCTTTGCTAGACAACTCTTGTCAGGTGCTTTTGTAAGCCCTACTTGTCTTTCTCCAGCCCAAAACTTTACATCTAGAAGTGTTGGTGAAGTCATGTGGGGCTACAGAGACAGTGGTTGGAACCACTCTATCTTGAAAGGTACCAGATGCCCTCAGCTCTTTCTATGGGTGGTATAACCCAGCCTCAGAGAGTCCTCTAGCCTCTGATATCACCCAGAGGACATTCCAGATCTTACTTCAGTCCTTTAGCCAGAGTCATTTCCTAGGTTTTGTGTGTTTGTTTGTTTTACTTTTGTTTGTTTGTATTTGTTTTCTGTTCTTTTGGCTGCACTGTATGGCATGTGAGATCTTTTTCCCCAACAGGGGAGCACAGTTTCTTAACCGCTGGACTACCAGGGAAGTCCCTTATCTCCTAGTCTTATCTTCCTATGTGACTTCACAAAGACTGCATCAGTCTACCTAGACAAGCCTCTATCTTCCCTCAGTAATCACTTGCCACTGACCACTGGCCTAGATATCTGACCAAGCATGTCATCATTCTTAATTCCCTTTTAAAGAATGTCATTTGAAGTATACAATAGGGCAATGCTCTAAAATTCTATTATAAAACTTCACAGTCCCTCTGCCTGTCACATCCCACCAGAGGGAACGAGACTGTGTTTGTTTGCAGCATCTAGTTTAATAGCTTCTGATGAATGCAGATACCAAAAAAATCACCAGGTTTATGTGTGAATCCACTGGGCATCAAACGCTCATCTTTTTCCAAGTTTGAGGATTTTTCTAAAAATATCTTTGAATCCTGTGTGTGTGTGTATATGTATATACGTACTTTTTTTTTTTTTTTTTTGCTTCTATGTATTGGGCATATTGCTGAGAACTACAAAACCCTGTCTACTGTGTTCAGGTTGAGCTGAAATGCATTTTTTAAGTGTTTGTGATAACATTTCAAATTAAAGAACCTCCTTGCCTGGCAGACACTCACATTCTCAAATACATTCTACTCCACCAAATCTCTGGCAACTTGGTCCAATTGAATAAATACAAAGACTAGGGTCTGTGGTTTGTGAGGGAAGCTTGCAAGATGGAATCCACCAATAGGTTGGGCTTTTCTGTCATCAATTCTAAAGGGAACTTTCAGAAACAGACTGTCCAGAAAGGACAATTATTTATGTACTTAAAGAGTAGGCTCTGCACAGTTTAGCCCTCTAGGGAGTATGGGGAAAACGGGAAGCCCTTGAAATTAACAGAGCACTGGAATACATACATATTGGACTCTTCCTTATGGTTGGTTTACTCAGAGTGGAAAGCTTTATGCAAACACAAAGAACTGTCTTCAGGGAGGAGATATTTCACATTCTTGTCCTTTAATGGGTCTAATGATATAAAATTGCATAAAGTAAGTTTTGCCACTAAATGAAAAGTATAAATCTCTTTCCCTCTTGCTTTCCCTCAAGGAGACTCTTTCAAGCACTCTGCTTTATAGTCGTGTTAATTTCTCCATAGTCAAAGGACCACTGGGGAGAAATTTTTATCTAAAATATAGCCATATGGATTAGGATTCCTCAGGAAAGCTACTATTCAATGACAATTATAGAGGAGAAAAGCGAATATAGATCATTCTTACTCTTACAATGATGTCTGGAAAGGGCATCATATGTCAAAATGATGTAAGTGGAAATTGATTTAAGTGTGTGTATCTGATGCTCAGATTTGATAGAAATGGCCCTAAGCAACATATTTAACCAATGATCAAATTTTATCCTCATGTAGATCACACAATGGTAAGGACGACATAATTGGGTAAGCATAGAAACTCTGAGCTGATAGCCTGAAACAAACTTTGAATCATGTTTCAGGAATTGTCCTCACAGGCATGTTTTGTTCAGTTCACCCCTGGAGAGAAGCATGTGGAATTTCTCTCTTTACCCCAATTTGGGAAAGAGACTTAGCTGATCAGCAAACATAGTGTGCTCTGATCCAAGAGAAACAGGAAGCTGGGCCCTTGTGAACCCAGAGAGAAGCCACTCTCAGGATAAGCAGCCTTCAGCAGTGGAAGGAAAACGGACTTCTTCGGAAATGAGGTTGATTAGGATACTGTGCTTACACTGTTGGTGGGAATGCAAACTAATACAGCCACTATGGAGAACAGTGTGGAGATTCCTTAAAAAGCTGGAAATAGAACTGCCATATGACCCAACAATCTCACTGCTGGGCATACACACTGAGGAAACCAGAATTGAAAGAGACACGTGTACCCCAATGTTCATCACAGCACTGTTTATAATAGCCAGGACATGGAAGCAACCTGGATGTCCATCAGCAGACGACTGGATAAGAAAGCTGTGGTACATATGCACAATGGAATATTACTCAGCTATTAAAAAGAATACATTCGAATCAGTTCTAATGAGGTGGATGAAACTGTAGCCTATTATATAGAATGAAGTAAGCCAGAAAGAAAAACACCAATACAGTATACTAACGCATATATATGGAATTTAGAAAGATGGTAATGATAACTCTGTATGCGAGACAGCAAAAGAGACACAGACGTGTAGAACAGTCTTTTGGACTCTATGGGAGAGGGCGAGGGTGGGATGATATGGGAGAATGGCACTGAAGCTTGTAAATTATCATCTGTGAAACAAATTGCCAGTCCAGGTTCGAAGCATGATACAGGGTGCCTGGGGCTGGTGCACCAGGATGACCTGGAGGGATGGGATGGAAAGGGAGGTGGGAGGGGGGTTCTGGAAGGGGAATACATGTACACCCATGGCAGATTCATGTCAATGTATGGTAAAACAAATACAATATTGTAAAGTAAAAAAAATTAATAAATAAAAAATAAATAATAATTTTTAAAAAAGAAAGAAAGAAAGGAAAAAGGATACTGTGCTTAAAACAAACTTTGAACAGACACTGGAAGCAAAGGCCAATTTTTGTTGCTGTTCAGTGGCTCAGTCCTGTCTCACTCTTTGCAAACCCATGCACTGCAGCTTAAGAAGGGAAATTCAAACAGAACAAGAACAGGAAGTGCACTTCCTCTAAGGAGTTTTGCAGTTCCTTCTTGAAGAAAGGCAAAGCATCATTGTCTGCTGTATATAGTGAGGCTTAAAATCACTGCAAATGGTTTCTATTACACAGAATGGGTCCAACCATTTTTCAGCTAATTCTTTTTCCATCTCCCTAAGGCGCCAGTGTACCTCTCTAGATGAAGACATGGGGGCTGAATGAATCTTATTTGTCACTTGTCTGGTGCACTTGGTATGACCTATATCAAATCCCTTATGATTATATAGTGGAAGTGAGAAATAGATTTAAGGGACTAGATCTGATAGACAGAGTGCCTGATGAACTATGGACAGAGGTTCATGTCATTGTACAGGAAACACAGATCAACATCATCCCCAAGAAAAAGAAATGCAAAAAAGCAAAATGGCTGTCTGAGGGCACCCTACAAATAGCTGTGAAAGGAAGAGAAGCCAAAAGCAAAGGAGAAAAGGAAAGATATACCTACTTGAATGCAGAGTTCCAAAGAATAGCAAGGAAAGATAAGAAAGCCTTCCTCAGTGATCAGTGCAAAGAAACAGAAGAAAACAATAGAATGGGAAACACGAGAGATCTCTTCAAGAAAATTAGAGATAACAAGGGGACATTTCATGTAAAGATGGGCTCAATAAAGGACCTAACACAAATGGTATGGACCTAACAGAAGCAGAAGGTATTAAGAAGATGTGGCAAGAATACACAGAAGAACTGTACAAACAAGATCTTCATGACCCAGACAATCACGATGGTGTGATCACTCACCTAGAGCCAGACATCCTGGAATGTGAAGTCAAGAGGGCCTTACGAAGCATCACTAAGAACAAAGCTAGTGGAGATGATGGAATTCCAGTTGAGCTATTTCAAATCCTAAAAGATGATGCTGTGACAGTGCTGCACTCAATATGCCAGCAAATTTGGAAAACTCAGCAGTGGCCATAGGACTGGAAAAGGTCAGTTTTCATTCCAGTCCCAAAGAAAGGCAATGCCAAAGAATGCTCAAACTACTACACAATTGCACTCATCTCACATACTAGTAAAGTAATACTCAAAATTCTCCAAGCCAGGCTTCAGCAATATGTGAACTGTGAAATTCCAGATGTTCAAGCTGGTTTTAGAAAAGGCAGAGGAACCAGAGATCAAATTGCCAACATCCATTGGGTCATCAAAAAAGCAAGAGAGTTCCAGAAAAACATCTATATCTGTTATACTGACTATGCCAAAGCCTTTGACTGTGTGGATCACAATAAACTGTGGAAAATTCTCAAAGAGATGGGAATCCTAGAGCACCTGACCTGCCTATTGAGAAATCTGTATGCAGGTCAAGAAGCAACAGTTACAACTGGACATGGAACAACAGACTGGTTCCAAATAGGAAAAGGAGTACGTCAAGACTGTATATTGTCACCTTGCTTATTTAACTTATATGCAGAGTACATCATGAGAAACGCTGGGCTGGATGAAGCACAAGCTGGAATCAAGATTGCTGGGAGAAATATCGATAACCTCAGATATGCAGATGACATTACCCTTATGGCAGAAAGTGAAGAAGAACTAAAGAGCCTCTTGATAAAAGTAAAAGAGGAGAGCGAAAAAGTTGGTTAGGGTCATGGGATGGGGAGGGAGGTGTGATGGAGGGTCAGGATGGGGATGTACACCCATGGCTGATTCATGTGAATGTATGGCAAAAACTACAATATTGTAAAGTAATTAGCCTCCAATTAAAATAAATTTAAAAAATAAAAAATTAGAAACCTTGGGGGAAAAAAAATTGGCTTAAAGCTCAACATTCAGAAAACTAAGATCATGGCATCCAGTCCCATCACTTCATGGCAAATAGATGGGGAAACAGTGGAAACAGTGGCTGACTTTATTTTTCGGGCCTCCAAAATCACTGCAGATGGTGATTGCAGCCATGAAATAAAAAGACGCTTACTCCTTGGAAGAAAAGTTATGACCAACCTAGACAGCATATTAAAAAGCAGAGACATTACTTTGCCAACAAAGGTCCGTTCTAGTCAAGGCTATGGTTTTTCCAGTAGTCATGTATATATGTGAGTTGGACTATAAAGAAAGCTGAGCACCAAAGAATTGATGCTTTTGAACTGTGGTGTTGGAGAAGACTCTTGAGAGTCCCTTGGACTGCAAGGAGATCCAGCCAGTTCATCCTAAAGGAAATCAGTCCTGAATATTCATTGGAAGGACTGATGTTGAAGCTGAAACTCCAATACTCTGGCCACCCGATGAGAAGAACTGTCTCATTGGAAAAGACCCTGATGTTGGGGAAGACTGAAGGCAGGAGGAGAAGGGGATGACAGAGGATGAGATGGTTGGATGGCATCACGACACGAGTTTGAGCGAGCTCCAGGAGTTGGTGATGGTCAGGGAAGCTTGGCATGCTGCAGTCCATGGGGTTGCCCAGAGTCAGACACGACTGAGCGACTGAACTGAACTGGTGCACTTAAGATTCTGACTCTGAGAGTAAGCCCCCTAGGGAAGTATCATTCCTTACAAAATGTTGCTTTAAGGATTTATTTATGCCTGGGGCAACTATTAGATACAAATCAATAGTATAAAGATTTAAGTGCACAAAACTTAGTTTAACAATATAGTATGACAGTAAGTCATGTAAAATTATTTTATATGATATAGTATAAAAGTATTTCATAGAACACGCATTCCTAGTGGAAAAGAAATGACAGTTGAGGAGCATGTTCATTAGTCATGAAATTAAGTTCTTCTTTCAACAAGATTTTCATAGAAATGTGAAGAAAGTAACCAAGGCACCTTGATTACCAAGAAACTGATCTAGGAATTCTTATTTACCTGCCTTCCACTTATCAGTACAAATTTCTGTGGAGCAAATAGAGATTAAGCTTTTGGTGATTTTGCTGTTCTCCAAAGAGGACAACTTTGCTATTGTCTTCGAGCTGATTTCTTGTCAGTATCTTCAGTTTCATGTGCATGCTGATGTTATGAAAGGCAAGTATATATACTTATAAAATTCTATTTTTCAATATATATTGATACATGCACACTCTATTGCCAGAAATACAGTAGACAATAAATTTGTATTTACCTATTGAATGAATAAATGAATGACTCGATGTGGTAGGTACTATGCAGGACTCTATGAAGAATGCTTAGATAAATATGATTTACTATATATTAGATGTTTAAGATATACTTTTTAATATCTTTACACCTCTAAATTAGAATGCTTCTTATAGTCAATAGTCTTAAAATTATGATAGGCAATGTGTCTCCTTCTTAGTGGTACACGAATTAATGATACAACTTACAATTGATGCTCTTTGATTTGATGATTTTTTTGGTCACATATCTGAGAGAACATGGCTTGTGCAAAAATCTTGGACTTGTAAATATAGAAGAAAGCTTAGAGGGCATCTTTTTCAATCTCTCTTGTTTAATAGACATCAAAACTGAAACCTGAGGAGATCAAGGCCCAAATAATTCAGCTATTCCATAGAAATGCTGAAACTAAAATACAGTTTTCCTGACTCTTGCCTGACTATATCATACCACATTACTTGACATGATAAAAATGTCATAAATAATCCCAATCTGCACTGACATATTTTCTTTTGGTTAAAAAACTATTCAGTTTTTATTTTATTTTATTTTATTAATTTTTAATTTTAATTGGAGGCTAATTACTTTACAATATTGTGGTGGTTTTGCCATACATTCACATGAATCAGCCATGGTTTTACATGTGTTCCCCATCCTGACCCTCCCTCCCACCTCCCTCCCCATCCCATCTCTCAGAGTCATCCCAGTGCACCAGCCCCGAGCACCCTGTCTCATGCATCAAACCTGGACTGGTGATCTATTTCACATATGATAATATACATGTTTCAATGCTATTGTCTCAAATCATCCCACCCTCGCCTTCTCCCACAGAGTCCAACAGTCTGTTCTTTACATCTGTGTCTCTTTTGCTGTCTCGCATCTAGGGTCATCATTACCATCTTTCTAAATTCCATATTTATGCATTAATATACTGTATTGGTGTTTTTCTTTCTGACATATTTTGCTCTGTATAATAGGCTCCAGTTTCATCCACCTCATTAGAATGATTCAAATGAATTCTTTTTAATACTTGAGTAATATTCCATTGTGTATATGTACCACAGCTTTCTTATCCATTCATCTGCCAATGGACATCTAGGTTGCTTCCATGTCCCAGCTATCGTAAACAGTGCTGCAATGAACATTGGGGTACATGTGTCTCTTTCAATTCTGGTTTCCTCAGTGTGTATGCCCAGCAGTGGGATTACTGGGTCGTATGGCAGTTCTATTTCCAGTTGTTTAAGGAATCTCCACACTGTTCTCCATAGTGGCTGTACTAGTTTGCATTTCCACCAACACTGTAAGAGGGTTCCTTTTTCTCTGCACCCTCTCCAGCATTTATTGTTTGTAGACTTTTTGATAGCAGCCATTCTGACCAATGTGAGATGGTACCTCATTGTGGTTTTGATTTGCATTTCTCTGATAATAAGTGATGTTGAGCATCTTTTCATGTGTTTGTTAGCCATTTGTATGTCGTCTTTGGAGAAATATCTGTTTAGTTCTTTGGCTCATTTTTTGATCAGGTCACTTATTTTTCTGGAATTGAGCTTCAGGAGCTGCTTGTATATTTTTGAGATTAATTCTTTGTCAGTTGTTTAGTTTGCTAATATTTTCTTCCATTCTGAAGGCTGTCTTTTCAACTTGCTTATAGTTTCCTTCGTTGCACAAAAGCTTTTAAGTTTAATTAGGTCCCATTTGTTTATTTTTGCTTTTATTTCCAATACTCTGGGAGGTGGGTCATAGAGGATCCTGCTGTGATTTATGTCAGATAGTGTTTTGCCTTTGTTTTCCTCTAGGAGTTTTATGGTTTCTGGTCTTACACTTAGATCTTTAATTCATTTTGAGTTTATTTTTGTGTATGGTGTCAGAAAGTGTTCTAGTTTCATTCTTTTACAAGTGGTTGACCAGTTTTCCCAGCACCACTTGTTAAAGAGATTGTCTTTTCTCCATTGTATATTCTTGCCTCCTTTGTCAAAGATAAGATGTCCATAGGTGCATGGATTTATCTCTGGGCTTTCCATTTTGTTCCATTGATCTATGTTTCTGTCTTTGTGCCAGTACCATACTGTCTTGATGACTGTTGCTGTGTAGTATAGCCTGAAGTCAGGCAGGTTGATTCCTCCAGTTCCATTATTCTTTCTCAAGATTGCTTTGGCTATTAGAGGTTTTTTGTAATTCCATACAAATTGTGAAATTATTTGTTCTAATTCTCTTAAAAATACCATCAGTAGCTTGATAGGGATTGCACTGAATCTATAGATTGCTTTGGGTAGTATACTCATTTTCACTATATTGATTCTTGCAATCCATGAACATGGTGTATTTCTCCATCTATTTGTGTCATCTTTGATTTCCTACATTGGTGTTTTATAGTTTTCTATATATAGGTCTTTTATTTCTTTAGGTAGATTTATTCCTAAGTATTTTATTCTTTTCGTTGCTATGGTGAATGGAATTGTTTCCTTAATTTCTTTTTCTGTTTTCTCATTGTTAGTGTATAGGAATGCAAGGGATTTCTGTGTGTTAACTTTATATCCTGCAACTTTATAGTATTCATTAATTAGCTCTAGTAATTTTCTGGTGGAGTCTTTAGGGTTTTCTATGTAGAGGATCATGTCATCTGCAAACAGTGAGAGTTTTACTTCTTCTTTTCCAATCTGGATTCCTTTTATTTCTTTTTCTGCTCTGATTGCTGTGGCCAAAACTTCCAAAACTATGTTGAATAGTAGTGGTGACAGTGGGCATCCTTGTCTTGTTCCTGACTTTAGGGGAAATGCTTTCAATTTTTCACCATTGAGGATAATGAAAAAACTATTTGGTTTTTAAAGCCTGTTGGTTTTTATCAAAGGTACCAGAACTTACACATCTCAGTGAGTTTTACTTCAAAGTAAACACTTTGAAAATTAGACGCTTTTATTCTATGGATATCATAGCACAAAAATCTCTGGGATTTGTTTGATGTCATCTTCAGAGAAAGTTTATCTAGTAGATAAGAAATCAGCTTTCTTACTTAGAACAGTAGTACTGTTACTCCCTAGAGGGCATTTCAGAAATTTGCAGAAGATTGTAACAACAGTGACGTTGCCACTATCTTTTAGTGGCTACAAGTCAGGGACAAGCTTGTGCCTAATTTCTGTTGAAAGCTCCCTACTTTTCCAAGCTCTACTCCTTTAGTCTCTGTAAAAATCCTCATATGCCACCAGCTGCAGACATCCCAGCCCAGGGTGATATCCCAGCCTGTACTTCCACACTCTGCAGGGAATAGAGCCACAGAAGAGGCTGTGCATGCCCTCCAGGCAGGGAATTCTAGAATTCTGGGTATGCAGGGAAGATGGTCCAGAAAAGGGGGGCAGCTGGATGATCATATTTCTTGGATTCCAAGGACTCTTTGATCTCTTGGAGTCAGAGTAGGGTCCTGGGCTGCCTGAGGCAGTACTGGTCATGCTTCCCTGTAGGCACAGTCCAGCACAACCAAGCAGGGCCTGGGTCCTGACAACTCCCAAATGTTCTGCCAACTAAATCACTACAAATATAAACTGGTTCATAAAAATCCTAAAAAGTCTTTATAAGATATTAGTCAAAAAGCCCAATCTTCTAGAAGGACTTTATTTGGGAGAAAGAAGCTTATTTGGAATAAAGAGTTTGTCATGAAACTTATTGACTAGTTTATTCACTGTACACACTCTGTCTGCCAATTTCAACTGTTCAGCTGTCTGTGCAATAGTGCAGTTAGCAAAAAGCAAGCAAACTATTTGCAAACAGCTAATAGATGAAGATTTGAAAGCCTTTTAACAGATTTAAAACCACAGAAGTAGTACTGAGATCTCACTGAATTTCATTAATTAGGGTTTTTTTTAATTTCCCATATTATTGACTGCTTAATATACACATACTTTAAATTTTTTCTAGTGCAATGATAAAAATAACATATCAACATTATTTATTCTGGGGTTACCTACTACTTTGCAAACTTACTTTGTTACTGACCCTCTAATTCTACCACACGATTTCTTTTGAGGTCCTTATGTCACATTCCTATATGTTTTCAAATGCATCATCTACTCCCCTTGCCTATGGAAAGCTAAAACCTCCAGGGCCTTTGTCTGTACTGGAACCTGATGTGGCCTCCACAGACCCCAGGACCACAAGGCAGGAACTATTGTGCCACCTCATTTCTATTTCTCCTACATCATAACACTGAGAATGATGTGTGTACTACACTTAAAGGTATTAAGCCCAGCATGTTATTTGCCATATTACATGTTCTCATGACTCCTGTGATTTATCTTGGCACATTACCTCTATTTCAAGTAAGGCCATTTCCCTTTCTCTTATATATGAATCATTGAGCATCTGTAAATGGGAAGAAATGAGGGAGGTGGACTCCAGCCAGAGCCAGGCCATCCCCACAACTCAGTTCCCAACATCCCAATAGGCTCTCTTTTGCACATGAGCATGACCTAGGAATCCCTCACCCCCTTCCAGGAATCACTCTGTGATCTGGAGAGGAGGAAAGGCCTTGAGAGAATACAGTAAACAGGTCCCCAATTTAACAAGATTTGAAATTTCAATTCAAAAGGGTATTCAAAAGTGGGAAATGATCATCCTGTTTGAAAACTCAAGTATAGATCAGAAGTACAAAGGGAAGTAAACCATAAATACAACAGTAATGTTACCCTATAGCCAACTAAGCCAGCCATGCTGTTTTCCCCACGGGAGCCCAAGGTGCAATGGCCTCAAGCAGCAGCCTCCCTGGTGGCGCATGTTGCCGTTACAGCTTTCCCTAAGCGACCTGAGAGACAAGCCTCTCCAGTGGACGTTCACGTCTGACCGTGTGCTATCCCAAATCTAGGCTCCAGACATATATGTGGGGTACCTTCGGAAAGCCCTAGGCACAGTGGCCAAGGTCTATTTTGGCCAAGTCATTCTGTCCATACACACCAAGCTGAAGAACAAGGAACATGTGACTGAGGCCCTGCCCAAGGCCAAGTTCAAGTTTCCTGGCTGCCAGAGGATCCACATCTCCAACAAGTGAGGATTTACTAAGTTTAATGCAAAAGAATTTGAGGACATGGTGGCAGAAAAAGGGCTCATCCCAGATGACTGAGGAATCAAATACATTCCTAATAGTGGCCCCTGGAGAAATGGTGGGCCCCACAGTCATAAGAAACTTGGTGCTATTCCCTCCTTACTCACACCCAACAATAAGTCATACTTTCCTGTCCAAAAAACAAGTAATGTTAAAGACAAACATTTGAGCATACTCCAGGAGATAGTGAAGGACAGGGAAGCCTGGCATGCTGTAGTTCATGGGGTTGCAGAGAGTCAGACATGACTTAGCGACTGAAAAACAACAAAGATAAACATAAGTGAAAACATGAAACATATTAAACATATTCCAAAACAATTGCTCAGAAGAGGAAAGCTGGATGCAACATAGAAGATCTGTAGAGAAGTTCTGATGTTTTTAATAGGGTCAACTTCATGCTAGATTTTGTTAGTTAGGAGCATGAACTCACGAGAAACACAAAGTCCTGCTGATTGTGGGGATTGCTCCCTCCTAGTCCCCTCTATTCTGTTCACCTAAGCTCTGGCTCCCCTTTCTCTTGAATCTCCAGGCTGAGACCTTTGGTGCACTGACCACACACAGTATCACATGTGTGTGTCCACCAGAGACCAGCTAAACCATCTGTCTGTCTGTGATCACAGCCCAGCTTACAGTGTAATACTGCAGTCACCTGTCTGCTCTCCTCAGGATCTCCTGTCACATCAAAAGGGTTTTAGAACACATCAGGTCAGTTCAGTTGATCAGCCATGTCCGACTCTGTGACCCTGTGGACTGCAGCACACCAGGCTTCCCTGTCCATCACCAACTCCCAGAACTTGCTCAAACTCATGTCCATCAAGTCAATGATGCCATCCAAAAGTATAAACAGCAGCACAGCTTTTCAATTCTTCCTACTTAAGCATTTGTAATCTATTTCTATTTCATATACAGGTACAATTCACTCTCCCTTTTGTTGGACTAGCTACAGAAAGAAATGCAACTGTCTTAAAGAATCAGTGGCATAAAAAATAGGAAGTTTTAGTGGGAAAAGTCCTATGAAAGGAGACCTGAGTCCTAGATCCAGCTCCCTCGCTGAATATCTACTATGTGACCCAGATCATGCTAAACAGCATCTTCCTGGACTTGGGTAGAGCAAACACCCTAAGCAACAAAACCCAGGAGTAATGTTTTTCTCCCTTAAAAGCATTCTAACTTATTTATAGATCTTTTGTGTTACATTCACCTTTCTTCTTCTGGGCAAATGAACAACTCACATACTAGGTATCATGCTAGATGCCAGGAAAGCAAGATGGTTATGAACATGGTCCCATCCCATATATACTTTCAAATCTAGTGAGAGAGATGGCCATGTGCACAAATAATTACACACAGAAGCAAGTGGAGAGGAACACAGGTGGAAAATGATCAATTCTTTTCAAGAGAGTTGCCTCATTTGAGGCAGCGAAATCTTCCCTGCTCATGTACAGAACGATGTGAGGCTAAAATGCGACACTGTATGTGAATGAACTTTGAAAATTGTAACACTCTCTCTTCTGAGGAACTCATCTTACGTTTCCTGTCTTTCTTATCTGGTCACATCTAAACTGTAGTGTTGGGTAAACTGTCAACAGACAAAGGGGAGGTAGGGCAAGTCATATTTCATATTTCACTACTTTCCCAGATTAATTCAACGTATTTAGGTAATAGATTCTGAAAAGCAATCCTCCCCACAGCCAATGGGTTAAGAATCAGTTCAATCTGAGAGCGATAATATGCAAGATGTTGCAAGATGTTGCAAGCTAGATGCTCAGCATTGACTTTTGTATATTAGTATGCATCAAGCAACCCCTCAGTGGGAAGACAGGGTAACAAGTGATGAATCACCTTGTAGATCATAAGGTTGTATGCACACTAAATGAATCTTTGTACTGTGGCATCTATGCAACGTTTGGCCTTGATTTATAATTCAGTACAAAGTTTGTCATTGCTTCAAAAGGGTAATGAAATAACAAGATAATGTTGAGTTAAAAGTGCTTTCTCATCTAAATGTCTACACCCAGCAAAAAGTTATAGCTGGATTTGAACCGACAAGAATAAAGAAAAAAATCATATTTCTCTTTCCCTAATTTTAGGGTTCGGCTGGTGTCAGAAATATGTTCACTGTGGTGATTTAATCACCAAGTTCAAATAATACTTCTCATCGGCTTGAAAAATAGCTGGACACAGGGAGTAGCATAAAGCGAAATGCTTTTGGTGAAGCACATTCTGACATCTTCTCCATAACAGAGTTTTATTTTCAAATTACTGAATCAACCTCAGTGCCAGGTAGTAATTTGATACTTAATGATCACTATTCTTATACTTTCACCACAAGGTTGACATAATGGCTAACCAGAGCCCCCATGACTTGGCTTGGCTCAAAATAGGGGGCTATATAAAACAATTTTAATGACATGGTTCATTTGAAAATCTGAAAAAAATCCATAAAAGCAAAGACAACCTTAAGAAGTTTAAGTCTGAGAGTCTTGTCTTGAGTTGCTATTTTAATGCAGAGCTAGTCCATTGTATGATGGAAATGTTCTGTATCTTCACCGTCTAACACGGTAGCCATTATGCTCATATGGGTATAAGCACTTAAATTTGGCTAATGCTACTTGAGGAACTGAATTTTAATTTAATGTTAAATTAACTATAACTTATACAGCCACAGGTGACTGAAAATGAAAGTGTTAGTCACTCAGTCATGTCCAACTCTTTGCAACCCCATGGACTGTAGACCACCAGGCTCCTCTGTCCATGGGATTCTCCAGGCAAGAATGCTGCAGTGGGTAGCCATTCCTTTCTTCCTGACCCAGGGATCAAACCCAGGTCTCCCGCATTGCAGGCAGATTCTTTACCATCTGAGCCACCAGGGAAGCCACAGGTGACTGGTGGCTACCATGTTGGATAGCATGTGAATTCTGTTCTTAAACACTATTGAATAACCCACATTTAAACTCAAGTATTAAAAGCAGTTTTCTAAACTACCTAATTTTTCTGCAATGAGTTACTAACTTCAGAGTGCCTAAGTTTTGTGAATCCCATAATTGACTTTGTAGAATGCTTCCCCTAATTTTTCTGATCTTATTTCTTAAAGCAGTGTCAATGGGGATTCTAGTGTCCTTTGGTTTAAGTCTGAAGCAGCTAATCACATAAAAGAGATGAAGAGTTGTTTTACTCATTGGGAGCTAGCAAAGTAGGCAGACTCCCTAGCTGTTTCAAGGTCAAGCCATGTGTGGTTTTATTTTTTTTAACCAAAGGATGCCATGATGCTGCCTGGCAAACAGCTTCACATTGAGTCACCAACAAGAATGATCTGAAGGAATTTCACAGATACCACATGTCTACGAGGGATGTTAGCAGCCACCCTATCAAGTAAAAGACTCCATGTCTTAATAACAGCTATGATTCTCTCCAATTTGACTCTGAATTGCTGCAGACTCAGCTGAACATACAATGAAAATAAGGCAACAGTCCTCACAAGATGGTCGAGAGAGAGATAACTGAAAGCAGCTGATGGGACATTTTGAGAGCTAGTTAGTCTTATTAGTGTCTAGCATAATAGTTTGCATGTAGCAGGTGGTCAAAATTATTAACTGATTGTTTCATAATTGATAGACCTAAAATTGGAAGAAATGCCAGATTTACATATTACACAAAAATAAACAGATATAGCATTATTGCTACTATATGCTCTTTTTTGCTAAAAAGCATCCAGTATAAATATATCCTAAATAAACAATCCTTTCAGTTCAGCTTAAAACAATGTTTAAGAAATCATGTGATGATTTCAAGTGATGAAAGCACTTCAGATGAGAGCTTTCCAAAGGCTTCTTTTATGTGCCCAATGCTGAAAATCAGGTATCACAAGTACACTGTTCTAATGTTTGTTCTAAGGTTAGTGAGTTCTTAGAATGCTTTCAAATCTAAATCAAAAACTCATGTGTCACTGTAAGTAAATTGTTAGTAGTGTCTTTATAATACAAGTAGTCAAAGCACAATGATTTTTATAGATAAAAGTAGAAATATCTTGCCAATAATTCTTCACTCATTTTTTTTTTGAAAGATAGTCAGGTTTTATTTAGATTAATTTGTTTATTTATTTATTTATTTATTTATTTAATTTATTTTAGTTGGGGGCTAATTACTTTACAATATTGTAATAGTTTTTGCCATACATTGACATGAATCAGCCATGGGTTTACATGAGTTCCCCTTCCTGGACCCCCCACCCACCTCCCTCCCCATCCCATCCCTCTGGGTCATCCCATTGCCCTGGCCCTGAGCCCTTGTCTCATGCATCGAACATGGAATGGTGTTCTGTTTCACATATGATAATATACATGTTTCAATGCTATTCTCCCAGAACGTCCCACCCTCACCTTCACTCATTTTTATCTGATCTCACATATATAGATATTTTGTAGGTTTTTAATTCAAAGATCAATCATTTTATGAAAAGTGAGAAGCCACAATGTTTTGTTTCTGTGGACTAGCCTTCAGAGATCATGCAAAGAAATCCATTTGTGAGAAGAATTAAAACATTTTTCAAAATGTATAGATGGCTAGTTAAATCTAAAAACAACATGAAATGAAAGGGAAAAAAACCTCCCTCTAACTGGCACACCTGTGTTAGGAGTTTGGCAGTCAGATAACATTCTTTTTCTTGCTATCAGTAATCTGGGGAGGGTGGGGCAGGGGTGAGGGGTATCCTCTGTGTGTGTGTGTGTGTGTGTGACACTAATATGACTCCATATTTCAGTTTGATTATCAATAAGAGAGCTGTTAACAGTACTATGAGACAAGAAAGACAAACAGGTATTAAAGGCAACAGATTTGGGTTGATTTGTTTTTTACAGGAAGTAGAAGGTTGTAATTGGAGGTGACAGAGGTAGTAACAGTTGATTCCAGAGATTTGATGAGAGCTCCCCAGCACCAGACTGCACTCACCAAGCCCTCAATTCCTGTTAAAGAAAAGACATGGGCCAACCTTAGAGGGAAGTCTTGAGCTTCTTAAAAGTAATGTATTGAGGTTTCCTCTCAGTTAACAAATAGTAGTGAAGAGATAATTGCTTGAAGAATGCAGTGGTGTAAGGAGCTGCTTTAAAGTCAGACAAGGGAGAAAAGATCTGATGGTGCAGTGGTGCTCTGTGGTACTTCTTATCCTGTGAATGAGGATGTAGATGAGTTAAGCGATTCTGTGGAAGCACTTCAGAGACAAGAGAGCCATGAGCAGTAGTGCAGCTGTGGAGCACTCCCTGTCTGCCTCCTTCCTGAGGCAGAGTGCGATGCCTCCTTGGGGGCCTAATTAGATCTGCGAGTGTTTTCCCTTCCAGACACGTGGAATTGAAGACCAGGATGCAGAGAATTAAACTATACCAGAATAGACCCCGCTCACAGCACCTCCCAAATCGTTCAATCCCTGCTTTCTTCATTCCTTTCCATGCCCTTACTTATGTCTCAAGCCCTCTCACCTAGATTATTAAAATAGATTTCTATCAGTTTCCTGTACACAGTTCTTCCAAAAATACCTTTTAAGGATGTCAGTTTGATCTTGTTATTTCTTACGTAGGAATGCCTCAATAGTTTTTCATGGCCAGCTCCTCCAATGATCTATTTCTTTCCTGCCTCTTACCCTCTTCTTTGAGCTCTCTCTCCTTACCCAGAAGGTTTGCTGGGGCAAGGAGGAAGAGGAGAAGAAGCAAGATAGAGAAGGATAGGTGCCTGCTCCCGAGTTCCTCCTATGTTATATGTTTTATAGTTGTAACATCATTTCATTTTCTCCATAACCCTATGGAATAGGTACCACTATTTCCATTTTACTGATGAGAAAAGTGAATAGGAAGAAGGGATAAAATAGTGTAAGTCATCTACTTTGTAAGACTTAAGAGTCAGTAATCAATCCAGAGCTGTCTCCACAACTTGTTTTACAACCATCGCTTCCGGGTCTTCAAATATACTATTCCCTCCGTATCAAATGTTCCCTCAACCTTCATCTTGAATCAACTATTATACTCTTATTCATCCTACAAAATCCTGTGCATGAATCAACTCTTCAAAGTTATTCTTGACTCTCAAGAAATCATTCATCATTTGTTCTACTCTAATCTAATACATTATAACTGTGTTTTAAACGGCAACATTGCATTTGTCATGCCAGATTCTAACTGTCTGGTTGACATGACTGTTTCCCCTACTAGACTGCTCTCAGAGTTGCTTGAAGCCAGGAATCATGTTTCTCCCTCACTGTGTGCCCAGTGACTGGCATACTGCTCAGTATGGTGCTCAGTCAATCTTTGTTGATTTGAACAACTGTGTTGTGCAAAGAGTAAATTGGTAGATAAAAAGCATTTGGTTAAATTCTTAACTAGAACTTAACAAACCATCTATGTGAATATTAGCAGATTATTTAACTTCTTCATGCCTCAGAAAATTTATTTGTAAGATTACTGAAGGGATTTGGGGTGAGATACTAAATTATCTCCAACATCTCCTCAGATTCTAAAATCTGTGCACTTACTCTTTACATACAGTGTGTGTGGAAGGAAAACTACTGTAATCAGACACGAGATGGAACACAGCATTTGTAGGATTGCACTTGCTGAACAGTTGATGGAACTTAACTGTATTTATGAGGCAATTGGTGGGTGGGGTGGCTAACCATCTTATAAATAAACCACTTTATGAGTTTTTAATGTGTTCCTTATTAAAAATGCATTACTTTCCATACTAAATTAAATAACATTTAAAGCTAATGTTTCTTTTTTTACCTTTATTTAAATGAGATTTATGCTTGCTTTAGCTATATGATTAAGTAGCACAAGCTACTTGAGAAGCAGACTAATAGAGGAAAATATCCCTTTAAAGATAAAAAGAGGATTTTAGAGCAAGAGGAGAACTAAGAAACAGATCCAAAGCTCAAGGAATGGAGACAGCTCACAGGTGGTTAAAAGTGGAGTAGCCTCATCCCCAATTTCCAGATACTTGACTGACTGGAACCGTACTGCTATGATCTTTTTGCCATTCCAGCTTAGGATTCATTTGTTCCCTCTAAATATGATCAGTAGAGAATGTGGTCAACACATGCAATCGATACTGCCTCACTATAATGGACTTGTCTTTTCTCACATCAAAAGTAGTCTGCCTTTCCATCCTCCATAAGGGGTTGAGCATGAAGCTACAGAAGTCAGGTAGCTTCTTCCATCACCCAGATTTGGGAAGTGGTCCAGAGTGGACAGGTCATCCAATCAAAACCAAGGAATCAATGATAAAATGGAACTCCTAGGAAAAGAAAGCTACTTTTTCCTTCTTTCCTTCTAGAAGTGAATGAGAGCTTTGTTATCCATCTTGAAGAGGAGAGAAGAACTTGAGGCTGCCACAGACCATCATATGGAGCTGACATGGAGACACAACGAAAAAGAAAAACAAGAATGCGAAGAAAGAGAAACTAGATCCTGTCCACAGTGTTTGTACCTTAAATCTACCCTTCTCTGAAGTTTCCCCTATCTCTGGACTTTTTAATTATGTGTGCCAGTTAGTTTTCTTTATTACTTAAGCCAGCTAGATATATGTGTGTGTGTGTGTGTGTGTGTGTGTGTACACATATTGCAAGTAACAGAAAAACTAACTGATAGAGATGGTCTATGCTATTCAAGGTTATCTACAGAATGGAAGAATTTTGGTAGAATGTATTTCAATGTCTTAACTACATAAAAGGCCTAAACTTTTTTCCAGGTTAAATTCAGAACAAGAATCTTTATCTGTAAACCTCACTACAGATTAGACTACTGAATCTCAATATTTGTCTTAGATCCAAGGTAGCTCAAAAAGGAACTTCAAAAGCATATATCTTAAATTCTTAAAAACTAATTTTAATTGTAATTTTCCTTCCTTTTATAATAGTAATGCAAAAATTTGGAAATGAAAAATAGAGGAAGGAGGGAAAATCACACACATTCTTATCACCTAAAATTTACAACTCCTAATAGTTGTTTTTCCTTCTAATATTTTTGCTATGATTTTTTTCCTTGATTGGACCCATTCAGATTGGTAAATGTAATATCTATTTGCCTTGATTTAAAAAGTGAATCAGTCAGTCAGTTCAGTCACTCAGTTGTATCCAGCTCTTTGCAACCCCATGGACTGCAGCACACCAGGCTTCCCTGATGCTAGGGAAGATTGAAGGCAGGAGGCGAAGGGGACAACAGAGGATGAGATGATTGGATGGCATCACCAGTGCGATGGACATGAGTTTGAGTAGGCTCTGGGAGTTGGTGATGGACAGGGAGGCCTGACATGCTGCAGTCCATGGGGTCGCAAAGCGTCAGACACAACTGAGCAACCAAACTGAACTGAACTGAACGTCTTATTTTAAAAGGTCTTCCCCAAATAAGATAATATGTTTGCTCACAATGTATTCTAACATATTTATGATTTCATTTTTCATGTGTGAGTCTCTAACCCAGGTGAAATTTCTTGTGGTGGTGGTGGTGGTGGTTTAGTTGCTAAGTCATGTCTAAATCTTGAGACCCCATGAACTGTAGTCTGCCAGGCTCCTCTTGTCCATAGGATTTTCCAGGCAAGAATACTGGAGTAGGTTGCCATCTCCTTCTCCAGGGGATCTTCCCAACTCAGGGATTGAACCTGGGTATCCTGTACTGCAGGCAGATTCTTTACCGACTGAGCGTATGAGATAGCAACTTAAATTTACATTTTTTTAAATCCCCAAAGTCATTTTTGATAGTGTAAATTTTCCCCACTGATTTGAAATTGCAACATATATAGACCAGTTATCAAAAAGATCAGCTTGTCTTTTGAGCATCAAGTGAAATGGTCCTGAACTGGAAACTCAGAATTCCTTCTACTCTCTGGATGTTCTTGTGGAAGTGTCTGTTTCATCTAGTTACCTTGGGTTTAAGTGGAATGATCTCAGTTTTTGTTCGAAAGAAAACTGTATATAGTGTTCTTTTTCTTCTATTTTTTCCCCTCTTACCACTCTTACTTGTTTGTTTCTGTATTGATTTTCTCTCACACTCAAGTGTGAACTCCAGGAGCACAGGGATGCCATATGTAGGGTTGATTGCAGGATCCCCAGAATCTGGTGTCTAGAGTTGTTGTTATTATTTAGTCACTAAGCTGTGTCCAACTCTATTGCGACCCCATGGACTGTAGCCTGCCAGGCTACTCTGTCCATGAGATTTCCCAGGTAAGGATACTGGAGTGCATAGCCATTCCCTTCTCCAGGGAATCTTCCTGACCCAGGAATCAAACCCATGTCTCCTGCATTGGCAGACAGATTCTTTACCACTGAGCCACCTGGTATCTAGTGTAGAACTCATCTAGTGTATCTAGTGTAATATTGCCAAATAAATGAATGATTAAGCAGGAGTATAATGTATAAACCCTCATTTTTCACTGGCAGATACTCCGCTGGGTTTTCAGACACACGGAGCTGCTATAAAACACATTTAGTATAGACCATCAGGCATGGCTCAAGTCCTCTGGGTAGATAAACACACTCCTGGTGGGTAGAGCATTACAAAGGCTTAGAGATTACCTCTCAGGAGCTGAGGGCAAAGGATCAAACCTTTTTTTGGTCAAGGTTAATACTTTACAGCACAGAAGTCAAATCAACAGGTCCTTTGTAGGCCATTTACAAGATGAAGGCCCAGAAGTCTTCTCCAACACCACAGTTCAAAAGCATCAGTCCTTCAGAGCTCAGCTTTCCTTATCGTCCAACTCTCACGTTCATACCTGACTACTGGAAAAAACTTAGCTTTGGCTAGACGGGCCTTTGTCAGCAAAATAATGTCTCTGCTTTTTAATATGCTGCTTAGGTTGGTCATAACTTTTCTTCCAACATCTTCCAAGGAACAAGCGTCTTTTAATTTCATGGCTGCAGTCACCACCTGCAGCAATTTTGGAGCCCCCAAAATAGTCTGTCACCGTTCCCATTGCTTCCCCATCTATTTGCCATGAAGTGATGGGACTGAATGCTATGATCCTTGTTTTTTGAATGTTGAGTTTTAAACCAGCTTTTTCACTCTCCTCTTTCATTTTCATCAAGATTAAAGCCCAAAAACATAAGGGAGGGAAAAAAGAGTGGTAAGAGGGAAAATAGGGGTAAAGGAAGGAGATGCTGATTTGATGAATTTTATGAAGAAGTTACAATGAGGATTAACCTTTTGGGAAATTATTCATAGAGATTCTGGTCTTTTCCAGTGATCATCTCAAGAAGCAATCATGGTTCCTTTTAAGCCATAACCAAGACTTTCCTGGTGGTCCAGTGGTTAAGAATCCACCTGCCAGTGCAGGGGATATGAGTTTGATCCCTGATCCAGGAAGATTCCACATGCCACGGGGTAGCTGAGACCATGAGTCGCAACTACTGAAGTCCTCACATTCTAGAGCCTGAGTTCTGCAACAAGAGAAGACACCACGATGAGGAGCCCATGCACTGCAACTAGAGAGTAGCCCCAGCTCGCCGTAACCAGAGGAAGCCTGCATGTGGCAACGAAGACCCCGTTCAGCCAAAAATAAATAAGTAAATATTTTAGAAAATAAAAGCCATAACCAGCTTCTAAATGCATGTGTTGTCACTATATACTGAGTTACAGAATGCTGTAAAATTTCAAAAGCAGGGTGAATCAGTGACCTGTTACAGACCCTCCAAATGCTAAAGCAAGAGCTTAGATACTTAATGAGCTGCACATTCTACACCCACACTCTGTAATTGTCAGAGCTTCTATCTCATTCTGCCTTAGCAAATTAAAAGGGAAATCATGGAGAGAAAAATAGACTAAAGACAATTGGGTCAAAACTCCCTTAACTAAAAATATTCTACATGACCCACTGAGAAATTGTGTTTCCCTGAGGCCTCTCAGCTTCTCACACCTCTCCCAGTGGGCTTACCAGGACCTGAGGCCAGAATCCACACTCTCCTGCTCAACAGTTAGTTTGGAGGAGACCTCTTCCTTTGTCTGCTTCTTTAGTCTCTTGGGGTGGTTCCCTGACCAAGCTTTATGGGTACCTGATTTGGAGACTGGGGAGTTCCAGAGAACCACATACTTGGCATTCCCTGCCCTTGCACTCTGCCCCCCAGTGGACATGCTAAGCAAATAAACACAGGTGACTAAATTTATGGAGGTCAGTTAGGTCAGTATGTCTTTGAAATCCATCTTGGCTTTGAACCTAAATTTCAAAATGAAAATGTGGTGGCCTTGTTGGGTAGCTGAGGAAGCTGTAATCGTTGATGCAGAATTGGTAGCAGTAGCCAGGAGGCCTTTAAGATAAGCTTAGCAACAGCGTCAGCACCACAGCACCACCTCCCAATCTGAAGCAGACATGGCAATTAGTCACCACCCTCTTTCCCACAAACATCCTCCCTGTGCTAAAAGCTAATTCCAGTTTGAATTGTTCCAGATTGAAGGAAATGGATAAGCCGTGACACCAAAATACAATATGTGACCCTGAACTAGATACAGTATTGGTGGAATAAAAAAAAATGCTATAAAGGGCACTATTGTGTTGGCTGGCAAAATTAGAATACAGACAGTAGATCAGAAAAAAACCATGTAATATGACTGAAGTTGGTAATTGTACTTGGGGGGTATATGAAAAAATATCCTTACTCTTAGGAGGTACTGAGGGATAAAGGAAAAGGAAAGGAAAGTGAAGTCATTCAGTAGTGTCTGACTCTTTGAGACCCCATGGACTGTAACTGACCAGGCTCCTCCATCCATGGGATTTTCCAGGCAAGAGTACTGGAGTGGGTTGCCATTTCCTTCTCCAGAGGATCTTCTCGACCCGGGGATCAAACCCAGGTCTCCCATATTGCAGGCAGATGCTTTACTGTCTGAGCCAACACTGAGAGATAAAAGCACCATGTATGTAACTTACTCTCAAAAGGCTTGCAAAAATAAATTGGAGGTGGAGGGGATTCAGAAAGCAAGCTATAAGAATATGAGTAAATGGAGCAAAATGTTAACAATATATTAAAGTGCTTACAGATATTCTATGTATTATTCTTGCAATTTTTCTGCATGTTTGAAACTTTTTTCAAATAAAATGGGTTGTTTTTTCATAATCTGATTTTAAGATTAGATAACTTGGCTAAAATTAGCTCCTCTACCACCTGAACTTCCACCATTAGAGATTTGTTTCTTTGGATATGACGTGTTTTACAGATACTCCAGGACTTCATCTTCAACTGGGTCTGCTTTGTTTTCACATGTTCTTCCTTATCATGATTGCTTGAAACACACTGTCCTGGAATGTATCTTCATCTAAACATTGGCACACATCACAAAATATGTAACTGAAATTTTGAGAAGCATCAATTGACAACTAGCTAAGGGCATTCAGAGGAATCACTGATAAGAGGCTAAAGTGGTAGGCATGAAGAGGTGTCCCATGATAAGCAAAAATCAGCCCTGGATACAGAGGAGGAAGGGCATCATCATTGAACCACATTCTAATTTGGTGTTGAGCCAGACCTGCAAGGTCATGGTTCTAAGATCATCATGGGTTCTGAGCCAGACTTCTCCTAGGCAATCCTAACAACACTCTCCTTCCAGTTTCACTACATCTGCTCCATCTTAACTGTGCAACAAGTTGCCTGCACCTGAGATAGGTCAAAAGACAGCAACAGAACATTCTCTGAAGGAAAGCCAATGGGGTGGTATGTCTGCCTTTCTTTTTCCCCACCACCTGCAGAGGTCTGTGGGTGGTTCAGAATCCCATTCTTGGAAACTCGCAGATGTAGAAAACTTGCTCTAACAAATATCTAACAGATGTTTGCTCTATTGAATATCTAACGGGGTTAGGTTATGATAACATATCACTGCTACAACATCAGGGCTTCTCAGAATCCCAAGAATACACTGGTTATAACTTCTTACTATTTCCCAATTATAGCAGATTTCCCACTGTGGTATCAAAGGAAATGCTTCTAAATTTTCACAACCCAGGAGATATGCTGATTCAACTTTAAGTTCTGGTCTAGGACTGTCTGGGACAAGTTTAAGGATTTCTACTTTTTGTGGTTCGGGGATATGAATGAAGAGCTTCATTTTTTTAATGAAATAGCACATCTTAGTGGCACTTGCAGGTACTGCAGAGAAATTTAGGAAGAGGTTTTGTTGTTTGGTTTCTGTTTTTTCCCTTGAGTAAAAACATATTATAGTCATTCCTTGGATGGAAAAACCCAAAACCAGCTCTAAAAATGATTGTTTTTAATATAAAACAGTTATAAATAATTTCTATATGAGAAAAGGCAAGTCCATATAACCCAGTGTTGTTCTTGAGTCCTGAATTTCCAGTGTTTCATTATGCATAAAGTAACTATCCCTCTGGGAAACCACAAGTGGAAATTTTAAAACAGAATGAAAATAATATTACAAATCCAAAGGGCACTCATCTCTCACCCTTGCTTAAATTTTAAAGCATTTTCTATTTAAACTGACACTTAAAACATACTCGCTTTAGAATTTCTGTTCCATTCCATGGGAAATCAACATTCGGCTCCATTTTGAAGAGACCCCCTTCACTAAGCCTTCTAAGTCTTTCACTAGCCGGCTCTTTGGGTTTCAAATAATGACATAGGCTTTGAACCTGGACCATCTCAGTGTCAGCATCATTCCACCAGCAATGTCGATGCCAGGAGAGCCACAGTCAGAGGACCCAAAGCAAATTAGCACAGGCCCCAAGACTGACCAAAATGAGGCCAGTCTAAAATAAATCATGTAGGCTTTTTTTAACATGGAAAATACAACCCCCTGCTCAGCTAGCATTTTTTTCTAGGCTTTTGATTTTCACAATCATGGCCATATCTACTTTTCAAGCAGATCTGAATGTGCTAAGCGTTCCATGAAAAATGTAGGTCAGGGGAGTATGTGGTGAGGGGGTGTTTGGAGGGCTGGGAGAAGCTAGGAGGAAGACAGTGAGTTCAGCTGAGTAACAAAAATAATTTTCAACTTCTACAGTGGCATGGAAATCATGAAAAGCAGAAAAGACAAGAAGAGGGTAGTCTTTCCTAAGCATTCACTATGTGCCCCTTTGTGTGAACAGCACCATCCTGGGAGGGATGCTTTGTGTGTATTTTAATTTCATAGACAAGGAACCAGAGGATCAGAGAAAGGGGTGGGGTGGGGGAGCTGGTCTGCAAATCATCCAGCCAGGATACTACATTCCCATTATGACAGAATCCAGGGAAAGAGTTTACAGAGTGAAAACTAGTTCTTACTTATCTTTAGAATCTTCATTTAGACATCAGTGAAAGCTATCAGTTAACTAACATTTCCAAACGCTTCACCCAACATTTTTGAGACAAGTTAGTAGGTGAGTGAGGTTTTGCTCTAGCTTTCTTGCCCTCTTTTTCAGGCCTTCTCCCTTGCATCCCTTCACGGTTCCTGTAGCAGTGTGCTGTGCCCCGACAACCAAACTTGCACCCAGTTCCAGTCTAGAACCTTCCTTCCTATCTTCTCTGTTTTCAGGTCAGCCTGGTCAATGTCCTGTTTCCTTCTTGATCCGCTGCCTATCAGCTTAGGTTACACACTTCCATTTTAACAGGAGAAACGGAGGCTCTAGCTGAAGGAATTCTCAGGCAGTGTGGCAGGTGGATGGGAGAGGTACTGGAAGGTACCAGTGGGAGTTCTAGCCTTATTGATTCCATTCTGTCTAAAATTATTTCTATTCCAGACACAAGGCTAGGCACTGGAAATATACTGACTATTTGGAGAGTAATTTATTCCAATTGTTCATGAGGCTGTTTTCATTAAATAGGAGACAATGTGTGACGTAAAAAAGAAAAAAAACACTTTCTCAATAGATCCTAACAATATGTTCCAATAGGAGAAGCAAAAAAAAAAAAATGCATATAAACAAATGAGGAAAGCAGAGTAATGTGCTCAGAACTGTGCAAGATTTAATTACAGGTGGTTATTTTATGCCCTTCTCTCTTTTCTAAACACATCACCATACACTTTTTCTTTCAGCCTCTGAAAGATGACTAAATGATGGATTCCTAGGAGTGGTTAAGAAGGAGGTGAAGCAAGGGAATTCTGTTTGTTAGGCTCCCACTTGGGTAGACAGTGAGCTAAGCACTGTCATGAATGTGAATTCATTTAATTCTTACAACAGTGTCATGAGGTAAGTTGAATCAGGCTCATTTTACAGATAAGAAAACTGAGACCCATCAAGGTTAAGGAACATTTTATCTAAGAAACAGGAGAAAATATGGGGCTAGAGCACGATTAAAGGGGAAAAGGATGTTCCTACTTGTCTTTGGGGTCTTTCTATTTCCCAGCTTCTGAATGCATATACCCCAAGAATCAATACACACGAGTACAAAGCATGAGAGGATTACAAAATAGTATAAGTTCTAGTCGTTCTCCTCAAGATGACAACAGCATATTTTTGAGACACACACCACATACACACAGTCCAGACTATATGAATCAAAGGCAAGTCATGCTGTGAGAGACAAGGGAGAGTCTGTGGGTTGGATTTACCCTGGCAAAGGGGGCATGTAAGAACATTCTAGGTGGGAAAAGTTATGATGAGTAAGATGAAAGTAATGATGAGTAACACTCAATGTTTCATTACTTACAGTGAGTAAGATGAAAGTAATGATGAGTGCGACTCAGCACTTCAGGACAGGGATAGAGGGTCATTGTGCAAAGAAGTAGGACTGAAGCAGACTACAGAGCAGAGCAAGAAAAGCAGTGCTTGGAAAGCTGGACTAAAGTAGGATGGTGAATGTGACTGAACTGCAGCATCCCCGGGAGGCAGGGTGTATGGTGTGTGCGATGTATGTGGTGTGTGTGTAGGGGTAAGATATGTGTGGGGAATATGGGGAAGGGATGAGGTGTGTGGATGTGTGTAGGGGTGTGGGATGTGTGTGTACAATGTGTGTGGAATATGCAGTGTATGTATGATGTGTAGGTGTGTATATTTGTGTATGTGATGTGTGTGGTGTGTATGTGGTGTGTGGGGGCTTGTGTTGGGTATGTGTGGGATATGTGGGGGTTTCGAAATATGTGTGTCAGGGTGGTATAGGGAAGAGTTTGTGGTGTGTAGTGTGTGGGAGGTGTGGGGGGTATGGGGGGTGGTGTATATCACGTGTGTATGTGGGCTGTGTGAGGTGTGTATGTATAGTGTGTGGAATATGGGGGGTGTATGTGTGTGACATGGGGGCATATGTATGGTGAGAGTGTGTTTGTGTGTATGTAGGAGAGTGTGGGGGTGTGTGTGGGGTGTGTATGGCGTGTGGAATATGAGGGTGTATAGGTGTGTATGTGGAGGCTATGAGTGGGGTATGTGTGTATGGTGTGGAGGGGGTGTGTGTGAGGGTGTGTGTTGGCATGGGGTGGGATAGGGGTTGGAGGGGTGGGAATAAATATGGACTGTGGAAAAATCACTGGACTGGGACCAAAGGGCAAAGGTTCTAGTCCCGGCTTTGTTGTTGACTGGAAATGCAACACCTTTGAGCCTCAATTTTCTTCAGCTATAAGACCAGAAATTGGAGCAAATTTTCTTCAAGGTCTGTCCCACATCAGCAATTCCAAAACACCCCCACCCCACCTATCATTTTGCCTTTCCCACCTTCAACACAAGGTTGCAGAAAATTTTGCCTTTCATTGGCAAAAAGCATTCTTTTTTAATTTGAGAAAAAACTGTTTCATTCCACGAACCTGTCATTATAAAACAGCAAAATTTGTTTTATTATTAGTGAGGAACCTTTAGGTATAAAAAATTCCAGACTAATTGGAATGCTGTTAAAACAAGGCCATTTCTTCTACTGCACCCACTCGCTTTGGCTGAATTATTATTTGATATGATGCCCCTTATTAATATTAGGGGACCCATGAGAAAGAGCCTGAGGAATCTCAATGCTGTGTTTACTATAAGGATTTTTTAAAAATGTTATTAATTACACCAAGGAGAAGAACTTTCTTTCTAATCTCCAGAAATGTTCCATCCCTGAAGAGCTGGCTCCTATCCATCTCAAGGATTCCGTGATTGCTGTAAAGAGCTCTGTGGCCCTCTTCCCAGTGTGGTACTGCTAAAGAGCACAGAGCCAAACCCAGGTCCAAGTCCATAAGTAAAGTGTAATTGGGACACAGCCATGCCCACTCCTGAGTTTATTGTTGACGGCTTCTTCCCTGGTGGCTCAGATGGTTAAGAATCTGCCTGCAGTGTGGGAGACCAGAGTTCAATCAGGAAGACCCCCTGGAGAAGGGAATGGCAACCCACTCCAGTATTCTTGACTGTAGCCTGCCAGGCTCCTCTGTCCATGGGGTCACAAAGGGTCGCACACCAC
Source organism: Giraffa tippelskirchi (assembly GCF_054371585.1). Taxonomy (NCBI): domain Eukaryota; kingdom Metazoa; phylum Chordata; class Mammalia; order Artiodactyla; family Giraffidae; genus Giraffa; species Giraffa tippelskirchi. Next base: position 126,045,670 of record NC_137276.1, on the reverse strand, counting down.
TGAGGAACTAACACTTTTACTCTTCACTTCCACCTACAAGGGTAGAGCTCAGTAGGTAGAACAAAGGTAGATGTGGCCCATGAGCTTAAAACATTTACTGTCTGACCTTCTACAGGAAAAGTTTGTTGACCCCTGCATTAGACCTTCAGTTTGCATCTGCCTGAGTCCCTCTTGGTGTATGTATTATAAAATTGTTTCAAACCTGGGTGTTTATAGCATATTTATTCAGTCTAGATTTTCTGTGTGTGCTTTGTCCATAAAACTACTTCTCAATGTACTTTTACCTTGACCCAAAGTGGGGAAAACCACTAGACCATTGGGTATGACCTAAATCAAATCCCTTATGATTATACAGTGGAAGTGAGAAATAGATTGAAGGGACTAGACCTGATAGAGTGCCTGATGAACTATGGACAGAGGTTCGTGACATTGTACAGGAGACAGGGATCAAGACCATCCCCAAGAAAAAGAAATGCAAAAAAGCAAAATGGCTATCTGAGGGCGCCTTACAAATAGCTGGGAAAAGAAGAGAAGTGAAAAGCAAAGGAGAAAAAGAAAGATATACCCATTTGAATGCAGAGTTCCAAAGAATAGCAAGGAGAGATAAGAAAGCCTTCCTCAACGATCAGTGCAAAGAAATAGAGGAAAGACTAGAGATTGGAAAGACTTTCCACTAGAAAGAGAAATGGGAAATGACTAGAGATTTCTTCAAGAAAATTAGAGATACCAAGGGAACATTTCATGCAAAGATGGGCATAATAAAGAACAGAAATGGTATGGACCTAAAAGAAGCAGAAGATATTAAGAAGAGGTGGCAAGAACACACAGAAGAACTGTACAAAAAAGATTTTCACAACCCAGATAATCACGATGGTGTTATCACTCACCTAGAGCCAGACATCCTGGAATGTGAAGTCAAATGGGCCTTAGGAAGCATCACTACAAACAAAGCTAGTGGAGGTGATGGAATTCCAGTTGAGCTATTTCAAATCCTAAAAGATGATGCTGTGAAAGTGCTGCACTCGATATGCCAGCAAATCTGGAAAACTCAGCAGTGGCCACAGAACTGGAAAAGGTCAGTTTTCATCCCAATCCCAAAGAAAAGCAATGCCAAAGAATGCTTAAACTACCACACAATTGCACTCATCTCACACACTAGTAAAGTAGTGCTCAAAATTCTCCAAGCCAGGCTTCAACAATACGTGATCCATGAACTTCCAGATGTTCAAGCTGGATTTAGAAAAGGCAGAGGAACCAGAGATCAAATTGACAACATCCATTGGATCATCGAAAAAGCAAGAGAGTTCCAGAAAAACATCTGTTTCTGCTATACTGACTATGCCAAAGCCTTTGACTGTGTGGATCACCACAAACTGTGCAAAATTCTTCAAGAGATGGGAATACCAGACCACCTGACCTGTCTGTTGAGAAATCTGTATGCAGGTCAGGAAGCAACAGTTAGAACTGGACATGGAACAACAGACTGGTTCCAAATAGGAAAAGGAGTATGTCAAGGCTGTATATTGTCTCCCTGCTTATTTAACTTCTATGCAGAGTAGATCATGAGAAATGCTGGGCTGGATGAAGCACAAGCTGGAATCAAGATTGCTGGGAGAAATATCAATAACCTCAGATATGCAGATGACACCACCCTTATGGCAGAAAGTGAAGAAGAACTAAAGAGCCTCTTGATGAAAGTGAGAGAGGAGAGTGAAAAAGTTGGCTTAAAGCTCAATATTCAGAAAACTAAGATATGGCATCTGGTCCTATCACTTCATGGGAAATAGATGGGGAAACAGTGGAAACAGTGTCAGACTTTATTTTTTGGGCTCCAAAATCACTGCAGATGGTGATTGCAGCCATGAAATTAAAAGACGCTTACTCCTTGGAAGGAAAGTTATGACCAACCTAGACAGCATATTAAAAAGCAGAGACATTACTTTGCCAACAAAGGTCCGTCTAGTCAAGGCTATGGTTTTTCCAGTGGTCATGTATGGATGTGAGAGTTGGACCATAAGAAAGCTGAGTGCCAAAGAATTGATGCTTTTGAACTGTGGTGTTGGAGAGGACTCTTGAGAGCCCCTTGGACTGCAAGGAGATCCAACCAGTCCATCCTAAAGGAGATCAGTCCTAGGTGTTCATTGGAAGGACTGATGCTGAAGCTGACGTCCAATACTTTGGCCACCTGATGCAAAGAGCTGACTCATTTGAAAAGACCCTGATGCTGGGAAATATTGAGGGCAGGAAGAGAAGAGGACAACAGAGGATGAGATGGTTGGATGGCATCACTGACTCGATGGACATGAGCTTGGGTAAACTCTGGGAGTTGGTGATGGACAGGGAGGCCTGGCGTGCTGCAATTCATGGGGTCACAAAGAGTCGGACACGACTGAGCGACTGAACTGAACTGAAGCTCAGGTTCACTGTCTGGCTCAGAGGTCAATGCTTTGTATTAATTCTAGAGATGGCCTCTTAGAAATGACTGAAGGACCCTCTTGAGTGACTCTTTTATAGATCTTAATAAAATGAATTCACAAAAACTTCTATTTTTGCTGAAAAATTCTAAGCCAACAGAAGGAACGGCAGAGCAACTTGGCACTTTTTACCCCACATTCAAACAATTCCTCCCATTTCTTTTCAGTTGATACATGTGTTTGCATATTTACTGATTTTTTTTTCTTCCCCTGGTCACCCTTAGTTAGAAATATAACCAAGTCTCCATGGAAACACAACATAATGCTCTCTCACAGATGATCGAGGGACCTGAGCAGCTGGTATTGGGCTGAAGGCTGCAATGGCATCTGACCAAATTAGGAAGAGAAAACAGCTTACCCAGCTCTTCCAGACCTTTCAGAATTCTAAGCTCAGCATGGAAACCTACACAGATTGTGAATTACTGCAGATTTTTTAAACTTCTCTTATTTTTAACAACTTTATTGATATATAATTTACATACATACAATTCACCCGTTTAAAATGTACAACATAATGACTTATAGCATATTCATAGAGTTGTTACTGCAGATCTTCTTTATTTTCCTTCTGAGAATACTCTATCTTATCCATCATATGTTTCAGCTATAGGGGGCTTTCATCTCCTGACATGAGAATGACTGGCAGGAGTCTACAGAATAAGCAGGAAGGGAACGTACTTTCAGTTAACACCTACTGTGCGTTAAGCCCTTATGTGTCACAGCTGGCCCCTTGTCACACAGTTTGTAAAGCAGAAGCACTGGGATTTGAACTCTGGTCTGATCAGCTCCAAAGCCTATCATCTTTGCACTACACAGGAAACAATGCTCTTCAAAAAGAAGAAAATAGAAAACATAGATGGAATGAGGTATTTTAACCTAGCCATGGTCTTGAAGGGAGGTAGAAAACAAGGTAAAGAAGAATATGAGTCTCCTCACCTAACCCCAACCACACGTACAAGAAGTTAAGGTCAAAAGCCAGGTTGGGAAGGAACCAAGGGATTCTGAATTCTCTTCCATTAAAATCTGTTCCTCACGCTTAAAGGAGAATGTTTGAAATAAGAACAGTTAGTGTACCTTGAATAAAAAAAAAAAACAGAAAAAGTACTATGGAAATTTGGAGAAAGAGGAGGAGGATGACGATATGTATCAGGAAGATGTGGCAGAAAACAGCAAGTTCATAATTCAAAGCCTTGGCCATTTTCTGGGGCCAATTATTTGCTTAACTGTACTTTTTTCTCCTCATATTCTGATATAGGAACAACAGTCTCCTAAGTCCCATTCCTTCCCTGAGTGTGGGCTAGTGGTACATAGGCTTGCCTAAGAGCAAGCAGGACCTGCCAGTCCTGTTCTCCAAGGCACCTTGAAGATCATCTCAGAACTGTACTCTCGAGTTGTGCAGAAGACAGGATCTGCAGGCATGCCTGGGGACCCGAGCTGGTGTGACTGCTCCCCTCAAGCAGGTGGGCTCTAAGCCCCCAACTGCAACTAAGACACTTTTGCTCTTATCTATTTGAAGAAGGCATTCCTCTACTCCATAACTGCTTGTAAAAACACTGTCCTAAAACATATGTTCATCTGAACACGGACACACATCACAAAATATGCAATTGGTATTCAAACTGGGACTCAGCAAAAGAGGCATACCCCTTGAAGATTTACACAAGAGTTCATGGTGATACCACTCATCCTGGGACAAAGATGCAAAGAGAGATTATTTTTTAACCAATGAAACAGCCCATCCTTCCCAGATCTATACTCCACCACTGTAACCACTGAGGGTCAAGGAAAGAATGGAGAAGGGACTGAGAGAATGAGGAGAGACAGAGAGAAGGCAGCTCCTTCCAGTAAAGATAGATTCGGGGAAGATAGGTGAGGAATGACAGCATCTCCTCCTCCATCCCAGGCTGTGGGACCATGGGTTCTTTTGGAAAGGCTGTTGGTTTTTCTTAGGCTCCACTTCGAAAGCACGATGGGATGAGTTGTCCTATGTTAATATGCCCTATAAAACTCGAAGAGTTCATTCCTCTTCTGCAGGAGCCCTTTATTGCATAAAGAGTCTGTGTGAAATACTTTGCTCTCCAGAGAGGAGCCATCTTAATGCAAATTGCTTTATTAATCAAATTAGCTGATAACTAGAGCAGTAGTTACTGCATTAAAATAGACCTTTAGATTATAGAAAAATAAAATCACCTAGGGACATCTTGTCTGTACAAAAGCAATCTTATTCTGTGAACTAGAAGTGTTGACTTGAACTAAGACAACTGTTCTTTATAAATGGTAAGGGATTTGGTTTGGGGTTTTTTTGGAGGAGGGAGGGAGAGTTGTTTGTTTTCAGTACCCTTATCCTTCTGAACAGCTTTTGCTCAGCTTCCTGGATGTTTCAAACTCTAGGCATTTGTCAAACAAGTACTGATGCGAGTATAGCTGCGTTATTTAGCTAAGCACAGACATACTTATAGAGGTTTGAACAGTAATTGCTCTGAAAAAGAATGATACTTCCTATTTCAGAGCAATTTTAAAAGATTATACATCCAACCACATCCTAGGAAAAAATTTGTCCCTTTCATTAATCTTTCAGAGAATAAATGGATGGTACTGGAGGGTTAGAAAAAAACCAGTAATTTATGTTGGGCTACACTGATAAAAAGTGCTGTCATTTTAAGAACTTGTTCAGTCTCATGAACTACTTTACTAGTTATTAGCATGACCACATGATTCAGGCTTAAAAGAAAATAACAGCCTTGAAGACCAGGCAGCATTAAAAAAAAAAAATTCTATTCTTAATTTATAAATTTCCTTAAGAATAGAGCTCCCATTCATCATTATGACCTGCAAAAACACATACTGTTGCTTCAGTATCAAGCCAAAGACATTTCTAATGGCTCAAGGATGGGAACTTCCACAGGTAAGCCTGACTATATGTAATCTTTGAAGTAAAGAGAAAGTGGACAATTTAAAGCTTGAAAAAATAAGGCAGCCCAAGAACAAGGCTCATTGCATTCATTTTTCTTTCCCTTTTTCTATATAATTATTTTTTTCTTTTTTGCTATTTCAACCCTTCTTTCTTTAATAACAACAACCTTTGATTTCAATGCAGTACCCTGGCTGGATAACATTGCAACCAACAAGTACCTGTAAGTCATGCCCGTCTCTGCCCTGATGGTTTCCTGAAGCGAAATTCCATGGACACGTAAAAACTTCTCCAGGTATTTCCGTTCCACTGCTCCACTGGGCCTAACAGGCCAACAGGCTGCCTGAGGTGGAGGCTTGGTCACGGCTAGGTGCCGTCTGCATTTCAGAGCCGATTCACTGGATTTGGGCAGACCCAGCTTGGGGCTGGGGATGTCTGCACAAGCAGGTTTATACAGATGCATGCTTCAAAAACTCAAGGAAGCAAAGCTAATTCACGGTACTTCACTCTAAGACTGGCTGTATCTTGCTAGGATTCTCTTAGGTTATCTGGCTTTGATGTGTCCCTAAAAGGGATCAGTTTGTTTTCCTTAGATGTCCGTTATCATTCATGTATGCGAGCAGGCTCCTGAGCTCCTGGCAGAACTGTGAGTTAAGTCCCTACTGAAGCCTGTGCAAAAAGAAGCCTGACCAAGACCAATCACATTTCTCGTCCCTGTAAAGTTTGCAAAGTCGAACTTAAGCAACCTCTTATTGGCCCTGGTGGAAAAAAAAAATATGGGCACCCTTCCCCATGTCTTTCTATTTAGATAAAAGGAAATATTTTGGTGGGATAAGGGCCAAATGTTCTGTTCTCATAAGGACCATAAGGCCTTGGGGATGATTCATGAGTATGTAATGAGACCTCTCTAAGTCATCAAACATACCATAGCCAAGTAATTTATTATACTATTCATTTGGGTGAAAGGCCCATTAACCTTTTTATTTTTCAGATGTTATAGTCAAATGATAGGAGATATCAATAAGGTGACTGTAACAAGCAAGGGACCCATACAAATATGCCCAACCAGTTTTTGACAAAGATGCAAGAGTAATGCAATAAAAGGGTAGACTTTCTGACAACCGGTGCTGGAGAAATTGGACATTTATAAACAAAAACAAACTACATGAACCCTTGACTTAAACACCTCACATTTTTATAAAAATTAACTCAAAATGGATCACAGACTTAAATGTAAAATGTAAAACTATAAAACCTCTACATAAAAACTTAGAAGAAAATCTTCAGTAACTAGGGCTAAGAGAAGAATTCTTTAGACTTGATATCAAAAGCACAATCAATAAAGGGAAAAAGTTATAAATTGGATCTCATCAACTTTCTGTAAATGAAAAAAACAAATTACAGATTGAGAGGAAGTATTTGCAAATCATATATCCAACAAAGAACTTACATCTGAACATATAAAGAAATAAAAGCTCCCACTCACTGAGTAAGGGGTATATGAGATCTCTCTGGGTTGTTTCTTACAACTGCATGTGAATCCATAATTATTTCAAAATAAAGTTTTTTTAAAAAGCAAAGAAGTTCCTCGTATAAGGTCTTTCCACCTTGTGATTCCAGCTGTGACTCTCCTCCAACCATGACCTCTGAGCATGAATGGTTCATCTAGTTCACCATGCTTCCTGTTCCTAACCATACCCTTGCTCACTTGGCTTCTCCCTAAACCTTTCAAATGTTCCCGAAGAATGTTCCCCAAGCTCCTAACCCCTAGTACACAATCATTTCTAGAAATTCCTCTTGCAATTCACTTCAAAAGCACTCACTTGACAGCTCTAAAAGTTTCCCAAACATTTGCATGCCCCTGATGATTTCTGCCATGTTTTTGTACCACCTATACCAATATTTATTTAGTGTTTGGGATTATTGATAACTTTCTTTTTTAGCTAAACAAATTTACTTACTGTTATGAATTAAATGTTTGTTTCCTTCCAAAAATTCCTATATTGAAATTAATCTCCATTGTGATTGAGGTGAGGCCTTTGAGAGGTGATTATATCATAAGAGTGGAGCCCTCATGATTAGGATTAGTGCCCTTATGAGAAGAGGCCAGAGAGTTGGCTTGCTCTCTTTCTGCCATGTGAAGATGCAGCAAAAGACGATTGTCTGTAAAAAAGGAAGAGGGCTTTCACCAGAACCTGACCATGCTGACACCCTGATCTTGGACTTTCCAACTTCCATAACCATGCAAAATCAATATTTGTTGCTTAAACAATATAGTCTGTAGTAATTTCTTACAGCAGCCCTGAGAGATTTAGTAAGGCAATATTGTATTACTAGCATCATAAATAGAAAAACTTTATCACTTGCAATAAAATAGAGTCAACCTGGAAAAAATAAATACAATAAACATGAAGAATAGTATTAAACTATAACTGGACATTAGTGGTATCCAAAGGCTCTCAATCAGACAGAAACTTATGCTTTTGGTTTTTACTGAGAAGATTGATAGGTGTTAAAGAGGTGTTTTAGGCATTTTAGCACAGATCTGAGAGGTTTTTTTTTTTTCTTCTCATCTCCCCTTTTTTAAGGTAATCAGAAGAGGTGAAAGAAATTGAAATAGGAATATACCACCTTTACAGTGTGAATCAAACTTATTTAAAGCCCCTTCTGTGTACCAACTAAAATCATCTCTTTGTCCACCAATGGCAACTTGTACCTACTTTGGGAACACAGACTCATATTGTCCCAGGACTTCCCTGATGGTGCAGTGGATAAGAATCCACCTGCTAATGCAGGGGACACAGGTTCCGTCTCTGGTCTGGGAAGATTCCACATGCTGTAGAGCAACTAAGCCCCTGTGCCACAACCACTGAGCTCATGCTCTAGAGCCTGAGAGATGCAAATACTGAGCCTGTGTGCTGCAGCTACTGAAGCTCATGCACCTAAAGCCTGTGCTCTGCAGTAAGAGAAGCCACCACAGTGAGAAGCCCAAGCACCACAATGCAGAGTGGCCCTCACTCTCTGCAAGTGGTGAAAGGCTACACAAAGCAATGAAGATCCAGTGCAGCCAAAAATAAATAAATGACTATATATAGTCTCAGAGTAGTAGATACCTCCTCCTGCAGGTACACATCTAACTCCCCTCTAGACCACCAGCTCTTTGAAAGGAGGGATGGACTGTATCTGGCATAAGCTTGTAACCTCCATAATAATCAGCAAGGTATTTTGAGAATGATCAACACTTCAGAGATATTACTGGTTTGCTTGCTTGAATTTTAAACTGATCAAAGCTACCTTTGCCCTTATCAATCAGTTTCTAATTTCACCCCAGCTGCCAAAGTTCCGAACCTCAAAAGAGAAATAAAGCTTACAAAGAGAAAGCCAGAAAAGCTAGAAGAGCAATCCAGCAGTGGTATGGAGTTAAAGAGAAACTCGAATTCCCAAGTAAAATTTGTATCTATTATTCAGTCACTTACACTAGCCACTGTTTAAATCAGCCGCGGAAGTGGTTCTTCCAGTGGAGTTCCACCAAGGGAGAAACAGAGTGAACTGGAAGAGCGGTCATGAGCAGTGAGACATGAGCCCGCCTCATTGTTTTCTTCTGCCCTCTGAATATGGATCCAGGCCCAGGAAGGGAGAGAGGAAGAAAGCCAATATTTACCAGAAGCCGAAATTTCTTTTTACTAAGTTCTAAAAGTTGATCATTGTCATAAAAGGTCCCAGTTTGAAGACGGGGAGTAGAAACTATATTTATGAAGGAATTGGGTGTCCTTTGGCTGTCGATCAAATTCAAATAAATTTTAAATGATGTGTATAAGACTGTAGGAAATGGCTCTGAGCAGCTGGGGTGGGAGCGAGGATGTGGGAGGCGGGGGTGGGGGAGGTTACTATCTGTCTTTCTTTCCATGGGATGATAATTATTATACATTGTTCAGAATCTTTACGTATTATACAAACCTAGGGTCAGCCGAGTGTGGGAAAAATGACATGGTTATCTGATGAGAGAGGTGCTTCTGGTCATGTTCTGCTAATGGAATGCAAGAGGCTCTGGGACTTGTAAGTCACAAATAGAAGTTCATATAGCCCTGGATGGTGAGAAGGCTTAATCCACACCTGCTCAGCATTTGTAAATAACCATGTGACTTTGGGCAGGTCTTGACTTCTCTGTCCCCTTAGTTTTTATGGCCTCAGACTTAAGTAATATCTAAGATTCTTCTAGATATAATGTCTTGTGAGTCTTAAAAGCTACTTAGGCTAGACATTCTATAGAGATGAGGGCCTTTCCTGTGTTGACTCAGTTAATTATTAGCTAGTTCTCTAAGATACCAGGCCCAAGAGATTGCTGCCATTATTCTTGGAATATGCTAATCATATTTATAGCTTAATTTTAATTTTTTCTTGGGTAAAGAGGCAACTTGTTAAACACAATATCCTAGATTAATGGATATCTCACAGTCATCTAAAAATTGTCTTGGCCTACAATTGAAAGCTGAGACAGGAACTGGAGGGACCAGAAGAACAGAACTACATTTCCACAGCCAGGTTAAAGGGTAGCTGCCCAAATGAATTTGGACAAGGGACACCAGACCACAGATGCAAGCAAGCCTGCCTTCCTATTCCAATTACTTATGGGCACTATGTCCTTTTGCTCTGCAGGTGATGCTATGACAGAGCAGTCACATGACTGAGATGTCTGCCTCCAGCCCTCTGGGAACCACCTGACTAGTTTCTCTTCTTGTCGATGCCATCGTCTCTTCTCTTCACCTTTCCCAGAGCTACCTGGGGTCTAGTTGCATGTTGCATGTGATGAGACCACAACTAAATATGTGTGGGTTGTATCAACTTAACACAATGAAGAAAATATCGCCTTTGCCCTTTACCGTGAGGAGCGCACAGTAAAGGAGAGGAGAGAGACCCATACCGGCTACAAAGCTGTATGCTATGAGCTACAATACAGGCAAGTAGTGAGGAGAAATAAAAACCCAGTCTTGGGGGTGGAACAAAGGAAGTAACAGCAGCAGGAAAGGGAAGGGTGGAAGGGGTGGAAGGCGTTCCTTCAGAAGTTTGCAATCAAGCATGAAGCCTAACCTTTTTTTTTAATATAATACATATACATTTTTTTTTTTTTGGCTGCACTGAGTCTTCATTGCTGTGAGTGGGCTTTCTCTAGTTGCAGAGAGCGAGGGCTACTCTCCAGTTGTGCTGAATGGGCTTCTCTTGTCGCAGAGCACGGGCCCTAGAGTGTGGGCTCAGTAGTTGTGGCACACATAGTATGCGCAATCTTCCCAGAGCAGGGATCGAACCATGTCTGCTGCCCTGGCAGGCATTCTTAACCACTAGACCACCAGGGAAGTCCGAGGAAGCCTAATCTAGAAAATCTCTATATCATCGATTGGACCCCTCCTAGACAATACCTCTCACCTCCTTTTAGGCCAAAATTTCTTTAGGAATAGAATAAAACAATCTCAGCAGCACTGGGGAGGGGACACGTGTTCAGCACATGAGTTTACACCATGGGAGTAATGGACAGCCCCAGTTAAGGCAACCTTAGCTCCCGAAGACAATGCCTCTCCCTCAGTCTCAGTCTGTTTTCTCTTCTCCTTATCCCTGCTGCTTGAATATTATACACTCTTGCGCTACGACATAAAAGCAACTCCTCCCCAATGTGTAATTATCGTATTGCTAATATATGCATAGATATATACATTATAGCCTTGTTTTAGGAAAAACAGAAGCATGCATAAGAGTGATCAGGTCTATGGTCTCTTTCTCAGCTGTAAAGGGCTGTGGCAGGGCTGGCCCTTGGGATTTCACTGACATCTGTATTTTATCCCACACTGACCCACATCTACAATAAGAAAGCATCTTTGAGTTTTGGCATTTGCAGCAAAAGTTCCCCTCACTACTTTGGGTGTGTCTCTCTTGCCTATTCTGCAAAAGGTCTCAAAAAATGACAAAACATGGTTTTATTCTAAGGTAAATGCAAAGGAAATGGCCAATGGGACTGCGATGTGAAAAGTACATTCTGTGGCCAGAAATGCCTTGAAAGATGGCCACTGGGGACACAGAATGTATTAGAGAAGAGGTAGGTGATGAGGAAGGTAGGTAGGTAGTGAGGTCTTAGTCCTTTTATAGAGACTTTGCAGTCTCATTTTAAGTATTGTTGAGAGACAAAAAATTTGAAATCCGGTTGATACTGTGGTCACATGCTCTACTCCTCCCACTCCCCGCCTTATCCCATTCTGCATTGGCCTGACTTGGAGAACTTCCATGGAGTAGAGGTAGAGTATGGCCGAAAGAGCCTTGTCTGTGAAAGCAGGAAGACTTGAGTTGGATCCCTGCCCCTACAGGACACTACTGTATTGACCGTGGGCACTTTCTGAGTCCCATTTCTTCCTCTGAAAAATATACTTCACCGTATTATAACGTAGGGTTTTTGTGAAGATTAAAGGAAATGTGGTATTTGGTGGCACTGACACAGAATGAATGGTGGTTATTTTTACAGCCCCTGCTGCATTGCACAACTCCAGGGACTGGCCATTGACATTGCAGTCTGTGTGGACACTGCCCCTTGTGTTGCATATATGCCGCTGACCTGGACAGACAGAGCAAGCAACAATTTTCAGCAGGCTTCAGTGCTATGGGTTACATGACTGCAAAATGGATGGGATGACTTTAAACATGACTTTCTCCTTCCTAAGGAAAAGTGAAAGATTATCTGGATAAAATTCATTTTGTTCTGCATCTGGTGAGAAATCCCTCCATCACTCCCTAAGCATCTCCTCAGAAAGCAGATTTGAAAGCTGCAAAGAATCCCTCACCTCTACAGTCACTGCCCCAGTGTGTTCTGCCAAGGGGCTCATCCATCTTTGTCTACACATTATTCTTTCAGGGTCTTGAACTTGTCAAAGGCAAGGCTGGGAGGCTGAGATACAGAGTAGCATCCTAAGAGGTAAATCTCAGCTACAAAGCAAGGCCTAAAAATGTATAGTTTCAGTGTTGTGATAACAATGTACTAGTAAAAGGTTTTATTGCAATCATTCCATCTGAACCAATCTACCTTTTCATTGTCTTCTTCTAGGCACTTGTGCATGAGTGCTCAGTCACTAAATCATGTCCAACTCTGTGACTCCATAGACTGTAGCCTGCCAGGCTCCTCTGTTCGTGGAATTTTCCAGGTAAGAATACTGGAGTAGGTTGCCATTTCCTCCTCCAGAAGATCTTCCCAACCCAGGGATCAAACCCACGTCTCCTGCATTGGCAGGTAGATTCTTAGCACCACCTGGGAAGCCCCTCCAGGCACTTGTATGCGTGCTAAGTCGATTCAGTCCTGTCTGTCTCTTTGTGACCCTATGGACCATAGCCCTTCAGGCTCCTCTGTCCTTGGGATTCTCCAGGCAAGAATACTGGAGTGGGTTGCCATTTCCTCCTCCATGGGATCTTTCTGACCCAGGGATTGAACCTGCATCTCTTACGTCTCCTGCATCAGCAGGCAGGTTCTTTACTACTAGCACCACCTGGGAAGCCCTAAGATTATACAGGCACTTATCTTATCTAAGATTATCTAAAAAAAAAAATCTATGATTCTGTTGGAACTGTAAGAAATCTTAAAAATCAGCTGGTTCGATTCTACTGTCTTACCAATAAGAAAAGAAACATCTAGGTAAATTGGCAACATTAAGAGTCAGTTACTGAATACTGGAGAGGAGGGGGCTAAGATGGCGGAGGAATAGGACGGGGAGACCACTCTCTCCTCCACAAATTTATCGAAAGAACATCTGAACGCTGAGCAAACTTCACAAAACTACTTCTGAACGCTGGCAGAGGACGTCAGGCATCCAGAAAGACAGCGCATTATCTTCGAAAGCAGGAAGGAGAAATTATAAAAGATAAAAAGAGAGACAAAAGAGTTAGGGACGGAGACCCGTCCCGGGGAGGGAGTCGAAAAAGAGGAGAAATTTCCAAGCACCAGGAAACCCTCTCATCCGCGGGTTTGGGGGAAGATTTCGAATCTCGGAGGGCAACATAACTGGGAGAGAAAAAATAAATAAAACCCACAGATTACATGCCTAAAGGCAACTCCCAGCAAAGAACCCCAGACGCTCGCATCCGCCACCAGCAAGTGGGGGCTGAACGGAGAGGAGCGGGCGGCACTGCTTAGGGTAAGGACCGGGCCAAATGCCCTGAGGGCAATCTGAGGGAGCTAACGTGAGATAGTAACCTAAACTGTGGGACAGCCAGAGAGAGAGAACTATCCCGCGAAAAGCCCAAATCTAAGGCACTGCCAGCCCGCTCACAGAACAAAGGACTGAGCGATACCAGAGGAGAGCTAGCCGGCTGTGGACTGCCCCATCCCCCGCTGGACACAGCAGGCAGGCGGGGCCAGCCAGAGCCGGAAAGGGGCAAACTCGGCCCCAGAGAGGGCATCCCCTACCAATCTGCAAACAGGCTCCCAGTTTCTAAGCAAAGACTGCCTGAGATCCCGGAGGGTCGACAGCCGCCGGGAGGGCCGCAGCCAGAGACCAGCTCCCCAGAACCGACACAAAGCACACCGGAGCCGGGCGCGCCCATAAACTGAGGCGGGGACCAGGGAGGTGATAAGCCGCACCGCCCCAACAGGGGAGAGCGCGCTCGCCAAACTCCTGGCTGCCTGAGCTGCTCCAACCTGGACGACACAAACTGCGGGCGCAACCGAGTCTGCGCCTTTGTGGAGTACCCAGGAACCTGAACCTGAGCGGCTTAGACCCGGGAAGTGCACGCATCTCAGGGCCCACTCCCCGGCCGAGAAACCTGAAGCCTGAGCAGGGTAGACGGGGAAAGCACACACGCCGTGAGCGGGGGCGAACCCAGTGCAGCCGAGACACTGCGAGCTCTCCACACACACGCCAGTGATACAGGTTTGCAGTGTTCCTCCCTCCCCACAGCACGACTGAACAAGCGAACCTAAAGAGACCACCTCCGCCCCTTTGTGGCAGGGCAGAAATTAGATACTGAAGAGACCTCCAAACAGAAGCCAAATAAGCAGAGGGAAGCGCGTTGGAAGTGACAGGCCAACAGATTAAAATCCCTGTAGTTAACACCGACTGCATTGAAAGAGGCCTATAGATCTTGAAAAGTATAAGCAGGAACAAGGATCTATATGAAACTGAACAGACCCCACGCTGCTCACAACAGCCCCAGAGAAAGTCCAGCATATATATTTTTACTATTATCATTTTTTTAATTTTTAAAAAAATTTTTTTTCTTTCTTTTTTCTTCAAGTCCTCTATTACACCTTTAATTTTCATTTTCATAACCCACTATTACCTTGCAAAAAAAAAAACCCTATTTTTAAAGCAAACTGCATACATATATCTTATACCTTTTGTGTTTTCTTTTTTTTTTACTGTTTTTTTCCTGTTTTACTTTTTTTACTGTTTCTTTTTTTTTTATTGTTTTACTGTTTTTTTTCTTTTTACACTGTTTGCTTTTTTTATATTGTATGTTTTATAAGAGTCTAACCTCTACTCTAGATTTTTAATCTTTGTTTTACATATTTGATATCAATTTTGTACATTTAAGAACCCAATCATTAGTACCCATTTTTACTCAGGAGTGTGATTACTGGCTTGATTACTCTCTCCCCCTATTGATGCTCTTTCTTCTCCCCCAGGGAACCTCTATCTCCCACCCTCCTCCTTCTCTTCTCAACCCAATTCTGTGAATCTCTGCGGGTGTTCTGAGTACCGGAGAACACTTCGGAAACAGAATCCTGCCCAGATCTCTCTGTCCCCTCTTGATTCCTCCCTTTCTACTCATGCTCATCTCTATTACCTTCCTCCCCCCTCTCTATGTATGTCTGTGAACCGCTCTGAGGGTTCCAGACTGTGGAGAGCACAGAGGGAAGTGCTTACTGGCTAGACTGCTCTCTCCATGTTTGAGTCCCCCTCTTCTCCTCCTGGTCACCTCAACTCCCCCTCCCCCACTTCACCTTTCCATGTAACTCAGTGAACCTTGCTGGGTATCCCTCACTGTGGAGAATCTTTTCACCATTAACCTAAAAGTTTTATTATTGATGCTGTATGGGTGGAGAAGTCTTGAGGCTACTGCAAGAATAAGACTGAAAGCCAGGGGAAACATTAATTAATAAGAGATCATCCAATACCCTCCACATATACACTGAAACCAAGCTCCACCCAAGAGCCAATAAGTTCGAGAGCAAGACATACCACGCAAATTCTCCAGCAACGCAGGAACATAGCCCTGAGCATCAATATACAGGCTGCCCAGAGGCACACCAAATCCATAGACATCTCAAAACTCAATACTGGACACTCCATTGCACTCTAGAGAGAAGAAATCCAGCTCCACCCACCAGAACACCGACACAAGCTACCCCAACCAGGAAACCTTGACAAGCCACCTGTCCAACTCCACCCACAGTGAGGAACCTCCACAGTAAAGAGGAACTTCAAACTACCAGAATACAGAAAGGCCACACCTAACACAGCAATCTAAACAAGATGAAAAGGCAGAGAAATACTCAGCAAGTAAAGGAAAATGAGAAATGCCCACCAAACCAAACAAAAGAGGACGAGATAGGGAATCTATCTGAAAAAGAATTTAGAATAATGATAATAAAAATGATCCAAAATCTTGAAAGCAAAATGGAGTTACAGATAAATAGCCTGGAGACAAGGATTGAGAAGATGCAAGAAATGTTTATCAAGGACCTAGAAGAAATAAAAAGGAGTCAATATATAATGAATAATGAAATAAAGGAGATAAAAAACACTCTGGAGGAAACCAACAGTAGAATAACGGAGGCAGAAGAAAGGATAAGTAAGGTAGAGGATACAATGGTGGAAATAAATGAAGCAGAGAGGAAAAAAGAAAAAAGAATCAAAAGAAATGAGGAAAACTTCAGGGACCTCTGGGACAATATGAAACGCCCCAACATTCGAATCATAGGAGTCCCAGAAGAAGAAGATAAAAGGAAAGGCCATGAAAAAATACTCGAGGAGATAATAGTTGAAAATTTCCCTAAAATGAGGAAGGAAATAGTCACAGAAGTCCAAGAAACCCAGAGAGTCCCAAACAGGATAAACCCAAGGCGAAACACCCCAAGACACATATTAATCAAATTAACAAAGATCAAACACAAAGAACAAATATTAAAAGCAGCAAGGGAAAAACAACAAATAACACACAAGGGGATCCCCATAAGGATAACAGCTGATCTTTCAATAGAAACTCTTCAGGCTAGAAGAGAACGGCAGGACATACTTAAAGTAATGAAAGAGAATAATCTACAACCCAGATTACTGTACCCAGCAAGGATCTCATTCAGATATGAAGGAGAATTCAAAAGCTTTACAGACAAGCAAGAGCTGAGGGAATTCAGCACCACCAAACCAGCTCTCCAACAAATGCTAAAGGATTTTCTCTAAACAGAAAACACAGAAAGGATGTTTCAACACGAACTCAAAACAACAAAGTAAATGGCAACGGGATCATACTTATCAATAATTACCTTAAATGTAAATGGGTTGAATGCCCCAACCAAAAGACAAAGGCTGGCTGAATGGATACAAAAACAAGACCCCTATATATGCTGTCTACAAGAGACCCACCGCAAAACTAGGGACACATACAGACTGAAAGTGAAGGGATGGAAAAACATATTTCATGCAAACGGAGACCAAAAGAAAGCAGGAGTCACAATACTCATTTCAGATAAAATAGACTTTAAAATAAAGGATGTGAAAAGGGACAAAGAAGGACACTACATAATGATCAAAGTGTCAATCCAAGAAGAAGATGTAACAATTATAAATATATATGCACTCAACATGGGAGCACCACAATATATAAGGCAAATACTAACAAATATGAAAGGGGAAATTAACAATAACACAATAATAGTGGGAGACTTTCATACTCCACTCACACATATGGATAGATCAACTAAACAGAAAATTAACAAGGAAACACAAACTTTAAATGATACAATAGACATATTAGATTCAATTGATATTTACAGGACTTTCCACCCCAAAACAACCAATTTCACCTTTTTCTCAAGTGCACACGGAACTTTCTCCAGGATAGATCACATCCTGGGCCATAAATCTAGCCTTGGTAAATTCCAAAAAATTGAAATCATCCCAGCCATCTTTTCTGACCACAATGAAGTAAGATTAGACCTCAATTACAGGAAAAGAACTATTAAAAATTCCAACACATGGAAGCTAAACAACACGCTTCTAAATAACCAACAAATCACAGAAGAAATCAAAAAAGAAATCAAATTATGCATAGAAACAAATGAAAATGAAAACACAACAACCCAAAACCTATGGGACACTGTAAAAGCAATGCTAAGGGGAAGGTTCATAGAAATACAAGCATACCTCAAGAAACAAGAAAAAAGTCAAATAAATAAACTAACTCTACACCTAAAGCAACTAGAGAAGGAAGAAGTGAAGAACCCCAGGGTCAGTAGAAGGAAAGATATCTTGAAAATTAGGGCAGAAATAAATGCAAAAGAAACAAAAGAGACCATAGCAAAAATCAATAAAACTAAAAGCTGGTTTTTCGAGAAGATAAACAAAATTGACAAGCCATTAGCCAGACTCATCAAGAAACAAAGGGAGAAGAATCAGATCAACAAAATTAGAAATGAAAATGGAGAGATCACAACAGACTACACAGAAATACAAAGGATCATACGAGACTACTACCAACAGCTATATGCCGATAAAATGGACAACTTGGAAGAAATGGACAAATTCTTAGAAAAGTATAACTTTCCAAAACTGAACCAGGAAGAAATAGATCTTAACAGACCCATCACAAGCACGGAAATCGAAACTGTAATCAGAAATCTTCCAGCAAACAAAAGCCCAGGACCAGACGGCTTCACAGCGGAATTCTACCAAAAATGTAGAGAAGAGCTAACACCTATCCTACTCAAACTCTTCCAGAAAATTGCAGAAGATGGTAAACTTCCAAACTCATTCTATGAGGCCACCATCACCCTAATTCCAAAACCAGACAAAGATGCCACAAAAAAAGAAAACTACAGGCCAATATCACTGATGAACATAGATGCAAAAATCCTTAATAAAATTCTAGCAAACAGAATCCAACATCATATTAAAAAGATCATACATCATGACCAAGTGGGCTTTATCCCAGGAATGCAAGGTTTCTTTAACATCTGCAAATCAATCAATGTAATACACCACATTAACAAATTGAAAGATAAAAACCATATGATTATCTCAATAGATGCAGAAAAAGCCTTTGACAAAATTCAACATCCATTTATGATAAAAACCCTCCAGAAAGCAGGAATAGAAGGAACATATCTCAACATAATAAAAGCTATATATGACAAACCCACAGCAAACATTATCCTCAATGGTGAAAAATTGAAAGCATTTCCCCTAAAGTCAGGAACAAGGCAAGGATGCCCACTTTCACCACTACTATTCAACATAGTTTTGGAAGTTTTGGCCACAGCAATCAGAGCAGAAAAAGAAATAAAAGGAATACAGATAGGAAAAGAAGAAGTAAAACTCTCATTGTTTGCAGATGACATGATCCTCTACATAGAAAACCCTAAAGATTCTACCAGAAAATTACTAGGGCTAATCAATGAATATAGTAAAGTTGCAGGATATAAAATTAACACACAGAAATCCCTTGCATTCCTATACTCCAATAATGAGAAAACAGAAAGAGAAATGAAGGAAACAATACCATTCACTATTGCAACAAAAAGAATAAAATACTTAGGAATATATCTACCTAAAGAAACAAAAGACTTATATATAGAAAACTATAAAACACTGATGAAAGAAATCAAACAGGACACAAACAGATGGAGAAATATACCATGTTCATGGATTGGAAGAAATAATATAGTGAAAATGAGTATACAAAGCAATCTATAGATTCAATGCAATCCCTATCAAGCTACCAATGGTATTTTTCACAGAACTAGAACAAATCATTTCACAATTTGTATGGAAATATAAGAAACCTCGAATAGCCAAAGCAATCTTGAGAAAGAAGAATGGAACTGGAGGAATCAACCTGCCTGACTTCAGGCTCTACTACAAAGCCACAGTCATCAAGACAGTATGGTACTGGCACAAAGATAGAAATATAGATCAATGGAACAAAATAGAAAGCCCAGAGATAAACCCACACACCTATGGACACCTTATCTTCAACAAAGGAGGCAAGAATATACAATGGAGAAAAGACAATCTCTTTCACAAGTGGTGCTGGGAAAACTGGTCAACCACTTGTAAAAGAATGAAACTAGAACACTTCCTAACACCATACACAAAAATAAACTCAAAATGGATTAAAGATCTAAACGTAAGACCAGAAACTATAAAACTCCTAGAGGAAAACATAGGCAAAACACTCTCCGACATAAATCACAGCAGGATCCTCCATGACCCACCTCCCAGAATGTTGGAAATAAGGGCAAAAATAAACAAATAGGACCTAATTAAAATTAAAAGCTTTTGCACAACAAAGGAAACTATAAGCAAGGTGAAAAGACAGCCTTCAGAATGGGAGAAAATAATAGCAAACGAAGCAACAGACAAACAATTAATCTCAAAAATATACAAGCATTCCTGCAGCTGAATTCCAGAAAAGTAAACGACCCAATCAAAACATGGGCCAAAGAACTAAACAGACATTTCTCCAAAGAAGACATACAGATGGCTAACAAACACATGAAAAGATGCTCAACATCACTCATTATTAGAGAAATGCAAATCAAAACCACAATTAGGTACCATTTCACACCAGTCAGAATGGCTGCTATCCAAAAGTCTACAAGCAATAAATGCTGGAGAGGGTGTGGAGAAAAGGGAACCCTCTTACCCTGTTGGTGGGAATGCAAAGTAGTACAGCCACTATGGAGAACAGTGTGGAGATTCCTTAAAAAACTGGGAATAGAACTGCCATATGACCCAGCAATCCCACTGCTGGGCATACACACCGAAGAAACCAGAATTGAAAGAGATGCGTGTAGCCCAATGTTCATCGCAGCACTGTTTACCATAGCCAGGACATGGAAGCAACCTAGACGTCCATCAGCAGACGAATGGATAAGGAAGCTGTGGTACATATACACAATGGAATATTACTCAGCCATTAAAAAAATACATCTGAATCGGTTCTATTGAGATGGATGAAACCGGAGCCCATAATACAGAGTGAAGTAAGCCAGAAAGAAAAACACCAATACAGTATACTAATGCATATATATGGAATTTGAAAAATGGCAACGATAACCCTATATGTGAGACAGAATGAGAGACACAGATACATAGAACAGTCTTATGGACTCTGAGGGAGAAGGTGAGGATGGGACGTTCTAGGAGAATAGCATTGAAACGTGTATATTATCATATGTGAAACAGAACACCATTCCATGTTCGATGCATGAGACAAATGCTCAGGGCTGGGGCAATGGGATGACCCAGAGGGATGGGATGGGAAGGGAGGTGGGAGGGGGGTCCAGGAGGGGGAACGCATGTAAACCCATGCCTGATTCATGTCAATGTATGGCAAAAACTACTACAATATTGTAAAGTAATTAGCCCCCAACTAAAATAAATAAATATATTTTTTAAAAAATAAATAAATAAAAATAAATAAAATATAATAAAATCTGGGGGAAAAAAAAAGAGTCAGTTACTATAAGGACTGGAGTAAACGATAAGTTTTCAGGAGCTTAGAGATCAGATGGACAGGAGTTTAAAGCCTTGCTCAACAAGATACTACTCTGTGATATGAGTACTGAGTTTTTAGTTTCTTCCTCGGAAAAATGGGGAAAATAATATTACCTCCTCAGAGTTAAACACACTAAACTAGTTTATGTATTGGAGAAGGCAATGGCAATCCACTCCAATACTCTTGCCTGAAAATCCCATGGATGGAGGAGCCTGGTGGGCTGCAGGCCCTGGGGTCGCAAAGAGTTGGACACGACTGAGCAACTTCACTTTCACTTTTCACTTACATGCATTGGAGAAGGAAATGGCAACACACTCCAGTGTTCTTGCCTGGAGAATCCCTGGGATGGGGGAGCCTGGTGGGCTGCCATCTATGGGGTCGCACAGAGTCAGACACGACAGAAGCGACTTAGCAGCAGCAGCAGCAGTTTATGTATTACATTGCTTCTTGAAATATCATATACTATGTATTATATACCCCACATATACTACATTGCTTCTTGAAATATCATTTCAAGGTTTCTTAATTGTAAATGTTTATCACTGACCAAAGTTCCAAGGCAATCCTGCTGAAAAACAATCCACTGAAAAAAACCCTCCGTGTGCTTCTGCTGTGGAAGACAAATGAAGAGCTTCACTTGCTTACTTTATGATAGAATGTTCTTTTCAGCTGGGAAATATATCAAATCGAGAGTACAAGTATCCCGTCAACATTTTGAAAAATTGTGTCCTATGTGGTTTTGCTTTTCTAAAGTCTCTAAGGGTTAGTCCAAGATAAACTCCAATGGGAGGCCCTTCCAGCACTTGGCATTTTCCCAAACAGATTTCAGTGTTAATTCAAATAAAGCCACAATTGATTTTTTTAGAGCTCACCTTTTCAGAAAACTTGCTAGATAAGAACATCACCAAGAATCTACAAATGAGCATACAATATATCACAAAGCCCACATTTCAAATCTCCTAGGAGAGTACCTCAATTCATAAACCCACTCCTTCTTGATCATTATTCAAGAAAGGCTGATTTTGTTATTTCCCGTTCCTCAGCAGAGTAAAGATAGCAAATTAGATGAAAAGGGCTATTAGAGGCACGGATCCTGACAGGAGCAAAGAAAATCTACAACAAGGTAAGTATATAGAAAGAGCAACAGAGGGGGAAAATACAGAAGCCAACATTTAACAGCAAAATAGCAAAATGAGGCCTCTAATTTTCAAGGCAAATAGATCTATAGGCCTTAATAGTCCCTGAGGACATTTTAACGTAGCACAATAGTTGACATTTATCAAGATAAGCTAGAGCTATCAAATTGCTTCTTCAGATTTAAAAAGTTAAAACCTTGACAGTTAAATTAGAAAGCTTCAGTTACTGGGGAAAATCACTTGAGTCAAAATTTTCATTCTCTGACAATGTTAAATGAATAAGGCCTAACTGTGAATTATTTTCTGCATCTAGAAATATTATCTTGTCAATTCTCACAAACTTTTCCCCCATTACTAGTAACTTAGTGGCCTAGGTGGTTCCTAGCCTAGGAAAAAGTCAACTTTGTTTTTGAGCCATAGACTTCCCACTTCTTTCCCCTGCCCGTTTCCCACCTGCCCCTTTGCTGGTTCAGATCCCCACAAAATCCTGCACATTCTTATAAGAGTCCAGTTGAAATGATGTCTTATTCTCTGACATTTCTCTTTCTTATCTTCCCACCTCCTGGTAGAACTATTTCTTTATTTCCATAGCACTTCATTCACACTTCAAACATCATACTAGTAAAAACGTACAGTGGACCTGTCTTCTTCCCCGAGAAGACTTCAAGATTATTCAGGGAAAGAAGCCTGCCTCACAAATCTCCATATCCCCAGGATTGAACATAATAATGATCAAAACTCTTGAATGCATTTCTATTTAATTTTCTAGTTTGATTCTATCAATATTACATATATGGTAATAGAAGAGTGTCTTGAATTCTGAATACTGACTTCACTGGAAATTCATTCAACTGAAAATACTTTTAAAACACATTTACACTTAATACTTATTGGCCATTTTTTAGATAAATGATCATCTGGAACCTAAAAATATTTCAAACAGACTTAAGCATTTAATATTTTGTTCAATAAGCAACTGCTGTTTGGATAGTCACATCATCTGAATCACTAAGCCTGCAAACAGAAAGAGCTGATCTTTCTAACGCACTGCACTTGTGGAATTGTTTGTGCTGACTGTTACCTCCTGAATCCCAGAGGTTATTAAATAATTCAACAGCCCTTTTGGACAGCTTGTTTCATACCTAATGTTCATTGCTGTAATCAAATTAAATATGAAGATTAAGCTACAAAATGCACTTTGGGCTTTAATTTTTTTAAGTGAAATATTTCAAATTTGTAATTAAAAAAAAGAGGCTCTTAAATACAACCCAAATTTTCTTAACTAATTTTTCCTCAAATTGCTCACCCTTCCAGACAAAACTGTGCATGTATCTTGTGAGAGGATATTGAGACAGAGAATGAATGCCATCTTAAATGATATGCAGTTTTACTTAATGATATTACATTCAAAACCGTGGTGCACCCTGTTGTCAGGAACAGAGTGACTGGCTTATCTGCAAGAAACCTGCAAGTGCATTACAGAAAAACATATGTAATGATTACATTGTTGGAATGAACATACTCTCCTAGATGCTCCTTTTAAAAACGCACACCTGGCCAGTCTGAAATAACAGACTGAATAAGTGAGCTCTCTTGGCTCTCAAAAGGGCTCCCTGGCCTTTGGGCCTGATTCTGCCGCATGAGCTGTCAGCCAGAGCCCTTGGCTGCTACCATGGGAAGGGATGACCTGCTGCACTGCAGCAACCCCACCTCACAACCCTGCGGCAGAGAAGCTGTAGGGAGCCTCCTGGCTTATTCAGCCATACATGATTCTTGGGGCAATTAAAAAAAAAAAAAAAAAACTCTGAGAGGTTCAAAATGGAAGCTAAGCACTCATGAGTTGACATTTGCAAGGCTGTGTTCCAAGTGCCTGCCAAGCTAATATCACATCACCATCTACAGGTTTCTGAAGGACCTTCGACCTTCTTAGTAAAACAAGTAAGTGAGGTCCAAGCAGAGAAGCCAGAAGAGATTTACCCACTATGTGGCGAAGGCCAGGTCAGTGAGTCAGGCTCCAAATGAGAGGGAAAATGTTGAAAGGAAAGGAGTGTCTTAGCCCCTCACTGTTACAGGAAGCATCCAGACTCTACCTCAACACCTCCTTTACTCTGCACTGACCATGATTCGGTGGCAGGGACTAGCCAGCTGTTCACTTTGCCTGTTTTTTGCTCTTCCTAGCCACACATTTGTACTATGATTCCCAGCCTCCCTTGCAATTAGGTATAGTCATGTGACTGAATTCCAGTCAACGTCACTTTTACCTACAGCTACAACTTAAAGTGATTCTACACATAATCCTCCATACTCTCCTGTATTCTGGACCGATGTCAACACTCAGCTACCAGTCAGCTTAGTAAAAAAAGCTGAAGATGATGAAACTTTCATCAGCCTGGGCCTAGATCTGACCTAATTGAAAATTTCTATTCTTGATAACACTTACATGAGAAGGAAATAAAACTTTCTTATATCAGGTCAGTGAAGCTTCAGGATTTATTTACTAGCAGCTAGGTTTACCACCTGAATGCAGAGTTCCAAAGATTAGGAAGGACAGATAAGAAAGCCTTTCTCGTGATCAATGCAAAGAAATGAATTCAGTTCAGTTCAATTCAGTTGCTCAGTTGTGTCTGACTCTTTGTGACCCCATGGACTGCAGCACGCCAGGCTTCCCTGTCCATCACCAACTCCTGGAGCTTACTCAAACTCACATCCATTGAGTCAGTGATGCCATCCACCCATATCATCCTCTGTTGTCCCCTTCTTCTCCTGGCTTCAATCTTTCCCAGCATCAGGGTCTTTTCAAATGAGTCAGTTCTTTGCATCAGGTTTCAGCTTCAATATCAGTCCTTCCAATGAACACCCAGGACTGATCACATTTAGGATGGACTGGTTGGATCTCCATGCAGTCCAAGGGACTCTCAAGAGTCTTCTCCAACACCACAGTTCAAAAGCATCAGTTCTTTGGCACTCAGCTTTCTTTATAGTCCAATTCTTACATCCATACTTAACTACTGGAAAAACCATAGCCTTCACTAGATGGACCTTTGTTGGCAAAGTAATGTCTCTGCTTTTTCAAATGCTGTCTAGGGTGGTCATAACTGTTCTTCCAAGGAGCAAGCGTCTTTTAATTTCATGGCTGCAGTCACCATCTGCAGTGATTTTTGAGCCCCCCAAAACAAAGTTTGTCACTGTTTCCACTGTTTCTCCATTTATTTGCCATGAAGTGATGGGACTGGATGCCATGATATTAGGTTTTTGAATGTTGAACTTTAAGCCAACTTTTCCACTCTGCTCATTCACTTTCATCAAGAGGCTCTTTAGTTCTTCACTTTCTGCCGTAAGAGTGGTGTCATCTGCATGACTGAGGTTATTAATTTTTCTCCCAGCAATATTGCTTCCAGCTTGTGCTTCTTCCAGCCCAGCATTTCTCATGATGTACTCTGCATATAAGTTAAATAAGCAGGGTGACAATATACAGCCTTGACGTACTCCTTTCCCAATTTGGAACCAGTCTGTTGCTCCATGTCCGGTTATAACTGTTGCTTCTTGACCTGAATGCAGGATTCTCAGGAGGCAGTTAATGTGGTCTGGTATTCCCATCTCTTGAAGAATTTTCCACAGTTTATTGTGATCCACACAGTCAAAGGCTTTGGCATCAATAAAGCAGAAATAGATGTTTTTCTGGAACTCTCTTGCTTTTTCTGATGATCCCGTGGATGTTGGCAATTTGATCTCTGGCTCCTCTGCCTTTTCTAAATGCAGCTTGAACATCTGGAAGTTCACGATTCACATACTGTTGAAGCCTGGCTTGGAGAATTTTGAGCATTACTTTACTAGTGTGTGAGATGAGTACAATTGTGTGGTAGTTTGAGCATTCTTTGGCATTGCCTTTGTTCAATATTGGAATGAAAATTGACCTTTTCCAGTTCTGTGGCCACTGCTGAGTTTTCCAAATTTGCTGGTATATTAAGTGCAGCACTTTCACAACATCATCTTTTAGGATTTGAAATAGCTCAACTGGAATACCATCACCTCCACTAGCTTTGTTCGTAGTGATGCTTCCTAAGGCCCACTTGACTTCATATTCCAGGATGTCTGGCTCTAGGCGAATGATCACACCATCATGATTATCTGGGTCATGAAGATCTTTTTTATACAGTTCTGTGTATTCTTTGTGTGCAAAGAAATAGAGGAAAGCAATAGAATGGGAAAGACTAGAGATCTCTTCAAGAAAATTAGAGATACCAAGGGAACATTTCATGCAAAGATAGGCCCAATAAAGGATGGGAATGATATGGACCTAACAGAAGCAGAAGATATTAAGCAGAGGTGGCAAGAATACACAGAACTATGCAAAAAAGATCTTCAAGACCCAGATAGCCACAATGGTGTGATCACTCACCTAGAGCCAGACATCCTGGAATGTGAAGTCAAGTGGGCCTTAGGAAGCATCACTACAAACAAAGCTAGTGGAGATAATGGAATTCTTGTTGAGCTATTTCAAATCCTAAAAGATGATGCTGTGAAAGTGCTGCACTTAATATACCAGCAAATTTGGAAAACTCAGCAGTGGCCACAGAACTGGAAGAGGTCAGTTTTCATTCCAATCCCTAAGAAAGGCAATGCCAAGGAATGTTCAAACTACTGCACAATTGTACTCATCTCACACTCTAGTAAAGTAATGCTCAAAATTCTCCAAACTAGGCGTCAACAGTATGTGAACCATGAACTTCCAGATGTTCAAGCTGCATTTAGAAAAGGCAGAGGAACCAGAGATCAAATTGCCAACATCCACTGGATCATCGAAAAAGCAAGAGAGTTTCAGAAAAATATCTACTTCTGCATTATTGACTATGCCGAAGCCTTTGACTATGTGGACCACAAAAAACTGTGGAAAATTCTTAAAGAGACGGGAATACCAGACCACCTTAACTGCCTCCTGAGAATCCTGCATTCAGGTCAAGAAGCAACAGTTATACCTGGACATGGAACAACAGACTGGTTCCAAATTGGGAAAGGAGTACGTCAAGGCTGTATATTGTCACCCTGCTTATTTAACTTATATGCAGAGTACATCAAGAGAAATGCCAGGTTGGATGAAGCACAAGCTGGAATCAAGATTGAAGGGAGAAAATCAATAACCTCAGACATGCAAATGACACCACTCTTATGGCAGAAAGCGAAGAAGAACTAAAGAGCCTCTTGATGAAAGTGAAAGAGGAGAGTGAAAATGTTGGCTTAAGACTCAACATTCATAAAACTAAAATTATGGCATCCAATCCCATCACCTCATGGCAAATAGATGGGGAAACAGTGGAAACAGTGACAGACTTTATTTTTTGGGCTCCAAAATCACTGCTGATGGTGACTGCAGCCATGAAATTAAAAGACGCTTGCTTCTTGGAAGAAAAGTTATGACCAACCTAGACAGCATATTAAAAAGCAGAGATATTACTTTACCAACAAAGGTCCATCTAGTCAAAGCTATGATATTTCTAGTAGTCATGTATGGATGTGAGAGTTGGACTGTGAAGAAAGCTGTGCGCTGAAGAACTGATGCTTTTGAACTGTGGTGTTGAAGAAGACTTTTGAGAGTCCCTTAGACTGCAAGGTGATCCAAGAAGTCCATCCTAAAGGAAATCATTCCTGAAAGCTCATTGGAAGGACTGATGTTGAAGCTGAAGCTCCAATACTTTGGCCTCCTGATGTGAAGAACTGACTCATTTAAAGACCCTGATGCTGGGAAAGATTGAAGGCAGGAAGAGAAGGAACGACAGAGAATGAGATGGTTGTATGGCATCACCAACTCAATGGACATAAGTTTGAGTAAACTCTGGGAGGTGGCAATGGACAGGGAGGCCTGGCATGCTGCAGTCCATGGGGTCACAAAGAGTCGGACACAACTGAGAACTGAACTGAGCTGACAGCATTTCACATAGGTAGAGAGGCTGTTGATGAAAGGAGATGTTGTTTCAACTGTCATCTCCAAAGAATTCTTAGCGAGGGCTCCTCAAAACTATGCCATTTCCTCTACCCACAGAGCAAAAGCACATAATACAACAGTTAAAATCTTGTAAAACATTAACACAGGCCATTTAGTGACAACCATAATCTAAAACTGGAAGGACTTCGATAGCTGTTCCTGCATAACCCTCTGCATCCTCTTAGAGTTGGTATGAGAGAGAGATGGCCAAAGACTCTGACTCAAACCTAAAATCTGAAATCAAGCTGCTGCTGCTGCTAAGTCACTTCAGTCGTGTCCGACTCTGTGCAACCCCATAGACGGCAGCCCACCAGGCTCCCCTGTCCCTGGGATTCTCCAGGCAAGAACACTGGAGTGGGTTGCCATTTCCTTCCCCAGTGCGTGCAAGTGAAAAGTGAAAGTGAAGTCGCTCAGTCATGTCCGACTCTTAGCGACTCCATGGGCTGCAGCCCGTCAGGCTCCTCCATCCATGGGATTTTCCAGGCAAGAGTACTGGAGTGGGTTGCCGTTGCCTTCTCCAGAAATTAAACTAAATTCATCTAATAGAGGATAACGCTTGGGCACCTCCAGGAACTCTGTTCTTACAGAGCTCTTTTGATGGAGAAAAGCCTAGCCTGAAGAAATACTGCAGTCCATAGTCCACTCTATTGCTCAGCCCTTTGCGTTCTACCAGAGTGACTTCCTCTCCATCTGAGCTGCTCCCTGACATCTCCCAGTCGTTCTCAGGGCAATTGCAAGGACCTTACGTGGGGAGGGGATGCTGTGATTCCCACATCTCACATTAAGTGAAAAGGTGAAATTACTAATGTGACATCTCAGAACCATCTAAAATCAACCCAAATTCAGGGAGGAAATATTCAGGGGTTAAGAGGTGACATCTGTAGCCCACTATCCAAGTTTACATGCTGTTTCTATTGCTTAGGTGAATCTAACCATGGGTAGGCTCTTTGCTAAGTTTCCATTTTCTCCCACAAAGTGGAGATGATTAAAAAAAATAGTCACACCACAGATTATTAGAAAAGATTAAATTGAATAATATAAGCAAAGTGTTGGGTATATAATAGATATTCAGCAAGCAGTTGCTGATATTAGGAGAGAAAGGCAGATGTTATGGTGTTTGCAATGAACCCAAGAAATCCTGGCCAGGGTCTGGGAAAGCAGTACAGCTGTATCTATCCCTGTGTTTACTAAAAAGCAGATTAGGGGTAACCACGCTCTCAAGCCATGTTCTAGACTGGATTAGAGCCACTGTCTCAGGACAGAAGGTAATAAAAATAATAAAATAGTAAACATATAGTAGTTATAGTTCATATGTAAGTCATCTATATAGCATTTATATATAGATAGTGGTTTAAAGCATAGCAAGGATTTTTACACATACTATTGGATCTAACCTTTAAAATCCTAGAATATAGAAAATGCAGATGTTTTTATTTCCACCATACAGATGAACAAATTGAGGCTCAGAGATAGGACATAATTTGCTAAAATCCACACAGTCATCAATAGAGCCAGACTTTAAGTCCCAGGCCTCTCTATTCCAAAGACGATGGATTCATCCTCTCCGCGTGGAGAGAGGATTTGTCAGAGAGACATTTGATCCTTGCTAATCAGAAAGGATTTTAAATGAGGACATAAAAGAAAATCTTAGAAGAATGGGGTTCTCAGTGAAGCAGGGAGGGAAGCAGAATGTTAAGATCTTTCTCCTAGAGATGAGGGATTTTCCCAGGCTCCAAGAACACGTGGAAGGAAGCCAAAGAAAGGAAGACTGTGGAGGTAAAGCCATGGATGAAAGCTGATGGAACTCCAGAGGGGAATGGTGATAATAGAACTTGCTGAAGGGCCCTTCCTTTGCACTTAACATCATGCTAAAGCTTTGATAGATATCCTATTTAATCCTCCCAGTTCTATGCATGTGTAATATTGTTATTCCCATTTTACAAGTAAGGAGACTAAGGTCCACAGTCATATAGCTAGTGACTGGTAGGTAGTGCACAGTGGAATCAAGGTTCAGATCTGGCTTGGTCTGACATCAAAGCTCATGTTGATCTATCCCCAGTTTATGTAGCCCCAGAGGCTCATAGATAAAGCAAGATGTACAGTGTCTCTCATTGGCTACTCCCAGGAGTGCACAAGAAGCTGAAGGGTGAATGTAAAATTAATAAACCAAGCTATATAAAATATACCTAAGCTGTATAAAATGAAACTAAGCTAAATTTTAAAATCATAGCATGATGTCATCTCACCCCAAGAGAAGTAGAATATTCAATATGGAGAGACAGAACTATAAAGACTAACCTTGGACATGGAGTAAAAGAGCAATGGCTTAGAGAGGTAACCTGACATTCAAAACAACAGTACAATGAGCTGGGAAGCAATCTTTCTGCATGCTGAGTCTCTCAGTCATGTCCAAAACTCTTCTGGACAGTAGCCCGCCAGGTTCCTCTGTCTATGGGATTCTCCTGGCAAGAATACCAGAGTGGGTTGCCATATCTTCCTGCAGGGGGATCTTCCCAACCAAGGGATCAGACTCATGTCTCTAGCAGCTGGGAAGCTCCCAAGTGGCACTAGTGGTAAAAGAATCCGCCTGCCAGTGCAGGAGACACAAGAGATGTGGGTTTGATCCCTGGGTCAGGAAGAACTTCCTGGAGGAGGAAATGGCAACCCACTCACAGCTTAGGGGAGATGTATTCCACTCCAGTGTTCTTGACAGGAGAATCCCATGGACAGAGGATCCTGGCTGGCTACAGTCCATGGGGTTGCGAAGAAGTCAGACATGACTGAAGCAACTGAGCACACAATCTTCCTAGCATGTGTCTAAAATCACAATAAACTATCCAACAATGTCCTCATATTTTAATATCTCTGGAAATATACTTCTATGTAATTTCTCATATAGATATTCTAACAGTTAGAGATTTAAAGAAAGTGTGCCCGCTCTAAGAAATATATATATCATCTTTTTTTTTGAAAAAAAAAAGAGTTTTCTCTTTAACAAAAAAAATCTAATCAAGAGTGTTTCCTAAGGAAGAAAAAATTGATTTAAAAATTTAGAGTTATTTCATTGTAGCCTATTTCTATCCCTCTATCATCCCTGATATCATTTTACTGGTGCTGTTCACTATGTTCTAGGTTGACAGAGGAGGGAGGAAGGGACAGAGGGACCAAAACTAATCACATGTCCAATCTACAGCACACGTCTTATATCATTTACCGTAGTCTCCTGAACTAAGTATTCTTTTTTTTTGTTTTTTGTTAACTGTGACAGACTTTATTTTGGGGGGCACCAAAATCACTGCAGATGGAGACTGCAGCCATGAAATTAAAAGACACTTGTTCCTTGGAAGAAAAGCTATGACCAACCTAGACAGCAATTAAAAAGCAGGGACACTACCTTGCCAACAAAGTCCATCTAAGTCAAAGCCATGGTCTTTTCAGTAGTCATGTATGCATGTGATAGCTGGATCATAAAGAAAACCGAGCATCAGAGAATTGACGCTTCCGAACTGTGGTGTTGGAGAACACTCCTGAGAGCCTCCAAGGGGCTGTCCAAGGCTGCAAGGAGATCCAACCAGTCCATCCCAAAGGAAATCAGTCCTGAATATTCACTGGAAGGACCGATGAAGAAGCTGAAACTCCAGTACCCCGGCCACCTGATGGGAAGAGCCGACTCATTGGAAAAGACCCCAATGCTGGGAAAGACTGAAGGCAGGAGAAGAAGGGGACGACAGAGGATGAGATGGTTGGATGGCACCATCAACTCGATGGACATGAGTTTGTGTATACCCCGGGAGTTGGTAATGGACAAGGAGGCCTGGCATGCTGCAGTCCATGGGGTCGCAAAGGGTCAGACACAACTGAGCAACAGAACTGAACTGACTCCTAGTTTTTAAAAAAAATCCATACAGTTCTCCATAGTGGTTGTTTCAATTTACATTCTTACCAACAGTACAGTAGAGTTCCCTTTCTCTACATCCTCTCCAGCATCCTTTGTTTGTAGATTTTTGATGATGGTCATTCTGACCAGTGTAAGGTGATCATGAACTAAGTATTCTTATGTCTACTTGCAGACCCAGAGTACAGTCAGACTCCATAAAGGGGTTGTTGTTTGCCTTGTGAATACAAACTGCTCTCCGTTTCTATTCCATACATTCTTACATCTGTGTCTTTGCTCACACTCTTTACTCCACATGGGTTGCCTTCCCTGGCCTCCATTTCTTCTTGCTCAAGTCCTGCACGTCCTGCAGTTCCAGATCTGATCACTGCAGCTGGGAGCTCTCCTTCCTCTGAGCTTTGTTATGACCTTCATTTATGTAGTACTTCTTATTTACACATATTGCTCATCTCCCCTAAGATGTACCTAACTTGAGGGCAAGATTCTTAACTAATTCACCCTTGTGTCACCTTCAGGGCTTTGCACAGAGAGGATGCTCAATCAATAGCTGTTCAGTGTTTGTTCCCTGACTGCAGACTTGATTCTCAACAACCAGATCTTCCTGCATAAGCCCAAGCCACAGGGATCACCTGCTGCCAGGAACTGAATCCACCAAAACTCACCTGGGAGCTCTATCCTCCCATAGGACCACATGTGATCCTCTGAAAATACATAGAAGTAAATAACTTCTAACTAGGCAGGAAGTCTTGGCAGCAGAGACAAAATATTAGAAATGTAACTACTCTTCAGGTAATAAACATTTATTAAGATAGTAGAAATCACTATTGAAATGCTATAGCTCAACAATCACTCATATGTTGTCTTGTCCTACTAAATGTCCAGTCAGTTCAAATGAATAGGTCAGCCCTGGTTTGGAATGTTAATTCTGATAGTATTTAAAAGCTCTTTCTATTCGGTCCCTAAGCCACTTTTCCCTAGGAGGGTGGTGATCATATGAATTGCTAGAAAGTCTCTGTAAGCACACACAATGGGCTCTCATAAATATTAATTGAGCACAACAGGATCCTCAGCTGTCAGGTGTTAGGTGAAGTGCACATTTTTGCTAGATATTTTGAGTCACCCTAACTTTACTTATCTTCATGAGCCTAAATATACCAAGGACAACATAGGGTCTTGTCTTAACCCTTATTCCAAAGTGTGTGAAAGCAAAATACATTACTTTTCAAATCACTTCTACATTATCTCAAGAGTCCTTTATAATGCTATTAGCCCTCTTTGCAGTTGAAGAAACTGAAATTCAGGAAGGTTAATTAACCTACCCAACACTTTGTTAAACTTTAAAACTCAACCTTTATAGACACTATGTAGTACAGAAAAAGCAATGAGATAACCACTCTAGAATATTACCAGAGAGAATGTACACTGAGAAAATATTTTCAAAAGCAATTACATTAAGAATAAATATATATGTATGTATGTATAAATAATATTGTATATGTAATATTTACCCATTAATTCCACTTCTAGAAATAGAGCCTAAGAAATAATCAGAGATATGATTTTTTAATCTCATATAAAGATGTTTGTTATAATATTACTTATGATAATGACAAATAGTAAAATAAGAATAGCTAAGCAATAATATAGCTATAATATGTAGTCCTTGGAAATTTTTAAGTGGTTTTTAAGGTAATAAAATAATCTGACATACTATTAAGTGAGAAAATATAGTATGATTCCAATTCAAAAGGCTAGGGTAAAGCACAGCAAAATATTAGCAGTGATTGTCCTTTCTTTTTTATATGTTTCTGTTTTCAAAATTTTCTACCAAGTTCAGGTGTTACTTTTGTAATCTGAAAAATAATTTATTTTAAAACAACAAATAAATTAAAAATCACATCCACAGTTACACAAGAAATGAAAGTCAGCCCTTTATCTTCAACTTCAGAGCTCTGGTCCCTGAACCACCCTCCCTCATTCTGCAGAGTAATGAGCCATCATATAAAATACATCAGCATTGCTGAGTCATCAGACAATTATGCAAAATAGCCAATCAGTATGAAGTAAATTATATTAGATTGTTTCATGTGTAATCTTATGCAGACATAGCCCCAGAAAGGGAATCAGTACCACTTAACTCCAGACTAATGTGCATTGTCTGCCATGATTCCTACAATTTTATTTCTTAAATATACTAAAACTACTGGACCCTCCTCTATCTGTAACAGTTTCTTCCAATCATCTAATAATACCCTTTGTTTCAAATTAAAGTTACCACCAAATCTGGGCATAAGACAGTCCTCAAATTCCTTATGAACTACAATTAACCTGCTATAAAATATTTTCATTCCATCTTCTCAGAAAAGAAATTGGAGTGAGAAACCTCTCACTAGCAATTCTTTGTTGATGGCCATTAACCAATGACACAAAGAATTATTACCCATAGCAAATGTGTAATGTCTTCAAGGACTAAAGTATTTCATATTCTGTCCTGTAAGTAAAATTTTACAGTGGATACATTTGTTTATATTATATATTATTCATGTTTATATTCTACACACAGGTCTCTAATGGAGATATCATTCTTGGGCCATACTGTTGGAAGAAAGGACAATTGGAAGTCCAGAAAAATTCCTGTAAGTTCTTTACTGGCAACATCTATAAATGAAAGAAAACCAGGTGACTTGGGGAACTACATGTCCTATTGCTTACATTACAATTTGAAAGGACTGTACATTATAATTGATTATTGTCATCACTTCACTAATCTCAAGAACTCAACTAACATTGGGGAGTAAAATGGAAAGGAGCTGGCGATGAGAAAAATTGTCTTTTTTGAGTTATGCACACATTGAGATCTGCAATAAATCTAATATATGAATGGGCTCAGTGCCACCTGCACACACTAGTTTTCACTTGGAAACATCATGCTGTAAAACTAAAGGAGGAGGAGACATTTTTCATTTTTGATGATGTACGAGAGACATGACTTTCACTGTTCTTTAACACAGTCACTAGACAAGGGACTCAGGCTATTGTGAATCAATGATTAATAATGTGTCCATTGTTACCATGGAAGCCTTACTTCTGGATCATCTCCCCTGAATATGGGACAAATTACTATTGTTTGAGTAAAGCAGAAAAGAGTAGAGCTTGTTTTTCTTTTCCCAAGTTGCTGGCTCAGACTGATATGTTTTAGTTGCTAAGTCATGTCTGACTCTTTCTCAGCCCCATGGAATGTAGCCCACCAGGCTCCTCTGTCCATGGACTTCTCCAGGCAAGAATACTGGAGTGGGTTGCCATTTTCTTTTCTAGGTCAAACTGATTACCTTAATTTATATTCCCCTCTGACCTGATAAATGTTATTCCAGTATCAGATAATAGTGTAGGAATTGTATAGTCCTGTGTTAGACTCCTTTAAGGAAAGTTTCTGGTCTAAAGTAAAACAATATGTTAAGAATGGCTCAGACGGTAAAGAATCCAGCTGCAATGCGGGAGACCTGGGCTTGATCCCTGGTTGGGAATATCACCTGGAGAAGGGATTGGCAACCCACTCCAGTATTCTTGCTTGGAGAACCCCATGGACAGAGGAGCACGGCGGACTACAGTCCATGGGGTCGCAAAAGAGTCAGACACGACTGGGCAACTAAGCACAGCACAGCACAGTGTTAGACTCCTTTAAGGAAAGTTTCTGGTCTAGAGTAAGTAAAAGAATATGTTAAGAAAGGAAAACATTATCAAGCTTTTCATTTGCCGCCTAAGTCTTTTTCCAGAAGTTCTTTAATAATGGCTTTAAAATTTAAGATTTATAGATATGAGATACACTGCCAACACTGACAAACTCTTTCATGCTTCCTTTGACTGAGATCATTCTTCTTGGTCCTTTATTTATTATCTCTATTGGGATATTATTATATCCCAAACATAAGTACACAAGCTTACAGGAGCTTCAGACAAATCACTTCAGTCATAAATAGTAAATGTGTTTCATAGAACACTTATACACACTTTATCTTGTTCTAATTTTTAAATGCTGATTTTTAAATTGTGGCTTAGATTTGGAAGTAACTTTTATTCTTGCCTTGAAAAGGTTTAAAAAATGGAAGTTCTGGCATTTTGTAGTCCAACAAATTTTTAATCTATATGCATCAGTTAATTCAATCACTAAATATTTTCCTATAAGGTCTTTTAGGAATTAGAAATATAAAAATGGGGCAGCTCAGAGCACACTGGGATGCTTTGATACACATAATACATTCTGGAATTTCTATGCTACCACAGTTTCTGCAAAAGTTTTCCCTGCTTTGACAATTTCATTGAAACTATTTTTCACTTCTAATGAATTTTTATTGCCACTTAATAAAAAGTTACCTTGGCCTTTATTTTCAGGATCATTTTCCTTGCAAAATTATCTTTAATTCCTAAGAGATTTTTTGTAGCAGTTACACTGAATAGCATTCTTAAATTTCAGGATTCCAGACACTTTTACTCCACATATTTTGCCTTATAACATTGGGATTTGTGAAATTATTCCTCCCCTGCATTATTTGAAGCTGAGGCTGAGAAAAGGACAGAGAGAAACTCTACAGGGATCTGTCTTACATTGACCTCCTTTTTAAAAAGTACCTTTTTCTCCTGATGATGTCTGTCTTAGACAGGGGGCCCAGACCCCCAGGTTGGTGGCCAGTGTGTTCTAGTCTATACCCCCATTGCATGCTGAGCTCTCATTCAACAAGTTCTCACTATTCAACTATACACTTTTCAAACAGGCAAAACATATTTCCCTCCCTCATCCCCAAGTTCTCGAGGTGAGGGAAGTGGAGAAAGATTGCAAAGTTTTTGTTATTGTTTTGGAAGGAGGCATTTTAACACAATTTTTGAACTCCTCTGAATGTTATTTAAGACCAAGCTTAATGCCATACTTCTTCTCCCTCTCAGCTCTTGAGTGCTCACTGCCTCCTTACAAGGGGTGTTTTCGGAATAACAATCCAGGGAGCATTATTTGCCATTTTCACCAAGTTCCTGCTCTTTACAGTTACACATTTGGAAATGTCAATCATCTGTACAAGACAGTTAGAGCTGTTACATCTCCAGCAGCACGGGAAAAGAAACCCAAGCACTCACTCTGGAGAGCAGGGTCAAACAGGGTCTCACACAGCCGGTGCAGGGAGGGGGGTCTTACCTGTGAGGCATGCCGGTGGCGTAGGCAGTGGTGTGCTCGGTGGACAGCTCCCAGAGTTTTAGGTACCAGTTCATCTCCACTTCTCGCACCAGAGCCAGTTGCCGTGCCCTGAGTTGAGTTTGCCCCGAGGGGCTGAGGCTGCTGTCTTTCCCATTTTCTGCAGCTTTCTTGGGAGATTTGTCTTTGCTCCCTACAGAAAACCCAGATAGTTTCCTTAACTTGGGATTCTCTTCTGAGATCTGACCCCCTGCTGCCCCGGTCCGGGCTGCCAGCATCCTGGATGTTTGAGTCTGTCTTTCAGAAAAAAATTGAAGTCACTGTCATCAAAGTAATTTGAATTGATTTTTCTGTTTCTGCCTCCCTCTTCTCTCCTGTCCTCCCCCATCCCCTTAACCTTATCTTGCCACAAAGCTGTAATCGAGCCGAGTCTGCAGCAAGGGATGAAAGGGTATCTCTAACTTTCCTGAGGAAGAGCTAAGGCGGCCACTCTCTGTGAGATCCTGGAACATGGAAATTTTCAAAACAACCCCCAGTGACTTTGTAATACTGAAGCATTATGGTGCTGTTTCTTATACAAAGTTTGGAGTTCTTCTTCACTTAACAATGATAACTTTGAACCTTAGATCATTAGAGTTTTGTAAATTATATTTGATCATCATATTAGAGTTATAAAAATATGAGGCTAATGGAGGCTCATTAGGCATTCTTAATTAGAGTCCCTTTAGAGTTTTTAAAGTTTTAATGTGAATTTCCTCAAATAAGTATAACAATATCACAGCAAGGGCAGGATTATCCCTTTTGTAATAATTAGCCTTAAAATAATATTTTCAATCTATTTTATAATCTTTAGGGAAAAGGAGGTTTTTGAATATCAATGAGCCACTTAACATATGTCAAACATTCTTTCATTTCTGCAGCCTATCATAACAGATTCAGTCATTAATCCTCTCAGTACTTGTGATGGGTAGAAGCATAAGAATCACTTTGCAATTGAGGAGACTGAGATGAAGTTGGAATTAAAAAAAAAAAGTAGATAGGAAGTGGTGAGAGCCTATGTGTGCATGGATGTGGATGTGGTGGTGAATGTGCCCACTACACATGAAAACTAATTCTGAAGATGAAAAGAAAATTCAGTTAATGGCCCTTGTGCTTAAGATGAATGAGATTGACTCACATGCCTACCAACTAATCTCACCTCTGTCATAGCTCAGGAGACAATGATATCAGTGCCCAGTTAGGTGTCTGAAGTGAAGTGAAAGTCGTTCAGTTGTATCTGACTCTTTGTGACACCATGGACTATACAGTCCATGGAATTCTCCAGGCCAGAATACTGGAATGGGTAGCCATTCCCTTCTCCAAGGGATCTTCCCAACCCGGGGATTGAACCCAGGTCTCCCACATTGTGGGTGGATTCTTTACCAGTTGAGCCACCAGAGAAGCCCAAGAATACTGGAGCAGGTAGCCTATCCCTTCTCCAGGGGATCTTCCTGACCCAGGAATCGAACTGGGGTCTCATGCAATTGCAGGTGGATTCTTTACCAACTGAGCTATCGGAAGTCCACTTAGGTGCCTACCGCAGTTATTTGATGACACCCAAATCCCAAGCTTCCCTGCTAGCTCAGCTGGTAAAGAATATGCCTGCAATGCAGGAGACCCTGGTTCAATTCCTGAGTCAGGAAGATCCCCTGGAGAAGGGATAGGCTACCCGCTCCAGTATTCTTGGGTTTCCCTGGTGGCTCAGATGGTAAAGAATCTGTCTGCAATGCAGGAGACCTGGGTTTGATCGCTGGGTTGGGAAGATCCCTGGAGGAGAGCATGGCAACCCACTCTAGTGTTCTTGCTTAGAGAATCCCCATGGACAGAAGAGCCTGGCGGGCTAAAGTCCATTGGATCACAAAGAGTTGAACATGGCTGAGTGACTAAGCATAGAACACACACACAATTCCCAAGCATCCAGACCTAGTCAGCCTCAGGGTCTCATGTATCAACTGCCTCAGTGTCTATTACATGTAAAAAACTCAGGAAAGTTAGTGAATTTCTCTATCTATTGAAGATCATAAATTATAAATCATGGAGGTATATTTAGGTCTTATAGCCTCTGAGACTGGCAGCAGAGGAAGAGGGAGGCTCTTTTTAAAGAGTTAGCTCTACTGGAAAGCTTGTTTGTGTCTCTGAGGATCTTGGCTGTTAGTCAATCAAAGCCAAAAATGAGAGAACAGCAAATCACACCATGTGCACTGTCCCATATTCAGGTAAAAGTGGTTTAGTATTAGTATCCAGGTAGTCTAGGATTAGAACCATGACCACCAAGCCATGGCACCTGAAAGAACTACCAAAGGGCAACAAGACAGCAACCAAGCACCAGATCTGTCCCACCTGAGGCTGTGCAAAACTGTAACACCAGCAGCCTCTCCAGTTGCTCTCCCTGCCCTTCCATCCCTTGAGTCATTGGAAGAGCTCTGGCAACATGGTATCCATAGCAACAGATTCCTGAAAGTGTAGACTCTGGGAGACAGTCTCCCTGGACAGATATCACTGGGGATGTGTCAACAGTGGGCTCTGCAATGGAGCTGGGCAGGGTTGGGGTCTATACTCATTCAGCCAAGGGGGTCTTCACACTTCCCTTGGCTTGCCTTTCTCGAGAGGCAGGGCTGTTTAAGAGCTCCGCTCTGGAGTCAGACTGCTTGGATTTGAATCCTAACTCCACCACTCACCTGCTCTGTGATCTTAGGCAAATTACTTAAGCGACTGTGCTTTAGTTTCCACAGCTATTAAAAAAAAACAAACAAACAGATAATTATATGTATGTAGCAGTTTTTAATTACAGCCCTCAAATTCTTCAACATCCCTTTCATTGAGAGGTGGGATCTGTTTCCCTTCCCTGAATCTCGGTGGGCTTCTGACTGCCTTTGTTACTGAAAGCAAGTCTGTGTGCCTGACACACAGGGAGGCTAAACCATATCAAAACGTCAGCATTTGGAGCAGAGAAAGGTTTATTTCAGGGCCACGGGAGGAAAGGGGTGGCTCATGCCCTTAAAAGCCTTAAACTCCCCAAAAGCTTTCAGCAAAGCCCTTTTATAAGAAAGGTGAGACAGGAGCACAGTTAGTTGTTGCAAACTTCTCAGTGTCAGATTCTTTATTCTTGAAGTCAGGTCACAATATTTCTGTAAACCTCCACCAGATAAACATTATTCTCTGTTCTGACAAGAAAAGGCAAAGTCCCAAGGCTCAGATCTTTCCCTCCGAGGACCAGGCCCCAGCTAGGAGGAATGGGTCCCTGTACAGGCCGGTTACCCTGCTCAAGAGCATTCGCCTAGCACCCAGTCTGGGTCCTCCCACCAGTGCCCAGGCTGGGAGGCAGATATCAGCTGGTGGCACCCTCAGACCCAGGACCCCAGACCCTGCCCAGCTTTCCTCACTGAGGGAGCCAGGCACCCAGGACCTAGCAGGCCCTCAGGCTCCTCAGGCTGCCCGAACGGGTGGCGGGGCGGTGGGGGAAGGGGAGAAGAGGGAGGGGAAGTGGTGAGGTCTCACCGGCTGTCACCCAAGGTGACTGCAACTGCTATTAAGTGCTGGAGATGGAGGAGAGGTTCACCACTGCCTCAAGGCCTGGGCCAGTGGGCAGCCACAGTGAGCCCTGCAGAACACAGCCTTCAGCCTGTTCCCAGCCATCTCATCCACTGGCCAGAGTCCAGAGAACCCAGGGGAGAAAAGCACCATCTGCCTCTCACCTCACTCTCCACCCCGAGGACCACTGTCCAGTCAGCCACTGGTAGAGCTTGACCTCTAACCCTGCGCTGAGGATCTTGGTAGCTAATGGTCTCACAAGTTAATGGTCTCTAGAGCTAAGTCTCGTGATAACAGCCATGAACCTGCCCCACCCCTATTACACTTTGATCAGTAAAAGGGATGCTAGATGACTTCCACAGCTACATCAGAAAGGCTGCGTGGCTTTCACCTACCTTCCTTCATTCGGGAGGAAACTAGATATCACGTCAGGAATCCAATTACCTTGATAATGTTCTGGTGGAGAGTCCCATGTAGGTGCTCTCATCAGTAGCCAACGTCAACCACCAATTCTGGGAGCTACAGGGCTTGGTGAACCCTTGGGTAACTTGAGTCCCAGCCAACATCCAATTGGGATGGACAGAGAAGCCTGTCCATGCTGTCCATAGGGTCACAAAGAGTCAGACACTACTGAAGCAACTTAGCACAGCATAGCACAAGTGAGAACGGTACACACAAGCCCTCATTGCGAGCTAAATAAAATCATTGCTTTATTGCCACTATTAAATTTTAGATTAATTATCCAGCAGAAATAGTAAACATCGTTAAAGGTTTATATCCTTATTATAAACCTTTAACAAAATACAAACTACTTAGAACAGGGTCTAGCATATATTAGCATTTAATAAGCATTAATATTTATTCTCCAGGTTAGATACTATTGCAGCACTAAATTTCAAACTTCTGCTTACGGTTCCCTTTTAAATTTTTGAAAAGCTAAGCATCAACTTAAATATTTTAAATATGCAACCTTTGTCATCTTAAATTTAAATAGTCACAAAAGATGCCACATCCAGCATATTATAAGTATTGCTGCTTTTAAAATAACATTGTTACATCACTATCTTAAATATCCCCAATGGAACTTAAATGCCACAGCTATTTGATATC
This sequence comes from Giraffa tippelskirchi, assembly GCF_054371585.1. Lineage (NCBI taxonomy): Eukaryota > Metazoa > Chordata > Mammalia > Artiodactyla > Giraffidae > Giraffa > Giraffa tippelskirchi. The sequence goes on along the minus strand of NC_137276.1, from coordinate 126,003,668 downwards.
TATCATCATCCATTTAAAAAATTCATAAGCATGCTCTTCTTTAGCAGTTGGAAATCTTACATTCTGCCTTTTTCTCTCTGAACTTGTTTTTCCAGTCTCTTCCTCAGCCATAATTTTACCTGGATGTAAAATACCTGTATGCTGGAAAATATTTTACAGATGTCCCTATCAAATAACTCTCTGCAACAAAAGTATGGGCATAAAATGATAAATTTTTATTTTCTATGTCCACAAGACTCTATTATAAAGTGTCTTAGAGACTGAGTTATTGCAACATTATTGGATATAATTGGTTAAAACTAGATTTTCTAAATTTTGATGTTATTGTTTAATAAAAAAATAAAATTTTATTGAAAAAGTGTCTTTTAATGACAAGGATAGGGTTGGGATTTTTTCTGAATTAGCCCACACTTCTTTGCAAATTGCCAATTTAAGGACCAGGACCCAGAGATATGGAGAACAGTCCTTTCCAGCACCAATAATCTGGATTCTATCTAGGAGCAAACACTCTATGCACTGAATATTTCTTAAGAGGTCAGTTCCTGTCACTCTCACTTTATGATATTAATACACAGCACATGGGCTATTTGCTCCACTAAAGCCTTGGATTTTTTTTTTCTTTACCTGTCTGTTGCAAGGTTAGTTTCTTTTGTTAATTAGCTAACCATTTTTACTACCTTTTAAATACTTAGCACTGTGTAGTAAGTCACTTTGTATTCCTACAGCATTTCTGCTGCTTTAAAAGGCTACACATTTCTTTAGAATGTCATTGTTGAAGGAAAATGTAGTTTTTCTTGATAGATTTTAGGACATTGCTACTTTTAAAGCATGCAGAAACCCTCCCTGATAATGTTTAAGTGTTTGGCAAACAAACAAAACATATTGAAACCATTTGTGCAATGTGTGCCAAAAGCTATGCTATCTCTGCAATCACCGCTTAAAGGAAATAACAGAAAAAAACACACTTAGTGTGGAGAAAAGGGAACCCTCTTACACTACTGATAGGAATATAAACTTGTGCAGTCACTATGGAAGACAGCATGGAGATTCCCTAAAAAACTAAAAATAGAGCTACCATATGATCTAGTAATGCCACTCCTGGACATATATCTGGAGAAAACCAGAACTCAAAAGATACATGCATCTCAGTGTTCACAACAGCATGATTTACAATAGCCAAGACATGGAAACAACCTAAATGTCCATCAGCAGAACAGATAAAGGAGATATAATACATATATACAGTGGACTACTACTCAGCCATAAAAAAGAACAAAATAATGTCATTTGCAGCAACATGGATAGACCTAGAGGTTATCATACTGAGTGAGGTAAGTCAGAAAGAAAAGGATAAATATCATATGATATCACTTATACATGGAATCTAAAATATGACACGAATGAATTTATTTATAAAACAGACTCACAGACATAGAAAACAAACTTATGGTTACCAAAAGGGAAAGGTGTAGGGAGGCATAAATTAGGAATCTGAGATCAGCAGATACAAACTACTGTGTATAAAATAGATAAACAATAAGGTCCTACTGTATAGCACAGGGAACTATATTCAATATCTTCTAATAAAGTAATAGAATATGAAAAAGAATATATATGTACACACACAGAGATAAAACAGAATCACTTTTCTATATACCAGAAACTAAAAACATTGCAAATCAACTACTTGATTTTTTAAAAAAATGCTTAACAGAAAAAAAGGAAAGAAAATACTCCCTCTATGAGCATTTATAATCTTTTACAGAATCTAGAGAATTAAAAATCATCTAAACTTTCTATATCTCCTCCCCTTTAAAGGAGAATAATGGTTTTAAAAAGGAAAAATAGAGAGTGTGCAAAAGAGGAGGTAATTATTTTCTTATTTTTAAAAGTAGACAAGATCTGATGGTAAGTGCTACTTAAATTCATGGTCTCCAACCTAGGCAGGCCCTATTCCTTGGCAGCAACCAGGATCAATGATATTTTGTGATCTTACAGGAAACATTTGGGATCTCAGACCAACAATAATCCTATTCCCATCATTGCCCTTTATTGCCATAATTTACTCAAATTTCTATCTTTAAAACTTGAAAGACCACTTGTTAATAGACTTAGAAAGCACTTCCAGTTCATAAAAGCTATTATGGGGTCCAATATCTAAATCTACTCCTCACTTGTTGGAGTTCTGAAAATGGTGATGATTTTGGTCAAGTTCCTGTTTAGGTCCATTGCTTGGTTCCCATCCTAGGGGCTGACCCTAATTCACTCACTCACAATAAAAATAACACACCTGGACTCTTAGCATGTGGTCCAGTATGAGCTCAAATATTTCTTTAGCTCCACATTGGAAAAGTGACTAATAGCCCACATTTCTGATGTACCATCTCTACCATTTGTAGGCTGTTACTGCCCTGTTACCTGGTAGGAAAAATGACTCCATTTCCCATCCACTCCTGATCCTTAGGAGTATCACTCCGTGTAAGAGTAAATTCAACTAAAATATTGTGTAGAAGCCGTTTACTGATATTTTCCAATGCGATGATCACACTGCCTCAAGTTAATGGGAGCCTCACTAATAAAATCCACATGTATTATGAATGAGAACATGATTGACAAAAGGAAAACAAGATATGTATTTAAGGAAGTGGTTGTCTATTCAAAAGATAGCCTGAGAGGTCACTTAAATCTGGAGAAGCAGAAATAGTTTAATGGGATTTCACATCAGACAGAGGTTAGTGGCCCAAGCTCTGCTGCAGATGAGCTGTGTGACCTGGGAAAGTTGATTAACCTCTCTGAGTACCAGTGTCCCCATTGGCACAAGGAGGCAGTACAGATTACAATATTTCTATGAGGATTATAGATAATGAGGATAAAGTGTAGTGCTCAAAAAAAACTATAGATATTATTATGATAACATCTTATAATTTATTGTTACATTATTTACATTTTAACGCCTAGTGAAAAGTGAAAGTGTTAATCTCTCAGTTGTGTAGAACAATTTTGGGTCCTTATGGACTATATAGCCTTCCAGGGTCCTCTGTCCATGGGATTTCCCAGGCAAGAATACTGGAGTTGTTTGCCATTTACTCCTCCAGGGGATCTTCCCAACACAGAATCGAACTGGGGTCTTTTGAAATGCAGGCTGCATAGCAGGTAGATTCTTTACTGTCTGAGCTACCAAGGAAGCCCTTTAACACCTAGTGTTTTGGTATTTTTTTAATGTGTCAAGGGATTCATATATACTTTGACTTAACAATGCATATGGAAGAGTTTGGACCAATTTTTTGGCCCAATGTTTTTGGAGTCTAAAAGCTGGTTTACATGTAATTGCCCAGTACTAGTGAAGTTTAAGGCATAACAGCAGGGAGCTCTTTATTCCATGATATCTGGACCTAATTTAAGACAGCCCGCATAGGTTGGTTAATGGTGAGGAGACTAGAAACAGGTAACTTAAAATATCTAAGGTAACTTAAAAGGGCTCCAGTGCTGTGACTGGCAAGGATATGAATAGGAAAATGCAGGAGACCAACAGGGACCTCAGACTGAACACACCAGCAGTTAGGTGGCAGGAGGGGACCCGCCCATCCACAGGGCTGAAGACACTCCAGAGCTGCTCTCTGCTTCTATCATTCTATAAAGGACCCTAGAAAAGGTTCTGGGACACTGGAATTCTCAGGTGCTATAAGGGATGGGGACTCATTGTCTTTGTTCATATTCACATTATCAGTACAAAGACAAGTTTTTGCTACTCAAAGTGTTGTCCAAAAGCCAACAGTGTGGCAGCACCTGAGAACTTACTAGAAATGCAGGATTACCCCAGACCTAATGAATCAGGACCTACATTTTAATAAAATCCCCCAGGTGATTCATATGTGCATTGAAGTTTGTAAAGTAATAGTTCCCAAACATTGGGAGATTGTGTGTGGAGGGCTAAGCAATGTGGAGAATGTATAATTTTTGAGCAGTACAAAAGAAACTGAGATGTAGCAAGGTTTAGTAATTTTCTAAATTCACCGAAGCCTGTCTGATTCCCCAAATCCCTGCTCTTTCATTTTATTGAGTAGGTGCTCTTTAAACATAAGTTGGATGCCTGGTAAAGAATATGAAAATGAAAGTGTCAATTGCTCAGTCGTGTCCAACTCTTTGCAACCCCATGGACTGTAGCCTGCCAGGCTCCTCAGTTCATGGAATTCTCCAAGCAAGAATACTAGAGCGGGTGGCAATTGCCTTCTCCAGGGGATCTTCCCAACCCAGGGATCAAACCCAGGTCTCCAGCATGGCAGGCAGATTCTTTACCATCTGAGCCACCAGGGAAGCCCATTAAAGAACATAATTTCTATACAAAATTTCCTTCTGATAAATGGGGGTTAGAAGGGGTTAGATGGATTTACAGATTTTTCCCAGCTGGCTGGAGATAGAGGAGGGATATAGAAATCAAGCCAAGGCAAGTGATCTCCCATAAAGCACCACAGGATTCTCTATGCCTTGAGCCCTAGACCCACTCCTGGCCTTGAGCTCCTCTTTGGCCACAGACGCTACTTTCTGCTTCACAGAACCTGAGACAGCCCCCCCACCGTTGTCCTGACACCAAGTGCTAACTGCCACATCCTCTATGAAGCTCTGATGTGCCACATCTACATTTTCCTGTGGATTTCTTTTGTGAGTTATACCTGAAGAGTAAGTGTGGAATTCTGGCATTAACAATGTTCGACAAGGGCTTCCCTGGTGGCTCACTGGTTAAGAATTCCCCTGCCAATGCAGGAGACATGGGTTTCATCCCTGGTCTGGGAAGATCCCACATGCCAGGGAGTAACTAAGCCCATGTGCCACAACTACTAAACCTGTGCTCTAGAGCCCAGGAATCACAACCACTGAAGCTTGCACACCCTAGAGCCTGTGCTCTGCAACAAGAGAAGCCATTGCAATGAGAAGCCTAAGCACTGCAAATAGAGCGTAGTCCCCACTCTCCACTCACCACAACTAGAGAAAAGCCTGCAGCCATGAAGACTCAGCACAGCCAAAAATAAATAAAAATAATAAATCCCCCCCTTTTTTTTTAGAAAAAAGAGAGTATGAAAGTTATTTTCTAATAGCAAAAAAACCCCAATGTTTAACAAACTTTTCAGACTCATAACCCATTTTCTTTCTTAAACATAATTTTCTAAAACATAAAAGGAATAATCAAATTCCTACTAAAGATAGAAAGCTTGATTCAGTAAAGGATGGTACGATCCTCTAAACAGATATGCTGCCCATCTGGGGCTAGAGAAGTTCTGTGTCATCCCATAAAACAGGATATGTGGATGTGGAGACTGTAGACAAACTTCTTCAGAAGATGGCTGTGATGTGGGAGGAAGAATATGATGGTAGCTAAGAAGAAGTAGGTGTTGAGACAGAGTTTCAAAGATGGGACAGGTTAGAGCAATCTGGTTTGCCAGAAGGCAGGGAGAATCCAGTGTGAGGGACAGGCTAAAGATTCTAGAAAGAATAGACAACCAACATAACAAGGTCCCCAGGTAGATGGGTCATGGAATACAGAGCGCAAGTAGACCCCGTGGCCTCAGGCAGGGGCTGGATCATCCGTTAATACAACAGGAGAAAAGGTGGGAGGTGGATGGATGCAGATGCAGGAGGGTTTCAGCATAATGGAAGGAAGCTGAGGAGGTTGCCTTCTGGTAATCTGTTCTCTCTGCAACATAAGAATGAAGGGATCACTTCCTTCCTGGGCATGAAGGAGTCATTGGCGTGGCCGTGTGTTTGAGGAGAGGATATGCTTGGGCATCTTCCAGCAGGTAACAGATGGCACACTCCAAAGAGTTTAAGCAAAAATAATTACCGAAGAGGAGAATCACATAGATGTGGGCTGGGTTAAGGGAACAAATAAGGGAGGATGACATACAGAGGAACTAGCAACACTGGGCAGGGAGAAGGAAGGGAGCCTGTGAGTGCTGGAGCCACAAACAGGTAATTACCCGACGGAGACAATGATCAGAGGGACTCGGCCGTTGCCGGGCCCATGGTGAGGTAGAGAAAAAGCAGGGAAATAGAAAACCCAACCTCTTTGTCCTCATGCCCTCTAATTTTTTTGCCGGTGCCTCCTGGACCAAACTCAACAGGAAGCTAGAGGGCAAGAAGCCAGATGATGTCATCTGTGGAGGTCAGACAGTCAGGGCCCAGAAAAGCCATGGTGAAGGATGGATCCACAAGAGAGGCAGCAAATAAGCAGCCAGTGGAGGCTGTTTGAAATGACTACTATGAAGGATGGACGGATGCTGCCCAGGTATGGGGCTGCCCGAGGTTGATGTTGATGGTCATGAATTTCAGGGGCACCTGTCAGTGCAAGCTTGGGATTGTCCCTGTAGTGCTCAGCAGTCCAGGTGTAAACATGGAGAAACGGGATGGTCTGGTTGACCTGGAGTTGTGGGGTTTTTTTCCAGGCAGGTCAGATGGAAGTACAATGAGGGGTCATGGAAATTGCCGCTGGAAAGACATGTGATGGATAACGAAGTGTGCATGCATGCTCAGTCACTCGGTCGTGTCCAACTCCTTGCAACCCCATGGACTGTAGCCCACCAGGCTCCTCTGTCCCTTGGATTCTCTAGGCAAGAATATTGGAGTGGGTAACCTATCCCTTCTCCAGCAGATCTTCCTGACCCAGGAATTGAACCGAGGTCTCCTCCATTTCAGGAGGATTCTTTACCAACTGAGCTGTGAGGGAAGCCCCTCATAGCCCCTCATAGGAGTTGGTAAACAACTCCTCTATTCCATCTTAATAAAGCAACTCCTCTATTCCATGTAGATATCATTGGACTGTAAATCACAAGGTCCACATCACACAGGTGGCCACGTCATCCAGGCCTTTGTATTTTGAGCACTGTGGTATGCTGCTTACAAGCTACAATGAACAAAATCCAATCAGAGCCCTTCCACGGGATTTAGTATGTGGACACAGTGGGAAAGGCGGTCTGTTCTGTTGGATTATAAACCTGAGTCTGCTAGGGTCCACCTTGGCTCTCAGGTAGATAAAGTCTATCAGAAGAAGGAGGAAAACTAAAAGGCCATTTTTCAAAGGGACAGACAAGAAGAGCTGATGATGTTGAGAGGAAAAGTTCTGACAGCATTATTTGAACTCCTCATCCAGTCAAGTATGGCTCTACCCCTTGGACTTCTCACTTTCATGAGACAATAAAAACCATTTTGTGCTTTAGCTGGTTTTTACTGGATTTCAGCTGGTTTATATTGGGGCTTTACTGCTTTTCACCAAAAAGATGCTGAGGAATATAACAGTCTAGACATGTTGGAAATGCCTAGCTTGGCTCTGGGGTTGGTTGATCATTCAGAACACCAAGCAGGGTTTGGATTCTTCTTGTCCCCAGAAGGGTTCAGGCTGGTACCCACCCACAGGCCCCTCTGTTCTGATTTCCTTGAGCCCAGCTCAAGGGTCATTCTGCAAAAAGGCCACAGAGGCCATCTAGCCACCTATGGTCATCCCACCTTTCACCTTGGAGCTGATTCAGTTCAGTGTTGGAGCAGCTTGTGAGTGAATGATAACAACATCAAAAATGACAGAATCATGGACTTTTCTGGTCCCATACAATATTAGTATGTGATTAGCTGGCCAATTCCCTTAACTTTATAGATGTGTAAACTGATACCAAGGGGCCTAAGAGACTGAACTATGATTACCTGATTGTAAAGCAGTAGATGAGGTGAGGGAAAGAACCCAAAATTTATTGAGATGTACTGAGTACTTACCACATGTCACACTGTGGGTTTTATATACATTTCTTTATCCTTCAAACCATCCTTCAACCTGGGTTTATCACCACCATTTTCTAGATGGAGACACTGAGGTTACAGGTTTTAAGTAACTTGTCAGTGGCGAGGCTGGAATCCATGCCTCAGTCTCTCTGCCCCAAAGCTTCCCAGCTTTTTAAATTCCGTAGTGCCAGCTCCCTATTGCAAAGATAGAATGCAAATTTGAAGAGGAGTTATAATATAGCTTAAATTTGAAAGCTTCTCAAGTTGCTAACACTGGCTGGAATATACAGGAAGCTGGTCTCTCCCATGATCTCTCCACCATGAAATATTTCTACTTGTGACCTTTGGGAAAAATCTTAGCACATACTGTGCTTTTAAACAGTGAAATGTGCTACAAAAACACCAGGCTTCCAAATAGCTTTTTCTGTTATTCTGATGAGATAGGAGGAACGGAGAAAATCGAAGACTCCTTCACTGTCAAAATAAAATGTAGTTGACTACTGCCAAGGCAGTTATTCCTGGAATGTCTAATTATTAAACCAGAGGCTGTTATCGAAAAGTCAAGCATTTCATTCTTTTCATTCCAGCAAGAAGCCCTTAGGAAGCTCAGTTCAGCAACAGAGGGGGAAAAATCCTTCTTCTGAGAACTGTGAAAATCCCAATTTTATTTGAAAGAAAATTCTGCCATCTCCTTGGCAAGAGCTGCATAACATGCACAGTAAATAAAATAGGCTGACTCAAAAGACCACACTTTCCTCCTGGAGCCTGTAGGCCCCTCCTGGGCCTGGACCTGGGCCTGAGCCTGCCCCAACTCAGCACTGAAGGACATGCCAGGCACTGGGCACAAACCTGCAGGCTCTGACAACCCTCAATTCTTAACCCTTGCCATTTCTATCATTCCTATATGCAGTTAACATTTATTAACTACTAATCACATGCTGTGCATTATGTTAAGTCCTTGAGATGGATTCTCTTTCTCTCTCTCTTTAGCAGCACTGTGCCGCATTCAGGATCTTAGTTCCCCAACTAGTGATTGAACCTGTATCTCCTGCAGTGGAAGCACAGTTCAGTTCAGTTCAGTCACTCACTCGTGTCCGACTCTTTGCAACCCCATGAATCGCAACATGCCAGGCCTCCCTGTCCATCACCAACTCCCAGAGTCTACCCAAACCCACGTCCATCGAGTCGGTAATGCCATCCAGCCATCTCATCCTCTGTCGTCCCCTTCTCCTCCTGCCCCCAATCCTTCCCAGCATTAGGGTCTTTTCCAATGAGTCAACTCTTTGCATGAGGTGGCCAAAGTATTGGAGTTTCAGCTTCAACATCAGTCCTTCCAATGAACACCCAGGGCTGATCTCCTTTAGGATGGACCGGTTGGATCTTCTTGCAGTCCAAGGGACTCTCTCAAGAGTCTTCTCCAACACCACAGTTCAAAATCATCAATTCTTTGGCACTCAGCTTTCTTCACCGTCCAACTCTCACATCCATACGTGACCACTGGATAAACCATAGCCTTGACTAGACAGACCTTTGTTGGCAAAGTAGTGTCTCTGCTTTTAAATATGCTATCTAGTGGAAGCAGAGTCTTCACCAATTGACCACCAGGGGAGTCTCCCAGCATTTTCTCATTTAAATGCCTCAACAACTCTATAAAGTAGGAAGCACTAGTATTTCCATTTTGTAAATGAGGAAGTTGAGGCTTGAAAAGGTTAAGTAACTTGCTTGAGAGAAAACCTGTGCTTTGTGCCTCCTGGTGAATCAGCGTGAAGCCATGTCCTCAGGCTCCTAATGACAGAAGAGAAGGGAAGGAAAGGAAGCCACACTTTCTAGCATTGATTTTGTGTCCAACACCAGGCTGGGGTACTTTACATTTCTTGTCTCCCTCTTCCTCTTGATAAGCCTCGTTTATGTAAACAATTCTATTTTCTTTTTTCTGTTTTTAATTAATTAGTTTATTTTAATTGGAGGCTAATTACTTTACAATATTGTGGTGGTTTTTGCCATACATCGACATGAATCAGCCACGGGTGCACATATGCCCCCCCTCCATCCTGAATGCCCCTCCCACCTCGCTCCTCTCCCCATCCCTCTGGGTTGTCCCAGAGCACCAGCTTTGAGTGCCCTGCTTCAGGCAGTGAACTTGCACTCGTCCTCTATTTTACATGTGGTAATATACACGTTTCAATGTTGTTCTCTCAAGTCATCCCACCCTCGCCTTCTCCCACATAGTCCAAAAGTCTTTGCACCTGTGTCTCTTTTGCTATCTTGCATATAGGGTCATCATTACCATCTTTCTAAATTCCATATATATGCATTAATATTCTGTACTGGTGTCTCTCTGACTTACTTCACTTTGTATGATAGGCTCCAGTTTCATCCACCTCATTAGAACTAACTCAAATGTGTTCTTTTTTTATAGCTGAGTAATATTCCACTGTATATATGTACCACTTCCTTATCCATTCATCTGCCAGTGGACATCTAGGTTGCTTCCATGCCCTAGCTATTGTAAACAGTGCTGTAATGAACGTTGGGATACTTGTGTCTCTTTCAATTCTCATTTTGTTGGTGTGTATGCCCAGCAGTGGGATTTCTGGGTCATATGGTAGTTCTATTTCCAGTCTTTTTAAGGAATTTCCACACTGTTCTCCATAATGGCTGTACTAGTTTGCATTCCCACCAACAATGTAAGAGGGATCCCTTTTCTCCACACCCTCTCCAGCATTTACTGTTTATAGACTTTTTGATGGCAGCCATTCTGAACAGCATGAGACAGTATCTCATTGTGGTCTTGATTTGCATTTCTCTGATAATCAGTGATGTTGAGCATCTTTTCATGTGTTTATTAGCCATCTGTATGTCTTCTTTGGAGAAATGTCTGTTTAGTTCTTTGGCCCACTTTTTGATTGGGTCATTCACTTTTTCTGGTATTGAGCTGCTTATATATTTTGGAGATTAATTCTTTGTCAGTTGCTTCATTTTCTATTATTTTCTCCCATTCCAAAGGCTGCCTTTTCACTTTGCTTATAGTTTCCTTTGAACAACCCTAATTTCTATATGAGCTAACTAGTTGGTGGATGACTGGGTGATGATTGGACACAGATCACCTACCTGTTCTAGAGACCCCTTTCTACATATACCCTGTATGTGTAGATGACTGAAGTCCTGACTCTCTGATAGTTTAGCTGGAGGACCTTAAGCAAATCCCTGAACCCTAGTTTCCCACTTTCAAAAAAGGACTAATAATCCCTCCTTAAGTAAATAGAATGTCAAGTAAGATAATGCATGGGAATCCTTACTCATTCTATTTTTACACACACACCTCTCTCCCCTATTTTCTGCAGCACCACCTGGTTGACACCTCTCAGAGCCCTCCCCACTCAGCAACACTCCTCAGTGGCTAAAATGTGTGAAGGTTGTACATGAGCTCCAGGAGACCTCCACATCATCAGAACCCACATCTTGGTGGACCTGTCTGTCATCTGTTATTGGGTGAGCCAAAAAGATCATTCAGGTTTTTCCATAGTATCTTACAGAAATAGCATCTAATTTAGTAAATGTTAACTGTTAAAGATATCCTGCTGCTTTCAGTCATGAGGACTAAAGATGTCTTTGCAAAGTCCTAAATCCTTTAAGGGATCCTTTGGCCTGCTTGTCACCTTTGGGTGACTTTGGTCTCTTTTACTTCAGAAACCCTGACCACAAACTCAGGGTTTTTGTGTTTTTTGTTTAAAGAACTCCTTTCTTTAAAATCCAAACTGTCAAAGCAATGCCACCTTTCAAATATCCATTATCATTTTCCTTTGAAGATCTACCTTCTCCAGCAAACACTGACTAGATTTTTTGAACACCTATTTTTACCAAAAATTATAGAAAATATATAAAAGAAGGCACATTCATACCAGCCTCCCATAGCATTTAGCCACAGTAAGAATCAGTCCTAGAGCTGCAGAGTCACCCTTTTGGTCCTTAAGTCAAGTACACATGGCCTGTCATGTACTCCATTCATGTGAGCCACACAGATGAGAAACCCATTGCTCTGACTGAGCAGTGACCAACAGTGCAGGTCTGTCAGGCAGGCCAGTCAGGTCATTTTACAAGGTGATACCTGAGTCAGTATCATTGTGTGTATCTAGTATTTGGATGAGGAAATTTAGACCTGCATTTCTTTTGACCTAGGCATTTTACCACTACCACAGAACGTGAGTTAGGCATTTTACCAATACCACAGAATGTGAGTCAAAGTTCTCAAAAGATTTAAAAAAATGAACACAGTTCACTCACAAGACACAGTTTCTTGCTAGTTCAGTGGTTTCTGACCAGGAGCATCAACATCATCTGGAAACTTGTTAGAAATTCACATTCTCAGGCCTCAGAATCAGCATGCCAGCAGCATTCTGACAAATCACCTCAAGAGAAATGTTCTGCTAGCCAAGAAAAGCCATCTGCTCACCAGATGCTTTTCTAGAACCAGGACCCTGCCACAAAACTTGGAAACAATCCTGCAGTCATGAGTCCTGAAGCTCCTGGACATCTGGTCAACCCTACACACAGGACTGTAGAGTCAGAGCGCACCCTGAAGGAGAGAGAAACTGAGACCAGGGCCTATACTGGATCCAGCCCAGGCTCGAGCACCCCTGTTCAGATGGCACTAAGGGCCCTGGCTGGAACTAAGCCCTGGAGAGGCACTCAGGAAAATGTGAGGAAGGTATTTCAAAGCACAGGAGCTCTGGAGTCTATGAGGGCCAGGGAGAGGAGCAGTGGAAGGCATAGGGAGCCTCACTTGCCAGGGTCTAAGGACAATAATGCTGTTGGCTTCTGTCTGCACAGCTTGTCCCAATTGTTGATTAGAACTGGCTACTACTGCTCCTGGGCCAGCCTTTGGTGCTTCCACAGGGCCCAGCATAGCATCTTTCATGTAAGAAGAGCTCAGGAAAATTTGCTAATTGCTCTATATGTAAATCTTATGGTTGCTTTTAACTAAGGAAAAAGCATACTATTTGCAGTTTAAGCCAACACCCCCAGTCACTGTGGGAAGCTTGTCTGAGTCACACAGCAATCACAGCAAGTCAGCAGCACACCTGAGAATAGGAGCTTACTTGTCAGGTCTTTATGACTCTAAATACCTGCTCTTTCCACCATTCCATGTTGCTTTGGGGCCATCAGAAGTTTCAGAACCCAGAAGTTGAGAAGGTTAGGTTAGATGGAACCCAAATAAGGTTTGGAAAGCATGAAAAAGGTCTCTGTGAGAATCTCTAAAATAAAGGGCCCACAACCAAACTATGGCTACAATGGTAGGTCTCCTCTCTCCTCCTCCAAACTATCCCTCATTTAGACTGCATTGGTTTAAAACAAATTATTTGACACTCCTACAGAAAGTGGAATCTAATTCCCCTCCCCTGAATATGGGCTGGCATTCGTGACTCATTTCTAATAATTTTAATATAGCAAAAGAGATGCCTGCTGTCTTCCAAGGAAGGTTAGAAAAGACTGACTCCCTTCTAGCTTTTGCTCTCATGCTCTCTTTCTCTCTCCATACCTCAGGAGTCCTCCACCAACATACAAAGAACATCTAGGCCACCTTGCAGCCACCTTACTGGAGAGATCACCCCAAAATATTGAGAGATGGCCATGGAGCTCCAGATGTTCCAGACCCCATCTGTTTTCATGTGTCTTCCACGAGACGTGCCAGTGGTGAGTTTTCAGATAATTTCCTGCCTCTGCCAAAGCTGACATCAAATGGATCAGAGACAAGCTGTCCTGCCAAGACCTGGCTAGGTTATAGATTCATAGGCAAAATGTTGTTGTTTTAAGCCACTAAGTTTTGAACTGGTTTGTTTACATAGCATTACATAACTAGAACATAACCCAAACCAAAGGAAGTGAATAACACCCTTGGAAAAGTAGAGGAAAATTGCAAATATTAGCACTCACAGGAGTGGTTTTCAGCATCTATAAATGACATATTTTTGCCTCTTTATCCAGTAAAGGATATGGACAAATGTACAAAGAAGTCAGTAAAAGAAAGGAAGTATTCAGTGCCTATTACAGTTGCCCAGGAAATCTGAATATTTTATTCTAAATAAGATTTCCACAACCAGATCAAAATTATTGTGAAATCAATTCATCATTTGTTTTGCAAGGACTTCTCTTTTGCTGGTATTTTATAGATTTTCAGGTTGGAGGGAAAGTTTTATTTTTAGTCTATTTATGGGCATCCATATTGCTGCTTTTTGCTTGTTCTACTTAGAAAATTCATTGACTTTCCACTCTAGGGTATTCTCTGGCATTCCCAAGGCCCAATCTGTTCTATCTCATGTGGCTTCTGCTCTCTACTCTACCTTGTCCTGCTGATGACTCTTTCTGAATCACTGGCTCTCAATTTTGGTCCACCTCACTATGTTACTGAATCATTCAATCATTCTGCCTTGTGTTTTTCAAGTCCTGTCGCAGTCTTGTAATCATTCAAGACTTCCAGCCCCTGCCCTGAGTCAGTGCCCTGGGCATCTGTATTTTTCTACCATCATCTCCATCCTCTCCCCAACTCACTTCATTTCTTTCGTAGGTGGTGGAGGTTTGGTGGTTTAGTCGCTAAGTCATGTCTTACTCTTGCAACCCCATGGACTGTAGCCTGCCAGACTCTTCTGTCCATGGGATTCTCCAGGCAAGAATACTGGAATGGGTTGCTATTTCCTTCTCCAGGAAATCTTCCTGACCCAGAGATTGAACCCAGGTATTCTGCATTGCAGGCAGATTCTTTACCAACTGAGCTATGAGTGAAGCCCTCTTTTGTAGGTAATTATTGTTATTCCTAACTAGTCTTCTTGTTTCCAGTACCTCTTACCTGAAATCCTGGCAGTGTGTTGCTATCTGATACATCTTTCTAAAACAACAATCTCATCAAGTCACCAGTGCCTCCTGAGTCAAGCCCAAGCACATGACAACACAACGTCTTTCATGATCTGGCCACTGTCCTCCTCTAAACCTCATCACACACTCTTTCATCTCTCCACAGCATTTTTCCCAACAATACAGCCTGCGTATGGTGTCCTAAGTACACCACTCTGCTTTAGGCTTCTTTGTGTTTAAAAATACTGCTCTCTCTCTCTCCTCTCTTCCCTACCCTTCTCACTGCACAACCAAAAAAGGAACTCCTGTTTATCTTTAGAGACATCTCAGCTCTCCCCTCTTCTAGGCTGCCTTCCCTGAACCCCCACTAAAGAGTTACTATCTCTGCTCCCTTGAACATGCTTCTGTGGCTGCACGTAACATGTGAAGTAATCTAGGTATTTGCATATCAGCCTCCCCTAAAGACCTTAGGCATCTTGAGAGCTCCTGTCCTATTTGTCACTGTGCCCCAGAGCCTAGCACAGTCATCTGCACAATAGAGGTCAATAAATGCTTTTTCAATTAAGTAAAAAAGAATAAAATGAACAACCATTCAGTGGTGGATTACCTAAATAATAGACCAAGTGTTCTTAAAGAAAAAAAAAAACTTCTAGAAGCTAGCCAGGCATTTAGGTAAATGTACAAAGTTTATATCACAGTAAAGAAGCTGAAGCTGGATCAGCAGTACTGGGGGAAGCGACTGAGCTGATTCAGTCAGAGATTAGGAGATGGGGGCCAACTGAACATAAGCCATTCTGTTATGTTAACAGCTCATGCAAATTCTGGTTGGAGTTAAGCCTTACAAACTATAAGGGCCAGAATGGCTTCTCTACCTTGTCCTTACCTCTGGTCTGATCTTTTCTTAGATTAATAGCTGACTATAGTTTTCAAACATTAATAAAAATAGAAAGAAGTTGAATTGGATCCAAAGAAGAAAAATAAAAATTATTACAGGTTAGTAAATGAAGGATAAGAAAACATTAAAGATGTTCAAGAACCAATTTTACTTGTAGGAATTAACCCTAAGAAATTAACTAAGAATTTTTACACAATGTTTACTATAATAAAGTCTGAAAGAAAAAAAAATTTTAATGGTGAAAAAAATTGAAAACAACCTAAGTGATGAAAATAGGAGATCAGATATTTAAATATCCATATATTTGATAGCCAGGATATGAAAGTATAAACATGGAATTATGTTCAGAACTATAATTATTGAAACAATTACATTTAGCAAAATTCAGTTTTATACATTTACATATGTATAAAATATGTATGGAAAGAAGTATGAAAGAAAATACAGCAAGATGTTGGCAGTAATTATCTCTGAGTTTGAATTATAGATTTTATAAATTTTGCTCATTTGTAATTTTCTGTGGTTTCTAAAATCACCATATATTACTATATAATTTTTTAGTTAATGTAGAATAATGGTAGAAATTGGTATGATTTATAACCAGCTATAATCAGGAAACCTTTATAAAATTTATTTCTCAGAAGCATAAAATAAACATATGGGCAAATTAGACAAAGCCAAAGTTAACTCTGCAGATGGCGACTGCAGCCATGAAATTAAAAAACAATTGTTCCTTGGAAGAAAGGCTATGGCCAACCTAGACAGCATATTAAAAAGCAGAGACATTACCTTGCTGACCAAGGTCTGGCTAGTCAAAGCTATGGTTTTTCCAGTAGTCATGTATGGATGTGAGAGTTGTTCCATAAAAAAAGCTGAGCGCCAAAGAATTGATGCTTTTGAACTGTGGTGTTGAGAAGACTCTTGAGAGCCCCTTGGACTGCAAGGTGATCAAACTAATCAATCCTAAAGGAAATCAGTCCTGAATATTCATTGGAAGGACTGATGCTGAAGCTGAAGCTCCAATAGTTTGGCCACCTGATGCAAA
This sequence comes from Giraffa tippelskirchi, assembly GCF_054371585.1. Classification (NCBI taxonomy): domain Eukaryota; kingdom Metazoa; phylum Chordata; class Mammalia; order Artiodactyla; family Giraffidae; genus Giraffa; species Giraffa tippelskirchi. Next base: position 125,987,118 of record NC_137276.1, on the reverse strand, counting down.
GAATTGACTCCTTGGAAAAGACCCTGATGCTGGGAAAGATTGAAGGTAGGAGGAGAAAGGGATGACAGAGGCTAAGATGGCAAGGATAAGAGGATAAGGTTGGATGGCATCACCAGCTCAATGGACATGAGTTTGAGTAAGTTCCAGGAGTTGGTGATGGACAGGGAAGACTGGTGTGCTGCATGCAGTCCATGGGTCTCAAAGAGTTGGACATGACTGAGCAACTGAACTGAAAGATGAGTTGGGATGAAGACATGAAGATTCTACAGTGCCAGGTTGAAAAGCTTGATCTTTATTCTATAAACAATATGGAGCACTGAATCTCTTTTGTTCAGAAGAGTGACCTGAACACAATTGTTTAGAAAAATATTTCATGGGTAGAGTTAGGCTTGGTGGCTAACTGGATTAGATGGAAAGAGGGGAAAGCAGAATCTAGTATTTCCAGCTATAAGGTTTGAAATTTAAACATGGGGCAGACAGTGATGGCTTCGACAAGTCTAGAGAAAGAGAAGGAGGAATTTAGAAATGCAGAAGGAAGGTCATGAATGAGCTGGACTTGAGTTGTGCTCTATCAGTCAAGAAACTGCCACTCTCCACTCTTAGAAACTTGATGTAGATTCTTGTCAGAGGAAAGAGTGTTTTAAAAAAGAAAGAAAGAAGGTTCATTTGCATAATAGAATGAGACTCACAGACTTAGACAATGAACTTCCTGTTGAGGGGAGTGGGAGGAATGAGGAGAAGGGAGTTAGGGAGTTTGAGATGGACATGCACAAACTGCTATGTTTAAAATAGATAAACAACAAGGTCTACTGTGTAGCACATGGAGCTCTGCTCAACGTTATGTGCCAGTCTGAATGGGAGTGCAGTTTGAGGGAGAATGGATACTCGAATTATATGACTGAATCCCTTGCTGTTCACCTGAAACTATCGCAACATTATTAATTGGCTATACCTCAGTATAAAATAAAAAGTTTAAAAGTAAATAAATAAGGAAAAAGAGTGTTTTTTTTAAGTGTTTGTGCATATAAACTTGACACAGTTCTTCAGATTTCCTAGATCAGTATTAGATTTCAGAGGTCAGATTTAACAGAAAGCTGAGTTTGGAGAGTAACTAAACTGAGTGTTGGAAGAAATATCTACCAAGGAATCAGCAGAAACTATGTAGAAAGTAATTCTTTTCATTCTGAGTATCTAAAACTGAAAAGACATTTAAAGATCACAAAACCTGGGGAAAAAAGAGCAAAGGAAAAGAGAAATATAATATTTTTAAAATCTGTTCATTGATATTGTAATATAATTCTTAACTAATTTATTCTTTGCTCTTTTCCTAAAAGCTGTCTTGTTTCATCCCTTTAATGTATTCATAGTCATTTATAATTTCAGATAAGCTCTTTTGGTTCATTCTAAACTGGATTTTAGTGAAAAAGAATGAAATGAATGCTGATGTAACTTCTCATTGATGCCATGATCTCCACTCTAGCCAGGAAACTTGGTACAATGAAATATCAATTTGTGCAATCAAAAACCTCAAAGGGCATATCATTAATCAAAGGATGTAAGACCAGCCTGGATCCTGAGCATGTATAAGAGAGATGGATGTATGAATAGAAGAGCCCATTCAAATATAAGGTCTACGGGAAAGTTTTCTCTACGCAGAAGTAATGGCTTGGTGTTCTGTTGGAAAGCCAATTTACATGGATACCCTGTGAGCAAATGACTTAGCCAACACTATAATGAGGACTGGCTAATTTAAAACTTATTTAACTCTGAATTCATCTCCTCTTTAACTTTTCTGGGAAGAGAGAAGCCTACAGACAGACCCATACAGACATTTAAGCTTGGATTGTGAACAGCATTCAATTCCCCTGAAATAAGCCAAGCAGATGTTTGGGGAAAAGGGATATAGTCATCTGGATTCAAATAGAGACATTTTCTTAAATGACAGCAGTGAGTCTTCCCAACATATTCCATCAAAGTGTCAGTCTGCAACTGAGATGTCAGAAAGAAGATCTGACAAGCATTACCCTCAAATGATGCAGAGAGCTGTCTTAAGGGTCATTATGAAATACATCCTAGAAAGTCTGCAGTGCTGAGCAGATTGCATATGATTCAGAAGCTGCCTTTTTTTTTTTGGAAGCTACTTCTTTTTTTCATTTTTAAAACCTTTTAATTTTGTAAGGTATAGCTGATTAAAAAAATTCTGTGATTGTTTCAGATGGACAGCAAAGGGACTTAGTCACATGTATACATGTATCCATTCTCTCCTAAACTCTAGAAGCTAATTCTTAACTGACACAACCACAGGAGGAGAGAAGGGTGGTACCTCACCATGGTGTGAGATGCCAATGTTCTTCTGTGCTTCTCTTTTAAAATTTTATTTCCAGCTCTATGGAGGTTTAGTTGACAAATTAATTTTATAGGTTTATTTATTGTGTTTAATTGCATTAATTGTATATGATTAATTATTATTTATTTATGTTTATTAATTGTATATATTTAATTTCTTTAATTGACAAAAAAATTGTATATGTTTAAAGTGTACAATGTGTTTTTGATATACATATATATATATATACATACACTGTTAAATGATTACCACAAACAAGCTAAATAACAAATCTATCATCTCACATAATTACCATGTATGTGCACATGTATGATGACAACAATTTAAGATCTACTCTCATAGCACATTTCAAGTATACAGTAGGATACTGTTAACTGTAGTCACCATACTATATATGAGATTTCAGGAACTTATTCACCCTGCATGACTGAAACTTTATATCTTTTAACCAACATTATCCTATGCCCCCCACTCATCCCCTGGCAACTACTATTCTAATTTCTGCTCCTGTGAGTTTGATTTCTTTAGATTTCACATATAAGTGATCTCATGCAGTACTTGCCTTTCTGGGTGCAAAAGCTTCTTAGCTAAATCAGATCTCCCTAAGTTTCTGAACAAAACTTCTCCTCTCATTCCTATTATTCTTCTTCTCTATTGGTATAAAGAAGACTTTCTATTGTGCCTGAGGGCACTAATGTCATAAAATGATAATATCAACACATGTAAATGCTTATCATTTATAAAAAGTTTCACAAAAACTCTGTGGTTAAATAGGGTACAGATTATATTATCACAATTTTACAAATGAAAAAACTAAAGCTCAAAGCCCGTTAGCCTAAAATCCCATTCAGCCAGGACTGAAATCCAGATCCTTTGATTTCAAATTCCCACCTCTTTGCAATGTGTCAGACTGTCCACCTTGCTCAGCAAGATCCTATCATAATACTGGACCTCTCAGTTATGTCCAACACCAGCTACTAGGATGTTCATGGCATAGACTGATGGCAAAAGGGCCTTAGACAGCTTATATGTCAGCTGGGACAGGATCATGCATTTAAAACCTCTCTCCCTAAACACTGCTGCTGCAGTGTGAGAATTTACAATTTGCATCTTTGGAGCTCACCTACAGACTGACATTCAAAGATAGGTGTCCTCCTTTGCTATATCCTGGGCTTTGGAGAGGACTTGACCTCCATTTTTATCTCCTGAGGGGGAATCTTAAGAGAGTACACTACAGTAGATGTATTCTTGCATGGGCTAGATCTACTCTAGTCACAGGCCAACATAGGTAACAACTCGCACAATAATAATTATTGTTCTAAATATTGCTATAAGCAATATAAAAATTATTTTTAGGCATGCAGTGAGCACTCAACAAAACTTAGCAATGTTTACTGAGTGCTTACTATGTGCCAAGCATGTGTGCATGTGTGGTAGGTCGCTTCCTTCGTGTCCAACCCTAGGGACCGCAGCCCACCAGCCTCCTCTGTCTATGGGATTCTCCAGGCAAGAATACTGAAGTGGGTTGCCATGCCCTCCTCCAGGGGATCTTCCCAAATCAAGGATCAAAACTGTGTCTCTTACATTTACCTGCATTGGCAGGTGAGTTCTTTACCAGCAGCATCACCTGGGAAGCCTGTGCCAACCATAGAAAAAAGCGTTTTACATGCAACATCTCAATAATCATGAGATATTGCAATATCCTCATTTATAGATGAGAGACTGAGTCTGTAGGAGACTAGATAACTTTGTCGAGGTCACAGAGCCAGTAAACAGCAGAGTCAAAATTCAAAATTCTCCCCTCCTGTTTCAGTCCAGACCATGAGACACCATTGTGGCATTTGTAATAGACTCTTTAGATCATGTATTTCAGATAGAGTAATCCTCCTTTAAGACACCTCAATCAGGATGGGAAACACATGTAAACCCAGGGCTGATTCATGTCAATGTATGACAAAAACCACTACAATATTGTAAAGAAATTAGCCCCCAAGTAAAATAAATAAATTTATTAAAAAAAAAAAAAAAGACACCTCAAAAGGCACAGAGTGCAATAACCCTACCCAGTGCTGCACTGCTTTCTACAAACTGTGTCTCTTTTCCACAAGCTGCATCCCTCACTCCTGCTAGAAGTTTTCTATTTCAGTTTGCCTTCCATTCTACAGGCCCAGGAAAATCACTGAAGTTAATCCTTTTCTTAGGCTCATCCCACTGAGCCTCTGTTTGCTACAGAATTTCAGAGGGCCTCTCTGTGACACACATGCTAGCTCACAGATTCCATATGCGGAATGGAGATACTGAGATTGGTCCTCCTTAGGACACAAACTTAGGCTAGACCACATACTTCTATGCTTACCACCTTGGCTGGGTCTAAGATGCCACAGATTCCCACAACCTACTATAGGCATTCAAGGTCCAGGGATGCTTAAAGTACAGAAGCTAAACATAAGGTCTTGTAAGAGTTTATGCATAGACTCAGTTCAGTTTAGTCGCTCAGTCATGTCCAACTCTTTTAGACCCCATGGACTGCAGCATGCCAGGCTTCCCTCTCCATCACCAACTCCTGGAGCTTACTCAAACTCATGTCCATTGAGCCGGTGATGCCATCCAACGATCTTATCCTCTGTCATCCCCTTCTCCTCCTGCCTTCAATCTTCCCCAGCATCAGGGTCTTTTCCAATGAGTCAGTTCTTTGCATCAGGTGGTCAAAGTTTTAGCATTTCAGCTTCAACATCAGTCCTTCCAATGAATATTCCAGACTAATTTCCTTTAGGATTGATTGGTTTGATCCCCTTCAGTCCAAGGGATTCTCAAGAGTCTTCTCCAACACCATGGCTCAAAAGCATCAGTTCTTTGGTGTTCAGCTTTCATTGTGGTACAACTCTCACATCCAAACATGACTACTAGAAAAACCATAGCTTTGACTAGGTGGACCTTTGTTGGCAAAGTAATGTCTCTGCTTTTTAATATGCTGTCTAGGTTGGTCACACCTTTTCTTCCAAGGAGCAAGCATCTTTTAATTTCATGGCTGCAGTTACCATCTGCAGTAATTTTGGAGCCCTAGAAAATAAAGTCTGTCACTGTTTCCATTGTTTCCCCATCTATTGGCCATGAAGTGATGGGACTGGATGCCATGATCTTAGTTTTTTGACTGTTGAGTTTTTTTTTTTTTTTTTTTTTATATAAAATATTATTGACTGTTGAGTTTTAAACCAGCGTTTTCACTCTCCTCTTTCACTTTCATCAAAAGGCTCTTTAGTTCTGCTTCACTCTCTGCTGTAAAGGTGGTGTCATCTGCATATCTGAGGTTATTGATATTTCTCCCAGCAATCTTGATTCCAGCTTGTGCTTCATCCAGCCCAGCATTCCACACTATGTGCTCTGCATATAAGTTAAATAAGCATGGTGACAATATACAGCCACTTCAGTATTCTTGCCTTGAGAACCCCATGAATAGTATGAAAAGGAAAAAAGATATGACACTGAAAGATGAACTCTCCAGGCCAGTAGGTGCCCAATATGCTACTGGAGAAGAGTGGCGAAATAACTACAGAAAGAATGAGAAGACTGAGGCAAAGTGAAAACAACATCCAGCCCAGCTGTGGATGTGACTGGTGATGGAAGTAAAGTCCAATGCTGTAAAGAGCAATATTACATAGGAACCTGGAATGTTAGGTCCATGAATCAAGGCAAATTGGAAGTGGTCAAACAGGAGATGGCAAGAGTGAACATCGACATTTTCAGAATCACTGAACTAAAATGGACTGGAATGGGAGAATTTAATTCAGATGACTATTATATCTACTACTATGGGCAAGAATCCCTTAGAAGAAATGGAGTAGCCATCATAGTCAACAAAGGAGTCTGAAATGCACTACTTGGGTGCAATCTCAAAATTGAAAAAATGATCTCTGTTTGTTTCCGAGGCAAACCATTCAATATCACAGTAATGCAAGTCTATGTCCCAACCACTAATGCTGAAGAAGCTGAAGTTGAATGGTTCTATGAAGACCTACAAGACCTTCTAGAACTAACACCCAAAAAAGGTGTCCTTTTCATCAAAGGAGACTGGAATGCAAAAGTAGGAAGTCAAGAGATACTTGGAGTAACAGGCAAATTTGGCCTTGGAATACAAAATGAAGCAGAGTAAAGGCTAAGAGAGTTTTGCAAAGAGAATGCACTGGTCATAGAAAACACCCTCTTCCAACAACACAAGTGAAGACTCTACACATGTACATCACCAGATGGTCAATACTGAAATCAGACTGATTATATTCTTTGCAGCCAAAGATGGAGAAGCTCTATACAGCCAGCCAAGGCAAGACTGGCAGCTGACTATGGTTCAGATCATGAACACTTTGTTGCAAAATTCAGACTTAAATTGAAGAAAGTAGGGAAAACCAGCAGAGCATTCAGGTATGACCTAAATCAAATCCCTTACAATTATACAGTGGAAGTGACAAACAGATTCAAGGGATTAGATCTGATAGACAAAGTGCCTGAAGAACTATGGATGGATATTCATGACATTGTACAAGAGACAGTGATCAAGACCATCCCCAAGAAAAAGAAATGCAAAAAGGCAAAATGGTTGTCTGAGGAGGCCTTACAAATAGCTGAGAAAAGAAGAGAAGTGAAAGACAAAGGTGAAAAGGAAAGATATACCCATTTGAAAGCATAGTTACAAAGAACTGCAAGGAGAGATAAGCCTTCCTCAGTGATCAGTGCAAAGAAATAAAGAAAAACAATAGAATGGGAAGGACTAGAGATCTCTTCAAGAAAATTAGAGATACCACGGGAATATTTCATGCAAAGATGGGCACAATAAAGGATAGAAATGGTATGGACCTAACAAAAGCAGAAGATACTAAAAAGAAGTGTGCAAGAATACACAAAAGAACTATACAAAAAAGATCTTCATGACCTAGATAACTACGATGGTGTGATCACTCACCTAGAGCCAGACATCCTGGAATGTGAAGTCAAGTGGGCCTTAGGAAGCACCACTATGAACAAAGCTAGTGGAGGTGATGGAATTCCAGTTGAGCTATTTCAAATCCTAAAAGATGATGCTGTGAAAGTGCTGCACTCTATATGCCAGCAAATTTGGAAACTCAGCAGTGGCCACAGGACTGGAAAAGGTCAGTTTTCCTTCCAATCCAAAAGAAGGGCAATGCCAAAGAATGTTCAAACTACTGCACAATTGCACTCATCTCACATGCTAACGAAGTAATGCTTAAAATTCTCCAAACCAGGCTTCAACAGCACGTGAACTTCCAGATGTTCAAGCTGCATTTAGAAAAGGCAGAGGAACCAGAGATCAAATTGCCAACATTCATTGGATCATAGAAAAAGCAAGAGACTTACAGAAAAACACTTAGTTCTGCTTTATTAATTACATCAAAGCCTTTGACTATAGATCACAATAAACTGTGGAAAATTCATAAAGAGATGGGAATATGTGACCACCTTACCTACCTCCTGAGAAATCTGTAAGCAGGTCAAGAAGCAACAGTTAGAACCAGACATGGAACAACAGACTGGTTCCAAATTGGGAAAGGAATACGTCAAGGCTGTATGCATAGACTAACTAAAATATGTAATAGGGTCTTAGAACTCTCCCTCTGTCTGTCCTGACATCTTCACCCATAAACTGATCAGCTCTCCATTTGCTCTTGCTTCCACTCCCCGAAACTTCCCCTGCTCTGGTCTGTCTGCAGGAGGCTGACACCTGAAAACTACATTTCTTAGGCTCCTTCTACTGACTTTCATTGGGTTCAGCCAATTTGAACCTGGGGAGGCAGGCAGGGTGAGGGGGAGATATCAGGACAGAAGGAAGAGGGAAGCCAATATATTCCTCCCCAGCTCTCTGCTTTGGGCAACCTCTCCAGCAGCATCTGTCTCATCTCCAGAATTCTAGCTCCTATCACGATAGCTCCACCCTCTGAATTCTCAGATATCACCTAGCAAGCCCCAACCTTTTTTCTAGCTCCCACCCGGTAGCCATGCCTCCTGGACTGTAGGACTTTCTCCACTTGTCACATGAACTTCTTGCTATTGTGATTTCTGGACTGCCTCACTGTCTCCTGGTTGGCCATACAGCTTTTCCAAAAACTACCTCCCCCTACTAAATTCCCTCTACTGAACTACCAGATGAGGATTCTATTTTCCTGGTTAGATGCTGACAGATATAACCTACTATCCCACTGGCCTGGAGATGGGCTGACAGGAGAATCAGGAAAAGTGAAGTCGCTCAGTCATGTCCAACTCTTTGCGATCCCACGGACTGTAGGCTCCTCCGTCCATGGGATTTTCCAGGTAAGAGTACTGGAGTGGCTTGCCATTTCCTTCTCCAGGGGATCTTCTTGACCCAGGGATCAAACCCGTGTCTCCTGCATTGTAGGCAGATGCTTTTACCATCTGAGCCACCAGGGAAGTCAGAGTAAGGAAAAGAAGGGCAGAGATGATGAGAAGCACTCATGTGGGAAGGGTCTGGGAAGGCCATAGGAGGGAGACTGGTGCCATGGGGGACAAGATAACTCAAACCTGGGGGCTCAAGCTCATTTCCTGATCACCCCAGGCACGTGTACATCTTTTCTACATTAAGGATCTCAGTTAAGTGGCTGAGAGGTTCCAGATTCTCCACTGCACCAGGTAAACAGCCAACATTTGGCCTCATCCTCCACACCCAAGCTCAAGTCTAGATGCAACCTATGGTTTCCTCTGGTGGGGGAGGACATTTTTTCCCTCCATACTCCTAGATTCAGTGGCTGATGACCCTGCTAGCTAAACCAGTAAAAGACAGATTAACAAGATAAAAATGAATTTATTAATATGTGCAGTATCAGTTCAGTTCAGTTCAGTCGCTCAGTCGTGTCTGACTCTTTGAGACCCCATGAATCGCAGCACGCAAGGCCTCCCTGTCTATCACCAACTCCCAGAGTTTACCCAAACTCATGTCCATCGAGTTGGTGATGCCATCCAGCCATCTCATCCTCTGTTGTCCCCTTCTCCTCCTACCCCCAATCCTTCCCAGCATTAGGGTCTTTTCCAAAGAGCCAACTCTTCGCATGAGGTGGCCAAAGTATTGGAGTTTCAGCTTCAACATCAGTTCTTCCAATGAACACCCAGGACTGATCTCCTTTAGGATGGACTGATTGGATCTTCTTGCAGTCCAAGGGACTCTCAAGAGTCTTCTCCAACACCACAGTTCAAAAGCATCAACGCTTCAACGCACAGCTTTCTTCACAGTCCAACTCTCACATCCATACATGCCCACTGGAAAAGCCATAGCCTTGACTAGACGGACCTTTGTTGACAAAGTAATGTCTCTGCTTTTTAATATGCTGTCTAGGTTGGTCATAACTTTCCTTCCAAGGAGTAAGCGTCTTTTAATTTCATGGCTGCAAGCACCATCTGCAGTGATTTTGGAGCCCAAAATAATAAAGTCTGACACTGTTTCCACTGTTTTCGCATCTATTTCCCATGAAGTGATGGGACCAGATGCCATGATCTTAGTTTTCTGAATGTTGAGCTTTAAGCCAACTTTTTCACTCTCCTCTCTCACTTTCATCAAGAGGCTTTTTAATTCCTCTTCACTTTCTGCCACAGTGCACATATATGAGTAACTCAAAGAGATGGTTAGAACTTGGACTTACAAAGCATCTCAACAAAGAACAACAAATTCGTGAGAAGCAACAAGACAAAAGAAAAGTAGTTTAGGCTTTAAGGGCTAGCAAACTGTGGGAAAGTAGTATACAGAGAAAAACTAATGAAAGATAAGGGTTAATTTAATAAAGTTTGTTAGATAGATTCCATTCAGTGGCTGTTAAGAATCTAAAGTTGTCTTCAGTGACTAAAAGTCTATGCCTTAGAAATAGAAATAAAAGCAAAAATAAGCAAATGGGACCTAATCAAACTTGCAAGCTTTTGCACATCAAAGGGAACCATAAATAAAATTTTAAGAAAACCTATGGACTTGGAGAAAATATTTGCAAACAATGAGATTGACAAGGGCTTAATTCCCAAAATATACAAAGAGCTCATACAATTCAATAGCAAACAACCAAACAACCCAGTCAAAAAATGGGCAGAAGATATTTCTCCAAAGAAGACATATGGATGACCAACAGGCATATGAAAAGATGTTCAATATTGCTAATTATTAGAGAAATGCAAATCAAAATTATCAATACAATGAGGTAGGTATCACTTCACACTGGTCAGAATTACCATCATCAAAAAGTCTACAAATAATAAATGCTGGAGAGAGTGGAGAAAAGGGAACACTCCTATGCTGTTGGTGGGAATGTAAATTGGTACAGCCACTATCAAAAATAGTACAAAGATTCCTTAAAGACTGAAAACAGAATTACCACATGATTCACCAATCCCACTCCCAAGCATATAGTCAGAGAAAACTCTTGTTCAAAAAGATATATGCACTCCAATATTCACTGAAGCACTATTCACAATAGCCAGGACATGAAACCAACCTAAGTGTCTAACAACAGATGAATGGATAAACATGTGGCATATATATATACACAATAGAATACTACTGAGCCATCCTCAGAATGAACACTATCTGAACTGAGTACCATAGTGAAAAGCAAGATTCATCCCCGTGTCACCAAAGGCATGTATAGCTACATGGGCTGGGCACTGCACAATTCCAGAAGATGCCATTCACATAGTTTATGATGAATTGTACTCCCTGGAGTTGTACTAGGCAGCAGCCCTGTATGTCACAGCCATCTCCTGTCTGGTAGAGAGAATCTTGGGAAGAAGAAAGAAGAAAATTAGTGGCTTCCCTCATAGCTCAGTTGGTAAAGAATCTGCCTGCAACGCAGGAGACCTGGGTTCTATTCCTGAGTCAGGAAGATCTCCTGGAGAAGGAAATGGCAACCCACTCCAGTATTCTTGCCTGGAGAATCCCATGGACAGAGGAACCTGGCAGGCTACAGCCCATGGGGTCACAAGAGTCAGACACGACTGAGTGACTAAAGAGAGAGAGATGGGGCATAAAACATGACTCAGTCTCAGCTAAATGGGATAGCAATTCCAGATGGCATCATGGCCTCCAAAATTAAAATAGAGCTTCACAACTAAAAAATCTTATAACAAAAATTTATTTTACATTTCTGATTTTGTTGTCAGGACCCTATTGGACTACTTGAAAACTCCAGAGAAACTATATAGTACAGCGGAATGTGTTCGGAATTTCTCATGAGAAGCTCCAGATTTGAGTCGTAAGTCCTGAATCAGGTTTCCAGTGGTAAATTGGAGATGATAGTAATTATTCCTGCCTCCAAGTGTTGTGAAGTTTAACAAAGTGATACAATGATACAAGGCATGGTAAAGGGCAAAGCACAATACAAATGCTGCTCAATCTGACAAACAGCTGATATCACTTGATAGCATACTAAAGATTTGAGGCTTTTTCCAAAATGCCAAAGACATCTGTCTCCTGAAAGATATCCATTTTAACACTTGTGGAAATCCTCCCATCCATGTAATTGTAATTACTGTTGTCCATATTTTATATTATTTTATGCTTATAGGTTATAAATCTTCTCTTACCGATATAGATAAACAAAAATCTGATGACTGGGATGTTAAGGAAAATGGCACTTTATAGAAGCCTTTTCAAAGTTTACCCCAAAGAAAGTACAATTCTGGCTTTATCCAAAGAGTATTTTTTTCCTAATGATAAAAGCAACATGTAACCATTTTGAAAAATTTTTTTAAATATAATAACTGTCATAATGCCATCATCCTAAAATAACCGTTGTTAGCGTATTTCACCCATTCTTTTCTCTGTTGAAAGTGTGAAAGTGAAAGTGTTACTCGCTCAGTCCTGTCTGACTCTTTGCGACCCCATGGACGGTAGCCCAACAGGCTCCTCAGTCCATGGAATTCTCCAGGCAAGAATACTGGAGTGGGTTGCCACTCCCTTCTCCAGGGGATCTTCCTGACCCAGGGATCAAACCCAGGTCTCCTGCATTGCAGGCAGATTCTCTACTGTCTGAGCCACCAGAAAAGCCCTTTCTCTGTTATACACTATATTTTATATTGTTGAGATTACACCATATACCCAGCTCTAGATTTTTTGCTATATTACACAGCAAAGTTGTTAAAAACCTTAGAAATATTTTAATGGTTATATAATATTCCTGCAAATGAATGCTTCATAATTTATGAACTATTATCTCACCAGCTATTTTAATGTTTCCTTTGTATTCACTTTTTTTTTAGCTTCTAAATTCCTAGAAGTAGAATTATGACATTGAAACATCAAATTTCAATTTTGAAATTTCAGTTTGCTGCCAGAAAAAAATTTTTATCAATTTTCACATCTTTTAGCAATATGACAATGCACTTCTTGGAAAACGCTAACTTGAATTGGGTATGCTAATTTTTAACACATTTACTGTTTTAATTTGCATATATTTGCTATCTGGTTTTATTAGTCACTAGTATCTCATTGTCTAAGCTCTGCTCATTTATCTTTATCATATCAGTGTTTTCAATTGACTTGTATGAATTATTTACATAGAAATGTTATTTATCATTTCTCTCTCATATTTAGATAGAAAGCTTCCCAGCCTATTACTTTTTCCATTAATATTGTATGTTTTTTTTACATTAAGAAGTTTTATGTAATTGAAACTATTGGCATTTTTCATGCAATTTCTTCTATTACTCTCTTTTTTCCTTTTTAAAATTACTTTTAAGCTTAGAAAAAGCCATTTTTTTCATCTCAAGCTCTGACATTTATATTCACCTGTATATTTCAATTTCATTTTTCAATAATCACCTAAAATTCACCTGGCTCACTGCACCTTTCAGAAGCTGTCCAGTCCTTCAGTCGTATTGGTCCTTTAGATATCCTTCATTAATAAACTGTATTATCTCCACATCCCTTATAATGTCTACTCACTAAGGCTGTTCAGGAATGTGCTGAAGCTGACTGTCATCAGATTACCAGAGCCAGTTTGTGCACCTCCCAACTCCAGATTCAGTGACATCACATTGATACCTTGAAGTTGGCCATTGTGAGAATATTTGTATCTTGTGCGTACTTGCTAAGTCCCTTCAGTCGTCTTTGACTCCTTGCGACCCTATGGACTGTAGCTCACCAGGCTTCTCTGTCCATGGGATTCTCTAAGCAAGAATACTGGAGTGGGCTGCCGCGCTGTCCTCCAGGAGATCTTCCTGACCCAGGGATCGAATCCATGTCTTTTACATCTCCTGCATTGGCAAGGGGGTTCTTTACCACTAGCACCACCTGGGAAGCCCGATTCACAGAAATCAGCAAATTCTACAAATCTCGACCTTTGTTTTCAGAGAGCCAGTTTACCAGCACACCGCAGACTAGATCTTCTTTAAAAGATCCCTCCAGGCCTGGCACTCTTTGTTGTGACTAACTACAATACAACAACTAGATTAAAAATCTAAAATGAATGAGACCATTATCTGGACACTAGTTTTACTGCATCAACACCCAAATAAATTGTAATTTGAAAATATTTAACCTAAGGAATTTTTTTCTATGGCCCCTTTTTCTCTTTCTCTCCTTGATAGATATAGGATTCTTGAAGGTTACTAAAATAGAAATTATCTGCATTAAATCAGGTGGAAAAGAAAGATACAGTTTAGACCTAGAAGAATGTGACACTTTGGATTGTGAAGGGAGAATAAATAACATTTCCTTGTATCAGTCTTTGTCCCAGGAGGTCTTGGGTTATTAAATATAACCGCTTGAACAAATGGTACATCTCCCTCTGGGAGAACTGGTTCTTGTTCTGCTACTCCCAGGACCCAACTGCACAAAGACAATTAGCCAAGTAGCCTGCACCAGATTAAAGCCCTCTCCTGACTCCTCTGGAAAAGCCTAGTTAGGCCTCCATTAGCCTCATCCAGACAGCCTTACTCATCTGAACAGGACTCCAACCAAAGGCAGTCCTGGGCTGCCTGTCTGCATGTGGGGATCCAAACACAGCAATTGGGAGGCCTCCGTTGGGGTGGGCTCTCCACCTTTTCAGTTTCAAGTATTCCTTACTCATAATAGCCTTCTCCTAAGACAATTTCTTCAATCAGCTCCCCTTCATCCAGTCTCCTCTAGACTATGGCTGTTTGCAAAATTCAGCTGTAAAAGCACAGATTAGCCGAACCAGAAAGGGTTTCAGGGATATTTTCCTCCAATGTTCCCTTTACAGGTGGGGCCCAGAGAAAGATGGGCACTTGGCCCAAATGACAAGAAATCCCTGGCCAGTGGAGAACTGTAACTCAGGAGCTGCCAAGTCCCAGACTGGGGTGTTTTCTACTGAAATTCTACCCTTCCCTCTTCTACTGTCTCCCTTGGAAGTGAGAGTGGCACCTCTGGGGGAAAGGAAATGGCATCTTTATTACCTGTAAGCTGTAGTGGTAACAAGTTTTAGGTGCTTCCCAGGAGCCACTAGTGGTAAAGAACTCTCCTGCCAATGCAGGAGATATAAGAGATACAGGTTCAATCCCTGGGTCAGGAAGATCTCCTGGAGAAGGGAATGGCAATCCACTCCAGTATGCTTGCCTGAAGAATCCCATGGACAGAGCAATCTGGCTGGTTACAATCCATAGGATTGCAAAAAGTAACAAGTTTTGGAGATCCTTAAATCCATGAGAATGTTGGGTATCCCTCAGGTGCTCAACTAATGGACAGACATATCAGTGAATCTAGTTTGTGATGCAACTATTCTTTTCAACTGATTGAGTCATTAAAAAAAAATCTTTCTGATACATCTCTCCCCCACAAAAACTGACTTTCAAAACCACAAAGAGAAGAATATTTAACCAAGATATTTTAGTGCTTCCTTTTAGAAATAACTCAAGGACAAATAAATAGAAAGCCTTATTTCATTCATCTAATGGGATAAGCCTCCCAATAGATCCTTCCATGATGCCAATATAAAGAAAACAGAATCCTCCATTTAATTTTTCAATGCGAAAAATAAAGCTTCTAAACAACACAGACCTTCAGAAATCATCTTAGTTTCAAGGTAGCTAACTTAATCTTTAAAAGGACAAATTGTGTTATATTACTTAATGTTTTTGCAAAGTCTTCCTAGAGCACAAACCATAAATTATAAGACTAGATATTCATGGGTAGCAATACAAATATTTCAGTGGAAGAACAGTGGGTCTATGCTATTGTTTATTTAGTACCTGAGTTATATTTAGATGATTCCCACTGTCTGCATTGAGCAAGCTAGTTCACTTTTATATCACATATGCATGCATGCTTAGTCATTCAGTCATGTCAAACTCTTTGTGACCCTTTGGACTGTAGCCTGTCAGGCTTTTAAATCCATGGGATTCTTCAGGCAAGATTACTGGAGTTGGCTGCCATGCCCTCCTCCAGGGGGTCTTCCTGACCCAGGGATCGAACCAGAGTCTCTCGTGTCTGCTGCACTGCAGGCAGATTCTTTACCCACTGAATTATTGGGGAAACCTGTAACACATATAGAAGCACCCAATTACAGGGCTAGATGGTAGGTGCATCACAAGTCCCAGCAACTGGCGCCCTCCCATTGCAGATGAAAGAAGTGAAACACAGGGAGATCCTGGGGCTACCCAAGGTCACAAAGCTAATTGCCTCAGAGCCAGAAATAGAACCCACATCTCCTGACTCTCTGGAATGTATGCTGCTGATCACTCTCAGAGTTTATAAAGCATCGTTTATCATAAATTTCCATGAGTTTTCACTAGACACATGGAAATCATAATAGCACTATTTCTAAAATCTTTGCTCTTTATAGATACACACCTTTAACATATACATACGTAACATCATACGTAACATTTGCCAATGAATCTCCCCACTGGTCCATAAACACGTCACAACTGTTGTAGGGCAGAGGGAAAAGAGCTCAGGTTTAAGACTCAGAAGGGACCAGAGTTTGAAGTTCAGTTCTGTTGTTTATAAGATTTGTAAAGTTGGATGAGTTATTTACTTATGTCTTTGAGCCTCAATTTCCTTGTCTAAAAATGAAACAATTGTTGCCTACATTAGTAAAAAGTAATGCAAAGCCCCTAAGATAGTATCTGAATTTGGAGGGGTGGAAAAGAGACTCTCTTTTGACATTTTAAATCTACCATATTTCCAGCCTGTCTAAAACTTTAAATTTATTCATTCATAAAATATTTATTAGTTTCCTTCTATTAAACACTGCTCCTGATACTGGAGGTACAAACAGTGAGCCAGATGAGCAATCCCCTGTGTGATATCAACCAGAAGGTACTGGTGTCTCTGAGATGACACACAATGACCCTAGTTTTTCTTGTTTTTGAAAAACTGCAAACTGGACTCTGCTGCCACTGTGGAAATGGCATGCTGCCATCACAGTTAAGAAGCATTGCTGGAATGACACAAAATCAGGTGAGCAGAAGGCAGCAAGTTCTTCCCCCCTCTGCCAACCTCCATGGTCCCTCTAGCGCCCCCTAGTGACAGAGTCTAACAGAGCCAACTAGCAACACAGAAATGCAGTTTGTATTCCCACGCTCCATGTCACAAAGCTAAACCTCAAGGGTGAGTTTGAATCTTAAAGACAATATTTTAATAACTAAAATGAATAGGTCCTGAAAAAGCTAATTATTTGGCTTTCTCTAATTATCAGGCAGCTTCCTGGATGGCTCGGACAGTGAAGGATCTGCTTGCAATGCAGAAGACATAACAGACATGGGTTCAATCCTTGGATCAGAAAGATCCCCTGGAGAAGGAAATGGACACTCTAGTATTCTTGCCTGGAGAATTCCATGGACAGAGGAGCCTGACGGGCTACAGTCTATAGGGTCACAAAGAATCAGACATCACTGAGCAACTAACACACACACACAAAATCTCAGGGCAAGATGAATGAGTCTCAGTCTCTTTATGCAAATTTGGGAAGAACAATGCTTTCTAACTACTGCTTTGAATTCTATCCCTTTAAATGGGAAACACCTGTATGGTTTCTTTTTTTTTTTTTCCAGGAAACATTTCTCTATGAGTTTGTTTATTCTGAAGTTTTTTAATACTACAATATTCTCATGATGTGTGGGGAGAGGGGAGGAAAGTGAGGGATTCAGATAGTAAAAGAGGCCTGTGGGAAAAGAATTGGGAAAGAAATTTAGAAAATGACAGCTGAGAAGAACTTTGGGAGGAAAACTGAAGTCTCTATGGAGGGTTTTTCTTAGTTTTATCGGGAGATATGCAGAGACTAGCCCAAATCATCTCCCTACAAAATCTACAATGAAAGTTTGCATCACTTAAAAATGTTTTGTGGACTTGGGTTGTGTTACTATTATTATTAGAATAGGTAATGTATACATTGGTACAGAAGCAAAAAGGACAAAAGAACCCATTATAAGAATTAAGTCTTCCTATCTCCCAACTGACAAAAAATAAATATGATGGCAGATGTATCATGTCAGGGCTCATCTTCAGAAAATAAAATTCATCTAATTAGCACAAAGGAGAATCATTCTAGATATTAAGTACTGTACCAGAACCATCGTGAAACTGAACAAAACAAACCTGGGCTGAGTGTCCAGGACCATCTCCCAAAGCCTTAATGCAGAATTAGGCCTCCAAAAGAGCAGCTGCTTTTCACACAGCCAGGAAGTTACTGACTTCATCATGCCCCATATTTGCCACAATTTGCATCAAAGCAGGGGTTAGAATGCCATCTCTGCTACATTTGCTGAAATAAAACCAAATGTATTCTCCCCTATGCTCACTAGCAGAGTAGCCAAGAGCAGCCTCCAAAACATCGCAGTCCACTTTGCCTTCTAAATATTAAAGCTCAAACAGAACTGCAGTTGCAAGAAAGTCTATGCAGTGTAGCCTTGAGCCTTCTTGCTTTTGAAAGGGATTGGAATGGATTTTGATTAGGCCTCTCCACAAGATCTGCCATGTAGAATTCCTGTACAAGAGCAAAACATGAAAGTCTCTAGAAATAAAAATCACATGGTACTAGCAAAACTCCAGAAAAATAAGGCAAAGGGACAAAAATCAGAATCCAGAAAGACACACATTGACATATGAACGTTTCATAAAATGTAAATAAGGCATTTCAAAGCAATGCAAGAACTGTCACTTCAGTTCAGTTCAGTCGCTCAGTCGTGTCCGACTCTTTGCGACCCCATGAATGGCAGCACGCTAGGCCTCCCTGTCCATCACCAACTCCTGGAGTTTACCCAAACCCATGTCCATCGAGTTGGTGATGCCATCCAACCATCTCATCCTCTGTCGTCCCCTTCTCCTCCTGCCCCCAATCCTTCCCAGCATTAGAGTCTTTTCCAATGAGTCAACTCTTCGCATGAGGTGGTCAAAGGACTGGAGTTTCAGCTTCAACATCAGTCCTTCCAATGAACACCCAGGATTGATCTCCTTTAGGATGGACTGGTTGGATCTCCTTGCAGTCCAAGGGACTCTCAAGAGTCTTCTCCAACACCACAGTTCAAAAGCATCAATTCTTCAGCGCTCAGCGTTCTTCACCGTCCAACTCTCACATCCATACATGACCACTGGAAAAACCATAGCCTTGACTAGACGGACCTTTGTTGGCAAAGTAATGTCTCTGCTTTTTAATATGCTATCTAGGTTGGTCATAACCTTGCTTCCAAGGACTAAGCATCTTTTAATTTCATGGCTGCAGTCACCATCAGCAGTGATTTTGGAGCCCCAAAAAATAAAGTCTGACACTGTTTCCACTGTTTCCCCATCTATTTCCCATGAAGTGATGGGACCAGATGCCATGATCTTAGTTTTCTGAACGTTGAGCTTTAAGCCAACTTTTTCACTCTCCTCTCTCACTTTCATCAAGAGGCTCTTTAGTTCTTCTTCACTTTCTGCCATAAGGGGGGTGATGTCATCCGCATATCTGAGGTTATTGATATTTCTCCCAGCAATCTTGATTCCAGCTTGTGTTTCTTCCAGCCCAGCGTTTCTCATGATGTACCCTGCATATGAGTTAAATAAGCAGGGTGACAATGTACAGCCTTGACGTACTCCTTTTCCTTTTTGGAACCAGTCTGTTGTTCCATGTCCAGTGCTAACTGTTGCTTCCTGACCTGTATACAGGTTTCTCAAGAGACAGGTCAGATGGTCTGGTATTCCCATCTCTTTCAGAATTGTCCACAGTTTATTGTGATCCACACAGTCAAAGGTTTTGGCATAGTCAATAAAGCAGAAATAGATGTTTTTCTGGAACTCTCTTGCTTTTTCGATGATCCAGCGGATGTTTGATCTCTGGTTCCTCTGCCTTTTCTAAAACCAGCTGAAGCTTCGGAAGTTCACGGTTCACGTATTGCTGAAGCCTGGCTTGGAGAATTTTGAGCATTACTTTACTAGCGTGTGAGATGAGTGCAATTGTGCAGCAGTTTGAGCATTCTTTGGCATTGCCTTTCTTTGGCATTGGAATGAAAACTGACCTTTTAGTCCTGTGGCCACTGCTGAGTTTTCCAGATTTGCTGGCATATCGAGTGCAGCACTTTCACAGCATCATCTTTGAGATTTGAAATAGCTCAACTGGAATTCCATCACCTCCACTAGCTTTGTTCGTAGTGATGCTTTCTAAGGCCCACCTGACTTCACATTCCAGGATGTCTGGCTCTAGGTGAGTGATCACACCATCGTGATTTTCTGGGTCATGAAGATCTTTTTTGTACAGTTCTTCTGTGTATTCTTGCCACCTCTTCTTAATATCTTCTGCTTCTGTTAGATCCATACCATTTCTGTCCTTTATCGAGCCCATCTTTGCATGAAATATTCCCTTGGTATCTCTGATTTTCTTGAAGAGATCTCTAGTCTTTCCCATTCTGTTGTTTCCTCTATTTCTTTGCATTGATTTCTGAGGAAGGCTCTCTTATCTCTCCTTGCTATTCTTTGGAACTCTGCATTCAGATGGGAATATCTTTCCTTTTCTCCGTTGCTTTTTGCTTCTCTTCTTTTCCCAGCTATTTGTAAGGCCTTCTCATACAGCCATTTTGCTTTTTTGCATTTCTTTTCCGTGGGGATGGTCTTGATCCCTGTCTCCTGTACAATGTCACGAACCTCTGTCCATAGTTCAACAGGCACTCTGTCTATCAGATCTAGTCCTTTGTACTTCCACTGTATAATCACAAGGGATTTGATTTAGGTCATACCTGAGTGGTCTAGTGGTTTTCCCTACTTTCTTCAATTTAAGTCTGAATTTGGCAATAAGGAGCTCATGATCTGAGCCACAGTCTGCTCCCGGTCTTGTTTTTGCTGACTGTATAGAGCTTCTCCATCTTTGGCTGCAAAGAATATAATCAATCTGATTTCGGTGTTGACCATCTGGTGATGTCCATGTGTAGAGTCTTCTCTTGTGTTGTTGGAAGAAGGTGTTTGCTATTACCAGTGTGTTCTCTTGGCAAAACTCTATTAGCCTTTGCCCTGCTTCATTCTGTACTCCAAGGCCAAATTTGCCTGTTACTCCAGGTGTTTCCTGACTTCCTACTTTTGCATTCCAGTCCCCTATAATGAAAAGCACATCTTTTTTGGGTGTTAGTTCTAGAAGGTCTTGTAGGTCTTCATAGAACTGTTCAGCTTCTTCAGTGTTACTGGTCAGGGCATAGACTTGGATTACCGTGATATTGAATGGTTTGCCTTGGAAACGAACAGAGATCATTCTGTCGTTTTTGAGATTGCATCCAAGTACTGCATTTCGGACTCTTTTGTTGACCATGATGGCTACTCCATTTCTTCTAAGGGATTCCTGCCCACAGTAGTAGATACAATGGTCATCTGAGTTAAATTCACCCTTTCCAGTCCATCTTAGTTTGATGATTCCTAGAATGTCAACGTTTACTCTTGCCATCTCCTGTTTGACCACTTCCAATTTACCTTGATTCATGAACCTAACATTCCAGGTTTCTATGCAACATTGTTCTTTACAGCATCGGACTTTGCCTTTGTCACCAGTACATCCACAGCTGGGTATTGTTTTTGCTTTGGCTCCATCCCATCATTCTTTCTGGAGTTATTTCTCCACTGATCTCCAGTAGCAAGAACTATAAGATATTCAATTAAATAAATGTTGAAACAATTAGTTAACCATTTACACAACTATAAAGCTACCTCTTTCACAAACTGCATAGAAAGAGAAATTCCAGATAGATTAAAAAGCTAAATCTTATAAAGCAAAACTGTAAAAGTAGATTAATAAATTATAAGACAATATCTATATTTTCTTAGAGTGGAAAAGCCTTATTAAGAAAGCTACAAACTCAAAAATCATAAAAGAAAAAAGCCTGATATATTTGACTCATAACATTTAAAGCTTCTATATTCCAAAGCCCATTTTATTAAATTGAGATGAGCAATATCCTGGGAGAAAACAGTTGCAACATACACAAGATTAATAACCAGAATATGCAGAAGTACACAAATCAGAGATGCTAAACATGTGAAGGAAAAATTTACAAACGATATATGGAGGCAATTATCACAGGAAACACAGTCAGTAAATATATTAAATGACATTCAATTTCACTAGTAAGCAGGGAAATACAAATTTTTTAAATGATATACCATTTCCATTCACTAAGCTGACAATAATTTATTAGATTGAAAAGATCTATATCAAGGATGTCTGCTCTTAAAACTTATTGAACACTGTACTGCAGGGCTTAGCCAGAGTGAAACAGCCTAGAATGATAATAATAGTAATAATAGAAGATTGGAAATGAAGAAATAACCCTGTTTAAAAAGAAAGTCCAAAGACCTTACAAAAATTCTAATGAAGTTCTAAATGGATTTAGCAAAGCTGTAAAATACAAAGTCAGAACACAAAAATCAACTGTTTTTTAATATAAATTTATTTCTTTTAATTGGAAGCTAATTACTTTACAATATTGTAGTGGTTTTGCCATACATTGACATGGATTTGCCACGGGTGTACATGTGTTCCCCATCCTGAACCCCCCTCCCACCTCCCTCCCCATCCGATCCCTCTGGGTCATCCCAGTGCACCAGCCCCAAGTCCCCTGTCTCATGCGTCGAACCTGGACTGGCAATCCGTTTCACATACGATAATATACATGTTTCAATGCCATTTTCCCAAATCATCCCACCCTTGCCCTTTCCCACAGAGTTCCAAAGACTGTTCTATACATCTGTGTCTCTTTTGCTGTCTTGCATATAGGGTTATCATTACCATCTTTCTAGATTCCATATATATAATTGTGTTTTTATAAATTAGCAATGAAAAAATGAAATTTTAAATTTTAAGTAAAGTTACCATTTCTAATACCATCCAAAATCACAAATACTTAGGGATAAATATAGCAAAACATGTGCACAATTTGTACGCTAAAAGCCATAAAGCAGTGATGAAACAAGTCACAAAAGACCTTAGTAAATGAGTAAATGCACTGTGTTCACAGATGGGAAAACTCAATGTGTTAAAATAGCGATTCTGCCCAATATGATCTATCAATTTACTACAATTTCAACACAAATTCTTTTTGCAGAAACTGAGCAGCTGACTATAGAATTTATATAGAAAAGAAAGGATAGAATATAGACACTAATTTTGGAGAAACAAAGTTGGAGAATTCATGCTACCTAATTTCAAGACATTCTATATAACAATAATCAAGAGAACGTGGTATTGGCACAAGAAAAGACATAGCTTAACAGAACAGGATTTAAAAGTCTAGAAATAAACACATGTATGGTCAATTGGTTTTTGACAAAGGTAGCAAAGTGATACAATAAAGAAAAGATAATCTTTTTAATAAATGGTACTAGAGTTATTGGTTCTCCACATGCAAAAATAAGAACTGCAAACCTTACCACTCACTGTAAACAAAAATTAACACAAACGGATCATACATCTAAATGTGAAACCTAAAACTATAGAATTTCTAGAAGAAAATGTAGAAAAAATTACTTTCTTAGATATTACACAAAAAGCACAGGCTATTAAAAAAAAAAAACAATAAACTGGACTTCATTAAAACTAAACTATCGCTCTTTGAAAGCCACTACTAAGAAGATGAAATGACAAACCATAGGTTGGAAGAAAATATTGACAAAATACATAAGTGATAAAAGACTTGTAGACAAAATTTATAAAAAATTCTTTCAATTCAAAGTAAGAAACAACTTTTTAAATAGACACTTCACCAAAGAAGAGATACCAATGGCAGATAAGTACATAAGAACATGCTCAATATCATTTAGAATTACAGAAAAATAAATTTAAAACAATGAAACCCCACTACACACCTGCTAGAAAAGCTAAGATTTAAAAAGAGAGAGAGAATAAATAAATTAAAAAGAGAGAGAACCTGCCAATAACAAATGCCATATCAGATGTGGAGTAATTAGAACTCTCATACATTGCTGGTGGTAAGGCTAAATGGTATAGCCACTTTGGAAAACATTTTAATATTTATTTCAAAGTTAACCATACACTTATAGTACCCAGCAATCTACCTCTTAGGTATTTACTTAAAAGAAATGAAAATGTATGTCCACAGAAAGAACTATACGTTAATGTTTATAGTAGATTTGTTCATAATTGCCAAAAATCTAGAAGCAACCTAAATGTCTGCTGCTGCTGCTTCTGCTAAGTCGCTTCAGTCGTGTCCGACTCTGTGAGACCCCATAGACGGCAGCCCACCAGGCTCCACCGTCCCTGGGATTCTCCAGGCAAAAACACTGGAGTAGGTTGCCATTTCCTTCTCCAATGCATGAAAGGGAAAAGTGAAAGTGAAGTCCCTCAGTCATGTCCAACTCTTTGCGACCCCATGGACTGCAGCCCACCAGGCTCCTCCGTCCATGGGATTTTTCCAGGCAAGTGTACTGGAGTGGGTTGCCATTGCCTTCTCCGACCTAAATGTTTATGAGCTGGTAAATAAACAAATTATTGTATATTCATAGTTCAATATTGAATTAGTACTAATACAAAACATGGATGAATCTCAAAAGCACTATATTAAGTGGAAGAAGCCAGATTTTTTAAATTACATACTGTAATTTATATCACACTCTAGGAAAGGCAAAACAATGGCTGCAAGAGGCTGAGGGTTGAGGGAAGAGACTGACTAAAAAGAGGCTTGAAAGAACTGTTTGGGGGTGATGAAAATGTTCTACATCTTGATTGTGGTCTTGGTTACATGGCTGTATGACTGGCAAAGCTCATCCACAGTAGACCTGAAAATGTGTGAGTTTTACTGTGTATAAGTTAGATCTATAAACTTGACCTTTAAAAATTTGTATATACAGAATAACCTTTTTAAGTTTATACTTTCATAAGAATTTTTTTGAACTATATCATTGTGTTCTTGTTTTCTTTTCCTTTCTCCTTATATCTGAATTTCTCCCAATTTAGCTAGAGGCTGAGGACTGTCTGATCAGAAATACAAAATGAAAGGAGTCAGTGTTAGGTAGAGGACTTATAAATAAGATGTTTTAGTCTATATCAGACAGAAGAAAAAAGGAAGGAGGGAGGAGAGTAAGGGGAGAAGGAGAGATGGAAGAACAGGTGGATAAGAGGAACAGGGAGAAGAGTAAGAGATTCTTGAAAGCTAAGATTTATCGAGAATGAATTCCATTATCCTAAAGATTCCCTTAAGCTTCCCCAGTGGTGCAGAGGTAAACAATCTGCCTGCCAATGCAGGAGACAGAAAAAACACAGGTTCCATCCCTGGGTCAGGAAGATCCTCTGAAGTAGGAAATGGCAACCCACACAAGTATTCTTGCCTGGAAAATTCTATGGACAGAGGAGCCTGATGGGCTACAGTCCATGGGGTCGCAGGGTTGGACATGACTGAGCACACACACACAACACGTATAGATTCCCTTATGAACCACTGCTCGGCCAACTGAGCAATTTCCAAAATTCAAAGGCAAAATAAGTTCAGGAGTTAATACTCACCTAAAGAGGAAATACAAATGTGTCTGACTGAGAGAAGAAGAGGAGGAGGAGGAGAGAAGAAAAGGGCCAGATATTAGATGCTCTCAGATCAACAGCATGGAGGAGAGGGGTCAGAGGAACCTCCAAGGAGATCTTGTTCCCTGGACAGAGTCAGGAGCACTGAGAGGGTCTCAGAGGAGCCCACATTCAGCAGAGCACAGCATCCAGAAGAGCCCTGGGAAGGGGGCTGAAAGCAGCCAGTCTGTGACCAGCAAACTAAAGTGATGCAGAGTGGGTGGTAGGGAGCTCCTGAACCCCCAGAAAGTGTTCTGGGAAGGCACAAAACCCCTAACTAATGAGCATCAGCATTGGGATGCTTGAGGGAAATGCAATGAAATGTGGACTTTCACTTTGTACCTTATACTTCTGTACTGTTTGAATATTTTATTACAGTGAATAATTGTGAGAGTTATTACTTGAATAACTAAAACTAAACTTTAAAAGTCAGTAAGTAAAGGAAAGGAGAAAGAAATGGCAGCCCACTCCAGTATTCTTGCCTGGAGAATCCCAGGGACAGAGGAGCCTGGTGGGCTGCTGTCTATGGGGTCGCACAGAGTCGGACACGACTGAGGCGACTTAGCAGCAGCAGCAGTAAATAAAGGAAAACACAAATGATGAAATTAAAATCATACAAAACCCTGGCTTCCAGAAATAATCATTATTTTTATTTTGATGTGTGGAGTTCCAATATCATCTAGAAATATATTTTTGTATGAAACTATAATTATACTATAGTATTGTTTTCTAATCTATTTTTTCTTAACTGCATGATATAAACATTTCCCCACATAATTGGAAAATAGACATGAATGTAGTTTTTCAGCACCAAGGTTTAATAAAATCTTGAATACTCTGTACTTTCTTCATATAAGGTCATCAATAAAGAAATCCTCCATTAAATAGCCCCTCAAATTAAATACTTGTATAGTATTTCACTGTATTTCCATAATATAATTTATGTAACTAAACTTCCTATTGTTGTAACTTAAGGATTTGCAAGGGAGTTTGGTTACAGCAAATAAATCAATGTTGAAGATAAATCCTTTCATATATCCATGACTATTTCCCAGAGATAAATTTCAATAAGTGGAATTATTGGGTTGAAACTAGGAAAACTCTTAGACTTTTTAATACTGTCAAGTTTCTTTCCAGAAAATTTGAAACAATTTTCACCTATTCATGTATGAAAAAGCCCATTTCTGCATTTTATATTAAAATTAACATTTTAATCTTCACAATGGGATTCAAGAAAATAATTTCTCGTTGAAGTTTTAGCTTTCATTTATTTATTAAAGAAGTTAAGCATCTTAGTTTTCTGATATTTACTTAGTTTTCTGATATTTACTAGTTGTCTATATTTCTTTTCTGGTGAATTTCCCTTCCATATCCTCTTCTCATTTCACTTTTGGAGTTGGAAGGATTTATCATTCAGGTATATACAGAAGACTTATATAATGAACAATGCAAAACTCTGGTTTTATGTATATTATCATATGTGAAACAGATCACCAGTCCAGGTTCGATGCATGAGACAGGGTGCCCAGGGCTGGTGCACTGGGATGACCCTGAGGGATGGGATGGGGAGGAAGGTGGGAGGGGGTTCAGGATGGGGAACTCATGTACACCCATGGCTGATTCATGTGAATGTATGGCAAAAACCACTGCTATATTGTAAAGTAATTAGCCTCCAATTAAAATTGAAAAAAAAAACCTCTGGTTTTGAGGAAAGTAAATGTTTCTTGTGTCAACCCTGTACAAAACATATTATTAACATTGAGTTCAGTTCAATCGCTCAGTTATGTCGGACTCTTTGCGACCCTATGGACCGTAGCCCATCAGTCTCCTCTGTCCATGGGATTTCCAGTGGAAGAATATTGGAGTGGGTTG
Source organism: Giraffa tippelskirchi (assembly GCF_054371585.1). Classification (NCBI taxonomy): domain Eukaryota; kingdom Metazoa; phylum Chordata; class Mammalia; order Artiodactyla; family Giraffidae; genus Giraffa; species Giraffa tippelskirchi. The sequence goes on along the minus strand of NC_137276.1, from coordinate 125,959,914 downwards.
GCATTTCCTTCTCCAGAGGATCTCCCCAACCCAGGGATCTAACTTGCTTCTCCTGCATTGGCAGGTAGATTCTTTACCAACTGAACCACCAGGGAAGCCTCTACTTCTACTAGAACACTACTAGATACACACTCTTGGGACAGCTTTGTAACAGATGAGGAAATTTAGACAGAAAGGATATAAGTCTCAGGGATGCTAAGTTACATGACCAAGGTATTTTAAATGTCCTTCAACTGTCCCTTTTACTGACCAAACTTTTGGCATTCTTCAAATGACTGTGTGCATGCATTTTTTCTCCTGGCTAGAATGCAGATCCCCAACGTGAGGGCCGTGTCTTCATTCTCTCACAGCCTCTCCTTCTGTCTTCATTTTCCTTCCCCTCATTGGCAAACAGACTTCACTGCTGGGGACCACAGCAAGAAATGAGCAAGTGATTTTCCAAACCAACCAATGGAATCCTAACTCTTGTCAATAACTTCCCCAAAGGGCCTTATTAGCTACCTAGTCCAACCCTAGACTATATCCCTCTCTGCCAAGGAAATGCCATTGCCATGAATGGACAAACAGAGGCATAGTACTTCTCTTTCACTAGCCCTTGTACTTCCTTTGTGAGCCCCAATAAGCCTGCTTGTTGGGACATTTTTACATCATAAGTCCTAAGGCATCCTGAAGGATCAGCTATGCCCACCACTTTCCTTTGTATCTTGGTTACACTGACCCAAAACATTAGCCTTCAGTTCAGCAGGCATCTGATATGGTACAATGATAGGAACAGTGACATTATTAAGGGATCAGGCTTCTAAATCTGAGAAATACACCATGGCCCCATATTAGCCTGCTTTAAAAATGCAACATTAATGTGTTAAGGTCAAAGCTATGTATCCATTACTGGCCTTTTAATTACAAGAGGTTGTGGTTTGAAAACAAATTGGTCTAACTTGCTCTTAGGGATATTTCACCACTTTTGAAATAGAAAATAAAGAATGCAAAAAAATCATGGAGAAAATTCACTATTATGTTTTCCACTCTTCAAGGCTTAGAAATTTTTTCAGTTTGTGTTGTGACGAGTAGCATCAAAACACAGGCAGGAAAAAGGGCCGACGTTTTATGTAACCACCGTTAGAGTTCATGGTAAGCCATCCATAAATGATTCATTCTGCATTCTCTTGACTGCTGCAAAATTACCATATGTTTACCCATTAGTCTAGGATAGCAGGCAACTACAGAAACTAAAAAGAACAAAATACTGATATGGAGCAATGCTGCTACTGCTGCTAACTTGCTTCAGTCATGTCCGACTCTGTGCGACCCCATATACAGAAGCCCACCAGGCCCTTCTGTCCCTGGGATTCTCCAGGTAAGAACACTGGAGTGGGTTGCCATTTCCTTCTCCAATGCATGAAAGTGAAAAGTGAAAGTGAAGTAGCTCAGTTTTGTGTTCGACTCCTAGCGACCCCATGGACTGTAGCCCATCAGGCTCCTCCAAGGGATATGGAGCAATAGCTCCTCCTATATATACATTTTTATTGATAAACCACAAAAGTTATTTGACTGAGCCCCTTATCATGAGCCAGAGTTAGGTAGAAACTCTCTTCCCTCCTATATTGAGGAAGCTCAACTAGTCTAACATCCTTGGCATCTCCCCTGCTTACTCAGCCCGAGGGGAAGTCAAGCGACACAGCTGAGCTCAGATGCTATATCTGTCATTGTCTTTGGGTATGAGATGCTCACAGGATGTGGTAATTTTCCCTTGCTTTCCCACAATCCAAGTCTTACCTGGCAAGTTCCTCACTGTGGGGAGGCCTGTCCCAGTCTCAACTGCTTGTGACTAGAGGGGTAAGTTGTCTTAATTCTTGGGATCAGATTTAGGAAACCTGCTTGACTCTCACAGTAAGTTACATCCTCAACTTGGTGTTTACCCTAAGAAGTAAATTTTGGTCTCAAATTTCTATTGTTTGACATATTTTAATTTGTTCTAAACCCAAAAGGAAGAGGAGAGTTTTTTGGTGCCTTTTCAATGCAACGTATCATAAGGTGGGAATTGAAAACTGAGAGGGTACAATATTCATGCAGGTAAGCTTTTGGTAGGGCCAGGATATGTGATGGTGAGCCTTGAACTTCAGTGAGTAGGCATGGCATTTTGATCTTAGTGGTTTGTAGAGGTTTATTTATTTATTTTTTTTATAATGTTACCATCCGGAGTCAGAACTTTTAATATTTGATGATTTTTTTCAGTAAAATACATTTATAATTACAGTATTTGAAATTTGCTGTATATAAAAGTTTTTTTTTTTTTATTTAAACTTACATCATAATCATTTGGTCACTCTTTTTTTTTTTTTACTCTTTTTTTTTTTTAAATAAATTTATTTATTTTAGTTGGGGGCTAGTTACTTTACAATATTGTAGTAGTTTTTGCCATACATTGACATGAATCAGCCATGGGTTTACATGTGTTCCCCTTCCTGGACCCCTCTCCCATCTCCCTCCCCATCCCATCCCTTTGGGTCATCCCATTGCCCCAGCCCTGAGCATTTGTCTCATGCATCGAACATGGAATGGTGTTCTGTTTCACATATAATAATATATATGTTTCAATGCTATTCTCCCAGAACGTCCCACCTTCACCTTCTCCCTCAGAGTCCATAAGACTGTTCTATGCATCTGTGTCTCTCATTGTGTCTCGCATATAGGGTTATCATTACCATTTTTCAAATTCCATATATATGCATTAGTATACTATATTGGTGTTTTTCTTTCTGGCTTACTTCACTCTGTATTATGGGCTCCAGTTTCATCCATCTCAATAGAACCGATTCAAATGTATTTTTTTAATGGCTGAGTAATATTCCATTGTGTATATGTACCACAGCTTCCTTATCCATTCGTCTGCTGATGGACATCTAGGTTGCTTCCATGTCCTGGCTATTGTAAACAGTGCTGTGATGAACATTGGGGTACATGTGTCTCTTTCGATTCTGGTTTCCTCAGTGTGTATGCCCAGCAGTGGGATTGCTGGGTCATATGGCAGTTCTATTCCCAGTTTTTTAAGGAATCTCCACACTGTTCTCCATAGTGGCTGTACTACTTTGCATTCCCACCAACAGGGTAAGAGGGTTCCCTTTTCTCCACACCCTCTCCAGCATTTATTGCTTGTAGACTTTTGGATAGCAGCCATTCTGACTGGTGTGAAATGGTACCTAATTGTGGTTTTGATTTGCATTTCTCTAATAATGAGTGATGTTGAGCATCTTTTCATGTGTTTGTTAGCCATCTGTGTGTCTTCTTTGGAGAAATGTCTGTTTAGTTCTTTGGCCCATTTTTTGATTGGGTCATTTATTTTTCTGGAATTCAGCTGCAGGAGTTGCTTGTATATTTTTGAGATTAATTGTTTGTCTGTTGCTTCATTTGCTATTATTTTCTCCCATTCTGAAGGCTGTCTTTTCACCTTGCTTATAGTTTCCTTTGTTGTGCAAAAGCTTTTAATTTTAATTAGGTCCCATTTGTTTATTTTTGCTTTTATTTCCAATATTCTGGGAGGTGGGTCATGGAGGATCCTGCTGTGATTTATGTCGGAGAGTGTTTTGCCTATGTTTTCCTCTAGGAGTTTTATAGTTTCTGGTCTTACATTTAGATCTTTAATCCATTTTGAGTTTATTTTTGTGTATGGTGTTAGGAAGTGTTCTAGTTTCATTCTTTTACAGGTGGTTGACCAGTTTTCCCAGCACCACGTGTGAAAGAGATTGTCTTTTCTCCATTGTGTATTCTTGCCTCCTTTGTCGAAAATAAGGTGTCCATAGGTGCGTGGGTTTATCTCTGGGCTTTCTATTTTGTTCCATTGATCTGTATTTCTATCTTTGTGCCAGTACCATACTGTCTTGATGACTGTGGCTTTGTAGTAGAGCCTGAAGTCAGGCAGGTTGATTCCTCCAGTTCCATTCTTCTTCCTCAAGATTGCTTTGGCTATTCGAGGTTTCTTATATTTCCATACAAATTGTGAAATGATTTGTTCTAGTTCTGTGAAAAATACCATTGGTAGCTTGATAGGGATTGCATTGAATCTATAGATTGCTTTGGGTAGTATACTCATTTTCACTATATTAATTCTTCCAATCCATGAACATGGTATATTTCTCCATCTGTTTGTGTCCTGTTTGATTTCTTTCATCAGTGTTTTATAGTTTTCTATATACAAGTCTTTTGTTTCTTTAGGTAGATATATTCCTAAGTATCTTATTCTTTTTGTTGCAATGGTGAATGGTATTGTTTCCTTAATTTCTCTTTCTGTTTTCTCATTATTGGAGTATAGGAATGCAAGGGATTTCTGTGTGTTAATTTTATATCCTGCAACTTTACTATATTCATTGATTAGCTCTAGTAATTTTCTGGTAGAATCTTTAGGGTTTTCTATGTAGAGAATCATGTCATCTGCAAACAGTGAGAGTTTTACTTCTTCTTTTCCTATCTGTATTCCTTTTATTTCTTTTTCTGCTCTGATTGCTGTGGCCAAAACTTCCAAACTATGTTGAATAGTAGTGGCGAAAGTGGGCATCCTTGCCTTGTTCCTGACTTTAGGGGAAATGCTTTCAATATTTCACCATTGAGGATAATGTTTGCTGTGGGTTTGTCATATATAGCTTTTATTATGTTCAGGTATGTTCCTTATATTCCTGCTTTCTGGAGGGTTTTTATCATAAATGGATGTTGAATTTTGTCAAAGGCTTTTTCTGCATCTATTGAGATAATCATATGGTTTTTATCTTTCAATTTGTTAATGTGGTGTATTACATTGATTGATTTGCAGATGTTAAAGAAACCTTGCATTCCTGGGATAAAGCCCACTTGGTCATGATGTATGATCTTTTTAATATGATGTTGGATTCTGTTTGCTAGAATTTTATTAAGGATTTTTGCATCTATGTTCATCAGTGATATTGGCCTGTAGTTTTCTTTTTTGTGGCATCTTTGTCTGGTTTTGGAATTAGGGTGATGGTGGCCTCATAGAATGAGTTTGGAAGTTTACCATCTTCTGCAATTTTCTGGAAGAGTTTGAGTAGGATAGGTGTTAGCTCTTCTCTAAATTTTTGGTAGAATTCTGCTGTGAAGCCGTCTGGTCCTGGGCTTTTGTTTGCTGGAAGATTTCTGATTACAGTTTCGATTTCCGTGCTTGTGATGGGTCTGTTAAGATCTTCTATTTCTTCCTGGTTCAGTTTTGGAAGGTTATACTTTTCTAAGAATTTGTCCATTTCTTCCAAGTTGTCCATTTTATTGGCATATAGCTGTTGGTAGTAGTCTCTTATGATCCTTTGTATTTCTGTGTAGTCTGTTGTGATCTCTCCATTTTCATTTCTAATTTTGTTGATCTGATTCTTCTCCCTTTGTTTCTTGATGAGTCTGGCTAATGGCTTGTCAATTTTGTTTATCTTCTCGAAAAACCAGCTTTTAGTTTTATTGATTTTTGCTATGGTCTCTTTTGTTTCTTTTGCATTTATTTCTGCCCTAGTTTTTAAGATTTCTTTCCTTCTACTGACCCTGGGGTTCTTCATTTCTTCCTTCTCCAGTTGCTTTAGGTGTAGAGTTAGGTTATTTATTTGATTTTTTTCTTGTTTCTTGAGGTACGCCTGTATTGCTATGAACCTTCCCCTTAGCATTGCTTTTACAGTGTCCCATAGGTTTTGGGTTGTTGTGTTTTCATTTTCATTCGTTTCTATGCATAATTTGATTTCTTTTTTGATTTCTTCTGTGATTTGTTGGTTATTCAGAAGCGTGTTGTTTCGCCTCCATATGTTTGAATTTTTAATAGTTTTTCTCCTGTAATTGAGGTCTAATCTTACTGCATTGTGGTCAGAGAAGATGGCTGGGATGATTTCAGTTTTTCAGAATTTACCAAGGCTAGATTTATGGCCCAGGATGTGATCTATCCTGGAGAAAGTTCCGTGTGCACTTGAGAAAAAGGTGAAATTGATTGTTTTGGGGTGGAAAGTCCTGTAAATATCAACTAAATCTAATTTGTCTATTGTATCATTGAAAGTTTGTGTTTCCTTGTTAATTTTCTGTTTAGTTGATCTATCCATATGTGTGAGTGGAGTATGAAAGTCTCCCACTATTATTGTGTTATTGTTAATTTCCCCTTTCATACTTGTTAGTATTTGCCTTATATATTGTGGTGCTCCTATGTTGGGTGCATATATATTTATAATTGTTACATCTTCTTCTTGGATTGACCCTTTGATCATTATGTAGTGTCCTTCTTTGTCCCTTTTCACAGCCTTTATTTTAAAGTCTATTTTATCTGAAATGAGTATTGCGACTCCTGCTTTCTTTTGGTCTCCGTTTGCATGAAATATATTTTTCCATCCCTTCACTTTCAGTCTGTATGTGTCCCTAGTTTTGAGGTGGGTCTCTTGTAGACAGCATATATAGAGGTCTTGTTTTTGTATCCATTCAGCCAGCTTTGTCTTTTGGTTGGGGCATTCAACCCATTTACATTTAAGGTAATTATTGATAAGTATGATCCCGTTGCCATTTACTTTGTTGTTTTGAGTTCGTGTTGAAACATCCTTTCTGTGTTTCCTGTTTAGAGAAGATCCTTTAGCATTTGTTGGAGAGCTGGTTTGGTGGTGCTGAATTCCCTCAGCTCTTGCTTGTCTGTAAAGCTTTTGAATTCTCCTTCATATCTGAATGAGATCCTTGCTGGGTATAGTAATCTGGGTTGTAGATTATTCTCTTTCATTACTTTAAGTATGTCCTGCCATTCTCTTCTAGCCTGAAGAGTTTCTATTGAAACATCAGCTGTTATCCTTATGGGGATCCCCTTGTGTGTTATTTGTTGTTTTTCCCTTGCTGCTTTTAATATTTGTTCTTTGTGTTTGATCTTTGTTAATTTGATTAATATGTGTCTTGGGGTGTTTCGCCTTGGGTTTATCCTGTTTGGGACTCTCTGTGACTATTTCCTTCCTCATTTTAGGGAAATTTTCAACTATTATCTCCTCGAGTATTTTTTCATGGCCTTTCCTTTTATCTTCTTCTTCTGGGACTCCTATGATTCGAACGTTGGGGCGTTTCATATTGTCCCAGAGGTCCCTGAGGTTTTCCTCATTTCTTTTGATTCTTTTTTCTTTTTTCCTCTCTGCTTCGTTTATTTCCACCATTCTATCTTCTACCTCACTTATCCTATCTTCTGCCTCCGTTATTCTATTGTTGGTTCCCTCCAGAGTGTCTTTTATCTCCTTTATTTCCTTATTCATTATATATTGACTCCTTTTTTTTCTTCTAGGTCCTTGATAAACATTTCTTGCATCTTCTCAATCCTTGTCTCCAGGCTATTTATCTGTAACTCCATTTTGCTTTCAAGATTTTGGATCATTTTTATTATCATTATTCTAAATTCTTTTTCAGATAGATTCCCTATCTCGTCCTCTTTTGTTTGGTTTGGTGGGCATTTCTCATTTTCCTTTACTTGCTGAGTATTTCTCTGCCTTTTCATCTTGTTTAGATTGCTGTGTTAGGCGTGGCCTTTCTGTATTCTGGTAGTTTGAAGTTCCTCTTTACTGTGGAGGTTCCTCACTGTGGGTGGGGTTGGACGGGTGGCTTGTCAAGGTTTCCTGGATGAGGGAGCTTGTGTCGGTGTTCTGGTGGGTGGAGCTGGATTTCTTCTCTCTAGAGTGCAATGGAGTGTCCAGTATTGAGTTTTGAGATGTCTATGGATTTGGCGTGCCTCTGGGCAGCCTGTATATTGATGCTCAGGGCTATGTTCCTGCATTGCTGGAGAATTTGCGTGGTATGTCTTGCTCTGGATCTTATTGCCTCTTGGGTGGAGCTTGGTTTCAGTGTATATGTGGAGGCTATTGGATGATCTCTTATTAATTAATGTTTCCCCTGGCTTTCAGTCTTATTCTTGCAGTAGCCTCAAGACATCTCCATCCATACAGCATCAATAATAAAACTTTTAGGTTAATGGTGAAAAGATTCTCCACAGCGAGGGATACCCAGAAAGGTTCACTGAGTTACATGGAGAGGTGAAGTGGGGGGGGGGGGGAGTTTGAGGTGACCAGGAGGAGAAGAGGGGGACTCAAACAAGGAGAGAGCAGTCTAGCCAGTAAGCACTTCCCTCTGTGCTCTCCACAGTCTGGAACCCTCAGAGCGGTTCACAGAGATACAAAGAGAGGGGGGAGGAAGGTAATAGAAGTGAGCATGAGTAGAAAGGGAGGAATCAAGAGGGGACAGAGAGATCTGGGCAGTATTCTGTTCCCGAAGTGTTCTCCAGTACCCAGAACACCCTCAGAGATTCACAGAATTGGGTTGAGAAGAGAAGGAGGAGGGTGGGAGATAGAGGTTCCCTGGGGGAGAAGAAAGAGGATCCACAGGGAGAGAGAGTGATCAAGCCAGTAATCACACTCCTGAGTAAAAATGGGTACTAAAGATTGGATTCTTAAATGTACAAAAATGATATCAAATATGTAAAACAAAGATTAAAAATCTAGAGTAGAGGTTAGACTCTTATAAAACATACAATATAAAAAAAAAGAAAAAAGAATACAGTGTAAAAAGAAAAAAAAACAGTAAAACAGTAAAAAAAGAAACAGTAAAAAAAAGTAAAACAGGAAAGAAACAGTAAAAAAAAAAGAAAACACAAAAGGTATAAGATATATGTATGCAGTTTGCTTTAAAAATAGGGTTGTTTTTTTTTGCAAGGTAATAGTGGGTTATGAAAATGAAAATTAAAGGTGTAATAGAGGACTTAAAGAAAAAAGAAAGAAAAAAATTTTTTAAAAATTAAAAAAAATGATAATAGTAAAAATATATATCCTGGACTTGAGCAGTGTGGGGTCTGTTCAGTTTCAGATAGATCCTTGTTCCTGCTTATACTTTTCAAGATCTATAGGCCCCTTTCAATGCAGTCGGTGTTAACTACAGGGATTTTAATCTGTTGGCCTGTCACTTCCAACGCGCTTCCCTCTGTTTATTTGGCTTCTGTTTGGAGGTCTTCAGTATCTAATTTCCGCCCTGCCACAAAGGGGCGGAAGCGGTCTCTTTAGGTTCGCTTGTTCAGTCCTGCTGTGGGGAGGGAGGAACACTGCAAACCTATATCACTGGCGTGTGTGTGGAGAGCTCGCAGTGTCTCGGCCGCACTGGGTTCGCCCCCGCTCACGGCGTGTGTGCTTTCCCCGTCTACCCTGCTCAGGCTTCAGGTTTCTCGGCCGGGGAGTGGGCCCTGAGATGCGTGCACTTCCCAGGTCTAAGCCGCTCAGGTTCAGGTTCCTGGGTACTCCACGAAGGCGCAGACTCGGTTGCGCCCGCGGTTTGTGCCGTTCCCGGTCGGAGCAGCTCAGGCAGCCAGGAGTTTGGGGAACGCACTCTCCCCTATTGGGGCGGTGCGGCTTATCACCTCCCTGGTCCCCGCCTCGGTTTACAGGCGCGCCCGGCTCCGGTGTGCTTTGTGTTGGTTCTGGGGAGCTGGTCTCTGGCTGCGACCCTCCCGGCGGCTGGCGACCCTCTGGGATCTCAGGCAGTCTTTGCTTAGAAACTGGGAGCCTGTTTGCAGATTGGTAGGAGGTGCCCTCTCTGGGGCCGAGTTTGCCCCTTTCCGGCTCTGGCGGGCCCCGCCTGCCCGCTGTATCCGGCGGGAGATGGGGCGGTCCGCAGCCGGCTAGCTCTCCTCTGGTATGGCTCAGTCCTTTGTTCTGTGAGCGGGCCGGCAGTGCCTTAGATTTCGGCTTTTCGCGGGATAGTTTTCTCTCTCTGGCTGTCCCACAGTTTAGGTTACTATCTCACGTTAGCTCCCTCAGATTGCCCTCAGGGCGATCAGGCCCAGTCCTTACCCTAAGCAGTGCCGCCCGCTCCTCTCCGTTCAGCCCCCACTTGCTGGTGGTAGATGCGAGTGTCTGGGGTTCTTTGCTGGGAGTTGCCTTTAGGTACGTAATCTGTGGGTTTTATTTATTTTTTCTCCCAGTTATGTTGCCCTCTGAGATTCGAAATCTTCCCTCAAACCCGCCGGTGAGAGGGTTTCCTGGTGCTTGGAAATTTCTCCTCTTTTTCGACTCCCTCCCCGGGACGGGTCTCCGTCCCTAACTCTTTTGTCTCTCTTTTTATCTTTTATAATTTCTCCTACCTGCTTTTGAAGATAATGCGCTGTCTTTCTGGATGCCTGACGTCCTCTGCCAGCGTTCAGAAGTAGTTTTGTGAAGTTTGCTCAGCGTTCAGATGTTCTTTCTATAAATTTGTGGAGGAGAGAGTGGTCTCCCCGTCCTATTCCTCCGCCATCTTAGCCTCCTCCCATCTGTAGAGGTTTATATTAAACTAGTGTAACTGCCAGTGAGCCACTGGATGGAAAACCCCAAGTCAGCAAATTGTTGTATTGACTTTGATGGGTAACTATGGCTTGTGGTTGCTTATCCATAGGCTAAAGACTGTTTCTCCAGAGGCAAGTGATCTCAGATTCCGGCCATGTTTGAGGAAGGTCCAATATAGCCACGTGCCAAGTTACTTCAGTCACGTCCAATTATTTGCGACCCCATGGACTATAGCCCATCAGGCTCCTCTGTCCATGGGATTCTCCAGGCAAGAATACTGGAGTGGGTTGCCATTTCCTCCTCCAGGGGATCTTCCCAACCCAGGGATTTAACTCACATCTCTTCTGTCTCCTGCATTGGCAGGTGGGTTCTTTACCACTAGTGCCACCCACAGTCGTGGAGTAAAATACAACCTGATGTCAGTACCGCTTAGAAACTTTAAAAATGAACAAAAACTTATTAAACGCAGTTCCTTCTGTACCTTGATTGTGGTCATGGTGGTTTAGTTACTAAGTCGTATCTGACTCTTATAACCCCTTAGACTATAGCCCTCCAGGCTCCTCTGTCCATGGTATTTCCCAGGCAAGAATACTGGAGTGGGTTGCCATTTCCTTCTCCAGGGGATCTTCCTGACCCAGGGATTGAGCCCAGGTTTCCTGCATTGCAGGAGAATTCTTTACCAACTGAGCTACCAAGGAAGCCTGTATTTTGACTAAACTTACCAAAACACCAGCCTCCCAGTATAGCAGCCACCTGGTATTGATTGGTGGATATTCAGAGTGCATTTATCGAGCACCTATCAGGTGTCAGGCTCTCTCCTAGGCACAAGAAATATGAAGGTGAACACACAGAGCTCCCTGAGTCTATGGTGCTCCCTTTCAAAGGCCATCACAACCCAGGATGATAAGTGGTACAATCAAATTAGGCATAGAGTGCTACAAAGCACTGAGAAGATGCCTCATCAAACTTAGTGGAGAGAGGCTGCTCAGAAAGCTTCCATGGAGAAACAATATGTTACCTGAGTCTCCAAAGATTGGAAGAAGATAGTTGGCAACAGAGGAATAGAGAAGAAAGGAACATTCAGGAAGAAGAAGCCACCTTTTCTCAGAGGAGATGAATTCAGAGAATTGTAAATAATTTAGCGAGAGGAAAAGGAGACCACAAAGGGTCAGGGAGAGAGAGTGTCCAGTGAGAAAGGTAAATGAGAAACAATAACATAATGTTGAAGTATTTTAGCCAGGAAGTGACAAACTTAGACATACATCTTAGAGAGAGGACTCCTGCTGAAGAGAGAAGCAGGGTAAAGGGACAGAGTATTGGGGCAAAGGGTGTCTGATGGATTGGGTGAATAAAGAAGAAAGAACTGACCTGAGAACCCTACTAAGGATGGAGTTGACAGGAGTTAGTGGATAATTGTGCTGTATGTGGGACTTGGAAGGAGGATGGAGGTGACAGCTGAAGGAAAAGGAAATTTGTATCATGATTCCCATGTTTCCGGTCTCGGGAACTATGTGACTCCAAAGTGCCACTGACTAGAGTTTTAAATGCTCGGTCCACGGAGCTGGGACTAAGCAGACATGGGGGTAAAACTAGCTAATAATTATACCAATAGCTAACAGTTCAATTCTCTGTGTTAAAAATAGGGTTGGGGTTAGGTTAGGGTTAGTTACTGATATAACTAGAGGGTATGGTCTGAATGTTTGTGTCCCCCCCGACCAAATTAAGATGTTGAAATCCTAACCGCTAAGGTGACAGTATAAAGAAGTGGGGTCTTTGGCAGGTGACAGGTCATTAGGGTAGAGCCCTCACGAATAGGACTAGTGCCCTTATAAATGAGCCCTAGAGGGATCCCACCCATCAGGCAGAAGCAGGCCCTTACCATATACCCAGTCTGTCACTGCCGTGACCTTGGATGCCCCAGGTTCCAGAACTGGAACATACGTGGTTCTTGCTTATAAGTCACCCAGCCTGTGGTGTTTTGCTATCATAGCCTGAACAAACTAAGACACCAGCTAATAGTCACTGAATGTTCACTATGTGCCAGAACTTATGCTTAGAGAAGAAAGGTAACTTACTTAGGTTTAAACAGCAGGAATGGGTACTACTGAGTACAAGCCATGTTATTCTAAACTCTTTATGTTCACTCAGTTTGCTCTGCTGTTCACTCAGTTTGCTCTGCTGTTTCCAGCCAGTTTCGAGAGACTAAGGAACCAAAGTAAGTCCTGCTGTCTTTATCTTTTCAATCCAAGGTCTACCTAAGCATGTTAGCACTCTGTCAGTCTGCTTAGCACTGTGGGAAGACTGACGTTTAAAGTGAAATTGATAAAGCAAGGCCATAAAACCCTACCAGTAAGAATGTCATAAATAATTTGTGCTTGGCCTTAGAAACCCTTATGCTTTACCTATAAATCAATATATACAGCCCCTGCAAAAAGCAGGGCATTATGAAGAGAAACTTCAAAGAGAAGGGTAGAATTTAACTTCGATGTCTTTGTGAGGAGGAAAACAGGCATTTTCTGGTTAGGCTGTATCTCTAAATTCTTTGCAGGTCATCAGATTTATAAGTGACTCACAGAGGTTTTCTTTTTGCTTCATAAGTCATTTGCACCAAGTGGTGGTTTCTGTATTGTTGGTGGTGGTCCCTAAAGTGAAAATGAAAGTCGCTCAGTCATGTCTGACTCTTTGCAATCTCATGCACTATACAGTCCATGGAATTCTCCAGGCCAGAATACTGGAGTGGGTAGCCTTTCCCTTCTCCAGGGGGTCTTCCCAACCCAGGGATGGAACCCAGGTCTCCTGCACTGCAGGCAGATTCTTTACCAGCTGAGCCACAAGGGAAGTCCCTAAGTCATGCCCAATTCTTTCATGACCACATGGGCTGTAGCCTATCGGGCTCCTCTGTCCATGGAATTTCCCAGGCAAGAACACTGGTGGGGTTGCAATTTCCTTCTTCATGGGATCTTCCCAACCCAGGGAGTAAGTCTGCATCTCCGGCATTAGCAGGGGAATTCCTTACCACTAAGCCACCATGGAAGCCCAGGTTTCTGTGTTAGCCCACCATTTTTTAGAGAACAGAAATTGTATCTGTATCCCACATCCATTTTCATTCTCTTGACACCACCCAGAACATGTGCTCTTCTCCAGCAGCACTTGTAAAAGTACTACTATACATAATAAAGACAGAAAGGAGAAAAGGTCTGTGTTCATCAGCAAATATTTAAACCTTAACATGGGAAAGAAGCAGGAAATCTTCCATTCAATGTTTTAATTATTAAAGAGCTCTGGCAACCACTCCAAAAAGTCATTTTCTACCCAGGTAGCTTTATCAGCTTAAATGAGTCCCTTATTAAACAGAATTTCAAAAGGCAGTAAAAGCCACAAAATAATGGGATTACTTTGGGAAGTGAAGCTAGGTAGCTTTCTAATGTGTGTTCTTTTCTTTTGAACATACATTTCAAATGTGTAACTGTCAAATGTCTAAATTATATCAGGAAATCTGATGCGACAGTGTCTGATTAGCCACAAACTGCTGAGAGCCCTGCTCTTGGTCCAAGCCACCATGATCTCTCACCTAGATGACAGTAATCACTTCTAAAATGGTCTCCCAGCTCTCAAGCTTATCCCCCTGCAGTCTTTTTCCCACAAAGTAGTCCATTTATTCTCATTGCTATATAGTATTTCCTGTGTTATGTTAATACATCTCAATTTATTTATCCATTCTACCGTTGATGGGCATTTGGGTAGTTTCTTGCTTGAGTAGTCAAAATTACACACTTCATCTTTTTGGTGAGAATAAAGATATAACTTGGTTAGTATATTCTTGGGAGTAAATTTTCTGGGTCTTAGGGTAGTTTTCGGAGAAGGCAATGGCACCCCACTCCAGTACTCTTGCCTGGTAAATCCCATGGACGGAGGAGCCTGGTAGGCTACAGTCCATGGGGTCGCTAAGAGTCGGACACGACTGAGCGACTTCACTTTCACTTTTCCCTTTCATGCACTGGAGAAGGAAATGGCAACCCACTCCAGTGTTCTTGCCTGGAGAATCCCAGGGATGGAGGAGCCTGGTGAGCTGCCGTCTATAGGGTCGCACAGAGTCGGACACGACTGAAGCGACTTAGCAGCAGCAGCAGCAGCAGGGTAGTTATATGTTCAGCTTTAATAGATAGGGCAAAGAGTTTTCCAAAGTAGTAATTAGCATTGCATTTTCATTTTGCTTTACCCCATTTCTTACTTCATTCAGTCTTATACATATCTTCTGTCTTTCTCTTATATTTTTCTTTCAGTGTTTAATAATAAATATGTAAAAATCTAATCTACTTTTGAAAAAGTAGATTGTTCAGGATTAAGGATATTCCAAATAATGTGTCCCAAACTTCAAAAGCATATCCTTGAGGCACTCCAAGGTTCTGAGTGATGGTTCATTGATGGGAATATGGGCAGTCACATCACACACCATTTTGCAACAAACACACTAAATAGTCCTGGAACATTTATTGATATGATTAGTCATATGACAGTAATAGCTAATGAATAATTTGAGATTATCTTTGACATTGCTTCACTTGTTAGCAAAAATAACTGACTATAATCATTATCCTAAAGCATCTAAAACCTTTAGACCTAAGTCCAGCTCTATCATATGTCTCAATATGACTAAGTTCTAAATCAGTAAGGTTTACTTTGATCAATTGGACTGAACCCTTTATTGCTTTGCCCCTCTTGTCCTTGTTCTGACTAGTTTGGATCCTATTCCTAGTGTTTTCTCCTCAGTGGAAGCTTTGTCTTGAGTTGTACTCTCGTTTAATATTTCAAGCGTTCATAAGGCCTACACGCCAGACTAGGCACCATCAGATCTTCCCACGGCCTATTTACATTCATCCGTGATTTGGAGCCTGCAAAGCCTGCACTGAAGATAGCAGCATAAGATGAAAGAAACTTGGGTCACTGTATGTGTCAGGGTCCCAGCAGGAAGCAGCTGATACCTTCAGAAGGAAGAGAGTTTAAAGAAAGACTATTGACACGAGCGGGCAAAGTTAAAGGATCTAACAAAAGGTGACAAAGCACCCGAGACTAGGAACAATGGGGAGCTGTTCTTACACTGAGGTCAAAAAGAAGGAGGAGACAGATCAGTACACACAGCATCTCGTGCTAGCTGTAGTCATGGGAGAGGATGAGCCGTGGTTGAAACAACAAAGACTCTGACCTCTCCTCTCATTCTGCAGTCTCCCATTGGTGCTTCTCATCAGCAAAACCTACTGGGAAGCCATAGGGTAAGGGCATCAGTGTGATCCAGTCTATAGGGGCACAGAGCAGAGAGGGGAAGACAAAGAATAGATCTGGTTATCCAGCAGCATCCCTGAGACATTGTCTGGAAGGTGGCCGTCAAGGAGAGAAGTCTGACTAATAACCCATACATTAAGTTTAGCGTGTATTAAGTGTTAATCTGTTAAACCTCTAAGATTTAGGGGTTGTTCGTTCCAGCAGTTAACCTACTCTAACTAATATGGACGATCTATTTTTATTTACACATTATGTCTTTTATATCTGAATTGTTTTCCAAAACTATCAGGAGAAATGTATAACAATCCTCTAAAACTATAAATTAGTCTTAACAGAGATTTTTTTTTACATAAATTGTAAGTAATTCTACCTTGAGATTACAAATAATTAGTCTTTGGATGTTCCAAACTACTGCTTTTTACAATGACAGCTCAAAAGTGAAGAAATTGTGAGGGAGGATAAAATACTGCATTTATTCTTCAAAAATGAGACGAAAAGAAGGAGAAAATACCATGGGGCAATTGTCAAATGAATACGGTAGAAAAATTCTTTTCAAGACTCCCCACTCCCATTTAAACTCACCTCCTTCCTTTCAGTCCTCTGTTCCCTCTCCCTTCCCAAATCCAAGTGCCTCTTGCTCTCAAAATGGCCCCTGCTATCTTGGAAACACATTGTGTTACCCCAACAGGCCCTTTCTACCTCCGCCACCTCTCTCTGCTCAAGACCTTAACTTACATTGAAACACTGCCCCTGGACCTTGCAAGGTGAGTGGTTACCTATCTTGACAATTTCATTTATTCATGCACTCATTTTTAAAAACTAAAATCATTGGATATCAGTTAAGTAAAAGGTATATTCAAAAGATGTTAAGTCTACAAAGGGAGATGGATATATGGCATATATATATATATATATATATATGCTAAATTCCTTAATTTGAGATATCTGGTTTCCTTAATTAACAATAATCTTTTGACATTCAGACTACCTGCCCCTTGTTGCAAACTTCTATATAACCTGACTCCTCCCCCGAGCCTCTTTGGCGCAGTTTCTCAGGGTTGCTTGAGATGTTGAAGTACTAAAAAATTCCACCAAATAAAACACAACTCTTCACCTTAAGGTTGTGACTATTTTCTTTAGTCAACAATTGCAATAGAGATACAACATAGAAGCAGATAACCACAGAATAAGGCAGAAAAGGGCCAGTGACATAGGAGAGGCACAGAAAAAAAGTCCTACAGGACTTTAGAGAAAAGGAAAGGAAAGTTGGTATGTATCCTGCATGCTCCAAGCACTAGGCTAAGTAGAATGCATACGTTAGTTTATCTTTCTTTCATATGGCTAGTTTCTTCTTGCCCTTCAGGAATTTTTTTTTAGGAATTTTTTTAAATGTCACCTTACCCAGGAAGCCTTTCCTGACCCTGACTCACCCACTCTTTCTGCTATGCTCCCACAATCAAAGCTTTAACAAATGATTGGATAATTGTTAGTTTATAATCTATCATCTCAAATGATGGTAAGTATTTGTACAATGCTTTGTCTTTGTGCATTTTCAGTGTCTAACTCTGAATCCGGTGCACACTAAGCCTTCAGGGATGGAGGGACGGACAGATGGGCGGACGGACGGACGGGCGGACGGACAGACGGATGGATGGATGGATGAACGGATGGATGGATGGATGGATGGATGGATGACTGAAGTACCACTAGAGCATTCGAGGAAAAGGGGAATTGTATAAGCAACATGAAATCAGGAAACTAGAAGGTAGGCTGTTCTAGGGATTGTAGGAGTCCAGTTAGATTGTGTTATAAGGATATGGGCAGGAAGGTGGCAGGTGACAAATGTCAAAACAGAAGATAGAAAACAGTTTGTAGGATCTTGAATGCCAGGCTAAGGCAGCTGGACTCATGCAATAGAGTGGAGAGCCACTGGGAGCTGGTAAGTCAGGAAATAATGAGATCAGAGCCATGTTATAAAGTGACTAATCCAGTTGGAATATCTTTCCTTTTTCAATAACGTGTTCACTTTTCATCAAGAATTTTCTTTGCTTTAACTCAAAGGAGTTAATCTTATACTGTGGATTTGAGCAGCTCTGACAAACATTTTTTTTTTTTTCAAAAGACTCCAAACCTGCACATGTCTAGGTCAGCCTTGAGTAGTGTTGGTTTGCAATTTTTTTCTTTCAAGCAATTAGTCTTTATGCTATTCCCTAAGCCAGCAACCACATTATTTTGATGCAACACTCTGAAATTAATTCTGAGCTGCTCCCTAAGGCCCAGCATGTGGTTACCAGCAAATGCTCACCCACAGCAGGGTGCATCACTGGTGACTTCTATATGAGATTCTCTTATAAGGCAACGTGTGTTGATAGAGAATCTGGTCATTCTTTTCACAAGAGATAATTTAAATGATACATTCATTCAGAGATATTATCTTGGAATATTATGAGAAATTTTTTAATACTTTATAGCAACTAGTTACAACAAATAAATCAATAATTAAAATTAGATCATCCTTTGACAATCACATATTATTCAATTTATCTGCCTTAAGCCAGTTTCTATAACAACACATGTACCAAAGCAACAAGTGATGACTTCAGACCTTTTTAGATAAAAGTTGCATCTTAAAATTGTAAGGTTGTACCAGTAAACACAAAACAGGCAAGTTCAGTTGTTATTTTGTTTCTAATGATATTTATTTTTCTCTAATTTCCTAAACTCACTGCTGATAAGAAAAAATAAATAATTGCAAAGAACACAAGTTCAATAAGACAGTACTACTGAGCTGTGTGATATTAAAGGAGATAATGGAGACTTTGATATTACCCAGATGGACTTCTGGAATCATCTCTTTAGATTCTGTATGTTCAATAATCAACATCTCAGAAAAGTACATTACTGAGATTGAAATATATTTTTATACAAAAAGTCACTAGACTTGAGCCACTTTTCAGCTTTTTTTCAGTCATTTAGAATGAATCATTTAGAATACCCATTATATGTATAACTGAACAAAAAAATCTGACTCATATTCTCACTTTCTTATTGTTGTTACCTTGACAAACTATACTCCCTTTTCCAAAGTCCACCCTTGGGTTGCATGAACAGACAAAGATAGCAACTTCTCCACTCTTCATGCTGCAATACAGCCTCTTCTCTAAAAATCCTAGAGCTGTGATGCAAAAAAGCACTGTAAAAGTTTTGATAGATGGATGGGTAAATAGATGCTATCCCAGAAAGTCTAGGATACAATTAGCCCTTCAATAAATGATCTCACTTTAATGGTCCTTGCAGTAAACTTTCTGTTTAAAATACAGGAAGCTCAACCCCCTTCATCTGGTCCATTCTTTAAGAATCAATAAATTAATTCCTGACAGATTTATTCTGCTAAACTAGTCATCATGGTTTCACTTTCTGCTCCCATAAGCCTGCATGAATCTCTGCCCAGTTTGGTTGACTGATATTCACAAGTATTTTTAACTTCTCTTGAAAAGAGAGCTCTCTCTGATCCTCTTGGTTACCTAGAGTCAAGGATGCACTTGGGTATTTGGTTTATCAGCATTTCTACAAATTCTGTTTTTCTACACACTCAATTCATATGCACATAAATATATATAGGTCATTTTAAAAGTTCATATCTGAAAGAAGATTGAAAATATTTTTATAACATTCCAGTTAACTCCAGATAATCAGAGGGCAAATATCTATCACTTAATTTACCCTAAAAAATCCTTCATTCGAATACCTGCTCTAGGTAAACATTTGCTTTCCTGCCATCCAGGTATTTACTACATAATCAACTTATTGATTGCTTTGCTGACACTTAATTCCCTTCATTTTTATTTTTTAAGAAGACTGTTTTGAAACTCAAATACTTTACTACTTATTATCCAGGAAAATCTAGAGTAGGTTTGCCTTCCCTCTGTGAGAAACTTGTCCATTCCCATTATGAATTCAAGAAGGAGCTGAGTTTCGTTCACATCTCAATTCCTTCAATATTCTCTGTATGCCACAGAGTCCTTCGAAACATAAATTCTCTTACCAAATGCTCTGCTCCAAGGGAAAGTTTATGAGCTGTATGTAGTTCTTACCTCAGTCAGTGCAAAGCTATCTATTCCATAGAGGCATTAACAGGATGTAGAACAAGATGTCTCTTTGGGTCCCCATGTAGTGATTTAGTCTAATGTAAATTTCTAGATCAGAAGTCCATGATGAAAAAAAATATTCAAGTCCCAAATATTTCCTTCTACATGTTAGTTTACTTGTGCCTATTATATTCTCTACATATACTCCTTATACCAAAGTATTATGAAATATTTTAATGAAGTGGTTTACATTTCCATAATAACAGTTATTCTAATTCATGTCAAATGGTATGAGGTTTCATAAGCCGTGCTTTGATTACACTACCAGAACCCAAATCCTCACAGTTACCCAGAGCATCAGGCAGCTGCTATGGGAGCCACCTGAAGAGGGAATGTTGAACCATGTCACCATTGCAGCTCTAAGCGACATGTGCAACCCGTGACTCTAGTCATCCAGAACAGTTGACGCCATGGTATTGTTGACTTCACTTCTCATGGAGGCTGAAGTCAGCTGGATGTTCTTATGGACAGCAGGGACTCTTTCGCCAACAATTTCATCCGTGTTCCTCTTTGGCCTGAGCAAAATAATAAAGCACTTGGGAGCAAATATACAACCCAATAAACCATAGCTGGATGCCAAGATTGCAAATATTTCCACGGCCACTTTAAATTTGCCTTTGGTGCTCAAGTAAGCAGGGACAAAAGAGATCCAGACGATAAAAAGACCAGCATTCCAAAGGTGATGCATTTTCCTTCATAGTAATTATCCTGCAACTGGCATGCCACAAAGGTTGTGAGAAAGCACAGTAAGGCCAAGAAGACATCCATCCCAAATACAGAGCACAAAAATTCTATAGAACCTTCATTACATTCCAGAATAATCTTTATATTTTGAGATTCCATGTTCTCGTATACCCTTGGGGGATTCAATACTAAATAGGCTATGCATAAGCCAATTTCAGCTAGAACAGAGGTTAGCACAATGATTTTCCGATAAAGAGGGCGGATGGATATAAGTCAAGTTTTGGATTTGGAAATTCTGTAGGCTGAAAACAGTGAAATAGTCTTACCAAGAATGCAAGACAGGCAGAGAGAAAAGCCCAGTGCCAGAGTGATCTGACAGGCCATGCAAGACCAGTTGTAGGGCTTGCCAATGAAGAGCATGGAAGACAGCAGTGTGATGACAAGAGAAACCTGAATAAGAAAGCTCAACT
This sequence comes from Giraffa tippelskirchi, assembly GCF_054371585.1. Classification (NCBI taxonomy): domain Eukaryota; kingdom Metazoa; phylum Chordata; class Mammalia; order Artiodactyla; family Giraffidae; genus Giraffa; species Giraffa tippelskirchi. Next base: position 125,939,040 of record NC_137276.1, on the reverse strand, counting down.
CCCGGTCATTAGCCATCACCAGCGGAGTATGTCTGTGTATCACATTCACAGTTGTGACTATCAAGACCACAGGTGCCCCAAAGATGGAGAGAATGACAAGCGTGAATCCCAGGGCCTTATCATAAGCAAGGAATTCCACTTCTTTCAGCACACACTCGCTATTTTGTGCATTGGACCAGTAGTCTTCCCCACATTGATCACACTCCCTTTGACCTAATGAACAAAGAACAGAGGACTGACTGCAAAGAAATACAGTTGTCCCCATCGGCTGTGAATTGCCCAGAAAAACCAAAGGCCTCATACAGGACTCACTGAGATTTTTTATAGAGAATATATATATCTTTAAAAAAAAAAAAAAAGCAGTGATAAAATGGTCTTAGAATGTGCGGCTAATAGTAAAGACTGAGAACTCATTTCAATTTTGGAAATTCAGTCTCCCTCCTTGATTTCAGCTGTTTCTGCATGCCTCTTTCTTTCTCCCCTAATTATCTAATTGAGAAAGATGGTGTATCCCCTCACAAACCTAAGAACAATGCACAAATATGTGAGAAATAAAAAGCTATTAAGGTAAAATGAGGTTTGTGACAGGGATACAGTTGATTATTATAAAATACGAGTGTTTTCAGCCTTCCATTCAACATTTTCCTCACCTACAGAAGACAATTTGTCTTTGCCCACTCAGCCTTCCCCTCCTCATCCTCCAGATGCAGATTTGAGACAATAGTTAGAGAAAGGTTGAGAACTAGAAGAAAGGAAATAAAAACAGCAACCATACTAACTAAGGTTGAAAACACTTTGGGGGCATTTAGCTGGGCAGAGGCTCTAAAGAAGAATATTGTTGTTGTTTAGTAGTTTTAGTTGTGTCTAACTCTTTTTGCAACCCCATGGACTGTAGCCTGCCAACCTCCTCTGTCCATGGGATTTCCCAGGCAAGAATACTGAAATTGGTTGCCATTTCCTTCTCCAGGGGATCTTCCCAGCCCAGGGATTGAACCCATGTCTCCTACATTGACAGATGAGTTCTTTACCACTGAGCCACTTGGGAAGCCAAAGTAAAATATTGCAACATAAGAAAAAATTGAGGTGAATCTGTGGTGGATTATGAAATGTATCTCTTCACCATTCTCTGAAAGATGCAGGTAAAGACTGGAATTTCCTCTCAATCACTTCTGACTGCTAGCCTGGATTTCTCTTGACGCAACTCTGCAGAGTCTGGGGTACGTGGGATCCCCTGACTTGTTCAGATAATGTGTTTTCTTTTCCATTTGGGGAAAATTTTCCATTTTTAAAATTCTCTTTTAAATAAATTACTATTGAGGACCTTTTGGCAAAAGACAAGTACAATTTGCGCTATTTTTAACAGAAGGTAGCAATAAAAATTAACCTGCTGCAACAAGCTTCATAAGGCTAAGCCTACCAAGCCCAGCTAAAATTCTGGCCAAGAACAGCGATTCAGCAGGTTGTAGTGAAATTCATAGAGCAATAGATACAGAACTCACCTGTCCTACAAACTTGAGTAATTATGGTCTTAAGCCAATTGCTTTTAGGGATGTGCTTTTAGATCTCTTATTTCTAAATTAAAGATAAGTCTGTAAAACATAGAACTGTAATTTACTTATTACTACTTATTTACTATTTTTCCATAACTAATGTTTAATCTATTTCAGAAACTGAAATAATTTTAAGTATTTATGAATGAAGTACAATTATTATAGAAGTATTATAAAATAATTTTAATAATTCATGAACGCATGAATCCCTGCATTCATATTTAACATCTCATTTTAAAAACTTTCCTCTCTGAAATTCATGGATTCAGGTCTTCTTTCCAAATGCAGCAGCTTTAGAACTAAAACCCAATGTTGTATTTTTTTCACACTGCATAGAACATCCAATAGTTTGATGGATCATAATTTTTGTGATAAGTTGTTCACATCTCTTTATAAAGAAGGCTCCCAAGGCCCTCTTTGCCAAAATATATTTAATCTACTCGCATTTTAACGTCAGTGAAAAATGATTATCTCTACCTGGTTCCCGTGACACGTGTCCATCAGCACATGGGATGCAGCCAAAGCAGCATATTGGTTCCCTGTGACGAATCCCCTTCCGGGTCCCAGGCTGACACACATCAGTACACACCGAATGGGGAAGCTAGCAAAGACAAAACAACACATTAACAAAGCCCTTTGTCTCTACCACTTGCCAAGCTATGAAAGTTTCCACCTGGATTTCTGTGGTCATTTTGTGATTTCTTGGAAAACCTAGGATAACTGGGCAAGACAAACAGACAGGACTTCCCTGGTGACACAGTAGATAGGAATCCACTTGCCAGTGTAGGTGACAAGGGTTCAGTCCCTGGTCTGGGAGGATTCCACATGCCACGGAGCAACTAAGCCCATGCACAACTACTGAACCTGAGCTCTAGAGTCTGTGAGCTGAAACTACCAAAGCCTGCACGCCTAGAGCCGGTGCTCCGCAACAAGAGAAGCCACCACAATGAGAAGCCTACGCACTGCAACAACGAGTAGCCCCTGCTCGCTGCAACTAGAGAAAGTCTGCACAAAGGAACAAACAAAAATGAATAAATAAATAATAAATAAATAAATAAAATATTTTTAAAAAGAATAACAAAGAGAATAATGATCTGGAAAGCCTACAGGAATTTTGCTAATAGTCCTGAAGTTGATTCTAGAAATGGGATTCTAGAAAAGTCCAGTGGTTGCTTCTAGAAATTAGCAAAGCTAAACCTAACTCTTTCTAACTTTGAAGACTCAGACCAGGCTCCATGTCCATGGGGTTCTGAGGCGAGGACAGTTTGTCAAGTCTCTTTCTGCTTGAGGGAAGACCCCAAGAATCATCCTGAGTGCCTGAGAAAGACTTCTCAGCAAGGTCATCCCAACATAGCCTGAGTATCATTCAGAGTCAGTACAAAATAAAAATGAAAGATCTACTCCATGAGGAAAATTCCACGGCAAAAAGGAAAAATGGACAGGGCATAGCACTGGGATATTTTCTCATAAAAAGAGTTTAGAAAACTAGGTGATAAACATAGTACATTGTACATGGTTGTGTACATTGAAGTCCATTATAAATGCAATGCTTGTAAATTTATATCTTAATGTAAATGAGGAGCTTCCCATTTAAAAAGGAGATAAGATATATTTTTCCATTAAGCAAAGATTCATTTTGGAAAGTGAAAAGATTCATTTTGGAAATCAGAATTTTCCTATGTTGAGTTTTGCAAGATAAATCTGAGTTAGATAACAATGGAAAATATCAGAAATCTCTGAGCTCAGTTACAGTATATAAGATTATTTAAATATGTATCGTTAAACATAATAGGTTGGCTTCTTATAAGTTGTGTGTGTGTGTGTGTGTGTGTGCACATATGTGTGTGTGACCACAGAATGACTGTATTTCCTCTCTCCTGATCCAATGTTCTAAAAAGTGTTAGTGTTAGTCTCTCAGTCACGTCCAACTCTTTGTGACCCCATGGACCATAGCCTACCAGGCTCCTCCGTCCATGGAATTCTCCAAGCAAGAACACTGGAGTGGGTTGCCATTTCCTTCTCCAGGGCATCTTCCCAACCCAGAGATCAAATCCAGGTCTCCCACATTGCAGGCAGGATCTTTACAGTCTGAGTCGCCAAAAAGAGCTCTCTATATACCTTTCTTTGAAAATCATCACAATAAGCTGATGCCTTTTTGTTCTCTTTCTGAGTATCCCTTCCCTTCTCAACCTCATGATCTCACTTCCAACACACTCACCTCACTAAAATATTTCTTGTCATGTCTGACACATTCTTCTTTCTCTCTCTTAGATATCTGGCACTCTTGATCAACTCCTCCTTGAAATGCAGGCTCCCTTGGCTTTCATTGGGTCCTTTTTATTTATTTTGTTGGTTCTACTTCCTTTACCTACCTCATCACTGTTGGCATTCTTTTGGCTTTGGTTCTTGATCTTCTTATCTTTCAGTATAAAGAAGCACATTCATTCTCTTCTCTTCAACCAGCACCTCTACACATGAACTCCCAAATCTTGACTCTAGCACCAGCCTTTCCCACCTAACCTCTAATTCCATATCCTAAACTTCCAACATGTCCCTACTCTGAAATTCCATCCTCACCTCAAATTCAACATGTCCAAAACGGTCCCCATTTACCCAATTCCTCCTCCCCAATTCCCCATTTAGGTCATTTACGCCACCAGTCTCAACCATCATCTCCAACCATTTTTTCTCCTACTTGTCCACATGAACCTTCACTCGGGCCCACCTGCGCACCAACTTCCAGACTCAGTTTATTATCATGAGTTAAACCATGCCTACACCATCTACAAATTGTTGATGCAGGAGACTTTCAAGGTCATTTCATCAGCAAATCCAGTGGATCCTACTCTTGTCCCCTCTGGTCTAATTGAAACATGGCAGATGGAATAATTCTTTAAATTCTAAGTGGGATCATAACTCTCCTCTGTCAATACTCTCCATGGCTCACCATTTCACTCAGAGTAAAAGCCAAAGTCCTTCAACAGCCCCCGATGCTCTATGTGACCTGACACTCTTTCACCCCTCTCACCTCCTCTTCCACTACTCTCTCTCTTTCCACCCACACCGAACACTTTCCTAGTCTTCTAAAATGCCAAAGACACCCCTACCTCCGGATTTAGAAGTTGCTGTCTCTTCTGTATGGAATGCTTTTCCCCTAGATTTATTGCATGGATTCACTTTCTTCCCAGTCTTTGTTCAGTTGTCACCACAGTGAGGGCTTCCCTGATCACACTATGTGAAATTACACTTCCCCCCAGCACTTTACCATAATCCCTACTATTTTTCTCTCCTTAACATTATCACCGATTAAAATACTATATCACTTACCTATTTATCTTATATGTTGCTTCCTTCTTCCCACTGAAATGTTAGTCCCATTAAGTAGGAATTTGTTCTGTTTTGTACACTGACACATCCCCAGCTCTTAGAACAGTGTGTAGCACATATAATATTGTGCTCAATAAATATCTGTTCAGTTAATTAATGATTAGATTGTAAGTGTTGTGAGGGCAGTAGTCTTTTGGTCCTTTTGCAGTGCTTAACACAGAGGCAGACTCATAGTAGATGCTTAGTGAATTTGTATGGAATCACATTTGAACAAATTTCATTATACAAGTATAACCTTGGGAACTTCCTAATGGCCTAGTGGTTAGGACTTTGTGCTTTCACTGCAGATGGTGCAGGTTCAGTCCCTGGTCAGGGAAGTAAAATCCCACAAGCTGCATTGTGCAGCCAGGGAGAAGAAATAAATAAAAGGTATTAATATATATAACTCTAATTTTAATAAAGATAAGAAAAATAAAGTTACTATGCCCTAATGAAATGTTGTTAAAATAGAAACCTACTAGTACATTTCACTCCTTTTCCACCAGTTTTTAGTAGAACATTCTATGAACTTTGTATATACAAGCAGCAACATCTCTTTTTTTCATGCAAAACATTATATTGAGCATCTGCTCTACAACTAGTACCAGGAATACAAAGGGAACAGTCTCAGGCCCCATTCAGGGGGAGAGTTCTGGGCCACAGAAGGTGGTTTATACTCTAGGCCTAGAGCAACTCTGTCTTTCTGCAATGAAGGAGTATTATATATTGTATTGTCCAATATAGTAGCTTGTAGCCACACATGGCGGTTGAGCACTTGGGATGTAGTTAATGCACCAAGAAACTAAAATTTTAATTTTATTTAATTGCAATTAATTTTAATTTTAAAAGCCACATGTGGCTAGGGATACCTGTATTGGACAGAGAAGCTCTAATTCAAAGAAAGAAAATGCAGAAGAGAGCTATGGCCCCTGCAGTGGCAAACACTAAATTTTTATTTTATCCTGCCATAATGTATTCAAGGGCTTCGCTGGCGGCTCAGATGATAAACAATCTGCCTGCAATGCAGTAAACTTAGGCTGGATCCCTGGATTGGGAAGATCCCCTGGAGAAGGGAATGGCTACCCACTCCAATATTCTTGCTGGAGAATTCCATGGACACAGGATCCTGGCAGGCTACAGTCCATGGGGTGACAGAGTCAGACACAACTGAGTGATTAACACTAACCATGTATTCAAGAGCTGCTTAAGGCTGGGCTAAGTAAGGGAGGAAGTAGTATCTATGTATATATGTATGTATGTATATATATATGAGTATATATGAGTCTGTGTATGTTTACTGATACCCATGGAAAACCAAGGACCAAAAAAAAAAGAGAGAGATAAAAAGATGCCCTCAGTATCTGGCACAGTACAGGAGATCAGAAATCTTAATTTTCTTGTCACATATTTCTATATCCTTTCCCAGTATGATTCAGAAGACTATTTAGGGACCTCAGATCTCAGGCCAAAAGGGCCATACAAGAAGAGAGGAAATACATGAACAAGAAACAAGATGTAGAAAGACATCTTCCCCCCAAAATAGTCTTGCAGCCACAAAGAAAAAAATGCTGGCTGTCCTGACACACACTCACAACTCTCTCTCGCTCCTGCTGGTTCCTCCAGCAGATTCATATGGAAGATTAAATTGCCAATGCCCTTCTGCCACCCTATTGTCTTACTGTAACACTACAGGTAAACAGTAAACTAGAATATCAAAAGACCTACAGTCCTACAACTAATATTTCACTCAGGGTAAAAAGTTCAGCTGTTTGGTAAGTGATGAGGTTTCCCATGAACTTCCCCCAGGGCTTCTCCAGGTATTATCTTTACATTATGTAACCAGGGACCCAGTCTCTCTTTTAAAAGCTTCTCTTTTAAAATGTTCAGAGCTGCAGTTCTGCATATCAAAGCCCTCCTGTTGCTATAGGAGCTGGAGGGATTAAAAATTTTATAATTATTAATGTGTTAGTCACTCAGTCATGTATAACCCTTTGCGACCCCATGGACTGGAGCCTGCCAGGCTCCTCTGTCAGCCTACCATTAGGGTGATGGTAACTGCTAAATTATGAATCTCTCCACAGTCTCTGCAAAAGACCATACAGATTTTAAAAAAAAAAAATGTAAATAAAACCACACATGACCCACAACTTCAGCTTCATAAAGAGCCTAAAAATACTACGAATTTCAAACTAGTTAAATTCCAGCAAGCACAACTCTAGAGCACCCTCTTCATCCCTAGATGTATGGAAAATGAGGGAACTCTGGGAAAACTGTGCAGAAAAAAGTAACGGGGAGAGGACAAGCTAAGGTTAATAGAGAGTAGACAAAATCATTCCTAGAAATAAAATGTCAGGTTATAGGGCAAGGTCTTGAAGGTGGGACTCAGAAGGATGGTTTCACCACTGTAGTGGGACCAGAAGGGGTACAGAGGAAGAAGTACCTTTTCTGTGATGTGACAGGAAGGGTAAAAAGTAAGAAAGGAAAACTAAGAACTCTGTAGAAGCAAAAGTGAACCATAAAATGAAAAGACACATTAAGCCTTCCCTTTCCACAAAAAAAGTCATTCCTTAAATAAACTGCTCTTCTCTCTACTAACAAAAGAAGACAGTCTTGAAATAGAGATTTGTGAGCCACCCAAGCCCATTATCCATATTCAAAAAATCAACCAAAAATGTAATTGTGCCTCCATATTCATTTACTCTAGGAAGAAAGCAGAAAATGAAAACCAAAACATTATACCAGAAGAGGATGTGGAGAGAAGGGAACCCTCCTACACTGTTGGTGGGAATGTAAATTGCAGCCACTATGGAGAACAGTGGGGAGATTCCTAAAGAACTAAAAAATAGAGCTACTATATGACCCAGCAATCCCACTCCGAGGTATATATCCAGAGAACACCATAATTTGAAAAGATACACGCACCCCAGTGTTCACTGCAGCACTATTTAAGACAGCCAGGACATAGAAGCAACATAAATGCCCATCAACAGAGGAATGGTTAAAGAAAATATGGTGTGTATGTGTAGATACTCACAATGGAATATTACTCAGTCATTAAAAAAGAACAAAATAATACCATCTGCAGCAATATGGATGGACCTAGAGATCGTCACACTGAGTGAAGTAAGTCAGACACAGAAAGGTAAACATCATATTATATTGCTTACACATAGAATCCAAAAAAAAGGGTACAAATGAACTTATTTACAAAATAGAAGTAGAGTCACCAATGTAGAAAACAAACTTATGAGTACGAGTGGGGGTAAAGGAAGGGTGGAATAAACTGGGAGATTGGGATACACATGTACACACCACTATATAAAATATATAACTAATAAGGACCCACTGTTTAGCACAAATAACTCTACTCAGTACTCTGTAATGACCTATATGGGAAAATAATCTAAAAAAGAGAGAGTTGTATAACTGATTCACTTTGCTATATGCCTGAAACTAACAGAACATTGTAAATCAACTACACTCCAATAAAAACTTTAAGAAAGCTAAAAATAGAGCTACCATATGATCCTGAAATCCCAGTCCTGGGCATATACCTGGAGAAAACCATAATTCAATAAGATACATTCATCTCAATGTTCATTGCAGAAAGAGAAAGACAGATACCATATGATATCACTTACATGTGGAATCTAAAATATGACATAAATGAACATATCTATGAAACAGATATAGAGAACCGATTTGTGGTGCCAAGAGGGAGAGGGGGGAGGAGGGAAGGATTGGGAGTTTGGGATTAGCAGATGCAAACTATTATACATAGAATGGATAAAAAACAGGGTTCTACTTTATAGCACAGGAACTATATTCAATATCCTGTGAGAAACAATAATGGAAAAGAAAAGCATATATATATAAAACTGAGTCACTTTACTGTACAGTAGAAATTAACACAACATTGTAAATCAACTATACTTCAATAAAATAAAATAAATATTCCAGCAAATTAAAATTCCCCTCTAAAACACAGACACAACCATTAAACAGAAGAAAACTGTAATAGCTTAAATAAATATCCTAGCACTTCAATTAAATATTCTCAGAAAAGCACTTGGAGATGTATAAAAAACATCTCAAATCAGATATTTTAAAGTTTAAAACATAAGTGGGTTTGAAAATGGAAGAAATGAAAAAGGTTCACTTACCTCAGAAAAGAAACTAAAGAAAAGCCAAAACTATTTCAGACATTAAGATGAAAGGCACATGGTATTCAAAAAATACATATTTGAATAAAAGGTTAATAAGGAGCACTGAGACAATTCAGTAAACAGATGGCAGAAGGTAAGAACCATATTTCGGACTGTGGGAGTGAGAATTTACAGATAAGAAAGAGGAGGACACTGGAATAATTCCTGTGGTAATGAATTAGAGGGCGGGGAGCCGGGGGCGGGGGCCGGGAGCGGCAGCCTACAGGGAAAACTAGCTAATCTGATCACACGGACCACAGGCTTGTCTATCTCAATGAAACTAAGCCATGCCGTGTGGGGCCACCCAAGATGGATGGGTCATGGTGGAGAGGTCTGACAGACTGTGGTCCACTGGAGAAGGGCATGGCAAACCACTTCAGCATTCTTGCCTTGAGAACCCCATGAACAGTATGAAAAGGCAAAAATATAGGACACTGAAAGATGAACTCCCCAGGTCAGTAGGTGCCCAATATACTAATGGAGATCAGTGGAGAAATAACTCCAGAAAGAATGATGGGATGGAGCCAAAGCAAAAACGATACCCAACTGTGGATGTGACTGGTGACAGACGCAAAGTCCGATGCTGTAAGAGCAACATTGCATAGGAACCTGGAATGTTAGGTCCATGAATCAAGGTAAATTGGAAGTGGTCAAACAGGAGATGGCAAGAGTGAACGTCGACATTCTAGGAATCATCGAACTAAGATGGACTGGAATGGGTGAATTTAACTCAGATGACCATTATATCTACTACTGTGGGCAAGAATCCCTTAGAAGAAATGGAGTAGCCATCATGGTCAACAAAAGAGTCCGAAATGCAGTACTTGGATGCAATCTCAAAAATGATAGAATGATCTCTGTTCGTTTCCAAGGCAAACCATTCAATATCATGGTAACCCAAGTCTATGCCCCAACCAGTAATGCCGAAGAAGCTGAAGTTGAACGATTCTATGAAGACCTACAAGACCTTCTAGAACTAACACCCAAAAAAGATGTCCTTTTCATTATAGGGGACTGGAATGCAAAAGTAGGAAGTCAAGAAACACCTGGCGTAACAGGCAAGTTTGGCCTTGGAGTACAGAATGAAGCAGGGCAAAGGCTAATAGAGTTTTGCCATCAGAACGCACTGGTAATAGCAAACACCCTCTTCCAACAACACAAGAGAAGACTCTACACGTGGACATCACCAGATGGTCAACACTGAAATCAGACTGATTATATTCTTTGCAGCCAAAGATGGAGAAGCTCTATACAGTCAGCAAAAACAAGACCGGGAGCAGACTGTGGCTCGGATCATAAACTGCTTATTGCCAAATTCAGACTTAAATTGAAGAAAGTAGGGAAAACCACTAGACCATTCAGGTATGACCTAGATCAAATCCCTTACGAGTATACCGTGGAAGTGACAAATAGATTTAAGGATCTAGACCTGATAGACAGAGTGTCTGATGAACTATGGACAGAGGTTCATGACATTGTACAGGAGACAGGGATCAAGAAAATCCCCATGGAAAAGAAATGCAAAAAAGCAAAATGGCTGTCTGAGGAGGCCTTACAAATAGCTTGGAAGAGAAGCGAAAAGCAAAGGAGAAAAGGAAAGATATTCCCATCTGAATGCAGAGTTCCAAAGAATAGCAAGGAGAGATAAGAAAGCCTTCCTCAACAATCAGTGCAAAGAAATAGAGGAAAACAACAGATTGGGAAAGACGAGAGATCTCTTCAAGAAAATTAGAGATACCAAAGGAACATTTCATGCAAAGATGGGCTCGATAAAGGACAGAAATGGTAGGGACCTAACAGAAGCAGAAGATATTAAGAAGAGGTGGCAAGAATACACAGAAGAACTCTACCAAAAAGATCTTCACGACCCAGATAATCACGATGGTGTGATCACTCACCTAGAGCCAGACATCCTGGAATGTGAAGTCAAGTGGGCCTTAGAAAGCATCACTGTGAACAAAACTAGTGGAAGTGATGGAATTCCAGTTGAGCTATTTCAAATTCTCAAAGGTGATGCTGTGAAAGTGCTGCACTCGATATGCCAGCAAATCTGGAAAACTTAGCAGTGGCCACAGGACTGGAAGAGGTCAGTCTTCGTTCCAATCCCAAAGAAAGGCAATGCCAAAGAATGCTCAAACTACCGCACAATTGCACTCATCTCACATGCTAGTAAAGTAATGCTCAAAATTCTCCAAGCCAGGCTTCAGCAATATGTGAACCGTGAACTTCCAGATGTTCAAGCTGGTTTTAGAAAATGCAGAGGAACCAGAGATCAAATTGCCAACATCTGCTGGATCATCGAAAAAGCAAGAGAGTTCCAGAAAAACATCTATTTCTGCTTTATTGACTATGCCAAAGCCTTTGACTGTGTGGATCACAATAAACTGTGGAAAATTCTGAAAGAGATGGGAATACCAGACCATCTGACCTGTCTCTTGAGAAACCTGTATGCAGGTCAGGAAGCAACAGTTAGAACTGGACATGGAACAACAGACTGGTTCCAAATAGGAAAAGGAGTACATCAAGGCTGTATATTGTCACCCTGCTTATTTAACTTATATGCAGAGTACATCATGAGAAACGCTGGGCTGGAAGAAACACAAGCTGGAATCAAGATTGCCGGGAGAAATATCAATAACCTCAGATATGCGGATGACACCACCCTTATGGCAGAAAGTGAAGAAGAACTAAAGAGCCTCTTGATGAAGGTGAAAGAGGAGAGTGAAAAAGTTGGCTTAAAGCTCAACGTTCAGAAAACTAAGATCATGGCATCTGGTCCCATCACTTCATGGTAAATAGATGGGGAAACAGTGTCAGACTTTATTTTTTTGGGCTCCAAAATCACTGCTGATGGTGATTGCAGCCATGAAATTAAAAGACGCTTACTTCTTGGAAGGAAGGTTATGGCCAACCTAGATAGCATATTTAAAAGCAGAGACATTACTTTGCCAACAAAAGTACGTCTAGTCAAGGCTATGGTTTTTCCAGTGGTCATGTATGGATGTGAGAGTTGGACGGTGAAGAACGCTGAGCGCCGAAGAATTGATGCTTTTGAACTGTGGTGTTGGAGAAGACTCTTGAGAGTCCCTTGGACTGCAAGGAGATCCAATCAATCCATCCTGAAAGAGATCAATCCTGGGTGTTCATTGGAAGGTCTGAGGTTGAAGCTGAAACTCCAATACTTTGGTCACCTCATGCGAAGGGTTGACTCATTGGAAAAGACCCTAATGCTGGGTAGGATTGAGGGCGGGAGGAGAAGGGGACGACAGAGGATGAGATGGTTGGATGGCATCACAGACTCGATGGACATGGGTTTGGGTAGACTCCGGGAGTTGGTGATAGACAGAGAGGCCTGGCGTGCTGCAATTCATGGAGTCGCAAAGAGTCGGACACGACTGAGTGACTGAACTGAACTGAAGGAGCACTGAATAAAGGCAGAAAAATAATAAAGAGAATAAGGACGAGGTAAAGAAAACAACAAAAATTATCAGAGACAAAATGAATGAAAGCAAGAGAAACAAAGGAAGTCAAATATTTTGGAGTACTTGTGGAAAAAGAACAAAATCATAGAACTAATGTTTAAAACTATAATCCAAAAAAAGTTTTTCAAAAGATCTGAATCTACACAGAAAAGATATGCATTATATTTGGAAAAATTAGAATAATCAAGTCTAGGTTTCTGATATTCCATAGCATCTGAAATAACACAGAAATGCAATTTTCTGTATATGTAAACAAAATAAGATATCAGAATAACTAACCTCTGATGATCAGTGTTCCAAATTATTGTTGCATTCTTAATCATCACAAGTTCAAATTTAGAGTCTGTGACTATATATTCTCCAACCTTTACAAAGGCAACCTCTCCATTATCATCTAATTGCCAATTTAGAATATCATAGTATCCAGTCACATCTCCAGTATCATCAATTTCTATTCTCATTCCATTATGGGTTGTAAACTTAAGTGTCTTCATATAGTACATTAGCTAGAAAAACAGGGAGAGGAACAACAGAGGAAAAAAAAAACAATTTGTAAAACTTTTATTGCTTAGAAAACAGGCTTTATAAAGAAAATAATCTCAAAACTCGTATCTAATTCATAGGACTGAAGTTTTTCCTTCTCTATACCTTTGCTGTCTAATACAATAGCTTCTAGCCACATGTGACAATTGAAACCTGAAAAGAGGCTGGCCAAATCAGGATGGGCTATAAGTCTAAAATACAAACTGAGCTGCAAAAAGTTAGGTCAAAGAAATGTAACTTCTCTCATACTAATTTCAGGAAATTATTTTTATATTATGTTACCATGATCATGATCACAGGTTAAAATATTATTTGGGATTAAATAAGATACAATATGTTTAATTTCATCTGTTGCTTTTTATTTTTTAATTAGGTTACTAAAATGTTTTTTAATTACCTGTATGGCTTTTAAATTTCTATTGGCCAGTACTGATCTATACCAAGGTAAAGTGATGTCTGATATTTCCTAACACCTACATACCTAGGGAAGAGAGACTATTCCCTCTTAGATTTTTTCACTGACAGGTACCAATCTACCCGGCTACCACCATTCCCTTCCCTGTATATCAGGACATAGATGAGGGAGTGGCTAACTAATTGCCTTAGAAAAATTCAAGGTGGTTTCCCAGGATGTGGCCCTCTGAGCTGGGTTTTAAAAAATTAGTAGCAATTTGCCTGACAAACACTGGGATCAAGGAGATTCTAAGCCAAGGGAATAATATATGAGACAAGGCTGTGCCAAAGAGGCCATTGCCAAGAGTACAAAAGTAGATGGCGCTGAGATGATTTCACAGACATGAACAGGAGCCCCTAACAAGATAATACCTCTAGTACTCTTGCTTCCCGCCAGCAACCTTAGCTGGGGTGAGAGCATGTGTCCTGTAGTATGAAGGTAACTAGTCTGAGCTGAGATACATCCTGTGCCCATGGTTTTTGTCAGCTCCACATGCTGGACTTATCTTTTCCAACCAGAGGGCTCAGTCCAATCCCTGCTCTCCACAAACCAGAAAGACACACAATATAGCCGAAAGAGCCTGAATTGTGGTATATGATGATTTGGAGTCATATTCTGGCTCTGTCAAATGACATAAGCTTGGATGAGTCATATATCCTAACTAAGCATTAGTTTTCCAGTCCATAAAAGAAGAGAAATCATTCCTGCCCTATCTCTGTCATAGGAATTAAGGTAATATAGCTGAAAGGTTTTAGTAAGTCAGTATACCAAGGGAGTGTAGTGAAAGTCATTCAGTCATGTCCGACTCTTTGCGACCCCATGAACTATACAATCCATGGAATTCTCCAGGCCAGAATACTGGAGTGGGTAGCCGTTCCCTTCTCCAGGGGATCTTCCCACCTCAGGGATCAAACCCAGATCTCCTGCACTGCAGGTGGATTTGTTATCAGCTGAGCCACCAGAGAAGCCCACACCAAGGGAAGTATTATAATAATCACCATACACTTGGCCTTTTATCTCATCCTCTTTCACTATATGCTATTCTCTATCAATATGACAACTACATCAGAGTTCACAACAGGGTGAAATTTTTGCCTGGTCCATTGAGGAGAGACTCATTTTTCTTTTCCAATCTTCAGAAGAGTTAAGCAAGGAAATTTTCAAAGGCTGCCACCTTACAATCTTTCCATAATTCTACCTGCTTATCCTCACTGGATGGAAGGACAGAGTTCCCTATCACCAGGCATGCAAAAGAATTTAGAAATGTCAAACTACAAGAGTAAAAGGTATCATTTTGGTTTTAAATCAAACACAATTTTTTACTTTGTGATGCATTTATAAAACTTTCTTAAATGTGCCCATTAACTTTCTCTACTGTGAGGTCTTGCTTTTCAGATTTAACTTACATTATTCAGGGAATGTGTTCATGGACTAAACCATCAACATTCACCCTGACACTATGTGGTCCTTTGACCCTTCCTAAAAGCCTTTTTCTCTGCAATCCTAACACATATTTGTTGCAAATTGTAATATTGAAATCATCAAATAATGAAGAGTTGTTGTTTACCATATAAAAGGATCCATTTTATTTAAAAAAAGAAGTACTCAGAGAATTTCTTTTAAGATGAAAAATAGCATAACATATAGCATAACTTAATTTCTATAACTTAACCTTTAGCATAAGTTAATTTCTCATTTTGAATTTACCACAATTTACCCAGTACTATGAACAACTTAGTTCTTACTCAGATTTCTAATTCCATTCTAAAGTAAATGTAAATAGGGCTCAGGAGAAATGGCTACTACAAGACTGGGTAGAGAAATACAAGATGAACCTGCAATATCTTAGCATTCTAGAAAGTAAATTAATCAGAAATTACAGTGACTTGCCCAAAAGAAATAAGAGCCAACTCAAAGTGACTCCCAGTTGTCAAACCTGGGAAATTTTGAGCAACAGAATATATAATGATATTAATGTGTCATTAATGAGACACAGTGGCATCCTATATGAGACATAAAAAAGGATATATATCACTTTTACAGTAGTCTTGCCAAAAATGCATAACCTAAATGTAATCATGAGGAATGAAATTAGACAAACGTAAATTTAAAAACATTTTATAAATAGCTTACCAGTATTTATTAAAACTATTCTGTTCATTAAAACAAACAAGGAAAGGATGAAGATCTGCCACAGATTGGTGGAGGTTAAAAAGACCAAAATTGAGTGCATTGTGGGATCAACTTGAAAGTTAAAATTAAAATGAAGATGCAATGGTTCCAGCCACTGTGGACTGTTGGGACAAGCAATTTGGTGTTGCTAGAGAATAAAGTGATGAGGGTCATGCAAGGAGCAATAAGTCAGAGATGTTGACGGCCTAGATTGTAGGGGGCTGACAGTGTCAGACCAGGGATGCTCATGCTTTATCCTTTAGAGGAGAAGGGAGATACTGAAGTATGTAAGCAAAGAAGTACTCTGACTTAGGTGTGCATCTTGGTAATACTATTAGGGCTTCTGTGTTCCAACATGAATTGCTGGGACATCAGACCTGAGACAGGAGATATGAGAGTCCATCTCCAAGGTGGTCCCAATAATCTTCACCTCTGGGCCTTCATGACCTCACATGGCCCCTCTTACACTGCACAAAGACTACATCTTCCAGTTTCCCTTGCAGCTACATGTGATGATATAACTGGATCCTGGTTTGTATGTAATTTCCAGGAAATGTCCTTAAATGGAGAGACTTGTCTCCATTTAAGGAGACATGTCTGCCCTTTCTCCTTCCTGCTGTTTAGAGTGTGGAAATGATGGCTGAAGCCTGAGTAGCCAATGGAATTACGAGGTGAGCCTACAGACCAGAGTGGTGAAATAAATGACAAGGTAGAAGGAATCTTGATCCCTAAGTCACTCTCAGTCCCAGAATGCTAATCTCTAAACTTCATTCATTTAAAAGGTAAAAACATATCTTATTTTGGAGGGTTTTCTATCATTCACAACAAACCTAATAATAACTCTGTTAACAAATGGAATCTCTAAAATGCCCATTTATGTAACATGTATGCTCAGTCATATCCAACTCTTTGCGACCCCATAGACTGAAGCCTACCAGGCTCCTCTGTCCATGGAATACTGGAGTGGGTTGCCATTTCCTACTCCATTTAGTTAATATAAGTAAGCAATTCTTTTGGGTGAGCAAATGATAAAATCACATCTCTGAAGTATACAAAAGCAGATCGATGGTTTTAATAGTATGAAAGATTTTCATATCAAACTCATGAAGTAAAATGAACAACTTACCTGCCAAGGCTCAAAATCAGGTATATATGCACAGGTGTTTCCTGGAATATATGGCCCAAATCCTTCTTCTCATCTACTTAGATGATCCAGGGCATATGCCATAGAATACACAGCTTGTTTGACATTGTTTATAATTCTTAGCTGAGACACATCCAGATAGGTATTTTTAAGATCTTCCAACTTCTCCTCTCCAGTACAGAATTTATCAGACATGGCATATAATGAGTCCTCTTTAGCAGTCATATTCACTCTATGGTCAGTATTGTATGGAACACAACTATTGGGCCAAGTACAGTTAAAAGCAGTTTGCCAAAATTCAATGGTCAGGACATCATTAGGATCCCTGACAGGATGTTCATCATAAAGAAATTCTTTTAATCCTGGAATATCAGCTCTTGGTATTGCAAAGCCAATACCTCCACCAAAATATCGGGAATATTCAGGCTTTGCAATGAGGGCCGAGGTGATCCAGGCTTCGCTCACTATCCATGTTCTGTCAATTATGTTATGGTAAACCATTTCCAGCATGAAAGAACTTAGGTCAATATCAGATGCATAAAGCACAATGACTTGGGCAATGGACTTCTTTATAGCATCAACAGCTTTTTGCATTTTCTCATCAGAATAGACTTTGGGAATGGTTTTGGAAAATGCAATACAGAGAGTGACACTCTCCATTTTTTCCTGAAACATTTTTATTCCATATTTTCCGTAATCATCATCAGCTGCTATGGCGCCTATTCAGACACAACCAAAATGTTGGATAAGTTGTACCATGGCCTCCGACTAGATTTTATCACTGGCCACTGTGCAAAGATAAGATGGAAACTGGTATTTGTCACTAAGAAGTGAGCTGGTAGAGGCATAGCCCACCTAGGATTGAAAGTATTCATGCAGTTATTAGAAAGTAATAGCCAAACCTCAAATTACACCATCTCTTAGTATTTGTATTGGAGAAGGAGGGAACAATTCTCTCTTTATTCTCACACTCTTTCAAAGATAAAAGGACTTCTGTTCCTCTCCCTGTTCCAAGGGGGGTGGGGACTGTCAGAGGCAGCACTTTGGGCCCCTTTTCCCACCTTGCCCCAAGGAAGTTGGGGGACTAATTAGTAAGGTGATGACATCCAATGGGCTACTTTTCCTACTTGGGGTCACACCATTGAAAGGAAGGTATTCAGCCCTTTCATCTATGTTTTCTTGAGACTAGGTGTGTGATTCACGTCATCCAGGCCCTTTCTCAGATCTAACTCCTCATCTGTACAGATGATGGAATAAGCAGGCTCACAGTCTGTTTGGCAGGTGCATTTCCCTCTCTCCCTCCCTTCTCCCCTCCATCCCTCTCCCTCCCCTTGTTCTCTCCCTTTCTCTCTCTCTCCATCATCACTGGTTTCCCTCTTTTTCTCTTCTTCTTTTTCCTTCTTTCTCTCTGCCAAGATTTCTGGGTATGTAAGTCCCAAGACTTAGATTGAGAAAGATGGTAGGAAGCTTCATTTCAACCTCAAGTTTAAATCTTATTCTTCAACAAACTTACTAGAAGTCCTCATTTTATAGCCACTTTTCTAGATAAATGAGGTATCTTTCTACTTTTTGCCAGTGGTCCTTGTGTGAATTTTCCATCACTGAGATTTTAAGAATGAAAGTAGAGTGGTCAGTGCCATCAATTTCTGACACTCTTATATACGCTTCATACATACATACCTTCCCCTCAACCTCAGCAACTATGCAGTTAAGAAGATATGTCACATTCTCCCCATCCCATCCCATCACTATCCCATGTTATTACTGCATCACCTCCAATAAGATCTTCTAAAATTACATAGCTCCATGATGACCAATTTTTCATAAGTGACAGATTATTCCTATTTTTATCTTTATGCTTTGTCCTAACCTTAGGGAAAACCACTAGACCATTCAGGTATGATCTAAATCAAATCCCCTACGATTATACAAAGGAAGTGACAAATAGATTCAAGGGATTAGATCTGATAGACAGAGTGCCTGAAGAACTATGGACGGAGGTTTGTAACATTGTCCAGGAGGCAGGGATCAAGACGACCCCCAAGAAAAAAAATTGCAAAAAAGCAAAATGGTTGTCTGAGGAAGCCTTACAAATAGCAATGAAAAGAAGAGAAGCGAAAGGCAAAGGAGAAAAGGAAAGGTACACCCATTTGAATGCAGAGTTCCAAGGAATAGCAAGGAGAGATAAGAAAGCCTTCCTCAGTGATCAATGCAAGGAAGTAGAGGAAAATGAAAGAATGGGAAAGACTAGAGATCTCTTCAAGAAAATTAGAGATACCAAGGGAACATTTCACACAAAGATGGGCTCAATAAAGGACAGAAATGGTAAGGACCTAACAGAAGCAGAAGATATTAAGAAGAGGTGGCAAGAATATACAGAACTATAGAAAAAAGATCTTCATGACCCAGATAACCACGATGGTGTGATCACTCATCTAGAGCCAGAAATCCTGGAAGGCAAAGTTAAGTGGGCCTTAGGAAGCATCACTATGAATAAAGCTAGTGGAAGTGACGGAATTCCAGTTGAGCTATTTCAAATCCTAAAGGATGATGCTGTGAAAGTGCTGCACTCAATATTCCAGCAAATTTGGAAAACTCAGCAGTGGCCACAGGACTGAAAAAGGTCAATTTTCATTCCAATCCCAAAGAAAGGCAATGCCAAAGAATGTTCAAACTACTACACAATTGCACTCATCTCACACACTAGTAAAGTAATGCTCAAAATTCTCAAAATTCTCCAAGCCAGGCTTCAATATTATGTGAACCGTGAACTTCCAGATGTTCAAGCTGGATTTAGAAAAGGCAGAGGAACCAGAGATCAAATTGCCAACATCCATTGGATCATGGAAAAAGCAAGAGAGTTCCATAAAAATATCTATTTCTGCTTTATTGACTATGCCAAAGCCTTTGACTGTGTGGATCACAATAAACTGTGGAAAATTCTGAAAGAGATGGGAATACCAGACCACCAGACCTGCCTCCTGAGAAATCTGTATGCAGGTCAAGAAGCAACAGCCAGAACTGGACATGGAACAACAGACTGGTTCCAAATTGGGAAAGGAGTACATCAAGGTTGTGTATTATCACCCCGCTTATTTAACTTACATGCAGAGTACATCATGAGAAATGCTGGACTGGATGAAGCATAAGCTAGAATCAAGATTGCTGGGAGAAATATCAATAACTTCAGATATGCAGATGACCACCCTTATGGCAGAAAGTGAAGAAGAACTAAAGAGCCTCCTGATGAAAGTGAAAGACAAGAGTGAAAAAGTTGGCTTAAAGCTCAACCTTCAGAAAACTAAGATCATGGCATCCGGTCCCATCACTTCATGTCAAATAGATGGGGAAACAGTGGAAATAGTGGCTGACTTTATTTTGGGGGGCTCCAAAATCACTGCAGATGGTGACTGCAGCCATGAAATTAAAAGATGCTTGCTCCTTGGAAGAAAAATTATGACCAACCTAGATAGCATATTAAAAAGCATAGATATTACTTTGCCAACAAAGGTCCATCTAGTCAAAGCTATGGTTTTTCCAGTAGTCATGTATGGATGTGGGAGTTGGACCATAAAGAAAGCTGAGAGCCAAAGAATTAATGCTTTTGAACTGTGGTGTTGGAGAAGACTCTTGAGAGTCCCTTGGACTGCAAGGAGATCCAACCAGTCCATCCTAAAGGAAATCAGTCCTAATATTCATTGGAAGGACTGATGCTGAAGCTGAAGCTCCAGTACTTTGGCTACCTGAGGCGAAGAACTGACTCATTGGAAAAGACCCTGATGCTGGGAAAGATTGAAGGTGGGAGGAGAAGGGGATGACAGAGGATGAGACGGTTGGATTGTATCACCGACTCAATGGACATGAGTATGAGCAAACTCCGGGAGTTGGTGATCGACAGGGACGCCTGGCGTGCCGCAGTCCATGGGGTCGCAAAGAGTTGGACATGAATGAGTGACTGAACTGACTGACTGACTGAGCCTTATTTCATTTTGGCTAAAGTTTACATTTTTCTTTGCAACCTCACAAGCACCAATATCATGGAAGCCATATGTAAGGAAGAATCTCATTTTGAAAGCGGAGACACCTGATTTCGAATTCCAGCTACATAATCAAGTTACTAAAACCTTCTGAACCTCAGTTTCCCCATGAGTGAAATCAGGGTTATGACACCTACATCTTAAGGTTACTCAGTACATTAAATGATACAATACTTGTGAAAGTGTTTATTGTGTACAAAACTTCTTTTACCTTCTTTGCAGGTTTACTACAAGATTTAAAGGAGAAGATCTCTCTAGAGGTTTCTAGAAGGGGCATGGGCCACAGTCAGGACTTGCTGGAAGGCAGAGCTCACAGCAGCACAGTCTGTCTGAGCTGCATGAAGCCCACAGTGAAGATGTCACCTCTGTCACTGGGCCTCTCTTCTTGGTTCTATTTCTCACTCTCATCCTGTTCCTCCTACATCTATATTTGCAGCTTTATTAGACACACTATGCAAATGCTAATTTTAAAGATTATTTTAACTTCTCCCATTACTTCAGTAACACAAATAAGCCTAATCAGCCTTCACATTACTAAGTCCTGACTTGATACTTTGGTGAACCATCCCTGGAAATAAATATAGAGCTTTACTTATATTTTGTTAATTATCCATTTTTCCTAATATTAATAGCATCTATTCTTAGGCTGAAATATGTCACTGGCCCCTGAATTAAAAATAATCTATAAATTAGAATACCAACACTCTCTTTTGTGAAATTCCCAAGTGCTTTTCAGTGTGTTAGTGTTTGAACAAAAAATGTCATGATTAATGAGTATTAATACGATTAGTAAGTATTAATACAGGCCAGAACCAAAATGAGTTTCTTATGTCATCTATCAATCAACCAAGTATTTCTCCATCACTTACTCTACTTCACCTAGTGCTTCAGAAAGTACTGCTTAGTGAGATGTCAACATAAAACTCACGGGGTCACAATCTCAAGCTCAAAACTAAGGCAGGATCCTAAGGGATGTAGAAGAGTCTGAAGTCACCAGTCACAGTTGCTGAGGGCAGACAGAATATCAGCATCACCACCAGCCTCTTTGTCTGCAACTTATCCCAGCCTCACCTGAGCACCCTACTTACTCTTTGCTGCAGTTTCACATAGCTTGTTTCTTTATAAATTTGTACCCAGCACAATACTCTGAAATACCTGAGGTAAGTAATACAACCCTAGAACTCTTGAAGCAGCAACCGACAAGGATGATCCACCTGCTCCAACAATTCCTGCCAGCATTGCCCCAGTGCGGTTTCTAAAATTGGGTTTGTTTTCTTCCTGCCCTGTAAGGAATACCAACACGGCTTCCACGGATTTGGAAACAGTGTAATAGGTATCAAAGATCTGATAGCCCAAAGTGATGTTGGGCAAAATATCTTTCCTTTCGTTAAATCGCCTTGATGGTGTGGATCATGGTTTTCATCCAGCAGAATCCTCAAAAGTTGAACCTGAAAAGGAAATGTCTTTTGTTAGGCTCAGTCAATGAGTGGATCTGTGGACGGGAAAGCAGCTTTTAGCTGGGATTGGTGCTGGAGCTTTTTGCCAAAACATCAGGGGGCACCTGCCTTGTCTGAGGATGGTAATATCTCATGAAAAGATATTGCAAATGTAAAGGGTTCAAGTATGAATCATATTCATCATTGATTGGCTTGGGCTGGGAAGCATCTTTTTGGACACTTGGTTATCTCTTTTCACAAAAATATTCTTCTATTCTCAATTCTCACCACCACACAGAACACCCAAGAATTCCTCAATACTTTTTTTCCCATTTATTGGAAGACCCTGGTACCATATGAGTCTACTTCCCTCCTCCTTATCTCCCTATAAGTTTCTCTGGTTTTCTTCTGGATGCTAATTATAGTAACAAAATTTTTGTAAATACATGGAAATACTTATGATAGACCTACATATAAGCAATACATAAAATTTATATATAGTATATATGACTCCAATAGATCACTTTTCCTGTCATGATTTGATTGTTAACGTCTAGATTTTTTAACTGAGGAATGTCTGTTTTATATTATTCTCACATTTAACCATGAATGAAATGCCTCCTCCTTTCCATTCCCTAGCCATAAAAAGGAAAATTATTTCTCTGGTAATCTATCACACCATCTTCTCCATTAAAAATAACTATTCTATTTCCAACTCTTTCTTTTTTTCTCAGTTTTAACCAACCTTTAACCTATCTGAAAGCAAGGACCTCCAGAATGGTTTCTCTTAATGTCCTCTGTGGCTATAGTACCTAACTCCATATCTTCTACTCAATAAATATTTTTGAATTAAATATCTAATAGCAAATAGCCCTGTTGGCAGATTAGATTTTTTTCCTCTATATCTCTTTAACTGAACTTTCTCGTTTAGTTTAGCTTTGCCTTTCATTCAATACATAGTTACTGAGCTCCACTGGTGCTAGATACTATAAATGCAACAGTGACAAAGATAGACACTTCAGTGTCTAGGGAAAGCAGCAGAAAATAGCCAAGCAATGCACAAAATGATAAACATACCAATAGGGGTAGACCCAGGGGCCAGGAGGTAAAGAGGTGGGGGCACCTAACTGGAGACTTAACAACCTCTGAGGCTTGAAGGATGATATAAAAGCAGTGGATGGATGCTGCAAGCACAGGGAACAGTAAGTGTGAAGGCATGGTAACAAGAGGACATAACATTTTAGGAATGGGAAGATCAGGACGCTTGGCAGAGAGGGTAGGAATAGGTATGGCACAGGAAGAGGAGGCTGGAGAACCAGGAGACTGAATATGAAGGGCTTTATCATCCTAAGACAACTGGCTTCTAAATTTACACAGATGGCTATATAAATTGGCATACACATTTTTGAAATAAATATAGCAATATCTTTTTTAAGGTAAGAGAGTAAGACATTTCAAGAGCTAGAAAAATGTTCACCTGCTTTGAATAAAAACTTCTACCCCAGAGAGTTTATCTGAAGAGATTGTTCTTCCCAAAGGGAAAAACTAGATATGTTCTAAGTTGTTAATTTTAGAATTATTTATGATATTTAAAAACTGGAAAGAATTAACGTGCCCAGCAATAATGAATTATGGTACATTGACTTGAACGGAACATTTTCCATCATTAAAAAACTATAATTAGAGAAATTACACTGCAGCATGCATGTAATATTAGGTAAAACAATCTGTGTGCAAAGTTGTTTCTATACTATAAGTAAAACTATACATAAATTATGTGAATGTTTGGATAACTATCAATAGGAAAAAATTTAAATGAGTTCAGGGTAATTATTGAAAGGGTGGGATTTGGGATAATTTTTCTTTCCTCAGTGATTTCCATTACGATACTACTCACAGTATCATTATACAATGTATACCTTTTGTTCCCCAGAAAATTTCTCTAAATCCTAGCTTTGTTTAGATCAACCAAAACAAGAATTAAAATACTCCTTTCTTCCTTCCATTTCATTGTCTTTATTTTCTCTGAACAATATTTCCAAAATAACAGAAAAGCCTTCCTCTTCCGTGAAGTTTAACTGATGGCCAACCAAAACTAGCATCTGTTAAAATTGTGGGTTTCAGAGTAAGAATTCTCCAAACTCCAACTAGCAAATCTAGATCAGCTATAGGTAAACATTAATGATGCCAAAATGAAATTATTATCTGAGTAGGCTCAGCCTGGCTCCAAAATACCACCTATCCAGGCCTCCCCTGAGGGCTTTCTCATTGGGAGAGAAAGTTGCATCTCATGGAGGAATTTAAGAGGCTTGGCGAATACTGGAATTGGGTACAGATAGATAGAAACTGTTATTGATTATCAGTGAAAATTATATAGCTCTAATTCTTAAGAAAGTATACCCAAAAATGTAAATATGGAATGTAAATTGGATATTAATAATATCCAATATATAGGTATGTTATGGCATAAAAATGAGCAATTTGGGTTTCAATCAACAGGCTGAGAGACAAGCAGAATCCCCACAATGAAGCCTTATATTTCTGATCTACATTCAGGACAAAGAACTAACTTTTTAGATACCCAAACCATGTGAAACAAGCTTCATACAAAATATGAAGAATCAGAATGTCATCAGACTTCTTAGCAGCAACACTGGAAGTCAGAAGATGCTGAAGTAACCCTTTCAAGAATCCTTAGGCTTTGAGTTAAAGTCAAGATGGAATAAGCACACACAACCTTCTCTCTCCCACTGATTTCAACTAAAATCCCTGAACTGAGGATATAAAGCAACAATCAGACTACTCTGAAAATTGAATAAGAACAGGTGGACTAGAGAGGGAAATCAAAATATCCCTGATATAGTGAATTATTTTTTAAATGGGACATACTTTATTCTTACCACTGTATCAATCACAGTGCAAATCTCAAATTATTTTTTAATGAGGGAGTAGATTTTACTAAAAATATGTGTATTGGATTTTTCTATTTTATCTTGCTAGGAAAATAACCTTCAGAAGCTCCAAAGAAGGGTGAAGAACAAGTTAAGTGATTCCACTGATGAAATGACGTGTCCTCTACTATGACAAACTCTGGTTTTCATTTTATGCTGTTAAAGATTGAATCAGTGAAATTTTCTTTGAAAAATAATGAACTGACTCTAAACAATGTAGCCATGAGCAGAAGCGCTTCTTTCCCACTTAAACGTTTGCTTCACTGTAAGAATGGGAAAGAATTAGAAGATCCAGGAAAGAGTTAAGTAGGGACTGATTACAATCCTTTCCTTTTGCCAACAACAAACAGTTCATCTATCCCTCTAGTGATATTTTAAACCTGTAGCATGAACCAAAGGGAAGGAGTTATGACCAGCCAATATTGAATTGTATAAGAAGTTGCCAAGGGACTTCCCTGGTGGTCCAGTGGCTAAGATGCCTTGCTCCCAATGCAGGGGGCCAGAGTTCAATCCCTGGTCAGGGGACTACATCCCACGTGCCACAACTAGGATCTAGCACAGCCAAACAAATAAATAAATATTTTTTAAAAAAGAAGTTTCCAAAATTTTTACAAAATGCATTTATAATTATAATTACCATGCAGCATCATGGAAGTGATTAAGATGTGAGGTAAAATGCTCCCAAATAAAACTGTGTCCATACTATGAGTACAACTATGCAAAAATTATGGTTGCATTTATATAAAGTGTTGAGAAAGAATACAAGGAAATGAAAATGAAAGAGCTGCTTCATTATGGCAATAGAACAGTGTGAATAGTTCATTTCCTTTCATCTCTGGCATTCTTTTCACATCAAAAGTATGTGTGTTTCACACCCAGAAATATAATCCATGTTTGCTTTTCTTACAATGGATTCTTAGCAAATTCAGATCATCAGTCATGGATCCCATTTGTTGACATGACAATTCTGGGATGAGGGGAACAGGGCAGCAGCCTTCGAGCTGGAGGACTCTTGCTATGAACACTAGCTCATAAATAAATCAGCATTCTGGCACTGTGTATTCTCCCTTCAGGAGCCTTTAGTCTAGTAACAATTCAAAGTAAAGCTGCAACACTGCACAATTCTACATCAGTGCTTCTCAGACTCAATGTGTGCATGAATCATCAGGAGGTCTTGTCAAAATGTGGAATCTGATTCAGCAGATGTGGGATGCAGCTTGAGATGCTACATTTCTAACAAGCTCTTAGGTGATGCTGATGCTCCACAGACCATCTTCTAGCAGTGTTCTATATTATGCAAAATCT
The DNA here is from genome assembly GCF_054371585.1 of Giraffa tippelskirchi. Lineage (NCBI taxonomy): Eukaryota > Metazoa > Chordata > Mammalia > Artiodactyla > Giraffidae > Giraffa > Giraffa tippelskirchi. Next base: position 125,912,395 of record NC_137276.1, on the reverse strand, counting down.
GTCTATTTTCTTTCTTGTTTCTAAGCAATCCTGGTAAGTCTACCTTGGAGAAATGGAGGCAGAGAAACAGTAAGTACCTATCTTGAGTCAAATAAATAGTGTCAAGAGTCAGGGCTGGCATCACGGCTCCAGTTCCAGACTCTCACAGTCCCACCGCTCCTTCACCCCACTTCCTACATCTGATGTAAAAAGAATACAAAAACAATGGCTTACCCTTCACATTTTGCTGATACTGGCTCCAAAATAGACTTGTTTGCTGGGATGGTCCTGGAATGAATAGGGAACAGTCCTCTGATAACATGTAAATGGTTTTTGGCATCTACATATCCATTCGAATCAAACTTGCCCAGCAGCCGACAGGTCTGTTCTTCTTCCTCCTCTTCTTTGCCTTCGATGCCCAATTCAGCTCATAAAAAAGCAAGCAATCCCAGAACCAGACATTTCTTTCCACTAACCATTTTTAATACAATGAGTTTGGGAGAAATGACCACTGTTAAAAGTTTTAACGCGGTGCCTTGCTAGAGTGTTCCAGTGAGTGTGTGTGTGCCCCACCCCAGGGGACTGTTTGCCACTGCTTGCTGCCTAATTGTCATGCCTCAATCAATCACAGAGCCTCACACTCACCTGCAATTTGTGGAGCTGCATTAGGAGCTGAGTAATCCTCTTGAAAGGAGTCTCATAAAAATCTCTTTTATGCTTAGCAATAATATATAATGACATAATAGTGAGTTTTGAGATTCAAATAGAATCACTTTGTAGAAATTGCCCCTTTCTTGTTTATCAGCCTCATTCATTCTCACTTCAGCCACGTTTCTGAGAGCTGCCCTTGCCCCCCAAGTGAAAAAAGGCATTCTGCTTCATCATGAAGTATAAAAAACAGAAGACATCAGGCCACACTCTATCCTTAGGGGTACAGAAAAAAATGAATGGAAAAGCACGGAAGCTTAGGACTAGAAGACATCACTTTGAATCTGTGTTCTGCCACTTGTGTTAGTGTGATCGTGGGAAAATCACTTCACTTCTATGCCTCAAGTGCCTTATTAGTCACTGAGATGATAATAAGTTACCCTAGAAAAATTCTGTAAAGCCTATTAAGAGTTCAAGGAATATTTTTCATGTACATCATTTTCTTTCATCTTCTCTTCAAGGTGAAGTGTTGCCCTCAGCTCACTTTGCTGACTTTGTCACTGGTTCAGGGACGAATTTCTGGGTTCTTGCCCGAGAATCCTCTCTCATGACTTCTTGCTTGGCCCACCTCAGAAACATCTTCCAATCTCTTTCTCTAGGTCAGTTCACCATAGATCTCCAGTCTGCTTCTCTGTCCCTTCTCAAACATCTCCCCTGGGAGTATAAACTTATAAGAGTATTTTCAGGATGCAGTCCAGTAATATGTATCAGGAGCATGAAAAATGTCTATACCCTTGATCATGTGATTTTACTTCAAATTATTTATTCCAAGGAAGCAATAGAGATGCACATAAACATGATATATAAGAATATAGAGAACAAGGACTTCCCTGGTGGTCCAGTGGTTAGGAATCTGCTTCCAATGAAGAGAAGTTCAATCCACTGAAGTTCAATACCTAGTCGGAGAACTAAGATCCCACGAGCTGTATGGTACAACAACAAAAAAAGAATACTGAATACAGTTTATCTACGACAGTGAAAAAAAAAGAACAAACCAAATGTATGCAATAAAGAGTTTCTAAAATACATTACAATCAATTCATATGAAAGAAAACAAAGAAGTGATTTAAATCATATTTTAGAAATATATTTACTCACAACAGAAAATCTCAATATGCTTAACATGAAGGTAACAGATAACAAACCACCATATACAATCGTACTCTAAAATTCTAAAATTTACCAATATATTACTGCTCTTTCACATACATATCTCCATTAAAAGCACTAGAAGAGACCACTGCAAACTAAAAGAAAAAGAAAAAAGTAGGAAAAAAAATCTCTTTTCCTATTATTTTAATGATCCAAGGATTTTCATATTTCCATGTTCATTTCCAGCCCAGATTGACACTCATCCAGTACTTTCAATTAGTTTCTGGTGGTAGATTGCAGCTGATTTTAATTTTCTTTATACTTTTCTATATTTTCTCACATGTTCTACAAAATTCTTATATTTCATTTATAAATAGAAAAAATACTTCTGTAAGAAACTCCCCTTTTTTACAACTCCTCCACACATGGACATTCCACTACTATACCTTCTACACACACATGCATGTGCACACACACACACACATTTACTCCCCTAACATCATCATCACTATCACTTACCTGGGTCCCACTGACCCATCCACACAGAAGTCCTCTCCTAAAGGATTTCCAGTACTCATCTGTTGGTTAAGTGTAATCTCTACCTGACCATGAGGAACCCCCCAAGGGAGTCCCCATTACCACTTCACCTGTGAAACTGCAGGCCCATGCCACAGTACCCCATAGCCGACTAGACCCTCACAAGCAAGCTAGTGGGTGGCCTGCCCTTGGCCCCTGACTGACATCTGTCTGTCAAATATATAACTAGTCATAGTTTTCTAAAATGTTCATGGGCCATACGTTCCACCCTCAGACTTCAAAATGATACTGAAATGACTTAAAGAAAAGATGGATTCCCTGGAAAATCTCTTCCAGGATAGACTTCAGAGTCTGGCTTCATCTAAACACAGTGGCACTCTGGGTGACAAACCGCTCCTCACCAACAGCCTGAGAATCCTCTCATGAGCTGCAAAGGTTTAGTCTAGGCCTTTCTCAAAACCGTTTGGAACTATTCCTCACTCATCTTTGCTCTTCCTTTTTACCAGAAGGCAGCTGTTTCTAAGCAATTATCCCTCTTGTTGCCAAGGGCTACCCTTGTGCAAAGATATGCTTATTACCAAATCTGTGCCATCTTTATCCTCCGGGCAAAAGCTGCAGTAGGCACCATTAAAATCATTAAAATTGATTAAGTTATATTAATACTAACAAAATTAGCATTTTATAGAACTTTTTCTTTTTTTTATAAATTTATTTATTTTAGTTGGGGGCTAATTACTTTACAATATTGTAATAGTTTTTGCCATACATTGACATGAATCAGCCATGGGGTTTACATGTGTTCCCCTTCCTGGACCCCCAGGAACTTTATATTGTACAAATTGCTTCCACATGCATTATTCTTCCTCTAGGTCAGGAACTAGATTCAGTGATGATGAGGCTTCTGATTTGTGTAGCAGCATCTGGTGGCCAGTGTTTTTATAGTTCCCAGGATGCTAATATATTTTGCTGGGGCCACATGACTACATCCTCCAAATGTAGCAGAATTCATTAAAGATGATGCAGAGAATAGAAAAAAAAATGTGTGCTCTTAGAGTGGTTTATTAACTGCATAGAGATGGATGTCCAACACCTCACCTTGCCCTCATAACACCCCACGTGACTGGTTTTCTTTTGTTCACTTTACAAATGAGTTCACATGGCTAATACATGCTAACATGCAGATACCAAAGCCTGTGTCCTTTCTGAGGATTTGTAGTAGAGAGAAAGGACACAGACCAAGTCTGGGAGTGTGGGTACTAGATCCAGCTCCTTCGCTGTCCAGACCTCTCTCCATCTCTTTGGACTCACCAGCCTTTTTCAGAGTCTGTGGTCCTAAAGGAATCAGCAGTATTCTGGTGTGGAATGAGAATTTTAAGCTTTGATGCAATGATAGCCTAATACATGCTGTCAGCAATAGCAAGCTGTTTTGTTAACTATCAAGGTGAAATTGTTTATTCAAAAATACTTTGAACCTAATAATCATTTCCACAGGACTCTGATTTCAAGAGTCCCTGACCAAGGCAGAAGACATCAGGATGTTGATGCAAATGCCCATAGGTATTTAGTCCCAGGTGTCACACCCAGGTTCTTAGATCCTAGTCTGTGCTCTGTGTATTTACACAGCCCTCTCCCAAATTTGTTTGAGCCTTGTTCTTCTCCTGGGGCCCTGGCAAAAGTCAGGCTCCCTTCCAAGAACAATAACTCATCCTGCCCAGACTTGTCTCTGCCTTCAAGCAAAGGAAAACACCTGAGCCCGTAAAGATTATGAGAACTGTCTTAATAACAAAGGCTAAAAGAGTATTTAAAGGCTGTTTACAAGGCTTCCAGGAAAGGTTCAAATTCTGTATTAACTGCAGATAAACATTGCTGCAAGCCTCTGCAAAGCCCCAGCTTGATAGCCACAGCAGTGAACTCACAGTAGATTTCAGCCTCGTGGTCAGACTCAGCTTGTTAGATATTGCTCGGCTTTTATATTCCTCTCTGTCATTCTCTTACCTTTATGATCATTTCAAATCCTCATGCCATAGCATTAGATGAATGGATACACTAATCTATTCCATTTTCTTATTTCCCATGTGGAGCTGTCCTTAGACAGTCAAGAAATGAACCACAGGTTGTTGCATGTGTTTAAACTGCTGTCTTTACAATATACATACTAGGTTTTTTTTAAAATGTATGTCTCCAACAGTTAAAAAATATTACCTGTATTGAATTTTGTGATATTATGACATTATGGCTTACCTAAAAGAAGGCTAAAAATATATCAGTTTTCCTAAATGTGTTGTTATATGAGGTGCAAGTTATTGATTAGAGGCCGTGAGGTACATAAGAAGCAGGCTTTTGCTTTTTTTTTTAACAAGTCAATACCTACCACTTGTTACAGAAGTGTCGCCTGTGTGTCTAAATAGAGAAAGCCCTCAATTATAGCTGAGGAGAGAGACACTCAGACACTGCACGCATACAAAGTTTTAAATGGCTGCCTTGCTAAATTAAGAAAGTCGCATGTTACTATTTCTTTTGCTCTGTTTATTTTCAAGGAAATAATCTGACGGCCTGATTAATTCTCTGCCTCTAAATCAGCTGATTCTTAACATACAGAAACAAAAGCATCCTTTTCTCCTTGGCTGCATCACCTGTTACATAGCTATAGTGAGTTGTGGCTGTGACAAAAATGGTGAAGATGGTAAGCAACTGACTGGAGCTGGGAAACCATTATCATCACAGTTGTCTAGAGAATAAGCATCTATTTTTAGTTAAATGTGAAATTGAAAAAAACCTGACCAGCTTTAACTCTTACCTGAAAAATTTAGCATGCCTTCCTGCCCTCCACATTGGCACCTTTCTAATCCATCCCTACACTGAAGGAAGTTGACCATGTCAACCCCTCAGGCCACTAAAAAAATTTTTTACACCTTTATTGAGATTTATATACCATACGACATTGAGATTTATTTATACATCATAAAATTCATCTATGTAGAACGCACAATTCAACAGTTTTTGATGTAGTTACAGACTTGAGCAGCCATCATCACAATGCAATTTTAGAACATTTCCATTATCCCAAAAGAAAACCTCATTTCCCAATCTTCCCTCACCCCAAGCTCTAGGCAACCACATAAATCTACTTCCTGGCTCTATAGATTTGCCTATTCTGGACATTCTGTTTAAATGGAATCTCAAATACGTGGTCTTTTCTGTCTGGCTTCTTTGACAAGATATAATGTCAGGAGGCTTATTTATGTTGTAGTATGTATTAGATTTCATTTTTTAAATATCATTATTAAGACATAATTTATACACCATAAAATTCACTCATTTATAAAGTACATTCAATAGGTTTTACTATACCTACAGAGTTGTGTGATCATCAGCACAATTGAACTTTAGTACATTTTCATCACCCCAAAAAGAAATACCTATTAGCAATCACTCCCCTCTCCCCCACCATCACCCCTGTCCCCAGACAACCATTAATTTTACTTTTCTGCTGCTAAAAATGTCCTTATTCTGTACATTTACATAAATTGGATCATATAATATGTGATGATTTTACTAACTTCTTTCAGTTGGCATAATGTTTTCAAGGTTCATCCATGTTTTAGCATACATCGGTATTTTATTCCTTTTTATTGTTTACTTTTTGTTGTCATATAAAGTTCCCTTTTATAGATATATCATATTTTATTTGTCCATTCATGAGCTGATGGAAATTTGGGTTTTTTCCATTCCTTTGGCTGTTATGAGCAGTACTGCTATAAACATTATTATACAAGTCTTTGTGTGGACATATGTTTATAATTCTCTTGGGTAAATATCTAGAAGTGGAATTGCTGATATGTGAACTATATGCTTAACATTTTGAGAAAGTGCCAAACTCTTTTCTAAAGTGGTTGTATCATTTATATTCCCTCTAATAATGTACAATAGTTCAGATATCTCCACATCCTTGCCACTATTCGTTATTACCAGTCTCTTTTATTATAGTCATTCTAGTGGAAATAAAGTGGTGTCTCATTGTGGTTTTGATCTGCATGTTCCTAGTAGTTAATGACTCAAAGAAAGCTAGCTGTGTGTTCTTCTAGATACTTTCAAATTTTAACTCTTACATGTAGGCTTATGATCCATTTTCAGTTGATTTTTCTGTATAAGATAAGGCCTAAGTTCATGTTACTTTTTTTAAACTATAAATAACTTTCTGCACCACTTGTTGGAAAGACTATTGTTTCCCCATTTAATTATCATGATCTCATGTCAAAAATCAATTGACTTGTAAATGTGAGGATTTTTATTCCATTGGTCTATCTGCCTATCTGTATGTCAAGGTTGTTTTATCTTCACTATTCTAGTATCTTCACTATTGCAGTAAGAAATCAGGAAATGTAAGTCCTCTGACTTTTTCTTTTTCAAGATTTTTTTTAACAATTCTGGGGTCCTTTCCATATAAATTTTAGGGTCAGCTCATGAATTTCTATGGGGATGGGGGGCGCTGAAATTTTGATAAGGATTGTATTAAATCTACAGATCAGTTGGGGAATGTTGTCATATTATCAATGTTAAGTCCATGTATCTGAGGACTCAAGTCATCTTTCCAGGGCCCTGCATCTGCCATAAGATAAAAATCCATAAACAACAGGCTTCATCCAGCCCCTATCTGACGAACCAGATCTCTCTTTTGCAGCAACCACCTCCACTGTCAACTCAAAATATACCACCAGCCACATAAACAGGCCTTCAGTTCCTTAAACACATAATGTTCTCTTTTACCTGCAGGTCCTTCCTCACTCTCAATGTACACCGCCTTCTCTGTGTTGTTAGGTACTTTCTCCCATTTGTCCCATCTCCTAATTCCTGTCTTTCCCTGCATATCTCAGCTTACTTTTCACTTCCTCTGAGGCTTGTATCCTGAGATACACAGCCCTACCACTACAGTCTACTCACTCGCTTTTCCTTTTTTTTTTTTTTTTTCAGTATTTTCACATTTTATTTTTTTTACTGATAGTCAATTACAAAAACAAGCTACTAGTTTGGTATCCATTGTTTTAAAGTCATGTAAATACAGTGCATTAAATCATGCTAACATTACCACTAATAATAATGATGCTGGCTAAACATTGCACAGTGTTTATACTGTAAGTTATACTTACGTGGGTGGACTTGAGGCTACTTCATGGAAAGCAGGTTGATCAAAAAATATCTTGGTTGAAATGGACACCAATGGACACTGATCCCTATTTTAGGCAGTACTAGAAATTTTGGCAGTTTTATAATTGTTCATATGTTTTTAAACATTGTTATCACTTTTCATAAAATTTTCAGGATTTTTTTCCTAGTATTTTTTCCCAGATTACTCTACCAGCTTATATATTTTATACATTTTGAATGATTGCCCCTCAAGATGTACATGTCTCAATTTCTAGAACCTGTAAATAGGTTGTATTACATAGCAAGAGAGACTTTGCAGAAGTAATTAAGTTAATGTTTGCGTTATCCATACGGGGCCAATAATGTAATCTTAAGTGTCTTCATATGGGGGGAAATACAGGGAGATGTATGCCAAAGAGAAGGCAAAGTGACAAAAGCAGAGATTGGAATGCTGGCAGTCTCTAGAAGCTGGTAAATGCAAAGAAATAGATTCTCCATTCAGAGACCCTGAAAAGAACCAGCCCCATTGACATATTGACTTTAGCCCAGTGAGACTGGTTTGAGATTTCTGATCTCCAGAACTGTAAGAGAATTAACAGTGCTGTTTAAGCCACTAAATGTGTGGTAATCTGTTGTAGCAGCAGTAGATTACAGTAATGAGTTGGAAACAACCTAATATCCAACAGAAAGGACTGTTAGGAAACAACCTGGATATCCAATAAGAGGGGTTAGTTGGAAACAACCTGAATATCCACAGGATGGAACTGGGTATATATAACTTCTGATAATTTTCAAAAGGTTAGGTGTGATTTGATCATTTTTAAAATATATTAAAAGTGCTCTAGAAGGCTATCTATCAAGCTATTAAAGTGTATAGAATAATGAGTATTTTTTTTTTTGTCTTGTTTTTTGTTTTGAGGTTTTTTTGTGGGGTTTTGGGGGGTTTTTTTGGTGTCTTTGGGTGGGTGGATACAAACAAATAATGGGTACTTTTTATGCTAATTTTTTAAACTGCAATGAGCCTAAGGCTGTATTATTTTTGTAATAATAAGGGAGAAAGGCAGTAAAATAAACTTCAACAGTGAATGAAAAAAGAAAATAAAGAAAAGGATTTGGAAATTTTAAGAGCTTTACTGGATTTGATTTCTAAATTTTTAATTTATATGCATATAGCTTTCCCATATTATTTGTTCAGCGTTGTTTTCAAGAACTTTTTTATCTCATAAATTGGTTGAAAATGAATACTTCTACTCTCCAGTTCATATTTTTTATAGCTTTTGTATGTACCAGACATATATTAGAACCTCTGCTGCAGAAATGGGTATTTGTTCTATAAGATACAGTACTTGTATAAAATGATCATTTATATGATAAGAATCAACAAAACTAAATAGTTTTAAAATGAAGGAATATGCAATAAAATATTGAATTATACAGCCTTGGCTTTTAGAATAATGAGGTAGTATTTGATAAAACCATACACACAGTTTTGCACATGCTTAGATTATTTATCCACATAAGGATCTCCCAACTATTAGTTCAAAATGCACCCAAGTAATAACAACAGTAATAGCAATGGTAATAATGTTAACAATAACAGTAATAGTTTTATATTCCACAGTATATTTGTCTCATTGCTTACCAATTTTTGCAAAAACCACATACAACAAATACTATTTTTCTATTATTTCCATTTTGTACATAAGAACCTGGAGCTCAGAAAAGTTAAGCAATGTTCTCAGGATCACAAAGTCCTTGGTGGTGTCAATGAATTTTCTAGTCAGTGACCTCGCAGGGGAGTACACGTAGCCCAGCTGCCTATCTGTTTTTAAAAACAATAAGTGGGAGGCATTTCCAGTCATTCCCCCACTCTACTGGGGATTTCCAATGAGAATGAAAATGTGGCCAGAAACTGCTCACTGACATCTGCTCAAAGCTCAAGAAATTTCTAGTACCTAAAGGGTCAGGCCGGTCAGTTTATTTTTAAGAGAAGTAGATTACTGCTCAACTTGTCAGTGAAAGTGAAACTGAAGTCACTCAGTTGTGTCTGACTCTATGCAACTCTATGGACTGTAGCCTGCCAGGCTCCTCCAGCTATGGGATTTTTCCAGGCAAGAATACTGGAGTGGGTTGCCATTTCCTTCTCCAGGGGAATCTTCCCAACTCAGGGATCGAACTTGGGTCTTCTGCATTGCAGGCAGACTGCTTACCGTCTGAGCCACCAGGGAATCCCCCAACTTGCCAGAGTGACTTCTAATATTTATGCCGTACGTCAATATGATACAGCAGAATCAGAATTGATAATGATTCAAATGTGTACTAAATATAACTTTATTTTCCACAACTGTCCTCATCCTGCTCCAGCTTGCTCTGGCTCCATTTCTGCTGATGGTCATTGAGGTGGAGTTAGGATAATGTTGGGGAGGAACACTTGATTCTGCCAAATAAAGGTAATAATAGCATTTCTTTGCATTCTAAATGCTCTCTCCAGGTAAAGAGACCTAGTATATTTCAGACTTAGACTCTTCATTATGATGGTTTCTTTCCTTTTAAGGGATCCCCTAACCAATTTTCCTTCCCTCTTAGTTCAAGAGAAGTGATGACAAGGTGGGGAAGAACCTCTGGTTCATCTGCCATCTTCTGGGTCTTTGCAGGCCTTACCCCATTTGGTCATTGTTGTGGCTTTCATATTGGTATCCACCAAGGCTGCAGACCTCTAGTCATGCCTCCATTCACAAGGCCCTGAACTCTGTGATCTCTTTTGCCATGACTCCAGATTGCTTGTAACCTATCAGTCCTCTCAGCTTCCAAATTCCTTTCCACTTCATAGTCTTCCATTAATTGTGACTTTCCAGTGTGTGATGGCCACAGGGAACAGAGGCACTGTGTTAGGCCCATCCATGGAAACACCTCTCCCTAACATTCACTTCTGAATTAAGCCCCTGCAATGGTGCCACATTGAACAAGGCACCATCACAAACCCAGGGCTTCCCTCCACAGCTTACAGTCCTCAATGCAGACACTCTCTGACAGCCCCAAACCTGTTTAGATGTTTAGCCACATCCAATCCATGTTCAACCCTGAGAACACGAAGACCAAGAAACACTTATCTGGCCTTCCTCTTTTTTTCAGCCACATTATTCCTCTAGTACCAGAAGGACTTTCTAATTACTTTCCCTTCTAGAGACAACTCTCCTTATGTCATAACCTCTTTCTTACCAATCACATGAGCTTCTTTCTACAGGTGGATATCTTTTCCCTTTCTTGGCATAAAAAGCCTCATGATCTGGCCCTGAGAGTAGGAGGATGACAAAATAAAATTTTTAATTACCAAGAGGCAAGAACATGAGGAATCTTTTCCCCCTCATTTCACCCAGAAAGCTGCTTCAAGGGCTCCCCTTGGAGGACGCTTCTCTTACTTTTCACTGAATTGCGTCCCCTTCAAATTCACATGTTGAAGCCCTAGTGCCCAATGTGATGCTATTTGAAAATGGGGCCTTTGCGAGGTAATTACGGATAGATGAGGTCATGAGGGTGAGGCCTCCATAAGAGAATGAGTGCCTTTTAAAGAAGAGACACCAGAGAACACAGTCTTTTCTTTTCCACCATGTGAGGACACAGAGAAGAGGGCCTTCACCAGATCTGAATCACACCAGTACCTAGAACAGAGAGAAAGACCAAAAAAAAAAAAATCGTTTCTTTTACAATAGTGCTGGTTAAGTATGAGGCTCTGTCTCCAGGATTTAGCAGCCTGGCTCTATCAGTTCCTAAATGTATAGCCTTTGGCAAGTTACTTAACTATTCTATATTTGTTTTCTCATATTGAAAAAACAGAGACATTACTCAGCTTGTTAAGAGGATGAAACATGACTGTGACTCAACATAGGCACTGTCACACAATGAAATGCCTAGCTAACATTAGAAATTAACAATGTGTCTTTGTCCCCTAGGTGTTAAAATAGTCTTCACTCAGGTTATTAAATTTCATATAAGAAATCCAACGTAAAACACTATTCATATGTGAATAGCAGAAAAAGGACACTAAGCAAACAAAGGATAATCATTGTTTTTATTTCCTACAACACCTATAAAATCCTGCCTTCAGTGTATTAGATCTCCTTGTAGGATGCGATTGCTGAGATGCCTGACTAACCCTAGATGGCAATGTTGGATTGGGTAGAATTCATTAAGACCTTGGAAAGTGGGTTCTAGCTTTCTGAGAAAGGACATAATTCAAATCAACCTGACAGAATCTTAGGTGAAGATGTCGGTTGTGTCACATACATACACATTAAAACCAACCAGAAGATAAATCTAAAAAAGATATTTACACATTTTAAATGATCTATTTAATACTATATGTTTTATTAGCATTGAAAATGTTTCTTTTTATACTTTAATAAATGCTATTATCGGTACATGGCTTTCTATGTACAACTGTTAAGTGTTCAGTAATATCTGATTATTGTAGTTTAATTGTCTAATTCATTTTGGAATGGACCAGAAACATTTTAAAACCTGGCTGAAATAATTTATCTGGTTGTTCAAATGCAGTTCAGCTAAACAAGCTAAAACATTTTCTTGGATCATAGTCATGCTCCCTAATTAAAGTTTATTTAATAACAAAATATTGTCACATAACTGTCTTGAACCAAATGCAATTCTTTGGAAACTACCATTATGGAGAGATCTGGGGCAGAAATTTTATTTACTTTAATGAGATACACATAATAACATATTAGTCTATGATAGTCCTTTGTTCATTGGTTTATTCATTCAAACTGTAGTTGAAAGAGATCTTGAAAATAAGCCAGATTTGTAATTCCAATAACCCAGAGCAGAAAGCATAATTTTTCCATTTTCCCCTAAACTTAGCAGTCTAAATAACAAATATGTGTTTAACTTAACTAAATATCCAAATGATATTTCTACAATGTCAGGAATATATTTTCTCTTAAGAACAAAAATTATTACCACCCTCAACACTACCAGAGTCTTATTTATAGTATTAATTTTCACCATCTATGAAGAAAGGGCTTGGTTAGCAAACCTCAGACTAGTCTCTATAGAATTGAAAATGGGTGGAAGCTTAAGCAAGAAAACACTACAGCATTTAGAACCAGAGGCAGAGCTGCTCCCCTGGGGGGTATCTGTCTTTGTAATTGACATAGTCTACTACTTCAGTTTTGCAGAGTATCAGTTCAGTTCAGTTGCTCAGTTGTGTCCGATTCTTTGCGACTCCATGGACTGCAGCACGTCAGGCTTCCCCGTCCTTCACCAACTCCCGGAACTTGCTCAAACTCATGTCCATAGAGCCAGTGATGCCACAAACCATTTTATCCTCTGTTGTCCCCTTCTCCTCCTGCCTTCAATCTTTCCCAGCATCAGGGTCTTTTCAAATGAGTCAGTTCTTCACATCACATGGCCAAAGTATTGGAGCTTCAACTTTAGCATCAGTCCTTCCAAAGAATATTCAGGACTGATTTCCTTTAGGATTGACTGGTTTGATCTTGCAGTCCAAGAGACTCTCAAGAGTCTTCTTCCACACCACAGTTCAGAAGCATCAATTCTTTGGTGTTCAGCTTTCTTTATAGTCCAACTCTCACATCCATATATGACTACTGGAAAAACCATAGCTTTGACTAGAAGGACCTTTGTTGGCAGAGTAATATCTTTCTTTTTTAACATGCTGTCTAGGTTGGTCATAGCTTTTCTTCCAAGGAGCAAGTGTCTTTTAATTTCATGGCTGTAGTCACCATCTGCAGTGATTCTGGAGCCCAAAAATATAAAGTCTACAGAGTATACATTTGAGGAAATGCAAACAATATTCTAAGAAAAAAATCCTTTTTAATTTTGGGGGTAATTCTTTCAAAACAAAGGAGAGGACTTGAAAAATCTTTACTGCCACTCCTTGAGTTCTAGCAAATCCCTCTCCCCACTACTGGGACATGAGGACACTGTCCCATGTGCTCACGTGCTCAGTTGCTCAGTCGTGTCCAGCTCTTTGCAACCCTGATGGACTGTAGCCCTTCAGGCTCCTCTGTCCATGGATTCTCCAGGCAAGAATACTGGAAATATTAGCTAAATAAACTACTCCTATTTCCTCCACGCCCAAACATCATTTCATTACGGACAGTCAGACTGGGGAGACAATTAGGGCTGGAGGCAGAACAAGACCTTGCATTCAAGTCCCTGCTCTGCTACTAATTAATTACTTCTCCAAGGGGAGAGGTGATTAAGAGCTCCCAGTTCCAGACTCCTTTAAGCACTCTATCAGTCCCCTTCTCTGACTGTCACCACATCTGGAGTTACCCACCCGCCACCCCTCAACTTCACTAATGAAATGGAAGCTCACGAGCGCCACCTCAAGGCTTCAGATTAGCACAACCACCTCCAGAATCTGATCACAGAGGAACCTGCAGCTACAACTGCCCCTGCTTGTGACACCAGAAACTTTGTGAGATGTAAAGTCAGCAGACATGCAGCAGGTTATTAAGAGTTCCCTCACAGTGTTGCTAAGCTACCAAAGAGTAAGCATTCAAGTTCCAACTTCAGACACAAACTACGTCCAGAAACATCTCCTTCCCCAGGATAACGGAGACAATGGCATGGGGCCGGGCTTCATTTTCCTAGTAAGTGTCCCTTGGGGAGATTCCGTGTGGCATTTCTTATTCTGCTTACCACTTTGGACAATCCTAATCATCAGAGATATTTTAATTGCAGCCAATGTGAAAAGGGAAAAGCATCAATCCTTGATTCCAGAAGGTTCCACATCCTCTACACAAATGTGACTACCACCATCTCTGCATATTCTGAACACCTCATTCCAAAGGGTATGAAATAGAACCTAAGTCTTATTAGCTTCAAGGCCCTTGCTTTTTCAATGAAACCTGCTGATGTAAGACCACTGGAGGTTTTAAATACTAACCTCTTCAAAAAGAGGCTCTTGATAGAGATCATACCTGCATGGACCTAGCACACATTCAAACTCTACAGCCATGACCTGCACTTCAAACACCATGAGGACATGTAAATGTAAGGAAGGTTTTCAATTCCTTTAATACATAAAATGGCAAAGGAAATTACTTTTCAGAGTATACACACTAAACGGAATCTTTTCAAGCAGATTTCTATTTAGATAATTATTTGCAAACACTAGAAATAACATGTTCTATGAGCGGTCACCAGATGGATCCAACATTTGCACAACTTTCAGATGAAAGTCCTGATGAATGCTAAGTCACTATAATGTTCATATGAGTGTGTGTGTTTGAGCCTAATTTAAAACTCAAATCCTCCACTTCCCCCAAGAAGAAGGGTTGTTAGTTTATAGAAAGCTTTCTGGATATTAAGTATAAACTTCAAGTATAAACATGTTTCAATGAGAAAAATCTGTCTTTCATTCCAGAATTGGTGGTAATGAGAGAGACAGAGTCAGTTAATATACAATTCAGGTTTCTTCTCAGAGGCATTTTCCCTGGTGATTTTACAGAGTCTACATCTCATCTTCCTGATCAGACTCTTAGTTCCTGAGGACTAGGCCTGGGCTTTCTACCTCTTTTATGTTCCTCTTAGGTGGCTATAGGAGAGGCTGACACTTAATGAGCTTCTACTATGTGTTAAGAGCCTACCAGTTCCTCACCTAATTGTTTTTCAATAACTGCAAGCACAAACACTTCTATAATTTTAAGTAAAGTGAGACACAGAAAGTTAAGACACGTACCCAAGATCACAAGGCTGAATGAGAGCAAATTTAATGCTTGAGCTACTATGTGACTCTGAGGTCTACCCACTATATTGTAATATACTATACTATTATATGCTATACCACAACATGCTATGCCCCACTCCAGCACAGTGTGAGAAGTAGCTGATGTTTACTAAAACCTAACAGTAAAGATTGGGGCTTCCTAGGCGGCACAGTGGTAAAGAATCCACCTGCCAAGGCAGGAAACACCAGAGACGTGAGTTCGATCCCGAAGTCGAAAAGATCCCCTGGAGTAGGAAATGGTAACCCACTTCAGTATTCCTTGCCTGGAAAACTCCATGGACAGAGGAGCCTGGCAGGCTACAGTACATGGGATCACAAAAGAGTCAAACACAACTGAGCAACCTCGCACGCGCGTGCGTACACACACACACCCCATTACTGCTGAGTGAGAATTTAAGTCAGAGATAAAAGGCACCTCATTTCTTTCTTCTGCTTCCAAGAACATCCACTCTTTCTTTAACAATTTGAAAAGCCATGTAGCAAATTAACAAGAGAATGAAACTTAATTTCAGCATTTACTCATCTCACAGAAGTATGATCAGAAAAGTCCAAAAACAGGATACCAGCACTCATCACCAAAGGAAGAAGACAACCTAACCATTTCCTGGTGAGGGCTAGAGCCACATACTCGACACATGTGCTCAGAAAATAGTTACTAAATGAATGAAGGACTCAAAACTAAGGCACAACTCTTGTCCTGGTAAGTACTGTGAAATCACCTCAAATACTCCTCAACTTGAAGCATAAGCTTCTGAAGAAATTGATGTGTAAGATTCCGTTTTTTAAGTCATAAATTCTGGCATGGTGAGTGTGACGTCTCTCTCTTTGGCTGGGGAAGCACACAGAGGAGACTTAAGCAGACGCTGCTGTGCAGCCAAGCTCAGCAGTTTTCTTAGGCCCCAGGGGACTCAGGCTACAGTGTTTTGTTACAAGTTGGCTGAATTTCTCAACTTTAAAGACTGAACTAATAAAAAGTATTTAGAAATCCAAATGGCAAAAGAAAGTGAAAAAACCCAGTAAATACAGCCTGCTGCGAGGCCCTCTGCTGAGAAGACAGTGTGCCCTCCATCCCTGTCTTATGGATATGTTCTCTCTAAATATCGCAGTGGTGCAGAACTTTAATATGGCATGGGCTAGAAGGGGCTTCCCAGAATTTGCAAATGAAAGGCAGAATGACTCTTTA
Source organism: Giraffa tippelskirchi (assembly GCF_054371585.1). NCBI lineage: Eukaryota > Metazoa > Chordata > Mammalia > Artiodactyla > Giraffidae > Giraffa > Giraffa tippelskirchi. The sequence continues at coordinate 125,895,980 of NC_137276.1, read as the reverse complement.
GAGACCTAGAGCTGGGCTTATCATCAACACCGCTCCTTGGAGGGTGCTTCACACACTTAGCCAGATCTGCACAGAGAGGATTAATGTAAAAGCAGGCAGAAAATGAAGGCAGGGGGCAAAGGAGACTTGTAAAATCCAACCACCATCTGCCGTTTCAAATCCAGGAGCACCGAGGTAGTTTAACTTGCAGAAATTTTCCTTCTGGTTTCAAAACACTGCTTAGGCAAAGACGGAGGAGGTCACCTCGGAGTTATGCACAAGAGAGCTTTACTGAGTGGAGATATATGAACACACAGAAAATAACAAAATAGGAAGATCACAAATGTGTGCCTTGATAACAAGATATTACAACAACTAGATTAGTGTTTGGCAGTGGAGCTGCTCAAGTCAGGCCAAACCAATTTACTCCACCTTTAGCAAAACAAAAAAAGTTTACAAGAGTTATCTTTGACCAAAACTTAAAGGAATAGTAACTCTTTTTTGTTGATGTCTTTTATAACTTTAGGTTTATAGAATTGAATGAATCACATTCCTCATTCACAGTATGCTGTCATCCACAAGGCTATCATATTCTATTTCAGTTTGTTTTATTTTACATCTCTTTATTCCCCATTCCCAGTCCCAATCTCTTCCCAGGTAGCATAGACACCAACTCTGGTACATTTAAAGTTTGATCTTTCATACATATTTACTTAGATATATGTATATCTATATTATGATATGTAAATCTTGCTTATATCAAGATTTTTCCTGTTGCATAGCATTCCATTAAATGCATGTACCACATTTCATTTAGACATTCAGATGTAGATAGACACCTGTGTTACTTCTGACCCTTGTTAGAACAAGTAATACTGCCATGAACATTCTCTTTCTTAGGGCATCTTTTTGCAGAACCATGCGAGTGGTTTTCCAGGTGTTGACATTCCTCTGGGCATGAATTTCTAAGCATAGTATATGCATGTCCTTAACTTCACTCTGCAGTGCCAAGATGGCTCACTAGAATAGCTGTTTATATTTCTACCAGCACAGGAAAATTCCCATGTCTCCAAGTCTTTGGTCAGTATTTGATGATACCTGATTGATCATTCTTGCCAACTGGACTGCTGGAAAATGTAGTCATTTTAAATTGCATTTTTCTGATTATATTCACTTAAAGATATTTAATAATTATACAAGTTTCCTTCTCTATTAATTACTTATTAACAGTCTGTGTTTTCTGACTTTTATTGCTATGAATTAAAACTATGTTCAAGAATCCCTTGAATATTCTAGATAATAATTTTTTGTTTGTATGACACATTGAAAATAGCTTTTCTAATCTCTTTTCCTATAGGTTGCTTGTCTATGATGGCCATTGTTAAATAGGGATCCTTGATTTCGGCAAAAAATAATTTTTAGTGTTGACTGTAGACTATCTGGAGTCTTATTTATGAGATCTCAAACAAAATGACAAAAATACTCTTTTGCATTTTCTTTCATACACTTTACAGTGCTTTCTATATTAAGGTCTTTAATCCATCTAGATTCCACATGGAGAACTGGAGATTCATGCTAACTCCCAAGGGGATGAAAGACATGCAGCTCCAACCAACTTTACCAAATTCAGGAATGTCAGCAAAAAATGGAAAATTTTCTCATTTTTCAAGAGAAACCATAACCTGTATTCTTTCTATGTAACATTTCCTGATATTTAAATCATATATATGAGCCCACATCCTTGTGAGCTGCCAGCTGGTGACCTTTGAGTCACAGAATTTCTCTTTAATAATTTGACCTGACCTTTGTAGATTTGTACTCTAGTTATCACCAGAACAAGCAACTTTTGTTTCACTGCTTTGCATTTTCTCTATCCCTTTACCTAACTGAGTGTACCTGCTCCTAACCTGTTCCTAATTCTCCCCATTTAGTAATTTTTATCCCCATCTTTGTATAGACAAAATAATGAACCATCCCTCAGTCAACTTATTTCCTTGTCATTACACAAATACAACCTGATGGTAACAGGGATAGCACATGCTTCTCAAGAACCAACTCTGATGTGGCATAAAAGAGGAGTTATTTTTTCACCAACTGTCTCACAATGCAGATTCCAGCAACATATATGCCCACACCAAAGACTGACCAGAAGAAGCTGTTTTATAAATACCTTGAAAACAAGTGCTGTGTCTTCACTCCCACTCAGTGCCCAGGAGTTCCTCACAAAAGCATTTAACAGAGGATTCCTTTGTCCCTGCATCCTCTAGCAAGTGAATGCTTAAAAAAAAGCACTGAACCTCAAAGCAGGTATGGAGGTGGCCAACAGAAACTTTGCACAGTAGTAAGCACATCCTGGAACAACCTGGATAAGAGAATTCTGGCTGGCCAACTTATAATAAACTAGAGAAGAACTTGGTAGAAACTATGGTAAATTACATTAATATTCAAAATACCTGACACTCTTTCTGTAGGAAGATTACTTCCACCGTGTTGATGTCATATGTGGTCATGTTACCTGTAATATTCTTTTCTGGAGCCACGTTATTGAATTTGGGAGTAGCCACATGACTTGCTTTGGCAAAGACATAAACAGAAGTGCTGCTTTTGAACAAAACTTTCTCTCTTCCTTTGACTGACACATCACAGAAGAGCCCACTCCCTCAACCTGAGCCATAGAATAAAGATGACCTGGAACAAAGCCTCTACTGACTTGCAGTGGAAACGTTGCATGAGTGAGAGACAGGCCTTTGTGGTCATAAGCCACTGAGATCCTGTGGCTGTTTGCTGCCACAGCATAACTGAGCCTTAGCTGACACACAAAATTTACTACAAGTTCATGATACCTGTATTTTAGACATTTTCCTTCCATAATTAATAGTGATTTATGTTGTTTCACTAATTCTCTTCTACTAAGCATACCACTTAATGTCCTTGAAAAGTGCTTTGAGAATTTAGGAGCAAGTTAAACTTAAAAAGTGTTCAATTTTAAAGAGTTCTTTTATGTACCAACTTCTACTTTCCAGTGTGGCATGTAAAATATTTAGAAGTCACCACTCTGCTAACAAGTAAAAAACTAAACAAATGGAAAAATCAACATTTCTTCTTAGAGCCATCAGAAAAGAGAAGTCACAGGGCAAACTGCTACCCCTAAAACTGTAGAGATAGACAGGCAGATATGGAGAATAACAACTTACCAGAGCAGAAATAGGAGAGCTGACACCTCTGCAGAAGCCAGGTCCAGGGTAGGAAAATCTGGATCTGTAATTGATGAACAGCTGGAGGCTCAGTGTGGACAACTCTGAGAGTTAAAACTCCAGGTGGTGAGGGGACCCACACACTTTAGCAAGTTTTATCTCCCGGAGCTGAACCAGGTTTTCACAATGAATATCAGAGGAAAGTCCTCTAATGCTTCCAGCAGGGGGAAGAAAAATTGAACTATTTTGAAATACAATACAACATTTTCTTTAACAAGGCCAGCCCTCGAGAGAAATTGTTTTACCAGAGTCCAACCTACTGGGGTTTTATCAGAGCCTAACTGGTCTGGGGGAAGAGAAATGGCCAACTCCAGCTCACAGTGGCCATACCGTCCCACCTAAGGGGGTGGGGAGTTGAAGGGGCGGGAAGAGAAGCACTTGTGAGGTTCACAGCCCTGGCCACAGGCTCAGTAAAAGACTGAAACCTGATCACAGGACTAGTGACTCCCACACCTTACCACCATATCACTAAAGGTATATTTGTTGGAGTTCCTTTCATTCAGTGCATCATGACTGGCTTTCAACAAAATTGCAAGGCATACCAAAAGGCAAAGAACACACTTTGAAGAGACATAGCAAGCATCAGAACCAGACTCAGTTATGGCAGAGATGTTAAAATCCCCAGACCATGAATTTGAAACATCTGTGATTAATAAGCTGCGAGCTCTAATGGAAAAAATAGACAACATGCAAGAACAGATGGGTAAAGCAAGCATAGAGATGGAAATTCTAAGAGAGAACCAAAAAGAAATGCTAGAAGTCAAAAACACTGTACAGAATAAAGAATGCCTCCAATGGGCTTATTAGTAGACTGAGCACAGCTGAGGAAAAAATCTCTGTGCTTGAAGATATGGCAAGGGTTCCATTACTAGGGGCTTTTAATATAAATAATGTGAATTTTAAAAACATAGAAACCTTGCCATTTGGAATCCTCGAGTTTCCGAATGTCATCTTCATTGGGCAACTTCCCTTTGAGCATCATTTAAAATTATGAGATGTGAGAATTGGAGAAAAACCCAGCCAATTGCACCTCTGAACACTACAACATCTGTTCCTGCCAGCCAAAAAGTGAGGTTTCCCCTTGCTGTTACATTTGTCACCTTCTGTGTAAAAACAGAGGACCAGAGGCATAGTAGAAATAAAGCACTAGAACACTAGTAAATTATCTTACAATATTCTCCCCAACATCCATTTGTCCTGAAGCTCTAAAGACAGTTTTGCCAACAAATAAAGATTTGCTTTCTCTTAGCTAGAGAAATACACACAGGTGAAATCTACATAAATATCTATAGGTTTTTTTCTTTTATTTGTATTGCTGAAAATTCTTCTTTACATCCCATCTGGCTTCCTGGAAAAAGTCCCCTGTGGGCATCCAGTTGTCACACTAAGTAGTTAAACATTCCATAATCATTTTATAAGAATACTGAATCATGTCTAAAATTTGACACTGACATTTATAAAGTTTATAATATTCTAAACTTATGATTAAAATGGAAACACTGAGAAAATTTAGGAATTCGGGATGATAACCAGTGATATTCAACAGTGTGTGTGTGTGCTCAGTCATGTCCAACTCTTTGCAAGTCCATGTACTATAGCCTGCCAGGCTCCTCTGTCCATGGAGTTTCCCTGTCAAGAATACTGGGGTGGACTGCCATTTCCTACTTCAGGGGATCTCCCCAACCCAGGGATCAAACCTGTGTCTCTGGCATCTCCTCCAATGGCAGACAGATATTCTACCACTGTGCCACCTAGGAAGCCCTCAACAGTAAGTGGTACCTGCTTTTTAAAAAAAGGCTTATAAGCGTATTATATTTCCAGGCTTTTAACTTAATGGACCTTATCATTCGGGGATTTCTGAAAAGAAATTTGAGTTTGGGTTTTACAGGCCCACTGGCGTCATCACCAAGTTATTCTCACAGTACCTGGGAATAACAGCTACGTAACTCATGAACACATAGGCTGGCACCTTGGGAATCCATGTCCTTTGCACTATACTACAGTGTCTCTTCTAGAGAACAGAAAAAGAGGATATACTTCTCCAATCCATTCTATGAAGTAAGTATAAACTCAAGATCAAATCAAACAAGCAGCATATATGAAAGGAATATTATTGACCAATGAACATAAAGCCACTCATGAATATAACTACAAAAATCTCAAACAAACCATTAATATAACAAACCCAGAAAAATGATAATACAGTTGACCTTTGAACAACTTGGGGGTTGGAGCATCGCCCTCTCCCCCAGAAATAAAAAATCTGCATATAAATATATCATTACACATCCACAAATTCAAAGAACTTTGGATCATGTAGCACTGTAATGTATTTACTTTCAAAAAAATTTGCATAGAAGTGGATCTGTACAGTTCAAACCCATGTTGTTCAAGAGTCAACTGTACATTTTGACCAAGTTGGATTAATACCAGAAACGCAAGGACAGTTAAAGTCAATAAAATCCATAAGTGTATTTATCATGTTAACAGCTGAAAAAGAAAAACCTTACATATAATCACTTCAATATATGCATAAAAAGCATTTGATAAAATTTAATATACAATCACAATTTAACAACAACAAAACCTTCTTACCAAACTAGGAATCAAAGCAACTTTGCTGAGTTCCCTGATGGCCTAGTGGTTAGGATTCCAGACTTTCACTGCCGTGGCCTGAGTTCAATCACTGGTCAGGAAACATCCCACAAGCAGTGTAGCATGGCCAGAAAACAAAAACAAAAAACCTGTTAAAAAAAAAAAAAGGAAACTTGCTTACCTTGAAAAAAATACTTATAAAGACTAAAGACCATGAGCAAACATAATTCTTAATGATAAAAGTATTCCCTGAAAATCAAGAAAAAGATAAATACACCCTCTGTTATGAACTGCATCCCCTCAAAATTTGTATGCTGAAGTCCTAACTCCCAATGTGACTGCATTTAGCATTAACACCTGTAAGGATGTAATAGAAGTTAAGTGATATTATAAGTGAAAAAGTGAAAGTGAAAGTCACTCAGTCATGTCTGACTCTTTGTGACCCCATGGATTATACAGTCCATGGAATTCTCCAGGCCAGAATACTAGAATGGGTAGCCTTTCCCTTCTCCAGGGGATCTTCCCAATCCAGAGATTGAACCCAGGTCTCCCGCATTGCAGGCGGATTCTTTACCAGCTGAGCCACCAGGGAAGCCCAAGAATACTGGAGTGGGTAGTCTACCCCTTACCCAGGGGATCTTCTTGGATCTTCCTGATCCAAGAATCAAACTGGAGTCTCCTGCATTGCAGGTGGATTCTTTACCAGCTGAGCTACCTAAGGCCCTCATCTGACAGACCTAATGTTTTCATAAAAGAGGAAGAGACACCAGCACTCACACTCCCTTGTTATGCACAGAGCAGAGACCATATGAGGACACAGCCAGAAGATGGCCTGAAAGCCAGAAAAGGAGGCCTCACCAGAAGACAAGCCTGCTGGCACCTCTACCTAAGACTTCCAGCCTCCAAACTGGCAAGACAAAAATTTCTGTTGTTTAAGCCGCTCAGTCTGTGGTGTTTAGTTATGGCAGCCCCAGGAGACTAGGACACTCTCAGTAGTTGTTTCAGTTTGACGCTGAATTGCAGGCCTCAACCAGATGGATTACAGAGTGTTCTGTACACTCTGTGACTTCAGGATATGGATGTGAGCAATACAAAACAGTGCTATCCAGAAAACAAAACATCAGTGACTTTGAAAAGCCAAGCCACAACCTGGGAGATGATATTAGCAACACATACATCTAACAAAGAATCAATACCAAGAATAAAGAACTCTTACAAATCAGTAAGAAAGGATACAATAGAAAAATGTGCAAAAGATATCAGCAGATGTTTCAAGGAAAAAGAATGGTGAATATAGAAAGATGATCTTCTCAAAGAAATACAAATTAGACACCACCGTACACCCACTAGTGTGTGCAATTTATCTTTGGACTCGGTCTTTCCTTGTTTCCTGGGTACAATACAGTTTAAAGACACACATAAGTGCATTTAGCTGTTAGTCAATAAAGGCGCTGGAGCAGTGGCTGCACAGCGCTGGAGTGACTGTGAGGAGATACCCCACATCCAAGGGCAGAGAAGACACAGCAAGATGGTAGGAGGGGTGAAATCGCCTTTAGAATCAAACCCCATAACACACCAGAGATACTCAGAGAGCTCAAACAAACCTTGTGCACACCAGGACCCAGAGACCCCACAGAGACTGAGACAGAACTGTGTTTGAGTGTCTTCTGTGGAGGTACAGGTCAGCAGTGGACTGCCGCAGGGGCAGGGGCTCTGGGTGCAGACTTGGGTATGGCATAAGCCCTCTTGGAGGGGGTGCCATTAACCCCACCATAGAGCTGCCAGAACTTACACAGGACTGGAGAAACAAACTCTTGGAGGACACAAACAAAACCTTGTGTGCACCAGGACCCAGGAGAAAGGAGCAGTGACCCCATAAGAGACTGGACCAGACTTGCCTATGAGTGTCCAGGAGTCTCTGGTGGAGGCATAGATTGGCAGTGGCCTGTTGCAGGGTTGGGGGCACTGAGTGTAACAGTGATGCATGAGACATTTTGAAAGAGGTTGCCATTACCTTCATTACCTCCACCATAGTTTGGCCCCAGGTAAATAACAGTTCCATAGAAGAGCAAGGGGACATAAGAAAGCCTTCCTCAATGATCAGTGCAAAGAAATAGAGGAAAACAATACAACGGGAAAGACGAGAGATCTCTTCAAGAAAATTGGAGATACTAGGGCAGAGTACATCATGAGAAACACTGGGCTGGATGAAGCACAAGCTGGAATCAAGATTGCTGGGAGAAAAATCAATAACTTCAGATATGCAGATGACACCACCCTTATGGCAGAAAGTGAAGAAGAACTAAAGAGCCTCTTGATGAAAGTGAAAGAGGAGAGTGAAAAAGTTGGCTTAAAGCTCAACATTAAGAAAACTAAGATCATGGCATCCGGTCCCACCACTTCATGGCAGATAGATGGGGAAACAGTGGCTGACTTTATTTTTCTGGGCTCCAAAATCACTGCAGATGGTGACTGCAGCCATGAAATTAAAAGACACCTACTCCTTGGAAGGAAAGTTATGACCAACCTAGACAACATATTAAAATACAGAGACATTACTTTGCCAACAAAGGTCCGTCTAGTCAAGGCTATGGTTTTTCCAGCGGTCATGTATGGATGTGAGTTGGGCTATAAAGAAAGCTGAGCGTAGAAGAATTGATGCTTTTGAACTGTGGTGTTGGAGAAGACTCTTGAGAGTTCCTTGGACTGCAAGGAGATCCAACCAGTCCATCCTATTGGAAATCAGTCCTGGGTGTTCATTGGAAGGACTGATGTTGAAGCTGAAACTCCAATACTTTGGCCACCTGATGCAAAGAATTGACTCATTGGAAAAGACTCTGATGCTGGGAAAGATTGAGGGCAGGAGGAGAAAGGGACAACAGAGGATGAAATGGCTGGATGGCATCACCAACTCGATGGACATGAGTTTGAGTAAACTCTGGAAGTTGGTGACAGACAGGGAGGCCTGGCGTGCTGTGGTTCATGGGGTTGCAAAGAGTCGGACAAGACTGAGCAACTGAACTGAACTGAACTGAAGGGAACATTTCACGCAAAGATGGGCTCAATAAAGGACAGAAATGGTATGGACCTAACAGAAACAGAAGATATTAAGAAGAGGTGGCAAGAATGCACAGAAGAACTGTACAAAAAAGATCTTCATGACCCAGATAATCACGATGGTATGATCACTCACCTAGAGCAAGACATCCTGGAATGTGAAGTCAAGTGGGCCTTAGGAAGCATCACTATGAACAAAGCTAGTGGAGGTGATGGAATTCCAGCTGAGCTATTTCAAATCCTAAAAGAAGATGCTGTGAAAGTGCTGCACTCATTATGCCAGCAAATTTGGAAAACTCAGCAATGGCCACAGGACTGAAAAAGGTCAATTTTCATTCCAATCCGAAAGAAAGGCAATGCCAAAGAATGCTAAAACACCACACAATTGCACTCATCTGACACGCTAGCAAAGTAATATTCAAAATTCTCCAAGCCAGGCTTAAACATTACGTGAACCGTGAACTTCCAGATGTTCAAGTTGGTTTTAGAAAAGGCAGAGGAACCAGAGATCAAATTGCCAACATCTGCTGGATCATCGAAAAAGGAAGAGAGTTCTGGAAAAACATCTATTTCTGCTTTATTGACTATGCCAAAGCCTTTGACTGTGTAGATCACAACAAACTGTGGAAAATTCTTCAAGGGATGGGAATACCAGACCATCTGACCTGCCTCTTGAGAAATCTGTATGCAGGTCAGGAAGCAACAGTTAGAACTGGACATGGAACAATAGACTGGTTCCAAATTGGGAAAGGAACACCTGCTTATTTAACTTATATGCAGAGTACATCATGAGAAACGTTGGGCTGGAGGAAGCACAAGCTGGAATCAAAATTGCTGGGAGAAATATCAGTAACTTCAGATATGCAGATGACACCACACTTATGGCAGAAAGTGAAGAACTAAAGAGCCTCTTGATGAAAGTGAAAGAGGAGAGTGAAAAAGCTTGGGTAAAAACTCAACATTCAGAAAACTAAGATCATGGCATGCGGTCCCATCACTTCATGGCAAACAGATGGGGAAACAGAGGAAACAGTGGCAGACTTTATTTTTGGGGGCTCCAAAATCACTGCAGATGATGACTGCAGCCATGAAATTAAAAGACGCTTACTCCTTGGAAGAAAAGTTATGACCAACCTAGACAGCATATTAAAAAGCAGAGACATTACTTTGCCAACAAAGGTCCATTTAGCCAAGGCTATGGTTTTTCCAGTAGTCATTTATGGATGTGAGAGTTGGACTATAAAGAAAGCTGAGCGTGGAAGAATTGATGCTTTTGAACTGTTTTGTAGGAGAAGACTCTTGAGAGTCCCTTGGACTGCAAGGAGATCCCAACCAGTCCATCCTAAAGGAAATCAGTCCTGAATATTCATTGGAAGGACTGTTGTTGAAGCTGAAACGCCAATACTCTGGCCACCTGATGCGAAGAGCTGACTCATTTGAAAAGACCCTGATACTGGGAAAGATTGAAGGTGGGAGGAGAAGGGGATGACAGAGGATGAGATGGTTGGGTGGCATCATGGACTCAATGGACATGAGTTTGAGTAGACATCAGGAATTGGTGATGGACAGGGACCCCTGGCGTACTGCAGTCCATTGGGTTGCAGAGAGTTGGACATAACTGAGCCCCTGAACTGAACTGTACACTCACTACATTGTCTGACAATATCAAGTACTGGGAAGGAATAAATCAATGGAGATATACACATTTTTTTCACACATACATACACCTCTATACCATATATGGAACTTTAAATTTGTCCTGAAACTTTATAAGATAATTTGACATTATCACATAAAGATAAGTAATGTGTGTATCTTCCAACTCAGCAATCCCACCCCTTTCTATATGCCCATGAGAAACTCTTACACATATGTACCGGGAGACATGTATAACTATTTTTACACAAGCACTGTTCAAGATGGAAAAGCACTTGGAAAACCCAAAGGACCATGGATGAGAGAAGGGATAGGTAAAGTATGGTATATTCACACAATGGAATATTATACAGAGATGAAACTAAGGAATCACAGTTACATGCAACATGAATGAATCTTAGAAAAACAGAGTTGAAAAAAAAAGTTTTAGAAGACTAAACATGCAGTATAAAAATAATTTTATAAAGCACAAAAATAAATATGATTTAATGATATTTGTGATAAAACTTTTTCTAAAAAGCAAAAGAATAATAAGTCTGAAATGTAAGATAACATCAGCCTGGAAAAGTAGAGGGATAGAATAGAGAACTGACAGATTATACAACATTGGCAAAGCTCTAACTCTTAGATCAGGTTGTGAATTCATCAATGTTCATTTCATTATTGTGTCTTATAACTTACATCTGTGTTGTATACACTTATATATAAATATTAAATAGTTTTTTAAAAAGTTTAATACTAAACTGATTTCTAGTTAGCAGTAGCCTATGCCCAGGAAAATTCAGGCTGAAGTTGAGTTCTGAAAATATCCTCATGAAGTAGAGCACCTCCTTAGTCTTTTACTACACAACTCTTTTAAGATTCTTAACATGTCTCAAAGTCTTAACTCTGAAACATGTCCTATGTAAGACAGGCCATGTGCCATCTGTAATCTGAATTTTGATTGATGGTGTTATAATCTTCTGTTAAGATAAGAATTTCTGGGTTTTTCTTTAAAAATTCTACTTCAATTGATCATATTTTCATGGATAGCAGGTGACTTTTATAAAACTTTTTTGTTTTCTGTGTTCAAAAGATTTCAATATATCTACTTGGTGTAGCACTATAGCCCATCATTTATGTGTTACTGGGTTTTGCTTTCTCCACTAGAAAGATAGTTCTTAAAGTTTACAGATCTTTGGGAGAACCAAGGCCCCTTCAAGAATTTCATGAAGTCAAAACTACTTTCCCAGTAACACTAAAACATTTTTTCATTTTTAAAGGGTGTTGACATTTGCACTGATGATACAAAAGCAACAGTGGGTGAAACATCTTTTTAGCGTGAATCAGGACAGTGGTACCAAACTATGCTAATGGCTATTGCATTCTTCACCTCCATGCACTTGCAGGCGCTGGGGCCTGGGGGGAGGAGCCAGGTCACTTATGAATGTCCTTGATGAAGCAGTGAAAGCAATTAGATTGCATCTTACTTGAGCACATGTCTCTTACATACCCTGTGGCATGAAATGGGGAGTGCACACGGAGCCCTTCTGCCTCAGACCCAGGTCTGATTGTTGTTTCGAGAGAAAGCACTTGTGCAACTGTTCAATTTGCAAGTTGAACTGCTTTTCGCATGAAACACCATTTTTACTTGAAAGAATAGCTGACAGATAAACTAGATTATTCAGATTTGGGTTTGGTAGACATTTTCTCAAAAATGAATAAAGTGAGACTGTCACTTCAAGGAAAACAACTTACAGTGTTTGTTGCTAATAATAAAATTCAAATTTTAAAGATGACATTAAAATTTTTGGAATCTTCTGACAGCCACCATGAACTTAACAGCTTCCCAACCCTTAAAGGCTTTTCTGATGAGATCAGTGGTGATATTAACAAATGTGAATTTCTCTTATTGTATACGGAAATGTGCTACATTCAGAAGACATATATGACGGCCAGCCAATATTTCCAAATGACCAATGCATGATGTTATAAAGGGGTCAAAGGTCAATGCAAACTCCAAAATATATGAATTTTTAAATAAGAGTAGGAAAATTAATAATCTTGTGAATGTTATCAAATTAACTCTTACCAAATCAGACTATTTTAACAAGTTTAACAAAAAGTTATTTCTCTCCCTCTGTAACTGCAAAGGAGAGGGCTCTTCTCTGCTCTCCTTGTTCAGCTTTCTTTGGTTAATAATGAAGACTTGGTTCTTTTAGGATTTTAACACTTATAAACAAAAACTAGGCCTATACGAAATTGACACAGAACAGATCAGTGGCTGCCTAGTCCTGGGAGTTGGGGACAGGCATGGGATGATTACAAAGGGCCAGGAGGAAACTTCTTAGGGTGAAGGATCTATTCTAGGCTGTGGTGGTATTACATGACTTTCTGCAATTACCAAAATTCATCAAAATATTAGGAGAAGGAACTGGCAATCCACTCCAGTATTCTTGCCTGGAGAATCCTGTGGACAGAGGAGCCTGGTGGGCTGCTGTCCATGGGGTCGCACAGAGTCGTGCACGACTGAAGTGACTTGGCATGCATGCATGCATTGGAGAAGGAAATGGCAACCCACTCCAGTATTCTTGCCTGGAGAATTCCAGGGACGGAGGAGTCTGGTGGGCTGCCGTCTACGGGGTTGCACAGAGTTGGACACGACTGAAGCAACTTAGCAGCAGCATCAAAATATTATCATAAACAGTAGTGGGGGTAATTGGCCTATGTGTTTGTGTGTTTAGTCGCTCAGTCATGTCCAACTCTTTGCGACCCCATGGACTGTAGCCCACCAGGCTCCTCTGTCCATGGGATTCTCCAGGCAGTAATACTGGAGTGGGCTGCCATGCCCTCCTCCAGGGGATCTTCCCAACCTAGGGATTGAACCGGGGTCTCCTGTATTGCAGGTGGATTCTTTACCAGCTGAGCTACCATGGAAGCCCAACTGGCCTATAGAGCTCAACTTTACTGTCAGAAATGGAGTAAGAGATGAATAGATTTTACTTAGTAAAAATGAAATAAAAAGCACAGACCTTTTTCTCTCTACGAAAAAACTTTTATCTAGGTCCAGTGGTCTAACCTGGAGGTAGAATGCATTGCATTTGCCATTTCAGACACTCAGGTTAATCCTGAGCTTGAAACTTGGTGTTGCCATGTACTATCCATGTGACTGTGGGTGGGTCACTTATTTCAAGCCTTGCTTTCTTCATCGGTAAAATGGGGATCAATATAGCATGTTTCTTATTCTTTTAAGTCATGTATAAATTGACTAGCCTATAGGAAATGCTCTATAACATTTGTAATTACTGAACCGTTTAGACACCTGATTGCTCCATGCATAGCCTTAGATGCTGTTATGTGTTGAATTCTGTTTCCCATCCTCCACCACCACAAAAGATGTTAAAGTCCTAATTCTCAGAATGTGACCCAATTTTGGAAAGAGGATATTTTACAGAGGCGATCAAATTAAATGAAGTGATTTTAGGGGTAGACCCTAATCTAACATGATTGGTGTTTTTATAAAAAGAGGAAATGCGGACAGAGATACAGATACATACATGGGGAGAACACCTTGTGAACATGAAGGCAGAGATCAGGATGATGTATCCACAAGCTAAGGAAGGCTCGAGACTGCCAACAAAACATCAGCAGCTAGGGGAACGGCATGAGACAGGCGCTCTGTCACAATCCTCAGGAGTCCACCACCACGCCAACACCTTGATCTTGGGCTTCCAGCCTCCAGAAGTGAGAGACAACACCTTTCTGTCATTTACACCACTCCAATTGTAGGACTTAGTTACAGCAGCCCTAGCAAATGAATAAAGGTGATAATTGTATAAAGCCCAACATCACTTTGCTGACAAAGGTCCATACAGTCAAGGCTATGGTCTTTTCAGTAGTCATGTATGGATGTAAGAGTGGGACCATGAAGAAAACTGAGCACCAAATAGCTGATGCTTTCAAACTGTTGTGCTGGAGAAGACTCTTGAGAGCCCATTGGGCAGCAAGGAGGTCAAACAAGTCAGTCCTAAAGGAAATCAATCCTGAATATTCATTGGAAGGACTGATACTGAAGCTAAAGCTCCAATACTTTGGCCACCTGATACAAACAGCTGACTCATTGGAAAAGACTCTCAAGCTGGGAAAGATTGAGGACAGGAGGAGAAGGGGGCGACGGAGGATGAGATGGTTGGATGGCATCACTGATTCAATGGACATGAACTTGGGCAAACTCCAAGAGATAATGAAGGACAGGGAAGCCTGGCGTGCTGCAGTCCACGGGGTCCTGAAGAGTTGAACAGGACTTGGTGATTCAACAACAATTTATTGACCCCAGTTCACCAAATAACTCAGAGACACTATACAATATGAACATAAATGAGTCACTTCAGGCAGAGAGAGGAGAGGGACAGAGAGAGAGGGAAGAAGGAAAGGGGAAGAGGAAGGAACACAGAAACAATGACTGGGACTTCCAAGGTGAAAGAGGAGAAGCTGAGAAGGGAGAAGTTTGCATTAACAAGAGAAAAAAAATCACAGAGTCCCACCCACTTCCTCTTTTAGGCTTCCAGGGGCTTCTCACCTCCTCAATGTCTGTATAAAAACTCACCCCTGATTGGGATCCATTTACTGGGTGAATAAGATGTTTAAAGATTTAGTTTTTGCTTCTCTTTCCACTCAGAATTTCTTTATGGGAGGAAGCCATTAGCTTATTTCCTTTACCAAACCACCTTCTAACTACTGTCGCCAGGCTTTGCCCAAAACACCTGCACCCAATGCTTCCAGCAAATGTGTTCTTTCCCTGCAGACTCAGAGGCCCAGCCAGCCTTCATCACTGCACAATAATTTCAAATCTTCACAACTCACTGGCTGCACAGATAATGATTGCCACCTAAGGTTTTCTTACAGGAAATATCTATTTAGTTTTGTTATAAATTGCCTTGTACTTTTTTTTTTTTGCCCTGTACTTTGAATTCAAATGAGTAGGTCTGGTTGAGGAAACTAGACTATCCACTTTTATAATTTTCTTCAAAATAAGTCATGGGAGAAAGAGACTTTTAAGATAACCTAGGTTAATTCAACTACCAAATATTCAAATTCTAGTCAAGAACACCAGGATTTAAGTATCAAACTCTTGACTTTTAGTACAGTTGCTTTTTCCTATGTATCATTCACTCCCTGTAACTTTCTAATAATAAAATGATTGGGTTCCACAATCAGATAGCGCCAACCTGGATGTTAAACTTGCCCTTTTAAACAGGGTTTAGACTCTCTCCTTTTACAAGAACAGCTAATTCTAAGTATACCTTTGCCTGTTGTATGGAAAGTAGGAAGCAAATGTTTGACAAATGTTCATGTAGACGTTGGCAGCTATCTGTCCCTTTCTGCTGTAAGAGCTCTGAAGGCCACGACACTGTGCCTCAGGGTAACAAGGCAATTACAAGATGCACAGACCAGTGGCAGGGCTTGAAAATGCTTATGACAGGCACTGTCCTCAGGGTTGTGCACAGAAGTAGGTCAAGGAGGGACCAGAGGAAGAAAGATACATACTCAAGCAGAACCCTTACTCTCTAGCTCTTCTGAGGACTAGGCTTCCAGTGGCTGAGATCCTCAGTATTCTCTTTAAGGTGAAAATACGAAATGACAATTAGCAAATCCCTAGCTCTCACAGCACCTAAAACAGTATGTATGCTTTTTGTGTGCTACACCCTGTTCCAAATGCTTATTTTCTCACTAAAATTCTCCCTTGAGGCAGATATTACTGTTACCCCTATTAAACTGATGAAGAAATTGAGGCACAGAAGGGTTAAGTAACTTGCCTGACATATCAAAGCTAATAGTAGCAAAACCAAGATTGAAACAGAAGCAGCCTGGCTCTGGGTCTATATTCTATATTGCATTTCTACAACCCTTACATCTCTAGTAACCCCTGGGGTTTGCTGGCAAATGTTTGACAACCAGTTCTTGAGGGGTAGGGGTAGGGAACTGATTTATAGTATTTGCCCATTTCCATGGTGTAAATACTCCCACTATGGCCAATTTCAAGCTATCAACACTACAAATAAAATTGATGAGAGCCAGCTCCAACACATCAATGAGTTAAGCCAAAAAGCAAGTGAATGAAAGATGATAGGGAGGCAGGGACCAAGATAATCAAGTGTGCCTTCACCAAGCTACCTGTCTTAGCAGCAATACCTGAGGAATTTGCAACTGTCATAGGGAAGATCCCACTGCTGAGTTTGGCTCTGACACCTTATTCACCTACTAAGATTCTTTATCACAACCAGCCTCACTTCATTCAGGGCCTCACTACTAAAATAGGGCCTTTGTTTTCCTTACTGCTAATTACAGTAGGGAAAAAAAATTCCCTCCCCCCCACCCCACAAACTGCACACATGCTAATCCCTGGAAATGGTAAATACATTATCATATATAATATGGCAAAAGAGACTGCACATGTGATTAAGTTAAAAACCATGCAATGGGGAGATTATTCTGGATTAACGTAATCCAGTGTAGTCACAAACTTCCTTGTAAGTGAAAGAGGGAGGCAGAAGAATGGGAGATGTGATAACAGAAACAGAGGTCAGAGTTCTGGGATGTAGGAAAGATTCAACTGGCTATTGCTGGTGTAGAAAACAGAGGAAGGGGCCACAAGCCAAGGAATCCAGGCCTCTAGGAACTGGAATAGGCAACAGAATGGGTTCTCCCCCAGGGCCTCAGAAAGAACACGGCCCTTCAATAATCTCATTTTTGCCCAGTGAAACCCATTTTGGGCTTCTGACCTCCAGAACTATAAAAAATTCATCTATGTTGTTTTAAGCCACTGAATTTGTAGTAATTTGTTACAGCAACAATGGAAAAGGAATACACCACTATCCTCAGCACTTGGAGCCAAACTGTGAATAGGAGTCTGAAGGCGGCCAGGGGAAGGTTTTTCGAGGCTGAGGGAGAAGCATATGTAAAGCCACGGAGGTGAGAGAATGTATTTTCAGAGGAAGTAAAGGGTTTATATAACATTGTAGGGTTTACAATGTACTTTCATACGTGATTCCTCATTTTTTTCTCCCAAAGATTATCTTCTCCATTAAATAAATAAAAGTGAGTTATGGCAAGTTTGAATTCTTTGCCTAAAACCCCAGAGGAAGTTAAATGCAGGAACACATCTATACGCCAAAAAAGCTGGGTCTGATGGAACATTTGCAAGCACGGAAAGCCGTGGACCCTCTCAGTGAGACTTTCTTAGGAAGGGCGTATTATGATCTGGACTTATGTTAGACGTTTAGGGGAACACTAAATGAAGCATGATTTTGTTCTGGATTGAGTGCTCCCAGGTAGTGGGGCAACTGTATACAATAAGTTCCCTATATACAAACAAGCTGTTCCAAGAGTGCAATCATAAGTTCAAATCGTTCTTAAGTCCAACAAGGTTAGCCTAGGTACAACCCACTAACACAACTGGCTATATAGTACTCTATTGTAATAGGTTTATAATACTTTTCACACAAATAATACATAAAAAACAAAGACAAAAAATAAAGAAAACATTTTTTAATCTTATAGTACAATATTTTGATAAGTACAGTAGTACAATACAACAGCAGGCATACAGGGGCTCGTGTCGAGAGAACAAGCAACAAGAGGCACTGACTGGAGGAGGGAGAGGAGATGGAAGATGGTAGAGCTGAAGGATCATCAGCAATTGGAGACAGAGGTTCTGTACAAAAGCATGACCACTTGTAGAGGATTGCACGAACATGACAATGTACACCAGACCCGTGAACTTACGTGTCTGGATATGTGAACGCATGTTCTCATCTTTGAAAGCTGGCAACTTGAAGGTTTGCGTGTAAGGGACTTACTGTACTTGGGTATCTAGATCATTTGTATCAGAAGGAACAGTGGGGAGAATGCTGTAATTGGTAGATAAGCAGTGGTTACTTGTGTAAGCCAAGTGAGGGGATGTTTGGTATTCTTGCATTTTGCACCATATTCTTTTTGTCTGTGCTCAGACATGATTAAAGGGTGGTCTCCTTTTGTCTCCCTCCATCGCAGACACCTTGTCTGATGCTGATTTCGTAGAACTGTTAACATTCTACAGAACACAATTGCCTATTGGTGAGTGCCGGGCCAGCTCCAGCTTGCGGCTGTCAGGGGCCGCTTTTCCTTTCTCATACAGCAGGGCTCAAGTCCCTGTCTTGCGGTGGCAGGCCCTGTGCCCCCTCCTACTTCACGCTCGCTCACCAGGCCTCTCAGAGCTGCAGAGCTGCAGCAGTTACTAGACCTTACTTGGCAGTTCTCCTAATCTCCCTTCTCTTCTGTTTCAGCTCCTTCTCCGGCTTATTTTATTTTCTAATTATATTATATATGTTTTGCATAAATTAATAAAAAATAGTGATCACAAAGGAAAACAAATTTGTACAATATATTTACTCATGAACCTACCTCTCTAACACACCACATGGTTCAGTTCTGTACTCCTTTCCAGATCTACCCTACAGGCATCCACGTTTTTATCCAGGCATAAGAACAGGGCAAATACAAATTTGAATGTTGATTTTTTTCACTCAATGCTAAATGAGAACTTTAGTTTCCCAACTACAAAATGATATAGCATAATTAAGAACAGTTTTGAATAACAAAGTGTGTCCTTTCAACGCATCCATTCACACTGGTTGTCAGTGGAATTCCACACCCAGGATGAAAAAGTTGAGGTGGACAATACATAAGTAGGTTTAATGGGTGGGGCTAAGCAGAGTAGCTGAATGACTGAATGACCCCTGAACCCCCATACTTTGGAGATTCCAGGATTCCATAATTATGTTCTTGAGCTCTATCCTATGAACCTTGGAGCTCCTCTTTGGAGATATGAGAGTTCCCTAGAAGCAAGGATAAACTGGAGATCTTTTCTCCTGGCTCAGAGTACAGCAAAAGGAAAGCTGAAAGGGAGACTTAAAATATCATTGCTCCCTTAATACCAATCCGGAAGAGACTGGATAAAATCTCTGGAGGAGCTTAGGCAAGGTCCACCAGGAGGGAACTCACTGGGAGTTGCCCCAACCACGTGCAGGTAGAAATGGAATACACAGATGTGGGGTCTACTGGAACCCAGCAGTCAGAGAAGCGCCGCACCCTGGAAACTGAAGACAGGCCTGTTTTAGAAACCAACTTCTCCAGGAGAAAGACCTCCCTGAGGGGACAATGAGGTGTTTGGGAGCTGATACCATGTGTCATAATCTTTCACAACTGTGCTTAGCAGAGTCCCCTTAAATGAATGAAACTGGCTGAAGAAAAGAGCTATTTACTAACTGAGAGGTAGCACCAAAAAAGCTTCCCCCTTGAGGGAGCTGCTCTCCCCAGTACCACCTGCTGAAATCCTTGGGAACTCTGACAGGAGCTCGTGACTGGAAACTCTGACAGAAGTCTTCGAACCCCTCCCTGGAGGCCTGGGAAACCCTGACAGGAAGTCTCAGAGCCCCTGCCAGGAAGTTCTGGAGGGCCCCTGCCAGGAGCTCTTAGACGGCTCAGAAGCTAGGGAGTCATGGACAGGAGGAACACGACCAGCTTTGGGACTGAAGTAGAGTAGCAGCTCTTTCTTGATCTCTGGTAAACTTCCTGGTTATTTTTCCTATCAGGAAAACCAAGGAGTACAGATTATTGATTTCTTTTTAAAAAAAAACAGATAATGGTGGGGAGGAGAAAGGCAGTGTAACCAACTAAGAAACATTATGGGGTTTGAGTTGGAACTGGATACAGCACAGCTGACCCAGACCCACAGAGTGTAATAAAGACTGTTTAGGGGACTTCCCTGGTGGATAAGAATCCACCTGCCAGTGCAGGGAGAATAAGTTAGATCCCTAGGAAGGAAGATCCCATGTGCCACAGAGCAACTAAGCCCGTCCACCACAACTACTAAGCCTACTAAGCTCTAAAGCCCGGAAGCTGCAACTACTGGGCCCAAGGGCTGCAACTACTGAAGCCTGAGTACCCAGGGCCTGTGCTGGAGAAGCCATCGCAATGAGAAGCCCACACACCGCAACTAGAGAGTGGCCACCGCTCACACAACTAGAGAAAAATCCGTGTAGCAACCAAGAGCCAACACAGGAAAAAAAAAATGTTTCAGGAGGAAGGAGATTCATGGAAAATATTTAATTCATTGCAAAATATTCTAAATTCACTTCATAACGAATGGTCAGTTCCTTAACTGGCGGCTTTGGCTCTGGCTGCTGTAAAAGATGTTTACCTTGGAGATCTGCGATTTCTCACTGCTACTTCTCTATGTGGGAAAGAAAATTGGAGGGCTGAGCTGATTCCTGAGACATAAAGAAAAAGAGCCACATTGTGTGGTTCTCCTCTCTCCTAGCAGGACAAGGAGAGAAAGTACTGCAGCCTTAGGGCACAGGGCACAGAAGATTGATGCTCTAGAATCTTAAGGTTTCTCTTTAAGAAGGTAGAGCCTCCCCAGTGTCTGAGGGGGTTTTGCAGAATGGAAGGGCCGCAGGATAACTGCATATTCAGTGGTAGTAGGCTAGGTCAGGAGGGGAGATGGAGTGTCTGTTTTTTCTTTGCTCATGATAATAGAAGGTTAAGGCAGAGAGAGGAGAAGGGACTTTTTTTTTAAGGCACATGGCCATCAAAATCATAAAAATTAGTTGAAGCATGAAGTGACCCAAGACTGACTTTTGATGATCCAGTCACTTCTTTCTCAGGCTAAGCTCAGAACATAGGAATTGTCTGTTGAGTTTTGGGAAAGCAGCACTTGTTTCACACTAGTGGGAGAAATTCTCTGATGTCCCTTCTAAATCCACAAAGGGAGGGAAGGAGATAAGGGAGTCAAAAAGCAATAAGATAGGAAGGAGCAGGGAAAGGGAGAAGCTATCAGACAATAGATACATCACAAGGATCCTAGTTTTACCCTTGAGTATCACTTCTGCAGCCACTGGCAGAATATCCAGAAGTCTGGAACCCTAGGTAGATCTGGGAGCACTGGACTGACAAGAGCCAGCACTGAGCATGGAATGGGTAGGGACATAAGGACAGAGGCTGTGGTTGTTAACAGAGTCCTCTCCAGCATGTAGAGGACTAGCACCTTAACTGCACAAAGAACTGGCCCCTGAGGCTTGAATCCAGAGAGCCAGGTGGGGCCCACGTTAGAGAGGACTGCTACCTGCTACCTGCTACCTGCTAAGTCGTTTCAGTCGTGTCCGACTCTGTGCGACCCCATGGACTGTAGCCCACCAGGGTCCTCTGTCCATGGGATTTTCCAGGCAAGAGTACTGCAGTGGGGTGCCATTGCCTTCTCCGTAGAGAGAGGACTGGACCCCAGAAAATGTTGGCTGTCCTGCTAATGCTAATTGCAGCAATGGAAGATAGACTACAGAGGGAGGTAGAGTGAAACTGTGATAGGACAAATCTTGGGTGACCAAACTTAGTTAATAGGGACAAGTCAGGGAGTAGTCACATTGGTGAGGAGCTGGTGCTGAAAAATGTTGGAAAATGTAAGCTCCTTTGTTGGTGGTAACTAGAAGTGCTTGACAGTAACTATGGTGAAATATTTGGTAAGACAAAACTTAGCCAGTTTTTAATAGACAATTCTGATTGTGTTCACACTGAATGAGGAGCAGAGTACTGGGAAATGGTAGTTCTTCTGTTGATGGTAATTGGAAGAGCTTTAGGGCAACTAAAGACATTAGAGTCAGATATCAGATAGTAGGGCAAAACTTGGATGGCTATTATACATACGGACCAGCTAGTTAGTATCCACACTAGGTGAGGATCTGGGCTCTCAAAATGTTAGGTCCTTTGTTGATGGTAACTGGATGAATTTTAAGGTGATTGTATAAGGGCCTAGAGAGAAATTGGATTAGAATAAAATCTAGATGGCTAAGTTGGATTCAAAAAAACAAAGTTGGAAAATAACCAATTTCTTAAATCTACTGGGGCAGTGAGCTCTTCCCCTGTGGGTGGTCAAACGAGGCAGCTTCTTATGAAGTCTGCTTCTTATAGTTTAAAAAAAATGTTTTCAGATAATACAGACACACAGAAAGAAAAGCTTCAAACAGAGTTAATGCTGACACTGAGAATAAGAAAAGAAATGTAGATAGAGGGAGAAGGGAAAAACGCATACTAGGAGAAAGTTAGTTGCATTGAAAAGTGGCTCCTGTCCAAATGCCTTTAGGCATAGACAAGGTTCAAGAGAATCATTCAACACTGCAGGGTGCAGGGGTAAAGAAGATGCCATCAACACATGAGTTTAGGGTTTGAACTGGGCCAAATAGAATATCACCAAACCCCAATCTGGAGCAATCTAGAGCTGACTTGTACATTATGTGGAACTTTCAAATAGACTGAGAAATTTCTCAAATAGATTGAGAAAAAAATCATATTTTTAGCACTATCAACTAATATATGTTATTTTTTAAAGTATTATTGATGGGTTCTCTGCTTCCAAAAGGCTTTTGAGGTAGCTTTTGTTGGTACTGGCTTCCCATTTTCATGCAATAAGGAAGAAAATCTCCAGGAGAGAGATGGGGACATATAAAATTTAATAGAAGCAAATGGAGTAATAAACTTTAAGTATTAACATCACAATGAAGGCTGATGCTTCAGAAACTACTGGCTGCTGGAGAAAAGCGGCATGTGTACCAGCTCACTGTTCAAAAGGAGGAATAGGAAAAACATCCCTTATATGCTAAAGAACCTATAAAGAAATCATACAAATGAACTTATTTACAAACAAAGAGACTCACAGACTTAGACAACAAATTTATGGTTGTCAGGGGGAAGAACTGGGGAAAGAGAAAGAGGACAGTTAAGAGATAGACATCTACACACGACTGTATTTTAGATAACCAACATGGACCTACTGTATAGCAGAGGGAATTCTGCTCAATGTTATGTGGCAGTCTAGATGGGAGAGTCTGTTTGCTGTCTATCTGAAATTATCACAACGTTGTTAATCAGCTATATTCCAATATAAAGTTTAAAAAAATTTTTCAAAAGGAAGAAAAACTCTTCAGAGTTTTGCAATATTCTATCCACCTACACAAAAGAAACACTGTATCCCTAGTGTGGACCTGAAAAATAGTAATACAGAAATGGAAATAATGCACTAATTTATTCCCTTGAAACATTCTAGCATACAGAATACAAAGTAAAATGTTGAAGTCCCAATTTCCCCCTCGACTGACCTAACTACGTTAAACAGTATCAAGTACTTTTTCATGCATTTATAGAATTACATTTTTTCAAACCTAAGTATGATTAAGCTATACATGAGTTTTACGAATCAGCACATAAAGTTTTTTATTCTTTTTAGCAGCTACAAGAATACTAGATTAGGCATGGACCCTACTTTGTTCAATCATTCTCTGAATGGACAATGAGTTTTTCCCTATCTTATATTATTAAATACATTTCTATCACAATAAATGTCAAAAAATTTTGTGTCATGAATTTGTGTGACATGAACTCTAGATGACTGCATAATTAAAGTGAACTTAATAGTTTTCTTTCATAAAAAGAAGTGCTGCAAGAGAATTAAGAAACCAAGAAACATACTTTTCATTAAATATATACAAGTTATTTAAAAAAATAGACATCATTTCTTTATGCACAGGGAACACAGTCCAGGAAGGGGAAAAAAGGGAAGAGCAGTGAGGGAGAAAGGAAGAGACCGATGAGATCTCTGCTCTTTCTGAAGCTCGGTGGGCCAGGTATTAATAAAACATTTGGTCAACACGGTTTCTAAAACAAAGCTTCTCAGCTTTTGAAAGTTTAAAAATAAGGATAAATTTGCCAAGTTTAAGAATTCTTACTTGAAATACAGAAGTAGAAACCTTCCTCAGATCTTTCCTTTTCCCAATTTTCCATGAAAAAACATACCTCTGTGGACTAGAGAAAATGGCTTTACAGATTTTGGGGAACCAGAATTTGAATATCACCCTTGTTCTACAATCCCCTGAATTCTGGAATACTGTTACGAAATACCTTGGAAAGTACATTTTTATCAACATACCTGAGCCAGCTCATATTAAAGCAAAATAGAGATCAGATGAGGGATAGTTTTTCCTCTCCTCTCCTGCAGGCCTACTTGGAATTCTTTTAAGACAGTTTTTACCAAGAATGTACAATATTAAGTGATCAAGAAGCAACTGAGGTGTTGACCTAGGTGTTGACCTCTGTTAACAATCCCAGGTCCATGGGATTTCCCAGGCAAGATAGAGGGGTACGGAGGTGGAAGTGGGGAGGCTCAAGAGGGAGGGAGTATATGCATACTCATAGCTTACTCACATTGTTGTACAGCAGAAACTAATACAACATTGTAAAGCAATTATACTCCAATTTAAAAATAAGCTTTAAAAAAGAGTCAATTGAGGATCTGAATTTAATTATTAATCTGGAAAATAACTCGCAATAATGAACTTTGATTCCTCAAGAGGCTGAAAGATTCAAAAACAGACAAGATCACAGACACAATGTGGTTTTTCAGTCTCCATGTTAATGTATTTACTTAACCAACTCTAATACAGAACCTTCTAAAGCCCAGGGTCTGATCTAAGGGCTTTGTACTCTGCTTATTCCTTATCTGTAAACTAGGGATAATAATAATAATAGTAAAACCTACTTTGCAAAGTTGTCATGAGGTTATATAAGGCTGAGTAACTTATCAGAGGTCATACATATATCCTGTGTTGTAGTGTTCCATTCTCCTTTACAATTAGTTCAACTTCTGCTTCCCTTCACTACTGGTTCATTCATTCTCCCAATTTACTGCAAAGAATGGGGGAGGTGAGATTGACCTAAAAGTTCTCAATATTCTTTTCTACTCATCTGCAAGTTTTTAAGCACTTGTTCTAAATGAGTGCTCAACTGCAATTGATGATACAGAAAAATATTTTAAAATATTCATTTTAATCTTGATCCAAAAATCTGATGATAAATACAAAACCTAAATGAAATCTAAGGAAAAAGAAACTAAGGAATTTTTAAATAATTTTGAGTCATTATGGAAGATTCTTCCCTTTCCTTTAACTCTTACCTGAGAAGATTTGATATTTGGAATAGAAAAGGCTCAGGCTTAGGTAGATATGGACCAACTGTAAACCAGTTTGTATTTTTCTAAATAAACTTTCCTGGTTAGGACAATAATTAACGACATGCTAATTAGTGACACTGATTCGATATTAAAATTCAAGAAACAACCTAACCAAAAAACAAAGTGTGTCAAAGTATATCATTATGTATAAGCTCCCCCTCAACACACACACACACAAACACACACACTCATTTCTCCTATGTGCACCTTTCAAGAGTCACTATTTACCTTCTATGGAAGGGCCTAAGTGGAGTCCCCTCTCTAATCTAGGCCCCTAGTTGTGTGGCTTCTAGCCATGGATTTACATTTAAACACATTAAATAACAAGGAGTTCATTCTACCTTACAAGGTGCCCAGGTTCCCTTCTGAGACATACTTAATTTCAAAATTTCCAACAAGGGCATCAGGCCAAAACGTAAGGCTGGAGGTTTTCTGCTAGGCAACTACTTCCCCCTCCCCCACTTTTTCTTGGGCTTTCAAGGAATTCATGGTCCCTTGGCCAAGCATCAAAAAAGGTTTACTTGTATCAAGACTTGCCCTTTCTCATATTCCCCCAGGCTCTGAAAAACCTTTTAATCCAGTAATTTCATCTAAAAGTCTTATTCCTGGTTTATTCCACTAATGGCTATGGTTTCTTCACCTAAAATTATGATTTAATTAAAGTATGGTTAAAGCCTTCTTTTCAGAGGAGTATCTACATTTGTTTGGTGAGAATTTTTTTCTTACTGCGAAAGCATGCACTAATTGTGGATAATTTAGAAAATTCAAACAAAAAGACAGGAAAATTTAGAATCCCTTCTAAACTCACTATCTTGAGTTAACACAGCAATAGCATTTTAGTGAATATCCTTACAATTTTTCCATAGGCGTATTTTTGCAGTAATAGATTCATTTAGTTCATACGGTTTTCTATACAAAAACCACTTTCTTATGATGATGATTTTCTGTAATATCAATTTTAATGATCACATGAATGTGCTTTAATTCATTCAACCAATACTCTATTGTCCTCAGGTTCCCAGACCCTTGATGACTTGCACCTAAGAGAGAGTGGACACCAATCAGAGACTCTGAGAACGGAAGCCCCACCGTATGATGGGAGGGTGAGGATGCATTCGTGGTTAAATGTGGATGGGTAATCATGTCAGGTACAAGATTCTATGGCATCGTTTGTACTTACGTAACAAATGGTTCTACCCTGCACTAAGAAGACACCGTGTTTAAAACACTAAATCTTTCTATCCGTTTCACAGTCTATTTCTTTAAAAGTGCTCTTACTTCAAAGTCATGTTTAGTGTTAGATTCTGGCACCAAAGGGCTTCCCAAGTGGCGCTAGTGATAAAGAATCCACCTGCCAATATTGGCAGGAGATGCAAGAACGTAGGTTCAATCCCAGGGTTGGGAAGATCCCCTGGAGGAGGGCATAGCAACCCACTCCAGTATTTTTGCCTGGAAAACTCCATGGACAGAGGAGCCTGACAGGCTACAGTCCATGGGGTTGCAGAGTCAGACATGGCTGAGAGACTGAACACATAAACACAGCACTAGCACCAAAATATAGACACGTGTATATGCATGGGCTAATATACATACATATATTCCCTAGTTCTGTCCAGTGAGAGAGTGCAGAAACAGTGACACATATCTCAGCAGCAATAAGCACACCCAGCACCGAGATCTTGGCTTCTAATATCCAATATCATTATCCAATAAAAGAAATCAGGATCCTTGGAGACACTAATTCTAGAGCTGGGTCAGGGAATACACAAGATAAGCCAGGAACATCTTTAGTGACAGGAAAAACAGATTTTAATAAAAAGGTCGCGAGAGAGGGGCATGGTAGGGGTGTGGGGGGAAATGTCAAAGAAACACAACACAGGAGCCAACCTAAAAGATCTCCCAACAATTAAAACTGGAACACTTTGAGTAATACAATAAATAACATGGCCCCAAAATATAAAATAAATAACCATGCAATTATTTAAAGTATAATTAGTATAAATAACTAAATGGGAGAAAAGAACCAAATTTCCTACACAGAACTCCAAATAATTTATGTAAATATCCCCACCTTCCACTCCCCACCTCCCACTCCAGCTGCTTGCTAAGAGTAGAGTATGGAAAGGAGGGGAAAAGCAGTTCTATAGCTAATGTCAGGCAGTAAGAAGACAAGGAACAGAGGGCATAAATAATTAAGGCTCACATAGCTGAGGGATGGATCGGTATCCAAAAGCATTTTAAGCAAATTATAATTGGACCAAGTCACAATATAGGCACTCCAACTGCCTGTACCCAATTTATACATCCTATTTTTGCTTTTCCTAGAAGGCAAAAGGCTCCAGAAATGATGGATGGCTCCAAAATGATCCAGTTGCTTAAAACAAAGAAAAACTGATTTCACATTTTTTCCCCCAGACATTTAGTTACAAAAGTGTTTTAAATTGAGACAGGCTGACTTTTGGTGTTAAAAGATAAAAAAGAAAAGACACCAATTAAAAGAGGAACTCTTTTTGAGGCAGAATCAAAAACTAGGCTGGTAAAGAGTTCTGTGCCTCAGTCAATATGGGAGGAAGCAGAGGGAGAACTGGAGATCTGGGGAGTGCTTAACCCTTGTTATGCAAAAAGAACACTTAGGTAAACCCCAACACCATTTCTGAATTATTAGACAAGGAAGGGTCGATTTTACTAGGCCAGAGTTTCACTGTCTGAACTGCAAAAATGAACTGAGATTTTTTTTTCCCTTTGTTTCTCAAATTTCAACAATTTTGATCATTTAAAGTGAAAGTTGCTCAGTTGTGTCCAACTCTTTGCAACCCCATGGACTACACAGTCCATGCTATTCTCTAGGCCAGAATACTGGAGTGGGTAGCCTTTCCCTTCTCCAGGGGATCTTCCCTACCCAGGGATCAAACCCAGGTCTCCCTCATTGCAGGCAGATTCTTTACCAGCTGAGCCACAAGGAAAGCCCAAGAATACTGGAGTGGGTAGTCTATCCGTTCTCCAGCGGATCTTCCCTATCCAGGAATCAAACTGGGGTCTCCTAAGTTGCAGGTGGATTCTTTACAACTGAGCTATGAGGGAAGCCCCCCTTTTGATCATTTAATGCCCACTGTAAATTGCATAATCTGTGGACGCCCTCCCTCACTCTCTGGTCTGGTTCTTTGGGGTCCTACTGCCAAGTTCCTATCCATCATACAAGTCATGACTGGGATCTACCAGCCAAGTACCCTATACCCTGATGCCCCAAGTGATCACATTGGAGCTCTCCAGGAAAACAAAGACTGCTTCTGTCATGACTCTCCAATGCTGAAAGGACCCAGGGTCCTGGGGGCAAGTGGACTGAGACCACATTGCAGACAATTCTGCATTAATTCCCCGTCTGGATAAGCTCACCAGCCATCAGTTCTACAGACATTGCATGAACTTGCCTAACTAGCCTAAATAGCTGCCCTCGAAGGATAGGGGGTAAAAGCAATAAAGCCCACATACCACACCATACCACCTCTTCTGTCTTCTATGGCAAGACACAGGGCCACTCATCCCTTCTGGAAAACTACTAAAAGCTACCAAGAACTGAGTCCACTCACTCTCTTGCTTTTCCTCCCTCTCTCTCCATACCTCTCCCCCCCGCCCCGCCCCATCCCCCATATCCCTGCTCCTTCCTGGACATCTCTTCTGTTCTCATTTAACCACCTTCCCCTGCTTACTTATAGTATCACCTTGCACAGGGCCAACACAGCCTCTCAGGATCCAACTCTAATTTATCTTAAGTTCCCACATCCTTACATAACTCAGTCTTTCAAAAGCCTTCTAGTTAAAATTCCCAAGACAGGAAATAATAATCACCTCTACCCGAGAGAAGGCCTTCATGTCAAGCCACATCTCAGCTCACTGGCCAGTCTATGAACAGACCGCCCTTGTCTGTTTCAGTCAGTTGTTGTTTACGGGTATGGAGGGTCACACAAAATAGAACCAGTCCAGGAAAACTGCTATGTGCCAGCAGTTGCACTAGGTGCTACATCTAATCTTATTTAGTCCTTACAGCAGTCCTAGTTAGTAGGTAGTATTTTCATCTGATTACAAGTGAGGGAAAACTTTCAGAAAGATTAAGTAATTTGTCTAAGATTACACAACTGATAACCGATGAAGCTCGAGAAACAACCTCAGGACTCCCTATCCATGTTACTTCTACTCTGCTGACCTGTCTGTTACACACAAATCACCTTTCACCTTCATCACCCAACCCCTATTAAGTTTGGGTGTGGGATTCCCAGGTGGCTCAGTGGTAAAGAACACACCTGCCAATGCAGGAGACACAGGAGATGCATGTTTGATCCCTGCGTTGGTAAGGTCCCCCAGAGGAGGAAATGGTAACCGACTCCAGTATTTTTAAGATTTATTTATTTATTGGCTGCACTGGGTCATCATTGCTGCGCAGACTTTTTCTCTAGTTGCAGTAAGCGGAGGCTACTCTCTAGGTGTGGTGTCTGGGCTTCTCATTGTGGTGGTTTCTCTTGTAGAGCATGGGCTCAGTTGCCCACGGCATGTAGGATCTTCCTGAAACAGGGATTGAACCAGTGTTCCTTGCATTGCAAGGAGGATTCTTAATCATTGAACTACCAGGAAAGCCCCACTCCAGTATTCTTGCCAGGAAAATCCCATGGACAGAGAGCCTTGTGGGGTACACTCCATGGCATCACAAACAATTGGACATGACTGAGCATGCACACACGCACAGATTAAGTTTGAGTGATAAGTGTCTAGTTTCCCTTTTAAGCATCAGTGCTGGTAATTTATGAAAACTAAGACAGTCTGGGGGCCACAAGGCAAGCAATAACAAACATGGAATGTAACATCAATCAAGTATTTGCTGAGGAACCGCTACAGACCAAACACTGTTAATAGGTGTTAATGGAACACAAAAATCAAGACCCATTTTCTGTTCTCACCAAGTTAACATGTGGGAAACAGGCAAGCAAACTGCAGAGCAGAATGCCACAAAAGCCATAAGACAGATGCACATAATGTGCTATAAAGATGTAGAGGAGAGAGCACATGCTCTGACCTGAAGGAGCTGAGGAAGACTTCTAGGAGAGGTAACTTGAACTGGGCCTTAAAGCACAAGCCAGTTTCATACCACAACAGCCCAGGCAGAGCACAGCCTGGACACACACAGGAACAGAAAGATATCTAAAGTTTGAGAGTTCCAATGGCTGCAGGATAGTCTCAGAAGATGAAAAATAATCATGTGTCATGGAAAGCAGTCTGGGCATAATTCTATAGACACAGTAAGTTATTGATGTGTTTTGAGCAGACAAGTAAGGTGGCCAGAACATTTTATGAGTCCATGATCTGTGTTTGGAAATAGAGATACTAGTTTGAATAACCCTAGAGCTGGCACTCTTGAGCAAGGGGAGCAGTAGAGGCAAACGGCATGAAACACCAAGGGCATGAAGAATCCACAAGTGGATCCGGCCGCAGAAGGCAAATTTAAGCCTAACTGATGGGCAAGAGTTAGGTAGTGGAGGGCCTTAAAAGTTATACTAAATGCTTTTCTCAAACATACAGCACGTCACTTGAACCCACATAAAGTATCTTGGAAAAAGTATATGGGACTGACTATAGACTAGATCCATGAATCAAGGCAAATTGGAAGTGGTCAAACAGGAGATAACAAGAGTGAACATCGACATTCTAGGAATCAGTGAACTAAGACGGACTGAAATGGGTGAATTTAAGTCAGATGACCATTATATCTACTACTGTGGGCAGGAATCCCTTAGAAGAAATGGAGTAGACCTCATAGTCAACAAAAGAGTCCGAAATGCAGTACTTGCATGCAATCTCAAAAACGACAGAATGATCTCTGTTCGTTTCCAAGGCAAACCATTCAATATCACGGTAATTCAAGCCCATGCCCCAACCAGTAATGCCAAAGAAGCTGAAGCTGAACAGTTCTATGAAGACCTATGAGACCTTCTAGAACTAACACCCCAAAAAAGACGTCCTTTTCATTATAGGGGACTGGAATGCAAAAGTAGGAAGTCAAGAAACACTTGGAGTAAAAGGCAAATTTGGCCTTGGAGTATGGAATGAAGCAGGGCAAAGGCTAATAGAGTTCTGCCAAGAGAACACACTGGTCATAGCAAACACCTTCTTCCAACAACACAAGAGAAGACTCTACACATGGACATCACCAGATGGTCAACACCAAAATCAGATTGATTATATTCTTTGCAGCCAAAGATGGGAGAAGCTCTATACAGTCAGCAAAAACAAGACCAGGAGCTCACTGTGGCTCAGATCACGAACTCCTTATTGCCAAATTCAGACTTAAATTGAAGAAAGTGGAGAAAACCACTAGACCATTCAGGTATGACCTAAATCAAATCCATGATGACTACACAGTGGAAGTGTGAGATATAGATTTAAGGGACTATATCTAATAGACAGAGTGCTTGATGAACTATGGATGGAGGTTCATGACACTGTATAGGAGACAGGAATCAAGACCATCCCCAAGGAAAAGAAATGCAAAAAAGCAAAATGGCTGTCTGAGGAGGCCTTACAAATAGCTGTGATAAGACGGGAAGCGGAAAGCAAAGGAGAAAAGGAAAGATATACCCATTTGAATGCAGAGTTCCAAAGAATAGCAAGGAGAGATAAGAAAGCCTTCCTCAGTGATCAATGCAAAGAAACAGAGGAAAACAACAGATTGGGAAAGATCAGGGATCTCTTCAAGAAAATTAGAGATACCAAGGGAACATTTCATGCAAAG
The DNA here is from genome assembly GCF_054371585.1 of Giraffa tippelskirchi. Classification (NCBI taxonomy): domain Eukaryota; kingdom Metazoa; phylum Chordata; class Mammalia; order Artiodactyla; family Giraffidae; genus Giraffa; species Giraffa tippelskirchi. Next base: position 125,863,588 of record NC_137276.1, on the reverse strand, counting down.
ATAGGCTCAATAAAGGACAGAAATGGTATGGACCTAACAGAAGCAGAAGATATTAAGAAGAGGTGGCAGGAATACACAGAAGAACTGTACAAAAAAGATCTTCATGACCCAGATAATCACGACGGTATGATCAATCACCTACAGCCAGACATCCTGGAATGTGAAGTCAAATAGGCCTTAGGAAGCATCACTGCAAACAAAGCTAGTGGAGGTAATGGAATTCCAGTTGAGCTATTTCAAATCGTGAAAGATGACGTGTGAAACGCGGCACTCAATATGCCAGCAAATATGGAAAACTCAGCAGCCGCTACAGGACTGGAAAAGGTCAGTATTCATTTCAATCTCAAAGAAAGGCAACGCCAAAGAATGCTCAAACTACCACACAATTGCACTCATCTCACACGCTAGTAAAATAATGCTTAAAATTCTCCAAGCCAGACTTCAGCAATACGTTAACCGTGAACTTCCAGATGTTCAAGCTGGTTTTAGAAAATGCAGAGGAACCAGAGATCAAATTGCCAACACCCGCTGGATCATCGTAAAAGCAAGAGAATTCCAGAAAAACATCTACCTCTGCTTTATTGACTATGCCAAAGCCTTTGACTATGTGGATCACAATAAACTGTAGAAAATTCTGAAAGAGATGGGAATACCAGACCACCTGATCTGCCTCTTGAGAAACCTGTATGCAGGTCAGGAAGCAACAGTTAGAACTGGACATGGAACAACAGACTGGTTCCAAATAGGAAAAGGAGTACGTCAAGGCTGTATATTGTCACCCTGCTTATTTAACTTCTATGCCAGTACATCATGAGAAATAATGGGCTGGAAGAAGCGCAAGCTGGAGTCAAGACTGCTGGGAGAAATATCAATAACCTCAGATATGCAGATGATACTACCCTTAGGGCAGAAAGTGAAGAAGACCTAAAGAGCCTCTTGATGAAAGTGAAAGAGAGTAAAAAAGTTGGCTTAAACCTAAACATTCAGAAAACTAAGATCATGGCATCTGGTCCCATCACTTCATGGGAAATAGATGGGGAAACAGTGGAAACAGTGGCTGACTTTAGTTTTCTGGGCTCCAAAATCACTACTGATGGTGATTGCAGCCATGAAATTAAAAGACGCTTACTCCTTGGAAGGAAAGTTATGACCAACCTAGATAGCATATTAAAAAGCAGAGACATTACTTTGCCAACAAAGGTCCGTCTAGTCAAGGCTATGGTTTTTCCAGCGGTCGTGTATGGATGTGAGAGTTGGACTACAAAGCTGAGCGCTGAAGAATTGATGCCTTTGAACTGTGGTGTTGGAGAAGACTCTTTAGAGTCCCTTGGACTGCAAGGAGATCCAACCAGTCCATCCTAAAGGAGATCATTCTTGGATGTTCACTGGAAGCACTGATGTTGAAGCTGAAGCTCCAATACTTTGGCCACCTGATGCGAAGAGCTGACTCATTTGAAAAGACCCTGATGCTTGGAAAGATTGAGGGCAGGAGAAGGGGATGACAGAGGATGCTGCTCCTGCTAAGTCGCGTCAGTCGTGTCCGACTCTGTGCAACCCCAAGACGGCAGCCCACCCGGCTCTGTCGTCCCTGGGATTTTCCAGGCAAGAACACTGGAGAGGGTTGCCATTTCCTTCTCCAATGCATGAAAGTGAAAAGTGAAAGTGAAGTCACTCAGTCGTGTCTGACTCCTCGCGACCCCATGGACTGCAGCCCACCAGGCTCCTCCGTCCATGGGATTCTCCAGGCAAAAGTACCGGAGTGGGTTGCCATTGCCTTCTCCTGACAGAGGATGAGATGGTTGTATAGTATCACCGACTCGATGGACATGGCTATGGGTGGACTCTGGGAGTTGGTGATGGACAGGGAGGCCTGGCGTGCTGCGGTTCATGGGGTTGCAAAGAGTCGGACACGACTGAACTGAACTCACTGATAGACCTTACACACAGCAAGGGAAAAGGGTTGATGTCACTCTCAGACAGGGTACCTGGGCTACCCACCAGCTTCTCCAGCCCTTTTGGCTCATCCAGAACACACTTCCAACATGATGCAATTCAAACACTTGGCTGAATCATAGCCTTTCACGGTTTTGCACCAACTCGCCAGGTCTACCCTCCCAAACAATCGAGGCTAGTCAAAGTTTATTCACTTCTGGCTTCTTCTGGCCTCCACCCACCAGGAATATTCCATAATTTCTACCATGGAGAGGTAGAAATTGTCACATCTATCTAAAGGACTCAGTTCCAATCCAAAGAGTGACATAAAGCACTTGAACATCACATGAGCTTGAGGTTTCTCCTTCACCTCTCAATGTTTTGACAGAAGTTATTGCTTGAATACTTTATTGTGATTACTCATATGCTAGCTGATGAATATGTTATTGTCCAAAATTTCTTTTCCCAACCAAAAGACTGAGAACAGACAAATGTTTCGTTATTGCACACACTAATAGAATCAGAAGAGAAAGGAAAGTGAACATACAATTTTTTGCACTTTTCAAGTGCAGGATTGGAAATTTTAAGCCAGAAGCCAGTGAGATCTGTTTCCTTTGTCAGGGTTACTATCATGTGGTATAAACTTCATAAAAATGAATACACAGCCCTTGTATAGTTAAAAGGAAGTTATCCTACCCAACCCTGAAAATCTGAAGATCTGGCATAGTGTAAATGTATCTGAATTGTCCCAGCTAATAAAGTACAATAGAATCATTAATGCACATCATTTGTTTCATGTGTTTTAAGTAACAAATTATGCTCACACTAGCATTTTACAGATAATCTTTTCATATGTATTCCTTATTCATACTTGACTCACACAGGTAGAACTATTCCTTCATTACATCTGAGTTAACTGTTGCCCAGGAGATTGGTGTCTTGCCCAAGGTAACACAGCTACTTGAAGTCAGAATCGGAAATAAGTTTACTGGATTTCAGGCTGATGTTGAATCAGCAGAATTAGGAACAAATACTATTTCTAAAATACATTCTCAAAATTACACCTAACAATAAGAGCCTTACTCAATGTCATTAATACTCAAGATTTTATGATAGATTCTTATTCCCATGTCTCAGAGAGAAATTTTTTATTTACTACAGTTCTCTTCTGAGATTTAGGGTAAAGAAATCACACAAAAATGAAACTATACACAAAACAGCTATGCTTCCTTTGTAAGCTGAAGTTCAACCTATTCCCAAACTAACATGAGCTATGCTGATTCCCTCTTTCTGCCTAACAGAGTCACATTTCTGAACCCTGAAAACACAGTCAAGGATGGCCAAGCCATCACCATCTACTTAACAAAGATCATCTTTCACATGAGTGTGGTATGAAACTTTTCCCTTGTTTTACAAAGAGAAATTAATATAGTAGTAAATGTATAGATAGCACATTTAGCACAGTCTAAATCCAATAAATTAAAATGCTCACCACTACATACAGGTCTAAAAAGCATGGGACAGTCTTAAGCATCTGTAGCAACAAGTACCTGACAAAACAAGCTCCAAAGTGAATGAAAGTATACATCAAACTCGAACTGAGGCACATTCTATACACATATACTTTATGTAATATATGGTATATCTGTTTCTATACTCCTATGAAGATGCATTAAAAATTTAAAATATCTATACTTTTGTAAAACATTCCAATTCTCAAATGTCAAAACTAAGGAAGACAACACTTTGAATGTTAAGGACACAATTTAGGCATATTTTAGAGATACTCTTCAAAGACAACTAAACTGAAAAGAAAAAAAATGAAGATACTGAGACTCCATGGTTCTCAAACTGTTCATTCAGGCACTCTGCAAAATAAGGACTATAATTCATTACATTCTCACCACTCACATTGCAATAGAAGCTGCTTTCCACAAGAATCAGAAGATGGAATTTTCTTGCACTTTGCCTAATATTTGCATGCATTGGAGAAGGAAATGGCAACCCACTCCAGTATTCTTGCCTGGAGAATCCCAGGGACAGAGGAGCCTGGTGGGCTGCCATCTATGGGGTCACACAGAGTCGGACACGACTGAAGCAACTTAGCAGCAGTTCTAAAATTTATTCCACTGAACCTTTTTCTTCCTTATTTAGAGCAAATACCAATATTCTAAAGTAATTAGGTAAATGCATCTTGACAAAAGGCTCTCTCCACCATCTAAGGTAGCCACATTAAGTGGGAATTTTAAAATATAGTTTTCTCTATGTAATTTTTTTCAAGTGTATGTGTTGGCAGGTTACATATTGTCTAAAAGAACAGTAATATACAGCTGCATATGGAATAGCATCCTGAAATATATATATATATAAACATTTTATTAGAATTCAACACAGTATTTGTTTAACAGTGAGGTTTAAGTGGGATTCCTAGCTTCTACCAGTATCTAAAGTATACATCTCATTAAAGAAATTCACTAACACTCTAAGAAAAACCTTAGCTGTGGTGTGAACTAGAGCTTTTGATAAAGGTAGAATTTTTTTAAACATAAAATTACAGATCTATGAGAATGCAAGATAAAAACTCTGTAATATTTTTGTTTTGAGCTATGGTAAAACAGAAAAAACTTTACAAAATAGAGTTGAACCAAATCGTCTTCCCCTTCAGCAGAAGGCCAGACTAGGTGATCGATCTGAAAGCATCCAGCTACCAGAGCAATGTAGTTACTTGAAAGTAATTACTGAGTTCAGTTTCTGAACATGTTAATTCCTCTAATCTTCATATTGGTAATTCACTAATACAAACATCTCCTTTAATGGGTTTCATCTACTCTGGTAACAGTTACAATGAAAAAGATCCAACTGATGTATTAAACTAGTAAAGAATTTATGTTTTAAGAAATTGAGAATAGTTTTGATCAAATATTAATAAGAAATCAAATAAGCATGTGTGTGTACATATATATGACTTTAATTATGGAAACACAAACACCTTTAACCAATTATTTAAATATAAAGCTACCCAATATTTTACAGCCACTGTTAACACTACAGGTAAAACCCTAACACCCTCCTATTAAACTAAGAGAAACATTAACTTTATCATCCAGAAACCTGATAGCAGATGAAATTTCCTCCTTCTCACATCCCAGTAGCGTCTGTTCTATTTTCCCTTACTTCTTTCTCATGAACTCTGAAGCTTAATGACAAACTACTAGTCATCATTTCCTCCTTTATGAAGTATACCGAAGACAAAAAACCACTAAAGTCATTTCACATTAGTTTAACAAAGCTGTATTATGCTAATATTGCCAACATACAATTGACATTTCAGTATACCATGAACAATTACATAGTATTTCACAACTACACTAGTTATTCTGATTAACAAAATATTTCTTTATAAAAAAATCTGTTCGAAAGGTTACATTCAATTCTTCATTTAATATCAAAACAATGGTCATAGGAGATTCAAAAACAGAAAATTACTTACCTTAAACATTTGTATTCTCCAAAGGCATATACTCTACTTGGATTAGTCAAGGTTTGGGCTTCCTGGAACACTCAAAGGATTGTAGAGCTACTGAACTTAGTATACCCAAAAAACAGCCAAACTCCCCCCACCCGAGTCTCCTGATTTTGCCAATCAAGGGGTCCTTAACAATGTCAAAGGATGCCACAGGATTCACTAGTGAACTAAGACCCTAAATGGATAAATTAAGATGTAACTGCTCAAAAGATTTCATTCTGGGAACTTAAGTTACAGGTAATTTCTAGTCACTTCGAGCTCTCTAGAGAATTGTATCGAATGACATGGCTCCAGAAGGCTGAGTAATAACTTGGTTAACAGTCATAGCTCACTCTAGGTTTCATAATCCAGCTGAAGTCCCATCTGGAGACCTGGCTGCTGCACCAACCTGGTGCCACCCAACCAGGGGTGGATCTCTCTTTAAAGAGACTGAGAAGAAGATGGCTGTGTAGTTGCTGCACAGACCTCACTGTATACCACTGCCCTTTTGCAAAGACCAGCAGTAGATCCTGTTTTCCCAAACTGAAGTAAGGTGGAAAAGGATTGTTCCTTTTATGAAAAAAGTGAAAACAACAATCAGTGTTTGTTTTGCAGTGAACTGGTGCAGAAGCAGCGCACACCCCAAGCAGCAAGAGGGATACTGCCAAGCTCCTTCCCTGGGAACAACCAGCTGCGGTGGCTCTTAACTGTGTGAGCATCTATGCTTTATCTGGGTTTATTTTGTACATCACTAGCAAGATGTGTCCTAAGGTGACTGCTTCTTTGCTTTACACCACTTTGGCTTATGAAAAAGTTTCACAGGAAACTTTTGGATAGTTCTCGATAGTGGGAAAACCTGTATAGGCAGTCAGTTCCAGAGTCTGGTCCCTAGCTTTGAATTAACTTAGCTACACAGATGTTTATCAAGACAGTATCTAGGGTCTCCTCACCTATAGGTCTGACCAAGATTTTAAGCTATAACTAGAGACGCCAGGCCTGTCTCTCAATAACAACTTAGTCTAGCTGGGAGATTTTAAACTGTCAATACTTGGGCCTCACCAAAGTTCTAATTTAACTGATTTGATTGTAGGGTCTGGGCATTATACAGACTTCTCAAGTAGTAACAGGCATCCAGAATTGAGAACCACTGAAAAAGGTTAGAATTGGGTGGTATACCTGAGCCTCTTCAATATGTAAGATTGGGGTTTTGTGTGCTGGCATTTTGGCAGTCGCTCAGTTGTGTCCGACTCTTTGTGACCCCATAGACTGCAGCACATCAGGCTTCCCTTTCCATCACCAACTCCCGCAGCTTGCTCAAACTCATGTCCATCTAGTCGGAGATGCCATCCAACCATCTCATCCTCCGTCGTCCCCTTCTCCTCCTGCCTTCAATCTTTCACAGCATCAGGGTCTTTTCCAATGAGTCAGTTCTTTGCCTCAGGTGGCCAAAGTATTGGAGCTTCAGCTTCAGCATCAGTCCTTCCAATGAATATTCAGGACTGATTTCCTTCTGGATTGACTAGCTGGATTTCCTTGCAGTTGAAGGGACTCTCAATAGTCTTCTCCAACACCACAGTTCAAAAGCACAAAATTTTTGACGCTCAGCTTTATGGTCCAACTCTCACATCCAGACATGACTACTGGAAAAACCACAGCCTTGACTAGACAGACGATCAAGTAATGTCTCTGCTTTTTAACATGCTGTCTAGGTTGGTCATAGCTTTTCTTCCAAGGAGCAAGTGTCTTTTAATTTCATGGCAGCAATCTTTGGGGGATTTCAAATCTTCTGTCATTTCAAGACGAAATGTTTGGAAATTTAACAGTCACAGATGCCACCATTATTGTTATCAAAGTCCCACGCTGGTGAAAAGGATTCCGTGGCTCCCTACAGTGTCTGTGTGTCACTTCAATAACTTTCCAAGGGTAGAGACAGCCAACCGGTATTCAGTTCTCTATTAAATTCTAATTGGGGCCAATGAAAGGAGCACCTACTGAGGTAAGAGCTAAGCTGTATTCTCACCCTATTTCAAAGAGAATTCAAGAGAAGGGGAGAGAGAAGGAAGGTGTGGGGAGTAGCAAAGGGAGCTGTTTGGAAAGGTAGAAAGAAGCAGGTTTAACACTGGGAATTAGAGTATCAAGAGGATTTCAGAGAGATAGCACTATTTCTAGGAACTAATCACTCACTTATTTTAAGATGATTAACACCTTGAAAGTACACTTATCTCTGATGGTCAGTTACACATTGAGAACTTCCTGTTAAGCCTCACCTTGAAGAGCCCTGGAGCATCACCTCTTCAGTGGAGAGAGCAAAAGACCTGGATCCTATGTAACTCAGTACGGGAGACTTCTCACAGGTCTCAAAGTTGAAACATATTGTCAACTTTTCTAAAAAACACACAGTAAAGAGACTGCCACTAGGATCACATTGTTGATGAGTTATCTTCCAAGTGTCACGGTCACAACAGAAGATTCTCACGTGGTCAAACCTTGATCTATGCCTCAGGTTCAAAAAAGGGTAATTAAATATCTGATTTCACAATATATTTTGATGTTTACCTTTGATTGGGTCCAATCTGACATTAAAAGCACTTAAAACCATCCCATTTCTCCATTCTATCTCTTACTAACGTTTTTTCTTATTTATAAAATAAGAATTTAGAGCTGGATTTGACATATAGTTCAACTGCCTCATTTTACATGTAAAAAACCAGAAATGACTTGACTAAGTTCACATAGCTGTTTAATGGCAAAACAAAGCACTAAAGATGAACATGAATGCTACTGTGAACGCCCACACTCTCTAGAGGTCTGATGTTACTCAATAAAAACAGGCTATCAAGAGGTAAGCCCAAACACACTAAGGAAATGAACTTTTACAATGCTTGTCTGGCTACACATATGCACCTATCTTAGGATAAGTGATAAGGGATAAGCAAAAAGATGGGAATGAGTGAGTAACCTTATCTCCCAGATACATCTTAAAGACCTACTCTCAGAACTGTACCAAGCTGTTACTTCCAACAGAGCTGTTGATCACAGATGGGGCCACAAAACTGGGACAAGATATTTGGTTCTCAAAATTTCTTTCATGCCTACTAATCTTAGAAATTGTGGCTCAGTGGTTAAGAACCTGCCTGCAAATGCAGGTGACGCTGTTAGACCCCTGGGTTGGGAAGATCCCCTGGAGAAGCAAATGGCAACACCTCCAGTATCCTTGCCTGAGAAATCCCACGGACACAGGAGCCTGGTGAGCTATGAGTCCATGGGGTTGCAAAGAGTCAGACACAACTTAGTGATTAAACAACAACAATCTTAGAAATAAATGCTTTCACTAACCTGCCTTCCTCCTTCTAATAAAATATATTTTCAGATAGAGACGTGTCCCAGCTAAGTGGTAAGTGAAGGGCGTGCAGGCATGAGCTGTCAAGGATAAACAATGAGGAGTTATTAGACAGAGAGCCACTGTCCAAAGCCTTGGTCAAAGATAACCACCCCATAAGTTTATATAATTTTATATAAATTATGTAATTTTTCATATAGGTTCAAAAATTCACTTAAAGAATAACTGGGAAACCCTATATTAATTCTGAAGCTCTTCAGGTAACCACTACTAAGCTGAGCTTGTTTCCTTAACTGTAAAGTGGAACTACAATCTTAACTTTTCTCAGGTCCCTGGATAAAATACTGTGAAGGTATAAAGCAACGCTACATGACACAAAGTAAAAAAGTGCTTTGCAAAGGAAGACAGGGTACTAAATATTAAGAAATCTTTGAATTCTAGAATTGTTTTTTACTGTATCATGTCGAGAAGTGTTTTGGAAAAACCATTTTTCCAATTTTATTATTAAGAAGAATTATATACAAGGGGGTTTAGTGAACAAATATCAGGAATAACTAGGTTAAAAAAAGCAACAACTGTTTCTAACTTCAAGATTTCTCAGAGCTTTGAAAATAATGTATCCCATAAATCTCCAAGACGAAAGGACAAGTGAGCAGCACGTCCCCAAATTGTACACAGGTACCTTTATCTCTGTGGAACAGTGTTGAGTGAAGGGTGTTCAATGTTCATTCAAGTGAACAGTGTTCCACAGAACATACTTCAGGGAAAAAGTCTTCCTAGATTCCTACTACTTGTCTGAATACAAAATTATGACCCTTTAGCTAGAAGAGGAATTCTTTTGTCACATAAACACAAACGTTTACAAGCCTTCTATATACTGTCTATTTCAGCTCTAAAATAATGTACCCCCAAATCTGTTAAGGCCAAGCCACTAGTATATCCTCTCTGTAAAAGGCCATTATGAGTACCTCATCATTAGGACAGAGAATGAACCCTTCAAGTTTTGTAGAAGTCAAATACTGCTATCTCTCAGATACAGATAAGTTACAACAGTCAGAAGCACTTCCCTTGCTGGTCCAGGAACACAGTTTTCTTATACCCTGGGCCAACCAGAATGAAAGGAAGACTTCTGCCATGCGTAATTTTATTATTTATCTAACAGTGGATCCCAAACAAATTTGTATATCTGATTAATACAGAAAATCTTAAGAGACTACGTAAGAGGCAGCAACTTGAGATGGAATTCGCATGAGAAAATACAAGGTAACATTTTAAAACATTAACATCAACTAAAATATTGAGAAATCATTGTAGAATTCAAATCTAGTACTATTTTTATAGTGCATATATGAATGTTATAAAAGCATCTGTTAGAAACTGGTGGCAATGGCAAAAAGTCCTATACCAGTTCTTGAATGTTCTCTTACAGCTGGTAGAAAGGAGTACAAAGTTTGGCAATACATGGCATGGGCCAAGACAGGTCACAATCTTCTGAGCAGTGCATTAAAAAAAAGTATCTATAGATTACACCAAGAGTTCATTTTACAGCTCTTTACTAGATTATATAAACCACAGGCATGCAATCTGTAAGCTGGGGCATGCATGATGGTTTCTGTGATCTCAGAGCTTCACTGTGGCCAAACAAGATAAAAATGCTCGAACTTTACACTAGACCCAAAGACAGTCTCCTCTGGGGACAGAACAGAAACTTCCTCTACAAGGCTATGGGAGCTTGCAACATAAGACTGGGAGGATAAAGCTCCTTACTAATAAACAGGTCGGCAGAGCGCAACATGGAGCATGATTTGAAAACATTTTAAATGGAGACCACACACAGTTCCTTCCTCCCATGACTGTGATGACATAAAACTCAGAGTACTTCAACAAATTCCTGGTGCTTTTCCATCTTAAGGTAGCTTACCATTTTTTGCAGTGTCCTGCAAAAGGGGGTGGGACAGCCCACTCATACCTTTATCTGATATGCTGACCCTTCCTGGAGGAATAAAGTTACTTACAGGGAGGGAAATTCAGTTTTGCCAAAAGGTATACATACGAAGTCACACTGGTAAATAATAGTGTTTCTAACATCTCTTAGAAACTGGGAAGGGGACAGAAGTCCACTGTCAGCCCCCAAACTCACCCACTTCCATACATCTTTGATTGCAGAGACATCAATAGAAACAGTGAGTTTATACATAAAGAACAAGTGAGACAGAGGTAAAGGCAAAAGCAGTGTCAGTCTGTCTGAGTGTAGGCAATGGTGCTTTGATTATACCCGTACGAACTCTTCAGTCTCTTTTAGTTTTCCCCAGCTCAGCTCTTAAGCCGTAGACTTTTGCTGCAGAGAATTCAGATGTGATGTGGTTGCTCCAGTAACACTTTTAACAGTACTGCATTCAATACTGGGTATGGTTTCTAAACAATTTAAACTGCACACAGAACTTTAGTAGAACAAGAAGTTTATTACTCCCACTCAGTAGTTCCTGGGGGCTTTGATGTTAAGTCATACATAATTCGAGAAATACCAGGAATCTTCTTAATCTCAGTGACCATCTTTAACACCACCTGTTACAAAACAAAGATTATAAATAAAGAGCTAGGGTCCACTGCATGTTCAACAGAGCTAGAAGTCCTGCATTTGTAATTTCAAATTAAAACACAATCTATTTTTACCACTGTTCTCTAGGTGTATCGGCTTCCCTTGTGGCTCAGCTGGTAAAAAATCTGCCTGCAATGCGGGAGACCTGGGTTCTATCCCTGGGTTGGGACGATCCCTTGGAGAAGGGCATGGCAACCCACTCCAGTATTCTGGCCTGGAGAATTCCATGGGCTATACAGTCCATGGAGTCGCAAAGAGTCGGACATGACTGAGCGACTTTCACTTTCTAGGTATATGGGATACATTTATGATGAATTTACATAGTGACTGTACAGATTTAAGTGACTTAAATTCAGTAGTAATCAAAGTGCAGTCTGCAAGTCATGGGTGTTACTGGCCCACCGCAAATGTTCAGAAGCATTTATAGCAACCTGACACTGCTGAGGCATCCAAGCATGTGACTTCATGGCTATAAGACAATGCTTCACAGAGTCTCTGTGGCTCACAACTCCGAGGCCACAAAGGTGACACATAACACAGGTAATAATAATCATTGCTACATGTATAGACAAGGAAGGCCTTGTCACCCAACTGGCCAGAGACTGGGCAAATGCAAGCCTAAGGGAAAACAGACTCTAAGCCACATTCTCCAATCCACATATCTATAATAGCTAGTAATATAATCAGATCCTTGTATTAGAGTCCTGGAACAGTGGTACAACTAATAAAGTCTTGTTTGACTTTTACTTGCTATCTTAGAAACAGCTCCTCTGGAACAAACACTCTAGCGGAGGGATAACAAGAAAGAAAGATGGTGATCAAAACTGTAATTGCTAGTTGGCAGAGCATGAAGAAATTCATGGGTGCCTGGCCATAATGCTATTAAATCTCATCCTTATGTCTAACTGACTCTTCTTCACTCCTAGGGTTTTCTTCTTTACTTGGAGGACACTATTTAAAAGGCAGAGGTTGGCAAGACTAGATAAAATGATAGATTAGAGTTGGGAGTCTCCACATAGTAATCAGACATCTGGAGGAGGTTAATAAACTTAGGGCCTTTTCCTACTATCATGTATTAAATAATGAATTATGTGGAGATTTAAAAAATTAGAGCCTATTTTATGAACCGAAAACCAACCTCAGAAATATCAACATTGCCATAGCCTATCCCATTCACATTATAAAATGTTAAGGTGTTAAATATGTACATCAGAAAAAAATGTATATATTACCTCTATGGGGATCTCACTGCCAGGGGTTGCAGGTATACCAGTCATGAAATCACTAGTAATAAAGGTTCGAATAACAACAGATCTCTGGCAAGAAGGCTGCTTCTGAAGTGGGTCCCGATCAAAATGCAGAGGTGTCAAAATCACTGGCATCTGGCTGATTTTCCCAGCATACCCTACAGAAAGGAAGTTAACATGTAGAACCAATCACCATGCCATAGGAAAGCACTCTCAGTTCAATTAAATCCTTCCAGACAGGATCTAAAATCACACACAGACACACCTCTTCTTAGGACTGTCATCATATACTGTTTTTAGCTACTCTCATAGCACTGTAAGCAAACGCAATCACAAATACAAATTACAGAGTCTGATGACTGCAGTGATGTGCTATACATATAAGTCAATTCATTATCCATGTAATTATCTTCTATACTGCAAACACTGAATAAGAAAATACTGAGCTACTAACCCTAGGGGGAATATAGAGTTAGGGTCTTGCAAGCCTCTAGTCATAACATTTTCATCAACTGATCAATATATAACCTTTATGTGTTTTCTGTTTAAAGACATCTTACTCAATATTTATTGTAGGTTGATTAACAGTGAGCTCATAGCCAATGCACTGTAACTTATGCTTGAAGGAAGCTTATCTAACACACCTATTTTCTCAGTAAGGCACATGACAGTCTTCCTGTGCTCAGGAACCTAGTCAACAGCACTTCAGCACTAAGCTTAGAGGACATTTTTAAACAGTGAAATCACCAACAAATAAGCATGAAAATGCAAAACAACACGGCATTAAATAGATGACAAAAAAGACCCTTGTTTACAGAAACAGAGCTGAAACAAGCAGACAGAGGACTGCCATCTTCAGCCTTAGTTGGGACATCTGAGGTGACCAACTCAAATCTTCTGTCACTTTGTGCATGTCTGCAAGTGACCATAAACATGAGTAAATTTTATATAGATACGGCAATGTCACAGAACTACCCACAGAATAAATAATACTAAAAGCTGCATCCTCCTACTAAAAATCAAAAAGCCAAGCTTCCAAAATCTAGTTGAAGCACGTAGTGATGAACAAAATGGGCAACTTACCAGACTCCCTGAGAATGTTATGGGCCTCAAAATCAGCTTGGCGTAAAGTACTGAGCACCCCTGTGGTCAAGAAAGTGGGAGTAACATCTGTAGGAGGTTCTTTAACTGGTGGGCCAAATATATAAACAACTCTAGAAGGAAGGAAGTGAAAATTATAAAGAAAATACATTTTAGTATGAGGAAACAAAGTGCATAAAATAACATTCTTTGCATTTGTTCTTAGGCCCCTCTCTTACCCACTTCAAATCCCCAAAGGAAACGACAGGATTATAAAAGGTATCTGTTGTCTGAACCTTCCTCAAAATACATTCTCTGAAATAAACTTGATCATCACAATCTTGTTTCCATTTAACGTACTGGACTGAGAAATATACCCAAAACAAAACAGGGTCCTTGCAAATGTAATCAAATAAAGGTCATAATTTTTTGGGGGGGGAGTGGGCAGGAGGCTAATCCAATGATTAGTGAGTGTCCTTCTAAGCAAAAGGCAATCTGGAAAGACAGACACACGGAGAAGAGAGGGCCATGTAAAGATGGAGATGAAGACTGGAGTTCTACTGCCTCAAGGCAATGACTGCCAGCAAACATCAGAAACTATGAAGAGGAGAAGAAGGATTCTCCCCTAGAGCCTTCAGAGACAGCAATCCTGACGCCACCCTTGATATCAGAGTTATAGCCTCCAGAACTCTGAGATAATAGATTTTTATTGTGTTAAGCCTTCCAGTTTGTGGTAATGTTATGGTAGCCCTAGGAAATCAATTCACAAAAGCATGGGGAAACAATGAATTAAATAAATAGGTTTTAAGGGCAATTCCAAAGAATGCTCAAGCTACCGCACAATTGCACTCATCTCACACGCTAGAAAAGTAATGCTCAAAATTCTCCAAGCCAGGCTTCAACAATACGTGAACCATGAACTTCCAGATGTTCAAGCTGGTTTTAGAAAAGGCAGAGGAACCAGAGAACAAATTGACAACATCTGTTGTATCATCAAAAAAGCAAGAGAGTTCCAGAAAAACATCTATTTCTGCTTTATTGACTATGCCAAAGCCTTTGACTGTGTGGATCACCACAAACTGTGGAAAATTCTGAAAGAGATGGGAATACCAGGCCACCTGACCTGCCTCTTGAGAAATCTGTATGCAGGTCAGGAAGCAACAGAACCAGACATGGAACAACAGACTGGTTCCAAATCGGGAAAGGAGTACATCAAGGCTGTATATTGTCACCCTGATTATTTAACTTATATACAGAGTACATCAAGAGAAACAGTGGGCTGGAGGAAGCACAAGCTGATATCAAGATTGCAGGGAGAAATATCAATAATGTAGATATGCAGATGACACCACCCTTATGGCAGAAAGCAAAGAAGAACTAAATAAAGAGCCTCTTGATGAAAGCGAAAGTGGAGAGGGAAAAAAGTTGGCTTAAAACTCAACCTTCAGAAAACAAAGATCATGGCATCTGGTCCCATCATTTCATGGCAAATAGATGGGGAAACAGTGGGAACAGTGACAGACTTTATCTTCTTGGGCTCCAAAATCACTGCAGATGGTGACTGCAACCATGAAATTAAAAGACACTTGCTCCTTGGAAGAAAAGTTATGACCAACATAGACAGCACATTAAAAAGCAGAGACATTACTTTGCCAACAAAGGTCCATCTAGTCAAAGCTATGGTTTTCCAGTAGTCATGTATGGATGTGAGAGTTGGACTATAAAGAAAGCTGAGCGCCAAAGAATTGATGCTTTTGAACTGCGGTGTTGGAGAAGACTCTTGAGAGTCCCTTGGACTGCAAGGAGATCTCAACCAGTCCATCCTAAAGGAAATCAGTCCTGAATATTCATTGGAAGGACTGATGTTGAAGCTGAAATGCCAATACTTTGGCCACGTGATGTGAAGAGCTGACTCATTTGAAAAGACCCTGATGCTGGGAAAGATTGAAGGTGGGAGGAGAAGGGGACGACAGAGGATGAGGTGGTTGGATGGCGTCACTGACTCAATGGACATGAGTTTGAGTAGACTTTGGGAGTTGGTGATGGACAGCGAGGCCTGGCATGGTGCAGTCCATGGGGTAGCAAAGAGTTGGACATGACTGAGCGACTGAACTGCATGATAACAAAACTTCAGACACTATAATATGCTAAGATGCACTGGTAACCTCCCAGATGAAGCTATAGTGAATTTCCCAAACTTATCTGACTATCAACTCAACCTTTTTTTTTTTTTTACACTTTGGAGAACACTGATCCCAAAGAAAGATTCTTATTTCACTATGTACATATTTCATTAATAAAACAATGTCACCAGTGAAGCCATTCTTAAAAAACAGTGGTCCTGTGGTTAAGAATCTGCCTGTCAGTGAAGGGGACATGGGTTTGATCCTGGCCCAGGAAGATCCCACATGCCACAGAGCAACTAAGCCTATGCAACACAACTACTGAAGCCTGCACACCCTAGAACCTGTGCTCTGCAACAAGAAGCCATTGCAATAAGAAGCCTGCCAGCTGCAACTAGAAAAAGCCCTTGCGCAGCAACGAAGACCCAGCCTGGCCAAAAATTTAAATAAATAGTAAGGGGGGTGGGGGAGTGGGGGAAATGTCACCAAAGTAAGACTTGTTTGAAAAGGAATGACTCATTACTGCTTCCAGTAAACGTCTGTTTCAAACTTATGAAGAATACATTGCAGGTGTTAATTAATAAAAGAAGAATTTGGAAGATAGCTTAAAGAAATTAGTATCAAATAAGTACAACAACTCAAGGGGAATCTTATTGCTGATTTGGGGAATCTGTTCTATAATCTTCACCCAGAAAACAAGAGAGAGGGGATAGAGACAAATACCACCTGGCTCTTTCCAATCCAGCTGCAGCCAGCAGGCAACTGTCCCTTTTCCTTAGCCCTATCTGTCTTTAGCAGAGAAAATAAATCTCCCCTGCAACTACCAAGGGGAAGTTTAACAATGCCTTTTTTCCTTCTTATTAATAGGTACTTAGAATAAAACAAACATACCAAAGAAAAAAGCATCCGATCAAAACCACCAACTACTTCATTGCCTCCTTCCAAACATACTTTCACAGGAAGGGTTTCATCCCATGCATTGAAAGTAAGCCACACTTTAAAGCAATATTACTTCCTAGAGCTCATAATCCTTAGAGGAAAAAGCAACTAGGCAAGAGAATGCTATTAACTTGCTCCTTTTTGTCTTATTTCTTTCAAACAAGAGTGATCACAGAGTATGTACCGAGACAGGCAGTCTAAGAGTATGTACAGAGACAGGCAGTCTGCCATTCTGTGTAGGACAGTAAAACTGGAACCGGCACTCTCTACACAAAGATTCCACCATGCAAACTAGGGGGGCGGGGCAGGAGTTGGCAAAAATTGAAAGCTTTTTAAAAAAATTATTTAAATTCCATCCCCCCCCCAAAATTTAAAAATCACCAAACACGTTTTTATAGGGACTTGCTAGGTTCATATTTTTTAAATCTAGTTTTTTGTTTATTGGTTGTTAGATTTTTTTCCTTTTCGGGAAGGGAGGAAGGATTGGATTAAGAATGGAGGGAGAGACAAATGAGGGAAAACAGAAAAGACAGGCAGAAAGACTAGAATACAAAAGGGCAGAGATAAAGTTTAAACAAGGGTAAGGGTCCTTTGGTGAAAGAAAAGGACAGAGACAGATGAAACGATAAGAATGCTGCGAAATGAAAAATATACTACTTACATAGTAAAGCAATGGAGCCAAACTTAGCGAAAGGGAATGTTCTGTATGACCAATGAAGTTTATTTAGGTATTAGCATTTTAGAATTTTAAACCATTATTTTAACCAAGACAATTACCTCCATTCAAAATAGGCAATTACAAATTTACATTTATTAATAATTCACTCTTTTCAGTGTATTAAAGGTGTATCTGTATTTGGAGGCCTTTGGTTCATCTACGCTAGCCTCTTAACATGTTCCCATTAGTAAAAATGTGACTTCCCTCTGACTTCTTGTCTTAAAGGCCAACACCAGCCTAAAAACAGTAGCCACATCAGTACAGAAATATACACACCATGGAAATTCCCTGGTAGTCCAATGGTTACAAGTCTGCGCCTTCACTGCTAAGGGATGGGTTCAACCTCTGGTCAGGGACCCAAGATCCCACAAGCCGTGAGGAACGGCCAAAAAAAGAGAAATGTACACACCCTGCTAAGTAAAGACTAACAGGTAGGTTTATAATTTCTGTAGCTAATTTGAGTAAACTGAAATCTTAAGTAATCCTTTTTGATTGTCAACTGCCTAATACTCATGAAGAAAATAGACAAAAGTAAAAACCTGTGAAATAAGAATATTTAATTAGCAATCTGGTACTAAATGAGTAAGATTTTTGAAATGTAACGGAGACAATGCTGCTGAGTATTACATATAGGTTATAAATCAGCTGTTGATATATCCGACATAAGAAATTTATGTGCAAATTAAAGGAAAACTGGAGCTGAAGAACTAAGTTCAAAATTTTTAAAACATTTAAGGCAGTTATTTTAATGATATCTGGTATGTTTGTATCTTTACTCTGTAATGATTATTAAATTGACCAAGTCCCTAATAGTAAATAACTTGTACATTTTTTTCAATCTTTCTGGAATAAAACATCATAAAACAAATAGTATAAGTTGCTAATTGGAAAGACATTTTTAAAGTCTTTAAATTTCATACTAAAACTATTCAATAAAAGCCATCCTATTTACCTCAAAAAAATTTTTTAATAAGCAGATGATTGTACTCCAATGAACAAACAAAATACAAAGTATTATTCAATACCTGCTGGGCTGTGACCTAAGCTGTCTTTCAACAATGGGAAGACCTTAAAAAAAAAAAATCACAGCCTTATACTACATCTCACCCCTCTGCCACCTGCAGAACATACCTGTTAATGTTGTGACACATACGAGGTATAAGTCTAGCCAGGAAAATAAGAGATTCCCAGTCAGGCTCATCCTTACTGGAGATTCCACACACATAACTGTAAGAACGACAGTCACCCTAAAAATAAAAATACAACTGATAATTTTTATTGATTTTATAGAAATCAAAAGATGGAATGGAAAATACTTCATGCATGGTGACACCATGAAAAGTACTTTTAACAAAAACACGCTTGACTAAAAGTATATATGGGTATTTTGCTAACATAAATAAATCCTAAATCAAAATTCCCCATTAAATTCTACTTAAATCACCTCAGACATTATAAAGAAAGTGTTACAGTAATTTCAACAATTTATTCAACATACACTTGAGATCTGTTGGGATTTCATTCCAAATATCTGCTTAACTACAGATAGCCAGTACACCTAATTTGGGGGACAAGATCTGTCCACGTTTATCAGAGAGATAAAGGATTCTCAAGTCAGATATAAAAATAAGTTATTCTTTAAAATGAGTTCGTTTTAAAATAAGTAAAGAAAGCAAATTTTAAAACAAGTGAATAAAACTGATAATATTAATTCCTTTTTCATCTGTCTTGTTTAATCCAAGTAATTTGCTTTAAAAAAATTAAACTGAAAAGTAACTTACAAGATTAAATCATTACCAAACACACAATAAACTTGAGAATATAAGAATTCAGACTATTTGAATGCTGATATAATAGTATCTATTGAAGTTTAAAGCATACATGCTCTTTAATCCAGGAAATATTACTGAAACACATGAAATAACTGTTTGAAGAAATAAGATTACTTGCCTATAATAATAACAAGGTGAAAATGGTTTAAATGTCCATTGGTAGAGGAATAATTAAATAAATGATGGTATAATCATACATGGAATATAAGGCAACAGTTAACAATAAGAATCTACTTGCAAAGCCATGAAAAGTTCATGATGCCCAGTTAAAAAGAAAAAGGTGATGTACAATGTGTCAAATGATTTCCTTTCATTCTCATTCTAAATGTTTCTGAAAGGGACATTTAACTGAAGAGCAAAAATAGGGAGAATTAGTTTTTAAATGTATTGCGCCTTTGATTTTTCTTTTTTTTTTTAACAAGTACAGTTTATTTTGGTATTTAGAAAACAAACCTCATTGCTATACTAACCATGAATTATGATTTTTATCTGGATTTCTAAGTCTCAGTTTCAAAGACCTAAGAGACTAGATAAAACATAACTAACAATAAAAGAAACTTCTATTTTGACAGGAAAAGTAATAGAGCCTGAATAAGCATCATATTTTAAAAAATGAAGTGTAGTTAATTTACAATGCTGTGTTAGTTTCAAGTATACAAAGTGATTCAGTTATACAAACATATACATACTCTTTTTCAGATTCTTTTCCATTATAGTTTATAGTTCCCTGTACTACAGTTGTTTATCTCTTTCATATATAGTAGTGTGCATATGTTAAATCATTTTTTAAAAAGAAATCATTCATCCTACAAATTATATTTATTTATTTATCCATAGTATTATCTATGAACTTATCAAAATACAAGAAGTCAGCATACAGGGCTGCAAGTTTTTTACAACAGACCTAGTTAGAACTGGGGGGGGGGGTCAACCTGTCTGCTCTTCTATTTTTATAAAGTAGGGTAATATCTGCCTGAAATAGCATATCATGAATTTCAAAATGAATCTATGATGAGATAATCCATATACCATTGAAAGAAAATTATTTCTACAATTCCAGGAACGGTTATTTCAATTTGATTTAAAAACAATGTAAGTAGCTTTCACATAAGGACCTTGAAAGAGAAAGAAAGGGGGAAATAACTGTCCCATATCATTTCCATGAATAAAATAACAATGAAGTTTTACTGTTTATTTACAAACAGGGCTATATGAATTCAGGAGAAAGGGGAATTTAAAAGAATGGGCTCAGATTCACATATTTAGGGAATAGAGTTACATCTGCAAAACATTTCTTTTCATGCTTAATTCTACTATAAGAAAACATTATAACCACATTAACCCACGAACTGGCACTCACACAATTTTTAGTAGAATTACTGACACCTTTTCTGGTTTCCATTTAACTTCAAATCTTAACTCACAGAAAAGAAACCTTACTTCTTCCCTATCCTCCCAAGCTTTTTCCCCTAGAAACTCACTTGATGATCATGTAAACAAAGGTAAACTTAATAATATAATCTATTTATGAATAAAATTTCAAAAATGAGAACTATATTATAGTCACATGCTTTTACAACTGGAAAGATTGCACAATAAATACTGAAAATGTTAGTTGTATATTAACACAGCTCAGAGGAAGGGAGAAGACAGGCTGAAGAGGCAGAGGACATGGGTTTAAGGAAAACACAAGCTGAGAACAAGGCCTAAATGGTAAAAACATGTCCGTCCAGGGCCTTTCTTGCAGTCAGAGACTTCTAAAACCACAGAACACTTCATATCAAGAAGGATAAATGAGGACGTGACCTCTCAGCACCTGTCCTTCAAAGCAAAAGCAAGCCAATCCTATGACAATTCATTCTTTGAAGTTTTACTCTTGGTTATAGATGATAGGTGTTTCAAAACTATAGAATCTCAGCCTGAATATTTAGTTCCTACAACCTTATTCACTCCATAAACATTCATAAAATATTGCCTTTTTACATTTTTAAACTTGTTGTGTATACACTTTCATATTTCATTTTCTTTAAGTCATTCTTATTTTGATATTAGCAGAAAGAGCAGCAAAGTCATATCATAGGTCAATGAATTCACACAACTCACCTGTACACCCACAGTTTTAATTGGTAGCAGGAAGGCATTCAGTGAATGCAGACTTGTAATTTGCATCAGCTTTTCCTGATCCTCTTCTGTCGTGCAGGCTTTAACTCTTTGTAATAGTGTATGTGGCTAAGAAAACCAAAGACATACTTCTTAGGATTTCAAGAAATAAGGTAGTCACTCTTTTGGTACCTATTACTGTCTTATGTATCTATACTTTCTAGTTTACAAGCAATCGACTCTACTTGGTATTTCTAACTTGTGTGTACTATGCAGTGTTGTCAGAATTTCATCTCTGAGGGCCAGGGCTATGAAAAGTTAAATATTAGGACAAGAAATACAGGTAAGATTTATACACATGGAGGCTTTTCCTCTGTCACTGACAAGGGGGACACCTCACGAGTCAAATTCTTATCTCCAGGGGAACTTTTTGTCATAAAGTCAACTTGGTCTGAAATGAATTTATCAGTTTATTTGCATGGTATTGAATATATGTTTTTCTATTCTTTTATCCTTTTCTATTCTTTTACCTTCTCTCTTTCTATCCCTAGGTAAACAGACTATAGTTAGTTAGATTTTACTCCTCAATCTAGTTTGACAATTATGTCCTAAGTAAAGATGTTAGTCTTTTAATTGTTGAGTTAATAATAAGGTTCAATTCCATTCAATCAGTTTATTCAGTAGTTTTTACTTGTGTGTCCACTTTTTATGTTTCTTTCTCCTTTCTTACATTTCTCTGAACTGATTTTTCCCAACTCATTCATTTCCCCCTTACTAGCTGTGAAGTTAAACCCTCTATTTTCATTCTTTAGCAGCTCCCCTTAAGTGGGGATCTTTAACAAAAGAGAATCAATCTGTGCTTATCTGGCAAACAATACAAAGGTCTTTGAATGCTTTAACTCCAATCAATCCCCCTATGGCTTACCAGCTATTTTAGCTATATGCAGTATTTTTTTTTTTAATAAACACCAAAATTGAGATCAGTTTATACAGCCTGTCTGTTTCATTTTACCCATTTACCATTTTATTTGCTTATCAGTCCTTCCTGCATCTCAGACCCTTCAAACTAGGATCCCCTTCCTTCTTTTCTAGTCAGTTCTTTAAAACAGTATTTCTCAAACCTAGCTACACACTCAAATTACTTAGTACACTCAGGTCCCATTCCACCAATTAAATAAATTCTAGGCAGAAGGTGTCCAAGCCCAGTATACTTCAAAAGCTTCCCCTGTTGAATCTAATACACAACTAGGGTTGAGAACCACTGCCTTTAGCTCCTTAAGTAATAGACTGTTGGCAATAAATTCTGTTTCTGTGAAAACGTCTTTATTTTGCCCAAGTTCTTTGAGACCATTTATCTGTTCACTATTGTTCACAAGTATTTTCTCTTGGCATTTTGAATTCTTCCTGCTTTTACTGTTCCTTTCACAGCCTGTAAAATAGTCTTTCCTTTATGCAGAAATCAATCTTTTCTTTGTAGCTGCTTTGTCTTTGGCAGCCTGCAGTTTCCATAGTTATGCTTGTGCGTGTGCCAAGTTGCTTCAGTTGTGACCAACTCTCTGCGACCCTATGGACTGTAGCCCCCCAGGCTTCTCTGTCCATGAAATTCTACAGGCAAGAATACTGGAGTGGGTTGCCATGCCCTTCTTCAGGGGATCTTCCCCACCCAGGAACTGAACCTGCTTCTCCTGTGGCTACTGCACTGCAGGCAGATTCTTCACCTCTGAGCCACCAGGGAAGCCCACATAGTTATGCCTATTAGATGTCAAATTCTTCTCCTTCACCCTGATTAGGATGTACTGTATTTCCTAAATCTGAGGCATGGTGTCTTTCAACAGTGTGCTGTGCTGTGCTTAGTCATTCAGTCATGTCCAATTCTCTGGGAAGCCCTTTCAAAAGTGTGGCAGAATTCAAATACTTTCGTCTATTTCCTTCGGGATATACATTTAAGTTGGCGTTCTCATTTTGTCTTGCTGCTGCTGCTGCTAAGTCACTTCATTCGTGTCCGACTCTGTGCGACCCCATAGACGGCAGCCCACCAGGCTCCGCCGTTCCTGGGATTCTCCAGGCAAGAACACTGGAGTGGGTTGCCATTTCCTTCTCCAATACATGAGAATGAAAAGTGAAAGTGAAGTTGCTCAGTTGTGTCCGACTCAGTGACCCCATGGACTGCAGCCTACCGGGCTCCTCTATCCAGAGGATTTTCCAGGCAAGAGTACTGGAGTGGGGTGCCATTGCATTTTGTCTTAACCTCTTCTAATCATATTTTCTCTTTGATGCTTTGTTCCGATTTCTGGATAATTCAAGTTCACTAACTCTCTCTTTAGCTCTTTTTAATTTAAGTTATTTTCATTCCTAGAATTTAATTTTTTTTCAAAGCTCTCAGGTACTGTATATACCTTATATACTTTATTCTCATTAACAATTGCTTCCTTTAATTCTTTGTACTTTATTTTTTTTTTTTTTTTTTTTTTATAAATTTATTTATTTTAGTTGGGGGCTAATTACTTTACAGTATTGTAATAGTTTTTGCCATACATTGACATGAATCAGCTATGGGTTTACATGTGTTCCCCTTCCTGGACCCCCCACCCACCTCCCTCCCCATCCCATCCTTCTGGATAATTCTTTGTACTTTATATATGATTTATCTGCTAATTCTAGTATCTGAAGTGCTTGAGGTTCATCTTCTACTAGCTCTCATCCACTGTGCCTTACTTTTAGATGTATTTTGTATTTTATTATAAGCTCATATTTGTTAAAGTCCTATTTATGGGGATTCTCTGAAGCCCAGTTGAAGCGATTCCAAAGATAATGTACATTGCTTCTTTTCCGACACTCAAAAGCACTACCAACCAAAGCCCACTTTAATACAGATTATAAATTTTAAGTACCAAATATACAGAAGAACTGAAGACTTCTCAATCATCCTCAGTTTGGAACTAAAATGATCTCCCTTACTTTCTCACAAGACATATGAAAGGGTGTTTTAAAATACTTGATATCAAGTATTTTCAGGAATTCAAAGTATCTATCCTGTTAAAGTATATAGAATAGCTGAAAAATATATAGAATAGCTGAAAAGAGAAGTCTGCATTAAAGAGCCTCTGTAGAATACTGTCTTCATAGTCATTTCCAAAGGTTAACTATCTCTGAATTTTCAAGTAACAAAACCCTAATTAATTCATTGTAAATACTGAAATACAACAAGAATCCATTCAATTCCATGTACTGATTAGCTGTATCTTTTTAAAGCTCCTATAATACACAAATTCAACACAAATTACCTTTTTAACACTTGCAGAAAAATCAGCTACTATTTTCAAAATATTGTTAGTTTCAGGAAAATCCTTACAAATATAAGGTTCTTCAGCACAAATTACTCTGATTGCCAGACCAGGACCTAAAGAGGAAAATACAATGATATTTAATATAAATGTTATATTTAATATAAAATCTTAATTTTAAAAAAGTCACTATTCCCAAAATATAAAACCCATCTGCCATTCTTTGTCTTTAACTGCTTTTATTGAACTATAATTGACATACACACTTTAGGGTTTTTAAAGTGTTTAACATGAAATGCTGCTATTAGTTTCCCATACAACTCATCACTTTTAGAATGCTTCAGTTCTCTTCATATCAGTTATTTCCATCTCTTATTTTCATAGTACACTATTAAGAAACTCAAAATTCTCTAATAATTATTTTTAATACACAATATATGTGCCAATCTATTTAAAACTACTTGCAGACACAATTCTTTGCCAACACACATTGGGACTGAACATCTCAAATACCAGAATTGAAGTTAGTAACATAAACAAGTGCTAATCTCCATGTGGGTCATTATCTTTGTAACACTATTTATGGAGGCAATATGGTAGTTAAGAGTAACCAGTACTGAGGAGGCCTTAGCGGGGCTAGACTCCTGGTTCCAAACTCAGTCTGTGTAACTTTTGGCAAACTAGCCTCTGTTCCTAAATTCCCTCAACTGGACAACAGGATAACAGTAGTTATTATTGTGAGGATCAAATAACAGAACATATGCAAAATATTTACCAGAATGCCTAGCTCACACTAGTACTCAAGAAACATTAACTATTCTTTTTAATTAGACCACTCTCAACTCATCTCTTAATAACTATCATAGAGACATAGGAACTGAGGTAGAAGACTTGCCACGCTCAAGAACTCAAAACAAAAACAGGTTAAGACTTACTTACAGTCCTAATCAACAAATATCACCTCTAATTATTAATATATTTATGGCTACTTAAAAACGGAATATTTTCATTTGTTCACGAATGAGTTACATATAGCACTGTGAAAACAAATGGTTCATCCATTCAGACAAGTCAGTCAGGGGGATAAGTGTTTCAGAGAACTGAGTTTTAAAGTGTAAAGTGAAGTCGCTCAGTCATGTCTGACTCTGCGATCCCATGGACTGTAGCATGCCCAGCTCCTCTGTCCATGGGGTTTTTTCCAGGCAAGCAAATGGAGTGGGTTGCCATTTCCTTCTCCAGGGGATCTTCCAGACCTAGGGATCAAACCTGAGTCTCCCGCACTGCAGGAAGACTCTTTACCACCCATAAAAGCAAAACTAAAAAACAACAAAAAAATCTGTACCACACGAAAACAAAACCAACTTATTTTATGTCATGTGAAGCAAAGGACTGACATTAAGATATGTGACAATGCACAGAGGCAGCATGTCTTCTATGGGTGGTTTCAGCAGCAATGGGAAATATGGCACAATTCAGTTTCAGCTTTTAAAACACAACAGCAAAAAACTCCCTGCCTCCCTACAAGATGCAGGGTGAGGGGACAGTTCTGGGTTGCCACTGGTGAAGCATTCAGTTTGCTACTTTGCATCACACTTCTCATTCTTTTATTTCCAGTTAATTACTATCTGGAATACATCATGGTATAGTAGAAAGAACAAAAAAACCCAAGTTCTTACGCTAAGGATTGTATGGCAATGTTATTAAAATATTTCTTGGTTTTCTTACCTGATAGCAACATTACATGTCAACCTATTTACACAAGGATAATGCAACATTTAACTATATATATAATAAAAAATGAGTATTTAATAAAACGAAATATATACAGTAGGCACTAAAAAGAATGTTTATTCCCTACCCATCCTTTCCTTTCTTTCAGGTTACATATTCTCTAAGATGATAAATTACTTCAAAACATGTCTGAATAGATTCTTGTTCAACATGAAGACCTAATGGCAAACCAAACAGAATTCCATTTCTTACCTGGAAATGGATGCCTGGAAACTATCTCTTCTGGAAGTCCAAGTTCTCTGCCTAAGATTCTTACTTCATCCTTATGAAAATCTTTCAAGGGTTCTATTACTTTTCCCTACATGAAAGAAAAAGGCCAATTAATACAAATTACAATAGTAACCAAAATGACATGAGAAACAAAGAACAACAAATTACTCACTTTTCCTGTTGTCTTTTACCTTTAAAAATCATTTTTTAAAACTTCATCTTTTAAAGTATTTCTTCCTTTGTCTTTTTAAGGAATTAGATATTTTAGTGATTTTTATGTATCTCTGAGATACATTTTAAACACAAACCTTTTAGACAGACAAAAATTCAGAGCAAACCTACCCACACATCTCTGATCTAGTTCTCACTGTAATGTAAGTCAATCAGAAAATATACTAGTGTCTAAAAATTAAAACTCTCCAAATGATACCACAAGAAAGTGAAAAGACAACCCACAGAAGGCAAATTATGTATCTAATAACCAGTAACCAGACTCAGACTACATAAACAACACATGCAATTCAATAATAAAAAGATAATAAGCCAATTTAAAAATGGGCAAAAGACCTGAATAGACTTTTCTCCAAAGATACACAAATAGACAATAAGCACATAACTGACTGACATGGTTAGCCAATTAGGGAAATGCAAATCAAAACCACAATGAGATACCTACCACTTCTCATCTACTAGGATGCATAAAATAATAAGAAGGGACAGGTAATTCACATCCATTAGGATGGCTACTTAAAAAAAAAAGAACAGAAAATAACACGTGATGGGCAAGGTAAGGAGAAATAGGAAGCTTTCTGCACTACTGGTAGGTTTTTAATATAGTATAACTGCTGATGAGACATTAAGGAAGTCCCTCAAAAAACTAAAAATAAAACTATCGTTAAGACTCAGAAATCCCACTTCTTAGTACATATCCAAAAGAATTGAAAGCACGGGCTCTAAGGGACATTTGCAAATCCATGTTCACAGCAGCACAACAAAGATCACGGCAACCAAAAAGTGGAAGTAATCCAAGTGCCCATTGGTGATATGTGTATATACATAGAGTATTATTCAGCTTAAAAAGGAAGGAAACCCTATCACATGCTACAACATGGATGAACCTTAAGGACTTATACTAAGTGAAATAAGCCAGTCACAAAAAAAAACAAAGACTGTATGATTGTGCTTATGGTATTTAAAGTAGTCAAATTCATTGAAACCAACAGTAGAATGGTAGATTACCAAAGGTTAGAGAGAGGGAGAAAAGCTGTTGTTCAACAGGTATAGAGTTACAGTTTTGCAAAATGAAAAAGTTACGCAGATCTGTTTCACAACAGTACAGATATACTGAAGACTACTGAACTGTACACTTAAAAATGGTAAAGGAGGGAAAGAGGCTTTATGGTAAAGATTTCAAAAGCTTTTACCTCCTCTCTCAACTTTCTGATAAGTTCTGTGTCATTGTGATGGGTTTTGATGAGTTCAGCTTTGCCGCTTGCGACAAGAGATGCACTTTCAATTAGATCGGGCCGTAAAGTTCCTTGGGCAAGGAAAACCTCCTCTGGTTTCAAGTTCATTTCTC
Organism: Giraffa tippelskirchi; assembly: GCF_054371585.1. Classification (NCBI taxonomy): domain Eukaryota; kingdom Metazoa; phylum Chordata; class Mammalia; order Artiodactyla; family Giraffidae; genus Giraffa; species Giraffa tippelskirchi. The sequence continues at coordinate 125,835,309 of NC_137276.1, read as the reverse complement.
CAATTACTTCATTGGCAATCTATAATCAACAGGAGTAAAACAACCTTTTAAGAAACAAATTTTTTTTAAAAGACAGCAAAATATTATACTTTCAGCTAAATTTCTAAGAGTTCTTTTGCAGTACTAACCAGGAGATGAAATCCACCAACCCTCAAATTCAACTCCTTTAAGGAAAAAGGTTTATTTAACATAATTCAAAAAGGTACATGAACATCCCCATCAAAGCCACAAGAAATCTACCCATTGAAATATCCAAAGAACTAAAATCTAGTATCAACTAAAAATATCTATTCTATTCTTAAGCAGTTAAAACAACAGCCTGACAATGTAAGTACATGTTTTTTAAAACATAAAATAGTTTCTATTAGTCAGTATAACAGCAAAACACAGTAAAACTCAGCCAAAAAAAGAATCAAAATTAGTCACAAAATTTGACTATTTGGTATAATGACAAGGAAAAAATACTAAAATTCACATTTAAAATAGTACACATTGAGAATATTTAAAAAGTACCTTAACAAAAGTATCCCCAATGATTTTTCTTTTCTCCTCAGGACTTGTAGTCATATTCAACGTTTTGCTAATTCTCTTTCGTGGAGTTCTGTCTTCATCTGATATTGGTAGAGTTGTTGTTCCATTGTAGAAAGAATGAGCAGCATTTATCACTGGCGAAGAGGAGAAAAGCATATTTTAAACTAACACAAGATTTTTGAAAATAGTAAGTAATAGATCAACTACAAAAAAGAAAACCTAGACAGATCCTCTGATTCTCCCCTTAAACTGCCTACATATTCCAGAAATACCAATGAACTATGACTAACAGAGTCCATATACAAGCATTCACTGAGTTTTGTTCCTTTGAGAATTCTGTGGCATTTTACTATCTAGGACCATATTGTCACAAATTATGCTAATTGCTTTCCCTCTCTTCAGTGCTTCACCAGAGCAACAAGCAAAATCCCCCAAAAGAACCGAAACTCCAAGGGAGTCAAAGCAGCGGTACATATACAGGGATCAAAGTTCTCGGAACTTCACAGTGACCAGTCTCATGAAAAACTGATGTCTAAAAACATACTCTTAGCGATCCTTGGCTGTCCTTTCAAAGAACAAAGTTAAAAAAAAAAAAAAATAGGCTTCATTACAAGATGCCAAGGCAGCTGGCTACTTCACTTTACTGAATTTATAGGTCTTTTTCTCAAGCTGGTCAATTACCCAGAGAAGACATCTCCAGTTTCCTGTTTCTTAGCATTCTGATAGCCTGAATAGACGGAGCGGCCAGTGGAGGGGAGGAGATATCATTCAGTACATAAGGCTTTTCCTTAAAGTTACTATTTTTAACATACAATCTTCCTTCCACCTTCAACTATGCCTGGTATTGACATGCCCAAGTCCAAAGCCTCTCTTGTTTAGCCTCGAGTCTCTAGAGAATAAATCCACGGTCTTCTGATGAGGGATAGCAGCAGCTGTGTTCCTGTTTAAAGGGAAAAGTAACTGCTTCTCAGATTTTGAACCAATACATTTTAGGCTGACCCAGTGAGCCAGGCCCTGTAAGGGAGCCAATGCTCCCAACTCCTGAGCTTTCCCAAAAGTCCTGTGTTTTGTTGGGTTTCCTTCCCTCAACCCTTCCCCAAGGTGCTGGAGTCCTCCCCATCCTACTACGTCAGTTAACAAACATAGATGCAGGTTTCTGTGGGGCTGAAACTAAACAATTCAGAGGGCCCTTTCAAGAAAAAGAATAACAAATCACGCATCTTTTAAATCACAAGTTAATACTCCAAATGGCTAACACAAACTATAAACTATACACAGAAACTACTGCAAATCACAAATATAGCACCAAATCCAAACTAAATGTATCCCCAACTCGATGTTTTCTTAGCATAATTCCCAAATGCCTGCAGCCACTATAAAACCAACCAAAAGAGAGAAAGAGGAGAAAGACAAAGTAAACTAAATTAACTATAAATTATTAAAATACCTTACTTCAAATTTCATAAAATGTGTAACTATGAGAAGATAACGATAGGGTCCTTTCCCAGATTTTGGGAAAGGCCTGGCTGGTGAGCAGTCCTAAAATTTAAGATTCATTAGCTAATCAGAGAAAACCTGCATAAACCATCTGCTTTCTACTCCCCAACATTCTGTGGAAACCATTAGACTGCTATTGTTACCTCCTCTCTATTCCTCATCTTTCTGGCATTATACTTGTTTTATGCCTGTAGTGTTATTTTAGTGGTATTTCCAAAGAAGAAAGAAATAGACTCATTTTTACTTCATGTTTAACTATCCAAGTCTTCATTTTACACTCAACTTTTTGGCATGAATTCCAATTAAGTCAATACACAGTTTATATCATTAAACTACTAATTCAATTTCACTATAACTATGGCTTACATCTTTTTTATAAAAGTGCAGAAGATATTCATAAATGTAAAAGCAGTTAAGGCCTAAGAAGATGAATAAAAAGAACAGAATGGTGGCTGGAAAATGGTAACTCATTCATCTATATATAACATTAGGAGTAACCAATTTTCAAATTTATACTGTGGCCCCTCTTGAACCAGAAGTAACTATAATGTAAAAATAAAAAACATTTCAACCATAAGCTTACTGGGAAAACTGTACTTGATTACTGGGACAACTCTACTTGGTTAATTTAACCACAAGCTAGATTTGATTAAACAAGTCCTGACATGTAAGTTAACTTTGCTGGAGTTCATCAATACCTTTGACTTGAATTCCAAGCTTTTTGAGGGCCTCTTCAACAGACTGACTTTCTCGTTTTCTCATAAAGCCATTATCAATGTGCACAGCAATGATTTGATCTTGGTTCAAAGCACGATTTAACAAAGCTGTACAAACTGTTGAGTCTACTCCACCACTGAGTAAAACCTACAGGGTGAAATGAAAAGTCAAATTGAGTAAAATAAGCAAGAAGATGGTAAGAGCTTAAATCACTACCTAAAAACACTGGAGAATTCTCTAGCGGTCCAGTGGTTAGGACTTCGTGCTCTCACTGCTAAGGGCTCGGGTTCAACCCCTGGTTTGTATCAAAGATATGTATGGTAACTGAAAAAGCACTCTGAAACAGGGCAACTCAAAAACACCTATCACCCAGTCAAAATTCAAGGGCTATGCTAAGCAAGTCAACCTTGAGTCTAACATTACTGGCATAAAGTTTTAGACTTTGAGATGTAAACTGCTTACCAAAACTTTTGATGTGCCCACTCTCTCTTTGATCTCTCGAATGCACTCAAGTTCTCTGTTCTGCACAGTGAAGGTCCCACTGCACCCAGCTATATCGTAGAGGAAATTCTTCAGTATTACTTTCCCATTTTCGGTAAGGCCAACTTCAGGGTGGAACTGGGCTCCATATAATTTTTTAGATTCATTTGCTATACCTTTATAGACAAAATAATCACAAATATTTTTTTTTTCATATTGAAAGTACTTAGTGAGCACCCACAGTAATTCCTCACAATTTCTTCCTCCATAAATGTGGAAACTGATTCAAATTAGTAGATTTTTAGCTATGGGAAAAAAAATACAAATAAAAACTACATTGCCATGATCTGGCTTTACAAAGGTCTTCCCTCATATAGCAATTAATGAACTACATGGCTGTGACATCATTTCACAGTATCCTCACTTCTCCACCCAGGTTACTGCAATCATTTTGTCTATTTAATGCAAGGGTAACTCAGTTTTAGATCTCGGTCCCATATGCCTTCAACATGCAATGTGCAGCTATCAATTTTCTATAATAGAAAAGCCTCATACATTAAACCTATCAGAATATCCTAAGTGTTTCTTTCTTGGATACTATTAACCATGAATATAACTCCACTTACTTGACTAATGGGCTTCTGACAAATTATCATCTACAAAGCAGCGGATGATAGGCTAGATGTTTTACATGTACATGTACTATCTGCTGTCTATGGCTCTGAGACATCAAGAAGCTTACCAGTATCCCCAGCTAATTAAGTAGATAAATCAGGCTTGCTAAACTCCCAAACTTACACTCATTCTACGCTACTAGGGAAACTCACACTTTCTTTACTTGGCTTCTCAGACATCACTCTACTGGTTCATTCCTTATTTCACTGTCTACTGCTGAACCTTCTTTGTTGGTTCCTTGTCTCATCCATCTCTACACATGAAACTCAACCAGTATTCAGTCCTTAAATCTCTGCTCTATACATTCTGAATGATTCCAAACTCTTATGACCTTAAATTTTACCTGTATGTTGGTATACCCCTGAATTTATTCCTCCAGTCCAGTTTTCTCTTCTACAGTCCTGACTCAAAAATATATAAAACTGCCTATTCACACCTTCATTTCAATGTTTAATAAGAAATCTTAAATTTAATATGCAAACCCAAATTACTTCATTCTTTCACATCAGGTAAACAGAAACCATCCTCTGGGTGCTCAAGCTGAAACACTTGGAAGTTAAAATTGGACTCTATTCTCTCCTTCCACTCCACAGCAAATCCTTTGTTTCTGCCTTCAAAACATACCAGAACCCAGTCTAACTTCTGGTTTCCAGTCCAGCATACGTAAGAAGCTAGAAGACACCACTCTGTCCTAACAACAAGTAAAAAGTTGATAAATACCCTTAGAGAGACTGACAGGTAAATATAGAGAATCACAACTTAACTGGAGAACTCCATGGTTGCAAACCTCTATAGGAACCATTGCTGAGATAGGGAAACTTGAATTATAATTGATATCACTGGAGGCTCAGCATGGACAAATCTGAGAGATAAAATGTCCAGGAAGATCCAGTCATCTGGGATCCCCATACTCTAGCAAATTTTACCTCCAGTAGCTTGACTAAGTTCTCACAATGAATATTAGAGGAAAATTCCCTTGTGCTTCCAACAGGGGAGGGAAAAAGAAAACATTTTGAAATATACCAGGCCATTCTTGTCTTCTTAATAAGGTCTTAGGACTCTCAGGAGAAACTATTTAATCAGTCTAATATGATAGGGTTTTATCAGAACCAAAATGACTTGGGAGAAAAGGAAACACCCAACCCTAGCCCACTCTAGTCCTCCTGTCCCATCTAACAGAGGGAAAAACTGAAAACATGAAATCTACATGAAATCTACAGCCCAAAGCCACAGGTTCACTAAGACTGAGACCTACTCACAAGATCACAGAACACTTTCCCTCTCCCAACACCTTGCCATCACATACTGAAGACCTATTTACAGCAATTCCTTGTACCCAGTACATCATGTCAAGCTAGCAAGAAAAAAGTACAAGATAAACTAAAAGGGAAAAAATAAGTTTGAAGAGATAGATCAAGTGTTAGAAGAGACTCAGATACTGCAGAGATACTGGAATTATCAGCTTGGGAATTTAAAACAAGTATTATTAAGAAGCTAAGGGCTCAAATGGATAAAGAAGAGTATGTAAGAAGAGCCGGGCAATGTAAGCAGAGAGTTGGAAATCCTCAAAGGGACCAAAATGATCTCAAGGGATCAAAACACTGTAACAGAAATGAAGAATGTCTTTGATGGGCTTATCAACAGACTGGACATGGCTTAAGAAATACTCTCTAAGCGAGAAGATAACTCAATAGAAATGGCTCACACTGAAAACCGAAAAGAAAAAAACAATGAGAAAAACAGAACATCCAAGAACTGTGAGACAAGTACAAATAACATAAACAACTGAAATTCTAGGAGAGAAAGAGGAACAGAATATTTAAATGTTTAAAACCATAATGAAAGAGAATTTCCTCTGAAATTAATATAAGACACCAAACTAACCCAGGAAGCTCAGAAAACACTGAGCAGCATAAATACAAAAAGAAAAAAAATTACACCTAGGCACATGATTTACAAACTACAGAAAATCAAAATAAACAAAAAAAATCTTGAAAGAAGCTGGGGGAGCGGGGTGGAAATCTCACGTGTAGAGGAGGAAAGATAAGAATTACTGATACATCCAACTGACTGGAAACCATGGAAGTGAGAGTAGACTGAAATAAGTAAAATGGGGAGAGAAATACATATTCTTCTCGAGCACTACTGGAACATTCTCCAGAATAAATCACATTTGGCCACAAAACAAGTCATACTAAATTCAAGAAGACTGAAATGATAATCAAGTATCTTTTCTGACCACAATGGCAGAAGTAGAAATTACAAGAAGAAAACTGGAAAATTCACAAATATGTGACAATTAAACTACATGCTCCTGAGAAACTAACAGGTCAAAGAGGGAATCAAGAGAGCGATTTTAAAATCTTGAGACAAAGAAAAATGAAAGCCAAACAACCAAAACTTACGGTATATGCCAAAAGTAGTTCTAAGAGGGTAATTCACAGAGATAAATGCCCACATCAAAAAAAAGGTCAGGCCTTAAACAACCTAATAACTTCAAAGAACTAGGAAAAAAAGAAACTAAGCCCAAAGTTAATAGAAGAATGGAAATTACAAAGAACAGAGCAGATATAAACAGACAAATGATGATTTTTAAAAAGATGAAAATAAGAGATAGTTTCTTGAAAAGATAAACAGACAAACCTCTAGCCAGACTTCCCAAGAAAAAGAGAGAGGACTCAAAATTAGAAATGAAAAAGGAGACATTACAACTGATACCACACAAATACTATGAATTATACACCAACAAACTGAAAAACTTAAAAGAAATGGATAAATTCCTAGAAACTTGTAACTTACCAGGACTAACTCATGAAGCAACAGAAAATTTGAATGGACTCATTTTAAGTAAGGAGATTGAATCAATAATCAAATACCTCCCCCAAAGTCGCAAAACCAGATGGCTTCACCAGTGAGTTTTACCAAACACTTAAGAACTAATAACAACTCATGAGAAACAGAAGCAGAAGGAATACTTCCAAACACATTCTATGAGACTAGCAATACTCTGATGTCACAGCCAGACAAGAAAAGACTACCAAAAAAAGAAAATTATAGGCCAATTTCTCTGATAAACAATGTTGTAAAAATCCTCAACAAAATATTAGCAAATCAAATACCAATACATTATAATGATCATACACCATAATCAAGTGGGATTTATTCCAGGGATGCAGGGATAGTTTAACATCTGCCAATCAATGTGATATACCATATTAACAAAATGAAGGATAAAAATAATATGGTCATCTCAATAGATACTGAAAAAGCAATAGATAAAATTCAACATCACACATGATAAAAACTCTCAACAAACTGGGTACAGAAGGAACATACCTCAATATAATCAAGACCATATACAAAGCCCACAGTTAACATACTCAGTGATGAAAAGCTTTTCCTCTAAGATAAGAACAAGTCAAGAATTCAACAAAGTACTGGAAGTCTGAGCCAGACCAGTCAGGCCAGAAAAAGAAATAAAATTATCCAAATTAAAATTAATAAGTAAACTGTCTCTATTTGCAGATGACACAACACTGTATCTACGAAACCCTAGAGACTCTACTAAAATGCCATTAGAACTAATAAATTATTTCACCAAGATTGCAAGATACATAATCAACATACAGAAATCAACTCTGTATGTATCAACAACAAACTATCAGCAGAAGAAATTAAGAAAACATTCCCATCAACAAAATCAAAAAGAATAAAACACTTAGGAATAAATTTAACCAAAAAAGGTGAAAGATCTGTACACTGAACACTGTAAGAACTTGATGAAAGAAACTGAAGAAGGCACAAATAAAAAGATATTCCATGTTCATGGATTAGATGAATTACTAATTTATTGTTGAAATGTCAATTCTAGGGACTTTGCTGGCAGTCCAGCAGTCAAGACTTCGCCTTTCAGTGCAGGGAGTGCGTACGGGTTTGATCCTTGGTCAGGGAGCTAAGATCCCACATGTCTTGTGGCCAAAAAAACACATAAAACAAAAGTAATGTTGTAACAAATTCAATAAAGACTTTAAAAATGGTCCACATCGAAAAAAAAAAGTCTTTTTTAAAAAAGTCAATTCTACCCAAAGTAATCTACAGATTCAATTCAACCTCTATCAAAAATGAAGGTACAAATGTGGTGACCTAGGGGTGAGGGAACAAGGGGAATAGGGAGAGTTGTTTAAAGGGTACAAATTCTTGATTTTAAGATGAATAAGGTCTGAGGATTTAATGTATAATAAACATGGTAATTATAGCTGATAGCAAATTTCAGTGATCCAATACAGTGTTAAGAGAGTAGAATTTAAATGTTCTTACCAAAAAAAGTAAATACAGTTGACCCTTGAACAATGCAAGGGTTAGTTACCTACCCTCAGTGCAGTCAAAAATCTGTGCATAACTTTACAATCAGGACTCTGGATCTGCAGTTCCACATCCACGGTTTCAACTAACCCAGATCATGTAGTACTGAAGCACATATTTAGTGAAAAAAATCCACATATAAGGTGACTGGCACAGTTCGAAACTGTTGTTCAAGGATCAACTGTATGTGAAGTGACGATGGGTTAATTAACTCAAGGGGGAAAAATCTTTTCATAATGTACATCAGGGGACTTCCCTGGTGGCTCAGATGGTAAAGCATCTGCCTACAATGCAGGAGACCAGGGTTCAATCCCTGGGTCGGGAAGATCTCCTGCAGAAGGAAATGGCATCCCACTCCAGTATTCTTGCCTGGAAAATCCCACGAACAGAGGAGCCTGGTAGGCTACAGTCCACGGAGTCGCAGAGAGGCAGACACGACTGAGCGACTTCACTTTATCAAGTCATCACATTGTACACGTCAAATATTTTATAATTTTGCTGATTAATAAAGCTAAAAAAGTTAATTTTTAAAAAAATGTTGGGGGGAAAAAACCACCAACCTAGTATTCTGTGCCTTGAGAAATTACCCTCCAAAAGTTCATGAAAAATACAAAAGTTGCAAACAAACAAAAACTGAGACCACCTGTTGCCAACAGACTGCTCTGCAAGAAATGTTAAAAGAAGTTCTTCACAGAGAAGGAAAATAATAAAGATCAGAAACTTGGATCCACATAAAAAAGAGAAGAGGAAGAATAAATGAAGGTAAAATAAAAACTTTCTTCTTCCTAATTGAGCTAATAGATAACTTCATTCAAAATAATATCAACAATGATATAATTATGTATGCTTATAGAGACATATTATTCATGCTTACTTTTAAGTGAAATGAATGACAGCAATGTACAAAGGATGAGAGGAAAAAAATCACGTTTATTTTGTTATTATAAGGTACACTATCTGTGAAATGGTACAGTGTTATTTGAAAGTGAATTTGGGTTAGTTGTAAATGTATATTGTAAAATCATGGGCAACTTTTTCTTAGAAAAAGTAAAAAAAGAGATATAACTGACATGCAAAGAAAGAAAATCGGACCATATAAAATGCTCAATTAAAACCACAAAAGATAGAAAAATACAAAAATATGAACAAAGAACAAGGACAATAAATAGAAAATAACAGGTACGATGGATATTAATCCGACACTATCAACAATCCCTTTAAACTCCAATAGTCTAAATGTACCAATTAAAAGACAGAGATCGTCACAGTGGATCAAGAAAGAAAACATAACTTATACATATTGTCTACAAGAAACCCACTTTAAATATAAAAACACAGATCAAAAGTAAATGGACAGAGATATATCACGATAACACTAATTAAAAGATAGCATGAGAGACCTTCCTGGTGGTCCAGTGGTTAAGAATCCACCTGCCAATGAAGAGGACACCAGTTCGATCCCTCATTTGGAAAGATACCACATACCAACAGGCAAATAAGCCTGTGCACCACAACTAACAAACCCACACTCCAGAGCCTGTGAGCTGCAACTACTGAGCCCAAGTGTCCTAGAGCCTGTGTTCTACAACAAAAGCTTCTCTGCAATGAGAAGCTCATACACCACAACGAAGGCCCAGCACAGCCATGAATAAATAACTAAAAAGATAACATGAGTAGATACATTAATGTCAGAGCAGACTTCAGCCAAGAAAAGTTACCAGGTTTAATGTCTCATATAAATGCTTTCCTCTTTGCAATCATCCTGTGTTTTTTCAGTCCTCAACTTTTTTGAGGCTTTTAATGGCTAGGTCAAACTCTCCTGGTAAGTGTCATATTGCACTTGAAAATATGTGAGTTATTTTCAAATGTCTTTTGATACTGATTTCTAACTCAATTCCACAATGGTAAGAGAACAGACTCTGTATGATTTCAACACCTTAAGACCACAAAATTTTTGCGCCTTGTTTTATTCCCTGGATATGTTCCAGTGTCTCCTACTTTACAGTCTATGGGAACTTGGAATAGAATTTATATCTGACCGTTGTGTGAAAATTGTATAAATCTTAATTATGCTGAATTGGTTCATGGTGCTTTTCAGGTCTACTATATCCTTCTACTTTCCTGTATATTCACTCTTAATTTTTCAGACTTTTGATACTGCAACTAAAAATTTTAATTTATCTACTTAAAAAATAGTTGTATGGTAGAACTATATATAACTTCATTCTGTATTTTTCCAAGTCTCCTGTAAATGTGTTATCATACTTTCATAATTTAAAAAGAAAAAAAGAGAAAAAAAGAAGTTATCAGGGATAAAGAGGGAGATACATATAATGATAAAGGAATCCATTCCTAAAGAAGACATAATAATCCTTCATATATATGCACCTAACAGGAAACCATCAAAACATGTAAGGCAAAAACTGATATAATTATAAGGAGAAATACATGAATCCACTACTGCAGTTAAGATACTTCAAAATCCCTCTGTCAGAAGTAAGAGTCAATTACTGTAATCCATCATTTCAATAGACTAATGAAGAAAAATGATATGACCATATCAATAAATGCAGAAAAAGTATATGAAATATATCCAACCACTCAATAAGGATAACTCTCAGGAGACCAGGAATAAAGGGGGACTTCAACTTGACAAAAAGTATTTTCCGAAAACCTACAACTAACATCATACTTAACCATGAGAAACTCAAAACTTTTCCACAAAGATCACGAACAAAGCAAGGATGTTCCCTCTATCCACTGCTTTTCAACATCATAAAAGAAGTCCCAGTTAATGCAATAGGACAAGAAAAGGAAATAAAAGATATACAGATTGGGGGAAAAAGGAAATAAAATGGTCTTTGTTCACAGATGACATGAGTGTCTATGTATAAAATTTTAAAAAATCAACCAAAAAAATTCCTAGAACTAATAAGTGAGTACAAGAAAGTTGCTAGACAGAAGGTTAATACACAAAAGTTCATGGTGTTACCGTATACCAGCAATGAACAAGTGGAATTTAAATTATAAATATAATTAACAGTAACACTCCCAAATGAAATATTTTGGTATAAATCTAACAAAATATGTACAAGATGTATATGAGAACCCAATCAGTCCTAAGCACTTATATCTCTACCCCTCTGCTCCTTACACAGTCTCCTTTCCTGATTACCACAATAGACTTCTAGCTGGTCTCTGCTTCTACATTTAACAGTCTCTTTACTCCTCCCTAGCCAGGGTAATCCTGAAATTAGATCATGTCTCTCCTTTGTTCAAATCTTCACTCACTATAAAAGCCAACATTTTCACAATGGCCTCAAAGGTCCTGGGATTCTGCCTTATCTTCTACCACACTCCCCCATGCTTACCCAGCTCTAACCACGTGGTTTCCTTGCTGTTCCTTAAACAAGGTCCCATCCCAGGAATTCTGTACTGCTATTTACTCTTTCCCCAGATATCCAAGAGGGCCAAGCACCTACTTCCTCCATGTCTAGTATCATCTAATAGGAACACCATCTCTGAATATACTATCTAAAACAGTAACAGTCCAAATCACACATTCCATAACACTCCTCTCATCTTTTTATTTTTTCAATGCATTTAAACACTGTCAAGCACTGACTTTTTCTGTATTATCTGGTTACTGTCTGTCCCACCCCTCCCCCTAGAACATTAAACAGAGGTATTATTCATTTTGTTCACTGGCACCTAAAACTGTACCTGGGACATGTGGGTACTCAAATATTTGCTGAATGAATAAAAATATATAATCTCATCTACCACTGTTGATCTTGTATAAGAAATAGAAACCTGTCAAAAAGGAAATTATTCTTGATAATTCCTATGCTAATACAATAATCCATTAAGTAACTGCAGGTAGATTACTCAATTCAATTTATCCATGACAAATTTTTTTTTCCAACTTTTTAGGTGGAACATAACAAACAACAACTTTATGATAACTCCACTTTTCCTCTTTTACAAATATCCAGGATTACTCAAGTAAGCAAGTAAAAAAATTATGAACTGCCAGAAAATTAACTCCTCTTCAAGAAAAATACAACAAAAAATTGTTTAGAGCATGAACTGGCAAACTTCCTGCAAAGGGCTAGATGTTACAAACTAAGCTTGGTGGGACATATGCATACAGTCCCTGTCATTTATTATAACCTTTAAATAATATAAAAAGCATTCTTAGTTCCTGAACATACAAAAAACAGTCTGTAGGCTGGATTTGACCCACAGGTTACCCTGGTTCAGAGCAATGCTCTGAATGCTTAGTCTGATGTTTTATAGACATCTAAGATACATGCCTATCTATACCTAAAAGAAGCATTTTTAAAAAGGTCAATTATGAATACAGCATGCTAGAGAGGTAAATGATTCTCAAAATTTTCCTGAGTTATAATGATATATTTATGTCTGAAAAGCATAGTAGAATAAACAATTTTAAAAGCATTTCAGAGCAAACTAGTAAGTGACTTCTAGATAATCCTTCTAATATTAAATATCCTCCATGAATTAACAACTGACCCTATGACACTTCCAGTATCTTTTAAAAAATTAAGAAACATCAAAAACAGTATCACATACAGAAACATATTTATAAACTTTTCAGATAAACTTTTAAAAAGAAAATCTGCAAAAGTTTTAGAAGTTTTACCTGCTATAATGTTCCCAGAACGTGCCACAACCTTGAATCCATCTGCTACTTTGTCTACACTATCTCCATGGGTTAGTAAAACAATTTCTTCCTTCTGAAGACCCCTAAGTAAATAAAAATAAGACAATATACAAATAGCTTTATTAAACATGATTAATGGAGTCTTTTGCTTTATTTTTTCTAGATTTATTGAGATATAATGACATGTAACATTGTATAAGCTTAAGGTGTACAATGTGATAATTTGATACACCTATATACTATGAAATGATTACCACTCATTTAGTTAACACATCTACCACCTCACAGAGTTACCATTTTTTGTGTGTGGTAAGAACATTTAGGCTCTACTCTCTTAGCAACTTTCAAATATACAATACAGTGTTGTTAACTGTAGTCATCATGCTTTACACTAGATTCCTAGAACTTAATTCATCTTATAACTTGTATTTTTTTGCTTTAAAAGTTACTAGCTTCTATATGTAAATCAAGAAAACAGAGAAAGTAGGTAACAGTACAACACTGCTAGAATTTAAATTTACTCTATTCATGATAAAGCCAATAACAATAATAAATACCAGGAAAAGGTGATCCATAAAAACTGAAACTGAATATATAAAGCTAGTGATATAACCACACACAGTTTCAAGAGGCTATCATGGTTTCAAAATTATATCTCTACTGGAATTAATCTTAAGAACAGAAGTAATTAATGGCATGGTTTTAAACAGGTGTAAGTAACATTATCAAACCAACTGTGTGGACTTTCTTTGGACCTTGATGCAAATGAATCAATTTTATAAAAAGATATTTGTTACATTATGAAAAAATTTGAACAAGGACTTGATATTAAATAATATTAAGAAACAAAAATTAAAAATAAAGCAAGAAGATTAAATACATTAAAACCAAAAGGATGTTTTGGGGTGGTTGTTACTGTCATCACTGTTCACTGTTACTTAGGATTAGTGTAGGCTGTAATTGAGTACCAGGATTTTAGAACTGTCAAGACAGAAAAACTTTAAATCTTAACCAGATCTTTACATTTAAAGTCTCTTGTAGTATCACACTCCACCAGCAATATTCCTGAAGTAGTTCTCAAGAACAGTCACTTGAGATACAGATGAATGTAAGCAACACCTCTCCATTATGAAGTAGAGCAAGAAATGGATTTCAAAAACGTATTTTGGCAATGAGAAGCTTCAGTTCGTAAATTATTTTGAGCAACTGTTGCTTTTTTATTAACATCACTTTGAAAATGAGAATCTCTGAACACTGGTACTCTTGTTCTTTCTAATATTAAAGAAAAGCCAGCCACAGCCAGTTTTGTGTAAAAACTGGGATAGCTCCATTTTAGACAAAATGTCTTAACTTGGATTTTAAAATTGATTTGTCCAATTTGGAGAACACTATCCATTAAGAATTAATTTAGGTACAACTCTATGGAGGATGTAAGAATATATGTTAATAAAACAAATCTATAAAGATAATTAGCACAGTTACAAGAAATGATAATAAAAATTATATATGCACATTAACTGACACCAGCCTACATTTTATAGATTTAATGCAGTTAGGGAGAGATGTGATTTTTAAAGAAAAATGAAGTTTATTTCAAAAGAAAGCAAATGAGTAACTATCAACTGTCTACCTAAGTGGGCTATACCCAAAACATGGGAAAACCCAAAGAAAGAAAGCAAGGGACTAAAATTTAAGTTTTCTGCTCTTTCAGGAAGCTGAATGAAAACTCACCTGGTTTTTTGTAAAGCAGAAGATAAATGATTCTAGGAAGCTAATGAATAGCTCATTCGCCAATCTTTAAATACATTAGAGCTAATATACCTAAACTATTATCACCCAGAAATAAAATCAATTAATACATTCACTATATTAAAAAGACAGTACACGAAATAGTTATGCTCAGTACAAAAAGTGCAATACATATTTAGTAATGAGGCCAGCAAATGGGTAGCTAGTTAAGCACCCAGAGAAAGAACATGGTAGTGGAAGATGTATACATATGCATACAGTTTAAAACATTATCTATTTGTCACATCTGTCATACTAATATTTAGAATCATGCTCTGCTGAAAAGGGAAAACTATAAATGTTGGCATCATCATCTGCAATCCCAAATGGGGGTTTAAGACTGCACAAGTGCTTTTCAATTCTGTCATTAAGTGCTTTTCTTATTCCTAATTAGCATCACCACCATCTTCTTCTGTCTTGACACTCAACTGGAAAACAAATATGACAATACCTTTGGCCACTGCCGTGGCCTTAATTTTGTCTAAGAATTACAGAATCTCCAATTTTGAAGAATAACATTCCCAGCTTTAAGTTACTCCTCTAACATTCTTATTGATATAAAAATATCTATCATACCTGAATAAAGAGCATGTGTTATCCACACTAATACTGAAGACTCCATCTTCTCTAACACTTTTTTTGTGCACAGTACCTCCAAATACCTTATTCATCATCTGTTCCGGGAGAAAATAAATTGATGTTAATGTAATTCAAAAGCAAATTACCCAATTTCTTACACTAATAATTTATATTTCTTGTTTTTAGGATAGCTGTTATGTTTGTGCCTCCAAAATAAAGGAAGTTTGCTAACTGTAAATTACTTGGTATTATTATATATAATTATATAGTTCTTAAAAGGGATAGTTACAAAACAAAACTAGATTAGGAATCTGACCTGATGTTAATTTTTATTAAACACTGGCAAATTTTCCATTTAGCATACTTTAATTCATCTGTTAAAAATAAGGATTTTTTTTTAGAAGATAAGGATTTAATATCTTAGTTTAATTTTTAAAGCATTTTAAAACACTCTTTGAACTTAGAAAGTACCTAGTTGGTATTAAAACCAGCAGCTATAAATTCCTCCAAACTGTTTAATCTTTGGCCCCAAAGGAACAGTCAGTCTGAAAGTCTACAGAAGGCTGTGCTGTGGAGATGGGATAAGCAATAAAATCTGGTCTTTAAATTAATTTGTTCAAATCCCATCCACCTACAGACTTTTATTTTAAGTAGTCTCTCCAGTCTGACCCTTCTGTGTCAATTTTCTTCATCATTTACATATGCCTAAACTCTTCCAACACCAAAGAGATACACATAGGATTTTTAGGAACATTAAATCTGCATCGATAAAATCAATACAACCTATCTTCATGTCTGCTCCACAAGAGGTGTCATAAGATATCTGCCACAATAATACACAATGCAGGTGGACCCAGCAGCCAACAGAAAAACAGGCAGAGGGCTAAATATGTTTCCATTCTTGTAATGCACAAGGGCATATTCTTCAAATATGCATCAGCAAATGCTGCCCTCTACATTCTCCTGTTAGACATTCACTATAAAACTTCCTGCAATAAAGGTCTGCATGAAGTCCAGCAATTAAATATAAAAAAAACCTCCTAACCCCTGTTTAACCCAGTACTTCACAAACTAAAGACTCATACATAAAACACTTTCTGCAGCATCTTAACAAACACAGTTTAGGAAACACTGCTGCAGTCTAATCAGTCCCCTTGCCTGTAGTCGTGCCCATCTTCCAGAGATCTATGAATGTCAGCTACTAAAATATAAATATGATTGTGTTAGTTCATGATTAAATTCTTAATGGCTATCATCTATATTTAGGTTAGCAAATTTTTCCTGTAAAGGACCAGAGAATAAGTATTTTAGTTTTTGTAGGCCCTATTGTTTCTGAAGCAACTATTCAATTCTTATCGTTGAAGCACAGAAGCAACCACAGATATTTAAAGGAATGGATATGATAGTGTTCCAATAAACTTTATTTATGGACACTGAAATTTGAATTTCATTTTTACATGTCACAACATACAGTTCTTTTTCAAAAATGTTTTTCAACTCCAATCATAAAAATCACTTTAAAATCATAAAAACCATTCTTAGCTTGCTGGTCATACAAAAAACAGGCAGTGGCCAGCTTTAGCAGCAGGCTATAATTTGCTGACCCCCTGTCTACAGGATAAAGTCCAAGTCCCTTATACTGAACAAAGACTTTT
Source organism: Giraffa tippelskirchi (assembly GCF_054371585.1). NCBI lineage: Eukaryota > Metazoa > Chordata > Mammalia > Artiodactyla > Giraffidae > Giraffa > Giraffa tippelskirchi. Next base: position 125,818,338 of record NC_137276.1, on the reverse strand, counting down.
CAATGCACTGCCTCTATCTAACTCCACCTCTCATATTTCCCATTATTCTCTACTAAAGCCATTCAAGCTAGTGTGATTAGCAATGCAGACCATGTTCTCTCCCTATCATGTCTTCAGGTCTGTTCACAGTACCAGTGGCCTAAGTATGTGGCCCAGAGCAGTCATTCAAATTTGCTGAATGAAAAAACGAATGTTTTCCTCTATACAACAAATGAACCTTGTGTACCTCTGCCTCCTCTAAATTTCCAGTTCTTAATTAGAAGACAGCTGAATGATCAAGCTGACCAAAGCTGTTGGAACACAACACAATTTAAAACTCCACAAAGTCTAAATTAAAGGCTTTTATAAAGCCAAAGGCTTGCAGCAAAATTTAGAGCTATCTCACCTGTTCAGAAGGCTTTCATGTTTATTCTTGACTTCTGATTTATGTATGTATGCTGGATAAAAGTGAAAATACAAGGAACTGAAGGATCAGCTAAGAGTGTGTGTGTGTGTGTGTGAGTGTGAGTGTGTGTGTGTGTGTGTGTGTGTGTGTGGTGGAGGGGGGGAGGGAATAACCTTATGTAGAGCAAAACACTCTACTTGGTTAAAATTTTGTTTTAATATTCTATTTTGACTTAAGGAAATGGATTCGTGATAACCTCGAGGTCCTAAATGCCTCAAACAACAACAAAAGCCCTGTAGGTCTACCAGGTCTACCACTTCAATTGGGTCAGCTCCCCTTTTATCTGTCTTGTATGTCAAGATTTCAAAATAAATCTTAGATTTGTGAGGGGCAAATGAAAGGAAATTCTCCCAACAAAAAATTTAACAAAATTTGTGTGGGAGTATATAAAGAAACCAAATGCTTATAATAAAGATGTTTCTTTAAAAAAATGAAACTATAGTGAAGAGAGAAGTCAGAATCTAGAAGGTATATACAAAATACATAATTGGCAAAAGTTTAGCATCTAGCATATATAAAAACAATTTTAAAAATTCAACAAAAAATGTGCAAAAATCATGACCAATCTTTTACAGCAAACCAGACACTAATGACTAATGGCAAATAAATCCATGAATCTTAAAATGAGGAAAATGACCATTAAGATTACAACATGTCATTTAACATCTCTTCAGCTAGGCAAATTAAAAAATAAAAAAAATCTAACCTTGTGAAGGCCTGCAGAGATATAAAGCAAAAGGAATTTTTACATACTGCTGTGGGAAAGTATATTGGGGCAAATATTTCTTAGTGAAGCTGAGACTCAGCATTTCAATTAATGGTTAGCTTAGAGAAAAGTTTGTGTATGTACAATACCAAAGTCCAAAAACATTCATGGCAGCATCTGTAATCGCAAAAACTTGGGAAAAGACCAGCAACGCTAACAGTTGAATGTTATCACTAATTTGCGATATACTTGAATGTATCACTACATTCAAAGGATAATTTCAGTAGTGAAAATAACTTAAAGTTAGTGACTTTCAAAACCAAAAATGAAACTACAAGCAGCATGACTTCACTTATATGAAAATAGACAAAACTAGATAATATATTATCTAGAAATACAATGTCTATAAAATCTATAAAGAAAAGAAAGGGAATGAATAACAATTCAGTAGAAGTGTTACTTACCTCTTGCTGGAAGAGAGAACAATGTGAATTGGAAAAAAGTACAAAGAGTTTCAAAAGTTCTACTAATATTCTATTTCTTATGCTGAGTGACAGATAAACCATAATAGAAATAAACACAGCAAGGAGCAGGACAGACTTTTTTCTTCCAAAGCAAAGAATTAACCAGGAAGCAATCAGTAAGATTCAAGAGTTAATGGGAAAAGACAGTACATAAAATTTCAGGCTGCCATGGAGGGGGCAAAGGTATATACTAGAGGGAGGCCTTTGGTGCTAACATTACCCAACTAAGAGTCACTAGGAAGTATTAGTCCTTTACAAACAGCATATTAGCTACGAGGTATTATTTATATCAGTATTTTATAGAAAGATAATTTCTGCCCAAAGGAACAAGATCAGTCTATTCCATTATCCTCCTATGAAAGCAGTAGGCAATTTTTTAATGTATTTAACATAAGCAGACCTGGCTCTGGCTACCACAAGATCCATCCTGAATGGTAGAAAATGTGGCCTTACAATTATAAGGGGGTACTGGCAAAACGGACAAGTAGCCACTATCATTTTATATTAAAGGAGCATATTTCACACCTATTTCACTCTAAGTGGGTCCTAAAAAAAATATCCTGTGAGACTCTTCTTTATGTTATAATGGAAAATGTAATGGAAAATCATAACAATTAGAAACAAACAAAATCAACTAAAGCTGTTTAGCAGACCAGCAATTTCTAATATTCTGCCCTTGTATTAAGAATAGAAATAAAAATAATCACATTCTTACATAAACACTGATTTATATTTCCTTCCTTTACTGAAAGCTCCAGAGATAGCTAGAAGAAAATATATTGGTCTGTTCACTTTCTAACTTTTGAACAGATTCCCTCTGAGTGTTATTCGTATCAGTACACAGGTTTCAACCAGATTGTTTAAAAAAAGACAATTCACTGTTTTGCTCACTTACTAAAATGAGGAGGATCCCAAAATGGCACCAGCACCAGTGTCCTCATGGTAGAATGAGCTGCCCAAAATGGCTGCCACAAGCATCTGTGTCCCTAAGGTGAGCTCCAGTTGCCTCCTGCCTCTGCAGAAGACTCTCTATAAGATAGGCAGGTGAGTCTGACCCAGTCTTCTTTCAAATTACTGCATCTGCCCTGGGTCTTGGAACATGTAAGATTTTGTGGGTGCCCTTTAAGAAAGGAATCACTATTTCCCACAACTCTTTGTCTCTCCCAAAAGTAAGTCTCACTGGCCTTCAAAGCCAAATATTCAGGGGGCTCATTTTCCTGGCATAGGATCCCTGTGCCCAAGAGAGAAGGTGAGCTCAGGGTTTTCCTATTCCACCATCTTGGCCACTACCCTACACATACTTAAGTAACATTACAGTGAAGACACTTGGCAGACACCATCTTAACCAAATAATCTAAAGGAACACCACCTATCACAGTATTAATTGACACCATCTGCCTTCTAATTAGATGCTGAGAAGAGTACAGCATTTGCTGTTGTTTAGTTGCAAAGTCATATATGACTCTTTTGCAATCCCACGGACTGCAGCATGTCAGGCTCCTCTGTCCATGGGATTTCCCAAGCAAGAATACTGGAGTGGGTTGCCACTTCCTTCTCCAGGGGATCTTCCCAACCCAGGGATCTAACCCGTGTCTCCTGCACTGCAGGGGATTCTTTCCCACTGAGACGCCAGGGAAGAATGAGCACAGCATTACTCCTGTGCTATTCCTGCCGAAAACACATAACCGGAATCTAACAAAGAGGAAACATCAAACCAACCAAAACTGAAAACTGTTCTACAAGGTAACTGGAATGTACTTTTCTTTTTAATTGGCAAGGTCATGAAAGAGAAGGAAAGATTGAGGAATGATTCCAAACTAAAGGAATGTAAAGAGAAATGACAACTAAATACAACACATGGTCTAGATTGAATTCATGACTTTTAAGAGACATTAATGAGCCTGTGAAACGTTAACCGAGTCTGTGGATCAGATGTGAACATCAAGTCAATGTTAACTTCCTGATTTTGATAACCATACTATGGTTATGTAGGACAGAATTCTAGTACTTAAGGATACAACAAGTAACAGAATACCATGTATGCAAATTACTCTCAAAATGGCTAAAAATGTTATAATTGAGTAAATGTATAAAGGAGCTCTCTCTGAACCACTTCAACTTTCATGTATATTTAAATGCCTACCTTTTTTTTTTTTATAACGGACAGGGTTTTGTTGTAAGCAGTAATACCTATAGTTGCTCTTTTGAAAATCCCCACTCAAATCAATTTTGCCATACAAGTGTGGCAATTCATAAACAGTTGTAATATGAACAAATTCTCTCATACAACTAAACATCCTAAATGCTCTAAAGACAGAAAACACTAAAACAGTAGGAGTCACAAGCAGAATAAATTAACTTTTAAGGCAAATTCATAGCTGTAGGTACCTGCATGCCATAGCAAATTCCAAGAACAGGCTTGCCAATTGTGAATATTGCTGGATCAAACCAGGGAGCATCTTCTGCATACACAGAATTAGGCCCTCCAGAGATGATAATAGCACTGTGGATTTAAAGAAGACAGTAACAAAGAATCTCTGTTAATTTTTATCCAAGCTCTATGCCCTCTCTTGCTTGTACCACTGAGGGAAACTCAATACAGACTCAGATTTTGTTATGTTTTCAGTATGCCACAGCAGATCCAGATTCTATCACAGCTAATTAATAGTCTCCTACACAGCTTAATTTTTTTTTTTTTTTTGACTATGCGACATGCGGGATCTTAGTTCCCCAGAGATCGAATCTATACTCCATACCCCCTGCAGTGGAAGTCTCAAGCACTGGACTGACAGGGAATCCCCTACACAGCTTATTTTTACTCTATTTTATTGCAATATGGGAAAGCTGACCAATTCAACAGTCACTTGTTAATAAGCACAAACTTCCAAATATATAAAACCAATGTCTCAATCTATGAAGGTAAGCCTGAATTTGTTCTGTTTTCCTCATCAGTGGAGGAAGTAAATGAGAATTCTAAAGGCAGAAGGTGAAAATACATGTCTTCTGAGGGTAAGGAGTAATGCAGTCACACAGTAGGACAAGTGAAAGTATTATGAAGGCCCTGGATTATGTAGAGCAAAATACTCTACAATAAAGAATATCAGAAAATGTGAAGAATTACCTAATTTTGCCTGTTTAAAACCTGTCCAATATTCCCAACAATTTTACCTGAGACCCAGAAGTAGGAGCTAACATGACCTGCCTCATATGCCCTGCTCTCAGAACCCAACTCGGTATTCCATAAACGAGAATTTATAGAGCATTCTATGGGTTAACTTGGGAACAGACTATCTGTATAAAGAAAGCTGAAAAACGAGGCTGGCTTCTGATACAGGTAACTTTGGTCCTCAGCATTCAATCAAAAAATTTTGGAACACTTTAATATTATGATTTTTACATAAAAATTCAGATTTCTATATTTTCTTTAGGAAAAACAAGGAAAAAAATCTGCTAACATTGGACTTTCATTCTAACATGGCTACAAATAACTGAAATCACAGAAAGACCTGAACTTTCAGGTTACTTAGGCTCTCCAGTTTGTCACACACGCCCACTTATACAATACAGACATGTTGTTGTTGCTTATTCATTAAGTCATGTTGGATTCTTTTGTGGCCTGGCCCATGGACTGTAGCCAGCCAGGTTACTCTTTCCATGGGATTTCCCAGCCAAGAATACTGGAATGGGTTGCCATTTCCTTCTCCAGAGGATCTTCCCAACTCAGGGATCAAATCCAAGTCTCCTGCATTGGCAGGTGGATTCTTTACCACTGAGTCACTTGGGAAGTCCGTATTTCGAAAGGAAAATGCATTCCAAGATGTAACCAAAATCTACTTACAAACAAATCTGGATTACAATCCACTTTATAATTAGTGGCTGCCTGCCATGTAAAAACATAAACTAAAATGACAGACTTGTAATACTTGCAAAAAAATAATATAAATCATGAAAATTACTCAACAAGATAATGTATTTTTAAAAAAATATATAATAATCTGAGTGAGCACAAAAGCCCTACTCTTTGAACTTTATATTGGTAACATGAATCTTAGTATACATTATGTTTGTTAGCTTATCTCTTGCAAAGAAACTGAAGACAATCTAGTTACTCAAGATGATAAATGTGACATCCCTTCAAGATAATAATTTTAAAGGAGAATGGGGCTAGCCCTAAGGGTAGATATGTAACCTAGCTCCTTAAAAACGCAGAAGCTAAAACTCTGTAAAATATATTTAATAACCAAGATTTCTAGAATTTCAGTATGTTATATTTAGTTTTATAAATGATAAGCACCATGGGACTGCCCAGCATCCCTCATTAATCTGCTATAAGATTCTTAATACTATTAAAAAGAAAAAGCAATGGACTTAGTCAAGGATAAAACTCAAGCAGCACTTAAGCCAATTATGAAAATTCTTATCTCAATAAGCTTGAGAAGAGCTAATCACTCTTTCTGAGTTTTCTATTTCTACCCTGCTATTATTTTGAAACAACTTGCAAATACAAGGCCCAGTAAGTCTCAAGGCATTTCAGATACCAGTTTTTATATCAAGCAGATCAAGCTTCTAAAAACAGGTGGGTTAAGATGTCTTTCAAGTCATAAACCTAAAATTTATCCTAGAAAAAGGGTGATCAAATGGCTATCTCAGCAGAAAGGATCATAGTAACAAAAGCAACAGTGCTAGAGTTCCTGTTCTCCTACAGAGAGAAGTTGTTGGTGTAAGCAGGACCTAGAAATTGTTTATGATCAGGTAATCAGATGACAAGAAAATCAATTAGACTTCTATTGTCAATATAGGTTACCCTATTCCACAACATTTCTTACAGTTTTAATTCCCTTAAAATTGGTTCTCACTGGCAAATCAAGACAGTTGAATACAATAAACTCAAAGTGTTCCTTCTTACTATAAAATTATCTGCATCCTAAAACTAAAACAGAGTTAAATGTAAACCTGCCTTTTCTGATTCACAATTCACTTCGTTTTAAAAAACAAGAAACAAAGGATAATGTATACACATCTATAAAGTTTCTGAAAGGTAACTATTTGTCTAATGGAAAAACATTATGCTTTTAAGAAAAATTAAACACACTGTATTTTGGAAGAAATACAGCACCAAGTCTTGAGAGCTAATTAAGGATATAAACTGTAGTTGCTTGCTTCTGAATAACACTTAATAAAAAACGAACATTAATTCCAAGAGAAAAGATACAGCATTAACCAAAAATAGCTGTTAAAGGAGGAAGTTACATATAAATTGAATGTCATTTTGACTAGTTTTAATAGTACAAGTTATAGAATTAGCCCTTAAATTAGAAGTCTTCATAATTGAGAAACTAGCCTCCTGGGATAGGAAGCAAAAGAGACGTACTGTACACAGCATTTTCTAATTTAGGTACTCTAACCATTATATATACATCCCTTCGTTCAAGCAATCTGGGATGAATGAATGACCATAACAGGCAAATCTAAGTCTGATCCAGAAATCCTATACAACAGCAGTCCCCAACCTTTCTGGCACCAGGGAGTGGTTTCATGAAAGACAAGTTTTCCATGGGTGGGGATGGATGGTGGGGGTGGTGTCAGGATGATTCTCGTGCGTTACATTTTGTGCACTTTATTTCTAATCTAATGCCACCACTGATCTGACAGGTGCCAGACCTTGGCCCAGAGGTTGGGGACCCCTGCTATAAAACATAAAATATTCAAATGATAAATTCTTAAACTGTGCAAATAAAATTAATGTAATCTTTTCCTTTAATTTCTTTTAATGTCAACAGCCATGGAAAATTTCTTGTATTAAAACCAATGCATTTTATTTTCATTAAAAAATCCAGTGTCCAAGCAAATTAACAATAAAATATCCTGCAATCTAATCTCACCGGAATCCTTGCTCTTTTATGGCAAATGCTGGTGTTTCCAAAGGGAAGATTTCAGACTGCACGAACAGTTCCCTCACTCTTCGGTCTATGACTTTTCCATACTGAGCACCCGCATCCAGAATGACAATGGCTCCTTCATTGTGGTGGTGGCCATCCTTAAGGTCTCCTCCGGCATTTTCCAGCTGCAAATATTAACACAAACATCTTTCTAATTATGAAAATCAGAGGTACTTTTAAGAACTATGGTCACTGTTAGCTCCAAAAACACGCAGAAACACAAACTGTTAATTGAGGATTTTGAATTGCTAATTCACAACACTTCTTTTAAAGGAAAGACTTTTATACATATTCACACACAAGCATAAACAAAAGCTACCATCTACTTACTACATGATACAGTCACTTCATGTTTACTGCATCTTACACACATTATCTAGTACTAACGTAAGCATATGGTCCAGCTATGCCAAAACACCGCACAGGTCTGGGCGAGTCTGTTACACTGGCATTATTACTAATAGTGTCTCTGTCAAGTCTCAAACGTGTCCCAGGCTAGACGGTGAACTATATGATCACCCTCGCTAATTGTCACAGCATTCCTATGAGGGACATACTGATGAGAACCGAAAGTTTCCTGCCAGAGTATATAAGCATACCCAAACTCACTTTATTAGGATTTTTTATATTACCTGAGGAAAACTACACATATACATGTGTCTGACCAACAATACTGAATTTTTAATGTGTTTTAATATTATCTCAGACTCCTCTGTAGCTCAAACGGTAAAGAATCTGCCTTCAGTGCAGGAGACCCAGGTTCAATCCCTGAGTTGGGAAGATCCTCTGGTGAAGGAAATGGCAATCCGCTCCAGTATTCTTGCCTGGAGAATCCCATGGACAGAGAAGCCTAGAAGGCTACCATCCATGAAGTTGCAAAGAGTCGGACACGACTGAGCGACTAACACACACAATCTTATCTCTGACAAGCATACATGGAGAACACTTTTCTGGAGAACAATTTGGCAAAAAAAATTTAACTCTATGTGCTGAAATAGTTATCTGGAGGGTACTAAAATATTTACCTGGAACTGACTTCAAAATAATGCAAGAGTAGGTAGGTATGGATGAAATAAGACTGCCTAGGAAGAGAAATCACTAAAGTTGGGTGATACATGTACTGTGTTCACGTTAGTCTCTATTCTGTTTTCACACATTTTTACATAAGAAAAAGCTTTAAAATGTGTATGTATCTTGAAAATCCACTTGGAAGAATAAAGAATATGAAAAACATTTAAAACATTTTGGGTAAAAATGCAAGAGTATATGTATATATATGAAGAAGAAATGTATAAACAGATATACACCTAAATACTAATAGAGGCAAAATCTGAGAAATGGAACTACAGTAGGTGATTTAAAATTTTTCTTCATGCTCTTCAGTATGTTTATATATATGTTGTAGTTTTCCCCCCTCCAGTTGTAAAATCTGCACAGTAAAAAGTACTTAAGCCCAATCCTGGAGGCATGTTTTTTAGTCCTTTCATCCTTCCTCCCTCTCTATTTATGTGAACAAATAAATGCAGGCCTCACAACACCACTAACTCTTCACAGCAGTAATGAAAAAAAGCAAGTCATCTAGGGAGGAGGATCTGTGAGAGGGACCCAACCACAGGCCAGAAGGAATTCCTCAGATCGCGAAATGAAGGTTGTAATCATAACATTGAGCAATGTAGAATAATCAGATCACAGAAAACAGATGTTTATAGAGTATATTAATGCAACAAATGCTAAAACTTTCTCCTTTCAAATCTTCACCCTTAGTATACATACACAGAGACACACACACACATTACCCTGTTAAGGAATTTATCAAAAAAAATACTTTTAATCTTTTTTTTTCAAGTAAAATATTTTTAAAAGACTATCATACTACTGTATAAATGTCTCGGATTAGTTCCATTATCACCTTCACAATTGTCACCAAGTACAACCTGATATTTCGTATTAAAGACAGAGTTCTCACTTTGCATGATTCTGTTGTGTAAGAATTTCATTCCATGTTTTACACCAGGGTTTAGTTAACTAAAGGCTTCCCTGGTGACTCAGATAGTAAAGAATCTGCCTGCAATGTGGGAGACCTGGGTTTGATCCCTGGGTTGGGAAGATCCCCTGGAGGAGGGCATGGCAAACCATTCCAGTATTCTTGCCTGAAGAATTCCATGGACAGAGAACCCTGGCAGGCTACACACAGTCCATGGGTTGCAAAGAGTCAGACACGACTAAACAACTAACCGTTACACTTTTTCACACATTTAGTTAACTAAAAACAGTCCCCAACACCATGGCTCCAATTTCTGCTAACATATTAACTATTACATAAAGTACAAACTTTGCTCCTCAGTCCACAAATCATCATGTAAATAGCAGATGAACATCATAATCAGTAGCCAATCATGTCCCCTCTTTCAAAGTGTATTGGCGACTAGTCACTGCACAACAAATAGCTGAGGGTGCAACTGTGTCGTCTCCTTGTTGCCCAGTGACAAATCCACATGCCATTTTACACATATTCAAAGGGCAGTCTAGCCAATAAAGAATGAAAGTTACAGCAAAGAAATGAAAAGTGATATGCTGAAAGTGAATTTCAAGTCCAATGTAAATGGAGTTATAGAAGAAGTAGCTGGTGGTGGCAAGGATGACACCGCTGCAGAGGAATTCAGTGAAGGCAAAATGATCAACGAGGAAAGTAGTTGTAATAAAAAGAATGACAATGTCCCAGAGAAAGTGACTCCAAGAAAACACTTCAAATATTTGAAAATACAACAAACTCTTGGAGATATTTCATGACATTCAAGTGCAAAGGATAAAATGTTGAAAGCCATCAAAGCATAGAAAAGCTGTGAAGGGAAGCATTGTGTACAAAACTTATCAAGAGTAGTTTAAAAATAAAACACAATTCTCAATGTTTCCAATGTTTTAAATTATACTAAATGTTAGTTTCACTACTTCTTTATATTATACATCCCTATTCTTTATAGTAATAACTAACAGTAAGTTAATATTCCAACAAAAATTTTTAAAACATAAGGAAACCATCACAGTTCTCCCACTGATTACAAGATTGCTTTGCATGGTTTCATCTCGTAAGTCCATTTTTACAATCATTTTACTACCACATAGTAAGGACTTCTATTTATTTAAATCAACCAAGTTTTTCTTAAATAAATGGGTTTTTAATAAAAATGTATAGTGCTTACTTAGCATGTTTTAAAACTGTTCAATCAAATGACATCAGAGATCACTGAGGTAACAATGAACCTTGCCTCATTTCTCTACCTCAGCTATCAACCTGCCTTATCTAGCATAAAGTTTCAACAACTCAGGGAAAAGCAAACGGTCACCAGTGATAAAAGTGAAAGTTCCTTTCCCTGAAAACCCTAAGTCTACTTATTCTTACTTTACACACAGTTACAGTTTGATCATTAAGCTCCCAAACCTTCCAGCGATTAGAAAAAGCACCCTAAAGAGAAAAACAAGTCATTAATCACATCAATAGTAGAGACAAGCAAAATTCAACATCAGGAGACAGAAAAAAACCTATTGTATCTATTTAAAAAATTGATTTAAAAGTAAATATAAAGGCTACCCCTTCGCAAGTGACCTGAAGTCATCATAATAAAGTAATATTCATGTTTTAAGATAGTAAGAAGACAATATTAAGTAAAAACTAAATCATATTCAGTACCCTATTTTAGAATAAGGCAAAAGAATCTTGCAAATTCTGAGACAGCATCATTTTTGGATCTTCCTGAAGCTCCACACATCACTGACCAACCAGACAGCAAAGCCAAAATCCATGACATATGTAACTAAATACCAAGTTATTCCCCCAAGGTCCCCAAAACACAATCTGGTGAGAATGAACTACCACAGCCACAATCCCTGGTGTGAGGGAAGCACCAAGACTTATTAAAGAAAACAAGAGAAAGCCAAAATAGCCAACAGGTGCAAGCTAAAAAAAGCAGGGAGCCAATTTAAGAACAGCAGCTGCACTGGGAGGAGGGATGGTCACTCCAAAGGCGCAGAGGCAGCAAGAGAACGTACAATAAGGCCTCCAGGATAGAATGGTTTTAATTCCCATGAAGCTTTGAAACTGACAGACCTGGACTCCCCTTCTGGGTCAGAGCTCATGCATGACAAGGAGCAACTGCTAGGATCAGAACCATAATTAAGTAGGATAAAGAAAACAGAAGTGCTCTAAGTGTTAGTCGCTCAGTCGCGGCCAACTCTTTTGTGACGCCATGGACTGTAGCTCACCAGGTTCCTCTGTCCGTGGAATTCTCCTGGCAAGAATACTTGCGTTGCCATTTCCTTCTCCAGGGGATCTTCCTGACCCAGGGATGGAACCTGGGTCTCCTGCATTGCAAGCAGATTCTTTACCATCTGAGTCACCCACCAGGGAAGCCCCAAGAAAAACAGAAAGGCCAGATAAAGCAGGGGGAGGAATCCATGCCAGGAATGCTCAGAAAACAAACAGCCACAATTTTAACAAAAGAAGGAGCTCTATCAAGTTGTAGATGGTATCTGAAAGTTTAGAAGGTAGTCTAAAATGCAAAAAGAAATTCTGGGACTTCCCTAATGGTCCACAGGTTAGGATTCTTGCTTCCACTGCAAGGGGCACAAGTTCAATCCCTGGTCAGGGAACTAAGATTACCACAAGGCATGCAGGTGATCAAAAAAAGCAAGAAACACATCTGATACTGCTGCTGCTGCTGCTGCTGCTAAGTTGCTTCAGTCGTGTCCAACTCTGTGCGACCCCATAGACGGCAGCCCACCAGGCTCCGCCGTCCCTGGGATTCTCCAGGCAAGAAGACTGGAGTGGGTTGCCATTTCCTTCTCCAGTGCATGAAAGCAAAAAGTGAAAGTGAAGTTGCTCAGTCATATCCGACTCTCAGCGACCCCAATCGACTCTCAGCGACCCCAATCGACTCTCAGCGACCCCATGGACTGCAGCCTACCAGGCTCCTCCGTTCATGGGATTTTCCAGGCAAGAGTACTGGAGTGGGGTGCCATTGCCTTCTCCCACCTGATACTAAAACATTGTTAATCACCCATACCCCAATATAAAATTAAAATTTTAAAAATTAAACTGTAAGAAGTTAAATTAGAATGGAAGAAAAACAATAAGCATAGAATTTAAATCCCATACAAAGTTATTAAAAGTAAAAAAGGAAATAAGGAATAGAATAATATCTCTAAAGAGAGCAAGACAGAAAGGCAAACTCAAACACCAGATCAAAACTGGAATGTGCTATTTCTAATTGAGACAAAAGGTATGCAAGGGATGAAAGAATATGAATAAAAATCGGACTAAAACCCCAAAGGATCAATCCCAAGACATACTCTTAACAATATTACTGGGCTTCATAGAAAAAAAAGTCTTGACTATTTTGGGTAAAAACGTAATTCAGTCAACTATACATCTGTTATGTAGTTTTCTTGATGTGTGTCTTATGTTACAATGAAAATTTTTTTAAATAAAGCAAAAGAAGGGAAGCAACAGCCTATATCTATTATTTTAGATGTCTTACGTATTTTCTTATTCATATTGCATTTGTTTTACAGATGAAGAAAATCTCAGTTGCCTAGAGATAGGACTAAAATGTAAGCTTTTCCAACCCAAAAATAATTAGCACTGCAGAAGGAAAGTGGGTAAATAACCTTCAAAGTTATTTTATTTTTTAATATTTTGGTACTTAAAAGGGGTAAGCTTTATTATTTTAAAAACTTTTCTTACATGAGTAAAATAATGTTCTGTTCATGTCTGAGAAAAGTACTATTTTATAAATGATTTTTGAAACTGAGTTTCATCAGTACTAAGTTTATTCACGTAGTTGTCTTTAAAAGGTCTTTCAAATTAGAAGCCTTCAACTGTTAAAATTAGAAGGTTTTAGGGTTAAGAAAGATTTTAAAAACATTCACCAACACCTATTTTAGTGATCTGAGAATCGCAACTATTCAGAATAATCCTTTCACTACCAAAAGGCTACTGGAAGTTTGACCACATTTATCTATCTAATCTCACCACACCTATAACTAAAAAAAATAGTACAGTTTCTTGACAAAATTATCCAACATCTCACATACTTTACACGAATCAACTTCACTAAAGGCTTTTCTAAGAGAGACCATCACCTCACATACAATACTGAATGACACTGGAACCCACAACTTAAAGAGTTAAATCAAAGAGTCAGACTCTAGCTCTTGACTTCACCATATGCTTGTTATACCCTCCTTTTCTTTTGAAAAATTTTGAACCTACAAAATTTGAAAGTATGGTATAGTTAACGGCATCCTCCACCTAAATATAACATTAGTAACATTCTACCACATTTGCTTTATATATTTTTCCCCTAAACAACTGGAAAGTGAATTGTAGATATTTCACTCTCCAAGATATTTTTCACTATGTACCTCTTAGCAACAGGGACATTCTCCTACATAACTACAATACTATTTTCATACCCAAGAAATTTAACACTGATAGTATCTATATACAAATTCTCCCAAATGTCACAAATACTTTTATGGATTTTCTTTAATTCCAGAACTCTTATCAAAGACCACACACTTTCCACAATTAACCTAGAATTATTCACCTTTTCAGCTTTTTATGGTCTTTCATGACACTGTCATTTTTTTAATTTCAGAGATTTCGTTTTTTTTAATTTTTAAATTCTTTTTGTAGAATGACCCACACCAGGATCTGTTTCCTACCTCATGGTTAGATTCTAGACAAACTTTTTTTTCTTGCAGTGATTTTAAATTGGTGATGATTTTACACTGCCTTCTCCTGATGTCATACAATGGCAAGGACACAGTGTCATTTTGTTCCATTACTGGTGATACTGAGTTTGATCATTTGATTTACATGATTTTGCACTTAAAAGAAAAAAATATCTGATTCAAGTCTTCCCTCTGCTTAAAACCCTATAATGATTCTCCCTTACAATAAAGTTCAATAAAGTCCAAAATACTTTCCAAGTCCTGTGAGGCCTTGGCCTACACTTAAGCCTAAACTGCTCTTTTAAACTCTCCACAGTCCCACATAGTAGTATACTGTCCTCTGAATCAATCTCAAATATGTCACTAAAAGAAATCAGACATCTCTGAAATCATGCTATATCTTAAGTTTTCCATTAGCCCAATGACAAAGCTGTCACTGCCATGGTGATAGTTATATATAACTGACATAAAATCCTCTAAGGAAAAGGGATTCCAGGAATTTCTCAGGAAATTTGCCTTAGAGCAGAAAGATGTTCCGAGAGTTCAGAGGAAGAAATACAGGTGAGTCTGGCTGAAAGTCATCTAGAATAGACATGCTGGAGCTTGATGTAGCTAAAGTACATCATTTCTCTATGCAGTCTATGACTTGAGTAAGATCCCTAGAAAGAGTAGTGATTCTTTATTTCTAGTGATATGACTGAATAAGTGCAACTACCCAACACTTCAGTCAGCAGAACATTTAAAAACCATGTGAAGAAGGACTGAGTTCTGGTTATTATCTGAAAAACTTACATTGACATCTTCTGGTAAGAACAAGGAAGTACTAGCAAAAAAAATCCCAGAATGAGTTGTCAATGGTCTGGAAAAAAACCCCAGAAGTAATTGAGCACTCACAAGAAATAATGAATCATCAAAATTCTTGATGGAACAAAAGATCTGTAGAAAAATAAGACCTGGACAACTCAAGTCAAAAAGTAATTGAGGAGTCAGGCTAAACGTGAAGTTCACACTAAATTGATTTATACGAAAACCAATTTATTTCACATAAACAGATATATAGGTATCCTTTCTCTATACCTAAGTAGTATATGATTCTTCTAAAAAAGTCTAAGTCCAGGGACTTCACTGGTCATCCAGTAGTTAGCGGGGGCATGGGTTCAATCGCTGGTTGGGAAACTAAGATCTCACATGCCACATGACACAGCCAAATATAAAAATAAACAAAATTTAAAAGTCTAAGTCAGGATTACCCTGGTAGTCCAGTAGTTAAGAATCCATTTTGCAATGCAGGGGATGTGGGTTCGATCCGGGAACTAAGACCCCACAAGCCACAGAGCAACTCAGCCCAGATGTCGAAACTAGAGATTCTGTGCACCATAAGGAAGATCCTGTTTGCTGCAGCTAAGACCCGATGCAGCCAAATAAATAAACAATGTTTTAATTAAAAACAGAGTAAATTAAAAGTCTAAGTCTCTGAAATATATATATATATATATATATATAAAATTCCAGGTGCAATCATTGAATACAAGTGACAATTAAACCGTTGTTCATTTTACATAATAAATGTATAAAATGCCTTTAGGAAATGATGTCATACACCTGAGAAAAATCTAGAAGTCATGAACCATGGCTTGATGCAATAATACACAACACTGTATATACATTTAGTTGTTCAAGCAATGCTCACTTAGCATTGACTGTCTCCTGTTGCCTAAATTATGATCCCTAACTTATGATCATTTTGATCACTCAATTCGTCTGCATTTATTTTTCTCTATCTTGTTTAATCTAAGTATGCAACCTATAGGCCTCCTCAACAAATATTTCAATAAATTACTATGTTTTGAAGTTTTCAGTGTTCAAAACATTTGTGAAATACAAGTCCCTAGTGACATATAGTGTTATCTTAGCCTTTTACTGCTCCTGGTTTGTTAATGAGCTCATACACTGAGGAAACACTTTTCCCTAATAAGATTTCAAGCTAGCGGTTATTCAACATTCCTACTTTGTTTCTATGTATTATCTGCGATTATGCTACTATCATTTCCATATTCCTTCTAATTTATTCTCCTTTACTGACCAATTTGTAGTAATTCTGATTACAACTTGATCTTTTTTTGAATAAACTATGTTGTCTCTTGACTCTTTAAAGTCATTCCAAATTCTCCTCACCCCTATCTATAAATTACTAATAGTTCCTTTCAAGTTCAAGTGAGCACCATTCCAGAGCATAACGAAGACAGTCTGAATGTACTATCTAAATCAACAAACCAAAAAGCAGTTTAGTCTGGACTCAGGCTTCTCTAGTACCTCAGCTGCAAAAGAGTCCTCCTGCAATGCAGGAGACCCTAGTTTGATTCCTGGGTCAGGAAGATCTGCTGGAGAAGGGATAGGCTACCCATTCCAGTATTCTTGGGCTTCCCTGGCGGCTCAGCTGGTACAGAATCTGCCTGCAATGCGGGAGACCTGGGTTTGATTCCTGGGTTGGGAAGATACCCTGGAGAAGGGAAAGGCTACCCATTCCAGTACTCTGACCTGGAGAATCCCATGGACTGTATGGTCCATGGAGCAGATACTACCACTAGCACCTACTTAAAAGACAGCAAACAGACCTCATAACCACAAACTCTATCCATGGAAGTTCCTGAAGAATTTACCTTCTTAGGTAAATATAGTTCTAATGTCAAATATAGTTTAATGGGTTTAACTGAGACATCTGATCACTGGGTAAGAAAGTAAACACACAACTGTTTATTACCTTTCTTTTCTAACTTCAGAGGAAATAAAATTTACTCCCATGTCACAATTGCTAATTCCAATTTTTAAATCTTTTTAAGTCAACTATCTATTTTCCCCTTGGATTTCAAAGACCCTAAAAGAAGTCTTTGCAGAAAGTTATAGCAATGTTATTTGGTTGACAAATTGCATTTATGTAGCCAGTTTTAAATTAAGAAAACTTGGTACTGTTGGCTAAAATCAAAATATGCTATTGTTTACCTCATGATTTTTTCAATCCTTAAGTTTTACTATAGCTACTTTTCCCATTTGATGATAAGCATTAGCCAACTAAGGAACAAAGGAACAAACGTATCTCCAGATAAATCTAAGTCATTATTAATTAGCCCAAATCATCCTACTTCTAAAAGTTAACAACTTACACAAACACACACAAACAACATCCAGTAACAACTGTTGTCATACCATTAAAATATTAGAAGGAAAAGTTTTGGACCATGTTCAGTCTCTTTATCTATTTAGTTACACTCCTCACAGGTTTTTTTTTTTATGTTGACCTTCAGATTTCCTGACTGACTGTACCGAGATCTATGATTTATGACTGAGAGCTACTATTTTAACAAAAAAAATACTTCTTTGAATGGTGACTCAAGTGTGCATAGCCTGTTCACATGAACAAGAACCAAAGGTTCTTTGCAAAGAAACAAAGATCTAGAATATAGATTTATATATCCAAACATCACTGCCCCTCTTCAGCTCATCTCTCCATACTATCAGTATGCTAAAGATGACCTCAGATAACAACACTTCGCATGCAGAGGTGAAAGATAATCAAACAGCTACCTCTTCTTAAATATAATGAGTTTGTGAACAGACTCAATTTTGTATCTAATTACTACCCCTAAAATACTTTTAAGAAGTAACCTTAGCTTAGAAGAGATCTGTACATTTTTCCTAAGAAAAACTTTAAACAGTAGAATGTCCTAATTTCAGTTATTTAGCACACAGACCATTCTTCAAGATGCAACTATTATACTTCATAAACCCAACCTCCTTTCTAATCTTGCCCTTTCTACTGTAGCATGCGCCTGAACTACACTTTGTTGAGAATAATCCTGAGTTAATAGAACTTGAAAAAACTATGAACAAAACTGGCGAAAGTTAGGGAAGGAATCAAGCATGCATTCTGCCTTTCTACTATCAACTCGGCCACAAGTAACCATTTAGTAGATGAGAGAAAGTTCTTTATATAAACAGTTTCAGAAAGAATAGAATTAGAATATCACCATTTTGTAATCTCTCATAAAATAATGGACCTAAACTACTGCAGTCCACAAAAGGACCAGTGCTGGTTTGCAAACTGCCACCGGTTCATAAGAAATAAAGCAGTTCATTCATAAGTTTTATATAAGCATTCATAAACTCATGTAACAACTTGACAGCAATTTTATTTCCTTGAATCTATAATAAAAATTTGGAGCCTTTATGTTCTACGTCTTAAGAGTTTTAAATTTCATTTGTCTAAAAATTTATTCTATTTCACAAAGATAGCAGCCATGGTAAAACTGACAACTTTTTTAAAAACTGGCTCTTTATTGCAGATCTATGAGAAGCACAGAACTAGGTGTTGGCTATTAAAATCACTAAAGACTGATGAGAAATTTGACAATGATAGGTAAGATGGCAACACCCTGCTACATCTTAACTACAAAAATAGAGACCAGACATACATGACTTTTTTTGTAATTAAGGTGTAGTTGATTTACAATGTTAATTTCTGCTGTAGAGCAAAGTGTTCAGTTATATATATATTAAAAAGGATGTGTGTATATATATTAATACATCCTTTTTAACATTCTTTTCCATTACGGCTTATCATAGGATATTGAATATATATACTTTCTTGTGCTATACAGTAGGACATTTTTGTTTACCCATTCTGGATATAACATCTTACATCTGCTAACCCCAATCTCCCGTATCATCCCTCCCCACAACTACTCCTCCTTGGCAACCACAAGTCTGTTCTCTATGACTGTGAATCTGTTTCTGTTTCATAGATGGGCTCATTTGTGTCCTATTTTACATTCCACATATAAGTGATATGATACGGTATTTTTCTCTTTCTGACTTACTTCACTTAGTATGATAATCTCTAGCTGCATTCTGCTGCAAACAACACTACTGCATTCTTTTATGGTTAAGTTGTATTTCATTGCGTACATATAACCACATCTTTACCCTTTCATCTGTTGATGAAAATTTAGGGTGCTTCCATGTCTTGGTTATTGTAAACAGTGCTGCTATGAACACAGGGTCCATGTATCTTTTCATATTAGAGCTTCGCCTGGATATATGCCCAGGAGTGGGACTGCTGGATCATACGGTAATTCTATTTTTAGCAATATGAATCGCTGAGAAAAGAAGAGACACTAAAGGCAAAGGAGAAAAGGAAAGATATATCCATAAGAATGCATAATTCCAAACAACAGCAAGAGAGATAAGAAAGGCTTCCTCAGTGATCAATGCAAAGAAATAGAGGAAAACAATAGAATGGGAAAGACTAGAGATCTCTTCAAGAAAATCAGACATACCAAGGGAACATTTCATGCAAAGATAGGCACAATAAAGGACGGAAATGGTATGGACCTAACAGAAGCAGAAGATATTAGGAGGTGACAAGAATACACAGAAAAACTATACAAAAAAGATCTTCATGACCCAGATAACCACGATGGTGTGATCACTCACCTTGAGCCAGATATCCTGGAATGCAAAGTCAAGGGGGCCTTAGGAAGTATCACTACGAACAAAGCTAGTGGAGGTGATGGAATTCCAGTTGGGCTATTTCAAATCCTAAAGGATGATGCTGTGAAAGTGCTGCACTCAATATGCCAGTAAATTTGGAAAACTCAGCAGTGGCCACAGGACTGGAAAAGGTCAATTTTCATTCTAATCCCAAAGAAGGGCAATGTCAAAGACTATTCAAACTACTGCACAATTGTACTCATCTCACATGCTAGCAAAGTAATGCTCAAAATTCTCCAAGCCAGGCTTCAACAGTACATGAACTGTGAACTTCCAGATGTTCAAGCTGGTTTTAGAAGAGGCAGAGGAACCAGAGATCAAATTGCCAACATCCACTGGATCATTGAAAAAGCAAGAGAGTTCCAGAAAGACATCTACTTCTGCTTTATTGACTATGCCAAAGCCTTTGACTGTGTGGATCACAACAAACTGTGGAAAATTCTGAAAGTCATGGGAATACCAGATCACCTTATCTGCCTCCTGAGAAATCTGTATGCAGGTCAAGAAGCAACAGTTAGAACTGGACATGGAACAACGGACTGGTTCCAAACTGGGAAAGAAGTATGTCAAGGCTGTATATTGTCACCCTGCTTATTTAACATATATGCAAAGTACATCATGTGAAATGCTGGGTTGGATGAAGCACAAGCTGGACTCAAGACTGCCAGGAGAAATATCAATAACCTCAGATACGCAAATGACATCACCCTTATGGTAGAAAGCAAAGAAGAACTAAAGAGCCTCTCAATGAAAGTGAAAGAGGAGAGTGAAAAAGTTGGCTAAAAACTCAACATTCAAAAAACTAAGATCGTGGAATCTGGTCGCACCACTTCATGGCAAATAGATGGGGAAACAGTGGGAACAGTGGCAGACTTTATCTTCTTGGGATCCAAAATCACTGCATATGGTGATTGCAGCCATGAAATTAAAAGACGCTTGTTCCTTAGAAAAAAAGCTATGACCAACCTAGACAGCATATTAAAAAGCAGACACATTACTTTACCAACAAAGGTCTGTCTAGTCAAAGCTATGGTTTTCCCAGTGGTCATAAATGGATGTAAATGGACTATAAAGAAAGCTGAGCGCCGAAGAACTGATGCTTTTGAACGGTGGTGTTGGAGATGACTCTTGAGAGTGCCCTGGACTGCAAGGAGATCCAACCAGTCCATCCTAAAGGAAATCAGTCCTGAATATTCATTGGAAGTACTGATGCTGAAGCTGAAACTCCAATACTTTGGCCATCTGATGCGAAGAACTGCCTCACTGGAAAAACCTCTGATGCTGGGAAAGATTGAAGGCAGGAAGAGAAGGGAACGACAGAGGATGAGATGGTTGGATGGTATCACTGACTTGATGGACATGAATTTGAGCAAGCTCAGGGAGTTGGTGATGAACACAGAAGCCAGAATGCTACAGTCCGTAGGGTCACAAAGATTCAGACATGACTGGGCAATTGAACTGAACTGAATAATTAGCAATGTTGAACATCTTTTCATGTGCCTACTGGCCATTTCTTTGGAGAAATGTCTACTTAGGTCTTCTTTGGAGAAATGTCTATTTAGGTCTTCTGCTCATTTTTCAACTGGGTTTTTCTTTTTTTGGTCTTTTGGGGTTTTTTTTGCTGAGTTGTATGAGCTGTTTGTATATTCTGGAAATTAAGCCCTTGTCAGTCGCAATGTTTGCAAATATTCTCTCCCATTCTGTAGGCTGTTTCTTCGTTTTGTGTATGGTTTCCTTTGCTGCACAAAAGCTTGTAAGTTTGACTAGATCCCATTAGTTTGTTTTTATTTCTTTTGCTTTGGGAGACTGACTTAAGAAAACACTGATGAAATTTACAGATATATGCAACTCTTACTATGAGGCACTACGTAAATATGTGTAGGAAAACTAACCACGTTTATAACTGCTGAGCCGAATGACGGGACATTATACTCTTTGCTCTACTTGTGCATGTTTTTAAATTTTCTATATGCAAGAGACTACATTGACCCTAATTCTTCACTATTCCCTATATTCATGTCTTTTGTAGTGTCACTTTGCAGTCTGTCCTCGTATAGGCAGAATATGTTTCCATACTCTTGACACTGGGCTCAACCATGAGACCTGCTTTTGCCAATGTAATGAGGGCCGAAGTGATAGTGTGCCAAAACTTAAGCCATCTTAATGCTTCCACTTGTCTCCATGAAAACACTATGAGCTACTTACTGGTCCAAGCAAAAGATGATAGTGGAGCTCAGCTGAGCTCACCCACAAACTCTTGAGCAAGAAGTAGGCATCACTTGTTTTTCTGAAAAGGTTTCTAAATCAACCTAAAGCAAATTTTTTAAAAAACCATCTAACAGCAAAGCATTCATGGCAGGTTATGAATCAGTAACAAATTATGATTCTGCTTTCCCTGGCCATTTATAGTAGAAATATGTAAGAATGTATGGGAAATTGTACAAGATGGTTATTATCATGCTTAGTTCTCTATGACCATGACTTCAAAATACATATTACACTGAATCTTTGCCTTTAGAGGTTAAAATATAATTGCATACTTCTTTTTTTTAAGGGGATAATGAATGAAGGAACTACATCAGGAAAGAGAAACCACTTAGAAGCACTATAAAAATAACCTCTGGAAGGCCAAGCCTGGTGAACTCAAGAGATACCAGACTAGACATAATAATATGTCTCACAGACAAATTTATAAACATTTTCTTTTCTAATATCTGAAAACAGTTTTCAAATGAAAATAGTACTCCAATGCCAAGGTTGCATTTTTAAAACACCCAATCTTGTTAAATCCACAGTGTTTCAAATTCTATTTAATCAGCTTTACTATCTAATTATTTTTTATTTAAAATTCAAACTGTACTATCAAATAAAGTAGTGGTTCATTTCTACTGTTTTATAAACCTATCTAAAAGAAGCCTGCTTGTCCACAAACCACATGCTATTCTGATTAAAATATAGCTGAGTAAGATACTTTAAAAATACCTTAAGGATAAAACATTATACTGCAACTTTTTAAAAATGTGTTTTGCTATAGCAAGTCTTATCTCTTCCAAGCATCAAGTAGTCTATTATTACAGCTTAAGTATTCCATGCTGCAGGAAGTGGGGAATACCAAAACCTATTAGGGGCTATCCTCTGATTCAGCAATTTCACTCCTAGATATTTATAAAAGAGAAATGAACACCTATGCCCACAAAACTGGAAACAATCCCATCGGCCATCAATATATGAATGGATAAAAAATTCTGGTATATCCTTATAGTGGAATACTACATAATAATAAAAATGAACAAATCACTGATACACACAACACAGATAAAATCTCAAAAACATTGTATTGTGTAAAAGAAACCAGAATCATTGTATGATTCCGCTGACACAAAATTCAAAAATGAACAAAACTAATGTACAGATATAGAAATCAGAACAGTGGTTGGTGCTGAAGAAGTGGAGGAACTGACTGTCACAGGCACAAAGGAACTTTGGGAGTGATGGAACTGTTCTGTATCTTCAATGGGGCAGTGATTACATGGGTACATATATTTGTCAAAACTCAAACTGTATACTTAAAAGATCTAAGCACTTCACTACATGTGCATTTTATCTCTATAACAATAAGCAAAAGAAATCACCTATTAGTGACCTTTTTCAAACTACCATTTCTCTCCACAAACTGAAAGACAATGCTACAATAAGCAACATAACCCTCAGCCTTCAGGAGCACTGGATGGTCAAGCTCTGCTATGCTGTCAATAACAAGGCTAACACTCAAATCTAAGAGCCACTCCTGTTTCAAAACCAAAAATCTATCAAGTTAAACCCACTTAAGAGGACTTACTAATCATCCATTAAAAATTTATACTTTTATCCCTAAAATTTTCTAGTTTAAATCAAGCTATATCCACTCAATGTATACCAATTACCTCTAAAAGAAATATCTTCTTCAGCCCAATGCGCTAAGTCTTGTGCCTTACTTTGCTCAATCAGGTGTTGCACTTGGGAGGAATGTATCTCACAGCTCATTACAGTAAAGTAACAATATGAAAATGGTCCACTAAAATGTAATCTAGGGTCTCAGTCCAAAAACTGATCACAAAAAGCAAGTTTAGTAAAAAGGGAATGATAGGGAATTCCGATAGTCCAGTGGTTAGGACTCTGAGCTTCCACTGAAAGGAGGACAGCTCTGACCCCTGGTCAAGGAACTAAGATCCCTCAAGCTGCATGGTGTGGCCAAAAAAAAAAAAAGTGAACAGTATACCAAAATTCATTCTATGAGGCCAGTATTGTCCTGACATCAAAACCAAAGATGTCACAAGAAAACTCCAAGCCATTACCTCTTATGAATGTAGATTTAAAAATCAACAAAATTATCAAACCAAATCCAGCAACTTATTATTTTTATTAATTAAAAAAATGTTTTTTTGGCTGCACTAGGTCTTTGTTGCTGCACATACGTTTTCTTTAGTTGCAGCAACCAAGGGGCCACTGTCTAGTTGCAGTGCTCGGGTTTCTCACTGCAGTGGCTTCTCTTGTTGCAGAGCACAGGTTCTGGGATGCGAGGGCTCAGCAGTTGTGGCGCACAGGCTTAGTTGCCCCATAGCATGTGGAATCTTCGAAGACCAAGGATGGAACCAATGTCCCGTGTTGGTAGGTGGATTCTTAACCACTGGACTGACATGGAAGTCCATTCAGCAACTTATAAAAAAAGATTATACACTGTGGCCAACTGAGATTTATCCCAGGAATGTAAATTCGGTTTAACATCCAAAAATCAATCTAATATTAATATATCAACACAATGAAAAACAAAAACCATATGATGATCTGAATACACAGAGAAAAAGCATTTGTCAAAAATCCTACATCTTTTCATAATAAAAACAATCAACAAACTAAGAATAGAAGGAAATGCCCTTAGTCTGTAAAAGAGCATCTATGAAAAACCCATAGCTAACATCACACTTAACAGTGAAAGACTGAATGCTTTCTTCCCCAACTAAGATCAAGAACAAGGATTTCTGCCCCCACCACTTGTATTCAAAAGTATGAGGTACTGTTGTGCTTCAATTGCTCAGTCATGTCCGACTCTTTGCGACCCCATGGACTGCAGCATGCCAGGCTTCCCTGACCTTCACCATCTTTCGGAGCTTGTTCACACTCACATCCATCAAGTCAGTGATGCCATCCAACCATCTCATCCTCTGTTGTCCCCTTCCCCACCTGCCTTCAATCTTTTCCAGCATCAGGGTCTTTTCTAATGAGTCAGCTCTTTGCATCAGGTGGCCAAAGTATTGGAGCTTCAACATCAGTCCTTCCAGTGAATCTTCAGGATTGAAGATTCAATTGGCTTGATCTCCTTGCAGAAGGGACTCTCGAGTCTTCTCCAACACCACAGTTCAAAAGCATTGATTCTTCGGCGTTCGGCTTTCTTTATGGTTCAACTCTCACATCCATACATGACTACTGGAAAAACCACAGTTTTGACTCGATAGACCTTTGTTGGCAAAGTAATGTCTCTGCTTTTTAATATGCTGTCTAGGTTGGTCATAGCTTTTCTTCCAAGGAGCAAGCGTCTTTTAATTTCACAGCTGCAGTCACCATCTGCACTGATTTTGGAGCCCAAGAAAATAAAGTCTCTCAAGGTTTCCATTGTTTTCCCATTTATCTGCCATGAAGTGATGGGACCAGATGCCATAATCTTAAGTTTTTGAAAGTTGAGTTTTAAGCTGGCTTTTTCACTCTTTTCTTTCACCTTCATCAAGAGGTTCTTTAGTTCTTCTTCGCTTTCTGCCATAAGGGTGGTGCCATCTGCATATCTGAGGTTATTGATCATTTCTCCCAGCAATCTTGATTCCAATTTGTAGGCAGGGCAATTAAGCAAGAAAATAGAAGTATCCAAAGTGGAAAGGAAAAAGCAAAACTATCTCTATTTATAGACGACAGGATTTTATATACAGACAGTCCTAAGAGTTCTATTAATGCACTTTAGAATAAATAGGTTAGGTAAGGCGGTAGGATACAAAATAAATTGTATACACTTGTAATGAAGAATCCAAATACATAATTAAGATAAAATTCCATTTACAATAGCATCAAAAAGAATAAAACAATTTTACTAAAGAACTACAAAACCTATATTTAAAAAGCTATATAACGTTTACATAGAATAAAATAGAAGAAAACAATTTTGTTAATTGTTTTATTAATATTAAACAAGTACATAAAATAAAACAATTTTACTAAAGAACTACAAAGCCTGTATTTTAAAAGCTATCCGATGTTTGGGTCAGAAAACTTAATACTGTTAAGACAGTACTGATCCCCATACTGCTCCACAGATTCAACACGATCTCTATCGAAATCCTTTGCAGAAATTGACGAGCATATCCTAAAACTCATACAGAAAGTCAAGGGATGCAGGAATAGCCAAAACAAGCTTAGAAAAGAGAATACAGTTGGCAGACTCATATGTCCCATCTTCAAAGTTACAAAATCAAGATAATGTGATACTGGAAAAAGGACAGACATATAGATCAATGGAACAGAACAGAGTCCAAAAATAAACGATAAACTGATTTCCAACAAAGGTGTCAAGATCATTCAAAAGTAATAGGTTTTTCAAAAAACCAGTACTGCAACAGTGCATGCGTCCTCAGTCACTTCAGTCACGTCTAACTCTTTGCAACTTCCTGGACTATACCCCCCCAGGCTCTTCAGTCCACAGAATTTCTCAGGCAAGAATACTGGACTGGGTTGCCATTCCATTCTCCAGGGGATCTTCTGGACCCAGGGATCGAACCCACATCTCCTGCAGCTCCTGCACTGGCAGGCAGAATCTTTACCACTGAGCCACCAGGGAAGCCCAACAGTGGACAGCCACAAATTAAAAAAATAAATAAATAAAGCTGGTACTTTACTTTATAGCAAACACAAAGATTAGCTCAAAATGGATCTAAAACCTAAATAAAAAACTAAGTAAAGCTAAAATTATAGAACTTTTAAAAAGTATAGGCAATTTCACAAATCTTCATGATCTTGAATTAAGTATTTTTTAGATATGACACCAAAAGCACAGTGACAAAATTTTTAAAAAATAAGTAGTACTTCATCAAAATTAAAAGCTTTTATTCATTAGAAGACATCATTAAGAAAGTGAAAAACAACCCAAAGAATTGCAGAAAATATCTGGAAATCATATTTCTGAAAAGACTTGTCACTAAAATAAAGAATTCTTACAACTCAATAAAGACAAACAACCCACCTTCAAAATGCGCAAAAGAGCTAAACAGACATTTCTTCCAGGAAAATACACAAATGGTCAAGAAGCACACAAAAAAGATGCTCATGATCATCTGTCATTAGGGAAATGTAAATCAAAACCACAATGAAATACCACCTCATACTCACTATGATGATTATAATCAAAGACATGTGTTGGCAAGGATTTGAAGAAACTGGAATCTCATATACTGCTGTCAGAATTGTAAAATACTGCAGCCACTTTGGAAAACAGTTTGACAGTTCACCAAAAAGTTAAACATAAAATTACCACAGTGCTCAGTCATGTTCCCACTCTTTGTGACCCTACGGACTGGAGCCCACCAGGCTCCTCTGTCCATGACCCAGCAATTCTGCTTCCAGGTATAGACCCATGAAAATGAAGTTATTTTTATATAAAAACCTATATAGAAATATTCATAGCAACACTATCCATAACAGCAAAAGAATGTAAACAACCCAATGTCCATCCACCAATGAATGGATAAATAAAAGGTGCTATATCCATACAATGGAATATTATTTGCTAATAAAAAGGAATCAGGTACTTACACATGGATGAACTTTGAAAGGATTATGCTAGGTCTCACAAGAGACCACATATTCTAAGATTCTAGTCATATAAAATGTCCAAAGTAGGCAAATCTATAGAGACAGAAAACAGATTAGTGGTTGGCTACAGTTGGGAGGGAGAGGCGTGCATGTGCTAAGTCACTTCAGTTGTGCCCGACTCTGCAACCCTATGGACTGTAGTTTGCCTGGCTCCTGTGACCATGGGATTCTCCAGGCAAGAATACTGGAGTGGATTGCCATGCCCTCCCCTCCAGGGGATCTTCCTGACCCAGGGATCGAACTTGCATCTCTTATGTAAGTCTCCTGCATTGACAATCGGATTCTTTACCACTAGCGCCACCTGGGAAACCTTGGGAGAGGTGGGGTAGGGGAAAATGAGGACTGATTGCTAAAGGGTACAGAACTTCTTTTGGGGATAATGAGAATGTTTTAAAATTGACTGTGGTGATGGTTGCACAAATCTGTGCATATACTAATAACTATTGAATCTGTGCTCTTTAAATGGAGTGAATTTTATGGTATTTGAATATCTCAAGCTGTTGTACAGTAGAATCTACCTGGTAGATACAGATGCTGACTAAAATTTCTTTCAACTTGCTTGTCATTTCAAAATTTTTCATAAAATGTTAAAGGAGGGAAAAAAACCACAGCACAAAAATGTTTCACTATTACCAGTAATACATCAAAACAATGATCTATCTACAATCATTGTATTCATCTAAGAGTCTCCCAAATTAATTAGAGATTGTTCACTGAAAATTTGTCCAAAGCAATTTTAGAATTCTGTAGTCCCTGGCTTACATTTACAATAACACTCAGAGGATAAGAATTAGTTCTCCAAACTACAGACAAGGTGAGGGTGACTTAATTTTACATAAACCTCCATGCATTTTGAGAATGAAAAAGGTTCTGTTCGCCAGTTGATCAACAAGAGGAATAGGGAATTTCACATGTCCAGGCAGTTTTAAAAGTTTGGAAAATGTCCTCTGTAAATGTTATGGCAGACTAGAACAGATTATTTTACCTTTTGGTCAGTTTCAACACTGCTGGTTCTCAACGTATAGAAAGTTAATTTTGGCACTCAATTTTTAAGTTCAGAATAACTCTTAGAATAGATACTAATTTAGAAAGAAAACTTTTAATGTATACACATTAGGCTTGAATTTTAGCCAAATTTTAAATACAGTCACTAGAGAAATCAAAATTCAAATTCAGGATGATGTACTCTGTAACTGAAGTGATCATATGGCCCAGTTTGCCCAGAACTGTCCTAATTTACACCTGTTATTCCAACAGCCGACCCAATATAACATATGTCTCATGCCTTTCATTTTTAACATATTATTATGAATAACTGCATTGAAGTAAGATAGTATGGATTTACTATACTTCCACCTTCTGCCATGGCTTTGCCTAGTACTCTGCTGAAGTGCAGGTGCAGTAAATAGAGTTCTCACTTTAACTTCTGGTTCACTCTAAAAGCCAACCACTGAGAACCCATCTCTCTTTCCTGACATTTTCCTGATAAAATGAAGTACAAACTACACTTGGAACTTAGACATTGGCAATTACTGGTAGCTAACTATCCAGTCATGGGTGCCAACAGAAGGAATGTCTGAAGCTGCTGTTCCGGCCAGCCACTTGGTGTACCTGCCAGTTAGGACCACAGCCATTCTTCAGGCTGAAAAATGCACATGACCTCCAGGCCTCTATCAGCTGAGTCAGTGGGATATACAGCTGTTTGTGAAATACATGCAGGAAAGAGACTGTGTGTTCCCGTGCAAAATGTACAGAGAGAGCAATCTGAACTTATACTACAGTAGTTTTGCCATTTATTTAATTGGATTTACACAACAAATATTTATTTTGTTTGATAATATTTTACAACAATCGTTATAAATTTAAACCATTTTTAGCACCTTCTTTTATGTTCAAGTGTCCCAGTTTACACAAAGAGTATATGGTCACATTACTATAAACAAACACTTTATTCCCTATAAAGTTGTAGTGCACCATATTAGGGAGTCTATAAATCTAAACCTAACTACATAAAGTATCTCCTAGGTCCTCAAAACCATTAACCCGAAGGGATGGCAGGCAAGGGTCAGCCAACATGAAAACCAACTAATACCACACTATTACTATAGTAAAACTATTTTTTTAACCAATGTGATTCTTGAACAAATACAAAAAAAAAAACACAAACTATTCTACAACAAGCAAGAATAGTCCACACAACCTAGAACTATATATGCAATCACAAAAGATTCTAAGTTCTATTACTTCTTTGTTGGTTCACAAAGTGCTTCAAAATCATCTATTACCCCTGAGGACTTCATTCATTTTGACCACTTAAAGAGAGTTTAGGTTAGAAGGAGGCATGAAAATAGTTTAAGTACCATGCTGTGCTAAGTTGCTTCAGTTGTGTCTGACTCTTTGCAACTCTTTGCAACTCTTTAACTGTAGCCTGCGGGGCTCCTCTGTCCATGGGGATACACCAGGCAAGAACACTGGAGTGGATTACCGAGCGCTACTTAAGGGGATCTTCCCCATCCAGGGATAGAACCTTCATCTCTTACATCTCCTGCATTGTCAGGTGGGCTCTTTACCACTAGCGCCACCTGGGAAGCCCTTAAGTACCCGTAACAAAGGAGAATTTCATCATTTTGGATATCAAATAATTATTCATTCCTTTCTCCAAACAGCACTGATTAATATATAATTCATTAAAGAGACTTAAAAAGTATCAAATATATTAGAATAAGTATAGGACAAATCTGTATTTTTTAAAAATTCTTAAAACACAATTATTATCTGTAATTGACAAGTTGGCCCATGCTAAATTAAAGACAAAGTCATCTGAAATTCCTGGAGGAATTTCAAAGTCTAAAAACAGAAAAACAATTGAAAAAACAAAAACAAAAACATTCCTTTTGTCTGTAACAGCTCTTCTAGTCTAGGTGAATACCTTAACAGATGAGACAAAATCTGAAAGGGAAAAAAAAAAAATACACTTTGACCTTTGAAAAAAATGTGCTATAGGGTGGGAAAGATCCCCTGGAGAAGAAATTGCAACTCCAGTATTCTCACCAGGAAAATACCAAGGACAGAAGAGCCTGGTGGACTACAGTCCACAGGGTCGAAAAGTGTCCGGTCGGACACAACTGAATAACAGCACAGCACAATAGGGTTACCTTTACAAAGGATAGTTGTTCAATTCTCAAAGTATCCCACATAAAAATCTCAGATCATCTTTCCATTCAATTCAAAACTTAAATTTTTCAACATTAGATATCACTAAAGATCCTATATAACATGCAATTGATAGTATTTACTTTTTAAAAAGCCTTTAATCCAAGTACAATATACCCTAGTCAACATCTAAGTGAAAGTAGACATCTATTCCAACCAAATGAGTTTAAGGCTTAGGACTTCCCTGGTGGCACAGTGGATTAGAATCTATCTGGTAATGCATGGGTTTGAGCCCTCGTCTGGGAAGATCCCACATGCAGCGAGCAACTAAGCCCATTCACCACAACTACGGAGCCCATGTGCCACAACTAATGAAGCCCAAGCACCTACAGATTGTGCTCAGCAACAGGAGAGGCCACAATGAGAAGTCCACGCACTGCAAGTTTGAGTAGCTAGACCCCTCTCACAAGTAGAGTAAGCCAGTGCAAAAGCAATGAAGACTCTGAGCAGCCAAAATAGTGTCTAAGGCTTATATGGGACCAAAAGTGGAAAATCTGACAAGCAGCCCAAAAAGCATTACTCTCACAATCTTGCCTTAATAATACTGAAAAAAGTTACTGTCTAATATTTGCTATATACATATATTCATATACAACACTGAACGGTTGTAAAAAGTTTTTAAAGAAGAGCTGACTGCCTATGCTCTTGTTCATATAAGATCTTAACTAAATAATATTATGTCAGGTCTTTAAGAAAAAGAATACTCTCTGACTTGGATGGTTAACCTAAGTAGCCCTGAAGAAAAAGAAAAGCCAGATTCTAATTCCAGTTGTTTTTTCAGCTTAGGAAGCTAGAAAACATAAAGATACTTTCCAGCTGTAAAATGATACTCTGTGGATAAAACTAATGAAAATAGCCCAAATACTTTTACAGAATTTAGGTAGGTCTCTCCCTAATGTCTATCATGCAGAAATGTTATTTTAGAAAAAAAACCCTGAGAAATACTGAAATGTACAACGGGAATCAAAACCAGCTCTTTTCCCATTCTCATTTATCAACTAGGACTTACACACAGCTATCAGAGGCACAACAGATGCACAAAGTAAGCCTGGGTCCAGTACTCCTATTTCATGCCAGAAAGAAAGTGCTTCAGTGGTAAGCTATAGAAAATAGATGCCTATTTAGATTTCTGGGTGGACCCTCAGAAGATCACATTTAACCCACTTTGCTATGCATATTCCCCCATATTTAAACATCTCTTTACCTGAATGTTCCTTATGATCAATGACATATAACCGTTTACAACAATATTTACAGAGATTTTTTTCCCCCTCTTTAGGAGCATATGAAATAATCATAGATTTGATGAAGTGTTATTTTCCTGGATTGCTCGTCCTGAAAATGCTTTCAACTTGATTGACATCTAATTGTTAGCAAAAGTTAAAAAAAAAAAAACAAAACATGGTTAGCTTTCATGTGCTTTCAATGCCTGAGGTCCAGGTTGGATCCCTGATCTGGGAACTAACATCCCAGCCATGCAGCATGGCCAAAAAACAGAAAAGACACATGTTTGATTATACTACAAAACAACCTTGAAATAAAGGTAATCAGCGATTCACCAGAGTCTCAAATATATCAAATTGGTAAGATTCTCTGTAAAATTCCAGTTGAACAAAACAAAAACATACCAGCTAGAAAAAAGTGTATGTTCTTTACACCTGAATCAGGTATAGTAATTTGGAAACTGTATCTTTAACTTTCTGCTGTCACTTAATTTTGGAAAATACTGTTTTCAAATCAGCACATATTTTTCAAAGTCTGCAAATTAGGTTTGAATCCTCCTAATAGTCATTTCCTTTACCAGCACAAAGATGACTCTTTTCAACGATTTTGCGACTCAAAATTAAAGAGAAGAAAAATGCTTTGTAAGTTAACTTGTGTACACGAAAGAGCTGTACGTTAAGATTTATAGAAGCGTCTTTTAAAACCTTCAGAAAGAGTTTCAACTAGTCTGAGCATCAGTTTCCTCGGTTTAGAAGTTTATTAGATACCTTATAATCTTTACTCACTTGTTCAACAAATAACTTTTTTGAATATTTACTAGAGACTAAGCAATTATTCACGGAGAGGGCTAAGATGTGACGAGGCACCCACCACCTTGATAAGAGAATGCTGCCTGAAAAGGCACTACCTGACCTCTAAAATTCCACACACCTGAATGAAACGTAGCCAGGCCCTAAACAGCGTATATAGGAGGCACACCTCGCTTAAGTACAAATCCCGATTCAAAACCTCGCAGTTTTCCCGCTGACAACGTTGACTGTGCGGGTCTGAAAGAACTCCGGGCCAACGAAAATTTTAACACAGAAGCGAAAGCGAAGGTGCTCAGTTCGGAGACGAAAAGAGGGTCTAAAGAAAAAGTCAGCCGGAGGTGACGAGAAACGCAGTGGCGGCCCAAACTGTTCTCTCCACTCCGCAACTCGAGTTAACTGCCCCCGCACCCGGGACTCGCGACTTTCCCGGCCCCAGGGCGCGGCAGCGGCCCGCGTGGGGGAGGGGGCTCCCCAAGGCGCGGCGCCGGGGCCACCGCCAACCAACTTGCAAAATAAGGAGTGGGCGGGGCGGGACACACGCTCCCTTCCTCGGAGAAGGCTGGGGGGAGGGGAACGGCGTGAGCAACCCTCCCGCCACCGGCTCCGACGGGGGAGGGGGGGAGCTGACCGGCGGCGGGGGGGGGATGGTCACACGGCCTCACCCCGGGCCGGCCTCGCCGCTCCGGACCCCAAGGCCGACGTGGGGGAATTGGGCTAGCCTCACCGAAGGCAGGCGGGAAACCGGGTGGCGGGAAGACGGAGGCCGGCCCAGCTCGAATGCCGTACGCGAGGCCCTGACCCTACCCTGCCTTCGGTCGGCCCGCAGAGCTCCACAAAAGGCTCCCCGGCTCCCGAAGGGACGGGGTGCGGGCTGAGGAAGCCCCCACACACACACACACACTCGCTCACTCACACACACACTCACACACACACACACACACACACACACACCCGCTCGCCTCCCTACCCCCACCTTCGGGCCGCCCTCCGCGGGCTCGGCGCCCCACAGCAACGCCGGGGAGGCGGGGGGCCAGCGGCTCGGCCGTGGAAAGCTGACGCCCTCCCCGACGCCCAGAGCTCGGCGGGCGCGGGAACCCCGACACGCAGACAAAAATCAACAAAGCACCTGCCGCTCCCGAGGAGAAAACAAGCCACAGGCCCCGACCGCCCGCTCTCCAACACGCCGCTGCCCGGGCCGCAGGGTTGCGCTGGCGGGCTAGGGGGAGGAAGCAGGGAAGGGCCCCACGCGGTGACTCCGCGGCCCCGGAGCCTTGCCTCCGTCCGGAAGCGGTGAGGGAGGGACACCCCCCCACGCCAGAGACTGACCTTGGAGTCTCCGTTGCACAGAGCCATCGGGGCTGGGGCCGCGGCGACGGCGACCAGAGATGAGACGGGGCGGGAGAGGGCCGCGAGGGTCGACGCGACGGGCCACGACTAAGAAGAAGGCCTGGTCGAGAAGCGGGCGGGCAAGAGGCGCGGAGAGGAGCTAGCTGCCTGCGAAGCGCCGAGTAGAGCAACAGCCGCGGAGCGCGGGCCCCAGCGCCGCGGGAGAGCAGACCAGCAGCGCGCACGCTGCCCCCGCCTCCTGCTTCCGCCCCGGCCAGCCACTGGGAGGAGCCAGAGCCCGTGTGGCTAGGCTGCCGAGCGGCGGACACCCGCAGCTGCCGTGGCAGCCACGGAATAAGCCTGCCTCTGGAGGAGGGGACTTCGGCGTCCGGCCCCGCCTCCGTATCAGTCCCCACCGCCGAGGCCCGCCCCCAGGAAAAGAAACCCACGGGTCTCCGTCCTGCCCGCCCACGAGAGGCGGGGCCTTCGGCTCATAGCTCCGCCCCCACCCCGCTCTGGCCCGCCCTTGGAAGGAGGAGCCGGCGGCAACGAGCTTAGCTGCCCCTGTCCCGCCCCGGCACCTGGCAGCCGGCGCGGCTTGGAGGGCGTGTGGCGCTTTACCCCACTCCCGGCCGCTAAAGCCGGCCTTGGGTGAAAACCCAAGCCGCAGTCCGCTTGCTGTTTGCCGGCCGGCCTGCAGCCTTGGACGGCTGTGAGAGACTTGTGGCCCTGAGCAGGAGGCCTCCAGAGAAGCTGGGTCTCTGGGGAACGCTTACCGGGTGGTGCGGCCTCATCTCAGCTTGCGGTCCATGGGGGAGGCCAAAGCTGCTTTGAAGAGTTTCATGGTGACACAGCCGTGGGCTTTAAAGTAATATTTGATCACTTAGGTCCCTCAGAAGTTCTACATCGGGTGCAGAATTTTCAAAAGGAAGGGGTTTGGGAGCGGCAATCTGATGGAAAACTGAACCCGAGGACGGGAGCTCTGTTCGCACAGAGTGTTTTTATTTTTATTTGGATATTTTGTGGGGAAGAGGGAGCAGTCTTTCCAGCTACTCCAGGCATCCATCAATGCAAGGTATTATAGTTCCTTGAATTTGGTCACCTAGGGGTCTAAATCAGGGTTAGGGAATAAATAATAACACTTGCAACAACTTTAGTTTACAAAGCCCTTTAACAAATATTCAGTCATTTATAATACAGGCAACATTTGCTGAGCTAATGTTATGTGTCAAACTCTAGTCCAGGTATTAAAGGTCTAGAGTGAGACAGCCCAAACTTCCAAAATCTCATTTTATTCTAACTAATCCCATGGAAGTAGTGCAGTAAGATTGATGTTCTTATACACTTTTACTAATAAGAAAATTAAGGCTCATTGAGATTATGTGCTTCTCCCTCAAGAGGCTCCTGATCTGGGAAAGAATAGATGGTTTGTTAGTAAAATATTTACATGATCAAAAGGCCCAAGGCCTTCCTAGACCTTAGGCTCAAAGAAAGTATTTTATTTACCTTTTTTTGAGGAGAAAAATGGATACTTGAACTGTCTAAAGCCATGGAGATTGTGTTCTGTTGATAGGTCTGAGTGAACAAACCAGAGAACAGTGTCGGAACCAATAGGAGAAGTGCATCAACATCCACCTGGAATGGAATGGAATGTGATGTGTTGGCATTAAGGATTGGTTAAACCGCACTGGTATTAGATAATGCCTAGTTTAAATATATTCTAGTGGTCACTTGTGCTTATGGCTAAGAATGTCAGCATGTACCACAATCCTTATAGCTTAAGTCTTCTGCAACTTTTGCCTCTGTTCACCCCTTCCTCCTTCTTGAAAATGGATTTCCTTACAAGGCACCACAGAGATGTCTTTTCACCTCCATAATTGTTCTCCATCACCTTTTCTTGTTGCTCTTCCTGTATCTTTCCTACAGAAGGAAACTTAAGTATTGGTTTTCTTCAGTATTTCCATTCCTAGCCCTCTTCTCCGGAGAAGGCAATGGCACCCCATTCCAGTACTCTTGCCTGGAAAATCCCATGGACGGAGGAGCCTGGTAGGCTGCAGTCCATGGGGTTGCGAAGAGTCGGACACGACTGAGCGGTTTCACTTTCACTTTTCACTTTCATGCATTGGAGAAGGCAATGGCAACCCACTCCAGTGTTCTTGCCTGGAGAATCCCAGGGACGGCGGAGCCTGGTGGGCTGCCGTCTATGGGGTCGCACAGAGTTGGACACGACTGAAGCGACTTAGCAGCAGCAGCAGCCCTTTTCTCATCTTACTGCTCACCTGTTTTCCCTAGGGCACTTACTTAAAAATACAGACTTGCTTAAAAACACTTGATAAACTCTATCATGACAGCTCTCTCTTCTGAGCCCCAGGTCTCTATTGTAGTATATAACCCCAGTTAGATGTTCAATGTCATAGTGGGTCCTAAACTCAAGTCCAAAACGCAACTTTGTTCAAGACTATTCTTGCCAATTTTCTGTTCATTTGTTCTATCAAGTATTGAAAGGACACTAACATTTCCAAACATAATTGTGATTTTATCAGATTCTTATAGTTCTATCAGTTTTTGTTTTATGTATTTTGAAGTTCTGTTTTTAGGGTCATAAATGTTTGTGTGCGTACTGAGTTACTTCAGTCATGTCCAACTCTGTGACCCCATGGACTGTAGACCATCAGGCTCTTCTGTCTGTGGTATTTTTCAGGCAAGAATACTACAGTGGGTAGCCGTTCCCTTCTCCAGGGGATCTTCCTGATCCAGGGATCAAACCCCAATCTCCTGCATAGCATGCAGATTTTTAACCATCTGAGCCACCAAAGCCCCATAAATGTTTAGGGTCGTTATTGATCCCTTTATAGTTATAGGATGATATTTTTTAGGTCCCCAGTAATATTCTTCACTCTGAAATTTACTTTGTCCAGTATTAAAATATTGCACATTGCTTTCTTGATTGGTTCTTGGCATGATATATTTTTTGCAACCATTTATACTGTTCGTGTCTTTATGCTTAAACAAGTGTTTCTTATAGACAGCATACAATTGGGTCTTGCTTTAATTCGAGTGTTTGTATCATTTACAATTAAATGTGTTTATTGATATGGTTAACTTTATTTCTTTAATCTGGAGATTTTCAAGGCAGTAAGCTGGGGCAATTGAAGGGCTCATCTCTTTTGTGTCCTGTCTCTCAGAAATCACTGTCCTTTATTGCTCAATACCCAGTATCTTGAAACCATTGTTGCATACATTTTGTTGTTGCCAGAAGGGCACATCCAGTTCCTTACTCAATTTTTGGCAGAAATGAGTCTTTTAATGGTTAATTGAAGTATCTCAAACCTATAAGGTCTTCCTTCTGTTACTGGTCCTATCATACTGTTACATGATTATTAAGCTTAAGAGTGAAGATTGCCCTGAATTCAGAGCAACTTAGGCAACATAGAGTAGTGATGCTGATTCTTACAAGTGTAATTGTGTGGTTTCTGGGACCAACACATTTTTTGTATTTGAGTGTTCTTAATTTTATTTTTAATTGGAGGCTAATTGCTTTACAATGCTGTGTTGGTTTCCTGCTGTACAACAACGTGAGTCAGCCATAAGTATACATATTTCCCCACCCTCATGAGCCTCCCTCCCACTGGAACCAACACATTTTAAAATAAACATTTCAGAAAATCCACAGAGAGAAAATTTATATGACTTTTCAGATCTGGTGAGTATCATAAAATATTTATTTCAAATATAATCCATGGTCATCCCACTTCATCTTTCAAACATTTAATATTTTTCAATCTTCTATTAACAAAAAAATTAACTTTTAAGTTTATGAAGAATATTAGGTATAAGATTAAAATGTGGCAGGAAGTACATAGGTTTTTAAAACCCTTTTAGGATGGTTGTTGTTGAGTCGATAAATCACGTCCGACTCTTTGCAACCCCATGGACTATAGCAAGGAATTTGATCAAATTCATGTCCGTTGAGTTAGTAATACCATCGATGCATCTCATCCTCTCCCCGCCCCCCCTTCTCCTGCCTTCAATCTTTCCCAGCATCAAGGTCTTTTCCAGTGAGTCAGCTCTTTGAATCAGATGGCCAAAGCATTGGACCTTCAACTTCAGCATCAGTCATTCCAATGAATAGTCAGGGTTGATTTCCTTTAAGATAGACTGGTTTGATCTCCTTGCAGTCCAAGGGACTCTTAAGAGTCTTCTCCACAGTTAGAAAGCATCAATTCTTTGGCACTCAGCCTTCTTTCTGTCCAGCTCTCACATCCATATGACTACTGGAAAAACTATAGCTTTGACTAGACGGACCTTTGTCAGCAAAGTGATTTCTCTGCTTTTTTAATAAGCAGTCCAGGCCTGTCACAGCTTTCCCTCCAAGGAGCAAGTGTCCTTTAATTTCACAGCTGCAGTCACCATCCGCAGCGATTCTGGAGCCCAAGAAAATAAAATCTGTCACTACTTCCACTTTTCCCCCTCTATCTGCCATGAAGTTATGGGACTGGATGCCATGATCTTATTCTTACCAATGTTGAGTTTCAAGCTAGCTTCTCCATTCTCCACTTTCACCCTTATCAAGAGGCTCTTTACTTCCTCTTCACTTTCTGCCAGTTAGAGTGGTATCATCTGCATATCTGAGATTGTTGGTATTTCTCCCAGCAGTCTTGATTGTAGCTTGTGACTCATCCAGCCCAGCATTTCTCATGATGTACTCTCCATATAAGTCAAATAAGCAGGGTGACAGTATACAGCCTTGTGGTAGTCCTTTCCCAATTTTGAACCAGTCAGTTGTTCCACGTCCAGTTCCAACCATTGCTTCTTGACCTGCACACGGGTTTCTCAAGAGGCAGGTAAGGTGGTCTGGTATTCCCATCTCTTTAAGAATTTTCCAGTTTGTTGTGATTGACAGAGTTAAAGGTTTTAGTGTAGTCAGTGAAGCAGAAGTAGATGTTTTTCTGGAATTCCCTTGCTTTCTCCATAATCCAAATAATGTTGGCAGTTTGTGAGTTAATAAAAAAAAATTCTGAAAACAGCTGTACTAAATCTGATCATAAATTTTTTGTCCAAAATCTTCTTAATAGCTCCCCATTGCTCTTGGGATAAATTCCAGACTTCTAGCATTTCTTGCTTGTACTTGGAGACTTGGCCGGTCCCTGTTTACTTTGTAGCCTGCTCTGATCACTGCCCCTCTCACTCGACTCTCTAGCCATATTGAACTGCCTTCATTCCTTAAATGTGACACGTTCTGTCTTGACTTGGGCCTTTTGCACATAAATATCTCTTGTCTAGAATATTTCTGTTCCCCTCCCCACAACTCTGAAGTCTTGAGTTAGATATCTCTTCCTCTGTCTTGCTCTGGTAACCCTTTCTCCTTCATTATTACTCACCACCCCCTACAATGTTTACCGTCCACTTGTTTCTGTCCACAGAAAAGCCCTGGAAACAATATCAACCCAGTAGCAACAAGCAAGCCTAACACCCAGACTCTAGTTTCTAAATAGCAGTCTCCAGCAAGAGGAATCAGGACTTCTTGGAAAAATAGCTAATTTCAGGATGGAGGCATGGACAAAGTGACCAGGAATATCTTTTTGTGCAGGGAAGTTAGGAAGTGCTCAGAGAATGATAGGAACATTTCAGAGGGACACAGAATTCACTTAGAAAGAATTTTACTGGCCAAATCTGGAACAGTGTAGTGAAATAGCGATGATAAACAGCGTATATTCTCTGAATAAATTAAGAACCCATCCGTCTATAATGATATAGATAAATGAATGAGTAAATGGAGAAAAAACATTCTTAAATATGTCAACTAATAAAATTCAAAGGATTAATTGAGTTAGATAATCATTATTTGTACACTCTACTATATATAAAATAGTCAACAAGAACCTACTGTACAGGGAATTCTATATAATATTCTGTAATAACCTATATGGGAAAAGAATCTGAAAAATGTGGATATATGTATATGTATAACTGAATCATTTTGCTATCCTCCTGAAACTAACACAACATTGTAAATCAACTATCCACCAACTAAAAATTAAATTTAGAAAAATCCTCATTTGGCAAACACCATAGAAATAATAGATTCAGACAAGAAACATCACTGGATGGTAAAATTCATGGATGAAAATGGAGGATCAAGAGCAGGTTTTATTTATATTGTCTCAAAATAATAATTATACAAGGAAAATAGTAACTTTACAGTGGAGAAACTTGAGGAACCTCTTACTCAAGTGATAGAAGTTAGCATCAATAGTAGTGGAAAAATCAATGTGTATCATCTGATGGATGCAGTAAGCCAACCATAGTATTACTTCAGTAGTGTTTGCCTAAAATGTGTTATCTAAGGATGAGTAAACATCAGGCAAAACCAAATGGAGGCACATTTCAAAAACTATCATTGGTCCATTACCTTTCCTTTGCAACAAATACCCTAAAACCTAGTGGTTTAAAATAACATTATTTGTTGCTGTTGTTCAGTTGCTCAGTCATATCCAACTCTTTGCACCCCCATGAACTGCAGCATGGTTTAAGATAACATTATTTACTTTATTACAGTTTGGGCAGGGCAAGTGGCTCAAACGGTAAAGAATCTGCCTGCCATGTAGGAGAAATGGGTTTGATCCTTGGGTTGGGAAGGTCCCGTGGAGAAGGGAATGGCAGCCCACTCCAGTATTCTTGTCTGAAGAATCCCATGGACAGAGGAGCCTAGCAGTCTACAGTCTGTGGGGTCGCAAAGAGCCGGACGTGACTGAGGGACTAACACTTTCACTTTTCACCTTCAGCAGGAGCAGCTCTTTTCTGCCCTAATATGTCCGCAGCTCCACTGGACCTCAGCTAGAGGTGGTCAAAGGCTGGGAGCTAGAACCATGTGAAGGCTTTCACACATCTCTAACACCTAAACTGAGAGGCTCAAACAGCCGAGAGCCAGGAAAGTTACAGCCCATCTGGCATCTCTCTCTGTGTGTAGTCTCCCCATTACCACAGTTCATGGTACCTGGATTTCCTATGAGTCAGCTCAGGATTCCCAGGGACTATGAGTGTGTCTATGAAAGAGACACACACAGAGACAGAAAGAACTGGTGAGAGCCAAGTAGAAGCTGTGTGACCTTTTCTGTCTAGAAAGTTACAGTTTATTTCTCTGCACTGTATTCATGGAATAAGTTCCAGGTTCTGAAAGAACATGAGAACTGCAAATGTGGTACAATGCTTGGAAAATATAATCAGCTAGTGATCTTAGAAAATGAAGGTCAGTCTGAGGAACTGTTCTAGGTTGAAGGAAAATAAAGAGACATGACAGTTGAGTGAAATATACACACCTAGATCTTTTGCTATAGGGTATTACTGGGTCAGTTGGCAAACTTTGAATACTCCAAGTGAATGGTTTATGGGAGCTCTTTGTACTGTTATTGCAACTTTGCTATACGTTTAAAATAATAAATGAAAAAATAAAATATTCCATAAAATTTGTTGTTTAAAAATCTTTCATGAAGCAACAGATGACGGTGTAATGAAATAACCACCCACATTTGATACAGGTATATTTTTGAATGTCACGTTTTATTAAAGCAGATCACTGAATGCTATTATCATAACTATATTTTTATTGATTACCCCTGCCATGCTCTCTGTCTCAACTATTCTCTCAAATTTTCATTCCTTTCTCTTAGAGTTGAACTGACAGTCTCCTGGTGAGAATTGATTCAGCCAAATCCTGTCTCTTTTTCATCTCTAGGAAAAGGAGGAATACAACTTTTGCCTTTGAAAAGTTTTTAAAATTTCTAATGACGAAAACCTGTAACAATAGTAGTGTCAACTTTAAAAAAAATGCAC
Organism: Giraffa tippelskirchi; assembly: GCF_054371585.1. Classification (NCBI taxonomy): domain Eukaryota; kingdom Metazoa; phylum Chordata; class Mammalia; order Artiodactyla; family Giraffidae; genus Giraffa; species Giraffa tippelskirchi. Next base: position 125,776,150 of record NC_137276.1, on the reverse strand, counting down.
AACATGAGAGTTGCGAGTTAAGTTTTATTTGAAGCATAATGAGGACTGCAGCCCCAGGAGACAGCACCTCAGAGAGCTCTAAGAAACTGTCCCAAAGAGACTGGGGGGAAGGTCAGTGTATATGTGATTTTGGTGAATAGGGAATACATGCCATCAAGCATATATTTCTTCAGGTGGTTTCTGCTAGTGTTGTGAAGCTTTTGGTCATGAGGAAAAGTCATCACCACGAAGGATTTCAGTGCCTTTGCATATATGAGGAGATGAAAGAATTGGACTCATAAAATTGGCTCCTGAAAATATCTGTCTGAAGACCTGTGCTGCCAGTTTTCACCACCGCCCCTTGCCAGCAGCACGTGACTTAAATATTATAGAGGTAGATGGCAAGTGCCAATTTGTAGTTGACAGTAGTAGTAGTAAATCTTACATAGCACTTTATATGCCAAAGCACTGTTCTAAATTTCTTACATATATCAACTAATTTAATCCTCATAACAGTCCTATGAGATGGATACTATTATCATCAGCTTGTTGCCCTTTTATGACTGAGAAAACAGAGACAGACTAAGGTTATACAGCCAGTAAACCACAGAACTGAGATTCAAACCAGGCCAGCTAGCTGTAATCTTTTATTGTTTATTAAACATTCAAAATATACACTGCCAGACAATCCTCAAAACACACATACCACTTGGCACTTTTTAAAACAGAACAATGGCCCTCTTACCACTGTTTCTTTCAGCAGTTTGCAGTGCGGCACAAATTCACTGGGTGCTTATATATTTGTGTGCATGCGTGTGGCCTCAGTTGCTCAGTCGTGTCCAACTCTTTGCGACCTTATGTACTATAGCCCACCAGGTGCCTTTGTCCATGAGATTATCTTGGCAGGAATACTGGAGTAAGTTGCCATTTCCTCCTCCAGGGGATCTTCCCCACCCAGGGATGGAACCCATGTCTACTGCATTGGCAGGCAGATTCTTTACCACTGAGCACCCGGGAAGCCTTTGTTTATGTATTTAATTGTGGTTTTAAAGGGCTTCCCAGGTAGCTCACCTGGTAAAGAATCCTTGGCTGGTAAAGAATGTTTAGCTGGTAAAGAATCCGCCTGCAATGCAGGAGACCCGTGTTCTACCCGTGTTCTACCCGTGTTCTATTCTTCCATCAGGAATTTCTCCTGGAAAAGGAATAGGCTACCTACTCCAGTATTCTTGGGCTTCCCTGGTGGCTCAGATGGTAAAGGATCAGCCTGCCATGCAGGAGACCTGGCTTCAATCCTTGGGTTGAGAAAATCCCTTGGAGGAGGGCATGGCAAACCACTCCAGTATTCTTGCCTGGAGAACCCCATGGACAGAAAAGCCTGGCAGGCTACAGTCTGTGGGGTCACAAAGAGTTGGACACGACTGAGTGACTAAGCACAGCACAATGGTTTTAAAAACTACATAACATAAAATTTACCATCTTAACCATCTTTAAATGTACAATTCAGTAGTGCTAAGCATATTCACATTGTTGTGCAACAGAGAGACCTCCATAACTTTTTCATTTTGCAAAAACCAACATCCCATTTCTTCCCCGTCTCAGCCTCTGAAAGGCACCATTGCATTTTTTGTTTCTATGAATGTGACTACTTTAAATACCTCATATAAGTGAAATCATACAGTATTTGTCTTTTTGTGACCAGCTTATTTCACTTAGCATAATGTCCTCAAGTTTCAACCATGTTGTAGCATGTGAAAGAATTTCCTTCCTTTTTAAGACTGAATAAAATTATATTTTATATGAAAAATATATATGTATAACTGTTTATCCATTTAACTGTCCATGGGCATTTGGGTTGCTTCCACATCTTGGCTATTGTGAATAATGCTGTTGTTGGAGTGTTCATATATTAAAAACTGAAAATATAAGGATGAAACACGGTAACTCAGAAAATAGCTCACAGTGAGGGTGAAGAAAATGAAGCTCTTCAGGTTTTGGAATGTAGTATGCTTTCGTACTTATACTTTTTGTATAACTGATGATAACACTTTACATGGAATTTTAAAATTTAGGACTTTAAGCTGTTTAAGTATATAAAAATCACCTTTTATAATGTCCATGAATTTAGAGTTCTGGCAATAGGCATCATAATACTTATACAAGTACATGTGTTACTGAACTTGGGGCTACTCACCTGCCACACAGTAGGGGCAATTTATAACACTGAGTTATGGTAAAGGAAAGTACAGTGTTTATTGCAGACGCCATCCAAAGAAAACAGGAAACGCATGCTCAAAGCCTGGAGAAGGAAATGGCAACCCACTCCAGTATTCTTGCTGGAAAATCCCATGGACAGAGAAGCCTGGCAGGCTACAGTCCATGGGGTCACCAAGAGTCATACACCACTTAGGGACTGAACCACCACCACCATGCTCAAAGAACCCGAACTTCCCTATGGCTTTCAGGGAAGATTATTAAAGGCCACATTTAGGGTGAGAGCTGCAGAGTACATGCCTTTCTTCTGATTGGTTGGTGGTAACAGGTGTTTTCAGGAATCTGGATCATCAACTTTCTGGTTCCACCAGTCTGGGGTCTGGTTCTTGTGCTCAAAAGGTAATCACAATCCTCTGCCTTGGTAGGGGTCTTAGTTCCTGCAGAACAACTGAAAATATGTGTCAGATTGTTACCTAAAACAGCTTTATTGCTGAACATTGTTTCTTGATTGCTTTTCCTTTGTTTCCTTCACTTCCTTAATTAGTAACTGCTTGAGTCTGCTCTTTGGAATTCAGGGAAGGCCTAGGAGGACAAAGCTTTTTTTTTTTCCTACAAGAAAGAACTGGGGACATGAAGGGACTTTGTACCATACTTGGGAGGGCCCCCAGGATCCTGCTCAGTTTCAACCCCTCCTTTTCTTTAATACTCCTCAATCTTGAAGGGGATCAGGAATGGGACAAGAAAGGGAATCAAGTTTTGGGTAGAGAGGTTAATCATAAATTTGGCAGGGGAACTTGGTTTTAAAGGATCTCAGTTTCACATATATTATGGGCTTAATTTGTAACCAATAGTTTGCTGTTTTTAAATTCCTACATTTTCTTAATAACAAGCTCTACATTCAGAGCCTGAATCTGAAACAGGACAAAAGAGAGCAGGGTACAACCTTTAGAAGAATGACATAGCCATAGGACATGACAAAACCGAGTAAAACCAACTAGGTCCCAGATGGCAGATTTGACTTCCAATGGAGCTTGAGCCTCATTATATGCTCATTGTGATACATTTAGTTCAGTTCAGTCGCTCAGTCATGTCCGAATCTTTGCGACCCCATGGACTGTAGCACGCCAGGCTTCCCTGTCCATCACCAACTCCCAGAGCTTACTCAAAATCATATCCATCCAGTTAGTGATGCCATCCAACCATCTCATTCTCTGTCGTCCCCTTCTCCTCCTGCCCTCAATCTCTCCCAGCATTAGAATCTTTTCCAATGAGTCAGTTCTTCACATCAGGTGGCCAAAGTATTGGAGTTTCAGCTTCAGCATCAGTCCCTCCAATGAATATTCAGGACTGATTTCCTTTAGGATTGACTGGTTGGATCTCCTTGCAGTCCAAGAGACTCTCAAGAGTCTTCTCCAACACCACAGTTCAAAAGCATCAATTCTTCTACCTTGCTGGCATGTGAAATGAGCATAATTGTGCAGTAGTTTGAACATTCTTTGGCATTGCCCTTCTTTGGGATTGGAATGAAAGCTGACTTTTTCCGGTCCTGTGGCCTTTGCTGAGGTTTCCAAATTTGCTGGCATATTGAGTGCAGCACTTTCACAGCATCATCTTTTAGGATTTGAAATAGCTCAGCTGGAATTTCATCACTTCCACTGCCTAGCAAATTGTGGGTACCCAACTAATAAAGACTCTGTCTGCAATGTGGGGGACCTGGGTTCAAATCCTGGGTTGGAAAAATCCCCTGGAGAAGGGAATGGCAACCCACTCCAGTATTCTTGCCTGGATAATTCCATGGACAGAGGAGCCTGACTGGTTACAGTCCTTGGGGTCATAAAGAGTCAGACACGACTGAGTGGCTAGCACTTTGACTTTTCACTATATTCTCTGTCCTAATTTTTAAAACCATGTACATTAGAACATGACAACAAGTAGGAAAATTTTAACAGCAGAGAACAGGTATATTAATTTCTAAAATATATGCAGCACATTATAATAAATAAAATAAAAATTACCAAGACCTGAGTGAGAAAGGTGCAGACAAAATTCACAAAATAGACAGTTGTTGTTGTTTGATAAGTTGTGTCCAACACTTTTGCGACCCCATGGACTGTAGCCTGCCAGGCTCCTCTGTCTGTGGGCTTTTCCAGGCAAGAATACTGGAGGGGGTAGCCATTTCCTTCTCCAGGGTATCTTCCTGATCCAGGGATGGAACCCTGCATTGACACATGGATTCTTTACCACTGGGCCACCTGGGAAGCCCAAAATAGGCAGTATAGATAGTTAATAAACATGATATGCTATTTTAAATATTTTGGTGTCATTTCCCCAACCTTCTGAAATTCCATAAAATGAGAGAAGAAAAAATTTTAAGTAAAGTATGGCAATATTGGATAAATAGGTAGAAGGTAATAAGCAGAGAAAAAATGTTTCTGACAGGAGTGCAAAGTGACACAACTACTTTAAAAACACTGGCAGTTTCTTGTAAAGTTAAATATACACATCGCATGCTGTGCTATGCTTAGTTGCTCAGTCAGGTCTAACTCTTTGCAACCCCATGGACTGCAGCCTGCCAGGCTCCACTATCCATGGGGATTCTCCAGGCAAGAATACTGGAGTGAGTTGCCATGCCTTCCTCCAGGGGATCTTCCCCACCCAGGAATCGAACCTAGTTCTCCCGCATTGTAGGTGTATTCTTTACAATCTGAGCCACCAAGGAAGCCCATACACATAGCATGCTGCTGCTGCTAAGTCACCTCAGTCGTGTCTGACTCTGTGCAACCCCATAGATGGCAGCCCAGCAAGCTCCGCCGTCCCTGGGATTCTCCAGGCAAGAAGACTGGAGTGGGTTGCCATTTCCTTCTCCAGTGCATGAAAGGGAAAAGTGAAAGTGAAGTCGCTCAGTCATGTCCGACTCTTAGAGACCCCATGGACTGCAGCCTTCCAGGCTCCTCCGTCCATGGGATTTTCCAGGCAAGAGTACTGGAGTGGGGTGCCATTGCCCTCTCCATACACATAGCATACAACTCAGCAATCCTATCCTAGGTAATTGCCCACAAGAAATGAAAACTTTATTTACATAAGAACATGTATGCAAGGGTTTATAGTGACTTTATTGCCAAAATCTGAAAATAATCCAAATGTTTTCGAACTAGTGAATGGATAAACACATACTGGTACATTCATACAGTGAAATGTTACTCAGAAAAAAAAAAAAGCGGGGGTAGGGGGAGGTACACAGAAAGGAACTATAATACAGGCAACAACATGGATGAATCCCAGTGCATTATGTGGATTGAAAGAAATCAGACTTAAAGGCTACATATGGTATGATTCCATTTAATTGACATTTTGGAAAAGTGAAACTATAGGGATTAAAAACATATCAGAGGATCTTCCCTGGTGGTAAAGAATCCTCCTGCCAGTTCAGGAGATGTGAGTTCCATCCCTGATGAGGAAAATCCCACATGTCTCAGAGCAACTAAGCACCACAACTATTGAACCTGTGCTCTAGGGACCAGGAGCCACAACTACTGAAGCCCATGTGCTCTGGAGCCCATGCTCTGCAACAAGAGAAACCACCGCAACAAGAAGCCTGCCCACCACAACTAGAGAGTAGCCCCCACTCGCTACAACTAAAGAAAATCCTGCACAGCAATGAAGACCCAGTGCAGCCAAAAGTAAATATATACATTAAAAAATATTTCTTTCTTTATGGCTATGCTGGGTCTTCATTGCTGTGTGGGCTTTCTCTAGTTGCGGAGAGTGGGGGAATACTCTCTAGTTGTGGTGCGCTGGCTTCTCATTGTGCTGACTTCTCTTGTTGTGGAGCACTGGCTCTAGGCGTGTGAGCATCACTAGTTGTGGCACGTGGGCTCTCCAGCACATGATCAACAGGCCAGGCACATGGGCTTAGTTGCTCCATTGCATGTGGGATCGTGCAGGATCAGGGATCAAACTCGTGTCCCCTGCATTGGCAGGCAGATTCTTTACCACTGAGCCACCAGGGAAGCCCAAAAATAAATAAATAAAATTATTAAAAGCAAACAAACAAACACATCGATGTTTTCCAGGGGCTAGGGGCTGGGTGGGGAGGCTGATTTCAAATGAGCCCAGAGAAGTTTTCAGAGTGATAAAACTATTCCATGTCTTGATGGTGGTTGTGGTTATCCAACTATTTGTGGAAAATGGCTCATATTTGTCAAGACTCATAGAACTGTCCACTAAAATTTTACTCCTCCCCGTCCCCGCCAAAAAAAGCAATTAAAAATTCTGAGGAAACAACAAAAAAAAAAATTCTGAGGAAGATACAGAAGACTCCAGTTCACTATCATATGAATGAAAAGGTAAGAAATCTGCAACCACACACAGTTTTAGGAAGAGACCACTAGATGGCGGTATTAATTTCTTAATAGAACCCAGGAAAAATTTGAAGCTCAAAGACCAAAGGCCTGGGAGTGGAGCAGTTTTTTGAAAACTTTCCTGAAAATCCATAGCTATAAATCCTGTTGTCCAACACTGCAGTGGTTTCTGTGTTTTTCCTCAGGTCGGTCTCCCAGTCTTCCATTGATTCTGCAAGGCCATCAATATCCTTCTAGTAAAGTTCTTTCTCAGTTCGTTTTTGTTTTCTGAAACAGACCAAATAGCAGAACACTTGTTGCTGTCCAACCCTTTGGACAGTCATGTCCAACCCTTTGAGACCCCATGGACCACAGCACGGCAGGCTTCCCTGTCCTTCACTAATTCCCAGAGTTTGCTCAAACTCATGTCGATTAAGTTGGTGATGCCATCCAACCATCTCATCCTCTGTCGCCCCCTTCTCCTCCTGCCCTCAATCTTTCCCAGCACTAGAATCTTTTCCAATGAGTTGGCTCTTTGCATCCGGTGGCCAAAGTATTGGAGCTTCAGCACCAGTCCTTCGAATGAATATTCAGGGTTGATTTCCTTTAGGACTGACTGGTTTGAATCTCCTGGTAGTCCAAGGGATTCTTGAGTCTTCTCCAGCACCATAGTTCAAAAGCATCAGTTCTTCAGTGCTCAGCCTTCTTTATGATTAATTCTCACATCTGTAAATGACTACTGGGAAAACCATAGCTTTGATTAGGTAGACCTTTGTTGGCAAAGTGATTTTCAATACGCTGTCTAGGTTTGTCAGCTTTTTTTCCTAGCAGCAAGTGTCTTTTAATTTCATGGCTGTCTTCACTGTCTGCAGTGATTTTGGAGCAGAACATTAGTTAACCAATGTTTTCTTTGTTTTGTTTTTCTTACTTTTCATTACATAGAATCTTGAACATGTATGAAATAAACAGAATGGTATAATGAATTTCAGTATTACCAAACATCAGTAGTTATTGGTAATCTACCATTCTTAATTTATCAAACCTTCATCCTTCCCAATCCCCATGCAAATAGCTTTTTATAGTCATTTTCCTAATGAGATAAGTTTACATCATTTTGAAATGCACAGTTTTTTAAAACAGGCTTACTTTTTCACAGCTAAATTGAGCAGAACACAAATATATTTCCTACATGCCCCTGCCCCACACATGCATAGTATCCCCCATAATCAACATTGCCCACAGAGTGGTACATTTGTGACATATCACTGTCACCCACAGTTCATAGTTCATGTTGGTGTCACACATTCTATGGGTTTGGGCAAATACATAGTGACATATAACTATTATTACACTATCATACAGAGTAGTTTCACTCTACCAAGCATCATCTGTGCTCCCCTTATTCATTCCTCCCTCTCCCTAATCCCTGGCAAAATGCACACATTTTGATTATATAATTCCCTTTTGTTTTGGATAGACCTAGTTTGGAAGTTTCTAGTAACATAAAGCAAAAAGAAAAGGGAACATTGTGGGAGAATGAAATGGAGCAGGACCCTATGGTCCTTGCTGCCCCCACCCCCATGCATGTCCTCTGCTTGCCTTTGGTCTGTGGAAAAACTTTAGCCAAAGAATAAATTTAATCAGAGAAGTGAGAAAATGCAAAAGCAAAGAAAACCAGTCAGATAGGACAAAACAATAATAGTTTAGTCAATAAGCAAGATCAAGGACCTTTAGTTCTTTCTCAAGGGCTGCAGATAATATTCTGAGCCATATCCCATGAGCTGTCTTATCGATACTGAAAACCTCCACCAAGTGAGATGTTAACTACATGATGACCAGACTGTAGCCACGATATAAGCTGCCACAATTCCAAGAATCGACCACAAAGAAATGGAAACAAACTGACCCTGAACTGAAGAGTAACTGTACTTAAAATTATCAAGACAACTCTGGTCAGACCACGAATGACCAATTGTAAGGTGACTGTCTGAGCTGACTGTGCTGTTTCTGCCTGGAGCCCCCTCCCTCTGTCTGTAACAGCTCTTGTCCCGATTGTTGAGGACAGGCAGAGTCGGCCTTTGGACAGACATGTGTCTCCTCCCCGACCACTACCCTGGTTGTCTGAAAGAAAGCAAATTTTTCTTTTCACCAATCTGGCTTCTTTACTGGCTTTCGAGCAGCGAGCACCCAGACTCTACTTTCAGTAACAAGAAGGCTAAAGAGATAAATCCAGTAGACAACTGGATTTCCAGGAGGAGTTAATGAAGAGGAAAGAAAGAAAGGAAAAATCAAATACATTATAAAAGAAAATTTCCCTAAACTCATGAAAAATTCTAAACTTTGTTCAAAAAGACCTAATAAATGTTGAATAAGATTAATAGAAAAACATACATGGTGAAAATTCTGAACTCCAAAAACAAAGGAAAACTCCACAAGCTTCCAAATGGAAAAACAGGATACCAGCAAAGGAATAAAAATTGATAGTGTCAACTGAAAAAATAAAGAAAGCATAATGTGAGAGCTGTGAGTTCAGTTCTATTTGGGAACTTATTGAAGACTAGAGCCCAGGAGACAGTCGCTCAGAGTTCTGATGAACCACACTAGGAAGAGGTAAGGGAGAGATCAGTGTATATGTGATTTTGGCAAAGTATATGCAATCGAGTAAACATCCGAGTAGAAGGTTGCTGCTAGTCAGGAGGAGCTGATGTTTCCTTTAATGATTTTAGTGCTTTTCTAGATATGAGAACATGCAAGAAATTTGGGTCATAAAATCTTCTCCTGAAAATAGCTTACTATGAGAAGGTCTGTTCTGCCCGTTTTCCCGAGCATAGAGTGCCTCATTCTTGATCTTCACCCTGAACTCCTTTCAGGGTGTGTCAAAGGTCAGCAACTGCAGTGGCTAGGGACTTCATTCTTGTAGAATCAGATGGTGAGTAACATTTTTTTTGTTGGCAAAAGTAAATAACAGGGAATTTCCCTGGTGGTCCAGTGGCTAAGACTCCTCACTCCCAATATAAGGGGCTGGGTTCAATCCCTGGTCAGGGAACAAGATCCCACATGCTACAACTAAATAAATAATTTTTAAAAGTAAATATCAGTAATATAATAATGTTATAAGTAACTTTTTTGGTGTAATTAATATCTTGTTTTTGAGAACTTCAGCCCCAAGTTATAGGAAAAAAGAAATAAAATTTTTTAAAAATCGATATAAAAATATGTTTTTTTGTTGTCCTTTGCTTTTGGATTCCTCGACCATGGATTGAACCCTGACCTTTGGGGGGTTCAATTCACTAGATAGCCAGGGAGTTCCCAAGGTGAACATATGTTTTATGATTAATAGAAAACAATTAAAATAGCATCACATTTTGGTGCTCTCATATTGGTGTACACTGACAAGTTTGAAATACAAAGGTTGATGAGGGGCAAACAGATGCAATTAATCACAGCTAAACATTATGCATTAGTATAAACTTTTTGGGGGACTATTTGGCAATATATTACATTTTAAATATTTATTTTGACCCAGAAATTTAACTTGTAAAATATATGTGTTTTATATTTACATATTTATACCCATTGATAATATTGATATATATTTTACATTTTACATATGTATTTGGGGGAGTTTTGGGAAAACAAATCATCAAACCAGAAGGCTAAATGGTCATCAGTGTTATAAATATGAGCCTGGTTGGTAAATTTTAGCAAATCCACACAACAGACTCTGACAGGCCTAGTGTAGACCCTGTGTTCACACTTAAGATTATTCAACTGTAAGTAATGGAGGATGGAGTGGGGCAATTGAAGGCAATAAAGGATTATGGCTACCTTCAGGAGGGTTTTACATTGGCAGTTTTACTAGCTTTATCAGAACATACCAATCAAGGAAGGCCAGTTTCCCAAAGAAAAGGGAGTTTTACTCCCTTTTACTCTCTACTCACTTAACAGAAGTGAGTAAGGGGCCCTCAGTATGTAAAAAGAGCAGCTGCTCTCGATAGTATTGGCTGAAAGTCCCCCGCAGTAGTGGCCTTATTTTCATAGTAGTGGTGACAGTTGCTCCACATTTGCTGAGCCTGGTGGGGGAGTGCTCCCAGATGTGTAGGAAAATGTCTCAGTTTGTCAGGCAGGAAGACTACCACAAGGCCTTATGATGAGTAAACAACAATTTGGGCATGACTTAGCTGTGGACATCCCTGGTGGCTCAGACATTAAAGAATCCACCCGCAATGCAGGAGATGCAGGTTACAGTCCATGGGGTCGCAAAGAGTCAAAACGACTGAGCAACTAACTGCTGCTGCTGCTGCAACTAACACTTCCACTTGTTTCACTTTAGCGGGGAAGACTTGCCTCTGTTCCATGTGATGGCAGCAAGGGCAGCTCAACCTGGGGCTGGAAGATTCACTTTCAAGATGGCTCACACACAGGGCTGGCAAGTTGATGCTGTTGAGTGGGAGCTCAGCCAAAACTGAGAGCCATGAGCCTTAGTTCCCTTCCAGGTGGTCCTTCCCTTAGTGCATGGAATTCAATTCTAAGAGTGATTATCTCAAGAGACAGAAAGTAAAAACTACCAGTTCCTTAAGACTTGAGCCTGGAAATTATTCCAGCATCACTTAACCTGTATTCTATTGTTCACAGAGCATAGATTCAAGGAAAGGGACATAGATTCTACTTCTCAAAGGGAGAAGTGATAAAGAATTTGGAAGCTATGTTTTAAAACTGCCATATCAAGTTGAGGGAAGACAATAAATGTTTTTAAGATTAGGGTTGGAACCTCTAAAAAGCCTCAAGAGTTTAGATACTTAACGTGAAGTATACATTATGTATGACCAGCTGGCTTACTATACATAATATCTGGCATTATATTACACCTTACTTACACCAAAATTGCACCATATTCTATATCAGAATTTCCTGACCCATCCCTCACCCTCAACATGCTTTTGGTCAGAATTCAGCTTCTAAATGAAAGGAATTGACCAAGACGGCTTTGGACTCTTTGATTCAGTATTATCATTTGAATGTCAGATCTGGATAGCCATGCTATAACGTTTAAACCTCTGGCAGATTGTGGAAAATGGAATAATGAGGACAATCATAAATATCATGAGATGTTTAGAAACTATTTTGTATTTAATTTTTTAGCTAGCCTGTACCTAATCAGGGGACTAAGTATCAAAGATCAGTTTGATCAACTTTAGGTAACCAAGTGGCCTTAAAAAAAAGAGTAATCATTTCATCTTTTCTTTTTGATGGGTTCAAGATGTATTAGCTATTGTATGGCTCTATTGGTTGCCTGAAAATAGTCAGGAGCAATTGTATTATTTTGGATTATTTTAGACAACAAATTAATATTAGTTGTTGGACTTCTTGGTTTGTGCTTCTGTGTGCCTGTGAGTCACAGTCAGTATGACCACATGTTTTAGAATAGAAACTTCTAGTCAGTGTAGACACCTATGTCTGGATCCCTCCTGGTAAGTTTACTGGACTTTAAAAAACAATATGTTACTAAGAGATTTGTTTTGACTACTTAGAAATGCAGGATGACTTGTCCACACTACAGGTCACAGTTGATGTAATAAGTACACGAAGGCCATCTGTACACACAAGAATAGTTCTGAGGGCTTACATTAACAAGACACAAATTTTTTGTTTATAATAATCTACTAGTACTGATTGCTATTGAATTTCTTGGCCTAATGGACTTCAGTATATTTTGTTATGGCATCTGAATATCTAAGAAAATAATTGGTCTATAGCATATTTCAGTAGTCTATGTTTTTTACCCTTGACGTTCCTGGAGTTTCTTTGAGGCTCTAGGAAACATCAGTAACAGTAACAATATCGGTATCAGAGGTACTGAATACAGTATCAGAGTAGGTGTAGGTATTACAGAGTTGGTATGTTGAGGTTAGTTATATTAACAATGATAATATAAGTAGAGTTATAAATTAATATATAACTACTTAATATATGTAACTACAGTTAATATTAACTCTGCAACCTATAGGATTTAGGGGGTAGATGACAAATACAACAGCAAATTATAATTCAAATGATTTATAATACATCAAAGTCCTTCTATTGGTACCTACACCTGAATTAAGCCCAAATTGCACCTTTCCTTCATGAGAATGTCTCAATTTTTAAAACACTTAAAAATCTACAGATAAATTATTACATGTCATTTGTTTTTAATAATACAAGAAAACATCACTGAACTGGAAGATTTTTATCTTCAGATTGAAATGATTTACTGATTCCCAGTGTGACAGATTAAACTATGTTTACAAATCCTTTGACATGCTTCCCTTCAAGAACACTTTACCGCCTGAGCCCCAGGGAAGTCTCCCTTCAAGAGGTGGAGCTTTATTCTCCTTCCCTTGAGTGTTGGCTGGACTTTATGACTTGCTTCTGATGAATGGAATTTAGTAGAGATTTAAAAACAAGTGACAGTAGGTGACATTTGAGACTGAGTCATAAAAGTATTGTAACTTCTTCCTTCCTCTTTCTCTTAGACCACCTGCTCTGCAGGAGACGAACCACCATGTTGGAAAACTATCTCATCAGTGTTACAGGGAGCTTCACATGGCAAGGAACTGGGGCCTCCTTCCAACGGCCATATGAGCGTGCCATCTCGGAAATGGATTCTCCAGCCCCAGTCAAGTGTTCAGATGACTGAAGGCCCAGCTGACATCTCACTGCAACCCCGTGAGAGATACCAAGCTGGAAGCACCCAGCTAAACCATTTCTGAACTCCTAGCCAACAACTGTGAGATAAAATGTTTACTCTTTTAAAGTGCTAAGTTTTGCAGTAATATGTTACTCATCAATAGATAATGAATATAACCAGAAAAGATTATGATTTAGTTTTTAAAAGACAGATCTAGAAATTAGGAAAAAAATCTTAAGTATCAGACAGAAAGAACAAGCTATTTACAAAAGAAATAAAATCAGGTGACTATTTCTTCCTTATCAGTAATAGTAGAAGTTGGAAGTCAACAACTACATTTTTTGAACATGCAAGGATTCGGTTTACCTATACATCCTGTTTCTTAAAAATAATGAAGGAAATTCTCTAACCATATAAAAACTGAATAGAATTTAATCATGATTGTACCAAGAACTTATGGGCAAGATAAAAAGCACACACACACAGACAGCTATTCTGCAATATGTAAATCTAAATGGATGCTGACAATATGAATGGGAATTTGTAATATGTTATAAAATTAGTCTCGAAATAGAAATTATTTCCATTACATACTTACTAGCTTAGTATTAAACTTTCTATTACATAATTCACTATTCAGCAAGTATTTACTTTTAATATGCCTAAGTACTTTAAAAAAAATCCTCAGCAAGTACATAGACCTTTGATGCTCACAAATGGAATTTCGCCTAAGAACTATCATCTCTGCCAAAACTTTCCCAAAACATTACAGAATGTCAGTCTTCAGAAATGCATTATTTGTATAGCTTGGTTTCATGTGTAAACTCTAGGTTACATTTAATAAATGTGTAACTTTTTAATTCAAATTTAACGTCCATCTTCAGGAATCCAAACTTTTTTCCCTGAATAATTTTGAGATAAAGTTATCAAAATTTCAACATTTGTATATGGAAGAGGCCAACAATAAGATGCTCTAAGGTTTGGTATGTTTATCTTGAATTATACATTTTTCTTTCTGGCCAAGCCATGGGGCTTACCAGATCTTAGTTCCCAGCCCAGGGAACAAACCTGGGTCACTCAAGTGAAAGTCCAGAGCCCTAACCACTAGACCACCAGGGAAATCCCTCTTTAATTTTAGGATTTAAGTTTTGTGGGTTTTTTTTATATGTAACCTACTTTTTTATTGGAGTATAATTGCTTTACAACATTAAGTTACCACTGTAGGAAGAAATGAATCGGCTATATGTATACGTATATCCTCTCTCTCTTGGACCTCCTCCCCTCGCCACCCGACCCCATCCTACCCACTTTAGTCTTCAGGGAGCACAGAGCAGAGTTCCCTGTACTATACACCAAGTTCCTACTTCACATGATAGAGTATTTATGTAAAACTTAATCTCCCAATTCATCCCCCCTCCCCTTGCCCCCTGTGGCTACCACCGGTGTTCCACGTCTGCGTTTCTCTTCCTGCCCTGCAAATAGGCGCTACAGGTTGCTCAAGATTAAGTTCTCCGTGATCATTTCAATAACGCACACCTGTTAACAAGAAACAAAATTTTAATATTTGGTTTTTACTAGATCTTTTACAGTAACTAAAAAATAGAACGATAAGGAAATCTTATCATTCCAGTATATCCAATTTAATTAGTTATCCAGACACCAGTTCCCCTAAACTTCTTCCTCCACTTTGAAAAACAGACTACGAAGAAAGCTAGCGCGCCTTGAGCAGTTTCATTCATTCCAGGAATAAGGAGGTAGGTACTGTAAGGAAGCGCTTAGACTTTTAGCCAGGACTCTTTTTTTATCCTTTGGAGGGCACAAAGCGTCTCTGCCTGCTAAGCAAATTCCATAAACTCAGTCCTCCTCCTCACTGTTTCTATCCGGCCCACGAAAGCAGGAGCATCACAAAATACCCAGCCATTGTTTGGACTTTGCCCACCTCCAGCCTAGTGACTAAATCAGTCCTGAATATTCATTGGAAGGACTGATGCTTAAGCTGAAGCTCCAATACTTTGGCCACCTGATGCGAAGAACTGGTTCATTGGAAGAGACCCTGATGCTGGGAAAGGTTGAAGGCAGAAGGGGACGACAGAGGATGAGATGGTTGGCTCGCGTAACCGACTGGATGGACAGGAGTTTGAGCAAGCCCCGGGAGTTAGTGACGGACAGAGGCCTGGCGTTCTGCAGTCCATGGGGTCGCAAAGAGTCGGACACGACTGAGCGACTAAACTGAACTGAGCTTAGTGACAAACCCTCTCTGAGTCGCCCTCTCTGAATCAGAGGTTGCACCGTAGAAACCTTTGGCTATCGGCAAAGGCCTAGCTGAATCCGCCCTCACGTGCCTGCAGGGGCCCAATGACCGAGAACCACGCTTTCCATACCGTCGCATGCGCTCACAGTTCCGGAGCTCAAGCGATGCCCCGCCCCGGCTGCACGGTGCGTTCGCGTTAATCCTCCCAAGAGGTCTCGGCCACTGGGGCTTCAGGTTCCTACTGAGCATTGTTTCCGAACTCGGCCACGAGAGCGTGTCTTGATTGGCTTGCCCTGGAGGCGGGTTCAGGACTTATTTGAGACTAGGACCACTTCCTGAAGCTCTAGACAGGAAGTTATCAGATGTCTATGGTGTCCGGTGGAGAAAGTGCTGTTTGCTGCTTTGGTGACGGCGAGAGAGGCCCGTGGGTCGGCGGGACTGGCCGTTTGGCCTCGCCGCAGCCAGGGGCCCGTTTCCATAGCAGCACCACGGCCCCGTCCTCAAGCCCAGACCCCGGCGCGGCTGCTCTGGGGGCTTCTTCAGGCTCCTTGACGCCGCTCCAAGGGGCACCTACCTGGGTTTTGCCTGGGCCTCCAGCCAACGGACTGGCTCCTGGCTTCAGCTCTGCGGGCCACAGTAAGAAGTGCCCTTATCAACCCGCGCCCTGCCCCGCTCCCTGAGCCATAGAGACCCCGGTCCAGAGCGACAGCCTTGGACCTGGGACTAGACGGATCCAAGACGCTCAGCCCCGGCCCCCCTCAAACGGGGCTCTGCATCGTTTCTGATATGTCACCCCCCGTCTCCCACAAGGACAACAGTCGGCAACGACGGCCAGGGACTTTTAACCACTCTCTAGATTTGAAGAGTGGTCCTCTGCCGCCGGGCTCCTGGGATGATAATCTTCCGGAGGTGGTGGGCGGGGAAGGGGACAAAGAAGCTCTTCTTCGGGATATCAGCACTGTTGATTTCTCAAAAACCCCACGGAGCTGCCGGGCGGAATTGAGCAGCATTTTGTTGTTGCTCTTTCTTTACGTACTTCAGGGCATTCCACTGGGCTTGGCGGGAAGCATCCCACTCATTTTGCAGAGCAAAAATGTTAGCTATACAGATCAAGCGTTCTTCAGTTTTGTCTTTTGGCCCTTCAGTCTCAAATTGCTCTGGGCCCCGTTGGTTGATGCGGTTTACTTTAAGAACTTTGGTCGTCGCAAATCTTGGCTTGTCCCAACACAGTATATATTGGGATTCTTCATGATATATCTCTCCACTCAAGTGGACCATTTGCTCGGAAATACAGATGGCAGAACCCCCGACGTGGTTGCTCTCACTGTGACTTTCTTTTTGTTTGAATTCCTGGCAGCCACCCAGGACATCGCTGTGGATGGTTGGGCGTTAACTATGTTATCCCGGGAAAACGTGGGTTATGCTTCTACTTGCAATTCAGTGGGCCAAACAGCCGGCTACTTTTTGGGCAATGTTTTGTTTTTGGCCCTTGAATCTGCCGACTTTTGTAACAAATACTTGCGGTTTGAGCCTCAACCCAGGGGAATCGTCACTCTTTCAGGTAGTGTATTTATTATGCTGTTAGGTTTATTGTACGCTTATAAATCCTTTCGACAGTGTGTGTTGGAACCATTATTTAATGAACTGGAAATCATATTATGGGAGATGATCCGAGGTAAGTTATCTGTTCTGCTAACATGAGCCTCAGCCAGAATGATTACATTAAAGCAGTCATAATTGATCAGTATTCTGAAGTGAGCAGGGAAAGGCAACTCATCCAATAAACATTGTTGTGTAAGAGCAAACAAAACTCTGAGTCTAGGGATACCTTGGTGCTTGCATAATAATACTCAGGTGCACATTTTTTAAAAGTCTGGCTGGTGTGAACACATGAACCCAGCCTGACTCTATGATTTTCCTTTTGTCTTTTGTTAGATTGAGATTTCTAGCTCCATGTTTTCTAGTCCATTCCTACCCTTACTCTTATACCAAGACCCACTTTCTATCTCATCTACTCTTCTGATGAATGGAACAGGGTTAATCCATTCAAACATTAGTGAGTGGGCTAAGTGACAGTTCAAAGGGCCTTCTGTGACTGAAGCCAGTTCCAGTCCTCAAAAAGTACTTATGAGAGTCAGGCTTTACATTTGCCCTTGTTGAATAAGATTTCATGATGTGGGTAAGTAAAGCTCCAGAAGCCGCCAAACAACCAGCTGAAAATGCAGTGAAGCAGGAAAGTACCAAAAGATACAGGACAGTACATACAGTGTTCCAAATATCTGAAGCAATGGTTTGTGGCATCTAATTTTGGGAAATGGTGCTGAAAGAAAGGTTGTGACCAAATTAAAGGTTGTTGACCAAATTGTTTAGTTGCTACCAGTAAGAGTTTAAAGTTTGTCCTGTATGAAATTGTGAATCCTGTAGGTTTCTCCCCCTTTCTACATGAGCATAATACATGGCCCTGTACTGTTTTCTGGTTTTTTGTTTTTGTTTAACTTTCCTAAAAACTAAGAAACAGTGTAAAATTACCAATATCAAGAACAACACTGGGACTGTAATAGAGTTCTTAATTCTGGTAATGATGATGAATTTAGGATGAATTTAGGATGATTGTCTTTTGAAGTTTAAACAGCTACTTTCTCTCATCTTCCTAGCATTAGGAGATTCCCAAAAGGTAAATGTCAGGTTATGGTGTGTGGTGGGGGCTTCCCTGGTGGCTCAGTGGTAAAGAATCTGCCTACCAATGCAGGAGATGAGGGTTCAATCTCTGGGTCAGGATGATCCCCTTGAGAAGGAAATGGCAACCCATTCCAGTATTCTTGCCTGGGAATGGGCAGAGGAGCCTGGCAGGCTACAGTCCATGGGGCACAAAAGAGTTTGACACGACTTAGTGAACAACAACAAGGTGAGTGGTGAGGGACTTTTAAGGGTTATGACATTCAGGAAAGGGAGGAAGGGATTCACAACTGTGTTTCTGGAATCGTATACACCCCCTCCACCCCCTGTAAGGGACCCCCTTTCTACTTCTTCAAACTGCTAGTGAGCCACCATTACTGATGAAATAATATTAATAGTTATACTTTTCCTCAGTTGGTTTAAGGCTGAACATAGTTGAGTGATACTGCTATGCACCTAGACGGATTTGTCTTTTAGTGTTCTGGGGTAGCATTCCTGCTCTGTGGATAATTTTCTGCTCAGAGATACTTTGTGAATGTGTCATATCAGCACCTTGTTGCTTTTTATATGTTTTGCTTTTTGTTCTTTATTGGGACTGTTCATATCACCAAAAAGGGCTAATAGGATGATGTGTTCCTTATTATGGGAAAGCCTCAGTAGAGAAATCAAGATTGAAGAGGCTATGGAAGCTTAATTACTGAGTAAATTAGAGCTTTCTTGTGTGTTAAATAAGTGACTAATACAATATCATTCCAGAGAATGCTGTTATCCATTCAAGAACCATTATAGCTATATCCTCCCTCGGCCACAACCGTGCCCCTTTGCGAAAATCAGAAATGTACCACTGGATTTTTCTTTACACTGGTTTATTATTTTGAATAGCTGTTTTTTTGGAATTTGAACTGTGTTCTCCAGGAAACTATAAAAATAGCTTACTTTTTAATAGAACTTTTATATCCGTAGTATATTGCTGTTTTGGGTTCAAGCATTTTAATAAGAGTTGAAGAGTTCCTGCTTTTTTCATTCTTCTTTGTACAACTGTACATCCCACATTTATAGTTTTTTTTTTTTTTTTTTTTGCAGAGGTGGGGTAACTTAGAAGAACCATTGGCTTTGAGGAATTTAGAGAGCACAGAGAGACTCATGGAGGAAATACAGTTGCTTAGGTAACAGGAGAGGCAAACACTGAGGTGACTGTTTACAAAGTGAGAAACTTTAAAAGAAGCATAATTTTTTTTT
The DNA here is from genome assembly GCF_054371585.1 of Giraffa tippelskirchi. Lineage (NCBI taxonomy): Eukaryota > Metazoa > Chordata > Mammalia > Artiodactyla > Giraffidae > Giraffa > Giraffa tippelskirchi. The sequence goes on along the minus strand of NC_137276.1, from coordinate 125,756,784 downwards.
AATTCTGGAGTATATTTTGTGATTAGCACTTTGTTTTGAGCTACAGATACATGGAGATAGAATACATTCGGAAAGAACAGTTTTTACATCAAGCAAGCAGTAATCTAAATAGGAAATTTAGAATGGAAGGATAGGATGAAAATATTTAATAGAATCCCTTAGAAAGAAAAAGTTATGCTGAGATTGGCTTTTGGTACCTTCAGGAATACAGAACAGTCCTTAACCCAGAGGTAACCTTTTGGTCCTGCTCCGTTGGTTTTCAAGGATCTTTAGTAGCAAAACGAGACAGCCTTTTAAGCTTCAAGAAATGTGAGAGTAACCCAGAAGAACACAGAGATTAAAACATAAAGTTTTATGACTTGAAAAGATAAATTTCAGTCCTTTCATTCTTTCAGATGAGGAAACTGGTAAGGAAACTCTTAACTGGCTAGTTAGAGATAGAGATTTACTTATGGCTTAGATTTCCTGACTCTTTATTTGTTGTTTTTCCTTCAGTTGTCAGAAAATTAGGAAAAACTTCAAGGAAAGCTTCAAAACCTAGATATAATATATGCTGATTGGGCTTTTCTGCCAGAGAAATCAGCACTCTGACTGCTGATGTCTAAAAAATCCATCAGCGTGCTCCCAGAATGCCAGATGCCCAGAAGTGACAGATTAAGGGTTTTTTGTTATTTTGTTTTTAAAGCGACCCACATCTTTTTATTTACTCAGCATTGACTCCCTTTTTGATACTGGTCATATGACAGGTATTAAGATTTGATGACTAAAACCTGGCCATTCTCTCCCCACAAGTAATTTGTAGCCTATACTGGAGTTTCAGAGAAGGCAATGGCACCCCACTCCAGTACTCTTGCCTGGAGAATCCCATGGATGGAGGAGCCTGGTAGGCTACAGTCCATGGGGTCGCTAACAGTTGGAGACGACTGAGTGACTTCACTTTCACTTTTCCCTTTCATGCACTGGAGAAGGAAATGGCAACCCACTCCAGTATTCTTGCCTGGAGAATCCCAGAGATGGCGGAGCCCGGTGGGCTGCTGTCTGTGGGGTCGCACAGAGTCGGACACAACTGAAGCGACTTAGCAGCAGCAGCATACTGGAGTTTTGTCAACTAAAATGAGTTGGTGCAGGACTGTAGTTATTGGAGAGGACAATGATGACCTGAAGAACTCATGCCCTTTTAAAGGCAGGTAGGTAGCCTCGGGTCTGGGCTTCTCAGGAGGCACTAGTGGTAAAGAACCTGCCAGTGCAGGAGACGCAAGAGACACAGGTTCAATCCCTGGGTCAGGAAGATCTCCTGGAGAAGGAAATGGCAACCCACTCCAGTATTCTTGCCTGGGAAATCCCATGGACAGAGAAGGCTGGTGGGCTACAGCCCATGGCGTTGCAAAAGAGTCCAACATGATGTGGTGACTAAACAACAACAACAACTGGGGCTACTAGAGTCAGGAGAGATTAAATATTAAAAGCTGGAGACTATACCCCAGAAAGGAGGTCTGAAGCCTTTTTCCTTTTTTAAAACAAAGCAAAGGAGAAATGGTACTAGAAGCTTTCTTTGTCCAGTAAAGAACTGTGGAATTGCTTTTGTGGATGGGGTGCATAAAAGCCAATTTACAAAATACACTGTAAACTAAAAACACATTTGATTTTATTTGGTATATGTCTTATTTGGTATATGTTGAATTTCACTTCTAATTTCATTGAAATATACTTAGAGGCCAGTTGAATTAGCCTTTAGTATGTAAATTTATCAATAAAAGAATTATAGAGCCTCACTAATTACAGTCTCCTACTTTCATTTATAGTATTCCTAAAAACTCTTTATTGGAGAAAGCAAAATAGACTGAGTTAATACAAGATACTCTCCTAGAAAATTAAAAATGAAAAATATAAAACCCCTGATTTCATCTGTTCTTTTAAATACAATTTGGGATAAATCTTGCATTTTACTCATGTTCTTTTCATTATTTTATATTTTTTACTGTGGATTTTATATCTTACACTGTATATATACATATATACATATATATACATATATGCATGTGCATGCATGCCATGTTGCTTTAGTCGTATCCGACTCTTTGGGACTCTATGGACTGTAGCCCACCAGGCTTCTCTGTCCATGGGATTTTCCAGGCAAGAATACTGGAGTGGGTTGCCTTGGATCTCCCATACTCATATCTTGGTATGCTGCTGCTAAGTCGCTTCAGTCGTCTCTGACTGTGCGACCCCTAGACAGCAGCCCACCAGGCTCCCCCGTCCCTGGGATTCTCCAGGCAAGAACACTGGAGTGGGTTGCCATTTCCTTCTCAAATGCGTGAAAGTGAAGTTGCTCAATCATGTCCGACTCTTCGCCACCCCATGGGCTGTAGCCTACCAGGCTCCTCTGTCCATGGAATTTTCCAGGCAAGAGTCCTGGAGTGGGGTGCCATCGCCTTCTCCGATATCTTGGTATTCAGTTCAGTTCAGTTCAGTCGCTCAGTCGTGTCCGACTCTGCGACCCCATGAATTGCAGCACACCAGGCCTCTCTGTCCATCACCAACTCCCGGAGTCTACCCAAACCCATGTCCATCGAGTCTGTGATGCCATCCAACCATCTCATCCTCTGTCGTCCCCTTCTCCTCCCGCCCCCAATCCTACCCAGCATTAGGGTCTTTTCCAATGAGTCAACCCTTCGCATGAGGTGCCCAAAGTATTGGAGTTTCAGCTTCAACATCAGACCTTCCAATGAACACCCAGGATTGATCTCTTTTAGGATGGATTGATTGGATCTCCTTGCAGTCCAAGGGACTCTCAAGAGTCTTCTCCAACACCACAGTTCAAAAGCATCAATTCTTCGGCGCTCAGCTTTCTTCACCGTCCACCTCTCACATCCATACATGACCACTGGAAAAACCATAGCCTTGACTAGACGGACTTTTGTTGGCAAAGTAATGTCTCTGCTTTTAAATATGCTATCTAGGTTGGCCATAACCTTCCTTCCAAGGAGTAATCGTCTTTTAATTTCATGGCTGCAGTCACCATCAGCAGTGATTTTGGAGCCCCCCAAAATAAAGTCTGACACTGTTTCCACTGTTTCCCCATCTATTTCCCATGAAGTGATGGGACCAGATGCCATGATCTTAGTTTTCTGAACGTTGAGCTTTTATCTTGGTATGGGAGATCACAATATGTATTTTATATGTCAGTGTGCATGCTGAAATATTTATTAAGAATAGGGTGCATATTCAGAAAGCAAGATGTTTGTTACCTTCTAGAATTTCTACTTCTTGGTTTGGTGTTAAGTAAGAAAAACTTTTTAAATTTCACTTTTTTCCCTTTACTTTTGAACATGATAGCTGAATTTCAGTTGTTATCAGTTAAAGCCATAGAATACATGATTTCAGCACATCTAAGGATTTCTTTCCTTTTAGATGTTTTATATTGTCTTATGTTTGAGACCTACATTTCTTTTATTTACTTTTAAAATTTTTATTGGAGTATAGTTGATTTACAGTGTTGTGTTGAGACCTGTATTTCTTATTCTTAGCACAGTCATAGAACTTTTGGTAGAACTTTTTCTTGCTTAAATTTCCCACTAGTTTTTAAAAACTTTATTTTAAAATAATTATAGATTCACAGGAGGTTGCAGAGAAATGTTTAGGGAAGTCCTATGTACCGTTTCCCTAGCCTCCACTGTTAAAATCTTATATAACTATAGTACAGTATCAAAACCAAGAAAGTGACATTGGTGCAATGCATAGAGTTTATTCAGATTTCAACAGTTACACATATACTCATTTATTTGTGTATTGTTATATGCAATTTTATCATGTTTAAGCTTATATAACCTCCAAAACCACTATCAAAATACTCAACTGTACCTACACCACAATACACTTTTCTGTTGTTTCTTTACAGCTATGCCCATTTCCTCCTCTCCATCCCTAATCCCTGTCAGCCCCTAATCTGTTTTCCATCTTTATAATTATGTTATTTCAGAAATGTTACATAAGTGAAATCATTCAGCGTATATCCTTTGGTGATTGGCTCTTCTCACTTAGAATAATTTCTTTGAGGTTTGTCCAAGTTGTTACATGGATCAGTGATTTGTTCTGTTTTGTTGCTGAGAAATATTCCATTTTTTATTGACATACCACACTTCGTTTTACCACTCATTTGTTGAGGGTGATTTGAGTAGTTTCTAGTTTTTTGATAATTATTATGTGAAAATAAGTCTTCATTTCTCTCAGATAAGTGCCCAGGAGTACAAATGCTGGTTTATTTGTAAGTGCATTTTTAGTTTTGAAAGGAACTGACCAAATTTTTTCTGGAGTGACTATATCATTTTATCTCCTTACCAGCAATATATGAGCGATTCAGTTTCTCTGCATCCTCGCCAGCATTTCATGTTATCATTATTTTTCATTTTAGCTATTCTGGTGTACCCTGCATCTTCATGTGATAGTTTGGAATGCTTACTGTCAACTCTTTTATAAAAGTCAGAATTCAGCTTTCATCTTACAAAAAGTGATTTTGGGGTGTCAGGATATAGGTTGTACAAAAACTGAATGCAAGAACCTCCTATCATAGCATCAGAGTAGAGATATATATGTATGTTTAATTAATATGGATTTTGTGCTTGACCTGGACATATTTTAAAACATGGAAAAGTAAAAGTGAAAGTTGCTCAGTTGTGTCCAACTCTTTGTGACCCCATGGACTATACAGTCTGTGGAATTCTCCAGGCCAGAATACTGGAGTGGGTAGCCTTTCCCTTCTCCAGGGGATCTTCCCAACCCAGGGATCGAACCCAGGTCTCCCACATTGCAGGCGGACTCTTTACCAGCTGAGCCACAAGGGAAGCTCTTAAAACATGGAAAGAGTGGTTCATTTCCTTCTATTCAGTGATACATGCTCTAGAGTTAGCATGAGATGGGAGCATTGCATCTATTGGTCTCTCAGCTTCAGTTTTGCATCCTGGGCTGAGTTTAATGTTTTGGGACAGTTGCTGCTAAGTCACTTCAGTCGTGTCCAACTCTGTGCAACCCCATAGACAGCAGCCCACCAGGCTCTGCCGTCCCTGGGATTCTCCAGGCAAGAACACTGGAGTGGGTTGCCATTTCCTTCTCCAGTGCATGAAAGTGAAAAGTGAAAGTGAAGTCGCTCAGTTGGGTCCGACCCTCCCCGACCCCATGGACTGCAGGCTACCAGTAGGTCTCTTGATAACCAGACAGCTGCTTATTCTGGTGCTTGATTGAAGAAACCATTTCTTCTACCCCAGAGGAGAACCTAACATTGCTGGAGTTAATGAGAAAGTATGTGATCTCAAACATGGCACCTCTCTAAGGGGTTAGGAAAACTAAAGGATTATGAAGATTTCAAAATTAGCTTTGTGTTTAGTCAATTTTCTATTGCATGCTGTCTTTCAAAAATTCTAATCCTCAAGTGAGATATACTGTATGTATAATCAAAACAGCATTTTCTGAGAGTGTTCTTTGGGATAGATGTTTTGAGCAAATGCTTAAGGGAGTGGTTTGTGACATAGAAGAAAGTTCTGTTTCCTGTTGACACTTAGCTGGTGAGCCAGGGCCAGATACATAGTATTTCTATTTCAGTTTCCTCCATGGTGAAAGTGAGAGCAGTGGACTGATGATAGCTGTCCAAAGTCCCTTCATACTCTGACTTGTGAAGCAGAGAAAGCTGTGCTGAAAGCAAGATAAAAGGAAGGCCTGATGGTAATGTAAAACAGAAACTGAAAGTTTATTTTCCTGCCACTGACTTCTGAAGGACTGAAGTTAATTCCCATAGTGTGAGAGTTAGAGAGAAGCTGTTCTGATACAAGGATGGTTGTTATCAGAATGTGCTTAATTTTTCTACCTTTTCCGATGGTGGAATAGAATGAACCTACACCGCAAAGGGTCTGGAGGCCTGGTCCAAAGCCTTGAAGGTTGACATTTTTTGGAAATCTAATGTTTTATCTTAAAAATTCTTAGAAATTTTACCTTTTCTTTAAAATACATTTTTCATGAAAATATTTCTAAGTTATTGAGTAAATGAACTGTTTAGGAAGATGTACCATGTTTGGTCTACGTACCTTATAATATACCACCCATATGGGGAGATGAAGGTGGGTAGGGGTGAATACAAGTAACCAGTTTAAAAGAGGTTTGCTCAAGTATCTATGTCCCAGACTTCATAATTGGAGCTAAAATAAGTACCTTTTTCCTCAATCCTATTGGTTTGATCGGAAGAGAGGTTACTTGCAGTAGGTGTATCTGAGCATCTGGGTAGTATAATGGGACACATTCTTGTTTCAGAATCAGATCTGAGTTTGAATCCCCTCTCTGGTACTTTCTGGTTTGTGATTCTCTTTCACTGAGTATAAAGTAGGAATAATAATGCTTATCTTAGTGATTTTGAGATTTATTGCACTGTCCTGTTTTGCCCTGGCATAATAGACACTTAGGAGTTGACTGTTATATCCTTTTTGAATACTGGTGAATTGTTGCATAATCTTATCTGCAAACAATACTGAAACCTGTTTAACTTGTTCTTATTAATTTTTTTTCTCTCTCTGCAGTGGGATCAAAGAGTTTAAATTTAGATGAAGATTTTGTTCGCTAAAACTGGGAGAATATACTAAACAAAAATACTATACTAAAAATTTTTGCTGAAAGTAGTATATAACTTAAAACTTTAAATTTTCTCTTAGCATTTTTATAAAGACCATTAATTGAAATTTCTGGTGGCAGTGAAAGTTTTTTTTTCAGGATTTCTTGAATAGCTAATTTAAATCAAATAATGAACAAGAACTTTACCGATGAGAATAAATATTATAGATGACATTCCATAAATGTCATTATTTGTCAGTTTCACAAATGAAATTAAGAATGCAAAAATAATGAACATTAGCCTCACTTAACTATAAGAATAATCTTAAATTGTTGTTCATTGTTTTTGAACTAGGTTTCAAAACTCTATTAATACAAACTAGAAGTTATGTTATGATGTTATTTTAATGAACTTTAATCATAAGATGTGTATTTATTAGTGCATTTTAAAGTGAATACCTTTGCATTTAAGAATCTCAGTTTTTCCTGTTTCCTGTTTTTCTTCTGATACCTAAAATTGATGACAGATCCTTCTCAACTTTTGATGGGGTTATGTCTAGTAAGCCCAGTATAAGCTGAAAATGTTTAAGTCAAAAATGCATTTAACTTATTCTTGCCTACCTTAAACGTGCTCAGAACACTTACATTAGCCCACAGTGAGGCAAAATCATCTAACACAAATCCTGTCTTATAGTAAGGTGTTGAATATCATGTAATTATTGAAACTGTACTGAAAGTGAAAAACATAATGGTTGTCTGGGTACAGAATGGTTGTGCGTTTACCATTGTGATTGTGTAGCTGACTGGGAGCTATAACTTTTGGGTGCTGCCCAACTTCACAGCAGAGGATCATAATGAATATTGCTAGCCTGGGAAAAGATCAAAATTTGAAGTGCAGTTTCTACTGAATGTATATTGCTTTCACACTATCATAAAATTGAAAAATCTCAAGTGAGATCTTCATAAGTTGGGGTCCGTCTGTGTAAATTCCTGTTATGGAGAGAAGAATTCACCTCAGAATACAAATTTCCATGTACGTTTGAGAAGATTTAGCTTTTTTATTTGCGTAATTTGAATAGCGGAGCCTCATTTTTGGTTACGCTTCTGGAGACTAATTAGCCAATTCTAATAGATTCTTTTTTATTTTTTAAAGTTTATTTATTTATTTCATTTTGGCTGTGCTGGGGCTTTGTTGCTGCGCTGTCTAGTTGCAGTGAGCAGGGGCTGCTCTCTAGTAGTGGTACATGGGCTTCTCATTGCTGTGGCTTCTCTGGTTGCAGAGCACAGACTCTAGGGCATGTGCGCTTCAGTAGTTGTGATGCACAGGCTTAGTTGTCCCACTGCATGTGGAAGCTTCCCAGACCAGGGATCAAACCCGTGTTGCCTGCATTGGTAGGCAGATTCTTAACCACTGGACCACCAGGAAGTCCTAGTAGATTCTTAATTCAACAGTATATTAAAAAAAAAAACTTTATGTAAGCAGTACGAAATAATGGAACCCAAATCAGAAGATTTAGGTTCTGCCTCTTAATTGGACCTATGGCAAAGATTTAAATATTCTGAGCTTTTCCTTGTCTCTTATAGTAATAATGCCTGCTTTGCTTGTCTCACATGTTAACTACAAAAGTCAAATGAAATAGGGGGCTTGCCTGATGGTCCAGTGGCTAAGACTCCATGTTCCCAATGCAGGGGCCCAGGTTCAATCCCTAATCAGGGAACTAGATCCACATGCAACAACTAAGACCTGGTACAGTCAAATAAATAAACAAGAATATATATTATTTTTTAAAAAATCAAATGAAATAACATATAAGAAAGGATAATTTTTAAATACTAAGGTGAATTTGGTCTATACCACGAGTTAAGTTGATCTAAATAAGTGATGCTGTCTGCCTTCATCATAAGTGAGGTTTAAACTGTAGTGGTTACCTTCACCGGAGAAGGCAATGGCACCCCACTCCAGTATTCTTGCCTGGAGAATCCCAGGGACGGGGGAGCCTGGTGGGCTGCCATCTATGGGGTCGCACAGAGTCGGACACGACTGAAGCGACTTAGCAGCAGCAGCAGCAGCAGTTACCTTCACCTAGCACAGCAGAGCAAGACTGAATAGAGGAAAACCTTGACTTAAGGAAGGTCTACTGTTTTTGAAAAAAATGGCTAGACTTCATGAACAGTTAGTTGATTGTGTTGCATTAGCAGTAAACTAAAAAGCAAACACATGTGAAGTTGAATACAATTCCAGAATGTTAGAGCTAGAAAACACCTGGGATTTTCTAGGCAAGTCTTCTTACTTTACAAATGAAGGAACTGAGAGAGAGAGTTATACATTAAGTTTCATAGAGATAAAATAAGATGCATTCTCAGGGTAGTTAAGGAGATGCAGGTTTTAAAATGGGTTGTATGAGGCACTGACTTCAAATGTAACTTCAGGCAATGTTTCAGCCTTCTCTCAGCCTGTTTCATCATCTGAAAATTGGGACTGGTAATAACTTCATCTATTGTGTTGTAGTAAAGGGAACGATATGTGTAAAATGCTTAGCACATTTATAGCACATGATATGCACTCAAGAAATAGTGCCTCTATTATTACTATTATTTTTAGCTATTATGCAGAATCTTTCAGAACGTTATTCACTCTCTCTGCTTGTTTGAAATATTGACCAATGGCCCAGCTCTCTTCCACTGAAACAACCAAAAGAATGTGTCACGTTTATGTATCACAGTATTGAAAGAGAATATTATTCTTAAACAGATTAAAAACAAAGTTTAAAAACAAGGCAGAAAGAAAAGGCAGAAAAGAAAGGCAAAAGGAAAAAAGAAAGAAAAGGCAGAAAATTTAATGTAAATGATCATCTGTTTGTTGTCTAAGTTGTCAAAATTTAATGAAGAACTGAAATGATTTAGGTGCTTAAGAAGTATGACTGATAGATCTTATGGGATATGAAAATCATCTCCTGCCCTTAAATAAAATGACACAATAGACTTTTATTTCATTCAACCCACTAAACCCTTCCCTTTTTCCTTGTTAAGTATCGCTGTCTATTCAAAACATTTTAAATTTCAGATTTCCTTTTCTTCTGGGGAACTGTATTTTTGATAACAACAACTTTAGTTGCCCTTCTGAAAAAAGAAAACAAAGAAGTATCAGTAGGAAAAGAAGAAACTCAAGGGATCACGGATACTTACAAGCTGCTTTTTGCAATTGTAAAAATGCCCGCAGTTCTGACATTTTGTCTTCTGATTCTAACTGCAAAGGTAAGAGATTTATAAAGCAAATCCCCCATTCTGGTACAAGTACCAATATCGTGGAATACTTCTGTTGCCTTTTCATAAGTACCTTTCTACTAATACTAGAATTTAACAATAATAACTAATATACTTTATTTATTTACTAAATGTATTTAAAAAGATATGATGATACCAAATCAAACATAATTGCAAACTAAGCTAAATGTCTTAGGATCTTGAAAAAATTATGCCAATTTGAAGTACTTCTAGTCAATGTGAGTGTTTTTAATGAAAGATATTAATGCTTGGAATGGAAATGAATGGCATGAAAAACTAACAGCACTCTGCTATTAGAATGAGTATATACTTAAAGTCAAAGGTATTGAAATTACTTACATAGAATGTAATTTAAAAAGATACGGAAATGAATATTAGAAGATTATTTAAAAATCAGTTGAACTATTTCAAAATGTTAAAAGGAAATATACCATCAAACAAATGGAGGTTTTAGTGACAATTCTGTATGTTTTCTCTATTAAGATGTCTTAATTTTTTATAGTTCTAAAACATTTTAAAGAGATTATGCTAGAAGAAAGGTAAGTATACTTTGTTATAATGAACTGTTGGAATTCGTATTCCTAAAATATGAAATTGGTTACAGGATTTTTGGATTATATATTTAAACCTATCTACATAAACACTTTTATAGCTATATTTTGATAACACTAAAGTAAAAATTATAGTCTTATTGTTTTGAAATAGTGAGTTTTCCCTCTCGTGATAGGGAGGTTTAAGTTTTTAGGAAATTTTAGGAAAGTTTAAACTGAAGGTTCAACTTTAGAAAATGCTAAAAGTTCAAGAAAGTTAATACTATTATAATGGTATTATCTAATTACATCATTTAGACATAACCATTGGTAATATTTTTGGTGTATTTCCACTTTCCCCTATATATGTATGTGCATGCACATGTGTATACACACACTTTACATATATAAATATAATTAATACATTAACTATAGTTACTATACTTATATACACACAAATACTTTAAAAGTGAAATTGTATGTAATTTTTATCTTGTTATTGTCTTATTCCATATTCCTGTATCATTAATATTTGATAACATACTTTTTAATAACTATAAATTGTTACAGTATATAAATGTGCTATAATTTACTCATTTTTTATATTATTGTATATTTAATTTGCCATGTGTTTTAATTACAAAAATATACTAGTGAATATATTTGCGTGTAATTCTTTGGTGTTCTGAATATTTCCTTCCAGTTGATTCTTAGGTTCTTTCCTTCCAATAGATTCAATGAATATGATTGTTAAGTTGCTTTTTAGAAGATTTTATAATTTATACTGTCACCAGCAATATATAAGGAGCTGCTTCAAATACAGAGTCTAAAATTCCATGTTCCCCCTTTAAAGTAAACCTCATTAAAAGTAACACCTCTCCTAACTTTTAACATCATAGATTAGTTTTCCCTACTTTCCAGTTTTATATAAGTGGAGTATCCAGTATTTTTTTTTTATTTCTGGCTCTTGTACTCTTTTACTCAACATCATATTTGTATAATTTATCCATATTGTTATTTATAATAATAGTTTGTTCATCTCATTGCTTATAATATTCCTTTGTAGGAATATACCACAATTTATCCCATTCTATCAGCACATGTTTAGGTTATTTCTACTTTTGGACCATTATAAATAGTGCTTCTGTGAACTTTTGTGTACATTACTTTTGGTGAGCATAGGTAAACATTTCTGCTGGGTAAATACCTAGGAGTAGAATTGCTGGGCCATAAGAAATGTATAGTATATACTCTAAACAGTTTTCCAAAGTGATTGTTCCAATTTTCCCTACCACAAGCACTGTGAAAGCATTTCAGTCATTACACAACCTTGAAACTATAATATTGTCGTCTCAATTTTAGCCTTTCTGGTGGGTATGTCATAGCATCTCATTATGATTATAATTTCTCATTTCCCTGATGACTAAAGAAATTGAGCATCTTCTCATATGGTTATTGGACATTTGAATATCCAGAGTTCCCCCTTTCTTTAAATTTGTAGAATTTTTTTTTTTATATGTCCTGGATATGAGGGTTTTTGTTAGATATGTGTATTAGAGGTGTCTCCTACACCACTTTTAAGTTACGAAGAGAAAGTATGAAATATCTTTGACTTTTAATTTTTTTATGTGAAATTTGCTCTTTGGCTTCATTCTGAGAAAGTATTTGAAGTAATATTTAGCATTAAATTTTTTTTATTTGTATGTTTTCACTTACTGAAAATTTACTTGTATAATTGAAGGAATACCCATATGTTTATCCAAATTCTATAATTAATTGTTAATATTTAGTGCTACTTTTTTATTCTGTAAATTGTGTTATTTTACATAATTCTTTTGAAGTATTTGATAGTAATTTGTACATATCATGCCCTTTTATCCATAAATATCTGAAGTATGTAGTATATCTCCTAAGAATAAGGACTTTGTCTTGCAAAGCCACAACTTGATAAAAAATCAGGAAGTTTAAATTGATACGATACCATTTTCCTTTTAAAAAATTATTTATTTATTTTTTGCTATGCTGAATCTTCATTGCTGCATGCAGGCTGTCTCTAGTTGCAGTGAGTGGGGGGCTACTCCTCATTGCAGTGCATTGGCCTCTCATTGCAGTTGGTTCTCTTGTTGTGGAGCATGGGCTTCAGTAGTTGCAGCACATCAGCTCAGGACTTGTGGCTCACGAGCTGTAAAGCACAGGCTCAGTAGTTGTAGTGCATGGACTTTAGTTGCCCTGCAACATGTGGCATCTTCCTGGACCAGGGATTGAACTCCTGTCCCCTACATGGGCAGGTGGATTCCTATCCACTCTACCACCAAGGAAGTCCAACACAATACCATTTTCTAGTCACAGTCCATATCCAGATTTCACCAGTTATCCCCTAGAGCAGCCTTTATAACTTAATTTTTTCCTGGCCAGCAATCAAATTTAGGATCACATACTGCATTTAGCTGGTATGAGTGTTTCTTTGTTCTTCATGACCTGCTGGACACACTTTTTTTTGTTTTTTAAGATTATTTATTTGTTTATATTTGGCTGTGCGGGGTCTTTTATGCTGCATGGGCTTTCCTTATTTGCACCAAGTGAGGGCTATGTTCTAGTTGGAGTACACAGGCTTCTCATTGTGGTGGCTTCTCTTATTGAAGTGCCTGGGCTCTAGGGTGCTGCGCTTCAGTATTGTAGAGCACAGGCTCAGTAGTTGCAGGGCTTACTTGCTCTGTTGCATGTGGAATCTTCCCAGACCAGGGATTGAACCCGTGTCCGCTATATTGGCAGGGGGATTCTTTATCACTGGACCACCAGAGAAGTCCAACCTGGACCTTTTAAAAAATATTTTATTTTTTTATTTTATTGGACCATAATTGATTTACAATGTTGTATTAGTTTCAGATGTACAGCAAATTAATTCAGTTATACATATACATATATTCATTCTGTTTTAGATTCTTTTTTCATATAGGTTGTCAGAATTTTGAATAGAGTTTCCTGTGCTATACTGTAGGTCATTGTTGGTTATCTGTCTATATAGTGGTATGTAGTGACCTAAACACTTATAAAGAAGACAGGCTGGTTATTCTGTAGAAAGGCCTTCTGTTTATGTTTGTCTAATGTTTCTTCATGTTTAGGTCCATCCTGTGAATATATGTCAGAAATATCACAGAAATAATACTGCGAATCTTCAGAGAATTTTATCAGGAGCCATATCATGTTCCTTTAGCCATTAATTATTGTGTTAACTTTGATTACCTTGTTTAATACATTGCAAAATTACTATTTTTCCTTTTGTAATTGAAAATTCATTTATGGGGAAGTACTTTGAGACCATCTAAATATCTTGTTTCACCTCATACTTTTACCCACTACAATATTTTAGCATTCTTACTCTTTTTTTGTTGCTGTTTTTAAGAATTAATCTAAGCATACCTTTTTTTACCCATCATTTAAGTCAACCTTTTAGATATGTTGTCTCAGAAACTTTTGAAAAGCTAGATGACTTTTTGTTGTCAGTCAGAAATCATCAAAAATGTATATTGTATGTGGCAATGATACTTCATTTTAACCAGATTTTTTTGGAGTCAAAAGCTTTTCTTTTAAACTTAAAATATACAGAGCAATAAGTTTGGACTTGAACACTGTTTATTGTAAGACAGAACTTTTTGAAATGGAAATTTAATTGTGATTAAATTAAACGTATACTTGGAGGAAAATATTTCATGTCATAAATTAAAATATTTTTTGTTTTTATATTGCAGATTGGTTTTTCAGCAGCAGATGCAGTAACAGGACTGAAATTGGTAGAAGAGGGAGTACCCAAAGAACATTTAGCCTTATTGGCAGTTCCAATGGTTCCTTTGCAAATAATATTGCCTCTGATTATCAGCAGATACACTGCAGGTCCCCAGCCACTAAACATATTTTACAAAGCCATGCCCTACAGGTAAAAATGAAATGAAATGAAACCTTACTTAATAAGAGAGGTTAAATGAGGAACAATCATCAGTATTGCTAATGTCTATATATAGAGTTTATATGGAAAAAGGCTTGAAAAACATCTTTAACTTCTGTATCATTTATATGCACTTTTATCTCTTTTAAACTTCCTAACAGGTTTTAGATTCAGGCTTCTTTCATATGGTAGGCACACAGATTTCTGTTTCTGTTATTCTTTTTTAACCTAAAATAGAAGTCAACTCCACCTTTCTTTCTTTCTCTGTAGATTATTGTTTGGATTAGAATATGCTCTACTGGTCTGGTGGACTTCTAAAGTAGAACATCAAGGGGGATTCCCTGTGTATTACTATATTGTAGTGCTGCTGAGTTATGCGTTACATCAGGTAAGCTTGCTGTGGTTTTTCCCAGGAAGTAAACTGTCCTGTGTAAAATAAAGATGTTTTTCTGCAGTTGCCTTAAAATAATGATGATAAATTTTAAGATTTATGCATGAATCGGATACTGAAGAAATTAGTGAATTTAAACCTTGTGGATTTAAATATATATACACACACACACACACATATATATTTATTTGGCTGTCTTGGATCTTAGTTGTGGCACTTGGGATCTTCTCTAGTTGTGGCATGGGCAGCAGAGTATGCAAGCTCAGTACTAGTGGCACACGGACTTAGTTGCTCCACGACATGTGGGATCTTAGTTCCCTGACCAGGGATCGAACCCGTGTTTTCATGTTCCTAAATGGAGGGTTAATTCTTGCTGCTTAAGCACTTTTTGCCTCTCCAGGAGATTTTCCTCTTCAGTTTGTCATGTAAATTTTTAATTATATATAAGAAAGTTATATGCCTATAATTGTATATTCATGTTACCTTTGAATATTTGAGTACTTACACATATAATACATATATACACACATATGATATATCTAGGTATAGTATAAATATGAAATCTTGCTTATTACTGTATGCATCCTTCAGTGCCACCTCACTTGTCATTCTCAATTGAGCCTTCCTTGAATACATGTGATAGAATTAATCTATTTATTTAAGCCCTGATAGCATGATGTATGCACTTCCTCTTTTACAGTATTTACTGCATTTAATTGTATTTATTTATTCCCTGTTTTCCCAGCTTAGAATAAATTCTTCAAGAGCACAAAGGGACTGTATCTTATTCATCTTTGTATTACCGTGACCAGACTTAAAGCCTGGCCTGTAGCATGTGCTCAATAAATATTTGTTGATTTGAATTTAATAAGAGTCATGAAAATTAATTTTCAGATTTGTGCTTCCAATGTTCTTAATTAGACCATATCTTTCTAAAGTTTCGTTGTCCTGAAGATGTTTTATGTTTTCCTTGTAGGTTACATTGTACAGCATGTATGTTTCCATAATGGCTTTCAATGCGAAGGTTAGTGATCCACTTATTGGCGGAACATATATGACCCTTTTAAATACTGTATCCAACCTGGGAGGAAACTGGCCTTCTACGGTAGCTCTTTGGCTGGTAGATCCCCTCACAGTAAAAGAGTGTGTAGGAGCATCAAACCAGAATTGCCGGACACCTGATGCTGTTGAGGTAAGTATGTTGCAATTTTAGATAATAGTAAGCGAATAATAAGATACTAATTTCCTCATTTTGCCTCTAGAGGTACTTCATCTTTTTAAAATCATATCTGCCCAGAGTCTCTAATAGTTTTTTTCTTTCCCATCATAACTGAGGGTATAACATACTCAAATCAGTAAAAGTAGCTCCCTTGGAGTTGCTTCTCAGCAAGGAAGAAACATCTCTACCTTGTGTACCACTGTCCTATACAATAGGAATTTAATATTAGTACATGATTAATAGCTAAGTTTTATAATGATAGAAGAAGGGAAATTCCATTGACTGTTCATGTTACAAAGGGAGCTAAAACTGAGTGGTTAGTAGTTTGTTGGCAAATTATTTCAAAGTAACATTAACCCACTTCTAGAGTAAATTCTGGAAAAGGAAATGGCAACCCACTCCCATATTCTTGCCTGGAGAATCCCAGGGACGAAGGAGCCTGGTGGGCTGCCGTCTATGGGGTCGCACAGAGTCGGACACGACTAAAGCGACTTAGCAGCAGCAGCAGCAGCAGAGTAAATTCATTGGAAATTTCTGCACACTTCCAAATATGAAAAGCTGTATCTTGAAAATGAATATTGTTTACAGCAAGAGCTGAAAATTGTCTTTAATACTGTTAGTAGCATTAGACAGATTAAGATACATTAACTTTGGAGAAGGAAATGGCAACCCACTCCAGTATTCTTGCCTGGGAAATCCCATGGACAGAGGGGCCTTGCAGGCTACAATCCATGGGTTGCAAGAGTTGGACACGACTTAGCGACTGAACAACAACAACAAAATTTTACTTAACATTGTGACATGAGCATGACCGTGTATCCTTAAATACTTCTTGAGTGCATACCTTTTTTCTTTTTATAGTTGTTTTACTTAAATTAGGGTCCATATAACTTCCCTTTACTGTGTTTTATTATTTTGCCTATTACATCTCCTTAATTCTGTAACAGTTCCCTGTTTCCCTCTTTTTGGGGGGTAGTAATAAGAAATATATATAACATTTAAAAAAAGATACATTAACTTGTTTTGTCACTTGAATGAAATGTTTGAGCACAAAAATGTTTTGATTACTCCTTTAAATCACAAAGTAGAAACATATAAAGTGCTGAATTCCATTTTGAAATTGTGGAGTATTTATTATAATTTTATTTTTACAGCTTTGCAAAAAACTCGGTGGCTCGTGTGTTACTGCACTGGATGGTTATTATGTGGAATCTGTTATTTGTGTTTTGATTGGATTTGGTTGGTGGTTCTTTCTTGGTCCAAAACTTAAAAAATTACAGGATGAAGGACCATCTTCATGGAAATGCAAAAGAAACACGTAATGCATTCACTACTGGACATTCTAGGAAGGTAACTCTACTTTAGTTTTAACTCAGAGAGTTACGATAATCAGTGTACAGGAGTATAAAATGTTATTTTAAACAGGAAATTATTAATATAAAATGCCAAATGGTTAAAAATATAGACATCTCTCTGTATATTTAAATATTCTGTTTCCTTACCTTGTCAATGTATTTAAAGTTTACTTAAGTTCAGGGAATTGGTACTAAAACAACTTTTCTGGTCTTGTTATTTGATTTATATCTTTTTAATTTACTGACCAAAGCATGTTTTAAGCTGCAGTGCAGTAGTCATGGGTGATAACCATGCAGTCAAGTATTGTTATCAGTACCTATTATTGAGCTATGTTAAAATTTTTGGTAAAATATGATAAATGGAACATAGCTTGATATTCATGTACTATCCACAGCTAGTCTGGCCTTGTTGTCAGTTAAATCTTATTTTGAATTGCAAATTGGTTGAATTTTATGTGGAATTTGCTGAGATGAGAATGTAAACTACTGAAATACCATTTTAGTTGTTAGCTTCTGACCATAACCACATTGTGCTAATGAATCTGTGTTAAAGACTATTTTAAATGTATTTCCTGCTTTTGTAAACATTAAAGATTTATAAGAAGATTATTCAAACTATTTTTTATAAAAGGAAAGCTATGACTTCTAATTTATTGATTCCCCTTCTCCTCCCCCTTTTTGGAAGCTATCTTGATTCCTTTTTAACTCTTATCCTAAAGCAAACATATGTTTTTTGTCATAAGTACTTCATGGCACACAGACAGTTCACAAGGGCATCGAATTTAATGTTGTATGTATGTTCGTGGCAAAGTTTTGAAAATAAAAATTAAGTGTTTTTCTTCAAGTAGTTTGTTTTTGTTATTGATAGGAAAAAAACCAGTAAAACTTACTGATTAAGTAAAATTTAAATTAATAATACTGTAGTTTTAGAAACTAATGTTTTGAAGAGAGAGACAAAGACATTTTGTGCCTTTGACAGGTTATGTATTGGAAAAACTTCCTTAATTAAGCACTTTACAAATGAGAAAAGATGTCACAATTGCTTTATACCAAATCAGGTACTATTTTTCCACTTATTAAAGCACAGCCTTCTGTTTGTAAACTATAGTTTACAGTGGAGAATTGCTTTCCCAGGAGAATTGTTTTGAGTACTTTAGTAATTTCCAGCATATTATATGTACCTGGTGATAAGGTTCTATGCGTGTTTTGTGTTGTATGGTACTTTGACTCTTTAGAGAGTACATAAATCTTTCAAAAGTTTGAGAAAAGGAGATAGTGAGTTGACTCTTATTTAATAACTATTATCTTTGTGGGAAAATACATACTAATGTTTCATTTTGTTAATTTAATGAGATAGATTGAGTTTTAGGGTGGGATTTTCTTAAGTAATGGAAGAGAAAATGGGTGGGAGGAAATGGCATCTGAAGCATCTGAAGAAACGTAGAGGCATTGGCTTCTAGAATTCATGCATTGCCATTGGAAAGCCTGTGTTGGGCATTGATGTCAGATCCTGAAGAATCACCTGAAAAATCATCCTAGAAACACGCCAAACGATAGACTACAGTACTTTATCTCATGGGTTGTCCATTGTCATGTATAATAATCAAAATATTTACTCGAATAAAGAAAACCGACTTAATCCTCATGTGAAATGTATTTTGATTTTTAACTTTTGGATTAAGACACATCGCCATAATTACCTTTATTTTTTCCCCATATTGTTACAAATTATACATAAACGTACTTTAAGTTTACAGATCATTAGGACTTGAAGTTCTAAAGTGTATTTTAAGCCTTAGCTATAAGGTGAAAGCCATTCTTTGCATTTGCTCAATAAATGAACTCATGCTTTGAGTTATAGTCATTTGGGTATTTGGATACATGCTTGTAATATATGTCAGAAATGACTTGTTAATATCAACGTTTATACACTGATCACTGATGGCATCTTACAAATGATCGACCTGAATGTGAGGATCTGTTTGTTGTAAATCTACTAGAAAATACTATTTTTGTGTATAAGTGTTTTTCCTTACTGATATTTCATGGAAAGATGGGCTCGATAAAGGACAGAAATGGTATGGACCTAACAGAAGCAGAAGATATTAAGAAGAGGTGGCAAGAATACACAGAAGAACTGTACAAAAAAGATCTTCACGACCCAGGTCATCACGATGGTGTGATCACTCACCTAGAGCCAGACATCCTGGAATGTGAAGTCAAGTGGGCCTTAGAAAGCATCACTAGGAACAAAGCTAGTGGAGGTGATGGAATTCCAGTTGAGCTATTTCAAATCCTCAAAGGTGATGCTGTGAAAGTGCTGCACTCGATATGCCAGCAAATCTGGAAAACTCAGCAGTGGCCACAGGACTGGAAGAGGTCAGTCTTCATTCCAATCCCAAAGAAAGGCAATGCCAAAGAATGCTCAAACTACCGCACAATTGCACTCATCTCACATGCTAGTAAAGTAATGCTCAAAATTCTCCAAGCCAGGCTTCAGCAATATGTGAACCATGAGCTTCCAGATGTTCAAGCTGGTTTTAGAAAAGGCAGAGGAACCAGAGATCAAATTGCCAATATCCGCTGGATCATCAAAAAAGCAAGAGAGTTCCAGAAAAACATCTATTTCTGCTTTATTGACTATGCCAAAGCCTTTGACTGTGTGGATCACAATAAACTGTGGAAAATTCTGAAAGAGATGGGAATACCAGACCATCTGACCTGTCTCTTGAGAAACCTGTATGCAGGTCAGAAAACAACAGTTAGAACTGGACATGGAACAACAGACTGGTTCCAAATTGGAAAAGGAGTACGTCAAGGCTGTATATTGTCACCCTGCTTATTTAACTTCTATGCAGAGTACATCATGAGAAATGCTGGGCTGGAAGAAACACAAGCTGGAATCAAGATTGCTGGGAGAAATATCAATAACCTCAGATATGCGGATGACACCACCTTATGGCAGAAAGTGAAGAAGAACTAAAGAGCCTCTTGATGAAGGTGAAAGAGGAGAGTGAAAAAGTTGGCTTAAAGCTCAACGTTCAGAAAACTAAGATCATGGCATCTGGTCCCATCACTTCATGGGAAATAGATGGGAAAACAGTGGAAACAGTGTCAGACTTTATTTTTTGGGGCTCCAAAATCACTGCTGATGGTGATTGCAGCCATGAAATTAAAAGACGATTACTCCTTGGAAGGAAGGTTATGGCCAACCTAGATAGCATATTTAAAAGCAGAGACATTACTTTGCCAACAAAAGTCCGTCTAGTCAAGGCTATGGTTTTTCCAGTGGTCATGTATGGATGTGAGAGTTGGACGGTGAAGAAAGCTGAGCGCCGAAGAATTGATGCTTTTGAACTGTGGTGTTGGAGAAGACTCTTGAGAGTCCCTTGGACTGCAAGGAGATCCAATCAATCCATCCTAAAAGAGATCAATCCTGGGTGTTCATTGGAAGGTCTGATGTTGAAGCTGAAACTCCAATACTTTGGGCACCTCATGCGAAGGGTTGACTCATTGGAAAAGACCCTAATGCTGGGTAGGATTGGGGGCGGGAGGAGAAGGGGACGACAGAGGATGAGATGGTTGGATGGCATCACCGACTCGATGGACATGGGTTTGGGTAGACTCCGGGAGTTGGTGATGGACAGGGAGGCCTGGCGTGCTGCAATTCATGGGGTCGCAAAGAGTCGGACACGACTGAGCGACTGAACTGATAAACTGTATCCTCAAGTATGAACATTAACTCCTCCAGTTAATAAATTATATATTTCAGTTCAGTTCAGTTGCTCCGTTGTGTCCGACTGTTTGCGACCCTGTGTACTGCAGCACTCCAGGCTTCCTTGCCCATCACCAACTCCCAGAGCTTACTCAAACTCATGTCTTGAATCGGTGATGCCATCCAACCATCTTATCCTCTGTCGTCCCCTCCTCCTCCCACCTTCAGTCTTTCCCAGCATCAGAGTCTTTTCTAGTGAGTCAGTTCTTCGCATCAGGTGGCCAAAGTATTGGAGTTTCAGCTTCAGCATTAGTACTGCCAATGAATTATATATTTACTGGCTAATATTGGATATAAATACATATATATGTATATAAATACTATATACACATCTGTTTGCACATTGGTTGCAACATGTTTGAATCAAAGATAAGTTTAAAAAGTTCTTATTAGCTAAGACTAAAACTAAAAACTTCCTCCTTTGTAAATAATTAAACCTTTGAGAGAATTCCCTGGTGTTCCAGTAGTTAGGTCTCCACGCTTTCCCTACTGAGACCCTGGGCACAATCCGTGGTCGGGGACTAAGATCCTGCAAGCTATTTGGCTACCAAAAAAAACCCAAAATTTAAACTTTTGAGATCCAAGCCTATTGTTTGATTTCATCCTTTTATGACAAGCGTTTTTTATCCTAAATAGATGACAGTGGGACCTTGAAACTCCTGTACTGCTTGCAAAACTCTGGATATGTAAGTTTTAATTTTTCTAGAGAGAGTTCTTATTAAAATTGTAAATGGTCTGTGATCCAAAAAATGTTAAAGCCATGGCCTTATTGAATATGGGCTATACTATGAATTTTAAACGTATATTTGAGATAATAGTTGTAAAACTAATTATGTAAAGCACTCTGAAGATAATGGTAAAAGAAAAATCTATGATGAAAATGTCAGCTACAAATTGGCACTTACCAAGAGCATTTCCAGTGACTGAGCAACAAAGGCATTTTGCCATCTGCCTATACAGAGGTTGAGCTCCTGCTGCTATAGCCATTGACCTTCAACAACCCCTGAGGGAGTTCAGGGTGGAATGAGGCACTCTGTGTTCCAGGGAATCTTATGGGACAGGTCTTTAGATAGTTGGATGTTTTTAGGAACAGATTTTATGATCTCAATCCTTTCATCTCCCCATAACTAGAGAAGCAGTAAATCCCTTCAGGGTGACATCAGATCCTGATGACTGAAAAACGTTTTGTAAAATGAGTGTTTAATGGTATTGAACTCCCCCTTCACCATAACCTTATAGATTGACCTTCCCCCACTGCTGCTTTGGAGTAGTCTCTCAGAGCTATCTGAGATGTTGCCTCCTGAGCTGCAGTCCTCATTTTGCCCCAAATAAAACTCAACTCTCAAGTTGAGCATCTTTTTTAGATGCACAAAAACTAGAAAGCCTCTGAGTAGTACTGAACTGGAATCTTGAAGGGATTAGAGCAGACAAGATATTACTGGTAGAAGAAGGACATAAGAATGGATGGGATTCCACAAAAGACATATCTTATAATCCTTTTTTTCCTATAAACAATTTTGCCTTGTTAACAGAAATCTCAAAGAAGTATGTTATTTTATATTAAATGGTTGAGATCTTTATTTAATATAACATAAGACCAGACTTGTCTTTCTGTTTTGGGGGATCATGTCTTTTCACATATTTGAAATAATGAGTAATGTTATATGTCAGACCTTGCTAAAAAAAAATAAACCAACCTGTTCAACATTCTATGCAGATTTCCAAAATGTGTTTCAGTTCAGTTCAGTCACTTAGTCATGTCCAACTCTGTGATTCCATGGACTGAACTCCAGGTTTCCCTGTCCTTCACCAACTCCCAGAGCTTGCTCAGACTTATGTCCATTGAGTCAGTGATGCCATGCAGCCATCTCATTCTCTGTGTTGTCCCCTTTCCTCCCTTCAATCTTTCCTAGCATCAGGGTCTTTTCAAATGAGTCAGTTCTTTGCAGCACGTGGCCAAAGTATTGGAGCTTCAGCTTTAGCGTCAGTCCTTCCAATGAACACTCAGGACTGATTTCCTTTAGGATGGACTGGTTGGATCTCCTTGCAGTCCAAGGGACTCTCAAGAGTCTTCTCCAACACCACAGTTCAAAAGCATCAATTCTTTGGTGCTCAGCTTTCTTCAGAGTCCAGCTCTCACAACCATACATGACTACTGAAAAACCATAGCTTTGACTAAAACCTTTGTTGGCAAAGTTATGCCTCTACTTTTTAATATGCTGTCTAGGTTGGTCATAGCTTTTCTACCAAGGAGCAAGCGTCTTTTAATTTTGTGGCTGCAGTCACCATCTGCAGTGATTTTGGAGACCAAGAAAATAAAGTCTCTCACTGTTTCCCCATCTATTTGCCATGAAGTGATGGGACCAGATGCCATGATCTTAGTTTTTTGAATGTTGAGTTTTAAGCCAACTTTTTCACTCTCCTCTTTCACTTTCATCAAGAAGCTCTTTAGTTCTTCACTTTCTGCCATAAGGGTGGTGACATCTGCATATCTGAGGTTATTGATATTTCTCCCGGCAATCTTGATTCCAGCTTGTGCGTCTTCCAGCCTAGCGTTTCTCATGATGTACTACTCTGCATATAAGTTAAATAAGCAGGGTGACAATATACAGCCTTGACATACTCCTTTCTCAATTTGGAACCAGTCCGTTATTCCATGTCCAGTTCTAACTGTTGCTTCCTGACCTGCATACAGATTTCTCAGGAGGCAGATAAGGTGGTCTGGTATTCCCATCTCTTGAAGAGTTTTCCACAGTTTATTGTGATCCACACAGTCAAAGGTTTTGGCGTAGTCAATAAAGCAGAAGGAACTTTCTTGCTTTTTTCATGATCTAACAGATGTTGGCAATTTGATCTCTGATGCCTCTGCCTTTTCTAAATCCAGCTTGAACATCTGGAAGTTCACGGTTCGTGTACTGTTGAAGCCTAGCTTGGAGAATTTTGAGCATTACTTTAGCTTTGCTAAAATGTTTTTACTTTAATATTAAAGAAAGAAAGTAAACTTGAAAAATAGTTCGTAATATTGGATTAATGTATTTAACAGCCATTTTAGTTACAGAACGGAAGATGTTATACTACATTGTAACTACTTTTTTTTAACCAATGTCTTTGGTAGACAGTAAGGTATTTAAAGTATATATGGTAGGTACTTTTCCACTTTAGTTTAACTTTTGCCTAATTTGACAGTGCTAATTTTATAATGTAATTACTATTTAGTCTGAGATGGAGAGCCATTCCATTTTTTCCCTGTTAAAACTACTATTAGAGTCTTCATTTTAGTCCTCTAAATTGTTAGCAAGGTAGAATGGGCATGGAGATTAGCTCTCCATGCTAATATTCCTTCCTGGAATTCTGTTTTGGTAGAAGCAAGTCCTGTATCAGAGCAGAATAGTTAATGTACAGGACTCATGTCCTCTCCTTTAAGCTAAGAGAAACTTTGTTGGATATTGTTTTTAAGGAGGTCTGTTTGTTGTTTTGTTTTTTACGTTGGAGGGGCAGACATTTTTTTTGGAGAAAATAGTTTTATGTAGGAGAAGGCAATGGTACCCCGCTCCAGTACTCTTGCCTGGAAAATCCCATGGACGGAGGAGCCTGGTGGGCTGCAGTCCATGGGGTCACTAAGAGTCGGACACGACTGAGCGACTTCACTTTCACTTTTCACTTTCCTGCATTGGAGAAGGAAATGGCAACCCACTCCAGTGTTCTTGCCTGGAGAATCCCAGGGACGGGGGAGCCTGGTGGGCTGCTGTCTATGGGGTCGCTAAGAGTTGGACACGACTGAAGCGACTTAGCAGCAGCAACAGCAGAATGAAAATTTTATTTATTTAAATTAATTGTATTTGTTTATTATTTATTTTATTTTTTGGCCACACTGTGCAGCGTGTGGTATCTTAGTTTCCCGACCAGGAACAAACAGACTCCCCCTGCAGTGAAAGCATGGAGTTTTAATCACTGGACTACCAGGGAAGTCCCAGAATGAAAATTTTATGATTAATTATAGTTCCTCTTTTTAAAAGATGTTTAAAAGATCATCTTAATATATCAGCAGTATTAATTTGCATAATTTATAAGAAGTCTTGAAGCACTGAGGAAAAGGTTGCTACATTTTAATAGTTTTCTATTATCAATATAGGTATAACTTTTTATAATAATTTTGTGTGAAGAATAATGATTAAATAGCATGTTTGAAATGAACCAGATTTTGGTATAATTCTTAGGGAGTTATCCTAATTATCTAAAATTTAGCACCTTAATTTCAATAAATAAGTCACTATTGTAAAATTATTATTCTATTTTAATAAAAATTATTATTCTATATTGTTATTTCAACTAAATTGAGTCACTATTATAAAATATGAGTATTAAAGTCTAAATTTCATCAAAGTGACTTTAAATGTTGGGGAAAGTTTACTTTTTATAGCCTTATAGTTAATGAAATTGAAATTTTCTATCACAAGCAACTATACAATTAGGAAAATATAAAATTGGGACAAAACTTTGATATTTTAAAAAGTGAAACATATCCAATAAATTGGTAGATTACCATTGTCAAGTTATATTGATAAGTCTGTATCTATTGTCCTCTGATAGTGCCTTTGCAAGGATTAGTGTAAAATTGAAAAAATTACTCAATTTTGTAAACCACCATTGTTGAGGTTGTTATGTAATCATTGCACCTGTTTACAGTTCTGAGTTAAAAATACACAGTCCAAAATCATTTTAATTATCATTTTCGGAAGATCTAGCATTAGTTTTGATAGCTTAGCATTATTTAAGTACACGTAAAATGTTTATTTGGCTTATTTAATAAAAGGTGCATTAAATTTTGATGTTTGTGCAGTATTTAAGTATTTATAGTACATTTGAAATAAATTCTCCGTATTTTTATTTAAAGAATGATTTAATGCTCAAAATGATTGCTTAGCAATCTCTAAAATATAAAACAATGAAAGATTGCTTTCATTTTTATTAAGTAGTAGGTAAGTTTACCTTCAAATCATTCATGTCAAAATTATACTAGCTTGGCATTATATAATTAAAAGCAAATACAGTGATTTCAAGAGATATACACTTATACTACATTTCTTTTTCTCTGTTTATATGAAGTCAGCCTGCAGTGTTGATTGTAGTGTTAGTAACCCAGGCAAAGTGGAAAATAGGTGAAGGCACAACATTTCTCCTTCAAGAGAAGGTAATATATATGGACAGTTTGAAAATATATAGAATTTCCTTTGACACATTTGTGTATGGATGTGGCTTCTGTAGTAGTTATAGTTTTGAAAATTTCTTTATAGGACAGTTTGGGACTGTAGATAAAATGTTTTGTTTCTGCAGAGTTAGAGCTTTCTGAACAAATTTCTTGCCTGGAAAATCCCATGGATGGAGAAGCCTGGTAGGCTGCAGTCCATGGGGTTGCTAAGAGTCGGACATGACTGAGGGACTTCACTTTCACTTTTAACTTTCATGCATTGGAGAAGGAAATGGCAACCCACTTCAGTGTTCTTGCCTGGAGAATCCCAGGGATGGCGGAGCCTGCTGGGCTGCTGTCTATGGGGTCGCACAGAGTCGGACACGACTGAGGTGACTTAGCAGTAGCAGAACAAATTTTACTCAGACTTGCGACCTGGGCTCAAAGAGAAGTCATGAAAGCTAAATTGTGACTGAATAGATAAGTGAGAAACCATCCAGAATATATTAGTTTGCTAGGGCTGCCCTAACAAAATACTGCAGACTACAGGCTTAAACAAAGGAAATTAATTTTCTCAGTTGTGGAGCCTGGAAGTCTAAGATCAAGGTGGTGGTAGGTTTGGCTTCTCTGGTCTCTCCTTGGAAACTGCCACCTTCTTGCTATCTTACATGACCTTTCCTCTGTGTGTAAATATCCCAGATGTCTCTTCCTCTTACAAGGACACCAGTCTGTTGAATAAGACACCCACCCTAATGACTTAACAACCTTATTTACCTCTGTAAAGGCCCAAGCTCTGGGAGCCAGTGATAGACAGGGATGCCTGGTGGCTGCAGTCCACGGGGTCACAAAGAGTCAGACATGACTGAGCGACTGAAGTGAACTTAACTGAATTGAAAGGCCCTGTCTCTAAATATAGTCATATTGGAAGTTAGTACTTAAACATAAGAATTTTGGAAAGATACAATTCAGTCCATAACACAGATGTTTACATCTCTACTAGGCGCAGTTCAAGGGGGTATGAGAATGAAGACGGTGGAGAGAGCTCTGGGCTGTAAATCTGGAGACACAAGTCTTGTCTTCCCACTAAAGACATATTTACATTCCAAAGGATAAGAATCTAGGATCCTTCCCAAAGGAGAATTTGGTTAAATTAAGGAGATAAGATATATCTTCCTTTTTCTGGAAGAGAGGAGAGCTTCCATACAGCTGTCCTTTATAGGGCCCCAAATTCATATTTTGAAGTTCCTCCTCTATAGTACTAAGCCTGTTGTATGTCAACTTTTATAACTGTTATCAGTCTGGCTCTTATCAGTCACTCCACAGGTGAGAATTGAGAATTGGAGTATGGGAAACCGGTGTGGTTATTAAAAGTAATAATTAAGTCCTGCTCCAGAAACTTTGTGTGTACATTCAGTACAATGTGGATAAATATAACTTAACAGACATGTAAGTTTCTTGAAATTGAAACTTACATGTTTCAATTGAAATTGAATTCTGCTTAATCCATATTTTTTGGTTATTTTATGGTCAGAGGCCTGGGGTTATGAAAACCTGTGTCTTAGAAGAAAGGGTTCAGTCTCAAGTGATTAGATGTTTCCTTTTATGTTTTCATCTAGCCTAAATGGGACAAATTATTTAAGAAATTCAATTTAAGGTTATAATAATAAAAAAGTCCAGTCCTTTAAAGGAAAGGAAATTGTAAATTTATAAAAGTATTTCAGTAGTGAAGTATGAATTGAGGCAAAAATTGTAAGGTTTGTGTGGAAGAAATGAGACCCTGTAAGTTGGAAAATAAAACCTACTACAAAAGCAGAAACAACTGACTGAGTTGAAAAAAAAAAAAGAAATTGATGCCGAGCAGGGCCTTGTGGGGCTCCTGGGCACAGAGGCCTTTTTGTCCCCCATTTCTTAGAGGCAAGACTCCACCCTCCATGATCTTCTCTCCATTCCAAATGGCAGAACAGTTGCTAATGCCAATCAAAGGAGGAATAGCAAGGAAACCACCTGAGGCAAGATTAAAGGACCAGAGAGGCTCCTCAAGATTTGGAGACCACCTTAGGCCCTGCACACACCCTGATCTTGTCAGTAAACTGCCCACCCTTTTAAAACTTTTCGGAAGAAAAAATACAATACGGTTACTGCCTTGATCCTTAGCACATACTCCTGACTATTTTGGTGGCACTAGTGGCAAAGAATCCAGTGCAGGAGACGTAAGAAATCTGGGAAGATTCCTTGGAGGAGGACATGGTGATCCACTCCAATATTCTTGCCTAGAGAATCTCATGAACAGAGGAGCCTGGCAGGCCACAGTCCATAGGGTTGCAAAGATCAGACAGGACTGAAGTGACTTAGCATGCCACCCCTGACTATTTAACCTTTCCCTGCTCACCAGAGAAGGGGGCACAGTTCTTGAGGCACTAGCCTACTGTGTTCCTCCTTTGCCTGGCAAAGTAATAAAGCCCCTTTTTCCTTCTCCATAACCGTCTCCGTATTTCTGTTTGGCATTGGTACATAGCCAAGATTTTGGCAGCAAATTGATGAAGTGATTTCAAAATTGTACTTTTAAAGTTTTTTGAACATTTTTGTTTACTAGGCTTCTGATAAAAGAAAAAATGAGTTTTTAAAAAATTTTTATTTTATATTGGCGTGTAGTTGATTTACAGTGTTGTGTTAGTTTCAGGTGTACAGCAAAGTGATATACATATATTAAGTAGAGTTCCCTGTACTACTTAATAGGTACTTGTTGATTATCTATTTTATATATTACTATATAATTAATCCCAGCCTCCTAATTTATCCCTCCCTGCCACCCACCTTTCCTCTTTGATAACTGTAAGTTTATTTTCTAAGTTCATGAGCCTGTGTCTGTTTTTGTAATTAAATTCATTAGTATAATTTTTAAAGATTCCACATGTAAGTGATATATTCATTTTTCTTTGTCTGACAATATGATAATCTCTAGGTCCATCCATGTTGCTGCAAATGGCATTATTTCACTCTTTTTTATGGCTGAGTAATATTCCATTGTATATGTGTACCACATCTTCTTTATCTATTCATCTGTCGATGGACATTGAGGTTGCTTCCATGTCTTGGCTACTGTAAATAGTGCTGCAGTGAACACTGGGGTGCATGTATCTTTTTGAAGTATGTTTTTTTCTGGATATATGCCCAGGAGTGGGATTACATGATTGTATGGTAATTCTATTTTTAGTTTTTTAAGGAAACTCCATACCATTCTCCATAGTGACTAGACCAGTTTACATTCCCACCAACATGTAGAAAAGTTTCCTTTTCTCTACACCAAAAGTGGAGTGATTTTTAAAAATTCATTTCTCTTTCAGTCCTCACATTTTAAAAAAATTGCCAATCAGATACTGCCTATACTGAGACTGACTTATACATGGATCATTAGGTATATACAGTCAGAGAATACAAAAGCTAAGATTTTACAGACTATAAGCATTGGTTTATTAGTGATTACTTTTTCTTTTTTTTTTCGCCAAGTTCTAGTAAAATGAAATTGGAAGAGAGATCAGTTAAAGGCCTTCATGATAGACAGTCTAAACTAGACTAGTAGCATTGGAAAAGAGGAAATGGATTCCAGAGACTGTGAGGGTGAATTGCAAGGATGGCTGGATGCTATTGGAAGCAAGGACATGAGCTTTTGAGTTTAGATGATACAGGAAATGTGGATGGGGGAGCAGCTTTGAAAGAGAAGGCAATTTTAGTCAGAAGATGATGGTATCAGTGTAAATAGGTACTGATTTTGAACTTTTTTCTCTTCAGGAATTGAGACTTGAGCATTCTCTTGAGAAGAAAGGGGGAAAGTTTGTAGGACAAAGTTCTGGAGAAGTCAGGATGAAGATAACATAGTATTCTTTTTAAAAATTAACATTTATTACTGCAAAGAAATGTAATAGTACATCTTCATCATTCCAGTCCCAATCAAAATAAGAAAAGTTAAAAGTTGGAATTTTGTTATTAAAGCTCATACTCCTCATGGTGAATATCAAAAGTATTTTTTGAGGGGCTCACCATCTATCAGCCTAGGATTGGGCCTTAGCCTTCCAATGGTTCTTCTTACTCTCAGTTCCACTATATCTATATTCCTCATTACAGATATTATAGAGTTCTTCCAAAATGCAATCAGAAATTATGGGGGAAAAAAGAAATCATTAACACCTTTCTTTAGAATAATTGCTTCCCTTAAAGTAATAAAATTCATAATCTTCATGATCTTGTTGCATTTTCCAACAGTCTCTGTTCATTGCATAATTTACATACCAGCCGCATTAAGAGAATTCCTGATTTTTAGAACACTGTATACTCAGTCTTCAAGGTATTCTTCCTCTAAAATTAGCATTGGGCTTTCATTCACTCCCTTGTCCCCAGGACCTCAGCTCATTTAATCTCCATAAAAATCCATAATCTTAAAAGGTAGGTATCATTATAATTCCTATTTTATACAAGAGCAAATGGAGACATGGAGAAGGTAAGTGATTCATTCTAGATGAGACTGCTAGGAAGTGGCAGAGTTAGATTCCAACTGTGGTAATCTAGCTGAGTTCACACTCTTAAATCACTTAAGTGCCAAAACTGTGCTACCAATACGAGCTCACCCAGACCACCTCACAGCTTAACATTGTTCTATGCTGAATTTTGCCTCTCAGATGATAACTCATTTCCTCATGAAAGAGTTAGAGCTCCTCATTCTTGAGCCAATATTCCAATTTCCTTTTTATGTTTTTTGGTTTATGTCATCTCTTATTCTTTAAATACTTTTCCTCCTAAAAGTGACCTTTAATGAAGATAATTATTTGACAGGGATAAGAATTGTAGCCAGATGAGACATATCATTCCATAAACTTGGAGAAAAGAAAATATGAGACAAAATTTAGAATCTGTTGGAGTGGGGACATAAGTTGAACTTTTTCCAGGTATTTTGGTATCGTTGACTAAAAAACATGCACAAGTTGAGAGTTGGGAGTTAAGTTTTATTTGGGGCAAAATTAGACTGCAGCCTGGGAGACAGCACCTCAGATCGCTGCTCCAAATAGGCAGTCAGGAAAGGTCAATATGTAAGATTTCAGTGAAGGGGAAGTTCAGTGCAATAAAATACTTTACCAAAGGTTTCCTGCTAGTCACAAGGAGCTGATGTCACCATCAAGGGATTTAGTGATTTTCCAGATATGAAAGGCTTCCCTGGCAGCTCAGATAGTAAAGAATCTGCCTGCAATGTGAGAGACCTCGGTTTGATCCCTGAGTTGGGAAGATCCCCTGGAGAAGGATATGGCAACCCACTCCAGTATTCTTGCCTGGGGAATTCCATGGACAGAGGAGCCTGAAAGGCTACAGTCCATGGAATTGCAAGCAATTGCACACAACTGAGCAACTAACAGATATAAAGAGATACAAGGATTAGGATCATGAAATCAGTTCCTGAAAATATCTAACTATCTAAAGACCTGTTAGAGATACCAAGGGGACATTTCATGCAAAGATGGGCACAATAAAGGACAGAAATGGTATGGACCTAACAGAAGCAGAAGATATTAAGAAGAGGTGGCAGGAATACACAGAAGAACTATACAAAAAAGAACTTCATCATCCAGATAACAATGATGATGTGATCACCCAACTAGAGCCAGACATCTTAGAATGCGAAGTCAAGTGGGACTTAGGAAGCATCACTACGAACAAAGCTAGTGGAGGTGATGGAATTCCAGCTGAGCTATTTCAAATCCTAAAAGATGATGCTGTGAAAGTGCTGCACTCAATACGCCAGCAAATTTGGAAAACTCAGCAGTGTCCATAGGTCTGGAAAAGGTGTTTTCATTCCAATCCCAAAGAAAGACAATGCCAAAGAATGGTCAAACTACCCCACAATTGCACTCATTTCACATGCTAGCAAAGTAATGCTCAAAATTCTCCAGGCTAGGCTTCAACAGTACGTGAACCAAAAACTTCCCGATTTTCAAGCTGGATTTAGAAAAGGCAGAGGAACCAGAGATCAAATTGCCAACATCTGTTGGATGACTGAAAAAGCAACAGGGTTCCAGAAAAGCATCTGCTTTATTGACTTTGCCAAAGCCTTTGACTGTGTGGATCACAACAAACTGGAAAATTCTGAAAGAGATGGGAATACCAGAAAAATAGTCTGTCATTGTTTCCCCATCTATTTGCCATGAAGCAATGAGACCAGATGCCATGATCTTTGTTTTCTGAATGTTGAGTTTTAAGCCAGCTTTTTCACTTTCCTCTTTCACTTTCATGAAGAGGCTCTTTAGTTCTTCTTCACTTTCTGCCATAAGGGTGTGTCATCCGCAAATCTGAGGTTATTGGTATTTCTCCCGGCAGTCTTGATTCCAGCTAGTGATTCATCCAGCCAAGCATTTCACATGATGTACCCTGCATACAAGTTAAATAAGCAGGGTGACAATACACAGTCTTGACGTACTCCTTTCCCAGTTTGAAACCAGTCCATTGTTCCATGTCTGGTTCTAACTGTTGCTTCTTGACCTGCATGCAGATTTCTCAGGAGGCAGATAAGGTGGTCTAGTATTCCCATCTCTTTCCGAATTGTCCACATTCTGTTGTGATCTACACAGTCAACATTCAGAAAACTAAGATCATGGCATCCGGTCCCATCACTTCATGGCAAATAGATGGGGAAACAGTTGAAACAGTGACAGACTTTATTTTTTTGGGCTCCAAAATCACTGCAGAT
The DNA here is from genome assembly GCF_054371585.1 of Giraffa tippelskirchi. Classification (NCBI taxonomy): domain Eukaryota; kingdom Metazoa; phylum Chordata; class Mammalia; order Artiodactyla; family Giraffidae; genus Giraffa; species Giraffa tippelskirchi. The sequence continues at coordinate 125,723,777 of NC_137276.1, read as the reverse complement.
GGTGACTGCAGCCACAAAATTAAAAGATGTGTGCTCCTTGGAAGAAAAGTTATGACCAACCTAGACAGCTTATTAAAAAGCAGAGACATTACTTTGCCAGCAAAGATCTGTCTAGTCAAAACTATGGTTTTTCCAGTAGTCATGTATGGATGTGAGAGTTGGACCATAAAAAAAGCTGACCACCGAAGAATTGATGTTTTTGAACTGTGTTGTTGGAGAAGACTCTTGAGAGTCCCTTGGACTGCAAGGTGATCAAACTAATCAATCCTAAAGGAAATCATTCCTGAATATTCATTGGAAGGACTGATGCTGAAGCTGAAACTCCAGTACTTTCGCCACCTGATGTGAAGAGCTGACTCATTTGAAAAGACCCTGATGCTGGGAAAGATTGAAGGCAGGAGGAGAAGGGAACGACAGAGGATGAAATGGTTGGATGGCATCACGGACTCAATGGACATGAGTTTGAGTAAACTCTGGGAATTGGTGATGGACAGGGAGACCTGGCCTGTTGTAGTCTGTGCGGTCGCAAAGAGTTGGACACAACTGAGTGACTGAACTGAACTGAACACAGTCAAAGGCTTTGGCATAGTCAGTAATGCAGAAATAGATGTTTTTCTGAAACTCTCTTGCTTTTTCTATGATCCATTGCATGTTGGCAATTTGATCTCTGGTTCCTCTGCCTTTTCTAGTTCCTGAAGGGACAGCTTTTAACTTGTCTATTTTCCACTTAACATAGTAACATGTAAGAATAATAACTGACTTCAATTTGAAATTCTGTCCCTGTTCTTTTTGTTTGATGTAATTCATACATATATAGGTGTAACACATGTGCACACACATACAGAGTATTTGGATGTTTATAATTTTGGACAACAAGATCTTGCAGTTTAATTTGCATTTCCCTAATGACTAGTGATGTTTAACATCTATTTTTCTTCCAAGTAGTATCCAGAAAACATACTCAGATTTTGGATTCTCTGGTTTTGTGTAGTAACTCCATTCTAATATTTCAGTCCTTTTTTGAATCCATTCTTCTGCACTCTGCCGAGGCAGTTTAGCATCTCTGCTTCATTTACTATAGGCTGCCATTGTGTCCTTCCTTTAAAGATCCATCCCACTCGTGTAGTAAAATTGGCTCTAGAAGCTTCCCTGGTGGCTCAGAAGTAAAGACTTTGCATGCCAATGTAGGAGATATGGATTAGATCCCTGGTCCAGGAAGATCCCACATGCCGCGGAGCAATTAAGCCCATGTATCACAATTAGAGCTGGTGCTCTAGAGCCCGGGGAGCCACAACTGCTGAACCCATGTACCTCAGCTACTGAACCCCACAAGCCCTAGAGCCTGTACTCTGCAGCAGGAGAAGCCAGCACAATGAGAGGCCCTCGCACTGCAATTGGCGAGTAGCCCCCACTCTGCAACTAGAGGAAAAGTCTGCACCGCAATGAAGACCTAGCACAGCTAAAAGTATATATAAGTAAAATAATAATAATAATTAATAACCTGGCTCTAGATTTCTTCCCCAGGATGCTCACTAACCTTATATTCTGCTTTCCTGGTTCCACACCTGTAAGATTCACTCTCACAAATGTTTTCCCATCCCCTGCTCTACACTAAAGCCTAAGTTATCTAATTTTCTCTGTGAATAACATCTTTCCACCCTGAGCAGGTTTCGTATATTTCCACTCAGACTGTGCTCAGGTTGGCCTTGTTATTGACCTGGAGGCGTTGAATGGAGGCTGTGCACATCCCAGAGACTTGGCTGCAGCAAGTAAGCTGTAGATGCAAGGATACAGAGACTGTGTTAGGTGTAAACTATGAGGCAGGTGATAAGGTTACTTAATTTCCTGTGTTTGTGCAACAATACAAGTTTACACTTGCTGTCCCAGCAAAATTTATTTTTTTATAATTTTATTTATTTTTGACTGCATTGGATCTTCTTTGTTGCATGCAGGGTTTCTCTAGTTGGGGCAAGTGGGAGCTACACTCTAGTTGTGTGCAAGGCTTCTCTTGTTGTGGATCATGGGCTCTAGGTGCTTGGGCTTTAATAGTTGCGGCTCCTGGGCTCTAGAGCACAGGCTCACTGGTTGTGGCACACGGGCTTAGCTGCTCCTTGAGATGTAGGATCTTCCGAGACTAAGGATCGAACCTGTGTCTCCTTCATTGGCAGGTGGATTCTTTAGGACTGAGCCACCAAGGAAGCTGCCAGCAAAATTATTTCTAGAACTTTGTTTTAATACTGAAAAATGTCATGGTTTTGATCGTAAATTGTATGGTCATCCTAGTGATAGAGAAGAGGGTAAGGAAGTCAATTTCATGATGAGAAGGAAAGTGTAAATGGAAGAAGAGAAAACCAAGGTCAGGTAGGTATAGAAGCATTAGCAAAGAGACACAAACCCCTGATGGTGTGATTCTTAAAACTTCACTGGGGCTATTTTCCAGTATCTGAGATTCCTAGTATGATAATTTTGTGAGGTTCCTTTCCCTCTCATTTCTACCTCAAACATTACACTGGGAGGACTGTTTCTCTTATTCGAAGTAGAGAAAGTAAATCTCTCTTCTTAAACAAGAAGTCAATAAAATAAATATGGTCCTACCACAAAGGCTAAACTTGGGGCTATGTATTAATATAATAAAGATTTTATCTGTATGTGATTTGCAATGATCTGCCAGAAATTCCTTCCATAGACTTAATTGCCAGATTAATGCCCAGAAGTGAAAGTAAACAGTGCATGTAAATTTAATAAGAGCTAAGGACTGCAGTGATAACCCCAGGAGGCAAACATTTCAGAGTTTTACTATCTCATTTTCTAAATTAAGCTTATTACATGATAGAGTGGAATGGCAGAACACTGTTCTATAAATAGGAAAATGCTATAAGAATATTTAATTCTTGAGCTTGATGTAATATAAAAATTACAAGTGACATTGCAGAAATGTATTCATAGTGTCCTTGTCATGTTGGTTGTAGTCTTTAATTCTTGTTTATTTTTTAAATAATTTTATTTATTTATTTATTTATTGACTGTACTGGGTCTTCATTTCTGCATGGGCTTTTCTCTAGTTGTGGTGAGTGAGGGCTACTCTCTAGTTGTGGTGCGAGGACTTCTAATTGAGGTAGCTTCTCTTGTTGTGGGGCACAGGCTGTAAAGTGTTCTGCCTTCACTAGTTTCAGCACAAGGTCCCAATAGTTGTGGCTCCCGGTCTCTAGAGCGCAGGCTGACTAGGTGAGGCCCACGGGCTTAGTTGCTCTGCCACATGTGGGCTCTTCAAGGACCAAGGATCAAACCTGTGCCTCCTGCTTTGGCAGGCGGGTTCTTTACACTGAGCCATCAAGGAAGCCCTGATTCTTATTTTGACTCTTACTTTGATTCAGCGAAGTTGCTATCTTTTCTTCAAAATGTACACTGTGGAAAGAATAGAAATTTCTTGACATGTCTTTTCCTTTAGAGGATCATAATTTACTGAGCAAAAAAAGACTATGAAAAAATTGAGCAGACAGTAATTTTGTTTAGGAGAATACTCTGGAGAGGAGGTTTTATCTTTTATATGCTTCCCACGTCCCCTTTTGAAGGCGAATGCTGTGCCAAGAGCCCCAGGCATAGCAAAGCAATTCTGGCTTTTTTCTTAAGCTTAAGTGGCCATGTTTTTAACCACTAAACCTTGTCATACAGACTCCAGCTGAGTGTGCTAGAGAAGTGAGCCTCTGACTGAAAGCCACTTTATAACCAGCTATCAGTCTATTAGGTGGCTTGGCCTGAAAACTTTTCTTGATAGGAATGATAATGCTTGGACCAATTACAGTTGGAGGTTATGTGGGAGAGGTACTGAGTGTGTTCTATTGTTAAGAGAAATACACGATGAGACAGAAACTGAGTTACTAGGGATAGGTTAAACATTCATAGAGACTAATGAACTTCTGATCCTGAGGAGAAGAGAACCATGTTGGTGGCTGACTCAGTAGAGTTGTATAAGTTCTTGCGTGAACAACTTTTTGGTTTCCAAACTGCATTCCAAACATAAGACCTAGCTAGACTACAGTTACTGATCACTGCCTAATAACTGACTTGAGGTTCCAGGGTTCCTAATTTCTACAAGTATTATTATACTATTCAAACTCCTCCCTCCTACCCTATTTTTTTAAAAAATCAAGTTATAATTTACATGTACTAAAGTGCACAATTCAGTCACTATTCTACAGAAACTTTGCTCCAATATAATTCTGTTCCTTCTCCCCTCCTTTGTGCTATTTTTTTTTGTCATAGAAATATCGTTATATATTATAGGCCCTCAATACAGTTTGTATTATTGCTTTATCCAGTTGTATTTTGAATCACACAGGAGAAGGAAAGAATTAGAAACAAAAATATATTTGTACAGTATCTTATATTTACCTATGTAATTACCTTTACTGTTCTTTAATTCTTCAAGTTACTAGTTCTGCTCTCCCTAATGACTGTAGTGCTGAGTTGGTCTGAAAGAGAATGAGAGGGAATGGAAGGAAGGAAGATGAGGACAAAATAGAAGAGGAGAGAAGAGAGGTAGAGATTTTGCTGTGCAGAAAATGGAAGAGATTCTCTCATATGCGATTAATTCTTGGAAGATTCTTCTCTGTATCAGGAAATACACTCAGCACTGGCTATTCAGTCATAGACACACACTAGTAAATAGACATAGGCCCTGACCTGCAGGCTAATGGGGAAGGAAGAGAATAAAATGGGAAGTCTTATCAGTCCATCAAACTACACATTAAATTTTATGTTGTGTATGGTTTGGGCCTATCTGAGGTAGTGTTTAGAAAAGACCTCTTTGTGGATATGATATTTAAACTGAGGCCTGAAGGATAAGGAGCCAGCTTGATGGTGGTGATGGGCCAGGGAGGTGAAGAGGGAAGAGGGATCAGAACATTCTAGACAGAAGGAACAGTATTTGCAGAGGCTATAAGACAGGGATGAACTTGATGTGTGTGAAGACAGATGGTCAGAGAGGGGACTTGCCTGGTGGTCCAGTGGTTAAGACTACATGCTCCCAATGCAGGGGGCCCTGGTTCGATCCCTGAGCAGGGAACTAGATCCCACATGCCATAACAAAGATCAAAGATCCTTTATGCCACAACTAAGACCCTGAACAGCTAAATAAATAACTATTTTTTTTAAAAAAGGCAGCTAGGAAGCTGACTGTGCTTGAGGCATAGTGAGTGAAGTAGGGAGTAAGAAAGAAAAAATAGGCAGGGCCTTGATTATTTAGCACCTTATGTGTGATCCCAAGGAGTTCTGACATTACTTGAAGCATAAGTGAAAGCCATTAAAGCAGAGGTAATAAACTAAAGGTCTGTAGTCTCTGTCTCAAGACATATCTTATACCCAGCACAGTGTGTTGCCAACACTTATTCTTTAAAATTTTTTATTTATTTTTATTTATTTTTTGGCCACACTGGGTCATTGTTACTGCTCTTGGGCTCTTTGCTAGCTGTGGTGAGCATGAGCTCCTCTCTAGTTGAGGAGTGCAGGTTTCTAATTGTGGTGCCTTCTCTTGTTGCACAGCACAGGCTCTAAGGCGCTCGCAGGCTCACTAGTTGCAGTGCATGGGCTTAGCTTCCCCAAGGCACGTGGAATCTTCCTGGACCAGAGATTGAACCCATATCCCCTGAATTGGCAGGCAGGTTCTTAACCACTGGACCACCAGGGAAGTCTGCCAACACTTAATTTTAATTTCAAAGTAGGATGATTTCATATAAATGGTTAGATTTGCAGCTCCTCTTAAAAAAAACTTGAAGACCTCCCTATACCAAACCCCAAGTGTTTGCTTAAGGTTCAGTATAATCCAATGTTGGGGTTTTGCTGACAAGTATAAAGAAGTCAGAGGGGGATTGGAGTTGAGCCACTCTTCAAGAAAATGATTATAATGCTAAATCATATAGTCTAAGCTGGATAAGATAGGAACTGAGGTCTAGAGGTGGCTGATGAATAGGACATGATGATTCAGTGGATTGCTCAAAAAATCATTGCTTTAAGAAGTATTTTCACAAGTTAACCAGAAGAACAGGAGGTTGTATGGGAGAGTGAGGTGTTAAGGGCTATGATGGCAGGCATGGAAATTTCTGGTGAAAATAAGATCCAGGGTATAATCATGGGAGCGGATGACTGACATGGGATAGAAGGAAAAGTCACCAGGCATGAGACAGTCAGCCACCTGAGAGATCAGAATAATGACAGGAATTGAGATGAAGAGAAAGACTTTAAATTGGATGCTGAAGTTTTCAGTGACTAGGAGAACGTGACAGGGAATCAGAGGATGACAGCCTTGATCACTCCTGACAGTCCTGAAGGGGAGTGGGAGGCTGATAGTTTAGGGAGCAAGGAAGTTAGGAGCTCTTTCTTGATCCTGAGGTATACAGGTGCTTTAGTTATCTCAGGCCACTAAGACAAATTACTGTAAACCGGGTGACTTAGTCAACAGACATTTATTACAATTTCCAAGGCTGCAAAGTCCAAGATCAAGATGCTGCCAGATTTGATTCCTGATGAGACCCCTTTTCCTGGCTGGCAGGCTTCCACCTTCTCTGTGTCCTCACATGGCAGGGAGAGAGGGAACTCTGTCCAGTCTTTTCTTCCTCTTCCTATAAAGACATGAATCCCATCATCAGAACTCTACTCTCATGACCTTATCTAAACCTAATTACCTCCCAAAGATCTCATCTCCTAATACTATTGTACCGAGGGTTAGAATTTCAACAAAGAATTTCAGGGAGATGCAAACAGTCCATAACAATGGATGTGTTAGAAAAATGGGATGAGTGAATTTAAAATCAGAAACCAAGGCTAGAAACTAGGGTGTTTTTGTCAGTGGTCCCATTCAATTTGTTTTCCTTTAACTTTGGATTCTAGGAACATTCACTTTAATATCTAGTTGATTTTTTTTTTAATGTAATTGCACCTCGTTAATGACCCAAGACGGATGGGTCATGGTGGAGAGGTCTGACAGAATGTGGTCCACTGGAGAAGGGCATGGCAAACCACTTCAGTATTCTTGCCTTGAGAACCCCATGAACAGTATGAAAAGGCAAAAAGATAGGACACTGAAAGATGAACTCCCCAAGTCAGTAGGTGCCCAATATGCTACTGGAGATCAGTGGAGAAATAACTCCAGAAAGAATGATGGGATGGAGCCAAAGCAAAAACGATACCCAGCTGTGGATGTGACTGGTGATGGAAGCAAAGTCCGATGCTGTAAAGAGCAATATTGCATAGGAACCTGGAATGTTAGGTCCATGAATCAAGGCAAATTGGAAGTGGTCAAACAGGAGATGGCAAGAGTGAACGTCGACATTCTAGGAATCCGCGAACTAAGATGGACTGGAATGGGTGAATTTAACTCAGATGACCATTATATCTACTACTGTGGGCAGGAATCCATTAGAAGAAATGGAGTAGCCATCATGGTCAACAAAAGAGTCCAAAATGCAGTACTTGGATGCAATCTCAAAAACGACAGAATGATCTCTGTTCGTTTCCAAGGCAAACCATTCAATATCATGGTAATCCAAGTCTATGCCCCCACCAGTAATGCTGAAGAAGCTGAAGTTGAACGGTTCTATGAAGACCTACAAGACCTTCTAGAACTAACACCCAAAAAAGATGTCCTTTTCATTATAGGGGACTGGAATGCAAAAGTAGGAAGTCAGGAAACACCTGGAGTAACAGGCAAATTTGGCCTTGGAGTACAGAATGAAGCAGGGCAAAGGCTAATAGAGTTTTGCCAACAGAATGCACTGGTCATAGCAAACACCCTCTTCCAACAACACAGGAGAAGACTCTACACGTGGACATCACCAGATGGTCGACACCGAAATCAGATTGATTATATTCTTTGCAGCGAAAGATGGAGAAGCTCTATACAGTCAGCAAAAACAAGACCAGGAGCAGACTGTGGCTCAGATCATGAACTCCTTATTGCCAAATTCAGACTTAAATTGAAGAAAGTAGGGAAAACCACTAGACCATTCAGGTATGACCTTAATCAAATCCCTTATGATTATATAGTGGAAGTGACAAATAGATTTAAGGGACTAGATCTGGTAGACAGAGTGCCTAATGAACTATGGACAGAGGTTTGTGACATTGTACAGGAGACAGGGATCAAGACCATCCCCATGGAAAATAAATACAAAAAAGCAAAATGGCTGTCTGAGGAGGCCTTACAAAAAGCTGTGAAAAGAAGAGAAGCGAAAAGCAAAGGAGAAAAGGAAAGATATTCCCATCTGAATGCAGAGTCCCAAAGAATAGCAAGGAGAGATAAGAAAGCCTTCCTCAGCGATGAATGCAAAGAAATAGAGGAAGACAACAGAATGGGAAAGACTAGAGATCTCTTCAAGAAAATTAGAGATACCAAGGGAACATTTCATACAAAGGTGGACTCGATAAAGGACAGTAATGGTATGGACCTAACAGAAGCAGAAGATATTAAGAAGAGGTGGCAAGAATACACAGAAGAACTGTACAAAAAAGATCTTCATGACGCAGATAATCACGATGGTGTGATCACTCACCTAGAGCCAGACATCCTGGAATGTGAAGTCAAGTGGGCCTTAGAAAGCATCACTAGGAACAAAGCTAGTGGAGGTGATGGAATTCCAGTTGAGCTATTTCACATCCTCAAAGGTGATGCTGTGAACTGCTGCACTCGATATGCCAGCAAATCTGGAAAACTCAGCAGTGGCCATGGGGCTGGTAAAGGTCAGTTTTCATTCCAATCCCAAAGAAAGGCAATGCCAAAGAATGCTCAAACTACTGCACGATTGCACTCATCTCACGCGCTAGTAAAGTAATGCTCAAAATTCTCCAAGCCAGGCTTCAGCAATATGTGAACCGTGAGCTTCCAGATGTTCAAGCTGGTTTTAGAAAAGGCAGAGGAACCAGAGATCAAATTGCCAATATCTGATGGATCATCGAAAAAGCAAGAGAGTTCCAGAAAAATATCTGCTTCTGCTTTATTGACTATGCCAAAGCCTTTGACTGTGTGGATCACAATAAACTGTGGAAAATTCTGAAAGAGATGGGACTACCAGACCATCTGACCTGTCTCTTGAGAAACCTGTATGCAGGTCAGAAAGCAACAGTTAGAACTGGACATGGAACAACAGACTGGTTCCAAGTAGGAAAAGAAGTATGTCAAGGCTGTATATTGTCACCCTGCTTATTTAACTTCTATGCAGAGTACATCATGAGAAATGCTGGGCTGGAAGAAACACAAGCTGGAATCTAGATTGCCGGGAGAAATATCAATAACCTCAGATATACGGATGACACCACCCTTATGGCAGAAAGCGAAGAAGAACTAAAGAGCCTCTTGATGAAAGTGAAAGAGGAGAGTGAAAAAGTTGGCTTAAAGCTCAACATTCAGAAAACTAAGATCATGGCATCTGGTCCCATCACCTCATAGGAAATAGATGGGGAAACAGTGGAAACAGTCAGACTTTATTTTTTTGGGCTCCGAAATCACTGCTGATGGTGATTGCAGCCATGAAATTAAAAGACGCTTATTCTTTGGAAGGAAGGTTATGGCCAACCTAGATAGCATATTTAAAATCAGAGACATTACCTGCCAACAAAGGTCCATCTAGTCAAGGCTATGGTTTTTCCAGTGGTCATGTATGGATGTGAGAGTTGGACGGTGAAGAAAGCTGAGCGCTGAAGAATTGATGCTTTTGAACTGTGGTGTTGGAGAAGACTCTTGAGAGTCCCTTGGGCTGCAAGGAGATCCAACCAGTCCATCCTAAAGGTGATCAGTCCTGGATGTTCATTGGAAGGATTGATGTTGAAGCTGAAACTCCAATACTTTGTCCACCTCATGGGAAGAGTTGACTCATTGGAAAAGACCCTAATGCTGGGAAGGATTGGGTGCAGGAGGAGAAGGGGACGACAGAGGATGAGATGGTTGGATGGCATCACTGACTCGATGGACATGGGTTTGGGTAAATTCCGGGAGCTGGTGATGGACAGGGAGGCCTGGCGTGCTGCGATTCATGGGGTTGCAAAGAGTCGGACATGACTGAGTGACTGAACTGAACTGAATGTCCAACTTCCCCCAAACCTCTATTAGAGACACAATCCTTGTGTCTATGATATTGTGGGAAATTAAGGGATGGGCAGAGAATCTAAGTATGCTTTTCTGTGCCTACTTTACTGGCATAAGCAACATATCTATGGAGTTCTCAGAGGTCACCAGCAGCAAAATAAGCAGGGTTCCTTGGTGGAGCTACTCCAGAAAAATGTTAAATTTTAGTTAATCTGCAGAAATCCTGGGGCAGGCACTATATTCTCACACCGATGGTTAGTGGAATGATGCTAAAATATTACTGAAAAGACATTTCAGAAATCTAGAGAAGTTAGAGACACCCAGGTGACTGATATCTGGGGTACAGAAAATAGACTTTGGGGTGGAAACTAGGGAGAATGGACTAGTTATCTTCAACTAGGACAGTTAGAGTGGGAGCAGCAAGGATGTAAGAGATATAGGACATTAGAAAAGCAAAGGAAGCAGAATAAGGCACATAATTGCCCATTGTCTTTCTTTTTTTCATTTATTAAATAAAGCTATTCAAAATCTAATATGCAGAGCTTCTGTTTTTACATGACAGAGTGATTAAAGATTTTGGTGGTAGTGTATCTTTTTTTTCTTTGGATTTTCCCTTATATCATTTATGTTTTTCCTTCACTGGAAATGTATAGGGATTTAGGTGATTTAGCTGATTGTCTTTGTTGGGGTCAGTGTTGTGGTTAAGTGCACAGACTGAGCCAGCTGGCTGAGTTGAATCCCAGCACTACAGCTCAGCTCACCACTTCTTGGCTTGGTGACCTTGGCTGCTGGCTTAACACTTTCTAAGTACTTCCTCTTTAAAACTGGGGTTAATAACAGTGCCTATCTCATAAAGTTGCTATGAGGATCAAAAGAGTTACTATATGAAATAAAGTATTTAGGACAGGGCCTGGCACATAGTAAGCAAGATCTAAGTGTTAGCCATTGTATTTACTTTCTATTGGCTACAGTACTCAAGACAGTATATTCCTTGCAGGCAATCCTTATAATATGTGTTATTAGGGATACAGCATACTATTTTGATCTTTAAAGGTAATGATAATATATGCATAAGCTTAAAAAAAGAAAAAAACCTGTCCAATATGGTAGCCACTAGCTAGTTGTGACCATTTAAACAAATTAAAAATTAATAAAATTAAAAATTCAGTTCCTCTGTTACACTAGCTACATCTCAAGCACACAATAGCCACATGTGGCTATTACCTATGAAACTGGATAGTGCGATACAGAACATTTCTGTCATTGCAAAGGGTTCTATTAGAGCTGGTAGATAGTGAAACCTCCCTCCCATTCCTACTACAATCCCTCCACCCAGGGGCCATCCCTGTTACAGCTTTCTTGCACAACTTCTCATGGCTCGGACACAACTTTTTTACACAAATATAATTTGCACTGTACTGTGACTTTTTTTTGTTTTAAAATACACTAACTGTATTGATTTTTTACGGATATATAATTGATATAGCATTTCTTAGTTTTAGGTGTACAATGTAATGCTTTAATATATGCATACTGTATTGCAAAACAATTACCACAGTAAGTTTAGTATGTCGGCTCCCTACATTTAATCATAGATTTAGAGCATCTGATATTTAGCTTAGGAAGCAACTGTGACAACTTGAAAACACAATTCACATATAAGGAATACACATTTTAATATATTTGGGAGCAGGTGTAAGAATGGTCTACTTCAGTTTTCTCTCTTGTGTGGCACAAGCTACCTACACTGCTCTGAGTTAAGCGAGTTGAACTGATCATCTCCCATCAGCATGCCCTGTAATCCTGCAGCTCGCATCCCCGAACGACAGAGATCTCTTGCGCTGTGGGAAAACCTCGCGTAAATACTGGAGAATCACTGTAAAGACGTCTCCTAACGGACCGGGAGGACCGCCTACAGCAACTTCTTGGTTGCTGAGAACCCGCCCCGAAGGTCGGCTCGCGCGGCGCCCCCTCTAGCGCGAGGAGCTTGGATCCCGCCGCCCACCCGCGGAGAGCGGCGCCCCCTGTCGTCCGGTCGAGGAGGCGGCGCCGGCTCCCGGGAGGCCGGGAACATGGCGGGGCAGCCTCCGGCCCCGGCCACACCGCCGCCCAAACGGGACGGAGCAGCGCCCAACGTGGTGGCGCGGATCTCGCAGTGGGCCGACGACCACCTGCGCCTCGTCCGGGTACTGCAGGCCGGGCGGTGGTGGGCGCGGGCCGCTCAGCGCCGGGCTGAGGGAGACGCGTCCTGGGGGAGGCCCGGGCAGCGGCGGAGGGCCGCCGGGTCGGGGCAGCGTGTGCGGGGCGGCGGGGGGCGCGCAGCCTGGCGGGGCTGCCTCGGCCCCATTACTGCCCTGACTGTGCTGGGCCCCGGGATGCCTCCGAGGGGAAGCTGCAGCCCAGCGCGGGGCGCCAGCGGGGCCTTTGGAGCAGTTGGGGAGGGGCGGGCAGTTTGAAAAAGGCGGGGCATCGCAGGCGACCAGGGGAGAGAAGATTGCGACTAAGACCTGGTGTTGATTTCTTTCTTTATAACAAAGAATCAAGGGGGCTGCCTGCTTCGTGGATGTTGTGTAAATTGCTGAAATGGAGGAGTTGGGATAAATGATTTGTTGGGGAAATCTACAGAGCTTTTTGCAAAGTGAAATTGAAGATGCCTATCAGACTTCTACATGGAGATGTGTAAACTTGAAGGTGGTCATTAGACTTCTCAACGTAGCTTAGGTGTTCTAGGCAACTGGATACAGGAGTCATGTCTTGAAGGGAGATTAGAACGGGAATCTGGGAGTGGGCTGCATAAACCTTAAGTATTTAAAGTGTAAATAAACCTTATAGTATTTAAGTATTATTATAGAAAACTTGTAGTATTCAAAGCTTGGATGACGTTTTCGAGCGAGTCAGAAAATCTCCTGAAAAAGCTCTAGGACTGAGACCTGAGAGCCTCGCTAACATTTAGAATTTGGAGAGTGAAAAGGAGGTCAGCAAAGACTCGGAGGGAAGAGACAGAGGGGAAGAGGAGTATCAGGAAAACCAAGTGTGCTAGAAGCCAAATGAAGAGAATGCTTTCAGATGGAAGAATTCTGCTGGGAAGTTGAATTCCCAGCAGTAGGCTCATCAGCTTTGCAAATACTTTGCAGCCAAAGTGCCAGGACCATGTCTATTTTCATTCACCAGGACTGCAGCTCAGGGGTGAGACTGCAGCTCACTCACCTGTAGCTCAGTCCTGAGAACAGTGCCTGCCACTTAGTGCTACATAAATATGTTTAACATTAATGAATTGTATACATATATGTGTGTGTGTGTGTACACAGAAACACAGATGTTAATTGACAAGGCCTTGGTTCTTCCAATTAAGCAGGAAGAGATGCATGGGTTAATTTCAAATAAAAAAATAACCTCATCAGTATTGGGAGAGGAAACAGTATTTAAATTAGTGCATGGATGTTTTATTCCAAATAATCCAATCACAGAATGTATTCTTGTATATATTTTCATCTCTTACATGCTTAGTTGTATTTATTGAAGGAAAGCATTTTAGATTACCACTGTTGGTGAGGGAGTTGCAGGATCCTTATTAATTAAACTCCTTTAGATCGATTTCAGTTTAAATGAAACACTTTAAAAACATCGCTGTGATTTTCCCGACTGTTTGCCATATCTGTTTCCCAAGTGCTGTGTTTTATGGTATTGGTAATAAAGTTTTCTACTAAATACTTTTAATTCCACCTGCAGACTTAGGGTTATGGAGTTCCAATGGGCCTTGCACAAAAAGTGTTAATATTAGACTGATTCATTCAAGGAACTCGTGGTTAAAGCAATACAATCAATAGAAAACAATACAATATTATGTATATAATTACTGTGTGTACCAGATTGTCTGGGAGAAAAAGGGGAATATTAATGGGCTGGTGGGAAGTTGGTCTTTTTTGGAAGAAGTGGGCCTTTAGTTGAAGGATATGCCTTATTTGAGCAGTTAGGTATAAGGGATGAGTTTTTTTCCCACCTTCTATTTAGTACTTTCAGTATTGTGAATAATAATTAGAATTAATCATAAAATCTCTTTCTAAAGAACATCAGCACTGTAATGGCCATAGCTGGAGTACTGTTACTTCTAAGAAGTATTCGACTGGTAAGTTAAAAAATTAAGACATTATGATAAGCACTAGACAGCTAATTTCTCTCACTTCAGATGATTTTTATCTCAACATGGGTATCATTTTGTTATTCATATTAGAAGCTTTTAAATAACATTTTAGAACAGTGAACGTACTTTGAGATGTTGGTTTAAAAGTAACACATCGGCAGGGTTTTATGGAAAGTAATTGCACAACCTGTCTTTCCATAATGACTTTTCTTCATGCTTGAAATAAATAATCACTAAATTTGCATTTCAGATGTTGAAGAATATCTCAAAAGTGTTTTCTGTAGCGGTTTTAGGTTTAAATTGAAATTGAATTATGTCCCTTTGAACTAAGTAATTTATGCTTATTTAGTGTGTTTTTTTGCCCTTTCAAAAGTATTTTAATAGCAGACATTTTGGAAATTCATTTGATAATTCAGGATTTACAAGTACTTTTTAATATACCTGATTGTTGCCATGGGATGTCATTTCATGTTATGAACTGGAATAGATATATTGCTTCTGTATGTATTTATTTCCTATACTTATCTCTATATTGTTTTGTATTATCATTGACTGCACCTTGTTACCATACTACATCTTTTCCAACTGTTGCCTTTACACCCAGACTCCAATTTCAGAACTTTTGTCTTTTTTTCCTTCTTTTTTTTTTAATACCTTGAACTCACTTTTTTTTTAAGCTGAGATGTAATTGTCCTACAGCACTGCCTAGGTTTAAGGTGTCCAGTATAATTTGACTTACATACCTCAGGAAATGATTACCACAGTAAATTCAGTGAACATCCATCATCTCATATAGATACAAAATTAAATAAATAGAAAACAATTTTTTTCCTTATGATGGGAACTCTTAGGATTTACTTTCATGTATAACATACAGTAGTGTTAATTACATTACTCATGTTGTACGTTACACCCCTAGTATTTATTTATCTTATAACTGAAAGTTTGTATCTTTCAAGTTCTCCCTCCCTCCATCTCCTACCTCTCATAACTGCAAATCTGATCTCTTTTTCTATGAGTTTGTTTTTGAAGTAAAATTGACCTACAACACTATGTTACTTCCTGTTAGACAACATAGGGATTTGATCTTTCTATACATTTCAAAATGATCACCACAAGTCTCTCACTCTACAGAGATTCTGCATAATTACTGACTGTATTCCCCATGCTGTACACTTCCTACCTGTGACCCACTTATTTTATAACTAGTCCCATAAAGACTTTATAGTGTACTTGCTAAGAGCAGGAATACTTTCCTCCATAATCACATTAACATTTTCACATTTAATAAATGTAACATTTTTGTAGTAATTTCTAAAATCCAGTTAACATTCATATTTATCTCCTGAAAATATCCTTTGTAGCTGTTTTTTCTCCCAGTCTGAGTTTCAGTCAAGGATCATGCACTGTATTTAGTTGTCATATCTCTTTGGTCTCCTTTAATCTAGACTTTTACGCCCACTTTAATTTTTGTCTCTCATGACACTGTGATTTTGAAGAGGCCAAGTGAGTCTTAGAGAATCTCCCACAGTCTGGATTTGTGTTTCCTCCGTAGATTTAGTGTGAACAAGAAGGTGATGGAGTATGCTGATTCTGTCTGTCCTAGAACATTATCACATCTAACATAATTAACAACCTCTTAGCATCATCTAATATCCAGACAATATTAAGAATTCTTTGATTGTCTCAATGGTGTCTTTTTTTTAAAAAAAAAAGATGATCTGTTCATAGCAGGATTCTAATGGTCCATATATTGTATTTGTTTGTTATATCTGTCTCATTTATTTTATAACAGTCTATACGCCTACTCCCTTTTTTCTCCTCCATAAGCCATTTATTTTTTAGAATAACCAAATCATTTATCCCATTATTAATGTTTCACATTCTGGATTTGTCTGCTATAATATTTTTCTTGTTTGGAAAAAAAATTTTTTAATGTTTAGACCAACTTTACTGTCTTAGGAAGTTGGTTACTAATTTATCTTTCTGCCTGTATGAGGCTCTCACCCAGCCATGCTTATGAATTAAGCTTGTTCCTATAGTACTGTTAATATAAAAGACAGGTATAAAATGTTGAGTAACTCCAAGGTGTTAGGTATTTAAATAAATTCCTAATGTTGGCCTTTTTGGAGGGGCGTTTTTCTCCTATGAGATTGAAAAATAAGGGAAAAAACTTGTTGATTAGTAGTCTAACTTAAATTGCCTCAGTTTTGGCTAGGTTCTCCTAGCAGTTGCTGCTGTTGCTGTTTAGTTGCTAAATTGTGTCCAACTGTTTGCAACCCCATGGACTATAGCCTGCTAGGCTCCTGTGTCCATGGCATTTCCCAGGCAAGAATATTGGAGTGGGTTGCCATTTCCTTCTCCATCTCCCAGAGTACCTGCATGAATAGATGGTACATTTATAGAATGAGATAGTAACTTAATCAGTAAGTTAACCAGTAAGATAGTAAGTTTAACCAGGTTTGTGTAGTGCCAGGCACAGCTGTATACTCACTGCTTCTTGATAAATTGTGTTACATTTTAAGGATGTAAGCTTTTTTAAAAGTGAGGAGTCTGTTTAATGTTCTGTATATAGTAGCCTCAAATAGTAAAATAATGACTAAAGGTTTCTAAATAATGTGCTTATAAACACTTCTGTTAAGTCTTTTAAAAATATTAATATAAAATTAAGAACCAAATTAAAAATGTTCAGTGGTTATTATGTCTTCTTTGAAATGTTTAGAGAATATAACATGCATAATTTTAAAATGAAAATAGTAATAAAATGTTATACTTTTCTCCTTGTAAATCAACAGACATCAAAATTCACCCGTTCTTCAGATATTCCAGGAGAATTTATAAGAAAGAATGTTAAACTACGAGGACGACTACGCCGAATAACTGAGAATGGTTTAGAGATTGAACATATTCCCATTACTTTACCTGTTATATCTTCATGGAAAAGTAAGTAAGGCACAAAAGTAATAGCACTAAATAACTATTTTAAAATTCCTTTATTAGAAGTTATTTATAAAATAGCAAAAAAAAGTCATTTTAATTTTTAATAACTCTTCATTGTCTATGAGAGAAAGTCCAAACTCTTGACTTAAACAAATGAACTATTTGTTTATTAATTAATTAATTAATTAATTAATTTTAATTGGAGGCTAATTATTTTACAATATTGTGGTGGTTTTTGCCATACATTCACATGAATCAGCCATGGGTGTACATATGTTCCCCATCCTGAGCCTCCCTCCCACCTCCCTCCTTACCCCATACCTCAGGGTCATCCCAGTGCACCAGCCCTGAGCACCCTGTCTCATGCATCGGACCTGGACTGGAGATCTATTTCACGTATGATAATATACATGTTTCAATGCTATTCTCTCAAATCATCCCACCCTCACCTTCTCCCACAAAGTCCAAAAGTCTGTTCTTTACATCTGTGTCTCTTTTATTTTCTCACATATAGGGTCATTGTTACCATCTTTCTAAATTGCATATATATGCATTAATATACTGTATTGGTGTTTTTCTTTCTGACTTACTTCGCTCTGTATAATAGGCTCCAGTTTCATCCACCTCATTAGAACTGATTCAAATGCATTCTTTTTAATAGCTGAGTAATATTCCATTGTGTATACGTACCACAGTTTTCTTATCCATTCGTCTGCCAATGGACATCTAGATTGCTTCCATGTCCTGGCTATTGTAAACAGTGCTGCGATGAACATTGGGATACATGTGTCTCTTTCAATTAAATTCCTTGGGGTGTATGCCCAGCAGTGGTATTGCTGGGTCGTATGGCAGTTCTATTTCCAGTTTTTTAAGGAATCTCCACACTGTTCTCCATAGTGGCTGTACTAGTTTGCATTCCCACCACCAGTGTAAGAAGGTTCCTTTTTCTCTGCCCCTCTCCAGCATTTATTGTTTGTAGACTTTTTGATAGCAGCCATTGTGACTGGCGTGAGATGGTACCTCATTGTGGTTTTGATTTGCATTTCTCTGATAATGAGTGATGCTGAGCACCTTTTCATGTGTTTGTTAGCCATCTGTATGTCTTCTTTGGAGAAATGTCTGTTTAGTTCTTTGGCCCATTTTTTGATTGGGTTGCAGCGATCCCCCTGGTGGATGTCAACTGTCCAGGATCCCAGGAAGACTTGGTTAGCAACTGGGAGCCTGCTCGCAGTTTGGTAGAGGATGCTGTCTCTGGGGCCAAGTTTGCCCCTTGCCTTCTGGCTTTGGCTGTCGCTCACCTGCCTCCCTGCCTCCGGCGGGGGATGGGCCTGTCCGCTGCTGGCTAACTCTCCTCTGGTATTCACTCAGTCCTTTGTTTGTGAGCAGGCCCGGCAGTGCCTTAGGTGAGAGCTTTTCACGGGAAAGTTCTCTCTCTCTCTCTCTTTGCTCTTTTTTTTTTCTCTCTCGGGCTATCCCACAGTTTGGGTCGCTATTTCATGTTAGCCCCCTCAAGATTGTCCTCAGGGCATTCAGGCCCGGTCCTTACCCTAAGCATTGCAGCCTGCGCCTCCCTGTTCAGCCCCCGCTTGCTGGTGGCTGATGCAAGTGTCTGGGCTACTTCTCTGCTGGGAGTTGTGGTTAGGCGTGTAATCTGTGGGTTTTATTTATTTTGTTTTTTCTCCCGGTTATGTTGCCCTCTGAGAGTCCAAAACTCCCCACAGACCCACCGGTGAGAGGGTGTCCTGCTGTTTGGAAACTTCTCTTTTATGACTCCCTCCCCAGGACGGGTCTCTGTCCCTAACTCTCTTGTCTCTCTTTTATCTTTTACATTTTGCCCTACCTCCTTTCGAAGACAATGGGCTGCCTTTCTGGGTGCCTGGTGTCCTCCTCCAGCATTCAGAAGTTGTTTTGTGGTATTTGCTCAGCGTTCAAATGATCTTTTGATGAATTTGTGGGGAAGAAAGTGGTCTCCTCGTCCTATTCCTCTGCCATCTTAGGACCACCCCCCACAAACGAACTGTTTAATTTGGTTCCAGATTTCTTTTCTTCCTTCCCTCCTTTCTTCACTCAGCTACTAAGGCATTCAAACATTTATCCCACAAATACTGAACACATATTATGTTCTAGGTCCTAGCTAGCTGTACATGCTGAGTGAAACAAACAAGACCACTCTACCCCTTGGAGCTCACAGTCCAGGTGGAAGATGGGCAACAAAAAAGTGAAAAATTGTCCTAAGGGCTATGAAGAAAAGGATCAGGGTATAGGATGACCATTACTGGAGCTTGTATGAAGAGGGAATCTACATATATGGTGGTCAGAGAAGGCCTCATCAGAGGCCTGGAGAATAGGAAGGAGCTGGCTAGGAAGAACATGCATGGGGGTGAGCCTGGCTCTTTTGGTAAGACACGTGAAGGCTCATGGCTGGAGCATAGGGGAGAAGGGGACAAGAGACACCAAAGAGGTTGGAGCATTGGGCAGAGTCCAGAGCTTGCTGCTGCAATTCCCTTTTCTCCCTGCTTTTCAGCAAAGACCACAGCCACACAGACCTTCCTGCTGCTTCCATGTGTTCTCCTGCCCTGGGCATAGATCTTTGCCCAGAGTGCCTGAGCTTCTGTGGATTCTTTTTGTTTGTTTTTTCTTTTTCTTTACTATGTGGCATGTGTCATCTTAGTTCCCCAACCAGGGTTTGAACCTATACCCCCTCCACTGCAAGCATGGAGTCTTAACCATTGGACCACCAGGGAAGTCCCAATCTGTGGATTCTTTAGGATCTAGCTCAAACGTCAGCTCTTTTGTGAAGCTCTCCTTACCTCCCAAGCAGAACTGGCCTCTTTCTTTCCTATGCCCCAAGCAATTTATACATACTGCAATTACAGTACTAAAACACATTTTCCTGTAATTATGTATCTAGGTTTATATCCTTCTATTGAACTGTGAGCCCCTAGTGGGCAGGGAACTTTTCTTATCTAATTATTCACAGTCCCTAGAAAAATAATTTTTAGCCAACAGAGACTTGGCAAAATTGTCAAATGATTTAACTGAGTCATATTTAAAGATCTCCTTAATATTATTTTAATGTTGTAAAGAAAGTTCTTATTTCTTTACCCTGAGATGAATGAATATCACTGTTCAATTGACATATGAATATAAAGGAATAAGATTGATTGTTTTTCCCTCAAGCACACCTGACATGATTGATTTTATTTCTTAACAAATCAAGCAGAACTTACACAATTTGAATTACTGTTGTTCCCTAAAGAAAGATTACTTGGGATGTTTATTTGTTGGCCATTTTAGCTCTAGGAATTGTTTATACTTCTAAGTTGTTGTAATAATGCAGTAGTAATTTAAATCTCTCCTGTTGGAAATAGTAATGATTTTTTAGTGCTAAGACAGCAAGGCCATCACTTGTGATTGTCCAGGTGGTACACTGCACAACTCCAGGGTTGGTATTCATAGGGTATCTGTCCTGGAAGGTGTGCAATGCCACAGCACTCTAATTGCTATATATACATATTATTATTAGTGTATTATTAGTATATACATCAAATAATAATGTTTATCAATTTGGTACAATCAAAATTTTAAAGCTAAAAGAAAACTTACTTCCCCTACTTATTTTAATATTTTCTATAGAAGTTAAAGGCCATGTATGCAGCCATCTCCCTAACAGTTGATGGAATTAAAGTTAGAAAACAGATTCTTTGCTACCCAGTCCACAATTTTGTGTATTGAGTTGCGAAAATGAAAGAAACAGACACACCGACAGATGCTAACCAGTACAAATGTAATGATAGTGTTAATACTTTTTGTAACTGACATAAATTGTTCATTTAAAAAAATATCTATTTGGCGACGTCACGTCTTAGTTGCAGCATGCAGACTCCAGTTGAGGCACATGGGCTTAGTTATGTGGGATCTTAGTTCCCTGACCAGGTATCAAACCCATGTACCCTGCATTGCAAGGCAGGTTCTTACCAGAGAAGTCCCCAAATTGTTCATGTTAAAGAGATCAATTTGCATTTACATTGGCTAAACCTGTTTACCTATAAAACGGTTATAGAATCTAGAAGTTGCGTTCCAAGGACTATTTTGAATGACAGAGTAAGATGTTGAGCATAATCTTGTTCATTTAAGAATAGCTATTAATTGGAAGCCCCTTATATTCCTTTCACTGTTTTTTGCTACCTAGTCTATAGGATAGAGATGGGCTTTTGATTTTATTGTAAGGAGGGCTAAGATTTAGGCCCCCCAAATTGAGGCCATTCTAACCAAATGGTTCAGCTCAGATAACTGTATCAGAGTAGAGTCTGTGTGGTGTAGTCGAACATGTTTGGTTCACAGAGAGCTTGTGTTCTGTTTCCAGTTCAGCCAATGGTTTCCACCACTATCAAACAAGAGAATCATAACATTTCCAAGACTCCTTCCTCATGAGTATTCTGTGATATCCTTTCCTTCCATGATCATATCTTTGGTGTATATGATGAGGCAAACACACACAGAGCTGAAAATTTTTATGAAGTGAAACTCTTAGAACACTTCATTTCTTTAGTAGATGTTTACTGAACACGTGCTCTTTTGCTGCAGTTTCAGTATACAGTGGCAAACAATGGATGTGAGCCTACAGTAGTCAGAAAACCTGCAGTCTAGTGATATTATTTCAAAGCTTCTCCTATTCCTAATGGTAAAAAATAATCTTTCTGATATATGTGATATACCTATCTCATGAAATTGTCCACTGTCATGAATCCATTTATAATATTTGTTTATTCAGTCATATATTAGTTCTGTTGTGAGGTTGTGGGATCTGAGTTCCCAGACCAGAGACTGAACCCAGGCTTCCATAATGAACGTGCAGAATCCTAACTACTAAACCACCAGTGAACTTCCTGATTTTTAATATTCTATAAATCTAGGGGATGAATCAGTTTTGGGATCAAGTACTATCTTTCTAAAAACCTTAGGAATATTAAGTTGTGAAGTTTCCTACCCATCTGATAGAACATAAATGTAACAAACTCCTTAGTGGTGGTTTGCTTCAGTATTCATCTTATGTCTGCAGCTTTCTCCAGGTACCCATGGTCTTTCCCTTACTTGTGTGTTTACTTCCTATTCCTCCCTGTGCCTCTCTCTGTTCATTCTGCAAAACCCAAGCCAAATACAATATTGTAAAGTTAAAAAATAGATAAATAAACTAATTAAAAAAAAAAACAAAAAACCCAAGCTGTACACTTTTCATGGAGTGCTGTTGGGCTCCTTCACTGGAGCCCATGTTGCTGTACCCTTATAATCCTTGGCATTGTGTCATCCTATCCAGTATGAATTAGGCTTTTTAAAAGTATATATGTAAAAGATTTATTGAAGAGCTGGAAAGACAGGGATTCACACAAAGCTAAAATTAGAAATCATAAATATTAATAGTAATCTCTCCTTTTTCAAGAAAACATCAACTGTTTGGGCAAAAATATTTGATGGATATAACTTAGCTTATTCAGTAGATTAGTTTCTGGAAAATTTATGTTTACATTGGTATTGACCATATCATATTTTAAATGCTTAATGGGGACTTTGCTAATTTTAAAGGAATCCCATGACCTTTGTTGAAGTGAAAAATTAGGGCATTAATACTCAAGGTTGATAGTATTGATGAGATTCATGTTTTTGGTCCTAAAGATTTGGTCTTAAAGACTAGAGGATATTTTATTGAAAGACAATTGGTGTTGATGGCAGCATTAAAGGACTGAAGAGAAACCTCAGAGTCTTTAGGCTTCCCTTCACTCATTGGGTACCAGTGATTTGATTTCATCTAATCTTTATTATGTGTGTTCTGCCTTAACTAATTTGTGAATATACTGTATCACAGAGTTTTCTAAGGACATAATCCTCCTACTTATACCTTTGAAACTTCTCTAACTGAAACTCTAGGACAAGTCTCAAGAAACCCAAGCCTTAAAAAAAATGGTTTTCTATCATCAAATAATATCATGACAAACTTCTAGGATATCTTTCTGAACTCAAGTGTTACTTTTTCCCTAGCAATTAAATGGACTAACTTTATACTTTCAACTACCAATACTTGTATGAGTTTAATATATGTTAAATGTATAATTTCTTTTAAAAAAGGCATTAATATATATATATATATTTTTGCCAGCCATTTTCCCTTTTTGGAAAGTTGTAGACTTTTTCTAAAATAAGATCCTGTTATTAAAGTTTAATTGGTTAACATTTTATCCAGAGTTTGCCCAAACAAACTTTCTTAATGCTATGTTGTTGTTCAGTCATGTCCGACTCTGTGACCCTATGGACTGTAGTATGCCAGGCTCCTCTCAGTTCAGTTCAGTTCAGTTGCTCAGTCGTGTCTGGCTCTTTGTGACCCCTGAAGTCCAGGCTTCAGTCTGTCAGGCTCCTCTGTCCTCCACTGTCTTCCAGAATTTGCTCAAATTCATGTCCATTGAGTCAGTGCTGCTATCTAACCATCTCATCCTCTGCTGCCCCCTTTTCCTGTTGCCCTCAATCTTTCCCAGCATCAGGGTCTTTTCTACTGAGTCAGCTTTTCTTATCAGGTGGCCCAAGTATTGCAGCTTCAGCTTCAGCATCAGTCCTTCCAATGAATATTCAGGGTTGATTTCCTTTAGGATTGACTGGTTTGATCTCCTTGTTATCCAAGGGACTCTTCTCCAGCAACATGATTTGAAAGTATCAATTCTTCAGTGCTCAGCCTTCTTCATGGTCCAACTCTCATATCCATACATGACTACTGGAAAAACCATAGCTTTGACTATATGGACTTTATTACTTGGAATATAAATTGATAAAATCCTATCTGGAAATCAGTTTTATAAACTGTATAAAAATAATATTGATATTAATATTTTTTGAGTTGGGAAAACAGCCTCAGTAAATTAAGTGAAAAAGCAGTTTATATGGTTTTATTGATAGTAGGAGCCTATATTATTGAACTACATGACTTGTAGCATTATGTGTATGTGTACATAGAAATAAATCTGGAAGATTTTTTCTTTTAAAAAAGGTAAATTGGTTAAACCCCACATGCTGTTCTGGAGCTTACTGAAATGAGTTTTTGAAATTATTCCATCTGTTACCTACTTGTATTGTTTTAAAAGACAAGTTGACTATAGAAATAAATGGATCTACATCTAGAGAGTCTGGGTAGTTATAAGTAACATATCCAGTTGTGTTTTGGAGCGCAAATGACTTTGGAATTTGCTTTTGCAATTGTGATATTAAAGGTAAACTCTTTTCTAACCTTTTTAGAAGAGCCGTGTGGTGTTTTGCTGGTTAAATTGGCTGGAGTAGAACTTACTGAAACTGGGAAGATGTGGTTACAAAAAGAGCTAAAACATTCCCAAGTACTATGGTTCCAACTTCTCGGAAAGGAGAATTCAGCACTCTTTTGCTACCTTTTAGTGAATAAGGTAAGTAGTGTGAAGAAATAACTAGCAATATTTTATTCTTATTGTTTATGCATAAGTAAAAAGTGAAAGTGTTAGTCATTCAGTCATGTCTAACTCTTTGTGACCCCATGGACTGAAACAAGGACATGGAAAAATGAAGTAGTTAAAATGTTAATATGACAGAATTTAGAATTGTTTTTCTTATTTACATCATTATGACAGTATTAAGGGTAGTTTTTCTTTTAAAGTTCTTTATTATACTACAAGTGAGAATAATCTGAAGAAAAATAATAATCTCACATTAAAGTGATTAGAATTGTAACCATTTTAATTATTAAAAGCTTTTTGAATTAATAGAACACCTAATGAAATCCATTAATTTTTGCATGTCCAGGTCATATTCAGTTCTTTCAAAATAAGAATTATCCAACCTTGATTGGTTGAAGCATTTGTATTTAATTAAGTTGATAATACAAAATTATATAAAAGATCCCAAAGGCCTTATTCAAATATTAACTTCTCTTTTAAGTTGTGGAGTATGTACTTTTTATCCTCAAACCCCGCTATGGAATCATTTTATTCCCACTTAAAGGTGGGACTCTGAGTAACCAAGTGGAAGAGCTGGTATTGAAGTCCAGCTCCTTGGGGCTCCTGAGCCGGAACTTCACCTTTTCTGTCTTTACTTTATACCAGACTATACGTGTATTTCAGTGATTTACTTCTCCTGTTCAACTTTTCTGTAGTGTGAGGTTGAATTTTAATTATTCTGATTTTAGTTCAGCTCATTAAATTTAAAAAGATTGAGACAAATATGATATACCCTTTAAAACTATATTTATTAGCTGCTTATCATCATGTACCAAAAGTTACTACATTTAAAGGAACAAAAGGTTCCTTTATTTTTTTAGATAATCTTAGAATATGTTTCCTACTTTAAACCTTTAGTTTTCACATTAAAACATTTTAACTGTGAATTACTTGTCTAATGAAGCTATAAAGTTACTAACACCTTGTTAAAATTAATCTTGTTAAGTTAAAATCCCACAGGGACTGTGGAAACAACTAAGCAGGATCTCTTTTACACTGTAAATTAGTAAGGGGAAAAAAGTTCCCATTTATCTGGTTTCACTAGGCAGTGAGGTATAACTAAAATTTCCTGAAGTTTGAAGATTCAAGGGCCAGGGCTATTTTTATGTTCATTATTTTATGGGCCATCTTTTAAAAACATTCTTACATGCCAGGCCTTGCTAAACACTGAAATTCTGAACATAATTTAACAGTTCTGTGATGCTTCAGTTCATTTTGCATTTGTCTACTTTTTAGTTTTGTTAATTTCTTTTGCTGTGGCCTCCTGTCTTTTTTCCTAACTGGTGTGTGCTCCGTTCTCTCTTCAAACATCAACCAAAAAATCAAAAATCTCTCTTCATACTTTATCGTTTCTACACACTTTTGAGTTAGGGGACCAGTGAGCCTGTGGAGAACTATGTGTTATAAAAGAGTCAGTTGTCTTTGAGCAAAGGTATCATCTAGTAATGAAATTCTTGGATTTAACATTAGCTGTTTTAAGCTCTTAAGGACCCCTTTGCATATGTATGTATATGTATGTGTGTGTGTAAATATATATATATGTATATATGTGTATGTATGTATGTATATTTTGTGGCCATACCACATGCCATGTGGGAGCCCTACCAGGGATCAAACCCGTGCCCCCTCCAGTGGAAGCATGGATTCTTAACCTTTGTACCACCGGGGAAGTCCCATCATTTATATTTTTGGCTTTTCTCTGGACGACTCAAATTGCAGATTGACTGATTTTAAAGTAAATAATAGATATATTAGTAATTTTATTAAATAATTGGTTTGTGTTATTT
The DNA here is from genome assembly GCF_054371585.1 of Giraffa tippelskirchi. Lineage (NCBI taxonomy): Eukaryota > Metazoa > Chordata > Mammalia > Artiodactyla > Giraffidae > Giraffa > Giraffa tippelskirchi. The sequence goes on along the minus strand of NC_137276.1, from coordinate 125,697,329 downwards.
TTTATTCAAGGGTAGATTTTTTAGTGTGAGTCTGAATGAAGAAATCCTGAGAAGAGGTCTTGGCAAAACTGTTCTTGTTAAGGGGTTAAGTCATGATTCTAAAATCTATTGGAGAATTCACAGAAATTTACTTAAAGCTGAATTAACAGCCCTAAAAAAAGGAGAAGGAATATGGAAGGAAGACTCTGAAAAAGAAAGTTATTTGGAAAAATTGAAAGGCTCCTGGAGAGAAATATGGAAAAAAGACAGTTATTTAAAAAAAAACGGATCAGATTTCAACTTGAAAAAAGAAAGTTATTATGACAAATTTAAAAGGTCTTATGAAACATGGAAAGAGAACATGAATAACTCCTCCTTAATACTGAAGTTCAGAGAACTTATGAGTCGTATACACTTTCGTAGAAAAGAGTGAAATATTCCAAGAGGTCTGGAGGTGACATACTCCCAAAAGAATAAAACGTGTAATTATAATGGATATTTTTCATTGAGTTGAAATGGGAAATTTCCCCAGAAGATCAAAGTTGCATTCTAATGGTATTTAAATATTTAAGAGATGATTCTTTGTACATGTATAGTATGGTTTTAAGAAGAATGAAATACTCCATAAAAGTTACAGGTTGGGCTTCCCTGGTGGCTCAGTGGTAAAGAATCCACCTATCAATGCAGAAGAAAACCAAGCCTGTCCCACACAACTACTGAGCCTGTACTCTAAAGCCCAGGAGCTGCAACTGCTGAATCCCTGCACCCTGAGCCTGTGCTCCACAACCGGAGAAGCCACCACAATGAGAAGCCCACACACCACAAATAGAGAAAAGCCCAAGCAGCAATGATGACCCAACAGAGCCAAAAAAAAAAAATTTTATTAGGTTGAAGGAGGTATACATATAATGATAGTATATGAAGAGAAAGTTTAACTATTGGCTGTTGTATTATTTTAGTCATTTGGGGCAGCCATATTTAGCTTTTGTTGAAAGACAGTATTTGTTTATTTTGCCAGTTTTATCAACTTTGATTACTTATAATAAAGGAACTCTTTAGGCAGCATGTCTGAGGCTGCTCTTTCCTCTCCACTGATCTCTAACTGCTTGTGAGTTTGGGGCAAAGCCATAAGAGAAGGTCACTTAGACCATTTCTAGTAATAAAGAGTGGCTTATTTCCACCTGTTGTTAGATGAGGGGGAGAGTCCTGAGAACAAAAGCACAAATGTGCTGAGGATGGCGGCACATAGACGGGAAAGAACAAGGATGCCTTCTGACATTGTCGAGACCCCGAGGACTTGAACTCTCTTGCCTCCCAATTTCTCATTATGCAAGATAATACACTTCTTTATATTTTAGAGCCAGTTTGAGTGGCTTTGAGGATGTGACATACAAAAACACGTACTTGCTGCTAAAATCATCTTGACATTATAAGCTTCTTTCAGAACACTAGCAATGATCCACTCACGGGGTCTCCAGAAGTTTTTCCTAACTGGTTGTAATACTGACAGAGTCAGAGGAATCATCTGGTCCTCTTCATTCTGACTCCTATCAGAACCAGTGATTCAGAATGGGAAGTTTACTGCTGCTGCTGCTGCTGCTCCTGCTGCTAAGTCGCTTCAGTCGTGTCTGACTCTGTGCGACCCCATGGACTGCAGCCTACCAGGCTCCCCCGTCCATGGGATCGTCCAGGCAAGAGTACTGGAGTGGGTTGCCATTGCCTTCTCCGAGTTTACTGCTGTTACCTGATTAAAGCAGGAAACTGCTGCTTCCGGGATAAAATATAGCAAAGTAGCACTTGCCTGCCAATGTGGGGAACGTGGGTCCATCTCTGGTCTGGGAAGATTTCACATGCTGAGGGGCAACTAAGCCCCTGTGCCACAACTACTGAACTTGTGCTCCACAGCCCGGGAGCCGCAACTACTGAAGCCTGCGACTGAAACAAGAGAGGGGCCCTCACTCACCATAACCAGAGAAGGCGCTCACACAGCAATGAAGGCCCAACACAGCCAAACTGAATAAATAAATACGGTTTTTTAAAAATAAATGTAACCTCAAAAAAAATAAAAATAAAAACCACAGCAAAGTAGATTTCCCAACATTTTCTAATTAAACAACATTAATTTTTAGTGAGGTTTCAAATCTTCTAAAGTTCTTTTTGTGTGTGTGACTTTATTTCATCATCTTTGGGGTAGGATAGGAAGTTATGTGGTAGATTTTGTTCCCTGGATCTAATGCCTCAATAGCTTTCTATTTTGTTTTAAGGGAATGTGTTATTTTTATTTACAGAGATGTTAAGATTTTTATTTACAGAGATGTTAAACTAGTTTTGTGGCAAGCTCCTGAGCCTTTTTCCCCCTCAGTTTGCCTCCGAGTGATGTCAGATCTCATCAGAGTTATCACAGGAATTAGTTCTGATGACCTCTGCCAGCTCAGCCAGTCACTGTTATCTTTCCAGTTGAACTGTGTAAAGGCGGGGCTGGTGAAGCCCCTCCTGGGGACTGTGTAACCTCGTCTAATCTTTTCCTTGAAGAGATAGTAGGGAACACTGACTGGACCAGCTTGTTTGGTCCAAGGGCAAGATGAACTAGATAACTGCAGAGAGGCTAGATCTTTGTCATTGGGGATGGTTATAACGGGACTATCTAAAAATGTGAAAAAGTCCATTTAGGCTAAATTTCTGACCAAAGTCCAGGTTCTTTACCTTTTTCAAATAGAGGATTTACTACTACTTTTTAAAAAAATAATTAATTAATTAGTTTTTGATTGTGCTGAGTCTTCGTTGCTGCATTTGGGCTTTCTATAGTTGCAGAAAGTGTGGGCTACTCTCTAGTTGTGGTGCGAGAGCTTCTCGTGCCAGTGGCCTCTTTGTTGCGGAGCACAGGCTATAGAGCGTGTGGGCTTTTAATACTTGTGGCACATGGGCTCAGTGGTTGTAGCTCCTGGGTTCTAGAGCACAGGCTCAGTACTTGTGGCACACAGATTTAGTTGCTCCTTGGCATGTGAGGTCTTCCTGGACCAGGGATTGAGCCTTTGTCTCCTGCATTGGCAGGTGGATTCTTTACCTCTGAACCAACAAGGAAGCCCAAGGATTTACTACTTCTTGGCCTCTTGACGGGCCATGACCACCTTTCCCCTTGGCTTTCTTTCCTTTTGGTATTTTGGGTATGTAGGCCCCTTTACTTTTTAAATATATTTCTATGACATGAATTTAGTTCTTACTGTATTTCTAAAGGATTGGGTTTTTATGGTCCTTTTCAATCTATTTTGTCTTAGATCCACATTTCCTTTTGGGGGTTTTCTTTATTTTTCGTTTTTCAATCATACTTTCTAAAAAATATATATTTATTTATTTATTTGGCTGCATCAGGTCATAGTTGCAGTGCACAGGTTTAGTGGCTCTGTGGCATGTGGCATAGGGGATCTTAGTTCCCCAGCCAGGGATCGGACCTGCATTGTGGATATTTAACCACTAGACCACCAGGGAAGTCCTCATACTTTTTATATATGAAATGTTGATAGTACTACTAGCTTTATCATAATTAACAGTAAACAAAACTTGAGAAAAGAGTGAAAACTATTCCCGTATATATCATTCAGCACTGGTCATTATTGGCAGCTAAAAGCATATTCCAGCAATATCCAGAGGAGGAAAACAGACATCCAAGGGCTCTTTACATGTGGCTTTCTGTTTGTGATGCTAGTATTTCTGTTAGTTCCATCCATGAGACAGACAAGTTCTGACTCTTCTCTAGCACACTGGGTCACAGTTACCGTTCAGTGAGGGGTCTGTAGGGTTTTCTGTCATTGTCCCTAGGCTTGGGAGAATCTTAACTCTTCTTTGCCCACTCACTTGACTCCCAGTGCAGTCTAGTTCACAGCCTTTAACTGCTTGATTCCTACCATCTAGGATGGGAAGGGCATGTGGGTTTGTTTTGGAAGGTGACTGGGCTTAGTCCACTCCCTGTGTGTGTGGGGGGGTGGGGTGGGTGGCGTGAGGGGAGGAGGTACCAGCAAGCCTGATCAGTCCTTCCACTTTCTATGATGTCAGCCCAACTTATAGGAAACTCCTGAAGTCACAAACTGACCCCAAGGCATTTCCTCTTTTGCTTCCCTCCTTAAAAAAAACATACTTATTTTTGCTGTGCTGGGTCTTTGTTGCTGTGTGCAGGCTTTCTCTGGTTGTGGTGAGAGGGGCTACTCTCTAGTTTTGGTGCACAGGCTTCTCATTGCAGTGGCTTCTCTTGTTGCAGAGCATGGACTCCAGGCGTGAAGGCTTCTGTAGTTGTGGATCTTGGGCTTAATTGCTCATGGCAGATGGGATCTTCCCGCACCAGGAATGGAACCTGTGTCCCCTGCATTGGCAGGCAAATTCTTAACCACTGGATGACCAGGGAAGTCCTCTTTTTTGCTTTTTGTTTTGCTTTTTAATCATGCTTCTTTCTCCTTGTCTTAGGAAAAGGAGGTCCAGTAGCTTAATAAATGTTAGGAAAGAGATAATCACTATTTTCCAACTTAGTGAAAACAGGATATATGGCACCTTCAGTCTTGTATAAAGGGGAGTGAAGTACTAACGTGAAGTCTTCCTCCCCTGTGTAAATAGAAGAGGGCAGGGGTAGTTGCTGCCTGACAGACTACCTGCCCAACTCCCCCTTACTCTTAAGACCTCCTGTGTCTCCTGTTCATGGAATCTTCCAAATTAGCTTGGTCTTTCCCACCCTGGGGAAAGCCTGGGCAATCGGCTACCTGAAATGCCATCTTTCAAAAACTTGAGTTGAAGAAAAATTAGGGCCACTGATCCCAACAGTTTTGCTGTCTCTCTTTTCTAATAAATCCAAGTGTGGTGAAGATCCCAGTCAGCACCTCATACCAACCTGGTACTCTTGTAAAACCTGCTTTAGGAGAGTTAGCTGCATCTGAAGCTGGCAGGCAGTGGTATGCCAAGAGTCATGTCCTCTTCTGGATTTCTGCAGCATCATTTGTATCTTTTATCAGATTCTATATTTAAGTGGTATCATATGATATTTGTCTTTCTCTGTCTGACCTTAGTGTGCTAATCTCTAGACCCATCCATGTTGCTGCAAGTGGTGTTATTTCATTCTTTTTTATGGCTGAGTAATATTCCATTATATATGGAACCACATCTTCTTTATCCATTCATCTGCTGATGGACATTTAGGTTGCTTCCATGTCTTGGCTTTTGTAAATAGTGCTGCAGTGAACATGGGAATGCACATATCTTTTTGAATTATTATAGTTTTGTCTGATATATGCCATGGAGTGGGATTGCAGGAGCATATGGTAACTCTGGTTTTTTAGGAACCTCCATACTGTTCTCCAGAGTGGCTTCACCAGTTTACATTCCCACCAACAGTGTAGAAGTGTCTCCAGTATCATTTGATTCCTCACCAACGTGAAGTTTACAGCTTTGAGATATGTGTCTCTCCCTGGAGACATGTAATTCCATGTGTTGCCAAGGGGCATATGTTGACAGTCTATCCTAAACCCAGTGGTTGCAGATGGCATTGATTTGAAGACAGTGACTTTTTTTTTTTCCATAAGAAGAGAACATATTTCAAGAAGCCAAGAAACAGCATGTCAGAAGTTCAGGGCACCACCAGAACTATTATTGCTTGCTGCTGCTAAGTCGCTTCAGTCGTGTCCGACTCTGTGCGACCCCATAGACGGCAGCCCATCAGGCTCCGCCGTCCCTGAGATTCTCCAGGCAAGAATACTGGAGTGGATTGCCATTTCCTTCTCCAGTGCATGAAAGGGAAAAGTGAAAGTGAAGTCACTCAGTCGTGTCTGACTCTTAGCGACCTCATGGACTGTAGCCTACCAGGCTCCTCCATCCATGGGATTTTCTAGGCAAGAGTACTGGAGTGGGATGCCATTGCCTTCTCCATATTATTGCTTAAGTCACCATTAAAAGAGATGGCAGACATACCAAGGAGATGTACCTGCTGCTGGGACAGCTAGGGTAGAGATAGCTTTTCCGGCTCTTTGTGGTGTGAGGAGGCAGAAGTTTTCCTTGACCTTCTGAGGGTCTCTGGCTGGGTTTGAAAATTAAACTGACAAAGATTAACAAGAGAAAAGCACACAAATTTATTTAATACAAGTTTTATGTGAGGAACTAAAGACCCAAAGAAATAGATCTGAGTACTTTATGGTAGGCTTGATAGAAGAGTATGTAGTTGTGGAGGAATATGATGGGAAAGGAGTGAGGTAATTGTAGTACATTTACTGGGGGAAATTAAACAAGTCTGTTTGTTAGGATTCCTCTTGGCATCCCTTTGTGTTTGGAGATAAGGATGCTTCTTTCCTCCAGCTATAGAGAGGGCACTTCTCATGTGAGAATTTAAAAAAAAAAAATTTTTTTTTTTTTACCACATCACTCAGCACGTGGGATTCCCTGGCCACATTACCTGGGCACAGGATTGAACCTGCATCCCTTGCATTGGAAATGTGGAGTCATAACCACTGGACCATCAGGGAAGTTCCATGTGAGGCTTTCATGTCCTGTTCCAGGGAAGAAGGGGGAGGAAAGAAGGTCAGAGTGAACCTCTGCTTCTGCTGCTTTTTCAAACTCCTTCAGCTTAAAATATTCAGTATACTAAGGTACTAAGGTGCCATATTTTGGTGTGTGTGTGTGTGTGTGTGTGTGTGTGTGTGTGTGCGTGTGTGCTCAGTCATGGCCGATTCTTTGTGACCCCATGGACTATAGCCTGCCAGGCTTCCCTGTCCATGGAATTTCCCAGGCAAGAATACTGGACTGGGTTGCCTTTTCCTTCTCCAGAGGATCTTCCTGACCCAGGGATCAAACCTGTGTTTCTTGCATCTTCTGCATTTTCAGGCAGATTCTTTACCACTGTAGCACCTGGGAAGCCCGTATTTTGGGGGTAGCATGTCTTGAACCCCAGCGGTGGTTTGGAACTTTTCTAATATTACCAAGGTAGCTATTTCAATGAAGGCAAACCACAGGAAGAAAGTAATGCAAATTTATGAGAAGACTGAAGAAAATAAAAAGCCCAGGATTAAAAACTAAAACATCAATAGATATTTAAAAGTAAAATAGTAAAAGAACTTAAGAAATGAACCATATTTCTATTCCAAGATGGTTCTTGAGCTCACTCATTTAACTTCTTTTCAAATTATGTCAAAATATCAAACAAAGAATGGAGAAAAATGGTATCAAAGTTGGAAAACTGTATTAAGGCCATTAATTAGCTAGATATTTTGAAGTTTTGCAAACTATGATGGAAAGAGTTTGACTGAGATACTGATGATTCTAGGGTTCATTAATCCTCAGGAAAGAAGGTGAGTTCCCTCTGGGAAGTAAGTCCCTGCCCCAGTTTGGGGTCTCTGAATGATGTGAATTCCTTTTGCTCAGGTCTTGAGGTGGGCTTCCCTGGTGGCTCAGCTGGTAAAGAATCCACCTGCAATGCAGAAAACCTGGGTTAGATCCCTGAGTTGGGAAGATCCCCTGGAGAAGGGAACGGCTACCCACTCCAGTATTCTAGCCTGGAGAATTCCATGGACTGTGTAGTCCATGGGGTCGCAAAGAGTCAGACACGACTGAGCGACTTTCACTGAGGAAGTTCCTCATGATCTGATAGCCTAAGGCCACATGTCAGTTCATCCAGTGTATAACACAGAGGGAAAATAGGATGTCAATAGTTTCTAGCATATGTTCCAACCTGCTGGACAGGGATAACAATGCCTCCCAGTCTTGGCAATGTGGACATTTCTTAGTCAATCTGGGTGCCCAGTTCTGCTCTCTGGAAGACTGCCTTTACCTTTCATAGCTTCTTCACAAGGGGGAGGATCTACCCTTTGAGGGCTGGACAACTTTAGAAGCTCCTTTCTTTTGCTGTGGGTTCATGCTCATGGTTGAGCAATCACATGCCTTTTTTTTTTTCTCCCAGAGGTTTAAATCTTTATGGTTTTGAGATCTATCAGTGTACTGAAAACTACTGCTTTTCCTTCTTTTCATTTAAAAGAAAATTATTTATTTGGCTGCTCTGGGTCTTAGTTGCAACCTGGGGGATCTAGTTCCCTGACCAGGGGTTGAACCTGGTCTTCCTGCATTGAGAGTGCAGAGTCTTAACCACTGGAAGGCTAGGGAAATCCCTTCTTTTCACTTTTAAAGAACATAGCGGAACCACATTTTTCAGCTGTAGGTCATGAACTCTAATTAGTGAGATGGACATCAATTTAATGTGTTGTTACTAGCAATTAAAAAAGATAAAGAAAACAATATATGAGTGCATGGCACATGGCAAAAATAAGTGTTTTCTTTGTGAAGAAAAATTTTGTTTTACAAATATGTTTGAATGTGTGTACTGGCTTGGAATGCAAAAAAAATGGATTACTGAAAGTCACAAGAGAAGCTCTCATTCTCCAACATGCTCTTCTGAAGAATCCTAATCTGTAGATTTATATAACTAAGTTAGGACTACAGCTAATTCAGGCAGAAGTGAGATTTTTAGAAACTGAGGTACTGGGATCATTATTTCTATTTTCTGTTCTGTTTTGTTATTAAAACACAGCTTGTAGAGACCTTGTCAGTGAAATTAAGTAATTAGCGCCCTCTTCTGTTCTTTAACACCACTGTACATATCTATTTCAAAGAATTCCTGGTGATTCAAATGGTAAAGAATCTGCTTGTGGTGTGGCTCAGATGGTAAAGAATCTGCCTGTGATGCTGGAGACTCAGGTTTGATCCTCTGGGTCAGGAAGATCTCCTGGATGAAGGGAATGGCTATCCACTCCAGCATTTTTGCCTGGAAAATTTCATAGACAGAGGAGCCTGGCAGGTTACGGTCCATGGGATCATAAAGAGTTGGACACGACTGGACGACTAACACTTTTTGCACATATTTATTTTAGCACTTGACACATTATATTAATATGTAGGTGATCTACCGGGTCTTCTTTCACATCTGAGGTATAGTGCATCCCGTTATTCAAACCATCCCTTATAAATTTTGGATCATTTCTGCTCCTCCACTGCATTTAGCTTAGTTGCTTATTGGGAACTCTATAAATATTCATTTAAAATAAAAGAACCAAATAAGGAATGAAGTGGACCATTACAGCATTGCCTTCTCATTTTGACCAAAACTTGTTTTTCCAGTCTAATTTCCCCTTGTACCTCTCATGATCTTACACCAAGAAAATTGATTTGCCTTAAATAGTCTGAAGGAACATTTTTTAAGCTAGTCAAATTTGAACATGATATTTTGAACAGATCAAGCCCCCAAGTACATATTTAGTTTAAATATGCAAGTAAATGAAACAAAAACTAACATATGGTCTTTAAAACACAGTTTTTCCTCTCACTATGTTTGTGTGGGAAAACCTAACCATTTGTTGTCTGGTTTAAAAAAAACAACTGTTACTAATAGAGATTGCATGTTTCATTAGGATTCCAGATAGTCCTGGAAATAGAATTTTCCTCGTGGTGTAAATGGCCTTCCCAGCCCCCAGCTTTCAAAGTTTTGGAATTTGTATTGTCTTACCAGTTTTTTCATTTTTCACTCTACAGTATGATTTGCTCCTGTGCCTCAACTTTTGTTCAATGACTATAAAAATGATTCGTGTATTAGATGACTGGTCTGCAATTAGATTTTGATTATATTATGGGATTTTTCTTTTGATTATATTATGGGACTCTGCAGGAATTTGTAATGGTGTGGGAGGGGGAAATCCCAGTATATTCCCTAAGGGAAATATGTAATGTCAAAGTTTCAGTATTATTTCTTAGGCTGTAGGAAGTACTTCAATTATATGTCTGTCCTGCCCAACAGGCTCTGGCCATCTTGAAAAGCCGTCGATATTGGCTCTATGGGAGGTCTTTTTGGAAACAAAACACATAGGGCTGAGTTGTGAAGCTTTAGGAGAAAGGAAAGGGGGCTCTGTCCTTCTCTGACACTATTGTTTCCTCAAAAATACTTCCTTCTGCTCCCCAACTCCCAACAACAACACAAGTTGGGAAGAAGCAGAAGATGGGGAAAGTTCACATTAATTAGCATACTTTCTTCCTTTTACAAAGTATTCATTCTGTCCTGGGAACTGAAACTCTTGAGATGTGTAACTGGTTATAAGAAAATCTTAGTTGAATTGAAGGACTTAGGCAGGCATAACTCGGCTTTTTTACCTTCATCCAGCATTCACAGGATGGATCTCTTTCCCAAGGTATTAAAATAGAGAACCTAGAGTTTAGAATTCAGATATCTAGTCCAGACTCATTCTTGATCTTGATAATTTAACCTATATTTTTTTCCTTATCTGTAAAGTGAAAATTGCATTTGCTTGTAATATTTTTGACATTTCTATATAAAAGGGGAAACAATTATATAGGCTTGTTATAGAAAAAGCATATGAATAGCCTATTTAAAAACGGATCATTTAAAAATGTTATTTACTGTCTGTTGGTAAGGAGTTTGGGGGCTTCCCTCATGGTTCAGACAGTAAAGAATCTGCCTGCAATGCAAGAGACCTGGGTTCGATCCCTGGGTTGGAAAGATCCCCTGGAGAAGGGAATGGCAACCCATTCTAGTACTCTTAATAGGAGAATTCCATTGACAGAGGAGCCTGGCAGGTTACAGTCCATGGGGTTGCAAAGAGTCAGACACAACTAAGCAACTGAACAATAACAACAAGAAGAAGGAGTTAAACCTTAAAACATTTTTTCCTTTTGTAGGCAAAATATGTTTCAGTGTGTAGTTTGTTAGCATTTAAAAACTTGAAATGGGTTGCCAATAATAACAGTAAAGATAACTGACATTTTTGAGATCTAATTTTGTACTAGATCCTTTGCTAAGAGCTTCACATGTATTGGTCTTCAGTTTAGTTATTTTGGAGGCATGCATTTCTTTCATTAACTAACATTGTAGAACAGCAGAAATGTGCTTATTATCAATCTAAGTGTTCCAGTGAATTTTTCACATTCCTGAATAGATAAAAGATTACCAAAATATTAATAATTGTTGAAACTGGATAATACAATACCTAGAGTGTCCTTATACTATTCTACTTTTGGGTACGTATGAAATTTTCCACAGTAGAAAGTGAAAAACACAAACTGAAACCCACAATACAATCCCATCACCCAAGATCATCCATCCTGCTTATGTTCCTGTCTCTCCATCTCCTGCTCCACATGACGGTTGGCCACATATGTGGATACAGGTCTCTCAAGCTGGGGAGGGAAAGACCAGTAACACCCTGGTCTGCCCACTACCCCCAACCCCATCCTTCTTGATGGACTTAGGAAGTTTCTCTTCTCATTTTTCTCCCTGTCATACAGGTATGATTCTGTACAAAACATATGCTGTCTTTCTTTGGTGGCACATTCAGGAGAGGGTACTTAGGGGACACCTGCTCTTTTCATCTTCCAGATTCCCCTCCTAGCCTTGTTTAGGAAGAGCAGCCCCTTTCCTATGGTGAGCAAATCCTCCCCCAAGTTCTGGTGGGGCTGTTCCTCATAATATTCCACCCAGCCCTGGGGAGGCATGGGTAATCTAGTCAGGAGTGGGACACATATATACTCTGTTGATGACCAAAATAATTGATCTATAGATGGACACCTGACTTGAAGCAGGTCAGTTAGAATCCTTTCAATCTTATTTACAGATGGTAAAAGCAGGAAGGCCTCCCTCCCCACCCCTCCGCCCCCCCTGCCCTTCAGGGTGTTAGCTGAGATGGTTGAAGCCTGGAGCTGTCCCTGGCCATGCTCACCCCCACCAGCCTATAGAGGACGCTCATGAGAAGAGAATACAATCAAAACTTTGGGAAAAGGCAGAGAAAGAGTAGCAACAAAAGTGAGAATGAGCATAATGATGACTGAACTCCAGGATCCAGTCATTACTGCAGCCCTTATCCTTTCTCCTGTCTTAAGTTAGGAGTCAGTACATTGCCTTTTGCCCTCAAGCTAGTTTGAGTTGGGATTTTTATCTAAAAGTCTTGATCAATACAGGGAGCAGAGCTGTGACAACTACTGCTATGTATTTCAGGAGTAGTATCTATATTCCAGCTAAGACCTCAGCAACACCTGGTACATGGCAAGTGCTTCAGACATAAGTGTTGAAGGCTCAGTAGGTCCATCTTGATAGTTGTTAAGCTCTTTGGTCATCCTCTTGATTTCTTGGTGCATTGATTAAAATAGAGAGAATATTCATCTCCTTCACTCTCTTGTTTCATGCTGGTAACTTAAAGATTTAATTTGAATCTCTCAAACACAGCTATTTTTGCAACTGAAAGCATGATTTTTTGCACAGCTAGAGAAAGCTATTTCCAACACAGATTTCTAGTTCAGTTTTCTAAGAACTCCTTAAGATTTGCAGCACAGTGGGCCCACCGCAAGGCACATCAATCATCTCCCGTTTATCAGGTGCCTTTTACAGGATTTTCTGTGATCCTGGTGTCAATGCACACTGTGTATCAAGGCAGAGGTGATATGGAGGAGTCTGGCAGCTATTTAGAAGGGAGGCCGGCAGTGCCGTGCCAGTATAATTAATGAGAGTCATCGCTCTGAAAGCCAGAGGAGAGTGGGGGTTGGGAAGGATGTCTTTCACCAGTCAATGGCATTTAAGAAAAATTGGTGCTTTCATAGCCCTTTTACTGCTGTGAGGAGGTTAAGGCAAAGGACTGTTGTAAAGGGCTTTCTGTAACTCCCTGCGAGGATGGAGGTCCCTATGTATGGGGAAGCAGGGAGAATTCAACCCCAGATTTTTCAGCAAGGCTGATTTCAACCTTGAATTGAGCTCCCAGCAGGAGTTCCTTATGCTTCGAAGTCCTTACTAAAAGATTATAGCGTACGTGACCAAGAAACCAGTCAAAAAAGGTACTTTATTGCTATATAGGACTTATGTTTTACCTGCCCAAAGAAGTGTTAACCTAGATCCCATTTTCTCCAATTCCCTTGTAACCAGTGAAGGAAGAATGGGGTGTTATTTGGTTTGTTTTCCTATGGACCGTTCGGTAACCATGGAAGGGTTTGTGTAACCTAGAGAGGCTGTTTACTACCCACTGTCTAATCCCTTTGTAATTGTTCTCCTTGATTGTCACAAGCAGGGAAAAATAGTTCTGTCCTGCTTCTAAAAAGTTAGTGTAACAACCACATTTTCTTGGTTTTAGTTGGTAATTTTTCTCTGATTAATGGTGAAAGAAAGACTCAGAGGGAAAAGCTACATTAAAAGATTTATGGATATATACACTTAAGACCATGATGAAGTATGATTCACACCAACTGCAGAATGATTGCCTTTGAGGAGAAAGGGAGGGAGAAGGGCCACGAGATGGGGTTTTAGCTGTATCTGGAATGCTTTATTTAAAAAACGAAGGGGTGAAGGAATGAGAGTATGATTTCGGTTGTTTGCCTTATTTTTGGTAGGTTTGAAATATTGTATAATTTAAAAAAATGTAATGTTCTCAAAATTATGGTAATTGATTAAAACTATCAAAATAAAGGATGCATAGCAAACGAGTGCCCTTGTTATGAACATTTTTATGCGTTTATTTCACTATTTGTCTTTTTCCTATCTGAAAAACAGCAGATGCAAACACAGGAGGTTGAGGGGGGCATGGATAACTTCTGTGGTTGTGTGAGGAGTTGTCTTGGGTATCTTTCTCCCCCTTTCTTTTTCTTGGGGGAGGGTGCTTCCTAATCACCAGGGAGATTAATAGTCAAACAACCCTCCAAAAAGCGACCTAGGGCTGGAAGGAGTATCTGTGTAATTTATTTTAAGCTGGCAATTTGCAGCTGGGCCTGAAAATTTGGGACAGTGTCTTTCTATGGAGCCAAAGGACCTTCTACATCTTTTCCCAAACTGATTTCTTCCTGGTACTCTTGGCAGGAAGAAATCCAAGTAACTATTCAGGTGGCTTTTTCCTTTTTTCTGAGAGTCCAGGATCGCCTTCGGGGATAAAGTTTCTTCTTGCCCATGGTGCTTTGCTGTGACATTGTAATTGCCTCTGTAGAATTGAATAATACAAATGGGTTGTTTCTATGGTATCGGCTAAGTGGGATGAAAAGGTGAAACCCTAGATCTTGCGCTGGGAGGTCACGGTGCTACCAACCCCCCACACTAACTGTCCGTCAAAGCTGACCGGCAGCCAAGCCCCCAGTTCTCCGAGCTCTGGCGCTCATTTGTAACTTCCTGAGCAAATTCACGCTTGACAAAGAAAATGACTTTAGTTTATGTTGTCACTAAGCCCAGAAAATCCCTGCCAACCCCCAGCTGCCAGCTTTCCTAGGACCTTCTTATTGGTGGAGAATTTTAAACTGAAGGTGAGTGAGGAGCCGCGTCTCCCAGTCCCTCCCAGCCAGGCTTTGAACTAACAATAGGGCAGGTTGAATGAAGGCTGATAAATGCAAATCCCGGAATGCCGACGCCGGATCACAAAGCGACTGCCTGGGTGCCCGCTCCAGCAGCCGCAGCGACCTAGTCACTCGCCACGTCGGGATGCTCAGTAGATTGCATCGTTTCAGCACCATTTGAGTGCCTACTGCTTCCCTCCGCAGGCCCGTGCGCTCATTCTTCGCACGTGGGCCGCTGGAGTCCCCCGGCCACTAAATTGATCTGATTGTATAACTGGCATGTTAACGCTTAGGAGAAGCACCTGGGAGAGGGGGCGGGGAAATAAAAGTGGGCTTAACTACCCTCTGTTGCTCAGTTTTAGCTCCCCTTTACTCAAAGCAGGTTTCCTTGGTTGTAACAGCATAAGAGATGCTATTTTCTTAGAATGGTAAAAAACAAAACGAAAAACAAGAGGGGAGATAAGATGAGCAGGTGGGAATTTTCCTTAAGATGTACTTCTGGCACTTTTTACTTCGGTGCAAACTGCCCATAGTCCCTGCGCCCTTCTTCCCAGCTTCATTTCGCCAGACTCCTTTACTGTCCTACTGCGGACGCTCTTGAGCATCTCAGCCCCGAACTGAGTATCGAGAGGGTTTCCCTAGGTTTGGGACCCTTTGAAACTTGAGGGAGAAAAGAAAACAAAAAGAGTTCATTTCCAGCGCTCCTGGCCCTTGCCTGCCGGGGAACTCCTCAAGGAGGTGTAAGCCCTGGGGTCCGGGCCCAGCGCTCGGGCCCTCGCACCCAGTCCCTGGGTCCCTTGGCGGCGGCGCCAGCTCCAGTCCGCTCTCCGCGGCTCCAGTTCCTGATTTCCGCGGGAGCTGCGGGACTGGCAGGGAGGGGGCTCCGGAGTGAGTATGAGGATTTGAATGAGAAAGCAGGTTGTGGCGGCGGCGACCCATTCTGTCCTGCCCGTCTCTGGGGTTCTACAGGCTGGTGTGCAGAAGTGTCCTTCTGGGGGGCTTTTCTGCTCCTCCACAGGGTTTTGGAGTTGGAGTTACAGGGACCAATAACTCCTCAAGCCAGCACTTCGGACGACTCAGAGGAATCCGCCTCTGGAGCACTCAAAGTTGAGCAGGTCAGTGCTTTGGGGGGAGTCGGGGTGGGGGGCGGGGGACGACAAAGAAGAAGGGACTGGTACTGCAGTCCAGGGGTGCAAGTGAGCGGGTGGCTCGAGCTCCCCTCTCTGCAGTTCCGGCTGGGGCACGCTCTTTAGCACAGTGTGAGGTGTGGTGCGAGTGGGGATCCCTCAAACCCGCTGGCGGAGAACTGGACCACAACTGGTCTTGGGGTCCGGTCATTTAGAAGGATGGGTGTGTGAGCCCGCGCCAGGATTTAACTCTCAGGTCTCTTGTGGTGAGTGGGGGTTTATGCACGGTGAGGTGTAAAGCACCGCTCACTGCATGGAGCTTCACCTCTAGGCGGGACCCCTGTCTGAACCGCAGACGCCGCAAAGAGCAGGTCCGCTTTTCCCAGCAAGGGGAGTGCGGTGTCCATTACATTTGGAGTCTCACGAGCTCTTCCTGCGCCCAGTGACCCCACTCAGGACCCTTTCAGAGAAGACCGGGTGCTCTCAGCGCGGGGAGGATTTACTCCATTGCTCTTTCCTGGAATAAACCCGGGGCACCCGAGCGGCGCAAGGCAGGGCGGTGGAGGCTAGTCTCGGACACACAGCCGCGCGCTCTACGCTTGCGCGGGGTTCCCATGGCGACGGCGCCGCGAGTCCGCAAAGCCACCCGGCATGCCCCAAGCCCTGTTCCCTGTTGAGCGTCTGCGGAGCTCTCTCCCGCTCCCGCAGACTTTATCTTTGTTATTTGTAACTCGGAATAAGTTTATGATCTCATTTTGACGTTAAAAGTTCAGCATTAAAACAATAACCAGGTAAAATTTAAAAGAGCCCTCCCACGTCCTAGGGCAATACCGCTTTGATCATAGACAGAAGAAGAGATGAGAAATTGCTTATTGGGACGGTGTTTCAGTCCCCCCCCCCCTTCTTTTAGCCCATGAAAGTGGACCTGAATAAAATATTCTTACTAGTTAAGCGGTTAAAAAAAATCGGTCAGGTGTTCTTGAGCGTTAAGGGGACAGACCTGTGCCGCTTTTCCGCAGGTGGAGAGGCGGGCGTGTACAAACTAGCAGCACCTGTGTCCTCCTTTTGGCTTGTTTATGAGAACTAAAGGCGATCCGAAATGGACCAACGTAAAATGCCAATGAAAAGAAACAAAGGCTTTCCCAGAAGAAGTGATTGTTTTTCCATTTGCTCAGGCGTTTTGATCACTTCTGGGGTTAATCATCTGCAGGGAATGTTTCAAGAAACTTTGACACGAACCAGTCAGATCCCTCAAGCTTTCTATTGAGAGAGGCACCTTTTCTTAATATTGAGTCTTGACAACTCCATTGTCCTTTAAGGGTTTCAGTTGTTTACGCATAGGTTAGCATTTGGCAAGGGTACACATATTAAGGGTTATGTAGAAGGAGCTGTAGCTTCTTGTAATACACTTCTTCTTAAGTTACATCAGTATTTGGCAGCGTGATTGGTATACTTAGTTGCTATTAAATAAACATTGGTTAGAATTAACTGCTGATAAAAGTATGAAAATGGAATTACTCTTTCTGGGATAACGTACGGCATAAAAAATACCATAAGTGCAGTAATACGTGAGCACTGTCTTGCTATATCCTATTTTTAAGTAATTTGCCTTCAAGAATAGCAAATGTTTATTAGTGGTAGTATTCAGACAATATCCTTCCACCATCAGCAAATGAAGTCAACGGTAATATGACTTTTCAGATGATTAACAAATAACATGCTGTTAAAGTTCTCTTTCCCATCCCATTCATTATGAATGCCGAGACATTATGCAATCCATCTGGCTCAAACGTTTAGAAGTGTCCAATTAAGTTTTTTTTTTATCATTAAAAATATAAAAACTCTTAATTTTCAGGTTCAGATACTTGGTGACCCTATTTGGTGGCTTGTAACTGCCTCCAATTCCCTAATTCTCAGTGACATGTGTTTCTGCTGGTTCCAGGAGGTAAACTGCAGTTTAGCAGATCATGGGATAATGAGACTGGGAGTGCTTGGAGGAAGGCTGGGGAGAGGCGATGGGATGAGACAAAGGGAGGGAAGGTTGATGGGCAGAGCCAGGATTTATAGCTGCACCAGATTATTCATAAAAGCTGTTACAGTCATTGCTTCTGTTTGATACATTTCCCCACATCATCAATTAAACTTATTTTTAGAATCAGTCTTCTGAATAATTATAAAGACAGTTACAGAAATATAATATGATAAAAGTGGTTTATATTAGGGTGCTATAATATACTGGGAAAACTCTTAAATACTTCCTATTTAATTTACTCATTTAGTCAACAGTATTTATTGAAAACCAGTTATATATAAGATATACAACAAAGTGATATATAAGATATAGATAAGTAAACCTAGATTTCTGTTCTCAACTAAGAATTGTGACTTCTGAAATAATTTTAATCCTGTTTCAGGTTTTCAGGACAAAGATGCCATCTGTGGCACTCTTAAGGAGAGCGCTTAAATAAATGCCAAGCAATCAGACATCTAGATTCAGAAACAAAGGCTTAAACTTTGATTTAAAAAATCCTGAACCTTGTTTTTGAGCATTTTAGTTGAGTCATATATACGGTAAGAAACATTATGTGCATCTATCTTTTTACATTTTTGTAATACAGTCTCAACCAAGTCTAAAACCTGTAGTCTTGGCAGGTACAGCTCTGAGTTTGGGAGAAACAGAGAAATGCTGTAATTCTCAGGTTTCTTAGATGAAGATAAGGTGAGTGATTCAGTAGTCCTTTGTTCTGGCTCTGTGTTTCATGACATAATAAACCTCCTGCAATAGTTCTGGTCTGCATGCTTGAAGGATCATGACGATTATTTGTCTGAGAAAAAAAAGATATAAAATTATGGTAGAAGGTTAAAAGGAATACAGTAGGGCGTGTGAACACTTTAACTTTTGAACGGGAATAATTTCTAGGCATTTTTCATGCATTTAGACTCCACTGAATTCCATTAGAGTCATGACAAACCCTGGCATAATAATAACCAAGGTTGACAAACGTTTCCTCTGGTCACTCTTGGGACACAGAAGATGAGGGAGACTGTAGCCTCCTTTTCTTCATCCTCGTGAGTCTACTGAACCTTATCAGCTCAGAGAAGCTTGCTGAAGAGCATCGCCATTTGGTTATTGCTCTTTGTTTCAGAAAATCAGACTCGGCTGTGAACTGTGGCCCAAGTGGTGCAGAACTCATTTCTTTGAACAATGCCTCCTCGGCCTGGGAAGCATGTTCTCTCTCCTCACTAGTAGGGGCTTATTCCAGGCTGGCTTTGCTCACAAGGAAAATCATTTAGACACAGTTCAGTGGACACTCACTCACATCTCTTTGATACCCGTGACCATTTTTGTTTAAGGAGAAATCCATGACTGCTGTGGAAGGGTGTGCTGAATTAGAAGTGCATTTTAAGAAGCCGTGAAGAAGTTTACACAGCTTTGTGTTATTATCCTCAGGGTCTCTGTCTTCTATGCTTCAAAGTAAAAGAGGGCAGGATGGACACAGAAGGGACAGCTAAGAAAACTTTTGCAGCAAAGTTAAAGTCTCATCAAGTTCTGCATTTTCGATGCATTAAACCAAATGCTTGTGCCTCGTGATCTGTCATGTTACAGAGCAGAAAAATATGTCTACTGTGTTTATTGTATGACTCAGGAAGCCAGAGCCCAAGGTTGCCAGAGGATTTCTTAAAGTCCTACAGCTAATAAATGAAAAAACTGGGGTGAAAATGTTGATTGCTAATGATGCTGCTGTTTCTAGGAAATCTAGGAGGGCAGATATGATATCCTTTCTCTAGACTTTGGTGTTTGTAACCATATGAACTTGTAGTTATAAAGTGGTCAAACACCAAGAGTGTTTTATGATTTAGTCTAATTTCACTGAGTGGAATTGACAGTGGGCACCTTCTGATTTAAATATTTGGTTATAAGCAAGTGTATGTCATGAGAATGTGTATGGTTCATGTGCATAAATGAGAAAGAGATCTTTTTTAATATGTATTTTGGCCTGAAGAATTCTGCCATGATTAAGACAATGTAAGGGTGAACGGTGTTTCTGGTTATTATCCAGTAAATATCTTAAACAAGGAGTTCTGGAAGAAAAGGAGGAAATGAACATTGATATAGTCCCATCATGTGCCTGTGCATTTACTTTAGTTCAACTTTAAAATCCATAAAGAGATTCAGGAATTATTATCCCATACTACTTAATGAAACAGACTTGGAGATTAGTTTCTTGCCCCAAATCTAAGTGAGTATGAAAGAGTCTTGGAATTAGAACCCAGGTCTGTCTGCCTCCATGTTCTGTTATGTCATGTTGTCATTTAGAAAAGCAAGGCTAAATTTATGAATAATACTGAGTTTTCATTTCAAACTTAGCATGCCATCCAACATACAGACATTTAGAAGTTTTTCTGATAAGCTTTCTGGTGAGTGGAGACGCTGCATTCCCTGTATGGAGTTTAGGAGGTTATAAATCCAGGTCTGGTTCCAGAAAAACATTCAAGGCTTTGTTTATAAACTGTGTTGGCTATTTGTTTAGAAGTGAGTGGTGTTTAGATTCTCTTGTGCAAATGCTTTTCCACATCAAAGTGGCCCACTTATCACTTTGAGATTGTTGTCAAATTATGCTGGGTCTAAGAGGACCCCTCATGATTTTAATGTGTGTTTTCTGGCATCCCAAGACTTAGATGTTGATTTTTATCTTGTGTAAGCTTTGCTCACTTATTTTTCTTGAAATAATGACTTACTGCTGGATGGGATCAGATGGCATGTTTCTGTAATGTTTTCAAATTGGAGACCTGAATCACCTCGGACAGTTGCTGAAAATTTCTAAACTTTGGCCAGAAGCTGGAGTTTTGATGTTTCTGAAACTACTCTGGCCATGGTGTTGAGACTATACTGAGCTGGTTTCAGATTCGCAGTGTGTTTGAGAGGGTTTACCCAGGAAGAAACTGAGGCTCAGGGATGTCCACCTCAAACAGTTGGGAATTGAACCTTGACTTGCCAGCAGATACCTGGTCTAGTGACCTAATTAGCACACCTCGCCTTAAATGCACCCCTTTCTCTCCTGGGCCTTCTTTTTTTCCCTGTTTCTCTGGCTCCATGGGAGAAGAAAAGGTTGAGGGTTTCGGAAGACTGGATGCCAGACTTCACTTTGGAATTCAGCCCAGCCTCACTTCAGGCAACGCAAAAGACCCTGGGGTGTGTTCTGAGTTTCCCTCTGTTTCTCTGTGTCTTACCCTCCTAGCGGCCTCTTTTCTCTGTGGCTCCGTCTTCAGAATTTAGCAAGGGCTTAAGAACCTGTCCAGCCATTCAGGTGCCCATGCGTTAGCTATTCTGTTGCCACTGGAAGGCAGAAAGATCTAGTTTGGTGCTCTCACTTGTGAGTTACTGATTAACTGATCTAAGGCAATCATGGTTTCTCTTTCATCTGCCTTCGCTTCCTTGTTGCTAGCCCACAAGAACCAAACATTTGAATTCAGCTTCCTACTTCCCTCTTCTCTCCATCTTCAATTTAACTGAAGGAGCCACTGGATCTTGGAACAGGTCTCTGTGGAGTGCTAGCAGAACCTCTGGTGGGAACTTTGAAGACCTGTTTGTTTTTTCCAGGGGTCAAAATCCTGGACCAGAAATTAAGTGAGTGGATTTGCTGTTTGATTGCATGTAATTTAGTTCTCTAGACTTCCTATTTCTTTTTGCCAAACAACTCTCTCTTAACTTTGAGTGATATGGGATTGAAAAGAATTTTTTTAAAAATGATTTCTTTATTAAAAAAAGGAGTTAGGGTTATTAAAAGATCCTTTGATTTTTATTTCAATTCAAAGACTGTTGGTTCCAGACAACCATTTGTGTAAAACAGAAAGAAAGGGAGGGATGGGAAAAGGTTTTCTTCTATGCATATAGAATACCTATGGAAGGGTACACTAGAAACTAATCATGTTGGTTGCTGGGAGACATACCAGAGGTAAACTCTTCACTGTATACCTTCTTATGCCCTTGGATTTTGAAACTTAATGAGTAAAATTAAATTGAAAAACAAACAAACTTGGGTTTCAATATTAAAGAAACAAGTAACTATCTCCTGGGACCTAAATGATAGAAATAGGAAACTGGGAAGCTATTTGAAAGAAAAGAAATTCTTTTTTCAGCTATCTTTTTAAGCCTCACCAGAGTTCACATTTGGTAATTTCTTTTGTATTTAGTAATTTTTAAAAGCAGTGTTTTTCAATACTGGATTTCAATAACAGGGCTTGGGGAAGCTTTTTTTTTTTTTTTAATTTTCATAGTTTTCTTTCCTCTCATAAAGCATCAGCTATTGGCTGCTCTCAGACTCAGTGGGCCAATGAGAATCTGTTCCATTCCTGAGTCACTAAACCTGTCTGTCTTCTGCTGGCAGTGTGTTTATGGGATGAAGCCTAGAAAGCCCTCTCCCCAACCCACTCATCTCCCTGCCCTGTTTTTTTCCCCCATGGAGAAATCCCTGTAACGTGATTATTTTATTTTCCTGATCAGTGTCTAAATGCGAATGTTAGAGGAATCTTTTCTTCTCAAATTGAAAAGGGGGAAAAAAGCTTATACAACTGTTTTATTCTGAACCACAACTTTTCTTTTTGAAATAGGTTGTGAATTGGAAGTAGTTTTCTGTTTACTGGGTAAATCTTGAAAGTTCAATCTTGGAAGAGAGTGAACACAAAACTGTGTACCAACTTCTTTTTCACTCATCAAAAGAGAAGTGTGAAATGTATTATTTAGTGTCCAAGTTTCAATCAAAAGCAAAAAACTCAAGTCAGGGTCAGTTCTCAACACTTTTTGAAAATTCCTCATTGAAAACTGAAGTTAATAAGACATTCTTTCCTCACAGAATTCTTATTACTCTGTTACTTTTGTTAGAAAAGAATAACTGAATAGGTCGTACATTCTCATGTTTAAATTTTTTAAACCTAAAAGGGCATTTAGTGAAAATTGTCTAACCTCTGTCCTTCAGCCATTCAGTTATTTCTTTAATAGACCTATAGTTATTGGTTTCTTCTGTATTAAAAAAAAAAAAATATATATATATAAGCAAATGAATATGGATGCTTTTTGCCTTCTTTCAAAAATCAAATGGTAATGCACCATGCATATGAATCTGCTTTTTTTTTTTTTTACTGTAATATATATTGTATGTCATTCCATATTAGCATATAGGGCTTCTTAATATTTTTTCTTTTTACTTAATTTAAATTATTTTTTGGCCACACCATATGACGTGTGAGATCTTAGTTTCCCCAACTAGGGGTGGAACCCACACACCTGGTGTTGAGAGTGTGGAGTCTTAACCACTGGACCACCAGGGAAGTCCCCTTTTTATTAATAGCATACTTTAAAATAAGCAGTTTTAGGATCACAGCAAAATTGAAGCGAAGGTATAGACTTTCCCATGTATTCCTGCCCCCACCCAGTGCACAGACTCCCCATTACCAACATTCCCTGCCAGAGGGGTACATCTGTTAAGATTGATGAACCTACATTGAGACATCATAGTCATCTAGAGTACATGGATTATATTATAGTTAACTCTTGGTGTTGTGCATTCTGTGGGTTTGGACAAATGTATAATGACCTGTATCCATCACTATGATATCATACACTTGTGTTTTCACTGCCCTAAAAATTTCATGCTCTGCCTGTTCGGCTCTCTCTCACCCTTCAACCCTTACCAGTCACTGACCTTTTCACTGTCTTGCTAGTTTTGCCTTTATCAGGATGTCCTATAGTTGGTATCACAGTATGTAACCTTTTCAGATTGGCCTTTTTTCAGTTAGTAATGTGAAAGGATTCCTCCAAGGCTTGATAGCTCATTTCTTTTTAGTGCCAAATAATATTCTGTTGTCTGCGTGTATCAGTTTATCCATCCATCTATTGCAGAATATCTTGATTACTTCCAAGTTTTGGCAATTATGAATAAAGTTGCTCTACACACTCACGTGCAGGTTTTTGTGTGGACGTAAGTTGTTAACTCCTTTGAGAGTTGACAATACCAAAGAGCACAATTTTTGGATCATATGTAAGAATATGTTTTGTAAGAAACTGCCAAACTGTCTTCCAGGGTGGCTGTACCATTTTTCATTCCCACCAGCAGTGAAGGCGAACTCCTGTTGCTCCACATGCTCACCAACATTTGGTGTGTTAGCTGGATTTTGGCCATTCTCATAGGGGTGTGGCGGTATCTCATTGTTTTAATTTCCTGATGACATATGATGAAAAGAGCATCTTTTCATATGCTTCTTTGCCATCTCTGTATCTTTGGTGAGGTGTCCAGGTTTCTGGTCTGTTTTTTAATTCCAGTTTTGTGTGTAGGTGTTTTAAGAATTCTGTGTATATTTTGAATAAATCTTTTATTAAACATCTTGCAAATATTCTCTCCCAGTCTGTGGCTTGTCTTCTAATTCATTTGGCATTGTTTTAAATTTTAATGAAGTTCTGCTTATCAATTCTTTGTTTCATGTATCATCGCTTTGGTGTTGTATCTAAAAAATCACCACCATGCCCAAGGTCATGTAGATTTTTTTCCCTATGTTATCTGTCAATTTTTTGTGTTTTAAATTTAGGTTTGTGATTCATTTTGAGTTAACTTCTGTGAAGGGTATGGTTAAATTCATTTTTTTGCATAGGGATGTTCAGTTGTTCCAGCACCATTTGTGGAAAACTGTTGTTCCAGAACCATTTGTTGACAATTGTTTCATGGTGTGCCTTTGTTTGTTTGTAAAAGATCAGTTGATTTCCATTTATGGGGTCTGTTTCTGGGCTATCTGTTCTGTTTCACTGATTTATTCATTTATTCTTTCTTCAATACCACAGTCTTGATTACTGTAGCTTTAGAGTAAGTCTTGAGTTGGATTGTTTCAATCTTCCAACTTTGTTGAATATTGTGTTGGCTATTCTAGATTTTTTAAAAAGGCTCCATATTTTCCAATGTATGGATATATTAAATTTAACCAGATTAATGCACAATTAGGTTGTTTCTGAACTTTTGAAAACAGTGATGTAGTAGATAACCCTGTACATACTCTGCATGCTCAATTATGGCTATAGAATATATTTTTGGAAGTGGGATTGCTAAACCAAAAGTATACACATTAGTAACTTTTATGAATAATGTCAAATCAACTTTGATGGAATTTGTACAGTTTTTGTTCTTATCAGAAATGTATCACATGATTTCTCCTCGTGTTCACCAATACAGTTTGTCATCACACTTTTTGATTTTGCTAATCTGATAGGTAAAAAATTACCATCTTGGTATAGATAAAACTTGCTTTTCTCATATTCACTTATGGGTGACTTTGCAAATTTCCATTTTGAGCAGAGTCTCAAAGTAGAAAGTGTCACTTCATTCTATTACAGATGAAAAAAAAATCAATTTTGAAGAAACAAGTGAATAGGTTTCTGATCACTGCCTGATAGAGGATCAGAGTCAGCACACTTACTTTTCTTAAATGATAAGCATTTAGTTGCTTTTCACACTTCCTTCCAAGCCTCAATATTTCACTCCTCTCCCCAGGTCTGGGAGAGTTGATATCTTTGATATCTAAGAGCATCTCCATTCCTGGCAGGATGGTGTCAACAATGGGCTCGGCTGTGGCACTGCTTGTTACCACTCCCTGGTTTGGAAGCTAACTTGAATTCCTTATTGTCATTTGTGGCTGCACAGGTTCTTGTATCCTAGCATTACTGAAGGAAAGAAGAAGTGGTGAACGTTCAAACTTCGGTGGGTTCAGCTGCTGTTTGTTTGGACACTCAAGAGATCCCTGCTCTTCCCTGAACATGGATGAGATGCTGTAGGAATAATGGAGAATTCTGAGGGTGGCAGGGAACAAAGCCCTGGCTACAAGAATATTGTGCCTCACTCTGGTGTCCATGATTTTAGTGTGAACATATTAGATATTCAAGGGAAGGAAACTATGCAGGAGAATATAATAGGAGAAGACAAATAGGCCAGTGACAACCAGGAGTTAGTTGCTGTGTCTAAAATCTTGTTTGTGCTAATTTAAGGAAAAAACACCACACTATAAATTTCATTTGAGGAATTTGTAATACTGTTTGGTTTTATTTGCCTATTTTGTCTTGTTAATGCTTTCTATGACACCTTTCTTCAGATGGCAACTTTGGACAAGCTGTTTATTAGTTAGATTTAAAGAATCAAATACTTATAAGCTTGACCAGGAAGTATGTTAGATGCATTTAACTTGGGCTGACTACATCAGCTTCAGATTTTTTCCTCAGAGCTGCTTAATAATTAAGAATCCAGCACATGAAAAACAAAGCTGAGTTTCCAAAATTTAAAACATTTGGCTAGATTTTTTGATGTTCTTTTGAGCTTGAAAATTTTTATAATCAAATTAGGTTTACTATTCCATCTTGTTCTTAACTGCTTTGAGGACCTTTAACCTTTCCTTTTACAATTTCTGGTGTCCTAGTATTTGCATTGATATAAGTTCTCTATTGAACATCTAGAAGATTAACATCTCTGCTGGCTTTAGAGAAATAAAATTCTAAGTCTTTACCCCCATTATCTTAGGCTGAAATCTTTGCAAAACTGGTCTTCATGATCACTGCTGTCGTATTGCTTAGTCACTAAGTCTTGTCCGACTCTTTTGCAACCCCATGGACTGTAGCCCACTAGGTGCCTCTCTCCATGGGATTTTCTAGGCAAGAATACTGGAGTGGGTTGCCATTTCATTCTCCAGGGTGTCTTCCTCACCCAGGAATCAAACGGCGTCTCCTGAATTTTAGGCAGATTCTTTACCACTAAGCTACCAGGAGGGCCCTTTATGATCACTACTAGCCTTTTAAAGAGAGGTGAGGTCAATCTCAAGATTTAGATTCTGAATAAGTTGTTTAAGCGTTCTTAATGATATGTTATTTTTGCCAGTGTCCTTCTATGTACTTTGTTATATTACATTATATTTAAACAGCATATTAACAATGTACGTGAGTCATTTTTACTTTGGTAACCGAGAGCAGTATTTGGAGCATCTACAGTGCCTTCCCACTAAACTACCCTTCCCATTCCCCTCCCTTCTCATCTTTTTTAAACCTACTGATCTTTTGACATCTAGCTCTATCCTCCCACCCTACAGGAACTCTTTCCTGACACCCTTGGTTTCTTTTCTTTGAACCATTACAGGATGCTTAATTTGCCAGGTATCATGTATTCTGCTTTTTTCTGTGCAAGTTTTATATAAATTTTTTGGGTTTATCTATGCATTATTCTCCCATCTCCATCATTAGTTTATTGATAACTGGGACAGTGTTTAGACATCTCTCCATCCCCTCAATATTTATAGCACCTGTAGTAAGGCTCAGAGCATACTTGTGGGTTATTTGATTCATAAATTGGTTTGACTATAGCTTTTTGCACCTTAAGGGGTCCTGAACTCCTGTTTTTGAGCACAGATCAGGGACCACTTCCCCTACTTACCCTGCTGTGTTGTCAGGAAGGAAAGAAGGTATTAACTGGAGGTTTAATTGCCCAATCAAAGGCAGATCTCTTGTTGGAGCTGCACATATTGCTGAGTGGAAGGGGTAGGGAAAGCAAGCAAAGGTGAGAATCCAATACATCCTCTGTGATAAGCTGTCTTTCTCACTGGTGAGTGGGCAAGTGGATAGGAGAAAGGGTGAGATGAACTTGGGAAAGCTGGGAGATGTGCTTTTCTCCAGGCGTTGCCATTTCTGAGACTGAATTTTGGACATCCTTATCTATGAAAGAATTGGGAGTAGAGCTATTCTGAAGTCCTTCTCTAGTTTTTAAAAACTATGGAAATCACTGGTTTAGAGATAACCAGTATAAATCGAGGGTTTTTTTTTTGATGTTAGACCTGGACAGAAGCAGATGAAATTAGAATTGTGACAAAAAAATGTTTGCTGTTACTGTGTCATCAGGAATAGTCTTCAAATATGATCAAAGGTATTAATATTGGGCTGGATTTTGAGATTGGCGGCCACTGAGAGTTGAAATTTAATTACATAACAGTCATTCCTTTGGGTGTTTTTTTTTTTTAATGTAGTTTTAGTTTCCAGTCTGTATTTTGTGTCTACTTTTAAAATTAAAGAATATGCTTTTAAAAAGATGAAAATATCTCAGCCGTGACATGAGCATAGGGAATTAGGAATGATTGTACATTGAAAAGTCTGGATCCTATTACTCTGCCATACCTAGTAGTGTGTTCTCTCCCTCTCTCTTACTGTCTTTTTTTCTCTTCCTCTTCATTATTTATTAAGTAAAATTACATAGATCTTAAGAGTGTAATCATTGAAGTTTTTATTTGTGCGACATACTAGTGCTGTCACTTAACTATGGGTAATTACCTAAAGGTAATTACTTCTCTGTGCTTCAGGTTCTCTATCTGTAAAATGGGGTAATAATTTTACCTAGCCCTTAGGATCACTGTAAAGATGAAAAAAATAATACTTGTGAAATATTTATCAATATACTTGGCTCATAGAAAGTGCTAAAAGTATCAGCAGATATTACAAAGTAGCAGGTCCTGAGCTAATATGCTTTTGGGTTAGATCAGGTTCTGATTTGGCCATCAGACTGCAAGGTTCTGTGGCGTTGAATGTAAATCTCCAGGGATGAATTCTGTTTCTAACAATATAATTCATCAATACTCCCGATGAAACAATTTGAAAACGTTAGGTACAATAGAAAGATTATTTTCTTAAGTGAAATACTCATAAGAAAGTAATGACTACTCAGGCTAAATGCTAAGTGAAGAGGGGTCTACTGAGCACTGAAGCTGGCTTTTTGCCTTGAGGACAATTGCCAAACCGGGTTAACTTGAACTTCTCCTTTCATGGCCTGAGGGCACAGAGAACAAGAGATAAAGTAAGACATCTGGGAGGGACCCTTTGGTCTTAAACCTAGGACTTCAAGGGGCTTCTCACTCTTTGGAAAGATGAATGAGAATTTTTAAACACTTAAAAATTATCTACCTTCTTTCTTTCTGGTCTTCCCAGATGGCTCAATGATAAAGAACCTGCCTGCCAATGCAGGAAATGTGGGTTTGATCCCTGGGTCAGGAAGATCCCTGGAGAAGGAAATGGCAACACACTCCAGTATTCTTGCCTGGGCAGTCCCATAGACAGAGGAGCCTGGTGGGCTATAGTTCATGGGGTCGCAAAGAGCTGGACATGACTTAGTGACTAAACACAAACCTTCTTTCTAACCCTATAAGTCTGTAAGGAAAATCACTTATCAATAATCTTGGTTCTGAACAGATCCTGATTATTTGGTCCTAAGAATTTGTGATTTTGAGTCAGCTCTGAAACAGATTTGCATCCAGAATCACAGTAACAAAGTGGTCAGAAAAACCTCAAGATGTTTTCTTTCTGGCTTACTTCACTCTGTATAATGGGCTCCAGTTTCATCCATCTCAATAGAACAGTCTTACGAACTCTGAGGGAGAAGGTGAGGATGGGACGTTCTGGGACAATAGCATTGAAACATGTATATTATCATATGTGAAACAGAACACCATTCCATGTTCGATGCATGAGACAAATGCTCAGGGCTGGGGCAATGGGATGACCCAGAGGGATGGGATGGGGAGGGAGGTGGGAGGGGGGTTCAGGATGGGGAACACATGTAAACCCATGGCTGATTCATGTCAATGTATGGCAAAAACTACTACAATATTGTAAAGTAATTAGCCCCCAACTAAAATAAATAAATTTATTAAAAAAAAAAAAAACCTCAAGATGAAAACTTTTAAGGAATTCCTACATTGCAAGTGTCCCTGGTACCGAGGGACCAGTTTCTCCTTTCCTTTGGAGGAATCTATTTTTACCCTAAACTTCAAAGAGTCCCCATCAATGAAATTGGAACGAAAATAAGCATCTCATTTTGGAAAAAAAAGAATCTCTAAACACAAGGTATGAACTGAGAATCAGAAACTCCAAAGACTAACCAAGCTGATTTGAGAAAGGACCAAACAGAACTTGGGAAAAGAAGAGAGGAGACTTCCCTGGTGGCTCAATGGTAAAGAATCTGCCTGCCAATGCAGGAGACACAGATTTGATCCCTGGTCTGGGAGGATTTCACATGCTGTGGGGCAACTAATCCTGTGTGCCACAGCTATTGAGCCTGTGCTATAGAGCAACTACTGAAGCCCATACACCCTAGAGCCCATGCTCCGCAGCTAGAGAAGTCACCGCAATGAGAAGCCTGCTCACCGCAGCTAGAGAATAGACCTTGCTCGCTGCAACACTACAACCAGCCTATGCAGCAATGAAGACCCAGCACAGCCAAAAATAAATAAAATTATTAAAAAAAGAACTCAGTGAATGGATTTAACAACAGATAAATCCAATCTGAACAGGGAAATTGTCAGCTGAATAATAGATCTGAAGATAATTTTCTAGTGGCAACAGAGAGGCAAAGCAATGTAAAACCCAAAAGAAAGGTTAATCAATGTGGAAGATACAGAATTCAGACTTAAGGTAAGTTTAATTATAATTTCAGAAGCAGAAAGACAATGGGGAGAGGCTACATTTAAACAGGTAATGACTGAGTATTCTCAAGGACCGATAAAAAGCATTACTTTAACATATTCATGAAGTCATCTGAATTCCACTCAGGATAAGGAAAAAGAAATCCACACAGAGATAAAATATAATTAAATTGCAGGACACAAAAGATAAAGAGAAGATCTTAAGCAAGGTCAGAGAGAAGAGGCAGCTTATTTTTAAAGACATGACAAATTATCCTGACAGTGTGGCAATAGAAGCCAGAAGACCAGTAGAATATTAAATTTTATGCCCTGATAGATGTTAATTATCAGCCTAGGATTCAGTTTTCATTAAAGATATCTTTAAAAAGCAAAGACAAAGGCTTTCAGACTTAAAAAAAAAAAAATCCTTAGAGTTCTAGCAGATCCTCACAAAAAGAATACGTTTCAGGCAGAAGAAAATTATTACCAGATGGAAGGTCTCAGAAACAAGGAGTGAAGCACAAAGAAAAGGAAAATTTTAAGTAAAACACACATTGACTGTATATAAGGTGATAATGATGTCTTTAGTGGAAACTAGATAAAGGAAGTGACTTAAGTTGAAGAAACAAAAGGAGTCAATGTTTTCCAAAGTTTCTGTATAGTTTGGGAGGAGGTTAAAGATAGATTAAATTTGTACTTTGATAGATCAAGTGTACGTGTTAAAATTTCTAAGGCAACCACTAAAACTTAGTAAAAGAATGAATACCTTTCTAACTAAAGGGGAAATTGAAATGAGAAAACTATTAAATATGAAGGCAAGAAAGTTGAGAGAAGAGATATAGAATAGGCAAGACAAGTAGCAAACACAAAATAAGATGTAGAAGTAAAATGAAATGTATTAGCAACTATGAAGAAATCAAAGATTGTTAGACTAGATGAAAATTTAGCTATTTGCTGTTTATAAAAGACATATCTAAAACATAAGAATATGGAAAGGTAAACAGGTAATTATAAACTAAAAGCTGGCAATTCTGACATCTGATGAAACAGACTGTCAAGAAAGCATTTTTAGAGATAAAAGAATGTGATATTGATTCAAAAGTTTGAACTCTTCAGAAAAAACTTTTCTGCATCTCGTAACGTGGTCTCAATGTATATTATGCATGTTATAGAAAAATTGAGAGAACTGCAATGGGAAACACATATATTCCCAGTGATATTGTAATGTACTTCATCAGTACTCGATAAAGAGGGGAAAAGATCAGCTACCACATACAATATTTGAGCTATACAGTTAGTAAGTTTGAGCTGATAGACATGTGAAGGCATTGCATCTCAAAACCACAGAATGCACATTTTCAAGCACATGAAGAACACTTATAAAAAGTGACCTCAGACTTGGTCATCAAACAAGTCTTAACCGCGAACAACGACTGATTTCATCCAGACCAGATCTGTGACCACAGTATAGTTAAACTAGAAACTGATAATAAACAATGACTATGAATAATTATAGGAATATGTTTCAAAATGACCCTTGGATCAAAGAAATTGCAATGGAAATCAGAACCTATTTTTAACTGGATGATTACAAAAATATAGGTAAAGACTTGGGGTAGGGGTAAGCAGCTAAAGCATGTATAAATGTTAAAATTAGAAAAAAGAAAGCCTGAAAATTAGCTAGACGTTGAAGAGTTAAAAAAGATGCAAAATAGAGAAAACAGATGGAAGGAAATAATTCTGTTATTCAATGGAGAGGATCAAAAATGATACAATTCGGTTCTTAGTAAAAGCTATTAATGTTGATTAACACCTGGTGAGATCAGCTTCAAAAGGAAAGAGAGGCGCAGTATTCCTAAGCAGTATTAGGAGTGGAAAAGCAGATGTTGTAGATATTAAAAAATATTATGAACTACATGATGCTAATACATTTGAAAGCTTAGAGGAAATGAATATATTTTTAGACAAATATAACTTACCCAAACTAGAAAAAATAGGCTGAATAGTTCTTAATTTTTAAATTAAATAAGCTATTCATCAAATATTTCTCCGTAAAGGAAGGTCTAAATTTAGATGGGTTTATGACAAGCACTCAATGAAATAATTTCAAACTTGCATAAATCATTCCAGGGAATAGAAATGCATTTTTGAAGCTATGATAACCTCAACGTAAAAATTTGTCAAGAACAAGAGAAGAAATGGAAATTATAGTACAAACTTACTTAGAAATATACATGTAACAATCATAAAACCTGAGCAGGCCAAATCCAGCAATGTGTTAAAGAGGTAATACATGGTAAACAATATGGTTTTATCTTGGAATTGCAGGGTTGATAAAATATTGGAAGATTCATATTAACAGATTAATGAAGACTTCCCTGATGGCTCAGATGGTAAAGAATATGCTTGCAATGCAGGAGACACAGGGTTGATCCCTGGGTTGGAAATTTCCCCTGTAGAAGGGAATGGCTACCCACTCCAATTTGCTTGCCTGGAGAATTCCATGGACAGAGGAGCCTGTTGGGTTACAGTCCATGGGGTCGCAAAGAATCGGATACAACACATGATATTAAGTAGATAGAAAATGTCTTAAAATGTTTCATATCATATTATGCAAAAGCTGTTCAGAAAATCAGAATAGAAGGAGTTTTCTTAACATAATAAAGAATATTTGCAAATAACATGACAAACATTACACTTAATGGTAAAATATTAAATGTACTTTGTTTCTTGTTAAGATCAAGGTCCATTATTCTATGCAATATTGCTTTTGATGGCTTTATATCATTGTATCTCATTTTTTCACATAGTATCATGAGCATTTTCCATGCTCCCTTACAAAGTTTTTTTGCAAACAGAAGTGTTAATATCTATTCTATATTGACGCTACCCTAATAGCTGGCTATTTAGTGTTCTATCTTTTCTGCATCATGAAAAATGATGCAATGAATATTTTCTCATGTATACATTTTTGTCTGTATTTTTAGTGACTTCTTTTTGATATATTTCCAGCAGCTGAATTACTGAACCAAAAGGTATGAACTCTTTGAAGCACTGGATACATATTATATACTTGAAACCAGTCCTTTCAAATGAAGCATCGCCATGTCTTTGGAGAGTGATTGTATCTCACTGTTCAACTTAGCTCAGAGCATTTGCAGATCCTGATTGCTTTAAAGAAAAGAAAACAGACGGAGAACTTAGGGTTTAGTGATGTCCCCTGTGAGCCTTACAAAATGAACAAAGTACTCTTTTATTCCTTTCCCTGTGTGTACATAGCTGGGAGGGGGCTAGCTATGGAATTAGGCTGTTTGCAGAGCCCTGTAACAACCAGTTTGGCAGTGCTTGGAAACCCGTGGGAAGTGGGGGGAGGGAGCTTATGAGGGGGAGGGGAGGACAGTGACATGCCATCTGTGGAGTGGGGCCGCTCTGACCAAGTCCCTCTGAGCCAGGCGTCTGAGCTGCTTTAGAACCTGTTAGTCTAGGCCTGGCCAGGGGACAGGAGCTGTGGCCCCTCCCACCCCATCCCTTCACTATGTAATTCTTTTGATTTTTTTTTTTTGTCTCAAAATTAGTGGAAAAATGAGAGAAGCAGCAGCTGTCTCTGAAACCTTAGCTTTTAACTGGACTGAGTTTGAATTTTCAACCTTTAGGGAGACCTTGGTGTGGCAATTCCCAAAAGTGTTGTGTCAGAGGCTATGAGGTGCAGGACACAGTTTGGGGACCTTTTTCCTGCTGCCTTCCTGTTTCTCAGTGCTTCTCGGTTTATGAATATTGCTGTCAGAGCCGATTAATTATGTCTTTGTCTCTCAGCAAGGCTTAAGGAGAAGGAAATCATTCCTCCATATGAGTTAAAGGCTATACTAATGGGAATTAACTCTGTGGTTTCTCAGGGCTATTTTAATTTATAATTAAAGCTGTATGGTTGGGGATATTAGTGGGGGGTAGGGGTTGCCGACAGCCCTTATTGAGTAGAATATTAAGTTTGGAAGCTCTGAGAGAGCATCTCACTCATCACCACTCCTGTTTTGTTCCTTAGATGAGGCAGCCCAAGCACAGGGGAGTGAAGAGATTTACCTGACACTGTTTAGTCAGAGGATCAACTAGGTTGGAACCCTGGCCTCTTGACAGCCAGTCAGACATTTTTCCATTGTCTCTCATGTCTTACTACCTCTCATGAACTATTTCCTCCTTTTCCAACAACAGGGTGCGTTTACATATTTTAATCTCTGGCTGTAGCCTTCTTCCCTGTTGTTAGCAATTTGGAAAACACATGAGCCCCTCAGACAGTTTTCACAATGATTTCTGGCTCAAAAATTTGGCCTTGGTGTTTCTGAACTTGGTCCAAGTAGCTCACTCAGATTTCATTGCAAAGAAACCTCCCACTATTTGATTCTCAAAGGACTGACACTTTGCTCTGATCCCCTCCAATCTGTATACTCAAAAGGCTCCTGGATGGAGGGACAAGGTAGGTGTTTTTTTAGTAAGTAATGTTTCATTTAGTCATCTCCCCTTCTCCTGGCTCTTCTGCTTCACTGGCTGGCCCATAGTAGAGTTGGATTGAATGGTGGAGGTGGGAAGAATTAATCTTAATCATGAGTAATGCAACTCTACGCTCTTTCATAGGGAAGCAGAGGTCAGGGAGGAAACACAGCTGGATTCAGTGTAACCTTGGGACTAGGTCAGTGGGTTTGGAGTCAGAAGACATGAATTTGCAACCTACTGTTTCCTATTAAACTCTTTGAACTCATGCTTACCAATACATGACTTACAGGGCTGCCATAAAGATCATTTTTTAAAAAGACAAGATATAAATGGAAATATTGTATAAACCATAAAATGATTTACAAATAATATATTTTTAAGAAAGAAAGAATGTAAAGGAATGGGAGTAGAAGTGTTGGTTTTTATGGAAGAGGGGTGCCAGAGGAGGATGGGCTGTGATGGTGGCAGTCACAGTAGATGAAGAGGTGGAGATAGTCAGTATATAGTAGACAAATCCCTGTATTTAAAATATAAGTATACATAGAAACATAAATACATTCCCTTTCCCCAAAGTTCTCTTTTAACATTCTCTTATTCCTTCTTTTCCTTTGGCACAGTGTTAGAACTCTGTTTACCATATATGAACTTGAATGGTTTGCTTTTTATTAAGCCATTCAAGTGGCTTGAACATGTTTGTTGTGTTCCATAAAACTCATGTTAAAGCAGTAATATAGATTTGCCTCACATGTAAAAATAGCTAAGGAAATGCTAAAGAAAAGATTTCAGGGTTTGCTCTGCTTAAATACACTTCAAGGGGATTGATGGAATCCTTTACTACTGGAAAAAAGAACTTGAATACAGCATATCCTTAGGGAAAGCCCAAGTAAATACAGAGTCATATTTTTGAAACTTAGAGGACCAGCTAAAAAAATTTGCCAAGGTCTCCCCCCTGCCTGTGAGTCAGTTGTTACAGGTGAAACCAGAATAGCGAGCTCATGACTACCAGCCAGGTGTCTCTTGATACTATGCTTTGCTGACATGTTTCATCAGTCAGAACTCTTTGGATGCAAGTGACAGAAAACCAATGTGGCTTAAATAAAAGTAAACATAACATAGAAAGAAATGTACTGGCTCATTTACCTAAAAAGTACAGGAAGAGATCTGACTTCAGGTGTGCCTTAAATGATACCAGTAGGACCAAGTTTCTCTTCATTCCTCTTGGTTGGATCCCGTCTCATAGATTTTTTTTTTTTTTTTTACCCTTGTAGTGGCAAGGAGTTCTAGGTTTCCAGGCTTCACAACTTCATAGCCTCACAACTTTGAGTCCAACAGAAAAGAAAGTTTCTCTTCTCCAACAGTTCAAACAGACTTCCATGACTGACTCTCAGTGGTGCAAACTGGGCAATGTGCACCTCCTGCTTTATGGCCTGAGGGAGGTGGTGCTCTGAGCTGCCAGGCTTTGTTAGGTCCCCACCTGACTTGAGATGGAGCTGACACCAACTGAATCTCATGGACAGAAATTGGGAGAAGGCGTTTCTTAGAGGACAACCAGAGGAAGCAGAGGGACAACCAGCAGATAGCTGTCACTGTGAGCTTTTTCTTAGTGCCTTTCTTTAAAATGAATGGGTGTTGGTGTGAAAACTTTCTCTCTCTTTTTTTGTGGAGTTTTAAAAGCATTGACGGATGCTTCATAATCATGTTTCTGCTTTTCTTAATGAAAAATGTCCTTGAATTTCTAATGTTTCCTTGGGCTTCCTTGGTGGCTTCAACATTAAAAGAAGTCTGCCTGCAATGCA
This sequence comes from Giraffa tippelskirchi, assembly GCF_054371585.1. Taxonomy (NCBI): domain Eukaryota; kingdom Metazoa; phylum Chordata; class Mammalia; order Artiodactyla; family Giraffidae; genus Giraffa; species Giraffa tippelskirchi. Next base: position 125,661,154 of record NC_137276.1, on the reverse strand, counting down.
GGAGACACAGGGTTGATCCCTGGGTTGGGAAAATCCCTGGGAGAAGGGAATGGCTACCCGCTCTAGGATTCTTGCCTGGAAAATTATCACAGACAGAGGAGCCTGATAGGCTACAGTCCCTGGGGTTGCAAAAGAGTTGGATATGACTGAGTGACTAACATTTACTTACTTTCTTGGTGGTGTTCTGCTTTCATAGTTTTATGTCTGGCCTGTAGTTTGACACTGGCAATTTCGGTCATGTACCTACACAGAAAAATGGTAAAAATAAATGTATTAATAGAATGATTATAAAAGTTACTAATCATTTATGAAATGAATTTAGGAACATTTTGACTTATTCAGTTCAGTTCAGTTCAGTCACTCAGTTGTGTCCGACTCTTTGCGACCCCATGAATTGCAGCACGCCAGGCCTCTCTATCCATTACCAACTCCCGGAGTCTACCCAAACCCATGTCCATCGAGTCGGTGATGCCATCCAACCATCTCATCCTCTGTCATCCCCTTCTCCTGTGCCCAATCCTACGCAGCATTAGGGTCTTTTCCAATGAGTCAACTCTTCATATAAGGTGGCCAAAGTATTGGAGTTTCAGCTTCAACATCAGTCCTTCCAATGAACACCCAGGATTGATCTCCTTTAGGATGGATTGAATGGATCTCCTTGCAGTCCAAGGGACTCTCAAGAGTCTTCTCCAACACCACAGTTCAAAAGCATCAGTTCTTTGGTGCTCAGCTTTCTTCACCGTCCAACTCTCACATCCATACATGACCACTGGAAAAACCATAGCCTTGACTAGACAGACCTTTGTTGGCAAAGTAACGTCTCTGCTTTTAAATATGCTATCTAGGTTGGCCATAACCTTCCTTCCAAGGAGTAAGCGTCTTTTAATTTCATGGCTGCAATCACCATCAGCAGTGATTTTGGAGCCCCAAAATATCAAGTCAGCCACTGTTTCCCCATCTATTTCCCTTGAAGTGATGGGACCAGATGCCATGATCTTAGTTTTCTGAACGTTGAGCTTTAACCCAACTTTTTCACTCCCCTCTTTCACTTTCATCAAGAGCTCTTTAGTTCTTCTTCACTTTCTGCCATAAGGGTGGTGTCATCTGCATATCTGAGGTTATTGATATTTTTCCCAGCAATCTTGATTCCAGCTTGTGTTTCTTCCAGCCCAGCATTTCTCAGGATGTACTCTGCATACAAGTTAAATAAGCAGGGTGACAATATACAGCCTTGACGTACTGCTTCTCCTATTTGGAACAAGTCTGTTGTTCCATGTCCAGTTCTAACTGTTGCTTCCTGACCTGCATACAGGTTTCTCAAGAGACAGGTCAGATGGTCTGGTATTCCCATCTCTTTCAGAATTTTCCACAGTTTATATAGGCTTTGGCATAGTCAATAAAGCAGAAATAGATGTTTTTCTGGAACTCTCTTGCTTTTTCGATGATCTGGCGGATATTGGCAATTTGATCTCTGGTTCCTCTGCCTTTTCTAAAACCAGCTTGACCATCTGGAAGTTCACGGTTCATGTATTGCTGATGCCTGGCTTGGAGAATTTTGAGCATTACTTTACTAGCATGTGAGATGAGTGCAATTGTGCGGTAGTTTGAGCATTCTTTGGCATTGCCTTTCTTTGGGATTGGAACGAAAACTGACCTTTTCCAGTCCTGTGGCCACTGCTGAGTTTTCCAAATTTGCTGGCATATCGAGTGCAGCACTTTCACAGCATCATCTTTCACGATTTGAAATAGCTCAACTGGAATTCCATCACCTCCACTAGCTTTGTTCATAGTGATGCTTTCTAAGGCCCACTTGACTTCACATTCCAGGATGTCTGGCTCTAGGTGAGTGATCACACCATCGTGATTATCTGGGTCGTGAAGATCTTTTTGTACAGTTCTTCTGTGTATTATACTTTTAATCCATCTCATGAATCCTGTGGTTCTGGGTTCAGTCTGTTTGCCCTCTGATGCCCTCTCTCAGCACCTACCGTCTTACTTGGGTTTCTCTTACCTTGTATGTGGGGTATCTCCTCATGGCCGACGCTCCTGACCTTGGACGTGGGGTGGCTCCTCTCAGCCTCTCCTGCTGTGCTCCTGAATCACGCAGCTGCTGCCTGCACTGCAATCACAGACAAGTAGCCAACCTGATCACATGGACCACAGCCTTGTCTAACTCAATAAAACAAAGCAATGCCATGTGGGGCCACCCAAGACGGATGGGTAATGGTGGAGAGGTCTGACAGAAAGTGGTCCACTAGGGAAGGGAATGGCAAACCACTTCAGTATTCTTGCCTTGAGAACCCCATGAACAGTATGAAAAGACAAAAAGATAGGACACTGAAAGGTGAACTCCCCAGGTCGGTAGGTGCCCAATATGCTACTGGAGATCAGTGGAGAAATAACTCCAGAAAGAATGAAGGGATGGAGCCAAGGCGAAAACACCACCCAGTTGTGGATGTGACTGGGGATAGAAGCATGGTCCGATGCTGTAAAGAGCAATATTGCATAGGAACCTGGAATGTTGGTCCATGAATCAAGGCAAATTGGAAGTGGTCAAACAGGAGATGGCAAGAGTGAATGTAGACATTCTAGGAATCAGTGAACTAAAATGGACTGGAATGGGTGGATTTAACTCAGATGATCATCCCTTATGACTATACAGTGGAAGTGAGAAATACATTTAAGGGACTAGATCTGATAGAGTGCCTGATGAACTATGGACAGAGGTTTGTGACATTGTATAGGAGACAGGGATCAAGACCATCCCCAAGAAAAAGATATGCAAAAAGGCGAAATGGCTGTCAGGGGAGGCCTTACAAATAGCTGAGAAAAGAAGAGAAGGGAAAAGCAAAGGAAAAAAGGAAAGAAATACCCATTTGAATGTAGAGTTCCAAAGAATAGCAAGGAGAGATAAGAAAGCCTTCCTCAGTGATCAGTGCAAAGAAATAGAGGAAAACAACAGAATGGGAAAGACTAGAGATCTCTTCAGAAAATTAGAGATACTAAGGGAACATTTCATGCAAGGATGGGCTCATTAAAGACAGAAATGGCATGGACCTAACAGAAGCAGAAGATATTAAGAAGAGGTGGCAAGAACACACAGAAGAACTGTACAAAAAAGATCTTCATGACCCATATAATCACGATGGTGGGATCACTCACCTAGAGCCAGACATCCTGGAATGTGAAGTCAAGTGGGCCTTAGGAAGTGTCACTACGAACAAAGCTAGTGGAGGTAATGGAATTCCAGTTGAGCTATTTCAAATCCTCAGAGATGATGCTGTGGAAGTGCTGCACTCAATACGTCAGCAAATTTGGAAAACTCAGCAGTGTCTACGGGACTAGAAAAAGTCAGTTTTCATTCCAATCCCAAAGAAAGGCAATGCCAAAGAATGCTCAAACTACCACACAATTGCACTCATCTCACATGCTAGTAAAGTAATGCTCAAAATTCTCCAAGCCAGGCTTCAGCAATACGTGAACTGTGAACTTCCAGATGTTCAAGCTGGTTTTAGAAAAGGCAGAGGAACCAGAGATCAAATTGCCAACATCTGCTGGATCATGGAAAAAGCAAGAGATTCCAGAAAAACATCTATTTCTGCTTTATTGACTATGCCAAAGCCTTTGACTGTGTGGATCACAATAAACTGTGGAAAATTCTGGAAGAGATGGGAATACCAGACCACCTGACCTGTCTCTTGAGAAACCTGTATGCAGGTCAGGAAGCAACAGTTAGAACTGGACATGGAACAACAGACTTGTTCCAAATAGGAAAAGGAGTACATTAAGCCTGTATATTGTCACCCTGCTTATTTAACTTGTATGCAGAGTACATCATGAGAATCATTGGGCTGGAAGAAGAAACACAAGCTGGAATCAAGATTGCCCAGAGAAATATCAATAGTCTCACATATGCAGATGACACCACCCTTATGGCAGAAAGTGAGGAACTAAAGAGCCTCTTGATGAAAGTGAAAGAGGAGAGTGAAAAAGTTGGCTTAAAGCTCAACATTCAGAAAACTAAGGTCATAGCATCTGGTCCCATCATTTCATGGAAAATAGATGGGGAAACAGTGGCTGACTTGATATTTTTGGGCTCCAAAATCACTGCTGATGGTGATTGCAGCCATGAAATTAAAAGACGCTTACTCCTTGGAAGGAAGGTTATGGCCAACCTAGATAGCATATTTAAAAGCAGAGACGTTACTTTGCCAACAAAGGTCCGTCTAGTCAAGGCTATGGTTTTTCCAGTGGTCATGTATGGATGTGAGAGTTGGACGGTGAAGAAAGCTGAGCACCGAAGAATTGATGCTTTTGAACTGTGGTGTTGGAGAAGACTCTTGAGAGTCCCTTGGACTGCTAGGAAATCCATCCAGTCCGTCCTAAAGGTAATCAGTCCTGGGTGTTCATTGGAAGGACTGATGTTGAGGCTGAAACTCCAATACTCTGGCCACCTGAGGTGAAGAACTGACTCATTTGAGAAGACCCTGATGCTGGGAAAGATTGAGGAGAAGGGGACTGCCGAGGATGAGATGGTTGGGTGGCATCACTGACTCAATGGACACAAGTTTGGGTGAACTCTGGGAGTTGGTGATGGACAGGGAGGCCTGATGTGCTGGGGTTCATGGGGTCGAAAAGAGTTGGACATGACTGAGTGACTGAACTGAACTGAATATGAATCCTGTCTGCATACTTACTTGGCTTCTTTTATTTCTTGTTGCTGCTTTAGAGTTTTTGGAGTTGGGAGATTTTGAGTAGAGTTGATTACAATTTCTTATTCAAATTACATACATAATTCTGTGGAAGTATGTTTATTCATATGGCTAGAATGCCACAATATATTAGTAAGTTATCAAGTGAAAAAAAAAGGCTTCAAAAAATAGAATTTAGTTTTTGTTTAAAAAAAAAAGGACCACAGTGTCTTTGGCTGATAAGTGATACTACTATATAAGTTCTTTTTTGGTTTTTCTACTTGCTTCAAGCACTAAAAATGGATAAAAATAAATTGTTAAAGATAAATACACACATATAAATACTTTCTGTGACTTTTCCATCCACTAAAAAAAATTCAGATTAACCGTGTTTCAAAGGTAGAATTTGAAACTAGTTTTAATGAGTTGTTTCTTTACGTGATATTCCTTAGTCACTCTCATTATTAATTTTTTAATAAGGATTGGAGATTTAAATGTTGTATAGAGTTCCAAATGTAACATATATTAAATAGCAAATATTAAATCAATGGAAGTGTATTTTAGTAGCTATTTTCACCCATTATGTTCACACAAATGGGATCACAAAACGCTCAGAAGACTCCTGCTTTGGGACTGCTGAGCCTGGAGTTCCTGCTAGCTTTCTTGAGTAGCTAGCAGTGCCATCTTGCAAGTTACACCTACTTTCCTTCTGGCTACACTGTATGAGATTTGGCTGAGCTGCTTTCTAAGGTCCCTTTCAGAAAGTTACTTCTTTCTCAGTCAGCACCCGGCCCCTGGCTCAGCTAATTCCGGTTGTGGCTAAGGTTGGCTTTGTTGCATAGTGGTTGCTCCCCCTGCTTCTGCCCTACTGATTCCATTCATTACCTCCACCTCCATTACCTCTCAATTTTTAAATCATTTGCTCTGACTCTGGAAGCCAGAGTGGGCACTTCCTCTCTTCAGTCTCAGACTGGAGGGAATTCAGGAAGTGGGGCGTATGACGAAGGCATCACTCGTGTTTACCAAGGGCCTGTAGTGTGTGCACAGCTCAGGCGAAGCTTACTGTCTGCTCTTCAGCAGCAAACAGATGCCAGGGGAGGTAAGACATGCCAGTAATTAACCGAAATAGGGAACACACAGCCTGGAGACCATAGTGTTAAATTACATATCTTTGTGTTCTAGTTTAATCATTTAAACTGAGTCCCCTTCTCTTAAAAACACCTACCCAGCAGAGCTCGTCATCCAAACATACAAGTCCCATTGCTACTCACCCTGGCAGCAGAAGTGAGTCACTTACTCCAAGGTCCTCATCTCTCCTTTCATCTGATTAAAAGGAAGGGCCAAATGAGGGTCATGTAGGTGTGTGTATGTTTTAACTACATACAAATGCACTTTTTTTTTTTCATCATCCCATCCCACTAATCTTGCTGCTGCTGCTAAGTCGCTTCAGTCGTGTCCGACTCTGTGCGATCCCATAGACGGCAGCCCACCAGGCTCCGCCATCCCTGGGATTCTCCAGGCAAGAATACTGGAGTGGGTTGCCATTTCCTTCTCCAGTGCATGAAAGGGAAAAGTGAAAGTGAAGTCGCTCAGTCGTGTCCGACTCTTAGTGACCCCATGGACTGTAGCCCACCAGGCTCCTCCGTCCATGGGATTTTCCAGGCAAGAGTACTGGAGTGGGGTGCCATTGCCTTTTCCACTAATCTTACTTGGATTAAAAATGAACAGAGAGAGCAAAATAAAGAGTGACACACCAAAGCATAAGATCAAGTTAGTAAGGAAAAAATAGCATGAATACAGACAGAGCTCTCCTTAATTCTGGATAACCTAAAATATTTCTAATATAAATCATGAATATACTTTTGTAGGAAATAGTTACTACTGGTATTACTGAAAATTATTTCTAGTTCTTAAAAAAAGGTATTCTTATTAAAAACAATATATACATGTATGCAAAATTGAATACATGGATATATATAGAAATGAATATGCTGTGCTTAGGTGTTCAGTCGTGTCCAAAACTTTGCGACGCCATGAACTGTGCAATGCCAGGCTTCTCTGTCCATGGGGATTCTCCAGGTAAGAATACCGGAATGGGTTGCCATGACCTCCTCCAGGGGACCTTCCCAACTCAGGGATCAAACCCAGGTCACCCTCATAGCAGGCAGATTCTTTACCATCTGAGCCACCAGGGAAGCCCAGAAATGAATATATGTATAAATAAGTAAATGCATAAAAAGACTGGAATGATGCACACCAAGCCAAAGTTATCATTCCAGGAAAGGGACATGAAATGAGGCAAGTGGGGATTTTGGATGAAAATATTTTTGATGTATTTCAGTATTGAGTTTTTTAAAAAAAATTGGTGAGCATATCTAACTATATAACTAGAATACTTAAAAAAAATCTTTGTAGTATGGTGTATTGGGTGGGGAGAGGGCAGGGAGGGTTGTCTCCATAATCATTTGTTTTCTGTCCTATTTTACAGCTGGTTGCATGGGTGAGTTTATCTTGGTGGGATGGGACTCATCTTCAGCCTGAGGGAGTGGGAGAAGCAGCCAGGTTTAGCCAAGTGTCTGCTTAGTCCCTCGGTTGTGCCCGGCTGTTTGTGACCCTTTGGACTGTAGCCCACCAGGCTCTGTCCATGGGATTTTTCAGGCAAGAATACTGGAGTGGCTTGCCATTTTCCTCCTCAGGGGATCTTCCCAACCCAGGAATGGAACTCTTGTCTCCTGTGTCTCTTTCATTGCAGGCAGATTCTTTACCTACTGAGCCTTTGCAGAAGTCAGGTGGGGGTGGGGTAAGAGGCGGTGGGGAGTTAGGCCTGGAGCCAGAGGAAAGGTAGGTGAGCTTGTGGTTAGGGGAGGGAGGAAGAATGAGCATCAGGGAGCCAAGGAGAAGCGCTGGCAAGAGCTTTAGGGACCTCTACTAGCTGTGGTTCCGTTAATGAATAGGCACAGCTCTGATCGTTTATTTTCATCAGCACTCACTGACTGCCTTTACAAAAGTCTAGATTGCTTTAATAGGACAGATGACAAATTGTTTCCCACCTGTGGGTTTTCCTTCAGGCCAGCCTTGCTTGGTTTTCCCTGGCTTTATTTTGCGCTCAGAAAAGAAGTTGGAATTCTCAAAAGTTGCTTTAGCCCAATGCTGGGAACAAAGGGAACCTTGTTATGCACATCAGCTTTTGGAGGGGTTTAATTCATCAGCTCGGATCTCTGCCTTTCAAGTCCTTGCTCTGGTTAGCACTGTGTTTCTGTCCGTGGAGGGGCAAACCTTCTGGAGAAGCCAGACCCACTGCTTGTGTACCCAGCTCTGGTTGCACAAGTAAGCTCAGTCTGGTCAGAGGCAGGCCCTAGTGGTCCTAAGTGGCACCCGTAGTGAGTCCAGAGGAGGGAGACAAGCTTTGTTACTACATTTGCCTGACCCCTGGCTACATGGACGCGTTATGGTTTCTAAGATCTCCATGGACGGATCATAAATGTAGTCCTCCGGAGTGGTGTTGACTTAAAAAAGTCAGGAACTGGAAATAGCAGGTCACCCTTATGTTATCACCTCCCCTCCTGCAATTGAGCTTTCCTGAAAAGCGACCAGCATGGGCTGGTTGGAGTCCTGGCTGAGTGGGCGAGGCCTGGAGCGCAGACACCAGTCTTGAAACTTGTTCTTTGATGGTGGATTGGTTTTCCCCCAGGACAGCGGTAACTTAGAGCTCTGTAAAGCGCTATTAGAAAAAGCTCCAGCAGTGGTGTGTTAAAGGACCTTCTCCTGGGTGGGAAAACTTTTGGGGAATTTCTTGGGGCCTGGGGGGTACCAACTCCCCGTGTGGAGGAAGTGGGAGCCCTGCGTGCTGTCCCCAAATGCTTGGGGACTGAAAGCATCAGGCGGCCAGTGTGGGCATGCGGCTGCCGCTTTCTTCATTTTTTTTGTCTCATTCTGTTTCCCTTGACAGGGCAATTTGGTTTTGATGCTGTGCCAGCAATCTTCTGACAATGAGTTACTGGAACTTGGAGAAAAGGAACTGTGTGCAGTACCGTAGGCATTTTCTGGTGGACAACAGTCCGTTTCATGGTGAGTTGCCTTTTCTACTCCTGTAGTTGGATCTTTTGTTTCTGACAGCACTTTTATTCTAGCACTCCGGATGCAAATGTGGTATAATTATTAGGTTGAACCAAGAGCTTGAGTTAACTTGCTGATGAAAAATCACCCAAGAAGCCCCACAGGACTCCTTGCCCACAACTGGAATTGGCATGCCCCACCTCAACAACCACAACCACATCGTCACTTTCTACCTTGAAAGTTAGTTTATGTCAAGGCCTTTCCTCCTCTTCTATGCTGTCAACTCCAGTCGTACTCCTTCCTTTCTGATGTTTGAAATTTGAGGGGCTAGACCCACAGGTAGTATTCAGTTAATATTGGTGGATCATCAATCAGGGCTTATAACCAGCCTGGTGTGTGCGATCTATCAGGCACCGTACAAAACGGAGCAGGTCACGGCACGTAACCGTAACAGGGTGGATGAGTGCAGCTGTAAATCAGAATGGTCAACATTAGTCATTTTCATGTAACAGGGTGGACGAGTGTGGCTGTAAATCAGAATGGTCAACATTAGTCATTTTCATGACAAGCTAAGATGAATTGCTGTTACCCTGCTGCTGTATTTGTCTTGTGATGGACAGTTAGGAGTAAGCTCTGTCAATCCTGATACCAGGATGCCCTTGGGTGAAATTGACTCAGGAGTCGAGGCGTGCGTGTTGGCAGGATTTGGGGAGTGATCCCCATCAAGAGCTAGTGCAACTGTGGCGAGCAAAGAGATTTCATGAGGAGTGGAGTGCTGCTGAACAGAATCCTTAGCCTAAGCTGCCTTCCACTCTGTCAGTTTGGTTTTTCTTCCTCAAGTTAGTGCAGACGTAATGTTTTTTATTGCTTTAGATTAACTTTAAGATAAACTTAACTCTACTTGGTCAAAGCATGCTTTGCCATGTTTTTTTCACATTCATTATACCACCTTGCTATGGAACTTTGCTAGATAGAGGATGCCTTCATTTACAGGTCAAGAAAGGGAGGAAGAGAGGAAAAGACCAGCCCAAGTTGGCATAACCAGTTATTAGCAAAGTCAGATCTAAAATTTTAGCCTCTGCCCTTCCAGGCTGACTCTCTCTCGGCATTGTATTGGTGATGAAAATATTGTAACTTGACACTTTGGCACTGAGTTCTGCTTTGTTTTCCTGTGAGCCTCATCTAAGGACCCTGTTCCTAGCTTCATCTCTCACACAGTGTTTGCTGTTAAAAATTTACAAATTTGTTTGCTGTTACAAAGTCTGGTGTTTTCTGTTACAAATTTACTTGTAATAAAAAAAATGATAAGGAAACACAGTAGTTAAGAAAATTGCATTCTTTTTCCAAGTTTTGTGCCAGTTTTGAAAAAGTTCAGGTTTTATTCATTCGTTATTTTAGAATACCTTTGTCCAGACATCTAAAGGCTATAACAACTTAAAAACAATTTTCTATGTATTTTTATAGTTGTGTTACCACTTAGTGAATTACTGTATTGCTGGTAGTTATGCTGATGACTTGAGAAACATGGTCCTACCGAATTCTTTTAACACCTTTGCCATAGTTATTATTCATCACATTTTATGGATGGGGAAAGAGGTTTGCGGAGGTTGCAAAGTGGTGATCTAAAATCAAACTCGTATCTGCTTAACTCCAGAACCCCACTGTTTTCTTCCAGGCTCCATCTCCATTTTAATAGAGCAATTAACACTCTGAGAGGTTGAAGCTCTATTCAGCTGTGTTTGCTCGGCTATTAACTAACCATATCTGATCTTGACCAAGTTATATAATCCTTCAGATCTCAGTTTTCTCCTCTGTGAAATGAGTGTGCCACTCTCCATAATTTGTTAGGTTCTCTCCAGTTCTAGTCTCTGAGACTCCATTGAAGTATTTCTGAGGATTACACTCGTATGTGTTTCGTGAGCCGTCTTGTCTCTAAACGTGAGATGCACAAGGGGGCAGCAGAATACTTAAAATATGAGCTGGTTCCTTCTTACGTTGAAGAATTACTCTTTTGAGAGGATTTAGAGATAGCAAATCTTCTCAAGATGAAAAAGATTAAAACCAATCAGAATTATGATTCTCTTCGTTTATAATAAGGCAGTAGCCTTAAGTATTTCTGATAGTATAAAAGATCATTTTGGGTCTCTGTGCCAAAGGCTGTGTAATTCAGGAGAGAATGACATTCTGCTCTTGCTCTGTGTTTACCTCTGCAGAAAAGTGATGCCTCTGAAGACAGGAGTTTGTTTAACTTCATGGAAAATTGTGAGGATTCTTAGTATATTTTAAGCCAAGGGAACACTAGGGATATGATTTTTACAGACAATGTCTGAACATTTCTGAGAAAAGATAGGGGACAGGACGGGTTGAGTTAGAAAAGTCAGATTTCTTTTAGAGGGGCTTCTCCAGGTCCTATGGTAACTCTCCTCACATAACCAAGGAAAACAAAAAGAAACAAAACCCCATTCATTATAAAGAGAAAAGAACCATTTCCTCTGCAAGATAATAGACGATTAGAATATGCATGCTTAAGTAGTATTCCCAGGAGAAAGGAGCCACTTTAGAATGAGGACTAGGTGGGCTGCCCTGGTGGCTCAGTGATAAAGACTCCACCTTGAATGATGGAGATCTGGGTTGGGAAGACCTCCTGGAGGAGGGCATGGCAACCCATTCCAGTATTCTTGCTGGGAAAATCCCATAGACAGAGAAGCCTGGCAGGCTATGGTTCATGGGGTCACAAAGAGTAGGACATGACTAAAGCCACTCAGTTCAGTTCAGTAGCTCAATCATGTCCAACTCTTTGCGACCCGATGGACTGTGGCATGCCAAGGCTTCCTTGTCCATTACCAACTCCTGGAGCTTACTCAAACTCATATCCATCCAGTTAGTGATGCCATCCAACCATCTCATTCTCTGTCATCCCCTTCTCTTCCTGCCCTCAATCTTGCCCAGCATCAGGGTCTTTTTCAGTGAATCAGTTCTTCGCATCAGGTGGCCAAAGTATTGGAGTTTCAGCTTCAGAATCAGTCCTTCCAATGAATATTCAGGACCGATTTCCTTTAGGATTGGCTGGTTTGATCTCCTTGCAGACCAAAGGACCCTCAAGAGTCTTTTCCAACACCATGGTTCAAAAACATCAGCTCTTTGGCACTCAGCTTTCTTCACCATCCAACTCTCACATCCATACATGACTACTGGAAAAACCACAGCCTTGACTATACGGACCTTTGTTGGCAGAGTAATGTCTCTGCTTTTCAATATGCTACATAAGTTGGTCATAACCTTCCTTCCAAGGAGTAAGCGTCTTTTAATATCATGGCTGCAGTCACCATCAGCAGTGATTTTGGAGCCCAAAAAAATAAAGTCTGACACTGTTTGCACTGTTTTCCCATCTATTTCCCATGAAGTGATGGGACCAGATGCCATGATCTTAGTTTTCTGAATGTTGAGCTTTAAGACAACTTTTTCACTCTCCTCTTTCACTTTCATCAAGAGCTCTTTAGTTCTTCTTCGCTTTCTGCCATAAGGGTGGTGTCATCCGCATATCTGAGGTTATTGATATTTCTCCTGGCAATCTTGGTTCCAGCTTGTGTTTCTTCCAGCCCAGCATTTCTCATGATGTACTGTGCATATAAGTTAAATAAGCAGGGTGACAATATACAGCCTTGACGTACTCCTTTTCCTATTTGGAACCAGTCTGTTGTTCCATGTCCAGTTCTAACTGTTGCTTCCTGACCTGCATACAGGTTTCTCAAGAGGCAGGTCAGATGGTCTGTATTCCCATCTCTTTCAGAATTGTCCACAGTTTATTGTGATCCACACAGTCAAAGGCTTTGGCATAGTCAATGCTGCTGCTAAGTCGCTTCAGTCATGTCCAACTCTGTGCGACCCTATTGACGGCAGCCCACCAGGCTCCGCCATCCCTGGAATTCTCCAGGCAAGAATACTGGAGTGGGTTGCCATTTCCTTCTCCAGTGCATGCAAGGGAAAAGTGAAAGTGAAGTCACTCTGTCGTCTGACACTTAGTGACCCGATGGACTGTAGCCTACCAGGCTCCTCCATCCATGGGATTTTCCAGGCAAGAGTACTGGAGTGGGGTGCCATTGCCTTCTCTGTGGCATAGTCAATAGAGCAGAAATAGATGTTTTTCTGGAACTCTCTTGCTTTTTCGATGATCCAGTGGATGTTGGCAATTTGATCTCTGGTTCCTCTGCCTTTTCTAAAACCAGCTTGAACATCTGGAAGTTCATGGTTCACGTATTGCTGAAGCCTGGCTTGGAGAGTTTTGAGCATTACTTTACTAGCATGTGAGATGAGTGCAATTGTGTGGTAGTTTGAGCATTCTTTGGCATTGCCTTTCTTTGGGATTGGAATGAAAACTGACCTTTTCCAGTCCTGTGGCCACTGCTGAGTTTTCCAGATTTGCTGGCATATTGAGTGCAGCACTTTCATAGCATCATCTTTGAGGATTTGAAATAGCTCAACTGGAATTCCATCACCTCCACTAGCTTTGTTCTCAGTGATGCTTTCTAAGGCCCACTTGACTTCACATTCCGGGATGTCTGGCTCTAGGTGAGTGATCACACCATCGTGATTATCTGGGTCGTGAAGATCTTTTTTGTACAGTTCTTCTGTGTATTCTTGCCACCTCTTCTTAATATCTTCTGCTTCTGTTAGGTCCATACCATTTCTGTCCTTTATGGAGCCCATCTTTGCATGAAATGTTCCCTTGGTATCTCTAATTTTCTTGAAGAGATCTCTAGTCTTGCCCATTCTGTTGTTTTCCTCTATTTCTTTGCATTGATCGCTGGGGAAGGCTTCCTTATGTCTCCTTGCTATTCTTTGGCAAATTAGAGTTCGCCATTCAGGCCTTAACAAAAGTAGACACTTGTGTGTAGTTAGATATAAACTTTATTGTGAGCTGGTGAGGCAGACTTACTCTATAACCTTTTGGTCACATGATGTTCTTTCTTCATCTCTTGGAGACAGAGAAAATTCTCAAAGCCTCAGTGAAATGCTTTTTATATCAAAATTAAGAATTCATTATTTTTACTCATCTTCCCCCTTTACTCATCTTCTTTGTTTCTTCATGATGAGCATTCCGTTTATAATCTGTTTATTGAGCATTCTCAATTTACTGTAGCATATACACAAAGTTTTTTTTATTTTTCACCAATTACTAAAAGATAAAACAGCTTCCCTGGTGGCTCAGATGGTAAAGAACCTGCCTGCAATGCAGGAGACCTGGGTTTGGTCTCTGGGTTGGGAAGATCCCCTGAAATGAACGACGACCCACTCCAGTATTCTTGCCTGGGAAATCCCATGGACAGAGGAGCCTGATGGGCTACTGAATCATAATGGAATCTCAACAAGTTGGACATGACTGAGCGACTAATACTAACATACACAGAATTGTTTTATTTTTCACCAATTACTACTTTGAAAAATAATCTTTGCAACATCTTGGGCAAATTCTATTAATACTTTTTGGCTACTTTTGGTTATTGAGGTGCTGTGTGCTTATGCGTGCTTAGTTGTTCCTGACTCTTTGTGACCCTATAGACCCACCAGGACCCTCTGTCTGTGAAATTCTCCAGGCAAGAATACTGGAGTGGGTTCCATTTCCTACTCCAGAGGATCTTTCTGACCCAGGAATTGAACCAAATCTCCTGTATCTCTTGCATTGGCAGGTGAGTTCTTTACCACTGTGCCACCTGGGAAGCCTAGTTGAGGGTCTAATCCAGTTTGAAATGTTGAAGTCAAACTCATTAAATCCTGTCCCCTCCCTTACCCCTGGCTCGGGGCTGAGGGTGGGCATTCTTCTGGCCCTGCTATAGTTCTTCCCCTTGAAGAAGAATTCAAAATCATCAGATTTTGGTACTAGGAAGAGAGATGGGGGAAGCAAAGGCCTTTGAGCCACACCCCAGCCCCTATTTGTTTGTCGTTGGTGGTGAGATGATCAAGACTCTGGTTCCATCTTCTGTGAATATTTGGTTTCACCCTGACCCCTCTGTCACCTAGGATTCTGCACAGAGGACCTGCCGTCTCCCTTCAGCCCCACCCAATGTCCATTTCTAATTCCCTCTGGCTGAGGCCTGGCTTCCCTTGCCCTGAGGACTCTTGGTGAGGGGGAGGGGGTGATTGCCTGGTCCTTGCCCTTTCTCTTATCTCTGTGTTTCTGCACATGGATTTCTGTGAGCTCTGGAGGATGGGCCGGGTATGAAGTAGCTCCTGTCCTCCTCCCAGACCTGCTGACCTCCGTCTCTGTCTCGAGAACACTGTTATGGACTCTACCCCCATAAGCCTTAGGAAGCCTCTGAATTATCTGAATTATTCTTTTATAGAGACATTACCTTGCCAACAAAGGTCCGTCTAGTCAAAGCTATGGTTTTTCCAGTAGTCATGTATGGATGTGAGAGTTGGACTATAAAGAAAGCTGAGCGTCGAAGAATTGATGATTTTGAATTGTGGTGTTGGACTGCAAGGAGATCCAACCAGTCCATCCTAAAGATCAGTCCTGAATATTCATTGGAAGGCCTGATGCTGAAGCTGAAACTCCAATACTTTGGCCACCTGATGAGAAGAACTGACTCACTGGAAAAGACCCTGATGCTGGGAAAGATTGAAGGCAGGAGGAGAAGGGGACGACAGAGGATGAGATGGTTGGATGGCATCACTGACACGGTGGACATGAGTTTGAGTAAGCTCTGGGAGTTGGTGATGGACTGGGAGGCCTGGCGTGCTGCAGTCCGTGGAATAGCAAGGGAGTCGGATACGACTAAGTAACTTAACTGAACTGAAATGAGCTCTTCCCCAGCTTGTCTCTGGGAATGATGTGTGCTCTGATTTTAATCCTCAGAGTATTGTCTGTGCTATTCCATGTGCCTAAGCTGTACACATAATAGGGACTCAGGTCATGTGATTTCAAATAGATGGAATCCCACCCTCCTTACCCCTGGCAGTTCTCCTTGGTCCTCTCTAGAGCCATGTCAGGCCGGTCTGTGTCCACTAACATTTTGGATTCGAGTGATGTCCTTTTCCCAAAGGTACTGATGTTCTTTATTGTGCTTGCTTCTTGCAAGATTGTGTAGCTGGACTAATCAGAACCAAGCAACGATCAGATTTATAAAAATCCATGGTGAGATGTCTCAGCTTCTTTTCCCATTTGGGAATCGGATTCAGTGGGCTTCTGGGGGGTGACTGGACCCACTGTGTTCTCTCTTGTCATGCTTTCCATGTTGAGGTCATTCACATTCTGTAATAATGGAGTGCATGAAAAGACCCAGGTGGAGTGTGTACAAAAATGGAAAATTGAAGATCTGGACACCTGGGAAGCCCTGGTGGATGAGAAGTGAACAGTGTTCAGTCTTTGAGGCTTTAGTTGTTGTCTGCAATGAGCCTGTTGGGTTAAGTGATATCCTTGGCTGGCCTTTCCCAATAATCTCTCAAATTCTCTCAAACCTCTGGTCCCTGGGAGTCCAGCCAAGTGGCAGGCTACTGATTGTTTTATTCCTTTATGCTTGGGAATACCAATTTTCCACTTACTAAGTTAGAAAGAAGAACTATATCTAATAAACAGTCAACTTTTCCTTCTGATTTGCAGACTTCTCACATTTTAAATGGTTACTTATGAGAATTATGTCCCCTTAGACCTCTGTTACAAATTTAAGCCTTTGTTCTTTAAGCTACTTTTCCATAATTATAATTAATTTTCCTCTGCGCTCTCATTTTCCTCATTGTCTTTCCTACTCTGTGCCTAATGTATGTGCAGAGATTGATGGGAGGATGAAATGTCTTTCCACAAGCAGATTCAGCCTTCTTCCAGGGCAGCATAATTATTTAATTTAGTTATACAAAAGATCCAGATATTTTTTCTTTGACCAAAGTGATAATTATTAGTGATTGTATTTATAATCACAAACAAAGATTGAAAATTCCAGTTTGGTCCTTTACTCTGTGTACATGAAAAGTCATCCAACTGAATGGTGATAGTTTATATGTTTTTTAGGGCTCGTTCCTTGAAGCAGGTATGTTTGGGGTTGTTATAAGTGCACACTGTTGATTTCAAAGGGATATTCAGACTTTTTTAAAATTGGAAGCCCATAGCCTAGTGTATTTTTCACCCACTCTTGAAGCTTCAGTTCCCATCTGTACATCCATAGCTCCAATCAGTGTGTCCCTGACTTAGACGGCTCCTCTCTGCACCACGCTCAGATGTCCATCCTCCTACCTAATGGCTCCACTGATGCCTGCCGGTCCTCACACTCAGTATGTCTGGAGGAAAACTGCCTCTTCCCACTGGTACCTGACTGCCTTGCCAGTCTTCTCTTTCTTCCCCTCCTCCTTTGCACCACAGCTATGCTGACTTTCGCATTCCTTGCCCACAAAACTAAACTCCTTCTTTGCTTGGCTGTCTGCCACTCCATCCTTCAGAGCCCAGATAAAGGGTCCCCTCAAGAGACGCTTATACTGACTTCCCAGACCAGATCAGTCCCCCTTTTATGCTACCCTATCACCCTGCATTGCTGCCTCATTGCATTGTCCGTGTTGTAGTAAAACAGTTTTGTGATAACCAGTTTAATTTCTGTCCTCCTTGTATTCTAACTCCCAGGGTAGCAGAGACTGTTGTGACTTGTATCTCCAGTACACACAGAGTGGCATTGTATGTGCATGCTTGTGTGCCAAGTCACTTCAGTCATGTCCAGCTCTTTGTGACCCTATGGACTGTAGCCTGCTAGGCTCCTCTGTCCATGGGATTCTCCAGGCAAGAATACTGGGGTGGGTTGCCATGCCTTCCTCCAGGGGATCTTCCCAACCCAGAATTGAATCCTCATCTCCTGCATTGCAGGATTCTTTACCGCTGAGGTGTTTGTTAAAAGTTGCTGAATGAATTTACTCATTTTAATAGAGAAAATAAGAACCACTTGTTTCATTATTTTTTGCACTCTTAAGTTTGGCCTATAATCTTTGTGCCGTGGAATGCATCAGTTCTCCTGCCGCACGCTCTCTTCTCCCTTTCACCCATGCTTTTGGCTTGGAGAACAAAAGAATACACTTAATACACCTAAACCATTCCTTCTTGGGACTGAGAAGGAAAAGGCCGGTCTGCTGAGAATCTTAGTATGCTCTAGAAAAGATGATTATAAATGTGTAATGCCTCAAAGTGGAAAAGGATGAATCTATTTCTTCAAAAGAATTTCTTAGACATTTTGAATTCATTTACTAATACCCTCCAGAATTTCCCTGTTGGTTATATATACTGTGACAGGAGTAGGTGGACAGCCAAATGGAGGGCGATTTAATCTCTCCTTGGCTTCCCAGTTGGCACAGTTCCAAAGAATCTGTCTGCAATGCAGGAGACGAGGGTTCAATCCCTGCGTCAGGAAGATCCCCTGGAGAAGGAAATGACAACCCACTCCAGTATTCTTGCCTGGAAAATTCCATGGACAGAGGACCCTGGTGGGCTACAGTCCATGGGGTTGCAAAGAGTTGGCCACGACTGAGCATATCAGCATAGTACAACTATGAAAATAGAGATTTAGTCCGTGTAAAAATAACAGTTAATAAAATCTGTTTAATTGCAGTGTTTTACATACTATTAAAATTCTCTGCTGCTTGGGTCTGGAAAGTCTTCAGGCACAGAAGTGAGTGTTATCTGTGGGCTAATTCTTACCCTAGAGAGCCGAGAATAGACCTGCACCAAAACCAAAGCACCAGTGTCCTCAGTAAGGGAGGAGGAAGGAGGCCTGGGGGTGCACGGTGAGAATAATCAAGCACGACAGAACTTCTTTAAAAGTTAAAGAGATGCACTTTTATTTCAGATTTACAAACAAAAATGGTGAGCATCTAGGCCTTTCACCTGAGAATCTCAGGCAACATGAGAGTACGATTCTGACTTCTAGGTAGCAAAGTTATCCCAAGAATAATACCTACTTGGGTAGAATAAATGTAGAATCTGTGAAAACATTTTTTTTGTTGTTGTTGAATTTTGTCTTGTCCACATTCCTTTCTTGGTCAGAATGTGTGACTGACATATAACAGTGATTTCAGAACTTCTTGCGTTTAAATGTGGAATATGGTGACTTATTCCCAATTAAAAAGGAGAACAGTGAACTCATTTATTATTTAGTGTGCTGTTTTATTCCTTGGAAACTTGAAATTGAATATCAATGCATATCCACAGTGACCATTTTTTGAAATTATACCAGTGTCGGAATTTCAAGGTATTGTGCTTTCAAGCCAGTAGAAGCTTATCTCTAGAGACTTGTATTAATTAATTCTTTAAGTCAATGGTTCCCAGCCTTGGTTGCAGGTTGGAATCACCTGGGGATATTAAAAAAAAAAACAAAAACAAAAAACTGTGGGTCCCAGCCCAGAGGTTCTGATTAATTGCTCTGGGTTATGGCCTGGGCCTGGGGGAATTTTTAGAACTCTGCACATAATTCCAGTGGGGGCAACCAATTAGATTCTGGTGGGTTGAAAACCCCAGACTTAAGGTGGCAAATACATATCCTCTCATCGGAACTATAGAATTCATGAATTTGATTATGATTATTTTCTTGGATGATAGCCTATTTTATACTGAATCTTGAAGGTATAGAAAGAGGGGACGTCTCATAAGACTATGGATTCAAGTATGTGTTTGAATATAGAAGCAGAAAATATAAAAGAGTCATTTATGCTTGGTATTTTGTGGTTTTCTATTAATTTTTATTCACAATTTTTTCTGATAGCAATACAGGATCACTGTTGAAAAGCTGGAGAGGACAGGAAAGACTAAAGAAATAGGAAGAAGGAGGCTATAATCTCAGTATGTGATTTAAGTCTGTACTTGCTTAAAGTGATTTAAAAATCAAAGACTAAGTAGTGATTCTCCACTCTAGTTATACATTAGAATCTGCTGAGGTGCTTAAAAGATACTGGTGGTTGGGTTCTACTCAATCCTGGTTAAATCATCTCTGGGAGTGGGATGAGTCCTCCATCTTCATCCTTTCATTCCTTCTGTCTGTATCTTTCCATCTAACTTTGGATGATTTTGATGCATTGTGAAGGGTGATACTCATTGGGCTAAAATTGTTTGTTGTTTTACTTAAAAAAAGGTAATTTTATTTATTTATTTATTTTTGGCTGTGCTGTGTCTTTGTAACTGGGAGGGCTTTTCTCTTCATTGCAGTGGTGGGGGTTGCTTTCTAGTTGTGGTGCCTGGGCTCCCCATTGTGGTGACCTCTGTTGTTGCAGAGCACGGGGTCTAGGCACACTAGCTTCAGTACTTGTGGGCTCCCAGTCTCTAGAGCATAGGCACAATAGTTGTGGTGCCTGGGCTTAGTTGCTTTGAGGCATGTGGGATCTTCCCAGACCAGAGACAGAACCTGTGTCTCCCGCATTAGCTGGTAGTTTACCACTGAGCCACCAAGGAAGCCTTAAGATTGTTGATTTACTAAAATATTGATCTAATCAGTAAACTAAATTAAATTAATTTACTGATTGAGAACAGTGTGTAATTATTTGCTAGTGTGAACAAAAGTGATGCATGAAACTTTTATGCAGAGAAGTGGGAGAGGCAAGTGATATGCTCACCTTCATATGGTCATTTTTTCCTAACAGATTTATTTCATATTCCTTCTAATATTGTGCTTTCTTAGTGCCCTTTTAGTGTGATTTGTCTTAACTTTATAGCTGAGATATTTGTTGCATGATACACATATATTCCCTTTAGTGTTAGCTGACCTCACAAGGTTATCCATAGCCTCCTGATGGTGAACAGAAATACTTTGGGAAGATTCTTAACAACAAGAAGCAGAATGTATAAATGTTTTGCTTTGGTTAATCTATAACGAGGACTGCACAGTTCACAACTGGTTAGTTTAAAGGATGGATGCAGAAATAAATGTGAAGCACAGGCATTGGGAGAACAGTATCATCATTTGGAGTACAGCAGATTAATCTTGAGTATTATTAGAACTGTGTTTATCTACTCTGGAAAACTAAGGGGTACTTAGAGATTGAGAGAGGTGCATGCATTTTGTTGTGGAAAGCAAACTTTTTAGCCCCTGTAGACATTTGTTCTGCCTCACTTCACTGTGAGAAGGCTAATTCTCAAGGTCCCTGTGTTGTTGCTAGAAGTTCAGAGTTGTGAAGGAGAAGAAATCTTGTCTTCTCAGATCATTCTTGTTTTGCATGATAGTTCGTTCTTTGCACATTGGAGTCATATGGGGGGACACAAAGAGGATGTTAAGATATTTAAGTTTAGACCTTGTCAGGAGGAATTGGTGAAGTCTATATTCCACTATTCTTGGGGTATTTCTATATCAGGAGAGGTTAGGGCTGATGCTGAATCAAGGTTGTCATTAGGACTGGTGATGCTGGTTGCTTTACTAGCATTATCTTTTAAAAAAACTTTATTGAAGTATAGTGGATTTGTAATGTTGTATTAATTTCTACAATATAGCGGAGTGACTCCAGTCACACATATATATTCTTTTTCATACTCTTTTCCATTATGGTTATCACAGGATATTGAATATAGTTCCCTGTAGTATACAGTAGGACTTTGTTGTTTATCCATCCTATATATAATCAACAGGACAGTTTTAGAGATGAAACTAAGAGAAGTGAACATTGTGCCCAAAACCACATTGTTAGATTATGGTGTTCAAACCCAGGTTTGTCACCCTAAAATCCAGAGTTTTTCTACTATTGTGACACAATGATGTATTACACATAGTTTTTTTCTTCTAAAGCAGTTGCGGGTTGGGGACAGGTGGGGTGGATTTGAATGTTTTAAAAGAACTTCAGACCTTTTAGAAGTCACTTGAGAATTTCACAGGAACACCATGGTGAGCTGCCCTTGGGCTGAGAAGGGGGCTTAGGGAATTGGGCTGGGGGTTGAGAGGAGGCATCTACTAGAATGGTCCCTCAGAGCTTGTTAGAAATGCTGACTCACAGCCCTGCCTGAACCTGCCAAATTGGAATCTGCATTTTCCCCAGATCTACAGGTGATTTGAGTGCACAGTAAAGATGGGGCAGCACTGCTCTGAGAGAGGTACTGAGCTTGGGTGTACGTCCACATGAGTGAGGGGTTAGTCCTTATTCTTCAAGGAACAGGTTAGAAGAATGGGGTTAGAGGAAGAGAATGACCTCCACCAACCAACACACTAAGAGGATGGAAACGTGTGTGTGTGTGTGTGTGTGTAGTTAAGGACATAAGCAACACCCCAGTCTACAGCATGCATGGCATAGCAGAGCTAGAAAGGATTTGAGAAGCCATCTCATGGGGAATTCTAAGCAGAACCTGTAGCTGGGCTTCAGGACATTGTAAAATCTCTGAAAACTTTATTCCAGACACTCTGTGTTTATATGCATATACATTTGTTCATTGCCCTCCTATGAACAAAGTCCTTAGCTTTCATCATATTTCAAAGTGATCTGTTACTCCTTGCCCCTTCTGAACACTGTAAACTTTTGACTAAAACCACTCTCCTTCGGAGATGAGAAAGCATATTCATATTTAACCATCTAGTAGAAGGGTTAATTCTAAAGCCAACATTCTGCCAATCCAACTCAACTGGCCTTTATGATCTGAACTGAGTATTATGCAACTC
This sequence comes from Giraffa tippelskirchi, assembly GCF_054371585.1. NCBI lineage: Eukaryota > Metazoa > Chordata > Mammalia > Artiodactyla > Giraffidae > Giraffa > Giraffa tippelskirchi. The sequence goes on along the minus strand of NC_137276.1, from coordinate 125,638,809 downwards.
TAAGTGGATTTTCTGTGAGATAAATCTTGCAAATCTCTGTAGTTTCTAATTATTGGAAACAGTTACATCTTTTTAACAGCATTGGAATATTGGACATGAAATCAGTTTTACATGAAAACATATTAAAATCTGTGTGTTGGCCAGGTGAGCATGAAGTGTTCATTGCAGGGCTGCTGGAGGAGGGCCTGAGCATTGCCTTGGTTCCTCCATCACTGAGGGCAGCAGGGCTCCGTGAGATAGGCCTCTCCTCATCTGGGGACATCCAACTGACTTTTTTGTGTCTTCATGGCTAATAAATGGTTAGTAACTCTCTGTGGGGAGCCAGGTGCTGAACTTTACAAATAGTCATATAATCCATGTAGCGTTTAGATCAAGTAATGATTTCACTATCTGGTAATTTACTATGTGGTAAAGTGTTGACTCCATGAATCCAAAGGACATTGAGAACATTTTTCATTTCTAGGGATAAAAATTTTCAAACTACCATTTTGTAAAACCACAGATGAATAGCCTTCAGTTGTGGAAGTTAACTCTTTAAAATGGTCCCTCTTTAGTACTTCCCTGGTGGCCCAGTGGTTAAGACTTCACCTTCCAATGCAGGGAGTGCTGGCTTGATTCCTGGTTGGGGAGCTAAGATCCTTCTTGCCTCAGGGTCAAAGAACCCAAACATAAAACAGAAGCAATATTGTAACAAATCAATAAAGACTTTAAAATAGTACACATCAAAAAATCTAAAAAAATAAATAAAAGGTCCCTCTTTGCATCTACCAAGAAATAGTAAGAGTGTCCAGGTCTTTGTGAATTATGTTAGTGGATGGTTGTTTTTCAAGGACAAATACTCAGTCGATGTATGTGCCTATGTTTGCTCCTGAGAACCCATCTGGGAAATAATATTCTCATATGTCCTTACTTTGAGCATTTTGAATCTCATAATTATATTTTTTTATCCTCTATCCCTTCCCATTTCTCCTAAATTATATAAATCAGTGTGGATGTTTAATATCTGGCAACTGTAGGTACCATGCTTCTGATACTAGTAATATAAAAATTTTTCTTGGCTAGATAACAAGTCTGCATAAATCATGGTACTAAATTATTTCTAAATTAGATTAATTTATATAAAGTGATAAAATGTTATTGGTTTCCTATTTTATCATCTTTAGTATTCATGAAGGAGCAATTCTTTCCTCTTTTCTCCAAGGTCCTTAACAAAATTAGCCTTTGTAACCATTTTTGTGCTAGTTGACTGTGAATGAGGAGGACTGATGAAGCAGAAAATTAAAATACTTTTGATGTTGTAATTTTAATACTAATCATTAATCTACACTTCAAAGTTATTTTTCTCATTGATAAATTTATTGCTTTTAAAAATGTATTTCTATCTTTATAATGTTTTTTTCTAGCTACCTTGCCCAGTTAGATTTTTGAAATTCTCGATATTTGTATAACTTGTCAAGGAATGAGAATTTTGGCAACTAAAATCACCTTGATCATTTGCAGAAGGCTTAATTATATATGCTCTCAGGCATTTCCCTGCCTGTGTGTACAGATTTTTAAGTTATGAAACATAGGACATCTTGGGTGTATTTTCACCTTTAAGAGAGCATGCATTTGTTATGAGTTCTTCCGAGAGTGGTTAAATTCATTCCTATTTTTGAAGTAAAAAGCCCCAGAATTTTCGTATAGAATTTTCAGGGTTGGAAAAGACCTCAAGAAGTCATTTAGTGTAGTCAATTGTGAGATTCTTTCCAGAATGAAAGCTTTAGAGAGCAGGGAACATGACTTGAGGGCCTGGCGTATGGGAGACATCCAGTAATTACTTGGTGAATGAGTTAGTAACCTCCCACGTTTTATCAGTGAGGACCCTGAGGCCTAGGAAGGTTAAATGGTGGGCCCAAGGTGAGTCTAAGTGAACTCTTAGTAAGCCAGTAAGCAGTGAGAACCAAGGCCCTGGGCAGTGCAGTGTGTGGTATACACCATGTCACACCTTGTGGCTGTGGTCTCATTCTAAACAGAGGCAGTTCGCTGATTCCGAAGCACTGCTGTAAGCTATCAGTCATTCGTCCTTGCTCTGAGCCCTCATTCCCCATGGGATATTGCCCTTTTCTCCTTCCTGCCTTAAATATTTATTGACCTGGGTTCTGTGCTAGAGATTCAGCAGTTAACAAAGAAGAAATGTGCTGCCATCTAAACAGAGCTTCAGTCTTGCCTCTCTTTGCTGTTACTCTTGTTCCCTCAAAGCTCACATGGGACCTTTACTTTTCCTTTGGAAATAATTTATCCTCATAGAAAAGTTGCAAGAATAAAAGTTCAACAAAGAACCTCCATATATCCTTTACCCAGATTTATTTACTGTTAAATTTTACCCTGTTCGCTTCATCATTGTGTGCTTGCATACCCCCTCTCTATCACCACACACACACACACACACACACACACACACACACACACTTAGTTTTTCTGAATAATTTGAGAATAAGTTGCATACTTAGTTCTTTGTCCCTAAACACCTCAGTGTGAATTTCCTAAGAATAGGAATATTATTCTCTTATATAAGCAGGGTACAATTATCAACCTAAGTAAATTTAACATTGATAAGGCCATTTACTTCTTTTTAAGGTTCTTTATTTTTGAAGAATTTTTTTTTTTAACTGTTATCTACAGGGAAACAGATGTGGGAGATGGAGAATAACAAACATGGAGAAAATGTTATAGCATCATAAAACCTTCCAAGCTCTTAGGGTGAGGGCCAGCTTCACATGCATGTGACCTGTGCCTTAGAAGGGCCCTGTGCTTAGTTTAAAGCTCTGCTATGGCTGTCTTGGTCCACTGGAGAAGGGAATGGCAAACCACTCCAATATTCTTGCCTTGAGAACCCCATGAGCAGTATGAAAAGGCAAAATGATAGGATACTGAAAGAGGAACTCCCCAGATCAGTAGGTGCCCAATATGCTACTGGAGATCAGTGGAGAAATAACTCCAAAAAAACGAAGGGATGGAGCCAAAGCAAAAACAATACCCAGTTGTGGATGTGACTGGTGATAGAAGCAAGGTCTGATGCTGTAAAACGCAATATTGCATACAAACCTGCAATGTTAGGTCCGTGAATCAAGGCAAATTGGAAGTGGTCAAACAGGAGATGGCAAGAGTGAACATTGACAGTCTAGGAATCAGCGAACTAAGATGGACTGGAATGGGTGAATTTAACTCAGATGACCATTCTATCTACTACTGTGGGAAGGAATCCCTTAGAAGAAATGGAGTAGCCATCATGGTCAACAGAAGAGTCCAAAATGCAGTACTTGGATGCAATCTCAAAAACAACAGGATGATCTCTGTTCATTTCCAAGGCAAACCATTCAATATCACGGTAATCCAAGCCTATGCCCCAACCAGTAATGCTGAATAAGCTGAAGTTGAACGGTTCTATGAAGACCTACAAGACCTTTTAGAACTAACACCCAAAAAAGATGTCCTTTTCATTATAGGGGACTGGAATGCAAAAGTAGGAAGTCAGGAAACACTTGGAGTAACAGGCAAATTTGGCCTCGGAGTACAGAATGAAGCAGGGCAAAGGCTAATAGAGTTTTGTCAAAAGAACGTACTGGTCATAGCAAACACCCTCTTCCAACAACACAAGAGAAGACTCTACACATGGACATCGCCAGATGGTTGACACTGGAATCAGATTGATTATATTCTTTGCAGCCAAAGATGGAGAAGCTCTATACAGTCAGCAAAAACAAGACCGGGAGCTGACTGTGGCTCAGATCATGAACTCCTTATTGCCAAATTCAGACTTAAATTGAAGAAAGTAGGGAAACCACTAGGCCACTCAGGTATGACCTTAATCAAATCCCTTATGATTATACAGTGGAAGTGAGAAATAGATTTAAGGGACTAGATCTGATAGACTACATGATGAAGTATGGACAGAGGTTTGTGACATTGTACAGGAGACAGGGATCAAGACCATCCCCATGGAAAAGAAATGCAAAAAAGCAAAATGGCTGTCTGAGAAGGCCTTACAAATAGCTGTGAAAAGAAGAGAAGCGAAAAGCAAAGGAGAAAAGGAAAGCTATTCCCATCTGAATGCAGAGTCCCAAAGAATAACAAGGAGAGATAAGAAAGCCTTCCTCAGCACTCAATGCAAAAAAACATAGGAAAACAACAGAATGGGAAAGACTAGAGATCTCTTCAAGAAAATTAGAGATACCAAGGGAACATTTCTTGCAAAGATCGGCTCGATAAAGGACAGAAATGGTATGGACCTAGCAGAAGCAGAAGATATTAAGAGGTGGCAAGAATACACAGAAGAACTGTACAAAAAAGATCTTCATGATCCAGATAACCACGATGGTGTGATCACTCACCTAGAACCAGACATCCTGGAATGTGAAGTCAAGTGGGCCTTAGAAAGCATCACTACGAACAAAGCTAGTGGAGGTGATGAATTCCAGTTGAGCTATTTCAAATCGTGAAAGATGATGCTGTGAAAGTGCTGCATTCAATATGCCAGCAAATTTGGAAAACTCAGCAGTGGCCACAGGAGTTGAAAAGGTCAGTTTTCTTTCCAATCCCAAAGAAAGGCAATGCCAAAGAATGCTCAAACTACCACACAGTTGCACTCATCTCACGCGCTAGTAAAGTAATGCTCAAAATTCTCCAAGCCAGGCTTCAGCAATACGTGAATTGTGAACTTCCAGATGTTCAAGCTGGTTTTAGAAAAGGCAGAGGAACCAGAGACAAATTACCAACATCCGCTGGATCATTGAAAAAGCAAGAGAGTTCCAGAAAACATCTATTTCTGCTTTATTGACTATTCCAAAGCCTCTGACTGTGTGGATCACAATAAACTGTGGAAAATTCTGAAAGAGATGGGAATACCAGACCACCTGACCTGCCTTTTGGGAAATTTGTATGCAGGTCAGGAAGCAACAGTTAGAACTGGACATGGAACAACAGACTGGTTCCAAATAGGAAAAGAAGTATGTCGAGGCTGTATATTGTCACCCTGCTTATTCAACTTATATGCAGAGTGCATCATGAGAAATGCTGGACCGGATGAAGCACAATCTGGAATCAAGATTTCTGGGAGAAATATCAGTAACCTCAGATATGCAGATGACACCACCCTTATGGCAGAAAGTGAAGAAGAACTAAAAAGACTCTTGATTAAAGCGAGAGAGGAGAGTGAAAATGTTGGCTTAAAGCTCAACATTCAGAAAACTAAGATGGCAACTTGTCCCATCACTTCATGGGAAATAGATGGGGAAACAGTGGAAACAGTGTCAGACTTTATGTTTTTGGGCTCCAAAATCACTGCAGATGGTGATTGCAGCCATGAAAATAAAAGATGCTTACTCCTTGGAAGGAAAGTTATGATCAACCTAGATAGAATATTGAAAAGCAGAGACATCACTTTGCCAACAAAGGTCCGTCTAGTCAAGGCTATGGTTTTTCCAGTAGTCATGTATGGATATGAGAGTTGGACTGTGAAGAAAGCTGAGCACTGAAGAATTGATGCTTTTGAACTGTGGTGTTGGAGAAGACTCTTGAGAGTCCCTTGGACTGCAAGGAGATCCAACCAGTCCATCCTAAAGGAGATCAGTCCTGGGTGTTCATTGGAAGGACTGATGTTGAGGCTGAAACTCCAATACTTTGGCCACCTCATGTGAAGAGTTGACTCATTGGAAAAGACCCTGATGCTGGGTAGGATTGGGGGCAGGAGGAGAAGGGGACAACAGAGGATGAGTTGGACTGACTCATGGACGGTCCATCACCGACTCGATGGACATGAGTTTGGGTAGACTACAGGAGTTGGTGATGGACAGGGAGGCCTGGCCTGCTGTGATTCATGGGGTTGCAAAGAGTCAGACACGACTGAGAGACTTAACTGAACTGAACTGATGGCTGTCTTGAAATTCTTTATTATGGGGGAAAAGCCCCATATTTTCATTTTATACTGAACTTGTAGATTATGTAGCTGGTTGTGTTTAGAGTCCTTCTGTACTGGTCTAGGACCGTTTGTTCTTTCCATTTGTTGTTGTATGTCCTGTTGGAGATGAGGAAACTGAGGCTTAGAGAGGCTCAAAATAACTTGGCTTAGGTTGTTGAGCCACCTGGTGGAACCCAGATTTGACCTCAGGTCTTTTTTTGTAATATTTATTTTTATTTATTTGGCTGTGTCAGATCTTGCTTGTGGCATGGAAACTCTTAGTTGTGGCAAGTGGGAACTAGTTCCTTGACTAGGGATTGAAACCTACATTGGGAGTGCAGTCTTAGCCACTGGACCACCAGGGAAGTTCCATCCTCAGGTCTTTTTGATCCCATATCCAGTGGTCGTCACATTGCTTCCAACCACTCCATGCCTGCAACTCTCCCTGCACGGTGATATTTCTAGATTTGGATTTGACCTGTCCTTTCTGTTTTTCTCCTTAGGTATTCTATTTTCTTTTTGGTACCACAGGCTTGCTCTTTCATGCTAAGTTCCTGGGGAAAGTGTTAACTAGAAGGCCATTTGGGAAACTTAAGTAAGTTGTTAATTTTTGTCTCAAAGGAACTGCCTATGAGTAGTTTCTATATTAATCTTCTGCCATATTTGTAGGAAAAAGGCTGCCTGTGGTCACTTCCTCATTCACCCTCACTGTGTATCACAATTCTGGCAACTGGTTTCCTTCATGCTTCCAGCTTTTGGAGTCCTTCTTGGTGGCTCAGATGGTAAAGAATCTGCCTGCAATACAAGAGACTGGGTTCTCTCTCTGGCTTGGGAAGATCCCCTGCAGAGGGGGATGGCAACCCATTACAGTATTTCTGCCTGGAGAATTCCATGGACAGAGGAGCCTGGTGGGCTACAGTCCATGGGGTCGCAAAGAGTTGGACATGACCGAGCGACTACGCACACACACTGTCATCCTTTACGGTCCAGCTCCTGCGTTATTCCCAGTGTCTGCCTGGGAATTGGAGAGCTGTTTGGAACCTGAGTTCCTATGCTCAGGTGGCTCTTCCTGCTCAGACCTTCTTGGTGTCATTAGGCCTAATCCATTCTAGGCCCAGGGATACATCAGTGAACAAGGCAGACACCATCCCTGCTCTCAAGGAGCCTACATTATGTTCCTCTCCATGCTGTGTCCCGTCTACCTGTCAGGATGGTTATTAGGCAGAAAAATAATGTTAGTATCGTTGTTGAGGAAAATAAGGAAAAAGGCTAAAGAAGTGAAGTTATATGACTTGGGGAAGGGAGACAGCAAAATACGTGTGAAAAATGCACTGCTGAAGTTGAGACCACAGTCACTTTCTATCTCATCAAGAAGGAGACAAAGGAGTCGAGTTTTCATTTCTGTGGAGTCATCTAGGTTAGGAATTTAGACTGTTGTGATAGTACTGTGTGTTGTAACATACTGATTGTTACCAGAGGAGCCAGTGCCATCTCTTACTTTGGTTTTCTTCCAGAAAGAAGGGTGATGTCCCTCTGCTGACAGGTGCTATCACAGTATGTTATGAAAATGCCCTCCCCAGCCATTACAGGGTTAGATTTTCAGGGGAGTGCATCTCCTTTCCTGCCCTTCAAGGGGTTTAATGTCCATCTGGCTCTTTCAGAGACTAGCTTCCTGTTCTGTGGAGAATATGTTCAGTTGCACAAAGGCTGACAGCCCTGAAGCCAGCATGCTGTGCTGAAGGAGCCTTGGCTCTGGCCCCTCCTGAGCCAGGCCTTGGCTTGGGTTGGCCTGTGAGAGACTTTCCAGACATGTGGCTGCTGTCTCTCATGCCTGAGCTTTTGTGGCTAATGACTCTATTCTGGGAACCTGAGTTGCTCTCAACTCTGTGCTAAGAAGAACTTTGTATAGAAGGAGGTGATTTCTTTTCATTTTTTGCTGATCACATTCTTCCTTGTGACAGTGGTCAGTATTTTTTTTTAAGGGTTTGATCTTTTTTAAAAACATTTTTATTGGAGTATAGTTGCTTTACAATATTGTGTTAGTGTCTGCTGGCTGCTGCTGCTAAGTCGCTTCAGTCGTGTCCGACTCTGTGTGACCCCATAGATGACAGCCCACCAGGCTCCTTCGTTTCTGGGATTCTCCAGGCAAGAATATTGGAGTGGGTTGCCATCTCCTTCTCCAGTGCATGAAAGTGAAAAGTGAAAGTGAAGTCGCTCAGTCGTGTCTGACTCTTCGCGACCCCATGGGCTGCAGCCTACCAGGCTCCTCCGTCCGTGGGGTTTCCCAGGCAAGAATACTGGAGTGTCTACTCTACAGCAAAGTGAATCAGTTATACCTATACATATTTGTTGTTGTTGTTTAGTAGCTAAATTGCATCTGACTCTTTTTTTAACCCCATGGACTGTAGCCCACCAGGCTCCTCTGTCCATGGGATTCTCCAGGGAAGAATACTGGAGTGGGCTTCCATTTCCTTCTCCAGAGGATCGTTCCGACGCAGGAATCGTACCCGTGTCTTCTGCATTGGCAGGTGGATTCTTTACCACTGAGCCACCAGGGAAGGCCACATATATGTATATTCCCTCTTTTTTGGATTTCCTTCCCATTTAGGTCACCACAGAGCATTAAGTACAGTTTCCCTGTGGGATATAGTAGGTTCTTATTAGTTATCTATTCTACACATGGTCATGTATATATGTCAATCCCAATCTTCCAATTCATCCCACCTCCCCTTCTCCCCTTGGTAACTGTAATTTCTCTACATCTGTGATTCTATTTCTACTTTACAGATAAATTCATTTCTCCCATTTTTCTAGATTCCACGTATAAGCAATATTATACAGTATTTGTTTTTCTCTTTCTGACTTACTTCACTCTGTGTGACAGTCTCTAGGTCTATCCACACCTGTACAAATGACCCAGTTTTGTTGAAGGAGATTGTTTCTTAATCTAAAATCTCCTTTCCCCCCTTTCCCTGCTCCTCTATCCTCAGAGTTGTCTTTATGTCTGCCTTCTTCATGGGACCAGTCTGTATATATAGAGTTCAGAGGTTCAGTATCACCATATAAGGCAGTTGCATGATGATGACCATGCGTGCCTCCCATTTGAACGCACATATTGTAATCCTTCTTAAACTGGCTATAAGCAAAGCCAGGCCTGGAAGATAATAATATTTACCTTTTATTAGACCCAGAGATGTCAGATTGAAGCATGGCAATATTTCCTTTTTTAAAATATCAAATATGCCCAAGCATGGTCATCATAAAAGAAAACAGTCCTCGCTTAGTTGGAGAGCATAAGCACCTAGTGTTTCTTCTTCTAGACTTTTATACTCCAGGTATCCAGCTCTTCACCCCAAGGGAGAAGGTAAAGGCACTTCTCTGTTCAAGGTACAGGTTCTTTGTGAGTGCTACGGGGGAGGTTGAATATGTCACTACTTCAGTTTTGAGAATTTAATTAACGCGTCAGCCCGCAGGGTAGATATTTGTTTTAATATATGTCACTGTCAACAACCATTAGCGATTCCCATGTGCCTACCTATCTCTGGTTAATTCCCCTCTGTTAATGTTATAATTAGCACTGTTATAATATGATCAGAACTGATGGTTGATATCTAAACTGTTGATGCTGATTTATAAAGTCCTGGTACCTTTATTTATATCGGATATAAGTTTATGAAACCCAAATGTCAATTGAATTTTCACACTTCCTGAGTGTCTACCAAAAGCAGTTCAAGTACTGTACACATGATCACTGGCTGCTTTCTTACAGGGCCTGTGAATAAAATCCTGCCCCCGAGGTCTCAGTTGTTTTCATGGATAGCTCAAGCTCAAATTGAGCTTTAAGCCTACCAGGGATTTTATTCTGAATTATATTGACAGTGTCATCAAACTGACAGTGATGTACTTATAAATTTTTATACTAACCTATAAAATTTAAAGTGACATGACCCATAAAGAGTCAAGTCTCTCAAAAAGAAAATGAGAATTTTCTTTTAAAGCTGAGTCTTTAAGAGGAGATCAATAAATCATCAAGGAAGCATCATTTCAGAGAACTGTTGGCTAAAGGGTGGCTTCTTTCTGGCCTGTGAGACAAAGCAAAATTAAATATGGGTAATACTCTGTTTTGGAATTCAGATGTTTGAAAATGTGTAACAATTGCTTCCTACTGAGGTATGTTAGGATTTTACTGTAGGGCAAGTCCAAATTGGTTTATTTGAAAAGCATGTGTGATCTATAGGACATGTTCTACATCATTAGAATGTATAATTATTCTCTCCAATGATGAATAAACAGCTATGTTAATTAAGCCTGATGTCTAAAACCCTTGTTTCTGCCATTTTCAGTATTAGTTTAATAGGCACTGAATGGAAACCTCCAGGTCTTTCTCTACTCTTAGCTGAAATTTTTGTTGTATACTGTGTTTGCAGTTTAAGTTTTTGGTTACACTGTGTTGTCTAGCAGCTAACGATTGCTGGCAATTGTCTGTTAAGCACATACCCATGGTGTGCAGGAAGAGCACGACATTATTATTGAACCTATAGGTACTTTGTGTACACCTTCGTCTCTGGAGAGCCTTAACTCCTCCCTTGAAAATGAACTCACGGTAGCAGTTCATTTTTTCGGTGGAACTGGAGGCAAAAGTTCTAGCAATTTTTTCATCATAGTCCTGACAGCATTTTCTAAGCCTTACATAAAGGCGAGTCCCTCAAATGCATGGTGATGAATAGGCCACAGGCATGTACTGTGCTGGTTTGTTTGAATTGATGTATGATCTCTACTCTTTTAATCTGTTTAACTCCAAATTTGTAGTACTGCATAAGCTTTAGTCTAGTGAGTTGAGTCCATTGTAAATATGAACTGAGAGCAGGTTTTCCATGCCACCCCCTAGATTAATAGACACTCAGAGGCTAAAGTCTCTACACTTCAGTTGGCTAACTTTTTTTTTTTTTTAAAGTCTCTGTGATTCACATAGGCCAAGTAATGGGATGGTACTGCTTCTACTTCAAAGCCAGACACTGCTCAGGACATCTAGTTGAGTACAGAAGGCCCTGAGTAGTCAGGGGATTTTGACGAAGTACTGGTACCCAGTGTCCCCAGGATGACTGGGAACAACAGTTTGGGGCCAAGCCAGGGGGCTCAGACCGGGTAATGCTGGAGTGGGAGGAATCCTCTGGTTTGTGGAAGCAAATGTGTTTGTTCATCCTGGGAACACCTCTGTAAGACATCTGCTTGGGAGTTTCCCCACGTCTAGCTCTTTTGGTTTGTATGTATGTGTAGAATTCTTGTTTTGAGGTTTCATGTGTTTGTGTGTTTACATATGTGACTTTGCCATATACTTACATTGAAGATTTTAGGTTTCCTGTGTAGTTGAGTGCACAGTGAAATTTCCTGAAAGGAATTAGGCTCCAGTAGCTCTATTTACTGTTCCATGAGGCTTTCAGATGAAAAAACAGACAGCAGGATATAAATGACATTCTTAAGATCTCCATGCTACCTTATCTGGAGAAGAATACTGGCTCTAGAGACAGACTGTGGGCATTCAAATCCTATGTCTATCACTCATCTGCGGTGCCAGCTCAGGAAAGTTGCTTCTCTCTGCCTCAGTCTCCATGTCTGAAGCTAGAGAAAGGATAATACCAAATTCACTCCTAGGGACATTGTAAAGCTCAAATAAGACACTGCTAGGAGCAGTGTTGGAAAGGTAGTAAGTGCTTTAGAAATGTTAGTAATCCTCAAAGTTCTCCATTGTTTAACACACCAGTGAGAAAGGATTATCTCCCCCCAGTTGAGTGCTACTAAATTGGCTGCACTTTAAAAAATGTTATTTTTTTTCTGAATAAAAGAAAGAAATGCTAGCTCTAAAAAATTATAGTTAAATTTTATAAGAAAATAACACCTAGAAATCTTTTTTTTCAATTAATTTATTTATTTTAATTGGAGGCTAATTACTTTACAATATTGTAGTGGTTGTTGCCATACATTGACATGAATCAGCCATGGGTGTACATGTGTCCCTAATCCTGAACCCCCCTCCCACCTCCCTCCCCATCTCATCCCTCAGGGTCATCCCAGTGCACCGGCCCTGAGCGCCCTGTCTCATGCATCTCATGCATCGAATAACACCTGGAAATCTTACTGTTAATCTTTTCCATATAGTTTTTCTAATCTTTTATTCTGTATTTCTATACACATATATCTTACATAATTAAACTCAGATATCTGGGTCCTTTTACCACATGGATTGTCAGGCATTCTCTAGGTAATAGCAGTGTCTTAAAAGTATTGTTAATGGCTAGATAGTATTCCAAAGCATGAATATATATTTAATCATTCCCTTGTTGATAGGCAGAGCTTCCCTGGTGGCTCAGATGGTAAAGCGTCTGCCTGCAATGTGGGAGACCTGGGTTTGATCTCTTGGTTAGGAAGATCCTCTGGAGAAGGGAATGGCAACCCACTCCAGCACTTCTTGCTTGGAAAATTCCATGGATGGAGGAGCCTGGTAGGCTACAGTCCATGGGGTTGCAAAGAGTCAGACAAGACTGAGCAACTTCACTTTCTTTCTCTTTCTTCTTTTGTTGATAGGGATTTAGATTTACTTATTCACTGTTATAACTAATACTAAGGAAATATCCTTGTACATAGGTTTTTATATTTCTAGTGATTGCTTCAAGATTGCTTTACAGCTGTAATGATTATTTATCGGCTGTGCTGGATCTTTGTTGCTCTGTGGGCTATCCTCTAGTTGTGGAGAGTAGGGGCTGTTCTCCAGTTGAGGTGTGCAGCCTTCTGATTGGGATGGTTTCTCTCGTTGTGGAGCACGGGCTGTAGGGCACTCGGGCTTCAGTAGTTGTGGTGCACAAGCTCAAAAGTTGTGGTGCACGGGCCTAGTTGCTCCATGGCATGAGGGGTCTTCCCAGACCAGGGATTGAACCTGTGTCTCCTGCATTGTTGTTGTTCAGTCACTAAGTCGTGTCCTACTCTTTGCGACCCCATGAACTGCAGCACGCCAGGCTTTGCTGTCCGTCCTTCACTATCTCCTGGAGTTTGCTCAAACTCATGTCCATTGAGTCAGTGATGCCATCCAACCATCTCATCCTCTGGCAGGTAGATTCTTTACCAGTGAGCCACCAGGGAAGCTCTATAATGATTATTGGCTAAATAAGTACAAACATTTTTAGGAATCTCGCTGCATCTTGCCTGGTGACTAACTTCGTTTAGTTTGTTACGATTTGTGCTCTCAGCGTACAATCCATCAGCAGTGTGTGACAGTTCTGTGAAATCCCCTTTTCACCAGGTTACCTAGGTGCTTTGAGGGAAGGGCCGGAGGACAGGGCCTGTGGAAGGTCCAGGCTGGTCACCACCTGGAGGCCCTTACACTGTGAAGCCACTTCTGCTCTCCACTTACTTCAGTGCTGCTTTGCATCCTGAAGAAAATTGAATAGGCTTTAAAAATTGAATGGTAATTTGGGATTATTTTGGGCTTCTCTGGTGGCTCAGATAGTAAAGAATCTGCCTGCAATGCGGGAGACCCAGGTTTGATCCCTGGGTTGGAAAGATCCCCTGGTGGAGGGCATGGCAACCCACTCCAGTATTCTTGCCTGGAGAATCCTATGGACAGAGGAGCTTAGTGGGCTCCAGTCCATGGGGTCTCAAAGAGTTAGACATGACCGAATGACTGACACTTTTCATTTTGGGTTTTATAAGGTATTTTCCTTTTTAAGCATCTCTGTGTTCTTAATGCCAGAGGCCCATACAACTCTGGCATTGTGTGGGAATATTCTCTAACCGGGAAAAGCAAGGAATTCTGGGGGTAGGTCTGAAATCTTGCAGGTGGTTGCCATGACCTGAAGCATGGAGCTGGTGGGAAGGGCCTGGGTCTAGAGTTGGCTTGGGTTTGGATTTTTGTTCTAACACATCTTCTCTAACCTGTATATGTTTCCAGGGTCTTATTCTATCTCCCTGCAGAAGTTTCATGTAGATTTAGAGAAGGGCATGTTTGTGTCATGGTCTTTGGTGAACAATAGGTTTTATAATCATTGACTCATGAAGTGACGTGGCTCCCATGTTTGTGTTGGAGCTTTTCTAGTTGGACTTGTGAGTCGCAGGGCAAATACTTGCCATGCTTTTGCCCAGAATTGGTTTAGATTCAGAGTTATATGAACTTGTCAGACTGTGGTGTGGGGAGAGAATACCGTCTGCATGTGACTCGATTAAATGCCATTAGACTAAACCAGTGATTGGAGAGGCCACTTAACTTGTAACTGTTGAATATGTATTTGTTTAGGCATGGGGACTTGGCCCTTGGCCTGTACTAGCTCATCTACTTCATAGAAATGCCCTGTGAGCTGCGTACTATAGTCATCAGAAGAGAATATTTAGGCTCAGAGGCTTAGAGAGGCCCTCTCAGTGGGGTGATCAGATTCTAACAGATAAAATACAGGAAATATTTCATGGGACATACTTATACTAAAAAGTTATTGTTGTTTATCTGAAATTCAGATTTAACTGGTCATGCCCATAACTTCCCCAGGGTCACACAGTGAATAGAGGAGAGAGCTGGGACTTGGACTTCCCTCCACCTGAATTTGAAGCCCAGGCATTAACCTGTTTCTCTGTGATGTTTCTTTAAGAAATCAAAACTCGAATGTGAAGGATGAGGAAAATGCCATCAGATGGGGCTTCAGATCTGTCACTCCTTGTAAATTCAGAAGCTGAACACAGAGGCACTTTTCTTTTTGACCCGATTTGTTAGAGATAATTCTATATTCAGTTGAATGACTTTATACACTATTTATACTACGTATAAAATAGAAAACTAGTGAGAATCTGGCTTCTTAGGTGGCACAGTGGTAAAGAATCCATGTGCCAATGCAGGAGGTGCAAGAGACTTGGGTTTGATCCCTGGGCTGGAAAGATCTGGAATAGGAAATGGCAACTCTCCAGTATTCTTGCCTGAAAAATTCCACAGAGGAGCCTGGTGGGCTGTAGTCCATGGGGTTGCAAAGAGTCAGGCATGACTGAGCACCACACACACACACACAAGAAGAACCTACTCTGTAGCACAGGGAACGTTACTCAGGGCTCTGTGGTGACCTAAATGGGAAGGAAATCCAAAAAAGAGCGAATATATTTATATGTGTAGCTGATTCACTTTGCTGTACAGCAGAAACTAATACAACTTTGTAAAGCAACTATACTCTAATAAAAATTAAATAAAAAGGAGAAAGCTAATGAAAATTTATAACTTACTTACTATATGCCAAGTATTGTGCTAGAACTATTCTGAAATAACCCTGATCTTTTCAAATGAGGGTTTTAGTTAATAAATTAGAGATTCTAAAGCTGTCTGATTGTTGAGGTTGTCCATCAGAGGAAGCATCACTCACTCCCCACTCCCAAGGTGTGTTATCCTAGACTTGACATCATCTGTGACCTTCTGCTAGGAGAATATCTGGGGACTAATCAGGGGTGATGTATTATTCACTCACTGCCCCTGCTGACCTTAGAACAGGTGTTTGTTTTATGATTTTTTGAATGGGCAAATAACAGAAGGTTATTTGCTGCTGCTGATATATTGGATATTTAATAAAGAGTGGATATTTCTGGGCTCTCAAATCCATAAGTGTTCCTTGGTGATCAAATGTTTACTCATGGGCCATGACTGCTTTTTAAAAGCCCATCTACCTGCCTTGTGAAACCTCTGAGCACTCACATTGGTGTCTGGCTTGGCCCTTGAGGACGCCCCAGAGGCATGCAGGATAAACTCAGGGCCCTGCCCTTTGCTGCGGTGTTAGGCTCCATATTTAACATATACCCAAGCTTCTCTAGGGAAAAGCCTAGGGAGCTTTGAGCGTGAGAGGGACAGAGAACTTGTGAGGAGAAAAAGATTCCTTGTGGATGAGGAGGGTGAGGAATAGTTGGCTCCCTCCCCTCTCCTGACCCACCCTTCTCTTGGCATCACAAGAATGCCATGGGAGATTTTGTAAGGAAGAAAAGAAGGAAGGTTTTCCAAGCCTGCCTTGGGACCATTTTGGTATCCATTTCTTTCCTGAATTGAGTAGGAAATTGACCTGAAGATGCTTTTTGCTTTTCGGATAGCTTTGGTTCTAGGGAGCTAAAGGAATTAGAAATCCATCACATGGCGCCAGTTTTGTGTTATGGAAACATCACTGTCTTTTTGTATAAGATTATCTAGGAGTATTGTGCATGTGTGTGTCCTAACTGGCTTTAGTCATGTCTGACTCTTAACGACTGTAGCCCGCCAGGCTCCTCTGTCCATGGGATTCTCCAGGCAAGAATGCTAGAGTGGGTTGCCATGCCCTCCTCCAGGGAATCTTCCCGACCCTGGGATTGAACCCAGGTCTCCTGCATTGGCAGGTGGGTTCTTTACCACTGGCACCACCTGGGAAGCCCATCTAGGAGAATTAATCATTTGAATTATTTGACAGAAGTATTTCTGAGATATCTCAAATTTTGCAGTGGCATTGTGTGTTCAAAGTGCTGGTTAGTTAATATTAAACAATGAAATCCAGTGGTTTACTGGGTTAATGTAAAGGATTTCAAAGACTAATAATAGTAGCATAACAATGATAATATAAAACAGTTGTGAGTCTAAGCATTTTTATGTATGAACATTTTGCAATTAATATTCTATTAATATGCTTATTGTACAAATAAGGAAACTAAGGAGCAGAGAATTTAAGTAACTTGCCCAAGGTCAACAGCTAATTGGTGGCAGAGTCAGGATTTGAACCTAGGTAAACCTATATTCAAACACTTAACTGCTGTTGTGTATAGTTGTATATATATATATATATATGTCAGATAAAATCTTGCCAGAAGGATATTTGAATCCTGTGTATCGCCCCCCACACCTTTGAAATTCAAATTTCTCAAGAGTATCTAAGAGTAAATAGTGTGGGCTTCCCTGGTGGCTCAGATGTAAAGAATCTGCCTGCAATGTGAGGGACCGGGGTTTGATCCCTGGGTTGGGAAGATCCCCTGGAGTGGAGATCCTTCCCACTCCAGTATTCTTGCCTGGAGAACTCCACAGACAGAGGGGGCTGGTGGGCTGTACTTCACGGGGTCGCAAAGAGTCAGACATGACTGAGTGACAGACACTTTCACTTTTAGTGGGGTTTGCAAATTAGCTGCAAGGTATGCCGGTTGGGAAACAGGAGACCAGGTCCTGGGGTAGAGAGTGGCATCTTCAAGGAGGGGCAGTGACCAGGTCCTGGGGTAGAGAGTGGCATCTTAGAGGAGGGGGGTGACCAGGTCCTGGGGTAGAGACTGGCATCTTAGAGGAGGGAGGTGACCAGGTCCTGGGGTAGAGAGTGGCATCTTAGAGGAGGGAGAGTGACCAGGTCCTGGGGTAGAGAGTGGCATCTTAGAAGAAGGGCAGTGACCAGGTCCTGGGGTAGAGAGTGGCATCTTAGAGGAGGGAGGGGTAGGTTAGCAGTCCGGGCTGGGTGGTCCTGATGGGAATGGAGTTAGGGACTGACATTGGCATGGGAGATGCTGGGAATCTCAGGGATCACATCTGAAGGTGGGGACAAGAAAATGGTAAGAGGGGTTGATATTCGATAGAGAATTCTGGGAGTAAGGGGGTTAATCCTCAGGATGGAGAGACCTAGTTGCAAGTTTAAACACAAGACTACAGTAACCTGTTTTTGAAACATCTACCTGTCAGTCTATCTAACTCTGTGAAGAAGTTGATTAAAACATGCAAATGATGCTTTTGTATACTTGAGGGAAAAATGTCCTCTGATAACATGCTGGTTCATTCACTAAAAACTTGCTTTTTCAGACCCATTCATGCTACTTACCTTACCCACAGGGATATGCTTTTTACCTGAGAAGTAGCCCTCATTGCCCCAGTATTTTGTAACTGTAGCCTCATTCAAAGTTGGAAGCATTCCAGTCTCTTCTGTGAAATCAGGACAAAAATCAAGGAAAAGCTTCAACACCGTCAGTACGTATGTGCTTAACCTGAGCAGCGCAAACACAGTGTGCAGTGTAGAGGAACACACATAGCTTGTTGCCAGTGGATTGTGGGGTTTTTTTGCCTCGAGTGGAGTGATGTTTGCTTCTGAGTGTGCGTGTCTGTGTGTGTGCTTCTGTGTGTCTCTGTGTGTTTGCATTCATTTTCTGCATTCAGCCTGCGTCACTACCATGGTAATCAGTGTTTCTCAATGGCCTCTGTAGGTGAGGAGGGTTTCTTTGATGCTTAAAGACCTACACTTCCCAGACATCAAATGTGCATAATGCCTTGAGGGCTTTAAGCGCTGCACTAAGCATGCATATCTCATACCCAAAGTAGCCACAGCGCCTGCATTCCCACAATAGCGGCAGCCCTGAGCAGATGCTTGCAGTGTTCTTATCTGGCTGTGCTTTTCACTTTGGGACAAAGTTCTCTACTCACATCTCATGGATTTATTTTTCCACCTTGTAAAGCCTGAATTGTGAAGATCCACTCATACCATTAAGGGCTGCATGAGTCAAGTTCTTGGGACTGCTAAGGATTTCTTTGCCTTTTTTTTTTTTTGCCTCTTTCCTTTTTGGAGATGTGTATCAGGAAAAGGCTTTGCCTTTAGAGAGAAATTTTACTGCTCTTGCCAATAATGTGTAACAATATTAAATTTAATGGCAGACCTTGAAGTGTATAAAAACTTAAGTCCAGAAAAAGGTAAGTCGTACTACCCATTTTAAGGTAAGCATAATAGTCCTAGTAAAAGATGCTGTACACGTCTTATTTTATTTCGTGTTTAAAGATTCATTTGAACTCTTGACAACATACTTGAGATATTATATTTCAATGTGTGATGAAAAGGTAACAGTATTTTTGAGAAGTCTTTTCTTGACAGTGTGTACTTTTATAATGGTAGAATTTGCATGCTGACAAATTGGAAGTGTATCATTATAATAAAGTGGTCAGTGACAAAATTGTTTGTATTCTTTGGTAATAAGTCAAGGAAACAGACATACTTAAAAATCTCATTTGTCTGATACTTACAAACAATTGGTTTTAATTTAAACATTGTGTAGGCTTCTTCAGTTTGAATAATGATGTCTAAAGCTCTATTTTAACTTTCTACAATAATCTGGACAGAATCATTCCCAATTTGTATCAGTTAAAGCAAGTCATGAATAGTGAAAATAATTAGCTTTCGGAATGAAATGGCATAAGTATTCAGCATGGATAAAATGGAGGCAGAATCCATGTATCATGTTTTCAGAGCCTATTTGTCAGCTCCCTGGCTGAAAGAAACATCTTAAAGTATGAGTTAGGAGATCAGGAATTTGTAATACAAGATTGTTTTTGAATTATAAGAAATGTTCCTGCCTGGTCAGACAGAATAAATGACATGTCAGGAAATGTCTTCTAAACTTATCTTGAAACTGAAATTTATCTGTCATTTAAGATTATTCATGTGCGGCTACTCAAATGTGACTTTATTATGTGAATGCTCCATCTGAGAGCCTGTCTCAAGGTTGTTGCTAGTTGATGGTATCAACTTCAATGTACCATGTTCACAGGGATGCTTGCTTCTTATTCAGAATATGAATTAAACTGTGGCTGAGGTTTTTCTGAGTGGAACTGACTTTTCTAAGACTTAAGAAAGAGCTTTTACACAGAAATAGGGTAAGATTTGGTTTACTCATTATGCAGTTTATCAGAAGCATTTTTCATTGAGAGTTTTATCTTTTAATATGTTTCGAAACTTTCATATGCAGAATGTGGGAGTCAGTTGAATAGCATGGCATACTATCAGAATTGTCTTACTTTATACATCATGAAAGTAAGGATAAAAATGACTTCTATTACTTTTATCACATGAAGTAATCTTTAAGATGAAAGTTAAAGTTAAGCATTAATTCTTAAACATAATGGAAATGTGAATGAATTTTTCTAGTCAGATAAGCTTTTAAAATTGACACATGTAAGGTGTCTGTTTGAAGGTAGATGTAGTCACATACAGATGGTCTTACTAGATGTTATTCTTAATGAGCATATACTTCATATTTTACTTAATAGATTTACAATTATTCATTTTAATGATTTATTTTACTGAGTGAAAAATTTTCTTTATTGACTGTCCGTCTTGGTATTAAAATAATCTTAGTGGGTAACAAGACTTTTTTAGAATAAATCTTTTGAATTTCATATCACTGTTAAGTGGAACCTTTTAAATTATATAGATCAACTCCATTTCCAAGTGTGTGGAAATTAATAGACTCTGAATTCTCATGAAATCTGAGTTGCATTATTAAACAGTAATGTTAGTGGAAGTGATTTCAATTTATGGGGATACAAAGTTGAAAAATATTCATCCAGAGCCAGGAAGACCAGAGAGCAGAAACCTGAGCTTTGATGGCATATCCTTAGTCTTAAAATGTCTAGTAAGTGTAAAACTCATGTTTGCTCCTACATTGCGCATATCCTCAGGGAATTATTATTATTGTTATCCTTTGCCTCATAATTTAATGCCAGGTTATATAAACCTCCAAACTAGAAGACATCTTATTGTTTCTTAAAACAATGCTGAATATGTAAGGGACTTGATTTGCAGCATAAAAACAGAAGTCAGAGCAAGCTTTGGGCATGTAAGGCAAGTGTTTTATATTATGTCTAGGAATTCCAATATCCTCTTTCGTAATAAGAGAGAATACTGCTCTCTTGCTTACTTCACAAAATTGTTATAAGAATTATGGGTATAATGTCTCTGAAAGCATTTCAAAGATGGAAAATGATCACAGGTATGGAAAATGAGATAGTCATGGACATAAAGACAATGCATATTTTGTCAACTTTAGTTGAAAAGCATTTGTATTTGTTCTGGAGTGCAAATCAAAAGCACTTTGACCTAGAACCTTGGTACCATCTGCTACTAATTTTCCCCTTGGCTTAGTGTAACCTACATGCCCACAGTGTTCATGCATTGTATGAATGCCTAATGGAAGGGCTGATGTCAAAGTAGGAGTGAGTCCTAGATTCCTAGAGCAGGAAGAAATTATAGCAATGTTTCTCTTTTTTAAAGAGAAAAAAATAGATTGTACAATTTTTTCTAAGACATGGAGCACATCTCTGTCTAGAATTGGACCCTCCAATTCACAGATGATAATGGCCAAACCCACTCTTTTTAAATACACAGATTTTTGCTTTTAGCAAATGCTAAACATTTAGATACTTGTGATCTCTCTTGTGTCATTTGAATTCTTTGTGTAAGGTCATTTATAAGGAGGGGAAAATTGAGAGTTTCTTGGGTAATTCTTAACTGCTAATAAATAATAACCAAATATACCAAATATATACTTTATATACAAGGTGTTGATTGTGGATATGAAAGTGAATAAAAGTATTAATCTATTTTCCAGTAACTCATGATCTAATGCAAAGACATGCCCATATCACTATAACTAGCTACATAATAGAGGAGCATTCCAGTGGTACCTTGAGCTTGGAGAAGTCAGCAAAGTATTTCTTGAGGTGACGTTTGAACTGAGCCTTGAAGGATAAGAAGGATTATATCAGGTGAATAGGAAAGGATTGAAGATGAAGTAGGCAAGGGCCAGGAAAAACCTCATAATCCAAGTTAAGAAATGTAGGAATTATCCAAGAAAAAAAAGCTATGATTATAAGCTGGGGAGAGATTAATCTGATTTGAATTTCAGATCTCTCTGACAACAGTTTAGAGAAAGCTGGGAGGGATGAGACTAGAGCAAAAGAGACCAGAAGGCTGTTGCAGTAAACAGGTGAGAATACAGTGGACCTTACTCAGGCTTCTTAGCTTAGATGTTCTTTTAGGAGAAATCTCTGGACTCTGATGTCCAAACTGGTGCCTTTGCTCTGGTCATAGCTGTCTTGGAACTCGCACAGCTTCTCCCTCTGCATATGCTGTGTATCTAGTCAGTGTCTTGTAGTTGAGCTAAATTAGCTACAAGTAGGTACTTGCCTTGGAGAAGGCAGTGGCACCCCACTGCAGTACTCTTGCCTGGAAAATCCCATGGACAGAGGAGCCTGGTAGGCTGCAGTCTATGGGGTCGCTAAGAGTCAGTCGCGACTGAGCGACTTCCCTTTCATTTTTCACTTTCATGCATTGGAGAAGGAAATGGCAACCCACTCCAGTGTTCTTGCCTGGAGAATCCCAGGGACGGGGGAGCCTGGTGGGCTGCCGTCTATGGGGTCGCACAGAGTCGGACACGACTGAAGTGACTTAGCAGCAGCAGCAGCAGCAAGTACTTGCCTTATATGAAATCTAACATTTCTGCTATTACTGAGTTTACAATCTCTAGTCCATTAGACAGAATTGTGCCTAATGAAATCTCTGCTCTTCTTTTACAGAGAACAAAAAACTATTTTCCCAAGAATCTCAGAGAACCCCAACTCCACATTTTTTAGGTTGCAGGATATTTGTTTCCGTGTTGTCATGTTGCTTGCATAATCAGTCCAGCTAAAATTAGAGTAGGGAGGTCATTGGTCATTTCTTAGTACTTAATTTTGTTTTTGGAGAAAAGGGCTATTTCCTTATTTAATGAAGAAGATGATGTTCATGATGCTGTGTACTTTATTGTGATCCACAGATCTGTCAATGTTTCTTGAACTATCTGTTAGGGCAAGTTCTCCATCATTATTCTTATTCAAAAAATGTTGACTCTTTTCATATATTTTTCTATTCCTGATAAAGATTAGATGTAGGCTGTCTAGCTCCAAGAGTAATTTTGTTGGGATTTTTTTTTTAAGTGGAATTGCATTGCATTTATAAATTAACTGAGCAGAACCATCACTATTAAGACATTGAGTCCCTCCCTTTTAGGAACACAGTAGAAGGCACCGTATTTAGGTCTTTTATGTCAGTGAAGATTTAAGGTTTTCTTCATGCAGATTGTCCACGTTTCTTGTTAGGTTTATTCTTGTGGTTTTAGTTGGTATTGTGAATAGATCTTTTTCAGTTACGTTATTTTGTTTTTGAAAACAGTTAAAATTTAAACACAATAGTATAGAAGAATTAGTACAAAAAGTGTCGTTCCCTCTCTCAGCCCTCTTTACCTCTTTCTCTTTAACTCCTTTACTATTTTTTTTGTAGAGTTTTAGTATTAGTTTCATATCTCTAAATGATGTACTATATTACTACTTATGGATTTTCCATTTTTGATATTGTCTATTGATTTTATTCTATGGTAGATGAGCAATTAACTCACTTTTACCACCTCTGTCTCTGAGTTACTCCATTGCGTACCTTTGTAACTTTAGCAATTACATAGACTTCCGTGTTTCCTGCTCTGCCAAATAGAAATACTCAATTCAGTGATCATAGCATCCCCTTTTACCAATCCTTTCTCTTGGTTATCCCTCCTAACTTTTCTCACATAAAGTAATTTTTCCATTCTTTTTCTGTATTTATACTCAGTCCGTGCTTTGATAATAGGCTGATTTAAAAAGTTTATTGGGGAAACAGTGGCAGACTTTATTTTTTTGGGCTCCAAAATCACTGCAGATGGTGACTGCAGCCATGAAATTAAAAGATGCTTGCTCCTTGGAAGAAAAGCTATGACCAACCTAGACAGCATATTAAAAAGCAGAGACATTACTTTACCAACAAAGGTTCATCTAGTCAAGGCTATAGTTTTTCCAGTAGTCATGTATGGATGTGAGAATTGGACTATAAAGAATGCTGAGTGCCAAAGAATTGATGCTTTTGACCTGTGGTGTTGGAGAAGACTCTTGAGAGTCCCTTGGACAGCCAGGAGGTCAAACCAGTCCATCCTAAAGGAAATCAGTCCTGAATATTCATTGGAAGGACTGATGCTGAAGCTGAAACTCCAATACTTTGGCCACCTGATGCGAAGAGCTGACTCATTTGAAAAGACTCTGATGCTGGGAAAGACTGAGGAGAAGGGGACGACAAGGATGAGATGGTTGGATGGCATCACTGACTCAATGGACATGGGTTTGAGTGGACTCTGGGAGTTGGTGATGGACAGGGAGGCCTGGTGCGCTGCAGTCCATGGGGTTGCAAAGAGTTGGACATGACTGAGCGACTGAACTGAACTGAAAAAAGTTTATTATCAGTGACAAAGTTTATAAACTCTAGTTACATACATTTACATTATTTTGACTATACTAAATGCTCACCAGAGAGAGGTAATTGCTTAAGTTTAAGGGTACTAATTCAGAGGATGAGCTCCCCAGGTGGCGCAGTGGTAAAGAACTCACCTGCCAGAGCAGGAGATGCAAGAGATGCAGGTTTGAGCCCTGGGTCAGGAAGATCCCCTGGAGGAGGGCATGACAACCCACTTCAGTATTCTTGCCTGGAAAATTCCATGGACAGAGGGGTATGGTGGGCTACAGTCACAAAGAGTCAGTGGGCTGGAGTCACAAAGATTCAAACATGACTGAAGCGACTGAACATACACATTTCACAGAATGGTACCTGAGGAAAAGGACAGATTCTGGAGATTTCTGTGTCACATGATGGCATCAAATTTATTAGAGAAAATTGAATGCCTGATAATTTGACAACTAGCAATCTTGATCATAACTCAGGTGAGTATAGGTATCTCCATTTTGGGGGCGAGGAATTAGAGGTTCAGAGAGAGGAAAATAACTTGCCCTAGGTCACACTGTAATGAGTAGAGCTGACGTTTGAATCCTGTTGGCTGACTTTGGAGCCTGACTTGCAGTCACGTTCCATCTTAGTGATGATATTATTGTCCTGGAGGTGCTGAGATGCTGAGTAAAAGATTCTGTCTACATCTCTACAAACATCTCTACAAACATCTCTACAAACATCTCAGTTTAACTTTGCTTTCTTCAGATGTCTTCCCCCAGCCATCAGTTTGGCCGGACATTCCCTTGAGTAAATGGACCTACAAATGGGTACTTCCTGAGTAAGAGACAAGGAGAAGAATGTGGGTAGATTACATGGGGTTGGTATAGGGAAGCAGTGGGGTAAGAATGAGGGCTTCCCAGGTGGCTCAGTGGTAAAGAATCTGCCTGCCAAGCAGGAGATGCAGGAGATGGTCGTTTGATCTCTGGGTTGGGAAGATCCCCTGGAGAAGGGGATGGCTACCCACACCAGTAGTCTTGCCTGGGAAATCCCATGGATGGAAGAGCCTGGTGGGCTACAGTCCATGGAGTCGCAAAGAGTCAGACATGATTTAGTGACTAAGCAGCGGCAGGGGTAAGAATGGTTACGGTGGGAGCAAGTTACACAAGGTTTTTGATATCCCCATGAGGAGTTTGGGTTGGATTTAATGAAGAAGGGGAGAGGGATGGTAAACGTTGGAGTAAATGATTGATATAAAAGCAGTATCTTAAGAAAAAGGTATGGTATTTTAGGAAAAAATAGAGTATCTAGAGAAAAGAAGTGCTGCAAAGGATGGATTCAACAGGCAAAGGTAAACAGGCCTCCAAACTACTTGAGAAATTGGTTCAGGCATATCAAGGCCATGAACCCTAGTCATTGAGGGTTTGACAAATGATCTGTAACTGTCTCTAATTACTTGTCAACAAAACAGAAGCTACCATGAGTGAGCTAGAGTTACTTCAGCAGTCTCTTTGAAGAAAGGTGAGTGATTGTTTCTATTGATCTGTTTAAAGAATAAGTCACGGTGGTTGATGTGCGTAACATAAGGTTTTCGTCTAATCCAGTGACCTGTTGTTTCTCACTTTTCTTTAAAATCACTGTCAGTGTTGTCTGTTTTTTTCCCCAAGGAGGGTATGAAAAGATAAAATTTTAGAAAATATACAAGCAGGAGTCCGAGACATGTCCCCCTCAAATGTACAAATTCAGGAGAAGAGATAAAAGGGATGATGTAAAAGACAGCTACAAAGGATGATTTTGTTAGTTTCTCTTTTATAGTTTCTCATTGCGCATTCTCCTCTCATGTCTTAGCTTTTCATCATTTGCCCTTTTCTTTATTCTTGGTTTTGAATGTCCGAAGTTATACTCAATGACTGTTTAAAAAAACAAGCAATATCGATTTACATTAAGTACTAAGTGAAATCGCTCCTTGCCTTTCTCACTCCTCAGATATAACTGTGCTTGGTATTTTGGCATCTGGATTGCAGGTTTGCATCCTTCCAGGAGTGTGTGCTATTGTATGCATACATATACAGGAAAGGGTCACATCAGCAGGGAAGATTTCCTAGGGAAGTAAATTTTTATTTACTTTTAGTCAACAAGGAGGATGAAAATGTAAATTGTATGGACCATTCCGAAAATCACCTTCCCATCTCTACGTGTTGTGTCCCAGTGTGAACATGAGATAGGGCCTCAGCTATTACTTATTCAGCTAGTATTACTTAGTTACTAAGCCAGTACTTAGTAACTAAATTCCTCTCATACAGTGAGTCTTCTCTTGATATATAGGTTTTAAGGTCGATTTAGATGATTTCATCCTTATTCTCTCATTTTTATACTTTTTATTTACTCATTTCTTTTCTCAGGTTCATATCAATCATTTGAAAAATGAAAAGGTCAGAAAATTGGGAAAATGAAAGAAGGCAGGCATTAGGAGCATAATAAATAGGAATATACAGATTTTGTTGGTGTGGGGGGAGGGGGAGAATGATGTTCCATATTTCTTATTTACCATTTAATTTTCACCTTATTTAAAAATTTTGATTGACAGGTCTTTTTATCTGATCATGGTGTGCAGTCATTCTGAACTTCAGTTCGTTTTCTTTCACTATTTACTTACCTTTTTTCTGTCTCAAATTTATGCCTGTTTTCCCCTGAAGAAGTGGTAGATGGAAACAAGACAGGCACAAAGGAACAAAGGAAGAGTACAGTGAATGAAGAGCAAAGCCACCCCATCCTTCTCAGGCTTGCATTTCTTTTTCTACTCTGGGCCCTCTTGTTGATTGCAATCTCGCCTCTACAGCATCTTCCTTTTGGTTTTTAAACGTCCCTGCCCTAGTGTTCTAATTTCCTTTTTTTTTTCCATAGAAAAAAATTAAGAATGTATTTGATTTATAAAGTCACATACAAGTCAGTGAAGATAAGAATCAATGGTTGGTATTACTCTGACTCAAACATGCATCAGCTGGAATGTCTTGGAGCAGTAACCTACAGTGTGTGTGAAGCTAGGGGATCTTTCTAAGACACTTTCTGTGATTTCTCTCATTCTAAGCTCAGAAGTATTGTGAAGAACAGAGACAAAGCAGCACAAACATTGGCAGACTTGGCAGAAGCCATGAGGATCTTGGGGAGCAACAAACAGATGCAAGTTCTAAAGTTATCAACTGTTAGTACAAATAGTGTCAACAGGCTGTGACTAAGATTCTCCTGTAATTTTCTGGGTGGATGTGGCCCTTATTTGAAGAGAGAGTTCAATTTTGGTCACTGCATTTAAAAAAGGTGAAAGTTGGCATATCATAATGAATACTAACAGTGGAAAATGGATTCCTTTAGGAACAGGTAAAGATTAAAGGGCTGAACATACTGTTCCTTGGTTGAAAAATTCCGTTTTGTAATTCTGTTATTTCTAGCCATTTATCATTTTATACCTTTAAATTTCTTCACTTGACTAATGTGTTTTTTCTTTCTGTAATCTTACTTAATTTTTTAAACTTAAATTATTTTATATTGGAGTATAGTTGATTTACACGGAGAAGGCAATGGCACCCCACTCCAGTACTCTTGCCTGGAAAATCCCATGGACGGAGGAGCCTGGTAGGCTACAGTCCATGGGGTCACTAAGAGTCGGACACGACTGAGCGACTTCACTTTCACTTTTCCCTTTCATGCACTGGAGAAAGAAATGGCAACCCACTCCAGTATTCTTGCCTGGAGAATCCTAGGGACGGCAGAGCCTGGTGAGCTGCCGCCTATGGGGTTGCACAGAGTCGGACACGACTGAAGCGACTTAGCATTAGCATTAGCATTGATTTACAATGTTGTATTAGTTTCAGGTGTACAGCAAAGTGATTCAGTTATAAATATACATACATCCATTCTTTTTCAGATTCTTTTCTCACATAGATCTTACAGAATGTTGAGTAGAGTTTCCTTTGCTATACAGTAGGTCCTTGTTGAGTATCTGTGTGTGTGTGTGTGTATGCATGCTGAGTAGTGTATATATGTTAATGTGTGCTTTTTATGCCACTGTTTTGTGCTACTTCCTTTATTCTTCTGTAACAATTCCAAGTTTGCACTTTCTTCAATGCCTCATTTATTCATTACATAATTTATTTTCTTTGTTCTTTTATTCATATTTCTGAGACCTTCCCACATTTTCACATGTAGGCTGCTGCCTTTTTACCTTTATCACGCCTTTGTTTCTTTGCGCTCCTCAGTGAAACATGAGGGACACTGGTGGCAGGGAGAGCCCTGGAAGTTCTAATCCAGGATTTTCCCAGTGCTGCGGAACACTGGGGGAGAGTGTGGCATTTTGAAACAAAATAGCAGCAAAAAACCAAAAGTTCTTTTTTTTTTTTTTTAATTATTTATTCTTTATATGTATTTTGCTATTCTGGGTCTTAGTTGCAGCATGCAGGATTTAGTGTCCACACCAGGGATTGAACCTCAGCCGCTAGCACTGGGAGCTTGGAGTCTTAGCCACTGGACTAACCAGGGAAGTCCCCCAAACAACCAGAAGTTCTGGTAGAAATTTCTCTGGCACCCTTTTTCTCATTTAACAAATACGAATTCCGTGCATTTCGAAGAGTTGTGAGGATTAAATGAGAAGATGTGTGTCACAAGGTTTGCCCAGTGGTTGGTACCTAGGCCTTCCGTGTAAGTTGCATCCCTCCCCTGATATTAATAATTCGTGTGTGCTCACTGCAGTACCTGTGCTCTGCACACACCCCTCATCTGTGTCCCTGCCTTCCTTTTTCTTAGTGTTAACAACCTGTATCAGTTTCTTTTTTTAAAATTAATTTTTACTGGAGTATAGTTGACTTACAATATTGTGTCAGTTTCTGCTGTACAGCAAAGTGACTCAGTTGCAAATATACATATATCCACTCTCTTTAAGATTATTTTCCCATATAGGTCAGAGTACTGAGTAGAGTTCCTTGTGCTATACAGTAAGTCCTTATTAGTCATCTATTTTATATATAGTAGTGTATATATGACAATCCCAATCTCCCAATTTATCCCTCCTCTCCCCCTTTCTTCCTTGGTAACCATAAGTTTGTTTTCTACATCTATAATTCTACTTCTGTTTTATAAATGAGTTAATTGGTACCATTTTTTAAAGATTCCACCTATGTTGCTGTCCAGTCGCTAAGTTGTGTCCAACTCTTTGTGACCCTATGGACTGCAGCATACCAGGCTCCTTTGTCCTTCATTATTTCCAGGAGTGTGCTCAAATTCATGTCCATTGAGTCAGTGATGTTATCTAGCCATCTCATCCTCTGCTGCCCCCATCTCCTTTTGACTTTAGTCTTTCCCAGCATCAGGGTCTTTTCCAATGAGTTGGTTCTTTGCAGTTCCCACATGTAAGCAATATCATATAATATTTGTTTTTCTCTGTCTGATTTACTTCACTCAGTATGACAATCTCTGGGTCCTTCCATGTCACTGCAAATGTGTTATTTTGTTCTTTTAAATGGCTGAGTAATATTTTATTGTGTGTATGTACTACATTTTTATCCATTC
Organism: Giraffa tippelskirchi; assembly: GCF_054371585.1. Classification (NCBI taxonomy): domain Eukaryota; kingdom Metazoa; phylum Chordata; class Mammalia; order Artiodactyla; family Giraffidae; genus Giraffa; species Giraffa tippelskirchi. The sequence continues at coordinate 125,609,265 of NC_137276.1, read as the reverse complement.
ATCTGTTGATGGACATTTAGTTTGCTTTCATGTCCTGGCTGTCCCCAACAGTGCTACAAGGAACACTGGGGTGCATGTACCTTTTGAAATTATGGTTTTCTTGAGATATATGCTAAGGAATAGAATTGCTGGATCATATGGTAGCTCTATTTTTAATTTCTTAGGGAACTTCCATACTGTTCTCCATTGTGGCTGAACCAATTAAGATTTTCACCAACAATGTAGGAAGGTTCTCTTCTCTCCGCACCCTCTCCAGTATTTAATATTTAAATAAAATATTTATTATTTTTTGATGCTGGCCATTCTGACTGATGTGAGGTGACACCTTTTTGTAATTTTGATTTGTATTTCTCTAATAATTAGTGATGTTGAACATCTTTTCATGTGCTTTTCGGCCATCTGTATGTCTTCTTTGAAGAATTGTCTGTTTAGATCTTCCACCTATTTAGATTGGATTTTTTTTTTTTTTTGATAGTGAGCTGCATGAGCTCTTTGTATATTTTGGAGATTAATCCCTTGTCAGTCAATTCATTTGCAAATATTTTCTCCCATTCTGTGGGTTATCTTCTTTTTTTTTAGATGGTTTCCTTTGCTGTGCAAAAGCTTTTAAGTTTAGTTAGGTCCCATTTATTTATTTTTGTTTATCAGTTTCTATTTGTATTTTCCCTCACATTCGTGGTATTTACCCTTTTTGTTTGTTTAGTCACTAAGTCATGTCTGACTGTTTTGTGACCCCATGGACTGTGTAGCCCACCAGGTTCCTCTGTCCATGTGATTTCCCTGATAAGAAGATCGTAGTGGGTTGTCATTTCCTTCTCCAGGATATCTTCCTGACCCATGGATCAAACCTGTGGCATTGCAGGTAGATTCTTAACTGCTGAGCCACCGGGAGGTTCACAAACTTACCTTTTTACTGAACTACTATGTAACCAAACCCCAAAATAAGTCAAACATTGATAAAAGTGTAAAAGAAAACCCTAAGGAAGCAATAAGTTAAACACATTTTAGTTGCTTTATGTAGCAAAACAGCTTATTATTTAGAAGCAGATTACCCATTCAGTTCTGATAGTCATGGCTCACCTACAATATGCAGATTACTTGAGAGTATACTCTAAGAAGAATTAATATTTGATCATCTTTGCTGGTTTTTTTCATGCTAAGTCTTTCAAATTCAAAATTTGCCCTGCTTCTAGTCACTTAGACCAATTGTATAAATTAAGCAGACTGTCAGCTTGAAGGTAACTCCTCAACATTATGTCCTTAGTATCTCCTACAGATGAAACAGGATTTTTTTTTTAATGCAAGGAAGAGGACTAAAAAAAATTATTTAACTGTGTTCTCAAAAAGTGAATGAGAGGGTTTTTTATTTTTCTAACCTGATTGGTGAAGGATTTTAAGAAAAGATCCAGGTCAGCCCAGGTAGGAAATTGGTCACTTTTATATATGGCTAGTGGGAAACTGAGTTATTATTTTGGGAGGGCATTTTGACAGTGGACAAACCTTTTGGCTTATCAGCTTTACTTCCAGGAACTAGTCCTGAAAAAGAACTTGCACATTTGCACAAAGATGTATCTATCAATAGGAATGTTTGTTGCAGTAATTTTTTGTAACAGCAAGAAAAGGGGAACAACTTAAATGTACACTAGGGGATAACTGTTCTTTTTTTTTTTTTTGAAAAATAACATCTATATCGTGGGGGCAATGCAGCTACTCACAATGATGTGAATATAGTTTGATATGAGAAGATCCCCATTGTTATATTTAATGGAAAATACTGTATTTCCATTTTTCTTAAGGCCTAAATATATGTGCATAAAAAGGCAAAATAAGATCAGAAGTTTATGTATCAGAACTGTAATACTAGTTATTTTCGACTATAAGATCCAGTTCAGTTCAGTTGCTCAGTCATGTCTGACTCTTTGTGACCCCATGGACTGCAGCATGCCAGGCTTCCCTGTCCATCACCAACTCCCGTAGCTTGCTCAAACTTAAGTCCACCAAGTCAGTGATGCCATCCAACCATCTCATCCTCTGTCATCCCCTTCTCCTCCCGCCTTCAATCTTTCCCACCATCAAGGTCTTTTCCAATGAGTCAGCTCTTCACATCAGGCGGCCAAAGTATTGGAGCTTCAGCTTCAGCATCAGTCCTTCCAATGAATATTCAGGACTGATTTCCTTTAGGATGGACTGGTTTGATCTCCTTACAGTCCAAGGGACTCTCAGGAGTCTTCTCCAACACCACTGTTCAAAAGCATCGGTTCTTCGGTGCTCAGCTTTATGGTCCAACTCTCACATCCATACATGACTACTGGAAAAACCATAGCTCTGACTTGACGGGCCTTTGTCGGTAAAGCGATGTCTCTGCTTTTTAGTATGCTGTCTAGGTTGGTCATAGCTTTTCTTCTAAGGAGCAAGCATCTTTTAATTTCATGGCTGCAGTTACCATCTGCAGCGATTTTGGAGCCCCCCAAAATAAAGTCTCTCACTGTTTCCATTGTTTCCCCATCTATTTGCCGTGAAGTTATGGGACTGGATGCCATGATCTTTGTTTTTTGAATGTTGAGTTTTAAGGCAGCTTTTCCATTCGCCTCTTTCACCTTCATCAGGATGCTCTTTAGTTCCTCTTCTCTTTCTGCCATTAGGGTGGTATCATCTGCATATCTGAGATGATTGATATTTCTCCAGGTAATCTTGATTCCAACTTGAGCTTCATTCAGCCTGACATTTTGCATGATGTACTCTGCCTATAAGTTGAATAAGCAGGGTGGGTGACAATATACAGATTTGACGTACTCCTTTCCCTACTTGGAACCAGTCTGTTGTTCTAACTGTTGCTCTTTGACCTGCATACAGGTTTCTCAGGAGACAGGTAAGGTGGTCTGGTATTCCCATCTCTTTCAGAATTTTCCACAGTTTGCTGTGATCCACACAGTCAAAGGCATTAGCGTAGTCAGTGAAACAGAAGTAGATGTTTTTCTGGAATTCTCTTGCTTTTTCTGTGACCCAACTGATATTGGCAATTTGATCTCTTATTCCTCTGCTTTTTTTTCTAAATCCAGCTTGAATATCCAGAAGTTCTTGGTTTACATACTGTTGAATCCTGGCTTGGAGAATTTTGAGCATTACCTTGCTAGCATGTGAGATGAGTGCAGTTGTGTGGTAGTTTGAATATTCTTTGACATTGCCATTCTTGAATGTACCCCTTCCTTATTTTGATATATCTCTTGTCTGAAATCTAGCTGGTAAACACATCCTTTACGTCTTTTCTATAGCTGAGTGCAAACAACACCAAATCTGGACACAGGCTGCATCTGTGGCTCTGCATCTCAGTGGCTTAATGCAAGTTTCTTGCAGCTTTCACAGTCTAATAATGCAGATCTTTATGGTTGGGTGACTTTCTTCCAGGTTGTGCTTCATAGACTCAGGTTCTTTCAATCTCGTGGCTCTGCTTTTGTCAACATGTGACTTACAAGGTTACCCTAGGGATGTCTCCTTTCCAGCCAGCTGAAAGGGGTGGAGGAAATAGAGAATCATGTTTAAGAGTTTTTTATAAGGAAATTTTAAGGGGCAAGGCCTAAAGTCTACTGACCAGAACCCAAGCACATGGCTATGCCCAAAGGCAGAGGAACCTGGGAAATATAGTTTGGTATATGCCCTGGAGGATGAGGAAATTTTGGTGAACACATGGTAATTTCTGCCTATTACACAGAAGCTCATATCTTACCTCCACTCTTAGTTGTATAATGACTTAGAGTTCTTTAATTAAGCTTTAGTTTTCTCATTTATAAAATGAAGATAATAAAACCTATCCACTGTAAAGGGTTGGTGTGAAGATTAAACTTTCAGTCATACATGAAATAGCTTCATTATTTATGAAATGTTTTATGGATGCAAGAGGGAAGTATTCATTAACACAGATACGCTTGTTTTGTATTTTGAAAAAAAAATATATTGACCTGGTTAGATTAGGAATAGCAAATTATATTTTGTAGGCTAAACCTAGCCAACTGCCTTTCTTGGTAAATAAAGCTTTATTGGAACATGACCATGTTCAATAGTGTATATAATTTTCTAAAGTTGCTTTTGCACTACATGCCAAGTTGAGTGATTGCCACAGAGACTGTATGGCCTGCAAAGCCTAAAACATTTACTATATGGCTCTTTATGAAAAAGTTGGCTGACCTGTGGATTAGAGGGGAGTGTTTGAGCTCTTATTCATTTGCTATTCAGTGTAGTGTCTGAGATGTAGCAGATGCTCAAGGAATCTTTACCGAGGGGCTGAAAATCCCTTTTTAGAGCCCCGTAGCTGAGAAATTATGCAGCTGGAAGGCAATTTCAGGAGGAAAGATGCTTCTCCGTCAGAGTAGGTGAGTACCATAGGCTCCTTTGCACTCTTTGAATAGCCAAATAGCCAAGATAATCAGGCACCCTGACTGCAGGCCCCGCTGAATCCTCTCTCCTGTGCAGCCTCGGCTAGGTTCTTTTCTGAACAGAAGCAAATGCCCCCTCTAGTCATTATAATTGGTTCAATCATCACACTGTTTATGGTGCATCACTGTTCATCTCATAATCATTGGCAAATACTAAGTGAATGATTATTGCAGGGAGTAAAAGGCAGAGTAAGGGATAGATGACTGAGGAATGCTTTGATTTCGCAAGTGCACAATCTCGTGAATGTTTGGTTCTGCTTGTTATGCAGCCTGACTTTTGCAAGTTTGGAGACATGACAGCCTGAGTAATAGTAGCGCAAATTTATTTAAAGCTGTTCTCATGATTGGCTAATTAAGAGTATATATCAGCCAGTCAGTACACTTTCAGCACATGGAAATATTAAGCTGGATATTAGAGGGCAAGTTCATTGAGATAATATTTATTGACTGCCTAGTAGCTGTTATGCACACACATTGGACTAAGTGCCAAGAAATAGTAGGATAAATAAGCCGTAGTCCCTGCTTGAGGTACACAGCTTAATGGGAGAAGATATAGAAAGAATTGGTAGATCCCTCCTTACCTTTGAGAGAGAAGGATGGTAAAGAATCTGCCTGCAGTTTGGGAGACATGGGTTTGATCACTGGGTGGGAAAGATCCCTTGGAGAAGGGAATGGCTACCTACTCCAGTATTCTTGCCTGGAGAATTCCATGGACAGAGGAGCTTAGCAGGCTACAGTCCATGGGGTTGCGAAGAGTTGTACACGACTGCATGACTAACACTTTCACTTTTTTTCCCTGGGAGATAATATTTTTATAGACATGAATATCTGGAGCAACAGTCTCTTCAACTGGAATAATCAGGAGGTTGAAATCTTTGGATTATGGAAAGTGAGGGAGAGGGGCAGAAAAGGAAAGAGGAAAAGTATAAGGTTTCATCTGTTGGTGTTAGAACTAGGTCAAGATTTACTTCTCTAGGCATATTCTTAGTTACCCAAATCTAACCAAAGGCACTTGTCTAAATTAATTAAATCACACATTAGAGGTGTTTTTACAGCTATGTTTAGTACATACATTTTTGTAGCTTTCTCTCATTTTTGTTTTGCACAGTTATATTTTATAATATAATCTTTGTAGAACTTAACTGTTAAAAAATACTAGGATATGTTACTCCTAAGAAATTTGCAGAGAAAAGATAGAGTCTCATGTTACTTGGAACCCTAGACTCTGCAATAGTGTCCCACATGGTATAGTGGGGTGTGCGTGTGCTCAGTCGTGTCCAACTCTGCGACCCCATGGACTGTAACCCTACAGGGTCCTCTGTCCATGGAATTCTCCAGGCAAGAATATTGGAGTGGGTTGCCATTTCCTACTCCAGGGGTTCTTCCCAACTTAGGGATCGAATCTACATCTTTTTCGTCTCCTGCATTGGCAGGCGGATTCTTTACCACTGTGCCCCCTGAGAAACCCTGATACGTGTTGGGACCTGATAATTGTTTACTGATAAAATATTAGGAATTTTAATTTAATAATCCTTTTAAAAAGAAATACATAGTCACAGAGGCAAAGATCAACGAGTGAATAATTCAGAGTTCTCATTGGGACTGGGGATATTTGTTTGCAATGCATTTTGTGTTCTCTCTGATCTCTTACTTTCTAGTCTCAGTCTTTTTGTTAAAATATATACATGGTAGTTCCTCTAATTACAGTGCCTGTCCCCATGATAAGCTTATACAAAGCAGTAACTTCAAGACCTTTTGTCAAACTATGTGGTTGATGGGCCCCCAGCCAGGATATGGAGATGACAGCTCCAACTTGGGTCAGTTGTTGGGCTTTCCATATTGATTCTACTGACCTACCAAGGGGATAATACTCTCCTGTTCCTCAATATGCCAGTTTTCCTCTTGGCGTTATATTTGAAAGCCTCAGGTGTGTAGGGATTTGGGATATATGGAATGTTCTGCAGAGCACAGCAGACCTTTGTTATTTGGTAAATTTCATATGAAATTCAATTACCTGTGAAGTCACCCTAGGGGAGCCACTCATCCTAAGTTACATAGGAAAAGGAAATTGTCAATTCATTTTCTAACTAGGGATTTCTTTTCAAAAGGAGCATGTTGATTTTCTTTTAATAATGTGAAATCCAAATGCACAAAAGATGAAGCAAAACTCATGAGACTGATAATGGATAAATGAGTAGAAGAATTATTTGATGCCCCTCTACTCACCACCCCACCATTCCTGCAGTAGTTAAAGTAATTTATCTAAAGTTCAGGTGCAGCTGTAGTTCAGTTCAGTTGCTCAGTTGTGTCCAACTCTTTGCGACCCCATGAATCGCAGCACACCAGGCCTCCCTGTCCATCACCAACTCCCAGAGTTCACCCAAACTCATGTCCATCGAGTCAGTGATGTCATCCAGCCATCTCATCCTCTGTCGTCCCCTTCTCCTCCTGCCCTCAATCCTTCTCAGCATCAGGGTCTTTTCCAATGAGTCAACTCTTCGCATGAGGTGGCCAAAGTATTGGGGTTTCAGCTTCAACATCAGTCCTTCCAATGACCACCCAGGGCTGATCTCCTTTAGGATGGACTGGTTGGATCTCCTTGCAGTCCAAGGGACTCTCAAGAGTCTTCTCCAACACCACAGTTCAAAAGCATCAATTCTTTGGTGCTCAGCTTTCTTCACCGTCCAACTCTCACATCCATACATGACTACTGGAAAAACCATAGCCTTGACTAGACGGACCTTTGTTGGCAAAGGAATGTCTCTGCTTTTTAATATGCTATCTAGGTTGGTCATAACTTTCCTTCCAAGGAGTAAGTGTCTTTTAGCTTCATGGCTGCAATCACCATCTGCAGTGATTTTGGAGCCCCCCAAAAAAGTCTGACACTGATTCGACTGTTTCCCCATCTATTTCCCATAAAGTGATGGGACCACATGCCATGATCCTAGTTTTCTGAATGTTGAGCTTTAAGACAACTTTTTTACTCTCCTCTTTCACTTTCATCAAGAGGCTTTTTAGTTCCTCTTCACTTTCTGCCATAAGGGTGGTGTCATCTGCGTAACTGAGGTTATTGATATTTCTCCCGGCAATCTTGATTCCAGCTTGTGTTTCTTCCAGGTCAGTGTTTCTCATGATGTACTCTGCATATAAGTTAAATAAGCAGGGTGACAATATACAGCCTTGACATACTCCTTTTCCTATTTGGAACCAGTCTATTGTTCCATGTCCAGTTCTAACTGTTGCTTCCTGACTTGCATACTGGTTTCTCAAGAGGCAGGTCAGATGATCTGGTATTCCCATCTCTTTAAGAATTTTCCACAGTTTATTGTGATCCACACAGTCAAAGGCTTTGGCATAGTCAATAAAGCAGAAATAGATGGATCACTTCTAATATTAAGATATTAGGATGGAGTATGTTTCCAGGAGCAGAAACAGTGCTGTTTTCCTTTGTGAATCCCTATACTCTTTAGTATAGGTATTGTGCACATACTGGGTTTCCAAAGGTTACTAACTGTTGAAAACTTATTCTGCAAGACCCACTGTAGCTGGCTGGAAATAGCCTTGGAGTTGCTCTGCTGCTGCAATCCCAATTTCGCCTGCCTTCAGCTTCTGCAGCATTGTTAAGAATTTCAGAATTTGTTCTGAGAGCCACCTTAGAGAGAGAAGAGGCTGGTAAAAGTGGCTGTTGCTTTCTGCAAAGAATACAGTTCCCTTGAAGATTGCATGCACAGGTGGCCAAGGGCTCTGCACTATTAGAAAAAGTCTTTGTGTTCAATCTGTTAGACACTGAAAACTGCTGCACAGAGGCAACAGTGCCTTTATAGTCCAAGTGTGGATGACTTGACTAAAGATCCTTCCTTTCCAGAAGACATCTGGCTCCCCCATTCATGGGTATTGGTAATAAATTTAGAGGTAGAAATACTTTCCATGTGAAGAGAAATCACATAGTAGGCACTTGATACACTAGTGTCAAATGAAGCGGAAAGCCTCATTCTCTGAGGACTGACTGATGTTGGAAGAAGATTAAGGGTGAGTGAACATCTCATCTCTGTTGGGTGGTCAGGAGCAATAAAGTATTCTGCAGTTTTGAGTTAGGGAAGTGTCCTTGGTTGTTGAGACATACCCCTTATCCTGATGGACTAAGAACTTAACTGTCCCATGCCCAGTGTCCTTCGGTATCTTCAGCTCCATTGCTTCTTGATGCTTCAAAGAAAGTGGAGAGGCTTGGTTTCCAGTGACTAGTAGGTTGTAATGGACTCGTGTTATTGTTGTTGTTCAGTCACTAAGTTGTGTACAACTCTTTGTGACCTCATGGACTGCAGCACACCAGGCTTCCCTGTTCTTCACTGTCTCCCGGAGTTTGCTCAGACTCATATCCTTTGAGTTGGTGATGCCTTCCCACCGTCTCATCCTCTGTCACCCTCTTGTCCCATTCTCAATCTTTCCCAGCATCAGGGTCTTTTCCAATGAGTTTGCTCTTTGCATCAGGTGGCCAAAGTACTGGGGCTTCAGCATCAGTCCTTACAATGAATATTCAGGATCGATTTCCTTTAGGATTGACTGGTTTGATCTCCTTGCTGTCCGAGGGACTCTCAAGGGTAATGGGCTCTAGCCACCTCCAGGTGGAGGTGATGGGATAGCTAGAGAGATAGTTTGGGTTCGTCTTTGTGAGTGTGGTACTATTACCTTGACTAGTAGATAAGTTAGTTCTATGGTCTACTGGGTAATTATGTTTTATAAGTAAGATTAACTTCTTAATTACTCCTGAAGGAGAAGCTGTAATATCAAACTGTGATTGTTTTTGGCAGGCAGCCAGGGAAAAAAAAGAACATAATTAAATGTGTGACTACTTCTTTCCAAATATGAAAGGCATACTTCTCAGTAGGATTATTTAACCATTAGATAAAAACAGACTTAAGAATGAATACAGATTAACTATGGAAACAGACTTCTTTAAAAGCAAATTTTATTTTTTAAGTGAAAGTCTACTAAATGACTTGTTTTATACTGTACTAATAAAACTTGAGTAAAAATGAAAAATTATGTGAAATATCTTAGATTTTTCTCAAAAGTATAGTTTCAGATTTTATAATTCAATAAATATTTTTGAAATAATATACTATACCTAAGAAAAATTGTATTTCCTACAGTCCTCCTAGGTTCTCTAGCAGAGGGCCCTGTAAATTGGACTGACAAAAAAAGCATACAAATTTATTAACGTTTTACATGATACAGCCTTCATAAGGAAATGAAGACCTGAAGAAATGGTTACACCTCAGCATTTTTATACTAGGTTTGATGAAGAGTAGAAGAATGTTGGGACAAATGGTATGAGCTGAGGGTGGTAAACTGGGGAGAAATTTAGCAAGACCTGTGTATTTGGATTCTTCTTGGCATCCCTCTGTCTAACCATTCCGTGGAAACCACCATTTTACTCTGTTTCTGTAAGTTCAGCTTTTATAGATTCCACATGTAAATGATATGATATTCATTTTTCTCTGACTGGCTTATTTCACTTAGCATAATGCCCTCAAGATTCATCTGTGTTGTTGCAAATGGCAGGATTTCCTTCTTTCTCACATCCAAATAATATTGCATTGGATATATATGCCACATCTTCTTTATTCATTCATCCATTGTTGGACACTTAGGTTGTTTGCATGTCTTGGCTATTGTGAATAATGCTGCAGCAAATATGGAAGTGCAGATACTTCTCTGAGATACTGTTTTCATTTCCTTTGGGTATATACCCAGAAGTGGGATTGCTGGATCATATGGCAGTTCTGTTTTTAATTTCTTAAACTCCATACTGTTTTTCCTAGTAGCCAATTTTCATTCCCACCAATAGTACATAGGATCCTTCCCCCCCGCCCCCCACATTTTCACCAATACTTTTTATCTTTTGACTTTTTGGTGATAGCATTTTAAATACGTATGAGGCAATATCTCACTGTGTTTTGATTTGCATTTTCCTTATGATTTCATGTACCTGTTGGTCACTGCCTATTTTTTAATCAGATTTTTTTGGGTGGCTATTATGTTGAATGAGTTCTTTATATATTTTGGAGATTAACCCTGTGTCAGATACATTATTTGAAAATATTTTATCCCCTTTTGTAGGTTACCTTTTCACTGGTTTTTCTGTTTTGGCTGTGTTTTCTAGTCTGGTATAGTGCTGCTTACTAATTTTTGCTTTTATTGCTTATGCTTTTAGTGTTAAATCCAAAAAATAGTTGCTTTGCCCCCTAGTTTTGATCTAGGAGTTTCACATTTTCAATTACTATGTTTAAATCTTTATCCATTTTGAGTTAATTTTTGTGAGTGGCATAAGATAGGGGTCTAATTTCTTCTGCATGTGGTTATCCAGTTTTCCCAATACCATTTATTGAAAAATATTCTTTCTCTGTTGAGTATTCTTTGCCACCTTGTCAAATGTTAATTGGCCATATAAGAGAAGATTTATTTCTGGGGTCTCAATTCTATTCCATTGGTTTATGGATCTACTTTTCTGCCAGTACCATGCTATTTTGATTACTATAACTTTGTAATATATTTTGAAATCAGGAAAAGTGATACCTCCAGCTTTGTTGTATTTTCTCAAGACTGCTTTGGCTGTTTTGGTTCTTTTGTGTTTTTATACACATTTTAGGATTGCTTCCCCTAGGTCTGTGAGAAAAAAAATCATTGGACTTTTTAGTCAAAGCTACGGTTTTTCCAGTCATGTACGGATGTGAGAATTGGACTGTAAAGAAAGCTGAGCACTGAAGAATTGATGCTTTTGAACTGTGGTGTTGGAGAAGACCCTTGAGAGTCTCTTGGACAGTAAGGATATCTAACCAGTCACTCCTAAAGGAAATGAGTCCTGAATATTCATTGGAAGGATTGATGCTGAAGCTGAAGCTCCAATACTTTGGCCACGTGATGCGAAGAACTGACTCAATGGAAAAGACCCTGATGCTGGGAAAGATTGAAGGCGGGAGGAGAAGGGGATGACAGAGGATGAGATGGTTGGATGGCATCACCGACTTGATGAACATGAATTTGAGTAAGCTCTGGGAGTTGGTGATGGACAGGGAAGTCGGGTGAGCTGCAGTCCATAGGGTCACAAAGAGTCGGACGCTACTGAGTGACTGAACTGAACTGAGAGATTGAATTGAATCTGTAGACCTTTTTGGGTAATATAGCTATCTTAATAATACAAATTATTCTAATCCGTGAATATGGGATGTCTTTCTATTTGTTTATTTTCCAGTTTATTTCATCAACATTTTATGGTATTCAATGTACAGATTTTTCACTTCCTTTGTTAAATTATTCCTGAATATTTTATTATTTTTGATGATATGGTGAATGGAATTGTTATTAAAGTTTCTTTCTCAAAATTTTTTCCTTGGTGTATAGAAGCACAACTAATTTCTATATGTTGATTTTGTATCCTGCAACTTTACTTAACTCACTGATTAGTTCTAACCACTTTTTGGTGGTGTCTTTAGGACTTTTTTAAGTGTGAGGTCATGTCTGCAAACAGATAGTTTTAGTTCTTCCTTTCTGATTTGGATGTCTTTTATTTCTTGTATGATTGTGCTCATTAGGGCCTATAGAACTGTTCTGAATAGGGGTAGTGAGAGTGTACATTCTTGTCTTTTTCATGGTCTTAGAATAAAAGCTTTCAACATTTTACCATTGAGTTACGATGTTGGCTGTGGGTTTGTCGTATAAGGCTTTCATTGTGTTGAGATTCCTTGTATACCCAATTTGTTGAGCCTTTTTTTTAATCATGAAAGGATCTTGTATTTTATTAATTGCTTTTTCTCCATCTATTGAAATGATCATATTATTTTTTTATTATTCATTCTATTAAATGTGGTGTATCACATTTGTGTATGTTAAATCATCCTTGCATCCTATGGATAAATCCCTCTTTATTGTGGTGTATGATCCTTATAATATGCTGTTGAATTTGGTTTCCTAATTTTTCACTGGGAGTTTTTGTGTTTATATTTATTAGGGATATTGTTCTATAGTTTTATTTTTTATAGTGTCTAGCTTTAGTATCAGGGTAATGCTGGTCTTTTAAAATGAATTTGAAAGTGTTTCCTAAGAAGGACTTTCTGACCTTCCTCTGAAGCAGGTTAATAAAATTTTTATGTACGAGGTGCCCATATAACCAGAGGAAAAGAGTTGCTTTATTTCTAAAGAAAAAGGAGCACAGAAGGATATCGGAACAAGCAGGCCTTGCTAGGTTTCTCCAATTAAACCAATTTACCTCATACTTTGTCCTATCTTCGTATTGCTCCATGACTTTCCATTCTTCATAAAACCTAGCATTAAAAACACTCAGTTTTAACCATTTCTTTGGGGCTTCATTTGCTTATGAAGTCTCCTGTGTCATATAAAATTTACATTAAATAAATGTATATGTTTTTGTCTTGCTAATCTGTTTTTTGATATTGAGTTCCAAGTTGAGAATTTACATGGGTAGAAGAAAAAGATATTTTTCCTCCTTTATGCTAAAGTCTTGAAAACTATTGTTTCATATATTTTGTTCACTTTGTTTTTTAAGGTAGGTTACTCCATCTTGGTCAAAAGCAGAATTCCTTTTTCTGAGCTTCTGCTTGTTTATTTTTCTTTACACTAAGAATCACTTTATTTATCTGCAGAAACACTGAAAAAAGAAGGTTTTTTTTTTGTTTTTGCTTATGTATGGGATTTTCTTTCCCATTTTTATCTTCTAACTGATTACTGTATGACTATATGCAGGTTATTTTATTTTGTTTCTTAATCTCATAAGTTTCTGTTTTACTAAATTATTTAAAAATTTCTCTTTGAATGCTTTGGTTTTATAGGTGTGTTGTTGTTTAGTTGCTAAGTCATGTCCAACTCTTTGTAGCCCCATGGACTCCAGCATGCCAGGCTTCCCTGTTCTTCACTAGCTCCTGGAGTTTGCTCAAATTCATGTCCAACTGCTGCATAATCTACAAATAGAAAGTAAATACAATTATATCTAATTTTCATGTTTTTAGTTGCTTTTCTCTTATCTGATTATGTTGGCTAATGCCTCTTCTAATATAATAGTACATAAAGATAATGAGCATCCTTGCCTCATTTCAGACATTAGTCAAATGATTCCAGTGTTTCCCTATTAAATAAGAGGCTGACTTTGGGACTGAGGGACACACTGCTGCTGCTGCTAAGTCACTTCAGTCGTGTCCAACTCTGTGCGACCCCATAGACGGTAGCCCACCAGGCTCCCCCATCCCTGGGATTCTCCAGGCAAGAATATTGGAGTGGGTTGCCATTTCCTTCTCCAATGCATGAAAGTGAAAAGTGAAAGTGAAGCCGCTCAGTCGTGTCCAACTCTTAGTGACCCCATGGACTGCAGCCTACCAGGCTCCTCCATCCATGGGATTTTCCAGGCAAGAGTACTGGAGTAGGGTGCCATTGTCTTCTCCCACAGCCATAATTTCTGAGTGTTTTTTTCTTTTTTGAAATCAGGAATGGTACTGAATTCTATTGGAGGGTCCTTTTAGTGTTTCTAGAGATAATCATATGGTTTTTCTCCTTAAATCTGTTAAGATGGTGAATTACGTTAATGAATGTGTAATGTCTAAAAGTGAACCATTCTTCATGAAGCCATCACAATATTGTTAACTGACTATACTCCAAAATAAATTGAAAAAAAAAGTGAACCAGTCTTGCATTCCTAGGAAAGAATTCCACTTGTTGAAACAATTTATATATTTTTGTTATTCACTTAATATATATGATTTTATGTCCATATTCATAAGTGAGGTTTATAGCGTTTTGCAGTTTTTTTTAAAAGTTAAATTTAGGTATCAGTATTATATCTTTGTGAACCATGAACTTCCAGATGTTTAAGCTGGTTTTAGAAAAGGCACAGGAACCAGAGATCAAATTGCCAATATCCACTGGATCATCGAAAAAGCAAGAGAGTTCCAGAAAAACATCAATTTCTGCTTTATTGACTATGCCAAAGCCTTTGACTGTGTGGATCACAATAAACTGTGGAAAATTCTGAAAGAGCTGGGAATACCAGACCACCTGACCTGCCTCTTGAGAAACCTGTATGCAAGTCAGGAAGCAACAGTTAGAACTGGACATGGAACAATAGACTGGTTCCAAATAGGAAAAGGAGTCCGTCAAGGCTGTATATTGTCACCCTGCTTATTTAACTTATATGCAGAGTACATCATGAGAAACGCTGGGCTGGAAGAAACACAAGCTGGAATCAAGATTGCCAGGAGAAATATCAATAACCTCAGATATGCAGATGACACCACCCTTATGGCAGAAAGTGAAGAGGAACTAAAAAGCCTCTTGATGAAAGTGAAAGAGGAGAGTGAATAAGTTTGCTTAAAGCTCAACATTCAGAAAACTAAGATCATGGCATCTGGTCAGATCACTTCATGGGAAATAAATGGGGAAACAGTGGAAACAGTGTCAGACTTTATTTTGGGGGGCTCCAAAATCATTGCAGATGGTGATTGCAGCCATGAAATTAAAAGATGCTTACTCCCTGGAAGGTAAGTTATGACCAACCTAGATAGCATATTAAAAAGCAGAGACATTCCTTTGCCAACAAAGGTCCGTCTAGTCAAGGCTATGGTTTTTCCAGTAGTCATGTATGGATGTGAGTTGGACTGTGAAGAAAGCTGAGCACCGAAGAATTCATGCTTTTGAACTATGGTGTTGGAGAAGACTCTTGAGAGTCCCTTGGACTGCAAGGAGATCCAACCAGTCCATCCTAAAGGAGATCAGTCCTGGGTGTTCATTGGAAGGACTGATATTGAGGCTGAAACTCCAATACTTTGGCCACCTCATGCGAGGAGTTGACTCATTGGAAAAGACCCTGATGCTGGGAAGGATTGGGGGCAGGAAGAGAAGGGGACGACAGAGGATGAGATGGCTGGATGACATCACCGACTCTATGGACATGAGTTTGGTTAAACTCCAGGAATTGGTGATGGACAGGGAGGCCTGGCGTGCTGCGATTCATGGGGTCACAAAGAGTTGGACACAACTGAGCAATTGAACTGAACTGAACTGATTATATCTTCTTCATAAAATGAAGTTGACAATTTTTCTTCTTTTTGTTTGCTCTTTATATTAACATAGGAGCAATTTTATTCACATAGGAATTATCCATTCCTTGAAGGTTTGATAGAATTTCCCCCATAAAATCACGTTTCTTTGATGTTTTATTGACAGTAGTTTTTTTTTAATTTATTTATTTTTTTAATTGAAGGATAATTGCTTTACAGAATTTTGTTGTTCTCTGTCAAACCTCAACATGAATCAGCCATAGGTATACATGTATCCTCTCTGTTTTGAACTTCCTTCCCATCTCCCTCCCCATCCCACCCCTCTAGGTTGATATAGAGCCCCTGTTTGAGTTTCCTGAGACACACAGCAAATTCCTATTGGCTATCTATTTTACATATGGTAATGTAAGTTTCCATGTTACTCTCTTCATGTATCTCACCCTCAGCAGTATTTTATTTGGGGGAATAATTCTATTTCTTTTATGAAAATTGATGTTTACTATCTGTATTGGGGTCAATATGCAGAAGGTACATTTTTTAAGAAAATTATCCCTTTTATCCAGGTTTTCAGATTTATTTGCTTTGAGTTGGTAAAAGATTGTTTTTTGACATTTTAAACATAACCTCTGTTTCAATATTCTTTTCCTTTTATAGTTTTTTGTTTATTTATGGCTTCTCATTTTTCTTTTTGTTGAGTGGGTCTGGTCTATTTTGTTGGCATTTTCTACCATGGCATCTGCATTCTTAAATTTATTTAGTAATCTTACTGAAAAATTTTTTTCTTTCCTTTCTTTTCCCTTAGGGTTTGCTAGCCTCTCAGATGGTTCCTTTTCTTTCTGAGAGAGATTTTTGTCTGTTTCCCACCACCTCTAGGTCCCTACTGCTACCCTTTTCTTTTTTTTATGCAATTGATGTCTGATTCTGGGACTGGCTGTGCTATGCTGTGTCATATATTTGATCACTTATATGTAGATTGAAATTTCTATTATCCTCTCTGACTCCTATCTCTGCTCTGAGATTGGGTTATAGATGGTATTATTTGCTCTTCTTTGGATGTGTGGATAGATTCCTTAATCTGCAGAGATTCTGAAAGCACAAGAATGATCCAAGTATCAGAGAGGAATAACTACTAAAAAGGAATGTTTTAGATATAAGGCTCTAAGAAGGCCTTTATAGAGGTGACACTCCTCAAAAAAAGGAGTTGAATTCCATTGGAGGGTCCTTTTAGTGTTTCTTTTTTTGACACAAGAAAGTGACACTTTAGCAGAATCCTGAATAAGGTGAGAAAGTGACCACATAAGAGCCAAAGGAATATTAGGACTTGGAGTCAGAGAAGTAGCCGTGGATCAGACCATGGAGTTTAGATTTTTTTCTAAGAGTAGCTGGAAGCCATTGGAGGATGTTAAGGGAGTAGTAACAGAATTCTCTTTAGAGGGACCTCTTGGACTGTACCTAAGAATATGAATTTAATGAGTTGAGAGAAACTGGGAGACGAATTACAATGTTATTGTATGAGATGATGGTGTCTAAACTGGAGTGATCACTGGACATGTTGTATAAGAAGTGATCAGACTCAGAATATGTTTTAAAGTTTTACTGGATGGGACTTCCCGATTGAGAGGATATGGGATGTGCAAGAGAACTATCCAGGATAAATAGTGTGAACATGATACCATTTTCTGAGATGGAAAGTCTTGACTGAAGAGCAAATAATGGTGGTGGTGGTGGGTGTCAGTAACTCTTCTCCAGACATGTTAAGATTGAGATGTTTGTTAGACCTCTAGGTTGAGATGTTGATAGGTGAGAGGCTGTAGCTTTGTAGATAAATACATTTTTGAAATTGTCCGCAAACTTAAAATCACAGTCACTTTCTAAGCGCTGTCAGGAATGAGTGAAAGAAGAAGGGCACAGACTGAGCCCTGGGTTTCTCTAGATTTAGAGCTTAGAGAAAGGAGGAACCAAGCAACAGACCCCAAGGAGGACTGGCCAGTATGAGATGAAAGCTATTAGGGAAATATGGTGGTGCAGGAACCATGGTGGGGCAGCCTTTCAAGGAGAAGGGTGTGGTCAGTGGGTCAGATGCCACTGTGGAGGTGAGTACAATGAATAGTAAGAAATGGCCATTGGGTTTGGCAACATGGAGGTCATGAGCATGCTTGATTAGCATGGTTTCCATGGAGAGGTAGAAAAGTCTGGTTGGAACAGATTAAGAAAAAAGTGGGAGAGAAAGAAGTGGAGAGAGAGACAGATGACTGTTTTTTTGAGGAGTTCTTTCTTTTACTAAAAATATCTAGAGATATGGAGTGGTCACCAGAGAGGAGTGTGGGCTGAAGGGGTGGAATATTTAGGGGACACTTAATGGTACATTTGAAAACTATTACATATTATCTGGTACAGAGAAAACAAAATGATGCAGGAACGAGAGGAAGCAGTGTGTGGACATTAGATAAAGATGGTGGGTGAAATGGGTAATTTCTCTATTTCCTGCATTGGTGAAATTAGGAGCAAAGATACTAGCTGAGAGTGGGAAAGGTATTGGGGATTTCAAGAGAAGAGTTATATAGAAGTCATTTTGGAGTGTGATAGAATGAACTGAGAAAGGAAGGGAGGGCCCATTTGAAAACTGAGAGAGTTACCTTAAAACTGGACCTTGTTCCTGTATTTTGTTCTTGCCAGTCAAGTGCAAGCACAGACGTGGAGATAGGAGCTCACCTGGGCAAGGGATAGTGGGGTGAAGGAATTCCGTGTGGATGCAGGACCGTCTAACTAATGCTGGGTAAAGAGTGCCATGAGGAAGACTATGGACACCTTACAGACAAAAGCTGAAAACTAATGATGGGGTCAAATAACTGGGATAACAGAGGAAGGGAGGAAACAAAATGAAACAGGACTGGTGATGATAGTCTAAGCGGAAATCTCGAAATGGAGGTTTTAGGAATGAAACAGTGGTAACTGTATAATTAGAAGCCTAGGCTGGGACCGTTGAAATGGGAGGCCGAGGTGGGTGAAGGACAAGATTTTTGCAAGCGAGGAAGTCCAGGAACAAAAATGCCAGTGTTGGGTGTGTCTTCCAATTTTAAGTCAGTGTCAGCAGGAATGATGACAGGAAGTAGAGGTGGAGCTGGGTGCAGAAATTGTCAACAGGGGAAGTGCCCAAACAGGTGGCATACGTGGCTGCAGCCAGATGATGTGGCAGGTGCCATAAGGGGAGGTAAGTGCTTTGCTTTTAAGTGTGAGAGGGGGCGTGGTCTGAAAGCAGCAATGAGAAGTAAATGGGATCAAGTACTTAAAGAGATCTTCCTGTGTATAATAAGTACTCTACAAATGGCTGATGGTGTCTAGTCCTAAATGTTTGGTGAATACACGATCTTGAAAATGTAGTGCCGTGTGCAGAGCAGGCTCAGAAAATGTGAATGTGTTCAACAGGGTCCCAAACCAAAAACGAAACAGAACCTGTTTGCTAACCTGAAGGGAGATTTTGGCCTCCCAGAATTTTGAGTGTGGATTTGTCTTACTGACTGTGCAGAACTCTGGTGGATAATAGTCTGTGTCTAGCCATCTAGGCCCGGAGAAAGCAATGGTACCCCACTCTAGTACTCTTGCCTGGAAAATCCCATGGACGGAGGAGCCTGGTGGGCAGCAGTCCATGGGGTCGCAAAGAGTCAGACACGACTGAGTGACTTCACTTTCACTTTTCACTTTCATGCATTGGAGAAGGAAATGGCAACCCACTCCAGTGTTCTTGCCTGGAGAATCCCAGGGACTGGGGAGCCTGGTGGGCTGCCGTCTATGGGGTCGCACAGAGTCGGACACGACTGAAGCGACTTAGCAGCAGCAGCAGCCATCTAGGCCATGTTGGCTTCTTTGTGTACATTAGATAAATGATGCTGTGCAAATGTAGATTATTAGCAAGCTATAAAATGATCTCATGTAAGAAGTTTAATGTGGGGCCTTTTAAACATTCTAGCTGTTTGAAGGACGGAGCAGCATGAGTGATTAAGCTCACTCGCTTTCGTGGCCTCAGTGCTCCTGGAATGCTTGGAAAAATGAGATCATAGGGTTTGATGTAAAGTCAAATAAACGTGAACATCCCACTTGGACTTTGCTCTGTCTTCCTGCTCGTTTAGAATAATTTGATCATTATGTTTGCCAAGAAAGTCAAATTAATAAGCTTGTTCTGCATGGTTAACTGCATGGATGCACAGGCTCTGAGGCATAATTCACATATTTTTAGAGATTCCTGAAGAGAGGAAAGCTTAGGAAGTTGAGCCTTGAAAAATGGAGGCCAACAGATACTCGGATTCCCTTTTAGTTTATCTTAACTAAGAATTGATAATTTCCGAGGACTGATTTAGAAATAGCAGCAGCAATCTGCTTATCTATAAAAGTGGAGGAAGAAAACAGGGATTTCTTGTTAATGTTTCATGTGAGAACAACAGGTAAGTAATTTCACTGAAATTACTGAACTGAAATCACACTGAAGCAGAAAGTGACCCAGAAGTAAAGAGAAATAAGAACAGAGTATATTTACTTGCTGAAGGACATTAAACTCCAGAGGTTCTTTTCATATTATTCTTACTAGTTTAAAAACTTGGTATATGCTTATTACTGGAAATTCTAGTGATACCAAAGTATATGAACTAAATGGAAAAGTCATTTTTTGAGCTAGGCTACTTTGCTGCCCACTGACTATTCAGCCTTTGTAGGTATTTCCAGTTGACCGTTTTGTGTATACCTGTGCACATGAGAACATACTTCATCTTAACAATAAGATGTATGATCTTATACATTGTTTCACTGGTTTTGTTTTACTTCCTTCTCTCTCCCCCTCCCCCCCGCACATACATATATGTTCATGTTGTTGAATACACATCTACCTCATTCTGTTTAACAACTGTGTTTTCAGTAATGGTGGCTGTAGTATATTTTAAGAAACCAGTTTCCTGTTGATGGGTGTTTAACTTTTTTGTTCTTACAAATAGAGCTATGACAAACGTTCATTTACACATGCCTTTGTACCCTTGTGCAGTGTGTAAACTCTAAGCTTTGAAGTGTCAGGTTTAAAGAACAGGAAAATTTTTAGATGTGGCTCGATTTCCCCAGTCTTAGAGAGTGCCTGCTTACCCAGCACTCTAGCCAACAGAGGATGATATCAGCCAGCAGTGGAATATCATTGTTTTAATGTACATTTCTGGAATCATTAGCATTATTGAGCATCATTTCATGTTTCTTTGTAATTTCCTTTTCTATATGTTGTCTGTCCTATAACCATTTTTGTATTGGTTTATCTTTTTCTTTTTTTTTTAATATATTTTATTTTAAATTTATTTTTAATTGAAGGATAATTTCCTTACAATATTGTGTTGGTCTCTGCCACACATCAACATGAATCAGCCACAGGCATACATATGTCCCCTCCCTCTTGAACCCCCCCTTCCCACTCCCTCGGTTGTCACAGAGCCCCAGTTTGAGTTCCCTGAGTCATACAGCTAACTCCCACTGGCTGTTTTACATATGGTAGTGTATATGTTTTTCTTATTGACTTTCTCACTGAATGAGGCAAATGCAGTATCTGTCACATATGTTGAAAATATATTTACCATCTTCTTTTAAATTCTGACTTCAGTGTGTTTTGCCATATCTTCTGTAGTTTAAAAGAAACATTCTAGTTTGGTGACTTAGGGGATTCCCTGGTGGCTCAGATGGTAAAGCATCTGCCTGTAATGCAGGAGACCCGGGTTTGATCCCTGGGTTGGGAAGATCCCCTGGAGAAGGAAATGACAACCCACTCCAGTATTCTTGCCTGGGAAATCCCATAGATAGAGGAGCCTGGCAGGCTATAGTCTGTGGAGTTGCAAAGAATCAGACATGACTAAGTAACTAACACACACACACATACACTTCAGAGACTTGAGGCTAATTCCAAGCTCCCTAAAGTAGCATTTGATGTGTGAGGTCCCTAGCCTCCTGACCATAGCAGCCCCCGCTGCGGGCTTGCCAGCTTATCTCCTCTGGCAGCCTCTCCGAGATAACAGAAGCCCACTAAGTGCTTGTCTGGGGCACTATTAGATTATTGTATCACTTACAGGCAATGTGCTTTAGTGGCAAGAAGATGGGTTTGGATTCAGTCTCTTGGTTTGGGGTTTTTTTTTTTTTTAACCTATTGTACCTAATTGTGTGATCTTTGAGCTTCACTTTTGAAACAAGGATTAAGCCTGTCATGTCTCACAGGACTGTTGTGAGAGTCACATGATACATCCAAAATAAATTGGTTTAAGTTAAAAAGGGCTCTGTGCAAATTTTTATTAGTCATGCAACAGTTTTTTGTTTTTTGCTAGTAAAGAACTGTTTGAGGGGGACCCTAGGAAGCTGTAAAAGTGTGACTCTTCCCTCTCCCATGCTTCCTTATCCTGTGTCACACAGTCTTGGATTTTATTGATTTTGCTTCCTAATAGACTTTAGAATTGTTCTCTTTGTCTCCATTCCCATACAGTCATCCTAGTCCAGATCAAATCTGGGTTAAAGGTGGGTCAGCAGGGTAGCCCTGTGATACAGGAGTGATATGACTAGAAACATGAGATGGAGAAAATGGGTTGGACAACATTATGGGGTAAGAGGTGAGACTTCCGTCTCCCCCCCACCCCCCGATAGCAGGGCTGCTCTGTTCTGTTGCACAGAATGTGCACTGTGCTATACACAGTCTGCATAGCCAGCACACCACATGTGCTGGGCCTACCTAAAGGGTGTGTGCTCGTCAGATGGTCCCCGTCCTCCCTGTAAGGAGGACAAGGCCTGCTCAGTGGCAGGTTTGTTCTGTTGATCAGGGTATTATTTGGGGGCTCTGGAAGACAGGCTTCTTTGCCTCGCTTTCCTCAAGCAGTTGCAGACATGTCTCTAAATCAGCTTTGGACAAATATGTGAAGATTGCTGGTTGAAGAAGACCCCAAATTATGAGCCCGCATAGCTCAGCTCTGCGCTTGTGTCAGTCACCCCTTGTGTAGCTCTGTTTGTCCTCTCAGCCTCACTCTTGTCCTCCCAAACTGTCCTGATCTTTAGAGAAGAGGAACCTCATCATGTCATCTCCCTACTTAAAAGCCTTCAGTGGATTTCCGTTGCTCTTATTATGAAAACTGAGATCCTTAGTGTGACCTAGGAGACCCAATGAGGTCACCCCTGCTTCCCCTCCCATCACGTTGTCCTGGGGCTCTGCCCGCCTCCGCACCTGTGCTGTTCCCTGTTCCCTGCTGCTCTGTCTGAGCTCAGATGAAAAGCCATCTCCATAGAGAAGCCTTCCCGGCAGCCCAGGCTCCATCAGGTCCTGTTGTTGGCTTTCTCTTTACACCCTGCTCTTTTCATAGCACTTATGACAAATATCTGTTGTCTAATTTGCTGTGTAGTGTCAATCACTCTTGCTTAATTCTGTATGTCGTTTTCATTATTGTATCTTTAGTACCTCACAATACATCTTGTACACAGTGGACACTGTTTATTTGTTGACAGATAGAATGGATGAATAACTGAGGCACTTTGGGAAATTTACATGTGACCAGGACTTTCTCCCTGTTGGAAGCTGACGTCCCCCAGGGAAGGGGGGCCTTTGCAAAGGATGAGTCTCCTTTTTCTGGGAAGGATAGCAAGACCAGAAACCTGTAAACTTACCTAGGCTGTAAGTGGTCCCACCTGCTCTTAAGTTGCCTTTTAGTGACTTCTCTTCCTTTCAAGGTTACCAACATCTTATAATGATGGTTCCTCTGCCTCTTCTTTGTTTGTAATCTGACTTGGTGAATATAAGAGGGATGCAGTTAGATATCAGGAAATCTCCAAGAACACCACCCTTAGAGTTAAATTCCTGAGCTGTGACCCTCTGTATAAAGTCTCCTGAGCCAGTATAGTAGAGCTGTCCTCTACTCCTCAGGCTGGGGGATTTTTAGATGACTGTATCACTGATTTGTTATGCTTTTTCTGTCATTTGACCCAAGAGTCAAATTTTCAAACTTTCTCTTTGAGAACATGTACAAATTCTTCTTTTACTGCCTTTGTGTAAACTTGGCAGATTGAATACACAAACTGCTCCTTCCAAGAACCCTGCCAAAATTCCTCTACTACATGTAGTGAGGATGGTCAGTATTAAGGAAATGAAAGAGATCAGCTTAAGTGACCAGGATTTAAGACTCGACCTCTGACTTAGGCTGAGAAATTCTTAGTACTTGACTAGCTATTCCACAGATACTTAAAACTACTTGCTGAGTGAATAAAATAATTAATATTAATTCTTCGGACAATCATCTCTTACCTCAGGAATTTAAATTTTTTTCTTTTCTATTTTTTTAAAGGCATTCAAAGTTCTCATTAAATTTTAAAGTGCGGGCAAGGGATGAATTAAAGTGTCCGCTGATCAGCAGTTAAAACCTTTTCCATGTCAAAGATCACATAGGCATTGCTTTAATAGAAGCCTTTGGATTCAGTACTTTTTTCCCTAAAACTCTGGGTACATCTTTTTTCTCTCTGATCTCCTAAATTGGCCACTTTGTTGATATGCAAAGAAAATGCAATTTCCTGTTAATTGTGTCCTTTGATCTATCTAAAAGATTCTGCAAGTTTGGGAGAAAGCTCTTTAGGAAATGTGCCTTGGCTGAGAGTGCTGTCCCCAGGAACATTCTCGTTAGAGTACTTTTGCATGAAGCCATCAAGCATCTTTCATCCTGGGACTGTTAAAGTGCGGGCAGGGAGTTATTTAAATTGTTAGGAGCACAAATGCTTGTTGTTATGCTGGATGGAAGAGCACATTCATTTTCCTTATTGACTCTCAGGTTAAGAATACATGCATTTTGTATTAGCTCAGCTTTTATATCTTCAGCCTGCTGAACAGGAAAAGCAAATGGGGTTGGCCCTGCATGATACTGCATTTATATAAAGTTATTTCACTCTCTGGAAAGAGTTGTAAATCAAGAATGAAGGTGATGATTAATTTTGCACAGCTGCAGAAGCGTCTCGGCTCCATATCGGTATTTGTTCTGGTGTTGCATTCTAATTGTCGGATATGAATCACTAAGGTGAGGCCGTATCCAAGAGGTGGGGAGTTGGACTTGATTTCTCAGTGATAGGAGTGATAAAGAATTTATGGCTGTGTCTTAAACCACCATAGATATGTATTGTAATGTCCCCTATACACCATGGTTTCACTGAACTGTTTTATGAAGAGCCAGCCCAGCAAAATCGGGTCAAAGACTACTAGAGGCAAGATGTGTTTACGTTTTCAGTTAGTGGCGTGTCAAGGGTGAACTTGGGGCAGGAGGCAGGCTGTGTGGGAAATGAGAGTGTCTGCTTAGGAGGCCGCTCCAGCAAGGCCTTGATTGAGGGTCTCTGCTTTGGCCTGTGTTTCCTGAATTGTGGCCTTTAACCTCTGGGTCATGAGGCCATGGGTTCGCAAAGAGTTGGACATGACTGAGCAATGAACACTTTCACCCTCTGTGTCATCTGAGGGAGTGTCAGGGCAAAAGGGGCCTTTTCTGAGAAGGCTTTTTTTACTCAAAGATTCTGGGGAACTTTAATTAGGGAGCCGAGGATACAATTTCACATGCTTTTTGTAAAGACAGAACAAAGGTCTTTGAAGGATTTGAGCATGGGAGTGAGGTGGTTGGAGCTGCACGCTGAATTGGTCACTATGGTCAGGACTGAGGGAGGGGTGGGTGAGGTAGGACTGGGACGCTGGCTAGCTTCCAGCATATCACTCAGAAATTGGGTTAGAGATGAGGGACTGAGCAGTGAGAGGACCGAGGAGGGAGAAGAGAAAGTGTGTGGTGTGGGAGAGCGGAGGAATCAGTAGTGACCAGATGTCTGGCTTGGGCCAGTGGGTGGCTGGTGACGCCACCCACTCCTGAGACTGAAATCAGGAGGGGAAACAATGTGTAGGAAGGTGTGTTAACCATTTCCTTTTTGTTTTCTGTATTCTGATGCTTCACATCTGGGACCTGACTGACCCTGGGGGACTGTCCCTCCCAGGGTTAGCTAATTCCTAGAGACAAAAACTCACTTGTGGGCAGTACGGACCAACCAGTTGTCACCCCAACCACCTCCTTTATCAGTCTCTTCTACCCACTGTTCACCTGCCTTAATCACTCAACACACAGGTACCAGATAACTATGGAGAGCCCTTAAGCCTCACGGTCTGCTAAATTACTTCCATTCATTTACCGTGCCTGACCTGATCCTTTCTGTGAAACCACAGTAAAGGCTCTTGCCTGCATTTCACCATTACCCCACTCCCACCCCATCCCTCAGCTTCCTGACCGACCCTGCTTGATCCTTCCTCTGCGCCCCCTGCCCTACACTGCCTCCTATTTCCAGGAAGCTGAATGTGTACAAAGTTTATTCCTCTATGATGATATTTCCATATCTATGTGTCTTACCATACATACTAGAATTTTAAAACCAATTCCAGGAACTCTTAAGACTGTGGGACTGATGGGGAGTTTGGTGTTAGAACCTGTTGAGTTTGAAGGGGTCTGGGGTATTAGAATATTTGGATATAGATATCTAGGAGCTGTTAAACATAGCTCCAGGGGAGGTGGAGAAGGAAATGGCAACCCACTGCAGTACTCTTGCCTGGAGAATTCTGTGGACAGAGGAGCCTGGTGGGCTGCTGTCCATGGGTTCGCACAGAGTCGGACACGACTGAAGCGACTTAGCAGCAGCAGCAGCAGCATGTAGGAGGAGGCCTTTGAAAATTATGAAGTGCTATGTCAATAAAAAGTACTCTTATTTTATCACTTGCCTTTAGAATCTGGAGCTGTATACCTTGCTGAGAATAAATGGAATTTTGCCTTATCCCCTTGTTGGCCAATGTCTATTCAGGCAGAAGCTTTCATAGGAGTTCCCTTAGCAGGATGTTGCTGCCACCATACTGGCTTGGGTTTGATTTTTTTTTTTTTAAAAGAGTAGTCTGACAAAAATAGAAATATAGATCAATGGAACAGGTTATAAACCCCAAAATAAACCCATGCACCTATGGTAAATTAATCTATGACAAAGGAGGCAAGACTTCACAATGTCAGAAAGACAGTCTGTTCAACAAATGGTGCTGGGAAAACTGGAAAGCCGCATGTAAAAAAAAATGAAATTAGATTGTTCTTTAATACCATACACAAAAATAAGCCCCAAATGTGAGACAAAACACTATAAAACTTCTTGGGGAAAACACAGGCAGGACACTCTCTGACATAAATCACAGCAGTGTGTTTTTTGATCTGTATCTAAGAATAATGGAAATAAAAACAAAAATAAACAAATGGACCTACTAACTCAAAAGCTTTTGCACAGCAAAGGAAACAATAAACAAAGAGAAAAGACAGCCCACAGATTGGGAGAATATATTTGCAAATGATGTGACCAATAAGGAATTAGTCTCCAAAATCTACAAACAGCTCATGATGCTTAACAGCATCAAAACAAACAGTCCACTCAAAAAATGAGCAGAAGACCTGAATAGACATTTCTCCAAAGAAGACATACAGATGGCCAATAGGCATGTGAGAAGGTGCTTAACATTGTTGCCTATTAGAGAAATGCAAGTCAAAACTACAATGAGGTATCACCTTATACCAACCAGCATGGCTATCATCAAAAAATCCACAAACAATAAATGCTGGAGAGGGTGTGGAGAGAGAAGAACACTCTTATTAAACTGTTGGTGGGAATGTAAATTGGTACAACCACTATGGAGAACAGTATGGAGGTTCCTTAAAAACTAAAAATAGAGCTACCATATGACTCTGCAATCCCACTCCTAGGCATGTATCCAGAGAAAAACATAATCCAAAAGGATACATGGACCCCAATGTTCATTGCAACACTGTTTACAATAGCCAAGATATGGAAGCAACCTAAATGTCCATCAATAGAGGAATGGATAAAGAAGATGTGGTACATATATATGCAATGGAATATTACTTAGCCATTAAAAAGAGTGAAATAGTGCCATTTGTAACAACATGGATGGACATAGAGTTTGTCATACTTAGTGAAGTAAGTTAGACAGAAAAGGATAAATATTGTATGACATCCCTCATATGTAGAATCTAAAAAAAATGATACAAATGAACTTACAAAACAGAAACAGACTTACAGACTTAGAGAAGAAACTTTTTGTTGGGGGGGAAGGATGGAGAGAAGGGATAGTTAGGGATGGACATACACACACTCTTATATTAAAAATGTATAACCAACAAGGATCTATTGTATTGCACATGAACTCTGCTCAATATTATGTGGCAGCCTGGATAGGAGGGGAGTTTAGGGGAGAATGGATACATGTTTATCTATGGCTGAATCCTTTTGCTGTTCACCTGAAATTATTACAACATTGTTAACTGGCTATACCCCAATACAGAATAAAAAGTTTAAAAAAAGAGCAGCTGTCCTAGCAACAGAAGAGGGGAGTATTTGAAAGTGAATACAGTTGGTCCTTGAACAATATGGGTTTTAGAACAATATGGGTATAAGAATCGACTTATACACAAGATTTTTTCAACAAATGCTAGAAATGATCCTCAGCTGAGTCTGTGGTTGCAAAACCACAAATACAGAGGGTTGGCCAACTATGGTACTTGAACAGCTGCAGATTTTGGTGTCCATTGAGGGACAACTATATTTTCCTTTATTCTAATCTAAGGATAGTAATTGAAGGTATGAAATAAGGATAAAGTAAACATGATTTAGCATAAAATCAAGATTTGAATTTCCTTTCTTGGAGATAGTTTTTCTTCTCCTTCAAAAAACTGTTTCTTCTGTATCTACTTTTTGGAATTAGCACTTTTAGATTTATTTAATTCACCTCAAGTTTTTCTTAAATTGGGGATTAAATAGCTCTGGGCCCCAAAGATCACAGAGAGTGATTAGAGAGATCACAGAGACTCTGGGGAGTGGGACCAGGTAACTCCACCCTTCACATCCCTTCCTCTTCCCATAGCTTTGTGCTTGTCACCTTCTGTGCTACAGGGTACTACCTCTGTGATTATACCTGTCTGTTTACATCCCTGGCTCCATCCCAGTGACTCTGGTTTTTATTTGGAATTCAAAACAAAATGGAATAGAAAGCAATTCAGGATGTGATCTCAAGTTAATTATCTTTTCTGGGCTTGATAACAATCAAGGACTGGACAGGCTCCTTCCTGTACAACATGCCACTGGTCAGACAGGACTAGACAACAAAGAGAGAAGAAAATGAAAATCACTCAACTAAATAAACCTTTGTTTCTGACTACACTGTTCCTTCATTCTTCAGTCATACATTTAGTTGTTCACGTATTCAACAACTACTTATTGAACATGCCAAGTTCTGTGGCATTTGTTGTTGTTCAGTCGCTAAGTTGTGTCTGACTGTTTGTGACCCCATGCGATCCCCTGAAGCACACCAGGCTTCCCTGTCCTTCACTATCTCCCAGAATTTACTCAAACTCATGTCTGTGGCATATATTGGGGAAATTCAATGATGAGCACTGTCAGGCAGCTCCCTAATCTCATAGAGCTTATGTTGGTAGGTCTAATAAAATGATAATGCAGAAATACAGTCAGCCCTCAGTACCAGTAGAGTTTGAGTTAGGATTGGTTGAGTCTGCAGATGTGAGACCCACAGACATGGAGGGCTGACTGTACTACACTATATAAGGGACTTGAGCATCTGTGGATTTTGGTATCCATCAGGGGTCCTGAAACCAATTCCCTGTGAATGCTGAGTATAACTAATGAAATAATTTTGAGCAGTTCAAGGTTAATTTCATGGGCACTAGATTACAATACCAGGGCGTTCTGGAGGATTAATGTCAATAGACAAACATTTTATTGTCCATTGCCAATAACAAATTACCCCCAAATGAATGACCACTTATTACCTTTCATGGTTTCTTTGAGTCTGGAATTTAGGAATGTCTGGTTCTGGCTTGAGGTATCTCATGAGAATACAGTCATCTGAAGGTTTGATTGAGATGGGATGTTACATTTTCAGGGTGTTTTCCTTGTGTGATTCTCAAGTTCTTGCTGAGGGGGACCTCACTTTCTTTTCATGTGGGCATCTCCATAGGGTTGCTTGAATTGCTTTGTGATGTTGGTACTGGTTAACCCCAGAGTGGAATAATCCATGAAACCAAGTTGGAAGCTGCCAGGCCTTTTATGACCTAGCTTTGGAAATCACAGGTCCCTTTTGCCATATGCTACAGACTGCCTAGTTTAGTGTAGGAAGAGAGAATACAGCAATATCAGGAGTCATGGTTACTTTGACTGTCTGGCAGGGTAAGTTCCTGTAAGCTGACTCCCATTAAGCCCGGGTACATAACATGAAATTTAAAAAAACAGCACCTTAAATAAGAATTCATTTTTTTACACGTAAAAATCTTGAGGGGAGGCAGTGTAGAGTTATGTCTGTGTTATGTATCATCCCATCTCAATCAAACCTTCAGATGACTGTATTCTCATGTGACACCTCAAGCCAGAACCAGACATTCCTAAATTCCAGACTCAAAGAAACCATGAAAGGTAATAAGTGGTCATTCACTTTGGGGTAATTTGTTATTGGCAATGGACAATAAAATGTTTGTCTATTGACATTAATCCTCCAGAACGCCCTGGTATTGTAATCTAGTGCCCATGAAATTAACCTTGAACTGCTCAAAATTATTTCATTAGTTATACTCAGCATTCACAGGGAATTGGTTTCAGGACCCCTGATGGATACCAAAATCCACGGATGCTCAAGTTATGTCTGTGCCCTTCCAGGTTTCAGGTGTTTTCTAAGCTTCCCTACATTGTTAGGACTTTCGTAAGTATTACATTGCGTGATACAAGGGAGAAGTGGGAGAGAGAAGGGAGAAGGGAAAGACCTAGGTTTCTTGTTCAAGGAAGTCTTGTAATTATAAGATGACTGCTATAGTTCAAGCCATCATAATTTATTCAGATAGCAGGAAGGATCAAGAACAAAAGGGTACCTGTTAACTGAATTAGTCCCCTGTTAGAATACTTTCCATAGAAATCCACTCATAAACTTGCACTTATATCACACTGGCCAGAAACTAGTAATATGACTGCACAACACTATTTTATATAAGATACTTTAGCATCCATGAATTTTGGTATCCTGTATGTGCAAAGGAGGCTGGGAAATGTTTTTTAAGCTAGGCACATGGCTAAAGTGTGCCTGAATAAGCAATGGGCAGTATCTGCTTGAAGTTAAAATATCATGCTGTTTTTCTTCTTGTGTAGATTGATTGTGGACTATCAAACCCACTTGTTTTCAGTAACAAACAATTTGCAAATGTGTTTCTGATCTCTTGGGCCATTATTTTTAGGAAAATACCTGACAAAGCCAAAATGTATAATTTCATGAATGAGGTGATTTCTAGGGCCTCAATGTTAGAACCATTTTACCAGGAGAGTTTGTTTTCCTAACATGCCCAGGGTGTGTTAGTCCATCAGTCATGTCCAACTCTTTGCAACACCATGGACTATATAACCCTCCAAGCTCCTCTGTCCATGGAGTTCTCCAGGCAAGAATGCTGGACTTGGTTGCCATTCTCTTCTTCAGGAGATCTTCCTGACCCAGGGGTCGAACTTGAGTCGCCCTCATTACAGGCAGAGTCTTTACCATCTGAGACACCAGGGAGGCCCAAATACAAATTCCAGAGAGGAAAGATGTTTCTGCTCGGTTTTAAACTGGGGACCTTTCTTGTGTAAGGCGAACATGATAACCTTAGATGTTGGTGGTGGTGGTGTTCAGTCACTTGGTCATGTACGACTCTGTGCAACCTCATGGACAGCAGCATGTCAGGCATCACTGTCTTCACCATTTCTCAGAGCTTGCTCAAACTCATGTCCATTGAGTCGGTGATGCCATCCAACCATCTCACTTCTGTCATGTTGCCTTCTTCTCCTGCCTTCAGTCTTTCACAGCGTCAGGGTCTTTTCTAATAAATTGTCTCTACACATCAGGTTGTCAAAGTATTGGAGCTTCAGCATCAGTCCTTCCAATGAATATTCAGGACTGATTTTCTTTAGGCTTGACTGGTTTGATCTACTTGCAGTCCAAGGGACTCTCAAGAGTCTTCTTCAACACCACAGTTCAAAAACATCAATTTTTGGTGCTCAGCTTTTTTTATGGTCCAACTCTCACATCCATACATGACTACTCGAAAAACCATAGCTTTGACTAGACCGACCTTTGTTGGCAAAGTAATGTCTCTGCTTTTTAACATGCTGTCTAGGTTGGTCATAGCTTTTCTTCCAAAAAGGAAGTGCCTTTTAATTTCATGGCTGCAGTCACCATCTGCAGTGATTTTGGAGCCCAAGAAAATAAAGTCTCTCACTGTTTCCCCATCTATTTGCCATGAAGTGATGGGACTGGATGCCATGATCTTCATTTATTGAATGTTGAATTTTAAGCCAGCTTTTTCACTCTTCTCTTTCACCTTCATCAAGAGGCTCTTCAGTTCCTCTTCACTTTCTGCCATAAGGGTTGTGTCATCTGCATATCTGAGGTTATTGATATTTGTGCAAGCAATCTTGACTCCAGTTTGTGCTTCATCCAGCCTGTCATTTCGCATGATGTTCTCTGCATATAAGTTAAATAAGCAGGGTGACAATATACAGCCTTGACATACTTCTTTCCCAGTTTTGAACCAGTCTGTTGTTCCATGTCCTAACTGCCATGGGATATTGAATGGTTTGCCTTGGAAATGAACAGACATCATTCTGTTGTTTTTGAGATTGCATCCAAGTACTGCACATTGGACTCTTTCGTTGACTGTGAGGGCTACTCCATTTCTTCCAAGGGATTCTTGCCCACAGTAGTAGATATGATGATCATTTGAATTAAATTCACCCATTCTGATCCATTTTAGTACACTGATTCCTAAAATGTTGATATTCATTCTTACCATCTCCTGTTTTACCACTTCTGTATACCTTGATTCATGAACCTAACATTCCAGGTTCCTATGCAATATTGTTCTTTACAGCGTCAGACTTGACTTCCATCACCAGACACATCCACAGCTGGCCGTTGTTTCCACTTTGGTTCAGGCTCTTCATTCCTTCTAGGGCTATTTTTCCTACTGGAGCTCTTCCCCAGTTAGCATTTTGGGCACCTACAGATCCGGGGAGTTCATCTTTCAGTGTTATATCATTTTGCCTTTTTATACTGTTCATGAGGTTCTCAAGGCAAGAATACTGAAGTGGTTTGCTATTCCCTTCTCCAGTGGACCATGTTTTGTCAGGGATCTCTAGCATGACCCGTCTGTCTTGGGTGGCCCTACACGGCATGGCTTATAGTTTCATTGAGTTAGACAAGGCTGTGATCCATGTAATCGGTTTGGTTAGTTTTCTGTGATTGTAGTTTTCATTCTTTCTGCCCTCTGATGGATGATGATAAGAGGTGTGGAAGCTTCCTGATGGGAGGAACTGGCTGTGGGGAATACGGGTCTTGCTCTGGTGGGCAAGACCTAACCACTACACTACGGAAACTTAGAAATGCCCATAGAAATTAAATGCTATAGATAAAGTTCCTGTATATTAACAGCTTTTCATGCGAATTTTTTGCCATTGTTCATTCAAGTGCCTGACATCATCCAAAATGGACATAAAATACTTGTGCTTTCTGTCTGTATTGTAATTGGGTTAGCTAATTATGTTTTTTTTTTTTTTTTTTTTTTTGCCTATTTGCATAAAGCCTTATCTCCCTAAACCAGAAAATAGGATTGTTTGGTCTTTTTTCTATATTTAGTTCTGGTTCCCTGCTTATTTAAAAAGCTAAACATAAATTTAATGTCTAGAAGAGGTAAGGGAAAAGTCTAAATTTTCTACTAGATAGCATGGCAGGCAGTTATTTAGAATAAATAGATTAATCACAAAGGGTAAGAAGAGCTTTTTAGATCAGTGATTCTTAAACCACAGTCCCATAAAACAAAAATTTTGGTGGGCTAAATTCAAGTTAGTTAACATTTGGTCACTGGAGTTTTCCCCAACCTCCACTACACAAACTAGACGAATCTTGTTAGTGGAAGGATATTCTCGTGCATTAAAAAAAAAAAAGGAATTTCATCTGTTTCCACGTGAATACAGACCATTGATAAATAATGGTCTAACTTGTTATTCTGAAAGGAACAGTAATACTAATGGGGACAGTCCAAATAGTTGACCATACTTGATTGATTTCTTTGACATTTTGGCTGTTTGCTGTGTGATGGTCACTGGTATGTGTGATGGAGTTAAGTGTATGGATATCCTTGAAAAGCCTGGGTCATGTCTTCAAAAGAACTCTGTGACCTGCTATTGACCTCCTGGCTTTGGGGGAGATCCTTACTTGGGAAATGCACTTCACCTCTGGGTGCCCTAGGAATGTTATATTGAATGTAATTTTAATACATAAAGTCTTGAGGTTGCCACGTGTTTATACATTTGTCTCTTTAAAATTGCCTATTTAAAACTGGCTGTAGAAACTACTGCCAAGTGGAGTCCCTTAGGCTTTTTTCAATGAAAGTGATGGTGGAGACAGTGTGGAAAAGTCTGCAATTTATCCTGAATATTTTTTCTTTTTCTTTCTGCTTTCGTTGTAATAAAGAATTCAGTGCCTTTTTTTCTTTTTTTTTTTTTAACCCAAGGTAGTATGTGAGTCTTGGAAAGTGACTCAGTGTGGATGCTGTAATCCTATTCTACCACTTGTTGGTTGTGTGACCTTGGGGAAATTACTTGGTTTATTTATGCCTCAGTATCCTCTGCTGTAATATAGGAATAATGATAGTACTACTCATAGGGTTATTTTGATTACTAAATGACTGGAAGCCATGCCAAGCACTGTGAATAGTGCCCAGTGAGTACATGCTAACTACTCAATAAAGTTTAGCTGTTCTTTTTTATTATTCTATTAATATTTTCACTATTCTTAAAACTGGAAAGAACTACACTTGACCCACTTTTTAATATACTACCCTTGAGTAGCTGGCCTTTGAATTAGTGGTTTTATTAAATTTTTGGCTGATAGTGTTTAATAAATTTTCTGCCAGAATAAAACAGATTTTGGGGGAAGGTTTAGTATAAATTTTCTGTTAGCAGGATTTAGATGTCCTAAACTTCAGATTCGACAAAGATTGCCCCTGCCCCAAATTTTGACTTCAGAATAGATCAAACATAGTTAGGGAGTATTTGGGCTTATTAAACAGGTAGAAATATAAGTCAGTATAACATATCTGACCATTTAACTCTAAACAAAATTCTATAAGGACAAGTTATAGAAAACATTGACTTGAATCCTTAACATTTTTTAATTAAAAAAGATCAATTTTAATGGCAGTGAAAAAATCTTAAATATTTGTTTTTGTGATTTATTTTTTAGGATGAAAGTCAGTTTTTAAAACGTGTTCCATGAGCTGCACCTGCTGTAGGTCTTGAGTTGTAGAAAAAGTGAAGTTCAATTTTATTGCAGAGCCATGATGGTCCCCATTTCAGTATCCCACCTGTGTTCTCCCTCTCTCTAAGCCATCTTAACAATCACTATATTTAGAAGTGTACAAAGCCCCCAGTCTTAAGTGATTTAGAAACAACATGTGAAATTAGTAGAAGTATCTGCCACCAAATATTACTATATGAATTCATGTGTTGAAATTACTTTGAGAGACTTAGGAAAGAGAATAACAACAACATTCAGGAAGAAATGTTAGCGACTGCTAAAAGCAGTAGAGTGATATTCTTCCCGGGCGATTCCAAAATACAGCACTATTAAATAATGGAGACTCTGGTGACTTAATCTCTAATCCTAATGATTTAATTACACACTCATAAAGATTTAGACTAACATTCTAATAACTCATTGTGCTGGGGTGACAAAGAACAAGTTTTGTGTTTAGAGAGAGCTTACATAAAACATGTTCCTTTGAAAAGAAGTAGCCTATCTGTTGAAATTATGCCAGCAGGCAGCATTGCACATTAGCATCAGATACTTCCTCGGTACTATGCACTGTTAAACTATCACAAAACCGTCTTCACTGCAGTCTTGCTCCATTGGAACCCATTCTCAGGGTGGTGTTTGTAAAGATGATTCCCAAATATGAGTCACTCTGCTTAAAGCCTTTAAGTGGCTCCCAGAGCCCTCAAAGGAAGTCCAGACCATCACTGCATCCTTTCTCTTTTTTATTCTTATTCTACCCACCATTTTATTACATAGACATCTTGGCTATTGGGGATTCCCTGGTAAAGAGTCTGCCTGCAATGAGGGAGACCTGGGTTCGATCCCTGGGTCAGGAACATCACCTGGAGAAGGAAATGGCACCCACTCCAGTATGCTTGCCTGGAAAATCCCCCAGATGAAGGAGGCTGGCAGGCTACAGTCCATGGGGTTGTGAAAAGTCGGACACGACTGAGCAACTTAACTCACTTGACTATTGAGTCAGCTCAAGCAACCTCACTGATGGCTAGGTGTCACAGGAGATTGGAGCTAGAGTACAGGCAGTCCTGGAGGTCCAGTTCTCATCTCTGTGGCTTTCCCTACTCCCTATTTCATTCTTTTTTTCTGCAGCCTGCCTTCCTCTGCTTTGACATGGAGGAAATGGCCATCTCACAACTCTTAGTTTAGGTCTTCACTGCAAGTGTTCAGCAGAGATGGAAACTAGTTTCTTGGGCCCTACAGCAAGTTCCTGGGAAAGGGAATCTAAAGGATGAGAGAAAGATGGGCTCAATGGTGCACTGAGCCTGGGGGATGGTCCCAGGGGTAGTAGTGGCTGTGAAAACAGGCTGCCATTTTGCAGGTTGGGAGTGTTCAAAGGGCTCCCAGATAAATACGCAGGGAGCTGTTTGAGATATCCCACCTTTGATTCCCTTCTCCAATTATCCTCAGATGTCTTCAAATAGACTTGGGTTTTTGTTTTTGGTATCGAGGACTGTGATTGCCTTTTATGTAGTTTATTTATGAGAAGCCTAATGCCACCAAGAAGTTGTCTTTTCAACCAGGAGATATATCTTGTGTTTTTGAAAATGTATTCATTTTAATAAATATTTATTAGTTATCTAGATTATTTAAATTGCTATAATATAGAGCTGCATGGGATATAATCGTGTCTAGTTTAAAGGCTATTTTTTGAGGAAATTAACAGTATATATTTAAGCTGCATTTACTTGCATGTCCAGGGTTATAATCCTTTATTCATTAATGTTTTCTCCCAGATCTTGTTCCAGTGTTGTGGCAGGCAGTCAGACTCTTTAATCATTTGCCTGTACAGATGCCTCTGATATATGGGAAGTTTTTTTAAACTCATTCTGGTATGTGTAAGAGAAAAGACATATTGGAAAAACAGAAAATTTCCAACAGCTTTGTTGCAGGACATTATGAGTTTGAGATTAACTCAATAACAAGAGACTTTGTATAATCTGAGAGCCTGGAGGATTTAAGATTATGAACATGGCAAATTGCCCAAATCATTTCTAGAGCTGGAGGTAGTTCAGAGTTGAAGACTTCACAAATAAATACACTCAAAGAGAAAAATCAGAAACATCATTGTCTAAGTCCAAAATGAAGTCACAGTCCTACTGGTGGGAGGACTTGTCCATGGTTGAAGATACAACCTTGTATTTTTAAAGTTCAATATGGGAACTGTTGAGGGGTTATATCATGGGACTATTTCTTAGAATGACAGCGGATGAAAAGTAGGAAACCCTTACAAAGACACATGTTGGTGAACTTATTTGTTAAATATTTGAAATAGCCTTCTCCTGCAGTGAGGGAGGGAGTGTCCTTACTCTTGTGTTCTTAAAATTGAATACCTGAAAAATCCTTTGGAGAGCTGTGCCAGGATCACCAATGGGAAACAAATAGGGAGAAGAAAGTGTAGCCCACTAACATGGCATCAGTAGATGTGCTAAAGCTGAGAATGATCCTTACTCTCAAGCTTCAGTCTGAGAATCAGTTTAGAATTCTTTTTTTATTTTTTTGTCTTCCTTTTTTTTTCTTTTGGCTGCACTTTGCGGCATGCAGGATTTTAAGTTCCCCAGCCAGGAATGGAACCCGTGGCCCCTGCAGTAGTGTGGAATCCCAACCACTGGACTGCCGGGGAGTCCCAGATGAGAGTCCTTAACTGTTGGTTACCTTGTTTCCTTTGTGTGCTGGTTAGTGCCCTCAAAGATGTTGGGGAGCTTTTCCTATGAAGATGGTATGTTAATAATTTCATAAAGATACCATTCAAGAGCCCAATTGGAATACATTTTGAGGTGGAATGTTTTCTCAGCAGTTGGTGATTTTCAAGTACTTTAAATGTACTGCATAACCATACTCAGGTAGCTGGAAAGGAAAATTTACTATTGATATGTACTAATTATGGCAAAGGTAGTCTCCTAACCTTCAGCATTAACTATAGGTCTGTCCTTCATGGAGTGGTGCAAGAATTAATTAATGTGAATTCTGTTTGAGAAAAATAAATAGAAGATGATATATTTACAAGAAGATGACATTTTCCATAGGAGAGGAGCTAAAGTGCTAATTGAATGCAGGTGATGTTCTTGTTTGAAGGAAGGAGTGATATGAACTTTGAAGCCAGTCCTTACTGACAGTGGCATTTTGCTTATCCTAAGGACTTCTTTTCATCTTGTGTTGGGATGGGACATAACAGGTTTTTCCAGTAATACTGACCTGCTCAAATTCATACACAGCTCTCTTCTGCTCCCTTTTTACTTGATGTATCCAGGGGCTGGCCAAAGTTAAAGGTCTCGTCTCTTCTGGAACTGACTAGCCAGCAAAGTAATGGACCACTGACCTAGAGCTCAACAGTCCTAGCCAGTTTTATTTTTTTAATTCAATTTTTACATTCAAGTATATTTTACAATGTTCAGGTCACAAATTTAGCTCTCAAAGTCCTAGACCTTAATCAGCTTGAGAGGAAAAAGCTGCTGAGATTTGTTATGCAATTGAAGGTAAAATTTAACTTGTTCTAGGTATAACACTCAAAGTAAAGTTAGACAAGAATGACTATTTTGGTTATTTTTTTTCAATTTTCAGGCCATCATAGACTCAAAATTTGGTAGAATACAATGAAAATCAATTATTAAAAATAAAAACCAAGGCATAAAAAAGACAAGTTCCAAATTTTCATTAGGCTTAACAGATATAACATCTGCCAAATGTTATAAAAGTGCTAAATTCTTTCCGTTTCTGCACTTATCTCATTTTGGACCCATCACAACCAGTTTACAGACCAGTGTGGGTCCTGGGATTACTTTGAGATATTGAATCTAATTATTTAGTTGAAGTTGAAAAGTTGACATCATGGCTAGATGTTCCTATTTAGGAAATCTCTGAGAATTGTATCTTGACTTAAATTTGTTATATCAATATTGTTGCCTAAAACAACTTCCTTTTTTTCTGATAGAGCCTCAATCAGATTAATCAATCCTATTTAAGTGAAATCTGAGCATCTGCTCAGTCTGGGTGAATCTTGATCATATTTATTACTCCACTTTCCTCTGAATAACTGGTTGTAGGCAGGGACATATGACACAATTCTGGCCAATTAGATGTGAAGAAAATCAGGGCACTTGGGAGAAAGTTTTCGTTCCTATTCAAATGATACGGTGAAATAATAGGAGAGCATGATGCCTGGAGCTGCTATTATACATTTGATAACCTATCAGTTTAGGGAGAAACTTGGATTTTATAGTGAATTATTGAACTGCTTAATGAACTAAACATGTTAGTACCTTTCACACTTCCTATGCAGGATTTTAAAAAAATCCTCTTTATTATTTAAGCAATTTGTAGTTGGTCTTTCTCTAGTTTGCAGCCCAAAGCATCTACACAGAGTAATTTAGGAGTAGTTCAATGCATAGATTTTAATAATGAGCTAATTTTTAAGGAAAAACAAAAATTGATTAATGTTTAAAAAATCAGTTTTCCAAGTAGTGCTCCGCCCCTGGGCCTGTTTTTCCATTAGGTGGACACTCCTAGACTTGCAGGTAAAAAAGCCCCAACAACTAAACTGACCTCTGTCAGATTTGCTCTGCAAGTCAGACATTTCAGCACTAGCACATGTCATAAAAACAAGAGGCACCACAGCTGATGTTTTTGTTTGGTGATATAGGGCATTTCTAATATTTGGGGTCGGATAGGTTAAAAATCAAGTCTTCATCTTTTGCTTGGAGTGTGAAGGAAAGCGCACAGAATACATGGTACTCTCAGAGCAGGCTGGAGGATTTGGATTATCAATAACTGCTGGAAGCTCTGACTGAAGGCTTGCACATTCCTTTCTCTCCCCCACCTCTGGCCCTGGGCGCTCTGCTCTCAGCCTTTAAAGTTTACTGAAATGCCCAGATGGAGGAAGAGAGAAGCTGTGCAGCTGGAGAAATACCTTGTGGTGCAAAAAGAACCATTACCAAGCATTTTGGGAGTTTGAGTGTTTGAGAAGTGGTAATAGAGCTGGGAGATTTTAATTTTTAAAATTAGGAAATAAATGGCACTGTAAAATCTGACATTATGTGGCAGGTATTAGTCCAAGCACTTACTCATTTAATCCTCGCAAGAAGCCCACAAAAACAGATACCATTATTTTTACTCTCTGTTACAACAAAGGAAGGGATTCCAGAGAAGTTAGGTCATTTAGAGACTTACAGACTTTACCGTCCATGCTTTTTCCACTGAATCACGCTTTCTCCATATGGAGTATTTCAGCTATACAGATAAAGACAGAGAATGATTTAAGACTCCCCCAGGTATCCAGTGCTCCACTTTCTCCTTTAGAGAGATTTGACATTACAGATACGGTTGGACCTTGAGCGTTTCTCCCTGCTCCTACCCCTCCCTCTCTTTCTGTGGTCTTTCTTTCTCTGGTATGAAGTTTGGTTCAGTTTTTGGTTAGAGGGGCTGAGTCTACTTTCTCCTACCTCCTGGGTTCTGCTTGCTTAATTAAGCAGCAGTTCTGAAGGCGACTGGAAGTCGTTTTCTTGAGCCTTCTTTCTGTAGCCCAGAGCCCCATCCTAGACAGTAAGCCCAGCTCTGGACCACAAAGGGTAATCTTTTAGCCTTCATTTAGTCCTCATTTCTCTGCTGGTATTCAATAACATCCCACTTCCCGCTGTTGGTCCTGATGACCTGCTGCCCCCAAATTTCAGCCCCTCTTACCACCGTGAGCCTTATAGGAAAACAGAAGGTTTAGGAGAAAAGAAGATATTAATACCTTTTTCAGTGCCATCCTGACGTGTCTATTGCTCACTTGCCGGTTATCAGTAGGTGCCGCAAAGGAGCACCATCTTCCCCTCTACATAGAGCGCAGGCGCACCATCCCAGCACTACACACTGCTAAGTCACCTCAGTCGTGTCCGACTCTGTGCAGCCCCATAGACGGCAGCCCACCAGGCTCCTCCGTCCCTGGGATTCTCCAGGCAAGAACACTGGAGTGGGTTGCCATTTCCTTCTCCAATGCATGAAAGTGAAAGTGAAGTCACTCAGTCGTGTCCGACTCTTAGCTACCCCATGGACTGCAGCCTACCAGGCTCCTCCATCCATGGGATGTTCCAGGCAAGAGTACTGGAGTG
This sequence comes from Giraffa tippelskirchi, assembly GCF_054371585.1. NCBI lineage: Eukaryota > Metazoa > Chordata > Mammalia > Artiodactyla > Giraffidae > Giraffa > Giraffa tippelskirchi. The sequence continues at coordinate 125,568,221 of NC_137276.1, read as the reverse complement.
GGGTGCCATTGCCACACTACGTGTTTCCAGATTGGAGGGGAGATCGGCCAGGCTCTTTGATTTACTATGCATCCTTTTTTTGGTCAAGAATGTCCCATTTTCTCTGAGCTGTTTTTATTCCAAGAAATTAGGTTGATCATTTTGGAAGGTTGGTGAGATTGGTTTAACAGCTCATTTGATATTGAAAGTTTTCCCTCAACCCTATGGTGATAAGCTGTAGAGTGTTGTAGGTCTGCTTAAGGCTTACTACTGATACCTTAGGCAATTCACAGGAATTTGGAGAAGTCATGGCTTTCAGCCCATAACCCCCCAAATATACATTTCCCTTAAGTTAAAAAAATAAAGTCAGGAATGCACCACCATGGAGACTTTGCTGTAATTTGTCTTTTGATTTATTATTTATAGAGTGTTTACTGGCAGGTATATGGGCTTCCTAGTGGCCCACTCTAGTACTCTTGCATGGAAAATCCCATGGACGGAGGAGCCTGGTAGGCTCCTGTCCATGGGGTCTCAAAGAGTCGGACACAACTGAGCAACTTCACTTTCACTGTTCACTCTCATGCACTGGAGAAGGAAATGGCAACCCACTCCAGTGTTCTTGCCTGGAGAATCCCAGGGACAGAGGAGCCTGGTGGGCTGTCGTCTATGGGATCGCACAGGGTCGGACACGACTGAAGCAACTTAGCAGCAGCAGCAGCAGTGACTCAGTGGTAAAGAATTCGCCTGCCAGTGCAGGAGATACAGGTTTGATCCCTGAGCTGGGAAGATCCTCTGGAGAAGGAAATGGCAATCCACTCAAGTGTTCTTGCCTGGGAAATCCCATGGACAGAGGAGCTTGGTGAGCTACAGTCCATGGAGTCGCAAGAGTTGAACACGAATAGCAACTAAACAACAGTAACAAATGGGGAACATAGCACTAGTAAAACAGATGAAAATTCTTAACTTCATGGAACTTACATTCTAGTGGGAGAGACAGACAATAAGGAAAACAGGAAGATTATGACATTTAAAATATGTAGCCTCTTAGGTCATTTACGTTTTTGGACTATGACACATTTGAGAAGGTTCGCATCCGGACAGTAGGAAACTCTTGGTACCACCACCAAACCCCTCTCAACCCTTAAGAGTGATGTTTTTCATGTTCTACCATCTCTTGCCCTTTCTTTCCTCTGGACCAGTCAGTAGAACTGACCACTGTTTAATAAAAAAAAAAAAGGGAGATACATATGAGCTCTTCACACTCAAGGGAGGGGAGACAAAGGGTCATAAAAAATATTTTATGGTAGCTTTTTGTGGTCACTGGCAGTGTTAGCACTAGATGTGAAAGTGACTTTTCTTTTCCAGGAAAGAATTTTGATGTGCTGTCTTAGTGGCTTAGGGCAATCAGGTCTGCCTATGTATCTAGCAAGTTAGAAAGGAGCTTTATACTAAAATCAAGCTTTACATTAAAATTCAAATGGGGGCTGCTTCCATGAGCATTCTTAATATTACTAATAGTATAATATAGGTCATCCGCTGACTGTCCTTTTCTATTTACAGACGATTCCCATAAATCAGATAAAACTATAAGAAAGTCTTCCTTTCCCTCCTTGCTTCCTCTCTTGATTTCTCCCTCCCTCCTTTCCTGTCTTTCTCACTTTAAGTAAATTGCATCAGGGAGTTTATTTTTCCTTTTGTAAGATCTTCCCTTAAGCAGAGCCCTTAAAAATCTTTTGTGATCAAGCATTTTAAAGTGCCTACATGGGCATGGCTTTATAGAGACACAGTTAGATTGACTTCAGTCTAGTCAGCTCAGAATACAGATGAAAAGCAGAAAATTGTATTGTAAAACTGCAGCTTGGACTGGGAACTATCTAGTCAGCAGTGATACACACTGCTTTATGGCTGGTTTGTTCATGGGTATGATGATGGCTCTAGAAGGTAATAGATACTTGATTCAGTTCCCTTGAATAATTCTGAATTCTGGACTAGACCATGGTAATTGATTTAAAGGAGATGTGACTTTTTTTGTTTGGATAGAGATACCGGGAGTAGTGTGTGCTTCCAGTGGGTTTGAATAGGATACTTGATAAATACAAATCAGCTGGTTTCATGGGGTTTTGACTTGTAGCTTTTTCATAACTGATATGTTTATGCCACCAAAATAGCTCTTTCAAAAAAGAAATTGTCATTTGCTAAGATGGCCCTTGGAAGTCACATCCATCATCTGACAGAGTTTATGGTTGGTATGAAACTACTGAAACCTGCTTTAGATGAATAAACCTGGCTAGAGTGGCCTTTAAACCTCAAATCCCCAATTTCAAGAACAAAAGGAAGGGAGCCTGGTCAGAAATACGATTCCAGTTAAATGAATCTTGTTGATTATTTTTATGTGCCTGAATTGAATATTTAAAAAAGAGTCCTTCTGGTTCTTTTATTTACCTAGAATGCACTTGTTCAAGTGGTCAGTAGTAGTGATGGTTCCTAAATACTGACAGATGCTTTTGCATTATTCATCAAAAGAGTTTTCCATCATTAGAATCACATTGCTTTCACAGTGCTGCAAATGTTTTCTGAGATATAAAGAAGATGTGGGCCTAGTTGGTGCTTTTTTAGCTTTCAGATCTGGATTGTGGGGATAAACTGATGCTTGAATTGCCCTTGTTCTGCTAGAGAAAAAGGATTTCTGATGACAGCACTTATTAGCAGTGGGAATGCTGAGTCAGTTGCAAAATTTTAAAATAGCATGCAGACTGGGACGTGATTGTCCTGTGAAGAGATCTTTAGGGAAGCAGCCTTACAGGATGAGGGTCTACAGGTTGTTGACTTCCATACTGAATGTTGTTTCCTAGGGTACGATGAACAGGTGTCCTGGGGAGGCTTGTGTATCTCCTGGGTGTTGACTTATGCTGCTGCCTCAATGCTTTTTTGTGGACTGAAGTCTTGTTGCTCCTGGTGCATGTGTTATGTTTAATATAGCATACCTAGAGTTCTGCCAATAGAACGCAGTGGTCATAGCAAATACCCTCTTCCAACAACACAAGAGAAGACTCTACACATGGACATCACCAGATGGTCGACACCGAAATCAGATTGATTATATTCTTTGCAGCCAAAGATGGAGAAGCTCTATATAGTCAGCAAAAACAAGACCGGGAGCAGACTGTGGCTCAGATCATGAACTCCTTATTGCCAAATTCAGACTTAAATTGAAGAAAGTAGGGAAAACCACTAGACCACTCAGGTATGACCTAAAGCAAATCCCTTATGATTGTACAGTGAAAGTGAGAAATAGATTTAAGGGACTAGATCTGATAGACAGAGTGCCTGATGAACTACGGACGGAGGTTCGTGACATTGTACAGGAGACAGGAATCAAGACCATCCCCAAGAAAAAGAAATGCAAAAAAGCAAAATGGTTGTCTGAGGAGGCCTTAAAAATAGCTGTGAAAAGAAGGGAAGCAATAAGCAAAGGAGAAAAGGAAAGATATACCCATTTGAATGCAGAGTTCCAAAGAATAGCAAGGAGAGATAAGAAAGCCTTCCTCAGTGATCAATGCAAAGAAATAGAGGAAAACAACAGAATGGGAAAGACTAGAGATCTCATCAAGAAAATTAGAGATACCAAGGGAACATTTCATGCAAAGATGGGCTCGATAAAGGACAGAAATGGTATGGACCTAACAGAAGCAGAGGATATTAAGAAGAGGTGGCAAGAATACACAGAAGAACTGTACAAAAAAGATCTTCATGACCCAGATAATCACTTAGAGCCAGACATTCTGGAATGTGAAGTCAAATAGGCCTTAGGAAGCATCACTGGGAACAAAGCTAGTGGAGGTGATGGAATTCCAGTTGAGTTATTTCAAATCCTGAAAGATGAGGCTGTGAAAGTACTGCACTCAATACACCAGCAAATTTGGAAAACTCGGCAGTGGCCACAGGACTGGAAAATGTCAGTTTTCGTGTGGGATCTTCCCAGACCAGGGATCGAATCCATGTCTCCTGCATTGGCAGGTGGATTCTTTACCACTGAATCACCAGGGAAGCCCCTATTCATGCCCATTTTTAAGATTTAATGTCTTTTACATTTCTCTTAATCCAAATATTTCCCCTTCAGTCCTTTTCTTTCAATACCAAGATTTCTTTTCCTTACAATTTGTGTATTAAAGAACTCAAGCCATCTGACCTATAAAGTTTTTCAGGGTTTGGACTTTGCTGATGGAATACATGAATTTGAATTTGAATACATGAATTTGCTGATAAATAAAGCATCACTACAAACAAAGCTAGTGGAGGTGATGGAATTCCAGTTGAGCTATTTCAAATCCTGAAAGATGATGCTGTGAAAGTGCTGCACTCAATATGCCAGCAAATCTGGAAAACTCAGCAGTGGCCACGGGACTAGAAAAGGTCAGTTTTCATTCAAATCCCAAAGAAAGGCAATGCCAAAGAATGCTCAAACTACCGCACAATTGCACTCATCTCACACGCTAGTAAAGTAATGCTCAAAACTCTCCAAGCCAGGCTTCAGCAATACGTGAACTGTGAACTTCCAGATGTTCAAGCTGGTTTTAGAAAAGGCAGAGGAACCAGAGATCAAATTGCCAACATCCACTGGATCATCGAAAGAGCACGAGAGTTCCAGAAAAACATCTATTTCTGCTTTATTGACTATGCCAAAGCCTTTGACTGTGTGGATCACAATAAACTGTGGAAAATTCTGAAAGAGATGGGAATACCAGACCATCTGACCTGTCTCTTGAGAAACCTGTATGCAGGTCAGGAAGCAACAGTTAGAACTGGACATGGATCAACAGACTGGTTCCAAATAGGAAAAGGAGTACGTCAAGGCTGTATATTGTCACCCTGCTTATTTAACTTATATGCTGTGTACATCATGAGAAACGCTGAGCTGGAGGAAGCAAAAGCTGGAATCAAAATTGCTGGGAGAAATATCAATAACCTCAGATATGCAGATGACACCACCCTTATGGCAGAAAGTGAAGAAGAACTGAAGAGCCTCTTGATGAAAGTGAAAGAGGGGAGTGAAAAAGTTGGCTTAAAGCTCAACATTCAGAAAACTAAGATCATGGCATACGGTCCTATCACTTCATGGCAATAGATGGGGAAACAGTAGAAACAGTGGCTGACATTATTTTTCAGGGCTCCAAAATCATTGCAGATGGTGATTGCAGCCATGAAATTAAAAGACACTTACTCCTTGGAAGGAAAGTTATGACCAACCTAGACAGCATATTAAAAAGCAGAGACATTCCTTTGCCAACAAAGGTCTGTCTATTCAAGGCTATGGTTTTTCCAGTGGTCATGTATGGATGTGAGAGTTGAACTATAAAGAAAGCTGAGCACCAAAGAACTGATGCTTTTAAACTGTGGTGTTGGAGAAGACTCTTGAGAGTCCCTTGGACTGCAAGGAGATCCAACCAGTCCATCCCAAAGGAGATCAGTCGTGGGTGTTCGTTGGAAGGACTGATATTGAAGCTGAAACTCCAATACTTTGGCCACCTGATGCAAAGAGCTGACTCATTTGAAAAGACCCTGATGCTGGGAAAGATTGAGGGCAAGAGGAGAAGGGGATGACAGAGGATGAGATGGTCAGATGGCATCAGTAACTCAATGGACATGGGTTTGGGTGGACTCCGGAATTGGTTATGGACAGGGAAGCCTGGTGTGCTGCGGTTCATGGGGTCGCAAAGAGTCGGACACGACTGAGCGACTGAACTGAACTGAACTGAACCTTGAATTTGCAATGATCTTAGCTTGACTGTACCATAATCTCAGCGTGAGGCTGATACAGTCATTTATGTGCAAGGGCACCATCCCATTTTTAAGGCTTGTCATTTGTTTGTTGAGCATATACTCTGGGTCTACTACTAGGCTTTTCTGAATTTACCAGACTTACTAGAATTGTTTTCTGTCTTATGCTTTGCTGTGGCTCTAAGTCAGGCAAATATGACTTAAATATGCATCAGAAAATTTTTAGTAATAAATTTTGGATCAAGTTTGAGGGTTGGGATAAATGACTTCTAGGAATAAAGCAGATATTTTTCTCTTCAAAATTAAAAATTGGAAGTAGTTTTTGTGGTAACTAAAAAAGAATATTTTAAATTCTGAAAACTTTCTCCGTTAAGGCGTTTTTAGTATTTGTCTTTTAAGTTTTAAATCTCTTTTTCAATTCTTATTCCATATGGGCAAATAGCATAATAGATATTAAAACAAAAAGTTATTTTTTAATTTGAAAAATACTATTTAAGTGCAAAAAGAAAACCCAGAAGAAAATGAAGAAGATTATGAATCATCTGTAATTCAGAAACAACTATAGTTGGCATTTTGGTAGTTTTCTAGAGTTTTCTCCTTTTCCTAGGATGTACAATTTACAAACGTAAGGTTGGAGCCTCACTTTCATGTGATTCCCCAGAGTGCAGGAGTCAGAAAAAACCAAGTGTAGATGGTAGATACCAAATGAGGGGATGAATCACAGAAGAACTGAAAGGGCTTCTAAGAATGCTGCCTCATCTATGGTACAGTGAAATCTCACGGACAACTCATGAACAGCTTTAAGAAGTTTACTTATACTGAACTTGGAGTTCTGAGAGAATAAATACTTTGATTAGATGAGTTCTTTGGCCAGCTTGGTGACTCTACTATACTCTGAAAGGTCTAATAAGACACTTTCAATCATATTGTTCATTATTAGCTTAAATGACAACATATTGATTGCCATTTAAGCTAATAGTTGTCATTTCTCACCATTCATATCAACTTACTCAAACCTTAGTTTTAAATGCTAAAAAATCACTGTTCCTGAGATAAATATCAATACAAATCAATCCCAGCTTTTATTCATAAAGTTTTTTTTAATGGCAACAGTTAAGAATTGGATCTCTTTTAGATCTACTCATCAGGAACCACAAAAATCATTAATCCAATGAACAAAAACTTGTGGTGTCACCACTGTGTGCCAGGCACTGTTCTAGGCACAGGGAACCATGAGTGAATAAAACATTTCTATTTTCATGAAGCGAACATTTTAGAGGGAAATGACAAAAAATAAAATCAATGGTTGTTGGTGGCTCAGACGGTAAAGTGTCTGCATACAATGTGGGAGATCCAGGTTCAATCCTTGGGTTGGGAAGATGATCTGGAGAAGGAAACGGCAACCCATTCCAGTTTTCTTGCCTGGAAAGTCCCATGGATGGAGGAGCCTGGTAGGGTACAGACAATGGGGTCCCAAAGAGTTGGACACAACTGAGTCACTTCACTTTCACTTTCAGGAGGCCTCTCCAGACTGGGTGATTAGTATCTAGTCCTCTGGATTACTGAATCTCAGCCTGAATTGCAAGAAGGAGTCAGTCTTGCAAAAATATGGAGAGAAAGCATTTGAGAAAGAAGGAACAATAAGAATGAACTAGGGAAACTTGCGGAGCCCAGTGATCATAGGAAGAGGAGTAGGAGAGGTAGGCTGGAGGGAGATCGTGTAGGCCTGTAGCAAGGAGTTTGGGATTAATTATACTTATTGTGAGAGGCCATTGGATTGTTCTGAAAAGTCTGCTTGACCTTAAAAAGTACCACATTAACAACAAAAAACAACCCAATCACAAAACGAACAGAAGACCTAAATAGACATTTCTTTGAAGAAGACATATCGATAGCCAGTAGACATGTGAAAAAAAATGCTCAACATTGCTACTTATTAGAGAAATGCAAATCAAAACTACAACGAGTTGCCACCTCATACTGGTCAGAATGGCCATCACTACAAATAGTAAATGATGGAGAACGTGGAGAAAAGTGAACCCTTCTACACTATTCATGGAAATGTAAATTGGCACAGCTACTATGGAGAACAGTATGAAGGCTCCTTAAAAAACTAGAAATAGAGCTGCCAAATAATCTTGCAAGGGCTTCCCTGGTGGCTCAGTGGTAAAGAACTTGCCTGAGAATGCAGGAGATGTGAGTTTGATTCCTGGGTTGGGAAGATCCTCTGGAGAAGGAAATGGCAATGCACTCCAGTATCCTTGCCTGAGAAATTCCATGGACAGCGGAGCCTGGCAAGCTACAGTCCATAGGGTCACAAGTCAGGCATGATTCTAAACAGTAACACTAATATGATCTTGCAGTCCTACTTTTGGGCATATATCTGGAGAAAATTCTAATTCAAAAAGATACATGCACCTCAGTGTTCAAAGCAGCACTGTTTGCAATCACCAAGACATGGAGGCAACCTAAATGTGCATCAGAAGATGAATGGATAAAGAAAATGTGATATATATGTACAATGAAATACTGTTGTTGTTCAGTTGCTCAGTCATGTCTGACTCTTTTCAACCCATTAGATTGCAGCACACTAGGCTTCCCTGTCCTTCACTATCCCAGAGTTTGGTCAAACTCATGTCCGTTGAGTCAGTGATGCCATCCAACCATCTCATCCTCTGTCACCCCCTTCTCCTCCTGCCTTCAGTCTTTCCTAGCATCAGGGTCTTTTCCACTGAGTCTGTTCTTCACATCAGGTGGCCAAATATTGGAGCTTCAGCTTCAGCATCAGTCCTTCCAATGAATATTCAGGACTGATTTCCTTTAGGATTGATGTGTTTTATTTCCTTGCTGTCCAAGGGACTCTCAAGAGTCTTCTCCAACACCACAGTTCAAAAGCATCAATTCTTCAGCACTCAGCTTTCTTTATAGTCCAAGTCTCACATCTGTACATGACTACTGGAAAAACCATAGCTTTGACTATACAGAGCTTTGTTGGCAAAGTGATATCTTTGCTTTTTAATGCACTGTCTAGTTTGTCATAGCTTTCCTTCCAAGGAGCAGGTGTCTTTTAATTTCATGGCTGCAGTGACCATCTGCAGTGATTTTGGAGCCCCCCCAAATAAAATATGTCACTGTTTCTACTTTTTCCCTTTTTATTTGCCATGAAGTGATGAGACTGGATGCCATGATCTTAGTTTTTTGAATGTTGAGTTTTAAGCCAGCTTTTCACTCTCCTCTTTCACCCTCATCAGGAGGCTCTTTAGTTCCTTTTCATTTTCTGCCATTAGAATCGTATCATCTCAGTTCATGTGCTGCTGAAGCTGAGCTTGACGTATTTTGAGCATTACCTTACTAGCATACTCCAGTGTTCTTGCCTGGAGAATCCCAGGGACGGAGGAGCCTGGTGGGCTGGCGTCTATGGGGTCGCACAGAGTTGGACACGACTGAAGCGACTTAGCGGTAGCAGTTACTAGCATGTGAATTGAGCGCAATTGTACAGTAGTTTGAACGTTCTTTGGTATTGTCCTTCTTTGGGATTGGAATGAAAACTGAGCTTTTCCAGTCCTGTGGCCATTGCTGAGTGAGTTCTCCAGATTTGTGGCATATTGAGTGCAGCACTTTTAACAGCTTCGTCTTTTAGAATTTGAAATAGGTCATCTGGGATTCACCTCCACTACCTTTGTTTTAGTAATGCTTCCTAAGGCCCACTTGACTTCACACTTCAGGATATCTGGCTCTAGGCAAATGGCCACACCATCATGGTTATCTGGGTCATTAAGACCTTTCTTATATAGTTCTTCTGTGCATTCTTGCCACTTCTTCTTAATCTCTTTTGCTTCTGTTATGTTTCAGTAATGAAATATTACTGTCATAAAAAAGAATAAAATAATGCCACTCGCAGTGACATGGATGGACCTAGATATTATCATACTAAGTGAAGTAAGTCAGGCAGACAAAGACAAATACTGTAGGATATCACTTATATGTGCAATCTAAAATATGATACAAGGGCTTCCCTAGTGGCTCAGTGCTAAAGAATCTGCCTGCCAATGCAGGAGACATGGATTCGTTCCCTGGCCTGGGATGCTCCCATATGCTGTGAAGCAGCTAAGCCCATGTACTGTAACTACTGAGCCTGTGCTCTAGAGCCGGGAGCTGCAACTGCTGAAGCCCATGTGCCTAGAGCCTGTGCTCTGCAACAAGAGAAGCCACAGCAATGAGAAGCCAGTGTACTGTTAACTGGAGAGTAGTCCCCACTCGCTGCAACTAGAGAAAAAGTCTGTGCAGCAACGAAGATTTAGCACAGCCAAAGGTATAAAATTATTTTAAAAATATGATACAAGTAAACTCATATACAAAACAGAAACAGACTCATAGACGTAGAAAACAAACTTATTACCAAAGAGGAAAAGGGGTAGGGGAGGGATAAATTAGGAGTTTGGGATTAGCAGATCAAACTACTATAATAAAATAACAACAAAAACCTATTAAACAAAAAAGAAAAAATACCACAGTAACTATGACTTGGAGAACTTTTATGAGGGGAAGCAGAGACGTCAACTGGAATGCTTAGACATCCAGGAGAGATGATGGGTTGGTTTGGATCACAAGGTTGCCATACTGATGGAGAGAAACAGTGGATTTGGGTTGTCCTTTGGATGAAGAGTTGAGGCTTTCTGAAGCATGGAGAAAGGAAACAGTGATGTTTTGGGTTTAAACATTTAGGGGGTGGGGGGCCATTTACTGAGATGGAGAGGCTAGAGCAAGAGCAGGTGTAAGATTTGTGTGATGTTTAGGATTTTAAGATATCACAGTACTGTGGTCTGGCAGTTGTACATAAAACTGGGACTGAAGGCAGAGGATGATACTGGAAATTTACATTTGGAGTCATCTGTGTGTGGATGGGAATCAATACCCTGGGATTAGGCCACATGACTTAGGGTGACTTAAAAACTCAAGTCCCTTCAACATTTGGAAGCATCTGTATTTTCCTGTCAGAATTTTCAGAGATTGAGAGTCTGCTGACAGTACCCTGAGCTGCTACTTTTTCTGAGCTCTGATATCGTTTAGGAAGAAGGAAAGAAACTAATGTTTGTTCAAGGTGTGACATATGCTGAGAATTGAGCGTGACACTTTTACTTTATCTCATTGAATCTTTACCATGATTCTTGTCTTTAACATGTGAGGTGACTGGCTCAGAGTCAGCCAAGTTGGCCAGGAGACAATGTGACTGAGAAATGAACCCAGGATTTCAGTGCAGGTCTTTGGGCTTGTTTTTTTATTTTTTTCTTCATTCATGTTTGCAATTGACAGAGTTGCAAAGGAGTGGCAATATTTGCTTTTGCAAATTGCATGTGATTTTAAAATAAATGTAACATGTCACATGTTAATTTTTTTTTCAAAGCAGTGCTTGCTCATGGCAAAGACAAGAAAATTCTTTAACAATACAAAAAAACTCTAAGGTGGGAATTGAAGTACCTTTGTCTCTTCCTGTTTAAGTACCATTTCTTTTCCACAAATTATAGAAAATTTCTAAGACTGTATAACATATTTTTCTGTATGTTACAAAACTCAAGTAGAATTGCCATGCTACAAATATTGCTTTGTAACTTTTTATTCACTTAATAATGTATCTTGGACAGCTTTCTGTTTTGGCAGATCTATGATATTATTTTTAATGACATCATAATGTTTTATGGTTAGCTCATTTATTTAATCAGGCCTCATAGACGTTTAGATGATTTCTGGTTTGTAACAATTTCTGGTTTAAACAATTGCAAACAAGGTGGTAGTGTTCAACCATATAATTTCTATTTCTTGCTTTATTATGCTGGTGTTTATCCAGGATAAAATCCCTGATACTGTAATTGCAAGGTCAAAATGGATATTTATTTTAAATTTAGATAAATATTGCTAAGTTGATTCAAATAATATTACCTAATTTATAATCTTACTATTAGCCCCACAACTTCATCCTCAATATCTTTTTTTTCACATTAAAATTTGTGCTTATCTGGTGAAACACTATTTCACTTTTGACTTTAAGATTTTAACCATGGATACTGTTAAGCATTTTTCTATTTATCAGTCATTTCTTGTGTGAATTGTCTATTCTTATCCTTTTGCTGGTTGATTTGCAGGGACCCTCTCAGATCATTAATATTAATCCTTTTTTCTATTATGTCTCTTTACAAAAGTTTTCTCCTAATTTTTTGCTTATTTTGAATGATGTTTATGGTTTATATAGATATTTTTACATGTAGTTACATTTATCATCCTTTTCCATTAAGGACTTCTATCTTTTGCCAATGTTAAAGAAAGTGTAGAATTCTTACTCTAGAAAAGCTTCCGTAAGGACAGACTGTTATATGGCAAAGCTTATGTCTTAAAACTGTGTAGACCATAGTGACTTCCCTAGTGGCTCAGATGGTAAAGAATCTGCCTGCAATGCAGGAGACCTGGGTCAATACCTGGGTCGGGAAGATCCCCTGGAGAAAGGAGTGGCAACCCACTCCAGTATTCTTGCCTGGGAAATTCCCTTGAACAGAGGAACCTGGCGGACTACAGGCCATGAGATCCCCAAGAGTTGGACACGACTGAGCGACTAACACACACACACACACACACACACACACACACACGATGAAGTAGGTCCTGCATTCCATTGACCTACCAATGTCATGTATGACTCGCCCAGTGTTCTGTGTTTCTGCATTAAGATGTCTGTCAGGTATTCAGCAATTTTCCTGTCTACCTCCTATATTTTCTTGGACCGCAGCTCTTTCTTACCCTTTGGTTATTTCTCACTGACTCCCTTCTTCACCATCAAAATTTTTGCTTCCAGTTTCTCCTTCTTGTCCCTGCCACCATCTTGTTTAATATTTCCTACTCTCTCGATCCATGCTGATACCCTCCCTCCCCTCCCTGATGTTTTTTCTGTCCCTTGTCAATTTCTATGTGCTTCCCAAGATTTACCCCAGCAGTCAGAGGGTAATCACGGACACTTCTCAGCCCCGGTTGTTCTTGCTTGGTGGACACCCTTGTACTGCTGAAGAAGTGTGCAAATGTTTGTGTCCACATGAATGTGCTTGTGTGTTAGTGTGGGCAGTTATTTCTAAATGCAGAGAGACTCAAGGAATCTTGTAATCAGATAGTTTGGGTTTTAATGCTGGCCTTCCTTTTTTTTTTTCTTTCTGGGGTTGGCTATTTAGAAAACTTTATAGCACATCTGCTCCAATTATATATGCAAATTTTGCTTAAGAGAAGTTTTTGGGTTTTTTCATTTTTCTCCCATTTTTAGATTTAAGATCTATAGTGCAGTGATTTGAAATATGGACTAATCAAAATGCCGCTTATTTGTGACAGTTACTCAACAATGTTTACATGGTATTTTAAAAAAGGGAAGCTTTTGATATCAGGACCAAAGTTTGAATGGGGACAGAAAATTGTTGAAAAATTGACCTGCATGGATACTCCTAGGCTTTTTCTTTACCACAGGGAGATCTATTTTTATTTTTATTAGCATGGGTTTTTTTCCCCCCACAAAACCACCTGTCACAGAAATAAAGTGCCTGCTTATATGCCATACAACTCGATTTCCAATTGGCTGTGGCTGGAAGGTGCCAGGCCTGCTTCAGATCAGCAGGTAGTTTCTATGAGCCCCTTAGCCCTCCTGAGAAGGAGACTTTGACCTGAAAGCAGCAAAGGCTTGGGGGTGGGGAAGTGCTTTGTTTTCTAGAGAAAAATGTGATCTCTTCCTCCATTGTCCTTTCTTTGACTTGTAGACAGAAAGCCTTACAGGCTCACAGAAGTAGGACTTCTAAGGACAAAATTAGGGCAGTTTGCATGAAATCAGTTGCTCTTTTTTTCTTTCTTCTGTTTTTGGCAAAAAATAATTGACTCTGTGAACCAGTAGTTAGTGAGAGATATAGAGGCTTGAGTGTAAGAATTTGGAAACTGGTGGGGGTTTAGGAATTTGTTTGCATACAAAGCAGACTTTCCTTTAAAATGAAATTAAAACACAGAAGGTAGGTGGCAAGTGTGTACAGTGACTTTGAGAAATGAATGAGACACTAACAACCTCGACAAATACTTCCTCTACTTTAGTGTGTGTAGCCCACTGTGTACATTTCCTGTTAAGGTATCTTTTTAAAGAGATGACTCTGGATGGGATGTAGGTGAAATCAGATAAAATACGGATGGTCATAAGGCTCAAAATTAAGAACGTACCTCTTCCCCACTTAGCAGCTAATTACAAGTTAGGGTAAGGGCTTCTCTGGTGGCTCAGAGGTAAAGAATCTGCCTTCAGTGCAGAAAATGTGGGAGATGTGGGTTCAATTCCTGTGTCAGGAAGATTCCCTGGAGGAGGAAACGGCAGCTCACTCAAGTGTTCTTGCCTAGGAAATCCCATGGACGGAGGAGCTTGGCAGGCTATATAGTCCATGGGGTCTCAAAAGAGTCAGACACAACCGAGTGACTAACACACAAGTTAGAGCGGATCGGAAATTGTCCTGAGCAGCCCCCAAGGGGACAAAAGGTTATGGAGACATAGTCAGTAATGGTTAGTTGAAAGTCAGAATTTCATATCTTTTAACTCTTGCTTTAACTGGGATGTTTCATATTTTATCAGTAGGGGATGAGACCTTGTGCTGATATCCTAAATACAACTAAGCTAGCAAACCTTTGCTTCTTTCACATACGTGACTCTGAATTAAGTGCTGTGCCTGGGAAACAGATTCACTCCCACTGACCACATGCTCAGTGGGTCTGGTGAGTGGTAATGCTGCCTGGAACTGTGATTTCCGTACTTAAATGGGCCTCAGAATTACCTGGGAGAGCTTTTAAAATACAGATTCTCAAGCAACAAGGATTTCTGGAGACGTGTGTAGCAGTTTGTACAAAGAAAGCCGAGTTTGGGGACCCGTTGCTGCCTTAAGAGAAGCTGGATATGTCTGAGGACCACACTTGACTTCTGTCTCCTAATAGCTGTGTACATTTTGACCCATGTACGCATGCATGCTCAGTTGCTTCAGTCGTGTCCGACTCTTTGCAACCCCATGGACTGTAGCCCACCAGGCTCCTCTGTCCATGGGGATTCTCCAGGCAAGAATACTGGAGTGGGTTACCACACACTCCTCCAGGGAATCTCGCCGACCCAGGGATGGAATGCATGTCTCCTGCGTCTCCTGTGCTGCTGAGGGTTCTTTACCCATGAGCCACTGGGGAAGGCCACATTTTGATCTAACCATCGGTCAAATAACAAGCTAGCATTTCGAAGTTAATGTGTAATATAGTCAACTTTTTATTCTTTTTAACATGCCCAGTAGAGATGCTTTTGTGCTTTGACACGATTTTTCTTGTAGAACTAAGAGAAAATATTTTACTGGCTTTAGGCAAGGTTAAGCCTCACTTAAGTCCCCTTGTCCAGTGTCACCAAGGAAACAACCAAGATTAGAAGTAAGCAATAAATGAAACTGGCTTTCTAGTTACAAAGAACAGATGTGTGTGTGTGTTAGTCTTTCAGTCGTGTCCGACTCTTTGCAACCCCACGAACTGTAGACCGCCCATCTTCTCTGCCCATGGAATTCTCCAGGCAAGAATACTGGAGTGGATTGCCATTCCTTTCTCCAGAGGATCTTCTTGACCCAGGAATCAAACCCTGGTCTCCTGCGTCGCAGGCAGATTCTTTACTGTTTGAGCTACAGGGAAGTCCTACTAAGAATAGATACCAAGGTCTAAATTTTTACTGTGGTAAACAGAGTATTTATAAAGTAATCATAACTACTGTTTGCATACTCTTAGTAAAAAGAAAAACAAGTACATGGCCTAGAACAAGAAAAATTTTAAAACTGTATCAAGCGTTCTTATTATGTTCTTCAGGGGTCAGGCTCGAACTCTGTGTCTTGTGGTGTTTACCTGATCCATGCCACATCCTCCACCTTCATTCCTTATTGTCCTTGTTTTATTGTTATTTTTATATACTACTGACTAGAGTTGTCATTCCCACGTGCTAGATAAAGTTTCCGAAAGCTAGACCTAGTATGTTACAGATTTCTAGTATTTGCTAGAAAGGGTCTAAGGAACCAGGAAAAATAGTCCTTGTTTTCATAAATCATAAAACTGAAGGCAAAGCCATTGGAAAGACTTATCAGTGATGAGCCAGTTTGTGGTCTAGATGGGACTTGAAGGCAGACAGTCCATATGATGAAACAGAATGAGAGTTGCTCTAGGGCCCAGAGCACCTGATTTCAAGCCTGGCTCTGTCATATCCTAGCTTTATGACCTCAGACAGGGTCTTCATTTCTCTGACTCTATAGTAAGAGGCAATTAATTATCTCTACCTACTTCACAGAAACGTTAAGAGGAATAAGTCACATAATGTATGTCAGTGCTCTTAACTCTGGATACACAGTAGAATCCTTGGGAAGTTTAAACAAATCACCAAACAAAACAGATACTCAGTCCAGTCCCATCCTGAGAGATGCTAATTTAACTGATATGTGGTGGGGCTTTGTGATCAGCACTTTTAAGAAGGTCCCCAAGTGATTTTAATGTGCTCCAGGGTGGAGAACCATGAAAGAGCCTTGCTGGATGCCAATGATCTTTATAAACACAGGTCAATATTTACTGTGGCTTGGGAATTTTGCTCCCAGATAGTCCGTACAATGCTGTATCACTAAATAAATGACAGAACAGTATCCATAGTCTTTTATATATATATGTGTGTGTGTGTTATGACAAGCCATATTGTTGAATAGTGACAACAACGTCATTTCTGATCTTATGTTGACATAGAAAACTGTTTACATAGTGGTTGAAGCTAAATTTAGAATTTTAAAATTAATTCATATCCCTCTTCCCCATGGGATAACATTGAAACAAAATGAACAAAACTATATTGTTATGAATTCTTGTTTGTGTTTCATTTGTTTCCCAGGGCTAACAGTTTTAGAATATAAAATAGGTCTTATTGAAAAGGAAGGTATCATGTGAAAGGCTTTAATAAAATAGAAAAAACGTTCTGACATTTGAAAAATTGCTGATTAATTCATTTCATCCTTTCTGTGACCTAAATCCTCCCATATGTATTTATCAGCTTTGCAAACAGATTGACTTTGTGCATTTAGAGTTTGCAAACAAGTTTCAGAATGTTACTGCTAACCAATTAGTTCCTAAAAGCCTTTCAAATAATCTTATCGTCTCCACAGGAGTGATTTAGGCAATGAAAAAAAAAAAGTTTGTTCTTTACTGAGAAGAATCATGACTTAGTAAGAGTGGAGCTCGCCACGGCTGTTCGTAAGCATACTTATTCATGAGCTGATATTAGTTGAGTTTAAGGCCTGATTACTGGAAAGGAAGAGCATTTCCAGTTGAAGCCATTCTCTGTGAGAGCAGTTATATTTTGTATACAGATCATTTTTGAAAATTCATATCTATAGTAAGAGATCCGGATGTTAATCAGCTTTTTTTTTTTTTCTCTTTAAAGTTACTCTAATAGGCTTTTGGATTGAACTAGGCTTTTAGCTTATCGAAAGATAAAATAATATTTGTGAAAGCCAGATCAGCTGTTTGTAGACTCATGGAGCTTAGAGGAAAATGCATTTTGAGGGAAGTAGGATAATCAGCTTTTTTCAGTGAGCCTCTGAAGTCCACACAGCTAGTTAGTGACAGAACCCAAACCAGAGCTCTTTTTGCCAGCCCTCCTTCTGCCCCTAAACCCAGACCAACTGTGTCATCCAGTCCAGCAGCAGGGTGTCTCAGGACTCACTGTGTACCAGGTCCCAAAATATGTCTTGGGTCTGTGCTGAGAACTAAGTATACCCTGTACGTCTGCTCTGATGATTTTAGGAAATCTCCCTTTTCCTCCCTTTGATAGAAGCATTACCTGCATTATTTGGCACCTTTTCCACATAGAAATGAAATTGTTTTCAGAAACGAATCCCTTTCAGCCACACAGCTTTACTCTGATCGGTGGAAGCTGGCAAGAAATCAATTCACATTTCTTGTGTAGCTTTTGGCTGAAAAGATTCTATTGTAGAGGATCTGGCCTTTTTTTTTTTTTTTGCCTGCTAATGCAGTTTGTTGATCAGTGTCCCAGAATAGATGTGTTTACAAAAGAGCGCAAGTGATATTTTTGTGTGTCCTCAACACAGACATGGCCATGAGCCTGTGTGCGAGAGACTGTCTCAAGGTGACCTTTGGAGCAGAGAACGAGCAGGGCACCAGGTGAGCTCATTACTGTTGGAGGGGATTTTGCTTCTTGGCCTTTCAGAGAACAGAGCTAGGAAATACATGCAGCTCCACACACACACAAACATACAAATACATACACAAATGCTTGTGTCTCTGTGTATATGATTTTGTTCACTTTTTGTGTTTGTTTTGTCTTGCACTCCTCTCATTCTTATTGATTTAATTTTGAACATGTAGGATCCTACGAGGGGTGTCACTCCTTTTTTTCCCCTCATCACTCAATTCTCTTCCACCCTTATAGGTAACCACCTTCACTGTTTCCTGGGTTATCCTTCCTGTATTTCTTTTTGTAATGATGAACAATATTTATATATTTAAAAATTCATATGCTTTCTGTTACACAAGAAGTAGCATACTATAAATTATATATGCTTGTTTATACTTTGCCTTTTTCACTTATAATTTTAATGTATATAAATTATATCTCAAAGCTATTAAAAGTCACTATCAGCTGGCATGTATGGCATTCCTAACACAATGTGATTTTCTCTGATTTGACCTTGGCTTAAAGAATGAAACCCATTTGGATGCCGTGTAGACTAAGTGGAAATGTTTGGAATCTGCCCTCAAATGATTCTATTATGATACTTTAAATTGGAAGTATATTTTTTAACAGCATTTTCTGCTTGAGGGACTTAGTGAACTGATAACCCCTGAAGAAAGTTACTTAATATTTTAAACTGACTGTGGCAGAAATGATTGATTTAATCCCTCTAAAGAGTTGAATTCTAAAGGACCTTATAGACCACTTTGCTATGCCTTTTATTTTACAGATGAGACTCAGAGAGCTTTAAAACTCTAATTATGTAATAAAGTTAGAAATGCAGTCCTCGACTTATCGGTTCTACTCTTTAAATATTTATACTATTCTGTTAGGCAGTGATTAAAATGATAATTATTAAGACTCTGTAGAAACATGGAAAGCTGTTTATAATACAAATAAAAAAAAGAGCAGCAGGCCAAATGGCTTAAATATCATGACTGCAACCAATATGACAAATTTGTGTTCATATTGAGGTCTGGAGCATAACAGACAAAAACAATATATGTGTTATGTAATGGGTTAAAGGGCATTTCTCCCTTAATGTTCTTGAACATTGCGGCATTGTATCCAACTAAACTTCTTTTCTAAAAATATTAAAGCTACCACAGGGAGAATGTGAGATCAAAGAGATTGTTGGTAGCTGCCTGAATCTGTCACCTGTGTTTGCACTTTTCCTAAGATACTTTCCAGCACTGGAAATGTGTGATGAGGTTCTATTATCCTATGCCTCTGACACTCTTCCATTGTTTACCCGCCCCTGGAATTTTGCCTTTATTCCCTTGTTTCTCACCCTGTTTTATGGAACCTACTGACCCAGCATAGCTGGCGAATGACTTTTATAGCAGGTAGTACCTACTGTTACCCATCTCAACTGAATGCAGAACATAAAGAAATTATGCTGACCCTTAAGTAATTTAGGGCTTCCCTGGTGGCTCAGATGGAAAAGAATCTGCCTGCAATGCAGGAGACCTGAGTTTGATTCCTGGGTCAGGAAGATCCCCTGGAGGAGGGCATGACGACCCACTCTAATATTCTTGCCTGCAGAATTCCATGGACAGGGGAACCTGGAAGGCTAAATACAGTCCATGGGGTTGCAAATAGTCAGACATGACTGAGCGACTAATACTTAAATAATTTAGATAACACTGGGACAATATTTTGTCTCTAACAAGGGTGATTATTACCCAGTGGAATGAGTTGCAAAGATTGAGGGTGCTCCTTCTCTGGTTAGCTGTAAAACTCCAAAGGACCGTCTACTATCAGGTTTGAAGAATGGAGCAATAGGTTTAGATGACTTTCAATCTGGTCAAAAAACAATTTCAGAAATCAGAGCACTCATTCATGGATTCGCCTATCGTGTGGCTGTGATGCCTGAAAAGCAGCCATAAAGAAAAGAAAGTACTGTGCCATGATGAGCCTGCCTCAGTTCTTTGTGGCTTTGGACCCTGCCCTCTGTAAGAATTCTATTTCTGGTCAGAGTTGCCACATTAGCTTAAGCTTCATCTAAATGCAAGTTCACTAGACTTGTTTTTTTCAGGTTGACTCTAACAATATGTTTGTGTGTGTATGCTAGAGAACATCACAGGGAAAGCATAAAGCAGCTACATATACAATTTAAGCAGCACTTTGTTTCAGACCCTAGCTTGGCCAAGAACGTTTGGATCATATATACTAGTTCACGGCAGTGGATAATGCTAGGGTTTCAGCCCATGACTGGCCCATATCGCTAGTGTGATAAATGTGAAGCTAGTAAATATTTAATATACTATTCAAACACACTCTCTCTCTAACGGTTTGGGTCTCATTTTCTAAAATGTTCGGATTTCTTTGGACGATGCTTGCTAAGTGGTACGTGGTGTTAGCTCAACTAACTGATTAAACTTTTATGTCACTGTGCTTTTCCTGTTAAAAAGTTGAGAATATTATATCCATAATGGTTTTATTTCAGGGAAAAGAAATGGGACTGTGAAGAGTCCAGGGAAAGAAGAGGCAGAGTGAACACACTGTCTGATATACAGACAGTCCTTCCTAGAGGTCTGCAGTCCTCACTTTAGGTCTTTGGTGATACAGTTAAATCAACTTTCTGTTCAGGCATAAGCAGTTCATTTTATTCTCCTTTCCCAAGCAGACATCTTCCTGAATTATAACTTTTATGCCCCCTCTCTTTTGCTTGGAAATATCTAGTGAATCTGTTTTTGCCATTGTATTTAAATCTTAGGTGAGGCGTTCCTACCTCTATACATCTAGTCTTATCTGACCCCAAAAATCAAATATCCTGTTATAATACCCTTTTAGGACACTGCATCCTTTCCTATCCTCTGATTAAACCCATACTCTTTCCTGTCCTCAAGGCTCCACTGACACTGTTTTATTACCACCTTCTCCCTACCCCCACATGCTGTATTCTCTTTTTGCTATGGACTTCCATATATTTTTGTCATGGCATTTCAGTTCAGTTCAGTCGCTCAGTCGTGTCCGACTCTTTGTGACCCTATGAATTGCAGCACGCCAGGCCTCCCTGTCCATCACCAACTCCCGGAGTCTACCCAAACCCATGTTCATCGAGTCGGTGATGCCATCCAACCATCTCATCCTCTGTCGTCCCCTTCTCCTCCCGCCCCTAATCCTACCCAGCATTAGGGTCTTTTCCAATGAGTCAACCCTTCGCATGAGGTGGCCAAAGTATTGGAGTTTCAGCTTCAACATCAGACCTTCCAATGAACACCCAGGATTGATCTCCTTTAGGATGGATTGATTGGATCTCCTTGCAGTCCAAGGGACTCTCAAGAGTCTACTCCAACACCACAGTTCAAAAGCATCAATTCTTCTGCGCTCAGCTTTCTTCACCGTCCAACTCTCACATCCATACACGACCACTGGAAAAACCATAGCCTTGACTAGACGGACTTTTGTTGGCAAAGTAATGTCTCTGCTTTTAAATATGCTATCTAGGTTGGCCATAACCTTCCTTCCAAGGAGTAAGCGTCTTTTAATTTCATGGCTGCAGTCACCATCAGCAGTGATTCTGGAGCCCAAAAAAATAAAGTCTGACACTGTTTCCACTATTTCCCCATCTATTTCCCATGGAGTGATGGGACCACATGCCATGATCTTAGTTTTCTGAACGTTGAGCTTTAAGCCAACTTTTTCACTCTCCTCCTTCACCTTCATCAAGAGGCTCTTTAGTTCTTCTTCACTCTCTACCATAAGGGTGGTGTCATCCGCATATCTGAGGTTATTGATATTTCTCCAGGCAATCTTGATTCCAGCTTGTGTTTCTTCCAGCCCAGCGTTTCTCATGATGTACTCTGCATATAAGTTAAACAAGCAGGGTGACAATATACAGCCTTGACGTACTCCTTTTCCTATTTGGAACCAGTCTGTTGTTCCATGTCCAGTTCTAACTGTTGCTTCCTGACCTGCTTACAGGTTTCTCAAGAGACAGGTCAGATGGTCTGGTACTCCCATCTCTTTCAGAATTTTCCACAGTTTATTGTGATCCACACAGTCAAAGGCTATGGCATAGTCAATAAAGCAGAAATAGCATTCATGGCATTTATTTTTAAAAATATCAATAATAAGACTGTAATAATAGCTACCATTTATAGTGTTTATTTTGTGCCAGGCACTGCTTTTGGTACTTTACATGGATTAACTCATTCAGTCTTCAACAACATTTCAAGGGGTGAGTAACATTATTCCCATTTTATAGACAAAA
Organism: Giraffa tippelskirchi; assembly: GCF_054371585.1. Classification (NCBI taxonomy): domain Eukaryota; kingdom Metazoa; phylum Chordata; class Mammalia; order Artiodactyla; family Giraffidae; genus Giraffa; species Giraffa tippelskirchi. The sequence continues at coordinate 125,545,950 of NC_137276.1, read as the reverse complement.
ACGTGGAGGCATGTTGTTGTTCAGTTGCTGAACAAGTTATGTCCAACTCTTTTGCGACCCTATGAACTGTAGCATGCCAGGCTTGTCTGTCTTCCACTATCTCCCAGAGTTTGCTCAGATTCATGTTCACTGAATCTGTGATGCTATCTAACCATCTCATCTTCTGCTGCTCCCTTCTTCTGTCTTCAATCTTTCCAGTCATCAGGGATTTTTCCAATGAGTCGCTTCTTCACATCAGGTGGCCAAAGTATTGGAGCTTCAGCATCAGTCCTTCCAATGATATTCAGAGTTGATTTTCTTTAGGATTGACTGGTTGGATCTCTTTGCAGTCCAAGGGACTCTCAAGAGTCTTCTCTAGCACCACAGAAAAAATTGAAAGGATCAATTCTTTGGTGCTCAGTCTTCTTTGTGGTTCAACTCTCGCCTCTGTACATGACTGCTGGAAAAACCATAGCTTTGACTAGACAGACCTTTGTCTGCAAGGGATGTCTTTGCTTTTTAATACGCTGTCTAGGTTTGTCGTAGCTTTCCTTCCAAAAAGCAAGGGTCTTTTAATTTCATGGCTGCAGTTACCATCTGCAGTGATTTTTGGAGCCCATGAAAAGAAAATCTGTCACTGCTTCCACCTTTTTCCCCATCTATTTGCCATGAAGTGATGCGGTTGGATGCCATGATCTTAGTTTTTTGAATGTTGAGTTTTAAGCCAGCTTTTTCACTCTCCTCTTTCACCTTCAACAAAAGGCTCTTTAGTTCCTCTTCACTTTGTGCCATTAGAGTGGTGTCATCTGCATATCTGAGGTTGTTGATATTTGTCCTGGCAATCTTGATTCTAGCTTGTGATTCATCCAGCCCATCATTTTGCATGGTGTACTCTGCATACAATTTAAATAAGCTGGGTGATAATACACAGCCTTAACATACTCCCTTCCCAATTTGGAACCAATCAGTTGTTTGGTGTCTGGTTCTAACTATTGCTTCTTGACCTGCATACAGGTTTCTCAGGAGGCAGGTAGGGTGGTCTGGTATTCCTATCCCTTTCAGAATTTTCCACAGTTTGTTGTGATCCACACAAAGGCTTTAGCATAGTCGATGAAGCAGAAGTAGATGTTTTTTTGGGAATTCTCTTGCTTTTTCTGTGATCCAACAGATGTTGGCAATTTGAGCTCTGGTTCCTCAGCCTCTTTGAAACTCAGCTAACATATCCAGAAGTCCTTGTTTCATGTACTGCTGAAGCTTAGGTTGAAGGATTTTGAGTATAACCTCACTAGCATGTGAACTGAGCATCACTGTACAGGGGTTGGAACATTCTTTGGCATTGCCCTTCTTTGGGATTGGAATGAAAACTGACTCTTTCTAGTCCTGTGGCCACTGCTGTGTTTTCCAAATTTGCTGGCGTAACTAAGTGCAGCACTTTCACAGCATCATCTTTTAGGATTTGAAATAGCTCAGCTGGAATTCCATCACCTCCACTCGCTTTGTTCATAGTGATGCTTCCTAAGGTCCACTTGACTTCACACTCCAGGATGTCCAGCTGTAGGTGAGTTACCACACCATTGTGATTATCCAGGTCATCAAGACCTTTCTTGTACAGTTCTTCTCTGTATTCTTGCCACCTCTTAATATCTTCTGCTTCTTATGGGTCCTTATTGTTTCTGTCCTTTATTGTGCCCATTCTTGCATGAAATGTTCCCTTGGTATCTCTAATTTTCTCGAAGAGATCTCTAGTCTTTCCCATTCTGTTATTTTCCTCTATTTCTTTGCATTGTTCATGTAAGAAGGCCTTCTCATCTCTTGTTGCTGTTCTCTGGAACTCTGCTTTAAGTTGGGTATATCTTTCCTTTTCTCCTTTGCCTTTTACTTCTCTTCTTTTCTCAGCTATTTGTAAGGCTCCTCAGACAACCACTTTGCCTTGTTGCATTTCTTTTTCTTGGGGATGGTTTTGGTCACCATCTCCTGTACAAAGTTATGAACCTCCATCCATAGTTCTTCCTGTACTCTGTCTACCAGATCTCATCCCTTGAATCTATTCACCACCTCTACTGTATAATCATAAAGGATTTGATTTAGGTCATACCTGAATGGTCTAGTGCTTTTCCCTACTTCAATTTAAGTCTGAATTGTAAAAAGGAGCTTCTGATTTGAGCCACAGTCAGCTCCAGGTCTTGTTTTTACTTATTGTATAGAGCTTCTCCATCTTTGCCTACAAAGAATATTATCAATCTGATTTCAGTACTGACCATCTGGTGATGGCCATGTGTAGAGTTGTCTCTTGTGTTGTTGGAAGAGGGTGTTTGCTATGACAAACACCCTTGACAAAACTCTGTTAGCCTTTTCCCTGCTTCATTTTGTACTCCAAGGCCAAACTTACCTGCTATTCCCAGTATCCTTAGACTTCCTACTTTTGCATTCCAATTTCCTGTGCTGAAAAGGACATCTTTTTTTTTCTTTTTTGGTGTTCTAGAAGGTGTTGTTGGTCTTCAAAGAAATGGTTAATTTCAGCTTCTTCAGCACTAGTGGTTGGGGCATCGACTTGGATTACTGTGGTGTTGCATGGTTTGCCTTGCAAACAAACAAATCATTCTCTCATTTTTGAGACTGCACCCAAGTACTGCATTTCGGACTCTTTTTTTGACTATGAAGTTTACTCCATTTCTTTTAAGAGTAGTAAATATAATGACATCTGAATTAAATTTGCCCATTCCTGTCCATTTTAGTTTACTGATTCCCAAGATGTTGATGTTAACTCTTGCCATCTCCTGCTTGACCACGTCCTATTTACCTTGATTCATGGACCTAACATTCTAGGTTCCTATGCGATAGTTCTTTACAGCATTGGACTTTATTTTCACCACCAGACACATCCATAACTGAGAGTCATTCCTGCTTTGGCCCAGCCTCTTCATTCTTTCTGGAACTATTAGTAATTGCCCTCTGCTGTTTTCCGGTAGCATATTGGACACCTTCTGACCTGGAGGACCCATCTTCTGACATCGTATCTTTTTGTCTTTTTATACTGTCCCTAGGGTTCCCTGTGGCAAGCATGCTGGAGGGTTGCCATTAACTCTTCCAGTGGACCACAGTTTGTCAGAACTCTCCACTATGACTCTTCCATCTTGGGTGGCCCTGCACAGCAGGGCTCAGAGCTTCACTGATTTACCCTTGCCCCTTTGCCATGATAAGGCTGCAATTCATGAAGGGGCATGGAGGCACTGAGGGATAAAATAATGAACCTAAGCTCATACAAGCAAGTGGAAGATTTGGAATTCTGTCCCAGGCTGTCTGGATTGAAATTGTGTTCTTAACCACAGTTCTAAACTACTATTTGTAAGTTATCTTTCTAGAGGTTTCATTCTTTTAAAATTTAACTCTTTAAGTCAAAGTCTCCTTGTTCTCTGCTTTACCTCATTATATAAATCTGTGCCTAGAGCAGGAGTGACTCTGTAAATACCTATTTATTGATGTGACCTGATGTCAGAGGTCAAAGAAATTCTAATAGATTTTTCTGGGAGTTTTGACTTGCTTGGTTAGACTTGATGATTTTATCTTGATAAACTGACTGTTTTCTGTTCTCCCTCTAACTGTTGGTATGAGATGGTCAGGGTGACTGTTAAGAATTTAAATCCATGACATTTATTACCTAAATGAATGGTGCTAAGTGGTGGGTAAATTTACTAATGTGTGTGAAATCAAATCTCAAATTTTGTTCTGTGCTTCAAAGTAAACATTTTAAATTTGCATGTTTTTTTCTTCAGTTCAGTTCAGTTGCTCAGTCGTGTCTGACTCTTTGCAACCCCATGAATCGCAGCACGCCAGGCCTCCCTGTCCATCACCAACTCCCGGAGTCCACACAAACCCATGTCCATCGAGTTGGAGATGCCATCCAGCCATCTCATCCTCTGTCGTCCCCTCCTCCTCCTGCCCCCAATCCTTCCCAGCATTAAGGTCTTTTCCAATGAGTCAGCTCTTCGCATGAGGTGGCCAAAGTATTGGAGTTTCAGCTTCAACATCAGTCCTTCCAGTGAACACCCAGATACTGATCTCCTTTAGGATGGACTGGTTGGATCTCCTTGCAGTCCAACGGACTCTCAAGAGTCTTCTCCAACACCACAGTTCAAAAGCATCAATTCTTCTGCGCTCAGCTTTCTTCACCGTCCAACTCTCACATCCATACATGACCACTGGAAAAACCATAGCCTTGACTAGACGGACTTTTCTTGGCAAAGGAATGTCTCTGCTTTTAAATATGCTATCTAGGTTGGTCATAACCTTCCTTCCAAGGAGCAAGTGTCTTTTAATTTCATGGCTGCAATCACCATCTGCAGTGATTTTGGAGCCCAGAAAAATAAAGTCTGACACTGTTTCCACTGTTTCCCTATCTATTTCCCATGAAGTGATGGGACTAGATGCCATGATCTTATTTTTCTGAACATTGAGCTTTAAGCCAACTTTTTCACTCTCCTCTTTCACCTTCATCAAGAGGCTCTTTAGTTCTTCTTCGCTTTCTGCCATAAGGATGGTGTCATCTGCATATCTGAGGTTATTGATATTTCTCCCGGCAATCTTGATTGCAACTTGTGTTTCTTCCAGCCCAGCATTTCTCATGATGTACTGTGCATATAAGTTAAATAAGCAGGGTGACAATATACAGCCTTGACGTACTCCTTTTCCTATTTGGAACCAGTCTGTTGTTCCATGTCCAGTTCTAACTGTTGCTTCCTGACCTGCATACAGGTTTCTCAAGAGACAGGTCAGATGGTCTGGTATTCCCATCTCTTTAAGAACGTTCCACAGTTTATTGTGATCCACACAGTCAAAGGCTTTGGCATAGTTTTTTTCTTAAGCAGTATTTTATTACTTGCATATTTGATATGTCAGATCAAAGGAGTAAGAGCAACCTGTACTTCACCTTTCTTACAATATCAAGTCCTACAAATATATTTAATTTTGCACAGTTTTTCCTTGATTTTTTGGGGGGAAGAAAAGGCTCTTCATGGGGCAAATGGTCAAAGTTGGTTATGTTAAAGTTATTTTGAGAACTCTGTGCATACTGTGTTAAGCTCTGGGACCAAATTCTTTCCTATTTAGTATAATGACAAGTTAGCCAAAGAAGCTGAAGTCTAACATTGAAGTTTTGCTTACTATGTTTCTTTTATCTAACAGCATGCTGCTTGATAAGGTAGGCGCTCAGAGCTAGTTGTTTCTGGTCCTCTAATGGTTACATCTGTGCCTGTGTGTTAGTCAGTGAAGCAGAAGCAGTTTCTGGCTGAGGCAATGAGAAAAGGGCATTTAGAAGAGTATTGTATAACTTGGAGAGCCAAGGGGGAAAACTGAATAATTTGCCAGCTTTAGGAAGGATAACTGTGACAATTGTAACATCTTGAATGTCCAACCAGGAGCATCTCTGAAGTTTTGGCCTTTGAAATGACTCAGTTCCGTTTTCATTCAGTGCTCTACTCAGAATTTCTGTTTCTTGGAAGGGAGCCAGATTTGTTCTCCACTTAAGCCAGGTGCTCATTTCTTGCTTGGGATGGTTGACAGGTCACTGTAGGCACATAAGATGGGAAAATAAGTATTTCCAAAGGAAATGTGAGCACCATTAACAAAGAAAAGGAAATGGACATCAACAAAAGATGCTCACTGCCATCAAGTTTCATTTCAAAACAGAGAGTTTAAATGAAAGCATTAACTTGGATAATAAGTGAGTTGGATTTTACCTGAGTTCAATCACCAAGTTATTTCTCTACTTAGAAAATCCTGGCAGCCAAATTCCTTAACAAATATTTTATATTTGTGTAAACTTGATTTTTTTTTTCTGACCACATTTTAAAATGTTTACTTTGCTGTTTTCAAGCATACACAAAATTATAATGTGAACCCATATGCAACTTCAACAATTGTTGAAACATTTTGCCATTCATGTTTTTGTTAATTGCATTTGGAAGCATTAACATAAGATGATTTTATAGTTGGCTATATAAAAGCTCACGAGATTTAACATTAAGTCTGAAACTTGCTTTATGAATGTATATTCAAGTATCAAATTATTGTTGGTCTTATACCAAAAAGCATGTTGCCAGTTAGAAAAAAAGATATTCTGTTCAATGGTCATGCATTGTTTATCTAGAAGTAGACTTTTATTTCCATCAGTGAGGCTTTTTTCTGGCTTAAGCCTGATAAATCAATTCTTCAACAGCTCTGTTTTCAGGTTACCTCTTCTGAATTTGTCTTCTGGCTCTTGGAGGCTTTAGGGTGTGAATTGGAGGTTTCATTCAACAATGTCTCTGCACAGCAGAATGTACATGAACTATGTGAGAACTGACTGTGCTCCAATCTCGTTTGCAGTTGAAAGATGCATGAGCGTAATGCAGTCTGGGACACAGATGATCAAGCTGAAGCGTGGGACCAAGGGGCTCGTCCGGCTCTTTTACCTGGATGAACACCGGACCCGCCTCCGATGGAGACCCTCTAGGAAGAGTGAGAAGGCAAAAAGTAAGACTAGCTTTTGAATTCTTGACGTGACTTGACCCAGTAACGCGTGGCTTCTATTGGATGGGCTCTGTGGAAGTTGTAGCTTGGTAAAACTTTCATATTTTTACAAGTTTTAGGGGGTCAGTGGTAGAGAATGTGCAGAGACAGAATAAGTGATGACCACTTTTGCTTTTGTTAATTCGTCAGGAACTTTAAATCCATAAAAAGTTTTCTTATCCACTAGTGCTGTTGAAGGTAATATTTATCCTATGTTGAAGACATGTTGTATTCAGTTGGGATATGAGGTTTTATAGCTTGAGGCCTTTTATTTTCCTATAAAAAAGTGAAGCTAGTCATAAATCCAATAGGATTAAACTATTTTGATATATTCTGTGCACAGTTAACTGATGAATGGATTAACAAAATTGTTTCAATGATATCAAGTAAAATAGCTTTGCTCTGCCTCCTCTCCCAATCCTACACTCAGTTTCAAGTCCATGCTGAGTCCCGTGGAGCATCTCTCTCATCTGCTCCTTCCTCCTGTTTTCACAGGGACCTCCTTCATCAAGGTTCTCTGTCTTTCTGGTGGCCTATTGCAATGTCTCCTAACCAAGCTCCATTCCCTAGTTTCTTCTGCCCTGACCAGTGAAAATGCTTTCCTCTTCATGTCACAGATGACCTCCACTAAATTAGGCTTACGTGATATACAAATTTATTCTCACTTTACAAGAAACCCAGAGACTTGCTGGCTCCAGCTGTGGGAAGTTGAGCCTCTAATTCTGTCTCTCTGAGCGCTCTTGGCTCTCTCCCTTCTGCACTAACATTGTAATTGAGGCAGCAGCAACATGGCTTCACAATTGATAGGCTTCAAGAAGATGCAGAAAAGGGACCTTCTCTTCCAGTGCTTCCATTTCAAGAGGGAAGAGCCCCATTCCCCACCCTTCCCTCAAGCAGAATGCGTGTCTCCTTGGTTACAAGTGGGTTATGCTTCCACACCTAAAGCCATTATAGGAGACAGGAGTGGGGCCACCCCACTGGCTTAGCCACACGGGAACTTGCCCTGCAATGGTCAGAGGCTCATTTCCCCATGAGTGGAAAGAAAGAAAAATTGGGACTTGCCATTAAGGCAGAGCAGAGGCATGGATGGTGTTTATGGGCAATCAGTAGGATTACAACTTTCTGATTCATGCCCCCAAACAGGCAAGTGAACAAACAGAACCTAATGTTTAATCCAAAGTAATCCTCTCTGCAAGTGTTCCCCTGACCCGAACCTGCAGTGTTGCTCCACCGGCTAAATAATGCTAATCTCTGCTCTGTCACTCCAGCTCCTCATAATCTAGCCTCTACCTGCCTTTCCAGCTTTGTCTCCTGTTACTCTCCTTCCTGAGCTTTTCAGTCCAGCATCTCTGGAGTGGGGCTAATGTTTCTGTATCTTTATGCCTCTTTTGCCTGATTGCCCATCTTGTTTTCCCCTCTACCTCTCAAGCCCCACTCTGCCTTCATCCTTATAGCTTTCTCTCTATGAATCCAAATCACATTTAGCTATGCTATTTGGTTGCCATCAAATGTTTTTTCCCTTCAATTTTTAACTGCTGTCATATGCATATTGTAAAACATCAGAGTCGGCTCTAGGTCTTTGTATGTTTTCCTTGCATAAATGTGTAAACTATACATTTGATATATTTACATCCCCCTTTCTACCAGTCTTCTTGCCCTGCTGGGCTTATTTGTCTTTCTATCATAAATTTTAACACTTCCTGACCCAGTGCTTGGGAGGGTATTGTCTGAATGCCCAGGAGGGTAAAGTAGTACATGGAGAAGCTTACTAACAGGAAATGATAAAGCTTGTATTGCACATTTGGACTTTTCAATTGTCTGGACAATCCACAGATGATTAATTTTATTTTTAAATCTTAAGATGATTTTACTTTCTTAATCTACACACATATCTTCACCTGCCAGGTAACTGTGCATCTCACTTTCCTCACAGTACTTATTGACTCCATTTACAAAGTCACCGAGGGTCGGCAGTCTGAGATATTCCACAGACAGGCTGAGGGGAACTTTGATCCCAGCTGCTGCTTCACCATCTACCATGGCAACCACATGGAGTCCCTGGACCTCATCACCTCCAACCCCGAGGAGGCCCGTACCTGGATCACAGGCCTCAAGTACCTCATGGCTGGCATCAGTGATGAAGATTCCCTCGCCAAAAGGCAGAGGACCCACGACCAATATCCTCCCTGGAACTTTAATTCTGCACTCTGTATGTGTCTGTGTGTCTGTATGTGGATTAGACTATACTTTTCCCCATAATTTTGAGGCTAAAACCCACTTTTCTTGCTATCTTTTTCTTTACCCTTAGCACCTTTCTGCCCCCTCCTCACCCCCACCCCAAGTAAATGAATGTGTAGAACATGTAGAAACTTAAGCTTATGTGAACTTAGGAGCAGACTTCTATGGAGGAGACTAGATTTAGCTTCATAATCTGCTAGGTCTCGAAATGCAGCATAAAGTTTCCTAAGAGAGATGAGTTAATGAGCAAAATGTTTATTTGAGTTAGAGGAAATCCCACTTTGTTATAGAGTCAGTCTAGTTTAACAAACATCTTTTTTTCGTTTTTCAAATTCATATATTTTATCACAAACTTCCTAGGCAGTGCAGTGGTAAAGAGTCTGCCTGCCAATGCAGGAGACACAGGAGTCTCAGGTTTGATCCCTGGGTCAGGTAGATCCCCTGGAGAAGGACATGGCCACCCACTCCAGTATTCTTGCCTGGAAAATTCCATGGATAGAGAAGCCTGGTGGCTACAATGCATGGGGTCATAAAGAGTCGGTCACGACTGAGCATCCGAGCGCATACATATTACAAAACACTTTTTTGAGTTCCAATTATATACCAGCTGTTAAGTTCTTTCCTGCTTTTTCTCTCTTCTTAATTTATAGTTTGGAATCTGAACTGATTGATCCTCAAGGGGAAGTTATTTTTTACTTACTTATATTTACCCTGTCTAAATTGTTCAAGAAACTGGAGTTTCTTGATTAAAATTCTGATTCTCATTCTTGATTAAACCCATTCTTTGGTCCTGGAGCACTGACAGGATAAATGATTAATGTGCTTAGTCTGCAGGCACCTCTTCTGCTGGGATCACCTGGACACGTAACATTCATGGCCTTTCTGGCCTCAGTTTCCTTATCTGTAAAGTGAGGGTGTTAGACTCATTGACTGCTTTGGCTCCCTTCTTCACATTTTAAATGGTCTTAAAATACATGTTTCCCCCTCACCCCTGTAGGAATTAGTACTACTTTCTTGCTGGCATTGGAATGTGCACCCTAATTTTTTTCCAGAGTAGTGGTAAATTTGTGCTGCTTGAGCTATAATCCTCACCCAGGGTACTGTTGAAGCAGGGTGGAAATATTCAACCCATGAAAGGATGTTGACAGTGCAAAGGTCTAAGCTGATGAGCCATGATGTTTTCATCAATATTCACAGCATGCAGGTAAATCCGACTGGGATTCATAAGTGAACAAAACATAAACATAACAATTAACTTTGTATGCTTTTTGTCTGTTAGTTTGGTTCTTAACTCCTTTACATTTGATAAAAAACCAAATACTAAATGCTTCCTGGTGCAAGACACAGAACCATTCTAGCAGTGCCTCAGACAATAAAGAATATTCATTTTCTCATGAACAAGAAACCTGAGGTAGAGTTAATTCAGTGGCTCAGTAATGTCATTAGAAGAGATCTAGTTTCTGCCATTCTCAGCATTTTGGCTTGGTCCATTAACTGGCTACCCTTTGGTCTAAGAGAATTGTAACAGCTCCAAACACAGAGAAACCCTGCCCAGAGGGAGCAAAGTTTCTTCTCATAAACCTCCCCCTCCTTTTTTTTTAGGAGTAAAGAAAAACTTCCCAGGAGTTTCACAGAAGACTACCTCTCATCATTGGCCAGAAATGCTATTGTGGGCCCATTTCTAAACCAACTCTGACAAGAGAAGTTAACATAATTGGACTTTGATCTCAGGACCCTCTTTGTATTTTTAAAACCTGAAGATTCCAAAGAGTTTTTATGTGGGCTCCATCTACTGATATTTGTCGTATTAGAAATTAAATCTGAGAATTAAAAAAAAGAGCTCATTAAAAATTATAATAAACTATTACATATAAACATTTTTATGCAAAATAACTTTTTCAAAGCGAAACAAATTAGTAAGAAGGAAGGTATTGCTCTATTCTTCTGCAAGTCTTTAAGGTTTTCTACATGTAAGATTGCATCATCTGTAAACACATAATTTTACTTCTTCCCTTCTGATTTGGATGCCTTTTATTTCTTTTTCTTGTCTAGTTCCTCTGGCTAGAACTTCCAGTACTTTGTTGAGCAAAAATGGTGAAGGCAAGCATTCTTGTCTTGTTCCTAATCTTAGAGGAAAAACTTTCAGTCTCTAACTACTGAGTATAATATTTGCTGTGTTTTTCTCATATGTAATTTTTATTATGTTTGGATAGTTTTCTTCTATTCCTATTTTGTTGAGTGTTTTATCATGAAAGGGTGTTGAATTTTGTCAAATGCTTTTTCTGCATCAATTGAGATGATTGTGGTTTTTCTCTTCATTATGTTGATGCAGCATATTACATTGATCAATTATCATGTGTTGAATCATCCTTGTATTCAGGAATAAATCCCACTTGGTCATGGTGTATAATCCTATTAATGTGCTGCTGAATTGTGTTTGCTAGTATAGCTGACCCTTGAACAATGTAAGAGTTGGGGTGCAGACCTCTTGAGCAGTTGAAAATCTGAGTGTAACTTTATAGTTGGCCCTCTGTATTGAGGTTCTGTATCTGTGGATTCAACCAGCTGCAGTGCATGTAGTACTGTAGTACTTATTTATTGAAAAAAATCCACATATAAGTGAACCCACATAGTTCACACCCATGCTGTTCAAGGGTCAACTGTATTTTGTTGAGGGTTTTTCCACCGTTGTAAATAAGAGATAATGGTGTGTAGTTTTCTTATAGTGTCTTTCTCTGCCTTTGGTATCAGGGTAATGCTGTCCTCATAGAATGAGGTAGAAAGTGTTTCCTCCACTTTAATTTTTGGGGAAAAATTTGACAATTTTGTGTTTGTTGTTCTTTAAATATGTGGTAGAATTAACCAGAGAAACCATCAAGTCTAGAGATTTTCTTTGTTGAGAGATTTTTGACTACTGATTCCATCTCCTTACTAGTTATAGATTTATTCAGATGTTCCTATTTCTTTGTGATTTAGTCTTGGTAGTTTTTATATTTCTAGGAATTTGTCCATTTCATCTAAGCTATCCAATTTTTTGGTGTACAATTGTTTATAGTGGTATCTTATAGTCCTTTATGTTTCTGTAGAATCAGTAGTAATGTCCCCACTTTCATTTCTGATTTTAGTACCCTGAGTCTTTTTTTTTTTTTCTCTTTGTCTGTCTAACTAAAGGTTTTTTGACTTTTATTAATCTTTTTGAAAAAACTACTTTTGATTTCACTGATTTTTTTCCCTCAGTTGTTTTTCCACTTCATATCTGTTCTTGTCTTTCTTATTTTCTTCTTTCTGCTATTATTTTAAATCTATTGAGACTTCATGGGTGGCCTAAAATGTAATCTATCCTGAAAATGTCCTATATACACTTGAGAAGAATGTATATGCTGTTACTGTTGGGTAGAGTGTCTATATATGTCTGTTAGATCTAGTTGATTTATTGTGTTGTTTAAATTCATTTCCTTAGTTCTGTCTGGTTGTTCTATCCATTATTGTGGGTGCAGTCTCCAAGTATTATTGTAAAACTCTTTCTCTCTTCAATTTTCTCAGTTTTTGCTTATATATTTTGATGGTCTGTCATTAGACACATGCATGTTTATAATTGGTATAGCTTCTCATTGTATTGAGACTTCTGTTAATACATAATGACAGTCTCTTACAGCCTGTTTTAAGTCTATTGTTTGATGTTAGTATAGCCACCCCTGCTCTCTTTTAGTTATGATTTGCATCAAATATCTTTTCTCATCCTTTCATTTTCAACCTGTTTGTGTCTTTGGATCTCAAGTGAGTTTCCTGTAGACATCATATAGTTTGGTCAGGAGTTTTAATCTATCCTGTCAATCTGTCTTTTGGGGAGTTTAACTGATTTACATGGAGATAATTATTGACAAGGATTAATATGTTATTGTGGTATTTGTTTTCTTTATGCCTTATATTTTTTTTTTGTCTCTTATTTCTTGAATAATAAGAGACTATCTTCTTTTTATGTGTTTTTTTTTTTTCTTTTTTGGTTGCAAAATAAATTCTTTCATTGTTTCCTTTTATGTAAATTCTATAGCTGTCTTCTTTGTGGTTATCTTGAAGATTACATTTTATGTTCTAAAGTTATAATACTCTAGTTTAAATTTATACTACTTTAGATGAGTAGTTTTTTGAACCTGATTTGTTTGTTCATGTTTACTAGCAGTAGAAAGTTTTCATATTTGAGTTAATTGACAGCTGAAGAACTGCATATTTTGAAAATATGCTATCTAGAAAGTGAGCGTACCCTAGAATCACACAGAGGAACCATTTTATAAGAAATATAGAATAGTTGCTATTCATGTCAGTGAGGAAAGAAAAAGAAGCAGGAAATTAATGAATAATGAAGAGGAAGCTGGTGTCAAAAATAGGGAAATTTATGTTGAGTCAGAGAACCATTCTCATAGAGATTTTTCAGGATTTGATAGGAGTTTAGATAATGTCTTACTATCAGAATGACATCCCTGATTAGATGTACATTTAATTACATTAATTGAGGAGAATAGAGCTGAGATGTTCATTATTATTACATTTCAATTAGACCTAAAAATTTCAACTGTGAATGAATAATGAGAATAATGAGTCTTAAATGATTGCATGAATAAAATCCATCCGGTGTAAAGTGAAATTCAGGTTATTTCTGCAGTATGGCCATGTGGAATGGAGGTAGATGTGGTACCTGTGTCTATCAGAAGCAACACAGTGTTGTGGTTAACGACTGAGACTGGTGCTGCCCTGTCTGGGGTCCAGCTCCAAGGCTGCCATGTACTGTGTAACTGGAGGAGTTACTTAAACTCTTTTGCTTCAGAGTCTTGAACATGGTGATGAGGATAATAATGATGGTGCCCACCCTGTCTCATTGTGTGACCATCAAATGAGTTGGTTCTACACAAAGTGCTTTGAATGCTCTCTGGCTCATATTAAGCATTTTATAAATAGTAGCTGCTGCTGTTATTGCTAGAGAGGGATAAGGATTGGCAGACTTTTTGCTTTTCCTATACAGATAGATTGACATCTAAAAACGCAGTGTCCACAGCATACAAAGATGATGATGCTTAGGTACTTAGCCTCACTATATTCCTCCATCAGATCATTCTCCTCTGTGATTCCTCTACCTTACCTCTTGATGTCACTAGGGAAATTATTACCTCTAGAAGACTCCAGGCACTCCTTTATGGATGTTGTCAACTGGAGCCTTATGCTTTCTCTATAAATTTGGAGTTCTGCTTGTAGGGCAAATCTGGCCCTCCCTTTCTGTTACATGGCCTCCTGAGCTAAGAATGGGTTTTCTATGGAAGAAAAAAAATCAAAAGAAGAATAAAACTTTTTGACACTTGAGGTTTTATGAAATTCAGAGTTCAGCATCCTTAAATTTTATTGAAACACAACCATGCCAATTCATTTATGTATTGCCTGTGATAGCAGAGTTGGGTAGTTGCAGCTGAGACTAAATAGCCTGCAAAACCTAAAATATATACTTTGAGGCCCTCTTCAGGGGCCTGTTTACCCACCCCTGAACTAAATAGTACTGTTCAATGCTTGACATTCTCCTACAGTTTTTTGGCTAAAAAATACTAGGCCAGAACTTTTCATTCAGTTTTTACTCTCCTAGTTTTTCTTCATAAAATTGTTATTTCTTTTCTTAAATTTATCGTGTATTGGCTATGAATCATTAATTCAGGGCTTTCTTGGGCACTCGTGTTAATTATGAAGAACAACTTTGGGGTATCAGAATACTTTTACCTTCAGTTGTATCTTATACGTTGTGTACTGTTACTGAGAGAATGGTGTTTCTTTCATAGAATCTTAGAGTTGGAATGGGCTTCAAGGTCATCTAGTTGTGCTCACTGACATTATAGATGAAGAAATGGAAACCCCAAGGGGTAATATAAGTGACTCACTGTCATAGGGCCAGGTCACAATGAAGTCAGAACTAGTGTACATTACTTGTCTGAGTCTACTTCTGTTTCTGTCTTACCAACTCTAGATACCTTAAACCAACAGTCCAGGCCAGCTCGTGTATTGACACTGAAGGCCTCGCAGACACAGGCTCATCCAAAAGGGTTTGTTTCTGCAGAATTTCATGCTTTGGGTTTGTTTGTCCCTGCTTCTTCTCTGGAGAAGTCATTAAGGTGCTTTGGTTAAGAAATTTAGCATCAAAGGATGAAAATACTGCTGTTCTTGGACTCATTTAATCATTTCTTTCAATTCTGACCAAATACTTTGTGGGGCACAGAGCAGTGTTCATGGTCAAAAGAAATAAAGCTCATGCAATGAGCACTGTATGCCTAGAAAACAGAAACAACGAGATTCGGGTTCTAACTAGTAATTGGTCCAAATGTTTTACTCTTGATTCTTCAGTTATTATTCCCTCTGGGTCCTGGATCACGCTTTAACTTCCAGGTATCATATATAATGAGGTCCTACCTGAACTCTATGAGGAACAATTGAATTTGAAAGAACCGGGCTGGTTATTCTCAAATGTTATAAAGGGAACAAGATGTGAAACATATTTACAGTTGAAAATCATTTCTGATGAACTTTGGGAGAAATAAGACTAACTGTCATATTTTATTTTCTTTTTAAGATATAATCTCCTATAATCATAATTTGAATTACCTAAAAATATAAATGTTCTGAGTTACTACTAAGAGGTCAGTTAATATTTTGACTTAAATGAAAATCTCTGTCTGAGGTCACCTGCTTGATGAATATTTTTCATTGACCTCTTCCTTTGACCTACTCCCACCTTCATTCTTTTCTTCTTCATTATCCTTTGAATTTTGAAGCTGAGTTTGGTTTTCTTTTCTTTCTTCTTTTTTTAAAAGATTTATTGATGCGGATCTTTTTTTTTTTTAAGTTTGTTGTTGTTGTTGTTGTTCAATAGTTAATTCATGTTTGACTATTTGCAACCCCATAAACTGCAGCACACCAGGCTTCTCTGTCCTTCATTATCTCCCTGAGTTTGCTCAAACTCATGTCCATTGAGTCAGTGATGCCATCCAACCATCTCATCCTTTGTCACCCCTTTCTCCTTTTGCCCTCAGTCTTTCCCAGTGTGAGGGTCTTTTCCAATGAGTCAGTTCTTCACATCAGATGGCCAAAGTATTGGAGCTTCAGCATCAGTCCTTCCAATGAATATTCAGGACTCATTTCCTTTAGGATGGACTGATTGGATCTCCTTGCAGTCCAGGGGACTCTCAAGAGTCTTCTCCAATACCACAGTTCAAAAGCATCAATTCTTCAGTGCTCAGCTTTCTTTATAGTCCAACTCTCACATCCATACATGACTACTGGAAAAACTATAGTGGACCATTTTTGAAGTCTTTATTAAAGTTGTTACAATATTTCTTCTGTTGCTTATGTTCTGTTCTTTTGGCCACAAGGCATGTGGGATCCCAGTTTCCTGTCCAGGCATCAAAGCTGTACCCCCTGCATTGGAAGGTAAAGTCTTAACCATTGGACTGCTAGGGAAGTCCTTGGTTTTTCAAATATGCGTACCAGTCCTATCTTCTGTAATCTAACCCTAACACCTATAAATCATACATTTAAAAAAAGCCCTCTGCTAAAATATAACTGGGAATTTTAAACTCATCCATTTGTTACTATTTTGTTATGCTTCCTCACTATGTAAAAAAATCCAATACTCATTTTTCTGGGGGCCTTTTAAAATTTCAGTTCACATGGTATAAATCCTTTGCATCTAAACTCATATTCTCGGGCACCTAGTATCTTAACTGAACTTTAAAGCAACCTCTAGCATATCAAGTTATAGTTCCTTTTCCTGCCCTTGATTTAGAAGTTGGGTTTATTATCTAAGAACCTTTAAAGCTAGTAATAAGAAGAGGAACAGTGTAGAGACAGCATTCTGTGTAGGAGAAAATAGAGATAGACCAAGTTGCAGGAGACCTGGGACTGAGATCTGGTTCTTTTACTAATTCTTATCAAATTTCTCCCTCTCTTCTAGTTTTATATCCTCATTTGAACAATAAGGAGATTAAAAAAAACGGTCTCAGTATCTAAATGTAAGAGTGAAACTGAGAAAAGGGAATTGAAAAGATCGTGTAGTGTGAGATATAAGTTCAGTTCAATCGTTCAGTCGTGTCCTACTGTTTGCGACCCCATGATCTGCAGCACGCAAGGCCTCCCTGTCTATTACCAACTCCCAGAGTTTACCCAAACTCATGTCCATTGAGTGAGTGATGCCATCCAACCATCTCATCCTCTGTCATCCCCTTCTCCTTCCGCCTTCAATCTTTCCCAGCATTAGGGTTTTTTCAAATGAGTCAGCTCTTCGCATCAGGTGGCCAAAGTATTGGAATTTCAGCTTCAGCATCAGTCCTTCCAATGAATATTCAGGACTGATTTCCTTTAGGATGGACTGCTTTGATCTCCTTGCAGTCCAACTCTCAAGAGCCTCCTCCAACACTACAGTTCAAAAGCATCAAATCTTTGGTGCTCAGCTTTCTTTATAGTCCAACTCTCACATCCATACGTGACTTCTGGAAAAACCATAGCTATGACTAGACGGACCTGTGTCGGCAAAGTAATGTCTTTGCTTTTTGATATGCTGTCTAGGTTGGTCATAGCTTTCCTTCCAAAGAGCAAGCGTCTTTTAATTTCATGGCTGCAGTCACCATCTGCAGTGATTTTGGAGCCCTAAAAAATAAAAGTCTGTCACCGTTTCCATTGTTTCCCCATCTATTTGCCATGAAGTGATGGGACCAGATGCCATGATATTAGTTTTCTGAATGTTGAGTTTTAAGCCAACATTTTCACTCTCCTCTTTAACTTTCATCAAGAGGCTCTTTAGCTCTTCTTCACTTTCTGCCATAAGGGTGGTGTCATCTGCGTATCTGAGGTTATTGATATTTCTCGCGGCAATCTTGATTCCAACTTATGCTTCATCCAGTCCAGCATTTCTCATGATGTACTCTGAATATAAGTAAAATAAGCAAGGTGACAATATACAGCCTTGATGTACTCCTTTCCAGATTTGGAACCAGTCTGTTATTCCATGCTCAGTTCTAACTGTTGTTTCTTGACTTGTATATAGACTTCTTAGGAGGCAGGTCAGGTGGTCTGGTATTCCCATCTTTTTCAGAATTTTCCACAGTTTGTTGTGATCCACACAGTCAAAGGCTTTGGCATAGTCAATAAAGCAGAAATAGATGTTTTTCTGGAACCCCCTTGGTTTTTCTGTGATCCAGTGGATGTTGGCAATTTGATCTCTGGTTCCTATGCCTTTTCTAAATCCAGCTTGAACATCTGGAATTTCACGGTTCATGTAATGTTGAAGCCTGGCTTGGAGAATTTTGAGCATTACTTTGCTAGCGTGTGAGATGAATGCAATTGTGCAGTAGGTTGAGCAATCTTTGGCATTGGCTTTCTTTGGGATTGGAATGAAAACTGACATTTTTCAGTCCTGTGGCCACTGCTGAGTTTTCCAAGTTTGCTGGCATATTGAGTGCAGCACATTCACAGCATCATCTTTTAGGATTTGAAATAGCTCAACTGGGATTTCATCACCTCCACTAGCTTTGTTCATAGTGATGCTTTCTAAGGCCCACTTGACTTCCTATTCCAGGATATGTGGCTCTAGGTTAGTGATCACACCATTGTGGTTATCTGGGTTTTGAAAATCTTTTTTGCATAGTTCTTCTGTGTATTCCTGTCACCTCTTCTTAATATCTTCTGCTTCTGATAAGTCCATACCATTTCTGTCCTTTATTGTGCACATCTTTGCATGAAATGTTCCCTTGGTGTCTCTCGTTTTCTTGAGGAGATCTGTAGTCTTTTTCATTCTACTGTTTTCCTCTATTTCTTTGCATTGATTGCTGAGGAAGGCTTTCTTATCTCTCCTTGCTATTCTTTGGAACTCTGGGTTCAAATGGGTATATCTTTCGTTGTTTCCTTTGCCTTTCCCTTCTCTTCTTTTCACAGCTATTTTTAAGGCCTCCTCAGACAGCCATTTTGCCTTTATGCATTTATTTTTCTTGGGGATGGTCTTGATCACTGCCTCCTGTATAGTGTCACGAAACTTCGTCCATAGTTCATCAGGCACTCTGTCTATCAGATCTAATCCCTTGAATCTATTTGTCCCTCGCACTGTATAATCATAAGTGATTTGATTTAGGTCTAGTGGTTTTCCCAACTTTCTTCAATTTAAGTCTGAATTTGGCAATAAGGAGTTCGTGATCTGAGCCACAGTCAGCTGCCGGTCTTATTTTTGCTGACTGTATAGAGCTTCTCCATCTTTGGCTGCAAAGAATATAATCAGTCTGATTTCGATATTGACAATCTGGTGATGTCCATGTGTAGAGTCTTCTCTTGTGTTGTTGTAAGAGGGTGTTTGCTATGACCAGTGCGTTCTCTTGGCAAAACTCCGTTAGCCTTTGCCCTGCTTCATTTGGTACTCCAAGGCCAAATTTGCCTATTACTCCAGGTATTTCTTGACTTCCTTCTTTTGCATTCCAGTCCCCTATGATGAAAAGGACATCTTTTTTGGGTGTTAGTTCTAGAATGTCTTATAGGTCTCCATAGAACCATTCGACTTCAGCTTCTCTTCAGCATTACTGGTCGGGGCATTGACTTGGATTACTGTGATATTGAATGGTTTGCCTTGGAAACAGAGAGCATTCTGTCGTTTTTGAGATTGCATCCAAGTACTGCATTTCGGACTCGTTTGTTGACTATGATGGCTACTCCATTTCTTCTAAGGGATTCCTGCCCACGGTAATAGATATAATGGTCATCTGAGTTAAATTCACCCATTCTGCTCCATAGTTCGCTGATTGCTAAAATGTCAATGTTCACTCTTGTCATCTCCTGTTTGACCAATTTGGCTTGATTCATGGACCTAACATTCCAGGTTCCTATGCAGTATTGCTCTTTACAGCATTGGACTTTACTTCTATCACCAGTCACATCCACAAGTGGGTGTTGTTTTTGCTTTGGCTCTGTCTCTTCATTCTTTCTGGAGTTATTTCTCTACTGATCTCCAGTAGCATATTGGGCACCTACTGACCTGGGGAGTTCATGTTTCAATGTCCTATCTTTTTGCCTGTTGATACTGTTCATGGCGTTCTCAAGGCAAGAATACTGAAGTGGTTTGCCATTCCCTTCTCCAGTGGACCATGTTTTGTCAGAACTCTCCACCATTACCCGTCTGTCTTAGGTGGCCCTACATGGCATGGTTCATAATTTCACTGAATTAGACAAGGCTGTGGTTCATGTGATCAGATTGGTTAGTTTTCTGTGATTGTTGTTTTCATTCTATCTGCCCTCTGATGGAGAAGGATAAGAGGCTTATGGAAGCTTCCTGTTGGAAGAGACTGACTGAGGGTGAAATTGGGTCTTGTTCTAATGGGTGGGGTCATGCTCAGTAAATCTTTAATCCAATTTTCTGTTGATGGGTGGGGCTGTTTTCCCTCCCTCTTATTTGACCTGAGGCCAAGCTATGGTGGAGATAATGAAGATAATGGCGACCTCCTTCAAAAGGTGCAGTGCATGCACTGCTGCACTCTGTGCCCCAGACCCTGCAGCAGATCACCGCTGACCCATGCCTCCACCGGAGACTCCTGGACACTCATGGGCAAGCCTGGGTCAGTCTCTTATGGGGTCATTGCTCCTTTCTCCTGGGTCCTGGTGCACACAAGGTTTTGTTTGTGTCCTCCAAGAGTCTGTTTCCCCAGTCCTGTGTAAGTTCTGGTGGCTCTATGGTGGGGTTAATGGTGACTTCCTCCAAGAAGGCTTACGCCATACCCAGGTCTACTGCACCCAGAGCCCCTGCCCCTGCGGCAGTCCACTGCTGGCCCGCACCTCCACAGGAGACACTCAAACACAGTTCTGTCTCAGTCTCTGTGGGTTCTCTGGGTCCTGGTGTGCCCAAGGTTTGTTTGAGACCTCTAAGTGTCTCTGGTGGGTATGGGATTTGATTCTAACTGGGATTTTGCCCCCCTACCATCTTGCTGGGGCTTCTCCTTAGAGATACAGGGTTGACCAAAAAGTTCGTTTGGATTTTTCCATAAGATGCTACAGAAAAACCTGACCAAATTTTTTGGCCAATCCAATAAGTAAGCTTCCTGGGTGATATGATTTGACCCTCATTTCCCAGTGAAGGGAATCACCTCCATGTGTCCTCCTCTCACCATTCTTATTGACACTATTAGTAACTCACTAAGAGCCTGTGGATTTTGGTGTCTCCTCAAAAGGATTTCTTCTCAAGTTTGGTGTTAATGATCAATGTCCTTGTGCATATTCTGTGAAAGTAGTTTTTATTTTGATGACAATGCAAGTGGTAAGTGTGTCCTTGACCTTTCTGCAAGTGGGTGAAGCAGACCTTTGAGGAAGCTGATAAGAATGGCGATGGATTATTGAACATTGAAGAGATATACCAATTGATGCACAAACTAAATGTCAATCTGCCCCGAAGAAAAGTCAGACAAATGTTTCAGGTATGTTTTCACAATGGGATTGACCTTACGTAAAATACACTTTGGACAGTAATGGTATACTGAGATATTTGAAAAGGCTATTTTGTCTTGGTGGAAGCTAATATTACTTGCTGTCCATCGTTTGTTTTACTTTGAAGACAGAGGCATTTTATTTCATCAAAGAAAACTTCCCAAACTTAACATGCCTCCACAATTTCACTTCCTAAAATGTGTTGTTGTTGCCATTTTCAGAGTGATTATAAGCACTTTACCTGACAGTTAAATAATGGGGTAAATGGGATGAAGTCCCTTGGAGAGGATAAGATCTGATCTATCAATCTCATGGTCTGTTATGAGGATCAGAATAAAGACTGCTGCTGCTGCTAAGTTGCTTCAGTCATGTCCAACTCTGTGCGACCCCACAGACGACAGCCCACCAGGCTCCTCTGTCCCTAGGATTCTCCAGGCAAGAATACTGGAGTGGGTTGCCATTTCCTTCTCCAATCGTGAAAGTGAAAAGTGAAAGCGAATTCGATCAGTTGTGTCCGACTCTTCGTGACCCCATGGACTGTAGCCTACCAGGCTCCTCCGTCGATGGGATTTTCCAGGCAAGAGTACTGGAGTGGGTGCCATTTCCTTCTCCAGGGAATAAAGACTAAATAGTGTGAAAAAATAGCACTTGTGGAACTCCTCAAGAGCCCTCTATTTTGTTTCAGAGGAATTGAGGATTTTAGAATCCATAAGATTTAGAAGTGCTTTATCACTCCTGCCATTTAGGGAGCTCTCCAGAAGTTCACTCCACTGCTTGTTGGTATTAGATGAGATGTTCTTTCCCAGTTTGAAAGTCCTGGAGGAAAATTCTTAGACCCAAATTTATCCTGTGTCCCCCAGCTGGGATTGTACTCAGCCTTCTAAGATGCTGAAGTGAGTTCTATTAAGACTGGCACAAAGACTCAATTATTAGTAATTACTAGAACATTAATTTTGGAAAGGCTTTTATTTGAAGATAAGTCATATACATAATCCATGTGTTGCAGTAATTTGCTAAGTGAGTAGGTAGTTCATATTTTCTATGTGTAAAATTAAGTAAGAGGGTTATATTTTATGGTTAGTGTATTTTGTTCCCTTTGTTTCCTGACCTCATGTTATCAGAGGTGGTAAGGGCAGAAACAACATGAGGGGTGAGTTGCAACAGTGAATGGAAGATGGAGGCTCGTTTTGACCTGTGACCTCTTACAGTTACATATCCTGTGGTCCTGTCCTTGGAAGGTGGAGATGGTTTGCACTGTGGGAACTTGGTCCCATTGCACTGAAGAGAAAGGAAAGAAAAGGAAGGAATGAGACACACTATAAAAGGAACTAGAGATGGAGAGAGGGACTTTGGAGGTGAACTGAGTTGTCACAGAGTGAACTGTCTGTAAACTACATGGAAAGGTTCTCCATGTTCCTGGCACTCCGGGTGACACCTAACTTTTGTCCTGTTGTGAGCCCCATCTCCCATCTGTTCCTTTTCATAGATGTTCATTGTACTGGAGAGAGAGCCCTGATTAAATCAGAGAGGGTACACTTATAGAGGGGGGCAAAGTCTATACCTACAAAAATAATGATCTGGGGAGTCCTTTTTGGAAGTAAGAGAAGTAACATAAAATTTTGACCTGTTTTTACTTCTGTATTTTTAACCCTCTTCAGATACCTTTTGTCTCTAATGCACAAGTATTTTGAGGATAAACCATGAAATGTTTATGTCAAAAGTCTTGTGAGTTCAAAGTTAATACTTTGGAGAAATTTTTTTCCCCAAACTTTAAAATTCTTATTTTTTGTATTGAGGTGTAGCCAATTAACAATATTGTGGTAGTTTCAGGTGAACAGTGAAGGGACTCAGCCATACATATACATGTATCCACTTTCCCCCAAACCCTCCTCCCATCCAAGCTGGCATATAATATTGACCAGAGATCCATATGCTATGCAGGTTCTTGTTTGTTATCCATTTCAAATGTAGCAGTGTGCACATGACTTTCCCAAAGCCCCTAACTATCCCTTCCCCCAGCAACCATAAGTTCATTTTCTAAATCTGTGATTCTCTTTGTTTTGTAAGTTCATTTGTACCATTTCTTTTTAGATTCCACATACAAGGTACATCATATGATATTTTTCCTTCTCTGTCTGACTTCACTCAATATGACACTCTCTAGGTCCATCCATGTTACTGCAAATGGCATTACTTCATTCTTTTTAATGGCTGAGTAATATTCCATTGTATATATGTACCACATCTTCTTTATTCAGTCCTCTGTTGATGGATATTCAGGTTGCTTCCATGTCTTAGCTATTTCAAACAGTGCTTCAATCAACACTGGGATGCATGTATCCTTTTGAATCATGTTGTTCTCTGGATATATACCCAGGAGTGGGATTGCCAGGTCATATGGTAGCTCAATTTTTAATTTTTTAAGGAATCTCGATCCTGCTTCCATAGCGGCCGCACCAATTTACATTCCCACCTACAGTGTAGGAAGGTTCCCTTCTACTTTGGAGACATTTTAAGAAAGCATTAAGGTCTCTTTTTGTGACTTTGAATTTAAAGATTGAAAGACTTCTCAAGCAAGGAGTGACTGGAGAAGTAGCTGGGCTTCTAGTGTAAATGTAGATTACTTCTACCATAGATTTTGCATGTTGCTCAGGGTGGAGTAATGGGAGCAAGGATCTTAGTATTATTTTAAGGAACATATTTTTTTCTTTCTTTTTTTTTTTTTCACTGAATTACTAGTAAAGACATTAAATCCTTCCTGGAATTTTCTTTGCCTTCTTGTTGCAGTGCAAAATTCAACTGATTTTTAAAAAGTAATCTGTTAGGGTATGGATAGCTTCTTTTGAAGTCTTTGAGGCTATGGCTTAAAACCTCAGAGTGGTACTGTTCTTAATGGTTTAGGCATTTCCAAGGAAATCTTGAAAAATGTATCATTTCTCTATCCAGGGTTATATATTTTGAAAAAACTACAGCAGAAATATGAACATTAGACCTACTTTCTTAGGATGCAAAGACTACAGCCAAGAGCCTCAAACACCAAAATTGTTGGTATTCTATAGATCAGTCTATCACTGCTTTTAAAATGACAGAAGGAAACAGCAATCAGCCTCAAAAAGAAACTGTGTGATGTAAATATCGGTCTAAGTGTTTGTTCATAGTTGACACAAAGTTAGCAGAGTTTAAAAAAATATATTTTTATACACACTTTGACTTTCAAAGCTGTGTTTAAAACCACATACCAGCTGACTATATGTCACAATATCTATGTATTTCAAAATGCCATTCATCCCCTGTCAGTTTTTGTTTGGTTTTACAACTGTGTTCACTTAGAATAGAGATCATGTAAATGGATTGGTTACTCATTATATACTCCCAGCAGTTTTATGGTTTTATGACAAATTCAGCCAATCAGAAGGCAGGTACGTGGTAAAAGATCCTTGCTCAGTCATTACTAGGAGCAAATAATTTCAACTAGAGATAAGTGCAAATGGATTTTTCAGGCAGAGGGGTACCAGTGATGCTGCTGGCTATAAGAGCAATAAGCTATCTATGTAGAATTAAGAGATTCTTTTATAGGTAAAAATTACATTTGATTGAATCAGTTTAGAAGCTGATAAGAGACTAGTATTTTTATCATATATTGAATGTATTTTCTCTTTTGCTTATGATTAGTCTTCTCCAAAATTTCTCTTATTAGTTTTGTCAAAAGACCAGCTTTGGGCTTAATTGCTCACCTTTGATGTTATATCTTCTTGTTTTCTATTTCGTTTAGCTTTCTTCTTTTGTTTATAATTTTTTTCCTTCTATTTTCCTTAGCTTAACTTTTTAATAGCTTTTGGAGTCGAATTGTTCGCTCATCTGATTTTAATTTACCTTGCTTTCTAATAAGTTGAAAACTTCAAGTTCCCCTCTAACTACCGCTTTAATGTCATCACACAAGTTTTAATACGTGATACATGTGTTTCCTTCTGTTTAATTTCCTATTTAGAAATGGGTTGTTTCCAGACAAAGTTTTTTAAGCTTTCTTTGTTGCTTTATAAATTTACTGTGGTCAGAGAAATTAGTTTTTATAAAGTTGATTCTTTATAATTTGAAACATTATTGTGGCCTAATGTATAGTCAATTTTTAAATTGATCCATGTGTTCTTGAAAAGAACATGTTTACCATTTGCGAAATAGGTATTGGCTTTTTATTGTAAATATTATTTCCTGCTACTGAATTTCCTATTTCAAACTCTTACTGCCTAATTTTTTCTATGCCTCTTTCAGGAAGCTGATACAGATGAAAATCAGGGAACTCTGACTTTTGAAGAGTTCTGTGTGTTTTACAAAATGATGTCTTTGAGACGGGACCTTTATCTGTTGCTTTTGAGCTACAGTGACAAGAAAGATCATCTAACTGTAGAAGAACTGGCTCAGTTTTTGAAGGTGGAACAAAAGGTATCACTAGACTGTTGAACTGAATGTTTACTTAAAAATACTTGTGAAAGATACGTGGGTTTCTCTTGGGGCTGGGTGTAGTTATATTTTAAATATAGGTTAGAGGGATAAATATCACAATTCCAAAAAAATCGTATCTATGAGGTTTTAAAAATGTGTTCCCAGCAGCTTTAGAGAAATTGAATTAGTAAATTGAACACATACATAATTTTTAACCTTAAATATGCATATTTTTCCACAGAGTAGTGACTACTGTCTCATGTGTTTCCTTTTAGGTACTATAGTAATATTTTCGTTATGTTAGTAATATAGCTAGGCATTTATTAACTATGATATAATTCTTTTTAAAAATTATTTATTTGGCTGTAATAGAACTTAGTTGCAGCATGTGGGATCTAGTTCCCTGACTGGGAATCAAACTTGAGCTCCCTGTATTGGGAGCATGGAGTCTGAGCCACTGGACCACCAGGGAAGTCTCCTATGATGTAATTCTTTTCGTTTTTTTTAGTTGGAAGATAATTGCTTTACATTGTTGTCTTGGTTTCTGCCATACCACAATATGAATCAGCCATAAGTATACATATGTCTCCTCCCTTTTGAACCTCCCTCCCAGCTCCAGCCCATCTAGGTTGTCACAGAACACCAATTGAGCTCCCTGTGTTATATAGCAACTTCCCCTTAGCTATCTCTTTTACTTACGGTAATGTACGTGTTTCAATGCTACTCTCTCAATTCATCCCACCCTCTCCTTTCCCCACTGGGTCCACGGGTCTATTCTTTATGTCCCCATCTCTATTCTTGCCCTGCAAATAGGTTCTTCAGTACCATTTTTTCTAGATTCCATATATATGCTTTAATACACGATATTTGTTTTTCTCTGATTTCCTTCACTCTGAATAATAGGCTCTAAATTCATTCACCTAAAACTGACTCAAATTTATTCCATGTTATGGCCGAGTAATATTCCATTGTATATATGTACCACAAATTTTTTATCCATTCATCTGCCCTATGACGTAATTCTTAACTAGCAAAATAGTACTTCATTGGTAAATATCTTCCCTCACACCTTGCCCTATGCATCTCTTCCATATGGCTGTTCCTGAGTTGTATACTTTTTAATAAACTGGTAATAGTAACTAAAGCACCTTTCTGAGTTCTGTAAGTCATTCTCATAAAGAAACTGAGTCACAGGAACTGACAAAGACTTTCTCCTTAACCAAACAAACTCTAGGCAGGCTCTTTGGAGCCATTTTTTCTACTGGGTTCCATCCTTTGGCCTTACCCTTAAGAGTCCAGTTGTAGCAATAATTCTAAGTCGGTTTAACCAGAATCTCTATCCTTGACATCAAGTCACCTTCGATGTCTGATAAAATTCCTCATCTACCACTATTCCTTGGGTGATATTTGATCACCTTGGCCTGCATTTCAGGAAGAATCCTATTAGGTTGGGTTAGCCAAAATCCCCACTTCTGCCTGGTGCTTCCTCCACTGACCCCTACCTTGCTCCTTGGCTGTAAATCCCTACTTGTATTCAAAATTGAATCAGTTCTATACTGATTTCTCTTTTCCCCTTGTGCAGTAGTTACCGATTAAGATCTGTTTTTAGTTTTAACCCACTGTCCAGTTCTGATTATTCCTTGACGAAACTCCCAAATTTGTTAATAGGTCAAGTAGAACTAGGGTAGCCTAAGCATCTCATTTGTTGCTGGCATCTGAAGTAGGGGCAGCCTGTGGGCCTGAGTCTTGTGAGGTCTAATGCTAACTCCAGGTGGTCAGTGTCAGAACTGAATTGCATCATTGGAACCCAGTTGGTGTTGGAGAATCAGAGAGTCGGTGGTGTCAGAAAAAAGACACTAGACCTGGTAATATTTTAGTTTGTTCCATTACCACCATCACATACATTTTAGGCATAACAGATTTATAAATTTCATTGTTGCTGTCCTAAGGATTAAGCCAGATAGTATTAGCAAAATGTTTTATCACAATCAGTTATTAAATTAGTTTGATAATTTGGCAAAGGCTGTGATTCTCCGTTAACAAAGTTAGCTCTAAGACAAGTAGAAAATGGGAATGGGGTAATAGAAGAATTTTTTTCCCCCCAGAGAATATGCCTTTCTAAATCTCTATTACCCTATTTCTTGTAATTATAACTACTCCTGCTTTCTCATCAGAAGAACTATTCCTAGTATAGTGGAAAGACCATTAGACCAGGAGTCTAGAAAGTCTGCATTTCACACCTGGCAAGTTTTTTTTTTTTTTTTTTTTTTACTTCGAGGGTAATTGCTTTACAATGTTGTGTCAGTTTCAGTAAGCTTTATTGGTTGGAGAATCTTGCGCAGGACAATCAATATTGTTTCTGAGTCTTGGTTTCCTAATCTGTAAAAAGGGGAGTTAATACCTACCTTCCTTGTCTCACAGTGTCAGTTTGAAAATTGATAGGTGTGATGAATGTGAAAGCCCTTTGACAGAGATATCTGGAAGCACAACAGTGTGAAAAATTAAAATGTTTAAAGATACTGACTTCAAATTCATTTGTGCTAGCAGAATTTACCCATTCTATCTGAATAGCAGTAGTGGATGTCACTTGCTAAGGGGCATGTGTTTTTTGCTTCCTTTTGTTATATTGACATTCAGCCAGTAAATTTTAGTTGGGCAAAATAGAAGCCAGTGTTCTGTGACTTCTGCTCCTGGCAGAAGATTACCCATTTCCAGTTTAATTTTCTAAACTAGCTTGAAGCTACATGTGGATTTAACACAAAATAAATTTTTAAAAATTATCGTGTATCAAGAGGCATAAACCATAAGGAAAATATTAGTGTCCTGAAACTTTTATATGTGGTCCAATATATCAAACATCATAAAATGAATATCAGTTCAAACTAGGAAAATACAATATACAAAAGAGAGAAATAGTGAATTTCACTAGTGTAGAATGTGTTCTCAAGACTATTGCAGGGAGAAATGAATACTCAGTAGAAAAATGTGCAAAACATTTGAAACATAAAAAATTTTACAATGTCAATAACATTAAAAATGTTCATCCTTCACTAGTAACTAAAAAACGTGAAGTAAAACCAAGAGACCATTTTTCAGCCATCAAATTAATAAAGGTTAAAATATAGTATGAAACATGGTATACATATAGTTCTGGTGAAGTTGTAAAATGATACAATCTTTCTATAGGGTAGTTTTATTATTTATCAATTTTTACATAATACATAAAACTTTGACCAATCCATTTTACTTCTAATAATTCATCCTAAGGAAATTGTTGTGCATAGAAAAAAGTTATCAAGTTGTGCATTTCAGTATTTTTTAACTTAGAGAAAAATTAGATATAATCTAAGCGTGCAGCAGGAGAGTCATTAGTCAAGAGTTTTATAGGGTTTTGAGTTTCGAAATGGGATTTTCACAGTGTAACAAATCTGAGACAATTTGACGATCCGTATGGCAGTAATTCATTCATTTCTGATGGCATCAGATTGGTGTTCAGTTCAGTTCAGCCGCTCAGTCATGTCCGACTCTTTGCGACCCCATGAATTGCAGCACGCCAGGCCTCTCTGTCCATCACCAACTCCCAGAGTCTACCCAAACCCATGTCCATCGAGTCGGTGATGCCATCCAACCATCTCATCCTCTGTCGTCCCCTTCTCCTCCCACCCCCAATCCTACCCAGCATTAGGGTCTTTTCCAATGAGTCAATTCTTCACATGAGGTGCCCAAAGTATTGGAGTTTCAGCTTCAACATCAGACCTTCCAATGAACACCCAGGATTGATCTCTTTTAGGATGGATTGATTGGATCTCCTTGCAGCCCAAGGGACTCTCAAGAGTCTTCTCCAACACCACAGTTCAAAAGCATCAATTCTTTGGCACTCAGCTTTCTTTACAGTCCAACTCTCACATCCATACATGACCACTGGAAAAACCATAGCCTTGACTAGACGGACCTTTGTTGGCAAAGTAATGTCTCCGCTTTTAAATATGCTATCTAGGTTGGCCATAACCTTCCTTCCAAGGAGTAAGCGTCTTTTAATTTCATGGCTGCAGTCACCATCAGCAGTGATTCTGGAGCCCCAAAAAATAAAGTCTGACACTGTATCCCCATCTATTTCCCATGAAGTGATGGGACTAGATGCCATGATCTTAGTTTTCTGAACGTTGAGCTTTAAGCCAACTTTTTCACTCTCTTCTTTCACCTTCATCAAGAGGCTCTTTAGTTCTTCTTCACTTTCTGCCATAAGGGTGGTGTCATCCACATATCTGAAGTTATTGATATTTCTTCTGGCAATCTTGATTCCAGCTTGTGTTTCTTCCAGCCCAGCGTTTCTCATGATGTACTCTGCATAGAAGTTAAATAAGCCGGGTGACAATATACAGCCTTGATGTACTCCTTTTTCTATTTGGAACCAGTCTATTGTTCCATGTCCAGTTCTAACTGTTGCTTCCTGACCTGCATACAGGTTTCTCAAGAGACAGGTCAGATGGTCTGGTAGTCCCATCTCTTTCAGAATTTTCTACAGTTTATTGTGATCCACACAGTCAAAGGCTTTGGCATAGTCAATAAAGCAGAAATAGATGTTTTTCTGGAACTCTCTTGCTTTTTCAATGATCCAGCAGCATATTCAAATTTTACAGATTTACTCGGTTGTGAAATGAAATATCACTGCTGGCCACATATGCTGCCCAGCATTATGGGAGTTCAAATATTGGCCTGTAGGCCAGACATTTTTATTTCACTGAAGCACTTTGAAAATTGAATTGATGACTTTGACAAGTCCAGTTGCTGTTTGATTAGAACTTTCATCCTTAAAATACGATGTGCTCAGAGAAATTCTCACTGTCTTGTATATCCATGAAGAAGTGCCAGTTAGGGAAGAAGCCAGTTGGCTGGATTTTCCCTTTTGTCACTTCCTTGCATCCACAGATCAACATCACACACATCCATTAGTCTGTGGTTCCAGAGTACAAGGGATGGTTGAGACCCTTTTCCAGTTTTTCTACTTTTTAAAATTTAAATATATATATATATATATGTTTTTTTTTTTTAAGTTCTACAGTGTTGTGTTGGTTTCTGCCGTACAACAGTGCAGATCAGCCACAATTATAAATACATCCCCTCCCTGCCTAGACTCCCCCACTACCCTCATCCCATCCCTCCAGGTCATCACAGAGCAGCAGACTGGGCTCTGCCTGTGCTACTCAGCAACCTCCCAGAAAGGGATAGTTCTAGCAGAGAAGAAAGGGACCAGCCATCCATCTTACACCTGATCGTGTATAATTGACGCTACCCTCTTCATTCATCCCACGCTCTCCCTGCCACACTGTGTCCACAAGTCCACTCTCCACATCTGCATCTCCATTCCTTCCCTGGGGCTGAATGTATTTTGTGTTTGATTCTTTTCAGAGTTTTGGTTTAGGAGTAAGAATCTGATTGCATTTCCTCCACCCTCCTTGACAGCCTTTCCTAGCAAGCCTCTACCTTTTTATTAATCCTTTTGCTTCTTGTGTGTTGAAGAGAGAGGAAGAGAAGGCAGGAATATTGAAGCATCTTTATAGTTTGCAAATGCTTCTAGCTGTTAACCAAGAGCAAAGGCCCTGCCATAGATGAGTCAAAAGCAGATTTCTATTTATGTATGGCTTTTTATCTGAAATATGCATGTGGTTGGTTAATTCCAGGGGAATTTTCAGAACTTTTGTGATCCCATGCTAGAAGGCCCTCTTCTTATTGAACTTTATATGACACAGACCTGTATATTATCCCTTTGTGGTGGTTCTAACAGTTGCTCATTTTGCTTTTATGTTTTTTCTGTTGAAATATACCCTTGATTCTTCTGATCCAATTATATAAGTGTCATTTTTGCCTTCTCCCTCATTACCCTTTACCGAATCCAGACTGGTTTGGTGAGAGTCATGGTCATTCTAATATCACCTCTCTTGTGGGAAATAATTATAAATTCTTCTCTGCTAGAACTATCCCTTTCTGGTGTTAGTGTTCCTTTATCTTTTATTTGTAAAGCATTTTCCTCATCATAAAAAGCATTCCATTAAGAGCCTTTCCCAAATCTGTTTCATTCTTCTTAATCATTCACAATTAAAGCAGTTGAGAGACTGTTCAGAGTAATTGTGTCTTGTAATATTTTTTCCCTTGAATACAGTTCCCAAAATACATTTTCTATGAAATAGTTTTGTGTTTAAATGTTTTGAAATTTGTACCTTAATTTTAGGATGAGTTATAGTAGCCATTTTGGGGAGATAAATAGTTATTGCAGTTGTTTTCTTCAGTTGGAAACTTAATGACCATTCACCTAGAGATATTTCTCTGCTCCCTCCTGAAATTGCCCAAAAATATAGTAAAAAGACCCCTGCCCCCTGTAAAACTGCAAGGACAGAGAGAATAGGAGAAGATACAGAAACAGCAAAATCTTGAAACTTGTCTGATCTAAAGGAGACCCCAGAGCACTGAAACCTGAGACCACTGAGCAAGAAACCACAAAACACATTCATTTGCCTGGAAGAACCCAAGAAAGCTCAAGAATGAAATTCACACAATACTCTGAAGACGGGAGAGGAGCAGGGGTTGAAAGCACAAGCATTGGTTGGAAGTCTGATCCAGATGCTGCTAGGGCTTCAGATCCTCTCCCCTCTCTGTGGTGGCAGGGCGGCTGTCCCTTCTACACCCTGGCGTGAAACTGAAAATAAGAACTGGAGGAGGATGGACCAGAAGACTCTGGACTAAGTCATACCAGGCACACCTGAGCGAGGGCACTGAAACACAGGAGATGTGTCAGGTGGTTTTTACAGATGCCTACAGTATTTCCCATGTCCCTGTGTGTGTGCTGCTTTATGCCATGACTTTGCTTCTCCTCCTGTCAAGAAGTGGAGTCTATTCTTCTGCCCCTTGAACCTGGGCTGACTTTGTGACTTGGTTTGACAAAATTGATGTACAAGGAATGTAGGCTTCAGGGAGTCTTGGCAGTTCCCTTCGTGCCCTGTTGGGGCTGTGAGACTATCATGTGAGGAAGCTGGGTACTTTCTCCGAGGAGGAGAGACCACATAAAGAGGCGCAGCCAACAGCAACCACAGTCATGTCGGTGAAGCCATTTTGGACTATATGACTGTAGTCATGTGACTAGCTGCCTGTTTTTACCTAGAAACCCCCAGGTGAAAACAGAATAATTGTGTGGCTGGACCCAGTCCCACTTACCATCCTACATAGTTGTGAACAAGCAAGTGGTGGTGGTTTTAAGTCTCTTAAGTTTTGGAAATGGATAATGAGTACAAAGATTAAGTGAACATTTGTGAGCTGAAGTGTGAGAGCCACAGCCCTCTTCCAGTGTGCAGATCTTGGGTTTATCCCTTCCAAGTAGGATACTGGAAAAATTTCCTTAGAGGAATATTACAAACTTCAGTAGGTTAAATAGTAGCCTGAAAAGATATGTCCAGGCCCTAACTCCCTGTATCTGTAAATGTGACCTTATTTGAAAGTAGGGTCTTTGCAGATGTACTAAAGGGTGTTGAGATGAAATTATCCTAAATTTCGTGTGTGCCCTAAATCCAGTGATGAGTGTCCTTATAAGCAACAGAAAAGACACAGACACACAGAGAGAAGAAGGTGGCTGTGTGAAGATGGAAGCAGAGACTGTAGTTACGAAGCCTCAAACCAGGGTTTGCCAGCAGCACCAGAAGCAAGGGGAGAGAAATGGAATGGATTCTTCCTCCATGTCTCCAGCTCTAGGAAGTAAACTCAAGGGGAAAACCCCCCCTAAAGATATTTACATCAGAAATTTCCTAAGAGTCCCACTGGAGAACTCTACAGTGAAGCTCACTAGTCAGTAAGCTCTGCTCAAGAACACAGAGCTTTCAACCAATTTTTCCTTGCCTTAGTTTTAAATAGGTTTTTAAATAGTTGATTTAAAAAATGAGCTTTAAAAAAATAAAATAAAATAAAAAATGAGCTTTAAATAACCAGAGCTTACCACACATTTGAGGAAATCCTCTGCTATAAAGAAAGAGACAAAGGCAAACAAGTAACTCAAGAAACTTAAGAGGAAAGAGACAATGCAGGGGAAGGAAACTTTAAAAACTGACATTGATACATCAGAGTAATTAAAAAAGTTGCAGCCATGAAGAAAGAGCAAGATGCTATGAGAAGAGAAGTCTCAGAGGAAGAGAAGAACAGGGAACTAAATTTGTTAGTTGTCTTACATAAAGTTGAGAAAATTTCCCCAAAAGGAAGAAATAGATAAATGAGAAAGAAATTATTAGATTAATCCTGAAGGTCCACTATCTGAATGATAGGAGTTACAGAAAAAGATGAGGCAGAAGGGAGGATATTATCAAACAAGTAATAAAAAGATGATTAGTACCAAAAGGTAGGGGTGTCTAAACTGCTGGCGTCCACTGAGTGGCAAGCACAGTGAATCTAGAAAGATCCCCATAGAGATAAATCACAGTGAAATTTTGCAATGCTAAGGTTAAAGTGAACCCCTAAAAGCTTGCATAAAGGGGAAAAAATCCCTTACCAAATTAACAACAACAACAAAAAAATAGGTCCTGTGGAAAGAATTGGAATCAGAATGGCTTCAGACTTCTCAACAGCAATTCTGGAAGCCAAAAAACATTAAGCAATGATTTCTGACCTAGCATTTTTTGCCCAGTTAATTTGTGAACCAAATGTGTACACAGAATAAAAAAAACAGATAGCACACAAAAACACGTACAAGAAATAAATAATTTAATTCTCAAGTGCTCTTTGATAAGAATGACACAGTGAAGTTAGGACAAAAAGCTGAGTGAAATTCTAGAACTCAACCAGCCTGGAAGAAGGAGGACCTTTATAGAGGAGAAAATTAAATTCGTGGATTACCTGTTGCCTTGATGTGGAAAATAATAGTGAGATACCATTAGAGTCACTGGAAAAAATTTGTGATAGCAACATTGCAAATTAAACAGATGGATGGGAATTTCAGCAATTAAATCAGAAAAAAATTCTATAGGAGCTGAAGCGCAACCAGATTATACAATAGACTCAATGTTAACATTTGCATACTCTGGATAATTGTATTAACAGTTTAATAAAAATTAAGGTATAACTCTACTAGGAGGATGGATAGAGGGAGAAAGTTTTGCTGGCCCCAAAGAGCTGTCTTTTTTTAAAACAGTAAAAGGATATAATGTTTAAAGTGTATGAAATAGGAAATAGCATCATATACATAATAATTAGGAAGATAAAGACTTATTCCACAAGAAATATCTAGAGATGTTAGCATTATTACCTCTGGACAGTGGCTCTATATATAGAGAGGAAACTCTGCTTTTAGTCGTAAACATCTTAGTTTTGACTGGCTTAATTATGAATATGTTACTTGGGTAAAAATAAAGGGTAGAGAGTTTAGCCATGTTGACATTCTTTGCAAATTATGCTAGGATTTTGTGTTTGGTGTGTTTGGGGAATCATTCCAATCTGGAATCATCGAAGAAGTCAAATGAATGGATTTGAAAGTTACAAAAATTTCAAAAGTTAAGTTAAAATCCAGGAATTTCAGCTATAATAAAAAAAAAAATACTCATTTTTGAATGTATTTCAGTTTCTCAGTAGAAATAAAGAAAAACACCCAGACAAAAGACATAACATAAAAGAAAAAGCTTTGGACTTGAATTCAGAAAGTTGAAATTTGAACCTTTATTCTGCCTTTTAATGATTGTATGATTGATTGTGTTAGGTAACCATTCTTTGTGTCCATTTTCCTACTTACAAGATGAAGATAAAAATACTAAGTTTACAAAAACTATAGAGATTATGGATGTAAGAACTTTTTATAAACTGCACAACATTGATTACATTATGAACATGTTATCAGGTTTTCCTCAAGTCTTTTTTCGCACCATTTGCCTTATATAGAATAAATGATCATCAGTGTTAAGAGACAGTGAGGGGCACAGATATTGATAGCAAACAAGACTTTCAAGTGAACTCCGTGGGAAAGAGGGAGAAAATGTTTCTATTTCGTCTTATCAGTCATGTCAAATAGCACACAAAACAGGGGGACACAAAAGAGTATTAACGTATGTTGAACCTTCATTCATACAGTAAAATCCCAATATAACTTTCAAAGTGAGGTCTGAAAAACTCAATCGTGTTAAGTGCAGGATTTTGCTCTTGGGAGGTTAATTAAATGAAAGCAAGGCTAGAGGAAGGATGGGAACTGATTTGCTTACATTTCCATTCTCATTGTTATGAGGTTTTACTGTATTTCAGTGAGTTAATCCTTAATAGTTGTATTTTCAATTAGCTCTCATTAATTTTTATATGGTGCTCAGAAAATTGTGGGCTTTCTAGAATGCCTACTGATATTTTCACTAATTTAATGAATACTTTTCAAATACGATGATTTTCGTTAGCAGATTCTTGTGTTTTGA
Organism: Giraffa tippelskirchi; assembly: GCF_054371585.1. Classification (NCBI taxonomy): domain Eukaryota; kingdom Metazoa; phylum Chordata; class Mammalia; order Artiodactyla; family Giraffidae; genus Giraffa; species Giraffa tippelskirchi. The sequence goes on along the minus strand of NC_137276.1, from coordinate 125,509,843 downwards.
GCTAGTAACATGTTCTCATGGGCAATTAGCTCCATCCTAGGATGCCACGATTTTTTTTTCTTGTTGTTTGTTAGAATTTTGTTTTTAGATCTCACAGGCTCCTGGTAGACTATCTGAGGCTAGTGCAAGGCCCTGATGGCTCTGAACAAATGGCCTCATAAATCAAATAATTGCAATGTGAACTCAGTCTTCCAATGGCACATACAATTCTTTTTTTTTATCAATTTCTTTCCATTTTGTGAGAAATTATTTATCTTTTAAACTGCATGTGGTAAGTCTCTAGCTTATAGCAGATGAATCAATGAGCTAGTCAAAAGCCAGACTGGCTCAGTCAAGTTACTCACAGGTAGCATGATATCATGCTGCTGCTGCTGCTTAGTCGCGTCAGTCGTGTCCGACTCTGTGCGACCCCATAGACGGCAGCCCTCCAGGCTCCCCTGTCCCTGGGATTCTCCAGGCAAGAATACTGGAGTGGGTTGCCATTTCCTCCTCCAGTGCATGACAGTGAAAAGTGAAAGTGAAGTCGCTCAGTCGTGCCCGACTCTCCGCGACCCCATGGGCTGCAGCCTACCAGGCTCCTCTGTCCATGGGGTTTCCCAGGCAAGAGTACTGGAGTGGGGTGCCAATGCCATGATATCATGTATTTATGTATTTTGGGGTGATGTCTGCTAAGGAGGCCTCTGCATGCAGTAAAGACTGTAATATTTGTGCAAAGAATGCAGCTAGCCTTAGGGGAACAAAGCATTCTGTGCTCTTTCAAACATGCAAAAATGGTTGCATTGTAGAGCTTTTTCTTCCCCTGCAAAAATTTAAATGATATTAAATAGATGGTTTGAATTTAGAGTTCAGTAGAACATAAGTATTGAACCTAAGAGGTAATGGAATTTTTGAGAATATCATAGAAATATAAAATACCGGCTCCCAACTTATCTTCTATCGTTATTCATTAGTATATTTAAATATTGTTGTTCAATTGTGGGACTGAATGGATTTTTGATCAAAATATCACATCCTTTGTTACTATAAAAGATTATTCTCAGAGTTTGCTTTTCCTAGTGACACACTAAGCATGTAATGTACTTGCAGCAAAGTGAAAGTGGCTCAGTCGTGTCCGACTCTTTGCAACCCCATGGACTCTACAGTCCATGGAATTCTCCAGACCAGAATACTGGAGTGGGTAGCTTTTCCCTTCTCGAGGGGATCTTCCCAACCCAGGGATCAAACCCAGGTTTCCCACATTGCAGGCAGACTCTTTACCAGCTGAGCCACAAGGGAAGCCCAAGAATACTCGAGTGGGTAGCCTATCCCTTCTCCAGGGGACCTTCCCGACCCAGGAATCGAACTAGGGTCTCCTGAATTGCAGGTAGATTCTTTACCAACTGAGCTATCAGGGAGCAAACTTGAGACTCATTCAGTACTATTAGCATATATAGCTTTTTTGGATACCATACACTTTTCTTAGAATTATTAATCTATTTAATCCTCACAGCTACCTTTTAAGGTAGCCACAGAGAAGGGGAGTGACTTATGTAAGAACACACTGTTACATGTTTTCTTAAGTAAGGCAGTTTATTTGAATATTAAGAGCACATGTTATATGTTAATATGAGGCAGTTGATTTGAATATAAGCACTCTCATTCCAGAGTTCTCAACCTACCTTTTTATTTTCTTTTGCTAACCTTAATGTTCTTGAATCACTATGGCAGATTGCTCCCATGAATTGGTGGAAGGATCTGTAGATATATACACACAGGTGGATTTACCTAGAATGTTATGCTTTAGTAGGGAGTCATTTTCTTTTTACATACAATTTATGATCAGCCAACTTCAGTGTTTGTATGGAAGGCATTATTTTTGCTAGCTAGTAGCTTATAGTGAGTGGATTTTCAGTCATGCATTTGCACTGATTATTGACTTGGTTTTATTAATCTTATTGCTTCATGGAGAACATTGGTCTAATAGTTGAAGGACTATTTTCACTGATTAAATCTGAAAGATGCAGAGGAATACTGAGTTCATAATCATTTTCCAAAGATTAAGTAGTTATGACACAAGTAACCTCAAATACTGCTCATTTCACCATTTTGCATTGTATCAAGAATACTTAAAAAATCATATGCCTCTTTAGCATGGAGGAAAATATTTCATGAAATTGCAGGTACTTTACTATTGTTCTGTTTTGTTTAGATGACAAATGTGACAACAGACTATTGTATTGACATCATAAGGAAATTTGAAGTTTCTGAAGAAAATAAGGCGAAAAATGTCCTTGGCATAGAAGGTAAAATAATTAATATTCTTATTTTCTCATTTCTCCATTCAGTATTGTTAAGTTACCTTCTAGCAAAATTTTTAGGAAAAGAAATCGGGAGATATCCTTGGAATTACAGATGATTCAAACAAAATCCACGACACACACATAATTTCCTACAAATCAGATGTCATGATTTTGGTGTTTCTCTTACTTTTGCAACGACAATAGCATTTTCCACTCTGAGCAAGTCAGCTTGATGCCACTATGTATGATATATGCCAAGAAATATTTTGACTTTTCATAAATGCCTAATTTTTAGAAATAGTCTCAACCTAAGGAAGGAGAATTTGGTCTTAAAATAAATAAACATGTTTCTTTTAAAATGTTGGCAACTAACTTGTTTTACTTAGTTGGTAGTGGTAGAGAGGTTGTAGGAACTGAAAATTTTGTTAATGACTATCTTATTTTATAGTTGAAGAAAGTGAGACTTAAAGAAATTAAGTAATTTGCCCACAGTTCTATACTCAGAATCTAGCTCCTAGGATTTTACATATGAATGAAATAGTATGTATATAGCTGCATGTACTTGTAAGTTCCATGTATTTAAAATACATAGGGAAATGAACTGTAGCCTGCTACCCAAAAGAGAACAAGTCCTAGGCAGAACAGATAATCTTAATTAAAAAAACCACTGGCACACCCCACTGCCCGCAAGAGCGTCTGAAGCCATGGTTTATCTCACCAGTTTTGATTGTTGGTCTCCTATTTCCCAAACAGGCTCGGTGTGGACAAGGGGGTTTTGATACTGTGTGTTTACTTCCAGGGACAGAGGCTAATTAAAATGAAGAGAAATGATTTAATGTTTATATAATTAAAAGCTATTTTAAAAACAAAGAAGATAAACTAGTTTGGACCTTTCTTTACCAATAAATGAATCACTTCCTTGGTGTAGGGCCTTAAGAGATGGAAGTAAACATGCCTTCTAAGTTATGGCCATAACCATGAAGACGAGCATGAAGAAATTCTCCCGAGTATCCCTGGATATTTACTGGTGGTTTTACCACAGGATTTTTGAAGACCTGAAATGATTTACCCTAGTGATCATTTAAGTACTTGTAGGACATTTACATATTTGTTGATGTATGCCTCTCCTACCCAGACACTTATGTTTTTGAAAAACTGTAGAAAAACTGATAGGGTTTTCTACGTAATCTTACAGCACTTTATCAAATGTGCTAGCCATTAGCAGCATCTCCCCAAACCAGCTTCATAGTCAAATAATCATACCCTGATTTTAGGCTATGCCTAATTCCTGACCTTTACCTCCACTATGACACAGACAATACTGTTTTTCAAATCAGCTTAAGAACCTATCAGATTGCTGTTGATCAGTATATCACTTTGAATAAATATGGCTTTAACACTGCATCAGCCACCCGGTAGGTCAAACTGCATACTCACAGCTGGAGCTCAGAAGTTACTGAATAGCTTTGCAATAAGCCTCTCACTCCCCCAATCAAAATTCTTAAAAAGTCTGTTTTTCTTTAGGTTACATTTAAACTGCTACTCCCCAAAGTCACATTGCTGTTTTTGACACTATTTGACCTGGGCAATCCCTTATTGCCTCAGTATTCCCTGCAAAGGTTGTCCTGAAGGTAAATAAGATAAGCACTGTGGACAAACTTTGATCTCTTTTGTACTCGTTGAAGTTAGGGAAGTATATAGGCTTTATTTACTTATTTATTTTGAAGATTTTTTTTTTTGATGTGGACCATTTTTTAAGCCTTTGTTGAATTTGTTACAGTATTGTTTCTGTTTTATATTTTGTTTTTTTGGCCTCGAGGCAAGTGGGATCTTAATTCCCCAACCAGCTATTGAACCCACACCCTCTGCCCTGGAAGGCAGTTTTAACCATTGGACCGCCAGGGAAGTCCCTGGCTTTGAAGCTATAACACTTCCCTTTCTCTTCCAAAGGCTTCACGAACTTCATGAGAAGTCCTGCTTGTGACGTCTTTAACCCCCTGCATCATGAAGTGTACCAGGACATGGATCAGCCCCTGTGCAACTACTACATTGCTTCCTCCCACAACACATACCTGACCGGGGACCAGCTCCTGTCTCAGTCCAAAGTGGACATGTACGCGCGGGTGCTCCAGGAGGGCTGTCGCTGTGTGGAAGGTGCGTGCTTTGTCTGAGCGCCAATGTGTGTTGATGAATATGTCCTTTAGTCAATAAAGTCTAGTGGAAATAATGGAGACCTAAAAAATGCACTCACGCTAATCAAAACCATTTTTCCACTTATTATAAAGTCCTTCTTCTTCTTTCTTTTTTTAAAGAGTGAGCAGGACCTGGTCACTGTCTGTGATCTTTCTTTCTGTTTAAAAAACATTTATTTATTTGGACATGTGGGATCTTCCAGTTATAGTATGCAGGGTCCTTTTTCAGTTGTGGTGTGCAGAATCTAGTTCCCTGAGCAGGGATTGAACCCAGGCCCCCTGCATTGGCAATGCAGTCTTAGCCACTGGACCACCAGGGAAAAGTCCCTCTGTAAAGTCATTCTTAATTCTTAATCCTGTCTCCCCCTTACAGTTCAAGCAGGGAGAGAGATATGTACTAGCAGTTGGGGGGCACACCTTTAGGTGCTGAAAAATTGTGATGAACATGGACGCCATGTCCTAGGAAGTTTTTTGATTAAATAATGGTAAAAATAGTTTAGAATAGCTGTTTATTTTTAAGATACTTAATGATGTGTCAATCAGCCAACATTTATTAAATTTCTAGGAGGTTCCTGGGGGTGAGGACACAGATGTGAGACATAGTTTCCGTCTTTCAGTAGCTCACAGTCTAATAGAAGAAGTGACACTAAAAACAATAATATGGTGTGAGAATTCTACCAGTTGATGTATATGTGGTAGAGAGCGGGTACAGAGAGTGAAGGGATGAGGTAAAATGAGATAAGAAGTCAGTCTGGGAAAACAGATGGGTCTTCGAGAAAGGGTTTTGAGTGCTGTGATAAGGAGCTTCAGGTTTAGCTTTGGGTAATAAGGGTCCTGTGAATTGTTTTAATACCTACAGTGATACGATCACACATGCAGTTTAGAAAGATTGCTTGGGCAGCAGTGTAGGAAGATAATTTTTTTAAATGGTATATGTTTGTAGAGGGGTAAGAGAGGTGAAACTGGGACAAGGAGAATGGTGGGAAAACTATTGAAATGATTCAAAGGAAGGATTATAGAAGATTAGATTTTGAAAGCTTAGACTAAGTAAGAAAGAGGCTTATATGGATATTAAAGAAGTAAACTTGCAGGATCTGGCGAGAAAAGTGAAGGAAGTAAGGCATGCAGGGGAGAGCTGGAAGGAGTGATGGAGCCATCACCTACGCTGGGGCCTGAGAGGAACAGTGTGGATGAATTCAGCTTTCCCTGGGTTGGGTTTATAGTAACTCTTAACATTTACGTAGACATTCCTATCAGTCAGTTAAATAACAATGTGTGAACTCAATAGAAGGATCCAGACAAGATAAAGATTCCACAATTCTGAGTTTTCTATGTGGTAGTATACGAGATCACTTACAGAGACCTTTATGTGTAAGTATATGTGAAAATGTACAAGATCACTTTAGGGCACTGCAATCTCTCAAATATCGCCCTCCCCAAACCTGCATCAACAAATTCCTCCACTATGGTTCGGCCTGAAGTTTTCATTGTTGGAATAATCTACGACTGGATAGCGAAAGTCAAGCTGCTGTTTCTGGAAGGTTTTGTTGAGAAGAAGAAGTGTATTTATCTGGGAGACTTGGTCAGCTTTGTACGTACTCAGCTTCCTGTTTGAAACTATGGTGGTCACCTTGGCTTTTAATGTACTGGGAAGAAACAGGGAATTCACCATGATTTCACCCCCTTTTGTGGGCTAGGTTCTGGTTAATTGCTTTCCATACATTCTCATTTAGTTCTTACAGTACTAAGGAAGACGGAGTGATCTCCTTAAGAAGAGGGGTAGGGTTGGTGACTCAATGTCCCGTAGCTGGAAAGGTTGGAAGCTGATATTTCAACCCAATCTGTCTCACTGCCCCACTTTGCTTCTCCAGGAAGCCTGTGTAGTCTTTGGAAGAACAAGCATTGAATGACATGACCAGCCCAAGGTGAGGTCAAATGCGGGCCATCTGGTCACATAAGGAAGGCCAGAAAACATAATGCAAAGCACAGTGGGAAGGTTGGCTTTAATAGGAGACATTTGCTTGGCATCTAAATATCTACATGTTCCTAAAGACTTAAGAACTTGATAACCTGATCTTTCGTACTCTCCTGACGATTTGTCAGCCCTGTAATTTGAAGATCTTAGCTTACACTTCAATCTTGGGTCCAGAGGCACCAATCTACAGACACCCAGCGGTGCTTTATCTACCTTGGTTCTGGATTAAGTTGTTTTTATTGTTAAGCAGCTGCAGCTAGGATTTAAGGAACCTGATTTATAGAATGTAGCAGGTGGTGGATTAAAAACTGCAGGCCCACAGATAATTTTCTGAAGCGGCTCTTGGCAAGTAGAGTACTTAGAGATGGAGAGTAATGCTTCTGGACAGTTTCTTCATGATACTGTGACCTGAAGAATCTCTCCACTTTCAAGCTTCTGTATTGTTAATATTGTGTTTTCCATCTCTATTATTTCAGTTGCAGCAATGTCCTTGGTCAGGGTGTATATGATGTCTTGAGGAACACTAATCAGTCTTGTTTTTGATGAAGTGAGTTTGTCAGCAAATCACATAGACAACATTTTTTTTTCCTTTTTTGCATGGCCTTTCATTTCCCTTGATTTTCAGCCCTAGTTGCTTAATAAATATGGATGTTCTGTCCGGGGGATTTTCACTCTCATTATGGAACTGATGTTGCATTGCCATTATAATCGGTTTACAGCTTTCCCTGTTATCTCTGGGAGCGCTATCGGGGTGGAACATTTCTAAGTTCCACTGTGAAAAGCTGTCATGTTAACCTCTCAGCTGGCCCTCAGATCTGACCAACTCTTTGTCAGGGTGCTTTTGGGGGCCTCTATTGTGTGGTCTGATTGAAAAAATGGGCCTGGCTATTTCGTGGCTAGGAAATTGGTTAGAGGATTTCTACTTTGCCAACGTTCTCGTCACAGCACTAGCTCTTACAAGGGGTCTTCATGGCCATTTGAACTCAGCTAAGGATGCTAGTCGTTCACATGCCAGCACCATTTGGGAGTGTTGCTTTCCTCATTTAACAGACAAGTAATAAAATAGACCTAAAAAGTAAATGTTAGGAGACCAGCCTCAACTATGCAAATTCTCCTTATTACAAATGTTAGCAAAAGAACACCTTCTTTCATGTGTTAGCAAAAGAACACCACATGACTAATGTGGTTACTTATGAAGAGATATTTTTATGGGTATATGATAATCAAGTTAATGTGGAATGCCTACTACTTTGCATTCTTTTTTCAAAAGATAGTAACTCATTTATGAGGAACCCTGCTGTGCCCTTTTTCTTCTAAGATAGGATATAAATTGGGGTATATTGTTAAGTTACATACTTTTGAAACATCTGTTTGTTTTTTTCATGTCTGTATTCAAAGACAAAGAATATAAAACACATGTCAAAAAATGGATGGAGCTTCTCTTCTGAGAAGATACCTTCATATATTTGACTTCATTCAGGCCCAGAGACTTCCCTGGTGGCTTAGTGGTAAAGAATCCACCTGCCCATACAGGAGACATGGGTTCAATCGCTGGGTTGGGAAGATCCCCTGAGAAGCAAATGGCAACCCACTCCAGTATTCTTGCCTGGGAAATTCCATGAACAGAGGAGCCTGGAGGGCTACAGACCATGGGGTGGCAAAGAGTTGGACATGACTGAGTGACTGATGCTTTCACTTTCAGTTTCTTGTTGGTATTTGAATTTGTGACCCCCTATCATAAGAAAGGGCAACGTCATGAGAGCTGGCAGGGTTATCTATGGGGGATCCTTGTTTAGGATCCAAATCCTTAATTAAGGATTTGACCCTCGATTGGGACTGAAATGAGCAAAGTGAAGGAGGACATGTCAGTTCAGTTCAGTTCAGTCACTCAGTCATGTCCGACTCTTTGCGACCCCATGAATCGCAGCACACCAGGCCTCCCTGTCCATCACCAACTCCCGGAGTTTACCCAAACCCATGTCCACATGTCAGTTGACCTTAAATGAAAGAAGCAAAGACATGGGAGTAGGATTGTATGTGAGGAAGCTTGCCCAACTGGAGGAAGTCTGATAGTTTGGTTGGTAGGAGAAAAAGAAGTTTGACTTGTCAAACAGGAGCTAGGACATTAATTAACTAGTTTCTTAAACAGTTAAGCCTAAAATCCTAGTACCTTTTATTTTTTATGTGAAGTCCAAAATAGTTGTTCCTAATGGGGGAGTCTTTCAGGCAGTGATTTAGGGGTGCAGGCTCTTTCCCTCAGCATCTGTGCCATCTTCAGCACAACTTCCAAATCACAGCAGAAGAGGGAGCATAAATGACTCTGTAAGGCAGGTTTTCATAGACCAGATGTGGAGGTGGTGCACATCACTTTTACCCACATTTCAGTAGCATGTCCTATTGCAAGGGAAGCTGGGAATTGTAGTCTAGCTCTGAACCAGGGCCAGAGAGAAGACAGGATTAGCTTAATGGCAAGTCTCTAGCACCAGAGATAGGGAGGAACCTTGGAGTTAAGCAGGTAGCAGCTTCCATAGACTATTTATTAATAAATTTGACATAATCTACTGAGTACATAATGTGTACTTGATGCTATATTATGCACTGAGTAGGCTTCAAAGCAAAGTAGTGACATGGAGAAAGCAGTGTTTGGAGAAATTAGTCTGGTAGTGGAATGTAAAACAAGGGAAGACAAACTCTAAGTCAGGGAGGATGGTGAGGAAGCTTTTGTGTTTGTTCAACTGGGGACCAATGAGTTTGTCCATACACATAACAGTATCAATAGTGTCAATAACAATAATGATTACTATGTGCCATGCAGGATTATAATCAACTTCACAGGTACTTATTTATAAATCACTCAAACTTATGATTCAAGTCTTGTTCTTAGCTTTCCTTTTATGGATGGAGAAGCAATACTTTAAATTATTAAATCAATTGTCCATGTTCACATAAATCTTAGCAGGGCCTGAAGATTTGAACTTCAGAAGTCAATGCTATTTTAGAACTATTGTAGAATTAACAAAATGGAAATAAATTTAATGAAAACATAATGAGTTTAAGTGAGCAATAATGAAAAGCCCTGGTTTTGATTTGAGAGCGTCATTGAGAATTCATAAAAGAACAGTAAAGTGAATAAGAAGTAAAATTAGAGAAATAATCTGTTAAGAAATATCGCTATCCTCAAGCATCTCAGTTAGATTTAGATCAGTATTTTTTTTAAACTTATTTTGTACTGGAGTATAGCTGATTAACAATGTTATGATAGTTTCAGGTAAACAATGAAGGGATCCAGCTATACATACCCATGTATCCATTCTTCCCTAAACTCCCCTCCCACCCAGGCTGCCACCTAATGTTGACCACAGTGCCCTGTGCTATACAGTAGGTCCTTATTGGTTATCCATTTTAAATATAGCAGTGTGTATATGTCCATCCCAAACTCCCTAGCCATCCCTTCTCCCCATCCTCCTCCCCATTACCCCAGCGACCATAAGTTCGTTCTCTGAGTCTCTTGGATTTAGATCAGTTTCTGATGAGAGTTCTTGGTAAATGCTAAGCTGATTGTATGACCTCCTTGTTAACTATAAACATTCACAGCAAATCATTTATAATCTTTAATTCCTTATCCTGATAAATATGCCAGAACACTCATTTTGGTCTGACATCTTTGTCATGATCATCATAGTGTATAATCTCAAACAATAAACTTAATACTTGTCTGATATTTCCAGAAATATTGGGAAATACCAGAAAGTTTTTGAGTTGTTGATGTGATGTTCTTTTTCCGGCAGTTGACTGTTGGGATGGCCCAGATGGAGAGCCAGTGGTACACCATGGTTACACGCTCACTTCAAAGATCCTCTTCAGAGATGTTGTGGAAACCATCAACAAGCATGCCTTTGTGAAGAATGAGTAAGTCGAGAACAGCGGGGAGTCAGGCTCAGCTGCCACGTGGGACACTGCCTGCTGTAACTTGCCCACCTAGCCACGTGCTTCCTTGGAGGCTACATCTCCCTTTCTCCTGCCCCAGTTCTCTCCCTTCTTCCCAATGAAACACTGAACAAATAATATGGGCCCCACAACCATGCTTTCTTGTGCTCTCTTCATTCCTTACCCCATTTTCTCTCAAGATGCTGCCTCCTTGAAGCATATCCTTCCAAAGAGTGACCTCAAAGTTTCTAAGCCCAGGGTGTACAGTGTCCATAAAGTTTAGAAATGCAAATTACTGTACATAATAAACAGCTTATCAGTATTGTTCAGTTCAGTTCAGTTAGTCGTGCCTGACTCTTTTCGACCCCATGAACTGCAGCACGCCAGGCCTCCCTGTCCATCACCAATTCCTGGAGTTTACTCAAACTCATGTCCATTGAGTCGGTGATGCCATCCAACCATCTCATCCTCTGTTGTCCCCTTCTCCTCCTGCCTTCAATCTTTCCCAGCATCAGGGTCTTTTCAAATGAGTCAGCTCTTTGTATCAGGTGGCCGAAGTATTGAAGTTCCAGCTTCAACATCAGTCCTTCCAATGAAAACCAGGACTGATCTCCTTTAGGATTGACTGGTTTGATCTCCTTGCAGTCCAAGGGACTCTCAAGAGTCTTCTCCAACACCAAAGTTCAAAAGCATCAATTCTTTGGCACTCAGCTTTCTTTATAGTCCAACTCTCACATCCATACATCAGTATTGTATGGCAATACAATAAAATAATAATGTCTTTGTTTCCAGACTTGTTGGATGTCCTATATATACTGCAGTGTCTGATATCTTTATGTCACTTGACCCCTCCTTGGCATTGGATGATGGTGAACATTTTCTCCTTAGTACTTGCTTTTGGGGGGGTCTTCTGTTAAAACACTCTCTCCTCTATTGCTGCCATTGCTTCTCACTCTCTTTCTTATTCTATGGTCTTCTAGTCCATTTTCTCACTCCTTTAATAGTCACTATTTCTGGGACTTCTCAGATGGTCCAGTGGTTAAGACTCTTCACTTCCAATGCAGGGGATGCAGGTTGGATCCCTGGTTGGGGAACTAAGATCCCACATGCCAAGTGGTGTAGTCACAAAACAAAGAAAAAGTCATTATTTCCTAACGTGTCTTTGGTCTACTTCTTGGTTATTTGCCAATTATATATTGAGAATGTTCTCCCTAAGTTTCAGAGATATATTGAAAAATTCTTAGTACAGATTCATCTGAGTATCTCATAGGTACCTGAAAATCAACAAATTTCATTGTTTATTCAGACATTTACTTAGCTATTTAATGGTGCCTACTTTAAGCCAGGCATACTGTAATAGGTGTGGGGAGCCACAGCTCTGAACAAGGATAAAACTCCTGCCAGCACAGGGTCTCCATCCTAAACTGAATTCAGCATCTCATTCTGCCAAGCTTCCTCTTGCTCTAGTTAGGAAGGTAGCACTGCTTACCAATGATTTTATAGAAATTGGGAGTTACTCTTGATTCAGCCAGTCTTGTCAGTTCTACTTGCTAAATTATCTTTTGACTCCATTGCCTTCTCTTCATTTTCACTGCTCTTTGGTTCATCCTCCACACTGGAGTAGTATCTTTCTTTCTGAAAATATAAGCTGATGTTGTAATTCTTCTTAAAGTCTTTCAAAGGCTCCCTGTTGTACATAGACATGCCTTCCGTGCCAGCCTCTTCTTGCTCTTCCATGTCACCTTCTACCATTGCTCCACAAGGATTTTGGCTTCTGCTATCACTGACAGTTTCCGGAGTCCCTAGGGATCCCATTGCTTTCACAGCCTCCCCCCATACCAACCTTCTCGCCTGTGCCCTTCTCTCTATCTGAAATAGTCATCCCCATTATTCCACCCCCCTAATTCTTGCTCATCCTAACAGACTGCTTAGGCATTGTCCCTTTGGCAAACTTACCCATACCACAATTTATTTAAATGCTCCTTTTCTCTGTCCTTAGCACTCTGAGGATATTTCTGTCATATCATGCAGCACTTTCTTGCAATTGCTGGTGACTTGCCTCCTTTTATGTCTTTAGGATCATGAGCTCATTGAAAATATGTGGCTATGTCTTATTCTTAAAAAAAAAAAAAACTTTTATTTTTTGGTGGGGGAGGGAGCACTGTTTATGATTTGTGGGATCTCAGTTCTCTGACCAGGGAGTGAACGAGAAAGGAGGGAACCTGGGCCACCGTAGTAAAAGCTCAGAATCCTAACCACTAGGCCACCAGGAAACTCTCCCTTATTCATTCTGTAGTACCTACAATATACCAGACATTCAAGAAATGACTTCTGCATTAAAAAGAGGAAAATTAAAATTAACAGTTGCATAAAATTAATTTTATAAACCTTAGTGGCCTTTAAAATTTCTAATGTTTGGTCTTCTCATTAATTAAATATGAAGTTAAAATGCTGTTCTGATAAGAGACACTTGCTGCATAGCAGGTTTGGTTTCTGGTGTCTTCCACATGGAAGAGCGCTTCCCTCATAGCTCAGTCAGTAAAGAATTTGCCTGCAGTGCAGGAGACCTGGGTTCAATTCCTGGGTTGGGAAGATCCTCTGGAGAAGGAAGTGGCAACCCACTCCAGTATTCTTGCCTGGAGAATCCCATGGATAGAGGAGCCTGGCAGGCTACAGTCCATGGGGTTGCAAAGAGTCGGACATGACTAAGCAACTTCACTTTCCATATGGAAGAATCTCGAGGATTAAATTATGATGGATCATTTTACTCTGATTACTCCTCAACCTAGCCAGGTTGCTGAAGGATTTGCCCCTGAAGTAGAGTCTTGAGAAGACCTGCTATCTATGTACTCCTGTGACTTGACTGTGCTAACTTCAAGTTTGGGGATCCTTAGGAGAAAAGCACTTCAAATGAAAATAGTCAATTAACTTGTTTAACACCTTTTAAAAATTCAGTCTTTTTCTTAAGTTTTAGTTGCATCTTTATACCAGGGTTTCTCGAGCCTTGGCACTACTGATATTTTGGGCCAGATTATTCTTTGTTATGGGGAACTGTCTCGTGCATTGTAGGACAATGAGTACATTTATGACTATATTCGCTAAACACCAGTAGCAGTCCTCACTCACAACATTGTGACCACCAAAAATGTCTTCAGATATTGACAAATGTCCCTTTGGGAGGGGTGCCACACAGTCGCCCCCACCCCTGTTGAGAAGCAGTGCTTTATACACCAAGCATCATTAGCCACTAATAGACACAGACTTTTTGTAAACAGATTGATAATTTTAAAATTCATTTCTAGAATTCCCTGATGTGATTGCATAGACAACTCAGGGTTGCCAGTTTGTTGTTTTTCTCTCTTTCTAACACACTGGGTGAAACCCATGTGAGGACACAAGAATAAACAAATTATTGTCAGGTAACCAAACCACCCTCAACCAAAGGTTCATCTCTTATATTACCTCTGGCATGAGATTTCCTAATGAGGATAGAATGTAATTTCAGAAGGTCACAGCCTGTATTGTGGAGCTTGTGCTTGTCATATAAGCCCAGAAATAAAACTTTTTCTCCACATAGACATATTAAGCAATTTAAATATTGGTTTGTATGTTATGAAAAAATCTATTGCCTATTACTTCAGAAGATATGTGATGGAAAACTAGGGGGAAAAAATGAGCCTGACTTTATTTTTCTGGGGAAAAAACAAAGTCAAAAGAGGAGTAAGGTCATGTAATCATTCCTGGTTCCTCAGGCTGTCTGTGATAATCACTTCATTGGGGTCTCACATCTCTGCACAGAAACCTGTGTGCTGGAGGAGAATGCCTGCCTTTTTTTTCCTTTCTAAAAGTGAAGACTAGTATATAATACTGTACAAATGACTTTGAAATGCCTGATATAGGACACTATAAAACACAAATTCCATTATGTTATTTTATCCTCAATAGTAATTTTCAAGTTGGGTACTGACTATATATTTTTAGAGTAAATATATGCATTTAATGATAGTGGTCTCCTAGATGTTTCTAGAATTTCAATGAATAAGACAAAATTACATTATAAGTTTTCTTTCTTTATGTTTCTTATCTCTCAAAATTTTCTCTTTCATTTTTTCTTGTAAAAGAGACATAATGTATGTACCGTGTGTGCATATATATGTGTGAGGGAGAGAGATGCAAAATATTAGACTAAGTCATCCCATGTGGATTGTTATTGAGTTTACTCATCACGCCTGGTAAGGTATATTTGGCTAGAGGAGTTTTTTAAAAAATGTGTCTCTCATTGTTTTCATTTTAGAAGCATTTTAATCATCACCTCTTTCACAAATACTGTCCCCAGGCTTGCAAGAACATAATGAACACGGAATGATTTTCAAAAGTCCCTGTGAGTTGCTGTGGTCGATGCCTTTATAATGTGCTGCTGTTTTCTCAGGTTTCCGGTCATACTGTCTATTGAGAATCACTGCAGTGTCCAGCAGCAAAGGAAAATTGCTCAGTACCTGAAAGGAATATTTCAAGACAAACTCGACCTGTCATCTATAGACACAGGAGAGACCAAGCAGCTTCCAAGCCCTCAAAGTTTGAAAGGCAAAATCCTAGTGAAGGTAAGTACCTCAGAAATGCAATAAAAACACTCATGACCTACTAAGCCCTTCCTCTCTCAAAGACTAAAAATGGGTTTATCAAGAGAATAATAGTCAATAATAGAGTCAAGAGTGAAGGGTTGTCTAGACTTGTGCATGCACCTTGTTCCAATTTATTTATAGTCATACCTTTAGAAAAAGCTTATTACTGACTGAACGTGTATTTTGGGGTTTGTTTTTTATGAAGCGAGAACATCAATACTGTGAGCCAAATGTTGAATGTTTTAGTCAGTGGTGGTTCACACTGGAGAGAAGCCTGTGCACGGGAGACAAGCATTACATGAGAGGAGAGGCTCCTTCTGTCCATATCCAGAAGCATTTCTTTCAGATTCTTCTCTCCCATTTCAAGCTCCAATAACTGTCTGTCAAAAAAAGTCTTCATGGTTGATCAGCTTGGGTTATGTAAGTGAGAAGAGCTGGCTTCAAAGTGGAGCACAGGCACAGACATAACGCCCCATAGGATTCGTGTGTGTGCGGAGGAGCAGTAGGCGAATAGAATGACACTTCATGAACAGATCTTCTCAGAGAGGAAAACTACCACCTGAAATGAATATTATTAATACAAGGAATAGCCAGGAAGACGGTTTCTTGAGATTTCAGATTGCTGATGTGATTCACTTAATCCCAGTTAATTTTGCGCATTTTGACTAAAAACATTTTGGATAGTTGTATTGTTTTGAAACTGAAAACCTAAGGAAAAGCAGTAGAATATTGATATTTAAATGGAGTTATATTTTACTTTAAAAGGTGTGTACAAAAACCAAATAGCACAATGGAGGCCTAGGAAAGTCAGAGAGTGTAATTTCATAGTAAGACTGGAACTGGGGTGTTAAGAGAGGACAGCAAATGGAAAAGTTGTATTCATCTTTGAAATGGGTCAAAACCTGTTTTTCTATCAGTTAAATGAGAATTACAGGCTAAATCCATCAAAGAGATGTCATTGGGCATTTGTATGCGTGAAAGCATTTTGAATAAAAGCTCCAATTATATAATGCAAGAAATAATGTTAAGGTCAGTGTTACTCTTGTGGTGAAAACTGGGCTAGAAAGTTGGGTTAGAAAGCTCAGTGTCACCTTTATAACCTTGTAAATGTTTTCAAGTCTTTAGCTGAGCAGTTAGAAGAATAAACACTGAATGAGTCCATTTGGACAGTGGAACCTAAGGAATATTTGATATAAACTCATTGAGTTCCCTTCTGCATAAATGGGCTTTGGGTTGTTGAGCATCGAATGTCTGAGGGCTGATGGGCACCAGGATGAATCAAAGCCAAAAGACTTGAGACACTTATTGGAAAGAGTGGTAGTGATGTGGGCTGTGGGTATTTCAAAACAGCTGTGGTCAATTTGCTGGTAGTAACCTTCTCCAAACTTTAAGGAGATTTCCTAGATCTGTGGGGGCAGAAAACTCCCATTTGAAGCAACAGAAAGAAAACTGATTTTCCTAAGTTCCTTTAGCATCTGAGCAATCTTTAGCATTGCTTAGATGCTAAGATCCTTTAGCTCTGTGATCCCAAAGGCAGTATTTGAATGGCTACTTACTACTTTGGAGATGAGCAAGTTGTTCATTATTATAACTATACACACATGCCTTCCCATATATTTAATACATACCAATATTCTTGCCTGAAGAATCCCTTGGACAGAGAAGCCAGGCAGGCTATAGTCCATAAGATTGCACAGAGTTGGACATGGCTGAAGCGACTTAGCATGCATGCATGCACAATACACACACACACACACATATGCACACATAAACACACACATATATGTGCACACATATACACACAGATACACACAGTAGTCTCTCAGTATCCATAGGGGATTGTTTCCAAATCTGTGATGCTCAAGTCCCTCATATGAATGGTCTAGTAGAGTTGGACCTTTGCATCTGTGGATTCAGTCGACGCTTGGATATGGAGCTGTGTGTGTGTGTGTGTGTGTGTGTGTGTGTGTGTGTGTGTGTGTGTGTGTGTGTATCTCCTGAAAAGTAAATGAAAGTTTGCTTTTGAACAAAAATAATAACAAACTTAGTAATTTTTCCACAGGCCTACAGCTGAAAGAAACCTTATTTAGCCCAAGAATTTTACTTCTGTAGAGATACCACAGAATTGTTAACCACTCTCCTAGGGCCATGCTGCTAGAAGCTAAGAGGTGGCTATGGTTCCAGTTTCTAGAAATTTTTCTACATACCATGGAGGAATCAATCTAATTCTTGAGTGTAACTCCTGCATGAAATAGTATGTAGATCAGAGGGGGACTTTTAGGTCATTCTTTGTTTACAACAGACCACTGTTAAGTTCATAAAATTCTACCTTGCATGTGTGCTGAGTTGCTCATTCCTGTCCAACTCTTTGTGACCCTTTGGACTGTAGCCCACCAAGTTCCTCTGTCCATGGGATTATCCCAGCAAGAATACCTTAGTTTATTCTATAATTTTCCTTATAACACTGTTCATGAGAGGTATTAAGAAATAATGTTCTGTTCTGTTCTCTTGCTTTTCTTCCTATCTGCCTGGAAAATGTATCTTTCAAGGACCAGGAACATTAAAAAAGCTGCCAGAAAATATGGCCCTCCTGTCTTTTAATGAGATAGTAAAAGGAATGAAAATGAGAATGCCTTGTGAATACTCTGAGATGGCAACTTTCCTTACCCTGCACCTACTGCCACATTTAAGTGAAAGGGCTTTGAAGTTTTAGCACTGCTGCCGGGCCTGCCCATTACTACTGCTCATGGTGGTTACATTTTCCTTTCTTTCTTGTGGTATCAGAACGATGTGCAACACTCCAGAATTGCTATTGCTTATTTGGTATCACCTCACACCAGTCAGAATGCCCAACAGACAAATGGATAAATAAGTTGTGGTACATATATACAATGGAATATTACTCAGCCATAAAAAGAAACAAATTTGAATTAGTTCTAGTGAGGTGGGTGAACCTAGAGTCTGTTATCCAGACTGAAGTTAAGTCAGAAAGAGAAATATTGTATATTGACACATATATATGGAATCTAGAAAAATGGTACTGATGAATCTATTTGCAGGGCTGAAATAGAGACACAGACATAGAGAACAGACTTGTGGACACAGCCAGGGAAGTAGGGGGGATGAATTGAGAGAGTAGCATTTAAACATCTACATTAGCATATGTAAAATAGATAGCTAGTTATACAAACCATATGTATAACCCAGAGAGCTCAACCCTTTGGTCTGTGACAACATAGAAGGGTGGGATGGGGTCAGGGAGGGAGGGAGGTTCATGAGGAAGGGGACATATGTATACTTATGGCTGATTTACTTTGTGGTATGGCAGAAACCAACATAACAGTGTAAAACAATTATCCTTCAATTAAAAACAGTTGAAAAAACATTGACTAAGATGGTATTTCAAAAGAGGGAATTGCTGTCACTATGTTTTAAATGTCTTCTGTTCAGCTCCATCTTGGTGTTTGTCATTGTGCTCAAAACAAAGTTGACTGAATAAATTAATTGGTGGTGAATAAATGAAGGAGGTTCATATATTCCTGAATATGTCTGGTCACCACCTAATTGAGTACCTTATTTCTGGTACTGCTATACATATTATCTTAGCTATTCTATGATGCTCTCTAAAATGAAGAGATATAAAACTCATTTTATAGAGACCTTGTATCAATAAGACTTAAAGTAATATATAGACATCAATACCTTAATTCCAAGCTACCTTGTTATTAAAGATATACAGGAAGAAGTGAAAACAATATTTTGCTATTCTAAGTTAGAATCATAGTAAAAATGTATATATATACCCATGTTTATATATCTATGTTATATATATTCTTATGGGAAAGAATGTAGTTTTCACTTTGCAAATAGCACATACAAACAAGAACTGTATTACACGGTGGTATGAAGGCAAATTAAATACCAACTTTTTAAACCTATAAACATCCTTTTGTAATTTGAAGAAAATATTTAAGTATTCAAACCCTGAGTTTGGATTCTTAATATAGATTTTGTTTTCATTACACAAATGATTTAACCAGCTTTGAATTTATCACTATGCCAAGCACCCAAGGCCAAGTGCTTGGGTATCAGGAAAGGTACAGGAAAACTGGGAGGGAGGAGTTCTCTGAAAATCTGATTATGCTGTTGGCTCTGCGGAGGTAGGAGAAGTGGATGAGGGAAAGATCCAGAGTGCCGAAGGTGGGCCAGCCATGGTGTGAAAAGCAGAAATACTAGAACTCCCTGGAACCTGAGTTTAGAAAAGATAGCCTGGTTAGTTGTTTGGGAAGATATTTGGAAATGTATTATTAATTTTGGCTGCCAAGCATTTGCACATCCTTCTGTGTTTAAAGAATTTCCCCCATCTTTGTGTGTTTAGGAATCCCCTCATAGAACTAAAGTTATTAGACATTTTGCTCTTGCTGTCTTCCATTCATTAGAAGGAGCACTAGATCCAGCCCACAATCAAGGAGAAGGAATTCTAGAAGGGCATGAAAACCAAGAGGTAGGAGCCATTGGGGGTATTTTAGAGGCTGCCTACCACTGTGACCTTGGCCACTTAGCCACAGAGCCTGATTCTGTCTCCCCAAACCCCCAAAATTTGGGGAGGGATTCAGTTTCCTATTAATTTTCCTTTCTGCTTGCAAGTATGATGCTTTATCGATACAGATGTTTACCTGCCCTAGAAGCTCTTATCAGGCCGCTGGGGCATGCCTTCTGGTTATTTACTTTTTCTTTTTCTGAATATAAATTTGGAAATGTAGAAAAGGAGAAAATAGCTATCGTCCATAGTGCTATTACCCAGAGATTTGTACTCTTAATAATGGACCATATTTCTTGCCAGTTTTTCCTTGGACTGAGATCATAATGAGCATGTAATTCTATAACTTGGGTTTTCTATCCTTTTGCCATAGGAATTCCCCCTCGTTTTCCAAAAGCCCCTGATTCCTGAAGTATGTTAGTGATTGGTTGTGAGGGGTGTGCTCCAGCTGGGCAGTCATATCATTGCACTATCCTGTCATAAAAACTAGCCTGCTCTGTGCAGAGGGGATCACCAGCAGGAAGGAATGGCACTTTGAACCTGCCTAGGAGAACAGACTTCTCTAAGGACATGGGGTGGGGTGATGCCTATTATGGCAAGTCATATATTCTCAAACAGAAGCCTGATCTGACTTTCATTTGTTAATATAGTACCCCTAATTGTTGTTTTTTAGTTGCTGTTGCGTCCAACTCTTTGCGACCCCATGGACTGCAGCACCCCAGGCTTCCCTGTCCTTCACTGTCTCCCAGAATTTGCTCAAACTCATGTCCATTGAGTCGATGATGCCATCCAACTATCCTGTCCTCTATGGTACCTTTTTCCTCCTGCCCTCAATCTTTCCCAGCTTCAGGGTTCTCTCCAGTGAGTCAGGTGGCTCAGTATTGAAACTTCAGTGTCAGACCTTCCAGTGAATATTCAGGGTTGAGTTCCTTTAAGATTGACTGGTTTGATCTCCTTGCAGTCCAAGGGACTCTCAAGAGTCTTCTCCAACACCACAGTTCAAAAGCATCAATTCTTTGGTGCTCAGCCTTCTTTGGAAGTAATAAAAATGCCTTTTCTTTAAAGTCTCTTCCCCCTTTGTTTTGTCCCTAATTCAAGCAATCTGCCTTCAAGTCAGTCTGAAGTAAGGAATAACACATTTTATTTTCATTTTTCAATTTTTAAAAATTATTTTTAATTGTGGTAAAATACAACATAAGTCTTACCTACCATCTTAACCATCTTTAGGCGTACAGTTCAGTAGTGTTAAGTACTTTCACATCGTCTTGTACAGAAAGCTCTTTCCTTGCAAAACTGAAACTCCAGTCATTAAACAGCTACCCATCCTCCCAGCTCCCAGAGACCACTGTTCTACTTGTTTCTATGAATTTGGCTACTCTGAGTACTTTATATAAGTGGAATCATATAATACTCTGTTGTGACTGGCTTAATTCCTTTAGCCTCATGTCCTCAGTGTTCATCCATGTTGTAGCAAGAGTCAGAATTTCCTCACTTTTTAAAAGTTGAGTAATATTTCAGTGTATGTGTACCACATTTTGTTTATCCATTCATCTGTCAATAGACACTGGGTTATTTCCACTTTTTGGCTATTGTGATTTTCACTTTTATTTTTAACTGAAGTATAGTTAATTTACAACATTATACTAGCTTCAGGTGTATAACATAGTGATTCAATATTTTTATAGATTAGACTCAATGTAAAGTTACTATGAAATAATGACTATTTCCCTGTGCTGTACAATATGTCCTTGTAGCTTATTTTATACATAGTATTTTGTACCTCTTAATCCTCATACCCCTATCTTGCTGAATTTTCATTTTTTAAAAATTTATTTATGGCTGCACTGGATCTTTGTTGCTTTCTCCAGTTGTGGTGAGTGGGGACTACTCTTCATTGTGGCCTCTGGGCTTTTTATCATGGTGGCTTCTGGTGTTGCAGAGCACGGGCTCTAGGTATGAGGGCTCAGTAGTTGCCCTGAAGCATGTGGGATCTTCCCAGAACCTGTGTCCCCTGCCTTAGCAGGCGGATTCTTAACCACAGGACCACCAGGAAAGTCCCTGAATTTTCATTTTTAAATTAGGTGTTTTGTTTCATTTCAGGGCAAGAAGTTGCCTTACCACCTTGGAGATGATGCCGAAGAAGGAGAAGTTTCTGATGAAGACAGCGCAGATGAAATTGAAGATGAGTGCAAGTTCAAGCTCCATTATGTAAGTTACAGGCTTGACCATAATTTTTACCCTCCATGTGCTATAGTAAAAACTGCTGCTGTGCCGGAATATTCACAAATATGGTGGCTGTATTGTAGAAAGGATATGTATTGAAAATCACGTTGTGTGCTGACACACAGGACTCCCAAATGTTTACTGAGTGACTGAATCAAGAATTGTTGTGTCTTAGAATTGGAAGGAATCTTAGTGATTAACCCATCTGACCCTCTCTCCAGGGACCAATTCCCTCCTATTACAACTTGGTCAAAACTCAAATTGCAGTTGGAAATGTCGCTGTCTGGTGAAATAAACTGGCTTTAGCATTGTCTCCCTGCCTCCTGCTAGCAGCTCCACCATGCCACCATTCAAAGCTGGCTCACAGAACCCAGCTGCAAGAGGATCTGCTTCTCTAGAATGCTCATCCCCTCCCTGAGAGAATGCGCCTTGGATCAGAAGATCTCCAAGTTCTTCCAGACAATGAGACTCTTGGTTAAAACTTTAATTTGCCACATGTTAGATAAAATGGCAGAGAGCAGTTTGTCACCTGCATGTTGCTTCAGACTTCTGTCCTAGAACAAGAAGCTCTGTTTTTAAACAGAGCAGCACCATTTAGCCAGGTACTCCAATGGAAATGCAAACCTGGGAGAAATGTAAGGCTTAAAGACCTCCCTATTTCCCATCCCTTCTTGACCTCCCCCACCTTCTATAGCTCACGTGATTTCCAGGATCCTGTGACAATCTGAGAGTAGCACCTGCTCACGTTAATTTGTTGTAGAGTTTACAATTTCATTTCTACAGAAAAGTAATATTTCTCTAGATGTCAGAACTATTATCCTACCTTCTAAAAAAGAAAATATTACACAAAATCTTCTAATTTACATTATTGCCCTGAATTCAATTATTCCATCATTAAAAAGTCTTCTTTCTTCAAGATAATAACGGTGGTGGCTTCCTATAGGTATTAAAGAGAGCTGGTATTATTTTCAAAGAGAACAAGAGCTTAGTGACAACTGAAGTCTCAGTAGATAGTTCTTTCTTGGCTTTAATGCATTTTAGAAGGGATGACATGGACAAGATTCAGCCTTGAAATGAAAAGGAAAAATCACCATCTGTATTAATCTATTGCCTTTTAATAGTTGTTATTAGCTCAATTAAATACCACGAATAAGGCTATGGTTACAGAAAATTAATCTAAATAGATTTACATAAGTGAAAATACAGTTAATATTTTAGTTTCTTCGCTTTTGCTCTTATAGCTACTTGCCATTTTGGTAATTACTTGTGATTATAGGTAATTTAGTTCTTTTTCTAAACTTTATTTTATAAACCAGATTTTTGTCTATGAATTTCAGTATCTTTGCCTCTTGTTTCTGCTTGTTGTCTTGGTTGCCAGCCTCAGAGTAGTCCACAGTTCGGAAGCAATAAACAGAGTGTTTATTTTTATTTATTTATTTGACTACACCAGGTCTTTGTTATGGCTCTTGGGATCTTGCATCTTCACTGTGGCATGTGAACTCCTGGGTGTGGCATGTGGAATCTAGTTCCCTGACCAGTGATCAAACCCGGGCTTCCTGTGTTGGGAGCGCTGAGTCTTAGCCACTGGACTACCAGGGAAATCCCAAGGAAAGAAGAGTCTTGGCCAAGTTATGTGTTTAGGGAATGTAGTTTTTAGTGAAAATGAGTGGTGGAAATTTAGCTACTATTACAATAGTATTTATTGCTCTGAGGAAACCCGTTATTCTAGTTTTTAAATCCACCCAATAGTTTAAAATTTCTTCTAATGTCAGTGAGCCTTCTAACTTTCTAAGTTAAATATCTATAATTACAAAAGAGAATTAGCTGAGGTGTTATGGAGGCAAATCAATTACTTCACTTGTGAAACTATCCATCTGGGTTCCTCTCAAGCTTCATAATCTCTTGGTTGATGTCTAGGCACCCATATAGGTAGACAGTTTAGAACATGATTCCATAAAGATAGACATGATCTTTCACTTGGATTCTTTGATTTGGGCCTAAGTGAATGTGAAGAGCACCTTACCTATAACGTTTTACAGGTGTCTCTTTGTTAGACTTTAGGAGAGAAAATATATGCAGAAACCAACATTCTAGCAGAAATAGATAAGGTTTTTACTCATCCTTTTCAAATCTTTTTTCTCTATTTTTGAGCTCTTCTGAGAAAAGGCAGTACTATATTTAGAAAGCCAAAGCATTATCCTGCAATCAGTCAATTTCTAGTTTAGTTGTCAGCAGAGGGCTCAGATGCCTTATCTGAGTGTTGAATGTAAACTGCTTGATCTAAACCAAGTGATCAGATTTCTACAAAAGCGGATGTACTGTGCATAGTCGGTATGAAACCAATAGTTACCTTAGAGGAAGTTATTAACCTCAGTTTGGAGTTAACAGAATGTGGTTAGATTTATAAGTTATATCTGAATTATTGCAACAGATAAAGATTTTTAGCTTAGCATTCAGGGATACTGGAACACTAGCTGTCATGGGGCTTATGCAAGATTCATGTGCACACTCAACAGATTTTTATGGAGGTGTAGCTAGTGTGCTGTAGATGTTGGGGCACATATCAATGAACAAAACAAAACAGTCTTTGCCTTTGTGGAGTCTGTACCTTGGTGGGAGAAGGGAAGACAGACAAGAAACAAAGCAAATAGGTAGCATGTGTACTAGGCAGTGATAAGTAATAAGGGGGAAAGGGAGAGAAGATATGTGTAAAGGGTCTATGGAAGATTTAGATGTGAGGGCCAGGAAAGGTCTCATAGAGAAGGTAACACATGGGCAAAGACTTGAAGGAAGTGAAGTTAGCCATATTGATATCTGAGGAATGTTCCAGGCAGAGGGCACAGCAGATACAAAGGTCAGAGGCAGGATTTGCTGCTCGCCCAGCTTCACCTTGGGGTTAGAAGCAGGGTGGAAGGCAGGACCCTCATGCTGGCCCTCTTTCTCCTCCTAGTCTGCTCTCTAACTAAGGAATTCAAACCCATACCCACACTGAAAACTTTTGCTCTTTTAATAAATGCTTTCTGTTGTTGAATTGATTGAATCCTTTAGGCATCTGCCCTATTATTTTGAGGCTTCAGCCATAGAGAAAATCTTGCTTATGATGTAATAAGCCATAGATAAAGCTGATGTGTTCAGTGACCCGGGAATTACACAGATCAAAGACTCAGGGGACAATTCCTTTCAGCCACAGAGCAGTAATCTAACAGATGTGATTCAGTGAGGCCAGCTCACCATTATTCATCTTTTTGGGGTCCTCTAATGTCAGTGTGCCTTACAGACTTTCTAGCCCATATTTCAACTTCACTGATTATTTTACTCTTCTGCTGAGTTATTTGATACCTTTTTTCCCCCTGGACTCTCTGAATCTGAGCTCAACCAGTTTCTTAAGCACAAATATCAAACTGTCACCTACATAAAACTCATCCTGTGAACACCAAGCTTTCCAACAAGTTTAAATGAGCCTTTGTAGAGTAACATGCAACCACTTTTTGTGTTATATTAATACCCCCAAATCATATTCACTCTGTGTATGTCTCACAGTAAACACTTTAATAGTCTGCTCCCTTCCTACCACCTTGGATTGAGCTTCTTTCATAAGTTATTCATTGTATGATTTGAGCCATTTTGAGGAGGATTAAGGATCTTGTTGGTTGAAGACTTGTCAGCACTCAGGGAAGGGATGAATTCCCTCAGGATATTGTGAGATCCCTGTTACTCAGTAAATGCCCATGTGCCAGGCTTGCTGTTGCATCCTGGTGACAAAGGGTGAGGAGTGGAAGGTGAGCTGAAAATCCCAGTTATTTTCTAATATATGATACAACTTCTTCCTCCTTGCCCTGACAGAGAGTTAAGATAATGAACATTTAAGGTCTAGTGTACAGTATGTGTTATCTATATGTATATGTAGATATTTCTCTTGTATTTAAAAGGTATTATCTTCTGAAAATTACTATCACTGAGAACTCAACTATTCCTTTTCTTCTTTAATTTTTATTGAAGCACAGTTGATTTACAATGTTGTGTTAGTTTCTGCTGTACAGCAAGTGAATCAGTTATACATATGCATATATCCACTGTTTTTTAGATTCTTTTCCCATATAGATGGGTAGAGTTTTAAGTAGAGTTCCCTGTGCTATACAGTAGGTTTTAATTAGTTATCTGTTTTACATATAGTAGTGTGTGTATGTCAATCCCAGTCTCCAAGTTTATCTCTTTCCTCCTTGTTCCCCCTTGGTAACCTTGTTTTCTACAATTATTCCTTGTTGGTAATTCATCTTCCCTTTTTATTCTAGATGTTCTGTGACTTCACTATCAAATGACTGAGAGTCAGTTTATTTTTCTTAGCACTCAGTATTCACTTCTTACTAGAGAACCTATGTTTTCTTTCATTCTAGAGAAATCTCAACCATTTTTTCTTTGAATATTGTTTTTATGCCATTCATTGTTTCTCTTTTTCTAGCAGTACAATTAGAATTAGGTTAGAATCTTAGTTTATTCTCTGTCTTAATTATCTGTCAATTATTCTTTAATGTTTTCTTTATGTCTCTGCTGATCTTGGGTACTAGCTCTAGTATTATTTTCCACTTCATTAATTATCTCTTTGGCTATGTCTGATCTAGAGTTTACCCCAGCTATTCTTTTAATTTCAATGACTATATACTTGATTTATAAAAATTTTTTATTGCTTTTTCATAGACACTTGTTTTTATTTTACTATTTGGCTTCTTAGCTTCTTGTTCTTTTTATGAGACTATTTCTTTATATCTTTGAGCATCTGAACATACTTCATTCAAAGCAAGTGAGTTTCCTTTTCATGTGTTGATGTTTTTGGCACTTCATCTTAGCATTGGTTTTCCACATGAATTTTAGAATTTGAAGTTGAAGGTTCAGTTTTCAGTGGAATGATTTTTTTCCCTTCCATTCTCCTCCTCTGTCTGTTTAACCTGCTTCTCTAGTGGTATGGTGACTGCTTCCATGTGAACTCTAAGCACCACTCCACCTGGCACCCACACATATAAACACAGCCTACCTGTGCCCCAAGTTCCTAACTAGACCTTACATTGATCGATTGATTGGAGTTCCCCGCCACTGGAGATGTTGAAGATATTTCTCATTCAGTCACGAAGCAAGTGAACATTTTGGTAGTCTTCTTATTTTGATATTCAATTTCGAATCTTCCTCACAGTATTTTTTTTTATTGCTTCCTATTCTAAGTGAGGGGCTTCCCAGGTGGTGCTAGTGGTAAAGAATCCGCCTGTCATTACAGGAGACATAAGAGACACTGGTTCAATCCCTGGGTTGCAAAGATCTCCTGGAGGGGAGGGCATGGCAACCCACTCCAGTATTCTTGCCTGTAGAATCCTCATGGACAGAGGAGCCTGGAGGGCTACAGTCCATAGGGTCGCAAAGAGTTGGACACAACTGAAGCGACTGAGCACGCGTAAGCCCATAAGTCAGGCTCCCATTCCAGTTTTCTTCACTACCTTGGTTTCACCTTGTGAGACCAGCTCTAATCTCCCGAAGCATGTGGAGCACCTTTAGTCTCTATTGTACTATCAGATCTAAATTCTTGGTCATCTTTGCCCTCTGTGAATATGGAGCTCACACATTTATGATCTGCAGTGATCTTGTTTATTTTGACAAACTTATGACTTTTCTCTTTGTTTTTCTATCATTGGAGCAGGGACGATATCAAAGCATGAAGGTACACTGTCATATATAAACCCACATGTATGTAATGTATGTACAGATGTATGAACCCAGGCGTATTCATTTTGAACAGTATTTTTGTTTTTCTTAAAGTAGATAAAGAGTGGTTGCTCTAATAATATTTGAAAATGCATGCTTAATAGCTCTGAAGAAACATTACCTTTTGCTATTTGCCTGTCACTGTACTGTTATTTTTTATACCTAAGCTAAAATCCGCTTTTAAATGTGAACTGTTTGTTGAAAGCTTGTTAGTACCAGCACTATGCTAATGTATATGCACTTATACAATTTCTTTATTCAGGTAAAGGTCAATGGAACTATAGAATAGAAAGTCCAGAGATAAACCACACATCTATGGTCACCTAATCTCTGACAAAGAAAGCAAGAATATACAATGGAGAAAAGATAGTCTCTTTAATAAGCAGTGGTTGGAAATCTGGATAGCTATTAATACATGTAAAAGAATGAAATTAGAATACTCTCTAACAACATACGCAAAAATAAACTCAAAATGGATTAAATATCTAAATGTAAGACTGGATACTATAGAACTTTTAGAGGAAAACATAGGCAGAACCCTATCTCACATAAGTCGCAACAAGATCTTTTTTGATCCACCTCTTTGAGTAATGAAAATAAAAACAAAAATAAACAATGGGACCTAACTAAACTTAAAAGCTTTTGCACAGCAAAGAAAGCCATAAACAAAACAAAAAGACAACCCACAGAATAGGAGAAGATATTTGCAAATAAATTGACTGACAAGGGTTTAATCTCCAAAATAAACAAACAGCTCATGTAGCTCAATGTCAAAAAAAAACAAACGACCCAATTAAAAAGTGAGCAGTATATCTAAAGAGACATTTTTCCAAAGAAGACATGCAGATGGCTAAGAGTCACATGAAAAGATGCTCAACATCACTGATAATCAGAGAAATGCAGATCAAAACTACAATGAGGTTTCACTTCACACCAGTCAGAGTGACCATCATAAAAAAAAACCCTACAAACAATAAATGGTAGAGAGAGTGTGGATAAAGGGGAGCTTTCCTACACTGTTGGTGGGAATGTAAATTGGTGCAGTTCAGTTCAGTCGCTCGTCACGTCTGACTCTTTGCGACCCTATGGTCGCACTGCAGCACTCCAGGCCTCCCTGTCCATCACCAACTGCTGGACTTTACTCAAGCTCATGTCCATTGAGTCGGTGATGCCATCCAACCATCTCATCCTCTGTCGTCCCCTTCTCCTGCCTTCAATCTTTCCCAGCATCATGGTCTTTTCAAATGAGTCAGTTCTTCACATCAGGTGGCCAAAGTATTGGAGTTTCAGCTTCAACATCAGTCCTGCCAATGGATATTTAGGACTGATTTCCTTTAGGATGGACTGGTTGGATATCCTTGCTGTCCAAGGGACTCTCAAGAGTCTTCTCCAACACCACAGCTCAAAGCATCAATTCTTCAATGCTCAGCTTTCTTTATAATCCAACTCTCACATCCATACATGACTACTGGAAAAACCATAGCTTTGACTAGATGGACCTTTGTTGGCAAAGTAATGTCTCTGCTTTTTAATATGCTGTCTAGATTGGTCATAACTTTTCTTCCAAGGAGTAAGTGTCTTTTAATTTCATGGCTGCAATCACCATCAGCAGTGATTTTGGAGCCCAGAAAAATAAAGTCTGACACTGTCTCCCCTTCTATTTGCCTTGAAGTGATGGGACCAGAAGCCATGATCTTAGTTTTCTGAATGTTGAACTTAAACCAACTTTTTCACTCTCCTCTTTCACTTTCATCAAGAGGCTCTTTAGTTCTTCTTCACTTTCTGCCATAAGAGTGGTGTCATCTGTGTATCTGAGGTTATTGATATTTCTCCCAGCAATCCTGGTTCCAGCTTGTGTTGCATCCAGCCCAACGTTTCTCACGATGTACTCTGCATAGAAGTTAAATAAGCAGGGTGACAATATACAGCCTTAACGTACTCCTTTCCCGATTTGGAACCAGTCTGTTGTTCCATGTCCAGTTGTAACTGTTGCTTCTTGACCTGCATACAGATTTCTCAAGAGGCAGGTCAGGTGGTCTGGTATTCCCATCTCTTTCAGAATTTTCCACAGTTTGTTGTGATCCACACAGTCAAAGGCTGTGGCATAGTCAATAAAGCAGAAATAGATGTTTTTCTGGAACTCTCTTGCCTTTTCAATAATCCAACGGATATTGGCAAGTTGATCTCTGGTTCCTCTGCCTTTTCTAAAACCAGCCTGAACATCTGGAAGTTCACAGGTCACATACTGTAAATTGGTGCAGCCACTATGCAAAACAGTACAGAGGTTCCTTAAATCAAAAATTAGAGGTACCATATGATTCAGTTATACATACATCTGTTTTTCAGGTTTTTTTCACTTGTAGGTTACACACTGAGCGTTGAGTAGAGTTCTCTAAGATGTATAGTCCCTGTTGATTATCTATTTTATACATTTTATATTGTGTATCTGTTAATCCCAACCTCCTAATTTATCTCTCCCCCAGCACACCTTTCCCCTTTGGTAACCACAAGTTTATTTTCTGTCTGTGAGTCCCTTTCTGTTTTCTAAATAAATCTGGAAACAGAACTTATTTAGACCTGGACTGTCAGGAAAGTCCCAGGACCTTGTTGTATATCTATATATATCAGTTTGAATCTGCTAATCCCAAACTAAATAAATTCATTTGTATCCTTTTGTTTAGATTCCCATATGATATCAATCAATCGGCTCTGTATTATAAGAGCCTATTGTATCAATCAATCGATACATATGATATCATATGATATTCATCTTTCTCTATTTGATTTACTTAGTATGATAATCTTAGTTCCCTGTGCTATATAGTAGAACTTGGGTTTTTCTTTCTTAATTTTTTTGGCCATGCTGTACAGCATGCAGGATCCTAGTTCCCTGATTGAGGATCAAATCCACGTCCCCTGCAGTGGAAGCATGGAGTCTTAACCACTGGACTGCCAGGGAAATCCCAGGATCTTGTTGTTTATTCATTCTATATATATCAATTTGCACCTGCTAATTCCAAACTCCCAATCCTTCCCTCCTGTTCCCACCAAAGCAAAAATTTGTTTGCTAATTCCGAACTCTCCTCCTCCTCCCTCTTAGCAACCACATGTCTATTCTCTATGTCCCTGATTCTGTTTCACAGATAGGTTCATTTGTGCCATAATTTAGATATCACAATAAGTGATATCATATGGTATTTGTCTTGTTATGTTGCTTGGTATAATTACCTCTAATTGCCTCCATGTTGCTGCAAATGGCATTATTTCATTCTTTTTTATAGCTGAGTAGGAGAAGGCAATGGCACCCCACTCCAGTACTCTTGCCTGGAAAATCCCATGGACAGAAGAGCCTGGTAGGCTGCAGTCCATGGGGTCTCGAAGAGTTGGACACGACTGAGCAACTTCACTTTCACTTTTCCCTTTCATGCATTGGAGAAGGAAATGGCAACCCACTCCAGTGTTCTTGCCTGGAGAATCCCAGGGACAGCGGAGCCTGGTGGGCTGCCGTCTATGGGGTCGCACAGAGTCGGACACGACTGAAGCGACGCAGCAGCGGTATTTCATTGTATACATGTACCACATCTTCTTTATCTGTTCCTTTGTCGATGGGCATTTAGGTTGCTTCCAGGTCTCGGCTACTGTGAATACTGCTGTTATGAACATAGGGTGCATGGATCTTTTCAGTTATAGTTTTGTCTGGATATGTGCCCAGGAGTGGGATTGCTGGATCCTATGGTAATTCTATTTTTAGTTTTCTGAGTAACCTCCATACTATTTTCCAAAGTGCTTCTGCCCATTTTTTGATTGTTTTTTTTTTTTTGGTATTGAGCTACAGGAACTGTTTGTATATTTTGGAGATTAATCTCTTGTTGGTTGTGTCGTTTGCAAACATATTTTCCCATTCTGAAACTAATATAAGATTGTAAATCAACTATACTTCAATTTGAAAAAAAGGAATAGTGACTTCTCCTGGTTGGAAATAGAAGCCATTCTCATCCTCTGCATAAATGAAATTGTTTAACTGAAGGAAAAAAAAAGGAAAATGATTATCATGATGGCTGAGTTAAGTTCATACTCAGTAAAGAACTCAGAACAGTGCCTGGCACATAATTTATACTCAATAAATGTTAGCTGAAATCAGTAACAAGAATAGCAGCTGTGGCATGATTATCTCTAATGTAAGTCCTGAGCAGAAGAAGGTGTTTCAATGGGAGCTAAAAGAGCAGGCAGGAGAGGACAGGAATAATCGCAGAGCCTCAGATAGCTAAGAGGCAGCTGCTCTTCAACCCAAGACACTCAGATGACTGGCTTGGAGAGCTTTAAGGCTGTCACAAAGGGCAGCTAATGTATTATCCTTCCTGTCTGCAGCTCTAGCCCAGAGAGGGGAAAAGACATTTGGGGATGGTGAGATATTCCAGTTTTTTTTGTTTTTAAAGTAGAGACCTTCAACTTTGGCTGCACATTGGAATGACAGGGGAGCTTTCAAAAATCCCACTGCACTGGTCCCAGCCCAGAGATTCCGTGTCATCGGTCTGGGCTGTGGTCCCTGGTGATTCTAGTGTGCAGCCCAGGTGAGCACCAGTGTCTGAGGGAGTCTCTCTTTACGGGGCAGCCCTCTACCCCACCCCCTCCCACTTCTGGCTGCTCCCCAGCCTGGAAGTGGTCAGCCCTCTCTTTTTCCAGTCACTTTTCATATCACACTGGAGATGGAACAAGAATGTGTTTTGTGCTTGCCTTATTTATTTGTGGTCAATATTCCTAGGTCATATTTACTTCTCAGAAATGGCAATTAGGAAGCCTGACTGGGGCTCAGGTGGAAACTACCCCAGACCATATTAAAGGGCTGCCCTCCCTTCTCCCTATTCCTCCTGCAGCATCCTCCCTACCCTGTGGGCTCAGGGAACAAAAGAGCAAGAGGCATGACTTTCTGCTCTGGTCCGTGCAGCAGCTGTAGGGTGGCTGACAAGTCACCAGGTCAAGTGTCCGTTTCAGCTTTCTTTCAGTAGTGCTGTTGAGTTCCGGGGTCAAATGATAATATACTAGTGAAACCTCAGCCACATGTTTATTTATTCTCATGCTATAAATCACAGGGAAGGAAGAGACCAACGGGCAGAGATATCATTCCTTCAGCTGCTCCAAGTGTTGAGAGGATGTGAAATGAATAATTATAGCCTTTGTATTAAGTATTCATTATTTCACCAGCACCAGTCGGCCCAGCTTTGTATTTTTAGCCTTGTTTTGCTGCTGGTGAGTGTTTGGGCATAACCGCCACAGTTCATCTCATTGTCTCCAACTCCTCACATGGCCCTGAGCCAGGGAAGGGAGCTGATGCTTATTGGGGGGTGTTTGTGCGATACTGGGCACACTCATGCTCTTACACACTTTCTCCTTTGGACCTTCCAACACATGTGTTCCCTGCAGACTCTGGGTCACTTGATGAAACGTGTTGGGACTTTGAGACCTGGACTTCCTTTCTCAGATTCATTTCTGACCTTAAGTGAAACCTACTGTTTTTCTCAAGTAGGTTTGTGATGATCTATTTCCCAGGTGTCACAAAGGAATAAAGATTATCTTAAATATGAGCCTGGTCATGATTAATTTCACTCAGGAATTCATCTTTTTCTGTAACAGTATAACTTATCTTTTTCTGCAGCACCGTGTAGTGAAATACACACAGAATTTTGAATTGGAAGTCTTAGGCTCCAACTCACACACTTCATGTTATTTGGACAAGTCATTGAACCTTTCTGCCTCTGCACTCTTATGAGTAAAACTGAACTAGACCTATAGAGCCTTAAAGGGTCTTGCACAGCTCAAAGGAAGCATTGTCATATGACTATGCTTTGTGAGCCGCAATACAATGTATAAAGTCTTAGTTGCTTTATCTGTGTCCCCAGTATTCTTTTGTCCATGTTCATGTGGTCACTAGTTCTCACTGATGCTGTGTTCTATAGGCATTTGCTCACACTGGAATGCTATCACCCTACTCTTTGCCAGATTATCAACTCCTGTTCATCACAGTGGGTTGATTTGTGGCCACCAAAAGATGTGTCTAAGTCCTACTCTTTGGTACCTATGACTATGACCTTAATTGGAAAAAGAGTCTTTGTAGATGTAACTAGGTTAAGAATCTAGAAATGAGATTGTTCTGGATTAACTCAGTCTTAAATGCAGTGACAAGTATCTTTTTTTGTGGGAGCAGCCACCTTTTATTAATGTTAGGAGTGAGGACACATCAAAGGCCATGTGAAGACAGAGGAAGAGGCTAGAGTTCTGCAGCCACAAGCCAAGGAAAGCTTGGCACCACCGTAAAATGGAAGAAGCAGGGAAGGATTTTTCCCCTTAGAGCCTGTGAGAGGCTGAATGTAGCCCTGAAAACAGCTTGCTTTCATAGTTTTGGCCTCTGATGCTGTGAGAAAATAAACATCTCTTGACTTTAAGCTACCAGGTATGTGGTAATTTATTACAGCAGCCGCAGGAACCTAGTACGCTCTTCTTTTTGTTTTTTGCATTTTTTAAAAAAAATTCATTGGAGGATAATTTCTTTACAATGTTGTGCTGGCTTCTGCCATATATCATCATGAATCAGCCATGGGCACACACATCTTTTAAGACCTGGCTCCAGTGTTCTCTGCCCCTGGATGTCTCTGCTGCATTCCCAAGGAACACCCCCCTTGTGTTCCTCCTCCACACACCCATGAAACCCCTTACATCCATCACCCTACTTGCACCTGTTATGTAATTATCCACTGATGTGTCTGTCTCCTCGGTGACACTGAGAGTTCTATGACAGTGGGATTGTGCTTATCAATGCTTTCATCTTGCATGTAACAGCTCAGGATGTGTTTGTTTTATGCAAAATGCTCTCAGACTCGGTCATCTTTATTAAATCCGCCACCAGCACATTGGCCTTAATACTCGTAGTGGGAACTGATGTGCCTGGCTTTTCACCTATAGGTATCTTTCATCTTTCTGCACACGCTGCCTGGTTAATATTATTTCTACAATGTGATCCAGACACTTGTCTACTCAGAGTCTCTCAGCAACTCCATACCTCTTGACTGCTGGATTTTAAGTGTTTCCACGGCCTGGCCCCAAAGTACTTTTTCAGTTTTATCCACCATTACTCTCCTTCATGGGGACTTCCCTGGTAGCTCAGTTGGTAAAGAATCTGCCTGCAATGCGGGAGACCTGGGTTCAACCCTTGGGTTGGGAAGATCCCCTGGAGAAGGGAATGGCTACCCACTCCGATATTCTAGCCTGGAGAATTCCATGAACTGTATAGTCCTTGGGGTCTCAAAGAGTTGGACATGACTGAGCGACTTTCACTTCACACCCTCTTTCATGAACTTCTGCTCCATGAAAACAAAGCTGTTCCTGTATTCATAAAACATACTTTGCTAATATAAAATCTTTACTAGAATGATGGATGATAGGAAAGCCTATCTCTTCATTACTGTTGAAGTTTTAGTTGCCCTACAGCGTCCCCCCTTTCCCCTCTTCTATGAGATCTTTGCGGTCACTCAGGCAGAAATGCCATATTCCTTCTCAGAACCACTGTTGTGTGGTCATTTGTGCTTTTTGCAGGCAACTGTGCAGACCAGGGTTGGTTATTTGAGGACATGCCTTTGTTAGCCTAGTGGGGTCTTGGCTGATGTCAAGGGCCAGCTCTTTTCCATCTCTGCATCACCTGCAGGGCCTGAGGGCCTCCAGTGCCTCATTCACTGGGTATATTAAAGATATTCATACATGTGATGTTAATACAGGGAAATTCAATAACCTATCCTGATGTAGCCTTTTTTTCCCCCCAATTTCCCTTTGTATTTATATTGCT
Organism: Giraffa tippelskirchi; assembly: GCF_054371585.1. Classification (NCBI taxonomy): domain Eukaryota; kingdom Metazoa; phylum Chordata; class Mammalia; order Artiodactyla; family Giraffidae; genus Giraffa; species Giraffa tippelskirchi. The sequence continues at coordinate 125,474,503 of NC_137276.1, read as the reverse complement.
TTGCCCTTACAAGATTTTGTGAAAATGAATGTATTACTGAAAAACTGCCTGTTCTGTATTTTAAGTATAATAACCTCTTAGTAACAAATTTGCAAGCAGAAAGTGGGTCTTAAACTTTTAGTGAGTACTAGGGGAATTGTTCTGGCAGAGGAGTGTTCCTTAACTTTGGATGGGTTGGCCTCTAACAAGTGGTTGAAGAGTTCACAGAAGAATGTTGAACCCTGGGAGAGGGGTTAGGAGCTGAGAAGGAGAGGGGAGGTGAGCAGAGCTTGGGCCATTGGTTTCAGGTAGAACAGGGGACCAAAAAGCTGTGCTGCTAAGCAGACTTCTAGGAAATCTGGGTCCCTTGATCATCTAAAAATTGTACAGTTATCATCTGGACACAGCAGATCTTTTTTACCCAAAACAGTTGAAGTTAGTTGCCATCTTAAAGTAATTACAGTGCCTAGTCATGGCACAGGTCAATAGTGAGTTCTCTCCAATTACACAGTGGTGCAGAGATAGGAAAGAAATTTTATCTCAGAATAATCCTTGCTTCCAGAGATTTCTACAGCATTCTTTTCCCCTCAGTGAAGGAAGTGATTTAAGTAGCATATTCTTGCTCAAATTTGCCTGTGTATTGGGTTGGCCAAAATGTTTGTTCAGGTTTTTCCAGAACATCATATGGAAAAATCCAAACAAGCTTTTCAGTCAACCCAGTAGATATAGAAAACTTAGTGTCTAAAAGCCCCAAGTTTGAATCCTGCCTCAGTTACTTACTAGCTTTGTATCCTGGAGCAACTTATTTAATTTCTCTAAGCATCAGATTCTACATCTCTGAAGTAGAAATGATGATAACACTATAAGGTTGCTGAAAGTTGAATGCAGCCATAGTCATCATTATTTTATGGGATTGGTGGAGGGCTGGCAGGAGATGGACAAAACTGGTACAATAAGCTTAACTCCTTACAGGTAATTGAGAGAGAAATTATAGCAGCAATGCTGGTTTGAGTGAAGGTGTGTTCTAAGAGACTGTGTTTCTTAAGAGACATGATTTCCATTGCTTAATTCTTTGCAGAATAATGGGACCACTGAGCATCAGGTGGAATCTTTCATAAGGAAAAAACTGGAGTCGCTGTTAAAAGAATCTCAAATTCGAGACAAGGAAGATCCTGATAGTTTCACAGTAAGGGCACTCCTGAAGGCCACGCATGAAGGCTTAAATGCACACCTGAAGCAGGTATACAATTCCTTCTTGTACTTGTCCTCGACAGGAAAAAGAAAGCACCTTATGCTTTGTTTCTGATCATCTGTCTTTTTTTGGAATGCTCCAGTTTCTTCCGTTTCTGCCCTTATATTGCTGGAAAAATGAAAGTCTCCTCCTGCAAAATGATGTTGGAAATAGTGAATAATAGATTAAAGTGCATGGGTGGGAGTGGACCTGCTTCACTGGGATCCTTGGGACAAAGCCCCATGTCCCTGCAGTCACCTTCCCGGCGAGTGCTTAGGTGAGGTTGAGGGCTCATTCAGGCGGCCTCCATGCCCTGTTGATCACACTCCTAAATATGTGTCTGTCCACCTCTCTTCTCTATGGCATGTCCACAGGCCAGTGTCAACTCTCACTTAGACTTCTCTTGCCCTCTTGCAATCTAACCTCCTCTCTGAAATCAGCAAGAGATTTTAAAAATTCAAAGCTGATCATGTCACTCCACTGTTCAGAATTTTTCAGTGGCTTCCTGTTATGCTTGGGATAAATGACAGACTCTTTAACTGGGCTTTCAAGGACCCACATAATTGCATTCTCACCTACCTCTGCAGTCTCATATCTCCCTATTTCCCCATCCACCATCATCCACAATTGTCACACTAGCCACAATCCTCTAACTGCCTTTGTCTTCCTCACTTTCCATTTTCTCTACTTGAAACACTCCATTCCCACATTTACTCTAGCTAACTTCTACTTAGGCTTTTAAATTCCAGCATCTATGTGGTATTCTGAATGAGTCCTGCCTTGACCCCTAGATTACATTAGTTATCCCTTTTATATTGTTGATGGTAGTCTGTTGTATCTTCTTTTTAAAGAAGTTTATTTGCAATTTCTTGTTCAATATCTTATCTTCTCAACTAGACTATAAGATCTCATGAAGGCAGGAACCATGTCAGTCTTGATAACCATTATTTTTCTAACGTGTCTAGTGCCTGGGACTTGTTATGACCCTCATACATAGTTGTTGAATGAATGAATGGTTTAGGCTCTGGGTGAGATTTTTATTCTGACTTCTGATAAAGTACAAATGGGCAAGGGAGAGAGATGGTGGGTTTATTGATGTCATCATGGCAGAACATTGAGGGCATGCATTCTGGCTCAAAGGAGATCCATGTGGTCTCTGGCTTAGCTGACAGCAGCCTCCCCTGCTACTGCTGTCTGTCCTCCAGGGCTCAGCATGCCCCAGCAGAGGGAAGATCATTGGATCTTGGATCTGAGTGACCACGCAGCATTGGTGGTTACTTTCTAGACCCTACAGAAGTCCAGCCATTCAAACACCTTGCTGATTCTTAGGTCTGTTTTGCTTCCAAACATAGAAAACCTCATTCAAAGTGGCTTAAATAATGAAGAAAGATGTTGGGTTAGGTAAGTGGCAAGTTCATTTGCAGAATGGCCTTCAAGGTGGGCTTAATTCAGAGGCTAAGCAGGGTCATCAAAGACATGTCTTTCTGTTCTAGCTACCATGTAATTAGCATCATCCCCTGGCTGGTTTCCCCTCTCCTGGTGGTTGCAGGGTGACTGCCAGCAGGCCCCTGAACTACGTGTTTCTTGGTCCAAGCCCAGAGAGAGTGAGACAGTGAATGTGCCTCATCCAAGAAACCAGAATTTGTACTGAGTTCTGGGTGGGCAGCTTAGCTCATGTGATGACCCCTGAGCTGATCCCTGTGACCCTGTGTATGTGTTCTCCTTGGAACAGTAAATCAGCATGGGTATAGGATAACATTGGCTTGCTGATGCCAATGACCACTTATCCCTGGAACTGGCACTTCTGAAACTCCATGCTGGATGGGCAGAACGAATTGTTGGGGGACAAACAGCATGTCAATTACAGCATCACTGCCCTACAGTTTATCATACAGTTTTGCATTTTCTTAAGCATTTCTGAAAATAGCTGTAAGCCTCACCCCTTCCTCCCTGGCCTCCAGCCTCTATTTTCAACCACACAAATATCTGTCAAATCACATTTGGTTTGTGCAGCTTGATTTCTGCTTCTTGTTTCTGGTGAACTTTCTTTGGCTAATCTGGACCAATCACTTCCCCTTATGCTTTTGAAGAAGACTTTGCTCCATCCTAGATCATCCCAACTGGAAAGGCAACAGTAGGTCTTAGAGATTTTTGAAGAGACAAAACAGGTTCATCTTTCTTTTATGGAAGAGATCCTAATGGTAATTTCCTCATCAAGTAAGACAGCAGGGGACTTCAGATTTCAGATATGTGGTAGGACAAAGCTCATCCTCCTTTTTCTTATTTTTTACTCTCCCTTAAATCTGGATGACTGCAAGAATGCATTGTACTTGCATAAAGTAAATGGAGCCTGTGACTTAAACTGACTACAAAGTGTTAAGATTTTTTTAACCCTGCTGTTGTGTTAGTTTTTTAAATATGGTTTTGACTCAGTGGGCAAACAAAGAATAGTTACTGTTGAGAGAAGTCCATCTGTGTCAGATACATGTGCATATGTGAAGCCAAGCCTGAGAACATGCTGTGGGTTTCAGGACAATGCTCACTTCAGCTCCCTTCCCCCCTGGATCAGCACCCAGCAGTGCAGTAGTGTGTGCTGCTGTGCCATCTTTTTCCTGGAGATCCCTGACATAAAATAACAATGAAATCTCATCCTTCACAATGGAAGAACTTAGTATATACAGGAAGGATGCCTGCCTTAAGTCCTTGAATCCACCCCTTTTTTACATCCCAGTTCCAGTATAATATAAACACACACACCCCACTTAGTTTCCTGGAAGGTACCATGTTTACAGCATCTGGCCTTTGTGTTCACACTTTCCTTGGCCACAGCACCCTTGTTTTTCACATCACGTAGACAATGTCTACCTATCTCTGGCTTCAGCTTTTGTAACATGTCCCCTTAGAAGTCCTTCTTAATCCGCCTTCTCTGTCACGAGGCAGCATGCTGAACCTTCCCCATCATAGTCTTGTTCAAGTGTGTTATGATCATTTGTGTCCATCATTAGAGTGCAAGCCCAGGGAGGAACAGGGTCTGCACCTCTCTTGCTTGCTGTCTCCCTTGTATACATGCCAAGTTCTTATCATGATGTCTGATTCATTAATTCAATTAACAGTGTGGTGTTGATGCTCAAGGAGAGGTCAAGTTGGGGAGAGATATTTGTATATACTTCTACATAAAGAGGGAATATAGAGTAGGGGAGAGGTAGCAAGTCAGACAGGAGACAGAACTATACAGAATCCCTGTTTTATCATCAACCGGCTTTGCAACTTTGGGCATGTTATCTAACTTTGCTATACTTTAGTTTTTATTATCTGCAAAACTGGGATTTTAATTTCAGTTGTCTCTAGGGGTGGTTGTATGTATTAGAATTAGAGAATGTATGTAATGTACTTGGTATAGTCCTTGGGCCATAGTAGGTGCCTGTTAAATACATGACCTTATACCTCAACCTGCCTGGGACAGCCCTACTTCATACCTGTTGTCCCAGTGTCATTACTAAAAGTGCCCCATTTTACTCTTCAGAGTCCTGTTTTGGATAATAGATGACATGTTCCCCTACTGAGGGATGAGCTACTAGAACTAGAAAGGAACTCAGAGGTTAATTGGTGTATACCTCCCCCCAAGTCACAGATAAGAGAACTGAGGTCAAGAGAGTGAGTTTTGCCAAAGCCCCTGTGACTGCTTGGTGGCAGAATTGCATCTTCTAACCTGGAGAGCAGAGTTACTTCTATACCACATCTGAACTACTTTCTTAATTCCAGGGCTTTTGAAGAGTTAATGATCAGCTTTAATAGATCTTCAAAGGCGGTCAATACATATAAACCAGCCAAAACATATAAACCTGTAAACCTGCTACCCACCCTTCTCCAACATTTTTTGAACTGCCTCTTTCCCCAACCCAACCTCCTGCTTCTGAATTGCATCTTTAATTAGTTTCTATAGATATATGTAGATGCTCTCCCTGACCTTTTGATTTGAGGTGGTTTTGCTCACCCACATTCTTCCCTTTTATGAGATGATCTCTGTTCAGCTGGAAGTCCTGGGAGGGCAGGGAGGGCCTATAGGTCTCCCCTTAGGTCGTGTGAGTCACCTAATGCATATTTTTAGGGATGGCAATTGGATAAGAGTCTAAACCCTTTTAGCAGGGTGGCTTTCTGCCCCCTGGAGTAGAGACCTCTAGCCTGTGCATGCCCCCCTTTCTGAAGACAGACACAGCACCTGCAGGAAAGTGGAGGGCAGAGCAGGAAGAAATGAGCAGCACTTGCTCGCTGCCCGCCTGGAGGCAGAAGGAGAGGGGGGCCCCATGCCCTTCCACCAGAATTGAGGAAGAAACAAAAACAGAAGAAAAACAATCATATTATGCTTTATTTACTCAGCATCCAGATGCAAAAGAAAGTGGAAAGAAAGCACATGGACGATCCCTCATGACCAACTTCGGAAAACATAAGGTAAATGAATGAAGAGTGATAAGTGTTCATAACTCAGTTAATTTAAAGAGTCTAGAAGGTAACAGGAGAATATCATCATGACCTTGGAAGAGCTGTAGATTCCTTAAACAGGACCCCAGAAAAGGAGAAGATTGGTAGTGAAACTACTTTAAAATTTAAGAACTTCTGTTCATCAAAAGTATGAAAGAGCAAATAGCATACTGGGAAATAATATTTTCACTACACGTATCACACAAAGGACTTATATCCTGAATATATTAAAAAATCTCTACAAATCAATAGAAAGCACCCTAATTTTTAAAAAATGAGCAAAAGACTTAACTGTGCTTCACAACAGAAGATATCCAAGTGACTGATATGGAAAAGGTGCTCCCCTGATCAGTCCTGGGAGATGTAAATTAGAATGATATTGAGATTCTACATACATCCTCCACAATAACACCCTCACAGTATCTACTCAACCGCTCTATGAACCATGAGCGGCTTATCGGTTCTATTGTTAGGTGTGTGTCATGAGACTGAAGCAATGATATTTATAGGGGCCTTATTTGTAATAGTACAAATAGGAAACAGTTCAAATGTCTATCAACGATAGAATGAATAAAAATGATGATGTATTGGTGTAAGAGAATATCAGCAATGAGAATGACAAAACTAGAACTACATGCAATAGTGTGATCTTTGTAAATATGACATTGAGCAAAAGAAGCCAGACCCAGAAGAGTGCATGTAGTTTGAGTCCATTTATATGAACCTCAAAAATAGGCCCCCCAAAAATCTATGGGGTTAAAGTCAGGATAGTAGTTACTTCTCGGGAGAAGGTGATGACCAAGTGGGAGAATCTGAAGACTTTGGGGCAGATAATATTCCATTTCCTCATTTGGGTGGTTTCACGTGTGGAAAGCCATCATGCTGTACACTTACGGTTCTTGTACTTTTCTAAGTGTATGTGATACATCAATAAAAAGGTAAAGCATGTTAAATAAGAAATCAGTTATTAAGTGATGAACTTTATGCATGAGGTTTCCCAAGGCCATTTCTTGTACTTTAAAGAACATTGTATCTAGAATTTCCTGCCCATCAATAGGATAATTTATTAAAAGTTTGGACAAAATAATCATAATAAACTGAAAACAATAAAAATGTTCTCCCATATAGACTGCTTAAGTAAATTATGATTCATTCACACAATAGACAATTATGCAGCCATTGAAAGATGATCTTTCTAAAGAGTTCAACATGCAAAACCTTAAAAAAGTAAGATGAAAACTGATTATATGGTATGCTAATCATGATGTGTCAAAACTTTATATAAAGAAAGCATATCATCGTTTCTCCAAATACCTGTGGTTGATAATTATTACTTATTTCTGCTTTTTGCATTTTATATTTTAAAATGAACCTGAGAAATAGATTTATTATTTTTGTAGCTCTTCAAATTACTAACTATATATGGAATTGAAGAATATTTCATTTCTTGATTACAACTACTCATTTAAATTAAAATTATTTTCTAAAGTAAAGCTTTTAGGGGTTACTTCAGCTACTACAGAATTGGACTTTATTATGTCTTGAGTCATAAGAATGAATGTCCTCAAGACTTTATAAGTTATTTTTTTAAAAGTTAATAGTATTTTAAACTGAAAGTTTATGCAAAGTTTATACAACTTTCCATGCCATTTTATTTAATCATCACAAAAATAATAATCCTTTAAGATAGATGTTATTTTTCTGCCCTTTAGGAAAAGTACAACAGGAAACTTGAGAGATTAACTGATTTATCAGCATGGTGAGAGGCCAGTCTGAAACATGAGCTCATCAGATGCTTGGGTTCCTACTCTAGGTACAATGTGGTCCTCAAGGCATAACCAAGACCTGAGAAGGTTTCAGACTAAATTGGTGCCTTGCTGTCAGTGCAGTAGAGTTGAGTGCATTTATGCCAATAGTATAGCTTGCTTTTTTTGTTGATTATGAATGAGAAAATCTGGAAGGCAATTTGATCCTATGGTAATGTGGGGATGGAGTCCCTTTCCTTTTCTAAGACATGTTCCCCAGATGTCCAGGGTACTTGTCTAAAAGTTTTACCTTTGTTTGTAGAAGCTGAGTTTTTGGTGGCATAGTTTTCTGCAGTTACTAGGGTCCATCCCCATTATTTGTGTTGTTGAGATATGTGTTGTCAAATATTGGGTTTATTTCCAGTGTTGTGGGGATGAAACTGCATCATTGCTAAGAGGTTTTGTGTCTAATAGCTAATCTGTCCAAAGACATCAGGTTAGTCCTACAGTCTTTCAGCCTGAATATCATAGGTAATAACCTTCATTTAGCTCTGGAAATTAAAATAGGTCAAAATCTCAAAAGAACAGTTTGACTTAGATAAGTTTTTGAGTCCATACTGAACAAAAGCAAGAATGGGAGTTATTCATTTAAAAAATTACTGCTTGTCTTTTTTTTTTTTTTAATGAAATCTGCTTTTTATAAGTAATTCAAAAGGAACAGTGAGCTTTCTATATGAGGACACTTTATCCCTTATAATCATTTAAATAAATATTGCAATTTGAACCTACCCCTCATGGAAACCTTTAACGCATGACTAATAGTCTAAGATCTATATTTTATGTGCCTTAGAAGTCAGTTTTACAGCATGAAACTCTCAGTTTTGCCTTGATTATTTTAAGATAATTTTGGCTAAAGACACTCTTGTTATTAGGCTTCACAGGTGGGTCAGTGGTAAAGAAACTGCCTACCAATGCAGGAGCCACAGGAAATGCGGTTTTTATCTCCAGATTGGGAAGATCCCCTGGAGTAGGAAATGGCCACCACTCCAGCTTTCTTGCCTGAGAAATCCCATGGACAGAGGAACCTGGCAGGCTACAGTCCATAGAGTCCCAAATGAGTTAGACATGGCTTAGTGACTAAACAACAAATGCTTGTTGCTAAGGCAAACTGCAATGTTTGGTCAATTATTTTTCTCCAGGTTACCGTCCTTGTGTGTCTGTGTGTATTTTAAAGTTCATTTCCTTTTCTGTATATTGTAGAGGTACCTGATGCAATGAGTTTGTGTTAAGTTTGCTCTGATTTTTCTGGCAGAAAACCACAAAATCACGGTCTAAATCTTATAGTACTGATGAGGAGGAGGACGCACAGCAGAATCCTGGCAAGGAAACTGGCCAGCTGTACCGGTAAGAAAACTCCCCATGTTTCTTACTCAGGTTTCCAGGACCTCTCTATCCCCATCAGCTTGGCTAGTTAGTTGTATATGTCTAGAAAATCAGATCACAAGGTAAAGAGCTCAGTGAAGTGGGATATGTGATCAGGATATGAGATCATAATATATGTAGGGGACTTTTACAGCCTGGTGCACAGTGGGCTCTTAATAAATGCTGGGTGTAACAGGCAAGAATCCCTTGGAAGGATTGGAGTAGCCGTCATAGTCAACAAAAAAGTCCGAAATGCAGTACTTGGATGCAATCTCAAAAACGACGGAATGATCTCTGTTCGTTTCCAAAGCAAACCATTCAGTATCACGTTAATCCAATTCTGTGCCCCAACCAGTAATGCTGAAGAAGCTGAAGTTGAACGGTTCTATGAAGACCTACAAGACCTTCTAGAACTAACACCAAAAAAAGATGTCCTTTTCATTATAGGGGACTGGAATGCAAAAGTAGGAAGTCAAGAAACACCTGGCGTAACAGGCAATTTGGCCTTGGAGTACAGAATGAAGCAGGGCAGAGGCTAACAGAGTTTTGCCAAGAGAACGCACTGGTCATAGCAAACAACCTCTTCCAACAACACAAGAGAAGACTCTACACATGGACATCACTAGATGGTTGACACTGAAACCAGATTGACTATATTCTTTGCAGCCAAAGATGGAGAAACTCTATAGAGTCAGCAAAAACAAGACTGGGAACGGACTGTGGCTCAGATCATGAACTCCTTATTGCCAAATTCAGACTTAAATGGAAGAAAGTAGGGAAAACCACTAGACCATTCAGGTATGACCTAAATCAAATCCCTAACAATTATACAGTGTAAGTGAGAAATAGATTTAAGGGACTAGATCTGGTAGAGTGCATGATGAATTATGGATGGAGGTTTGTGACATTGTACAGGAGTCAGGGAGCAAGACTGTCCCAAAGGAAAAGAAATGCAAAAAGGCAAAATGGCTGTCTGAGGAGGCTTTACAAATAGCTGTGAAAAGAAGAGAGATGAAAAGCAAAGGAGAAAAGGAAAGATATACCCATTTGAATGCAGAGTTCCAAAGAATAGCAAGGCGAGATAAGAAAGCCTTTCTTAGTGATCAGTGCAAAGAAATAGAGGAAAACAACAGAATGGGAAAGACTAGAGATCTCTTCAAGAAAATTAGAGATACCAAAGGAACATTTCATGCAAAGATGGGCTCAAAAAGGACAGAAATGGTATGGACCTAACAGAAGCAGAAGGTATTAAGGAAGAGGTGGCAAAAATACACAGAAGAACTGTACAAGAAAGATCTTCACGACCCAGATAATTCACGATGGTGTGATCACTCACCTAGAGCCAGACATCCTGGAATGTGAAGTCAAGTGGGCCTCAGGAAGCATCACTACAAACAAAGCTAGTGGAGTTGATGGAATTCCAGTTGAGCTGTTTCAAATCCTAAAAGATGATGCTGTGAAAGTGCTGTACTCGATATGCCAGCAAATTTGGAAAACTCAGCAGTGGCCACAGGATTGGAAGAGGTCAGATTTTGTTCCAATTCCAAAGAAAGGCAATGCAAAAGAATCCTCAAACTACCCCACAATTGCACTCATCTCACATGCTAGTAAAGTAAAGCTCAAAATTCTCCAAGCCAGGCTTCAGCAATACGTGAACCGTGAACTTCCAGATGTTCAAGCTGGATTTAGAAAAGGCAGAGGAACCAGAGATCAAATTGCCAACATCCACTGGATCATCAAAAAAGCAAGAGAGTTCCAGAAAAACATCTATTTCTGCTTTATTGACTATGCCAAAGCCTTTAATAAGTCAATAAGCCTTGACTTATTGTGTGGATCACAATAAACTGTGGAAAATTCGGAAAGAATTGGGAATACCAGACCACCTGACCTGCCTCTTGAGAAATCTGTATGCAAGTCAGGAAGCAACAGTTAGAACTGGACATGGAACAACAGACTGGTTCCAAATAGGAAAAGGAGTACATGAAGGCTGTATATTGTCACCATGTTTATTTAACTTATATGCAGAGTACATCATGAGAAACCCTAGGCTGGATGAAGCACAAGCTGGAATCAAGATTGCTGGGAGAAATATCAATAACCTCAGATATGCAGATGACACCACCCTTATGGCAGAAAGTGAAGAAGAACTAAAGAGCCTCTTGATGAAAGTGAAAGAGGAGAGTGAAAAAGTTGGCTTAAAGCTCAACATTCAGAAAACAAAGATCATGGCATCTGGTCCCATCACTTCATAGCAAATAGATGGGTAAGCAGTGGCAGACTTTACTTTTTGAGCTCCAAAATCACTGCTGATGGTGATTGCAGCCATGAAATTAAAAGATGCTTACTCCTTGGAAGAAAAGTTATTAACAACCTAGACAACATATTAAAAAGCAGAGACATTACTTTGCCAACAAAGGTCCATCTAGTCAAAGCTATGGTTTTTCCAGTAGTTATGTATGGATGTGAGAGTTGGACTATAACGAAAGCTGAGCATGGAAGAATTGATGCTTTTGAACTGTGGTATTGGAGAAGACTCTTGAGAGTCCCTTGGCGTGCAAGGAGATCCAACCAGTCCATCCAAGGGAAATCAATCCTGAATATTCATTGGAAGGACTGATGTTGAAGCTGAAACTCCAATGTTTTGGCCACTTGATGCGAAGAACTGAGTCATTTGAAAAGACCCTGATGCTGGGAAAGATTGAAGGTAGGAGGAGAAGGGGACAACAGAGGATGAGATGGCTGGATGGCATCCCTGACTCAACGGGCATGAGTTTGAGTAATCTTTGGGAGTTGGTAATGGATGGGGAGGCTTGGCGTGCTGCAGTCCATGGGGTCACAAAGAGTCGGACACAGCTGAGTGACTGAACTGAATTTGACTGTAACAGTTGTCAGGTAAAAGGTATCTTCAGAGAAGAGAGAAGGGCCACATGAAGTAGCACAGAGGAGCTTTACAGGAGACTGAAGTAGAAGACAGATGATAAGCACATGAGAAGAGCTGGGAATCTGAAATCAGCCAGACTTCAAACTCTTGTTCCTCCAACTTTAAAACGGGGCTATGTAGGCTCCTCATTTGTATCTATTTCATATGGTCATTTTAAGGATTAAAGGATTTCAAATGTTTAGTCTGATGAGCCCTACCCCAATTAACTAAGTGCTCAAAAATAACAGCTGCTGCTTTATTATTTGATATTGAGTCAGTAAGTTATGTCTGACTCTTGTGACCCCATGGACGATAGCCCACTAGGCTCCTCTGTCCATGGGGTGCTCCGGGAAAGAATACTGGGGTGATCTGCCATTTCTTCCTCCAGGGTGTCTTCCTGACCCAGGGATCAAACCCATGTCTCCTGCACTGGCAGGCGGATTCTTCACCACTGAGTCACCAGGGAGGCCTGCTTTATAATTGCCAGTAGAATTTGTGATGCGTAAAAGGATCATAATTTTAGAACTCAAATTGTGATACACAATTTGATATAGGATTTTCTGAAAGACTATATATACAGTAAGTCTCACAAAGGAATCTAAATTATATGCTTCATAGATAGATAGACAGATATACAAACAGGCACGTCCACACACACACCCGTGGCTTTATTGAAAGACTAAGACGAAATTGGAAGCGTAGAGGTCCTGTAGGAAAGAATCACTTAGTGTTGAATTCAGTTTTGTATTTGAGCCTCACTTCAACAGAATGTCCATATATAAGATAGTAGCTAATTAGTAAGGGCAAAGAAGATGTGTATGGTCCTTACCCTTAGGGTACAGAAAATCCAGTATGTATAAATAGTTACACTAAAGGATATAAGAGAATAGAGTCACTTTCCAGGAGACCTCTGCTGTGAATGTTCTCAAATATAAGTTTGGCAAAGGCTCAATCCTGAATCATCTTCCAACACAGGGATCGAACCCACATCTCTTATGTCTCCTGTTTTGGCAGGTGGGTTCTTTACTGCTAGTGCCAGCTGGGAAGCCCAAAAGCCAGGGAAGCCATCACATAAAGTCATGTTCCATGCTTCACTTAAATCACTTAGAAATTTGCCCATAATAGCTATCAAGGCCCAAGCATCTATGATTGTAGCCTTTTGGGACTTCAATAAACTAACTCAATTTTTAGATAAGGATTAAAAAAAGTGAACTGTATGTAGAAATTCTCTGTACTATGGAGTGTCTTGGGGGCTTTACTTGTCATTTCTAGGCATGGCTTCCCTCACATTCGTTTATAATGATTTGCTTTCACAAAACCAGATTTTTCACCTATGGCTACAGAATTTCCTAATTACATGGTAAAGGAAGAACATGGACTCTTTCTTCCCATTGATTTTTATTCTTGTTTGTGTTCAGGTCTTCTTTCTCAAATGAGTTATTGACACATTTTGACCTTAATTCTTTTGTTGAATGTTTATAAATATCATTATGATAAGAATTTTTGTCTGATTTGTTCACTATTTTATCTCCATTAGGTGCTCAGTAAATAATAACAGAGTGAATAAATCTATATCATCACTATCTAATTCCAGAATATTTTCACCACACCAAAAAAAACTCTACCACTAGCAGAGATTTCCCAGCCCCTGATACCAACTAATCTACTTCTTTTTTTTTTTTTTTTTGGCTACATCCTGTGGCATGTGGGGATCTTAGTTCCGACACCAGGGATCAAACTTGTGCCTCCTATATTGGGAGTGTAGATTCTTAACCATTGGACCACCAGGAAAGTCCCCCAACTAATCTGTTTTTTGTCTCTATAGATTTGCCTTTTCTGGACATTACCTATAAATGGAATCCTACCATATTTGGCCCATTTTTGTCTGACTTCTTTCACTTAGTATAATATTTCCAAGATTCATCCATGTTGTAGAATGTACTTCATCTTTTTTATGTTGAATAATATTCCATTGTATGAATATATTGTACTTTATTTGTTCATTAGCTGAAAGATATTTAGGTTGATTTTACATTCTGGCTATTATAGATAATACTGCTATGAACATTCATTTCTAAGTTTTTCTGTAAATGTAGGTTTTAATTTCTCTTGGGTATATAGTTGAAAGTGGAATTGCTGAGTCACATGGTAACTGTTTCATTTTTTGAAGTGCCAAACTATGTTGGCAAAGAAATTGAGCCATTTAAAATTCTCCAGTAGTGTGTGAACATTCCAATTTCTCCTCATCCTTGCCAGCACACATTACTACCTGCCCTTTTGGTTATAGCCAACCAAGTAGACATGAAGTGGTATCTCATTTTGGTTTGCATTTCCTCCATGACTAATGAGCTTCTTGTCATGTTCTTATTGGCCATTTGTGTATATTTGGTGAGGACTGAAGTTTTTAATGATTATATGTTTTCTGGGAGGAGAAAAGTGCTTCTGTGAAGGGAATGTGGTAATCTGTGGAGAATTTTACTGAGGCAAAGAGCAAGTGGTAGAATTTGTAAAGTTGTGGAGGAAAAGAAATCCTAGGAGTGGTTTATCGGGTATATACTGTATAGATATATAGAGAGAGTAAGTGAAGAATATATTAATAGAAATAATATTAATTAATATATTATATATTAATATATTAGTAGAAAAAGCATAAAGAAGAAAATCAAAATCACTATAAATATACCTCTAGAAGATAATGATTATGGAAAGTTTGGTGTATTTCTTGTTAGAGGTATTATTGTTCAGCCGCTAAGTCGTGTCTGACTCTTTGTGATGCCATAGACTGCCATACACCAGGCTTTCCTGTCCTTCACTATCTCTGGGGTTTTCTCAAACTCATGTACATTGAGTTGGTGATGCCATCCAACCATTTCATCCTCTGTTGCCCCCTTCTCCTCCTGCCCTCAATCTTTTCCAGCATCAGGGTCTTTTCCAATAAGTCAGCTTTTTGCAGCAGGTGTCAGAGTATTGGGGCTTCAGCTTCAGCATCAGTCCTTCCAATGTGTATTCAGGGTTCATTTCCTTTAGGATTGACTCATTTGATCTCCTTGCAGTCCAAGGGACTCTTAGTTGTATAATTTGCTTTTTAGTCTAGGCTGGTTCTCCTGCCAAAGTAGAGTGATTCCCTGGTAAACTCTGGTATTACTCCACAGTTGGGTAATGGTAGGAATCCAGCCCTTCACAACAGAACTCATAAATTCAGGAGAAGAGACTGTGGATAAAATCTGGCTGAACAGTGAATAAAGCCATGAGTTGAGTGTTGTGGTGGAGACAGTGCTGAACTAAAAATCACATTTGGGTTCTAATCCTGGCTCCATCAGAGTAGGTAGGGAAGGTGGAGTAACCAAAAGCCCCGACCTCTTTCAGCTCTAAAACGTCATGAGTCCTGGGTGTGTTTTACAGGTTGGGCCGCCGAAGGAAAACCATGAAGCTGTGTCGAGAGCTCTCTGATTTGGTTGTGTACACAAACTCTGTGGCAGCCCAGGACATTGTGGATGATGGTAAGGCCTGAGTATTTTTCCTTCTGGATAAACACTCCTGACCTTTCTTTGTCAATTGTTAATTTAACTTTTGTTAATCGAATCATCAGCACACATTTCTGGAACTGCGTAGAATCCAACTTGAGTGTCAGGAAACTGATTGCTGGAACAATGCTTAGCTCACAGGGAGCGCTCTATTGATCATTTTGTTTGCCTAATTGGCTAGAGGTCAGAGACATTTCCTGCAGGGCAGAGGAGGACTTTATTATTAAAAAGGCAGATGGATCAGAGCAAGGTCTTCCCTGTGTTTAAACTATGGAGACTTGACCTAGTTTGATGGTCAGATCACAGACGGCCATTCCAAGTGTGAATGACTAGAAGAAAGAGGAAATTAATTGGCTAAAATAACATCCTGAAATGCCCCATATTTTCTCATTGAGAGTTTTGACCTTGATGAAAATACTTTAACCCACAGATTGCAGTTGTAACAAAAAGAGCAGACAGTTCAGAAGCATTGGCTCTTTCACAGCTTTTTACCCATCAATTGCCGTATGTGGAGCTGAGAAATCCTAGTCACAACTCTTCTTACCCTGACTTCCTGCTGGCTGCACTTTCTCCTTAGCCTCTTCTCGTCTCACTTGTGTTTTGTCCGGTTATTGAGTGCTTATGAAAATAAACTATGGTCATGTGGGTTTTCAGTGTAATTGTAGTTTCAGTGGAAGTGAAAATTACATCAGAGCCTCCCGTTTTCTCATGTCTCAGTGACGCAAAAACAACATTGTGCTGAGTCTTGTGTCTTCACAACCTCCAGGATTTTTCCTCAGATCTTTCTTTTCTCTTCCCCTATTCTACAAGTGCATACTTTTTTGTCTGAAGATTTTCTTCCCTTTGATGTTGAATCCTTCTTCAAATGATGACAATTATTAAGAAAAATTGAACTTTGTGTGTGAGAATATGAAAACCTGTAGACCTCTGAGAAAGTGAACCTTCTTTTTTTCCAGATTCTTTTCCATTGAAGTTATTATAAGATGTTGAATTTAGTCCCTTGTGCTACACAGTAGGACCTTGTTATTTATTTTATGTATTTTGTTCTTGTTTTTGTTCAGTTTCTTAGTCATGTCCAATTCTGTGACTCCATGGACTACAGCACACCTGTCCTTCCTGATCTTCACCATCTCCTGGACCTTGCTCAAACTCATGTCCATCGAGTTGGTGATGCCATCCAACCATCTCATCCTCTGTTGTCCCCTTCTCCTCCTGCCTTCAATGTTTCCCAGCCTGAGGGTCTTTTCTAATGGGTCAGCTCTTTGCATCAGGTGGCCAAAGTATTGAACCTTCAGCATCAGTCCTTCCAATGAATATTCAGGACTGATTTCTTTTAGGAGTAACGGGTTTGATCTCCTTGCAGTCTAAGGGACTCTCAAGAGTCTTCTCCAACACCACAGTTCAAAAGCATCAATTCTTTGGTATTCAGCCTTCTTTATGGTCCAACTCTCACATTCATACATGACTACTGGAAAAACCATAGCTTTGACTATATGGGTCTTTGTTGGCAAAGTAATGTTTCTGCTTTTTAATATGCTGTCTAGGTTTGTCATAGCATTTCTTCCAAGGTACTTCCCTAGTGGCTCAGATGGTAAGGAATCTGCCTGCAATGCAGGAGACCTGTGTTTGATCCCTGGGTTGGGAAGATCCCCTGGAGGAGGGCATGGCAACCCACTCCAATATTCTTGTCTGGAAAATTCCAGACAAGTCCATGAGGGCTTGGGCTACAGTCCATGAGGGTCACAAAGAGTTGGACTTGACTGAGTGACTAACACTTTCACTTTCTTCCAAGGAGCAAGCGTCTTTTAATTTTATGGTTGTAGCCACCATCTGCAGTGATTCGGGAGCCCAAGAAAATAAATTCTGTCACTGTTTCCATTAATAGTTGTATATATTAATCCCAAACTCCTCATTTATCCCACCTCTTTCCTCTTTTGTAAACATAGGTTTGTTTTCTGTGTTTGTGAGTCTATTTCTATTGTGTAAATGAGTTCATTTGTGTCATACTTTAGATCCCACATGTAAATCATATCATAGTATTTGTCTTTCTTTGCCTGACTTACTTTACTTAGTATGATAATCTTTAGGTTCATCCATATTGCTGCAAATGGCATTATTTTGTTCTTTTATGGCTGAGTTTTCTGTTGTGTGTGTGTGTATGTGTGTGTATGTATGTATGTATGTATGTATACACACACACATACACACACATACACACACACCCCACATCTTCTTTATCCATTCGTCTGTGGATGGACATTTAAGTTGCTCCCATGTCTTAGCTATTGTAAATAGTACTGCTATGAACATCAAGATGCATGTATCTTTTTGAATTAGAGTTTTTGTGTTATCTGGATATATGCCCAGGAGTGGGATTGCTGGATCATATGGTAGCCCTATTTTTAGCTTTTTAAGGAACCTCCACACTTTTCAATATAGTGGCTGCTACAGTTTGCATTCCCAGCAATAGTGCAGAAGTTTCCATTTTCTCCACACTGTCTCCAGAATTTATTATTTGTAGACTTTTTGATGATGACCATTCTGACCAGTATGAGGTGATAACCTGAATGTCATATTCTTATAATAACTGCCTGGTAGTGGTGGTGCTGGTTTAGTCGATAAGTCGTGTCTGACTGTTGTGACTCCATGGACTGTAGCCTGCCAGGCTCCTCTGTCCATGGGATTCTCCAGGCAAGAATACTGGAGGGGGTTGCCATTTCCTTCCCCAGGGTATCTTTCCAACCCAGGAATCGAACCCAGGTCTCCTGCGTTGCAAGCAGGTTTTTTCCTGACTGAGCTACAAGGGAAGCCAGTAACTGCCTACAGCTAGAAAATAAACTTGGGAAGTATTTTAATGGAGTTAGAGGTATATTTGGTTCATAGAAATATAATATCTACTGCATGCCTCAGGAAATCATAATCCCATTAGCTTAATGGAAAATAATATTGAGGATTGTTTAGTTCTTGAACATCACCTATTTTTGTCTTGTGTGTGTGTGTGTGTGTGTGTGTGTGTGTGTCTATGTACACCACAAAGTAATAGATAATGAATGCATGGCTTATCCTAATGCAAAACAACTCAGCTCTATTAATATACTAATTGACATGTGCCTAATTAGCAAGGTCATCTTATTGATGATGTGGTGTGCCTAATTTATGTAGAGAGAGGAAAGAGTGGTACTAATTTTAGTGCTGTTACGTCTGAAGGTGGTTTGTCAAAAAGACTATATTTTCTTTTATTCAGTTCAGTTCAGTTGCTCAGTCGTGTCCGACTCTTTGCGACCCCATGAATTGCAGCACACCAGGCCTCCCGGTCCATCCCCAAACTCCCGGAGTCTACCCAAACCCATGTCCATCGAGTCAGTGATGCCATCCAACCATCTCATCCTCTGTTGTCCCCTTCTCCTCCTGCCCCCAATCCTACCCAGCATTAGGGTCTTTTCCAATGAGTCAACTCTTCGTATGAGGTGGCCAAAGTATTGGAGTTTCAGCTTCAACATCAGTCCTTCCAATGAACACCCAGGATTGATGTCCTTTAGGATGGATTGATTGGATCTTCTTGCAGTCCAAGGGACTCTCAAGAGTCTTTTCCAATACCACAGTTCAAAAGCATCAATTCTGTGGCGCTCAGCTTTCTCCACCGTCCAACTCTCACATCCATACATGATCACTGGAAAAACCATAGCCTTGACTAGACGGACTTTTGTTGGCAAAGTAATGTCTCCGCTTTTAAATATGCTATCTAGGTTGGCCGTAACCTTCCTTCCAAGGAGTAAGCATCTTTTAATTTCATGGCTGCAATTACCATCAGCAGTGATTTTGGAGCCCCCAAAAATAAAGTCTGACACTGTTTCCAATGTTTCCCCATCTATTTCCCATGACGTGGTGGGACCAGATGCTTTTCTGAATGTTGAGCTTTAAGCCAACTTTTTCACTCTCCTCTTTCACTTTCATCAAGAGGCTCTTTAGTTCTTCTTCACTTTCTGCCATAAGGGTGGTGTCATCTGCATATCTGAGGTTATTGATATTTCTCCGGGCAATCTTGATTCCAGCTTGTGTTTCTTCCAGCCCAGCATTTCTCATGATGTACTGTGCATATAAGTTAAATAAGCAGGGTGACAATATACGGCCTTGACGTACTCCTTTTCCTATTTGGAACCAGTCTATTGTTCCATGTCCAGTTCTAACTGTTGCTTCCTGACCTGCATACAGGTTTCTCAAGAGACAGGTCAGATGGTCTGGTAGTCCCATCTCTTTCAGAATTTTCCACAGTTTATTGTGATCCACACAGTCAAAGACTTTGGCATAGTCAATAAAGCAGAAATAGATGTTTTTCTGGAACTCTCTTGCTTTTTTGATGTTCAAAGTATTCCTCATCAACAAGTATGATCATTTTTAGTATGCTTGAGGTATGTAACCACTGCTAAAAAGTTATGTCAATAAGATATATATGATAAGGAGTCTGTATGCAGGAAATCATCAAATTAAACACTGTAATTCTCTAATTTCTTTGCCTCTCACTTGTATTTATGACTGTTTCAAGTTCCAACTCTAGAATGTAGTTGCTAGTCAATTTGGCCAGTATTTGATACCTAAGACTGTATAACCCCGAGGACCACAGGGGCTCTGGGAGACTGAGCACAAATTCATTTGTACAGTCTGGGTATAGTTCTGGTCCAGTAAAACAGTAATTCAACTCTGGTTCATGGGCCATGTCCTTCAGTCTGGGTTCAGAGTACACACTGGAATGAAAATGAGACTCTGGGTAGGTTGAGGTCTTTATCTAGGCTGGTCTCTTCCAACAGGTCCAGGTGAGATTGGGTGGTTATTTTGGGATGAGGTATGGATATTTAGTGAAGGAATGGGAGTGGTGAGGCTTTCTAGATGTGTGGCACAAAAAGACAGAATTGAGAGAAAGGGGTAGGATATTAAATATTTGGAGGTTTACTCCATCATGACCCTCTAACTTGTAGCATCATTGGTCCTAGATTATCCCTATATGATAATGCTCCAAGCAGAAACTTTAATATTGGCTTCCTGTTTTGTTTTTTTTTAACCTCCCATTTTTTTCCCCCATTATTTATAAACTCGGCTAGGTGGATGATTGTTGTTATTTCTGAAACTTTCATTTCTTTATAATATTCTTTTGAATTCTTTTTCTATTATTATTCCTTTCCCCCAAACAGGTTTTGACTGGCTTCAAGATTCTATTCAAATCAACTTTAAAACCCAGTTTTCCTGTTTGGGAATTACTCTTTTCCCTTTATTTCTTTAAGCCGCAAATGCAGTCACTTAATGTGTTTCACATGTGTGCTTTCTAAATGATGCCTTCCATGATTGTCTCCCTTTTATCAGGAATGAGTTGCACAGATAGTTTTATTTATCCTTAGGTGTCTTGCTGTCTGGCAAAGCTATTCTGTTTGAATCAGGCACCTAGAAAATGTTTCCTCTCTACCCTCTTCCTACTAGCCAGATCAACATGAAGTAGGGAGATGAGAGAGAATTCTCTTGAGAGAATATGGGATTCAAAAATAGTTATCTGAACAAGATGCAAAGCTCTGATGTGAAATGGCAAAAGAGTCCTGGGAGTGGGATTTTATAGATCTTTCTTGCTCAGAAGCTGGGCCTCTTCCGGTTGAATTTGCTCTTTTGCTCTGCCTTTTATTATTGGTGTAATCGGACTCAGGATCTTTCACGAGTGGTGTTTTCTTTGCTGCAGTTCTCACTTTTCTGTTTTCTTTGTTAAAAACTGTGTTAGGAACCACGGGAAATGTGTTATCCTTCAGTGAAACAAGAGCACATCAAGTGGTTCAGCAGAAATCAGAGCAGTTCATGATTTATAACCAAAAGCAGCTCACGAGGATTTATCCCTCTGCCTACCGCATCGATTCCAGTAACTTCAACCCTCTGCCCTACTGGAACGCAGGTTGCCAGCTAGGTGTGTATACCTCTGGAAGGAGCGGTTCTCCATGGGTCTTGAGTCTAGGCTTCTATCTTACCTAATTCTCTTAAACTTTGAACTTGCACAGTGGCACTGAACTACCAGTCTGAAGGGCGAATGATGCAGTTAAATCGAGCCAAATTCAAGACAAACGGCAACTGCGGCTACGTTCTCAAACCCCAGCAGATGTGCAAAGGTGCATGTTAATTTCATAGTCGTATCTCTGAATGCCAGAGAACTTTACTGAAGGAGCACTTGGGAAAGCAAAGTGCCTCAGTGTTTTGCAACATGATTTTTAAAAACGAGAAAAATTAAGTATTGGAATGTAAATAAAGGACTCTTTAAAAAAAAAACACTTATTTTTAATCGAAGGTTAATTGCAATATTGTGTTGGTTTCCAGCCATACATCAACATGGATCAGCCATAGGTATACATATGTCCCCTCCCTCCCACCTCCCACCTCATCCCAGCCCTCTAGGATGTCACAGAGCCCTAGTTTGCGTTCCCTGAGTTATACAGCAAATTCCTGTTGATTATCCTATTTTATATATGTTAGTGCATATGTTTCTATGATCCTGTTTCTATTCGTCCCACCCTCTCCTTCCTGCCCCCTCTACCCTGTCCATAAATCTGTTCTCTATGTCTGCATCTCCATTGCTGCCCTATAAATAGGTTCATCAGTACCATCTTTCTAGATTCCATATATATGTGTTAATATACAATATATTTGTTTTTCTCTTTCTGATGTACTTCACTCTGTATAATAAGCTCTAGGTTCATCCACTTCATTAGCACTGACTCAAATGTGTTCCTTTTTAATGGCTGAGTAATATTCCACTGTATATATGTACCACATATTCTTTACCCATTCATCTGTCCATGGGCATCTAGATTGCTTCCATGTCCTAGCTGTTGTAAATAGTGCTGCAATGAACATTGGGATACATGTGTCTTTTTCAGTTATGGTTTTCTCAGTGTTTATGCCCAGTATTGGGATTGTTGGGTCATATGGTAATTTTATTCCTAGTTTTTTAAGGAATCACCATACTGTCTTCCATAGTGGCTTTATCAACTTGGAATGTAAATAACTCTTGTCACCACTGTTTAATAATTCTGCAGCCTTCCCTGGTAGGCTGATATTTGGCTTTCCCCTGTAGCTCAGCTGGTAAAAAATCCGCCTGCAATGCAGGAGACCCCAGTTCAATTCTTGGGTCAGGAAGATCCCCTGGAGAAGGGATAGGCTACCCACTCTAATATTCATTGGCTTCCCTGGTGGCTCAGATGGTGAAGAATCTGCCTGCAATGCGGGAGACCTGGGTTCGATCCCTGGGTTGGGAAGATCCCCTGGAGGAGGGTATGGCTACCCACTCCAGTATTCTTGCCTGAAGAATCCCCATGGACAGAGGAGCCTGGTGGGCTACAGTCCATGGGGTTGCAAAGAGTTGGACATGACTGAGTGACTAAGCCACCCATGCAGTATATTTAATTCTTTAAATGCCAGGCTCCTCTGTCCATGGGTATTCTCCAGGCAAGAATACTTGAGTAGGTTGCCATTCCCTTCTCCAGTATGTGTGCATATGTGTGTGTAATTTCCATGCTACCAACCTTAGATTTTAACCTCTATTTGTCTTAGGTACTTTCAACCCTTTCTCAGGTGATCCACTTCCTGCCAACCCCAAAAAACAGCTCATCCTGAAAGTGATCAGTGGACAACAACTCCCCAAACCTCCAGATTCCATGTTTGGAGACCGAGGAGAGGTAAGCCATGTATGACCAAGTGGTTAATTATGTGATTATCTTATTGTGTTTACATTTCATCTGAGGGTGCCGTGTATGTGTGTGTGTGTTTGTAAATGAGTCCTGACCTCAGCTTCTCAGATATTAACTGACTTACTGGCAAAGTACACACAGTTCCTTCTGGAGTGCAGTGCATCATCTATTTTGGAGGCATGAGTGCAATACAATTCAATTCACAATCCAAGAAGGACACTGGCAGTGCTAAATTGAGATGCAAGGAGCAATTTTGTTATTAATAGAAACATTGAACAGGAGAATGTCTTACCTTCTCTGCATTTTTCATCTGCTGTGACCCTCATCTCTTCTACACGTTGGCCACCTGCTCCCTGGCCACAGGTCACTCACTCTTCCCTTGCTGCACTTCTGTTGCATGATTTTACAATGTCTCCCTCTGTAACCACAGCCTTCACTCTTTTCAGAGCTGTCATTCCATGATTCCCACTATACCTGCTCTTGGCCTTCTTGGTCTCTGTTTCCTCTCTATCTGTCAGCCCCTCCTCTGCTCATGTCCTTCCTCTCAGGAGTCGTCCATCACTCAGGCTATTTGCCACTTCCACCTATTAAACTATCCTTTCTGGATCTTGAATGTCGATGAGGAAACCACATAGCTCTGAGTGGTCTCACCATCAACTCTGTATCTAATGTCTACTGGGTTCTGCGGTGCCATCCCAGCTCCACCTGATCAGCCCCTCCATCACATTTCCCGCAGCGGATATTGTCAACCTCTTCTCTCTTCAAACATGTATTCTCATCACTTTCTCATCTTTAGCAGAAGGCTCCATGTTCTGCCTCTTAAGAAGTGGAGCTTCAGGTGGGGCCGTGTCTTCCGTATCATCTGTAATGCCTCTGGCCTAGTCTCAGCCACCATCAGCTCTTGGCATTTTTGCTGCAGTAGGCTCTCAGCTCACTGGTCTGCCTGCTTCCATTCTGTTCTCTCAGCAGAAAGAATAATTATGTTGGTAGTATCAGAAAGTTTCTCCTTACTTCCTCCTCTTTCCCTTTTTTCTTTGTTGTCTGCAGAAGGGAAGACTTACTTCCTATATTTCCCCCAAACTTTTTGCTTTGAAAAATTTCAGTCCTTAGAAAAACTGCAGGAATAGCGGAATGAACACTGTGTCTTCAGCATCTAGATTCACCAATTAACATACTAAATTTTGTACTTTCGCTTTATCTTCCTTTCATGTGTAAATGAGTATATGGTAAATATACATATACAGTTATGCACTTGAAAGGGAGAGGTAAAGCAAATATAACAAAGTTTATATGTGTGTGTATTTAATTATATATATATATATATACACACACACACACTCATACATATATATATATATATATATCTTTGCTTTTCTTTGGAGAATTATTGGAGAGTAAGTTAACATCATGACCCCAACCCCTAAATACTTCAGCATTTTTCTCTCTCTTTTTTAAATTTAATATAAATATATTTATTTTTAATATTTATTTGGCTGTTCCAGGTCTTAGTTACAACATTTGGGATCTTTAGTTGCAGCCTATGAGATCTAGTTCCCTGACCAAGGATGGAACCTAGGTCCCCTGCATTGGGTGCAAGGAATCTTAGCCATTGGGCCACCAGGGAAGTCCAGGCATTTCTCTCTTAAGGACAAGAAGATTAAGACTTTCCTGGTGGTCCAGTGGCTAAAACCCCATGCTCTCAGTATAGGAGGGGTCCAGGTTTGATCGCTGGTCAGGGAACTGCATCCCACATGCCACAACTAAAGATCCTGCATGCTGCAATGAATACCCAGCACAGCCAAATTAATTCATTAATTAATTTTTAAAAAAGAACAAAATTATCCTGTATAACTGCAATATAGTCATTATATTCATGTCATTAGATATTGGTACAATAATATATTTTTCTGCTATTTTATTTTATTTTTTGTTTCTTTTAAACCCTCAGAACAACTTTATCCATCTTCTTAAAATTTTAAAATACAGTTTTGAAAGATTACTTTCCATTTACAATTATTGCAAAATATTGGCTGTATTTTCTGTGTTGTAAAGTACATCCTTGACCCTATCTTACACCCAAGAGTTTGTTGGTACAATAATTTTATCTAAGATAATATCTGTATTGAGTTTTACCCCATTGTCCCAAAATTGTTCTTACATTATTTTTTTTCTTTTTAGATTCAGAATCCAATTAGGAATCACACATTGCTTTTAGTTGTCACTTCTCTTTGATCTTTTAAAATGTAGAACAGTTCTCCAGTTTTGTTGTCATTATATTGATATCTTTTAAAATAAATGTCCAAGTGCGTTGTGTCCATAATGTCCTTCAGTTTGGATTTACCTGATTGTTCATGATTTAGCTCAGTTCAGTCGCTCAGTCATGTCCAACTCTTGGCGACCCCATGGACTATAGCACACCAAGCTTCCCTGTTCATCACCAACTCCCAGAGATTATTCAAACTCATGTCCGTCAGGGTCTTTTCCAACTCATGTCCAACAGGTCTTTCGCATCAGGTGGCCAAAGTACTGAAGTTTCAGCTTCAGCATCAGTCCTTCCAATGAATAATCAGGACTAATTTCCTTTAGTATGAACTGGTTTGATCTCCTTGCAGTCCAAGGGACTCTCACTAGTCTTCTCCAACACCACAGTTCAAAAGCATCAATTCTTTGGTGCTCAGTTTTCTTCACCGCCCAACTCTCACATCCACACATGACTATTGGAAAAACCATAGCTTTGACTAGATGGACCTTTGTTGGCAAGTAATGTCTCTGCTTTTTAATATGCTGTCTAGGTTAGTCATAGCTTTTCTTCCAAGGAGTAAGCGTCTCTTAATTTCATGGCTGCAGTCACCATCTCCATTGATTTTGGAGCACAAAAAAATAACGTCTGTCACTGTTTCCATTGTTTCTCCATCTATTTGCCAAGAAGTGATGGGATCAGATGCCACGATCTTAGTTTTCTGAACGTTGAGCTTTAAGCCAACTTTTTCACTCCCCTCTTTCACTTTCATCAAGAGGCTCTTTAGTTCTTCTTCACTTTCTGCCATAAGTGTGGTGTCACCTGAATATCTGAGTTTATTGATATTTCTCCTGACAATCTTGATTCCAGCTTGTGCTTCATCCAGTCCAGCATTTCTCATGATGTACTCTGCATATAAGTTAAATAAGCAGGGTGACAATATACAGCCTGGACATACTCCTTTACTGATTTGGAACCAGTCTGTTGTTCCATGTTCAGTTCTAACTTTTGCTTCTGGACCTGCATACAGATTTCTCAGGAGGCAGGTCAGGTGGTCTGGTATTCCCATCTCTTTCAGAATTTTCCACAATTTGTTGTGATCCACACAGTCAAAGGCTTTGGCGTAGTCGATAAAACAGAAGTAGATGATTTTCTGGAACTCTCTTGCTTTTTTGATGGTCCAACAGATGTTGGCAATTTGATCTCTGGTTCCTCTGCCTTTTCTAAATCCAGCTTGAACATCTAGAAGTTCTCGGTTCAAGTACTGTTGAAGCCTGGTTTGGAGAATTTTGAGCATTACTTTGCTAGCATGTGAGATGAGTGCAATTGTGCATGATTAGAATAAACATATTTGTCAGGAATGCTACATGGGCCATGTGTTTCCTTCTCAGTGCATCATATCAGGGGCCACGTTATGTCAGTTTATCCCAGGACTGATAATGTTACTTGGCTAAGGGAGTTTCTTCCAGATGTTTTTCATTGCATAGTTATCTCTTTATCTTTGTAATATATAGTTTGTGGTATTAAAGTAATCTTTTAAATATATGAGGAGTATCTTTATTTTATAGTTAAAATAAAATCCAACCTCTTTATCATGGCTCATGAGGTTCTCTGTCAGGAGATTTTAACTCTTTCTTGAGCCATAGAAAATGATGGTACCAGGTGAGGCCTTTGGGCCCTTTCTCAGTGTTTTTAAATGCATACAATAAACAATAAAGTGACACTTTAGGAAGCTAATTATATTGAAATTCACTTATCAATATAGTAGAAACAAGTTGTGACATACAAATATGTGTGCAATAAATAGCAGGATCTAGAGAGGAGTTGTGGAGAAGGCAATGGCACCCCACTCCAGTACTCTTGCCTGGAAAATCCCATGGATGGAGGATCCTGGTAGGCTACAGTCCATGGGGTCTCTAAGAGTTGGACACAACTGAGTGACTTCACTTTCACTTTCCCTTTCATGCATTGGAGAAGGAAATGGCAACCCACTCCAGTGTTCTTGCCTGGAGAATCCCAGGGACGGGGGAGCCTGGTGGGCTGGTGTCTGCGGGGTCGCACAGAGTTGGACACGACTGAAGCGACTTAGCAGCAGAGAGGAGTTGAATAACTATTAGATGAGTATGAGTGACACATGGAGATTTCTGTCACAACCATAATGGGACTTAAACATCTGTGATTTCTGTCAGACACAAAGTTATAGTACTAATATTCTACTATTTGTGCTTTATGGAAAATGAAAATGAAAATACAGTTTTCCTCTCATCTTGGCTCCTTGAATTCTCAGCCTGTGACCTCTCACATTATTCATTATCTCTGAGAGTAAAATAACTTTTCTTGCTCCCAATCAGAAAATTGTCATCTTTAATTTTCACCTTTTCTTTGCTCTCCACATCTACTCAGTTACCATCTCCTGGACATTCTACCTCCCAAATCTCTCTCTATTCTTGCTGCTACTGTTCAGCTCCATTCTCCTGGCATGTCACCTGGATTACAGCTTGATGAAGCGGATACTGTTTTCTTAGATTTACAGATGAGGAAACTGAAGCATAGATGTTACACAATTTGCCCAAGTCCAGCAGTGTTGAAGCAGGAAGTTGTCCTTCAAGTCTGTGGTGACTGCTGCTTTTTTTTTTCCTAATTAGAGGATGATTGCTTTACAACACTGTGTTGGTTTCTGCTGTACAACAATGTGAATCAGCTATAGGATGGGGAGGGAGGTGGGAGGAGGGTTCTGGAAGGGGAACACATGTACACCCATGGCGGATTCATGTCAATGTATGGCAAAACCAATACAATATTGTAAAGTAAAAAAAAATAATAATAAATAAATAAAAGAAAAAAAAAGTAGACCTATATCTCCTCCCTCTCAAGCCTCCCTCCCAGCCGCCCCCATCCCATGCCTCTAGGTTATCACAGAGCACCAAGCTGAACTCCCTGTGTTATACAGTTGCTTCCCACTAGCTATGTATTTTACACATGGCAGTGTATACATGTCAGTGCTACTCTCTGTGGCGTCTTAAATTCCTTAATTTAGATTTAATTAAATTAAACCTCTTAAAATTCCTTAAAAACAGAAGTTGTATTTATTAGTTGCCCCCAAATCCAAGACCTCCAGTGGTACAGTTTTACTATATGGTTCTATTCTAAGGAAAAACTTCTGGTTTCAAAGAATTAATTCAAAATGTGTAAACTTTAGCTGACTTATTTAGTAAACAAAAATATGTCTATCCACCTATCTCAAAGTGTTTTTCCATCATACCTCTATCTTATATTCCCTGACACTCCCCTTCCAAAACTGTATTCTTCTTAATCTCCAAACTGTTAAAACAGTATTTTCCCAGACTTAGTAACTCCCTCCTTTCTGGGTCCTTTAGGATTTTATTCCTTCATTGCTCCTTATCCAGTACTGGAATGACAAAAGAGAGCTTACAAATGGCCAACAAAGGAAGATGCCTCCCCCAGAGGACAGGGATGTGGGGGAGGTAAAGGGTTTTTTTGGCTGTGCTACCGGCATGTGGGACCTTAGTTCCCTGCAGTGGAACCACTGGACCACAAGCAAATTCCCTCATATTTTTCACCTTTTAAATACTTTAAACTTTGCATCATAGTACTCAATTGATTTAACTATGTTAAATTGCACAAATCAAGTGTGGATAACTTGATTAATTATTATGTACCCTGATCAAGATAGAAAATATCCAGTACCCCCAGAAGGCTTCCGTACCCCCTCCCAGTCAATATCTACTCCTAAGCCTCTGCTCCTTCCATCAAATACCAGCCCAATCACAATAGATTGATTTAGTCTGTGCTTAAACGTTATGTAAATAGACTCTGATGTATATGTAAATAGACTCTTACATATACATCGTTTCAGTCACTCAGTCGTGTCCGACTCTTTGCGACCCCATGAACCGCAGCACGCCAGGCCTCCCTGTCCATCACCAACTGCTGGAGTCTACCCAAACCCATGTCCATTGAGTCAGTGATGCCATCCAACCATCTCATCCTCTGTCGTCCCCTTCTTCTCCTGCCCTCAATCTTTCCCAGCATCAAGGTCTTTTCAAATGAGTCAGCTCTTAGCATCAGGTGGCCAAAGTATTGGAGTTTCAGCTTCAACATCAGTCCCTCCAATGAACACCCAGGACCAATCTCCTTTAGGATGGGCTGGTTGTATCTCCTTGCAGTCCAAGGGACTCTCAAGAGTCTTCTCCAACACCACAGTTCAAAACTATCAATTCTTCTGTGCTCAGCTTTCTTTATAGTCCAACTCTCACATCCATACATGACCACGGGAAAAATGATAGCCTTGACTAGACAGACCTCTGTTGGCAAAGTCGTCTCTGCTTTTTAATATGCTATCTAGGTTGGTCATAACTTTCCTTCCAAGGAGTAAGCGTCTTTTAATTTCATGGCTGCAGTCACCGTCTGCAGTGATTTTGCAGCCCCAAAAAATAAAGTCAGCCACTGTTTCCACTGTTTCCCCATCTATTTGCCATGATGGGACTGGATGCCATGATACTAGGTTTCTGAATGTTGAGTTTTAAGCCAACTTTTTCACTCTCCTCTTTCACTTTCATCAAGAGGCTCTTTAGTTCTTCTTCACTTATATATATACATGTATATATACCCTTTTATGACTTGTTCCACATTTTGGTTATGTAGAGAACTTTGTTATCTTTCCATTGTTGTGTAGTTTTATTAAATGAATATTCCACCACTTATCCATCTTACTCATTATGGACATTTAGTTTGTTTCCAGTGTGCGGCTATTATGAATTCACCTGCTCTGAGCATTTTTGCATAGACAGAAGCTCTCATTTCTGTTGGGTACATACCCTCAACTAGAGTCATAGATTCATTGGATAAAGTTTGTGTAGCATTAGTAGATATTGGTAAATAACAATGTAATCTTTTTTCTTTCATGCCTCATATCTGACTCTGTTGCACCTGATATAATTTCTCTTTCTTAGTAAGCACCTAAGTGGATTGCTGTTGATATGTGACATTTTGGCCAATATTCTTCAATTAACATGTGTAGAAATGTATCAGTGGTAATAACTAATGCTTTTAATCTTTTTATAGATCATCGATCCTTTTGTTGAAGTTGAAATTATTGGATTGCCAGTAGATTGTTCTAAAGATCAAACTCGTGTGGTAGATGACAATGGTAAGATCTCTGTTCACTTTTGATAAAGATGCTCTAGAGGTAGAATTTGCACCGAAAAGGAAAAATGTGTCTGTGCGGGCTTCCCTGGTGGCTCAGATGATAAAGAATCTGCCTGCAATGTGGGAGACCTGGGTTCAATCCCTGCGTGGGGAAGATCGCCTGGAGAAGGGCATGGCAACCCACTCCAGTATTCTTGCCTGGAGAATCCCCATGGACAGAGGAACCTGATGGGCTATAGTCCATGCGGTTGCAAAGAGTCAGACTGAGCGACTAAGCATGGCACAGAGATAGAATTTGCACTGAAAAAAGAAAAAAATGTCTGTGTAGAAGATAAACCAATCTTTAAAATCTAGAACTGCCTTCTGAGATTTGTTAAGACTTTTCAACACTAAAACTAAGTAATTGTGGACTGATGCATGGTATGTTTTGATGGATGTTGTAATCTAGGCTCTCAAGACTTCTGCTTTTGAAGCAAATGTTTTTTCTAATGAAATGAATAATATTTTAATAGGCTGGGTTACAACTTCATGTAGAAAAATGACTCATTGACATTTATGTTGTTTTTATGGTATGAGTTGCCTCAAAGTTCTCATTTGTGAAGCATACATCCTAATGATTTCTTATTTTCTCTGGAGCATGTAAAACTGTAAAGACAAGGGCAGCACACTCTGGCAAGTTTACTTCTTGAATATGTACTTGTGGTGGAGCAGCAGCACTCTTCTCGTATTTTGGCCATAATGTAAAGAAAGCTTTCTTTACTCAAGCCTTATGTATATTTCTTAACAGTCTTCTAAAGTTGTATTTATTTATACATATGACAAACATTGGGCTTCCCGAGTGGCACTAGTGGTAAGGAACCTGCCTGCCAATGCAGGAGACATAAGAGACTTCGGTTTGATTCCTGGGTCGGAAAGATCCCCTAGAGGAAAGCATGGTAACCCACTCCAGTGTTCTTGCTGGGAGAATCCCACGGACAGAGGAAGCTGGAGGGCTACAACCCATGGGGTCGCAAAGAGTTGGATACGACTGAAGCAAAGCAACTTAGCATGCATGCCTGACAAACCTTATTACATACCTGTTTTTCCTCAATCTCTAGTCATTAATACTCTAAAAAAACCCAAAAACTTAACTTCAGTCCTCAAAACATTTGGGAAATTAGAGGTTCCTAGACAGGCTTTCAGAGGAGTTTAAAGAAAGGGATTTGAGGGTTCAAGAGTAGCAGAAACTTGTTACTTAGGAAATAACATGCTTAAAGTAAGTAAGGTTCCTATACTGCATTTTCTTACCAATGCTCAAAGAATTTTTTTGGTCTCAGAAGTAATTGAGATGTCATCACTAAGTCAACAAAAAGTATGTTTTCTCCTTCAGGAGGGACATCTCAATGATTTTCAGTACATAATTAGTTCCTTAGCTAAGGCATTAGGGTTAAGTGGCTGATGCCTCCTGAATACATACATTTAATAACACTAATTTTCATTTTTAGAAAAGAAAAACAAACTTATGGAGTACTTGAATTTTTATCCATTTAATTAATTTATCTGAGAATTTTACCAAGAAATAAATGTTTTTGGCTTATAGAATTTGAGTTAAATTATATGCTTTTCCTATTTATTCTCAGTACCTATGAAAATATATCATCTTTCTTGTATTAAGGTCTTGCTTCATGAGATGCCACTAGGAATCAACAGTGCCTCATCTCACTTGGCTCTGTCACTAGTTTTATGACATTAGGCACATTATTTTCTCTGAATATCTGTTTTCTCAACTATAACATGAGCATTATATTTCCTATGTTAAAAAATGAGCATGGATTACTTGTATATTTATTTAAAAGTTGACATTTTCTAATGTAAAAAAAAAAAGTTACATATTTTTAAAAGTCAGTAATATATATCTTTTCTTAATTGGGAAAAGAACCCCTGCCCTACCACCCTTAGAGGATTGCCATAAGAATTAAATAGGATGGTATATGTATAGTGGGTCTTCCTTGGTGGCTTATCAGTAAAGAATACACCTGCAATGCAGGAGACATAGGTTTGATCCCTGGGTTGAGAAGACCCCCTGGAGAAGGAGATGACAACTACTCCAGTATTCTTGCCTGGGAAATCCCATGGACAGAGGAGCCTGGCAGGGTATAGTCCACAGGGTCATGAAAGAGTTGGACACAACTGAATGATTAAACAACAACAACAACAACATTTGTACAATAACATTGAAACCTTACAGAATGCTTGCTGGTGATGATAACAGCAAACATTTTGGTGGGTGAGAAGCATCGCTTTTTGGGGGTAGGGTACGGGTGGGGGAAAGGAATCATTCTTTATAGTTTTTGCTAAAACATTATTCTTAGATCACTACTATAGATACTTTTTGAGCTTACTGAAACATTCTGAATATTGTCTAAAAGAGCCTTCTCTACAATGCAGTTTTGCTTCAAGGATTATTAGAATTGATGTAATAATTTACAGACAATTTTCTTACCAATTATTCTCTAGCAATGGGGGTAAGTTCCAAGGCTTTATTTCAGTAAGGCATCCTGGGGTGGCTCCGTTGTCTTCACCAGTTTAATAACCATTGCAAGCAATTTTCACTGTCTGCTTTGCAGATGTTGGCGCTAAATCATTTTTAGGCAACCCCTTTTGCTTTTCTGATCTGTATTTTCCTATTTCTCTCAGGATTTAATCCTGTATGGGAAGAAACCCTGACATTTACAGTACACATGCCAGAAATAGCTTTGGTCCGGTTCCTCGTGTGGGATCATGATCCGATTGGACGAGACTTTGTTGGGCAAAGAACTGTGACCTTCAGCAGCTTGGTGCCTGGTAATTCTGGCTGAACTTTTCTCTCTAGACCATTCCTTGTTCTTTGGAAGATGTGATATGTGATATACATGATACATGGCATATATGATATATAAAGTATATGGTATATGATAATGTGAGTGTTAACATTACTATCGTAAAGTCAGGTATTTAATTCTATTTCACCCATGGAAAAGCCAAACATGAGTTCAACTAAAAGCTAACTACTTCTCCTCTTTTATCAGGCTACCGGCATGTCTACTTGGAAGGACTGACAGAAGCATCTATATTTGTCCACATAACAATCAATGAAATCTATGGAAAGGTGAGAATGATCACAGGGCTTAAAGTCACATGCAACAATAATATGGTCCCTAACAAAGTTTTTAATTCATTGCATAAAAGGAACGTAAACCTCGACAAAATTTTTTGACAGGAAACTCTAGGGAAGGCCAGCCCATGCCATGCTCCACGTGCTCTCCTGCCCTGAGGTCCTCATTCATGTGCTCCTTCCTCTGTTATGTGTACATGTCCCCTCCACGCAGTGGCCCTTGCTGGGCTTAACAGGACTGAGAAAACTATTACTCTCTCAGGCAATCATTTGTTTGA
This sequence comes from Giraffa tippelskirchi, assembly GCF_054371585.1. Lineage (NCBI taxonomy): Eukaryota > Metazoa > Chordata > Mammalia > Artiodactyla > Giraffidae > Giraffa > Giraffa tippelskirchi. Next base: position 125,440,672 of record NC_137276.1, on the reverse strand, counting down.
CTAAAACAGTAAAGTTGGAGTTACATGTCTTGAGTTTTATTTTAATCCTTAAAAAAGACTCAGCTGGCTGCAGTTGGAAATGTAGTCTTGGATGTTTGAATTACCTGTACTAACTGGGCTGTGATTCCAGCCAGTTCTAGGCAGGATGCATTCATTCAAATGTCATGTATTTAACTGGAAACCTAAAAATCATGAATGAATTAAAAGCCACCCACTGAACTTAAAAGGAAGAGACCGTACCAGTGTATTCTGGCTCCCTCCCAATGACAGTTTCTCCACTGTGGAGCTCACTTGAGGTTTACATATCAATAGGCTCTCGTCTGGTAATGCCAAGTCACTGGGGATTTAGTGACCGGAACAATTTTCAGGACTAGATGTGATTCGGAGGGGCTTGGGCCCAGGAGTATCCAGTGCTCTTTACCAGAAGGTCAACATAGTCTGGGACTCCTCCTCCAGAGGTTTATACATTCTCTGTGCTTCTGCTTCCTTAACTGTACCTACTTCATAAACAAATACTTTATCTTTAAAAAGCTGCCTGGCACATAGTAAATGCTCAGAAATGTCAGCTAATATTAATATTAAAAAGACTACAATCTGATTGGTAGGGAGTGGACCAGTTTGGCCTGAAATAGGAAGTATGTATTTATTCTCACATCCGTCAGTTGGGAGGGGTGAGGATCCTAATTTCTAAGAGTGGTAAAGTTTTATGTCTTCTTGTGTTCAGTCCTGGATTGTGCTGCTTGCTGAGATCTCTCCTCTGGCCTAAACATACACAAATATAAATTATCAAAAAATGATTCTTGAATTTCTCAGGAATCCCAGCTGAACTAAGCAGCATCTCTAGCATTTCACATGCTTGAAGGAAATAATAAAATTCAGAATTTGTTTAAAACTTGAGCCAGAAATAACAGGAAAGAGAGTGTGTTCTGAGATGCACAAGCCACAGTGTGGTGGTAGTGAACTGAGCAATGAATGAAACATGCAACTAAAAATTCAAAGTGGGAGAAAGGGTTTACAGAGCATATGTGTTGTATCATCTTCTGTTTTTACTTGTGCAGCCTTCTTGAATGAGCCCCAATTGTGTTTTGTTGTGCTTTTTCCCCCTTGCAGTGGAGTCCTTTAATACTCAACCCCAGTTACACTATATTGCACTTTCTAGGAGCTACAAAGGTAGTTTGTCAGCATGGTGTTTGGTTCTGGCTGGCGCGTTCCTCAGCGGTCATGGCAGCATGCTCTCTCACATCGCTCCATCGTCCTGCTTACCACTTTGAAACTTGCGTCTGTTGCTTTAAGGCGGCTCAGGTTCATAACAGTCTGTTCACTGTGGAAACTTTCTACCACCTTGTCCTATCTTCTTTGGGCAAGAAACTCCTGGGCAAGCTTGGTTGTGAAAATGGGAGGCTGCCTTCCTCCCAAAGTCAGGCTGATGAGACATGCATGACGTAGTGCAAACGTGCTGTATGCTGCCGTTTTCTTGGTTTGAATATTCTTCAGTGGCTGTGAGATTTCATTTTCTATCCATTTTTCACGCAGCTGTCACTTGAGAGGCAAGCGGTTCACACAGTGGTATTTGCTTAACTTCTGCTCGGTCCTTTTGTGTCTTCAGAACAGACAGCTCCAAGGTTTGAAGGGACTGTTCAATAAGAATCCCAGACACAATTCTTCAGAAAACACTTGCAATTACATTCGGAAGCGATCGATTGGAGATAAGATTCTGCGACGCACAGCCAGCGCTCCGGCCAAAGGCAGAAAAAAGAGCAAAATGGGCTGCCAAGAAATGGTAGAGATGAAGGATTCTGTTTCTGAGGCTGCAAGAGATCAAGATGGGGTCCTGAGAAGGACCACGCGGAGTTTGCAAGCGCGCCCTGTCTCTATGCCTGTTGACAGAAGTCTTCTTGGGGCTCTGTCGCTGCCTGTATCTGAAACCGCAAAAGACGCTGAAGGAAAGGAAAACTCTCAGGGTAAGATGGTTTAAGTTTCTCTGAGAATACACCATTTTAAGACACATTTTGGTGTCCCTAATTACCACGATAACATGGTTGGCATTCTGAAAAATAGGTAATTACGTTACGGTGTTACCTTTTAGACCAGATTTTAAACTTTGGTGAGAGGGTGCTGGAAGAGCAATTTCCTAGTCACCTACAGCCTCAAAATAGCATTGACACCTGAAGTTGACCGTGAGGGACCAGGGGTGATGGTGGAGAGCGTATGGGGCTATGAGGTACAACAGAGGGAGGTGAAACCTGCAAAATATGAGCAGAGATCATGGTTTTCTTAGTAGGTACCATAGTTACTGATTTTCTGAGGAGGAATAGAATTATACTGGCTTTTCTGAGGTGTGGTTTAGTTATATTTCTTTCTTACTATGCAACATGTTTCCACAATTGGAAATGTTTATGGAGAAAGAGGAAACGCCAGCTGTTAAAAGTAAGCCGCTTTCTTCACTTGAGAAATCTCTGCTTCCTCAAGAGGGAGCTTATTTGATGTTTTCCTGTGGCTTCTGTTTCCCTCCCCTGGATGTGGGCAGGGAAGGAAGCATGTCTGTAGCTCCTGTCCAGTTATAAACTCCTCAGGCACAGGGACCTGGTGTTAACTATCTTTTCCTCTAATTTGAGCATAATGGTTCACTCATATCGAGATCTTGATAAAGAGTGGTATCTGTTTTTCGAGGTACCCAAGAGCTCTGTCCTTGTATCAGTGACTCCTCCCCACCCTATTTTAGATAATTCAAGTGCCATAACTGTATGCCTTTGATGTCTCTGCAACAGATAAGTTTTAATTAAATCAGAATCACCTCAGTAGAATTCTTTCATCATGCAGTCTAATTTCAGTGATCTCTTTTCTCATGAATACCACTTTGTATTGATTTTTATTGTCAGATATGATAGGAGGACAAATCAATTTTTCAATGGCTTCTTTGAAGGAGAAAAGGGGAGTTTGATATTTGAAATTTTGCTAAGAGTAATGTTGGAGAAGAGAAGAAATACATACTTTAAAATTTATTTTAAAACTCCACTTTAGGGGAAGTAAACTATAAACTCCATTTTGGGAGGGAAATAAAGCAAAAAAATGGTAATAATTAATCCTGTTAAAACCACAATTAAGATGCTAATGCTATTTAGGTGAGTTAGAAAGCAATAGTTGATATTTCTCTCCTGCAATTAAAAAACAGGAACTTTATGTAAGTTATTCATGTATATCATAATATATTTAATAATACATAAAAATAAAACTTGTAAATATAGAACAATACATAACCATGCAATGATTCAAATTACCATGTAGAAGAAAAATTAAGTGGAAAAAAATTCAGAATACAAAATTGTATACATAATTTTATAAAAGCTTACAGTGGCTGAGTGGTAACATCATATAATATTTATATTTTTCCTTATAATTTTTGGGTTAATCAAGTTTTTATGATGAATTTTTTAGTTAGGAAAATAGTTAATAAGTTAAACATATTCTTTTTCAATTTTCATAACTGAAAGCATAAAATTCTATTAAAATAATGTGATTAAGAATATTAGCACACCTAATATTGTCTTAACACTATACTAAACAGGATGGGGTACCCCAAATTAATTTAAATTGTGTATATTTTTTTAAGTTTTCCTTCTTATGCCTAAGATCTTGCTGCCTCTTTTAGGGGAGAATGAAATATGAAATTTATGTATTAAAACTCCAAAAAATATGATCAGTGGGAAATTAGATATTAGCAATGGCATAGAATTGGTGACCAAGTCTTTATTTTTACATTTTAAAGTCAACAGATATTGATATTCTAATGCATTTATTGCACTTTCCAATTTGTTTTAGAAATTAATTGGTCAAATTAAGTCTTTTGCCAAAATGTTTTTCAAAATGATTTGTGGTTTTTTTTGTTTGTTTTTTACTAGCACATGTATGACTTTAAAAGTTTACAGTATCTTGCTTACAGGTACCACAATACTTTGTTTAACAGAGCTGTCTTGTTCTGTTTTTATTGCCATGCTTCTGTGTAGTACAAATCTGAATAGGAAACAACTTAAGGTAATCTTCACTGTAAAAGTATGGTAACTCATTGACATTTTTTTTTACAACGAATATTACATCCTTAGCTGATGTAATAGCTATTCAAAAGGAGGCTCCAGTGAAACTATATAAATATATTTTACCATTTATCCATCACACAGACACTTTATTGCAAATCTATGCAATCCATGATTCTGTCACAATGTAACAGATTTACATTTTCCATTTGTCTGTCTGAAGGCAAACATGAGTGTTTGCAGGTCCTATATAAAGTGATATATGTCACTTAAAATACTGTTTGTTTCATTCAGCAGAAGATAAGGATGTCAGAAGAGATGGGAAGGCAAGTGTAAAAGACCAGCATTTTCCAAATTTCAACAAAAAGTTATCCTCTTCCTCCAGTGCTCTCCTCCACAAAGACATCAGCCAAGGGAACGCTGCTGTTTCTACTGCCAACTTGTCATTCACAGAACAGATAGTGCCAGGTCCAAAGGGTGGGAGAACCAAATCAAACATGTTAAGTGATTGCCGGGAACATCAGTGCCTCAGCAGATCCCTCTCTCCAAGGCAGCATTTGGCTCGTGATCCTGCAGTTAGCCCATCAAAAGATCTATGTGGTGTGAAAACCAAGGAAAATGGAAAAGCTGGGAGCTCTGTGGTAGGGAAAAGCACATTGTCAGGAAGCATCCTTTCTCAAAGCAATCTGGAGATTAAGAAGCTAGAAGGTAACTGGGATAAGGGCAGAGCTGCAACATCCTTTTCTTTGTCAGACGTCTCTACACTCTGTTCTGATGCACCTGATCTACATTCCACAGCAATTCTCCAGGAGAGTGAAATTTCCCACCTTATTGACAATGTCACTTTAACAAATGAGAATGAGCCTGGCAGTTCCATCTCAGCCCTGATTGGCCAGTTTGATGAGACCAGTGACCAGGCTAACCCTACAGTTGTTTCTCATCTTCAGAGCCCCAGTGTGATGTCGGGCCATCCTCCTGTGCCCACCATGGACCTAAAAATGCCCTTCAAGCATGGCTTTTCCAATGGAAAACCCAAGTCATCCTTCCTGTGCTCATCTCCTGAGCAGACTGCATTCTCTGGGCATGAGACCTGTGAATGTTCAACACACACAACTGTTGGTGAAACTATCTGCACTCCTGTCTCTAAAACTAAACTAGACAATGACCTTTCTGGGAAGGCCACAACTGGGGCCATAGAAAACAACCTTCCTCAGTCCTCTAATACTTCTCACTGCTGGTTACCAGAAAGTCCCACCCATGGAAAAGGCTGGGAAATACTGAAGAACCCCAGCCCTGCCACTTCCACTGACTTGACACTGGAAGATGTAATAGCTGCTCCTACTCTCAGTTTAAATTCTGGGGAGAGCAGTCTGGTGGAAATGGACGGAGACTCAGAAAATCTGTCCCTAACAACCTATGAATATAGGAGAGAGGGCACAAGTCACCTCACTTCTCCTTTAAAAGTGAAATACAGTCCCGATGCAGTGGAACATTTTCAAAGAGGCTTGAGAAATGGCTACTGTAAAGAGACTCTCCATCCTTCTGTCTCTGAAATATTCAACAATACTCAAGATGTCAAAAATCAAAATATTTCTCGTCTAGCCTATCAGGGTGCTGGGTTTATGCATAACCACTTCTCAAATTCCGATGCAAAAATGAACCAAACCTCTGGGCCCCTGCCTTATGCTCATGACATGCATGCCCCTGCCCCGGAGCAGTCCACACACTCTGCTCTGAAGCTGTCCAGTCCTTGCAAATCCAAAAGTCTGGGGGACTTAACATCGGAGGACATCGCCTGTAATTTTGAAAGCAAGTACCAGTGTATTAGTAAGAGCTTCGTTACCACTGGCATCAGAGACAAGAAGGGCATGACTGTAAAAACAAAGTCGTTAGAGCCTATGGATGCCCTGACCGAGCAGCTGCGGAAGCTTGTGTCCTTTGACCAGGAAGATGGCTGCCAAGTGCTGTACTCCAAGCAAGATGCCAATCAATTCCCCAGGGCCTTGGTCAGAAAGTTGTCATCCAGAAGTCAGAGCAGAGTGCGCAATATTGCCAGTCGTGCCAAGGAGAAGCAGGAAGCCAACAGGCAGAAGAATGTGAACCCCAGCACTATGGGAGGAGTGGTTCTTCGAAGCAAGCCATGTGCGCCAGCGCCCACAGGGAACCGGCACTCCACCGGCTCCTACATCGCGGGCTACCTGCGGAGTGCCAAGGGCAGCGGCACGGAGGGCCGCGGCATCCCCGAGGGCGCATGCGCAGCCCTGCGCTCCGGCCACGCTGACAGGTTCTGTTCACATCATTCTGTTCTGCAGACCGAACCCAGCAGTGATGATAAACCAGAAATTTATTTTCTTTTGCGACTGTGAATTACATAAAGCTGCGTTTTCACTGTTAATAAGATATTCTGTAGAATGTCTGAGTTTTCAGTAAATGTGGTCCTTGGCTTTGAGATGATTTTCAGATGTATTTTTAAACTCGTGTTACAGCCTCCTTTTGACCCCGTGTGTTCTTTTTGCGCTTGTATATAGACCCGGGTGACATTTCCTGTGTACCTCTGATCTTTCCTCCCTGAGGTGTGAACTCTATTGGTATGATATATGTGCATGCCCTAGATGTGAAACTTCTCAGCAGTTTGGGTTCTTTGTTTCACCAAGACGCTCTTTACTCTGTGCCCTCAGCTCACAGTCACAAATGTTGTCATTTTTACTCTCTAAGAGATTTTTACAAAGGACAAAGGGATGAATTCTTTATTTTAAAGCCATCACCATCTTTCCTAGTTTTCCTTCTTTACTGAGAAGCTCAGATGCATTTTTATAACTCAGTTAAAAGAAGATTAAAAAAGTTACCTACCTGATCTTTCAAGATTTCTCTGCCCTACCCAGAAGGAGAGTTCACAGGAGATGGGTAGCCGCCCTCCCCCACCCATACCCTCTCATTTTAGAGCCAGGTGTGAGGGTCTGAGGAATAAAGCAAACTTCTGTATATAAGGGCAAAATTGTTTGTTTTACATAAATTTTGTTACATATTTTTGCTAATGGCTTTGTATGTGACAAGAACACAGTTGCCAAGCTATTTGTTGTATTTTTGAATTTTCTGATTAAATTATAGGCTGCAAATAATGGCTTTCAGAATGAAGGACTTCCAGCAGATGCTAACAATGACAGTAGCACAAATTGAAAACTTCCCAAAGCTTGCAAGAAAAAAAATATTTTCTCATGCTAAAACCCAAGTGAATATAGATAATTAGAAGAAACCTTTTCCCTTCAGGGAGCCAAATAACTCTATTTTAGTACCAACATACATTATTTTCACTGTGAATCCATTTTTTATTGCATGTTCAGATGTCCCTCTTTGCTTTTTTGTAATGTTAACTGCAATGATGTTCTTCTTGGAATTCATGAAAATATAATTAAAGGAGATTTTTAAACACTTGGTGAATTTTTTTTTTTTTTTTTTCAAATTGAAGTTCATGCCATGACTCTTGAGTTGAGAACCCAGAGCTCTTGGAAATATTTGCCTTTTCCTCTCTTTGCAGTAGAAGAGATCACTTCTATGGGGACAGTTTTAAGCAGCATTTTATGTCCTTGAGTGTTTTCACTCTGCTTTCAAGACCATATTTGCAAGGTGACTTGAGAAGAAATGGAAATGTAATGAGTTACTTTGCATTTAGTGATGATGTTGCAAGTTTAAAAATCCTTCCCAAATCCTGCCCGTGGCAGGAGTGGAGTTGGTAAGCAGGCAATGCCGGCAAGACGCTGTGTTTGACAAATTAGACCACCTGAAGCTTTGCTGTGTGGGAGGAGGCTGGGGAGGAAAGCAGTTGGATCCTGCTTTCTCTCATCAGCCTGCTGCTGCAGAACCTGGATCCTGTGCTTCACCACCTCAGTGGTGGTGATCCCAGCCAGGTGCCCACCCAGCTCCTGCTCATCTTCAGTTCCTGCCGCCACCTCTTGGCACTGCAGCTGCTTCTCACTCCTACGCCAGGACTCTATGGAGTCCCTGCTTCTGGAATCGTGTACAGGATCTGAACCTACCACCATGGCCACTTTGCTCATTAGTCCATTGCACAAGCAGTGAATCTAGCAAGGAGAGAAACTGACCGACACTCAGAAAATAGGTCATTCTGTCTCCCTGGTTATTGAAAGTCTCTTTGTGGCTATGCCTATTCTTTCAGAGTCATTCCTAAGAGACTGTAATGTGGCCGTGATCACAAAACTGCCTTTGACTTGAGTTCAGGGTCTTTCTTTCTCCATCAGTTGGTTATCGGGAATAGGTGTGGCTGAGAGAGTGGCACTGATGCAACAGAGGCAGGTGATATCTCCATATCCATCAAGGCCAACAGTCATATTTTTTGCATCTTCTGGAGAACTTGAGTCTTCCTAAGTCTACTGTTTCTTTCATGTAATAGTTCATTTTTGTCCACTCAACTCTTTCCTGGGAGTTTCTGTTAACACTGAGCTCATGATGGGCAGCTCCAGCTGCACAGTTACTTGATGTGCCATTGTTAGGCTCTCCCGCTTTACTTCAGAGGGTATGGCCCTTCATGTTCCAGACCACTGGACCTCTAAAAATTTTACTAATGTCCCAGGCCCCTTGATCATCAAGGACTTGCTGCCTTCCCTCTGACACATTTGTGTTTTAATAGGACATTTAAATTACTTGACCTGTTCTCCTTATTAGGTCCAATTAGCAAAATGTCAATCAGTGTAGAAGCCTGGCACAATGTACTGAAGAAAAGCAAGATGATGGAGATCAGTATAGACTAGACCCTGACAGACAGCAGAAAATTGATCCAGACCTAGAACGAGACAGTGAAGACTTACTGCTGTCCTTGCAACATGAAGATGAACTGCTTTTGATCCTCTCTGTTGACAAGAATCAGACATAAAGCATTCAGCCAAACAATAGTCACAAATGAAGTGCCAGAGGTTGAGTTGATTTCCTCCCATAAAATTCCTATCTAACATAGAAGCTGTAATTGGAATAGTATTTTAAATTTACAGTAGTCCACTGGCACCCACCATGATCAACATGGTTTTGGGGGGAAGGTCTGGTAGGTGAAATGAACAGATGTATTACGGGAATCACCATCACTGAATCTTTCAAGTCTTTTGGTACTGATTTCTGTGATTTGTCCTGGCAGGTATGGCTTCTGATTTTACTATCTTGGCTTGGATGGAAAGTGCATTGTACGTTTTAAAATCATAATATTCCTTAATTCATAGGTCAGGAAACCAAGGGCCAACTTCTAAGTGTATCTATCCCTTTAGGCATTCAGAGACTAGAGACAGAGCAACAGAGTGGGTCCTTGGAACTAATGGATCCATTGCAAGATGAACCCAAACACCATTTACAATCTGGTGTCTATAAGTCTCCCTTTTAATTGGAAGACCATGGTGGTGATGCGGGTTCTCTAATATTGTCACCTGTGATCTCATTCTAACCATCCTCAAGATGTCTAGGACTTCCCTGGTTGCCCAGTGGTTAAGAATCTGCACTTCCATTGCAGCAGGCACTGGTTCAATCCTTGACTGGGGAACGAAGGTTCTGCATGGTGCAGCAAAAAAAAAAAAAAAAAAGATTTCTGGGAATTCCCTTTTCCGCAGTGCACAATTACTCTGGCAAGTTTGAGGAAAGGTTAGAGAGAAACTTGCCATGTTCTGGTGGCATTGTGGGAACCAAACATTCCCTTTAATCAATGGGCTCTAGCTTTGTGAACTGACTTAGATCTAGTAACTGAAGATCTCAGTTTTCCATCAGTGTCTGACAGCAGCATTATGATCATCAGTTTTCAATTCTTTTTGGTTGTATAAACCAAAAGACTAGTCAGCGGTCTTCAAACTTTAGCATATACCCAAATTACCTAGAGGATTCATTCAAACATAGATTCATTCAAACGTAGATTGGCCCATATCCCCAGAATTTCTGCATTAGCAGATCTGGAATGGGGCTTGAGAATTTTCATTTCAAAGAAGTTCCTAGGTGATGCTAAAGCTGCTGATCTTAGGACCACTAAGAGCACTTTAACTAGTACTCTTAGATGGTGGTTTGACTGTGTTACCTTTGGAAAAACCATCATCAGTTAGAGGTAATAATCACTTTGGGTCAAGGCACTTTGCCATTCTGGCCATACTACTTAGTATGGTAATTATATCCCTCCTGGCTTCTGCCTTTCCAGAATCCCATTATCTCCTTTGATATAGAGCCCAGTGCTCTGCCAGGATCTTCCACCGCCAATCCAACCGGAAGAAGACAACCAACAGTGAGTTTCTCAGTGATGTTTGCTTTCTCACACAGGTGGCATGTTCCTCCTAGAGAATACACTCAGGTGGTGGGTTTGCATGTCTTCATTCTAATATTCTCTTTTTCCTGAGCCTTCTGATTCCTTTCTCACTACTCTGCCAAGTAAGTTCCCACAAACTCACCTCAACTACCTGAGCCATTGTGAATCTAGGCTTAATGGAGTCATCTTAGCTAACTATTAGGACTGGTAGACATTAAATTTTAGTGGGACATTATTAAGACTTGCTGGACTTTAAATTCCAACTTATGGATGAGTTGCCCATTTCAACAAATCTCTCCTGTTCAGTGGTACATTCCAAGTCCACTTGAGGGTCCAACACCCTCAAGATCTACCACCACAGATGTTTCTCTGGTTCTTGCTTGCTGTGTTCATGATATGGTATTACTCCCTGCCTTAAAAGCATCTATGGCTTTCACAAAATGCCTTAAAATGACAGTTACTGGCCAGAACCTATCTAGGATTTCAGTGTCATCATAAGTAGCCAACCACCTACAGAAGTACTAAAATTATTGTTACCCCCATTTATTCAGTTGTTAGAGCTACTTGATATCTCTGGTCTTACCCTAAGCCTCCACTCATCCCAATCAACCCCAAGTGAGAGCATTAGTAATTCACATGCCACAGCATGCCACCTGCTATTACTACCCTACTTCTGGTACAGTTGTCTCAGGCTGGGGTTCTTAGAGAAGACTGTCAGAGGGGATGGCTTTTGTGCTAATGTTTTATTGAGGCCTGGTCCTAGGAAAGCTGGAGTGAGAAGAAAAGGAAAGAGAGGTAAGGAAGTGGGAAAGAAACTATGAAGAGGAGTATAGTAGGCTGGCTGTGATGTCAGAACAAACATAGCTGGTTGCCTGACCTTGTAAGGCGAGTCCAAAGAGGCCAAATAAAATGACTGCCCTTTAGAACAGTCCAGGAGGGGAAGGAAAGACTGCTATCTGCTGACTATTTTCTGTTTCTTGCCTTTGTTTGTTGAATTCTGCCTCCTTAGGGTGTTAACTTTCTCACCTCTCCAGCTATGTTACCCAGCCTTTACCAGCTTCCCTAAGGAAGCCAGAGCTCCGTGGGTCTCATCTGGCAAGTGTTCAGATGTAGTCATCTCTACTTGTCAGTAGGAGCAGTGTGTGTGGAAACTTCCTGGTTCATGGTGGTGGCAGTGGCCATAGTAGTTGGGATGCAAAACTGTGAATCAAGTGTGATCCGTGGCTGGGGTTGTGGGGCTGGGATGCAAGGGAGACAGCCATGGTGGGGATGTTGGCAGGCCAAGCAGCGTTCATATATAAGTTGGCTTTTGCTCAGCGGGTTAGTATAGGTGTCTGGTCATTTGAACACCTATCAAAGGTGTGATTGTGTGCTAAGTTGCTTCAGTCTTGTCTGACTCTTCGTGACCCTATGGACTGTAGCCCGCCAGGCTATTCTCCAGGCAAGACTACTAGAGTGGGTTGCCATGCCCTCCTCATCAAAGGTCTACTGATAAGCAATTTCCATATCGAGACCTAGAAATTAAAAAGAAAAAAGGATTTAGCCAAATTCCTTGACCTTATGAAGTTTACAAAATATTCTGTGAAACAGACATAAAAGTAGATAAGGGAACACAGTGGGCTAAATGGAGTGATACATGCAAACATGGGGAAAGCAAGGTGCACAGAAAGGGGTAGCTAGTTTGGTTTGGGGGGACAGGTCAGAGAAAATTTCTTGGAGGCAGGACCAGTTTCAAGGACACACAACCAGTGTCTCGGGTTCTCACACTCAGAAGTGCTCATACTTGGGGTTTAACACTGTATGGTCCCCTTTTGAAATTCTTAATACTGTAGCTTTATCTTTGATATGTGTGTTTTGTATGAAGGACAATGGGGCACATGCCTGGGGCTTGGAGCCCCAGCTCAGTGCAGTCCCACCTGCTGCCTCCCTGTCTCCCCAGGAGGGGTTCTCAGCAGCCCACCTTCGGCCAGTGGAGCCAGGTAGCAGTGAACCTGGCAGGGAGAGGCCTGCATACTGCCATCACCTTCCATCCCCAGCAGAGACCAGGCATGGGAGCAAGGAGGGTCAGGGTTGGGCTTGTGCTCCACTGTGTCTTGGGTGGGGCAAGATGGCATTTGTTTCCAGCCTGAGTTGGCAGTTCCATAGTGCTCTTGTCTAGGCAGCTCATGGGGGCCTCTCTTTTACCCTCAATGAGGTTCCAAGTATGTCCTGTGCAGAGGCTCCAGTTGCTTGGCTTGGGGTGGCCAACTGTGTGACGAGTGACTGAATAGCCCACGTTTTCATTTTGCACTGGGCTCAGAAAATTATGTGATCACCCTGTTTGGGGGTGATGATGCTGGAACTGATTCTTGAAGGATAAATAGGAATTTTCCTGATATAAAGGGTAAGGAAGGGGCTGAAAGAGTCTCCTAAAAAGAGGAAACAGCATGAACAAGTGTGTGAAGCATGAAATTGTACCACACATAGATACATAGAGCTGGAAATGCTTCTTTTTTTTTTTCTCCTGTTTTTGAACATCTTGATGGATGGTGTTCCATCCCCTGAGATGGGAAGGTGAAGGCATGCATGGGTGAGGGGAGAGCTCCCTCTTGGCCACGTTAATTTGAGATTCCTATTAGATGGAGATGTCAGGGTGACAGGGTCTGGAGTGACAGGCAGAGCTCAGGGTATGGGTTTGGGAATCTGGCACAGCTGACTGAAAGCCATGGGATGGGTGAGGTTGCTCAGGTAGAGAAAGTAGATAGAGCAGAGAAAGGGATCGGGGATACCCTTATTTTAGATGATGGGGAAAAGAGGAGGACCCAGGAAAGGAGATGAGGAGCATCCGATACAGGAGGAAGAAGCTTGGGAGAATGTCATGGAGATGATGATGAAAGTGTTTTAAGAAGGAGGTCTGTACCTAGTTTGAAAGTTTTAAGTAAATACTGGAAAGTCAAGATACTTCACATAAAAATGTAGGTTTTCAGTCTTTCACGAACAATCGGCAAGTCTGAAAACACAGGACTTACAGTCTGCTTGGTAAAAACCAGCTACCGGCCGCCGGAGCCTGAGCTCATCAGTGCGCATGCGCTGTGCATCTTTGCAGTCTCCCACCTACTGCCTCTTGTCTCCCTGACTATCAGGACTTGTCAGTCTGCATTTATCATCATGCTTACATTACTGAAAGTCCCACAGGAGAGAACTATTTCTCTGTCTCCCCATCAAAGCCAGGAAAACAAAAGTCAGCCCCAAAGAGCTGTGTGTTTTGAAAGAAAAGTTGGAGAGAGCAAATTTCTGTGAGGAAGTGATGAATAGTCTATGTGTTTAATAAGAAAATAAAGCCTCTTCAAAAGAAACAGCTATGTTTTACTCAATTATAATCCACTACCTCCATGTCTTCTGCAGGCTTTTGAGTTGACCCTAATTTAAATTCATTTGCAAATTCTGCTTCCAGAAAAAAAATATTTCTCAAATGTTTCATCATGTCATTTTTCATATTTAATTAACCTCAGTGAGTCCTGTTGGTGTCCATAGTGTCTGAACACAGAATATATGAACTGACTGAGGATGTTTTTCAAATCTAAATTCACACTTAGGAGCATTTGTCCACTGTCCTTTGCTGGCTCTCCTCCCAGCTGCCAATTTGGAGCCTAGTGGTACGTGTGACAAGGCCTGACATCACCAGTTCAAATCCTACCCCATAGATCATTTTCTAATCAACAAGGCAGTGTCTGTTTGGCAGGAGGAGTTCACTCTGGTCCCTTCAAGAGCCCTGGCTGGTACAGAGCTACAGGGAGCCTCAGTGCTGGGGTGAGGGGTGTGGGCTTTACATCCTATGGTCTGAGCCTTCTTGTCACCCTTTCCCCCACTTCATCTCTTCATCTTGCCAGACATGCCCTAGTCCATCACCTCCTGGTGACAGGAAGATTCCAATCCTGAGCTCTGATCATATTAAGGCATAAAATTGTATTGTAAATTAGAAGTTTCATCTCCTAGGAGAAGGGAAAATCAGTCTGTTCAGTCAAGTCTTTTGTAAATTCACAGCAGTGGTTAAAAGTTTGTGCCTAAAAACTTTATCTCTGGGCCAAACTGCTTGCATTCAAATTTCATTTTTGCCCCATATACATTTTACCATTATCTGTAAAATAGGAATAATAGTAGACTAATTTCATATGTTGTGAGGATTATGTGAATTAATATGTAAAGTCCTTGATTAATAGTGGTTGGTATTTGGTAAATGTTCAAATTTTTGCTGCTGTACTATAATTATCATCATGCTGATTGTTACCTTATGGCATACTGTCTGATCTTTCCACTTAGTTATTATGTAACCACTGAGTTGATCAGTTTCTCTCTCCCTGAAGTACAATCCATTTTTGGGGGGGGGGCGCAGAATTTTCTAACTTATACACAATTCTATATATCATCCTTTCCTACTTACAGAGACAGTGAGAAATTTCTCTTTATAATTTATAGACACATGCATGCTTAGTAGAAGAAATAGAATATATTCGCCTATAAATACATACAATTTCTAAACAGAAATAGTCAAGGAGGAAATCACTCAGATGTCAAAATTCTTCACTGTGTCCGGTCTCATTTTTCTTAAATCTTCCAAACCCCTCTTCAATCAGTTCTCTACTCTGAATTCCTTTCCATTCATGTATTGAATAAGCGATCATTTTGCCTTGTTCCTCATGCTGTTTCATGATTTTTTTTTTTTACATCGTTTCATTTCCATTTTGTTTTTCACAGTGATACCACAGAGTGTTTTGAACACAGTATGATTTCAGAGAGCCTAGTCAATATTCTGAATTTTTTTGCCCCAATTACTCCCTCAGTATATTCTCTATCTCCAGTTGCTATTTCAGTGCATGTTTGTATAATTCACTTTAAATTATGCTTTGAACTTATTTCTTATTTTGGAATTTTTCATTTTGAGATTAGAGAAGACTTATAAAATTGTTGTAAAAATAACACAAAGAATTCCTGCATACACTTCACCCAGCTTCCCAAAATGTTAATGTCTTACATGACCATAGTATAATGATCAGAAACAAGAAGTTAATATTGATATGTATACTATTAGCTAATCTATAGTCTTATTCAAATTTTATTAACTATCCCACAAATGACCTTTTTGGGGGACCAGATTCCATTCAGTGATCCCACATTGCATTCGGTTGGTATGTCTTCTTGATCTCCCCCCATCTGGGAAGTTCCTTAGCCTTTGTCTATCTTTCATGGCCTTGACACTTTTGAAGAGTCCCAGCCAGCTATTTTGTAGAATGTTCCTCTGCTTTGGTCTATCTGATATTTTCAGACATACTTTTTCTCTATGAGTTCTCATGTTCAGGTATGTAAGATTAATGTAAATAAACAAGGTTTCTCTCTGACTTTAGCATTGTAGATTTCTTTACATAGAAACCTCTTAAGAACTTTTTATTCTTAAAAATGTCTTGAAAGGTTCTACTCCCTATAGTGGGGACTGAATAGTCACCCATGCGTGCTAAGTTGCTCAGTCACGTCCGACTCTGTGCGAACCTAAGGACTGTAGCCCACCAGGCTCCTTTGTCCATGGGATTCTCCAGGCAAGGACAATGGAGTGGGTTGCCATGCCCTCCTCCAAGGGACCTTCTCAATCTAGGGATTGAACCGGAGCCTCTTAAGTCTCCTACATTGGCAGGCAGGTTCTTTACCACTAGAGCCACCTGGAAGTCCTAATAGTCACCCAGATAAAAACAAAACAGCAACAACCACAATGACCTCTCCCTACAAAGATATTTTTCTTTTTCAGATGAATAACTACTTCTGAGAATTGTGTTGAAATATTCGAAAGACTTTCTCACAAGCTAGAGATGCTAGTTCAAGTAAAATGTGAAGAAACATGAAAACATTGACATTTTAAAGTGATTTCTATGATCTGACTTTATGAATAAGGTACAGCATTTAGTGGTCTTATATTTTTTATAAGTCATTCATTTTTACTATGAAATCTTTATAGCCGAAAAAGGCTAATATATCATACATGTTCACTGGTTTCTTTGACTGCAAGTCACAGAAAGCAATGCCAACTGCTCATCCCAACATGAATCTATTGAAAGGATATGGCTTAACTCATAGAACCAGGGGAAACAACTAAGATATTGGCTCAAAAAAAGACAGTTGTCAGAAGGCCTGCAGGAATCTATAAAGCAGGAACTAATGAGTAGACCTTTTGAACAGTTTCTGCCTTCTTGAACAGTTTCTGCCTTCTTGAAGGTACTTATTGTGTGATTCTATTCAGGTTTAAATATAAAAGACAGAGCAAGTAATGCACTTTTACTGATGATCCCAGAAAGATTGGGTCCACACGGGGAGGGATAGTGTCTGTTTGGGTTCCCCCAGAGTCTGAGAGAAGAGTTCAAGAGCAAGCACTTCATTTGGGAGCTGCCCCCACGGAGGTTACTCAAGAGTGGGGAAGAAAGGCAAGGAAGGGGAAGAAGTCAATAAAAGAAATGTTATCAAAGCAGTTTCCATGCTTGGCAACTGAGGTCTACTCTCACAGCGAGAGAGTTTAGAACACATATCAGAGTTATTTCAACTGAACGATGAGGAAGCTAGGATATTTTCCAACCATTTCTCTTTACATGGTTGGTTGAAAGCTTCTGGGACATTATGTTGCTGTTGTTCAGTTGCTCAGTTGCGTCCAACTCTGTGATGCCATGGGCTGCAGCATGCCAGACTTCCCTGTCTTTCACTATCTCCTGGAGTTTGCTCAAGTTCATGTCCATTGAGTCAGTGTTGGCATCAACCATGTTATCCTCTTTGCCCTCTTCTCCTCCTGCTTTCAATCTCTCCCAGCATCAGGGTCTTTTCCAGTGGATTGGCTCATTGCATCAGGTGGCCAAAGTATTAGAACTTCAGCTTCAGCATCAGTCCTTCCAATGAATACTCAGGACTGATTTCTTTTAGGATTGACTGGTTTGATCTCCTTGCTGTCTCAGGGACTCTCAGGAGTCTTCTCTAGCACTACAGGTCAAAAACATCAATTCTTTGGTGCTCAGCTTTCTTTATGGTCCAACTCTCACATCCATACATGACTACTGGAAAAACCATCAGTCAGTTCAGTTGCTCAGTCCTGTCCGACTCTTTGCAACCCCATGAACCGCAGCATGCCAGGCCTCCCTATCCGTCAGCAACTTCTGGAGTCTACCCAAACCCATGTCCATTGAGTTGGTGATGCCATCCAACCATGTCTTCCTCTGTCGTCCCCTTCTCCTCCTGCCCTCAATCTTTCCCAGCACCAGGGTCTTTTCCAATGAGTCAGCTCTTCGCATCAGGTGGCCAAAGTATTGGAGTTTCAGCTTCAACATCAGTCCTTCCAATGGACACCCAGGACTGATCTCCTTTAGGATGGATTGGTTGGATCTCCTTGCTGTCCAAGGGACTCTCAAGAGTCTTCTCCAACACCACAGTTCAAAAGCATCCATTCTTCAGCGCTCAGCTTTCTTTATAGTCCAACTCTCACACCCATACATGACTACTGGAAAAATCATAGCCTTGACTAAATGGACCTTTGTTGGCAAAGTAATGTCTCTGCTTTTTATTATGCTGTCTAGGTTGGTCATAGCTTTTCTTCCAAGGAGTAAGCGTCTTTTAATTTCATGGCTTCAATCACCATCTGCAGTGATTTTGGAGCCCAAGGAAATAAAGTTTGGAACATTAACTCTTGGTTAATTCTGGCTTGTCCTCTGCATGTATCCAGCATGTTATTACAATTAGACAGAAGTTTTCAGGCAAGGAGTCATAGGAGTTTGAAGTGAGCAGCTTTCTGTGAATAGAAGCAAGTGCTGAGAAGACACGGTCAGGGAATGAATATATCTGCTGGAGTGGTTTCCTTAAGCAAAATTGAAATGTTGTTACTAGAAGGTGAAGACTAAAGTCTGAGCAGGAGAAAATGGTAAATAGTCATTTCCCAACCAGTACAATCCTCTCATTTTACAGAAAGAGTTGTCTGCAGGTCAAATTGTTATATATGTTGTATCAGTTAAGATACTTTCAGCTACAAGTAGAAGCATATCAAAATACAAAATACAAGTGGCTAAAAGAATAGAGATTGTGTCTGCATTATAGTATGGTAACAATTACTCATCAATAGCTTTGCACAGCAGAAGTTTATTTCTTACTCATGCAAAATCAGCTGAGGGTTCAGGCAGCTGTCCACAGCAGCTGATTTTTTTAGGCATTGGCCCATCATTCCAGGCCGCTTGAATCTTTGGCAGCTCCACAAATGTACATGTTCCCATGATTACCACTGTAGGAGAGAGTGGTTGGAGTCAATCACTGAACACAAAACACGACACTCCGGTCACACATCATTTCAAGTCACAGAGCCATGCTTTGGTGGAGGAGAGTACTGTGCTGCTGGGGTCCAAAAGTAGAGAAGAACAAGACATTTGCAACCAGAGGTAACAGGTACTCCCAAGGGTTTATTTTTCTCTTCATTAGAAAATCTGGAGGTAGGTAGTCTCATGGTTGTTTCAGAGACTTGGCAGTTGTTGAAGACTCCAGCATTTCCTGTCTTCCCAATTTGGCATCCTTGATTTTCAGGGATATTGTTTTGTCACAAATGACTAGAGCAGCTCCAGAATGTCACATCCTCTCATGTCAATATCCAAAGGCAGGAAGAGAAGGGTGAGGTCTCTTTGCTTCTTTATCAGGTAGAGTGGGGCCTCTCTCTCAATTCCCCTCTCATTCCAATTAGGGAAAAAAAATCTCTCTTTATAACAAACTTCCCATTGTACCACACCAGAACTGACTCACATGGCCTCCTATAGCTGCAGGTGAGCCTGACAAAGTAAGCATTTGAAGTTTTCAGCCTTCCTTATGAGAACCAGGCTCTGCCAGTGTAGAAAATGGGGTAGGGGCATGGCTGTTGGGTTCAGCATCAATGGGATAAGACACAAGACAACAAGATTCTCAATGTCTAAGAACAACAGTATCAAATATTTGCCCCAGATCACCATGCTGTTGAAACACATCCTTCTGAATTCCTACCCTGTGGAGCTTGGAATTACAGTCACTGATGGTAGGGTTGTATTCAGTCACAACCTTTTCTTTCTTGGAAAACTGAGTCTTTCCTGAGATCCAGTATCAAGTAACCTCCTGGGAAAAAGTCTGTTTGGCTGATCAGATGAGAAATGATGGCTCTTGCTCGATAATTCAGAGTAATTTAAAAGAAGCTTCCTTTATAGAGCTTTTTGGAACTCATAATCAAAACAGTAGACTACAAATGAGTAGGAAACTAGGACTTGATTGCAAAAAATTTTCCCTCCTGAAAGACAAACCACAACTTGGCTTATTTTTCTAAGAATCAGCTCTCTGAGTCTAGGCAGCTAGATGAATAGCACTAAATAAACAGTTACTGTGTATTTCAGAATTATACACATCTGGGACTTTAATAAGTTTTTGTTTGTTTGTTTTTTTAAGGAAGACACAGTAGCAGAGACTTCTGTTACAAATAAAAATTGTTTAACAGCTTCCAGTTAACTTGCTATGACAGCAAAAGAAAAAGGTTGCAATGCCATTAAAAGCTAAAACTTAAAAACAATCACAATAAGCTAGGAAGAAGTTCACTAGGTCTAAAACAAATGGAGCTGGACTGAGGAAAGAAATCTTATTTGGTCTTTTGTCCTAGAAGCAAAGAGAGCATCAAAACAGTAGGAAGATACTTTATATCCCCTTTATTGGCACTGGGGAGTCAGAGTCTACATCAACCAAAAATGAACACTGGCTTCTTTAAGAAGATTGTTTCAGAGATCTCACCTCTGCCACCCTACCCTGCACACGGAGAATGCAACACAGCGGTGTGAAAGCTACCCTTCCCAGCATGCAGTGCACCACTGGGATTTCACAGACCAAGCGCTGTGAGCAGGGAACTGGGTAGGAGGACCCCTGGGGGCAGTGTGTTGCTAAGATTGTAGAACTCCTTGCTTTCTCCTGCCCTGGGTATCATGCACAGGATGGGGTTTGTTCATGGGTCCCTGGGGCTTTTGAGACTCTTCAATTTACGGGAGACTCCCCTTTTCTGCCCTCAGTATGTTGAATAACCCTAACCCAGTTTCAGAGTGCTATGGAAACACCATTTGTGAGCATTGCTTGCTGTATGTGCAATATCTGATACGTAACATTTACGGAATACCTACTATGTGCCCCTCATGATTTTAAACACTCTATATGGATCAATAAGTAATCCTCACAATAACACCATGAAGTAGGTGCTGCGATTATTGTCTTACATATATAGAAAATAAAGCATAAGTAAAAGGGGCTTCCCTGATAGCTTGGTTGGTAAAGAATCTACTTGCAATGCAGGACACCCTGGTTTGATTCCTGGGTGGGGAAGATCTGCTGGAGAAAGGATAGGCTACCCACTCCAGTATTCTTGGGTCTCCTTTGTAGCTCAGCTGGTAAAGAATCTGCCTGCAATGTGGAAGACCTGGGTTCAATCCCTGGGTTGGGTAGATCCTCCTGAGAAGGGAAAGGCTTACTTTTTTTTTCCTCTACATATTTTTCTTTTACATATAAAGAAACTACATTTCCTTTGTGTTTTATATATAAAGAAACTAAAGCATAGAGAGGTTAAATTGCTTGCTTGCTCAACTTTTCAGTAAGTGGCTAAAGTGGAATTGGAACCTAGAGACTCTAGGTTCCAATTCCAGACTCTTAATTTCCTTTAGTTAAAGCCAAGGTTTTTCCAGTAGTCATGTACAGATGTGAGAGTTGGACCGTAAAGAAGGCTGAGAGCCAAAGAATTGATACTTTCAAACTGTTGTTCTGAGAGTCCCTTGGACTGCAAGGAGATCAAACCAGTCAGTCCTAAAGAAAATCAACTCTGAATCTTCATGGGAAGGACTGATGCTGAAGCTAAAGCTCTAGTACTCTGGCCACTTGATGCAAAGAGCTGACTCACTGAAAAAGACCATGATGCTGAAAAAGATTGAAGGCAGGAGGAGAGGGTGGCGAAGGTTGAGATGGTTAGGTAGCATCACCGACTCAATGGACATGAATTTGAGCAAACTCCAGGAGAAAGTGAAGGACAAAGGAGCCTATCATGCTGCAGTCCATGAGATTACAGAGTCAGACTGAATAACAACAAATGCTGTACTTGAAATATATGTTCTTCTCTAGTGATAGAGAAGTTGTTTGTATTGGTGTGTGTATTTGTATAGGAATAACCAAATATATACAAACATATTTTCATCAACTGATCGAGATGATGATAGAGAAAATCACCAGCTAATAAAATGGTGAAAAGCAGAGTGGGAATATGTTGTAAGTGAAATCTGTCTTTTAAGCCAGGGACCCCAAAACACAGAGAAAATCGATTAGAAGCCCCTGGTGGAGAGATAGATGGAACAAGATGGGTATTCATATCAGGTAAAACATTGCAGCTGGGAGATTAAGCTCCTGGCTGTGCCTGCATTGTGAGACTATACTCAGTTAACGCCATTACAATCCTAAGGAAGCTACCTCAAGAAGAAATAACTTTCCTGGACTGCTTCTAACTCAGAATTCAGTAAGAGGCATCTCTATTTGTCATCTTCAAAGAAGTGTAGGAATATTGCTCTGTTTTGTTCTATTAGCTGTATATTCTCTATCTCCGTGCCTGCCAAGACCACGAGGTAGGTGATAGAATTTCTCCCACCTTCCTCTTGTCTCCTTTTATGTTCTTTGGAGGTAAACGGGCACATGGGGTGGGAAAGAGATGTTTATCCTTTCAAATATGCCTATCTTTATGTTTGTTTTCAGATCTTAGGTAACTGTTGATAGTAACAGCAATAGAAAGATGTAAATTCATATATGTTAAAACTCTGGAAGGATAGAAATTGGTTATCTTAAAACTTCCAAACTTATCAAAGGGAAAAATGCAGGAAAGAAAATACAACAAATTACCAAACAAGACAAAAGCATGAAAGAACAATATCAAGGGAAAATAAGATTGCAGAGGTAAGTCTGAAGTAGTTATGTATTTATGATAAATTTGAGTGACTCTGAGACTGGATTAAAATCTAAGAGCAATGTGTACATGAGCTGTCTAAGATGAAATGACTTCTAAAGATGGAAAAATCAAGAAATGAAAAATGTATCCCAGGCAAATAGTGGTTAAGCACATGCTCCCTCTCTCTGCCTGTTGCACCTGATTGTAGGGGACCCAGTAGAAAACTGCAGAGACACTCAAAGAAATGCCAGAGCCATCAGGGGTTGTAAATTGTAACCTGGGATTCGTGAACTTGGATGGAAAAAAACTGCATATTTTTCACTAATCTCTAACAGAAATTTAATATTACTTTCAAAATATTACAGTAATATTTCAAAATATCACTTTTGAAATATTACTATGTTTGTTGTAGGCAATAAGCATAGTAATTAGAGGTAATTTCTTGTCCCTTAGAACTCAAATGTATACCACCACCCTTTTTTCCTCAGCCAGAAATCCTCAGAAGTGCAGTAGATAGAAACACAGAACAAAAAATTAAGCAAGCAAGTAAGTAAATAAAAACACTTCCTCATAGAAACAACAGTTAAAAAATAAAAATAAAAATAAATTGATTCCTTTCCAAATCACAACTAAAAATATAAAATGCTTATTTAACCTCTCCTCTATAAGAAAGCTGAAACATTTTGCTGAAGGGCATAAAAAGCTTGATTAGAAAGACAAAGCTGTTGAAGGAAAGGCCCAGTTTTGTGAAACTGTCAATTTCCCTTCCTATTGTGTAAATATAAAATATAATGTAGTCCTGATCACATAACAATGGGATTTTTAAAAAACAAACCAGCAATTGCAGAATGACCTTAAGGAAGAATCTATGTATAGGAGAGTTTATTTTGGGTTTTTAAATTTTGCTGTTTTTTTTTTTCCAGTTAAAAAGAGTGATGAATAGAGTCAAATCTATGTTGATATGTTGAAAGTATTCTTTATCCTTATTTAGTAAATCATGGACAAATTGGCCAACTTGCTGTGTGTATGGGGTGGGGCATAGAGGAACAGGTAGCTTCCAACTTACATTTTAAATCTAAATAAATTCCTGGTGGATTAAAGGTATAAATATAAAAAACCGTGAAAGTTGCAGAACAAAATATAGGTAAATATTTATAAAGATTCAAGATAGAGAGTCAGTGCTCAGATAGACACCAAAGGTAGAAACAGTAAGGTACAATAAATATATTTTATGTCATGAAAACAAAAATCTTCAGGACATTAAAAACACTTCAAAGATATAAAGACAAATGAGCAAAATGAGAGAAAAGAAGAGGTTTTAGTAACATTTATGAAAGACAGAGGATTGATATCTTTAATACAGACACGCTAGTTAGAACAAGGGTGAATACCTTACCCAGGGATCAAACCCAGGTCTACCTGCATAGCAGGCTAATGCTTTATTATCTGAGCTACCAGGGAAGCCCTGTAAGGGAAACAGTCCTTGAATAGTTCATATATTTTTCAACTTACAATCAAAGAAATTCAAAGCAAAACGTGAGCTACATTTTCTTACTATGTTGACAAAAAAAGATCTGTATTTTTAAAATCATAGCCATTATGAGGTATGGTGACCCAAGGATGAAAGAGCAGATAAAACCAAGGAGGGTATTGGGACGTAGGAACAAAAAAACTAGCCCCTTATCATCCTTCCCTCCCCTGTGCTGTAACTATTAATGGAACAGTATAACCTGTCTCCCCTCCTACCTCACAGGGAGAAGGTATTTGCCCCGTTCTTCCCCCACCCAGTATACATGCCTAATCCAATCAGCAAATGACCTGCTAGACCCTGATCCCACTCCTTGTACCCTGGGTATAAAAGTGGACTAAGGACCCCTGTTCAACGTCAGTTCTCCCTTGAGCTGGCCTGCTGTTCCAACAGCATCTCTCATTCTTATAAACTTTATTTCCCTCTCATTCTGTCTCATGTCTGAAAATTCTTTTCCAACCAGTACACGGACCGTGACATGAGGGAGAGAAGATTTTCATTTAATGTGAGTAGACACATAGGCTTCCCAGGTGACCCGGAGTAAAGAATCTTCCTGCCAATGCAGGAGATGTAGCTTTGACTGGGAAGAGCCCCTGGAAAAGGGAATGGCAACTGTGGAAAGCAATTTAAAAAATTCATCCAAAATTATTAATGATAAGAAAAAATATTCAGATCACTTAGCTAAGTTAAGAAAAAGTCATTTATAAAATTATTTACACAGAAAGAACATTTTTATATTTGACTTTTATATTCAATTACACATAATCAAATATAGAACATTTTACAATTAACACAAATTACTCTTTAATGAGAAAAGCAAACAATTTAATAAGTAGTAGTTCTGTAATTATAAACTGCTGTATTTAATGTTGTCTTCTCCCCATGAAAATTTTAAATATCACTGAATTTCCATTACTCATTTAAATCCTGTACATAAATTTCTCTTACTTGCAGACCATTATGTGAGATGTATAATGGGAAATGATTTACTGCAATCTTATGAATATCTCTATCCTCCTATCACTAAGCATTTACCAAGAAGGAAAAAAAGCAGAAGGAGGAGAAAAGATGTATAGTTTTTTAATTTTTTTAATATGTTGTCTAGCTAAAAGCTAATGGAATGTATTTCCAATGTTATGTGCCTTATAGTGTGATATTAAGTTGTATAAAATTGTGGAAGGGCAATGAGACCTTTTTTTTTTTGCATCTTGAAAGAATATAGTTCCTCATTTTGTCTGTTCCATTCCATTTCTCTTGTGTTGGTGTTTCCCCCATGCCTTTATTAAGAATGAAGTTCTAGGTCAACTTAACCTGGATGTATTGAGGATTCTCTGTTCTGTTTTATTATCTCGCCTGACAAGGAATGAGAGAAAGCTTTAAGTTAGCTTATGTGTGACATGCATCATTTAGAGATAGCAGATTGAATCTGTATGAAGCAGTCACTTCTGACAGCAAGCATGTGTGGGTGTCCAGTATTGCTAATTGTTAATTTACTAAGAATTATATAAGCTGATGGGTCAATGAGAAATAAACCCTCATTGCTATGACTTAGAAGGAACCAAGTCAATGGGGAAGTAAGCTGTTTTTCATATGGCAATTCCAGGGGATATGGTTTTTGATGGTTAGTTTATGTGTCAACTTGACTAGGTAACAGATACCTGGCTAAACATAATTTCTGGGTGTGTCAATGAGGGTGTTTCTGAAATAGATTCACATTTGAATTGGACTGAGTAAAGTAGATGTCCTTCCCCAGTGTGGGTGTGTGTCAACCAATTGGTTGAGGGCCTGAGTAGAACAGAGAGGTAGAGGAAGGTTGAATTTGCTCTCTGCTTCACTTCTTGCAGTGGGGCACCAATCACCCTAGGCATTCCTACTTCCCAAGCCTTTGGACTCAGTGTAGAATCTGCAGCTCTCAAGGCTTTAAACTCCACCACCAGTTTTCCTGTGTCTCTAACTTGCAGAAGTCAGATCATGAGGATTTTCAGTCCCATAATAATGTGAGCCAATACATATCTTCTTCTATATGTATCTCCTACTGGTTCTGTTCCTCTGGAAAAGTCTGCCCAGTATGTGGACCAGTGAGAAACAAATCCCAATTTCTGAAAATTAATTTGAGGAAAAACAATAGAAGAGGACAGAACCCAAACTAACCTGCTCATTTAGAAAATACTCCAAGATCTGATTTCACTTCCCACTAAATCAGAAACTGAAGTGGGAACTGAGAATCATTTGAGCCATGATATAAAAAGAGGTGTCTTCTGCTGCTGGCCATTCCATCTGAAACTGGGTCTACCTATCAAGTCACAAATCTAGGTGATGAAATTTCTTATAAAGCTTCTAAATACTAATGTATTATCCATAATTTTCCAGAATAAACTTACTGCAAATTAGTTCACAAATTCCAAACCATGGAGATGCTAATTGTGACCACTGGGTTAACCCGGGCAAAATAGGAGATGCTGGGTAGGGTTGGGGAAACTGGAGGTAGAGAAGCAAGGAATAGAAATGGGGGTGCTCTTGAGAAACAAGGTGAACTGGACTGTCAGTTTCTCAGACTTGTATTTGATATGCCAGGCACACTTGGGCCTCCTTTGAGTTCAGAAGAATCAGCCTCCTTTGTTTAACTACCTCAGATGTTCAGACTGAGTAGTGTTGCAAGTAGATGAATAGGCTGGGAGATCACCGAGGACACATTTTTGAAAATAGATACTAAGTCCAATAAAAGTTAGAAGGATATTAACTGTGTGTACTCCTGAGTGATATTAGACATTGATAAGCTGGCTCAGTTATTGAGTATGACACATTGTCTTGGATATTTCCCTTCTTCCTTCCCACCCCTAGTTTCACCATACAATTGGCATGATTCAGGTACTTGAGGCTCAGATGACCTAACCCATCTGGAAACCTTGAGTCATTAAATTCTTCAGGGTCTTCACCTAAATATTAAAGGAGAAAATTAAGCTCATGTTGCTGCCCAGGACTGATTCTTCTCATTGAGCTTTTATTTGATGGAATCTTCAGAATTCTTTAGGCATTTATATGGGAAAATAAAAGTATTTAGACCTTTATGAATAGATATTTTCTTTCTAAGATAGGGGATTTTAGGGGAAAAATAAGATTTAGGTTTTATCAAAACTTGAAAAGCTGATGGAAATTCCCTGGAAGCCCCATGGTTAAGACTTGGCGCTTTCACTGCTGAAGCCCAGGTTCAATCACTGGTCAGGGAACTAAGATCCTGCAAGTGGTGTGGCCAACTTGAAAGCTGAAGGCAAAAAATGACTTTAGTTTCTGAAATAGATCCTGGGCTTGGGGGGCAGGTGTGATTCTGAAATTTCAACTCTGTGTAAAACTAATATGCTTTCTAAAAGCCTTCTTTCCTGTCTGACTTAATTTGTCTTATTGTACTGTTTGTTCAAAGGACAGTGAAAGAAGGATTTTTTTGTTTTATTTTGTTTTTGAAGAGCATACTTCTAAAGTAGGTGAAAATTTTCACATTTAATTGAGCCCAGCTAAAATGGGTAAATAGGTGAATGATAATTTCTTGGTCTTGCTTGAGTATGGAAGCAAGTAACTGCTCAGGTAACACGAAATAGAAAATTGGCAAGTGGACAATTCATTTTCTGTGCAATTTTATTGACTCTGCTGACTTGTTCAGCACATATTGTTAATTAATTAAAGTTAATAAATTTCAAAAATATTTTCATAATTACTACAATATTATGAGCAAAACTAATTGAAAAACACCAAGAGCATTTGAAAAACAGTCCATTTAAAAGTTGAGTTTTAAGATGCCCCAAAGACATATCTGTATTAAACATAGAAACTTGGAATATAAAATATTTATAGTTTTCATGTAACTGGAGAGATCTATGAATCAGCGGGTGGGAATACAGTTTCCTTGGCTGTTCATTTAGCAACAAAATAAGAACTTGGCAGAGTTCTTTTCTAATTACCACTGGAGGCTGTCTTGTACCAGGGAGATGCTTTACTCTAGGGATTCTTGAACAGAGTCAATGAGTGGGCAGTGTTGTGGGTTGAATTGTGTGATTTCTCCTCCCCAGAAAGATATCCACGGCTGTCACAGAGGTCATCAAATTAAAATGAGGTCATTAGGGTGAGTCCTAATCCAATATGACTGGTGTCCTCACAAAAGGGGGACATTTGGACCCAGAGATAGACACACATAGAGCACAAGCAATGTGAACAGACGCAGGGAGGAGATGGCCATCTGCAGGCCAAGGGGAGGGGCCTGGAACAGCTCCTTGGCTCACAGTTCTCAGAAGGGACCAACCCTGCTGATACCTTGATTTTGGATTTTGTAACCTCCAGAATACTACAAGATAATACATTTCTGTTGCTTAAGCCACCCGCTTTGTGTCACCGTAGTCCTAGCAAACTAATACAGGTGGTTAGCATACAAGATGGTGCACAAGATGTGTGTGTTTGTGAGTGGAAGGACTTCTTCTTTCCCTTCCTCTTCCCAGCACAGGACATATAAAGCACTAGGATAATGGAAGGAGAAAGATTCTTTAAGGAAAGTATAATATTAAACAAATGGGCAAAAATGGATCAAAGTACCACGCTGCAGATTCTGAATGCTTTAGACGCTGGGAAAGGAGTCACTGTTCTCATTCTTATGTTGGAGGAGTGGTTGTATTGGAGACTCCTGATTGAGAAGACAAGGTAAGCCCTGGAGAGATGCCCTTGCACCGCGGTGAATTTTTGTCAGGTCGGGCTCCTCACCAATGCCTCTGTGGGAATGGGGTGGGCAAAATCCTCAATGAGAAGCCTCAGTGCTGTGGGCAGTGGAGGAAACAGGGAAGTGAGCCCTGCTGTAGCTTTTCCAGGACCAGGAAGGCTCTGCTTCAGCAATGGCGTGTCATGTAAAGTCACTGAGCCCCCCAGAGGTGGGTGATGTGTGATGACCTTCTAGGGCTCAGGGTGATGTGTGATGACTTGGGGAGGAGAGAAACACTGAGGGTTCTTAGGGCAGTGCTTCTGCCTCTGATGGTGGGAATAGGGTGACAAAATGAGACCACTGGGTTTGCTACATTCAAGAAAATACTTTCCCCTAAAGGCAGCCCATCTAGAAATTATTTAACCACCAAAACCTTAGAGTTAATTCACTTGACTTTTTGGGGTTTTTTTGAGGGCTAGGCATCTGAATCCTTGGTGATACATTGGTGGCAATGGATTGTTTACTCACTTCCCCCATCCACCCCAGGCACATACCATACAGGTTCAGAAAAAAATCTTAGCAATTTAAAGATTTCTCTCTTAAGTTCCTTCTAATCAAGGAAGACATTTGAGAGCTGTTTACCACCCAAAGTATTTCAGTTGTTTGGGATTAAAAAGTCTAGGAGTGGTCCATTGTCACCCATAGTGGTTGACAACCCAGGATACTTAATAGATGGGTACTAAACAGTATTTGAACTCAATATTCAGTCTGACAAAAGGCCAGCTAGGATATCACCACATTTATAGAATTTGTTTCAAAGTTGCACCTAACCAGGCCTCGGATTGCTCTCCTATTCAGCTGGGAGCTGGCAGAGAGAGTGTCTGCTGCTTCCCAAGAGGCTGACTTGCCTCTCATGAAGAGGTAAGTGGTTTCTACTACTAAGCCAGGAAGAGTCCCCTCTGGGCTCCCTAGGGCTACAGAGAGATGTATGGTGGGAGAGTGACATTTGAATTGAGGGCATGAGCTCAGAATTCCTCCATTCAGATGCATGGAGAGATTTCTACCATTCCTAAACAGGGAAGAAGTACATGCCTTGTAAAGAACTTAATCTGGAGCCAGCATGTCCAGATGGGGACTACAAATGGTACACTGGAAGCAGAGTGACCTAGGATGTGTGTGGGTATGACAGAGGGAGTGCTGGTGGTGGAGCGTTGTGTGTAAGCTCTTGGTTCTAGGACCAAATGGTGTAGGCAAAGTATGTGTGGAGAAACCTCAGATCCTTTTCACCCAGAAGTGGGGAAGGAGGGATACTGACCTCTGTGAGGACTGAGGTTTCCGTGGAGGGGGGCATAGTCGGATGGATCTGTTTTCTCTTTCTCCTGTTCTCATTGGTGGAAAAACACATAAGAACACATTGAAGATGCCCACAGGATTTCTGAGCATTGAAAGTACTTGTCACCGGGAAGCTATGAATGGCTCTTTCCCTCTATCTCTGTCTCTTCTCTTACCCAAATGCCCTACCCAAGAACCATCTAGATGGCATTTGGTGGGGTGGAGGAAGGATTACCAGCACATTAAAAGAGAATATTCTAAAGTTCAAAATTAAAGAGAAATCTTTTCAGTGTCCAAGGAGCCTTGGAGAAGTTAAAAATGGAATAGGAAGGAGGTTTCTCTCCTGCCTCTAAGGTGGTGGCTATGTGGCTGAGTGTCTTAAGGGTTAAGAACTAAGGTCCCACTCCAGTAAAAAGTGGAAACACACAGTTTTATACATTCTTTGGGGCTCTATGTGTCTGATAGGTTAATAGTAAGACATTTTAGATCTAGTCTTTACTACTCCACTCTTTCCACAAGAAGCCAAAAATACTGGGGTTTCAGGAATATATGTGACTTTTTTCCTATGCAGAGGACATAGAGATGAAAAACTGAATATAACTTAATAACTAGTACTGGAGTTCTTTTATTATTCCTTGCCAGCCTGTAATAACGGGGGAGTTGGGAGGATGAAAGTGTGACGACCACCGTGTAGGATGTGAACCTACTATGTGCCAGATTCACATAATAGCTTACTTACCCTCACAAAACTATAAGAGGTGGATATTATCATCTTCATTATCCAGATGAAGGACTTGTATTTCAACACAGTTAAATGGTTTGGCCAAGGATGAGAGTGATTTGACCATGATAAAGAGCCTGTGTACAAATCCCTACTCTGAAGCCCTGTCCAGATTCTGTTCATTTTGTTACCCTGTCTTCTAGAATGTTTATGAGTGTGTCCCTATAAACAGTCCTTTTTTCAGTAGAATGGTGCTACTTCTATGGCGAAAGACTAGATGTCTTTTTCCCTTAGGTCTTCACCTTAGCAGCTTTAGGATAAGCAGTTATGACTGATCCTACCTCTGCCTTGAGGACCCAAATGAGACTTAAAGCTGGCCTTGTCTTGTTGAATTATTTTTTGACTACTTTTAGCAAGTGAGTCACTTTCAAAATGTATTATTCCTCTGAATGTATTCATAGGTGGAACACTGAGTAAATTCAGTGGGAGGTTAAAAGGATTTGGGGGCCTTTACCAGAAATGTCGATTTATATGCACATATTTTCCCAAGTGACATTTGTAAATTATCAATACAATATTTTATTCAATCCCTTTCTTCTTAGTCATGAAAAATATTCTGGAAACAACTTATCTCATTGCATCAAAGAGCAAAGAAAGAGCTCTGGAGGTGATGTTACCAGGTCTGTTTCAGTGAGGGTGGGGTTGGGGAGAATGAAGTAACCTTTAGTGAAATTGAAATCCAAATTACTACAGATGATGGAGTTGATATTGTGCCATTCAGCTTGTTTTGATGATTGCACTTTTCAACATCTCCCATAGTCAACAGTGGTAAACAAAACCTTTGAAAATGTTACTTCACAGAGGTCTTACAGTGACAGGAAAACACTCCGAGTCTAGCCATTCTTGCCTTTGATGAGGAGAGCAGTTTCATTTGCTTATCCATTTTGTGCTGTACCTATAAACATATTTAACAAGTCGATTCTCAATAATTTTTCTTCTTTCTTAATGTAAACACTGATGACTTATATAGGTGGAGATATTGACATTCCTCTGAATTTGGATGGGTCTCTGAATCTACTGTATCTTTCAAAGCTGTGCTTAGTTGTCACACTGTGTTGGAAATGCACAAGGAAGCTTTTCTTGTTTAAGCTTAATGTGCTTTATTTAGTGGCAGAAAGCTAAAAATGCAGTAGATGGTTTCTGAGAACCATGAAACCCATAAAATGTCTCTAAGAATTCTAAAACAAATTATTTTAATATATAATTTGTTGGAGAAGGAGTTTGTTGTTAGTTGCTCAGTTGCTCTTTGCAACCCCGTGGACTGTAGCCCACCAGGCTTGTCTGTCCATGGAATTCTCCAGGTAAGGATACTGGAGTGGGTTGCCATGCCCTCCTCCAGGAGATGATTCATATTAATATCCAATGGGCTCTACAGCTCACTAACAAGAAACTCTGAAAGGGAGAGTCAGTGACAAGAGAACTGGACTATAGTTAGTCATATTTTTCTCTATGTAACCATTTCTTCCCATTTCCCAGCCCCCTGCAAACTCTACCTCTAGTTTTGTGGATAAAATCTATAATCTCCTTAGAATCTAATGCATTTTTCTAGCTTCAGTCTTGCAGCTGACAGTGGCAGCAGATAACATGCAGGAAGCCCTTGTTAGGGCAGTTGAAAGGGCCAGAAAAT
Source organism: Giraffa tippelskirchi (assembly GCF_054371585.1). Taxonomy (NCBI): domain Eukaryota; kingdom Metazoa; phylum Chordata; class Mammalia; order Artiodactyla; family Giraffidae; genus Giraffa; species Giraffa tippelskirchi. The sequence goes on along the minus strand of NC_137276.1, from coordinate 125,408,450 downwards.
TCCTGCTCATAGAATGTTTCCTAAACGTTGCCAAGCTGTACAGTTCCTTAGCATATGGCTTTCTTGGTCTCCAGGCCTTTGGTTATACTTGAAGGCATTTTAACTTGCATGATTTTGCCTCACTACCCCACTGCTTTTGAATTTTCCCTGAGGGGGTGGATAGTTACTTCAATAAATATGAAACACTTCTGTGGCAGCCTCCTCATGTTTATTTGCCTGGAATGAATCTAGTTCTATTCAGAATATCTATAACCTCAAAATGCAGGGTTTACTTTCTCTCATGTCTGAGGTTTATAAGCGTTCATATATTAGAAAGGCTCTTCTTCCAGAAGATTTTAAATGATATTTGGATGTGCCAATGTTACATTTTTAAAAGCTTAGATTCTTGGCTTTTAGTTGCTTATAATAAATGCTAAGAAGTGTTCCAAGTTGAAGATGTCTGTTAATTCTCATACAATGCTCCATTTTTCTTCTTTTAGACATTAGTTTTTTTTTTCTCACAATTCCAAGAAAGCAAAATAGGTGGGATTTTTTCCCCCTAACTGTCCCTACTATAACTAGAGTGCACTAAAAAAGAGTTTAGCCCTCTGCCCATCTTAATCCACATTTTTTGTTGGTTACAGCATTCTGCCTTTAAAAAGAAGGAAATATTATCATTTGCAACAATACAGATGGACCAAGAAGACATTTTATGTATATACCACATAGTCTTTATCAGTTTATCTGTCAATGAACATTTGGTTTGTTTCTATATCTCATTTTTGTTCAGTCACTCAGTCATGTCCAACTCTTTGCGACCCCATGGACTGCAGCACACCAGGCTTCCCTGTCCTCCACCATCTCCTGGAGCTTGCTCAAACTCATGTCCATTGAGTCGATGATGCCATCCAACCATCTCATCTTCTGTCATCCCCTTCTCTTCCTGCCTTCAATATTTCCCAGAATCAGGGAAAGATTTTTTTTTTTTAGGGCTTTTTCTAATGAGTTGGCTCTTTGCATCAGGTGGCCAAAGTATTGGAGCTTCAGCGTCAGCAGCAGTCCTTCCAATGAATATTCAGGGCTGATTTCCTTTAGAATTGACTGATTTGATCTCCTTGCTGTTCAAGGGACTCTCAAGAGTCTTCTCCAACACCACAGTTTGAAAGCATCTATTCTTCCTGGGTTCAGTCCTTGGGTCAGGAAGATTCCCTGGAGAAGGGAATGGCAAACTGCTCTAGTATTCTTGCCTGGAGAATCCCATGGACAGAGGAGCTTGGGATTGCAAAGAGTTGGGCATGACTGAGCAACTAACACACATGTGCTATCCTAAATAGACTGGAAAAGAGAATCTTGTCTTTACAACTATACCCTAGTTGAAGCCAAAGGAGGCAGCATAGTTCTTTAAGAACTCCTCAAGCAGCTAGAGTGGACAGGATGGCCTTTTCTATCTGAAGCCCTCCAGAAATCTCCATGTCATTGGTGTTAGTCAGGAGAAGGTAGGTAACACTGCAATAACTAATAACCCTCAGTCACAATGCCACATACATTCATTTATTGCTCATGTCATATGAGGAAGGCAGGTCAATGAAGGGCTTTACAGCACACCATAGAAAGGGGACTCAGACTAAGAGAGGTCTCACTATTCCCAGAGCTGTCCTATGGAAATACATGACCTTCTCAGTCTCTGCAACAGGAGACGAGAGTACTAGAGTGACTTTCACTTGGCAATTAAATACTTTGACCCAGAAGTAACTTGCCACTTCCGTTCATAGCCCATGGCCCGAACTAATTACATAACCCTGACTAACTGCAACCCTGTGTACCCGGAGGAAACATGGGCAGGACTTGAATAAGCACTCAGGGTCTTTATGACACCACCCATGGCAAGGGAAGCAACATGGATCAATGAATGCATGATGAAGGCATTGGACTGGGTGGCTAAATGGACACTACACATGCCCTCACCAGGTGCCATTTTCCCCCATGCGACCCTCTCATAATGCTGAAAAGGGGGACCCACAAGAGTCTCATATCCATGTAAGGGAGCAGAGCCACTAGTATTGACTGGAAGCCATTTGAGAGATCTGGCTCCTTTAGTAGACGTCTGAGGGTAAACGATGATTAGAAAAAAAAAACATGGGTTACATAAACAGTGGAAGCCAGCTAAGGACACAATGCCCCATTTTCACTCATACAGTGGCTTACATAAGCCACCTCACCATCCACACACATAGAATTTAGGTGCGATTTTAGGTAGAAAGGGAGAGATCCTGAATTTATTTGAGAATATCCTAGAAGTGACTAGCCCTGCATTATTCAGGATTAAGTTTCAGCTTTAAGTGGAATGAGAGTTCAAGATCAATGTTATATTATTTTGAGTAAAATCATACTTTCAACCATGGTGTGTATGTATCATGACTGGTAGATGATGATGAGTTACTAAGATAACTGAGTGACAGAAAGACATACCTTTCAAGTGGGGAACAGGATGGGAAAAGTGAAAAAAAATGGGAGAGACACCAGTGCCCAACCCTGATACACAGGCAGAAAATAGGTGTTCCTAGGAGTAGGTAAGAAGGATTTGACCAGGTGGGAGTTATATTTAGCTTCCTTCAGTTTTAAATTAACTTGTTTTGCCTCAGTGCTTTCTTAGGATAAGAACTGGGGCCTGATGGAAGGAAGAAGTTATCTCTGTTTGCAGATGACATGATCATATATAGAGAGAGTCCTAAAGACTCCAGCAGAAAACTACTAGGACTAATCAACAAATTCAGTAATGTTGCAGGCTCCAGAATCAACATACAAAAATCAGTTTTGTTTCTATACACTAATAACAAATTATCTGAGAGATAAACTAAGAAAGCTGTCCTACTTAAAATAGTATTAAAAAGAATAAAGTATTTAGAAAGAAATTTAACCACATAATGAAAGATCTGTGCACCAAAAACTATGAAACATTAATAAAAGAAATTGAAGAAGACACAACTATGGAAAGATATCCTGTGTTCATGGATTGGAAGTATTGTTAAAATGTCCACTACCCAAAGTGACCTACAGATTCAATGCAATCCTTATCAAAATTCCAAAGGCATTTTTCATGGAAATAGAACCAAAACCCTAAAATTCACATGGAACCACAAAAGATCCAAATAGCTCAAGCAATCTTGAAAAAGAAGAACAAACCAAGAGGTATCACAGTTCCTGATTTCAAATCACATTGCAAAGCTATTAAAACAGTATTGTACAAGTATAGGCACTTAGATCAGTGTAACAGAGTAGAGAGCCCAGAAATAAAACCATACATATAAGGTCAACTAATCTTTGACAGAGTGACAAGAATACATAATGGGGAAAGGATAATCTCTTCAATAAACTGAATGACCACATGCAAGAGAATAAAATCAGACCCATATCCAGGCATGCCCTGGATCCAGCAGAAGATTCTAAGCCATGGCTGAGAATTTGGGTTTGATTATATGGCCACAAGATTAAAAGGTTTTCAGCAGGGGGAACATGACTTGATTGATGTTATCAAATACCCTAGCTTCTATGAAGAGACTGTGCTAAGAGAGAGAGTGAAGAACGGATAGCAGGTAGGTGGCCCGCAGGAGAGATGCTGCAGGCCCGGCTCATATGGTGCCCATGAAGACAGGCCAGGTGGGAACTTCTCCAGCTGGTCACTAGCCCTCAGAACCATCCTGCCAGGAAAGTGCTGGTATCCCCCAGCTGAGTGGCTTCTGTTAATGCATCAGAATACCACAGCGGTCTGATTCCCAAGCCCAGCCTTGTCTGCTGTGCTGCCAGCTTCCTACTGCCTTTGGAGACTCCCTGCCCCACATCCATTTCCCTGCTCCTGATGAGAGCCTGAGATATCACTGTTACTGCCAGTAGAAAGAAATTCTTTCTCTTTTTTTCCTTTCTTAGAACATAGGTTCTCGTCCTAGGGTACCTGTGCCCATTCAGCTAGTAGATAACAATCAGGGGAACATCCCCCAGATCTTCACCAGGCTTAGCTGTGACACCTATTTCCTCTGCCCCCTTCCTTCAGTTACCCAAAAAGGGTTAACAGAGATCTGGTAGTCTGTCTCAGGGTTTACTCACCCTTGTCTAAGTCTAATAATGACGACTGAGGTCCATGGATGACAAGCACACAGCCAGTGCACTGAGCCTTAAATAGTCCCAGAAGGGACTTCCCTGGTAGTCCAGTGGTTAAGAATCTGCCTGCCAATGCAGGGGACACAGTTTCGATCCCTGGCCTGGAAAGACCCCACATGCCATGGAGCAACTAACCTTATGTGCCTCAACTACTGAGCCTGCACTCTAGAGCGAGCGAGCCACAGCTACTGAGCCCAAATGCCCTAGAACCTGTGTTCTGGAACAAGAGAAGCCACCTCAGTGAGAAGCCCAAGCACCACAGCTGGAGAGTAGCCCCTGCTCACTGCAACTAGTAAAAGCCTGCAGGCAGTAATGAAGACCCAGAGAAGCCAAAAATAAAATAAATTTTTTAAAAGTGCTGCATTATAACTGAATCACTTTGCGGAACACTTGAAACCAACATGAAATTGTTAATTGACTATGTTCCAATATAAAATGTAGGAAAATTTAAGAAGTCCCAGAAGATTCTTTTTTCCAAACACCAGCTGACAAAACTAAAGGTTTCATGCTCAGTCACCTCTAAAACCTCTCACTGGGAATAAAGATTATCCCTATAACAGGTTTACTTTGTGATTGTGAGAAATAGACTAACACATGGTCTCTTAAAAGCCCATGTCCCTTTCATTATGTTTTTAAGAGAGTCAGAAATACTGGTCCTAGAAGGTATTCATCCTAAAGAATTCCTTGGGTTTAAGGCCAGGTGTAGTAGCCTGCTCCATCTGCTATAATAAAAACTATAGACCAAGTGGCTTAAACAACAGACATTTATTTCCCACAGTTCTGGAGGCTGGAAAGTTCAAGATCCAGGTACCAGCTGACTCTCTTCCTGGTGAGAGCCCTCTTCCTGGCTTTCAGATAGTCACTATCTTGTGTCTCATTCTTATAAAGCCACTAATCGCATTGTGAGGACTCCACTCTCATGACCCCATCAACCCTAATTACCTCCCAAATGCTCCTTATCCAAATACCACCATACTGAGCTTCATGGTATGAATTTTTCAGGGGGACACAATTCAGTCCATAACACCATGTGATACTACAGTTTTGAAGTTGCTGTGCTGTGCTCAGTCCTGCCCGACTCTTTGTGACCCTTTGGACTGTAGCCCATCAGGTTCTTCTGCCCATGGAATTCTCCAGGCAAGAATACTGGAATGAGTTGCCATATCCTTCTCCAGGGGATCTTCCCAACCCAGGGATCGAACCCACATCTCCTATACTGGCAGGCAGATTCTTTACCACTGTGCCACCTGGGAAGCCCACAGACTTGGAGAGCTTTCTCAATTTATATTATTCCTTGATTCTTATTTGTTTCCACATTCCCAATACCCAGGGTGACTTGTAGTGTCAGTGAGGCTAGACTGGGTTCATTTAGTTGGGCTTCAATAAGATACAGGATTTCATAGCTTCTCAAATCAAGTACCACAATCAATTCAGAGACCAGGGGAAACATCAGAGGCCCACAATAGGTTAATTTACCCATTGCATATTCCATGTGGCTAAAATTCCATAAGCTCTCTGCTGAGAGGTGTGAGGAATCTCAGAGAAATTTAGGTTTCTTGTGTGTTGCTTCACACTTCTCAAATAATGAAATGGATGTAAGAACTCAGTCTTCAGATCTCATTATCGAAACAGGTGGTGAGTCGGGTGGAGCAGATTGGACTTCCTGCTTGTCTACAAAGAGGTGCAGGGGGCAATGCCTGAGTTCCAGCCCTGCTTCTGCAACAAATTGGCTGTGGACCTTGACAAGTCACTTCACTCTCCCAAGGCTGCTTCTCGATTTGCAAACAGGAATGATAAGACATCCTCTGAGCACCTGACCAGAATGCTTAGAAGGGCCAATACCAAGGCAGCAATTTAAGACTGTGATGCTGTTATGGTCACATCTGATACTCACCCTCCAGAAATTGTTTAAGGTTTTGGTTTCCCAGAGTTACTATACAATCAGCATTCCAGAGCTAGTGAGTAGAAGTAATCAATCTTTTCTGCTGGTTTTGTGCACATGGTTGTTCCCAACATTTGTTTAAGATCCTCAATATGATGAACAGGAGTAAGATATGTCCCTAAAACCTGAGCTCTCCTCAAAGCACAGGCACTTGTCTCAAATGTCACTTAGGAGACTGTTATCAAGGAACTTTATTTAGCCTTTTTCTCTTCAGAGCAAAAGGTTCTTAAAGGATTGACGCTTTAATGGTAACAAAACAAGCCACTGTTTAGCCCCTTATAAAAGGTTAGGGTAGTTGGCAGGCATGAAGAGAAGGAAAGTTATTCATTTAGACTTTTCCCCTTCCTCTGACTCTAGCTGTCTTGTCTCTCAACCAAATACATCTAAGTAATCTGTGCACCAGAATTGAGGTGATCAGTTCTAGAAAGGGGGACTTTAACAGGTAGGCAGATACAACCAGTTTAGAAAACCTAGCTGGTATGGAAGGCAAACCGTGTGTACAAACAGAAGAGTAAAGCTCTGAAATGAAACCCAAGATGTCAGCCAAACCTGTAGACAGCTTGCCTGGCTTGGTGGGTGTGGTGTGGTGTGGCAGGCTGTGTGGGAAGGAAGGGAAAGGGTGACCAAGGTCCTGCTCTGGGTAGCCAGAGCATCTAGTTCAAAAGCAAAAAACACCAAATCTTAAGAAAAGGACTAAGACAGTCATCAAGCTGTTTAAAGTTTCAGAAGGAAATTCCACTAACAGCTGAGTCATCCCAGGAGTCCAGACTCAGTTTCCAGCCCAGCTCAGAGCCTTCCTGAACACTGGACAGTCATTATGGGACTGGGGTCTCCCTAAAATTAACACACTGAAGACCTAATCCCCAATACCTTAGAATGTGGCCACATTTGGAGATAAGTCTTTTAAAGAGTTAATTATGGCTAAACGAAGTCACAAGGATCAGGTTCTAATCCAATAGGACTGGTGTCCTTATAGTAAGAGGAGAAGATGCCAGGAATGCACACACAGGGAAAGTCCACTCAAGGACACAGCGAGGAGGCACTCTCCATAAGCCAGGGAGATAAGCCTCAAGAGAACTCTCCAGAACAGTTTTGTTATTTAAACCACCCATGCTATCCTATTTTGTTATTGCAAGTCTAGCAGACTAGTGCATATATGTGTGGACTTCCCTGGTGGCTCAGACAAAAAAGAATCTGCCTGCAATCAAGGAGATCCAGGTTCAATCCCTTGGTTGGGAAGATCCCTTGCAGAAGAGAATGGATAGCCACTCCAGGTTTCTTGCCTGGAAAATTCCATGGACAAAGAAACCTAGTGGGCCACAGTTCTGCATACATATGCTACATACTACATACATATATGTAGTGGGGACTAATTACAATCCATATACTACATAGTGGGCTTCCTAAGTGGTGCCAGTGGTAAAGAATCCACCTGCCAATGCAGGAGATGCGGGTTCAATCTAGGGGTTGGGAAGATCCCCTAGAGAAGAAAATGACAACCTGCTCCAGTACTCTTGCCTCCTGGAGAACTCCATGGACAGAGGAGCTTGGCGAGTTACAGTCTATGGGATCACAAAGAGTCAGACACGACTGAGCTCTGAGCACACATACTACATACATATATGTTGTGGGGATTAATTACAATACAGAAAACCATTGCTACTTTATTTTTAGGGTTCAATTTACAAGTAATTTCAATATCTGAACCCCCATATTTTCTTTACCCCAGAGAGGGAATAATCAAATCATAGTCAAGGCATGGAGAAAGGGAGACAAGGACTATATCTGGCCCTTAGGTCTTATGACATCCTTTGTCCACATTGGTCCTTCAGGTGGAGATCTCTGTAAGACTTCAATGGTCCCATTGGCTTAGGTGCACCGTTACATTTTTTTTTTTCTGGAGTCACACCACCTCCCCTAAACACTGACAGAAAGCAAGATCTGGGACCCTTATGCAGGGTACAGGGGACACTCTCTCTAGTTTAACCAGATGTTCACCTTCACAACCAACTTTTTTTGTCTAACAACAATTTCATTGACTGGGGTAAAATCAGAAGATGGGCCTGATACCCTGAGAAATGGGCTACCATCCTTCCATACTCTACTCATAGCTACAGGCTGGAGTGGTCTAGCTTGCTATCAACAACAAGCCAGGAGCACTGGCGTCACCTGGGAGCCTGTTAGAACTGCAATCTCAGGTCTCAACCTAGAATCAGAAGCCACATCTTAACAATACCCCCAGGAGAGTTTTAAATCCATATTAAAATTAGAGAAGCAGCAGTATTGCACCTGATTTTCAAAGTCTAGATGCACCAGAGTCACCTGGAGGGCCTGGTGAAGCCCATGTGCTTGGCTGTACCTCAGACTCTGCCTGTATGTCTGGAGTGGCCTGAGGATTTGCGTTTGTAACAATCTTCCAGGTAATGGTGATACTGCCAGTTTATGGATCATGATTTGAGTAGAATTAATATAGACCTGCAGCAGTCCCCAACCTTTTTGGCACCAGGGACTGGTTTCGTGGAAGACAATTTTTCCACAGATAATGGGGGGGTGGGGTGGTGGTAGTTTTGGGATGATTCAAGAGTGTTACATTTATTATGCACTTTATTTCTATCATTATTATTACATCAGCTCTTCAGATCATCAGGCATTAGATCCCAGAGGTTGGGGACCCCTGGGTACAGAGTATATAAAGATACATTAGTGTTTTATAAGTTAAGAGACCTCAAGTTACTTTTTCTAACTATTTCATTATTAGCTGAGGCAGGCCTGTCAACATTTGTAGAGTTCGGGGCCAGAATACAAAAGGACACCCATGTACCATTTGTATGAATATTTAACAGTCATAAATCAGGCTGAAAGAAAATGGATTTAAAAATATTCTGTCCTCTATCTTGGCAAATACATTTGCATGAAGATGCAGAAGATCAGGTTCAAAGGTAGAATTCTCAGGAGCTCTTAGGATCCTCAGAATTCCATCCCTATCCTTGCCCCAGCCTTCCCCTTTCTTTTCCCAGTCTCATCTCTTTCCTCAACCTGGGAAAAGACTCAAGAACTGGGCTCAGAGCCTTTGGACAAGGAATCATAGCATCTCAGGAATTCAAAGGAATGGGTTTAGAAGGGTGACATAGGCTCCAGGTGGCCATATCACCTACCTCATGGACTCCGCGACCATGGGGAGGAGTGAGGCCAGAGAAGGACCAATATACACAAAAGCACAGAACAGGACTCAACATGGTCAAATCTAAGTGTAATACAGACTGGAGGACTCCAAGAAGCCTATGGTTTTCTAATAATATTCTTCAGTTCAGTCACTCAGTTGTGTCCGACTCTTTGCGACCCCATGGACTGCAGCACTCCAGGCTTCCCTGTCCATCACCAACTCTCAGAGCTTGCCCAAACTCATGCCCATCGAGTTGGTGGTACCATCCAATCATCTGATCCTCTGTCATTCCCTTCTCCTCCTGCCTTCAATCTTTGCCAGCATCAGGGTCTTTGCTAATGAGTCGCCTCTTCACATCAGGTAACCAAATTATTGGAACTTCAGCTTCAGCAGCAGTGCTTCCAATGAATAGTCAGGACTGATTTCCTTTAGGATGGACTGGTTTGATCTCCTTGCAGTCCAAGGGACTCTCAAGAGTCTTCTCCAACACCACAGTTCAAAAGCATCAATTCTTCAGCGTTCAGCTTTCTTTATAGTCCAACTCTCATATCCATACATGACTACTGGAAAAATCATAGCTTTGACTAGATAATATTAGAATTATAAAATTATTTAGCACCACCCAGGAAGTCTGCCTGCTAAGTGGGAGACCTGGGTTCAAACCCTGGGTTGGCAAGATTCCCTGGAGAAGGGCATGGCAACCCACTCCAGTCTTCTTGCCTGAAGAATCTCAAGGACACAGGAGCCTGGCAGGCTACAGCCTATGGGGTCGTGCCGGAGTCCTGCTCCAGCTGGTCCAGGGTTCCCTCAGGATGGACGGCATCGGCGATGCGAATGAGAAGACACAGCGAGTCTTGGTGTTTCCAAGTGTCTTCTGACTTTATTGTTTTCAAGGCAGATTTTATATTTTTAGTGGTACATAGAAACAAATGTAAAATGTAGAGTCATGCCAAATCAGATCATATGGGTCAGCAGTTTTTTGACCCTTATCGGAACCAGGACACTGTTTGTGTTTCTCAGTTACAAAAAGTTTAAAGTTGTTTACATCATCTTCTGGCCTGGAGGCCTGCTAACATCCTGCGACTCCTTTATTGATAAGGGTTGATCAGCCAGAACACTTTTGTATCAGGCACAGAAAGTACCATAGTTACATTTTTTTAAAGAATACAGGCACAGCAGATTATGACAAAGAAAGAATTTATAAACTCAGAGTTTTAAGGTAAAACCTGTTTTTCTGTAATCTATCTTACACCTTGAGCCTAACAGAAAAGAATGTGGTCCCATAAAGTCATGGTGCAGCAAGCTGAAACAATGTAGCACAAAGGTCAGTTCTTAGCAAAATCATCAGCTGAATTAACAATTGTCTTATTATTTGTATTAAAGCTAAACTTCTATTTATATAAATCTCTAACTATTATGTTTTCATTATATAGGCTAAATACGTTAAGAGTAAAAACATAGTGAGACTAAGTAACAGTTTCATAAAGTAATATTTCTTATGTTTTCTAATAAGCCCTTTTTTCCATGAAGGGCTCTGTGCCCATTGGGGCTTTCCGTGTGGAGGCTCTCAATGTTGTTTATTGTTAAGGAGCAGTCAAGCACATTAGCTAAAAAGGCACAGGTACATTTATTAAGCAAACCAATATGTTAGCAAGAGGAATTTAGATTAGTATACCCTATATCTTAGATAATTTTATTAGGGTGTTACCATTCAGGGGCTTTGTCGATTGAGGTTTCAGAAAGCTCTATTTTAGAAGAGAATCAGGAAAGGCCTTTTGTCTAAGTCACAGAAAATAAGAAGAGGTTTATTATAACAAACATCAGAAAGACAGACGTCATCTTTAAGGTGAGCGCCGAGGCAGCCTTCCGAGAATCCCTGAGGCCTGAGAAGCCGTTCTCGATCAGTCCTTATCCTCATGACTCTGTCATGGGTGGGATCTCGTGAGCTGCCTCCCGGCAGGGTCGCAAAGAGTTGAACACAACTGAGTGACTAACACATTCACTTTCACTTCTAGGAAGTCTGCAGGGTTTCCCAGGGGGCACAGCGGTCGAGAATCTGCCTGTCAAAGCAGGGGACGTGGGAGATAACCTGCGTTCAATCCCTGGGTCAGGAAGATCCCCTGGAGAAGAAAATGGAAACTCACTCCAGTAATCTTGTCTGGGAAATTCCATGGACAGAGGAGTCTGGTGGGCTACAGTCCATGGGGTTGCAAAGAATCAGACATGACTGAGCGACTGATCATGCATGCATGTGCACATATACACACACGGGAAGTCTGTAAGATAAAAATTTAAGAGTTGACCTACTAATTTCTGTGACCTTCAGTTTGGTGCCCAGAGCAGCAGCATTGTAATAGACTGAATACGTGTGTCCCTCCAAAATTCGTATGTTGAATTGCTGTGAACAGAATGATGGTAGAGTGGACAGTAAAGGCCATGCTGGTGATGGACAGAAATGAGGAAAGGATTATTAGGAAAGGGACAAAAGGTGATCCTTGTTACGAAGTGGCAAAGAACTAGGCTCAACTGTGTTCTAGTGTTTTGTGGAAACCAGAATTTGTGAACGATGAAATTGAATATTTAGCTGAGTCGATTTCTCAGCAGAGTGTTGAAGGAGGGACTTGGTTCCTCCTGACTACTTTTAGTAAAATGTGAAGGCAGAGAAGAATTGAGGAAGGAATTGTTAAGCAAAAACCAGAACTTGGAGATTTTAAGAATCTAACCATATTACAAAAAGTGAGAACACTTGTTCTGAAAAGAACACAGAACAATCATTTGATAAAGAGATTATGTTGCAACTCATGGACTCACCAGTCATCTCTGAAGAAGTTAGGGATAGAGATAGGATTATACCAGCAGAAACACTGCCAGCTGGAACTAAAAGGGAGAAGGGAAAAAATGGATGAAAGAAGATGGTCAGACTTCTGGAATTCTATAGGCCTAGACAACAGGAACTATATATAGTTGGCAGCTATCAAGCTGCAAACATGTTTTAATCTTCAAGAAAAGGAAAAAATGACCCTGAAGGTAACTGAAGTTCATGAGGCTACTACCCTTACCAGAGGCCCAAGGCCAAGGCTGCGTCTTCCTTGACTTCAAAGGGTAGGGCACTTTCAGAAAGCTGCGGGTCTGATGCCCTGTCAAGTAATAGGGGTGACTGCCTCACTGAGCCATGCTGGTGATCCTGCCACCCCAGTCAACCTAGAAGGCAGAGCATCAAACCAAAGAGGATATTATTGGGACTTGTAAGCTCGTGGATTTGTCTTGCTAAGTTTTCAATTTGCTTGGGATCCACCATATTTTTTTTTTCAATTTCTCCCTTTTGGAATGGAAATGTCTATCGCATGTCTATTCCACTATCGTATTTTGGAAACACATAGTTTGTCTGGTTTCACAGACTCACTGTTGTAGAGGAGTTTTGCCTCAGACTGAATCATATCTCAAGTCTCACTTGAGTTCAGTGATACTTGAACAAGACTTGAACTTTAGACTTTAGAGCTGATGCTGGAATGAGTTAAGATGTTTGGGGACAATTGAGATGTTATTTCTCTAAGTCGAAGATGCTATTACAATTCATTCCTTCATAGAAAGACAAGGGCACACCTTCCAGATCCCTTTTTGGGGAAGAGAGGAAACTCAAGAAACTGGTTGTTCAACGTTCTACACAAGTGGGACCCTGACAGTGGCTTTCATCATCTTTCTTGCTTCCAACCTACACAGGGAGAGGGATGGGGCTGATGAAGGTCAGAGGTGATCATCATGAGCCACTGTGATGATCAAACAGAGGTTAAACCTCTCTGGGGAAAAAAAAAATCTGTATACATATTTGATAGTTTCCAAGCACCGTCAAACAGCTAAAAATCCCCCTGAATCCAGTATTACACTCGAGTTCTTACTTCTTGGAAGAGCTAATTTGCTCTCCTAGAAAAGACAGAAGACCAATGGCCTCCAAGAAACCTAGTTTAAGAAGGGGATGGGTATTATCAAATTTCTCTCTTTCCTTTCAGAAGTGGCACTCCACTAGATTCAGGACATTCCACCTTCTTGAGTGTCTACCTAAGGAAGTCCCAACACAAAAAGTTTTAACCTTTTTGTCTAAAACCACAGAGTTTGTCTGGCCAGTCAATTGAAGGAAGTCTAGTTGACCACTGGCTAAAAGAGGGTCCAGAGAGCTCTGTGGCAGGACTTCAGGAAAGAGAAATCTTACTTATTTTTCCCTGAATTGGAAGGGCAATGCCTGGCTATTAGGAAAACAAGCACATCCCTGGTGCTGGAATTGTAGCCGTTGCCATGGCACCCAGCCAGCCAAAGCCTCAGATGCTGTGGAGGCTCCACGGAGACCAGGTCCTCAGAGCTGACAGCAACAGTAAGATGCAGCTGCTAATTATGTATTAAAGCAACAAGAAAACCCCCTCTGACATGCCACAGATGGTGTCATGTCCTGAAGTAAGCTTTTGGCAAGAACAGAGCTGCCATTGATAAATTCCCCTGTTTGCCCTTTAAAAATGTACAATGCTGGGTCATGTCTAGGGCAGCCAAACCCAGTCTGCGGAACATTGAAAAGATATACCTCCTCTGCCGATCCCTGCAGTTTATGCTGTAATTCTGCCCCTTATTACTTCTGGCACATTAGGGCATCTTTTCTTTTCATGGTGTGATCTTGGCATCCATTTATCCAATTCCTTCATTTAACAGATGAGGAAATGCATGTTCAAAGATGTATATTCCCTTGTCCAAACTGTGTAACTAATAAACAATGGGGCCAGGATCAGAACCCAAGTATCTCTGATTCCAAATGAAACCCATGCATTTCCTCAATCTTCATTGTTTTTCTGGACTGGTGGAAACTTTATTATGTCCTATATCAATTAGGAATGATTTTTAAATATATTTAATTATTTATTAATTTATTTGGCTGGCCAGATCTTAGTTGCAGCACGTGGGATCTTCAGTCTTCATTGCGGCACATAGGATCTTTAGCTGTGACATGGGAACTCTTAGTTTCGGAGTGTGGGACCTAGTTCCCTGACTGGGGATTGAACCTGGGAGTGTGGAGTCTAAGCGACTGGACCATCAGGGAAGTCTCTCAATTAGGAAAGACTTTGACTGCAAGAAACCACAACCAAAAATAACGCAAAACAAATTAAGAATATCTTAAACCACACAAAAATTAAATCTGAACACGGGTAGTTCCACAACTACCTCACAAGCAACACAGAATCAAGACCCCAAGGCAGCGTCTCTGCAATTCTCATGCCTTCATCACATAACCACAAGAGGGTCATTGCGGATGCTGGAATCAGAACCACATGAGTGTGTCCAAGTCTAGATCAGTGGACAGATTAGTAATAAGAGGAAAATGGGAACTATTGCAATGGTCTTTTCTTTCCTAGGGGAGTAAAATCCATCTCAAAATCCCCTCAGTAGATGTTTAAATTTTATTGGATGAAACCAGATTATATGGACAGCTATAGATGCAAGGGAGGCTGGGACAGTGAGGATTTGGTTTTGCTCAACTGCTCTAGTGGGAAGTAGTTAACAGAAGTACCCTGAAGCAGCGGTTAAGTAGCCAAACACAGATGTCTGCTGCAGGTCCTCTCAGGGTCCAGGGAAGCTGTGCTCAGTGGCAGTTCCCTCACTCAGTGCTCTTGATCTTTTTCTAGAACCTCTCTCTCTAAGAGCCTCCTAACTGATGTTCCCTGTCCAGGGTTTATCTGTTTAGTGGAAGGATTTGGCTAAGTTCCAAGTTGTCTTACTCATACCGTCAAGCCTTTTCTGTCACAGGACGTAACTAACCAACCACACATTTAAAACACCAGCATTTAGAGAACTGTTGTTTAGATTTTCTGTTCTGTGCTAAGTGGAAAATATTTTCAGCAAAAATACATCAGAAGAACCTACTGTCTTTCTCTTCCCTGCACCACCGTTCTCGCCATTCTTAGCCCCAGAGGCACTTCATACAGATTCTCCAAATGATCTCAGTCCCAGATGAGCTTGAAATGTACCTTGTCTGAAGGAAGGCGCGCGCACACACACACACACACACACACGCACACACGCTTGTTAAAATCAAGAGTAAGAGTAAGACAAAATCCTTACAGACTTACAAATTGACTACGTGGAAAACTTAGAGGTTTTCTTTTTTGTTTCTTTTTCATATAATCACTTCAGTCTGGTTACTGGTTTTCAAATTTACTAATTTAAAATTAAGTCTTTCCTATGGGACAGTTTATGCTTGTCACTTGATAAAGTCCATGCCTGTCTGAGACCTGGTTTTAATCCCTGGGTTGGGAAGATCTCCTGGAGGAGGGCGTGGCAACCCACTCCAGTATTCTTGCCTGGAGAATCCCATGGACAGAAGTGCCTGGTGGGCTACAGTCCAAGGGGTCACAAAGAGTCGGGCAGGACTGAGCAACTAAGCACAGCACATCTGATTCAAAGGCGTAGACTCACAATTTCATCTTGAAAGGCAAAGAACAATATTTGCATTTACTTTTTATCCATAAACTAAGTGCAGGAATGAAGCATCCATAAGAATACACAGCAACAATGCCCCCCCCCACCAAGCATTATAAACTCCAGGAGTCACTTCACATATTATATGTAAATGCAGCAGCCCCCTTTCCCCCAGAGCTTTGCAGGTGCAGTTCTAACAGTAGCTGCTCCATGAAACGGCAAACGGTACACCAATTAGCCTGAGAGCAAATCTCCCCAAGGTCTATGCTCACAGTGATAAGCCAGTCCTTTTGGCTCTTAGCAGAGCATGTGTGAGATAGTTACACATAGAAATTATTATCCTGATCAGAGTCCAGGCTGATTGCACCTCAAGAGGTACAGCTGCTCCTTTAGTCTTTGTATATGACGTAGAGCTCTTGTTTTTAAATGACAAAAGGAAACAGCCCCCTGGTGTTCCAAACTCCCATCTCCTCAGACAGAATAAAGACAACGGACAGAATAAGGGAATGAAGGTTAGGCGAGGGACAGAGGCCAGTGCCAGGAAGAGACTGAGCAGAACTGGGAGCGCAGAAGCTATTAATTCTCCTAGAGGAAGAATGCAGGTGACTTTTCAATCAGAGAGCATGCCACTTTGGGGGAAGCCTGCATAGTCTGTTGGAACAAAGAAGAGAAATTCCAGCAGTTCGATTAGTCCATAGAGAATCAGATTTAGCAGAAAAAAGCAGTCATGAAATTTTTATTGTGCTTTTCATTCATTCAACAAAAATGTATTGTCAAGTATTCTTTGCCAGACACTGAGACTGGGATTCAGCAGTGGAGGCACCCAAGGTCCTTGCCGCCAGGAAACTGACAGTCCAATGGGTAAGGAAAACATTTAACAAATAATTATACAAATATGTATATGATTTGAATTGTGACAAGTGGCAAAATTCAAGATACACTACCCAAAATATGGCACCTTGGCATAGTAAATATCTCAAGCTGAAGGAATTTGAGAAATGGTGTATGTAAGAAGGGCTTTCTGACTTCCCCCTGAGGCGGATCATTAAACCCTACTGTGAGAGGTGCCCTCCCTATACCCAGACTTGAAAGGAGCATCCTTATCTATCTCTGAAGATGGAGAGACAGAGCAAAATCTGAACTAATAAGCCTTGCTGGGCTTCCTACCATTTACTACACTTAGCTCACCTTTGTCCTGTTACATCTTTCTACGACTTTCCATTCTCCATCAAACCTAGCATAAAACACTCAGGTCTAAATGTTTCTTTGGGTCTTCCCTTTCTTATGAAGGCTCCTGTGTCACATAAAACTTAAATAAATGTGTACGCTTTTCTTCTCTTACTGTTTGTCAGTTTAATTTTCAGACACAGCCAGAGACCCTAAGAGGGTCAAGGGAAATTTTTTCCTCTCCTACATGAGCATTTCAAAGGAAAAATACAAAGTACTAGAAGAGTGAAGAAGAGAGGAACATACCCAGACTGGGCAGAGTACACCCAGGAAAGCGATGTTTAAGCCCATGAAGAATGAGCAGGGTTTAGCCAGTGAAGAAGACAAGTGTTGGAGGCAGAGGAAGGAGAGTGTTGGGAGAGTGTGGAAGAAGCTGGCGCATTTGAGGACAGAAAAGAGGCCAGTATGAGCCAGGAGCACAGAACTGGAAAGCTGAGAGCTCAGATTGGCTATAATGCAACAGGGACTTTTAGAGACCACCCCTCTTCCAGAATCCTCTCTTCACCTGTGATCATATCAAGTCCACCACAAAGGTATCCCCCCTGGTCAGCTCATCAAATACCAGGCAGGAAGCCAAATCTTGCTTTGAGAACACCATCCCCTGCTCTGAACCATCAGCAGAGTATAAATGCATGCCCTAAAGTACTTTAGAGCTATTAGCCGAGTAAGGGGCAGGTCAGGGCAGGCCAATGGCTATTCAATCTCTGATGTTTGGGGCACTGTGTTGGGTTCCTGGGGCCTCCCTTGTGGCAACTGCCAATGCCATCAGGTGGGGCTTCTCAGTTGGCACTAGTAGTAAAGAACCCACCTGCCAATGCAAGACACATGGGTTCGACCCCTGGGTCAGGAAGACCCCTTGGAGGAGGAAATGGCAACCCACTCCAGTATTTTTGCCTGGAGAATCCCATGGACAGAGGAACTTGGTGGGCTACAGTCTGTGGGGTAGCAAAGAGTTGGACACGACTAAGTGACTTATCAGGTGAGGGAACTGGCCTCAGACCAAAGCAGTAGATCCTCTGCAAAGAGCTCCCCCTCCTTCCTGCCTCCTCCCACTGCAGACTAGCAACAGCCCAAGGCAGCCTGGTTCCTGGCTTCAAGAGCTCTTCACATTCATTTCCCAGTATTTGAAAAAGGAAGTCATTTCCATAACGTGAGATTTCAGAATTCTCATTGTTTCAGTCCCATTACCTGAGGTATCAGCAGTCCCTGCCCAGTTGACAGGAGAAGAGAGAAGAGCTGGGCAAGTGGAAGGAGGCTGTCATCCAGGAGTCCTCACAGGCACAGGCTTGACATTCAAAGAGCCAAAAAGAATTTGCCTATGCTAACTTGCACTAAAGTGCTAATGTGGAACCACCCGGAACTCTTCAGATCTGTACACCCCAGAGAGAGGCTGCTCCAGAACTCTCCAGAACAGCCTTGGGCAAAATAGCAAAGTGAAAGTCTTAACTGTAGTCTTACTTTGTTTAAAAAAAAATCACACACACACACAACAAAAAATACAAAAATATTCAACTAAAAGAACTGAGTATTGAGAGATGAAATATTCAAACAGACAATGGCCAGACAATATATAAAATAGAACTCTTACCCACAACCTGCAGCATCCAGGCCAGGAAAACAACTCTTTGCCTACATTAGCCATGCCAGGAAGTCCACAGCTATCTAAGTCAGGCTTAACGGAAGTCAGACAGCTCTCTAGTAATATACAGGAATCCAATCAATAACCCCTGTAACAATAGGCCAAAAAGGCCAGGACTTGGTTAGTAATTGACATCTTCTCATATTTGTCCCTGCTTCCATCTTAGGACCAATTGGAGGAAAGCCTGCCAGACACCCCTAACCAATTCCAATGATACTACCTGCAACATATCTGACACCTTCCCTTTTTTCCACTACAAAGCCTTCCCATTCTTTTGCCAGCCTTTGAGCCTCTGCCTGAATTGACAGTGGATGACTCCTTTGCTAGAGCAAGCCCTGAGTAAATGGCCTTTGCTTGCTCTCATTTGGTTGGCCTGCCTTTATTTCCACATTAGAGTTCTATCTTTTGCTGGGTACCTGATGCCTATCTGATCATCATCTCCAGACCTCATTCTCTTCCTCTATAAAATAGGGTTCATATTGCTAACCTCTGCCTTTTCATAGTATTAGGAAGAAGAAATAAGTGCTTTGGAAATGAAAGCACTGAAGCAACAAAGTTACTACTTTGGGCATCAGTGCTGCCCTTCCATCACCTTCCTCTGCTCTCCCTCTTCCTCTTCTCATTTTCTCATCTTAGTCTTAGTTCAATACTTCAGTTTTAGTATGTAATACATGCAAGAATCCATGTCAATGTCTATCAATTTAAAATGGTAGGAAGAGTGACATGTAGTGTTTTTCTCTAGTGCAATGCCTCTTTTAGCCCTTCTTAGCATCCTTCCTTATCTCTCTGGCCCTCCATCCCATCCACTTTGATATTTCTTCCCCAAGGTATGTCTTTTGAATTGTGAACTTCTCTTTCTCCTTCCTTCCTTTCCTCATTGTTGATGATTTCTGTTCTCTGATGCTAGATTCAAGATTTTTTGATACCTTTCTTTTTTTGAAGTATAGTTGATTTACAATGTTTTAGGTGTACAGCAAAATTTATATATATATATATATATATATATAAATTTGCTGTATCTATATAAATTTGTGTTATACACAGTATATTGCAGAAGGAAATGGCAAACCACTCCAGTATTCTTGCCTGGAGAATCCCACGGAAAGAGGAACCTGGCAGGCTACAGTCCATGGGGTTGCAAAGAGTTGGACACAACTGAGCAACTAACACACACACACACAATTATATATTCTTTCTCAGATTGTTTTTCATTACAGGTTTTTATAAGATATTGAATATAGTTCCCTGGGCTACACAGTAGGTTCTTGTTGTTTATCTGTTTTATAATAGTAGTGTATATCTGTTAATCCCAAACTCCTAAGTTATCCCTTCCCTATCTTTTCCCTTTGGTAACCATAAGTTTGTTTTCTATGTCTGTGAATTTATTTCTGCTTTGGAAAGTAATAATAAAATTTTTTAAATTATAAAGTCCTGCAAGTTTTCCCTATTTGAGGACAAATGTCAATCTGGTGGATCTGAGAGTATTTCAAAAGAAATACAGTTTCATTACTCCCAAGGACGAAAGATAATGCTGGTTGAGAAGGGAATAAGAAAGCCTTGTACTTGAACAGATCAGAGTTGTAATTAGCCTATTCATTGTTTAAATGCAAATTCGGGCTCGCAAACTGATGAGCATTTCCCTTGTTTGTGCTCTTAATTCTATTAGCAAATCTTATTCTTTGAGATGCAGAAAATCCCATTACAGAGTAATATTCATCACAAAAATTAATCCCATGGTCTCCCATAATCACAGCTATTAATCTCTAGAACTGGTCCAGTGCTGTGTTCACATGATTACAAATTTCCACACACAATAACTTCATAGATGCTGTCACAAAAAATGGCTGGCCTTGCTCGTGTGCTCAGAGTGGTGATTCCCCAGGGCACTGTTCTCAAACTTGAGGGTGACTCTGCATTGCTCCCTCTCCCCCTCACCTTCCTGACTCTCTAAGTCAGTAGATCTGGCATGTGCAAGACATGAGCATTTCTAAGAAGTTCCCAGACTGTGCTGATGCTGCCAATCCAGTGCCCACACATAAGAGCTGCTGCTTTAGGTGCATGAGAGATTGGGATAGACTTGAGGCCAGCCAGACCCACTCTGGTCCACTGATGCATGCTTCCAAGTTATGCACTTTCCCGCTGAGACTAAGCCTCCTGTCCTTAGAAATCAAAAGAAAAAAAAAGGTAACCAAGGACTTCAGTTCATACTAAGACACAAATGATTGCAGGGAGGATGACGACAGTAGGCAACTGAGATGGCAGGGCCAGAGGGCAGAGATGAGGCCCTTCAAGCACAGAACAAGCTGGGTCCACACCATCTGTCGGGTCCCAACTGGTCTTCTCAATAAGATCCTCTTCCCACAAGGACATGACTGTTTCTATGTCTGCTGGTTGTGAGTGAAATGATGAAAGGAGAGCCACAAGTCAGGGCATGATTAAATGATTCCGGCTTCTTGGAGCATTCTTACAGTTCTGCCTGTAGTTATTTCACTGTAGGATTTTAGAATCCAAGAGGATGAAAGTCATTTGATGGCTGATGTGTTTGGTTTAGACATAAAAGAAATTGGATAAATTTGTATTGATTCTCCCAACTTGGAGCTGTAAGAAGGCTTCGATTTTTAGGTATTACTTCATTGTGTGTACTGAGCATGATAAGGCAGTAGATCCAGTAGGAATTGGGTTCCCATTTCTCTGAGTGTCTGAGGGTTACATAAGACAAGGCAATAAGCTTCTGTTGCTGATGGAATAACCTGGAGTAGAAGGGCCTGTTTGGGGGATGATGAACAGGCTTGGAGTAAACTGAGGAGCCCCGGAAGAAGGCTAAGTGCAGGCAGGATACCCGTGCATCTGTCACCTATTCATTTTTTGCCCATAGGTGATAGGCTGAGGCCATCTTGATTTCACTGACGTTTTCAGCAAGAAAACCGAGCAATCAAAATACAGTATGTGAGGTCAGAGACGAGTCTTATCGAGAGTGAAACTGCAGGGGCATGGCTGCTACCACAGGGCACTTTCTCAATGTTGGGGACTGTTTAACCATTTTCAACATAATGTTGTATGGACACAGTAGCTGTTAAGACAGTGATGAAAGAACTTAAAAATGAAAGCAATGCTTCCTACATAGGTTCATTCTACTCCTGTAAGTAGACTGAAACTCCTGGATTCATCTTTGGGTTGGTTAATAGTGGACTAAGAATACCTGCTATAAAAATCACAGTCTGTAGGTTGATTATGGAGGAAGGCCAAGGTAGTTGTGAAAAGAGCATAGTGAAAGAAAGTGAAGTCACTCAGTCGTGTCTGACTCTTTGCGACCCTGTGGACTGTAGCCCACCAGGTTCCTCTGTCCATGGGATTCTCCAGGCAAGAATACTATTTCTAAGTAAAATAGTAAGAATCTAATTGCTTCTGTGAAGAATCTTATTGAAAATTGTAGGCAAACAGATCCTAAGGGGTCAAATCCATATTGGTATTGGCTTGATTTTGCTGTGAATATATTTAATTATGATCTTCAGATTATGATAATTACTAAAACAGAAGTGAATGCTGTCTTAATTACTAGTGACCTTTCAAATTTTTTCTCTCTTGGATTTATGTCAAAAACACCTCATTTGATGTCAGTTATGCCATTAGTACTTGAGAAGTAGGCTTCTCATCAACAAATATTTCACAATAGAACAGTCATATGACATCAACCAAAGGTCACTATCAGACAGCAGCTTCAAACCAAAAGCACCAATTAAATGTGAAATAAAATTTTAGTTGATTTGGAAAGCATATGATTAGGAGTGCTATATCAATAATCACATGTGATCCATGACATCCCATTTCTCTGAGCAATGCTGAGACACAGATGCTGTCCATTCTTAGTTACTGCTGGAACTGGGATGTGAACATACGAAAATATTTTCACTTCTTCTTCAACCAAAAATTCCTTCCACTTGCCAACGTCTATCAAGTGGCACACTGTGCCTTTCAAGAGGTGAGAAGTAACTGTACATTTCAGTGGCCAACAAAGGAGATTTCAAGACTACGGCAAACCTTAATGTGAACTCACCACAGTTCTTCCCCAGAAGCTTCTATTCTGAAATGTTAAAAGGTAGCTGAAGAGGAGAAAGGGTGAATTTTTCCCCCAGAAAGCCTCCTCCTCTCTCTCTTCCTGGTCTCTCTCTCTTTCCATGCCTACTTCAATTTTAGTTCTTAGATAAAATCATCTCACCCCATTCACAATAAAACTAAAGGACAATTCACTCAAAAAGTACTAATAATGACAGACATTGTCAGAGAAAAAATAAATAGTATAATCATTTTTTTCCTTGCTTTTGGCAAGAATTCATCTTTAAAGAAAAAAAATGAGCATGTGCTTTGGAAAGTCAAAGTGATTCATCTTATTCTTCCAAGGTGAGGTGACCCACACCATTTCATCATTTCAGACTAGCAGTCATATGAGGGTTCAAAATGAAATGTGATTGCTCAAAGGTAAAAGCCAAGCATACCACAGTGAAAAGTCATAATATTCAAATTTTTCATTTCTCTGTTTTGCATTTTCCTACCCTCCCTGCTTACATCTCTTTCTACCTTGCCAGAATAAGACTATAAAAAAATAATATCAAGCATTCAGATGTGGAACTGTCTGCCTCAATTTCACTGTATGTGGAAGAAGTCCAGTAAGAAATGCCTCAAATATTCCTTTGATCTCCCTAAACATCTCAGGATCTTGACTCATTTCCCAGGAAAGGTCAGAGCCTAAGTCTTACGTTCTAAATAATTATAATCCCAATACTGGGAAGGAGAAAGGCAAATTTGCCTACTATAAGTAGTATGGATTCCTCAAAACATTCCCTCTAATGTATTGGATTTTCCAATTTTCTTACACAAACAATGTAGAATTTTACAAATACTTCTTTGTCCCTTCCTTTTTATTCCTAGGTAACACTTTAAGACTTGCTTTAGATTTTGCCTCTAAGCTTCTCTCTCTCTTCCTCTGAGATGGGTACTCCTCCTTTCTGCTCCCACAGAAAGCTATGCATGGTGGATAAAGTATCTGAAGGCCAAGATTGAACTCTAGTTTTTCCATTTATTAGTTTATAACTTTGAGGGGGAAAAAAGGAAAAAGAAGGTATACTGTCTCAATCTGAGCTTTCTTATCTATAAAACCCAATGAAATAAAGCAAACACAAATAAATGGACTGATATCTCATGTCACAAGCTTAGAAGAATTACTATTGTTAAAATGCCCATACTATCAAAAATGATCTACAGATTCAATACAACTCATAAAAATCAGTTTTTTTACAGAAATAGAAAATCCTAAAATGCATATGTAACCACAGAAGACCCCATCCAGCCAAACAATCTTGAGCAAAAAGAACAAATATGGAGGCATCATTCTTCTTGATTTCAAAATGTGTCACAAACTACAATAATCAAAACAGCACAAAAATAGTGGCTCAAAGCAGACGCATAGACCAATGGAACAGAATAGAGGGCCCAGAAAGAAATCAATGCATGTATGGTTAACTGATTTTTGACTAGTGTGACAAGAATACACAATAGGGGAAAGAATAACCTCTTTAATAAGTAGGTTTGAGAAAACTGGATATCTACATCTAAAAGATTGAAATTGGATCCTTATCTTATACCACACACAAAAATTAACTCAAAATGGATTAAAGACTTCAACATAAGATCTGAGACTGTAAAACTCTTAGAAGAAAACATAGGGGAAAGTCTTGACATTAGTCTCAGCAATGATTTCTTGGATATGACACCAAAAGCACAGACATCAAAAGGAAAAATAGACAAGTGGAATTATATCAAACTAAAAAGCCTTTTTACAGCAAAGGAAACCATCAACAAGATGAAAAGCCAATCTAAAGAATGGAAGAAACTATTTGCAAACCTTATATGTGATAAGGGGTTAATTCCCAAACTACATAAGGAACTCCAACAACTTAATAGCAAAAAATCCCCTCACAACCCTAATTTAAAAATGGCCAAAGGACTTGAGTACACACATTTCTCCAAAGAAGATATGCAAGTATCCAATAGATACATGAAAAGTTACTCAACATTACTAATAATCAGGGAAAAACAAACAAAAACCAGGTAATATCCCCATACACCAGTTAGAATGGCTATTAAAAACAAAAAGGAAAATAAAAGATAAGCGTTGGCAAGGTCGTGGAGAAAGGAAACTCTGATAAACCATTGGTGAAAATGTAAATTGGTATAGGTACTAAGGAAAAAAGTATTGAGGTTCTTCAAAACAGAAAATAAAGAACTATCATATGATCAAGCATATGAAATGATATTCATTTCTGAGTATATATCCAAAAATATCAAAACCAGGATCTCAAGAAGATATCTGCACTTCCATGTTCATTGCAGTATCACTCACAAGATGGACACAATAAAGGACAGAAAGAGTATGGACCTAACAGAAACAGAAAATATTCAGAAGAGGTGGCAAGAATACACCAAAGAACTACACAAAAAAGATCTTAAAGACCCAGATAACCACGAAGGTGTGATCACTCACATAGAGCCAGCCACTGTTTTTCTTAGTACCTATACCAATTTACACTCTTATCAATGGTTTAGCAGAGTTTCCTTTCTCCACAACCTTGTCAACACTTATCTTAGAGCCAGATAATGTGACTTCTTGGAGTCCAAAGTTAAGTGGGCCTTAGGAAGCATCACTATGAACAAAGCTAGTGGAGGTGACGGAATTCCAGTTGAGCTATTTCAAGTCGTAAAGGATGGTGCTGTGAAAGTGCTGAACTCAATATGCCAGCAAATCTGGAAAACTCAGCAGTGGCCACAGGACTGGAAAAGGTCAGTTTTCATTCCAATCCCAAAGAGAGGCAGTGCCAAAGAATGTTCAAACTACCGCACAATTGGACTCATTTCACATGCTAGCAAAGTAATGCTCAAAATTCTCCAAGCTAGGCTTCAACAGTATGCGAACCAAGAACTTCCACATGTTCAAACTGGATTTAGAAAAGGTAGAGGAACCAGAGATCAAATTGCCAACATCCGCTGGATCATCAAAAAAGCAAGAGAATTCCAGAAAAACATCTACTTCTGCTTCACTGACTATGGTAAATCCTTTGACTGTGTGGATCACAACAACTGTGGGAAATTCTTAAAGAGATGGGACTATCAGACCACCTGACCTGCCTCCTGAGAAATCTGTATGCAGGTCCAGAAGCAACAGTTAGAACCAGACATGGAACAACAGACTGATTCCAAATTGAGAAAGGAGTACATTAAGGCTGTGTGTTGTCACCCTGTTTATTTAACTTATATGCAGAGCACATCATGTGAAATTCCGGGCTGGATGAAGCAGAAGCTGGAGTCAAAATTGCTGGGAGAAATATGAATAACCTCAGATATGCAGTTGACACCACCCTTATGGCAGAAAGTAAAGAGGAGCTAAAGAGCCTCTTGATGGAAGTGAAAGAGAAGAGGGAAAAAGTTGGCTTAAAACTGAACATTCAAAAAACTAAGATCATGGCATCTGGTCCTGTCACTTCATGACAAACAGATGGGGAAACAATGAAAACAGTGACAGACTATTTTCTTGGGCTCCAAAATCTCTGCAGGTGGTGACTGCAGCCATGAAATTAAAAGACATTTACTCCTTAGAAGAAAAGCTATGACCAACCTAGACAGCATATTAAAAAGCAAAGACATCACTTTGCCAACAAAGGTCTGTATAGTCAAGGCTATGGTTTTCCCAGTGGTCATGTATGGATGTGGGAGTTGGGCCATAAAGAAGGCTGAATACCTTCTCTCATTGGAGGCAGATTCTTTACCATCTGAGCCACCAGGGAAGCCCAGAATAGATATGAGCTGATGCTAATTCATTAGTACAGAGAAATCTCAATTAACCTGAACATTCAAGTAATCAGGGAGAAAGCAATGAAAAAAGTTAGGGAGAAACAATACTATGAATGGGGGATCCATAATTATATGACACCAGGGCCTCCACTGGAATGAAGAAAACGAAATCTCCCTAGCACGTAATGATTTCAAGAAGTACCTATTGATGAAGCAAAAGAGTTCTTATACTAAGAGTTAAAAAAAAAAGACAATATAGACATAGTAGATTTAAAAAATATACCTGATAGAGACTTCCCTGGTGGCCCAGTAGTTAAGACATTTTACTTCCACTGTAGGGTCACAGGTTCCATCCCTGGATGGGGAACAAAGATTCCACATGCTGTGTGCAGCCAAAAAAATAGAAAAAAAAATTATATAAAAAAATTAAAACTAAATAAAAATATACTTGATAGAAAAGCTTGCTTGAATTAAAAGTACCATTAATAACTAGAAGAAATGTTTTATAATGTATCTAAGAATGTTATGTATCTTTAGATCATTCTAAAATAGAATGAAGTTAGCCTTTAATTTCAGTTTGAGAGTCTAATGTAGGGAGAATGAGAGAAAGGGATGTGTCCTACTGTTTTGAATAGGGATTTATTTTAGTGGATTACTTATTATTAATAAACAATAGTCTCAGTCCAGCACACTAATCCTCCTAGGATGTTCTCCTTTTACTTTGATTTCATTTATGGCTTTTTTGCAGTAAAGCAATTTAACAAAATGAATGTTTTTATTCTTAATGCCACTTTAGACTACTGAGTTACTGATACAGAAATCACACTGTTCTGTGGCACCAACCATTCAGATCAATAAAAAAAAGAGACAAGCCTGTTATTGTAATTCAGTATTTTACTTCTTTGCAATGTACATACAGTTTCTGAACCTGTAACTTGGGTCATAGTAATATTTCTCGCCCTATTAACGGTAATTTTCCTCTTTGGTATGTTCATCCTCAGTAAATAATTTCTGAAAATGACACAGGAATTTATGGTACTTAAATGCCTTCTTGTTCAGAAGAAAGTAACTCTTACTTATGAAAATAGTCAAGTTAATGAAAAGACCAAAGGAAATATTAGGCGTGACCTCTTTATTTGTTTGTGTATTTATTTTTAGTTGCCCCGGATCTTCGTTGCTGCGGGCAGGCTTTCTCTAATTGCAGCGAGCAGGGGCTACTCTTCATTGTGATACATGGTCTTCTCATTATGGTGGCTTCTCTTTTTGCAGAGCACAGGCTCTAGAATGTGTGGGCTTCAGTAGTTGCAGCACATAGGCTCAATAATTGTGGTGCTCAGGCTGAGTTTCTCCACAGCATGGAATCTTCCTGGAGCAGGGATTGAACCTGTGTCCCCTGCACTGGCAGACAGATTCTTATCTATTGTACCATGAGAGAAGTCCTAGGAGTGACCTCTTGATCTTGCCATTTGAGGTAAGAACAGGGTACCTGTCATCATTCGGTTTCACTAAATGAGCTTTGCTCTTTGTCCCTCTGTCACTGCCTCACTTCACTGCTAATATTTATAGGAATGAATTTTGGGAAAAATGATTCTGTCTTAGCTTACAAACTAACCAACTGAAATGCAAAGCTTCCTGCACATGGAATAAAGTGTATTAACTCCTCAGTAAGAATGTTACTCTGCATGGGTGATGATGAGTTTTGACATGGGTATAGTTACTATTCTCTGTAAGTCAGCAAAGAACACTAAGCCTCTGTCAGCCAGGGTCAAGGCCGGGCAGACCAAAGGATGCCTTTCAAGGGCATTAGAGTCACATCAGAAAAAGCCACAGCCCACTGCTTGCCTAATTAGGTTGCCCATGGACATTCCATTTAGCATATTGAATCCCTATTATGAACAAACAGCCGTGTTTGATGTGTGTCTGCATTAGCAGGAGAGGTCAATTGGGGTCAAGAAGAAAATCCTGTGGGTTTGTAAATACTTTGGTGTCATCTAGTCCTGTACTCTTGATGTGCTGCTGAGGAAGCAGAGGTTCTCAGAGGTTAATTGACCTCCCACAAGGTCACCCTAATGCCAGGATGGGCAAAGCTGGGGCTCTCACACATGCCTCCCAAATTTCAGTTCAACTCTATTTCCACTCCATCACCTGTCTCCCCAGATGTCTGCCTTTTGCTTACTTTGCACAGTAAACAGATGCTTGCTCCCACTCTCTCATTTAACGGAATTTGCCATGCTGTATTTTTTGCAAGAATGAACTTGCCTCTCTCCAATCTTCTCCCAAATGGTAAGCATGCTGATACTCAACTCTCAAGAAGGGCTCATGAGAGCATAATGGCTACACTTCATATCAGTCAGTTACAGGCTATGAATGTGCCCTCCCAGGGCACAGACCTGGTGCACAGAACACAGCTGGTTTTCCAGGCACTAAGATGAAGTAGGGAATGGTGTGGGCTCAGCTGAGGCCAGAAGGGTAGCAAGCAGGGAGCTGAGAGTGACAGTGGGCTCTGGAAAATCTCTCTTCATCCTCCCAACTTTTTCAAAGAAAATAATTCAAAGTTAAAAGAATATAGTCACTAGCTATTTTATTACTTTTGAATATTCCCATCAAAACTTATGCTTAAGAAGTTCTTCCAAAAGCTCAGCAAAGTGAGAGTATTTCCAAAGTGGTGGTTCAAAAATATTTTCAGGTATACCTGCGAGGCTCTGGTTGAAAATGTACTGATAGGATAGATCGTGAGACTTTTATTATTGATTCACATCCATAAACATCCAAAAGAAACAGATGGCAAAAGTACTGCTATACATGCAAAATTTTAGAGTCTAAAGATGTAAATACATATCATGTAAATGTGTATATATATATATATATGTAAAAGAATATGGAGAAAAAGACTAGAATGTGACACTTGATTTACCTAGTCCAAATTTAGTATCAGTAAAAAGATATGCATCTTTATTGTAAAAAATGACTTCAAATTAGAAGCAAAAATGATAACCCTGAAAAGCCATGTATTAAATGCATAACAAATAACCATCCCCAACAAACCCTGATCAATAAGAAGGTTGTGATTTGAATGAAGTAAAAAAAAATTCTGTATGGAAAATAATTATATTTATACATAGCAATGGAACAAAACAATTAAAATGTTCACCAGTGTGTGACTTCAAAGATTGACACAGATTGAGGCAAAATTTTAAGAACTTGCTTTTGGCTTGATCAAAATGGAAGTCAGATCTCTTCCTTTCTATAACTGAAGTAATTTACTACTTTCTAGTGGACTAGTCTTCTGATTTATTAATATGGAAGTACAAAAGACAACACAAGGAACCTTTGTTTTTCTATTCTTTTATATCCTAGTTGATAAAGAATGCCAGATATTCTGCAAAAAGGGACTGTATTCATTAATTTATAAGAAGACACTTGTATCTTTTGTTTTACCAAGATGAATATATTTATATAATTTTCCATTTTTATTCTTTATTGATTAATCAAATTTAGAAACCAATCATGTATAATGCATGCTAATTTATTCATTTTTGCCTCATTAAGAAAAATAAAGTAATTATATAAGGTGCAATAGCTAATGGAATTGTAGAGCTGTCTGAGAAAATTCATTTCAAAGATGATGTTCTGAAGTTTGGCGTATTCTAATTTCAGTGTTGCATTTTAATGTAATATTGTATTATCTAAAAATGAAGTGAAGGGTCTGGGACATTGGACATGTGGTTCTTTATCAAATGGGAAAATAATGTGATGTCTGCTCTGAGAATGACTTGGAGCCCGGAGGGGTAATGCCATATCTCAGAACAGAAGGACTGTGAGAATGGCTTGAGGAGGTAGAAGTGGTTGAGCCTCTTGATGCCAGAGGCAGGAGTGGAAATAAAGGGGCTTGGGTGGAAGGGGCAACTGGTATGGGGAAAATGTGGGTAGCATGCATAGGGTAGCCTGGGGGAGTTTTCTTGTTGTATTCCACATTTCCCTGAGCGGACATTGCCTTGAACAAAACCACTGTGAGGAGGGACAATGGCAGGCCAGCCCCTTAGCTGAAAGCTGCAGAACAGTGTCAAGCACTGTGGTCTGGCTGTCAGGGAGAGAGGGTGAGAGTGCAGCTGTGAGCTGGACCCTGAATGTCCCCTCCTTTCCTTGCTCTCTACTGCAAGAACTGGATTATCACTGATGCAGCCACCGAGAAAGAGCAGTGCCTGTAAGTTCTTTTAGAGACAGCATCACTCAATGAGTGCTTGGGAGGAGGTAGATGAAATGGGTAATAACTGAGCCTAGACTGACAAAAAAAAAGGAGAGTAAAATAAGGAAAAAAAAAATTGAAGACAAAGGAAACTTGTCTAATGACCTATAGAAGAAGTGTTTTAGTAGCAACATTAGACACAAAGTATTGAAGGAAGGACACTTCAAAAAATAAATAGTGAGTGTAAAATAAAGATACTCTTGGTCATGCAAGGTCTCAAAAGTGACAACATGGTTGAAAGGGTTATATGTTCTGAAAGAATAAAAACAAACAGACTACTCCAGGAAATAAATAAGTAAAGTGTTTTATCTCAAAAAGCAGTGTCATGTACACATTTATTTACATGGGAAAAAATCTACATGTTCAGAATGAAAGCTGAAGGTAATATTGCATTGCATCCATATATGACATTGTATGCACACACACTGATGCACACACACAGAGGTGCTCACAAATGCCCAGTGTTCACAGCTTTGTGCAGTCTCCTTCTCTACTAAATCTGGACTGGCCCTGTGTAAGCAATAGCACGTTCCAGAAGAGACGCTGTGTGACTTTTGAAGGTAGGTCAGAAGACGCCTGGCGGCTTCTGGTCTGATCTCTTGGAATGTTTACTTTGGTGAAGATGAGCAGCCATGTAGGGAGTTTTAACAACCTGAGAAGGCATGTGGAGACTGTCGAAGCTAGCAGCATGGAGAAGCCAAATGGGAGCAAGTCCTCAGCTATTTCAGTCATGTCAGTTGAGGCACCAGACACGCGATGAAAGGACCCATCTTGGGTGTCTAGCTCCGTTGAGTCTTCAGACCACTCCATTCCCAGCCATCCATCATCTGACTCCGGTAATGACATTACAGACCCCAAATGAGAACTTTTCAAAAGATCTGGTTACCCTACAAAATAAGAAGAGATAGTAGTGAACAGTTGTAAGCCATGAAATCTGGGGGGTTCTTTATTATAAACCAACAGATAACAGAAACAACTGAATGGTAGATGGATTACAAAAATGATCCTGATTGTGTTTCTCTCCCAGTGTCTGTGCACTTTGCGATGTGAATTTGTAGTTCATTTAATCAAGAAGTGGGCTTCCTAGGTGGTTCAGTAGGTAAATAATTCATCTGCAGTGGAGGAGGTGCAGGAGATCCAGTTTCAATCCCTGGGTCGGGAAGATCCCCTGGAGTAATGGCAGCCCACTGCAGTATTCTTGCCTGGAGAATCCCATGGACAGAGGAGCCTCGTGGGCTACAGTCTATGGGGTCGCAAAAAGTCAGACACAACTGAAATGACTGAGCACACACACAATCAAGAGGCAAAGTCTATTTCTCCATCCTCTGAGTCTGCATTGGTTTTGTGACTTGCTTTGGCCATTAGAATTTTGCTACATTAGAATGTAGCAAAAAGTGATACTGTGCTAGTTCTGAGCCAATCTGTGCTGTCTTTTGGAACTCTGCTACCATCATGAAGAAGATATATCCTGCACCTTAACAAAAAAAGCAAGAGAGTTCCAGAAAAACATCTATTTCTGCTTTATTGACTATGCCAAAGCCTTTGACTGTGTGGATCACAATAAACTGTGGAAAATTCTGAAAGAGATGGGAATACCAGACCACCTGACCTGCCTCTTGAGAAATCTGTATGCAGGTCAGGAAGCAACAGTTAGAACTGGACATGGAACAACAGACTGGTTCCAAATAGGAAAAGGAGTACGTCAAGGTTGTATATTGTCACCCTGCTTATTTAACGTCTATGCAGAGTACATCATGAGAAATGCTGGGCTGGAAGAAACACAAGCTGGAATCAAGATTGCCGGGAGAAATATCAATAACCTCAGATATGCGGGTGACACCACCCTTATGGCAGAGAGTGAAGAAGAACTAAAGAGCCTCTTGATGAAGGTGAAAGAGGAGAGTGAAAAACTTGGCTTAAAGCTCAACATTTAGAAAACTAAGATCATGGCATCCGGTCCCATCACTTCATAGCAAATAGATGGGGAAACTGTGGAAACAGTGTCAGACTTTATTTGTTGGGCTCCAAAATCACTGCAGATGGTGATTGCAGCCATGAAATTAAAAAGACGCTTACTCCTTGGAAGGAAAGTTATGACAAACCTAGACAGCATATTAAAAAGCAGAGACATTACTTTACCAACAAAGGTCCGTCTAGTCAAGACTATGGTTTTTCCAGTGGTCATGTATGGATGCGAGAGTTGGACTATAAAGAAAGCTGAGCACCGAAGAATTGATGGTTTTGAACTGTTGTGTTGGAGAAGACTCTTGAGAGTCCCTTGGACTGCAAGGAGATCCAACCAGTCCATCCTAAAGGAGATCAGTCCTGGGTGTTCATTGGAAGGACTGATGTTGAAGCTGAAATGCCAATACTTTGGTCACCTGATGTGAAGAGCTGACTCATTTGAAAAGACCCTGATGCTGGGAAGGATGGAGGGCAGGAGGAGAAGGAGACGACAGAGGATGAGATGGTTGGATGGCATCACCGACTCAATGGATATGGATTTGGGTTAACTCCAGGAGTTGGTGATGGTCTGGGAGGCCTGGCGTGCTGCGGTTCGTGGGGTCACAAACAGTCGGACACGACTGAGAGACTGAATTGGAATTGGATATCTATGACATACAATGAACAAATCAATCAATAAAAATGGTCAACAAAATCCACAGAAAGAAATGTAAATGGGTATCATGTATGTAAAGAGGTGTCCAATTTCAGGAGTAGAGCAGTGCAAAGGGGAACAATAATAAGACCCACTTTACAACCATCAGATTGTCCAAAGTGAGAAAGTTGGATAAAACCAAACGTGGGCAAACAGAAATTCTTGTGTATCCCTCCTCTCAACTCCGTGCTGTGGCAGGGTGGAGATTTGAGAGGGAGCTCAGAGGGGCTGAACCTCTCCCACCCAACATCAATAAAACCAAGCTCAAACCTGGTTTTCAAGTTTCTTTCCAAAAGTCCTGCATCCTAGTAAATTGTTTATGAGATGGGAATAATTTGATAGTGAAAATATTAGAAATTCTAGGTTAGTGCTCACCACCTTGACATAGTGTCTTAGTTGTAGATGCTACAACAAAGTACCATAGACTGGTTGGCTTCTAAACTACAGACATTCCTCAGAGTTCAGGAGGCTGGAAGATCAAGATCATGGCCAGCATGTCAGGTTCTGGTGAGGTTCTCCTGGAGGTTGGTTGCAGGCTGCTGTCTTCCTGTTATATCCTTACAGAGCAGAGAGCAAAGGGAGGAGGCGTGCTTTCTCTTAACTCTATAAAGGCACTAGTCCCACTTATGAGGGCTGCACTCTCATGATCTCATCTAATTCTAGTTATCCCCGAAAGATTCTACTTCCTATTAACATTGCATTATGTGGTAGCATTTCAAGACCTGAATTTGGGGAGGGTTACTAGCAGTCAGTCCATAGCACGTTACATAATCTCATTGACAATACATCACTGGGCAATTTGAGAGTATACCAAGCCTCTCTTTCCAAAAAAAGAGCTCTGTAAGGAACAAAAAAGGCACAAAATGCACACCTCTCTCCAAGACTCTCACAGAATTTCATGTGGCCATCCTCTTATTGTATGTGTGTGTGCTCAGTCATGTGCAACTCTTTGCGACCCTATGGACTATAGCCTGCCAGGCTCCTCTGTGCATGGAATTCTCCAGGCGAGAATACTGGAGTGGGTAGCCATTCCCTTCTCCAGGGGATCTTCCAAACCCAGGGATGGAACCTGCATCTCCTGTGTCTCCTTGCATCTCTTGCATCTCCTGCATTGGCAGGCGGATTCTTTACCACTGAGCCACCTGGGAAGTGCCATCCTCTTAGTCTCACGATGTTAGAGTGGTTCCTCTTCCTATCAAAGCATCATACCCAGAAACTCTGCATGCGGGGTGAAGGGGGGGCATCAGTCTTGGCCCACAGCATTGCATAGAACTTGAGATCCAGTTATAAATTAGTCCCTGAGGGGCATGAGAACATCCCAGTAATTTGTTCTGACAAAAGCTAGATTAAACATTTCTAGGTCATTTGGTGCTCAGTGTGGCTCAATTAGACACACCAGAACCCACAGGCATCTGGCTTGTTGTATTTTTGGGGAGCAAACCAGTTTGGGACA
Source organism: Giraffa tippelskirchi (assembly GCF_054371585.1). Taxonomy (NCBI): domain Eukaryota; kingdom Metazoa; phylum Chordata; class Mammalia; order Artiodactyla; family Giraffidae; genus Giraffa; species Giraffa tippelskirchi. The sequence continues at coordinate 125,373,689 of NC_137276.1, read as the reverse complement.
GAAAGTCACCAAGGCAACTTCGTGTGGCTGGGAGACAGGAAGCCATAAACCCTCCTCATCCCAGGCTTTGGGATAGACACCCTTTAGGTACCATTTGGTGCCATCAGCTTGTTAGGTTATGTTAATGGGTATATGCATTCTAAAAGAACATAGATTTGCTTATTTATTTTCTTTTTCATATAGACTTCAAAGTGCCATTATTAATACAAGCACTGCTATGAAAGATGTCAGATCTCATTTTTTAAGATTTTAAATCTCAAATTTGGGTTGTCTTTGCTATTTTATATTCAGAAGCTTTGTGTGATTCATCCCACAGCGTGTGTTATTGGATTCCTTAGGATTTCATATATTCCAGCAACTTGTAATGGTTTGTGTAAACATTATACCTGCCTTGCATTAAATGAAAGAGTTTAGTCATTTTAAATGCAGAGTAGTCCCCATAGGATCTCTATCTTTTAAAATTGATTTTGCTTTTAAGCTAGTGACTTCATTATTTTTCTTTTAAAACTCAACTTATGTAGAACCATTTTCTCGTGTGACATTAGTTTCAAACTAGCTTTTGTCTTGTGTAATTTTCCTGAAGAATTTTTGGTCATAATGGGGGTGGCTGAGCAAATCTGACAAGATAGATACATTTCCCCCAATTTACCTCATTTGAACAGCTTGGTATTTGCTTAGTATTCTATGGTATAAATACGAGGGCTTCCCTGATGGCTCAGTTGGTAAAGAATCTACCTGCAAAGCAGGAGACCCGGGTTCGATTCCTGGGTTGGGAAAATCCCCTAGAGAAGGAAATAGCAACCTACTCCAGTATTCTTGCCTGGGGAATCCCATGGACAGAGGAGCCTGACAGGCTACAGTCCATGGGGTTGCAAGAGCCAGACACTACTTAGCGACAGACAGACCATGGTATAGAACAACAGAAGGATTTTACAAATTGTTTTCAGGTTTAAATTACCTAACAAAGTTCTATACATTTTGTTTTACAGGTTTAATGGGTTTGATAAATTTACCCTTTCAGTTCCTATTTGCACAAAAAAACCAAACCAAACCAAAACAATGTTAGATGTTACAAAGTAGGTGGTAGTGACTTAACCATATGCGTGTTGCCAGGCCCGAGAACCTCTTCCATCCTTGTCAAGGGGAATGCTAACCTTCTCTCCTTTCATGCAGCACCTATACATATTTTTAAAGGGGGATTAAAACCACCAACAGCAACAGTGTTTTAAAGGGGGATTAAAACCACCAACAGCAACAGTGGCAGCTCTTAAACATCAAGTTAGGATACTTGTTGAAAAGTAAAGACGTGGACTAAATGCATCCAGTGTCTGAGTGCACATCAGATGATGAAGAGCAGCTTCCCCTCTGTGGGAATGCTAAAACTATTCTCACTGCATCTCCTTTCCTTGCCTTCCCTTTGAACATTTGCATGGGATATTATTTTAGCACTATATAGGGAGCCAACTACATAATAAGCACTTGTGTAATGCTCTGGGGTTGCCAGGAAGCTTAGCAGTTACTTGTCCAGTCAACCATTGAATAAAGTGTCATAGGACTTTTCCCAGGTTAGAGGATGCCTCTAGAGGGTTAGCAGTTATTGATATCATTTTCTTTGCAATGAGATGGACAGTTTAGGACTCTTTAAGTCAAAGGGTTTTGTATACCCATTTTTTACTGTCAAATACAGTGCTAGGAAATAATCTTATTTTGTCTACCTTGCTTTGAGTTTTCTGTCAAAAGTGAGATTTAAAGAGGTGAATAGCTCTGGAACTCAAGGTGGCAGAGCTTCTTGCTGATGGGATATAGTAGAAAGGTTTTGCTCATAGTTGTCCGGTCTTTGGCAGAAATGCGGTAGGTATTTCAGTAGAGAACAGTAGTAATGGGAAGATGGTCTGGTTCTTTTCTTGGACTTTATTCAGAGCAGAAATCTTGGGTCCATTGTGTCCGTCAATGATAATTCTCTTAATTCACCCAGGATGATGGGACATGAGAGTATTTCTGTCCTCTAGAAGAACCATAGGAAGCAAGTTAGCACAATCTTCTAACAAAGAAGCTTTTTTAAAAAAGTATATGTTTATTTATTTATGGCTGTGCTGGGTCTTCATTGCTGCTGCTGCTGCTAAGTCGCTTCAGTCATGTCCGACTCTGTGCGACCCCATAGATGGCAGCCCACTAGGCTCCCCCGTCCCTGGGATTCTCCAGGCAAGAACACTGGAGTGGGTTGCCATTTCCTTCTCCAATGCGTGAAAGTGAAAAGTGAAAGTGAAGTCACTCAGTCGTGTCCAACTCTTAGTGACCCCGTGGATTGCAGCCCACCAGGCTCCTCTGTCCATGGGATTCTCCAGGCAAGAGTACTGGAGTGGGGTGCCATTGCCTTCTCTACATGTGGGCTTTCTCTAGTTGCAGCAAGCGGGAGCTGCTCTTCCAGTTGTGGTGCGCAGCTTCTCGTTGTGGTGTCTTCCCTTGTGGAGCACAGGCTCTAGGCTTGCAGGCTTTAGTCATTGTGACCTGTGGGCTCAGTAGTTGTAGCACGTGGGCTCTAGCGGTCAGGCTCAGTAGTTGTGTTGCACAAGCTTAGTTGCCTCATGATGTGTGGAATCTTCCTGCAACAGGGATTGAATCTGCCCCCTGCATTGGCAGGTGGATTCTTAACCACCAGACCACCAGGGAAGTTCTAATGAAGAGCTTTGAGCAAAGTTTGTGGCAGGTGTTATATTTTCTCCTCTTGCAATGTATTCATCTTCTGGAAAGGAGGCACATAGATCTTCTTGTAAATAGCTTGCAAGCAATAGTTATGGTCTTATTAACTTCCTTTCGTTCCTCAAGGAAAAGAAAAATAATTCCATAGTTACATTAGATTGTCCCAGGAGCTTTGAAGCTCTCTTCTAACATATGGTTCTTTGATTTTATCAGTTGGAAACCAATGTCTGAGACGTTATTCTTTGATGCATAAAATATCCTCTTATTTGATCTCTTAAGCTAAAAAAGATGGATGATTGTCTGCCTTGATGACAGTGTAAGAATACTAAGACCATAATCCCAAGTCCAATAAATGCTTGGAATTTCTATGCAGGAGTATTTTCACCCTGGCAGTCTGGAAATGACCATTTACAGATTTCAGATTGGTCACAAGTTTGTATACGTATTTGACTTATTGTTTTGCTTTCACTTAGTTTGCAACATTAGGATTCTTATTCTTCCTTTTTTATTTTGCAAATGTAAAAATATAAAGGTTTATGATAAATCTGTAAGTAACAATAGGGAGCAGAAAGATATTGTCTATTGTTTGCTGTTGGTAGGATAAGGAGAGGGGCAAACTTTATTTCAGATGAGCAAAGGAACAACAAAAGACCAAAAAGTAGTAATATGACTATGCTGGGCAGAATGGAGATGGGGCAGTGTGAGTGAGCTCATTTGTGAGAAGAATAGTTAATACAGAAAATTAGTAAATCAAGAAAGTATCAAAAGTGTATTGTTTAGAGATATCAAAGTAACCATCAGAAGAACTATAAACGATATTGGGAGAAAGTGGTTCCTCCTGAGGAGTGAGACTGTTTATCATGAAATCCATACTATTCAATATTTTTATCTACATGCATCTATTACTTTGATGAAAAATTTAAAAAATAACTCTGTGTGTGGTTCAACTTTCCAAAGCTATGTAAAGATACAATTAAATCTCCACATCTCCTTCGCACTTCCTCTCTGCTGAAGTGACTGATGTGTTTTTCAGATATTTACAAGCAAGTATGCTGGTGTGTCATGTATATATTTCCGTTCCATATAGGATTCTTTTTGTTGTGTTATCTTTTCTTATTACAACAAATACATTTTCTAAGTAAGTCTGATCTAAATTGGAGTCTAAAAGCTGAGGCAAGTTTTAATTCACCTCAGTATACTGGATTTGAGGCAGATGTTATGGCCCTAAACACTGTTTATGATTCTTGAGCAGCACCATTTTCCTTCTGTAAACTCGGTATTACCTTAATTACAGACTCTTGGGTATCATTGTTTTTTGCATTTGCAAGGTACTGACTGTAACATAACTCAGCTTCATCTATCTATTTATATCTATTTATCTATCTTATTGAAGTATAGTTGACATACTATTATCAGTTACATGTGAAAAAAGTGAAAGTGTTAGTTTACTCAGTTATGTCCAAATCTTTGTGACCCCATGGAGGACAAGGGTCCTCTATCCATGGAATTCTCCAGGCAGGAATACTGGAGTGGGTAGCATTCCCTTCTCCAGGGAAGTTTCCAGACCTAGGGATTGAACCTGGGTCTCCTGCACTGTAGGTAGATTTTTTACCACCTAAGCCACCAGGGAGGCCCTGTGTGCAATTTTAAACATCATACACTATTTATATTATCATAAAATAATGGTTATATTCCCTGTGTTGGACAACGTATCCTCATAGCTTGTCTATTTTATACATGACAGTTTGCTCCTCTTAACCCCTCACCCATATTGCTCAGCTTATTTAAATTAACACACATGGTTTCTTAATCCTGCTAAGGTTTTTCAGTAATTAGTACTTCAATTATTTTGTCCTTATTTAGTGCCTAATTTATAGCCTTGGTCATTTAAATATAAAAAACTCATTGGAAGTTCAGGTCCCTGTAGCTACTAGAATCAAGCATTTAAATCACAGTTGCAATATGTCCTTGAATTCTGTATCCCTCCACATTCTAGGGCAACATGACTTTCTCAAAAGGTCAAGGTAGGCCTCTGTCACATCCCTGACAGATGATCATCCTTCTTCTTCCTAAACATCCACAGATATAAGCTCACTACCTCCTGAGGCTAAGGGAGTGGATGCTGAAAAATGTGATAAGTGGGTCTAGGGATTGAGAGATTGAGTGTACACTAAGGACAGGAAATCATACTTAAGGACTGGAATCTTAGAGTTTAAATTTGGGTCGTTGAATTATTGGGGATATAGGATATAGGATTTGGGCTACGCCTATATGGATGATCAAAGTGGATAAAGCCTAATAAGGTAACGGAAGCTCAGGAAGTTGTGGAGACAGGAGCCCTCCTGTTGGATAAGTGGATTCCTGTTGTCCAAGATGATGGCAGAGGTGGTTGGGTATAATGGTGTCAAAGAGTCAGTGAATATTGGAAATAAACCTAGAGGTCACTAATTGCCATCTACAAAGAAAGAGAGGAAAAATATCTGCAAAGTTACCATTTCAGGTGCTATTAGGATGATTTCATATTTCTCAGTCATATATCTTTCATAAATCAGATTTATTACTGTGATTCTCTTTCCTGAATGCCATTCTCCTATACATATACTAAGACCTGAAGGCTTTTCCAAGAACAAACACTACTAGAAAAAAGTCATGGTGTGTATTTCCACATAGAAACTGGCAGCAAAAGATTGCACAGTGAGGGTGATACACTCAGAAGTTCTATACACTCAGCCCCTGGAAAAAGAAAACTAAACAACAACAAAAATACCCTTCTCCTACAGAGAAATAGACTTAATTTCACCAAAAAATGAACATGAACATTTTTTGGAGACTGCACCATTTTAGAAAAAAAAAAGATGGAACAATGGAAAAGCTACGCTATGCTTTGTTGTGCATATAATTTGAAAATGTTTGTTAATTACATGATCTACGCCCAGTGATGGGCTTATGTGCATGGCGTCCAGACTATGATATTTTCCAAATCTTGGACCAAGTCTGATAAGAGTGGTGTTGATTTTGTTGCCATCTTTAAAGTTCCATCTTCTGCAAAACTGGGGCTTGGTGTGCTTTCCTTAACATTTTATTCAAATGCCAGGGTGCTCTCTCTTTATGGGGAAAACTGACATGTTTTAAACATAGACAAGTAGAAATTCTTAAACTGTGGAATGTTGAGACCAGGGTACCTGTGTCTGCCTGAGGTTGAATTCCCAAGCCACCTGACTATCCCTGACCTAAGTTAGGTTTTGGTGAGAACTGTATACTCCAAAAGAGGTGGTAATGCTCCCTCATATTCCATGTGCTCCCCTGCTTTGCTGAGCCTCTTTGAAGTGAGGTTGAAAACCGTGTCTGGTTTTGGCTAACAGATAGTGAATAGAAGAGAGATGTGCTTCTTTTAATCAGAGGCATTTCAGAGGCAGTATGAGCTCTTTACCTTTTCTCTTGCTTTGTTCCACAATCCTGAAATCGTGATGGAGGGAGTCTGTATCTCTAAGTCACCATGTGGGAGATAAGTTACCTTGGGGAATTGCTTGCCTGTGTTGGCTTTGAATGACTGGAGAAATAAATTGCTGTCATGTTAAGCCACTGAGATTTGGGGTTTGTAATACTTTGTTAGAACAGTCCAGCTTAACCTGATGAATAAACCTCCTAGCCAGAAGACTCTTATGTGGGAGCTGAAAGCTCAGGAGGGGTATGATTTGAACCTCTTCATGTCTCTTTTAATCTCTGGTTTCCTTTTAGTCCAACTCATCAGAAGATATGCTGGCTACTAAAGATTTGCTGAGGAAATTGGATATTTTTCACTAAAATGAAATTTGGGGCTTTATATATTAGTTTCAGTTATCGACATGATCTTATTACTCGGATGCAAAATTGACTATGAGAAAAGTGAGAAATTTAATTTTTGAGGAGGGTGCAGAGAAATGGAATAGATAATTATATTGAGGCTACATGACTAAAGCATTGCATAGACTTCTTTTGCCTGTAAAAATGGTCAGTCTTTTTATTTTTGGTTAAAAATCTGAGATGTTAAGCAGAGATTCTTACCTATTCTCTATTTTCCTCCTCTTTGTGGTAAGAAGGAATTGCATCAGTCATTTGCATTTTCCCCAGGAAAATAAGGACTCCGTTTCTTTTCCTGAGGATTTGGGCCATAGGCAAGCATTTCACCCTGTCTTCATTGTCCCCTCTAACATCCATCACAGCACTGTGCTGATTCCCTGCATTCATCTGTTATAATCTTTTTTCCCTTCTTATATATTGAAGTATTCAATATAATTGACTTACAATATTCCATTAATTTCAGGTGTATAGCATAGAGATTGGATATTGTTATATATTGCAAAATGGTCACCACCATGAGTCTAGCTACTACCTGTCACAAAGTTTTTACAATATTATTGATTATATTTCCTATGCTGTACATTACATCCCCATGACTTATTATTTTGTAACTGAAATCTGTATCTCTTAATCTCCTTTCAGCTATTTCACTGAACCTCTCCACCCTCTTTCCTCTGGCAACTGCCAAGTTGTTCTCTGTGTCTATACATTTGCTTCTGTTTTGTTATGTTTGTTCAGTTGCTTTGTTTTTTATATTCTACATGTAAGTGAAACCAGACAGCATTTGTCCTTCTCTGTCTGACTCATTTTACTTAGTATGTTACCCTCTAGGCCCATCCATGTTGTCACAAATGGTAAGATTTCATTATTTTTTATGGTTAATAATATTCCATTATTAACCACTTTTCCTTATCTATTCATTTATTCTTAGACACGTTGCTGCCATATACTGGTCATTATATATGTTACAATGAGCATTGGGGTACATATATCTTATCAAATTAGTGTTTTTATTTTTTGTTGAAAAAAAGTACCCAGAAGTGAAACTGCTGGATTGTGTGGTGATAATTCTATTTTTAAATTTTGGGGGTAATCTCCCAAACAATCTATGCTGTTTTCTATAGTGACTGCACCAATTTAATACAATCCCACCAACAGTCCACGAGTGTTTCCTTTTCTCCACATCATCGTTAGCAGTTGTTATTTTTTGTCTTCTTGATAATAATCAGTCTTACAGATGTGAGGTGATATCCCCCTGTAGTTTTGATTTGCATTTCCCTTATGATTAGTAATGCTAAGCATCTTTTCAAGTGTCTTTTTGATCAGGTTGTTTATTTTTGATGTTAACTTGTGTAAGTTCTTTGTATATTTTAGGTATTAACCCCTTATCTGATATGTGATTTGCAAATGTCTTCTCTCATTAAGTAGGCTGCCTTGTCATTTTGTTGATAGTTTCCTTCACTATGCAAAAGCTTTTTAGTCTGCAGTAGTCCCATTTCTTTAGTTTTGCTTTGGTTTTCCTTGCCTGAGGAGATAACATGAAAAAAAAGCAATTCATTCATTTCTAAGAATGACGTCAAAGACCTATGTTTCTTCTAAAAAGTCTTATGGTTTCAGGACTTACATTTAATTTTTAATCATCCAGGATACAAACCTGAGTAACGAGGCTCCAGAATTTGTGCTCCTTACACAGGAAAGGTCATGGATGGAAGGGGTCTGTCTCTCACACATTCTTATAATTGAGATGATTTTTTAATTTTCTCTTTAAAATATTGCTGCCAAAGCACAGTCATTTTCCCCTTTAGACATTTTCAATGACAAACAACTCACTACCTTTTAAAGTAGACTGCCCATCTTCCGAAAAATTCAAATTTTTGAACAGCATCTCTAATTATTGAAATAAAAGCTTTACTCCCCCTGTTCCTATTTCTTTCCCTTGGCACAGGAAACAGCTCCAATCCTTCCTCCAATTGACAGTCCTCTGACACAGGACACCATCTACCATGAGCCCCCTGAATTCTCTCTTCTTCTGATGGTACATCCCTAGCTTCCTGATGGTTGCCCATTTAAGACATGGTTTCACATATACTTGTCCTGGCCTCTGATACCTCTTCTGAAAGTACTCTATGTGCTTCAGTGTTCATCTTTCAACTCAAAGCTCTTCTTGAATTAAGCCTCTCAACTGAACTTCACAAATCATAGTAACCTGTCCACTCCCTTTAAAGTTTCTCACCTTTGGCTTTTATTGTGGTATCTGAATATATTTCTTTTATTTGCTAATATGATGCCTTAGTTAGGTTCTTTTAGGTTTCAAGAAGAAAAGACAAAACTCAAGTTCAGGAGATAAAGAGTTGCAGTAAGGCTATGTGAGGAAATGGGGAGCCGTGGGCCAGGCTGAGGCCACTGCAGCAACTCTGGGCACCGCAGGAATTTCAGGAGGTTTCCTCCGGGAGCTGAGCCTGTACCTGCATCCCCTCTCTGCAGCCCGGTCACTACAGTAACTCAGCGAGTCTCTGGTGTGCACCTCTTCCTCCTGCCTTCTGGCTACTTGATGCTTTCTTCTCTCCTACCTTGGCTCCTACTGCTTTGGAGCTTCTTCCTGCCACTTCTCTTTGTAGTTTTTCAGGTTCACATTAAGACATTTTAGACCAGAAAATGTGTAGGCTGCCCTCCCTCTCCTGATCTGAATTTCAAAGTAAATGCCATACAGAGTTTCATAAGATAAATATAAATAAATCTAGAAAATTTCTGATATTTTTCCTCCATGATGATGAATTTTTTATAAAATAAAATAGCAGTTATTTCTAAAATATTTTTTTTGATACTCTGGTGGTTAGATATGAACTTGGTTTGCATATTTGGTAAACAGAATGTTTTTTATTCCCTCTACCAACTGCTATTTCTTGCTTCTTATTATTTTTTTAATAATGCTGGGGTCTCGAAAGGCCTAAGCAATGAGATCTGATCAGCTTAATTAGGTCACAATTGTGCCTGTTGGGCAGGGTCCCTGAGCCAGGCTTCTCTTCAGTCAGGCATGCCTTCATGGTCCAGCCAGCTGTAACCAGGGTTGCAGGGCCACGTGGTACCAATGAACTAACTGGGTGGGTATGGCTGGAATCTCAGAGCAGGTGATGGGCCTGACAGACAGAGTGCCTGGCTGTTCATACATTTCCTATACACACCACTGGAGGACTTGCTTACTGCCACATGCCACACCATGATCAATTCCTTCACTATGAAATGTGATACACTCAGCAAAGTTCAAACTGTTCCAGGTCGCCAACCTTTCCAGGGACACTGGTCTTCACAGACTAGGGTTCCAGGAAGCCATGTGGCCCTAGCCAGGCCATGTTAGTGTCTGCAGGTGGCAAGGGGGCAGGGGAAGCCACCAGGTTCTCCACCTACATGGACACTTTCACCCTCCTTTCTTCTCCACCTGAGTTTGGGGGGGAGACTGGCTGGGGACCTTTGGAGGGTACTAGACGGAGGAGCCTGGTGGGCTGCAGTCCATGGGGTCTCGAAGAGTTGAACACGACTGAGCGACTTCACTTTCACTTTTCACTTTCATGCATTGGAGAAGGAAATGGCAACCCACTCCAGTGTTCTTGCCTGAGAATCCCAGGGACGGGGGAGCCTGGTGGGCTGCGGTCTATGGGGTCGCACAGAGTCGGACACAGCTGAAGCGACTTAGCAGCAGCAATAGTATTGTTATGGCTTTATGTTGGTTGAAGATTTCAGTGATATTGGATTAGATGTGTCTATTTTTTTAAAAAGTTTTTTCTTCTCTTTAATTTACAATATTGTGTTGGCCTCTACCATGCAACAACATAAGTCAGAAATAGAAAAACAAATTTCACAGACGTCTCTATTTTTGCTCTAATCTTGCCATTGTTTTTCCAAGGAGGTGAGATCAGTGTGTAGAAACAGTCCATGAATTCTCCATGTGAACACAGACATTGAACCACAGGCAGACCCCAGAGAGCCATCTGCTGGGCCCTCATCTTCCCTTGATGCTCCCTTATGCTTATCTGGAGGTCCCTTTGGTGGGCACATTTGAACTCTCCTGATTGCTTCTACTTGGCCCTGGAGGTTTCCCTTCTCCTTGCACTCTGCCTGTGACAGCTGATGTTTGTTGTGGGACAGCCTATCAAATTGCCCAACGGTAAAGACCTTGTTTCCTGAGGTGCAAGGTTGGGGAGGTTGCTGGTAGATTGGGGAGAAAATGTGGACTGTTTTTATTTTCCTGCTTGGGAGTAATTACACGGAAAGGCGATGCCCTGGGCATGTTCCCCACCAGCAGCAGCTGTCACTGGTCGTGGGGAAAGAAGTGCAGGCTCTCCTCCCCTCCCTACTTCCCTTTTCCCTGAAAGCCCAAGGTAATAAAATCAAATCAAGCATTACTCTTTTTTACATTGAAAATGCTCTTGATTTGAATTATGGATTTAAGTGGCTCCTAAACAGAGTCCCCAAGGGGCTCCAAGTGCTGCCAGATGGCAGGGGAGCCATGCAGGGGAGCTGCATCAGCTGTCTCTGACAGAGATGATGCCATTGGAGGGACCCTTCTTCCTCCGTGGGGGGAAACCAGTCACTGCCATCTCCAACTCAAGGTTTTTCTCACCTTACTGAAATTGTATTTTGTATTTAGTCAGATTCCCTTCCCAGGGTGGATTCAGAGACCTTCTTCCACCTTTTGGGCAGCTGGATCCATTTACGGGTCACATACAGGCCCCTGATGTTGAGCCAGGTTATTCTCTTGGGCTTTGAAGACACTAGATATGGGTTTGGGGAAGACTGGAGAAGCTACTGGTCTATAAAAGTCTTTGAGGAAGTGGGAGAGATGGGGAAGAAATGCACAGGGAGAAGAGAGAATCTATCAGAAATTAGATAGAATTTCCTCCCCAGGGTGGGGCTTCCCAGGTGGTGCTTGTGGCAAAGAATCCACCTGTCGATGTAGGAGACACAAGAGGCTTGGATGCAATCCCTGGGTAAAGAAGATCCCCTGGAGGAGGGCATGGCAACCCACTCCAGTGTTCTTGCATGGAGAATCCCATGGACAGAGGAGCCTGGTGGGCTACAGTCCACAGGGTTGCAAAAGAATCAGACATGCCTGAGCACACAGTACACACCTCAGGGTGGCCAAGGCTCTCTGGAGCTGGATATGGGGTTCAATTCTGCCACCTATTTCCAGACTCTGAACTAACTCGCAATTCTCTTTCAGGATTCTGTCAATTTTGCAGTGGTTCAGAACATCTTGCTTTCCTTCAGTGTCCACTGGACATCTGTTCATCATCTCACCCATGTTCCCACCAAAGATGGATCTGCTACTACACACTGATGCTCTGCCACCTGCGTGCGGCATGAGAAAGAATACAGAATCAAGGGTGTGCTTCTCTGATCGGGAACATCCTGGAGTAATCTTCTCACAGAGGTTTCTCCTTGGTTGCAATGAGCGTTTCTCCTCCTGACACATCCTGTCCTCTAAATTGTATGTTATGCCAGTGGTGGCTGTGATTTTGGAGCTATTCCTTTACAGTATTCTAGCAAAATGATTGTGGAGTGTGCTGTCTGTGCCTAAGTCCTTTATTCCGCATCTTAAAATTCACATTCTGCCTCGCAATGTTTAGAAGAACAAATACATTAAATGGATAAACACTTTGGGGAAAAAAACATAGGAGCTATTACCTAGGATGAGGTTCCCACACATGGCTGAGCTCCAGAATCCCCTCAGGAGCTTTTATTATTATTTAAAAAATTTTTAAATATATTTGTTTTTGACTGCACTGGGTCTTCATTGCTACACGTGAGCTTTCTCTAGTTGCAGAGAGTGGGGGCTACTCTCTAGTTGTGGTGTGTGGGCTTCCCATTGTGGTGCCTTCTCTTGGTGCAGAGCATAGGCTCTAGGGCGAGAGGGCTTCAGCAGTTGTGGTCCTTGGGCTTAGTTGCTCTGCAGCATATGGTATCTTCCTGGACCAGGGACTGAACCTGTGTCCCTTGCATTGACAAGCAGATTCTTAACCAATGGATCACCAGAGAAGTCCTCCTCAAGAGCCTTTAGAGATTCAGCATCCCTGGGTTCCACCCCAGACCTATTGAGTCTGAATCTCCAGGTGTGAGGCCTGGGAATTTCTGTTTCAAAAATTCCCCAGATGATTTTGATGTTCGCTTGGCTTTGAGAACTCTTGCGGGTGTGTGTGTGTGTGTGTGTGTGTGTGTGTGTGTGTGTGTGTGACAGTCACAGTCAAGAGGTGGCAACTAAGCTCATAGATAAATGACAAGTGCTAGTTGAACCCCTGAGCAAAGTTCTCTGGAAGCTCACTCCATGCCAGAGGAGCAAGGAGAGGTAAGGAAAGGGAGTGATATCAGGTGAGTTCTTGAAGGATGAATAGTTTTCCAAGAAAGATATAGGTGCAAAGAGATCTCAGGCACTGGAAATACCACTCACCAAAGTGTGGAGGTGTTGAGGAAATGTGGGGAGTTGAGTATGGAAGGAGACTGGGGTACCCTTGGCAAACACAAAGAATGAGTCTGGTATTGGGGCCCATAAGATGTAGTGCGTGGTTAAGAGGAAAGTCTATGGCTTGAGTCTGGCATTTCTATACAGTGCCCCTGGGTTGATGTCCAAGAGAAAATGTGAAATGGTTTGAGATCCAAGAAAGCTGTCTGGGTGGAGACCTAATTTTGGAAACCAAAGCATACAGTTAAGCTGCTAGGCATCTGTGCCGCTGGGTGCTGCCATGAGAGCTGTAACATAACATAGACTCCAGAGGTAGTCCTGGGAAACTGAGGCCTCTAAAACTCTGGAGGGCACCCACCACTTTCTATAGACATAGTTTCAGAGGATTCTCATGTCTGGACAGAGTCCTCTTAAGGTTGACTCTGCAGTGGGTGCAGTTGTAGGGTGAGGTGCCTCATGGGCTGTATCCTGCCGGGCTCCTCCGTCCATGGGATTTTCCAGGCAAGAATACTGGAGTGGGTTGCCATTTCCTTCTCCAGGGGATTTTCCCCACCCAGGAATCAAAACTGTATCTCCAACATCTCCTGCCTTGGCAGATGGGTTCTTTAACTGTAGAGCCATTGGGGCTTCTTTCAAAATATGATCCTCTGCTCTCTTTAGCTGCCCATGATCACAAATGTGGTAAGGCTATTGACTGAACCCCTCTGACCACCATCCCTTCTTCCAACAAAGAGCTGATACCAGAGCACAGGATCTTCTCACTCATGGGTTTATCTGACAAACACTTATTGAGCATCTGCTCTGAGCTAGGCATTGGCTTTGGCTTGGCGGACATGAAGTTAAATAAGACACAATACCTGAGTATACGTCTACTTCTGCCACAGATGCTATTTTTAAAGCTCTGTGTCCCCTCCTGTATTTTTTGTCTCTGAGCAGAGGAGGGTCAATAGCCTGCCATTTCTTACCAAAAAATGTGCTACAGGTTGAATAAATTCCAATGAACAAAGAAAATCTGAAGAATCTATTTTTAACTTATTTTATTCTTCGACAAAGAGTTTTAATATTGCATCTTGGGTATAAGTCATTCCCCTAGGAGAGCTCTTTTTGAGAACAATTGCTTGAATACCGTTTAGTTCTGAATTATCTTTTTGGATAACAAAAACTTTTGGTGAACAATGATGAAAATAATATGAAGAAATAGATGCTCTGGAAGATGCCATGTGTTAAAAGAGGGAGCAAAAATCTCAGACATTTTTAGTGCTATGTCTGGTCTCTATACAAAAACCTGCCAGCTTCATGCTGTTTTTTAGTCAATTTCACAGTGGGGAACAGAGAAAGGCTGATGGCTTAAGAGAAACAAGTGCAAAGTTGGCAACACAATTGCTGAAACATTTCCTCCAAAGGAGAGCTTTTTATTTGTAGCTAAATATATGGAAATAAAAACCAAATGGAAGTGTAGGCATACCTATGGGGGCGGGGTAGAGGGCCAAGTGATGTTTGTGGGAACTACAGCCTCCAGGGAGGGTTGAGGAAAACGGGGAACTTTAGGCACCTAAACTGACTGTAAGTGTGCAGAGTGCAAGCGTTACTGTCCTTCTGGTCTGAGAAAAGGGCATCACCCAGAGTCAGCACCTGATCCTCACCCCAGCTCTGTCACTCCTCAGTACCCTTGGTAGGTCTCAGTAAATATTTATTGAGTGAATAATTTGTTTGTATTTTATTAATGTTAACATGAACAAGTGCTCTACGGCAATGATGGTTCTGGCAGTATTATCATTTTCCCAAAGTTCAGCTATTAGCAGCAAACCCAAGAGAAACTTAATTGAATTACTCTTCATTTCCATGTCAGATTTTTTTTAAGGGAAGGGGACTATTTAAGTTGTAGGAACCAACACTTGACCCTCATGACTACCAAGTGTGCCCAAGGCTTCGCCAAAGGAATGTCACTAAAGGAAGGCTAAGAAGGGAACTTGCCCCACACAGTCTGTCCTGTGTACTGAGGAAAAGCAGCTGTTTGGATCTGACAAAGGGGGCCACATTAAATCTGAGCTGTGGTGTGGCTGGTGAATGACAAAGGGGACGTAAAAGCAGCAGTGGGTAAGGACAAGATATCTGTGGAGGTGTCATTTTTCTTGAAAGAAAAGGAGGCAGGAGGTGTTAAGAGTGTTGATAAATGAAAGCAGGACTCTTTCCTGGCTACTGAATGTCTCAAAAGTCCCTCCTTATGGGAGTCCCTTTCTTTTTTTTAAATATTTATCTTATTGAAGTATAGTTGATTTACAGTGTTGTGTTATTTCTGCTGTGCAGCAAAGTGATTCAGTTATATATAAATATATACATATATATTTTTTCATATTCTTGTCCATTATGGTTTATCACAGGATACTGAAGATAGTTCCCTGTGCTATATAGTAGGACCTAGTTGTTTACCCACTCTATATATAATAGTTTGCATATACTAATCCCAAACTCCCAATCTGTCCCTCCCCCCAACCCTGTTCCCCCTTGGCAACCACAAGTGTGATCTCTATGTAAGTCTGTTTCCATTTTGTAGATAAGTTCATTTGTGTCATATTTTAGATTCCACATATGTGATATCATATGGTATTTGTCTTTCTCTTTCTGAATTACTTAGTATTACGATCTCTGGGTCTATCCATGTTGCTACAAATTGCATTATTTCATTCTTTTTATGGCTGAGGAGTATTCCATTGTATATATGTACCACATCTTCTCTACCCATTCATCTGCCAATTTAGATTGCTTCTGTGTCTTGGCTGTTGTGAATAGTGCTTCTATGAACATAGAGGTGCATGTATGTTTTGAATTAGAGTTCTTTTCTGGATATATGCCCAGGAGTGGGATTGCTAGATCATCAGGCAACTCTGTTTTAGGTTTTGAGGAACCGCCATACTGTTATCTATGGGCTGTCTTAAGTTGCTTCAGTCGTGTTAGACTCTTTGCGATCATGTGGACTGTAGCCTGCCAGGTTCCTCTATCCATGGGATTCTCTAGGCAAGAGTACTGGAGTGAGTTGCCATGCTCTCCTCCAGGGGATCTTCTGGACCCAGATATCGAACCTGCAGCTCCTGTGGCTCCTGCATTGCAGGCAGATTCTTTACCACTGAGCCACTGGGGAAGCCCACTGTTATCCATAGTGGGTGCAACAACTTACATTCCCACCAACAGTGTATGAGGGTTCTCTTCTCTCTACATCTCCTGAGAATCTCTTTCTGATCCATATAATAAATAGGATGCATAGTGTTTCTATCAACCAGCATGTGCGCTCTTTAAAAGTCTACTGAAATATGTTTGAAAATATTTCCTCTTCAGTGATATCAATAAAAATTCTAAAGGGAAAACTGAGTCCATAATCAACTAACAAACCAGTTGCTTTTGTTGACCGTGTTCCTTTGCTGCTCTTTTCTGTATATGTGCATCAAGGATAACTCCTGACAGGCCCACCTGGTCATTTGGATCACATGTGGCACAGATGGTATTACACTGTCACGACACACCTTCCCTCACTGTGTATTACGTGCCTGACATTCCCAGGGCTCTTCCCGGAGGCCAGATGCTTTTGGCTGCCATGTGGACCACACTTTTCTGGTCCTGTGGGAGCCTTGCAACCTACCAGCCCCAGACTTTTCCAAGCCCTGCTTTCACATAACAAGGCTGTTCATTCAAAAGGTTGCATTTTTTGGGGGGTGAGTGAGGTGTGGGGTGTAGTAACTCCTTATTCCTAGCACATGCATGGGAAATTCTATCAAATCTTCCTATATTTTGATTTATTTTAAGGCAATACCATTTTATTGATTTATGCATGCATGCTAAGTTGTTTCAGTTGTGTCCAACTTTGTGTCCCCATGGACTGTAGCCCATCAGGCTCTTCTGTCCATGGGGATTCTCCAGATAAGAATACTGGAATGGGTTGCTACATCCTCCTCCAGGTTATTGATTTATATGATTCCAGAAATCAGTCTATAATATCCTAAAGCACACATATCTTGCTTTGTTTAGTAACTTTCCTATTTGGGGATTGTTATACCACTTCCCCAATTCAATGGACATGAATTTGAGCAAACTCCAGGAGACAGTGAAGGACAAGGAAGCCTGGTATGCTACAGTCCATGGGGTCACAGAGAGTCAGACATGACTGAGCAAGTGAACAACAATGACAACAAACGTTTGTTATCTACTGTTCTTTCTTTTGGATTATTTTCTTATTTAATTAACCTTAATTATTGAGGTTAAGTCCCAGGTCCAATCATGAATCAAGGAACTTAAATTTATTTTGGCTTTTACCAAGATGCAGGTCACTGGGACCTGTCTGCAGCTTACAGTCCTGAGACAGAGAATCGTGGTGAGTCTCTTGACAGATTTTCATTCTGTGGAGTGGGGAGCTGTTTCGCATGTTGATGAGTGTGTGTGTATGTGTGTGTGTCAGGCCAGAGAAGTGATGTGCCCCTGATGTGGGTCTTCTTTCTGGAGCTTTTCATTGAGATTCTGTGAAAACAGATATGAGCATGGAGAATATGGTGTGACTGAAAAAATAAGGCAGCCTGTGATTTATTTTAGCAACACTGAGTCTTTAGGTGTGATGTTTACTAGTCTCTGTGGATTGGTTGGATACCTTTCTGCCTGTGCTGTCATTGGTTTAAATAAATTGGGGGGAAAGTATCTACTTTCCCTCTAGACGTAGTGCTGAGTGAAGTCATTTGCTTGGGTAGCCTATCCCTTCTCCAGTGGATCTTCCCGACCCAGGACATTTGCTTTAATATCATGTTAAATCAACTAGGCGAAGCCTGGGCAGAGAAATCTTCTAGTCGATTCCCTGAGTGGACACAGAGTGAGCTCAGCTGGTGATGCTGTGTCCTGAGGCCTGTGGAAGGTGGTGGAGCAGCAGGCACTCCTCAACTGAGAACAGCGGTGCAGAGAAAGGCAGAGAGAAGGGGAAGCGTTGGCAGAGATGGGAAGCCATTGCCCAGGAAGCTACTCACCTCTGCAACAGAGCCACAGCTGACCCTGGTGACCACGTGGTGGAAAACTCAGACCATCCCTTTTGTTCCACCTGAGGGAGGTGAGTCATCAGAGCGTCCTGAGCAAAAGGCCTCTCTACACACAAAGGATTCACCTTCTTTCTCCCCCCACCCTCGCTTTCTCTATCCTCTGGCTTTCAGAAATAAATGAGTATAATGAAAGCTAGGCTTCCCAGGTGGCACAGTGGTAAAGAATCCACCTGGCAGCATAAGAAATGTGGGTTTGACCCCTGGGTTGGAAAGATCCCTTGGAGGAGGGCATGGCAACCCACTCCACTATTCTTGCCTGGAGAATCCCATGGACAGAGGTGCCTGGGGGTCGCAAAAAGTCAAAGACATGACTGAATACACACATACACACATAACAAAAACTAAAGCCATGGGGAAGCTAGTTAACAGATTATATATATGGAAAGTATTCAAGTAAACATTATAGGTAAATGTCCGTGGTTCAAAGGTAAGAAATCTGAATTTAAAAACATCATCTTTTATACTGGGAATTAAAAACAAAGCAAACAAATGAGATTTCACACCTTGTTAGTTATCTTGTTAATCATAAATTACAGGTTCTTTCACTATGAATCTATAGATTCATGGCAGTGAAGTGAAAGCCTCCTGCACTAGTCTGCTAGGGCTGCCACGACAGAGCACCGCAGATGGGTTGAGTTCAGTAACAGACATGTGTCTTCTCATAGGTCTAGAAGCTACAAGTTAAAGATCAAAATGTCAACAAGGTTGCTGCCTTTTGAGGGCTCTCTTCTCAGCTTGTAGACAGTCGTCTTTACTCTGTTTTCACATGGTACTTCTGTGTGTGTGTGTGTGTGTGTGTGTCTGTGTCTGTGTCTGTGTCCTAATCTCTTCTTATGCAGACCACAGTCAGATTGGATTTGTTGTTGTTTAGTTGCTCAGTCATGTCGGACCCTTTGCAACCCCATGGAGGCTGACTCCTCTGTCCACGGGATTCTCCAGGCAGGAATACTGGAGTGGGTTGCCATTTCCTTCTCCAGGGGATCTTCCTGACCCAGGAATCGAACCCGAATTTCCTGCATTGGCAGGCAGATCCTTTACCACTGAGCCACCTGGGAAGCCCAGATTGGATTAGGACCCACCATAATGATCTTATATAACTTTAATTACCTCTTTAAAGACCCTGTCTCCAAATACAGCCACATTCTGAAGTATTGGGGTTAGTTTATATGATTTTCGTTAGTATGAATTTTCAGGAAATAGAATTTAGCCCATCTCATTTCTTAATAAGAATTTTGAGGAACATTCTTAAAATTGTACATATTTTACTGGAGATAGTAGAGAGGAAAATTATTGTATTTCAGGGGGAAAAACTCTAGTTTGTGATAAAAGCACTAAACTGGTAACCAAAATGAATACTGATAACTGCTTCTTGGGTAAAGGCAAATCAGGTTTTGTCACTAAGAAGGGCAGATCTGTAAAATTTTCTTAGACCCCGGAAAATACAGAAATAGCATTTTAATGTGAGGATGAGAAAAGTCTGCTGAAACCCTAACCTCCTTGGCGTGCCTCACTTGTGCTCACTGAAGTCTCTGGATCGTGTTTCTGTTCATATTTTGCACGTTCTCATCCAAAGTCTAGTGTGAATGGCCTTTATAATACATTTACTCATTAGGTGTTCCACCTGTGAATTCTCATACAAGGAAAAAAAATAATCACTTTTACTTACTGACACATTACTTCCCTCTATAAATTTTAGGGATGCAGGAATGCACTTCCACTGAGAGAGATTAATGTGTATAATACTAGGTGCAAGAGTGTTCTGGTGGTGGGCATTGTGCTATTTCTTTTACAGAAAGAAGAGATAAGGACGATGTAAGTAATAAAAGGAGGAGGTGGAGGAAGGAAAAGGAAATTCAAACTTTCCTCCCACTTCAGTAGAGAGACAAGAACCACCAGATCCTAGAATTTTTGTTCTAATTAAACCCCAAAAAGATGTAGACATGGGTATGGAATTGGTAGGGCTTGAAAAAGAAGGTTGGGGTGGGAGAGGGGAGAGAGCATATTACCTGTGTTCTTGCTAAAATCTACCTCTTCTGCAAAACCTGCCTTGAAAATTCCAACTGATATTCATTTAAGCAAATTGTTATAAATTATCCTTTTCACATTCACATTTTTAAAGTTATCACTCATTTTAACTTACCTTTGAAAAGTGCTTCAGCTTCTCCCCTTGAGTCCCATAGTGGACCTTGCAAAGTTTTGAGCACCTACTCGGTAGGAACTTAAAATTTTTTTAATATCCTCTTTAGCCATAGAAATTATTCCTACCAACCAGACCACTAGCACAGATGGAAAAAAGAATGAATGGACATACTTTCTGAATGCTACAATTGAAGAGTTCTTAGGGAAAAAACACCTCTGGGCCTCAGCGACTGCTAAAAAGACTGAAATTCTCTTACTTAGCAAACATGTTTGTTGAGCACCTACTACATGCTAGGCATTGTGCTAGCTGGTATGGTTAGAAAGGTGAAAAACACACAACTCTACACACAGGAAGCTCACATTTTGGTGGAAGAGATGCTCACACATCTCAATATCACATAATGGGGATGATATTGTAACAGAGATATACAGAGTGATGTAGAAACCCAGAGTAAAAAGTAACTAACCCAGAATAACTAAGTAGCTAACCCAGGTAGCTGTAGCACAGGTTAGCAGGCAGAACTGGTGACCCTTGAGCTGGGACTTGAAGGGCATGTGGGAGTTTACCAGGCAGAGAACAGAGGGAAGGATGTGACAGGCAGGTGACAACATAATGACAGCAGAGAAGCATAAAGTGCACCTGATCAGTACACATTATCACAGTGAAAAATGGAAGCAACTTAAATGCTGGGCATGGCAGGGAAAAGTCCAGGTGTATCACTAAATAGTCACACCAGGTACGTTTACATGATGTTTACAGAGAGATTTTAACATCATGGGGAGGTACTTCGAGTTAAAAGAAAAATAAGGGAATGTAATCGTCTCTACGGAATGAGCTCATCTTTTTTTTTTTTTAATATAAAAGTCTAGAAGAAAAATGTACATATTGTTTTTTGATCCACTATATTTTTTGAACTCAACTTTTTATAAGTTTATGTTATTTTAATAGAAAAATATGAAGTCAGAAAATTAAAGAAAGTGTAGGGCAGATTCTGGGCCTCCCTGGTGGCTCAGATGGTGATGAATCCGCCTGCAATGCAGGAGACCCGGGTTTGATCCCTGGGTCAGGAAGAGCCCCTGGAAAAGGGAATGGCTACCCACTCCAGTATTCTGGCCTGGAGAATCTCATGGACAGAGGAGTCTGTGGGCTACAGTCCATGGGGTCGCAAAGAGTTGGACATGACTGAGCGACTTTCACTTCACTTCACTTCCGGGCAGGTTGCAGAATGAAGACTGAGGGAGGGAATGAAATAATGCCATTTGCAGTAACATGGATGGACCTAGAGACTGTCATACTGAGCGAAGTAAGACAGAGAAAGACAAATAGGATATTGCTTACATGTGGAATCTAAAAAGTGGTACAAATGAACTTATTCACAAAGCAGAGTCACAGAGGTAGAAAACAAACTTATGGTCACCAAGCAGGAAAAGGGGGAGGAGGGATAAATTGGAAACTGGGATTGACATATATGCATATATAAAATATGCTGTTGTGTCTGTGTTAATCGCTCAGTCATGTCCTACCCCACGGACTGTAGCCTGGCAGGCTCCCTCTATCTGTGCAATTCTCCAGGCAAGAATACTGGAGTGAGTAGCCATTCCCTTCTCCAGGGGATCTTCCCAATCCAGGGATCAAACCTAAGTCTCCAGCATTGCAGGCAGATTCTTGATCATCTGAGCAACTCAATGGACAGGAGTTTGAGCAAACTCGGGGAGGTAGTGAAGGTCAGGGAAGCCTGGCGTGCTGCAGTCCTTGGGGTTGCAAAGAGTCAGACATGACTGACTGAACAACAACAATATAAAATAGATAATTAATAAGGACCTACTGTATAGCATAGGGAACTCTACTCGATACTCTGTAATTGAGTCCCATTGACTTAAATGGGAAAAGAATCTAAAAAAGAGTGGATATATGTATATGTATAACTGATTCACTTTGTCATCACCTGAAACTGGCCCAACATTGTAAATCAACTACAGTCCAATAAAAATTATTAAAAAAAAAAGACTGTGGGAGGGCAATGAGGCCAGCGGGCCACACTGCTGTGGTCACTTACTTACCCTGTGGGTAACAGGGAATTACAACAACTCCAGTCTCATACTGAACACTGCAGAGCTGAGTTAAAATAGAAAACATGACTCATAAAGGGTAAAATATTAAGCTTTTCTCACACATTAATTCTTTTGCTTGAGTTACACTGGAGTTGCCTGCTACGAGGTCTGTAAAGACTGTGGGCCTGGTTTTCTGTGACTTCTTTTGCCTTGTGATAAGCCCTACCCAGCAATTCTTTCCTCTAGAATTGGGGTAAATTACTGCTGCTTCTATTGAACACTAGAAGAGGTGCTTGGCTTGTATTTAAATAAATTATATATATATATTTCTATTTTGTCTTTCTACCTGTGTATAACTCAGTTTGCTATAATGGCTTTTCTGGCAAAAAGCTATATACTAATGGACAGGGATTTAGGATTTCTAGGTTTTGAAGGGAACAGAGGGACAAAGGGTTTGAGATGCTTTTTGCCATTACGGAGTGCTTTCCTGGAATATCCTGGGAACCAGGGGGAGACTTTCAGTGTTGGGGTTGAAAGACCACTAGTAAAGATGGAGGGACACTCAGCTCATACATGTGTTACCTGTTTCTCTGTGGTTTTTTTTTTTCCCCTAGGGTTGGAATGAAAATTGTAACAGAGTCATATTGGTATGATATGACATCAGTATGTCCAACTTGATAGATTTTATTCAGGTCAGTGCCCCCTCCCCCCCCAAAAAAAAATCAAGAATGACAAATTCTGACTTTGTTTACACAGAGCTGTTTACTCGAGGCCGGGCTAGTTGCATCAGTCTCCGAGCACAGAGGCTGCTACAGCGCCTTCTCGCTTCCACCCTTCGGACAGCAAGCAGTACCGCGGAGATGATCCCGCAAGGTTCCTCACTTCCGCCCTCTGTCCTCAGTCAGTGGGCGCAAGCAGCCCTCAGAGAGAAGTCTCGAGGCATAGCAGAGAGAGGGGTCTGAAATTGTGTTGATGGTTTACAGAGCTTGTTAGGGGCTTCAGATACCCCAGCAATGAGTTTGCCTGGGATGAATGTGTAGCTACGCAGAGCACATTACTGTCAGGAGACAGACTCCGCTTAAGATCAGACTGCAGGGAAAATACTTCACTATGCCTCTACCTCACTATAGCCCAATTAAGTTTGCAAAAGTTTCAAAAAAAAAACCCTTCTGTTATCAGAATTGAATGAATAAAAAGCCTAGACTCAAAAGTTCAAGGAACTTAACCAGTCTTCTCTCCTCACTGGTCGGGGGCAGAGCTGAGGCTAAAACTCAGCTCCCCAAGTCTCCCTTTGTTGTTGTTGTTGTTAGTTAGTCGTGTCTGACTCTTTGCGACCCCATGGGCTGCAGCACGCCAGGCTTCCCTGTCCTTCACTATCTCCCTGAGTTTTCTCAAACTCGTGTCCATTGAGTCGGTGATGCCATTCAACCATCTCCCCTCTGTCATCGCCTTCTTCTCTTGCCTTTAATCTTTCCTGGCATCAGGGTCTTCTCTAATGAGTCGGCTCTTCACATCAGGTGGCCAAAGTATTAGAGCTTCAGCATTGGTCCTGCCAATGAATATTCAGGGTTGATTTCCTTTAGGATTGACTGGTTTAATTCCTTGCAGTCCTAGGTACTCTCAAGGGTCTCAAGTCTCCCTGCTGCTACTGTTGCTGCTGCTAAGTTGCTTCACTCGTGTCTGACTCTGTGCGACCCCATAGACGGCAGCCCACCAGGCTCCCCCATCCCTGGGATTCTCCAGGGAAGAACACTGGAGTGGGTTGCCATTTCCTTCTCCAAGGCATGAAAGTGAAAAGTGAAAGTGAAGTCGCTCAGTCGTGTCCGACTCTTCGCCACCCCATGGACTGTAGCCTATCAGGCTCCTCCGTCCATGGGATATTTCAGGCAAGAGTACTGGAGTGGGGTGCCATTGCCTTCCAGACTGTACTAAAGATGCTACTGCTGCTTACCTCCATTATTTCTATTAGGAACATGATATCACCCTCATCTTTTTCTCTTTTAAGATAGTGGCATTAATATGTTTGAAATGTTTTTTCCCGTTTGGATTCCAAAAAAGCTGGTGAGGCCCGTTTTTTCAGAGATGCTAGCTGCTGCACACTGATTGAGCAGGCTAAAACTGAAATGTGAAAAGTGCTTTTCCCCAGACAGTTAGAATACATAATGAAGATGGAAATTTCCAAGACCTGAATCCCCAAACCCAGGCTCACCTCCCCTCTCTCCTTGAAATATAAAAGTAAACCAGCAAGATTTTAAAAATTGGACTCAAATAAATATTAATCATTTTCCTTCCTCTATTCTGGGTCCTATGGTGTAATACACAGTGCTCTTTGCATTGGTGTGCACATATTTAAGTGTGTAAGTGAGAAAGTGTGTGTGACAGCATATGTGACTACATGAGTGTATGTGTGAATGTGTGTGTGATTATGAGTGTGTGTAAGTGTAAGTACATGTGAGTGAATGAGTATGTGTGTAAGTGCATGTGTATGAATATGTACACATTTAGTTGCAAATGGGAGCTGAGATATTTATTTCTTTTGAAAACAAGTCAAACTTCTGTAGACCTTTGACACACTTATTTTCAGTGCTTCTTAGATGGGAAATTGCATCCATATTGACAGTACAGTTTTCAGAAGAGTGGTTTTGATAGGTTGAGGACACATCAATGGTATTTAAAGATGTTTGGCAATGTCAGGAAATATTTGCCTTCATTTCTTCACTGTTCCAAGTTCTGATATAAGGACCAAGGCACATGTTAAAGGCCAAGATTTTACTTTCAAATACAGAAAAGCCTTTATTTATAGGAAAGATATCCATGCCAGTCTTGCCTTCTTGCATTTAAAATCTCACACTGCAGCCAAAATGACTTCAAATCCATGACTGGATATGTCACTCTCTACCTAAATATCTTTAATTGCCTCTTCAGAGAACAAATATGGGTTTCCTACCCAATTCATTCCCTGATTCCAAATTCTTTCCTTCAATTGAATGTCCCTACCCTCAGAGCTCAAATCCTGCTCCAGAGAAGGATGCTGAACAACTTAAGGCCATCGCCACCTTCACCCTTTTAATAAGTCTCGTGTCCACAGTCATTGGCTCAAGGCTGAAGTGTGCTCTTAACTGGGGCAACAGAGTGCATCTCAGGACCCTTTTTTGAAATTCTGGGACCTGTCCACATTTTCCTTTGGGATGGAGTCGAGGCAGATGCAACACTAGGAAATGACATCATGAAACCAGAATGCTAGGCAGCTTTGAGAAGACTTGATTTTTCAGAAAGTGAAGTGAAGGAAAAGAAGCTATTACAACAGTCTTGAAACTCACCTACTTCAGGACTCCCTGGGATACTTGAGCATTACTGGGGAGAGTGCCAGTGACCCTACCCCTGCCCTCTCTTGCTCAGCCTCGTTCGCCTCTTGCCTGAAAGCATCTCTAGGTGAGTAGTGGGCCCCAGTCTCCACTCATGCATGTATGCAACTCAAGAGGATGCCTGGCACGTTCTCCTAGGTGTCTCCCTCCCTGTGCTCCTCCTTGGAAGGGTGAGCCTGCGAGGTTCTGCAGCTTGGCTGGATCCAGATAAGGAGCCTGCTGTCAGCCTCCGCTCCCTGCAGGCACTTCTAACCTCCCAAGAGGAGCTCTTTGAGCTCTCCATCCCTTGGTTCCAGAGTAGGGAGAACCAAAGCTCTCTCCTCAGGGCTCTTTAATGCCTTCCTTCTGGATTGCTATTCTGTTTCTTATGCAGGAGGTGGAGGTGAATGAAGGCCTCGGGGCCGGATGACCTTTTGTATCTTTCAGTGATTCTGACAAAATACTCCAACAGCTTCTCTTTAGGGTATGGGAACATTATCACTAATTACCCTCAGCATTGGGACTTCAGTCAAAAATTCTGAGACAAGAAGAAAAATACTATTCAATGTCCTATTATATGTCTCAAGACTAAAGGTACATGTTAAAGACTCTCATTGTGAAAATATTTTTAACGGATACATTATAAATGCACAATGTTTCGTAAACTAATAAAAAGCATACATGGATTTCTAATTAGCAATAAAAAGAACTTTTTCAGAAATACTTTGTTGAGTAAAGAGCGGACATTGCAAATTCAAATGGTTCAGGAAGATAATATAAGTGAAGTGCAATGAGCTGTGTGTAAGGCAGTAGAAGGTAGAGGGGACCATGGTGAGTCAGAGGTACCAGGTCCTGTCTGAAAAGATCAGCTGCCACTCAACTCCAGAGATTTTGTTTCATGAAGAAACATGGTCCTAAACTTAGGAGATCTTATTATTTCTTAGGAGAAGATGTAAACACATTAAAAAAAATTATGTATTTTTATTTTTTTGATTGTGCTGGATCTTTATTGCTCTGTGCAGGTTTTCTCTAGTTGTGGTGAGCGGAGGCTACTCTTTTTTATGGTGTGTAGGCTTCTCTTGTTGCAGAGCACAGGCTCCAGGCACATGGCCTTCAGTAGTTGCACACTGTGGGCTCAGTTGGTGTGGTATGGGGGCCCCAGAGCATGCAGGCCTCAAGAGCTGTGGCACAGGCCCAAACTGCTCAAGGCATGTGGAATCTTCCTGGACCAGGGGTTGAACCCATGTCCCCTGCATTGGCTGGTGGATTCCCATCCACTGGACCACCTGGGAAGTCCTGGAAATCCATTTTGGAAATGTAAGGTGTCCCAAATTTTAAATGATGGCGACAGATTAAATAAAAAAACATACCCATTGGCCCCAACAAAAACCTGGCAACTGGCCAAACTTGGTATTTGGACCAATAATTAACCACCTCTGAGAAAGTGCTATGTAAATGTTGGTTGTTATGATAATGGAGTTGATGGATGCTCTATCAACATTTTGTAAACAATGCTCTAAAATAGTAACCGTACATTTCAGTGATCTAAAAAATGCCAATCTCATCCCATCCTCCCAAAGCTCAGCTCAGCTCTCCAAGGTGGCCTTGCTGGGAGGGCAGACTCTGTGGTGACTGGATGCATGCTGTGTGTTAAGTCCCTTCAGTGTGCCCAACTCTTTGCCACCTTATGGACTGTAGCTCACCAGGCTCCTCTGTCCATGGCATTTTCCAGGCAAGAATACTGGAGTGGGTTGTCATGCCCTCCTCTAGGAGATCTTCCTGATTCAGGGATCTAACCTGTGTGTCTTACATCTCCTGCATTGGCAGGTGGGTTCTTTACCACTAGTGTAGTGATTGGGTGGTGGCATTTAATTCCTAGAGTGGTGGTCCGTGGAGTGACAGGGCAGCACGGCCTTCATCAGAGGGTGGAGGAGGACAGTTCTCCTCACTTGCATATCACTGTCCTTCAATCAAGGAGGTGGGGTAGGTGGGGAAAAGGATGAAAGGTAAATAACTTGGTACCAAATAGAATCTAACCTAACGAATGACTAGGATAGAAGAGTCATGGTTATACTTGAATCCATTTACTTTTATCAAGTGAGTTTAAAATTCAGTCTGATCCATTCATTTTCAGTTCAGTGAACCCTCTGCTATGGAAGTGATTTTGTAAACATCTCTCAGGCCAAGAGGCTTTTGTTTAGGCTTCATGAAGAATCAGCAATGCAATGCTCTGAGAAATTTTGCCCTCCGAGTCAATTTATGTGATGACGTTAGAGTAATTGCTTGGGTGATATGCAGAGAAAGATGCAGGAAGCAGTGGCTTCACATGAGAGCTTTTTGTAAAATACGCGATTCAGAAAGTCCACCAATGGCTTCCAGTAATTCTGCTTGCTGAGGTCCTTACTTGCCATACTGGAATCTGTCTCATTCGTGGTAGGAATATTGCTTTCCTGAGTGTATATGCTTTTATATCAGCTTCTTTAAGGGGCAAAGAAGTGGCAGGCTGCTTCCTGGAGTTTTCCCCTCGCCTTCCCATTCTTGCTTGTCTATCACCTGCTCTTGTCTCTCCCTCTGCAACTCACGCTTGTGTGTGCATGCAGATGTAAACACACGCACATCACACAGCATATACCAACTCTTAGATTCTCACTTCACCTCCAGACTGGTACGGGGAGAGGGTTTTCTTGGGCAGTGTTAGCACTGGCATGAGTGGGGAATAGGGAAGAATAGAGAAAGGATAGATAGCATCTTAACAAAAATCACAGTTCTCATCAAGTTAAAAGTTAATCTATTAGAATCATTCTATTTTACTTAAAAAAATAACTTTTAACAAGGAAGAATGCCTCTGGCTATGTTTATAGCTCTAAAAGAGTAGATACTGACTTTTAAAAAATACTGGTTGACTTGATCACTAATACAGTTATTATTTCTTGAGCCTCTTAAGTGTCAGGTACTGTTCAAGTCAGTGGGAAGAGCACAATAGGAAAATACCCAAAACACCTATCTTTCTGGTGGCTGTAAGTAAATTAGAATAAAGCAGTGAACTTCTCATCAGAGGGCAAATTATCGGTAGGTGACTGGTGAGATCAAGCACCCGTGACTAACGTGATTTGCATTTTAAGTGCACACACACTGTTTTCTATAATGAAGCATAGTTTCTTATTGTTTTTAAAAATAATCACAATCTTAGAGAATGAGAACAGAGATAGGAAACAGAATGAGAACACATCCTCAACTCTATCATATACCAGTGTTAAAAGATAAACTGAGCATTATTAAACACTTTAAGAGTTTATTCCGACAAAAATCAATTTGAATCGGGCAGCATCCCATCTAGCAGATATATAGGAGCTCGGAAAAGCTGTATAATGTTAAGATTTCTGTAGGCAGAAGGGAGAAGGAACAAGGGACTCACAAAAAAAAGCTGGTTGCTTATTGCAAGTTTATTTTCCTTAGGGGGTGGCAAGATCTATCAGGCAGATTGCCTAACTAGTGCTGATCAGGTGATTCCTGATTGACTGGTTTCAGCTTCCATTTCTGGGAGAGCTGAAACTAAACAAAGCTGTAATTAACCTTGGCTTGGTGATGCCAGGGCTTAACATAAACTAAATAGAGCAGGGCCTCCCTGGGGACAGACACCCTGTGTCCCTCACCTGCCTGTTGTTTGCAAAAAAGCTTTAGTCTTCTAGACTTTTCCCCAAAAAACAGATTAAATCAGAGAAGCGAGAAAATGCTGAAACAAAGGAAAATAGTCAAGCAAGACAAAATAATAATAGTTTAGCCATGAAGCAAAGTCACAGGCTTTTAGTTCCTCCTCAAGGGCTATATATAGGGTTTGATCCCTGGGTTGGGAAGATCCCCTGGAGGAGGAAATAGCAACCCAATCCAATATTCTTGCGTGGATAATCCCATGGACGGAGGAGCCTGGTGGGCTACAGTCCGCAGGGTCACAAAGAATCAGACACAACTGAGTGGGCACACATGTGTGCAGTGGCTATAGATAACAGCCTGCGCCATAGCTTTGAGTTGTTTGGCAGATACTAAATCCCCCACCAGAGTGGAAGAAGTTACCGGCATGCTGACCACAAGCACTTAGACCCCAGATAGTTGGAACCACAAGGCTGATAATATTGATTCCCAATTACCGTATCACGAACCAATCAGAAGAATGTTCAGGAGTTGATCAGGCACCCTGCAGCCCTCTCCTCTCACCTTGCCCTTCAAGACATTTCCCTGAAAGCCACTGAGGAGTTCAGGGCTTTTGACCACTAGCTGCCCTGCTTGTTCTCCTTGCTTGGCTCTCCATGCGGTGCCTGGTAATAAACACTGTGCTTTTCTTCACCACAACCCAGTGGCAGTAGATTGGCTTTACAGTGCACCGGCAGACCCAAGTTTGGTTCAATAAGAAAATTATCCTGTTGTCTTGTTTTTAACATTAGCCTTGCCACCTTGGGGGCTTCCCTCATGGCTCACATGGTAAAGAATCTGCCTATAATTCGGGAAGATCCCCTGGAGAAGAAAATGGCAACCCACTCCAGTATTCTTGCCTGAAGAATCCCGTGGACAGAGGAGCCTGGCAGGCTACAGTCGATGGGGTTGCAAACAGCCGGACAGACTGGGTGACTAACACCTTAACTGCTACCTTGGGAAGGTCCCCCTTTTCCCCTCAGTACCCTTGTTTGTAAAATTGAGTTGACCCCTAAGATAACACTCAGGTGGAATTTAGGCAACGTGCTCTCAGGCAAAAGCATTTTATCCATAGTATAGTGCTACAGAGAATATTATTAAGTTTGGATGGAGTTAGGGAGAGTGGGGAAGAGAGAGACATGGCAGGCATAGGGAGACCAGAATTGAATTGGAAACACACATAAGAAGTGAGATGACCCAGAGCAGGGCAGTGGCCATGGAAGTAGCTATTCTTGATCTCGTAGTGACTGAATGAGACTGAGGCAGAGGGAGCCTCTCTGGGGAGACGCTGCCCTCACTAATCTGTATAACATGTGAGTGAATCTGATCGACTTTCAACTCTGGGCAGATACTTAGGAGAACCAGTCTGCCATCCATGTTCATTAACGAGTCAGGAAACACTGGCAAGTCACTGCGTTTTTCTGGGGTTCCGAGTTCCTAGCAATTGCCTGCAAAGCAACATTGGTACTCCCACCAATGGCAAGTTACAGGCGGAAGCATGCCATCTGTCTGGAATAGAAAGCTGGCTGCCCTCCTCTCTGGACCCTTGGAACCTCCCCACCCAATAGTCCACTTTGCCTTCCTTACAGAGTTGAAAGTTTTGGTGTGTGCAGTTTGATATGCCCTTTTAAAAAGGATGTAAGAAATAGAAACTATGCTCTAATGAAGAAGTATATATCAGATTATAAAATCAGAGAGTGGCAGGGGACACTAGAGACCGCCTAATCCAAGTTCCACACTTTGTAGGTAGGGACTCAGGTTGGCAATGATCCTCCATCTGACCTGCCCTACGGGGGTTAGCATCATTTCATCTTTTCTCCACACCCACTCTGACTGCCTAAATAGTCTGTAATTAGAGTGTATCTTTAGCCATAAAGTTGAATTCACATCTGTTTATCGAAAAAGATGGGCTCCCCTGGTGGTTCAGTCGGTAAAGACTCCCCTCGCAGTGCAGTAGACCGGGTTTGATCCCTGGGTCAGGCAGATCCCCTGGAGGAGGAAATGGCAACCCACTCCAGTATTCTTGCCTGGAGAATCCCATGGACACAGGAGCCTGGCGGACCATAGTCCATGGGGTTGCAAGATTCAGACACGACTTAGCGACTAAACCACCATCACCACCGTCAAAAAGAGCTATGAGTTTTCTTCAATTTTTAAGGTTTTTTTGTACTAGTTCACTGAACTCTTGATGTGTGTGTGTGTGGTTTTCCCAGCTGTGTTGGGTGATCTGGTTCACTGTAAATCCCAGTTTATGGGAAAGAGAGCAGACACCCTCCAACAAGCTCAGTGAAAGGCTAATAACTGCACAGCCCCGAGGGTGACCATAAGTTTCCAGTCACTTCAGTTTTATCACAATCTTATTTTAGTATTTGACTAAGTTTCACTCATTTTTAAATTTCAAGTTCAAACTCCTTTTGAAGTTCTCTTCCCCACCCCAACCCCCCGAGGTCATGCCTGTTGATTTTCATGGCTCTGTGTATGTGTGTGTGCGCGTGTGTAGGGAGGAGCATGGTCTGTCCTTTATAAGCCTCACCCCCCTCTCCTAACTCCCCAGCTAAGCTCTCCAGTCCCTGGGGCAGAGGGCGAGGCCCCTGGGCAGGCTCTTCTCTGGCTCATCCAGGCTGTTCTTTCTGGTGCAATCTCTGTGGGGCTGGGGTTCAGTGTTGCCCTGGTGAGCATGGCTGCTGCAGGTCTCCCCACTCTGGAGCTCCCCACCCTGCCTGGGAGAGCCAGCTCCTGCTATGCACCTCCACCCCACCCCTCAGACCCTCCGAAGACTCCCCAGCCCTGGCCCCTGTGCTGGGTTCCGTGCACACCCCCCTCAACCCCGTACCCTCCCCCACCCCCACCCCATGCCCCCCTACCCCCCCACATCCTCCCAACCCCCCCACATCCCTCACATCCCCCCAACCCCCCCACCCCCAGCCCCACCCCCACCCCCGCCCAGCTGGTGCGCATTAGGCTGAGGATTGACCAGGCAGTTTGTGAGCTCAGCTACCATCTGAGGTGACCACCTCATCCTCAGGGAACCCTGACACCCTTGCCATGGCCATCAGAGGGCTGTGGGCTGCTCTCCTGCCCGAGCCACCCCCCGAGCCTGGACCTCACCTCTTGCCTTCTGCTGGGGATGAATCAGCATGTCAGGGGCTAAGCAGACATGGGTGATGATATGGACTGCCCTTCTCTCTTTCTTGCAGACACCCCATCTTAACAAAGGAGTCTCTTGGGGGTTCTCCCCCACAGTGGACCCTGGGGAGAGTCAGCACAGCCTGTCTCCCCACAGGAAGGCTTTGTT
Source organism: Giraffa tippelskirchi (assembly GCF_054371585.1). Classification (NCBI taxonomy): domain Eukaryota; kingdom Metazoa; phylum Chordata; class Mammalia; order Artiodactyla; family Giraffidae; genus Giraffa; species Giraffa tippelskirchi. Next base: position 125,341,109 of record NC_137276.1, on the reverse strand, counting down.
TTTCTCCATGGATGCTGACAGACTCCCTCCCTTTTCTTTTCTAACCTGAGTGGGGTTGGATGCTCTTGGAGCTCGGGTTGGTTTTGGGAATCCTCAGGGAGCCTGCAAGTCCTGCTCCAGCTCCAGGTGTCGTCAGCTCTGTGAGCTAAGGAGGGGCCTTTAGTGCCTTTGTTCTTGGTTTTGGGCCTTTGCTCAAACGACCGGAAAACAATCCCTCTTGACATTGTTTCACAGCTTGTTCTGTTCTCTGCCAAAGAGTGCAATTGCGACCCCTGGTGGTGCCAGGCAAGAAGTGCAGTCCAAAATGCCACCTAGACCAGCATATAGTTCAGAGGTACAGGTTTTAGTTTTAATTAGCAAACATGTCTGATTTTTCTCTAGGCCTTCTATTACTGCATAAAGAGCTAAATTTTAAGAAGTTATTTTTTTGTTCTTAATACTGAATAAAAGTTGCCAAAAATAAGATTTTCAGCATAAGTGGAAAAATAGGTAATAACATTTGTTTGATTATTTTAATTTTAATTATTATTTACTTATTAATTATCCAAAAACTCTGTAGCTAGGTCATCTGGCTGGATCAGTGAGTGGCCAGGGAAGGGCAAATTCCAAGGCTTCCAATGCAGGGGCTTTGTATCCCACTAGGGTTCATGGATCCCTATTGCATATCCTAAAGCCAGCACAAGTGATTCTGATCCCCAGCCCAATTTTGTGGTTTAACTGCATGCTAAGTGTACCCCAAACTGTGATTGAAAGTAACAGATCCCCTCATTACAAGGCCCTGAATGACATTTTTTAAAGTTCATGTAATGGTAGGTTAATTATTTTGGCACCAGTGTCTACCTGGAACACATAAGCCAATTGTCAAACTAACCCTTTAGCAATGATGCAAAATTCCTGCAATGATGCAGGATTACAGAAATAATCAATCCAGAGGATTTCAACAGAAAACAAACTTGCTTTTAGTAGTGGTTAAAAATCAAAGCACCCGGCTTCCCTAGTGGCTCAGTGGTAGAGAATCCTCCTGCCAATGCAGGAGACACAGGTTCGATCCCTATGTCGAACACAAGTTCCGTATCCAGGAAGATCCCACATGCCACAGAGCAAGGAAGCACGTGGGGCACAGCTATTAAGCCTGTGCTCTAGAGCCTGGAAGCCACAACTACTGAGCCCACGTCCCCCAGCCATGAAACCTGTGTGCCCTAGAGCCTGTGCTCCTCAGCAAGAGAAGCCACTGCAATGAGAAGCCCGTGTACCACAACTAGAGAGTAGCCCCCGCTCTCTGCAACTCGAGAGAAGCCCGCACAACAACAAAGACCCTGTACAGCCAAAAATCAATCAATAAATAACTAAAATTATTAAAAGAAAAAAAAAAACCCCAAAGCACCATGACTACTCAGAGACAGAGGGGGGAGGATGTTTCCAGTCTTCTGAGCACATGGGGTTTAACCGCAGGATCACTTCCTATGGTCCAGTGTTGGGGAACCTGTTGGACCACACAACACCTCCTTTATTTCATGACCAAAGATGTTTTTATATCTGACTTCATTCACTTTTTGCAGACATATTAATACATGCTTTTTGGGTGACAGGGGAAACAGTAAAAAAAAAAAAAATGTGTTGATAGGAGGAAGTAAATTAGGAAATTACTTCTTCATGGGGTATAAGCAATAATTTTGTTAAAGGACTTTTTCTGCAAAATTAAAAAGACAGACATCTGGTTTCATGGTGGCTGTAATTTCCCAAATCTCTAAAGTGAAGCATAAATGGAATCAGGAAGCCTCATGGTCACGGAGATAAGGCTGTTGATCTTGAAGCAGAAGCAGCTGAGTAAAGGTCAGCCAGCAAGCAGGTGAGCAGGAAGTAAGGACCTAGACAGATGCTTGGAAGCTAATCATTTAGGGACAGTGTGACTGACCATTGTGATGTTTCTGAGTCCCCACATTATACCAGACACCACTTTAATGCCCTGCTTTGTGGGGTCCCTAGATAACCTCTTTGGAAAGAGAGCTGGCCTTATGGACGGCTTACAGAGACTTGTTGTTTAGTCACCAAGTTGTGTCCTACTCTTTGCAACTCCATAGACTGTAGCCTGCCAGGCTACTCTGTCCATGGGATTCTCCAGGCAAGAATACTGGAGTGGGTCGCCATTTCCTCCTCCAGGGGATCTTCCTGACCCAGCGATTGAACCCACGTGTCCTGCATTGTCAGGCAGATTCTTTACCACTGAGCCATCACTTTCAGGGTATTTTCCTTTGCTTTGTTTGGCTGATGCTCAGTATTCCATAGTTATAGATTCAATCTTTTATCTTGTGTGTGCATGTGCATGTGCGTGTGTGTGTGTGTGTGTGTGTGTTTGCTAGGGCCTGCTTCTGCAGGCACCATACTGTGTAGCTTCTACAGGAAGACCAGAGTACTTCTTAAACCAGGGCAGGGCCTGGTCCTTCCATAGAGACCCATCTTAATGGCTTGGGCTGCCATAACAAATTACCTCAGACTGGGTGGGTTAAACAATATGGTTTAACCATATTGAATCTGGAGGCTCGAAGTCTGCAGTGGACTAAATGTTTGGGTTCCCTCCAAAACTCATAGGATGAAACTCCATTCTCAATATGAAGGTATTTGGAGATGGAGCCTTCGGAGGTAATCAAGTCATGAGAATGGAGTTCCTTTGTAAGTAGAAGCCAGAGAGCTAGCTAGCTGTCTCTCTATCCTGTGAGGTTGCCGTGAGAAGTTTGCAGCCAACCCAGCCATGGGCCCCCACCTGATCTTACTGACACAGTGACCCCTGCTTCTGGCTGGTGAGATTAGAGAGCCTTCTCTGACAAAGGGAATGCAGAAGCCAAAGCAGGCTTCCAGCGGGTGTGATGCTTTGCTTTCAGAGCATGAGAGCTGGGGGGCCCTGGGGCCTCAGTGGGGGTTCTCAGAGTCCACTGAGACTGGATGCCTGGGAGAGAGACATTGCCTCCTCACCCGCTCCTTCTTTGGTGCCACCTTCTGCCTGAAAGCTTTTCTCCTGGCGGCTGGCAGGTACTCAGGCCATCCCTACATGTCTTTCCTCCTGAGTGCCTTGGGGGTGCTCGTCCCCTGGAGCATCACTTTTGCCCACAAGATCCACTGCTGGCTTTGGGCCCCAAGTGTGATTATTTTGTCACAACCTCTGTGGCCCTGCCCAGACCCAGCCCAGCCCTCCCTTTCTGTGCAGTCAGATGCAACTCTGCCCACCTGTTCCCAAGATGTATTTGTGGCATCTTGTCATTTCCTGATAGCTCTTCACTCAAATGCTGCAGAGTCCTCAACTCTTGTAGGTCTGGACCATTCCTGGGAACATTTAGAACCTGCGGAAGCAGGAAGAGAACACAAGGACATTGTCATCCTGAATCCTTTTTGGAAACCAGAGTCAATAAGATGATAAGTATACAATTTAAAAAAAATCAAGACACAGGCGGACACTTTCCCAGAGAGGAAACAGTACAGAAGCAAGGCTGGGTTTTTTAGGAGATGCATTTTGCCCTCTTCATTATTTTGTCAAACTCAGACCAGAGAACCCTTTATGTCAGGCTCTGGAGGAAATGTAAGGTGAGAGGCTCCATTTTCAAATGGCAATAACAACAATAACAGCAGTAGCAGCTGATATTTCTTGAGTACTTTGTGCCAGGCTCTAAGTACATTGAGTGTGGTCTCATTTAATCCTTACAACAATACCATGAGACACATTTTGTTAATATTCCTTTTTTATCAGATGAAGATGTGGTGATGTGGTGCTTAGCAGGTTACATGGCTTATCCGTGCATCTCACAGCTCGCTTCCAAACCTGGCTGCCCAGTTTGGGTGTTGCAGTGTGTACTGGGATGAAGAGTGTCCCCCACAATCCATGTCCACCTGGACCCTCACACTGTGACCTTACTTGCAAACAGGGTCTTTGCAGATGTAGTTAGTTAGGATGAGGTCATATTGAATTAGGGTGGGCCCTAAATCTAATGACTGGTGTGCTTGTAGGAGGCCGCATGACAACAGAGAGACGCACAGAGGAGGCACAGGAAGACCGAGACAGAGATGGGAGGGGTGCATCTCCAGGCCAAGGAAAGCCAGGGGTTGCTGACAACCACCGGAAGCTGGGAGATCTTGGAGCAGATTCTTCCTCAGAGTCTCAAGAAGGAACCAACTATGCCAATAGCTTAGCTGCTAACGTCTAGCCTCCACAACTGTGAGGTAATATGTTTTTGTTGTTCTAAGCCAACTGATTTGTGGTTCACTAGGAAAATAATACAATGGCTAAATGGTTAATTTCCCATATTATTTCCTAACTGTTGAAAAGATAATGGGTTTCCAGGTACTCTCCATCTTCCTTCATTTCAAGGTCGTGGATATGTTGATTTGACAAGGCTTATTTTAACCCAGATTATTTCCTCCCTTCCACAATGTCCTTAGTTTAGTTATGTAGCAGTGTGCCATCTAGTGGCAGTAAGTGAGAATGCATGCCATTTTTGGAAATGGCTTAAAGGTATTGACTTCCCAGGTGGCTCAGTGGTCAAGAATCCGCCTGCCAATGAAGGAGATGCAGGAGACACAGGTTCGATCCCTGCGTTGGGAAGATCCCCTGGAGAAGGCAATGGCAACCCACTCCAGTATTCTTGCATGGGAAATCCCATGGACGGAGGAGCCTGGTGGACTACAGTCCACGGGGTCACAAAGAGTAGGACATGACTGAGTGACTAAACTCATGCACACACACATGATTTGAGTGACCTCTGGCCCCTGAAGAGAAGAAAATTCTGCAGTATAATCTTCCCTAAATATCTTTTGTAGTGACACGGGATCATTCAAATAATTTCCCCAAATTATATCTAGGTTTTAAAAGACAAGTAAAATTAAAATATTAATTTTACGTCAGACTTTAGGCAGAATTGAACTTTTTTGTGTGTTATCTGTATAATTCAAAGTATATGAGGCAGCTTGCATTAAAAATACATGAATATTGTGGGCGTATTTTGTCGTCTTATTGGGGGTTAAAGTCTACACAGTTCTCTTTTTCTTTTCTTGTATAATTGGAACAAAGCTATTCGATGGACATTTTTTTCCCATTTGTAAAGATGAGGAAATTGAGCCAGATTAACTTGACCCCAAATAACATAATTAAAAAATAACATCTGCAAAACTCAGCCCAAGTCTGTCTAACTTTTTTTTTTTTTGCAGACTTAAACTTCTATCCATTGGTCTTGTCAGATAAAGCTGTTAATTTAAAAGGCTCAGAGTAATTCATGGCCACACTATTTGGTTACAAATTCCCAGTCTCTGAAGGAGCCTATATCCCACTAAAATATTGTTCCTATGGGAAGAAGTCAAATGAGTTTTACACTTATTTGCAGAAAAATATTCCTATGAAAAGGAAAGATCATACAGTTTTATCTTCCTGGAAGAAAAAAAAATAAAAGTGATTGTAAAGCTCCAATAATAAAGTTCACTCCCTAAACACATTCTTAGAATAAAAATTTAGAGGAAAAGAATAGAAACAATGAACAGAACTATTTATGTTTGTGGGTTTGATTGAGTGGGTGACAGACTTTTATTCTTACTGGTTTATGAATATATCGACTAGGTACATCTTTTGGGGAAGTATATCATTCAAAAAGGGTGGCAAGAGATCACATTTGAATGTTTCATTGATTAAAAAAATTACAAGGTGTGTTCTTAAGGTATTTTAGAATTTAGTATTTCTAGAAATTTCTGAATGAAATGAGTTGGGAAAAATTATTTTAGTGTTTAGAGCTCTTCATTTTAGGACAAGTTAACATTTTATCCAAGTGTCATAAATATTCGTACAAAATCGACATAAATCAGCCCAGTTAGAGGCCAGCACTATCAGCTTCCTCAAAGCTCAGTGTTCTCTCCTAGAAATGTTAAGTTCCTTCAATTTCAAAAAAAAACAATCTGCTTCAGAGGTTCTCCGCCCATCAGCAAGGGGAATGAGCATTTTTAAAAGACACATCTGCTCTATCTGTACTAGACTTTTGAGGGAAGATTGGAGTCAGGACACTGGAGAAGGGATGGATATCTACTCATTAAAGTAGTAGAAATGATTCCCATTGACCTTGAACCCCAGGATCTGAACATGTTTCCTCGATTGTTTAAAAGTTAATTCCCTCTCCAGAAAGACATGATTGAATTTTATGATAGTGCTGAATCTGCTTGGCTGAAAAAAATTAGAAAACATTTTCCATTTTCTTGTGTGCTCTTGACAGAAATATAAGGTAATCTGTTCTGTCTGGTGGGTATACCTAACTTTAAATTATCTTTCAAGGTTTGGATGAAATGTATTTTATTAGCTACTTACTTTTTTTTAAGCAAGAAGTTGACTTCATTGTCGAAATTGATGAGGTGATTCTGAAGTTCATATGGGATCGTAAGGGACCTGGATTAGCCAAAACAATATTGGAAAAGAGCAGAGCTGGAGGACTCACGTTTCCCAATTTCAAACTTACTACAAAACAATGGTAATCATGACAGGGTAGTACTGGAACAAGATTAGATCCCTGGAATAGAACTGAGAGTCTAGCCTGCACATCTGTGGTTAACTGAGTTGTGAGTAAGTCACCAAAACCATCCAATATGGGCATAAAAGTCTTTTCAATAAATGGTTCTGTGACAACTGGAGAGCCACATGTAGAATAATGAAGTTGAACTCTCACATCACACCATACACACTATTAACTCAAAATGAGTTGAAGACCTAAATGTAAGGGCTAAAACTACAAAACTCTTAGGAGAAAACATAGGAGTAAACTTTCATAGCCTTGAATTTGGCAAAGACTTCATGAATACGATACTAAAAACAGAAGCAACTGAACAAAAAATAGATAAACAGTTCTCCATCAAAATTAAAAACAAATTTGCTTCAAAGGACACCATCAAGAAAGTGAAAAGGCTTTCTCTCAGGATGAGAGAAAATATTTGCAAATCACACATCTGATAAGAATCTAGCATCTAAAATAAACAGCTCTTAAAATTTAATAATAAAAAACAAATAACCTAATTAAAACTGGTCAATGGAGCTGAATAGACATTTCTTCAAGGAAGATGTATAAATGGCCAATAAACATTTGAAGAGATGCTTGATGTCATTAGTCCTTAGGGATATGCAAATGAAAACCACCAATAGATATCACTATACCACTATCCCCACTAGTATGGCTAGAATAAAAAATCAAATATTAACCAGTGTTGATGAGGAGGTAGAGAAATCAGAACACTCATTCACAGTGGGATGTAAAAGGGTGGAAATGTTCCTCAAATGACTGAATATAGAGCTACGATGTGACTGAGAACTACTTCTAGGTATAAATCCAGAATAAATGAAAACATGTCTACAGAAAAACTTGCACACAAATGTTTATTGCAGTATTATTCTTAATAGGCAAAATATGGAAAAAATCCTAATGTCCATCAATTGATGAATGGCTAAAAAACAACGTGGAACATACCTGTATACAATGAAATATCATTTAGCCATAAGAAGGAATGCAGTAGTGACACATGCTGTGACTTGTATGAATGTTGAAAGCATTATAAGTGAACAAAGCCAATTTTTAAGACACCACGTATTATATGACTCCATTCACATAGTAGAGAGTAGTAGAACAGAGAGTAGGTTAGTGGTTGCTTAGAGCTGGGAATGTACTGGAGAGGTAGGCGGTGGTAGCTAAAGGGTTTTTGTTAGAGGTGAGAAAAATGTTCTAAAACTGACTGTGGTGATGGTTGAACATATCTGTAAATATACTAAAAAACACTCACTTTAAATGGGTGAGTCATATGCTGTGTGAACTATCATCTCAAACCTGCTTTAAAAAGGCACACTGACATTAATAATCTTAGGAACTGAATCAGTTCTTTCTCTCAATGTATATATGTGTACAGATAAACGTGCATGCACGTATATATACACATGTATGTATGCTTTATAAGATTTGATGTTATTACAAGGAGTGAAATGAAATGAAGTAAAAGTCGCTTAGTCGTGTCCAACTCTTTGCGATCCCATGGACTATACATGGAATTCTCTAGAGAATATTTGATAAAGAGTACTAACAGACTAGTTACATTTAATCTGCAGAAATAGGATAATTTTGCCATACAAAGCTAGAATGAAAGTGGATTATGCTACCTTCAGCACTGTCTCTTTTGGTTGATCCATGAACTAGTTCTCAACATTCCCCTGGGCTAGTCTTCCTGGCAGTACCTGTCACCTCACACCTGTGTGCCTCTTCTGTGCTCTTCTCGGCCTCATCCATCACTGCTTGGTTTATCTTACAAAATGCTGACTCCTTTCTCCTGCCCTGAGCATGTGTGCTCAGTCGTGTCCAGCTATTTTGCAACCCCATGGAATGTAGCCCCCCAGGCTCCTCTGCCTATGGGATTCTTCAGGCAAGAATACTGGAGTGGGTTGTTATTCCCTTCTCCAGGGGTTCTTCCCAACCCAGAGATTGAACTTGAGTCTCGTGCATCTCCTGCATTGGCAGTCAAATTCTTTACCATTGAGCCAGCTGGGAATTCCCTTCCCTTGCCCTGCCAGTGTATTTTTTCCTGTTACTTCTCCAGTTTTTTTTGGAGAAGGGAATGGCAATCCACTTCAGTATTCTTGCCTGGAGAATTCTATGGACAGAGGAGCCTGGTGGGCTACAGTCCATGGGGTCACAAAGAGTTGGACACAACTGAACACTCCAGGTTTTCTCCTCCAGAGCACCATTTGGAGCCCAAATAAGACATTTAGAGGCCCCAGGACTAAGGAGATAATGGTGCCAGCCCCTCCACCCATCTCTCATCTGACATAATTCAAAATAAAGCTTCACTCATCTATAAGTGATACAAGTCACATCTATGTTGAAATGGAAATAGCCCCATTTTTTTTTTTTTTTCACAATTTTGACTTGCAAAATGCTAGATCAACTTGGCAAAGTTTAATACTGGGTTGGCCAAAAAGTTTGTTCAGCTTTTCCCATTAAAAACCCCAAAGAACTTACTGATCAGCCCAATGTTTCTTCTATCTTGGGGCCTCTGCTGCATTTGTATCCTAAGCCAGTGCTTAATTTGCTCCTTTGATCATGCGCCTTGCCAAGCTGATTTTCCTCATTCATTAACCTCTCTCCTTACTCTCCTCCTCCACCGTTGGCCTCACTTTCCCCCGACAAGCGCTCCTTCTGAGCGCTTGGCGAACCTGAAAAGGCATGGGCCATAAACCCAATGCCAGCAGTTCTCTAAGGCCCAGCCCAAATCATGCCTCCTCTTAACCTGACTTTGGTGCTGTCAGAATCAACATGAGTTTTCTGTTCATCAATAACTGAAAATTTGAAAAAACCAGGGAGCTGGCTTTCTATAACAATTCAAGATTTCTTTTTAAATAGTTAATTTTAGAGAATTTATAATCTAAAGGAGATAAACATTGGAAGTGCTATTTGGCTAAACCCAATAAAAAAACCAAGAAAGATTTTCCTTTACAGCTCTCTGTGAGTGACGCATGGTTTGATAGAGCAATCATTTTTAGACTGATAGTGTTTGGCAGAGCTTTCTGTAGGAAATATTCTTGACTCATATTCAATGAATAATTTTTACATTGAAATTCACATCTAAATTATCTGATGTTTCTATTTGCTCAGACATGTTAGCAAACATAAAAATGAAAAATATTGGCATATAATGAAAAGAATATTTTTAATCTGGCACTTTTACTAGAAACACATTATTGCTTTTTCAGACAGAAAAGTCAATTATCCTACATTAACAACAGAATCATTCAAATCATAAAGGATTTTTAAAAAGCATTTAAAAAGAATAAAAATGATTGACATATGGGACTCATTGCATTTACACTATATGTTCTAGCTTACAAATTTTCTGATTTTACAGAAAGATCATTTTTCTTCCATCACTTCTTTCCACATACATAAGCTTTTGGTGAAAAGGGGACAGTTACCCACACTTAACAACATTTGGACATGACATACCTGTTTTCCAATTCTTTGATTGGATTTTCAGTTTCTCCTACAGGCATGTTATATGATGCCAGGAATTGATCAACAGTTGTGGCTGTGGGAAAAAAAAAGGAAAATAAAACCTACTCTGTCATGGTGCTTGCTATAGTGAAAATAGTAGACACTGAATTATTTGTCAGTGGAGATGCCTGTTAACCCATTGCCACGTGCTGCAAGATCTGTAATCTACTTTAATATATTCTCTGCAGATAATGTAAAATGAGTATATGCTAGTTAACACAAGTTTTAAATCTAGGGGCAGAGATTTACACCATGGAGAATCCACATATCAGGGGTAATCAGCTTCTAGACTACAACAGTCTCATATTAAATGTGGCTACCGTAAGTGTTAGTGGTATTTTGAGAAAACCAAGTACCCTTGTTTTTTTTTTTTAATCTAATTATTCTGGTAATTAGATAGTCCGTTAAAACTGAATGTCAGAACTATGCTATTGATAAAAATGGGGACCTGTTGACTATACAGTATATGTTAGAATGGGCTCTTCTTTGTGAACTTTGAGGTGGTTAAGATAAGAGAACCGGTTATACCTCTGGCATGACCAAGTATAAAAACCGGGGAAGGTCTATGGTCTGTGTCCATAAGGAAGGCACCCCAGGCTCATTCCTCACATAATCCTCTGTTCATTGGTTTCCTAGGGTTCTGGTTGCTTAGTGATGTCAAAAAAAACTAACAGAATACTGCCTCTGAAATGTTGTTGTGTCTGCCTTGAGAGAACTTGACAGGTAACTTTAAAGGGATCCAGGGAGCTAGAACCTCTCTGAGTTTACATAGTTTATCAGAGCTGTTTTGTGCTGCTTGCTAATGACTGTTTGCTCAATCCATGCCTACATGCACATTAGTCTTGCTTTTGTTTTAACCTAAATAGCAAGTGTGGGGCATCAATTCACCCTCATCTACCTCAAATTGCTCTACAGATTATTGCTATCTACCAAAAAGGAGAGTCGTGTTTGACCTTGTTGGCTAAGGTAGATAGTGTGTGTGCTCAGCTGCTTGATTGTGTTCGACTGTCTGCAGCCCCATAGACTGTAACCAACTAGGCTGTCCATAGGATTCTCCAGGCAAGAATCCTGGAGCAGGTGGTCATTTCCTACTCCAGGGGATCTTCCCAACCTGAACCTGAGTCTCTTGCATCTCTTGCATTGGTAGGTGAATTCTTTACCACTAGCACAACCTGGGAAGCCCAAGGTAAGTAGTAACAGTATGGAAACCTGTCCTCACCAGACACATTAGCTGAGGGCATGTGTATCATTTTATCAGTCAAGGCTGCTGGTTTGCTAAGCTGGATTGCATTTGGGCATAACCTAATTAGATAGCTTGCTAGATGATGAAATTATGGAAAGAAGTATAGGTTGATGAGGGTTGGGAGAACAAGGCAGGGTAGCTGGCTCCTATGGGATCTTATAGACTATTGTAGGGATTTTTATCTTTTCCTCTGAGAGAAATAGGGAGCCATCACTGTGTTTTGAGTAGGAGAGTGATATAATCTGATTTATATTAGGGCCATTTTGATTGTTGGATTGAAAAGTCTTGGAAGGCTGGGATGGAAGCAGGTTCACTAGTTAGGAGGCTCTGGCAAGAATCCAGAGAGAGTGGAGAGTTACTCAGACCGTGGGTATCAAAGCATGGTTATATCTTGATCTGTTTTATAGTTAGAACTTACTAGATTTGCTGGATTGAATTAGATGGGAGGTGTGTGAGAGGAAAAGGGCCAGTACTGACCTGGGCATTTGGCTGAACATCTGGAAAATGGAATTTTCATCAGGTGTGGAACAGAAGACTACATAGAGTAGGTTTGAAAAAAAAAAGTGAGAGTATCTTATAATTTACGAATTGCTATACAAATACAGAGTTTGGCATATTTATAAACTCTCTATAATTTAGCATGTGTTTAGTAGAGAGGATTGCTTTTTGGCCAATTTACTCTTATGTCAGTTTCCTAGTTTCTGATGATCACACCATACACCACACAAGACATCTGCTTTCATTTGTTGTCTGACTGTTTTCTGTCTCCCCCAGGTTCCCATTTTGCCTGGCCCCACATGGTGCCGAGGTAAGATTGTCTCAAAGATGCAATCACAGGGTTTGCACTTGTTGACTAGCGAGGAAGCCTGCCATCTGCTTGGCTCATGAAATCATTCAGAAAGCAAAATGAGGTTTCTGTTATATTTGCCTCTTACAGTCATCAGTAACCTAAGATGTTTATTGAGATTGGGTTCCTTGGATCTGATCTGCCAGGCTCTGATTCACTCTTTAGTTTTCTCTTTCTTGGAGGCTTCACAGCAAACCTACTGGTGCCAAAATGATACGTGATGTTTCACATCTGTATGGAGTAGTGACATGGGACGTGCATTCCAGTTACTAAGAAAGGGAGGGAAAAAGAAACTTGAAAACACCATATTCTTGTTTACTTAAAAAAACAAATAGCATACTTTCCTTCCAGCCATGATGTTGTAATAGAGACTGGATTCAATCTTCAACAACAACAACAAAAATACCAGAAAATCAGATAAAATATGTGAAACAAAGACTCCCATGAATTAGCTAAGGGCAGTGCAGGACTGTGATATTTGAGAAAAGAACAGTCAAATCAATAAAATGAGCTCCACAATCGGCTCAATGTACTGCCCAAAGGCAGTTTCCAGGTTGCAGAGCCCAGAGGTCTGGCTGAGTAGAGAAGATAGAAATTGGAATTTTGAGAGAGAAAGTGCCGAGAATTTGTGAGCGAGAAGACCAGAGAAGAGAGTGTGACCCGGAGAATTCCTGAGATGGGTCCTCTCCAGTGGTTGACTGAGTCCTGACCTGCAGAATCTGAGGAGAAACTCCCCGAGGCTGGGGAAAGTCCATTGGCAGCAACAGGGAACTATTTCCCAGAGCTCACGCTGGGCTAGAAACAGTTCATGGTCCCATCAGCCAGAGTGGGGAAGCCTTGTAAGACCTGGGCATTGAGTAGAGGGCAAAGAAGGGTGTTAGCACTAGACTAAAACTTTGAAAACAAGTTTTGGGAATTCCTTGGTCCAGTGGTTAAGATTTTGCGTATCCACTGCCAGGTTTGATCCCTGGTTGGGAAACTAAGATCCTGCAAGCCACATGGCGTGGCCAAAAATATATATATATAATAATAAATAAAATAAAGTTTAAGAAAACAAGTTTCACCAAGATGAGACTGTTCCTAAAATAATTTAATTGCATGCTGGAACCGAGTCCAATACTCCTTAAATCCAGTACCCAAACATGCAAAAATCACAGTATCCAGCATGCGATCCAAATTGGCAAGTGTGTTGGTTTCCCAGGGTTGCCGTAACAAAGGAACACAAACTAGGTGGCTTACAGCAACAGAGATGGATTCCGTCACAGTCTTAGAGGCTAGAAGGATGAAACCAAGGGCTCTGCAGGACTGTCCTCCCTCTAGGACTCTGGGTAGAGTCCCCTTCTTGCCACTTCCTAGCTTCTGGTGGTGGCTGTCAACCCTTGGCACTCCTTGGCTTTTAACTGCAGAATATCAGCTTCTGCCTCTGTCCTGTGATGCTCTCCTTGTGTGTTTCTGCCCTGTCCTCTTTTAAGGACACCAGTCATATTGGATTAAGGGTCCACCCACATCCAGTATGACCTTATCTTAAATAATTACACCCACAACGACCGTATTTCTAAATAAGATCACACACTGAAGTACCAGGTGTTATGTGCTAAGCCTCTTCAGTCCTGTCCGACTCTTCACAACCCTATAGACTGTAGGCTGCCAGGCTCCTCTGTCCATGTGAACTCTTCAGGCAAGAATATTGGAATGGATTGCCATGCCTTCCTCCAAGGGATTTTCCCAACCCAGGGAAGATCCAACCCATGTCTCTTATGTCTCCTGCTTTGGCAAGTGGATTCTTTACCACTAGTGCCACCTGGGAAGCTCACCAGAGGCTAGGACTTCAACTTATCTTATTGGGAACAAAATTCAACCCAAAATACCAGATATTCAAAGAAGTAGGAAAATAAGACCTATAATCAGAAGAAAAATTCATGAGTAGACACAGAGTAGAAAGTGTTGAGGTAATGGAATTAGCAGACACAGGTGGTGGCCCCAGTGGTAAAGAACTAGCCTGCCAATGCAGGAGACATGGGTTCAGTCTTTGGATGGCGAAGATCTCCTGGAGGAGGAAATGTCTACCCATTCCAGTTATTCTTGCCTGGGAAATCCCGTGGACAGATGAGCCTGGTAAGATGCAATCCATGGGGTTGCGAAGAATTGGACATGACTGAAGCAACTGAGCATGCAGATGCTACCACAACTATAATAAAAATGCACCATATTCTCTATTTTGGGTAGTTTTATTGCTGTGTGTTTTTTTGGTTATTTTTAAGGTAATTCCACTAATCTCTGTAATAGCATAAAGAACAGAGATAAATATTAGAAATCATAAAGTAACTCCTAAAACAGATCTCCATGAAAGTGAGTGATGGATATTTTCAGAACTGCTGCTTCATCTCTAAAATGCGAATAATACTTCTCAGATAAGGTGCAATAATCAAATGAAATTTTTATAACTTACCTGGTACATAATCAACTCATAATAAATAGCAGCAATTCTTGTTACTAAAGCCTGAGGCAATGATTAAAGCAATTATAGGTCAAATGATTACAGACCTATGATGGATGAGGCTGAACACAGTCAGTGTAATTATAATGGGTTTGATTCATTGCTCTTGGTAAGAACTTTACTAATTTGGACAAGTTGGGATAGGGAAAAAGTCAAATCTGACTGATGAGCCATCTTAATTACAGAATATTTTTGAAGAAATGGCTTTTGATTACTTTTAACTGTATGCAGTGATTAGAACCAGGCTACAAAGTTTTGCCTAGTATATATCCTTAAGGGACTGGTTTTAATGATTATATAAAAATGATCTTTCATTAGCATAACAAGTCTTTCAGCTGTTGTAAACGAGTTTATTTTCATAAATGATTTTTCTTTAGCAGTAGAGTAAGTTCTATTGGAATGATTTGTCCAGCAATGACCATGTGGCAATTCCTTCGTGGTTTCGGGTATCAGTCACAAGGCACCAGCTGAGGGTTCTAGCCTTGGCTGTTGACACATCTACATCCTGGGGAGCATTCCTGTGACTGCACAGCCTCTGGTGACACCCCTTCTTTCCTGCTGTCCTCCCACTTGTGGTGGTGGCTGCGTCCTGACATGAGTAATCTCTGGGTTATTTCTGCCTGCTACTTTTTGCTCTTTCAGTGTTCCAATAACCATATAACTAAGTCCTTGAATTCAATTCCTTCTGTTTCATTTTTAAAAAAATTTAAATTGGAGGATAATTGCTTTACAATATTGTGTTAGTTTCTGCTGAACAACAAAGTGAATCAGTCTTGAGTATACACATATCGCCTCTCTCTTGAGCCTCCACACTCCCCCATCCCACTCCTCTCGATCATCACAGAGTGTTAAGCTGAGCTTCCTGTGTTATACAACAGCTTCCCACGAGCTATCTATTTTAATCATAGTAGTATATATATGTCCGTGCTACTCTCTCAGTTCATCCCACCTTTATCTTCCCCTGGGGGCTCCCCTGGTGGCTCAGATGGTAAAGAATCTGCCTGCAATGCAGGAGACTTGGGTTTGATCCCTGGGTTGGGAAGATACCCTGGAGAAGGGAATAGCTACCCACTTCAGTATTCTTGCCTGGAGAATTCCATGGGCAGAGGAGCCTGGCAGGCTATAGTCTGCGGGGTTGTGAAGAGTCTGACATGACTGAGTGACTTTCACTCATTCACTCCCCTTCCCCCTCCGTGTCCACATGTCTGTTCTCTACTCCTGCCCAGTAGTGGAAATCCCCTCTGTTTTAAATACCTGGCATAACTATCCTCTTGACTAGACCCCAGCTGACACCATACACCAAGAGGAACAGCTGGAACTAACCAGAGAGATGCCGAAGATGGAGCAGAGGGTCAGTCACCAGAGAAAAGGTCTGGGATTATGTGGGAGGCAGTCACTGGGGCTGGGTTTCTAAGGCACTTCAGCTGATGCCTTCTCTCTGGCAGGGTGCACTGTCATAACTGCATACCCTGCTGTCAAGCTACGTGGACTTGTAGACGTCTTATCCTCTATTTAGGAAATGAATTTTCAATTTGTGGATTAGTCTAGATGAATTCCAGGTTTCCTTTCAGGTCTATGTTTTTCTCAAACTAGCTGTCAATTTTGCTTAGGGTTGGTTGGGAAAAGCTCTCCTATTTCTTTCCATATGCTGAGTAAAGACAGGCTTAAGAAAGCAGGATGGCCCCATGGTGGGCACTGCCTCCTGGACAGGTAACAGAAACGTTCTGTACAGTCCCTGCCGGGTTCAGATAAGACGACGTAGCCAGGGGAGGCACCATGTGCCAGACTTGGCAAAGAGCACTGTCACGTAGCAAGGACCAGTCACAGGGCAGCGTGTTACATATGAACGTGATTGTGCTTGAAAAGTGGTCATTTCAAAAGTGTGGCAGCAAAGGTGATAATCAGAGAAAGCTAATTAAGTTGCCTATAAAAGTAGGTGCTGGACTGGATTCCTGGGTGTAGTGTGATTAAAATGACTGTGTATTTGTCTTCCTGCATGTGAAATGTAACGCTTTTTTTGAACAAGGTTTCCAAGAAGGGATAGTCATTTGTTTACCTCTTTTCAAAGAACCAGCCTTCCTTTTAAGTGTGTTATTTTAAGTGGCAGCCAGGTTTTGCCACTTAACGTAATTAAAATGGGCAGAAGCATTTGTTCCTGCAAATTGCTGAGGACATGCCTGTATCCTAGACTGCTATAGGCTTCTGGCAAAACCTGTTTTGTATTGTGATATGAGGTGACCCAGTATCAAAGCCTTATCCCCTTTGTAGGTAAAGAAGATGATGTTAGAAACTGAGGAGACCTGGGCCACTGAATTACATCATTTACAATTAGCTTGAGGGTAGCCCAGCTGCCTGGCCTTCAGGTTGTCAGTTAATATAAGAAAGTTAGCATCTGCTGGATAATGAACACCTGTGACAATGATCATATCCTGGGTATCCATCATTGAAAAATAAATCCTTTCAGCATGGATCAGGTGCTGCTGGTGTTTAACTTCCATGGGCTGAACTATTTTCTGGTCCTGATGTAAGCAGTCAGAGGCCCTGAAACTCTACTTTCAAGAGAGGCTGACACAGCTGCCATCCATTTCTAGTTTGCATCACCCCCTGAGCCAACCCATGCTTAAAGCGTGGTGGTCAGCTGATCAGACGCAACTCCCCAAATGGCTGTGGGCTTGAGCCGAGCGAAGGGCAAAGTGGTTGACGAGGGGTCTAAGCTGCTTGCCCACACAGCTTGCTTATGCCCTCTTCTCCAGCTGGCTTTTGACTCTTTCCATTTTGTGGTGAATCGCTGCTGGGCTCACTTGACATTATCACTCAGTGGGTCTGACTGGCCCAAGCTTGGGCTGAGCAGTTGATCTGCATGGCTGCCCGTGGCCAAGCACTCTGTCTCTCCCAGGGCTCAGCAGTCAATGAGGAGCTATCTTTAAAAAGGTGTCTAATTCTTCCCTGCCACGGCATGGCCTTGCTGCGTGGACTTGTGTTGTGATTCTCCTCTGAGGCGTCTGTACACTCCACACGGCATCTCTTCCCATCATGGATGTCTCTACCACTGTAGGTTCTGCTGGTTTGGAAGACTCGGAAGGCAGAGCTGTACCACCAGTCTGGACCTGTGGAAGAACTCTATCCTTCCTGTAGCCCCACCCAAGGCTGGCTGTACGTCATGTCACCTGGTACACAGACTGGAGCAGTGTTTCCAAGTATGGAATATGCTGCCATCAGAGCCTGAATGCACTGCGCTTTCTATTTCAGGGTAGAAGGTAAGTTGCAGTCATTCTTTTACTTTGGAGAGGATTTGTTGGCATGCCTAGCACCACTGGAGGCCAAAATGTTTCCTGATGTAGCCCCTTGAATCTTTGTAAGGGTTGTCAACCACCATCTGGGGTGCATGGTTCTTACCAAGGCCTCAAGTATGCTAAATTTCTCATTTATCCAGCCTAGTTGTTATGTGTGTAATGAATGAATGTGCTTCTTTGTGGGAGATATAGATAGTCTAGATATTTTGGAATATATTATGATTAGAGGGAGTGTTAATATAGTTCTTGGGCAAATTGTAAATGTACAGTGCAGCCTGTTCATGTGAATGCAAATTGTTTCTCATCAATGAGAAACAATGAAAAACAACGCAAATTGTTTATGATTAGAATAGGAAAAAAACCACATACATGTGCCAAATGAGTAGTCACATACCAAGGGACTACCTGAGGTTGTTTTCATCGGCTCTAGAAAAATATCATTTAGTGGCTGCAACTGGGGCAGTTACCTAGTTGAGTCTTTAAAGGTCCGCTCTAAAACCCCTCTGCTATTTCTTTTTTTTCAAACCAACTTTTTATTGAAGAATAGTTGGTTTACAGTGTTGTATTAGTTTCAGATGTACAGCAGAGTGATTCAGTTATACAGATATATTTTCAGATTCTTTTCCACTATAGGTTATTATGAGATGTTGAATGTAGTTCCCCCTGCCATACAGTAGGTCCTTGTTATTTATCTACTTTATATTTGGTTGTGTGTATCTGTTCATCCCAAGCTCCTAATGTATCCTTTACTGCCCCTGGTGGTAACCATAAATTTGTCTTCTATGTCTGTGAGTCTGTTGCTATTTTGTAAATAGGTTCATTTGTATCATATTTTTAGACTATACATGTAAGTGATATTACATCATATTTATCTCTCTGACTTTACTTAATATGATAATTTTTAAATCCATCCAAGTTACTGCAAATAGCATTACTTCATTCTTTTTTATGGCTGAGTGTTATTCCACTATATAAATGTATATACCACACCTTCTTTATCCATTCACCTGTTGATGGACATTTAGGTTGTTTCCATGTCTTGGCTGGAAATAGTGCTGCTGTGAACATTGAGGTGAACGTATCTTTTTGAGTAGAGTTTGTCTTTTTCTGGATATGTGAACAGGTGTGGGATTGATGGATCATATGGCAACTCTATTTTTAGCATTTTAAGGAACCTCCATACTGTTTTCCATAGTAGCTGCACCAATTTACATTTCTACCAACAATGTAGGGGGATTCTCTTTAGAACCCATCTGTTTTTTTTTTCCCCCATGGGTCAGGCTAGAGAATCAAATGAAGGTCTAAATGGGGACCACCATCCCTGTATCCTTTAGATCCTTAAAGGTGGCACTGATTCCTACCGTCCCCCACCTCTGAGATATGATAGTTTTTGAAATTTGGGGGTTGACAGTTCTAGAAGTTTCAATTTGACTTTCCCCACCATGAGATCCCTTATTTCACAGACTGAGGACCCAATGTGGGTATTACAGCCACTGACTAAGGATGCTGATCTCAACCGTAAATTCACGAACAAGGTAAACACTCACTTGGACTCTGCTGATCACACCAAAACCCTGTCCCCCAAGGAGGAGAGCCAGGGTGACACTTGAGGTAACTGCACGCCAGTGTCAACATGGACGGTCTAACAGGCCCTTCTTTCTAACCTGGACAGAGGACCTAGCCTGAAAACAGTTGTCTACCAGGAAGTGCTTAACAAAAACCAAAAACACCTACATTGTAACAAATCAGGAATATACAGCAAAGTCCAAAGAATGGCTTTGATGGTGATGATGCAGGAACCCAAAGGAGAACATTGGCGCTGAAGACCTTTATCCTAAGATCTTCTACTAAGACGGCATATTTCTGGAGAGACTACTTGAGGGTTCATATGTAAACATAAATCTGCCAATAATCAGTAGAAATACATCATCATTTCTATTTCAGAAATAACATCCAAAAAGCATCTCAGACATTTCCATCAAAACTAACCAAATGACTCATTTGGAACTTAATAATTTTGAATTGACAAGCACATGTCCAATGGAAAGAAGGCATCAGCTACAGTTTACTTTTATCCTTAAGTATGTATGGGCTTTGACAATTTTAATAACTTTTTATCTAAGTTACAGAGCTTTGTGCTGTCTATTTGGCTCTCAGTTAAAATGATTCCCTGAAAAGGGAATATAAGCCAATGCTCAGTGTTCTAATTACTTTCCGGTAAAGTAGATTAGCAATATTATGCATCCCATTGCTTTCTGTTCTATAACTATAAACATTGATATGTTTCCTCAAGAGTGTACTCACCACATATGGTGCTTTCTAAAAGACTGAAATAATGGCTCTCTTTTGGAAATGGCATAATAGCATTTTCTAACCTTCATGTTGTTAATTGCCTTTGGTTGATATATATATATTACCAGTGTTTGGATACATATGTGTATAGAAAACATGTTTTAAGGCCCATAAGCATAATAGAAGGCCCACCTCTATTTCCAAATAGACTGCTTTCAAAACTCACAGGACTCCCAGCTCTGGCTTCAGCTGATAAAGGGCCCATCAGGAATTGGTTCTGTTGCCCTTGGCTGTCTCCCACGGTGATGAGGGTGCTTTATTTTGGAAGAGACATCAAAGATCCTCTAGCGACAAGACAAGACGAACACATTCCTGACATCAGGTTTATCAGATTCACCTAGGGAGCTTAAAAACACATACCTTTCATACTTATCTGCTTTGTAAATCAGAATATCTGGAAGGAGGTCTTGAAAAAACATCAGCCAAATCTGGGAACCACTGCTCTGGTCCAAGCACCTTCACGATTTTATTAAGTCTTCACATTTAGAGTCAGAAGTAAGGTGTTGTTCAGTCACTAAGTCATGTCCAATTCTGTGTGACTCCGTGTACTGCAGCATGCCAGGCTTCCATGTCCTTCATTATCTCTCAGATTTGCTCAAATTCATGTCCATTGAGTCAGTGATGCCATCCAGCCATCTTATCCTCTGTTGCCCCCTTCTCCTCCTGCCCTCAATCTTTCCCAGCATAAGGATCTTTTACAATGAGTCGGCTTTTCACATCAGATGGCCAAACTATTAGAACTTCAGCTTCAGCATCAGTCCTTCCAATGAATATTCAGGACTAATTTCCTTTAGGATTGACTGGTTGGATCTCCTTGCTGTCCAAGGGACTCTCAAGAGTCTTCTCCAGCACAATTCAAAAGCATCAATTCTTCAGTGCTCAGCTTTCTTTATGGTCCAACTTTCACATCCATACATGACTACTAAAAACCATAGCTTTGGCTAGTCAGACCTTTGTCAGCAAATTGATGTCTCTGGTTTTTAATATGCTGTCTAGGTTTGTCATAGCTTTTTTTCCAAGGGGCAGGTGTCTTTTAATTTCATGGCTGCAGTCACCGTCCACAGTGATTTTGAAGCCCAGAAGTAATCAGGTCTCCTTAAAATTTATTCTCTTTAACTTCCAGTTGTTGGACTGTCTGTGAATGTCCCAGTGTAGATGGACCAGACCTATTTGTTTTGATCTGATGGTACATCACACATGTTTATCTCAATATCCTTCCACAGAGCCTCCACTGTATCTGGTTATGAGCCATACTGTAATATATTTGGGGTCAGATGAATGAATAAAATTAGATTTCAGATTTCTTTTTATTCAAACAAAGAGGGAAAAATAAATGTCATTCAGAAGAAAACAGTTTTCTTCTTAGACCTAAACATTGGTTAGATCAGAACAAAACCTGTTGTAATCCAAGTGTTCATCAGTACAATATGACTTATCCGTATAGTAGAATGCTGCTCAGTAATGGGCAGGAACAAAGTACTGAACCATGCTACAACAGAGATGATCCTTAAACATATTTTGCTTACATGACAGAAACCAGACACAAAAGATTCACATTGTATGATTCAATTTGTGTAAAATTTCCAGAAATAAGCAAATCTGTAGAGACATGGAAGATCAGTGGTTGCCTAGGGCTGGAGGTGGACACAGGGATTCACCTTAGATGGGCACAGAGAAATCTTGGGGATGATAGAAATATTCTAAAACTTGATGTTTGTGATGGTTGCATGAGTCTATTAATATATTAAAAATTGAGTTATTAAAAAAACATTTGTAAATCACTGAGGAGCATAAACTGGGTTCCTCATCCATTTGTGGGAATAAAGTTCTTCATTACCATCTGTTTTGGAATCAGTGTTGCATTAAACCCAAACAAGCATAATTTACCCAAGTCTTCTCCCTTAAAATAGCTTATATGGCTAATGATGCTGGAATTTGGGTTTACCTTAGTGTGCATACGTGCTACGTTGCCTCAGTCATGTCTGACTCTTTGCAATCCTGTAGACTGTAGCCCACCAGGCTTCTCTGTCCATTGGATTCTCCAGGCAAGAATATTGGAGTGGGTTGCCATACCCACCTCCAGGGAATTAGACCCCAGACTAAAAGCCAGAAGCCAGCATGAGGCAGTGTGGATGTGGGGTGGCAGGGGAAGAGGAGGCTTGGATTCCAGCTGGGTCTGGCCCTCTCTGAACTGGTTCAAGCTTAGCTTTGTGGCCTTTCTGGCCTTAACTTATGCGTGTAAAATGAAAACTTCCTTAGTGAATGATTCTGATCCTTAAACTCAAAGAGAAACACTCCCTTCTGCAGTTTCTGATGGAGAGCAGAGTTTGGAGGGAAGCAGGCTCAATGTTGCAGGATTGCGCGCATGTGTGTGTGTACACTTGCACACCTATGAGAAGCCCTGTGTACATTCGCACACCTATAAGAGGCCTTATGTGATGGTGGAGATCCAAGGAGAGCAGAGATGCTCAAAGACTACTACATCCCATCTCTATGACAAGGTGTTTGAAACCATCTGGAAAGTGAAAGTTGCTCGGTCGTGTCCAACTCTTTGCGACCCCATGGACTATACGTCCATGGAATTCTCCAGGTCAGAATACTGGCGTGGGTAGCCTGTCCCTTCTCCAGGGGATCTTCCCAACCCAGGGATCAAATCCAGGTCTCCTGCATTGCAGGTGGACTCTTTACCAACTGAGATATCAGAGGAGCCACACCAATCAGGGCAGACACAGCAAATCCAAAGTGACAGCAGCAAGGGGGCTAAAGAACGGTTGTGTGCTAGACAACATTATCTAAACGTGCACACGGCCTCACCTGTAATCATTTACATACATAAAATCATTTATAAATATCATCTCATGAGATCCTCTCATTTCTGTAGTCTTTATTGTTTCCATTCTACAGCAAGGAAGGGAGGAATTTAGATTAAATGACTCTTGGATAGTCCCAGTCTTTCTGGAGGGCAGAGTTTGAAAGCTTGGAGGGCGAGGTGGGCATGGTTACAGGCAGGGGACCATGCAAGAGGGAGTGGTGTCAATAAGAGAACAGAAGAGGCCTGCTGGCTGGTTCTCTGCATGGTTTGGGTCCTTTCAGGTTTCTGTTGTTGATGTCAGGTTGTAATGTGGGGATTCCCTGGTCAGTCAGTCAGTTCAGTTGCTCAGTCGTGTCCGACTCTTGCACTCAATATGCCAGCAAATAGATTCCCTGGTAGCTCAGTGGTAAAGAATCTGCCTGCCAAGCAGAAGACACATTTCAGTCCCTGGGTTGGGAAGAGCCCCTGGAGGAGGAAATGGCAACCCACTTCAGTATTCTTGCCTGGAGAATTTCATGGACACAGAAGCCTGGTGGGCTACAGTCCATGGGGTCACAAAGAGTCGGACCTGACTTAGCTACTAAACAACAAAAGTGGGGCTGTGTCCTTGAAGGACTGTGGCCCCAGGTCTGTTCCATCCTATCTCATGCTGACAACAGGAGACTATTAGGAATGTTGGGGAAAAAAAGTCCATTCTATTCCCTATTTTAAGAAGGATGAGTCTTTTCCTGCTTTCTCAACATAATGAAATGTGATGATTCAAACCAAGTGAGCCTGAGCTCAAAGCTTTGAATTTGCTGGGAGTGTTGCTTCCTCCCTGGGCTGGTCATCACGAAAGCAACTCTTCTCTGCACTATAGCTGTCACTTGGCCAATAGAAGGGCCATGTTTACTTGGAGCCCTAAGCACGTACGCGTCTTGGTGTAGATGTGTTTCACCTACATGATACCCTTGCCCTTGGGCCTGCCCCAAGTTACACATTGAAAGGGGGACCTACAGCAGGTATTTGCTGCCCCTGCCTCGAACCCTTTGCCTGTCTCTCTGGAGCATTTTGTCTTTCTCTTCTATGTTCTGTCCTCCGTGCTTTTTTTGTTTGTTTGTTTTTTCCCCTATGTCTACCTCCCTCTTGACTTCTGATCAACCCCTAGCTATGACTTAGTTCTGAAGGGTGATAGGCACGCACACATACACACACACAAGGAACCTGTTGGAAGAGGAGAGGCTGGTGCAGAGGAGAATGGGGTAAGAATGAGGGGAGGAAAGATTTTGAGCTGAGTTGGTGTTTAAGACCTTGGGCCACCTTCTCCCTGAAGTCATCTGTGACAATGGCACCACCGCCTCCTCACAACCCCCTTCATTTGCACCTTTCACAGGAGCCTCTTGTCACATCTGCCTCACTTTACAGTTACTTACATACAGATGTGAGTGTCTTTGCTAGATGAGCAGTTGGCCTGGGGGAATTTTCCATTTTCAAAAAAAGGTTAGTTCATCTTTACATTCTATACATCACAATAACTTAACTACTAAAGGGATCACAGTAGTGTTTGTTGAACCTTCAGATGTAGTAGATGTGAGATGGTTTTCAGCCGGAGGTTCAGATGTCACGAAGAGCCCTCCTCCCAGTCTAAAGGGAAAGAAAAGACTGTGTGTGGACTTGCTGCTGGGACCTTCCTGGGGCAGAGATGTGCCAACAGCATCTCCATCAGGAGTGTGTCGACCTCAGGGAAGCAATGGATGATAGATCTAGTAAGTGAGTAAGGTATAATTACAGATGAATACATACTGTAGATGTTCATTTATTCATTTGAGGCATCAAATTAGAATTTTCTCAATAAAGCTAAAACCGCAGTAGTTCAACCAAAGGATAAACTGAAATTCTGTAGATGACTGATATTGATAAAATTGCTGAATAAATAGGTGCCAACATTAAAAGTCATGTTCCCAGTTTCATTGTGTAGCATTTAACCCTTCAGCCCATCTGTACTAGGTCACATATTTGGTTCTTTCTGTCAGTTCTGTGGACATTCTCCCTGTGGCATGTGCACTAGGTAACAGAGGTAGGCTGCAGTGAAGTGAGAAAGGTGGGGGACCATCCAGCTAACCCTGATGTCTTTAACATTGTGATACCATTCTCTACTCTGAGTCTTTGCAATTCAAATTGAATTGAAGTTAAGGACTGGACCTGTTAATAAAGGAGATATTGGACATGTTGGCCTAGGAAAATAAAAACAACTCATTTAGGAATGCGCTTGGAATATTCTGCAATTAAAAACTGCTGGAAAGAAGGCTAGCATCTCATGTTTGGGTC
Organism: Giraffa tippelskirchi; assembly: GCF_054371585.1. Taxonomy (NCBI): domain Eukaryota; kingdom Metazoa; phylum Chordata; class Mammalia; order Artiodactyla; family Giraffidae; genus Giraffa; species Giraffa tippelskirchi. The sequence continues at coordinate 125,315,715 of NC_137276.1, read as the reverse complement.
CTCTGTTTTCAAATGCAATTCCAAGAGTGAGCTGAGACTTTGCAGTTTGCTCACTAGAGGGAGTTAGATACTAAAGAGCTGCCTTCTCAAGACACATTGCGCTGGATCTAACGCAGGAAATCCAACCAAGACTTTGGGAGACTAGATGCCAGATTCCCTGTGGCAGAGCCATCTTTTCATTAATTTAAAAAATAATCTTTCCCAGTATGGTGAATAAACCACAGAACATTTTCAATTGTTTTTCTAATTTAAACATAATTGCTCAAGGTAGAAAAATAGAAAAAGTAATAGAAATACCTCAAAATACAAAGAACATTTTAATTTACTTATAATGTTCACATCTAGAACTAAACACAATTAATAACAGGTTTAGCCATGTGGACTTTCTGGGAGCTGAATATTCTTTTTGAATTTTATTTATTTATTTGTTTTTGGCTGTGCTGGGTCTTCATTGCTGTGTGGGCCTTTCCCTGGTTGCAGGGAGCTACTCTCCAGTTGCAATGCGTGGGGTTCTCGTTGTGATGGCTTCCCTTGTTGCAGAGCATGGGCCCTATGGCTTCAGTGTTGGCGGCTCCCAGGCTCTAGAGCACAGCTTAGTAGTTGTGCGGCATGGGCTTAGTTGCTCCGCAGCATGTCAGATCTTCCTGGATCAGGGATCAAAATGTGTGTTGCCAGGCAGATTCTTTACCATTGAGCCACCAGGGAAGTCCAGCTGAATGTTATTGAGCAAAAAAAAAAAAAAACAAAACCCCACAATTTCCTATGGTTTAATGTAATACCTGTGCTTATTTTTCTATACGTATAGTGATAATAATTTGGTTTTCACTTGATATTATACAGAGACTGTGTATTAACATTCATATATGAATATATTACTTACTGGTTTATGATTAGGCTTTGCGTTTTGTGTGGATTAAAGGTTATTCTCAATGTTTTGAGAGAGAATTTTCAAGGAAATAAATTCTCTGTCAAAATTTTATCTGAAATCACCATCTTCCTTCTCAAGTGTAATTTTTTTTTAGCTGCTTAAGAGCAATAAAAAAGCAACAATCAGTTGGTATCAGTAGAGTGATGAAGTGTGTGATGTATCAGTCACTCAGTCGTGTCCGACTCTTTGCGACCCCATGGACTGTAGCCGGCCAGGAATTCCTCTGTCCATGGAATTCTCCAGGCAAGAATACTGAAGTGGGTTGCCATTTCCTTCTCCAAGGTATCTTTCTGACCCAGGTATTGAACCTGGGTCTCCTGCATTACGATGAGATTCTTTACCACCTGAGTCACCAGGGAAGCCCCTAACAGAGTAATAACTCGTGTTAACTGCTACGTGGGACAGAGAATAAAGAGTGATGGTTCTTGATTTCAAGGAGTTTGTAACCTAGTTAGGGCAATGAGACCCTCTTGTGTTGCAGAACGAATGAAAATACAAGAGATACCAGTGGAACATGCTCTAACACCTGGTTACAAACTCTTAAGTGCTATAAGAGCTCAAAGAAGAGCGGAATCGGAGTTAGTCAAAATTTTCCAATAAGCTTCCTGGAAAAAGCAGAATTTAGAATCCAGGGATTGTACCTAACTTTCTCACTAATATGTCTGTCCCCAGGGTCCAGGGAAAGGCCTGGAATGTAGTTCATTTTTTTTTTTAAAGTGTCAATGCCTCTGCTTTGTGTATATGGAAATAGTGCTACTGGCCTGTGGACATTGTGCCATTGGACAATGCGCCATTGAAGATAATTTCCAATAGAGCCAGGAGGCCATTCTCTCCTTTATGGGGTTTTCCTAACATCTTTTATTGGAGGGTAGTTAGGTTCTGGAATACTGTCTAAGGCCACAGGTCAGAGTGAAGGACATTGACTCTTGTTGCAGTTGAACTTTTAACCTGGGCTTCATAAGCATGGAAGAAGCCAAAGTGCCATACATCATATATAAAATTTTCTCAGCAAAAGTGTATCATGTCTGGAAATGAGGATGAAATTATGTGAAATATGAGAATATATATATATATATATTTTTTCCATGTGAAACCCATAATAGCAAAAGCAAAAAGTAGTAAAAGAACTTTTAGAGGTTGGGAAGATATATGGTTATGGATTTTTTTCCTCTGTATTTTCTTTAAAAGTCTTAACACAAAATCCCATTCTGAATAAAGTGGGAAAGCTAGAATGAAAATTACAAAGCAGGCTTAGCCAGACATTCAAAATGCCTTACAGATTTTGAAGCTATATTCTGGTTTTAATTTTTCATGCTATAAGACTGGTGCTGGCTTTGAGCCATGCATCCTCTCGAGCTGGAAGCCTCTTGCCAGACAGAACATCGCTGGCAGTTATTAGAGCCGCTGATTCCATCAATACATATGGGTCTCATGGACTCAATTCTCTTCCATGGGTCTGGAGCCTAGGTAAAGAACTAACATTAGATGGATTTAAAATTTTGTGACTTGGTAACCACATTACCTAGCTTTAAGAGCCATACAAAACATATAACCACATTTATCTGAGATACAAAATCTAGCTACAGTTTCCTGTATTGTTCACAAAATACCAAAGTAGCTTAAACATTAGCCACCACATTAGGAACCACAGTCTCCTCTGGATTAAATGTTAATTGCAGTGACATAGAAAACAAGACCACATTGAAACTTCCTGAAATGTCAATAGAGCTATTGTTGCAGAAAGAACACTGCTTTGAAAGTTGGATTTTTAGGTGGCAGTTGCTCTGATTAGCTCTGTGTTCTTTGAGTTGTTTCTCATTTCTGGCCTCATTTTCCTTATCTATAAAATGGCTAGATTTTACTAGATGATCTAAGATCCTTTCTTACTCTGAATCTATATGCTTCACATGTAATAGTTCAATGTATTTTAGGTACCTATATATATGTGTGTGTGTGTGTATATATATATGATTCTGAAACTATGTGTATTAGTCTGGAAAAAAGAGTAAGTTTCTGGGTGAGAAAAAAATACACAATATATATTTCATCAACATCTCCACCCCAAAATTGTGCTACTGAAAATTGATTGGATTTCTAGTATATTTTGTTCCTGTGACTTGAAAATAATTAATGATTTCATGGTTTTCAGGTTGATTTTAGTGAATGCAACTGAGAGCATCATGTAACTATCTTGTCTGTTTTTTAGCTTGTTAATTTGAAAATAATCTGAGTGAATTTTTGGGGGATATTGGTGTGAGCCATTTTAGATTTGAGATGCAGTGAAGACTGAGAAATAGGAAATAGAGAGTTACATTTTACTTTTTATTTGGGTTAGGTGTTTGGAAACAGGACTTTCTAAGCAGCCCAAACACCATCACTGGGAAAATAAAATGCTATTGCTAAGCCAAGGTCCCTGTGCATTCGTATTACTTACAAGTGTGTGATTTTCATTTTGGCCCGAGTTAAACAATAGCCTGTGGATATCTGTTCAATAAAGTTGTGTCACATTTCTCTGACCAGGAGTTATGGCTAGACTAAATTTTCTTAACTAAAGGATCATGCTGTGTTTGGTATGTGCATACGCGTGAGGGAGAAAAATCTCAATAAACACTTAACATTAGACTTCAGCCAGTATCAATTATCTCAGAATTACATCTACTGCTGTTCTTCCCAAACTTACACTCTAGCATTTATTTATTTTGGTTCTGCTGAGTTTTCTTCTTTGGATTTTACCTGAGTAGACAAGCATGAAATGCATTTCTCATTGCATTTCACTAATGTCAGGAATTCTTGCAGCTCAATATCACAGATTAGTAACAGTCCCCACTCTCGGGACCAGTAGTGGATGCTCCCTGCAAAGCCTGGGAACCCTTTGTTCCACCAGCTGCCTGAGTATCGCATGCAGCTAGTTCACAGCTGAGTCCTTCCCTAGGCATCACTCTTGGCCAGAGGGGGTGAGCTTGTCCCCGCTGCCATCTCCTCCCTGGGCTCCATGTCCAAAAACCAGTCAATGTGGAGATACGACGGCCTGGCTCCCTTGCCTCAAGTTTGCACAGTGTTGAAGGATCATCCCAGCTCTCAGTTTCATACGGGATTCCCTGGAGCAGACTGGGGCTTTGATCACAGCTGCATCACAATTCAACTTTCCCCTCTACCCAGTCCCACATTCCTTTCTACCTCCTGGTGTTCTTCCCCCCAATAAGCCTCCTGCATGCTAATTCTAGCTTCAGCATCTGTTTCCCTGGAACTGATCAAAGACATGGACCTTTTACCATTTAATGGCATGAATTTTCCATGTCCACACTGAATCTTAATAAAGTGAATTCTTCTGGAAAAGTTAATATTCACTGTCTGGAATTTTAACACATTAAATTCAGTGTTTGTGGTTTTCAGTCCAGTGTCTAGTTGTTTAGTCACTAGGTTATGTCCAACTCTTTTGTGACCCCATGGACCGGAGCCCACCAGGCTCCTCTGTCCATGGGATTTCCCAGGCAAGAATACTGGAGTGGGTTGCCATTCCCTTCTCTAGGGGATCTTCCCAACCCAGGGATCGAACCCGAGTCTCCTGCATTGATTAGTAGCTTTTTGGAAAAAAATGTGATTTTTATGATTCTGGAGTAAAAATTACTCCTTTTGCTTATTGCAAGTATCCTTAAAACCTCATTTCCTCTATTGAGGGAATATTGAAGCAGTCTTCAAAAAATTGCAAGATACTGCTCAATGTGATAATCCCTGCTTCTTTTTGTAGTGTTGCTATATGATTTATCCACTAGCCTTTTTCATCTTCATTAGAAGAAAAAATTAAAATGCTTGATATTAGTTTCATAAGAAAAAAAATGTAGCTGAACCACACACATAACTGTTTTTTTCTATGACTAATTATTTTTTCATGGTTGTGACTCAAATCACAACCACAAAAAACAATGAAAATTTTAAAGAGACAGCCTAACTCTTGCTAATTATTACCAGTCCACATGCCTATACCTTGTGCTTTGTATGAAAAGACAATTTTTGGAAATATTTAGGAATTTTTTTGGGGGGGAGTCATAATTGATCTAGAAACTTTTTCCCACTTTTTAACAAAGCCAAAAGAGATAATCAACTGAGATTCTTGATTTGTGCCTCTTAGAGAAAATGTTGGGTTTTTAGTAGTAGTATCTCTTGCTAGTTTTAGAAATTAGCAAACAAAACAAAGTAGATTTTATATACAAGTGATGCCTAGAAATTTTGATTGATGTACATTTTTTTTTTAATTGAGCTTCATGAGCTGTTTGTTTATTTTGGAGATTAATCTTTTTTCTTTTCCTTTTAAAAAATTCAATTTAGTTATTTTTAATTGAAGGATAATTGCTTTATAGTATTGTGTTGGTTTCCATCAAACATCACCATGAATCAGCCATAGGTATACCTATGTCCCCTCCCTCCTGAATCTCTGTCCCACCTCCCTCCCCATCCCACCCTTCCAGATTGTTACAGAGGCATAGTTTGAGTTCCCTGAGTCATACTGATTGATGTACATTAATAAACATGACATACAGAAATTTTATTTCTCTGGTAAATAGAGGAATTCATAATTTTGTAATATGTTTTGTGAAACAAAATTATGACTCTTCAGTACTGAAATCAAGGTACATTTGAAAATTTATTTTAGCCTAAAGCTCTCCAAATTTTTGTGCATGGAATGTAATACTTGACATTTTAAAATCTGGCTTGTTCCAAGCCCAGCATGTTCATAGCCCAATGCAGTATACATACTGGATGTTCTCCTTTATCAGATGCCAGCTGTCTGAGTGGATTGATCTTGAGAGGGTCATGGAGCTGTTCAAGCTGGGACAAGGAAACAGTGAATCATTAGCATCTACTGTGAAGGCTATTTCCAGCGAGCGCCTGCCCTCTGCCAACATGGAGCTAGCGGCAGAGAGGCATCATGGCTATGGACATGGTAAAACAGAGCCAGCAAGACACATGCTATTTATAGAGTTTAGAGAATAGTCTTGTTTAAAAAAGTTACACAACCTGTCTGGAAGCTCATTCTCTTCCATCCTTGTTTTTCTACTTAAGTGTCAAGGTAAAGAAGATTCTGAGTAGACATTTCAAACATGATTTCTGATTGGTCAAACCTTTTTTCGGGCTAATTCTGGCTCTTCCAAATTTTACTTCTGTCTCTCAAAGCCAACGAAGAAAAAACAAACATAGTAACAAATTGCACTAATGCTGACATTTAAGGGACTAAAATGTCCTTTGAAACATCTAAGCACTAATATAATATATAAATGGAGAATTGTGTAATATCTGTCAGACTTACGAAGTATTATCAAGTCATTATTAACATTTGGAGTAGGAGTTGTGGTCTGTGTCAATTCTCTTGATGAAATCTGATGTTTCTAAATTGACTTGGTCATCATTAGGTAAGGTAGTGTCTTTTACCTTTTTTGCTTTAGAAAAGGTTTGGGGTCCCAAAAAGAGAGAGTTAATGCTTACAATCATTTAAATAAATTTGGGAAATTCTTGGTTACATTGGTTTCTTTACTGAGAACTTCTTATAGAGCCTTTTATATGAAAATGTTTTATGAGTCTTCAAGAAAGTGATGACATATGTAGCATTTTTCCAAGTTGTTTGATCATAAAATCTTTTTCATGTGTATACCATTCATTCATATATATAAGAGGCATTTCTGGATTAGTTTCAGAAATGCTGACTTATAGTTTTATTTTTGATTATATTTTTTTAAAGCTTTTCTAGCTTTGTAAAATGAGTTTGGAAGCTTTATTTTTTTTCCTCCAATGCTTTGAAAATCACTAAAATAATGCAAATAATTTGTACCTCTTTCAGTTTCTTTTCTGGTAAGATGGGCCAGATAACAAAAGTCAGCTGTCAGGGGTGGCTTCTCCAACCTAATAGATCCCATATTTGAGGATCAATGAGATTTATTAACCAACACAAGTTTCTTTTCTTCTTTTTCTTTTTTGAAAACTACTACCTTGAGCAACAAAGTTGTTTTTCATTACCTAACTGACAAAAAAACAATTCAGAGGATGCAAGGAGATGAAATATTTATGACAGTGTGAGTGCACTGGGCTTTCGGACACCACCCTTGTTCCTCATGGAGAGGTACTGCCCTCTGGCCTCAGCTGTCCATGTGAGAGCAGGGCTCTGTTAGGCTGGAGAAGCCACCCCTGGGAGCTGACTGTCTGATACCATCTCTGGTATTGGAGGAGTATACGTGGGTTCTCAGCAGTTTATACTAAAAAAGTGCATTTCTATTTTATTTACACCATGTTACTTAGACCCATCTTCTGGGTTCCAGATTTACATTTTTTTGAGTGCCACTGAGGTCTCTGCTTTTTAATACACTCTTTAGATTTGTCATAGCTTTCATTCCAAGTGCAAGCGTCTTTTAATTTCATGGCTGCAGTCACCATCTGCAGTGATTTTGGAGCCCAAGAAAATAAAGTCTCTCACTGTTTCCATTGTTTCGCCTTCTATTTGCCATGAAGTGATGGGACAGGATGTCATGATCTTTGTCTTTTGAATGTTGAGTTTTAAGCCAGCATTTTTACTCTCCTCTTTGACCTATATCAAGAATCTCTTTAGTTTCTCTTCACTTTTTATCATAAGGATGGTGTCATCTGCATATCTGAGGTTATTGATATTTCTCCCAGCAATCTTGATTCCAGCTTGTGCTTCATTCAGCCTGGCATTTCGCATGTACTCTGTATACAAGTTAAATAAGCAGGGTGACAATACACAGCCTTGACGTACTCCTTTCCCAGTTTGAACCAGTTCATTGTTCCATGTCTGGTTCTAACTGTTGTTTCTTGACCTGCATATAGGTTTCGCAGGAGGCAGGTAAGGTAGTCTGGTAGTCCCATCTCTTTAAGAATTTTCCACAGTTTGTTGTGATCCACACAGTTCAAAGGCTTTAGCGTAGTATGAAGCAGAAGTAGATGTTTTTCTGGAACTCCCTTGCTTTTTCAATGATCCAATGGATGTTGGCAATCTGGTCTTTGGTTCCTCTGCCTTTTTCTAAAGTCAGCTTGAACATCTGGAAGTTCATGGTTCAAGTACTGTCGAAGCCTGGCTTGGAGAATTTTGAGCATTACTTTGATAGTGAGTGAGATGAGTGCAATTGTGTGGTAGTTTGAACATTCTTTGGCATTGCCTTTCTTTAGGTTTGGAATGAAAACTGACTTTTTCCAGTCCTGTGGCCACTGCTGAGTTTTCCAAATTTGCTGGCATAGTAGGTATAGCACTTTAACAGCATCATTTTTTAGGATTTGAAATAGCTTAGCTGGAATTTTGGGTTTCCCTGACAGCTCAGCTGGTAAAGAATCTGCCTGCAATGCAGGAGACCCAGTTCAATTCCTGGGTCAGGAGGATCCCCTGAAGAAGGGATAAGCTACCCACTCAAGTATTCTTGGGCTTCTGTGGTGGCTTAGATGGTAAAGAATCATCTGCAATGCGGGAGACTTGGGTTCGATCCCTGGATTGAAAAGATATACTGGAGGAGGGCATGGCAACCCACTCCAGTATTCTTGCCTGGAGAATCTCCACAGACAGAGGAGCTTGGCGGGTTACAGTCCATGGGGTTGCAAAGAATCGGACATGACTGAGTGACTAAGCACATAGCATAGCTGGAATTCTATCATATCCACTAGCTTTGTTTGTAGTGATGCTTCCCTAGGTCCACTTGACTTTGCACTCCAAGATATCTGGCTCTAAATGAGTGATCACACCATCATGGTTATGTGGGTCATAATGATCTCTTTTGTATAGTTCTGTGTATTCTTGCCACCTCTTCTTTATATCTTCTGTTTCTGTTAGGTCAGTACTGTTCCTGTCCATTATTGTGCCCATCTTTGCAAGAAATGTTCCCTTGGTAACTCTAATTTTCTTGAAGAGTTCTGAAGTCTTTCCCACTCTATTGTTTTCCTCTATTTCTTTGCATTGATCACTGAGGAAGGCTTTCTTATCTCTCCTTGCTGTTCTTTGGAACTCTGTATTCAGATGGGTATATCTTTCCTGTTCTCCTTTGTCTTTAACTTCTCTTCTTTTCTCAGCTATGTAAGGCCTCCTCAGAGAGTCATTTTGCCTTTTTGCATTTCTTTTTTCTTGGAGATTGTTTTGATCACTACCTCTTGTACAGTGTTAAAACCTCCATCCATATTTCTTCAGGCACTCTATCAGATCTAATCCCTTGAATCTATTTGCCACTTGCACTCTATAATTGTAAGGGACTTAATTTCAGTCTCACCTAAATGGCCTAGTGGTTTTCTCTACTTCATTTTAAGTCTGAATTTTGCAATAAGGAGTTCATGATCTGAGTCACAGTCAGCTCCTTGTTTTTGCTGACTGTATAGAGCTTCTCCTTCTTTGGCTACAAAGAATATAATCAATCTGATTTTGGGATTGACCATCTGGCGATGTCCATGTGTAGAGTTGTCTCTTGAGTTGTTGGAAGGGGGTGTTTGCTATGACCAGTGTGTTCTCTTGGCAAAACTCTGTTAGCCTTTGCTCTGCTTCATTTTGTACTTCAAGGCCATACTTACCCATTACTCCAGGTATCTCTTGACTTCCTGCTTTTGCATTCCAGTCCCCTATGATGAAAAGGACATCAATTTTTGGTGTTAGTTTTAGAAGGTCTTGTAGGTCTTCACAGAACTGTTCAGCTTCAGCTTCTTCAGCATTACTGGTTGGGGCATAGACTTGGATTACTGTGATATTGAATGGTTTGACTTGGAAGCAGAGATCATTCTGTCGTTTTTGAGATTGCACTGCATTTCAGATTCTTCTATTAACTATGATGGCTATTCCATTTCTTCTAAGGGATTCTTGCCCACAGTAGTGGATGTAATGGTCATTTGTATTAAATTCACCCATTCCAGTCCATTTTAGTTCACTGGTCAATGTTCACTCTTGCCATTTCCTGTTTGACCACTTCCAGTTTGCCTTGATTCACGGAACTAACATTCCAGGTTCCTATGCATTGTTGTTTTTTACAGCATCAGACTTTACTTTCACTACCAGACACATCCACAACTGGGTGTTGTTTCTGTTTTGGAAACAGAAGGCCTGTCCTTTCTCTCTCTCTATCCACATCACCAACAAAGTACCTTGCAACTGTAAACGTTTATAAAATGTGGTCAAACGGTGTCTGTAGATCACTGTTGTCATTTTCTTAGCACCATCCTGCATGCTTTATAGTGACGCTGTGACAGTAAGAAATATGTACGTGGGTTTATCCAGTTCCTGGCATAGAGCTCCTAAAGCTCTTAGAATTTCCTGAGTGACTGTGGAGAGGGGAATACCTTTTTTATTCATAACTAGACTCTTTCAACTATACCTGAGTTTATGGTAAAGAAGTGATTCTTGGAGGATGGTTCCTTGTTGCTAGAGAAACCAACCATGTGATTAGAAGGTGGGAACTCTCATCTCCACCCCCAGGTCACCAGGGAAGGGAGAGGGGCTGAAGATTGAGTTGATCATTAATGACCAATGCTTTAACCAGTCATACCTGTGTAATGAACTAATGAAAACTTTGCAAAAATCCTGAACAATGGAGTTCAAAGAACTTCCAGGCTAGTGAACACAGCTTGTGCTGAGAGGATGGGGCACCCAAGGGAGGGACTGGAAACTCCATTCTGCCTGCTGCACTTCGCCCTTGCACATTTTCCACTTGGCTGTTCCTCAATTACAAGACTTATGATAAACCAGTCATAGTAAGTAAACAGCTTTCCTGAAATCTGAAAAAACGAGCAAACCTGAAGGTCCTGGGAACCCTCGATTTATAGCCAGTTAATCAGGAGGACAGGAAGTCCAGGCTTGCGATTAGTGTCTGAAGTGGGGTTAGTCCTGTGGGTCCAAGCCCTCAGCCTGTGGGGTCTATACTAACTTCAGGTAGTGAGTGTCAGACTTGAATTGTAAGGCACAGTGTTGGAGAATTGGTTGGTGTGGGAAAAACCCTCACATGTTTGGTGTCAAACGTGTTCTGAGACTGGAAACAGATCATGGCACTAGTAATAGCTATCATTTACTAAGTGCCAGATATTTTGCCAAAGCTCATCATATACTGTTTTCCAGTTCCAATGATCTTTTAAGATCATTTTCTTGGCACCATTTTACAGAGGAGAAAAACCAAGACTTAATTACTCAGCAAAGGATATATTTCAAATAAAGTAGACTTTCAGTTCTTTAAGACTCCCAATCTCTGCCTCCCCTCCTCTTCTCACCTGTACTAGGCTACTATATTCCTCTATAACCATATAAAATCTACTGTGGCCGATTTATTCAATAAATATAGCTGAGTGCCACCTGAGATGCCATTATTCTGCAGGCCTCTGTGAGCAAGAACATACAGAAGGAGAATAATAGTAATAGGAGCAAACACTTAATTGATCTTCACAAAATAGAAATACAAGGATTGCTCTGTAAGTTGTCCAAGGCCACATAGCTAATAAATGGCAGAACCATCAATGAAACCCAGGACATCTGACTCCAAAACTGAACTGCCTCTTGTGAATATGCGATCATTTATATCAATGTATTTCAGTCTAATTTGGAAACAAACACATATGATACAGCCAAAGAACTATTATTTCAAAGTGCTCATACAAATTTGAAACAATCAATTATAAACTTCACATTCAAGGGGTTCAAGATAGAAAAATATCTTCATGGATTTCACATGCTATTTTCAGTAGTTGCAGTATGTTCCGTTCAGTTCAGTTCAGTCGCTCAGTCGTGTCCGACTCTCTGCGACCCCATGAATTGCAGCACGCCAGGCCTCTCTCTCCATCACCAACTCCCGGAGTCTACCCAAACCCATGTTCATCGAGTCGGTGATGCCATCCAACCATCTCATCCTCTGTCGTCCCCTTCTCCTCCCGCCCCCAATCCTACCCAGCATTGGGGTCTTTTCCAATGAGTCAACCCTTCACATGAGGTGGCCAAAGTATTGGAGTTTCAGCTTCAACATCAGACCTTCCAATGAACACCCAGGATTGATCTCTTTTAGGATGGATTGATTGGATCTCCTTGCAGTCCAAGGGACTCTCAAGAGTCTTCTCCAACACCACAGTTCAAAAGCATCAATTCTGCGGTGCTCAGCTTTCTTCATCGTCCAACTCTCACATCCATACATGACCACTGGAAAAACCATAGCCTTGACTAGACGGACTTTTGTTGGCAAAGTAATGTCCCTGCTTTTAAATATGCTATCTAGGTTGGCCATAACGTTCCTTCCAAGGAGTAAGCATCTTTTAATTTCATGGCTGCAGTCACCATCAGCAGTGATTCTGGAGCCCCCAAAAATAAAGTCTGACACCGTTTCCCCATCTATTTCCCATGGCGTGATGGGACCAGATGCCATGATCTTAGTTTTCTGAATGTTGAGCTTTAAGCCAACTTTTTCACTCTCCTCCTTCACCTTCATCAAGAGGCTCTTTAGTTCTTCTTCACTCTCTGCCATAAGGGTGGTGTCATCCGCATATCTGAGGTTATTGATATTTCTCCCGGCAATCTTGATTCCAGCTTGTGTTTCTTCCAGCCCAGCGTTTCTCATGATGTACTCTGCATATAAGTTAAATAAGCAGGGTGACAATATACAGCCTTGACGTACTCTTTTTCCTATTTGGAACCAGTCTGTTGTTCCATGTCCAGTTCTAACTGTTGCTTCCTGACCTGCATACAGGTTTCTCAAGAAACAGGTCAGATGATCTGGTATTCCCATCTCTTTCAGAATTTTCCACAGTTTATTGTGATCCACACAGTCAAAGACTTTGGCATAGTCAATAAAGCAGAAATAGATGTTTTTCTGGAACTCTCTTGCTTTTTCGATGATCCAGCAGATATTGGCAATTTGATCTCTGGTTCCTCTGCCTCTTCTAAAACCAGCTTGAACATCTGGAAGTTCACGGTTCACGTATTGCTGAAGCCTGGCTTGGAGAATTTTGAGCATTACTTTACTAGCATGTGAGATGAGTGCAATTGTGCGGTAGTTTGAGCATTCTTTGGCATTGCCTTTCTTTGGGATTGGAACGAAAACTGACCTTTTCCAGTCCTGTGGCCACTGCTGAGTTTTCCAAATTTGCTGGCATATCGAGTGCAGCACTTTCACAGCATCACCTTTGAGGATTTGAAATAGCTCAACTGGAATTCCATCACCTCCACTAGCTTTGCAGTATGATTCAGTTGCTAAAAAAGATCATTTCAGTTAGTTACTACTTGGTTTAACTTGGTTGAACCCATTCTTGTTCAGTGATTTTTGGTCATTTTCTGATTGAAATTCTCTAAAGAAACTCCTATCATGACTATTCCTGCTTTTACTAATCTCAAAAAGACAAGGACCACGAAGATCACATATAAGCCTCTGAATAGAATATAATAGCTTTGGTGAAATGCAGTTGGCTCATTTAGACATAGTTCTGCCCAAAATAGCCTAGATGGACTGGATGGAATTTATTGCAAAACTAATGTTCTAAAGGCAGATTTCCCAGTAATAACTTACTCATAAAACTTCTTTAACAAAAGGCTACTTGATAGCATAGAATAAACTGGAATGCATTTTTATAGCCAGAGATTTCCAAACCATAAATACTTCCATCCCTGTAAGCAAACGTGTCAGAAATATTTGTGAGGCACCCTGCATTTTTATCACCTCTGTGACGGAATACAGCAATTTCATCATGACTACATTCTATCTCTACCTTTATACTGGTGATGGATTCCTTAGCATATGATAAACAATCCATTAGTGAGAGGAACTTTGGCATTCAGAAAGGAATGAAGAGAAAAATATCATACAGAAGTTGTTGAAACTGGTTATTTTTGAACAATATGTTATTCACAGCAAACTAAATCCAATAGTTAATTTCAGAACAGTGTCAATATTGGCAGTTGAAAAGGTGATTGCCTAGTAACTTAATTTACCTGCTGATGGTACTCAAATTTATTTTTCTCCCTAATAGAAATAAACATTCAACTGGGAATTGGGCTTGGAAAATTCCAGATTGCTGACATTTGGGATATGGTGTGAGACTCATAATTTTTAAGTAAGCCTTTTCTTTTCCTTTTTAAAAGGAAGCCTATGGAAGCAACTGCTTTAAAAATATCTCTTTAAAGATGTCAGAAGGTCAAATTAAAATATTATGCTGTCGATCCTTGTCACTATTTTGTCTCTCTTCCTTGTTAGAATGGTAGATAGAAAAAGCCAATTTTGATTTTACATTAATCTTAAAAGAATAATGTTATTTATCTAAATGTTGCATGCTTTTTATTTTAAAATTCAAGCAATTAAAAAATTCACAAAAAGGAAATCTTAAAAAATGAATTAGAAAAGAAACATATGACGTTAGCTAATATGAGTATGACAAGTCTAAGATAAATATGGAGTAATATATACACTTTGTTTTAGAAACAGTACTTAAAAATCTGGCTAGTCAACAATCAAATCTTCCTATGGTGTGACAAGCATTGTTAAAAATAAAATTTGTAGATGCCCTCAAATTAAATGTTAGTTTCAGATTCTTCTAGTTATAATTTTTAAAAGGAAATATTGCTTTGCATTAATACAAATTTCTTTGTATAAACTGTTATTAATTTATTGTTAATAAAAGTACCTATGAGCAAAATATCTTGTTAGTCACAAAGATAACCAGACATGATAGCAGAGATGGGTAGGTACTCATCAAACTTACTTCCACTTTTCGAACACATAGCTAGGTTACATTTCCTGGGCTCCTTTGGCATTAGATACAGACATGAGATAGAGTTTTAGCCAATGGAATGTAGGGAGACTGACCTACACTCACCTTTGGTTGGGTGGTTGGTTTAGTTACTAAATTACATTCTCTTTAGAGAGAACCCAAAATGTTTCCTGTGTATTTCTGTAAAGGCTCTTTTTCTGTCTTTGCCTCCCAAAAAGATGTGGTAGAAGATTTCTAAGCCTTAGGGATAAGTGACTATAATTACAGAGATAATGCCTGTAAGGAGCAGAGACCCCACCAGCAATCCACATTGAATTATTACAGAGGCAATAAACCTTTGCCGTGGCAAGTTGCAGGGACAGAGGGATTTTTTGTTTTGTTTTGCTTTTGTAGGCAGTTTTATTTTTTAATTTTTTAACAGCTCTGTTCTTACCCTATGCCAAGTTTTCTCTACTTTGCACTATTATTGGACTAGGTAAATCTTTGCTGTGGGGGCTATGCATTATAGCATCTCTGGTTTCTATTCATTAGATGCTCACAGCACCTGTCCTCCTCCATCAGTGACAACCAGAAATGGCTCCAGACATTCCAAATATCCCCTTGAGGGTAAAATTACCCCTATTTGAGAACTACTGGTCTAATATAGTCAGGTTTCTGTTCTTAAAGTTTTATAAAAGAGTTCTCTATTTTTTTTTTATAATGAGTTTCTGAAAAATCTGAAGTCAGTGTCTGAAAGGTGAGCAATATATTTATGTTCTAAAGAGTTTTTTTATAGAAGAAAATAACTTACCATTGCATTCAGTAGCACATTACGAGGCTGTGATTGCAGTAATTTTTCCGTATTTTTAAACTCTGCATTTTTCCTTCACCATTGAACCCACATTTGATCACCATAAATCCATTGAACTGTAGCTTGAAGCTCAAGCATTATCACTGAAGGCATAGAGAAGGACTTTCATCTGTGTCACAATTTTGTAAGACCAGTGTTTTTCATTTTTATAATAAGGTACATTGCAATTTTTCATTTTCCACTCATTTTTATGAAATAAAAATAAATATCAAAATAATTGAATAAATATCCCAATATAGCAAAGATGGCCACAAAGCCAGAGTCAAATTGGTGACATTCATTTTTATTTTTTTAAATTTCTTTCTTATTTTATATTAGATTATAGTTGATTTACGATGTTGTTAGTTTCAGGTGTACAGCAGTGATTCAGTTCCATATATACATATGTCCAGTTTTTTCATTCTTTTCCCAAGTAGGTTCTTACAAATTATTTAGTAGAGTTCCCTGTGCTATAGGGTAGGTCCTTGTTGATCATCTGTTTTATGTATCGTATTGTGTATATGCTAATCTCAACTCCTAATTTATCTCTCCCCTGTCTTCCCATTTTGGTAACAACAAGTTTGTTTTTAAAGTCTGTGAGTCTGTTTCTGTTTTGTAAATAAGTTCACTTGTATCATTTTTTAAGATGCCATGTATTAGTAGTAGCATGCGATATTTGTCTTTCTTTGATTTACCTCACTCAGTATAATAATCTCTAGGTCCATTTATGTTGCTGCACATGGCATTATTTCATTCTTTTTAGTGGTTGAGTAATATTCCATTGTATATATGTATTTTATCTTCTCTATCTATTCCTCTGTCAATGGACATTTATGTTACTTCCATGTCCTGGCTGTTGTAAATAGCGCTGCTAAGAACATTGGGGTCCATGTATCTTTTTGAATTACAGTTTTCTTTAGATAAATGCTCAGGAGTGGGACTGCTGGGTCATATAGTAGTTCTATTTTTAGAACTACCGTTCTTCATAGTGTGTGTGTATAAAGTTGCTCCTCCATACTGTTTCCATAGTGTGTATGTGTGTGCATGTGTAAAGATGTTCAGTTGTGTATGACTCTTTGTGACACCATGGTTCTGTAGCCCACCAGGTTCCTCTGTCCAAGGAATTTTCCAGGCAAGAATACTGGAATGAGTTGCCATTTCATACTCCAGGGGATCTTCCTGAGCCAGGCATTGAATCCACATTTCTCGTGTCTCCTGCATTGGCAGGCATATTCTTTACCACTGCACCACCTGGGAAGCCCTGTTCTCCATAGTGGTTGTATCAATTTACATTCTCACCAACAGTGCAGAAGAGTTCTTTTTTCTCCACACCCTTTCCAGAATTTATTGTTGATAGACTTTTTGATGATGGGCATTATGATGAGTGTGAAGTGATACCTCATTGTAGTTTTGATTTGCATTTCTCTAATAATTAGCAATTTTCATATACAGCATATTTTCATGTGCTTTTTGGCCATCTGTATGTCTTCTTTGGAGAAATATCTATTTAGATATTCTGATAATTTTGATTAAGTTATTTTGATGTTTAGCTGCATAAGCAGTTTGTATATTTTGGAGACTAATCCCTTGTCAGTTGCTTCATTAGCAAATATTTCTCCTATTCTGTGGGTTGTCTTTTTAAAAATTTTTTTATTGAAGTATAGTTGATATACAAGGTTATAGGTTGTTTTTTTCATTTGTTTATGGTTTCCTTTGCTTTGTAAAAACTTTTAAGCTTAAGTCTCATCTGTTTATTTTCATATTTATTTTCATTAATTTAGGAGGTGGATCCAAATATGGCAAAGAATGTTCTGCCTATGTTGTCCTCTAAGAGCTTTATAGTATCCAATTTTACATTTATTTAGGTCCTTAGTCCATTTTGGGTTTATTTTTGTGTATGGTATTATAGAATTTTCTTGTTTCATTCTTTTACATGTAGCTGTCCAGTTTTCCCAGCATTGCTTATTGAAGAGATTGTTTTTTCTCCATTGTATATTCTTGTCCCATTTGTCATAGGTTAATTAAGCATAGGTGCATGCATTTATTTCCAGGATTTTTATCCTATTCCATTGATCTCGAGTTCTGTTTTTGTGCCAGTACTGTTACTGTTTTGATTACTGTAGCTTTGCAGTATAGTCGGAGCTTAGAGAACCTGATTCCTCCAGCTCCATTTTTCTTTCTCAGGATTGCTTTGGCTATTTAAGTTCTTCTGTGTTTCCATACAAATTAAAATTTTTTTATTCTGGTTCTGTGAAAAATGTCACTGGTAATTTAATAAGGATTGCATTGAATCTATAGATTGTCTTAGGTAGTATAGTCATTTTGACAATACTGATTCTTCCCTACAAGGCCATGGAATTCTGTTTTCCTTCTTTGATTTTCATTGCCATTTTATAGTTTTCAGAGTACGGGTCTTTTGTCCCCTTAGGTATGTTAATTCCTAGATATTTTCTTCTTTTGGATACAATAGTAAATGGAATTGTTTCTTTAATTTCTTTCTGATGTTTTGTTGTTAGTGTATAGAAATGCAAGAGTTTTCTATGTATTAATTTTGTATCCTGCAACCTTACCATATTCATTAACGAGCTCTAAAAGTTTTTGGTCAGCATCTTTAGGATTTTCTATGTATGGTATCATGACATCTGCAAATAGATGCCGATTTCCAATTTGTATTTCTCTTACTTCTTTTTCTTTTCTGATTGCTGTGGCCAGGGTTTCCAAAACTACACTGAATAAAAGTGTCAACAATGGACATGCTTGTTTTATTCCTGATCTTAGAGGAAATGCTTTCAGCTTTTCACCATTGAGTATGATGTTAGCTCTGTGTTTGTCATATATGGACTTTATTGTGATGAAGTAGTTTCTCTCTACGCCCACTTTTTGAAGAGTTTGGTTTTTTGTTTTTAATCATAAATGGATATATATTGAATTTTATCAAAAGTTTTTTTTGCATCTGTTCAATATGGTTTTTATTCTTCAGTTTGTTAATGTGTATCACACTGATTGATTTGCAGATATTGAAAAATCCTGCATCCCTAGGGTAAATCCCTCTTCATCATGGTTTATGACTTTTTAATGTATACTTGACTGATGCTGAAGTTGAAACTCCAGTACTTTGGCCACCTGATGTGAAGAGCTGACTCATTTGAAAAGACCCTGATGCTGGGAATGATTGAAGGTGGGAGGAGATGGGGATGACAGAGGATGAGATGGTTGGATGGCATTACCAACTCAATGGACATGAATTTAAGTAAACTCCAGGAATTGGTGATGGACAGGGAAGCCTGTCGTGCTGCAGTCCATGGGGTTGCAAAGAGTCGGACATGACTGAGCGACTGAACAGAACTGGATTTGGTTTGCTAGTGTTTTGTTGAAGATTTCTGCATCTATTTTCATCAGTGATATTGGCCTCTAATATTCTATTTTTTTGTGGTATATTTTTGTGTCTGGTTTTGTTATCAGGGAGATGGCAGCCTCATAGAATGAATTGGGAAGTGTTCCTTCCTCTGAAGTATTTTGAAATACTTTGAGAAGGAGAGGTGTTAATTCTTCTCTAAATGTTTAATGGAATTCTCCTGTGAAGCCATCTTGTCCTCGACTTTTGTTTGCTGAAGTTTTTAAAATCGGTTCGATTTCAGACTTGTGATTGGTCTGTTCATATTTTCTATTTCTTCCTGGTTCATTCTTGGAAGATTGTACCTTTCTCAGAATTTACCAATTTCTTTTAGGTTGTCCATTTTATTGGCATATAGTTGCTTGAGATTCTTTAAATCATAAAGAATGATTCTTATGATTCTTTGTATTTCTATGGTAACTTCTATGGCAACTTCCCTTGTAACTTCTCCTTTTTATAGATTTGAGCCCTCTCCCTTTTTTTCTTGCTGAGTTTAGCTAAAATTTTCTAAATTTTATCTTTTTAAAGACCCAGTTTTTAGTTTCATTAATCTTTTCTATTATTATTTTTTTTTTGTCTCTAGTTTATTTTGCTCTGATCTTTATGGTTTTTTTCCTTCTACTAACTCTGGGTTTTTTTTTTGTTGTTGTTGTTCTTTCTTTATTATCTGTCAGTGTAAGGTTAGGTTGTTTATTTGAGATTTTGCTTATTTCTTGAGCTAAGTTTGTATCACTATAAACTTCCTTCTTAGAACTGTGTTTGCTGCATTTCATAGGTTTTTGATCAGCATGTTTTCATTTTCATTTGTCTTTAGGTATTTTTTGATTTCCTCTTTCATATCTTAAGTGATCCATTGGTGTTTGCAGCATATTATATAACCTCCACATGTTTGTGTGTTTTACAGGTTTTTTTTTTTTCTTCATGTAATTGATTCCTAATCTCACAGTGTTATGGTTGGAGAAGATGCCTGATATAATTTCAGTCTTCTTAAATTTACCAAGGCTTGCTTTGTGGCCCAACATGTAATCTGTCCTGGAGAATATTCCAAGTGCACTTGAGAAGAATGTATATTCTGCTGCTTTTGGATGGAATGAATATCTATTAAGTCCATCTAGTCTAATATGTCATTTAAGACCTTTGTTTCCTTATTGACTTTCTGTCTGGATGATCTGCCCATTGACGTAAGTGGAGTGTTAATGTGCCCCACTATTATTTTGTTACTGTCGATTTCTCTTTTTATGGCTGTATTTGCCTTATATATTGAGGTGCTCCTATCTTGGGTGCATATATATTTACAATTGTCTTATTCCTTGGATTGATTTCTTGATCATTAGGTAGTGTCCTTGTCTCTTATTTTAAAGTCTATTTTGTCTGACATGCATGTACAATTGATGTAATGGCAAGCTTTACATTAATAATTTTCTTGTTTCTAGTTGTGGCCTTTTCTTTTCCACTTAGCGAAGCTCCTTTAGCATTTGTTGTAAATCTCATTTGGTGGTGCTAAATTCTCTTAACATTTGCTTGTCTGTAAAGTTTTTGATTTCTCCACTGAATATAAATAAGAGCCTTGCTGGGTAGAGTATTCTTGGTTGTAGGTTCTTCTCCATCATTTTAAATATATCATGCCTCTCCCTTATGGTCTGCAGAGATTCTGCTGAAAAATCAGCTGACAACCTTATATGAATTCCCTTGTATGTTATTTTGTTATGTGTTTCTTTCCCCTGGTTGCTTTTAGTATTTCTCTTTGTTTTTAATTTTTAACTTGATTAATATCTCAGTGTGTTCCTCCTTGGGTTTATACTGTATGATACTCTCTGTGCTCCTTGGACTTGAGTGATTCATTTTCCATGTTAGGGAAGTTTTCAGCTATTATCTCTTCAAATATTTTCTCGGACCCTTTGTCTCATCATCTTCTAGCACCCTATAATGTGAATGTTGGTATGTTTTATATTGTACCAGATGTCCCTTACACTGTCCTCATTTCTTTTCATTCTTCTTTGATTCCCCTGTTCTGCAGAAGTAATTTCTACCAATCTGTCTTCCAGCTCACTTATTTATTCTGCCTCATTTATTCTACTCTTGATTCCTTATAATGTATTTTTCACTTCAGTTATTTTATTGTTCATCTCTGTTCTTTACAGTTTCTAGCTCTTTATTAAAGCTTCTTGTATTCTCTCAGTCTGTGCCTCTATTCTTTTTCTGAGATCTTGGATCATCATTACTATTACTACTGCAAATTCTTTTTCAGGTAGATTACCTATCTCTACTTCATGTAATCTTCTGGAGTTATATATTGTTCTTTTGTTTGGAACATATATCTCTGCTGTCTCATTTTGTGAGAAAATTTTCTGTGTTTGTGGTCTCTGTTCCTCAGGCTGCAAGGATGGAGTTCCTCTTGCTTCTGGTGTCTGTGCCCTGGTGAGTGAGGCTAGTGTAAAAAGGCCTGTGCAGGCTTTGTAGTGAGAGGGACTGGTGCTTGCCAGCTGGTGGGTGGACCTGGTTCTTGTTCTTATGGTGGGTAGGGCCATGTCAAGAAGTGTGCTTATAGGTGGCTGTTGGCTCAGGGTGAATTTAGGTAACCTGTCTGCTGATGGGAGAACCTCTTGATGAGAGTGAAAGAGGGGAGTGAAAAAGCTGGCTTGAAACTCAACATTCAAAAAACTAAGATCATGGCATCTGGTCCCATCACTTCATGGCAAATAGATGGGGAAACAATGGAAACAGTGACAGACTTTATTTTCTTAGGCTCCAAATCATTGCAGATGGTGACTGCAGCCATGAAATTAAAAGACGCTTGCTCCTTGGAAGAAAAGTTATGACAAACCTAGACAGCATGTTAAAAAGCAGAGACATTACTTTGCTGACAAAGGTCCACCTAGTCAAAGCTATGGTTTTTCCAGTAGTCGTGTATGGACATGAGAGTTGGACCATAAAGTAGGCTGAGCACTGAAGAATTGATGCTTTTGAATTGTGGTGATGGAGAAGACTCTTGACAGTCCCTTGAACTTCAAGGAGATAAAATCAGTCAACCCTAAAGGAAATCAATCCTGAATATTCATCAGAGGGACTGATGCTGAAGCTCCAGTACTTTGGCCACCTGATGTGAAAAACTTACTCATTGAAAAAGACCCTGATGCTAGGAAAGATTGAAGACAAAAGAAGAGAATGACAGAGGGTGAAATGGTTAGATAGCATTACTGACTCAGTGGACATGAATTTGAGCAAACTCAGGGAGACAGTGAAGGACAAGGAAGTCTGGCTGCAGTCTATGGGGTTGCAAAGAGTTGGACACAATTTAGGGACTGAACAACTGTTGATGGGTGGGGGCATGTCCCCACTTTATTGGATGTTTGGCCTGAGGCATCCCAGCTCTGGAGTCTAGAGACTGTTGTCTGGGGCCAGGTCTCACTGGCTAAATGGAGCCCTCCAGGATGGCTCATGTCAATGAATAGTCCCTTGGACCTCTGCCACCAGTGTCCTTGCCCCACAGTAAGCCACAGCCACCCACTGCCTCCCCAGGAGTCCCTCCAAGATCCACAGGTAGGTCTGGCCCAGATTCTTGTGGCTTTTCCCTGGGTCCCAGAGCATGTGAAACCTTGTATACACCCTCAGAGGCAGAGTTTCTGTTTTCGCCAGCTCTGTAGAGTTCCTGCATATAAGCCCTGCCAGCCGTCACAGCTAAGTGCTCCGGGGGCTCCTCCTCCTAATGCCAGACCCCCAGGCTGGGTAGCCTGATGTGGGGCTCAGAAGTCTCACTCCCATGGGAAAACCTCTCTGCTATGATTATTTTCCCTTTGGGGTGTTGCCCACCCAGTGGGTATGGGATTTGATTATATTGAGAAAGTGCCTCTGCTATCATCTCTTGTGGCCTCTTGCTTTGGATGTAGAATATCTTTTATTGGTAGAGTGGAGTCTTTTTTGTCAGTGATTATTTGGCAGTTAGTTGTGATTTTGGTGTTTTTGTGACAAGAGGTGAGCTCAAATCCTTCCACTTCACCATCTTGTCTTTCTTCCATGACCTGTTCTTGACTTTCATTGAACTGTTCACTATGGAGACTGAATGAGATAGATGCTTGTCTGCTGATATACAAAAGTACATTTTACTTTTACCTTCCTTAGTCTTAATTCATTTTTCCTATGTCTAGTTTCTCCCTTGCTGAGTTTATTTCCTCTTTTTCATCTCAGTCTCCGGACTAGGCACTATAGTGTTTGGACTATTTGTATGACTCAGTACTGAGCACCTGATCTTATACACCAGACCCCCCTGATGTTTAAGGCACTTTGCTCTGGCTGAAGTAGAACACTTGCCTGGGAGCACCCTCCATTGGCCCCTGCTTTTGTGGAGAAACATTACAGATAGTTGAATGCCTGATAATACAAGGATAAAGAGGGCGGAGTCCTTGTTCTTTTAGGCATTTGTCATTTAGTGATGGAAACAGATACAGCCTCAAGTAATACTTAGAAGAATTGCATAAAAAGACAGGGACACTGGAGTGACTAAACTCAAAGTAGAAATACTGGGGTTGAAGTGTGTTATCCAAGTGCATTCTAGTGGAGAGGGTTAAAAGAATATCTCCATCTGAACCAGCAGCACAGATCTGGTGTAAGACCTCTTTTAGAACCCAACTACAAGTATGGTCTTCCTTAATCAAACCTGTGATCAGAGCACAGAAAATGTTGCAATTGAAATTCATTTCTCTGAATGTTTGGAAATGGTTTTGTTGAATTAGTGGATTCAATAGATCAGTCTTGGGTTAAGTCTTCTGGTATTGGTAGACAGTGTGATTAAAGACCCTTTGGTCAGACCACCAGTGTTGGGATTCAAAATTTGCCATGTACCCCAGTGTGACTTTCACCATATAATAATTTAAACATCTTTGCCTCAGCTTTCTTATGTGTAAAAATTGGATCAAGAAACTCTCTTTGATAGAGTGTTGTGAGAATTGTGGTCCTAAAGGAGATTAGTCCTGGGTGTTCATTGGAAAGACTGATGTTGAAGCTGAAACTCCAATATTTTCGCCACCTGATGAGAAGAGCTGACTCATTTGAAAAGACCCTGATGTTGGGAAAGATTGAAGGCAGGAGGAGAAGGGGATGACAGAGGATGAGATGGTTGGATGGTATCACCCACTCAATTGACATGAGTTTGGGTAAACTACGGGAGTTGGTGATGGACAGGGAGGCCTGGCGTGCTGTGGTTCTTGGGTTCCAAAGAGTTGGACATGACTAAGTAACTGAAGTGAACTGTGAGAATTAAATGTTGATGCCTGTCATGTGCCCAAGACAGTGCCTGGCACCTAGTAAAGTTCTTGATAATTATTATCTCTTATTAGTATTTCTTTGTGATACCTTATAGAATTAATTTATTCTTTCAAGCAGTATACTATAAGAACTGATGATTTTATCTTTATAAAAATCACATTTGTAATGATAATTTCTTTTTTGTATAGTGACCCAATCCCAATAAATCTCTTCATCTTTTTGTAGTCAGTAAAATGTGACTAGATTTCCATCATTAACAGACTATTTCTAGAGATACCGATGTCTCAGAAATCACTCTATTGTTTCAAAATGGGAAGCAACTTTGATGGACTATCTTTCTTTCCTTTACTTAAAAAGTGTTTTTCTACTGTTATTACAGACCTTGGGTGTTCATTTTATTTTTCTACTCTCAAATTTTTCTGACTTTTAAAAATAAGAATAAATGCACTCCACAAAACACTGCAAAGCTCTCAAATTCATTTGCTGTTCATATGCTTTTCTTAGACATGTGCAGTTTTGATTTTCCTCAGCACCTTGAGTGTGAGGGATGGATGGCTAGTGTCTGGAATCTTCTGACCTAGGTTAAAAGGCCTCGAGAGGCATGAACAAACTAGACTCATAGATATCATAAAGCAGTCATATTACAGCCACCTCATCACTTCTGTATGCAATAGCCCCTTAAAGGTCAACATAACTACTTTATGTAGGCCTCATAAACAGCATCCTTCTCTCCTGGCATAAAAATAATCACACTTTTAGAAAACATTTTTGAAAGAAAAAGATTGGATTTAGAGATTAGAAGTATTTATCTCAGAGACAATTTCTAGGGAAGGCTTCAAGTTTATGAAGGGTTATTATTGCAGAGAATAGGGACCAGCTGTTCTCCATCTCAAGAATCCCAAAGAGAGGGCTAAGCCTCAGCCTGAAATAATTAGGTTGGTATGAAGAGGAATTTCCTGATGGTGAGAGGAAAACATTGAAAGGAATACCTTAAAATCTGAAAGAACTCCGAAAGCAGAATGATTCTCCTGGAGCACTCTCCACATCTGAAATCTACTAACGCCTTAAGCTTTCCAGAAATGTGAAATAACACATCTGCATTCCTCAACAGGCATTCCTAACATCCTAAAGGATCGCACGTGGTGGTGCTGTGTTTGGTATGTATTTCCTATAGATGATCTGCAGTTTGTACTTTGCTTTGTCACGTGGTTCCAGCGATGTAGTCTGGGAGGTAGAATTGTGTCCTCCTTGAAATCAGACATACCTGGCAGGCATCCACGTTCTACTGTTTTGATTCAGAGGCTCACTGTGTGGTGTTTGACAAGTTGCTTCATCCCTCTGAGACTGAATCTTCTATACTAAAGGAGGATATATGTGTGTGTTAGTTGTTCAGTTGTGTTTGACTCTGCAATCCCATGGACTGTAGCCCACAAGGCTGCTCTGTCCATGGGATTCTCCAGGCAAGAATACTGGAGTGGATAGCCATTTCCTCCTCCAAATATAGGAGGATAGTTAAGGAAAAAAACTAATCATTGTATTTAGGTCACAAATAAAATGTTAGCACATAGTATTTAACATCTATTAGTTAAAATATACTAAAGTATGAAAGTGAAAATGTTAGTCGCTCAGTCATGTCCAACTCTTTGCAATCCCATGAACTGTAGCCTGCCAGGCTCCTCTGTGCATGGAATTCTCTAGGCAAGAATACTGGGTGACCATTCTCTTCTCCAGGGGATCTTCCCAAACCAGGGATCGAACCCGGGTATCCCACATTGCAGGGAGGTTCTTTACCATCTGAGCCACCAGGGAAGCCTATATTTAAGTATGCACATATACATATGCATACATTAAGTAGGAGTATTTTGTAGAAAAAAAATCCTTATGGGAAACAAAACTCCTTAAGCAGATACATAAGTACATAGTACCTGACATTAAAGTCTTTGTCCTACAAAAATGTCACAGATTTATTTTAAAAGCAAAATGCCACCTGGAAATTTTTAAAATTCTCTCAATTCTTGGTCAAAGAGAAAAATCAAGGTAAAATGTCAGAATAGCTAGAAAATATCATTAATTAAAACATTAAATGTCAGGACCCATGGGATACAGCTAAAACCATGCTTAGAGGAAAACCCAACCTTCAGTGTTTTTACAGATGAAGGAGACTAAATGAATTAAGCATCAGTTTAAAAAGTTAGTCAAAGACAAGACAATAAACCTAAAGAAAAATTGAATGAGAGAATTCACAAGTTAAAAACAAAAATTAACGAAATGCAAAACAGAAAAACCATAAGCCTGAAAAATTAATTCAAGAACTGGTTCTTTGAAAAGCTAGTTAAAAGGAGAAGAGCACAAAATAAGAAATAAGGATGGGTAAATGTTAACTTGTACAGACTATTTTTTAAATCTTCATAGTCTCAATTTTCCCCACTTGCAAAAATGGGGATGTTCATAATAATGGCTTCATAGACTCATGGTGAGAACAAGGAAATTAATCTTTATAAAGGATCTATCAGAGTATTTTGGAATGAGATAAAGTTTCAATAAATGATAGTTTGTATTTTCATTTATTAAAATTTTTCTTCTCCCCGCCACCCCCCCAAAAAGAATGGATAAATGACCGTAGATACAGAGGAAATGGAAATAATTGATTTTTGTTCAACTCAAAACTGAAGTGAAATGGAATAATTTTTAGAAATAGGTAAATTGCTAAAACCATGCTCAGAAGAAGGCCATTTATTCAGAGTTCATTTACAATACAAGAGATTGATGAAAGTTGTTTAAAGCACTAATGCTTCCTTATGAGAGCACTAGCATTTAGATGCAATTACAAAGGTAAGAAAAAAAAGACAAATTTAAAAGAAAGAGGTAAAATTAATGTTTATAGGCAATGATTTATATATTAAAACCTAAGAGAATCAATTAAAAAATTCCTATTGACCATAAAGAAAATTGGTAAGTTGTTTGTATACAAAATTCATGTAAAAAGCATGGTGGGAAAAACATGTTAATAGTGAATAAATATTTTAAAAAAGGAATAATCTTAAGAAATGTGTAATAATTTTATGAAGAAAATTCTAACACACAAAAGAAGGCTTGAATAAATGGAAAAGTACCTGCTATTCTTGGAAGGAATATTAAAAAGCAGAGACATTACTGACAAAGTTCTGTATAGTCAAAGCTATGGTTTTTTCAGTAGTCATGTATGGATGTGCGAGTTGGACTATAAAGAAAGCCGAGTGCTAAAGAATTGATGATTTTGAACTGTGGTGTTGGGGAAGACTCTTGAGAGTCCCTTGGACAGCAAGAAAATAAAACACATCAATCCTAAAGGAAATCAGTCCTGAATATTCATTGGCAGGACTGATGCTGAAGCTGAAGCTCCAATACTTTGGCCACCGGATGCGAAGAACTGACTCATTGGAAAAGACCCTTATGTTGGGAAAGATTGAAGGCAGGAGGAGTAGAGGATGACAGAGGATGAGTTGGTTGGATGGCATTACCGACTCGATGGACATGAGTTTGAGCAAGCTCCCAGAGCTGGTGATGGACAAGGAAGCCTGGCGTGCTGCAATCCATGGGGTCGTAAAGAGTCGGACACGACTGAGTGACTGAGCTGAACTGATTCTTGGAAGGGAAGACTGAAAATTACAATGCTTCTTGTATCTCCAAATTAATCACTCTACTTAATGTAAGTCAATTAAAAATAATAACAGAAGTTTTTCCTTTTCTTTCCTTACCTGTTTTTGAACTAAGTGATTTGAAAACTTAAGAAGAAAATTAAACATGCCATAATAATCAAAATAATTCTGAAAATAAGAGTAATGAAGAGGAATAAGAGGTGCAGATTTTAAAACATTTTAAAGCTAGAATTTTTATGTTTTTAACTTTTATTTTATATTGGGGTATAGATTTACAATGTTGTTTTAGTTTTAGATGTACAGCAAAGCAGTTCAGTTATACATACACATATATTCATCCTTTCTCAGATTGTTTTCCCATATAGGTTGTTTTCAGAATATTGAATAGAGTTCTCTGTGCTATAGAGTAGGTCCTTGTTGATCATCTATTTTATGTATAGTAGTATGTACATGTTAATCTCAAACTCCTAATGTACTCCTCCTTCCTCACTGTTCCCCTTTGGTAATGATAAGTTTGTTTTTGAAGTTTATGAGCTTGTTTCTGGTTTGTAAATACGTTCGTCTGTGTCATATTTTAGATTCCATGTATAAGTGATATCATATACTTGTCTCTCTCTGACTTACTTAGCATGAATCTCTAGGTCCACTCATGTTGCTGCAAATGGCATTGTTTCATTGTTTTTAATGGACGAGTAATTTTTCATTGTATGTATGTACCTCGTCTTCTCTATCAATTCCTCTGTCAATGGTCATTTAGGTTGCTTTCATGCCTGGTTACTATAAATAGTAATGGACTGAACACTGGGGTGCACATATCTTTTCATGTTATGGTTTTCTCCAGGTTGATGTCCAGGAGTGGGGTTGCAGGGTCATATGATACGGTAGTTCTATTTTTAGTTTTTTAAGGAACCTCCATATTGTTCTCCGTAGTGACTATACCAAGTTACATTCCCACCAGCAATGTAAGAGGGTTCCCTTTTCTCCATACCCTTTCCAGCATTTATTGCTTGTAGACTGTAGGATTTTTAATGATGGACATTCTGAATGGTGTGAGGTGATACCTC
Source organism: Giraffa tippelskirchi (assembly GCF_054371585.1). Taxonomy (NCBI): domain Eukaryota; kingdom Metazoa; phylum Chordata; class Mammalia; order Artiodactyla; family Giraffidae; genus Giraffa; species Giraffa tippelskirchi. The sequence continues at coordinate 125,286,896 of NC_137276.1, read as the reverse complement.
ATGGTAGTTTTGATTTGCATTTCTCTAACAATTAGTGATGTTGAGCATCCTTTCATATGTTGTTTATCCATCTGTATGTCTTCTTTGGAGAAAGGTCTATTTAGATATTCTACCCAGTTTCTGATAAGGTTGTTTGCTTTTCTGATGTTGAGCCACATAAGCTGTCTGTATGTTTTGGACATTAATCCCTTGTTGGTTGTAAAGCTGGGATCTTTAAACCAGATTGTTATAGGGTATGAAGAGGCAGATCATTAATAAAAGCTAGTAAGTCAATAGATTCAGTTCTATATCTTGACAGAAGTTTGGGTTACAAAGGTATATGTATTTGTCAAAACTCAATGAATGTATGGTTAAGACCTGTACATTTCTTGCACATTGTATGTAAAGTTTATTTTGAACGAAAAAACCCATGAAAATGTATTAGACTTTAGTCTAAAGGCATGCTTACTAAAATATTTGGTTTATGTTTAATTTTTTTTATTGAAGTATAGTGGATTTACGAAGTTGTGTTAGTCTCTGATGTACAGCAAAGTATTCAGAAACATATATATATATGTAATTTTTCAGATTCTTTCCCATTATAGTTTATTACAAGATATTGAATATAGTTCCCTGTGCTATACAGTAGTACCTTGTTGTTAAAGCATTTGGAGCAAAGTGCACTGATATCTGCAATTTATTTTGAAACAAATCAGAAAATAAGATGGATTAATGATTGACTAGCAGAGTGCAAAAATGAAAATTTTGTAATTAGTAAAATTATCTCAACATTGACATGAGCTTAAAATTTTCATCATGTATAGTGTATAGAGAAATTTAGAACACTAAAGAAACTTTAGGATCTTTAGAGCATAACTTTCATTATAGAATGAAAGACTTCTGTTTCTGTAATAGTTTCAAGAACCAGAATGCCAGGGGGAAGGGTTGGCTGTGGGGAGCAGAGTTGCTCCTGGGGTCAATTTCCCAGATTGTCTAGTGTTTCCTGGTGTCCTGACCTGTAAGGCTGCCCAGAAAGTTGGCTCCACTTCCTGTGAGAGCTCTCTGCTGGGCGGAGGCTTTCCAGCCAGGAGCCATGTGGGTTAGCAAGGGGAGATCTGATCCCCAGGGGCTACACGTGTTTAAAGGTCTAGGAGAAAAATGCGTCACTGTATCAGAGTGTATGTTGTTCAGGCCCAGAATGGTTCTGCTGTTCAAGCATGGTGACTATTCACTCCTTTCAGTTTTTTGTTAAGTTGCTCTTTTTTACCTTAAAAGGAGTTACATCAGTTTATTCAGTTCTGGGTAGTTCATAAAGTGCTATTATTTAACTATTTGTCTTCTGAGGTTTTACACTACTCAACCTTATATTTATATTTCTCAAAGACTGCATGGAGTGGGTGTTTTGGAAAGAGCATTGTTCTGCTGTTCTGTGTAGAGTCTGGAAACAGTGGGGTTCCAGGGAACTCAGCCCAGCTCCTGGCAGAGGTCACTTTGCTGCCAGGTGGAAACAGCCAGGCATCCTCAACCTTAAAGACATGCTTAGACTCTGATGGGTAAAATGGGGCTCTTTTTAGTTGCAGTGTGGAAGTGGGAAAGGGTGTATATATTTTGGTGGAAAAAGGGAAATATATTATTAGAAATTTGAATATATGAGGACCTTATAGTTTTGAGCTTCCAGGGCTTCCCTGGTGGCTCAGATGGTAAAGAATCTGCCTGCAATGCGGGAGACATGGGTTCGATCTCTGGGTTGGGAAGATCCCCTGGAGGAGGGCATAGCAACCCATTCCAGTATTCTTGCCTGGTGAATCCCATGGACAGAGGATCCTGGAGGGCTGCAGTTCTTAGGGTCGCAAAGAGTCAGATACGACTGAGCGACTAAGCACAGCACATAGTATAGTTTTGAGAGCTCTCAGGGAGGGAAAGGTGTGAAAACATTGTACAGCATATGACTTCAACTGAATGTATCTTCTCAGGATTTCTTCATTGATAATATTATATCTCATGTCACCCTTTTGTATCTTGAAAACTTTCCATTTGAAATATGGAAATGCTAGTGCACAGTTTCTGAGAAAAACCTTCCTTGTCTTCTGGTTTAAATGTAGTTCATTGGCAATACTGAGGCTTTTTAAACTTGTTGCCTGCCTGAGCCCTATTGGAAACAAGCACTGGAAAGCTTTCAGTGATGAAGGTCACCCAGCTCTTACACATAGTTCCCAATGGGCATTATTTCCATGAGTATATAATTAGCAGAGAGTCAGCAAATAAGATTTTAAAGAATGTGATTATGGAAGCAGAAGAGTCATTTCAGGCAAGTTTGTAATATGTGTTTCGGCAAAGGAGCAGAAGCCAACCAGTGAGGGCCTGGACCACACCCCTGATTCCACCTGCCTTAATACCCTCGTTAGAAACTCAGGTTTCAAGCTCCAAAGCTCCAGGTCTCATGTGCATTTCCTTGTCAACAGGTGCTGTGCTAAGTGCCTGACTTGCCCTACCAATTCTTGTCTTACCTTCATTTTACAGATAAGAAACTGAGGCCAAGAGAGTTAATTGTGCTAAAGTGTAATTTTAAAAAAGATAAAATCAGAACTCGTGGGCAAATATAAAAAAGAAAGGAAAGGGAAAGGGTTAGTTGTTCAGTTGTGTCCCGACTCTTTGCAACCCTGTGGACTGTAGCCTGCCAGGCTCCTCTGTCCATGGGATTCTCCAGACAAGAATATTGGAGTGGGTTGCATGCCCTTCTCCAGGGGATCTTCCCGACCCAGGGGTCAAACCTGGGTCTCCAAAAGTGCAGGCAGATTCCTTACCATCTGAGCCACCAGTTCAGTACAGTCACTCAGTCGTGTCCGACTCTCTGCGACCCCATGAACTGCAGCACGCCAGGCCTCTCTCTCCATCACCAACTCCCGGAGTCTACCCAAACCCATGTTCATCGAGTTGGTGATGCCATCCAACCATCTCATCCTCTGTCGTCCCCTTCTCCTCCCTCCCCCAATCCTACCCAGCATTAGGGTCTTTTCCAATGAGTCAACCCTTCGCATGAGGTGCCCAAAGTATTGGAGCTTCAGCTTCAACATCAGACCTTCCAATGAACACCCAGGATTGATCTCTTTTAGGATGGATTGATTGGATCTCCTTGCAGTCCAAGGGACTCTCAAGAGTCTTCTCCAACACTACAGTTCAAAAGCATCAATTCTGCGGCGCTCAGCTTTCTTCACCGTCCAACTCTCACATCCATACATGACCACTGGAAAAACCATAGCCTTGACTAGACGGACTTTTGTTGGCAAAGTAATGTCTCTGCTTTTAAACATGCTATCTAGGTTGGCCATAACGTTCCTTCCAAGGAGTAAGCGTCTTTTAATTTCATGGCTGCAGTCACCATCAGCAGTGATTCTGGAGCCCCAAAAAATAATGTCTGACACTGTTTCCACTGTTTCCCCATCTATTTCCCATGGAGTGATGGGACCAGATGCCATGATCTTAGTTATCTGAACGTTGAGCTTTAAGCCAACTTTTTCACTCTCCTCCTTCACCTTCATCAAGAGGCTCTTTAGTTCTTCTTCACTTTCTGCCATAAGGGTGGTGTCATCCGCATATCTGAGGTTATTGATATTTCTCCCGGCAATCTTGTTTCCAGCTTGTGTTTCTTCCAGCCCAGCGTTTCTCATGATGTACTCTGCACATAAGTTAAATAAGCAGGGTGACAATATACAGCCTTGACGTACTCCTTTTCCTATTTGGAACCAGTCTGTTGTTCCATGTCCAGTTCTCACTGTTGCTTCCTGACCTGCATACAGGTTTTTCAAGAGACAGGTCAGATGGTCTGGTATTCCCATCTCTTTCAGAATTTTCCACAGTTTATTGTGATCCACACAGTCAAAGGCTTTGGCATAGTCAACAGAGCAGAAATAGATGTTTTTCTGGAACTCTCTTGCTTTTTCGATGATCCAGCAGATATTGGCAATTTGATCTCTGGTTCCTCTGCCTTTTCTAAAACCAGCTTGAACATCTGGAAGTTCACGGTTCACGTATTGCTGAAGCCTGGCTTGGAGAATTTTGAGCATTACTTTACTAGCATGTGAGATGAGTGCAATTGTGCGGTAGTTTGAGCATTCTTTGGCACTGCCTTTCTTTGGGATTGGAACGAAAACTGACTTTTTCCAGTCCTGTGGCCACTGCTGAGTTTTCCAGATTTGCTGGCATATCGACTGCAGCTCTTTCACAGCATCACCTTTGAGGATTTGAAATATCTGAGCCACCAGGGAAGCCCTAATATAAAAGGGGCAAGCTATCAAATATTTTATTGAATTTATTAGTTAAGGAGGGGAAAAGATGTGATGAGTTCAAAGAACTTGTAAGAACCTAGCGTATTTGTCGGTAACTTAAAGAATTGTTAGGGTGAGATTGCAGAGTTAGACACATGAGAAGATCTACTAATCACCCAGCCATGTTTGACTCTTTGCGACCCCACAGACTGTAGCCCACCAGGCTCCTCTGTCCATGGAATTCTCCAGGCAAAATACTGGAGTGAATTGCCATTTCCTTCTCCAGGGGATCTTCCTGATCCAGGGATTGAAACCCTGTCTCCTGCATTGCAGGCAGATTCTTTACCATCTGAGCCACTAGGGAAGCCCCTAGACTTAGACATAGAATTATTTAATGTTCAGCTGGCCCTTGATTTGGGGGGTTATCTGTTTTATTGCATGGAAATTATTTGTATCTCTACTGGACAAAAAACTACAAGTTAGCAAGTAAATTTTTTATGTATGGAAACTTTAATCAATAGTAAAAATGAGATGAACTAAGTACAGATCTTGACACTCCATGGGTGATCCTTTGTCCCCGTGATACTGAAAGAATCTGCCTCCACTTCTTGGCTTTATTTCTGAGTTTGGAGAATTTTTCCAACAGTAGCCTGCCCCCAGGTCCTGCAATATCAGTTAGAGGAGCAAAGATTTGAACCCCTGTCACTGCATGAACTAGCCTTGGTAGTCAATGCTTTGTAATGATTCAGTAATGTTAACTTGTTTTTTATTTGTAAAGAATGTTGGAATCTATCAGGTCTGTGCAGATAATTATCTCTCATAGCCAAGGCATCTCTGAAGCACAAGGGCTCTCTGGATGGCAAAACCATCTGAATCAATCAATAAACATCAATCTGAAGTAATAGCACCTTTTGTTTCTACATTAGTGGAGACTGCTGAGACCACAGATCTCAGGAACATGAACACAGCAGTAAGAATGACATTGAGCATCTTTTCATGTGCCTGTTGGTCATCTATATGTCTTTTTTGGAAGAATGCCTGATACTTCTTCAGCCCATTTTTAAATCAGTCTTTTTTTGATATTGAGTTGTATGAGGTCATTATCTATCTATTTTGGATAGTAACCCCTTGATTACAAGGAAGCAATGTGTGGCCCAGGGAATATAGCCAATGTGTTATAATAACTATATATGGAGTATAATCTATAAAAATATTGAACCACTATCATATACCTGAAGCTAATATTTTAAGTAATAACCATACTCCAATTTAAAAATTGGCACTTAAATGGCACCTAATTTTTATACTTCTGTATCTATATTAAAACATTTGAGAAACAGATAGGTTTAGGCAGGGAGCATATTCTATAAACTGCTTTGCAAGGTAGGGATCTTGGTATTAGTGACTTGAAGTTTAGGGAATGTCTCTTGGAATAAGAAATAGATAAATAGATGCTCATATTTGGGTATTCTCCTGCCAACCTTCTTTCTTGTTTTACATTTGAAGTAGGCTAATAATAGGGGGTTTCCAAACTGGGTTCTCGGAAAAGGGGCTCTCATGTAATCACTGAACATGTCATGTCACCTGGATGAGTCATAAATACCAGGAAAATAGCATGATGGTTAGAGGTTGGGAGTCAGGAGGCTGACCCTAAAGTTAGGAAAAATAGAAAAGTCACTTCACTTTTCTGTACATTAGCTTGTTTCTTCCTATATGTGTGATTGCACCAGATGGGAGGTATCTAAGCTTTGTAAGCACGGAGAACACTATGGTTACAGGAAACGAGAAAGAAACAGATGTGGAAGGCCCTGCCTTCTTGCTACCCCATTGTCTCTTTTCCTTAGGGAAAGAATAAGGGCTGACGACAAGCTCTGGAGGGCCCAGTGCAAGATGAAAATTCAGAAATGCTGTTCAAAAAATTAAAGAGTGGCATTAAATGTGCTATGAAATGTTTTCCTTTAAAAATATTTGACATTAAGTGTAAAGGTGTAGTTGTGACATATGAGTATTAGCATAAACTTACAAACTGCAAAAAATATTTCAGGTGCCATAATTTTTTGTAATATAATATATAATAGCACTTTAATAATTTCATATCTTTATTGACCATAAGATTTTTTTAATAATTTCATATCTTTATTGACCATAAGATTTTTTTGGCTCACTTTTCTGCAAATTATACATTGGATCATCAGAATTTATATTTTAAGCAATTTCATTTACTATTAAATCGACAGCAATGTTAGTCACTCTTGACAAATGCAAGATTGCAAATAATTTTTGATAATTTTTAAAAATATCTTTCTGCCAATATAACTGTTACTGGAAAATATGAAGAGTATTTGAAAGGTGGTGACAGTATTAGGACACATTTATGATAAATTTATATAAAAACCCATCAAAACATAAATTTTAGTACATCTGGAGCTGATTATTCTTTTTCTAGAAAAAGATTTAACTCTCCATACAAATCAGTTCTGTGTAAGTCTGAATTTAAGTTTAAATGTATATTTATACAATGGCATTTCAATATTTCTTCTGACACTTTTGGTAATTTATGGAAGTTGTGCAAGAAATCAAAAGTAGCTTTACGATTTGTATGTATTTCAAAATGTCTGTTATGCATCCTATTGTCTTATCTTCATTTGTAAGAAAAAAATTTTGTCTTCTTAATATTTGGTTCATCCAAAGCTTCCTGTGAAAATATTGTTATTTTCCACTGAACATAGCAATCTTTACATTTAATTTCTATTTCGAAACCTGTGACTATTTTGTCTTGCAAGGTTGTAGCAGTTTTGAAAACAGATTTCACAGTTTACTGCTGAAACTGTCCACTTACCCACCAGCAGTTCATCCAGGCATGCCTGCTGCCATCCCTACTGGCATTCTGTGCCCAGGTCCTGGCCTGGTTCCCCATCCTTACACTCTGTATCTTTGGACAATTCCAGGCCCTGATGTACACCCAGGACTGAATGCTCTGTGGATGCAGTTTGCGGTGCCTGGAGCCTGAGCTTGCATACCCACTGACTGCTGGAGGACCACTACAGCTCAGATGTGCTGCCACCCTGTACCACCCCTGCTTATGCACATGCTCCACCGTTCCATCACTGCTGACAAAACGTAAGTTCAAAGATAAAATTATTAAGAATTACAAGGCACTGAGAGCAGAGAGTACTAAAACAAACATGAGGTCCTTCTCAGCTTGGAGTCCTAAGTGACTATACAGGTTGCATGCCTGGTAAGCTCGCCCTGGGAGGAAGTCTCAGGCTCTGTAAATACACATGACAGATCTCACTTACCAGCTCTCTCCAATTCATCTTCCCATATCATGAAAGCTCAATTCTGATATTTTTATCAAGGAGCCATTATTTATTGTGTAGGTAGATGAGGATAAACCCACAAGGCTAAGAATGAACAGTCAAAAATGGGAAAAGTCAGAAGAGTCTGATGCCAAGAAGCCAAGAGAAGAGAGGATTTCAAGGAGGATAAAGTAACTGATGGTATCAAGTGATACCAAAAGGTCATCAGGTAAGTGAGATCAGGACTAAAAAATTTCCATTGACTTCAGCAACACAGAAGTCGCACGATCTTAGATCTTAGTGGTCTTCAAAATAAGTTGTTTAATGGAGAGATGCAGGCTGAAGCCAAATGAAAATTTGCATGGAGGAATGAGTAGAAGCTGAAAAATAGACTCCTGCAACCCTTTTTCTGCTGGGGGGCCTGAGGATCAACAGATATGAGCCCTCTACTTCAGCAGTTGCCAACCTTTTTGACACCAGGGACTAGTTTCATAAAAGACATTTTTCCACAGTATAGGGTGGGGGGATGGTTTCAGGATAATTCAAGCACATTACATTTATTGTGCACTTTTTCCTAATCTAATGCCACTGCTGATCCAACAGGAGGTACTGGTTCGTGACCCAGAGGTTGGGGACCCCTGCGCTTGAAATGATCCCAAGTTCCTGCTTCTCCATCATCATAGTGCCACTTTCTGCTCTGAACCACTCTTCCCTTTTGGTGACGTGAAGAAGGGATCCCAGAGGAGATCAGGTAGTCTGTAATCCTTTGTTGACTCTTATTTGTTAGTCTTGATACATTTCACATTTTGGATCTCTCAGATTGGATAAATCTTACTCAATACATTCTACTGCAGTTTGCTAAACTCTTTGATTGGAGTTTGAATATATAAACCTCTCCACATAGCAACTCAGTCAGCTAATAATAGGGGAAAGTTAGTCAGACCCACCACAATGCCCACCTTACTTTGGCCTCATCGATAGTTCCCCTTCTTGAGAATTAATCAAGTACCACCCTGGTCTGGGTCTCCATCATCTCCTGACCCTTGTCTGAATTATTACAGTATAAGTCTCTCTGCTTCTATCTTTGCTCCCAATCACAGCAGCCAGAATGATACTTTAAAAATGTTAAGTCAGATTATGTTAGTTCTCTCTCTAAAACTTTCCTTTGGTTCTGTGTTTCACTCAGAGGGAAAGATTCTGACATCCTAACAACGGCAGATAAAGCCCTCCCTACTCACTTCTGACTTCTTCCCTTATAGCTCACTTCCTTGTTCACCCTGCTGGAGCCACACTAACCTCTTGTTTTTCTTCAGTCCTGCCAGGAAAAGCCAGCTCTAAGATCACCCTAATTATTAACCTTAGTCAGCCCTAGTTTTCTTTTTTCATAGCATTTATTATTACCTTTCTGAATCATAACTCTGGGAGGGTAGGGATCTTCTTCACTGAAGTTTTGCAAGTGCCTAGAATAGGGTCTGGCCCACAGTAGGTGCTCTGCAAACATCTTTTTTAAAAACAAAAATTTTGAGAGAACAAGATGGTGGAGGGGTAGGTGGACATGGAGTACATCTCTCTCCACGGATACATCAGGAATACACCTTCACACACAGAAGTGCATGCAGAACACCAGCTGAGAATAGATAGGAGAACCTGACCAGAGGAAAAGGAAATATATAACCACACAAAACTTGGTAGGACAAAGAAATTAAGGGGAAAAACAGAAGTGTCAGTAGAACTGGACCTGCCTTTGGTGGATGGGGGAACTGAAGCAGGCATCTGATCCCCACATCGGGGGAATTGTCCGAGTCAAAGGAGAAATATTAAAGGCTGAGAGTGAAACAGCTGATCTGTGGGAGCCTAAATGGAATGAGAATCAGACAGTCCTTGCCGCAGCCATACATACCCCAGACAGGGCTGCAGGTTCCCTAGAAGGTGCAGCGGCTGGGAGCTGGAGTTTAGGGATTGTGGAGCAATCCCAGGGCTAGAGCTGCTGTTGACTGTGGAGAGACCAATCAAGGGGATGTGAGGGAGGAGATCATGGTGGGAAATGCCTGTGGAGGAAAGCCAAGCAGCCATGGAAGCAAGGCAGTCCTGTTGAGTCACATGTAGGGGGTGGAGCCATCACCATAGCCTCTCTCTCCCCACAGGCCAGCATCAGCAGCTGAACAATAGAGAGGCTGGCCTATCAAATGCCTGACACACTGAACTACAGAGTAGGACCCCAGCCAGGGGGGTTCCTCCATGTGTCTGATGCAGAACAACAGAGAAGGACCCCAGACAAGGGAGAGGGAGCCCTCTAAGTGCCTGAATGGGCGGAGCTACGGAGAAAGGCCAAAGAGGCCTTCTGATTGCCAGCTACAGGAGGCTTGAAAAAAGACTTTGATAGGGCTATAACTCCTGTGGTGGAGGCAGCCTATGTCCCTGTACACATGGCGCTGCCAGGGTCCTCGCAAGCCAAGCAGCTGTGCCACCTTCACGCTTAGCCCTCACTGAGGCAGAGATGCCACAGGCAAAAAAAGTCTTGCATCTATGCATGCAAGATTGCTTTGGTTGTGTCCAGCTCTTTGTGACCCTGTGGACCATGGCCTGCCAGGCTTCTCTGTCAAGGGGGTTCTCCAGGCAAGAATACTGGAGTGTATAGGCCAATACTAGTTGCCATACCCTTCTAGAGCACTACATTTCCTGCTGCCCTAGCTGCCAATTCCCCTGAGGAGTGCCTGGTGCTGCCAGAAACCCTGCGACCCAAGCAGCTGCACCACCTTCACACCTGACCCTCACAGGGGCAAACCCAAGTCCTCCAGGGCAGCCTCAGGAGCAAAACCCAGTGGACGACCCACATGCAGAGGTGGAAATAAAACCACAATTGAAACCCAGGGGCAGTGTGGCTAAGGAAGAAGACCCAAACCTTCCCACCAACTGTACAAGCTGCAGATTAAATTCACTCTGTGTCTATGGAATATATAAAAGATCATTGAGAGCTCACACAAAAGAAACCACATTAGTTTTGATAGTGGTGGACATTGGAGGCTAGAACACACAGGAGTAGGACCAGTTTAGAATCTGAGCTGCCCCCACAGCAGGTCCAGGGACCAGCACAGTGTTGGAGGGCATCCTAGGGAGGTGAGGTGGACTGTGACTCCCAGCGAGGGAAAGGACTCTGACAGCAGTGGCTCAAGAAAAACATTCATTATTCTTATGTTTTGACTACTTCTGTAGAGTCTTTTGGATTTTTTTTTTTTTACTTTTTTTCGCTTTTTCCCCCTTCTGGTGTAATTGTCGATTTTATTGGCACTATGAAATCTAATTAATCTTTTGAGCTTTTTTTCCCCCTCAGTCACATTTTTTATTGTTGTTATAAACCTCTGCCTCTACATTGGGCATTTGCAGTTCTGTGGGGTTTTCCTTTTTTTTTTTTTTTCTTTCTTCTTCCTTTTTTTTCTTTTCTCATTTTAATTTTTTAAAACCTATCATTTTTTCTACCTTTATTCCTTTGTTTGCTTTTCCTACTGTTCTTTTCTCCTTGCAGTTAATCTTTAATGTATATAAATCTTTATCTACCTCTGTCTAACTTTGCATATTTATTCTTTCTTTCTTTCCTCTCAACATATTTGTTAGTTATGTTTTCATTGTTTTATTCCCCACTTGACACCTTGCTCTAGTTTTGTTTACCAGTTTGTGCTTTAGTTAGTTTTGTTCTTAGCTGGTAGATTTAATTTTTGATTTCCTTTGTTTGCCAGGTCAATCTACTGTACTTTATTTTTGTTGGACTGTTTTGATTTTGCTTATGGGTGTATATGTGTATATTCCATTATTTTAATTATTACTTGCCTGATTTTGTAATTGCTATTTGTCTGGGGTTCATCTTTGCTTTCTCATTTCTGGGTATTTGTTTTAATGCCATAACAAACTTTTAATGCCATAACAAACCACTTCTGAAATCTTTGTTCCTGACCAGAGATCAAGCCCTGAGCCTTTGGAGTGGGAGCACTAACTCCAAGACCCTAGACTACCAGAGAACTAACCCTTGGGAGTATCAAATAGTGAGAACTCACACAAAGGAAAAAAAACACTTGAAATACAAGACCGGGCACCACACATCACCAGTAACACGCTGTGCATGATGCCTCATCTAAACAACAAACAAAACAAAAATACAAACCTAATCACCAGCAGACAGGAGTACCACCACACTCAGCCTTGCCCATCAGAGGAAAAACAAAAACAAAACTCAGCACAAATCTCACCCTATATGAAACTTACAGAAACTACTGAACCAACCTTAGGTGGGCAGAAACCAAAAGGAAGAAATAATTCAACCTTGAAGCCTGGGAAAAGGAGACCTCAAACGCAATAAGTTAAAAAAAAATAATGAAAAGGCAGAGAAGTACTACACAAATGAAGGAACAAACTAGAAACACAGACGTCCAAATAAATGAAGAGGAAATAGGCAAACTACCTGAAAAAGAATTCAGAATAATGATGGTAAAGATGATCAAAAACCTTGAAAACAGAATGGAGAAAATGCAAGAATCAATCAACAAAGATCTAGAAGAATTAAAGAATAAACATACAGAGACAGACAACACAATTACTGAAATTAAAAATACTCTAGAAGGAATCAACAGCAGATTATCTCAAGCAGAAGAATGAATCAGTGACCTGGAAGATAAAATGGTGGAAATAACTTCTGAAGAGCAGAATAAAGTAAAGAGAATGAAAGAACTGAGCATAGCCTCAGAGACCTCTGAGACAATATCAAATGCACCAACATTCGAATTATTGGGGTCCTAGAAGAAGAAGAGGAAAAGAAAGGGTATGAGAAAATTTTTGAAGAGACTATAGTTGAAAATTTCCCCAACATGCAAAAGGAAATAGTCAATCAAGTCCAAGAGGTGCAGAGTCCCATGCAGGATAAACCCAAGGAGAAATATGCCAAGACACATGCTATTAAAACTAACAAAGACTAAATACAAAGAAAGAATATTAAAAGCAGCAAAGGAAAAGCAACACGTAACATACAAAAGAAACCCCACACATTTAACAGCTGATCTTTCAGTAGAAACTCTGCAGGCCAGAAGGGAATGGCAGGATATATTTAAAGTACTAAAAGGGAAAAATCTACAACCAAGATTATTGTACCTGGCAAGGATCTCATTCAAAATTGATAGAGAAATCAAAAGCATTTCAGACAAGCAAAAGTTAAGAGAATTCAGTACCACCAAACCAGCTTTACAACAAACGTTAAAGGATATAGTCAGTAAATACAAGAGAAGAAAAAGATCTACAAAATCAACACCAAACAATTAAAAAAATGGCAATAGGAACATATATATCAATAATTACTTTCAATGTAACTGGATTAAATACTCCAACCAAAAGATACAGACTGGCTGAATGGATACAAAAACAAGACCCATATATATGCTGTCTATAAGAAACCCATTTCAGACCTAAAGACACATAAACTGAAAGTGAGAGGATGGAAAAATATATTCCATGCAAATGGAAAGTGAAAGAAAGCTGGAGTAGCAATCCTCATATCAGACAAAATGGACCTTAAAATAAAGATTACAGGAGATAAGGAAGGACACTACATAATGGTCAAGGGATCAATCCAAGAGGAAGACATAACAATTGTAAACATCTATGCACCCAATATAGGAGCACCTCAATACATAAGACAAACACTAACAGATATAAAAGGAGAAATTGACAGTAACACAATAATAATGTTCCCTGGTGGCTCAGAGGGTAAAGCATCTGCCTACAATGTGGAAGACTCCGGTTCAATCCCTGGGTTGGGAAGATCCCCTGGAGAAGGAAATGGCAACCCACTCCAGTACTCTTGCCTGGAGAATCCCATGGACAGAGAAGCCTGATAGGCTACAGTCCATGGGGTCGCAAAGAGTCGGACATGACTGAGTGACTTCACTTGCTTTCACTGTCAATAATAGTAGGAGACTTTAACACCCCACTCACACCAATGGACAGACCATCAAAACAGAAAATTAATAAGGAAAGAGAAGTCTTAATTGATACATTAGATGAGATGGATCTCATTGATATCTTCAGGACACTCCATCCAAATGCAGAAGAATACACCTTTTTCTCAAGTGCACATGGAACATTCTCCAAGGTAGACCACATCTTGGGTCACAAATCAAACCTCAGTAAACTTAAGAAAACTGAAATCGTATCGAGCATCTTCTCTGACCACAATGCTATGAGATAGATATCAATTACAAGAAAAAAAAGCTGTAAAAAACAGAAACACATGGAGATTAAACAATACGTATCTAAATAACTAACAGATTACTGAAGAAATCAAAAGGGACATAAAAAAAATTTCTAGAAACAAATGACAATGAAAACACGACAACTCAAACCCTGTGTGATGCAGCAAAAGCAGTTCTAAGAGGGAAGTTTATAGCAATGCAATCCTACCTCAAGAAACAAGAAAAACATCAAATAGACAACCTAACTTTAAACCTAAAGCAACTGGAAAAAGAAGGACAAAAACCCCCTAAATTAGTAGAAGGAAATAAATCATAAAGATCAGAACAGAAAGAAACGAAAAATAAATGAAAGAAACAGCAGTAAAGATTAAAAAGCTGGTTCTTTGAGAAGACAAAATTGACAAACCTTTAGCCAGACTCATCAAGACAGAAAGAGAGAAGAATCAAACCACCCAAATTAGAAATGAAAAAGGAGAGGTTACAACAATGCAGAAATACAAAGGATTATAAGAGAGTATTATGAACAACTGTATGTCAATAAAATGGATAACCTGGAAGAAATGGACAGATTCATAGAAAAGTTCAATCTTCCAAGACTGAACCAGGAAGAAATATAAATTATAAACAACCCAATTACAAGCACTGAAATTGAAGCTGTGATAAAAAAAATCTCCCCAAAATCAAAAGCCCAGGACCAGATGGTCTCACAGGAGAATTCTATCAACATTTCAAGAAGAATTAATGCCTATCCTAAAACTCTTTCCAAAAATTGCAGAGGAGGGAACACTTCCAAACACATTCTATGAGGCCACCATAACCCTGATACCAAAACCAGACAAAGTCAACACAAAAAAAGAAAACTACAGTCCAATAGCACTGATGAATATAGATGCAAAAAACCTCAACAAAATTTTAGCAAACAGAATTCAGCAACACATCAAAAAGCCCGTACACCATGATCAAGTTGGGTTTATTTCAGGGATGTAAGGATTCTTCAATATATGCAAATCAACCAGTGTGACACACCATATTAACAAATTGAAAGATAAAAACCATATGATAATAGATGCAGAAAAAGTCTTTGACAAAATTCACCATCCATTTATGATTCAGTTCAGTTCAGTTGCTCAGTCATGTCCAACTCTTTGCGACCACATGGACTGCAGCAGACCAGGCCTCCATGTCCATCACCAACTCCTTTAGTTTACTCAAACCCATATCCATTGACTTGGTGATGCCATCCAACCATCTCATTCTCTGTTGTCCCCTTCTCCTCCCACCTTCAATCTCTCCCAGCATCAGGGTCTTTTCAAATGAGTCAGTTCTTTGCATCAGATGGCCAAAGTATTGGAGTTTCAGCTTTAGCATCAGTCCTTCCAATGAATATTCAGGACTGATTTCCTTTAGGATGGAATGGTTGGATCTCCTTGCAGTCCAAGGGACTCTCAAGAGTCTTCTCCAACAACACGGTTCAAAAGCCTCAATTCTTCTGCACTCAGCTTTCTTTATAGTCCAAATCTCACATCCATACATGACTACTGGAAAAACCATAGCTTTGACTAGACGAACCTTTGTTGGCAAAGTAATGTCTCTGCTTCTTAATATGCTGTCTAAGTTGGTCATAGCTTTTCTTCCAAGGAGCAAGCATCTTTTAATTTCATGACTGCAGTCACCATCTGCAGTGATTTTGGAGCCCCCCAAAATAGTCTGCCACTGTTTCTACTGTTTTCCCATCTATTTGCCATGAAATGATGGGACCAGATGCCATGATCTTAGTTTTCTGAACGTTGAGTTTTAAGCCAACCTTTTCACTCTCCTCTTTCACTTGCATCAAGACGAGAGATCTCTTCAAGAAAATCAGAGATACCAAGGGAATATTTCATGCAAAGATGGGCTCGATAAAGGACAGAAATGGTATGGACCTAACAGAAGCAGAAGATATTAAGAAGAGGTGCCACGAATACACAGAAGAACTGTACAAAAAAGATCTTCATGACCCAGATAATCACAATGGTGTGATCACTTACCTAGAGCCAGACATCCTGGAATGTGAAGTCAAGTGGGCCTTAGAAAGCATCACTACGAACAAAGCGATGGAGGTGATGGAATTCCACTTGATCTATTTCAAATCCTGAAAGATGATGCTGTGAAAGTGCTGCACTCAATATGCCAGCAAATCTGGAAAACTCAGCAGTGGCCACAGAACCGGAAAAGGTCAGTTTTCATTCCAATCCCAAAGAAAGGCAGTGCCAAAGAATGCTCAAACTACTGCACAATTGCACTCATCTCGCATGATAGTAAAGTAATGCTCAAAATTCTCCAAGCCAGGCTTCAGCAATACACGAACCGTGAACTTCCAGATGTTCAAGCTGGTTTTAGAAAAAGGCCGAGGAACCAGAGATCAAATTGCCAACATCCGCTGGATCATCAAAAAAGCAAGAGAGTTCCAGAAAAACATCTATTTCTGCTCTGTTGACTATGCCAAAGCCTTTGACTGTGTGGATCACAATAAACTGTGGAAAATTCTGAAAGAGATGGGAATACCAGACCATCTGACCTGTCTCTTGAGAAACCTGTATGCAGGTCAGGAAGCAACAGTTCGAACTGGACATGGAACAACAGACTGGTTCCAAATAGGAAAAGGAGTACGTCAAGGCTGTATATTGTCACCCTGCTTATTTAACTTCTATGCAGAGTACATCGTGAGAAACACTGGGCTGGAAGAAACAAACGCTGGAATCAAGACTGCCGGGAGAAATATCAATAACCTCAGATATACAGATGACACCACCCTTATGAGAGAAAGTGAAGAAGAACTAAAGAGCCTCTTGATGAAGGTGAAAGAGGAGAGTGAAAAAGTTGGCTTAGAGTTCAACTTTCAGAAAACTAAGATCATGGCATCTGGTCCCATCAATTCATGGGAAATAGATGGGGAAACAGTGGAAACAGTGTCAGACATTATTTTTTGGGGCTCCAAAATCACTGCTGATGGTGATTGCAGCCATGAAATTAAAAGACGTTTACTCCTTGGAAGGAAGGTTATGGCCAACCTAGATAGCATATTTAAAAGCAGAGACATTACTTTGCCAACAAAGGTCCGTCTAGTCAAGGCTATGGTTTTTCCAGTAGTCATGTATGGATGTGAGAGTTGGATGGTGAAGAAAGCTGAGCACTGCAGAATTGATGCTTCTGAACTGTGGTGTTGGAGAAGACTCTTGAGAGTCCCTTGGACTGCAAGAAGATCCAATCAGTCCATCCGAAAGGAGATCAGTCCTGGGTGTTCATTGGAAGGACTGATGTTGAAGCTAAAACTCCAATAATTTGGCCACCTCATGTGAAGAGTTGACTCACTGGAAAAGACCCTAATGCTGGGAAGGATTGGGGGCAGGAGGAGAAGGGGACGACAGAGGATGAGATGGTTGGATGGCATCACTGACTCGATGGACATGGGTTTGGGTAGACTCCGGGAGTTGATGATGGACAGGGAGGCCTGGTGTGCTGCAGTTCATCGGATCGCAAAGAGTCGGACACAACTGAGCGACTGAACTGAACTGAACTGAACTGAATACATATGTATCTTTATTTGTTCTTTGGATGGTACTTTACTGTTTCCTTTGAATATCTTTTTTTTTTTTCCTTTAAGAGTGTTCATTTGAGCCTTTTTATTTAAAGTTTTCAGCTTTTAATGAGATCGATCATCATATCTTTCTTCTTTTTCTGTCTATCTTGCCCTCAAGTTTTGTTCAACATATAGCTATTTAATATTGGGAAAACACCTCCTGACTTTACCAGGGATTTTGTTACATAACCTCTCTTCTTATCTGCTAGAGCCAGTCATTTTTTCAATATTAAATTGAAGAGAGATGACAGCTTGGCTTAAGTGATATTAAACATGCAGTAAATTTACCAGATTTTTTGGCTGCACACTCTAATCTATATGCAGAAATTCATAGGTTATCCTTGCCTGTGTGGGTGGTAGCATCCTGGATTCATACAACAGCAGGTTCAGTGTGGCTGAAGCATCATTGCAAATGGGAAATTAGAGGGGTAAGATTTTTTAGGGATCTTAACAAGAAATCTGCTTTTTATTCTCTAGGAGATGGAGAACCATTGGTGGATTTTGATCAGTGATAAGACATGGTTGTTTGCAGGAAACATTACTCTTGGAACTCTGTGGAGGTGGATCAGATCAGGTAAGTGTCTTTAGAGGAGGACACTCAGTCTTGTGCTGGATTTTTTCAACATCAGTTACAGGTCATTTTGCAAAACTTTTCCATCTAGACCCAAAAGTTACTCCAATGAGAATCTAGAGCCTAGTCTAGGTCATGTTACATAAACCAGGTTGGACTTGAAAAATGGAATGTCCTATTTTTATATATTGCTAATAAAAACAAGATTATGACTGCTCTCTGAGAAGACTAGGCAATATCACAATTTTTATTGTTTAAGTTGCTAGGACATTTATACTACAATTTTCTGTTTTTAGATTGGTGCATAGGAAGGGGCACCATTTATTTTATCTTTTGCATTCTGTAATGTAATACAGAATTGTCTAAATTTCATGTAGTTTTTTCATCTTTTTGACACTTCTTCCTTGGGTAGGTATTAGTATCTTCATTTTAAAACTAAAAAAGCTGATGCTCAGTTAAGCTACTTTCATTTATTACAGAAATAGCAATTGGAATTTGAAGCCAGGTCTCTCCAACTTCAAGGTCCTTTCTCTCCATCATACCACCCTTCTTCTTTAATAGGACTTGTCTAATTGCAATGTCCTCTTTCCTTGTACACCCACTTCCCTGAAGAGTTCCTTCATGTTGTCTGAGGCATTGAGTGAGTAAAAAAATCTGCATATCTCTGAGTTAGGATTATTCAGCTCAACTTTAGATCCTGCAGTCCCTTGTTTCCTCCATAATAATAGGATAAAGAAAAAGACAGAGGAGTTCTGCTTTCCAGTGTCTTACATCACCCAGACAGTTGGCAGCCAGGAGTCAGGCAGCTGCCACACTCTTCACATATCTATTTAAAGTTCAAAGAGACACTGGATAACAATAACAAAGAGGTTAGTGTAGCCCTGACCAGCCCACCCAACAACAGGAAGAATGGCTGAAAAAGGTAAGATTTAAGGCATCCAGCTCTCTTGGCAAAAAATATTCCAGGCTCCCAGGTTTATTTTCTGTTTCCCTGTTATTCTGAAGAGCGTGGTATCGTCACTCCTAATCTTTGTTTTGACGTGACAAGAACCGAGGAACATACGTTCGCGTGACAGTATCTCTTCTAAAGGAGCATTAACCACATTATGTTAGTGTGACTGCAAAAATGCATTAGATATGCATTAAATGAGTAACTTTGAAAGGTTCAAAGAAACAAAAGAGTTTAATTTGCTCATGCTTGTTTTGAAAATTGAGTTAGAAGCAGGTTATTCTCCAGTGTTGTACTGGATTTGGATTTGAAGTACGGTGGTGTGCTCGGCTAGAATTAAGGATATTTTAATTTTGTGTTGGATGTGCTACTAAATGGCCATGTGAATTTGGGAAAATTCCTCTACCTTTCTGTGTCTGTTTTCTGACTTTCAAAAATAAATAAAATAGGCCTAGTCATTTCTAAGATGCTTCACATCTCAATTTCTTTTCTTCTGGTTTTTAAATGTTTTTTATATCTAAGAAAAATAATTGATAAGATGGGCTGAATATATATACTGTATCCAAGAAAGCTTTAAATGTCAATGGAAATTAATGCTTTTAATCCTGACAACAATCTCATGAGATATCACCTTTTCCATTTTACAGATAAGGAAACTGAGGCATAACAAAATTTAGTAACTTGCTTGTAATCATATGAAAGAGCGTGGTGGCACCAGGTTTTAAACCTGGATAGTCTTATCCCAGAGCACAGTGTTCTTAATGCGTACAAGTCTACCTGCTTGGACATGCTCAGGATCAGAGAGAAGCATTTTGAAATTATTCTTCATATTTAAAAAGAGATTTTGTGCTTATTTGTACTATTGATCTAAGTGACAAATGCAAATGTTATGTTCCTATATATTCCTATTTCAAACCAATGCTACATATTATAATAAAACTTAAAATACTAGTGTCAACAGAAGACAAATGCAGGTATGCTTTGAGTATTTAAAAGCACAATCAATTATATTGTTTTTTTCAAGGAATCGTTAAGTAATGAGATACTATAAAGTGCTAAAAGTAGTGGTATATATGTACATTTTAGAATTGTAGTAAAATATGCTTGTATGAAATACTTACAAATGCTCAGTTAAAATACTGGTATTAATTCTAAGTTCCTTGAAATCAGGAAAAAATACTAAATCAATATAGAGACAGTTCAAAAAAGTTATTGTGACTTCCAGTGTAATGGTACCTTAATTCATAAAAAGGCTTTTATCCAAATGAGAGTAAAGAGCATATCATAATGTTCCCTTTATCCTTAAGGCAATGCCACATGGCAGGTAAAGAGAAAAATTTTTTCACATTGTTATAGTTAATGCTTTGTTCAAGGTCACAGTGTGATGGAGAAGCTAAGTAAAGCTGTTGAACTTGTGCGAGTTGAGAGACTCCAACAATTTTGGAAACATAAGCTATTAAAATTCATATTAATTTCAGGAGATTTGCTATTATGTCTCCAAATTATAGAAATGTCTCATTTCTTGATGATTTTAACTGCATTAAAAAAATCTTCACTTTTAGAGTGATGGAAATTGTAATATGAATGCAGTTGCTAAATTAATGCATTTTCTTTGTTAGCTAATAGCATAAAATCTAATTGTGCTTTCAGTTAAGAATATATCTGAGCCTTTAACACAGGGCATTATTCTATATGATGTCTTTCTGTGTTTTGAACTATTTTGTGTGGTGTCTGAAGTAAGATTGAGATGCAGTGAAAAAATACTTTTATAAGTTGCCTTTTTACAGGTAAGGGTATAAGTAGGAAACACAGGAGGAGTTATTATACTTTTGTCTTCTATGTGTGTGTTGGATCAGTGTTGGTTGCTATACTGAACCAGTTGAAAAAATAGAATCTCTTTGCTCTTTCAGGAATGATTACATGATTACGTAAGGTGTAATGCTTCCTTTTCCTATGACAAAGTCATCTATCAAATCTAAGAACAGTTTTCAACACCTTTCCCTACTTTAGTAGGAATTACCTCACTTTCCAGTGTTTCTATGTAAACAGCTTGTCTCTGTGTTGTTGAACAAATGCAGGAATGTGTTCTGTATACAGCAAAAACACACATGGTGGTTAGAGTTTACAAAGTCTTGGCACTTTACTCAATGTCATTTGATTCTTAGAACAATCCCTGGAGGTGGATGTCATGAGTTTCACTCTCTGTATTTTACAAATCGGGAAGTTCAAGCTCAGGATTGCCCAAGGTCACCTAACTGTAAAAGGAAAACATATGGTTTGAACACAGTCCTCTGTCCATGGGATTCTCCAGGCCAAAACACTAGAGTGGGTAGCCTTTCCCTTCCCTAGAGGATCTTCCCAACCCAGGCATTGAACCCAACTCTCCTGGGTTGCAGGCAGATTCTTTACCATCTGAGCCATCAGGTGGCTTTCACACACACACTTCTCTTTTGAATACCCAGCTGAGTCACAAGTACCCTTTGTAGAAAAGAAAATAATCATGTATGGGTGTCATTAGAGAGTGTATTTTTTTCCGTTGGTATTATATCAGATTTCCTCTTATCCTCTTGATTCAGAAGATTTAATATCAACATGACCATTCTAATCTAATTTTTCTTGTTTTTCAGCAGAGGCTGCATTATCTCGCTTTTTGGTTCCTATTCTTCTCTTAATTGGCTGGATTGTGGGATGCATCGTAATGGTTTATGTTGTCTTCTCTTAGAAAGGTAAAGTTTTCGATAATTGAATGTTTATTCATTAAGAGTATACATTACTCCAGGAATAATCTTACCTGTTTAACTAATAGAACATTTTATCATGCAGGCCAGAAGACTTCAGATTGACATCATTTAGAAGAATTAAGAAAAGCATGAAATGACAGATAATTAAATGTTTCTCATGTAAATAACTGCAATGTTTGACATCAGTTTATACTTCCATTTGTAAACTGTTACTTTGAACATAAGACTCTCTTCAGAAACATATTTAAAAATTCTGGGTACAAATAACTATAGGAAAATACAGATGAATTTCTTTATCACCTGAGAGTAAGAAAAATGTTCCTAACTATGACTTAAAATGCATAAGCAATAGGAAAACATTTGGTAAATTAAACATAGAAAAAATGAGCCAGAAATAAGAGAGATAGTTCATAGAAAACAAAATGTAAATGTAAACTTGTCCCTTAAAACTCTTATTATAATAAGACAATTGTAATTAACTCTGTAAGGAAGAGGCATTATTCACCTGTCAGATGGGGAATATGAAGATATTTGACAGTATATATTGGTAAGGTTGTGGGGCAATAAGTACTCTTGTATACTGTTTTTAGAAATTCAAAATGATACAATACTTTTAGGGGTATTTAGCAATCAAAGTACCAGAATTACATATGCATTTAACTTTTGACCCAGCTATTCCTCTTCTAAGAATACTGATGTTTCCTCAGATACACTGGTAAAAATACAAAACTATATATGCACAAGTCTATTCATTATAGCATAATCTAGTAGAGCAAAACCCTGGAAAAAGTCAAATATCTATTAATTAATAGAAGACCAACTGAATAAACTGTAGTCAATCTACATATTGTGGCACTTAAGCATCTGTAAAGGGCTTCTCTGCTCTGGTGGCTCAGATTGTAAAGAATCTGCCTGCAATGTGGGAGTCCTGGGTTCGATCCCTGGGTCAGCAAGATCCCTTAGAGAGGAGAATGGCAACCCACTCCAGTAGAAAAAGGAATGAATGAAGGGGGTCTCTATACAGTGATATGATGTCATCTCTGGTAAAAACAAAAACCCAAAACAGGTACAAAACAATCTATGTTCTCGTGTAAGAAAGGAGGGGCTATACCAACATGCACACATACCTGCATGTATTAAAAATACCAGAATAGAGGAGCCACAAATGGCTGAGAACTTCATAACTTCATTTCTAACAAGTTTTCAGGTAATGCTGATGGTCCTGGGCCAAAATCCATAGTTTGAGAACCACTCCTCTAGAAGTGCTATAGTCTGAGTGTTTGTGTCCCCTCAAGATTCTTAAGTTGAAAACCTAACCCCTAAAGTTGATGGTATTTGGCAGTGGGGGTGAGGTTTGGGAGGTGATCAGAGTATGAATGTGGAGCCCTCACGAATGGGATCAGTGCCCCAATTTCTTCCTTTTTAACTACAGCATCCTTTTCTAGACAACTAATTTTTTGTAGAAAAGGAAAATCTCTTATCAAAAATATTAGGGAATGCTTTGGCTTTGTTCAGTAATTCTTATCTTATAGACTTGATTAAACATTTCGAAAAAACTTGTAAAAACTTCTGTTTCAAGCAGTATTTTAAAAATGCTAACAGAAAATGTATATAAAATTAGGCCCAACAGTTCTCCTGATGAACAACTTGATCTAATCTTCATTTTCTCATGACTTGAGAAGATTGAACTCATCCTGAATCAGAGGACCACTGGATCTGGCTCCTGTCGTCTTGTGAAAGCTGATTGTTAAATTTTCAGGAATTTTCTAAATTAGTCTCTGTCTCATTGGCAGCTTTAAATTGGCCACGGTGGAAGTATTTACATCACAGAAATCAACAAGTACCATAAATCAGGGCTTTTCCCCACTGAACAGCCAGTTTTTAAACATTCACCAGGACACTGCTGACCTGAATCCTCTAGACTTCCCTGATACTTACAGAGGTTTGTAAGGGTTTCAAAACCATCTGCCATTGGCCACCTTCTTCACATTGTTTGAATTAATTAAAAATATGGTTGTTCTATTCCCTTGACCTCTTCCTGTGTGATAGACTTTAATGAGAAACCCATGAAAGCCATAGCTTTCTCAGAACACATACATTCAAACAAAACTGTAGATGCTATTTCAATGGATTTCCTGAAAGACTTGATTTCCTGAAAGACTTGCCAGGTGAAGCAGCCCATGGGCTGTCACTAAATTTCTGAAGGTTTTAGGCTTCTTTACAACTGGCCTCTGCTTTCACTTGGGGTTAAGGACATCACCTCATATTTTAGCTTTCTTCCTAGAGACTGGGTTTTTCTCTACTTCTTTCTGCTGATACCATTTGTGCATGACCTGTCAGGTTTATTGCATTTTTATACCTCTATACCACAGAGTTCTGACATTAGATTAGAAAGTTAGAAAACAAGATTGAGGTAACCTATGTACTTTGTCAGAACAACTTTCTTTTCTTTAGTCTGGAGTATTTTTCCTCCCTACACACTGGTCCTTTTCCTTAGTTTTTTGAAGCTATAGGATATCTCGTTTCTTGTTCAAATGTGTGTCCAACTTTCCCCTGAAACACAAAAGCTTCAGCATTCCCACAAATTTTAACTTTCCACCTTGAACAAAGACTTTCTTACTTCAAGAGCTCAATATTCTTTAACACTTTAAAACAGATTGTAATGTTGTTTTCAAGCAGTAGTAGAAATGAATTTTTCTATAATTATTTTAATGCTGTGTTTTCATATCCAACCTGATCATTTGCTCAGAGAACAAAGAAAGCTTAGTGCAGTGAAAAGAACAAAAGTTTTGGAAGTCAGATTGTTGTATTCTAGTTTAGGAGTCCCTTGAGAAGTTAATTAATCTCTCTAACCTTAGTTTTCTCAACTATAATAGAAGAATAAGAATGTTTTCATGGAATTGTGAAGACTGCAATGTTTGCTAAGCCTGCCTGAACTTAAACAATTGAATCATTTGTTAAAAAGACAGATTCTCAAACTTCTGCTCTGTAGAGTTCATTTCAGTAGGTCAAGAGATGGCCTATTAAGAAATAAATTCCCCAGGTGATTTTTATCATCACAGAAGTTTAGAAAAATACCTATCATATATATGTGTGTATGTATGTAGGCATTACTTCTCTGATACATAAGACCCTGATCAATGACAGCTTATATTGGTAAGTCTCAACCATGTTTCTGTTTATTGCTACAACAGAAAATCAGCACTTTGTATGAGCTTATATTACATCATACTTTTTAATTACATGAAGTATTAATGACATATTATTTGTTCATTCATATTTTCATACATGTGAATTTTTTCTGTTAAGTTTAAGCCCTTTATGGATGAATGTATTTCTCATCTCTCCAAGTCATAGTATAAAATATCAAAATACACAACTAAGAAATGTGTCATACAACTAATAAATGGGTAATTATTTCTCCCTTACAATATTCTTGAATGCACAGTGTTGATGTTCTAACTTTAAACTTTCTAGATGTCTTTGGAGCAATGTAAACTGGATACGAATTCTCAAAGAAGTGATTAGTGATCTGTGAACAATAGGATTAAGTAGGTGGCAGCATACAGATTTCACAAGGCATAGAATCTTATATGCTTTAAATTTACAAAATCTTCAGCTTACGTAAATACAGATGTAATTATTTGAGAAGAAGACTGAGTCAACTGTTTATCATTTTGATTGCATAACTTCCCACCTTACATCATCACAACCCTCGCTCTGTGCCCCTCCCTCTCAAGGTATGTATTGATGTCAGAGCTAAAAATGTTAATTTCTCCATACCCTGTATTAGGACATAAAACATAAGAACCTCTTAAAGCTTTTTATTACTCACTATATCTGAGAACAGAAATAAATTCCAATGAGTTCTGAAATATCTAAGGAAACTCATCATGAGCAACCAAACCTGGTAGAGCTGAGGAGATTCCCTAGAGAACAGAAGGCTAGAGGTGAGATCCCTGTGCACAAGACCTGTAGCAGTGTTTTCAAGTACAGTCGGCCCTCTGTGCCCACAAGTTCTGCATTGTGGATACAAGCAACTGCAAATCAAAGAATTTGAAAAACAATTCCAGAAAGTTCCTCAGATTGAATTTGCTACATGCCAGTAACAATTTACATAGATTTACATTGTATTTATAACTATTTGCATTGTATTTATGTTGTGTTAGGTATTATAAGTAGCCTAGAAAATGATTTAAAGTGGACTAAACATCCAAATGTAAGACTGGATACTATAAAACTCTTAGAGGAAAATATAGACAGAACACTCTTTGACATAAATCACAGCAATATCTTTTTGTGTCTACCTCCAGGAGTAATGAAAATAAAAACAAAAACAAATGGGGTCTAATTAAATTTAAAAGCTTTTGCACAGCAAAGGAAACAATGGACCAAATGAAAAATGGGAGAAAATATTTACAAATGAAGAGGTTGACAAGGCATTAACCTCCAAAATATACAAATAGCTTAGACAGCTTAATATAAAAAATAAAAGCCAATTAAAAATGGGCAGAAGCATGGATGGGCCTAGAGAGTATCAAACTGAGTAACGTAAGTTAGAGAATGGGAAATATCATATGACATCCCTTATATGTGGAATCTAAAAAGAAATGATACAAATGAATTTATTTACAAAACAGAAACAGACTCACAAAGTTCAAGAATGAGCTTATGGTTGCTGGGGGAAGGATGGGGAGAAGCAACTGTTAGGGAGTTTGGGATGGACATGTACACACAGCTATACTTAAAATGGGTAACAAACAATCACCTTCTGATTAGCACATGGAACTCTGCTCAGTGTTATATGGCAGCCTGGATGGGAGGGGAGTTTGGGGGGAGAATATACACGTATGCCTGAGTCCCTTTGCTGTTCACCTGAAACTATCACAACATTGTTTATTGGCTGTCAGTCAGTTCAGTTCAGTTGCTCAGTCGTGTTTGACTCTTTGCAACCCCATGGACTGCAGCACATCAGGCTTCCCTGTCCACCACCAACTCCTGGAGCTTATTCAAACTCATGTCCATCACATCAGTGATGCCATCCAATCATCTTATTCTCTGTTGTCCCCTTCTCTTTCCACCTTCAATCTTTCCCAGCATTTGGGTCTTTTCCAATGAGTCTGTTTTTTGCATCAGGTGGCCAAAGTATTGCAGTTTCAGCTTCAGCATCAGTCCTTCCAATGAATAGTCAGGACTGATTTCCTTTAGGATTGACTGGTTGGATCTCCTTGCAGTCCAAGGGACTCTCAAGAGTCTTCTCCCCAATACAAAATAAAAAGTTAAAAAAAATGGGCAGATCTAAATAGACATTTCTCCAAAGAAGGCATACAGATGGCCAAGAGGCACATGAAAAGACACTCAACATCACTAATAACAGAGAAACGCAAATCAAAACCACAATGAGATATTACTGTCACTTCACACTGGTCAGAATGACCATCATCAAAACATTTACAAACAGTAAATGCTGGAGAGAGTGTGGAGAAAAGGGAACCCTCCTACACCATTGGTGGGAATGTAAATTGGTACCCCCACTATGAAAAACAGTAGAGGTTCCTTAAAGAACCAAAAATAGAATTACCATATGATTTAGCAATACCACTCCTGGGCAGTTATCTGGAGAAAACCATCATTCTAAAAGATATCTGCACCCCAGTGCTCACTGTAGCACTGTTTACAACAGCCAAGACATGGAAGCAAACTAAATGTCCAAAGACAGATGAATGGATAACGAAGGCGTGTACATATATACAGTGGAACACTACTCAGCCATAAAGAAGGAGGAAATAATGACATTTGCACCAACATGTGTGGACCTAGAGACGATCATACTAAGTGAAGTCAGACAGAGAAAGTTATATGATATAGCTTACATTGGAATTTAAAAAGAGGATAAATGAACTTATTTACAAAGCAGAAATAGACTCACAGACTTCAAAAACAAACTTATGGTTACCAAAGGGGAAGGCATGGGGGTGAATAAATTAAGAGTTTGGGATTAACATAGACACTACTATAAAATAGATAACCAACAGGGACCTACTGTATAGCACAGGGAACTTTACTCAATATTCTGCAATAACTTATATGGGAAAAGAATCTGAAAATGGATGGATATATGTATAACTGAACCTCTGTGCTGTACACCTAAAACTAATACAACATTGTAAATCGATTATACCCCAATATAAAATAAAAATTAAATAAAATTAGATACATAAAAAGTAAAATACACAGGAGGGTGTGCATAAGTTATATGCAAATACTATGCCATTTTATACAGGAGACTTGAACATCTGTGAACTTAGGTATCTGCAGGGGTCCTGGAATCAATCCCCCGCAGATACACAAGGATTGCTCTAATATCCATTTGTAGATCTTGTAATTAAATGAATTTTCTCTTTTTATTTTCTGAGGAAATTATCTCCTACTTTTATTGTTTTATTTGCTATCCTTTATTTTTGCTACTACTATTTCTCAGACATGATCTCTCACTTTTTCTCTCTTTTCTTTTTGGACAAACAGAGGAATTCTGCTTAAAATATGTACTAGCTTAAGATTCCTTTATAGGAAAAGAAAGAACACCAAAAGCTGAAGAATACTATTTTGAGTTGGTCATTTCCCAGAGATTGAGAGGGATGAATGTTTTACTTTCATTCCACTCTTGTTTGAAAGTGATTTCTTGGTTTGCAAAGAGTGAGATGGCTATGCAATTTCTTATAAATCATCTGAATGAATCTGGAGTGGGCCCAGAGTTGTGGATTTTTTCAGAAGGTCAGAAATAGTGCAGAGTTTAACACTTTGGTTATTATTCTAGATTTAAGTTCATTTTCAGTCATTTTCTTATATATGCTCTTATAAATTCAAAATTCCAAATGACACAAATATGTATCTGTCCAAGTTCTTTTAGGGGTCTATGCCTATGAATATTAAAAGAAATAGGACATTGATTGGAATCTTGATGTTGAATGAAACAGCATCATGGAGAAATCGTTTCGAGTTTTTGTAAGTTACTCATTCTGTGAAATTGGTCCAGAAGTGAAAAGTAAATGGAAATAGGCTTCTCAGTGGTTTGCATATTGATGTGCTCAAAGCCACATTTTCTCTCAACTACACCATGTGAAGGTATACTCAGGATAGAGTGCACTTTGATTTAGAAAATACAGTTCTTTAGTCTAACAAACATGGTAAGCTCATCAGCATGTTGTAGACATTGGGTGTATTCCTCATTTATCTTTCTAAAGGTAGAAACTTGATTTTGAACCTGTTGACAATCAATGGACAGATTGCTTTGGAGTCAGACAATAAGCTCCTTTTTAAGCAAGCAGCCAGATTCATCTAGTTTCTTTTTTCCCTTTCTGCTCTTGTCTTTTTATTTAATAGCCGCTCACTTTTCCTATACTCAGGTAATATGTAACCAACACTTCACTTCTGGTTTCAGTAGCCCATGCAAAATAATGGGATCACCTTTAGTACTGGGAGTTCAAACTTCCCTGGTGGTTGCCTCTCTCCTGATGAGGAGCCCAGGAGGGTACATAAATATCTGTTCCTTCTAGTCACCACTTCTCCTCTTCAGAAACCCCCTGTTTCTCCCAGGCACTGTGGATGGCTTCCCACTTCTCCCCATCTCTCCCATCACAGCTTTCATAGTTGTGGTCTATGGCTAAGTTGCTGTTTGTGGAGTTCTCAAACAGTGCTGCCTATGCCACATACATTTCCCCATGTGAAACAGATGGCTAGTGGGAAGTTGCTGTATAAAAAGGAACTCAACCTAGTGCTCTGTGACAACCTAGAGTGGTGGGCTGGGGACGTGCTGTGGAAGGGAGGTAAAGACGGAGGGAACACACGCACGCTTATGGCTGATTCATGTTGTTGTATGGCAGACACCAACACAGCACTGTAAAGCAATTATCCTCCAATTTAAAAAAATACTATTTTCAACTCACCAAAATGATTTCAAAATCAGTGGATTGACCCACAGTTTGAAACACATTACTTAAAATTCAGTATTTTTAGACATTACCATCTTGGTAAGAGTTTTCTCTGACCACCCACATCTTCAAACACACACACACCACACACCCATCCACTCATCCACCCCTAGGCTTCTTTGTTCTTCCTAAGTGAGAACTTTTCCCTTTTGCATACTTAATCAAATAGTGGGAATGGAACCTTTACTAGTGAGAGGGTAACAGGTAGGAAAGCCAGAGGTCCCCAAGCTGGAGGAGGAAATAAACTGCAAGTGGCAGATGGTTTTTTTCCCCTTCTCTATACAAAATTAAAAGACGCTTCTTTTAATTCTGTGTTGACAACACCTGGCTCTGCCTTGAACTAACCAATTCATTTTTCCTGTGGAAATATTTTTCATAAGCTATGTTAATGAAACTATGTATTTGCTTTGGAAACTGCCTTTTTCCAAAGTGGTTCCACCTAAAACTAACTTTTTTTCTTTTCGCAAACCTTGGGCTGATAATGACTCAACAAACCAGTATTCCTGTCAATTGTTTTATGGCTGGGCATGACATACTTCATGCCATTCTATTTCAAAAATGCATATTGTGGGAGAGGAGCCTGGTGAAACTCCCTCAGCCTTGAGGTGTCCCTCTTATGTGATTAGCAGCTCACAAACAGACATAAAACACCTTGCTAAAAAATAGCAAAATTCTTTCTGCCCCCTTCTTATGTCTATGTCAGAGGCTTTCTCTATCTTTCTTATACTTTAATAAAATTCTGTTTCACAAAATGTTGCAAGTGGTCAAGCCTGGTCTCTGGCCCCGGATCGAAATCCTCTCCTCTGGAGGTCACTAATACTGGCACACTACTTGCAGTAGCAACCTTTCACTAGGTACTAAACTTTTTTAATGTAGGATATGTGACAATGTAGGATTCATTGGGTATAATTAGAAAATGTCCAGTAGATATATGTCAAAGGAATGGAATGAATAAATGAATGAATGTCTAAACATTACCTTTAATCTAACAGCCTCATGAGATACAAGTGTGTGAAGCTCTTAGCACAGCATCTAGTGCTTAGTTATGTCGTGTCCAACTCTTTATGACCCCATGGACTGCAGCCCACCAGGCTCCTCTGTCCATGGGGATTCTCCAGGCAAGAACACTGGAGTGGGTTGTGATGCCCTCCTTCATGGGTTCTTCCCAACCCAGGAATCGAACCCAGGTCTCTCACATTGCAGGTGGATTCTTTACGGACTGAGCCACCAGGGCATCTAGCACTTACTAAATGTCCAATTAGTATAAAGGATTATTTTAGTTATTATTAATATCACAATTTTCCTCATTACTTCTTACATACATTCTTATTTATTGCACCCAGCAACTCCCTGAAGTAGATGTTGTCATCATCTCCACGCTGTGGAAACAGGAGTGCAGAGATATTGAGACCTGTTCATGATTATATAGTTAATATTGATACAACCAGAACTTGAACCTATGTCCTTTGATTCCAAATTCCAAATTGCTTTTCAACTATGCTATATGATCACCAAATTACAGTTTTTTTCAACTATACTGTGAGATGCACCAAATTTCAGAAGAAGGAAATCATCAACCTACATTTGTTTCTTCTGGGCAACACTATTTTCATGCTTCTTGAACTCCACAGTTAAATTCTCTAGCAAGATCACCCTTATTTCCTTTCTCTAACTTCCTTTCAGTTTTCTATTATTTCAGTCTCATTCTATGCAATGTGATCAAGTTCTTAGATTTTAAGTCCCTTGGTATAAGGGCATATTGTATCACAGAACTTAAAGGTTCTTGATCAGCTATATCTGGGCTGCCTGCTCTAAGCCCGTTTTGTACATTCTGTTCCAGAAAAGAACTACTCTTGGCCCTAGCATACCTCACCCCCTTTCCCAGAATCTATATTTTATACAACTACTTCCTTCCAGCTTTTAAATTTTGTCTCAACATGAGTCTCTTCCAAGAAGCAAAGAGATATAGAACTTTAAACCCTTCTCTATATCTGCAGATACAGAGAGTAAATTGAGGGTTTTCACATTGTAAATCACTGTACGGAGATGCTTGTGCTTAGAAGTAAAACTAAAATCCCTACATGTCAAGGGTTTTCAATGCTTTCCTGGTTCTCGCTAACAATAACATGTGAAAAAGACTATCACTAAAAGATACATATGTAAAAAGTGACCTCTTTTCCCAAACATTTCAAGCAATACAGAAGAAAGTAAAAAGCTTAGATTCCCTTCCTCAGAGGTAGCCAACCACTATTAGCAATTTAGTGGGTATCAATCCAAAATCATTTCAATGCAATTACAAAATATCTTGTATGTTATAATTGTAAAAATACTGTCTTATACATTATTTTGCTTGATTCTCATGAAAGTTAGGTGTATCTAGGTGTGTGTTATGAGACTTATGAAGGTGGATTTGTCCCAAGTCTCATAGCTGGTTACCAGCTCAGCATAACTTAAATTCTTGACCAAGGGCTCTGAATC
This sequence comes from Giraffa tippelskirchi, assembly GCF_054371585.1. NCBI lineage: Eukaryota > Metazoa > Chordata > Mammalia > Artiodactyla > Giraffidae > Giraffa > Giraffa tippelskirchi. The sequence goes on along the minus strand of NC_137276.1, from coordinate 125,254,771 downwards.
ACTTGTCAGGTACTGTTCTAAGCATTTTGCATGTGTTAGCTCACTTACTCCTTAGGACAGCCTTCTTAACTAGGGTGATTTTTATGTCCATTTAAAGATGAAGAGATATTCAGAGAGGTTAAGTAACAAGCTCTAGCCACACAGTTAGACTGTATCAGAACTTGTACCAAGAACTTGAACCCAAGAAATCTCCTTGGGTATTAGAACTTGAACCCAGGAAATCTCCTTTTGAGCCTGGAGATGACTATGTTATGTTGCATATTATTTCTGCTATAGTCAATTCCATCTTGAAGTCTGTGTATTTAAGCCTACTAGAGCTGTAGTCAGCATTGTACTCTTACAGCAAATGTCTTAGACCTTATTTATGCTGCTGCACATACCTATTGTTTATATTTTTGTATCCCATTAGACTGTACCTTTGGGTTTCCCAGGTGGCGTGAGTGGTAAAGAACCTATGTGCCAATGCAGGAGACGTAAGAGATGTGAGCTTAATTCCTGGGTCAGAAAGATCCACTGGAAGAGGGCATAGCAACCCACTCCAGTATTCTTGCCTGGAGAATCCCATGAACAGAAGAGGCTGGTGGGATCCCATGGAGTTGCAAAGAGTCTGATGTGACTGAAGAGACTTAGCACACATGCAGACCACATCTTCATGTATTTAAAATACTCTGAATAGCCTTGCTTGGTGTGAGATGTTCAATAGTCGACCTTCTTTCCTCTCCTTTTCCTTCCCCTTTTCTTTTTCTTCTTCTTCTATGACAGAGGTATTCACTTTCCTTCCACTCTTCACTGTGTATCCACTGAAAACAGTGTAAAGTGACAGTGATGTGGGAGATCTGAAAGTCTCCCTGGGGGCTGCCTGGTAAATGTCTCCAGAAAGTGATGATTTAAAAACTTCGAAGTTTAGGGACTTTTGCTTCACAGTCTTGGGACTTATATATGATGCAAAAATAATCCTTTAGAAGACTTTATAAAAACTATATCCACATAAAATTTACTTTAGAGAAAAGTGAAAAAATAAATCAGTGGACATTTTACTGGTGACTGTAATCCAGGAATCCAAAGAGGTTTTAAAACAATAAAAGCAGCAGCAACAACAACTCATCAATCTTTGTAATTTTATGGCCACAGTTAGTGACAAGGAAACTTTTGAGAAGAAAAGAGGCATGGTGTGTAAACACATCAGGTCATAGGAACAGAATGGAGTCAAAGCAGACAGCAAGGTTTTGTGATGCATCACCTGGAGAAAAGGAAATCCAAGGTCAAGTGGAGGGCAAAGATCCATGTTACATTTTCAAACCATATCTGAGTTTTCAATGATGTCAAAGTAAGAAATTTAGCTACTGAGAAGCATTTGAAACTCGCTGCCTGAGATAATTTTGCTTAACAGTTATCACTGGAATTTTGTCTTTTAGGGGAAGGCCATAGCCCACGGAGTGAAAATATTAGTGCCTTCTGATTAATCATCTTAGTCTAGGAAACAATAATCTGACTCAATACCCAGCTTTAGAAAAAATGGTTAGAATTCCTCTGCCCTTGGGTCTTCCCAGGTGGCGCTAGTGGTAAAGAACACTTGGGCCAATGCTGGAGGTGTAAGATATACAGGTTCGATCCCTGGGTCAGGAAGATCCCCTGGAGAGGGGCATGGCAACCCACTCCAGTATTCTTGCCTGGAGAATCCCATGCACAGAGGAGTCTGGCAGGCTACAGTCCATAGGGTCGCAAAGGGTCGGACACGACTGAAGCAACATAACATGCATGCATGCCCTTGGGATAGATGGTATATGAACTAGTGACCACTTGTAGAAGAACTTGAAGAATGATGGGAACCTAAAGGCTCAGTAATTGTCAATTATTTGTAATTAATTGGACTGATCTCTGACAAAACTACTCAACATATTGCTTCTTTTTTCGTGTCTGGTCCATAGTGTGATAGAAGAGTGTAACAGATATGTTTTCTCCCCACGCAAGCTGATAAAAATGTGTTTTATAACCAGACCAGAGATCTGGGTAGTATGAATCATCTTTGCAAATAAGTATCCAAAGTTTTATTGTTTGTTGTTGTCTGGGTAAGGACTGGTATATGTCAAGCCAGTGTTCATGTATGCTCAGTCTTGTCTATCTCTTTGCAACCCCATGGACTACAGCTCGCCAGGCTCCTCTGTCCATGGGATTCCCTCAGCAAGACTACTGGAGTGGGTTTCCGTTTTCTTCTCCAGGGGATCTTCCCAACCCAGGGATCAAACACACATCTCCTGTGTCTCCTGCATTGGGAGGCAGATTCTTTATCACTGAGCCACCCAGGAAGCCTGCAAGTCAGTGTACTCTGTTTTATAAAACTTACCCCTCAAATCACCTTTTTAACTCATCCCTATGCATCCCCTCTAAATCTTATTTACTGCTTTTCAGTAACTCACTACTATCATTGTTATTCCCATTAGGCTCTATCTAGCGGAATTTGCATCATTTAGTAAAGAAAATAAAGTCTGTGTGGCTGTATGTATGTGTTCTGAAAGAGAAATCTGACAAAGAAGTTTCCTTCCTTTTAAAACTATATCAATAATTAGAAATGAAAAAGAAGTTACAATAGACAGTGCAGAAATACAAAGGATCATAAGAGGCTACTATGAGCAACTATATGGTAATAAAGTGGACAATCTGGAAGAAATGGACAAATTTTTATAAAAGTATAACCTTCCAAGACTGAGCCAGGAAGAAATAGAAAATCTGAACAAACCAATCACAAGCACTGAAATCAAAACTGATCAAATATCTTCCAACAAACCAAAGCCCAGAGCCAGAGGGCTTCATGGGTTAATTCTACCAAATGTTTAGAAAAGAGCTAACATCTATCCTGCTCAAACTCTTCCAGAAAACTGCAGGGGAAGAAGAACTCCCAAACTCATTTTACGAGGCCACCATCACCCTGATACCAAAACCAGACAAAGATGCCACAAATAAAGAAAATTACAGGCCAATATCACTGATGAACGTAAATACAAAAATCCTCAACAAAATTCTAGCAAACAGAATCCAACAAAACATTAAAAGGATCATACACCATCATCAAATGGGGTTTATCCAAAGAATGCAAGGATTCTTCAATATACACAAATCAATGTGATACATCACATTAACAAACTGAAAGATAAGCATATGATCATCTCAATAGATACAGAGAAGGCTTCTGACAAAATTCAACATTCATTCATGATAAAAACTCTCCAGGAAATAGGCATAGAAGGAACCTACCTCAACATAATAAAGACTATATACGACAAACCTAGATCAAACATTATTCTCAATGGTGAAAAACTGAAAGCATTTCCTCTAAGATCAGGAACAAAACAAGGGTGCCCACTCTTGCCACTGTTATTCAATATAGTTTTAGAAGTCCTAGCCATGGAATCAGAGAAGAAAAAAAATAAAAGGAATCCAGATTGGAAAAGAAGAAGACTCACTGTTTGCAGATGACACAATACTGTACATAGAAAATCCTAAAGAAGCCATCAGAAAGTTACTAGAACTAATCAATGAATATTGTAAAGTCACAGGATATAAAATTAATACACAGAAATCTCTTGCATTCATACACACTAATAATGAAAAAATCAGAGAAACTAAGGAAACAATCCCATTCACCATTGCAACAGAAAGATTAAAATACCTAGGAATAAACCTACCTAAAGAGACAAAAGACCTGTATGCAAGGAACTATAAGACACTGATGAAAGAAATCAAAGACAACACATGGAGAGATATTCCATGTTCTTGGATTGGAAGAATCAATATTGTAAAAATGATTATATTACCTAAAGCAAAGTACAGATTCAATGCAATCCCTAGCAAACTACCAATGATATTTTTCACAGAACTACAACAAAAAATTTCACAATTTGTATGGAAACACAGAAGACCCTGAAGAGCCAAAGCAATCCTGAGAAAGAAAAACAGAGCTGCAGGAATCAACCTTCCTATCTCCAAACTACAGTCATCAAGACAGTATGATAGTGGCACCAAAACAGAAATACAGACCAATGAAACAAGATAGAAAGCCCAGAGATAAACTTATGCATCTATGGACACCTTATCTTTGACAAACGAGGCAATAATATACAATGGAGAAAAGATACAGTCTCTTCAATGTGTGGTGCTGGGAAAACTGGACAGCTATATGTAAAAGAATGAAATTAGAACATTTATGAATGCCATATACAAAAATAAACTCAAAATGGATTAGAGACTTATGTAAGGCTAGAAACTATAAAGCTCTTAGAGGAAAACATAGGCAGTACACTCTGACATAAATCACAGAAAGATCTTCTTTGGCCTACCTCCTAAAGTAAAAGTTGCTCAGTCATGCCTGACTCTTTGTGATCCTATGGACTATACAGTCCATGGAATTCTCCAGGCCAGAATACTGGAGCGGATAGCCTTTCCCTTCTCCAGGGGATCTTCCCAACCCAGGGATCAAACCCAGGTCTCCTGCATTGCAGGTGGTTTCTTTATGAGCTGAGCCACAAGGGAAGCTGAAGAATACTGGAGTGGGTAGCCTATCCCTTCTCCAGTGGGTCTTCCCCACCCAGGGATCAACCCGGGGGTCTCCTGCATTGCAGGTGGGTTCTTTACCAACTAAGCTATCAGGGAAGCCTGATTTACCTCCTAAAGTAATGGAAATAAAAGAAACATTAAAAAGTGGGACATAATTAAACTTAAAAGTTTTTGTACAGCAAAGGAAACAATAAGCAAGATTAAAAGATAGCTATCAGAATGGGAGAAAATAATCGCAAGTGAAGCAACTGACAAAGGATTAATCTCCAAAATATATAAGCAGCTCATACAGCTCAATATCAGAAAAACAATCCAATCAAAAAATGGGCAGAAGACCTAAACAGACATTTCTCCAAAGAAGATTTACAGATGGTCAATAAATACATAAAAAGATGCTCAACACTGCTCATTATTAGAGAAATGCAACTCAAAAATACAGTGAGATATCACCTCACACCAATCAGAATGGTAATCAACAAAAAACTGCAAACAATAAATCCTGGAGAGGATGTGGGTTATAGAGAACCCTACTGCATTGTTGGTGGGTATATAAACTGATACAGCCACTATGGAGAAGAGTATGGAAAGAATCCATCTGTCAGTGCAGGAGACGCAAGAGATGTGGGTTTGATCTCTGGGTTGGGAAGATACCCTGGAAAAGGAAATGGCAACTGGATCCAGTATTCTTGCCTGGAAAATTCCATGGACAGAGGATCCTGGTGGGCTACAGTCTATCAAATCATAAAGAGTTGGACATGACTGAGCATACACACACACACACACACACACACACACACACACACACACACACACACACACACACAGATTCCTTAACAAATAAAGAGTAAAACTACCATATGACCCAGCAATCCCACTCCTGGGCATATACCTTGAGAAAACCACAATTCAGAAAGACCCATGTACCCCAATGTTCATTGCAGCACTATTTACAATAACTAGGACATGGAAGCAACCTAGATGTCCATTAACAATTGAATGGATAAAGAAGTTGTGGTACATATATACAATGGAATATTACTCAGCTATAAAAAGGCATGGATTTGAGTCAGTTCAACTGAGGGGGATGAACCTAGAGTCTGTCATACAGAGTGAAGTAAGTCAGAAAGAGAAAAACAAATATATATTAATGCATATACATGGAATCTAGAAAAATGATACTGATGAGCATATTTGAAGGGAAGGGATATAAATGCAGATGTAGAGAACAAACTCATGGACACAGTAGGGGAAGGAGAGGGTAGAATAAATTGAGAGAGTAGCATTGACATATATATATACTATCATGTGTAAGATAGGTAACCAGCGGGAAGCTGCTGTATAACACAGGGAGCCCAACCTGGCACTCTGTGACAACCTAGAGTGGTGGAATAAGGTGGAGGGAGGCTCAAAAGGGAGGGGATACATATAAATATAAATATGACTGACTCATGTTGTTGTATTGATTTATAGGATTGTAAAGCAATTATCCTCCAGTTAAAAAAAACTCATATACAATTCTACAAAAAATACCCCAAAACTATAAAACTATACCAAGTCTCTGGGTATTTCTTACTCTAGTAGTTTTCAAAATTTTTTCCCTTAACAAGTAGTATCATCATCATTTGGAAACCTGTTAGAAAGGAAAATACTTGGTTGGACTCCAGGGCTACTGAATCAGAAACTTTGAGGGTAGGCCCAGCAATCAGGTTTAACAGGATTTCCAGGTGAATCTAATGTACAGTTGCTCAAGTCTGAGAACCACTGTCTCCAAGCCATCTCTCCAACTTTCCTAAAATATCACCTCAGCTTGGACATACATCAAAAATACTAACACAGGCTATTTGAAATCCATGAATTTCTTTTTAAATTAAAGATTACACAAATGTTTTTGTTCTCTTCCTGAATCTGGCACTAACTTAGTCATAGTGAATTCTATGTTATTATAATATACACATCGATAATTCATGGATCCCTGACTCATATGCCTTTGGGGACAGCAAGATAGCAGAGGTTAAGAGAGATGGAAAACCAATGTAAGAAAGTAGAAAATATTAACAACTTTGTTAACAAATGGAGGCCTTGCTCCTTCCTGCTCAAGTTCACTAAAATATATATTTAAAAGAATATTGCCTTTAGAACATATCTTTCTATAATCTTTGGTTTACACTGAAGTCAATATAACAAACAAAAAAATCTATTTAAAATCTACTCTGAAGAATTTGTAAATAGTGATTTTCTGATTGCTGTTGAAATTACTTATATTAATATATAATATATACACACATATATATCAGAGTAAATAAAATAAAAATGTATAGTACAGTAAATTTCTTTGCTTTGTGTTAAACTTTGGGAAACCAAAGTAGGGTCTATAAATTTTAAAGACTTGTGCAACTTTAAGATCTTTTTACAATGACTTGATCTTATTTCCTCATCTGATTTCACTTAGCATTAAGAAATATATGCAAGAGCAAATACAAGACAGCTGCAACTTGAAAAGAAATCAAAGTATGGGGAGGCAGAGAAATTAATGGAAGATATACTTTTTTGATCTAAGATCACCACTATACAGGACTCTTGGGCTTTTGGATAAAAAGTTAATATAAGTAAACCAAGTGTTACTAATTTTCTTTCATCTAGTGAAGGTTTAGAAAAGAAAATGACATTTCTGGGTTTTTCCCCCCCTTTCAAGAAATGATATTAACTTTCTTGTTAGCATATATTCCCCTCATCTCCTTCACCTCAATATCTAAAAAATATTCTTTAAGTTAAAATGAGTTTATATTTGTTTTGTTGGACTTCTGGAAACTATACTGTAGTTTTAAATGTAATTTAGACAAAGGGTCTCTTTTTTCTTCCAGATTTACTGAGAAATAATTGACATATGGCGCTGTATGTTTTAGGTATACAGTGTAATGATTTGACTTACACACATCATGAAATAATTAACACAATAAGTTGAGTGAACCTTCATCTCATATAGATACAAAATTAAAGAAATACAGATTTTTGAACAAAGAACTCTCCTCTGAAGAGCTGGGTACAAAGCTTCTAAATGTGGGACCCAAAGAGCAAGTGAAACCAGATGAAGCACAAAAGAAAGAAAAGTGCGCTTAGGAAAACCAGAAACTAGTGAAAAGTTTACTCAGGCAAAGCATTGGAGGAGAGACCTCCACAAAGACAGGAGTGAAGGAAGACTTTAAGAGTAAAAACTGGAAAGTTTGGGGGCGGTGGGGGAGGAGCAGCCAAGAAGGCAGAGTATTAAGAACCTGAGCTCACTTCCTCTCACAAGCATAGCAAAAATTACAACTATGTGCAGAACAGCCATCTGTGAAAAAGACTGGGAGAAGGAACCACAACAAGATGGGTACGAGGGGCAGAGATGTGATATAATCAAACCTCATAACCTCCAGGTGGGCAACCCACAAACTGGAGAATAATTATAGCAGAGGTTGTCCCACAGGAGTGGCAGTTCTGTCTCCACATCAGGCTCCCCAGCCCACGGGTATGGCACAGTGAGGATGAGCACCCAGAGCATTTCACGTTAAAGGTCAATAGGCTTAATCGCAGGAGCCCTCAGGACTGGGAGGAATAGAGACTTCATCTTTAAAGGGTGCACACAAAATCTCATGTACACCAGGACTCTGGGCAAGAGCAGTAATTTGATAGGAGCCTGGGCCAGACCAAACTGCTGGTCCTAGAGATTCTATTGGAGACACTGGTGTGTCTGAGGCTCACACTGGGAACATAGACACTGGTGGCAGATATGTTTGTGAACATTCAGTTCCATGAACATTCCTGGCAGCTGCCATGTTGGCTTATTAGAGCCAAGATTGGACACACCCATTCCTCAGACCAAACAACTGAGTGGGGATACAATCCCATCTGTCAGCAGAGAGTCTGCCTAAAGACTTCTTGAGCCCAAAGCTGCCTAGATATGGTCCTGCCCACCAGAGGGGTCGAGACTTGGCTCTACCCATCAGTAGGCAGGTGCCAGCCCTTCTAGCCAGAAGACCTGCACAGGCCTCTAAACCAGCCTCACCCACCAGAGCGTAGACACCAGAAGCAAGAAAACTATGATCCTGCAGCCTACAGAATGATACTGCCAACAATAAATCAGACCATACCCTGGGACAAGCTGGGCCGTGGCCCTTTCCATTAGCAAGCCAATGCAAACTTTGGCACATATTGACCACAAACTCAACCATATCAAGAACTGGCCCCCCTCCATCAATGATCTAAAACAAGCCCTGGGATCTCTGGGGCCTGCAGTCAGACTCTAGAAACAAGATTTGCCTGCCAACCATCAGGCACTCACCCCAGAATCTGTCTTTACCTGTTTACCTGACAGTTGGTGGGCCTTGACTCCACCCATCAGTAGGCCAGCACTAGCTCCAGGGAACCCTAGGGCTCTACAAATATCCATCTCATGACCAAGTCCTGCTAAAGAGCAGTCAGCAGCATCTGCACAAGGCAGGGCCTGACGACCCACCAAATTAGAAGCCAATCAAGCCTACCAGACAGCTCACCTAGTTAGTCTATGATACCAAGAGGACACACGCAGCCCTCTTAGGGGGAAAACCTAGAGCCTATAGCTTGGGTGATGAGAAGGTAGAACACTGCTTGGATGCAAAGGACATTTCCTACAGAAGGCCACTTCTCCAAAATCAAGAAATATAACTAACCTGCAAAATACATAAAAATGCACATAGCAATTTAAACAAAATGAGGCAGCAGAGGAATATGTTCCAGATGAAGGAACAAGATAAAACCCCAGAAGAAAGGACTTCCCTTGTGGTTCAGTGGCTAAGACTGTACTCCCAGTGCAGGGGGCCTGGGTTTGATCCCTGATCAGGGAACTAGATCCCATATGCCACAACTAAGAGTTTACATGCTGCAACTAAGGAATCTGCATGCTGAAATGAAGATAAAAGATTCTGCCGCCTGCAACTAAGAGCCAGTGCAACCAAATAAATAAATATTAAAAACAAAAAAACACAAGAAGAACTAAGTGACCTAGAGATAGGCAACCTACCTGAGAAAGAGTTCAGAGTAATGATCATAAAGATGATCAAAGAATTTAGAAGGAGGATGGATGCATCAAGAGAGAAATTAGTTTTTTAACAGAGTAAGAAAATATAAGAACCACCAGAGAAGAAAAATACATAAATGAAAAAAATACACTAGAAGAAATCTAGAATGCATTAAATGATATAGAAGGAAAAAATGAGTCAGCTGGAAAAGAGTAGTGTAAATCACTGCCACTGAACAGAAAAAAAAAAAATAGAGTGAAAAGAAATAAGGACAGTTTAAGAGATCTCTGGGACAACATCAAGCACCTTAATATTTGCATTTAAGGAGTCCCAAAAGGAGAAGAGAGAGAGAAAAGTCCTGAGAAAATATTAGAAGAGATAATAGTCTTCCTAAGTGATCAATATAAGTCTGAATTTGGCAATAGGAATTCATGATCTGAGCCACAGTTAGCTCCCAGTCTTGTTTTTGCTGACTCGATAGAGCTTCTCCATCTCTGGTTGCAAAGAATATAATCAATCTGATTTCGGTGTTGACCATCTGGTGATGCCCATGTGTAGAGTCTTCTCTTGTGTTGTTGGAAGAGGGTGTTTGCTATGACCAGTGTGTTCTCTTGGCAAAACTGTTAGCCTTTGACCTGCTTCATTCTGTACTCCAAGGCCAAATTTGCCTGTTACCCCACGTATTTCTTGACTTCCTACTTTTGCCTTCCAGTCTCCTATAATGAAAAGGACATCTTTTTTGGGTACTATTTCTAGAAGGTCTTGTAGGTCTTCATAGAACTGTTCAACTTCAGCTTTTTCAGCATTACTGGTTGGGACATAGACTTGCATTACTGTGATATTGAATAGTTTGCCTTGGAAATGAACAGAGTTCATTCTGTCATTTTTGAGATTGCACCCAAGTACTGCATTTCAGACTTGTTTGTTGACTATGAGGGCTACTGCATTTCTTCTAAGGGATTCTTGCTCACAGTAGTAGATATAATGGTCATCTGAATTAAATTCACCCATTCCAGTCCATTTTAGTTCACTGATTCCTAAAATGTCCATGTTCATTCTTGCCATCTCCTATTTGACCACTTCCAACTTATGTTGATTCATGGATGTAACATTCAAGGTTCCTGTGCAACATTGTTCTTTACAGCATCGGACTTTACTTCCATCACCAGTCACATCCACAACTTGGTGTTGTTTTTGCTTTGGCTCCTTCTTTTCATTCTTTCTGGAGTTATTTCTCCACTGTTCTCCATTGGCATATTGGGCATCTACTGACCTGGGGAGTTCATCTTTCAGTGTCCTATCTTTTTGCCTTTTCATACTGTTCATGGGGTTCTCAAGGCAAGAATACTGAAGTGGTTTTCCATTCCCTTCTCCAGTAGACCACGTTTTGTCAGAACTTTCCACCATGACCTGTCCATCTTGGGTGGCTCTACACAGAATGGCTCATGGTTTCATTGAGTTAGATAAGGCTGTGGTCCATGTTATCAGATTGGTTAGTTTTCTGTGACTGTGATTTTCATTCTGTTTGCCCTCTGATGGATAAGGATAAGAGGCTTATGGAAGCTTGCTGATGGGAGAGACTGACTGAAAGGGACACTGGGTCTTGTTCTGATTGGTGGGGGGGGGGACATGCTCAGTAAATCTTTAATCCAACTTTATGTTGTTGGGCGGGGCTGCGTTCCCTGTTGTTTGACCTGAGACCAAACTATGATGGAGGTAATGAAGATAATGGCGACCTCTTTCAAAAGGTCCCATGCATGAACTGCTGCACTGAGTGGACCTGACCCTGCAGCAAGCCACCGCCAACCCGCATCTCTGCAGGAGACTCCTGGACACTTATGGGAAAGTCTTGGTCAGTCTCTTGTGTGGTCACTGCTCCTTTCTCCTGGGTCCTGGTGTGCACAAGGTTTTGTTTGTGCCCTCCAAGAGTCTGTTTTCCAGTCCTGTGTAAATTCTGGCAGCTCTATGGTGGGGTTAATGGTGACCTCCTCCAAGAGGGCTTATGCCATACCCAGGTCTGCTGCACCCAGAGCCCCTTCCCCTGCAGCAGGCCACTGCTGACCTGTACCTCCACAGGAGACACTCAAACCCTCAAAGGCTGGTCTGGCTCAGTCTCTGGGGAGATTCCCAGGTGTGCAGAAGGTTTTGTTTGAACCCTCTGAGTGTCCCTGGTGGGTATGGGTTTGATTCTAAACACGATTTTGCCCCTCCTATCATCTTGCTGGGGCTTCTCCTTTGCCCTTGCACATGGGGTATATTTATTTGGTGGGATCCAACATTCTCCTGTTGATGCTTGTTCAGCAGCAAGCTGTAATCTTGGAGTTCTTGCAGGAGAAGATGAGTCCATGTCCTTCTACTCCACCATCAATAAATGCATTTATTTATCAAAAGTTAAATACCTTACACTTATACAGTGGAAGTGACAAATAGATTTAAGGGATTAGATCAGATTTGATAGATAGAGTGCCTGAAGAACTATGGATGGAGCTTTCTGACATTGTATGGGAGACAGTGATCAAGACCAAACCCAAGGGGAAAAAATGCAAAAAGGCAAGATGGTTGTTTGAGCATGCCTTACAGATAGTTGAGAAAATAAGAGAGGCTAAATGCAAAGGAGAAAAGGAAAGATATACCCATTTGAATGCAGAGTTCCAAGGAATAGCAAAGAGAGATAAGAAAGCCTTCCTCAGGAATCAATGCAACTAATAATAAAGGGAATAATAAAAGAAAACAATAGAATGGGAAAGACTAGAGATCTTTTCAAGAAAATTAGAGATACCAAGGGAACATTTCATGCAAAGATGGGCTCAATAAAGGACAGAAATGGTATGGACCTAACAGAAGCAGAAGATATTAAGAAGAGGTGGCAAGAATACACAAAAGAACTATACAAAAAAAGATCTTTCTGACCCAGATAACCACGATGGTGTGATCACTTACCTAGAGCCAGACATCCTGGAATGTGAAGTCAAGTGGGCCTTAGAAAGCCTCACTAAGAACAAAGGTAGTGGAGGTGATGGAATTCCAGTTGAGCTATTTCAAATCCTGAAAGATGATGCTGTGAAAGTGCTGCACTCAATATGCCAGCAAATTTGGAAAACTCAGCAGTGGCCACAGGACTGGAAAAGGTCAGTTTTCATTCCAATCCCAAAGAAAGGCAATGCCAAAGAATGTTCAAACTATTGCACAATTGCACTCATCTCACATGCTAACAAAGCAATGCTCAAAATCCTCGAAGCCAGGCTTCAACAGTACATGAACCATGAACTTCCAGATGTTCAAGCTGGATTTAGAAAAGGCAGAGGAACCAGAGATCAAATTGCCAACATCCATTGGATCATCGATCAAGAGAATTCCAGAGAAACATCTACTTCTGCCTTATTGACTACACCAAAGCTTTTAACTATGTGGACCACAACAAACTGTGGAAAATTCTTCAAGAGATGGGACTATCAGTTATCTGCCTCCTGAGAAATCTGTATGTGGGTCAAGAAGTAACAGTTAGAACTGGACATGGAACAACAGACCAGCTCCAAATTGGGAAAGTAGTATGTCAAGGCTGTATATTGTCATCCTGCTTATTTAACTTATATGCAGAGTACATCATGAGAAACGCTGGGCTGGATGAAGCACAAGCTGGAGTCAAGACAGCCAGGAGAAATATCAATAACCTTAGATATACAGATGGGACCACCCTTATGGCAGAAAACAAAGAAGAACTAAAGAGCCTCTTGATGAAAATGAAAATGGAGAGTGAAAAAGTTGGCTTAAAACTCAACATTTATAAAACTAAGATCATGGCATCTGGTCCCGTCACTTCATGGCAAATAAGATGGGGAAACAATGGAAACAGTGAAAGACTTTATTTTCTTGGGCTCTGAAATCACTGCAGATGGTGACTGCAGCCATGAAATTAAAAGACACTTGCTCCCTGGAAGACAAGTTATGTCCAACCTAGACAGCATATTAAGAAGCAGAGACATTACTTTGCCAACAAAGGTCTGTCTAGTCAAAGCTATTGTTTTTTCAGTAGTCATGTATCGATGTGAGAGTTGGACTATAAAGAAAGCTGAGCACTGAAGAATTGATGCTTTTGGACTGTGGTGTTGGAGAAGACTCTTGAGAGTCCCTTGGACTTCAGGGAGATCAAACCAGTCAATCCTAAAGGAAATCAGTCCTGAATATTCATTGGCAGGACTGATGCTGAAGCTGAAGCCCCAATACTTTGACCACCTGATGCAAAGAACTGACTCACTGGAAAAAAAACCCTGATGCTGGGAAATATTGAAGGCAGGAGGAAAAGGGGATGACAGAGGATGAGATGGTTGGCTGGTATCACTGACTTGATGGACATGAGTTTGAGTAACCTCCAGGAGTTGGTGATGGACAGGGAGGCCTGGTGTGCTGCAGTCCATATGGTCACAAAGAGTCAGACACGACTGAGCAACTGAACTGAAAACGGAATACCACTTTCTTGGAAAGATGGTTTTATGATGGATGCACAATTTTAAAGTGGATACCAGTAGGAAGAATATTGGGTATTGGCTACTAAAAATGTAAGGATACCATCTTAAAATGGCAACTCAAATGAAATATCTTCTTGATCTCAAGAGAAATTGGTACTTCTATAAACTGCTTCTAGAAGAAACGGGAATGAAAATATCACCAAAATTGTATTCATGATTTACCCAGATAGCTAAACTCTGGTTCTACTGTGATTTATCGTAATCCGTTAGTATCAAAAAGCATGAGTTAGTACAGAAAAGCCTGACTTGACCTGATCTTAGAGTCATGTATCATCTCGCCGTTTTTTTTTTGTTTTTTTTTTTTTACACTTTTTGGCTTGCAAGCAGTCTTGGAAGAACTAAAATATAGGGCAGCCAGTTACTCAACTTACCAGACCTACAAAGAAATCAGAGTTGATTTTAACTATTCTATGAGACAAATAGAGAAAAACCACCCTTCAAAGAAACCTCTTTTCAAATTACTTCAAGTTCTAGAAATGTTCTGAAACTTACAACTATAGAGGTTTTAGTCCTCCTTAACAATCTTATTACCCTCCAAATCTCATAGAGCCAATTATGTATATAGAAACATACTCAAAGCAGTATTAAGGGCAAGCTTACAACAAATAACCCTTTCCACCTCAGTCTAAAAATATCCATTCAAGGGTAGGGATGGGCAAAGTCAAAAGAAGTGCTAGTTACCAAATGTGTCATAACATTGGTTCATTGATTGGAGGTATAAATGTAATTTCCTCTTAAATTGAATTGCATAAGTTGCAGTTTAGCAGTATTAGACTATGATAATCACATGAGTATTTTGGTACTTTTCAATTTAATTTAGCATTTATTTCAAGAGGAGCACTCTACAGGGAATCAACATGAATAGGTTGGTGACACTTGGGCAGAATATTGACTAGATTGGCATTTAAAACTCCTAAAACTCCTAAGTCAAGTATTAGTGCTGGGTACATTTAAGCCCAAGGGGATGTCAGTACTTTCCAGGCATTTGTGAGTTTGGTGTGTGTGTATGTGTGTGTGTGAAGTATGCTCATCTCAAGGGAACTCAGTTGACATTAACACTGGCTGGTTATGCATGATTCTACTAGAAATCATTCTGACATGAGGGATGAAATGAGTAGTGTTACTGTACCTAACAGAGTTCTGCAGCATTTGGCAGCAGTGAATGCTACCTCTCCATGTCTGTTTCCTTGAGCCAGAAAATCACAGAAACACTTAAGAATATAAGAATTTCTATATCATCTGACAGCATTATATTCTCACTTCACAGAGGTGAAATGACAAGGCCACAGGAATTGCTGAGTAGGTTTTAAAATAGAATGAAGCTTTTATAAATCTCTAGTATGAGGCATTAAGCTCCTTGTTGTTTAATTCAGAGATAAGGATATAGCTCAAGCTAAATATGCTCTCAACAATACATTAAAGGTCTGCAGACATAGCTCTGTTGTTTGAACTACTTTGCCTTATAACACAAAATACCTATCAGTTTTGAAGACAATTCTCTTCAAATCAGTTGGTACATGTGTGATGCTATGGCTATCTGCCTTTGAAAAAGTGAACCAACGCTGCATTAGTTGGCAAGTGTGTAAAAAAAATACAGAGGCCCCCTTTGGTTCTAGCCATGCAGCAGATCTGTGTAGGCATAACCTTGGAATTTCAATGTTACTTTAATGACCTGACTGAGTGAAAAATTGTGTGGGGTTTTATTTAATAATCCATTTTTATGTGTTGCCCAGATTTCTAGCCTGAATTAAGCAGGTTAAAAAATGAGACAGCAAATCGATAGAATTATGGACGCAAATGAAGTTTTCATGCAGAATTTTCATGATTTAGTTTCATAGGATCTTAATAATTGTTGCATGTCCAAAAGGGCTCTGCGGTCAAGTGAGTTTAGAAAAGTTGAGTTTAATAAAGCTGAATAGATTTCTTTACAGTAAGATTACTTGGAATTTTTATGTGATAATGCACATTTTGAATCTCAAATGATTATATATGTATACATATGTATATATCTCTTACAACATTTTTTTTAAAATAGTCTCGATAAAGTTGGGCTCCTCAGGTCTGGCATCTAGTTGAGAGTCACGAATTGGCTGTGTGATCTTATCTGAATCACTTAGCCTCTCTTGACCGTATTTTCTTCCTCTAGTAAAATTAAGAGAATGAACTACATGACATTTCAGGCTTTTGCAACTCAAACTAAGTCTCTGTTTTGTGGAAGTATATTATATGATGAATTTATCTAAACCCTTCCTTTAACTGTGAATCAGCATTTTAAAATAATAAATGCTTACTGAGTTTACTTCTACCACTTGACTCAAAACAATTCATACATTTTAGCTGGTATTCCCTAGCTGATATTTCCAGGATTTGGGGTAAGTTTGTTAAAACCAAGAAGCTCTCTTCTGAATTCAAACACCTGAAATCCGTTGGGCCTTTCCTTTGTCATCTTGCAGTCAATTTTCTTTGGCTTCCTAAACCACTCAATATCACACCCAGTGGCACTGCCCAAAATAGATTAGAATCCTTGGTAAGTCTCTCCAAATCATTTGCTTTTCCAGGGTATCTGGTTCTAGGTCACAGAGTTAACAAGGTCATTCCCTTTGAGACCCAAGGACAAGACAGTGTCTGGATCCATGTAGGGAAAGGATGTGGTCCTCTCAGTGTGGGCCATCAACTCAGTGGCTCATATTACAACATGAGGGCACCTGCTTAGACACCATAGCATTACTTCCTAGGGTTAAGGTTTTATTGTCATTCTAGCAGTGCAGCTCACAAGATGGTATTCTTTTTGTATATTTTACACTTTTGCTTAACTATCTCCTGGGACATAATTATCTTTGTGGTTTTTTGTTTTTTTTTTAGTTGAAGGAAATAATCAATCAAGATGAAATAGATGGGTATTTTCCTGCCAACATCAACTGATGTAAACTATCTTAGTTGAGAGAGAAATTAGCCACAAAACAATGTTTTAGTTTATTTATAGAAATTGCCTCAAAAATAAGTTTCACAAGAATCTCACACCGAGAACCTCAACTTTTTCTAAGAAGGAAAAATAGGCAAGACTTGAAAAAGATTCCTCATAATATTGTATGTCTGGTGAAACTTTAACATTAAAAAAAAATAGTGTGAATAAGCAATAGTATTGATGCTCCTCTTTTGGAAAAACATATATTTATAATCTGGAAAGAGCCAATTTGTGGTAGACTAAGGAGCATGGCTGTTCAGCAGATGTCTGTGCTATTGCTCCAAATATTCTGCTTCCTTCTAAGTGGGAGCCAAGAATATAGTCTTATTTATGCCTTCTGGTTCCTTCTTTTCAATATTCACCCCCACTCATCTCCTTTCCCAAGAAAACAGCAGTGCATATAATCAAGAGCAAATATTTCTTCTTTTGCTCTTTGTTGGATCAACTCATGATAATTAGAAAAGAATTACAACTTGTATCAAACAAAAAGGAAAATTATGTTAATAAAAATTTTTCTTCTGCAATGCACTCAAGGCTGATGAAATTGTCTGGGCCAATCTGTGGGGCAATCAGGACTTTTTAGCCTTCTCAGAATAGCCTACATATGTTCCCCTTTGTCCCAGAACAATATCTTAATCTGCTGGCATGCTGGTCTGTTGTTTCATTAGGGAGGCATGCTTGGCTTTTCAAAGGATTGCATGCAACAGAGTCCCTTCCTGGGAGTAACTGACCCCCAAGAATGTCCTGGAAACAGGCAGCTTGTGGCCTCATTTGAGTAATGTGGCACTTTTTGGAACCAATCCATTATTCTTTGCCCCTATATAATGTTGAGCCACTTAGAGTTGGCTTCCTTGTTTACTCTTCTCAATTACTCTTCTTTGGTTTGTGCCAAGAGCAGTTATCTTAGGTCTTCATGTGCATTTATAAATGGAATAAGATGGAAGGTGGACAAGTCACTAGAGACCTTAGAGGCAGGGCTAACTTGTGGCAAAATTGTGAAGTAGTTGCATGGGGAAAGAGGAGGAGGAAAGATTTTCCAATTCCTTTCTAGAATTGCCTCCTACCACTTCCTCCAAATTTGAAGATGCGTGCACACACGAGCACTCTTTATTCCTGCTCTATTTCTCTGAGGCCTCTCCTGAATCCCCTTTATATCCTCTGCTGATAATCAATCCTTTCTAAAAACTTCATTTTTTTTTCCTCCAAGATACCCACTGATAACAAAAAGTATGCTGTCTCTCTCTCTCTTATTATTTGCATCTTACAGCACTGAAGACCAAAAGCCTTAATAACTCCACAGAATCAAAGGGAAAAAATGTTACAGTAGAATTATTTAGTGCAGGAGTTAGTTCTTTGTATTAAGAGATACAGATTTGATGAGACTAAGAATTACTATTAAATCATTGCATGTCAAAGCCACAATCATACAAATTTATGGCAATACATTTTTTTCTAAAATTGTCTTCTATCAATACTATAATTTGATTTGGAAATAGCAGGCAGGTAATTAAATACTGACCTAAATGAAAATTTCCACTCTCCTCTAATATTACATACATGTAAATGCTTTTTGACTTGAGACCTCCCTTTGTTACACCAGGTAGCCTTCAAAATAAGCATCTTATTTTGCAAGCATTTAGGTAAGAGAGTTTTGAAAAGTTCCCAATTAGTGGTATTGATAGACTTGTTATGACTTTTTAGGCTTTTAACTGTCTTGCAAGACTTAATTATGGCTCACATCTTTGGTTTGCTTGCAAAGTATGCTTCAGATCAGTTCAGTCACTCAGTTGTGACCGACACTTTGCAACCCCATGGACTGCAGCACACCAGGCTTTGTTATACATTACCAACTCCCAGAGCTTAGTCAAACTCATGTCCATCAAGTTGGTGATGCCAGCCAACCATTTCATCCTCTGTCGTCCCCTTCTCCTCCTGCCTTCGATCTTTCCCAGCATCAGGGTCTTCTTCAACGAGTCAGTTCTTCTCATCAAGTGGCCAAAGTATTGGAGCTTCAGCTTCAGCATCAGTCCTTCCAATGAATATTTAGGATTGATTTCCTTTAGGATTGATTGGTTTGATCTCTTTGCAGTCCAAGGGACTCTCAAGAGTCTTCTCCAACACCACAGTTCAAAAGCATCAATTCTTCAGCACTCAGCTTTCTTTATAGTCCAACTCTCACATCCGTACATGACTACTGGAAAAACCATAGCTTTGACCAGATGGACCTTTGTTATTGAAGTATGCTTGTTAAAAGTTTTTATGTTACATCTGCTGACCAAATTAGCTGGTTTCATTATCCCAAACATGTTAATACAGGTTCACCCAGCAAGAGGGGAGCCAGCATTCCCCAGTGGCATCCCTCTGCCATTGCTGTGTGCCATTTGAAGGGGACAGGCCGTGCCTGTGGTCATCACATAATCAGCATTTCTCCTTTGGCTGGAGCCCAAAGAACACTGTGCCTCTCTCCATGGATGGGCTCGAAAGGGTTCAGGGTGAGGTGAATGCAAGAACAAGGGATTAGGGTGACTTTCACAGATGATGGGCTAAAAATGCGATCTAGAAAGACAAGGGCTACAACGTGATATAATGGAGCCTGAACAGTTGCCTAGTAGAGAACTTTGTGTATTACATTCCTGAATGGAGAACAGGGCTGCTATTTCCTGAAACCATAAGAAAGTCATTTTAAGATAAGTTAAAGAAGTAGAATGAGACGTCATCTCCAGTCTAATTACTGATGATTCTCTCTGCCTTATGATAGCTTCTGAAAAGATGTTATAGCCATTCCTTTTAGGAGTTAATCATCTTAAATTGGAATTAGAGAGCATGTGAGCAATTTACAAGTGTGTGGCATAAGAAAAGAATTTAGACACCGACATTTAAGACACCATACAGGTTCCAGATAGGAATGTTATTTTTCTAGCTGAGAATCATGGCCTTTTGGCAAGCAAAGTCTGTGCTCATAAGATGATAAAATGATCTCAGTGGGAAAAAAAAGAAAAAAAAATCCCAGCGCATATTCAGTTGCCTTCCCAGGTGACATGAACAGCTGTTGCAAAATCCCAGACCTCAGTCCCTGCCAGCCCTCAGGCTGCTGAGCGCAGAAAACAAAACCATGACTCATGGTGAACATTCACTGCCCCTGAGGTGGATACAGTCACTTACACATACTCAACTTCAGGAAATTGGACTCAGTTACCTAGCTATCCATATCCTAGAGAGGAGGCCACCCCAGCCTGTCTTTGACAGAATGCAAAGACATTTGGGGAGCCCATCTCCTTTTTTCCCAACACTGAAGAAAGGAGTCTGTGTCCCTTAAGAGGGCATGATCCTTCAAATTCCATATATATGCATTAGTATACTGTATTGGTGTTTTTCTTTCTGGCTTACTTCACTCTGTATAATGGGCTCCAGTTTCATCCATCTCAATAGAACTGATTCAAATGTATTCTTTTTAATGGCTGAGTAATATTCCATTGTGTATATGTACCACAGCTTCCTTATCCATTCGTCTGCTCATGGACATCTAGGTTGCTTCCATGTCCTGGCTATTGTAAACAGTGAGGTGGGAGGGGGGTTCAGGATGGGGAACACATGTGCACCCATGGCTGATTCATGTCAATGTATGGCAAAAACCACTACAATATCGTAAAGTAATTAGCCCCCAACTAAAGTAAATAAATTTATTTAAAAAAAAAAAAAGAGGGCATGATCCACAATAACCTGGTTTAACCTCTTATTTCTTCTTTGCCTGATTTGCCTGGGACTCTGTGTTTGGGGAAGATGAATGTTTTGAGTTTGATTTTTTTTCCTTGAAAGTAAGTCAGGTTATCTTGGGACTCTTTATGATCTCAGCAGTTATGCGGCAGCCTTCACAATCCTATGACCATGATCAGAAAAGTGGGTCCACTCCAGCTCTATAATTGTGATTTGGAACTTAGGTGGATAAGGTTCAATTTCTGGATCGGACTGTTAAGACTAGTATCCTGAAAGTTTTTTTCTCATTTTGCATTTTATGAAATGATGGATGTTCACTAAACTTACTGTGGTAATCATTTAATGATTAAGTGAATGCTATAAAACATTAAATTTATAAAGTGCTGTATGTCAATTTTATCTCAATAAAACTGAAAGAAAAAGATAATCGGAGTACATAATTATAAAAAAAAAGATTAGTATCCTGAAAATTTTAGAAACTTGGAAAGGTCAACATTAAATATTGAAAAATGACCCAAACAATTCAACCTAGAACTGGAGATATACATTCAAATACTTCCCAGACCCAGGCAGGTACCGTGGACAAAAGAGGCAGGCCACGAACCCGGTGTGTGGTATGGACAGGATGTGCTGAGGACCATGGCGAGTGCTGGGACCCAGTCTCAACTAAACAAGAGGAAGAAGCTGAAGCTTGGCAATAACCAGTTGAGGACACATGAGGAGGTGGGCCCACGGTTGATAGTTCTTCCAGTTTTTTCAAGAGAAGCCAGAAATCCAACTTAGTAAATGACATGCTGATTTTTAAATATCGGCCACTAATTTAATCACTCTATAATTCAAATAATATATGTCTATAAATTGGGTTATGAGCTACCAATTTTTGACCTGTGGTACAGGAAACATTACAATATAGACATTTTCACTGATGCCTTACATGGGAGTTTCTACAACTCTGAACTCCTACCTCTGAGATTTTGGAGATAAAGGATGATGCCACTGCAAGTGTGAATGTTCTTTGAAGGTTTTTTTTTTCTTTAAAAAATCTGTGCTTGACATTTAATAAATGCTTTTTTATGATAATGGCAAAAAACTAGGCTAACTTTACATTTCTTCTTCATAATACACTTGTGTTTACTTCCAAATTTTGTTTTGGTTTGCTTACCTTTGTGCCTATCATACAACAGATCTTCAATAAGTATCTGTGAAATGAATGTGTGGAGTACAATTGGTACTTCTGGAAGATACACCTTGTTGATTTTGTTGTATTATGTCCTCCAGCGTGAGAAACATACCCTAGCATATAAAGTGCCGTGGTGACTCAGTTAGTAGGTTCTGGAGTTGGTGGTATCACCAGCAAGGCAACATTGTACTGCTTGGAACTCTTCACCAAACTCAACCCACAAGAGATTTCAGAGGAGTCCTGAATTGTTGCTTTCATCATGTGGGTTCAATTTTCAGCCTCCCCCATCCCCTCACTCTCTCTTTCCCCCATACATTTATGAAGTACCCACTATCTTTCAGAAAAGGGAGATGAAGAAGTAAATAGACAACTTTATAATCCAACATAGAAAGTGAAATTAGAGGTGAAGCAGTTGAATCTGGGGCCCTGGACATATAAAAATTATGCTAAGTTACATATTCTATCCTTTTCCATTTCCAGCGATTCAGTCCTACAGACTTTACCCTTGATTTGATTATCTATTGTTGCATAAATTTAGTAGTGATGTAAAACAACAACAATAACCTATTATTATTTACTTCTCTTTGTTCTTTGAACTGAGAGGCCTGAGGCTGTTCTTGTTTAAGGTCTCCTTGCTGTTGCAGTCAGACAGTAAGTGAATCTAGAGTTATCTCAAAGCCTTCCTTAACAATGACCATGACAGGAGTCAGCTCAAAGCCTTCCTCACTTACCTGTCTGACAATTGATGGAGACTATGACAGGAATCTTAGTGGAGGCTGTTGGCTAGAACGCCTACTTGCCACCTCCCCATTTGGCCTGTCTTCCTCACACAATGGCAACTGAGCATTAAAACATTATTGATCAGAGATGTATTAACATGCGGAGAAGGCAATGGCACCTCACTCCAGTACTCTTGCCTGGAAAATCCCATGGACAGAGGAGCCTGGTAGACTGCAGTCCATAGGGTCGTGAAGAGTCAGACACGACTGAGCGACTTCACTTTCACTTTTCACTTTCATGCATTGGAGAAGGAAATGGCAACCCACTCCAGTATTCTTGCCTGGAGAATCCCAGGGATGGCAGAGCCTGGTGGGCTGCCATCTATGGGGTTGCACAGAGTCGGACATGACTGAAGTGACTTAGCAGCAGCAGCAGCAGTATTAATATGTCTTTTGTTACCCAAACATTATTGACTGGAGATGTTTCAATATTCACTTACATAACAATTTGCTGGCCACAGGTGTTAGTTTCTGCAAAAATCCCCTAGTCAATAATGTGTTAAGGTCAAAATTCCAAGCGAGAAAGTGGAAGCTGTATTGCCTTTTCTAACAACCTCAGAAATCCCATAGTTTCACTTCGGCTGCATTCTTAGTCACAAAGGCATCACAAAGCCCTGTCCTGTTTTAAAGGAAGAGGACACTGTATTCACCTCTTAAAAGGAGTACTGTCAAAGAATTTGCAGACATTTTCTAGAACTACTACAACTTAGGGGAAAGTGTCCAAGATGGCAGAGTAGAAAAACTCTGAGCTCACCTCTTCTTACAAGTTCAACAAAATCACTACTATCTTCAGAACAACCATTGATGAAAAAGACTGGAACCTAACAGAAAAGATCTTCTGCCACTAAAGACAAAAGAAGGAACCACAACAAGACAGGTAGGAGGGGAGGACTCAAGAATATAATCAAATCCTGTACCAACTGGGTGAGTGACCCATAAACTGAAGAATTATGTTGTAGAGGTTCTCCCACAAGAGTGCGAGTTCTGAGCCCGCATCAGGATCCCCTGATCCTGCCAGTCTGGAGGTCTGGCACCTGGAAGATGAACCTACAGAGCATTTGCCTTTGAAGGCCAGTGGGCCTTAACTGCAAGTCCACCACAGGACTGGTGAAAATGGAGACTTCAGTCTTAAAGAGAGCACACAAAATCTCATGCACAGTGGGAACCAGGGCAAAAGTAGTATTTCGATAAAAGCCTGGACCAGACCTAACTGCTGGTTTTGAAGAGACTCCTGGAAAAATGGGGAGGTGGCTGACTGTAGCTCACCTGGGGACATAGACATTAGTGGCAGACATATTTGGGAACATTCAACCCCATGAACACACTGCTAAAGGCTGCCTGCTTGGCTCATTAGTGCCAAGACCTGGCCCCACCCAACCACCTATAGGCATCAGTACTGGGACACTGCAGGTCAAACAGCTAACTGGGCAGGGACACCACCCCATCTATCAGCATACAGGCTGCCTAAAAATGGCCTGAGCCCACAGCCACCCCTTGACATGCCCCTAGGTACGACCCTGGCCATGAGAGGACCAGGACCTAGATCCAGCCACCAGTGGGCAGGCATTAGCACTTTGTGCCAGGAAACCTAAACAAGTCTCTAGACCAGGCTCACCTAACAGGTGGCAGGCACCAGAAGCAAGAAAACTATGCTCTTGCAGCCTGTAGAATGAGTCTGCCAACAGCAAGCCAGATCCTACCCTGGGACCAGCTGGGCCCTGGCACTGTCTACCATCAGGTCAATGCAACATTTGGGCCACCCTGGACTCCATACCCAACTGTGTCAGGAACCAGCTCCTGCCAGCGAATGATCTGAAATGAGCTCTAGAATCCCTGAGCCCTGTAGCCAGATTCCAGAAAACCAGCTCTGCCTACCAGTAGTCTAGCGCTAATCCCAGGAGTTGGTTTCACCTGCCAGTGGGTGGGCAACAGACCTAGTGTTTTCAGGATCCTGACTCTGCCCACCAGTGAGCCAGTACTAGCCACCTCATGACCAGGTCCTAATAAACAGCAGCCAGCAGCAGCCACACAAGGTAGGACCTGGCAACTTACCAGACTAAGGGCCAATCAAGCCTACCAGACTGCCTACCTAGTCAGCCCAATATGCAACCCTCTTAGGGGGAACCCCTAAAGCTTATAGCCTGGGTGATAAGAAGTACACTGCTGGGATACATAGGATGTTTCTGTAGAAGGCTGCATCTCCAAGGTGGAGAAACATAACTAACCTATTACAAACATAAAAATACACATAGCAACGTAGACAAGATGAGGCAGCAGAGGAATATGTTCCAAATGAAGGAAAAAGATAAAATTCCCAAAGAAAAACTAAGTGAAGAGGAGACAGGTAATCTACCTGAGAAAGAGTTCACAGTAATGATTATAAAGATGACTGAAGAATTTGAGAGGAGAATGGATGCACAGAGCAAGAAGTTGGAAGTTTTTTTTAACAGAGTCAGGAAATAAAAAGAACCAGACAGAGATGAAGAAAATAATAACTGAAATAAAAATACTAAGAGGACTCAAGAGTAGACTAAATGATACAGAAGAGCTGGAAGATCAGTGAGCTGGAAGACAGAGAAATGGAAGTCACTACTACTGACCAGAAAATAGAATGAAAAAAATGGAGACACTATCATAGACTTCTTATAGCTGTCTTAAAGTTGGATTTAGAAAAGGCAGAGGAACCAGAGCTCAAATTGCCAATATCCGTTGGATCATAGAAAAAGCAAGAGAGTTCCAGAAAAACATCTACTTCTGCTTCACTGACTATGCTAAAGCCTTTGACTGTGTGGATCACAACAAACTGCGGAAAATTCTTCAAGAGATGGGAATATGAGACCACCTTACCTGCTTTCTGAAAAACATATATGCAGGTCAAGAAGCAACAGTTAGAACTGGGCATGGAACAATGAACCAGTTCTAAATTGGGAAAGGAGTATCTCAAGGCTGTATATTGTCATCCCGCTTATTAAACTTATATGCAGAGTACATCATGCAAAATGCCAGACTGGATGAAGCACAAGCTGAAATCAAGATTGCCGGGAGAAATATCAATAACCTCAGATATCCAGATGGCACCACCCTTATGGCATAAACAAAGAGGAACTAAAGAGCCTCTTAATGAAAGTGAAAAAGGAGAGTGAAAAAGCTGGTTTAAAATTCAACATTTGGAAAACTAAGATCATGGCATCCCATCCCATCACTTCATGCATATAGATGGGGAAAAAATGGAAACAGTGACGGGCTTTATTTTCTTGAGCTTCAAAATTATTGCAGATGTTGACTGCAGCCATGATATTAAAAAAACACTTGCTCCTTGGAAGTAAAGCTATGACCAACCTACACAGTATATTAAAAAGCAGAGACATTACTTTGCCAGCAAAGGTCTGTATAGTCAAAGCTCTTGTTTTTCCAGTAGTCATGTATGGATGTGAGAGTTGGACCATAAAGAAGGCAGAGAGCCGAAGAATTGATGTTTTTGAACTATGGTGCTGGAGAAGACTGTTGAGAGTCCCTTGGACTGTAAGGAGATCAAACCAGTCAATCCTAAAGGAGATTTGTCCTAAGTGTTCATTGGAAGGATTGATGCTGGAGCTGAAACTCCAATACTTTGGCCACCTGATGTGAAGAACTGACTCACTGGAAAAGACCCTGATGCTGGGAAAGACTGAGGGCAGGAGGAGAAGGGGACAACAGAGGATGAGATGGTTGGGTGGCATCACCGACTCAATGGACATGAGTTTGAGCAAGCTCCAGGAGGTGTGATGAACAGGGAAGACTAGCATGCTGTAGTCCTTGGGGTTGCAAAGAGTAGGACAAGATTGAGCGACTAAACTGAACTGATAAGAGACCACTGGGACTATATCCAGCACCCTAATATTTGCATTTTAGGGGTCCCAGAAAGAGAAGACAGAGAGAAAGGACCTGAGAAAATATTGGAAGAGATAATAGCTGAAAACTTCCCTAATCTGGGAAAAGAAACAGCCACTGAAGTCCAGGAAGTAGCAAGTCCTATACAGAATGAACCCAAAGAGGAACACATCAAGACACATTATAATCAAAATTACAAAAATTCAAGTTAAAGAGAGAATACTAAAATCAGCAAAGGAAAAGCAACAAATAACATACAACGAAACTCCTAGAAAGCCATCAGCTGATTTTTCAGCAGAAACTCTGCAGGCCAGAATGGAGTGGCATGATATATTTAAATTAATGAGAGGAAAAAACCTGCAATTGGGAATACTCTACCCAGCAGGCCCCACATTTGGATTTTATGGAGAAATCAAAAGTTTTACAGATAAGCAAAAGCTAAAAGAATACAGCACCACCAAACTAGTTTTATAACAAATGTTAAAAGGACTTCTCCAGACAAAAAAAAAGGCCACAACTAGAAATAAGAAAATTACAGGATGAAAGATTTCACCAGTAAAGGCAAAGAGACTAAAGTAGGAAATTATCCATATACAAAACTAATATAAAGGGTAAAAGAAAAGTAGTAAAATCTGTATCCATAGTAAGCAGTTAAAGGATACACAAAACAATCAGATGAAAAATATCAAAAACAGTTATCATGAAGGGAGGAGAGTACAAATGCAAGATTTTTTTTAATGTATCTGAAACTAAGATCAGCATCATGCAAATCAAAAATCTAGAGTAAATATATACACAAAGAAAAAGGAATTCAAACATAACATTAACGACAGTCAAGTCACAAGATCGATAGTGATCAAGTCACAAGAGAACACAAAAGAGGAAGAAGATAAAAAAAAAGTCCTAAATAATTAACACAATAGCAACAAGAAATACATATTGATAGTTACCTTAAATGTAAAATGCACGAAATGCTGGAACCAAAAGATATTGATTGGCTGAATAGATACAAAAAAAAATACAAATCTCTGGCCAGGCTCACCAAGAAAAGAGGATTAAATTAAGCAAAATAAGAAATGAAAGAAGAGAAATAACAACTGATACAGCAGAAATACAAAAAAGGAGACTAGCATGAACAATTATATGTCAAAAAATTGGGCAACCTAGGGAAAAAAATGGACAGGTTTCTAGAAATGTACAGTCCACCAATATTGAATGAAGAAGAAATAGATAATCTGAACAGAACAATCACTAGAAATGAAATAGAATCTGTAGTAAGGAAAAAAAAAACTTCCTACATACAAAAGTCCAGAACCGGATGACTTCACTGGAGAATTACACCAAACATACAAAGAAGAACTTATACCAATCCTTCTCAAATTCTTCCAAAAAATTGAAGAGGAGGGAACACTTCCATAGTCATTCTATGAACCACCATCACCCCGATACCAAAACCAAAGACACTACCAAAAAGGAAAATTACAGGCTAATATTGTAATGTTGTAATTACAGTTGTAATACTGTAATTCACTAATATTGTTGATGAATATAGATGCAAGAATTCTCAACAAAATATTAGCAAACTAAATTCAACAACACATAGAAAGAATTATACACCATGGGTGTATAATGGCATTTATCCCAGGGTTAAAAAATGATTCAACATATGCAAAATTAATGTGATACACCACATAAGCAAAAGGAAAGACAAAAGCCATGTGAAATGAAAGACAAAAGACACACAGTCATCTGAATAAAGGCAGACAAAGTATTTGATAAAATTCAACATTCCATTCATGATAAAAACTCGCCAAAGTGGGTATAGAGGGAGCATATCTCAGCATAATAAAATCTACTTATGAAAAGCCCACAGTCAATGTAGTATTCAGTGAAAAGCTAAATGTATTCCTGCTAAAATCTGGAACAAGATCAGGATGCCCACTCTCACCACTTCTATTCAACATAATATTGGAAGTCCTAGACACAGCAATCAGAGAAGACAAAGAAATAAAAGGTATCTGAGTTAAAAGGGAAGTGGTAGAATTGCCATTATATGCAGATGACATGTTACAATATATAGAAAACTGTAAAGACTTCACACAAAAACTACTAGAACTGATAAAGAAATTTGACAAGGGTTTGGCAGAAACCAATACAATTCTGTAAAGCAATTATCCTTTAATTAAAAAACAAATTTTTAAAAAAGTAGTAAAATATTTTTAACAACAACAAAAAAGAAAGAAATTCAGCAAGGTAGCAGGAAACAGACTAACATAGAGAA
Source organism: Giraffa tippelskirchi (assembly GCF_054371585.1). Classification (NCBI taxonomy): domain Eukaryota; kingdom Metazoa; phylum Chordata; class Mammalia; order Artiodactyla; family Giraffidae; genus Giraffa; species Giraffa tippelskirchi. Next base: position 125,225,872 of record NC_137276.1, on the reverse strand, counting down.
ATCAGTTGCATTTCTTTATGCTGACAATGAAATATCAGAAAAGGAAAGCAAAAAGAACAATCTCCTTTTAAAAAACTTAGGGATAAACCTGACCAAGGAGGTGACTTACATATTGAGAACTATAAAACATTGATAAGGAAACTAAAGATGATTCAAAACAAAAGGGAAGGATAGCCCATGCTCTTGGATAAGACAAATTAATATAGTTAAAGCAGCCATACTACCCAAAGTAATCTACAGATTTAGTGCAATCCCTATCAAATCACCCATGACATTTTTCACAGAACTAGAAGAAATAATCCTAAAATTTATATGGAACCACAAAGACCCGGAATTTCCAAATCAGTCTTGAGGGAAATAATCAACAACAAAGCTAGAGGCATAACACTGCTGGATTTCAGACAATACAACAATGGAATATATAGTAATCAAAACAGTGTGGTACTGATACAAAAACAGACACATGGGTCAATGGAATAGAATAGAGAGCCCAGAAATAGACCCAACACACCTATAAAATTAATAGTCAATTAATTTTCAACAAAGGAAGCAAGAATATACAAAGGAAAAGAGATTCTTCAGCAAGTGGTGTTGGGAAAGCTGGACAGCCACAGGTAAGTCAATGAAGTTAGAACACACCCTCACACACACAAATAAACTCAAAATGGCTTAAAGACTCAAATATAAGACATGAAACCATAAACTGCCTTGAAGAGAACATCAGCAAAACGTTCTCTGACATTCATGGTAGCAATGTTTTCTTAGGTTAGTCTCCCAAAGCAAAAGAAAAAGGAAAAGAAAAAAAAAAAATTGGGACCTAATTAAACTTATGAGCTTTTGCCCAGCAAAGAAAACCATAAACAAAATGAAAATACAACCTCTGGAATGGGAGAAAATATTTGCAAATGATGCAACCAGCAAGGGGTTATTTCCAAATTATAAAAGCAGCTCAAAAAGCTCAATAACAAAAAACAAACAGCCCAATCAAAAAATGGTCAGTATATGATCCAGCAATCCCACTGCTTGGCATACACGCTGAGGAAACCAGAATTGAAAGAGACACATGTACCCCAATGTTCATCACAGTGCTGTTTATAATAGCCAGGACATCTATAACAGCCTAGATGTCCATCAGCAGATGAATGGATAAGAAAGCTGTGGTACATATACACAATGGAATATTACTCAGCTATAAAAAACAATACATTTGAATCAGTTCTAATGAGGTGGATGAAACGAGAGCCTATTATACAGAGTGAAGTAAGCCAGAAAGAAAAACACCAATACAGTATACTAACACATATATATGGAATTTAGAAATATGGTAACGATAACCCTATATGCGAGACAGAAAAAGAGACACATGTGTATAGAACAGTCTTTCGGACTCTGTGGGAGAAGGTGCGGGTGGGATGATCTGAGAGAATAGCATTGAAACATGTATATTATCATATGTGAAACAGATTGCCAGTCCAGGTTCGATGCATGAGACAGGGTGCTCAGGGCTGGTGCACTGGGATGACCCAGAGGGATGGGATGGGGAGGGAAGAGAGAGGGGTGTTCAGGATGGGGAACACATGTAAACCCATGACTGATTCATATCAGTGTATGGCAAAAACCACTACAATATTGTAAAGTAATTAGCCTCCAACTAAAATAAATAAATTAAAAAATATGGGCAGTATTTCCGAACAAACATTTTTCCAAAGACATACAGATGGCTAATGGGCATACAGAAAGATGCTCAATATTGCTAATTATTGGGCTTCCCTGGTGGCTCAGATGGTAAAGAATCCACCTGCAATTCAGGAGACACGAGTTCAATCCCTGGGTTGGGAAGATCCCCTGGAGGAGGGCATGGCAACCCACTCCAGTAGTCTTGCCTAGAGAACTCCCATGGACTGAGGAGCCTGGCATGCTACACTTCATGAGGTTGCAAAGAGTTGGACACAATTGAGCGACTAATTATTAGAGAAATGAAAATCAATGGGGTATCACCTCACACCAGTCAGAATGGCCATCATCAGAAAATAACCAATGCTGGGGACGGTTTGGAGAAAAGAGAACCTTCTTACACTGCTGGCAGGAATGTAAACTGGTGCAGCCACTATGGAGAACAGCATGAAGCTTCTTTAAAAATAGAGTTGCCGCATGATCTAGCAATTTCACTCCTGGGCACATATCTGGAAGCAGCACTACTTACAACAGCCAAGACGAGGAAGCAACCTAAATGTAAACAGACAGATGAATGGATAAAGAATATGTGATACGGACTTCCCGGGTAGTCCAGTGGTTAAGAATCCACCTGCCAAGGCAGGGGACACAGGTTCAATCCCTAGTCCGGGAAGATCCCACATGCTGCAAAGCAACTAAGCTCATGCTCCATGGCATAGCTCTAGAGCCTGTGAGCCACAACTACTGAAGCTTAAGTGCCTAGAGCCTATGGTCCACAACAAGAGAAGCCACCACAAGGAGAAGCTCACACACTGCAATGAAGAGTAGCCTCCCCTCACTGCAACTAGAAAAAGCCCTCATGCAACGAAGACCCAGCATGGCCAATAAATAAATAAAAATTTAAAAGAAAATGTGGTAGCTGAGAGAGTAGCATTGAAACATATACATTACCATATGTACATTTATATAGCCAGTGGGAATATGTTATATGATGCAGGGAGCTCAAATCTGGTGCTCTGTGACAACTTAGAGGGGTGGGATGGGATGGGAAGGAGGTTCAAGAGAGAAGGGACATATGTATACCTATGGTTGATTCATGTTTTTGTATGGCAGAAACCAACACAATATTGTAAAGCAATTATCCTCCAATTAAAAATAAATTAAAAGCAAAAAAATGTCATATATATATACAAACAATGGAATATTCATCAGCCATAAAAAGGAATGAAATAAAGCTATTTGCAGCAACATGTATGGATCTATAGATTAGTATACTAAATGAAGTAAATCAGACAAATACCATATGATATCACTTATATGTGAAATCTAAAAAACATGATACAAGTGAACTTATTTACAAACCAGAAATAGACTCATACACATAAAAAAAAACAAACTTACTATTACCAAAGGTTAAAGGGGCAGGTATGGGATAAATTAGGAGTTTGGGATTAGCAGACATACTGCTATATATAAAATAGATAAACAGCAAGGACCTATTGTATAGCTCAGGGAACTAAAGTCAATATCTTAATACCTATAATGGAGAAGAATTTGAAAAGATCTGTATTTTATATAGATAAAAGTATAACTAAATCACTTCGCTGTACCTCTGAAACTAACACAACATTGTAATTCAACTATACATCAATAAAAAGCCAAAAAACTACTACTTCAGATCTCTCTTTGTACCCCTGAAGTGTTTTCTGAAGGGAACTTGGCAGCAGCTTCGTCAGCATCACAATTAAATTCTCAGTACTGCTGACAATGCCATCCTCCTAGCTCAGGTCTCAGGGGCAGATAGTGGAGACAGCAGAGCTATGGTGATTGCCTTAGAAATACGGTTTAGGAGGGACCTGCTCCTAGTTCCATAGCTGGACTACCCATGCCGTATACATCATTCGAATTAGAGAGTATTAAATCAGAGCTAGATTAAAAGTGGTAAACCTTCCTGGAGCACCAATCAACAAATATTTAAGAAGAGAAAATTACTCACAGAGCCTTTAAAATATGAGTTTTATAGTAAAGTAAATAACCTGGATTTAAAATAATAAAACCAAGACTCAAGGAAACTTTTACTTGCATAGGGTCCCTGGTGAGGCTCCCAGGCCTTCAGCGTTCTTGTTGGGTTTCCTCTTCTATGATACTGGGCATTCTTTGTGGAAGAGTTTCTGAAGCACCAGCTCTCTCATTTTACCATTGAAAACCAAGATTACAATGTCAGCTTTTAGTGGTGCATTTGAGCTTAGTTATTACTGATCTTCAGACATGTGCTTTATTCTTTATAATTCTCTGACTTTCAGGCTATTAGAGCAGGAAAACAATGTTACTTCTGTGGCGTCTTGATTACCCAGGCCCAGCTGTAAGCCCTATAGCTGTTTGCCTCCCTGAGTTCTCTCCTTCTGCCTGACTCAGCACTTTTTCTTCTGGCTAGTACTAGATTATGGTAGCTATTGCTTATGGAGTTGTTGTTTGCTTGTTAATTTTATTTACTAAGCCTCCTTTTCTATCCACTTGGTCTGTAACAAAGGAATTTTATCTGGGGGTAAATTATCCCTGATTTAATGTGGTCTTGATTATACCATCAATCATGTACTCTCACCCACCTTACCCCCTGGTATCTCCCACCTTCATTCTTGACCACAGGTCAAAAATTGTTAACCAAACTGAGTCACATCAGAAAATACATTTGTAATAGTTTCTACTGCTGCTATAACAAGTTACCAGAAACTTAGTGGTTAAAAAAAAAAATTAAACATGTACTCTTACAGTTTTAGATGCGAGAGTCCAAGATGGTCTGGTTCCATTGGATATTCTAGAGAGGAGAATCTGTTTCCTTGGCTTTTTCAGCTTCTATACACGACTTATATTCCAAGGCCTGCAGCTCCTGCCATTTTCAAAGCACAACTCGATCTCTGCTTCCAGCATCACTCTGACTCTGACTCTTCCTGCTTTCCTCATCTAAGAATCCTTGTGATTACATCATTGGGTCCACCTGTATTATCCTGACTACTCTCCTCTCACAAGATCCTTAATTTACTCACTTCTGCAACATCCCTGTGGCCATGTAAAGTAATGAATTCACAGGTGAAAGACATTAGAATGTGAATATCTTTGTGGATGGTGTCATTTTTCTGTATAATGCACCACCATTTGGAAAAGTAATCCAGCCAAAGGTGGACATGTGACCTCAACAGGAAAATTAAGGCCTTCCCAGGGAGTCTTATTAGGATGGGAGGAGAAGTTATTTTTCCAGGGAGTGGCTAATCTTGCAGAAAATTATGTTGGGGCTGCAGGCCACTATCTTTATGGTTACATGGAGGAAGTTCATTGGCAGCAGGAGGGAAAACAGCCAAGTGACTGAGAACTGCAGCCATGGACAGGGCAAAAACAGGGCAGTGATGATAATATTTGAACACCTGTCCAGCTACACTTCAAATCAGACTCACCTAATTTCCCAGGCTTAGGAACCAAAAGGTTCTCTTTTTGCTTGAGCTACTGTGAACTGATTTTCTATACTAACACTTCCCCATATTTTTTCTTAAATAATGAGAAGGAGAGGATATGAGAGCCAACTCTTGTCCTGATTTTTTTACTCCTTTGAAGGGGTATGATAACTACGTTTGAATAAAAATGAGGTCGAAGCCGTCAAAATAAATCTTTATAAATATTGTTAGGCTTTGTTTTCTTATGTCTGTACTCTACCAAACTACAACAGAGAATCAGAAGCTCATTATATTTTAAAAAATGAGTGTGACCATAACTGAATAAGTTGTTGAAATAATAAATTTCTTGACATTTTGCTGCTGTTTTTTCATTTCCAAAAAGAAAGAAAAGAACAATTCTTTTTCATAAGAAGCCTAACGTTATGAGTTCCCTTGCCTAGAAGGAGGCAGGTGGATTGTGTTAGCAATTTCTTGTGTTTCAAGCCTGGAAATCATTGCTTTAAGAAGTTAGGTCCATTATGGAATTATCATGGGTTTTTCCTGAAAGGATGCAGTATAAGGAAGCTGATGTTTAAAGGAAGAAGAGTGGTCTAACATCCAAGGCAGGCCATAGAATGGTGGATTACACCAGCCACATTCCTTCAAGAGGTAGAGGTTCTTCCCTTGAATTTGGGCTGGCCTTATGGATTATCTCAGCAGATAGAACATGAAGGAACACATATCTTGTCAGTTTCTGGCCCAGCTCCTTTCAGGACTGTCAGCTTCTTATTACTTCTTCTCGGAAGCCTCCCCCTTTGGATCCAGCCACCATGGAAGAAGCAAGGACCGGACCACTGGATCAGAGGCCATGCAGAGAGTCCTTGAAGGAAGAGAGAAGACCATCTTGGACTTTAGTGCTCCCAGCTGAAATTGACTGCATGAATGTTCCCAGTCAACACCCCATGGAAGGAAGATGAGATTTTCCCACTAAGGTCTGCCCAGATTGAAGACTCATGAGGAAATATCTGATGGTATTTTAAGCTGTTCAATTTAGGGGTTACTTGTTATGCTGCAAAAGATGGCTGAAACAGGTAGTCTGCCTAAGATTGGGAATAAGGAATTGGTGGTGGGTAACATGGTGGCTGAGACTTGCATCTTGTTCTAACTCAGCCATGAACTTTCTTCAATGTATCCTAGAAGTAACATAACTTCATATTCAAGGATGCTGCATGGTTGTTGGGAAACTGAGCACACTGAGTGCCAGGGATTAGGAGCCATGGAGGTTTCTGTGGCCACATTTGGTACAGAGGGAGGAGGAATTAGAGTGAATCTTCAGCAAAGTTCTTTAACAAGACATGTCCCCTCACCTTTTCTCCTTGCCGTCTGTCTGGAATTTAAAAGTACCAAGTAGAGCTCCTATAGTCACCCAGGACCCTGAGACAATTTCATGAATGAAACTTGTGCCCTAAAAATGGCAGAGCAGAAAACTGGAAGGCTCTAGGGAATTAGAAGACCCAGTGGAGACTCCACATTTGGAATTCTTACTTCCAGACTTTTCTCACTTGATGAAGTAACTTTTATATGACTTTCAGCCACTTTAAGTCTCAGTTAATGGGCAGCTGGAGGCTTTTCCTAACTGAAACATCCCACAGAGTATCTGAGGTTATAATTCCCACAGACCTTAGTGAGTTATAGAATGAACCATATTGAACATGATTGAGGAAAGTAAAGAAATGTTATTTTCCCCTACTTTTTTGCACAAAGAGGTCATTTAGTACCAGGTCTTTGGAAAATAGTAGCATAAGAAACTGTAGAGATGTTATAGCCAATCAGGTTTCTCCTACATAGATGTTGTGAGGAAAGCTTGGGATTTAAATGGAGTTTAGGTTGAATAAATTCTGGGTTTGAGTCCTAGCCCAGTACCAACTGCTTGAACAGATGACAGTAATCTCTTCAAACTTCAGTGTTCACATATAAAAAATGGGGATAAGGCACTTCATTGAGATTTGGGGAATGATTTAATGAGATACCTTATAAAACACAAATTATACTCCCTGACAGAACAGTCTTCGGTGGACGACAGTGTTCTAGACTGTGCGTAATGGAGAGGAAGGAGACTAATACAGACCGGAAAAAGTAAGAGCGGAGGGATATCAGGATCACGCATCAAGAGAAGAAGGCTGAGATATGATGAAAATGATTTTCAAAGCTCTGCTTCCTGCAGATCTTCATCTTCCCGTGGAGCAGAGCAGGGAGATTCCAGTTAGCAGGTTACTAAATCAGCTACTAAACCAAACATCCAGCTATATGCCCAAGATCTGAAAACAAAACAAAATCTCAAACCTGGGCAGTTGTGAAGAAAGCAAGTCAGTACTAGTAAAGAATTCAGTCCCAGGACTTCCCTGGTGGCACAGTGGATGGAAATCCACCTGCCAGTGTAGAGAACACAGGTCCTGGAAGATTCCACATGCCACCGAGCAAGTAAACCTGCGAGCTGCGACTACTGAAGCCTGCAGCCTCTAGGGCATTCAAGCCACAACTACTGAGCTCACATGCTGTACCTTCTGAAGCCGTACACCTACAGCATGTGCTCCACAGCAACCAAAGGCTTGCGCACCACAATGAGGTATAACCCCTGCTCTTCAAAACAAGAGAAAGCCCTCAAGCACTGCAATGAAGACCCGGTGCAACCATTAAAAAAAAAAAAAAATTCGATTTCAGTTATTTCTTCAGCAAATATCGACTGAGCACTTCCAGTGTTCCCAGTCCTGGGGATATAGTGGAGAGGGCAGACCAAGCACATGCCCTGGAGAAACTTCTATCTTGGCTGCAGAGGCAGGCAATACACCTATAGATTAGAGCACTACAGTCAGGCGCTGAGGTGTACGCTGAGGAAACTCCAAGCAGGTGAAGAGATGGAGAGGGATAAGGTAGGCGGGGTGCTTTTTAAAAACAGGCTTTTACGGTTTAAAACAGTATTTACAAGAATTAAATTAAATACATAAGGCTAAATTTTTCTCTATTACTTTATCTTCAAATGATCATAGGTATTGTTTGAAGGAGAGATGCTGATCAATCATTTTCTTCTCTATGACAAGATAACAAATCAAGTCCCGAATACTTATTCTAGCATTTACTGAGTGCCTTTGGACTAGTTACATAATCTCTCCAAGCCTTGGCTTTCTTAACTGTAATATGAGACCATAGTATCTACTTCATGAGGTTTGTGGAAAGACCAAATTAGAAGATTAAGGTATGTGAACTGCTTGGCATACTCGCAAAGCTCAAGGAATAGTTGTTCCTTTCTTGGGGTAGGATTTATCCAAAAGAAAGTGATTCAGACTAAACCCAGATCATTTGTGGAAAGACAAGAATTCTTGATTGTTGGGGTGGTGACTTTGAAATTGAGCTTTTTATGACACTTGTGGATTTCTGAGATTTTGAAGGGACCAGCACTTTCGTATCCTTTAATTAGAATAAAGACAGTGGGCTGGGCTCAGTCATGCCATCACATTCTTTCCAGCTCTGGGGTTCTAAACCTGGCTTACTTGGCTTCTGCCCTTACCTTGGCAGAAATCAGAGTTCCCTAAATGTAAGTTCACTGACTTTTGCAGGCCCATCTGCATTATGACCATCTGGGAACTTGTTGCAAGAACAGCTTCCCTGGTTCCAGATCTAGATATTTTGATTCCATAGTTTAGGGTGTGGGGTCTGGAAATCTCGCTGAGTCACTTTGTATCCAATTTTGTTTTAGGTTATTCATTCACTTATAATGAAAATAGTTATTTCCTCCAAGTCCCCTGTGTAATCGTTGCTTTACATCTGTCAAAGGAAAACAATAAAAAGCCGCAGTGATACTTTCTTAACATAACCTAATATTTTTCCTATAAAACTTTCTACATTTGTGTTCATCTGTTTACTGTTTATCTAAAAACAGACTCCCAAGAACAAATTCACATTTTTTGCTGCCATCTTCAGTGAATATTTGTCTAGACCCTTTTATGAATATTAGCTTTGAAAGTAACAAAACCTTACTACATTTAGCCAGACATTTAAAATTCATATTTGAGGACACTAGAAACATGAACTTTTAGTAACTACCATTGATACAATTGGATAAATAACACTGGGGGGAAAAAGCTGGATCTCTACCTCATACTGTTCACTGTTATAAATTTCAAATGGACCAGAAGTTTAAATGTAAAAAAACAAAATCATACTATTACTAAAAACAAAACAATAATAAATTTCTTTATAATATTTGAATAGGGAAGCTCTTTTCTATGATTCAAATTTCAGACTCCCTAAAAGATTAAAGTAAAAATCAAAAATTCTTCATGTAAAAACTATTCACCAGAAATATACGAAAACACAAAACAATGAACTAGGAAAGAGCTCTTCAGCTCATAGTACAAATGAGAACATCCTGAATATAGAGAGGACTCCTTTAAATGACAAATCATGACTAATTTTTAAAAAATATAGAAAGAGAAATGTAAATGGTCCCTAAAACTTATAAAGAGATGTTCAAAATTCCTCATAATCAAATAAATGCAAGTTAAAACTGTATTAAGATACCATTTATCACCAATCGGATTGATAAAAATCTGTTTGCCTTCAGGTACATGCATATGTTACTAGTGGGAATGTAAATTGGTACAACTCCTGTGGAGAATAATTTGACACTAATGATCAAAATTATAACTGCATTTACCCTTTGACTTGACAAGACCACCTTTGGGTATTTGTCTTAATAGAAATTTTTTCCCTTGTGCAAGATGATGTATGTTTGACGTTTTCGATTCCACCACTGTGTGTTGAAACAGGTCAAACATCCAACAGAGGGGGATAGTTAAACATCTAATGTACATTCAAACAATGGAATACTTTGCCACTATAAACATGCGATGCCATTCACAGAAGTGGAAATCCTCCAAGATATGTGGTTTCACAAAGACAGCAAGGCCCAGAGCAGTGTGTCTAGGCTCACTTTTCTGTAGGAAAGGGGAAAATAAAAAAGTACACATCCCTATTACCTTGTATTCGAATGAAAAATCTTTGGAATAAATGAGAAACTAATGAAATGATTGAGGATGTGGGAGCTAACCGGATTCGGGCATGGGTGGGTTGTTGTTGTTTTGTTTGTTTGTTTTGCAATCACCATATGACTAATAGTTTATTTGAAAGAAAGATATCTAACAATAGTTTTTTAATTTGTTATTTTTTTTTTAATTTGTTATTTTTTTTTGGCCTTGCTGCGTAGCTTGTGGGATCTTATTTCCCCAGCCAGGGATCGAACTTGGGCCAACGGCAGTGAAAGCCCGTCTTTAGTTTTTAAATTTGGTTATAATGATGGAATAGACTTTTCATTGTAATCCTTTTTATACTGTTTTGTTTTATGAACAGATGACTGTATTACCTATCTAAAAAATTAAATAAAATTTTAGAGCCTCTATGAAAAAGAAAGAATATGCAGATTTCATGTGGATAATTAGTGTTTTAAATAAAAATAACATTTTGCTCAAACTGAAGTGAGGAAACTACAGACTGTCCAATACCAAACACAAGAGGAAAATTTGCCAAGCAAATAGTGTAATAAACAGGAAACTTCAGCTATATTTTTCCAAAGTGAGAGTGGACCAGACATGAACCATGAGTGCTACAAGGTTTTCTCTCCTGAGAGAGAGAGAAATTCATTCACTGAAATGTTATTACAGAGACTCAAAACCACAAAGAGGTGTTACTAGTCCTCACCTGTGTACTTTGGCTGCAAGTGACAAAAAACCTTCTGATAGTCCCATAACCAGGAGGAAGCAGGTCTCTGACATTGCTTTAGAGACTCAGAAAAGACACAAAATTGCTTCCAAAGCCCCAGACGTGAACAGACATAAACATAAGCCCCTTCAAGGGGGATAGAAAGGAGGCAATGCATGCCAGCCATTGTTTTTACAAGGAAAAAAATTTGCCTAAATACCCCGGCATAGTTCTTTCTTTGGAGAAGGCGATGGCACCCCACTCCAGTACTCTTGCCTGGAAAATCCCATGGACGGAGGAACCTGGTAGGCCGCAGTCCATGGGGTCGCGAAGAGTGGGACACGACTGAGCAACTTCACTTTCACTTTTTACTTTCATGCACTGGAGAAGAAAATGACAACCCATTCCAGTGTTCTTGCCTGGAGAATCCCAGGGACAAGGGAGCCTGGTGGGCTGCCATTTATGGGGTTGCACAGAGTTGGACATGACTGAAGCGACTTAGCAGCAGCAGCAGCAGCAGCAGTTCTTTCTTGCCTTGTTGGCTTAATTGTGTCACACAGCCATTCCTAAATGCAAGGGGGTGAGGGTGGAAAAGTAGGTATTTAGTTTGCCAGCTTCCATGGCAGGAGCAGAAACGGCGAAGAGCAATGACATTGAGGGCTGGCTACCTAACAGATAACATCCAATTAACTGCAAAGGGCAGGCCACCTGGTGGTCACTGCGTTGTGTCCGACTCTCTGTGACCCCGTGGACTGTAGCCCACTAGGCTCCTCTGTCCATAGGATTTCCCAGGCAACAATACTGGAGTGGGTAGCCCTTCCCTTCTCTAGGGGATCTTCCTGACCCAGGTATCGAACCTGCATTCCTGCGTTGGCAGGCAGATTCTTTACCACTGAGCCATCAGGGAAGCTCATATTAAAAGAGGATGAAACAAAAGATTTCTTTGAATTTCCTGGACTTTTCTACCCTTTACGAATTTCCCAGCAGTCTTGTGCCTCTGTAAAATGTAGTGCCCCTTATGCTGCATGCATGCTATCATTTCAGTATTCAAACCCCATGCTTATATTAGTTACTATTATATTGTATACTTTAAAAACGGTTATGAGTAAGCTCTTCACTAACCTGAGAAAATCTCTTCACTGAATGCTTTAATGGTCAAATGACACATTCTTTAAGAAATCTCCTGGGACTTCCCTGGTCCAGGGACTGAGACTCTGCACTCCCAGTGCATGGGGGCCTCGTCCAATCCTGGGTCAGGGAACTAGATCCCACATGCTGCAACTAAAGATACCACATGCCATAAAGACCCAGCGCAGTCAAATAAATAAATATTAAAAGAAAAGAAATCTCCTAACAAGCCTGTCTGGCTTGGATTATTTAGACTATTTCAGCACATTTGGTAGTTTGTAAGGCAGTTCTGATCACTTGACCTTAAAAATTTTCATATGACCTTTCAGTTCTATCAAATAATTAGTAAGCCAAGTCTTGTAAAGTGGAAGAGAATACTTTTAATTAGGAAACACAATTTTAATAAGATGTCTATCTGCCATTACACCCAGAACATGCCCTTATTTCCAACTGGTTTATAATGCACTAAAGTGAAAGTGAAAGTCGCTCAGTTGTGTCCAACCCTTTGCAACCTCATGGATAGCCTTTCCCTTCTCCAGGGGACCTTCTCAACCCAGGAATCAAACCCAGGTCTCCTGCATTGCAGGTGAATTCTTTACCACTGAGCCACAAGGGAAGCCCATAATGCACTAAAGTACAATATAAATATTTCCTCTATTAAAATTCTATGTTGATCACTCTTTGATGACCAGCTTTTTCAAGAAACATACAATACTCAACATTGCACAACCATTCAGCAAATTGAAATTTATAGTAATCTAGTGCAGGTGGCATTTAGTGTCATGATTACCATGATGGAATTTTGGGTTTGATGGTTTCTTGCAACACTTCCTTCCAGTTCCAGCAAATGTTGTATGATTCTATGGTTTTTCATTTTTGAATATGATCTATGATTTATTGAAATTTGGTTTGTTGGATTTCATTTAATCTTAAGTTCAGGTTTATAAGACCTGTTTTTGAAGTAAGAAGGTGCCCAGCCCCAATAATTACTCTACCTGATTTCCGACTCTTGATCTCCCTACTAGAAGGAACAGCTTTCATGTTATCTTTAGAAAGTTGTTTAAATGTTGATTCCCTTGGAAGAGTTAATACCTAACCTTAATGAGAAAAAGCCTTGGTCCTCCTGGTGATGGCATGGGGGTGAGATTCAAGAAAAGAGATAACAAAAAGGTGAAAAGAGGCCTTGATGGGGCATTCTTCACTCATTTAAACACACACTTCTTAAGGGAAGGACAATTATCTGCTTAGAATTTACAAAGTCTGCCTATTCATTTACTCATTTAAAATACTTATCGAGCAACTGCTACGTAACAGACAATGGTGCAGAAAGAAAGGTTAGTGCTGAGGATTAGACCATAGAGGGTTCAGGCAAATGGTTTTACAATGTTTTTAGAAGTGACAGAAACTGATACTTTAATAACATTTACACAGATGTCCCATACCTAAAGCAGATGCCGACTGGTGAGCGTGTGTGGTAGACTCACCCCCCTTATTCCAGTTGCTCTCCTCACTCTCTGAAGTCTCTCCAGGGTGTACCTGGCACATTTTTTCTAGAGGGACTGAGATAAACACCCGCACTAAGTGGTCTCCCTTCTGAAAGCCTGCCACTTACAGCTTGACTGTTTCACATCAAGGCACCTACTGTCACTGACAGTCAGCCTCAGGATTCTTGCAGCGGCTCTGATGTTCCCAGGGGAGGATGGGGAGAGGGTGGAGCCATCCTATCTCACACCAGGGTGGCAAATTGAAGCATTTTCAGTAGCACATGCAGACAAAGCATGCAAATGAAGTGACATAGTGGGGACCAAGGTGAACTGTGCAGCACACGCTCCATCCAAGGATGCATCAACTCAGGTTCATGGCTTCCCAGATGTTCACAAGTTTCAGAGAAGCCAGAAATTTATGTTCTTATCCTAATAACTAACTCAACTCTTTAGCATTTTGGGAGTCAAACAAAGTAAGTCTGTGGGCTGGCTGACAGTTTGAAATTTCAGATTTAAACCTTTCTCACTTTCAACTTCCCCAAGAATCTTATTCACTGACCAAGATTATGTGTGTGTGTTTTTTTAATGTTTGTTCCATATGACTTGTCTCATAGATCAATATGCATGTTGCACAATATTGTAAAGCAATTACCCCTCGAATTGAAAATAAATACTTTTAAAAAAACATAAAAATACGCATGTTGCATCATAGAAGAGGTGTACCCAGTTGCTCAGTTGTGTTCAACTCTTTGTGACCCCTTGGACTGTAGCCCATCAGGCTACCCCATCCATGGCATTTTCCCTGCAAGGTTACTGGAGTGGGTACTCATTTCCTCCTTCATCATAGAAGAGGAGTGAGAGATAAATAATAAAGGGATCCAAACATAAACACCATCTTATGAGATGCACTAGTAATAGTTATAATAGCACAATTAAATAGTGCGCACTGTTACATTCATTAAAATGTTGAGAGCCAGTCACTTACTATATAACCTCTGGAAAGCTATTTAACTTCTCTGTTTCAATTTCCTTGTCTGTAAAATGGGGATATATAAGTATCCACCTTGAAAGGTTGTTGAGAAGCCTAAATGAGATAATGTATGTAAAATATCATGAAGAATTCATGATACACGCTGATGAGGTTATGAGCAGGACTCAAAACAGCACCTCTTTTCACTGCCCAAGTTCTGAGCTAGTTAAAATATAGTAAAGTTAGTCCATGAAGAACTAAGATATCAGCATTAATAAAGATGAGGGCTAAGATGCTAGATACAACTTGGTTGGACCAACCAAATGGGCTTGCTAACTTCTTCCCATTCTTGACCTTGGAAGACTCTATCTGAGGGAAGTTTTATTTCATGGGAGCAGAGGTACTAACTCTGAACAGAAGACAGAACCCAGGGTACTAACTGCCCCTGACCCAGATTCAGAGGAAAGACAACAGGCTTAGTGTCTTTGTTCCTTCCCACTTTTGACATGTTGCTGCTGCTGCTGCTGCTGCTAAGTCGCTTCAGTCGTGTCCGACTCTGTGCGACCCCATAGACGGCAGCCCACCAGGCTCTGCCGTCCCTGGGATTCTCCAGGCAAGAACACTGGAGTGGGTTGTCATTTCCTTCTCCAATGCATGAAAGTGAAAAGTCAAAGTCGCTCAGTCGTGTCTGACTCTTAGCAACCCCATGGACTGTAGCCTACCAGGCTCCTCCATCCATGGGATTTTCCAGGCAAGAGTACTGGAGTGGGGTGCCATTTGACATGTTAGCTCCATCTAACTGAGAAATGTTGACCAATGGCTATTATGATAGCCACCGATAGCTCTCCACCTCCAAGAAGAAGAGTTCAGAGAGTGAGACAGAAACTTACGGGTATTGAGGGGAAATCCTGCTCAAGGAGTGGGGAAGAAGCATTTCCCTAAGATTTACTAACAGTTCCATAAGTGGTACCTTTTATTATTGATATGTGAAACATAAACCATTTTTAGTTTGATAGCCTTTCTATTAATTGCAAGATGAACCCTGCCAAAATGTACTCATGGTGTCCCCAAACTGGAATCTGGCAAACTATATTCTGTATGATGCTAACAGGGAGCTGGGAAAACTGGATTCCAGACTCAAGTAATTTTGGGAAAATGTAAGTTAAAGGACAAAATAGGTTTCTTCACCACAGAACAACTTAGTCTTTTCTACGCTAATGTGCTTTTGACATGCTGATAAATGTATGTAATGAAACCTTCTATTTCAAACTTATTTTGTGCTCATACATTTCTCTCCTAGCATATTTATTAGCATTTTAGGAACAATGTTCTGTGGTTGACAGTTAGGGAAAGGCTAATTTAGATTAATTTTAAATCAATCGATTTATCTAAATACTCAGGGAAAACAACATTAACTATTGTATATTGTGTGTGTCAACTTACCATGGTCTTAGAGCAAACATAATGAACAAATGGACAGGAAAGAAAAATACATTTTATAATAAACTTCTGCCTTAAAACTATTGCTTTGTGTTTTTTGAACCAGAAAGGTAAATAAAAGTGGTTAAGCTAATTCTTTGTTGTGGTTTAGTCACTAAGTTGTGTCCAACTCTTTTGTGACCCCATGGACTGTAGCCTGCCAGGCTCCTCTGTCCATGGGATTTACCAGGCAAGAATACTGGAGTGGGTTGCCATTTCCTTCTCCAGGGGATCTTCCTCCCAACCCCGGGATCACACCCATGTCTCTTGCATTGGTAAATGGATTCTTTACCACTGAGCCACCAGGGAAGTCCGATTCTCTCTTAGGCAATGGTTTATTCTTTTGTTCAGTTTGACTTGCCAATGGCCTCTGTCATTGCCAAATAGATCCTCCTTCCTGAAAATGGTATGGTTTCTGCATATGGGCCACAATATACACTGTTGGGAAGGAGGAAGGAATTGAATAGTAGGGCTCATAAAACTTAGGTTTCTGTAAACTCTGCTCAGTGTTAGGTGGCAATCTGGATGGGAGAGAGTTTGGAGGAGAATGAATACATGTAATGTATGACCAAGTCCCTTTGCTGTCCTCCTGAAACTATCACAACACTGTTAATCAGCTATACTCCAATATAAAATTTTTTAAATTTAGGTTTCTGATAAGAGCAAAATATTCTCAAAACATTGGTTTTAACCTGGAAGTCTGTTGCTTTCTGAAGTTTTCTTTATAACATTAAAAAAGTTGGAAGCCATATGCTTCTCTTTCCTTTATCATTCTAGTTCCCCAATGTTACATTAAAAATTGTCTAAATATTAAATTCTGAATATGTCTGACTTCATTCAACTAATTTATTCCAGTTTGGACTTGGCAGGTATAGGGGTCTAGCCAGTTTCTCAACTACAGGCAATGGTTCTTGTAGTTTATTTGTATGACACTGTTTTAGCTGAGATGTTTTCATTAATTAAAAAAAAAAAACAACACAGCAACAGATACTGAGTGTGTGCCAAACACATTACTTCATTTTATCTCAACAAATGTCTTCTGAAATAGGTACAATGATTTTGCCCATTTCACAGATGGGGACTGGGGCTTATAGAGAGCCGAATAATTCCTGAGGTCACACAGTCTTTATAATACGAGTTGTAGCTTGATGGGAACTCAGGTAGTCTGGACCATACTCGACCCTTAACCACGAAGTCGCGTTTAGAGTACTTGGAGACACAGTTCTTAAAACCCATCGGGGCTTCAAGGTCTTTGCAGAGTCATAAATTTGTGTGAATCCAAACTTACTTTGTTTACTGTTCACATGAATGAGTCTGTATTTGGTAACTCCCAGGGCTCTCTCAGTAATTTAAAAGCCACAATGTTCAAACTGTCCTGGGAGGGAAAGATTAATAGGAACAAAGAGTTAGCCAATGATGCCTAATTAGGCCAGCGTGAGGAGCTGAGTAAGAAATGAAAAAGACAATTTAAGTTACAGATGGGATGTGACCAGGATGAAAGGGCAGATTGTGTTCCCAAAGCCTGAAGTAGTAATGGATGGAAAGTGCAGCAAAAATTCATACCCCTTAGGAACTCTGAGGACACTTTACAACTGAGGCCATTGTGAAATAATAGTAGTCAAAATTCTAAGGCCTCAGATACCTGAACACTGCTTTCAAAATATTGCCACGAACTATGATTTATTGTACATGGGCATTTTTGAAGATGTGTTAAAATTTATACTTTATCCGATTTGAATTCTGAAAGGGCACATGATCACAAATGAGGATAAATTACCTCTCTGCAGGCAGAAATATTCTCATTTTCATTTATATATGTTGGAGTTTGTGTTTTTTCCTTCTTTCTGTTGTTACAGCTTGAGCAACATTCTATCATGTGAAACAGAATTGGCTCTGTGCAATCATCTGGAAGAATATTAAAGCCACATTTCAGCCTGGTATGGCATGTTGCTTACTTTGGGGGTGGGGGTGGGGGGAATTATAGTTCATGGTTTTATTAATCAAATACTCAGAGATGAATATCAAATCTGATCTAGAAAGAACATCAAATTATGCTCTCCCATTCTCCTTTCCCCCTTTCCATCCCTCCCCATTGAGCTTAAAGATTTTCAAGTAACTTTTTTCTGAGTTTTTGCCAAAGTTTCTATATAAAATACTAACACACCTGAAAGAGAGTCCTTGCCTCCACAGGACAGTCACATGGAGTAGCCAACTACACATCAAGTATCTATCACATGAAGGAGGGCCATAGCAACAGCTTTAATGGAGAAATGAAATGTGATGAAATCCAGAGTAGGTAAAGTTTACATCAGCCTGAGAGTATCAGAGAAGATATCACAGAGAAAGAGACATCTGAGATTGGGTTAAACAGTAAGCAAGAATGTGACTAGTAGAAAAAATATTAGGTAAGAATTTCAAACTTCCAAGTAGCTTAAATCAAAAAGGAGTGGTGGGATTTGCACATAGAAGTTTTGTTCCCAGCTAAAGGCACACAACTCTAATTGAAGAAAAAAAAATGCAGATGCATTTGTTTCAGACAGTTTGCGGTGGACTAGTTTTCAACCTTTGGGTTAAAGATCAAAGGGTGTAAGCCCACAGTCAACAAATCTTTCTATCCCTCACTGCTTTTTTTTTTTTCACCTTTTTCTTAAAAGATGAGCAGATAATTAGATACCTGAGGAATCTTAACAAATAAGATAAAGGCTAAAAAACACACATAAAAATAGACAACTTGAGGAAATCAAAACTGCGCATAAATGTGAGAACATAGAAAGGAAAATTACCATTAATATCCTTAGAGAGATAAGAGAGGATATTATGTCCTTGAAATGTGAGCAAGATGCTATTATTAAAGGAACATTAAAAAAAAAAAACCTCAGAAATATTTGCAGCCAATTAAGCCAACTGTGCTCTTTTCCTTTTCAGGGCCCAGTGTTCAGTGGCCTCAAACAGCAGCCTCCTCAGTAGGGTATGCAGCGTTTTGCCGGTATCCCGGTTTCCTTATGGGACCTTGGCAACAAGCCTTTCCAGTGCACATTCATGTCTGATTGCATGCTGTCCCAAATCTAGGCTCCAGACAAGTATGTGTAGTATCTTTGGAAAGCCCTAGGGTACAGTGGCCAGGGTCCACATTGGCCAAGTCATCATGTCCATCTGTACCAAGCTGCAGAACCAGGAGTGTGTGATCGAGTACCTCTGCAAGGGCAAGTTCAAGTCTCCTGGCCACCAGAAGATCCACAGCTCCAAGAAGTGGGGATTTACTAAGTTTAATGTGAAAGAATTTGAAAATATGACGGCAGAAAACCAGTTCATCTCAGATGGCTCTGGTGTCAAATAAATCCTTAATTGTGGCCCCTGCACAAATGGTGGGCCCTGCACTCACGAGAGCCTTGGCTCTGTCTCCTCCTTACTCATGTCCATCAGTGAATCCTACTTTCCTGCCAAAACCAAAAAAACTCGGAAACAAAAAAAAAGTGATAACAGATATAAGTATAAAATTAATATTATAAAGTAGAGAAAGGCAGACTATTAATTTGTTAGGGCTGCCATAACAAAGTATCACAGACTGGGTGTCTTAAACAACAGAAATTTATTTTCTCAGTTCTAAAGGCTAGAAGTTGAAGATTGAAGTATAAGCAGATTTGGTTTCTTCTGAGGTTTCTCTCTTCAACTTGTTTAGTGGCCACCTTCATGTTCACATGGCATTCTCTGTGTGTGTGTGTGTGTGTGTGTGTGTGTGTGTGTGTGTGTGTATTCTATCTTCCTCTTCTTATAAGGGCACCAGTCATATTGGATTAGGTCCCACCCTAATGACCTCATTTTAACTTGATTATTTCTGTAAAGACCTTATCTTCAAATACAGTCACATTCTGAGGTACTGGCAGATAGGAGTTTAACTTATGAATGTGGGGGAACACAATTCATCCCATTACATAGACCAAGAAGACTTAGAAATGGAAAACTGGAAAGAAGAGGAAAGAATGGTGGAGGATGGGCCAAGAAAATCCAACACCTGAAAAAATATGAACTCTGGAATAAAAGTGCAGAGGAAAAGTAGAGAAGAATAAAGTCTTTAATAAAAAAAAAATTAAGACAATTTCTCAGAATTATAATACTCAAGTTTCAAGATTAAAAAGTTTCTAGGAATATGCAAGAAAATAGATGAAGACAGATCCACACCAAGACAATTATTTAAAAAAATTAAAAATATGGGGACAGAGGGAAGATCCCATAGAAATCTAGAGGGAAAATCACAGATGGTATACAAAAGGGTAGGAATCAGAACACCTTCAGAATTATCAAAACCAACATTGAGAGATAGTGGAGCAATGTCTTCAAAAATTTAGAGAAAAAATTATTTCTGAGTATGAAGTCTACATTAGACAAATAAGTCAAATGGAGAGCATAATGAAAGCATCACCGATAAGAAACATCTCAACATTTTATCTTTTAAGTACTCTTTCTCAGAGCTTCACCTAAATTAGAAAGCAAACAAAGAAAGACACAGATAGAAGTGGTTCTCATTCACAGCTGCCTGCTGGAATCAACCAGGATGCTTTAAGAAGCACTGACAAGGGGGGCCCATCTCCAAAAGTTCTGAAGCAATTGGTCTGGAGGAGGCCTGGGCCTTTTAAATTTCCCCAGATGATTTTTATGTACATCCAAGGTAGATATGGAAGAAAGGAGAGGAGGGGAAATCCCCATGGCAAAAGAGAAGGGATTCTGGAACAAAAGTTCTACACTAAGAAAAGAGTACAACCTAGTGGAAAACCTCATGAGAAATTCCTTCAAATAGATGAAATAGAAACAATATCTACAACAAGGTATAGGGAGCAAATTTGGACAACTGATATAGTTTTGTTGTAGAGTTAGTGATAGGAATATAGGAAACAAAAGAAATAAAAAAAAAAGAAACTAATTCCATGGATGCAAAAACTATGCAAGAAGAAAATGTTATCAGAGCTTACTACATGATACAGCTGTGAAAAGAGTTTACATAAACACTGAATATCAGTCAGTTCAGTCAGTTCAGTCGCTCGGTCGTGTCCGACTCTTTGCAACCCCATGAACTGCAGCATGCCAGGCATCCCTGTCCATCACCAACTCCCGGAGTCTACCCAAACCCATGTCCATGGAGTCAGTGATGCCATCCAGCCATCTCATCCTCTGTCGTCCCCTTCTCCTCCTGCCCCCAATCCTTCCCAGCATCAGGGTATTTTCCAATGAGTCAACTCTTCGCATGAGGTGCCCAAAGTATTGGAGTTTCAGCTTCAGCATCAGTCCTTCCAATGAACACCCAGGACTGATCTCCTTTAGGATGGACTGGTTGGATCTCCTTGCAGTCCAAGGGACTCTCAAGAGTCTTCTCCAATGCCACAGTTCAAAAGCATCAATTCTTCGGCGCTCAGCTTTCTTTACAGTCCAACTCTCACATCCACGAATGACTAATGGAAAAACCATGGCCTTTGCCAAACTTTGTTGGCAAAGTAATGTCTCTGCTTTTTAATATGCTATCTAGGTTGGTCTTCGGAGAAGGCAATGGCACCCCACTCCAGTACTCTTGCCTGGAAAATCCCATGGACGGAGGAGCCTGGTAGGCTGCAGTCCATGGGGTCGCTAAGAGTCGGACACGACTGAGCGACTTCACTTTCACTTTTCCCTTTCATGCACTGGAGAAGGAAAAGGCAACCCACTCCAGTATTCTTGCCTGGAGAATCCCAGGGACAGCGGAGCCTGGTGGGCTGCCATCTATGGGGTCGCACAGAGTCGGACACGACTGAAGCGACTTAGCAGCAGCAGGTTGGTCATAATTTTCCTTCCAAGGAATAAGCATCTTTTAATTTCATGGCTGCAGTCACCATCTGCAGTGATTTTGGAGCACAAAAAAATAAAGTCTGACACTGTTTCCACTGTTTCCCCATCTATTTCCCATGAAGTGATGGGACCAGATGCCATGATCTTAGTTTTCTGAACGTTGAGCTTTAAGCCAACTTTTTCACTCTCTTCTTTCACTTTCATCAAGAGGCTTTTTAGTTCCTCTTCACTTTCTGCCATAAAGGTGGTGTCATCTGCATATCTGAGGTTATTGATATTTCTCCCAGCAATCTTGATTCCAGCTTGTGTTTCTTCCAGCCCAGCATTTCTCATGATGTACTCTGCATATAAGTTAAATAAGCAGAGTGACAATATACAGCCTTGACGCACTCCTTTTCCTATTTGGATCCCATCTATTGTTCCATGTCCAGTTCTAACGGTTGCTTCCTGTCCTGCATATAGGTTTCTCAAGAGGCAGGTCAAGTGGTCTGGTATTCCCATTTCTTTCTGAATTTTCCACAGTTTATTGTGATCCACACAGTCAAAGGTTTTGGCATAGTCAATAAAGCAGAAATAGATGTTTTTCTGGAACTCTCTTGCTTTTTCGATGACCCAACAGATGTTGGCAATTTGATCTCTGGTTCCTCTGCCTTTTCTAAAACCCACTTGAACATCTGGAAGTTCATGGTTCATGTATTGCTGAAGCCTGGCTTGGAGAATTTTGAGCATTACTTTACTAGTGTGTGAGATGAGTGCAATTGTGGGTAGTTTGAGCATTCTTTGGCATTGCCTTTCTTTGGGATTGGAGTGAAAACTGACCTTTTCCAGTGCTGTGGCCACTTCTGAGTTTTCCAGATTTGTTGGCCTATTGAGTGCAGCACTTTCACAGCATCATCTTTCAGGATTTGAAATAGCTCAACTGGAATTCCATCACCTCCACTAGCTTTGTTCGTAGTAATGCTTCCTAAGGCCCACTTGACTTCCCGTTCCAGGATGTCTGGCTCTAGGTGAGTGATCACACCATTGTGATTATCTGGGTCATGAAGATCTTTTTTGTACAGTTCTTCTGTGTATTCATGGCACCTCTTCTTAATATCTTCTGCTTCTGTTAGGTCCATACCATTTCTGTCCTTTATTGAGCCCATCTTTGCATGAAATGTTCCCTTGGTATCTCTAATGTTCTTGAAGAGATCTCTAGTCTTTCCCATTCTGTTGTTTTCCTCTATTTCTTTGCACTGATCGCTGAGGAGGGCTTTCTTATCTCTCCTTGCTATTCTTTGGAACTCTGCATTCCAATGGGTATATCTTTCCTTTTCTCCTTTGCTTTTTGCTTCTATTCTTTTCTCAGCTGTTTGTAAGGCCTCCTCAGACAGCCATTTTTCTTTTTTTGTATTTCTTTTCCGTGGGGATGGTCTTGATCCCTGTCTCCTGTACAGTGTCACGAACCTCCATCCTTAGTTCATCAGGCACTCTGTCTATCAGATCTATAATATCACACAGAGAGGAAAAGAAAGTGTACAGGTGTGCAATGGTGGGTTGGTTGTGAAAGAGTTGCTTTTCTTTTCCTATAGTGGGAGAATAAGACATAATGGTTAGAAATAAAACATCAAAAAGTAACAGTACAAGTGTGCTATTTAGAAAGCTAAGCATTTTGGAAATGGTTCCTTTTGGAGAGTGGGGAATAGGTTGGGAAGCTAGAGGATTGCTGTTTTTCACAACAAGTTTTGTAAAACTATTTGACTCCTTAAACTATGCACATTTTTAACTTTAATATAAGTTTACAAAAACCCATAAGAGCTAAAAAGGAAAAAAAAAAGATAAGACAAATTACTGAGGGATCACAGAGGAAAACATGAGAACAAAGAAAAGCTAGATCATGCCTTGATCTAAACCTTGACATCAGGGAGATCAATCAAAGTCTTCTACAGAAACACTTTGAGTAGAGACCAATATTAAAGGCTTAAGTTAGGATGAAAAGAGCTGTAAATTTTTTCAGGGATTAGAACTGTTGTGGATTTCCTTTAAGGTCAGAGGATTTTATCAGAAAGTAGAGCCATCTAAGGGGGCTTCCCTGATGGCTCAGCAGGTAAAGAATCCACCTGCAATGCAGGAAATGAGGGTTTGATCCCTGGGTCAGGAAGATCTCCTGGCAAAGGAAATGGCAACCAACTTCAGTATTCTTGCCTGGGAAATACCATGGACAGAAGAGCCTGGAGGGCTACAATCTAAAGGGTCTCAAAGTGTCAGATACTACTGAATGATTGAGTAGGCAAAGCCATCTAAAGAGCCCAGACAACCCAGTATTTAATTATCTAACGACTAATTAAATAAACATTGAATGACCATCTGCTTTACCCTGGATGTTAGATATAATAGGCGCAATGGTTAATTCCCCTTTGGACATCAATTTAGTCTCCTCAAAGCACTTGGTTATAGTCTGTAGTGGGCTTTAAAAAAATCTCACTAACAGGGAACACAACTTTTTAGGGAAGAATTGCCTTTGTTTAGGAAAAAGTCTTGATCATCCCCCAACACATAATTGAATAGCAAAAGATCTGGCAATATAGTACGTGGCCCAACTGCTTTGCATAAGAATAGGAGTTTGCAGCAAGTAGGGTAGAGGGGGTGGACCAAAAAATGTCAGTCTAGTCAAAGCTATGGTTTTTCCAGTAGTCATGTACAGATGTGAGAGTTGGACTATAAAGAAAGCTGAGTGCCGAAGAACTGATGCTTTTGAACTGTGCTGTTGGAGAAGACTCTTGAGAGTCCCTTGGACTGCAAGGAGACCCAACCAGTCCATCCTAAAGGAAATCAGTCCTGAATATTCGTTGGAAGGACTGATGCTGAAGCTAAAACTCCAATACTTTGACCACCTGATGTGAAGAGCTGACTTATTTGAGAAGACTCTGATGCTGGGAAAGATTGAAGGCAGGAGGAGAAGGGGGTGACAGAGGGATGAGATGGTTGGATGACATCACCGACTCAATGGACATGAGTTTGAGTAAACTCCGGGAGCTGGTGATGGACAGGGAGGCCTGGTGTGCTGCTGTCCATGGGGTCGCAAAGAGTTGCACACAACTGAACGACTGAACTGAACTGAACAGAGCAGGTGGAGGTTGGAGGAAACAGTTGAGTAACAGGGCAGAGGAGTCTAAAGCATTAAGTCAGGAACATCGATGTTCCATTTAAGGGTCTCTGTTTAAATGACATACATTCCTATCTATATTCCTAAAGCCTTCAGTAAAGTATGCCACACATTTAAAGTCCTTATGAAAGTGAGGCTTTTATCTTACTTTGGAGAAGTTTATTTGGTTCAAAACAGTGGAAATAAAGACACATTCCCTGAGCAGAGAGAAAAAAAAGAAAAATCAGCAGAACAGAACTTGGTGACTGAAGGTACTTATGAGTCATAAGACAAAAATGGGGATTAAAGTCAATTTTATTTACATCCCAAGTGACAGCAAAATCTTAGCTGCTATTTGGGTTTCAATTCAATTATGCCAGTTAGCATAATCCATTTTAGATTATAGATGATTGTAGGTGATGTG
Organism: Giraffa tippelskirchi; assembly: GCF_054371585.1. Taxonomy (NCBI): domain Eukaryota; kingdom Metazoa; phylum Chordata; class Mammalia; order Artiodactyla; family Giraffidae; genus Giraffa; species Giraffa tippelskirchi. The sequence goes on along the minus strand of NC_137276.1, from coordinate 125,200,596 downwards.
TGTAGTTCCTGGGGTCAGGATCACATCGAAATCCTGGCGATGGAGTGGGGATGGGGTCAGTTCATAGAAGGAGAGGGGTTCTAGGCAGAACAGCAATGAGTGTCTGTGACAGCGATTTTCCTTAACTCAGGAGTAATTGTTTACGTCACCTGTTAGTCATTGTCTATTGTATTGTTATTTGAGAGATCTTGGGTGTGGCTGGCCATGGTAATACACCATAAACTTTTTGTGAGAATATTATATTTCTGTGTACTCCTTTTGCACTAAACCCAAGTTTACAAATGAGATCAAGGAATAGGTTTTATGAAAGCAGAAACTATGCCTGTTCTGTTTACCTGTGTATCCCAGGATGGTGCCTGGCCTACTATAGAAGCAAAATATAAATATTTGTTGAATTAATAAAAAAAATAGCTACCCAGTAAATAGTTTGTTGAATAATGCATTTTTATGAGTTAGAACTGTAAGAAATGTGGTCATTGGTGGCCGACAAGAAGTAAGACAGCAAAATACAGAATGTGCTAATCTGTGTAAACTGTTATCATGGTCTCTTTTCTTTTCTCAGTGTTCACTAACCTCAGTTGCTACAGAATGGAATCATGATTACCTTAACTCTGTGTTTGGTGATTTTCCAACTAATTCACAAATGAATTTCAACAAATTGAACTGGATCCACAAAAACACAATCTCATGGCCAACAAATTGAACTGAATCCACTAAAACATACTCTCATTTTTCATATTATTTGACTCCTTTCCCTTTGCACTCTTAAGCAAAGCAAAAATGCATAGGAAAGTATGGTTGGAGTTTAATGGTTTGAAGCTACTCCTAAATATTTTGGGGAAATGTAGCTATAAAGGCTGTTCTTGCTTGTCACCCTTCATTCTCTAGAACTTCAGAATCACAACCTTCCTGCCCTGAGCTGAAAGCTATGACTGAGTTTCAGTAGTTAAATATCTTCCTGTTTTGGGGCAATTTCAATTTTCTATGTGAATTGAAAACATGCTTGTCAATTTCACATGCAGGAATCTTGGAGAATATAGTTTTAGGAGGCATTAAAATTATCATACTAAAAGCTTTTATTTTGGGGAGCAATTAATATAATTAAAATACTTGGTTACATCTGACAGGCTCATTTTCTGAATACTGTGCTGATCAGAGTAGAATACACATTGATCAAATAGTGGATTACTTTTGCCTTCTGAATTTTTATTTGAGTCTTCTGAATAATTTTGTGTTATATAATTTGCATCTATTCCCTTATTGTCCCATGTATGAGTGTTCACTGCATGGTGGTCCTCAGTTTTCTGGGGCTGCCATAGCAAAACACCAAAATGGAGTGTCTTAAACAACAGAAATTTATTGTCTTACGGTTTTATAGGCTAGAAGTCCAAAATCAAGGTGTCAGCAGGGATAGTTTCTTCCAAGAGCTGTGTAGGAGAGTCTATTCTGGGCCTCTTTCCTAGCTTCCCATGGATTTCTGATAAATGTTGGTATCCCTTGTCTTGTCAATACATCACCCTGAACTCTGCTTTATCTTCACATGAACTTCTCCCCATTACCATGTCTGCCTTGGTGTTCAAATTTCCCCTTCTTATAAGGACACCAGTCTTGTTGGATTAGGGCTCATCATAATGAACTCAACCTGATCATCTACAAAGACTATTTCAAATAAAGTCATATTCACAGCTACTGTGGATTAGGACTTTAACATCTTTGCAGAGTTAGGGGAGGTTGAGGGACAATTCAATTCATAACAGTGGCATGTTACTTTCAAGGATCAGTGTAAGGCAAAGCTGATAAGAAATAAAAACCTCTTTCAAGCGTTGAGCTGGGTCTGAAGGGGCCATACAAGGGATGGTGGGGAAAGACAAAATATCTGACAAGCCATGGTCATGAGATTATTGTTATTCCTTTGATTACTATGTCACATCTGAGCCAAACACAAACGGAAAGGTCTTATTGAAAGATATAGTAAAAAAAAAAAAAAAAAAGCTGGATGTTAGTTCCAGCTCTGTCATTTTCCCAGTCAAGTAACCATATATAAGCAAACCAAATTCTGCAAGCCTCTTTTTCCTTGTCAGTAAACAGAAGATCTAACAGCTTGAGGCTTAAATGAGACGCTATGTAAAGCACCCAGAACTGTACCTGTAATTTAGCAGAGCTCAAAAATAGAACTTCCCTTCTCTCCCAATCCCTTTTCCACTCTCCTTTCCTTTTTGCCTTAAGCCTTAAAATTTCCCATACTACTGGCTTAAAATAAGTGAAAAATTTATAGCACCCTACTGCAATTTTTTAAGTGTTTGAAGAATGAGGCTGCAGATATGTTGTAAAAAGGCAATGATTCTGAACTCTTCTTCTGTCTTCCATTCTGACTCCTGGGTTAGGAATTAGCATGAAGGTACTTAGTCTCAACAGGTTGTTTTTTTTTTAAAACAAATGTTTTCCTCTGACTTTGGTGGTTGTCACATGAACACACTAGCCTGTGATATTAGACGCCTGATGAATATGAGCGTGGATATTATTCACTGGAAGAGCCAAAAGGGTCTTGAGGGGAAGTGATGAGATCAGGTTTGTTACATCTAAAATGCTTGTGGGCTATTCACCTGGTATCTACTGAGCTCCTTCTCTGTGCCAGGCATTCAGATCAGCGCTGATGTCTGCTTTTGACAAGGCTTACCTTTTCCTACCACAGGAAGGTTATTTGTCTGTGGACAAGAGGTATCTGTACAGTCACAGTCCTGTATGTGAGGATGGATGAGGCCACAGGGAGGGTCCTGAGGAAAAGATGCCATTAAAGTTGTGCTCAAGTAACATGATAGCCAGGTTATCAAAATCCTTCAAGCTAGGCTTCAGTACTATGTGAACCGAGAATGCCCAGATGTACAAGCTGGATTTAGAAGGCAGAGGAACCAGAGATCAAATTGCCAACATTCACTGAATCATAGAAAAAGCAAGAGAATTCCAGAAAAACATTTACTTCTGCTTCACTGACTATGCTAAAGCTTTTGATTGTGTGGATCACAACAAACTGTGGAAAATTCTTAAAGAGATGGGAATACCACACCATCTTACTTGTCTCCTGAGAAAGCTGTATGCAACTCAAGAGGCAATAGTTAGAACTGGACATGGAACAACAGACTGGTTCAAGATTGGGAAAGAAGTATGACAAGGCTGTATATTGTCACCCTGCTTATTTAACTTATATGCAGAGTACATCATGTGAAATGCCAGGCTGGATGAATCACAAGCTGGAATCAAGACTTCTGGGAAAAACATCAACAACATCAGATATGCAGATGATACCACTCTAATGGACAGAAAGTGAAGAGGAACTAAAGAGGCTCTTGATGAGGGTGATAGAAGAAAGTGAAAAAGCTGACTTGAAGCTCATATTCAAAAAATGAAGATCATGATATCTGGTTCCATCACTTTATGGCAAATAGATAGGGAAAAAGTGAAAACATGACAGAGTTTATTTTCTTGGGCTCCAAAATCACTGCAGACGGTGACTGCAGCCCTGAAATTCAAAGATGCTTGCTCCTTGGAAGAAAGGCTATGACAAATCTAGGCAGCATACTAAAAAGTGGAGACGTCACTTTGTGGACAAAGGGCCGTATACTCAGTTCAGTTCAGTTCAGTCACTCAATCATGTCCGACTCTGTGACCCCATGGGCTGCAGCACGCCAGGCTTCCCTGTCCATCACCAACTCTCAGAACTTACTCAAACTCATGTCCTTCGAGTTGGTGATGCCATTAAAACATCTCATCCTCTGTCGTCCCAGTCTCCTTCTGCCTTCAATCTTTCCCAGCATCAGGCTCTTTTCCAATGAGTCAGGTGTTCGCATCCGGTGGCCAAAGTATTGGAGCTTCAGCATCAGTCCTTCCAATGAATATTCAGGACTGATTTCCTTTAGGATGGACTGGGTGGATCTCCTTGCAGTCCAAGGGACTCTCAAGAGTCTTCTCCAACACCACAGTTCAAAAGCATCAATTGTTTGGCCCTCAGCTTTCCTTGTAGTCCAACTCTCACATCCATACATGGCTACTGGAAAAACCATAGCTTTGATTAAATGTACCTTTGTTGGCAAAACAATGTCTCTGCTTTTTAATATGCTGTCTAGGTTGGTCATAGCTTTTCTTCCAAGGAGCAAGTTTCTTTTAATTTCATGGCTTCAGTCACCATCTACAGCGATTTTGAAGCCCCCCAAAATAGAGTCTCTCACTGTTTCCATTGCTTCCCCATCTATTTGCCATGAAGTGATGGGACCAAATGCCATGATCTTGGTTTTCTGAATGTTGAGTTTTAAGCCAACTTTTTCACTCTCCTCTTGCACTGTCATCAAGAGGCTCTTTAGTTCTTCGCTTTCTGCCATAAGGGAGGTGTCATCTGCGTATCTGAGGTTATTGATATTTCTCCCAGCAATCTTGATTCCAGCTTGTGCTTCATCCAGCCCAGAGTTTCTCAAGATGTACTCTGCATATAAGTTCAATAAGCAGGGTGACAATATACTGCCTTGATGTACTCCTTTCCCAATTTGGAACCAGTCTGTTGTTCCATGTCCAGTTCTAACTATTGCTTCCTGACCTGCATGCAGATTTCTCAGGAGGCAGGACAGGTGGTCTGGTATTCTCATCTCTTGAAGAATTTTCCACAGTTTGTTGTGATCCACACAGTCAGAGGTTTTGGCGTAGTCAATAAGGCAGAAGTAGATGGTTTTCTGAAACTCTTGATTTTTCAATGATCCAGCGGACGTTGGCAATTTGATCTCTGGTTCTTTTGCCTTTTCTAAATCCAGCTTGAACATCAGGAAGTTCATGGTTCATATACTGTTGAAGCTTGGCTTGGAGGATCTTGAGCATTACTTTGCTAGCGTGTGAGATGAGTGCAATTGTGCAGTAGTTTGAGCATTCTTTGGCATTGCCTTTCTTTGGGATTGGAGTGAAAACTGAACTTTTCCAGTCCTGTGGCCACTGCTGAATTTTCCAAATTTGCTGACATATTGAGTGCAGCACTTTTACAGCATCATCTTTTAAGATTTGAAATAGATCAACTGGAATTCCATCACCTCCACTCCTTTGTTCATAGTGATGCTTCCTAAAACCCACTTGACTTCACATTCCAGGATGTCTGGCTCTGGGTGAGTGATCACACCATCATGTTTATCTGGTTCAGGAAGATCTTTTTTGTATAGTTCTTCTGTGTATTCTTGCCACCTCTTCTTAATATCTTCTGCTTCTGTTAGGTCCATACCATTTCTGTCCTTTATTGAGCCCATCTTGGCATGAAATGTTCCTTTGGCATCTCTAATTTTCTTGAAGAGATCTCTAGTCTTTCCCATTCTATTGCTTTTCTCTATTTCTTTGCACTGATCACTGAGGAAGGCTTTCTTATCTCTCCTTGCTATTCCTTGGAACTTGCATTCAGATGGGTATAGCTTTCCTTTTCTCCTTTGCATTTAGCTTCTCTTCTTTCCTCAGCTATCTGTAAAGCCTCCTTAGACAACCATTTTGCCTTTTTGCATTTCTTTTTCTTGGGGAAGGTCTTGATCACTGCCTCCTGTACAATGTCAGGAACCTCTGACCATAGATCTTCAGGCACTTTGTCTATCAGATGTAATTCCTTGAATATATTTGTCACTTACACTGTATAATCATAAGGGATTTGTTTTAGGTCATACCTGAATGGTCTAGTGGTTTTCCCTACTTTCTTCAATTTAAGTCTGAATTTGGCAACAAAGAGTTCATGATCTGAGCCACAGTCAGCTCCCAGTCCTGTTTTTGCTGAATGTATAGAGCTTCTCCATCTTTGGCTGCAGGAATATAATCAGTCTGATTTTGGGGTTGATCATCTGCTGATGTTCATGTGTAAAGTCTTCTCTTGTGTTGTTGGAAGAGGGTGTTTGCTATGACCAGTGCATTCTCTTGGTAAAACTCTATTAGCCTTTGCCCTGCTTCATTCTGTACTCCAAGGCGAAATTTGCCTGTTACTCCACGTATTTTTTGACTTCCTACTTTTGCATTCCAGTCCCCTATAATGAAAAGGACATCTTTTTTGGGTGTTAGTCCTAGAAGGTCTTCTAGGTCTTCATAGAACTGTTCAACTTCAGCTTTTTCAGCATAACTGGTTGGGACATAGACTTGGATTACTGTGATACTAAATGGTTTGCCTTGGAAACGAACAGAGTTCATCCTGTTGTTTTTGTGATTGCACCCAAGTACTGTATTTGGGACTCTTTTATTGACTATGATGGCTACTCCATTTCTTCTAAGGGATTCTTGCTCACAGTAGTAGATATAATGGTCAGCTGAGTTAAATTCACCCATTCCAGTCCATTTTAGTTCACTGATTCCTAAAATGTCCATGTTCACTCTTGCCATTTCCAATTAGACCACTTTCAATTTGCCTTGATTCATGGATGTAACATTCTAGGTTCCTATGCAACATTGTTCTTTACAGCATCTGACTTTGTTTCCATCACCAGTCACATCCACAACTTGGTGTTGTTTTTGCTTTGGCTCCTTCTCTTCATTCTTTCTGGAGTTATTTCTCCACTGTTCTCCAGTAGCATATTGGGCATCTACTGACCTGGGCAGTTCATCTTTCAGTGTCCTATCTCTTTGCCTTTTCATACTGTTCATGGGGTTCTCAAGGCAAGAATACTGAAGTGGTTTGCCATTCCCTTCTCCAGCAGACCACGTTTTGTCAGAACTTTCCACCATGACCTGTCCATCTTGGGTGGCTCTACACAGAATGGTTCATGGTTTCACTGAATTAGACAAGGCTGTAGTCCATGTGATCAGTTTGATTAGTTTTCTGTGATTGTGGTTTTTCACTTTGTCTGCCTTCTGATGGCTAAGGATAAGTTGCTTATGGAAGTTTTCTGATGGGAGAGACTGACTGAGGGGGAAACTAGTTCTTGTTCTGATGGGCAGGGCCTTGCTCAGTTAATCTTGAATCCAATTTTCTGTTGATGGGTGGGGCTGTGTTCCCTTCCTGTTGTTTGACCTGAAGCCAAACCATGTTGGAGGTAATGAAGATAATGGGGACCTCCTTCAAAAGGTCCTGTGCTTGCACTGCCACGCTGAGTGCTGCAGATGCTACACCAGGCCACCACTGACCCATGCCTCCACCAGAGATTCCTGGACCCTCATGAGCAAGTCTGGGTCAGTCTCTTGTGGGGTCATTGCTCCTTTCTCTTGGGTCCTGGTGCATACAAGGTTTTGTTTGTGCCCTCCAAGAGTCTGTTTCACCAGCTCTTTGTAAGTTCTGGTGAATCTATGGTGGGGTTAATGGCGACCTCCTCCAACAGGGCTTATGCCTTACCCAGGTCTGCTGCACCCTGAGCCCCTTCCCTTGCAGCAGGCCACTCCTGACCCATACCTCTGCAGGAGACACTCAAACCCTCAAAGGCAGGTCTGGCTCAGTCTTTGTGGAGTCTCCTGGCGTGCACAAGGTTTTGTTTGAGCCCTCTGAGCATTTCTGGTGGATATGGGGTTTGGTACTAAACATGATTTCATCCCTCCTACCTTCTTGCTGGGGCTTCTCCTTTGCCCTTGTATGGGGGTATATTTTTTGGTGGGATCCAACATCTTCTGTCAATGCTTGTTCAGCAGTGTGTTGTAATTTTGGAGTTCTTGCAGGACAAGATGAGCGCACATCCTTCTATTCCACCAGACAGTTATTCAAAGTATACTCAAAGTATGGTTTTTCCAGTAGTTATGCATGGATGTGAAAAGTGAAAGTGAAAAGTCACTCAGTCATGTCCAACTTTTGCACCCCCATAGATTATACAGGCCATGGAATTCTCTAGGCCAGAATATTAGAGTGAGTAGCCTTTTCCTTCTCCAGGGGATTTTCCCAACCCAGGGATTGAACCAAGGTCTCCCGCATTGCAGGCAGATTCTTTACCAGCTGAGCCACTGCACCATAAAGAAGGCAGAGTGCTGAAGAATTGATGCTTTCAAATGTTTGTGCTAGAGAAGACTCTTGAGAATCCCTTGGACTGCAAGGAGATCAGACCAGTCAATCCTAAAGGAAATCAGTCTTGAATATTCATTGGAAGAACTAATGCTGAAGCTGAAGCTCCAAAACTTTGGCTACCTGATGCAAACAGCTGACTCATTGGAAAAGACCTTGATGCTAGGAAAGACTGAGGGTAGGAGGAGAAGTGGGCAACAGAGGAAGAGATGGTTGGATGGCATCACTGACTCAGTGGACATGAGTTTGAGCCAACTCTGAGAGGTAGTGAAGAATAGGGAAGCCTGGTGTGCTGCAGTCCATGGGGTTGCAGAGTCGGACATGACTGAGTGACTGAACAACAACAGAATTATGGGTGATAAAGGTAAGGCTCTAAGGACCCACTTCACTTATATCTTAGAACTAGTACTGATGGGAGAGGAAAAACCATAGACACTGCTTCTTATCACGAAAAGGTAAGGCTCAATAGTTTTCTTATGACTGTACTATTAAAAATACACTTTAGGGACTTTCCTGGTGGTCCAGTGGTTGGGAGTCTGCTTGCCAATGCAGAGAACATGAGTTTGAACCCTGGTCTGGGAGAATCCCTTATGCCTCAGGGTGACTAAGCCCCTTTGCCACAATTACTGAGCCCTTGTGCTCTAGAACCCATGCTCAGGAACAAGAGATACCACTGCAATGAGAAACCTATGCACCACAATAAGAGAAACCCCCATGCAGCAATGAAGACCCTGGGCAGGCAAAAATAAATAAAATAAATTAAGAAACAATAAACTTCAAAACAGCACATCGAAAACTTTATAGGTTACTTTGCATGATATCATGAATATTATCTATTAAACACTGGAAACAATGTCTTATTAAGGAAGTGAGGAGAGAACCTTGAATCTAGGCACTATGGGCCTAATTCAATGACAAGAAATGAAGAGAGCGTGGGATTCCCATCACCTCCTTTTTCTTACCGTAACCTTGTTTAAACACTTCAGAAATCTTTTGATGAAATACAACATTAAAGCTGGAACAGCACTTAGTCTAAGTGCCCCAGCTTGAAAGTGAAATTTAAGCACGCAGAGATTAAGTCACTTGCTCAAGGTCACAGCCTCCTTCATAACAGTTTTTCTTACTTCCAGTCCTATTCTCTTTCCTTTTGGAGTTGTTAAGAGACAGCAATGAGATCATTTTAATTTTATAACTGTCAATTTCTATATATACTTCTACATGAGACATGCTTCTATATTTTCTTTATTTTGATCAAAATTAAGTTATTGGTTAGTCTGAGATTCTTTGTGATTTGAGCTTGAATTGTTTCAAATAGAACCCATTACCTTGGAAAACTTGAATCCTTTCCTCCTCATTGCAGTATTCCTTCTTTTTCTATAGATACTTGTCTAGAGAAGGTCCATTACTATGTATATTTCAACCATTTTATTAGTCATTCTTACAATTTAAGTTTGATTTTCGTTAACTGCCAGGTGTTAGGCAGCTGCTCTGCTCATTTTGGGTTCATCCTAATTTTTGTGTTCCACTTTTACCAGCCTGTACTGTTTTGAACAGGCTATCTTAATAGCTTGGCCTAATTCCAAGTTACAAAATAGATTTGTAATTAGTTAGATACTTGCCAAATCTAGTTGATTTCAAAATGAACCATAGTTTTAAAATATCTTTCACTAATTTTTTACTAGTGGTTTTACATAATTTTATTTGCAATTTTGGATTAAAAAATAGTTATTTCATAATGATAAAGTCTAGGAATGCAAAGTAATTCTTAATTTGTTCTACATGATACATAAGCCACAGGCATTCCAACAAAGGGATTATTATGTTAGTTCTATCTTTCTTATTAAAGTTGGTATCTTGCAGACATTTATTGCATATTCAGTTTTATTAGTTTCAAAAAAGAAGCATTTCCTGTCTTCCTTCTGCAGACTCAAGTGACAAATAAGCTTATTGATCACCAGGTCAACCTGTGGTAACAAAAATTTTGAAAGTCTGTGTGATCAAAATGTTGTTTTATTTTGACTCGGTGACATTAAGAATTTCTTGGGTTGACACAGTATTCACCAGCTCAGATTGTCTCACTGACTCGATGACTTTATCAACAAAGAGTTGGAATCCTAGTAAATGAGCAGTATAAGGGGGTACTTGTCTGGTTGAGCTGAGTCTGGGTTTATAGGCCATGCCATTTCCTGACCTCTGTTCAGGGACTGAAGATCCCTGGGCAGAAAGTCCTTTTGAAAAGGTCTTGTTCTTTCCAAAAATCCCTATGTAGTATCTCTAGCTAGATTGCCCTTCTAGGTTAAAGAGCAGACCTAGTCTTTAGCAATAATTCTCTCTGGGCTCACGGAAGTTGTACAAAATATTGATTGAGCTAACTGCCTAAACTTTTGTAGGAAGGGTTCAACTCACTGAAGTTCTTTGGATTACAGCCCAATTAGTCTGATAACCCATGTAGTTTTTAAGGTGACTACATCTCATTTTCTTGTACCTCAACTGCTGTAATGTTTTCACAAAAAATTCCCTTTCAAATCTTAGACATTTAAAATACAGCTAACTTCTTCTCACACTCATATTCTGAGACCATATAAAAGCCATCAAACTGTTGACTCACATTGCTTGAATAGCTCTGAGTTTCTTCACTTTGGTAGGCTACCCTTTCTGCCAGTCCTTACTTATTCCAGTTCCTTTGATTTTCCTAGTGAATGTAGTGACTTGTGTGGCTATTATTGCTTATATATAGAGTATTTTAATATATGTTCCATTTTGGAGCAGCTCTCCATGCTGGGACCCACCAAGTCAAACTGAAATGCATTTTATGAGAATCTGAAGAATAGTTCTTTGGATGCTCTATGTATCATTGGGACCTACATGCCTGTAGTATTAAGGTAAAAGAAATATTTTAGAAGTAAAAGTTATTGACTCAAAAATATGAAGCACATGTACAGATACATATAATTTATATTTCATGTAAAATCTGAGTACCTTTCAATATGTTTGGTATGTAGTAGGATGAAGCAAAAAGTTAAAATACTCAAGGTCTAGAAAGCTGTTAAAATGCCTTAGTTTCTATGGAAGACATTAAATTTAAAATTAGTGATCTATGTCTGAAAGCAGCAGAATATACCTTCTTTTCAAGTGCACATGGGACATTCTCTAGGATACATTACATGTGTGTGCTAAGTTGCTTCAGTAGTGTCCGACTCTTTGCAAACCTATGGACTGTAGCCTGCCAGGCTCCTTTGTCCAAGGGATTCTCTGGGCAAGAATACTGGAGTGAGTTGCCATGCCCTCCTCCAGGGAATCTTCCCAATCCAGGGATTGAAATCATGCTGCCTGCAGCTCCTTCATTGCAGGCAGATTCTTTACTGCTGAGCCACCAGAGAGGCCCAATACATTACATACTAGGCCACAAAGCAAGCCTCAGTAAGTTTTAGAAAATTAAAGTTATATCAAGCATCTTTTCTAGCCACAATGCTATGAGATTAGAAATCATCTTCAAGGGAAAAAAATGCAAAACTCATAAACACATGGAGGCTGAACAACACGCAACAAAATAAGCAATAGATCACTGAAAAAGTGAAAGAGGAAATAAAAAAATATCTACAAACAAATGAAAACACAATATTCCAAAATCTCTGGGATGCAGTAAAAGCATTTCTAAGGGAGAAGTTTATAATGATACAAGCTTATCTCAGGAAACAAGAAAAAGCTCAAACAACCTGACCTCACACTTAAAGCAACAAGGGAAATAAGAACAAACAAAACCCAAAGTTAGTATAAGGAAAGAAATCATAAAGATCTGAGCAGAAATAAATGTAATAGAGACTAAGAAAACAGTAGAAAAGATGAATGAAACTAAAAGCTGGTTCTTTGAAAAGATAAACAAAAGTGATAAACCTTTAGCTAGACTCATCAGGAAAAAAGGGAGTGAGCCCAAATCAAAAAATTAGAAATGAAAAAGGAGAAGTTACAAGCAACTCCTCCACAGAAACACAAAGACCATAAGAGACTACTATAGGTAACTACATGCCAATAAAATGGACAACCTAGTAGAAATGGACAAATTCCTAGAAAGGTACAATCTCCCAAGATTGAACCAGGAAGAAACAGAAAATATGAGGAGACCAATTACAAGTACTGAATTTGAAACTATGATTAAAAACAAAAGTCCAGGACAGATGGCCTCAGAAGAGAATTCTATCAAACACTCAGAGAAGAGTTAACATCAATCTTTCTGAAACTATTCCAAAAAATTGAAGAGGAAAGGAACACTTCCAAAATCATTCTATGAGGCCACCATCACCTTGATATCAGAACCAGAGATGCCACAATATAAGAAAATTACAGGTCAATATTATTGATAAGCATAGACACAATAATTCTCAATAGAATACTATCAAGCCAAATCCAACAATACATTAAAAATCATATACCATGATCAAGTGGTATTTCTTCCAAGGATGCAAGGATTTTTCAATATCTGCAGATCAATCAGTGTGATATACCATGTTAATAAATTGAAGAATAAAAACCATATGATCATCTCAGTAGATGCAAAAAAAGCTTTTGATAAAATTCACAATCCACTTATGATAAAAAAAAAAAAACAACTCTCCGGAAAGTGCGCATAGAGAGAATCTACCTTAACATAATGTAGTCATATACGCCAAACTCACAGCTAACATCATAGCCAATGGTGAGAAACTAAAAGCATTTCCTCTAAGATCAGGAACAAGACAAGGATGTCCACTCTCACCACTTTTATTCAAAATAGTTTTGGAAGTCCTACCCACAACAATTAGAGAAGAAAAAGATATAAAAGTGTTTCAAATTGGAAAAAAAGAAGTAATACTGTTACTGTTTGCAGATGACACAATACTACGCATAGAAAAATCCTAAAGATGCTACCAGAAAATTACTAGAGCTCAACAAAGGATTCATTAAAGTCACAGGATATAAAATTAATATACAGAAAACTGTTGCATTTTTACACACTAATAACAAAAGATCAGAAAGGGAAATTAAGTAAAATAATCCCATTTACCACTACACTAAAAAGAATTAAAAAGCTAGGAATAAACCTACCTACGAGCATAAATGTGTACTCCAACAACTGTAAGATGCTGATGAAAGAAATCAAAGATGACACAAACAGATGGAAATCTACCCCGGGTACTTGGATTGGAAGAATAACTATTGTCAAAATGACTATACTACCGAAGGCAAGCTACAGATTTAATACAGTTTTGTTCAGTTGCTCAATCGTGTCCGACTCTTTGTGATCCCATGGACTGCAGCATGCCAGGGTTTCCTGTCCATCATCATCTCCCGGAGCTTGCTCAAACTCACGACCATTGAGTCAGTGATGCCATCCAACCATCTCATCCTCTGTCATCCCCTTCTCCTCCTGTCTTTAATCTTTCCCAGCATCAGGGTCTTTTCCAATCAGTCAGTTCTTCGCATCAAGTGGCCAAAGTATTGGAGCTTCAGCTTCAGCATCAGTCCTGCCAATAAGTATTCAGGATTGATTTCCTTTAGAATTGACTGGTTTGAGCTCCTTGCAGTCCAAGGGACTCTCAAGAGTCTTCTCCAACACCACAGTTCAAAAGCATCAATTCTTCAGTGCTCAGCTTTCTTTATAGTCCAACTCTCAAGATATCAAAGATGGATAGTCCTGGAATTCTTATGGAATCAACATTAGCACTCACCTGTTAACCATTAGCACCATAGTAAATATTTGAGGGGTTGATTCTTGATTTATGTCTACCAATTTAAGAGGTATAAACCATCTGCAGCTCATAGGAGACTCCTAGCCAAGAGCTTTAAGGTGATGATTCTTGGGTATCCTCCAGAAACAGATACTTTTCAAGAAGAGAGATATTTGGATCAAGGCTTCCCAGGTGGTACTAGTGGTAAAGAGCCCACCTGCCAATGTAGGAGACAAGAGATTCAGGTTCAATTCCTGGATCAGGAAGATCCCCTGAAGAAGGAAATGGCAACCCACTCCACTGTTCTTGCCTGGAGAATGCCAGGGACTGAAGAGTCTGGCAGGCCACAGTCCACGGGGTCTCAAAGTGTTGGACAGAACTGAAGCGACTTAGCGCGCTTGCACACACACACACTTGACAGCTATATGAAGTAGACAACTTCTACCCAAGACCCACAGAATTAGATCTAGCTGACTAAACCACAGGTTATCATGATTTAATCTGAGTGCTTTTGTTCTTTATCTTCTCCAGGTGTTTTTTACACTTTATGCTGCTTTCAGTTTCTGGATCTGCTAACATTCACTTGTTATTCTTTAACTGATATGTGTTCAGTGCCTGGCTATGAGCTCCTTGCAGTCCAAGGGACTCTCAAGAGTCTTCTCCAACACCACAGTTCAAAAGCATCAATTCTTCGGTGCTCAGCTTTCTTTGTAGTCCAACTCTCACATCCATACATGACCACTGGAAAAACCATAGATTGACTAGACGGACATTTGATGGTAAAGTAATGTCTCTGCTTTTTAACATGCTGTCTAGGTTGGTCATAGCTTTTCTTCCAAGGAGCAAGCATCTTTTAATTTCATGGCTGCAGTCACCATCTGCAGTGATTTAGGAGCCCCCCAAAATAAAGTCTCTCACTGTTTCCACTGTTTCCCCATTTATTTGCCATGAAGTGATGGGACCACATGCCATGATTTTAGTTTCCTGAGTGTTGAGTTTTAAGCCAACCTTTTCACTCTCCTCTTTCACTTTCATCAAGAGGCTCTTTAGTTCTTCGCTTTCTGCCATAAGGGTGGTGTCATCTGCATATCTGAGGTTATTGATATTTCTCCCAGCAATCTTGATTCCAGCTTGTGCTTCATCCAGCCCAGCATTTCTCATGATGTACTCTGCACATAAGTTCAATAAGCAGGGTGACAATATACTGCCTTGATGTACTCCTTTTCCAATTTGGAACCAGTCTATTGTTCCATGTCAAGATTTAATACAATCCCTATCAAATTACCAATTTTTCACAGAACTGGAACAAATAATTTTAAATTTTGCATGGAAACATAAAAGACCCTGAATAGTCAAAACAACCCCAGGAAAGAAGAGAGCTCGAGGAATCATGCTCCTTGACTTCAGACTGTAGATTCAAAACAGTATGGTACTGGCACCAAGACAGATTTACAGATCAAGAGAACAGAATAGAAAGCCCAGAAATAAACCCACACACCTATGGTCAATTAATCTACAACAGAGGAGGCAAGAAAATTCAATGGAAAAAAAGACAGTCTCTTCAATAAGTGGTGCTGGAAAAACTGACAGCTACCTGTAAAAGAATGAAATTAGAACATTCTCTAATACCACATACAAAAATAAACTCAAAATTTAAAGCCAAATACTATAAAACTCCTAGAGGAAAACATAGGCAGAATACTCTTTGACTTAAATCACACCAATATCTTTTTGGATACACCTCCTAGAGTAATGAAAATAAAAAGAAAAATAAACAAATGGGAAATTTGTTTATTTATTAAAAACTAATTAAAAACTTTTGCACATTAAAGGAAATCATAAACAAAACAAAAAGACAGCCCATAGAATGGGAGAATATATTTGCAAACAAAGTGGCCAACAAGGGATAAATCTCCAAAATATACAAACTGCTCATGCAGCTCAAAATCAAAAAAACAAACAACCCAATCAGAAAGCAGGCAGAAGATCTAAATAGACATTTCTCCAAAAAGACATACTGATGGCCAAAAAACACATAAAAAGATGTTCAACATGGTTTATTATTAGAGAAATGCAAATCAAAGCTTCAATGAGATATCACTTCAAACTGGTTAGAATGGCCTTCATCAAAAAGTTTACAAACAATAAATGCTGGAAAGAATATGGAGAAAAGTGAATCTTCCTACACCGTTAGTAGGAATGTAAATTGGTATAGCCAGTATGGAGAACAGTATGGAGGGTCCTTCAAAAAGTAAAAATAGTTGTCATATGATCCAGCAGTCCCACTCTTGGCCATATATCTGGAGAAAACCGTAATTTGAATAGATATATGCACACTAGCGTTCACACTAGTACTATTTACAAGAACCAAGACATGAAAGCCACCAAAATACCCATCAACAGATGAACAGATAAAGATGTGGTATTTATATACAATGAAATGCTATCCAGCCACAAAAAAAGAATACAATTTTGTCATTTACAGGAATATGGATGGACTTGGAGGGCATTATGCCAAGTGAAATAAATCAGAGAATGATAAATACTTATGATATCACTTATATGTGTAATCTAAAAAATACAACAAACTAGTGAACATAACACAAAGAAGCAGACTCACAGATACAGAGGACAAAATAGTGGTTACTAGTGGGGGAGGCCCTGGAGAAGGAAATGGCAGCCCACTCCAGTACTCTTGCCTGGAAAAGTACTCCTCTGCCATGAGCGGAGGAGCCTGGTAGGCTACAGTCCATGGGGTCGCCACGACTGAGTGACTTCACTTTCACTTTCATTGAGGGAGGGGCTGGAGGGGGCAACACAGGGGTGGTGGAGTGGGAGGTAGATACTGCCGGGTGTAAAATAGGCTCAAGGATGTGTTGTCAACATGAGGAATATAACCAATATTTTGTAATAACTGTAAATGGAAAGAAATCTTTAAAAACTGTATAAAAATTAAAAACAAAATTAGCAATCCATGGAATACTAGATGTGACAGATGCCACAAAAATCATTTATTTCAATTCCTTTCTCTCCAGCCTTTAATACTTGCTTATTTTCTCACAGATGAAGAAAGAACCCAGACAGGGTTCTGAGATTCTCCTAAATTCACAGAACCAGTTAGGGACACAGCTTGGTTGACTCCACAAGTCTTTTGTCTCCTGACACAGCTTTTTTTTTTGTTTTTAAAGGTGGTGCATCATTGCCCACAACAGTTTATGGGTATAACAGGAAAAGGTCAATTATATTCTAAGTTGGGAGACTTCCCTTGTGGTCCAGGGGCTAAGACTCTGTGCTCCCAATGTGGGGGTCCAGGTTCCATCCCTGGTCAGAGAACTAGATCCTACATGCTGTAACTAAGAGCTAACATTTGCTACAACTAAAGATACCATGTGCTGCAATGAAGATCAATGATCCTGTGTTCAGCAACTAAGACCTTGTGCAGCAACCCCTCCCCCAAAAAAAATTTAAGTTGGAACTAAGTTAAGAATTGATGCTTTCGGGAGGGGACGTATGTACACCTATGGTTAATTTATGTTGATGTATGATAGAAATCAAACTAATATTTTAAACCAATCATCAATTAAAAATTAAAAAAAATTAAAGTAATCCTCATAAATAAAAAGAAAAAAGCACTGATGCTTTTGAGCTGTGGTGCTGGAGAAGACTCTTGAGAACCCCTTGGATAGTAAGGAGATCAAATCAATCAATCATAAACAATATCAACCCTGAATACTCATTGGAAGGACTGATGATGAGGCTGAAGCTCCAGTACTTTGGCCACCTGATGTGAAGAGCCAACTCATTGGAAAAGACCCTGATGCTGGGAAAGACTGAAGGCAGAAGAAGAAGAGGGCAACAGAGGATGAGATGGTTGGATGGCATCACTGATTCAATGGCATGAACTTGGGCAAACTCCAGGAGATGGTGAGGGACAGGCATGCTGCTGTCCATGGGGTCTCAAACAGTCGGACATGACTAGGTGACTTAATGGCAACAATAAGATGTAATTTCAGCATTTCATCAAGGTTTTCAAAAGAAAGAATGTAAAAATAAATTTTAGACTCTCAGCTCCTGTAAGATTAGGACCAGTGTTGTAGAACGGGGGCTATTCTGAATCTTTCCTAATGCTGTCATGTGTTATAGACGGCATCTCAGGGCATACTTCCCAAAGCTGCAGGAGATGGAGTGTTTAAGGGGACAAGAGAGTATATCCAGTATGTTTGGAGTTGTTGCTTTCCAGAGCAGTCAGAATGGCTGCTGCAGAAGAGACCAAAAATACTCATGAATATTCTTGCGTGCATTGTGCTCAGTCGTGTCCGACTCTTTGCAGCCTCATGCACTGTGGCCTACCAGGTTCCTCTGTCCATGGGATTTGCCAGGCAAGAATACTGGAGCGGGTTGCCATTTCCCTCTCCAGGCAATCTTCCCAGCCCATGGATCAGACCTGCATCTCTTGCACCTCCTGAATTGCAGGTGGATTATTTATCACTGTGCCGACTGTGAAGTCCAAATACTGATGAGCTCCCTACATTTCCCAGTTTTGTATTTGACTAGCTCTGCAATAAAATATGAGTGAAAATTTTGGCTGTCACTTCTAGGTCTGTGTGATAGTGCATTTTTTGTGTACTGCTCAGTCCCTCTCTCTACATCCCCAACCTCCAACCCACTATCCACATGGGGATAAGAAGCAAAGAATTCCAAGATGATGGTAAAAACTCGAAAAGGAGCCAGGTAACAGTCATGGGTAAGAGAAGAGTCACCCAGTAAAACTGTCCCACTCCAGAGGATTTCATGTGAAGAACTTTGTGCTCTCCAGGTTTGTGACTGTTACAATAGCTTATATTAATTACCTAAACACACCCAACTGTCTTTTAAATGTTAGTTATTAATTTGACTCTGATGGCCTGGGAATTAACATGAAGCAGTAGCTTTAGAGGAGAAGGCAATGGCACCCCACTCCAGTACTCTTGCCTGGAAAATCCCATGGATGGAGGAGCCTGGTAGGCTGCAGACCATGGGGTCGCTAAGAGTTGGAAACCACTGAGCGACTTGACTTTCACTTCTCACTTTCATGCATTGGAGAAGGAAATGGCAACCCACTCCAGTACTCTTGCCTGGAGAATCCCAGGGACGGGGGAGCCTGGTGGGCTGCTGTCTATGGGGTCACACAGAGTCAGACACGACTGAAGCGACTTAGCAGTAGCAGCAGTAGCTTTAGATGGTATCAGACAATTTCTCTAATATATTGAATAATTATTTCATCATATCAAATGCAGTCTTCCAGACTGTTGTGCAGTAATGTAACATAGTTTATCTAAAGTTTAAGCCCACAATTTTTTTTCTCAACAGATATTATTTTCACATTGATTACACAGTCCCTAAGGTTGTATCATATAGTTTCTCTGGTCATTCAGATATAGATATTTAAACCTATATGTCTTCCTTCCAGAGACAAATGACTGTATAATGACTCTTTGCATGTGATTGCACATAGACTAAACTGCTGTAATGAAGAGTCCCCTCCCTCACCCCAAAACACTCTGATTCAAACAAGCAGGAGTTGATTTTTCTGTTATTAGTCTAGAATAGGCCCACAGTGAGGCTGCCCAGGGCCCACACCCTATCAATCTTGTTACTTTTCCAACCCAGGTGGAAGCAAGCACCACATCTGTATGTTTGAGTCTGCACCATGGAGTGCAAGCAATGTCTTTCCTAAACTACATGATGCAAAAGTTGAATGTATCACTTTTGTTCATACTCTATTTGCTGAAACAGTCACACGTCCACCCCTGGCTAGAAAATGTGGTCTTAAGCTCTGTAGCTGTGTGTCCAGACAAAACACGTGTATTCTGCTATAAAAAGGAAGGAGAAGAAGGGACATGGGGATACAGCAGTTTTTACCTGACTAACCACATTGGGACTTTCAGCCACATTTGACTATCAGAAGGAATCTGTCGTATTTTGTACTATTCTACAGTTAATACCCTTGCAAATGAAAATCATTGACATCCCCTGAAATAATAAACAGTACCTTTATTATCATATGGCAATCTTTTATTTTTTTCCAATTTTCAAGGAATGAAGGCATGGAACACGTACTTTCCTGCAATATTTTTTAACGTGTTACTCTATGAACCTTCATGTATTTTCTCTTGGATTTAGGAAGTTCTGAAGGCAGGAGATGAGTCAAAAGACTTGTCATTGATCAATCAGAATGGGTGCCAGGGGTAAACAAATGGGACACCCATACAGGCATCTACCAGCTGAGTGTCAATCCTGTCTAGGGTGGGGAAAACTCAACAGGAGTTTGTTTAGAGTGAAATGAAGAGTCTCATGGAAATAATTTATCCTCAGGGAAGTGAAAGCAGAAATTCAAAAGTTTGGCTTGGAAGAAGGGAGACTGTGCGTTGTCTGTCACTCAGAATGTTGCCACGAGTTCAGATTTTAAGTCCTAAATCAAGAAGTCTGTAATAACAGGGCAAATAATATGTGTGTGTGTGTGTGTGTGTGTGTGTGTGTGTGTGTGTGTGTGTGTGTATTTCCCTCCTTCCCAATAAAAATAAAAGTCTTTATAGGCTATAGGAACAAAGATGTCAGTAACATGGTAGTGATGCAATTGAAAGATTCCATGCTGGGATCTTTGACAGTATCAGGAGACAGAGCCCTTCAGTCAGATGACAATGCCCTCAGTGTCTGGCATCAGCACTCTGAGAGCTGGAGCAATGGGGATGTGGCTGTGCCTTTGGTGGGGGTTAGTCGCAGTAGATCCCTCAGTGAGCACAGGAGCAGAGCTGCTGCATAAGGAACTGGCATTAACAGAAGATTTTGCAGAAAAGTGGAGCAAGAGAGGAGGGAATTCTTGAGTGGTCAAGAATTCTGAAGGTGGTTTGATATGGAATGTGTGTGTGGTCCCCATTGGACTCTCAGAAATATTTGAGAGGAAGGTGAGAAAATCAGGAATTTGTTCCTACATGACGGATGGGAGTGAAGACTGGGAGAGGCTGTTTAGTGACATTTACTGTGACACTTTCTCTATTAATAGGGACTCACAGCTAGTGTTCTTGATCTATTTGATCTAGGACTTGAGGCCTTATCTGGTAGAGCTCCAAGCCTTGCTGCCTGTCCCCCTTGGCCTTTGCCACTGATTTGCCTAGCCTCTCAGAGGAGGGAAGGGCTCCAGCCTGGCACACTTTTCACTCAAGGAATAAGCATCCTGAGGCTGAAATTAATGATCCTCTTTACTAAAGTATCCCCCATTTCATTTAATTTTATTGTTTCTTCTGTTACCTTGGCCACTCTTTTAGCATTTGCTGCTTCTGATTCAAGGCTCTAATGACAAGATGGAAACCATACTATTAAGCAATTTCCTTTCTTCTAATCTTTGTAGAATGGAATTTTCTATTCTAATGATGTCTGCCTATCATTAGTCTTGCCTCTTAACTTTAACCTCTTAATTTTATTTGGCAAAATATCTCACCAGAGGGAAGAATGTAAAAGTCACTTTATAAACTGGCTTATGAAATGATTTGAGATTGGCTTAGTTGTGATGTATTAAAAATGTTTTAACAAGTGCATTTCATGGTAGAAAGATTAAGGACAATGGCATAAACTCAGCTCATGATCCCTAAATAGAAAAAAAAAAAGAGTGCTGTGATGAACTGGGTCTATACCAAGCCCTGAAGGTACAATGGTGAATACAACAGACATGAATTTTCACATTGTTCCCTAGGTCTCTTGTTTCATGTTAGTATAATTCCATTTTGGGCAGAAAAATCAGGCTTTAAAAATTCAAATGGACTTCCAAAATGTAAACTTGTTAGTTTGGAATTCTAGATCCCAACAATTAGTCCACAAAATATCTTGAGAAGTGAATTTTCTTCTGGTTAGTTTGAGACAACCCAACTGACTCTTTGAAGAACTGTCACAGTTACCAACCTGGTCCCAGGTTGTTCTCTTGTCTTGGAATTCCTGGCCTGCTACTTGTCCTAAGGCAAGTCTCTCCATCTTTAGAACCTAGTTCAATGATGAATCTTCCTAAAACCTTTGCAAATAGATGTAGTCTCATTTGTATCATGATTAAATCCAACATCATAGTTACTCTGACTTAACTTTCTTAAATTACCATTAGCCTACACATTGCAATTGGGTGAATTAGAAAAAAGTACTTCTTCTTCAAGATATTTTACTTTTACCTATTGGGAAATTGTTGTAATATGTTACAGTAAAATAATTACAGTCATCTGTGAGAAAAGTTACAACCATACAAATCTACTGTATCTAAGAAATATAAGAAGTCCCTGAGATTCTGTTGGCCTTTAGATGGTCACCCAGGTTTTACTTACTAGGTTGTGATTTGCCATTGTTCATGGTTAGTGGTGTGCTAGTAAATTCTGAATACCTGGCTTCCTGGGAAAATCAACCAATGAACCAACCAGCCAATCCTGATTTATAGTGTTAGCTGATATCAAATTACCAAGATGACATCAACTGGCTTGCAAAATCCATGAAAATTTAAAAATTGGCTCTCATGAGATAGTGCTGACTCCAGTACATAATGGGCTTGGCTTTGCTAATTCATTTTTTATATCTACAGAACTCAATAAATATTGACTCAGCAGTCCCACTCCTGGGCCTATATCCGTAGCAAATGATTTTTTCAAAAAGACGCATGCACACCAGTGTTCAGTGCAGCACTATTTATAGAGAGCACATAGAAGCAACCTAAATGTCCACCAACAGATGAACGGATAAAGAAGAGGTGGTATATATATACAATGGAATATTAGGCATAAAAAAGAATGAAATTGGGGCATTTGTAGAGATGTGGATGGACCCAGAGTCTGTCATTCAGAGTGAAGTAATTCTAACAGAGAAAACAAATCAAATACCATATATTAGCCATATGTGTGGAATCTAGAAAAATGGTACTGATGAACCTATTTGCAGGGTAGGAAATAGAGACATAGACATTTGCACATATTAATATATACACTCCCATGTGTAAAAGAGATAGCCAGTGGAAGTGCAGCCTGGTGCTCTGTGATGACCTAGAGGAGTGGGATGAGGGTGTGTATGAGAGGGAGGTCCAAGAGGGAAGAGATATCTATATACATACAGCTGATTCATTTTGTTGTACAGCAGAAACCAACACAACACTGTAAAGCAACTATACCCCACCAAAAAATATAAAAAAATAAAACTCTCAGAAAAACACATTTGGGAAATGCTTCATGACATTGAATTTGACAATGATTTCTTTAACACCATAAGCACAGGTAATGAAAGAAAATAGATAAAATAAGCCATACAAAAATTAAAAACTTTTGTGCATCAATAGTTACAGTCAACAAAGTGAGAAGGCAACTCATGGAATGGGAGAAAATATTTGCAAACCATGTATCAGATACGGGGTCTACTACTCAACAAGAAATCAGCCTGATTAAAAAATGGGCAAAAGATTTGAATAGACACTTAACCAAAGAAGATATACAAATAACCATTAAGTAAATGAAAGGATGCTCAACATCAGTAATAATTTTTTTAAAATGCAAATACGAATGCAAACCACAATGAGATACTATTTCACACCCATAAGGATGGAAAACCAAAATAAAACAGAAGAAAGTAACAAATGTTGGCAAGGAGGTGGAGAAATTGGAACCCTTGCGCAGCTGGTAGAAATGTAAAATGGTGTAACTACTAGGGAAAACAGTATGGCAGTTCATCAGAAAATTAAACAGAATTACAGATCCTGCAATTTCGCTACTGAGTATACACCCAAAAGAATTG
Organism: Giraffa tippelskirchi; assembly: GCF_054371585.1. Lineage (NCBI taxonomy): Eukaryota > Metazoa > Chordata > Mammalia > Artiodactyla > Giraffidae > Giraffa > Giraffa tippelskirchi. The sequence goes on along the minus strand of NC_137276.1, from coordinate 125,177,124 downwards.
AAAGCAAGGTCTCAAAGAGATATTTGCATGCTCTTTTTCATTAGCAGTATTATAGAATAGCCAAAGCAGAATCAACTTAGGTTTTCATTGATATGTGAAGGGATTAATAAAATGTGGCATATATATATACACACAGAGAGAGAGAGAGAATGAATTACTCAGTCTTAGAAAGGAAATTCTAATGCATGCTGCAACATAGAAGAATCTTAAGGACATTATACTACGTGAAATCAGCCAGAAAACTAGAACATATGATTTCATTTATATGAGGTACTTAAAGAAGTCACATCCATACAGACAGAAAGTAGAATGGAGGTTGCCAGGAGCTGAGGGAAGGGAAGAATAGAGTTATTGCTTAATGGTTTTGTAGTTTCAGTTTGGTAAAATAAAAAGATTATGGAGTTGGGTGGTGGCAACAATGTGAATGTCCCTAACACTACAAAACTGCGACACTTAAAAATGGTTAAGATGGTAAATTTTATGTCATATATATTTTACCACAGTTGAAAAAACAAAACAAAATCTTTGACTAGTATTGTAGAAGTTAAGCTCTTAAATTGCATTTCACTGAGTCACTGAATGAGTACCTAAACGCAACTGGCTGAAAGGACAACTGCCAAGAAAGCAGCGAGTGCCTACCTTCCTAGAGCTGTCATCAGCCAGCACTTAAGTAGCCTCAGGAAAAAAATAAAAAAAATAAAAATGAAGAAGCCCTAAGCAATGCAAATATGAAACTTACAGGTATTGTACCTGAAAAAATTCAAGAATATGCTTGGTGTTGCTACCAAGGACAACAGCATTTGCCAGTGTAACTATCTCTTTAATATTTGAGCACTGGGGTAATATATCTTTTTTATGACACACTTCTGAGGCTGAAGTACAGAAGTTCCTGAGAACATAGCAATTCATTAGCTTGCCTAAGGTAAAAATAATACCTATAAATAACCTTTCAGGAAAACGCAATGTGCCAAGTGCAGTAAAATTTCAAGGCTGTCTTATGATTATTATTTCCTTGGTCCTGGGTTTCTATTTTCTCAAAGCTTTGCCTAAACAATTTACATTTTAGCTACTTTAGTGGATAAAGCTATAAATATTTTCCTGACATATTAGTGCTTATACAAGGAAGGTCCTCTTCATGGTTAATTAGTTTTCATGCTGAGATGACAGGTGGGTGATAGGCAAGGCTCGTTAAGTGTCAAACACCTAACTTCTATAAGATAGATTATGTTTATTTTATAAAGGTCAATGTTGGACTTTTTGCATGAGTGACTCAATTATGACTATGCACATTAGTTGAGAATAATGGCAACTCATATCTAGTTATCTCAAACTGGTGTTGTGTCCATATACTTCACTATCTAATAACAGATAAGTGAAGAATAATAAATATCCTTTGACCAACATTTTATAGTTGTATATATTTTGCTATTAGAAGATAATAGCGAATATTTATATTGTGCATTTTCTGTAGCTGCTGTAACAAATTAACACAAAGTTATGACTTAAAACAACATAAATTTGTTACATTACAGTTTTGTAGATCAGAAGTTGGAGAGTGGTCTCCCTGGGCCAAAATGGTCCCTGCTTGTCCGGTCCCTCCTGGAAGTGCTAGGGAAGAATCCACTCCCTCACCTTTTCTAGCTTATAGAAGCAGCCTTCACCCCTTACCTCGTGACCCTCTTTGTTTATCTTCAATTATCTACAGCTGGTCATTTTCTCATATTGCCTGGGTTTGAGTTCTACCTCTAGCTTCTCTTTTAAGAACCCGGTGATTACACTGGACCTGCCTGTACAACCCAGGATACTCTCACCTTAAGATCAGCTGATCAGCAAACTTAATTCCATCTGCAAACTTTAATTCACCTTTACCCCATGCCCTCACATCTTTACAGGTTTTGGAAATTAGGATGTGGATCTCTTCGAGTGGGGAGAGAGGTGTTATTCTGCCTACCACAGAATCACAGGACAAAAATACATTTACATTTTTACACTCTACTTCTGAGCAAACTAAGCTTCAAAGGAGTTAAGCAGCTTTCCCAAGATTTCTGTGCCAATGCCATTTTCCGAGCAAAGTAAAGGTACTTGCATAACTGTTTTCCCCCAGATCATCATTTCACTCAAAACTTCAATTTTGTTTTGAGTGTGCTGCTTTTGCTTTTTCTTACTTTTGAAGAAATCTTCTGCTATTTAAAGGATTGCACGTTTTTTGTCTTTTCTGTTTCAAGAGTCTAGAGAGAAAAATGATTCGACAGGGATTAAGTAAGTGACTCACCTAGAGCAACAGAACAGAAAATATGGTAAAAATAAAAATAAAATTCTAGTCTTTAAGCCAAAGCCCTCATGTTTTTAAAGATCTACAGGTTTAATCAAGATATTAAATTTCAATGTAGTTGAAAACACAATTTGCTGGCAACTGGTACAGTAACCTTTTCATAGAGGTATGTGTAATTATGACCATTTTGAAGAATAAATTGAAGCTTAGAGGAGCCAAATGCTTGCTGTGTCAGCATTTGGCTAGTCCTTGCCCTGTGTGTCCCTGTGTCTATATGGAGCACTCTGGATTCAAATTTTTCCACAACACTGTGACCTAGTTCTTCTGCACTGTAATATCTTTAGCCATCTCCAAAAGGTTCGATTTGCAAAACATTCAATCTGCCCAACTTCTGGTTTAGAAAAAGCCTTGATCTTTACTGATTTTAATTCTGAGATGATGGAAATGCAAAGAAATTATTTGCTTAATGCAGTGATTTAGCAACAGAACTAGAATGAGTAGTATTCTAAATTCCCAGTAATAGAAACAAATGTTATCTTTATCACATAAATTCTGGCAAATGCAAAAAATGCACAGAACTTCTTTCAAAGTAAAATGACAGTGAATAAACTTTGAGAATAGTTTAAGATACCTGGGGGGGGGGGAAGGCCCTTTTCTTGGTATAAGACATGTCAAGAGCTGTGAATAATGAACAACTGTTTCAGTCTCAGAGTGCATACTCCCCTTGGCTGTGTCCTTCCAGAATTAGCATTGCTACCTAGAGTAATGGGGTTCTTATGTACTTTAGTTGCCTAATTTTGTATGAGGTGTGTGTGTGTGGAGTTGCTCAGTCATGTCGAACTCTTTGTGACCCCATGGACTGTAGCCCCCCAGGCTCCTCTGTCCATGGAATTTTCCAGGCAAGAATACTTGAGTGGGTTGACATTTCCTACTCCAGGGTCACATAGCAATATTCTTTATCTCATTTTCCAATTGTCAAAACCCCATCCATCCTGTCAAATACAATGTATTACTTCTAACAGAATGTCTTTGCCATACTAGGAAAATCCCCTGAATTCTCAAGTTGTGTTTTCTCTGTATTTCTTGGCATATCACACATTCAGCTGCATAAGTATTTGTGTACATTTTAATGTCTGTACTAAAAGTCCAGCTGTTTTCATTTATTTTTATCTGCTAATGATCCCGCTAGAAGGTAATCTTCTAAGGACTCTTTTATATGCAATATACTGCATCACACATAAGAGCTGGTCAACATTTGGTCAATGAATAAGTGAATGTGTGTAGTGGACAACTGCAGTGCCCACCAAAGACTATCACTTTATCTTGCTTTGTTTTTTCTATTTTTATTTTGTTTCTAGTAGAGTACCTTGAATATAGCATATGCTCAATACGTGTTTACTGCTATAATTGTTTAAAACACTAAATATTCTTTTAAAAATAACAAAGGCTTATATAAAGTAATAAATTGGAAACTGTATTGTTTCCTATAAAAGATACTAGTTTTGCCAAGACATGGCAAAAGATAGAATCCTGATGAAAACTAATGAATAAAATTACTTAAGCTTTAAAAATAAAAAAGATATGTTTTGGGAATTTTAGCTATTAGTGAGTTGATATTGATAGGCTAAAATCCATTTTATAGTGACATTGAAAACTGATAGTAAATTTATATAGATTTTGGATGTCAATATATCTTGATTTGGTCACTGGTCTTGTCATTTACTGTCTTTGTGAATTTGGGCAAATTAGTTAAACTCTCAAACTCAAATTCACCATCTATAAAATAGGAGTATTAACATTAACTCACAGGGAAGCTACAGTAAATGGAAACTTCATACAAACAACCTAAATCATGGGCCTTACTCATAATAAAAATATATTCTCTTCCTTCCCATCCTCTTATTGAAAATGTATTTCTTAAATATTGTATCTAAGTAAAATGCATGTCTTCATTTGACACATTCAGAATTTAATATGCACAATATAATCCAAACTGAGGCGTTTTGCAAAGTTTCAAAGAAATATCTAGTATAGCTGGCGTTTGGGACATCTGTGTCTTCCTTTCTCTTCTAGGGACAGTGCTTTTCTTCTTTTGGGAAACTGCCCTTCTCCTACTCTGTAGGGAATCAATGATCATAATTTCTACAACCTCCTCACTTCCCCATGACCTTATTCACATGGGTAGGCATGTTTCTAAAACAGGCCAATTGGTTTTCTCCAGGATTTGTAAAGTATATTGTAGCTAGAGGCTGTACTTCCCCTGGGAAGGAAACAGAGACTCTTTGAGCCTGTCATGGATGACCAGCAAGGTTTCCTTTTGGTGAAATTTGACTGCCAATCATAAAGTAACCACATGGAAAGAAGCCCCAGTTACTCTTGTTATTTAGTTGCTTAGTCATGTCCAACTCTTTTGCGACCCCATTCATGTGGCCCACTGGGTTCCTCTGTCAATGGGATTTCTCAGGTAAGAATACTGGAGTGGGTTGCCATTTCCTACTCCAAGGGATCTTTCCGACCCAGGGATCAAACCCGCATCTCCTGTATTGACAAGCAGATTATTTAACACTGAGTCACCTGGTACTCTTACTATCCCAAATTGGATTATGGGATCAACACAATCTCCAGTTTTGGCTAAACTAGGGTTTGCATTTCACATTTATAACTAAAGTCAGATATAAGCAGTGGCTCACCTAGAATTAGCTGTATCCTGGTGTCTCCTCCTGCTCAGTCTCCACACATTAGCATCTGACCCTCTGGTGAAGCATATAAGTCTGATCACTGTATAGCTGACTGCCTTCTGTTTCAGTCCTAGACTGCATCCTTAACTTTGGCCAGTGTTTGGCAAATGATAGCATTTTGTATGGAGGGAGACCAACGGGAGAGGGTGGCCAGATCAGTCCTTTAGCATTTTCAGGGGAAAAAAACCCAAGTGGACCTTCCTAGAGCACATCTCTGTTCTCACAGAACCACTTCAAGTAGTCAGTGGGAAGTCCATCAAAATCTCCTGCCCTATGTTAGGCAGTGTGTGTAGAAGCCACTTCATAAATCTGAGGTCTAGCCTGTTTTGTGTGTGCTTGTGTGGCAAGGCAGGTGAAGATGAGGGAAGGAAGCTCCTGACCCAGATTTTCTGCACTGAGTTCCTTGGGTCCAAGTAAACTGAGATACCAAACTGACTAGCTTCTTAAATAAATCAACATAGCTTAAATCCAGGGGAATTATATTTCTCTTTTTTGGTCATTTTTTTCCCCCATCATTCTTTTCCTTCCATCTTTGCTCCCATACTTCCTCCTTTCTTCCAAATGGCAAAATGTACCATTTTCACATTATAGAAATATTTAAAATGCAAGAAAAAAAGGAAATAAGAACCACCTGAAATATCATCAACAGGAGATATTCCCTACTAATTTCTGGCATATATTCTTCCAACTCTTTTCCTATGCAACTGTATTTAAACATGATTGAAATCATAATGCATACTCAGCACTGTGTCCTCCTCATATTTTCTTTGAACAAATCTAAACATTTTCTGCTGTTTGTTTTTTTCTTCAGTATCATGGATAAAGATATGGCGACCATTTTAGCATTCATTGCATCTTTGACAACATATTGTAGGGAACAGAGAGCTTGGCGAGCATATGTGTTGAAGGATTAACACCGAGCTAATCAATATTCTTGCCTGAAAGATCCCACGGACAGAGGAGCCTGGCAGCCCACGGGGTCGCAAAGAGTTGGACAAGACTCAGTGACTTCACTTTCAATCAATAATCCAGGTACTTGACAAAAATTGATAATCCATTTTTGTCTTCTTGGATGTAGAGTAGATTTTCAGGATGCATTAGAATTTGAGATGATCAGGTCAGAAATGACAGCAAGTGCATTTACCAAAGTCGAATCAGATGTGACCTGAAAAAATGATTGTTAGTTTTGGCCAGAAGTATAAAAATTAGTCATAACGGCTAGATGTCATCTTTCTTCACTCCTTAAGCTGAGAGTCCATTCTTGTTTCCAGCAAAAGCCAGTGCCCATTCTTCTGCTAGACTTCGCTTGTACAACCTAGAGGATCTGCTTTGTCAAACAAAATAGAAGCAGTTTGACCATGAGGTTGAAAATGCTAGTAGTATTTCTCACTGTTTTAGAGGAAATGCAAAACAAACAACCCCCCTCCCCCAAACAAATAAACAAAGGAGTTTAAATTAAGGCAGCATTGTTAAAGTCTAGAATGCAATAAACACGTGCCACTTGGACACCAGTCACATGTGGCTTCTCTCTTCACCCGATCAACCAAAAGTCAAGTCTCAGTCCTGGTACATTGCACATAAACACTTTGGTTCCTGCCTAAGTCATCTGATTATACCTGTAATTCTCTATAGCATTTGGCAACCTTTTTTCTTAACTTCTGGAAACAAATCAGATCAGAAAACTATGGTATCTTTGCAAGATAGGTGTGGTGAAAACAAGAAAATACAAGTCAAATAGCATCTGTCATTCATTTTTAAAAGATTCAATTTGAAGCTAGCAGGAAGTATAAGATTACAGTGACAAATGCTCCATTTAGCCTTAATGTTTTTCCAGGCATAAATGCTGTGAGGGTTTACATGAGGGGTGGTGGGGAGGCTGGAACAGAGACTAGAAATAAGAGCAATAGTATGAAATATATGTGTTTTCACTATATATTTTTGAGACTGGAACCTGATAACAAAGGACTCCTCTCCCAGGATAGCATCCTTCCCACTTTGCTCCTAGAATTTACATAGACAGTGGAGCATGGAGCAGGCACCTCACCAGAGTTGTTGCCAAGAACTTTTTCCAATCTTCATTCCTGAGTAACATCAGCCCCCAACCCTTAGTGTCTCAGCTTATGAACTCTTCTTGACCAGGATTCGAGCATGGTTAGATTTATGTGTGAGATCGTTACAGATAGCTTTTATCTGATGGGATAATACCAAGTGATTGGGCATAGTTAAGAGAGACCGTAACATCCCATACAACTCGACACAGTGCCACATACAATGAATGATGTCCACATGTGTGACTTTATTTTTCTGGGCTCCAAAATCACTGCAGATGGTGATTGCAGCCATGAAATTAAAAGACGCTTACTCCTTGGAAGGAAAGTTATGACCAGCCTAGACAGTATATTAAAAAGCAGAGACATTACTTTGCCAACAAAGGTCCGTCTAGTCAAGGCTATGGTTTTTCCAGTGGTCACGTATGGATGTGAAAGTTGGGCTATAAAGAAAGCTGAGCATCAAAGAATTGATGCTTTTGAACTGTAGTGTTGGAGAAGACTCTTGAGAGTCCCTTGGACTGCAAGGAGATTCAACCAGTCCTTCCTAAAGGAGATCAGTCCTGGGTGTTCATTGGAAGGACTGATGTGGAAGCTGAAGCTCCAATACTTGGGCCACCTGATGCGAAGAGCTGACTCATTGGAAAAGACCCTGATGCTGGGAAAGATTGGGGGCAGGAGGAGAAGGGGACGACAGAAGATGAGATGGTTGGATGGCATCACCGACTCAATGGACATGGGTTTGGGTGGACTCCGGGAGTTGGTGATGGACAGGGAGGCCTGGCGTGCTGCGATTCATAGGGTCGCAAAGAGTTGGACACGACTGAGCGACTGAACTGACTGACTGTGTGAGGGGTGGGGAGGTACTGGTATTCTGACTTTGGTCTATCTGGTAGCCTTCTATTTCTGAAGATAAAAAGATCCAGGCACTAGAGATTTCATGAGGATGGGAGCCTGATGTTTTTAAGAGCTGGCAGTGGGGAGTCCAGTGCTTTATTATAATTTGTACTAGTTGCTTTTCAGTTCTGGTTCTTCAGCTGTTCTGACAGGATGAAAATTAAATAATTCAGAGATAGCTTTTCTCTTCAGAGCAGGATACTCCAACTATTCATATTACTTAGGAATGTTTTAAATCTTTTTAAAGGAAATATACACATAAGTATTTTATTCACAATAAAAATGGAAGTGATAAAGGAGGAAAAGATGGGGTAGTTGTCCTTGGAAGAGTGAAGTTGACAACTGGGAGAAGAGGTTTCTCAGGCACTAATAATGTTGAATTCTCAGAGTCCTAGGCTACAGGATGTGTTCAGCTGAAGAAAGTTCACTGGGTTGTACACTTATGCTTTATGAAATTTTGGTATAAATATTTCAATACCATTAAAAAATGTAAACAGGAATTTTTCAAGAGGTAGGAAAACCAACACTTGTATTTTGGATATTCCATTTTCATGTTTCATTAGGAAAATACGGATTTTGGACCTCTTCTGTAAAATATTACTCAAGTAAAGAACTGAACTAGCCAAAAGGACAAGAAAAGAGAAACGGAAAAGCCTCAAGAACTGAATTACTATCAGGGACTAGATTCCTTCTCCCAGAACTCTAGGTGAGTTAGAGTTTTAGGAAACAAGCCCACTGGATATGCAGAAGCCTCTTATTTCTATTCAGAAATGCACTTCCAAAGCTGGACGGCTGGCACAATAAGCTTAGTGAATAATGGGTTCACAATTTCAATTTATTATCAAAATATTTCCATCATGACAAATCGGAAAAGACAGGAGATGCAGAGCTACATAAATGCAGTTGTGCCCTTTTATCATAGTCATCCTCAGAGAAGATTTCATTTTGAAAATCCTGCTTATAAACTATAACTCTTATGTTATCTTTAAACCGCAACTCTTATGTACCTCTAACCAACTGTCCAGGGGCAGTTTTTAACCCAAAGTTTGTGCTTAAAGCTTTTCATCAATATGATTTATAAGTTTAAAAAGTCTCAAATCTTCATCTGTACATCACTTTACAGACCTTGTTGGTTCATTAACTATTTATCTTGGTCTGAAGCTTCAATATTCAATGGTTACTTATAATAACAATTATTTAGTCATAAATGTAGTTAATAATTAAATATAAAAATTATTATTTATACATTACTACAAATCTCTTAAAAAGACCAAGTTTTGAGAGATAACAAGAAACTGCTTAGAAAATTGCAGGGAGCCTCAAGAATCTCATTATCAGTGAAAGCAGGTACAACAAAAAACAGTTTTAGACATACATTTTAGCCCTAAGAGTGCTTAGAATACTCTCAGAATGAATAACTGATGACTGGTAAAATTAGATAAAAACTATGTTGAGTCTCAAGGCCCCGATATGTATAACAATTCTTTGGAAGAGTTCTGAAGGAGTGTAAATGTTGTAAATAAAGGTAAAAATAGGTACACAGGCTTCATGTTTTTAATTCTTATGTTACTGCTGTACTTTTGGGGCCGAGTGAATTATTCTACCTCTTCTTTCTCCCTTTGATTAGAAATTCTGGTCCACATCAACAGACAACATCAAATTGGCAGATCATATGGGAAACCGAAATGAATGGTAATATTCTGTCTAGAGATTAAGCATAATTTACACAGTGAGAATGAGTGATTTGATAGACATTAGACCCCTCCTCCCTCCACACCTTTTCCAGAATAACCTAACTTCATTTTTATTGCCATGCTCTCACCCCTGAGAACTACCTCCACGTAATCAGTGACCTCTCTGACCCCTTCTCTCTTGGATAGTTTCCCAATTCTGTGATTTGGGCCAGTTTAGCCAAGGGATGCACCACTTCTTCTGAAGATTACCAAACCCGGCATTTCTTTTCTGGATTCATGTATGAATTCTTGCGACAATGGAAGGCTTCCGAAAACTGAGGAGAGTTCTGCAAAGTCCCAATAATCCTGGGAAACAAACAAACGTCACCATCAGCATTTGATACTCATGTCCATACCATGTAAGAGCTCTACAGAATTTATGTAGATCAAGTGAGTGAGTTTGGAATTTTCAGTTTAAAAGGAAACTAAAACAAAACAAAACAAAAAACCTGGTAGAATGAGCCCATTCTTTTTCATTAACAGAATGTTTAAACAGAGAGATGGCAAATTACTGGGGTTAAGTGCACAGATTTTGAAGACACACCACATGCTCTGAATCCCAGTTATGAGCTGTTTTTATTTAGCCTCTCTGTGCCTCAGTTTCCTTTTCTGTAAAATGTGTATAATAATATCATCTTCATTTTAAGCTTGGTTTGGAGAGTTAATTTATAAATACTCTATATATGTTGGTATGATAAATGAATAATTCAAGTTTGGAAGTGCAGTTATTTTAAGAATTTGGTCAAAGAATAAAATTATGATTCCTTAAAAAGCAGAGACATTACTTTGCCAATAAGGGTCCGTCTACTTAAGGCTATGGTTTTTCCAATAGTCTTGTATGGATGTGAGAGTTGGACCATAAAGAAAGCTGAGCACCGAAGAATTGATGCTTTTGAACTGTGGTGTTGGAGAAGACTCTTGAAAGTCCCTTGGACTGCAAGGAGGTCCAAGCAGTCCATCCTAAAGGAGATCAGTCCTGAGTGTTCATTGGAAGGATTGATGCTGAAGCTGAGACTCCAATACTTTGGCCACCTGATGTGAAGAACTGACTCACTGGAAAAGACCCTGATGCTGGGAAAGACTGAGGGCAGGAGGAGAAGGGGATGACAGAGGATGAGATGGTTGGGTGGCATCACCAACTCAATGGACATGAGTTTGAGCAAGCTCCAGGAGGTGTGATGAACAGGGAGGCCTGGCAGTGTTGCAGTCCATGGGGTCAGAGTTGGACATGACTGAGCGACTGAACTGAACTGAATGTATCTTGAAAGGTATCACAATGTAACTTTATGATAGACTTTAAATAGGTATCTGTTGATTTAATAGAGAAGATAACAGTTATTTTCCTTTCTCCCTCAAAGAACCCCATAGATATCAGAAACTGGATTTAGCCTGAGTAACTGGGAAGGGTTGGCAAAATGCCAATTTCCTCTTATCTCTGAACCCCAATGGGCAAAAACAACACTGTCCAACCCACTATTGGCACTAAGCAGTATTTGAAGGACATGGGTCAGTACAGTGATGGAGAGGTGATGTTTTCCTATCAACCATGAACCAGCTCCTTCCCTTCTCTTTCCACTGGGACCATCCTACCTCAGCCACCTTGGGTTGGGGGCATGGGGTTCGGAGGCAAGCAGACTGGAGTGGTCAGAAGACTATGAACATGTTCTAACTTGCTGAGATCTCCCTACATGGCAGAAATATGAACTGCATTACTGTTGTTGTTTAGTTACTAAGTTGCATCTGACTCTTTGAGACCTGTGGATTGTAGCCCATCAGGCTCCTCTGTCCATGAGATTTCCCAGGCAAGAATACTGAAGGGGGTTGCCATTTCCTTTTTGAACTGTATACATCCCAGCATTTCTCTCCCCCTCTAACCCATTCTCCACACAGCAGTCAGAGTGATGTTGTAAGTCAGAAAGGGAAAAACAAATATTGTAAATTAATGTATATGTGTGGAATCTAGAAAACGGTACAGATGAACCTATTTGCAAAGCAGAAATAGGGACACAGATGTAGAGAACAAACCTATGGACACCAAGCAGGAAAAGGAGGGGTCAAATGAATTGGGAGACTAGGATTGACATATATACACTACTATGTATAAAACAGATGACTAATGGGAACCTACTGTATAACACAGGGAGCTCTACTTAATGCTCTGTGGTGACCTAAATGGGAAGCAAATCCAAAAAAGAGGGGATATATGTATGACAGATTCACTTTGCTGTACAGCAGAAAATAACACAACACTGTAAATCAGCTATACCCCAATACAAATTTTACAAGTATTTAAATCAGTAACTTTTTTACTTATAACCTTCCAGAGACTTGAAGAAAATCCAAACTCCTCTCCATCATCTCCAATGTCCTGATGGCTCCAGTTACCTTCCAGCCCCCTCATGGTCTGTTTCCCCTATCCCTCGTTAGGCTCAAACTACATGGATCCACCTTCCATCATGCAAACTGGCTAAGCTCTTGCCTTTGTCTGGCCTTGCTGTGACTGCCGACCCCATTTCCTGCAAAGTTACTCCCCATTTACTATGCAGCTAACTCCTCAGCCCCTGCTTCAACACATCATCTTAGAGGCCTTCTTGGAATACTGTCCATGTGAGCCCCTCTCACCTGTACCAGCCCCATCACAGCACTTATCATGAAATGTGATGATTTTTTTTCCCCTTCTTTCCTTCCTGAAATACTCTCGACACTGTAATCTCTATGAGGGCAACATATGGAGTCTACTTTGCTCCCTGCTCCTCCACCACAGCTTAGCACAGTCCTTGTTTATTGCAGAACTCCAGAAATAATGAATGAGCCTGTTACCTGGTCATGGTGATTACATGTAGAGAGTAACAGGACATTACAAAGAAAAACAAAGCTCAGTGTTTTTGGTTTATTTGTTACAATGAAACAACAGGAGGGAAAGAAAGCATTTCCTCCCCCCATTTCATTCTACATCGAATTTGTAAAAGTCCTGCTTCCTAATGTGTAACCCATCACCACATCAGTTATTTCTCAAATTTCCCGTTCAGGGAGGATGTAAACTTTTTTGGTTGTATGTTTTTGAGGACTCCTAGAGCAATCTTGGGAGAAGGCAATGGCACCCCACTCCAGTACTCTTGCCTGGAAAATCCCATGGACGGAGGAGCCTGGTAGGCTACAGTCCACGGGGTCACTGAGAGTCGGACAACTGAGTGACTTCACTTTCACTTTTCCCTTTCATGCACGGGAGAAGGAAAAAGGCAACCCACTCCAGTATTCTTGCCTGGAGAATCCCAGGGACAGCGGAGCCTGGTGGGCTGCCGTCTATGGGGTCACACAGAGTCGGACACGACTGAAGCGACTTAGCAGCAGCAGCAGCAGCAGCAGCAGAGCAATCTTGGGGCTACCCTGGTGGTTCAGACAGTAAAGAACCTGCCTGCAATTCAGGAGATGCAGGAGACACGGATTCGATCTCTGGGTTGGGAAGATCCCCTGTAGGAAGGCATGGCAACCCACTCCAGTATTCTTGCCTGGAGAATCCCATGGACAGAGGAACCTGGTGGGCTACAGCCCATGGGGCTGCAAAGAGTCGGACACGACTGAGTGATCTCTCATGCACACAACTCAGAGCAGTATTAAAGATCAAAAGGAATCTTCCCGGCATGAAGTGGGGTAAGATAGAGGGGTAGAGCAGAAGAATTCACATCTATCTGTTCACTGGCTGAAGAGGGAGGTTTCCTCAAGCCTCAAGAGGGGCCCAGTAAAGGCAGGTTGTGTGAATGACAGGGACGTGTCTGCCTCTCTGAGCAGGGTCCAGAGAGGATCCCTGATAGGATGGAACGTGGCTGTCAGTCAGGCTGAATGTCAAAAGCAGTGGTTGCTGCCTAGCTTGACCATGACCAATGGAAGGAAATGGAGCCACTTGACTTCAGATAGGACGAGAGGACTGCAAGAATGCCAGCACCCGTGGCAGGCCAGAGGAGGTAACTCCTTGATTTCTAGCCTCACGAGATGCCTTTGGATTCCTGTATGACCCTCAGAAGGAGTACACCGAAAATGACTGAAACTGAATTTCTCACCTCCTGGCTTAGGGTGGGAGCTTAGAGTTTGAATTAATTTGATTAATAATAATAATAATGTCCATGTGTCATTTCTTACACTTGAAAGTTCATGAACAAATTTACTTGATACCTGGTCAAAGTGATCATACATATAACAATAGGAAGATTTCAGACATCAGGGATTTAGAGTAGTACTTAGTCTTTAAGGTTCTAGGCTCACAGACTTGGAGTTAGAGAAGGGCTTTGGTTCATTTAATCTGATCCTCTTCCTTCATTAGAAGCCCTAAGTGCTCGCTGAGGGGCAGTATGCTCGTGGTCTAACTATTCCTCTAACTGAGGAGCAGGCTCCCTGATGGATGCGGTCATGAGCACTTGAGCATCACTGGTTGGAAGAGCTGCCCCTTTGCTCTTATTTTATTAATATTTTTTCAAGGGATCGTTATCTTAGATATCACCACATGGGGACAAGTATTTCAGTAAAAATGTCCAAATCCAAGACTTAATTCTACCTTTCTCTTAAAACTATTAAAGAAATTTAAGGGAATATATCTCAAAACAAGAAAGCCCACAAAACACCACTGAGAGTTGACCATGCAATGACACCCCAAGTAAGGCACACTCAGCCCTCCATTTCCATTCCAGTTCCTTTCTTTCCATCCAAAAACTTCAATTTAGATAATCTGATTCTGAAAAATTAGGTCAACAATGTACCAGGGCTTCACTTACTTTCCTAGGACTCTAACTAATGCTTGGTTGTTATAACATCAACTCTTTGGATGGATGACATAAATAATTTATTTTAAAAAGTGGATACATTATTAATTAACATAAATTTCTTCTCTAAGAATAGGATCATATTTCATCCATTTCTTTAATGCTATATGAAAACTATGCAGTGTTTGTGTTTATAATAACAGGAGACTATAACATTTTTTATTATTTCCTAAAGTAATTTTCTTGAAAATTTTAGTTTATTATATAAAATATATACTACTGCTATTTTATCATATTCCTACTGTTTATTACCTTGGCAAATAATCGCTTATACTGAAAATATCTAAGAGATGTGGAGATGAACATCATGTAATCAAGAATGAACTTTATCTAACACATATCTGACTACTCCTGCTTGAAATTAACTGTTTTTTTAATTACTGAATGAGCTTTTAACAATTTATGAGTTCTCTGAAAATCTTTTGCTACTTTTTTAAAACAGACAACAGGGTTACAAGGTTAACTAGTTTCAATCGTGAATAAACTGTTCAAAATTTATCATTAACTAACTTTCATGATTCTTTTAAGGTAAGGTCACATTGGTCCACACGTGTTCCACTATAAATTTATTAAGAAATAAATGTGTGGATAGATTCCCAGGCATGGGCTAAAGATTAGTAAGTGCTAAAAGAAATTCTACAAGGCCCAATAAAATCCACACCATGTATAAAATACCAGAAATGAATGCTAATATTTAAGGTAAATGGAGGAAACATCAGTATTTCAAAGAGGGTTTAGCTTAGGCATGCTAAATCATAGAATGTGCTGTACTGTACTTAGTCACTCAGTTGTATCAGACTGTTTGCAACACCGTGGACTGTAGTCCACCAGGCTCCTCTGTCCATAGAGATTCTCCAGGCAAGAATACTGGAGTGGGTTGCCATGCCCTCCTCCAGGGGATCTTCCCAACACAGGGATTGAACCCAGGTCTCCCTCACTGCAGGCAGATTCTTTACCATCTGAGCCACCAGGAAAGCCCAAGAATACTGGAGTGGGTAGTCTATCCCTTCTCCAGGGGATCATTCAAACCCAGGAACTAGAACTGGGGTCTCCTCCATTGCAGGTGGATTCTTTACAAGTTGAGCCACCAGGGAAGCACAAATCACAGAATAATAAGGAACAAAATAGCCACATTAACTTTAAAATGTCTAAATAAATCATTAGAAAGAATATTCTTTTAAAAATATTAGATGTTAAGCTGTGGAAAACATTTCTAGCATCAATAGTGGTGTAGGATCTATCCAAGAAAAAGAAATGCAAAAAAGAAAAATGGCTGTCTGAGGAGGCCTTACAAATAGCTGAGAAAAGAAGAGAAGCGAAAAGCAAAGGAGAAAAGGAAAGATATACCCATTGGAATGCAGAGTTTCAAGGAATAGCAAGGAGAGATAAGACAGCCTTCCTCAGCAATCAGTGCAAAGAAATAGGGAAAAATAATAGAATGGGAAAGACTAGAGATCTCTTCAAGAAAATTAGAGATACCAAAGGAACATTTCATGCAAAGATGGGCTCAATAAAGGACAGAAATGGTATGGACCTAACAGAAGCAGATGATATTAAGAAGAGGTGGCAAGAATACACAGAAGAACTGTACAAAAAAGATCTTCCTGACCCAGATAATCACAAAATGTGATCACTCACCTAGAGCCAGACATCCTGGAATGCAAAGTCAAGTGGGCCTTAGGAAGCATCCCTATGAACAAAGCTAGTGGAGATGATGGAATTCCAGTTGAGCTATTTCAAATCCTGAAAGATGATGCTGTGAAAGTGCTGCACTCAATATGTCAGCAAATTTGGAAAATTCAGCAGTGGCCACAGGACTGGAAAAGGTCAGTTTTCACTCCAATCCCAAAGAAAGGCAATGATAAAGAATGCTCAACCTACTGCACAATTGCACTCATCTCACACACTAGCAAAGTAATGCTCAAAATTCTCCAAGCCAGGCTTCAGCAATACATGAACCATGAATTTCCAGATGTTCAAGTGGGTTTCAGCGAAGGCAGAGGAATCAGAGATCAAATTGCGAACATCTGCTGAATCATCGAAAAATCAAGAGTTCCAGAAAAACATTTATTTCTGCTTTAGTGACTGTGCCAAAGCCTTTGACTGTGTGGATCACAATAAACTGTGGAAAATTCTGAAAGAGATGGGAATACCAGACCACCTGACCTGCCTCTTGAGAAACCTGTATGGAGATCAGGAAGCAACAGTTAGAACTGGACATGGAACAATAGATGGGATCCAAACAGGAAAAGGAGCACATAAAGGCAGTATATTGTCATCCTACTTTTTTAACTTATATGCAGAGTACATCATGAGAAATGCTGGCTGGATGAAGCACAAGCTGGAATCAAGGCTGCCGGGAGAAATATCAATAACCTCAGATATGCAGGACACCATCCTTATGGCAGAAAGTGAAGAAGAACTAAAGAGCCTCTTGATGAAAGTGAAAGAGGAAAGTGAAAAAGTTGGCTTAAAGGTCAACATTCAGAAAACTAAGATCATGGCATCTGGTCCCATCACTACATGGCAAATAGATGGGGAAACGGTGGAAACAGTGTCAGACTTTATTTTTTTGGGCTCCAAAATCACTGCAGATGGTGATTGCAGCCATGAAATTAAAGGATGCTTACTCCTTGGAAGGAAAGTTATGACCAACCTAGACAGCATATTAAAAAGCAGGGACATTACTTTGCCAACAAAGGTCCGTCTAGTCAATGCTATGGTTGTTCTAGTGGTCATGTATGGATGTGAGAGTTGGACGGTAAAGAAAGCTGAGCGCCGAAGAATTGATGCTTTTGAACTGCGGTGTTGGAGAAGACTCTTGAGAGTCCCTTGGGCTGCAAGGAGATCCAAGCAGTCCATCCTAAAGGAGATCAGTCCTGGGTGTTCACTGGAAGGACTGATGTTGAAGCTGAAACTCCAATACCTTGGCCACCTGATGCAAAGAACTGACTCATTTGAAAAGACCCTGATGCTGGGAAAGATTGAGGGTAGGAGGAGAAGGGGACAACAAAGGATGAGATGGCTGGATGGCATCACCGACTCAATGGACATAAGTTTGGGTAAACTCTAGGAGTTGGTGATGGACAGGGAGGCCTGGCGTGCTGCAGTCCATGGGGTTGCAAAGAGTCAGACACTACTGAGCGACTGGACTACTACTACTAGGATCTATAAAATACACTTTATTCTGATTGGAGGATGATCTCAAGCAATCTAAGTATCTAGATTAGCACCCTTACTATCTAGGAAGCAGACATGGGTATCATTTTGTCTATTTGGATTTACTTTAAAAAATGATCAGACCCTTATATCTTATACAGAAATATTATAACTGAATAAACTTAGAAACACATTTATAGATTGTATAATAAATAGTATCATAGCAACCGTTCCCTGAAGTGACTGTAGACAGCTAACAAAAACTAGATTTCCAAAAATGAAGTCATTTAAATTTCTAGAATATCAGGAGGAAAGGATTTTACTTTAAACACTAAAGTTTAAAGTACATAAGACTTCTGTTAGGAGGGATAAAATAATTGTAGCCTAGACCTAGTGTTGTTTTGGAGCTTCCCAGGTGGCTCAGTGGTAAAGAATCCACCTTTAATGCAAGAGATGCAGGTTTGATCCCTGGGTCGGGAAGATCCCCTAAAGTAGGAAATGGCAACTGGCTCCAGTATTCTTGCTTGGAAAATCCCATGGACAGAGGATTCTGGCGGGCTACAGTCCGTGGGATTGCAAAGACTCAGACAAGACAAAGCAACTGAGCACACACACACACACACAATGTGGTTCTATAGATTCAACTTTATAGCAACTATACTTGGCCTTATACTTTTGATAGTGTGGTTATTTTAGCATAAAGTTACAAAATCTCCCTTCATTTCAGGAATATTTCTACAGAAACCACTATGCACAATTTTTCAATAGCAACTCAATGTCTATTAGTTTTTAAGGTTCTTTAAAAAAAATGCATTTTACTTTGTACAGCCAGGAAGCAGCCTGTTTCCAAAACTAAATGTGACCTCAACCTTTTGCCAAGGAAATCCCTTTACCTCCAGAGAAAATAATAATTTTCCTGGACAAAAGGTTGGCATTCCATTTACCTTTTTATAAAAAATCAACACATGCTTCTCTTATTATGAATGAAAAATAGTCCAAGAGGCATCTTTTGGGCCAGAACAAAGAAAATAAAAGTTACAAATAATTTTACATATTTATAACAAAATACTATTTTCAGTTTAAAATTGGGGGTAGAAAAAAATTCCTTGTTTACCTATATGATCACTTACTGGTGATCAGTTACTGACATTTTGAACTATGCAGACATAAGAAATGAGGAAAAAAAAACCCCAAAACCCTTGACTGTTAGCTAATAGGGAATGATTGCAAAATCCATGTGCTTTATTCATAGGAACCTTATTCTGTTCACATTTCTCTCACATAAAAGTAATTCAGGTACTAATTTTCAAGCACATACATGTATAGAGATTTCATATACATTAACATTAACCCTCCAAGCAACTCTCATTATAATTTACTTCTCATTTTATATTTCAAGAAATTGAGACCCAGAGGTTAAGGAACAGCTCATATATGGCAGAGCCCTGAATGGAACTCAGCGTTTTTCTTAATTCAAGGCTTGCATTCATTTTCTACCATAAACTGTAAGGATATGTTTTTTGAGCCAACAGGAATGGAGAAATGGGATGGCTGAAGGCAGGCAATTTCATAATAAGAAAAAACTAGGAAAGAGACAACAGGTAGAAAAAACCTAATGAAAAACCTAAACTGAAAAGTCAAAAAAATCGCCATAATGGCTCTATAGTGTGGGAATAACTCCACATGTTAGAGCCTCTGAGGCCTTCACTAACCTAATAAACAGTGAAATCATAAGTATTACTCATAACAAAAATCTGCATTATCAAAAAAGAAAACTTAGGTTTTCTTCAGGATACTGTGTTAATAAGGCAGGAAGTTGGAAAATTTATTTTAAACACAGAAATTTTAATCCATTGGTAAAATAAAAATGGTAATACTCAAGAGACAAACATTAGCTGTCAAAAAATTAATATGCCACCCCTTGTTCTTTGAGGATGCTGTACATACAAAGTACTGTATTAAAACTATTTAAATTAATCTGGGCTTTTTATGGATATATGCTTTGGTTCATGAGAATATATAGGGCAGAGATTTGACAGATTAGATTGTTATGGTGATTTGTGTGACCTTATAAATACTCTGTTATCTCCACATTGTTAGACTTTAACTTCTAAAGACTTCAGTAAGGAAAAAGACAACTTTAAAAAATTAAAGCTATTGAATCACTGTTGTGCAGCAGGAATTAATATGGTGTTGTAAGTCAATTATACTCAAAAATAAAGAAACACACTCAGAGGAAAATCTATCACATTTGTGGTTATCAGGGGGAGGGAATTGGATGAAGGTAGTTGAAAGGTACAAACTTCCGGTTATAAAATAAATAAGTACTAGGGATGAGATGCACAACATGACAAATAAAATTAACACTGCTGTATGTTACACATGACAGTTAAGAGAGTAAGACAGAAGAGTTCTCATTATAAGGAAAAAGTATTTTTTCGTTTAATTTTGTATCTATTTGAGATGATAGAAGTTCAATAAATTTATTAATGTTATGGTAATCACTTCATGATGTATGCAATTTGAACCATTATGCTATACATCTGAAACTTATACCGTGCTGTATATTAATTATATCTCAATAAAACTGGAAGTAAAATTAAAAAAAAAAAACCCTAAAAATTACAAAACCGTAATGAGAACTGGTCAAGGGATTATGCTGTTCATGGCTTAGACAGTAAAAGATCTGCCTGCAATGCAAGAGACCTGGGTATGATCCCTGGGTTGGGAAGATGCCCTGGAGAAAAGAATGGCTACTCACTCCAGTATTCTTGCCTGGAGAATCCTATGAACAGAGGAGCCTGGCGGGCTGAAGTCTGTGGGGTTGCAAAGAGTTGGACATGACTAAGTGACTAACACTTCACTTTTTTATCTAAAAAAGAACCTAATTTGTACATCCTAGCAAGGATAAATTTAGTTTGCACTATACATATAATAGGCATACAATAATCAATTGTTGAACGAATGAATTTGAAAGAACTATTAAGGCAAATACTAAGTGGTGATGATGATACAAGAATAAGATGAGTAAATTCTTTAATTTTAAATATGCTTTTTTATTATTTCACAATTGAATGTGTATTTTTTTCAGGAGTGAATGATCTGGATAGTATGTTTGTGCTTGTTTTAGGAGAAGCTTTTAAAATTAGTCTATTAGTTTTCTTTTGTTCTCAAACTGTTTCCCAATAAGCCTACAGAATTTTTAATTTGTTTCTCACACATTCATGCCTGAGAGGTGCTGCTGCTGATCAGCAAATCGGTGATGAAGACTTTAGTACCTGAGGAAGGGGTAGGAATTAGGAACTCCACCCTAAAACAGACACACAGGAATCTACAATTTAACATTCAAATGATAGTTGGTTGATCTTCTAACAATCTGGTGTTCTCTTAGGTTTTCTGAATTGGGAGGGACCTGAGATACCTTATATTTCAACCTTCTACTCTGCACAGAATTTTCCTCCAGCATCCCTACCAGGTTGTACTCTGACCTCTGCTTCATCATACTCTTTCCTGGAGTTTTGGGAACAACTTGACTCCACGTTGGGACCTTTAATTAGTAGAAAATTTTCCTCTGTGTTGAATGGAAATCTTTTTGGAACAGCTACTCACTGTTTCTAGGCCTTTGCCTTTTGTAGCCTCTTAGAAATGTCTCTGCTAGCTTTAAATAGAGTCGCTGTTCTGAGGTGATATCTTTGTTGGAATTCATCAACAACTGGGCCTAGGTCATATACAATCTGAGGATAAGAGCAGCCAAGGCTATGCTTGTGTAAACATGACATTTATCTTGCTGTGTTCGGTTAATTCTTTCTGAGACGCTCAAAAAACAAAAAGAAAAAAAGAAAGGAAAAAGAAAAGCACTGGACTTCCAAATTGTACAGAATCAGAGTCAAAAACAACCCTCCAAATCTGAAATCATGGAGCCAATATTGGAGCACTTTGACACTATTGATACCCACACACCTGAAATTGCCTGGACTGTGCACATCTGTTTTAATGGAGTTGAGTGCATACTCCGTCCTGTAGGTTCCACACCACACCTAGGATAGAAATAGACAAATGAAAGCAGTGTACTCAGGTTGCATCAAGGATTATTTGTTTGGGCAGTTTGGAAGAAAAGCAAACTTCCTATTGCAAAAATTAAATAGGAATTGTGCATTTCACAACCAATTACTCTTCAAATAATGTTTAATAAAAGGCAACCAGAAACATAATTATCATTAATATGGTCTGACAGACTGTTACACACAATGAAAGTCAGTCAATCAAATGCTCTACCACAATTGATTAAAACAAGAAAACTCAGTATGCAATATCTAACTTAGTATGAAATTATAATTCCAAATGATTTTCATATCTATCAATCAAGAAAGATAACAATACCTGGGCAAAATTCAGGAAGAACAGTTGTCTGTGATTTAGGTCAAGTCCAGGAAGTAATTTTTCTTCACCATGCTTTTTAACATAGTTTTGATAGGCCTAGGCAGTTAATGAAATAGAAACATGATGTTTATAATTTCTAAATTTATATAAAAACCTATTTGAAGATCATGTGACCAAGTAATTAACCTTTTATATCAGAATCACCATAATAATACATTTAGTTATGGCAACCTTCAAGTATTTAATGGATTAGAAAGAAAACTAGAATTTACTTACAAATACTCTGAAAAGAATAATATTAATGACTAACAGATGATAAAAGCCTAGCTAATGTCAGAAGATCAACAAATGTTAACTGAATGAAAGAATGGATTTACATAAGTGATGAAAAACTTATCTAAATGTTGTTCTATAAATGAGTAAGTCTAGCCAGTTGGAAGAAAGAGTAGCCAGGAGAATCTGAAATTGCTATACTTGGCTGGGTTATCACTCTCAGTAAAAAGAGACTCACAACAGATTTCATTTGAGAGATTCTTGTGAAAAGTTAAGGGAGTCTCCTGAGATTTCTTAGAGGTTTAGCACCATATGATTCTAAGAATAAGGATGAGCAATTATTATGGCCCCTGAAGACAGGGCAAAATAAACTGAACCTCAGTCACCCTATGAAGAAGGAATTTAGATTACTGGAATGTCAGGAAATGTCCTTAATGCTTAAGGCTTTACAGACACTATTGGAAAATATAATTTTCCACTACAAAATATACTTAAGAATGGGATTGACAACAAATTTCGGAGATGTGTTAGCTTTAATTGAATACAAAGAAAGGTAATAATTAGATACACAGAATATATATTTCATTTCTTCTTGCTTGCCATCAACATAGATTTTCTGCATCTCTAATGTGCAAAGATGCTGGGGATATAGGAAAGACATGAACCTACTCCTCTGAGGGAGTTCACAATCTACCAGGGAGTATTACAAGTCAAGACTTCATATATAGTAATATATTTGCACAATTGTAATTTGCTTCGTTATTATAAACCTGTACTTGTTCTACATGAGAATCTCCACAGAAGTACCCTTAACCCAGACTTTGGCCGAATTTTTACAGCAGTGATTCTCAATCTGGTTGTGCATTAGAATCACCATGGAGTATTAAAAGGGTCAATGCCTTCCACTTCCAGGCAAGATGGAGTGACTGAGACTGAATTTATCCTTCCACTGAAACAACCACACGATAGACAAAATATATTATAGACAAAATATATTAAACAATGGTTTGCATGACGCTAGACATCAGGCAAAAATTGATCTCTAGGAAATGGTAAACAAGAGGAGCCCTGTGACTGCCCTAGCTTATAACTTGAGCACTCTGTATCACAAAGTAGAGCAGGAAACCCCAGTGGAGGCTGGTGGACTTCTTGAAAGGGTGAGGAAAAGGCACTGAGAATTCAAGGACACCAAGGACAGGGTGAAGAGGAGAAAATGCAGAGAAAGAGACTCTCAGAAATCAAATATCCCCTCAATATTCAGCTGAGTACCTGACTATATATGTGGGCAAACTATCCAAGGTTAGGGAAGGAACTGCAGAAAAGGATTAGAGATAAAATGTCTGGTACTCACACAACACAAGAATGGAAGACCTCTAGGTTCACACAGTGGGTGTCGCTCAGCAGTGAAGAACTATCCCTAGACTGAGCACTACCCCAGACATACCTAACACGATGTAAAAGCAAGATCTAAAAGGATCTAGCCATTTCTGAGGGATTTAACTTCACCCTAAAATAAAGCTCAAGAATATTAACAGGAGAACAAAAATTTTCTCCACCCAAAGATGTAAAATGTACAATGTCTG
Organism: Giraffa tippelskirchi; assembly: GCF_054371585.1. NCBI lineage: Eukaryota > Metazoa > Chordata > Mammalia > Artiodactyla > Giraffidae > Giraffa > Giraffa tippelskirchi. The sequence continues at coordinate 125,153,227 of NC_137276.1, read as the reverse complement.
GCATCCAGTTAAAAAAAAAAAAACAAATATTCAAAGAAGCAGTAATCTATCATCCCCCAGGACTTGGCTGGGATTCATTGTTTTGGAAATTTTTCAGCCAGATTTATCTCCCAAGCCTCACACTTTGATCATCCGGGGTCACTGCCAATTCACAGGCCTCACCAGTCACCTCTCTCACATTGTTCTGATAATTCCTTCTTCCTGACCCAAGCACCAAGTCTCTTCTCCCCTCCAACCCTATGGTGAACAAATAACACTACATCTTCATCCACTACAATGAATATTCCATCCATCTTATGTCAGTAGTCTGATTCTATCCTGTGGACACCTTGTCCCATGTCCTCTCACCTAGCCTCTGCTATTTTCTCCCTCATGTGGGCTATCTCAGAACTCAAAATCATACTCCCTCCATATTTACTTCCAAGACCATTATTCCCCCACTCTTTTGTGAAAAACCCTACTTTTTCTTCTGCACATAGTATCCACTAGGCCATCTTTAGTCCTGGTTCAAATCATCAAATAATGGCATCTTTTATGAAGGGTCTGAAGCTGGATCTTTAGCAACAAGAATAGTGCCAAACACAGAGTGAAGGCCTCAGAAAGTATTGTTGAATGCAAGCCTAAATGAGATTCTAAGGGATATTCCAACAATATACTCCTCTGCGTTTATGGTATGGACCATTACAAGGCACATGCAGCAACCATATCACTTCAGTTCTTCACTATCACTGTAATTGGACTCGGTTTATATTGATTATTATTCCCAAATACTGCTTCACCTGCCAAGAAACTGAGGGTCCTGCTCAGTATGTCAATGAATGATTCTATAATAAATCTTTTTGTAGACTATCTTTTCTAAAAAACTATCTCAGAGATTATTGCTTAGAAAAATGTTGCCTCCTCTATGGAACTTGCATACCTCCTCAATTCTGTCATTATAATATTCTGTTTCCTTTTCTCCTTAGTTTCTTTCAAGCTTAGAGAATGGTATTCAGCTCAACCCTATCAACTGTATTGCCCCTTCTTATTAGCATATTTATAACCCCCTTTCTCCTTGTGTATTTTCAATTTTCTATTGTTACATGTATCTTTTGCAAAAAGCTTTAAAATGAATGATTAAATGTGATCAATATGCACTCTAACCATTAAAATGGAAAGAAAATATTATTACTCACTCTGTATGCTTGGCCAATACCACCATTATCAGCAATGTTTTCTCCCAGTGTATTAATTCCATTGAGCTGTTAAAAAAAAGACACTTAAAGATCCTTAACTATGTTTGGATTGTTAAGAAAGCATCAGTAATTCACTTAAGATTGAACACAACTTTTCAAGAGAATGCTGATGACATACATGCTGTCCATTTGCTAGGTCCCAGGAGAAGTTTCCGTACTGGTACACCATGCACTGGGATAGGTCTTTAAAATTATTTGCAGACTGTTGAGTCCACCAGTCAACGAGGTCTCCATCCTTGTTAAAATTTCTGCCTGGAATATATATTTATCTAAGTAAAATGAGAACTCATTACATCAAGAGTAGCAATAAGATATCTTTAATTCAAAGTGCAAGGACTGAAATACCAAGTATGCAAGAGAATATTAACCTGGACAGATGAGTAGATAAACTGTTCTGCTTTCTCATCTAGTGTTGATAAAAACCAGACCACTGGGGCTCTCTTTGCTGATACGCCCTGGTATCAATCCAGATTAATCCAACTTCACCCACTTGGTTGTTGATATCTTGGCCAGGGCCACCAGATAAATACTCCTGAAATCATGACTTGTTTCTGTTGGATGATTTTTGCCTGAACCAAGTCTGTTTACTTTGATGTTTTGAGATTTTTAAAGAGGTCAGTATTTCACTATGGCTTTCATTTCCTATCTCAAACCCTTCATTAGTAATTGCGGACTCACAGTTTTGCCCTACTTCAAGCACAAACAAAAAGTCACCTTTACTCTTGGAGCTTTCTTGCTGATCCTAACTATATTGATCTTTCTCGTACTTGAGCTTCAGCAGCATTTATATACATTATATGTTTGACACTTGATTTTGTCATTTTTTAAACAGTTTTCTATGATGTAGTGAATAAGGTAAGGGCTATGAAGACAGACTACCTGAACCCATATCCTGGTTCCACCAATTTCCAGTTTTGTAACTTTGACCAAGTCTTATGCGTCTTTATATTTATCTGTTTGAAAAATGGAAATAATATTAATACCTACCTGTGAAGATTGCTATACAGTTTAATTGAGTTAACAAACCCTTAGTATATCCCTCCTGTCTCCTTTTCTTCCTCTGACTCTTTGAAGTTAGATTAAGGCTTAATTATTTTCCCTCTACTGTTCTTATTTTCTTTCCAATTATGAACTGATCTTTGTTACAGCTTCAACTCCTGCCTCTTTACATATCTCATGTCTTTACTTCTATTCCTCTCAAATTTCATTGAAACTCAAAATCTATTTTGCTATTTGGGGCAGCATGTAAACATTTAATTTCCTACTATTTGCAAGGCTGTGAACCAGGTAGTAGGTGTGAGACGCAGTCAAAAAAAGTCTCTGACCACAGGAAGTTTAAAAGTCCTGGCGGCACCTTACTTTCTGCGTTTACATCTAATTTTAAGACATGGACTCTGCCCTCTAAAATTCTGGAGAGATAAGACATAATCATGAAATAAGAACAAACGTTATCATTGGTGTTGACAAATATCAATGTTTTCTCAATGTAGATATTGTTTTATTCTGTCAGAGTAAAAAGCACACATTGCTAAACCTCATTATTAGAAAATTCTGATCTTCTAAAGCAACAATTTAAAAATAACATTAAAAGTGCAGTGATTGTTAGGCTAATGATACACTGATGAATAAACATGTTTCATATTGATACATTATTATAACTCTTAATTAGGTTTACTAGAGTATATCTCAGGCAAATAAAAGCATCAGTTGTACTTTACCATTGTCATCAAAGCCATGGGTGATTTCGTGTCCTATGACCATGCCAATGCCCCCATAGTTCAATGACTTAGGCTGCTGGGCACTGAAGAAGGGTGGCTGCAGAATGCCAGCTGGGAAGACTATAAGCAAAGAAGATGGTTAAAGATCACTTGTAGCTGTTTTCTGTAATGGCAGGCACTGGACTGGCTTTTTGCCTGCTAAGCTGCTTTCCAGTATGTCAGTTTCACTTAATTATATACAAAAATCTTCTGTGACAGAAACAAATGCAGGTCATCTATTGGCTTTTTAAAAAAGGATATTAAGATGCTGTTATTTCTTTATATTTTATTTTATTTATTTTGGGTGCACCGTCAAGGCAAGCGGGATCTTAGTTCCCCGACCAGGGATCAAACCCATGTTCCCTGTAGTGAAAGAGCAGATTCTTAACCACTGGGCCACCAGGGAAGTCCCCAGGTCATTTATTGTTGATGACAGTAAAGAGTTTATCCCAGAGTGCACCATACCTGTGATTTACAATCACAACTGACTGTGTAACATCTGTTAAGATTGTGTTCATGCTATAAGGAATTTAGAGCAAGGGAAAATTATCACCTCATTCAAGTCTTTTCTGCACTGCAAATATTTGGGAGAAATAGTTAATAACAGAAGTATTGTTTTTAACATCTCTAACAGTTTATCCATCTACAATAGCTTAGTAAATAAACAGAGACAATCAAAAGTACCCCCTAATTATACAACCTCTTTAAATTTTCATTAAGGCATGTGACTATTTATTAATGGTTGTTTAGTCCTTCATTTTTCATGTCTTCCTCAAAGCACCTCTAGTATTAGCTCTTTGAGAGCATAGATTTGTTTGCATGTACATGTATTTGTTTATTTGTTTTTGAGTCCATTTCAATTTTTAATTATCTCTAGCACCTTAAATTGGATAGTGCCTGGAACCTAACAGGTACTCAGGAAATGTGCTGAATAAATCAATAACTGATGAATGAATGAGTAAATTTCCTACAGTGTCCTAAAGACTTGTAAATAAATGAATTGTAATTTTTATATCTATCCTGACATCTGTCTTAACTAGCTAATTTTCTATACTTAGACATTTCACACTGTTTAAATTTCATGTGTCACACATCAAACTCCTCATTTCCCTTCTAAGCCATCTGACTTTATTATTTCTGCTAATAGCATGTGAAGACTCTCAATCACCCAAAGTGAACATTTTTTTATTTATCTTTCATGTCTCCTTTCTTTTTACAAAGTCCTTACATGGTCTAGTAAGGAAAAAATCAGATCCTGTACCTTCTTTCCAGTAGCATTTCTTCTATTTGTCTCCTCCTATCAGTCGTACTGCCACCTTCTGAGTTTACACTCTCATTTCTTATCTGAAAAATTACTTAATTTCCTAATTGGTTTTCTTAGGTCTTCTTACTTCCAGTCTCCCCCCACTGCAATCTATCCTAAATCTACTCTACCCTGCCTGCCAGTTAAAGTGCCACTGTGCTCATTATCACTATCCTGCTAAAACACCTTGGATGGCTTATCATTGTTCTCTAACTAAAGACAGCATATTCTTCCTGGCCTTTGTCTCTATGGTGTTTTACTCCTCCACCTCCCCTATGCCCTCCCCTTCCCTCATAACATTCATAGTTTTGAGATTTTATCTTTCACATGGTAAAATTCTAGTATTCACTGAAGGTGTTATGTGCTATAAGCAAAAATAAAAAATCATTAGTATCAACGTCTACTACATGCAAAGGCCTGGGCTATTGCTGCAAGGGACATCAAGAGCACAAAAGAAAGGCCCTTATTTTAAGAAATATAAGACCTAGTTAATATAGAGTAGCAAATGTTGTTTTTTGTCATTCAGCTGGGGTGAGTATGACCTTAACTTGCAAGTGTTTCAGGGATAAATACGAGCTATTTACAGAGGAGAGTTTAAAATATACACTGGGCAATTTAAGTGCTCTTTAGATCTTTAAAAAATATCTGGAAAGTTGTCTTAACAATCAAAATGACTAAGTTAAAAAAAACACACAAAATTTTTGTCCTTGGAGAATTCTGATGAACATTATACGTCACATGTAGCTGCCTGAGCTATCAACGGTGCCAAGAAATTATTTTTAGCTTGAAGTATAAAAATTATGTGCAGTACTTTATTAACTTAAAGTGAGGACTATCTCCCACACTATGTACTTTGATTAAAATCCATCCATTATATAAAATGCTCTTATGAAACACACAATGAAGACTAAACATTAACTGTAAAGATCCTGCTGCTTTAATTATACCCTGGTATACATTTTTCAGGCAAGTGATAAGATTTTTATGGCTCATATTAAATACTAGTCTTCAAGTTCAACTTTGCAAATCATGATTTCTCCTTTTACTCTGTCAGCTAAATATTTATGAGGATTTTACTGATTAGTCTTATCATTGTTACTAGTAGACATCACAACTGTTGATAATAACCAACTGCTTAGTAGTGCATTTTTTATGTTCATAATTGTCAACAAGTTAGTTAATTAAATACACCATTGGTATGTGAAACAAAAGACAGTGTTTCTCCCCACACCTATTCCCTCACTTCCCTGGTTTATTTTTTTAAGGTTGCAAGAAATTCAATTTTAGAATCTTTGATATAAAGCTCAAGAGTGCAATCGGATAAAATCAATTCTGGTGGAAAAATTAAAACGTTTTTATATTAAATGAAATAGCAACATGTTTGGAAAAATTTACTCTTAAGTCTGAGAATAAGAATCCTAAGGATGAGTAAGACAATTTTAGAAAGTTTAATTATGTCAAAGTAGTCATAGATCACCCAGGCTGAATATACTATAAATTTATTTATAAATTATCTAAAATTGGAAAAGAATTTTGTTGTTATTGAAAAAGGAGAATGCAGTAGTAGTAAGACTTCTCAAATGACTTGTCATTTCCTTGGATAAGACTTGAAAGTTTAATAAGATGATTGGATAGTGCCTGAAACTTACAGAGAAACACTTGACAAAACATTCAAGTGCAGCTTTTCTGATGACATGAAATGTCCCTAAAGCTCTATGGTGCAATTACACAAGGAAGAGGAACAAGTGAATTTAACACTTTCCGCATGCCTTCCTGTCCTGAAAGTTGACTTTTTGTTTTTGAGAAGGGGCAAGGGTACATAAAAATTGGAATGTAGCCTACACGTGTGAGTTATGACAAAAAGTAGTGGGAACTGAATTAAAAAGTAGAAATTATTAATATGAGTAACTCCCTATATAATAAAACAAGTTCTTTTTTTACCATAACATAAAAAGATCAATCCCGCAAGAAATTGCATGTGATCTAGTTTAGGGGATTTGTGTGAAAATGGGAGGGTCATTTATGAGACATGTTATTCTATATACCAATTCTAATTCTGTGATGCACATGATATCAAATCCATTAAGAGAGTATTGCAAAAGCTATATATTTAGGTATGGATAGGCACACAAATACACTTTTATGAAGAAGAAAATGAGAGATCAGGATCTTCAATTGTTTTTAGTTAAGACAATCCCCATTTTGGAGATTTAAATGAATTGTCAAGGAGAAAATGTATACGTCAAAGCTTTCTCCTCATGCATGACAATTTCCCTTTCTCTGAACTGCTGTTATTAGTAGACAAGCAAATGAAAAGAGGTCAGCAATTTTTCAGATTTCTTATTTCCATCAAATGAATTTATATTAAGCATTTTTAATGTCTTTCTTATACATTAAGAATGCTTATTACAGCCAATTCTTGATTATTCAGATGATAATTGTCTGCTTTGTGAGATGTCAGGCCATTTTTAACTTCTTTTTCCTTTTGCTGTGTAGCTTGCTTGGTTTGAGGGTATTAAATTCAAAATGAGAACATACCCAGGTCTTCTCTGCCCAGGGAATCTCTGAGGCGACCAATTTTGAGCCAGCTTCAGGAACATGCAAAAACAGATCTTAAAAAGTGAAAGTTTTGTGGCAGGGGTTTTTATAGGGAGAAGGCAATGACAACCCACTCCAGTCCTCTTGCTTGGAAAATCCCATGGACGGAGGAGCCTGGTAGGCTGCAGTCCATGGGGTCGCGAAGAGTCGGACACGACTGAGCGACTTCACTTTCACTTTCAGGAACATGGGATAATTTAGAGACAAATGAAGTCTGTCTTGACCTGCTCTAGAGGACCGAGAGGATGAACATGCCAGAGCGGTCTCTTGGGGATGATTCAGCGCTAGGTCTGATAGGATCCTGAGCTGGATTAATATAAAGCAGTATCCTTTAGTCTGCCCTAATGCAGAATTGAAGTCAAGGCTGCCTCACTTTGCCTTGGGAATCCTTTAAAAGTCAATTATCCTATTTAGTCTAAGTCTTGAATGAACGAGGGGCTTCCCAGATGGCTCAATAGTAAAGAATCCACCTGCCAAGCAGAAGATGCGGGTTCAATCCCTGGGTTGGGAAGATCCCCTGGAGAAGGAAATGGCAATCCACTCCAGTATTCTTGCCTGGAGAATCCCATGGACAGAAGAGCCTGGCAGGTTATAGTCCATGAGGTTGCAAAGAGTTGGATGTGACTTAGTGACTTAACAGCAGCAGCAGCAGAATGAACTAGACTTTACACCTGACAGAACTACTGAATATCAAAGAGGTCTTCAAAATAAAGACTCTCCAGAGAAAAAGCAAAAGTCTTTAATAATAAAGAGTTTCCCTGGTGGCTCAGATGGTAAAGAATCTGCCTGTAAGGCAGAAGAACTGGGTTCGATCTCTGGGTCAGGAAAATTCCCTAGAGAAGGGAATAGCTGCCTACTCCAGTACTCTTGCCTAGAGAATTCCAAGGACAGAGGGGCCTGGCGGGCTACAGTCCATGTGGTCACAAAGAGTTGGACATGACTGGCAACTTTCAGGAAAAGGTCTGAATGGTTTCTAGGAATACTTTACAAAGGATAGACTGCACATGTTTTGAGTTGATCGTTAAACAGGCTCTGATCTAGGTTCAGGTAATCATTTTACTAGCTGGGAGATGTATCAGACTAGTTTTAAAAGCAATGAGAAGAAGTATCATCAAACTTTACCTTCCCACTTGATTCTTGACTACACTTAGAAATGAAGGGCTGGACTGAACAAACCTGGAGAAGCTGGCTATACTGTTGAGAATACTTCCACTGAAGTACTAAATCAGTTGGTTGTCTTTCTTCATACTAAAACCCTTGAGGGGAGAAAGTGTATCTATTTGTAAGATACTTAAGAGAGAGCTTCAAGATGTCAAGGTATTCCCAGGAAGAGAAAAAATATATCTTTATTAAGCCATTTCATTATTCATAGTATTATTCACTGAGGTATTAATTCCTATGCTTATTTATGTGATATTACCACTAGTCAACATAAATTTTTTTTTGGATCAAAAGTGGTTAAGTAAACACAATTCCACATGGTTCAACCTAGTAAAACTGACTTTGCAACTTTCTGAGCCTCTCTCTTGGAACATTGTAGGAAAAAACAATGATACAGAGCATGATGATCTCTACCAATGCCTGCATACAAAACAGAAAAAAATCGGATTTCTGAAACTTTGGTTCTTGAAACTTAAACCACTTAAGATGCTGTTGCTTAGAAAGTCCTAAAGTTAATATAACTTTATGGAGATATATGGGAATTTTTTTAAAAAAGCAGTTTGAAATAAAAGTACTTAGCAATAAGATAAACCATTTAGCTATAAATGAGAATGTTATAAAAGAGACAAAACCACTTAATGTAACTTATACCAATTTAAATTTTGCTATTATAGTGAAAAGAGGTACATGGATACATTTACTTCCAAGGAGGATATTCAATAAATCAGTAACTCAGCCTCAACAGTGCTTTTATAGGGAACATAATAAATTGGTCATGCAAAGCACTAAAGTGTGGGACCAACAGAGAAATATTATCCAATTATTTAAGAATAGACCTTACCGATCTGATTTCTGCCTGAAGAGTAAAATGCATTGACTACAGCTGCTCCGCTTATCCACCTATATAAAACATAGAACTTGTTACAAAAGATACTAAGTTATCTGGTTCAATCTGTTCGCCACCATAAAAGCATTATTACTATTTCAAGATGAATTTTAATTTTCTGTTTGAAATATGATCAACAAATTAAAATCAATTCACTAGATGAGCGAATTCATTTAAAAATATTTCTACTTCTTGAAAAATGAGACTATACACAGGTCTGCAATCTGTTATTTAATTTGCATAAATTTTTAATGACGGCATCTCACAGTGCAAAACCCATTCTAACACATCTCTTTGGAAACTGCAATGGATTAAAATTATATTGAAATTTATTTAGTTCTGTGTTCCTGATACTAGGTGACTATGCCAACAATTCTGGAACAGTTGACAAAATATAGAATACAGGTTGCTAAAATTTCAATTCAGCAAATTTCAGGTTGCTAAAAGTACATTTAAACTTTTTAAATTCATAGTTTACAAAGAGCCTTTTTGGGGACTAAGAGATCCCCTTGACAGTATTTAGCTTTGGGTAGTGTGCCTCCTCTGATTATTGCCACTTAAATTTTTTTTTTTTAAATATGACAGGTAAGTGGGCAAAGGTATATTTTTGTATAATGACTGCAAAATGAAACCCAGGTGATTCTTAAATAAATCTGTCTGTGTATGCCATGAATTAGGCTCTATATTGGACCTAGAGATTTTATAAAATACAATTCTTGACTTCAGAAGACCCTAGTTGAGGAGATGATAAAGAAGCATAAATAACTTATACAAGAGTGAGTGAGAAAAAAACCAACAATCCAGTTCCCCAAACAACAATCTGAGGGCAGCAGTAAGCTAAAGGATGGAGCCAGTGTTCCCATGTCTTTCTGCTAAGATGTTATGAAGACTGCATATCAAAAATCACTGTTAAGCACTTTTGTGCAACAGGAGTAATATTGTCTTGATAGGCTGTATTCTTATATACTCATTATAGACACATATCCTTATATTGAAAGTGTCAGTTGAAAAATTGACACTACTTGAATTCTGGTATCTTCTTAAATGTCAGCACACATACACACACACACTCAAGACAACCATATATTGTTATCTAATGGCTGCATAGTTACTCCACTTTTAGGGCAACAATTTAAGTGACAATTATTATCCTACTCATGAAACGAGTTTACAGTAATTAGCACAATGAGGTTAAATCAGAACTCTTTCCAGACTCTGCTTTGCAAGGTAAGCAGTCCAAAGTCAGCTGCCCAAATCAGCATTTTAGTTAAAATTTCAGTAACTACTCTGAGATGTCAGATGTAAGTCCTATTTTGATCTATTAAAAGTAACTCAGACAGGGCCACATATAACAACTGTTGGATAAATTCTAATTAAGCATGAGTTTTACCTCCAATAACAAGACTAAGACATTCATATGAAGGATTTATGACTTAAAAAAATCCAGATAGAGTTTCTATAGATAAAAAAAATTCAGATAGAATTTCTGAGAATTTTTCTTTAGGAAGAAAATAAGTTTGAAGATGGAGGGTTTGGGCTGGGGGACGGTCAATCAACGTGTTTGTTCTTTACTTTGATTTTGTTGTTTCAAATAGAGAAAAACATTTTCAAACAGGATGGTGTGACCAATATTTCAGTCCTCCCTAATTTCACCACAGCTGAGTCATCAATATTTTAATTTCTTGCAGGTTGATGATTATAAGCATACAATTTTATTTATTTTAATTAAACTTGACTTGCTTCCCACATGCTTTGTAGTGACTCACAACAAAAACATGTATTTGTAAACCCAGGGATGTTTGACTAAAATCTTGAGATCAAAAACTACATAGGAAAGGTTGATTTTGTGTGACCCAAAAGTATTATGAAAGAAAATAGATAAATAAAACTCATGATCAGGAAAAATGATGCATTAGGACTATGTTTAAATAAATTCACACAGAAGCACATGACTCACGTATGGTTCAAGGCCATCTGGCAGGAGCAGAAAATAGTAAACATGTTCACTCTACTCCTGAGGAGAATCACTGTTCCTTGTGGTCACTTTAGAGGTATTTCTGATGTGTCATCAACATTCTGAAAGTGTGAGAGAGCAAAATTTGCCACCCCCCAAAAGTCTCTTTGGCATGACAATAATTTTGAGATGAAAACAAATCTCCCAAAAGACTTAGGAAGAAACTTTGACCTGCCTCATAACTGCCTAAAAACATTTAGATAGAGGAGGCCTGTTCCTGAAATAGAGCCATCACCAGAGGGATCTTCAGAGAATATGGGCCAGATGTGGTGGGGGAGCTAGGCAGAGCCTAGAGATCAAAGTCCCCTCTGTATCCCGTTGTGACAGCATGACTCACTGAACCGGCGTTTCCCCAACATTGGATTTTCCATCTTCATGTGAATTGCCTTCCTCCCCTTTGAGGTCCCAAAGCACTATTTCCAACATCCTCTTTTGTCTTTAGCTGAAGATGGCATTTAGAGTGAGTGGTTCAGCCTTCTTGGCAAGTTACTCAGTTTTCCTGGGTCTCTCTTGTGTATACATGGTATTAAACCTTGATTTTTCTCCTGTTAATCTGTCTCATGTCAGTTTAATTCATAGACCAGCCAGAAGATCCTGGAAGGGTAGAGGAAAATTTCTTCCTCCCTGATAATAGCCAACATAACAGATTTTATGCATAAATAGCTTATGCTTATTAGAATTTCAATTGTTTAAAAATTACTTTAACATATTTCTAGGCCTCAGTTGTTCAGTTCTGAACTTCTGATTTAGTGATAATATACTCTGCATGGACATTAGTGGGTAATCACAGATAATATATAAATTGTTGGGTTTTTCACTCAGGCACAGTACTAATAATGAAACACAAAAGATGCCAATTCAAAATGTTTTCTTTTTTAAATTAGTATATTAGAGAGGAACAGAACTAGATACAGGAAACTGATGTTGCAGATAGCAACAGATCTCAAAAGTCAGACACAGATGAATGGAGTTTATATTATCCATCTCATGTTTATTGCTTTTGTAAAAATAAATGTCCCACCTATTGTTTTAATGATTTTTTTTTTCTGCTCTTCTGTTTAAAATTGCACTTTGATCAACGTTTCTAACGTCTTAGCAGGGAAAGTTTTACATATTAAAATGTCCAATGTGAATTACACCTTCAAGAAAATAGGTAGCTATTTATGACTACGGAACACTCACATAGAATTAGAATTATGGTGGTTAGTTTCACAGAGCACAGGTGTGTAGTGTTTGCCTTTTCTTCCTTGAGATCTTTCACAGTACATCCTCAGACTACCCCTGGGTAATTATCCAGATCCAAAAGCACAGGGCACTTTGTCCCTGGGAATGACCAGAACTTGAGGTACTGTAATTGGATCATTTCATCTTAAAGTGATGATAGCAGTTACAGACTCAGTGTCTAATATTTGTGGTCAATCATGAAATATCTCACTATGTTATGACAAAAGCTAAATTAAAGGATGAAGAATATAGTTTTCAAAGTAAATGGTAATATAACAAAAACCGTAAGATCTGATTTGGATGTAGCCTCAGAGTTTCAGGAGAGGCTTTCATTTATGGAAAACAGGCAAATGCGACCCTGAACAGCAGCACAGAAAAGAGAAAATGCACAACTAATGAGAGAACCAAGTGTCCAGTAACAAAATGGATAGTGCATGTTATCTGAAGATACCTGTAAAGTATGGAGGCCAGACACCAGCATCTCCTACAGCAGGTATCGGACCTGAGAGAGAGTGCGTATCACTCTGTTCTTTGACTTCTCTTCCTGCCTCCACTACGTGGCTGCAGAAGGATGGGTATGTGTGGTATAAAGTGAAGGGTGGGGAAGCAAGAGGTAAGCAAACTTTACTTTCCATTTCTGAGAAACAATTTTGTCAGGTAATCTTATTCTGGTTTGGGGGCACTTACTGTAGAACAAAGTGCCACTATAAGCAGCAAGGCCCTCAAAGAGGAACTGACAACCGGAGTTGGGAAATACAACCAAAATCTCCTGGAGAGGCAGCCCAGGCGGGTTTCTCTTCTGCCTCTTAATTACCCTGAGGAACCTAAGTGGTGATGAGATGAAAGCACAGGACGTCGTTTTACCCAGGGAACTGAAAACCGAAGCCTACAGCCTGATCCTATAGCCTCTTGGGTATAATAAACCCACTGGATTGCAAAGACATATGGAATAAAACTTCTTTCACTCATTCATGTGTAACTTTAAAACAAACATCTTTAAACAACAAAATCATGAATGCTCCTTTCCCTGAAAACATTTAATTTCTCAGCATCTAGTGGCTTTGAAGCAACTCCTTTGAAATCAGCAGTACAATACAATGGTTTTCTCTGTCTTCCTCAAATACTTCTGGAAAGGAGAATTCTCATTTGTAATGGTAATTACCACTGTAATTCTTTATATTTATTAATATCCCGTCAGCAAGACTTCAAAGTTTTCTATATATTTTCATTCATCTTTCAAACCATCCATATAAGATAGATGATACCTCAATTTTCATGTATAGAAACTAAGGTACATCATAGATCAAACTCTTTTTCCTAATTTATTTATAGAGTTAGTGATACAACTGGGAAAAGAATATATAAACTATGGAGAAATATGACACCCTCATCTTCCAATCAATCCTCTACTTCTAGTATGTTGACCTGAATCATGCGTAAAATTTCATTACAAAAATCAATGCCATTTCCTTGCTAACCTCTTTAAAAATGAAGGTGTTCACATTTTTAATCTTTATTTTAAAGATTTATTTTATTTTTTGGCTACACTGTGCTTAGGATCCTAGTTCCCTGACCAGAGATCAAACCCATGGCCCCACTGGAAGTGCAGAGTCTTAATCACTGGGAAGTCCCAATGCTCATTTTTACACTGCTTCATATTTAGGGCTGCCCTTTACCCTAACAAGCTTTAGGATGCTGGCTTCTACACCACCCTGAAGTCTCATCATGACCCAATCATAACGACCACCTAAGTTATGTGGCAAGCACACTACACAATACACAACAATGACCTCACAAAGCAAAAGTAAATGCTATTATCCTCAGTTTATAAAGGGACCACTGAGGCTCAGAGGTATCATGGTGGTTGTCTAAGTTCACACAGTTAATAAGCGGCAGAGCAGGAATCTTAACTCAGGGTTGCTCACTCTCTCTACCCACCAACTCAGCCCCCTGGTTCCAGAGTACAAGCTCTTTCCACTGCTGCATAAAGTACAATATTTTATCCAAAGGCAAAAGCACAGTAGGACCAAGAAGCCTCAATCAATTGGTCCTTTAAGAGTTGTTAACATGACTGAAGTACTATGAGTGATTCACCTGATCCTCTGAGGTGAGAGCCAAGGCTCCTACTCTAACAGCACAATAACAGAATCTACTTCTCTTTCAACCAAAAAAAAACCCCAAAAACCCAACCCCCCAAATCACTGATTTTCTTCCTAGAAGTCATCAGTTGGTTGTGTATGGTTAGAAGTTGGCAACAAAACCCAATTGCTTTAGTCTTCAGTAACTCTATATGTGTGTACATGCATGATGTATGTACTCATGTGAGCGATATGTCAAATTCAGAGAAATTCCCAATTTGGAATATATAGGGGTGGGTGGATTTTTTCTGTTAGAATTTTCTTTTGGTGTTTATTCTCCTGACTGAGACTAATCTTGTGATCTTTCAGGAAAGAACTGAAAGCTCTTACATCCTATATAACCCTTAGCAATGACATAACATGACATTACAAGTCTATTGTCTGTCTAGCTCATGAAATAGTGACTCCATGAAGGCAGCAATGTTTCATGTTTTGTCCTTTTTCTAAATTGTGGCAATAACACTTATCATGAGATCTATCCATTTAACATATTTTAAGTATCTAGTACATTATGGTTGACACTAGGCACAATGCTGTAACTCATTCATCTTGCTTAGCTGGATGAGCAAGATGTTTGCCTGTTGATTAATAACTTCTCATTTCCTTCTCCTCCCAGCTTTTGATAATAATGATTCCCTCCTTTGATTTTATGAGATTTGACTATTTTAGAAACCTCAAATCAGTGGAATCAGGCAGTACTTATCTTTCTGGGCTTATTTCAACTAGTACATTTTCTCAAGTTCATCAACGCATACTGCATAATTTCCTTCTTTTTAGATACTGAGTAGTATTCCAATGCATACAGATAATTTTTTTCCAACCATTCATCTGTTGAGGGAAAGAGGGTGCCTCCACATCTTAGCTATCGTGAATGGTACTGCTATGAACACGGGAGTGCTAATGTCTCTCTGAGATTCTGAGTTCAGTTAGTTTGGCTATAGGCCCAGAATTAATGGGTCTTATGGCAGTTCTATTTCTAACTTTTAAAGGAATGTCCATGTTGTTTTCCATAACTTTTGCACCCTTTTGCATTCCCACCAATTGTGTTCCAATTTCTCCACATCCTTGTCAATACTTGTTGTCTTTTTATATATTTATTTTTTAACAATATGTCATCCTGACAGGAGTGATGTGATATCTCACTAGGGTTTTGATTTGCATTTCCTTGATGATTAGTGGGGCTTCCCAGGTAGCACTAGTGGTAAAGAAACCACCTGCTAATGCAGGTAGACACAAGAGATGTAGGTTTGACCCTTTGGCCCTTGGGAAGATCCCTTGGATGAGGGCACACCAACCCACTCCAGTATTCTTGCCTGGAGAATTTCATGGACAGAGGAGCCTGGTAGGCTATGGTCCATTAGGTCGTAGAGTCGGACATGGCTGAAGTGACTTAGCACACATGCATGATGATTAGTGATGTTGAACATCTTTCCATCTATCTGGTGGCCATTTGTACGTCTTTGGAGAAATGTCTATTCAAATCCCGGAGAAGGCAATGGCACCCCACTCCAGTAGTCTTGCCTGGAAAATCCCATGGATGGAGGAGCCTGGTAGGCTACAGTCCATGGGGTTGCTAAGAGTCGGACACGACTGAGCGACTTCACTTTCACTTTTCCCTTTCATGCACTGGAGAAGGAAATGGCAACCCACTCCAGTATTCTTGCCTGGAGAATCCCAGGGACGGCAGAGCCTGGTGGGCTGCCGTCTATGGGGTCGCACAGAGTCAGACACGACTGAAGCGACTTAGCAGCCGCAGCAACAGCAGCTATTCAAATCCTTGTATGCGTGCTCAGTTGCTAAGTCGTGTCTGACTCTTAGTGTCCCAATGGACTGTAGCCCACCAGGCTCTTCTGTCCATGGGTCATTTTAAATTGGTTATTAGGGGGTTGTTTTTTTTTTCTGCTATTGAATTATAGGAGTGCCTTACATATATTGAAGATTAATCCCTTACCAGATATGTGATTGGCAAATATTTTCTCCCATTCGTTAGGTTACCTTTAATTTTTTTTTTTTTTTGCTGGGCAGAAGCTTTTAAGTTCCAAGGAGCCCCACTCCCACTTATTTATTTCATGCTTTGTTCTTAAAGCATCTCTAGGGCTTAGCACAATATTGAGAACATGAAAGGCATATACACACATTTATATCTTGGCAACCAATGAGTCCTTCAAGCCCCAAGAGTACTGACTCTTCTAATCCTGGAAGGGTCATGGGTGGTAAGACTAGGTGAGGCGCTGCTGCCATGCAGACTGTGGAGAGTCATGACAACCAGAAGCCACGCACTATCTGGGCATTGTCCTCTCAAGAGGGCACACTGGTATCAAGTTCTAGACTTCTTTTGCAAAGCTCTTCAGTTTCAACCTTTAAATTATTAGCCTTTCTTCTCTATCTCTTCTTTCCCCTCTGAAACAAAGCTTCCTTGGGTGCTAATTAAAATGCAAAATTTTTTTTTACTGATAAGATATATTTTGCTTATAATCCAAAAACATGTTGAAAAATCACAGTTTGTTATCTTAATGGGAATCTAAATAGATGGAACTTCACATTTTAATCTATTATAACAGGTGTAGAACATGAGCACATCAGGGCAGATACTGCCACAGGAAATCAGAGTGACTTGTCCAGGTTTAGTCTTTGCGACTAAGTAGTACTTGATGAGTCAAATTATCTGCATTGCGTATCTTCCCATACATCTACACCATGGAGAGTCACTTGTGTCCCAAGTCTCCAGCACTCTAAACGCCCACCCTGGATGGGTCTTATCAATTTTCCACCTCTGGGCCATCTCATTTCTTCACAGAAATCCTCTATAGCTATTCTTTTGAAATTCAAGTTCAATGATACAAGACTAAATTAGAAGACTGAGTCTAGAAACATCACTGAAGGGGAAATAGCAGAAGAAATACTTTAGAAAGAAGTGAGGTACATCCCTACCTTCCAAGAATATGTTCTCTCTTGGGTCACCTGTGGAAATGCCAAGGACTAAAACATCTTGGCTCTTATCAAAACATCACAGTAAGGGCCCTAAAATTTTAGTGCTGGAAAGAACCTTAAAGATGTTATAGAGTCTAAATCAACCTGCTCATTTTACAAATACGGAAACTTCAAGGCTTTTAAAAGGCTACAGATAGTAACTGGCAGAGCTGAGACACCGAAAAAGGGATAGCAACTCACTGCAGTGGCCAAACTATAGTGGTACCAGCCACTCTGCCTTTTTGGTGCTGTTGATCTTTCTGGAAGAACCACACAGAGCCACAGCTCTTGGCTGCCAACCTCCATAGCACCAGTTATTTCAGGGAATAGCAAACATCTAGTTAGTCCAGATTAGAAAAAAGGACTTGAAGCAATAAAGGAGAAGAAATGAATCAATCATTTTGTTTGTTTTGCTCTAACTGAATCTGTTCACCTCAACATTAATTTAAATGCTGACATGTTCCTTCCAGAGAATGTTTTACTAATAAGTAAAGGTTTATTTGTGGTTTTAAAAAAGTGCTATCCTAGCACCTTGTTGTCTTGTAATTGCAACAACCTACTCTGCCTTTCATCTGCTTTCATTGTTACATCCCTGCTTCTTCCACTAGATTGCTAACTCTGAGTCTTACTCATCTCTTTATCCTCTACAATGTAGCACAGTACTTTGCACACTTGTAGCCATTTGGCAAAATGTTCATTCAGTTGGCTGCTGTTACTGTCAGCTTGTTTTTATTTTGATGTACGACGGCAAGAAAGATGCAGCAATGAAAAAAGTCATTGTAGTTTATGAAATGCAACTCTACATGCTCAACAGTCATAACTTACCAGGGCTGGCACTACCTGTCCAAATTACATTACAGAAAATTCTGTCTTGAGAAACTAACAAAATAATGTCAAGTCTAAAATTAAGAAAAGGAGTTCACTTTATTTTGTCCTAGTACATTGTTTCTTTTTAGAGGTTTATGTTTGTTCCATAGAGTCTAAGTGAATAATCATGTTACTGAAAGTAAATTATTTCAGATACTTTGCCAAGTAATTTTGCCAATGGATATTACATTTTCAATCTAACATTATTACTATTTGATAACATGATGTGCTTGAAATTATTTACAAACTGTCATTAAGTCCCCAGAGAACATGATGTTTGAGGTAATTTTGGAAACATAAGCTAGGTACTCAGAAACCACATGAACTAACAGCCTTTTAAATTTAAATCTTTGTCCTTTACAGTTGCCAGCTGCTTGAATGAGCAGAAGGAGGTCCTTTTAGCCAAATGATTAACTTAGGCAGATCACACTCAAACTTCCTGACTTTCTCAATTTTTTGAATTTTTAAGCAGAGAAAACAGAGATCATGTTGGACATATTCACCAATGATGATGGTGAAATGCTTGGATATATCAGTACTTATTTTAGTGACTGAGTTCACTTTATCAGCACTGTTACAAATTTACTATTTTATCAATCATTCACTCTATCATCACTGAAGGTAGGTCCACATTCTATTCATCAAAGTTCAATCTCTGGTGACACAAATACATGACTTCTGCTTTCTTTCAACAAGAGCTATTCCAGCTAAATGTAACATAATATACTGGCTCTGTGACTAAAATGTGTGTAAGGTATCATACAAGGACAAGGTGAAGAGAAAAACATAAGGGATGCATGAGTAAGGAGGTAACACTCAAGAAAAATCATACTAAGTGTAGGTTAAATGAACAAGGGAAGAAAGAATGGTCCAAGGTAAGGGATAAGGAAGAGGAAGAGATGGAGCAGTGATCTTAAAGTAATTCCTATGGCTGGAGATTTGGGACAATGCTGTGGGATAGGGTGACTCAAGGGATTCTGGAGTGTGAGCGGGAGATTGCAGAGCTTTGTACAAGCTTCATGAGATGGGCAAAACACACTGAGAGGTTTTCATCAGAAAACAACATGACTCAATCTGTGTTTTTAAAAACTCTCTAAGGTGGTAGCCTGGAGAATTAGCTCAAGATTAACTGTGAGAAGATTGATAAGATTAGGAAAAATATTGTAATCACTCTGGTGAACAATGAGAAATGTCTGAATAAGGCATGACAATGGAGATGTAAGATGGATCCACATGCCCTCATGCCAATAAAATAGTTAATTTGCAGCTGGTGGATATAAACATTTTTTAAGATAGCATTTGTAGTAAACATCACAGCAATTGCCAGAGATGATACAAAAGAATTGCTCTGGGATGATGAACCCGTGTGTGTGTGTGTGTTAGTCGTTCAGTCGTGTCCGACTCTTTGTGACCCACAGACTGTAACCCGCCAGGCTCCTCTGTCCATGGGATTCTCCAGGCAAGAATACTGGAGTGGGTTGCCATGCCCTTCTCCATGGGAATCTTTCTGACCCAGGGATAGAAAACAAACTTGTATTGGGATTTCTCTGGTAGTCTAGTTTCTAGGACACTGTGCTCCCAATGCAGGGGGCCTGGGTTTCAACCCCAATCAGAGAACTAGATCTCACATGCCATGGCTAAGACCCAGTGCAGACAAATAAATAAATAAATAAATATATATAAAAAAAAAAGGAAAGCAAACTTATAGTTACCAAAAGGGAAAGGGGGAGGGGGATAAAGTGGGAGTTTAGGATTGACATATACATACTGCTATATTTAAGGTAGATAACCAAAAAGGCCTAGAGTATAGCACAGGGACCTTTACTCACTATTTTGAGATAACCTAAATGGGAAAAGAATTTGAAGAATAGATACATGTATAACTGAATCACTTTGCTGTACACTTGAAACTAACATAGCATTGCAAATCAAGTATAGTCCAATATAAATTTAATTTTTTTTTAAAAAATCAAAATTCCTAAATTATAGGTATCATCTTGTAAAAATATTTCACAATATTGAATATGAGCAAGTATGATTCAATATAAAAAGAAATTAACATTAATGCAAAGATTCTGACTTGAGAAGGGGGTGTGGTACTTAAAAAGAATACCAGTACCTGAGACCCCACCCAGAGGCATGTACATCACAATCTAGGGTGGGAGAGCTGGGGAATCAGTCTATTTCAAATGCTCTCCAGGTGAATCTAAAGTGTAGTCAAGAGTGTTGAACCCTTATACTCAGCATACAGGTAGAAGATGAGGAAGGAAGAAAAACTAGCCTCATATGGCAGTGAAGGCCTTAAAAGGCATATTGCACTTGTGATTGACTGTCAGAGGCTCATGGTAAGGATCCAAAAAGTACTACTGAGCTGTGCATGCTATTGAGAAAACATTCATTAAATCTTAGATAAAGTATTTGCTATTGATCATCTGTGGTAAAGAGAAAAGAACTCAGAGAAAATCAACACATATGATGAAAAGGAGTGAAAATTACACACTACATTACAAAATTATTAAGGACCTGGGACTATATTAACTTCCAAAGAAAACATCAAGCAATAATTCAACAATTTTTAAAATTATGAGGAAATATTCTGATGTCAGGTGGATGCAGCTTATATTACCTCTTTTCAGAAAGAATATTTGATGATAATTGTATACAGGTATTTTACAAAGTGCTATCAATTGTTAAATGTAACTATATGGTATGTAACTATATTTTGTAAAGAAATAAAAACATTCAGACTTATAAGGAGCTTCTCAGATTATAAACTTTTCCACAAAGGATTCTTTTTGATGACTTTCTGTCAATTTCTAGAGCTAGGATTTGACAACTGAGTATGATAGAAGCCATATGTACCCAATCTCTTTCTTTCCCACCTGGGACACTAAACATTCTCTGACATTTGCTGCCCTGTTTTTAGTACCAGATAACATAACATTTTCTCCCGTGTAAACACAGAGGTCAGTAAAAGAAATTGATCTCTTTGTCAGAATATCTGAAGGGTTCAAAATGTTGTACAGGGATTGAAATGTATTGGCATTTTCATACTGGGAATTTTGTCCAACCTGTACTTGGTTTACTGAGAATAGAACACTCTGTCATCAAACAGTCCTTCTGCACTTTGTTCCTTTCTCGGCACATTTCCCTCCTGGAGGTAGTTTATTATAACACATCTTTCCTACACTCTACTGTTGTAATGTAATGTAATGTAATTGAATCAAAGTTCACCTTTGATTTTTCCAGTTCCCACTTTGACTTGGTCAGTATTCCAAAATGTTCTCTTAATAAATGTTAGTGAAAGAATAAAGGAATGCAGGAGTGAACCATACACTTCACTGGCATGGCATTGTGTCAGTTGCCACGAAGATCATGTTAGTGTATTTACTCTGTACTTGCTCACTCATTAATTTAGTTTTAATTGAAAATCTCCTATGTATCCAGGACTGTGCTGAATGATCTCCTATTCTCTTGGAGCAAAAAGCCTAGCGGGAAAAAGTCCACACAGATGATTCTAGGGATTTCAGTGCATAAACACTTATGTTGATAAATATTGTAAACACATCCATTTAACCGAAAAATAAACATTAAGCTGATCATTACTATGATGTACTAATACCAGTAGTAAGCAGAGATTAAGATCATTTGAAAGCTGTGAATGCGACTGAATCCTGATATCTCAGATTTGGCTCTCACAGGGTTGAGAGAAGTGTTACCTGGACAAGCTAAGTAGGGGATGGAGTTGCAGGATGGATGAACAATAGAAAGGTAGGTGGGGCTGAGGGTAGACGATAATTGTGAGTACAGTAATAGACTCAAAGAAGGTTTGAAGGAGTTAAGGACTGTTTAGACTAAAGTGTTCTAGGGAGCTCTGTCCACAAACAAAGTAGAAGGGACAGACAATAATATGAGAAGAAACCAAAGGTAGTCTGACATCTTAAGGAAAAAATTTGTATCTTGATTAAATCCCCCTATATTCTTAGATGCTCTTAGAAGTACTCGATAGAAAGAGAACATTCCACCTTTTAACATTATTCTGTCAGGTTTTTAATCCAACAAAGGCCCTCTGCTGAATGAACATATTAGAAAATTGAAATATACATACTCATCCTTGTCCACCTTTTCTCGAAGCTTCTTTAGTTGTCTATTTTGGCCAAACTTCAAGTTTTGAATTATATTCTCAAAGTATTCTTCTTCCTGGTAGCTCAACTGTATTAATTGAAAATAATTTTGAGGACAATATTAAAAACGTGTCTCCAAAGTTTTGCTAAAGAGCATTAAGAGATTATCACTTAATAAAATTAGCAGAGAGCATTAAAACTTGCCAAAGAAAAATTAAGTTCTAATTAATTCTATACAAGTCACTGCTGCTCTGGCTGAATCATTCCTTCAGTGTATTCTTTTCTAATTAATCAAATGAAACTAAGTGTCAAACAAGCTTTTCTATATTGACATCAATCCTTACATGACAGATAACAGCATTCTTATTTACTGTGTTATAAGAACACTTATTCTTCTAATCCTCAAAATAATTTTATGAAGATGGGCTGTTATCACCATTTTAAAGTTGAGGAAACTGAGGCACAGACAAGTCACTTGTCCAAGTTAATCTGTGATGAAGTTGAGATCTGAACCCTAGGAGTCTGACTTTGAGTTGATACTCTTAGCCAGTTAGTGTGTGGTATAGCTGAGATCTGAACCCACGCAGTTCAGCTGTGAGGCTATGTGCTCAGCCACTACACTCCTGCCACAAGGGCCCTGAGGACTCACATGCTACAGTGAGCTCATTTTTTAAAAAGTCAAGCTTTTCTGCAATGGAAAAAGAAACGAGGACACTGTGCCTTGCAAACTCTCAAGTTAGGCTTGTAATCAACAGATTAGAAATCACCATCCCTGGCTCTAGGCAAGGACCACCTTGTCACCAAGGCGCAAAGTAGTCTTGGAGACTGAAAGGTTAGCAATAGCTCTTAGCTGACTCTGAAATCCATACTTCAATCAATTCTGGTTTCATCATTTACATTACACAAGGGAAATAAAATAGTTTCTCATTCTCAAATAATAGATGATTTTTTTCCAAACAGAGAAGACATGACCAGGTTAATCCAGTGGAGGAATAATTAGAAATTGGAAGGAAACCTGAAGATTTGACTTTTCAGGCATGTATAAGAAGCCTGAGTACTGTCTGTTCATCACTTAAATATCTATGCCTTGATGCTCTTAAAAAAAAACACCAAGTTTTTATCACTACTCTTAAAATGGACTATATGGAAAGCAAAATAAGAAAACCAAATACAGACCAGGCCAATGAAAAAATAGGCTAACACTAAAACAAACATTGTTCTGGCTTCAGTGTTAAAGGCTTAATGTAATAAGAGCTCTGGGTGTAGGCCCACATACGTCTTGGCCCCCCACAGCAAGAAACGACATTGCCAACAGCCTCAGGCATCATCAGTGTAGAGTCTTTTTAAGACTTACCTCAAGGTACTCATTATTCAGTTTGTCGTCATTTGAAATAATGTCATCAGGATAGCCAATTCTTTCTTTAATTGCTAAGGCCTATGAAAATTACAATATTGAATATGAGCATGATTATGAACTTTCAAATGCAAACATTATGATTGTGCCCTTGACTGGAAATTGAATAACTTGATCCATACTGTTTACAAAATGAGTATTTGACCACATTTAAACAGAGATCTTTGCCAAGAAGATCTTTGCTTCTTCCTGGAATTCAAAATAAAAAAGAGTCCTGAAATTTAGCTTCTAATACCCTATTCTCATAGTCTGAAGCTTGCCCAAGAAAATTAACATGAAAACTGACAAGTCTTTGTTCCACAGGTATTAGAACAAAGGTATTACAAACAGAGGTATTACTCTTATGAACGTTTTCTCTGCAAGGCTTTTTTCTTCAATCTTATAGGAGAAATAGTATTTAGAACTTCCGTTCTAGTAGCTCATCTTTCCACTTCACCAATTTGGCTGAGAAAACAGATATGGGCTTACAGGTTCAGTACTAATATTCTTCTTGAATATTGGTTCCTGGAGTTTTTATGTTCTCTTTCGGTCTCCAGAGCTAGTGTACCCAACTTTCCATAGTTAAATGAACGATATTAGTTAAATGAGCAGAAAACAGGGTTTTTCTTGTTATACCATCTCATATTTACCACTTGCTTACTAGTGTTTGTGTATGTGTGTGCTAAGTTGCTTCAGTTGTCTCTGACTCTTTGTGACCCTATGGACTGTAGCCTTCCAGGCCCCGCTGTCCGTGGGATTCTCTAGGCAAGAATACTGGAGTGGGTTGCCATGCCTTCCTCTAGGGAATCTTCCTAACTGAGGGATCAAACCTGAGTCTCTTAAGTCTCCTGCATTGGCAGGCCGGCTCTTTACCACTAGCACCACGTGGACCATCCTTAAAATTGTTTACTTATAATTATTTCACTATTACCACTTGCTGTGGGTGCTAAGTCACTTCAGTTGTGTCCAATTCTATGTGATGCTATGGACCATAGCCCGCCAGGCTCCTCTGTCCATGGGATTCTCCAGACAAGAATACTGGAGTGTGTTGCCAAGCCCTCCTCCAGGGGATCTTTCTAACTCAGGGATCAAACCTGCGTCGCTTATGTCTCCTGAACTGGCAGGCAAGTTCTTCACCACTAGTGCCACCTGGGAAGCCCATTTGCTTACTACTTGCTATTTCTATTTTTTACTTCTCTCATTTTTCTCAAAGATATTTGATTCAATCATACCACATTGCTCTTAAATAATTTAACTAATTTAAATTTTTCATAAGGTATTAAGCTTGCATCTCTGAGTTATCTGTTTTGCCATCAAATGGATGTGGTTTTGTTACAAATCTGTTTCATGAGTCTAAAATTTCCCCAGTGGATCAGACAGATGTGTCAGCTAATCTAATAGGCCCAGCCTATTTTTTTTCCATACTGTCAGTCCATAATAAATCACTCCCCTCCAGTGGTATTTTATTCTCTAGAAAATGTTTCCCCAAAAGGTATTCTAAGTGATACAAAATCTACAGAAATGGGAGGTACTACATAAGAAAGGACATATTGTCAAATATTCGGGATAAATACTGTGACTGCTTCCCAGGTGGTTCAGTAGGTAAAGAATCTGCCTATTGATGCAGAAGACTCAGGAGACATGGGTTTAGTCCTTGGGTTGGAAAGATCCTCTAGAGAAGGAAATGGCAACCCACTCCAGTATTCTTGCCTGGAAAATTCCATGGACAGAGGAGCTTGGCAGGCTACAGTCCCTGGGGTCACAAAGAGTTGGACATGTCTGAGTGACTGAGCACGCATGCACTATGACAGCAACGTGAAGCAGGCTCTTTCACTGAAGGACGTCTTAGAGTTTACAATTAAGTAACTGCAAGTGTCCAAGAGGATGAATTATTTTGCCTATTTATTCATTCAATTTGTGTTCTAGGGTCTACGACAAACCAGGTACTTTGTAAGGGGCTGAGGATACAATGGAAAAATTTCTGCTCATGGAGAGTTTATTGTAAAGGTCAATGGTAGGCAACAAAATGAATATTAACTCTCAAGTGTGGTGTATGATGCCATAGAATCATACCTTAGAGGCATGTAACCTAATCGAGGGTAGGATCAGGGAAGCCTCCCTTCAGGAAGTGTTGCCTAAACTTTTTGAGTATGGGACTCTTTCACAAAGCAACTTGCAGGTCCAAAGTTTTATATCCCCTTGGGAAATTATTAAATCTAGAACAATTTAATTGGTTACATCAAAAAGAACCGTGTCATGACAGCTAGAACATGAAAGGAGCAAATCCAGCCTGAACTTCTGAGGAGCTAGACAGAGTGCTGCAAAGATAGCTATACTGGGGTGCCAAATTCTAGATCTGAGTCATCCAGGGTTCTCTGGTCACTGAAGGAGACGCTCCTTCTGTGTGATCTAATCCTGAAAGAAAACTAGACTTCAGTTGGATTCTCTTATTATAAGTAGATTTATGGACTCTTTCTGTATGAAGTTCAGAGAATGGTCTGTTCTTCCTGCTACTCTAACTACAGAGGAATAATCAGGTTGCATGTGAATACTGCTTATAAAGCACATACAGTTTTCACTGGACATGTTCCTTCTAGTTTTATATAGTTATCAAGACAATGGCATAGTAAATTTAAACCTGAGATTTCTTTAGAATTTCCATTTTGCTTATTCTATGCAAGATGTTAAAAATCTCAATAAAAGGTGAATAGTGGGGGTAAATAAGAATAGTTTATTAAGAGCTCCGTCAACATCTCTGTAACTGTAGGACACTCTGTAGTATTCAAATAATGCACTACCTTACAGTGGCTTAATAGAAATTTGGTATTATTTTTCCTAGGTTATATTAAAAAAAAAAACACTAAATAGCACATGTTTAAAATTTTTTAGCTGGAAATTTGCATTAAAGATTATTGAATATTGGTAAAAGTCTTTTAAATATGTTTCATAAAAGGAGGAAAAATATGAACCACTGATAATACCTTTTAATGCTTTCTTATTCACACAAGGTTTTTCTCTTATTTTCTTGGTTTGTGAAGACTCCTTTTATAAAGAAAAGGAAACTTTTTTCTTTTAAAGTTTTGAGCTGAGCATGGAGAGTAGGAGCTAGTTGCAAAGAAATAATGAAAGATGAAAATCATAGAAAAAAACTTCATCCATGAAAATTGTTCCTGGAAACGTTACATCTTGAAGGAGTGTGTTTTTATTTTATACAATTCTTGATTACTATATTTTCCCCAAATATCTTAAAAGTTCACCTTTTCTTATAGATTTTTCTTTGGTAGTTAGCTCTGCCTTGCTCTTTACCTTTTCTTCAGCTTTCTTTTTTGTTTCAGCGTCCATCCAAGTTAGGTCATCTAAAGTCTGAATAAAAGCCTCCCGGATCTGGGCAATTAAATCCTCAACCTTAAACCAAAACAACAGAAAGCAAATATGAGCCATGAGATAATTTTTTGCAATAAAAATTAAGAAAAAATAGAATTATAAGCTGTGTTGATGTGATTCAATAATATGTTAATAAATATAAATTTATAAATGATCTAAACAAATGGATATATATGGATAATTATATTTTTAAAGCAGCACTTCCATTATCAACACTAATGATTGAATAGATCTTAATGTATACATTAATAAAATTCTTCTTTAGAATGTATGGTTTCCATTATCAAGAAAGAGGAACTAACATAAAATAGTAGCTGTCATTACTATTAATAGTTTAGTTAAGCATGAAGTAGCATTTCAATAGATTCTTTCACCTTGGCTTTAAGTTCCTTTATCTTCACTTCAGTAACAATAAAAATTATAGTACTTGTCTTATACTTCAAATGAACTCTGATTTACTTTCTGGTTTTTAAGAAAAAATACTAATTCTTGTCAATTTTGCTAACAGAAGAGACTACAAATGACTATATTATAAGAACATGTGACTAGGTATTGTGAATACACTGCTTCTGGAAAATGGACAATTGCCTTTGGGTTAAACAATATTTGGATTAGAAAAATAGGCAGACCCTTGGGGAAAGGAGGATAAGATTTATTGGGAAATAATGGCAAATGGTAATTCAGAAGTTCTCAGCCAATCAGTAAAATTTTAGCAAAATGATGGACTATTGTGTTGACTGCCCATTGATGCAAACTGATAGAGTACTGTGCTGAAAACATTACCACATGTTTACTATCTCCAGCAAATGCCGCTTCCACGTAGAGCCTTCCCACGGCATTTTCCATATTCCCATTGACATAGTTTGCACAGCGTCTCCAAGTTGCTGTTTCTGATGTTGTGCCATAAAGAGCCTATGGGAGAGAGAAAGGAAATGGCATCTGAGCAGGCGTAGACAGCCAAAGCACGGTGAGAGCACAAATTTCATAGGACTCTACTCTTATGTCTCAAATTCTTTCAATATTCATTGCTTCTCCTCACACGTCAGGATGTCCTTGCATAGGAAAAAATGTAATCCAATAGAATTATTACTTATATATGATCTGGAAATAAGGTATATTTTCAGTAGCAAGTCCTAGAAGAACTGTTGGCTATTGCAAGTTAATATCCTTCTGGACCACTTTAGGAAAAAAGCTCTGCCCCGCCAAATCTCCAAATAATGCTGTTGCCACTGCATAAACATAAACATGAAGCAATATTCAATATATGTAACAGGGGAGAGACCTGGTATACAAGAAAACACATTGCTGTTTTTCAATGCTTTTGCTGAACTTCCTGTACTTAGAAGAACTGCATGTGTACACATTTAAGTACCAATAAAGGGATACATTTATGGAAGGAAAATTTAGCAAAACACAGCTTTTATCTTCTCTAATTTTTAAAATATGTCTACATTTTCTTTTAAAGGGTAAAAAATTAAAAATTTCAATCAATCAAAATTATTCCCTTCCCATGACACCAACCAATACATTTGTGAGAATTTCTCCTTTTTTCACATTAGGACTTTCTCTCTCCCCTCACATTAGGACCAAAATGATGATTGTTTAAATAATATGGGTACAGCCTAATAAAAGATTTTAAGGGTATCTCCAGGTAGGTGTATTCTCAGTGGGTAGTTCACACAATGTAGTCCATCTGTTTGTATGTCTACTGTGCTGTGAGTACTAGAAAAATCAAATTAATTGAGATAGATAGCCCTGAAATTACTTGGAACACAACACCAAACCAAGCCAGTACTCTTTCACGAACTGTGCAAATAACCAAATGCCCTTCGTTCCAGAGCAATTCAATCATGGTGCCAAAGTAGACAGAGGACAACAGAGCACCTGAAAACTGGCTTTCCTAGGCAACATGGCTTGAATACAGGAAGAGTAACCAACATTTGGCCTTCTGTCTCTTCACAAAGTTTACCACATTCTAGCAATGGACATGGCAAGCCTTCATAACCATGGATCTCTTTATGCTTTAGGTCTTAAGAAAAGAGAGATTTTTTCTTCACCTTGCGGAAAGCATTTCTGGACTCCTTGTAGTTTCGGCTGAGGCTGCTTACAAGATCCATTATGAACCGCCAGGACATTAAATTTTGAAGATCTCTGTATAAAAAAACCCACCACCCAGCAACAGAAAAGATGAGGCTGCAAAGCTTCTAAAGAATGATATTAAATGCAAACTTTGGGGACATGGGCACGCTGACATACCTACCTGGCAGAATATTTGGCAAGAATGAGCTTAAGATTGGTTAAATATTCTGGAGCATAAACAATAACTTCTTCCTCATGTGGAATATTAATATTCACAGTTGACATGATTTCATTTGTGAAATTTGACCAGCTGAATGGCTGGAAAAAATCAGGCACAAAACATTCAGTAATTATGGACTTTTCTTCTTGGTTCCAAGAATCAGTTATGGTTACAGGGTCAGACATGGTTACAGCGTCAATTGTATCACTATATAATTATCACAGTGGTCAGTGTGATATTTGTTTGGGCTTCTTCTTTAATTGCTTCTGTCAGTTTTTGAATAAAAATTAGGTCTGCCACATAATTATTTAAATACAGAATTAAACCAACCATTTAAGAGCAAGAACAAAGTCTCTAAGAGTAGTAGTCATATGGTAGAAATCAGGCTCAATGTCATATTCTTGGTCTAGCCCATATGAGAGAAAAAGAAATTTAGCTATAATGTTTTCTAGGTTTAAGCAAAATTTTAATTGGTTATAATATGCGTATTTCTTAAAAGTGTATATTAATAGACAATTCGTTTGAACACAGTAATACATTTCAGTGGAGACTGTGTTGTACATGAAAGTGAAAGCACATTATTGTTCTAGCGGAGGTATAAGTAATGGTAATGATACAATATACATGGTCTCACGAAGATGAACAAAATGTATTATATGCTATCAATGTCAGGTCTATAGACATGCAGTTTTCACACTTCAGAAGCTGGATTTGCAGTTACTGAAAGATAGAATCTTGTTTCTCTATTATTCTTTAAGTGGGAACTGTGGTTATTCAACCACCAATGGATATAAGGAAAGATAGCAAAAGTGAAGACTATGCAAATCTTGCTGAAATGCCACATTTCAATGCTTGAGAATGTTTAAGATTACTGATATTTTAGGCTACCTAGAAGTACATAAATACACTGATCACTTACTCAGTATGAGGTGCTATGGCTTTTCTTGATTTCCTTTAGTGGCTTGGACTATTCTTTCAAAACATTTATTAAACACTTATTATATTAAAAAGCTTTATGTAAGAAATTCCTTGTTTATTGCAATCAGACAATAAACAAAAGAACTGCAATTGTTTATTGCAATTCCAAATAGAATTCCATCACTGAATGTGGTAGTTTGTAGATTTTATGAATGTTGCTTCATTATCCAATTGTGTGCATCAGCTCACACACAGAATATATGCATAGCTTAGAAGAGATTATTAGATACTAGCTAAGGAGTTACAACTAAGCAAAAAGATGTCAATTGATGTTTATAAATGGTACCTATAGATTTTTCTGTTTCCTGTGTTCTATTTCTCCATTATTGCTTTGAACATCTCCATAGATGGACCTGATGAGAACATGGCAAGTTCTATGAATAAATTATTCTTTTTTTGGAGGTAAGAAGTCTGGTACTCATATTACATGACTTTCCAAGTCCCATAGTTATAGAATGGCCTTTCAGAAGGATTTTCACTTTTAATGTTTCCAAACCCTTTTCTATGATACTTTCTAATACTATTCCATAGCTGCTTTGAAAGGGCTTTTTACCTTTGAAATTCACTCTAATTAAATATAAATACAATGATTTAGAGTAGTTTTTTTCAAGTCTTTTCATAAAGTCAAATGGTTGGTAGCATCTAAATTCATTTTGATGTTCAATTTATCTCAATAAATTAAAAAATCATTGAATTTTAACTGCATTTTAATATTAACTTTGAAAATGACATAAGTACTTAAATCTTGCTACTTACCTTCCCATTGAATTCCAGCGAAAATTTATTTTGGATCTCAGCTAATGTCATTTTGTTATAAAGAAGCATTGGATCATTTCGATCTTCAGATTTAGTTGTAGCCTATGGATTTAATGTTTTATTATTATTTTAGACCAAGAATTCTTTTGAAAAATATAACTATATACAAGGGGGAAAGAAATATGGCATTGGTAGAACATAATTATATTTAAATTCTATTCTGTATTTGTTTCATAATTCATCTTGTCATATCAAGAAGAAAAGAGAAATATAAGAGATTTTAAGTATATTTAGTAACAATCATCAAGACTTGGTTAGTGTTAAGTATGAGGGCTTCTTTGGTGGCTCAGTCAGTAAAGAATCTGTGTGCAGTGCAGGAGATTGTCTGCAATGCAAGAAACCTGGGTTTGATCCCTGGGTCGGGAAGATTCCCCTGGAGAAGGCAATAGCTACTCACTCCAGTATTCTTGGCTAGGAAATCCCATGGACACAGGAGGCTGGCAGGCTACAGTCCATGGAATCTTCAAAAATCTTTTTATATTTTTATAACAACAAACCACATCAGCCTTCCTTTCTTCCATGGCTAATGGGGAGCTCAGTTGTGCCTGTGGCTAGTTCATATAATGATTTTCTTGAACAAAGTCATTTCCAATTAATCCCTCAAATACTCTGTCTGCTGCTGCTGCTAAGTCGCTTCAGTCGTGTCCGACTCTGTGCGACCCCAAAGACGGCAGCCCACCAGGCTCCTCTGTTTCTGGGATTCTCCAGGCAAGAACACTGGAGTGGGTTGCCATTTCCTTATCCAATGCTTGAAATTGAAAAGTGAAAGTGAAGCCGCTCAGTCGTGTCCGACTCAGCGGCCCCATTGACTTCAGCCTACCAGGCTCCTCCGTCCATGGGATTTTCCAGGCAAGAGTACTGGAGTGGGGTGCCATTGCCTTCTCCCACTCTGTCTGCTACCCACCACCATTCAGTGTCCTAGTTAAAATTCAGACAGGAAAACACACACACACACACACACACACACACAATGATTTCTGCCAAGAACTGAAGGCAAGTGAGACCAAGAAAATCCCTAGTACACAGTGCAGGTAAATGCCAAATTATCTGAGGAGAGTGCTAGGTGACAAATTATCTGAAGAGAGTGCTAGCACTTACTTCTGTGACTGTCCGCTCATGTGGCCTAATGAGTTTAGTGCTATCATCAGCATCCAGTATTACTGTTTGCACTGACTGAAAAGAGAAAATTTCAATAACAACTCCCCAACTAGTGGTTGAAAGGAGTAGAAGCAATTTTAAGTGAAGAGAGACAAAAGGTAAAAATGGGAATTATTTCTCTAGTTAACGACGACTCGTGACTTCAGTTCACTGATTTATTTATTTATTTCAAGAAAAATGCAAAAAGGCAAAATGGTTGTCTGAAGAGGCCTTACAAAGAGCTGAGAAAAGAAGAGAAGTGAAAGGCAAAGGAGAAAAGGAAAGATACACCCATTTGAATGCAGAGTTCCAAACAATAGTAAGAAGAGATAAGAAAGCCTTCCTAAGTGAACAAAGCAAAGAAACAGAGGAAAATAATAGAATGGGAAAGACTAGAGATCTCTTCAAGAAAATTAGAGATATCAAGGGAACATTTCATGCAAAGATGGGCTTAATAAAAGACAGAAACAGTATGGACCTAACAGAAGCAGAAGATATTAAGAAGAGGTGGCAAGAATACACAGAAGAGCTGTACCAGAAAGTCTTAATGACATGGGTAACCACAATGGTATGGTCACTCACTTAGAGCCAGACATCATGGAGTGTGAAGTCAAATGGGCCAAAGCTAGTGGAGGTGATGGAATTCCA
Organism: Giraffa tippelskirchi; assembly: GCF_054371585.1. NCBI lineage: Eukaryota > Metazoa > Chordata > Mammalia > Artiodactyla > Giraffidae > Giraffa > Giraffa tippelskirchi. The sequence goes on along the minus strand of NC_137276.1, from coordinate 125,120,295 downwards.
GCTGAGCTATTTCGAATCTTAAAAATGATGCTATTAAAGTGCTGTGCTCAAGATGCCAGCAGATTTGGAAAACTCAGCAGCAGCCACAGGACTGGAAAAGGTCAGTTTTCATTCCAATTCCAAAGAAGGGCAATGCCAAAGAATGTTCAAACTACCTCACAATTGCTCTCATTTCACTTGCTAGCAAGGTAATGCTCAAAATCCTTCAAGCTAGTCTTCAACAAAAGGTGAACTGAGAAATCCCAGATATGCAAGCTGGATTTAGAAAAGGTAGAGAAATCAGAGATCAAATTGCCAACATCTGTTGGACCATAGAAAAAGCAAGAGAATTCCAGAAAAAAGTCTACTTCTGCTTCATTGATTATGCTAAAGCCTTTTACTGTATGAATCACAACAAACTGTGGAAAATTCTTAAAGAGTTGGGAATACCAGATCACCTTGCCAGCCTCCTGAGAAGCTTGTATGTAGGTCAAGAAGCAACAGTTAGAACTGGATATAGAACAACAACCAGTGCAAAATTGGGAAAGGATTATGTCAAGGCTGTATATTGTCACCCTACTTATTTAACTTCTATGCTGAGTATGTCATACAAAATGCCAGGCTGGATGAAGCTCAAGCTGGAATCAAGACTGCCGGCAGAAGTATCAACAACCTAAGATAGCAGACGACACTACTCTAATGGCAGAGAGTAAAGAGGAACTTAAGAGCCCCTTGATAAAGGTGAAAGAGGAGAGTGAAACAGCTGGCTTAAAACTCAACATTCAAAAAAAAATGGCATCCAGTCCCAACACTTCATGGCAAATAGACGAGGAAGAATGGAAACAGTGACAGATTTTATTTTCTGGGGCTCCAAAATCACTGTGGATTGTGACTGCAGCCATTAAATTAAAAGACGCTTGCTCCTTGGAAGAAAAGCTATGACAAGCCTAGAAAGTGTATGCATTAAAAAGCAGAGACATCACTTTGCTGACAAAGGTTGGTATAGTCAAAGCTATGGTTTTTCCAGTAATCACGTACAGATGTGAGAGTTGGACCATAAAGAAAGCTGAGCACCAAAGAATTGATACTTTCAAACTATGGTGCTGGAAAAGACTCTTGAGAGTTCCTTCGACAGCAAGGAGATCAAACCAGTCAATCCTAAAGGAATCAACCCTGAATATTCACTGGAAGAACTGATGCTAAAGCTGAAACTCCAATACTTTGGCCACCTGATGCAAAGGGTTGACTCATTGGAAAAGACCCTGATGTTGCAAAAGACTGAGGGCAGGAGGAGAAGGGGATGACAGAGGATCAGATGGTTGGATGGCATCACTGACTCAATGGACATGAGTTTGAGCAAACTCCTGGAGATAGTGAATGATAGAGAAGAAGCCTGGTATGCTGCAGTCCTTTGGGTCACAAAGAGTTGGATATGACTGAGTAACTGAACAACAACAATTTTAAGATTATGTTTGTAACATCTGCCTGCAATGATATGCTGGACATTGTTAGAGACACATAGGTGATTCAGAGCGCATTAAGATCCCACTAAATCTCAGTGTCTGAGAGGAGAGAAAATATAGACATAAAGAATTTTGAAGTAAGATACGACTATTACAGAGCTGAGGCTGATCAAAGGAGCACACAGTCTGATAAGGTACAAGTGGTAAAAACCCAGGGTAATAAAGTATGCTTCTCTAAGAATTCTGTTTCCATCACAGAACCACATGTAACCCATCAAACTGCCATTCACCCAGCTGCAGCTCCAACCAATGTCTGGTTCTGATTCTAGACTTTTAGTTTCATGTGGCCCCAGGAAAGCTAAAATTGCCCTCAAAGATCTTTCATTTTCAAGATTCTGATGGCAAACTGCCAAGCAGGTGGGGATTTAGGACTGTAGGTTGCTGCTGGCAATGTCACAGCTCTGTGGATCCTAGACTGAAACCGACTATGAGATCAGTCAATAACCTGGATGCTATTTAGACAGAGTTCACTTGCTTGAGACTGCAGATCCTATCAGAGGTATGTCAGAACAGAATGTGCCAACTCAGCCTCTAAGGGCTCACCCAGAACCAGAGGAATCTCAGCAACAGACCCCTTAGGCTTTGCTGATAAACTCCTCCTGTCAGATCTCCCCTGAGCTAATAAGCAGCCTAACAGTCTGAACTCAGTGAATTTCATACTGTAGTGTAGCCATGTTAAGAGGCTAATACTTCTTAGCAAAGGGATAGAGACAATTTCTGTGGTCACCTTAAATTTTAAAACTTTAAAATAAAGCAAAATTGTGTACATTAAAATTAAAACAGCTTTGTTGAATAGTCATCACATGTGTCCTGAATCTCAAGGGCATCTCAACAACAGTGTGACTGTAAATAGTTAAGATCTTGAAGTGCTCCAGTTATAATAGGTCATTAAACAAATCTAGTTTAATCTTTTTCAAAATTAGTATGTCTCCTGGATGTCTGGAACTTGGTTTACTGAAAAACTTCAGTTTCAAAGGTCCTCTTGAAGTCAATGATCCATTACTGAGCTGTACATTTTTATCACTTGGTTGAGGAGTTGTACCTTTTACCCTTAAAATATGATAGAGAGGAGAAAGAAATAAAAAGTAGTTGACATTATTCATTGTATCAGAGAATATGTGTTTTACATTGGCAATTTCTTTTTCCAAATCCATAACTTTATTCATTTCCAAAGAAAGCTGGTTTTCATCTATGGGCAGTCCTCTTTCCTGACGAATCAATTTGGCCACAGAAATCATAAAATCCACATATGCCGTACAAGCCTGCAAGAAATAAATAACAGTACATTACTGAAGAACCTTCTAAATATTCATCATGGCACTTTAAATTAAAATTTATTTTCAATTCAATATTCATTTTTGGTAACAGATGAAGCACAAAATAGAAATTTGTTTCTGAATCTTAAAAGAAATGACCTGCACAGATTCTCAAAGTCAGTGTGTCTTTGAATCATAACAGATTCTCAATGTACCTTTGAATTAGAACAGAACAATGAGGGATCACTCTAGAAGTACTAAGGCTTTTAAAACCATTTGGTTATGGAGATTTTATAATCTTCAACTTTTAACCAAGTTATACTGCTTTAATAAGAATGAAGTTGCAAAACACTTGGTAAACAGTAAACTAGTATTTTTTTCTTAAAAATACATTCTTTTGCCAAATTTTCTTTTATTAGGTTTTCTCTGCTCATATAAATGTTTTTTTCAACTATCCATGAAGAGATGGCCACAAGCATATCACATTATCAAGACATCTTGTAATTGTCTCCTCTAGCCAAGCAGTATTTTTTTTAAATGAGACTGTTTTCCCATGAGCTCGTCCAAGACAAATCTGTGGGCTTTAGTTAATTCCATAGCTGGTTCTTGTTACCGTGAAATTTCTAATATGCCATTTTGACTATAAGCTTTCTTTCAAGAACTCAAATTTTTCCATTTTATTTCCACACACATTTAACTGTATGAAGATAAGTATAACCTAGTTATGTTATTGACCTTTTACAGAATATGTAAATCCCTTATGCAAGTTCTGAGTGGCACTGAACCCAGGAAATTGAATACCACTTTCATAAATCTCAGCCCATTGCTATTTAGTTATTATCTATCAGCAGTTTAAATAACTTATGATCCCACCACGTTAAAATTTACTCAAAATTTCAAGTCCCAACATCAGTTTGGGAAGGGCTTCCCTGGTGGCTCAGTGGTAAAGAATCCACCTGCCAATGCAGGAGACTAGGGTTCAATCCCTGGGTCTGGAAGATCCCCTAGAGGATGAAATGGCGATCCACTCTAATATTCTTGCCTGGGAAATCCCATGGATAGAAGAGCCTGATGGGCTACAGTCCATGAGGTAGCAAAAAAAAAAAAAAATTGGATACAACAGCAACTAGACGACTATAATTAGGAAAGCCATTCCACACGTTTGGGATCAATGAGTGGTTTTGAGCTTCAAATATTTGTCCACACAGGGTAAATATGAAGAAGAGCTGAAGAGTACTTAACCCTTTCACAGTTTCCAGGGGTTTTTATAACCCTACTGATTATCAGTGAAAGGGGCATCCTTCTTGTCACTTTGAGTGAAAAGGCACATTTAAATTCACAGTGACTCACTAAGAGGATCACACAAAAAATTTGTAGGGAAATGAAAATATTTTATCAAACAAGAACCTAAGCAAAATGTAAACTATCATTAATTTGAAATTCAAGAGGACATCTTTAAGTAACGTTTAGGTACTGTATTCCATGACCATTATTAAATGCTAAGTAAACAACTTCCTGGGGAGAGGGCTCTCTCTTCCAAGGATACCCTGCAATTAGGAGGCTGTCTAACTAGCATCTCTAGCCTGGACCTGCTACTCAACAAAAATTTCATCTGTGTCTGTATTAAACACTTAATCACTAAGGTAACAGGGATAAAAGGATGTTTTTATGTATAATCCTGCCAACTCCATTCTTTTCCTATTAAAAAGTAATCAGAATTCTTGTTTCACTTTGAAGAAAACAAACATGTCTGAGTTCATACCTAATGGGACCAACTATTCCAAAGTACAAACACACGGTATTTGGAATTAACTGTATTTCAAATCATATAAATTCATCTGCATTCAACAGGGAATTACTACTGACTGCAAAGAAATGGTAATTTGAATTTTCCAATACCAATCTCTAAGATTTTTTTTGTACACTATGGGATGCTTTTTTGTTAACGAGGTGAGAAAACAATAGCAAGAGTGCTCTCCTCCGTTTCATTGACTCTGCAATGATGTTACTCCAGTGTCTTCATCCCTAAAGATGTATTTAAAGGCTACAGAACTTGGCAAGCACAAGAACTTTGTACAATGCTTCCAATCTGCTGAACTGGTAAAGTTTCCCAGAAAACTAGAAGTATATGATATCATGGACTTCTGGGATGCTTGAATATTAAATACAGTTAACACAGAATACACTCTTTCCTTTAATGAGCTCCATTACCTGGCAAAATTTTACAGTGGGACTGATTAAAACATGTTTCAGTATCTATTTTTTTAAATTGCAGGATAATTGCTTTACAATGTTGTAATCGTTTTTTTACCATAAAACAACATGAATTAGCCGTAAGTATATATATGGATATACATACATATATCCATATATATATATATATATACACATATCCTTTCTCTCTTGAGCCTTCCACCCACCACCACCCCCATCCCACCCCTCTAGGTCATCACAGAGCACCAGGCTGAGCTCCCTGTGTAATATAGCAACTTCCCACTAGCTGACTATTTTATACATGGTAATGTATGTATTTCAATGCTACTTTCAATTTATCCCACTCTCTCCTTTTCCCACTGTGTCCACAAGTCCGTTCTCTACATTTGCATCTCAATTTCTTCCCTGCAAATTAGTTCATCAGTACCATTTTTTCTAGATCCCATATATATGCATTAATATGGTATTTGTTTTTCTCTTTGGAGATTTCCTTCAAAAACTAGGAATAAAACTGCCATATGACCCAGTAATCCCACTACTGGGCATAGATTCTGAGAAACTATAATTCAAAAAGACACATGTATCCCAAAGTGTTCATTACAACACTATCTACAATCGCCAGGACATGGAAGCAACCTAGATGGCTACTGATAGATAATTGGATAAAGAAGTTGTGGCACATATGTACAATGGAATATTGCATGCTCGGTCACTCAGTTGTGTCTGACTCTTTGTGACCCCATGGGCTGTAGCCTGCCAGGCTCCTCTGTCCATGGGATTTTCCAGATAAGAATATTGGAGTGGGTTGCCATTTCCCCCTCCAGGGGATCTTCCTGACCCAGGGATTGAGCCTACAACTTCTATGTCTCCTGCAGTGGCAGGCAGATTCTTTACTACTGAGTCACCTGGGAAGCCCACAATGGAATATTACTCAGCCATAAAAAGGAACAAATTTGAGTCAGTTGAACTAAGATAGATGAACCTAGAGCTGGTTATACAGGGTGAAGTATGTCTTAGTATCTTGATTTTATCTTCTTTGGATTCCAAATTTATCCAGTAGCTGTCAGAATCCAGGCTTAATGCGGCTGTTAAATCCTTTCTACAAAAGAGGTTTCCCTGGTGGTCCAGTGGTTAAAAATTCACCCTGCAATGCAAGGGACACCAGTTTGATCCCTGGTTCAGGAAGATCCCACATGCCACAGAATAGCTGATCCTGTGTGTCACAACTACTGAGCCTGTGCTCTAGAGCCCTCAAACCACAACTACTCAGCCCCTGCACTGCAACTGCCAAAGCCTGCAGCACCCAGAGCCTGTGCTCCACAACAAGAGAAGCCACCTCATTGGGAAAACTGCACACTGCAACAAAGAGTAGCCCCTACTCGCCACAACTAGAGAAAATCCCATACAGCAACAAAAACTCACCACAGTCAAAATAAATAAATAAATAAATCTTTAAAAAGTCTTTTCTACAAGATATGATTCTACCCTAACATATTAATTTTTCTTCCTTGAGATACTTCTAGATATGCAAAATGCCAAATAATAGCAATTATAATTTGGGGAGAAAGTAATCAACACATATTTTAACCTTAAACAGTATATTAGCGAGAATATTTTTTAATTTTAATTTTTCTTTTCTGTCACTAATAGAGCAACTAGATATTAGGACAAGGGTGAGAGGCAGCTATCTTCTTTGACAGTTGTAAGGTAGCCTAGTTGAAGCTTTGATACAGTGAATCCTTTATGTGACCAAAAAAAAAAAAACACAGAAAACAAAAAACCTAAATATCTATGTAGTCTTTCCTTTAAAAATAAAACATTATAAATCCCAATGCTTATAATAGCAGGTTCGAAGATGATAATTGGTTTTAAATGGTTGGATAAAACCCACAATAGCAGTTTTGTGAGCTTTTAAGTTATACATTACTGGTGAGATATTTACCAGTACCCAACACCAGGAATTTTTATTCTAATTCTTTATCTTGCAGGACCAGGCAATAATATTTACATATTGGCTCTGTTCAGAAATTGGATTCCTTCTGCTTAGAAAAAAAGCTGTTATTTGTTTGAGTTGCCAAAGAGCAAGAGAGCAATGCCATTCAACTATTGTCCTTCACACTTAATATCTTTGTTAATAAGTAACAGCAAGTCCCAGGGAGGAACAGAGAGCACTCTGGAAATATTGCCTGCTATTTGTGCACCTTGGTGTGCCAACAACCATGGACCAGAGGTTTCATTTCCGGGACACCTCAGTCTTAGCAATTTTCTGCCCTTCCCTTTCCCAGATATTATGTGGAGCATTAAGCAACTGAAAAGTCACAGAACTGTCATTCCTAGCTGCTGATGCCAGGGGTATTATTTAATAGTGTTACACAGGATGTTTTGTGAGGGAACACATAGGGCCCCCACCAGGAGAGGTATGTTTCCTCTCAGAAGACTATGATTTTTTTTCCACTTGACGAAGCATGTCAGGGATCATGCAGCTGCCAGAATACAGAGACTTGCTCCCCAAAGATGGATACAGACATACAGAATCACACAGCAGTTCCTGGGGACAGGAAGTGAGAAAGTCCCCAGATGCTAGCAGGGCTCAGAGACAGGAGAAACATAGGACACAAGAGAATCCACTACGGATGAACACGGGGATGGTCAAAGGCTTTTGTCAGGTTATTAATGAGAGTACCTGCAGATTCGCATGAGAATTTATTGTGTAACTTCTAAGGTTTGTTGTTTACGTTTGGGAAGGTGCATGTACCTCTTTTTACAAACTGAGTTCAGTTGATCTTAAAAATTTCCCTTGTCATACCCACTAAGTTCCAAGTTCAAAAGCTCCTTTATGTTTTGTTAAATACAGATACTTGGACTGGGTGAAGCCTCCTGACTATTAATCACCTGGTGCCCAGAAAGAACAAAATGAGGTCAGCAGTTGCCCTTGCAGGATCTGTTTTATCAAGTCAACCAAGCAGCAGTCAGAGCAATCCTTTTAAAAAACCAAATCAAATCCACTGACCTGGAACGCCAGTCATTCACCTTTTATAACACTGCCTCCATTCACCTTATTTCCTTAAATTATTTTTTATCGTCTATCTCCTCTGATTAGAACATGAGAATTCTATGTGAATTAAAGACCATTTCTGCCTTGTTTCCTTGGTATCCTTCCTGTCCAGAGGAGTATCTGTCACATAGTAGAAGCTCAATAAAAATATAGTTAAATTGTAAGTATACTGAACAAATTTCCCTCACTTACTATGTCGTCAGCCTTCTAATCGTAGTCCAAGTTCAGAGCAGTTTTTCTCTGAGCTTGCATTTTGGGTAAGCAGGCAAACAAAATCCTTTTTTGGTTTACCTTAAGTTCTAAAACCTGCTCATATAAAGGACTGAAAATCTCAGTTTGTGATATTTCCAGAGTAGGTACAGCTTAGAGAATTTCCCTGGATTGTAATTTCTCTTATTTAGTACCCAAGCCTTGGATCATCTCTTTTTGGCTTCTAACCATCTCGGCCATATTCTAAGTCCTCTGTCTTCATCCTTAAAGTGTTTTCTTTTTTCCTTTTTTTTTTTTTAATGAATATCATTTTTTCTAACTGCTCTAAATTTCTTCATAACTCTGACCTCTTCTTCCCACCCTGCCATGTCTCATAGCAATATACTCTACAGCTTCTGATCTCCAACTCCTTTGTTACCTCCTTAGGCTTTCATTAACTAGATGAGAGATTTTCTCACTTTTATTTTAGCCCTGAAATGCTCTATTCAGATGAATGTTTTGTTAATGTATAAACAAGTGAAATAAATCTTGAAGAATGTATACATGAAGGTGTGGCTACACAGAGCACTGTCACTGGCACATGCAAAGTGGTCCGAACATTCAGAAACCACTACCGTGGCTTATTCTACCTTCTCAGACAAACATAGAACATAAACATATCTACAATCCAATTATGCTCCAATAATTTGGTTACCTACCCTGTAGATTTCCTTATGAAGGAGGACAAGGTAAGAATTAGCCTTGAAACACTAAGGAGGTAGAGAAAGAGAAGATTTGAAACCAATTCCATTCTCCCGAATAGAGTTCAAAAACTCTTCTGAAGGTGTGATTTTTCAAGAAAGTTAAGGTTGTTATTCCTTTCAGTGAATCAGTATGCAAACACTTTCTTACATGAAGTAGTTGGTTGGTTCCATTTTAAAATTCTGTGAATGGGATGATTATTTTTTATGGGCAATGGGTGTCTCTCATATTGTTTTCCTAGCATAGAAAAATGTATACTCTTGTACAGGATAGAGTTGTTTCAAATCTCATTACTTATGTCCTCTGAGGTAGCAGTGTGTCATTAAGCGATCTCTTCAGATAATCAGAATACCTCAGAAATAAAGTTCTATCTCTTCAGCAAGAGACTTCTAGCATGAGTGGCTCCTTAATGAACCCATTTTGAGAGCACAATTAAATTCCAATTTTTATATTTGTTCAGTATCTATACAGATGTCTATGTGGCCTTCTGCCTGATATTCGGCCAGAGGGACACTGTGTTATCAGTTTTACACTATAAACGCCTGGAAAAAGACAGTGTTTGTCTAGTTTGGCATCTTGTGCCATCCCTATGAGCCAGCTTAATTCACTATTTTCAATGAGAGCTGCTCTCCAGGTTTTTTTTTTTTAGAAATTGCACCATCTAGAAGTGAAACTACTTGGGAATCAGGAGACAGGATCATGACGAGGGGAGCTATACTAGCTATTTCTCATCAACTTCTCACAATAGAACCCTCTGATCTCTTTCTTCTTGGTGGAGAAGGGGTCTACTTTTCTGAGCCATTGAAATGGGTTGACAGTCAATCAAGGGGTCTACTTTCCTGAGCCACTGAGATGGGTTGACAGTTGCTGCTGCTGCTGCTAAGTCGCTTCAGCCCACCAGGCTCCGCCATCCCTGGGATTCTCCAGGCAAGAATACTGGAGTGGGTTGCCATTTCCTTCTCCAGTGCATGAAAGGGAAAAGTGAAAGTGAAGTCGCTCAGTCGTGTCCGACTCTTAGCAACCCCATGGACTGTAGCCTACCAGGCTTCTCCGTCCGTGGGATTTTCCAGGCAAGAGTACTGGAGTGGGGTGCCATTGCCTTCTCTGAGGTTGACAGTACCAACTAGCTAATCAGAGAGCCTGGTTCCCTGGACACAGTGCTTGGTCAAGAGAAGGGCAGATGGCTCAGTCAGGATCAGAGCCCTTTCCTCAGAAATCAATAGACAATAACAGAGATTGGATTTCTTTTCTCTAGATTGCAAAGCTGCCAGGGATCATCTTTGATACTGCAGTAGAGATAGCCTGCTAGAAAAGGACTCCAACACAGCAGAAAGTAGAGCCTTGAGAATGGGAAAAAGAGTTAAGATGATTCAATTGAACCCCTGGAACCAATCATGCTTGATTCATCCCTGGAACTTTACGGTTAGGTGTGGCAAACAAATAGAAAATATTTTTTACAGAATTTAAGTTAGAGTAGGTTTCTATTGCATATAATTACTGTTCATGACACATGGATCTTCTAATCCACGACTTGAGCAAATCACTTTACTTATTTGGGTCTCTATTTTCTTATTTTTAAAATGAAGGGTTGAACTAAATTCTTTAATGTCCCATTTAGCTCTTAAAGTCTGTGCATAAGTAAATATAATAAGAAAATACATGATACTATCATGTAAAAAATATAAGAATATATTTCTTTGAGTTGCTATTGCCTTTAAGGCCTATTCCCTCTTTAGGAGGGAAAGTACAGAAAACAAAAAGGAACTGAGGTATTTAAGTTCAGAACCATAACCAGAAGAATACAATATGCATTTCTCAAAATATAACATTCAAAACTGCTGAATAAAAGCACACAAGTTTGAAAAGCAGTGATTTTTTTTAAACAAGAGAAAAATAGGTTTTGTTTTAAGGAAAGAGGTTAGACATAGTTCTTGAAAAAAATGCATTATCTATTTTCATCACTTAGTGGTATAATGACACATTTTACTATTTTGAATGCCAAACAAATATTAGAACACAAAAATTCCATTCTTAGGCTATCAGAAGCCCCCAAACACTTCAGTGTAGTGGAATGGACTTCCTTGTAATTATAGGTGCTGTTTTCATTGCTCATAAGAAGTCTGGTTGTAGAATTGTAAGATGATTCCCTAGAAAGAGGGATCAAAAAAGACCTGGGGGAAATGGCCTTAGGTAATGATTTGATCAAGGAAATCTATAATTAGGTTCTCTTTGATCAGAAAGGGATGCTTCCTCTTCCGCAGCCCCTGAGACATATCTGCAAACCAGATGCATATAATAGTGTGAAAATCACTGGCTAGAGTGACAGACAAAGAAGCCATGCTTCTCTAGTCAAAGATAAAGCACCTTTTCTCTCTTCCCTCTGATATCTTCCCTCTCAACCATTCATCCATAGATTCAACAATAGACATTAAATGGAGTATATAGAAATCTGCATGCTATGGGAACATATATGTTCTTCATCTAGACAAAAGCTCCAGGAAAGCCCTTCATGAGTAAATAAAATTCAAACTTAGATTAAAGGGATTAGGAGAAAAAGAGGAGGGCTGGCCAGATGGTGCGTGCGTGCGTGCGTGCGTGCGTGCGTGCGTGTGTGTGTGTGTGTGTGTGTGTGTGTGTGTAGTGTTCCTGGCAAAGGAAACAGCATACATGAAAGTATATAAGTGAACAACCTAGAGGGGTGGGATGGGGTTGGGGGTGGGAAGGAGGTTCAAGAGGAAAGGGACATGAGTATACCTATGGCTGTTTCATGTTATATATGTCAGAAACCAACACAGTACTGTAAAGCAATTATCCACCAATTACAAATAAATATATTTTAGAAAGAATTAAAAAAGTATATAAGTGAGAAAATCAATGAAAACCATTGTTATACTGATACAATGATATCGAGATTTATTCTAGCTTTATAAATTCTCCACTAGTGTTATTTTGTTATCCTATCCTTTTCACCATTTTTTCTCCATGAATGATAAAACCCTAAAAAAAAAAGTACTTGAAGGGAATGAATTCTTTCAGAGATAGAAGAGTAGTGGAAAAACTAGAATGAACTTTTATTTGATAGCTGGCTGGGGATGCAGATGAAACTAAGTGAGGGATTACAGGTAGTAATGACTGGGAAAGAGTAGCAACTATCATGAGGGAAATAGGTAGAAAATTGAAATTTTCCCCATAGTTATATACTCTTACCCCTCCCCCTAACACTCCAAAAGAATGGATTTTAAGATGGGGAGAGTGCAGAAATGTTCTAGCAATTACCCATTTTCAAGATGACAGAATTTCATCTCATAAAAAAAAAAGAATTTCATATTATATACAGACTCCTTGCAACTGGAAGGACGTTGCTTGGAGCACTAAGCTAAGGCATATTCTGAGGTCGGTGGTTAGAAGGAAAGAGTGCAGTGACCATATAGCCATGGTTATGGAAGCAGGGTAAGGCACCCAGCATGCTGTGTGTTTGCTTTTCTTATCCAGATCACAGGAGGCCATGTAATTTCAGCTAATAATAACTTCCTAGCTGAAAGTGCTAGTGCTACTGAGTTTTCTAAATCATTTGTTTACTTAAACAACTCTACTACAAGAAATACTACTCTTAGGAAGTTGGAATGATGTAATGGAAGGAACAGAAGATAAGGGACTAAAGTTCTATCTCTGGTTCTACTATTGTTTGACTGAGGGTTCTGACAAAGACTGACAATCTTTGGGCTTTGGATTTCTTACCCAATAATATACTCTAATCACATTACTAATTCCAGATTTAATCTCCACTCCATTGTTTGACTATAAATACAGTATTTTCCCAACCAGTGGATGCAATGAGTAGTAGAGACTGCCAAATGTAAATATCTTTGGTCTGAGCTCCTCTTCTTTTCAGTAATAGAACCTTGTTCCCATTAACCAAATTTTAATAAGGCACACACATGGCCACTTGTTTAATACTACATTTCTCAGCCTCACTGATACTTAGCTGTGCCCACTTGACAACCTTCTAAGCAATGAAATGTATACAACTTCTGCATCACTTACATAACAAGAAATCGCTTGTCGATCACTACCTCTTTTCTTTTTCCTATGAACTGAAATGTGAACAGGGCACTGGTGAACCAACTTTGACCAAACAGACTACAAATAAAACACTTGAGGAGGTCGATTTTAGAGCAGTAGGTCAAAGAAAACAGTGCTCCTGGCCATTCCCACGAAGAGAGCTTCCTACCTCTCCGGAGACAGAAATAAACTTATCTCTTGCTTGAACTACAGTATTTTTCAGTGTCTTTTTTGCTATAATTTAGTAAGACCCCAACTAATTTACAAACTCAAATGTATAGAGGAACCACAAAGTCAACAAAAATCAATGAATTATCTCAATGCTGACTGCCCAAGTCTGGAGAACAAAGGCCCTACCTGAAGGAATAACCATAAAAAACTCTGTCCCACAACCACATGGGGATATAGGTCTAGGGTTTCCAATTCTGCTAATTTATCAGGAGATCTGGATTCTCAAGTAAAATCTTCAATTTTTATAAAATCTTGGCAACTAACATAAAAATTTTTAAAAATTAGCCACAGGTTAAACAAAATGCCTCTCTGTGACTCAAACCTATGACCTAGATTATGACATTCTATTAATTATGAGACAATATTGAATACAAAATGCACAAATACACCATCCTCTTAACAACAGGATCTTTTCCAAGAGAAAAAATGCGAAAAGGAAACTTTATCACACTACGTGTATACACTGACTGCCAGGTATACCTTGCTATCAGGAATGTTAAAATACAAAAATATGTATCCTTTTTGTTGTTATTTAGTTGCTAAGTCATGTCTGACTCTTTTGAGTCCCCATGGACTGGAGCCCACCAGGCTCCTCTGTCCACAGGATTTCCGAGGCAAGAATACTGGAGTAGGCAGCCATTTCCTTCTCCAGGGGATCATCCTGGACCAGGGACTGAACCAACATCTCCTGGATTGGCACAGAAATTTTTTGCCACTGAGTCATCAGGGAAGTCCTCACACATCTTTATAAGGTTGGATAAATTTAGTATGTTTTCAGGACAAAATCCTAAATTTGAGAAACATTCCAGTTAATAATGAAAATGTAGTATAATAAGCCTAAATTCTTCAATCACCCTCAACTCTGCAATAGGAAGCAGCTAGACAGCTTGTAAAGCCAACAACTACAACCCACACGATACCTGCATTGTCAAGAACTCAAATATCCCACATCCATTTGATTGTTTATGATATTAATTGTGGACTTTTATATTTATATTTTTCTTCATTTCAATGCTGTATAGCCACTTATAAAGATACTTTATAGTGAATTTATTCCAGGGCTTTTGAACTTTATAATGAGGCAAAATGCACACTCAGTATGTTCATACATATAGAGCTAACCATTTTAATTAAGAAGTAATTTCAGCCACACCACCTCTGACCCATTAGAATAAAAGGTAACTAAACTTACTTCTGAGCATCAAATTAGGAAGGAAAACATTTATGGAACCAAAACCTTCCCCAAATACTTAATACATTACACTGCTAAGTTTATCTTCTGTGGTTCCTTTATATCAACAAGCAGTGCACACCAACACCAGCTTGAGCAAGGCAAGGCTGTGAGACAATAAGAAGCAGTGTTGTGCGGTGTGATGAATAGAGTCAGAAGGTGGCCACAAAGGTTTGTCTGAACTGAATGCCCCTATGTAGGTAGCCCTCTGAAAGTCAAATAGGAAGGCTCTAGAAGAATGCTGCTGAGTACAACAGATGTACTACTGGACCATTCCCCTGGACCATTCCCTGGTCTTCACTGGCACTGATCTAGACCATGATTCATCTGTTCATTTTTTTAAATCATTCGAATTTATAGAGAAAATAAGACATTTAAAATTGGCTTTTCAGGGAGAATGGATACACCATGATATGGTTGTTGGTAACAACCTCAGATATGCAGATGACACCACTTTAATGGCAGAAAGTAAAGAACTAAAGAGCCTCTTAATGATGGTGAAAGAGGAGAGTAAAAAAACTGGCTTAAAACTCAACATTCAAAAACTGAAGATCATAGAATCTGGTCCCATCACTGCATGGCAAACAGATGGGAAAAAAGTGGAAACACAACAGATTTTATTTTCTTGGGCTCCAAAATCACTGTGACTGCAGCCATGAAATTAAAAGACACTTGCTCCTTGGAAGAAAAGCTATGACAAACCTAGACAGAGTATTAAAAAGCAGAGACATTATTTTGCCAACAAAGGTCCGTATAGTCAAAGTTGTGGTTTTTCCAGTAGTCATGTACAGATGTGAGAGTTGGACCATAAAGAAAGCTAAGCACCAAAGAATTGATGCTTTTGAACAGTGGTACTAGAGAATACTCTCGAGAGTCCCTTGGACAGCAAGATCAAATCAGTCAATCCTAAGGGAAATCAACCCTGAATATTCCTTGGAAGGACTGATGCTGAAGTCCTGATGCATTGAAGGACTGATGCAACCTGATGTGAAGAGCTGACTCATTAGAAAAGGCCCTGATGCTGGAAAAGATTGAGGACAGGAGGAGAAGGGTGCGACAGAGGAGATAGTTGGAAGGCATCATCGACTCAATGGACATGAGTTTAAGCAAACTGTGGGACATAGTGAAGGACAGGGAAGCCTGGTGTGTTGCAGTTCATGGGGTCACAAAGGGTAGGACAGGGCTTAGTGACTGAACAACAACATACGTATGCTGAGCCCCTTCATTGTTCACCTGAAACTATCACGACATTGTTAATGGGCTATACTCCAATATAAAATTAAAAGTTAAAAATAAATAAGTAAATAAAATTGGCTTTTAAAAATGGGCCACGTGACTTAAATACTAAGAATCAAGACACAAACAAGGAATTTCAAGTTTCTTTGTTTCTTAAAAGACCTTCATTTGTTTTGTTGAGAATACTCATTCAGTCAAAGGAAGCTCACTATTATGTATGATTTTCAGTATCTGCCTGAGTGAAGAAGATAAGAGGGTTAAGTTTAAATTCTGTAGTTTAGTTTTGTTGGGTTTTTGTTTTTGTTTTTACCTCTTTATATGCTGCAGTGCATTCATAGTAGTCTCTGGAAGGCAGGCCAAGTTGAGGTTGGTCAATCTATAAAAAAATGCACAAGGAAGAAAATATTCAGTTGATATAGAACAGTTTGACAAATTATAAGCATGCCTACCTATGTGTAAGCAAGATCTTAGTGTTCTTGCTCTATGTAACAAGCAAACACTGAGTGAATATACAATTAGGAAATGGTTTCCACAATACTTCTCAGTGTTAAACTGATGGGTAGGTGAGACAATCTGGAAGATCATACTGCAGAAATTTGAGAGAAACCAATGAAATCTTAAACCCACACAAACCATATGGGGAAGGAGTTTAATGTAAAACAATGGGAGAGATGAACAAATACACATTAGAATCTAGGGCTGGGGAGTTTTATACTTTTATAGGACATTTCAGGTCCCTAGGCTTCTAATATACTCCCTTGCCAGACGTTTTCTTCTACCCCTACCCTTAACTGTAATGAAAAAAAAAAAAGGTAGAAAACCTCTATGATGACTCAAGAAATACTAAGCTAGTAGAAATCTTGCCAGAGATTTTTCTGAGACTCTCTACCCTAAGAGGGGGCTTCCTCAGTAGCTCAGTCGGTAAAGAATCTGCCTTCAATGCAGGAGATCGGGGTTCAATCCCTGGGTCGGGAAGATTCCATGGAGAAGGGAATGTGTTAGTGTTCTTACCTGGAGAATCCCTATGGAAGAGGAGCCTGGTGGGCTACACTCCATGAGGTGACAAAGAGTCAGACATGACTGAGCAACTAACACAAACACACACACAACACCCTAAGACGACAGAGGAGACTCCTCTTCGGTTCTCTTCAGAGCTGCCCTGCTCAGGACCTCAGCAGACACAGCTGCCAGCTAAGCATATGAAAGAGGTAACCCATCTCTGCTCCAGCATGTCCACGCCACCCTGGATACCCCACAAAAGCTCCTAGACATCCTCGCAGCTTTGTGAGATTCCCTTCTACATGCTGAATGGTAAGTGGGTAAGGTAAACCAGAGCATTTATGGGTGGAAGTGAGAATCCTAGCAGTGTAAAGAAACAGGGCAATATAAAAGAAAGAGAACCCAGAGGACTGGCAGGGAAAGAGCCAGAAGGCATCCCCACAGGAGGGGCCCTGTTCCTTCTCTAACCTTCTGAGCCTCCTTAGCAACCCTCATGTGGTGATCAAGCAGGATACTGGCATTCCACAGCCAAAGGAGAGACTCTAGGAAGACAGAAAGGGTCTACTGTAGACAAGAATCAGGTTCAAATGTTTTCATGGTTTTAATACAAATGACCATAAGGATTTATATAACCATGACTTACATAAGCTTCTGTGACCTGTAACTTTTGGTAGTTTCTTTTACAGGAGACTAAAGAAAAGCTCTGAAAATGTTTTACTCCATTCCAAACATACTTATTAAGTACTAATCTCATCTTAGGTGATGTCTTAGGTTAACCTAAATGAATGGTTTACACTCTAAAAAAAATCAAATAAAGCCTTTTAAGAACAATGACATTTTGCTTACTTTAACTGGGAAAAAAAGTACAGATGTAGCAAGCATCAAAATTATGTTCAAAATTCCATTTTTATGATCTTTTTGGAGTCAATTAGGAATTTCTGATTTCCAACCTGTATTACTTATATAAACTAGACTGTGCTCCTTTCATGAACATACAGAGAAATCAAGTGCTTTTTCTAAATTGTTGTTCTTTAGTCACTAAGTTGTGTCCAACTCTTTGTGACTCCATGGATTGTGGCCCACCAGGCTCCTCTGTCCCTGGGATTTCCCAAGCCAAGAATATTGGAGTGGGCAGCCATGCCCTCCTCCAGGGGATCTTCCTCCTGCCCCAGGGATCAAACTCAAGTCTCCTGTATTGGCAGGTGGGCTCTTTACCACTGAGCCACCAGGGAAGCCCCTCTTCTAAACAGGAGAGACCTGAAGTCTTTCATTTCTTATCATTTATTTTTATAAAGGGAGACCTATCTAAACAAAGAGAACAGAAAGGAGAGTTGAATGTCTAAAACACAGCATCAAGACAACATTTTCAAAATTGGAAATCCAGGCATCTGTCCTTGAATTTATTACCACTTTGTTCCTACAATTCAAATAAGAATAACCTCCTTATTTCTAAATATCAGTAACAACAATGCTAAATGTTTTATCACAATTTAAAGATAACTCTGGCTGTTGGCCCTACAAACTTACATGAATTATATGATTTGTAGAGTTTTTATCATCAGTGCCAACAAAAAAATTAATAATGACTTTTTTTCCATATTTAGAATTCAGTTGTGCAATAGATTTCTCAGCTGTCCAAGAAGAACCTAAAGAAATGAAAGGTGAAGTTTATCATTAGCTGTTTAATGCATTAATATGATACTATAGTATAATAATAACAGATTTTATACAGAAATACTTTTTTTAAAGAGAAGACTGTCTTACCATATTTTTGCTCCCAGTTTTCTAGTGCCACTGGCCAATCATATATATCTGGCAGCAGTCTGAGTAGAGGTTCTCCACCTTTGCTCTCAATAGCAGCTTTTAAAAATAATGAATATAAATATATTATGAAATCTATACATATTTTGGCATACTCCTAAGAAAATAAAATAAAGAGCACTTACTTTCATTTATACAAGATCTATATAACATTTTTGCTTTCTGCACTGCTATTATATCTTCAGTTTTGGGTTCCTGAAGGACATCTGAAATGGAGTGTTGGTAAAACACATCAGTATAATTGCTCATTTGCAGCTCTAAATAACATTTTCAATGCAAATTTGGTTAAAAAAAAACCCAAACTTGTATATGTTCTTACCTCTCCCATTCCCAAACCCTATGGGAAAAACCAAATTCCTTATCAGATCATTATTCCTGGTGTAGCAAGAGGAGTTACTTTCATTAGCCAACTCAGATAAAAGTCTTTTTGACTAGATTATTAGTTTCTGGTGAACAGTGATACATACTGCTCTGCTGTACAGAAGTTACATTTTCTGATATTGAGATTAAAAAGAAAACAAATTTGTTTTTGGAATTTAATATGATAGTCTTCTTGATGGTTGGAGGGTAATTATTTTTGTGAGATCATACTGTTCATGCTCCAAATGAAATGTTCTACTTGCTTGGATATTAAAAAATAGTAAAAAAAATTTTTTTTTTTTTACAAATTAACTTCTAAACAAGAACACAGAATGTAGGCTAACAAAGGACTAGACACAACTTCCTCAACTTCCCAGGGAGAGTGTCTTGATTATATCTGGATTAGAACAGATATACCTAGTCTAGGAAGGCAAATCTTGGTAGTATCTTACAGCAACTTTAACACAGGGCCAGGATAGAAAGAACATGCATGTGCTGTTTAGTGGCAATCATTGAATTTCTCCAGTAAAATGCATAAAGATGCCACCTTCATGGATAATAGAGCGTTTATCATGTTACATACAAATGAAAGCAGGAACGCTGAGATGACAACATATTCATTTTAGTGTCTACCATCCTTACAGCAACTCAGCAACGGTCCACAAAACTTGGAGGGATTATCAACTTTTAATTTTGTGTGACACTCCCTGTAATGGCTAAGAGAAAAATCTTGAAAATGGATGTTATTTAGTTGCTAAGTTGTATCTGACTCTTTTGTGACCCCATAGACTATGGCCCACCAGGCTCTTCTGTCCATGGGATTTCCCAGGCAAGAATAATGGAGTGGGTTGCCATTTCCTTCGCCAGGGGATCTTCCTGACCCAGGGGATCAAACCCACATCTCCTGAACTGGCAGGCAGATTCTCTACCACTGAGCCACCTGGGAAGGCCTTAAAATGGATATATTAAGACAGAAATCTTTGATACATAGACTTAAACTTCACTAACCTTTCAAAACGACTTCTAATTCATCTCTTAAAATGTCAAAGTTACTGTAACGAGAGCTGGTCTCAGGAATGACGTTACGTTTCAACCAGCCTCCGCAAGCATATTTGAAGAAGTCTGCACAAGGCTCAACAGTGGCATCCATGTTCTGGATCAGTCGAGCAGCTGAAAGACCAGACAAAGGACGAGATAAAGTGAAGGGTTTGTTTCATAGGCAGTTTGGAAGGGAAAAAAAAACAAGAGACACGTTACTTCTTTATGATCAAGTCAACTGGACTGATGCTCTTCTTTTTACTTGTGGAACTGTGGACTTAGGTTGAATGATGTTACCTGTGTATACTCCTTCTTCCTTTACTGTAGTTGGTTGGTTTTATTCTTGAGAGGTCTGTGTTCTCCTATACTGCATCTTACCTCTTTCTTTAAATAACCAAGTTTCTCGCTAGTTTCTACCTCAGATGAAAGAAAGAATGCAGGCCTGTCTTAGCCGTCCTGGGCCTGGAGTCACTCTTCACTTTGATAACTTGGGCTGCTGACTTCTTTCTTCAAGATGCTGTGACCTTTGAACATCTACGAGGCTCCAAGGCATGTGGGATTGTTAATAGATTTTATTGTTTCAGTAAAGATATGAAGCTACAGTTAATACTTCTTGGACTCTGCTTACAAAATTTCTGCAATTCATACTGGATATCCAATTTGCATTTGTTTATGTAGAGTCTGTCATTATAAAATTAGCTGTAAGCCTGTTAGTTTTTCTTTCATCCATGATTTTATCTTTGAGAATTACGATGAAAAAAACAAATCAACCAATGTTGAGTATTTACAGTGTGCAAAACACTGACTGTATTAGGTGTCTCAATTAATAGAAAGATGTATAAAGAGAAGATGTATGAAGAGAAGCATATTATATTATGTACAGGACCCCTGTGCTCACAATTTCTACACCTGGAATAGTGAGAAAACCCTACCATTGCCCTCCCCACATTCTTTCTCATACAAGTTGAACTGTTTTGCAAGGAAAACAAAAGAGCAATTGAGAATCCATCTGTATCAAGAGAGTATAAGTTCTCAAGTAAGCTTTTGAAAATACTTTGCCTTCTGAATAAAATAATTAATTAAACACTTTTAAAGAATTGCTGAGCTGTGTGGATTCTTCCAGCTTGGAATGGTAAATCTGTCTTCCAGCTGAGCCTCGAGCCCCCGCTTCTGACCACTTCTGGACATGTTTGCCTGGCTGTCATCTCAGTCTCCATCTCTTTAAGACTAAACTCTCTGGGTTGCCTCCAAACCAGTCCTCTCTGGATGTTTGTACTTTGGCATACAGTACAATTGTTATCATAGCCTCCTAGGTTTGAAATCTTGAGTAGAATTCTGTATTTCACGCTCTCCCTTTTGTCTTTTTCCTATACTCTAGACAATCAATGTCAACGTAGTTTAAATCTTCATCCCTTTTGACTAGACATCAGCCAACTATTCCTCTTACTATTAATAGTATTATCTCTCTACTTCTATACATGTATTGCATATCTTTCACAGGTTAAACTTCCCCAAAGACCTTTTTGCTCTAGCTACTCCCTTGCTCAAAAATGTCAGTGACTTGACACTGCCCAGGTTAAATTACGAACTCTTTAACTTGGCTAATCAAAAGTCCCTACCTTCTCTCTTTTTCCCTCTCTGGGTTTTCACAAAAACACTACTTCGGCCAGGTGGGTTTTGCCGCATGTGCCACAAACACTCTTGTGCTTCTCTACCCTGCATCTTTGTTTCTCTCCTCTTCACTCCACCCTTTTTTAAAAAACAGTTTTATTGGGGTACAGTTCCTTTGTAACGTTGTGTTAGTTTCTCCTGTACAGCAAAGTGAATAAGCTATACATAAATTTATATTCCCTCTTTGTCACCACAGAGAAATGAGTAGAGTTCCCTGTGCCATACAGTAGATTCCCGTTAGTTATCTATTTTATACATAGTAGCATATACATGTCAATCCCAATCTCCCAGTTCATCCCACCTTCTCTTTCCTCGTCTTGGTATCCATACGTTTGTGTCTTTATTTCTGCTTTGCAAATAGGTTCATCTGTACCATTTTCCTAGATTCCACATATATGTGTTAATATACGATATTTCTTTTCCTCCTTTGACTTACTTCCCTCTGTATGACATGGTCAAGGTCTACCCATGACTCTGCAAACGGCACAACTTCGTTCCTTTCTATGGCTGAGTAGAAACTTGACCCTTTTAACTTCTCCTCCCATTCTTTCCAAATTCTACCCACTATTCAAGGTTCAGCTTCTGTCCCATCTCTTCCAAACTTTAGGGAAAATTTCTTTCTCTGAACTCCTGGGAGGTCACTGTCTCACTCAGTCTTAAATGCTCTAGATTAGGCTATTTTGAATTTCTCATATGAATACCTGCTGAGTCTTCCTGACCATTCTGTTGATGAACTCAACCTCTTTGTAATCCTGTCACCTGGAATGTTCAGTAAAATGCGTTAAGTTTGTATGATGACATTACTGAATCATCCGCGAGTCCCTTTACTTGTTCCTCCTACATATCTCCTTCCCTAGTTCCTACAGATCAGACCAGTTCTCATTTCACAGCCTCCAGAGTCAATCCCATACTTCCAGTTCCCACTGTTTCCATTCTTTCTTGGGCCTTTCTCTCTAAGGCTCTATTCATGCCCTTTCACCAAAGTATGGCCCCAGGCCTCTCCCCATGCCATCCATCCTGTGTGTCAATTGGATTCACACCATCCTAGCATTTTAGCCGTTTTCTACTCCAAAGTATTCAATATAATCCTCGTGCATTCATAATAAAGTCCAGATTCATAGCATATTCTATCCTTAATATACCTAGTGAAGCTTCTCTCACCACTTTCTTACATGAGCCATCTGCCCCAATTAAATGAATGTATTTATTTTCTGCTATGAAACATCTTATAGTTCTCCATTTCTGTAACTTTGACTATGTTGGTTCAACCCTTGTCAAAATATCCTTTTTTATTTTTTCACATTCAGAAATTTCAGGCTTGTTCAAGGCCCAGTTCAAATCCTTTTTCTTCATGAAGGACTGTCCCTACAAAGCCCATATTGGCTGACATTCATTTTTCTGTTGGAAAATCCATTGCCTCTTCACCTGGATTGTGGTTCCCATAAAGGTAGAGATACAATTTCCAGTTTTCTCTAAGAGCCTAACATTGTGCTTGATCAAGACTTGTCAGTAAAAACTCTAACTTGAAACCTCAGGTAAGGATTAAGAAATAGATCCTAAAAAGGTAGAGAGAAAATGAAAATCGCTTAAACTTTTAAGGAAATGAAGATATGATGACAGTGGAAATAAAAATAAAGACCCTAAATAATAGAAGACTATCATGTAAAGTGAAAAGCCAGAAAACTGAAACCTGAAGGATTACTTCCTAAAGGCATTCTCAGCACACATTTTTTAGCGATTTTATACAACTCTTGTCTTTCAACACACTTTAAAAAATGTAAGCTGAATGTTGTAAAGGCAACCACCATTTTGAAAGCACTTCTACTTTCTTCTATTCTCTGAGGAAATAGATGGCTTCTATTCTAACACCACAAAGAGCCATAGACTCCTAGTTAGGAGGGCATCGAACACATACTGACCCATCCTGAATGAAAAGGAGGAGCAGTGGCTGCAGTTCCACATTCGTGAGTGCAAATACATGCCACATTCACACAGCCTCACTTCCCACAACGAAAAAGACGATCCTTCCCATCTTAGATTGAATTCCTCAGTTGATACCCAGTGAAACTACTTACATCTTGACAACAGACCAAAGAAGCAGCATTCAAGCAATTTGCGAGGTATGTGCAGATGAGAGAGAGAGAGAGAGCTCACACCTCTGCCAACCCTTCCGTGCCACTTTTAAAGTTTCCCTTTGACCAGTGAGCTCATCTGAGCACAGGCGCTTCCAATCACATCAAAGAAAGCTCTGTTCTGATGAATATTTTGGGGCCATGGGCCAAGGCAAGTCATGGGCTAGCACTTTCATGCTGGGGCTTTGATCAACCTTCCTTTAATCTCTTATCGTGGGTTTTGATTCTCGTTTTGCACCTTATCCTCTGGACCTCCTCTGCGCTGGCTTTCCTTTGAAGCCAGTGGTAGACTCATGGGTAGGAGGGCCATAGGAAACAGACTCACCACTGTCAAACTGATTGTAATTGTTTTTATATTTTGCTCTTTGTTTTGAATTACTCAACTTCTCCACAAAGCCACACTTGGGGCTCTTCAGATGTTTCCTAATCTGTGGGTTTCTGACTTCTGAGTAAACAAATGTGATTTTAAAACAAACAAAATTATTTTACCTTCTTAAGCAGACATAAAAATGATGTAGTAAATACCAATGTATTGACACGAAATGCTGTTGACCAGATGTTTATAAAGGTGAAAGAAAGTGCATATTATGATTTTTTGAAAATCTATAAAAACAGAGAACGTCTAAAAGGTCTTTACAGCAATTATATCTGGGTAGAGGGATTATGAGTGTGTTTAATTTTGTGTTATTTGCTTATCTCTATTTTCCAATTTGTATTAGATGAACATGCTTTGCTTTTACAATAAGAAAAGAGTTTATTTTTAATTTAAGAAAATAGTCACATAAAGACAAGAAAAGTAATCTTTTCTTAACAATGAGCTTATTTCTCATGAATGACAATTCTGAATGTTCTAGGCTGATAATAAATGGCACACCGTTTTTTTCTCCAGTTAATCTTTTTGTAATATTTGCCCAACTTATTTGACTATGGGAATTTAAAAACAAGCTCAACTACCATCTGGGACATTATTAATTGCTGTATTCATTACCAGGGTCTATTGTATGGGTATGGATTAGAAGATGCTACATAAGCTGAGAAAATGTTTAGAGTTCTTAAATCAGTCAGACTTGTTTTGAATCCCTGAGCTTCCCCACTTTTTAGTTGTAAAAGACTAAGTAGTTCCTGGACTTCCCTGGTAGTCCAGTGGTTAAGAATCTGCCTTCCAATGCAGGGGACACAGGTTTGATCTCTGGTCAGGGAAGTAAGATCCCACGTGCTGCAAAGCAACTAAGCCTGGACTCAGACACCACAGCTACTGAAGCCCACACACTGTAGAACCTGTGGTCCACAACTAGAGAAAGCCTGTGTACCACAAGGAAGACCCAGGGCAGCCAAAAAGAAAACAAGCCACAAAAGTAGCTTCCCCAAGATCCAGAAGCTAGTAATGATGGAGACCCAGAACTTACACTTGGGTGTGTGTGGTTTCCCGCTCACACTCTCCCATCCACACTCTGGCCATAGCCGGAGTGTGTGAGATGCAGTGAGTGTGCTCCATCCCTCTCTCCTCCTCCACTTCTTCCCAATTATCCTTTATTCTCCCCTTGCCCTGCCCTCTTCTTCACTTCTTCTCCTCTGTTCAATGTTGAGCTTATCACCAGAAACTAGTGCAGAGTCCAAGAAAGGAGAAGGCATCAGAATTTGGAGTCTGTAGGGGCCAGGTCTTCCTGGGAAAGAAACAGATGAATTCTTCACAGAGGAGCAAGCAGGGAGGCACATCCAGGAGAGCTCTTCTTGAGGTGGACACGTAGCAGGGTTCTTGCCTAAGCCTCCTCTAGATAGAGCAGGATGGATGATGGAGAGTGAAAATTTTCCATGATATATTTAACAGCAACAACTTTCAACTCTGGTTAACCATGTGAATCACCTTAGAAGCCTTTTAAACATAAAGATGCCAAGGATAGATCCCTGATCAATCAAAACCTTTGAGGTGGTTCCAGAATCTTTTAAGGCTTCCTGAATGATTCTAATGTCCATCCAAGGGAAGAACTATGAGATTAGACAATACAGAAACATGGAAAATGAAAACAAGAGAACTCAATATCAGCAAGTGAAGACAGTCCCATGCTTAGATGCGTGTGTGTGTGTGTGTGCGCGCTCAGTTGTGTCCAACTCTTTCGACCCGAATGACCCATGGACTCTAGCCTGTCAGGCTCTGCTATCAATGAAACTTTCAAGGGAGGAATACTGTAGTGTGTTGCCCTTTCCTACTCCAGGCATACTTGGATGGATCAGGCCTATTCCTTCTCGCCTTTCAGCTTGTAAGTGTGAATGGGCTCATGTCATGACCACCTATATTTCTAAGTGCACTGATCCTTTCCGAGTCCCCAGCACAGTATGGCAGGGAGCCACACAAGTGTCTTCTGTACAAGCCCACTCTCCTTAGGCCCCCACTATACTGGCTTTGCCTCCACAACTTCCTTTCCTGGATCCCATCCACAACCTCTGGTGCATGAAACATGCTCTCTTCCATCAGTCACTGTCTTAGAGAAGTCATGGCCTCTAAGGCCATGGCTCATGACCCCTCCAGGTGAGGAGCTCTCTTGATTTTATCTCCATGCCTTCCTCTCTCAAGAACTGCAAGGACCAGTGGGCCTGGTTTGGTGGGAGAGCCACAATAGCAAAAACTGGACTGCATACAGAATCACTTCTCTGATGGGAAAGGCTTTCTTCAACAGACATTTCTGTTGAGCCTGACTTTTTATTCCTCTGAGATGAGCTCTATCTATCTTGGGAGGACCCTGGCCCTCTCAGAAAACAGACCTAAGACACAACCACTCCACTAGTTATCAGACATAATTAGGCATGGTGGAATTCTAACTTCACTGGAAACCAGCTACTGGTCTACATCAAGAAGGGGTAATCCTTGGTCTACCTTTGAATGCCAATGACTTTCAAGTCTTAGGATCCCCCTTTTTTATCTATATGCCATGCTTTCAAATAACATCAATGGTTTGCTAACTGAAAATGGAATTTGGGGCACTATACACAAGAAAGATTTCTAAGTTTATACATGTACATTCCATAGAGGCCAGTTTTCTGGTTATGTGTATATGAATGTATGTATATTTGAAAGAGACTTCTGCATGTGTAAAGTGTTCCTAGGAAGACTCTTAGAAAAATAATGTAAATCTGAAATAAATGATTGCGACTGGATAGCAAGAAGCTTTGTGCTGTGGCACTTTGTTGTGGATTTAATTTTATTTAATGTTAATCCTTACTTAGTAGATCACTGATACATTCCTATGTGAATGAATTAACAGGAATTATGAATAGGGTTCAGACTTAAATTGAAGAAAGTAGGGAAAACCACTAAACCATTCCTGTATGACCTAAATCAAATCCCTTATGATTATACAGTGGAAGTGAGAAATAGTTTCAAGGGATTAGATCTGATAGATAGAGTGCCTGAAGAACTATGGACAGAGATTCATGACATTGTACAGGAGGCAGTGATCAAACCATCGCCAAGAAAAAGAAATGCAAAAAAGCAAAATGGTTGTCTGAGGAGGCCTTACAAATAGCTGTGAAAAGAAGAGAAGCTAAAGGCAAAGGAGAAAAGGAAAGATATACCCAACTGAATGCAGAGTTCCAAAGAATAATAAGGAGAGATAAGAAAGCTTTCCTCAGTGATCAGTGCAAAGAAACAGAGGAAAATAATAGAATGGGAAAGACTAGAGATCTCTTAAAGAAAATTAGAGATACCAAGGGAATATTTTATGCAAAGATGGGCACAATAAAGGACAGAAATGGTATGGACCTAACAGAAGCAGAAGATATTAAGAAGAGGTGGCAAGAATACATAAAAGAACAGTACAAAAAAGATCTTCACGACCCAGATAATCATGATGGTGTGATCACTCACCTACAGTCAGACATCCTGGAATGAGAAGTCAAGTGGGCCTTAGGAAGCATCACTACGAACAAAGCGATGGAGGTGATGGAATTCCAGTTGAGCTATTTCAAATCTTAAAAGATGATGCTGTGAAAGTGCTGCACTCAATATGCCAGCAAATTTGGAAAACTCAGCAGTGGCTGAAGGACTGGAAAAGGTCAGTTTTCATTCCAATCCCAAAGAAAGGCAATGCCAAAGAATGCTCAAACTACCGCACAATTGCACTCTTCTCAGTCAATTCAGTTCAGTTGCTCAGTGGTGTCCGAATCTTTGTGACCCCATGGACTGCAGCACACCAGGCCTCCCTGTCCATCACCAACTCCCAGGGTTTACCCAAACTCATGTCCATTGAGTCTGTGATGCCATCCAACCATCTCATCCTCTGTCGTCCCCTATTCCTCCCGCCTTCAATCTTTCCCAGCATCAGGGTCTTTTCCAATGAGTGAGTTCTTCACACCAGGTGGCCAAAATATTAGAGTTTCAGCTTTAGCATCAGTCCTTCCAATGAATATTCAGGACTCATTTATGATGGACTGGTTGGATCTCCTTGTAGACCAAGGGACTCTCAAAAGTCTTCTCCAACACCACAGTTCAAAAGCATCAATTCTTTGACGATCAGCTTTCTTTATAGTCCAACTCTCACAAAGCTATGGAAAAACCATAGCTTTGACTAAATGGACCTTTGTTGGCAAAGTAATGTCTCTGTTTTTAATATGCTATCTAGGTTGGTCATTACTTTTCTTCAAAGGAGCAAGCATCTTTTAATTTCATGGCTGCAGTCACCATCTGCAGTGATTTTGGAGCCCCAAAAAGTAAAGTCTGCCACTGTTTCCCCATCTTTGCCATGAAGTGACAGGACCGGATGCCATGATCTTAGTTTTCTGAATGTTGAGCTTTAAGCCAACTTTTTCACTTTCTTCTTTCACTTTCATCAAGAAGCTCTTTAGTTCCTCTTCACTTTCTGCCATAAGTGTGGTGTCATATGCATATCTGAGGTTATTGATATTTCTCCTGGCAATCTTGATTCAACTTGTGCTTCATCCAATCCAGCATTTCTCATGATGTACTCTGCATATAAGTTAAATAAGCAGGGTGACAATATACAGCCTTGACATACTCCTTTTCCTATTTGGAACCAGTCTGTTATTCCATGTCCAGTTCTAACTGTTGCTTCCTGACCTGCATACAGATTTCTCAGGAGGAAGGCCAGGTGGTCTGGTATTCCCATCTCCTTCAGAATTTTCCAGATTTTGTTGTGATCCACACAGTCAAAGTCTTTGGCATATTCAATGAAGCAGAAATAGATGTTTTCCTGGAACTCCCTTGCTTTTTCGATGATCCAACTGATGTTGGCAATTTGATCTCTGGTTCCTCTGCCTTTTCTAAAACCAGCTTGAACATCCGGAAGTTCATGTTTCTCACATGCTAGTAAAGTAATGCTCAAAATTCTCCAAGCCAGGCTTCAACAGTACGTGAACCATACTGTTCCAAATAGTGTTCCAAATAGACTGGTTCCAAATCGGGAAAGGAGTACATCAAGGCTGTATATTGTCACCCTGCTTATTTAACTTATGTGCAGTATACATCATGAGAAATGCTGGGCTGGATGAAGCACAAGCCAGAATCAAGATTGCCAGGAGAAATACCAATAACCTCAGATATGCAGATGACACCACCCTTATGGCAGAAAGTGAAGAGGAACTAAAGAGCCTCTTGACAAAAGTGAAAGAGGAGAGTGAAATAGTTGGCTTAAAGCTCTACATTCAGAAAACTAAGATCATGGCATCCGGTCCCATTACTTCATGGCAAATAGATGGGGAAACAGAGGAAACAGTGGCAGGCTTTATTTTGGGGGACTCCAAAATCACTGCAGATGGTGACTGCAGCCATGAAATTAAAAGATGCTTGCTCCTTTGAAGAAAAGTAATGACCAACCTAGATAGCATATTAAAAAGCAGAGACATTACTTTGCCAACAAAGGTCCGTTTAGTCAAAGCTATGGTTTTTCCATAGCTTTGTGAGAGTTGGACTATAAAGAAAGCTGATCGTCAAAGAATTGATGCTTTTGAACTGTGGTGTTGGAGAAGACTTTTGAGAGTCCCTTGGTCTACAAGGAGATCCAACCAGTCCATCATAAATGAGTCCTGAATATTCATTGGAAGGACTGATGCTAAAGCTGAAACTCTAATATTTTGGCCACCTGGTGTGAAGAACTCACTCATTGGAAAAGACCCTGATGCTGGGAAAGATTGAAAGCGGGAGGAGAAGGGGATGACAGAGGATGAGATGGTTAGATAGCATCACTGACTTGATGGACATGAGTTTGAGAAAACTCTGGGAGTTGGTAATTGACAGGGAGGCCTGGTGTGCTGCAGTCCATGGGGTTGAAAAGAGTCAGACATGACTGAGCGACTGAACTGAACTGTACTAAACTGTTGAATAGGGTTAATTTCTATTATTTGATGGATTTGTTCTAAAGTCAACAGTAACACTGAATTAACAAATACTGATACTGTATAGCTCAGGGAACTCAGTGCTCTGTGGTGACCTTAATGGGAAGGAAATTGAATAAAGAAGGGCTATATGTATATGTATAGTGGATTCACTTTGCTGTACAGTAGAAACTAACACAAATTGTAAAGCAACTATACTCCAATAAAAATGAATTTTAAAAATACTGAAGCATTGACCCTTGGAAAATACAATGTTAGGTTCCTATGAGCCTCTGATCACACAGCATTTTCATCAACTGATCAATACATAACCTCGTTTTATATGTTCCTGTTTAATTTCTGATTTAATATATATCATTGATTCATTAACATTGAAGTCAGAGCCAACAGCACTACAACTCATACCTGAATGATGCTTATGCATCACGTCTTATCTCTGTAAGGCACGTCACAGCCTTTTTGCACTTAGGAACACTAGACAGCACTTCAGCACTAGGCCTGGGGACCATTTTAAACAATAAAATAATTAACAAATAGTATAAAAAATGTGCAACATGTGGCAGTAAAAAGACCAAGGGAAAGACCCTCGTTTACAATCTCATTGGACATCAGCAGGGTACACATGTGCGGGTGATGGAAATCTTTCATCAATCTATAAATGATCTCGAAAGTGTGAAGATTGATTTGGAGGTTACAAATAAATTTTAGCCAGTAGGCAAATTAGCAAATAGAAAATTTGTAAATGATTAGGGTCAACTACACTTTTGTCCATTTTTTTCTTTCAGGCTTTTAAAAAATATCCAGGAAAATGTGCAAAACAAGCAACAATATTAAGTGGAAATGGATTCAAATCATTTCTCAGTTACTATTGTATTATTAAAAATTCCTGGCCACTATATGTTTTAGTGTGAACATTTTAAATAGACTAGGCACCTATTTATTTACAACATATATGAAACATTCCTGGCTTGGTGGCAAAATTTCTTCATTGACTATTCTTTCCCTGCTTAAGCCAGGTTTAAGTAAAACTGTTTTCAGCTTATTCTCTCTCAATCGGTCTACGCCCTTGGTTTTTTGCTCCCAACCACATGACATTTTCATTTTGGTACCTTAAAAATTACTATAATCATCAGCCTGGTCTATGACCATTTTGGAAGTGTCCAGAAGACGTCAGAGAAATACTGGGTATCTAGGAGCAAACGCTTTTGTGAAGACCAGAGGACATTCATTTCTGACTCAACCTCCTATCTTGTCTGCTTTATTAACAGATACCAAGCTTGATACTCAGGTTTCCCTGGTGGCTCAGTGGTAAAGAACACACCTGTCAATGCAGGAGACACAAGAGACGTGAGTTCAATCCTGGGTTGCAAAGATCCCCTGGAGAAGGAAATGGCAACCCACTGCAGTATTCTTGCCTGGGAAATCCCATGGACAGAGGAGCCTGGCAGGCTACAGTCCAAAGGGTTGCAAAGAGTCGGACATGACTAAGCAACTAAACAACAACAAACCACAAAGCTTGCTATTACTTACTAGGCAATTTTTGACAATTTAAAAATCTCCTTTGACAACATTTTGAAAGTACTGCTGACATTCCCCTGCTGCCACCCTCCTCCCACCATCTCCCAACCAAAATTAAGGCGAAGTCAGAACGTTTTGAAAGAACACAAGGAAAATGCAATGTAATTACAACGGGTCACAAAGGACTCCATTCAGAAGGCAGCAATGTAGAAATTAGAATCTGGGGGACCATTCGTAAAGAGAAAATGACTGAAAATTAGCAAGCACACAGACTAATGCTAATAAAACCAAACCGTTTTCATTATAAATGTTCAGATTCTTGCAAAATCCAATCCTCCCTTTTAAATGAAATCCCTGTTTCAAATGGCTTTTCTGGTACCTTAGTTAAAGAAAGATTGGGGGGAAGCAGGTGAGGGAATACCTGATGCTAGATGTAATCAGGACGTAATAAGAACTGCTAGTTAATCATTTAGTCAAACGCTCCCTGTCAACCACTGGGTAAGTTCAAGCTAAGCCAAAGACAAGTCTTGCACTAGTCCAACTGGTCAGTGCCAAAAGTCACCTCTATACCACTGTTCAGAAACTGTGGATACACAGAAATAGATTTGAAGAAAGTTTCAAGATAGTGAATTTTCTCTGTCGAGTTGAAAATCCCAGGAAAGGAGATTTACTTTTTGTGTTTTAGCTTGAAGAGTAATCAGTTTAAAATTATATCTCATATATGACATGCATGTCTGCTCAGCCATGTCTGACTCTTTGTGACTCTATGCACTGTAGCTCGCCAGACTCCTCTGTCGAGGCAAGAATACTGGAGTGGGTTGCCATTTCCTCCTTCAGGGGATCTTCCCAACCCAGGGATTGAATTCTACATATGGCACATCTCCCTCATTGGCAGGCAGATTCTTTACCACTGTACCATGTGACCAATTTACCTTGAATGCACAGGCACAAACACACACTCACAACCACACCCCATAGGCTCCATACCCACATACACACAGACACAAGCTATACAGAGTTAACCTGGAATCCATTTGCTATCAGATTTACAGATAAACTCACTGTCAAATTTATAGGTAGAATATAAACTATAAGATTTTAATTAAGGTTTGGCCAAAGATACGTATGTCATAATAACAATAAAAAGTCAATGTTTGACATGTGTTAGGCACCAAGCACTTACTTTTGCATTTGCTTCAAACTTTAAGTTTGAAGTATGGCAACAATATTTTTGTCCCCACTTTGGGTGCTTGGTCGCTCAGTCATGTCTGACTCTTTGCGACCCCATGGACTGTAGCCCGCCAGGTTCCTCTGTCCATGGGGATTCTCCAGGCAAGAATATTGGAGAGGGTTGCCATGCCCTCCTCCAGGGGATCTTCCCAATCCAGGGATTGAACCCAGGTCTCTTGCATTGCAGGCAGATTCTTTACCGTCTGAGCCAACAGGGAAGCCCACTTTAGAGCTATAGTAATTGAGTCCCCACTTTAGAGCTAAAGAAATTGAGGGTAAGGAATCTGTATGCAAAGTCACACTGTTGGTAAGTAGCAATGCTGAAGGTTTTAATTATTTTTCTTTCTTACAACATCTTCCCATTGCTCTATAAATAGGACACATTACCTTTATTTTAAGGAAATCTAGGCATAGAGTGATTACATGCTTGAAGTTATCAATACGACTTTAGAGAGAGCCTAGGTCTAGTTTAAGCTGATGTCTTTCTATAGAATCATCCTTCCGTAACTCCAAATAACACTAAAAAACATTTTGGAAGCTCCACAGAGAGAGAGAATCCAAATTAAATTATACAGCAGTCACTGTTTTTTTTTTTGATGCCCAATTAAGACTTTAATTGCTTCATAACATGAGTATAGCTACATAAAGTTTTTCACCTCGTTTGACCCTAGACTTTAGAACTTGTATAGATAATTATAGAAATCTCAAGTCTAATGGACCTACAGTAATAATCCTTAGTTGGCGTTTCCAAATTAGCGAAGTTCTTCAGCCTTATCTTACAGTCCATTTAAATGAATGGCTCATAGCCAAGAGAGGATAGTCAATAATTTTCCAGTAGGGATTCCTCCAAAATTCACAACCCAAAACATCCTGTTAACAAATGGAAGCCCTGAAACTGTGTTACAATTAAGTTAAAGTGCCCTAAGTCTAAAAATAAATTTTCTTTTTCAAGTCCAATTTGCATTTTAAATCCTAAAAAATTTTCTGCTGGCAAAAAGCTATTAAAGATTATGCTGCAATTTAAATACAATATATCACTTAAAATAAGTTATCAAGGCTGCATGTTGATTATAATATTAATGAATAATAATGTTTCTCATTTAAGGAAAGATACAGAAGGTTATGAAAAGGCTACATTGTTCCCTTAGTAACTCTATTAGGTAGATCTCAAACTCTGGACGCTGGTGGGTGTCTCTGAGGAGAAAGCAATGAGATTACATAGCCATGTTTCTCCCATTTAAAAATTTTGCTATTTTGGATCATGCTGTTGAACAAAAGTGATCAGTCCAACTTCAATGATATATAATTACTGGGAGTAATTCAAAACATTCTGCCTTTGCATCAGTTTTGGAGAGGGAGTGGTGCAAGATCACCATAGAAGGATAAACTGGGTCACTGGTGCTTTAGAATACTGCCTAAAGTGAAGTGAAGATTATAAAAACAAAGCAAAATTCTAATGGGCACTGTGACATTGAGTACATATTAACAAATTAGGCATCTAGTGGATACAAGGTAGTGCAAGGCTCCATATGTTTATCTTTTTAAAACATATCTCTCTTCTATTACAGAAGACCCAGAAGATTATGTTAAATCATTTGTCTTCTCCAAAAAAAGATTTTTTTCTTTGTGGACCATGAAAAGACTCTGAAACTTTTCAACAACTATTTTTGAGTACCCCTACATGTCTGACACTATTGGGATCTGAATATATGTTGTGATGAATAAACAGATATAATCCCTGTCCTCACAGAAACTGCAGGGTTTCCTCTGACACAAGACTATTTCTTTCATGATGCACATGAATTCCTATAAAGTAACTATATCTAGAAAGGAAGGGCTGTTATGCTCCACACTCATTTCCAATTCCCGAACTTATCTAGTATCCAGTCGACAGGTCAAGCTTCTATTTTCTATAACTCAGAGATAAGGAGACACTTGCAGTGAGCTTCTATAAGTGAGCTTATTACGGGTGATTGTGTGGACTAACCAGGAGTCTGAATGAGCATATGATGAGTGAAACAAACTGGGATAGAGGAACCTTCAAGGATGATGGTCAAAAACCAGCCACATGTAGCCAAACAGAGACACTCAAGAGAAGGTGAGCACGGGGTCTCATTAAAGGAGAGCAGAGATGAGTTATTGAGAAGGGAGAAGCTCTGAGAGAGCTGGTGTTGGAAAAGAAAGGCCAGACTAGTGGAGATTTTGGTCACATGAAGCTGGAAATGCTTATATAAGTAGGAAATTAGTTACAAAATCTCCCTGAAACAGGAAAATAGTGGGAAGAGAAATACATACAGAAACTGTCTCCTTGTTGACCCAGTTCTAGCTTAGAAGGGTAGAATTAACAAGGAAAATTAAACCACCAAGAAGAGAATAATTGACTTTACTGCTAGCAAAAGAGATAGATCAGACAGAAAAGGGTTAAACTCGGGAAATTTGATGGGGAGATACAAAACTAAGAAATCTGATTTACATATGTGGAACAGTCAGAAGGAGACCACTTCTTTGCTGCTGTATTTATGTATCAGGTGCCCTGAAAACACTTTGCCTAGATAACAGTGGCTTTGTAACCAAGATAAGGAACCTGACAGAATAAATATAAACAAATATAAAATGTAAATAAAATATATAAATATAAAACATAAAATATTCATATACACAATCAGTATTTATTGGTGAGTTACTATTTGCCATGCACCTTGTTAGCTGCTAGAAACAGACTGATGAGTAAGATAGAAAGAGTTATTATAGTAGGGCAAATCTAGACATTGGACAACTAACTACAAGTGTGATGTGAGTTATGGGTAAGCATATATGATGTGTTGGGAGCAAAGGAGTTAGCTAGGAGTTAGTTAGTGGAAGAGGGAAGACATTTCATTCATTCATTCATTCAACAGATAGTAGAGTCAGGAACAGAGTTGTGGTCCAGGCAGAGAAGGTGAGTGACAGGCTAGACAAAAGAGGCAACTGAAAGAGGACTGGAGTGTAGAACGGCTCTCTGTGAGTGTGGAAAGGTAGGCCATCCTCAGAAGGAAGGATACAGGATGGATAAAGAATGAAGGGCTAGATCCCTGGGGCTTCAACATCCCCAGGGCAGAGCCTCCCTGCGGAGGAGCCCTGCCTCTTCAATTGGTGGAAAGAGATCTGTGGGAACCAAGAAACAGGGAAGGGAGTTGATCACGGGAAAGGACTTCCTCTTGCTGAGGTTGCAGGAAATAGCCAGCCTTGTCCTGGAAGTCCTCGTCATGTGCATCTAATAGAAATGGGCCTTTTGATCCTCAATCTATCTGTATGGCTGGTCAGAAAGATATAAACCATCTTTCAGCACATGACCTTGCCCAGTTAACTTAGGCTTTCCGGAGCCCTTGCTTGGACAAGGCCTCCCCATGAATTCAGGAAGAGTTCTCATGGATTACAGATATTAAGCTGCTGGTTAACGTCTTCTGTAAGATTCATACATAAAGGCATCATTTGTATGACTGCATGGCTAGGTTAGAGATGGAGCTTCAGACTATCAATCATGCAATAAGTTATCAGTATGAGATGTGCAGTTTCTAAGAATTAACTCAAAGTATATTTCCAGGTAATCCACAGACTATAAAAGCAATAATAATTACAAGTACACCCTTTACTCACAGCAATGATTCTAATTCCAATACCTTGCACAATGACTAGTCCATAACAGACACTCCCAAAGAACCCTTTCTTCTCGTCTTCTGTTAGTGAATTATCACCACCTGTTATTTTAAAGCTGTACTTTTACTGTATCAGAATCTTAAGATATTTTGATACTGGCTTCTTTTTTCCTGTTACTACAGTTAAATATGGCTTTTATTGTTCATTTAAAGTCAGATAGGCAGTATCTGAAAAATTTTGAACTTTTGACACATAGATTTTCTTGTATTGAAGTAAAACAAGACAAAAAACTGATTCCTCCCTCTGTAAATTTTTAAAATTAACAGGCATGATTGGCTGATAGTTGAGAGAAAACCAGATCCTTGGCTTTCTGTGTCAGCATACAACATCACTGAGCTGTTTCTTCGTCAGTAAATGAAGAAACATTTTCCTTCCATATAAAATGTTGTCATGTACATAAAGTGGGCTCAGGTAGAAGTAGTCTGAGCAATCCAGGGAGACTGAATCTCAGTTTAGATAGACCATGAGGGATCAGCAACAGAGAAAGTTCCTGGCTAATAGCAATGGAAAGAAGCTACCCAGGGACAAGGAGCAGCAGGCAGCTGTGATGAGGGCACTGTAACCAGCAGACTGTGTGCAAAAGGCAATAAGGTTAAGAGCTAAGCTAGGTTCCAGTCCCAGAAGACAGGGAAGAAAAAGCAGAAACTCATTTCCAGAACTGGGGGATGAGCCAGAAGTGAGGTCCCAAGGGACAAGGTAGGAACCCAGTCACTAGAGTGGGGTCAGAGGCAGTTCACCAGGCGAGAGACTGACCAGACAAGGGAGCCAGAGCCAATGACCTTGGCTTAGTAAGTGCTTGGGGCTGGAATGGAGCTGATCCTGCAACAAGGGCCTGCATGGAACTCAGCCAGTTTGTCAGCTTTGCAAATCTTTCCACTTCTTTACTTTATGTTTATTACCATAGTTGTTGAAATATATCATGTTTCATAGCATCTGTAGTTTCTACCTTATATTCTCTTTTAGAGATTCATATTTGCATGGATATGAGTTTAAGGAGACTTTCAAGGTTTCATCTGTACCATTTTTTCTCAACACATTGTCACTTCCTTGCTACAGAATATTATACGCAGGGCTTAGAGAAACATTCTGTTCAGTTAATGACTTTTTAAATATTGCTTTTTTTTGATTCACTTATATATAATTAAATTATTTCTCTGAACAAATATAATTTTAATACTTTGCTTCTTGGTTTCTAAGTTAGTGAAATCATTAATTGCTATATATATATATGTTTGGGGATAATGAATTCATTCTGGCTTCAGATTGGCAAGAGGTATCAGAAACATCTTAATTTCACTCAATTAATTTCATTAAAGCAGAAAATTAAGCCCCTAGATTTAACAAAAAACTTTCTTTTCTGGTAGTATTTTTGAATAACTACTAGATCCTCAACCACGTTTTATTATAAGTCTTTAATGATTTGTGAGTTCTTTAAATAAGAAATTCTCTGAAGTTCAATAAAGTCTTAATTAACAAAGGAAACTACTTAAAAGATGTGGCCTAAGCCATCTTCACCACTTTATGGTTGGCTTGTTTATTTTTGCTTTAAGCATCCCAAAGAAACAGAGGTACTGCTGGCTATTGGTTACCTGCTAATTGATTTCAATTTGATTTCCTAATCCATCTAGTCTGTGCTATGGACCAAGCCCCTTTTTATTAGTTTCAGACTAAGGTAGTACTTCAAAAAGTTTTTTTTAAAGACATGTTCTGTCTAAAATGTGACAATTTTGTTTGGGCTTTTTTTTTTTTTTTAATTTTGAAGGAAGATTGATTATGCCTCTGAAAAATGTTTAAACAACCATTTTAAGAACTCACTGGTTCACTATGAGTTTTCATCTAGGCTGGTAAAAAAATAAAATAAAAATTAATTCGTGACTAATTCTAATTCCATCAAATGGAGTTCCCACACAACATGCTGGACAGGTGGCCCTCCAGCATCTCCTCTTACCCATTGCTGCTGACCCACTGGGATGATACAATAACTGATGATACATAGAAGGTGAAAACCCTAACCAGAGTGGGCTCATTTCCAAAGTACAAATGATACATTGTATTTCATCTCTGAAAACAAAAACAAAAATGTCCACATCTAATGAGGAACTGAACAGCTATTCTAAACTTTACCTGGAAATGGTATGTAAATAATTTATTCACAGTAAGGCAGGGTATAGAGAAGGGTTTGGAAAGATACCTTTCATGAAATATTTTCCCATACTTACTTTAATAAAACATTATAATCATTGCTACTATGTCTGGCAGCACTAGCTTCTAGATCGGGTGGCCCATACTATGATTCTAGAATCTGATTCCTTTCAGCAAACATTTACCTCCATTCAGAAGGGTATCTCCTGCAAGTCTGCCTTTAGAGAGGGAAAGTAAGCGTTTTGGGTTCTGTGATCAGGATCAGGATCAGAAGAGCATTTCTAGAATTATCTTGGACAAGAAGGCATGATTTATTAAGCCTTAAGCTTACTCACAGGTGGTAAAGAATCTGCCCACAATGCAGGAGACCCAGATTTTCTACCCCTGAGTCGGGAAGATTCTCTGGAGGAGGAAATGGCAACCCATTCCAGTATTCTTGCCTGAAGAAATCCATGGACAGAGGAGCCTGGTGGGCTATAGTCCATGGGGTCACAAAGAGTTGGACATGACTGAGTGACTAACACACACACAGCCTACTCACAGGACGCTCCCCCAGCTCTCTGATATAAGGGAGGCCCCTTTCCCTGAAGCTCTCTCTCCCTCAGCACTCCACACACTGAAAAACAAAACCAGCCTCCTACTGTCACTCTACGCAGCTTCAGATCATTCCTCTCCACTGGGTTTATTTAGGCTTCTGCCAGCTGACCATCCCCACCTCACCTGTTTGATCTCTGTCATCTACTAAATTTCTAGACATTCATCTTTATTCAAGACTCGACATCTTGCTCAGTCTTCCCTACGACAGATGTTCTACCATGTTCCCAGATAACATCAGGGACTACGTGGACAATCTCTGCTACTATCTGACTAAAGAATTTCTTAACCTTACAAAGTCTCATGACCTTCATCTCCATTCCACATTCATATCTGCATTTTCAGGGTGATGTTCTGATGTTATCATATGGGATAGTTACCTTTGAAATCTTTTACTTGCGTCATCTACACATCAGTCTTTCCATTCTCAGAAGCTTTCTCAGTTCTTTAGTCCCTCTGTACTGGCTCTTCTACTTTCCTGAGAATTCTTACTTCAGGTCCACTCTGCTCTTCCTTGGCTTTTCTTTTACCTTCTATTAGGATACATTCTACGGTGCCATCATTTAAACTGTCACCTCACCAGAGAATTTCATTCCCTTCCCCTTGCAAATGAGCCCACCCTGAATGCTGCCTGTCACCTACCTTTTCCCTTCCAACTTTCAGTTCAGTTCAGTTCAGTTCAGTTCAGTCACTCAGTCGTGTCCGAATTTTTGCGACCCCATGAACGCATCATGCCAGGCCTCCCTGTCCATCACCAACTCCCTGGGTTAAGATATTTCAGAATATTTTTATAGAATTATTGATTAACTTGTTTATTGTCAGTCTCCCTTTTTACTGCATTCTCATTATGAGCAGGGACTTTGTGTTGTTTACTTCTACATCTGCAGCAACTGGAACAATGTTCAGTAAATATCTGTGGAAGACATTATCTGTGATGCTGGGAAAACCCTGTAACTGCTTAGTTTAATGCCATTTCAAATAATAAAACTTCAACAGGGCCATTAATTCTGTGCAAAGCCTTTCTACACAGCCCTGGTTAGTCTTTCCTTTCACTCCACATATTGGTCCTTTCCAGCCTTCAAAATCCTTAATTCCTCTTACAAAGAGAAAACTGAAGTAACTGGGTGATGTTGCCAGCCTCTAACCATACTAGCTTTCACACTATCATTGCCACTTTCCCCCTGTTAAGAGAGGAAGAGGGGTTCCTCTGTTTAAGAGTAGCCCTGCTATCTTTTCTCTGGATGTATCCTCTCTTAAGTCCCTGGGAACAAGATCCATCATTTTTCCCATCTTCCAATGGAATCTTCAATCTCTTCCTTCATTTTTTTAAAGTTTTTTTTTTCTTTTTAATGTGGACCATTCTTTAAAGTCTTTATTAAATTTTTTACATTTTGCTTCTGCTTTATGTTTTGGCTTTTTGGCCATGAGGCATGTAGGATCTTAGCTCTCAGACCAGGGATCAAACCCACACCCCCTGCATTGGAAGGCAAAGACTTAACCACTGGACCACCAGGGAAATCCCAACCTCTTCCTTTCTGCTTTCATTTCTGTCTTATCCACCTCTCAGCTGCATTTAACTCCAATGATCAGGCTCTAGTTTTTAACATACTCTCTGATTTCTTCCCCTGTGTCGCCTGGCTGAATGACTGGCAACACTTATCACCCAGTTTCCCAAGCCAGAAATGTCAGTTACATTTTACTCACTTCTTTTTCACAACCTCACATATTTACTTTCTGCCTTATATTTACTCCTAAAGATCTCTCAAGTCCATCTATTCTCTCCACTCTGTTACCATCAAATCCAGGCAACTATTAGGGTTATGGTTAAGGGGTAGTAGACTAATTCCCTGCCCATGGCCCTCCTTTAGTTACAGTCAGTGAACCTTCTCAACAATTCTGATCTTCACTGAAAACTTCATTCCATAACTTTTCATTGCTATTAGTAGAAGGTTCAAACACTTTACCATGGAATTTACCATGGACTACAAAATCCTGTGCCAATGCTGACATACCCTTATCACCCCTACTCTCACATGCACACACACATCCTCTATGACTTAGCCCTATAGTCATTATTCCAGTTCTTTGATCTTGCTAAGCTCTCCCTCATACCCAGGACACAGAAATAGTATTCCCTTGTATGGGTAAAGCTTTGTCTCCACTTCACCAGGTTGGCGTGAGCTAGCAGGCAAGCTTGACAATGCCCCACCTCTGCTTAAAATCCTTTAGATGCTCCCTATAACATACTTATGCATTTTCTATAGACTTGAAGAGGAATTACAACCCAGTGCATTTCACATTACACTCCAGTCATCATGAACTCCTTGCAGACCCTACACTTACCCAGGCTTCCCAGGCGTATTGCATCCAGCCTGTGCACATGCTGCCCTCTGCTCCACTGGCCTGCCAACCCCTTACTGGCCTCCTGAACCAGCAGGCGATGTTTCCTCTTGAAAATGCTTTCCTGGCTCTGTTACAATCACTCTAGCTGCCAAGCTATATAAGGATTGATGTGGTTTAGGTGCTCTTTTCTCAGAGTGCCTGAGGCACACCCTGCTTCTCTCTGCCCTAGCACTTACCCAAACTGCATGGTAACTTTGTTTAC
Source organism: Giraffa tippelskirchi (assembly GCF_054371585.1). Taxonomy (NCBI): domain Eukaryota; kingdom Metazoa; phylum Chordata; class Mammalia; order Artiodactyla; family Giraffidae; genus Giraffa; species Giraffa tippelskirchi. The sequence continues at coordinate 125,078,406 of NC_137276.1, read as the reverse complement.
TGGCCTGTCATGCTGACCAGACTGTCACTTTCCTGAGGACAGGGTATATCTAAGTTCAAACTCCCAGTGTCTAGAAAAGTGCTCAATATTTAGAAAGTGTTCAATTAATGTTTTGGGGAACTATAAATGAATAAAGAGAGGAATAGATGAGGAAAGATGTTGTTCTGAAGTCTCTATGGAAATATCCGTGCCTACATTCTACTAGGAAATTCAAAGGAACAGTCCAGGTTCAGCTTCTCCATTATAGTTAGTTTAAAAAAAAAAACAAAAAAACGGGTCCAGTGTCCCTCAGCTCTGACTTAGTTTTCACTGAGTAGCACTATCCAAAATTGCACCTTTTAAAGCAATCAGTTGGTTACATATAACTTCTTGTAAAAATGCAAATGCCTAGGGAATTTCTATATACCTTAATGTCATTTTATTTACTTAAATTCCTTTTCTGCCAACACTAAGCAGAAACCACTCTGCTGAAGGACTGGGAACTTTGTGTGTCAAGGAAAAGAGATAGGCTGGCATGGGTATATTTTAAAAGTTTCCCCAATTATTGTAATAAGCAGCCATAGTTGAGAATCACTGTTGCTCAGTGCTTCTCAATCCTTACTGTGCAGTGTCCTCTCCTGGCAATTTGACTAAAAATGCAGTTGCAGATTCAACAGGTCTGAGTTGGGATCTAAGAATTTGCGTTTTTGCAAGTTCCCAGCTGATGCGGATGCTGCTGGTATGTGGACCACACTGTGAATAACAAGAATCTAGTTATTCTCCTCTTCCTGTAGCCCTCTGGCTTCTTTACTTTTAGAGTTTAATCACTGGCGAGGGAAGGGATAACAGTGACTGTCTGCAAGGGGGAGCATAGAAGAGCTATGTGTTCAAATCAAAGTGCGCCTGACTGATTTCACACACACCTAAAAATGTGGTTTGCTTTACAGGAAACATGGATGCAAGTGCCCATTACTAATTTTGCTCATTTTACCTGATTTTCAGGCTGAACTGTCACTCCTTGTGCTAAGATATAGCACAGTAGTCAAGGAAAATGTTAATAAGAGATGACACATTTTTACCTGAGAGTATCTAAAATATACTACTTTCTCTCTCTTCCCCCCTCCAACTCCTACCCTCTCTCTTTTTTAGATACACCTTCCACTTAAAAAATACATTGACTGCCTTTTGATTCTCAATAAATAGATTTTTACCCTTCAAAAATCAGCTATAAATAGTGCATCTGCAACTTTCATGAAAGAACATATTAAATGGAATATATCTGTGCATTATACCTATGATGCATCTCCTTGAAGAATGCATAAGATGAAATAGGCTGCCATTAATCTTTGCTGTTTCTCTGTAAAATGAGACACTTTTAATTTCAATTTTGTAGATAAGGAAAATGAAATGCAGAGAGCTAAACTGACTTAATTAAGATCACATACTAGCAACACAGGAAGTGGCCCAAACTTACATCTCAGTTCTTTCATGCTGTTGGCTTTGTGGAAAAAGAAGCCATAATCTTTCAAAAGATTTTCCCTTAATTATTCATAACACATCTCTTTGAAATAAAGTTTACCCTTTAACAGTCTTTCTCATGCACATATCTATTACTGGAATTTCTCTATATTCTAGTCATCTAATTATTAACCTATGTGGTTCATAAAAGAATTCAAAGTGGCCTTACGGGGATATATAAAATAAAATCATATACATCAGCTGAAAAAGAAAAAGGAGGGCAGGGATAATGCTAATGAATCAAATGCATACAAAGAGGTCCTATAATTATAGGTTAAAGACAAATCTCTTGACATATTAGTAGTCAGGGTGAAAAGGGAAACAATTCACAGAACTCTCAGGAAAAACCAACACCTTTTCCCAGGAGCATGATTATCCCTAAGAACCACTCTGTGGTAGACCCAGTATCCTGCCTTTGATTAAGAGGTGGTTGATCTACCTGGCATACCGTACCACATATATTCCCAACTTCCTCTGAAAATGCAACTCCAGCATATGCAAACAATGCTTCCCATGTCCAATTCTGAAATAATTTTAACTTCCTAGCTGATTTACTATTTCCATAGACTTTTCATCAATATAATGCTAATGTAATCAAATAATAGGTACTCACTCAAACTGAAAAGCTTAAATTATTTAGTGATTTGGTAGGCATAGAAAATGACACATAATTGCTTTGAATTGTGGAAATGGGAATCAATGGACTCAACATTTACTAATGATAGCAAGTGTAAGATCAAAACAGAAGATAACTACTTATAGATGGACACTGGAGAGATGGAAAAAAGGGATAAGGGTGGTTTTGTTGCTTTCAAACCACATACCATAAAATTCACCCAGTGACTTCTAATACATCTACATATTTGTACAATGATCACCACAATCCAACTCTAGAAACATTCCATCACCCCAGAATGTTTCCTTATGTCCATTGTGGGAATCCTTGTTCCAATCCCAGCCTGTAGGCAATAGCTATTCCACTTTCTGCCCCTATAGTTTTGCCTTTTCTGTAAAATAAACCTTAAGATACCAAATGAACTTATCAGACATTGCCAATTTTTTTTCCATTTAGCCACTGAATCCAATTTATCTATGTTTTCCATACCTTGACCATATACTAAAAAGAGATGGTGCATGACTGCTTAAAATCTACCTAGAAGGTAAGAAAAATATGTTATATATGAGTGTATCTATCATATAATTGACTCCCTTTCTTGGAAAGGATCTGATTGACAGATGCTAATTTAGACTGGAGAATTTTTGAAGCAAGTATTTCTACGCAATTGTCAGGAGAATGGTGTCAGGGAAGCCCAAAGCAAATTGCCACATGCCACATTTAAATTAACAAAGCTGTGCTTCACCAGTCTTTCCACTAAGATACCTGCTGTGCTTTTATTGCCTGAAGGATTTTTTTCAAGCTTAATTACATAATGAAATCACCTCATCTTCCACTCTGAAAGGCTGTTACATGGCTGGCAGCCCTTGTGAGTCAGTCTGCAGTCTTCACTGTACTCATCTAGTTGTGTCATTTTTCTTCATGGAGGTTTCTTGGGTGTCAACAGACAAGGAAGGAGGGACCATGGCCCATATCAATGCAGATATTCCCTGTTGTTGCCAGGAAAAGGCCAGTTGCTAACAGGATGCGTCACTGAGGGCACTACCAGGATCTGGCCCTTGCAGAAATGATCAGATATTTAGAAGTTTCATTTACTTCAAAGTTTATAGCTCTAGCCACATAAAAGTGATTATATATCAGAAAGGAATACATTATCTCACCAAGCTGAATATATCTATCAAGTGAACAGAATGGCTCCTTTCCTGTATTGGTATTTAAATACTCATCCAAAGTTTGCTTGGTGAGTAGAGAATTAAAGTAAAGAAAACGGATAGTTCTGAGAGGTTCATCCAGGTCCTGGTGCTCCACAAATCTATCCCTCAGGACTGCCACAATTGTGCAGTGTACAACCTGCACAACTGTACAGGTGGTCCTGCTCTCTTGAGAACTGTATTGATCATGTATCTGAACTTGGTTTCCCTATCCCCTGGAGAGCTGAGGACCACACTGCTAATGTTTGCTTCTTTAAACTCCTCAATTCCAAGCTGAGTTTGATGTACTAAAATCACTGATAAAGTTGCTTATTGTTCTCAGTAAAGTAGTTTGGTTCTTGGTCAAAGAGATACCATTCTTCTCCTTCTCAGTTTGGATTTAATTATTTCAGTTCTCTGAGAGTCATTTATGTCCTTTAATTCCAAGTTCTAGCACGAGGGGAGGCAATTTGCTCTCAAATACTGTATGTACAAGCATAGACCATTAAAAGTTTGACAGATGCCTAATTTTCTTTAAGGCCACATGGAGAAGTGGTCATAAATACAGGCTCTAGAGCCAGGCTGCCTGGAATGCAATGCTAGCTCAAGTTTGTTCATCTGTAAAAAGAATGTATAATGGTACCTAATTCACAAGGACACTATGAGGATCAAATGTAAACTGCCTGCAGCAGGGTCAGACACACAAACATTCAGTAAGTGTTAGCTATTATTATTCTATTTTATCATCTCCTATTTTTACTTTATTATATTCTATTATTATTCTCCTGTATTATTATACCTCTCTATTAATCTATTTAACATTTCTTTCTTATATGTTACACACAATTTAGTAATAAAAGACTAGTTTAGCAAGAGACACTGTGTATGCATGCTTAACTCGTCAAAGACACGCCTCAAATAAAGGAACTATAGAAGGGTATATTACTAGTTCCCTATTGCTGCTACAGCAAACTGTCACAAACACAGTGACTTAACAGAAATGTATTATCTTATGGCTCTGGAGGTCAACAGGGATATATTCCTTCTGGATACTCTACAAAGAACCACGCTTTTCCCTTTTCAGCTTCTAGAGGCTACACACATTCTCTGGCTCATGGCTGTATTACTCCAATTTTGGCTTCCCTCTGCTTCTGTTCTTACATCTTCCTCTCTGATTCTGACCCTCCTGTTCCCTTCCCCTTATACTGGGTTGGCCAAAAGGTTCATTTGGAGTTTTCTATAATGGTACAATGGTGGACCTTTTAGCCAACCCAACAAGAACACTTGTGGTCTCATAAGACCACCCAGATAACTCAGGATAATCTCCCTGAGTTATCCTTAACTTAATAATCACATTTGCAAAGTATCCTTTGCCTTATAAGATAACACATTCACGGGATCCAAGGACAGGAAGTGGACATCTCTAGGGAAGCATTATTCTGTCTAGTACAAAGAGAAAGCATTAGGTTGATCTCCTGAGATTATTTAAGCCAGTGGTACTCAACTGGAGATGATTCTGCTGCCCCAAGGAGACATCTGGCAATGTCTAGAGACATTTTTTGGTTGTCACAATTGGGAAATGGTGCTACTAGTCACCTAGTGGTAGAAGCCAGGGATGCTATTAAATATCCTACCGTTCCAAGAACAGTCCCCTCCCCACAGCAAAGAATGATCCAGCCCAAAATGTGATGTAACTGGAAAACCTTGATTTAATTTCATGATTCTTTGACATCTCAGTAAGGTTTCAGTGCAATGGAAGCCAGTTTCAGATATAGATTTTAGAGACATTTGAGAAATCACATTCAGGCTCTATAACTCCATGTTTTTTACAACCTTGTATGGTAAATAAGAGATGAATAATATTACTCATACTTTAATAGTCTGGTTTTGAACACTGCCATAACTTGTTAAGTAGTGTTTGTTTCATTTTAGGTCTGGTGTAACCTTTCATAGTGATGCATTTCTTACACAAGCAAGTTAAAGTATGTATTATAAACATCATTTTGTATATATTATAAATATTGGGTTGGCTAAAATGTTTTTCAGATTTTTCCATAACAGCTTATGGAAACCCCAAACTAACTTTTTGGCCAAACCAATATTTAAATTTATAGAGGTTTAAAGGACAAACATTAAATTTCAAGATGATCCACAGCCTACGCAATATTTTATTTTTGCCTTAGTATGGCTTGACCTCCATCCCTTGACTTCATAGGATCAAAGAGAGAAGTACACTTGCCATGACTTTCCCTTCCACGGAGAGAAAGATTTAAGCCAAAACCAATTTTTACTTAAAATAATCACCATGGGTATCAATACCTAAACTTTCCAATGATCAACAATTTCTGTGCTCAGATTTGAATCTTCCCAACCTTTTAAAGTAATTTATAGAATTGCTGGTGGGAGACTTTAAATTTTTTTCAACATCCTTTTCTCCATCTTTCTTTTCCATCCATTCCCCTCTTTCACTCTCTCACTTTTTTTTCTTTCCAAAATCCCCCCTAGAGTTTTCTTAATCTATAGAAACCTCCAAAAGTGACAGTTGTATTTTCTGACACAGAAAATATTTTCTAACCAGTAGAGAAAATACACACACACACACACACACGTGTGTGTGTGTGTGTGTGTGTGTGTATGTGTAAGTAGAGCATGAAGACTCTATCCATAAGTGTAAGTTTCACCATTCTCCCCCCAGGGAGGAATAGTAACTAGGAATATGAAAGTATTCTTAACAGCTTGTGAATCAACAAAGCAGAATGAAGAAAAACATACAGCTATTCTGCAATCTTGTTTATCACTGAAGTTATTTCTATTGTATAGGTTTCTCTGCCAAGATACAGTTCTGTGAGATATTTTTTACATTTGGTATGATTTCTAAGCTACAATTAAAGAATCCGGTTTAAATACATTTTAATGAGTTAAGCCACTATCAAAAAAAGCCAAAGCCTTACCCCTAAACATTAAGTCATGTGTAAGATTTCAGATTCCAAATGTCACATTGCTCATTGGGTGGGTGTCACTGAAGAAACCTGCTCAGATCTCTAGGGTATAATCACCTGCAGGATTTTACCCAGTTAAGCCTACAGAATCAAAGGATCTAGTTTCTTCAAAAATAAAATCCAAGAGAAAAAAGTGAGAGGGGAAAAAAGAGTGCCTGAGAGAATCTACAGATTAAGAGATGTAATAGGTCTGTGAAGTGTATTGAAAAACAGAGATAATTAGAAGTCAACACATAAGTGGGGGTTTTTCAAAACAGAATAACATGAGCATATAATAGGGCAACTGGTAGAGAGAAAGGAGGGATGCGACTCAGGGAGAGAGCAAACAGTAATTCAGACAACTTGAGCACTACCAACTCTAGCACAGAGACCCTGGACACCACCCAGCCAAGGGACCTGTGCAGGCATCCCCCTCAGGAATAGGGAAGCTCCTTGGTTTCTGGGAAGGCCCTTGGATGGGAAAGTGCATGTTGTTATGCTGAGGAGCAAATGGCTGGTATCCTAATCAGGTTGCCCTTAAGCTACCCCCAACATGTCCCAGAATGTCTATGTGGCTAGTGCCCTTGAGATCCAGTGGTGGTGGTGGGGGATGATAGGCAAAAGAGCACATATACACTCAGGACATTATAACCTAGAGTCCCACAGTTTTCCCATCATTATTTTGCACAAATCAGTAAATAACCAAAAAAACCACATAAGACAGTCCAACAGAAAATGTTTAAAACTTATTTGTGACAGGTTATTTCTTAGAAGAAATGTAGACATTAGAAAGGAAGTTTAGAACCTCTTGCTAAAGGGCATAAATATGTCCATATCCAAGGTGTTCATCTATCTGCTGCCACCTTTCTTTTCTTTGTCAAAATGTTCTTTTTTTCATCACACTCTAATTGATACGACTTCTAAAAGCGTCATATACTTCTCTGTTCCCTTCGTTGATTTTTCTTTTCCTTCTACTCTAATTCTTGATGTCCTCTTAATTTCAACCTTATACTTCTCCTTTTAAGAACTCAAATATTCCCAAGGCTTCAACCATCACCTCTTGGCTGACTGACCCTAAATCCACTCCATCTTTACTTTCTTGCTGTCGATCTTCGCTTTGATATTACCTGTGACTTAGGCCCAACAGGTCTAAATCCACATTAATCATATCCCTCACCGAAAACAAACTTACCTAACTTCGTTGTTTCTGTGTGAGCTACCACAGTTTCCCAAGTCCCTTGAGGCTTCATACTTGGTGTCATGTTCAAATTATTCATATCCTTCATTTAGCAAATCAGTGCTATTGAGCCATCCAATTGTCTCATTGCTTTTTCATCCCACCGTAGGTAGCCCTCCTCAGCTCATACCTGAGTTACAGAAGCAGCCCCTACCTGCCTACTCTCCCTAGATTCTCACTCAGTCCACCTACCCTAGCATCCCCAGAATCACCTTCCAATTTTTGCCTTATTGAGTGATCTGTTTAGGAAAATATCCTTTTTACTCCTACTACAAAATTAGGGCTAAAATGAATTTTCAATGCTCTCTGTAACTTTTATCTATCAAATCTATACTTTCACTGCTTCTCTACATGATTTATTCCTGTCCTTTCTCCTATTTTGGAATTTTCTCTTCTGTACTTTCACTTCCATGTTCTAGCCCTACTTTAAGACCCCTCCCAAATCTCAGTTTCTCCACCTTGCTTTATAGGATTACATGTTACTTCCTTCTTCATTCTAAGCCTTCTAATGATTTGCACTGAGAAATTTAAAACTAAATGATACGATGTGTGCCATTTCAATGTGCTGATTTTCTTTCTCCAATTATAAGGCAATCTTCAAAAAGCTAGAGATACAGTTCTCCATCTCTACCCTACCATATACTCTGGGGTACAAATGAGTGAATTTCTTTTTAGAATGAATAAATTAACTACTACATAAATGTATTTTTATTTTCTTTGACTGTAAATTAGTGATTTATAATGAATAAAAAAATACACAAATATAGAGATACGTTAGCATTTGATTTTTAAATGTTATACATTAATTAGAAAACTATTCAATTCAAAAACATATCCTTACCTGATTTTATGCACTCTGATGACTTGCAAATACCATCTAGAGAAAGGAGGATATATGCATAAATATTTGCAATACATGTTTTCTATTTTCTCCCTACCTTTTCTTCTTTTATAAACTATCAAATAAATAATCAATTCCTTAGAGAAAGAACTAAACCCTGAGTATCATACACCACTGACAGAAGTTGGAAGAAAATAAAGAGGAATAAAATAAGCAAATCCTAAATTAAAACATTTTTAAACGAAGAGAATGTATTTCCTATATCATCTCTGTCCCCTAAGCCCTTAGTACTATTAAATTGAAATATCAGTTGTTTTAGTCTGATAACCACTTTTTTCCCACTTGTGAAAAACTTTTAAGACTCAAATTAGACCTCCTAAATTCTCGTAAAGCTGTTTAGAATTTCAATGCCACAACAAAAGTTGACCAAATGAAGTTGGTTTTAAAATTGTGAACATTTTCATCAAGTAAAATTATACATTAGAATCTTCATAAAATAAGTATGAGTGCACTAACTATACTTGGCAATTCATAACTTAGCTCAAGCATAAAAAAACATTGTACTTTAGTCAGTTAATTGTTTTGGCATATTGATATTACATTTTATAAAGGAATCTTTATATCACAGTCTTTAAGTGTCTCTCTCCTTTACCTATTGTTTAATAGGTGGGAAAATTCTAGGATAAAGACTTCACTCTCTTCTGCCTGTTTGTGGGCATGAGTGTGGCAATAACTCACCATCATAGGTTGCATAGAGAGCTATCATTGTCACTGCGATGATGGTGAGCAGCAGGACAACAACAGAGAGACTGATCTCCAATGGGGTCCATCTCTGTTTCTTCTTTGGCTTTGGTGTGTTGATATCAGTTATATCCATCTGACTTTCTGATCTGCCCATTACCTAAAATCTGCAAAAAACTTTTTCTTTAATTTTTAAAAACTAGTCATAACAAATAAATAGATAAAATGAAGAGATCTATACACAATTTTCTAAATGCCTAATGTGGCTGAATAAAAGTAAAAGGCTAACTCAGTATAAATTAGAAATAGAAATTTTTTTGCTGGAAGTCAAAATTTTGATTCTGAAAGCAAAGAGTATATAGCCATATAAATTAGACAGATCCTGGCCACAATCTTTTGGGTTTTTTGACATATCACTAAAGATCCAAGCAAAATTAGACAAGGAAACTTGCTTAAATACTCACATAGAATTTCTTCAGTTGTTCATAAGCAAGTAACTTCTGTACCATTAAGGAAATTTTTAAACTCACCCTTCTGAACTTTGGACAACATCAAAGGTGAATTTTATATCTTGTTCGACTGTCTTCCTTTACAAGCTTGGAAATCTATGTCTAATACTTTGTGGTTTTGACTAAATAATAATTTGAAATATGAATACAGATAAAAACAAAAGTGAACAAACCTTTGTGGTAGTTTTTTTTTCAGTCTTAAAAAAATCGTTTATTTGTACAGTTCAAAATTACAACTGCTAACATGAGTATCTACTAACTGGTAAGACTGTCTTGGAAATGGTCATTCACTGGATCAAAAGTCATGGTTTATAACCTGGGATGAGAGATATTAACCACAATCACAGCTTCCTTGTGCAACTAAAGGAGGAAAAAATATGATTAAAAAAAAATTCAACCTTGCAGATCAAGATAACAAGATACTTATTTAACTTGTTTTTAAATTACTAATATTAATACTTCTACTAATAATAGCTGACATTTATTGAGTACTTCCTCTGTGTCATTCATAGTTCTTAGTGCTTTGCATGTGCTAATTCTTTGAATCTTTGTGAGGTGGATTTTTAATATTCCAATTCTATACCTTAGGAAAGTGGGGCAAAGAAAAACCAGTAACGTGCCCAGAGCTACACAACTAAGAATACATTTACAATGAATACATTTCAAAGAACACAATTACAAAGAATACATTCTGAAATAAAATTGAATAATCATAGAAAGATAGCTACTTTAAACCTTATTGCTGAAGTCTAGGGGGTAAAATTAAGGGGATATAAGCCTAAGTATTAAATTTCATTATGTTTCTTTTAGAGGCCTAGTCACTCTTTATCAGCCATTCACCAAAGCTTAGAGCAGACGACTTCAATTTCCTGGCTGATTGTAGAAAAAAGGATCATAAACTAACAGATTAGCTGTTTATAGCCTGATGCAAATTAAGCATATAATTTAGTTCCCAGGTGAAGTGACTGCTCAGAGATGCTCTTACTGTTAGAAATTTTTGTAATTTTCTGAGAATGTGTTTTGTGGAAACTGAGGCACAGGATAAAGTAGATAAGGATTCTATGTTTAAAAGATGGCCTGGGTGATCCAGCAGATAACTAGGAATTTAATACCCCTAGTGAGTTATTACTAAGTGAACCACAACTGGACTTTAAATTTCTGGATACATATTTTTAAGTATGCTGTTCCCTTGATTACATGAGGCTATAACCAAGGACAGAGTATCAAATAAAAATAGTTTATTCGACCATGAAAACCATGTCTACTCAATAAAAATGGAATGTAATGTACCTGAATGTTAAAATGTCTTAATGGTTATGTAACTCATGTTGGCTTCATCTCACAGCCTCTTTCTTGGGTTATGATATGGAATTGCATTGATAGTAGTCCTTGGAGTTTTAACAGGGGAGGTAGGTGGGGAAAGAAAATGTGGAAACAAACTGAACACTTGTATGCTGTACAGAAAGGTAAACAATAAAAAGAAAAATTTTCCCACTTCTCCCAGATGAATTCAAGACTGACTTCAATAACATCTTAATATTAATCACATTTACTTGAGTATTTCCCTTTCCTGAGTATTTCTCTCCCTTCACTAATAATAGTTCAGAAGACAATCTAGAGAAACATTATCCTGATATATTATGACCCACTTTTCTTTTTAGTTCTTTCTTAGAAACAACAGTCAGTTTCTCTAGCAAAACTCAGGGCCAGGAACCAGGGCAGCCATGGGGTTAAATTAAAGGTGCTCTTTGGCGCCACCAGGCTTCCACTATACAGGAAAACTAGAAGGCATGTGTATCTTTCTGTCTTCTGAGGTACTTTTCCCAGGTTTCTCCTCCTTACCCATGAGATTGGGGTACTGTAGCAGTTGAGCTCCTAATGGTTCTGCACCTAAGGCAGCAGAAATTGTTACAAGGATAAATGAAGGCAGTGACTGAGGCTGTTTAGTCCTTCCACCTGCATCAAAAGAATATCATTTTTTAACTACATGCTAACTCTCCATCTGCGCCTCTTGTAAACGCCCGGTAAATTTGCAATCTTTGCTCCTAAGACACATTTTTCAACAGCACTTACCAAAGCAAAAACGAGGCAGGCATGTTTAACCGCCTAATTAACTTTGTTATTCATTTCCAGTCAATTCCAGTGGATTCACTATTTTCTTATATGAAATAAGTGTCAGTATCTTGAATTTCAGGAAGAAACTTACCACTATCTCTCAGATACTTAGACGCCCAATGCAACCACATCCAACCCGTTTTAGGGAGGGGTAAAGGAGGCAATAATATGAAAGAATATAAAAATTATACAGCTGATACTTGTAGTCCCATATAAAGCAGGATATGCCAAAACATACCTACATCCTTAAAGTATTTCACCTCAATTGGAGATATGTTGGCAAGTTCCAGCAAAAAAGTAGACACTTACAGGAGAAGAGAAATAGAACATTTAACCTAAGAAAATGCAGACTTCAGACTACATCTCCAAAAGAAAAAAGGATTATTTTGCCTAGGTAGAAATCGAGTTTCAAAGCAATATAAAGTAGCAATTTTTATACCAGTTGAGCATACACATTACTTTTATCACAACATCAAATCAAAGAATCCAGAGGATAACTGGTTTGTTAAAAATAAGTCTATAAATCCAAGCAATGTTCATCTTCACAGTACTTTAACATTTCTACTAGTACCTGAGGTTAATCTACGCAATTACAGTTTGTATTATGGAAACTGAGGCATAGGAAGCAAGAGAAACAGGTTCCACCTATAGGGGAGTATAATCTACAAAAATACTGAACCACTATTTATACACCTGAAACTGACACATATTATAAACCAACTATACTTATATTCAAAAGAGATGGTAACAGGTCCCATATTTAGACGGCAGCACATATACTAGATGGTAGCCGCAGATCTGAGGAGGCACATATGCTAGAGATCACCTCCTTGTTTCCCCAGACATTAACTTGAAGGTGTTTCCAGGATCTATTAATAATATACGGAGTTCTGAACACAAAGTCCCAACCACATTACTCTCATATGCAGTGTAGCAGCTATACAACAAAAGACACAGCATGGAGCGCAAGAAACTGTGGGACAATATTTCTGTAAGTCCTGAAACCCAGCAATAATGCAAGGTAGATGCCTTCATAGCCGATTTGTGGGTTAGCAACTTCCAAATGCTGACACTGCAAATCAAGGTACTACTTTTCAGTTTAATGAAATTACTATTTGCATCGTATATGGGAGAAGAGTAGGCTTGATCAAGTGGCTAAAGAGAACAGTTCGGTTGCAAGTACCCTTTTGTTCGAATAATACAAACTGGTTGAGGCCGATTAAGGAAACTTTCATCTGCTAAAGAACTACCCACCCCACTCCCACCGACCAACCCTCGGGAGATTTAAGCACTCTATCAGCATAAATTATGTAAGAGGAAACTAAGGTTCAAAGCAAGATGAAGAGGTGGGATAATAAAAAGATCTTCAGGTTAGGGAAAGTAAAAATAGAAAAGTGAGCTACAAAAGGGAAGAAAATCTGACAGAAACCAGAATGAAAACAAACCTTACTTTGAATATACAAAAACACTGTGTCTGTCCAGCGGAATGGCAAATTCCAAGTCCCCAAATCAGCCCCGCTGCAATCTGGTACCGCTGAACTCAGTAACCAGACCTAACTCTCCGAGGAAGAGGCTGCAGGAAAGCTATGGAAATGAACCTGAAGAGTAGACCTCACATCACTTGCTGAGCCCTCCTCCAGGTTACCCTCTTTGCCCTGGTCCCTCACTCTTTAAGTCTCAGTTTCGGCTTTTCCCAGGGCACGCCTCCCTCGCCCGCGGGGTCGCGGGCGCTCTGATCGCGCCGGACCTGAGTCGTCGACCCGGTTCCGTGCACCTCCCGGGCAGCCGCGCCCCGCGGCCAGCTTGGCCCTCCAGCTCCCGTCCCAGCAGCTCCCACCGCCCCAGGGGAGATCTCACGCCCTTTGGACCCATCTCCCTCAGTTCCCAGGTGCCAGCTCGCTCTCCCGGGACTCACCCGTGGGATTCCGGGGAAGTTGGCGGCTGCTGAGCAGACACATCCCTGACCAATGAGCGCACGGGGCCGCGGGCGCCGGGGAGCCCCGCAGAGCGCGGGTGGGTAGGTGCGTCCGCCCAGGCGCGCCTGGAGCAGCGCGGGCTCCCGGCAGCGGGTGGCAGCGCAGAGCCCAGGCCGGACTCCGGGGAGGTTCCGGGCCCGCCTCGGCCGGGGCCCGTGGGGCGACGGGGAACCGGGGCATCTCTAGACCCGCACCCGGAGAGACTCACCGTGGCCTCTCAGCAGATCCTGGGCCGGGAGTTGGGCGGCTGCTCCCGCCTGCGCTGGGTCCACCTTCGCCACTCGCACATCTCCGCGCCCCGCGCGTCTGGGCGCTCTACCCCCCACCCCCCAGCCCGCCTCGCTACTGCAGGACCAGCTAGAGGAGCAGTTCCCTGAGTGACCTGAAGGTTTCCTCTAGGTCTCCCAAATCCTGTCACATCCTGTGATGGGGCCAGGGCTGGGGGCTAGGGGTATGGGAAAGTCCTCCCCACCCGTCCCCCACCTCACCCTTCTCAAAAGGTCTTTGCCAAACATTCCTGGAATTGCTTAGCTTCTGGGCTTTCAAGAAAACAATACATTGCCTCTTCGAGATTCTGTTGTGCTGATAAAGGTTCTATTTCTCTTCTTAATGGACCTGAGACAAAAACAATTCTCTTCCTCACACTCTTTCCCTTTTTCTCGCTCCCATCGGCGAAGCTTCCTTCCTTTCTCGTTTTTTCTTTATTTTCTTTCTCTCCTTCATTTATGTGTTTTCTTTCATTCTTTTCTTGCAATCCCTCGCTCCCTTTATTCTCCTCTCCTTCTGTTCCCCCCCGCCCCCCACCTTCCTCTTTGCTTACCCTCTTATCTCTTTCTTCCCTTCCTTTCTTTTTCTTGGGGATGTCCAGAGCTACCTTCTGTACTGAAACTCTCCACTTCCATCTTCTGACTCTAGGGAATCTTGTAATGTGCATACCTGGGGGGCTGGAATGGGGAGTGAGAACGTCAGAGAAAAAGAAACTCAAGTGTGTCTGCTCTACCTATTAAAATTAGCTATAATGTTTCTGCTGGACCCTCATCATTTTAATGCAGTCAAGCAACATACTATTTTCATGTAAGACATGCGATTCCTTTTCAAGGGCACAAAAAACAGTTTAGTTTAGAAGAATTAAACCTCTTCTAATTCCTTTTTTTTTTTCTTCAATAATTTTTGGTTCAGTTAATCAATGTCAAGTATATAGGCAGCTTTAACATCAATCTCTTTTTCCTTATATGTTTGTCAACATGTATATACCCATATACACACATATAACACATCCTGCGGTATTTATACTGGAATACAGGCTGAGTTTTCCTGAACTTGCTGTTACTGTTTTTAACATCACAATGACTTAGTGCTTGAGAGAAGTCCCTTTGCACTGACAAATTTTGAATCTTTTTCATAACAAAGAAAGCCGAAAAGCTAAGAGAAAAAGTGATACTTGCTAATGAAAGGGTAAATGGGATACAATGGAGAGACATTAAGAAAAAGAACAATCATTATATAATTAGATTATATAGCAAAATCAAAAATACTCTCCTCAAACCTCTGTTCTCTACTCTTTCTTGATGTATGGTGCAGACACTACTTAATCCTCACAATATTACAATATGAATGTAATTATCTCACAAATAAGCATAAGGAGCTCAGCTCAGGAATTTGAACCCAGTTCATTTTGACTCAAATAAGAGTTACTCTTATCCTCACTTTACAGGAAAGATTGAAGTATAGAACGGTGATTTACTCAATCTGTGAGAAATCTAGATTTTCTAACACTCCAGTACTTAATTTTTACTACTTTCCAGCTAAATCATCAGAATGTTATCTCAACCTTATATAATTAACAATAAATTAAAATGAGCTAGAAAAGTCTTTTTTTTTTTAATGTAGTCAATCCTCAGTTTCTTCATAAGGAGCCATGTACGTTAAAAGTTTAATACATTTCTTCCCATTAATATGTTATGAAAGTTGGTGGTAGAGGGGGAATACCTTGGCCAGAATAATCACCAAGTTTGCATATCAACAGGAAATGTAAGTAAAACTCAGTCCTGGTCCTAACATTTCTATTTGAATTTTTCAAGCTAGGTTCTGTTTTCAAATTTGCACAAAATTTTTAAAAAGAAATTTTCTTTGGAAGTGTCAGGCGAGTGTATGCTCCTCGGTTCTGTCTCGTCACAACAAAGATTTGGAGTGACGGACGTTAAAGCCCTTGGCGGGTCACAGCTCTTGGGTCTTGAACAGACTGTGTTATATCTCTCAGGTCTCGAACAGACAGTGTTATAGCTCTTAGACGAATCAGTGTTACAGCTCAGTGTTACAGCTCTTTTATTTAGATAAGAGCAGGAAATCCATCCTCGAAGCGTGAGGGCATGCCGACCCAAAGACGTGAAGAGAAGAAGGCCCCAGTGCGTGGGAGAGAGAGAGAGAGTGCTTTGGCTCCTCTTTTTATATGTTGGTTTTTTTTTTTTCCTCCCCCTGGGCCTGCCCTATGTAAATTGGGTTGGCCAGGAGTGTTGTTCTACCTGAAGTTCTCACTCCAGTCCTCGGACCTTCCTTTGACCTTCCTTTGTTCTGTTTTCATAGGCTTTTCCCTCCTTTGTCTTTTAGCCACCGCCATTTTGGACTTCTGTTTTCTAGTCTAAATACCTAACATTTCCCCCTCAAGAGATGGGAGGCCCAATTCTTTGGGAATAGGGGCGTCGAGGTCTTTCTGGTTACTTCCTGCTGAATTGGGATGGCGAGGGATATTGGGCCTTCCCCTCTTGCTAGTCTCAGGCCTCAGAGTCCTCATAGAGGTGTCCATCTAAGGGTGAGTGATATTTTCCATGGTCAGCTGTAGTTTTATATCTTTGTTGAACTGGCACTGCATGTTGTAGCTTGTTGACCTGAGCAGAGAAAAACAGGTTAGACAATTGACAATACATGGAGTAATCATAAGCAGCATCAATATGGCATAACAAGGACTAGTAGGGGCATTAGCCAATTCCAGATTCACATTGCCAGGATGGCTCCCTGTTCAGGGATCAGAGTATCTATCTCCTGTCTGTTTTGGAGTACAAGCTCTGCCAAGTTGTGTTGGCTCTTTAGAGCTATCCTGAGAAATCTTATCCCCAGAAATCAGATTTTGGGGGTGTTCATTAGTATGGCACTCATTTGTAGTTCTGAATAGGTATCTGAGAGCTTCCAGGGGCTCACAGGTGTATTGAATGTCCTCTTCTGTTTTCTTCAATGGCTTGACTCATGATTAGTGAATCCGGGAGTTGTGTTCTGGTACCTTGACTGCTGTGGGGGTAGAAAGTATTACAGGGTAGGGGCCCTTCCATGTGGGCTGGAGTTGAGCCTTTGGGGACACATCTTTCCAGACTTTGATTAGGACTTGAGTCCCTGGAGCATATAGTGGTGACTCCTTAGAATCTTTAGGGTCCTGGTTCACACCCCACAAGCGTATGTCCTGTTGGAATTGCCCAATGGCCATGGTCTGAACCTCTGGATCTAGGAAGAGGTCATTGACATAAACAAAAGGTCTCCCATATAGCATCTCATAAGGACTAAGACCAACCTGTTCCTTAGGGGCAATACGGGTGCGGAGGAGGGCTATTGGTAAAGTCTCCTTCCATCCCAGGGAGGTCTCCTGGGTTATCTTTTTTATCGCTGATTTTAAGAATTGGTTGGCTCTTTCTACTTTTCCTGAAGACTGAGGCCTCCAGGCACAATGGAGATAATAAGTAATGCCCAATGCTTTAGAGACCCCTTGGGTGACCTTAGAAGTAAATGATGTCCCATTGTCACTTTGTAGTGACCTGGGCAGACCAAATCTTGGAATGATTTCATGGAGCAGTTTTTTTACTACCTCCTCAGCCTTCTCAGTCCAGGTGGGAAAGCCTTCAATCCATCCTGTGAATGTATCTATCATGACTAATAGGTATTCACACCCTTGAGAAACTAGCATCTGGGTGAAGTCCATCTGCCAGTCCTCTCCTGGATAGGTCCCACGTCATTGGACGGGCTGGGCCATCTGGGGTCTTCGAGCTCCTTGGGGGTTGTTTAATTGGCAAGTGGGACAAGAGGAGATCGCTTGCCTTATAGTTGTTTGGAGACCTGTTCCTCTGAAGGACCTTTCTAGTAATCTTTGGATGGCCTTTTCTCCTAAATGAGTGGTGGCATGTAAGGAATTAACCAACTTCCATTGGAGGTTTCCAGGCAGAAAAAGGAGTCCCTCCTTTTGGAACCACCCCATATGATCTTCTTGAAAGCCCTCACTCTTAGCTTTGAGTCTCACCTTCAGTATATGAAGGAGTTTCTGGCAAATTAGTCTGTGGAACTAAGGTGGCAACCCCTATTAGGTCATTGTTCTGTAATGCTGCTCTCTTAGCTGCCTGATCAGCTGCTTGGTTCCCTTGTGCCACTTCTGTGCTCTCTTTTTGGTGTCCTTTACAGTGGGAGACTGAAACCTCAGTGGGCCGATGAACTGCCTCCAGGAGTCTAAGAATTTGATCACCATACTTGATTGGGGACCCTTGGGTGGTCAAGTGGCCCCTTTCTTTCCAAATAGCAGCATGTGCATGCAGCACCAGAAAGGCATACTTGGAGTCACTGTAAATGGCTATTCTTTTTCCTTTTCCCAGCTCTAAAGCTCGAGTCAGGGCTATGAGCTCAGCTAATTGGGCTGAAGTACCTGGTGGCAGAGGCTTAGCTTCTATGATCTCAAAATTGGAAACTATTGCATATCCGGCTCTTCTTTTTCCATCTAAGACAAAGCTGCTTCCATCAGTGTACCAGATTTCCTCAGGATTGGTCAGAGGATCTTCCGACAATCCCTCTCAGGGTTTTGTCCAGTGGTCCAAGGTTTCTAGACAAGAGTGAAAGGGGAGAGAGCCCTTGGGGGTAGGCAGGAGGGTGGCTGGGTTAAGAATCTCACAAGGGAATATAGTGAGGCCTGGATTTTCCATCAGGATTACTTGATATCTGAGGATTCTTTGATCAGACATCCATAAATGGCATCTCCCATTTAGGAGTTGTTTTACTTGGTGGCTGGAAAAAATAGTTAGTTTGCCCCCAAAGGAGAATTTTAAAGCATCTTCTATCATGATTGCAATAGCTGCAAGATCTTGAAGGCAGGGGGGCCAGCCTCGGGCGGTTGGATCGAGCCTCTTGGATAAGTAAGCTACAGACTGGGGCTCAGACCCTAGCCTTTGAGTTAACACTCCCAAGGTTACTCCCTCTCTTTCATGGACATAAAGTTGGAATGCTTTTTCTGGGTCTGGCAACCTCAAGGCAGGTGCCTGAGTTAAGGCTTGTTTTAGTGTAGCCTCTGCTTTCTTTTGAGGAGTTCCCCACATCAGTGTGATTGAATCATCCCGTCCCTTTAAGCTTTCATATAAGGGCTGGGCAATTAGACCACAGTTGGGTATCCAGATTCTACAATACCCAGTTAGCCCCAGGAAAGCTCGCAATTGTTTTCGAGTCATGGGGGAGGGCAACTAGAGGATTCCTTGTACCCGATCAGAGGACAGCCTCCTAGACCCATGTGTAATCTGAACTCCCAGGTAAGTGACTTTTGTCTTGACCATCTGTGCCTTAGCACGGGAGACTTTATATCCCCTTTCTGCCAAAAAGTTTAGAACCTGAATTGCATGTTGTTGGGCATTTTTCTCATCTGGAGAGCAGATTAGTAGGTCATCTACGTATTGTAATATTTTCCCATTAGGTCCCAGGTCCAGATCTAGGAGATCCCGGCTAAGGGCCTGTCCAAACAGGTGGGGGCTATCTCTGAACCCCTGAGGTAATACTGTCCAAGTCATCTGTTAGTGTTTTTCTCCTGGGGCCTCCCACTCAAAGGCCAAAAGATATTGGGATTCTTTAGCCAGTGGTATGCAAAAAAAAATGCATCTTTGAGATCCAAGTCTGTAAACCACTTGGCACTGGCTGGGGTTTCTCCCAAGATTACATAGGGATTGGGTACTGTGGGATGGAGGGGGACTACAGCTTCATTTATGATCCAGAGATCTTGAACCATTTGCCAGGTTCCATCCTTTTTCTTTACTGAGAGGATTGGGGTGTTACATGGTCAACTGGTGGGGACCAATAGCCCACAAGCAAGGAATTTATTTATTAAAGGCTGTAGTCCCTCCCAAGCCTCTCTTTTGAGGGGATATTGTTTTCTGTTAGGAAACTGAGTGGGATCTCAGAGGACAATGATGACCGGTTCAGCTTGGTGGGTTCGTCCAGGAATTCCCTGGTCCCACACCTGGGGGTTAATTTTGTCCTCCCATAGTTGTTGGTCCCTCTCTATTAGAGAAGGTGTAATGGGTTCTTCAGAGTAACCAGGAGTTGTAGAGCTCTAGGGGCTGAAAAGCTTCCTATCACAAGGGTGGTCCCCAGTTTAGTGAGTATATCTCTTCCCAATAAGGGAGTAGGACACTCAGGGACCAGCAGAAACTGGTGGGAAAATATTTGTCTATCCCAGCAACAAAGAAGTGCTTGGGTGAATCTTTTAGTAGTTGCTTTTCCTGTAGCACCTCAAATGGTTCAGGTTTGAGAGGAGAAGGCTCCAGAATAGGAGATCAAGACAGAGTAGGTAGCCCCTGTGTCAACCAAGAAATTCTCAGACCTACCTGCCACATCAGTTGCACCCTTGGCTCCAGCACTGTGATGGTTATCTGTGACAGGCGGGCTGGCTAGAGAGGGCCGCTTCAGTCCTGTTGAACCATCGTGAGGGAAGGCTTGGCGCTTGACCTTGAGGCTCTTGGGTCCGGAGGGCAGAGTGCCGCCCAATGTCCCAGTTCATTGCATTTGTGGCAAGCCGTTCTAGGAGACTTGTCACGGTTTGGACACTCTTTGGCCCACTGCCCCACCTGTCTACAGATTAGGCATTTGTCTTGTCCTTCAAGGACTCGGGGTTTGCCATAGGGCTTCTCTGGAGGGCAGCCAGCATCTGGGCATGCCTGGTCTCTTTCCTTCTCTCTCTCTCCTGGGCCTTGGCCTCCTTCTCCTGTTCTCTGTTATAAAAGGTATTGGTGGCTGTCTGGATCATATCATCTAAAGAGAGAGCAGGGTCCTGCTGCTGTAGCTGTTGTAACTTAATTCTGATATCTGATGCACATTGGGACAGGAATTTGTCCTTTAAAATCACCTGTCCCTCGTAAGAGTCTAAGTCCACTTTGGTAAACTTTTGGAGGGCCTCTTTTAGCCATTCCAGAAAGGCAATGGGGTTCTCATTGGGCTCAGTTATTGCTGAGACCCAGGCACAGTCCCACAAGTAATAGGCTTCCTTCTGTTTCCATGGGGGGACTTCCTAAGGGGTGAATCTTCCTGAAGCTTATCCTACCCAGTACTGTTGCAACCCAAGAGCCAGGCGTCCTCGGGTCAGGGTGCAGATCCCCAGGCAGGCTGAGGCATCAGAGCCTCCTAGAAGATCGAATCCCCGGGCAGGTCGAAGCGTGGCGGCCTCCCGAGAATCGGGTCCCTGGGCAGGTCGAGGTGTGACGACCTCCTGGGACCCGTGGGGCTAGCGGATCTCCGAGCAGGTTGAGGCGTGACAACCTTTCAAGGACCAGATCCCTAGGCAGGTCAAGGCGTGATGACCTCCTGGGACCCCTGGACTGGAGTTGGGCGTCCCCAAGATCTCCAGCATGACCAGTGCTGGGTAGGATTAAGGGGTTGGATATTATACAGTTTTTCCCTCCCAAGGCCAGGTATTTTCTGGCTGTCCCTCCAGAAGATTGTAGAGGCAACATTGTGGGCCCGGATGGGGCTGAGGAAAGGATCATGAAACAGGAGGGAAGGAGGCAGAGCACAACCTTTGAAAGAATGACATAGCACAAGGGCATAATGTAAACCAATTAAAATCAATTAGGTCCAAGATGACAAGTCAAATTCAAGTAAACCTTAATCCCCAATCTATAAGCCAATAGACACACTCAGAGGTGGCAGGACAGCTCTAAGGCACTGTCAAAAGAGGGAGGAGTGGGTGGCTCCCCAGTGGTTGGGATGATCCTCCCACTCATTAGCATATTAGGAATGCCTTACACCCTCTCTCTGAATCCTAACATCCACCTCTTACTTATCCCTTTGTCTCTCAATGAATTTTTGCAATGAGACATCAGAGCCTGAGCTTCATTAGGTCCTGAAGCCAGGCATCCTGGGTTTTGGCCGCGCTCGAGTCCCGGGAGAGAGCTGAAGGACAGCAGGAAAAAACAATGGGAAAAACGTGCCAAGGAATCCCCTTCATAGCCTGCTGGAAAATCTGCTAAGTATCTGACTAGCGCTCACAGTTTTCATTGGCCTGATCCTTGGCACAGGGAAGAGTAAGGACAGAAGAACCTTCACGGGCTTGGGTAACAGCTACTGGGGCTCAGCAGGTAGTGTCTTTGGGACATACCAAACAGTAGCCTCTCCAGAGTCCCTCAGTTGTGCCCACTGCCGCCCGCCTGTTAACGAGGGGTTCAAGGAAACAAGAAACGAGAGATTGTAAAGGAATTAAGATTTAGTTAGGCATATGTCCCTCCAGCCATAGGAGCGAGGACCTCAAGAGGTCTTCTGGAGTCTGAGACTGAGCCGCTTGAGCTTTCTGCTGAGTTCATTTTTCGCTGTCCTGGTTTCCAGCACGATAGGCCTCTTCTAACTCCCCCTGCCCTGGATTTTCTTTGCGTCTACCTTTGGGAGCTTTCGCTGAGTTGGGCTCCTGCTGTGCTTGGCCTCCTCCTTGCGGGGGGCCACGCCGAGGTTGTTTCAGCCAGGTTAAATCCGAGTCACGGCACCATAGATGTCAGGCGAGTGTATGCTCCTCGGTTCTATCTCATCACAACAAAGATTTGGAGTGACAGACATTAAAGCCCCCGGCAGGTCACAGCTCTCGGGTCTTGAACAGACTGTGTTATAGCTCTCAGGTCTCGAACAGACAGTGTTATAGCTCTTAGACGAATCGGTGTTACAGCTCAGTGTTATAGCTCTTTTATTTAGATAATAGCAGGAAAATCCATCCTCTAAGCTTAGGGCATGCCGACCCAAAGACGTGGAGAGAAGAATGCTGCAGCGCGCGGGAGAGAGTGAGAGAGAGCGCTTTGGCTCCTCTTTTTATATGTTTTTTTCCTCCCCCTGGGCCTGCCCTATGTAAATTGGGTTGGTCAGGAGTGTTGTTCTACCTGAAGTTCTCACTCCAGTCCTTGGACCTTCCTTTGACCTTCCTTTGTTCTGTTTTCGAGGGCTTTTCCCTTCCTTGTCTTTCAGCCACCGCCATGTTGGGCTCCTGTTTTCTATTCTAACTACCTAACGGAGAAGGCAATGGCACTCCACTCCAGTACTCTTGCCTGGAAAATCCCATGGACAGAAGAGCCTGGTAGGCTGCTGTCCGTGGGGTCGCGAAGAGTAGGAAACGACTGAGCGACTTCACTTTCACTTTTCACTTTCATGCATTGGAGAAGGAAATGGCAACCCACTCCAGTGTTCTTGCCTGGAGAATCCCAGGGACAGCGGAGCCTGGTAGGCTTCTGTCTATGGGGTCGCACAGAGTCGGACACGACTGAAGCGACGCATTAGCAGCAGCAGCAACAGAAGGTAATACTTATCCTTGCAGTTCAGGAATATCTTATTCTGATAGAAACAAAGATGGTCTGATTTGTTTATAGTGCCTCTAAACTTTGAGTTGAAACACAAAAACAAAGGTAATTCATTTAAATTTTCATAAAAATTAAGATTTGTTAATGAAAAGTTTTCGGACTATTCTTAACAGAGCATATGTCATAGATTATAGTCAGCTCAGTTCAGTTCACTCAGTCATGTCCGACTCTTTGTGACCCCACGAACTGCAGAACGCCAGGCCTCCCTGTCCATCACCAACTCCCGGAGTTTACCAAACCCATGTCCATCAAGTCGGTGATGCCATCCAGCCATCTCGTCCTCTGTCATCCCCTTCTCCTCCTGCCCTCAGTCCTTCCCAGCATCAGGGTCTTTTCCAATGAGTCAACTCTTCGAAATGAGGTGGCCAAAATATTGGAGTTTCAGCTTCAACATCAGTCCTTCCAATGAACACCCAGGACTGATCTCCTCTAGGATGGACTGCTTGGATCTCCTTGCAGTCCAAGGGACTCTCAAGAGTCTTCTCCCACACCACACTTCAAAAGCATCAATTCTTTGGTGCTCAGCATTCTTCACAGTCCAACTCTCACATCCATACATGACCACTGGAAAAACCATAGCCTTGACTAGATGGACCTTTGTTGGCAAAGTAATGTCTCTGCTTTTTAATATGCTATCTAGGTTGGTCATAACTTTCCTTCCAAGGAGTAAGCATATTTTAATTTCATGGCTGCAATCACCATCTGCAGTGATTTTGGAGCACAAAAAAATAAAGTCTGACACTGTTTCCACTGTTTCCCCACCTACTTCCCATGAAGTGATGGGACCGGATGCCATGATCTTAGTTTTCTGAATGTTGAGTTTAAGCCAACTTTTTCACTCTCCTCTTTCACTTTCATCAAGAGGCTTTTTAGTTCCTCTTCACTTTCTGCCATAAGGGTGGTGTCATCTGCATATCTGAGGTGATTGATATTTCTCCCAGCAATCTTGATTCCAGCTTGTGCTTCTTCCAGCCCAGCGTTTCTCATGATGTACTCTGCATATAAGTTAAATAAGCAGGGTGACAATATACAGCCTTGACATACTCCTTTTCCTATTGGGAACCAGGCTGTTGTTCCATGTACAGTTCTAACTGTTGCTTCCTGACCGGCATACAGGTTTCTCAAGAGGCAGGTCAGGTGGTCTGGTATTGCCATCTCTTTCAGAATTTTCCACAGTTTATTGTGATCCATACAGTCAAAGGCTTTGGCATAGTCAATAAAGCAGAAATAGATGTTTTTCTGGAACTCTCTTGCTTTTTCGATGACCCAACAGATGTTGGCAAATTGATCTCTGGTTCCTCTGACTTTTCTAAATCCAGCTTGAAGATCTGGAAGTTCACAGTTCACTTATTACTGAAGCCTGGCTTGGAGAATTTTGAACACTACTTTACTAGCATGTGAGATGAGTGCAATTGTGTGGTAGTTGAGCATTCTTTGGCATTGCCTTTCTTTGGGATTGGAATGAAAACTGACCTTTTCCAGTCCTGTGGCCACTGCTGAGTTTTCCAAATTTGCTGGCATATTGAGTGCAGCACTTTCACAGCATCATCTTTCAGGATTTGAAATAGCTCAACTGGAATTCTACCACCTCCACTAGCTTTGTTCATAGTTAGGT
This sequence comes from Giraffa tippelskirchi, assembly GCF_054371585.1. Classification (NCBI taxonomy): domain Eukaryota; kingdom Metazoa; phylum Chordata; class Mammalia; order Artiodactyla; family Giraffidae; genus Giraffa; species Giraffa tippelskirchi. Next base: position 125,053,474 of record NC_137276.1, on the reverse strand, counting down.
CTATTCAATTGCAATTAAAAAAAACAAAACAAAACAAAACTCTGAAAGAATCCAATTCAAAGATTCACTTTTGATAAGTTTGTTTCATAGATGAAAAGACTGGATATAGAGTATACATTTAACAAAAAAAGTGCAAAGTTGTTTTTAGAATGAAACTTCTGGCTGTTGGTCAAGTGTGTGTTTCCTACAAGAAATCTTAATCTCATTAAAGTTCCCCAGAAATTTAAGGGTTTTATCAAAAATGCCAAATCTCATCCTAGAAAGAGGTTATGTAAACTGGGAAGATTTCTTTTATAATAGATCTAATAAAGAGTCACTAGTTAAGGAAACTCATGAAACCGAGATTCGTAGAGGTTTTTCAAAGTCAGGTAGTTTGGTGAGTTACAGAGATGGAGGAGAAAATGTTAGGGAATCTTTGGCCAGGCATGAGTTGTTGCACAACTGGAGGTAATGATAAGGAACACAGTGCTGCTGCTAAAAACTAACTGGGAGAATTTAGAAGGGGTCAAAAAGAGGTGGGAGATACCATCTCCTGATATGTCTTGTAAGACTAACTGGGAGAATTTGGGAGGGGACAAAAAGAGGGACGGGATGCAGCCCATAATATGTTCTGCCAACCTTCCAGAAACCCTGTGCTGGAAACCACTTTAATTAACAGATGTGTGCACTGCCAGGAAGGGTCTTGAATCATTTTGCAGGGGCAAAATGACTGGCCAGAGACAACCCAGAAAGAAAACCGCATCACCATAAAACCTAAGACTGCCAGCCTCATGACAACACAGTTCTCCTGAGTTCCCTTACTCTCCTGCTCTCCACCCAGTGCCTATTCCCAATAAAATCTTTTGCTTTGTTAGCATGTGTTTCTCCTGAGACAATTCATTTCTGAGTGGTAGACAAGAGCCCACTCTCGGGACCTGGAAGGGGTACACTTTTGGTAACAAAAGTAGTCCTCCTGGCTGCTATGCATAAGTTATTAAGAGTGGAACGCAAGTTCTAGAAGGATGCAGAGTAGATCCTTCAAAGCTGTCCTTGTATGCAATACTTACAAATTCTTGATAAAGTATTTTTTAAAGTCCCTTTAAGTGCACCACTGAGCTAGCAAGAAAGGGGAGGAAAATCTGAAAAGCCAAAAGCTAGGAATCCAGAAAGGCATTTGAGTGATGAAAGTGGTGCTGCCCTGGTGACATTTACGTATCTCAGAAGGTCTTATCAAACCTAGGCGATCTGGAGTTTCAATTGTAACAAAATTTGTGTCTCCTTACAAAACCTAGTCTAGACCAAGATGAATGCCAGGTCAGATTCCTACATAAAGTTGAGATGACTAAAAAGGAACATCTGCAGTGAAAAGGTGAACTAGAAAAAAAGAAAAAAAACCTCAAATCCCACTTTCACTCTTTCCTACTCCCTAAACATAAATACATAAATATATTTGTTTTTAAGCCTCCACTTCAGGTAAGTAAATTTATACCAAAAAGCTTCCAGTGAAAATTCATGATCAGACCAGACCTCAGATGGATATAGGGCTGAGATTTATACTAATTGTGCAGTCTGAAAATCCCAAGTTAAAAATTCATAGTAAAGTGGTCCCAGGTAGACTATGCCAAACAAAAATAGAGAGAATTATCACTACCTAACTCTCACTGAAGGAACTTGTTGAGAATGAATTTGTGAAACAAAATAACACTAGATATGAGATCTTATATTCAAGAAGAAATAGTAAGCAAAGAATATAGTAACAATATAGGTAAATCTCAGGAGACACTGATGAAAAAAATGTATGGGAATAAAAAAGATCAACTGAAACACTAGGCAATGGTGATGTGTAACTCAGGAAAGTATTAAATAGAGTTCAAACACTCTAAAGCACTTACTTAGGTTGTTGGAAAGGAGGATAATGATACTAATTTTAGACCTTACTAAATTAATTATACACGTAAAAATTACTAGTTAACCATAAAGAAAAAATAAAGTGTAAGGTCAAGTTTTACATAAGGAAAATAACTAGAATTAAATTAAAGGCAATCTAATGATAAAAAGAAAAAAATGAAATTCTAGAAATAAAATTATAGAAATTAATCCAAATATGTTAATTATGGGCTTCCCTGTTGGCTCAGATGGAAAAGACTATATTAATTATAATAAATATAATTGGATCCAATTTTCCAATTATAGGACAAAGATTGTAATACAACAAATAAAAGCTAGCTATCTTCTGTTTAAGAGACACATGCGTGCTAAGTTGTTTCAGTTGTGTCCAACTCTTTGTGACCCTATAGACTGTAGCCTGCAGGCTCCTCTGTCCGTGGGATTCTCCAGGAAGAATACTGGCTGCTGCTGCTGCTAAGTCGCTTCAGTCGTGTCCGACTCTGTGCGACTCCATAGATGGAAGCCCACCAGGCTCCCCTGTCCCTGGGATTCTCCAGGCAAGAATACTAGAGTGGGTTGCCATTTCCTTCTCCAATGCATGAAAGTGAAAAGTGAAAGTGAAGTCGCTCAGTCGTGTCCGACTCCTAGTGACCCCATGGACTGCAGCCTACCAGGCTCCTCCGTCCACGGGATTTTCCAGGCAAGAGTACTGGAGTGGGTTGCCATTCCCTCCTCCAGGGGGTCTTCCCGATCCAGGGATCAAACCTGGGTCTCCTGCATTGCAGGCAGATTCTTTGCTGTCTCAACCACCAGGGAAGCCCAAGAGACACACATATAATCTAATAATATAGAATGGTTGAAAGCAAAACGATGTTAAAAAAAGATAGTTCAAACAAATGTTAACCAAAAGAGACCTGGTGTAGCTATATTGTAATCAGACAAAATAAACTTAAAATTTACCAAAAAAAGGTAGTAATCAGTTCAGCAGGGTGATACAATTCTAAACAGTACTATAAAGTTTAAATATGTACTGCAAAAAAAAAAAAAGAATTGCAAGAGGAAAATGATAATTCACCATGATAATGGGTGATTTTAATCCATTGTTCATGATTTTTGACAAATCATGTATACATAGCAGTAATGATACAAAAGATCTAAATAACAATATTAAAAGCTTGCCTAATGAAAATATATTGAACATTTTACCCAAGAACTGGAGAAAACACATTTTTTAAGCACCCACTGAATATTTATAAACATTGATTACATATCAAACCATTAACCAAGTGCCGATGAATTTCAAAGACTTTCATTATAAATAACATACTCTTGGAACTTAACACAATTAAAGAAAGCTAAATCCAAACCACATGTACACTTAGAAATTGTTAAATGATGCACACAAACACTTTTACACATGTTAAAGACAAGAATACAGGTCCCAAATGAAGTGTAGCGTATGTTAATCCCCACAACACTTTAAACTGCGACTGAACTTAATTACAGTTTAGGCTATTCCAAAAATGGAATTTTAAACTAGTCCATCAGGATTGCCTGATCAGCACTAGTTAGCTAATCTACCTGGTGGACTCCTGCCAAAGGAAAATAATCTTGCAGTAACTAATCTTTTTTTTTTTTTTCTAGTACAACTTCCGTGTTCCTCCTTCCTTGTATCTATAAAATCTTACCCTGTATTAATCTTCAGAGCTCTTATCTACCTGCTAGGTTGAATATTTCTGCTTTTAAGAATTGCTGATTTTTATATTTTACTCAATTGAATTGTTTTTAAATAAATAACACATGAATCAAAGATGAAAGTTAAAAAAAAAAAACTGGATGACAATGAAAATACTGCCTATTAATTGACTTATCTAGAGGGAGACTTACAGTCTTAAATGTTTTTAATTTAAAAATAAAAATGTTGAAACTTCATGAAGTGAGCATTCAACTTAAAAAGTTAAGAAAAGAACAACAGGAAACATTCTAACAAAATGAAAGGAAAGAAAAAATTACCTTAGAATAATAAATTCATGACATATAATAGAGAAGAGCAACAGATTCAAAGTTGGATCTGTGAAAAGATAAAACTGGCAAGGCTAAAAAAGATGGATGAGTTAAGGTTACAACGGAAACTTGCATGGCTTGAATAAAAGAAAAAACAAAAAATAAAACAGAATTTAAAAGATAATGAAAAGGTTATATGCTGTTATATCCAATATATTTAAGAAATTAGGTAAAATGAACAGAGTCCTAGGACAATACAAATTACAAAAACTGTTTCAAGAATAAATAGAGAACCTAAATAATCTTATAATCATTCAATAAGTTTAACAGTTAGGAATCTTCCCAAAAAGAAAAAAGAAATAGGCCTAGACATTTTTAAGGCAAATTCTACCTTATTAATGGGCAATTCCATTGTCATACAACCTTTCCTAGCAAATAAAATAAGGAACAATATTTCCTAATTCATTTTATGAAATTAATATAACTTTGACACTAATAATAGAACAGTATCTGAAGGGAAAATTAAGATCAAACTCATGCATGAGTTTTGAAGCAAAACCAAAATAATAGTAAACAATGCAGGCAGTATATAAAAATGATCCAAAAGCTAGAAATACAAGTTTGTACAATAAGTGTTGTATTTAGAGAACTGAGGCAATACAGTTAGAAATTAAACAAAGAAAGAAAGAGAAAGAGAGGAGGCAGGAAAAAGATGGCAGGAAAAAGAAAAGAAGAAAAGAGGGAAAGAATGAAGGAAATAATGGCAAACTGTCATTGTTTGAAAATAGTATGATTGTTACCAAGTCCAAGCTTACTCTGCTCATTGGACAACAGGCAAAGAAGTTTACAAACCAGGTGTTGAGGCAAGGAATAATGACTTTATTCAGAAAGCCAGCAGACAGAGAAGATAGCAGATTAGTGTTACAAAATAACCATCTCATCAGGGTCTGGATGTCAGTTTCCTTTTTAAAATAAGAGAGGGGGAGGAGGTGAGGAAGTAAGGTAAAAAGGCTATTTCAGTTCAGTTCAGTTCAGTTCAGTTCAGTCGCTCAGTTGTGTCTGACTCTTTGTGACCCCATGAATCGCAGCACGCCAGGCCTCCCTGTCCATCACCAACTCCCAGAATTTACCCAAACCCATGTCCACTGAGTCGGTGATGGCATCCAACCATCTCATCCTCTGTCGTCCCCTTCTCCTCCTGCCCCCAATCCTTCCCAACATCAGGGTCTTTTCCAATGAGTCAACACTTCCCATGAGGTGGCCAAAGTATTGGAGTTTCAGCTTCAACATCAGTCCTTCCAATGAACAACCAGGACTGATCTCCTTTAGGATGGACTGGTTGGATCTCCTTGCAGTCCAAGAGACTCTCAAGAGTCTTCTCCAACACCACACTTCAAAAGCATCAATTCTTCAGCGCTCAGCTTTCTTCACCATCCAACTCTCACTTCCATACATGACTACTGGAAAAACCATAGCCTTGACTAGACGGACTTTTGTTGGCAAAGTAACGTCTCTGCTTTTAAATATGCTATCTAGGTTGGCCGTAACCTTCCTTCCAAGGAGTAAGCATCTTTTAATTTCATGGCTGCAATCACCATCTGCAGTGATTTTGGAGCCCCCCAAAATAAAGTCTGACACTGTTTCCACTGTTTCCCCACTTACTTCCCATGAAGTGATGGGACCAGATGCCATGATCTTAGTTTTCTGAATGTTGAGCTTTAAGCCAACTTTTTCACTCCCCTCTTTCACTTTCATCAAGAGGCTCTTTAGTTCTTCTTCACTTTCTGCCATAAGGGTGGTGTCATCTGCATATCTAAGGTTATTGATATTTCTCCCGGCAGTCTTGATTCCAGCTTGTGTTTCTTCCAGCCCAGCGTTTCTCATGATGTACTCTGCATATAAGTTAAATAAGCAGGGTGACAATATGCAGCCTTGACGTACTCCTTTTCCTATTTGGAACCAGTCTGTTGCTCCATGTCCAGTTCTAACTGTTGCTTCCTGACCTGCATTCAGGTTTCTCAAGAGGCAGGTCAGGTGGTCTGGTATTCCCATCTCTTTCAGAATTTTCCACAGTTTATTGTGATCCATACAGTCAAAGGCTTTGGCATAGTCAATAAAGCAGAAATAGATGTTTTTCTGGAACTCTCTTATATTTTCGATGATCCAGCGGATGTTGGCAAATTGATCTCTGGTTCCTCTGTCTTTTCTAAAACCAGCTTGAACATCTGGAAGTTCATGGTTCACGTATTGCTGAAGCCTGGCTTGGCCAATTTGGAGCACTACTTTACTAGCCTCACAAAATAGGAGAGGATGTATTAATTTCTTCTTTTCTGGTAGCCATTCACAGGTGGGCAGGGTTCTCTGAAGCAGGTCATTATGTAAGATTATATAACAAAAGCTATGGTTAAAGTCAAAACAACAGATCCAACACGGAGTCAAAATTGGCCCTTCCCTGCTACATGATCATCAATATGGGAAAATGAATGCAATCAATAAAAAATTGTTCAGTTCAGTTCAGTAGCTCAGTCGTGTCTGACTCTTTGCGACCCCATGAATCGCAGCATGCCAGGCCTCCCTGTCCATCACCAACTCCCAGAGTTTACCCAAACTCATGTCCATTGAGTCGGTGATGCCATCCAACCATCTCATCATCTGTCGTCCCCTTCTCCTCCTGCCCCCAATCCTTCCCAACATCAGGGTCTTTTCCAATGAGTCAACTCTTCACACGAGGTGGTCAAAGTATTGGAGTTTCAGCTTCAACATCAGTCCTTCCAATGAACAACCAGGACTGATCTCCTTTAGGATGGACTGGTTGGATCTCCTTGCAGTCCAAGGGACTCTCAAGAGTCTTCTCCAACACCACACTTCAAAAGCATCAATTCTTCGGCGCTCAGCTTTCTTCACCGTCCAACTCTCACATCCATACATGACCACTGGAAAAACCATAGCCTTGACTAGATGGACCTTTTTTGGCAAAGTAATGTCTCTGCTTTTTAATATGCTGTCTAGTTTGGTCATAACTTTCCTTCCAAGGAGTAAGCGTCTTTTTAATTTCATGGCTGCAATCACCATCTGCAGTGATTTTGGAGCACCCCCAAATAAAGTCTGACACTGTTTCCACTGTTTCCCCATCTATATATTACACTTTCACACATATTAAAAAAGTGTTAGTATGTGTAAAAGTGTAATAACATTATTGAATATAAAGTCAGTATTAAAAAGCTGAATTGTATCTTTATATAGCAGAAATAAAATTTTAGAAAATGTAACCTTTTAAAGACCTGTCTACAGTAATGAAAATTATATATATATAGTTATATATATATATATAAATATATAATTATATATATATATATATAGGAGATATGGGAGAAATGAAATATTTTTTGCCATATCAGTAAACAAGGATGTTCCAGTCATCAGCAATTGCAGACCTTTAAGGTGAGCCCTAAGGGAAACTCTGGAAGAAGAATATCTGTGAACTAGCAGCCATCAGGACTGAAGCCACTCCCTATGGTGAGCCCCAAGGAAGCTCAGGATGTGAAATAACACAGGATACTGACCCCGGATAGCTGAGATGCACATAAAAGGTATGATTTCAGTGAACCCAGACTCTTGCATCTTCCCACACATAGAAAAGCACTAAATTCCTTAGCTTAGGATATCTGGTTTTCTTTAGTTAACAATAGTCTTTTCATGTTCAGACTATCTGCCCTTCATTGCAAAACTTCCATATAACCTGCCTCCTCCCCTTATCTGCTTGGAGAAGTTCTCACAGGGTTACTTGAGATGCTGTCTCCCAGGCTTGAAGTCCTAAAAATCCACACCAAATAAAACACAACTCTCAACTTTTAGGTTGTGACTATTTTTTAGGTTGATATATGTATAGATAGATAATGATATAATATAATTATGGATATAGAAAAATTTTTTTCCTAGAAGTAATCTTCCCAAAAGTTATGAAGAAAACCAGGTAAATTAAGAGACAAATCAAGAACTCAGAGTAGAATATTTAATATTATAAGAATATCAATTCTTAATCTATAGATTAAATTAGATGTCAATCAAATGCCAAAATATTTTTTTGAAATATAATAAGCTGATTGTAAAATGATCACGAAAGAAACAGAAAATTATAGCTGAGACAATCCTGAAAATGAGCAAGGTAGAAGGAATTTAACCTTCTAGAAGAAAAGACTTACAAATTAATTTTAATAGTAATTTACTAATTAGCAATAGTTTACAGTTCAAACAAAATGTATCAAATGAAACAGGGATAGAAAATGTGGATTCATTTTTAAGAAAACTTGATATATCCTTAGAGTTGGCTTATAGATGAAGAATTTAAAATTATTTAAATAGTGATAAAATCTCAGATGGAAAATATACTGCATTTCTATACAGTACAAAACATTAGCTATATGTGAATTAGAAATTTAAATGTGGTAAGCAAAGATTTTTAAAGTGTTAAAAGTGTTAGAAATAAATATAAAAGAATATCTTATGAAATGGAATTATTTCAAAGCCTCAAAAGTTCAAAACCTAAAGAGACTGATAAATATAATTACAAATTGAATTCTATTTGCTTACCAAAAAAAAAAAAAAACTGTAAAGAAAATAAAAAGACAAATAATGCACTAGGGAAAGATATCTCCAACACATAAAAGTGGAAAATTCTTAGAATATATAAAGATCTGCAAATAGAAGCCAAGTTAATCACTCCAAATGAATAAGAGACATAAACAGACATTAAATAGAAATGGGCTTCCCTGATAGCTCAATTGGTAAAGAATCTGCCGGCAATACAGGAGACCCCAGTTCAATTCCTGGGTTGGGAAGATTCCCTGGAGAAGGGACAGGCTACCCACTGCAGTGTTCTTGGGCTTCCCTTGTGGCTAAGCTGGTAAAGAATCCACCTGCAATGTGGGAGACCTCGGTTCGATCCCTAGGTTGGGAAGATCCCCTGGAGAAGGGAAAGGTTTTCCATTGCAGTATTCTGGCCTAGAGAATTCCGTGGACTGTATAGTCCCTGGGGTCGCAAAGAGTTGGACAAGATTGAGCGACTTCCACTTTCATTTTAAATAGAAATGACCACAGCACATAATAAGATACACAATCTCATTAATTAACAGGTAGATATCAATTAAAACTTCAACATAAAACCAAATTTTACTCACCTGACTTCTTACATACCACTGATAAGAGTATTAATTTGTTCAATCTGCCAGGAGGAAAAAACAATTGTCCTGGTAAAGGACAAAAGAGATTATTTTTAATGGAATTGAGGGAATTGGCTAGCACAAAAGTAGGAAAACTTGTTCTGTAAAGGACCAGAAAGTTAATATTTTAGGGTTGCCCACATATATTTGTAGCATTTTTTTCTCTTTTTTTACACCTCTTTAAAAATGTAAAAAATTTGTATGTGGGATCTAAAAAGCAGGCTACTACTGGATTTGGCTAGCCAGTGGTAGCTTGCAGATCCCTGGCTAGCAGATTCCGCAGGACTCTCTGATTCTATTATTCTGTACAACTTTGGTTGACTCTTTATTGGCCATGCTATTTTACAACTCTGCAAAGTTATCCATTTTTGGAAATTGATAGGAAAGTACATGTATTCAAATATTTAGTAATTTGTAGGAAACTGATAGGAATCAAAAGAATTATTGTTTAAAACAATACAAATAAACTTTCTCTGACAGAAATTCTATTAATTTCCATTGAAATGATAATCCCAAACATTGCACTTAACTAGCACTGGCCAATAAAAATTTTTACTGGCCAATCAGTTCAGTTCAGTTCAGTTGCTCAGTTGTGTCCAACTCTTTGCGACCCCACGGACTGAAGCACGCCAGGCTTCCCTGTCCATCACCAACTTTCAGAGCTTGCTCAAACTCATGTTCATCGAGTCGGTGATGCCATCCAACCATCTCATCCTCTGTCGTCCCCTTCTCCCTCCCCTTCAATCTTTCTCAGCATCAGGGTCTTTTCCAATGTGTCAGTTCTTCACATCAGGTTGCCAAAGTATCGGAGTTTCAACTTCAGCATAAGTCCTTCCAATAAATAGTCAGGACTGATTGCCTTTAGAATTGACTGGTTGTATATCCTTGCAGTCCAAGGGACTCTCAAGAGTCTTCTCCAACACCACAGTTGAAAAGCATCAGTTTTTCAACGCGCAGCTTTCTTTATAGTCCAACTTTCACATCCATACATGACTACTGGAAAAGCCATAGCTTTGACTAGACAGACTTTTGTTGGCAAAGTAATGTCTCTGTCTTTTAATATGGTGTCTAGGTTGGTCATAGTTTTTCTTCCAAGGAGCAAGTGTCTTTTAATTTCACGGCTGCAGTCACCATCTACAGTGATTTTGGAGCCCAAAAAATAAAGTCTCACTGTTTCCATTGTTCTATTACTGGCTAATAGAATTTTGAAAAGAAAAAAAAACAACAACTGCACTTTAGCAAATCATTTTGAAAAATTTTTGCATTGTCTAGAAAAATTGAAGTATATTATTGACATTCCAGCAATTCTACTTTCAAATTCATAGTTGTGCACATGTGCATCTGGAGATGTGTGAAAGACTTCATGGCAATATTTTCTATAATAATAATATACAAGAAACAAAAGCCAACTTATGGAAGATTGGATAAACTATTCTAATACATTCATAAAATGGAATCCTAGAATATTACACAGAATGTAAAATAACAATTTGCAGCGAAACAAATCAATATGGATGACTCAGAAAGAAATTTTGAGTGAAAAAGCAAGCAAATCCTTTGCAGGATTGTGTAGATAAAAAGAAAACAAAAAATAAGATGATTAGGTAATCAAGGAAGTTATAGTTTAGTGGGTAAGACAAACACAAACAAACTTTTACAATAGAACATAGTTATTTTTATAATTGAGTAATATATAAAGTTCATTTGAAATATGTGACAGGGCATTTTTTTTTATCATTGGGTACATCAGAACACTTCATCATTTAATATATTTCTTATTTGATTTGAGGTATTTGGCAGATAAAAGGGAGGATAAGAGCAGTCAAGACAGACAGAACATAGAGAAACTTCTCTATGTCTTGAATATTGTATGAGATACATTGCAATATTTTGATGACTTTGAGTGGTTAGTTATTGCTGAAGTGTATAGGGAGGGAGGAGAGATGAGGAAGTTTCTCAAGAGAAGACTGAAGAGGTAGGAACCAGATAATGAAGAAATTTGTATGTGCTACAAACTGGTTACATTTGGTTGCATGCAGTAGAAAGCATGGTAAAATCTGTACAAAGGAGCAATAATATCAGAGTGGTACATGAGAATACCTCTGCTGCACGGATGGTAATGGGAAGCATGGCTGGAGGAGGCAAAAATGGAGGCAGAGAGATCTATTAGAAAGCTAGTGCAATCGTTCTTATGAGAGGTGTCTTAAAAGCAAATGATCTAAGGCAATCAAAGGAGAGATTTTTGAGGTCGAATCATAGGACTTCGGATTTTTTTTAATATTGAAGGTACAGAAGAAGAAATCTAGAATGACTCCTGTAGTTTGGGGCAAGTAGGTGGATCTATCACTTCACTGAGACAGGGAACATTTGGTGGTGGTGAGTTGTAGATAGAATGTAGAACAAATTGTTGAAATTGCCGCATTTCTGTCAAATGACAGAACATAACAATGGGCTGTTTGTTGTTTCTGACAAACTGGCAAAACATCTAAATATTTTGTTATGTGCCAAAGGCAATCATTAATTGTGATTTTGATACAAATAAGGCTCAGAAACATTGTAACACCAAGTTCCACTCATCAAGCAATTTTTTGATTGACTATAACTGACTGAAAATTGCATTTTAAAACATGGAATTGAGCCTTTTCTCTGGCTAAACTGTTCCATGTGCTCTGATATTGTGGGGCAGGAAAATCTGTCTGGGGACAGGCTGCACTCACCCCTCTCATGAGAACATGACTAAGCTCAGTTAGAAAGATGTGCTCATCCCTCACATCCCCAAGATGATTACATGTTTTATCTCAGCAACACTCTAACATTTCATCATTGACACTGTACTGAGAAGGGGAAGGAGAGGCAGTTTTCCAGCACAGACTTTCGGCCTTCACAAACCTGGAACCAATTCTGGCCTGAGGGAGTCCTGGCTGTGGCTGGTACTTTGAGGATGCCCATCACCACATACCAAGGAACATGTGCATCTGATTCACTCCCATTAGACCTCTCGGATGCATTTCCTGTGGACATCTGTGGCCCTGGCTCTGGGGTAAGAGTAGGGAGTTGAATACTACACAGCAGCAGTCAGAGGAAGAATCCAGACTGGGGACAGCTGTTCAGCCTTGGGACAGTTTACCTTTAAATATCTGGTACTTTCTGACTCTGACTGTGGAGGGAGAAGAGGGATGTTTACAAATAGTCAAAACTAGGAGAAGCACGATAAAGGAAAGAAATGTGTCTTCTAAGCATCCCTGAAGAGGAAAGCTGGTATCTTACCTTGATATACTCATATTTTAAATATAACTGATTCCCGACTTCTTTTGAATGCCTAATGTTTCCAGGAAAAGTGCCAAGTAAAATAGAAATATCTTGATTTTAGACTCATGTTTTCTGCTTTAGTTTCTACCAATTCATTTGCAAAGATAAAGCTGATCTTTAACTCCATCCATCTTAATCCTCTCCACCAGACAGTCATTCTTACCAATCAGATTATTACATTTACCTACATTCTTTAAGTTCAATTGTAAAGAAAACTTAAAAAAATTCAATCCGATCTGTACAAACAGATGTATGTACCTAGTGGCTTTTAGTGTATATTTTTAATAATGTTTAAAATTTCTGAATGTCAATTCCTAAATAAAACCAACTGCTCATTGCTAGAAGATACTTTTTAATGTAAAAAATCTTTTCAAGTATAGTGATTTGGGAATATTACTTCACAGGTTTGTTCAATACACATTAATGCATTGTAACTTTCAAAACTGGGCCAGGAAAATTAAAGAAATTTCACTAGGGCAAAATTGATGTAATTGAAAGCTTCAGAAATATTAAACTGTGTGGTCTGTCATGTTTTTTACTTCTATCAGACTAATTGTATTTGTATAGACAAGTTATTTGGAGAAGGAAATGGCAACCCACTCCAGTATTCTTGCCTGGAGAATCCCAGGGACGGCGGAGCCTGGTGGGCTGCCGTCTATGGGGTCACACAGAGTCAGACACGACTGAAGCGACTTAGCAGCAGCAGCAGCAGACAAGTTATTGTCTCTTCCCCTAGTCCACCTGTGATATCTGTTGGTTTTGGGTAGTGGTGGCAGTTACATTTCAAAGGGAAAATAATCTCTTCCTGTTCTCTCTGGTTATGCTCATTTCCGGCTGCTTCTGGAGCTGGGTAGTAAGGCAAATACCAAAGAGGTGTTTTTGCTGGGGTTGCCTGACATCACAAAGATAAGGAATAGGTTCAGTCTCATTCTTGCCAAATTGAGTCAGTATCTGGGTATTAAAATAGCCGAAGGTAATGGAGCCTATTCTCAGTTTGTTAAGCTGATGGTATTGCTTCTTACTCCTCTGAAACTCAATGAGTTTCTTTCTGCTAAGGAATTCAGGGCCAGATTAATTTCTCCAGGAACTCTTTGAAGTAGGTGTTAATATGAAAGTAAAAAAGATTTCTCCATAAATTACAATTTTTCTCCTCCTCCAATATCTTCAATAAATTGCTAGGGCACCATTTCACATTCTAGCAAGAAATTAATACTCCTCTAAAGTGCCTCAGAGAAAAAGGGTCAGGTTAGTGCTCTTCAGTTACAGGGATGTTCATCTTCTCTCCAGCCTTATCCTGGGCCTGGACAAAGCTCTCAGCTCTGAGTTGTCCACTCTCTTACTGAAAGCCTTCAACTTTCTCCATTATTTCTTCTCCTGAAATCCTTAACACATATATTTCTTGAACTTTTAACTCTCAGCTTCTGCCATGCTACGCTAACACGGTGCCTACACTGGCCTCTCCTGGCCTCTTTTCCCTCTGTGTGTCTAGTAAACAAAGCATCTTTTCTTCTCTTTTCATCTCTCTACGATTTCTTCCTTGATTATTTTTATCCATTCCCATCATCTCAGCTATGATCTCATGACAGACAACTACCAAACTGATGTCAGTCTGTCCAGTGTATTTCCTGAGTGGTAGACCCACCTTTCTTTCCATCTGCAGGACACTCCACATACCCATGTTCTTATGAACCCATATATTTTATGGAATCACCATTGTCCCGGTTCACCTAGGCTTTACACATTCAGTGCACTTCTTTATTATTAACCATACAATAGGTTTCCAAGTCCTAATGTTTTTACCTCTATAGGATCTGCTGAATTTTTCCCCTATGCCCCATTCCAAAGCTAACATTTACCAGCATGAATGCTCTTACTTTTTCTGAATTATTATACTAACATTTTAACTATTATTCTTACAAATGCACAATTTCATCTTTTCTTTATGCCAATTTATTGTTCACTTTACTCTCTGGTAGACTGTTTTAAATAGAAGCTCAGATTATTTTACTCCTCAGCTGTTCAAAAAGTTTCAATAATTCCTTACTGCTGTAGACTTCTGTGGTCTCATATGTTACTCATGCTACACTAAATTTAGTAAAACTTGTTAAGTGTGTGGTGGGCCAACTAAGATGAGAAAGATGTTTATAAGTACAGAGACTTCAAACAAAGTAGTTGATAATAACACCAATGATACGGTATCAGGCAAGCTTACAGTATCCAAGTTTTGGGGGTGATTATTTTGGCTTCAGCAACTTTATTTATGTTTAATTGACATATATTTAAGTGTACAACTTGATAAATTTTGGCATATGTACATATCAGTGGAAGAATCATTGCAAGATAATAAATTTATCCATCACTCTCCAAAAATTCCTTCTGCCTCTTGATAATCTTTCTCTCCTGCCCTCCTCTACCTTTCTCTTATCCTCAGGCAACATTTAACTAGCTCTCTGTCACTATATCATAGTTTTCACTTTCTAGAATTTTATGTAAATGTAATCACATATATATGTATATTTATTAATATGTAGTTTGTTACTTAGATTTATAAAAGTATACCCTTTTTTTGCCTGGCTTTTTCACTTAAAATAGTTATTCATCCATTTAATAGCAAAAGTCCATTCTTTTTTTTAAATTGTTAAGTGGTGTTCCATTGTATGGGTACACCACAGTTTGCTTATCCATTAGTCTTTGTGCTGTTTCCCATTTAGGCTACTACAAATAAAACTGCTATGAAAATTAATGTACAAGTCTTTTTATGAGCATATGCTTTCATTTCTCTTGGATAAATACCTAGGAGTGAAATGATTGGATATGATAGTCATGTTTAACTTTTCAACAAACTGCCAAACTGTTCTCCAAAGTGGCTGTAGCTTTCTCTCTTTTCACCAGTAATGTACAAGGGTTCTGTTTGGTCCACATCCTTGCCAACACTGGCATGGTCAATCTTTTAATTTTAGCCATTGGATCAGATATGTAATAATGCCTCATTGTGATTTCAATTTATATATTTTTTAATCACTAGTGATTTTGAATCTTTCCATGTGCCTGTTTTTTATCCTTATATCTTGCTTGTTAAAGTGTCTATTAAAAAATAATTTTTAAAAACTTTCAATAAGGTAAGTAATATTCAACTGATACTCAGATATGCCAAACTCACTAACATAATATACAAATGTGGCTAGCAGAAAGCAATTGTATAGCACAAGGAACTCAGCTCAGTGCTCAGAGATGACCTAGAGCCTAGAGGGGTGGGATGGGGGTGGATGGGAGGGAGGCTCAAAGGTGGGGGATATATATATACTTATAGCTGATTCATGTTGTTGTACAAGCAGAAACCAACACAACATTGTAAAGCAATTTTCCTCCAAATACACACACACACACACACACACACACGGCTGAAATTTGGGAAAAACTGCTTTAATATTTATCCTAATTACTTTAAAACTATGTTCCACAGGAAACGAGAGTTTACATGGGGGTGCCTTCATTATTGGCAATTGGTAAGCAAGGAGAGATGAGCAAACAAGTTTAGGGTGCCCAACCTTGGGATCAATCATAACAGCTCATGTTATTTATTTATAGGAAATAGGAAACATCAGAAAATGCAAAGAAGGCAATAATCATCTGTGTTCATTTGTGCTATCATTTCCTTTCAGTGTATATCCTGTACTCTCTTTCTATGTCCATGTGTATTATTTTGGGGCTTCCCTGATGGCTCAGTGCTAAAGAACCTGCCTCCCAATGCAGGAGAAGCAGGTTCAATCCCTGAGTTGCGAAGATCCTCTGGAGAAGGAAATGGCAACCCACTCTAGTACTCTTGCCTGGGAAATCCCATGGATAGAGGAACCTGGTGGGCTACAGTCTATGGAGTCTCAAAGAGTCAGACACAGCTTAGCGACTAAACAACAACAACATATTATTTTATAAATGAGATTGTGTCATTATTTTATATATTTCTTTAAGAAATAAATACTGGAAAACGCTTATTTTCTGTCATTACATAGTCTTTCAAAGTTGATTTTTGAAACAGAGTACTTAAACTGTGAGCCTCAGTTTCACTTCTACAAAATCAGAGGTGGACTACATGATATCTAGCATACTTTCTTGCTCTAACACTCCTTGATTCATTAAGTGAATCAGCTAGAAGCTCCTGAGTGGCTTAAAAATATCAGTCCCTCCTTATTCATCCTGGAAGGCACTATACATATGGAATTGCGCATGTAAAAGTAGCTCCATATACAACAGTGATAGTAATTAGGAACATCAGCCCATATCAGTACAATTTGGGTTCATATTTAAAGCCACTGTTCTTTTACAACCACAGTGTCTTATTTTGTATGAAAAGCTTCTTCTAGTTAATCTCTGGCCTCTCACTTCACCTCAGCTTTGGTTGCCCTGGACAATGACTGCCTGTCTATTTAAGGCACCTCCTAGTGCTTTACAAGGTAGATTGTGTTCATGTCATATAGCTCATATTTTAAGTTAGATAATACAAAACTCACCCTGATGAAAGAATGCCCAAAGTGGTCAATTAAAAACAAAAAAAAGAAGAATTCACACAGCTTATCTTTGAAGAAACTGCCAGACACTACTTTATTGGGCTTAATAGTATTCCCACCTCAAATTCATGTCGTTTTGGAACCTCAGACTAAGAATTTATTTGGAAATAGGGTCACTGCAGGTACAATTAATTAAGATGTGGCCCTATTGGAGTGCATGCATGCTCAGTCACTCGATTGTGTCTGTCTCTGTTACCCCATGGACCGTTGCCCCCAGGCTCCTCTGTCTAGGGGATTTCCCAGGCACGGATACTAGAGTAGGTAGCCATTTCCTTCTCCAGGGGATCTCCCCAACCCAGGGATTAAACCTGTATTTCCTGTGTCTCTTGCACTGTAGGTGGATTCTTTACCACTGAGCCACCTGGGAAGTCTTGGAATAGAATGAGTCTTAATTTAATATGCCTGGTGTCCTTGAAGAGAAAAGACTCAGAGCAGAGTCACACAGGGAGAAGGTGACCATGCAACAGTCAAGGCAAGGATTAGAGTGGTGCTTCTACAAACCAAGGAATGCCAAGGGTTGCTAACAAGTACCAGAAGCTAGAAGAGGCAAGAATGAATTCTCCCTTACAGGCTTTACAGGGAGCCTGGCCCTATTTACACTTGGCTTTTGAATTTCTAGCTTCTAGAGCTGTGACACAATAAATTTCGTGATTGTTTTAAGCATCCAGTGGTGGTACTTTGTTAAAGATGTCCTTGGGAAACTAGTCCAGATACCTAGGAGCTCACTGAGTAGACTGAAGGGAAAGATTTTCTAGGTAAAGGTACCAGTATGTTCAAAGGCAAAGGAATAGAAGTGTATGCACAGTCCCATCAACACAATTGAGTTGCAATTCAACATGTTATGTGTGGTTAAATGAATAATAAATACAACCAGCGTATGATGTTCCTCATCATGCTGTACAGTTGAGCATATGCCACAGAATGAACATGAGAAATGAGACACAGACTTTAGCCTGTTGTTTTTTTTTTAAGCTGGTCACTATGCCTCTCATCATTGAGTATTTTGCAAATTGGAGGGTTAATACAGTTGTTAAATATAGTTTTTAAAAAAACACCATGGCCCCAAACACTTCATCTGGTACTCAACTGAAGAAACATGCATCTATTCCAATATGAACTAAAACTGGATATCTTAATTACTCAGAGATCATTAATAGGTTTCCAGTTTAGCAACTTTCTCATGTTTTACAAGAGTAACTTTGGCTCTACCTAATTTTTGTCTATCGCTGGATTGACCTACAGATTCTACTTCACTGTAAAAGGTTATGTAATGACAAGTTTTCTGTTTCTATACTCCTCACAATTGGAGGACAGGGTGTAGGTCGTTAACAGGTAAGCAATTATTATTTTCTTCTTTATCAGGTCAATGAAATATTGAGAAACTTCACAAAGCTATTTTTCACAGTTTGTTCTTGTATGATCCTTTTAAGGATACCAAGAATTGCCATATATATTAAATAGCTACATATATTTACCCACATTTATATAGCATATGAACATATATATGCATCTGTGTGTGTATATGTACAGTGGGGAAGCTGAGATGGGAGAAATTAAGGAATTTTCTGAAGTTCATAGATTAATAATGATAAAATCTAGCATATTAATTTAAGTATTCTAATTTCAAATTTAGCGTCTTTCCCACTTGAGTTTGATGACTAATTATACATACATGATTTTCAAGCAAAGAAGTTCTCAACCAGGAATTTTTTGTTTTCCAGGCAATATTTGACAATGTCTAGAGACACTTTTAGTTGTCCCACTGAGGGGATACTGCTGGCATATGATGAACAGAGGTCAAGATAACCTCTGAAAATTTTACTATATATAGGATATTTTCTTGGAGAAAGTTATTTAGTCCAAAATGTCAAGAGCTAAGGTTGGAAAACTGTGACCTAGCATAATGGCTAATAATAAATATCTTTATTAAATATTTATCAGATACCAAGCATTGTGCTAAATAAGTCATTTCTAAACAATAGTTTCTTTATCCTCAAGATATTCTTGATTTAGTACATAGTATTATGAATACCATTTTACAAATGAGGAAACTAAAGGTTAGAGAAATTAATCTGTCCCAGCAAATGATGGGCTACAAGTCAAGCATGGGTGTTTTTGTTGCCAAAGACTCTACATTTAACTGCTACATTCTAACTGTCTCACTGACAGAAAGGTCATCATATGACACTGTGTGATTCTAAATAATTTTTGTTAAATATTATTTTATAGTTTGGCTGCCTTTACCTGATAACAACTATTGCATCTTTTATAAGATGATGATATGGTATAAAATTTGCTGAGATCAGTTAGCATAACAAAATCAATCACATCATGAACACAGGATCCTGTTATCTTGCCTTAAAAATAAATATTTCTTTCTGAATTATATCTTGAAAAGCTAGAAATACAATTTTTAAATCCTATTTTACCTCTTTTAAGATAAAAATTATAAAGTAATTCTATAATCAGCAACTTCTTTTCAGCTATATCATGGTTAATAAATTAAAAAAAAAATGACCAAAAAACCTTATGAGTTTGAATTAGAAAGAATTGGTTTATCTATAGTAACAGACTAAATGTGCTCAGTCACTTCAGTTGTGTCCAATTCTCTGTGACGCTATGCAGGGTCAGGCTCTTCCCTATGGACCCTATGGAGCCTGCCAGGCTCCTCTGTCCATGGGATTCTCCAGGCAAGAATCCTGGAGTAGGTTGCCATGCCCTCTTCCAAAAGTGAAAGTCACTCAGTCGTGTCAAACTCTTTGCGACCTCATGGATTATGCAGTCCATGGAATTCTCCAGGTCAGAATACTGGGGTGGGTAGCCTTTCCCTTCTTCAGGTGATCTTCTCAACCCAGGGATGGAACCCAGGTCTCCTGCATTGCAGGTGGATTCTTTACCAACTGAGCTATCAGGGAGGATCCTCCCAACCCATGTCTCCTGTGTCTCCTGTATTGCAGGCAGATTCTTTACCCACTGAGCCACCTAGGAATCCCCAGCAGACTGCGTAATTCAGAACAAAATTTCTACTGTGAACAACAGAAAAAGCAAGGAAGATAATATAATAAAAATAGTGGAACATCAAAGGATCAAAATCCAGGAGAAAAAGATCATCTAGGAAGTGAGCCCTCAATTTGGAGCACTGTTCCTACAGGGTCATACGCTCATTTTTGAAGAGATGTCAGAGCCTGAGATGGAGCAGTGCTTGTCACAGTTTTGTACAACTAGATTAAAGAAAAAAAAAAATTGAGTATAGCACCAGCCAATAGAAAACAAACGAAACAGTAAATGTCTCACTGCTTTGAGTTGAGACCACACCTTAAGAATTAAAGTGTTTGAAAATAACCTGTTTCTTCTAGGAACTGAAGTTCAGTGTAAAACATATCTATCCCTTAAATTTAATTAAGTTAACCCAGGATTGTTAGCCCCTCACCAGTAAAGAAACCCGTTTCAATATTCTTGCCTGGAAAATTCCATGGACAGAGGATCCTGGTGGGCCCTCTGAGTCACAAAGAGTCACAGGGTGTCACAAAGAGTCAGACACAACTGAGCATGCACGCACCAGTAAAGAAGCAAATCTAAACCCTCCATGGCTTAGAAAAATTATTTCAAAAAATAATATTACACTATGCTTAGAATTGTTCCACAATGTTTAATACACAATTTTTAGCACTCAGTCAAAAATAAACGGGCACATGAGCAAAAGAGAGAAAAGAAACAAAACATTGGATAAACAATATATAATAGAAGTGACTGAGAAGTAATGGATACTGGAATTATCAAAAATAGATCTTAAAATAATTATGATTATTATGATCCAAAACATAAAAGGCAAGCCTGAATACTTTTTCATATAGCTGGAAACTTTAAAAAAGAAAGAACTAAATTGAAGATAAATATAGGATTATTCACCTTGAATCTAAGTCAGAAAAACAAATCAAAACAAAGCAAAAATTACCCAGGACAAAACACTGGGAAACAAAGGGGTGGGCAATAAAGAAAAGAAGGTAAAAGGCAGGAGGATACAGAATACACTGAGAATATCTAACTCACTTGTAACTGAAGTCCCAGAGGAAGAGAAAGTAAGGTAGAAACATTGTTTGGAGATAGTGGCTGAGAATTTTCCAAAATGGATAAAAGGTATCAATTAACTAATTCAGAAAGCTGAAGCTAAATTTAAAAAGAAATGCATATGAAAGGAATGGTTTCAGTGAGCCCAGACTCCTGTACCTTCCTATACATGGAAAAGATAAGTCCTCGAGGTCAGTAGATGTCCAGTATATTTTATGGGGAAGAACAGAGAAACACTCCAGAGGGAATGAAGAGGCTAGGCCAAAGTGGAAACAGCACTCAAATGTGAGTGTGTCTGATGGTGAAAGTAAAGTCGGATGCTGGAAAGAACAATATCGCAGAGGAACCTGGAATGTTAGATCCATGAATCAAGGTAAACTGGAAACAGTCAAGCAGGAAATGGCAAGACTGAACATTAAATTCTTAGAAATCAGTGAACTAAAATGGACAGTGATGGGTAAATTTAATTCAGATGACCATTACATCTACTACTGTGGGCAAGAACACCTTTGAAGAAATGGGGTAGTCTTCATGGTCAACAAAAGAGTTCAAAATGCAGTACTTGGGTGCAATCTCAAAAACAGCAGAATGACCTTGGTTCATTTCCAAGGCAAACCATTCACAGTGATCAAAGTCTATGCCGCAACCATTGATGCCATAGAAGCTGAACTCAAATGGTTCTATGAAGATCTACAAGAACTTCTGGAACTAACATCAAAAAAAGGTGTCCTTTTCATCACAGGGGATTGGAATACAGAAGTAGGAAGAGATACCTGGAGTAACAGGCAAGTTTGGCATTGGAGTACAAAATGAAGCAGGGCAAAGGCTAACAGAGTTTTGTCAAGAAAACACACTGATCATAGCAAACACACTCTTCCAACAACACCAAAGATGACACTACATATGGACATCACCAGATGTTCAACAGCACTTCCCTGGTGGCTCGGATGGTATATAATCTGCCTGCAATGCAGGAGACCTGGGTTTGATCCCTGGGTCAGGAAGATCACCTGGAGAAGGGAATGGCTGCCCACTGCAATATTCTTGCATAGAGAATGCCATGAATAGAGGAGCCTGGCAGACCAGTTCATGGGGTGTGAGGGAGTCAGACACAACTGAGCAACTCACACTTTTTCACACATACTTTGGCTTTGGAATACAAAATGAAGTAGGGCAAAGGCTAACAGAGTTTGCCAAGAGAACATACTGGTCATAGCAAACATCCTCTTCCAACAACACATGAAATGACTCTACAAATGGATGTCACTAGATGGTCAATACCAAAATCAGATTGATCATATTTTTTGCACCCAAATATAAAGAAGCTCTATATAGTCAGCAAAAAGTGAGCTGACTGGCTCTGATCAATGGCTCCTTATTGCAAAATTTTGGCTTAAACTGAAGAAAGTAGGGAAAACCACTAGGCCATTAAGGTAGGACATAAATCAAATCCCTTAGGATTATACAGTGAGAATGATGAATAGATTCAAGGGATTAGATCTGGTAGACAGAGTGACTTAAGAACTATTGATGGAGGTTCATAACATTGTATAAGAGGTGGTGATCAAAGCCATCTCAAAGAAAAAGAAACGTAAGGAGGCAATGTGGTTATCTGAGATGTCTTTACAAATAGGTGAGAAAAGCAAAGAAGTGCAAGGGAAAGGAGAAAAGGAAAGATATACTCAGCTGAATGCACAATTCCAGAGAAGAGCAGGAGAGATAGGAAAGACTTTGGGCTTCTCTGGTGGCTCAGACTGTAAAGAATCTGTCTGCAATTCAGGAGATCCAGGTTCCATCCCTGGGTTGGGAAGATCCCCTGGAGAAGGGAATGGCTACTCACTCTAGTATTCTTGTCTGGAGAATTCCATGAACAGAGGAGACTCATAGAACAGACTCACAAAGAATCTGACATGATTAAGCGACTAACACTTTCTTAAGTGAACAATACAAAGAAATAGAGGAAAGCAATAAAATGGGAAAAACTAGGGATCTCTTCAAGAAAATTGGATATACCAAGGGAATATTTCAGGCAAAGATGGGTACAAATAAAGGACAGAAATAGCAAGGACCTAACAGAAGCAGAAGAGATTAAGAAGAGGTGGCAAGAATACACAGAACTATACAAAAAAGATCTTAATGACCCATATAACCACAATAGGTGGTCACTCACCTAGAGCCAGACATCCTTTAGTGTGAAGTCAAGTGGGCCTTAGGAAGTATTACTATGAACAAAGTTAGTGGAGGTGATGGAATCCCAGCTGAGCTATTTCAAATCCTACAAGATGATGCTGTTAAAGTGCTGCAGTCAATATGCCAGCAAATTTGGAAAACTCAGCAGTGGCCACAGGACTGGAAAAGGTCAGTTTTCATTCCAATCCCAAACAAAGACAATGTCAAAGAATGTTCAAACTACCATACAATTGTGCTCATTGGACATGCTAGCAAGGTAATGCTCAAAATCCTTCAAGCTAGGCTTCAATAGTACATGAACTGAGAACTTCCAGATTTATAACCTGGGTTCAGAAAAAGCAGAGGAACCAGAGATCAAATTGCCAACATTTGTTGGATCATAGAAAAAGCAGGGGAATTCCACAAAGCATCTACTTCTTCTTCATTGACTATGTGAAAGACTTTGACTGCATGGATCACAACAAATGGTGGAAAATTCTTAAAGAGATTGGAATACCAGATCATCTTGTCTATCTCCTGAGAAACCTGTATGTGTGTCAAGAAGCAACGGTTAGAACCAGACATGGAACAAGTGACTAGTTCAAAATTGGGAAAGAAGTATGTCTGGGCTGTATATTGTCACCCTGCTTATTTACCATATATAATAGAGAGAACATCAAGAAAACTGCCAGGCTGGATGAATCTCAATCTGGAATCAAGATTCCTGGGAGAAATATCAGCAACCTCAGATACTCACATACCACTGTAATGTTAGAAAGTGAAGAGGAAATAAAGATCCTCTTGATGAGGATAAAAGAAGATAGTATAAAATTTGGCTTAAAACTCAACGTTCAAAAAACTTAAGATCATGGCATCTGGTCCCATCTCTACATGGCAAATAGATTGGGAAAAAATGGAAATAGTGACAGATTTTATTTTCTTGTACTCAAAAATCACTGCAGTTGGTAAGTGTAGCCATGAAATTAAAAGATGCTTGCTCCTTGGAAGGGAAGTTTTCACAAACCTAGATAGCATATTAAAAAGGAGAGACATCACTTTGCCAACAAAGGTGGGTATAGTCAAAGCTATGGTTTTTCCAGTAGCCATGTAGGTGAGAGTTGGACCACAAAGAAGGCTGAGTGTAGGAGACATAGGTTGCATCCCTGTGTCAGGAAGATACCCTGGAGAAGGAAATGCAACCTACTCCTGTATTCTTGCCTGGGAAGTCCCATGGACAGAAGAGCCTTGGGGGCTATCATCGATGGGGTCACAAATGAGTCAGACATGACTTCACAACTAAACAACAATATCATAATAACAATGTTGAGGGCTAAAGTCAAGGAGATAAATCCCAAAAGCAGTTAACAGAGAAGCAGTGGGGGTTGGGGAAACAGGAATTTACCTTTAGTTTTGTCAGTATTGTCGACTGTTTCTCTAAAGTTTCATTTCTGTTCTCTTTTCTTCTCAGATGCCTGGTTACTTTAAATTGAGTGTCGGAGATTGTATACAAAAATTCTGTGATATAGCTCCAAGCCTGTAAGTATATTACCTTCCTCCATAAAAATTTATGTTCATTTCTTACAGGTAACTAGGGACAAACACTCTGGAACTCAAAGAACTAACAATTAGGGTAATAGCTGAATTTTCAACACGAAGAATGGAAGCCCAAAGGCAATGGAAAGATAGTCTTTAAAGTTTTAAACGAATTTTGTTGTTGCTTAGTCACTAAGTCATACCCAACTCTTTTGCAACCTGTGGCCTGGACTGTAGCCTGCTAAGCTCCATGGGATTTCCCAAGCAAGAATACTGGGGCGGATTGTCATTTCCTTCTCCAGGGAGTTTTCTCAACCCAGAGATTGAATCTATCTCTCCTGCTTGGCAGAGGTATTCGTTGCACTGAGTCACCAAGGAGGCCTTTTTGAAAGAACAGTTTCTTTAAAAAGGAAGATAAATTAAAGGCATGCGTGCTTGCCAGGTTGCTTCAGTCATGTCCGACTCTTTGTGACCCTATAGACCATAGACTGCCAGGTTCCTCTGTCCTTGGGATTCTCCAGACAAGAATACTGGAGTGGGTTGCTGTATGCTCCTCCAGAGGATCTTCCTGACCCAGGGATCAAATCTGCATCTCTTATGTCTCCTGTACTGGCTGGCAGGTTCTTTATCACTAGCACCACCTGAAAAGCCCCTAAACTAAAGGTATTTGTTACCAAAAGATCCATATTTTGCCTATGGAAAAGGATGCAGGTGAAAGTTCGAAAAGGCTGGAAGGAATGATGAGCAAGACGAAGGTAAATAGGTCAATCTAAATAAATGTTAAGTGTTTGAAAATTAACTCTAGAAAAAAAATTACAATATATGACAAGGATGCCAACTACCACCATTTAAATTTAAAGCATGAAAGAAAATATTCTAACTAAGGCAATTAGTCAGAATGAAGAAATAAAGTGTTACAAGTTTTAGAAAGGAACAAATGTAACTGTTGTTATTCTCAAATGTAATGTTATGTACCTAGAAAATCTAAAAGAACCTATAGATAAATTGTTAGAATTAATAGATGTGCTTATTAAGGATAAAATATATAAAAAGCAAATATAAAAAATCAAATGCATTTCTATATACCTGTAACAAATACAAGTTTGTAATTGTGATATTCTGATTTTTTTAGTTAGAAATACATATTTGATCTTTGTTTCTATCTGGCACAGAACTACTGAAACCCTCAGAATTTCCAAAGTGATGAGCATAATAAAGGTGTCTTTGTTAATGAGGTGACTTTTGGAAAGCCCCTAGTCATCTAAGGATGGGAGTTGGTTGCCTGAGAAACCAACCCTGGGGTTGGAACTTTCAGTCGCACTTCTATCCCTGGCCTCTGGGGAAGGGAATGGGGCCGGAAATTGAGTTTAATAACCAAGGACCAAAGATTTCATTGATCATGCCTAGGATATGAGGTCTCCATAAAAACTCAAAGTATCAGGGTTTGGAGAGCTTCTGGGTTGGTGAACACATGGAGATTTGGGGAGAACGGTGCTCAGAGAAGGCATTGATGCTCCTCATCCTTTCTTCTTACCTTGCCCTGGTGGACCTCTTCCATTGGGCTCTTCCTGAATTATACCCTTTTATGATAAACCAGGTTTGATCCTTGGGTCAGGAAGATCCCCTGGAGAAGAGAATGGCTACTCATTCCAGTATTCTTGCCTGCAGAAATTTATAGGCAGAGGAGCCTGGCAGGCCACAGTCCATGGGGTTGCAAACAGACATGACTGAGCAACTAGCACTTTCACTTTTTTTCACTTTTCATAATAAGTCAATAACCTTGTGAGTAAACTGGTTTCCTGAGTTCTGTGAGTTGCTCTACCAAATTAACTGAAACCAAAGAAGGGGTCATGGGAAACTGACTGATAGCCAGTTTGTTAGTAGCACAGGTAATAATCCGGACTTGCTGTTAGCACCTGAAATGGAGAGCAGTTTTGTAGGACTGAACTCTTAACCATGGAATCTGATGTTATCCTCAGGTATACGTGTCAGAATTGAGTTAAATTTACAGACACATAGCTGATGCCAGGGAATTGTTTGGGAAAAAAGCAAACCACACTTCAAAAATATTATCAGGATCTTAGTAATAAGTGGTTGCTATGGTAAGGGTCCCCTCCATGACTTCTTAACTCAGAACAAAGTTGAATAAAGAATGTGTGATACTTTTTATTTGTATGGCTAGCACATGTAGCCTTTTTAATATGTTACATGACAATTATCCTTTTATAAATATAAGGCATACCTTAGACCAAGTTCTAAAACATTCAGGTTTATCTTTAGCCCTCCTTGCATCAAGTCCCCTTCCCAACTCACCCTCATTGAGAAAGTTTTGTTCTTTCTCAACGTCATCAGGACTTCAGGACTTTCCTTGCATTACAATCATCAGTATCTATCTGCTCTCTGGGAAGGATCTGAGGACTCTAAAATCTTGACATATCAGGTCTGGGAAAAGTCTTAGGTTATCTTGTTTGACCCTTCACATTTTACAAGTGAATAAACTGAAGACAAAAGAGGCCAATATACTTGCTCTAAACCACCTGCTCTATGGGAGAGATGCCTTAGTAAACCATCATGACCATAGGCATTTCAATAAACAGATTAAGAACGCTTCTAGCTATAAAGAAGGATCTTTAATAACATGGTTTCAGCTTTTCGCTATCCCAAAGGGACATTTGCAGATCAGAGGCAGTTTTACGTATACAAAACTACATTCTTTTGCTGCAACTCTCAGGACATTGATTTTTCCCTCAGTTTCCCAAAGATCAAGAATGAAGGTCTATTCTTGACGTCAATAACCTCTGACCAAGCGACCTAAAGTAATTTTAGGTGGCATATAGTTACCTTCTACCCTTATCCTTATCATTCAAGAGAGTGATCGAGTAACAACTCCTGCTTTCAGACTCTGGATCTAGTTGCCCCTTAGCCAAATCCATTCAACAACCTCTTATTGAATTTTCATATTATTATTTTTTTTTCATTTTGTTTTCCTCTGTTCACTGTATTTTTTATTACTAATGGTAACTGTTGCTTCTTTCATATATAGTTTACTCTGTTCTCTGAGAATGATTACATAAAATTGATTTCTGATTGAATGAATACATAAAATTTTAATTTACTTAAAATTTAAGAATTGCATAAATTGTCTTTATACTCTAGTTTCTTTGATTTTCTTTAAAAAACCCTCTTTTGGTCATGATATATATTTGTTTTCTTCTTCAACCTTTATATACTTCTGAATTAAACTTGCTAGCAATTTATCTCAGATGGTGGCATCTTCATTCAAAAATGAAGTAGGGGTGTAACTTCTGTTTTCTATGAAAGGGAGACAGTGTAATGGTTGATAGCTTGTCTTCTAGAATCAAGTTACTTGATTTGCATTCCAGTTCTACAATTTACTAACTGTGAAATCTTGGAGAAGTTATTTAGCACCTCTGTGTCTAAGTTTTCTTATCTGCAAAGTTTTAATATGCATCTATCTCATAAGCATTTTGTGAGAATTAAATGTATTTATATTCCTAGGACCCTTAAATAATGCTTATTATAATAAAAGCTCATTTTCAGTGTTCAATAGCTTATTGAGAATTGGAATATTTTCTGCCATATCAATAAACAAGGATGTCACAATCATCAGTGATTCTAGGTCTCCAATGTGAGCTCCTGAGTGCTAAGGGCACTCAGGGAGGAGAAAAATACCTGTGATCTAATAGCCATCAGATTGCAGTCATTCCCTACAGTGAGCCCAAGGAAGCTCAGGATGTGAAAAACACAGGTTACTGGCCTCAGGATAGCTGAGGTGCATATGAAAGGAATGATTTCACTGAACTCAGACTCTTGCATCTTCCCACACATAGAAAAGCACAAAATTCCTTAACTTAGGATATCTGGTTTCTTTCAACTAACCATCATCTCTTGATGTTCTGGCTACCTGCCCTTTGTTGCAAAACTTCTATATAACCTGACTCCTCCCCTTGCCTCCTCAGAGTAGTTTTCTCAGGGTCACTTGAGATACCGTCTCCCAGGCTTGAAGTCCGAAAAATTTCCACCAAATAAAATATAACTCAACTTTTAGGTTGTGACTATTTTTTAAGTTGACACTATTATAATATCATTCTCTAGCCATGTTTTGGTATCAATATGCTAACTTCACAAAATATACTTGGAAGTGATCCTTCTTTTTCTAGATCTGGAAACACTTTAAAAAGCAGCAGAATCATTTATTCCTTGAAGATTTAAAATAACTGAGTTATGAAATCATTTGGAAACTGTATCCATTGGAGAGGGTAGTGCTTTGACAAATTCATATTTTCTTCCTCTTCTTGGAGTAATTTTGGAAATTGATGTTTTACTGGAAAATTACACTATGTACAAAATATTAAGATGCTTTAAATATATCAATATAGAGTTTTATTTTCAATCTCTTTCCTGTTGAGGTTTAAACAATTGTGGTTCACTTTGTGGCATTTTCAGAGTCAAATTACAGCTTCATTTACCAACTTATTCTTTGTGTGTTTGTTTTCCATTCATTTCTGGTGTCGATTTTAAAAATATTTTCTTTTCCTGGGTTTTAATTTTCTAACTTATTAAGTGAAATGCTTAGTTTGATTTTTGGCACAGTGCTGGATAACTGCTTTAAAAGTGTGAAGAAATGGCTAAGAGATGCTTCTTCTATTTTTCTAATTTTAGCATGATCTATTTACATGTTCTTTGTTATGATTACATTCCCATTCATTAGTTTATTTATCCATTCTTAAGTATTATTTAGAACTAGACATTGTCCATGGTGTTGGCAGTGGTGGTAGGGCAGTGAACAATAAATTGAACCATTGTCACTGACATGAAAAAAATCCAGTGGTTAAATGTCCTTTGAGGAGAAAGAGATGCTCTTTCTCTTTCTTGGGGTCTGAATTGAAAGCCTTCTACCATGTAACATTTTGGGTCAATCATGATCGGGCATCTTTATTAAAAGTCTTGACAATTTTAACTTAGCATAAATGTATTAATACTATTGTTATTATTTATAGGGGTTCATAAAAAGTTTTTGTTTTTAAGTCAACTACCTCCTAATGTATTTTAAAAGATATGGTAACTAGGTAAGTTAGTTGGTAGTTAAGTAAACTTGACTTGGGGTTTCTGGGGAAAGACAGTGAAAAAAGTTATATTTTAGATCCTTCTTTGTCCAAAAATAAAACAATTAAAAGTAAGTTTCAAACAGTAACAGCTACAGAAATGGATGAAGGAAAATTTTAGTATGGCAAGAGGAGTTCAACAAATAGATATAAAACCAAGCTGGTTCAAAATTGGGAAAGGAGTATGTCAAGGCTGTATATTGTCATTCTGCTTATCTAAATTATATGCACTGTACATCACGCGAAATGCCAGGCTGGATGAAGCACAAGCTGGAATCAAGATTGCCAGGAGAAATATCAATAACCTCAGATATGCAGATGACACCACCTTTATGGCAGAAAGTAAAGAAGAACTAAAGAGCCTTTTGATGAAGGTGAAAGAGGAGAGTGAAAAAGCTGGTTTAAAACTTAACATTCAAAAAACGAAGATCATGGCATCTGCTCCCATCACTTCATGGCAAATAGATGGGGAAACAATGGAGACAATGACAGACTTTATTTTCTTGGGCTCCAAAATCACTGCAGATGGTGACTGCAGCCATGAAATTGAAAGATGCTTGCTCCTTGGAAGAAAAACTATGACCAACCTACACAGCATATTAAAAAGTGGAGATATTGCTGACAAAGTTCTGTCTAGTCAAAGCTATGGTTTTTCCAGTAGTCATGTATGGATGTGAGAGTTGGACCATAAAGAAGGCTGAGTGCCAAAGAATTGATGCTTTCAAACTGTGGTGTTGGAGAAGACTCTTGAGAGTCCCTTGGATTGCAAGGAGATCAAACCAGTAAATTCTAAAGGAAATCAACCCTAAATATTCATTGGAATGACTGATGCTGAAGCTAAAGCTCCAGTACTTTGGCCACCTGATGAGAAGAGCCAACTCATTTGAAAAGACCCTGATGCTGGGAAAGATTGAAGGCAGGAGGAGAAGGGGACGACAGAGGAGGAGATGGTTGGATGGCATCACCAACTCGATGGACATGAGTTTGAGCAAGCTCTGGGAATTGGTGATGGACAGGGAAGCCTGGTGTGCTGCAGTCCATGGGGCTGCAAAGAGTCAAACAAGACTGAGCAACTGACCTGAACTGAACTGAAAGGCAGAATACAATAGGCATTGTGAAGACTTCATCCATCCTGTAAGCAGTCAGGGGAAAGCAAATGAATTACATCCTTGAAAGATCACTGATCTCCACCCTTTCACTCTTCACCTCCCCTCCGGTGCAAGAATACTGGAGTGGATTGCCACTCCCTTCTCCAGGGAATCTTCCCATCCCAGGGATTGAACCTGGGTCTCCTGCATTGCAGGCAGATTCTTTACTGTCTGAGCCACAAAGGAATCCTGAGAGTAGGCCTATGTAAAAAAATAAATAAATAAAAATTCCAAAAACCTGTGTCCTGGCTAGGAGTAGGGAACTAAGGCACTGAAATTTTAGAAAAGACAATTTTTCTAATTTTTTTCACAAAATGTACATTTAGAAAAATGCATACATCATAAATGCATAAATCAGGAAAATGCATTAGTGTACATCCCAATGAATTTTCACAAAATTAAGACATTCTGCAATCACATCAAGAACAGAATATCCCTAGTTAGCCTTAGGCATCTTTCTGGGCTCCCTTCTAGTTATTTCCTACTTCTCCCCAGAGTGACTATTATTTAACTTCTAACTCCATAGATTAATTCTGTCTGCTTTTGAATTTATATATTTGGAGGATTTATGTAATAAATTCTTTTATAGTGTGATTGAGATGCCATAAAAAGTATCATAATCTGGGCAGCTTAAATGACAGAAATTTAATTTCTCATAGTTCTAGAGGCCAGAAGACCTAGATCAAGGCCACAGCATATTCAGCTTGTGGCAGGAGCTCTCTTCTTGGCTTGCACGTGGCTATCTTCTTGCTGTGTGCTCACAAGACAGAGATGGAGAGAAAATACGAGCAAGCAAGATCCCCAGTGTCTCTTCTCTTAAGAACACTAACACTATCTAATTGTGGCCATTTTTGACCTTATTTAACCTTAACTATCTCTTAAAGGTTCTATGGGCTTTGTAGGTGGCTCAGAGGTAAAGAATCTGCCTGTCAATGCAGGAGACTCAGGTTCAAGCCCTGGGTCAGGAAAATCTCCTGGAGAAGGAAATGGCAACTCACTCCAGTATTCTTGCTTGGAAAACCCCATGGACAGAGGAGCCTGGTGGGCTACAGTCCATGGGGTCACAAAAGAGTTGGACATGATTTAGCGACTAAACAACAACAAAATGGCTCTATCTCCAAACACGTCATATTGGGAGTTAAGACTTCAATGTATGAATTTTGCATCAACACATTCAATCCATCACAGATTTCTCTCTATTTTTGGTTATCATTATCTTTGTGAGATTCATCCATGTTGTTGCATGCAGTTTTAGTTTGTTTATTCTTTTTGAAAGTGAAAGTGAAAGTCTTTCAGTTGTGTACGATTCTTTGTGACCCCATGGAGTATACAGTCCATGGAATTCTCTAGGCCAGAATACTGGAGTGGGTAGCCTTTCCCTTCTCCAGGGCATCTTCCCAACCCAGGGACTGAACCCAGGTCTCCCACATTGCTGGCAGATTTTTTCCCAAATGAGCCACAAGGGAAGCCACTGTGTGGTATTCCATTGTGTGAGCATATCACAATTTATAGTTGACACATTCTTAAGCAGGTCCCAGTTTACAAATGATATGAATCTTTTGTATGTCTTTTAGTGAAAGTGTGAATACACTTCTGTTTGGTATATATCTAGAAGTTGAATTTCTGGGTCATAAGGTATATATATGATCAGGTTTAATAGGTGCTAACAAACAATTTCCCATGATGGTTGAACTAATTAATATCAACAATCTATGAGATTTCTGATTATTCCAGATCCTTGCCAACTCAGTCATTTTCATTTTAGCTATATTTTTATTGGCCATTTGGATATCCTCTTTTGTGGAGGTACTCAATGAAGCCTTGAGTCCATTTTCATATATGGTGAATTTCTAACAAAATGATATGAGAGGGAACATAGGCCAGGTCATCTACCTATAGTTGTCCAAAGCTGGACTTAACTCTTTCAATTCATGCACAACTAGGAAAATGAGGGTATTCATACCAAAGCTCTGAGGAAGAAAAAAAATTGGGTCTTAGCACCACGGAAGAAAGAGAAGAAGAATGTATCAAAGTTATTTAGGACCAAACGAAGGTTTTGACAATACAACATAAATGAGTAATAAAGACAAAAAGAAATGATAGGAAAGCTACATAAAAATTGCTACAATAAAAACCATTAAAGAAAAGAATATAGTGTAAAAAACTCCAATAGATGAAATATCTCATATAAAAAAGGCCAAAGAAATTAAAGTAAATTCCACACTGTATTAGTGTCCTTAGGGCTGTCATAGCACATTACCACAATCTGGATGACTCAAAATAACGGAAATGTATTCTCTTACAATTCTAGATGAATAGTTTCTGGTCATTGCTGGAAATCCTTAGCAGTCTTCTCTGTATCTAGACTGGTGAAACCACAAAACAAGTTCCGTGCATGCTCGGTTGTGTCCACCTCTTTGTGTCCCCCTGGACTGTAGCCTGTCAGGCTCCTCTGTCTGTGGAATTTTCCAGGCAAGAATACTGGAGTGGGTTGCCATATCCTACTCTAGGGGGGTCTTCCTTACCCAACGATCAAACCCATGTCTCCTGTGTCTTCTGCATTAGCAGGCAGGTTCTTTATCACTGAGGCACCTGTGAAGCCAGAAAACAAGTTATCCACTTCCAAAATATAATAGTGGGACAGGCATAGGATAAACATTCCTATTCCCATAGGGAGGCACTGGAAGGAATAAAGGGGTCACTGATCCCAAGCAAATCTGAAACCCAGTAGGACAAATTCCATTAAGTTCAAAGGCTGAAAATAATCATCTAAGATTTGATACTCTGTCCTCTGGGCCTCTATCAGTTGTTTTACCCTTTCAGCCTGTGGGAATGATTCTATTTTTTTCTGATCTCTGCCTTTACATCTATCTGCAGCTCTCCCCTGAATTCATTCTTTTTTTTTTTTTTTTTATTCACAGTCAGTACACTTTTACAGCCAAGTAGCTTTGTCAGTCCATTTTTTCTTTGTCTATATAGTCCTGAAGTCTGACAGTCTTCCTTCATTTTGTCCCACCATTATCTCTTTCAGTCCAGGCTGGCAATGTTTCTGTTAGTATAACAGTTTCAAAAGCCTGTTGGTCTGCCACACAATTCACAGTAATCTGTGCCATCAGACAAGAAAGTCCTCTACAGACCTTTCCTTGATAATCCTATCTCTATTCTTGGCTTTTGTTGACATGGTTGATTTGATTCACATGTTATTAATATATACTTAATCTCTTTAGCAGGAGTTTGTCCAGAATGCTTGATTCTGTCTCTAGAGCATGCCTACTGTATACACTGAGAATCTTCCAAATCATCAAATTCTGGTTCCTTATTGTTTAACAATTCCTTCTTCAATTTATCTCTTTCCTCTCACATTTTACTATAAACAGCAAGAAGGAACTAGGTGAAACCTTTCATACTTTTCTTGTATCTTCAGGTAAATATCCAAGTTCTTAACTTAGAAGTTTTGTTTTCCACCAAACTATAGAACACATTTCAGAAAAAGTTTCTTTGCTTTCTGAGAAGGACAATTTTTCTTCCATTTGACAATAATATCAGTTCAGTTCAGTCACTCAGTCGTGTCCAACTCTTTGCAATCCCATGAACCGCAGCACGCCAGGCCTCCCTGTCCATCATCAACTCCCAGAGTCTACCCAAACCCATGTCCATTGAGTCGGTGATGCCATCCAACAATCTCATCCTCTGTCATCCCTTTCTCCTCCTGCCCTCAATCTTTTCCAGCATCAGGGTCTTTTCAAATGAGTCAGCTCTTCACATCAGGTGGCCAAAGTATTGGAGTTTCAGCTTTAACATCAGTCCTACCAATGAACACTCAGGACTGATCTCCTTTAGGATGGACTGGTTGGATCTCCTTGCAGTCCAAGGGATTCTCAAGAGTCTTCTCCAACACCACACTTCAAAAGCATCAATTCTTCGGTGCTCAGCTTTCTTTATAGTCCAACTCTCATATCCATACATGACTACTGGAAAAACCATAGCCTTGACTAGACTGACCTTTGTTGGCAAAGTAATGTCTCTACTTTTTAATATGCTGTCTAAGTTGGTCATAACTTTCCTTGCAAGGAGTAAGCGTCTTTTAATTTCATGGCTTCAGTCACCATCTGCAGATTTTGGAGCCCAGAAAAATAAAGTCAGCCACTGTTTCCACTGCTTCCCCATTTATTTGCCATGAAGTGATGGGACCAGATGCCATGATCTTAGTTTTCTGAATGTTGAGCTTTAAGCCAACTTTTTCACTCTCCTCTTTCATCAAGAGGTTCTTTAGTTCTTCTTCACTTTCTGCCATAAGGGTGGTATCATCTGCATATCTGGGGTTATTAATATTTCTCCTGGCAATCTTGATTGCAGCTTGTGCTTCATCCAGCCCAGCATTTCTCATGATGTACTCTGCATATAAGTTAAATAAGCAAGGTGACAATATACAGCCTTGACATACTCCTTTTCCTATTGGGAACCAGTCTGTTGTTCCATGTCCAGTTCTAACTTTTGCTTCCTGACCTGCATATAGGTTTCTCAAGAGGCAGGTCAGGTGGTCTGGTATTCTTATCTCTTGAAGAATTTTCCACAGTTTATTGTGATCCACACTGTCAAAGGCTTTGGCATAGTCAATAAAGCAGAAACAGATGTTTTTCTGGAACTCTCTTGCTTTTTTGATGATCTATCGGATGTTGCATCAGAACCTGGAATGTTAGGTCCATGTGTCAAGGCAAACTGGAAGTGGTCAAACAGGAGATGACAAGAGTGAACATCGACATTCTAGGAATCAGCGAACTAAGATGGACTAGAATGGGTGAATTTAACTCCGATGACCATTATATCTACTACTGTGGGCAGGGATCCCTTAGAAGAAATGAAGTAGGCATCATAGTCAACAAAAGAGTCCGAAATGCAGTACTTGGATGCAATCTCAAAAACGATAGAATGATCTCTGTTCGTTTCCAAGGAAAACCACTCAATATCATGGTAATCCAAGACAATAATATATCCTTCATTTATTTCTGAGATCTCACCAAAAGCATCTTTTATGTTCATTGTTGTTCAGTCTCTAAGTCATGTCTGACTCATTGAGACCCCATGGACTGCAGCACACCAGGCTTCCCTGTCCTTCACCATCTCTCAGAGTTTGCTCAAATTCATGTCCACTGAGTCAATGATGCTATCCAACCATCTCATCCTCTGTTGCTTTCTTTTCCTCTTCCCCTCAATCTTTTCCAGCTTCAGGGTCTTTTCCAGTGAGTCGGCTCTTTGTATCAGGTGGCCAAAGTACTGGAGCTTCAGCTTCAGCATCAGTCCTTCCAATGAATGTTCAGGACTGATTTCCTTTAAGACAGACTGGTTGGATCTCTTTGCTGTCCTAGGGACTCTCAAGAGGCTTCTCCAGTACCATAATTGTAGAGCATCAATTTTTTGGCACTCAGCTTCCATTATAGTTCAACTCTTATATCCATACATGACTAGTGGAAAAACCATAGCTTTGACTATACAGACATTTGTCAGCAAGGTAATGTCTCTACTTTTTAATACACTGTTTATTTTGTCATAGCTTTTCTTCTAAGGAGCAAGCATCTTTTAATTTCATGGCTGTAGTCACTGTCCACAGGGATTTTGGAGCCCAAGAAATAAAACCTGTCACTGTTTCCACTTTTCCCCATCTATTTGCCATGGAGTGATGGGACCAGGTGCCATGATCTTAGTTTTTTGAATGTTGAGCTTTAAGTCAGCTTTTCCACTCTCTTCATTCATATTTCTACCCATATTCTGTTCATAATGATATGTGTATTTGCTAAGATTTTTTTCTCCATCATGCTCCTAACTTCTATCTGAGTCCTCATCAGAATTGCCTTTCACATACATATTTCTACTAATCATCTCTTCAAGGCAATCTAGACTTTTTCCAAGAAGTGCCTAAAAATTCTTCCAGTCTCTACCCATTTCTCAATTCTAAAGCCATTTCCACATATTTAGATATTTGTTACTGTAGCACCTCACTTTGTAGTACCAACATAAGGTGTAGATACCTAGTGTTGCCATAACAAGTTATTACAAACTAAGTAGTTTGAAAAAACACAGGTGTATTATTTTCATACCTCAGGAGGCCAGGAGTACAAAATCAACAAGGTCAGTTCTGTCTGAAGTTTGAGGAAGAAACTCTCCCATACTTCTTTCCTAATTACCAGGGACTGTTGGCAATCCTTGGCATTCCCCGGCTCATAGAAGCACTCATTACTCCTACCCTGTATCCATCTTCACATGGCCTTCATTGCCTTCATATCTGTGTCTCTCTGTCCTTTTCTGTCTTAAATGAAAGCAGGCTCATAGGATTTAGGACCCACTCTAATGCAGCATGATCTTATCTCAATTATTAGATTAATCATATCTGCAAAGACCCTATTTCCAAACGAAGTCATATTCTGAGGTTTTGGATAGATATGAATTTTTGGGAAGAGCAGACACTATTCAACCTATGACAGATACCACGGAGATTTGACCACAGAGAGATCAAGAAAAGCACGAATTCATGAATAAAAAATAAATAATGAAGTGACAGAAAAAGATGAAATGTGAGATTTCAGGACTAAGGAAACAAACTGAGGGTGCTTAATACAAAAGTCATGAATAAATTAGAATTAGTAAACTTTGACCATCTCATGCGAAGGGTTGACTCATTGGAAAAGATCCTAATGCTGGGTAGGATTGGGGGCGGGAGGAGAAGGGGACGACAGAGGATGAGATGGTTGGATGGCATCACCGACTCGATGGACATGGGTTTGGGTAGACTCCGGGAGTTGGTGATGGACAGGGAGAGCTGGCGTGCTGCAATTCATGCGGTCACAAAGAGTCAGACATGACTGAGCGACTGAACTGAACTGAACTGAGAATAGACATGTTAAAGACAGACTGTTTTGGAAAGGTTTGGGATAATCGCAGTGATTACATATAAAAGAGACAGCGATTAAAGCGATTAGAGGGCACATAATAGATATAAAGAACAAAAATAAATTTCACACAAAGATCTTCAGCATCTATGAATAAGATAAACTAAATACTGAAACAGAAAAAAGTACTCAAAGATAGAATAATGAGTATTTTTATAAAAGGAAGGGAAGAACTGAAACTACAGATTAAAGTGCTCACCATGTTCTATGAAAAACTAATGCAAGGTATTCATTATCAAGGGATATTCTGAAGAATATACTAAAATTCAAGGCCAAAGAATTCTGTAAGGATGTAGGTTTTAAAAGTCTGCATTCAGGACATTGCAAGCTTTCTATTGAGCTCTGAGAAAAGAGTTAATAAAGTTTTACAAGTCTTGTTAAGTAAGCACAAGGGCAAAGAGTATAAAACCAATGCAACAATCTCAAGAAATATTCTCACTATAGTCCGTGTCTCCCTATGATTATAATGAAACAACAACTCTGAACAACAAACAAACAAAAATGCTCTGAATTGTTCAAGGACTCCAAAAAGAAACAAAACCAATTAAATGTTGGAGAGTAAAAACTGAGTGAAATAATTCACATGGGGTGACTTTCCATTTATTCATGAATTTATCTTTCTTCTGTGACTCTATGCATGTACAGGTTTGACCTCAACCAACACATAGCAAGTTCTTCCAAATGGAACTGAGATTTAAACCACATGTACAAACTCAGCTTTAACCCAAAAACATGCCCTTCTGGAACAATGCCTACACAGGAACAACCCACACAAAAGCTTAAAAAGAGCTGAGTTGAAAACTGGACTACTCAAAAAAGTCTTGTACTAACACATGAACTTTAAATGCATGGGCCAGACCTAAAACAGATTAGCAAAGTCTCAGAAAACTGCACAGAGGTTTGAATTACCATTCATAAATATAAAACAGATCTTACTGTTTAAATCATATTGGTTTCTCTAGAGGATCACAATAGGACTCAGTCTACACAACATACCTTTTGTAATATCCAGGATATAATAGAAAATTACATACACAGAACCAAGAATATATGTCTAACTCTCAAAAAAAAAATAAAATAAAGACAAGGAACAGCTGTCATCCCTGAGATACACCTAGGTATTGGAATCATGGATATTTTATAGCTATACAACATGATGTAGAAAACCTCAACTGAAAAAACAATGGAATGAGTAAAAGTCTCATGTGATTCATAGAGAATATAAAAAAGCACAAGAAAATTTTAGAAGTGATAAATATAATAAATTAAAACAAAACTCTTACTGAAAGTTAGGCTCACAAGTGGAATGGAAATAACAGAGGAACAAATCAGTAAACTTGAAGGTAAGTCAATACAAGTTATCTAATTTGAAAAATAAAGAAAAAAAAAATTAAAAATATTTTTTTAAACCATCATCTCTCAGGAACCAGTGAGATACCTCAAAAGGTCTAATATACATGAATAGACTCCCAGAGAGTCAGTGCAAGAGATACAGAGGCACAAAAAATAGTTGAAGAAAATAATAGCTGAAAATTTTTAAATTTGATGAAAGACATAAATTTATTTATTCAAGAAGATCAGCAAACCCCAAACAGGATAAACTCGAAAAATACCATGGAAAACAAGGGAAGGAAGAAAATACTTTGGCTGAATTATAATTCAAAGATAACATATTGAAGTTTATGAGATAAAGCTAAAGATGTAATAAGAGGGAAACTTGAAATTTTAAATACTGATATTAGAAAAGAACAAATATTTAAATCAATGCCTAACATTTAAAAATAAACTGGGACTTCTCTGGTGATACAGTGGATAAGAACCCTCCTGCCAATGCAATGGACATACATTCAATCCCTGGTCTGGGAAGATCCCAGATGCCATGGAGCAAATAAGCCCATACATTGCAACTACTGAGTCTAGAGCCTTCAAGCCACAACTACTGAGCCTATGTGCTGTAACTATCAAAGTGCATGTGCTTTGAGCCTGTGCTCCAGCCCAAGAGAAGCCACCAAACTGAGAAGCCCACGCACCTCAATTAAAGTAGCTCTTCCTAGCTTCAACTAGAGAGTGTCTGCATGCAGCAACAAAGACCCAGAACAGGTAAAAATAAATTTTAAAAATAAATAAATAAAAAATAAACCCAAAGTCAGTAGAAGAAAGGAAATAATAAAGATAAGAATGGAAACAGACAAGAGAGAAAATTAACAAAGAAAAAGCTGGTTCATTGAAAAGACCTAAAAAATCAACCAACTCTTAGGTAAACTGCTCAAGAATAAAAGAAGAAAAAGAGAATCAATTGTTATGAAGGGAAATAATAAATAGATCAGCAAAGAGACTACAATTATTAAAGGATAATTAATTTAAAAAATATCCTCAAACCAAAACTACCTGAAAATTTATACACTTATAATATCTTTTTGGTAAGGAAGAATCAAATCAAATTTGCTGAACACATATTAATAGTACTCTCTGAAAAAATGGTCCAAATGGTTTTATAGATAATTTCAACCTAATTTAAAATATTTTAATGAATACTAAGGAAGGAAGGCTTCCCAGGTGGCGCTAGTGGTACAGAACCTGCCTGCCATTGCAGGAGACATAAGAGATGCAGGCTCCATCCCTGGGTTGGGAAGATCCCCTGGAGGAGAGCATGACAACCCACTACAGTATTGTTGCCTGGAGAATCCTGTGGATAGAGGAGCCTGGTGGGCATGGGGTCACAAACAGTTGGACATGACTGAAGCAACTTAACATACACAAATGAAGGAAAGCTTTCAACTTTTACTTACTAGATCAGGTGAAAAGTAATAACAAAATTTGCCCCTCCTTCATTACAAAGCTAATCCCACTTATAATATTGATACAAATATCTTTTAAAAATGCATAAATAGCATAAAGTGGACAATTAAGGAACACTACTTCCTGGCCTGGTGAGGCACACCCGAAGAATGTAAAATTGTTTACACATCAGGAAATTAATTAATATACTTCCTCACAATACTGGGCTAAAGGAGGAAAAATGATTATCTTATTCCCAATAGGGTATTTGTTGAAGATATTTGACAACAGCATAAAGAATCGACTTAATAAACATTCAAATTAGAGATAGGAGAAAGGTAAGGATTTCTAGTGTTAGCTCTATTACTAATATTGTTCAGGAAGGAATAGCCAATACAAATTAAACAAGAAAAAATAGCGATATAAATACTGGAAGGAAAAAAAGAAATGGAAAAACAGAGAAAATATTATTTGCAGGTGAAATGATTTATCTACCTAGAAAATTTAAAAGAATCACCCCAAAACTCTTTTATAATTAATAAAATAATTTTTATCAAGATGGCTACTTACAAAATAAATACACAAAAGTTAGAAACGTTCCTAAGAGTACACAACAACATATTAGATAAAAAAGGAAGAAACAATCTCACTTACAATGGTTCTAAAAAGATAAATAATAAGAAACTTAATAGAATTTCTAAGACTTTAGAAATGCATCTAAAAAACTCTATTGAGATTGATAGAGGAAATGATACTTTGTCTATGGATAGGTTAAAAAATGATCACTTAATGATAAATTATTAACTTAAGTCAATCAATCTCATTAAAACACCAGAAGATTTTATGGGAAATCAGACAAAATTTTTGTAAATATGTAAAATATGGAGAGTTTTAGAAGAGAAAAGCAATAAAAGAAGACTAGTCTAGGGACTTCCCCTGGGAGTCCAGGGGTTAAGAATCTGCATGCCAATGCAGGAGACAAGGGTTTGACCCATGGTCTGGAAACTAAGATCCTATGTGCCATGGGTCAACTAAGCCCACGCACCACAACTATTAAGCCTGTGATCTAAAGCCTGGGAGTTGCAACTACTGAAGCCCACGTGCCCTAGAGCCCAAGCTCCAGAACAAGAGAAACCACTGCAATATGAAGCTCACGTGCCACAATTAGAGAAAGCCCAGATGCAGCAAAAAAGAGCCCATGCACTGCAACAAAGACCCAGAATAGCCAAAAATAAATAAATTAATTAATTGTTAAAGAATTACAGAAAAAAAGAAGACTAGTCTACCAGATAATAAAATGTGTAATCAAGTTAAGAAAAAAAACCTAAAAGAATTTGGTAGTATAGAAGAAATAGATCTAGGAAACATAAAAAAGAGTCCAGTAATAGATAAATTCATGGGAAATCAGTGTGTTATGAGGGTGGCATATCCAAACAGAGGAGAAAGAATAGATTCACAAATAGTGTTGAAAAAATATGCTAGTATCTTGTAAAAAATAAGGTTGATTCCTAAATATCAAAAAAATTTCTAGGTACATCAGAGATTTAAAATAAAATTATAAAATTACTAGAAGAAAAGTTGGGCAAACTTCTGTATAATCTTACTATGAGGAGACTGTAAGTAGGACACAAAAACACTAAAGCCATAAATGAAAAAGTTTAAAAATTGCACTGCAAAAAGGTTGCAAGAGCAATTTTACAAGGGAAAAAAAAAGCAAAATAAATACCCCAAAATGATTAACTTGGAAAAATATTTGTAAGAGATAATAATTTACAAATGGTGATTTTTCTAAATTTACAAATGGTTTACATGAATTGTCACATAAAGGAAAACATAGAGGAAAAACATATAAAGGTGATAAAT
Organism: Giraffa tippelskirchi; assembly: GCF_054371585.1. NCBI lineage: Eukaryota > Metazoa > Chordata > Mammalia > Artiodactyla > Giraffidae > Giraffa > Giraffa tippelskirchi. The sequence goes on along the minus strand of NC_137276.1, from coordinate 125,010,882 downwards.
GTGTGTGTATGTGTGTGTGTGTGTGTGTGTGTGTGTGTGTGTGTGTGTTCAGTCATGTCTGACTCTTTGAGACCCCATGGACTATAGCCCATTAGGCTTCTCTGTCCATGGGATTTCCTAGGCAAGAACACTGGAGTGGGTCCCCATTTCCTTCTCCATATCTCCTGCATTGCATTAACACTGCTGAGCCACCGGAGTAGCCCTTAAAGGTGATAAACATTTAAGGGAAAAAAGAAATATAAATGGGTAAAAAACATGAAAAATATTCACTTTCATTCATAATTAGTTAGCAAAAGCAAAAATGGTGCTTTCTTTTATATTTTAGATTAAAAATTTTAAGTTTACTAACATTCAGTTTTGGAGAGTCTATGAAGAAATTCATGTATTTCTTCATGAATTCATGTATTTGGAGAGGTTATGTGCAGAAATTCATGTATTTCTGGTGGGAAAATAAAATATACAATTTCTTTGAAAGGTCATTTTGGCAATGATTACTCAAATTGAACAATATGAAGATTCAAACATTCTTTGCCATATAATGCAATTTGTGTAAAACATTAAACACATATGTAACCTTTGTGTGTGTGTGTATGTGTGTATTTTTCCCCTATTCCCTGAAGGATCCGTAAGAAATTATTCTTACTAGTTACATTTGGGGAGAAAGATTGGCCATGAAACGGGAAGAGAGATCTTCTTTTCATTTTATATGTTTTTGTCTACTGATTTTTAAATTTTTTTATTACACGTCCATATCACCTAAAATAAAAATTAGCCAGACCCCCAACCTTTACACACACATACACATACACACACATACACAACAAAACAAAAAAATTAAAAAGTGGCTGACAGAAGGAATGCCATTATAAAAATTGTCTTTAACTAGTTTGTATCCATTGTTCTGAACTTTTCTGACAGGAGAATTTGAAAGAGAAGGTGGGAACACTCTCATTCCTGACTGTTTATGAACTTTATTTCAGTGAAGATGAAGACCAGAATGGTCATTATGACAGGCAACTCCATTTGACTAATTTCTCTAAACTCCTGAATTGAAATACTCTTTTGTTAAAATAATCTTTCAGAGCTAAGTAGTGTTCCTGTAAAATGAAAAAGTCCAATTTCAAGAAGATTAAAAGCAGTGGCTCAATAACAGTCTAGAAACATGTAGTTTTCAACTCTGTCTTCTCTTAGGTTAAGACAGTACGATGCTGCTGACAATTTCCATTTCCCTCTGACTCGAAATGAGCATACTTTTCAGTGGTTTAAATTGACACGCAGGCTTTAGGTCTTTGCCATTTATGGTGAGGTACTCAAGAGTTTAAATTTTCTCCATTTTTTTCCCTATTTCCTCATCTCTCACTCTTTGCTTTCTGTTAAAACTGAAGACAATTCCTTCTTCCCAGTCACTTTTCTAAGATGCTGCTCTGTGCACTTCTGTTTAAATAGAAACCCTGGAGTTTGAAGACCATTTTCAAAAGGGCTTTGGGTAAGTAGGCTGAAATGCCTTTAATATGCTGCAAAATGATCTGAACCACCATCTCAGATACAAAAGTGACAATTGCCTGTTTTGCTTGCTTTATCTTATGGAAAAATCCTTCTTTTCTCAGAAAACTAAATTTATGGATTTTTTAAAGATATAAACAATTTTGTATCATAAGAAATGCAACACAGCTTTCTGCTAACCTTCTATGAAATCTCTTTTTAAAATTTGCTATAATAGGAACAGTCAAGAAAGCAAAGAACTTGTGACCTTTAAATGCTTGTGGCTTTTGTATGATCTTTACTCTGGAATCAAGTTTAAGGTCTTCACTTCCACTATATTTAATACTGCCTGCCTGGGCATTCTGTGTCACATGGCCTACTTTTATCTTTTTATAATACTTATCACTCCTTAAAACATTTTTGCTGTAATTGTTTATGATCTGTCTTGTTTACAGAATTAGGAGTAAATTTCCCATGAAGCTAGTGAAATTTAAGCTTCAGAGCCCCATCTTGCTTGAAAGTGGAAGTTACTCAGTTATGTCCTACACTCTGCGATTCCATGCACTGTAGCCCATCAGGCTCCTCTGTTCGTGGAATTCTCCAGACAAGAATACTGGAGTGGATAGCCATTCCCTTCTCCAAAGGATCTTCCTGACCCAGAGATTGAACCTGGGTCTCCTGCATTGCAGGAGGTTTCTTTACCATCTGAATCACCAGGGAAGCTCTGTCTTGCTTGGAGCCCTGTAACTGCTGGGAGTTTCTGGAAGCTGTGCAGTGTTCAGGGTGAAGAGGGCAAAGCAAGTTGTATCAGGAAGCCTTAGCATGTAAGCACATCTAGCGATTTGCTGAAGGATTTCTCAGAAGAAAGGGGTCTGAGACTCCGAGGCCAAGAAAGTGCTTGAAATTTCTTCTCTTATTCTAAATAACTACTAACTTCTGTATCTACTTTGGCACTCACAATTTATAGCTTTTTTTTTCTTAGTGAGAGCAGGCCAAATTTATGTTAACTTCAGGCTTTATGAATCCTGAGTATGTCACTGACAAGAACACAAGCCCTGTGAAAAGACCATGAAGATGCTTTCACTAGTGTTACCACAAAGCCTAGAACAGTGCTTGGCACATAGCAGGTACTTCATAAATCATTATTGAATGAATGATGAGATGTGGGAGATGAGAGAGAAGGGCATTTCAGTCAAGAGTGCAGATATAGGAACAGACATGACTTGTTCTAGAAGTCAAGGAAAATTCTGTGTTGTTGGAACATGTGGAATGATGAGGAGAGGCGAGATGCTTGGAAGCATATGCAGGGCCCAGAAAATTCTAAATGAATTGGAATATTTTACGTGTATAACATGACTGGCTTTAAATAGACTTTGGTTAGAATGTAGAAAATATATTGAGGGAGAGGTGATAGGAAAAACAGGTCTGCTGCGCTTTGATGGTGGTGACATGGACTAGAATGATGATCATAGAGATCATATATTCAGAGTGAGGGAAGTAATTCAGAATGAATAAGGGAGATCAAAGCAACAGTATTTTCTGATGCACATATATATATATATATTTATACACATAATATACACAAAAAATATACCTATCAGTTCAATTCAGTTCAGTTGCTTGGTTGTATCCGACTCTTTGCAACCCCATGGACTGCAGCATGCCAGTCTTCCTGTCCATCATCAACTCACAGAGCTTGCTCAAACTCATGTCCATCGAGTCAGTGATGCCAGCCAACCATCTAATTCTCTGTTGTTCCCTTCTCCTCCTGCCTTCAATCTTTCCCAGTATCAGGGTCTTTTCCAATGAGTCGACCCTTCTCATCATGTGGCCAAAGTATTGGAACTTTAGCTTCAGCATCAGTACTTCCACTGAATATTCAGGGTTGATTTCCTTTAGGACTGACTGGTTTGATCTCCTTGCAGTCCAAGGGACTCTCAAGCATCTTCGCCAACACCACAGTTCAAAAGCATCAGTTCTTCGGCACTCAGCTTTCTTTATACTCCAACTCTCACATCCATACATGACTACTGGAAAAATCATGGCTTTGACTAGATGGGTGTTTGTTGGCAAAGTAATGTCTCTGCTTTTTAATATGCTGTCTAGGTGTTTCATAGCTTTTCTTCCGAGGAGCAAGTGTCTTTTGATTTCATGGCTGCAGTCACTATCTGCAGTGATTTTGGAGCCCAAGAAAATAAAGTCTGTCATTGTTTCCATTGTTTCTCCTTCTATCTGCCATGGAGTGATGGGACCAGATGCCATGATCTTAGTTTTTTGAATGTTGTATGTGTGTTTATATATATATATGTATATATGTGTATATATATATATACATTTAATCTAATATATATACATTATTCATTTTCTGAACCATTTAAGAGTAAGTTGCAGAAATAATGTCCCTTTCTTCTCAAATATTTCATTGTGTATTTTCTAAAACCAAGCAATTCTCTTACAGAGCCATGAGTGAGTGTGTGTTAATCACTCAGTTGTGTCCGACTCTTTGCAATCCCATGGATCCTGCCAGGCTCCTCTGTTCATGGGATTCTCCAGGCAAGAATACTGGAGTGGGTTGCCATTTCTTCCTCCAGGGGATTTTCCAGATCCAGGGATCAAACTTGTGTCTCTCATGTCTCCTGCATTGCAAGCGAATTCTTTACATTGAGCTACCAGGGAAGCCCTACAGAGCCATAGTTAATTGATTAAAATCAGGAAATTATCTTCAGTAAAATAGTACAATTTAATTGGCAAATTTTATGGTCATTCTTTTGGCCAATTAAAAAAAAAATAAAAGATCTAAGCTTATTAACTTTTCCCAACAATATTATTGGAATGAAAATGGCCATTTAAAAAAATGAGAGCTGCTTATTCAGTATTAACTCACTATCATTTTGCATGTATGATCATTACCCTCAAGCATGCATCCAGTGTTACTACCTGGCAATTCTACTACATTTCTTTAATCTATTTAATTCTTACTCTCACAGAGACCCATGTTCAGTTCCTGGTTCGGGAAGATCCCCTGGAGGAGGGCATGGCAACCCATTCCAGTATTCTTGCTTGGAGAATCCAATGGTCAGAGGAGCCTAGTGGGCTACAGTCCATAGAGTTGCAAAGAGTCAGACATGACTTACTGACTAAACCACCACAACCACATAACTGATATCTTTTCCACTTTCATCAAGTTTCTGCAATTTTCTTGCCCCTCTTCACTTTCGGCTGATGGTCCAACTTCTTCCTTCACTGAGAAAACAGAAGCTCCCAGAAGAGCCCTCCCACACATCCCTACCACAAATCCTGTCAAACCACCCTGTACCACATCCTCTGCCTTATTATCCTACTACTAGGAAGAGGTTATTTCCCCTTCTGCCTGCAGCTGACTCTTCTGCTTGGCACTGGGTCTAACTGCTATCTTCACTTGTCCCCTCCAGGATTTGTATTCTTCAATTTCCTCTCCTCACTTTTGCATCATCAATATTTCTTTCTTCATTAGGTCATCCACATCATCATACAAACCTGACTACATCTACCACCACCACTATCTTCCCAGCTACCACCCGATCCCTCACAACAAACACAGCTAATGAGGTGTGTACACTTTCATTCTCCACTTTCTCTTCTCCCCTTTTCCCTTGATCCCACTCTATTAGCTCTAATTCCCCACTATGGTCCCACCACAGCTGTTCTTATCAAGATCAACAACCCATGTTGCCAAATCCCATGAGCATTTCCCAGCTCTCGCCTCATTTGACCTACAAGCAGCATTTGACATAGTTGATCACTCCCTCCCGGGAATACTTTCTTCCCTTAGTTTCTAGGACACTCCTTTTTACGATTTTTTTCTTTCAAGGATTATTTCTTTTCAATCTCCTTTGTTGGTTCTTCCTCATCTTTCTGAGCTCTAAACTCCTAGCTCAGTCCTCTGATTTTTTTCTCTTCCTGTTTCCATTCTGCATGAATTCACTTAGTGAATTAACGTTTGAATATCATTGGTATAGTGATATTTGCTGGTGGCAAAGCAGAGTGTTACAGGCAAACGCTCAGGAACTGGATTACCTGGCTTTGAAACTTGTCTTTCACCACTCACTAACTCTTTATTTAATAGACAAATAGTTAACTTCTCTGTGCCTCAATTTCCTCATCTGTTAAGTGGGGATAATTATAGTACTTTCTCACCAATTTTTTGAGACTTTATATTAGTCAATTTTAACCTGGAAACCACTTGAACTATTTACAACAAATGGAATTTAATGTATTTGTTAGTAAGAAAACTAATTAGAAGCTGAGAAGCTAACAAAGGGCTGGTGAGAAAATCCAGATGTTAGTAACTCAGTAAGCCACTACCACTACCTGGAGGGAAAAAGCAAGACTTAGTATAAAATTAATATTCAAGACAGTATAATACTGTCATGAGAATACATAAAGATCGATTCAACAGAATGGAACATCCAAAAACAGTCTCTCACATTTATGGTCAATTGAATTTTGAAAAAAAGGTGTCAACCTTACTCAATGGAGGAAGTAAATTATTTTTAAAAATTGGTGCTAGAAAAACTGCATATACATTTGGAGAAAAACCTGTATATCATATATGAAAACTAACTTGAAATAAATCACAGAGCTAAACTTGAAAGTTAAAATTATAAAATATCTAGAAGAAAACATAGAAGAAATTTTGCAACTTTGGAGTACGTAAAAAATCTTTTGGACATAAATATACAAACCATAGAAGAAATGTGATAAATCAGATTTCAACAAAATTAAAAGTTCTGCTTTTCAACATACACTGTTCTTCAAAAGAAAAGGCAAACCACAAACTGGAGAAAATATTCGCTATGCATGTATCTGACAAAGGAGTAGTATTCAGAATTCAGTAGTATTCAGAAAATATTTTCTATGCATGTATCTGAAAAAGGAGTAATCTTCAGAACCCTTGTGTGTGTGTGTTAGACGCTCAGTCGTGTCTGACTCTCTGCAGCCCCATGGACTGTATGTAGCTCACCAGTCTACTCTGTCCACGGAATTCTCCAGGCAAGAATACTGGAGTGCGTTGCTATTTCCTTCTCCAGAGGATCTTCCCGACCCAGGGATCGAACCCAGTCTCCTGCATTGCAAGTGAATTCTTTACTGTCTGAGCCACCAAGGAAGCTCAGTAAAACTCTTAGAACTCAGTAATAAAAAGGTAAATGATACTCAGCAATAAGAGGAAACAGACTACTGATACAACATGAATGAAATCACAAAAATATTGGTCTTGACTGAAAGAAGTCAGTCCAAAGATTATATGCTATAACATAATCTATGCTATAGGGACAGAAAACAGAGCAGTTGTTGCCTGGGGCCTGTAGTGGCTGGGGAAAGGACTAGGACAAGTTCTGGAGGTAATGGTAAACACTCTGTATCTTGTTTGCAATGATAGTTACACAAGTGTATACATGTGTCAAAACACATCAAACTGAACACTTTAAATTGGTATGTCTAATTGTTTATGAATTATACCTCAATGAAGTCTATTTTAAAAAAATTAAAAAGAATTTAATGTGTTCAAACATGAATTATTAATTTTTTCCTGAAAACTGTGGCTTTCACAATCTTCCCCATCTCAAAACATGACAAATATATTTCTCCAGTTGCTCAGGCCATAAATACTGGAGTCTTTCATGATATTCTGTGTCACATATCACTTCCAACCCATTAAAAAATTCCACCACTTTTACCTTCAGAATACATTCTTTTGATGGGAATATAAATCAGTGTAACCACTGTGGGAAAAAGTATGGGAATTCCAAACAAAAACACTAATTTGAAAAAGAGATATGTATCATCATGTTCTCTGTAGCATATTTACAGTAGCCTAGATATGGAAACAACCGAGGTGTTCAACAATGAATGAATGAATAAAAAAGTTGTAAAGAACTTTCAGTTTCCTTGAACTATGCCTTAACAAACCCGAACTTATTTAAGTCATATATACAATGAAATATTATTCAGCCCTAAAATAGAATGAAATCTAGCCATTTGTGACAGCACAGACAGACCTCGACAGAGAAAGACAAATAATCATATAATCTCCTTTAGATGTGGAATTTAAACAAATAGACAAACTCAAACTCATAGATACAGAGAACAGATTGGTGGCTGTAAGAGTTGGGGGTGGGGAGTAGGAGAAATGGGTGAGCTGAGTTTTTCTTTCTGGTTTAAAGAAATTAAATATAAATCTTAAAATATAAATATTATATGGAAATATACATACACATATATAAATGTGTTTTATATATATATATATATATATGTATGTATGTGTGTGTGTGTATATATATATATAGAGAGAGAGAGAGCTATCTCCTGATATGATCACTTCTCCCCTTCACCACAACTAAACTGGTTCAAGATTACCACAGCTGTCTCCTGAGTGTTTTTGCTTTTCTTTTCTGAGTGGTCTTTTTTCTTCTATTTCCGCCCCCTTTCCTTCCCTGCACAGTTTTTCTCAGCAACCACCAGGTCATTCATAGTAACTTTCTGCTCAGAACTCTCTATTGGTAACTTGTCAAACTCAGAATAAGAGACAACTTTCTCACCGGCTGACCAGGCTTAGCTCTCATCATCAGCCCCTGTTCCCTCCTCATCTCCTTCACTCTCATCAGTGCTCCTCGCACCCACTGAAATCCTTGCTGCTTCTCAGACACCAAGAACACTCTGACATCAGGTCTTTGTGCTTGCTCCTCCCTGAAGGAGACGTGTCCTCTCTGTACGTCTACACAGCTCGGCCACTCGCTTCTTTCAGGTCCTCCTTCCAGGCCACCTTCTCAGAGAAGGCTTCACCCACTGTTTATGAAATAGCACTCCTAGTAATCTCTGCTCCTTTTTGTTACTTTATTTTTATTCTCAGCCTTTGTAACTCCCAGAATTATTTGTTTAATTGCTTTTTTTTTTTTTTGGTCTTTTCCTCACATGAAATATAACAGAATTAGAATGTTGTTTTAGTTTTTATACATCTCTAGCACCTGGAAAATACACTCAGCAAATATTAATTTTTTCATTATTCATATATAATGCATATAATGCCTGCTTTCCATTACAATATGTAAGTATATTAAAAATATATTTGTATTATATGTAATACATGTTATAGTAATATTATTATTATATTTTTAAATTATTGTTAATAGTTTAATTATTATTAAACAACATACAATAAACTTTTAAATGAATGAATAAATGGCTTTACTCTGGAGTCACTATACACATGTGTATTTTTTATATTTTCTCCTTTATTGGTGGCACAGTGGTAAAGAATCCGACTGTCAATGCAGGAGACACAAGAGAGGCACATTTGATCTCTGGGCTGGGAAGACCCCCTGGAGTAGCCTTAAATGCTCCAGTAATGTTGCCTGAAAAATTCCATGGACAGACAAGCCTGATGGGCTATAGTCCATGGGGCCACAAGGAGTCAGACACAACTGAGCACCTACACACCATTCTTGGTATGGAAGTTTCATTTTTCATCCATCAGGGTTCCCTGAAACAATCATCTGTCTTCATGTTTCTTTGAGTGTCTCCACCAGAGTCAGTGAACACATTGAGTGGGCCTTGTCATATTCCCTCCCGGAGTCCATGGTAAACCTAAGTAACTCATCCTGGTTTCCTTCCCATGAGCTAGTGTACTTTACCATCCTGCTCGACCGAGAACTCCAGGCAGCCACCTCTAATTGATGAGATCTGGCAGGGCAGGCAATATGAAACCTGTTTGTTATCCTGGATATAAATTTAAACTTTCTTTGGTTGTTGTTTTAGGCTTGATTTCCAAACTGACCGAGAGACCTAGACCCATGGGGTAAAATGGAAATCACATGTTCTTCAAAATTCTTCCAGTTTTGTTAGGAAGGACCAAAGAGGCAAATTGTGTGTTAATGACTACTGCATATTTTATGAAGACCCAAGGGGGTTGGTTTCAAAATAAAACTCCTGCTTCTCCTTCATCTGTGTCTTAACAAAAATCTCAACGTAATTGAGTCATATTCCTCCTTAGCCTCCTGAGAGCTAATCAATCACAGATCGCTAAGGCATGTACAGAAAACCTTAAAAATTGTTTGCTTTGTTTATAAGGAGAGCCCTTTATGAACAAAGCTCTGCACCTCTTCTGAAGTGAGGCAGACTGTACAAAGTCAGAGAAACATCACTTCCAATCTCCGGCTCCTAAAATAAAATTGATAACTACAGTCCTTATTTCTAATGAGGTTTCTGGATGTACAGTAAGATATTTATTATTACCAGGAGATCGCTGGGACAGGAAAAGCATACCTGGAGGGAAAAATAAATCTTAGCAAACAACCCATGCACATTCTGCCATGTGTCTAAGACTCAGGAATTTACTAGTGGCTAATTTTTTTTCTGGTTGAGGAACACACATGCCCAAATCCTCTTTATGATTTATGATAATGACCTTAGATAGGTTAAAGTCCTCCTATGCTAGTTTCTCTCCATACACAGTAACTCAGAACTTGAATCTCATTGTTGAGATGAAGACATTTCTTAGATAAGACTCTGAAGGCTAGCTTTTACTTGTACATTCTAAAAATCTGCAGCTTGAATCTTTTAGGCAATTGGCCAAATTTTCTATATCCATTAATTTAGATACTACTCTAATTTTGAATCTGTTGGTATCTTTGGTTTAAGGAATATCTCCCAGTGTCAGTGAATTAATTTCCATATTACTTTGAGTTTATTCTGGCCCAAGGGAAGATAATTACATGGTATTTTAATTAACCTTTAATTAGCCTTTTTGTGGTTACTGACCACTAATGGATTAATTTTTAAAAATAGAACAGAGATGTATCTGTTCATTGTATTCACTATAAACTGAATACTCTTTTTGAAGTGTCCACAATTGTTTCATCGTTGCATCTTGTTATTAGTTTAGTGTGCCATGTCAGCCCTGAAGAATTGGTTGAATGTTTTAGCATCAACAGGAAACAATTTTTAACAACAACAACAAATGTTGTATTTTAACTTTGAATTGCCTCTTACTTTATCCTCAAACTTTAAAAACATAATGTCTTCAATAAACGGCGTTGGATAAACTGGACAGTTCAGTTTAGTTCAGTCACTCAGTCATGTCCGACTCTTTGCAACCCCATGAATCGCAGCACGCCAGGCCTCCTTGTCCATCACCAACTCCTGGAGTTTACTCAAACTCATCTCCATTGAGTCGGTGATGCCATCCAGCCATCTCATCCTCTGTCATCCCCTTCTCCTCCTGCCCTCAATCCTTCCCAGCATCAGGGTCTTTTCCAATGAGTCAACTCTTTGCATGAGGTGGTCAGAGTATTGGAGTTTCAGCCTCAACATCAGTCCTTCCAATGAACAACCAGGACTGATCTCCTTTAGGATGGACTGGTTGGATCTCCTTGCAGTCCAAGGGACTCTCAAGAGTCTTCTCCAACACCACAGTTCAAAAGCATCAATTCTTCGGTGCTCAACTTTCTTCACAGTCCAACTCTCAACATCCATACATGACCACTGGAACAACCATAGCGTTGACTAGACGGACTTTTGTTGGCAAAGTAATGTCTCTGCTTTTTAATATGCTATCTAGGTTGGTCATAACTTTCCTTCCAAGGAGTAAGCATCTTTTAATTTCATGGCTGCAATCACCATCTGCAGTGATTTTGGAGCCCCCCAAAATAAAGTCTGACACTGTTTCCATCTATTTGCCATGAAGTGATAGGACAAGATGCCATGATCTTAGTTTTCTGAATGTTGAGCTTTAAGCCAACTTTGTCACTCTCCTCTTTCACTTTCATCAGGAGGCTCTTTAGTTCCTCCTCACATTCTGCCATAAGAGTGGTGTCATCTACATATCTGAGGTTATTGATATTTCTCCTGGCAATCTTTATTCTGGCTTGTGCTTCACCCAGCCCAGCGTTTCTCATGATGTACTCTGAATATAAGTTAAATAAGCAGGGTGACAATATACAGCCTTGACGTACTCCTTTTCCTATCTGGAACCAGTCTAGTGTCCAGTTCTAACTCTTGCTTCCCGATCTGCATACAGGTTTCTCAAGAGGCAGGTCAGGTGGTCTGGTATTCCCATCTCTTTCAGAATTTTCCACAGTTTATTGTGATCCACACAGTCAAAGGCTTTGGCATAGTCAATAGAGCAGAAATAGATGTTTTTTTGGAACTCTCTTGCTTTTTCGATGATCCAGTGGATGTTGGCAGTTTGATCTCTGGTTCCTCTGCCTTTTCTAAAACCAGCTTGAACATCTGGAAGTTCACGGTTCACGTATTGCTGAAGCCTGGCTTGGAGAATTTTGAGCATTACTTTACTAGTGTGTGAGATGAGTGCAATTGTGTGGTAGTTTGAGCATTCTTTGGCATTGCCTTTCTGAGCGCCAGGCTGCAATGGTGCAGGAGCGGCCAAGAGGCGCAACCCCACGTCCGAGGTCAGGGGCGGCGGCCGAGAGGAGCTACCCCACATCCAAGGAGCGGTGGCTGCGCAGGAGCAGGAGGGCCGAGAGGAGCTACTCCAGGTCAGGAGGGGTGACAGTGATGAGATAACCCTCGTCCAAGGTAAGGAGCAGCGGCTGCGCTTTGCTGGTGCAGCCGTGAAGAGATACCCCACGTCCAAGGTAAGAGAAACCCAAGTAAGACGGTAGGTGTTGCGAGAGGGCATCAGAGGGCAGACACACCAAAACCATAATCACAGAAAACTAGCCAATCTGATCACACGGACCACAGCCTTGTCTAACTCAATGAAACTAAACCATGCTGTGTGGGGCCACCCAAGATGGACGGGTCATGGTGGAGAGGTCTGACAGAATGTGGTCCACTGGAGAAGGGAATGGCAAACCACTTCAGTATTCTTGCCCTGAGAACCCCATGAACAGTATGAAAAGGCAAAATGATAGGATACTGAAAGAGGAACTCCCCAGGTTGGTAGGTGCCCAATATGCTACTGGAGATCAGTGGAGAAATAACTCCAGAAAGAATGATGGGATGGAGCCAAAGCAAAAACAATAACCAGTTGTGGATGTGACTGGTGATAGAAGCAAGGTCTGATGCTGTAAATAGCAATATTGCATAAACTGGAAAGCTATATGCAAAAGAATGAAACTGGGTGTCTTTCTGCACCATGCACAGAAATCAACTCAAAGTGGATTATACACTTAAATGTAAGACCTGAAACCATAAAACTTCTAGGAAAAAACATAGACAGTAGCTCTCTGATGTTGATGGTATCATTATTTTCTTAGATCTGTTTCCTTAGGCAAGGGAAACAAAAGCAAAAATAAGCAAATGAAACTACATCAAACTAAATAGCCTTTGCATATCAACCAAAAAAAAAGGCCATCTACTGAATGGTAGATAAGATTTCCAAATGATAAGTAGTTAACATCAAAAATTTATTTTGAATATTCATAAAACTCAGTAACCAAAAAAAGAAAAAAAAAAGGAAGAAAGAAACCAATCAAAAATTGTAGAGGACCTAAATAGAAGTTTTTCCAACAAACATATACAGATGGCCACAGAAAGAAAGAAACTAATAAAAAATTGTAGAGAACCTAAATAGAAGTTTTTCCAATGAACGTATACAGATGGCCACAGACACATGAAAAGATGGTCAACATAGCTAATCATCATGGAAATGTAAATCAAAATCACTGTAAGTTATGACCTCATACCTGTCAAAATAGCTATCATCAGAGTAAAAAATAAAAGTGTTGAATTGGACGCAGAGAAAAAGGAAACTCTGTGTGTTATCGGTGGAAATGTAAATTGGTGTAGCCTCTATGGAAAATGGTACAAAATAAAAAATAGAACTACCATACAATTCGGCATTCTACTTCTGGGTATTTATTCAGAGAGACTGAAAAACCTAATACAAAAAGATAGATGCCACCCCAATTCATTGTAGCACTATTTAAAATAGCTGAGATATGGGCTTTCCAGGTGGAACAGAGGTGAAGAATCTGGTTGCCAATGCAGGAGGCACAGGCTCAATCCCTGAGTTGGGAACATCCCCTGGAGAAGGAAATGGCAACCTGCTCCAGTATTCTTGCCTGGAAAATTCCATGGACAGAGGAGCCTGGCAGGCTACAGTCCATGAAGTTGCAGAGAGTTGGACATGATTGAGCACACACACTTCAACCAACCAAATTATGGAAGCAACCTGCGTTCATGGACAGAAGACATTGTACACGCACACACACACTACAGAGAGGAATATTAATCAGCCAATAAAAGGAATAAAATTTTGCCATTCCTGACAATATGGATGAATTTAGATGGTATTACACTATGTTAAACGAGTCAGACAAAAACAAATACTGTGTGATTTCACTTATTTGTAGAATCCAAAAAAAAAAAAAATGAATATAAGAAAGCAGAAACAGATTCATATAAAACTGGTGGTTCCCAGGTCAGAGAGGGTAAAGGGATGAACAAAATAGGGAAGGGGGTTAAAAGGGACAAACTTTCAGTTATAAAATAAAGTTAGTTCCCAGTGACTTATAAAAAGTAAGTCACTGGGAAGTAATATACAGCATAGAAAATATAGTCAATAATATTGCAATAACTTTGCATGAGACAGACAGTAACCAGATTGGAGTAATCATTTTGTAATGTATAAAAATACTGAATCACTATGTAATATACCTGAAATCAATATAATATTGTAAGTTAATTATACTTCAATAGAAAAAAAAACCTAATGAAATAATATATATTCTCATCAAACTATGAATTTTCATTTTATTGGTATTTATATCAATTGACATTTTAATTTGATCTATTAAAATGAAGTATGTTGTTCATAGCTCCTACCATGGTTTTGAACGGATAACAGTTGTTTTTGAAATATATAACTTGCAAATAAGGAAAAGCTTAAAACAGTACATTTGGCCTTGAAGGTAAGCAATACTGTCTTCTAACATTAGCAATATATTAAGAGATTTCAGTGTATTTGCTTCTTTTCACACTCACAGTGGTTTATCAAAAGGCTGTAAAGACACAGTGATATCTAGAATCGTTTTGCTCAAGTCTGAGTTTGTTCCTGAACTTTTGAGACAGTCAAAATTTCTTTAGAATAATTGTTCCTTCCATTTCCAACAAATGGGACTTTGAGAAAGTTATTTCTCTTCTCTGACTCTCAGCTTCCCCTTGTATAAAATGTGGATAGTCTTCTTTCAAGGATGTGATCAGACATAAAAGTAGGAACATGGGAAGCAGGTAGTGGAGTATTTGGTACACTCTATGGGCTTCTTCCCCGATGACGTGTCTTTCTTTTCCCAATTCCTGTCTTTAGACTGTTCTGACTCCTCCCCACGCCCAGATCTTACGTGACAGGCTCCTTTCCAACATTTAGATCTCACTCATCAGAGAAGAATCACCCACTCTAACCTCCATCCCTAATCTGTTGCAAAACAACATATCATTTTATAGTCCTTTTAGCCCATATTACTAGACACTATTACCTTGTTTTTCTGGTTACTTGATTATTTTCTGTCTCTTTAGAGAATTAAAGATCTTAGAGATCTTTAATTGGGCATCAACTCAGGGCATTGTCTGTATTTCTTTTCATGGAATCACCTGAGCCTAGAAGAGGGCCTGACACATAATAAGCAATTAAATGAATGAATAAATGGTGGTCATCACCCCTTTCCTGTAGCTGAGTTCACTGGCATTCCAAAAGAAAAGCAGAACCATCTATCTAGTGTGGCATTTACCCATGCATAAATAGATTGCTAGAAATCAGTAAATAGATAACTTAAAACAAGCAAAATAATCAAACTTTTATTTGATTGTGCTGATGAAAAGTGAAAATATACTGGAGGTAAATTTCATTCATTCTTTCAATAAACCTCTTTGAGCAAATATTATGTGCTAAGGATTGAGCCAGTTACTGAGTTTAAGATATAGAAAGGAAAGAATTCATATATTTAAAAAGCACCTAATCCAACCTAATCTAAGCCATTTATGCATTTAATCTGTTGCCTTTAAGCCATCTATGACTGTAACACTGTTAAAATGCTATATGAAAGCAATGCCAAGGGATTCTGTGGAAGGAAGCCCAAGACAAAGAAGCCTCTACAGCAGTGATATTTGACCTGGATTTCAGAGACCGAGTGGAGGTTCTCAGGGTAGAGAAAGGAGAAAGAGCATTAAGGAAATAAATCAGCATTAGCAAAGGCCCAGAACAGTCTTGGCATTCTATGTGTATATGAGACAGGGGAGATCGTGGGGAAGAATTAACCAATAGCCTTCAAGTCTGAATAGCACAGGAAGAAGTGGCAGGACTAGAAAGGTAAATTGGAGCCATGAAGAACCATAAATACTTTACCCAGGGCTTTAGACTCTAAAATGTAGGTAATGAGGAGTGTAAACTTGATCAAATCTGCATTGTAGAAAGATCTAGATGACTGTGTAGAAAGGGAAGCATTGTGCAGAAGAAAGGAGAGAGATAGGAGACATTACAAGTTTAGAGCTGGGATCCTTTTTAACAGTCCAGGCAATAAATCGAGAAGCCCTGATCTGAGAAGGTCCCTAGTAAAATCCAAAGAGAAAGATGGAGTTGAGGGAAATTCATTAGGGTAGTTTTGTTAAATGAAAGATGATTCTGGAAAGGGCTAAGTATATTGATAAATATTAGAAACGCAAAGGGAAGAACTAGACATCAATATTTGGAATGTTGGGAGGTGTCTGCAAGATACTTAGACTTACAGATCTACTGGGGAGTTTAATATTTGAATGAATGAAAGTTAGAATTTGAACATTAGAATTACTGAGTGGTCAGATGGACAGAAGAAAGTAGTGAGCCTGGAAAATTCTTGTTTAGAGATATAAAAAAAGACATATAAAAAAAGATATATGCCCTGTCCCTGGGCATATATCTTTCTACATTTTTGTTTATCAAGAGCACACTCAAATACTTAGATATTTATATTAAGCTTATGTTTCTTAAAAGGAAGCAGGATTCTGTATTTGAGTTAATTAAGCATTTAACTAAATTCAGCGATGATAAAATAGTTTGATACTCAAATAATAATCATTTATTAATTGCTTACTATGTCTAGGCACTAAGATAAGCTTTTTCCATGAATTAACTCCTTTAATCCTCATTTTGTGAAGTAGTTACTACTATTGTTCTCTCCGTTTTACAGAAGAGGAAGCAAACGCACAGAGAGGATAAAGAATTTGCCCAAGTCACACAGCCAATCAGTGTGCAGATGGGATTTAAATCCCAGCCCCTTGGACAACCTTATGTCTCTCTGACATCCTATAGCATGTTTCTCATGTCAGTTAGACTCTGTGGCATCAGGCAGGCTACCATGCTCCTGCGTGTGGTATATTTTAGGGAAACACGTTCTTAACCTCTTTACTTCTTTTAACTACTTGAGTTGTCCGACATAGGCTGTAAGGGCCTTCATGAACAGATACTAAGCTTTTAAGGACAAAAACAGACACCCACAAACTCCTAGCATTCAAAGTTTTGTGGCAGCAGTTTTCCCAGAGACTAGCATGAGGCAAGCATGCAGTAGACCGAATCAATCCAGGTGCTGCTAGGGATGCTCATAGCTGCATTGGCCAGAGGTGCAGAATCTGTGAGTGGTCCTCACATAGGCCTTTCTTAGGAATTTCCACTGTCTCTAAGGTTTGCAAAAATCTGATACCTGGTGTCTGTTAATCTCTACAAAAGTCTGACACCACCTGGGTTCTACTTTGTCTCCATCTTTGCTTACACATCTCTCTTACACCTGAGGTCAGGTTTCAGGAGAACAAATTAGGAGCCCATCACCGTTTATCTCTGGCCATCATGCAGGCATTGTCAGCAGAGCAGACACTCTGTTAATATGTCTCTATTTTATTTGTCTTCTCCATTGGTGAGCACATGGCCACCGTGGCTAGGCTGCACATCCCGGTGCTCTCAGAGTCAGAAGTAGAGTTGTGAATGTCACAGACATTCTGCTCCATTTTCTCAAGAAACTGCATCTCTCATCATCTGTCCCTCAGGCCATACCTAACAAGCCCAATTCCTTTTTTTTTTTTTAATTCCAGAAGCCTCCAACTATTTGGAGACAAGTATTACATTCAGCAGGTCTTGTTTCTCAAGTTAAGAAATCCTGGTTTTTCAGCTTCTTCTCATGTAATATGATTTTCAGTGACTTCATAGCTCTTTCTGTGCACCCAAAGATATTTGCTACAATTCTCCTCTACTTCTATACAGATAGGACCACTTTTTTGTTGCTGCTGTTGTTCAGTCATTAAGTCATGTCCGAACTCCATGGACTGTAGCCTGCCAGGCTCCTCTGTCCATAGAATTCTCCAGACAAGAGTACTGCAGTGGGTTGCCACTTCCTTCTCCAGGGGAATCTTCCCAATCCAGGGATTGAACCTGCATCTCCTGCATTGGCAGGTGAACTTTTTACCACTGAGCCACCAGGGAAGCCCCAGGACCACTTTTATTTATTGTTAAATAAAATTTTCTATTATGGTTTCTATACATATTAATATGAATATTTATAGGAAATTTATCCTTTTGACAAAAATTCCTATTTCTGTGTTACACTCAAATTCCTAAATTCCTTAACCACAATCGCCAAATCAGGGCAATATCAATGGAAAAGTATCTAAAAAACAGCCACATGTTAATAATGGCAATTCCAACAGAAAAAAATGAAATAATATCATTATGTGAGACTAAGACTGAATAACATGAAAGTTGCCCTCTTTTACAACTTTATTTGTCCTCTCCTTAGACTACCAGCCTTATTTATTATTTTTGTGCAAATAACATGAATCATCACATATATTAAATTAAGCATGGGCAGATAATATTTTGGCTTCTCTGGTAGCTCAGGTGGTAAAGAATCTCCCTGCAATGCAGGAGACTGGGATGCAATCCTTGTATGATCCCCTGGAGAAGGGAATGGCTACCCGCTCCAGGATTCTTGCCTGGAGAATTCCATGAAAAGGGGAGCCTGGTGAGCTACTGTCTGTGGGGTCGCAAAGAGTCAGACATGACCGAGTGACTAAGACACACAGGGAATATTTAGAACAGCATAAGGTAAAATGCTAATAGCATAGGATATATCAGTGTAAAACAGATTTCAAGACTCCAAGTAAACTTTGATAGTTAATAATAATTTTTAAAAAATTAGAACTGAACTATTCAAAGCCAAGAGCCTGGGTAGTATAAATTCCTCCAAACTCATACACTATACATCTTTATATACACACTTGGCACAAATCTCTCAATGTAGGCATAAATCCAGCCACTGCAGGCACAAATTCCTACCAGATAAGGAATCTCACTCCTCAGTTCCCAGCAATGACAGTGAACAGCCCTAATTCATACTCAGTGAGGGGGCCACACCATTGTTCCCAACACTAAAAACCCCACTGCTTATTTTTATTCCCACCACATTCCATAGAGTTCCAACTCATGTTCTGAGTAGTTTCCAAGAATGTCTTTGTATTCTTATCTCGGTGTCCTCTGAGACTGTAAATGCTCTGCCCAACACCCTTACTCCCTCAGATGAACAGCTGAACCATCTTTGGAGCCGTTTTCCTTTCTTGGACCTCTCCTTCCTTGCTCCACGGGATCACCTCAACTCCAGGTTAAGTTGTGCATTTCCCTGAAGATCCGGGTGTTCTTTTTCTTTGCCTTACAGCCACTCTCTTTCTGAGCTTCAGAACTTGATGGCTGGCTGTTAAGAGAGAGGGATTCTCTACAGACCACTCTCTATGATTCTGACCTTTTCTATCAGCAGGCTTCAGTGAACAGCTCTTAGAAAGTGCCCAGTGTAACACTTTCTGGGAGTAGTTTCATTCTCCTGTTATCATTTTTAATCTGAAGCATTTTTTTTTCAAAACAAAATCTGAGAAACTGAAAATATTAATGATATAAAACTGAGGAGCAGATTCAGATGTTGGGGGCTGAAGTCCTAGTTGTCTTCTCTCCAGACCAATGATCGAAGGGAACTTGGAAACTCTATGAAGAGCAATGTCTTAACCTGGATCCTTTAAGTCTAAATAAAGTCTCTTTACTTCTTTCTTCCTTCCCTCCTCCCCTCTTATTTATTTATTTATCTCGTTGTACATGTGTGTGTTAGTCTCTCAGTTGAGTCTGACTCTTTGTGATCCCATGGACTGTAGCCCGCCAGGCTACTCCATCCATGGGATTTTCCAAGCAAGAATATTGGAGTAGGTTGCCATTTCCTTCTCCACAGGATCTTTCTGAGCCAGGGATCAAACCCGGGTCTCCCCCATTGCAGGCAGACTCTTTACCATCTGAGCCACCAGGGAAGCCTGGTGCATAAACTTCACTTTTCCTTTGTAGACCTAAAACTTCCCTTCCAGTTTATTCTGAAAATGGTTTCTTGTCTTTCCCTTCTGTGTTAACAGATCCTTTAACGTTGCCTGCATGAAAACACTGATTTTACTGAATGTAGATCGTTTCCCTGTACTATTTTTATTTTTTCAGTAAGTGTTTGCTGAATACTTATTATGTTCCTGGTACTAGAAAAACAAACAAAAATCCCTGTACTTATGGTATTCCCATTGCAGCTGGGGTAAAACAGATGATAGGCACAATAAACAAGTCAATTATTTATTAGAAATTCATAAAGAGTAGAGAGATAAATAGATTAGGGAGGTGAATATGGAGTTGGGGAGATTTGTTTCCATTTTAAATTGTGCACTGCAAAGAACGAGCAGCAGCAAAATCTAGGGTAGCAGCATGGGGAGGTGGGGAGGTGCTTCCTCAGGTGGCAACACATTTGGCAAGCTGGAGGAATAGCAAAGAAGGCCGAGTGGATGGAGGGGTACAAGCAAAGCTGAAAGTACGAGATGGATTCAAAGGGACACACAGGCCAATCTTGCAGAGCCTTCGAAACTGTTACAAGGACCTTGGCTTTTGTCCTGAGTAAGAATGGGAGTCATTGAAGAGTTCTGATGATAACATACTCTGGTTTATACTCTTCAGGTATCACTTGGTTGCCAGATGTGAAGAGACTGCAGGAGAGCAAAGGTGGAAGAAGGGGGGCTGTGAAACTGTAACTCAGATTGGGACTTGAAGCCACAGTCTTTTAACTGAGATCACACATGTGGTCTCAGAACTTAATGAAACTCAGTTCTTGATATCTTGACACAGAAAGAATTCAGTGAGAGACAAAGTGATAGATAAACGAATTTGTTCAGGAAAAAATACTACACAGACAGAATGTGGGACATCTCAGAAGGCAAGAGGTACCAGGGTATGGGGTTGTCAGATTTTACAGAGGTGGGTAATTTCATAGGCTAATAAGTGAGAGTATTTCAGCTATTTTGGGGGAAGGGTGGGGATTTCCAGAAAACTGGGACACCACCCACCTCTTGATCCTTTATAGTCAGTCTTGAAACTGTCATGACACCTCTGGGTGTGTCATTTAGCGTACTGAAGTGTTATAGTGAGTGTATACTGAGGCTCAAGGTCTACTGGAAGTCTCATCGGCCATCTTGGGCCTAGTTGGTTCTTATTAGTTTATCTTATGTCCTTGTGACAACGTCATTCTTTTAAAGGTTTTGCACTGCCCGCTACCCTCCTCTTTCAGCCATTCAGTTCAGTTCAGTTCAGTTCAGTCGCTCAGTCGTGTCCGACTCTTTGTGACCCCATGAATTGCAGTACGCCAGGCCTCTCTGTCCATCACCAACTCCCGGAGTCTACCCAAACCTATGTCCATCGAGTCGGTGATGCCATCCAACCATCTCATCCTCTGTTGTCCCCTTCTCCTCCCGCCCTCAATCCTACCCAGCATTAGGGTCTTTTCCAATGAGTCAACCCTTCGCATGAGGTGCCCAAAGTATTGGAGTTTCAGCTTCAACATCAGACCTTCCAATGAACACCCAGGATTGATCTCTTTTACGATGGATTGATTGGATCTCCTTGCAGTCCAAGGGACTCTCAAGAGTCTTCTCCAACACCACAGTTCAAAAGCATCAATTCTTCGGCGCTCAGCTTTCTTCACTGTCCAACTCTCACATCCATACATGACCACTGGAAAAACCATAGCCTTGACTAGACAGACTTTTGTTGGCAAAGTAATGTCTCTGCTTTTAAATATGCTATCTAGGTTGGCCATAACCTTCCTTCCAAGGAGTAAGCGTCTTTTAATTTCATGGCTGCAATCACCATCAGCAGTGATTTTGGAGCCCAAAAAAATAAAGTCTGACACTGTTTCCACTGTTTCCCCTTCTATTTCCCATGAAGTGATGGGACCAGATGCCATGATCTTAGTTTTCTGAACGTTGAGCTTTAAGCCAACTTTTTCACTTTCCTCTTTCACCTTCATCAAGAGGCTCTTTAGTTCTTCTTCACTCTCTGCCATTACAGCCATTACTTTATAAAAATTTTTGATTCTCTAATTTATTTCAAATAATATATTGTTGTTTTTTTAATCACTCAGTTATGTCCAACTCTTTGCAACCCGAAGGACTGTAGCTTGCCAAACTCCCCTGTCTACTGGATTTCCCAGCTAAGAACAGTAGAGCGGGTTGCCATTTCCTCTGCAAGGAATCCTCCCAATCTAGGGATCAAGTTTGTATATTTTGCATTGCAGGCAGGTGCTTTATCAACAGTTCAGCAGCAAAGCATCTGCCTGCAGTGCAGGAGGAGACCATGAACAATGCAGGAGATGTGGGTTTGATCCCTGGGTCAGGAAGATCCCCTGGAGAAAGAAATGGCAACCCACTCCAGTATTCTTGCCTGGGAAATCCCATGGACAGAGGAGTCTGGTGGGCTATAGTCCATGGGGTTGCAAGAGTTAGACATGACTTAGCAAGTAAACTACCACCAATACATTGTTAGTCTCTTACTTTTTCCAGGCACTGGGTTAGTGCTAAGGAGAAGATGGTTAACAAGGTCCAGGAATTTTTTTGGATCAGTCTCTTTCCCCAGCAAGTTCTAGAGAGGTGTATACATTAAGTAACTTTATTTATTTATTTTTTATCTTGTGTACCACGTCTAGGGAAGAATGGGCATAAAACTTTCTATTCTGATTTAATTAACAAATCTTTGAATATACTCAACAGCTCTAAAAAAGTCTGCCCAATTATGCTAAGTGAAAGAAGTCAGATGAGAAAAACAAATACGGTATTATATCACTTATATGTGGAATCTAAAAAATACAACAAACTAATAAATAA
This sequence comes from Giraffa tippelskirchi, assembly GCF_054371585.1. Lineage (NCBI taxonomy): Eukaryota > Metazoa > Chordata > Mammalia > Artiodactyla > Giraffidae > Giraffa > Giraffa tippelskirchi. The sequence continues at coordinate 124,988,217 of NC_137276.1, read as the reverse complement.
AATAAAAAAGAAGCATACTCACAAATACAGAGAACAAACCAGTGGTTACCTGTGGGGAGAAGTTAGACAGGAGGAGCAATACAGAGGTAGACAGGGAAAAGGGGTAATTCTAGGATTATACGAAATCATGTGTGTAAAACTTCTGAAAATTGTAAAGCATCATAGAATTTAAATAATCTTTCATCCAATAAAAAAATAAAAACATTAAAAAATTTTAAAATTATTAAAAAAAAATTCTGCCCACATCTCTTAAATAATCTAATTTCCTGAAATCTGACTCTGGTTTAATGAGACTGCTGAAGGTTATCTGCTCCAGCAGTTTGTGAATGTGTACATGTTGCTCAGTTGTGTCCGACTCTTTGTGACTCCATGGATTGTAGCCCACGAGGCTCCTCTGTCCATAGAATTTTCTAGGGAAGAACACTGGAGTGGGTTGTTATTTCCTCCTGCAGAGGTTTTCCCAACCCAGGGATCAAACCCAAGTCTCTTGTGTCTCCTGCCCTGGAAGGCAGATTGTTTACCACTGGTGACACCTGAGAAGCTTAGGTGGCATCATTCCAGTAAAAAGAAAGCAATTCATTTGCCTAACACATGGTTACACAGTTGATAATCTTATATAATTAGCAAGACTTATCAAGTTTCTACTTTAACACCAGTGAAAGAAGATGGAATCATTCTGGGATAAAAGTGGTTAGACTGGAATTTGCAGCTTCATCAATTATTCATATTATGACTTTGAACTTCACAGGCAAAATCCTTAGTCTGTTTGACCCTTAGCTTCATCCTCTGTTAAACTGACGTGGGAATTGCTTAGGTTTTTCTCTTGCTAATGACAGGGTTAAATAGGTCCCTGCAGAGGTTGGTCAGCCTGTTCTGGCTAAGATCCCAAGCTTTCTAAAAGGCCAGGAAAACCCTGGAGAGAGACTCTAAAATTGCTAACAGATTCTGCAGAGATCCTGAGAACTGCCTTCACAGACCCAACTTCATATTCACAGTTTTCTCTAATGGTAAAAAGGTGTCGGAGACAGGGCTGTATCAGGAGAGTGAAGTCGTTAACTGTGCATCGACCAACACACAGAACCGGAGAGCATAGTCTTTGTCATCCATTAGCATCGATTTTTAACAACTCTTACTGTGTGTCATATAGCAAATAGCAGTTTGATTCCTAGATCCTTATCTCTGTTTTTATTGGCCTTTAGGTTCCTACAAGTAAAAAACAAAGACCCAAACCTAACTAAATTAATCTAACAAGAGTTTAGTAGGTATTCTTTGGGACATAGGATTATGTAGTATCAGAGGATTTCTGTAATGCTGGTTTATGAATGATTATCTATTAATAAATTTCCTTGTCAAGTATAAGAATGAAGGAAGAAGAAACCAGGAAATTATTGTACTCTACCATTTCATGAAAAAATGAATAGATTTGCTGGAAATACTTATAAAATCATATAAGTACTGATTCATGTAATTAAAATGATAATGCCTACTAAAAGTCCGTTTAAAAGTAGTTGTGTTGCTGAAAAACAGGTCTCTGTTCACCATTGCTGAATATAAATACGGAGACAGAGTTTTGGAGGAGAAGAAAGGACTAGCTTTATTGCTTTCTTGGGCAAAGGGGACCACAGCAAGCTAATGCTTTCAAGACTGTGTCCACCTTCTTGGGAAGTTGGAAGAGGTCTTATAGTTTTAGGATGGAAAATGGGACTGAAGATAAGGGTCAAGGTTGATGTGGCCCTGCATTCTTCTCCTCCTCCTGGGGGCATTGAGATCATTAGGGCTGGCATCAGGTGATTCCAAGACAGGTTCAGATGGTCCTTGAGATCATCTTCTGGTGACATTCTTTCTGGAATGAAGACTGCTCCCAGAGGAAAGACGTGTTAGGCAGTGTTGCCCTGGAAGGGTAAACATCAGGTGTAGCTGGAGGGCAATCATTTTCAGAAAGCAATTAAGCAAGAAAGAGAGAGAGAACAAATGGTAGGTTAAATGGGTGAGAGAACAAGGGCTGGATAAGGGCTACTATAATGGGATGTCTCAATTAGTTTTTCCTACAGCAGTTGTGTGTTGATTATTAGATTGAAAATATGTTTTCATTAATACTAAACAATGTATCAATACAAGGAAGACTTAGACTATATATCTGATGAGCTTAATTGTGTCCCTCTCTAAATTCATATAACCCCAATACTTCTCACTGGAGAGAGAGCTTCTGGAGAGATGACTGTGCTGTATGATGTGCTGAGTTGTGTCTCACTTGTTGGACTATATATAGCCCACCAGGCTCCTCTCTCCATGGATTTTCCAGGCAAGAATACTCAAGGGGGTGGCCATTTCCTACTCCAAGGGATCTTTCTGACCCAGGGATCAAACCTGCCTCTCTTGAGTCTCTTGTATTGTCAGGCAGATTCTTGACCGCTGTGCCACCTATGATGCTTAAGTTAAATGAGGCTGTTGCGGGGGCCCTAATCCGTTGTGACTGGTATTGAAACCAAATAGGACCAAATGGGGTGCCTGAGCACAAAAGCCTTTCTTTGTCCCCTGAGTTCCAAAGGATAAGTTCAAACATTTGCTAACCAGGAAAGGGAGGGGATGCAGAAAAAAGGGAAGAGCAATCAAGAAACAATAGTACAAGCCTTAGGGCAGGGTCCTGGTTCTTCCTCAAGAGGTATTCACAACAATATCTTTGAGCTCTTCTGCAGAACTAAAATCCCCACCAGATAGATGTTCCAGAGAGGAAGTCACAGTTCAGTAACCTCAAGAACCAAGAACCACAGATTATGAGACCATGAGATGCCATGAGATCTCAGATTAAAGGAATGCAGAGCTTGCATGCAGCCTGGTCCTTAGAAGCAACCCTGTCCCTTGGCTATAAAACTCCTCACAAACCCCACCAGTTTGAGACACAGAGTTTTGGGGGCATGAACCTGCTGTGTCTAACTTTGCCTATCAAAAGTGAAAGTGAAAGTGAAGTTGCTCATTCGTGTCTGATTCTTTGTGACCCCATGGATTGATTGTAGCCTACCAGGCTCCTCCATCCATGGGATTTTCCAGGCAAGAGTACTGAAATGGCTTGCCATTTCCTTCTCCAGGGGATCTTCCCGACCCAGGGATCGAACCCGGGTCTCCCCCATTGTAGGCAGACGCTTTTACCGTCTGAGCCACCAGGGACGTTCTAGCAAAGCAATAAGGCTATTCTTTACTACTTCACCCAAAACTCTGTTTCCAAGATTTTACTCAGTACCAGTGGGCACAAAGGCTAAGTTTTGTATCCTTATAAAAAGAGGAAATTTGGACACACCAAGAGACACCAAAGGAGTGTATGCACAGATCGATGGTCATATGAAGAGGTGGCAGGAGGGTAGCCATCTGCAAGCCAAGAAGAGAGACTTCAGGAGAAACTTTATTGGCAACTTAATCTTGAACTTCCGTCCTCCAGAACTGTGAGAAAATAGATTTTTTGTTTGTTTGTTTAAAGACAGCGTAGACTGTGGTATTTAGCTATGGCGGGCTTAGTAAACTAATACAGTATAATAAGGAAAAGCAACCACTTGGAAGATAGACAATTAAGAGGACTTTAGGAATACTGCAGGTAACAAATGTAATAAGATTGAAGAAAAAAATTTCCTAGAAAAATAGTCCTTACTCATTATATTTCTGTGTTTCCTTAAAAATTCTCTTTAAATTTCTTATTAATTAAACTATATTTATCAGTTTTTAAAACATCTTGGAGACTATAAGGATGGCTTCAAATTTTTATAGAATGTTAATGTTAAATTCTTTCAGAGTGACTAAAGATGGAAATAATACAATATACAAATGTGAATCTTCAGATTTCAAAATGAAACAAACCATCAAACCACAGAATTAGGAAATTAAGAAATATCAGGAGAATTTTACCAGAATGGCTATAGCAAATAAAAGACAAAGGAAACACTGTTTCAAAATCTCATTATTTCCAGAATGGCAGTGTAAGGAGATCTAAGGACCCAATGCCCTACAAAAGCAACTATGAGTAGTACCTAGTAATAATTGAACAATATAATCAACATAGGATTGAACTGACACTACTTAGCACTCCACTCAACAGAGGAGATACGTACTTGTTTAAGCACCCGTGAAAAACAAACAAAACCACAACTCCCCCAAGCTGCTAGGTATATCTATGCTTATTCTGCTCATGAAAAAGTGAAAGTGAAGTCGCTTAGTCGTGTCCAACTCTCTGCGACCCCATGGACTGTAGCCTCCCAGGCTCCTCCGTCCATGGGATTTTCCAGGCAAGAATACTGGAGTGGGTTGCTATTTCCTTCTCCAGAGGATCTTCCCAACCCAGGGATCGAACCTGGGTCTCCTGCATTGTAGGCAGACACTTTACTGTCTGAGCCACCAGGAAAGAAGCCTCTATTCTGCTTATAAAAAAAGAAAAAAAAGAAAAAAATGTGGAGTCGCTCAGTCGTGCCCGACTCTTTGCGACCCCCTGGACTGTAGCCTACCAGGCTCCTCCGTCCATGGGATTTTCTAGGCAAGAATACTAGAGTGGGTTGCCATTTCCTTCTCCAATTCTGTTAATACATATATTCAAATGTGTGTATTATATTTATACACACATTTAGATAGATATCCATATCCATATATCTATATCTGTTTGTGTGTGTTCTCAGTTGTTTAGTTGTGTTCGACTCTTGTGACTCCCCAGACTGTAGCCCACCAGGTTCCTCTGTCCATGGAATTCTCCAGGCAAGAATACTGGAGCAGGTTGCCATTTCCTACTCCAGGGGATCTTCCCGACCCAGGGACTGAATCCGCGTTTCTTGTGCCTTCTGTACTGGCAGGCAGGGTCTTTACAACTGCGCCACCTAGGGGCCATGTCTATATCTATAATATCTCTGCTGCTGCTAAGTCGCTTCAGTCGTGTCTGACTCTGTGCGACCCCATAGACGGCAGCCCACCAGGCTCTGCCGTCCCTGGGATTCTCCAGGCAAGAATACTGGAGTGGGTTGCCATTTCCTTCTCCAATGCACGAAAGGGAAAAGTGAAAGTGAAGTCGCTTAGTCGTGTCCGACTCTTAGCGACCCCATGGACTGTAGCCTACCAGGCTCCTCCGTCCATGCGATTTTCCAGGCAAGAGTACTGGAGTGGGGTGCCATTGCCGCGCCCAAGAATATATTGATACGTAAAGAGAAAATATGATTAAAACAGCAGTTTGATTACCAATTTTTTCAAATAGATACATGAAACAGTAAAGATTAAGTATAATCCTCCAATTTCACAAAATTTTCTCAGAAAAGTTAAGCAACTTTCCCAGTGTCACTCAGCAAGCAAATGGCAGAACAAGGACCAGACTCCTTCATCTCCTAACTTGAGGTTTCATGCTGCTTCTCCAGTCTAAACTGCACTACAGCCTTTTCCCGATTAACATGACAGAAGGCGCATTCCTATTTACTATGCAGTTCTATTTAGTTTATGCCTATCATTTGGAATCTTCATTGAAACTGCAAAAGAAGTAGTGAACCTATCAAAGCAGTTTTACTCAGTGTGGGTGGCTCTCTGAAGGGCTTTGTCTACTTACACTGTAAGGAAGTGTGACACAAAGGTCAGATGATAGACATAATTTTCACCTACAGGAATTTGCACTAAGGGATTTTTTGGTACTAATTATTTGAACTAAGGGATATCTTTACTTGTAACAGAAGCTGTCTCAGTGGGTAAAGGATGCCTGCCATGCAGGAGACACTCGAGATGCAGGTTACATCCTAAAGTCAAGAAGATCCTGCGGAGGAAGAAAATGGCAACCCACTCCAGTATTTTTGCCTGAAAAATCCCATGGACAGAGGAGCCTGGCAGGCTACAGTCCTTGGGGTTGCAAAAGAGTCAGACATGACTAAACATCTAAGCACGCATGAACTGCTTTCCTTCCTTACAAAGCGATGATTGTGAACCTTTGGAACAATTACTTAAATATATGTGTGTGCGGGTGGAGGATTTGAAAATCAAATCACATGGTTCAGCTAAATATAGCTTTTGTCAGGAGAAGTAATTTGTAAGCAAATAAAAATTAAGAACTAGAATTCACTGTAGATGATAACTTGGAAATAATGTCTACTCTTTCTAGAGAATTTTCAGGCTGCTACCACTGTACATCCATCCACACTGACCCAGTGATGTGTAACTCTTGAAAGATATCACCACTACAGAGAACAAATGGATACATCATTCTACTTCATACTGTGGTTCTTAAAAATGTAAAAACAATATAAGCTAATCAAGCTTGAAAGACTTTGGGGTTCAATCTAGAAACAAGAGTTTTTAGTCTTTTGTGAATGATTCATCCACATTACCTATAAACGAAAAGGGTCTGCCATTGTCATTCTGGTCAAGGATAGCATTACTTATTATGGTACTATCTGTGTGGATGACTGTACATGAAATGTCCAATCTGCATCTCATTCCCTCTTCTACTTAGCATTTCTGGGCAGTGGTGAAACCCAATTTGTAAATTATCTTACTCTTTGCCATCATGCTTTTCTTTTTTCCTTCAGAATCTGAGTATCTTGTCTGAAGTTGAATCTGTTGTTCAACATTTTGAATTTAATTCAAATATCATTTTCTCTCAGTTTTATGTGTGTCTACATGCACTTTTACATTCATCAATTAGCTGTTCATGGAAGTTTGCTGTCTTCCACGTGGACATTTATGTTTAATTTGGCCCTGACTGGTCCCTTTGGACTTTTTGTTGATATCGTATATATAAAATATTGGCAGAGAAATTCATAATCAAATTTCTGATAGTCAATATTTTCTTGTTTGAAAAGAAAAAGTGTTCAATTTGGGCAGTGCATCCTAGGCCACATGTCACACAGCATACCCTGGATGGATGAGTTACACACTTGCCCAGTTTCTCATTTAATAATATTAACTGTGCAGCCAGTAATTATAGTAGACCAATAAACACAGTATGAACTTTTAAATTTAAATGTTTAGGAGATGCTTCCTGCCTAAATACAATATTTTAAAACTTTGCATTATTCCATTAGGAAATATTTATTGAGTCCCCTCTATGAAGAAATTGAAGGAGCCTATTAAATATGCTTTTAGGTTTCAGATCACGAGTTTCAAATGAAACAAGTCAATATAGCTTTATCTTGTTCGACACCCCACCCCCACCCCAACTAGCTTCTATCCATAGTTATTCATGTATCATGCTGAAAGAAATCATGAGGGGACTAGGGGGAAGAATTTATCCCATAGGAAAAATAAAGCAAAGTAAAACAAACTCTAAAATAGGAAAAAAGGAAGAACCTTTTAAAATTGTGTCTTTTGTTTTCATAGAACAGGTGTCCATACACTTCCCCATACCCTCCATGAGCATTAACTAAAAGAACTTTGGTATTTAATCAGCAACAGGCTTTGCTCTCTTTGGGTAACTTGGGGAACATTACCGTATGCCTTGTGAAGATAATGATGTTCTCCCTTACTTAAAAAATACAAACAAAACTACAGTGTTGTTTCTTGGCATTCCAGCAATGAGGACTCTTGATCAACTGATACATGTACTTGTCAGTAGCACAAAGATAGTGTAGACAATTAATAGCTATTGTAGGGCTCTGAGAGAGATAGCAGGGCTATTAGAACCAGAGAAAGCATAATGTACTTTAAGGTGGGTTTGTCCTCATTTTGTCACCTATACATATGGAAAATGCTTATTAATTCTTGGATTAACCAGTACATCTAGTTTCCACATAATGCCATGCAACAAAGAGTTTATAGCATTTTGCAGTCATTTTCAAAGGAGATACAGAAAAATCATGTAGGATGGAAGATGCTCAGAATATGGTAAGACTGTTTCTCCAGGCTGAAAAGAGAAAGGACACTGAACTCATAAATTTTAGCAACAATTAGGCCTTTGTACTATGTCATTAGAGCCTATTAGATATGTATCTTTACTTCCTCACAGGCTCATTCCTCACTGCTGGCAAATTTATTAGACATATTACCCAGGATTATAAAGAAAAGCACTTTTTTTCCCTATTGTTATGCTTATAGGATAAAAAAATTTTTTTTTCATCTTGAGCCAAATCAAAGTAAGAAATACAAGTTACTCCAAAGGGAGGTCTGAGCATAGTTCAGAAGTAAGGAACAAGAATGAAAATGAGAAATGTGTACATTTCACTTCTTGATTCAAAATAAGCCTTTTCAGTTGTCTTCCCTAAAAATCCTAAACACAGCTCTACTATTGTCTTCAATATCACTTTTTTTTTTGGTACAGTGCATCACAGTTTCTGTATCCTAACCTCAAATCTACAAAATCAAGTCAACTTTAAGTTTAGAATTATAAGAAAAATTAAAGTAAATAAACTACATATTCTAGTTGCATATACTGGAGCTTTGTTTTAAGTCTGGCTATTCATTGGGCTTCCCCGGTGGCTCAGACTGTAAAGAATCTGCTTACAATGTGGGAGACCTGGGTTTAATCCCCGGGTGGGGAAGATCACCTGGAGGAGGGCATGGTAACCCACTCCAGTATTCTTGCCTGGAGAATCCCCATGGACAGAGGAGCCTGGCAGGCTATAATCTGTGGGGTTGCAAAGAGTCAGACATGACCAAGTGACTGAGCACATTCACTGGATGCATAGGGAGGACGTATTCATTGGGTAACTGGGATGGACCCTAGGACAATAGAATTGATGCCGGGCATAAAGCTAAGGCAGAGCCTGGCCTTCAACAGGTATGGCTAGCTTATCTATGATTGGAGCCTCCCTCTACTCTGGGGTTTTCCACTGGGAGGTTAGAGTTCAGGGGAGACATTTTCAATATTTGATTGTCAGATCTTTGGCCATTCCTTCTACAGGTGCATGGAATGATAATGGAAGGAAAAATAGGAGTGTAGCTCTCTTATCACTGAGGGTGAGAGTGGTGGCTGACACCAGGACTTGAGGTGAGAAGAGTTTAAAAATAAAATTCAAAGCAGAAGACAAGGTCTAGGGACTGCTCAAGATGGGTAGTGAGGAATACTGTAACTCAGGGGCCACGTGGATACCAAAGGTTAGCTCTATCAGTCCTTGTCTGATTTAAGGAAACATGGGGAGCAAAACAGGAGCCTAGAAAGTTTCTATATTATTATATTGCTTCATATCAAATCACAAAGATTGCAAGAGTGAAAGCAAACTAATCCTCTTTCTAAGTTTTATCAGTACATTTATTGCTATAGGTTGCTTTTTCAGAGAGATATTACCATATATATCCCTGAATCAGGAAGATCTGCTGGAGGAGAAAATAGCAACCCACTCCAGTATTTTTGCCAGGGAAATTCCATGGACAAAGGAACCTGGTGGGCTACAGTCCATGGGGTTACAAGAGTAGGACATGACTTAGCGACTGAGCACACACTCATGCACTACCATATATTAAAGAGCAATTATTATACTCAGAAACCTTAAGTAGAATGATTCCTCTAAATACTATACGTGTTACTTTTGTTTTATAGAAGAAACCAAGCTTCTTAGAAGTTAAAGAAGTTGCCTAAGGTGACACATTAAATCATAGACCCAAGATTCAGTGTCATGGCAAGTGGTCGTGAATTTCCTGCCATGCCATGTGTACTTTTACTTGCTAATTTTTGCTGGTCTAATTTTTTCATGCACCCAGAGTGCCTATTAGTCTAGTTCATTTAATTCTTAAGCTTACTCTTCCACTGTTTTGATATTCTGTGGGTTGCAATGACAACTAGGACGTCCTTGAGGCAGCAGTGTCCTCTTGTGTGTTTAGCCTCATAGAAACCAGTACCCAACCCATGTGGCTAAGACCCAGGGGTTGACTCTGCCACACTTCAGAGCCATTGACAAATTGTTCACAGCTGTCTGGGGTTAAAGAACTCAGCTCTGAGAACTGACACTTTCTCATTCTCTTTTTAAAGAGACAAGTGTGCCTCCTTTTCTTCTGCACTTCTAAGGTTCCCTCTGCTTTGAAAATGGCCCCTACATTTGCAGTTTGGCCTCACTAATATCTCCACTCTTGCATTCTTCTCAGACTTAACATCATTTTTAACTGTGGCAGAATAGCTTCTCATACCATTTGAACCTTTCCAGATGACACAAAAGAAGAGATATCATTACATCTCTTGTGAAACGAGACACCTGGCCACTTAGAAATACTTCTCTGTTATTGCATTTAATTGGAAGGGGTGGCCTATTAGCACTGACGGTGGAAGAAAATGACCTCTGCATTCAACATGAAAAGGTATTGTGAACTGCTTGAGGTAGATGACTTATCAAATGATTGAGGTTAACTGATGTCAGCAGTTTTCAGACTGTTGATATCAGAAATCAAAACGAAAGTAAAATTACATATGGAAATATATTTAGTAAACAGAAGAATTTTGAAGATTGTCAGCTCTAATGGACAAATACACAAAACTTAATTTTATTCTCGCCCAAGTGCTTGCACCAACCTTGAAACACCACTGATGTATCAATTTACAAAACTAGTATTTAAAATCTTACTAAATAAAAATTCCTTTCTATGGCATTATTTTTTAATTCCTCAAAACTGTTGCTGCCACAGGAGCTCCAATTACTTTTTTCTAGAGTTGGTTATTATAAAGTTTCTAGTTTTTAATTTCCTCATGCTGCATAAAGGACCCTAAACCACAACAATTTATAATTTGTCTGGCCTACAACTGAGTACTGTTTAAGGAACTAATTGTAGAGAAGCCACATGACAATAATTAAAATGTTTCATGTCACACTGTGAATTTCCAAACTATTCAACAGCTTGTTCTAAATAAGTGCTAAAAAATAAATATATTGTTTGGACTACATCAGGTACTAAATCTTTCTTTTTCCCTCCAACAAGCTTTTAAGAGGCCAAGGATTTCTACAGAAATAGAGTTTAAAGCATTCACTGTGCTAGCATAGTATAATTCTAGGCAAAATAACAACCTGCATCTGTGAAGAGGTCACTTTAGCTGTGTACATTAAAAATACACTGCCAATCAACTGTGAGATTTAAAATTTTCTAGTAGTTCCATAAAAAAAGGGAAAAATGTGAAATTAATTTAATAATATTTTGGTGTGTGTGTGTGTGTGTGTGTGCTCAGTTGCTAAGTTGTGTCCTTCTCTTCGTGACCATGTGAACTGTAGCCCACCAGGCTCCTCTGCCAATGGGATTTTCCAGGCAAGAATACTGGAGTTGGTTGCCATATACTCCTCCAGAGTATCTTCCTAACCCAGGGATCAAACCTGTCTCTCTTGAACTGGCAGGCAGATTCTTTACCACTGAGCCACAAGGGAGACCCATTTTATTAATCCAGTATGTCAAAAACATTAACAATTCAATACGTAATCAATTTTTTAAATTATTAATAAAAAATCTTGCTTTTATTTGTACTAAATTTTTGAAGTTTGGTGAATATTTTATGCTTACAACACCTCTCACTTTTACTTGCAACACTTAAAATACGGCCAGTCTCAATATGGACTGGCTGTATTTTAAGTGTGAAATACCCACATATTGCTAATGGCTATTGTATTGAACAATCTATGGTTATGCTAATAGTAGAGGTAATCTGTTAAAAGAAAGTGAAGGAGAATGTGGCCAGCAGCGCAGAGTAGTAAGACCCTGAGCTCACCTCCTGCCATAGACACACCAAAATTATAACTGTTTAGAGTATCCATGAGAATGGCCTGAAGACTAGCAGAAAGATTTTCTACAACTGAAGTTATAAAGAAGGAACCATAGCAAGATAGGTAGGAGGGCAAAGATGTGATACAGCCAAGACCTACACTTTCTGGCAGGCAAACCACAAATAGGAGGATAATCACTAATGCAGAGTTTGCCCCCAAGAATCAGGAGTCTGAGTGCCACATCAGGCAGTGGGCGAGGGGCCCTGCACTGGAAAGATAAGCCCCTATAATGTCTGGCTCTGAAGGTCAGATTGCTTCCACGCAGGAGAGACGGATGGAGGGCTTTATGAAACAGAGACTTTGCTCTTAAAGGACACAGGCAAACTCTCACACATGCTGAGTCCCAGCACAGAAGCAATAATCTAAAAGCTCTTTACTGATCTTGGAGAGACTCTTGGCAAGGTGAGAGGAAATTGGTACTCCCTCTGAGAACACAGATGTTGGTGACAGCCATTTGGGGAAGCTTGTTGTACCATGAAGAAATTGGTATTGACAAGTTCCATTTTGGAGTCTTCTTGTAGCCTATTAATGCTAGGGGCTTTCCCACCCACCAGCTGGCCAGCACCAGTCCCAACACCCCCCGAACCTTGTAGCCAGCTGTTTAGAGAAGTGCCCCTTCCCACTGGCAGGTTGACACCAACTCCAGATATGTCCATAGTAGAAGGGCCCATGCAATTCACATAGGGAATGCCACAGTGCATACAGCTCTGGTGATTAGAGGGAGTGTGCTGCTGGGTCCTATAGCATATTTCCTACATATGCTAAGATTAGGAAATGTAACTTCTTTAAGTAGGAAATGCAGGAAATGTAGCTAACCTACCTAATAAATAGAAATAAACACAGAGAATTAGGAAAAAATGAGGAGACAGAGGAATATGTTCCGAATGAAGGAAAAAACAAAACCTCAGAAGAAGAACTAAGCAAAGTGAAGATAAGTGATTTACTTGCTAAAGAGTTCAAGGTAATGATCATAAAGATGTGCAACAAAGTTGGGAGAAGAATTGATGCAAATAGTGATGATAATTTTAACAAAATGTTAAGAAATATAAAAAAGAGCTAGACAGAGCTGAAGAATATAGTAAATGAGATTTAAAAAATGCACAGTAAAACACAAAAGCAGTAGATTAGATGGTACAGAGGAATGGATCAGCAAAATGGAAGACAAACTAGTGGAAATCATCTGAGCTGAAGAGAGAGAGAAAAAGAAAAAGAACTAAAATAAATGAGAATAAGAGACCTTTGGTACAACATCACCCATAATAACATTTGCATTATGAAGAGGAGTGTCAGAAGGTGAAGAGAGAGACAGAAAGAAAAGGCCAAAGAACTTATTTAAAGCCATAATAGCTAAAAGCTTTTCTAACATTTTAGAGAGGCAGAAAATGGAGGAAGATATTTCAGGTTCAGGAAACACAGAGAATCTCAAACAAGATAAACCCAAAAAGGTCTACACCAAGACACATTATAATTAAAATGGCAAAAATAAAAGGCAAAGAGAGAAGCTTAAAAGCAGGAAGATAAAAACTGCTAGTTATGTACAAGGGAACTCCTGTAAGATTATCAGCAAACTTTTCTCAAAAAACTTGTAGGCCAGAAGGGAGTGGCACAATATGTTCAAAGTGATGAAAGGAAAAAAAAAAAATCAAACCCTTATATCCATCAAGGCTGTCATTCAGAGTGACATAGAGTGAGATAGAGTGTTAAGCAAACTAAAAAGATTTCAGTAGCACTAAACCAGCTTTACAAGAAATATTAAAGGGACTTCTCTAAACAGAAAGGACCACAAATGGAAATATGAAAATTACACAAGGAAGATTCTCATTGGTAAAAGCAAACATATGCAAATGTAGCAGATCAACCACTTACAAAGCTATGAGGAAGGTTAGAAGATAAAAGTAGTAAAATCAGCTATATCTACAATTAGTAGTTAAGGGGATACAGAAAACTAAAAGACGTAAAATATGATATGAAAAACATCAAACCTGGAAGGGAGAGTAAAAAACAAAGGGTGGTTAGAATCCATTTCAATTGAAGGGATCACCAACTTGAAGTTATGTTTGTGCATATGCTCAGTTGCTTCAGTTGTGTCTGACTCTGTGCGACCCTATGGACTGTAGCCCACCAGGCTCCTCTGTCCATGGGATTTTCCAGGCAAGAATACTGGAGAGGGTTGCCATGTCCTTCTCCAGGGATCTTCCTGACCCAGGGATCAAATCTGTGTCTCCTGCATTGGCAGACAAGTTCTTTACCACTAGTGCCACCTAGGAGGCTCAACTGAAAACTATAAATACTTATAGTTGTTTATATATTTATATGTATATGTATGTGTATATAAATATATATATATATATACATGGATGTATTTATTGCTATATATGTACTTCGTGGGGACCACAAACCAAAAAGCTATAATAAATACACACAGACACAAACACAAAGAGAAAGGAATTCAAACCTAACACTCAAGGACAATGAAAAGGAACAGCAAGAGAAGAAACAAAAAGGAACTACAAAAGCAACCAGAAAGTAATTTAAAAAGAGGCAATAAGTACATACCTACCAAAAATTAAATATAGATGGACTGAATGTTCTATTGAAAAGATAGCATGGCTAAATGAATAAAAAAATAACACCCCTATATATGCTGCTTGTAAGAGATTCACTTGTGACCTAATGACACACAGACTGAAAGTGAGGGGATGCAAAAGATATTTCATGCAAATGGAAATGAAAGAGAGCTGAGGTAGCAATACTGAATTCAGAGAAAATAGATCTTAGAACAAAGACTGTAACAGTAGACAAAGATGGACATTACATAATGATCAAGGGATCAATCCAATAAAAAGATATAAGAATTATAAATATGTATGTACCCAACATAGGAGCACCTAAATGCAGAAAGCAAGTTTTAACAAATATAAAGGGAGAAACTGACAGCAACACATTATTAGTAGGAAAATTTAACACCTCACTTACATTAAAGGACAGATCATCCAGACAGGAAGATGATCTGTAAAGAAATACTGGTCTTTGCCATACATTGACAATATTGTAAAGTAATTAGCCCCCAACTAAAATAAATAAATTTATTAAAAAAAAAAAAAAAGAAATACTGGTCTTAAATGACACACTACACCAGATGGCCTTAATAGGTATCTATAGAAAATTTCATCCCAAAGCAGTAAAATATGCATTTATTTCACATGGGCTTCCCAGGTGGCCCTAGAAAAAACAGAAAATTAAAGGCCAATATGCCTGATGAATATAGATGCAAAAATCTTTAACAAAATATTAGCAAATGGAATTCAACAATACCTTAAAAGAATAATACACTATGATCAATTTGGATTTGTTACAGGGATACAGGGATGGTTCAGTATTCACAAATTAAACAATATGATACACTACATTAACAAATTGAGCAATAGAAACTATATGATCATCTCAATAGATTCAGAAAAATATTTGACAAAATTCAACATCCATTTATGATAAAAGTTTCATCAAAGTGGGTGTCAAGAGGGCATACTTCAACATAATAAAGGTGAGGTATGGCAAATCTACAGCCAACATCATACTCAATGTTAAAAATACTGAAAACATTTCCAAGGAAGGAGACAAGGATGCCAATGTCATCACTTTTATTCTGCATAGTATTAAAAGTCCTAGTCACAGCAATGAAAACAACAACAACAACAAAATACAAATTGGAAATGAAGTAAAACTGTCACTGTTTGCAGATAGCATGATACTATATAAAAGTATTAAAACTAATAAATAGATTCAGTGAAGTTGCATATGATATAAAATTAACATACACAAGTTTGTTGCATTCCTATACAATAACAATGAAGTAGTCAAAAGATAAATTAAGAAGACAGTACTATTTATAATTATACCAGAAAGATTAAAATATCTAATACATTCAACCAAAAAGACCTGTACTCAAAACCATAAGACATTGATGAAATAAGTTGAAGAAGAAACAAATGGATAGCTATATCATGCAGATAACTATCCAAATACCAAAGGCATTTTTCACAGAAGTTGAACAAATAATTCTAAAATTTGTATGGAACCATGTTAGCCAATCTTAAGAAAGAAGAACAGAGTTAGAAGTATCATGCTCATTGATTTTAAATTAAACTACAAAGCTACAGTTATAAAAATACTACAGTACAGGCACCAAACAAGACATCAAGATCAATTCAGCTGAATAGACAGCCCAGGAATAAACTCACACTAATATGGTCAATTAATCTATGGCAAAGTAGGCAAGAATATACAATGGGGAAAAGACTGGATTTTCAATAAATTGTGTTGGGAAAACTGGATAGCTATATGCAAAAGAATCTAATTGGACTACTTTCTCATACCATATAGTCAGACATGACTAAGCACACACACATACTCATACCATATACAAAAATAAACTAAAAATGAATTAAAGATACATTTAACTTAAATTTTAGACATTAATTTGTAAAACTTCTAGAAGGAACCATAGGTGATATACTCCTTGACATTGGTCTTAGCCATATTTCTTTGCTAAGCAATGTCTATCTCCCCACACAAGGGAAACAAAAGAATAAATAAACAAATGGGACTCCAGCAAACTAAAAACCTTTCTTCACATTAAAGGAAAGTGTAAACAAAACAAAAATGTAGCCTCTTCAGTGGTAGAATATATTTGGAAACAATATATCTGATGAGGAATTATAATCCAAAATATACAAGGAGCTCAACAACTCAACATCAAAAAACTCCCAAACAACTCAGTTTTAACAATGAGCAGAGAAACTAAACAGGCATTTTTCCACATAAGATATACAGATAGCCACAGATACACGAAGAGATTCTCAGCATCCCTAATCATCAGGGAAATGCAAATCAAAACCACAATGAGATACTACCTCACACATGTCAGAATTTGTGTGTGCTTAGTTTCTCAGTTGCATCCGACTCTTTCCGACCCCATGGACTGTAATCCACCAGGCTCCTCTGTCCATGGGATTCTCCAGGCAAGAATACTGTAATGGGTAGCCATTTCCTTCTCCAGGGTATCTTCCCAACCTAGGGATTGAACCTGGGTCTCCTGAATTGCAGGTGGATTCTTTACCATCTGAACCACCAGGGAAGCCCAATAACTTTGTGTGCATGCTCAGTCACTTCAGTTGCATCCAACTATTTGAGACTACATGGACTGTAGTCCAACAGGCTCCTCTGTCCGTGGGGTTTGCCAGGCAGAACTACCGTTTTGCTAGTTGCTCAGTCGTGCCTGACTCTTTGGGAACCCATGGACTGTAGCTGACCAGGCTCCTCTGTCCATGGAATTCTCCAGGCAAGAATACTGGAGTGGGTTGCCATTCCCTTCTCCAGGTGATCTTCCTGACCCATGGATCGAACCCAGGTCTTCTGCATTGGCAGGCAGATTCTTTACTCACTGTGCCACCAGGGAAGCCCGATCTAGCAATTTTACTTCTGGGTATTTACCCAAAGAAAGCAAAACACTAATATAAGCATTTCAATGTTCAACACACCATTATACATGATAGCAAAGATATGAAGCAACCTGAGTGACCATCGATAGGCAAATGGATAAAGATATGGTACATATATATATATACACACACACACACACACACACAATGGAATAGAGTAAGTGAAATGGATTAAAAGGAGTAAACTTCCTGTTTTATAATTTAAAAGTCATGGGGATGTAATATATAGCATAAGGAATGTGGTCAACAATATTGTAATAACTTTATATAGGGACAGATCGTACTAGACTTATCATGGTGATCATTTCATATGCGAATGCCAAATTATTATGTATCACACTTGAAACTAACAAATCATCTATATTTTAATTTAAAAAGAAAATAAAAAGAAATGAGAACAGTTATTCAGAGCTCATCTTGTATTAAACAACATTTCCAATATGTCTGTGTGTATGTGTGTATGTTAGTTCCTCAGTCATGTCTGACTCCATGCGACCCCACGGACTGTAGCCCACCAGGCTCTTCTGTCCACGGAACTCTCCAGGCAAATTACTGGAGTGGGTTGCCATGTCCTTCTCCAGGGGATCTTCCTGACCTAGGAATTGAAGCCGGGTCTCCCGCATTACAGGCGGAGTCTTTACCATGTGAACTACCCAGGAAGCCCCTCCAGTACATGTAGTTCTGTTTTATTTTAAGCTATAAATATTTTAGAACAACTGCTAAATTCAAGACAACATTTTGGGACTATGACAACCAAATATATTAATAAAACAAAACCAGTTCCTGTCCTCAAGGAATTTGCTCTCTGGTAACATGTAGAATTTCTGTAAACTGTACTAGCATTTGCTATTCAATGAACATATGTCAGGAATAGTGCTGAGCAATTAAAATTGAATTCTTCCCTCATTGCAAAACATATCATTGAAGGTATTAGCTTGTTAAATTTTGTACAAGTAGAATAAAAATAAAAATATTTCTGAATTATATACTTGCTCATATATATGGCAGGAATGATGGTAGATTTTAAATGCATTTTATAAATACCTAAAAGGTTGGGTTAAAAGAGTATTACATTAAGTTTTTCAACTATTTTTATTTCACACTTGTATGAGTTTATTTATAAATTTATTTCATAATTATCGTTTATGTTTATTTAATAGAAAATTCTAATCAAGCAGTAGTGGCCTAGCTTTTCTAGGCATTGAACTAAAAATTATTGAAAAAATGAAAAATTGTTTTCTGAAAAAAAAATTGCTTTCTGAAAACACTGTATTAAACATTGTGTTAATTATCATCAGGAATAAAATAACTAGACAAAGATCCCACTCTCAAGACACTTCTATATTTAATTTAAAAATTGGAACCTGTAAGCAACTAAATATTGCCAGGAAGGAGGTGACAAGTGTTTTAAGAGAGCCAGGAAGGTGCTATACATGTTCATTAGAATGAAAGAAAACTGATAAGAAATTAGTGTTGTACTTGAATTAAAAAAACAAACCTGATGTTTTAATCTGAAAAGGTGAAAAAATAAATATATTATTTGAAACCACTTCAGCCATCTACCATCATTTCCTTCTTCTCTGGATAAGCCTTTTCCTCCTCTGCTTCTCCTTTCAAGATGTTTAAATATAGGAGGAGGGAAGGGGTTTACAAGTCCTCATGGTAATAGGAAAAAGCAGGATTGTTATGGACTGAATTGTGTTAAAAATTCCTTCAGTTCATATGCTGAAGCCTTAATTTCCAAGGTGACTGAATTTGGAGAAAAGGCCTTACGGAGGTAATTAAGGTTAAGTGAAGTCATAAGTGTTCACTCTATTTTGATAAAACTAATGTCCTTATAAGACGATGAAGAGACACCCCAGAGAGCTCTCTCTGTCTCTGTACATGAGCACAGAGGAAAGATCAGGTGAACACACAGCGAGAAGGCAACCATCTTCAAGCCAGGGAGAGAGCTCTCACCAGAAACCAACCCCGATGACGCCATGATCTTGGATTTCAGCCTCTGGAAATGTAAGAAACTACATTTCTCTAGTATTGCCACTAGTCTGGAGTATATCATTATGGCAGCCTTAGCCAATTAATGCATAGTCCCATGGAAGGAGGTGCTAACATTGACTGGTTGTAACATTCACATAGGTTTGTTTTTCTGGAGTGATGTTAGGGTATGGTGGTGGTAAGGGCAACAGTCTTTGGGTCCTGGAAACACTGACAGGCAGACTCTAAACCCTCACTTTATTTAGATTTCTTTTCTCTATAGGATTTTCTTTCAATGTCAACAAGTGTTTAATTTTCAAAACTGCAATCCCAGGAAGGAGAAAAAGTGGAAAGTACAAGCTAGTAGAAGAAAGAAGTGAAGAGAAAGATAAGAAAAGCTAGTAAGAACTTCATTCTTGTATATAGTGACTTAGAAGATGCACGATAGTACAGATGCATTTCTGCTAAGTAGAAACAGACATGCTAAATGCTAAATGATTGGAAAGCTAGAATCTTGGTACATATCATGCCAACTCAAACTACTAATGGAAAGCATTTATATGTACCAATTCTGTTTAATAGTGACATTCATTTACTATGTGCCAGAACTTAAGCCAAAAATTTTTACATATTTCTGTTTATTAAATTCTTATAAGAAGCTTTAAGTGAGTCATTATTAGCATCTCATTTAGCAGGTGAGGTGAAAGAGATGTTTAGAATGTCACAGTATTCAGTGATAGAACTAGGATTTAAATCCAGATATATCTTAAGTCTGAAGTCTTGGCCACTACAATGTGTGTTCTCTTAGAAACAAATGAAGAAATGAATATACTTTTAATATAAGACTTCTCCAAATAAGGTGGTAACATTTGGCATTTTACCCTCATAAAGCTGAGTATTTCTGATATGTTATATAGCTGATTGTGAGATTTAGTGGTCAGTGTGTGTAGGTTTGGAAGTATATTCTAAAAGAATTATAATTAAAGATTAATCATAATTAAAATGTTTTGTCAGTTTTGAGGTCACAAAACAAAGGAAAATAAACAAGGTACTAATAAATCTCTTCCTGGGGTCCTTTTCTGGTTTCGCTGTTTTATCAGATGACATGGAACATTATTTTAAAATTCCAAGGCAAAATGAAATAACTTACCCACTTATCAACAGAGAGCCATGTTTAAAGTATGGCTTTTTCAGAAATCATACTCCGAGAGACAATGGTTCTAAATTTTCCTTTAAAAAATTGTCTTTAATGGCAGGTTCTAACATTTTTACTGTGTTCTTTTAAATTTGTTTTTCTATTTTTCTCAAAAGGATATGCAGTTACTAAGTTTACATGTACTTTATCTGAGTTTCGTTTGAGGATTTATCCCAATAACTCTGCCAAGATTTATTTTTCACATCCTGATAGTCTTATCAAACTAAGAGAGAGCATGACTTGTCTCCTGATTACCAAGAAAGGAAACATCCAGGTTGGTTTCAGTCCATTCACAACATGTTGTTAAAGAGGAAGCTGGTTACTAAAGACAATTTGAAGGGAAAGCTATAAATTCTTTAGACCGTCATAGACAGTTTACGGAACTGGAGAGATTCCTAACCACAAAACACTATATCAGTGATTTTTGTATCCTACAAGTCTCGTTGCTACATTTATATATCTGTTCAAACCTAATCATAGCAATACCAAGACACAGAAGTAAATTGGAAAAGGAATTAATTACCCTCAACTCAGCTTAAGCTACTACTTCAGGGTTATGAATAAGTATTAAAGCATTAACTATGGAAACAAACAAAAACTTTAACTTATTAAATGGAGATCAAGTATAATTTTTTTCCTGAACAGAATTTCTCAGAAAGTGTTTCACAGAACAGAAGAACATTAATCTCCTTTCCAGGCTCTCATAAATTGGGGAAACTATCATAGGGGCTTCCCAGATGGCACTAGTGGTAAAGAACCCACCTGCCAATGCAAGAGACATAAGAGATGTGGGTTCAATCCCTGGGTCTGGAAGATCCCCAGGGGAAGAGAATGGCTAATGACTCCAGTATTCTCACCTGGAGAATCCCATGGACAGAGGAGCCTGGTGGGCTATGGTCCATAAGGTTGCAAAAGAGTTGGATATGACTGAAGGAACTTAGCATTCACATACCATAGTTCACCACTCTCTTGGAGATTAAACAAGTAGTGGTTTTAAAGAGGCTTGTAGTTAGAGAACCACTTTAAAGTCACTTAGCCTGAGTTTTTTCATCTTCTTGGGGCACAGAACTTTTGTGGAATCCTTCTAACAATATTTCTGGCCCATGCCCAGGGTAATGCTACTATAACCTTATCATTCCAATTCTATTTTAGGAATATTAGGTTATAAAACTAAATTAATTTAACCAAACATTTTGCTTTTCAACTGAGATGACTTGACCAAAAAGTGAACTATGTTGTAAGAATTTGACTTTTTCAAAAAGAACTAAAAAAAAAAGAAAACACATAGAAATAAAGCTGGGCATCTCGTCAGAGGCCATATCACCGAGGGCCTTATAAATAATATGACCTTTCATCCTGAGCAGGATTGTGCACACTGTTCCTGTGTAATTATTAGTAATGTTGTCCTTCATTCTCAAAAATGTCCTGCTATGCACAATAAATTACATGTTCATTCACTTATGTGCCACTCTAAAAATCCGATGAGTCTGTCATATGCACAGTATTCTGCTTTTATTTCTAGTTGAGGAGTGGGGGAGCAATAGTGTGCAGTAAGGCCAGTATGAGTTAACCTAAAATGTTGGGGCCTCAAATAAAAATTTGGAAGAAAGTTATGGTGAATGTTGCTAGATAAATTTTACTGTCAAAACATGAATGGCTAAATAATAAGAGAATGAAGCAGAAGTTTAGATAAATTAGGAAGTTTGTTTGTTAAAGAGCTGCTGCTACTGCTGCTGCTAAGTCGCTTCAGCCGTGTCCGACTCTGTGCGACCCCATAGACGGCCGCCCACCAGGCTCCGTCGTCCCCGGGATTCTCCAGGCAAGAATACTGGAGTGGGTTGCCATTTCCTTCTCCAATGCATGAAAGGGAAGAGTGAAAGTGAAGTCGCTCAATCGTGTCCGACTCCTAGCGACCACATGGACTCTAGCCTACCAGGCTCCTCCGTCCATTGGATTTTCCAGGCAAGAGTACTGGAGTGGGGTGCCATTGCCTTCTCCGGTTAAAGAGCTAGGTAAGTGAAAATGAGTCAGGTATGATGAAGACCATGACGTTAGCCCTTCAAACAGATATAGAATGGCTTTGGAGATGACACAGATGTTCCGCAGTTTTTCCTAGTATCTTTGAGGCAGGGGTTATCTCCTGGGAAATTTGAGCTGACAGCTCAGCCCATTGTCTAGATGGGTGGTTTTATGTATCAGATGCTCAGTGTTAACTATAGGTCACTGTCAAGGTCATGATGACTGTGTAGATGGACCAAAATGACATCTCATATACATTGGAGATTTAAGAAGTCTGCTTACAATGCCAAAGGGAAAAGGATATTTTGTTTTCTTTTTTTAGCTGCTGGTTATTTACAAAATTATGTCCCTACACCAGAACTTTGATTTGATTGAATAGGAAATGCAGACAATAGTTTGAAAAAAAAAAAAAAGGCAAAAACCCACAAAGAGAAAGTTACTTCTATCTCCCTCTCCCTCATCAGATCACATCCAGATGGATACTTATTCTCAATAAATGTATATTTAAAATGAATCTTGACTTTCTTGAATGTCTAACACCACTTCCACGGCTCATATCCCATATTTTGTCTATACTGTTGTGGGTTGTCTGTGTGTGTGTGTGTGTGTATGTAATATATTGTTGCTTTATCATTAAATTGTGTCCAATTCTTTTGCCACCCCATGGACTGCAGCCCTCCAGGCTCCTCTGTCCATGGGATTTCCCAAGCAAGAATGTTGGTATGGGTTGTCATTTCCTTCTGCATATATATAGTATACCACATATATTAGTATACCATATATATAGTAACTATATGAAAGTGAAAGTGTTAGTCCCTTAATCGTGTCCAACTCTTTACGACCCCATAAACTATAGCCCACCAGCTCCTCTGTCCATGGGATTCTCTAGGCAAGAATACTGGAGCGGATTGCCATTATTCTCCAGGGGATCTTCCTGACCCAGGGATCAAACCTGGGTCTCCGACATTGTAGGCAGATGCTTTATCATCTGAGTCACCAGGGAAGGTCCTATATACTATGCTATACATATATATATATATATATATATATATATGTATATATATATATATATATATATATATATATCATAATACTATGTGTGCTTTGTCGCTAAGTCATGTCTGACTCTTTGCGACCCCATGGACTGCAGCCCTCCAGGCTCCAGTGTCCCTGGGGTTCTCTAGGCAAGAATACTGGAGTGGGTTGCCATGTCCCCCTCCAGGGGAATGTTCCCAACCCAGGGATCGAAAACAGGTCTCCTGCATTGCAGGTGGATTCTTTACTGTCTGAGCCACCAGGAAAGCCCAAGAATATTGGTGTGGGTAGCCTATCCCTTCTCCAGGAGAACTTCCCAACCCAGGAATCGAACCAGGGCCTCCCACATTGCAGATGGATTCTTTTCCAGCTGAGCTCCCAGGAACCCCCACAGTACTATAGTATTATAGTATATAAATAGCCTCCAGCTTTGTCATTGGACTCCACTTCACTCCTCCTGAGTACATTCTTTAGTATTTCACAGGAGAATGCTAAGAACAATTCTTTAAGAATAACTTTGATTACATCACCTCCTTGTTTAAGCACTTAATATTGTGACCCATATATATTAAAAGCAGATTACCACATAGTTATTTTATGTATCACCAAATTTAAAAATGCTACAAAATAATTCTTTCTTATTAGACTTTTTCTCTCTAAAGACACTCTTAAATTTATTTGGCCAGATTTTTATTGTATATCATTTCTGTAAATGTACAAGGAGGGAAATATAAGCTGTTGGTATTGGCAATACAATTATGTAACAATCCCTGCTATAAGACTCTGTTCATTGAAAGATACATTCTGATGCTAGAATTGTCAAAAATGTACATCCTGGAATCAGTAAAGGATGGTGACTGTCCACTATATGACC
Source organism: Giraffa tippelskirchi (assembly GCF_054371585.1). Taxonomy (NCBI): domain Eukaryota; kingdom Metazoa; phylum Chordata; class Mammalia; order Artiodactyla; family Giraffidae; genus Giraffa; species Giraffa tippelskirchi. Next base: position 124,963,944 of record NC_137276.1, on the reverse strand, counting down.
CAGCAATTGCACTCCTTGGTATTTACTCAAAAGAGCTGAAAATTTATGTCTACACAAATTTTGCAGAGATATTTATAGCTGCTTTCAAAATTGCCAAGATTGGAAGCAACCAAGTTATCCTTTAGTAGGTGAATGGATTAAAAAAAAAAAAAAAAAACTGTGATATATCCAGACAATGAACTAATATTCAGCATTAAAAATAAATGAGCTATCAAGTCATGAAAGGACATGAAGGAAAATTAAATGCATATTTCTAAGTGAAAGAAGCCAACATAAAAAGGTTACCATATGATTTCAACTATGAATATGACATTCTGGAAAAGGCAAAACTATGGAGACAGTAAAATGATCAGTGGTTGCCAGGGTAAGGGGAGTCAGGAGAATGACTGTGGGGGGTGGTGACCATGGGGAGGGGTATGCATGTGTTGGGACAGGAGGAGTATGGGAAATCTCTGTGTCTCTCCTTGAATTTTATTGTGAATCTTAAATGACTCTCTCTAAAAAAAATAAATTTTAAATTTAAAAAATATGGTGAATACTAGTTTCATAACTCACTCTCCTCCTCCTCAGGCCTCTCACCTTTTACATAGGAAAAATAAAGTGTGAATCCCTCAGCTTGACATTCATGAATTTTCATTTCATAGTATGGCCCATAACTATGTTTTTAACCTAATTTTTTTCCATTCACTAGTGTGTCGACATACGTTCACTTTCACACTCCTCTGCTTTTTGTCCTTTTCCTTCTCTCTCTAATGTCCTAGATTTAATGCCTCCTTTGTTTCCCCTCTCCATCCTAACAGTCCGAGTTCTTCCCTGCTGTCCCCATAGCATTATCTGCACACTGATGGTGTATAGTTTGAACTCCTTGTTCTGTAGTTAGCAGAATACATGCCATTGACCAAGTCTTTGTACAGGGCCTGGAGGAAAAGAGATGCTTCATAAACACGTTTTGACAAATTGAACTAAAATAAAATGGGAAGAAATTAATTCAAGGATATAATAGTAAAATACATACAAAGCATTCTATCATTATCATCATCATGAACCAAACAAGACCATCTATCTGTATTTAAAATGATCAAAAATAGGCCTTGCCATTGTAGGTGACAAGCTTAGTGTTTAATATTTTTTTCTTTTCCTTAGGTGAAAACTTGCTAGGCGACAGGGGTGATACTAAGAGTCTTAGACAGGGAGCAGTGGCCGAAGGTCCCTGGGCTGCCTCGGGGTTATAGCGTTGGGCTTCTCCGTTACCCCACGTCCAAGGGCAAAGGAGAGGCCCCAGCAAAATGGTAGGAGGGGCGAAATTGAGTTTAGAATCAAACCCCATGCCTACCAGAGATGCTCAGAGAGCTCAAACAAACCTTGTGTGCACCAGGATCCAGAGACCCCACAGAGACTGAGACAGAACTGTGTTTTAGTGTCTCCTGTGGAGGTACGGGTCAGCAGTGGGCTGCCACAGGGGCAGGGGATCTGGAAGCAGACCTGGGTATGGCATAAGCCCTCTTGGAGGGGGTCGCCATTAACCCACCATAGAGCTGCCAGAACTTACACAGGACCAGGGAAACAGATTCTTGGAGGGCACAAACAGAACCTTGTGTACACTAGGATCCAGGAGAAAGGAGCAGTGACCCCACAAGAGACTGACCCAGACTTGCCCGTGAGAATCCAAGAGTCTCCGGTGGAGGTGTGGGTAGGCGGTGGCCAGCTGCAGGGTTGGGGGGCACTGAGTGTAGCTGTAATGCTTGGGACTTTTTTAAGGAGGTAAACATTTTCTTCATTATCTCCACCATAGTTTGGCCTCAGGTCAAATAAAGGGACAGAACGCAGACCAGGCCTTCAACAGAAAATTGGATTAAAGATTTACTCAGCATGGCTCTGCCCATCAGAACAAGACCCAGTTTCCCCCTCACTTCAGTCTCTCCCATCAGGAAGCTTCCATAAGGCTCTTATCCTTCTCCATAAGAGGGAAGACAGAATGAAAACCACAATCACAGAAAACTAACCAATTTGCTCACATGGACCATCAGTCTTGTCTAACTCAATGAAACTATGAGCCATGTCACCTAGGGCCAACAAAGATGGACGGGTCACAGCAGAGAGTTCTGACAAAACGTGGTCCACTGGAGAAGGGAATGGCAAACCACTTCAGTATTCTTGCCTTGAAAACCCCATGAAAGTACAAACAGGCAAAAAGATAGGACACTGAAAGATGAACTCCCCAGGTTGGTAGGTGCCCAATATGCTACTGGAGATCAGTGGAGAAATAACTCCAGAAAGAATGAAGAGACGGAGCCAAAGCAAAAACAACACCCAATTGTGGTTGTGACTGGTGATGGAAGCAAAGTCCGATGCTGTAAAGAGCAATATTGCATAGGAACCTGGAATGTTAGGTCCATGAATCAAGGCAAATTGGAAGTGTCAAACAGGAGATGGCAAGAATGAACATAGACATTTTAGGAATCAGTGAACTAAAATGGACTGGAATGGGTGAATTTAACTCAGATGACCATTACATCTACTACAGTGGGCAAGAATCCCTCCGAAGAAATGGAGCAGCCATCATAGTCAACAAGAGATCCAAAATGCAGTACTTGGATGCAATCTCAAAAATGACAGAATGATCTCTGTTCGTTTCCAAGGCAAACCATTCAATTTCATAATACAAGTGTATGTCCCAACCAGTAATGCTGAAGAAGCTGAAGTTGAATGGTTCTATGAATACCTGCAAGACCTTCTAGAACTAATAGCCGATAAAGGTGCCCTTTTTATTATAGGGGACTAGAATGCAAAAGTAGGAAGTCAAGCAACACCTGGAGTAACGAGCAAATTTGGCCTTGGAGTACAGAATGAAGCAGGGCAAAGGGTAACAGAGTTTTGCCAAAAGAATGCACTGGTCATAGCAAACACCCTCCTCCAACAACACAAGAGAAGATTCTACACATGGACATCACCAGATGGTCAATGCCGAAATCAGATTGGTTATGTTCTTTGCAGCCAAAGATGGAGAAGCTCTATACAGTCAGCAAAAACAAGACTTGGAGCTGACTGTGGTTTGGATCATTAACTCCTTATTGCCAAATTCAGACTTATATTAAAGAAAATAGGGAAAACCACTGACCATTCAGGTATGACCTAAATCAAATCCTTTACGATTATACAGTGGAAGTGACAAATAGATTCAAAGGAATAGACCTGATAGACAGAGTGCCTGAAGAACTATGAACGGAGGTTCATGACATTGTACAGGAGGCAGTGATTAAGACCATCTCCAAGAAAAAGAAATGCAAAAAGGCAAAATGGTTATCTGAGGAGACCTTACAATAGCTGAAAGAAGAGAAGTGAAAAGCAAAGGAGAAAATGAAAGATATACCCATTTGAATGCAGAGTTCCAAAGAATAGCAAGGAGAGACAAGAAAGCCTTCCTCAGTGATCAGTGCAAAGAAATAGAGGAAAACAATAGAATGGGAAAGACTAGAGATCTCTGCAAGAAATATAGAGATACCAAGGGAACTTTTCATGCAAAGATGGGCTCAATAAAGGACAGTAATGGTAGAGACCTAACAGAAGCAGAAGATATTAAGAAGAGGTGACAAGAATACAGAGAAGAACTATACAAAAAAGATCTTCATGACCCAGATAATCACAATGGTGTGATCACTCACCTAGAGTCAGATATCCTGGAATGTGAAGTCAAGTGGGTCTTAGGAAGCATCACCACGAACAAAGCTAGTGGAGGTGATGAAATCCCAGCTGAGCTATTTTAAATCCTAAAAGATGATGCTGCAAAAGTGCTGCATTCAATATGTCAGCGAATTTGGAAAACTCAGCAGTGGCCACAGGACTGGAAAAGGTCAGTTTTCATTCCAATCCCATAGAAAGGCAATGCCAAAGAATGCTCAAACTACCACACAATCACACTCATCTCACATGCTAGCAAAGTAATTCTGAATATTCTCCAAGCCAGGCTTTAACAGTTCGTGAACCGTGACTTCCAGATATTCAAGCTGGATTTAGAAAAGTTGGAAGAACCAGAGACAAAATTGCCAACATCCGTTGGACCATCGAAAAAGAAAGAGAGTTCCAGAAAAACATCTATTTCTGCTTTGTTGACTATGCCAAAGCCTTTGACTGTGTGGATCACAACAAACTTTGGAAAATTCTTCAAGAAATGGGAATACCAGACCAACTGACCTGCCTCCTGAGAAATCTGTATGCAGGTCAAGAAGCAACAGTTAGAACTGGACGTGGAACTACAGACTGGTTCCGGATGGAGAAAGGAGAATGTCAAGGCTGTATATTGTCACTCTGCTTATTTAACTTATATACAGAGTACATCATGAGTAATGCTGGACTGGATGAAGCACAAGCTGGAATCAAGATTTCCCAGAAAATATCAATAACCTCAGATATGCAAATGACTCCACCCTTATGGCAGAAAGTGAGAAAGAACTAAAGAGCCTCTTGATGAAAGTGAAGGAGGAGAGTGAAAAAGTTGGCTTAAAGTTCAACATTAAGAAAACTAAGACCATGGCATCTGGTCCCATCACTTCATTGTAGATAGATGCAGAAACCATGGAAACAGTGGCACACTTTACTTTTTTGGGCTCCAAAATCACTGCAGATGGTGACTGCAACTGCAGCCATGAAATTACTGCTTGCTCCTTGAAGAAAACTTATGATCAACCTAGACAGCATATTAAAAAGAAGAGACATTACTTTGCCAACAAAGATCTGTGTAGTAAAAGCTATGGTTTTTCCTGTAGTTATGTATGGCTATGAGAGTTAGAGTGTAAAGAAAGCTGAGCACTGAAGAATTGATGCTTTTGTACTGTGGTGTTGGAGAAGACTCTTGAGAGTCCCTTGGACTGCAGGGTGATCCAACCAGTCCATCCTAAACGAAATCAGTCCTGAATATTCATTGGAAGGACTGATGATGAAGCTGAAACTCCAATATTTGGCCACCTGATGTGAAGAACTGGCTCATTAGAAAAGACCCTGATGCTGGGATAGATTGAAAGCAGGAGGAGAAGGGGACGACAGCGGATGAGATGGTTGGATGGCATCACCGACTCAATGGTCATGAGTTTGAGAAAGCTCCGGGAGTTGGTGATGGATAGGGAAGCCTAGCGTGCTGCAGTCCATGGCGTTGCAAAGATTCAGGCACGGCTAAGCAACTGAACTGAACTGAGCTGAACTGAGCAGAAGCCATTACTAGGAGATGAAGAACTGGGCCTTCTCTCAAGTCGAGTGTATGTAAGCCTGTGCAAAGGGGCAAATACTCCCTCTGTTCCTCATTTCTCTAGGTTTACTTGCCCTAGAATATTTAGAACTGTTGTGTAGCTTGCTATTAAAGTGCTTATTCCAAGAATTGTTTCTTCTGATTATTTAACACTTTTTTTTCCATAAATAATGATCTTTAATGGACAGAAATACCTCCCACAATATCTCACCTCCCTTCTCTCTTTGTGCATAAAAGTATTATATGTCATTTGTAATCCTTGCCTTCTTTTAACACTTGAAAAATGTTGTCCCCTCAGGTACATAAACCAATACCTAACTAAAGTTAGACACAAGTGGCATTTGACTAAAGTGACCATAACATTTTTAATAAAAATATGCTTTTGAATGAAGCAAGTTAAAATATGCAAGTCATGAATTGAATTACATGTCCTTTTGATTTATAGAGAATTATTTGAGGTGTTCGCTGACAATCTGTACTCATTTGTTCATTATTTATACTACCAGCTATTGTCTTTTCCATATAAAGTTTCATTCCCAGTGACACTGAAAACGTATTTTGAATAAATCTTGGCAAGAACAAAGGCGTAAATTCTTGAACTTTGTTCAGAGTTGTATGCTTCATTCGAAAACTAGTGCACTAAAGCAGCATCATTTTTCATACTATTCTACTGGTTTTATAGTAGTGATTCTTTAAAACAGTGGATCTACTTAGGTTTCAAGACTTAGCTGGCAGTTTTCTGGATATGTTCAAGATACAGAAGCAAGTTGATGAAGTCCAGTTAGCCAGTTGCTCTTTCATATTCACAATATTGATTCTTGATCCACCCAGGTGTTAAACCTCTCTGTTGTAATACATTCATTTCATATATTCAAAGTAAAAAAGATCTAAGATTAAATGTTCCTATTGTTTTCAAATATAACTCTTTGGGAATTTTTTTCAAGATAGTATTTGTATTTATTTGAGGCATATATACTGAGTCAAAATTTGTTAAACAAACAACAATCAAAAAATGTACTGGAGCATCTACTCTGACTATATCTAGGCTAATTATTGACATACGTCCCTGGTGGCTCAGTGGTAAAGAATCTGTCTGCCAATGCCTGCCAGTTCAGGCAACTCAGGTTCGATCCTTGGGTCAGGAAGATCCCCTGAAAAAGGAAGTGGCAACCCACTCCAGTATTCTTGCCTGGAGAATTCCATGGACAGAGGAGCTGGGCAGGCTACAGTTCATGGGGTCTCAAAAGAGTCAGACATGACTTAGTGACTAAACAATAACAACAAATTAGTGACATAGCTAAGTTTTAGAACTCAAGTGTGTGGAACTACAGCTTACTTGATCCTATGTCATATCATGCTGAAATCAGAAAACCTGAGAAATTGCTATCACCACTAAATTGTCCATGTGATGTAGGCCCCTTTGCTGCCAGGTAATGAAATGGTTCTCTGTGGGCAATGGATCTGGACCCAGTCCTATTAGTCACAGCTAACAGCCATCACCCAATCCTGTGCAAAGAACAAGCTTGCTTCTTCAAAAAAAATTAAAACTTCTATCAGAATCAGTATCAGTTCAGTCGCTCAGTCGTATCTGACTCTTTGCGATCCCATGGACTGCAGCATGCCAGGCTTCCCTGTCCATCACCAACTCCCGGAGCTTGCTCAAACTCATGTCCATCGAGTCGGTGATGCCAGCCAACCATCTCATCCTCTGTCATCCCCTTCTCCTCCTGCCTTCAATCTTTTCCAGCATCATTCAGTCTTTCCCAGCATAAAACTTCTAATAAATGTTTAAATAAGAAGGATGCTTTTGAAGTTCATTTCTGATTTATTTCTCATTTAAGTAATCTTAGATTTATTTCCAAGTGATATGGCACACTAAAATGGGCTCCTTTCCCCTAGCTTAAATATTTGTTGAATTTGTTGAGTGGATGTATTTCATCACTCTGTAGCTTCCCAAGTACCTCACATGGGTCCTTGCACATGACAGGGGCTCTATCAATAGCGATAAAATTCAATCTGTCTAGAGTTTATTCCTTCTTCCTCCATTTTCCCCTTTCTCATTTTCTTTTCCTTGTCCATCCCCTCCTTGTTTTTATGCATCTCTTTATTTCCTTACTCCTCTTTTTTTAAAATTATTTTTCCAAAGGCATGCTATTAATTATCCTTAAATTCAGTTTCATGTGATTTTCCCAGCAATTTCATAGGGTCAGTACATTGGGCAATTTTTAAGAAAATGTCAGTCAACTCTTATAAAATCCAACTTTATATAAATCTTCATATGAATCTTCATATTAATTTTAAATTTATATAATACATTTATATAATCTTTATATAGATCTTTAGTTATAGCCGATAGTTTGTTCCAGGAATCTTATTAGTGCTATTGAAAGAAATCAGCAATCATGGCCAATTTTCAGCTCCTCTGGATACTTCATGCTATAAACTAAGTAAACAGGTCTGTTGCCCAGACCACTTACATCTGCTGTCCATCTACATATCCAGAGGTCCAGTGAGGAGAATGTTTCCTGCTTAGCCAGTGGCGAGATTGGGGTAGGCATTATTTCATATCACACAGCACTGACTGATGACAATATGAGCCACTCATTGTGCTCTGCTTATACTCCTAGATAGGCTTACAGACAGATTACTTGTGGAAATCTCACAAAAGTGAAGCAGGAATTTGCATCTGTACAGACTCACGGTCAAGACACCAAAGAATTCAATAAACAGCTGTGTTTTGAGTGACCGAACAAGGATTCAAAAGACATGTTCCCTAGATAGTTTAGAAGAAATCTATATTTTTTGGGATTGCACTCTCAACGCTTATTGTTTGCAGAGGATTTTTAAAAATCAGCTATGTCCTTGAGAACTTGGCAGACAATAGTATTTTGTGTGTTCACAGTGTTTAATAGTTTACATATCACATTCCCGTTTATTTTCTTCCTTTTAATTTTCACTATATGAGGAGAGGTTTATTTTTATGTAAACAGTATATAGATATGAGGTTTATTTGTTTTACTAAAAGTTCTATAGAGACTTTGATCATTTGGCATCACAAGACCTTACAAATTTTAGAGTCACTGTGTCATATAATTAAATAGTTATAGGTGAAAACATTCTTATTCATCTGTCATTTAAAAAACGGTACACTTAAAGATTGTTCTCACTAACCAGGCAGGATGTTACAGTGGGAAAGGCATGGATTTGGAGTTTTGAATTCTGGTTTTGTCACATATTAATAGTATGATCTTGGGTTACTTATTAATCTGACTGAGTCTCATTTTTTTATCTAAGCATCATAACAATCATTCTATACAGGTACTGTTATGACAACATGAAATGATGTAGGTAAGGCGCCAGAGATGCAATAGGTGTCAATAGAGTCAGCTTCCTGTCAGGATTACTCTACATCTCTAGACTATCGTTCCAACACATCTCTAGACTATCTTTCCCAATCTCTTCATTCATGAATGAATGACGATCTCTGAGACATAACCAGTGAACAATGCTGTCTATGGCTTTGAGGAAACAGAAAAGTATTCTGTCCATGCTGAAATCAAACCTGGAGTTCTGACCTCATGAACAGACAGTAAAGAAGGCTAACCAGTTGCAGGCTTGGGTGGTTGGTTCATCATTTGAACCACTGAGGGAAGTCTCAAGACTCATGTGTCTTCCTCATTCATGTCTCTGAGAGAAACTCTGGTGCACTGAGATCTCTCTAACATTCAAATCTACCTCTATTCTGGCATAATTGTGCCTCAGTCCACTCACATAGTGCAAATGGAACAAATGTAAGCCATTAAACAGTCTGAACAACTATGGAACACACGAGAGTCTATCTCGAGTATTGTCTTGCTGATTAAAAACTCTCACGCTGAGGGAGAGGTTTGATTAAAGAAGGAATTAATATATATGTTTTGGAAGAAAGTTTACTAGAAAATCCTTTCCTACAACTTATGATGACCATGAAAAATTATTGGTGAAGCTCCAAACATCAGTGAAAATTTAATAGTGGTATTATTGAGTAATGTGATTATGAGTGATTTTTTCATCTTTGCTTCATTGTGCTTTTCTGTATTTTCTTTAAAAAAAACAGAATGGGATGGGGCAGTCAATAAACCAGCCTATCAATAATCAATCAACCCATATGGAAAAGAAATATTCTTTTGAGAATTCTTTTTGGATGAAATGAAAATACCTTCACTTAACTCCTAGAAATTGCTTTTGCTAGAAGTACTTTTGTCCATCTATGTTCTGAGCCTTTTCTGTTCAGCAGTTAGATTTTCTTTTCCTGAAACAGCTCTTTCTGCCCATCCATGGATCTCATCAGCACAATCTGTAGTATTTGTATGCAGCTGGCTTTCCCTGTTTTTACTTTTGAATGGGTAGCTTATTTCTTTCCAGCAGTTTCTTTTCTTTTTTTTGAAATTGACCCAAAATGGGTGCAGATGTGGTAAGCATATGCTGAAAGTTGTCGAATATTATTTTCACCCTGAAGAAAGACCTGACATAAGCAGTTTCAGATTGTGTGAATTCTTGATTTCACAGTGGCCTTCCAACACCACCTCTGCTGCCAGTGATAACAGGAACCAGCGAGAGACCTTGGGAGGTAAACCACAGATTTACTTTGTTTCCAAGAATTGATGACTTGATGACCTCATGTTTCTTGGTGTATGAGTTTGTGAAATGCAGAGGTGTAAAATGAAGTTTTCATTTTCAAAATTGGTACTAGGGTCTAAATCTAAGTGTAAGTTATTTCCCCTATATTTTTCCCTGTATTTTTCAGTACATACTTGTAGAAGCCAACTTCTGTTATTTGCTTATTTACAACAAAAATAGTTTCTTTGTGCCAATCCTAAATTCTGAATCTTTGCTTTTTTTTCCTAATGCCTTTCTGTTAGCTGCATAGTATATTGAAGGACCATTAAGCTGGGAGTCAAAAACCTGCATTTTCCCTCTTATTTTGTGATATGAATATATTGAAAATATGCTAAAAAAATTTAGCAATTGAAAATTGCTAAAAAAAAAAAAAACAACAAGGATATTAACTTCTACCTAATTCTGATTCACAATTGCCAATCATATTGTTCATGGATTTTTTTCCAATACTTTTGGAAACATGTTGAGGCAGAAGGTAGATGGGCCTCAGGCTGAGAAGTTTCTCCCCTGTGGATAGAAACTTCACAAAAGCAAGATGATGGAAGAGGCTGGGCCATGACCAGATAAGAGATAAAAGACCACATACTATATTCCTCATTCTTGAAGTCAAGGAGACTTCCCCAGCTACACCTGTGCAGAAAGGCTCCTCAGAGGTCAAAAGAGAGGGAATGCCACCACATACTAAGTGATGTCAGCCTACCCACAGGCTTCTTCACTAGAATCCATCTTGGTTAAGAGATGCGCGTGCATACATGCGAGGACTCTGAGATAAACCAAATACAGACTCAGAACCAGGCAAAGCAAGATGATTGGCCAAAGGAAAACTGGAAAAAAATGCCCCATAAAAGCGATTTCAAACCATCACAAGGACACAACTGTCTCTCTGAGACTACCTGTGTGTCTATCCACATGTACTGTACTCTTTTCTTCCTGCTGCTGCTGCTGCTAAGTCGCTTCAGTCGTGTCCGACTCTGCGATCCCACAGACGGCAGCCCACCAGGCTCCGCTGTCCACAGGATTCTCTAGGCAAGAATACTGGAGTGTGTTGCCATTTCCTTCTCCACTGTTCTGCCTAATAAACACTTAACTTTCTTCATTACTTTCCATCGCTATGTGGAAATTCATGTCTACCCAGCTAATAGGTCAAAGCCTTGCCACTGGTCATTGCCTTTGGTGGCATAGTGGCTATGACTCAGTGCATTTCCTGCAGCTGCCTGACCTCGATTTCTGGTTGGGAACCCAAGCCCTGCTTTAAGCTGCTGCAGGCCTAGGCCATCCAAGATCAATGTCATTAAATACAGTTAACTTGACTATATATATATTTCTTTTCTGAGTATTAAAACTATTTATTTCAGAGATTCTCAAGAGAAGGTTTTCATATTTCCAAAGAAGAATTTCTTAATCTGGGGAACCTAATGACTTCTTTAGTAATGGAGGATAATCAAATAATTGATTTAGTTAATATTTCTTTATATTGCTAAACATCAAAGAGCAAGATTAATGTACGCATACATCTGAAACTAACACAACATTTTAAGTCCAACTATACTCCAATATAAAATAAAAAAAATGAAAAAAGATTAATATTCATTCATTCACTTATTTACAAAAACATAGTGACAACCACATACCAAGTACTTTGCCAGGGATCAGGGATACAGTGACCAATTGGAGGAACATAGCTCCTGCTGTCATATTGTCTGAAGGTCAGTTATAAAAGAAAAGTTAGCTGTGTCCGACTCTTTGAGACCCCAAGTACTGTAGCCTGCCAGGCTCCTCGGTCCATGAGATTCTCCAAGCAAAAATACTCTAGTGGGTAGCTATTTTCTTCTCCAGGGGATCTTCCTGAGCCAGGGATCAGTCCTGGGTCATCTTCTACACTACAGGTGGATTCTTTACCACCTGAGTCACCAGGGAAGCACAGGTCAGTATGGAGAGCAACAAATAAGTAATTGCAGTAAGAGTGTACTGGAGGAACATCTGAACCTAGATTTAGGGGTCAGGATATAAATCTTGAGCAGAAGAGAGATCTGAAAATGAGCAGAAAATGAGATGTGAGTAGAACTTATACAAGTCTTTGTATTGTTGAGAAAGTCTTTGTATTGTTGTATTGTTGTATAGTGACAGAGTGTGCCTGTGTTTGAATATGAAGAAACAGAAAGAGAAAAATCTAGCTAGCTAATGGTTTAAGTCTACATTTGGAATAAATTAAAATAACAATAAAAGCTGGTGGAAACTCATTCCACAATCATCATTAGGCTCTTACATGCTTAACTGGCCAGTTCCAAGCTTTGCTTTCTTGGAACACAGAAAGAGAATTTAATAAATTTCCCCTTAGGGGGAGGAGAAAGTTAATAGACCACTAAAGTGGCCTAATTTACCTCCCAGCACTAGATTACTCAGAGTTAAAATAGGGCAATTAAGACATGGATGCCATGTTTAAATGCTAGAAAGTATGCTCAGTGTAAACCTACTCCAGTATTCTTGCCTGGAGAATCTCCATGGACAGAGGAGCCTGGTGGGCTACAGTCCATGGGTCTCAAAGAGCTGGACACGACTAAGAGGCTCAGCGCAGCACAGCAGCATACTCAGAGTAATTCTAAAAGATCCAAGTCCTTCAGAAAACACTAGAGTTTGTTCAGTGCACTGAAGCTTTAATTTCTCAAGGACCCCACACCTTGGTCTTAAGTAAAAAGAGGGAAAAGCAAGTCATGCCATTCTGCTTCTCATCATCAGGCACAATCCTCAATGTATTAGATTGTTTGATCTGGCTGGAGTGAGGATCGAATTCATGTTGTAAGAGGTAAACAAGATGATCTTTATGAAGTATGTGTAAAATTTCTCTTGCCAGCTCCAAATAGATGGATCATATTGACTTCTTCCTAGAGAGCCATGTTCCTAATCCTTCGATGATTCTTCCTGATTTTTTAGCCTATTTTCCTAACTCTTCATTTGGATTATTATTATATAATATCTTTTCTCACACATCTCAGAGCCCAAGTAGACCTCCTGGAGTTGGCTCTAGGTTCCATCATGGTCCCTTAGCATTTTGTAGAAAGAATAAATCCAGTTTCAAAACACCTGGTTTGGAGGGTTTTGAAGTTCCATAAGACCTTTAGGATGCTTAAATTTCCCTTCAAGGACTGAGACATGGATTACTTTAAATTATTCAAAAGATAGAGGATGCCTCAACAGGATACTTCAAACTTGGGATTTATTCATTCATTCAAGATATATTTACTGAACATCTATTACGTACCAAACAGTGTTTTAGGTATCATGTAGTATGACTGAAAGCCTATCCTTGGTTATTCTGAGTCAGAATTTCCATATCATCAGACAAAGTCTACTGATCTTTGAAACATGGCAGAGATAATCAACATGCTGGCTCTGCCACTCAGTAGCTGTGTGACCCTGGACTCCTCTCTGAGCCTCAGTTCTCACATCCCTCATGTGCCCAGCAACTTCTACTTTCATCAGCAGACTGGAAGAGACTGCACGTGACAAGATAAATAGAGGGAGGAGCTGCTTTGAGCTCTAGTCACTCACTGTTCACCTGCCAAGTATTATCTTCCAGGGCCAGCCAAGCTAGTGGGTGGCCTAGAATAGTCCCCTCAGGAGTCACTACATTAACTCCTACTTTTACATCAGACTTCCTCCAGAAGCCTGCCTTGACATCTTCTGTGATGACATGCCCCTGATATGAGTTTCTATGGTGCCCTGCCCTACTTCTAATATATACCTTACCACAATTTTATCATAAAAGATGTTTGGTTTACCATCTATCTCCCTGTGAGAATCTAATTTTCAAGAGGGCAATTGACATGTGTATTCTGCTTTCTTGTATATCCCCAATATTTAACAGAGTTCACCTATCATTATTAAATAAGTGATGAACATATGTCTGTATCCAGAGACATCACTTAGCCAACAAAAGTCCATATACTCAAAGCTATGATTTTTCCAGTAGTCATGTATGGATGTGAGAGTTGGACCCTAAAGAGGGGTGAGTGCTGAAGAATTGATGCTTTTGAATTGTGGTGCTGGAGAAGACTCTTGAGAGTCCCTCGGACTGCAAGGAGATCAAACCAGTCAATCCAAAAGTAAATCAACCCTGAATATTTATTGGAAGGACTGATGCTGAAGCTGAAGCTCCAATACTTTGGCCACCTAATGAGAAGAGCCAACTCATTGAAAAAGACCTTGATGCTGGGAAAGATTGAAGGCTTTGCTTTATTAAATAAAGACAAACAGAAGCTGCTAGCAGTGCTGTTGATAGAGATTTCTGTTTGAAAATGAAATTTGCGGCATCTGTTCTCCCCTGCTGTATTTTACTTTGAAAAGAACATCTATTTTGTTTTTTTAAAATTATTTTTCTCAAAAGATAATGCATACATATGGCAAAAATGTAAACATTAAAAAAGGGCACTTTTTAATACATGGTAGCATACTGTGTATATCTCTGTGTGTTTCATTTCTGTCACTGAAAGTAATATATCTTCAATAGAATTCTATAGAAAAGTATATATTTAGTAATATTAATGATTACATGTAATTTCATTTTATTTGTAACATATAATTGGTAGGTTTAATAATATGCTAGCCACAGAAAAAGTAATCTAACATCAGGATTACATTGTTTACCTGGCAACACAAATACATTTTAACAAAAGTAATCTAACATCAGGATTACATTGTTTACCTGGCAACACAAATACATTTTAACAAATAGTTAATCAAGCAAAGCGACTGTTAAAAATAGAATTCCCACAGAGTAGGAAAGTACCATTCATTTTTATATTGAAAGCAATAAAAGTATCTAAAAGTTCCATTCCTTTTATTGTGAAACATTGCAGCCAAGTATCATTTATAGTCACTCTAAGAGTGACTTTAGAGGTGATTTAGTGGAGTGGTTTTACAGTACATTTCCGGGTGTGTGTGTGTATGTATGAGTTTTTTTCAAAAGCAAGCTTATACAGAGACATAATAATGTCTTGTTTATTGAACACCTACTTTGGGCCTGGAAAATTATAAGCATTTTAAATTATTATCTTATTCCTTACAACAATCTTAGAGATAGGTACCATTATATTGATTTTATAGATGAGAAACATAAATGCAAATTCTGTGGCATTTTATTAATCACAGCCTGAGCAGTTCAATATACTTGTCCTCCTCATAATCTGGAAACTAAGAGTCAAAGCCCAGCACACACAGGGGGCATCCCTGAGGGAACTGGCTCTGGTTGATACCCTTGTGACTATGCCCTGCTAATGGACATTTTGCTTATTTCCAACAAACACCATATCAATGAATTTTCTTGTAAATATATGCTCATATATCTATCATATGGATAAATCTATGTGAATATATACATACATGTTCATTTGGGGATATATTTTAGTGTGTATTTCTAGAAATGAAATTGCTGAATTGGTTAATTTAGAAAATTGCCGAAAGTGTTAGCCACTTAGTCATATCTGACTCTTTTATGACCTCATGGACTGTAGCCCCACCAGGATCCTCTGTCCATCGAATTCTCCATGCAAGAATACTGGAGTGGGTTTCCATTAGAAAATTGCTACATGTATGTTAACATTCTTCATAAAATAACAATTTAAAAAACTCATTGGTCAAAGCTACACTTGTGGAAAACACTAGTGTGTTGGTTGAACTCATTTTGGCTTCTGGACCTTACTTTTGAAGCAAAAAATTTCAAAGTAGAAAATATTTTAAATTCTTTAGGGAGAGGGAATTTGAAATATTCCATCACCTGATAAATGAAGCCCAAAGCCACAAAGGGCAGAAATGTCCAAGACACTCTGAAAACAGCTTTAGGTGTGAGCAGCATCCTTTGCCCACAAAACTGATCCATGATGACAGTTTATATTATGTTCATTCCTTCAGGAATAATTACTGTGCCTCCATGTGGAAGTTTTCTCATTCCAAAGAAGCAGGATCATCCATCATATCAGTGTGATATGGTTTTGCCAGATGCCAGATGAATTAACAAATGGTATTCAATATACACATTCATCAATTCTGACTACCGCTTAAATAAAATCATAATGGTGTATCTTTGGAAAATACTAATGGGCTTTGAACATATTTTAAAAATTGTCCAGATAGATATATGGTTCTTTTAGCCACTTAAAGAAATTTTAGAATTAAAATAGTTTTGTTGAAAGCTGGCTTTTCTTGAATATAAATTGAGAAAAGCCAGAGGCAGAAATTTTCAAACTTGAAGCATACATCAGAATCACCAGAAGGGCTTGTTAAAACACTTTACTGGGCTGCACCCCAAAATTTTACACTCAGTAAGTTTAGAGTGGGACTGTGGTTCTGCATTTCTAACAAGTTTTCAGGCAATGCTGGTATTCCTGGTACTTGAGAATGGCTGCTCTTGACAAGTCTTTTACAAAAATATAAGACACATATGAATCACATGGAGATCCTTTAAAAACACAGATTCAAATCCAGTAGGAACTCAAGATTCTGCATTTTGACAAGCTCCCAAGTGATGCTAATGCTTCTGATCTGTGCAATTTTGAGCATCAAGATGCTATACAAAGTGTAGCCCATTGTAGTTAGTTGACAATTTAGGGGGTTACTGATTAAAAGATAAAGGTACTTAGAGAAATGTGTGGACTTTACCCACTCTCTCCCAGTTTCTCTGTCAAATGTTAATGAACACTTTGAAACTGAATGCCAGGTCTTTTAACATAACTTGGTCAACAGTCCTCTCATCCAGGAAACTTAATCCTTTGGAACCATTCTTTCCACTTCCTAATTTTCCTGAGGCTTAGTTTGATAGAATTTCAGCTACATTTCAACAAAGAGAAACTGGACATGGAACATTTTTGGCCATTGAGATTATATAGAAGCAGAAATTGAAGCTTAGAGTAGACAAGTAATTTACCTAAGACAAGAAGCCAAAGCAAGTTGGCTACTTTCCCATTGTTTAGGAGAGGCAGTATGGTGAGGATAGATTCTAGATGATGAAAAAGAGAGAAGGCCATACTTTGATAACATAGTGACAGTGTCAGGAATAGGCTGTGGCCTTGGTAGAAGCTGGTGGTCAAGAGTGGGGCAATTATCCATATACCTACATTTTTGAACTCAGAGCTTTGGATTAAGAAAGGAGAAGGCTCTGTTTCCAAGCGTCAAAACAAAGTATTAATAGAAGGATTTCAGGCTTCAGGTATCAGATTCCAGGATCCATCCCTCTGTCCTACACCTCACATACTAGCTTGTTGTTGTTGAGTCACTAAGTCATGTCTGACTCTTTTGCGACCCCACAGACTATAGCCCACCAGGCTTCTCTGTCCATGGGATTTCCCAGGCAAGAATACTGGAGGGGGTTAATGTTTCCTTCTCCAGGGGATCTTTCTGACCTAGGGATTGAACCTGTGTCTCGTGCACTGCAGGCTGATTCTTTGCTGTTGAACACCAGGGAAGCCCACATACTAGTTGACATCAGTGCATGTTGAGATTATTAGGGTGTAGGGAATTGAATCATAGAACCACAGGCTCTCAAAGTTGAGAAGAACCTTAAGGGATCCAAGTTGTTTGTCCTCTGAGACTGTGATTCAGCACTAACAAAACTCACAAGAAACAGGTTTATAACCCATCACTAAGATTACATGTGCTGGAGATCAGAACACTTACATCTCAAATATGGAGATCCTCTGACTAGTATTTATAAAACAGTAACTGAACGAAAAGCTTGATAAGCATGGAATCAATTAGAGCGGGGGAACTGAGAAGTTTTGTGAGACACTTCACCAAACATGGAAGAATCTGAGGACTAACTTGTTCCCCTATTAATATTGCAACTATTACCTCTAGATTTTCTGAACTGGCTCCAGATCCAAGCATTTTATCTATTGTACTCAGGTCTCCTTCTCAGGCTGCATGTGACAAATTTTGGTTTAAAAAATACAATTAACATAACTGGAGAATTCACTTTCCCTGAGGGTGGCATCTTTTCATCCGCAGTGAGTCTCTCTCTGTCCCCTGGAAAGAGCAGAAGGCCCACAGCAGGCCTTCACCCTCTGTCCTGCTGTCCTGGCTCTGGTCTCTGTGCTGGTAGCCTCATACTTCTTGAAGTCCTCAAGCTTTAGCGTCAAACACTGGCTAAGATTTCTGAGCCTCATGTCATATGTGATTCACAATTTTGGGGGGCTCAGAAAGAAGGTTAGCCCATAGTATTGCAAAGAATGAAATATAGGCTTACAAGTGGGGAGAGTAGTCCAGCTGTTTTGGGGAAAGGGTGGGAATTTCTAGGAACTGGACCACTGCTCACTAATTGACCTTTTATGGTTAAACTTGTAACTGTCATGGCATCCATGGGTGTGTCACTTAACATGCTGATGTTTTACAGTAAGCATATTCTGAGGCTCAATGTCTAGTGGAAATTGACTCATCTGCCTTCTTGGACCTAGTTGGTTCTAACCAGTTTCTTTTAAACGTTGTTCCCTGCCCCCTTCCCTTATGTTTTTTTTTTTTGACAGAATAATTATCTTTAATTATACTAATTACATAAATGGATAAAAATTAATGATTAGGGCATTACTCTGAAAATAATAGCTCTGTATTAATGATTGGACCTTCTTGCAACTTATCTTCACCATCCCCCTACTTCTTTTTTTTTTTTAAGTTCTTAAGATTTATTTTTTTTTAAATTTATTTATTTTAATTGCAGGCTAATTACTTTACAATATTGTAGTGGGTTTTGCCATACATTGACATGAATCAGCCATGGGTGTACATCTCTTCCCCATCCTGAACCCCCCTCCCACCTCCCTCTTCATCCCATCCTTCAGGGTCATCCCAGTGCACCAGCCCTGAGCACCTTGTCTCATGCATCAAACCTGGACTGATGATCTGTTTCACATATGATAATATACATGTTTCAATGCTATTTTCTCAAATCATCCCACCCTCGCCTTCTCCCACAGAGTCCAAAAAACTGTTCTATACATCTGTGTCTCTTTTGCTGTCTCACATATAGGGTCATTGTTACCATCTTTCTAAATTCCATATATATGAGTTAGTATACTGTATTGGTGTTTTTCTTTCTGACTTACTTCACTCTGTATAACAGGCTCCAGTTTCATCCACCTCATTAGAACTGATTCAAATGTATTCTTTTTAATGGTTGAGTAATATTCCATTGTGTATATGTACCACAGCTTCCTTATCCATTCGTCTGCCAAAGGACATCTAGGTTGCTTCTATGTCTTGGCTATTATAAACAGTGTTGTGATGAACATTGGGTACACGTCTCTTTCAAATCTGGTTTCCTCGGTGTGTATGCCCAGCAGTGGGATTGCTGGGTCATATGGCAGTTCTATTTCCAATTTTTTAAGGAATCTCCACACTGTTCTCCATAGTGTCTGTACTAGTTTGCATTCCCACCAACAGTGTAAGAGGGTTCCCTTTTTTCCACACCCTCTCCAGCATTTATTGTTTGTAGACTTTTGGATAGCAGCCATTCTGACCAGTGTGAGATGGTACCTCATTGTGGTTTTGATTTGCAGTTCTCTGATAATGAGTGATGTTAGGCATCTTTTCATATGTTTGTTAGCCATCTGTATGTCCTCTTTGGAGAAGTGTCTATTTAGTTCTTTGGCCCATTTTTTGATTGGGTCGTTTATTTTTCTGGAATTAAGCTGCAGGAGCTGCTTGTATATTTTTGAGATTAATTCTTTGTCAGTTGCTTCATTTGCTATTATTTTCTCCTACTCTGAAGGCTGTCTTTTCACCTTGCTTATAGTTTCCTTTGTAGTGCAAGAGCTTTTAATTTTAATTAGGTCCCATTTGTTTATTTTTGCTTTTATTTCCATTACTCTGGGAGGTGGGTCATAGAGGATCCTGCTGTGATTTATGTTAGAGAGTGTTTTTCCTATGCTTTTATCTACGAGTTTTATAGTTTCTGGTCGTACATTTAGGTCTTTAATCCCTTTTGAGTTTATTTTTGTGTATGGCGTTAGAAAGTGTTCTAGTTTCATTCTTTTACAAGTGGTTGATCAGTTTTCCCAGAACCACTTGTTAAAGAGATTGTCTTTTCTCCATTGTATATTCTTGCTCCTTCGTCAAAGATAAGGTGTCCATAGGTGCGTGATTTATCTCTGGGCTTTCTATTTTGTTCCATTGATCTATATTTCTGTCTTTGTGCCAGTACCATACTGTCTTGATGACAGTGGCTTTGTAGTAGAGCCTGAAGTCAGGCAGGTTGATTCCTCCAGTTCCATTCTTCTTTCTCAAGATTGCTTTCGCTATTTGAGGTTTTTTGTATTTCCATAGAAATTGTGAAATTATTTGTTCTAGTTCTCTGAAAAATACCATTGGTAGCTTGATAGGGATTGCACTGAATCTATAGATTGCTTTAGGTAGTATACTCATTTTCACTATATTGATTCTTCCAATCCATGAACATGGTATATTTCTCCATCTTTGTGTCATCTTTGATATCTTTCACCAGTGTTTTATATTTTCTATATATAGGTCTTTTGTTTCTTTAGGTAGGTTGATTCCTAAGTATTTTATTCTTTTCGTTGCTATGGTAAATGGAATTGTTTCCTTAATTTCTCTTTCTGTTTTCTCATTGTTAGTGTATAGGAATGCAAGGGATTTCTGTGTGCTAATATTACATCCTGCAACTTTACTATATTCATTGATTAGCTCTAATAATTTTCTGGTGAAGTCTTTAGGTTTTCTATGTGGAGGATCATGCCATCTGCAAACAGTGAGTTTTACTTCTTCTTTTCCAATCTGGATTCCTTTTATTTCTTTTTCTTCTCTGACTCCTGTGGCTAAAACTTCCAAAACTATGTTGAATGGTAGTGGTGAGAATGGGCATCCTTCTCTTGTTCCTGACTTTAGGGGAAATGCTTTCAGTTTTTCACCATTGAGGATAATGTTTGCTGTGAGTTTGTCATATATAGCTTTTATTTTAAGACTATTTAGGCTTAAAAAAATCTATGGCTATTCCCCAAGTCTCAGAGTCCTTACAGCGTCCCTGCTTTTGTTATCCTTTCTAAAACTGTGCAACCAAATTTAGGCAGATATTAATATGTTTAAGGTTAATATTATCCTATGTGTATAATAAAAAAACAATTATTCATTGTTTACTCATTCATTAACGGGTTGTTTATTTAGTGAGCATCGATTGAACTCTTATTATGTTATTCCATACTGACAATGTTATTTACAAGGAACCAATGAAGCATGGCCCCTGCCTTGAGGAAACTCACTATCATTGGTGGAGACAGGCATCCATTTTTAAATTTATTCTAGGAATATTTATTGAATGCATATCATGATCCAGACACTATCCTAAGTTCTGAGGAGCTTACATTGTAATGAGAGGAGAGGAGGAAGGAGAAGACAGACAATAAACAAGTAAACAGACAAATGAGATCACATCAGTAAAAAAAAAAAAAAAGGTAGACAAAAACAACAAATAAACAAACAAAAACCCAAAACATTAAAGCAAGGTAATGGGACAGGGCAGTTGGAGAAGGTGTTTTTTATCAGGTGATAATAGTAATAGACTTTAATTGTGAGAAAGACCTGGGGGAAGAAGATTCCACACAGAAAGCATCACATAAACAGCACCTAAGTATTTGGACAAAATCTCAAAAGCAACAGAATGATCTCTGTTCCTTCTCAAGGCAAACCATTCAGTACCACGGTAATCCAAGTCTATGCCCTGACCAGTAATAATGAAGAAGCTGAAGTTGAACGGTTTTATGAAGACCTACAAGACCTTCTGCAACTAACACCCAAAAAAGATGTCCTTTTCATTAGAGAGGACTGGAATGCAAAAGTAGGAAGTCAAGAAACACCTGGAGTAATGAGCAAATTTGGCCTTGGAGTACAGAATGAAGCAGGGCAAAGGCTAATAGAATTTTGCCAAGAGAATGCACTGGTCAAAGCAAACACCCTCTTCTGACAACACAAGAGAAGACTCTACACATGGACATCACCAGATGGTCAACACTGAAATCAGATTGATTATATTCGTTGCAGCCAAAGCTGGAAAAGCTCTATACAGTCAGCAAAAACAAGACCGGGAGCTGACTGTGGCTGAGATTATGAACTCCTTATTGCCAAATTCAGACTTAAGTTGAAGAAAGTAGGGAAAACCACTAGATCATTCAGGTAAGACCTAAATCAAATCCCTTATGATTATATAGTAGAAGTGAGAAATAGATTTAGGGACTAGATCTGATAAACAGAGTGCCTGATGAACTATGGACAGAGGTTTGTGACATTGCACAGGAGACAGCAATCAAGACCATCTCCAAGAAAAAGAAATGCAAAAAAGCAAAATGGCTGTCTGAGGAGGCCTTACAAATTGGTGTGAAAAGAAGAGAAGTGGAAACCATAGGAGAAAAGAAAGGAAAGATATACCCATCTGAATGCAGAGTTCCAAAGAATAGCAGGGAGAGATAAGAAAGCCTTCCTCAATGATTAGTGCAAAGAAATAGAGAAAAACAATAGATTGGGAAAGACTAGAGATCTCTTCAAGAAAATTAGAGATACCAAGGGAACATTTCATGCAAAGATGGGCTCAATAAAGGACAGTAATGGTAGGGATCTAACAGAAGCAGACAATATTAAGAAGAGGTGACAAGAATACAGAGAAGAACTGTACAAAAAAGATCTTCATGACTCAGATAATCACGATGGTGTGATCACTCACCTAGAGCCAGACATCCTGGAATGTGAAGTCAAGTGGGCCTTAGGAAGCATCACTATGAACAAAGCTAATGGGGGTGATGGAATTCCAGTTGAGCTATTTCAAATCCTAAAAGATGATGCTGTGAATGTGCTGTACTTAATATGCCAGCAAATTTGGAAAACTCAGCAGTGGCTACAGGACTGGAAAAGGTCAGTTTTCATTCCAATCCCAAAGAAAGGCAATGCCAAAGAATGCTCAAACTACTGCACAATTGTACTCATCTCACACGCTAGCAAAGTAATGCTTAAAATTCTCCAAGCCAGGCTTCAATAGTACGTGAACCGTGAACTTCCAGATGGTCAAGCTGGATTTAGAAAAATCAGAGGAACCAGAGATCAATTTGCCAACATCCATTGGATCATCGAAAATGCAAGAGAGTTCCAGAAAAACATCTATTTCTACTTTATTGACTATCTTTGACTGTGTAGATCACCACAAACTGTGGAAAATTCTGAAAGAGATAGGAATACCAGACCACCTGACTTGCCTCTTGAAAATCCTGTATGTACGTCAGCAAGCAACATTTAGGACTGGACATGGAACAACAGACTGGTTCCAAATAGGAAAAGGAGTATGTCAGGGCAGGAGTATGTCAAGGCTGTATATTATCACCCTGCTTATTTAACTTATATGCAGAGCACATCGTGAGAAATACTGGGATGGATGAACCACAGGCTTGAGTCAAGATTTCCCAGAGAAATATCAATAGCCTCAGATATGCAGATGACACCACCCTTATGGCACAAAGTGAAGAAGAACTAAAAAGCCTCTTGATGAAAGTGAAAGAGGAGAGTGAAAATGTTGGCTTAAAGTTCAACATTCAGAAAACTAAGATCATGGCATCTGTTCACATCACTTCATGGCAAATAGATGGGGAAACAGTGGAAACAGTGGCAGATGTTATTTTTTTGGGCTCCAAAATCACTGCAGATGGTGATTGCAGCCATGAAATTAAAAGACGCTTACTCCTTGGAAGGAATGTTATGACCAACCTACACAGCATGTTAAAAAGCAGAGACATTATTTTGCCAACAAAGGTCCATCTAGTCAAGGCTACGGTTTTTCCAGTGGTCATGTATGGATGTGAGAGTTGGAGTATAAAGAAAGCTAGCACTGAAGAACTAATGCTTTTGAACTGTGGTGTTGGAGAAGACTCTTGAGAGTCCCTTGGACTGCAAGGAGATCCAACCAGTCCATCCTAAAGGAAATCAGTCTGAATATTCATTGGAAGGACTGATGCTGAAGCTAAAACTCCAATACTTTGGCCACCTGATGCGAAGAACTGACTCATTGGAAAAGACTCTGATGCTGGGATAGATTGAAGGTGGGAGGAGAAGGGGATGACAGAGGATGAGGTGGTTGGATGGCATCACCAACTCAATGGACATGAGTTTGAGTAAGCCCTGGGACTTGGTGATGGACAGGGAAGCCTGGCGTGCTGCAGTCCATGGGGTCGCAAAGAGTTGGCCACAACTGAGCACTGAACTGAACTGAAATTCAAAAGAAACACCATATATTCCAGGAATATAAAGTCCAGGGGATCTGAAAGTAATGATGCCTAATGACAATGGAAAGAGATACATGATAAAAGATATGGTAGCATAAATTTGTTTGGAAAGATGAGCATCAAAAGGCAGGGGTGTGTGTGGCTCTGTCAGGGGCGTTTTCAAAGAAGTGGTGGCCTTTTTGAACTTTTATGAGTGGAAGCCTGTAATCATTTGTGCAAAACAGAAATAGAGACACAAATGTAGAGAACTAATGTGTGGACACCAAGCCAGGGGCGAGGAAGGTGGGATGAATTGGGGGAGTGGGACTGACATATGTACGCTATTGATACTATGTATAAAATAGATAACTAATGAGAATCTCCTATATAGCTCAGGGAACTCGTATCTACTCAGTGCTCTTTGGTGACCTAAATGGGAAAGAAATCCAAAATAAAGGGGATATATGCTTATGTATAGCTGATTCACTTTGCTGTACAGCAGAGATTAACACAATATTGTAAAGCAACTTTACTCCAATAAAAATTATTTAAAAGAAAAACAAAAACAATGTCCAGAAAGTTTTCCAGAGCAAAAAAGAAGAAGAAGCCTGTAATCATTCATCTAGGGTGCTTCTAAGGCTCTTGCCTAAGGAGATGGAACAAGAGAATGGGAAGGGAGCTGGAGGGAGACTGGAGGTGGTGGTTAGGGCAACATCGCCTAAAAGCTTTTTATAATTTTATGCATTTCCAGAAATAAAAATGTCCAAAAATAATTTGCAGACCTAGAAATACAGCTTTCTAATACAACTTTTCACACAATCAGATATACTTTGACTTAATCTTTTTCTGAGTGATCATAAATTCCAACTTATTAAAGTCTGCATTGATAAGATTTTCATATGGTCATATCCTATTGTCAAGGAAATTGAGGCCTGTGCCAAGAAAGCATCTTCCTTATCAAGTCTATCTATTTTTTGTATGTCCTTAAAAAATTTATGTGTGTGTGTTTTCTTTTTAATGGAGTTGTTTAGAGATAAGGAATAATAGTGAATTTAGTCATCTTGATTTGTCCTTCCTGATAAGAGCTGAGAGTTCTTTAGAAATGTTATCTACTCTGTGGCTGAAAATAATTTAATATTAATACGTTAAAAAAAAGGGATTCGATACCATATGGGCTTAACAATCAGAGGTATTCTTATGGAAGTCTGTGTATGTGTGTGTGTGTGGGGGGGTAAGTGAGAATGAGAGAGAGAGAGACAGGGACAGAGACACAATCTGATATTTTAAGACAACAAATGAGCCTGGTGTGCCTGTGGGCTTTAGTACCACCATCATCCCAGGGCTTGTTTTTACTTAATAGATCCTCAGCACTTCTGGGGCCTTATTGGTAAAAAAAAGAAAAAAAAGAAATGCAATGAAATTTATTTAATATCACCTTAAACTATCTGATACATTCAAGCTTCTCTTTAATTTTGAAAAGAACATGATTCTAGATTTTAAAATCCTGCTCAAGTTTGTCCTCACGTTTGTAAGTGAAACTAATAGTAAAGCTAGCCTTGTCCACTGCTGGCTCTGACAAACACAGGTGAGGACATTATGAAATAGGTTTTATGATTACTTTAAAAATGCATTTATCTACTCTTCCTTGCATCTCTAGGCAGGTCCTTCAAAAACTTTATTCTTAACTAAGAGGATTTCAAAGTTTGGTGTTTTTGAGAATTACTGTAGTGTTTGTGTTCTTTAAAAAATAAATTAATTCTTATGCATAAACTAAGGTTAGGAAAGCATATAATATTTTCTCTCATGTTTTATCATTTAATAGAAAGATTAGAATAATAGCACTTTAAATTGAACCCAGATAGAATTTTTAACCAGCTTTTAAGAAACCATACTTCTTGTTCCCTCATTTCTGTACATATTTGAATTACTTTTAAAATTCCAAATTCACCAGGTTCCTTAGAGGTTCCCTTCATGGAGGATGGTGCGTTTTCCAGTTAACCCTGCTTAGGGGCTGAAGTTGTTCAAAGCAATTTGTCCAAGCCTGAACCTGAATTAATGTGGTGCGTGGACTATACATTGTATTAATTTTAAAAATTCAAGACACAATGCAAACTTTTCAGTTATTCAGAGCCAGGATTAAGGTACAAGTGGAGTAAGTGATATGACATGATTTGAGGAGAGATGCTGGGAAACACTCTTCCATTCTGCGTCCCTTTTCTCTCTCCTCAGGTCTTTGTTATAAAGACTTTGAGTCTGGAAGTATGAGAACAGAAGGCAAACGCCTTTATAAGGAGTTAGATGCAAAGCAATGATGAATCATGACTCCTCAGTGGAACTGTATTCATCAGATTATGTAGCAAGAACTTGATGATGGGGATAATATTGGCAAGTGTTTCATTTATGACAAGAGTGGAGGAGGGGCAAGCTCTGATTTTCCTGCCCCCATTATTTAAAATCTAGAATGCATGTGAGGGGTTTGGGAACTTTAAAGGGAAAAGGGGATTAAGCAACTAGTAGAGGGATAAGGGCTTCTGACTTGCCTGTTTGAGTTGATTCTTCCTGAGAGTCTCTTTCCATCTCTGCACATTGATTCTGTTTCTCAGATGGCCCTTTCTGATCCCCCACCCCCTTCCCTCCACACGCCTCTTAATGAACTTCTTCAGTTCTCAGTTTGTCACTTGTGTTCTTCTCCAACCTTGAGTCCTTTCCTTCCTTCTTGATCAACTAAGTGCCTCCCCCTCCAATTCCAGAGCACCATGCGCATCATCTCTACTGCAGTTAGTGTCCCTTACAATGATTTGTTTGGTTTTCTCCTCCTTGACAAATTTCAAGCTCTTTAACGGTTGGGATGATGGATCCCTTATTTTTTGGAGGAATGGTATGGTTATTTAATAAATGTGGAATAAATACATTTCAGTACTGCTCATAGATGTTTCCTGACTTATCCCCTATATTTGAAGATAAGCAGTCGCTAAGAGTCGGAAACAACTGAGCAACTTCACTTTCCCTTTTCCCTTTCATGCACTGGAGAAGGAAATGGCAACCCACTCCAGTGTTCTTGCCTGGAGAATCCCAGGGACGGGGGAGCCTGGTGGGCTGCCGTCTATGGGGTCACACAGAGTTGGACACGACTGAAGCGATTTAGCAGCAGCAGTGTCATATCATCTTCCATTTCAATGTCCAGTGGAAATGTATAAATAATATATTGTAGATATGTTAGTCATCACTATTTTTTTTTTCACTCTGAGTTTCTCACGATCTTTATAGAATGGAAACTGCATGTGTAGAGTCTAATAATATATTTATCACTGTCCTCTGGCCATCCAGTTAAAACCACCCCATTCCCCTTCACCATCTCATTTAGAACATGGATGGATGGCTGTTCCCTGTTTGATAAAGCAACAGCTACCAGCATGAAAACCTCCTATTCCGAACCTTTTTTGCTTGCTTGATTGTACTCCCTTATTCCTTTAAAAGAGACTCTTTCAACATGCTCTTCTTCAACTCATTTATTCTCTCTTTTGAGAGATTTCTCCATCATGTTCCTCTTCTTTTCTGTATCTTCAATTACTCTAGTGAATCTTTCCTTTCAGCATGTAAATATACCCAAATCTCCTTACATAAAAAACTCCCTTAATCACAAGTGTTCTTATATCTCTGTTCTTCCTCCATATCTATTCAATAAAATAATTATCATTACTTGAAATCTTAAATTCATTTTTCATTTACAATGAATCACCATTGCCAAAGCCAATGTTCATTTAAGTTTTTATCCCTACTTTACCACTACTGCATTTGACTGTGTTGACCACAACCACATCTTTTGAATTTTCTGATTTTTATTATTTATTTTTTAATTGGAGTATAATTGCTTTACAATGTTCTGTTAGTTTCTGCTGTACAACAATGTGAATCAGCTATATGTATATATATATATATATATATATATATATATCCCCTCCGTCTTGAGACTTCCTTCCACACCCCACCCACTCTTGTGAATTTTTCGATCTTTAGAAAATATTCCCCTGCTTCTTCCTGATTTCTACTTATGTCTCCAGCCAGTCTATTGAGCCTACTCTATGAGCCTCTTTTTCTACTTGCTGTTTAAATACTGATGCTTTCCAAGTTCCCGCTCTTGGCTTGCTTCCTTTCTCATTTTACATACTCTGAAAGGGTAATGTCTTCATACACACCACATCCACAACCAACTATGCTGGGGAGGAAGTTTCTCATCATAGTTGGGTATGTCTAATTGAGATGAAACACCGCCTTCCCTGAGCCTAGTCTAAAACTTGGGAGTTGTCTTGAGTTTTTCCTCTCTGTCAGCCCTGTGTCTAACAGTTTACAACGGATTACAGGGGTGGTCGGAGAAGGCAATGGCACCCCACTCCAGTACTCTTGCCTGGAAAACCCCATGGACGGAGGAGCCTGGTAGGCTGCAGTCCATGGGGTTGCTAAGAGTCGGACACGACTGAGCGACTTCACTTTCACTTTTCACTTGCATGCATTGGAGAAGGAAATGGCAACCCACTCCAGTATTCTCACCTGGAGAATCCCAGGGACGGTGGAGCCTGCTGGGCTGCCATCTATGGGGTCGCACAGAGTCGGACACGACTGAGGTGACTTAGCAGTAGCAGTAGCAGTACGGGGGTGGAATCTGAGGCTGAACAGTTTCCTTCTGCTGTTTTCTCCAAATGAGTGGATCAGGTTGAAGAGCAGGGCTCTAGATTTCGTTGACAGAGAAACAGTATCAGAGACTGACCAGGTTTGGGAGCATTACGTTTGACCTTGCCTTTGTGGGGAAAGTGTGCATGGGTGGAGTCTTTTCAGGATGTGTTGTTCTCCTAAGAGCCTGCTGCAGGCTCCCAGGGCATCCTACCATATCAGCTATGTGTCTCCTCTTCTGTCCTCTCTTACCCAGCACCATGCCTTCCCCCCGATTCCCTTTCCTTCCTTTGCTCCCTTCCCTCTTCACAGATGTGTCCTTTCTCCACAGTGGAGAAAGAATTACATTTTTCAATGGACTAGACAGAGAAGACTAGATCTTTCTTTCTGCTTTTAGAGCAGATTTTTAGAATTAAACTTTCTTTGAATCAAAATCTTCAGATAGAAACAAAAGCGGTCAGGACTTCCCTGATGGTCCAGTGGCTAAGACTCCACACTCCCAGTGCAGGGGGCCTGGGTTCAATCCCTCGTCAGGGAACTAGATTCCACATGCTGCAACTAAGAGTTCGCATGCCACAAATGAAAGATGCTGAATACTACACTGAGGATCGAAGATCCTGCGTGCTGTAATTACAACCCAGCACAGCCAAGTAAATAAATAAAATAAATATTAAAAAAAAAATAAAGAGGGTCATTTTCACCTTGCTTGGTTCTCTGTGAATACATTTTTCTCTGGGAAGTATGCAAAGAAGTAGGTAGCCAAAAACAAGATTCAATTATTCATGATCTTTGGTCAATACAATTTTAATGTCAGTATCTCTTCCTTTTCACCATCAGCCATCAGCTGTTTTGATTCTACCTCCTAGCTATGCCAAGAGTCTGTCTCTACGGTGGAATACAAAATGATCACATTCTTTACAGCCCTCACATCAAAAGGCACAAGAGTATTTCTTTATCCCTTGAATCTGGGCTAAATTTGTGACTTGCTTTGACTCACAAAATGAGACACAGGCAACAGTGTTTGCTCTCTGAGACTCACAGCAGTGTTTGCCCCAAGTGATCCTGCATATTTCTTCCTCATCTTTTGGAGCCCTGCCTCCAGTACATGAAGGACCCCTGGTCAACCTGCAGGAGGATGAGACTTGATAGTTATCAGAAAGGAGCTCTCACAGCAGAACCTCAGAGCAGCCAGCTCTCAGCTGACCATCTAGCTGACCACATGTACATGGACCACCCAGCTGAGGGCAGAATCCCTTAGAATCCCTGCTAAGATCAGACCAAACTGGACCTGTGGAATCATAAGCTAATTAGGGCTTCTCAACCTCAGAACACTGACATTTTGGACTAGATGGTTCTTGGGGGGGGTGGGGGGGCGGGTGGTGGAGCTCTCCTGTGTACTGTGGATGTTTAGTGAAATCCCTGGCTTCTACTTACTGATGCTGGTAGTACTGTTCTTCATTGTGATGACCCAAAATATCTCAAGACACTGACAAATATCCCCTGATGATCGTGGTGGGGAAAAACCCTCCCCTCCCATAGATAAGAAAAATAAATGGTTGTTGCTACACGCCTCCAAGATTTAGAGGAGGTTGTGGTAGAGAAAAAACGACTTAACACAGTTCCCTTCTTTCTAGATCCATTCTCATTTTCTTTGTCTTAGGTCAAGTTCCTATAACTTTGTTGTTCAGTCTCTAAGTTGTGTCTGTCTCTTTGCAAGCCCATTAACTGCAGCACACCACGCTTCTCTGTCCATCACTATCTCCCTCAATTTGTTTAAACTCATGTCCATCCAACCATCTCATCCTCTGTTGTCCCCTTCTCCTCTTGCCCTCAGTTTTTCCCAGCATCAGGATATTTTCCAATGAGTCAGCTCTTAGTTGTGCCTAAATCATTGCCAGTTGCCTAACTAAGTTACTTCCTGTGATTTGTTCCTTTAATCTAGCCTATCCATTTCCATCAGTGGTTAAACAAATGCAAACACAAGCTTGATCATATCATTTCATATTTAAATAAATTTTACTGATGTCTCATTGCCTACATGGTAAAATACCAAACCCCTGGTATACAAAGTCCTTCATAATCTAGAATCTCTATTAATATAAATATGATTTCCCACCCTCCCCCCCATACACAAGTTAATTTTCAGTGCTGTCACAATATTTACTGCTCTGGAATATGTGTTATGTTTTCATGCTTTGTACTTGAGAGTTAAATTTAAGTAATTCAGATTCTCCTTTCTACTACCAATGTTTTGAAGGATTTTATAGTATAAGCTAATTGCATCCTGATAGCCTTTTAGTAACTTATTTTTTAAAAAACAAATCTTGGTTTATGCACAGACAAGTATACACATATGCATGTATAACTGCATATACACATGCAATGTATATAGAGTGAAAGTCTAATAAGATCAGAATTAGAATTTCAGAGTTTTAAAGGGAATTTTGAGGAAATTTGTAGGCACCCCCTGAAGTATTTTATTAACTCTAAAGCTCCTCAGAATATACCCTAGTATCGTAGATAACTGTTTTAATAAGCATTCATTTAATAGGCAAATAACCCAAATTCTTTTTAGAAAATTACCTTCCTTCCACTGTGTGCAAGACTAATACAGCAATCAACCAAGGTATTTTGCCCCACCCTAGCTAAGGGGTGGAATTGTGAATTAACCTTGGCCAGTCAGCATCTCCTCTGGGATGCTGACTGTTGAGCAGAATGATGCAAAAGCCTAAAAGCTGATGGGAGCTTCCTCACCCTGTGGTAGTTGATTAACTCCTTCACCCTGGTCCAGTTCCTGATGCACAAATGCCTGTTATTTTTCAAGCCTAGTGCAGGCTTCTCTTTGGTTCTATAAATTACCTGTGATCCTTTCAATACATTCCTTTTATGCTTTTGTAATTTAGAGTTGTTTATGTTATTTGCAACTAAACAATCCAAAATGATGCCTCACGCTTTCTAATTTATTATTCTCATGATAGAAAAATAGCAGTTAAAACATAAGTAAAGCAAGAATGAATAGCTATAGCCAATATGTCCTTTATGACTTTAGATGGATTAAAAACGCTCTCATTACTTTTCAGAGGAACGTTAGTTTTTAGTTCTTTGAAGACTATTCCAAACACAAATTTATCACAAAACTTCATGCCAATCTGAATCCTTTCTTGTTTCAAGGAAAAGTTGGGTTGCCATGAAACCAGTAACTTGATAGTATAGACATATCAATCATTCTTCAAGTGCTTGACTATGATACACCAGATGTTTGGTATGTATTACATTCCTGGTTATTTAAGTCTACATAAATGA
The DNA here is from genome assembly GCF_054371585.1 of Giraffa tippelskirchi. NCBI lineage: Eukaryota > Metazoa > Chordata > Mammalia > Artiodactyla > Giraffidae > Giraffa > Giraffa tippelskirchi. The sequence continues at coordinate 124,931,838 of NC_137276.1, read as the reverse complement.
ACTCAATCTGATTATTTGGTGATTTATGTAAACTATTTTCCATTAAGTATTCTGGAATAATGACAATGATGTCATTTTACTGAGGATTTGGAAAGATGGTATTGACATTAGTTCAGCAGAATAAAGACCTAGTATTAGTTTTTCCTTTGACCAACTGTTAAAATACAGTTGACATCTCTGACTTTTTGAAAGAGGAAGTAGTAACTTATTTATCTTTTTAATACATGAACTTAGCTCTTAGTATATTCTTTTTTCTTCCTGTTGGAGAGATCTCCTTGAGAGTCTATTTTCAATGATTGTTCCAACTAGTTCTTACTCTTATCATAAATACTAGTATTGAATTAATTTGCAGCTATTTCATAATACATAGTTGTTTCCCAATGGCTCAGCGGGTGAAGAATCCAGCTGCATTGCAGAAGACAGGCGACACGGGTTTGATCCCTGGGTCGGAAAGATCCCCTGGAGGAGGAAATGGCAACCCACTCCAGTATTCTTGCCTGAAAAATCCCATGGACAGAGGAGTCTGGTGGGTTACAGTCCAAAGGGTTGCAAAGAATTGGACATGACTGAGGAGAGACTGAGCACATAATACATATCTTTGATTAAATTAATGTGGGTTTCCCTCAAGTCATTTTATAACAGTTTATTATATCTTTGCTATAGATGCATTTTCTAGGTGCTCCAAGATTTTTTTAAATTGAATTATAGTTGATTTATAATAAGGTGTTAGTTTCAGTATACAGCAAAGTGATTCAATACACACACACACATGCACATTCTTTTATATATATATGTATATACATACATACACATATGCATTCTTTTTCAGATTCTTTTTCATTATATCTTATTTCAAGATACTGAATATTGTTCCCTGGGCTATTCAATAAGTCCTTGTTGTTTGTCTAATTTACATACAGTAGTGTGCAGCTGGGCTTCCCTGGGCTCAGGATCTCAAACTCCTAATTTATTCCTCCCTCACTGTCTGCTTTGGTAACCACAGGTTTGTTTTTTTAGGTTTGTTTTTGTTTTGTAAAATAAATTAATCTGTATTTTGTATATTGGTATTATATGGTATTTGTTTTTCTCTGTTTGACTGACTTCACTTAGCATAATAAATTCTAGGTCCATCCATATTGCTGCAAATGGCATTATTTCATTTTTTTAATGGCTGAGCAATATCCCATCATATATATATAATATACATAGATACGTAGGAGGAGTGTTAGTCACTCAGTCATGTCCGACTCTTTGTGACTCCATGGGCTGTAGCCTGCCAGGCTTCTCTGTCCATGGGATTCTCCAGGCAAGAATACTAGAGTGGGTTGCCATATACCGATCTTCTTTATCTACTTATCTATTGATGGACATTCACATTGCTTCCATGTGTTGGCAATTGCAAATAGTGCTGCTATGAACACTGTGCTGCATGTATCTTTTCAAATATGAGTTTTCATATTTTCTGGATATATGCCCAGGAGTAGCATTGCTGAATCATTTGGTAATTTAATTTTTAGTTTTTTAAGGCAACTGCATAGTCTTTTCCATAGTGGCTTAGGTGCTTCAAGTATTATAAATTTTATTAGTATGGGCCAGAAGTGGGGAATCAGGCAGTTTAGAGGTTCTCTATAATATGTTGTATATAACTTCTGTTTTATGCTCTCATATGCAAGCAGAAGCAATGTTAGGAATAGTCTTCCTCTGGCCTGCAATGGGACTCCTTTAGATTTGCTCAGCTTTTTGAGAGACATGAGGATGTTCTCTTTAAGTGGTTATTAGTCCTGTTCACTAATATTCCCTGTTATATCCTGTTTGGGGCACATGGGATTGTATCTCTCATCCTCATTGCGGCTGAGTGGGACAATGTAATTGGTTTTGGCTGATATGTAGGAGCAGAGACAATATGTGTTACAATACTTAGAGGAAAATCATTTAATAGCCTAAGAACTTTCAGAATTCTCTTTTCTCTCTGGCATGTTTGAGATGGTAGGGGCTCTACCAAGACTGTGAGATGGCAGGTGTCCTCTGAATGAATACTCTGAGCCGAGTAGGTAAGCAAGCAGATTGAAAAAGATAAAAAACTTTATTTTAAACCAATAAAGCTTTGCTGTTGTTACTGCAGCATATTGTGGGTTTCTTTTCTGCCTGATAGATCTCTATTTCTGGAGAGCAATTCTCTTGAAATCTCTACCTTTTCTCCTAATGATAAAACTGTTGTACAGGTACGAAGAAGACCTTGAAGCTCCCATTGTCACTCTTGCCAACATCTAGATCTTCCATCTCAGCCTTCCATAGACATTTTGAAAGCACACATCATCTTCCTTACTTCCTTTCCTACCTATCTCAACAGTCCTGTAAATCTCCTGAAAGCTTGAAAGTGTCTAGACAAATTTCCATCAACCAAATCTTCACTCTTATAAGGTAGAAAAGAAAAAAAAAAATTGCTCCTATCCTACATTAAATTTTTTTAGCTTTTAAAATTCTTTCTTTTTGCCTAACAAAGTTTCTAACATTCCAATTTGTTTTATGTTTTCTTGCAAAAGGGGAGAATAGTATGTGTCTCCTTTACTGACCCCTAGACTTAGTAATACTTTCCCTTGCTCCTTCAGTCTTTACATTTCTATCACTGTTAGTTTGATCTTGATGCCTGACACGTCCTTCTTATGGAGAAGGTGGAAGTGAAATGGGCATGGGGACATAACATATGCATTCCATGACGCTTCCAAAATGCTCTGATATTAAGAGAAGTGCTCTTGGAATTGGCACTCACACTAACACTGTTTGAACTGCATTTATGAAAGTGTAATAACCTACAAGTTCTGTAATTCCAAAAGGGTTATACATCTGAAAGTTGATGGGAATCCTACAGGAAGTTTTTCTTCTACTCTTTCCATTTAGCTTGTGCTAAGTGGCCCAGTAGAGACCAATGAAAGCATGGAAGCAGAAGGAAAAGAGTGGAGTTATGAGTCACAGGTAACAATGAGGAAGAAAATAATAAAGGCCACAGTCTAATGGTTTTCTTCACTAGTTACCATGGCACAACTGAGATGTTTTTATTTTGAAAATTCAGGTTGAATTCTTTTAAAAAAATGTTGATCCTAGGAAAAAGTTAAAAAAAAAAAGCATTTTTTTTTAAGGGAAAAAGATGATGTATAAATAAAATTAAATAGTTCACATACTTGGTTGACTGGCTGAACTGTTGGGACTATTCTGTTGAAAAACATTCTAAGACTCTGGTTTGACCCAGTAGTGACTGAATAGCCATGATGGCCAAGGGCTTGAGTGCTCCACATTTGTCATCCTTATCCTGGATATCTGAGAAACAATCTTGTACGTTCTTGTACAACAGGAAGAAAAGGGACTGTACTCTATACTCAAAATACAATTGTCCATTTTTCCCTTTAACATCTCCAGAAAAAGAGTTAAATTGCACATTTTCATCTGCCACAGGTTTCTTTTAGGTACAGAACTTCCAAAAGCTAATCTGGAAAGCAACATTGTATGGTAGACTTTTTGCACTTATTCAGGAGAGTGTTTGTTTGTCTTTACTGAAATCTCACATAGATCTCCAGTACAAAATAAGGAACAAATGGAACTATTTTGTTTAAAGATGAAACAGTGGTATAAGACCCAAATTCCTTAGACCTCTTTCTCTTGCCCTTTGGCATGCTGGAGGATCCATGGGGCTTTCTCAAATATGATCAAAAACCCCAGAAGTGACATTTGAGCCAGGCAGACTTGGCTTTAAATCTCTTGCTTGCTTCCTAGCCACATAAAACCTTGGGTGAGTTGTTAGCTCATCTAAGGCCTGCTTTCCTTATCTGTTAAATAGAGATAACAGTCCTCAGATTGCAAAGTTGTTGTGAGATTGAATTGAGATAGCAGAACACAGTAGATGCTCAGCAAAGATTATTTCTGTTTCCTCTCTTGCTTGAAGCTAAATCCAACAAATACATCCAATCCTTTATGCCAATGATTAAACATAATTTGTTGCCATTATCCTTCAAATACTTGTGGAGTAGAACAGATTTTCCTTTAGCTATTCTTTGTTGCTCAAATCAGTTCTGATTTTTTGCCCTTTTAAAAATCTTGCTCTTTGTTCATCTGGTGAAACAATGGATAAAAATATTTTGTTCTTTATTTTATATTTGTCAAATTCTCATTAATGGCAATATTTTACTTTTACTAATTCATTCAATCAATACCACAATATGAGAACTACTCTGTTGGATATAATTTAGTTTGTTTATTCATTTAGTGAGTGGTGTTCAATATATCTTCTACAATTGCTTAATGTGTATTTTGATATTTTTTATTTTCATAAATGAGTACCCTAGAATTTCTCTTTTACATAGAGACTACTTCCATGTATTTTAAGATAATACATTGTTATGTATCATGTGCATGTATGTTTTTGATGTGAAGAAACCATTAGTGAAAATATGAAATTACTACTTAAAGTACTTTTCTCTGTACAAAACTAGTCCAGTGAATAACAGGATGCTATTTGTGAAGCTTTGTTTTTCTCATATTCCTTAGACTTAACTGTTACAAGATGCTTTTTCTTTTTTTATCTTCCTTTTATCTTAGCCCATTATTGGAAATTTTGCCATGTTTCTAAATATTGCAGGTTATTTAATACTGAACATCATTATGTCTCTGTAATACATGTTTGCGCTCATGCCTACTCCCTGCTTTCCTTCCTTAATATTACTGTTTAATTGTCAAGAAATTTGGAAAATAGATTCAGTGAAGAAAGTTAACAATTCCTAGACTGACCTTAAAAAAAAAATCACTTTGCAACATGAATGGACTTGATTGGGGTTACACTAAATGAAGTTAGAAAAGGAAAGACAAATACTATATAACACTTATATGTGAAACCTAAAAATTACAACATACTAGTGAATATAACAAAAATTAAACAGACTCATAGCTACAGAGAACAAATTAGTTGTTACTAGTGGAGAGAGGAAAGGGAAGGCGGGTAATATAAGGGTAGAGGAGTAAGAAGTACAAACTCTTAGGTATAAAATAAGCTACAAAGATATATTGTACAATGCAGAGAACATAGCCAATATTTTTAATATCTATAAATAGAGTATAACCTTTAAAAATTGTAAGTCAGTATACTGTACACTTGCAACTTCAATTGTACATTAACTAAACATCAATAAATAAAGAAAAAAATCACTATCCTACTTATTTATAGACTTACTAAATACTGATTTTTATGGGACTAACACCTGGAAAAGTCCTATCTATTTAAAAATAGAGATTAAGCAGAATTTTTGTAAATAACTTAAAAATTTACTTTGGTCTTCTTCATTAGCTAATAGACTATTTTAATCTGAATTCCCTGCCTAATAAACGCACAGTCTTTTTTTTTTTTTCACTGCCAATGATTTTATTACATATTTGCTATCATAATATGGAAGAACATTTATGATGAAATCAATACTTTAAGAATTAGGTATTCCTTTTTTTTAAAATTTTATTTTGTATTGGGATATAGCTGATTAACAATGTTATGATAGTTTCAGGTGAACAGCTAAGGGACTCAACCATACACATGAATGCATCCATTCTCCCCAAACCTCCTTTCCATCCTGGCTGCCACATAGCATTGAGCAGAATTCTGTGTAAAAGCACAATCTTTGATGCCATTCTTTGGTTATAATTTCTCAACAAAGTGTAGTGCATAAATGAAGGAAATTTGGAGTAACTTTGCTGACCAGGGTGATTACAATGTGTAAATAAATACCTCTTATAAATAACACATAAACATGAAGAGTTAACAAAAAGTCCAGCTTCCATGATGACCAGAGAAAATATGATGAAAAGAAAAAAATTACCTTAGAATGAAATTATGAGATTTTATATATATATATATGAAGTCGCTCAGTCATATCTGACTCTTTGCGACCATTGACTATATAGCCTGTCAGGCTCCTCCGTCCATGGGATTTTCCAGGCAAGAGTACTGGAATGGGCTGCCATTTCCTTCTCCAAATTATGAGATTGGAAAGATCTAAAATGAACACTTTTTAGTAACCAAAGACAAGTTTACATTCCTGACCCATTAAGCTAACTCTAAAAAGGAGCTAGACATTCTAGTAAGAGGAGCTGTTTGAAGAGTTTAGACATCTAATTTTCTTTGAGTAGATATTTAGATGAAAGAGAACTGATGAACATTTTTAATCAAAATTATTTTCTTGGTGACAGAATTTAATGGAAGAAATGTACTCTCTAGAAAAATAGACTAGGGGAAAACAGCTGAAGTTTTTCTTATAAATGAAGTGCCTGAAGGTAATCTTAATATAGTTTGTTAAATGTTTCCAAATAGTTATAAACAAACAGGTCTTCACATCTTTGAACTAAACACATCAAGTTATTAAGGAAACTCAAAGTGGGTCCAAGCTAGTGAGTGGTTCCAGGCCATGTGATCCAAAGAATTAAATTTCAGTCATCACTTCCTAAACAAAGTGAATCTGAGGTTCTTAGGTGGGCAAAATTTCTCATCTCAATTTTGAGTGCTGTTTTCAAAAGACCCTGTATCGGAGCCCAAGAGGGTTTTGACTTGAGAATGACAGGAAATGTTTTTCCATCTTTGAATAAAATTCAAAATTTTTATAACATGATAATGTGGATTTTCTATAACTACTTTGCTTTAATAATTTATTTTGTACAATGGGGTAAATAATTCACAGCACAGAATGAAAAAGGGATGTGTGTGTGTGTATAAAACTGTGTGGGGAATTTTATTAGTAATTGGAGCCTTTTTTAATCCCTAAGCAATGTAGTAGAGATGAGTCATTTAGATGGGCATTTTGCTGTTGCTTAAGTAAGGAGTGTCTTGTTTGCAGAATTATCCCAAAAGAAAAAAAATGTCTTGTGGTTGAGGCTTTCTTCTTAGCTAAGAAACAAATTGGCATTTTACTACTAGATTGGAAAACATCTGAGAAAGTTTCTCTCTGTAATTTCGAAGTTATTATTTTTATCTAACAGGCAAATTTTTCTTTATTTTGATTATATGTACACTAATATGTAGCATTTAAATATGCAATATTCAAATATTGTAAAAAAAGAAAAAAAACCTTGGTTTTGGAATCAGGAGACCAGTTTGACCCTCTTCTGCAAAAAAAAAAAAAAAAAAAAAAAAAAAAACCCTTTAAAGCTTGTGGCTTTCACTAGTACTTTTCGTGTTTGGTCAACTGTTTCATAAGTTTTATATCCCATATATGAGACCATTTAATAAAAGAGTGGTAGATGCTTTTTCAGATTAGAAACATTAATTTTACATTAAGAACCACAGAGATGTCATAAATTTCTATAGAAAGACAATTGTCTTCTACAAAATCTTGTTCCCATACAGCTGTAAGTAAAATATTTGAGCATATAAATATACATTTCTTTGTCTATTTATGTACCACATTATAAAGCACACAAATAAAATAAGGTGACAGTATGAGGTAAAAAGGGCTTCCCTGGTGGCTCAGTGGTAAAGAATCCTCCTGCCAGTGCAGGAAATGTGAGTTTGATTCCCTAGGTCAGGAAGGTTCCCTGGAGAAGGAAATGGCAACCCACTCTAGTATTCTTGCCTGGGGAATACCATGGACAGAGGAGTTTGGCAGGCCCATGGGGTTGCAAGAGTTGGATGCGACTTTAGTAACTAAACAACAATGGCAACAACAAGGTAAAAATAAAATAGCACTTTTTCACACCTAAAGGAGTGAATGCAATCACTACTGATTGGAATAATAAAGAAGAATGTAATATAGCAATTTCTTTCTTTCTTCTTCTTTTTTTTTTTTTTTTAACTTTTGGACCATACTACACAACACGTGGGATTTTAGTTCTCCACCCAGGGATCGAACTCATGCCCCCTTCAGTGGAAGCTCAGAGTCTTCATTGCTAGACCACCAGGTAAGTCCCGGTGGCAGTTTCTGCCGCATCTCTGGAGAGTCCTTCTAAGGCAGGGGACACAGGAAGAATAGTTTCTCTGGCCTAACAGGTGAAACATGGCAGGGGAGACACAGATGTTCCATATAGCCACAGGGGGACCTGCAACACTCACTCGAATCAGAGTCACTTGTATTTTTTTTAAAAACACTGATACCCATGCTCTAACTTCAGGGATTTGGTTTTCATTAGCCTGGCAGGGGAAGGACTAGGTATGGATTTTTAAAAAATCTTCATAGGAGAGACTGGTGTTCAGCTGGGGTTGAGAATCACTACCTCAGGCCCTGGGCAGCTTTTCTCCCTTGTGTGGGCCCTGCAGGGAGTTTCTAGGGGGAGTGGTGCTGAACCATAGTGCCTGGTGGGACAGTGCCATGGTTGAGTGGCACAGTAGAAGCAGTGATATGACTGCCGTGTCATGGGAATGTATTCATTTGAACCGGGGCAAGCAACAACCATCCTTTGAGATGGTGCCCAGCAAAGGTTGTGCAGCTGAGGGTGAACGTCTAATTGGTTTAAGAGCTCTGGTCAGTCATCAGGAGAATGCTTCCAGAGGCTGAGACCCCAAGTCAGCAGGCAGGAACAAGGACTATCTATTGCAGCTTAAATTAATATCATTCCTGTGTCATTAAGCCTTCCACAGCCCAAGGACACCTAGGGAAACTCAGGTTACAGCATTAATATTGTAACAATAAGCAACTTTTACAGAGAGCTTCACAGCTTACAAAGCTCTTTTGTATATATTATGTTACTTGATCCACACTTCAGCCCTGGGAGGTAGTAGGGTAAATGCTATTAGTTCCAGTCTATAAAGGAAAATAATGAAGTTCAATATTTGTCTGAAGTCATACAATATTAAAGAGCAGAGCCAGAATGCCAACTTACTTCTCCCAGCTCTCCACCTTTTTTCCCTTTTTACCAAATCTTGGACTGGTAGAAAGTGCTTGGTGATACACAGATCAGATTCCTATGAATGTGTGTAGTTATTGATTTGTTTAGAAATAGGATAAATCTCTCTTAGGACTTAACTATTTTTATTCTTCAGCTCAGCCAAAGCTAATAATATTCAGCCATACCAGTTGTTAAAATGCTGAAAGACCTTTTGCTCATTTAATACTTAAACCCTCTACCACCACAACCCCTTGTGGCCCAGTTCTTCCCGTGGACTCTGTTAGACCTCCTAATGGTCCAACAAAAAGGGGTTAATTTCTGGCATAGCAAGGGCATTCCTGGCCCTGGTTCCACATTGAAAACCAGTGTAAGTGCCTGCACTATTAAATTTGTGGTTGTTAAATATTAGAAATATTACCCTTCCCCATAGGCATTCATTTTCAAGTCCAGGGGTTTTACAAATTAATTTCATGAATAGTAATAAGGCCTGGAGGATGGATCAACAAAGCATTAATCCATATATCTATCTAACAATTGATTCAATCTGTGATCAAGTTCTATGGATTCTGCTTCCTATATCCTCTCTGTCTCCTCCTCTACTTCAACCAGCACTGCCTTAATCCAGTTTTTAGCACCCTTCACTTAGACTCTTGCTATATAGTCCCTGTTCCTTATCTAACCCTCTCTAATTTGTAAAGTTTAAATCTGATGGTATCCCTACCAGTTTAGACTTTATCAAAAGTTGCCCTTTATTAACAGGATTTTTTCGTAAACTTCATTGAGTGTAATTAATACAGAAAATTGTGTAAGTTTAAGGTGTACAGAGTGATGATTCAATACATTTATGTATTATAAAATGATTACCACAATAAGGTTAGTTAACACATCTACTACCTCACCTTGTTACTTTTTTCCCCCTGTAATAACATGTAAGATCTACTTTCTTAGCAATTTTCAACTACACAATACAGTAATACTGACTATAGTCACCATGCTGTCCGTTAGATTCCTGGAACTTTATCTTATAACTAGAATTTTGTACCCTTTGATCAACATCTCCCCATTTCTCCCGCTCCCCAGCCCCTGGCAACCACCATTCTACTCTCTATTGCTATGAGTTTATCAGTTCAGTTCAGTTCAGTCGCTCAGTCGTGTCTGACTCTTTGCGACCCCATGAATTGCAGTACGTCAGGCCTCTCTGTCCATCACCAACTCCCGGAGTCTACCCAAACCCACGTCCATCGAGTCAGTGATGCCATCCAACCATCTCATCCTCTGTCGTCCCCTTCTCCTCCTGCCCCCAATCCTACCCAGCATTAGGGTCTTTTCCAATGAGTCAACCCTTCGCATGAGGTGCCCAAAGTATTGGAGTTTCAGCTTCAATATCAGTCCTTCCAATGAACACCCAGGATTGATCTCCTTTAGGATGGATTGACTGGATCTCCTTACAGTCCAAGGGACTCTCAAGAGTTTCCTCCAACACCACAGTTCAAAAGCATCAATTGTGCAGCGCTCAGCTTTCTTCACCGTTTAACTCTCACATCTATACATAACCACTGGAAAAACCATAGCCTTGACTAGATGGACTTTTGTTGGCAAAGTAATGTCTCTGCTTTTAAATATGCTATTTAGGTTGGCCATAACCTTCCTTCCAAGGAGTAAGCGTCTTTTAATTTCATGGCTGCAATCACCATCAGCAGTGATTTTGGAGCCCCCAAAAATAAAGTCTGACACTGTTTCCACTGTTTCCCCATCTATTTCCCATGAAGTGATGGGACCAGATGCCATGATCTTAGTTTTCTGAACGTTGAGCTTTAAGCCAACTTTTTCATTCTCCTCTTTCACTTTCATCAAGAGGTTCTTTAGTTCTTCTTCACTTTCTGCCATAAAGGTGTTGTCATCTGCATATCTGAGGTGACTGATATTTCTCCTGGGAATCTTGATTCCAGCTTGTGTTTCTTCCAGCCCAGAGTTTCTCATGATGTACTCTGCATAGAAGTTAAATAAGCAGGGTGACAATATACAACCTTGACAGACTCCTTTTCCTATTGGGAACCAGGCTGTTGTTCCATGTCCAGTTCTAACTGATGCTTCCTGACCTGCATACAGGTTTCTCAAGAGACAGGTCAGATGGTCTGGTATTCCCATCTCTTTCAGAATTTTCCACAGTTTATTGTGATCCACACAGTCAAAGGCTTTGGCATAGTCAATAAAGCAGAAATATATGTTTTTCTGGAACTCTCTGGCTTTTTCGATGATCTAGTGGATATTGGCAATTTGATCTCTGGTTCCTCTGCCTTTTCTAAAACCAGCTTGAACATCTGGAAGTTCACGGTTCATGTATTGCTGAAGCCTGGCTTGGAGAATTTTAAGCATTACTTTACTAGCGTGTGAGATGAGTGCAATTGTGTGGTAGTTTGAGCGTTCTTTGGCATTGCCTTTCTTTGGGATTGAAACGAAAACTGACCTTTTCCAGTCCTGTGGCCACTGCTGAGTTTTCCAAATTTACTGGCATATCGAGTGCAGCACTTTCACAGCATCATCTTTCAGGATTTGAAATAGCTCAACTGGAATTCCATCACCTTCACTAGCTTTGTTCGTAGTGATGCTTTCTAAGGCCCACTGGACTTCACATTCCAGGATGTCTGGCTCTAGGTGACTGATCACACCATCGTGATTATCTGGGTCGTGAAGATCTTTTTGTACAGTTCTTCTGTATATTCTTGCCACCTCTTCTTAATATCTTCTGCTTCTGTTAGGTCCATATCATTTCTGTCCTTTATCAAGCCTATCTTTGCATGAAATGTTCCTTTGGTATCTCTAATTTTCTTGAAGAGATCTCTAGTCTTTCCCAATCTGTTGTTTTCCTCTATTTCTTTGTATTGATCACTGAGGAAGGCTTTCTTATCTCTCCTTGCTATTCTTCGGAACTCTGCATTGAGATGGGAATATCTTTCCTTTTCTCCTTTGCTTTTCACTTCTCTTCTCTTCCCAGCTATCTGGCCTCCTCTAAGGCCTCCTCAGACAGCCATTTTGCTTTTTTGTATTTCTTTTCCATGGGGATGATCTTGATCCCTGTCTCCTGTACAATGTCACAAACCTCTGTCCATAGTTCATCAGGCACTCTGTCTATCAGGTCTAGTCCCTTAAATCTATTTGTCACTTCTACTGTATACTCATAAGGGATTTGGTCTAGGTCATACCTGAATGGACTAGTGGTTTTCCCTACTTTCTTCAATTTAAGTCTGAATTTGGCAATAAGCAGTTCATGATCTGAGCCACAGTCTGCTCCCAGTCTTGTTTTTTCTGACTGTATAGAGTTTCTCCATCTTTGGCTGCAAAGAATAGAATCAATCTGATTTCATTGTTGACCATCTGGTGATGTCCACGTGTAGAGTCTTCTCTTGTGTTGTTGGAAGAGGGTGTTTGCTATTACCAGTGCGTTCTCGTGGCAAAACTCTATTAGCCTTTGCTCTGCTTCATTCTGTACTCCAAGGCCAAATTTGCCTGTTATGCCAGGTGTTTCTTGACTTCCTACTTTTGCATTCCAGTCCCCTATAATGAAAAGGACATCTCTTTTGGGTGTTGGTTCTAAAAGGTCTCGTAGGTCTTCATAGAACTGTTCAACTTCAGCTTCTTCAGCATTACTGGTCGGGGCATAGACTTGGATTACTGTGATATTGAATGGTTTGACTTGGAAATGAACAGAGATCATTCTCTCTTTTTTGAGATTGCATCCAAGTACTGCCTTTCGGACTCTTGTTGACCATGATGGCTACTTCATTTCTTCTAAGGGATTCTTGCCCACAGTAGTAGATATAATGGTCATCTGAGTTAAATTCACCCATTCCAGTCCATCTTAGTTCATTGATTCCTAGAATGTCGACGTTCACTCTTGCCATCTCCTGTTTGACCACTTCCAAGTTGCCTTGATTCATGGACCTAACATTCCAGGTTCCTATGCAATATTGCTCTTTACAGCATTGGACTTTGCTTCTATCACCAGTCACATCCACAGCTGGGTAGCGTTTTTGCTTTGGCTCCATCCCATCATTCTTTCTGGAGTTATTTCTCCACTGATCTCCAGTAGCATATTGGGCACTTACTGACCTGGGGAGTTCATCTTTCAGTGTCCTATCCTTTTGCCTTTTCATACTGTTCATGGGGTTCTCAAGGCAAGAATATTGAAGTGTTTTGCCATGCCCTTCTCCAGTGGACCACATTCTGTCAGACCTCTCCACCATGACCCATTGGTCTTGGGTGGCCCCACACAGCATGGCTTAGTTTCACTGAGATAGACAAGGATGAGTTCATAGGGTATTGTTTAAGCTTCTGACTTGGGATACAAGGCCCTCTACTCTGACTTATGCTGTCTTCATCTTGGTAGCTCACTGAACACAGTTCTTCTTGTATCTGATGCTCATAGGACAGCGAAGTATCACAAGTTCTCCAAATGTTCCATACTGCTGTTTCCCACCACTGTACCCTGACTCATATGACTCTCCTTCATGGGCCCATTACCTCTACTTGCTGATGAAAACTAGCATTTTCTCTAGGTTTACTTCAAGCCTCACTTTCTCCACTTACCAGCATCCTGACTCCTTGTGGCCCCACACAACTGTCAGCCCTTACCTCCTTTATGAACCAGGTGAATTCCATATATACTTCCACCACAGCACCTACTAAGCTTTGCTACATTTGTTGCTTTGGTGGCCCTCTCTTTTACAGTGTACATGCTCCTTGAGGGTATGAATCACGTCTTAGTCTTATCTCCAGCACCTAAAAGAGTGTCTGAATACTAAGTATTTAGTAAGTGCTTACTAAACAAATACTTTGGGTTTCCCTGGTGCCTCTGTGGTAAAGAATCTGCCTGCCAAGCAGGAGACATGGGTTTGATCCCTGGGTGGGGAAGATTCCCTGAAGAAGGGAATGGCAACGCACTCCAGTATTCTTGCCTGGTAAATCCGAGGAACAGAGAAGCCTAGTGGGCTACATTCCATGGGGTCGCAAAAAGAGCTGGACACAACTTAGCGACTAAACAACAACAACAACAACAACAAAACAAATATCTTAATTCACTAGCTCCTGATATGATTCAGAGGCTTTCACTCTGATATAGACTAGAGCTTCTGAATTTAAAAAAACAGGTTAAAAATTCTAGTAAAAGCTTTCTTGACCTTCTGTTTCAAATCTATGATAATGATATATCTATAAATGTCAGCTGCCAGACACTGCTAAATGTTTTTCAAACCAGTAGGAGTCCTGAATCCGGAAGCATATTGCAACTTCCAAACTACAAATAAGTATATGTATACTGCAATTAATAGCTTATTTGGAGCTGAATAATCTCTACAGGAATGGAGATACATCATTTTCAATCAGTAAAGGACTAACACTAAGTTCTGGCAGTTTTCTCTTTTATATAGAAAAGGATTTTAAGCATTATTTGGATACTTAAATAGTTAGAAATGCATTCCAGTCATCATTTGGGTATAAGCCTGTGTCACAGCAGGACTAATCTTTTTTTTTTTTTTCCCCAGAACCTGGTCTGTAAGGTCAATTGCTGAATGGAATTTGAAAATGACTTTAGTCACTAAGATTCTGTGAAATGTCACAGAGTAAAAGGAACAAAAGGAAAAATAAAAACATTTTCCTACTTCTATAAATGAGATGAGATTTCCATTTTAGAAATTAAAAACAACAAAAAAATGCCCCTCAATTTATAAGTGCTTGGCTGAACATGTTAATCATAGCATTTTATGGTTTGTTTCTGAATACTCTTAATCACTAAGACATTTCAATAGTCTCTTCATAATTTAACCTATCTAATAATCTTGAAAGAAACAGACTGACTGAGGCATTAACAATTTTTAAGTGAGCTAATATGTGCGGAATATTTTCCTAATTGTTGATGAAGTTAAGGGCATTGCTTCAGATTACTTTTGAAGAAGATGGGATAAGCATTTCTAGTATCTTATCCATAGTATAAGGAATCAAGATGTGTTCATTTCCAACCCTTCCATTGTATGCCCTGAAACGATCAAATAACTTCTCTTAACCTCAAAGTGCAAACAAGGAATTATATGCCAAGAATGGAAGAAGTGTGTACATATAAACACATCTAAGTTTGACAGTATAATATGACTTTTAACGTCTTGTCAGAACAATAAAGACCATTGAATAAGAGTAAATTTTAAAACATAAATATATACTGACTTTTTAAACTAAAAAGCATAGCTACTAAGAAACTCCATATAATTTTAAGAAATTTAGAATGTTATATCCTTTCCTATACTGTGTTTACTTAGCTGACCAAGGTAATTGGTGAGCTTAGAGAAGAGAACTGGAGGACTGGAACTTTTATTATTTGCCAGCAGGGAGACACCAGGGGTAAAGTTAGCCAGAGGGAGTTTTGTTAGGATCTTGGGCAAAGTATGGGTGTCTTTCAAGGATTCTCCTGTTTGATACTTTAACTATGTTCCCTGTAGTAGTTTCTGTATCTGCTCAAGGCTGACCCCTAAACCACCTGGTTGGTACTTTGGTTTCAGAGACTCTCCCTCAAATGTAGCCTAGAATTTCTGAATTAAAAAAACAATCTGGTTAAAAGATCTGACAAAGGTTTTTTCATACTTTGTGATTTGATTTATACAGTGCATTGGAATTAAGTCACTTTTATTTATAATCTCCTGAGCCATGTTAATTAGAGGAAGTAAAGTTTTTTGAAACTGGAATTATTTTGAAAAATTTCAGGGTGGATCCAAGCATATCGTTTTCCATTATCTTCTCAACTCTTTGAAAAGTCCTGTCTAGGTTTTAGATGATATTGTTGCTGGTTTTCTCCCCACCTAATCATTTATGAAGATCCTCTCTCTTCTTTCTTGAAGATCTTCCCTTTAGAGTTTGATAATACTTGATGGAAATCAATATACTAAATTGTAAGAGGAAAAAGTTTATCCGCTTCCCCTACTGCTGAAACTTTATTGAAAATACTCTGACATCCTTTGGTTTGAGATGGGAAATTATTGAAGCCGCCAGTTATAATACCTATTCAGTTTTAATTTAAAAATACTTAAAGTTGGAAGCAGAGAACAAGTTTTCTACTAGCAATTCTATTAACTCGAACTATACTGTAATTGGAGAAGGCAATGGCACCCCACTCCAGTACTCTTGCATGGAAAATCCCATGGACAGAGGAGCCTGGTAGTCTGCAGTCCATGGGGTCGCTAAGAGTCGGACACGACTGAAGCGACTTAGCAGCAGCAGCAGCAGCAGCAGCATACTGTAATATCTCATGTGGTGTTTTTCAGATACACAGTAAGTGGGGCATATAATACAGCTAGGAGTCTTAGTCCTGATTCTGATACTTGCTTGAATACTGTATGATCCTAGGCAACTTCTCTGAGCCTCGGTTTTCTTGTCTGTAAAACAGGAATAATAGCATACATCTATCTAGTTTTCCTCCATAGGACACATGCAGTTGAGAGGGTCACTTGAGCTGAGGCGCAATAAAGCTCTTTAATAGCTGAGGATGTTGCAGTTCCACAGATGAACCAGCAGGAGGCTTGGTCCAGCACCTAGTTGAAAATGGTATCCTTGCCTCCTCAGCTCACAGCTTCTTATACAATTTGATTGAGAAGCCATTTTTGTCCGTGTTCTTTCACCAGCTTGGAAGCCTCAAGTCAGCCTCTTGCTTAAAGTAGTGAGTATTTCTATTGCCTTCTGGCATTGGTTCATTTACTCCGTCTTGGTTAAATTCCTGGCTGTGATTGCCTGCTTCCAGCTTTGTCCCGTCCTTTGTTTTGCATTTCTGTCCAATAAAAATGCTGATCTTGTTTTTGAGGTGGGCTATGGTTTTTTGGGTCTCTGTTAGCAATCTGGATGTATTTCGAGTACAAAATATACATCAAGTCCTGAAAAACTATGCAGCTAAGTTGACTAGATTTCATTAGTACAAGTGTTTTATAAACCGTCAAGTTCAATCGATATAAGATGCTATGTTTAAGAAAGAAAACCTAAGATTCTTCTTTTTATGAACTGTACCTGGCATCACTGAGAATATCTGACAGTTTAACAATTAAGTCACTCCTACAGTGACAAAGATCAGTGATGTTCAAAGCATGGTCCTCAAACTGGGCTAGTCTGTGAACTGTTACTGATTTGGGGCAAGATAAGTTTAGAATGTAAGCATCAGCACTGGAAACATTTAGAGCAATTTGAAAAAGTAATTTTACATTTGTTGTATCTAACAATGTAAAGGATTAACTTATATTTTTGTTCTTTTCATTTCATTTTTTTATAGTTTGCGAAATATCTATTTATGATGGATTAGAAATTAAAACAACTAGGCCCTTTACCACAGAAAGTTTAAGAAGTACTGGTTGATACTGTTACTGATTATATTTTATAAACTGTAAGATTCTACCAGTTTAATTTGTGCTATCATTTTATATATCACAAAAGAAGAAAATAATGCTGCCAGTATATGCCATATCTACACATCACTTACATTTTTGATATTTACTGAAGGAGCTCTTTTTGACTTTGACTTAATTTAAAAAATCATAGATTCCTCTCCTTAAGTATAGAAAGGAAAATATTAATCCACTAAATTAGTAACGGTATTTCTTAAACTTCTTTATGTTCTGAGTCCAATGATTCTGACTCACTCTTTAGCTTGTGTTGTTTATGTCTGTTTTCCACACATTGTCATGGAATATTGTGATTTTCCCACATAGGTTTGCACAATACAGTATTGCACAACATAAAGTATCTTTTTGTAAAACTATTGAGGGTATAGCACTTTAAAAAATATTTCTCCAAAATAATTTGCAGGTTTTCCCCCACAAACTGCAGACTTCACTGGAAGCTGTCAATAGACAGTTTTATGTATTTTGGGAACAAACTGTAACATTGTTATACTTGTTTTAGCCTTTCTTAGATTCTAGAAAGCATTTGGTGGATGAAAAAATGGAACTGTGACTATCCCTTCAAAGATGAATATCTGCTTCTTCAACGGCAGATGTATACCCAACTGTTCTGTTTTCATATCTTCCTGCAGACACAGCATCTTCTTTGTTTTAATACTGAGTTATACTGTCATCTTTTAATAGACATTCATTATGGCAATTAAACTCAACACATATAGTATTAACCAGGCATTTAACTCAATGATGGGAATTTGAAAGCTAGGAAAGGATTGATCTGTAGCGTGTTTAGGCAAGGCCTGGCTGATTGTGATTTACAATCTCAGGTTGTAAAATGCATCCTAAGAGATGCTAAAATGTTGAAGAAATAGAAGAGTCTTTAAATTGATGAAAATGGTAATTTGAATTTAATGACTTTTAAGAAGGAGCTGTCATTTTACTGGAATAATTTAGGAACATGTAGGTTCATGATTAATATTTATTCCTAGGAGAGGCACTAAGGTTATTTAATACATCTAAATTTTATTAATTGAACTTAAAAGAGTATGTGTATGGAGACCATAGAACTCTATTGATTAATTCAACTAGCCTACTACAGTTTACCTAATACCTAAGTGATTTAATTTATTGAATTACTTACTCCAAAGACAGAGTGTATCTAGCACTCCATAACACTCAGCACTTACTGTGTGTAAGTCATTACTCACAGTAACCTTTTATATTGGGTAACTATTGGTTTCCTTATTTGTAAGACTTGGCAATAAGGGTACAGAGAGGTCAGCAAGTTGTGGAGACAGCACTCAAACCTATATGTCTGGCCCAAGAGTCCAAATTTTGAGCTGTTAACTTTTGCTATGCTGCGTTTCAACTAGTGAAGTTATTTTTTCTACATTTCTGGCTTTCGAAAGATTCCATAGTTGATTAAAAAAATAATTCCCTAAATCTTTCCAGATCATGAAAGCATGTAGTGGGGGAAAAAACAACCTTGAATTTAAACAAACAAACCAGCTGGGCTAGTCAAAGTCTTGAGTATGAATGGAAACAGCTGAAGAAAATGTGGTCCAATGAGAGCCTTTATCAAGTATTGGTAATAAATGCCCTTGGCAAACAAACACAATCAGAACAAAAATTACTTTCCAGTACCACTGAAAGGACAAAATGTTGGCAGGGACTATGGAAATGTGGTGACTAGTAATTACTCAGTTGAAGGGGAATATAAATTGGGACTAACATAGAATTTGGATGCCAAACAAAACTATTACTATGAAATTCTAGGAGATCAAATGTAAACCAAAACTGCCCAGGCTACAGTGTTTCCCCACTATTGTATATACAAAGGTGAAATTGAATCACCAAGGACAACAAGGCAAGTAATGACATCAGCTGTTTCTCAGAATGAAAACCTAATAAAAATGAAACTGAGTTTGTCAAAACTCAATTGTCTGAAGTAGATGCATTTCCTCTTGTTAGAGGATTTAAATAGATTCTTCTTTACTCAAAATACAGAGTATAAAAATATCCACTGGCCAAATATAAATGAATCTTAGACTTTTCTGTAGACCTTTATTTAAGAAATGCAATAAATAAAATACTTAAACAACAGGGGGTTTATATGTCATAAAAGGATGCAGTTATATTTTATAGAGAATTTAGTTTCCCATGAGTTAAACGGCTTTCCAGATTATTGTTTGATTATGTGGTTGGGTTCTAAGAAACTTGAAAGTAAACTGTAGTTAATGACCAAGTAAATATGAATAGAATAAATGAATAGAAAAACAATATTTGGAATGATAACATAAATCAATACCAAAAATTTTCTTTTACCAAATTGTTTAAACTGACACACCTTTTTCATTTCTATCAGTACTGCTTTTTAAAAATCCTTGCATCATTTAGGAAAAAATATACACCATAATATATTAAAAGACAACCCATTCTGGTTGGAAGGTAAAAAAAAAAAAAGAACAGAAAAAAAAAATAAAGTCATCCCCTATACCTTAAAAAAAAAAAAAAAAAATTACAACTTTAAGTTGTATTTTAAGACACATGGTGGACTTCTCTGGAGGTCCAGTGGTGAAGACTCTGCACTTCCATTGCAGGGGCACAGGTTTGACCCCTGATTGGGTAACTAAGATCCCACATGCCGTGTCACATGGGCAAAAAATGTAAAAACCACACACATACAGAAAAGCAACCCCAAATATTTGGTGACGAAAAGATACAAACTTCCAGCTATAAATAAGTCTAAGTGATATAATGTACAGCAAGATGACTATAGTTAACAATAATGCATTGTATGTTTGAAAGCTGCCAAGAGGTAAATGTTAAGTGTTTTCATCACTAGAAAAATTTAGATTTGTGTGTGGTAATGGATGTAAAAATAAACTTATTGTGATAATTGTTTCACAGTATACATATATTAAATCATTTTGTTGTACAACTAAAGTTAATACAATGTTATATGTCAATTATATTTCAAATAAATTTTTTTCTAAAAATTGGAATTTCAAAGACTTTATTTTTGGGGGCTCCAAAATCACTGCTGATGGTGATTGCAGCCATGAAATTAAAAGATGCTTACTCCTTGGAAGGAAGGTTATGGCCAACCTAGATAGCATATTTAAAAGCAGAGACATTACTTTGCCAACAAAAGTCCATCTAGTCAAGGCTATGGTTTTTCCAGTGGTCACGTATGGATGTGAGAGTTGGACGGTGAAGAAAGCTGAGCGCCGTAGAATTGATGCTTTTGAGCTGTGGTGTTGGAGAAGACTCTTGAGAGTCCCTTGGACTGCAAGGAGATCCAATCAATCCATCCTAAAAGAGATCAATCCTGGGTGTTCATTGGAAGGTCTGATGTTGAAGCTGAAACTCCAATACTTTGGCCACCTCATGCGAAGTGTTGACTCATTGGAAAAGACCTTAATGCTGGGTAGGATTGGGGGTGGGAGAAGAAAGGGACGACAGAGGATGAGATTGTTGGATGGCATCATCGACTCGATGAACATGGGTTTGGGTAGACTCCGGGAGCTGGTGATGGACAGAGAGGCCTGGCGTGCTGCAATTCATGGGGTCGCAAAGAGTTGGACACGACTGAGCGACTGAACTGAACTGAAGGTCATGTATTTTATGCTGGAGAGGGTGTGGAAAAAAGGGAACCCTCCTACAGTATTGGTAGAAATGTAAATAGGTGCAGCCACTATGGAGAACAGTCTGGAGGTTTCTCAAAAAACTTAAAATAGAGCTACCATATGACCCGGCAATCCTTCTCTTGGACTTATATACAGAGAAAAACATGATCAAAATGGATACATGCACCCCAGTGTTCATTGCAGCACTATTTACAATAGCCAAAATTGGTAGCAAACCACATGTCTATTGACAGAGGAACGGATAAAGAAGAAATGGCACACATACACAATGGAATATTACTCAGTTATTAAAAAGAATGAAATAATGCCATTTGCAGCAACATGGATGGACCTAGAGACTGTCATACTGAGTGAAGTAAGTCAGAGAAGGAGAAATATCATACGACATCCTTTATGTGTGGAATCTAAAAAGAAATGATACAAATGAACTTACAAAACAGAAAGAGACTTACAGATTTAGAGAATGAATCTATGGTTGCCAGGGGGAAGGGAAAGTTAGGGAGTTTGGGATGGACATGTATACATAGCTATATTTAAAACGGATAACCAACTAGCACGTACTGTAAAGCACATGGAACTCGGGTCAGTGGATCAGAGGGTGGTTTAGAGGAGAATGGATAGATGTATATGTATAACTAGGTCCCTTCTCTGTTCGCCTGAAACTATCACAACATTGTTAATCGGCTACACCCCAATGCAAAATAAAAAATTTAAAATGTGACCAAAAAATAAAAAGAGAGACAGTGTAGTGATTGTAGTGTTTATGAGCCCAGCCCTGGAGCCAGATTCCCTGGGTTGAAATCATTGTTTTCTGTGACTGTGAGCTGGTTTCTGTGTTTGAGTATCCATATATAAAGAATGGAATTCATAGGAAAAAAAACTAAGCTCATAGACTTCTTGAGAGGATTAAAATACATGTTTAAAATACATGAAGTATTGAGAACAGTGGCTGATCTATATAAAATACTATGTAAATCTTTATTATTATATAGCTTTAAATTTAGTTTTATCTTTTTCCTTAATATACTTTGAGTTCTTTCCCTGTATCTTGATTTGTATCTTCACAGTCATGCCAAGACAATCAGTTAAAAAAAAATTAGTTCTTTTAAGAAAGAGCCACTTCTTTGGAATGAACAGAATACACTTTAGAATCATGCAATGTCAGGAATTACTAGAGAGACGCTAAATATCATAGACATCTTTCTCATACAATTTCAGGAATGAGACTTCCAGTTATAGGTATGTAACTCCAACAAAGAAGTTGTGTTTTTCCTGAAACTACCCCTGATGAGGGACTTTCATGGGACTCTACCTTTGACAAAAGGTAACCAATTGAAAGATTGAAGGCGGGAGGAGAAGGGGATGACAGAGGATGAGATGGTTGGATGACATGACCAACTCGATGGACATGAGTTTGAGCAAGCTCCGGGAGTTGGTGATGGACAGGGGAGCCTGGCGTGCTGCAGTCTATGGGGTTGCAAAGGGTCAGACATGACTGAGGGACTGAACTAAACTGAAGCAACTCTGAATTAGGCATCTAGTTTACGACTAAATGTCTAGTACACCCTGTTGATAGACTGGCTGTAAATTTCTCCAACATTGTGTATTTCAGTGACTTCTATAGGCTCATTCTACTATGGCCCATTAGCTGATAAGGGTTGTTCTGTGGAGACTCACTAACTCTGTCACACAGTGAATACCTTTGAAACATCTTTACCATAAGAAACATTTTCTGTGCATCTTTGACAGAATATAGGCGAGAACAGAGTTTTGAACTAAGGACAAAATCTAAGGGAGAAAATTTTAAGAACAAAAATAGGTTCTTAAGGAATACTTGGGGAGAGTTCAATTCCATTACTTAATTATGTATTTTGAAGGGCACACCACTGCCAAGATATGAAATAACCAAGAGGAATAACCAGGTGATGACAAACTTTTCCAGTAATAGCGACAAATGATATAATTTTCTTCCAAACTAAGCTCTGAATATTTTAAAAGGGAGGCCTGGTAACACTGCAGTATCTAGAAGAAAATAAAAAGGTAGGGAGCCATGCTCCCTAGTGACTAATTATACCTCGAAGACTGTGGAAGATTGAAAGCTATCTAGATGTTTCAGATGTGAAAGGAATTTTGAGGTGTCTGATAAAGAAAACACATTAATTAGACTGACATGTGATTAGAGCTTTAAAAATTAATATAGCTTCTGATGTTCATTTAGTTTAAAATAAGAAACATTTAAAATTATAAAAGAACAAAATGCTATTAAATCAAAACACCAGTCTGGGATCAGAGTCATAATGTAATGAGACATTTTCATGGTGAGGAATAGGAAAAATATTGTTGATGTTACAATAAAGCTAAAAATTCTCACAAGATCATGTGTTAAAACTGTTTCTAATCAATTACAACATTCATATTCTGATATTAATTTTTGAGCTATTTGATGCCAATTCAGACTTCCAAAGTGAAGTTAAAAGAACCACATTTAACTTAGCTTTCAACATTTGAAGTGTTATCAAAAAATGATAGCTAAACATTTGCCAAAGGCTTTGCATCCAAGTTATTGGGGGAAAAATACAGCTTTGACAATGATCAAGCAGAAAAGATTTGTCCAAATTAGGTAAAATAGAATCTGAGCAATGAATATCTTTTATCAATGTAATGACTGACTTCTGCTGCTGCCAAAATGATGTAAGATTGGTTACACTTCGTAGTGTGCATGACCTTGCTGGGTGGGGCTGGCGCAGTGGAACTCTTAGCTCCATCTTCACTCGAGAGGCTCTTTTCCCTGATACAGGTATCTCTGGATGGTCAGGACAATAGGAAGATGACATAGTTATGGCAGGTCCAGAGTAGAAACATGGGTTTCCTCAATCAGCCCTCAGTTCTCAGTTCACAGAACTCATGAAGCAACCCCACACACAGAAGGTCAAAAATGGGCCAGAATGTTAAGCTTTGGAGCTTTTTTTATTCTGAGAGCTTTTTAACTGACTTTACATGACTGCAATAAGCTTTTGAATTTGTATCATCATTTTAATGTAGCAAGCAAAACATGTACACACACCCACTCCACTATTGGTTTATATTCTCCTCATACCCATTCTATCAAATTACCAATTATATCATAACAATATTACTAATTTATTTAATTACCTTTTAGACTCCAGTTTAATCATCTGAAATCTATTTTGTTTTTTCTTACTAATTTATATAATTGCTTTTTATTGATTTTTAACTAGCTTGCATTTATGCAATTCTTTGGGGCTTCCCAGGTGGTACTAGTGGTAAAGAACCTGCCTGTCAATGCAGGAGACTTAACAGATAGGGATTCTATCCCTGGGTCGGGGAGATCCCCTGGAGAAGGGCATGGCAACCCACCCCAGTATTCTTGCTTGGAGAATCCCATGAACAGAGGAGCTTGGCAGACTATAGTCCATAGGGTTGCAAAGAGTCAGACATGACTAAAGCGACTTAGAATGAACACATGAAATTTATTTAGTTCTTTCATAACTTTTATTTTTACTCTATCTTGTCTATTTTTTTTTCTGATTTATTATTTGCCTTTTTATCTGGTAGTATCTTCTTTCAGTTTACTTCATTTTCAAAATTACCAGCTAATATATTAGGTTCCCTCCCTTAAAAAAAAAATTTGTATTACTCTCCTACTTATTAAACTAAAAGCAGGAATATGGCCCATGCCATAAAGTGGAAGATGGAAAGTTAATTTGTGCTTCAAGAAGGGAGGATGATGATTTCTGTCTATGCTTTTCTGACCTTTTTAACACAACCAAACTTCCGCCTAGTTTAAACTAACAATTTTGTTTTCTTTTTGGGTAAGTGTATTTAATAGTAAAACTTTGAATTTCACTTATAAAGAATAGTCAATTCAATCTTTTAGGCTTTAAAGTATCACATGTGTGTAATTCAGGCCTTGCTTTATATATCACTGGTAGTGAAATTTTCCTATGAATTCTACCTGGTGATTTCACATACTTGTATTATCTTTAATGGAGGGCTTGTTGGAATGTTTTTATATATTTAAATTGTGCTTTCATGTGTTTTTTTTATTGAATTATAGTTGACATGTTAGTTCCAGATATACAACAATGATTCAATATCTGTGTATATTGTAAAATAATTACAATAAGTCTAGTTAATATCTATCACCATACATAGTTACAAAAAATTTATTTTCTTGTTATTAGAATCATATATTTACTTTAGAACTAAGGGAACAATACACAATGTCAAGAGGAAAAGTAGAGAGAGTATCCTTTCTAGATTTCAATAAACCAAACAGTGAACAAAAGAACAGATAGGAAAAAGAATAATTTACTACCGAGTCACACATTTCTTTCAACTGTAAAGTCAAATACTAGTAGTATCTTCTGAGCTTGTCTTTGTTCCTTCATAATCAAGTCTTCGACTTTTCTGTATAACATAGGAGGACAAGTTTGTTTGTAGGGGAACTCACCGATGTTAGCCAAAGATTTGAACATAGCCCAAAGCAAAAACAAAATAAATGTAGAAACTCACACTAAGAAGTGGAATATAGTTAGGATCCAAAGAGAACTGACCCCAAGTTTTCATATATAATGATTTTTGCAGATGCTAGTTAATGATTTTCACTTCTGCTTTTTTTGCGCAAGCCCTGGAATTCATCAGATCTGGAAACAAATGTTTCAACAGTTCCCAGAGAATTTCTGGCCTACCCATCTCCAGGAAGTTATGGGAGTCTCATGAGGAATCCCGTTCTTGTACTACTTATGGTGCATTTTGCAAATTCCAAAAAGTTGAATTAGGGTCAGCAGCAGCTACTATTAATTTGTTGCCCACTAAGTACCAGACATTGTGCTAAGCACTTTCCATACATCCTAACATTTATGTCTTATAACAACTTTATTATATAGATACTATTTACCATGTTTTCTAATAAGAACTCTGCAGCTCAGTTAACTTACCTCAAGCTCACACAGCCAGAAAGGAGAGCTGGGACTGGAATTCAGGTCTTTAAGACTATATTCTTAACTACCAGTTAACACTGCCCCCATTAAATACAGCACAATTATAAATACAAATGTAAACTTGGCGAGGAGCAGGCATATAAGATTGTAAATTGTTTTCTAATTAAACCTGAATTGATTGGTAAATAAGCAGATGCATTTGGAAAAAATTCTTCATTAATTTTTCTGTGATCCTACCAGCATCATTTGAAATTTAGTGATACACGCTACCATTTTAATATCTATGGGCAAGGACAAGATAGAAGTCATCTGCTAAGGATATAAGATATCAAGTGATAAAACCAAGAATTTCAATGTAAAAATTATACCTAGTGTAATTAAAGTTGCACAAATCACAACAGGTTAAATACCCACATGTATAACTTTTCTTTAGGAGTCCAGGCTTGCCTTGGCTTAAGCATCCTAGGGTTTCTATTTTTCTTCCCTTGGCTTTTCCCTTACCCCCTTGTTGTCAGGTCCTTCTCTGTATTTTACTGACAATTAACTCAAGAAATATTTCTTAAAAAAATGTAAAATTTTAGTACAATTCTGCTCAAACTATCTGAGTTTGTAGACAAAATCAAAACATGTTCTGTGTAAAAATGTCTTAGGTAGGCTCTTATTTCTTATAATCTGCTCACAACTTCAACTTTCACTTGCTCTTCCTGAAGGTTGAATATCTTCTTACAAATCCATTCTTTTTATTTCATACTGTTCATATCATAGTAAGAACAGTACCAGGTTGTTCATAAGCTTGGGTTCTCAGTTGTCCCTGATTGGAGGGTTGACCTCCAGAGGCTCTCTGGCAAGTAGCATAATTCACTTTTGTTCAACAGTCATTTATTGAAGGCTTCTGTATGCTAGGCAGTATGTTGAGCGCGTGTGTGAGTGCTCAGTCGCTCAGCTGTGTCGGACTCTTTGTGACCTCATGGACTGTAACCCATGGATTACAGCCTGCCAGGCTCCTCTGCCCATGGGATTATCCAGGCAAGAATACTGAAGTAAGTTTCCATTTCCTCCTCCAGGAGATCTTCTCGACCCAGGGATTAAACCCACATCTCCTGTGTCTCCTACACTGGCAGGTGGATTCTTTACCACAGAGCCACCTGGGGAACCCAGTAAGTTGCGTACTGGTGTATAATTGCAGAAAAGACATGAGTCCTTTTCGAGCACTTACAAGTTAGTGGATCAATTTTCCTGCTCAACTAGCTGTTATTTCCTGGTTCTCACACTCCATCCAAACCAAATTTTTCCCTCTGTTGCCCTTTATATTCAGTTAAACCTGGAACATTAGTTAAGAGCTATGACTGAATGCTCCAAATAGACTTTCCTCTATCACATCCCTCTGTGGTTTCCTCCTAAAATGTACTTTTTATGAACATCTACTCCTTTCAGCAGGATCCTATCTCAGCCCTGCCAGCCAGTGTGTGCTTTGATTAATTTTATCCTGCTGACATTCAAGTTAGATTGTCTTTCTTAATGGAAAGAAGCAGATAACAAATAATAATGCTAACACTCTATAGGGGGGAGTTTGCTGCTTTTCTGTCTTGAGGGCTAGAAATTTTCTATCTTATTAGTGGGCAGGAGGTAGTGAAACATGGAGGTCTGGAGTCAGGTTGCTTTGGTTCAAATTCTGACACAGACTATCCCTAACTGTAATCTTATGTCAATTTCAACTCTCTGGTCCTCACTGTTCTATACTGTTAAACTAGCTTAATAAACAGAGCCTACCGATTAGGATCATTGGAGATTTAAGTGGTATCCAGTATGTAAATAATTTAGAAGAGCATAGATAAACAGGTAAATAACGCTCTCTGTTATTAAAAATAATTCTCATATTTTTATGGCTTCAATGTAAATTGGAATGAAATTGGCCCAGAATTTAAAATTTGCTGTGGTCCCATATATCAAGATTTCCAAGTAATTATAACACAAAAACTAAGTTCTAGTGGTTTGATCTAATATCTCCACTTGAAAAATATATCAGAAAGAAATAATCCAAGATACAGACAGACTTAAGGCACAGAAATATTAATCACATCAAATATTTAAAAAGATGTAAAACTACCTCTAGATTTACCTTTCATTTAGACATTAAATATATTAATATACTAGTAAATATACTGAAATCATATATATTAATTAGAAAAATTTTCATGAATAGAGTTTTAATGAATGTCTATTATATAATTTACTAGTACACTATTTATTTAACAGTTATTCATTAAAACACTATACATATATGTTCTCTAATGAGTGAGAATGCACATAACAAGTGAAAAAATAGGTTAGAAAATTGAATATATACTACAGACACCACTCAGAAAATAAGCATAGAAGGAGAGAACTATATCAAATTTAAGTTAACTCTTGGTGGTAAGACTATGGGTGATTTCTACATTTATCTGATTTTAAACTAATTTATTCTGTGTACTGGGCTTAGCAAATTTATAATCTGAATAAAAAAGATTAAAAAAAAATTGACATGAATAGTCCCATAGTTTTATAACATGCTCTTTGGAAAATTGACATCTAGTGGGAATTTTATTTATTGTAAGCTTTTTGGAAAATTCTAAAATGTTTGAGGGAGGGGACTGCCTGTTTTTAATAATCTTACTCATTTAGTAAAATGCTTTATACCCTGTTAATTTTCATGACTGTTGACATACCAATAGACTGGTTGAGGAAATCTTCAGACTTTTAAATTTTAGTAGTCAAGCTGTTGAACAAATAGAAAAATTACAAGAGCTCTTTATTATACATATGAATCTTTTTCTGGTTCCTTCTTTATTTTTCTCTTTTATGAGGCTACTGGGCCTGATTAGAATCAGCACACTACATATTACGCATTTTTACTGATCTAACAGTAGATGTAAAAGAAAAGTCCTGAAGGACTAAGGGAGGAAAAATGTGAAGAAGCTGTAGTAAAAGCTCCTAGAAGCAGAATTAGCGGCACTGGGATGGTTGGCAGCTGTGCAATTTCCACAGAAAGTTTCCCTGGAGGGTGAAAGGGGCTAGATTTCTGCTCTTGGACCTAGAAAGGAGAGGTGAAGTTTACTTGGCCTGCCCCTACAACAACTTCTCAATAAGAAACTCATCAGGCTTTTCATCACCACCTGCCATCCAACATGGCACCTGGGGTTCTGAAACAGCCCCGAACGGGTAGAGTCAGAAGATGGCTAAGTAGTTGCAAAACCATTGCTGGGTATAATTTCACCAGGAGCCCAGAGACCTAGTTCTGATTCTTCCTTTCCTTCTAGCAATAGAGACTTATCTGTTCAGAGGGCAGTTTTCCTGGGACCACCCCAGTTCTGATGTGAAACCACATCACCCCTTCTAAGTTCGCCAATATTCTCCTTCCCCGTGCTTGTGCTTCAAGTCTTTGCTTAGAGGTTATTAGACAATAAACAAAAGAAAAGCAGAATAGTAGAAGAAAACACCAGTTTGGGCAGGAAAAGGCACAATAAAGATTCTCAGCAAAGGTGGCAGAGTCCTCTAGATCAACCTGAATGTGACACTGATGTGATTTGACCTCTTTGCCTGATTTGTGAAGGTATGTTACTTTTAAAGTGACTTTTTTTTTTCTTCTTTCTGCTTATCATCCTCATCATCTGTTATATAGCATCTAACAGTGGACAAAATGCTTTCATGTATATTATTTCATTTAAACCTCACAAGCACTTTATAAAAAATACTATTATTTTTTGCAGATGAAGAACCTAGAACTCAGAGACTAAATGATTTTTCCAGCTGGTAACCAAAAGTGACTCAAGCTCATATCTCCTGATTGTTGTTCACCCATTTGGTTCTATAATTGACCTACATTATCCTATCATTTGTCCCAAATGACAAAAGTTTGGAACTGACTTTTTTCCCACTAAGGTGTATCCCAAATTCTTTGAGAACTTCTTGGGCACTTTGCTATACTCTAGTTGTCAATGCTTATAAAACTCAGAAGCCTAAGTAGAATAGGGATGATTATGAGAGATTGCTGCTTGGGCTCAGGATACGATTTTAACCTATTTGCAGTATCCTAAAGTGGTAGATTGTAGGCAGTAATTCTACTCTTAAGTCTTTCTTGATATATTTTCAATAAGTATGTAGTTTTCCCAGTGCTTCACCGTTGGTAGTAAAAGAAGAAAAAAATGCTGTTTGAGGCCCAGAAGTAAAGACTAAGAAGGTTATGGGCAAAAAATACATTGTCAAAGTTCCTCAAATTTTACATAGGACTAATAAATATTTCCAATTCCCAGAACCCATGTTGGTTCTCTTCAAAGAACTCCAAACCCTGTTTATAACTTAAAATACGTCTTTTATTCTAACACCTTGATGACAGATTCTGAAAACACAGAGCTGCCAAATGTCAACATTTTGTGGAGAGGGTTTCAAATTAGCTTTTCCTCCTGAGAATTTTCTCCAGTCTTCCCTGTTATTGGCTCTAGCACTCAAAGAAAGGCAGGGCTGTTTGTTATTCCTTAGACCTGGATGAGAAAGTACTCAGCCCTTTTTCTTTTAGGGGATGGTGTGAAAGTGCTGCACTCGATATGCCAGCAAATTTGGAAAACTCAACAGTGGCCACAGGACTGGAAGAGGTCAGTCTTCGTTCCAATCCCAAAGAAAGGCAATGCCAAAGAATGCTCAAACTACCGCACAATTGCACTCATCTCACATGCTAGTAAAGTAATGCTCAAAATTCTCCAAGCCAGGCTTCAGCAATATGTGAACCGTGAACTTCCAGATGTTCAAGCTGGTTTTAGAAAAGGCAGAGGAACCAGAGATCAAATTGCCAATATCTGCTGGATCATTGAAAAAGCAAGAGAGTTCCAGAAAAACATCTATTTCTGCTTTATTGACTATGCCAAAGCCTTTGACTGTGTGGATCACAATAAACTGTGGAAAATTCTGAAAGAGATGGGAATACCAGATCATCTGACCTGTCTCTTGAGAAACCTGTATGCAGGTCAGGAAGCAACAGTTAGAAATGGACATGGAACAACAGACTGGTTCCAAATAGGAAAAGGAGCCTGTCAAGGCTGTATATTGTCACCCTGCTTATTTAACTTATATGCAGAGTACATCATGAGAAACGCTGGGCTGGAAGAAACACAAGCTGGAATCAAGATTGCCGGGAGAAATATCAATAACCTCAGATATGTGGATGACACCACCCTTATGGCAGAAAGTGAAGAAGAACTAAAGAGCCTCTTGATGAAGGTGAAGGAGGAGAGTGAAAAAGTTGGCTTAAAGCTCAACGTTCAGAAAACTAAGATCATGGCATCTGGTCCCATCATTCCATGGGAAATAGGTGGGGAAACAGTGGAAACAGTGTCAGACTTTACTTTTTTGGGCTCCAGAATCACTGCTGATGGTGACTGCAGCCATGAAATTAAAAGATGCTTACTCCTTGGAAGGAAGGTTATGGCCAACCTAGATAGCATATTTAAAAGCAGAGACATTACTTTGCCAACAAAAGTCCGTCTAGTCAAGACTATGGTTTTTCCAGTGGTCATGTATGGATGTGAGAGTTGGACGGTGAAGAAAGCTGAGCGCCGCAGAATTGATGCTTTTGAACTGTGGTGTTGGAGAAGACTCTTGAGAGTTTCTTGGACTGTAAGGAGATCCAACCAATCCATCCTAAAAGAGATCAATCCTGGGTGTTCATTGGAAGGTCTGATGTTGAAGCTGAAGCTCCAATACTTTGGCCACCTCATGCGAAGGGTTGACTCATTGGAAAAGACCCTAATGCTGGGTAGGATTGGGGGCGGGAGGAGAAGGGGACGACAGAGGATGAGATGGTTGGATGGCATCACCGACTGGATGAACATGGGTTTGGGTGAACTCCGGGAGTTGGTGATGGACAGGGAGGCCCGGCGTGCTGCAATTCATGGGGTCGCAGAGAGTCGGACACGACTGAGCGACTGAACTGAACTGAATGTTATTCAATGGCAAAGTGCAAGAGGAATGAGAATTCCCAACTTTGGCTGTAATTTTGTCTAAGTTGGCTTATTCAATACAATACAACAAATCTTAGAAGGTTGTAAAAAAGAATTAACAAAACTATATTATTTTGAGTTTCACTGAAACATATTTTTACAGGATTTCATGTTTTTGATCCAAACATTTATTGAAGACCTACTCTGTACAGGGCATTGAGGGAATAAAAAGATTACTTATTCAATCATGTTCTTCCGTAATCCTTTCCTACACCTACCCCAAGATCATGTACAGTTATCACCTTGTATGGTTCAATGGTGGCCAACATTTACCTTGATCACAATAGTTACATAAAAATATCTATTGAAGGTTTTCTAACTAGTGGACAGTGCACTAGGTCTTGAGATATAGCATTCCCCCTACTAAGCTGTGGGTAATCTGAGGACTGAGATTTAAACAGAAAATACATGACTTAAAATTATATTGGCTAGGACTTCCCTGATGGTGCAGTGGATAAGAATCTACTTGCCAATGCAGGGGACTTGAGTTCGTTCCCTGATCTGGGAAGACTCCACATGTCTCTGAGCAACTTAGCCCCTGTGCCACAACTACTAAGCCCACACTCTAGAGCCCATGAACAACAACTACTGAGCCCACAGGCTTCAACTACTGAAGTCTGAGTGCCTAGTACCTGTGCTCTGCAATAAAAGAAGCTGCTGCAATGAGAAGCCCGTGCACCACAACTAAAGAATATTCCCCCACTTGCTGCAATTAGAAAAAGCCCGCTCAAAGCAACAAAGACCCAACGCAGCCACAAATAAATGAAATTATATTGGCTAGGTCCACTGAACAAAAGAGGAAGGTGTCGATTCAGGGAAAGACAGGAACTAGGAGAAAGTGGCAGGAAATGGTGAGCCGTCTCTTCCATTTTAAAATTAAAATTATAGGTTTTAGGGCTTTCTATTTTGACTCAAGATGTATAGTTCTTCAAAGGAGAATCTAGTTGGCTTGGCTTAACTCATAAGCCTATCATTTAACTAGAGATGCTTGGAGAAACGATCTTGGCACACATATCAGTGAGGCAGGATTCACCCAAAGGGCTGAGAATACATCAAGAGGAATGGATGCCGACAACAAAAACTCAACAAATATACTGTGTACATGGCAATGCTACACAAAGATGTTGTATGTCTAGGTTCTGAAACTTAGTAGGGGGATCCTTATTTAGTTTTTTTCCAGAAGAATTAATTTTCTTCTGCTACCCAGCTCTTCTCAGTTGCCCTGGACTTCTCTCAGGAATAGTCTGAAATAAATGCACACAAACCCATTGCTGATATGTGATACTAAACACAGGAGACTAAGAACAGGTAAGCCAGGGAATTCTTAAACAACAATAAACACTTTTGGCACTATGGTCATCTAAGGGTTCCTTTGCTTTTATCTGCATCTGTGCTGAGTTATGTACTTTTTGCTGAATAAATAAATACTTTTTCTTTGTAATTCAGAAAAGTGAACTCCTTCACCTAAGTCCTCATTCTTTTAAGCTCAATAAAGCTAAGCTAAATACTTCCTTCTGGCCTAAATACTTATGATATTCAGGCATGTAGGTTCTTATTTTCCCTTCAGAAACCTTAACTTTCAGTCAGATTTGGTCCAAGGAAAAAAACGAAAATAGGTCACGTTTAACTTTAGTGGTTATTTTCCTTTCACTGCTATTTGTTTCCTCATGTCTATTTCCACATTTCCCTTTTCCCCTTTAGTGAGCTAAATAGTGTAAAAAGTGAACTGACACTTTTTTTTTTTTTTTTTAGGATAGTAAGTCTGAGGAATACAGACATTTTATCCTGAGTTCCATTTTTATGCAAGTGGTACAAATCTCACATTTTCCATGGTCCATAAGGGTGGTTTTGCTTTTAACTATGAGAAAATGTACTCCAACATATAGACTGGCCAATCTGACAGTCTTAAGATTTGTATAGCCTGTCTCTTGTCAGTTTTGAGGGCTCAGTCATTCATTCCTCAGCAAGAGAGGGCATTCCAGGGCTGTTCATATCATACAGCACAAACTACATCTGATTATGTGATACAATGGGAGTTCTGTTGATCAAATCAAGGTTCTCAACAGTTTACAGTAATTTTTCAATGGCTCACAGAAATTTTTTTTTCTTGTAAATTCAAATATAAGTGATTTTTAAAAATTCCTAAATGGGTTATGATTGTCCTCATACATTTTTTATTTCTTGTTTTTCTGCCTTGAGAAATAATGGCAACCCCTTGCTCCTTTATTCTTAGAGCAGCCCTTTGGACCTTTATTTCTCAATTATTCTCCTATCATTTTAGTGGCTGAATAGATTTCTTCATCAAATACAAAGAGCTTCATATCTAGAGTAAAATTATTTTCCAGTGGAGCTCTGGGACTCTCTGGTGATCAATAGAATTTTCCCTGATTGATATTTTATAATATTTATGATGCATGATAAAAAAACTATGAATATGATTGTATTTCTAGCTTTACCTACCTTCAGAGAATTTTTAAAGATTGCTTATTTAACTCCTCTGGCAACCAACATCTGTATTAAATTGCATTTGTTAATAGTATAAGATTCTAACACAATTAGAAGGACCAAAAGCAATGCTATCTTATAGAGATTTTGTAACCTTGAATATGGTTGACCTAGGTTTGGGAGAAATATTAAAAATAGCTATTGAGAATCTACTCTCAAAACTTCTTTTTTTAAACTTATTGTTACTAATTTACCCCATTTGCTTTATCATTTTTTATTTACTTTCATTGAATACCTACTCTTTTACCATGGCCTTTATCTGCTTGTCATTTCTAATCCTCACCCCAACCATAGGTGACATCAATCATATTTTAATAATAAGGGAGCTAAGGCTTTAAGAGATAAAGCAGACATCTATATTTTTTGCCTTTTCTTCTCCTTAGAAGAATATCCTCATTTTCCTTTGGAGAACTCTTACTGTCCATCCATGTGCTCAGACAGTTGGATCATTCCTTGGCTCCAGACCTGGGTTCCTATTGCAGGCTTAGCAAATGAGGGTAGTGGATTCTCTTTGCTAGAATGATTGGCTTGGAGATGTGCATATGACCCAACTCAGGTAAATTAGAGACAATCAGCATTAGCCTCAGGACATTTTTCTGGAAAAACTGGGAAAGAAATTCTCTTTCACTTGGAGTTGTTAAGCTATGGAATGTAAGTTTGGAGCTGCTAGAAAGCTTTTTCCTACCACAAGTAGAAATATTGTAAGATTTGAGAATAAAGCCAACAGAGAGGAAGGAGGATTGACAGAAATAACTGGGGATTCCTGGAATCAGTATTTACAATATAATGACTTAATCACGTGAGCCAACAGTTTCCCTTTCTGCTCAGAGAAGGTTGAGATGGGATTCTGTCACTTGCCACTGAAAACACTCTGACTAATCAAGAAACTATGCTCTTCTCCATGGTTACAACAAGACATTTAGGTGTCAGGAGATGGGATTTGAACTAAGCTCTGTCTTAAGTCAAACTCCTGTTGAAATTTTCGAGTACAGACTATGCCTTCTAATGGTCACTGAGAAATGGAGAACAAGGAGGAGAAAAGCGTACACGTGCGGTTTTTAAGAAGCGTATCTCAGTAAACCAGTTCAATTTTTAACAGACCTGGCACGCAAGTCCTTGCAGAATACCATACTCAGTACTATGGCAAATGAAAAAGGAAGTAGAAATCAGGATAACTCCCAGTGTAAGTTAAAAATTAATATAGGATAAAAGACAAAAAAGTCATAAAAAGTAAAGTAGGAAAAAAGACAAACTGAGAAGTTTGAAATGGATGAAAAATTAATAAAACATTTCAGTAGGTGATTAAAAGTAAAAGGCCATGTTGTATTTTCAAATCATCACCCATTTCTGGTGTTTCCAACACTATCCACAGAGTGACTTTGCCTTAGACCCTGTAGGTATATAACACTAGAGTCATCTTCAGTTCTCTCTTGCCTCCATCAAAAAGTCTCTGTGTCATGATGGTTCTGTTTCTAGAACCTTATTTTGTGCTTTCTATTTCCATCAGTCTGGGCATTTTTTTATTAAGCCAGGACTGCTGCGATAATATATTTGCTATACTTCTGTTTTCAAGCTGGGGACTTTGTAACCTGAGAGTGTACTAATCTAGTATGTTTAAAACTATTTTTATATTAAGCCAGGACTGCTGCAATAACGTAATTGCTATATTTCTGTTTTCAAGCTGTGGACTATGTAACCCAAGAATGTACTAATTAATATGTTTAAAACTATGGGTCACTATCCATAAGTATATCACAGGATTGATTTACTTGATTATGATGAGTATTTCTTTTTAAATAGAATAGAAGTATAGTAAGGGTCAGTATTATAGCACAACAATTCTTTTTACATAAATGTAGCTATGATTATTGATATAGATATAGGTAATGAAGTAAATGTATGTGTGTATGCTGAGTTGTTATATAAAATATATTTCTTATAGAGTAAGTATGAACAAAAAACGTTTGAAAGCCAATGAACTGGACAGAGTAGTAATCAGCAATCAATCAAAGAGAATTTGTTAACAAAGTATCTAACTTGTGCAAGCATTGCTATATAGGAATTGTCATTTTAAAGTACAAATTTGCCTTTTACTGTCCTTGCTGGGAAAATTACAGTAAATATAAATTTCCATAAGTTGTAAGCACTTTCAAATGTACTTCGAAGCTGGCCATCAGATGATGCTTTCTGTGAAATAATCCTCATCTGTTACTGCTCTCTGAGCTCTGCTCCTCTCTACAAGTGAAAACACTACCTCTGTTCAGAATCTTGTTCAAAACACACCCCCTCCACAAAACTGTGAGCAACTTTGTCCTTGGGAAAAGTTAGCTTACATCTCATTTGATTAAAATTCTTTAAGTTATTACTAAAACAGTATGATTGCTATAGAAAATACAGAGAAAAAACAAAAGAAAAGGAAAATCATCCATACTCATCTAGAATTATCCATGATTAACATTTTGGGTTAGCTATAAATCACCTCTAGATGGCCATGGACAAAATTTCATTTTGAGATGGTGGGAATTATAATTCCCACCCCTAGTGTTCCCAATTAAAACTTGAATAAAATATAACCAATTCATTCATAAATCATCGATAATTGAACAACTAGCAATTATCACTTCTTAGTTTTACATACCAGAAGTGCAGAGGTTTGACCAAGATTCCTTTAAATTGATTGTGCAAGAGTGCTAAGTCGCTTCAGTCATGTCCGACTCTTTGTGACCCTATAGACCATGGCCTGCCAGCCTCCTCTGTCCATGGGATTCTCCAGGCAAGAATGCTGGAGTGGGTTACCGTGCCCTCCTCCAGGATATCTTCCTGACCCAGGGTTTGAACCCCATCTCTTAAGTCTCCTGCATTGGTAGGCAGGTTCTTTACCACTAGTGCCACCTGGGAAGCCCTATAATTACCTATATGTGATTAAAGGACATTTATAAGAATTGATGTAACTTACTAGTTTCATTACTAGTCTGTGCCAATTTTGCTTTGATTCAGAAAAGCTGATTTTCAGTGTCACGATGTTTTGGGTTGGCAAAACTGCAGTTTACACAGCGCTTAAACCTGATGAGGAAGGAATGAAAAATCTGTGAAAACATGTTGAAAATGTTAGACTAACCTTTAGAGAAAAACAGGATTCCATCTGTAACTCTAGTTCAAGTTTCTACAGTCTCCCTCCTATCCTCAAACCATTTCTGTCAACCATCTTTCTAAATAAATTAATGATAAAGCTAGCAAGAATAGCAAGAGTTTTACTGAATGCTGATCTATTTTCATTCCTTTGCTTGAATATCATGGGAAGTAAATCTGAGGTTTTGAATATTAAATTCCATGGCCTGGTTAACAGTCTTATCCCTGTGTCCTGTCCCCACATTTCTGGGCCAGGTTTGGAGCTCCCAGTAATGTCAAATGGCACTTTGCCCTGAGGCAGGAAACTGATGGGTTTTAGGAACAGAATGAGGATTTGCCCAGTGGGAATGAGTAAAGGAAAAGGAAGTTAGCTTTTGTTAAAGAAGCAAAAAAGTGTGTCTAGAAGTTGAAATAAAACTTTTTCAGATATCTTTGTTATTTGATATAGAAGCTGTGGCAACATTTGACTTTAGTGATTTAGAAGTTTTCATTCAATTGCCTTTTAGAAATAGTAGTATCTGTAAGCAGTAGTGAGTGTCCTGTGGTCTCTCTAGTCTTTTTTGAAAGTCTTTTCTTATCAGAGATCATAAAAACTTGTGACAGGAATTTAACAAAACACTGACTGTTTAAGAAGTTAAGATTCCATCTTGGACGTTCTTATGGCAGAAAAGATAAAAAAAGTCACTGTGTGCTTCAGCAAATATGACCCTTAGAGAACTGGGAAATGACCAAAGATATGGAAAGGAACTTATTTTACATACCTCTAGAAAAGTTCTGTAAAAGAAAGGGCAGAGCCAGCTTTTGGCTGAATGTCTACCAAAACAAAAGCCAAAAAGGCAAACCAACCATCTTAGAAAACTACAAAGATTAGTATCCTAGGTTTATTGTCCAGCTTGTTTTCTATGGAATTTGCATGGGGATACATTGCATTTCACCTCAGGCAAGTCAGTTGGTTTGGAAAGTCCTTTAATGGCCTGCCTCTTTCCAGGGAAAGGACGAAAGGCAGCATCCATTGAGCTGAACCATTTGAAATTGCTGGCAATAAATAGTAGGCACCTTAGATATAATATTACTGCTTTAATCCCTACAATTCTGCTTTGAGGTAAGCATTACTGCCTACAGGAATCTGGCCAGAAAGGGAATCAGAAGAGTAATGTAATTTACCTAAACTAGGATCACTTGGTGGTGTAGGAGTTGGAGTTCAAATAAAATCTGACTCTGAAACAAGTGATGAGTTAGTTTATCAGAAAACAAAAGTTCTAAACACATTCCTGAAATGTTTCCTTGGAGGTCCAAAATTAAAAGTGATTCACTAAATGTGTTAAGGTAGAAAGAAGATCTAGGGTTCCATGTGGCTCAGACAGTAAAGAATCTGCCTGTGATTCAGGAGATGTGGGTTTGATTCCTGGGTCAGGAAGATCTCCTGAAGAAGGGAATGGCTACCTATTCCAGTATTCTTGCCTGGAGAATTCCATGAACAGAGGAGCCTGAAGGGCTATGGTCCATGGGGTCCCAAAGAATCAGACATGACTGAGTAACTAAGCATGTGTGTGCACACACACACACACACACACACACACACACACAGAGAGAGAAAGAAGATCTACTGTCTTTGGAAAGAAAAGGGGAAAGAATGAGGGAAAGCTAAGTGTAGTGTAGGAGATCGAAATTATTACTTCAGCAAAGGACAGAGTCAATCTTGATCAAGTTGTATACCTGGGACAAAATAAAAGCAATCATTTGCTTCATAATGAAGAAAAGCAAGATGTAGTATATACATGCAATGGTAATTTGGAATGCAAAAGGAAATTAAGAAATTAAAGAAAATACAGATTGTTGTTTTAAAATAGTCTTAAAATTCTACTGTAAACAGTGAGAGGATCTTTTAACCATGTCTAACGAATCAGATCCAAATTATTCAGGTTGGTCAAAAAGTAATTGCAATTTTGGACCATGAATTTTAAATCATTATAACTAGGCTCAAATACATTTTTATTAATTAAAATAAGAACCATTACAATCAACACATTTTTGCCAATGAGAAATAAGTTTGTTTATTACTATAGTATAAAAATCTGTGCTTTGGGATTCAAAGAACTCTTGGAAAGCATATTCTGGCTCCTGTTGGTTATGGAAGCATTTTCCCTGCAAAAAGTTGTTGAGATGCTTGAAGAAGTAGTAGTCATTTGGTGAGAGATTAGGTAAATATGGTGGAAGAGACAAAATTTCGTAGCCCAATTCGTTCAACTTTTGAAGCACTGGTTTAACAACATGCATTTGTGTAGTTACGGAGAAGAATTGGGCCCTTTTCTGTTGACCAATGCCGGCTTCAGGCATTACAGTTTTCAGTGCATCTCACTGATTTGCTGAGCATAATTCCCAGATGTAATGGTTTCACTGGCATTCAGCAAGCTGTAGATGGTCACCAGACCACTAAACAGTGACCATGACCTTTTTTGGTGCAAGTTTGGCTTTGGAAATTGCTTTGGAGCTTCTTCTTGGTCCAAACACTGAACTGGTTATCACTGGTTGTCATATAAAATCCACTTTTTGTAGAAAGTCACAATCTGATTGAGAAATGTTTCATTGTTGTTGCATAGAATAAGAGAAGACAACACTCTAAAACAATTTTTTTGATTTGTGGTCAGCTCATAAGGCACTCATGTATCAAACTTTTTCACCTTTCTAATTTGCTTGAAATGACTGAATGACTGTAGAATAGTCGAGTTTGAGTTCTTTGGCAGCTTCTTGTGTAGTTGTAAGAGGATCAGCTTTAATGATCTTCTCAGTTGGTCATTGTCAACTTCTGATGGCCAGCCACTGTGCTCATATCTTCCGGGCTCTTGTCTCCTTTGCAAACTGCACTGTACGTTCATTAGCAGTTCCTGAACAAAATGCATTGTTGATGTTGTGAGTTGTCTCTGCTGCTTTACAACCCATTTTGGACTTGAATAAGAAAACAGCTCAAATTTGCTTTTTGCCTAACCTCATTTCCCTAGTCTAAAACAAATATTAAATAAATAGCAAGTAATGTCATTAGCCAAATAAATAAATAAATAAAACTAAAGTGAGAAATGCACATTAAAATGATGTATAACATAACATTTATTTAAGAATGCATTCCAATATAAAAAAGCAAAGGTCAACAGTGCAAAACCGCAATTACTTTTGCACCAACCTAATAACATGCAAAATATTTCTACCTCTAAACTCATTACCTATACCCCCTGGGGTGGGTTGCCATTTCCTGCTACAAAATTATGACTCTAGGGCATTAGTTATTTTGTCAACTGTAGGAAACAAATGCATCAATTTTCCAAGTTCACCTACTGATATGCAGATGTAGCCAGGTAATACTTTTTGTGACCTCAAATGTTTGCTCTGTTTTCTAAAGGACTTAGAGGGATTCATTCAGCCAGTTACTTTATTATAGATAGTTTCTTCACTCTGAGATTTAGATCAAATACACTGAAGAAATATATTTTTCTGTCTTTGAATGAGCCTATAATGTATGCTAATAATCAGCATTCAATTTAGAAAAAAAATTCACCAAAAGGCAAATTTACTGTATCTCTCCATATTTGATCTCTGCCACTTAGCTGAGTAAAATGTGTTCAGTTAAGTTACTCAAGAAATGGTATTTCCACTTGAAACAGTCTAGAAGTGAGTTAATCAGGATTCCTGTATTATTCATGGACTCTGCAGTATATAGTGACATAAAGTCATAGACAAAAAAAATGTATTACTTTTGTAATTCTTAATGATAATATTTTTTCCTTTCAAAAAGTTTATTTACTTTAAATCTACATTAAGGATCGAATATCTACAGCTGAGCTGTAAACAAAATAATTGTAATAGTATCTCTGAAAATAGAAAAGAAAACACTAGTAAATAGCAAACCTTAATGTTGCTCAAAATAAGATTAAACCATTCAAAATACCACAAGTGAAAACTATTAGGGAAATACAGTCAACTTTTACATATCAGTACATTGCTTTCTTGCTGTTTTGTTTTACATTATCAATCTTCATTTTTAAAATTCCTTTCCTATCCTGTCTGACTTTTTAATCACCTAACTGTTCCCGAGAAAGGTTCCAAAGGCTTGGTTCACTGAACAAGCTGAATGGAAAAGAAACTTTGAAACTGAATTAAACCTTAAGTTAATTGCAATAATGGACAGAGCTGGACTAGCATTAGTACCACTTGCTTTGAAGTAAAATTTAAGGGGCACTCAAAAAATAAAGTTTTAATGCAATGTTTACTGCAATACACAAAACATCTATGATGCTGCTGCTGCTAAGTCGCTTCATTCGTGTCTGACTCTGTGCAACCCCATAGACGGCAGCCCATCAGGCTCCCCCCGTTCCTGGGATTCTCCAGGCAAGAACACTGGAGTGGGTTGTCATTTTCTTCTCCAATGCATGAAAGTGAAAAGTGAAAGTGAAGTCACTCAGTCGTGTCCGACTCTTCGCGACCCCATAGACTACAGCCTACCAGGCTCCTCCGTCCATGGGATTTTCCAGGCAAGAGTACTGGAGTGGGGTGCTATTGCCTTCTCCGCATCCATGATGAACAAAATAAAAATTTTAAATAAAGGCAAGCTGTTTATTTATTTGACCACCCTGCATTGTTGCACAACTGTTTCCAATCAGCTCATAGTTCCCAGCCAGTGCCCCTCGTGCCCTCTGACAGGTGGTCTATGAGAGTTGACACTTGTACGTGAACAGTATTTTCATCATAGAATTTTATTAACTTTTTTTACTTTGTTCAAAACAGGGAAAGATATAATACATAATTTTTCTTTTGTCTACTCCAACATGGTCCGTCTAGTCAAAGCTATGATTTGTCCAGTAGTCATGTATGGGTGTGAGAGTTGAACTGTAAAGAAAGCTGAGCACCAAATAATTGATGCTTTTAAACTGTGGTATTGGAGAGGACTCTTGAGAGTCCCTTGGAGTGCAAGGAGATCAAACGAGTAAATCCTAAAGGAAATCAGTCCTGAATATTCATTGGAAGGACTAATGCTGAAACTGAAACTCCAATATTTTGACCACCTGATGCGAAGAACTAACTCATTGGAAAAGACTCTGATGCTGGGAAAGATTGAAGACAGGAGGAGAAGGGGACGACAGAGAATGAGATGGTTGGATGGCACTACCGACTCAATGGACATGAGTTTGAGCCAGCTCCAGGAGTTGGTGATGGACAGCGAATACTGGCATGCTGCAGTCCGTGGGTTGGCAAAGAGTGGGACATGACTGAGCGACTGAACTGAACCCGAACGTGGCTCTGCTCAGCACTGTTAATGAAGTGAGTCCCAATCAGTTGATAATTCAGACTTCATTAGCATTTACCTTTGCGTTTGAAAATGAGTGCATTTAATGTCCTGAGAATTTGCTGCAGACAAAGCTTGGAATTATTTCATGGAGAAATAATTCCTTTAGATTAGGAATTAAAACATGTTCTAGTTTTCCTGGCAACATTTTGGAGTGCCAAGGTCAACTTTGGCACTGCTCTAAGCTGAAAGATGTATGACTAATCCCTAGCGTAGGGCCTGATGTGGATTAGCTGCCCAATGTATGTTAGTTTTCTGATCTCTCAGATTCTCACAGGTGGAAAAAAAAAATGTGGTTTTAGTTGTTAAACAGAAAGTAATTGCAATAACAAACATAATAGTTCAAATTTATTAAGAACACTTGAAGGCCTTAAATTATTGCACTTGGTAACCTCAAAAATGAATTTTTTGCTAGTCTTTTATAGTCTTTTTCAAGGTTATTTAGTCCTGGGTCCCATTTCTCAAAATCAAAATTAAGTATAACTATGAATCCATTTCCCAGCTTCTTTCTCCTATAAGCAAAGACTAAAAGATATACCATGTAGGTTTCGGTAAGAGTCTTCTTTATCTCAATGTGTGAAACACCATGAGGTCATGTTCAGTGCCTTAAACATATTTTTCTTAAAAAATGCATATAGAATTAAATGCTATGGTTTGATTGTAGCAACAACCTGACTACCAATTTTTGCCATTTTTTTTTTCCAGGTTTCAAGGGGATGGTAGCTTTCATATGCCTGGCTAATTTCAGTCTGGAGCAACACAATTCTTCATGTGGAAGCAATTAAAAATACCTGGAGAGAGCCAAATCCCCAGGAAACTCCACCTACACCAAGCTCTGTGAGATCCCAGGGAGAAGTTCAAAAGAGTTCTAGGCAAAATAGCCTTGTTGCCTGGTTAGAAGGGTTCAAAGTAGCCTGAATCACTCTCCCACCCATATGAAGATCTTTTTTTTCCTGCATAAAATATCAAAAAAGTAAAACAAAGCAAACCTAAACTCAGAAATAGAAGGTAATAGCAAGTTGTAATACAATTTCATTCAGTGAAAGGTTAGAGAGAACTTGTCATTCAGTAGCTTGAAGATCTCCTACAACTGCACTCTACGTTTCTGGTATTTCTCTTTTTCCCTTCAGTTTGTCAAATTTATCCCTGAAACAGAAAAATAACATAACCTAGAATAATAATAATAATGGTGGGGATTTTAGATCTCGTTATTAGACTCATAGATCACAGATTAGGGGATGGGAGATTTCAAGGCACATTATAGAAGCAACCACCTTGAGGACAGGTAGTCTCAGAAGCAAGCCAAGGAATAAGAAGGTTAATGTAGAAGGTTTTCAAATAGCACATTCACCTTTTGGTTTTAAGAGCAGTCCAAGAAAATACATCTAAAGCAACACTGTTGAGGATATACAGTGATGTGTATATATAATTTTTATACAATCTTCAAAATATGTAACTAGCCTCTGGAAAATAAAA
Source organism: Giraffa tippelskirchi (assembly GCF_054371585.1). Classification (NCBI taxonomy): domain Eukaryota; kingdom Metazoa; phylum Chordata; class Mammalia; order Artiodactyla; family Giraffidae; genus Giraffa; species Giraffa tippelskirchi. The sequence continues at coordinate 124,887,474 of NC_137276.1, read as the reverse complement.
AGTCAACTGTTTGATGCTGCTTAAAACATAGTAGGATGTCATGTTCATAGTAGGTATTTAATACTTCTGAGGTTCAATTTTGTTACTGATTTTGCTTACATTTGTTTTTGTTGTTCAGTCATGTCCAACTATTTGTGGCCCCATGGACTGCAGCACACCAGGCTTCCTTGTTTTTCACTGTCCCCTGGAGTTTGCTGAGACTCATGTCCATTGAGTCGGTGGTGACATCCAACCATCTCATCCTCTGCTTACGTGCAAACCCCTTAAAATCAATATGCTATACGGCTTTGAGTTTTGTTCAGTAGAGAAATGAATTTTTTCCCCAAATCAAAAGCTTTTTTTCTTTTAACTATAAAATCATTAATAATCCTATTATATTTAAAACATATTCATTAGTCATTACAATATAAATAATGGATTCCTTGGTGGTGTTTTCTTAAGGGATTCAAAATCTAAACTGAAATATTATTCTGTCTGGTTGCTAAAAAATAACTACAAACTTTACAAAACAATGTTAGTTATACAGGAAAAAAATTTAGCCATGTATTACTGATTTTGCAGAGATAATTTTATAAAGATAATCTTGAACAAAGCTAGCTTCAGTTCAGTTCAGTTCAGTCGCTCAGTCGTGTCCGACTCTTTGCGACCCCATGAATTGCAGCACGCTAGGCCTCCCTGTCCATCACCAACTCCTGGAGTCTACCCAAACCCATGTCCATCGAGTCAGTGATGCCATCCAACCATCTCATCCTCTGTCATCCCCTTCTCCTCCTGCCCCCAATCCCACCCAGCATTTGGGTCTTTTCCAATGAGTGAACTCCCCACATGAGGTGGCCAAAGTATTGGAGCCTCAGCTTCAACATCAGTCCTTCCAATGAACACCCAGGATTGATCTCCTTTAGGATGGAACGTTCTAAAACACAAAGTTATTAAAGGAAATATTTTTGATGACTTGAGCATAGAACAATTTGACCTGGATTTTGAAAGCCATGGAGCTTGTTTTAAAAGTGATAGGTAGTGATGTAGCTGGTATTACTGTTGTTCTAAAGAGAAAAAGAATTTAAGTAGCATTTTTAACTTGAAACCCACGGATTGAAATGGAAGGAGAGTCTGTGAGAGAGGCTGTAATAGCTTAGGATCAATCGCATTTTCTTTCAGTCTAGTTGTCTGGAATGATAATGGGTCAAAAACCTTAATGTGCAGCATTTGAAAATAAAAATTTTAGGACTTCCAGATCGTTTCAGTGGATCCACAATAGAACGTTCGTGTTGTTCACCCAGGGGAAGAACATAGAACAGAGTAAGCACAGGCTTACTCAGATCAGTGCATTGTTCCATGAGAGAAGAGAAATCTCAGGCTTCCCCATGTTATTAAAGGAGTCTCTGTGAAAATACTGACATTTAGTTTGGTATTCATCTGGATGCTGACAAGCTGTCAACTCCCCAGGTCAATTTGAGTCATGTTAAAAATACTTTGGTATGTGTGGTTTGTTAACTGCAGGTGTTTGGCTGTGAAAGTTGAGGAAGCACAAACATGCAGCTAGAACATTGTGCTGATATGGGTTTACAATGATTTGAAGGGAAGCTGAGAAAAAACGTTGTTTATTACCAATTTATTTATTTCCTTTTCACAAGTGTCTCTGTGAAGCCAAACATCTGGGTAAAAAAACTGAAAGCCTTAGAGAATCCTTTGCAAAGATTTTTTTTCTTCACTCATCCAATCGTTTATTTATTCAATGAATATTTATTGGGTGTTTATTATAGACAAGGTCTTTCTGCTAAAGAGCTTAGAAGGGGAGAAAGTTATGCACATATGCTAATATTATTATAGAAGTTAGAAATAAATTAGAGGGTGCCACAGGAGAGATGTAAATAAACTGTTATACCTGAGCAGCTTACTTATGCATAGCTGGGAGATTCAGGGATACCCTCTTGACAAGATGGCATTGAGCAGAGTTAAAAGGTTTTCATTCTAACTGAAGTTGAGGCTATGGAACAGAAACACTTTTGATTGCAAAATGCAGAAAACACAACTAAAACTTGAATTAGGATGCAGGGAAGGGCAAAATCTATAAAGTACGCTGGTGCTCATTTAAATGTGCTCTGAATTCAGTGGGAGCATGTTCTGCAAGTTGGGAAGAGGACTGGTGTGCTTACTCCAGGTGTGAGAAGAGACTGGCTTGTAAAGCTGTATCTATCCAACAATAGCCTAAGATGTAAGGCTGTAAAGATAGATGCAGCTGCAAATATCAGAAAAAGGATTTAACAGAACACAGTAGCCAAAGCAAGAAAGATAGAGTGTTTGGATTGTGAGCATGCGCGTGAAGTTACAGGGATGGGAATGTATTCTAGATCTGCCAGTTGTATAACCAATAGCATATTTCATCCAATTTGAACGCAAATGTTGATGAGTTTCATCAATATTTCTGTCATAAACTGAATCAGTATACAGGAATATATGTGTGAGAGATGAGGCTGTATTCACTTTGGTGCATACTGAGCTTCAAGTATAGGTAGGATATGCAAGTAGAAATATGGAGCAGCTTTTTGGATATTAGTGCTGGAGCAATGTCAGGATGGGGGCACAGATCTAGGAGCTTTGCAGAAGTGCTAATATTAACAGTAGTCTAGTGAATGTCAGGAGAGTATTGTTGCATGAGAAAGAAGAAGAGAAGATGATCAAAATATTTGATGACTTAAACACCAGGCCATTTAGAAAAGTACAGATGTTTCATTCTCCTAAACCAACTGAAAACCTACTTGAATTTTCACTTCATTTACCTAGTTTTGTAGATGGGGACATTTATATTTGTTTGTGATTTTAAAATTTAGTATTATTTGTGGGAAAGTGTGGTGATTTTTAACCACACTTTCCCACATATAGTGTAATATCACATCTTTAAAGCTTTACTTTTTCAGTCTGAAAAATCCAAGGATTTTTTTTCCCTAATTGATCTCAAGTACAGACATAACTCATTCAGTCTTATGTGTTATGCCAAGCATATTTTGATATTTTGTATGTTGGAGATCAAACCAGTCAGTCTTAAAGGAAATCAACACTGAATTTTCATTGGAAGGACTATGACTGAAGCTGAAGCTCCAATACTTTGGCTACCTGATGCAAAGAGCTGACTCACTGGAAAAGACCCTGATGCTGGGAAAGATTGAAGGCAAAAGAGAAGAGGGTGGCAGAGGATGAGATGGTTAGATAGTATCACTGACTCAATGGACATAATTTAAGCAAACTCCAGGAGATAGTGGAGGAGAGAGGAGAATGGTGTGCTACAGTCCATGGGGTTGGAAAGAATCAGAATGACTTACAACTAAACAATGACAACAACAACATTGGTCTTCTAAAGTACTTATTAAACCTCTGTCTGACTTCTTTATTGTTGATACTTGTAAGCTGCTCTAAATTTATAGTAAACATTTGAGAACATATTTTTATATAATTTGTATTGGTTAGCATTTGGAAAAAGGATATTTCAAAATGCAAGGCCAGAAGAATATTCGGGCATCAATGGCACCCCACTCCAGTACTCTTGCCTGGAAAATCCCATGGACGGAGGAGCCTGGTAGGCTACAGTCCATGGGGTCGCTAAGAGTCGGACACGACTGAGCGACTTCACTTCCACTTTTCCCTTTCATTCACTGGAGAAGGAAACGGCAACCCACTCCAGTATTCTTGCCTGGAGAATCCTAGGGACGGCGGAGCCTGGTGGGCTGCCGTCTATGGGGTCGCACAGAGTCGGACACGACTGAAGCGACTTAGCAGTAGCAGCAGCAGCAGCAATATAGATTTAGCAAATATGTCTATACTTCCCTTGTGTTGATATTACTCACAAAGACCTAGGAAATAATCTTAGTATGTAAAGTAACTGGCCAGAACAGTATTTGGACATCTAATGTAGATTTAGCATATATGTATACACTTCCCTTGTGTTGCTATCACTCACAAAGACCTACGAAATAATCTTAGTATGTAAAGTAATCTCATTCAAGACAGTTTATATATATGTTAGTGAAAGCAGCAAGTAAGGTGCCTCATACATAGTAGGCATTTAATAAGTGCTAATTGAAGTTAAAGTGACCTAAAAAGGAGATTGGCACTTATTAATACCCTAGAAATGTTAATGTTGTCTAGCTCTGTAAATGGAGAAACAGATCACTGTGGAGGGATGGATTGATGGAATAACTAATAACTGCCATGGTTAGAAAACAATATTTTCAAAATAATAGATCATCTGTGCATGGAAATATGCCTATGTTAACAAGATAACTCCACTCAAAACAATAAATAATTTGACATCTGTGTTGGAAGTACTGGAAAAAAATACTAAAGAAATTCAGTTAAAGATTTTTAACAGAGTTAAATGATGAACACATTTCACAGACAGGAAGATAAAAGAAAACATGATATATCTGAGTCTATTTTACTTCCTAGAATGCGTTATTATACAAGGTTCTCGAAATTGTACTTTGGGGAGAATAAATGTAATTTTGAATGGCTAAGAAATTATTCAGCCTAGAAACTGGGAGATAGACTAAAGGTTTATTTGTAGTAAATTCCCCTATTATTGTGGATCTTTAAAGATTATTTGGGTCAATTTATTTCCTTTCATGCCAGAAATAATAAAAATTAAAACTATTTTATTATTGCAGAGTTGAGTTAAAACTGGCTTTTTAAAAATGCATTGTCCTCTCAGTTTAGTGTGTTTCTTTAACAAGACAACTGTAATTTTGCACTTGCAAGTCGCTTGAAAAAACAGCTATAATTTTTAAGTACAATATAATCAATGCTACAATGATTAAATTTTCTGATCTACATGTCCTCAGCTTAACTTCCAAATATAAAATTGTTTTCACAAAATACAAAGGAACATAAGCATTTGGGAGGTTTTGTTAATGACAATATAAAAACAAGTAAGTTTCACTAAAAATTGCACAATAATTTTTTTCTTAGGACTTTAATCTCTCCACCTCCATCTTCACAGGGTCTTTTTTCTGTCTCTGGGGACAATAATTTTAAGCTAGACTGCCTGTGTTCTCTCAAGGAATAAGTGAAATCATTACATGAATAAACTCTTCCCTTTTTCCATACGTAAATTCTTAAGACAAACCATACTTCACTTTCAAGTGAATTTTGGGTAAACATTTTACCTTTTTTTCTTCATGTGTGTCATCCTTGAAAATTCAGAGAACTAACTCAATGCTTAGGAAATGTTTCTCTTCTAATCAAAAACATAAGAGCTGAAAGAATGCTTATTTTAAGGGAAATTTAATTATATATTTTTGGATTACTTAATTCCTTATACACACATGTTGTTTTGTATAAACTCAAAATACGTCTTTAAGTCTTTGTCTTAAGAAGAGGAAGCTCTATTTTCCCAAAGATAAGGGAGTCTCAAGTTTTACTAATTAAATTACAACTCATATTTGAGGAAAACTGGCAAAAATCTGGCAATATGTCAACACTGGAAAACAAAAGCAGCTTTTGATTTGTTGGTACCTAACAAAATAGTCAAAAGGACAATACAATCTGTTTTCTTTATGATTGACAACTGAGCCGTCATGAATTTCTGAGAAAAAACTTGCAAATTGGAAAAAATTTTAACATAAAATTTTACCACAAGTATACAACCACAATAGCTTACTTTCTTAAGTGCCAGGTGCTTTGAGAAGGGCTTTGTAAACTTGACGTAATTTAATCTCAAGAGCAGTAGGAGGTAGATGCTATTATATGAGAAGACTAAACAAGAAAAATCTTAGGCAACATCTCCAGTTTATACAGCTGGCAATAAGTGGATCTGGGATTTGAACCTGAGGATGTGACAGTAGGGCAGGCTCTTATCCAGTTATTATGATGCATTCCACTAAAATGCAAATGTATATAAGAGAAGAGCATGAATAGTGATGATCAGTTTAACCTCTGGTGAAAATACTTTTTGGTATCCCTTCAATTCAGTGTGGAAAGTGGACATTTTCTTAATTCTAACACGCTATCTTTATACTTGTGATTTTTAAATATTTTCTAGGTTCATGACTGATTTAGCAATTAGACAAAAGCTAAGGATACTCTTTCCATAAAAAACGCATGATCATAAACCGTTGCTTAGAGTTTCAGAAGAATCACAGATAAAAGCCTCATCTTGCCCTCTCCTGGTAACATCACCTTCCTGGAAAATGAAATTTTGGTTTATTACCAGGATGGAGAGTCCTATTTATTCTATATGTTTCTTTATTTATTAGATGTGTTACTTATTAGATCAGTAAAACTGCCTTCCTCAGTTACACTTGGTCTTTTGTAGATAGAAAACTCATCAACTTAAACAAGTACCTGTTTACGGCAGAAGGAAGACGTTTGAACTGAATTGGATAATCTCAAATACCACTTGAAAAGCTGACCTGAATTTCAATGATGCAGTCTAAATTTCACTGTATAAATGCCTGAATCCAACTGTGAGTTCTCAAACTCAAAATGGGATTAAATGTGTGACTTGAAGAAGTTTAAATTTACCTTTTTCCAGTCATCCCTTGCTTAGTAGAGTCCTCTCCCTGCAAGATTCATCCCAGCACTCCCTGGGCTGTGATGCCAAATTCCAGAATTGAAGAGCTGTCAACTTGACAAGATACTGGTGGTTTTCTCCCCTCTATCAAATGGAGTCATTCTCAAAGGTTATATATAGCACTTGGAACATAATTATGAAGCCCGACTTCTATACACAGAGTCATGGTCTTTCTAAATTGCTACCACTGTGGTGGTCTATGGCTACTTCCTGACATCCGGGTGCACCAGCTTTGATTTTTTTCACTGCATCCCAGGAGAGCCAGCAGCACCTGGCACATGGCCTTTCTTTGTTCCATACCCTCCATTCTCGGTCCCTCATATTCAGCAGAACTCTAACAACTGGTGGACCTGTGACTTGGTAATTGGGAACAGCCAGGTCTTCCTCAATAAGAGCTTGGAGGGGGATTCTTTATCCTCGTGTTTATGTGTCGCTCATTTCTGCTTGTCTTTCTATGCCTCAGTTTCCTCTTCTACAAAGTTGGGAGAATAATAGGATTATCAGTGAAGACTAAATGAGTTAATGCATATGAACAACTGAGAAGAATGACTGGCACTATTGAAATGTTGTGTTGGTTGTTACTAACAGTATTGTTAGTGTTATTACTGCCCAGGCTTGGGCTCAGTCAAGAATGGCATGTGGTCATTTCTCAGCCACAGTTAATGGTAGCTATAGTTAATAATAGCCAGTTTGAGTGGGAAAATTCAAATATATTCATTTGGATATTTTTTGTGATTTTCACTATGTTCCAGGCACAGTGTTACTTGCTGACAACTTCCTATAATCTAATAAAGTCAGAGGAGTTGTGTTCAAACAACAAATAAAAGCGCCACAAAGATAAATTTAGAATTTAATGTAAAGCATGGCTAGACACTTGGCCAGGGGCATGAATGGCATTGCTTTGTCTACCTTGGCTGAAGTAAGGTTCCCTTCCCTACTGAATTCTGGCCCTTTTAACTGACAACACTTACAGTTTGTTCTCTTCTCTGCTTGAGGAGAGCACATGTTTCTGCATGGTTTCATCTTATTTCTTATCTGAGCTTCCTGCAGACAACCACATGCTTCACTTGTTTAGATCAGTTTAAACATTTCCCAGGTGTGGTAAACAGTCTTGCTATACCTTTCTTTTTTTGTATGTTTTTTTTTTAGTTTATTTTTTTATTGAAGCATAATTGTTTACAGAATTTTGCTGTTTTCTGTCAAACTTCAACATGAATCAGCCATAGGTAAACATATATCCCCTCCCTTTTGAACCTCCCTCCCATCTCCCACTCCATCCCACCCCTCCAGTTTGATATAGAGCCCCTGCTTGAGTTTTCTGAGCCATACAGCAAAATCCCATTGGCTCTCTCTTTTACATATGATAATGTAAGTTTCCATGTTACTCTTGCATACATCTCACCCTCTCCTCACCTATCCCCAAGTCCATAAGTCTATTCTCTATGTCTGTTTCTCTATTGTTGCCTTGTAAATAAATTCTTCAGTACCATTTTTCTAGATTCCGTATATATGTGTTAGCATACAATATTTATCTTTCTCTTTCTGACTCACTTCACTCTGTATAATAGGTTCTAGGTTAATTGACCTCATAAGAACTGACTCAAATGGATTCCTTTTTATGGCTGAGTAGATATGCAGATGACATCACCCTTATGGCAGAAAGTGAAGAAGAACTAAAGAGCCTCTTGATGAAAGTGAAAGAGGAGAGTGAAAAAGTTGGCTTAAAGCCCAACATTCAGAAAACTAAGATCATGGCATCTGGTCCCATCAAATTCATGGCAAATAGATGGGGAAAGAGTGGAAACAGTGTCAGACTTTATTTTTTTGGGCTCCAAAATCATTGCAGATGGTGATTGCAGCCATGAAATTAAAAGATGCTTACTCTGTAGAAGGAAAGTTATGACCAACCTAGATAGCATATTAAAAAGCAAGACATTACTTTGCCAACAAAGGTCCATCTAGTCAAGGCTATGGTTTTTCCAGTAGTCATGTATGGATGTGAGAGTTGGATAGTGAAGAAAGCTGAGCGCCACAGAATTGATGCTTTTGAACTGTGGTGTTGGAGAAGACTCTTGAGAGTCCCTTGGACTGCAAGGAGATCCAACCAGTCCATCCTAAAGGAGATCAGTCCTGGGTGTTCATTGGAAGGCCTGATGTTGAAGCTGAAACTCCAATACTTTGGCCACCTGATGCGAAGAGTTGACTCACTGGAAAAGACCCTGATGCTGGGAAGGATTGGGGGCAGGAGGAGAAGGGGATGACAGAGGATGAGATGGTTGGATGGCATCACCGACTCAATGGACATGAGTTTGGGTAAACTCCAGGAGTTGATGATGGACAGGGAAGCCTGGCGTGCTGCGATTCATGGGGTTGCAAAGAGTCGGACACGAATGAACGACTGAATTGAACTGAACTGAACATTCCATTGTGTATGTGTACCACAACTTCTTTATCCATTCATCTTTCGATGGACATCTAGGTTGCTTCCATGTTCTAGCTATTGTAAACAGTGCTGAAATGAACAATGGGATACCTGTGTCGTTTTCAATTTTGGTTTCCTCAGAGTCTAGGAGTGGGATGCCTAGGAGTGGGATTGCTGGGTCATATGGTGGTTTTATTCCTAGTTTTTAAGGAATCTCCATACCCTCTTCCATAGTGGCTGTATCAGTTCACATTCCCACCAACAGTGCAATCGCCTTCCCTTTTCTCCACACCCTCTCCAGCATTTATTGTTTGTAGACTTTTTGATGATGGACGTTCTGAGCAGTGTGAGGTGATATCTCATTGTAATTTTGATTTGTATTTCTCTAATAATGAGTGATGTTGGGCATCTTTTCATGCGTTTGTTAGCCATCTCTATGTCTTCTTTGGAGAAATGTCTGTTTAAGTCTTTTTCCCACTTTTTGATTGGGTTGTTTGTTTTCCTAGCATTGAGTTGTATGAGATGCTTGCATATTTTGGAAATTAATCCTTCATCAGTTGTTTCATTTGCTATTATTTTCTCCCATTCTGAGGGTTGTTTTTTCACCTTGCTTATAGTTTCCTTTGCTGTGCAAAAGCTTTTAAGTTTAATCAGGTCCCATTTGTTTACTTTTGTTTTTATTTCTGTTACTCTAAAGGTGGGTCATAGAGGATCTTGCTTTGATTTATGTCTGCCTATGTTTTCCTCTAAGAGTTTTATAGTTTCTGGTCTTACATTTAGGTCTTTAATCCATTTTGAGTTTATCTTTGTGTATGGTGTTAGAAAGTATTCTAATTTCATTCTTTTACATGTAGTTGTCCAATTTTCCCAGCACCATTTATCGAAGAGGCTGTCTTTGCCTCATTGTATATTCTTGCCTCCTTTGTCAAAAATAAGGTACCCATAGGTGCATGGGTGTATTTCTGGGCTTTCTATTTTGTTCCATTGGTCTATATCTCTGTTTTTGTGCCAGTACCATACTGTCTTCATGACTGTAGCATTGTAGTGTAATCTGAAGTCAGGAGGTATTGATTCCTCCAGCTCCATTCCTCTTTCTCAAGACTGCTTTGGCTATTTGAGGTCTTTTGTGTTTCCATATGAATTGTGAAATTTTTTTGTCCTAGTTCTATGAAAAATGCCATTGGTAATTTGATAGGGCTCACATTGAATCTGTAGATTGCATCTGGTAGTATAGTCATTTTCACAATATTGATCCTTCCTACCCAGGAACATGGAATATCTCTCCGTCTGTTTATGTCATCTTTGATTTTTTTCATTAGTGTCTTATAATTTTCTGTGTACAGTTCTTTTGTCTCCTTGGGTAAGTTTATTCCTAGATATTTAATTCTTTTTGTTGCAGTGGTGAATGGGATTAATTCCTTAATTTCTCTTTCTGATTTTTTCATTGTTAGTATATAGAAATGCAAGTGATTTCTGTGTATTGATTTTGTATCCTGCAACTTTGCTAAATTCACTGATTAGTTCTAGTAATTTTGTGATACTATCTTTAGGGTTTTCTATGTACAGTATCATATCATCTGCAAACAGTGAGAGCTTTACTTCTTCTTTTCTGATCTGGATTCCTTTTATTTCTTTTTCTTTGATTGCTATACCTAGGACTTCCAGAACTATGTTGAACAATGCCATGCCCTTCTTAACCTGTTTATCATGGCTCTTGACATCAACTGGTTCGAATAAGTTGATTCAGCCTAATGGATCTGTTTAGTGTTTAAATTGTGTTATGTATAGTGGTAAAAAGGTGAATATAAGCTATTTTTTTTCCCTTGAGAAGACTTACAGTTGGAGGAGACAGGCCCCAAAATAGGGCATCGCAACATGTTATGGTGAGTCTGTGTGCACAAGATGCCTTGGCACCCATCCATGTTACAGCTTCCCCTCCATCCCCTGCTTCTCATTACAGCATGTACCACCCATTAGTGAAAACCTGGTGTTCCTGGCTCACAATCTGTAGGCGTTACACTTTTGAGTCTTTTTCCAGTACTAGTAATGGGTTGTACTGAATCATTTATTTACATTTCCTTGGCCAGTTTATTTTGACATATGACATATATTTACTGATGGAAAAAACACACTCAGTTTGTAAGTGCTGTGTAATGTTTTTCCCTTGGAAACAGAAAAGAGACATCATTTAAGTTTTACTGGCTGAATAGTTACCTTGGTGTTTTTAAAGGGGTCCAAAATAGTACATGCTATGTACATCACTTCTGTGTGTATGTATGTGTGTAGGCAAACATATTATGAAGAATGTGAAGAGCACAGGAACATCTATTCAATGCATAATTTGAATAATATTTGAAGCAAAGGAAAATAAGTGAAACATCATTAATTTGGAGTCTTTCACCTGCTTACGGCCAAATTTATTTTTCAGGACTCAGCATTTATACCTTGGGGCTTCCCTCATAGTTCAGTTGGTAAAGAATCTGCCTGCAGTGTAGGAGACTCCAGTTCAATTCCTGGGCCGGGAAGATCCGCTGGAGAAGGGATAGGCTACTCACTCCAGTATTCTTAGGGTTCCCTGGTGGCTCAGCTAGTAAAGAATCCACCTGCAATGCAGGAGACCTGGGTTCGATCCCTGGGTTGGTAAGATCCCCTGGAGAAAGGAAAGGCTACCCACTCCAGTATTCTGGCCTGGAGAATTCCATGGACTGTATAGTCCATGGGGTCACAAATAGCCCAACATGACTGAGTGACTGTCACTTCACTTCGTCTATACCCTCATTAATCCTTAGTGCCTCCTATAAAATGATATCTTATTGCATGTATTTTTTAATCAAACTGGGTCTAGGTTCAGTCAATATTTAATATCTTATAGGAATTGCTTTCACTTTATTGATTTTGCATTGCTTATCTAGTTCTAGAATAACGTTTGCTTCTTTTACACTTATGTATTTATTTTTTGGTTGCACTGGGTCACCACTGCTGCACGTGGGTTTTCTCTAGTTTTGGTGAGCAGGGGCTACTCTTCCTTATGGTGCATGGGCTTCTCATTGTGGTGGCTTCTCTTGTTGCAGAGCACAGTCTCTACGTGTATGGGCTTCAGTAGTTGTGGCACGTGGGTTCAGTAGTTGTGGCACGTGGGCTTTAGTTGCCTGCAGCATGTGGAATCTTCCTGGACCAGGGATCAAACTCATGTCCCCTGCCTTGGCAGGTGGATTCTCATCCACCATCCCACCAGGGAAGTCCTAGAATAACATTTTCTTATAGTTATTGTGCCTGCAATTCTGGTTATTTCCACAAGGAGAGTGGGGATATCTAGTTATGACTTTGTAGGACCACAAATTAGATTTGCCCATATTAGGATACATAATAGTAACATATTAGCACATGTTCCTATCTTTCACATGATGCTTTGGCCAAAATATAACTCTCTTAGTTTTTCTCCCACTTGTCTTCTGAGTGCTGCTTTCAGCACAGTGTTGTGTCTTTGCTCCCCCTGTTGGCATCTTCAGCATTTCCAAGGATTCTCTCCTTGGCTCATTCTATCTAACTTTTTCTTACATATGCTCCACTGGTTATCTCATTCACTCCTATGACTTTTAAGTAACACCCATTAGATATTGAACCCCTGATCTGTATCTCCAGGATGGATCTTTGGGGCTTCCTAATGAAATCACCAGGATTTCTCACTGGTATTAAAAGCCTTATCCGACTCTACTGAAACCCGTCCCTTGTTCCTCCTCTTCATCCCCTTCACTATGCAGCATCATTCCTCTAGACAGAAACCAAAGTTACCACTGATGCTCTTTCTCCTCCACCTTCCATTTGATGTCCTATCACTCAACCCCAATGGCCCTCCTCATTATCTCTGCGTCCCTGACACTATTTTCATCGAAGACTTTCTTTTTCCTTACCTGCATGATAACAGGCCTTCTATCTTTAACCTCTTTCTTCTACCATCTACATTATTATGAGTGTCATTTCTCAAAAGCACACATCCTTCAGTGTGACTCATCCCCATGGCCTGCAGGATAAGGTTCTAACTCTTCAGCAGGACCTACAAAACCAGCTTCCACATTTGGCCAAGCAAGCCACCTCATCTCCAGGCTCAGGTGTCCTCACAATACTTGAGTATGTCCTTCACCTTAGACCCTTCACATTTCCCCAGATGGTCTCTGGCCTTTGATTTTTTATTTTTGTATTTTGTTGTTTTTTTATTTGTATTTTGTTCATGCTGTTTATTCTGTGTGGACTCTCTTCTCTCTTCCTTCTTCTCTGCCTAGAAAACTTGACCTCATTTTTCAAGGCTCATCTCAGCTCTCACCTGCTTGAGATGCCTTCTCCATCATTCCCACTCAGTGTGGGCTGCTCCCTGCACTGTGCTTCCACAGCACTGTCTTCTTCCCTAGAACATGTTCAACATCCAGAACTCAATGCTTTAATAATTTATTTCTTTTCTTAAAATCCATAAAAGTTTGAGCTCTGGTTGGATAGGAAACTTCAAGCCAGCCAACATTTTTCTATTATCCAACACAGTGTCTGTCATATAAAAGGCTTCCTCAACTATGAACAATATGTCAACTTTATAATAATAGTAAAAGAAATATCAAAAAAGTGTTATGTGGCTTTTTTTCTCATATCCATTCTCAGCTGGATCAGTCATTGATTAGTCCATCTTTTGGCTTCCTCATTCTCCTCTAATGATAACTTTCACTTTTCAATTTATTGGCTTTTAGTATTGCAAAGTATTAGAACTGATATGCATCTATGTTCCTGGTGGTTTGGGATGATATTAATATTTTAAGCTTAAACTTTTGAGTTTAACAGCCTGTCTTTCTCTAAATTAGATCCATCAGTGAGATAGTTCTGTGTTCCCCCTTAGTGTTCCCACCATTGAAATGCCCTCACTATTCAATCCTAATTGGAAACATTTTGGGGGCAGAAGTGGCTTTTTGTGACTCGAACTTTACATTAATCTAAGGAAGGCTCTGAACCACATTCACCTGCCTTAGTGGTTGCCCCATCTTTATTTTTGTGTGTGTGACCTGAATTTATAAATCAAGATCAATCACATCTAATTTTTCTCAGACCATCCTACACTATCATGATCCTTTCTTTCCAGTGAGAACAAGATTTTCCTCACAATATGTCCTTCTCACTCTACCAACTCCTCCTTCTTGATGGAAACTTCATATACACTGCAGTGGCTCCGCGTGTTCTGTTATTATTTTTAAAGGTAGATTTTGTCAGATACATGCTTTCTGTTCACAAAGTAGCATTGCTATTTTCTTCTGAATGTACTGGAGCAGGGGGCAGAATATCCTTCTAAACAAAAACAAAGCAATTTTTAAGATATGCTGATAAGAAATGTAGGCCCAAAAGATACTTCCTTTTGTGATAAATCAAATTCTAATTCATGAATTAAAAAAAAATATTCCTTCTGACTGTGGACAAGGATTTCTAAAGTTTGTGTGTGTGTGGGTGTGTGTGGACACTGACAGAGTGTGGAATAGAACAAATCATGGCCCCAAATTCATTTTAGTAATTAATGTGTATATCTATGTCTCCTTTCTTTCCCAAATCTGCCTTCCTTATGGTTTTTTATTATTTTATTTGTTTCCACCTTTACTATTAATGCATGAATCTGCCTCTGCTAAACCATCTTTTTATATAGAAAGTAAAAGTTGTAAAATACAAACACACTTTCAAGTTAACAATAGTAGGCTAATATTTATTGAACACTTACCATGTACTAGGCACTCTATAAGCACTTTACATAGATTGTCTCATTTTGGTTATGAGTTATAATCAAAGTGTAAATACTAAATGAAATGCTTAAAAGCAAAGTGGAAGCAATACATTTGCAAAATGTAGAAACAGCCTGAATAATTTCTTTTGTCTTTATAAAACCACAGCCTTCAGTCTGCTTTTTATTCTCAGCTGCCACAGACAAATTATTCACACTCTCTTTTCTTGTTTTCATTTTAGTCAGGAAGCATTAACGAAATATTTAGTATTTCTGGGATACCAGTCCACAGCTAGGCATTCTAAGTGTATCAGTGGGCTACATACGCTCAGGAGAATTATGAACAGTTGCAGGAAACTAGACCTAGAGAAAAAAAGACTTATTTACCCACTTGACTTGTCAGCTATTTTAACCCTGTAAAACAGGCTGTATTATATTAGTATGTCTATTTTTAGTCAGTCTAAAGTAGCAAGTTCACTACTGCTAATTGTTCAGCAGTAAATAGCAAAGAAGAAATGAAAAGATGCAAATATGTCTTCTTTCAAAGAATTTGAGAATTTCAAGTGATTTTACAGAGTTGAAAGTGAAGCCCAGAAACTTTGGACATCCGGTAGAGCCACACAACCCATGAGCAACAGGTGAGGTTGGAACCCGTGTCTTCTGTCTCATGTGCAACTGCCTTTTGACTTTAGAGAATACCTTTTCCTTCAATTTCTCCCTTTCCATCTGATTTCCTTATGCTGACTTTATTTATGTATTTTTGTAACAATGTGATACATTTTATTATTTTCTTTATTCTATTCCAAATTTGTCTTTTTGGTTTCTCTATACCCTCTTGCCTTTTACCTCCTTTTCTTGGTTTATAAAAGGTTTTATTCCCCTGAAGAATTTATTTACTTTCAGTATTTCAATAGTTTTGAATTACCTCGTACTTTTTCTGTTTCCAGTTGGGGTCTCCAAAAGGGGCTTAGAAATGTTAAAACATTGAATGTCAGCTCTCCAAATCAAATCATCCAAAATAACAATGACTGAAAGCCAACAAAGAAAGAAAATGCTATTTAGTAAATATGTTCATCTTAGGTTTGAATTTGCCTTTTTTTTTTGGTGCTACAGCTGCAGCAGCTGAATCCTGTATGTTGAAATTTGGATGTTTTTCATTTTGGAAGATAGTGATAAATCCGAGAGTAGAATAGTTATTCCAACAAAAATGGTTTTCAAAAGTATGTATTTACATAAGAGAATAAATATGGCAGTATTGGGTTTTATTGCTTTTAACTAATAATTTAGCAGTTAGTTAGTATACAACCTGGTACTTATTCTCTGGCTATTCTATGTTGGATCTATGTTATCCAACTAGAGTGCCATGAGGCACTACTGTGATTATTTTATATGCTAATTTTAAGTTTTAAATGTACTAGTACTAGACAGACATTTTTCCAAAGAAGACATACAGATAGCCACTAGGAACATGAAGAGATATTCAGTATAGCTCATTAGTAGAGAAATGCAAATCAAATCTACAATGAGGTATAACCTCATACCACTCAGAATGGCCATTATCAAAAAGTCTACAAACAGTAAATGCTGGAGAAGGTGTGGAGAAAAAAGAACCCTCTTGCACTGTCAGTGGGAATGTAAACTGGTACAGCCACTATGGAAAACAGTATGGAGGTTCCTTAAAAAACTGAAAGTGGACTTACCATATGATCCAACAATCCCACTCCTGGGCATATATCCTGAGAAAATCAATTTGAATATACATGGCCCCCAATGTTCATAGCAACACTGTTTACAATAGCCAAGACATGGAATCAACCTAAATGTCCAATGACAGATGAACAGTTAAACAAGATGTGGTACATATATACAATGTAATATTACTCAATCATAAAATAGAATGAAATAATGCCATGTGGAGCAAAATGGATGAACCTAGAGGTTATCGTACTAAAAGAGGCAAATCAGAGAAATAAAAATATACCACTTATATGTGGAATCTAAAATATGATACAAATGAACTTGTTTGAAAGACAGAAACAGATTCACAGACATAGAAAACATACTCATGGTTACCAAAGGGGAAGAGGGTGAGGGATAAATTAGGAGTTTGGGATTAGCAGATACAAACTACTATATGTGAAATATATAAACAACAAGGTCCTACTGTACAGCACAGGGAAATATAGTGAATATCTTAGACTAAAGTTGAGAAGAATATAAAAAAGATTGTATTTATATATGTATGTATAATTGAATCACTTTGTTTTACACCAGAAACTAACACAAACTTGTAAATTAACTATAATTTTTAAAAACTGTACTCATATTGTGTGTATGCATTAAAAAATGACATACTTCTACTCAAATAAATTCCATTTCCTGTCTTGTCTGAATCACTTTTAAGCATCGAGTTCAAATAAGAGGGCCAAGACTGACCTATATGCCCCTTTGACTGAAGAAATATAAAATGCTTCCTCGCATAGGAACTGAGATATGGTAAGATTCCCTTTATCTTTCTCTTATTTCCCCATGGTGATCTCCTCTAACCTGTACCTGTGACCTGCACACATGAGGCCTGCAATGTAACACAGAAAGGCAGAAACAGGAGAGGGACAGAGGGAGGCTTGGGAGAGAACTTTGATGAGCACAGGCACCTCAGCACTTAAGTCACTACCGCCACCATTATTAAAATGCAATGGTTTGTACAAGCTGTCTTGGGAAAATTTTTTAAAAACATACAAAAACCTGAGGTATTTAAAAGCACTTTTCAGCTGTGTATGCATGTGTGTTTAGTTATTTTGTTTGGCCCAGAGAGAATTAAAGGGACCAAGGGAATGTTCACTCACCCTATCCAAATTTGTCATTTCGCAGTAAAATGTCATTTCTGATCACTGGTCTAGTTAAACATGTGCACAAAGCACATAATTGTCTGGGTTGATCTAAACAACACTTCCTCACATTCCTGGCAGGAGTTATGACCAGAACAGGACATTCATGAGAAAGCAGCCTTGGCCCACAGCATGCTCAGTGCAGAAAGGAATCCAGAAAGAGGATTTAGTGGAAATGAGGAAGTAGCTCTAAAAGAAATAGCATATAGTCACCTCTTCTTTGTACTCCTTTCAATGATGATTTTTATAAGAATGTTATTTTGTTTCCTATAGACTTGCCTTTAATAGTACCTACTTCCCCCTTAATTGTTCACTCAAATCTACATTACAACTGAATTAAAAAAGAACATTGAGGCATCTAGCTAGGAAAAGAGAATTTTGAAAGATAGAGAACAATACATTGCAATTTTAAGGAAAATTCCCCTGCTACTCCAGTCCAAACTGGTTTTGCTCTTCTTTGCTTTCTGCAACATTTTAATCTGCCCCACTGAATAATGATTGTCTACTCTATGGTATTTATGCCAGCTCAAAAGAGACAATAATATATAATCAAATAAGGCAATGTTCATGACTATGCTTTGTAAACAATAAAGTACTGTTTTGTGTATTTAAATTTACTTTGTATGTTACTTCTGGTTCTTAATTCATGTGATAATTACTTTAAAATTCTCTCATATCTAGCATTGCACTGGACAAAATGAGGGCCTATATTAGTGACTCACTAAATAATCATTAATTATATTTAAAAAAAATTATTATCAACCATTGAAGAGCATTATGACTCAATGCTAATATTCTTCAAGGATGATTCCTTTAATGTCAGATATACCTTCTGAGAGAAGCATTCAATTTGAAAGGTAAGAGTTTAATTTCCCTTGTTCCTAAATTCATGTTTCTTTTCTCCTTTGAATGAATTAATTAGATTTTTCAATTGGAAAATGACAATTTTTTCTACATTGTTACATAGGTTCTAAAGATACCAAAAGACTTCAACAAAAACAAAGTAATTTTAAAAATTGATTCCAATGACTATTAATAATCCCTGTAAAGTAATCTCCTTGAAGACAGAGACTCTTCTGATATTATCTTTGAATTGTTTTTGGAACCTGGGAAACTATATTATAGAGGCAGGCTTAATTAAAGTATGTTAAACAAATGAATAGAAGTCCTAGAGTAGGGAAGTGCATCTGTGACCAGCAGATCTTGTCTGTAACCATTGCTACCAAAAGAGAATTAGCATCATGAAAGCTATCTGGTTATCAAATGAGAAATAGCGTGCAAATGATTTTTATTTTAGAAATCAGACTTCCGGGTTAATAATCATGGAGCATAAATTTGTCTATTACAGATTTCCTATGAAAATGACTTGTTAACTTTCATTCTGTGATGGAGGTTTTATGTTGTACAACACTTAGGTTTGTTTTAATAAGGACATCCAGTCAGAATTGCTACATTATTGAATGTTGTCTTAATAACGAAAGTGTGCCTAAATTAATTGGAAAAGACAAAGCATATACAAAATAAAGAAGGCAGAAATATCAATGATAGCAGAAAAAATCTGTAACCTGGAGACAAAGGATTTCTTGATGCTAAACTCTTAAAAAATACTTCAAAAGAAGTATTATAGGGCACTTTTATAGGCCAACACTATACGCATTATCTTCCTATCTCCTTTGTTAAATACAGTTCCTATTCCCGCTCTGTACTGTTTCCCAAGATTTTCTTCTCCTCCCTCAATTTGCTCTATTTGTCCCATTTCTCATTGAGGCCAGCCCTAGAGTTTGAGTACAAGTCCGTATTTGCAGCTACACGCAGGAAATTTCTTTTTTAACATCTTATTCTCTTCTCAAATCCAAGAACAGAAAATATGAACTCATTCTTTCAAAATAACTGCTGTATTATACTACCTTACTTATTTTTCTCTTTGTTCAGTCACCTATTAGGAGAGCTTGGTCTCATTCTTCTTTTATTTGCTATAGCTAAATTCTCTCCAAAACATTTATCCTTTCAAACAGGTGTGGGATATTTGTAGGCATAAAGACACATTTACAAGAGCTCCCCTCCCTGATAGCAGTAAAGCTAACCAAAAGAACTTTTTAAAAAAAGAACAACTAAAACCATCTGTGCTGACCTTTAGAAAGGTCTTAACCTCATAATAAAAACCCAACAACATCATCAAGATATAAGTTCAGTCTGATTTACACAGGACACTAGTTTCTCAACACAGAACAATAATTGTCACTTAAGTGAAAGAAATAAAAATGTTGCAGAAACAAGCAAACACATGAATATGTAGGGCTTTAAAAATATTAATCCCTACTATCTAGAGAGGTGTAGTCTATAAACATGAATGGACTGTGGGAAAGAACAGAAATATTGTCTTGAGTCAATTCCTCAACTACAACTCAGCCAGAATCTGAGAAAGCCCTAAACTAAGCAGGTTCTTACTTGAGAGGGGTTATGATCTAAAAGCAGGTCTACAGTGAAACAAACTTCAGACAACGAATGACCAAACACTCAAGGACTAAAAACAGAGGTATAGAATGTCAATCTGGCTGACTTTTCATTCAGAAGTGGACAGACTGAAGCAGGAGAACAAACCAATTCCCAGTACCACCACCTGTACTGTTGTGGCATGTCAGGCTTGCTAAATGTGGAGCCTGGACTTCCAATAAACCCTGAGGGAAACAGCAGGAGAAATCTCTTTGACCACGTTACCTATGTCCCCACTTTCCTTCCTTTGGTCCTCAGAAAATGAATAAGAACTTAAGCCTGCAAACCTCCATCTATATAGTTTGTGAAGAGGAAGATCTGAAGGGAGTCATGGAGATGTCTCCCTCCTTATTTTAAGGAAAATAGAAAATAGATGGAGAAATAGTGGAAACAGTGACATATTTTATTTTGGGGGCCTCCAAAATCACTGCAGATGGTGATTACAGCCATGAATTTAAAAGATGCTTGCTCCTTGGAAGAAAAGTTATGACCAATCTAGACAGCACATTAAAAAGCAGAGACGTTACTTTGCCAACAAAGGTCCGTCTAGTCAAAGCTATGGTTTATTCCAGTAGTCATGTATGGATGTGAGAGTTGGACTCTAAAGAAAGCTGAGCGCCAAAGAATTGATGCTTTTGAACTGTGGTGTTGGAGAAGATTCTTGAAAGTCCCTTGGACTGCAAGGAGATCCAACCAGTCCATCCTAAAGGAGATCGGTCCTGAGTATTCATTGGAAGGACTGATGTTGAAGCTGAAACTCCAATACTTTGGACACCTGATGTGAAGAACTGACTCATTGGAAAAGACCCTGGTGCTGGTAAAGATTGAAGGTGGGAGGAAAAGGGGACGACAGAGGATGAGATGGTTGGATGGCATCACTGACTCAATGGACATGAGTTTGAGTAAACCTTGGGAGTTGGTGATGGACAGGGAGGCCTGGCATGCTGCAGTCCATGGGGTTGCAGAGAGTCAGACACGACTGAGCAACTGAACTGAACTGAGCAGAACATGTAGGTATGCCCCCAGTCAAAGTTAAGGAAGTTGCATGAGGGAAAGTACCATATGACTTTGTTCATCATTCTATGCCCAGTACCTCTGGCAGCACCTGGCATAAAGGGGGCTCCTTAAAACTTTGATGAACAAATTATATTACAGAAGGTAGGAGTATGGATTCTGAAGTTAGAGGGATGGTTAAGAGGACTACTTCTGCATCTTCTTGGCTTTGTGCCTTGGACAAATTATATAGTGCTCTATACTCTCATATATACAGTGCAAGTAATAGTAGTATTATCTTGTGGATATTAAAAGACATAACATATTTAAGATATTTAGCACATGACTCTGCTAGTTATTCTCTGTTTGGTCCCCCAGATTAGTTCTCAAGCAATGCCATTTTTCTTCTCTTACCTCTTCATATCAAGGAAGCCATAAGTGTTCCCCATTGTTGCTGGTCTCTGGGCTTCTCAACATCCTTTATTGGTTTCCTTAGTCCTGACCACAGCTCTGTAAAGGCTACTTGGGTAAACATTTCTTGAATCTTCTGAATTGGATTTTTTTTTTTTTTTGCTAATAGAATTTTGATGCAGGGCCTAGAAATAAAGAATAATTTAAAAAGGGTTAACTTTTGGTGGTGATAATTAGCAGGAGTAGTTGTATTGGTAGTAGTCATAGCAATAATATGGTAGTACCAGTAAGGATGGCGGCAACTGTTATTATTATTGTTATGAGCAGATCAAAATATAAAAGAAAATCTGATAAAGCAAAAAAAGTTCCTAAAATGAATATTACATTTCCTAAGATGGGAGACAAGCCTAAACCATAACAGTATTGCATTATCAAGAAAACTGAAGATGATGTGGAAATTTTTTATTCCAAATGTCTTTAAAATTTGATGTAAAATGATCCATCAATAAATACAACAATACTAAGGAGAAAACTAGTGAAGAAAAATGTTGTTCTAAAATAAAAGAATTAATTTTAAATCAGGACACATCCAGAAAATAGAATCAGTAACTGACTTGAGAACTTCATTTTAAAAATATCAAGAAAAAATTCTTAACTGAGAATTATAAAATAGACATTAGATTCCAATACATGGATACTTGATTTTCTGAAAAACAAAACAGAAAAAATATTTGAAGAAATACAAGAATTAAAATACTTTAATGAATTAACATGGTTCTTAATTCAGAAACTCACTGTCCATTAGAGACGAGAGAGACAAGACAGAGAAGGAGAGAGAGGTAATACTGGTGAATCATTTTCAATGATTTTAAAAGATCATTCATCCTGCAAGTAAAAGAAGTGGATCAACACAAAGATTAACAAGTGATATCAGACTTCTCTTTTAGAAATTTTGGATATAGGAAAGCAATAAAAAATATTATTAACAGGTATTGAATATAAAATTGTGAACTAAGAATTAAATATTCAATTAAGCTTTTCACATATCATTTTAGAAAAATAGGCTTGAATACATGATTCAAAAGTCTGCATGTGTCTGTTCTAAAAAATTTATTTGCAAGTGTATTCTAGTCACACCAAAAAATGCATTAAAATGAAGAATTCACAAATAAGCAAACCAACGGACTATACTGGTGAGTACGAGTTGATAAAATTGCTTTAATTTCTTTAACTATCATGGTAAAAAAATCAACAGATGTGTCTTTAAACTCATTTGTAAATGGAGAGATGTGTTTTAATGGGCAAAAGCAAACACTAAGGGAAAATATTAGATGATCTGTACCCTGCCGATTACTTAAGGAATGTTGTGTTGATTTGGGTTAGTGGATGAGGATGTCTATGATGCAGTCACAGGGGTAAAAAAAAACAAATAAAAGAGACTGTATCACAAAATATTAAACCCAAAGGAAAGAAAAATAAAATGAAGGATGTAAAGTCAAATATGCCTGTTAGTAATAGTTTTAAGTGAAATAGTCATCTTTAAAGACACTTTAGAAAGGAGTTAACACCTATTCTTCACCATAATCAAGTGGGATTTACCCCAGGTTTGCAAGGATTTTTCCATATCCACAGACCACAGACCAATCCACATTAACAAATTTAAGAATGAAAACCATATAATCATTTTAATAGGTGCAGAAAGAGTTCTTGATAAAATTCAGCATCCATTTTACGATAAAAGTCTTCAGAAAGTGGGCACAGAGGAAAGATACTTCAACACAATAAAGGCCATATATTAATATGACAAAACCACAGCTTGCTCCATGGAAGAAAGGTTATAACAAACCTAGACAGCATATTAAAAGGCAGAGACATCACTTTGCCAACAAAGGTCCATCTAGTCAAAGCTATGTTTTTTCCAGTACTCATGTATGAATGTGAGACCATAAAGAAGGCTGAGGGCTGAAGAATTGATGCTTTTGAATTGTGGTGCTAGGAAAGACTCCTGAGAGTCCCTTGGATAGCAAGGAGATCAAACCAGCCAATCCTAAAGGAAATCAACCCTGAATGTTCATTTGAAGGACTGATGCTGAAGCTGAAGCTCCAATATTTTGGCCACCTGATGCGAAGAGCTGACTCATTGAAAAAGACCCTGATGCTGGGAAAGATTGAGGGCAGGAGGAGAAGGGTTGGACAGGGGATCAGATGTTTGGATGGCACCATCAACTCAATGGACATGAGTTTGAGCAAACTCTGGGAGACTGTGAAGGACAGGGAAGTCTGGTGTGCTGCATCCCATGGGGTCGTAAATAGTCAGACACGACTGAGTGCCTGAACAACAACAGCTAACAAAATACTCAATGGTTAAAAGCTGATAGCATGTCCTCTAAGATCAATTATAAGACAAAGATTCCCCACTCTCATGACTTTTATTCAACATAGGTTTGTAAGTCCTTAGCTACAGCCATCAGACAAGAAAAATAAATAAAGTGAATCCAAACTAGAAGAAAGAACTAGACCTATAAATGCTTGCCTAAACATAAAATCCTAAAGACACCACTAGAAAACTCAAGCTCATAAGTGAATTCGATCAAGTTGCTGGATATATAACTATTATGTAGAAATCTGTTGCATTTCTGTACACTAACAATGAAATATCAGAAAGAGAAATTAAGGAAACAATCCCATTTACCATCACATTAAAAAGAATAAAAATGCCTAGGAACAAACCTACAGAAGCAAAAGCTCTGTATTACTAAAACTGTAAGATGCGATGAAAGAAACTGAAGATGACACAAACATATGGAAAGACATACTGTGTTTTGGACTGGAAGAATAAATATTATTAAAATGACCATACCACCCAAGGAGATCTACAGTTTCAATGCAATCCCTATCAAATTAACAGTTCCATTTTTCATAGAACAATAAAAAGAAGTTTAAATTTGAATGGAAACACAGAAGACCCTGAATAGCCAGAACAATCTAGAGAAAGAAAAATGGAGCTAGAGGAATCATGCTCCCTGACTTCAGACTATACTGTAAAGTTATGGTAAGTCAAAACAATATGGTACTGGTACATAGACACATAGATCAACGGAAAAGGATAGAAAGCCCAGAAATAAATCCACACACTTAGTTGCTCAGACAGTATAGAATCTGCCTGCAATGTGGGAAACCTGGGTTTGATCCCTGTTTTGGGAAGATCCCCTGGAGGAGGGCAGGGCATCTGACTCCAGTATTCTTGCCTGGAGAATCCCCATGAACAGAGGAGCCTAGCAGCCTATACAGTCCATGGGGTCACAAAGAGTCAGACATGACTGAGAGACTAAGCATAATGCACCATGATCAATTAATCTATGACAAAGGATGCAAAAAATACCACTTCAATAAGTGGTGTTGGGAAAATTAGACAACTACATGTAAAAGAATGAAATTAGAACATTCTCTAACTCCCTATTAAAAAAAAAGATCTCAAAATGTATTAAAGACCTAAATGTAAGACCAGATACTATTAAGCTCCTAGAGGAAAACATAGGCAGAACACTCCTCAACATAAATCACAGCAGTATTTTTAGGGGGGATTTGTAGGCCACAGTGAAGCAAGAACTTCTAGATGTGCAAGCTGGGTTTCAAAGAGGCAGAGGAACCAGAGATCAAATTGCTAACATTCATTGGATAATGGGGAAAGCAAGGGAGTTTCAGAAAACATCTACTTCAGCTTCATTGACTATGCTAAAGCCTTTGACTGTGTGAATCACAACAAGCTATGGAAAATTCTTAAGGAGATGGAAGTACCAGACTACTTTACCTCTCTCTTAAGAAACCTGTATGTGGGTCAAGAAGCAACAGTCAGAACCGGATATGGGACAACTCATCCTGGAATGTGAAGTCAAGTGGGTCTTAGGAAGCATCACTACAAACAAAGCTAGTGGAGGTGATGGAATCCCAGTTGATCTATTTCAAACCCTAAAAGATGATGTTGTGAAAGTGCTGCATTCAATATGCCAGCAAATTTGGAAAACTCAGCAATGGCCACAGGATTGGAAAAGTTCAGTTTTCATTCCAATCCCAAAGAAAGGCAATGCCAAAGAATGCTCAAACTACCCCACAATTGCATTCATCTCACACGGCAGTAAAGTAATGCTCAAAAATCTCCAAGCCAGGCTCCAGCAATATGTGAACCATGAACTTCCAGATGTTCAAGCTGGTTTTAGAATAGACAAGGAACCAGAGATCAAATTGCCAGCATCCGCTGGATCATAGAAAAAGCAAGAGAGTTCCAGAAAAACATCTATTTCTGCTTTATTGACTATGCCAAAGCCTTTGACTATGTGGATCACAATAAACTGTGAAAAATTCTGAAAGAGATGGGAATACCAGACCATATGACCTGCGTCTTGAGAAATCTGTATGCAGGTCAGGAAGCAACAGTTAGTACTGGTCATGGAACAACAGACTGGTTCCAAATAGGAAAAGGAGTACATCAAGGCTGTATATTGTCACCCTGCTTATTTACCTTATATGCAGAGTACATCATGAGAAACACTGGGCTGGATGAAGCACAAACTGGAATCAAGTTTTCTTGGAGAAATATCAATAACCTGAGATATGCAGATGACACCACCTTTATGGCAGAAAGTGAAGAAGAACTAAAGAGCCTCTTGATGAAAGTGAAAGAGGAGAGTGAAAAAGTTAGCTTAAAGCTCAACATTCAGAAATCTTAAATCATGGCATCCAGTTCCATCACTTCATGGCAAATTGATGGGGAAACAGTGGAAACAGCGTCATGCTTTATTTGGGGGGGCTCCAAAATCACTGCAGATGGTGACTGCAGCCATGAAATTAAAAGACGCTTACTCCTTGGAAGAAAAGTTATGACCAACCTAGATAGCATATTAAAAAGCAGAGACATTACTTTGCCAACAAAGGTCCGTCTAGTCAAGGCTATTGTTTTTCCAGTAGTCATGTATGGATATGAGAGTTGGACTCTAAAGAAAGCTGAGCACCAAAGAATTGATGCTTTTGAACTGTGGTGTTGGAGAAGACTCTTGAGAATCCCTTGGACTGCAAGGAGATCCAACCAGTTCATCCTAAAGGAGATCGGCCCTGAGTGTTCATTGGAAGGACTGATGTTGAAGCTGAAACTCCAATACTTTGGCCACCTGATGCGAAGAGCTGATTTATTTGAAAAGACCCTGTTGCTGGGAAAGATTGAAGGCAGGAGGAGAAGGGGATGACAGAGGATGAGATGGTTGGATGGATCACCGACTCAATGGAGATGAGTTTGATTCGGCTCCGGGAGTTGGTGATGGACAGGGAGGCCTGGTATGCTGTGGTCCATGGGGTCCTGAAGAGTTGGACACGACTGAGTGACTGAACTGAACTGAACTGACTGGTTCAAAACCGGGAAAGGTGTACAAGACTGTATATTGTCACCCTGTTTATTTAACTTATATGCAGAGTATATCATGTGAAATGCTGGGCTGGATGAAGCACAAGCTGGAATCAAGATTGTCAGGTGAAATATCAACAACCTATGAAGTGCAGATTATACCAATCTAATGGCAGAAAGTGAAGAGGAACTAAAGAACCTCTTGATGAAGATCAAAGAGGAGCATTAAATGCTTGCTAAAAACTCAACATTCAAAAAACTAAGATCATGGCATCCAGTCCCATCATTTCACGGCAAATAAAAGGGGAAAAATTGAAAGCAGTGACAGATTTTATTTTCTTGGGCTCTAAATTCACTGCTGATGGTGACTGCAGCTATGAAATTAAAAAATGCTTGCTTGTTGGAAGGAAAGCTATAACAAACCTAGACAGTGTATTAAAAAGCAGAGACATCACTTTGCTGACAAAGGGCTGTATAGTCAAAATTATGGTTTTTGCAGTAGTCATATGGATGTGAGAATTGGCCCACAAATAAGACTGAGCACCAAAGTTTGGTGCTTTCACATTGTGGTGTAGAAGACTCCTGAGAGTCCCTTGGATAGCAAGGAGATTAAAGCTGTCAATCCTAAAGGAAATCAACCCAGAATATTCACTGGAAAGACTGTTGCTGAAGCTCCAATACTTTAGCCACCTGATGTGAAGAGTTGACTCATCGGAAAAGACCTTGCGCTGGAAAAGATTGAAGGCAAAAGGAGAATGGAGCAGCAGAGGATGAGATGGTTAGATACCATCACTGACTCAATGGACATGAATTTGAGAAAACTTCAGGAGATAGTGGAGGACAGAGGAGCCTGGTAGGCTATAGTCCATGGGGTCACAAAGAGTTGGATATGACTTAGCGACTGAACAAGAGCCTAGAATAATGAAAATAAAAACAAAAATAAACAAATGGGGCCTAATTAAATTTAAAAGCTTTTGTGCTTAAAGAAAACCATAAACAAAATGAAAAGGCAATCCACCAAATGTGAGAAAATATTTGCAAATGATGTGACTGACAAGGGATTAATTTCTAAAATATTCTATCAGCTCAAACAGCTTAATATAAAGAAAAACCCAATTAAAAAATGAGGAGAAAATAGGCAGTTCCAAAGTCTAAATAGCAGTCTAAACAGGCAGTTCTCCAAGGAAGACATATAGATGGCCAATAGGCACATGAAAAGATACTGAATATTCCTTATTACTAGACAAATGCAAATCTAAGCTGCAATGATGTATCACCTCACACCACTCAGAACGGCCATCACCAAAAAGTCTCCATTAATAAATGCTGGAAAGGGTCTGGAGAAAAGGGAACTCTCCTACACTATTGGTACGAATGTAAATTGTTGCAGTCACTATGGAAAACAGTATGGAGGTTCTTTAAAAAATTGAAAATAGAGTTACTGTATGATCCTGCAATCTTACTCCTGGGCATGTATCTGAAGAAAACTCAAATTTGAAGATAAATGCACCTCAGTGTTCATGGCAGAACTATTTACAATAGCCAAGACATGGAAGTAACCTAAATGTCCATCAATCAATGGTGATGGATAAAGAAGATGTGATATATATATACACACACACTGTGGAATATTACTCAGCCATAAAAAAGAGTGAAATAATGCCATTTACAGCAACATGAATGGACCTAGAGAAATATTGAGTAAAGTGAAAAAGAGGAAAAACAAATATCATATGGTATCACTTATATGTGGAATTTAAAAACAATGATACCAAGGAACTTATTTACAAAACAGAAATGACTCACAGACAAAACAAATAAATTTTTGGTTACCAAGGGGACATTTATTTCCTTTCTAAAATTGCTTGTTCTGAGTCTCATTTGTGTGTGTATTTATAATATTTGGTGTTCTTTTTTACTTTTTCTTTCCTTTAAATATTATTGGGCATTTTTCTGTCACTCAGCATGTTACTTGTAACAATTTGGTCCTTTGCAACCTTGCTTTTAAGGTTTGTTAAAGCGATTCTGGACAGTCTTTAGTCTAGGCTTAATTTGGCCCCATCACTGAGGCAATATTTTATTAGGACTGACAAATTTTCTGCATACTAGTAAGGCTTTCTACCCTAGCTGCTGGGAGTACAAACTATGCTTGTCCCTGTGTACACTCTTGGCATTATTTTGCTTATTCCTTTCCAGTGATTCTTTCACCAGTGTTGGGCTGCTTCCTAATACACAGGTGCAGATCAACACTGAGCCAGTAAATTGAGGGGACATTTCAGCACATCTCCTACACTCCCTTCATACAGTTCTCTCCTTCCTGGTACTCAGCCTTGCAAATCCTATTTATCTTGGCTTTTCCTGAACTTTAAATTCTTAAACTCAGCAAGTCTTCCACATTCTGTCTTCCTTCTGTTGACATTCAGAAACTTGCTCTGAGAGCATTCATAGGTCTCAATTTACTTGTTTCCCTTTTCTTACAAACCACTGACCTGTGTTATCTGTTGTTCAATGCCTGAGAACTGTTGTTTCATATATTCTGTATGGTTTTCTAGTTGTGCAATGTGGGAGATAAATCCCCATCTCTGTTATTCCATCATACAGACACAGATGTCACCATGCTAAAATCAGACAAACTTGGATTTAAGTACAAATCTTTAAGGTAGAGTGTTACAATTATAACTCATCACCCATTTCACAAATTTTGACTGTCTACCATGTGCTGACACTTTTCTGTAACTGAGTAATTTTAAAAGAGTCAATATTTCTGCTCTCAAAATATTTCTAATAGAATGCAGAAATAGACTAATAAATATCTCAAAATAAAATGATTAATAGTGAGTGCTGTATAATCAAAATTTAATAAATTTCATTGCTTCAAAAATAGTGAGTTCTGTAGAGAGAAGAAAAGAAGCGTGGTATATAGTAAATATGAAGTGCCTATCTGATCAGAGATTTCTGAGACACTGCTATTTCAGGTAAGATAAAAATACAAGAAGGAAACTTCCATGCACAAAACTGGGCAAAGAGCATTCCAGAAAATGCAAATCACTAATGCAGACACTCAAACAGTGAAAAACATTGACCTACTTGAGAAGTAAGGAAATAGCCAGTGTGTTTGGAGGTGGTGGGGAAAGAGGAGAAAGATACTGATAGACAGGCTCAAGCTGCATCTGTATACTTTGTGAGCAGAGCTAAAAGTGTGAATTTACTCTAAGTGGGGTAGGGACAGAAATCTGTTGGAAGGGTTAAGCAGTGAAGCTCATTTAACTAAACAACAGAGTTATTTTTAAATACTATGTGAGAACCGAGAGTAGAATTAGGAGATCACTTGAGAATTCACTTCAGTAATCTAGGCAAGATATAACTGGCTTAGATTAGGATTGTTAGTGGAGAGAGTGCAAAGTGAATGGATTTAAAGTTAGTGTAGACAGTGGAATATGATTCAGTCATAAAAAATAATAAAATAATTCCATCTGCAGCACAATGGATGGACCAAGAAATTATCATACTAAGTGAAGTAAATCAGAGAAAGACAAATATGGTATTTCTTATATGTGGAATTTAAAAAGAAATATATACAAGTTATTTACAAAATAGAAAGAGACTCATAGACATAGAAAACAAATTATTGTTATCAAAGGAGAAAGTAGGGGAGGGATAAATTAGGAGTTTGGGATTAACATATACGCACTACTATACATAAAACAGATAAATAGCAAGGACCTACCATACAGCACAGGGAACTCTATTCAATATTCTGTATTAACCTATATAGGAAAATAATCTGAAATAGAATAGATATATGTATATGATTAACTGAATTGGGCTTCCCAGGTGTCTCAAATGGTAAAGAATCTGCGTGCAATGCAGGACCCCTGGGTCAATCCCTGGAAAACCCTCTGGAGTAGGGAATGGCAACCCACTCCAATATTCTTGCCTGGAGAATTCCATGGACCAAGGAGCTGGGTGGGCTACACTCCATGGGGTTGCAAAGAGTCAGACAAAGATGCAAAGATGGGCCCAATAAAGGACAGAAAGGGTATAGACCTAACAGAAGCAGAAGATGTTAAGAAGCAGCAAGAATACACAGAAGAATTGTACAAAGAAAAGTCTTGATGACCTGGATAAACACAATGGTGTGATCATTCACCTAGAGCAAGACATCCTGGAGTGTGAACTTAAGTGGGCTTTAGGAACCATTACTGCCAACAAGCTAGCGGAGGTGATAGAATCCCAGCTGAGCTATTTAAAATCCTAAAAGTTGAGGGCACCCCCTACCAAACTGCAAACAGGCTCCCAGTTTCTAAGCAAAGACTGCCTGAGATCCCAGAGGGTCGACAGCCGCCGGGAGGGTCGCAGCCAGAGACCAGCTCCCCAGAACCGACACAAAGCACACCGGAGCCGGGCGCACCCGTACACCGAGGCGGGGACCAGGGAGGTGATAAGCCGCACCGCCCCAACAGGGGAGAGCGCGTTCGCCAAAACGCTTTGTTTTACCTCTACTCTAGATTTTTAATCTTTGTTTTACAGAGCGAGTTCCTGGCCGCCTGAGCAGCTCCGACCGGGAACAGCACAAGCCGTAGGCGAAACCGAGTCTGCGCCTTTATGGAGTAACCGGGAGCCTGAACATGAGCGGCTTAGACCTGGGAAGTGCACGCATCTCAGGGCCCACTCCCCGGCCCACTCCCCGGCCGAGTAACCTGAAGCCTGAGCAGGGTAGACAGGGAAAGCACACACGCCGTGAGCGGGGGCGAACCCAGTGCGGCCGAGACACTGCGAGTTCACCACACACACGCCAGGTTGCAGTGTTCCTTCCTCCCCACAGCACGACTGAACAAGCGAACCTAAAGAGACCACCTCCACCCCTCTGTTGCAGGGCGGAAATTAGATACTGAAGAGACCTCCAAACAGAAGCCAAATAAACAGAGGGAAGCGCTTTGGAAGGGACAGGCCAACAGATTAAAATCCCTGTAGTTAATACCGACTGCATTGAAAAGGACCTATAGATCTTGAAAAGTATAAGCAGGAACAAGGATCTATCTGAAACTGAGCAGACTCCACACTGCTCACAACAGCTCCAGAGAAAGTCCGGGATATATATATTTTTTACTATTATTATTTTTTTTTTTTAATTTTTTTTTTAAATTAAAAAAAATTTTTTTTCTCTTCTTTTCTTTTTTTTCAAGTCCTCTATTACACTTTTAACTTTCATTTTCATAACCCACTATTAACTTGCAAAAAAAAACCCTAATTTTGAAGCAAAACTGCATACATATATCTTATACCTTTTGTGTTTTCTTTTTTTACGGTTTTTTTCCTGTTTTACTTTTTTTACTGTTTCTTTTTTTACTGTTTTACTGTTTTTTTTCTTTTTACACTGTTTTCTTTTTTCTTTTTTTTTATATTGTAAGTTTTATAAGAGTCTAACCTCTACTCTAGATTTTTAATCTTTGTTTTACATATTTGATATCAATTTTGTACATTTAGGAACCCAATCTTTAGGACCCATTTTTACTCAGGAGTGTGATCACTGGGCTGATTACTCTCTCCCCCTATTGATGCTCTTTCTTCTCCCCCAGGGAACCTCTATATCCCACCCTCCTCCTTCTCTTCTCAACCCAATTCTGCGAATCTCTGAGGGTGTTCTAGGTACCGGAAGACACTTCAGGAACAGGATACTGCCCAGATCTCTCTCTCCCCTCTTGATTCCTCCCTTCTACTCATGCTCACCTCTATTACCTTCCTCCCCCCTCTCTATGTATCTCTGTGAACCACTCTGAGGGTTCCAAACTGTGGAAAGCACAGAGGGAAGTGCTTACTGGCTAGATTGCTCTCTCCACATTTGAATTCCCCTCTTCCCCTCCTGGTCACCTCAACCCCCCCCCCCCACCTCATCTCTCCATGTAACTCAGTGAACCTTTCTGGGTATCCCTCACTGTGGAGAATCTTTTCACCATCAACCTAAAAGTTTTATTATTGATGCTGTATGGAAGGAGAAGTCTTGAGGCTACTGCAAGAATAAGATTGAAAGCCAGGGGAAACATTAATTAATAAGAGACCATCCAATAGCCTCCACATATACACTGAAACCAAGCTCCACCCAAGAGCCAATAAGTTCCAGAGCAAGACATACCATGCAAATTCTCCAGCAACGCAGGAACATAGCCCTGAGCATCAATATACAGGCTGCCCAGAGGCACACCAAATCCATAGACATCTCAAAAATTAATACTGGTCACTCCATTACACTCTAGAGAGCAGAAATCCAGCTCCACCCACCAGAACACCGACACAAGCTCCCCCAACCAGGAAGCCTTGACAAGCCACCTGTCCAACCCCAACCACAGTGAGGAACCTCCACAATAAAGAGGAACTTCATACTACCAGAATACAGAAGGGCCACGCCTAACACAGCAATCTAAACAAGATGAAAAGGCAGAGAAATACTCAGCAAGTAAAGGAAAATGAGAAATGCCCACAAAACCAAACAAAAGAGGAGGAGATAGGGAATCTATCTGAAAAAGAATTTAGAATAATGATAATAAAAATGATCCAAAATCTTGAAAGCAAAATGGAGTTACAGATAAATAGCCTGGAGACAAGGATTGAGAAGATGCAAGAAATGTTTATCAAGGACTTAGAAGAAATAAAAAGGAGTCAATATAGAATGAATAATGAAATAAAGGAGATAAAAGACACTCTGGAGGGAACCAACAGTAGAATAACGGAGGCAGAAGATAGGATAAGTGAGGTAGAAGATAGAATGATGGAAATAAACGAAGCAGAGAGGAAAAAAGAAAAAAGAATCAAAGGAAATGAGGAAAACCTCAGGGACCTCTGGGACAATATGAAACGCCCCAACATTCGAATCATAGGAGTCCCAGAAGAAGAAGATAAAAGGAAAGGCCATGAAAAAATACTCGAGGAGATAATAGTTGAAAATTTCCCTAAAATGAGGAAAAAAATAGTCACAGAAGTCCAAGAAACGCAGAGAGTTCCAAACAGGATAAACCCAAGGCGAAACACCCCAAGACACATATTAATCAAATTAACAAAGATCAAACACAAAGAACGAATATTAAAAGCAGCAAGGGAAAAACAACAAATAACACACAAGGGGATCCCCATAAGGATAACAGCTGATCTTTCAATAGAAACCCTTCAGGCTAGAAGGGAATGGCAGGACATACTTAAAGTAATGAAAGAGAATAATCTACAACCCAGATTACTGTACCCAGCAAGGATCTCATTCACATATGAAGGAGAATTCAAAAGCTTTACAGACAAGCAAGAGCTGAGGGAATTCAGCACCACCAAACCAGCTCTCCAACAAATGCTAAAGGATCTTCTCTAAACAGGAAACACAGAAAGGATGTTTCAACACGAACTCAAAACAACAAAGTAAATGGCAACGGGATCATACTTATCAATAATTACCTTAAATGTAAACGGGTTGAATGCCCCAACCAAAAGACAAAGGCTTGCTGAATGGATACAAAAACAAGACCCCTATATATGCTGTCTACAAGAGACCCACCTCAAAATTAGGGACACACACAGGCTGAAAGTGAAGGGATGGAAAAACATATTTCATGCAAATGGAGACCAAAAGAAAGCAGGAGTCGCAATACTCATTTCAGATAAAATAGACTTTCAAATAAAGGATGTGAAAAGGGACAAAGAAGGACACTACATAAAGATCAAAGGATCAATCCAAGAAGAAGATGTAACAATCATAAATATATATGCACCCAACATAGGAGCACCACAATATATAAGGCAAATACTAACAAGTATGAAAGGGGAAATTAACAATAACACAATAATAGTGGGAGACTTTAATACTCCACTCACGCATATGGATAGATCAACTAAACAGAAAATTAACAAGGAAACACAAACTTTAAATGATACAATAGACAAATTAGATTTAATTGATATTTACAGGACTTTCCACCCCAAAACAATCAATTTTACCTTTTTCTCAAGTGCACATGGAACTTTCTCCAGGATAGATCACATCCTGGGCCATAAATCTAGCCTTGGTAAATTCAAAAAAATTGAAATCATCCCAGGCATCTTCTCTGACCACAATGCAGTATGATTAGACCTCAATTACAGGAAAAAAACTATTAAAAATTCCAACATATGGAGGCTAAACAACACGCTTCTGAATAACCAACAAATCACAGAAGAAATCAAAAAAGAAATAAAATTATGCATAGAAACGAATGAAAATGAAAACACAAAAACCCAAAACCTATGGGACACTGTAAAAGCAATAGTAAGGGGAAGGTTCATAGCAATACAGGCGTACCTCAAGAAACAAGAAAAAAATCAAATAAATCAACTAACTCTACACCTAAAGCAACTAGAGAAGGAAGAAATGAAGAACCCCAGGGTCAGTAGAAGGAAAGAAATCTTAAAAATTAGGGCAGAAATAAATGCAAAAGAAACAAAAGAGACCATAGCAAAAATCAACAAAACTAAAAGCTGGTTTTTCGAGAAGATAAACAAAATTGACAAGCCATTAGCCAGACTCATCAAGAAACAAAGGGAGAAGAATCAGATCAACAAAATTAGAAATGAAAATGGAGAGATCACAACAGACTCCACAGAAATACAAAGGACCATAAGAGACTACTACCAACAGCTATATGCCAATAAAATGGACAACTTGGAAGAAATGGACAAATTCTTAGAAAAGTATAACTTTCCAAAACTGAACCAGGAAGAAATAGAAGATCTTAACAGACCCATCACAAGCACGGAAATCGAAACTGTAATCAGAAATCTTCCAGCAAACAAAAGCCCAGGACCAGACGGCTTCACAGCGGAATTCTACCAAAAATTTACAGAAGAGCTAACACCTATCCTACTCAAACTCTTCCAGAAAATTGCAGAAGATGGTAAACTTCCAAACTCATTCTATGAGGCCACCATCACCCTAATTCCAAAACCAGACAAAGATGTCACAAAAAAGGAAAACTACAGGCCAATATCACTGATGAACATAGATGCAAAAATCCTTAATAAAATTCTAGCAAACAGAATCCAACATCATATTAAAAAGATCATACATCATGACCAAGTGGGCTTTATCCCAGTAATGCAAGGTTTTTTTAACATCCGCAAATCAATCAATGTAATACACCACATTAACAAATTGAAAGAAAAAAACCATATGGTTATCTCAATAGATGCAGAAAAAGCCTTTAACAAAATTCAGCATCCATTTATGACAAAAACCCTCCAGAAAGCAGGAATAGAAGGAACATATCTCAACATAATAAAAGCTATATATGACAAACCCACAGCAAATATTATCCTCAATGGTGAAAAATTGAAAGCATTTCCCCTAAAGTCAGGAACAAGGCAAGGATGCCCACTTTCACCACTACTATTCAACATAGTTTTGGAAGTTTTGGCCACAGCAATCAGAGCTGAAAAAGAAATA
Organism: Giraffa tippelskirchi; assembly: GCF_054371585.1. Lineage (NCBI taxonomy): Eukaryota > Metazoa > Chordata > Mammalia > Artiodactyla > Giraffidae > Giraffa > Giraffa tippelskirchi. Next base: position 124,851,107 of record NC_137276.1, on the reverse strand, counting down.
AAAGGAATACAGATAGGAAAAGAAGAAGTAAAACTCTCACTGTTTGCAGATGACATGATCCTCTACATAGAAAACCCTAAAGACTCTACTAGAAAATTACTAGAGTTAATCAATGAATATAGTAAAGTTGCAGGATATAAAATTAACACACAGAAATCCCTTGCATTCCTATACTCCAATAATGAGAAAACAGAAAGAGAAATTAAGGAAACAATACCATTCACCACTGCAACAAAAAGAATAAAATACTTAGGAATATATCTACCTAAAGAAACAAAAGACTTATATATAGAAAACTATAAAACACTGATGAAAGAAATCAAAGAGGACACAAACAGATGGAGAAATATACCATGTTCATAGATTGGAAGAATTAATATAGTGAAAATGAGTATACTACCCAAAGCAATCTATAGATTCAATGCAATCCCTATCAAGCTACCAATGGTATTTTTCACAGAACTAGAACAAATCATCTCACAATTTGTATGGAAATATAAGAAACCTCGAATAGCCAAAGCAATCTTGAGAAAGAAGAATGGAACTGGAGGAATCAACCTTCCTGACTTCAGGCTCTACTACAAAGCCACAGTCATCAAGACAGTATGGTACTGGCACAAAGACAGAAATATAGATCAATGGAACAAAATAGAAAGCCCAGAGATACACCCACGCACATATGGACACCTTATCTTCGACAAAGGAGGCAAAACATACAATGGAGAAAGACAATCTCTTTAACAAGTGGTGCTGGGAAAACTGGTCAACCACTTGTAAAAGAATGAAACTAGAACACTTCCTAACACCATACACAAAAATAAACTCAAAATGGATTAAATATCTAAACGTAAGACCAGAAACTATAAAACTCCTAGAGGAGAACATAGGCAAAACACTCTCCGACATAAATCACAGCAGGATCCTCCATGACCCACCTCCCAGAATATTGGAAATAAAAGCAAAAATAAACAAATGGGACCTAATTAAAATTAAAAGCTTTTGCACAACAAAGGAAACTATAAGCAAGGTGAAAAGACAGCCTTCAGAATGGGAGAAAATAATAGCAAACGAAGCAACAGACAAACAATTAATCTCAAAAATATACTTCTTGAATTTGTGTTCTATCGCAGAAAGCCTTATCAGTTCAGTAATTCCAGTTAATCTACCAAGATAATGTAATTACATTTAATTTTGTAAGGTATACAGCAGCGCTCTCCTATTTTGGTGTCAGTTTTTCAATAAAGTTTTGATTATGGGCAAAAAAAAAAAAATACAAGCAACTTCTGCAGCTGAATTCCAGAAAAATAAACGACCCAATCAAAAAATGGGCCAAAGAACTAAACAGACATTTCTCCAAAGAAGAAATACAGATGGCTAACAAACACATGAAAAGATGCTCAACATCACTCATTATTAGAGAAATGCAAATCAAAACCACAATGAGGTATCATTTCACACCAGTCAGAATGGCTGCTATCCAAAAGTCTACAAGCAATAAATGCTGGAGAGGGTGTGGAGAAAAGGGAACCCTCTTACACTGTTGGTGGGAATGCAAACTAGTACAGCCACTATGGAGAACAGTGTGGAGATTCCTTAAAAAACTGGGAATAGAACTGCCATATGACCCAGCAATCCCACTGCTGGGCATATACACCGAAGAAACCAGAATTGAAAGAGACGCGTGTACCCCAATGTTCATCGCAGCACTGTTTACAATAGCCAGGACATGGAAGCAACCTAGATGTCCATCAGCAGACGAATGGATAAGGAAGCTGTGGTACATATACACAATGGAATATTACTCAGCCATTAAAAAAATACATTTGAATCGGTTCTACTGAGATGGATGAAACTGGAGCCCATTATACAGAGTGAAGTAAGCCAGAAAGAAAAACAACAATACAGTATACTAATGCATATATATGGAATTTGAAAGATGGTAACGATAACCCTATATGCGAGACAGAATAAGAGACACAGATGCATAGAACAATTTTATGGACTCTGAGGGAGAAGGTGAGGGTGGGACGTTCTGGGAGAATAGCATTGAAACATGTATATTATCATATGTGAAACAGAACACCATTCCATGTTCGATGCATGAGACAAGGGCTCAGGGCCGGGGCAATGGGATGACCCAGAGGGATGGGATGGGGAGGGAGGTGGGTGAAGGGTCCAGGAAGGGGAACACATGTAAACCCATGGCTGATTCATGTCAATGTATGGCAAAAACTATTACAATATTGTAAAGTAATTAGCCCCAAACTAAAATAAACAAATTTATTAAAAAAAAAATCCTAAAAGTTGATGCTGTTAAAGTGCTGCACTCAATATGCCAGTAAATTTGGAAAACTTAACAGTGGCCACAGGACTGGAAAAGGTCAGTTTTCATTCCAGTTGCAAAGAAGGGCAACGCCAAAGAAAGTTCAAACTACCAAAGGCAATGACAAAGAATGTAGGCACATAGAGAAAGAAAGAAAATTCCAGAAAAAGTATTTACTTCTGCTTCACTGATGATGCTAAACCTTTGACTGTGTAGATTACAAACTGTGAGAATACAAGACCACCTTACCTGCCTCCTGAGAAGCCTGTATGCAGGTCAAGAAGCAACAGTCAGAAATGACATGGAACAATGGACTGGTTCAAAATGGGGAAAGGACAATGTCAAGGGTGTATATTGTCACCCTCCTTATTTAACTTCTGTGCAGACTATATCATGCAAAATGCTGGGCTTGATGAAGCACAAGCTGGAATCAAGATTGCCAGAAGAAATATCAATAACCTCAGATATGCAGATGAAATACCCTAATGGCAGAAAGTGAAGAGAAACTAAAGAGCCTCTTGATGAATGTGAAAGAGGAGAGTGAAAAAGCTGTCTTAAAACTCAACATTCAAAAAACTAGGATCATGGCATTTGGTTCTAATACTTCATAACAAATAGATGAGGAAACAATGCAAACAGTGACAGATTTTATTTTCTTGGACTTCAAAATCACTATGGACAGCAAGTGCAGCAATGAAATTAAAAGACACTTGCTCCTTGGAAGAAAAGCTATGACAAACCTAGACAGCGTATTAAAAAGCAGAGACATCGCTTTGCCAACAAATGTCCATATAATCAAAGCTGTGGTTTTTCCAGCATTCATGTACAGATGTGAGAGCTGGACCATAAAGAAGTCTGAGTGCCAGGGAATTGATGCTTTCGAACTGTGGTATTGGAGAAAATTCTTGTGAGTCCCTTGGACTGCAAGGAGATCAAACCTGTCAATTATAAAGGAAATCAGTCCTGAATATTCATTAGAAAGACTGTTGCTGAAGCTCCAATACTTCGGCTACCTGATGCGAAGAGCTGATTCATTGGAAAAGACCCTGATGCTGAGAAAGATTGGGGGCAGGAAGAGAAGCGGATGACAGAGCATGAGATTGTTGGATGGCATCGACCCAATGGACATGAGTTTGAACAAACTCTGGGAGACAGCGAAGGACAAGGAAGCCTGAAGTGCTGCAGTCCATGGGGTCGCAAAGAGTTGCCACAATTGAGTGAATGAACAACAAATAATTGAATCACTTTACTGTACATTTGAAACTAACACAACATTGTAAATCAACTATACTTCAACATAAAATAAAAATTATTAAAAGCAATGACACATTGGAGATATCCAGGGAAATCTGAAGAACGGTGAAGAAATTAGATAATAAAAATTTCCTGCTAATTTTGCTTGGTATCACAATATCAATACTGTAGTTATATAAGAAAATGCCATTTTTATAGCAGTGCTTCTTAAATATTTAAGAATCGGGTTTTGCTTTAAAAGAAACACAGTAAACATGGCAGAATGTTATTAATGTTAAAAATCTAGCTGCTGAGAAAAAAAAAAAACACCAAAAAGGCTTCAAGTTACAAATAACTTCCAAGTGATTTAAACTATTCCATAGTACAAAAAAGGTTTCACAGGTGGTGCTAGTGGTAAAGAACCTGCCTGCCAATAAAGAACATGCAGGTTTGATCCCTGGGTTAGGAAGATTTCCCTGGAGGAGGGCATGGCAACCCACTCCAGGATTCTAGCCTGGAGAATCTCATAGAAAGAGGAGCCTGGCGGGCTATGGTCCACAGGGTCACAAAGAGTCGGACACACTGAAGTGACTTAGCATGTATGCAGAACATAAAGAACAAAAGCTAGCTCCATATTTTAAATGAAGTCAACAAAACTCAAAAATATTACTTATTAATAAAAACAAAAAAGGGTAAAATTTCAGTCCAGCCCCACTTATAAATATTCATATAAGGATCCTAAATAAAATGTTAACAATTAGAATCCAGGAAAATATGGAAAGCCTTATAATTCCATGATCAACACAGACTCAATACAACAATGCTAGGAAACTCACTAGAAAATCTATTGCTGTAAATGATCATTATTATAATGCGCAAGTGAGCAATACTATTGTTCCCATAGATTTCCCAAAAAGTATTTAGTAAAACTCACATTCATTTCTGATTTTTTAATGAAAAGATTATATAGGTTTTACCTAACACACTACAGGCTCTCACATACACACACATACAAACTCATGGTATATATTCTACACATAAAACTAAAAGTCTTACTGGGCTTAATTGTGTATCTAAGAAGGTTAACTCTGGAAAATATGATCAAATAATCTTAGGAATTTCTCCATTAAGAACATCCTAAAAGTCTGTGAAATGTAAAAGACATAAAAGACATCTTAAGAACTCTGAGTCACCGTATAAAAGAAAATTGTTTAAATTATTTAATGGATAAACTAACAAATCTGAGGCCTCTTTTCCCAGCTCACCTATTATCATGGTCCAGAAGATTTTCTCCTCTTATAATTTCTGAATATCTATACTAAAAAATTTCCATTCAAATCAAGAACATAATTGTCATCTAGTCACTGCAATTAGATAACAGAATAAAATATGATGTCTTGCTATTAAAGAAGTGAAATTATTATACAGATAATATATTTGAATAGAATTTGTAAGAAAACATTGAAAAATATAAGATAAGTTGAGAGTTTAGTAGATCAGTGGAATAGGATAGAAAACCCAGAAATAAACCCATGCACCTATGGTCAGTTATCTATGACTAACAACAGACTGGTTCCAAATTGGGAAAGGACTACATCAAGGTTGTATATTGTCATCCTGCTTATTTAACTTATATGCAGGGTACATCATGCGAAATGCCAGGCTGGATGAAGCACAAGCTGGAATCAAGATTGCTGGGAGAAATATGAATAACCTCAAATATGCAGATGATACCACCCTTATGGCAGAAAGCGAAGAATAACTAAAGAGCCTCTTAATAAAAGTGAAAGAGGAGAGTGAAAAAGGTGGCTTAAAACTTGGCATTGAAGCATGGAAATTATCATATGTGAAAGGAATCGCCAGTCCAGGTTCGACACATAATACAGGGTGCTTAGGGCTGGTACACCAGGATGACCCGGAGGGATGGGATAGGGAGGGAGGTGGAAGGGGGTTTTTGGAAGGGGAAAACATGTACACCCATGGTGGATTCACGTCAATGTAGGGCAAAACAAATGCAATATTGTAAAGTTAAAAAAAAAAAAAACATTCAGAAAACTAAAATCATGGCTTCTGGTCCCATTAACTCATGGCAAATACATGGGCAAACAAGGGAAAGAGTGAGAGACTTTATTTTCTTGGGCTCCAAAATCACTGCAGATGGTGACTGCAGCCATGAAATTAAAAGATGCCTGCTCCTTGGAAGAAAAACTATGACCAACCTAGATAGCATATTAAAAGCACAGACATTACTTTGCCAGCAAATGTCCGTCTAGTCAAAGCTATGGTTTTTCCAGTAGTCATGTATGGATGTGACAGTTGGACTATAAAGAAAGCTGAGCACCAAAGCATTGATGCTTTTGAACTGTGGTGTTGGAGAAGACTCTTGAGATTCCTTGGACTGCAAGGAGATCAAACTAGTCAATCCTAAAGGAAATCAGTCCTGAATATTCATTGGAAAGACTGATGCTGAAGCTAAAACTCCAATAGTTTGGCCACCTGATGGGAAGAATTGCCTCCTAGGAAAAGACTTTGATGCTGGGGAAGACTGAAGGTGGGAGGAGAAGGGGATGACAGAGGATGAGATGGTTGGATGGCATCACTAACTCGATGGACATGTGTTTCAGCAAGCTCCGGGAGTTGATGATGGACAGGGAAGCCTGACATGCTGCAATCCATGGGGCTGCAAAGAGTTGGACATGACTGAGCGACTGAACTGGACTAAAAGAGCTTCCCAGGTGGCGTTAGTTGTAAAAAATCTGCCTGCCAATACAGGAGACATGGTTCTGATCCCTGGGTCAGGAAGATCCCCTGGAGAAGGAAATGGCAATGCACTCCAGTATTCTTGCCTGAAGAATCTCATGGACAGAGGAGCCTGGTGGGCTCAGTCCATAGGGTCACACAGAGTCAGACACAACTGAAGTGACTTAGCACACAAAGAGGCAAGACTACAGAGTATTGAAAAGAGTCTTTTCAACAAATAGTTCCGGGAAAACTAGACAGCTATGTCAGGAAACAATTTAACAGGAAGCTTCCTGTGTGCTGCTTTCGGTCTTGCATAAATCCTATTTTCCTTATAAGCCCCTGAATGCCGGTGCGAGAGGGGCTGGCAAGCCAGCTCCCGGGAATAATAGGAATTTATGTATCTCATTCGTATGGAAAGTAGCCTTTCCATACGGTGAAAAGTAGCCATTTACAACTCTCTTCCCTTCTGATATGGAAAGTAACTTACAATTCCCTCTCTTGAGAATGATTTTAGCCTCAGGCTTCCTGGATAACTTATAAGATTTTTGATCCCTATCTCTGCTGAAAAAGCTATCTTGTAAGATAGTATATATATGCCCACAATATGTTGAATAAACGCCGTGTCTTTCTTCATTTTCCTCTGTCTCTCTCTCTTTCAGGCTGTTTCCACAGAGCACAGGTGTCCACTGTGTCTATTTACTTGCCCGGGCTTTCAAGACCTCCTGGAGAGGGTGCCCTGTGCCTACATAGATGGTGCTAACTCTTTGTCTAGAGTTATATTGACATACTGTGTAAACCAGGGAATATCAGCCTCTTTTTTTCCTTCTTTCTTTCTTATCGTCAACTCTGTACCACCAGGTTCCGGCCCATTAAAGGACCTCAACAAGCTACATGTTTAAAAAATGAAACTAGATCATTCTTTAACACCATACACAAAAATAAGCTCAAAATGGTTTAAAGAGCTAAATGTGCGACCAAAAAGTATAAAACTCCTAGAGGAAAACATAGGCAGAACACTCTCTGACATAAATCATAACAGTATCTTTTTTAATCCATATGCCAGAATAATGGAAATAAAAACAAAAATAAACAAATGGGACCAACATAAACTCAAAAGCTTTTGCACAGCCAAGGAAACAATAAACAAAATGAAAAATGCAACCTACAGATTGTGAGAAAATATTTGAAGTGATTTGATTGACAAGCAATTAGTCTCCAAAATTTATAAACAGCACATGAAGCTTAACAGCATCAAAGCAAATGACCTAATCAAAAAATGGGCAGAAGACCTAAATAGACATTCTCCAAAGAAGGCATATGATGGCTAAGAGGTATGTGAAAAGATGTTCAACACTGCTAATTATTAGAGAAATGCAAATCAAAACTACAATGAGGTATCATCTCACACCAACCAGAATGCCTATCATCAAAAAATCCACAAACAATAAACACTGGAGAGGGTGTGGAGAGAAGGGAAATCTCCAACACTGTTGGTGAGAATGTAAACTGGTAATCAGCCAGTGTGGAGAGCAGCATGGTGGTTCCTTAAAACACTAAAACTGGCACTACCATATGACCTTGCAATCCCACTCCTGGGCATATATACAGAGAAAAGCATGATCTAAAAGAATACATGTACCCCAATGTTCACTGCAGCACTGTTTACAATAACCAAGACATGGAAGCAACCTAAATGTCCATCAACAGAGGAATGGATAAAGAACATATGGTACATGTATATACAATGGAATATTACTCAGCCATTAAAAAGAATGAAATAATGCCATTTGCAGCAACATGGATGGACCTAGAGATTGTCATGCTGAGTGAAGTAAGTCAGACAAAGAAGGAGAAATATCATATGACATCCTTTATATATGAAATATAAAAAGAAATGATACAAATGAACTAACTTACAAACGAGAAAGAGACTCATAGACTCAGAGAACGAACTTATGGTTACCAGGGGGAAGGATGGGCGGAAGGGATAGTTAGGGAGTTTGGGATGGACATATACATACTGTTATAATAAAATGGATAACCAACAAGGACCTACTATATAGTACATGGAACTCTGCTCAATGTTATGTGGCAGCCTGATGGGAGGGGAGTTTAGCTGAGAATGGATACATGTATATGTGTGGCTGAGACCCTTCACTGTTCACCTGGAACTGTCACAACATTGTTAATCGACTATACCCCAATACAAAATAAAAAGTTTAAAAAGAAAAAGAAAAATATGATGTAAATTAAGAGTTTATAAAGGTGCCCAATAATAAAGTTAATAAGTAAAAAGATAATTTTAATGAGTAAAAATTAATTAGAAAATATAATAGAAGGATATAATTTATAATATTAACATTCCAAAATATCAAATTATCTAATTAATAATAGAAATATGTAGCACAAGTGTGAGGAAAACTCAAACTACCAAGGTCCATAAAAGACTTAAATAGAAAAACAGTTCTTAATCTTACATCTAATGATAAATATTTTTAAAATGTCAATTCTTCCTATGAGGGCTTATAAGTGCATTCAGTTCAGTTCAGTTCAGTTGCTCAGTCGTGTCTGACTCTACACCAACTGGATGTTTTCTTAATTTGATAGAAATGATTCTAAACTTTAACTGGAAGTATAAATGTGGAAAAACATCGAGAGAATTCTGAAGAAAAAAAGAAGTATATACTTTCATATAGAAAAATATATCACTAAACAGCATTTATAAAAATACCTGTATGGTACAGAAGTAGACTAACATTAATGCAGCTGACCAGAGCAACTATGAAATAAACTTAAACATGTGAGAATTTAATGTAATAAACACGACATCTAAAGTGATGTGGAGGGAGAAACATTCATTATGCAAAAAAGATAATGATATAATAACTGAGTAACAATTTAGAAAAATAAAACATTCAAAACGTATTCTGGGTTCACCAAATATTTGAGGAAAATTAAATCCTAAAATTAGTAGAATAATGTATAAGTCAAAATATGTACAATATCTTGTTGAGGACGTTCTTTCTAAGCTTCTAAGCATACACACACACACAAAACCAAAGGAGACAGGAAGTGAGAAAGAAGAAAAGAAAGTATGAACAGATCTTGACCAAATAACAGAGAGCTGCAGAAATACAATAAGTGAGTTTAAAGATAACCTCAGGAACTAAAGAGAAATATTTATAATACCTATCACATATAGAGAGTTAATTTCTTTAATTTCAATAAATTGATTAAAGTATATTAAAGCTGTACACATCATGATAGGAAGAAAGACAAAAGAGTTGAAAGGCATTTCAGAAAGGAAAAGTATATATGACTAATGAACATTTGAAAGGATATCCATCTCAAAGAAAGAAACTAGGAATGAATATTTTGAAGAATGAAACACATGACAAAACTCAATATTTATAAGGTTTTGGAAACTTTATAGACAGTCTTAGTTAAAATATACATTTGAGTGACTTTTTAAAACAGCATTTAAAATATGTATGAAAATGGAAAACACATCTTTTTTTTTTAGTCTAGTGATCCAGCTACTATTGATAAACACAAGAAAATAATCCTGCAAGCAACTCAACACTCAAATGAGAAGTGCATGGTTTATTTTGGTGTATTCTGTCAGTTTTGACATTAGCATTTTGGTATTTTCAATTAATGAACTGAGATTCTCTTCTTTCTTTATGTTCTGAAACATTTTAGTAAAAAGTAGAGACAACTGAAATGTTTATCAAAAGAGGCAAAAGAAAGCTACAATATCATTAAAATTGATGACGCAAATCTTTACTGATATTATTGAATTAAAAATGCAGGCTAGAAAAACATTTCTAGTGAGACAAGTTTTAGATTTGTAAAAATTCTCTTTTAAACCTTTGAATACCCTAATCTCTTCTCTGGGGAATAGCAGATATTCAATAAATATTAAACAATTAACTAATTAATTATTTCTATAAATTTTGCTTCAGGTTCAATATCAAGATTTTTTAAGTTTAATGTAAAAATGAAATTATTGTAGTTCACATTTATAAACATATAAAGTTCATTGAAAATTAGAGTGAACATTGGATTCATTACCTTTCCTGCTTTAATACTGAAGAGACTATTGGAAACAAAAATCACCATTAATCAACTCATTGAATTTAATTGAAATAATGTAAATGAAAGTACTTTGTAAACTGTTATGATATATACAAATAAGATAGTGTCATTAGCCATCTATTTTGCCATATGTTATAATAGTTTTGATTATACAAATGAAATTTTACTGTGAAAAAAAGGCAAAACAACATGTACAGATAAAACTGCATACACTTCTTTAGGTGTGAGCATGTACATATACATCCATGAGAAAGCATGGCTGATTCATGTCAATGTATGGCAAAAACTATTACAATATTGTAAAGTAATTAGCCCCCAACTAAAATAAATAAATTTATAAAAAAAAAAAAGAATGTCAGTAAGCATGTTCATCTAATGCTTTGTAAGTTTTTGCCCTGAATTTTGGAGTGATTTTGTTTATTTTTACAAATATTCAGTATTATTTTTATGGTTAGTAAAACAGTGAAGCATTTAAATTTAGGGAAAAGGATGCATAAAACTTCATTTTAAAGTGGAACAGACAGAAAATAATTATGGAAAAGGCCTTTATCTTGAGGAACTAGGTCAACAAAGTCTAGGATAGCTTCAGGAGACTGGTGAGAAGCCAGATTGTAGGACTTTAAGAAAAAGAATAAGTAACAGAATAGGTAGAAGAGATAAATTTAGAAATTTGGGGGCTATTTGTCACTTTCCTCCTACTCCATTAAGTCCTTTGTTTTGCTCTAGTTTTCTCCCCTTTTCTGCATTATCTGCATTTCAATGTTAATCTCCTCTTCCCCCTTGATGGCACTTTGTTGTTTGATGTTTAGCTTCCTGTTTCCTTGCTCACATCACACTGAGTGATCTATATCTCTTCCTTATGAGGAGGACTGCAGGCATAGAAAATGTTTCTTACGTAGGTTAAAAATGCATAAACAAGGTCTTGAAGAGAAATATCATGTACTGGAGCATGAAGTATATTCATTTAAATGCTACTTTGCTATCCCTTTTCAAAACTGACTTTTGAAAATCACTTTGTGTATGCCTTTTGTGTGTCTTCTGCAAATTCCTAGTCATTTGCTGATTTCTCTGTAACCTGCAGTCTTTCATGCATCTTTTATATTTACTTCAGTTGTTTTCATTCTTTCTATCATTGCTTCCTTATTTGGGGGGCCTATATGACATAATAAAGCTGGAGCCTTAGTGTTGTTTTTCTGAGTGAAAAGTGTATTAGGTAGAATACAGTAATCAATTTTATATTTGTAAAAAACACAGCACATCAAAACAACAACAAAGGAAGGATGAACTAAAGAAATAAGACCACACAGAGTTAATACCACCTGATAAACAAATGGTGTACGTTGGGTATTTATCCAAGTAATGGATGAATGTCATTTACACTTTCATCTTTTTTTAACAATACTGATATCAGTCCAGTTCAGTTGCTCAGTCGTGTTCAACTCTTTGCAACCCCATGGACTGCAGCATGCCAGGCCTCCCTGTCCATCACCAACTCCCAGGTTTACTCAGACTCATTTCCATTGAGTCAGTGATGCCATCCAACCATCTCATCCTCTGTTGTCCCCTTCTCCTCCTGCCTTCAATCTTTCCCAGCATCAGGGTCTTTTCAAATGAGTCGGTTCTTTGCATCAGGTAGCCAAAGTATTGGAGCTTCAGTTTCAGCATCAGTCCTTCCAATGAATATTCAGGACTGATTGCCTTTAGGATGGACTGGTTGGATCTCCTTGCAGTCCAAGGGACTCTCAAGAGTCTTCTCCAACACCACACTTCAAAAGCATCAATTCTTCGGTGCTCAACTTTCTTTATAGTCCAACTGTCACATCCATACATGACTACTGGAAAAACTGTAGCTTTGACTAGATGGACCTTTGTTGGCAAAGTTGTCTCTGCTTTTTAATATGCTGTCTATGTTGGTCATAACTTTTCTTCCAAGGAGTAAGCATCTTTTAATTTCATGGCTGGAGGCACCATCTGCAGTGACTTTAGAGCACAAAAAAATAAAGTCTGTCACTGTTTCCCCATCTATTTGCCATAAAATGATGGGACCAGATGCCATGATTTTCGTTTTCTGAATGTTGAATTTTAAGCCAACTGTTTCACTCTCCTCTCACTTTCATCAAGAGGCTCTTTAGTCTTCTTTGTTTTCTGCCATAAGGGTGGTGTGATCTGCGTATCTGAGGTTATGGATATTTCTCCCAGCAATCTTGACTCCAGCTTGTGCTTCATCCAGCTCAGCATTTCGCATGATGTATTTTGCGTATAAGTTAAATAAGCAAGGTGACAATATACAGCCTTCACATACTCCTTTCCTGATTTGGAACCAGTCTGTTGTTCCATGTCCAGTTCTAACTGTTGCTTCCTGACCTGCATACAAATTTCTCAGGAGGCAGGTCAGGTGGTCTGGTATTCCCATCTCTTCAAGAATTTTCCGCAGTTTGTTGTGGTCCACACAGTCAAAGAGTTTGGCATAGTCAATAAAGCAGAAGTAGATGTTTTTCTGGAAATCTCTTGCTTTTTTGATGATTCAACGGAGTTGGCAATTTGATCTCTGGTTCCTCTGGCTTTTCTAAATCCTGCTTGTACATCTGGAAGTTCACAGTTCATGTACTGTTGAAGCCTGATATACTGATATAAGAATTACCATTTTACATGGAGGGGAGGGACAGGGGGAAATGCATTGCATTATATAATAATAATTTTTTCTTATTTACTGTAAATGCTAGTACATTGTTTTCTCCCTTGTTTACTGTTCTGTTGCTCCTCTCCCTCCAGGTGATGTCCTTAGTTCTGTCTCTACAGCTCCACTTACTGGGTCTACAACAGAAGCCTCCCAACAGCCTCCTTACCTTTGATCTGGCTCCCTCCTAAAATGGATTCTACATGCAGCAGCCAGAGATGTTTTTTTAGATGCTAATTTAAGCATAGTAATTTTCAGCTTAAAACTCTTAAATGTCTTCCAATGTTACTTAGGAGAAAAATTATATCATTAAATTTAAATTGTTAAAATTGTTAACATGACCTATGAGGTTCTGTATGACCTGGCCTGGGTCAGTTTTCACTTATTTCCTCTGGAAGACCTTCTCTTATACTTGCAGCAGGTAATCTGATTCTCTGGCTAACTGCCTCTTCCAACCTTCTTTGGTGTGGCCTCTTGAACAAAGAAACTGAAAAGATCAAAATTATACTACTCATACTTCCTTGCTCTCTGTGTTCTGAATGTGACTTGTGTTTACCAAATATAAGCTCCCATGGATGGTTTGATTTAAGAACTGAGTCAACTGAAGAGAAAAGTAGGGTGCAAGGCACCCATTTTTATGGTATATATCTTAGCAGAGGGGATATGATCCTGTGGTCAGCAGTAAGAATGGTCCAATTCTGTGGTATGGCTTTGGAAACAGTTCATGGCAGCTCATTCTAGGGTCTGTGGTTTCACCACTCATTCTGAAAGCCATTTAATATTCTATAACAAATACCTTTCTGCTTAAGCCATCTAATATAGCTTCTGCTATCTGCAGCCTGAACCTTGCATGGTATAGGGCCTGTCCTCAGTGTAAATCAAGCCCTCTGTTACAGTCTTTTATTACACTTGACATTTCTTCCAGAGTACTTGTTATAATTTGTAATTACATATTTACTTGAATATTTGTCTCAGTTGCTAGATTCTCAGCTTCATGAGAATATGGTAGGTGTTTAATACATAACAGTTGAAGAAATTAGTAAAAAAAAAAAAAGCAATATTGTTTGAGATTCTTTGTTATTTACTGCCTGATTATCTGCTTTCCTTGGGTTCCAGAACTTTAGATATATTTGTTGTTTGTATGTAACTACTGTAGAGGGTCTTGGAAAGCAAGGAGGTGAAACTAGTCAATCCTAAAAGAAATCAACCTTGACTATTCATGGGAAGAATGGATGCTGAAACTGAAGCTCCAATACTTTGGCCACCTGATACAAAGAGCTGACTCAATGGAAAAGACTAATGTTGGGAAAGTTTGCGGGCAGGAGGAAAAGGGGGTAACAGAAGATGAGGTGGTTGGATGGCATCACTGACTCAATGGACATGAGTTTGAGCAAACTCTGGGAAACAGTGAAGGACAGGGAAACCTGGCATGTTGCAATCCATGGGGTCACAAAAAGTCACACATGACTTAGGTATTGAACAACAGCAACTGCTAGTGAGCATCCTTATTCATTTTACATCCATCCAAAGCAATCTTGCATTATTTTACCTCAGGAGTATAGACTCCCTAGCAGTTCCTTCTTGAATCTGATCTCACTACAATGACTAGGATTAAATTAAATTTTCACAACATCCACTACTGAAGATAAAATGTATGTTGCAGAGAAAGTGTATGGATAGTTGAATATAAGAAATCTGACATGAGAGTTGGATAATTTGATCAATGTGTCCCTGCTACACAAAGTATTGTCTGAATTTTCTGATACCAACTAAAAAAATGAAAAAAAAGCCAGTGACAGGAAAGAGTAGAATTATTATTGAAATATGTGTTTTCCTCTATTGTATCATATGCTTTTCAAATTGGACAAATCAGGACAGATCTTTTATGTTAAAGGATGAAAAATATTTAGATTTAGAAAATCATCCATTGTTTTCCATCCCATATGAAGATCAGTGAATAGATGCTGGAAATAGATGAAATGAAAGGAAATAAGGCAGCTAAATCATGGAAAGACTGAGCTAGCAGTCTCAGAAGTCTTACCTTTTACGATTGGCATTTACAAATGTTCCCATATGCAGATCTAACTCACCTTTTGGTGACCTTTGAAAACAGCAAATCTGTTCTTCTTCCCAGATTCCTTATATCAGGGAATGAAATTATCCACTCAGAAACCCATCAACCTTGCTTCTTCTCTCTTCCTCATGGATGCATCTTCTCCATCCAATTTGTCAATAGCCACAGTTCTTAAAATTTTCCTCTTAATCTTTTTCTTTTGCTCTACTTTTGTCAGTATTATCAAAACAGTCTCCTAATTGGGTTTCCATCACTTCAATTTAAAATGATATGTCTAAAATCCAAATATTATCATGCTACTCCCCTGCTTAGAATACTTTAGTGGCCTCCCTTTTTAATCAGCCAAGATGCTTTATGATTCTTTCTCATGCCTTACACTCCCCCATCCATGCACTCTTTTGCCCTATCTTCACTGAAATACTTTAAATTCCCAGAATGCACTAGGTCATCTCCCTACTTCCCAGCCCCCAGGTTCCGGCACACACTGTTCTACATCCCTGATATCCCATCCTGTACTCTTTGCTTGGCTAACTACAACTCATTTTACAGAATTCAGTTGAGACATCACTTCTTTTAAGAAATCTTTCCCAAACTTGCATGCCTGGGCTACATTTTAGCCTCATAGTTTCCTAAAATTTCTATCCCTACCCTAATTTGGCTTCCAAGGTGGTACAGTGGTAAAGAACTTGCCTGACAATCTGGAAGATGCAAGAGCTGCAGGTTTGATCCCTGAGTTGGGAAGATCTCCTGGAGAAGGAAATGGCAACCCACTCCAGTATTCTTGCCTGGAAAATCCCATGAACAGAGGAAGCTTGCAGGCAATAGTCCATGGGGTCACGAAAGAGTTGGACATGACTGAGTGACTGAACACCCTAATTTATCACCCTCTTGAATTTCCCTCTTTACATTCTTGTCTATAACCATTAGGATTAAGTTTGACTTAACATTAATAATAATAACAACAATTATTTAGACAAGTTGGAGGTTTATTTTTATCTTACGTAAAGAAAACCCAGAAGTGAGCAGTCCTGAACTTGTGTGACAGCTTCAAGCTCATCAGATTTCTAGGACCTTTTATTTTTTCTGAACTGAAACACTCAGCATATGGTTTCCATACCTAAAGTTGCCGCATATCCAAGGTAACTCCAGCCATCACATCTGCTTATCAGACAGCAGGAAGGAAGAGAATGCAATAGATAAAAGGTATATTCAAGCTCGTAAGTTTTCTTCTAAAGTACTTTCCTGCAAGTCTCACCCAATACCTTAGCTCATTTCTTGTTGGCTAACCCTAACTACAGGAGTGACTAGGAAATATTATATTCTAATTGGGCACATTGCTGCTTGGCTTTATATTGTGATTCTACTAGAAAGGAAGAAAGGAAGGAGGGAAATTGAGTAGTCATCCAGCAATCACTGCTACCCTAGGGTATCTACA
Organism: Giraffa tippelskirchi; assembly: GCF_054371585.1. NCBI lineage: Eukaryota > Metazoa > Chordata > Mammalia > Artiodactyla > Giraffidae > Giraffa > Giraffa tippelskirchi. The sequence goes on along the minus strand of NC_137276.1, from coordinate 124,834,525 downwards.
CTGTAAGGACAGAGATTGTCTCCTTGTATGGGGCTTCCCTTGTAGCTCAGTTGGTAAAGAATCTGCCTGCAATGCAGGAGACCTGGGTTCGATTCCTGGGTTGGGAAGATCCCCTGGAGGAGGAAATGGCAACCCACTCCAGTATTCTTGCCTGGAGAATCCCATGGACAGAGGAGCCTGGCAGGCTGTAATCCATGGGGTCGCAAAGAGTTGGACACAACAGAGGGACTAAACCACCACCACCATCATAGTCAGGCATGAGTGCCATACCACACACTGAAAAGATGCTCAGTAAATACTGGATGAGCTAAATATCTAAATAGTTTAAAGGTAAACAGTGCAACATAGGTCATGCTAATAGATTAGATTGTGGTTCCTTATATATGAAACAGAGAGTCTCCAAAATATGTTTGTTTTTGAAGCTGTGTAATTCTTTTCTATTTTCTAAATAAAATGTTACCTAGAACCCAGTATGAAGCAATAGAAATGGAATGTTCAGGTTAGAGACATGCAGCCTGCACGCTTAGATGACTTATACTCTTAAATTTCCTAGGAGGAGCCCTGGGATATTTCCTTGGAACTCATCAGCTTCACAAATGACAATTTGAAAACAATTGAACTCATGATCCCACCAGCACAGGAGTTTATGAACCTAACAACAGAATAAAAGTTCTATGATATTACCAAGAAATAATCAACCCAATTGGTTTTCAGTAAAAACTAAGCCAACTTCACTAAAAATAGAGCTACCATATTATCCAGCAATCCTATTCTAGGGAATATATCTGGAGAAAAGCATAGTTCAAAATGATAGATGCACCCCAATGTTCACAGCAGCACTATTTACAATAGCCAAGACATCGAAGTAATCTAAATGTCCATTGACAGATGAATGGATAAAGTAGATGTGATATTTATATACACAATGGCATATTACCCAGTCATTAAAAAGAATGAAATAATGCCATTTGCAGCAACATGGATGAACCTCAAGATTATCATACTAAGTAAAGTAAGTCAGAGAAAGAAACATATCTTATGATATCACTTACATGTAGAATATTAAAAAATGATACCAGTGAACTTATTTTAAAATGATTCAAATGAACTTATTTATACAACATAAACAGACTTAGAGAATGAATCTATGGTTACCAGGGGGGAATTGTGAAGTGATAGATTGGGAGTTAATATGTACATGGGATTGATATGTATATGCCGTTATATTTAAAACAGATAACCAACTTATGGTAGGTCTAAGGACCTACCATAAGAAAAAGAAATTAAGCCAACTTCTTAAGTCTCTGATGATTACATCATCCATTCTTGGAACACAGAAAGGCTGTGTCAAAATGTTGAAGTAAGAAGGATGGCATTGTGAGAGAAAACACAAAACAGAACTCTGTAGTCTACATGGAATATTGAAAAGCAAATGTACAGTCCCTTTAATTTCAATTGTGCTTCTCCTTCAAGCTGTAGGTCATACTCTAGTTCATTCATAAAGTCTTCATTGATATGCCCTGACTGTTCACTTCTAAACTGGATAGATGCAGGGACTGAGTGGCACTTGAAGATCATCTGCTCTAGAGGAGATACAGCATATGGCATTGAGGAGTGAAGCTGGAATGAAGAAAATCAAGCAGACAGTGGATTCCAATTATTCTTCAGATAATCAGACAACTAAAAATTAAGTATTAAGCAAAAAGATAACTGAAATATTAGCATAGAGCTAATAGATTTTGAAAAAAAGGTAAGAGAGTACACAGAGTAGCTAAAATGTAGGGACTTTTTATGAGATACCTGTGACCACCATTGTAATAGCTAGAGTTTATTGTATCTCTAATATGTGCTAATACTTTTAGATGAATTTTATATATGCTATTCTTAATCCTCATAGCAACCTTAAAAGAATGTTATTATTATCCAATTTTAACAATACCAAAGCTATGACTTTAAAAAGATAAATAAATCCTTCACATTTGGGTTAGAAACAAGGGACTATAAAATTGTAGTTCAGGATACTTTATTTCAGTGCTACCCTATGTTCTTTACAACACTAAGATGATGCAGTGATTGCTGAATTATAGTGCTCTCAGCTAAGGTCCTCTTCTTTGGTCAATTTGGCTAACTGTTCTGCAGAGATGTGTTTAAAACATCTCCTATAACTAATGTATTTTAGGATGAGGACTTGGTATTTAATGGTAATTATTTCTATTTACTCTCACACTATGAACTCAGAAGTCTACACAAACATTAACTCATAAGCCATGAGCAAATGGGTGGTAAACAATATTGGCAATTATTATTTTTGATATTGTTATTTATTATTTTCATAGTGCAGTCTATTTCCTTCTTTTATCATCTCCTAAACATAGCATCATATTCCTATCGGAAGAACCTCCTTTCATTGCTCAGAAACGATCTTATCTCAGTGCACAAGGACTTTCTATTGGGGATAAAATTATGAGTTTAAATAAAAATTAATCAAGGAAAAAAGATGCTAGAGTAGTCCTTCCCCATTCATCACCACCCCACCACCCATATAGTTACTTCTTTTTCATCTTACATTTTCTCCTGTTTCCTCACTGCCTAGATTTCCTCCCTCAGCCATCTCTGGAAACCAGGGTGAACCCAGCAGTGACTAAATCATTGGACCATCTCATCTCCACCTAATTCATTGGTTGCTGATTGACTGAAAGGGAAACTTCTCCTTTTTAGACCATTTCTGTTAAGTTCATCAATGAATCATGCATCATCAAACAAATAGCCACTCAGTCAGTTCAGTTCCGTTGCTCAGTCACGTCCGACTCTTTGCGACCCCATGAACCACAGCACGCCAGGCCTCCCTGTCCATCACCAACTCCCTGAGTCCACCCAAATCCATGTCCATCGAGTCGGTGATGCCATCCTGCCACCTCATCCTCTGTCATCCCCTTCTCCTCCTGCCCCCAATCCTTCCCAGCATCAGGGTCTTTTCCAATGAGTCAGCTCTTCCTATCAGGTGGCCAAAGTATTGGCGTTTCAGCTTCAACATCAGTCCTTCCAATGAACACCCAGGACTGATCTCCTTTAGAATGGACTGGTTAGATCTCCTTGCAGTCCAAGGGACTCTCAAGAGTCTTCTCCAACACCACAGTCCAAAAGCATCAATTCTTCAGCGCTCAGCTTTCTTTATAGTCCAACTCTCACATCCATACATGACCACTGGAAAAATCATAGCCTTGACTAGACACACCTCTGTTGGCAAAGTAATGCCTCTGCTTTTTAATATGCTGTCTAGGTTGGTCATAACTTTCCTTCCAAGGAGTAAGCGTCTTTTAATTTCATGGCTGCAGTCACCATCTGCAGTGATTTTGGAGCCCAGAAAAATAAAGTCAGCCACTGTTTCCACTGTTTCCCTGTCTATCTGCCATGAAGTGATGGGACCGGATGCCATGATCTTAGTCTTCTGAATGTTGAGCTTTAAGCCTGCCATGATCTTAGTCTTCTGAATGTTGAGCTTTAAGCCAACTTTTTCACTCTCCTCTTTTACTGGATCTCTTAATAAAGAGACAACTGTTACCAAAGTGAAGCACTTGCACTTTTTCCTGGAGAAGTTGGTAGAAAGTTGCCCAAACCTTCCCGCAGCTGTGCAGGACTACCGCTGGAGTGGTCCAGGTTATCAAACTGTCTGAAATATTTTTCTAGCTTGACCTTCCTCCCTCCCATAGGTGGAATGCCCCAGGCTCCTTCCCACCAACAACTCTTTATTTTCAGTTGAGCACCTTTCCCAGCCTTCTGGATTCTGAGGCTTCAAAGAGCAAGATGACATGTGGAATAATAAAAAAAAACCATCTCAAGATTTTTTAATTAAGTAACAAGATCAATTATTCATGTAATTCAAACTGAATAATTTATTTTCATTACTATTATTATTATTACTACTATTATTATTCAAATCTTTTAAAACCATTTTTTTTTTTGTAACTTCAATTATATAAACCATCGGCTCAAGATATTCTGGGTGAGTAGAAATTACCAAAATTTTTACATAGGTCCAATATACAAGAATTTGATTTTGAAATCCTGTACTAGTTGAATTTCAAGCTCCTCTCAGGAACACATAGAAGAAGACAAATAAAGGGCTCGTGATTTTTGAATATTTCAGCTACTCCTCACTGGATTATGTTAGCACTTTTTGTGCATAAGGTAAGCTAACATTCTGCCATGCCTGCAGTCATTCATGTTTTTAAAAAATGATCATTTCTTTGGTTATCCTTATCCACTTAGCATGGTGGTAGGTACATCCATGGCACTCAGTAAAAATGTACTTTGAGATCTATTTTGAAATGTATGACATTCTAGTGGGTTAGTTAAATAAATACCAGCTTCTTTTACTTCTTACACTAGTAATAATAATATAATATATTCTCATGGAACATTAACAGTAGAACTTTGTTTTGTGATAGTCTTTCTCAAATAGCAAATAACGGGCTATTTTAAAAGGCCCCAGACATTTATATTAAGTGCATCTGCTTCTTAACTGCCCTCAAAATCTCTCCCTCTCAGTCTAAGTGTTGTAAGAGGAATTTCCCTAAGTGTAGGCAAGAGTTCAAAACTGACCACAAGAAACCAAAGCAAAATAAATTAAAAATATGACTCCCTGCCCTCCTGTAATGTTCTTACAGTAAAGGGGAAGTACTGTGCTCTCTCCCTTAACTATTCCTTGGCTGATGGTTTTTCTTGGGAATGCATTTTCTTAGAGAAATCCTAAGAACAAATGTTTTCTTGAAAGGATGTGTGCTTTTGTTGGTATATGTTGACTTAGAAAGAAGATGAAAGAAATGTGGAAGACTAGAAAGACCCTGCAGTTAGTGCAGGGAAAGGGGGAGTAGGGAGGGATTTGTGTTTGCAAGTCCCTATTTTGGCTAAGTGCTAGGATAAATCTAGCTTTTATTATCTTAGGTGATATTATTGCCCATTTTATAGATGAGGAAATCACTGAAAGGCTAATTAAATTGCTTAAATGTACATTTTTTTAAGCAAAAAGCTAGAACTTGAGGTTAACAGATTAAAACAGAACAGTCAGGCTTTTGAGAATGAGCATCTGTGTGGCTTCTCTTCATCAATCAACAGAACAGATCAACCTGGACTGGATTTCAGTGGGGCAGGCACTCATTCAAAATGAGTGTTACACTCTGGCTTCATCTCCTTTAACTGATGTCCAGTTAACAAAGGACTAATACCATAAGCAGAGAGGCAGCTTCACATGTGACTGCCTCTAGAAAAGGAGGCACATAGCTTTCAATTAACACTCAAATGTTAATAGCAGTTATGGTACTGTGTTTATCAAGCGTGGGTCAAGCTGTTTACATATAATTTCTACCTGATCCACAATAACCTTAAAAAATATTATCAATTCCATTTTAAATATGAAGCACCGTAACTTAGAGAAAGTAGATAATTATCATATACTAGATGGAAAGGCCAGTATTTGATACCTAGTTTCTATCCTTAAATTTAGTAGCAATCATTTATCAGCATCACTTATGAAATGAGAAGTAATTATTATCTGGACATTAATTGGTTTTTGGGCCACCTAGCCCCAGAAGGTTAGTATTTTTTGGTAATCTTACCCTTATTTTTCTACTCTGAGCCCATGTGCTTTTCAAGGGTTGACTAGGTTTCCAGATGCACGAGGGGACTCAAATTGATCTGACTCAGTCAGCATGCCCCATTTTGTCCATAATAATGGGTTCATTATAGGCTTGTATGCAAATGATAGCTGATAAATCATGAGCTAGTATTTGGACTTCTGGGAAAGAGAAGTTTTCTCTATTTCCTGCAGACTTGATAGTAAGAGAGTATGGATCTGGAGTGCAGTTATCTTGTGATGACCAAGATGAGTCTAAGGTTACCAGTGCCTATTTTCTGGTGTGTGAGAATGAAGAACAGAGTCAACTCTCATGAGTATGAACAGAGAGAGGAATTCTGATGGTTATTTGCTCCTGAATCAAGCTGTACCAAAAGATATCATTACTAAAAGACTCTTGCAATAATGACACGATTTTTATTTGTCTTTTTATGGTAATGTAAGTTGTCTTCTGTTGCTCCAAAGGCAATGAATCCTGATATTTTAATTTTATTAAAAAAATCACTGACTATAAAAGAAGTAACTTGTAAACTAGACAACACTAAAATTAACTTCTACATGTGGAAAGTCATCGTAAACTGGAAAAGTCTCAAACAGCGAAAACAATACATAAAATTGAAGGATTAGTATCTAGACTATATAGAGAACTCTTATAAATCAAAAGATAATAAGAAACTAATGCATTTATTTTTACAATATATTCTTTGCAGCCAAAGATGGAGAAGCTCTATACAGTCAGCAAAAACAAGACCGGGAGCTGACTGTGGCTCAGATCATGAACACCTTATTGCCAAATTCAGACTGAAATTGAAGAAAGCGGGGAAAACCATTAGACCATTCAGGTATGACCTAAATCAAATCCATTATGACTATACAGTGGAAGTGAGAAATAGATTTAAAGGACTAGATCTGATAGTCAGAATGCCTGATGAACTATGGATGGAGGTTCGTGACATTGTACAGGAGACAGGAATTAAGACCACCCCCAAGAAAAAAAATACAAAAAAGCAAAATGGCTGTCTGAGGAGGCATTACAAATAGCTGAGAAAAGATGGGAAGTGAAAAGCAAAGGAGAAAAGGAAAGATATACCCATTTGAATGCAGAGTTCCAAAGAATAGGAAGGAGAGATAAGAAAGCCTTCCTCAGTGATCAGGGCAAAGAAATAGAGGAAAACAATAGAATGGGAAAGACTAGAGATCTCTTCAAGAAAATTAGAGATACCAAGGGAACATTTCATGCAAAGATGGGCTCAATAAAGGACAGAGATGGTATGGACCTAACAGAAGCAGAAGATATTAAGAAGAGGTGGCAAGAATACACAGAAGAACTGTACAAAAAAGATCTTCACAACCCAGATAATCACAAACAGTGTGATCACTCACCTAGAGACAGACATCCTGGAATGTGAAGTCAAGTGGGCCTTAGAAAGCATCACTACGAACAAAGCTAGTGGAGGTGATGGAATTCCAGTTGAGCTATTTCAAATCCTGAAAGATGATGCTGTGAAAGTGCTGCACTCGATATGCCAGCAAATATGGAAAACTCAGCAGTGGCCACAGGACTGGGAAAGGTCAGTTTTCATTCCAGTCTGAAAGAAAGGCAATGCCAAAGAATGCTCAAACTACCGCACAATTGCACTCATCTCACACGCTAGTAAAGTAATGCTTAAAATTCTCCAAGCCAGGCTTCAGCAATATGTGAACCATGAACTTCCAGATGTTCAAGCTGGTTTTAGAAAAGGCAGAGGAACCAGAGATCAAATAGCCAACATTCGCTGGATCATCGAAAAAGCAAGAGAGTTCCAGAAAAACATCTATTTTTGCTTTATTGACTATGCCAAAGCCTTTGACTGTGTGGATCACAATAAACTGTGGAAAATTCTTAAAGAGATGGGAATTCCAGACCACCTGACCTGCCTCTTGAGAAACCTGTATGCAGGTCAGGAAGCAACAGTTAGAACTGGACATGGAACAACAGACTGGTTCCAAATAGGAAAAGGAGGACGTCAAGGCTGTATATTGTCACCCTGCTTATTTAACTTATATGCAGAGTACATCATCCGAAATGCTGGGCCGAATGAAGCACAAGCTGGAGTCTAGACTGCCGGGAGAAATATCAGTAACCTCAGATATGCAGATCACACCACCCTTATGGCAGAAAACAAAGAAGAATTAAAGAGCCTCTTGATGAAAGTGAAAGAGGAGAGTGAAAAGGTTGGCTTAAAGCTCAACATTCAGAATAAGAAAATCATGGCATCTGGTCCCATCACTTCATGGCAGATAGATGGGGAAACAGTAGAAACAGTGGCTGACTTTAGTTTTCTGGGCTCCAAAATCACTGCAGATGGTAACTGCAGCCATGAAATTAAAAGATGCTTACTCTTTGGAAAGAAAGTTATCACCAACCTAGATAGCATATTAAAAAGCAGACACATTACTTTGCCAACAAAGGTCTGTCTAGTCAAGGCTATGATTTTTCCAGTGGTCATGTATGGATGTGAGAGTTGGACTATAAAGAAAGCTGAGCGCTGAAGAATTGATGCTTTTGAACTGTGGTGTTGGAGAAGACTCTTGAGAGTCCCTTGGACTGCAAGAAGATCTAATCAGTCCATCCTAAAGGAGATCAGTCCTGGGTGTTCATTGGAAGGACTGCTGTTGAAGCTGAAACTCCAATACTTTGGCCACCTGATGTGAAGAGCTGACTCATTGGAAAAGACTGTTGCTGGGAAAGATTGAGGGCAGGAGGAGAAGGGGACGACAGAGGATGAGATGGCTGGATAGCATCGACTCAATGGACATGGGTTTGGGTGGACTCAGGGAGTTGGTGATGGACAGGGAGGTCTGGTGTGCTGTGGTTCATGGGGTTGCAAAGAGTCAGACAGGACCGAGAGACTGAACTGAACTGAACTGAAGAATTTATCCATTTCTTGGAAAGAGGGTTGTTCATTTTATTGGCATACAGTTGCTTGTAGTTGTCTCTATGGTCCTTTGTATTTCTGTGGTGTCAGTTGTAATTCTCCTTTATCATTTATAGTTTTATTGTTTTGGACCCTCTTTTTCCCTTGATGAATCTGGCTAAAGATGTATCAATTTTGCTTACTTTTTAAAGAACCAGCTTTTGGTTTTGTTCATTTTGTTTTCTTCATCTCCATCGATTTCTGCTCTGATCTTTGTGATTTCTTTCCTTCTACCAACTTTGGGTTTTGTTTGTTCTGTTTACTCTAATCGCTTTAGGTATAAGTTTAGGCTGTTTAATTGAGATTTTTCTTGTGTCCTGAGGTAGGATTTTACTGCTATAAACTTCTTTCCCTCTTAGAACTGCTTTTGCTGTGTACCATAGGTTTTGGATCATCATGCTTTCATTTTTTATTTGTCTCTAAGTATAAATGATACCCTGTTGGTAAGACTATAAATTGGTATAGTCATTAGGGAGAACAGCATGGAGGTTCCTTAAAAAATTGAAGCTAGAACTACCATATGATCCTGCAATTCCACTCCTGGGCATATATCTAGAGAAAACCATAATTTGAAAAGGTACATGTTAACCCAATGTTTACTGAAGCACTATTCACAGTAGCTAAGACATGGAAGCAACCTAGATGTCTAGCAACAGATGAATAGATAAAGAAACTGAGTATATATATTGAAATATTACTCAGTCATAAAAATGAATGGAAATAATGTATTTGTAGTAACATGGATGGACCTAGAGATTATCATACTAAGTGAAGTAAGACAGACAGAGACAAATATCATATGATATTGCTTATATGTAGAATCTAAAAAAATGATACAAATGAACCTATATACAAAACAGAAGGAGAACCACAGACATAGAAAACACGCTTAAGGTTACCAAAGGGAAAGGGGGGAGGGGAGGGGCAAACAAGGAGTTTGGAATTAACATATACATACTGCTATATATAAAATAGAGCCTGGGTAGCTCAGCTGGTAGAGCATCAGACTTTTAATCTGAGGGCTCAGGGTTCAAGTCCCTGTCCAGGCAACAAAAATAAATAACTAAACAAATGTGTTCTAACCACCATAATGGTCACTGAATTTAAAATACCTAACCAGCAATATATATTATATATAACTGAGTCACTTTGCTGTACACCTGAAATTAACACAACATTGTAAATCAACAATACTTCAAAAAAACTTTAAATAGAATTAAAAATCCAGTTGAAGTAAAAAAAAAAATAATAATAAGACAAATATCCCAAGAAATTACTGTAGTAAATCGAAATGTACTGAGGCAAAAAGATTAAACTCAGCTTCAGTCATATTTTAAAGATAATATGAAGTATAGTTAAAGGAAGAGATATTTACTATTTCTTAGAAATTTGAGTGGTATTATTGATTGCTAATAGGTTAATAACTTTTACCAGTGTGTTAACTCTCAACTTTATTCATACAAAAAATATTTCTTATAATATTTCTATTGTTCTAACCATCATACAACACATTTTATTGATTACATTCTTCAGATATTTCACCTAACCTTCAGGCTGAGAAATTACTTTGAATTATCCTTAAAAAAGTGAAGAGGAATTTATAGAGTGAAGAGACGAAAGGGTACGATAGATAATGTAGGTGAGTAGTGATGGGATAGATGATCAGAAAATTAAATCAGGTAAGATTAAGTCTTGGGCATTATTTCAATATGACAAATGGATCAACGTGAGAGGTTTACACATCACTTCTTTTCCAAAAATTACCTAGGAGTTATTGAGACAAAAACCTAGTGGAGTAAATACCTATGGAATCTGAACCACAAAATTAACTAGACTGTTATTAATTGCTTCTTCTATTGTACCTAACTCAATCTTTCTAGCACTACTCAGTTAAATCAAACCTAATTGTAGATACGTGAAAACATAATCAACTTAGAATACCACTAATCTGAAAGATTACTTTTCTACATCTGGGATAATCATACATTTCTTAAAGAAAGATGTTGAATTTTCTTTTGTACTCCAAATTTCTGTGTTCCATACAAAAGGCATGTCTTAAATAAATGCTTGTTGATTAAAGAATAAATAACAAAATTAATATGAAAAATTTTTAGAGATGATGGTTTTAGCCTCTAAATATATATTTTGACCCCAAATCTTTACATTCTGACCCGCCCTTGAATTCACATCTGCTAACCTATGAAATCAAGACTTAAGTTTCCGATAGTTCACGGTAATTATTTAAAATTCATCTGTTTTTTCCCCCTCAATCATTCTCACATTGATGAAGCTCACTCTTAGAAGTCCCAGAATTTTTTTTACTGGCTCTGTTATGACCAGAACACCCTCCTTCAAGTGGTCTCCAGACACTAAACCTATCATCCTGATTTGCCAACTGACACCCCATTCAACCTACTAGCTTTATGGGGGAGGAGAATGGCTTGATTCTGGCAAACTCACTTTGAGCAAATCAGCTCTAAAATTCCTATCAATGTTAATTTTAAAGGAGCATCATTAATCTTTAAGAGTCCAAAGCTGTAGGAGAAAAATAAAATGGGTAAATCTCTCCTTCTCACCTTTCTCTATTCCTCCAGACTCATGGATATTGTAAGATAGAAGCTGGAAAAAAATTTTTGTTTCTTAGCCATGCGTGTGTTAATCTCATTGCCTATGGTCCTGATCCAGTTTACCCTTCCATATGTTCCCAGCAGCTGCAATATCAAATGCTATGCTTTCTGTTTTACTTCATTTTATGGAAAGATAATATAGTAGAAACATGAAAACTGAAGGTTTCTTCTGAATGAACGGGAATGAGTGCTACTGGTATAGAAACAGTTGATATATTATGGTGGTATCCTGCAATATATAATATATAGTTCCCATACTTCACTGAATTTGATTTTGATCAATGATTAAACTAGAAGTGTAGTAACATGGAGTTTACCACCTCTCTGACAAAAACATACTGTATTTCATCATGCTATTTAAACCTGGGAATTAACTGTTGTTCAAACCAGTAAAACAGATAATTATATAGTAACATTTTTCACTTCAGTTCAGTTCAGTCACTCAGTTGTGTCCAACTCTTTGCAAACCCATGGACTGCAGCATGCCAGGCTTCCCTGTCCATCACCAATTTCTGGAGCTTACTCAAACTCATGTCCATCGAGTAGGTGATGCCATCCAACCATCTCATCCTCTGTTGGCCTCTTCTCCTCCAGCCTTCAATCTTTCTCAGTATCAGGGTCTTTTCCAATGAGTCAGTTCTTCACATCAGGTGGCCAAGATATTAGAGTTTGAGCTTCAGCATCAGTCCTTCCAATGAATATTCAGGACTGATCTCCTTTAGGATTGACTGACTGGATCTCTTTTCAGTCTAAGGGACTCTCAAGAGTTTTCTCCAACACCACAGTTCAAAAGCATCAATTCTTAACTGCTCAGCTTTCTTTATAGTCCAACTCTCATATCCATACATGACTACTGGAAAAGTCATAACTTTGACTAGATGGACCTTTGTTGGCAAAGTAGTATCTCTGCTTTTTAATATGCTGTCTACATTGGTCATAGCTTTTCTTCCAAGGAGCAAGCATCTTTTAATTTCACGGCTGCAGTCACCATCTGCAGTGATTTTGGAGCACAAAAAAATGAAGTCTCTCACTACTTCCATTGTTTCCCCATCTATTTGCCATGAAGTGATGGAACAGATGCCATGATTTTCGTTTTCTGAATGTCGAGTTTTAAGCTAACTTTTTCACTCTCCTCTTTCACTTTCATCAAGAGGCTCTTTAGCTCTTCTTCACTGTCTGCCATAAGGATGGTGTCATCTGCATATTAGAGGTTATTGATATTTCTCTCAGCAATCTTGATTCCAGCCTGTGCTTCATCCAGCCCAGCATTTCTGATGATGTACTCTGCATATAAGTTAAATAAGCAGGGAAACAATATATAGCCTTGACATACTCGTTTCCCAATTTGGAACCAGTTTGTTGTTCCATGTTCAATTCTAAATGTTGCTTCCTGACCTGCATACAGATTTCTCAGGAGGCAGGTCAGGTGACCTGGTAGTCCCATCTCTTTCAGAATTTTCCACACTTTGTTCTGATCCACACAATCAAAGACTTTGGCATAGTCGATAAAGCAGAAGTAGATGTTTTTCTGAAACTCTCTTGCTTTTTCGATAATCCAACTGAAGTTGGCAATTTGATCTCTGGTTCCTCTGCCTTTTCTAAAGCCAGCTTGAACATCTGGAAGTTCATGGTTCACGTACTGTTGAAGCCTGGCTTGGAGAATTTTGACCATTTCTCTACTAGCGTGAGATGAGTGCAATTGTGAGGTAGTTTAAACATTCCTTGGCATTGCCTTTCTTTGGGATTGGAATGAAAACTGACCTTTTCTAGTCCTGTGGCCACTGCTGAGTTTTCCAAATTTGCAGGCATATTGAGTGCAGCACTTTCACAGCATCATATTTTAAGACTTGAAATAGCTCAATTGGAATTCCATCACCTCCACTAGCTTCATTCATAGTGATGCTTCCTAAGGCCCACTTGACTTCACATTCCAGGATGTCTGGCTCTAGATGAGCGATCACACCTTCATGGTTATCTGGGTCATGAACATCTTTTTTGTACAGTTCTTCTGTGTATTCTTGCCACCTCTTCTTAATATCTTCTGCTTCTGTTAGGTTCATACCATTTCTGTCCTTTATTGTGCCCATATTTGCATGCAAAGTTCCCTTGGTATCTCTAATTTTTTTGAAGAGATTTCTAGTCTTTCCCATTGTATTGTTTTCCTTTATATCTTTGCATTGGTCACTGAGGAAGACCTTCTTATGTCTACTGGCTATTCTTTGGAACTCTGTATTCAAATGGGAATATCTTTCCTTTTCTCCTTTACCTTTAGCTTCCCTTTTTTTCTTGGCTCCTTGTAAGGCCTCCTCAGGCAACCATTTTGCTTTTTTGCATTTCTTTTTCTTGGGTATGGTCTTGTTCACGGCCTTCTGTACAATGTCACGAACCTCTGTCCATAGTTCTTCAGGCGCTCTATCAGATTAAATCCCTTGAATCTGTTTCTCACTTCCTCTGTATAATTGTAAGGGATTTGATTTAGGTCATACCTGAATGGTCTAGTGGTTTTCCCTACTTTCTTCAATTGAAGTCTGTATTTGGCAATAAGGAGTTCATGATCTGAGCCACAGTCGGCTCCCGGTCTTGTTTTTGCTGACTCTATAGAGCTTCTCCATCTTTGGCTGCAACAAATATAATCAGTCTGATTTTGGTATCGACCACCTGTTGATGTCCATGTCTAGTGTCTTTGCTTGTGTTGTTGGAAGAGGGTGTTTGTTATGACCAGTGCGTTGTCTTGGCAAAACTCTGCTAGCCTTTGAACTGCATCATTTTGTACTCCAAAGCCAAGTTTGCCTGTTACTCCAGGTATCTCTTGACTCCCTCCTTTTGCATTCTAGTCCCTTATACTGAAAAGGACATTTTTTGGGGGTGTTAGTTCTAGAAGGTCTTCTATGTCTTCATAGAACCATTCAAATTCAGCTTTTCAGCATTACTGGGTGGGGCACAGACTTGTATTACTGTGATATTGAATGGTTTGCCTTGGAAATGAACAGAGATCATTCTGTCATTTTTGAGATTGCATCTAAGTACTGTATTTTGGACTCTTCTGTTGACTATGAGGGCTACTCCATTTCTTCTAAGGGATTCTTGCCCACAGTAGTAGATATAATTGTCATCTGAATTAAAGTCACTGATTCTTGTCTATGTTACTTCACCGATTCCTAAAATGTCGATGTTCACTCTTGCCATCTCCTGTTTGATCACTTCCAATTTACCTTGATTCATGGACCTAACATTCCAGGTTCCTATGCAATATTGCTCTTTACACCATCAGACTTTACTTCCATCACTAGTCACATCCACAACTGGATGTTGTTTTTGCTTTGGCTCCATCTCTTCATTCTTTCTATAGTTATTTCTCCACTGTTCTCCAGTAGCATACTGGGCACTTACCAACCTGGGGAGTTCACCTTTCAGTGTCCTATTTTTTTTGCCTTTTTATATAGTTCATGGTATGGTATTCAGTAATATTTTAGAGTATGATGTTAATTCTTCCCCATCCCTACCTCCAAGTTTTAATTCAGGATCCAGTTACCTTTGCTGCTGCTGCTAAGTCGCTTCAGTTGTGGCTGACTCTGTGCGACCCCATAGATGGCAGCCCACCAGGCTCCCCCGTCCCTGTGATTCTCCAGGCAAGAATACTGAAGTGGGTTGCCATTTCCTTCTCCAAGGGGTTTCACATTAATGAGTCATAATCTTAACACAAAAGGTTTCTAGCACAATTAAAAAGTCAAATTCTATTTTATTTCAATATAAACAAGAGGCTCCATTACATTATAAAGTCGACTTAATTCTTATACTAATGTCGACTGAGTTTTTGTATCTTATGTTTTGCTTATTTGGGCTCTTATCATTCTGAAAGAAACAATTTTGTTGTGATATAATACTGAATGTAAAAATATAATCCCTCATAACTTCCCAGTAGAAATTTAGTGTGCGAATTTGTAGTAATAAAAATAAGATTGCTCTGCATTTTGATTATTATTTCTTCATGTAGTAAATTAAAATGAAGCTTCTCTCTTAAATGATGGGAATACAATCTCTGTAATGGAAAGTTTGGAACATTCCCTTAATAAGTACAAACAGCATACTAATTTCTTACTCTTCCTCAATATTAAAAAGCATTTATTAGTCATATTTTATAATATTATCCAGAAAGATACATTTAATTTAGAAACAAAAACAATAGTTTCAGAGGAAAAGTCTACCTATTAAACAGTTCACAAAAATATTTACTATGCTTTTTTTTTTTCCCTGTAAACTGCTATCTTGACCTACACTATCCTTACCTCATAGCCTGACTATTTGTAAACTGACTTTATAAAAGAGATGTAATTTTTTTTTTAAAAAAAGGAACTTTGAGATGACAGTTCAAGACAAAAAGCAACTGAAAAAACATTTTCTTATTTTCTGGTAATTTTAATGATTAGTAGTTGTTTGTGTAAAGGATTCATTTATCAAATCTTACTACTTTTGTTAGTTTAATCAAAACAAAGGAATTCATAAGGCATTTTACATTTTAAACCATATGTTTGACATTTAGAGAAGAGTTAACACCTATCCTTCTGAAACTATTTCAAAAAATTGCAGAGGAGGAAACACTTCCAAACTCATTGTATGAGGCCATCATCACTCTGATTATAAAACAGACAAAGATACCACAATAAAAGAAAATTACAGGCCTATATTACTGAACATAGACACATAAATCTTCAACAAAATACTAGCAAGCTAAATCCAACAATATATTAAAAGGATCATGTACCATGATCAAGTGGTATTTATCCCAGGAATGCAAAGATTTTCCAATATCCACAAATCAGTGTGGATAATATTGAAACACTACATTAATAAACTGAAGAAAAAAAACCATATGATCATCTCAATAGATTCAGAGAAAACTCCTGATAAAATTCAACATCCGTTTATGATAAAAACTCTCCAGAAAGTGGGCATAGAGGGAACCTACCTCAACATAATAAAGATCATATATGAAAGACCTACAGCTAATATCATACTGAATGATAAAAAGCAAAAAGTGTTTCCTCAAAGATCAGGAACAAAGACAAGGATGACTACTCTCTCCACATTTAATGAACATAGTTTTGGAAGTCCTAGCCATGGAAATCAGAGAATAAAAAGAAATAAAAAGAATCCAAACTGAACAAGAGGAATTAAAAGTGTCACTGCTTGCAGATGACTTGATACTCTATGAAGAAAATACTAAAGATGCCACCAGAAAATGACTAGAGCTCTGCGATGCATTCAGTAAAGTCAGAGGATACAAAATTAATACATAAAAATCTGTTCAATTTCTGTACCCTAATGACAAAAGATCAGAAAAAGAAATTAAGAAAAAAATCTCATTTACCACTGCATCAAAAAGAATAAAGTACCTCGGAAAATACTTCTACCTAAGGAGGCAAGAGTTGGACGGTGAAGAAAGCTGAGCACTGAAGAATTGATGCTTTTGAACTGTGGTGTTGGAGAAGACTCTTGAGAGTCCCTTGGACTGCAAGGAGATCCAATCAATCCATCCTAAAAGAGATTAATCCTGGGTGTTCACTGGAAGGTCTGATGTTGAAGCTGAAACTCCAATACTTTGGCCACCTCATACGAAGAGTTGACTCATTGGAAAAGACCCTAATGCTGGGTAGGATTGGGGGTGGGAGGAGAAGGGGACGACAGAGGATGAGATGGTTGGATGGCATCACCGACTCGATGGACATGGGTTTGGGTAGACTGCGGGAGTTGGTGATGGACAGAGAGGCCTGGCGTGCTGCAATTCATGGGGTTGCAAAGAGTCGGACACGACTGAGCGACTGAACTGAACTAAAGGAGGCAAAAGCCCTGTACTCAAAAAACTATAAGATGTTGATGAATTAAATCAAAGATGACACAAATAGATGGAAATATATGCCATGTTCTTAGACTAGAAGAATCAGTATCATTAAAATGACTATAATGCATAAGGCAATCTACAGATTCAATGCAATCCCTATCAAATTACCAATGGTACTTTTGCAGATATAAAGCAAAAACCTTAAAATATGTATGGAAACACAAAAGACTGAATAGTCAAAGCAATCTTGAGAAAGAAAAATGGAGGAGGAATCAGGCTCCCTGATTTCAGACTATACTATAAAGCTATAGTATCAAAAAAGCATGATACTGGCACATAAACAGACACAAAGATTAGTGGCACAGGATAGAAAGCCCCAAATTAAACCCAAACACCTATGGTCAATTAATCTACAACAGGGGAGGCAAGAATATATAAAGGAGAAAAGAT
Organism: Giraffa tippelskirchi; assembly: GCF_054371585.1. Lineage (NCBI taxonomy): Eukaryota > Metazoa > Chordata > Mammalia > Artiodactyla > Giraffidae > Giraffa > Giraffa tippelskirchi. The sequence continues at coordinate 124,817,020 of NC_137276.1, read as the reverse complement.
TGACCCTTCAATAATTGTGTTGGGAAAACTAGACAGCCAATGTAAAAGAATGAAATGAGAACATTCTCTAACATCATTACATAAAAATAAACTCAAAATGGATTAAAGACTAAAATGTAGGACTAGATACTATAAAACACTTAGAAGAAAATATAAACAGAACACTTTTTGACATAAATTGCAGCAATACTTTTTTGGATCCACCTCCTAGAGTAATGGAAACAAATTCAAAAATAAATAAATGGGACTTAATTAAACTCAAAGCTTCTGCATGGCAAGGAAAACCATAAATAAAACAAAAAAGCAACCCACAGAATTGGAGAAAGTATTTGCAAATGATACAATCAACAAGGAATTAATGTCCAAAATTTACAAACAGCTCATGCAGCTCAACATAAAACAAAACAAAACAATAACCCAATCAAAAGATGGGCAAAGATCTAAACAGACATTTCTCCAAAGAAGACATACAGATGGCCAAAGATACATGAAAAGATGCTCACCATCACTAATTATTAGAGAAATGCAAATCAAATCTACAATGAGGTATCACATTGGTCAGAATGACCATCATCAAAAAGTCTACTAACAATAAATGCCGGGAGAGCGTATGGAAAAAAGAATACTCTCCTACAGTTTGTGGGAATGTAAACTGGTACCATCACAATGGAGAACAGTATGGAGGTTTCTAAAAAAAAAAAAAAACTAGAAATAGAGCTACTATATGACCCTGCAATCCCACTCCTGGGCATCTATCTGGAGAAAACCATAATTTGAAAAGATACATGCACCCCAAGTTCCCTGCTGCACTATTTATGATAGCCAAGACAAGGAACCATTCTTGTCCATGGATAGATGAATGGATAAAGAAGATCTGGTACATGTATACAATGGAATACTCAGCCATTAGAAAGAATGAAATAATGCCATTTGCAGCGACATGGAGTGACCTAGAGGTTATCATGCTAAGTGAAGCAAATCAGACAGAGAAAGAGAAATATCATATGATATCACTTAAATGTGGAATCTAAAATGTGAAACAAATGAACTTATTTACAAAGCAGAAATGTATGCACATACTTAGAAAACTAATTTATGGAGAAAGGTGGAAGGGGATAAATTAGGAAGTTGAGATTAACATATCCATATTACTATATCTAAAACAGATAATCAAAAAAGACCTATTATAGAGCACAGGGAACTCTATTCAAAACTCTCTAACAACCTATATGGGTAAAGAAACTGAAAAGGAATAGATATATGTATATGTAAGAGACTTAGTACAGCACAGCACATAACTGAATCACCTTGCTTACAGCAGACTCTAACACAACATTGTAAATCAATTATACTCCAATATAAAATAAAAATTTGAAACAGGAATATACATCCAAAAAGATAAATCACTTGTTTGAACATCACACATTTTAAAGGTACTTATGAATATAAAATAGGAAAATGAAACAATCATAAACATTTGATAAGAAGAAATAGAATTATATATTTCAAATGACAAGATTAAATAATTATAAAACTGAGGCACACTAGTAAAAACAATGTATAGATTGAATTTTAAATCTTTGTTATTAGATTCAAGCATATGTACTATTATGTTCTTTCAATGAACTTTCCCTTTTGTTGTTGTTCAGTCGCTAAGTCACCTCCAACTCTTTGAGACTCCTTAGACTGTAGCACACCGAGCTCCTCTGTCCTCCACTATCTCCCAGAGCTTGCTCAGATTCATGTCCATTGAGTCAGTGATGCTATCTAACCATCTTATCCTCTGCTGTCCCCTTCTCCTTTTGCCTTCGATCTTTCCCAGCATCAGGGTCTTTTCCAATGAGTCGGCTCTTCGCATTAGGTGACCAAAGTATTGGAGCTTCAGCTTCTGCATTAGACCTTCCAATGAATATTCAGGGCTGTTTTCCTTTAAGATTGACTGGTTTGATCTCCTTGCAGTCCAAGGGACTCTCAAGAGTCTTCTCCGGCACCACAATTTGAAAGCATCAGCTCTTCAGTACTCATTTACCATTATGAAATACTGCTCTGTATTTCTGGTAATATTCAAGGTAACTAGCAATGTGGTATTCAATGTCCTAAATTTATCTGATACTAACAAATTTGCACCTGCCTTATTATCATTAGTGTTAGTAACCTATATCTACTCATACTTTTATGTCTATTCCATTTGTAACTTTGTATTAAACTGTGTTTCTTATGGACAATATATAGCTTGGTGTTGGTTGGTTTGTCTATTCTGTCAATCTCTGCCTTTTAATTATAATATTTATAATACTTATGTTTAATGTTATCAATATTGTTGAATTTAAATCTTTCATCATGCTGTTTTCTCTTTTTCCGTCTGATCTTTGTTACCATATATTTTTTCCTTGCCTTCTTTTGCATTAGTTGAGCATTTTGTCTATACTCTTGACTTATTATTTATAACTTTTTTTGATTGCTCAATGGCTTATAATATGAATATATGTTATAGCTTTTTAAAAATAATATTATTCTATTAATATTTCATATATTATGTAAGAATTATTCAACAATATACTTTTCTTCTCCCTCCTATTTCTACTTATAAGTCCCATAATATATTATTATTATTGCTTTAAGCAATTATTTATTCATGTAAAACTTTTCACTGAGATAAAATTCATGTAACCTAAAATGCATCATTTTAAAGTCTACAACTCAGTGACTTTTAGTAAATTTACAATGTTGTGCAACTGCTGTCGTATCTACTTCCAGAATATTTTCATTATCCCCAAATAACCCTGTACCTGTTAGCAGTCACTCCCAGTTCCCTTACCCTGTCACATGGAAACCACTACTCTTTCTGTCTCTATAGATTTGCCTATTCTGGGTATTTTGTATAATTGGAATCATATAATAATTAGCTTTTTTGTGTTTCGTTTCTTGAAATACATTAATGTTTACAAAGTTCATCCATATTGTAGCGTGTATCAAGTCATTCTTTTTGAGTATGATTCCATTGTATGAATAGTCCTATAGATATTCTGTTTATCTGTTATATTCTAGTGGACATGAGTTGTTTTTAACTTTTATTCCTTTTTGTCACTGAATAATATTTCATTGCATGGATATACCACATTTTAAAATCTACCAGTTGTTGGGCATTTGGGTTGTTTCCACTTTTGCGTATTTATGAATAATTTTGCTATGAATATATATATATATACATATATATATATATATATACACATATACGTATGTATGTATGTATGTATGTGTGTGTGTGAAAATATGCTTTCACTTTGCTTGGATATATACCTAGAAGTGGAATTTTGAAGTAATATGGTAAACTCTATGATGAACTACGAAACCATTGTCTACATTGCCTACACCATTTTACTATCTCCAACAGCAATGAATAATGGTTTTAATTTCTCCACACTCTTACCAACAATTGATTTCCTTTTTAGTTTTATGATAATAGCCATCCTAATGAGTGTAAAAAGGTATTTCATTATTGTTTTGATTTGCATTTCCCTGATGACTAATGATGTTGAGTATATTTTCTTGTGATTATTGGCCATTTGCCTATCTTCTTAGGAGAAATGTCTATTCTCCAAATGTCTATTTTGCTTATCTTAAAATTGGGTTCTTTTTCTTAATTTTTTATAGTTTTTTCAAAAAAATACTTAAGATACTAGAGTCATTGTATATATCATTTAAAAATTCTTTTCCTATTGTATAGGTTATGGTTTCACTTTCTTCATAGTGCCTTTTATTGCATAAAAGTTAATTTTGATAAAGTCCAATCAATCATTTATTTTTAAAAAAAATTAAATAATGAGGAAAAACATTATATATTTACCCACATATTAAACATTCTAGTTCTATTCATTTCTATGAGAAGTGAAATTCTATATGACATTTTCTTCCAGCTTCAAGATTTTCCCTAGTATATTTATTGTGCACATCTGCTGGTGACAAAGCCCTTCAAATTTTGTTTATCTGATAATGTAGTAGAGGGAGGTGAGATAGTTAGCTTTGCTTTTTAATATCTCTGTACTGTATTGCTTCATTTTATAACAAGTATGTTTCAATATTATCAAACAAAAATTTTAAAAGAGAAAACTATATTCAACTTCAACAGGGTTAAATTTGCTCTTTAAGGCAATTTTGCCCTTAAATCAGCATGTTACTCATTACAAAGAAAATAATAACATTTTTTGTTTGCTCTTAATTTTTTCCAGATTGGAGTTTCTGTCCTGCTATTTCTTTCAAACCTACCTATTGAATATATTCTGAATAAGAAATCCACTGAGACATTTCTTAGATGGGCAAATAGAGTCAAAATGAGGAAAAAACACTCAAAGAAATTTAGGTCTATCAGTTCTATGATTATGATACCTGTATGGAAAGGTTTCAAAATAGCACATATTTTCTAACTTAATTTCTTTATTATCAAATTTTCTTACATGTATTCAATGAGAATAATAAAAGTATGGAATGATGTTGATAATATAAAGTTGCTTTTGGTTCACAAATGTGTAACTTCGAGTAAGAGAAATTCTACTGAGAAAAATGTTGAAAGCAGTATAAAAATATTGTAGGCTTCCCCCCAGACACTTGAGAATTATTCATGATGCTATTTAACTTCATTAGCATATCACAGACACTTTCTATATCTAGTCTGGAGGAAGAAGTAGGAATGTAATTCAGTATTTATCATTTGAGTTATTTACAGTCTTAAGTAAACAACTGTTATTTCATAGAGTGAGTTACTTTCTGACAGATTGAGGCTTCCTACAGGTAATGAAAAAGAACTAAATTTTAAAAGTGAATTTGATCCATATAGATAACTCAGCCATACACTATGATTTATAGCAGGGAATGGTATTTATTGTGATCTGAAGATATGTTTTTATCCATTCTCTATAGCAACTGGATGACTAATTCTGTGAAAGTGTTTTACCTATAGTGTAGCTGCAATGGACATTATATCAGAATCCATAATTTTGAGTTCTAGATATATTATTAACTAGTCGGATGAGATTGAGTAAGTCATTAAAAATTTCCAAATCTGAGATTACTCACATTTAAAATGAGAGTACAGTTATGACTCTACCCATCACACAAGACTGATGAGAAATCAAAATTATGTTTATAAAAGCAGTTTGTAAACTACAGTGTTCCACACAAATGTATCATTATCACATTAATCATTATTGTACCATTTTCATCCATTACTTTAAAAAAAAAATCTACCTTCTCTTAGAAGAGACTGTATTTTATGTATAAACAAGAAATGCCATATTCCTAACCCCTTCCATAAAAAATGAAAAAGAAAAAAGGAGGAAAGTCTGGTTTAATATCTTAAACATGGAATGATATAGCTTATATGTGGAATCTAAAGAAAAAAATGATACAAATGAACTTATTTACAAAAGTGAAGCAGACTCACAGACTTAGAAAATGAACTATGGTTACCAAAGGGGAAGGGTGGAGGGAAGAGATAGATTAGAAGTTTGGGACTGACATATACACACTGCTATATTTAAAATAGATAACCAACAAGGACCTACTGTAACAAAAATAAAAAATAAAATAAGCAAAGAATATAATTTAATTAATAGATGAGGACATTTGTGTTTCCCATAAAAAGGATAGTACTGACTTATGAACTCAGTTTCCCCTTAATGTCTTCACTACAGCCCAGCTCAAACTGTTGTCTTGCAAGCATTGTCCAGTAGGCATATCTCATCACCTCACCTCTAGTCTCTGCACTCGCTAGTCTGTTCTCCATTCTACCACAAGATTTGCCTTAATAAATGTGATCAGATTATTTATTAATTTGTTTGTATTTAAATCCAAACTTTTAAATTGAAACATGGTTGATATACAATATTATGTTGCTTTCAGATGTACTACATAGTTAATTTATATTTGCATATTATGAAATGATTACCATTATTAATTTAGTAACTCTATGTCCCTATACAAAGTTATTAAAATCTATTCCTAATGCTATGTATTACATCCTTGTGGCTTATTTATTTTGTAACAGAGGTTTGTATCTCTTAATAACCTTAACCTATTCCCCTCTTCCCTTAACCCCTCCTCTCTGGCAACCATCCATTGGTTCTATGAATCTGTTTCTTTTTATTTGTTTGAATTTTTATATTCCACTTATAAGTAATATTACATGGTAGTTGTCTTTTTCTCTCTGACTTGTTTCACTTAGCACAGTACCCTCTAAAGCCTTTTATGATGTTGTAAATGGCAAGATTTATTTTTTTCTGGCTGACTAATATTCCATTACACATATACCACATCTTATTTATCTATTTATCTGTTGGTGGTTATTTAGCTTGCTTCCATGTCTTGGATATTGTAAAGAGTGCTACAACGAACATCAGGTGGCACAGGGATGCATATATCTTTTTGAATTAGTGTTTTTGTTTCCTTTGGATAGATATCCAGAAGTGGATTTGATGGATAGTATGGTCATTCCAGTCTTTATGTGTAAAGGAATCCTATTTTCCATAGTGGCTACACCAATTTATTACTCCAGCATTATTCCAATATTAATATTCATTCCAGTTCTGTGAATAATTCCATTGGTACTTTGATAAGGATTTCATTGAATCTGTAGGTTGCCTTGGATAGTATGGTCATTTTAACAATATTAATTCTTCCATTGATGAGTGCAGTATATTTTTCAATTCGTTTGTGTTGTCTTCACTTTCTTTCATTATTGTCTTATAGTTTTATGAGTTCAGGACTTTTACTACCTTGATTAGACCTAAGTATTTTATTCTTTTGATGAAACTGTGTATCAAACTGTTTTCCTAATTTCTCTTTTTGATAGTTCATTGTTAATATATAAAAAGGCAACAGATTTTTGTATATTAGTTTTTTATCTTGTATCTTTTGTACCCTGATTCTTTTATTAATTATAATAATTTTTTTCATGGCATCTTTAGAACTTTCTATATATAATGTCATGTCATCCGCAGCAACAATTTTACTTCTTTATTTCCAATTTGAATTTCTATTATTTATTTTTCTTGTCTGATCACTGTGGCTAGGACTTCCAATACTATGTTGAATGAAAGTGGTGAGAATGGGCATCCTTATTTTATTCCTGATCTTAGGGAAAGTGCTTTCACCTTTTCAGCGTTGAATGTAATGTTGGCTGTGGGTTTGACATATGTGACTTTTGTCATGTTAAGCTTTGTCCCTTCTATAACCACTTTGCTGAGGATTTTTTAAATCATAAGTGGATGCTGAATTTTGTCTAAAGCTTTTTCTCTATTTATTGGGATGATCATGACTTTTATTCTTCAAACTGTTAATGTTGTGTATCAACACTGACTGACTTGTGGATATTGAATCATCCTTGCATCCCTGAAATAAATCCCACTTGATCATAGTGTATGATTCTTTTAATGTATTGTTGAATTTGGTTTACTAATATTTTGTTGAGTATTTTTACATCTATGTTTATCAGTGATATTGGATTGTGATTTTCTTTTTGTGTGTGTGGCATCTTTATCTAATTCTGGAAATCCAAACTTTTTAACTTGTTTTAGAAGACTTGACCTAACCTTTCTCTCCAGTTTCTGAAACCTCCCTAGTGAGCACTACACATAGTCAAAATATCCAGGATTAATGTAAAATGCTATATAAGATTTATTTCTGTTTATCATCTGAACATTTTAAGAATTTTTAAATAATTCTTTAATATCTGTCACTTTTTAAACACCTCTCTTTTCTAACTGTGTATTTCATGACTTTAATACCAATGACTTTTACGTTAGGTATTATCATATTTTTTCCAAGTGAGGAAATTAAAGCATCAGTGAATCAAATCCCAGAACCTAGAACATACATTTAGTAAGCAATGCCTAAGTATGCTAGATACCTGAGCTCTAACATATCATTTCCCTCGTATTTATTTTTTAAAGATTATAATCTTGGGCATTTTTTTTTCTGAATATAAAACCATAATATTTTGTAAGCAAATGTATCTAAATCTCTTCATAAAATGATAAATATTTGGTTACATTTTTATCTAGTAATTATTGGTAAAAAAATTTTTAAAAAAATATTTGTTTCTTTATTTCTTTTTGGATGTGCTGAGTTTTCATTGCTGGGCTTTTCTCTATTTGTGGCGGTCAGGGGCTACTCTTTGTTATGGTGCATGGACTTCTCACTGCAGCAGCTTCTCTTGTTGCAGAGCACAGACTCTATAGCATGCAGGCTTCAGTAGTTGCAGCGTACAGGTTCAGTAGTTGCAGCTTGTGGGCTCTAGAGCATGGGTTCAGTAGCTGTGGCACATGGGCTTAGTTTCTCCAGGGTATGTGGAGTCTTTCCAGACCAGGGATCTAACCCATGTCCCCTGCACTGGCAAGCAGATTCTTACTGCACCACTAGGGAAATCCCCTATAGTAGTTATTTTTAAATTGTTTATTTTTAATATGTAATTTTTTAGCATGTTACTTGATATTATGAGTATTTAGCATGTCATTAACTATACTTTAAGTAATTTAATGACTGCATGCTATGTCATCATATAGGATGCAATTTATTTAATTGATTTTCTTTGGCCAAATATTTATATTTTAGGACTTTTGTGGCATACTTCCAAATTATTCTCACTTACTGTTTCATCATCAACCTTTTACAACATTAAAAGAGATTCATTTCTTACTGGAGGACTCATCTCCATTGTATATACTTTTATATACTCATTGTATATACTTTTCCTGCTATGTTGTTATCATAATGGATTTTAATAATTTATGTGAACTATTGCAGTAGCTTCATAAATTATTTTCTATTTTCTATACTTACTATTAATACATTCTTCAAACAGTGACTTTAAAACTTTAAAGTATAAAATATTTTATATTTGTATTATTTCATTAATATTTTTATTATTATTTTATTATAATAAAATATTTTATTATTTTATTTTTAACATAATGGTGAATATAATGAAACTCACTATTTTAAAGTATACAACTCATTTGTTTATAGTATATTCACAAAATTGTGTACCAATCACTACTATCTAATTTATAAGCATTTTCATCAAAAGTGCCACATAACCCAGAAATAAAACCACACACTTATGGTCAACTGATTTATGATAAAGGGGACAAGAACATACAACGCAGAAAAGACATTAAGTGGTGCTTGGAAAGCTGGATAGCTAAATGTCTAAAAAATGAAATTAGAACATTCTCTAACACCATATACAACAATAAACTAAAAATAGATTGAAGATCTAAATATAGGACCAGATACTATAAAACTCTTAGAGGAAAACATATGCAGAATACTTTTTGACTTAAATCACAGCAATTTCTTTTTGGATCCATCTCCTAGAGTAATGGAAATAAAAACAAAAATAAACAAATGGGACCTAACTAAACTTAAAAGCTTTTGCACAGAAAGGGAAACCATAGATAAAATGAAGAGACCAACCAATAGAGTAGGAGAAAATATTTGCAAGTGATATTACTGACAACGGATTAGTTTTCCAAATATATAAACAGTTCATACAGCTTAATATCAGAAAACAAACACAATCAAAAATGGGCAGATGACCTTAATAGACATTTCTCCAAAGAAGACATACAGATGTCTAACAGGCACATGAACGCTGCTAATTATTAGAAAAATGTAAATTACAATGAGGTATCACCTTATACTGGTAAGAAAGGTCATTATTAAAATGTCTACAAATAATAAATGTTGGAGAGGGTGTGGAGAAAAGGGAACTCTCCTACACTGTTAGTGGGAATGTATAACGAGTTGGTACAGCCACCATGAAAAACAGTATGGAGGTTCTTTGAACCTAAAAATAGAGTTACTATATGATCCTCCATTTCAATTCCTCAGCATATATCCAGAAAAAAAAAACTCCACAAAACTCTAATTTATGAAGCTACATGCATCCTAGTGTTTACAGCAGCACTAGTCACAATTGCCAAGACATGGAAGCAACCTAAATGTCACTCGACGTATGAGTGAATAAAGAAGATTAGGAAAATATACACAATGGGGTATTACTCTGCCATAAAAAACAGTAAAATAATGCCATTTGCAGCAACATGGATTAACATATTAAGTGAAGTAGATCAGACAGAGAAAAACATATGCCATAGGACATCACTTATATGTGAAATCTAAAAAAAATGATATAAATAAACTTACTATAAAATAGAAATAAACTCAAACATGGTAAACAAAGTTATGGTTACCAAAGGGAAGAGCAGGAGGTAGGGGAAATACATTACTAATTTGGGATTGATAGGTAGATACTATATATAGATACATACTGTATGTATATTCAATATCTATCTATCTACAAACATATCTACTTACCTACCTATCTGTCTATCTATATGTAAATCACTTTGTTGAATACCCAAAACTAATACAACACTGTAAATTAACTATACTTCAATTTAAAAAAATGAAAACTTCCCAACACTAAAAATAACTTAATAACAGGATGAAAATAAACATTTCACTGAAAAAAAGTATTAGGGATAGCCAAATGTATTATCCACCAAATGCAGTTCTTTTCAGTTTAAATGATTGCTGTATAATTCTCCAATTAATAAAAATGGAAGTGGCCCCCCAAATGCCTCATAACCATTAGCAGTCATTCTCCATTCCCCTTTCCCACATTTCTTCTCAATGACTACTCTATTTTCTGTCTGTATGGTTTTGCTTATCTTGGATATTTCATTTAATGGAACCACAGAATATGTGGTTGTTCAGGAGAAGGTCAGCACATCTTTCTTAGGTTACTTAAACTTTGCACATTCCCAGGTAAGGTCTATTTTTCAGACTGGCCCTTGGCCAGCTCCTAGGAGCTGTGTTTTGAGCCCTTGAAATGCTCAACCTGGTAAGAGTGTTTTTGCATGCTGGAGGACTTGAAGCAAGGTGTGTCAGATGATTTATGCTAACAATGTGATTTATGGTGACCACCTATTTTTTGCTCTTGGGGTCTAGAGTCTGAATAGCTAAATTGAGTATCTAAGTGTGAGTAGGTGTCCATGTCTATGAACTGATTCCACATAAAAATTTTGGATACCAAAGCTTATGTCAACTTCCCTGAGTGGTAATACTTTGCTTGTGTTTTCACACATTGTTGTTATGAAAATTAAACACATCCTATGTGACCTCATTTGGAGAGTACACCTGGAAGCTTATACCTGGTTTCTCCCAGATGTCTCTCCATGTACTTTTTCATTTTTGCTGATTTTGATCTGTATCTTTTCACTATGGTAAATCATAACTATAAACATAATAGCTCTGGTTCTTAGGAACTCTTCTAGTGAATCATTGAGACTGAGGTAGTCTTGGAAACCAACGACACAGTGACATTTGTGTTTGGTTTCTTTCATTTAGTGAACCTTTCAAGGTTCATCCATACCATAGCATGTATTAGTACGCCATTCCTCTTTATTGTCAAATAATTTTCCATTGTATGAATTTAGCTCACTTTGTTTATGAATTTACTTATTAATGAACATTTTCGGTGTTTCCAGTTTGGGAATATTACAAATATTGAGGCTGAAAAAATTCATGTACATATTTTTCTATAAACAAATGTTTTAAATTCTCTTTTGTATAACCAGGGTTGGCGTTTCTGGGTCATAAGGTAACTATGTATTTAACTTTTTGAGGAACTGCCAAATTGTTTTCAACAGTGATGCGTCATTTTATACAACTGTGTGTGTGTGCTCAGTCGCTCAGTCATGTCCAATACTTTGTGACCCATGGATTGTAGGCTGCCAGGCTCTTACTTTACAATTTACGTCTAGATTATTATTCATATTGATTTAATTTTTCCACACTGTATAAACAAGGTATTCAATTGAATTATTCCATAGAGACAGTCAAGTCTTAAAATTCTCTTAATAAATTCAGTTCAGTTCAGTTCAGCCGCTCAGTCGTGTCTGACTCTTTGCAACCCCATGAATCGCAGCAGGCCAGGCCTCGCTGTCCATCACCAACTCCCGGAGTCTACCCAAACCCATGTCCATCGAGTCGGTGATTTCATCCTGCCATCTCATCCTCTGTCGTCCCCTTCTCCTCCTGCCCCCAATCCTTCCCAGCATCAGGGTCTTTTCCAATGAGTCAACTCTTTGCATGAGGTGGCCAAAGTATTGGAGTTTCAGCTTCAACATCAGTCCTTGCAATGAACACTCAGGACTGATCTCTCTTAGGATGGACTGGTTGGATCTTTTTGCAGTCCAAGGGACTCTCAAGAGTCTTCTCCAAAACCACAGTTCAAAAGCATCAATTCTTTGGCACTCAGCTTTCTTTAGAGTCCAACTCTCACATCCATACATGACCACTGGAAAAACCATAGCCTTGACTAGACAGACTTTTGTTGGCAAAGTAATGTTTCTGCTTTTCAATATGCTATCTAGGTTGGTCATAACCCTCCTTCCAAGGAGTAAGCGTCTTTTAATTTCATGGCTGCAATCACCATCAGCAGTGATTTTGGAGCCCAAAAATATAAAGTCTGACACTCTATGCACTGTTTCCCCATCTATTTCCCATGAGGTGACAGGACCAGATGCCATGATCTTAGTTTTCTGAATGTTGAGCTTTAAGCCGACTTTTTCACTCTCCTCTTTCACTTTCATCAAGAGGCTCTTTAGTTCTTCTTTGCTTTCAGCCATAAGGGTGGTGTCATCTGCATATCTGAGGTTATTGATATTTCTCCCGGCAATCTTGATTCCAGCTTGTGTTTCTTCCAGCCCAGCGTTTCTCATGATGTACTCTGCATAGAAGTTAAGTAAGCAGGGTGACAATATACAGCCTTGATGTACTCCTTTTCCTATTTGGAACCAGTCTGTTGTTCCATGTCCAGTTCTAACTGTTGCTTCCTGACCTGCATACAGGTTTCTCAAGAGACAGGTCAGATGGTCTGGTATTCCAATCTCTTTCAGAATTTTCCACAGTTTATTGTGATCCACACAGTCAAAGGCTTTGGCATAGTCAATAAAGCAGAAATAGATGTTCTTCTGGAACTCTCTTGCTTTTTTGATGTTTATCACTAAATATCTCTGCTGACATAAGATATTATTTCACCTACACAACAAATTCTTACATATAAATTGTCTGTTGACTCATTAAGTTCTTGGATATCTTGTACTAAATGTATCTTAGATTCTTAATATATTTTGTTGCTCTTGTGACTGGGATCTTATTTCTATTTTACTTTTAGTGGGATTTGCTATTTATATTTATGCTGATTTTGCACTGAAAAAGCTACCTGAGTTTTAATAAATTTCTTCCTGAAGTACAACCTTTAATAGAACTGGTAAGGAGGGAATGTGAGTGGCAAATTCTCTTAGTTTTTGACTAAAAATACCCTCCTTTTATCCATATCTTCATGATACACTTTGTGTATAAAAATTTTTGGTTAATTGATATTTACCTTTAGAACTATGGGAATGTTATTCTAGTCTTCCAGGATTTATTTGGGCAATTGACTGCTGCTGCTAAGTCACTTCAGTCGTGTGCGACTCTGTGCGACCCCATAGATGGCAGCCCACCAGGCTCGGCCGTCCCTGGGATTCTCCAGGCAAGATCACTGGAGTGGGTTGCCATTTCATTCTCCAATGCATAAAAGGGAAAAGGGAAAGTGAAGTCGCTCAGTCGTGTCCGACTCTTCGCGATCCCATGGACTGCAGCCTACCAGGCTCCTCCGTCCATGGGATTCCAGGCAAGAGTGCTGGAGTGGGTTGTCATTGCCTTCTCCAGGGCAATTGACTACTGCAAAATAAATTTTTGTTGTTGTTAATTATGAATTTTTCTTTCTGATAGCATTTATATTTTCTTCTTTATTTTCTTTTAGATACGTAAAATTTCACTAGAATATAGTCAAAGTAAAATTCCTTTAAATTATTGTAACCAGGACTTTTCCAATTCCTTTAATTTTAGGATTCACATTTTTGTAATTGTGGAAAATTCTCAGCCATATTTAAAATTATGGCTTTTCATCATTTGTCTTCTCTTCTGAAACTTCTATTTTTACATATTGTCTTTTTATTATTTCTTCAGTGTTTCTTAAACTCTCTCACATTTTTCATCTCTTCAACTTCCTGTGTTGAAATCTAACTTATTCCCTCAAATATTTCTTCAAATACACTGAATCTTCAGCTATGTATAGTTTATAAATATTTATTGGAGTTTAGTTGATTTACAATGTTGTGTTAATTTCTGCAATACAGCACAAAGAATAACATATATCTAGAAATACATATATCCACTCTTTTTTCAACTTTTTTTCTCATATAGGTCATGGTTGTTGTTGTTCAGTCACTCAGTCATGTCCAACTCTTGCAACCCCATGGACTTCAGCATGTCATGCTTCCCTGTCCTTCACTCTCTCCTAGAGTTTGCCCAAACTCATGTTCAATGAGTCAATGATGCCATTCAACCATCTCATCCTCTGTCACCCCATTCTCCTCCTGCCTTCAATCTTTCCCAGCATCAAGGTCTTTTCCAATGAGTTGGCTCTTTGCATCAGGTGGCCAAAGTACTGGAACATCAGCTTCAGCATCAGTCCTTCCAATAAATATTCAGGGTTGATTTCCATTAGGATTGACTGGTTTGATCTTCTTGCACTCTGAGGGACTCTCAAGAGTTTTCTCCAACACCACAGTGGGAAATCATCAATCCTTCAGCTTTCAGCCTTTTCTTATGATCCAACTCTAACATCCATACATGACTGCTGGAAAAGCCATGGCTTTAACTAGACGGACATTTGTCAGCAAAGTAATGTCTCTGCTTTTTAATATGCTGTCTAGATTGGTCATACTTTTCTTCCAAGGAACAAGTGTCTTTTAATTTCATGGCTGCAGTCACTATCCACAGTGACTTTGGAGCCCAAGAAAATAAAGTCTGTCATTTTTCCATTGTTTCCCCATCTATTTTCCATGAAGTGATGGGACCAGATGCCATGATCTTAGTTTCTTGAATGTTGAGTTTAAGCCAGCTTTTTCACTCTCCTCTTTCACTTTCACCAAGAGGCTCTATAGTTACTCTTTGCTTTCTGACATAAGGGCAGTATCATCTGCATATCAGAAATTACTGACATCTCTCCTCACAATCTTGATTCCAGCTTCAGCTTCATCCAGCCTGGCATTTCTCATGCTATACACTGCATATAAGTTAAATAAGCAGGGTGACAATATACAGCCTTGATGTATTACTTTCTCAGTTTGGAACCAGTCCCTTGTTCCATGTCTGGTTCTATTGCTTCTTGACCTGTATACAGGTTTCACAAGAGTCAGGTAAGGTGGTCTGATATTTCCATATCTTTATGAATTTCCACAGTTTTTTATGATCCACACAGTCAAAGGCTTTAGTGCAGTCAATGTAGCAGATGTTTTTCTGGAATTCCCTTGCTTTTTCTATGATCCAGTGGATGTTGGTAGTTAGATCTCTGTCCCTCTGCCTTTTCTAAATCCAACTTGTACATCTGGAAGTATAAGTTGGTTCACTTACTGTTGAAGCCTGACTTGAAGGATTTTGAGCATTGCCTTACTAGCATGTGAAATGAAAGTAATTGTATGGTAGTTTAAACATTCTTTGGCATTTCTCTTCTTTGGGATTGGAATGAAAATTGACCTTTTCCAGTCCTATGACCACTGCTGAATTTTCCAAATTTGCTGGCATATTGAATGCAACACTTTAACAGCATCATCTTTTAGGATTTGAAATAGCTCAGGTGGAATTCTATCACCTCCACTAACTTTGCTCGTAGTGATGCTTCCTAAGAGACACTTGACTTCACACTCCAGGATATCTGGCTCCAGGTAAGTGATCACTCTATCGTGGTTATCCAGGTCATTAAGACCTTTTTTGTACAGTTCTTCTGTGTATTCTTGCCATCTCTTCTTAATATCTTCTGCTTCAACAGGTCATTACAGAGTATTGATTAGAGTTCCCTGTGTTATACAGTAGTTTCTTATTAGTTATCTAATTTATAATATATATGTATAGTGGTGAGTATATGTCAAACCCAATCTCCCACCTTATCACTTTCATCTTTTCTCCTCTGGTATCCAAAAGTTTGTTTAACTTCTATGCAGAGTACATCATGAGAAACACTGGGCTAGATGAAGCACAAGCTGGAATCAAGATCACTGGGAGAAATATCAATAACCTCGGATATGCAGATGACACCACCCTTATGGCAGAAAATGAAGAAAAACTAAAGAGCCTCTTGAGGAAAGTGAAAGAGGAGAGTGAAAAAGCTGGTTTAAAACTCAACATTCAGATTTTAAGATCATGGCATCGGTCCCATCGCTTCATGGAAAATAGATGGGGAAATGGTGGAAACAGTGACAGACTTTATTTTTTTGGGCTCCAAAATCACTGCAAATGGTGACTGCAGCTGTGAAATTAAAAGACGTTTACTCCTTGGAAGAAAACTTATGACCAACCTAGATAGCACATTAAAAAGCAAAGACATTACTTCGCCAACAAAGGTCCATCTAGTCAAGGCTATGGTTTTTCCAGCAGTCATGTATGGATATGAGAGTTGGACTATAAAGAAAGCTGAGTGCTGAAGAATTGATGCTTTTGAACTGTAGTGTTGGAGAAGACCTTTGAGAGTCCCTTGGGCTGTCCCAGTCCATCCTAAAGGCAATCAGTCCTGAATATTCATTGGAAGGACTGATGCTGAAGCTGAAGCTCCAATACTTTAGTCACCTGATGCAAAGAACTGACTCATTTGCAAAGACCTTGATGCTGGGAAAGACTGAAGGTGGGAGGAGAAGGGGACAACAGAGGATGAGATGGTTGGATGGCATCACCGATTCAATGGACATGAGTTTGGGTAAACTCCAGGAGTTGGTGATGGACAGGGAGGCCTGGTGTGCTGAAGTCCATGGGGTCTCAAAGAGTTGGACACAACTGAGTCACTGAACTGATGCCAAGAGGTGGTATATATCATTCTGCCCACTTTGCATTGTTTAGAATTCACATGACCTCATGAAGCTATAAGAAAAACTGGAAAAATATATGATATCTGAGTAAGAGGGAAAACAATAATGTATATTTGTGAACATAATAATCTCTGCCACAACTTTTTCTGTGTTTTCCATTCCCCATGCTCATCTTAGGAATATTTGCATCACTTCTTGTTCTCATCACATTATTAATATACTACATATAGATCTTCCTCAACTAGTGATGAGATTCAGCTCAGTTTAGTTCAGTTGCTCAGTCGTGTCTGATTCTTTGCTACCCTATGGACTGCAACACATCAGGCTTCCTTGTCCATCACCAACTCCCGGCACTTGCTCAAACTCATGTTCATTGAGTCAGTGAGGTCATCTAACCATCTTGTCCTCTGTGGTCCCCTTCTCCTCCTGCATTCATTCTTTCCCAGCATCAGGGTCTTTTCCAAAGAGTCAGCTCTTCACATCAGGTGGCCAAAGTATTGGAACTTCAGCTTCAGCATCAGTCCTTCCAATGAACATTCAGGGTTGATTTCTTTTAGAATTGACAGGTTTAATCTCCTTGCAGTCCAAAGGATTCTCAAGAGTCCTCCCCAACACCGTAATTCAAAAGCATCAATTCTCCAGCACTCAACCTTCTTTATGGTCTAACTCTCACATCCATACATGACTACTGGAAATTTATGATTCAAATTTATAATTCTGAAAGAGCCACTCCAAGAATCTCCAAGCACACAAACAAACCCATCTTAGAGAATCTCTGTGATAACTCAGTCTTAAGTCAGAAATATAAACACAAAAACTAGTGGGCCATAAAACTCTGAAGAAGCAAGTTTACTGAAATCAGCGTCACGAGAGTAAATATTTTCTCAGTTCAGTTGAAGCAATTTTACATTTAACTTATTTTTGATTTCCCATTTTGAAAAATAATTGTAATCATTTGTCTAACCTGCTTTACTGCATAATAGTGTATTTTAAAGTGGTTTGCTATATTTGAGTAGCTTTGCCAATAACAAATTTCTGATTTGTGGCAGATATTAGTAAGGGCAAAACCCAGACTTGGCTTTTAGAAGCTGCAGTGAAGCTCCCATTCCTCTATATTTGGAGAACCTTAAAAAAGACAAATTACTGAAAGGCTGTTTTCTGAGCGCTATATAGTCCTCATTTTCAAAGACATGGATCATTTATTTTTTTTCTGGAAAACTTCACCAGGTTATCTCTATTTGAGAGCCAATCACTGACTCTTTACTGTCATGACTTATTAACCCTAATATCAGTTTTAAATGTCACATTAGACCTTAATGATAATATGTGTTATTCTTTTACAGCAGTTCAATCTGTTTCAAAGTTATTACAAGGACCAAGTTTTCACTGGATTTTCACTATGTCTCTCTTATGTGACGAATGTATGTTTTACTACCTTGTGTTTATTAATCATCCCTATCTTTCATTTTTTTAGGTGTAAGAATGATAGATTACTCAGTGTCTTGGAAACTGAGTTTATTTTCTTCAGAAATAAAGACTAGAACTTTTCAACCCTTTAGTTTTCTTCTTTAAAAGTCAACATCTTCTTTCTCAGAAATACTGAAGCTTGGTAGCCAATGCCTTTTTATGCTCATTTAAGAAACTTGAATGGAAAGCAATTTCCTCCATTTGTTCAAATTCCTGGATCCCCAAGGGATGAACAGGGCTTAGTCTTGAACTCTTATAGTATAGATTGTGTTAGCAACACATTGGTATCCAGCAGATTTAATCTCAGAACTATTTTCACATTTTTGTTTATATTTTATATTGGTACATGGGCAAATGTTTTCTTTTTTTCTTGGCTTTTTCTCTGGATTTTCATAAATGTATGTTTGAAAAGAGTTGAGAAAAATATACAAGACAATTTAATTTAAAAAATGGAATGTTACAGAATTTTATCATCCCTAATTGGCTTCATTTGCTTATATCTACAGCAAGACCTGGTTAGCATATTATTTCAAGATGGCTCATTTTCTCTGTTTATGTCATCACATACCAGCTAGCATTATGTAGTAGATGTAGGATTAAATATGCTTCTAAACTCACTTGTGGGTGAAAGATAGTCTTATTTTAGGCAGCAGTCAAGAAATTCTGTTGGCTTTATTGAGAACTGACAACAGAGTTTCCATACTACGTGAGAAATGTTTAGCAAGGCTATTTCTTAGCCTCAAGGGTTCTGAGGTGAAGAGGTTCTGTACATTTCAGTGACATAGTGGCTACAGGGTATAGTTTAAAGGACACTGAGTCAGCAGGGCTGGGTGGCAATGCTGAGATTCTGTCTCAACTACTTGAGCTTAGATTTCAACTATGACCTGGGGAGGCAGGACTATATTGTTACTGAGAGCACGTTTGGCCTCTACAATCATTCATTTTATAATAGACCCTTGAAATGTGTCATTTCTTTTTAGCTGCCTCATGTGCAGCACGTGGGATACTAGCTCCCTGGGCAGGGATTGAACCCATACCTCCAGCACTGGAAGCACAAAATATGTCATTTGTGAAGCTGGATACTTCTCAGTCCAGTTCTAAATTATGACAAATGCTTTAAATTATTTAATTAACAAAATCACTGGGTGACCCATCTATTCACTATTACATATCTGATCTACAGAAAATCACCAAGTATTTTCTGGTGAAGCGACTCAGCTTTTCTAAACAGACTTAGCACTAAGGTTGATGAGACTTCCATTCCCTGTATAGGCAATTGACACCATTGGGTACCTCTGATATTCTATTCTGACTTGACTGTGTCCTAATGTTTCTGTCAGCCTGCTAAGCACCCTGGATTTCTATCTCCTTAAAGATCTATCCTAGATATTAGAAGCATTTTTCGTAAGCCATGTGGCTTACTCTTTTATTAAGGTTAATCCCTGGGGCATAAACATGTACATATACACATCCCCTTTGATCTGTCTCTGTAATTTCCCTTCTCCCTTTCTATCATTGCTAGCCTCATCTTTTGAGCGTTTAAACTTCTTCTAATCCATTTTCTGCCTTTTGGAAAATCATGCAGCCATTTCCTGGGTGCTTATTTCATTCTTGAAACACAATTCTGAAATACTTTGCTAGTTTATTCCAAAAAGGATAATGTAACTCATTTCACTGAAAGTTGCTGTCTCCTTTTCTTTCCTCCCTCTTTTACCTTACCTCTGGCTTTCCCCTTCTCTATTACAACCAGATCCCCTTTCAGCTGCTGAAAGATCCCCTTTCAACTGCTCTTCCTCTCTCCCTTCCATGTAATTTTTCAGGAACAAATGTGACAGAAAGCTCTCATGTGTTAACTGACAACTGTGATTAATTGATAGTGACTAACCATCAAGAGAAGTGTGTGAAGAAAGATGAAAAGGCTGCATCCATGTTTATTGGGAAGGAGTTCTAAGGTTAGTATAGGTAAAGTTTGCTGTGGGTATGGGACAACTAAATGAAGGAAAAGAGGCCTGCTTTTGGAGTCTTCCTACTCTGCCCCAGAACTACTCACTATGGGACAGTCCAATCTGAATGCCTTGAAAACAATGACATTTATGTGATGTAATATATTATTTTTACTATTCCAGCCTCCTTTGTAATAATAAGTTCTATTTGTTGATGAGCTGGAAGATTTTAGTGATGACACTTTATGGTACAAGTATTGTAACTTTCCCCTTGAGAAGCAATAGGCTACCCACTCCACTATTCTTGGGCTTCCCTGGTGGCTTAGTCGGTAAAGAATCCACCTGCAATGAGGGAGACCTGGTTTCAGTTCCTGGGTTGGGAAGATCCCCTGGATGAGGGCATGGCAACCCATTCCAGTATTCTTGCCTGGAGAATCCCATGGACAGAGGAGCCTGGTGGGCAATAGTCCATAGGGTTGCAAAGAGTCGGACACGACTGAGCAACTAAGCGCAGCACAGCACACATTGTAGCTTTCATCTTGCTTTAAACTGTGTTAAGCAACTTAACCAGTAACAAGAATAGAGTCTGACCACTTGAGGAGGAGGATGTCTCTGATGAGTATAATAGGAATCAACTGTGTATTTTAGTTGCCTTCAGCTGTGTCCAACTCTTTGTGACCCCATGGACTGGAGCCTGCCAGGTTCCTCAGTCCATGGAATTCTTCAGGCAAGAACAGAGGAATGGGTTGCCATTTCCTTCCGCAGAGGATCTTCCTGACCCAGGGATCGAATCCCGGTCTCCTGCATTCCAGGCAGATTCTTTACCACCTGAACCACCAGAGTCAAGAATCAATTACTCCTAAGATATTTCCTAACATTGAGATACTGTGACTCTCGGACAGATTTGTAGATATTTCTATTATTATCCAAAGATTGAAGGCAGGAGGAGAAGGGGACGACAGAGGAAGACATGGTTGGATGGCATCACTGACTCGATGGACATGGGTCTGAGCAAGCTCCGGGAGTTGGTGATGGACAGGGAAACCTGGCGTGCTGCAGTCCATGGGGTCGCAGAGTCGGACATGACTGAGCAACTGAACTGAACTATTATTATTCAAAGGTCAGTGGTTACCTGCAGATTAGGGGTTGACAAACTTTTTTTTTTTCGTAAAGAGCCAGTTGGTAAGTATTTTAGACTTTGTTTGCCGCTTGTGAGATCTTGGTTGCATATAATTCTTTTTTATTAAACACCCTTTAAAAATGGAAAAACTGTTTTTAAAGTTTAGGCCTTAAAAGTTTGCCAACTTCTGTTTCAGTTTATAACATCAGAGAAACTGTTGTACATAGAGTTTTATGAGTTTTTTCCTCTAAATAAGAATATTCTCACCTAATGGACTTAAAATTTTCAATTACAAAATTTAATTTAAAGATATCCCAAGATATGTGATAGAAAAATACAATTATTTTATGGTAAACAAAGCTTTGATTTTGTCTTCATCGTAAATAAGAACATATTGAAAATTAAAAAGAAAGTTATTAAAAATATTCCTATTTGAACAAGTTCCCAGAGAGTAAAGGTTTTAAACCACAATGTAAAACTGATCATCTTCAGTGTTACCAAACTTACTGTTTACTTGAAACTCATTGCTTTGTTCACATCTACACCATCTTACTATATGTCAATGTGCAACAAAAACAGTTTTTATCAAATTCCATTCTGATGATAACAGACACTAACATGTAACAAATCAACATTAAAAATGCTGCTGGACAGTGATAAGAATCAAATATCATTTAAACAATACTCCCTTTGTAGATATAAAAGTCTTTTCATCTAGGAAAGAGAAACAACAGATGCTTTCAGAAACACCAAAATTAGTTGGAAGAGCCTAAACATTCATTAGTAGCTCAGTGGTAAAGAATCCACCTGCAATGCAAGTGACCCGGGTTCAATCCCTGGATCACGAAGATCACCTGGAGAAGGAAATGGCAACCCACTCAAATATTCTTGCCTGGAGAATTCCATGAACAAAGGAGCCTGTCAGACTACAGTCCATGGGGTGGCAAGAGTCAAACACGATTTGGAGACTTAACACTCATTAGAAATAATTGAAATAAATAGAAAGCTTGATTCGTAGCAGATTTTGATATTATATTCAATTATTCATAATTATGAATAAAAAGATTCACAATTTATTACTTGTAAATCATATGCTAATTGAAAATAGATGACCAATTAGAAATTAACCCACTCTAAGTTGCTACCTTGCCTTTTCTGAATTCTACCTCTTCACATGTAATAATGATAAACAATTTAGTGATTCTGAAACAAACAAACCAAATATATACGGGTTTAAGTCTTCTCAGTTCTAAGTAAGAAGGTCTCTTTTTACTTTTGCAGACTATTCATGGTAGGAGAGAATTATGATTTTGTTCTGTAGTGTAAATAAAGTTAAGAGACATTTGTTACAGAATTTCTCAAAACATTTTGTGTTGGAGAGCCTGATCAATCATTCATGTATGTGGGTTATTATTTTTATGTTGCTCCTTTTTTCCACCAAATAAACAATTGATAAGTAACCTGCCTGAAGATTCAATACAAATCACAAATACACACTCAAGAACAAGAACTACTTGATATTATTTTTAAAACTCCTGAACAGAAAGTTTGTTACTTTTTGTGTTCCAAAGGAAATCCAATGTACTCATATCTCAAAAACCTTTTGGTGCAGACTTGTATTTTTAACAAGAGGATAAAAATCAATTACATGTTTTCTTTTCTAAAGGATTTTTTTTTTTTTTTTACTTAATGCTTCCAATATTAATTTCTTCCTGATTTATGAGTTACTTTATTTGTGGAAAATTACTCTGGGCCAAATACTAAAGCATGGAAAGGTAAACAGGTTTCAGTCTCATCAATTTTGCTTTCTTTTATTTGGTAAAATGTATTTTCATTCAATAAATGCTAATTACTCACCAATTAAATGTAAAGCCCTAAGTTATAATAGGCATATTATAAGATACCAAGACAGGTGGTCCTTGTTCTAAAAATTCTTAGTTCTCATAAGTATGACAATTGAGTCACCCAAAACAATATTGAAATAAGCAGACCTATCATTTGATATATTATAAACAAAATAAAACCATTTCTATGTTGATTATTCACTGGATCTTGGTCTTGCTGTATAATGATTGAGCAGCTGCTGTCTAAATGTGTCCTTCTTAGATTTCTTGTTACATATGTGACAATAAGAAAGCTTACTCTTAAAATTAGCTGCTGATACATGAAGAAGAGAGGGGCACACAGATGTAGTTCCTAAGAAGTTCACAAACTAGAAATAGATTGCCAAGCAACTCTGAAGCCAATTATGAAAATGGAACATTAATAGAAGTGCTTTGAAAACATGCCACATTTCTGAAATAAATAATTCAATTTTTTAAAGGTCTGTTAATGCTCTAGTGCTTTTATATAGATTATTTACCTAGATAAAGAAACTTGTGATAGTGTTTTATCATTCTCTTTTATTTAGAAATGATTTTCTATTCTGTGGAGTGTGTAAGGTGTGATTACACATTTGGGGAGCAATTAAAGTTCTTCCTCATCCTTACAGTGACTCCTTCTAGACAGAACTATAAACAAACAGCCTAGTCATCTGTGGGAGCAAGGATGCACATGTTTGATTAATGGTTGGCACCGATGACACCTGGAATCCAAACAGTTGGAGTCATACCTCAGGAAATGCTTCAAGGACACGAGGAAGCACCATTGAAGCAACACGGATGCTGATAACAGACATAGTTACATCCAGGATGAAAACTATGAATAAAGGAAGTAACTGCATTTAAATAGAAACCAGAGGGCAGAATGCAGAGCAGGAAAGGGGCTAGAAAGGAACAAAAGCAATGGGCCTGGCAAGCAGCACCTGCTCTCATGAGTCATCCCGCTGTTCTACCCCTTCCCCTCCTTTTAAGAGTCTCTGGCTGGCTGGCTCCTTTTCAGTCTTCTCTGCTTCAGACGGAGGTCCCCCAGTCATTCTCTCCTTTGACCTCTGTTCATCCTGTATTTAACTGAAGAATCTCCATGGCTTGCTCATTTAGGATTTCTTTCTTCCTTGTTTTTTTCTCTTTCACTCTTTTTTTTATTTACAGAGGATGAGATCCATATTTCTAAGATTTTTTTAAAAAATGTATGGATTCATTTAAAAGAACTGGATATTTATGTCTGGATAGAGAATCCCAGAGACGGGGGAGCCTGGTGGGTTGCCATCTATGGGGTCACACAGAGTCAGACACGAGTGAAGTGACTTAGCAGCAGCAGCAGCAGCAGCAGTGGCATTTAGACTGACAACACTTAATGAGCTGGGACTCACTTATGAAAGGGGTCTGTTACTGTGAGTCTCAGCTGGCCATGGTAGTCACGGCAAGATTTCTAAGGAAACAGAGGTTAAAACTATGCATCAAGTATGTTCATGTGTGTTTTGTGAGGCTCAGTTTATTTGTATCGAAAATGAAGCTGATATCACGTTATTGAGGATGGAAATTGACCTCACTGAGAGGTGACATTTTGAAATGATACTTATGAAGAAGTATCTATGTTTTATAATCATGTAAAGGTTTTTGTCCTTTAGATATGTTTTCAAAATTATGTTCTGATGTAGCTTGGATGTATATTTCCCAGTCCTCAAAGATTTATTTCAAATGAAAAAAAAGCACATGATCCTACTAACGATGGTTACTGAGGAAACAGACAACATAAAATTATTTTATATGACTCTCAGCTAAGCTAGTGATCTGAAGATAGGAGAAAAAGCTTAGTTTTCTTCAGAAAGTAAAAACAGAGACATACCTGATAGGCATAAACTATACTGTTACTGAAAGACACAATAATTACAAATATTCATGTTGCTGTTGAGTGAATGTATCATATAGCTTTGATTTCTTGTCAGCCTCATGAGTAAAAACTGTGAGTTTTTTCTACAGTAGAATTAGTGGATAGTAAGTGCTGTTAATAGTAAGGTCTTTGACAGTCAAAGTCTCGTTGGTTAGAGAGTTAAAGAAAATCATGACTTAATGGTTTATATATTAAAATATAGGTAACTTTCTAAAAAGTGGTTATAAAATTTAAAAATCCTTCACTATTGTCAGGGAACATTCAGCTTTAAGGGATCCAATATGTTATTCTTTTTTTTTTTTTGTAAGGGGCCACTTCTCTGTCCAAATAGGCTCGTCATTTTTTCAAGTTATTTTAATAATTGTATTGTTTGTTAAATGAGCAGTGGCCCCTAGGAAAAATGTGGAATATATATTTGAGTTTGTCATTGTATAAGTAAATCTCTTCCTATTAAATTAAGGGGTGTATCTATCACATACGGTTGTAATGTAGGCGAGTCTTCTGGTCTCTCACGTGGATATATTTGGACACTTTGATAAACCTCTTGTATTTTGGTTTGAGAAACTCCTGCAACTTGGCAAGAAATTCTCTGTATAGGCCAAGATTTGGGCCATAAATGTTTGGAAATAATAGTAATATTGGATCCAGTATCAAGAAGACCAGAAAATCTTTTGTCATTAATTTTGATATTTATATTTGGTCATGCATATTTAGATATTATTGATGTCCATAAGGATTGTTTTTAATCTGTATTACCAAATTTATCTGTCTGTATACCATAAGAGGAGTTAATAGAAATGTAAGATAAAAGAAGTAATTGGGCAATCCTTTTTTCAAATGGCTCTTATCTCCACAAATAAAATATCTTTCATTTTTCCTTTTAAAGGTAGCAGCCATTGCTTCAGCTAACATTTGTATTTTCTGAGTTTTCGATCTTAAGTTGTGATAAGCCTTTAAATAATTAATAACATTTCTGGTCTCATGTATCGGAGCGATGGCTCTCTGACATTTCTGATTTGCATTTTCATATGTAAGCAGTTTTTCTAATTGTACTTTGGCTTTCTCTCTGACAACACTATGGGAGATAGTAACTCCCAGTCTAGCTAAAAAATCAGCATAGGCTTCATTAGGCCCTTGTGATATCTTTGTGTAGCTATCTTTAGGTTTTCTTTGAGGAGTAATTTGATCCCAAGCTTCAAGGGCAACTTCTTTCAATTGCTCATGCAACAAAGGAGGACATTGTATCTGAACTTCCACCAAATCAAATTGTCCTGTACCAGTTAACATTTAAAAAGTAATTTGGTGCTCCCTTCGGCAGCACATATACTAAAATTGGAACGATATAGAGAAGATTAGCATGGCCCCTGCGCAAGGATGACACGCAAATTTGTGAAGTGTTCCATATTTTTCAAGGGCCAACAAGTTCCAGAGTAAGATACACCACTCAAATTCTCCAGCAACACAGGAACATAGCCCTGAGCTTCAATATACAGGCTGCCCAAAGTCACACCGGAGAAGGCAATGGCACCCCACTCCAGTACTCTTGCCTGGAGAAGCCCATGGACAGAGGAGCCTGGTGGGCTGCAGTCCATGGGGTCGCTAAGAGTCGGACACAACTGAGCGACTTCACTTTCACTTTTCACTTTCATGCATTGGAAAAGGAAATGGCAACCCACTCCAGTGTTCTTGCCTGGAGAATCCCAGGAACGGGGGGAGCCTGGTGGGCTGCCGTCTATGGGGTTGCACAGAGTCAGACACGACTGAAGCGACTTAGCAGCAGCAAAGTCACACCAAACCCACTGACATCTCAAAACTCATTACTGGATACTTCATTGCACTCCAGAGAGAAGAAATCCAGCTCCACCCACCAGAACACCGACACAAGCTTCCCCAACCAGGAAACCTTGACAAGCCACCTGTCTAACCCCACCCACAGCAAGGAACCTCCACAATAAAGAGGAACCACAAACTGCCAGAAAACAAAAAGGCCACCCGAACCACAACAATATAAACAACATGAAAAGGCAGAGAAATACCCAGCAGGTAAAGGAACAGGATAAATGCCCTCCAAATCAAACAAAAGAGGAAGAGATAGGGAATCTACCAGATAAAGAATTCCAAATAATGATAGTGAAAATGTTCCAAAATCTGGAAAACAAATTGGAGTTACAGATAAATAACCTGGAGACAAAGATCGAGAAGATGCAAGAAAGGTTTAACAAGGACTTAGAAGAAATAAAAGAGTCAATATATAATGAATAATGCAATAAATGAGATCAAAAACACTCTGGAGGGAACCAACAGTAGAATAATGGAAGCAGAAGATAGGATAAGTGAGGTAGAAGATAGAATGATAGAAATAAATGAACAAGAGAGGAAAAAAGAAAAAAGAATGAAAAGAAATGAGGACAACCTCAGAGACTCTGGGACAATGTTAAACCCACCAACATGTGAGTCATAGGAGTCCCAGAAGAAGAAGACAAAAAGAACGACCATGAGAAAATACTCGAGGAGATAATAGTTGATAACTTCCCTAAAGTGGGGAAGGAAATAATCGCCCAAGAACAAGAAACCCAGAGAGTCCCAAACAGGATAAACCCAAGGCGAAACACCCCAAGATACATAATAATCAAATTAACAAAGATCAAACACAAAGAACAAATATTAAAAGCAGCAAGGGAAAAACAACAAATAACACACAAGGGGATTCCCATAAGGATAACAGCTGATCTTTCAATAGAAACTCTTCAGGCCAGAGGGAATGGCAGGACATAATTAAAGTGATGAAAGAAAATAATCTACAGCCCAGATTATTGTATCCTGCAAGAATCTCATTCAAATACGAAGGAGAAATCAAAAGCTTTACAGACAAGCAAAAGCTCAGAGAATTCAGCACCACCAAACCAGCTCTCCAACAAATGCTAAAGGATCTTCTCTAGACAGAAAACACAGAAAGGGTGTATAATCTTGAACCCAAAACAATAAAGTAAATGGCAACAGGATCATATTTATCAATAATTACCTTAAATGTAAATGGGTTGAAAGCCCCAACCAAAAGACAAAGACTGGCTGAATAGATACAAAAACAAGACTCCTATATATGTTGTCTACAAGAGACCCACCTCGAAACAAGGGACACATACAGACTGAAAGTGAAGGACTGGAAAAAGATATTTCATGTAAATAGAGACCAAAAGAAAGCAGGAGCAGCAATACTCATATCAGATACAATAGACTTTAAAACAAAGGCTGTGAAAAGAGGCAAAGAGGGACACTACATAATGATCAAAGGATCAATCCAAGAAGAAGATATAACAATTATAAATATATATGCAGCCAACATAGGAGCACTGCAATATGTAAGGCAAATGCTAGCAAGTATGAAAGGGGAAATTAACAATAACACAGTAATAGTGGGAGACTTTAATACCCCACTCACACCTATGGACAGATCAACTAAACAGAAAATTAACAAGGAAATACATACTTTAAATGATAAAATAGACCAGTTAGACCTAATTGATATCTACAGGTCATTTCACTGCAAAACAATGAATTACACCTTTTTCTCAAGCGCACACGGAATGTTCTCCAGAATAGATCACATCCTGGGCCATAAATTTAGTCTTGGCAAATTCAAAAAAATTGAAATCATTCCAAGCATCTTTTCTGACCACAATGCAGTAAGATTAAATGTCAATTACAGAAGAAAAACAATTAAAAACTCCAACATATGGAAGCTGAACAACACACTGCTGAATAATCAACAAATCACAGAAGAAATCAAAAAAGAAATCAAAATATGGATAGAAATGAACGAAAATGAAAACACAACAACCCAAAACCTATGGGACACTGTAAAAGCAGTGCTAAGGGGAAGATTCATAGCAATACAGGCTCACCTCAAGAAACAAGAAAAAAGCCAAATAAATAACCTAACTCTACACCTAAAGCAACTAGAAAAGAAAGAAATGAAGAAACTCAGGGTGAGTAGAAGGAAAGGAATCTTAAAAATTAGGGCAGAAATAAATGCAAAAGAAACAAAAGAGACCATAGCAAAAATCAACAAAGCCAAAAGCTGGTTCTTTGAGAAGATAAATAAAATTGACAAGCCATTAGCCAGACTCATCAAGAAACAAAGGGAGAAGAATCAGATCAACAAAATTAGAAATGAAAACGGAGAGATCACAACAGACAACACAGAAATACAAAGGATCATAAGAGACTATTATCTGCAACTATATGCAAATAAAATGGACAACTTGGAAGAAATGGACAAATTCTTAGAAAAGTACGACTTCCCAAAATTGAACCAGGAAGAAATAGAAAATCTCAACAGACCCATCACAAGCAAGGAAATTGAAACTGTAATCAGAAATCTTCCAGCAAACAAAAGCCTAGGGCCAGATGGCTTAACAGCTGAATTTTACCAAAAATTTAGGGAAGAGCTAACACCTATCCTACTCAAACTCTTCCAGAAAATTGCAGAGGATGGTAAATTTCCAAACTCATTCTATGAGGCCACCATCACCCTAATACCAAAACCTGACAAAGATGCCACAAAAAAAGAAAACTACAGGACAATATCACTGAGGAACATAGATGCAAAAATCCTTAACAAAACCCTAGCAAACAGAATCCAACAACACATTAAAAAGATCATATATCATGACCAAGCGGGCTTTATCCCAGGGATGCAAGGATTCTTAAATATGTGCAAATCAATCAATGTAATACACCACATAAACAAAATGAAAAATAAAAACCATATGATTATTTCAATAGATGCAGAGAAAGTCTTTGACAAAATTCAACATCCATTTATGATAAAAACCCTCCAAAAAGCAGGAATAGAAGGAACATACCTCAACATAATAAAAGCTATATATGACAAGCCCACAGCAAACATTATCCTAAATGGTGAAAAACTGAAAGCATTCCCCCTAAAGTCAGGAACAAGGCAAGGTTGCCCACTCTCACCACTACTACTCAACATAGTTTTGGAAATTTTTGCCACGGCAATCAGAGCAGAAAAAGAAATAAAAGGAATCCAGGTTGGAAAAGAAGAAATAAAACTCTCACTGTTTGCAGATGACATGATCCTCCACATAGAAAACCCTAAAGACTCCACCAGAAAATTACTAGAGCTAATCAATGAATATAGTAAAGTTGCAGGATATAAAATTAACACACAGAAATCCCTGGCATTCTTATACACTAACAACGAGAAAACAGAAAGAGAAATTAAGGAAACAATTCCATTCACCATCTCAACGAAAAGAATAAAATACTTAGGAATATATCTACCTAAAGAAACAAAAGACCTATATATAGAAAACTATACAACACTGGTGAAAGAAATCAAAGAGGACACAAATAGATGGAGAAATATACCGTGTTCATGGATCGGAAGAATCAATATAGTGAAAATGAGTATACTACCCAAAGCAATCTATAGATTCAATGCAACCCCTATCAAGCTACCAACGGTATTCCTCAGAGAACTAGAATAAATAACTTCACAGTTTGTATGGAAATACAAAAAACCTTGAATAGCCAAAGCAATCTTGAGAAAGAAGAATGGAACTGGAGGAATCAACCTGCCTGACTTCAGGCTCTACTACAAAGCCACAGTCATCAAGACAGTATGGTACTGGCACAAAGATAGAAATATAGATCAATGGAACAAAACAGAAAGCCCAGAGATAAATCCACACATCTATGGACAACTTATCTTTGACAAAAGAGGCAAGAATATACAATGGAAAAAAGACAATCTCTTTAACAAGTGGTGTTGGGAAAGCTGGTCAGCCACTTGTAAAAGAACGAAACTAGAACACTTTCTAACACCATACACAAAAATAAACTCAAAATGGATTAAAGATCTAAAAGTAAGACCAGAAACTATAAAACTCCTAGAGGAAAACATAGGCAAAACACTATCTGACATAAACCACAGCAGGATCCTCTATGACCCACCTCCCAGAATATTGGAAATAAAAGCAAAAATAAACAAATGGGACCCAATTAAAATTAAAAGCTTTTGCACAACAAAGGAAACTGTAAGCAAGGTGAAAAGAGCCTTCAGAATGGGAGAAAATAATAGCAAATGAAGCAATGGACAAACAATTAATCTCAAAAATATACAAGCAACTCCTGCAGCTCAATTCCAGGAAAATAAACGACCCGATCAAAAAGTGGGCCAAAGAACTAAACAGACACTTCTCCAAAGAAGACATACAGATGGCTAACGAACACATGAAAAGATGCTCAACATCACTCATTATCAGAGAAATGCAAATCAAAACCACAATGAGGTACCATGTCATGCCCGTCAGAATGGCTGCTATCCAAAAGACTACATGAAATAAATGCTGGAGAGGGTGTGGAGAAAAGGGAACCCTCTTATGCTGCTGGTGGGAATGCAAACTAGTTCAGCCACTATGGAGAGCAGTGTGGAGATTCCTCAAGAAGCTGGAAATAGAACTGCCATATGACCCAGCAATCCCATTGCTGGGCATACACACTGAGGAAACCAGAATTGAAAGAGACACGTGTACCCCAATGTTCATCACAGCAGTTTATAATAGCCAGGACATGGAAGCAGCCTAGATGCCCATAGGCAGATGAATGGATAAGGAAGCAGTGGTACATATCCACAATGGAATATTACTCAGCCATTAAAAAGAATACATTCAAATCAGTTCTAATGAGGAGAATGAAACTGGAGCCTATTATACAGAGTGAAGTAAGCCAGAAAGAAAAACACCAATACAGTATACTAACACATATTTATGGTATTTAGTTAATTGTAAAAGATAACCCTGTATGCGAGACATCAAAAGAGACACAGATAAATAGAACAGTATTATGGACTCTGTGGGAGAGGGCAAGGGCGGGATGATATGGGATGATGGCACTGAAGCATGTAAATTATCATATGTGAAAGGAATTGCCAATCCAGGTTCGACGCATGATACAGGGTGCTCAGGGCTGGTGCACTGGGATGACCTGGGGGGATGGGATGGGGAGGGAGGTGGAAGGGGGCTTCTGGAAGGGGAACACATGTACACCCATGGTGGATTCATGTCAATGTATGGCAAAACAATTACAATATTGTAAAGTTAAAAAGTAGATAAATAAACTAATTTAAATTAAAAAATAAAATAAAATAATAGTAATTTGGTTTTGGGGAGCACCAGCTTGAGCATTGGAATTGGCATGATCTCGGGCCACATCATGAAACCACATTATCTATTGAAGATATTCTCCTGGTTTAAGAAGAGCTTTTATCAAAATTCACCAATCATAAGGAATAAAATTTCCAATAGAAGATGCCATAGCGTTTAGAAGTTCTTTAGTGAAAGGTGAATGAGGGCCGCACATAGTTACAGCCTTTTTCATTTGTTGCATGTGAGAAAAATCAATGTCTTCATATTGAGGTATTAGTTGTCCTTGAGTGTTAATATTTCTTAACACAGGAAAGGCAAAAAGATCATTGGCCTCAGAGACTCGAGATTGCAAAGCCAGTAAATCAGAAAGCCTTCATCGTGAAGGAGAATGAGTGGATTGTCTGTTTTCATAAATATGAGTGTGTGTTAGGGGTTTATCATTGTCATCAAAAAAAAGTATTGTTGGTTTTAGTGTCAAAGAGAGCATCAAAAGAATCATCATCAGATTCATTTTTGTCCTCTAATTTAGGGGACTTTCAGTTTCGTGCTTGTTACTAGGGGAGGAGGAACACTTGGGACAGCTGGAGCAGGGATGGTGGGAAAGTTTTGAAACATTTTATGTTGCTCTAATTGTGCCTTTTGTAAAGTTTCATCATCTAATTTATATTCATATAATGTGCGTTCTGCTTGTTGATGAATATCAGGGGGGCTAGAGTTGTCTTGAAACGGCAAGATCACGGCTTTAATGAGGGCCCATAAGGGCCAGAAATCTATTGGAATATTTTCTCCCCATCTAGTGGCTCATTCAACATTCTCTTTGACCCAGTTCCAAATTTCTAAATCGAAACTGCCTTCATCAGGGAACCAGGGATTATATTCAACCACTATTTGGAGAAAAGCCTCTATCCGTTGATGTGAAACCGAAAGTCCTTGAATCTTAACTAAATGATGAAGTAAAGTAGAAAAGTCGTGGGGACTTTTTAGCTGTTTGTCCCATAACCCCGCACTTACTGACCACAGTAGGTCCCCAGTCACTCCGTCCACTTGCCAATGGCGTTCTACAGGTCCCTGTTCGGGCGCCACTTGTTATGGTCTTTTACAGACCGGGACCTGGGGACTGGAGTCAATGAGAAGAGGGACGCAGGGGACCCAAGTCTCGAGTGAAACAAGGGTGCTTTATTTGCAGAAATGAATGTTTTTATATCTTAATACAAGGCAGCTTTAGGCAGTAAAAAAAATTGAGCAAAAACAAAGCCAAGCAAATAACAGTCTTCAAAGGGCCAGAAAGCATTCCATATCCTGAGTAAGAGGGGCATAACTGAATAGATTACATTTAAGTAAGGTCATTGAAGGGAGTCACGGAAAGGAATCCAAGCACGTGCCCTCTCTCATGATCTCAGTCCTGAGAATTGCATGCAGCTCTGCTCGTTCCTGTTTTCCAGGAACTGATAAGGAATAGAGAATCCTTGAGAAACGGCACACAAAAGAAAAGAATAACATATTGGATACCTTAAAGCTGAACGTCCCCTGACACACTATTGTCAATGAAATGGTACAGTGTGACTCTAACCTTGAGTAAAAGTCACTATGGGTCTTCCTAAAGACTGTCCGCCTCATTGATTATATAGAACCCTTCATTTACTATGAGCTTTAACTCCTTAACCAAAGAGACTATGACTGTCAAAGGCCTTACTACTAAAAGCACTTATTATCCAGTTTCTCTCTAATTCTACTGTAAAAAGTAGACACATTTTTCACTCATGAAGCTGATAAGAAATCCTAAGTATATGATATATTCATAGTAAATGAACAAAAATTTATTAAGTGTGCCCTTGGTATTTGAGATACAATTAAAAAAAGAAGAGAACACAGTTTCTTCCCTTTGGGAAAGGGAAAGAGAAAATCAAACCACAATTTATTCTGAGAAGGAAAATTCATGAAGAACACATAATTCAGCTTTGGATAGACAGAACAGGGGTTGTTAGTGCTTTGGTAATGAGTTGCAGTAAGCTGAAATTAAAACTTTTTAAGTAAGAGAGCAGAGTGGTCAGATGTGCAATTTAGAAAGATCTTCTTTTCTACAATGTGGATGATAGATTAGAGGATGACAAGAGTGGAAACAGGAGTATCTTTTGTAGTTTTTCAGTCCCTTATGATAATACCCTGGTCTAGGGTGGTGGTAGTAAGTAAGGAGAGGAAAGAAGAGACTCAGAATAACCAAGAAGTTTTGGTAATTTATTAGATGTGAGAGGTGACGGAAAGAGAGGACTCAAGAATGACATTGAGATCTTGGGCACCTGAGTAGATGCTCAATCAAGTATATTCAATAAGTATTTGGATCTATAATCTGAGAGAAAAAATATAGACACTAGTGTCGCCAGCATAGCGATGGTGCTATGTAGATCTGTCTACGGCAGGGATTAATACAGCCTGGAAGGCAACACAAATGCTCTTAATGGTGGCTAATGGGAAGGTGAAATGAAAGTGAAAGTCACTCAGTCATGTCTGACTCTTTGCGACTTCATGGAGTGTACATTCCATGGAATTCTCCAGGCCAGAATACTGGAGTGGGTAGCCTGTCCCTTCTCCAGGGGATTTTCCCATCCCAGGGATTTGTACCCAAGTCTCCCACATTGCAGGCAGATTCTTTACCAGCTGAGCCACCAGGGAAGTCCAAGAATATTGGATTGGATAGCCTATCCCTTCTCAAGTGGATCATCCTGACCCAGGAATCGAACCAGGGTCTCCTGCATTGCAGGCAGATTCTTTACCAACTGAGCTATGAGGGAAGCCCCTGCTAATGGGAAGATATGGAAAATTAATAGGAATTCCCCAGGCTTGCAAATTGACTTTACACTTTCTTTGGTTTCCAAGAAAATCCTTCATGAAAGATTGTGTTAATTTTATGGATTTATTTAAAAAATGGATTATTTAAAAATAGTAGTAAAATTATGAAAACTACTAACTTCTGAGTATACCCTAAATGGAAACATAAATCATATTTCAAAATCTTGCTTTTCTTACTTTTCCATTTTTAAGTGTATTTAAATATAACATTTTAAAACAATGTATATTATCAACCTTTGATGGTTTTATTATAACAGGAATTCCTAATAGGCAGTCACCAAATATTCATACAAAAACCATACTGTTCTCCATAAATTAGGCTCAAGGCAGTTCTATGATAACTAAACATATGCAGTTCATTTGATTCACTGAAGACAGCGATGGCATAGCTATTTTAACTCGCCCTGGTTAACAACTGCCTTTGGCCACTGATGAGTAAGTTATAGCCAATGAACTTTCAGATAAGATTATTTAATTAATTTTAATTTATATAATTTATAATGTCTTTTCCCAACATTTTACTCAAACTCATCATCAATTTTCACTTGATTTTCCAATGTTTGTCTTTGACCCATATCTATCTTTTGAACTCTAGACAAATTCAGTGGGATGTTTTGAGATATGATTTAAAGTTTTCTCCTCAACATTTTCTTATAACTTTTACTCTGCTATCAATTCAGTCATAATAATCCACTACCTCAGGGGAGGAATGATGCAACAGAAAGCAGAAGTAAATCTTGGGACTTTTGATTTCAACAGCCTCTCTCAGGAGAGTGTAGGGAAGAATTCAGAACATAAAAAAACAGATTTAGAAGGATACATGATTAGGCAAAGGGCCCAGGTTTTCCATTATTGAGACTAGATTAAGTGTCTCTTGGCTGGTAAAGAAAATGAGTCAGAGGAAAAGTAGAGAAAGCTGAAATATTAATGGATCCCTGAGACAGATCTCTATGCCCTCCTCTCATTCACCCCACCACATGAAACCAGAACCAAGTTTTAAGGCAGCACCTGCAAAGAGAACCTATTTCCTAGACCCTCTCTAGACTTCCAGTACTAGGCATCAAGACTTAATGAAAAGCAGCATTAATTAAAACGATGAAGTATTGACTAACATACACCAATAATATAGAATAGAGAGCCCAGAAAGCACCAACACAATACAGACACTTGATAAATGCTAACATTAGGACTGCCAACCTATAGGGAAAAGACAAGTCTTAGCAATAAAATAACTGGTCAATTAAAATATTAATATTGAAAAAATTGAGACTTTACTCCTACCTCAAACCAAAATATAAATTACAGGTGTACAGCATGGTGACCATAGTCAACAATACTGAATTGTATACTTGAAAGTTGTTAAGAGAGTAGATCTTAAAATTTTTCACAAACACACACATAACTGAGTTGGTGGATGTGTTAACTAACCTTATTTTGGTAATTGTTTTGCAATATATATGTATATCAAAACATCAACTTGTACACCTTAAACTTGAACAATGTTAATTACAATAAATATGGGGGGAGAATTTTTCCCTTAAAGATTTGAAATGGTTGCCTCTATTCCTAAACCTGCAAAGGCAGCCTTCACTACAAAGAAGTGTAGTAAAAATTAATACAGGAAAAATACAGTGTAAATATTAATACACAAATTAATAATCAAATAATCTGTATTAATGGCTGCTGCAGTGTTTCTTGCTAGAAGAAGTCCTTATCCATGGTAGTTACTATTTGTGTGCTTGTGTGTTAGCCACTCAGTTGGGTCCAACTCTTTGTGACTTCATGGGCTGTAGCCAACCAGGCTTCTCTGTCCATGAAATTCTCCAGGCAAGAATACTGGAGTGGGTAGCCATTCCATTCTCCAGGGGATCTTTCTGATCCAGGGGTCGAACCTGGGTCTCCTGCTATTGCAGGTGGATTCTTCACTGCCTGAACCACCAGCGGGTTGGAAAAGCTTGAGAAGCAGCTAACAACCCTTTGTAGAGTGTGCCAAGACCATTTGAGAATTTGTGGCTGAGAGACACATTTAGTTGAGAGACACATTTGAATCTCTCTCTATCACACTCATATTTGGCTTTTAAGCATGTCCTCCAGGAAGTTCCTCTCCATTGCCAACTGATTCCAAGTATACTTGGCTGTCTGTGTAATGTTACTGCTTCTTTGTGTGTGTGTGTTTTGTAAAGCTGCTTCAGGGTTGCTGCGCAATGTTTTCTGACACTCTATCCTTGCTTTTGGTCCATGATACTCATAGTCTATTATGAAATATAACAATTTTTGCTATCCATAAGCCTGGAGGAAGCCTGAAGAAGGGATTAATTTGACAGTTCCACGTGTGAATTTGGGGCCCAATTTGAATTGTAAAATTTGACATTTTACTGTCTTTTTTGAGACTTCTTTTCCTTCTTTCCTATTTTCCTTTTACTTTTTTTACTCAAAGCAAATTAGTGATGTGGTAATGTTTCCCAGGAAGGAGACTCTCCACAGAATACATACGGTAGCAACATCAAACACAGCCTGAGAAACCACAGAAGCCAGAGGGGTGAATCTTGTTGGGAGGTCTGGCTCTAAAAAGCCAACTCTTCTACTCTCACTTGTGGTTTGAGATATCAGCATAAACCAAGAGCCAAGATGATTTGGGTTTCTATTTTCAGTGTATAATTTAGTTCCTTGAGATGATATTGAGCTATTTACATAACAAAAATCTAGACACTAAATCAATACAACTTTTCTGTGGTTTTGTTTGTTGTGTTGTTAATTCTGAGGGGAAAAAAAGTTTTACACTGGAATTTTTAAAAATGTAATTCTATGTCAACAAACAAGCAACAACATCAAACAATATTCCCTGACCTCATTTTTAAAAATCATTTTGTTATCTCAGGAACAGTATGATATAAATACAAAATGGTTTCCTCCTGGAATTTATAGTGGTAGCATTTTCTAGGGAACTTATTAGGATAGTGTTTCACAAACAACTTGTAGCAGAGACCAAACTTTTGAAGGATAGATATCTAAAGTATACAAGCTAATTCCTAGGTCAAAGATAAAGGGAA
Organism: Giraffa tippelskirchi; assembly: GCF_054371585.1. Lineage (NCBI taxonomy): Eukaryota > Metazoa > Chordata > Mammalia > Artiodactyla > Giraffidae > Giraffa > Giraffa tippelskirchi. The sequence goes on along the minus strand of NC_137276.1, from coordinate 124,778,677 downwards.
GGTGGCAATTTTGAATACAGTGGAGCATCTGTCTCCAGTTTTCCTAGGGAAGAGTGAGAGAGAGATGGGAGAGGGTGCTCAGGGAAAAGGACTGGCAACCATACAATAAAAAGATTTACCTCTTTTTCCCCCATCAATCACCTGGGTATTTATTTGTTTGTGTGCTAAGTATGTTAAGTTGCTTCAGTCGTGTCCGACTTTTTTCAACCCTATGGACTGGAGTCCACCAGGCTCCTCTGTCCATGGGTTCTCCAGACAGGAATACTGGAGTGGGTTGCCATGCCCTCCTCCAGGGACTCTTCCCAACCCAGGGATAGAACCCACATCTCTTATGTCTCCTGCATTGGCAGGCAGGTTCTTTAGCACTAGTGCCACCTGGGAAGCCTGGGTATTTATTTAGGAGATACAAAGGAGGGTCCTTTACAGACTTCTGGTCCTTGAGAACATCGGACAGCATGGGACAAAGCAGAATAGAGGCCAGCCTTAGGGGTCTGAGCAAGACTACAAGACCAGCTGCCTCTTGATCGTTGCAGCTCTCAGGTATTAGCTGAGCAGTTAAGGCAGAAAAAGCAAGAGATCTGCTCTCACATGCATGTGAAGAGGCTGGTCCATGGTAAAGGAAGTTGACCCTCAAAATTACTGTTTGTTTCTGCTCTTCTGTTCCTGTTTTTACTCCCAGGCCAATATGACCTGGGAAATGCAGATTGCATAATCACTGAAATATCCTCTTGAGAAAAAGCAAACACACTCTTCAACTCTCCATTGGCCCATATTCCTTTGCAATTTTCCATGCTCTTAGATAAGGTTTCTTATATATGCAACACCTCTCTATTTCCTGAACCACACCACCCGGCCGCCCCCAGCCCTGCTTATTCACATTAGGAAACAGTTCTCATGTGAACCTTAACCCCAAGTCACACCCTTTATCATAATATCGATCATTTAAATCCATTTCTTCAACTGCTACCTTATTTATATCTCTAATTATATCCATCTGTCAAGTCACCTAATGTAAGGACCTTGGAGCCATCTCCAAAGCCTCTTTCTGCTTCATTCTCTGCATCCCACACATTACATATTTTCTCTGCCCTCTCACTGGGGTGTATGCCAATCTCATGGCTCACAGATGAAGTTTGTCCTAAACTCTAATGCAGCTTCCTACCTGCAGCCACTGTTCCCTCCAGTCTGTCCTCTGGAAGCTACCAGAATTATGTTTGCAGAATGCAAATCTCATTTTGTCAATTATTTAACTTAAAATTGTCTATAATTCTACAAAGAATATACTAGAGTTCTCAAACTGGAAGTGGGGTGATGAAGAAGTGCATGACCTTCTTGGAGGTCTGTGAACCCCCTGGAGTTACACTCAGAAAATTGTTTGAGCAGTAAGTATGTTTTTCATAAGAAGAGTGTCAATAAATTTCAATGGATTCTCAATGTACTGTGACATGGCTTCCTTTACCCAAAAATAATATTCTCTGAAACTTATTAGTGTGGCAAGCAAGGCCGTTTACTATCCAGTCAAGTATAGCAATCTAGTTCAGTGTGAGGCAGAGTAGCATGGGAAGCTGAAGATTCTGAAAAATTTTAGAATCAAGGAGTCCTGGGTTTCAATTCTGGTTTGATCATCTGGTTGGTCTTAGGAATACATTCTCTCTGAGCTTTATTTGGCTTCTCTGGTAAATGGGATACTATTCTTCTTCTAATAGGACTGTTTCAACATTAAATTTAATAATTGTGAAGTAACTGAGAAATAATAGATATAAATTGTAACTTCTTCACTATCATTAAGTTTCTGGACATCTAGAGATGGTATTATTAAAAATAGTACCCTACCCTCCCTAGTGATAAATCACTCCCCTATGATTTGAAGTTACTTTTGTTTCAAATTATTTAAAAAATCTATATTCAATTGGCTAAATCATTCAAGGGGATGTATTTGTTCACATAGCTCAAAAAGTTCAGAGGTAGAATACATTTCAGATATAACTTCTACTGGAATCTACCTACAATTTTCTACCATACTCTAGATCTGCTCTTTACTGTGCCTCAGCTTTTTCCTCAGGCTAGTTTTCTTCATGGTGACAAAGTGATTGCAGCAGGTCCAGCCCTCACAACTACACCTCCCAATACCTAAAACTAGTAAGAGCCTTTCTGTCCTGGAATTGCCAGCCAATTTGAGGTCACTTCACTAGCCGACTCTTGAGCAATCTCTGAAGCCAAGGTTACATCTTTAGTCTTAAGTATCTCTGGAACCATCTGCATCCCTGGTGGGAATTCAGGGTTACAGTGAAGGGCAGTGTACTTAAGATATTTAACAATTCAGATAGCACAGGCAACAATTAATCTGAATATATAGCAGTCCAAAGGGAACATATGCTGGTTGCAAACAACCAGTATTTCCAGGGCATGTGATGGAAGCTGAACTTCAGTCTTTCCTGGGAGCAAGATGAAGATGGCAATAGCTGGCTGAGGTGGTAGCTCTAAGGGACCCACTCTGCATACCTACTCAAGAATGAACTAATTCATTCTTACCATTCTTCAGATCATCTTTTGTAGCTAGAAAATCAGCACTCAGGTGAAAGCTAAGTACCTTTACCTTGAAAATGAGATTATGTACAAAGGGAGAAGAAAAGACAGCTCTTTGGTGTCCTATTTTTCCTAAAGGAATAAATCATTGGGGGAAAAAATAATGTTTCTAACTGAAAATATTTCAGAGGATTATACTTTAAAGCTTTGGGTTAGTAATGTATCTCTCACATATACAGTACTTAGAAATGCATTACTTGTTAAATTATTTCAAGTCATTTCAAAAGTTTAGCAATCCTGAATCAATATTTACTGTAATGGGAAGAGTAATTTAAAAAAAAAAAACAAAACACTGTTTGCTGTTCTTTAGCTTTCCTTCATATTAAATTATTTACAAACCACTTCTCAAACCCAACTCAGGAATCCAAAATGTATCACAAAACAAAGCTTCACATTATGAAGGAGCATAACTGAGTTACTTTGTTTCTTCCTTTTATGCCTCCAAATTTTGCTTCCCTCAGCTAAGGGTCTGGAAGCTTTCCAGATGCCAGCAGGGTGGGGGAGTTGTAACAAGGTTTGGTATGTGAACCTCATCACAGATTCTTCAAGGGGCTCCTAGGGGGGAGATGTCATAGCAATAATGTGCAATAATGCGCCTGCGCTGGAATGTGGAGGAAGAGTGGCAGCTGCGCTTTTATCTTATGTAGCATTTTCTTTTGAAAAAATCAAATTTAAAAGAGAATATGTGTACAGATGAGCTGGTTTGGAAACTCTTGGTTACTTTGAAAATACCAAGGGGCAGTAACTTCTGGAGGTGGGGTAAATCTATTACTGTTGTGTTTGCCTCCAAGGGATGCTGTTACCTAGGAGTTCCATAAGATGAACTTATTTTGGAATTTCACATTAAATATATTAGGAGCACATGCTATTGTCTCATTTCACTCATTGATTCATTCACTCATTATCCAATTTGCGTGTGTGCTAAGTCACTCCAGTTGTGTCTGAGTCTTAGCGACCCTATGGACTGTAGCCTGCCAGGCTCTTCTGTCCTTGGGATTCTCCAGGCAAGAATACTGGAGTGTATTGCCATTTCCTCCTCCAGGGGACCTTCCCAGGGATTGAACCTCTAACTCTAATGTCTTCTGCATTAGCAGGTGGGTTCTTTATCACTAGCGCCACCTGGGAAGCCCATTATCCCATTTAGGACATGTCTATTGAGCACCCATAAGTGTCAGGCAGTTGTAAGTCCGAGGATATGGAATACAACCAAACAGACTAAGTCTGTGACCTCCTGAAGCTTGTATCCTAGGGCGATGTAGACAAATAAATCTTTAAAACCTCAGACAAATAAACACGAAATGTATCAGGTGATGATTAGAGAGACTAAAAGAAAATGTGTCAGCAGAGTTAAAGAATAGAGTGATGGGGTGGCAAGGTGATCTGAGGAGAAGGTCAGGGAAGATTCACATCTATGGTGAATCCAGAATGAAACGAGAACAAGCCCTAAGATATCTGGCTGGAGTGTTCCAGGCCACAGGAACAGATGGCATGCACAGTCCTCACAGATAAGCGTCTCAATGATCTTGTGATGAAGGAGGGACAGGTAATTTCATCTGAGAGACAGGAGGAAACTGGGACTCCAGGAACTGTGTAGCAGGCCCAGGAAAAGGCTCATCCATTCAAACACCCAGCCCTTCGTTATAGAAAGAACAAGTGCTAGATAAGTGCTTTATGAGAGTTCAGACTTGCTTTTTAAATGAGATGCTTTCTTCACATGAAATTTTAAGTGGAATCTCAATTTGGGATTTACATAAAAATGGAGTGTCTCTGAAAGAAGTGAGCAGAAGGTTTTGCTCATGCCTCATCCCCAACATTATCCCACACGCTGAACATTTCCTCTGAGGAACCTCTGCAGCTCCCTCTAACCTTCTGTGCCTCAGGGAAGGAAGGACTGAAGAGAGGGGCTACTGAAGTACACAGGAGGAAAAACAGAGACACAAGGAAGATTATGACGAGATCAGTCATCCCCACTTGCTCACGGTCCTGCAAAAGCAGACTTTTTATTTCTTTCAAGATCCAATCCAAAGTTTCCTCATTTTTGAGAGGAAGGTGCATTTGATATCTATTGCTCCATAATTAATAGTTTAAAAGAGTTAGTATTTGTCATCTCTTAGTTTCTATGGGTCAGGAATCTGGCTGCAACCTAGTTGGAGCTCTGACTCAAGGCTTCCATAAGGCTGATTAAGGTATTGTCACATCATTTGAGCTGCACAGATCTCTGCTTGGCTGGAGGGGGATATCTTTACAAGCTTATTTGTGTGGTTGTTTCAAGATTACATTTATTATCAGTTGTTGAACTGAGGACCTCAGTTTCATGCTGTCTGTTGGCAGGGAACACTCAGTGTCTTGTCATGTGGAGTATTCTCACTCCATAGGGCAGCTGGTTTCACTCAAAGCAAGAGAGAAAGAGACAGAGAGAGAGAGAGAAAGCAGGATGAAGTTAGAGCCTTTGTGTAACCTAAGCCTGGCGTGCTGCAGTCCATGCAGTCGCAAAGAATCAGACACAACTGAGCAACTGAACTGAATCTCAGGAATACCATCCCACCACATTTGCTTATTTTATTCATTAGAGGGGAATCACTGAGTCTAACCCACACTCAAGAGGAGAGGATTACACAAAGGTGTGAATGCCTGGAGATAGGGATCACTGGGGCACATTTTAGAGGCTACATAACACAGGGAGGAAAATGTAAACGTAGAACCTACACAAACTCATGTAATTCATGACATGCTTAACCTATGCAATATAGTTTTAGCATTTCTTGCTTCACAACAACCTGAAAATATGCATGCTGGTATTTCTTTCATCAACTACTTTTAATATGGAGTCCTTGTTTTGTATCCCACCTATTTATATTCTGGTATTAAGAAATAAAATTTCCTTTTAAAAAGGATTTGATTCAGGATTTTCTTGCTTACATGGTTATTTAGAATTTTGCTTCAATACAGATAAACACATAAGTTAGAGATATTATTAAAAATTCTCAACACCTTTTCCAGAAGTACAAAGAAAGCCTCAGTAAATTGCCCTCAAAAGTAGTCATAAGCTAGTTTTATGGCCAAACTGAAAAAAAATACCCTGACCTATTTCTGTGTTTCATAGTTGACATCATCCAGTAGTCTTTTGAAAGTTACCTCTAAAAGGATGAAGCTGAGTGTACTGAAGAGTTTGTTCACCTGTCTGTATTATTCACTAAACTGTAACCTCCTTGAGGGTCATCCCTGTCCCACAGTGTCTGGAACACCCAAGTGCCCTGCAAGAATATGAGGAATGAGTGATGCAGAAGTGACTTCATGGAAACCAGAGGCAAATGCTGCCAAAATAGCCAAATTAAACAAATTAAAAAAAATTATTTCAGTATTTTTGTGATAACATACTTCAGGGAAGAATTCAAGGATTTATATACTAGTTAACAGGGCCAAAGGGCTTCCTTGGTGGTTCGGGGTAAAGAATCTGCCGGCCAATGCAGGAGACACAGGTTCAATCCCTGGGTCAGGAAGAGCCCTTGGAAGGGAAAATGGCAACCCACTCCAGCATTCTGTTTTTTGTTTTTTGTTTTTAATTAATTTATTTTTGTTGGAGGATAATTTCCTTACAATATTGTGTTGATTTCTGCCATATATCAACATGAATCAGACATAAGTATACAGTGTTCCCTCCCTCTTGAACCTCACTCCCACTTCCACTCCACTCCGCCCCTCTAGGTTGTCACAGAGCACCAGTTTGAGCTCCCTGCATTATACAGCAAATTCCCACTAGCTATCTATTTTACATATGGCAGTGCATATGTATCCATGCTACTCTCTCAATCTGTCCCACCCTTTCCTTTCCCCACTGTGTCTACAAGTCTATTCTCTACGTCTGCATCTCCATTACTACCCTGCAAATAGGTTCCTCAGTACCACCTTTCTAGATTCCATGTATGTATATTAACATACGATATTTGTTTTTCTTTCTGACTTACTTCACTCTGTATAATAGGCTCTAGGTTCATCCACCTCACTAGAACTGACTCAAATGCATTCCTTTTTATGACTAATATTCCATTGTATATATGTACCACAGTTTCTTTATCCATTCATCTGTCGACGGACATCTAGGTTGCTTCCATGTCCTAGCTATTGTAAATAGTGCTGCAATGAACATTGCCATTGCAGTATTCTTGCCTAGAAAATGCCATGGACACAGGAGCCTGGCAGGCTACAGTCCATGGATCACAAAAGAATCAGACATGACTGAGTGACTAAACAACAACAACAGTTCCAAAGGCTCCTGGACATCAGGTTTTAGCTCCTTTATGTGGCCCAAAATATAGATTGTGAACTCAGTGAATATAGTTCAGAAGCTTCTCTAATGAGTGACATGTATCCTATGATGGCTCTTGGAATGGAACATGAGGACATCAAGAAGATGAAATGAAGACCTTTCCAACCAATTCAGCAGAAGCATTTTCTGACAGTTTTGCTTAGTTAACTATTCGTGTTTATGAGGACTAAGCAGTACTGAGTGGAGATGCAAGAAAGTTTCTTTCTTGATAGTAACTGCTTTTGAAATGCTAGATGTGGACCAGACGGAAACACAGCAGGGACGCAGATTTCAGGAAGTAAAAGAGGTGCTGGAGCAGATGTGTCCATCCAAGTGCAGAAGGTACGGAAACTTCTGCTCTCTCCCTTCTCTCCTGGATGATAGAGAAGGGTGGGTGAGGGGACCATACCCCGCGTTTAGCCTCCCAAGTCCCAGATCCTATCTATCATCCTGCTGTGCCATCAGCTTCTTTCATTCTTCTTCCAGGTATTCCCTCTGCCTTTAAGTTAAAAGATTGTGAGGAAGTAGATTACTGGGCTAGCAAGGATGATCATCATTGGTTAAACTTGGCTTTCCCTCCAATCACCACTGATTCCTTGCTCCTGACATGACCACCGGCCATGCACAGTGTTTACTCCTAGAAACTAATAGCTAACCAAGTTAGGACTGCACAATTTTGTGTGTATGTGTGTGGGGGGTGTTTGTTTTCTTACCAAAAAAAAAAAAATGAAGCAGTCAAATGCAATACATTGTAATGACATCTATTCTGCAAAGCTTTCCCTGATCAACTCCCAGTTGACTTAATGACCTCTTTCTAACCTCCCTGCCCGGGTCGCCTCTATGCCGGTGCTCCCCATAATGCACTATCCTCATGATTTACCGGTTCTTCTCCCAACTAGATTTTGTGCACTTAGGACCCTGGCGTATTAGATAGATGTGCTGGGTGCCACTAAGCATTTATATTATTTGATGAAAACAATAAACGAGGGAATGGAAGAAATTAAAATTTAATTAGGAACATCATTCTTTTTTATTCTAAATATGCTTACCCCCTAAACTGAGTGGAAAAGAAATAGGTAAGAATTTCTGGATGTTCTCTTATTTTAACAAAATTTTATGAAGCAGCTTCTAACCCTAGCACCACTAGCACCATGGGGTTGCAAGAATTGGACATGACTTAGCAACAAAACCACCATCACCACCACCATCAGGTATTTTAGGAATGCCAAAGGGTTGAAACCTGTTACTTTGGAAGCAGTGAACTATGTTTTGATGAGTTGTTATTGGTATTTGGGCAGAGATTGACTCTAAACTGACCTCCCTGAGTCAGTGTGACTGTGAAAAACACACTTGCTTTTCCATTGTGATGCTGTTGTGAAGACCAAGGTGATGAAGATTGTGAAACTGTTTCCTAAATTATAAAGTGTAGTATGCACATCTTCTGCCAAGAGCCTCTTTGGGGAGCAAACAGAGGAAGCAAGAATTGACTGTTTGACTACCGCGAGTATGAGATGTTAACACTCTTTGTTTTAAAAGAGGGACTTTCCAAAATCATAATGCTAGTATGAATCAGAAAAGCACTAAAGTTCAAACCTTCCTTTTATCTTTATTTAATATCTTGAAACTTTGGTGGAGAACAAATTCTGAGTAAACATACAAAGTGGACTCTTATCTCTGGGGCCATTAATGAGTTTTATGTTTCAAGTTAAAGATCTTGGAAGATCTTATAAAACTGAGAGCTCTTGAGAAGAAAGGAACGATTTTAAGCAAATAATGCAAGATTATTGCCAACACTCCCAAAGATATTACATATTTCCACATGAGTAGATGTTTCTGCCTCAGTATGCTATATGCTGTTTCCATGGTAAAACTTCATAGCTCAGTGTAAACACATTCCACTGAACTACATATATGCTCTCTTACTGGGGGGCAGGGGTACTCCATCCCCAATGTGCCCAGAGTCTCTTAGAAAAGAACCATAAACTGTGCACTCTTTCTTAGATCTTTTTTTTTTATTGTTTTACCACAGACTCACTGCAAGCAGTACCTCTGGAAAGGAAAAGTAGGAGTGGGTTTTCCAGGAAAGAGTCTTGTGGCTCAAAAGAGGTGGTTTATGCTGTGAGAGGTATATATTGACCTTTTTGAAGGCAGTTTAAGCACCATTTTTCTTTGACCTGAAAAGGGAGAATAAGAAGAAGTGGCTTTTTACTTATGAACACTCCATTGTTAAGATGAGAGTGTAGGAAGTGGGGTGGAGGTGAAATGGGTGAAGGCAGTCAAAAGGTACAAACTTCCAATTATAAAACAAATAAGTCATGGGGATATAATGAACAGCATTGTGACTATAGTTCATAATTCTATATTGCATATTTGAAAGTTGCTAAGATGGTAGATCTTAAAAGTTTTTATCTCAACAAAAAAAAATCTGCAACTATGTATGATGACAGATGTTAACTGGACTTATTGTGGAAATCACTTTGCAATATATACAAATATCAAGTGATTATGTTGTATACCTATAACTAATATAACATTATGTCAGTTATGTGCATCTATGCTAAGTCACTTCAGTAGTGTCTGACCCCATGTTCTGTAGCCCACCAGGCTCCTCTGTCCATGGGATTCTCCAGGCAAGAATACAAGAGTGGGTTGCCATGCCTGACCGATGGATAGAACTCACAACTCTTATGTCTCCTCTGGCAGGTTCTTTACCATTAGTGCCACCTTCTTCAACTAAAAAAAAATGAGAGCTTAACTCCCAGTCATCCTTAAGATATCAGTTGGCACTGACCAGGCTCCCCATCTTCCCAAATTATATTGTTATTCTATGTTCTTGTAGTACCATCTCTCTCTCTTTCATAGCCCTTAGCATTGTGGTGCTTTTATGCCTATGCATGTAGTTCCTTCATTTAAAAGTAAAGGCTCTAGATCCAAAAATTACAAGAGTTAAAATTCCAACTCCATCACTTACTAGCTGGTTAACCAAGCAACTTAATAGCTCTGTACTGCTGTTTCTTTATCTGTAAAATGGGGACAATAGTTCCTACCTCACCGAGTTTAGGATTAAATTTGAAGAGGAGATGATATACAGAGCCCTTACAACAATGCCTTCCGTATAGTAGGTGCTTAATGAAAAGAAAGTGAAAGTGAAGTTGTTCAGTTGTGTCTAACTCTTTGTGACTCCATGGACTGTAGCCCACCAGGCTCCTCTGTCCACGGAATTCTCCAGGTAAGAATCCTGGAATGGATAGCCATTCCCTTCTCCAGGAGATCTCCCACACTCAGGGATCAAACCCAGGTCTCTCACGCTGCAGGCAGATTCTTTACCATCTGAGCCACCAGGGAAGCCCCAAGAATACTGGAGTGGGTAGCCATATCCTTCTCCAGGGGATCTTCCTGACCCAGAGATTGAACCCGGGTCTCCTGCATTGCAGGCAGATTCTTTACCACTGAGCCACCAGTGCTTAATAGATTTTAACTATTTGTTTGGTTTTGTTTCAGCTCTGCCAGCTTTAAGTTTTATGAGAGCAGGCACATCATTGCCTAACATTCATCATACCAAAATACCCTTTTAGGAAACATTTGTTGACTAAAAGAATAAATAACTTAATCTGCAAGATTTCATCCAGGTTTGTATGCATTCCTTTTGTGTGGCAACTCCAGACAATAAAGCAGAGAGCAAAATCAGTGTGGGAGACTGTGGTGGAGGTTGGTTCTGGAATACTTGGCATTTGACCTCAATTCTTAGATTAACACAAGGGAAAATGAATAAAATGTAACTCATTGTAGACGAAGGGTAATATTTCAAAGAACTCATACATATTTGTTAATTTTTGTGTTATAGCTAAATAAACCATATGTTTTGAGGAAAATGAATACAACTAGAATACATTTTGGGGCTTACCAGGTGGCTCAGTGGTAAAGAATCCGCCACCAATGCAGGAGATGCAGGAGATGTGGATTCTATCCCTGGGTCAGAAAGATCATCTGGAGTAGGAAATGACAACCCACTTCAAGATTCTTGCCTGGAAAATCTCATGTACAGAGGAGCCTGGTGGGCTACATGGGATTGCTAAGAGTCAGACACAACTCAGTGAGCACAATACAACAACAGCATACATTTTTAATATGAATACATGGTATCTCCAGTATCTAGTAATAACAATTTATGAGAACTTTTAAGATCTATTCTCTTAGCAACATTTGAATATACAATATGATATTGTTAACTGTAAGTGAAGCATTAAAAGTTACAGTGACACATGGGTCAGATTGGCTTTGCCCAAAACAGGCTTTGATGACTTCCTTATAAAGAGCTTTCTTGGCCAACAGCCATGTTTATAAAACATATGGTCATCATCAAATAAAAAGTTATGAAATGCTTTTTAAAAATGCTTGGTTACAGTATCATCTTAAAAAGAAATAACACTCAGATGTGAAAGCTGAGAGAAAATAAGTCAGTATACTGAGATCACTGCACACAATTCAAAATGGGTGATTTTTAAAAAGGGAGCCTTTGTAGGACATACAAAAGGATTATATTATTGTTATGGCTTTCCCTGAGTGTAACTTCTTTACATTATACCATTTCTGTGAGCGAAGAGCAGCTTTACAAGCACCACTGTGTTATAGTATAGGACAGTAGTGGTAGTTAGTGAGAAGGTTTGGCTTTCTTGTGGCTCTGGCTTTCAGCTCTGGGATCTCTTCTTTGAAAATAGTTCTCTCCCTATCTCCTTGATGATTCTTAAATCTCTTAAAAGAGACAAAGTCTATTTATTCAATGATTGGAATGAAGGTTTAAAATGCCAATATTCTTTTTGACTTCCAGTTAAAATAAGGTATTGATAACTGATGTGGCCATTTCCTGAAGAGATTTTGATAGGAGGCAAAAGAATAGGAAAGCATTTCAGTGCTATCAACTAAATTAAATTCTAGAAAAGGGAGGCTGTTGACCTCAAAAACAAATGTCAACATAATAATTTTGGCCAACAAAATAATTTTGGCTCTGATTAAAGCTGAAGATAAAGCCATAAATGTTTTCTGAAAATAAACTCTGTTGGAAAAGACTTTTTCCCCTGGATTTTCTTAGCTTCCTTCCATTCTATTATTTTTAATCTACATTATGGGAAATAAAACACAATATTGTTACAGCTCGTCAAAGAAAGTTCAGGCTTTTTGCTCCTACTGTTTTTGGCAGAGATCAGAGAATTTCAATAACATAAATATTTTCATTGAATTATTAAAAGCAACAGGCAGAAATGACAAGTCATAAATGTTTATTTACTCATCTAATGAATAATTGAGTGGATAGAAGAATAAACGAATGATGAAGGAGGGAACTGACATACAGTCTTTGGAATGGACACAACTTTCCACATAGGCAGTCACAGAAGGAAGGACACTCATTTGCAGAAAGGAATTGGCACACAAAGACTAAACGCAAGCATCATTTATCTCAGTGTCTTCTTTGGCCCAATGGTGGTTTATACTGGCAAAATGTTAACTTGATTTGTGCTGATTCTTTTCCAGTTTAGAGTTTAAGTCGAGAGATAATTTTCTATTTAACCCAATAAACTCCATAGTGGGTGATTAAGAGGATACCAACATGTAGTAGGCACTCTGTTCAAGCCTATTATTTCCTAATTGCCTATTATTTCTTAATTGACAGGTTAATTCATTTCTTCTTAATGCATATCCTCCTTGACCTTTTTGTAATAATTAACACTCTTGACTACTCTATTCTTGAAGACATCTCTTGTAGTTTCTGCATCACTTCACCCTCCAGATTCTTTTCTATGGGTGGCTTTTCTTTTCTAAGCTGTCCTCCAATGATACACTTTACTCTAGTTTCAGTTTTCCATCCTGCTCTATTTAATCCCTTTGAGCTCCCATTTTCTCCAATCTTCTCAATAAATTCCTCTAAATTAAAGGCTGTATTGTATAGCCTTAATCTGCATCCTGAAATCCTGGTCTACATTTCCAATACTGGGATGAATATTTCTGCCTGGCATTTGTATTGATGATTTATATTTAACAATGAAATCCATTATTTTTTATGAATTGGTTGCTCCATTTGGCTTCCTTTGTATTTTGAATGTTGCTTCCAGAAGATAGGGATTCTCTGGTGGCTCAGATGGTAAAGAATCCACCTGAAATGCAGGAGACCTGGGTTCGATCCCTGGGTTGAGAAGATTCCCCTGGAGAAGGGAATGGCTACCCACTCCAGTATTCTTGCCTCTTCCATGGACAGGGGAGCCTGTTGGGCTACAGCCCATGGGGTGGCAAAGAGTCAGATGCAACTGAGTGACTAACATTTTGACTTTTACCAGTAGAAAGGCTGGTGAGGAATAGAATGTGCTCCATCAGGAGTGGCCAGAAAGTGAACTAAACTGGTACTTGGAGGGTTAATCCAAAAACCAAGTAAGACAAGAAACCTGGCCACCATATCCCACTTCCTGGTGATACTGGAAGTTCTAGATCGTCTCAGCTTTAGTGTTTTGTTTTGTTTAGATGTTTCGGTTTTGTTTTTTAATTTTTTGTTCCTGGAAATATGTTCAAGTTGCAGGATCTTCCATAGGAATTGAAATAATACACATCGGGGTTCTAAGTCAATGCAAGTTACTTAGCTTCCCTGAATGCCACTCTTTTCATCAGTTAAAAGTAATACTGCAACACTCGAAGTTTTTTTGAAGGGTGAAAACAATATCCATCAAACATATAATACATGGTTGTTCTCCATATGTTAGCTATTTTTAATATAGCTAACATATTAGCTAACATAACAATAGCTTTTATTAACATTACTACTATTACTTGATTTTCCTGGTTTGAACTTGAGTTGTTTCTATTGTTTTCTTTAACCAATAGCCCCAGGTCTTATCGGACACTAACTCTGTCAGTTTTTTCTTCTTTTTTTTTTTAAATTTAATTTTGTTTATTTGGCTTCATTCCATCTTAGTTGTGGCCTATGGGATTTTTCTTAGTTGTGGCACATGAGATCTTTAGTTGTAGCATGTGGAATCTAGTCCCCTGACCAGGGATCGAACCCAGGCCCCTGCATTGGGAGCATGGAATCTTAGCCACTGGACCATGAGGGAAGCCCCTAAATGTGTCAGTTTCATAGTATTCTTTATAATGTTTCACTGACTTCACCTTAGGGCAGATTCTGAAATCCACAACCAAGTTTTCCAGTGGTATCACAACCCAGAGATTCTTTTAACAGCACAACTCATACCATGATAATCCCTACTTACATGCATTGTCATGACTTAGCCTTGCTTTCCAGATACGATCTCTTATTCTCAGCATGGCACATAGAACCATGTACTGTGTGGCCACATCCTAATTTTTCAGTCTAGCATAATTTGTCAACTTATTGCTTTAGGAATTTTCTTTACTTTCTTCTATCTCTATGCCTTTCATCATATTTCATCCCCTTTTCCCACTACCCTCTCCCTTCCTATTTAGCTAATTAAATCCTACATACTCTTTAAGTTTCAACTTGAATTACTCCTTTAAAAACCTTTACCAAATCACTCAAGTTCACTAGTCTCTGCCTCTGAATTTATAGCACTTACTATCTAATGCATTTATTTGGCTGTTTGTCATGTATATAAGCTTTGTCAATTTGTAGCCCATACTGTTAATTAATGCTTCCACCATCATCTGTCTGTCATGCCAACTATTTTAAGTCACCAACATTGTTGACTCTCTTTGATTTAGGGACCAGTGAAGAGCATAATCAATAAACTATGGGATCAATACTAAAAATTTGCATTTGTCATTCATTCAGTATATGTCTCCTTTAATGACCTGGTATGTACTAGGCCTAATGTTGGCTGTGAGGTATAAGATAAATCAGACACAGGTTCAAGATCTCATAATCTAATGAAGAATATAGACAGGCAAGTAATTAATTAAATGCAGCAGAAATCCTATAAAAGACATTGTACAAAACCTATGGTATCACAGAAATAGGACACATAATTCTGCATAGGTAGAGGGAAGAGTTGAGGGAATCTTCCCAGAGTAACTAATACTTGAGTTGCTATTGATAAGATGAGCATGGGCTCTCCATATTGGGAGGCAGTCAGGGAGAGGTTTATAGAAATATGGACCAAGGAAAACATGCAAAGACATGTATCCCTGAGAATAATTTGTATGATACATGTATAAGGTATATAGTTAGTGAGGTCTAAATAGAAGACTAAAGAGAAGGGTCCTAAAATCAAATCATGAAGAAACTACCTGCTGAGAGGTTTGGTCATTATCTAGAAGGCAATGGTCAAGAGGAAAAAACAATGAAGGATCCTAGGCAGTGGAGGGAAATGATTAATTTGTGTATTATAGGAAGATCACTTGGAAAAAGAAGAGTATGAAAGAGCCTGGGGGTAAGAAGACATGATAGAAACAAATTTTGATAGTCTAAGAAGAGATACAGTGTTGGTAGTACAGAGAACCCATCACATTTAAGGGGTGTTTTAGTGGCAGATTAAATAGGGGAATGTTTAGGCACAGGTGAGTTTGTGGGAAAATTCAGCATAAGCTGTTTTCTAACTTACAGATAAATGACAATGCAATTAACTAAGAAAAGGAAGAGAACACTCATAGTTCAGTGTTTGTTTTGGAATATACTTCTCTTCCTCTTATTTTGAAAGGCCATATGTAAACAGAGAAACCAAAGTCATTTGGGTGTAAAAGGTAAATACTTCATGTTTTATTCACATTAATTCTTGGAAACAGCAGGGAGTGATTATCAGTTGGAGAGAATACATTAAGCATAAAAATTTTACAGTAATTTAAGATAACATTACAGTCTGGCAGTTCTAATTTTTAGTTCTCTATTTTTAATTGAGACCAAAGAATTTAAAGACTAGAAAGTAAACTTTTGGGAAAATTTCACGAACTGCTTTAATATCATTATACCACATGATTACACATTCTTACACTGTCATTTTGAAGTTCAGTTAATTATTCTTATGGAAAAACAACTTAAGCAATAATATTGATACATGGTTAAAAAAATAATTAATCATAAGTAATTTTTCATACTAAGTAAAAAAAACAGAAATCAGCTTTAATGTTTTAGATGCTATGGAAATTGAGAGAATGTTAGTTTGTTTGGTATTCTAACTACATAGCCAAGCAATTTAAAAGAATATCTAGCTCTGTTCTTTTATTTAACAAATGAGGGAACTAAGAAATATGAATGTTAAGTGACACAACACAGGAAAAAACTGGGTTTAAAATGACTATCAAATTCTTTGAAAGTTTCTTAAGTGCCAATGACATATAGTTGAAAGGAAAAACTCAGGTCAGGTCAGTTCAGTTGCTCAGTCATGTCTGACTCTTTGTGACCCCATGGACTGTAGCACATCAGGCCTCCCCGTCCATCACCAACTCCCGGAGTTTACCCAAACTCATGTCCATTGAGTCAGTGATGCCATCCAACCATCTCATCCTCTGTCGTCCCCTTCTCCTTCCATCTTCAATCTTTCCCAGCATCAGGGTCTTTTCCAATGGGTCAGTTCTTCACATCAGGTGGCCAAAGTATTGGAGTTTCAGCTTCAACATCAGTCGTTCCAATGAACACCCAGGACTGATCTCCTTTAGGATGGACTGGTTGGATCTCCTTGCAGTCCAAGGGACTCTCAAGAGTCTTCTCCAACACCACAGTTCAAAAGCATCAATTCTTCAGTGCTCAACTTTCTTTATAGCCCAACTCTTACATCCATACACTACTACTGGAAAAACCATAGCCTTGACCTTTGTTGGCAAAGTAATGTCTCTGCTTTTTAATATGCTATCTAGGTTGGTCATAACTTTTCTTCCAAGGAGTAAGTGTCTTTTAATTTCATGGCTGCAGTCACCATCTTCAGTGATTTTGGAACCCCCAAAATAAAGTCTGCCACTGTTTCCACTGTTTCCCCATCGATTTGCCATGAAGTGATGGGACCAGATGCCATGCTCTTAGTTTTCTGAATGTTGAGCTTTAAGCCAACTTTTCCACTCTCCTCTTTCACATTCATCAAGAGGCTCATTAGTTCTTCTTCACTTTCTGCCATAAGGGTGGTATGATCTGGTTATCTGAGGTCATTGATATTTCTCCCAGCAATCTTGATTCCAGCTTGTGCTTCATCCAGCCCAGCATTTCTCATGATGTACTCTGCATATAAGGTAAATAAGCAGGGTGACAATATACAGCCTTGATGTACTCCTTTTCTTATTTGGAACCAGTTTGTTGTGCCATGTCAAGTTCTAACTGTTGCTTCCTGACCTGCATACAGATTTCTCAGGAGGCAGGTCAGGTGGTCTAGTATTCCCATTTCTTTCAGAATTTCCCACAGTTTCTGTTTCCCAGTCCTGTGTAAGTTCTGACAGCTCTATGGTGGGGTTAATGGTGACCTCCTCCAAGAGGGCTCATGCCTTACCCAAGTCGACTGCACCCAGAGCCCCTGACCCTGCGGCAGTCCACTGCTGACCCGTACCTCCACAGGAGACGCTCAAACACAGTTCTGTTTCAGTGTCTGTGGGGTCCCTGGGTCCTGATGTACACGAGGTTTGTTTGAGCCCTCTTAGCGTCTCTGGCGGAAATAGGGTTTGATTCTAAGTGCAAATTCGCTCCTCCTACCATCTTGCTGGGGCTTCTCTTTTGCCCTTGGATGTGGAGTATCTCCTCACAGTCACTCCAGCGCCTACCATCTTACTGCGGTTTCTCTGACCTTGGACGTGGTGTATCTCCTCTCTGCCGCTCACTGCTGACCCAGGAGAAAGGAGCAGTGACCCCACAAGAAACTGACCCAGAGTTGCCGGTGAGTGTCCAGGAGTCCCCAGTGGAGGCATGGGTCAGTGGTCGCCTGCTGCAGGGTTGGGGGCACTGAGTGTAGCAGTACATCCATGGGATCTTTTGATGAGGTCCACATTATCTTCATTGCCTCCACCATAGTTTGGCCCCAGGTAAATAGCAGGGAGGGAACACACCTCCTCCCATCAACAGAAAATTGGATTAAAGATTTACTGAGCATGGCCCTGCCCATCAGAACAAGACCCAGTTTCCCCCTCAGTCACTCTCTCCCATCGGGAAGCTTCCTTAAGCCTCTTATCCTTCTCCATTAGAGGGCAGACAGACTGAAAACCACAATCACAGGAAACTCAGTTCAGTTCAGTCACTCAGTCATATCCGACTCTTTGCGACCCCATGAATTGCAGCACGCCAGGCCTCCCTATCCATCACCAACTCCCGGAGTTTACCCAAACCCACGTCCATCGAGTCGGTGATGCCATCCAACCATCTCATCCTCTGTCGTCCCCTTCTCCTCCTGCCCCCAATCCTACCCAGCATTAGGGTCTTTTCCAATGAGTCAACTCTTTGCATGAGGTGGCCAAAGTATTGGAGTTTCAGCTTCAACATTAGTCCTTCCAATGAACACCCAGGATTGATCTCCTTTAGGATGGAATGATTAGATATCCTTGCAGTCCA
This sequence comes from Giraffa tippelskirchi, assembly GCF_054371585.1. NCBI lineage: Eukaryota > Metazoa > Chordata > Mammalia > Artiodactyla > Giraffidae > Giraffa > Giraffa tippelskirchi. The sequence goes on along the minus strand of NC_137276.1, from coordinate 124,760,306 downwards.
AGGGACTCTCAAGAGTCTTCTCCAACACCACAGTTCATAAGCATCAATTCTGCGGCGCTCAGCTTTCTTCACCGTCCAACTCTCACATCCATACATGACCACTGGAAAAACCATAGCCTTGACTAGATGGACTTTTGTTGGCAAAGTAATGTCTCTGCTTTTAAATATACTATCTAGGTTGGCCATAACCTTCCTTCCAAGGAGTAAGTGTCTTTTAATTTCATGGCTGCAATCATCATCTGCAGTGATTTTGGAGCACAAAAAAATAAAGTCTGACACTGTTTCTACTGTTTCCCCATCTATTTCCCATGAAGTGATGGGACCAGATGCCATGATTTTCTTTTTCTGAACGTTAAGCTTTAAGCCAACTTTTTCACTCTCCTCTTTCACTTTCATCAAGAGGCTCTTTACTTCTTCTTCACTTTCTGCCATAAGGGTGGTGTCATCTGCATATCTGAGGTTATTGATATTTCTCCCAGCAATCTTGATTCCAGCTTGTGTTTCTTCCAGCCCGGCGTTTCTCATGATGTACTCTGCATATAAGTTAAATAAGCAGGGTGACAATATATAGCCTTGACGTACTCCTTTTCCTATTTGGATCCAGTCTGTTGTTCCATGTCCAGTTCCAACTGTTGCTTCCTGACCTGCATACAGGTTTCTCAAGAGGCAGGTCAGATGGTCTGGTATTCCAATCTCTTTCAGAATTTTCCACAGTTTATTGTGATCCACACAGTCAAAGGCTTTGGCATAGTCAATAAAGCAAAAATAGATGTTTTTCTGGAACTCTCTTGCTTTTTCGATGATCCAGCGGATATTGGCAATTTGATCTCTGGTTCCTCTGCCTTTTCTAAAACCAGCTTGAACATCTGGAAACTAACCAATCTAATCACGTGGACCACAGCCTTGTCTAACTCAATGAAACTACGAGCCATGCCATGTAGGACCACCCATAAAAACTCTTTGTGTAAACTCTTTAAAGGGTTTCCCTGATAGCTCAGCTGGTAAAGAATCCGCCTGCAATGCAAGAGACACCAGTTTGATTCCTGGGTCGGGAAGATGCCCTAGAGAAGGGAAAGGCTACCCACTCTGGTATTCTTGGTCTTCCCTTGTGGCTCAGCTGATAAAGAATCCACCTGCAATGTGGGAGACCTGGGTTTGATCCCTGAATTGGGAAGATCCCCTGGAGAAGGAAAAGGCTACCTACTCCAGTATTCTGGCCTGGAGAATTCCATGTTTAAAAACACTAAAAAATGTAACAGATTATATTTGTAGAATAAATCTTTAGCTACCATTTAATGAAAGAATTTATTTTTTACTGAGCAGCTGCTCTGTGACAGGATCTTTTTTGTATACTATTTCATTTCATCCTTATATCAACCCTTGAGGTAGATGCTATTTTCCAGTTTTATAGCTCAAAAAGAAAAGGAAGCTCAGAGACTAAATAAACATCTCTAGATCACACCACAAGCAACTGGAGAATAAAGATTTGAAAATGACTTCACCAATGGAATGTTTGCTACTACATAATGTTTCTGGCAGTCCTGGAAAAGAAAAACCACTCCCTACATAGAGGGTAGCTGGTTTGAGGAGGAATGAAGGCTGGGAGAGAGAAATAGGCTTAAAGGACTAGAATGCTCCATGGATTCTAATCCAGACAATAAAGGATAATCCAGGTGAGGCAAGATTATACACCAAAAGATTTAATAAATCATAGTCAGAAGCAGGGCTAAATGAAGACTCAAGGGCATCCAAGAAAGATGATAAACTGGTCTCTTGGAAGGCTTAATAATTGATGCCCCTTCGAACTTTTATTCTTTGGGTATTTGTTCCACAATTTAAAATTCTGAAGCTGAGAGCTGTGTGGAGAAAGGTAAACGTCAACACTGACAGTGGGGATCAACTTCCCCTCCCCCATTAAGAAAATTTGAATTTGTCACCAAAATTACACACTTTTTTAGGCAAAAGAAAAACACAAATTAGAACAATTTGGCAATTTGGATTGAGTTTGTTTGAGGTATAGGGGTGTGTGTGAATGTGTGTGTGCACATGCTATGGGAGGGAAGATGTCTGTGAAACTTTCTCCTCTACTCTATTTTAAAGCTATTTTAAAGGTACTTTATTTTACTTTCCAAGAGAGAAGTTTGTATAAACAAATTTTTATGTTATTATTTCATCAATAATTCACCACCTCTCAGAGATTAGTGCTACAACAATTCTTTCTTTTACCTTTAATCTGGTTCTTGTCAAAAATTTAAAGTTTGACCCAAAATGAATAATTGGGGAGATTGTGAGGGTTTGTGAGTACAATGGAGTGGAAGGTGGTCTTCAAATTGAAACTCTGGACAGGTTTAATAGAGAAGAATAGAAGCTAAGAGCCATCCATATAGAACCGATAAGGACCAATAATTGGCAGAATTTAAACTGAAAAAATAAAAAAAAATTACTCTCACAAATTTTAGACCTGGTTCTTCCTCTTACAAACAATGTGATTTTAGGCAAAATCCTTATACCACTTTCATCATCTAAAACCAGGAAACTAAAAATAAATTTCTTTGAAGTTTAGTTGATTTACTTAGCTGTGTTAGTTTCTGGTGGACAGCAAAGTGCCGCAAGTAGGACCTTGTTGTTTATCTATTTTACATACAGTTGTTTGTATCTGCTAATCCCAAACTCCTAATTTATTCTCCTCTAACCCTTTTTCCCCTTTGGTAACCATTTATTTTCTATGTCTGTGAGTCTGTTTTATAAATAAATTGACTTGTATCATACTTTTTTTTTAGATTCTACATATAAGTGACATCATATATTTGTCTTTCTTTGTGTGACTTACTTCACTTACTATGATCATCTCTAGGTCCATGCATGATGCTGCAAATGGTACTATTTCATTTTTTATGGCTGAATAGTATTCCACTGTATGTATGTGTGTATATATATATATATATATATATATATATATATCACATCTTCTTTATCCATTTGCTAATATCAAGGTTCTTTAAATTGTTTTATATTTTCACATATATATTTATATATAAACATAAGTCTAGCCTTGCTACCTGATACATTGTTGTTTTTCAGTCACTTAGTCCTGTCTGACTTTTTGTGACTCCATAGACTTCAGCACACCAGGCTTCCCTGTCTTTCACCATCTCCTGGAACTTGCTCAAACTCATGTCCATCGAATCAGTGATGCCATTCAACCATCTCATCCTCTGTCATCCCCTTTTCCTCCTGCTTTCAATCTTTCCTGGCATCAGGATCTTTTCCAATGAGTCCGTTCTTCACATCAGGTGGCCAAAGTATTGGAGTTTCAGCTTCAGCATCAGTCCTTCCAGTGAATATTCAGGATTTATTTCCTTGAGGATTGACTGGTTTGATCTCCTTGTAGTCCAAGCAACTCTCAAGAATCTTCTCCAACACAGCTCAAAAGTATCAATTTTTTGGCTCTCAGCCTTTGTTATGGTCCAACTCTCACATCCATACATGACTACTAGAAAAACCATAGCTTTGATGATACGGACCTTTGTCAGCAAAGCAATGTCTCTGCTTTTTTAATACACTCTCTAGGTTTCTCATAGCTTTTCCCCAAGGAGCTAGCATTTTAATTTCATGGCTGCAGTCACTGTCTACAGTGATTTTGGAGCCCAAGAAAATAAAGTCTCTCACTCTTTCCATTGCTTCCCTATCTATTTTCCATGAAGTGATGGGACTGGATGCCATGAGTTTTTTGAATGTTGAGTTTTAAGCCAGCCTTTTCACTCTCCTCTTTCACCTTCATCAAGAGGCTCTTTAGTTCCTTTTCGTTTTCTGCTATAAGGGTGGGGTCATCTGCATATCTGAGGTTATTGATATTTCTCCCTGCAATCTTGATTCCAGCTTGTGCTTCATCCAGTCTGGCATTTTGCATGATGTACTCTGCATATAAGTTAAATAAGCAGGGTGACAATATACAGCTTTGACATACTCCTTTCCATTGTTCCATGTCTGGTTCTAACTGTTTTTTCTTGACCTGCATACAGGTTTCACAGGAAGCAGGTAAGGTGGTCTGGTATTGCTATCTCTTTAAGAATTTTCCACAGAGATGGGAATGACAAATATACACATATATATCACCTTCGTTAGATTAGCTTTTTATATATATTTATTATACAGCCATGACTAGGCCCTTTATATATATTAACTCATTTTTTCATCACAATCCCATGAGGGTAACTGTTACTTTTCACTTTGCAGGTGAGGAAACTGAAGTACAGGAAGTTAGGACATGTAGTCAATGATCAGTAGAGCTGGGATTGGAATCTTGGCAGTCTGTTTGCAGAATCTATCTTAACTTTCCACTGTGATACTTAGCCAATCCATAGGATTGTAGTGAAAATTAAGTGGAACAATGAACTTTTCTGTAAAACAATTTATCTTATGTATCACTTTCAACATTTTTAGTTTCACAGACTTTGAGAGCCTGATGAAATCATGGATGTTATACCAGCAAAATAAACAGATAAAGATAATATAAAAATATGTGTGCCATTTCCAAGATTTCACAGACCTCCACAAAAGTTCAATAATGGACATCAGGTTATAAAAGGCCTGACTTAAACTTGGTTGGGTCTCCTAGGCCTCAGTATCTTCCAACCAGAATTAAGACTGAAAATACAGTGATCCACCTTCCAGCTACTAGTTCTCAGGGCTGAGAGACATACATATAATCTAGGGAAAATTCCACTTTGGATTGCTTAACTAGGTGCTATTCAGAAGTCCTGTTTCAAATTTCCTTCAAAAGTACATATTCAGGGTTTAAAATGGAGTAAGAGAAAAGAAGAATTTGGCCAAAAGCTTTCATCTTTGTGGAATCCAAAATATTTGAAAAGTAGTCTGGAGGGGTTGGTGGCATTTAGCCACCCTGAGCTCCAAGAATTGCATCTTGTCAACTTTTGCTAACATCCCTTTTGAACTCAATTATCTCTACATCCTTTCTTCATTAAAGTACCTTGAGAGCCCAAGGATGGCACCATTCAGGACCCCATTAAGGAAAACCATTCCTCCAAGTTGTACATTTCAGCACTTTTTCTGACACTCAAAAATTCTGACAAGTAGTTTATCAGGTTACTTGAAACTCACTGTGATTCAAATCAACAAGTTCCATAAAGAAAACCTATTGAACAATTAACTGTGGTTTATAATAGCTGTTCATATTCTTCCTAACAGACACAACAACAAATACATACTGTCTACCACTGATTACCAACACCAGAATGCAAGAAAGAAAAGGCACTGTCAGTTTTTTTTTTTTTTTGGTTTCCACTGGAAACCAAAACAAAGGTTTTAAATCCTTACACTTTTTTCCATTTCATATTGATAGGTCTAATAATAATTAATGAGCAACTAATGAACAATTGTGTAGTTTAGCAATATTTTAAATTTTCTTGAGTTGATCCAATGCAGCTGCACAGATACTGACAAGATGATTTTATGATTTTAAAACTTAAGGTGAACAGTTATAGTAGATTTAAGAAATCTCTGTTTAGCAGTCCCAAAAATACTATCAAGGTAGGTTTATAATACCTAGAATTTAAAAAAAATTGATATGAGTCACTTAAGTCAGAAGTCAGGAAGGGAGACTGTGTGTTTAAATTGGCCAGTGAATAAACAAAACCTAATTCTTTGCTGCCTGAGATAACTTTACCTATTAAAATGCCACTCAGCTGGTCAAACACATTTTACCAACTTGAATTCTATTTCTAAATTAGGGGTTTGCTCCACATGAAAAGTGATTCATAAAGAATTTATAAACATTGATATCTATGCACCAGAGAAAGGACAGAGAAACCAATTAGCTCAACTCTTAGTGAAACTTAGCAGGTTTTGTTCTAAATAAACATTTTTAAGGCAACACTGTGAATTTAGTAACTTCCCTGTCATACCTTCTAATATTATCCAAAACTATTGGCCAATAATAGTTCATGAAATGATATAAAAAATTACTTTTATCCTTTGAAGGAAAAGCCATTATGTAATACTGAACTGGTCATATTATTAGGACACATTAAAAAATAGGTATTTTTCATATATCAATATGATAGAAACAATAGTTATAAAAGTAAATTTGGCTCAAAGAATGTCTCAGATTCTCTAATATATATTATACATGTAATATTAGTGCTAATATTTCACTAATATTTCATATTAGTGCTACTTTTCTGCCTCACACTAATGGGTATAACTCCACTTGCTCCAATATTCATTCATTTATTCATTCAACACATATTTTTAAGTTAACATGCTTTAAAGTAGAAGTCTACAAACTTTTTCTTTAGAGAAACAGTAAACACTTTAGGCTTTGCAAGGTATCATATCTCTGTCACAGATACTTAATTATACAGTTGCAGTGTGAAAGCACCACAGGCAATACTGAGATCATTAAATGTGGCTGTGTTTCAATAAAACTTTATTTTCAAAACAGATAGCCAGTTGCCGACAGGCCATATTTGTAATCCCTGCTTTAAATAAGCAGATACTTATCTTGTGCCTATAATGCAAAGTTGTTTAAAACATGTAACTTGTGGTCATCAAGTTTACAATCTCTGGAAAAAACAGAGCACTTAGTACAGTTTCTTCCAACTCTAAATAATAATGACTGCCTAAGCTTAAATGCTTCTATTTTAATTTTACATTCACCGAAAATTAGATATTTCAGAATAACAGGAATGTTATTTGCTTCATTAAATAAACAGGCAATTTAACAGCAAAAGAAACCATCAACAAAGTGAAAAGACAACCTATGGAATGGAAGAAAATATTTGCAAATGATATGACCAACAAAGTATTAATTTCCAAAATACATAAACCACTCATACAGATCAATAAAAAAAATAGTAATAATAATAAAATAAACAACCAAATCAAACAATGGGCAGAAAACTGAAACAGAGCTTTCTCCAAAGAAGGCATACAGATAACCAGTAGGCATATGAAGAAATACTCAGTATCTCTAATTATTAGAGAAATGCAAATCAAAACTAGTGAGGCATCACCTCACACTAGTCAGAATGGTCATCATCAAAATGTCTACAAATAATAAACGCTGGAGAGGATGTGGAGAAAAGGAAAACTTCCTATACCGTTGGTAGGAATGTAAATTGGTATGACCACTATGGAGAATAGTACAGAGGGTCCTTAAAAAAGTAAAAGTGGAGCTACCATATGATCCAGCAATCGTACTCCTGGGCATATGTCTAGAAAAGACAAAAACTCTAATTCAGAAAGATACACATACCCCACTGTTCATAGCAGCACTATTTACAATAGCCAAAATATGGAAGCAACCTAAATGCCCATGGGCAGATGAATGGATAAAGAAGATGTGGTACACATATACAATGGAATACTAATCAGACATTAAAAAAAAGAATGAAATAATGTCATTTTTGGCCACATGGATGAACCTAGAGATTATCATACTAAGTGAAGTAAGACAAAGAAAGACAAATATCATGATACTACTTCAGTGTGAAATCTAAAAAACTGATACAAATGCATTTATTTATAAAACAGAAACAGACTCACAGACATAGTAAAATTATGATTACCAAAGGGGAGAAGAGGAGAGAAATAAATTAGGAGTCTGATATTAACAAATACACACTACTATACATAAAAAAGATAACCAACACAGATCTACTGTATAATATAATGAACTATATTCAATATCTTGTAATAACCTATAATGGAGAAAGAAGAATTTGAAAAAAATGTGTATATATGTGTGAAATGATCTCCTGCCATATTAGTCATCAAGAAATATCACAGCCATTGGCAATTTCTGGCCTCCCCATGTGAATGAGGGCTCCCCAAACTGCAATCCAGCGGCTGCTGCCACCCACCCCCAAGGTGATGGCTGAGGAGCTGGGGGAATGCAAGAAGCAAGATGAAAAAGGAAACAGGATGGACTGCAGATAGCTGAGGTGCATATGAAAGGAATGAATTCAGTGAGCCCAGAGGCTTGCATCTTCTCATACACAGTATGCTAAATTCCTTAAATTGACACCTGATCTTTGATGTTCAGACTGCAGGCTCCCTTTGTTGCAAACTTGTATACAGCCTTACTTCCCCCTCTGCCTCCTTAGAGCAGTTTTCTCAGAGCTACTGAGATGCTGCCTTCCGGGCTTGGAATCCTAAACCTTCCCACCAAATAAAATAACTCTACTTTCAGGTTGTGACTATATTTTTTAGTCCACATATGTAAAACTAAATCACTTTGCTGTACACCTGAAACAAATACAAGACTGTAAATCAACTACTACAACAAAAAATAGTTTCAAGACAGGCAATTTAGCCTTAATCTTGTTTTGTATTCTGAAAATCTGCTTAGCATATTTTTCAAGCTGAACAATGACAGAATTGTTTTAATGAAAAGATAAATTTCAAGAATAATTAGGGGTTCCCCGGTGACTCAGTGGTAAAGAATCCACCTGCCAATGCGAGAGACATGGATTTGATCCCTGATCTGGGAAGATCCCACATGCCACGGAGCAACGAAGCATGTGCGCCACAACTATTGAGCCTTTGCTCTACAGCCTGGGAACCACAACTACTGAGCCCGCATGGTGCAGCTACTGAAGCCTGAAAACCCTAGAGCCCGTGCTTCACAGCAGAAGCCACGTGACAACCCCATGCACCACAGTTAGAGAGCAGCCCCCAATCGCCGCAACTAAGGGAAAGCCCATACAGCAAGGAAAACCCAGCACAGCCAAAAATAAAAACTAAATAAAATTGAAAGAGTAATTAAAATATCATGAACATCAATACTACTACATGAAATTAATAATACCCCGTAAAAATATTTATTCCATTATCCAATTCAGAGTATGAAGGATTCTTTTGGGAACAGAAGCGACAGTACTTTAGGGAAAAATTTCAGTTCATAAAGTAAAGAAATTACTATGAAGCTATGAGTGATTCTCAGAAAATGAGATTTGAAAGTTTAAAAAAAAAATTAATAACAGGATCCTCATCTTTTTCTACAGCCCTACTATAATTTTATGTAGAACCAGCTCCCTCTAGTGGTGACAATCATGCCTTTCACCAAAAAAAGCAAGAGGCCTTCTTGACTGAGTACATAAAACTTTCTGGAAGCAAATCTAAAAATATACACGTGAGAAGAAGACAAAAATTCTAACAACTTTTTAAGTCGTTTTTAAAAGCCTTTCTCAATTTAACACTATTTCAAAAACATGGTAATATAGGGAATGATCTTGGTGTTTTCCAATTCAACTTATTCTGTTTGCTCCTGGAAAAGGCAGGCCCAGACAATGGACTCTTATATTCAATAGGAGCCAGTTTACAGTTTTAAAAAATCTATTTAAGAAGTTTATGATTTGATCTAAAGAAATGAATTTTTTACATGCTAATTTCTGTACCTACACATAGTCATTTTAATGTGCATTTTTACCATCTAGTTGCTTTATTTGATATTGCTGAGGATAAAAACTAAGTGTGTAACTTTAGCAAAGTAAAAACATTAGACAGCTGCTGCAAAATGGACTCCTCACCGGAAGCCCTGCAGTGTGACTATGGTTGGTATGATGTAGACCAGTAGTTGGTAACTTTTTCTGCAAAAAAAGAAAAGGGCCAAATAGTAAATATTTTCAGCTTTACAGACCATATGGTCTCTGCTGCAACTATTCAGATCTGCTATTGTAACATGAAAGCGACCAGAGACAACACAGAGATGACTGAGGGTGGCTGTGTTCTGTAAAAAGATAATGTCCAGAAAAAGGTAAACTCATGACTATTAACAAAGATATAAGAATGAACGCGTTTAAAGATTTTATTCTACATATATAGGGGACTACAAATAGTTCAAAGGAAAAGCAAGAAACAGCATTGTATATGGAGTATATGAATCAAATTACAAATGAAAACAAAACTTTTTTTTTTTAACGAAGTATAAGAAGTCAATGAAAACTGTATTGGACAAGATAGGTTTGCATATCTGTCAGTCATCTACAACTTACAAAGAGGTGAAAAATAGCTTAAAGAAAATGAAAGCCCAGAGTCTGATAACCCAAAAGGATGTGCAGTACAGAGACAATGCATATTTTCAATTAATCAGGACATTTTCTACAGTTTTAATAAATGTTGATAGACACTGAAAATTGAATTATATATAATTTTCACATCATAAAATATTAGAGTTATTTCAATTTTAGTTTATATCTAATAAAAAAAAAAGGGAACGCAAGCAGTGAGCTGGATTTGAGCTCTGAATAGTAGTTTGCTTAGCCCTGAACCTCTGATGTTAAGACTGGATTTTCTCAAATAAGAAAAACTGAAGTATGTCATGAAGCAAGTAAATGTATATTTAAAAAGCCAGCAGACATAGTTTTGAAATAGTCATATCTCTGATAACTTTAGGACCAACTCAGGCAACAGTAAGATGTTTGAAATGCAGGCTAGTAATATTTATTACTAACTTTCAAAATATTTTGTCTGTTGGCATACATGGTGTACTTTTGTGTGTAGCTATGAGTGTAAAACAAAAGAATGCAAGAAGAGGAGTTTTACAAACTAATAGATAAAAGAGAAAATGTGTAAGTATAGAAAATAGAAAGTTAGGATGGTAGAAAGTGGAAAGAAAGAAAAGCTAAAAAGGAGTACAAATTTCCTGAGTTTTAATAAAGGAAAAAGAAAGAGACAAAAAATATTTTTAAAAATCAAGAAAAAAATCTAACTATGTAAATGCTTACTGGAATTCTACCTGCAATTTTATAGGAGATAAATAAGCCATGGCAGTTTCTGTAAAAGTTATGATTTCAAATTAGTGTGTAAAATGAAGAGATGTGGTTTGCTTAAAATATATTTTATAATATATACTTTTTGTATATTTGTATACTTCTTAAAAAAAGATTAATAAAAAATGGCCAGAAACATGAATAAAAATTTCACACAGATAACAATAATGGCCCTTAAACATATGAAAAGATAATCAACATCACTAATACTTAGAAAAATGTAAAATAAAGATGCACTGTTTCACCTACCATTTTTACCTAACACACTTGCAAAAACGAAAATGTAGGATAATGCATTATGTTTGTGAGGATGTAGGTACTCTCATTAACTTCTGGCAGAAATAAACAGATACAAACATTTTGGAAGCGAATTTGACAATATCTAAGACAATTACATATGCATTTATATTTTGATCCAGAAGTTGCACTTTCTGGAATTTACCCTAAGGATACACACTTCTACAATAAACACATATATATGCAGTTAGCCATTGTAGCACTGTTTGTTTGAAACTCTTTATTTTGTATTAGAGTATAGCTGATTAACAATGTTGTGATAGTTTCAGGTGAACAGTGAAGAGATAAAATAGATAAAACAGCCATACATATACACGTATTCATTCTCCTCCAAACTCCCCTCCCATCCAGGCTGTCACATAACACTGAGTAGAGTTTCCTGATCTATATAGTAGGTCCTTGTTGGTAATTTATTTTTAATTTAGCAGTGTAACACTATTTATAATGACAAAATATTAAAAAGAATTTAACTGCCATATATCAGAGTGCTACTGAATGAACCATGACATATCCATGTAATGGCATCCATGCAACTATAAAAAAGAATGAAGATAATTTCTCTTACCTGATTTAGAGTGATTTCCAGAAATATTAAGTAAAGGAAAAAAACCCACAAGTGAAGAATATCTATAGTTACTACTTTTGTACAAGGAAGATTGAGAAGTAAGAGTATACAAGCATCTGCTTATTTGGGCAAAAAGAAACATAGGAAGCATAGTCAAACTAACAAGATTGGCAGCCTATAGGATATAAGTGAGAAAGAGTAAAAAGGATGAGAGGAAAGAATAGGGTAGGAGGGATGGTTTACTGACACTTCTCTGAGTATAACTTTGTGCATAGATTTTTTTTAGAAACATGTTACATGTTACACTCAAAAACCCCCAAATTTAAAAATAAGAAAAGGAGAGAAACCCAAATATAGAATATAAGGAGAACAAGTAAGCCTAACTCTATTGCAAATGAATACCATAACCGTCCTGAAGAGGGGAAGGCAGGGAAAGAGTTAACATGAGTGACATTTGGAAACAGTAATCTGGTTATATAACTTCCACCTAAAGATAAAAAGAACTGTAATCCAATACTGAATTCTAGTTACTAGGTTTGCTTTTCACAGTGTTACAAGTTAACAATTCCTTAATAACATCTAGACAGTGTATTAAAAAGCAGAGACATCACTTTGCCAACAAAAGTCTGTCTAGTCAAACATATGGTTTTTCCAGTAATCATGTACAGATGTGAGAGTTGGACCATAAGGAAGGTTGAGCATCGAAGAACTAATGTTTTCAAACTGTAGTGCTGGAGAAGACTCTTCAGAGTCCCTTGGACTGCAAGGAAATCAAACCAGTCAATCCTAAAGGAAATCAATCCTGACTATTCATTGGAAGGACTAATGCTGAAGCTCCAATTCTTTTGCCACCTGATGTGAAGAGCCAACTCACTGGAAAAGACTGATGCTGGGAAAGATTGAAGTCAGGAGGAGAAGAGGACGACAGAGGATGAGATGGTAGGATAGCATCACTGACTCAATGGACATGAGTTTGAGCAAGCTCCGGGAGATAGTGAAGGACAGGGAAGCCTGGCATGCTGCAGTTCATGGGGTCACAGAGAGTTGGACACGACTGAGCAACTGAACAAGAACAAATATATAATGTGATGTTGAGTAAATAAATATATTGTGTGTAAAGAGGTCAAGGCTTCTCACTGTCAGATGAAAGAAGGAAGCCTGGAATAAACTCTTTAGTGTTGATTTAGAATTTGAATTATCAGAGTGAACTCTGATAATATATATATATATGTGTGTGTGTGTGTGTGTATACATACAGGGAGGACGGGTGAGTGTGTATGTATTTCCTATCCTTTTCTGAAAGGACCTGGATGCAATGATACTTCAGTAGTAATGAGATTGTTTAATGCCTACATCTTGATTTCTAAATAACGTGCTTCACTGAAAGCAGCCACTCCTTGGAAAAATGGCTGAGTGCAGGGTGAGGCTGATAAAACAAAATGAGCTGGAAACATCTTTCTGTGCCAGAAAGTGAGGAATAAGGTAATAATTTTAAAAATGTCAACACGTCAAAGGATGGAGGTGCCAGCTTAAAGGGGTTCCCGCTGACAAGCATGAGACAAAGTTAAGCAAAATGATGATTATAAAAATTATAACCATTTATAATATCTGAATCTATGAGTTCATACAAATATAACAAATAAATATGTAATTTGGGAAAAGAAAACAACTTCTTAGTAGAATGTGCTGCCGTGCTTAGGCGCTCAGTTGTGTCCGACTCTTTGCGACCCCAGGGACTCCCCTGCATTGCAGGTGGATTCTTTACCACCTGAGCCACCAGGGAAGCCCAAGAACACTGGAGTGGGTAGCCTATCCCTTCTCCAGGGGATCTTCCCAACCCAGGAATCGAACTGGGGTCTCCTGCATTGCAGGTGGACTCTTTACCAGCTGAGCTACCAGGGAAGCCCAAACAGTGGAATGCCAACTAATAAATGCAAAAGCAATGATAGAATTAGAAAATCATCATTTGTCAAACAGTATAATTGATTAAGTAAGAATCATCACTGCATGCTAAACTAGTAACAGGAAATTTGATAAACAGGATATTTACATGGTTATAAAGTATCTCTTCATAAATTAACAATTACAGATAGAAAAAGCAACTACAGCAGAGAAACTTAGGAGACACCACTTAACCGAATGAACAACATCATCATTAGCAGAAATGAGACAGACAGATACCATGAATCTCAATATAACCTGACAGCATGTACGGAGAAGGACATTATATTGTTTCTCTAGTATTCTTGCCAAAAATTTATAGCCTGAATTAAATCATAAGGAAATATTAAACAAGCTCAAATTAAAGAATATTCTACAAAATCTTGCCCTTCATTCTTTAAAGGTGCTAATATCATGAAAGACAAAGAAAGACTGAGAAACTATTCCAGAGTGAAGGAGACTAAAGACACACGGACATTTGTGATCCTGGATTGTATCTTGAACCATAAAATTATTTGTTTATTTTTCTAATAAAAGCATTAACAAAAAAGTCATGAAAACTGAATGTCTATAGGTTAGATAATAGGACTGTATCAATAATTATTTCCTGATTTTGGACATTTGCATAAAGGTTATTTACAAGATAACTCTTATTTATAAAAAAAGAGGCACTGTCTGTACAATTTACCCTCAAGAGGACAGAGAAATTTTTTTCACATATATATGTAAGTATATATACACACAGATGCATATGTACAGAGAGCAGAGAGAATGAGAAAGCAAGTGTGGTAACATGTTAATATTTGAATCTGAGTGAAGTTTTATGGCAATTTTTCTAGACAATTTATGAAAATCTTTTGTAAGTGTGAAAACATTTATTTTTAAAAAGTTTTTAAAAAAATTTTTTGAATCAGATGGAACATTCTCAGCTGCAAATTGGCAAATGACCTGACTAAAGTGGTGCAAATAACAAAGAGGCTTTTTTATTTCATAAATCAAAAATTCCAGAGGAAAAGTAGATCCAGGACTAGACAATTTTACAGCACATTGATATCATCCAGGACCAAGGTCCTTCTATCTTTCTATTCTGTCAGCAACATGCCCTTTCACAAGTTTGCTATAGCAGTTCCAGGCATTATCTGTTCTCACAGATAGAGACAATTCCACAATGTCCCTAGTAGATAGATTTCCTTTACATGTCACTGGTGAGGACTGGGTGAAGACATCCAAGTGAGACATCCAGGCTGAAACCAATCACTTCCAAGAAGGGAATTAGCACAGTTGGCTTAGACCAAAATTGATGCCTAATGTTAGGAAGGCAGGCTTGAAACAAACACACAACTTCCCAGTAACTGCATAATTCTATTAGCAAGAAAGTGGGAGGATGAGACGGATTGGATAGATCTCTTTGAACACCACTCCAGTGTTCTTGCCTGGAGAATCCCATGGACGGCAGGGCCTGGTGGGCTGCTGTCTATGGGGTCACACAGAGTCAGGCACAACTGAAGTGACTTAGCAGCAGCAGCAACAGCAGCAGCAGCATTGAAATAGATCAATTACATACCAGATAAAGTAGCTGTTTTTTAATTAAAAAACAGATTGTACAAATTATAATAGCCTTTTTGGAAAGTCTAGTTTTGTTGGAGGAGGGGTGGTGACTGTTAATTTGCATGCTTGCTTGCCTTTTTAGTGACAAAATGCTTAATTCATATAAGTTAAATACTGTAGGATTCTACTCTGCCTTAATTTATTTTAATAGATTGTGACTTTACCCACAATTAGTAAGCACAGGGTGCTAGGGGAGGGCAGTCTTGGATGAGGGAGGACTGGAGGAGGTTTCTAAGGAGGAGACATCTAAATTGAAAGCTGAAGGATGGCTAAAAGTTGGGAGGCTTGGGTAATCAGTAACTGCAACGATCAAGAGATGAGACTGAGTATGGAATACTAGGGAGATTAATAGACCTAAAAGCTGGTGATTATAGAGCTCAGTAAGGCCACAATATAATAGGCAAAGGGCTTGAAGGCAGGAAGAGAAAGGTCCGACAGAAGATGAGATGGTTGGATCACATCACCGACTCAATGGACATGAGTTTAAGAGAATTCTGGGAGATAGTGAAGGACAAGGAAGCCTGGTGTACTACAGTCCATGGAGTCACAAAGAGTTAGATACAACAACAACAAAAAGACAAAGAGATCTAAGCTCTTTATTTCTTAATTTTGAAAGGGGAATCAGTGATGTGTTTAATCACTTCATGGGAAATAGATGGGGAAACAGTGGAAACAGTGTCAAACTTTATTTTGGGGGGCTCCAAAATCACTGCTGATGGTGATTGCAGCCATGAAATTAAAAGAAGCTTACTCCTTGGAAGGAAAGTTATGGCCAACCTAGACAGCATATTTAAAAGCAGAGACATTACTTTGCCAACAAAAGTCCATCTAGTTAAGTCTATGGTTTTTCCAGTGGTCATGAATGGATGTGAGAGTTGGACGGTGAAGAAAGCTGAGCACCGAAGAATTGATGCTTTTGAACTGTGGTGTTGGAGAAGACTCTTGAGAGGCCCTTGGACTGCAAGGAGATCCAATCACTCCATCCTAAAGGAGATCAATCCTGGGTATTCATTGGAAGGACTGATGTTGAAGCTGAAACTCCAATACTTTGGCCACCTCATGCGAAGAGTTGTCTCATTGGAAAAGACCCTAATGCTGGGTAGGATTGGGGGCAGGAGGAGAAGGGGACGACAGAGGATGAGATGGTTGGATGGCATCACTGACTCGATGGACATGGGTTTGGGTAGACTCCGGGAGTTGGTAATGGACAGAGAGGCCTGGCGTACTGCAGTTCATGGGGTCGCAAAGAGTAGGACACGACTGAGCGACTGAACTGAACTGAACTGAACTGAAACTATGTTCAAATATATGCCTTAAGAGAAACCTTCCGGCTCTAGCAGAAGAAACGAAATAAAGGGGAGTGTCTTGGCTCAAGCTGCTGAACGAAATGTCATACACTAAATGGTTTAAATAAGAGACACGTATTTCTTACAATTTTGGAGGCTAGAAGTCTAAGATCAAGGTTCTGGCATATCCAATTCTTGGTGATAGTCCTCTTCCGACATGCAGTTGGCTCCTTCTCACTGTACCCTCACATGGTAGAGAAAGGAAGCTTGGGTGTGTTTTTTTCTTCTTTTAAAGGCAGCGATTCCATTACCGGGAATTCACTGTCACAACCTCACTAAACCTAATTAATGTGATGGTGAGATTCCCAAAGTTCCCACTATCACATTGGGAGTTAGGACTTCAACAAATGAATTTTGGAGGAACACAATTCAGGCCACAGCAGGGGACAAGACCAGAAGACAGGATGGCTCTTTGGAAACTACATATTCAGGTGACAACCATATCATAGCAACCCAACTAATGAAAGGATGGTAGGGATGGAGAGCAAGAGGGTCAGAGTAGGGAAGAGTCCTTTTTAAGGACTGAAAGGTTCTGAACATTTTAATTCCTGATGAAATGGATCTAATTGGAAAAGTTTAAGGTAAAAGAGAGGTAGAGGATGGCTCACTGGAAATCACTGGAAAATTGGGAGTGTGTGGTTCCAGGCTTTGGAAGAGGACTCAGACTTAGACAAGAGTGATAAAATGAAAGACTAAAAGGATTACCAGGGATCATGCTAGTTTGTAAGTGTGATAATGGTTGACTAGTCATTCCATAAACGTTTTTAAGATTTATGGTATTGTTAAGAGCTGGGGATGTATCAGGAAACAAAAATATTTTTTGTAATCTGAGTTTGCAAACTAATAAGGTGAGACAGATATTAAGTAAAATACATGAGAAAAATATATATTGTGTTACATGGTATAAGTGCTCAGAAGAAAATAAATCAAAGAAATGGATGGACTTACGATTTGAAATGGGGTCATGAATGGCCTCTTTGGAATGGAATAATTGTGTACAGACATAAATGAAGGGAGTGAGAAACTTATGAAGTTATCTAGAGAAAGGGACATCTAGCAAGAGGAACAAGGAGTGTACAGGCCCTAAGACATGAATATTCTTGGCTAATTGGTGGAAAAAATGAGACCAATGTGGAGTTTGTGAGGAAAAAAATGGTGGAGATACCCTTAGAGAGGTAATGAGGGTGAGGGCACCAGATCAAATGGGCATTGTAATTACTGGAGTTTTCAAAGGATGAGTGTAAGGCTTCAGAAGGATCATTCTGGCTGGTGTGTTGATAATGGACCTCAGGGATCGAAAACAGGAGCACTTTCAATACTCCTGGTGAGAGATGGTGGACCAGGTAGTAGCAGCAGAGGTAGGAGCAGAGTTCAGATTCTGATAATGGATTCTTTTTCTCACTTATTTAGGCTGTTATGTCACTTTCTCAAACTCGGATAAACATGTAAATGTGCATTAAGAGGAAGTTTAAATGGAGAACCTTTAAATAGCAAATGCAGATAAAAGGAGGTAAAAATGACCAAGGAAAAAAGGAAAGAACTGAGGGCAACATTGGGAACTCAACTTAGGTTTGAGACATTGAATTATGATTGAAGATGCTCATTTTATAATTATCATCAAATCATTTCAAATAGTTTGTTTATGGCTCTTTTGAGGGGAAATTCTTATTAATTCAAGATGTAGAGGTATAGCTGAGCTATTTAAAATCCTAAAAGATGATCTTGTTAAAGTGCTGCACTCAGTATGCCAACAAGTTCGGAAAAGTCAGTCTTGGCCACAAGACTATAAAAGGTCAGTTTTCATTCCAGTCCCAATAATTGTGCTCATTTTACCTGCTAGTAAGGTTATGCTCAAAATCCTTCAAGCTAGGCTTCAGCAGTACATGAACCAAGAACTTGCAGATACACAAGCTGGATTTAGAAAAGGCAGAGGAACCAGAGATCAAATTGCCAACATCCGTTGGATCATAGAAAAAGGAAGAGAATTCCAGAAAAACATCCATTTTGCTTCAATGACTACACTAAAGCCTTTGACTGTGGATCCCAATAAACTGTGGAAAATTCTTTAAGAGATGGGAATACCAGACCACCTTTCCTGCCTCCTGAGAAATCTGTGTGCAGGTCAAGAAGCAACAGTTAGAAGCAGACATGGAACAATGGACTGGTTCAAAACTGGGAAAAGAGTAAAACAAGGCTGTATATTGTCACCCTGCTTATTTAACTTCTCTGTGGGATACATCATGTGAAATGCTGGGCTGGATGAATCACAGATGGAATCAAGGTCACTGGAAGAAATATCAACAATATCAACAAATATCAACATATCTGAGGTTGATATGCAGATATGCAGATGATACAACTCAGATATGCAGATGATACAACTCTAATGGCAGGAAGTGAAGAATAAGTAAAGAACCTCTTGATGAGGGTGAAAGAGGAGAATGAAAAAGCTAGCTTGAAACTCAACATTCAGAAAACTAAGATTATGGTATCCAGTCCCATCACTTCACGACAAATAGAAGGGGAAAAAGTGAAAGCAGTGGCAGACTTTATTTTCTTGAGCTCCAAAATCATGGCAGATGGTGACTGCAACCATGAAATTAAAAGATGCTTGGTCCTTGGAAGGAAGGACATGGAAGGAAAGCTGTGACAAATCTAGACAGCATATTAAAAAGCAGAGACATCACTTTGCCAGGAAAGGTCCATAGAGTCAAAGCTATGATTTTTCCAATGATCATGTACAGATGTAAGAGTTGGACCCTAAAGAAGGCTGAGTGCCAAAGAATTGATGCTTTCAAACTGTGGTGCTGGGGAAGCCTCTTGAGAGTCCCTTCTATTACATGGAGATCAAACCAGTCAATCCTAAAGGAAATCAACCCTGAATATTCACTGGAAGGACTGATGCTGAAGCTCCAATACTTTTGACTAGCTGATGTGAAGAGCCAACACATTGGAAAAGGCCCTGATGCTAGGAAAGATTGAAGACAAATGAAGAAGGGGGCAGCAGAGGATGAGATGGTTAGACATCATCATTGACTCAATGGACATAAATCTGAGCAAACTCTGGGAGATGGTGAGGGACAGGAAGGTCTGGTATGCTGCAGTCCATGGGGTCGGAAAGAGTCGGACATGACTGAGCGACTGAACAACAACAACAAAAAGCAGTTAAAACAAACTTGAATATTATGTTAGGGCAAGTGTGTGACCTGTAGGGGTGTGTAGCAGATCCTAATGTAACATAATGATCCAGAAAAGCCTCCATGAGCCAAAGACACTTAATCGGACACCTGGAGAACAAACAGGAGTTAACCAAACAAAGCTAACACTGTAAAAAATTTATGACTCTTTTATGCTACAACACTAGTCTCATATTTAGTAGATGAGCACCACTATAGCTGTGCTAATTACTAAAATTGTGAAAACACAGGATCACAATCCCTTATCTAAAATTTCTAAATCAAAATTTCCTGAAAATAAGAATCTTATGTAAATTACCTGACAGCAAAGAATTGAATATGAGATGGAAGATAAGAGATGAGAGATAAGATATTAGACTATTGATAACTTTCTTTTTCCCACTTGGGGTGAATATTATTCATTTTGCTGCAGAAATGGTAATAAGTTTGATTACTGAATTTTCTTTCCAGATGTTGCTGTGCTGAGGGTATACATTACATATATATATATATACATATACATATATATATGTATATATATGTGTGTGTGTGTATATATATATGTATGTATATATATCATATTCTTTATTTCATTAACAATTTTATTGTGGAAAATTTCAATTTAATTTTGATAAAATATAATGAACTCCCATGTTCCCATCACCTAGCTTTAACAATTCTTAATTAATGACCAATTTTGTTTCATCTGTGCCATGACCTAATTCCTGTTATATTGCTTTGAAGGAAATCTAAGCCATCATGTTAATAATAATTCCTCAATATCATCATATGGCTGACTGCTTCAAGAATTTCATAGCTTAGTTTTTACAATTATTATTATAGTCAAGATTCAACAAAGTCCAAATAATTGTCATTGGTTGATTTTTCTGAAGTCTCTTTTTTAAACAATAATTTCCCCTCCCATCTTTTTGAAAAACCTTTTAGGTTATTTACTGAAGAGGGGCTTCCCAGGTAGTACAGTGGTAAAGAATCCACTCTTCAATACAGGAAATGTAAGAGACACAGATTTGATCCCTGGGTCGTGAAGATCCCCGGGAGAAGGAAACGGCAACTGTAGTATTCTTGCCTGGGAAATCCCATGGACAGAGGAGCCTGGTAGCTTCAAAGGGTCGGACACCCCCCCACACACACAAAAAAAGTCAGACTCAGCTGAGCAGCTGAGCACAAGCACTCATTCATTGAAGAAATCTAGGCGTTTGTCTTAGAGTGCTCCACAGCCAAAGTCTCGTAGGTTGTATCTTCATAGTGACATTTAACATGTTCCTTGGACCTCTGTATTTTCTGTAAATTGACAGTTGAATATAGAAGCCATAGTATCTGAATTCTGAAACACACCTGGCTCCAAAGAGTTGAGACTAAGGATTATGGGCTTATATTTCTGTACAATGGCAGATTATAATACTTCATTTCTAAGGCCCAGAAAAATTACTTGCTCCCCATAGCTCCCAGAACATTCAAATGTCCTATAACTAGCTGATGACTGTCACAGAAGGAGATCCTCTAGGACCTGGCAGATCTGAGGCCAGCTTTTGTTCTGATAATCAGTACTCCTTAAACACCAGTTGTCATATTTTTAATATCATCACTGAAATTCTTTTAAGAAATATATTCTTCCTTAATTTCTTTTTTTAACATCTTGAGATATGTTTCACATATCATAAAATTCTCCCATTTACAATGTACTAGTCAATGTTTTCTAGTATATTCACAGAGTTATATAACAATCATCATAACCTAACTTTAAAACATTTTCATTACCCCCCAAAGAAATTCTGTATCCATTAGGAGTCACTCCCCTTCCTCTACCTCTAAAACCTAAGCAACCACTAATACACTACACTACCTATGTAGCTTTGTCCAATCTTAACATTTCATATAAATGAAATAATTTTTAAAAAAATGGACTTTTGTGGCTGGCTTCTATGTGTGTGTGTGCTCAGTTGTGTCTGCCTCTTTGCGACCACATGGACTGTAGCCGACCAAGCTCCTCTGTCCATGGAATTTTCCAGGCCAGAATACTGGAGTGGTTTGCTATTTGCTGCTTCAGGGGATCTTCTGACCCAGAGATTGAATTGGCATCTCCTGGGACTTGTGCATTGGCAGGTGGATTCTTTACCACTGCACCACCTGGACTGGTTTCTTTAGTATAGCATAATATTTCAAATTCATCCATGTAATAGCAGATATCAACATTTCATTTCCTTTTATTTCTGAGCAATTTTCCATTGGATGGATATACCAGTTCAAAAAATTCATTTATCAGTTAGTGAATATTTAGGTTATTTCTACTTTGGATATTATAATTAGTATTGCTATAAAATTTGCATATAAGTTTAACTGTTAACATATATTTTCATTTCTCTTGGGTACAGGCACATCTTGTCTTCACAAATATTGCTTTTTTTTAAAAAAAAAAAATTGAAGGTTGCAGCAACCCTGCATTGAACAAGTCTATTGATGATATTTTTTTCCAATAGCATTTGCTCACTTCATATCTCTGTGTCACATTTTGATAGCTCTCCAAATTTATCAAACTTTTTCATTATTTTATTTGTTATAGAGATCTATGATGTTACTATTGATAACAAACACTGACTACAGTGTAGCATAAGCATAACTTTTATATGTACTGGGAAACAAAAAAAAATTGTGAAACTTTATTGCAATATTCGCTTTATTAAGAAAGGCAATGCCAAAGAATGCTCAAACTACTGCACAATTGCACTCATCTCACACGCTAGTAAAGTAATGCTCAAAATTCTCCAAGCCAGGCTTCAGCAATACGTGAACCGTGAACTTCCAGATGTTCAAGCTGGTTTTAGAAAACGCAGAGGAACCAGAGATCAAATTGCCAATATCCGCTGGATCATCGAAAAAGCAAGAGAGTTCCAGAAATACATCTATTTCTGCTTTATTGACTATGCCAAAGCCTTTGACTGTGTGGATCACAATAAACTGTGGAAAATTCTGAAAGAGATGGGAATACCAGACCATCTGACCTGTCTCTTGAGAAACCTGTATGCAGGTCAGGAAGCAACACTTAGAACTGGACATGGAACAACAGACTGGTTCCAAATAGGAAAAGGAGTCTGTCAAGGCTGTATATTGTCACCCTGCTTATTTAACTTATATGCAGAGTACATCATGAGAAACGCTGGGCTGGAAGAAACACAAGCTGGAATGAAGATTGCCGGGAGAAATATCAATAACCTCAGATATGCGGATGACACCACCCTTATGGCAGAAAGTGAAGAAGAACTAAAGAGCCTCTTGATGAAAGTGAAAGAGGAGAGTGAAAAAGTTGGCTTAAAGCTCAACGTTCAGAAAACTAAGATCATGGCATCTGGTCCCATCACTTCATGGGAAATAGATGGGGAAACAGTGGAAACAGTGTCAGACTTTATTTTTTTGGGCTCCAAAATCACTGCTGATGGTGATTGCAGCCATCAAATTAAAAGACACTTACTCCTTGGAAGGAAGGTTATGGCCAACCTAGATAGCATATTTAAAAGCAGAGACATTACTTTGCCAACAAAAGTACGTCTAGTCAAAGCTATGGTTTTTCCAGTGGTCGTGTATGGATGTGAGAGTTGGACGGTGAAGAAAGCTGAGCGCCGAAGAATTGATGCTTTTGAACTGTGGTGTTGTAGAAGACTCTTGAGAGTCCCTTGGACTGCACGGAGATCCAATCAATCCATCCTAAAAGAGATCAGTCCTGGGTGTTCATTGGAAGGTCTGATGTTGAAGCTGAAACTCCAATAGTTTGGGCACCTCATGCTAAGGGTTGACTCATTGGAGAAGTCCCTAACGCTGGGTAGGATTGGGGGTGGGAGGAGAAGGGGACGACAGAGGATGAGATGGTTGGATGGCATCACCGACTCGATGGACATGGGTTTGGGTGGACTCCTGGAGTTGGTGATGGACAGAGAGGCCTGGCGTGCTGCGATTCATGGGGTCGCAAAGAGTCGGACACGACTGAGCAACTGAACTGAGAATAGAAGCCTGCAATATCTTGCTGATGGTGATTGCAGCCATGAAATTAAGATGCTTACTCCTTGGAAGGAAGGTTATGACCAAACTAGATAGCATGTTTAAAAGCAGGGACATTACTTTGCCAAAAAAGGTCCGTCTAGTCAAGGCTTTGGTTCTTCCAGTGGTCATGTATGGATGTGAGAGTTGGACGGTGAAGAAAGCTGAGCGCCGCAGAATTGATGCTTTTGAACTGTGGTGTTGGAGAAGACTCTTGAGAGTCCCTTGGACTGCAAGGAGATCCAATCAATCCATCCTAAAGGAGATCAGTCCTGGGTGTTCATTGGAAGGACTGATGTTGAAGCTGAAACTCCAATACTTTGGCCACCTCATGCAAAGAGTTGACTCATTGGAAAAGACCCTAATGCTGGGAAGGATTGGGGGCAGGAGGAGAAGGGGACGACAGAGGACGAGATGGTTGGATGGTATCACCGACTCGATGGACATAGGTTTGGGTAAATTCTGGGAGTTGGTGATGGACAGGGAGGCTTGCTGCGATTCATCGGGTTGCAAAGAGTCGGACACGACTGAGCGACTGAACTGAGCTGAACTGAACTGATGTCTGTATATACTTAAGAATATATTTGCTTGGACCTATAGCGAACATTTTTAAGAACTGCCAAACTGTTTTCCAAAAGTGGCTGTTCCATTTTACACTCCTATTAACAGTGTGTGAGGGTTATAATTTCTTCACATGTTTATCAATACTTACTATACTCTTTCTTTTCTATTTTAGTCATCCTAGTAGTATGAAATGGTATCACACTGTGGGTTTGATTTATATTTCCCTAGTGACTACAGATAATGAGTACTTTTTCATGTACCTAGTGGCCAATTACATATCTTCTTTGGAGAAATGTCTATTCAAATCTTTTGCTCAGTTTTTAATTAGGCTACTTTTCTTTTTATTGTTGAATTGCCAGAGTACTTTATATATATTCTGCATACAAACTTATTAGATATGTGATTTGAAAATATGTTCTCTCACTGTATGAATTCTATTTTTACATTATTGATAATTCTTTTGAAGCACAAAGTTTTTAATTTGATAAAGTTCAATCTATCTTTTTGTCACTTGTGTTTTAAGTGTCATACCTTAGAAACCACTGCCTAACTCAAAGTCACAGTTTTACTCCTGTGTTTTCTTCTAAGAGTTTTACAGATTTTTGTTGAGTTAATGTTTGTATATGTTATGAAGTAGAGGGTCCAACTCCATTCTTTTGCATGTGTTTATACTGTTGTCCCTTGCTCCCTTAGCTCAGATGGTAAAGAATCCGCCTGCAATGCAGAAGACCCTGATTTAATTTCTGGGTCAGGAAGATCCACTGCAGAAGGGATAGGCTACCCACTCCAGTGTTCTTGGGCTTCCCTGGTGGTTCAGCTGGTAAGGAATCTGTCTGCAATGTGAGAGACCTGGGTTCAATCCCTGGGTTGAGAAGATCCCCTAGAAAAGGAAACAGCTACCCACTCCAGTCTTCTGGCCTGGAGAATTCCATGGACTGTATAGTGCATGGGGTTGCAGAGTCGGACACGACTGAGTGCATTTCACTTTCACATAAGTTGTCCCAGAGCTATTTGTTGAAAAGCCTATATTCCCTCTTCAATTTTCTTGGAAGCTTTGACAAGAATCAATTTACCATATATGTCAAGGTTTATTTCTGGACTCTCGACTATTTAATGATCTGTATGTCTATGCAGTGTTATACTGTCTTGATTATTCTATCTTTATACTAAGTTTTGAATTGGGAAATGTGGGTCCTCCAACTTCATTCTTCTTTTAGATCATTTTGGTTATTCTGTATTCCTTGATTTTTTATATAAATTTTAAGATCACCTTTTCAATTTCTGAAAATAGGCAACTAGAATTTTGATAGGGATTATGTTAGATCTGAAGATCAATTTTGGGAGCATTGCCATTTTTTAATGACATTAAGTTTCAGTGTCATACAAGTGTTTTGTAGTTTTCAGTATACAAACTTTGCACTTCTCTCCTTATTCTTAAGAACTTTATTCTTTTTATGCTATTGTAAATGACATTATTTCTTCAAGTATTTTTTCCATTCTTTCCTCTCTCTTCTCTCCTGGTACTCCTGTTACACATATGTTGGTGCATATAATAGTATCTCACATTTCTCTGAGGCTCTCCTTATTTTTCTTTATTCTATTTTCTTTCTGTTTTTCAGATTGCCTAATCTTTGACCTATCTTAAAGATTCATGAGTCTTTATTCTGCATGGTCAAATCTACTCTTAAGCCTCTAGAGTGAATTTTTCATTTTAATTATTATACTTTTCTATTCCATAATGGCTGACTTCAAACTGTTGTTGTTTGTTGCTGTTTAATTGCTAAGTCATGTCTGACTCTTTGCAACCCCATGGACTGTAGCCCACCAAACTCCTCTGTCCATGGGATTTCCCAAGCAAGAATACTAGAGTGGGTTGCCATTCTCTTCTCCAGGGGATCTTCCCGACCCAGGGATCAAACCTGCGTCTCATGCATTGCAGGCAGATTATTTACTTCTGAGTCACCTATGATATGATAAAACCAGGTTTGCACAGTTGCTAAAATTTGAGCTACCAGCTCCTTGGTGGCAGTGCAAGCCAACTCTGGCACACCAGTTTTCTCACTGTTTGAGGAGAGATCATGCTGGGTTAGAAATTTTCCCCCAAAGTGTTGTGGGAAATTTTTCCTGTAAGGTCTTACAGTTCTCTCTGATTTTATGTAACTTCCTGCAATTTTCTGGTGTCAGTGCAGTAATTCAAATGCCTGTGGGTGGTAGGAGGAAGCCAAGGTCTTAAGTTATGCTGAGTTTTCTTCCCCTTGAATACAGTGAAGGCCACTTTCTGTTTGGTTGGTTTCTCTACTGCGTGCAGGGAGCATGCAGGGAGTGTGCAGGGAGCGGCCTTGCCCTGACTCATCTGTGATGTGTGTGTGTGTGCGCTCAGTCACTCAGTCGTGTCCGATTCTTTGTGACCCCATGGACTATAGCCTGCCAGGTTCCTCTGTCAGTGAGATTTCCCAGGAAAGAATACTGGAGTGGGTTGCCATTTCCTTCCCCAGAGGATCTTTCCAACCCAGGGATCAAACCCATGTCTCATAAATTGGCAGGAGGTTTCTTTACCACTGAGTGACCTGAGATAGACGGTAATGCCTTCTGTATCAGAGAGAAGTTCCCTTACACTTCTCAGTGAGAAGAGGTTGAGAGAGAAACTTGCCACCCACAAGGTTTTTATTTGCTTTGTGTAGATCTTTCGGGGTGGGGGAGGTTTAGTATTTCTCATCTATCTCTTGGTCTGCACTTACCTCCATCCCTTATCACACAAATTAGGAAAGTCACATATTTTCAGTGAAAATCCTCTCTCTAACTCCCCAGGACATATACTACTTTCTTAACCCCAATTGTCTGGTCCCATCTGCATCATATATGGCAGATATACTAAATGTTTGTGGCATGGAGTTGGTACACTGCTCTAAGTTTCTATTGATGCCAGAGAGTCTCTGCTTTTTGCATTTTTTCCTTTTCATTTCAGTCAAGTCTTAGAGAAAAAGGGGATGGTTTTCTTTCATAAATGTTTATTTTATGGTTTTTATTACCCCTAAGCATTATGACAAAGAATCCAAAATATTCCAGTTGGAAGAATTTAAGATCACTTCATATAACCTCACGTTTTATAACGGAGAGTAATGCCCACAGCAACTTTAACTAAAGATTGAATCTACCTGTTTGGCCCAGAACTTTTTTAATTCAGTGTGAAGTATGCAGGTCTTACTGCAATGGCATGCTTTTCCTACTGGAATTCAGTATTACAGTCTTCTCTTCAACCTATATGAGGAACTATCACATTTGAAAGTTTTCTTACAAATAGTCCTCTTTCCAACTTGAATTTGCCAGATTTCAAGTTTAAACACAATTTTATCATGATAGTGTTAAAATCTTTTGAAGTAGTTATATCATAAACATATTCACACAACTTTAATTATATGAATAGGACAGTGATGTCTTAATGATACTATTTTGTATATCTAATCTAATTAGTTTCTTTTTACAAACATAGGCAGATAAAAATGATTAAATGCATGGTTTTCAAAAAGGTGTGGAAAAAACCCAAATCTTTTCATCAGAGTAACCTCATTTTCTCATTAATCTTTTCTGAGAGAAGATAATATCTTTACCACCTTTCCTTCACTTGATAATGATGAATTAGCTAACACCATATGCTCTTTATCACTTATGCCATTTAGTTTTATTTAATTTGAACTGATTATTTTAACTTCATAAAAAAGTCATTTTAGATAATATACAATAGACATATATAACATATAAAACATTATATTAAACTATAATATACTATAAAATTTTCAGAGAGATTATGCTTCTTGAGAGAGGTTCAAAAGAATTTCAGTAATAAGCTAATAAAGGAAAAAATCTTCTTGGCTGCACTGAATAAAAACAAGTGGTAAAAATATAAATTATATGCTAAAACTTCTGATATTACAGTCTATTGAAAATACAGAGTATATTGCTATAGAAATTCTAAGCCTCAATATATTTATATTCAGTTAAACCCACCAAAATATCATAGTTCTAGATTAGTTACAATTGGGACTTTTTCCAAAAGCATTGTTCATGATATCAAGCAGCATTTTACTGTGTTCTTAAATGTATTAAACCTTATCCATTGAAAATAAGGGAAACTTTGAAAAATAATTTCCTTTTTTTATTTAAAAAAAAGGCAGGAAGGAAGAAAAGACCTGAAGAGAAAGAGAAGAGAGAGAATAAATAAATATTAATTGAATAATTTGCTAAAGTTTTAAATAGTTGCATTCTTTGCTCAGGGTATAATTTTCATAATGAATTTACACTTACATGATATGTTAAAAAGGAGAAATAAATTAAAGGGCAATAACTTTTATTGAATGGATAGTCTCCTGTTAAAAGTATGCTTTTCTACCTCATACTGAATCTAATGACAAATCTCAATTATTTATGCTGATTGTATATGGTACAAAATATAACTGAAGTTCCTATTGAAGACAAGTTACTTTGGTTTGGTTTTTAAACTTAATCATCAGTTTCAAAGTCTTCCACACCGAATGTTTTGCCAAGACAGTTAAAACTGCAGTTTAGACTGTTTACCACTTTGTGTTTCTCTCCCGTTTCATCAAACGATAGCAGTGTTCATGAGAGATGTCATGGAAAGGTGAGAGAATGGAGAAGAACAGGAGTATGAGAGTTTGCTAACCAGGCTTAAGTAATGGAAGCTTGATTGCATTTGAAAGCTGATGTAATGATGCAGAAATAGAAAAGGTGATTTTTTTTTTTAAAGAATGCTGAATTGGAAAACACAAAGAGGGATATTCTTTCTGACAAAATAAAGCTAAAAATAAGTATGTCTTAAATAGACACTTATTTTTAGCTTTATTTTGCCTTAAAAAAACTATTTCTGGTGTTATTTTTTAAAAGTTTAGTGTATGTAATACACACTGGAGTATATAGATAGATTGCCTTTAGGACCTTTGGGCAGCCTATTTATGGATTGAGTTATCTGTGATTTGCTTTTTTCCAGTTATATTAAAGAAGGGAGCTGTTTCATAGCATCTCATGCCTTTTCACAATTGATTCCAAACTGATGGATTATACTTTAAAGGGCAATCAACTCAAGTCGGCTTGATTACTCACAAAAGACATTCAAACAAGAAATGTTAAATCAGAACTTTCATTCCAGAGAATAAATAAAAAATGGGAAGATCTTCAGGAAAAAAATAGCTGCATATTTTAATATAAAATTCCCATCAATTCTTATAGCTTTCTTTATTTCTCTTCCTCCATTCTTCTCTTCTTTTCATCACAGAGGCTTTGCACAGGTTTTTTTAATTGATTTTTTAGTAGGTGGGGGGGGAAATATGAGCAATTCAAAGGGCAATCACATGCCTTTTTATTTTGAAAATGGTGAACCTGTCCACAATTGGGAACAGTTTTTATAAATGTTAGAATGTTCATGGGCAAACAGTGCCTAAATGCTCATTTTAGCATATTAACAAAAATAAGACTGCTTTTAAAAATTTATAGCAATTAATGGTAATGTGAAAGTCCAGAGTGGCTTCCTATGAAGTTATTTATAATTGTCACTCTCCAAATTTTTCAGCAGTAATACTGGACCATCACACAGTTACCTGCTATGACACCAAAATTAAAAGAGGGGAAAGTGAGCAGAAAGTTTTAGAAAGGTAACAAACTTGTGAGAGTTCATTGGAATCACTTTCAGACACCAAAAAGTGAATTAATCTTTAGAAAACTCCACTGACAAAGACAAAGTGAATTTCCTGAGTTTTTGCTTATCACCTGAAATTCGACAAACACAAATATTAATCCATTGTTTTTTCTCCCAATAATAAGTTAATGAAATGAGCCAGTACCCGCCAACTGAACAAGAAATCTCGGAGGTTTCCAGATTAATCCCTTCCTCTCATTCCTCCCATTTCTAATGGTTCCATAGATCTCCTGTCCATTTTGCTTTCTCAACACCATTAAGATCTGCTCCAGCCTCTTCATTCCCACAGTTTTGGTGTAAGTTTTCATCATTATCTGCCTGATTTATTGTAATTTTCTTCTAAATTACCTAATTTTGATCTCAATATCTTAGTCTATTTGTCACATGACCAAAAAAGTAACCTTTCTGAAAAATAAAAATGAGGTGATATTAATATCCTGATTAAATCATTCAAATAAGCTCTTTGCATAGTATGTAAGATCCTCCAGTATTTGGCTATTTTCCTCCTCAATATTGTCCTCCATTGCCCACTGCCCCGCAATATACTCTATCACATTATTTACAGCACTTCCTCTCAAAAATATCTTTTCATGTTTCCATGAGTTTGAACATACTGTTCCTTGTACTTAAAGTCCTGTTCTCCCAATCCTTCCTAGTAAACTCCCACATAGAATTCAAGCCCATTCAAGTGTTTCCTCCTCTTGGAACACTTCCCTGATCCTTCCTACCCCACATACTCCTTTGTTCCACCTCTGCACCCAGAGCATCTGTGATACATTCCTAGTCACAATCAATTGCAATGATTTGTTATATATTTATCTCTTTCAAGACTGTAGATTTCTAGAAAATATGCCTTTAGATCCTTATGTGTGGGCACCTTATGGTTACTCACTAATGTTGCAAGATTGAATGAATGAATTTAAAAATCAATGCTCTAATGATGCCAAAACACCAGAGGCATTTAGAGATTTGTCCAAACATACTGCATGAATCGGGGTAGGTCTAGGAATAGATTCTGGTGCCTCCCACTCCTTTGTATTCCTCAGACGCTCAGACCATGATTCACTGTTCCATTAACAAGAGAAGATGGAAAGATTTTAACTTTTCTTACATAAAATTACCCACCATAAGAAACTATCTACTGTTTTCCACTGTCTGGCTTTTAGAAGTAAAATGGGTCTTGATGCTCTAGTTGCATTTTGGGGGAATGTTCTTTCATCCTACGCACAAATAAGCCCAGAATAGATTCCAATAGCATTGATATTTGAATGAAAGAACTAAACTAAAAATGCTGTAAAAACTCGAAAGAATTGAAGTCAGCCATCAACTGCTGCCTATCTTCTTCTTACTTTTATTCTAAAGTAGCAGATTAAGCACTCCTTACATTTTCTTGCTGTGAATTAAATGTTTGTCTGTGTGCTCCAGCTAAGATGTCACTTAAGATTCCAAATCCAGAAAAAACAAAACAACCCCTAGTTAAAACTGGTAGGTTGACATCTCCTTGCCTCATTAAATATGTGTACAATTTTGCACAATGTAACTTTATCTCTTACGTAACTTTGACTTTGAGAAATCTTTTATTAAAAAAAATTTCTAGAAGCATTTATCATGTGATTAGTCCTGTTTTACAGAATTAATTTTATAAAGCAGCAAAATGCATTACCTCTTCTCATAAGTATAAAGACATCAACCCTAAAAGGAATTAAACATTCATGCAAGTAAAAAAATGCAAGAATTATTTACAAACTTTATAAGCCTTATAAACCTATATCTCCTTGTACCTCGTCTCAGTGCATTAGAAACACATCTCATTTTGATAGCCTTGAAAAGTAGTGCTGTTCTTTCAGGAGATTTTCTTGTAGAAATAGCACAGATGATTGGATAATATACTACATTATAACATTTCCTAAATATCTTATTCTGATATTTCAGATTCACTCTAGGATTCCACTGCATGGCAGCTCTTCTATCACTACCCACAAAGTCTCCTCACCACCGTGTTTTCCTCCATCCATTTCTCCTTCTCCACCTGAGTTCTTTGCTCCTCTTCTCACACTCACAACACACAACGTTTCCCACTGGAGAGCCCTAGGGACATTCTTTCAGTTCCCTGCTCTGGTTGCTTATCATTAAAAAACAGTTTTTCTCAAATTCAGGTGAATAAAATTCCCCACTCTATTAAATGTCACAGTGCAGAATATAGTTGATTGCTTTAAGAGGAAAATAGACTGGTACTGCTAAGATTTCACTGTTGAACAATCACTCTGGATTGAGCTGTAAAAGGAACACTCGGTAGAAGAGGAGAGAATCTGATCAGCCTGAAAAAGAAGGATAAGGTGTAGCTAGGATGAGGTAAGCATAGAGGAGGCATTCCAGGTGAGATGCTGCTGCTGCTGCTGCTGCTGCTGCTAAGTCGCTTCAGTCGTGTCCGACTCTGTGCGACCCCATAGACGGCAACCCATCAGGCTCCGCCGTCCCTGGGATTCTCCAGGCAAGAATACTGGAGTGGGTTGCCATTTCCTTCTCCAGTGCATGAAAGGGAAAAGTGAAAGTGAAGTCGCTCAGTCGTGTCCGACTCTTAGCAACCCCATGGACTGTAGCCTACCAGGCTCCTCCGTCCATGGGATTTTCCAGGCAAGAGTACTGGAGTGGGGTGCCATTGCCTTCTCCGCCAGGTGAGATGAGTCTCTGAGTAATATCATGTGAATCAGCAATAACTATGGAGTTGGGCGAACAGCTAGTTCTGATGGGTTGGAGAATTTGCGAAGGATGGTCATGACAGATAATACTGAGAAATTAGCTGTAAATCTAAAATGTCTAAGAGGTTTACATTTCTATCCTTTAGGTCATAAGCAGGCATTGTAGATGTTTGGGTGCTAAGTGACACAATGGAGGTAATGTGATAAAGGAGGAATTGAAGAGAAGACATGAGAGGGATATCCTAAAAGCAAAAGGCGTCAGCTTAGATATAAAACAATGAAAGACAGTTGGGAGGTGTGAACAGAAATGGGAAAGAAACGGTTTCTGTCTTTTGTTCTTTCTAAACACATTGATGGTTTCTAAACATCTTGATGGTTTCAAGAAATCATTAGGCAGGCTCATTTAATAAATACAGTATCAACAATAATTATTTTTCATTCATTCTTATAAGGATCCAAATAATAAAAGCACAGACATCCATTTCTTTCCTCTTTTTGGCATTTCCACTTTTACTTAAGGAAGAAACCAGAGACAAAGAATGACGTCATGATTAAATAAATATTTTTAAAATAGAGAAGACAAATACTGTATAATATCACCTATATGTAAAATTTAAAAAATATAAGAAGTAGAACAAAATAGCAGCAGACTCACAGACTCACAAACTAGTGGTTAACAGGGAGAGGGAAAAGGGTAGGGGCAGTATAAGGGTAGGAAGTTAAGTGGTACAAACTATTAGGTATTAAATAAATTACAAGGATATATTGTACAACAAGAGGAATACAGCAAATATTTTATGATAAATATAAATGGAGTATAACCTTTAAAAATTACAAATCACTATATTGTAGACCTATAACATATATCAACTATGCTTCAATTAATAATATTTTCAAGTTTTCTAGATAAAGTAGATGAAATTTTGAGGCAGACATTAATGCAAGCCATTTTTTTCAACACCTTGACATTCGTAATGAATGTTATTTGTAATGTATTAAAAACATGTTTCAGTTCTTGAGTATCCCTGAAATCCCTGAGAATATTCAGTAATTTTTTTAAATCTAAAACTTCATATTTTAACACTCTGGGAACAATCAGTCATTGTTTTCCGTGCCTTTTAATTCTGATAAGTCATTCTAAAATAAATCAGTCACACGTATAGTGGATTCTTCAATACACTTAATGCAATTTCACAATAGTTTTACTATGACAAGTGCTAATATACATTTCAAATATTTTGACTAAAAGTTTTAGAAGGACTTCTTTCATTTTTCCTGGTATTCCCCTAAAGATTCACTGGTTTAATGACCAACAATGCAGAAATTAAGCGTTATTTCAGTGTCATATAAAAGGGAAATATTTTGCTTTCAACTAGGAAGCACTTTATAACTGAGTCAGATGTGGGTGTGTATGCATAAGGAAGCATGAGTAAAGAGGAGAGAGACCGATTATAGGGAATTTTAGGTTCCTTGTCAAATTAATATCATTAAGTCCAGTTCTATGAATAAAATATAGAGTACCTGAAGGTGTTATGCTCAGCTGGTCACAGGAGAGTGCTAGAGCACCATTAAATTACCTGCTCTAAAATAGCTGGAAGAAATCATACACTAGAGAATGACTTAATGTGCTTGAGCAAGCTTTGCCTCGCATGGTTGATTGAAAGAAATAATAGCACTTGCTGGTAGAAATTATAGTAGAATACCAAATCTGCCTCATAATATCTCCAGATGTTAAGACAGAATGATGAAGTGTGACAGAACTATCTTGTGCTATAATTATTTTAATCTTTGCAGTGCTATTATAAAAGATTTCAATTTTGTTAAATTACCCTCTGCATTTTAAAATTCCCTTTCAGCCAGCTCTTAACACTGCTACTAAATTGTTATACATCCGTTGTAGGCAGCATCCTCTTGAGCCAGTGAGAATGGAGAATGTGGACAAAATCACATTTAACAACCCAGTTCTTCCTTGAAATAAAGCTAAACAACTGAGGTGTGATTCTGAGTCCTTGAGTACTTTGTAGTCAAATACTTCTTTCACAGGATTTCAATAACTTTATGTATCACAATTCATTTTTCATGATTTAAAGAGATGAAAAAATCTACTATTCCTAATTTCTAGACAAAAACACTAAATCACCTCAGAATCCAAAAGAATTCATGTCAGTAACTACAAGAACTGCAAGTCAGATTTTCAGACATCTAGGTTCTGCTAGGAAAAAGAATCCTTCTTCATCCAATTTGATTATCAGTTTTATAAGCATCACTTTATGATACTAAATTCATTTGAACTTAACATTCGAGTGCTGAGTAACATAAGCATGATAATTTACTAAGTACAAGGGCCCCTTTGAAAGATAGTGTAATTATATAGAACTTCCATGGAAATTGTGAGGTATTCAGGGAACCTATAGACACATT
Source organism: Giraffa tippelskirchi (assembly GCF_054371585.1). NCBI lineage: Eukaryota > Metazoa > Chordata > Mammalia > Artiodactyla > Giraffidae > Giraffa > Giraffa tippelskirchi. The sequence continues at coordinate 124,725,139 of NC_137276.1, read as the reverse complement.
TCCCAGAGAAATGCAAAATAAATATAGCACTCTACATACAATTTGAGGAGTGTAAGTTTCAGGCTCCATCACAAGATCTTCAGCTGTAAGTCTACTGTCCCTTTAATACTCGGATTGGTGTGGTCGGGTACAGTTTCTACCAGGCTAAGTCACACCTAATTTTCTCTGAGGCCCATGTCAGATTACCTCAACTCAATATCACATTATTAAACTATAGATTAAAGGATAAATAAATAGGAAATATTTCCTAGTATTTAAGAGGCTTTAATAAAATATAAGAGCAACCAAATTTGTGGCATATCCATCTAGAACAGTAATATCAGCAAGAAACTAACAACCATAATAAAAGAATTTTTTGCCAATCAGCTATATTGGAATCTGTAGAAAGAGCCTAAGATAATATTTTGAATACTGTACTGGGTAGTAAATGTTAAGACCCAAAACCTAAAAACGTATTTTTAAATGTAGAAGAATTATTTATTGAGCTATTTAGTTTTATGTTCTACATATAGCTCAGAAGCACTGAAAATATGAAATCTGAAGGGAACTTGCAGCCTGGACAGAGGGTGTCTTGGTGATAAAATGTGTAGAGAATATATATCAGTGCCTGGTAGGATCTCCCCAAGTGTTTTGGTCCCACGTGAGATCCTGAGACTAGAGAGCCTACAATTGAACATTTTATCAGCTCAGGGAAATAATGCCTTAGAATTAAATTGTAGACTTAAAGAAAATGAAAACATATTTTGTTTTGTTTTTCCTTGCACATATGAATTTCTGCCAAGGCATAATTTTTCTTATCATTCTGCTTAACTCTAGTTGACTAAACTGAGCAACGTGTACCATCACCCACATAAGGTGCAAGCAGCGTGTAGGGCTCTACAAGATAGAACAGTCCTACATTCTCCCTTTCAGCACCCACAAATCTTTTCCTACAAAATGCTCTCCTAGTTGTGTGCATTTCATAAAAGGGCAATGTCAGAGAGATAGGGAACTCTAGTATGATGGACATCGAGGAGCTGGAAATGCAAAACAAGGGCATGAGGACAGTTTTTAGTTACAGGCTCCAGGCCTGCAGTAAAGGAAAGAGTAGGAAACACCCCTTCTCGGACTGATCAGACCTTCCTCTGCCTCACCTGAAAGAGCAATGGCACCAAATTCACACTTGAGGGGTGTAGACCAATGAGAATTGCATGATTCTTAAACTGACCCTCACTCCCTCTCTTGGACCCAGTACCTCATGTGACCCATTTATATCTCCAGGTTTTGCTACTGGGGACCCCAGCCCATCTTGACTGCTCTTGAAATGGCCAGTACTCCAAAACTATTCTTTTATCCTTAATCTATCTCACACTTCATATCTATGCATCACCAAAACTACAATTTCTGTAATGCATCTTAAGTCGATTAAGACGAAGGATGAATAAACTAGTTTATTGTATGAAAATGGCTCTCAAGAGTACTCGGTAAAAAAAGGTGTTTACCCTGTGAAGAGAAAATGTCTGTGTACAAGTGCATAGCCCTGGGATGAATACTCAAGACTTTTTCTCAGGACATCAAAATAGCTTTATGTTCTGCATTCTCCCACTGCCCAACTAACCCTTAACTGAAGAAGGTATCTGAACGCCATGGTTTTTGCTTCTCTTTTCCTTCCCAAGAAGGCCTTACTCAAGTGGAACATCCTCAGTGGTATGGCTTAAAGACAGGCTTTGAAAGGGAAAAGAGCCTCTAGGAATCTTCAGAGATACTTTAGAAGAGCATCCTCTACTTTAAGTTCTCTTCTTTTCTGCAAGATTATGTGAAGAGATTGTTTGGCAAAGTACAGGCCTTTTAGTAATCTTTTAGTAATTCAAATTAGCTGTATGCCAATTATTTCCAGGTACTATAAAAGAAAATATAATTAAAACAAATGTGATGGTCAAACTTAGAGTTTATTTGGTTCCTAGGCTTTGTTTATATAATAATGTTTTAATCTTTTCATATTGAATGTCATCACAATCAAGCCTCAAAAATCTAAAACATAACCATGGATTGTGATTCTAAATCCATTGGTAAGTTGGCTGTATGGAACTTAGCATATATCTTCCCACAAAACTGATGTTTCAGTACAGTGAGGCCCTGAATTGTGCTGACTCAATACATAGTGAGTATTCAGGGTATAAGGAGGGCTCTAAGGGGATGGTCCTGATGTCTCAAAGGAAATACAGGAATTCTAAGACAGTAGAGGGATTAAGGATTTAAGGAAAATGAAACATAATTCCAGATTTGGCCAGTAGTGAAGACTTCACATAATAAAAACTCAGAATTTATATTACAGGACTGGCTTGGATTCATAGTGAGAAGTCTGGAATAGGTTTGATAAGCACCTAGAATTTTGGATTTAGGCATGTGGTATGGCAAGGTGTGAAAATCCCAGGTGCTTTTGAACAGAGAACATATTTGCAATATGGTCCTGTAAACTAGAAGCCGGTAAAATATCAGTTTGCAGATTCAGGGTGACCAATCTCCTTGGATAGGGAGAATGAACAAAGCATTGCTGAAAAATGTGTCAAGTTGATGGGGTCCACAGTGAATGCTTGTGTATCAGGATTGCTTCATGACAAACTCAATACCCAAATGTAGTGTAGAAGCTAGCCATTATACTGGGTACTATGCCATATCACCAGCTGATAAAATGGACTTATTGACAATGCACTGAATCATTCATATCTGTATCTCTCCCACAGAGGCTTTTATAATTGCATCTATCATGATGTCCAGTGGTGCCAAAACACAAATTTGTCTGAAATCAGTTAATAGATGAAGTTATGTATTTCCTAACTTACTACAAACTTCTGAAATAGAAATAATATCATTTAGGTTGAGTTAGTTTTTCAGGAGGAAGTAAATTAACATTCCCTAAAGTAAAGGTATATTTGAAAAATTGACAAGTTAGTCTTAACTGAGTAGTGGAATAATAACTCTTCATAATAATCATGGGCTATGATGCATTCTAAATGAGAGATTAGTTTAATGGTTTCCTACTTTCTGTAATGTATTCAATCTTTTGAGGTACCAATTTTTTAATGCTAAATGTAGTATTTCAAAAAATCAGAATTCCATTAAAATTCTAATTACCTTCACCTGCATTTAACGTAATTAATGCCTTCCTTTGAAAACAATTATTTGTTACAAACTGAAAAATTAAAATTAAACTGAAAAATTTAAAAACTGAAAATAAAAGATGCTTGCCCTTGGAAGAAAAGCTATGACAAACCTAGACAGCATATTAAAAAACAGAGACATTACTTTGCCAACAAAGGTCCATATAGTCAAAGCTATGGTTTTTCCAGTAGTCATGTATGGATGTGAGAGTTGGACCATAAAGAATGCTGAGTGCTGAAGAATTACTGCTTTCAAACTGTGGTGTTGGAGAAGACTGTTGAGAGTCCCTTGGACTGCAAGGAGATCAAACCAGTCAATCCTAAAAGAAATCAACTCTGAATTTTCATTGGGAGGACTGATGTTGAAGCTGAAGCTCCAATGCTTTGGCAACCTGATGTGAAGAGTCTTTTCACTGAAAAAGACCCTGATGTTGGGAAAGATTGAAGGCAGCAGGAGAAGGGACAATAGAGATGAGATGGTTGGATGGCATCTTTGACTCAATGGACATGGTTTGAGCAGGCTCCAGGAGATGGTAAAGGACAGGGAAGTCTGGCATGCTGCAATCCGTGAGGTTGCAGAGTTAGACATGACTGAGCAATTGAACAACAACAAATGAAAACCCACTTGCCCTCAATTCTCTTATTAGAAAAGAATACTTTATTTTTTGATAACCTAATGAATTGTCATTTTTGTCTTACTGTTATGGGTTAAATTGTATTCCCCATAAAAAATATGTTGAAGTCCTAACCTCAAGTACCTCAAAGTGTCACCTTTTTTGGAAATAGGGTCTTTGAAGAAGTCATTAAAGTGTACCCTAATCCAACATGTGGAGAAGGCAATGGCACCCCACTCCAGTACTATTGCCTGGAAAATCCCATGGATGAAGGAGCCTGGTAGGCTACAGTCCATGGGGTCGCTAAGAGTCGGAAACGACTGAGCAACTTCACTTTCACTTTTCACTTTCATACATTGAAGAAGGAAATTGCAACCCACTCCAATATTCTTGCATGGAGAATCCCAGGGATGGGGGAGCCTGGTGGGCTGTCGTCTATGGGGTCGCACAGAGTCGGACACGACTGAAGTGATTTAGCAGCAGCAGCAGTTCAATATGACTCATGGCCCTGTAAAAAGGGAAAACGTGGACACAAACACAGACATTCACAGAGGAAAGACAAAGTAAAGAGACACACAGAGAACACACTGTGAAGACAGAGGATTGAAGAGATGAATCTACAAGCAAATGAATTCTAAAGATTGCCAAGCAAAACACCAGAAACTAAGAGGCAAGAAAGTACTCCCCCACGGTTTTAGAGCGAGAATAACCCTGCCCACCACTTGGTTTTGGACTTCTAACCTCCAGAATTGTGAGACAGTAAATTTCTGTTGTTTTAAGCCATCTAGTTAGTGGCACCTTGTTAAGGCAGTTCTAGGAAAATAATACATTAGTCAAGTTGAGACTTTCATCGGCTAAACAATGTCCCTGTATACCTTTCTGAGCAAGGACTCATATACGTGCATTCCTTCACTTCTGGAGAGGAGCTCAAATAATATCCAGCTGTGAGCTGTCATATCATTTCTCTCTGCCTTTCTGACATTTTCTCCCAGAGTTGCAGTACAAGCAAACTACCAAGAAGGATCACAAAAAAATAGAATCAGATTACCTAAGGTAAAGTTAAAATCATGTTGAAAGGACAAAAATTAATTCTCTAGAGGTCCTTGAGGACCACTTTGCATAATGTACCAAATGGATAAAAATTGTGAAGAGAAAACTCAAAGAAATAAATTTCATCATTTTAAAAGCAAATAGGATAGAGATGATTAAATGATATTTTAACCTTATCTCTGTTATAGTTTTTCACATATTCATATTTTATTGTATAATTTAAAAGTAATTTTTAAAGAGTGAATAGAAACTTAAACTTTGCTAGTATTATAATTCTTTACATTTAGATAAAGATTAATCCAAGAGAACACTCTATTAGCAGACTTATCACATAGAGTTATGTTAATTGAAGAAAGGAGAAGGCAAAATGCTCTCCATAGGGCCCTTAGTCATCTTTATTTAAGAGCATATCAAATCCATGCAAATTATCTCTTTACCAATTAAGTATGTCAATATTGACCTATCAAGTCCTCATTCCTTTGAGAGATTGGTGGGTGTCATCTATTTTCACTGCCAGCTGCTCCCTTTCACTTTCTCCTTGCTAGACTTGAAACAACATTTGAAGATGCATCAATAGAATGGAGAAGAAAGAACTAGTCCGTGTGAAGCAGAAGCAGGGTTGTGTTCAGAAGATGGCTTCCTAGTATTTTTGCATTGAAACACAATGCTGCTCACACTTCTTACCATGCCGTGCATAAGGGACCAGGGTTTCATGCTATATCCATTACCAGTGGTCAGGCTCACAAAAGTTCCCTATTCAGCCCCCATAGCTTCTTCTGGGTCCTGAATAAAGCCAAAAGGTTCATTGGGGGGGCCTCTGGCATCTGTCACTGCAGGTCTGGGGCTTCAGAGTAGGAGAAGGGTGATTATCTGCTCTTAATTTATTAAAAGCAGCATGTCTACTCTCTCTCTCTTTTTCTTTCTCTCTCTCTCTCCTTACTCTTTGCCTCTTTTCTTTCTGACTGTGGAATAAAACCTAAAGTCTCATTATCACAAACCAAGGAAGTAAAGAGGGTGAGAGAAGCAGGACCAGGACTGCATCCTATTCCTAATCAAATGGTCAGGCACTGGCTGCAAAACTTAATAATGGAGAGACAAGGCATGGTGAAGAGAGCGCACAAATATTGAGCACAACTGAAGACAGTAGTTGGAACCTAGTAGAGGGGTTAGGGATCCTAGCAGATGGACAGAATCCATGTTGGGGTAATCTTGGGGCAGAAGCTACTAGTCATTGCCTGGTGTCTATCCACAGGAAATTAGAGTTTCAGGTACCAAAACTGGGTTTAGGGACACAGTGTCAGGCTGTAGCGAAGGTGAACTGCAGTGTAAAGAAAAGAGAATGATAAAAATATGGGGACAGGAATGAGATAAGAAGTTCACATCTGAGAATTAAGACTTAAGGTGCAGGAGGAGTTGCAGTTCAGGAAGCAGCACAGTAATCATCACTGAGGCACCTAGTACTGAATATAATCAGCAGAGAAGTCTGGGTGGTCTACTCTGAGACGCTCATGCTACTCTGTTGAAAGTGAAAGTGTTAGTCCCTCAGTCATGACTCTTTGAGACCCCAGACTCTAGCACACCAGGGTCCTCTGTCCATAGTATTCTCCAGGCAAGAATATTGGAGTGGGTAGCCATTCCCTTCCCATGGGATCTTCCCAACCCAAGGACTGCATTGAATGCAGATCCTTTACTGTCTGAGGCACCAGGGAAGCCCAAAGAGGGAAGCTGAAGTTTAAAACTGAAAGTGTTAGTCGCTCAGTCATGTCTGACTCTTTGCAACCCCACGGACTATAGCCCACCAGGCTCCTCTCTCCATGGGATACTCCAGGCAAGAACATTGGAGTGCATAGCCATTCTCTTCTTCAGGGGATCTTCCCAGCCCAGGGACTGAACCAGGTCTTCTGCATTGCAGGCAGATTCTTTACCATCTGAGCCACCAGGGAAGCCCTGCCACTCTGTTACAAACTGCTAAACCTCACCTGATTGGAGATGCAAGATTGAAGTGGTTAAGAATTCTTCACCCATGACTGGCTCAACACAGAAATTGGGATGAGATGGGACTTATAGAAAAATAGCTCTAATGAAAGCCTTAGGGAAATAATCAGGGCATTGGCAATAGTTTAGGGAATGATGTCACATTTGGAAGGTATCTTCTGAGCATGAATTTTTTAAAAGAGTGAAACAAGTTTTTATTTTCAGCTAAAGTTTCTCATTTTATGACATTCATAAACCTTCTCTTTAGTATGAATTGTCTACTACATTATGTAGTGGAATCATGGGGCTTTTCCACTTCCATTCTTTCTAGTTTATAGTTTTTCATTTACAGTATACTACCAACCACATTTCCTCATTATATCTTATGGAACTACTTCTTTTAAAACTCTGATTCTTGGTATTATGTGTGTGTTCAGTCACTCAGTCATGTCCAGCTCTTTGTGACCCCATGGACTGTAGTCCGTCAGGCTCCTCTGTCCACAGGATCTGCCAGGCAAGAATATTGGAGTGGGTTGCCATATCCTATTCCAGGTGATATTCCTGACCCAGGGATCAAACCCACATCTCCTGTATCTTCTGATTGGCAGGTGGATTCTTTACCACTGCACCACCTGGGAAGCCCTGCTTGATGGTATACTTCATCTTTTATTTGAGCCCCCTGCAGGTGTATCTGACTTCCCAGGTGGCACAGTGGTAAAGAATTTGCCTACCAATTCAAGAGACACAGGAGATGTGAGTTTGATCCCTGGGTCAGGAAGATCCCCTGGAGGAGGAAATGGCAACCTACTCCAGTATTCTTGCCTGGAAAATTCCATGGACAGAAGAGCCAGGTGGGCTACAGTCCATGGGGTCACAAAGAGTCGGACATAATTGAGCTACTGAACACGCATGCATACATGCATGTACAGGAGTATCTAAGTGACTATCTTCAATATCAACAATATCATCACCATTCTGTACTCAGACTCTATGTTACTCTGAAAGTTGCAACTATTTTAACAAGGATGAACTTCTGTGTTGCCATTCTTTTTTTTAAATCAATTAATTTATTTTAATTGGAGGCTAATTACTTTACAATATTGTAGTGGATTTTGCCATACACTGACATGAGTCAGCGATGAGTATACATGTGTTCCCCATCCTGAACCCCCCTCCCAACTCCCTCCCCATCCCATCCCTCAGGGTCATCCCAGGGCACCAGCCCTGAGCACCCAGTCTCATGCATTGAACCTGGACTGGTGATCTATTTCACATATGTTAATATACATGTTTCAATGCTATTCTCTCAAATCATCCCACCCTCACCTTCTATTTTTTCTTTTTTACGAAATATACTCTTGGTTAAAACTAAAAGTTAGATAACTTCTGTTTTGCTTGAGTTATTTCCATACCCAATAAAATTTTGTCACTAATTTTTTTCCAATTTTTCATAAAACTTTCTGGGACACAATGCACTAATAAAAAACATTGTATCTCTATGGTGTTGGAAACCATTGTCAACTATGACTGTCTTTATTCTTGCCACTCATATTCAGTTGGTCACAAAGAAAGCTCTATAATTTCTCTTCCTTTCCACTAATACTGACAGTGCCTAACTCCAGCTTTCACCATCACTCACCTGAACATGTCACTCCTGACTAATTTGCCTGCTTTCAGTTTCTTATATTTTTTAATCTATCCATATTCTGCTTACCTTTCTAAAACATATATGTCTAAATATTTCCTCTCCTTAAATATCCACTAGCTTCTAATTGTCTACAAGACCAAAAACATACTCTTAGTGTGGCACAAAAACTCTTTAGAGTCTAGCCCTAACCAATTTATTTTTCGGCTGCTTCTTTGATGTGACCTACTCTGGTCACATCAACATACTTACTGTATCTCAATGTTGGTATGTCATGAACTTGTTTTTGTTGGTATGTCATGAACTTCTGTCCTTGAGAACTCTTTATCCCTCTTTCTTATTACAAAGCCACCAACGTCCAGATTAAATGGTACCTCCTCTAGAAAGTTTGCATGTCCTATTCCTTCTCTCTCCCCACCCTCAGCCAATCAAGTTATACTTCCTGCTTCCTGTTTCTTTGTATAGATCTCTCTTAATAACATTCACCCTATCCCATCAGATCAGTTATAATCCATACATTCTTTTCTTCCACTCAATCAGCTTCTGAAAATCATGCAACATATGTTATTAATATTTAAAAGGTGCTTACCACCTGCTAGGTACTCAGTATGTATTTATGTTAATAAAATAAATAAAAATAAATTAATTCAAATAGAATTTAATGCCATGATTGTGATAGTACTAGACCTTAACCTAGTTCTCATCCATCTTTAAATGAAATGAAGAAGATTTTTTCAGAATTTAGGAGTTTTCATGATTTTCCACGGAGACAACAATCTTAACAAAAATATAGAAGCTATCTTCATATATACATATATATATATTCAACACATATATATACATACATATATACATACATACCATTATTCTGCTGAAGATCATAAACAGTCAAACATTATAATAAGCCTCTACTAAAGATTTATACAGTACTCTGGAATCATTTATATACTTCATAGCATTGTGTAGATTTTGCATGTTGTGTGCCTTTAAATAACCTTGAATTGGTATGTCCATGGTAACCAGAACCATGTACAGTCTAAGAAAATGTTACTGATTCTCTCCTTGAATTTCAAGCAGCACTTCTCTGTGATGCTTAAAGCCTAAATTAGTAGATTTTTCCCTCTTTGAAAGTCTCTTTTAAAGGGAATTTTCTAATATGGAAGTTGTTTATTATAAAATAGCAAAAGTTACACAGTGGAGATCTTACATTTACAGTGGATAATCTATTAGCTGTAATCACAAGCTTCAGTATCCTATTTGTTAAAAAACATCTCTCCTAGACTTAGCAAAATTACCTCACTTAATTACATTGTCTTGTAAAAACAAAATATGAAGGGACCTTGATTTAAAAAGGGGCTATGGGATTCTTTTCACAGCTTATCATACAGTCTTTCAAGCTCAAATATGCTAGCCAGAGCAACAAAGCCTGAAAGAATAAAGATATGATTTGGAAGGCTCTATAAATAAAAAGTTGAGCATAGTAAAACTGAGACATTCATTCTTTTTACTGATTTTACAGAGGGAAAATGAACACTATTTCAAAAAGATTTTTATGCATCCATAGATGAGAGCATTGAAGTTTGTTGCCAAAGAAAAGATACTCAGAACCAAACTGGACTGTTGTGTATGATATTTACACTTGATATTAGTGAATGCTTAATAAATGTCAAGAACTACTTTTCACCAGGGTTAGCTCAATCCATCCTCACAATAAATATTGGTGGTAGACATTATTATTATCTCCATTTACAGAAGAAGAAATGGAAGCACAGAGAGGTTAGTAACTCTCCCAAGGTCACATTTCTAGCAGTTAGCAGAACTAGTATTAAAACTTAGGAAGTTGCATTTCCTTTTCTAGGAGATCTTCTGGACCAAGGGATCAAACCCTTGTCTCCTGCACTGGCAAGCAGATTCTTTACCATAACACAGGGAGCTCAGCCTGGAGCTCTGTGATGATCTAGGGAGTGGGATGGGGGAGAAGGGAGAGAGCCTTACAAGGGAGGGGATGTATGTATAATTCTGGTGGATTTGCATTGCTATACAGCAGAAACCAACACAACATTGTAAAGCAATTTTCCTCCAATTAAAAAAAAAAAAACAAAAAAATTATGAAGCCTGCTCCTGATCGCACATTTTATACTTAGGACTACACTTCCAGGGAATATTCCTGAAGGAGTTTGATCCCAAGCTAGACAGAACATAGGTCTGAAACTTAAGGCAAATCTTATTATTCATTAGATATGAGGCTCTCTTTTCAGAAGGAAAAAAGTGTCAAACTTTATTTGAAAATTGATAGTAAGGCCAAGTTTTTTGCAATGGAGGATACACTTTATAGACAGAGAAACAAACATTTTTATTGATTTCTTGATCACAGCTACTAAGAGAACTGAATAAAATTTTTTGGCCACTAGGGGCCTGGTGGGCTACAGTCCATTGGCCAAGAGTCAGACATGATGGAGAATACACGCAGCAACACAGCTATTTGAAATAACATATGGATCACGTAATTTCAGTATAGATTTAAATTTTGATTATTGTGGATTATAGGCTTTTTTATGTATGGAGAAATTAAACCTGTAGAAGAAATACACTAATTAATATCCAAATAAATCTATTCTGGTTTATATATGTAGCATCAATCCCTTTAAAATTGCACCGCTAAAATAGATGACATTTGAACATTTTGGCACTGAAAATATGAGACATTTTCCACACACATGCATACTCTCACACACACAATTATCTGAAAATAAAGTTTAACTCCCCCTACACAACACTGATACATGAAAATCTTATTTACAAAATAAATGAATAACAGGAATATTTTAGAACTTAGATCTTTTTACTCCTAATCCGTTACACCTGCTGTGAAGAAACATTAGCATCAAAACACATTTATAAAGTATTATTGTTATCTGAAATGATGCATTAAGAAAAAGCATGTTGAGAGCAATGAATGGTTTTTCGCATTTTTCCAAGAGGATGCAGACACTGGATGAGTCAGGAACGTGTGGAGGAATACATGGGCCTTCCCACAACCTCATATGAATGTCTTCATGAAAACACAAGAAAATGTAGGCTTGAAGGAGAGACTCACAATTCAATGACTAGGCTTGGGCCTGTTTATTACTGTCTGCGGCTTTTCCATAAACTATTTTAGAAGGAAAATGCTGTATTTTCCACTTTGCATCCGGCTTATTTCAACTTCCTCGTGAGCACATTTCAAAATCAAGTAAGATATGACACTCAGCTTGAGTTAGGAACTTCAATAGCCAAGGCTTCCATGGAGTTATAAGGGGAAATTGGTAAAAACAGTTATTCTAACTTTTGGGGTTTTGTACACAAAAGCATTATAAAGTCAGGTAATAACTCAAGATAAGCTTTTAGGAATAAATTCTTACAAAAGTTAATGTGTTTAGATTTGCTCACACAGAAACAGCTTTTACAATTCCTTGTTAGTTGCATTGTATTCTGTGATAAGAACAACCTCTATCCATAATGGTTAAAGGGCCATTGTAAGAAAAGATGGAAATAGGGAACCTGAAATTTCAACATTGCCCTAAAGGTCAGTGCTCTTTTGTTCTCAAGAGTCTCACTACAAAACTTGTGTGTTAATATGAATTGATTAACATCTATGCATATGCTACCTTTCACATCAAGGTGCAATTGAACTCTTGGTGCAAGAGATAGCAGGATAGATGCCCCCACTCCTCTGCAACTTGACATGCATGAGTAGATGGGGATCCACCAAGAGTTCATGTAGGAAAATCAAGAACACCAGTTCTGACTATCTAAACATACCTCTGCTACAAAGAACCTACAGAGGACACAAGATATGAGAGATTGTGCTGTTACATTAAAGTGTCCATGTGAGCAGAAGAGAAAGTGACTACAAAACCAAATACTGATAAAACCACTGATAAAAGATGCAGGATATTACAGAGCAAGGCAGCACTCTTCAGGGGAACAAAGAGGAGAGGAATGCAATCTGACACAGGCTCAAAATATCAGCTCACGCTTACCCTGATTATGTTGAGTTCACCTCCTCATTCCCTCAGTCCCTGGCCCCATTTGAAGCCCTTCCAACATAGTGATCTCTTTGAGAGGATGACATTAAGATTATGGCCAAACTAACCGAGCAGAAACTAGTCTGGTTGCATTTTAGGTTTTACTACATGAAGCCAATTTATAGAATTATGGTTATATTATACACTTTCCTCTAATGAGCAATCATTTGCTGATCTCTCCTGATTGTAATCACATTTGCTGCTTCTATTCCAGATGATTAGTACTGGCTTTGTAACACAATACAGTGCTGTGATTGTCCTGAAACCACATTCATTATTAATCAAGGATGGTCATATGCCTGGATGACTCTATTCCAAAAGCATAAATAATCTATCAAGATTTGCCAAGGGGTGACTTTGCTTCCTCCATTGCTAGAATTATTTATTTTAAGATTTTTTTAGAACCACGCAATTTCCTTCTTTTTAATAAAAATCATTTATTCTTCCATATGAGCCACCATTTTATAAATAACCTTCCTTTATGGGTAAAAATGGATCTAACTAGCTTATCTTCTCTCTCTGTACTATTATGTGCAATTTATGTCTCTAAATGATTGAAAAAAATGGAGAAGAGCCTCATTTGTGAGCAGACTGATCAAGAGCTAGTGTACTGCATGTGCTTACATTTTTCTACTGAAACGATCCAAGGGCAGATATGAGAGTTTGCCCATCACTAGAGTTGTCTTTCTGTTGTAGAGTGAGGCTTTAATATGAGTTAAAGTTAAAAAATAAAAAAACTTCCTTGGTAAAATAAATTATGGTCTTAAAAGACTGTACTTTTGGAATAAACAGACTGAGTCCACATTGTAGGTACAAATGTGGTTTCTGGCAACCATGAGTTGCTTTCCAGGCAAAATTTCCTCCTCCAGAAAACTTTGCTGTTTGATACTCTCTGCAAGAAAATCCTTCCAGTTAAAAATCTGTAGGCAAAATAATAATGAGGGATCTGAGCCTCTAGGCATTCTAGAATTGTATATTCTTTGAAGGAAAAAAAAAACTCCAAGAAGGTGTTCTTTAGTTAATGAGTTAAAAGAACATAATAAAACATATGCATAATTTTGTTTAAGAAAATAGAAGCTGAATAAAACCAACTACTTTCAAGTAGAAATGGCATCTGAAGTGAAACTTCTGCTCTATGTGCTCTACAAATCACTTGTAAAAATGCTAATCATTGCTTTAATTATTGCTTTATTTTGTTAAATTCACCATGTGTTTTCTCATAAAAGGTTCTTTTCAAGGAAAGATTGAACTTTCTTACCACCTCATGCTCTCCTGAAGTGGCATGGAAACTCAGGAGGATACTAATAATTGTGATAGTAAAAATAATAATATATGATTTATAAAAGGAAAAGTAACTTTCTTCTCTAAAAAAGTTAATTCATGTATACACACACACACACACACACACACACATAAATGTTGTCATTGTTCAGCTGCTAAGTCATATCCGACTCTCTGTGACCCTATGGACTGTGGCATTCCAGGTGTCCCTGTCCTTCAACATCTCCTGGAGTTTGCTCAAATTCATGTCTATTATACATAATATTAATATTTAATGTTAGTGTTTTAAAAAAGTTCCTTTTCATTGGAGAAATTGAAGAACTGTACTAAGCCATCCATGAAATAAAAATCTATGTTGAATGATATATATGAAACATTATGCAAATCTCTTTTTAAATGATGGCATTGCTCTTTATAACTGAAAGTTAGTCTAGCAATTTGAGAAGCCTTATTCATAAGACTTAACATTCACCAGCCTTCCAATCTCAACAACAGTAAAATAACTTCTGCTTTTGCTGAAATTAAAAATACTAACTTCTGCAACCTCTCACAAAAAGGATTCTTACATATTTGAAAGACAAATAAAATACTGGCTCTGTCAGATCCCACCTCAATTCACATCTTTCCTGGAATATTCATTTGATTTTATAGGCCAATAATGTGGCTTTCTTTAGTCTCTGGTTTGTACTCGTTTCAGGAAGTAGAGGCTATCATCTATGAGCTCAAACGGGAAAGGTCACCAGGTAAAGCAAAGGTTAGAATGTCACCCATCTGTATCTGACTGTGTTATCACATAGCACCTGCCTATAAGATTTGCCAGCTACTTATCAACTATACCAGCCTCATTTCTCTAACTGCTTACAGTTAGTGTTCACCAAAGGGCATCAGATAAGAAATCAGACACCAAGTCACTGGTAATTAAAGAATATATTGAACTTAGTTACCTAAATAGATAGAGTCCTCTGAAAAACCTTTTTAACCAGATTTTTTTTTGAGCTGCAAACCTGAAGACTTTCACTAGGAATTGTTCTAGCTCCACCCTCCCACAGGCTGGCTCAGAGTTATACAGGTGCCACTCCAGATGCTAGCAAGTGGGGATGCAGGACAATGAGCTATTTCCTGGACATCAGGTCGTGGAGAATGCTTGGATGGACTGCAATGCATCTTTGGCAAGGCCATGAGCAGGTAGGTTTTATCAAGCTGGATAGGTAGGAAACAAGGTCAAGATGCTATAACTTTGTCTTTGTTTCTTTATATTTCACTGATCAGAGAGGTTGGATGGATAGATAAGTAAATAAAAGAGAGGGCCCAGAATAAATGCCAGTTCCTTGATGGCTATTCTGTGTTTACACATCCTTCATCCATATTTAAACTTACAAACTGAAACAGAAACAACATGTTTCTACCTACATAATGCAATTATTTCTTATATAAGACAGCCTCACCATCTATTAAAAAAGAGAAGACCCCAAATCTCATAAGTCTCTGTTTTCATTTAGAAGTAATCCTCATTCTTCTTCCAGTAAAGCCACACTCCCTCTTTGATATTTTTCAACTAAATATTATAGATTCCGGAGAAGGCAATGGCACCCCACTCCAGTACTCTTGCCTGGAAATCCTATGGATGGAGAAGCCTGGTAGGCTGCAGTCCATGGGGTCGTGAAGAATCAGACACGACTGAGTGACTTCACTTCCACTTTTCCCTTTCATGCACTCTAGAAGGCAATGGCACCCCACTCCAGTACTCTTGCCTGGAGAATCCCAGGGATGGCGGAGCCTGCTGGGCTGCCGTCTATGGGGTCGCACAGAGTTGGACACGACTGAAGCGACTTAGCAGCAGAAGCATTATAGATTAACAACTATCAGTAAATCTAATTTGGGAAGATTCGTTAATAGGTATAAATATCATTATAATAAAGCAAGAGAAACATATGATAGCTACTCTATAATCTTCATTTTTGCATTTGGAGGTTGCAGGTGGTAGCTATAACCTAGTCTTTTAATATTGATTCAATGTTCTCTTTTCTCTCTGTCAGCCTCCAGGTAGACCTGGCTCTTTATGACTCATATCTTCATTGCTAAAGGAACTTAGCTCTTAATTGTATTGTTATAATTCTCACTTAATTGGGTATAGAAGTATTAAAAGGCACTCCAGTAATGCTAGTTTCTAGAACTAGATCTCATTTTCACTGTGAAACACAAACATTATTTCTTGCTGATCATCTGATTCAAGATCCCCAGCTAATACAATAAACTCCTTTGCATGTTGGTAAAGAGGGACTAGAAACTCCAAATGGTCAGATGGTTGTCTCAACATCTAGGTCAGTGCTTCCTCATGAAATCCTATATTAGCTGTTAACAATACCACTCAATCAACAGAATCTAAAGTAGTACAACTAGAAGCAGAAATTCTGTAAGAGACTCATTGATGATAATGATAATGAGAAAAGTCATGAACATTTCTACCCTTGGTTCTACATCCATGATTTTTGGCTAAGAAACACCACATACTGGTAACAGCTGAAAGTACATATTGCATCTTATAGGAAAGGACCCCATCCTCAAAGATGTTGTTATCCAACTAACTCCATACTTAAGCCTTTAAGAAGGCATTTCCTCATGCCATCAGACCATTTATTGCTGTATGACAAGGTAAATGGTAAGACAGAAAATCCTTTGTTAACGTGTAGAATACTCTGTGACAATTAAGGCATTTAAAACCTATGGATTATTATAAAATTTATATGTACAGGCCATAAAGTAGAAGAAAACAAGTTTGAAAAAAAGAATAAAGTGAAAGGAATCACTCTACCCCATATTAAGGCCTACTATATAGTTATGGTAATCAAAGCAGTGTGGTATGGATGGAAGGACAGATACATAGGTAAATGAAACAGAATAAAGAATCCAGAAACAGACCTGCACACATATAGCCAACTGATTTCTGACAAGAGTGCCAAAGCAATTCAATGGAAGAACATGCTTTTCAATAAATGATATGGAACAACTGGACATACATAGGCGCACACATACACACACACAGTTAACCTCAACCTAAACATTATATCTTTTACAAAAATTACAAAAAATAGGTCACAGGTTAAATGTACAAGGAAAACTATAAAAGTTTTAGAAAAAATAACACAGGGGGAAAACCCTTGGGATCTAGGTCTAAGTAAAAGAGTTGTGGACTTGACAGCAAAAGCATGATCCATAAAAGGAAAAATTGATGATTGGACTTAATCAAAGTGAAAAACTTTTTCTTTGTGAAACATCCTATAGAAGGTATAAAAAGAAAATTTTTTTTCTGGAGAAATATTTGCAAACCACTTGTCTGACAAAGGACTATTATTTAGAACTCTCAAAACACAACAATTTAAAAAAGAAACAAACCAATTAGAAAATGGACAAAAAACATGAATAGCTATTTCACTCAAGAGAATACACAAATAATAAGTAGGTACATGAAAATATACTCAACACAATTAGCTATTAGAGAAATAGCTAATACAAAATAAAGCCTCAATGAGATATCGCTATACATCTATCAGAATGGCTAACATAAAAAGCAGTGATAAAACTAGATACTGAGGAGAATGGAGAGAAACTAGGCCATTATTTTCCTGGTGGAATGGAATATGACTCAGCCATAATGGAAAAGAGCTGGCAGTTTTCTATAAAATTAAACATTCAATTTCCATATGACCTAACAATTACACTCATGAGCATTTATCCCAGAGAAATGAAAACTTAAATTCACACAATGTATACAGGAACACTCATAGTTCCAAACTAGAAGCAATCCACATGTCTTTCAATAGGCAAATGGTTAAACAGACTGTGATGCATTCATATCACAGACCATTCAGTTCAGTTCAGTCGCTCAGTCGTGTCCGACTCTTTGCGACCCCATGAATTGCAGCACGCCAGGCCTCCCTGTCCATCACCAACTCCCAGAGTTTACCCAAACTCATGTCCATGGAGTCAGTGATGCCATCCAACCATCTCATCCTCTGCTGTCCCCTTCTCCTCCTACCCAGCACCAGGGTCTTTTCCAATGAGTCAACTCTTCGCATGAGGTGGCCAAAGTATTGGAGTTTCAGCTTCAACATCAGTCCTTCCAATGAACACCCAGGATTGATCTCCTTTAGGATGGATTGATTGGATCTCCTTGCAGTCCAAGGGACTCTCAAGAGTCTTCTCCAACACCACAGTTCAAAAGCATCAATTCTGCGGTGCTCAGCTTTCTTCACCATCCAACTCTCACATCCATACATGACCACTGGAAAAACCACAGCCTTGACTAGACGGACTTTTGTTGGCAAAGTAATGTCTCTGCTTCTAAATATGCTATCTAGGTTGGTCGTAACCTTCCTTCCAAGGAGTAGGCATCTTTTAATTTATTACTCAGCAACAAAAAGGAAAAAATTATTGATACATGCAACATGGATAAAATGCCAGGGAATTATACTGAGTGGAAAGAGCTAATCCCAAAGGTCATATGATATTTTATTTCATTACATTACACTTTTGAAATAAAATAGAAATGGAGAAGAGGTGAGTGATTACCTGGAGTCAAGGATGGGAGTATGAAAGAGAGGTAGGTGTGGTTACAAAAGGGCAACATAAAGGATCCTTGTGCTGATGAGATACTCTGTACTTTGACTGTATCAATGTCAATATCCCACTGATGGCAAGAGCACGACAAGCTGGAAAAGCAAATCTATACCTGGAATAAATATCTGTTCCAGGGGAGCCAAATTGCCAAGAACAATTTCACCTCTCCTTGAAATAGGTGTATAGTGCAGTCAACCTATATCAGACAGCTGGCTGGTACTCCTCGAGCAAGGGTACCACACTGTAGGCTCAATAGCAGACTCTACTGTTGACAAATTAGATATTCTGTGGACACGTTACTCAAGTTAGCCTTGGTAAAGAGAAACTCTTGTTGTCAAGGTCATGTATAATCTCTCTCCATGTGTATTCTTTTGAGTTCATTAAGCAAGTATTGCAGTTTATAAGCAACCACTGACTCTCATCCATGTAATAGCTCCTCTTGTCCACCTGATTGCTGAGAAGTTCCTCTGCAGTGGGTGCTCTTTGCCATCCTACCTTCTTTCTGCTACCATATAACATTTTTTAAAGCTTCTGTGTGTCATTTGTTTTCTTTGAGTCACTCTCATAGTTCATCCAATTGGGAATTCTTTTATTTTTATTTTGTTTTTACTTAACCTGACATTCTCAACTTTTAATTAGGAAACCTTACTCATTCAGATTCTAGTGAACCAGCAAAAGAAAATAAAGGAAATAAATGTAATAACAAGAAACATGCTAATGTGATTTGTATACCATCTATGTCCAAAAATAGCATCATTGCCAGTGAATTATGCCTAAAAGCTTATAATTTCATGTCTATAGTATGCCTTAATATAAAGCTATTGGAAAAAAATGTTACTAGACTAGTTGTCTAGTTTTGAATCACAAAATATAGTTTCTAGAGTGTATAAATAATATGTTCCATGCGTGAAAATTAATACAAGGTAAACATAGCTTCATTTTTGTGTTATCTTTGGAGTTTTCTAATAACATTTACAAATTTAGTTTTACCATTAAATAATGATTCAGAGAGTAGATAGAACGGTATCACTAAACTTATTTTATGAACATAAATAATGAGATAAATAAGCAGTTGGATATTTATGTCTGAGGCTGAGGATGAGTGAGGTCTGAGCTGAAACTTAATAGGGGAAGTGATCAGCATAAAATGGTATTTAAAGTTATGAAACTGAAGAGGATCCCATAGGAAAGGGCGTAAGCCAAAAAAGGGAAGTCAAAGAACTAAGCCTTGAGGTGTTGTAAAATTTCGGTGTCAAGTTGCTCAAAAGCAACAGGGAAAGGAGTCTGAGACAGGGCATCTAGACAGATGGTCAAATCAGTCTCCTGGAAGGCATGTACAGAAAATGTTTAAAGGAGAAAAGATCAACTGTGTGATGTCTTAGAGTGAAGCCTACAAATTAATGAGTGGATCTAGCAATGTGCAAGACACGATGACTTCTTGACAGCAAAAACTTTGCTGTCCTCCCTTCCAAACAACTTCCTAAAAGAGCTATAGACAGCAGCTGGACTATCTATATGTCCATCATTCAATGGAATCTAGTCACGTATCTGCTGCTGCTGCTAAGTCGCTTCGGTCGTGTCCGACTCTGTGCGACCCCATAGACCGCAGCCCACCAGGCTCCACTATCCCTGGGATTCTCCAGGCTAGAATGCTGGAGTGGGTTGCCATTTCTGTCTCCAGTGCATGAATGGGAAAACTGAAAGTGAAGTCGCTCAGTCGTGTCCGACTCTTAGCGACCCCATGGACTGTAGCCTACCAGGCTCCTCCGTCCATGGGATTTTCCAGGCAATAGTACTGGAGTGGGTTGCCATTGTCTTCTCCCTAGTCACGTAGATTATATGACAAATAGAAATGTAATAGTGAAAATGAAAATAACAATTCTGGATTGAGTATTTACTCTCTCTGGCAGTGTTAAGCATTTAGAAGGTATTAACTTGATTAACAAAGAGGTTACCAGCTATTGATCTTCAGTTGAAGAAACTGCCTGCTGGTTTGCCTATGAGGAAACTGAGGTCCAGAGAAATTAAATGATTTCTCTGTTAATAAACGGTAGAGGCAAACTTGAATCTGAATTTTCTTGATCTCAAAGTTTACGCCTTCTTCTCTACCATAATTAAATATTGACAGAGATATACATCTAGTTACATCTATGTGTCATTATAACAATAACTCAAAAAAAAAAAGGATGAAAAGAGAAAAATCTGGAAGGAAAATTTTTTTGCTAGAAGTGTCAAAGCCACCAAGGAAATCTGTCTTCAAACCAGATAGTGCTGACTACTGTATAAACAACTTGAATATTTTGAAGAAAAAAATAACTGCATTTATAACTAGCTCAGATATCTTTCCATAACATCATTAGGAGAACTGTCCCAGTTAATTAAAGGAAGATAAGCTTGTTTCCATAAATATACACATACTGACACAAACTTCTAGGATCATTAAGGATGCTAGATATTCTCCAATCATTGTCAGAAATCAAACTTCTATAAATAAATCAGCATGCATTTTTCTACCCAGGACCTACCTGCACAAGGATGAAACTGGGTTCACTGTAATTTAACAATCTCTCTTTCTTTCTGTGTCTGTCTCTTCCTACCTACATATATATAATACATATACATATATGTACAACATTTATAATATTCCATATTCTCTCTCAATGTGTATTTAAAATTTAAACATATATTTATAGAGAGAATATGGTGAGAATATATAATGAGAGAGATTCAGCAATAAAAGCTGTTTTGCTACTGCTGGGAATCTTACTCACAGGTGCATTAGTTATTTTCTTATTCTAATCTTGCTACCAGTTCACTGGGATTAGTATTTTGACAGGTTTGCTTTGTTTTTATTTGCAGTAACTTAATGTAGAAAGTTTACTGTTTAATAATAAATATAACCTCACTCATGAACAAATCAAACGAATAAAAATGTCTGATCAGAGTATTTTCTTCCAACTGCAAATTCTATGCATTGTTAAAATGCATATGGATGATATAGGTATGACTTACTGCTCTTTCTTTTCAATAAATCAAGTCTTCTCTTGATTTATTATTTATATGAGTTGCTTCCAGTAAGCAGTCACTTAGTGCTACTGCAAATACAAAACAAAAGAAAATATGAAATGAACATATAAACTTTAGGAATTCACATCTGACCACATCAAAATTTCATTATTAATTATTTCACAGAAGAAAATGTTCATGGCTTTTATATAAAATATTTCAATAATATAAAAACCAAAGAAAGTGATTTAATATTATAATGATAAATTTGATGCTGGCATTGTTTTTAAAATAAGGAAAAATGGGAACTAACTTTTGATTAATTACATAAAACAACTTTAACAGATATTTCATGCATTTATTCAGCAGATATGTATTCAGATTCTACTATGGACCAGGACTATACTAAGCACTAAGAGTTCAGCAGAAAAAAAAAATAGAAAAAGAACAAGAAAACCCCATACACTTGTGGAGGTTTAATTTCCCAAACAGCCTGTATCTGCAGTACTATTATCTCTGTTTTCCAGATAAGAAAACTCAAGCATAGAGAAATTACTCAATTTGGCTAAGTTTGCACATGTAGTTAGGGGGCAAGCAGAAATTTGATTCTGAAGTTCTGCAATATTCTCTCTGTTTTCCACTGTGCTACATTAAACATGCTCCTCATTACATATCAACTGCCTAAAATTAACAAAAGATTTATAGATCTGCTTTTTAACTCTCCAGAATAAGCCACAAATGTAACACAATACCAATAAAAATGACATTAGTGTGCATTTCTCGAGTTAGACAAATTGATTATAAAATTTAGAAAGAAAGTAAACAATCAAGAATAGCCAGGAAATCCCTAAATAACACATACAATGGGACCCAACTAGCCATACCAGTATCAAAAACATTACAAAATTTCTACAGTTAAACAGGAGAGTACTTAGGATTAACTAGACCAACAAATAAGGGCAGAAAATGAAAAAATAGACCTAAATGCACATAGGTCTATCCTATGAAATTAATTATCTTTATGGATATACAATTTATATACCATGAAATTCGTCCATTTAAACTTTATAACTCATTGCTTTATAGAATATTCACAGAGTTGAGCAAGAATCACTACATTCTAATTGTAGAACATTTTCTCTCTCCTAAAGGTAACCCTGTAATCATTAGCATTGAGTTACTATTTCCCAGCTCATCCCCAAACCCAGGAGACTAGACAACCACTAATTTATTTTCCAGTCTCTATAGATTTGCCTATTCTAGACATTTCATATGAAATGAAAGAAAGTGAAGTCGCTCAGTCATGTCCGACTCTTTGTGACCCCATGGACTGTAGCCTACCAGGCTCCTCTGTCCATGGGATTTTCCAGGCAAGAGTACTGGAGTGGGTTGCCTTTTCCTTCTCCAGAGGATCTTCCTGACCCAGGGATCGAACCCAGGTCTCCCACATTGTAAGTAAGACGCTTTACCGTCTGAGCCACCAGGGAAGTCCTTTCATATGAAATGACATTATCCAATAAGTGGTCTTTTGTAATGGGCCTCTTTCATTTAGCATAATGTTTTCAAAATTCATTCATACCACAGCATGTATCAGTATTTCATTTTTTAAGTTGTTGGACAACTTTATATCATATTTGCTATCCATTCATCACTTCTTGGACATTTGAATTGTCTTCATTTTTGGCTATTATGAAGAGTACATCTATGAAAATTCATGTATAATATTTTGTAAATACTTATATTTACAAAATATACTTTGTATTTTTCATATATATATTTATATGTACACACACACACACACACAGAAGATTGGAATTTTTGGCTCATGTATAACTCTGTATTTAACATTTTAAGAAACTGCCAAACTGTTTTGAAAACTGGCTGTACAATTTTACATTCCCATCAGCAGTGAATGATGAGAATGTAAATTTTCTTCCATTTTTTATACAGCCTCACCAAGGCTTGTTATTACTGTTCTTTTTTGTTACAGACATCCTAATGAATGTGAAGTGTAGATATCACAAAGTTTAGATTTACTTTTCCCTAATAATGAAAACATATTTTCAGTTTCATATTTTCCAGTTGAACATATTTTCTTGTATTTACTGATCATTTGTTATGTTATGTTACGTTAATTCGCTTCAGTTGTGTCTGACTCTTTACGACCCTAGGGATTATAGCTTGCCAGGCTCCTCTGTCTATGGGATTTTCCAGGCAAGAATACTTGGATGGGTTGCCATTTCCTCCTCCAGGAGATCTTCCCGACCCAGGGCTCAAATCTGCATCTCTTATGTCTCCTGCATTGGCAGGTGTGCTCTTTACCACTAGCACCACCTGGGATATGTCTATTCAGATCCTTTGCCCATTTAAAAAAATTTGATTATTTATCTTTCTAATATTGAGTTGCAAAATTTTTTAAACTTTGAGAAAGAAAGTCCCTTATCAGATAGATATATGATTTGAAACATTTTTATCCCATTCTGGGGCATGTATTTTCTTGATGATATCATTTGCAGTATATAACGATTTTGTAAATTTTTTGATGACATCTAATTGACTCAATTATTTCTTTTGTTGCTTTGCTTTTGAGAAAAAAACACAAAAAGCAAAAAAACACTGCCTAACCCAAGATAATGAAGATATACTTTCTTCTAAGAGTTTTATAGTTTTGCCTCATATTTAAGTATATGATCCATTTTGAGTTCATTTTTGTGTATAGTTAGAAATAGTTCCAACTTCATTGTTTTGCATATGGATATCCAAATGTCTCAGTCCCATTTGTCAAACAAACAAACAACAACAACAGCAAAAAATAAACACCTATGTTTTCCCCATTGAATGGTCTGGGACAATTGACAGTAAATCTATGGACTTTTTTCTAGACCCTCAATTCCACTCCATTGATGTACATATCTATGCTTATGCCCATTCCACCCTTTCCTGATTAAGGTAGTTTTGTATTAAGTTTTGAAATCAGGAACTGTGTTCTTTAATTTTATGATTCTTTTAAGATTATTTTGGGTATTCTGGGTCTCTTGTACTTACATATGAGTTTTAAGATCAAATTTTCATTTATGCAAAAATGAAATAGCAAGCTACAGCTTTCATAGAGATTGCATTAAAGCTGTAGATCAGTTTGGGGAACACTGCCATACTCGTAATAATAAATCTATCACTCCACATTCAAGAGATGTCCTTCTATTTGTTTGCTGCTGCTGCTGCTAAGTCGCTTCAGTTGTGTCCGACTCTGTGCGACCCCATAGATGGCAGTCCACCAGGCTCCCTTGTCCCTGGGATTCTCCAGGCAAGAACACTGGAGTGGGTTGCCATTTCCTTCTCTATTTGTTTAGATCTTCTTTAATTTTATTTCATATTTTGTAGTTTTTAGTATACAAGCCTTGCACTTAAGTTGATTCCTATTTTATCTTTTTTGGTATTAGAAATGGAATTACTTTCATAAATTCATTTTCATTTTTTATATATTTTTTAAAAAGTTTTTATTGGGAGGACAATTGCTTTACAATGTTGTATTGGTTTCAGTGATACAAGGTGAATCAGCCATAAATATACATACGTCCCCTCCGTCTTGAGCCTCCCTCCCAATCTCCACCCTATCCCACCCCTCTAGGTAGTCACAGAGCACTGGTTTGAGTTTCCTGCATTATACAGCAACTTCCCACTAGTTACATATAGTAATGTACCTGTTTCAATGCTACTTTCTCAATTCATCCCACCCTCTCTTTCCCCTGCTGTGTCCATAAATCTGTTCTCTACGTCTGCATCTCTATTTCTGCCCTCCAAATAGGTTCATCAGTACCATTTTTCTAGATTACACATATTTGTGTTAATAGTACAATATTTGTTCTTTCTCTTTCTGACTTATTTCACTCTGTGTAACAGGCTCTAGGTTGATCCACCTCAGTTCAGCTGACTCAAATACGTTCCCTGGGCTTCCCAGGAGGCTCAGTAGTAAAGAATCCACCTGCCAATGTAGGAGATGTGGGTTCAATCCCTGGGTCTGGAATATACCCTGGATAAGGTAATGGCAACCCACTCCAGTATTTTTGCCTGGCAAATCCCACAGACAGAGGACCCTGGCAGGCTATAGTGCATAGGGTCAAAAAAGAGTCAGACATGACTTAGCAATTAAACACCACCAACAACAATATTCCATTGTATATATGTACCACAACTTCTTTATCCATTCATCTGTCGATGGACATCTAGGTTGCTTCCATATTCTAGCTATTGTAAATAGCACTGCAATGAACACTGGGGTACATGTGTCTTTTTAATTATGGTTTTTTCCATGTACATGTCCAGGAGTGGGATTCCTGGGTCATATGATGGTTTTATTTCTAGTTTTTTAAGAAATCTCCATATTGTCCTCCATAGTGGCTGTATCAATTTACATTTCCACCAGTGGTGCAAGAGGGCTCCCTTTTCTCCACATCCTCTCCAGCATTTACTGTTTGTAGATTTTTTGATGATGGCCATCTGACTAATGTGAGATGATATCTCACTGTAGTTTCGATTTGCATTTCTCTAATAATGAGTGATATTGAAAATATTTTCATGTGTTTATTGGACATCAGCATGTGTTCTTTGGAGAAATGTCTACATCTTCCGCCCATTTTTTGATTGGGTTATTTGTTTTTCTGATATTGAGCTGCATCAGCTGCTTGTATATTTTGGAGATTAATCCTCTGTCACTTGCTTCATTTGCAATTATCTTCTCCCATTCTGAGAGTTGCCTTTTCATCTTGTTTATAGTTTCCTTTGCTGTACAAAAGCTTTTAAGTTTAATTAAGTTCAATGTTTAAATTTTTTGTTCTTATTTACATTACTCTAGGAGGTGGATCAAAAAGAATTTTGCTGCAATTTACACCAAAGAGTGTTCTGACTATGTTTTCCTCTAAGAGTTTTACAGCTTCTGGCCTTAATATAGGCCTTTAATCCATTTTACAGAGAAGGCAATGGCACCCCACTCCAATACTCTTGCCTGGAAAATCCCATGAACGGAGGAGCCTGGTAGGCTGCAGTCCATGGGGTCGCTGAGAGTCGGACACGACTGAGCAACTTCACTTTCACTTTTCACTTTTATGCATTGGAGAAGGAAATGGCAACCCACTCCAGTGTTCTTGCCTGGAGAATCCCAGGGACGGGGGAGCCTGGTGGGCTTCTGTCTATGGGGTCGCACAGAGTCGGCCATGACTGAAGCGACTTAGCAGCAGCAGCAGCAATCCATTTTGAGTTTATTTTTGTATATGGTGTTATAAAGTGTTCTAGTTTCATTCTTTTACATGTAGCTGTCCAGTTTTCCCAGCACCACTTATTGAAGAGACTGTCCTTTCTCCATCATATATTATTGCATCCTTTGTCAAAGATAAGATGCCTATAGGTGCATGGGTTAATTTTTGGGTTTCTATCTTGTTCTATTGATCTATACTTTTGTTTTTGTGCCAGTACTATACTGTTTTGATTACTGTAGCCTTGTAGTATAGTATGAAGTCAGAAAGGTTGCTTCCTCTAGCTCTGATTTTCTTTCTCAAGATTGCTTTGGCTATTTGGGATCTTTTTTGTTTCCATTATAAAATCTTGTAATTTTTTGTTCTAGTTCTGTGAAAAATGCCATTGATAATTTGATAGGGTTTGCATTGAATCTGTAGATTGCTTTGGGTAGCATAGTCATTTTGCTTTGATTTCTTTCAATGGCCTCTTATAGTTTTCTGCATACAGGTCTTTTGTCTCCTTCAGTTCAATCACTCAGTCATGTCCGACTCTTTGCAACCCCATGGACTGAAGAACGCCAGGCTTCCCTGTCCATCACCAACTCCCAGAGCTTGCTCAGACTCATGTCCATCGAGTCAATGATGCTATCCCACCATCTCATCCTCTGTCGTTCTCTTCTCCTCCTGCCTTCAATCTTTCCCAGCATCAAGGTCTTTTCCAATGAGTCAGTTCTTCACATCAGGTGGCCAAAGTATTGGAGTTTCAGCTTCAGCATCAGTCCTTTCAATGAATATTCAGGACTGATTTCCTTTAGGATTGACTTTTGTCTACTTAGGTAGGTTTATTCCTAGGTATTTTATTCTTTATTTTGCAATGGGATTGTTTACTTAATTTTCTTTCTGATTTTTCTTTGTTAGTGTATATAAATGCAAGGGATTTCTGTTTATTGATTTTGTATCCTGTGACTTTACTAAGTTCATTGATTAGCTCTAATAATTTTCTGATTGCATCTTTAGGGTGTTCTATGTATAGTATCATGTCACTGGCAAACAATGAGAGTTATACTTCTTATTTTCCCATCTAGAGTCACTTCTTTTTTTTCTTTGATTGCCGTGGCTTGGACTTTCAGAACTATGTTGAATAATAGTGGTGAGAGTGGGCACCCTTGTCTTTTTCCTGATCTTAGAGGAAATTCTTTCAGGTTTTCACCATTGAGAATAATATCAGATTCTTTAATGTAGTTGTGCAGTGTACAATTTATTTTTGTATAGCGATCTTGTATTCTGCAACCTTATTGAAATTGCTTATTCATTATGATCATTTTTTGACTCAGGATTTTCTTTATGTAAGATCAGGCTTCTGTGAATAGATATATTTTTACTCCTTTCTTTTCAGTCTGGATACCTTTTATTTCTTTTCTTTTTTTCTTTCTTAATTGCCTTGGCTATAATCTCTAGTATAATGTTAAACAGAAGTGGCAAAAAGACATATCCTTGTCTTCTTCTTGATTTGCTGACCTGTTTCTGATTGTTGTCTTTACTCTTTTACCATTCAGTGTCAAGCTAGCTATTTCTTATAGATATCTTTTAGTAGATGAAGTCCCTATATTTTTTAGTTTGTTGAATACTGTTATTATGAAAGAGTGTTACATTTTGTCAAGTGTTTTTTTTTCCTGCAGCTGCTCAGATGGCCATGCAGTTTTGTTCTTTATTAATGAAGTATATTACATTAATCAATTTTGAAATGGTAATTCAACCCTGTGTTCCTGGGCCACAGTATATAATTCTTTTTGTATTTTGCTTGGTTGGTTTGCTAGTATAGTGAGGATTTTTGCAACAATATTTATGAGATATACTCTTCTGTACTTTTCTTCTTTTTGTCTAATTTTGATATCAGGCAAATTGTGAACTTAGAGAATGAGTTGGGAAGTATTCCCTCCACTTTGAAACTCTTTGAAAGAGCTTGTGAAAGATTAATAACGATCCTTCTTTAAATGTTTGGTAGAATGATCTCTGTTCGTTTCCAAGGCAAACCATTCAATATCACGGTAATCCAAGTCGATGCCCCGACCAGTAACGCTGAAGAAGCTGAAGTTGAACGGTTCTATGAAGACCTACAAGACCTTCTAGAACTAACACCCAAAAAAGATGTCCTTTTCATTATAGGGGACTGGAATGCAAAAGTAGGAAGTCAAGAAACACCTGGCGTAACAGGCAAGTTTGGCCTTGGAGTACAGAATGAAGCAGGGCAAAGACTAATAGAGTTTTGCCACGAGAACGCACTGGTAATAGCAAACACCCTCTTCCAACAACACAAGAGAAGACTCTACACGTGGACATCACCAGATGGTCAACACCGAAATCAGATTGAGTATATTCTTTGCAGCCAAAGATGGAGAAGCTCTATACAGTCAGCAAAAACAAGACCAGGAGCAGACTGTGGCTCAGATCACGAACTGCTTATTGCCAAATTCAGACTTAAATTGAAGAAAGTAGGGAAAACCAATAGTCCATTCAGGTATGACCTAGATCAAATCCCTTATGAGTATACAGTGGAAGTGACAAATAGATTTAAGGGACTAGACCTGATAGACAGAGTGCCTGATGAACAATGGACAGAGGTTCGTGACATTGTACAGGAGACAGGGATCAAGAAAATCCCCATGGAAAAGAAATGCAAAAAAGCAAAATGGCTGTCTGAGGAGGCCTTACAGATAGCTGGGAAGAGAAGAGAAGCGAAAAGCAAAGGAGAAAAGGAAAGATATTCTCATCTGAATGCAGAGTTCCAAAGAATAGCAAGGAGAGATAAGAAAGCCTTCCTCAGCGATCAGTGCAAACAAATAGAGGAAAACAACAGATTGGGAAAGACTAGAGACCTCTTCAAGAAAATTAGAGATACCAAAGGAACATTTCATGCAAAGATAGGCTCGATAAAGGACAGAAATGGTATGGACCTAACAGAAGCAGAAGATATTAAGAAGAGGTGGCAAGAATACACAGAAGAACTGTACAAAAAAGATCTTCACGACCCAGATAATCACGATGGTGTGATCACTCACCTAGAGCCAGACATCCTGGAATGTGAAGTCAAGTGGGCCTTAGAAAGCATCACTGCGAACAAAGCTAGTGGAGGTGATGGAATTCCAGTTGAGCTATTTCAAAACCTCAAAGGTGATGCTGTGAAAGTGCTGCACTCGATATGCCAGCAAATTTGGAAAACTCAGCAGTGGCCACAGGACTGGAAAAGGTCAGTTTTAGTTCCAATCCCAAAGAAAGGCAATGCTAAAGAATGCTCAAACTACCGCACAATTGCACTCATCTCACATGCTAGTAAAGTAATGCTCAAAATTCTCCAAGCCAGGCTTCAGCAATACGTGAACCGTGAACTTCCAGATGTTCAAGCTGGTTTTAGAAAAGGCAGAGGAACCAGAGATCAAATTGCCAATAACTGCTGGATCATCGAAAAAGCAAGAGAGTTCCAGAAATACATCTATTTCTGCTTTATTGACTATGCCAAAGCCTTTGACTGTGTGGATCACAATAAACTGTGGAAAATTCTGAAAGAGATGGGAGTACCAGACCATCTGACCTGTCTCTTGAGAAACCTGTATGCAGGTCAGGAAGCAACAGTTAGAACTGGACATGGAACAACAGACTGGTTCCAAATAGGAAAAGGAGTACGTCAAGGCTGTATATTGTCACCCTGCTTATTTAGCTTATATGCAGAGTACATCATGAGAAACGCTGGGCTGGAAGAAACACAAGCTGGAATCAAGATTGCCGGAAGAAATATCAATAACCTCAGATATGCGGATGACACCACCCTTATGGCAGAAAGTGAAGAAGAACTAAAGAGCCTCTTGATGAAGGTGAAGGAGGAGAGTGAAAAAGTTGGCTTAAAGCTCAACGTTCAGAAAACTAAGATCATGGCATCTGGTCCCATCACTCCATGGGAAATAGATGGGGAAACAGTGGAAACAGTGTCAGACTTTACTTTTTTGGGCTCCAGAATCACTGCTGATGGTGACTGCAGCCATGAAATTAAAAGACGCTTACTCCTTGGAAGGAAGGTTATGGCCAACCTAGATAGCATATTTAAAAGCAGAGACATTACTTTGCCAACAAAAGTCCGTCTAGTCAAGGCTATGGTTTTTCCAGTGGTCATGTATGGATGTGACAGTTGGACAGTGAAGAAAGCTGAGTGCTGCAGAATTGATGCTTTTGAACTGTGGTGTTGGAGAAGACTCTTGAGAGTCCCTTGGACTGCAAGGAGATCCAATCAATCCATCGTAAAAGAGATCAATCCTGGGTGTTCATTGGAAGGTCTGATGTTGAAGCTGAAGCTCCAATACTTTGGGCACCTCATGCGAAGGGTTGACTCATTGGAAAAGACCCTAATGCTGGGTAGGATTGGGGGCGGGAGGAGAAGGGGACGACAGAGGATGAGATGGTTGGATGGCATCACCGACTCGATGAACATGGGTTTGGGTAGACTCCGGGAGTTGGTGATGGACAGAGAGGCCTGGCGTGCTGCAATTCATGGGGTAGCAGAGAGTCGGACACGACTGAGCGACTGAACTGAACTGAACTGAGAATTCACCAGTCAAGCCATCTGACCTCGGTTTCTCTTTGTAAGATTTTTTTTTTTTTAATTACTAGTTCAATTGCATTACTTGATATTTGTTTACTCTTATAATCTGTTCTTGAGTCAGTATCATATTTACATTTTGGGAAATGTAAAGAGAAACTTATTAAATGACACCATAGGAATACATTCAACAAAAATCAAGTGTTGGCAATCCCAGTGGACAGATGATTTCCTTTCTTCAACAAATAAATCACAGAAGAAAAAAAACAAAACAAGAATGTGAGGAGGATAACCTAGAGGTTATTAGAGACTTAAGAGCCCCGTGTAAATCGGAATTTTGAATCTTATATAGATCCTGATTCTAGCAAGCTACAAAACAAAATGAGACAATCAAGGATTTTTTTAACACTAATAAAATACTGTACATCAGATGTGTTGCAGGTTTGATTTCAGACCACTGCAATAAAGTAAATATTGCAATTAAGTTAGTTACATGAATTATTTGGTTAAGTGCACATTAAAGTTAGGTTTATGCTATACTCTAGTCTACTAACTGTACTATAGCAGTATATATATATATAAAAAAACAATAGCAGTATATCTAAAAAACTGTACAAAAGCAGTATAAACAAAAGCAATATATCTAATGTATGTACCTTCCTTAAAAATACTTTATTGCTTAAAAAAATGCCAAAACAATTAAAAAAATAGCATCAAAGATCACTGATCACAGATCACCATAATAAACATAATAATAATGAACATTTTGAAATATTGCAAGAATTACTAATATGTTCCCCAGAGACATAAGTGAGCAAATGCTGTTGGAACAATGTCACCAACCTAATTATTGATGCAGAATTGCCATAAACTATCAAATTGTTAAAAACCCCACAATACTGGTAAAGCTGAATAAAGTGAAGTGCAATAAAATAAGGTACACCTGTATAATTATCTTATAGTGACCTATGTCTTTAAAAGTATTCTTAAGTTTAGAGATATATACTGAAAATGATAAGATGTGAGGCATATGATTAAAAATGATTCAGGGATAGGGTATGTGCAGGGATAAAGATGAAAAAAATTGGTCATAAGTTGATGATTAAAACTGGTGATAAATTCATGGGTCCCTTACATTATTTTTAATTCTTCCATAATATAGAGCTAAAAAAATAAGCAATAAATATTTACTAACTACTAATGATGTACTCATCATTGTGTTAAGCAATGTGTAATAATGAAAGAACTATACATCATGATTTCTGACCATAAATTTTTGATCTCATCCAGGTGACAATATTAAAAGTCATGAGGACTTCTCTGGTGGTACTGAGACTAAGAATCTACCTGCCAGTGCAGGGGATACAGGTTCAATCCCTGGTCCGTGCCGCAGAGCAACTAAGCCTGTACACCACAACTACTGAAGCTCACGTTCTAGAACTCATGAGCTGCAACTACTGAAGCCCACGTGCCTAAAGCCTGCGCTCCACAACAAGAGAAGCCACACAATGAGTAGCCTGTGCGCCACAATGAAGAGTAACCCTTGCTCGCCACAACTAGAGAAAGCCCACACATAGCAACAAACGCCCAGCATAGGCAAAAAAAAAAAAAAATTTTTTTTTGAAAGTTATGAGACAACAGTTCAGTTCAGTTCAGTCGCTCAGTCGTGTCCGACTCTCTGCTACCCCATGAATTGCAGCACGCCAGGCCTCTCTGTCCATCACCAACTCCTGGAGTCTACCCAAACCCATGTTCATCGAGCCGGTGATGCCATCCAACCATCTCATCCTCTGTCGTCCCCTTCTCCTCCCGCCCCCAATCCTACCCAGCATTAGGGTCTTTTCCAATGAGTCAACCCTTCGCATGAGGTGCCCAAAGTATTGGAGCTTCAGCTTCAACATCAGACCTTCCAATGAACACCCAGGATTGATCTCTTTTACGATGGATTGATTGGATCTCCTTGCAGTCCAAGGGACTCTCAAGAGTCTTCTCCAACACCACAGTTCAAAAGCATCAATTCTGCGGCACTCAGCTTTCTTCACCGTCCAACTGTCACATCCATACATGACCACTGGAAAAACCATAGCCTTGACTAGACGGACTTTTGTTGGCAAAGTAATGTCTCTGCTTTTAAACATGCTATCTAGATTGGCCATAACCTTCCTTCCAAGGAGTAAGCGTCTTTTAATTTCATGGCTGCAGTCACCATCAGCAGTGATTCTGGAGCCCAAAAAAGTAAAGTCTGACACTGTTTCCACTGTTTCCCCATCTATTTCCCATGGAGTGATGGGACCAGATGCCATGATCTTAGTTTTCTGAACGTTGAGCTTTAAGCCAACTTTTTCACTCTCCTCCTTCACCTTCATCAAGAGGCTCTTTAGTTCTTCTTCACTTTCTGCCATAAGGGTGGTGTCATCCGCATATCTGAGGTTATTGATATTTCTTCCGGCAATCTTGATTCCAGCTTGTGTTTCTTCCAGCCCAGCGTTTCTCATGATGTACTCTGCATATAAGCTAAATAAGCAGGGTGACAATATACAGCCTTGACGTACTCCTTTTCCTATTTGGAACCAGTCTGTTGTTCCATGTCCAGTTCTAACTGTTGCTTCCTGACCTGCATACAGGTTTCTCAAGAGACAGGTCAGATGGTCTGGTACTCCCATCTCTTTCAGAATTTTCCACAGTTTATTGTGATCCACACAGTCAAAGGCTTTGGCATAGTCAATAAAGCAGAAATAGATGTATTTCTGGAACTCTCTTGCTTTTTCGATGATCCAGCAGTTATTGGCAATTTGATCTCTGGTTCCTCTGTCTTTTCTAAAACCAGCTTGAACCTCTGGAAGTTCACGGTTCATGTATTGCTGAAGCCTGGCTTGGAGAATTTTGAGCATTACTTTACTAGCATGTGAGATGAGTGCAATTGTGCGGTAGTTTGAGCATTCTTTAGCATTGCCTTTCTTTGGGATTGGAACTAAAACTGACCTTTTCCAGTCCTGTGGCCACTGCTGAGTTTTCCAAATTTGCTGGCATATCGAGTGCAGCACTTTCACAGCATCACCTTTGAGGTTTTGAAATAGCTCAACTGGAATTCCATCACCTCCACTAGCTTTGTTCGTAGTGATGCTTTCTAAGGCCCACTGGACTTCACATTCCAGGATGTCTGGCTCTAGGTGAGTGATCACACCATCGTGATTATCTGGGTCGTGAAGATCTTTTTTGTACAGTTCTTCTGTGTATTCTTGCCACCTCTTCTTAATATCTTCTGCTTCTGTTAGGTCCATACCATTTCTGTCCTTTATCGAGCCTATCTTTGCATGAAATGTTCCTTTGGTATCTCTAATTTTCTTGAAGAGGTCTCTAGTCTTTCCCAATCTGTTGTTTTCCTCTATTTGTTTGCACTGATCGCTGAGGAAGGCTTTCTTATCTCTCCTTGCTATTCTTTGGAACTCTGCATTCAGATGAGAATATCTTTCCTTTTCTCCTTTGCTTTTCGCTTCTCTTCTCTTCCCAGCTATCTGTAAGGCCTCCTCAGACAGCCATTTTGCTTTTTTGCATTTCTTTTCCATGGGGATTTTCTTGATCCCTGTCTCCTGTACAATGTCACGAACCTCTGTCCATTGTTCATCAGGCACTCTGTCTATCAGGTCTAGTCCCTTAAATCTATTTGTCACTTCCACTGTATACTCAATGAGACAACAAGTCAATAGAATTAATAGTTAAAATACTTGGCAGAGATTATAGGCATCCAGAGGAGAATTAAATTCCTGAGGCCTGGAAATGTTAGAGGAAACATTATAGAAGAGAAGAAATTCAAATCAGCATTTTAGAGGATGAGACAAATCTGATCAGATAAAAGGAATAGAGAAAAGGCTGGGCAGTTTACTAGATTTTATAAAGGTTTATAAGTAAAAATCTCCTCTTACTATTTTGTTTGGGATATACTTTCCAATGCTTCATCCCTGGGCTCTTAAAAGCAAACTAAAGATATTTGAAGATTTAGGAGTTCTCCTTTGAAATCATCTCTGAATATTAAATTACGCAGATTTCATTGAGTATATATAGTCCCTCTGTCATCATATTTTTAAAGGTCATCTGTTGTTCTCTTGCAGAAACATCATCTCTTCTCAGTAAAAACCAAATTGAACCACATATTTCAAATAAAACTAAAGGTGGAAGTCTCTCCCTAAACACACTGCCAAAGAAAATCATTATGCAAATCATCTATGAGTTGAATATATTTTTACACTCACAGCAGGTGAATGCAAAATTAGCACACAATAGAAGGTAAAGTTTTGATCAATTCGAAGAGAATGCATGTCAAGAGTAACTAATGGTGGCCCCATTATACTTCCCAATAATGTCAGAAATATATTTCTTCCAATTTTTCAGCTTAAGCATAATTACACAACCACTAAGTTAGAGTGGTTATTCTAACTATTCTCTTGCTAGGAAAACAAATAAACCAATCTATATGCTTACCCCAAATTATCTAGTAGAACAGGTTACAAGATATGAACCTGAGACCACAAGAGGATAACTGATTTACCTAAATCAACAGTTAGCAAATAATAAGGTCAAGAATACTAAAAATATAACAGAATGTTAAACGTACTTTATATTATGTATGTTTTCCCTTCTCAAATTACACTTTAATATTCATCTACTTCCTCACATACCTTCACAGACACATTTAAGGACTTACTTCTTCTGACAGGAAATAGTTTCATTTGATAAACTAGGCCATTTTTCAATCTATTATGAAACTACGACATAGAACTTGAGTGGCCCACACATCAATCATGTCATACTTCCTGCTAATAGAATTACAGGTTTGTTCAGGTACTGGATGATCATATACTTCTAGGAGGGTTAGATCCCAATGGTGAATCTCAATTAATTTAGAGCAGTAGTCTCCAAGGTGATGTTGCCATATCCAGTGTTACAGATATCAATATCATGAGAATACTTTGAAAACATCAAAATTATTTTCATAAACGTTGTAATGCACTGATTACATTTTTCACTATGTTGACATATGAATTGATGGGTGCAAAAGCAGTGGTGGTTTTTAAACTGCTAGATCCTCAGCACAAAGCAAGGCAATGGCCCACACTGTGCCAGAAACCATTTTATTGTTCACCACTAAAGATCCAGGTAGTTAAAAAAAAAGAAGAGAGCTTCCATGGTAGTCCAGTGGTAAAGAATCCGCTTGCCAATGCAGGAGACACAGGTTTGATCCCTAATCCACCTGCCATGGAGCATCTAAGCCCATGTGCAACAACTGTTGAGCCTGTGCTTTAGAGCTTGGAAATCACAACTATTGAGCCCATGGGAGGCAACTACTACTGAAGCACGTGCGCTGCAGCAAGAGAAGCCACCACAATGGGGAGCCTGCATACCACAACTAGAGAGTAGCCCTGCTTTCCTCAACTAGAGAAAAGCCGGTGTGGCAACAAAGACAGCACAGCCAAAAATAAATAAATAAATAAAATTATGTTTAAAAAAGAAAATCCAGTTTCACTTGAGAATTTCCTATATCAGTTCAGTTCAGTCGTTCAGTCGTGTCAGACTCTTTGCAACCACACCAATCTTCCCTGTCCATCACCAACTCCCAGAGCTTGCTCAGACTCATGTCCATCAAGTCGGTCATGCCATCCAACCATCTCATCCTCTGTCATCCCCTTCTCCTGCCCTCAATCTTTCCCAGCATCAGTGTCTTTTCCAATGAGTCAGTTCTTTGCATCAGGTGGCCAAAGTATTGGAGTTTCAGCTTTAGCATCAGTCCTTCCAATGAATATTCAGGACTGTTTGTCTTTAGAATTGACTGGTTTGATCTTGCAGTCCAAGGGACTCCAACACCGCAGTTCAAAAGCATCAATTCTTTGGTGTTCAGCTTTCTTTATAGTCCAACTCTCACATCCAAACATGACTACTGGAAAAACCATAGCTTTGACTAGACCTTTGTCAGCAAAGTAATGCCTCTGCTTTTTAATATGCTGTCTAGGTTGGTCATAGCTTTTCTTCAAGGAGCAAGCATCTTTTAATTTCAAGGCTGCAGTCACCATCTGCAGTGGTTTTGGAGCCCAAGAAAATAAAGTCTGTCACTGTTTCCATTGTATCCCCATCTATTTGTCATGAAGTGATGGGACACGATGCCATAATCTTCATTTTCTGAATGTTGAGTTTTAAGCCAGCTTTTTTACTCTCTTCTTTCACTTTCACTTTCCTATATGATGTAGTTCAAATGATTGATTTTATTAAAGTTTGATTCTTGAGTTCCTGGCATTTTAACATTCTTTGTGACAAAATAAACCATTAGTATGTAATAAGTTTACTGTTACAAACATAAAGCACTTCTGCTGCATTCTAAAGTGCAATGATTGGTTCAAGGCAAAGCATTTGTATGACTGAATGGAGAGTGGAATTAATCACCTTTTTAATGGAACAGCATTTTTACTTGAAAGATGATTCACAAGCAAACTATGGTTTCCAGACATTGGTATTTTGCAGATATTTTCTCAATAATAAATCAACTGGGTCTCTCATTTCAAGGAAATTAGTGGTTAATATTTGTCCATTATAAATTTTGAATTTTCAAGTGAAAATTCAAATTTTGGAAAGCAAAGCCTCTGCTGTGAGCATGCGCAACTTCCCAATATGATGAGATCAGTGGTAATACTAAAAATGTGATGACAAGATATTTTGATACTGTATAGGGAAATATGTCAACATGAGAAGACCTGTATAACCAGAGAGTAAATAATTTATAAACGACCAATTTGACATGCTAAAAAATCACGCATGTGTAAAATATCCATTCAAAGCACAAAATACACAAATAGATTTTAATGTAAGGAAAGTAATTGATAAAGCCTCAGATTCCACATTACAAATGACCTCTAAGATACTGAAACTTATTTTGTCGTAATTAAAAACAATAGCTATAATTATATGAAAAAGCTATTTAAGTATCCACCCTTTCTAGCTACATATGTCTGTGAGGCTAGATTTTCTTTATATCCTTCAATCAAAACATATTACAGAAGTTGAATACTGGAACAGATCTGAGAATTTAGACATTTCTATTAAACTGTATATTAAAGAGATTTACAAAAATGAACAATAATCCTATGCTTCTCATTAAATATATTTTAAAATATAGTTTTTTAATAATATAGTTTTTAATGTGTTATCTATCTTAACATATAATGAGTTTACTATTATTTTGACAGCAGTTAGTAAATAAATATTTTAAAATTTCTTTTAAATTCTAATATAGTAAATATTGATAGATATACCACATTAACAAAGAATTTAAGAGGAGGTAAAGGAGTCTGAGGGCTTCCCTAGTGTCTCAGTGGTAAAGAATCCACCTGCCAATGCAGGAAATGCAGGTTTGATCCCTGGGTTAGGAAGATCCCCTGGAGAAGGAAATAGCAATCCACTCTAGTATTCTTGCCTGGGAAATTCTATGGACAGTGGGGCCTGAGTTACAGTCCATGGGGTCACAGAAGAGTCAGATACAATTTTAGTGACTAAACAACAGCAACAACAAAGGAGTCTGAAGACTAAACCTTTGAGAAACACTGATCTAGAACAATCATGATAATTTCACTACCTTAAAAAAGACTGGTCTAGAAATAGGCATATGACTTAATTGCTTGATGAGACTAGAGGAAATTTCCTATTTTAAAATACTAGGGAGAGATTTTCTTTCATTTTAAAAGGGACACCAAAAAATAAATTCTCCTTCTGATACTTTATATTGTTATATGAGAACCGTGTTTTTGTATTGGTGCTCTCGACCTTGAGAAGACAAGCTTCAGGACAGGAGCCAACAGTAGAGAACAGTGAAGCAGAAAGATTGAAGGACCGTGGGTCCTTGACCTAAATCATTTCTTGACTTCTTTTTATGTGAGAAAACAAATCCACTAATTGTCCATGACATTTTGAGATTAATCACTTTGGACCTGTGGACACGGTAGGGGAAGGAGAGGGTGGGTCGAATTGAGAAAGTAGCATTGACACATATACACTATCATGTGTAAAACAGATAGCTAGCAGGAAGCTACTATATAACACAGGGAGCCCACCTGGTGCTCTGTGATGACCCAGAGGGGTGGGATGGGGAGAGGGGAAGGAGGCTCAAGAGGGGAAAGATATATATATATATATATAAATTAGGACTGATTCCCATTGTACAATGGAAACCAATACAACATTGTAAGGTAATTTTCCTCCAATTAAAATATTTTTTAAAAATTATCCTAAATGACATAGAATGTTTTGTTATGTACCTTATCTAATGTTTCCTTTTGCAACTGCTTATTTATAGTCATTCATTTTGAATATGATTAACACCTATGCTAATAGCTAAAACAACTATGATTTGAGGGTAAATAAAAGGAATTACTTAATAGGTATTTTACAGAAATATGCACATTAAGCATTCAGATAGGTAATAAACCTTCTTCAGTTTGATTCTATACAGTGAAGTTCTTTTCTAATTGTAATTTAGTTTCCATGAAGGTCTGCTTACATGGATAGACTGCAGTAGTATAACACAAGTAAATATGGCTTATATGACATTGACATCTGTCTGTATAGTCCAAAAATCTTGATATGTATTCCAAATGTACCTTTTTCTTTTTTGCTTGTGACCTTGGGCTTAATCTCAAATTTAATTTTATGATGATGTAATTTCAGAATTGAGTCTCTATTAAATCTGCATCAATATTTTGATTTTAATATCATAGAGACAAATATGTTAGATAAACTAGTATTAATAGTTGGAGGGTTTTATTTGCTAATTCATGATAATCAGAATTTATCTCATAGAATGTTTATCTAGGGCAGTTTCTCAGGGTTGGCACTATTGAAATTTGGGGCCAGATAAATCTCTGTTGCAGGTAGCTTATCCCTGTGCCTCTACCCACTAAATGCTATTAGCATGTACCCACTACCCCAGGCCCCAATGTAACAACCAAAAATGTCCACAGACATTATCAAGTGTCCCCTGAGGGGCAAGTTGCTCCCTTCCCAACTGAGAACCATTAGTCTATGAGACAATCAAAAAAAGTTTTCCTGATTTTGCCTGCCACATATAGCATAACTCAGAAGCATGATTATGTTTATTTGCTTTGACTATCTTTCTTCTATTCCTTATAAGAGATTGCAAAGTTTTCCTACCCTTCCATCTCCTTTTTGTCCCAGGTTGATGGGACTCATGGCCTCAGGAAAGAGAGTCCTTAAATAGTATTCCCAGGTGGTGCAGTGGTAAAGAATCCTCTGGCAAATGCAGGAGATGCAAGAGATGCAGCTTTGATCCCTGGGTTGGAAAGATCCCCTGGTATAGAAAATGTCAACCCACTAGTATTCTTGCCTGGAAAATTCCATGGACAGAGGAACCTGGCAGGCCTCAGTCCATAGGGTCACAAAGAGTCGGACGTGACTGAGCACACACACACACGCATACACACACACACAGAGGAGATAAAGGGGAGGAAGAGAAAATGATTCCTAAAATTTTTATAGTGGTATTAACTGTTTTTTAAAAAGTATCATTATGGAATGAACTGTTATATTTAAATATAAATGTCAGTAAATAATCATAACTGCTGGTCTACATATGTTACAATTGTGGTGACCCTATCTATCTTGCTCAAAATTATTCCCCCAGAATCTAGTGGTGTTTCCATCCTTGTTAGACATTCAGTATATATCCAATGAATCCATGAATAAAATTCTCATTACCTTAGCATCACAATGTGCACGCATGTTCAGTCGCTAAGTCATGTCCAACTATTTGCAACCCCATGGACTTCTGCAACCTTTCCTGGCTCTTCTGTCCATGTCATTTCCCAGGCAAGAATACTGGAGTAGGTTGCCATTTCCTTCTCCAGGGGATCTTCCCGACCGAGGGATAGAACCTATGTCTCCTGCATTGCAGGCAGATTCTTTACCACGAGCCACCTGGGAAGCCCTAGCATGACAATAGCAAACCTGGTAATTACTAGCCTGTTACTTTAAAAGTTATTCTTCTTGGAGGTGGAGATCATTTAACAATAAATACTGAATATTGCCGTATAAAAACGTAGTTCTACATTAGGTGTCATCATTATCAAAAGATTCAGTCCAAAGGAGGTGATTAGCACCAAACAAAAAAATGTTTAGCAATATATTATTGAATTAATTTAAGGGTAAATGTGAAGTCATATGGGAAAAAAAAAGAGAAAGAAAAAAATGACAAAAACTAGAACATTGCGAGAATGAGGTGGTAACTGGATTGAATCTTTGAGGAGAGGACTTTTACAGTGCGAGGCTATGTGATTTGAAGACACCTAGGAGAACTTCATTGAGTCTATATGGGAAGGTATCCAAAGCTGCACAATGTTGTCATGATGAACCCACAGCCATTACATAGAAATTAAACTTCAAGAGCAATCAAGAAATGAACACTGCTTAGAAGCCCAAGCAACCAACATATTAGGAAATAGCATCAAAAGGAATTCCAAATATTTCAATTTAAAGCCTAAAATGGAATCATAAAAATACCAGGAAAAATATAAGCAATTTTGTTTTTAATTCTTATAGTAGGGTCAGTGTTTTTAAACATGATAAAAAGCCTAGAAAGTATAAAAGAAATGAAAGATATGCTTTGTTTCATATATTAAAGTGTTCTTCATGGGAAAGCTACCATAATCAAATTCAACAGAAACAGTGGGAAAATATTTGAAATACAAATGACTGACAATAAGTAAATTTCCTTCCTACACAACAAGCTCTTACTAAACTTCCAATTTATCCACATTTTCATCTCTTACTTCATATCCAATCCATTAAATCCTATCAGTCTCATACTGAAATTATATTCAAAATCTGATCATTTGTCACTACCCTGACTCCTATCTCTTGGTTCCAAAGCACCAGAGTCTCCACCCTGAATAACTGAAGTTACCTTT
This sequence comes from Giraffa tippelskirchi, assembly GCF_054371585.1. Classification (NCBI taxonomy): domain Eukaryota; kingdom Metazoa; phylum Chordata; class Mammalia; order Artiodactyla; family Giraffidae; genus Giraffa; species Giraffa tippelskirchi. Next base: position 124,682,965 of record NC_137276.1, on the reverse strand, counting down.
CGTAAGACTTCCTGCACTTGCTTTCCACACTGTCTCCTCACCAAAGTCAAGTCTCAATACAGCAACTGAAGTGATTCTGCTAGAACCAAAGTAATAAGTCACTCCTCGCTCAAAACCCTCAGAGAGCTTTCTTCCAAACTCAGAGTGAAAGCCAAGGTTGCTTACAATGGCTTGCGATATCCTAAAGCATCCTGCTTGATTTGGCCTCTCATTGCCTTGTGTCCTACAAGGATCCCCTTGCTTGCTCAGTTTCACCCACCTGACATTCTGAAGCCATATTTCCTCAGGGTCTTTGCACCTGCCCCTCTTCGGTAGGGCTGTCCTTGCTCCAGATGTCACATGGATTTCTCCTTCACCTCCTCAGGTCTCTCATGCAGTGTCACCTTCTCTCTGAAGCCCTGACTGTGATATTTAATAGTTCAAACTCATGCCTTGAATCCCTTGTTCCACTTTACTTATTCATTTTTCACTGGTGAATTTATCACTATCCCGGTGGCTCAGCATTAAAGAATCTGTTTGTAATGCCGGAGACTCAGGTTTGATCCCTAAGTCGGGAAGATCCCCTGGAGGAGGAAATGGCAACCCACTCCAGTATTCTTGCCTAGGGAATCCCATGCGCAGAGGAGCCTGACAGACTACAATCCATAGAGTCATAAAAGATTAGGACATGACATAGCAAATAAAAACAACAACGTTTTAATACTGTAGTATCTATTATGTTAATTTTTTCCTCCTTCTAGGATGAAAGTTTCATGGGGAAAAGGTTTTCATTTCTTTTGTTGACCTCTATGGTTCTAGCATCTTTAATGGAACCTATCATAATACAAGGCATAAGTAAATACTTACTGAATGAATTTTTAGTGAAATTAAGGAGAAAAAAGAAAACTCAATAAAAAAATGAGCACATGATAGCTCAAAATTTAACAGAAATATGACTTCTTTGGTGGCTCAGATGGTAAAGCGTCTTGCTAACAATGCAGGAGACCCAGGTTCGATCCTTGGGTCGGGAAGATCCTCTGGAGAAGGAAATGGCAACCCACTCCAGTATTCCTGCCTGGGAAATCCCATCGATGGAGGAGCATGGTAGGCTACAGTCCATGGGGTCACAAAGAGTTGGACACGACTGAGCGACTTCACTTTCACCTTTCATGTGTGTAATTAAAATATATTTTAAAAGTTTGCCAAATATTAAATAATCTTATCATATTAATGTGATGAAACAGCACTTTTGTGTACAGAGGCACAAACTGAAGAGTAATTTGACTCTATTTATTAAAATTAATATTCCACACTCTAACAGCCATGATTACCTAATTTAACAAAACCTTGAAACAACCTAAGTATTGAGAATTGGTATAAATTATGGAGCATAATGTAGAATTTAACAGAACAAAGTAGATATACAAGACAATATAGAAAAAGATCCTAACGTTATTAACTGAAAAGCTAGGTTCAAAAGAATACGTACTGTAGGATACAATCTGTTTTCCTAAATGCATACATATACTCAGATGCCCATATTTACATATATGTAAAATATTTCTGGAGAGCTACACATGTACTGTTCCACAAACATTGGGAGTCATTTGCATGAGGAATGCTTTATTCAATTTTTTTGTGAGGTTTAGTTGATTATTTGGTCTTCCAAGAAATTTACTTCCACTTACATTATTAATAATCTCTAAGCAAACATGTACATTTGAGTGAATGGATTAACGGTAGAGTATCATATAAATTTCTACAGTCAAATTTGGTCTTTTGAGAGTCTTTAAAAATCTGAAAAAAAGCCACTCAGTTGTGTCTGACTCTGTGACCCTATGGACTTGTAGCCCACAAGGCTCCCCTGTTCATGGAATTCTCCAGGCAAGAATTCTGGAGTGGGTAGCCATTCCCTTCTCCAAGGAATCTTCCTGACCCAGGGATTGAACCTGGGTCTCCTGCACTGCAGGCAGATTCTTTACCACTTGAGACACCAGGGAAGCCTTAAAAATCCGAGGAAACTAAAAAAATAAATCACAATTGTAGATTTTTAGAATTCTTTTTAGTTTAGAAGTATTTAAAAACCCTCAAAAAACAAAAGTATTAAAATATTCTGAATTTATAAGAAATAAACAGCTATTAGCTCACTATTATGTTTTTTTACTATAATTGGTAGACTCTTCTAAATCTTGTTTAAAATATTCTCTCTGTTGTTCAACATCTGCTTCAATCTAGCTTCATCCTAGTGGAATAAATAATTAAAGGCTGATCTGAACGGCAACTTTTGTATTCTGTGCACAGCATGTTAATCTGTAATTATACTGCTACCTTTTCACTAAATTGGCTGTAAGAAATAGTTGACTTGAAGCTAATATTTAGTATCATAAACAATAAAAAAGATATAATGGAAAAGTTATGAAGCATATAAGGGATTCTAAATAACCAACAGTATCACCAGTTTTCTGAATATCATGTGGATTTGATAACAGTGAATGGAATAACAAGGTCCTTATTAAGTTTTCATTCAAATTTTTACCCTAAAATAACAGGTTCTAATTTTTCACTCCTAGGTCTTAGAGCAGTCATCACCTAAATACAGTTGACTATTGATAAAATGTCACAACCTATATAATATTTGATGGTTTGAAGAAACCACATTTTTAAAAAATCACCACATTGTCAAATTAAAAATTACAACTGTTTCCTGGTTCATACCATTTGAGTGAATTTTGCACAAAGTTGTGCCTGCAATTGTTCAACAGTAGCTCATGAAGCTAGTATGGAGGGAATAAAGGAAGAGCTATATAATACTCAGGAACTGAAATCATGCTGGGTAGATAGGGAGAGAAAATTATTTCATTCCAGAAGGGCATTCAAACATGACAGAGTAGGGAAGTGAACGAACCAGAACAAATAGTAACTCTACAGAGAAAACAGCCTTAACAGTGAGGTTAGATCAAAGTTTCTCAGAATAATCTATTGCAGAGATGCCTGAAGCAAAATGTACCCATCCAGGCCGAAAGCTTTGTGAAGGTCATGGGCAGAGGTCTGCAACCAGTGGCTCATGGACTACATGCATGCCCACACAGACATGACTACTTAAGTGCATAATTGAACAGTACTTAAAAATTAGAAGTCACATAAAATGCTGTATTTCTAGCTTCTTTTGAAATCAATCCATGTTCTCCAATAGTAGAATGATATTTTTGCACTAAAACAATTGATTGACATGGAGGAGTAGCTGCCCCATAGAAAGGATACCTATTCTACAACTAGTTCCTACCCTGCAACTAGTTCAAATGATTCCTTTGGGAAAATTAGAAAGGGTTGACCTTTCTTAAAATAATTTGCTACCATCATCCAGAGAATCTGCAACAATTAGAAATGTAAATGGGGCTCCTTGGACTTGTTCAATGCATAATCAGTCATGATGGCTGTTTCACTCAGTTATGCCAGCTGCCTTCAGGGTACTTAGAAATACATGGATGAAATGAAGAAGACAAAGCTAGACCAGCACAGGATCTATTCTCTTTGCCCCTCTGCTCAGAATTAGTGTCATTTTTCTCTTTTTTTTTTTTTTTTTGCTTTTTTTTCTCTTCCTTCCTCCCTCTCACTCTCCTTCCTCCTACTTTTCCTCCCCACCCTTTCCTTCTTCCTTCCTTCCTCCCTCTCTTTCGCTCTTGTGTGTGCATGCAGATACACACACAGTGGTTTTAAAGTTTTTCAATTTGCTAACTCATTTCATGTGATTATTGATAAAATATTTATAAGGAGGTAAAATGCAATTGATCTATAGTTCATTTTATTTTGCTAACATGCCAAACCAAAAAATAAAAAACAAGTTTTCTTTCAAAAATTATTTCAGAAGCCTGAGGGAAATGTACATAAAGTATGTCCCTTTTATATACTGCCTTAAAGAGTACAGATCATAATGCCACTTTTTCTTTCAAACAACTCTCCATATGCTGCCTGGGGAAGTATTAGAGGAGATACAGTGAAGACACTTTTCTGAGGTATGTCTATCCAGACTACAGACTATTCAAATTTTACTTTCCAAAACCCAAGGGCATGAAATAAGGTTTACAAAACAAGAAGAAAACAGCAGCATCAATATTCTTCGATTATCTGTTTTGTTTTCTTTTATTCTATCAGGTCTTGGCTAATATATAAGCTCCTCAGTGAAGCCTTACCTGAACACCCAAGCTAAAGTTGATCTCCCATTTGTCTCTATGTCACCCTACTTGTTTACTTAATAGCTCTAATTAGAGTGTATTTGATCAATTTATTTACTTAGCTCATTTGTTGATTGCCTGCCACATGTCAGACATTACTCCAGTCCCTGGGAAGAACAAGGTAAACCTGCCCACTAAGATTTTAAGATCTATGTGGAAGACCCACAGAGTAACATTACACACTGTGGTAAGTGTAATCCTTAATTTATATTTCTATCTTTCTGTTCCACTAACCTGTGTCTATATGGATTCTGTTTTCTATTATATCCCAGCACCAAGCACAGTGACTGGCTGAATGACTGTATTAACTTTTCTAGTGAAATGGGTTTCTGTAATAATATTTGAATAGGAGCCCCAGGGACTTCCCTAATGGCTCAGTGGTAAAGAGTCAGCCTGCCAATGTAGGAGACATGGGTTAGATCCCTGGTCCAGGAAGATTTAACATGCCATGGGTCAACTAAGCCTGTAGGCTGCAACTATTGAGCCTGTGCTCTAGAACCTGGAAACTGCAACCACTGAGGCCTCTCACCACAACTACTGAAGCCCACATGCCCTAGAGCCCATGCTCAGTGACAAGAGAAGCCACTTCACTGAGAAGCCTGCACACCCCAACTAGAGAGTAGCCTCTGCCTGCTGCAACTAGAAAAAAGCCTGCACAGCAACAAACATCCAGCACAGCTTAAAAATAAATAAAATTATTTAAACTCTGGGAGATAATGAGGATAGGGAAGTCTGGTATGCTACAGTCCATTGGGTTGCAAAGAGTCGGATATGATTTAGTGACTGGACAACAATTTAAAAAATAAATAAATAGGAAACCCAGGATATCAGAATAATATCATCTACTTGGGAGCAGTGAGAATTTTGCACCTGACACATATGAGTCCATATAATGATCAATTACATATGTTATAACAAAGCTTGAAAGATAAGTGAGAAAACACTCTCACTGCCCAGAGAGCTCTATTGTTAATACTATAGTATATGTATTTCCAGATCTTATTTTATGAAACACAAATTTATAAAGAACTTTGTATTTCTTCAACAAAACGATGTCATACTGTGTATACTTTAAAACCTATATTTTTCAATTAACAATGTCCATTTTGACATTTCAGAAATATGAGGGGGGTTTTGCTTTATTTCTCTCTGAAAGATTGACAGTTGAATACAATAAAACAGGTATATAATTTTGAGTCATAATCAAACCAAACAAACACTTATGAGCCATGATCTATCTGTGCACATGAACTTTTAAAACAGAGTACATTTTCAAGGGCAAAGTGAGAGGAGAGGAGAAAATGAACACCCACTCAGCAAATCAGGGAGAAAACTAATATTATTGCTATTTCATGAAAATAAGTGACCCTGAAGCCACTCAAGTGGCTATTATCCCAGATGGAATGTCAGCTCTAACATTTCTCTATTTGGATTGTCTAATTTGTTTACTTGTACCCATATTGTTCCAGAAAAAAAGATTTCAAATGAAATGTCACCGTCAACACTTCTCTACTTGAAGTATTTTCTTTTACAATTTATCCATGCTCCATCTCTGTCCAAAAACAAAGAACTTAGGGTAGATAACAAAGATAAAAAGCATAAATGAGAAAAATACAGGTTGGAAAAGAAATAGAGCCAAGAATTAAGTTAGGAAACAAACCATATCTATTATATAAACATTAGGTCAACATTATTTATAAAATTGAAGAATGGAAAAAATGTATTAATATCACTGGACTAAGTGAAAGTATCCTTCATTAAAATGTTGCTGGTATGTTTATTAACATGAAACCAGTGGGGGAAAAAACTTCATATGTTACTAGATTAGGTAGCTGTGAAATATGAGAATAGCACAAACTGGCAAGATATAAGGTTAATATACAAAAGTCAGTTGTTTTCTTGTATACCAGCAATGAACAAATGGTATTTGAAATTAAAACCATATTCTATTTAAATAACCCCCCCCCCAAATCTAACAAAATGTGTGTAAGATCCATATGAGGGAAACTACAAAATTCTTATAAATGTAATCAAAGAACTAAATAAATGAGAGATAGTCCAAGCTTTTGGAGAGGAAGATGTCTGTACTTCCAACTTGATTTATAGATTCAATGCAATCTCAATCAAAATCCTAACAAGTTATTCTGTGGCTGTTGACAAACTGATTCTCAATATTATTTGGAGAGACAAAAGACCTAGAATAGTCAACATAATATTGAAGTAGAAGAACAAAGTTGGAGGACTGATACTATCTGACTTCAAGAGTTACTATAAAGGTATGAAATCAAGACAGTGGGTGTTGGTGAAAGAACAGAAAACATAGATCAATGGAACAGAATAGAGAGCCCAGAAGTAGACTCACACAAATATAGTGAATGTATCTTTGACAAAGAAGCTAAGGTAATACAATGCAGCAAAGATTTTTTTTCAACAAATGGTATTGGAACAATTAGACACCCACCTACAAAAAAATTAATCTAGACACAAGACTTATACCCTTCACAAAAATTAACTCAAATGGAGCATAGACCTAAACAAAAAACATAAAACTATAAACTGCAGACAATAACAGGAGAAAATCTAGATGACCTTGGGTATGGCAGTGACTTTTTAGATACACTAAAGACACAAATGGCAAGAAATAGTTGATAAGCTTGACTCATTAAAATTAAAACTCTGCTCTGAAAAAAAACAAAGTCAAGAGAATGAGAAGACAAGCCACAGATTGGGAGAAAGTGTTTGCAAAAATCACAGCTGATAAAAGATGATATACAAAATATACAAAGAACTCTTAAAACTCAACAATAAGTAAACAATCTGGCTGAATAACGAGCCAAAGATCTGAACAGACATCTCATCAAAGAAGATATATAGATGGTAAATATTATGTGTTCATGGAAATGCAAATTAAAACAGCAATGAGATACCACTACATATCCATTAGAGTAGCCAAAATCCAAAGCACTGACAACATTAAATGTTCATGAAGGCAGAAAGCAATAGCAACCCTCATCGCTGGTGGGAATACAAAATGATTCAGCCACTTTGGAAGACAGTTTGATAGTGTCTTACAAAACTAAACATACTCTTACCACACAATCCAGCAATCATATTCCTTGGTATTTACCCAACCAGGCTGAAAACTTATGTTCACATCAAAACCTGCTCATGGATGTTTGCTACTGCTAAGTCACCTCAGTCGTGTCCGACTCTGTGTGACCCCATAGATGGCAGCCCAGCAGGCTCCGCCGTCCCTGGCATGGATGTTTACAGTAGCTTTATTCATAATTCTTGGTAGTAACCAAAATGTCTTTCTGTAGGTAAATCGATAAACAAACCAGTACATCCAGGCAATGGGATATTATTTAGTGCTAAAAAGAAATGAGCTATCAAGTCATGGTAAGACATGAAGGACATATGACTAAGTGAAGGAAGCCAATCTGAAAAGTTTGCTTACTGTATGATCCTAACTTATGCCATTCTGAAAGAAGCAAACTTGGAGACAGCTAAATGATCAGTAATTACTAGCATATGAGGTAGGGGAGGAATAAATAGACAGAGCATAAATGATTTTTAGGGCATTGAAAATACTCTGTATGATATCATAATGATGGATAACATGTCATTATTATACTTTCCCAAACTCATAAAATGTACAACACCAAGAGTGAATCATTATGCAAACTATGTACTATGTATGATTATGATGTGTCAATGTAGACTCATCAGTTTTAACAAACATACCACTACGGTAAGGAATGTTGATAATGGGAGAGAGGTATGGGGTGTAAGGGAAATCTTTGTATATTCTCTTCAGTATTGCTATGAACCTAAAATTGCTATAAAATAAAGTCTTAATTTTTTTTAAAAAAATAGGTATTTGTAATTGAGAAATACAAATATCTATTTTTTTGATAAAATGAGAAATGATCTTCTTCATCCAATCATCGACTAAACTCAGGCTGAGGTGCAGTTTTGGTAAGATTCAGTCTACCTGTGGTTTGTATCTGTTCCTATGGTTGCCTTCAACAGACTTCTAACTGAGAATTTAGTGCCCTTTTCTCTTTAACACTCAGTTCAGTTCAGTCGCTCAGTCCTGTCCGACTCTTTGCGACCCCATGAATCGCAGCACGCCAGGCCTCCCTGTCCATCACCAACTCCCGGAGTCTACCCAAACCCATGTCCATCGAGTCAGTGATACCATCCAACCATCTCATCCTCTGTCGTCCCCTTCTCCTCCTGCCCCCAATCCTTCCCAGCATCAGGGTCTTTTCCAATGAGTCAACTCTTTGCATGAGGTGGCCAATGTACTGGAGCTTCAGCTTCAACATCAGTCCTTCCAATGAACACCCAGGACTGATCTCCTTTAGGATGGACTGGTTGGATCTCCTTGCAGTCCAAGGGACTCTCAAGAGTCTTCTCCAACACTACAGTTCAAAAGCATCAATTCTTCAGTGCTCAGCTTTCTTCATCGTCCAACTCTCACATCCATACATGACACTAAACGATTGGAAAGTCCACTCTGCTTTTCAGAGCTATTTTAAGTTCTTGATCTATACATCTTCAGAATATAGCAAAGTCTTGAGATGAAATGAGCTGTGTGCTGGATTTCCAACTTTGTCATTCTAACCCACATAATTTCCAAAACTATGATTGCTTGTATGTGCCTTAGCAGCAGTTCTCTGTCGCTTCACACCCATATTCTTAGCCTTTTATTTATACCTAGAATCAACAAATATCTCCAGAGGAAAAAAAAGAAGCTATAGATCCTCAATCCACCTCTGAATTTACCTCTGACTTCTTTGGAATTCAAGTCCTTCTAAATATTTCTACTTAAGCAGCTCTCTGAAACCTTAATTTTTTTTTTCCATAATTTGCCTGGCTTTTCTAGTTGTGACAAATACTTCATCCTTCCTTGAAGCAGAAACTTTGATATACAGACTGCATTTATTTAGAGGACTCCTAAAATTATACAATCAAATTTCAAACCTTTCCTATGCTACAGATTTGTTTTTCTAACTGCCTTCAGAACATTTTTATTTTAATGTGTTTAAACTTTTCCTTTTACTCTCCTGAAATCTCCTGTATCTGTGATGACTTAATCAGATTTCTGATCACTACTATGATGGGGGTTAGGAGATGGTTATGTATTAAATGGGGGAGTTGTGGAAGTCCTTATTGAGACGGTGACCTTTGAACAAACACTTGATTGAGAGAAGGAACAAACTGTGGAAACTTCCAGGAGAAGCTAAGATGGGTATAGCAAGTTTAAAACCACTGATACAGAGCGTACCTGATGGTTTCATATGATGGCAAGGAGTCTATGTGGCTGGGCCTAAGTGAGCAAGGGGGAAAGTAATAATGAGTATATTCAGACCAGGACTGAACTAAGTATCATATTTAATTCATTTTCTTTCCACTCTTCACATCCAATAAAGATCATGTCCTTCAGGTTCTTGTGAAATATTCTTCATATACATGCCTCATTTATAACTCTATTACCATCATTTATCTCTTATTATTCATAGATAACTGCAAATTGGAAACAGATCTTCCCAGTCTTGGAATTCCCCATTTCAATAAATTTCAAATAAAACATTCTTTTCTGCCATAACCATGATCATGGTCAAAATATAAGACTTTAAAATTTCTTAACTCTGGATTTTTCCATTACTATACATGAATAGGTCAGTTGAAGAGAGGAAAATGCCCATTTTTCTATAACAGGTGATTGGGATGTTTGAATATGAGTAAATACTCTCTCTATTTTAATGCCTTCCAACAATGTTAGAAAAAAAAATCTGAAAATTCTAAAATCTTTTGATCTATCCAAAAGTCAAAAGGATTTGGTGAGTATAAGACTGAGCTAGTAAATGAATAAAGTTTTCAACTTACTACTGCTGGGAAAAATCTAAAAATAACCATTTAGCTTCAGAAACTTCAGTCACTCAGTTTTGTCTGACTTTTTGCGACTCCACGGACTGCAACACGCTAGGCTGCCCTGTCCATCACCAACTCCCAGAGCTTGCTCAAACTCATGTCCATCGAGTCGGTGATGTCATCTAACCATCTCACCCTCTGTTGTTCCCTGCTATCCCGACTTCAATCTTTCCCAGCATCAGGATCTTTTCTTTATCATCATTAATCAATTGCTTGCATCAGGTGGCCAAAGTATTGGAGTTTCAGCTTCAACATCAGTCCTTCCAATGAATATTCAGGACTGATTTCCTTTAGGATGGACTAGTTGGATCTCTTTGTAGTCCAGGGGACTCTCAAGATTCTTCTCGAACACCACAGTTCAAAAGCATCAATTCTTTGGTGCTCAGCTTTCTTTATAATCCAACTCTCACATCCATACATGACTACTGCAAAGCCATAGCTTTTAATAGACAAACTTTGTCAGCAAAGAAATGTGTCTGCTTTTTAATATGCTGTCTAGGTTGGTCATAACTTTTCTTCCAAGGAGCAAGCATCTTTTAATTTCATGGCTGCAGTCACCATCTGCAGTCATTTTGGAGCCCAAGAAAATAAAGTCTCACATTGTTTCTATGGTTTCCCCATTGATTTGTCATGAAGTGATGGGACCAGATGCCATGATCTTAGTTTTTTGAATGTTGAGTTTTAAGGCAACTTTTTCACCCTCCTCTTTCACTTTCATCAAGAGGCTCTTTAGTTCTTCTTTACTTTCTGCCATAAGGGTGGTGTCATCTGCGTATCTGAGGTTATTGGTATTTCTCCCTGCAATCTTGATTCCAGCTTGTGCTTCATCCAGCCTGGCATTTCGCATGATGTACTCTGCATACAAGTTAAATAAGCAGGGACATGGCAAAAATTTCACAAAAAAGCACAGTACTCTGCTCCTTCAGACAACTACTTCCTAGAAAGCATGTTGAATATCACCCTGATGTCAATTTCTTTTTGTATATACATTTTGCTGATGCTTACAGTTTTCACAAAATACCCAACCTTTTTCTTTATAGTGAGAAAGTGTTTTAAGACACACAAGTGTGAATTGTCCATATAGCTTCTATTTCCTGAATCTTTCACAAACACAATTAAAAACTGGCTCTGCAATCTCCATATATATCCTTTGGAAAACATGCATTGCTTTCAGTTAAATGAAACGACATCAATATGCCTTTTCAGCCATGGGTTTGGATCATTTGCTTCTAATTTGGCACATTTGAAAATCTTATCATTCATCTGTTTGCAAAAAAATAATAGTTCAAATGCTTAGTAAAAAGCACAAAATTATCTGTAACAAAAATCACAGAAAGTAAAAAAAATATGTTTGAAAACAACAGTGATAGGAATCTGATTTCTCAGGGAAATGTTAGAACACTCCAGTTTTTTTGTAAGAGAGGCAAAAAAAATGGCTTTAATGGTTAACACTGAATTTTTTCCTTTGGAGCAGAAAAATGGAAGCTGCTTCAGCAAGGGAGGGAAGAAGGGAAAAGATGAAAAGCAATGGTGGGTAAATTCTATACCATGTATTCTAGATGTTAATTGGGTTCAAAAATATTTGCAATATATTGTAAAGAATGAAATGTGATGGGAGTTAAGCAATGGGCATAGAATATTTATTAGAGTAAGTAAATTTATTAGAGTAAGTAAATTAAAAATCTCATGTGGTTAATGCAAATTTTTTGAATCTATTCAATTAATAGAAACACTTTTTAGTCTGTTTCTCACTTGAGTAAATGCAGTTGACAACTTGATTTTTCTGTAAAGAAATGTGGCAAAACAATGGTCACTGCTATTATTGTAGATGTTACATATACATCACCCATCATGGTGACTGCTGATGAGCTGGGGGAAGGCAAGAAGCAGCCATCTGCCACTCCTTAAGTTGAACAAGGAAACAGGATTTGGGCCCATCCTGGAATGAGAAGTCAAGTGGGCCTTAGGAAGAAGCATCACTACAAACAAAGCTAGTGGAGGTGATGGAATTCCAGTTGAGCTATTTCAAATACTAGAAGACAATGCTGTGAAAGTGCCGCACTCGATATGCCAGCAAATTTGGAAAACTCAGCAGTGGCCACAGGATTGGAAAAGGTCAGTTTTCATTCTAATCCCAAAGAGGGGCAATGCCAAATAATGCTCAAACTACCCCACAATTACACTCATCTCACATGCTAGTAAAGTAATTCTCAAAATTCTCCGAGCCAAGCTTCAACAATTCATGAACTGTGAACTTCCAGATGTTCAAGCCAGTTTTAGAAAAGGCAGAGGAACTAGATATCAAATTGCCAACATCTGCTGGATCATTGAAAAAGCAAGAGAGTTCCAGAAAAACATCTATTTCTGCTTTATTGACTATGCCAAAGCCTTTGACTGTGTGGATCACAATAAACTGTGGAAAATTCTGAAAGAGATGGGAATACCAGACCACCTGACCTGCCTCCTGAGAAATCTGTATGCAGGTCAGGAAGCAACAGTTAGAACTGGATATGGAACAAGAGACTGGTTCCACATAGGAAAAGGAGTACGTGATGGCTGTATATTATCACCTTACTTATTTGACTTCTATGTGGAGTACATCATGAGAAACACTGGACTGGATGAAGCACAAGCTGGAATCAAGATTGCTAGGAGAAATATCAATAATCTCAGATATGCAGATGATACCACCCTATGGCAGAAAGTGAAGAACTAAAGAGCCTCTTGATGAAAGTGAAAGAGGAGAGTGAAAAAGTTGGCTTAAGGCTCAACATTCAGAAAACTAAGATCATGGCATCTGGTCCCATCACTTCATGGCAAATCAATGGGGACACAGTGGCAGACTTTATTTTTTTGGACTCCAAAATCACTGCAGATGGTAACTGCAGTCATGAAATTAAAAGACGTTTACTCCTTGGAAGGAACGTTATGACCAACCTAGACAGTATATTAAAAAGCAGAGACATTACTTTGTCAACAAAGGTCCATTTAGTCAAGGCTATGGCTCTTCCAGTAGTCATGTATGGATGTGAGAGTAGGACTATAAAGAAAGCTGAGCACCGATGCTTTTGAACTGTGGTGTTGTAGAAGACTCTTGAGAGTCCCTTGGACTGTAAGGATCTTCCCTGGTGGCTCAGACAGTAAAGCGTCCGCCTACAATGCGGGAGATCCGGGTTCGATCCCTGGGTAGGGAAGATCCTCTGGAGAAGGATATGGCAACCCACTCCAGTACTCTTGCCTGGATCCAGCCAGTCAATCCTAAAGGAAATCAGTGCTAAATATTCATTTTAAGGACTGATGTTGAAGCTGAAACTCCAATACTTTGGCCACCTGATGTGAAGAGCTGACTCATTTGAAAAGACCCTGATGCTGGGAAAGATTGAAGGCGGGAGGAGAAGGGGACAACAGAGGATGAAATGGTTGGATGGCTCACCAACTCAATAGACATGAGTTTGAGTAAACTCCGGGAATTGGTGATGGACAGGGAGGCCTGGCATGCTGCAGTCCATGGGGTCACAAAGAGTCAGACACAACTGAATAACTGAACTGAACTGAACTGAGCTGAGCTGAGGTGCATATGAAAGGAATGAATTCAGTGAGCCCAGAGGCTTGCATTTTCCCATACATAGTATGCTAAATTCCTTAACCTGATATCTGATCTTTGACGTTCTGACTGGGAGCCCCCTTTGTTACAAACTATATAGCCTGACTTCCCCCTCCTGCCTCCTTGGAGTAGTCTCTCAGAACTAACTGAGGTGCTGTCTCCCAGGCTGCAGTCCTCGTTTTGCCCCAAATAAAACTTAACTCGCAGCTCTCAAGTTGTGCATATTTTTTAGTTGACACTATAATCAACAAGGCAAAGTCTGAAATCCAAAATGTTATGAAAACCGATATTTTATTGATAACTCATTTGATGGCAGAGTCTAGCCGGGTCTGAACTGACATGAAGCTACCTGTAGTCTTTCCTCATCTTTCCAGATGATACTATTTATAGGTTTGACTGCAGAAATGTTGATGCATTTGATTGGAGTCCTGTCCCAAACCCTGCTGGAGGATAGAGTTGGTTTATGTGTTATATTAAATATACAGCTATTAACTTTTAAATATTGAAATTTTCTGGAGTCTAAAACACATATGGTTTTAATATTTGTGGACCCGTTAGAATCAGTTAAATAATACCAATTCTTTTTTGTTTATTTTTAAAAGGTAATTGTTTTAACCTTTAAATTAATGCTTTAATTCCCTTTGACTTTTGACATTTCTTTATGTCCATTTTAAAGATATTGAGTCCAAATTTGGACACAAAACTAAAGTGAACATCTGACCAGTTATTATTCCTCTTTCCTCATTTCTGAACATCTTGAAGTATTACTTAAAGGATTATAGCACATTCTATAAAAGCAGATGACACAGACACACTTATTTCTCAGTATCAACTCAAAAATAAACAGTATCCAGTTGGAACTTTGCACAGAGTAGTCTGTCAAGAAATGTTTCCTGAATTATTTAAAACATGACTGATTATTAAGCACTATTCTTATTTGTGCAATGCTCTTCTTGCCTGGAGAATCCCAGGGACGGCAGAGCCTGGTGGGCTGCCGTCTATGGGGCTGCACAGAGTCAGACACGACTGAAGCGACTTAGCTTATGTTTACTTTTTAAAATGCTGCATTTTTAGGTATACCTATTGTGATTTCTCTATCTCCTCATTCAGTTTGTGCAATTCCTTTTTCCCCGCTAAGTATGCTCACTAAACTAGTTTCTCCAACAACTTTATTTTTGATGACTCCTCTTTATTGAGGTTATTTTGAACTGTAAGTATAAGTCTTAGGATGTTATCTATTATTCTTAACTTATGATCATTTTCAAATCTAATGTGTGCTTTCACTTTTTTATTTCCTAAAGGAATTAACAAGAAAGGCATAAGTTGATGCAAAATAACAAAATTTTAAATATTCTGAAACATTTATTTTGTACTTTATCCCACTACCTTCATTCTGCCAGGAAATAACGATAAAGACATATTCTTAATATTGATAACATATATCATGTCATAAAACATGACATTAATACTTCAATTGTGTTCCATTACAACTGGAAAATAAATGTGATCTCTTCCCCTAAGAAACTGATGGTCTACTGAGGAGATAAACACACGGACATATAATTACATACTTGGGGGCAATCACACATGTATGTTCAAAGTACCATACTTTGGAAAAGTTTAAAAGGCAAGTACTCCAGCAGAACAAGACTGAACTCCCCATGATGAGAGGGACAGAAGTTTGGGGGATATGAAATAGCCATAACAAAGGTACTAGCAATGGAAAAAATTAAATAGTACACAAACACATAGAAACACGAGGGGAAACTTTCAAGAAAATTTAAGACAACTAGTATAACTAGGTGAAACATACACGGGCCAAATCAAAAAGGACCATCTGAGGCTCTAGCAGGACTTCAGGCTTTGTCTAAAGACACTGAAGCAGATTAATTCAGAAACTTTGCTTAGAAAGATATTTCTGGCTACATTATTGAGAACAGATGAGGGGTTCAGGAACTGAATTTGGAGTGGAGTGAGAAATAACAGTGACTGCATTGAAGTCATGGCTGTGAGCAGAAAGCAGAGAAGGGACAGGAATGGTGAAGAGGACAGATTCCCCTGTGAACAGAGCATTGGCAACTTGGAATCAGTCATGATGGGAATCAGAGAAGGCAGTGGCACCCCAATCCAGTACTCTTGCCTGGAAAATCCCATGAACGGAGGAGCCTGGTAGGCTACAGCCCATGGGGTCGCTAAGAGTCGGACATGACTGAGCGACTTCACTTTCACTTTTCCCTTTCATGCACTGGAGAAGGAAATGGCAACCCACTCCAGTGTTCTTGCCTGGAGAATCCCAGGGAAGGCGGAGCCTGGTGAGCTGCCATCTATGGGGTCGCACAGAGTCCGACACAACTGAAGCGACTTAGCAGCAGCAGCAGCAGCATGATGAGAATAATTACACTATAGAAATCAGCAGACTCAGAAACTGGCTCCCCTCATCTCTAACCTCAACAGAGTCTTTTTAAAAGATTTACTGGCATAGCACTGAACATGTATTTGGAATAGAAACAAATTTATATTCCACTTTTCTTTGGTGTATAAAGGCAGTCGTATGTGAGCGACACTGACACCGAGTTGGCTATTAAATAATCTTAATTATTTTAATTCTTTAAAAAAAAAAGCTGTTTCTTCTTTCTTTTTGTAAGGAGAGAAAGAGAAAGAATTAGGTTTCAGGGCTACTGTATGACTGGAAAAAATGTCAAAGAGGCCTCTGCATGTCCCTGGATTTCAGGCAACTTCTGGGTTGCCAAACATGTTTTATTTGCTCAGAAGGGGATTTATAGTTGGATTTGCATACTGAATCTTTTATAATATGAAAAAAGAATAATATGAATCCTTTATAATATGAAAAAGAAGTACACTCAAAGAAAAGAGTTAGTTTTAAGACTATTGCCTTAAATATTAATCCCTTTATTCAAGAACAAAAGTTAATACTATAATTGGAGTGAATTTATTTTGAATGTAAATATACATTACAATTATTGGTATACAGTTCTACATAAAGTCATTCAATAAATAGATATATTTACATTGTGGGCCTGACTCTTCCATTCTGGACAGGAATAACTAATTTTTTTCATTTTCTATGTCTGATAGTAGATGCATTTATAATAGATCAGCTGATGTAATTTATCTAAAATATAATCAGTCACAAAAAGGGGAATTTGATACTGAAAGTAACTTTAACAATATACATAAAGGTCTCTCTTTTTCCTACCATTTCCCACATTAGAGACATTTAATTTATGCATGTTATAACTGTTCCCTTTATTCTTTATTCCTTTCTCCCTTCTTCTCTTCCTCCATTTCTCCCTCCTCCTTTGCCTCTTCATTAGATCTTAAATTAATATTCTGAGTTGATAATATCACAGGGTGAAATTTTTAAAAAATAAAATTAAAGTATATGAGGCCCAGACTCCCCACTCCCCATTCTTTATCCTCCTTGCCCCCACTTCACTGCCTTCCTCATAGTGACAAGTGTGACATATATTCTCATTTTTGTTTCAACCATACTATTATCTATAGTACCTGTGAAAATAGCTTTTGTTTAGCATTTTAAGTATCAGCTTGTTCCCTTACTTTTAGTAAGGAAATATACAATATAGGAAATGATCTATAATATCCTATGTCCTAGTCAGTTCAGGCTGCTATAAAACAAATTATCCTAAACCAGGTACACAAACAGCCAGCTGTTTACATTAATTATAAATTGTTGTCTATATTGTTGTTTATGTTGCTTATAAACAACAAAATTTTATTTATCATTGTTCTGAGGGCTAGAATATCCAAGTTGAGTGCATCAGCAGATCCAGTGTCACAGGGCATGCTTTCTGGTTCATAAAGGGCTCTTTTTACTCTCTATGTCCTCACATGACAGGAGGGACAAGTGAGCCCTGGGGATCTCTTGTACAAGGGCACTAATATGATTCATGAGGGCTCCACAGTCATGACTAATAACCTCCCAAAGGCCGGGAGTTGTTTTGATGATTCTTTCAGATTGTCTGCCTAGACAGTCATATCACCTGTGAACAAAGACAATTTTATTTCTTTCTTCTCTATCTGCATGTCTTTCATTTCCTTTTCCTGTCTCATTGCATTAGTGAAGACATCCAGTACAAAGTTGAAAAGGTGTGATGAGAGGGAACATCCTTGTCTTATACCTGATTTTAGTGGGAAAGCTTTGATGTTAGCACCATGAAGTATGATGTCAGGTATAAGGTTTTTTTTTTTTTTTTTGGTAGATGTTCTTTATTAAGTTAACAAAGTTACCTTCTAGTTCTAGGGTTTTGAGAATTTTTTCATTAATGGGTTTTGTATTTTGTCAGCTTTTTTTCTACACCTATTGATATGATCATATGATTTTTCTTTTTTAGCCTGTTGATGAAATGGATTACTTTAATTTTCAAATGTTTTATCAGATTTACATAACTGGCATAAATGATTGATAATGTATATATTTCTATTGTTAAAAAGATAAAACTATGTCTGATGATGTGGATCAAATGGATAAATTCCTAAAAATATACAACTCTCTAAAATTTACAAGAAAAGAAGTAGAAAACTTGAATATTAAATACCTTTTAAACAATTTGAATTTGTTATACATTTTCCAACAAAGAAAAATCTAGAAAATTTGACTGGTGAATTCTTCCGAACATGAAAAGAACAACAACACTAGTATTATTCAAAATCTACCAAATAATAGAGACAGAGAGAAAACCACAACTGCTGTTAGGAGGGCAACATAACCTTACTTCCAGAACCTGATAAAAATATTACAATCCTGAAGAAGGCAAGCGTTTAGGAGAATCAATGAATAAAAATGAAAGTCCATTTTGCAGAAGTATAGCAAATGAGAAGAGGAGGAGGTAAGACTGAAGGGAAATAGTGCATGGAAGGAGGTTCAGAAATTTAGTGAGGGCAATAGTCATTGGTTTATTCACATTAATATATGCAGCTTGTGAGATTTCAAATAATAATTAAATTTATCAAGGAGAAGCTTGACCTAATATCACTGTTTATTTATTAATTCCTTTAAAATTTTTAAGAAACTATATTTATGTCACTTTTGCAACAAAAGTAGAAAAGATTTAATACTTTCATTGTATATCATATTGTGATCAATTTTAATAAGATTTATTTCATAGTACAAAATGATTATTTTTAATTGAAATATACTTTGATTTAAAATGGGTTTCCCTGATGGCTCATATGGTAAAGAATCTGCCTACAATGTGGGAGACCCGGGTTCAATCCCTGGGTCAGGATGATCCTCTGGAGAAGGAAATGGCAACCCACTCCAGTATTCTTGCCTGGAAAATCCTGTGGACAGAGGAGCCTGTCAGGCTACAGTCCATGGGGTCTCAAAGAGTGGGACACAACTGAGAGACTAACACTTTTACTTTTGACTTACAATGTTGTGTTAGTTTCAGATGTATAGCAGAGTGATATAAACTGCTAATTTATCCCTCTCTGCCATACCATAACCATTCATTTCTGTCTGTGAGTCTGTTTCTGTTTTGTAAATTTTAAGTTCATTTGTACCATTTTTTAGATTCCACATATAAGTGATTTCATATTATATTAGTCTTTCTCTGTCTGACTTCACCTAATATGATAATCTCTAGGTCCACATATGTTGCTGAAAATGACATTATTTCACTCTTTTTAATGTTGAGTAATATTCCATTATAAATATATGTAACATATAATATATATGCTATCTATACACACATATCATATGTATAGTAACCCACTCCAGTATTTTTGCCTAGAGAATCCCATGGACAGAGGAGCCTGGTGGGCTTCAGTCCATAGGGTAACAAACAGTCAGACATGACTGAAGCAGCTGAGCGCACACACGCACACACATACACACACACACACACACACATATGCATACATATCATATACACATACATACATATACCAGTCTTCTCTGTCCATTCGCCTCTTGCTGGAGTTTCAGTTGCCTTTTTGTCTTGCCTGTATAAATCGTGGTGCAGTGGACACTGGGGTGCATGCATCTTTCAAACTGAGCCTTCATCTTTTCCAGATATACACCCAAGAGTGGGACTGCTGGATAATATGCACTTAGCAACTAAACCACCACCACCACCACGGTACCTCTACAAAATGATTTTTAAAGTACATATAGCCTATATTACTAAAAGCACATCACAATAATTTGAACCATCTTATTTAACTGACTGATATCACCTCCCTACCCCACAGTGTGAGTTTTTAAAGTAGGTTCAATAAAATTTCTTTCCTTCTCTCTCTTATCTGGCACCCTCTTTTTTGTCCTCCCCTGACTCTTTTCTTCCTTCTTTTATGGAATACAGCCTTGTGGCCCACATATAGCCAAAAATAGCAAAGAAAATTTCCCTTACTTCTTGAATACAGTCCAACTAAGATTTTTTTAAGGACTCAAGAAAAATATTTATCATATTGGCTTGTTAAGATAAAGTGTTTCTAAAACTTCAGAGTCAAACTATGACTCCAAGAATAATTCTGAAACTTCAGGCTATGTTTAAAAACTCTGGACAACATTTGATTCTATCTGACCACAAAAATACATTACCTTTTAAGAAATTGCTGAAATCAGTCATGACTAACATTAGTGAGATAGTCTTGGTATAAGCTGTGCTAAGCAAGCAAATTAACCACACCCCCTCCAAAAAAAAATTGCAGTTTCTTAACTCAGTTAAGAATCTGTCTCCTGCTTTTACAAAGTATGTGTGGGTCAAGAGGACTTTCTAATGATTTACTGCGAAAGATGACTCAAGATTTAGGCTTCCTCTAGTTGTGTCTGTCATCTTGGGGTCTTTGCTCTTCATTTTCATTGATAAATTAATTATAGGCTATATCCATTATTTGCACAGATAAACAGAGGTTAAAAATTAGTGCATCATTTACTTTGCCTCTAGGCTAATCATATATAAAAACTGCAACTCTTAAAAGGGCTTTCTCCTTTCTGGGAATATCTCAGAATACTTTGCAAATTAGGACAAATATTGAACAGAAATATATAAAAGTCCACTATCTTGCTCAAAAAACAATCCATAGTTATTTCTTAATAACTATGTAATATATATATATAATATATATGTATATAATAAGTAACATATATTATGGAAACCTATTCTCTAATCTACATTTAAGAAATCTATCATCTATGGATTACAGAAAAATTGAATCTTCTTTAGTTTGCTAAAAAATTAAAAGTTTATAATTTCTATGGCTCAAACAAATAAAATCAGTCATCAATCACAAAAACAACAAAACCTAGACCCAGCGGCTGTCAAAACAATAATTTAATAAGGGACTTAGCATGCAAGTTCATTCTCTTATGAAAAGCCAGTTTTCCTCTGCCCTCTACAAGGCATTGTTAAAGTTAGAAATTCCAGGCACTAATTGCCTGAGTTTAGAAACTCTGGGGATTTATAAGTGTCAGAAGGTCAAAATATCAGGACAGGTAAGTGAAGTCTTGTTAGCATGAACTAGCAATTGAATTCTGGTGCTGCAGATATTTCATATTAAATGAAAGGATGAAAAAGGAAAATAACCCAAGGGAATGCTGAGTTAAAAGCTGCTGGCAGCAGGAGGGCTTGGAGCAAAGCAATGATTAAAAGGCCTTTGCGTTTGGCTTCTTTAAAAGAGCTAACAACGCTTGCTGACAACATGCCTCATGGTCGCATTCAGTTTTTTGGTTTTGATTCTCCTGCAAAGATAGCTTACCTTACATGTATACTCAATATGCATTTTTCCAAGCTACTCTTATATACATGAAGGTTGCTGCAGACACAGGCAGAAAACCCTGTATATGGAGATCTTACAGAATACATTTTCCTTTCTGTGTTTGACCTTTTATATATTTCTGCTGAAACTCAAAATGATTTTCTAACACACTCCTTATCCTCTGTTTTCTTTCCAGTGAGCTCAGTTTCTGAACAACCTACACTCAGCCTGGTAGCTGCTCTATCCTTCACAATTTCCCCAGCCCCTGGTGGGGTTGGGGGAGAACAAAGTCAAGCGACAGTTCCCCAGAAAATACATCTATGTTAGAGCTGGGAGGCAGAAGGGCAGCATCGATGCAGAACAGTTCTGTCTCAAAACATTGAAAGTCAGTGCCTTTTAGGATTCAAACTGCATTTCAAATTTATCTTTTGATTTTATTCATAAGAGTAATATGCTCATAAAAATGGCCTTCCCTGGTGGCTCAGTGGGTAAAGAATCCATCTGCAATGCAGGAGACCCAGGTTTAATCACTGGGTTGGGAAGATCCTCTTGGAGAAGGAAATGGCAACCCACTCAACTATTCTTGTGCAGGAAATCCCTGGCAAGGCTGACGGGCTACAGTTCATGGAGCTGCAAGAGTTGGACACGACTTAGCAACTCAACCACAATGCTCATAAAAATTAAAATCAGTACAGAATGTAAATCTTTTCCTTGTATATTCCCTCAATCTAAACATCTTGATATGCATTCTTTTTCCAGCATTATCATATGAATATGTAATCATATTTGTACAAATATACATACATCTGTACACTCATATAATTTTTGTAAATTGGGCTCTAGTTTACATAAAATAGAATGCACACATTTTAGTGTACAATTTAATGAATTTAACAAATGCACACTCCTGAGTAATCACCACCCTAATGAAGATATAGAATACACTTATCACCCCAGAAATTTCCCACTTGCTCCTTTCTAGTCACTTCTAACAGCCCCTCCTCATCACCCCAGAAGTAATTAATGCTTAGATTTCAAACATCATAGATGGTTTTGTCTTTTCTTAAACTTTATATGTTTTCTGTTATGATTCTCTTTGTTCAATATAATGCTTTTGATTTTCTACCACTTGTTGCCACCTGTATCAGTAATTCATTCCTTTTTTTTGGGAGGGTGAAGTATGAATCTAAGTTTTTTAAGATCTTCCTATAAATAGACATTTGCACATATGTTATTTTCTATACACAAAGGCAATTGTACTTTGCAGTTTTTTGGTGTCTTTCTTTTCATTTTTTCATTCAGAGTTACATCCAGGACATGCTTTCCTAAATGTGCCTGTGACTTACTTGATTCTTTACTAAGGCTGCATAGTTTTCCTTCAAATGATGCTCTACATATTATATACTTGATCTACTTATAGTTATGTTCTTTCAATATTAAAACAGTTTTGCAAATTAAAGTTACCCTTGAGAGCATTTAGTCTCAAAAATTACTGATAAAGAATACTGTGTACAAATACTTCTGTGTAAAAAATACAGAATGTCTAAATAAAAAACTTATTACTCTGCAACCTTATTACCAAGATATGACCATACTTAAGGTTTTTTTAAAAAATAATAAGCTGATAGTTATAAGACAATTACTTTGCTATGAATACATATTTCAATTTTATTTTTATTAACTTTAAAAATACTTCTTAATTCTCTGATATAAAAGATGAGAAATTTAGTGTTTTTGTACTACTCCCTTCTCCATTCCATCTCCACCTCCACATATATATTTTGGTTATGTTGTTATTTTTATGTTATAAACAGCTTTACATCCTATTCCTCAACAATTTAATTAGTCATACTCATTTTATCTAGAATTTACTTCTATAAATTAAACACATATAAGAGCATTTCACATCTATAATTATATAAATTTTCTTCACTCAAGAATCAAGCAGTAAAAATAGGACAAAAGAAGAAATAATTGTAACCTTAATTCAATAAATCCTTTCTACTTAAAGGCAAAAATTCCAAGAGTTAGAGAGTGAAGTAATCCATTTTGTCTATTTTTCATCAGCTTTCTCAAAAAATTTTATATAATAATCAACTAGAATTTGCATTTTGTATTAACTATTATTTTTGGTATTCCTGTTTCATTTTATAGAAATATCTTCATATAGATTATTTTTTCATGCAAGGTGAATGATAATTAGCTTTGAGCTTTCACAGTTTAAAATATTAACTTGCCCAGATATTTGAAAGTTTGGGATCGAATGGAGGGGTCTGATGTCCTCTGGTTTTCTGTCCTTCACAGTGAATCTCCATTTAATCTCTGAATGCATTCAGGTTTTTTCCCTTTTATACATGGTGTTATAAAATTTCCAAGATCCATCAAGGCTACTCATACGTTCTCCCTGTCATTTAGTAGACATTTCTATCTACACACTATTTCCTTTTTCTTCTCCTTTATTTAAAGTGTTATCTCTCTGCCATTTTTTTTTTTTTTTTTTGCCATCAGCCTCTGGATCTCCTTAAGTATTAAAAATGGAAGAACATCTGAATTAATTTTCTCATGTTGTATTACTTCTTGTATTTTCAGTCTCTCTGTTTTGTGTCTACATCTTAAGCAAATTTTTCTATTTATCTTCCAGATCAAGTTTTAAGCTCTATTATTTTATTCAACTCATTCACTATCTTTAAAATTCAGCAATCATATTTTAAATTCCAATTTATTTTTTGTTATAGGATTATAACTTTTACAGAGATATTATAATATTAACAAGTTGTACAGGACTATGTTTCAGGCCTATTTTAATGTTTTATGTATAATAACTCATCCTCATCACAATTCTGAAGAAATAGTTCCATTATCAACCCATTTCACAGGTTAGGAAATAGAAACACAAAATTAAATTTCTTGTCCAAGAACACAGCTGGCTCTAATGCTTATGCTTTTAACTACTATGCTGAATGTCCTCTCTTGGTTTATGTTATAAACAGCTTTATCAATTGGATAAATTGATGATGGAAAGATAAGCAAGGAAAAAAAAAAGGCAGTGAGGTCTTTAACTGAATAAGGTGCTAAAGTTAATATAAAATATCCCACAGCTCTGTATTTCAAATCTACATTTTCCTGTGTTCCCTCTCCTGAGTTTCAGTCATTCATCTCCAGCTGCCCACACAGCATCTTCACTCAGATAGGTCAGCACTGTCATAAACTAACATGCCAAAAATCGGTATCTTTTTTATCCTCTACCCCACATGACCTCCCATTCTTTTCTCACAAACTTAAATATCTCTCCCTCTTCCTGTCCTTCAGCTCCCACTAATCTCTTTATCACATCAGTCAGAAAAGACCTTTATTCACTTATGCTTGGATTACTACATCTGCTTCCTGATTAATCTCCGTTTCCATTTCTCCCCACTACGTAGCAGAACATCAATAAACTCTGCCTAAAGTTGGTAAATTAATCTGAGAAGCACAATGCAGCTTTCACTGCCATATGGATCTGCTGAAACACTTAAAAAATATTACTCTTATGCTCAAGAAATGTTGATGAATTGTACTTGCTCCAAATTTTATTGCTTTTGATTTCTCAAGGTCACTATTTTATTTAGGTATGTATGTGTGCGTGTCGGGAAGAACAATTGTGGGCATGTGCACATGCTAACAATAGAGCCAAAGGAGATCGAGTTTAAAGGGCCTGGGCTTCACCAGGGCCAAGGACCGTATTTCCCAGTTAGATACCACTTTTTATCTCTCAATTCTAAGGAGTTATGAGGAGGAAAGACAGAAATTGAAAAGACAGCTGCCATATATATCTACTGGGTGAGTACTGGAAGGTCAAAACCCTCTGCTTATCTGTTCATGTATTCAGTTTCTTGATATTTAGAGGTTTCTATCAGTTGAACTCATCCTCATAATGTCTAGCATTAATCCATATTACTCCAATAAAAGCCAATATCCTGTGGTAGTAGTAGATGCTTAAAAAATACTGGTTTAGTCAAGTTACTGAAAATCACCAAACATTAGAAAATTACCAAAACACTAGAAAAGAACAAAATTAATTCTGTTAGAAAAGAAATAGCCAAGGATAGTTTAATATGATTTTTAGAATATATACTTGATGGGAGGAGAGTGATAGGTTTCTGAGTGCAAAGCCAGGTCTCTGCCATCTTGTTGCAATTCTGTGCACTCAGGGCAGGGTTAAGATGAAATGGTAGTGTTCCCAAATTTAATGAGTTCAGAATGAACATAGATTTATGGGTATTTAACACTGTCACTGTTTACAGTGGGTATAGGGCAATAGGATGACAAATGTGTTTGTTTAAGATAGTTTGAATATGAATTCAGTAATTAACAGATTTGGAAGTTTTTTTTTTTAATTTAGTATAGGTAGTCCATTTAGAGATTTATTTTTTTTACAAAGTCTTGCAATAGATTCATAATAAACTCAGGCTTAATTCTATGGTTCATTATTCAAATGTCTCCATGTTGGCAGATTCTGACTTTATCATTTTTAAAACTTGACATTGTTTCAAACACCAGTGCTGTCTTAAAGCAAAAATAAAAGTTACAGTGAAAACTGTAAACAAAGCCACTTTTTTATGTTTAAAAAGTATACAGCATTGAGGTTTTTTACCTAAAACAACTGATTGTTATTTTTCATTCTGTTCTTTAAGCCTTTTTCTTTTCTTATCTATCACCAAAACATAATTCATCAAAACTACAAGGACAGATTTCTTTTTTTTTCTTTTTTTTTTTTAAATAAATTTATTTATTTTAGTTGGGGGCTAATTACTTTACAATATTGTAGTGGTTTTTGCCATACATTGACATGAATCAGCCATGGGTTTACGTGTGTTCCCCATCCTGAATCCCCCTCCCACCCTCCTCCCCATCCCATCCCTCTGGGTCATCCCATTGCCCCAGCCCTGAGCATTTGTCTCATGCATTGAAGATGGAATGGTGTTCTGTTTCACATATGATAATATACATGTTTCAATGCTATTCTCTCAGAACGTCCCACCCTCACCTTCTCCCTCAGAGTCCATAAGACTGCTCTATGCATCTGTGTCTCTTATTCTGTCTCGCATATAGGGTTATCGTTACCATCTTTCAAATTCCATATATATGCATTAGTATACTGTATTGGTGTTTTTCTTTCTGGCTTACTTCACTCTGTATAATGGGCTCCAGTTTCATCCATCTCAATAGAACTGATTCAAATGTATTCTTTTTAATGGCTGAGTAATATTCCATTGTGTATATGTACCACAGCTTCCTTATCCATTTGTCTGCTGATGGACATCTAGGTTGCTTCCATGTACAAGGACAGATTTCATTGCAGTTGTATTTCCTCCTGAAGAAAAAGAAACAGCTCCCTGGCTGTGATAAACTTGATCTACAGTGCTTTTGCATATAAACCTAAGTTTTGTGATAATAAAGCTGCTATAAACCTCCTTTTTAGTGAAAACCCCTTCAAGCTGATATTCATTTATTTATTCACTCTGTGTCCAAGCCCTCAAAATTATATGTAGCATGTTTCATGGAAAATTTTGAATCAGTGATGAGAAAATAGGAAGGTCAGTTTATTTTTATGAATATGCAAATATATGTATTCATAATACTGGATGCTGTTTTTGTTCAGTTGTTAAGTTGTATCTGACTCCTTGTGACCCAATGGATGCAACAAGCCAGGCTTCCCTGTCCTCCACTATCTCCCAGAGTTTGCTCAAATTCTTGTCTATTGAGTCAGTGATGCTATCTAACCATTTCATTCTCTGCTGCCCCCTTCTCATTTTGCCTTACATCTTTCCCAGCATCAGGGTCTTTTCCAATAAGTTGGTTCTTCACATCAGGTGGTCAAAGGATTGGAGCTTCAGTTTCAGAACCAGTCCTTGCAATGAATATTCAGGGTTGATTTCCTTTAGTACTGACTAGTTTGCTCTACTTGCAGTCTAAGGAATTCTCAAGAGTCTTCTCCAACATCACAATTCAAAAGCATCAGTATTTTAGCACTCAGTCTTCTTTATGGTTCAACTCTCACATCCACACGATTACTGGAAAAACCACAGCATGACTATATGGACTTTTGTTGGCAAAGGGATGTCTCTGCTTTTTAATATGCTGTCTAGGTTTGTCATAGCTTTCCTTCCACAGGACAAGTGTCTTTTAATTTAATGAAGCAGTCACCATCTGCAGTGATTTTGGAGCCCAAGGAAATAAAATCTGTCACTGCTTCCACTTTTCCCCCTTCTATTTGCCATTAAGTGATGGGACTGGATGCCATCATCTTAGTTTTTTTTAATGCTGAGTTTCAAGTCAGCTTTTTCACTCTCTTCTTTCACCCTTATCAAGAGGCACATTAGTTCCTCTTCACTTTTTGCCATTGGAATGGTATAATCTGCATATATGAAGTTGTTGATATTTTCCCCAGAAATCTTGATTCCAGCTTGTGATGCATCCAGCCTGGCATTTCACATAAAGTACTCTGCTTAGAAGGTAAATAAACAGGGTGACAATATACAGTCTTGTACTCCTTACCCGGTTTGGAACCATGTCATTTGTTGCATGCTCAGTTCTAACTGTTGCTTCTTGACCCACATACAGGTTTCTCAGGAGACAGGTAAGATGGTCTGGTACTCCCATATCTTTAAGAATTTTTCACAGTTTTTTATGATCCACACAGTCAAAAGCTTTAGTGTAGTCAATGAAGCAGAGGCAGATGGTTTTCTGGAATTCCCATGCTTTCTCCATGATCCAACAAATGTTAGCAATTTGATCTCTGGTTCCTCTGCCTTTTCTAAATCCAGCTTGAACATCTAGAAGTTCTCAGTTCATGTACTGCTGAAGCGTAGCTTGAAGGATTTTGTGCATTACTTTGCTAGCATGAGAAAGGAGCACAATCGTATAGTAGTCTGAACATTCTTTGACATTGCCCTTCTTTGGGTTTGGAATGAAAATTGACCTTTTCCAGTCCTGTGCCCATTGTTGAGTTTTCCAAATTTGCTGAAATATTGAGTGAAACATTTTAACAGCATCATCTTTTAGGGTTTTAAATAGCTCAGTTGGAATTCCATCACCTCCACTAGCGTTGTTCACAGTGCTGCTTCCTAAGGCCCACTTGACTTCACATTCCAAGATGCCTGGTTCTAGATGAGTGATCACACTATCATGGTTATCTGGGTCATGACGATCTTTTTTTGTACAGTTCTTCTGTGTATTCTTGCCACATCTTCTTAATATCTTCTGCTTCTGTTAGGTCCATCCTGTTTCTGTCCTTTATTGTGCCCATCTTTGCATGAAATGTTCCCTTGGTATCTCTAATTTTCTTGAAGACATCTCTAGTCTTTCTTATTCTATTGTTTTCCTCCATTTCTTTGCTCTGTTCATTTAAGATGGTCTTTGCTATTCTCTGGAAGTCTGCATAAGGCTGAGTACCGATATCCTTTCCCTTGTTGAAAGTGAAAGTGTTAATCGCTTGCTCAGTCATGTCCAACTCTTTGAGATGCTGTGAACTGTAGACCTCTGTCCATGGAATTCTCTGTCCATGGAATTCTCCAGGCAAGAATACTGGAGTGGGTTGCCATTCTCTTCTCCAGGAGATCTTCCTGACACAAAAATCAAACCTGGATCTCCTGCATTGCAGGCAGATTCTTTACCGTATGGGCCACTAGAGAAGCCCCTTTCTGCTGTTGGGGACTCTCAATTGCTAATATCAAGGATAAGTGCAGGAGACAGACCTTTGTAAATCACAAAGATAATAAAACTGTTATGTAGAAAGGGTCCATAAGAAATGGCACCTGAGTTGCTGCAAAACCACATGAAAGAAAGAGAGGATACCTCGCTCCAGTAAGTAGTTTTTACATTAGAAATTAAAGGATAAATAGGAATTAAGAAGGGGAAATATAGTGACTTTAAGAAGGAAATTTGAGACAGATGGTGGAGCATACAGAAATCATGTTGTAAAAGAGAGTCCAGTATTTTCCAGGAATTAAAAAACTTCATCACAGCCAGAGACAGAATGAGAAGTTTGAGACAGCATTGGGGAATCTAGGACTCTGGCACATTTCCTGATTGCTCATCTCTCTTCATACATCTCCAAAGTTTGCAGTCATCCACAAGAGAGGAAAGAGTATTACAGTTCAGCTGGAGCTTATAGAGTGAGTACTGCAAATGTGTCCCTGTTCAACTGGAGCATGGGCAGGATCATAAAAAGTGGTGAATATCACAGTGATGACTATTGTCCTCAGACTTCCTCCCTTTTCCCCGAGGCAAAGTTGGAGGAGTAGGGAATTGGAGTTTTAAGTTTCTCATAGAAACTAGAATCAAAGAATCAAAGAAGAAAGAAAGTGTTAGTTGCCAGTCAAGTCTGACTTTTTGCGATCCCATGGACTGTAGCCCGCCAGTCTCCTCTGTCCATGGAATTATCCAGGCAAGAATACTGGAGTAGGTTGTCATTTCCTTCTCCAGGGGATCTTCCTGACCCAGGGAACGAACCCGGGTCTACTGCATTGCAGGCAGACTCTTTACCATCTGAGCCACCACAGAAGCCCCCAAACTTCTTCCCTTTACCCTAAGGCAAAGTTGGAGGAACAGGGAGCTGGAGTTTAATTTTCTCATGGAAACCAGAATTAAAACATGTCCCAAATCAGTGGCTGTCCTTGTCATACCACAGACACACATACACCAGGTCCTCCAACATGTTGGCATGAGAGGAACAAGCCATTCCACAGCTGCACCCCTTATCAACAATCCAATGGCTGCAAGGGTAAGCCAGCCTCCAGCACATCAGCAGCAGAGATCAGAACTCTAAGGATACAGCCTTGGAATCAGCTACTGGGGGTGGGGGTAGGGTGTGTGTGTGTGTGTGTGTGTGTGTGTGTGTAAACTAATTTCCCAGTAATTTTTTTAATCACAGTTATATGCAGCATGTATTCCTGACATTCTTTGCTCAATTACAGTCAAATAAATTTTAATTCATTAATATTTTATTTAAAATTGAATTTAAATTTCTTTGACCAAAATTGAGCAAAGAATGTCAGGAATACATGCTATATATAATTGTGATTAAAGAAATTACTGGGTACTTTTTATCTCTGTTACCTGCTGGAGCACAAATTCCCTTAAAGAAGGAATGTCTTTCCTTTCATCACTGGAGGTCCTGTAGAGTGCCTGGTATGCAGTAAATATTCAAAACAGGTGGGTATGTTTTGTTTTGTTTCAATAAAAGAATGGTTCTATTTCCTCTCATGAGGGACAACGTACTGCTGAGGCCTAGCTTGAAGAATTTTGAGCATAATCTTGCTAGCATGTGAAATGAGTGCCATTATACAGTAATTTGAACAATCTTTGGCACTGCCTTTCTTCAGGATTGGAATGAAAACTGACCTTTTCCAGTCCTGTGGCCACTGCTGAGTTTTTCAAATTTGCTGGCATACTGAGTGTAGCACTTTCACAGCATCATCTTTTAGGATTTGAAATAATTCAATTGGAATTCTATCACCTCCACT
Organism: Giraffa tippelskirchi; assembly: GCF_054371585.1. Classification (NCBI taxonomy): domain Eukaryota; kingdom Metazoa; phylum Chordata; class Mammalia; order Artiodactyla; family Giraffidae; genus Giraffa; species Giraffa tippelskirchi. The sequence continues at coordinate 124,651,964 of NC_137276.1, read as the reverse complement.
AGCTTTGTTTGTAGTAATGCTTCTTAATACTCACTTGACTTCACACTCCAGGATGGGAGTCTAGGTGAGTGACCACACCATCCTGGTTATCTGGGTCATTAAGAGCTTTTTGTACAGTTCTTCTGTATATTCTTGACACCTTTTCTTAATCTCTTCTGCTTCTGTTAGGTCCTTGCCATTTTTGTTCTTTACTGTGTCCACTTTTACATGAAATATTCTCTTGGTATCTCCAATTTGCTTAAAGAGATTTCTAGTCTTTCCCATTCTATTGTTTTCCTCTATTTCTTTGCACTGTTCACTTAAGAAGGCTTTCTTAACTCTCCTTGCTGTTCTCTGGAACTCTGCATTCAGTTGGGTATATCTTCCCCTTTCTCCTTTGTCTTTCCCTTCCCCTCTTTTCTCAGCTATTTGTAAGGTCTCCTCAGAAAACCACTTTTCCTTCTTGTATTTATTTTTCTTGGGGACCTCCTTCCCACTCCAGCAGGGACTTTGTCTCAACCCCCAGCCACACGTTGACCGACATCCAAAATCAGTGAAGGCTTACATGCTTAACAAGGACCAGCAGTGGATCAACCAGGGCACCAGGCATGTCACCCGACTATGTTGAGTGACTGAAGGGCAAGTCTTGCTAGTTAGGGCCTGACAAAACATCCACTGGAGAAGGGAACGGGAAACCACTTCACTATTCTTGCCTTGAGAACCCCATGAACAGTACGAAAAGGCAAAAAGATATGACACTAAAAGATGACCCCCCAGGTCAGTAGGTGTCCAACATACTACTGGCAAAGAGAGGAAAAACAGCTACAGAAAGAATGAAAAGGCTAAGGCAAAGCAGGGCGTCCCTGTGGCTCAAATAGTAAAGAATCTGCCTGCAATGCAGGAGACCCGGGTTCAATCCCTGGGTTGGGAAGATCCCCTGGAGAAGGAAACGGCAAGCCACTCCAGTATTCTTGCCTGGTGAATTTTGTGAGAGGGGAGTCTGGTGGGCTACAGTCCACAGGATTGCAAAGAATCAGACACGACTGAGTGGCTAAATTTCACTTTTTCACTTTCAAGCCAAAGCAGAAACAACACCCAGTTGTGGTTGTATCTGGTGGTGAAAGTAAAGTCCAATGTTGTAAAGAACAATATTTCATAGGAACCTTGAATATTAGGTCCATGAATCAAGGTAAATTGGATATGGTCAAACAGGAGATGGCAAGACTGAACATTGTCATTTTAGGTATCAGTGAACTAAAAATGGACGGGAATGGGCAAATTCAATTCAGATGACCATTATATCTACTACTGCGGGCAAGAATCCCATAGAAGAAATGGAGTAGCTCTCAGTCAACAAAAGAGCCCAAAGTGCAGACTTGGTCGCAGTCTCAAAAATGACAGAATGATCTCAGTTCATTTCCAAGGCAAACTATTCAGGATATACATCTTGAATTTGACTGGCTTAGAATTCTTGGTGTGTTGAATGAGTATTTTGCTTTCCTTAAGGTATTCAGCTTTATTCCCAGTTTACAGCTGGAAAACTCATTCTGCTCTAAGGTCTAGAAAAAGTAAAAATATAGCATAGAGTCAGGTATCTAGTGAGTAATATAACCATGACAAAAACTACTTGGCCTTGAGCTTGTTCTGATATCAAGCAATCATTGTGCTTATAGCATTATCATTTTAAATAAAATTAGATAAATTTAAAACTAAATAATTATCACTCTTCAAAGCTCATGAAACTGGCCTGATTTCAGACATTAAAATGTTTGTACTTTATTAATGTTGCATCATACAAATTAGCATATATTATGCATAGCACTTCACAGCTTTGTTCTTTTGAAAAAAATTTAAATCACCCTTAAAGTTATTTACTTAAGGCAAATGGTATTTTCTGCCCTTTCTTTTTAGTAAAAGATTATTTGATCCAAGATAATGAGAAGTGTTCCTTTGAGGAATGAAGTCTCATTTTTCCCCTCAGATAGAAGCATACATCAGAGGCATATTTCAAGAATTTGAATTGCTTGGTCAAATAGCTTGTACATGGGTGGTATTTGTTGGTTGGCTGGTTTATTAGTAGATTTTAAATCAAATACATTTAAAAGTTTGGGAAATATTAGTGAAAAGAAATATGATTGGTGAGCAAAGGGAAATAAATAGGAATTTAGGACATATGGAATCTTGAATTCTACAACTTTCACTTTTAGAAAACAAAATCTTTTTAAAGACTTTAATTTGAATTCATAATGTGGAATAATGCCTGAGATGGCACCTAATACTAGAAGCACTAAATTAATTTATTCTTTAAATAAATATTTTTGAATGATTATATGCTTGTTTCCTTATTTGTTGTTATTGTCTTTGTTTAGTCACTAAGTCATATCTGACTCTTTTCAACCCCATGAACTGTAGCCAGCCAAGCTCCTCTGTATACGGGATTTCCCAGGCAAGAATACTGGAATGGGTTGCTAGTTCCTACTTCAGGAGATCTTCCCAACCCAGGGATTGAACCTGGGTCTCCTGCATTGCAGGCAGATTCTTTACTGTTTGAGCCACCAGGGAAGCCCTGTTTTCTTGTTTTAAATAAAATTCTAATTACTTTAAATTCAGGGTCCAAGATGAACTATTAGAATATGATACCCACAAAACATATTATAAATCATCTATTAAAAATAATTAATTTTGGTGTGAAAAACTGACCTGGAAGGAAAATGTAATTTCTCCTTTATTTATTCCAAAGTAACTTAGACCAGAATCTAGGTTATAAACATGTATTGATGACTGATTAATTCACGTTTATAACCATGGTTGATTTTTTGTGTCAATTTGCCTAGACCACAGTGCTGAGATATCTGGTCAAAAAGTATTCTGGGATGTTTCTTTGTGAACATTTGGGGATGAGAATTATGTTTAAATTAGGAACTCTGACTACAGCAGATTGCTTTCCATAACGTGGAGGATTGGGGCTCATCTAGTCAGCTGAAGATCTGAATAGAATAAAAGGCTGAAATCCCCAGGAAAGAGAAAATTCTTAATAAGACTGACTTCATAATTTATCTTCAACACAGGATGTTTATGGTTATATGGTATACTGCATTTGGATTCAAATTGCCACTTTTTCCTGAGTATCCAGCCTGCCAGCCATCTCCCCTGGCAGATTTTGGACTGTCAAAGCCTCTGTAAGCATGTGAGCCAATTATATAAGATAAATCATTCTACATATACACATTTTATTGGTTATAGTTCTCTAGTGATCCCTGAGTAATACACTAACATTTTATTTAATACGTTCAGAAGCCATGGCTTGTACAGATTTCATTCAAAGTTATCCAGACAGTAACCAAAGGAAGGACAATAGCAACAGAGTAAGCACAATAGCTTCCTGACACAGTGGTCAGGAAATCTGGAAATTCTGCTATCTGAGTGAACTTAGATAAATCTTTTAACTTTTGTTCCATTCTCGGTTACTCTATATGCATAATCCAAAATTTTTTTCACGCATATTATATTATTATTGTTAAAGTAGCCCAGAAAAAGACTGAGCAGCTTATTTTTAGGTTAAAAATGGGAAATAGGTCCTAAAGACCTGAAAATAATTTATCCAAAGTTAGAGTACTCAGAATAGAATCAGGGTCTTCTGAACTATTTGATACCAGCAAATGAAGTGTGAAAATATATATTGGAAAGAAACCAAGAACAAGCCTCAGAAGTCTAGTTCTGATGTTGGATAGTAGTCTCATTTCTGCCAATAGTTTATGAACATCTTAGAAGTCTTTTTTTTAATGGTATAGTCCAAGAGCCTTATATTCTTCCTGGAACACTAGATACACAATAGATGTGTGAGGACTAAATGAATAAATAAAGAAAGAAAATACTCTCCACGGACCATGGAAAATTTACTCAAATTTTTTAAGATTCAATTTCTCCAAAGAATATTAAATGATTTCAAAGCTCACCAAGTGTGTAACTGGACCATCACTGGGGTTATTTCTTCCTCTAAGTTCAGTAGCTCATCTTGTATATTACTTTGTTAAAACTACTTTCTACATTAAAACACAAAACAGTCTTATTTTTGATGAGTGTGACTATCTCTTCTAAATTTAGGAACCATATTTCTGTCATTAAGTGCTTAATGACCCATTTGTAGATTCTTAACTATGCTTGAAATTAAACAGTTTCGAGTATATTCATATATGAGTTGAGGGTGTCTTTTTCATTGGTTACTCATTGTCATGATACTTTAAGACAGTTTATTGAAGATGATGAAGATAAGTTTAAATAAATGCAGTATAAAAACTATACTTAGTTTTAATATTAGGAAACTCCAGATTCAATTTCTAGTCAACCAGAATCAAAACAACCAGAATGAGTGAGATTCATATCACACTTTTTAATATCCCTCGTTCTTAGAGCAAGATATTCAATATCCTTTTTAGATAACTCTTTCAAAAATTATTTTTTACAGTAAGATACAAAAATCTTCCTTGGAACAACGTTCTCTAAGGCCTTCTTCAGCTTTGAAATAGTATGAAGCTATGTTTATCTAAGATATGAAGATTTGAATTGGTAATATTAATAGTAATTCTATTCATCTTGAGTTCACATAACAAAAAAGTTTAAATCAAAATTTTTATATAAAGTATAGTAATATCTTGCTGATCTTGAAATCATAGAACAGAAATTTAAAGTGTTCAGAACCAGCAAATATATATAAAAGTCCATTAGGAGGATAAATATTTCTAACAAATCTCATAAGATTAAATTCTTTTAGGTACTTATAAAGACTACAATTTCTACTTTACATGTAATTAAATAAATTTAGCTATATGATTTCCCAGTCCTGAAACAAATTAGAAACAAAAAACAATTAGGAAGAAAAGGAGGACTCCCAAAGATAGATGTGTACACCGAGTGTGAAATGAGATGTTCTGACAATAAAAGAGGAGACCAAACAAAATTCATTCAGTTGTCTTCAGAGTCACTATACTACAGCAATTACCTAATTGATATTCTTAACTCTGAGAGACAGACATAAGTATGATTATACTATGTATAATATGCACATTTGCTTTTATAAATGCTTCCATCAAATATGGCTGAAATTAAAACAGTTTTTACTTGAAAAGCTTAACTTTCAGTTACTTTAGAATTTCACTTTTGCAGAGCTTAGTTCTCCAGGAAGCATTTACCTAGAAAAAATATTTTTATATGTAACCACCCTTTGAGAGTTTTAAAAGCTAAGGACTCCATATCATTCAGTAGACTGTTGAGTTGGGTATTGTTACAGTAAGTGTTGAATTACTAAGTGAAGGTAATAGATTTTATACCATCACAAGGCCCTCCATTGCTAGGAAAAGATGAACTTGTAACATCAGAAGTAATTTTTAGGCTTTTTCCCTACTAGGAATTTAATAAATTATTGTTAAATATACAAATACCCAAACCTACTGAAATTTTCTGTGGATATAACATTGAGCCACTGAAGGTTAGCTATGAAGATTTTGGGTAGCATAGATTTGTACTGCTTAAAATAATTCAGAAATGTATCCCAATAGCACTCAGTACTAGGAACTACAAAAATTCAGAAGAATCTCCAATGCACTCCTCCAAAGTGAGTCTCGTCTACTGTAGCTTCTGACAAGCATCCTGAGTGACTTGACAGTCCCACAGATTAGCTGTTCTAATCTCTCAATTCCTATATGTTTTCATCCCTTGGTCTTCTTTTCTACATTAGCTACCTTCTTCTGTAGTCATAACCCTGAACTGTTTATATTCATTATCACTTATTCAAATGTTACTTTGCTAACAAGTACCATCTAGTCGAGGCTATGGTTTTTCCTGTAGTCATGTATGGATGTGAGAGTTGGACTGTGAAGAAAGCTGAGAGCCGAAGAATTGATGCTTTTGAACTGTGGTGTTGGAGAAGACTCTTGAGAGTCCCTTGGACTGCAAGGAGATCCAACCAGTCCATTCTAAAGGAGATCAGTCCTGGGTGTTCATTGGAAGGACTGCTGTTGAATCTGAAACTCCAATACTTTGGCCATCTCATGCGAAGTATTGACTCATTGGAAAAGACCCTGATGCTGGGAAGGATTGGGGGCAGGAGGAGAAGGGGACGACAGAGGATGAGATGGCTGAATGGCATCATCGACTCGATGGACATGGGTTTGGGTAAACTCCGGGAGTTGGTGATACACAGGGAGGCCTGACGTGCTGCGAATCATAGGGTCGCAAATAGTCATACACGACTAAGCAACTGAACTGAACTGAACTGACTGATTCAAATGTTTCCTTTTTCTAATCACAACTTTCTTTTTTCTAACTTATTTATTATTTTTAATTGAAATATTGTTGCTATACAATGTTATGTAACTTGTAGGTATACAATATTTTGATTCACAATGTTAAAGAATATACTCTATTTATCGTTATTGTAAAGTATTGGTTATATTTCCTTCATTGTAGATAATATCCTTATAGCTTTTGTATACCTAATAGTTCATACTTCTTAATCTCCTACCCTTATTTTGTCCCTCTCCCTTCCCTCTCCCCACTGGTAGCCACTAGTTTGTTCTCTATGTCTGTGAGTCTACTTACTTTTTGTTATACTCACTAGTTTATTTTATGTAAGTATACCCATGACTATATTATTTCTAATGCCAATTTCTCAATGTCCACCAGCCACCTTTTCTTGTTATTTTGCAACTCATTCATCTGCCTTCTGTATTCTTGTACCACTCTACAGGAGGAAATTCCCTAACAGGACAGGTTAATATCATTATTAATTTATAATCTCCAGTCCTAACTGAGCCTTCAAATAGTCCTAATATTTAATATTAAGTTCTTTAATAAAGTTACTTTCCCAGCATATCAGTTACCTGTTACTACCTAAAAAGAAATGCAAAATCTACAAATCAGATGGGGGTTGTCTAATATAGGCCAGACCCAACTGGAATGGTTCAGTTGTGGCAGCTCTCCTCCACATAGGTCTCATCTTCCTCCTAGAATGAGCAAGCCATCCTAGACATGTTCTTAAGGCATTAGCAGCAAAACAAGAGACCAGGGTCACTGTGCAAGACCTTTTAGGATATAAACTAAAAACTGGCATAAAGTCACATCCAACCCATTCTATTGGTGAAAGAAAGTCATACAGTTATACTCAAGGTCAGAAAGTAGATATATCATCTGCCTGTTCTGTGGGAATAACTGCAACGTTATAGGACAAAGAGTGTGACTATATGAAGCAGTGAAGAATTGGTGACATTAATGCAACCTAATATACCCAGTCTCTTTAATTACTGTTTCATGACTTCTTCACCTCCTAAAAGCCACTATTCCATGCCAGCTCAATCTTCCAGCAGACATGCTATCTAATGTCACTGAGAAAATAGAAGCTATTTAATAGAGGTTTCTCTAATAAATATGTCTAGGCTTCTGCATCTCCATCTATTCTTTTACTCACTTGCTATAATTGAGGAATCATCTTTCCTATTCCCATGTAATTTGGATATCACTCATCTCATCAGCTCATGGAACTTGCTCAGTAATGATTTTCAATGCCTCATCTAACATTTTCTTCTTCCTTTTAGCACTCAACCACCCACATTATCTCTGTATGGTCCTCCATAGCTAATCACCTTTGAAAAAATGTTTGAATATATTATCTCTACATCTTCACCTGTGTCATTTATATGAGAATGATTTTGGTTTAAACAATAATAAAAGTTATGTTCTCACTATCAGAAAGTCCAAAGGTAGGGGTAAGTGGTTGTTTTATGTGCACATAGGCCACAGCGTAATAATATCTCTGAAATCCATTGAGCTCTTTCTTCCTCTGTGTATTGGCTTTGACACATTTCCTTCTTCGTCAGATGATAGCTTCTGGCAGATGATGCTTCTTTATTCATATCCATCAGGAAAGATGGAGAGCCTAACTTTCAACCAAATAAAAAAAGTTCTCTTCAGTTTGACTGGACAAATAAGATCTTGTCCCAATCTTGGACCATTAACAGTCACCAAAGGAATGTTATATAATGATTAGCTTAAATCTGAATTCCTAAACCAGTAGAGATAGGAAACATAGTATTACCACAATTCATTTTGAATGATATTACCTAGGGCTGAAAATGGAGTAAGCATCTCTTGAGTTACATAGGCTGTTGCAAGTGGCAAAAGAACTGAATTTTTGTAGCTCCTACTGTTATTAGGATATATTTCTGAATTATTTTAAGCAGTAGGAAACTAAGCTACCCAAAATCTTTCATAGCTAACCTTCAGTGGCTCAATGTTATATCCACAGAAAATTTCAGTAGGATTGCGTATTTGTATATTTAACAATAATTTATTAAATTCCTAGTAGGGAAAAAGCCTAAAAATTACTTCTGATGATACAAGTTCATCTTTCCCTAGCAATGGAGGGCCTTGTGATGGTATAAAATCTAATACCTTCACTTAGTAATTCAACACTTACTGTAACAATACCCAACTCAACAGTCTACTGAAACATATGGAGTCCTTGGCTTTTAAAAATCTCAAAGGGTGATTACATATAAAATATTGGTTACATATGAAAATATTTTTTCTAGGTAAATGCTTCCTGGAGAACTAAGCTCTGCAAAAGTGAAATTCTAAAGTAACTGAAAGTTAAGCTTTTCAAGTAAAAATGGTTTTAATTTCAGCCATATTTGATGGAAGCATTTATAAAAGGAAATATACATATTATACATAGTATAATCATACTTATGTCTGTCTCTCAGAGTTAAGAATATCAGTTAGGTAATTGCTGTAGTATAGTGACTCTGAAGACAACTGAATGAATTTTGTTTGGTCTCCTCTTTTATTGTCAGAACATCTCATTTCACTACTCAGTACATATATCTATCTTTGGCTTAGATGTTCTTCCTAACTGTTTTTTGTTTCTAATTTGTTTCAGGACTGGGAAATCATATAACCAAACTTACTTAATTACTTGTAAAGCAGAAACTTATTCTCTCCTAATTCTGGTGGCCAGTCATCTAAAATCAGTTTCATGGGTTCAAAACTGAGGTGTTGATAGGGCCATTCTCCCTCTGGAAGCACTAGGAGAGAACGCATTCCTTTTCTCTTTCACCTCCTAGTAGCTTCCAGCATTCTGTGACTTGTGGCCATATCACTCCAACGTTTACCTTCATGGTCACACTTCCTTCTTTTCTGTAATATCAGGTTTGACACATGATCTCTCTTTGCCTCTCTTATAAGAACACTTGTGATTGGATCTAGGGCCCACTGGGATAATCCAGAATAATATTCCCACTTCAAAATCCTTAATTTAATGACATTTTCAAAGATTCTTTTTCCTTATAAATTAACACTTAACAGGTTCCAGGGGTTAGAACTTGATTTCTATGGTTGGCCAACATTTAGCCCATTATAAAAGGGTAAGCAAAAATTAAATGCACAAAAAATTCTTACCAAAGTGAACCACATGTAGTAGAAAGTCATGCATTCAACATTTTTAAAAAATTGAGCATCTACCATGCACAGAAAGCTATAGGCACATCGGTGAAAAAACATGAACAGATTTTTTTTCCATTGAGGGAGGTCTCATTTTAGTAGGAGAGACAAATGATCAAAAATAAATAGAAAGATTTTTAACTTAAAAAAAAAAATAGAGTTGTAGTATGAAACTGCAAGGAAACAGCAACCCATTCTAGTATTCTTGTCTGGAAAATCCCATGGACAGAGGAGCCTGTCAGGCTACAAACCATGGGGTCACAAGAGTCGGACTTGACTTAGCAACTAAACCACATGAAACTGCAGTCCCACTCTTAGGCACATATCCAGAAAAAATTTTAATTTGAAAAGATACATGTACCTCAATGTTTATTGCAACACTATTTAATAGCCAAGACATGGAAGAAACCTAAATGTCGATCTACAGATGAATGGATAATGAAAATGTGGTATGTATATACAATGGACTATTACTCAGCCATAAAAAAGAATGAGATAATCCCATTTGCATTATCTTCAGGAAAATTGGAAACATCAAGGGAGCATTCTGCCCAAATATGGGCACAATAAAATAAAAATGGTAAAGACAGATGTTGAAGAGATCAAGATGAGATGGAAAGAATACATGGAAGAACTATATAAAAAAGATCTTAATGAGCTGGATTACTATGATGGTGTGGTTAGTCACCCAGAGCCAAACATTCTAGAGTGTGAAGTCAAGTGGGCCTTAAGAATCACCGCTGTTAATAAAGCTAGTGCATTTGATGAAATTCCAGCAGAACTATTCAAATCCCTAAAGGATGATGCCATCAAGATTTTGCATTCATTATGTCAGCAAATCTGGAAGACCCAGCAGTGGCCACAGGACTGGAAAAGGTAAATCCTTATCCCAATTCCAAAGAAGGGCAGTACTAAAGAATGTGCTAACCATCAGACAATCACACTCATCACCTATGCTAGTAAGGTCATGCTTAAATATACTAGGCTTCAGCACTATGCAAACCAAGAACTTCCAAATGTCCAAGCTGGGTTTAGGAAAGGAAGAGAAACTAGAGATCAAATTGCCGACATTCACTGAATTATAGAGAAAGCAAGGGAATTAAAAAAAAAAAACTGTCTTTGTTTCATCGACAATGCTAAGGTCTTTGACTGTGTGGATCATGAGAAACTATGGAAAGCACTTAGAGAGATGGGAATACCAGACCATCTACTTGTATCCTGAGAAACCTGTATGCATGTCAAGAAACAACAGTTAGAACCCTGTATGGAAAAATTGATTGGTTCAAGATCGAGAAAGGAGTATGACTGCTTTCTGCTGTCACCCTGTTTGTCTAACCTATACACTGAACACATCATGAGAAATGCTGGGCTGGATGAGTTACAAGCTGGAATCAAAATAGGCCTGAGAAACATCAACAACCTCAGATATGTGGATGATACTCTAATGGTAGAAAGTGAAGAGGAACTAAAGAGCCTCTTGATGAGGGTTAAGGAGGAGAGTGAAAGAGCTAGCTTAAGACTAAATATCAAAAAAAAAACAAAACAAAACTAAGATCATGGCATCCAGCCCCATTACTGCATGGCAAATAGAAGGGGAAAAGGGGGAAGTAGTGACAGATTTCCTTCTTGGGCTCCAAAATCACTGCAAACAGTGACTGTAGCCATGAAATCAGAAGACAATTGCTTCTTGGCAGGAAAGCTATGACAAGCCTAGACAGTCTGTTGAAAAGCAGAAACATTACTCTGCTGACAAAGGTCCGTATAGTCAAGGCTATGGTCTTCCCAGTGGTCACGTACAGTTGTGAGAGCTAGATCATAAAGGCAGAATGCCAAAGAATTGATGCCTTCAAACTGTGGTGCTGGAGAAGACTCCTGAAAGTCCCTTGGACAGCAAGGAGATCAAACTAGTCAATCTTCAGGGAGATCAACCCTGAATATTCACTGGATGGACTGATGCTGAAGCTGAGCTCTAATATTTTGGTCATCTGATGCAGATGACTCATTGGCAAAGTCCATGATGCTGGGAAACATTGAGGGCAGAAGGAGAAGAGGGTGTCAGAGGATGAGATGGCTGGACAGCATCACCAATTCAAAGAACATGAACTTGGGCAAATCCTGGGAGATGATGAGGGACAGGGAGGCCTGGTGTGCTGCAATCCATGGGGTCGCAAAGAGTAGGTCATGACTGGGCCACTGAACAACAACAATGCCATTTGCAGCAACACGGATGGATCAAGAGATTATCATACTAATGAAGTAACCAGACAAAGACAAATACCATATGATTTTGCTTATATGTGTAATCTGAAAAAAAGAGATACAAATGAACACAGTAGTAGACCCACAGACATAAAAAACAAATTTATGGTTACCAAATGGGAAGAGGGGGGATAAATTAGTTAATAAGATGAGATTAACATATACACACTACAATATCTAAAGTAGATAACCAACGAGGGCCTCCTGCATACCACAACTATATTCAATATTTTGTAATAACCTACAAGGGAAAAGACTCTGAAAAGGAATATAAATATATCAGTTCAGTTCAGTTCAGTCGCTCAGTCGTGTCCGACTCTCTGCGACCCCATGAATTGCAGCACGCCAGGCCTCCCTGTCCATCACCAACTCCCGGAGTCTACCCAAACCCATGTTCATCGAGTCGGTGATGCCATCCAACCATCTCATCCTCTGTCGTCCCCTTCTCCTCCCGCCCCCAATCCTACCCAGCATTAGGGTCTTTTCCAATGAGTCAACCCTTCGCATGAGGTGCCCAAAGTATTGGAGCTTCAGCTTCAACATCAGACCTTCCAATGAACACCCAGGATTGATCTCTTTTAGGATGGATTGATTGGATCTCCTTGCAGTCCAAGGGACTCTCAAGAGTCTTCTCCAACACCACAGTTCAAAAGCATCAATTCTGCGGCGCTCAGCTTTCTTCACCGTCCAACTCTCACATATATATATATATATATATATATATATATATAACGGAAAAAGATATATATGTGTATATACATATATGTGTGTGGGTATATATATATATATATATATGCATATATATATATCTGAATCACTGGGCTGTACACCTGAAACTAACACCAAATTGTAAATCAACTATACTTCAGCTCACTGGGGTGCTGGAGGAATAGAGGGGATAGAGGAGGCCAAAAAATTAAAAATTAAAAAAAATCAACTATACTTCAATTTATTCAATTTAAAAAATAGAGAGATCTATCAAATGATGGGGTGAGGGGCACAGAGTAAGGAGGCTAAGATATGCTAGAGGTATAGATGGTATACTAGAGGTGGTATAGATGGTATGCTAGAGGTATAGATGGGCAAGGAAGGCCACACCTATAACATGACATTTAAGCAGAGACCTGCTTATAGAAAAAATTCATCATTTTAGCTATTATATTATCATGTATCACAGTTTATAACTGTATTTATCCATGCCATTATTTAACATCTGCTGCTTCTACTTGAAGTTCCATAAAGGCAGAATTGGATCTACTTAAGAAATTGCCACATTGGTAGCATCTGGCAGAGTTCTTCTATATAAAAATAACCAGATTAGCAAGTATTTTTATTTAATAAAACAAGACGACACTTTGCTGTAATGTTTTCTACTTTTGGATCTGATGGAATAGGTTGAAGCAGACTAATATTTGTACTATATATCTAGATGTAAAACAAACAACAAAAAATCTATATCTGTTGGGAAAAAGGAAAGTGAGAAGAGAACCAGTATGAGGGAGGCTCATCAGAAAGAAAAGGGCATCCCCAGAGAAATGAACTGATATTCAGTGAGCCACTTTTTCTCTTAATGTATTTGCCAATTCTAGGCATAAACAAGGGACTAAGAAACCAAGCAGAGGAGCTTCGGCTAAGAATCAGAGCTTTCAGTAGATATTTGGACAATCTCACAGAACTAAAGAGATGTTGCGGGGGCTTTCCTCCTAATACCAATCAATTCTCTGATTGTCTAACACCAACTGGTATCCAACAATTTAATTCAGTTCTTTTATAATTGGGGTATAGTTGCTTTACAATGTTGTGTTAGTTTCTGTTGTACAATGAAGCAAATTAACTATATGTATAAAAGAGCTTCTTGATGCAGGTGAAAGAGGAAAGTAAAAAAGTTGCCTTGCTGCTGCTGCTGCTAAGTCGCTTCAGTCGTGTCCGACTCTGTGCGACCCCATAGACGGCAGCCTACCAGGCTCTGCCATCCCTGGGATTCTCCAGGCAAGAATACTGGAGTGGGTTGCCATTTCCTTCTCCAGTGCATGAAAGGGAAAAGTGAAAGTGAAGTCGCTCAGTCGTGTCTGACTCTTAGCGACCCCATGGACGGTAGCCTACCAGGCTCCTCCATCCATGGGATTTTCCAGGCAAGAGTACTGGAGTGGGGTGCTATTGCCTTCTCCGAAAAGTTGCCTTAAAACTCAACAATCAAAAAACTAAGATCACGGCATCCGGTCCCATCACTTCATGGCAAACAGATGGGGAAAGAGTGGAAACAGCGAGAGACTTTATTTTCTTGGGCTCCAAAATCACTGCAGATGGTGACTGCAGCCATGAAATTAAAAGACGCTTACTCCTTGGAAGAAAAGCTCTGACAAACCTAGACAGTGTATTAAAAAGCAGAGATATTACTTTGCCAACAAAGGTCTGTCTAGTCGGAGCTATGGTTTCTCCAGTAGTCATGTATGGATATGAGAGCTGGAACATAAAGAAGGCTGAACGCTGAAGAATTGATGCTTTTGAGCTGTGGTGTTGGAGAAGACTCTTGATTGACAGTCTCTTGGACTACAAGGTCATAGGAAGGACTGATGCTGAAGTTGAAATTCCAATACTTTGGCTACCTGATGTGAAGAGCCGACTCATTGGAAAAGACCCTAATGCTGGGAAAGATTGAAGGCAGGACGAGAAGGGGACGACAGAGGATAAGATGGTTGGATGACATCGCCAACTCAATGGACATGGTTTAAGCAAGCTCCAGGATATGGTGGAGGGCAGGGAAGGCTGGCGTGCTGCAGTCCATGGGTTGCAAAGAGTAGGACACTACTGAGAAACTGAACAACAACAAATACATATATCCCCTCCCTCTTGGACCTCTCTCCCACCCCCATCCGCCATCCCACCCTTCTAGGTAATCACAGAGCACTGAACTGAGCACCCTGTGCTTCAAAGCAGGTTACCACCAGTTACTATTTTACACATGGTAGTATGTATATTATATGTCAATCCCTATCTCCAATTCACCCCCCCACCCCATGTTCACATGTCCATTCTCTACACCTGCATCTCTATTCCTGCCCTGCAAATAGGTTCCTCAGTATCATTTTCCTAGATTCCACGTATGTGCATTAATATATGATATTTGTTTTTCTCTTTCTGACTTACTTCCCTCTCTACAACAGACTCTAGGTCCATCTATGACTCTACAAATGATCCAGTTTCTTTTCTTTCTGTGGCTGAGTAATAAGCTACATAAGACTAACGTTGTTGTTGTTTAGTCATTAAGTCAAGTCTGATTCTTTTGTGACCCCATGGACTATAACCTGCCAGGCTCTTTCGTCCCTGGGCTTTCCCAGGCAAGAACACTGGAGTAGGTTGCCGTTTCTTTCTCCAGGGGATCTCTCCAACCCAGGGATTGAACCCATGTCTCCTGCATTACAGGTGGATTCTTTACCAATGAGCCACTCCATAAGACTAACTACCTGGAGTTAAATCAGATCCAACACATTAGGGGCTTCCCTGGTGGCTCAGACACTAAGGAATCTGCTGCAATGCAGGAGACCCTGGTTCAATCCCTGGGTGAGGAAGATCCCCTGGAGAAGAGAATGGCTACCCACTCCGGTATTCTTGCTTAGAGAATTCCATGGACCAAGAAGCCTGGTGGGCTATAGTTCATGGGGTTGCAAAGAGTCAGACACAACTGAGCGACTAACACTTTTTTCCATACACTAAGTTTTTAGTTTCACAGGTCTGCTCCCAGCTCAGATGCCAGCCACAAATGAAGTACCCAGATACTCATATTTCTTCCCAGCTGACTACAAAGGTTCTACTTCAGTTCAATAATTCACTAGAATGACTCACAGAACTCGGGGAAACACTTTACTCTACTGGTTTGTTATAAAGCATACAAGTCAGGAGCAGCCACATGGAAGAGATGCACAGGGCAAGGTGTGGAGGCAGGGCACTGAATTATCCTATCCTTTTTAAGTGACCACCCTTCCAGCTTCTCAAAGGATTCACCAGCCCAGGGACCCTCTGAATCACACCTGTTAGGGTTTTCTATGGCAGATTTGTCATGCAGGCATGATCAATCACTAACAATCTTCTCTCTCTTCCCTCTCCAGATAGTGGGGAGAAGGATGAGACTGAAATTTCCAGGCTTCTAATTAAGTCTTGGATTTTCTGGCAACCAGCTCCCATCTGGAAACTACTTATGGGCTCACCAATAGTCATCTCTTCAGAACAGAAGGCACTTCCTCCACTCCTATTTACTCAAGAAATTCAAGGTTTTAGGATGTCTGTGCCAAGAACCACAGACAAAGACCAAGTATCTTTATAATACCACAGATATATAAAATGAACTTCGGGTTTAACTTCTACACCCAGAAAAATGTAGTATATGTAATTTACATATTCCTTTCACTCAACACAACTAAAAAGTCTGAAGATTATATGTAAAATATACTTAAAAAGACTGGTATGACCACATGACCCAGCCATTCTAGTCCTTGGTATTTATCCAGGAGAAAAAAAACATGTGCTCCTACACACTTGTACACAAATATTCACAGCAGCTTTGTTTGTAATAGCCAAAGCCAAAGGTAATCCAATGTCCATTAACATGTTAATAGATAAATATCTATATAATGGAATATTACTTAGCAATAAAAAAGAATACAACAACATGGATGAATCTCAAAATAATTTTGCTGAGTAAAAGTAGCTAGAAAAGAAAATACTATATATTGTACGAGTCCATTCATATAAAATTTTAGAAAATGTAAACATAATGACAGAAAGGGAATTCTCAGGTGGCACTAGCAGCGAAGAACCTGCCTGCCAATGTAGGAGACATAAGAGACATGGGTTCGACCACTGGGTCAGGAAGATCCCTTGGAGGAGAGTATGGCAACCCATTCCAGTAGCCTGGCCTGGAGAATCCCATGGACAAAGCAGCCTGTCTGGCTACAGTCTATAGGGTCACAAAGAGTCCAACATGACTGAAGCAACTTAGTGTGAACGCGCCCAATGACAGAAAACAACACAGTGGTTGACTGGCTATTGGGGGTCAGAAAATGTTGGGAGAGAGCAATTAGAAAGGAGGAAAAAAGGAGGAAAAAAAGGAGGAAAGGAGGAAAAAAAAAAAGGAGGAAACTTGGACAGTTTTATAGATATACATAGATTTCAAAATTAACCAAATACTTTAAATATGTGTAATTTGTCTTAAATCAATTAGATTTCAAGAAAGCTTTTAAAATTAACTCTGTATTTTTTATGTACGTATGCAAATTATATGTCAATTATCTACAAACTTACATATTAGAACAATAAGCAAGGTTACTTTTTGGAAAGAGATTGGAATTGAGGTTAGTAATCAATGTGGAGTTTCTCATTATCTGTGGTTTAATCAATACAAGGAAAACACACTTATTCTCACAAGTGAAATTTTAGATAAAATAATTACAAAACAATGTAATGAATTCTGTTATCCTGTTGGCATGAACCCAAATTAGGAAGTGACTAACTCCATAATATAGGCAGAAATAGAAGGAGAATGACTTTGGGGCAGGGGAAACTTCACAGAAGAAATGACACTTGGTCTGAATCTTAAAGAGTAAGTAGGAAATCTAGAGCTAAGAAGCAGTAGCAGAGAGGGCTGCCCGAGGGGTCAGTGCACTGGGGATGATTATAGAGTATGAGGTGGGAAGGGCTGAGGGCTCTACCAGCAAGAAGCTTACAAAGGACAGGTAGAATACATGAGAAAGGAAGGGTCAGTGCTGTTGGAAAGAATACGATGAAGCTTAGAAAGCAACAGACAGACGCTGACAGTTTTCAAGCAAAACCATAATACAATAAAATTTGTCTTTCTATTTTTTAAATCATCCTGGTGGCACTGTAAAAAGAGACCTTAATAATTTGTGTGGGAGGAGATGAGTTCCTTCAACTCAAGCATTAGAGTACAGAGAAAGAGATGGATTTAAACGACCATTAATGGGGCTTCCCTGGTGGTCCAGTGGTTAAGAATCTGCCTGCCAATGAAGGGGACTTGAGTATGATCCTTGGTCTGGGAGGATCCCACATGCCATAAGGCATCTAAGCCTGCATGCCACAACTACTGAAGCCCTCATGCCTAGAGGCAGGCCATGCTCCACAACAAGAGAAACCACCACAATGAAAAACCTATACACCACAACTAGAGAAAAACCCTTGTGCAGCAACAAAGACCCAGTGCAGCCAATATTAAATAAGTAAATAAATAATTTTTTAAATATATAAATAAATAAAAGACCATTAAAGTGTTAGAACATCTCACTGACTAGAAATGCAGCAGTTTGGGGATTAGGTGACTGGGGAAATTTTAACACAAATAAGAGAGAGAAGGAAGGCATCTCTTTGTTGCATTTCTTTGTTTGTTTTACTTTATTTTGTTTGTTTGGGATTTTGTTTCACGGAAGTGGCAGTGGTTGGTTCCTGGTGTACAGATATTTGAGATTTTTGCAATGTCTGTGGGTGAATATAAAAGCCCAGAACTTAGGAAAGAGGTTGGGTTATCAGCCAACAACATGTACGTATTAGCTAAAGACAAAAGATCGGCCAGAATTACTCAAGGAGAGCATGCAGAAAGAGACTAGAAATTAGCTGAGAGTAGAACCCCATAGGACAAAAATACTTGAGATACAGGCAGAGAAAAAGAAAGAAGTTGATTGAGAAGAGGGATGGTGGCAGCTAGGGATCAAGAGTATGTAAAAAGCAATAAAGAGGTGGAGAGGTCACGAGTTTCAGCAAAGAGAGAGGACTAGGCCGTAGAAGAATGAAAGAGATTATTGGAACTGACCACTGGAAGTCATCGATGGTGACTTTTGGGAGCATCTTATTGGTAGAGTGTGAGAGTGGAAACCTGACTAGTGTTCGTTTTGAGGATGCTGAGATGTTGACTACAGATTAGGCATTCGAGTGGTCTGGAGGAGAAGAGAATGAGAGAATTAAGGGGCACAGCCTGACAGGAAGGCTGGCCAAGGAACAGCACATCGAAACAGGAGTGGAGACAAAAGGATGGAGGATCGACCTGAGCAAAGTCCTAGAAGACAAAGAGATGCAGTCAAGGTGGTAACTGAGAAAGAAGTAGTGATCCAGGAGGTCACAGGTAATGAGGAAAAATTAAGCAATTTCCTACCAGGTAATTTCCTACTGTAATTCCTACCAGCAATTTCCTACTGCCTCTTTTTGGAGGCGGGGGTAGGAAGCTTAATCATCTGGTAAGAGTGAAAACATAAAGGGTGAAATGATATGATACAGACGATTTGTAAAGGTTTTAGAACAGACATCCATGATATTATACGAGGAGTTAGACAAGAATATAATAAAGGACTTCCTTGGTGGTACAGTGGATAAGAATCTGCCTGCCAATGCAGGGGACACAGGTTCAATCCCTGGTCCGGGAATATTCTACATACTATGGAACAACTGAGCCCATGCGCCATAACTACTGAAGCCTGCATGCCCAAAGCCCGTCCTCCACTACAAGAGAAGCCACCACAATGAGAAACCCACACACTACAAGGAAGAATAGCACCTGCTCACTGTAACTGGAGAAAACCCACACGCAGCAACAAAGACCTGGTTCAGCCAAATAAATTAAATAAATAAAATTATATTTAAAAAATAACATATTGATAGCCCAGAATGGCCTAGCTGGACTCTGAGATGTGTGTTTACAATGGCACCTGTCAGGCCCTGTGGTGGCACTAATCCTACAAGGCTTTATCACTAAGCCACGGTTCTCTGGTTTCATGATGAAATCAATTAGTGCACTTTAGAAAGCACTTTTGCCTGCTTCACATCCCAGAATACTCTGATTTAACTGGTCTGGGGTATTAAGAATTTTAAAAGCTCATTGCTGCTGCTGCTGCTGCTGCTGCTGTTGCTAAGTCGCTTCAGTCGTGTCCAACTCTGTGCGACCCCATAGATGGCAGCCCACCAGGCTCCGCCATCCCTGGGATTCTCCAGGCAAGAACACTGGAGTGGGCTGCCATTTCCTCTCCCAAAAAGCTCATCAGGTCATTCTAATGTGCAGCCAAGCCTGGGAAATACCATACTCAACTCTCACTTCTTTCATTAGTTAAACCCAGAACTGAATTCAAAGCATTGAATATACTTGGATTTAAATTAAAAATTGAAATGTAGGCCTCCAAGAAAATAATAAATAAATGTTTATGAAGAAACTTCAGGAATTATAACTATCTCAATACTGCACACTTCACATTTCAAAAGCTTTTATTTTCAACACCTAGGCTTGCAGTTTTTGTATCCCCACATCAGCAAAACTGTCATAAAATCGAAGAAAATTTTTAAAACTTATCAACTCTTTGCCAAATAGTGAAACAGGATAAATGATGTCAGGTTTATATTGTTCATCATGGTTGATGCAGACACAGCATATTTATTCAGCAAAACTATCATCTTGATTGTTTTGGGTTTATTTTATTCTTTGCTTGTTTTTCAAACTGTTGTTGAATTTAAAACAAATGCCATAAAAAGTAACATAATGAGTAAGACAAGAGGAAATTTCAGCCTGGGTTTTACAGCCCTGTCATTTAGAGTCTGGATCTCAGTGTGGCAAATTTACCATTGATATTATAAAGCTGGCAAATTGAATCAATCTTAACAATTTCTGGAAAAAATAGAATTATTCACTCAAACCTGTTTTCAGATTTTGAACACATTTTGATTGGGATTACCTGGTTTGAAACAAGCCACAGGTGATTATAAATAGCAAATTAAAAGCAAAGGGGATTGTTAAAAGGAGTCACAATGCCAGAAGCAAGAAACCATAGCTAACACAGAAAAGAGACACAAACAGCTAACTCCCATTCAAAAAAGAAAAGCAGACATAAGATCTCATAAAACAAGTCATTTCAATTAAAGATAAATGGTGTTCACACCTCAATATTCTCTGAGGCCTAATGGAGTCTCTGAAACAATAAGGACAAATTCATTTGTGTTTAGAATGTTTAGTTTACACATGTATGCGTGTGTATGCATACACACATATGTATGTGTTATATATATAAATATATAGGGGGGTTACATTTTTTAATTTAGAGAATATATTTGGTCACATCACCTTTGAAAATCATATATATATAAAAGTGAAAGAAGTGAAAGTGATGGTCACTCAGTTGTGTCTGACTCTTTGCAACCCCAAGGACTATAACCCGCTGGCTCTTCTACCCATGGAATTCTCCAGGCAAGAACACTGGAGTGGATAGCCATTCCCTTCTTCAGGGGACCTTCTCCATCCAGGGATCAAATCTGGGTCTCCTGCATTGCAGATGGATTCTTTACCATCTGGGACACCAGGGAAGCCCCAAGATATATAAGGGACTAGTTATTCCAATCATGTTATAACAGACTAAAATCCTTGCTTCTGGTAAAAGCAGATATAGTATCAGTCTGTTAGAGCATCCTTTCTTCTATACATGCCAGATAAACCCTCTCTGGTCTCCATTTTTTGGATCCATTACTCAATCAAATCATCATCACTTTTCAATCTAAGATACTTTTATTACTTGTTATTATGCATTTACACTAATCTTAGTTCATTTCTCAGAGATGAAAATTAATCCTTTCTCAGTCTAGTATCATTTATATCTTTCCTGTGAGTTCATTCCAAACAAAAATGAAGGATGAGTTACTCCTAGGACACTTCCCTATAGATAGCTGTCATCATGCTATATGCCATCAAATGATTTTCCTTACTTTCCCATAGGTTTAGAGATGTGACTTTTGAGGAGAACCTGGAAATTTTTACCCACTGAGTTTACCAATGTTCATATAGTAACTCCATCAGCAGGCATATGAAATCTAGGAACTTTAAGAAAATACATGACCAAACCAAAGTGAACAGAATAATATATGTCCACGGAAAGCATTTCTAAAGCATTTATTAAGATATATACTAACAGTAAAAAATGCATATACTGTAGTAAGTTAAATATAAATAGATTTGTAAACTTCAAAGGAGCACAAGAAAAAATTCATGTATAAAACTAAGAGCTTAGTAGAATTCAGAATGTTTTTTCAATATCTGAGAATCTTAAATTACAGATGAGAAGACAAGGCCCCAAAATAAAATGATTAAGTATACTGAAACATTTATATATGAAATGAAAAGCATTAATGTTCCTTTCCAGAAAAAATATAGAAGAGGTAAATAAATGTAGTGAATAAAATGTAATAAATATGCTTTTAAATGCATAGGTGAACTTATAAAAAGAAAAAAGTTCCAGGGATCAAAGGAAAACAACTGAAGAATGAAACTTCACAGGCCTAGGTTCATATTTACAGTCACTGAAGTTTAACTAGTAGAGTGTCTGATACAAGTTACATTCTAGGACCAATGCTGTTCGTAGAACTCCAGGCAAAACACATGCAAACTCTCTCAGGAAAGACCTTCCCTTAATCTAAGTGAAAAGAATCACTATCTATACATTTCTGCCGAGAACAAGCTCATTCTCATTCTCCAACAAAAAATCAGCTGAAAGTACTATTTTTGAAACAACATGCTATATTGAGTAGCTGTGCTTTCAGTTACTGTTTTCTCTATGGTCACCCCAAGTGAGCGAGCTGTTTTTGCAGATGTTACTTTCCTTTCTAAACTTCACTCACTGTTCATTTTTCTCACTGTTCAGACATAATCTTTCTATATGACTTTTTTTCCTGTAATATATCCTCAAGTCTTTACATGGTTTTTGAGTAGAAGGCAGAAAGTATGGAAGAACATAGAAATATGGTCTTTCTTTTAACATTCAGGCTTATTCAATAATCTATCAACTAGGAATGTATATTATCTCAACTAATATGGTAAAGGTTAAACAGTTCATATTTCTAGAGGAAAATGTCAATAGCTTACGGCAATTATTTTTTAAAATAATATTTTTTGTGCTTACCTCACAGAATTATTATGGATTCAGTGTAACCACCTGCACTTTCTTTATGCATACATAAGTAAAATGATAATGAATTAGATGTTTTAGGATCCTGAAGGAATGCAGAAGCCTGAAAATTTTTTTCAGTCATCAGAGGGGTAAATTGCTTTTACATAGTTTAACCTTAAAGTGTATTTTATGTATTCCATTTCCTGAAACATTAGAAATCCCCATATGGACTTCTGCTTACTAAAATATGTTATTTCCTGGCTTTGACCAGTTGGCATTCTTGTACAAAGATAATTTTAGTGACCGAAATTCTTCTTAAGGAAGGTGTAGGCATAACCTCTGAGAAGTCAGCTACTCTCATAAATAACAAAGATAGCTACCTTAAAGCAGCAGCCCTAGATGCTTCTTGAAGCCAGAAAGCTATATGTCTGTCAGAACCTAAGGGCTCTGTGGTGGAGTTCCTTCTTTGCTACATGAGTGAGTGTTCTAACTTCATGATTCCAAAGGTCACTTCCAAAAGACGTTCCAGGATATTCTAAAGGAAAACTTCAGGCAAAGTTCTGTCTCTTTTAGCAACTTCCCTGAGAGAATGAATCTGTTTACAGAACATCCAGCCACCTTAATACATTTCAGTGTATGCAGGGAAGAAATCTGAAATTTTAAACCAATCTTGTGAACTGAGCTTTTATTTCAGCATTTACTTTTGTTGGACACACAAAAGGGGTGGGATAGGAGGGGGAGGGTGGGAGGCGATATATGTATGTATATATATCTACACACATACACTCACACACATATATATAATTATGACTGATTCACATTGTTGTAGAGCAGAAACCAATACATTGTAAAGCAATTATCCTCCAGTTAAAAAAAAGAAAAAAATTATGAAGATTTCATACATTCATACACTTTGAACTACATGGGAGGAAAATATCAGATATAATCAGTGAGTAAAAGAACAAATGTTTGGATTTCCTGACACAGATGTTGAAGGTTACTTTATTGTGCATTTATTTAGCAAATATTTATGTCATATTATTTGCTGGACATAGTGCTGGGCACCAAGAGAATCAAAGGTGAGTAAGACATTGTCAGTGTTCTCAGGGAGCTCATAGATAAAAATGTGAACAGAACACTGTGAACCTTCACTTCAGAACAATTATAATTGATTTTTCTCTTGGCTTCTCTTCAGTTTCTGCCAGAGTGGGTTGCCTGGAACCATGTTCTGTATCTTAGCAGTAGCTTGGGGCAAAGTGCTTCTACAAAGTGTTATCAAATTAAAAGCGGTCAGGATAACTTGTGCTCCACATTTTTAAGTCACAAGAAACTGACAAAAGCTAAGAGTGAAAACTTCTGCAGTGACTCCCTGATGCCAAAATAGCTATATTGATTTGGTACCAGAAAAGTATCATTCAGCAATCAGTTCACTCCCAGACTCGGGGGTTGGGAGGGGGTAGGAGCAATATCAAGCCACTTATTACTCATTATAGGGCTTATATAACCCCATCAATTTTTACTACATCCATGTGTAAACCACAGTTTCTTATTCTCAATAGACTGAATTTCTGAAACACTTTTTCTGCATTATACATACTTCCCATACCTCAAGCCATAGTTTCAGAACCATGTCCTCATGACTCCTGACCAAACCAAGGCCATTACGATCCCACCCCTTTCTGAGCTCTTACAGTAGAATCAGGCCAGCTACTTGCAAACTACAGTGTGATTCTCTATCCAGTCATGGTAACCTTCATGAGAACAGGAATCTCCTGTCTTTATAACTAGCACCTAGCATGGCTCTGAGCAAAAGTGAGTTCTTATTAACACTAATTAAATTTAATTCTTCAACAGAGTTTCTAAATTATAAACATGTTTATAATTTAGAAATAGGAAAGAGAAAAATCTAAAATCTTATCAGAAAAATAGTTCCTCCATATTATACAATAACCCTAAGAGCAAAACCTTTGAATACTCTTTTTCTTCTCTTAAGCACGCGGCATTGTGCCTGACAGTAGAAAATTAATAAAAGTTTATTTCTTGGCTCATGTATGCACAATAGGAAACAATTAAATGCTATTAAACATGAGAAAGAGTATGCATTTAAAATCATTCTGTATTTTCAAGACAGATGGTAATCTGTTTGCTTAGCTAAGTAGATATATACCTAAAGAATTACAGGTCAGGTATCCAATATACAGGGCATGTAATCAGGACTTCTGTTTATTTAGTACATTATTCTCTTAAATATCATCATAGTTTTTACACATAATGGACAACAACTTAGAATCAATGAGCCACAGTCTCTAGATCATACTAGAGAAATTGAAATCTGCTCAAGAGAATGCAGTTTTTATGACATATGGTAAATGAATACGTCAGCACCAAATATCAGTAATATTTATTCTCAAGATGCAAAAAGAAAGGGTTGGGATGAGAATGAGAAGGAAAAGGGAATTCTGATTTTGGTGAGAAGTCTTTCATATTGGTTCAGTTTCACCAACAAAGTAAACTAAAGTTATATGTACACTACCAGTGACTCACTCTTTATTGACTTGAATCTTTTTTATATTGTGATATTGACATTATAAAGACCACAGGACAGTCATTTTAGTTTTGCATTTAAATCTGCCCCAAATTCACAATTATGTTTTTATAAAATCCATATTTAAAGTGTTTTCATTAATATTTTATTTCTTGGCTTATATGATAGAACATATCCGTTCTCTAAGAGCCAAGAGTAGAGACAGTTCGTTGTTTCATCAGAAAAATTAAATGTGATAATTTATTTGATTTGGTATATTATTACTGTGTTTTAGAACATCAGGAACCTCTATTTCAGGCCTTTTACATCTAGCATCTTTTCTCCTTGAGGGAAAATATTATTTTTGATAAGGATGTTGGTGTAATATGAAATAACCTGAGAAGCCATAGCTCATACTCTAATTCTAAACGTTTACTCTTTAAGAAAGATTTTGATTATCCTTAACACTTGTTTAAAAACGATGATTCTTGTTTGGAAAATGTTTCCAGATTGAATCCCTGCCCAATTCCACCATTCAGATTGTTCAGCCTGCAGATTTCGCCTCTTTCAATGTATGCAATATTAGCCAGAAATATTGTTTAAACCTGAGTCAGATCTTTGCACTCCTCTGCTCAAAACACCAGTAGCATCTCATCTCACTTGGAATAAAGGCCAAAATCTTTAGAATGCCCTACCAAGGCTATCAACAAAGAAATGTCAACAACCTCAGATATGCAGATGATACCTCTCAGAGAGTTGGACTAGAAAGAAGGCTGAGCGCCTAAAAACTGATGCTTTCAAATTGTGGTGCTGGGGAAGACTCTTGAGAGACCCTTGGACAGCAAGGAGATCAAACCAGTCAATCTTAGAGGAAATCAACCCTGAATATTCATTGGAAGGACTGATGCTGAAGCTGAAGCTCCAATACTTTGGCCACCTGATGTGAAGAGCTGACTCATTGGAAAAGACCTTGATGCTGGGAAAGGTTGAGGGCAGAGGAAGAGATGGTTGGATGGCATCACTAAGTCAATGGACATGAGTTTGAGCAAACTCCAGGAGACAGTGAAAGACAGGGAAACTTGGCATGCTGCGGTCAATGGGGTCACAAAGAGTTGGACACAGCTTAGTGACAACAGCAACAACCAAGACCATCAGAGCCTTATTGCTCACGACCCCTTTCTGACCACAATTCCTACCTATCTCCCCCTTACCTACTCTTCTCTAGCAACCTGTTCCTTAAATATACCTCTTCTACTTTCATCTCAGGACCTTTGACCTCACCACTGCCTCTGCCTGGAAGGCTCTTTGCCCGGGTATCTGCAGTTTTCCCTCATTTCCTTCAGGCTTCTGCTCAATTGACATCTTCCCATGAAGGTCTTCCCTGGCTACTATATAAACCAGCAACACCCACTGTCAGCACTATATTCTCCTTAACTGCCTTATTTTTCTCCATAGCACTTATTACTAAATGATCTCATAATATATTTACCTGTCTTTTATTGATTATCTTCTCCCCCACCAGAACACAAGCACCTACAAAGCAAAGACTTTTTGTCTATTCTGTTTACTGCTGTGACTTTAGTACCTATAAGAATGCCTGGCATGGTTGGAACTCAATAAATATTTGTTAGATGAATGAATTCATTGTAAAAAGAAACATTAATACTTATGAAACACCAAAATACAAATGTAATAACATGACATTTCTTCCTAAAATCAGTTCCCTACAAATTATATATACATAAAGCATAACCCATTTATCTGTCATTAAAGAATTAAACCATTTTAACACAATAAAAGAGTAAAAATGGAGGCAAACTTGCCATATCTAAACATTTAAGAATTATTAAATGAGCTAAAAATGTTAATATACAACTTTCCAGCTTGATGATGTACCTCATTAATGACAAAAGCTTCAGGCCAGATTTTTGGGTAATTATTTGGGAATAATTTTTCAATAATCCAGTTATATGTCTTATCATCCTTGGTTATGTGTGTGTGTGTGTGCGTGCGTGTTTGTAAGAGAGAGAGAGAAAGACAGACAGACAGACTGTATGCCTTGTTTGTTTTTGCCAAGAACTGAGTCTTCCTCACAGTGACAGTTTGAGGTATGGACTTTTTAAAAAATGTTCTAGTAATCTCATCTGTGAAAGTAATAACCAACTTGGTCCTAATAGAACCAAATTTGAGTACCTTTTCATATTGGCCCACCATCCCTAGCTATTATTCTCTGTGCAAAGAAACTGAACTGGGAATTGATACCAAAAGTACTTTTAATGTAATCCAGCAGCTTTCCATATTCTTCTGCCAAAATACAAAATGACAGAGTAACAAATATGTAAGTGGAAAAGACTAGAAGAGGGATCTAATTCATGTGAGAGAGAATTAGTCCCTTTGGGACATAACAAAGTGCAGACAACACATCCTTCCCCCAAAGGACCACATAATCCAGATGCAAAAACAAGACATAAAGATATGAATAATTCACTCAACAGTATGATTACAGGACAACTTATAAATAAGGCATACCAGTGGGATTTGAGCTATGTTTATAAGTCTTAAAATAAATGTAATTTATTATTATTTTATGTTATTTATTTTGTGCCAGGCATTTTTCTAACTGCTTTTCATATACGAACTCATGTAATTCTAGAAACAATCACACGAGAAAGGCATTATTATTACACTCAATTTTTAGGTGAGGAAAATAAGCCACTTAAAGTTCAAGTTACTTGCCCAAGGTTACAGAGTTGAATTCAAGCAATGTGGCTCTGGAATTCATGCTCTTTACTATTCTATATTGCCTTTGACCTAAACAATACAAATATAATTAAAATAATAATAGTACCTTAGTTGTATAAAGTGATTTATGGTGCAAAAATGCCACTACATTCATTGCCTTATTGCAATGAGATAATGATTTTACAACTATTTTGTGAATTATACATGACCATGTTATTCCTATGTTACATTTAAGAATTTTTGAAGCAAAGACAAGAAAAAATATTTCACATGTGAGGAAAAATGAAAGGTGTATGGGATTAATAAAGTAATAGGGTCTCTGGTCCTCATCTCCCAAGGCCATTACTTGGACAGCACACAGACCCACCTCCCAAGCACAATCAATAATTTTCAGAGCTGGTCCCTAATAAAATTTCAACTAGAAAAACATTGCTGCTAAAATGTTTCACACAGGTGTACATATTTCCCTAATTTTGCAAGGGTACTTACCTGTGAATAGAAACATTCTCCTTGTTTAACAAAATATTTAAATTCTCAGTCTGGAGGAGGAGTCTCCAAAGCAGTGTTTGTAGTTTATAGTTTCAACTAAAATGGACTCATCTGAAGAAAAGAGAATGCTCCTCCAAATCAATTCTATTTTCTATCCGAGATTACCTGAGCTGATTGAAGCTTTAATGTGGGAATTTTTCATTTGGGGCAGTTATAAGTGTCACTATTCAATGGCAACAACTAACATTAATTCCATGCTTTCTCGGTGCCAGGCTCTATGCTAAGCATTATAAATGCAAATGCTGGAAAGGGTGTGGAGAGAAGGGAACCCTCCTTCACTTTTGGTGGAATGTAAATTGGTACAGCCACTATGGAGAACAGTATGGAGATTACTTAAAAAACTAAAAAAAAAGAGCTACCATATGACCCTGCAATCCCACTCCTGGGCATATATCCAGAGAAAAATGGCCTGAAAAGATACACACACCCCAATGTTCACTGAAGCACTGTTTACAACAGCCAGGACATAGAAACAACCTAAATGCCCATTGACAGAAAAATGGATAAAGGTATGGTATGTAATGGATAAAGAAAGAATGGATAAAGAAGGTAAGTAAAATAGAATATTACTCAGCCATTACAATGAATGAAATAATGCCATTTGCAGCCACATGGCTGGACCTCAGTTCAGTTCAGTTCAGTCACTCAGTCATGTGCAACTCTTTGTGATCCCATGATTGGCAGCATGCCAGGCCTCCCTGTCCATCACCAACTCCAGGAACTACTCAAACTCATGTCCATTGAGTCAGTGATGCCATCCAACCATCTCATCCTCTGTCATCCCCTTCTCCTCCTGCCCTCAATCTTTCCCAGCATCAGGGTCTTTTCAAATGAGTCAACTCTTTGCATATGTGGCCAAAATACTGAAGTTTCAGCTTCAATATCAGTCCTTCCAATGAACACTCAGGACCGATCTCCTTTAGGATGGACTGGTTGGATCTCCTTGCAGTCCAAGAGAGTCTCAAGAGTCTTCTTCAACACCACAGTTCAGAAGCATCAATTCTTTGGTGCACAGCTTTATTTATAGTCCAACTCTCACATCCACACATGACTACTGGAAAAACCATAGCCTTGAATAGATGGATCTTTGTTGACAAAGTAATGTCTCTGCTTTTTAATATGCTGTCTAGGTTGGCCATAACTTTCCTTCCAAGGAGTAAGCGTCTTTTAATTTCATGGCTGCAGTCACCATCTGCAGTGATTTTGGAGCCCAGAAAAATAAAGTCAGCCACTGTTTCCACTGTTTCCCCATCTATCTGCCATGAAGTAATGGGACCGGATGCCATGATGTTAGTTTTCTGAAAGTTGAGCTTTAAGCCAACTTTTTCACTCTCCTCTTTCACTTTCATCAAGAGCCTCTTTAGTTCTTCTCCACTTCTGCCATGAGGGTGGTGTCATCTGCATATCTGAGGTTATTGATATTTCTCCTGGCAATCTTGATTCCAGTTTGTGCTTCTTCCAGTCTCATGATGTACTCTGCATATAAGTTAAATAAGCAGGGTGACAGTATACAGCCTTGACGTACTCCTTTTCCTATTTGGAACCAGTCTGTTGTTCCATGTCCAATTCTAACTGTTGCTTCCTGACCTGCATACAGGTTTCTCAAGAGGCAGGTCAGGTGGTCTGGTATTCCCATCTCTTTCAGAATTTTCCACAGTTTATTGTGATCCACACAGTCAAAGGCTTTGGTATAGTCAATATGTTTTTCTGGAACTCTCTTGCTTTTTCAATGATTCAGCGGATGCTGGCAAATTGATCTTTGATTCCTATGACTTTCTTAAAACCAGCTTGAACATCTGGAAGTTCACAGTTCACATATTGCTGAAGCCTGGCTTGGAGAATTTTGAGAATTACTTTACTAGCGTGTGAGATGACTGCAATTGTGCAGTAGTTTGAGCATTATTTGGGATTTCTGTTTTTTGGGATTGGAATGAAAACTGACTTTTTCCAAACTTGTGGCCACTGCTGAGTTTTCCAAATTTGCTGGCATACTGAGTGCAGCACTTTCACAGCATCATCTTTTAGGATTTGAAATAGCTCAACTGGGATTCCATCATCTCCACTAGTTTTGTTCGTAGTCAGGCTTCCTAAGGCCCACTTGACTTCACATTCCAGGATGTCTGTCTCTAGGTGAGTGATCACACTATCGTGATTAACTGGGTTCTGAAGATCTTTTTTGTACAGTTCTGTGTATTCTTGCCACCTCTTCTTAATATCTTCTGCTTCTGTTAGGTCCATACCATTTCTGTCCTTTATTGATCCCATCTTTGCATGAAATGTTCCCTTGGTATCTCTAATTTTCTTGAAGAGATCTCTAGTCTTTCCTCTATTGTTTTCCTCTATTTCTTTTCATTGATCGGATGGACCTAGAGAGTGTCATACTGAGTGAGATAAATCAGACAGAGAAGGAGAAATATATGACATCTCTTATGTGTGGAATCTAAACAGAAATGATACAAGTAAACTCACCTACAAAACAGAGGCTCACAGACTTATAAAACGAATTAATGGTTGCTGGTGGGAAGGGACAGTTAAGGACTTTGGGAAGGTCATATACAGATTGCTTTATTTAAAATGGATAACCAACAAGAACATACTGTATAGTACAAGGAACTCTGCTCAATGTTATGTGCCAGCCTGGATGGGAGGGAGGTTTGGGGGAGAATGGATACATGTATGTGTATGACTGAGTCCCTTCACTGTTCACCTGAAACTATCACAACATTGTTAATCAGCTATACCCCAACAGAAAATGGGTTTGGTGTTTAAAAAGAAGAAAAAGAAACTTTATAAAAGAAAAACAAAAAAACGCATATTCTCCATTCAATAAGCAAGAAAGTGCAAAACAAGAAACAATAGCTGTCCCCATTTAATAGGTAAAGAAACCAAGTCTCAGAGAAGTTAAGCAAATTCCCTGAAATCTCACACATCGTAAATTTTAATATTATAAACACTTACAGCCAAATCTTTCTGTCTATTAACTTAGGCTATCTTATTATCTGTTAGAAAACTATTTGAGGTTGTTTGCTGTGTATATGATGGAAAGACTAACTATAGAATTTACAAATTCAAATATTAAAAAAAATAACAATCAGTTCTTCTTGTAGTAACTAGAAAGAGGAAACTCTTTGTGTGGGAGTCACTTCTGCTCCTTCAGTTCAGTTCAGTCGCTCAGTTGTGTCCGACTCTTTGAGACCCCATGGACTGCAACACGCCAGGCCTCCCTGTCCATCACCAACTTCCGGAGTTTACCCAAACTCATGTCCATTGAGTCGGTGATGCCATCCAACCATCTTATCCTCTGTCATCCCCTTCTCCTCCTGCCCTCAATCTTTCCCAGCATCAGGGTCTTTTCAAATGAGTCAGTTCTTCATATCAGGTGGCCAAAGTATTGGAGTTGCAGCTTCAACATCAGTCCTTCCAATGAACACCCAGGACTGATCTCCTTTAGGATGGACTGGTTGGATCTCCTTGCAGTCCAAGGGACTCTCAAGAGTCTTCTCCCACACCACAGTTTAAAAGCACCAATTCTTCGGCACACAGCTTTCTTTATAGTCCAACTCTCACATCCATACCTGACTACTGGAAAAACCATAGCCTTGAATAGACGAACCTCCAGTCACTATCTGCAGTGATTTTGGAGCCCCTCAAAATAACGTCTGCCACTGTTTCCACTGTTTCCCCTTCGATTTGCCATGAAATGATGGGACTGGGTGCCATGGTCTTAGTTTTCTGAATGTTGAATTTTAAGCCAACTTTCTCACTCTCCTCTTTCACTTTCATCAAGAGGCTCTTTAGTTCTTCTTCACTTTCTGCCATAAAGGTGGCATCATCTGCACATCTGAGGTTATTGATATTTCTCCCAGAAATCTTGATTCTAGCTTGTGCTTCATCCAGCCCAGCATTTCTCATGAAGTACTCTGCATATAATCTGCTCCTTATGCAACTGTATTTAGTTAAACCATGTGAAATGTCCAGTGTTTAAGGTCACAACTAAATATAGGTAACTACAGATAGTTCAACATGAATAGGCATGAAATAAGGGGACCTGAGCTCTAGGTCAAAGATTGCAATGTTAAGTTCAGCTGGCGATTATAAATGTGTATTAAAATAGCTAGCGCCAAAGTCTGGAAAGAAGAAAGTATTCCTGGTATGAACTTGTGTTACCTTTGTCCCCAGTGTTCAACTCCTTTATGGAATAACCTAAATTTCTGTTCTTCCATTGGATGCAGGCTGGTGGGACATTTCATTATGACGTTTTTTCTCTCTTCCCTGAGAAGGGTGGTACACGATTCAAGCCAGATCAATAACACATTGGAAAGCTCTGGAGTGATTTCTGCCGCAACCTCTCCAACAAAGCTTGTTTCTGCAATTGCTCTTTAGTTCCTGTCCTTTAAAGATTGATTCCTGACCTCTTATTCCATTGCTTAAGCTCTCATATCCAAAACAATATTTTTTTTCAAATTGACTAGAAGTTAATTCTTCCAGTTAATTCTGTTTAATTCCATTAAATTCTCTTATATCTAATTAATTCTAGTGAATTCTGATTAACTAGCATCAATTTCTGATGCTTGGAACCAAAGAAATATAAAAGATCATTCATTTTAGCAAGACATAGCTTGTGGACTAAGGGTAATGGATGAGACTGAGATATATGGTAAGGATAAAAATCAGGATAACAGAGTAGTTGGGTAGAGAAATTAGATAAATTTATGATACAAGCAGGTTTGAGATCATTTTGGAAAACTTTATACATATTAGTTATTATCAATTTTCTAGTTTTTGTATTGGATGATGGTTTCTTAGATGTTTATTTTAAAATAAGTAAATACAGACAATCAAATAAAATAAATAAGTAAATATCTTAAATTAGTAGTCCTGACCTTTTTTGGCACCAGGGACCAGTTTTGTGAAAGACAGTTTTTCCATGGAAGGGAAAGGGGATGGGAATGGCTTGGGGATCATTTAAGCACGTTACATTTATTGTGCACTTTATTTCTATTACTTTTACATCAGCTCCACCTCAGATTATCAGGCATTAGATTGTGGAAGTTGGGACCTCTGCCTTAAACCACAGACCACTGATGCAAATCTGTGATGAAACAAGAATTACGATTATCCTAAATTTTTACACTTAAAATAAAATGTATATTTGAAGAGGCAGAAATTGTAAAAAAAATTTTAATTAGGAAATGACTGAAAGCAAAAATACAATTTGCTGCTCAACTAACCCCTCCAAGGGCTTTAGATAAACAGTTGCAACAGCTAAAGGAAAAACAGTTAAGTTTGCTCCAAAAACTATTTGATAACATTTTAAATCCTAAGGAAACTTGAAAATAAATACTGAATGAAATTATATTCACCGTTTCCTCTCCAGTCTTTCTGGTCTTCTAGGGCATGATTCCTTAATTCAATAATGAAATGTATTCTAGCAATCTTATCAGTTGGGTCATCACCAAAAATCTTGTGTTCTTCACTTTTTAAATTACTTTTCAACACAGCATTATCCTTACAGAAGCCTAACTTGCTATTTTAGAAAAAAAGAAAAAGGAAGGGAGGGTGATATGCAAATGATTCTGATTGAAAGAAACAGTGAGGAGTGGATGATTACTATCTGATTAGACTCCAAGTCATGGCTTACATTGTTGATCACTGATCCTAGTTCTAATCAAGGTTCTAACTAAAATTCTAAGAAAAAACACTTTTAAAAAATATCATATTGTCCAACTTTAAAAATTTGCACTGTTTAGCAAATATACAGGTATAATAGTCACAGAATGCCTAGGTCATAAATAATATGACTAGTCAGCAGAAGAAAAGAAATAATGTATAAGTGTTCCAAATCCTGTATGTTTTTATACATATCTGCACATATTTCTATGTGATTACATTAGAACAACTGAATATCAGCTATATGTCAAAAACTTAGATACATCAAATTTTAGAATTGAAAAGAATTTAAATGCTTTTTTAGTCACACTCTCTCATTTTATTTCAAAAAAATAATGTATCTGAAAACTTTGTGGATTCCATAGTTTTGCTATTATTTTAAAAGATAAGAATTCTAAGGTCCACAAGAGTTAAGTAACTTGCTACATTACATGGCTAGTTGGTGGCCAACCTCAAAATGGAACTGAGGTCTCTATAGCCTAATATTCTTCCAACAAACATTTGTTGTGTGTCAGTCACTCAGCTTTGTCCAACTCTTTGCAACCACATGGACTGTAGCCCGCCAGGCTCCTCCGTCCATGGAATTCTCCAGGCAAGAATACTGGAGTGGGTTTCCTTTTTCAGGGGATCTACCCGACTCAGAGATTGAACGCAGGTCTCCTGCATTGTATGCAGATTTTTTACTATTTGAGCCAACATACCGACTATATATCAAGGGTTAGAGATGTGAAAAAAAGACAAGATCCCCAGAAGAAGACAATAAGCAAGCAAACAACAATAGCAAGGATCAATAATTTAAATAATAACATGGTATTAAAATGTTGCAATTGGAGAATATGGTAGGGAGTAGTCTAAAACCAAAAGATCATATTAAATAGGGTATTCAGGGAAGGGAGCTCTAAAAATTTAGGCTTGAGATATAAATCACAAAGAGGAAATCAACTGCCATAAATTATGTTGTAAACGAGGAAAATAACAAAGGCACAGCCATCAATCCCTTTCCAATGTGATATAAGGTTTAAAATAATATCTCAGAGAGACCATATTTTAACCTCCTCCCAACTGATCCTAAAAATCAAGTCTTTCAATTAGACAATATCTGGCTTAGTTTCTCATCAAATCTCCCTACAACAGAGAGATCACATATATATTTAACATATATGCACAGAACTTCACAGTTTTATAAAATGCTTTAAATTATACACACTATTCTATTTGATGCTTACAATAATCCTATATAGTAAGCAAGGTAGTTATTATTGGAAGAAACCACAGTGGAATGAAATGAACACTAGGTTTAAAATCAGGGTTTGAAGCTGGTCCTACCATTTAGCAACTTGATTCCTTAATTTATATAACTTGAACTCTCTGAAACCAGATTTCCTCATTGGTCAAACTAGATTTCTTCTTTTTGTAGGCTGTTATAAGAATAAAGATAGTCTTCAAAATGGCAGTTGACTTACTAGGAGGTATGGAAGAATTTTGAATAACAGTTCTCAATAAACACAATTTTCAGTTAAGGAATGAACATTAAGTGATCAAAACTTTCAGTAGTATACTCAAGTCATAGTAGAAGTGTCTTAGAAATTAAAATTTTGGCGTTTAGAGTTTTATTCTTCCTATTTTCTCTTAATATTGTCTAATTACATATGAACTGAGTCTTTATGCTACTGAAACATGGTGATGTGAATGATCTCAATTACTTCTAAATATCTACTAGCTATGGTCTGGACTTGGCTTTTTGTTGTAGTTGGTGTCGATACTAGGTTTTTTTCATTATTTACACTGGAGGTTAGTTTGTTTTTTGTTTTTGTTTGCTTTACGTTGGGATTGTATGCAGGACTTCTGAACATACAGGAAGAATGGGAGAATTATGATATTAATGAAGCAGTGGTATTGGTTGCTTGGATTTTGTGCTAACTTACTCTCAGTTTAGAGGATTTATTCTTTATGAAGCTAGGGAAGGCTAACATTTATAAGTAAACTAGAATACATATGTATGATGGTGTTTTCTCCTCATATTTTCATTTAAGCTATTTCATATTCATCCAAGTCATCCAACCAACCTTTCCCATCACACTGATATCTGAAGGAAGAAGATTACTCTGTTTTTAAGATTTACTTAGAACTTTGAATACCTTCAACCCAAAAATATCCCAGTTGCTTTTTGAAACCTTTCCTCAAATGAACTCAGATTTATATAAGAATAGTCCCATAGAGACAAAAGAAATCGAGTTTTCAAAGCTGTAACCATATAAAAACTGCACATCTTGCATGTTTATCAGACACCAACATTATACTCTTTACCTGAAAATTACACTAGGGAGTAGCTGTTATATGTCCTTGATCTCTGCATCAAATGGTCAATACTGGTCCTCTGGAGGACAAAATGATGTAGAAGAAGAGATCAAGATGGAGTCCAAATATTAGGGAGCACAATGCAATGATATTCCATAATCCTTACAGTCATTTCAAATGTTAAATCACCTCCATGCTACAATGAGGAAACTGAGATGCAGAAAAGATAAGTTGCTTATTCAATGCCACACAAAAAGTGGGAGAATTGGCATTTGATCCCCAGACTCTTCAGACAGGATCTTCCTACTGTATAGGGTCTTTCCAGTTTAGAATATCTTAAAGATTTCATAGCATGTTGCATACAGTAACTCATCTCCACCCAAACTGAGTTCATTTAGTTAGCAACGATGGAAACAGGAGGCCAAATGCTAAGTTGAATCAATTCAGCCAAACCTTTCCATATTCACTATTTTCAGTTTATACTGCAATTACTCTTTAATCTTATAATTTCAGAAAAAAACTCATTTTTTAGGGAAAAAAGGAGTTGGGAAGAATTTATAAGCACTGATTAATTTTTCAAATATATAGCTGTAAAAGGCAAATTGCTTTCCTGCTTTGTTCCTAGCTAATGCTTATCATTTCATACACACGTCAAATGCTAATTGATGAAACTGTGAGAGAGAAAAGGAAAGAACAGTATCTCACTTTGAAATATCTTTCAGAACTGAAAATTAAGTTGAACATAAAATAATTGGGGGTGGAAAGAAGCTCACATTCTTCATTTTATACCAAGAGTTCATAAAAGACACCAGTTGAAACCTCCCACCTGTTAGGCAATTTGAGAAGAAAGATCAATTTACTAATCTATTCTTTGGATTAATTCTAACATCTTTGATGATAAGTTTACTTGTTTTCATTTGGTAATTGTTTGTATCACTTTCCACACAATAAACCCACCACTCAAAAGAAGTTGGAAGTGTATTTTTAATAAAGCTAATTAGGCATCAGGAACTTTGGAAGATTCCTCTGCAAAGCACATTAGCAGTTGGATAATTTCTCCAGGGAAGAGTGGGAGGAGCCCTGGATCTTTCAAAATTCCAAATAGAACTTTATTGTCATCATGTCTTTTTTTTTTCTTCAACAAAGTTAACTTCTTTGTCACTGAGAGAGAGAGCTATGGCTTTCTTGAAAATGAATTCTGATTCCTTGTTGTGAGCTCAGGATCATATATATTCATGGTTAGAAACTAAACTATATTTTTGCCCAACTGCTTGGCAAATACATTTCATTTTATATAATTTGGAACTGCCCAAAGTGTAAAGAGAAGGAAATGGCAACCCACTCCAGTGTTCTTGCCTGGAGAATCCCAGGGACAGAGGAGCCTGGTGGGCTGCCGTCCATGGGGTTGCACAGAGTCAGACACGACTGAAGCGACTTAGCGTGCATGTATAGCAAAGTGTAAAGAGCTCAAGGCAATCTCCATACCGCAAAATATGCAAGTCAATTCAAGTTTACCACTCCATCAGTTGTTTAGTAGATGCAGCATACTGAATTAACTGCAGAAGGGACCGAATTTATACGACTACTGAACACTTACGCACTCATTAATTTTTCCAGGCTTTGCAGAAACCATTTAAGGTCACAGAGTTTGGCGACTAGTGCATTGTTTCCATTTTCCTTTTTTAAGGTCACTGAAATGTTGTAGTGAAATAGTGGTGCTCCAGTTGCCTCAAGTAATTAATGTGTCTCTAATGTGTCTTTCCAACAGAACACGCTTTAGCTATTAGTGAGACTAAAGTCTCTTATTAGTGCTTCCATCAGCAACCAAAGATTTCTAGAATGTCATAGGTTTATGAAACTGAAGACTACAGCTTTATAACATTCCATTTTATATGATTTCTTTTAATATTATTGTAATTATCTTGAATGCAGAGCAATTAGCTGAGGCTAGTCCAAAATTATTTTGTCTGAAGAATTCACCAGTTTTAAAAAATGAAATTTTATTACTTTAGTAGTAACATATAATTATACCAACAAATAACTGTCAAACTCTTAGGAACTAGCTTTTTTTTTTACTGACTGCATGAATTGATTGAAAACATTACCTAAAAAGAAATTCTTTTCTCTCTTTAACTTAAAAGTTATTTAGTTACAAAAGACACAATTTTTAACAGAAAATATACAGAAAAATTTCAAATGAATTCAAGAAGAAGCATCACAAAATCTGCATTTGTAAAAACTAAGATTGTACCAGAATGAAAACAAGATTCAGTCATTACTTCATCATTTACTGACATTTAATATATGCAAGATCCTTCTTTAAGTGTATTCAATGTGTTATTGAATAAAATAATCTGTGACTGAGGGAGAGAGAAAATAAGCATGTCAGAGAGTGCTAACTGCAATACAAATGAGAAAAATGAGGACAGGATGTGGGAAATGCGAGTGTTTGAATGCACAAGTTGTAATTCTAGATGGTCTGCCCAGGGTAGGCAGCATAGAGAAGGTGACATGTGATCAAGATTTAAAAGAAGTAAGGAGGGAATCATGCTGGGTCAAGAGCTACCAGCAGAGGGAAGGCAAGTGTAAGGTCCCCAAAGTGTAAATATACTGGTAGACTTGAAAAACATCAAATGATTAACATGACTACAGGAGATTCAACAAAGGGGAGCATAAAAGAGATGAAAATCAAAAGGCAACGTGGGGTTGGGAAGGAGGAGTCATATAGAAGAGACCTGGAAAGACTCTCGTGTTTTTCTTAATGAAAAGGGGAGCCAGTGGAGAGTTTTGAGCAAAAGAGAGACGTTGTCTAATATATTTTTGATAGTAACTTCTGGCCATTGTGTTGAGAATAGACTACAGGAAGGCAGGGATAGAAGCATGGTGACCAGCTGGGGGCTGTTGCACCAAACAAGGTAAGAAATGATGGCTGGAACCAGAAAAGAAGTAAAAGATACAGACTTCAATGACCTCTACTGAGATCCTATTGAGCCTTAAGTACTTTTGTTTTCTCTAATGGTATTTTTTGCTGTTTATCATATATATTTTTGTAATATTTCTCCTTCAATAGACTGTGAGCACCTCAAAGATAGGGACCATATTTCATTCATTTTTCTTTTTTACTTTCAGAGTATTTTGCAAGCATCTGAAGGAACTGTATAAGCTTATGTGAAATAAACAAGTTAAAATTCATCTCAATGAACAATGTTTGTATTTTTCACTTCAGAATAATATTTAATATGCAATTAAGATGTAAAAAGAGATAAGAGAAGGCTGAATATTAATAGACCAGCCAAAATCACTAAGCTATGAAGTAGCAAAATGGATATACTTTGTGTATTATTCCCCTGTGAAGTAATTCACATTTAATGGTGATCTGTAGCTCTTTAATAGTATCACATCTTTTCTACAAAAGTATAAGGAAATTTACATTCTTTAAAATTTTATATTCTTGCATTCTTTAGCCTGTTAAAGAATGCTAAATCTTTGAGGTCCTAATTGGTTAAAAAAAAAAAAAAAAAGACTATTTTCAGAAGTAATTATTTAGGAGAGAAACAGTTCTTTTTAAAAAACCAGACAGCTGATAGGATGGAGTTACATTACATACAGAATTACATATGATACATAATGTAATACAAAATTACATTAGTTTTCATGGATGTTCTCCAAACCTAGTATTCTCCAAATCTAGGAGATGCTATATTAGTTTAGGATTACTGGATCCAGTTTGAAAAATGTTTTATATGTCACAAAGAATATAAAAATATTAAAACCTTCCACCAAAAATACCTAAAAGGAACTGTAAAATAATGCTTTTTTAATATTTTATTTTTTTTAGCAATACAGAAAAGAATATTGATTTCCCTTTTAAAACACTTTTTTTTTCTGATTGTAAACTGAATATAAATTCACTATAAAAAATGAAGAGTTTTTTTTTAAATCCCATAGTCTTTTTTCCAAAAAAACATTTTCTCTATTAACATTTTGGTATATTTCTAACCTTTTTTGGTGTAAAAATTTGCATATTTCTTATTTTACAAAACTGAAACTGCATTATATGTAATCTAATAGTGTATACTTTTAACTTGTCATATCTAGCCATCTGGCCACATCATTAAATATTTCTGAAGATACATTTCACTGCATTTGTGTTATTATTTTTCCATTGTTTTAAGTTGATCAAATATATAATGAGCACCTGCTGCTACTGCTAAGTCGCTTCAGTCGTGTCCGACTCTTTGCGACCCTATCGACGGCAGCCCACCAGGCTCTGCCGTCCCTAGGATTCTCCAGGCAAGAATACTGGAGTGGGTTGCAATTTCCTTCTCCAGTGCATGAAAGGGAAAAGTAAAAGTGAAGTCGCTCAGTCGTGTCTGACTCGTAGCGACCCCATGGACTGTAGCCTACACCAGGCTCCTCCATCCACGGGATTTTCCAGGCAAGAGTACTGGAGTGGGATGCCATTGCCTTCTCCAATAATGACCACCTACTATGCACTAATACGTTAAGCACTAAATACAGACTCATGGAGTACTTGCTCCTGCCAAGAGCTTACATTCAACAAATAGTGAGGTAAACTGCAATGAATGCTAAAAGGACACTATGGAAACAGTGGCCCACCTAACTAACTCTAGGAAAATCAGGCTGAATTGAAGATGAGACCTGCAGGATAAGTAGGAGAGTGTTCCAGACAAAGGTCTCTGATCAAGAAGACCATGTCTCTTTCAAGGTATTGAAAGAAGTTTATTGTGGCAAGGGTAAAAATAAAGTAGTTAGGAATCTGGTATGGAGTTTGAGGTTCCAAACGACAGCATCCATTAAACAGCTTAATGTATAGGTCTAATGTTCAATATATTAAGATGCTTAATGGAAGCTGTCATTTATATAGATCTAGTGTTCAATGGGGCTTCCCTGGTGGCTCAGATGGTAAAGAATCTGCCTGCAATGTGGGAGACCCAGGTTCAATCACTGGGTCAGGAAAATCCCCTGGAAAAGGGAATGGCTACCCACTCCAGTATTCTTACCTGGAGAATTCCATGGACAGAGGAGCCTGGCGGGCTACAGCCATGGAGTCACAAAGAGTAGGACATGACTGAGTGACTAACATTAGTGTTCAATAGAGGTCACTGAGCTACAGACAGGGATTTGGGAGAGTTTAACATATGTCTGGTGATTATTCTATTAACCAATCTAAAATCACTTGATTATTTCAGGAATGCAAGAATGTATTATATATATGGTTTGTGTATTACAATAATATGACATTTTAAATAGTAAGTACAAAAGTATAATTTAAGCAATAAATACTTGCTATTTGAATATTATAACAATTATTAGTGATTGTTGGAGCTACAAGCTGGTATATTAAAGAGTCTAATTTTTCTCAGATTATCAAAGCTGAGCAAAAATTAAGACACAAAAACTTAAGAAAATACCAAAAGTTATTTTCTTTTCAAAAGTATATTCTTTCTAGATTTCAGCTAAAAACAAATAATAAACAGAAAATAAAAAAATAAATTTTAAAAGTTTACAACATTAAAAGATGATAAATACTATTTAAAAAGTAGAGAAAGAGAGTAGGACTGTGGGATAGGAGAGGATGGGGCTGTAATTTTGAATAGAATGGTCAGAGGAGGTCTACTAGGATTTTCAAGACAAGAT
The DNA here is from genome assembly GCF_054371585.1 of Giraffa tippelskirchi. NCBI lineage: Eukaryota > Metazoa > Chordata > Mammalia > Artiodactyla > Giraffidae > Giraffa > Giraffa tippelskirchi. The sequence continues at coordinate 124,609,871 of NC_137276.1, read as the reverse complement.
TTCATGGAGGCGGGGAAGTGAGCCACGTAGATATCAGGGTTAGATGTTTCCAGACAGAAGAGCAAGGAAATCAATGAGGCTTCAACAGAGATAGCATAGAAAGGGGGATTATAATTGGAGATAAAGTCAGACAGGTAGAGTGCGGGGTGGGTGGGCAATGGTGTGCAGCTTCAGAGTTCATTCTATGGAATTTGGGTTTTACTCTGAGTAAAACAGGCAGGGCTTCCCTGCTATATTCAGATGGTAAAAAACCTGCCTGTAATGCAGGAGACCTGAGTTTGATCCCTGGGTCAGGAAGATCCCCTGGAGAAGGGAATGGCAACCCACTTAATATTCTTGCTTGGGAAATCCCATGGACAGAGGAGCCTGATAGGCTACTGTCCCTGGGATCACAAAGAGTCGGACGCAACTTTCTTTTTCTGACTATACTGAAAACTTAGTCCTGCAATGTGGGAGACATGTGTTCAATTCCTGGGTTGGGAAGATCCTCTGGAGAAGGAAATGGCTGCCCACTCCAGTATTCTGGCCTGGAGAATCCCAGGGATGGGGGAGCCTGGTGGGCTGCTGTCTATTGGGTAGCACAGAGTCGGACACGACTGAAGCGACTTAGCAGCGGCAGAGGCAGCAGCAAGTAAGCTAACAATTTCAGTTTTGAAGATGATAAGCATCTTTACTTTGTTAGAAAAAGTAAATCTTTTGTTCCAGTACTCCTTTTTTGTTCATTTTTATGATTTTTAGTTTTAATTGAAGGAAAACTGTTTTACAATGTTATGTTGGTTTCTGCCATACAAGAACGTGATCAGCCATAAGTGTGTGTGTGTGTATATATATATATATATATTATATATATATTTATCTGCCGTTCCTCTTGAGCCTCCCTCCCATTACACCCCCATCCCACCCCTCTAGGTTATCACAGAGCACTGGTCTGAGCTCCCTGTGTTGTTACAGCACCTTCCCACTAACTATTTTACATATGGTAGTATATATGTCAATGCTACTCTCAATTTGTACCCCCTCTCCTTTCTCTGCTGTGTCCACATGCAAAAGAATGAAGTTATAACACTTCCTAACACCACACACAAAAATAAGCTCAAAGTGGATTAAAGATCTAAATGTAAGGTCAGAAACTTTAAACTCTTAGAGGGAAATGTAGGCAGAACACTCTTACATAAATCTCAGCAAGATCCTCTTTGACCCACCTCCTGGAGTAATGGAAATAAAAACAAATGTTAAAAAATGGGACCTAATTAAATTTAAAAGCTTTTGCACAGCAAAAGAAACTATAAACAAGATGAAAAGACAACCCTCAGAATGGGAGAAAATAATTGCAAACAAAACAACTGACAAAAAATTAATCTCCAAAATATACAAGCAGCTCATGCAGCTCAATATCAGAAAAACAAACAACCCAATTAAAAAATAGAAGACCTAAACAGACATTTCTCAGAAGACATACAGATGGCTAATAAACACATGAAAAAATGTTTAATGCCACTCATTATTAGAAAGATGCACATCAAAACCACAATGAGATACCACCTCACACTAGTCAGAATGGCCATCATCAAAATATGTACAAACAGTAAATGCTGGAGAGGGTATGAGGAAAAGGGAGAAAAAGGAACTCTTTTTTATTGAGGTACAGATGATGTATAATATAAGTTTTAGGTGGACAACATATTATTCACAATTTATAGTTATTATAAAACATTGGTTATTTTCCCTGTGTTGTACAATATATTCTTGTAGTTTATTTTACACATAGCAATTTGTACATTTTCGTCCACTACTCCTACCATGACCTTCCCCCTTCTCCTCTCCCCACTGGTAGCCACTAGTTTGTTCTCTACATCTATGAGTCTGTTTCTTTTTTATTATATCTGCCAGTTTGTTTTCTTTTACCTGCTAGTTTTTTTTTTTTTTTTGCGGGAGGAGGGATTCCATCATTTATTTAAGTATTCACCCTCTTGTTAAATATTTAGATTGCATTCTCATTTTCACCATTGTAAACAGCATTGCAAGGAAGTTTTTTTTTTTTTTTTAATACAAGAAGCTTCGGCTACATTTAGGATTGCCACCTTTCTACTGGTCTTTTCTATACCAAATCCTGTCCACTTATCTTCCAGAGCTGTCTCTTCCACAAATTGATCTGACAGTAGTACAGCAAGTGGATGTCTCCCACTATCTTGTTCCTACTTCCGTATGTACAACACTGCTCAACAGTTATTCACTAGTTATTTCATTTAGGTTCATCTTTCATCCTCAAATATCTGAACACCTTAACCAGGAGAAACAGTCATACCTCTCTTATCCTCTGGTACTACTGATATTTTGGCTGATGATTATTTGTTGTGAGCTGCTTTCCTGTGCACTAGAGGATGTTCAGCAGAATCCTTGGCCTGTACCTAGTAGGTGCCAGTAGCAAATCTCCGTATCCCATAGCACCCACCCCCCAAGTTGTGACAACCAAAATCATCTTTAGACATTGCCTATTGTCTCTTGGGGGACAAAAATCATTCCAGTTTAAGAACCATTGCTTTATATCATATTCTTTAGTCTGGAGTAGAAGAAAACCTTCTTTTTTAGATAATTCAACCAATTTGTTCAGTCAATAATTAATACACATATGAATTAGATTCAGATCTCCAAAATCCTAATATAACACACTAGGTGGCTGCTTGCTCTGTCTTCACTGTCAGTGTTCATAAAGAACGAAGTATTCTAGTTGTTAAGGAGAGAAATCAATGCAAAATTGATCCAAATAACTACCTAGGTAATAATTTTTAATGTTTTTAGAACAAGAATTTCTAAACTACTCTTAGTTACTATAAAACAAGTTTTAGCATTTACCTACTTGTATTACAGTTCTTCTTTAGATGGGTGGTATTACATAAACATCTTAATTTTTTTATTCTCTTGACACTCAAAGCATGGTCCAGAGACCAGAAGTATTGACATAAGCTGGAGCCTCTCAGAAACTCAGAATCTCAGGACCACCCCAGATGGAATCAAAGTCTTTAACAAGATCCCCAGAGATTTGTATACACAGTAAAGCTTGAGAAAGACTTAGTTAGATGATTGTTCTCTCCCACTATTCACTCTAAATTTAGTAAAATAAAATTATCTTCTGCCCGGATAGGACTCTTTCATATTTTTATGCTAGTAATTCTTTTATATTTATCAACTTTTTGAAAATGACAGAAAATTAGATATAGCCAGCAGGATAACAGTGTTTTATTAAAAGTGCTTTGAAACATCAATGAGCTGAATCATGTATTTATCTATTAAGACAAAATTGAGATTTAGCTGGTATATAATTAGCATTTCAATTAATGTAGCTATAAGCACTTCCCTTGTGGCTCAGCTGGTAAAGAATCTGCCTGCAATGCAGAAGACCTGGGCTCAATCCCTGGGTTGGGCAGATCCCCTGGAGGAGGCAAAGGCTACCCACTCCAGTATTCTGGCCTGGAGAATTACATGGACTATATAGTCCATGGGGTCACAAAGAGTTGGACACGACTGAGTGACTTTCACTTTCTTATGTAGATAAACATATTTCAGGAGATTCTTGATCCTTGTTCTTCAATATTTCTTACTTTTTCAATATAATCATGTTCTGCTACCAGATATATTACCTTTGCAATAATTTTGTACAATTTTGATTTTTTTTAAAAAATGGACTTCAGACTTGAGAAGTGGTTTCCATGGCTAACCCATTTTTATATTATGCTTAATGAGTTTTAGGGTCAAATAAACTTTCAAATACAACATCATTTTAAACAAAAATAACTTTCACTTGCAGAATCCCTTCCCTTCCCTCCTGATAATTTTATTCTCAATTTAGCAGTGGTGAGGGCAGCAAACATGATATTGAAAGCCAAAGAAAAAGGAGGAATCATAAGAGCATTTTCTCTGTTTTCATGTTCACCACCTACATTTAAAAAAACACAGTGACTTTCCACAGTGCAGAAATATTAGTGATTGAGTTCAATAAAGTCTTTTCTTTCTTGCCACTGAAATAACTAAAAGATGGTTTTGCCTAGAGCTTCACATTAACTGAGAAATAGATGAGAGAGAGGCAATATGCAAATTTAAAAGGTGACTTTTTTTAGGATCCTTCTCAGTCTCATTTTTGGAATTAAATATCCAGATGATGAAGGAGCAGATGGCCAAAGCCCTGTAGAGTTGGGAAACCTAACATCCTTGTTTTTCTGTGCCCTCAAATCTCCAATTTTAAAATCAAAACACAAGGAGAGAGAATGGATTGGAATGTGAGGCAGCTCCCCAGAGACAGAAGTGTAACTGCTGAGTGTCTCCTGGCCATTTTATCTGCCAAAGGCAAAAACTTAACTGCTCCTGCAGTTCTCTGGTCTCCCCCTGTGAGGATTATATATACATACACCCCAAAGTGCTGTAAAAACCAAATTCCTACCTTGAGTAAAGGGAGACAGAGGAGACTTTGAATGGCAAAGAGAGAACACAGTTCTTTATTTTCTTGTAAAGAATGTAAATGCAAAATAGAAATACATAGGGGAAGATCATGTGAGTAAATATAAATGAGTACAGCATTTGTTGTGATGTAAACATTTACTTTACTTTTGAGTGACAGATGCAGAAAACATTGCCTCCCACACTAGACAGCCAGAGCTTTTCCCCTGCAGATTTACACAGGCTCAATAACCCATCATTACTTCATCTCACAGTCTGTTCTGACCTTTACAGCTTTGCTTCTTTTATCATCTCTTATTCTCCAGTGTCTGATGTCTTTATTTTACAGTTCTACATTCCATCAAACTGAATTCTTCTTATACATTATTAATTCTTTCTCCAATCATCCATATAGCTGTGAACTTATGTGTATTTTCAAAGAACATTTAAGGAACTGAGACTTAGTTGACTTAATAATTAAAGCATATACTAAAAGAATATGTGTGCTTCATAGAGATTTTGTGGATGTCTCTGAAATCCTCTGGTAATATATTTTTCATGAGAATGGAAAGTTTTTTAATATTTAAGAATGAAAAGAGAAATAAAGAACAGACATTAGATAAAGAGAAACAACAAAAAAGAGACAAATCCATAAAAAAAGGATGATATAGACGTACCATTCAGGATACCATTGGCTATAAAAAAAAAAATCTTTAGTGTTTATTCTTTGAATCCTTATTTCTAGTAATTTGGGCTTCCATTTACTGATAGTAATAGGTGAAAATTAACTAGAGAGACTTCAGTTTTCTGCCCTCACATTTGGAAACCCCCCCCAGTAATTTCCTCAACTCTTTTCAATTAAATATCTGCCCCCCTCTCAAAGCAAACATTATTTTTTCTATTAATGTATTTATATTGTTGTTGTTCAGTCACCCAGTCATGTTCGACTCTTTGCGACCCCATGGACTGCAGCACCCCAGGCCTCCTTATTCCTTACCATCTCCTGAAGTTTGCCCAAGTGACAAAAGAAAAAAAAATGTAATAAAGATGCCTGTAAACACACAATGAATTATGCCAACTCTTGGAAATTTTCCTTTGGTTTCAAATTATTAGGTCTCTAAGTGGCATAGATTGTAAAAATTATTGTGCTTTCACTATATTCTGAGATTATGGGAAACTGTGAAACTCTGATGGAAGTTGTGAAAGGGACATCTATTTCCATTTCTCTCCCTAGAATTACAATAGCCCTATAGGTCTCAGTTTTCTCATCTGTAAATAATTGAAAGGACTCAACTAAGTGTTCTCTATGGATCATTTCAGTTTTATTACTTTTTGATTCTCATGTAAATACTTTTTAGATGCCACTTCAATTGAGTAAACACAAAATGTAATAATAAAAAAATTATTCACAGTAAGGATATTTATTCAATATATCCAGTCTTTAAAAGCGTCATTAAATAGTTCATTACTACCTATTTTGTTAAAGAATTTGTGCTAAATTTAAGGTTGCTAAATTTAGCAAATGAAAATATAAGACAGTTGAATTTGAATTTCATATAAATATCAAATAGCTTTTTAGTATAAGTATGTCTCATGCAATGTTTGAAATATGCTCATACTAAAAAAGTATTCACTGTTTATTCTAAATTCAAGTTTAACTGAGGGTTCTATATTTTATCAGGCACTCTAATTACTTTTTCAACCAGTTTATTATAATTCTTCAATAGACAAAATTATACTTTTGTAAAATATTCATTTGCCATTTTTGCCAGTGATTCAGCATAATTATTTTGCAGATATTATTTAAGAAACTCTAAATTTTTCTTGTTTTATTTTCTTGAAAAATTCAGCTAAGAGCACCTACATTATAGTACAGAGAACTATATTCAATATTCTATGATAAACCATACAGGAAAGGAATATTAAAAATGTATATATATATATATATATGAATCATTTTGCTATACAACAGAAGTTAACACATTATAAATCAACTATATTTCAATAAAAAAAGTAAAAAGGATGAGCACAATACCATACTAAATGTCCATAATTTAAAATATTGTTTATGCTCCCACCTATTCAAATCATTCTGATTAATCCGCTGTTCATTCAGTGTCCATCTATGTCTCACGTGAATTTTTCCATTTTTCATAGAATTATAAAGAAATCACACACAACATTAAAAACTGTCCTGTGACATCAAAAACACAATACATAAAAGGAAAAATTAATAATTTGTACCTCATCTAAATGAAAAGCTTTTACTCTGTAAAGACTATGTGAAAAGAATGAAAAGACAAGGTGTCGGCTAGAGACAATATTTGCAAGCCATATATCTGACAAAGGCCTTGCATCAAGAACATGCAAAAAACTCTCAAAACTCCAATTAGAAAATGGAAGAAAAGACATGAAGAGGATATACAGATGGGAAATAACATTAGCCATTAAGAAAATACAAATTCAAACCACAGTGAAATGCTACTACATAACTATCACAAAGGCTAAAAAAGAAAATTATAGTACTATGTTCTGATGAGAATGTAGAAAAACTGTATCACTAATACATTGCTGCTGGACATGTAAAATGATACAGTCACTCTGGAAAATATTTTGGCACTTTCTTACAAAATTAAGCATGTAACTACCATATGACTTAGCCATCACACTCCTGGGCATTTATCCTAAAGAACTGAACACATATTTTCATACAAAAACCTATACATATTTGTTCATAACCTCTTATTTGTAATAGCCAAAATCTGGAAATAGTCCAGATATATCCTTCAATGAGAAATGGTTACACAAACTGATATATCCATACCATGGAATACTACTCAGCAATAAAAGAGAACAAATCTGGTATGTGAAACAATTTGAATGCAAATTAAGAGAATTATGCTGAGAGGATAAAAGCTAATTTAAAAATGTTACATACTATATTATTCCATTTATATATAACATTCTTGAAATAACAAAATTGAGATAGAGAATAGGTTAGTTGTTACCAACGTTTAGGCAAGAGGAAAAGAAAAAGGTGGCTGTGGCTATAAAGGGGCAGTTCATGAGAGTATGTTGTACTGATGGACCAATTCTTTATCTTGATTGTGGTAGTAGTAACAAGAACAAATCTGAGATAAGAATTCACAGAAACACACACACATAGATGAGTGCATGTAAAATAGGTGAAATTTGAATAAACTCTATGGACTATACCAATGTCAATTTCCTGGTTTTGAAAGTGTACTATAATTATGCAAGATGTTACCACTGGAAGAAACTGGGAGAAGCTTAAACCAAAACTCCCTACTCATATGCAATTCTTTGCAACTTTCTGTGAGCCTAAAATTGTTTTAAAATAGAAAGAAAAAACTATCTTGAATAAAATCTTTGAAGGCTTTTGGAGACCCTATATTGAACTATTGACATTTAAAGTAGTTATTGATAGGTATGTACTTAGTGTCTTTTTGTCACTTGTTTTATGTTTTGTTTTGTTTTGTTTTTTGCAGTTCTTTGTTCTTGTCTTCTTCTTCTTTTAGTCTCTTCTCTTATGGTTTGATGATATTTTAGTGTTACATTTGTGCTCTTTTTTCTAGTTTTTGTGAATCTATTGCAGGTTTTTGATTTGTTGTTACCAAAGGATTCATATATATGTTGACCTATTAATTGTATCTATTGTTTTAAACTGAAGGTCGTTTAAGTTCAAATACACTGAGGTCAATCCCTCAAATCTTATGCTGCTTTAACAACTAAGTTTATGTAATACTTTAAATCCTTTGTTGTCATTTCAACAATCTTCACAGCATATTCGCCAAGCGTAGATTCCATCTCAAGAAACTGCTTTCTCTACTCATCCTTAAGAAGCAACTCCTTAACTTTATCATAAAAATGCAACTTATTCACATCATCAAGCTCTACATCTATTTTTCTTGCTACTTCTGTCACATCTATATTTACTTCTGCCACTGAAGTCTTGCACCCCTCAAGGCCATCATGAGAGTTGGAATCAGCTTCTTCTAAACTACTGTTAATGTTGATATTTTAACCTCTTCCCATGAATCAAAAATGTTCTTAATGATGTATAAAACGTGAATTCTTTCCAGAAGCCTTTTAATTTACTTTGCTCAGATCCATCAGAGGAATCATCTATGGCAGTTATTTGTTGTAGTTGTTGTTCAGACACTAATTCATGTCTGACTCTGCAATACCATGGACTACAGCAAGCCAGGTCTGTCCCTCACCATCTCCCAGCATTCACCCAAGTTCATGTCCATTGAATTGGTGATGCCATCCAACCATCTCATCCTCTGCCACACTCTCCTTCTTTTGCCTCTAATCTTTTCCAGCATCAGGGTCTTTTCCAATAAGCTGGCTCTTAGCATAGGTGGCCAAAGTATTAGAGCTTCAGCATCAGTCCTTCCAATGAGTATTCAGGGTTGATTCCCCTTAAGATTGACTAGTTTGATCTCCTTGCTATCCAAGGGACTCTCAAAGAGTCTTCAGCACCTCAGTTCAAAGGCATCAATTCTCTGGCACTCAGCCTTCTTTATGGTCCAACTCTCATATTCATACATGACAAATGGAAAAGTGAAAATGAAAATCACTCAGTTGTGTCCAACTCTTTGGGACCCCATGGACTATACAGTCCACAGAATTCTCCAGGCAAGAATACTGGAGTGGGTAGCCTTTCCCTTCTCCAGGGGATCTTCCCAACCCAAGGATTGGACCTAAGTCTCCCACATTGCAGGCAGATTCTTTACCAGCTGAGCCACAAGGGAAGCCCAGGAATACTGGAGTGGGGAGCCTATCCCTTCTCCGGGGGATCTTCTCGACCCAGGAATCAAACTGGGGTCTCCTGCATTGCAAGTGGATTCTTTACCAACTGAGCTATCAGGGAAGCCCTAACTACTGGAAATACCATAGCTTTGATTATACTGACCTTTGTCAGCAAAGTGATGTCTTTGCTTTTTAATATGCTGTCTAGATTTGTCACAGCCTTCCTTCCAAAAAGCAAGCAACTTCTAATATCATGGTTGTGGTCACCATCCACAGTGATTTTGTAGCCCCAAAAGAGAAAAAAATCTGGTGGGTTATAGCCTTATGAAATGTATTTCTTAAATAATAAGGCTTGAAAGTCAAAATTACTCAATGACCCATGGCTGTAGACTAGCTGTTGTATTCACAGGAATAAAAAAATATTAATCTCATTGTACATCTCTGTCAAAGCTCTTGGGTAACCAGGTGTATTGCCAATCAGCAACAAAAAGGATTATTTTCTCTGAGCAGTAGATCTCAAAAGTAGGCTTAAAATATTCAGCAAACTATGTTCAGCAAACAGATGTGCTGTCATGCAGATTTTGTTAGTTCATCTACAAAGCACAGGCAGAGTAGATGTGCATAATTATTAATGCCCTTACATTGTTGGAATGGTAAATGAAACGATCATTGGCTTCAACTTCAAGTCACCAGCTGCATTAGCCCCTAACAAGAGTCAGCCTGTTCTTTGAAGCCAGGCATTGACTTCTCTCTATGAAAGTCCTAGATAGCATCTTCTTCCAACACAAGGCTGTTTTATCTACACTGAAATGCATTATTTAATATAGCCAACTTCAGTAATTATCTTCACTACATCATCTAGATAACTTGCTGCAGCTTCTATATCAGCACTTGCTGTCTCACCTTGTACTTTTATGTTATGGATATGGCTTCTTCCTTTAAACCTCATGAACCAACCTCTGCTACCTTCCAACTTTTCTTCACTGCTTCCTCATATCCCTCAGCCTTCATTGAACTAAAGTGTGTAAGGGTCTGACTCTGCATTAGGCTTTGGCATAAGGGAATATTGTGGCTGACTGGATCTTCCAACCAGACCAATAAAACTTCCTCCATATCAGCAATAGGCTTTTTTGCTTTCTTATTATTCATGTGTTCATGAGAGTAGAACTTTTAATTTCCTTTGAGAACTTTTCCTTTGCAGTCACCAGTCAGCTGTTTGGCACAAGAGGCCTCACTTTTGGCTTAACTCAGCTTTTGACATGCCTTCTTCACTGAACTTAATCATATTTAGCTTTTGATTTACTTTCCATAAAGTGAGAGATGTGCAATTCATTCTTTCACTTGAACACTTAGAGACCACTGTATGGTTATTCATTTGTCTGATTTCAGTATTATTGTGTCTCAAGGAATAGAGAGGCCCAAGGAGAGGGAGAGAGATTGGGAAATGGCCAATCAATAGACCAGTCAGAACACACATAATGTTTGTCAATTAATTTTGCCATCTTTTATTCATGGTGCCAGGACAATGACAGTACTGACATCAAAAATTGCTGACCACAGATCAATGTAACAAGCATAATAACGAGAAAATTTGAAATATTGTGAGGATTACTAAAATGTGACACTGAGATACAAAGTGAGAAAACACTGTTGGAAAAGTGTCACAGATACACTTGCTTGATGCAGAGTTGCCACAAACCTTCAATTTGTACAAAACATATTATCTGCAAAGCACAATAAAATGAGGTATGTCTATATGGAGTATGGATGTGAGAGTTGGACTGTGAAGAAAGCTGAGTGCCGAAGAATTGATGCTTTCAAACTGTGGTGTTGAAGAAGACTCCTGAGAGTCCCTTGGACTGCAAGGAGATCCAACCAGTTCATCCTAAAGGAGATCAGTCCTGGGTGTTCACTGGAAGGACTGATGTTAAAGCTGAAACTCCAATACTTTGGCCACTTCATGCGAAGAGCTGACTCATTGGAAAAGATCCTGATGCTGGGAAGGATTGGGGACAGGAGGAGAAGGGGACGACAGAGGATGAGATGGCTGGATGGCATCACCGACTCGATGGACATGGGTTTGGGTGGACTCCTGGAGTTGGTGATGGACAGGGAGGCGTGGTGTGCTATGATTCATGGGGTCGCAAAGAGTCGAACACGACTGAGCGACTGAACTGAACTGATATGGAGTAAAGTAGGAACTCTCATTCTTTTTCATGTGGCTATTCAGTTGCCTTAGAACTATCTGACAAAGATGCTATTATTTTCCCATTAAATGACCTTAGCACCCTTGTTGAAAATCAATTGGCCATAGGTGTTTGGGTTTATTTCTGGATTCTCAATACTATTAATTGTTCCACATATCTAGTCTTATGCTAGCACCATTCTGCTTGGTTTTTTTAAAGGAGTTTATTAGCAAGTTTTTAATTTGGGGAGCACAAGTCCTCCAACTTCATTTTTTCTTTTTCAATATTGCTTTTGGCTATGTTGTGTCTTCTGCAATTCAATATAAATTTGAAGATTGGCTTTTCCGTTTTCTCTAAAATGTCCATTGGAGTTATGATAAATATTGCACTGACTCTGTAGATCATTTGAGAAAGTATTGCCATATTAACAATATTGTTCTTCAATCCATGAACATGGGATGCCTTTTAATTTAATTAAATGTTTAATTTCTTTCAGCAATGTCTTATAGTTTTCAATTTGTAGCACTTTCACCTCAGTTAAATTTATTCTTAAGTATTTTATTATTTTGGATGCTATTATGTAGAAATTGTGTTGTTAAGTTTCTTTGGACTGTTCATTGCTAGTATATAAAAACACAACTGAGGTTTTTATGTTTATCTTGTGCCCTGTCACTTTGCAGAATTTCTTTATTAGCTCTAATAATTTTTTGGTTGATTCTTTGTGATGTCTGACATATAGAAACAAGGCTGTGGTTCATGTGATCAGTTTGACTAGTTTTCATTCTGTCTGCCCTCTGAAGGATAAGGATAAGAGGCTTATGGAAGCTTCCTAATGGGAGAGACTGACTGAAGGGGAAACTGGGTTTGGTTCTGATGGGCAGGTCCAGGCTTAGTATATCTTTAATCCAATTTTCTGTTGATGGGTGGGGCTGTGTTCCCTCCCTGTTGTTTGACCTGAGACAAAACTATGGCGGAGGTAATGAAGATAATGGTGACCTTCTTCAAAAGGTCCTGTGCAAGCACTGCCGCTATCAGTGCCATCAACTCTGCAGCAGGCCACCTCTGACCTATGCCTCTGCCAGAGACTCCTGGACACTCACAGGAAAGTCTGGGTCAGTCTCTCATGGGGTCATTGCTCCTTTCTCCTGGGTCCTGGTGCACACAAGGCTTTATTTGTGCCCTCCAAAAGTCTATTTCCCCAGTCCTGTGTAAGTTCTGGCATCTTTATGGTGGGGTTAATGGCAACCTCCTCCTAGAGGGCTTATGCCACACCCAGGTCTGCTGCATTCAGAGCCCCTGCCCATGCGGCAGGTCACTGCTGACCTGTACCTCTGCAGAAGACACTCAAACACTCAAAGGCAGGTCTGGCTCAGTCTCTGTGGGGTCTCCTGGTGCACACAGGTCTTGTTTGAGCCATCCAAGCGTCTCTGGCAGGTATTGGGTTTGATTCTAATTGTGATTTCACCCCTCCTATCATCTTGCTGGAGCTTCTCCTTTGCCCTTGGACATGGGGTATCTTTTTTGGTGGGATCCAACTATCTCCTATTGATGGCTGTTCAGCAGCGAATTGTAATTTTGGAGTTCTCACAGGAGAAGATGAGCGCACAACCTTCTACTCCAACACCTTGTGAAAAAGATGTCTTTTTCTTGCCTAACTTAATGAAACTATTACCCATGCCGTGTAGTGCCACCTAAGACAGATGGGTCATGGTGGAGAGTTCTAACAAAATGTGATCCACTGAAGAAAGAAATGGCAAACCACTTCAGTATTCTTTCCTTGAGAACCCCATGAATGGTATGAAAAGGCAAAAAGATAAGACACTGAAAGGTGAACTCCCCAGGTCGGCAGGTGCCCAATATGCTACTGGAAAAGAGTGGAGAAATAACTTCAGAAAGAATGAAGAGACAGAGTCAAAGAAAAAACAAGGCCCAGTTGTGGATGTGACTGGTGATGGAAGTAAAGTCCGATGTGTAAAGAGCAATATTGCATAGGAACCTGCAATGTTAGGTTCATGAATCAAGGTAAATTGGAAGTGGTCAAAGGAGAAGGAAATGGCAGCCTACTCCAGTATTCATGCCGGGAGAATCCCATGAACAGAGGAGCCTGCAGGCTACAGTCCATGGGGTCTCCAGAGTTGGACATGACTCAGTGACTAAAAACAGCAGATGGCAAGAGTGAACATCAACATTTTAGGAATCAGTCAACTAAAATGGACCAGAAAGCATGAATTTAATTCAGATGGCCATTATATCTACTACTGTGGGCAAGAATCCCTTAGAAGAAATGGAGTAGCCATCATAGACAACAAAAGAGTACAAAGGGCAGTAGTTGGGTGCAATCTCAAAAGTGACAGAATGATCTCTGTTCATTTCCAAGGCAAACCATTAAATATCACAGTAAGCCAAGACTAAGCCCCAACCAGTAATGCTGAAGAAGCTAAGTTGAATGGTTTTTTGAAGACCTACAAAACCTTCTAGAACTAATACTCAAAAAAGATGTCCTTTTCATCATAGGGGACTGGAATGCAAACGTAGGAAGCCAAGAGATACCTGGAGTAATAGGCAGATTTGGCCTTGGAGTACAGAATGAAGCAGGGCAATGCTAACAGAGTTCTGCCAAGAGAATGCACTGGTCATAGCAAACATCCTCTTCCAACAACATAAGAGAAGACTCTACACATGGATATCACCAGATGGTCAATACTGAAATCAGATTGATTATATTCTTTGCAGCCAAACATGGAGAAGCTCTATGCAGTCAGCAAAAACAAGACCAGGAGCAGACTGTAGCTCAGATCATGAACTCCTTATTGCCAAATTCAGACTTAAATTGAAGAAAGTAGGGAAAACCATTAGACCATTCAGGTATTAAATCAAATTCCTTATGATTATACAGTGGAAGTGACAAACAGATCCAAGGGATTAAATCTGATACAGTGTCTGAAAACTATGGATGGAGGTTTGTGACATTGTACAGGAGGCAGTGATCAAGACCATCCCCCCCAAAAAAGAAGTACAAAAAGGCAAAATGGTTGTCTGAGGAGGCCTTACAAATAGCTGAGAAAAGAAGAGAAGTGAAAGGCAAAGGAAAAAAGGAAAGATATACCATACCCATTTGAATGTAGAGTTCCAAAGAATGGCAAGGAGATATAAGAAAGCCTTCCTCAGCGATCAATGCAAAGAAATAGACGAAAACAATAGAATGGGAAAGACTGGAGATCTCTTCAAGAAAATTAGAGACATCAAGGGAACATTTCATGTTAAGATAGGCATAATAAAGGACAGAAATGATACGGACCTAACAGAAGCAAAAGATATTAAGAAGAGGTGGCAAGCATACACAGAACTATACAAAAAACATCTTCATGACCCAGATAACCACGATGGTGTGATCACTCACCTAGAGCCAGATAACCTGGAATGTGAACTCAAGTGGGCCTTAGGAAGTATCACTACGAACAAATCTAGTTGAGGTGATGGAACTCAAGTTGAGCTATTTCAAATCCTAAAAGATAATGCTGTGAAAGTGCTGCACTCAATATGGTAGCAAATTTGGAAAACTCAGCAATGGTCACAGGACTGGAAAAGGTCAGTTTTAATTCCAATCCCAAAGAAAGGCAATGCCAAAGAATGTTCAAACTACCACACAATTGCAGTCATCTCACACACTAGCAAAGTAATGCTCAAAATTCTCCAAGGATGCTTCAACAGTACATGAACCATGAACCAGATGTTCAAGCTGGATTTAGAAAAGGCAGAGGAACCAGAGATCAAATTGCCAACACCCACTGGAACATAGAAAAAGCAAGAGAATTCCAGAAAAACATCTACTTCTGCTTTATTGAATACACCAAAGCCTTTGACTGTGTAAATCACAACAAACTGTGAAAAATCCTGAAAGAGATGGGAATACCAGACCACCTGACCTGCCTCCTGAGGAATCTGTACACAGGTCAAGAAGCAACAGTTAGAACTGGACATGGAACAACAGACTGGTTCCAAGTTGAGAAAGGATTAAGTCAAGGATGTGTATTGTCACCCTGCTTATTTAACTTATATGAAGAGTAAATCATGTGAAATGCTGGGCTGGATGAAGCACAAGCTGGAATCAAGATTGCAGGGAGAAACCTCAATAACCTCAGATACGCAGATGACACCACCCTTATGGCAGAAAGTGAAGAAGAACTAAAGAGCCTCTTGATTAAAGTGAAAGAGGAGAGTAAAAGTGTTGGCTTAAAACTCAACATTCAGAAAACTAAGATCTTGGCATCCGGTCCCATCACTGCAAGGCAAATAGATGGGCAAACACTGGAAACAGTGAGAGATTTTATTTTTCTGGGCTCCAAAATCACTGCAGATGGTGACTACAGCCATGTACTTAAAGACGCTTGCTGCTTGGAAGAAAAGCTATGACCAACCAAGGCAGCATATTAAAAAGCAGAGGCATTAGTTTGCCAACAAAGGTCCATCTAGTCAAAGCTATGGTTTTTCCAGTAGTCATGTATGGATGTGAGAGTTGAACTATAAAGCTGAGGGCTGAGGAATTGACACTTTTGAACTGTGGTGTTGGAGAAAACTCTTAAGAGTCTTTTGTACTGCAAGGAGATCCAACCAGTCAATCCTAAAGGACTTCAGTCCTGAATATTCATTGGAAGGACTGATGCGGAAGCTGAAACTCCAATACTTTGGCCACCTGTTGTGAAGAACTGACTCATTGGAAAAGACCCTGGTGCTGTGAAAGATTGAAGGCAGGAGGAGAAGCGGATGACAGAGGATGAGATGGTTGGATGATATCACCGCCTCAATGGACATGATTTGAGTGCACTCCGGGAGTTGGTGATGGACAGGGAAGCCTGGTGTGCTGTAGTCCATGGGGTTGCATAGAATCAGACACGACTGAGCAACGAACTGAACTGAACCAACTTTGAACTAGGCATCTAGTTTTCCTTCTTTTCTTCCATTTGGACCCCCTAGCACTTTCTTCTTTTCCTTAAGCATTTTGAGAAAAGATTTAGAAGTTGTAGAATGCAAATGTACAGATTCAGAACAAGATCAAGTTGGACTTTCTTTTATCCAGCCAGTGCTTTCAGGATCTCTTCAGTTCTCTGGGCTTTCTCACTTGTTCCCTAATCTTCCCTTATCTTTTATAAGCAAATGGAAATAATTATTCCAACACAACAGACTGAATTTTAATGAGACAGATAAGTTTCAAATCAGCTAAGTTGCCATTTCTTTTTTTTCTTTCTTTCAATGTTTTTTCATTTCCTAAAACTATTGAAAAACATTTACTTCTTTCTCACCATTCTTTATTCTTTAAATGAGAACAGATCATGACCTAAAGGACTAAATGGGTGAGATTACTCTGAGTACCATTGAAAAAGACAGGAATTTTGGAGATGATGATCACTTTACTAGAGCGCCAGAGTGTAGAATAATGAAATGTGAAACAGAGAATGCAAAACTACTCTACACACATTCATGTGGTTGAATAGGGTAACTGCCCAAGGATATTTTGGAGGAGAGAAAGCACTCCCCTCCAACCTCCACTCTATAAAATATTATATGTCCAACATTCTTGGTAATTTTGACTAATAGATTTGTAAGATTCTTGTAAGAGAAAGAATTTTGATGATTAAAAAAGTTGTCATTTAGTCTGTTCATAACAGACTCTCCATTACCATCACTATCAGAGTCTTGGGAATAAAATAAGGACATTAGAGCACTTTTTGCCAGTCACCAGTAGCAGACCCAAGAGGCTCTTGTTCCCACAGAGAGACAAGGGCAATTAGACTTACTGTTCACCACCCTTCAAAAAACTCTCAAGTAATTTCCAGTAACAGACTTAAAACCTATTTTCCCTCCTTAGCCATTGAATATGATAAATTCAAAGACTTCCAGAGCAAGAATGTATAAGAAGCCCTAATTGTTAAAACTGGATTTTTAGCAAAGCTTTTGCATTTTTTCCAGTGCTCAATAGGATTAAATATTCATCAGCTGAAATGAACAAATGCCTGCAAACCCAGTGCCCTGTGTACTTACTTCATGGCTTCCCAAACATTTACACTGCTAACAAACTACTTATTGTAGGAATGTTGGGGGATTCAGAGTATCTAATATTCAGCCCTAGTGGCTCAGTGGTAAAAAATCCACCTTCAGTACAGGAGACCAGGATTCGATCCATGAGTCAGGAAGATCTCCCAGAGAAGGAAATAGCAACCCATTCCAGTATTCTTTTCTGGTAAATCCCATGGACAGGGGAGTCTGGTGGGCTATAGTCCATGGGGTTGCAAAAGAGTTGAAAATGACTGAAAGAATAAACAACAATATTCAGCAGCATTAACAAAATTTTTAGAAGCACACATAAAGACTTGGCACACAATCCTGCACACTGGAATGTGAAGATCATAAAAAAAAGAGAGAGAGACTAATTTCCTTGCTTCCTTCTGCTATCCTAGATCCAACCTAAGGTCACTGTCTACTTCTAATTTCCAGTAGAATCGGAGAAAGCAGCAAAGCTCAGACCTGGGATCACTAGAACAAGCATCAGCTGAAAATTATTAGTAAGTAGATGTAACATGTAGTAGTATCCACAAGACTGGAATTAACAACAAATGAAGTAAATCAACAATATAGATACAAAGTCCTAGGATACATTGCTGCCCTGAGAGGTTTTTATTGTTATCATCCAAAAAATTTCACTATAAAATGTCTGTTTTTCATAATAACTTAATTTCAGTGTAAAAATATTTATGTGTGCAAATACAGGCATTTCCCTCTGACAAATGGCTTATATTCTAATAATTAGTTAATAAACCATATAAAGCAAGGCCAACAGTCAGGTCACAAATAAAGTCACATATTCTATATATTGAATAGTGGTTTTCCAAAACAATTGCTAAATTTTCATCCAGCATTGAATATTTATGAACCCTTTAACTGATAGTGGATCTTATCACAACTTCTTAACTCTAAAAATAAATCGCTTTTTTTAAAAAGTCTTTCAAAAATAGAAAGCATTTTAAAAATATCTGGTATGATTTGTTCCTTTTATGATTTTGAGCAGCTGTTATGAATATTCTCTTGGTAATATGCTGATAATTTTTTAGATGGTGTGGGACATGGGATTGTACAGGCACTGCTCACTGTTTTTATTCACTTATCAAGTCTTTTGAAGTTGAGTGAAACAAAGGCAGCTACAAAATCTCCATAGCAGAATTCCATGAGAACTTTCAAACAAAATTATTTAGTAAATGAAAGCCAGAGTTCCTCTTCTGATAGTCTTATCCTCCAAAACTGCATTTTTTTGTTGCTGTTGTCAGTGACTTGTGCAGACTTTCCCTTTAAAAAAAAAATTGATCCTAATGCCTATAAAATTATCTGAAAATCAGAAATACATGAAATAGATTACTGCTGCTGCTGCTGCTAAGTCGCTTCAGTCGTGTCTGACTCTGTGCGACCCCATAGATGGCAGCCCACCAGGATCCTCTGTCCCTGGGATTCTCCAGGCAAGAACACTGGGTGGGTTGCCATTTCCTTCTCCAATGCATGCACGCATGCTAAGTCGCTTCAGTCGTGTCTAATTCTGTGCGACCCTATGGACAGCAGCCCACCAGGCTCCCCCGTCCAAGGGATTCTCCAGGCAAGAATACTGGAATGGGTTGCCATTTCCTTCTCTGACAGAGATTACTAAGTGTTATTAAATCCAGTACTGGGCTAGACTTTCTATTGACTGAGCCATATAAAAAATTTTAGAGGAAGAGGTTAACTTGTAGACTTGTGTCCTGTAGAGATGTGAAGTATACAGTATAATTCTCCCCAGCTGCCAAAGATGGCCACATCCTAATCCTTGAAACCTGTGGATATATTATCTTACCTAGTAAAAGGGATTTTGCAGATGTAACTAAATTAAGAGATGGAAAGATAAGCCCAGTTTGTCTAGGAGGGCCCAATGTTCAGGCTAGTGTCTTGATCTTTCAGAAATTTTGCATAATGTTGTATTGAATAAAACCTAGGCAAATAAAATACTGATGTGTATATTTAAAATTTCAATATATATTTGAAGACTTTCTTGAGTACATTTCAGATGCTTTGAATTTTAATTTTCAATGAACATTTTATATTTATGTTTTACATTTATATTCAGAACTTCAGAGGGTTTGGGAGCAGAATTGTGCTTTATGGGGAGCTGTAGCCAGAGAAGTAGTGGTTATACAGTTTTCTTGCCAATGAATAGATAGATGTCTTATGATTCACTTGACATTAGCATAGTACATCTGCATTCTTGAAGGAAATCCAATCATAAGTGACTTTCTGAATTTGACTCTATATCTTTCCCTGTAGTCTCCTAAGTCAAGGATATATTTACACAGATCTCATCGATTTCAATTGTAGAATTGAAAAAAGAAATGAAGTAAAAATTCCCAAGGTCATTTTCAGATCTAAGTCTCCATACATCATTTTTTATTTGGTCCAGGCAACAAGAAAGTAGTCAGCGAGTTTAATGTTTGCTTTCACTACTTAGGTCACTTAATAAACATTTATTGAGTTCCTGCTGTGTGCCTGACACTGTTCTAGGCACAAAGGTTATGGCAATAACCAACAGGCTTTACTGTTATAGAGCTTAATTGCTAGTGGAATAGGAAGAAAATAAATACATAAATAAATATAACTATAATGTCAAGTTGCATAATCATTACTAAAAATATTTAGCAGGATAAGGAGGAAATAAGAATCTACTC
Organism: Giraffa tippelskirchi; assembly: GCF_054371585.1. Taxonomy (NCBI): domain Eukaryota; kingdom Metazoa; phylum Chordata; class Mammalia; order Artiodactyla; family Giraffidae; genus Giraffa; species Giraffa tippelskirchi. The sequence goes on along the minus strand of NC_137276.1, from coordinate 124,589,740 downwards.
CAATATCTCAAACATCTCTTCTTTTAGAATTATTTTTAATCTGTATTATTTTTATAGCATTTCAAATTTTACACTTATTATATCCTGAGCTCTTTTTATTATTCTTCTTCTTTACAATTATACCAGTTCTTTGGCTTCTTGCATCTATTTTTAAATGGAGTTTCCACTTGAATTATTCTGAATTATTAACTAGTTCAACACCTTCAGAGGATATTAAGTATATAATATACTAAGTATATTAAGTCAATGCTAAGAGGCTTCAGTCAAAAAATGCCACCATTTTTAGTGCTCTTGACAACATAGATGAAGAGACAAACACTAATGGTATAGTAAATAAAATCTGAAGCATGAATTTAGCAATGCAAACTTTATGTTTCTATGTTAGCATTTCCAATGGATCTTGTTCTATGAGGCCAAAAATTGTTAGCCCACAGTAATTCTTCCTTCTCTGAGAATAATTCCTGGCAAGAAGGGCTGGACCACTAATAGCTCTGCCTTGCTACATCACCCTACATTCAGCTTACTTTATCTGAAAGGTCCAGCAGTGGACCCCTGATGTGAATTGAACCAATCATATTCTTTTTTTCTTTCTCAGGACTATGATATTCATAATAAAGGGACCCAGAAGCAGAACAGTGTTAGAACTGAGTCATTTTAAATGACAATTGTTCAGATATGGTCTGTAAGGTAATATACTTCCTGATTCTTCATTATCCATTTCTCTTGGGGTTCATGAGATAGCCTAATATTATTCAAAAAATTCACTTTCTAATTTAAACTAGTGAGAGTCCTTTATATTACTTGATTTTGCCACAGATAACATCCTGTTAAATGGTGAAAGACTGAAAGCTTTTTCCCCTAGATCAGGAATAAGAAGAATGCTCACTTTTGCCACTACTATTCAACATCATCTTTGAAGTCCTAGAGAGAGCAATTTGGCAAGAAAAAGAAATAAAATGTACCCATATTGAAATGGAAGAAGTAAAATCATCTCTATTCACAGATGTCCTATTTCTATATGTAGGACATCACAAAGAATCAACCATAAAAGAAATTATTAGAGCTAATAAAGAAGTTCAACAAAGGGGTGGGGCACAAGATAAACTTAAAAGCTCAGCTGTGCTTCTTATACACTTCTAGCCATGTGTCGTCCAGTAGGGTAGCCACCAGCCACTTGTAGTTAGTGAGCACTTGAAGTGTAGCTAATTTAAATTATGTGCTGTTAGTGTAAAATATACCTCAGATTTCAAGGACAATATGGAAAAAAATCCCAATAATTTTTATATTGATTCTGTACTGAAATGCTAATATGTTGTATATGTTGGGTTATACAAAATATGTTATAAAATTAATTTTATCTGTTTTTTTTACCTTTTTAATGTGGCTACTAGAAAACTTAAAATTACTTATAAGGCCCAGGCTCACATTATCTTTCTATTAAACAGCACTGCCTCTATATTCTGTGGAAGGACATAATCCCATTAAAAAGAAAATTGGACAACTCTGAGTCCTAAAACTTCCTCAGTATGGCTTTTAAATGATTACAAATGTAACATGCTGGAAAATGTAGCCAAGCTGAATATGCATACTGAATTCAGAACTCTCTAGTCAGCCTCCTCTCATTCTGGAACTGTCAATGCAGGGACAACTGTCCTTCCTGCCTTAGCCCTTCTTTCCATAAGGGTGCATTTAGCATTTTAATCCTTGGGCTAAAGTCTTTCTGCTACTACTAATAAAAATGACATAACTCCATGAGTAATTTATGTAGTTATCATGAACTTTTGTTTGTTTGTTTGTTTTGTTTTTTGTTGTTGTTGTTGTTTTTTAATACATTTATTTATTTTAGTTGGGGGCTAATTACTTTACAATATTGTAGTAGTTTTTGCCATACATTGACATGAATCAGCCATGGGTTTACATGTGTTCCCCATCCTGAACCCCCCTCCCACCTCCCTCCCCATCCCATCCCTCTGGGTCATCCCATTGCCCCAGCCCTGAGCATTTGTCTCATGCATCGAACATATCATGAACTCTTTTGAGAACTTTTCGAAGATTCAAGGAATAAATTTCTCTCCCTTTATGTTATGTTTAGGTCAAAAAGGAAAATCATAAGGTCTCTGAAAAATCAGGGACCAGCTATCTTAGAATGCACATTATAAGCTATCTCATTTTTATATAGATTCCCAAATACAGTGCCACCAACAAACTGACATTCCCTCCATGTAGGTAGATTAAAATACTTAAGAGACTTCTAAATGGTCTTAGCTGTTCCACTGGGAATTACATTGACTCCATTCCAAAAACAATTTCCCTTTTACTCTTTATGTTAGAAGCTAGCTTTCTTTTCATCATGGCACCCATCACTATCTGACATATAACCTGTATTTGTTTACTTCCTTTTTGTCAAACTCCTACTGTAGAATACAAGGGCAGGGACTTTCCTTTATTCATTGCTGTATTCCTCCATTAGTAATAGTATCTGATGCATACTTATTTCTCAATAAACATAGGTTATTCACTGAGAGAATGAATAGTACTTTTATGGAAACCACTATGGTTCTTTACTCTAATTCAGTACTCCAAATTCAGTACTCTAATGTCGCCGTTGGCTAGTCTTAGGTTGTAGAACCCACTGTATTTATAAGAAAAGTTGCCATTCAGAGACAAAATTAAATGTCTGTATTCTACTGATTTTCCATTTTCTCTCTCTGATAGAATGAAAATGAAACTCTCAGTAAAACAACAACAACAAATTGTCTCTGGGCATTTGACACAAAGAAAAGGAGTACAGTAGCAAGAAAACTGAAACTGCATTCAATTAGCTAAGAAATTTTCCATTCAGTTCAGTTCAGTCACTTAGTAATGTGAGACTCTTTGCAACCCCATGGACGGCAGCACGCCAGGCCTCCCTGTCCATCACCAACTCCAGGAGTTTACCCAAACTCATGTTCATTGAGTGGGTGATGCCATCTAACCATCTCATTCTCTGTCATCCCCTTCTCCTCCTGCCTTCAATCTTTCCCAGCATCAGAGTCTTTTCAAATGAGTCAGTTCTTAGCATCAGCTGGCCAAAGTATTGGAGTTTCAGCTTCAGCATCAGTCCTTCCAATAAACACTAAGGACTGATCTCCTTTAGGATGGACTGGTTGGATCTCCTTGCAGGTCAAGGGACTCTCAAGAGTCTTCTCCGACACCACAGTTCAAAATCATCAATTCATTGGTGCTCAGCTTTATTTATATTCCAACTCTCACATCTACACATGACTACTGGAAAAACCATTGCCTTGACTAGATGGAACTTTGTTGGCAAAGTAATGTCTCTGCTTTTTAATGTGCTGTCTAGGTTGTTCATAACTTTCCTTCAAAGGAGCCATCATCTTTTAATTTCATGGCTGCAGTCACCATCTGCAGTGACTTTGGAGCCCCCCAAAATAAAGTCTGCCTCTGACTCCACTGTTTCTCCATCTATTTGCCAGGAAGTGATGGGACTGGATGCCATGATCTTAGTTTTCTCATTGTTGAGGTTTAAGCCAACTTTTTCAGTCTCCTCTTTCATTTTCATCAAGGGGCTCTTTAGTTCTTCACTGTCTGCCATAAGGGTGGTGGCATCTGCATATCTGAGGTCATTGACATTTCTCCTGGCAATCTTGATTCGAGCTTGTGCTTCATCCAGCCCAGTGTTTCTCAAGATGTACTCTGGATATAAGTTAAATAAGCAGGGTGACAATCTGCAGCCTTGAGGTACTCCTTTTCCTATTTGGAACCAGTCTGTTGTTCCATGTCCAGTTCTAACTGTTGCTTCTTGACCTGCATACAGATTTCTCAAGAGGCAGGTCAGGTGGTCTGGTATTCCTATCACTTTAAGAATTTTCCACAGTTTTTTGTGATCCACACAGTCAAAGGCTTTGGTATAGTCAATAAGGCAGAAATAGATGTTTTTCTGGAACTCTGTTGCTTTTTCAATGATCAGCAGATGTTGGCAATTTGATCTCTGGTTCCTCTGCCTTTTCTAAAACCAGCTTGTACATCTGGAAGTTTATGGTTCACATACTGTTGAGGCTTGGCTGGAGAATTTTGAGCATTATTTTACTAGCGTGTGAGATGCCTGCAATTGTGCAGTAGTTTGAGCATTCTTTGGCATAACCCCTCTTTGGGATTGGAATGAAAACTGAACTTTTCTAGTCCTACGACCACTGCTGAGTTTTCCAAATTTGCTAGCATATTAAGTGCAGGAGTTTACAGCATCATCTTTTAGAATTTGAAATCACTCAACTGGAATTCCATCACCTCTACTAGTTTTGTTCATAGTGACGCTTCCTGAGACCTACTTGACTTCACATTCCAGGTTGTCTGACACTAGGTGAGTGATCACATCATCGTGGTTATCTGGGTCATGAAGATGTTTTTTGTATAGTTCTTCTGTGTATTCTTGCCACCTCTTCCTAATATCTTTTGCTTCTGTTAGGTCTGTATCATTTTTGTCCTTTATTGTGCCTATCTTTACATGAAATGTTCCTTTGGTGTCTCTAATTTTCTAGAAGAGATCTCTAGTCTTTCCCATTCTATTGTTTTCCTCTATTTCTTCGCACTGATCACTGAGGAAGGCGTTCTTATCTCTCCTAGCTATTCTTTGGAATTCTGCATTCAAATGGTTATATCTTTCCTTTTTTCCTTTCCCTTTCACTTCTCTTCCTTTCACAGCTATTTGAAAGGCCTCCTCAGATAGCCATTTTGCTTTTTTGCATTTCTTTTTCTCAGGAATGGTCTTGATCTCTGTGTCCTGTACAATGTCACGAACCTCCATCCATAGTTCATCAGGCACTCTACAGATCTAGTCCCTTAAATCTATGTCTCATTTCCACCATGTAATCATAAGGGATTTGACTTAGGTCATACCTGAATGGTCTAGTGGTTTTCCCTACTTTCTTCAATTTTAGTATGAATTTGGCAATAAGGAGTTCATGATCTGAGCCACAGTCCGCTCCCAATCTTGTTTTTGCTCACTGCATAGAGCTTCTCCGTCTATGGCTGCAGAGAATATAATCAATCTGATTTCACTGTTGACCATCTGGTGATGTCCATGTGTAGAGTCTTCTCTTGTGTTGTTGGAAGAGGGTGTTTGTTGTGACCAGTGCGTTCTCTTGGCAAAACTCTATTAGCCTTTGCCCTGCTTCATTCTGTACTCCAAGGCCAAATTTGCCTGTTACTCCAGGTGTTTCTTGACTTCCTACTTTTGCATTCCAGTCCCCTATAATGAAAAGGACATCTTTTATGGGTGTTAGTTCTAAAAGGTCTTGTAGGTCTTCATAGAACTGTTCAACTTCAGCTTATTCAGCATTACTGGTTGGGACATAGACTTGCCTTACCGTGATATTTAATGGTTTGCCTTGGAAATGAACAGAGGTCATTCTGTCATTTTTGAGATTGCATCCAAGTAATGCATTTGAGACTCTTTTGTTGCCTATTATGGCTACTCCCTTTCTTCTAAGGGATTCTTGCCCACAGTAGTAGGTATAATGGGCATTTGAGTTAAATTCATCCATTCCAGTCCATTTTAGTTCACTGATTCCTAGAATGCCGACATTCACTCTTGCCATCTCCTGTTTGACCACTTCCAATTTGCCTTGATTCATGGACCTAACATTCCAGGTTCCTATGCAATATTGCTCTTTACAGCATCAGACCTTGCTTCTATCACCAGTCATGTCCACAACTGGGTGTTGTTTTTGCTTTGGCTCTGTCTCTTCATTCTTTCTGAAGTTATTTCTCCACTGATCTCCTGTAGCATACTGGGCACCTGCCGACTTGGGGAGTTGATGTTTCAGTGTCCTATCTTTTGTCTTTTCATGCTGTTCATGGGGTACTCAAGGCAGGAATACTGAAGTGGTTTGCCATTCCCTTCTCCAGTGGACCACATTTTGTCAGAACTCTCCACCATGACCCATTCATCTTGGGTGGCCCTACATGGCATGGCTTAGTTTCACCGAGTTAAGACAAGGCTGTGGTCCATGTGATTAGATTGGTTAGTTTTCTGTGATTGTGGTTTCAGTCTGTCTGCCTTCTGATGCCCTCTCTAAGCACCTGCCATTTTACTGGGGTTTCTCTCACCTTGGATGTGGGGTATCTCCTCACGTCCACTGCTTCTGACCTTGGATGTGGGGTATCTCCTCTCAGCTGCTCGCTGCTCCAGTGCCGCACAGCTGCAGCTCACCACTCACCAAAAACCCCCTTTTTCAAATAAAAATCAGATTTGATATTTTCTTTGCCCTTATCTTTGTCTTGGTCCTGCTTTATAACAAAGTCTCAAGAGGATTTAGGTATACTATATTAAAGCTTATCTCCTCATCCTTGCCCTTCTCTAAGCATAATGTTAAGTATTGGGATGGCCAAAAATTGTGTTCAGGTTTTTCAGAAAAACTCAGATGAACTTTCTGACCACCTTGATACCTAAAAATATTTATATTTATTATTTAATCCATTCTCTTAAAGCCATGAGCCATTAATATCATCAAAAGATGACTGTGTATGTCATCACAGGTAGTGACTTGTGGTAAAGTGGTATATAGCAGACTCCCTACCATACTTTAGTGGCTGTGAGCTAAGAGGAGATGAATTGGCTGCTGACCATCATAACACCTTGACTTAGTTAGAACCTTTAAGATGATGTCAGAAATTTGTGGTGAGATACAAAATTACTCTAATAAGTCTCTGACTTTCTTCCTTTGCTTCTCTTGCTTTAAGATGACAACTTTTATTCCCTTATCCAGACTGCTTCCCAGATTGCACCCCACATAATAATTATGTTTCTTGAAAATTACTCTGAGAGATAGTTTTCCTTCTACTTGTGATAGGTGGTTTAAGTTCCCACAAAGGAAATAAATACTAATTTTTGCTTCAGTTCAGTTCAGTTCAGTCGCTCAGTCGTGTCTGACTCTTCGTGACCCCATGAATTGCAGCACGCCAGGCCTCCCTGTCCATCACCAACTCCCAGAGTTTACCGAAACCCATGTCCATTGAGTCAGTGATGCCATCCAACCATCTCATCCTCTGTCGTCCCCTTCTCCTCCTGCCCCCAATCCTACCCAGCATTAGGGTCTTTTCCACAGTCTCATCTATAAATTATTAGAGAACAGTATTTCTAAAGAGAATTGAGGTTTCACCCTCTGTTCAAGTGTATTAGTTTCTATTTCTTTAGCACTTTATACCTTTCAAAAATACCTTCATTCACTCATGAATATTTTTATAAATAATGTATAGATTCTAGGAGCATACAATGTATCACATAGATGGTTTGAAGAGGTTAAGCTCAGCCTGAAGATCAGTAATAATAATAATAACTAGCCCATAAGGGAAATTCTAAAAGGCTGAGCAAAGGCAGAGATGGTCAGAATAAGGAGGATGTAAGCAGGAGAGTGACTTAAGCATGAGTGGATAGATGAAAGAGAGGATGCAGTTAAGATGACCCCAAGGTTTCCAGCAAGGTTAATGGATGAATGGTAGTTTTATTCACTAAGGTGAAAAGGGAAAGGCAATGGAAGGTGCTTGATCCCTTTTCACTTTACAGACATTCTGGGATATCTTATCTACAATCATGGATTCATTTATCATCAACATAATAATGATTTTAAAACCTGCATCTCTTGCCCACATGTGTTTTTCAGGCTTTCGACACATATGAGGTTGCCAGGGGGACAGCTCCATTTAGATGTTTCACAGGCATCATGAATTCAATATTTCCAAATAAACTCAACATCTTCTTCTCCCAAAGCTATTCCTACTCTTAAATCCAAATTGCAGAGATTCTTCTATTATTTAATAGGAAACTAAAAATCTTTTATTACTTCTTCCCACTCATCCTCCACTTGCAATTCACCATCAAATCATGGTGATTCTATCTACTATATCTTTTGAAGGCTTCCATTTTTCTCCATACTTTTGCTACCATAGTTCATTTAAACCATGTTATTATTTGAGAATTACGCAACTACCTAATTTCTCTTCCTTCCAGGATTGCCCTAATTCATTTTGACATGCTTTCCAGTCTTGACAAATTCATTCATATTTATGTTTCTCAAATACAACCTTCCTTATTTAAACTTTTGCAGGACGCTCCATTGATTTCAGGGTAAATTTGATCTCCTTAACATGGCCTATTGACTTTTATAACAAGTGGCCCTGGTTTACCTCTTCAGCCTTTTTTCTCAGTACTGATCTTCTCCCACTAAGCCACTTCCATCATTTGTCACTGTTATGACTCTTTGCATTGCAGTCACAATGAGTATATTAAGTTAGATAAGGTCTAAAAAGCGCTTGTGAATTTGGTGATTGTACCTTATTAAGAGCAATTTTAGGTGCTTAATGGTGGTAGCAAGCAAACTACAGAGGTCTGAAATCTAAGACATCAGAAATAATAAGGAAGCAGTAACAGAAAAGGCAGACAACTCATGAAGCTCATCAAGTATTGATCAAGTATCAGGTACCAAACACGACAAGGTAGATGGGCATATGACCTCAAATTGATCCTTGAAATTTACAGAAGAGTTAGCTAGGAGAAACTGTCAAGAATATCCTGATCCAAACCTGATCAAACAGTATCACAAAAGTAAAGAGTTGGAAGAAAAAACTTCTGTTGGTAAGGTAAGATGATATCAACAAACTTTGTAATATTAGAGCATAGAATAAGAGGACAGAAAATAATAAGAGACTCATAGATATGAAAGTATCAGACCATGGAGGATCTTGTTTGCCATGTCATGTCCTTAGAACTTACTTTTTAGCAGATAAAAAGTCATTGAAAATTTAAATAAGAATAGCAATGAGACCCAGTTTTCATTTCTGATTGGTCATTCTAACTACAGTATGAAGAAGAGCCTTCCGAGGAGCAAGACTGGAGGCAAGGGAGAAGACTGGCCATGAAGGAAGCAGATGAAACCGACAGAGACATGGAGACAAAATTATTCCACTTTTACAAGTCAGGAGGCAGAAAAGGAGAGATCAAGGTGATTCAACTGGTTTCTGGGAAATTTGGAAACAAAAAAATTCTTCACTTAGGGACTAGTGTTCTTAGAGCTGGAAAACTTGGACTTCAATTACAAAAGCTTTATAATCAATTTCAGCCCACCAGGTGATTGAGATATCAATATAAACTTGTGTTTGCTTGCTCATCTATTCAATGGATAGATAAAGAAAGAAATATAGATGTGTTCATACATACATTTCTAAGCTTTATCCACTGAGAGGGCCTAGGAACAATGACATACACCTGTCATTCAGATCCTGTTTTGTAAATACCATTCTCAAAAAAGAAACCAGAGCTCTTTAGAAAATGGGTTGATTCCAAGACTGAAGCAGGAAAAATGAAAAATGAGCCTGAAGCATTTTGTGGTTTCAGGAAGTAAAAAGTGCTTAAAAGGGAAAGGACTGAAAGCATATCAAAAAGACACATAAATTAATCTAAAAAGCTCCCAATGACCAAAGCAGGAATGACATGATCAATAAAATAAATAGCAACGATTTTATATAACTTACAGCATAAAACATATACTCATGAATCTATAGTGATAAATATAAATAAATAACAGAATAAATAAATAAAGCCACTGTTCTATACAGAAGAATTCTAATTAATAAATGTAGAGGAGTAATACAAAATGAGGAATACCAGACCACCTGACCTGCCTCTTGAGAAACCTGTATGCATGTCTGGAAGCAACAGTTAGAACTGGACATGGAACAACAGACTGGTTCCAAATAAGAAAAGGAGAATATCTTTTTTGTACAGTTCTTCTGTGTATTCTTGCCACCTCTTCTTAATATCTTCTGCTTCTGTTAGGTCCATACCATTTCTGTCCTTTATCGAGCCCATCTTTGCATGAAATGTTCCCTTGGTATCTCTAATTTTCTTGAAGAGATCTTTAGTCTTTCCCATTCTATTGTTTTCCTCTATTTCTTTGCACTGATTGCTGAGGAAGGCTTTCTTCTCTCCTTGCTATTCTTTGGAACTCTGCATTCAAATGAGAATATCTTTCCTTTTCTCCTTTGCTTTTCGCTTCTCTTCTTTTCACAGCTATCTGTAAGATAGCCATTTTGCTTTTTTGCATTTCTTTTCCATGGGGATGGTCTTGACCCCTATCTCATGTACAATGTCACGAACCTCCATCCATAGTTCATCAGGCACTCGGTCTCTCAGATCTAGTCCCTTAAATCTATTTGTCACCTCCACTGTATAATCATAAGGGATTTGATTTAGGTCACACCTGAATGGTCTAATGGTTTTCCCTACTTTTTTCAATTTAAGTCTGAATTTGGCAATAAGTAGTTCATGATCTGAGCCACAGTCCGTTCCCGGTCTTGTTTTTGCTGACTGTATAGAACTTCTCCATCTATGGCTGCAGAGAATATAATCAATCTGATTTCGGTGCTGACCATCTGGTGATGTCCACGTGTAGAGTCTTCTCTTGTGTTGTTGGAATAGGGTGTTTGCTATGACCAATGTGTTTTCTTGGCAAAACTCTGTTACCCTTTGCCCTGCTTCATTCTGTACTCCAAGGCCAAATTTGCCTGTTACACCAGGTGTATCTTGACTTCCTACTTTTGCATTCCAGTACCCTATAATGAAAAGGACATCTTTTTTGGGTGTTAGTTCTAAAAGGTCTTGTAGGTTTTCATAGAACCATTCAACTTCAGCTTCTTCAGTGTTACTGGTTGGGGCATAGGATTGGATTACCATGATATTTAATGGTTTGCCTTGGAAATGAACAGAGATCATTCTGTTGTTTTTGAGATTGCATCCAAGTACTGCATTTCAGACTCTTTTGTTGACCATGATGGCTACTCCATTTCTTCTAAAGGATTCCTGCCCACAGTAGTAGATATAATGGTCATCTGAGTTAAATTCACCCATTCCAGTCCATCTTAGTTCACTGATTCCTAGAATGTCAATGTTCACTCTTGCCATCTCCTGTTTGACCACTTCCAATTTGCCTTGATTCATGGACCTAACATTCCAGGTTCCTATGCAATATTCCTCTTTACATCATCGGACCTTGCTTCTATCACCAGTCACATCCACAATTGAGTATTGTTTTTGCTTTGGCGCCATCCCTTCATTCTTTCTAGAGTTATTTCTCCACTGATCTCTAGTAGCATATTGGGCACCTACTGACCTGGGGAGTTCCTCTTTCAATATCCTATCATTTTGCCTTTTCATACTGTTCATGGGGTTCTCAAGGCAAGAATACTGAAGTGGTTTGCCATTCCCTTCTCCAGTGGACCACATTCTGTCAGACCTCTCCACCATGACCCATCTGTCTTGGGTGGCCCCACATGGCATGCTTTAGTTTCATTGAGTTAGACAAGGTTGTGGTCCATGTGATCAGATTAGCTAGCTTTCTGTGATTATGGCTTCAGTGTGTCTGCCCTTTGATGCCTTTTCACAACACCTACTGTCTTACTTGGGTTTCTCTTACCTTGGACGTGGGGTATCTCTTCACAGCTGCTCCAGCAAAGCGAAGCCACTGCTCCTTACCTTGGACGAGGGGTATCTCCTCACAGCCGCCCCTCCTGACCTTGAACGTGGAGTAGCTCCTCTCAGCCCTCCAATACATTTAACTGAATACAAAATAATCTGAAACCAACATAGGGATCAGTTCAGTTCAGTTCAATCGCTCAGTCATGTCCGACTCTTTGTGACCCCATGGACTACAGCACGCCAGGCCTCCCTGTCCATCACCATCTCCCTGAGTCCACCCAAATCCATGTCCATCGAGTCGATGATGCCATCCAGCCATCTCATCCTCTGCCGTCCCCTTCTCCTCCTGCCCTCAATCTTTCCCAGAATCAGAGTCTTTTCCAATGAGTCAGTTCTTAGCATCAGGTAGCCAAAGTATTGGGGTTTCAGCTTCAACATCAGTTCTTGAAATGAATATTCAGGACTGATTTCCTTTAGGATGGACTGGTTGGATCTCCTTGCATTCCAAGGGACTCTCAAGAGTCTTCTCCAACACCACAGTTCAAAAGCATCAATTCATCGGTGCTCAGCTTTCTTTATAGTCCAACTTTCACATCCATACATGACTACTGGAAAAACCATAGCTTTGACTAGACTGATCTTTGTTGGCAAAGTCATGTCTCTGCTTTTTAATAGGCTGTCTAGGTTGGTTATAATTTTTCTTCCAAGGAGTAAGCAATCTTTTTATTTCATGGCTGCAGTCACCATCTGCAATGATTTTGGAGCCCCCAAAAATAAAGTCTGCCACTGTTTCTCCATCTGTTTGCCATGAAGTGATGGGATCGGATGCCAAGATCTTAGTTTTCTGAATGTTGAGGTTTAAACCAACTTTTTCACTCTCCTCTTTCACAACATAGGGATAAGGTGATAATTGTTTCAAGAAATATCTACCAATGAATGCTAAAATCAATATATGAAAGTTTCAGGAGGAATAGGATATTTACATAGTCTCAAGGTATCCCTCCCCTCAAGACATTTATTGTTATAAAGGGGAAAGCAGTAACTTTACATTGGACAAACTTGACAGACACCACCTTAACTAAGTAAACAAAGTCAATATCATCAATAAGACACAGTGGTATTATGCACTCCTTGATGTGATTCACTGAGAAGGGCAAAATATCACTTTAGTGGTGTTCTTGCCAAAAATACATTAATCGAATCATGAGAAACATTACACAAACCCAAACTGAGGGTACAAAATAACTGACAAGTACTTTCTTTAATATCAAGATGATGAAAGGAAAGACTGAAGAACTGTCAAAGATTGGAGGAAAGCGACAAAACTAAATAAGTAAATGCACTGTGTGATGTGGTCTGGATTACAGAACAGAAAAAGGATGTTGGTGAGAAAAACTGGTGCAAAAATGAAGTCTATAGTTTACTTAATAGTAATCAGCTTCCTGGTTTCAACAAATGTACTATGGTTATGTAAGATGTTAACTTGAGTGAGAGAATATAGGAACTTTCTGATCCATTTTTTGGAACTTATTTTTACGTCTAAAATTATTTCAAAATTAAATGTTATTTTAAAAAGTGATGGCAGAAGTACGATATTTTTCAGAAAATTTCTAGACTACACTAAACTGTATCCAATAAGCATTATTGTTCCTAAATAATCATCCAAATATCAAATTAATTTTTTTCTTCTGTCCATCTTCCGTTCCATTAGAGTGTCAATTCCTCAACTAGGAGGCTGGCTCATTGCTGGCATATAATTTAAATTAGCTTTATAGAGCTATAAGAATCTGAGAAGGCACGTCAGAAGCCCTGCAATGAGGACAGGAGCTGTTACAAATCAGGCTCTTTATAGACAGGAATCTGGATTCAAAAGACAAACACATTTTAAACCATTAGAAAAGTCCAATGACCAAAGACTAGAGCATTTGAATACCAGTTTGAAAACCAGTCCTTCCACTTGTAGATGGGTAAGGGAACAATTTGCAGCTTCTGGCCCCTTAGTTGTTAACTGGAGATACAGCAAACATTGACCTCGTAGGATTGTTGTAAGAATTTTATTATACATATACTGTAAAAATCACAATCTGATTGTACCAATTAGATGTTATTGAAAAATGTAAAGATGATATTTAAAATGCTCTTTGAAATAAAAATCTGAATGAAAAGTAGTCCATTTTGAATTTTGTTGCTTTTCCTGAAGTTGAGGGAACATTTGGGGAAGCAGAAGTGCTGCTAGCTTCCTGACTTGCACAGAGTTCACAGTCATATTTATTTGGCAGCTAATGAAAACAACTGCTATGATTTAGAAGCCTCCTACTTAAAAGGATTGTGATAGATTGTTCAAACTAAATCTAAATGTTGTTAATAAATGTCTGAAGTTAACTTGAAGATGGTAATTAATTATAGAGAGTCTCTGGAACTACCCCATATTCACATTTATCATCACTGCATCTCTGAAATAGCATAATGATGCTGATAGATTAGCTTCATTACCCGGACAAATCCCAAGAAGTCTCTTAAAGAGCCTCCCATCAAGGATGTTTGCTAGGTTTACTCCAATTCCCTTTCCTGAAAAATCTATCCACCTATTGACAATTGACAAAGGAGTAGTGATAACTTATTAGATGCTATGCCTTTGTTTTAAAAAGGGAACTGTTTATTTATTTTCACCTAATATAAATATCAAGCAAAGATGATGATGTTTACAGTAGGAAGAGGCAATTTGTAAATGAGTTTGCTCATCAGAGAATACATGTAAAGTTAGTAGGGAAGAGAAACTGAAATTCTTAGCAAAATAGCATTTGAAATTTGGGTTGATGAAAGAGAATGTAAAGAGTAGGAGTGTCTGACTCTATATGACCCCATGGACTATAGCTCTGCAGACTCCCCTGTCTATGGAATTCTCCAGGCAAGAATACTGGAATGCATAGTCATTCCCTTCTCCAGGGGATCTTCCCAAACCAGGGATCGAAACCACATTTCCTGCACTGCAGGCAGATTCTTTACAGTTTGAGCCACCACGGAAGCCCAATATAAATATCAAAACTCTTTTATTCCCAGGCACATAAGTGATGTGTGCATCAATTAGATTTGAGCTCCCTCAAAAAAAATCTCCCAGTTTTACTCTCCTGTCTCTAGCCACTCATTTTGGTCTTCATTTTGCATTCTCTCTTATCAGCCCAAATTTCAAATATTACTTTGCTAAGAATTTCAGATTCTCTTCCCTCCTAATTCTACACATACTCTCTGATGAGCAGCCTTATCTACAATTTGTCTCTTCCTACTGTAAACATCATCATCTTTGCTTGAATTATTATAACAGCCTGCTAACTAGTTGCTGTACTTCCAGTTTCTTTGCAATCCATTCTCTGCATAGTAGTCAAAAGTGATCTTTCTAAAATACCAACCTAATCATGGCAATCTTTTGATTAAGTCCTTAAGAGTTCCCCACTGCCCTCAAGATGAAGCACAAACTCTCAGTTGCAGCTTCAAGATCTGGCTTCTGTTAAACTCTTTAGTTCCAGATCTTAATTATTCCATCTGTTACTAGTGCATTCTACAATCCTGCATACTTTTCTGTTCTATGTATTCCTGTTTGGAAATTTCCATTGTATCCATGGTGCCTAACACTATTCTAGGCACATAAGTGTTCAACAAATAATTATTAAATAAATCAATGGGTGAATAAATGAAAATGACCATCTTTATAAACAAGGCAAGCCACTGTAAAATTAACTACTTAAATTTAAAAAATCAACAATTGGACAATATAATTTTACAACAATTATAAAGAAAGGGAAATAAATGGTAAAATGATCATCCTAATGTTATAGATTTAAAACTATAAAAAGTAGCAATATATTCTTATTAAAAGTCTATTACTAAGAGAATGTACAATTTTATTCCTTGTAAAACAAACTCAAATGGTTTCAGGGTAACTTATTTTGGCACATAAAATATAAAATGTGTGTGGTATGGACATTTATATAACTGCATAGTTGGACAAAACCACTGCCTATTCAGTTTTATAGAGGAAAATTTTTTTGCTTGTTTCATAAGAAATTTAAAAGAGTTGCTGCCTCAAGAGATGAAAAATAGCCTCTTGAAGGAATACTAAGAACTGCTTGCTCTATTATACTATATTTCTATGGAAATATGAGCAGATCCCATCAGCATTTCATGAATCTGTGTGGACATGTGAGAGCTTTCATTTGTTTCCCAGGGAAGTTTCATATTACAAAAAAGCCACTGCCTAAGTCAGTGAACTGCCAATTATGGTTAACTGCCCTCTATTTTCCTCCTCAGAGACAGGCAGCAGGCATTCAAATTCTTATCCAATGACCTTCTCATTTTAACTCATTCTAAAGTAATGACTTTTAAGATTTAATTTTAATATCATAATGAGAGGAAAAAATATAAGAAAAAATTTGCAATTGAATACATAATCGCAGCCCTAGTTGGAATCTGGAATAGGAAATTCCATTCCTATAATAATTGCCCATTATTTATTGATTGATAAGCATTCATACTCAAGTCACTGAAAACATCACATTCATAATTTCTCAATCATTATCACTTTAATTTTTAATAGATAAGACCTCGGGTTCCTATCCTACCTGTATGAATTATTTTAATGCAAAGCTACAACTTCAAACAACATGATGTTACATAAATGACACATACAACATGGACAGAAAGCAAGCCAGCTGTAAGGTAAGAATACATCCAATTTACAAGTCCCCTTGAGTAACTGTCCTAGGCTCTATGTATGTACATGAAGATAGACACTAGCTCTGTTACAGATTGGTTTGCTAAAAAGTATTCCAGAAAGTTCTGCAGTATAACATTTCCCTCGTTTTATGACTTCTGTTCTCAAATTATTTTCCTACGCAAACTCCTGACACAATATGAATTGTCATCAGACAATACTTTTTCATGTTGCTGTTTAAAAATTTAAGCCCATCATGCTACTACATTTGAGTTTACTTGTTGAAATATATTTGATTCCAATGGAAAAATGTGAACAAAGAGTACATGGATCATGACCACAGCTACATTAGTTAGATCATTTATATATTAATATCATCTTGTGTTTATTCTAGACAAAGCACTAAAAGAGAAAACTGACAAATATGGTAGTCTCAGTAAAGTGATAAAAAGTAAAAAGTCATATAATATGAGGAATTTTAAACTATTTGAATGTAAGCTCCATGAAGACAGGGGCTATATTTTTCGCGATAGTATATTCAGTATCTAGAATGTTACTTGCACATACCAAGTGCTCAACAAACATATGTTGATTAAGTTAACAAAGGAACATGAACGAAGATCTGGAAAATATAACTTAACTTAAAAAAACTATCTTCAAAGATTTAAGAGCTATGAGGTGAAAGAGAAAATATTAGACATATCGTGTGGAACTTCAGATAGCAAATCTAGATCCCACAGATGAGAATTACAGAAGAGCCTCTACCAAATAAAGTTAGAATAAACTAACAAGAAAATCAGAAGCTTCTTGTTTTGAATGAAAACTTAGATTATATGACTATCAATATTTTTTCCAACCTTGACTCCACAAATTCAAAGAATAAATTTCTTTTCCAGTATTTTTTTTTCAGATGATTACTAAGCCTGCTGTTATAATTTTGCAAAGCTGGCAGTTACTTGTGTAGTTTTCATCTATTATTTTCAGAACTGTATATCTTCATTATGAGCAGACTCCAGCTAATAATATGCATGATAATCAAAATATGTAACCATTTTATCCAAATAATGAGTTCCTACAATAATATAGTCCACATATCAAAGGTCTGGTGATGAATTTTATTCAAATTAGAAAACATATATTACAAATTCAATACAATCCCTATCAAAACGCTGATAGTACTTTTTTTACAGAACTAGAATAAACAATCCTAAAATTTGTATGAAAACACAAAAGACCCTGAGTAGCCACAGCAATCTTGGGCAAGAAGATGAAAGCTGGAGGCATCCCACTTCTTGATTTCAAACTGTATTACAAAGCTATAGTAATCAAATATTTTACATTGGCATAAAACAGACACATAGATAAACAGAACAGAATTGAGAGCTCAAAAATTAACCTACACAGATACAGACAATAATTTACCACAAAAGGGTGAAAAATATACAATCGGAAAAGGATTGTCTCTTCAGTAAATGGTTCTGGGAAAACTGTAACAATGTAAAAGAATGAAATTAGGCCCCTATACTAGAACTTACACAAAGATCAACTCAACACAAATTAAAGACTTGAATATAAGACCTGATATCATAAAAGTCCTGTAAGAGAAGATAAGGAGGTAAGCTTCTAGACATTAATCTTGGCAATGATATTTTTGGATTTGACACCAAAAGTAAAGACAAGAAAAGCAAAAAAAGCAAGTGAGACCACATCAACTGAACAGCTTCTGCAGAGCAAAGGAAATCATAAGCAACACAAAGAGGCAACCTGCTGAATGGGAGAAAATATTTGCCAATCATGTAACTCGGAAGGAGTTAATATCCAAAAGACATAGAGAACTCATACAACTTAATAGGAAAAATCAAGAAATCTGATTTCTTCAATGGGCGGAGGACCTGAAAAGACATTTTGCCAGAGAAGACTTATAAATAGCCAACAGGTATATGAAAAAGTGTTCAACATCATTAATAATCAGAATGCAAATGAAAACCACAATGATACATCATTTTACACCTGTTAGGGTGACTGTTACCAAAAAAACAAGACATAAAAAGTTTGGCATCAATGTGGAGAAAAGGATACTTGTACACTGTTGGTGGGAATGTAAATTGGTGCAGCCACTGTGGGAAACAGTATGGAATTTCATCCAAAATATTTAAAATAGAACTATCATATGATCCAACAGTTTCACATCTGGGTATTTACCTGAAGAAAACAAAATCACTGTCTAAAAGACATATGCACTTCCATGCTCATTGCAGCATTATTTACAATAATCAAGATAAAATCATAGGTGTAAGAAAACAGACTGGTGGTGGTCAGAGGTGGACAAAATGGGTGAAGGTGGTTAAAAGGTACTAACTTCTGGTGATAAATAAGTTCTAGGGATATAATGAATAACATGGTGACAATAGTTAACAATACATAGTTAACAATACTGCATTTGAAAATTGCTAGGAGAACAGATCTTAAAAGTTCTCATCACAAGAAAAAATTGTAACTGTGTGAGATGATCAATGTAAATTTACTGTAGTAATCATTTCACAATGTATACATATGTCTAATAATTATGTTGTACACCTTAAACTAATGCAAAGTTATATGTCAATTATATTGCAATAAGACTGGTAGGAAAAAGAAAATATATAAATATTTCTCCATTTGGGGCAGAAGGCACAATATTAAGGCTAGAACTTATAAAGTCAAATAATATGATCAATTTAATTGCAAAAAATTTAAACTCCATATGGCAAAAAAAAAAATACAAACAGGATTAAAATAAAAACAATATATACAATACATATTACAAAGTTCTGATATTCTGAACTTATAATGTACAAAGCTATATAAAAGGAACGATCTAATAGAAAATTGGTCAGATACAAAATAAAAACAAAAATAAACAAATAGGACCTAATCAAACAAAAATTTTTGCACAGCAAAGGAAACCATAAACAAAATGAAAACACAGTCCTCCAAATGGGTGAAAATATGTGCAAATGAAACATCTAACAAGAATTAATCTCTAAAGTATATAAGCAGCTAATGCAGCTCAATATCAGATAAAAACAACCCAGTCAAAAATAGGGAGAAGACCTAAATAGACATTTCTCCAAAGAGACATACAGATGGCCAACAAACACATGAAAAGATGTTCAACATCACTAATTAGGGAAATGCAAATCAAAACTACAATACGGTATTACCTCACACTGGTGAGAATGGCCACTATCAGAAAAAACCACAAACAATAAATGCTGGAGAAGGTGTGGAGAAAAGGGAACCCTCTTACACTGTTGGTGGGAATGAAAATTGATACAGGCACTATGGAGAAGAGTATGGATGTTCCTTAAAAGACTAAATATAGAACTACCATATGACCTTGCAATCCCACTCCTGGCATGTACACAGAGAAAATCATAATTCAAAAAGATACACACACCCCAGTGTTCTTTGCAGAACTATTTACAAGAGCCAGGACATGAAAGCAATCTAAATGTCCATTAACAGAGGAATAGATAAAGAAGTTTGGTACATATATACCATGGAATATTACTCAGCCATAAGAAGAAATGAAATTGTGCCATTTGCAGACCTAGATATTGTCATACAGAGTGAAGTAGGTCAGAAAAACAAACATTATATAATATCACTTATTATGGAATCTAGACAAATGATTCAGATGAACTTATTTGCAAAGCAGAAATAGAGACACAGAGAGAGCAAATGCATGGACACCAAGGGTGGAGGGCAAGTGGGAGGAATTAGGAGATTGATATTAACCTATATATACCTTGATACTATGAATAAAATAGATAACTAATAAGAATCTATTATATAGCACACGGAACTCTACTCAAGGCTCTATGGTAACCTAAATCGGAAGGACATCTCAAAAAAAAGGGGGATATATGTATATGATTCACTTTGCTGTACAGAAGAAGCTAATACAACATTTTAAAGCAATTATAATCCAATAAAATTTAAAAAAGAAAATTTGTAAAATACAAACAGGTAAATTATACATGATAGGCTAATGAGCAGTGAACACTCCAAAAAATGTACAAAAGTTTCTATTAATAAAGAAGTGCAAACTAAAACTAAAGGAGTCTTGTGTTTTTTATTTTTACCCATCACAATAGCAAAAGTATGTGAATAATGTTTTGGGTTTGGTCAAAAAAGCAGAATCTCTATGAGAGTTATAAGAAATTTATTAACAAGGGATTGGACCCGTCCTGTGCAAGCTGGTTAAACAGCTTGAGTGAATTACCGTGAATCTGTTTCTGGCTCTGCAGTCAGCAGAGCTGGCAGTCAGAAGGAAGATGGATGTGACAGCAAGGAAAACTAGAATCCATGTGAACATGCAGGAACACACAGCTCTCTACAATTACAGAACCCAGGTAGGTTTTCACTGCTTCCAAAATTTTGACTTCGATGATGGGGTGACAGAAGAAATGTCAGCATGTTTCCTCCTGGGGCTAAACATGCGCCTGGCAGTGGGCTCAGCAGTGAAAGAAGCCAGAGCTGGAAGGCTACAGGCAAGGCAGGCACCCTGCTCCAACAAGGTGAGCCAGCAGAGTCTCGACCATGCGCATGCACTGCAAGAGCCTCTGTCTCAGGCCTGCTGCTTCACTTCCCCTTTTCAAAGGGCTTGCAGATTTCTTCTGTGGCCAAGAGAATCCATACCATGCAGGCAAGGGGACTCTAGGCAGTGTTATTTTCAGTTCAGCTGACACACTGCAAAGCCACCACAGATAGCTCCAATAATAATGATAACAGACATGTATTGAGTGTTTTCTACACGCCAAGCATAGGTCTGCTTCTTGACAGCAGTCCTCTTAGGTAATTCTAGTGCTATCCTTGAATCTTTCAGACACTAAAGAGAGGCATAGAAAGATTAAACAATATCTGAACCAAGGCAATCTGATTTTAGAGCTGTACTTTTAACTACTACTCTATAATTAACAAGATTTGATGAGGGTGTAGGCAAAAAAGAAGAGCTTTCATATTGTAGAAGGAGGCTTTGAGTCATGTTTGCACTTAAATTTGCCAGAAGCACTGTTTATTTTGAGTAGGGTGCAGGTGAAAATAAGATTTGAGAGTGATCAGAGGTTTTCTGAATATTAAAGCAAAAATAAAAACAAAATAAATAACAAAAACAACCTCACCTACACAATTTATATTGTGATGCATCAAAGTTAAATTCTTTTACAACTAAAATAACACATTCATTTTCTATAACAAATATATATCCTAAAGATTTTAAAAGAGTGTCATGATATTATATAAGCTTTGGGCATTCCTATTCTTTATGATTAAAAAGTCAGACTTTTGAATCATTAGAAAAACCTTTGTGGTTAAGTACTAAATATCCCAGGATGAGCTATCCAGACGAATCTGTTCTATAAGCAGAACAAGAGACAGACAAATCCTGTATTTATTTAAATTTGATAAGATTTTTTCCCACTTGTTTTGTCCTAGAACAATGTTCTCATTTTACGCATGTGCCCTAGGAGGCCCAGAGCACCTAATATTCAGAGTTCAAGATGATATATTCCTGAAGGGCACAGACTGGCTCCACAGCATAAAAATGTTCTGACCAAAATGCCCACAGTCCACCCATGAGAAACATCTCATCATCTCCTGGTTGTCTAGCCAAGAAGGACAATTTCACCTACTCCACATTAAATCCATAAGCTTTTAATACTAAGTTCATCGTAGCTTACCATTTTTCAACTAAAATCAGTCTGTGAAATTATTTCTACTTCTACAATATACTGTTAAGTAAGCAACTTTTTATATACCCTTTCTGGAGAAAAACTTTTTCTGTATTCCCAAGTACAAAATAAGCCTATGTACCTTTTGATGTACCAATTTCATATGTATAAATCTACACTAAGGAAAAATTAAACAAGTGTGTGCAAAAAAAGAAGCTGCAAGAACTGTTTACTGTAACATTTACGAGAGCAAGTAGGTAGACATCTTTATATCTGTTAGCAAAACATTAGTTAAATCAATCATGGCATATCCATGCAATAGAACACAAAGCCATTAAAACATATAGATAGCTCTATACATACTGATATGCACAATATCCATTATATATTATGTTTAAAAAGCAGATTGCAAAATAGTATATCAGCAGCATATTGCTATTGTTCAGTCACCCAATCATGTCCAACTCTTTGCGACCCCATGGACTGCAGCACTCTAGGCCTCCCTGTCCCTCATGATCTCCTTAAGTTTGCCCAAGTTCATGTCCATTGCATTAGTGATGAAATTTATATACTGTGATGTATATTATATTTATTGTGATAATCATAAATGTAACCTAGACTCACCAAAAAACATATATATTAGAAATTAAAGGTCTTTGTATATGCTATTTCCAAAATGCAAATGCTATGTGATTTACAAAAAGTGTTATAGTATAGATAGTATTTAATTTTAAAGAAACTAATTTTTTAAAGTTTTAGGTTGAACTCAATTGCACTTGTAGAGTAAGTGAATATTAATATTCAAATATACAATCTTACTTAAGTTAAAACATAATGGTGATTTACATTTCCTTTCATATGGAAATCCTGAAAATAAATATATATCCTACAGATACAAATATATTTTATTTCTTTTTGTATATCAGCAGCAGTTGACAAGGTACACAACAATGTAATAAAAGTCCAGGATATAATTTTGGGTGTTTTAGTATAGATGTACCTAAATTAAGAGCTTATTTTTATGTCTCTTCCCTCAACCAGCTTTTAACCATCTCTTTTCACCATAATTGTCCCCAATATTTTTATTGTTTTCCAGTCCTGCAAACCAATTTTGCTTTTCTTGTAATCTCTTCAACTCTCTCAAATGCCATATTTTATTAAGTATAAAGTGCCACTGATTTTAAGAAACTACTATTTCACGTAGTACTAAGAAACAAACAAAAAGGTGACAGTTAAATTAACAATAATTTGTAGCTTAAAATTTTTATTCAAAAGGTATCTATAGACTTCTGTGTGTGTGTGCTTAGTTGCTCAGTCATGTCCGACTCTTTGCCACCCCATGAACTATAGACTGTCAGGCTCCTCTGTCTATGGAATTTTCCAGGCAAGAATACTGGAACAGGTTGCCATTTCCTACTCTAAGGGGATCTTCCTGACTCAGACATCGAACCTGCATCTCTTGCATCTCCTGCATTGGCAGGTGGATTTTTTACCACTGTGCCACCTGGGAAGTCCTTCTATAGATTTATTTATACATAAATTTCTATCACATACATCACTCCTGTACATACTTTAAAAGGACAATAAGAGGTAAATCAGCTAAAGCATTTTTTCAATTATTTTCTTGATTGGCTTGACTCTTCTGGAATCACTTTTCAACTCACTCTTGTTTTCCACTCAATGTGTCCTTTGTGCCACCAGGAGCATGGCTGTTACAGCATGTCATAAAGGCAAACCTTCTTTCTGTCTTTAGAATTTTCTTCCTAGCCATAGACACCCATTTTGCAAGTATTGATGTGGATGTTTTTTTAATCTTACTAGAAGATGTCAATAAAAGTTTTTAGCCCAAAAACCAGAATGCATGTTTCTCCTTTATGTGGTCCTTAAGTGGTTTATTGCCTGAATCACTGATGGGCTATAGTTGTCTAATCATGATAGCAAAAACCAAGTTTGTGCATAGCATGCAATAACGACTGTATCACAAAAGCTACATGGTTCACTGAAGTGGCAAGATGTCATCAACTATGATACTCACCTTCATTTCAGAGGTGGTAAAATGTAAACACCTTGGAATCAACAAAATTTAGTATTAGTATCATCACTTTAGGGCTTCCTGGGTAGCTCAGCTGGTAAAGAATATGCCTGCAATTCAGGAGACCTGGGTTCGATCCCTGGGTTGGGAAGATCCCCTGGAGGAGGGTATGGCAACCTACTCCAGTATTCTTGCCTGGAGAATTCCCATAGACAGAGGAGCCTGGTAGGCTACAGTCCATGGGATCACAAAGAGTTGGACATGACTGAGCAACTAAGCACAGTACATCATCACTTTATGGATAGGACATTAGGAGGCATAATCTCTTATTGCCCATAAAAATCACACTACCAGTAACTGGTCAAGCCAGGGCACAAATCTAGGTTTCATAAAATGCTGTGTTTCAGATCCTACATGGGGTGGTACTCAATAGATATCACATTGGGCTTACCTCCTTTTACTATCAAGTTATTCTTATTGATTAGATGTGTGTGAATTATTCCTCTCTATCACCTACTCCCAACCATGTCTTATTCTCTATTTTCTCAGCAAAATTTAACGCTTCTTCAATAGACATCTGTACTTTATATTTACTACTTCTAATTTTTCTGAAAGCTAGGAAAGAGATACCTAATCATGATAATAAATTAGAGTATCATTTTTAACTGAATTCAGTACATGAGGTTTAATGGATTGACTTGAGTTTTCTATTTAGTCTCCTTAAGGCATTTTATTTTCATTTTCTCTTCATCTCTAGCTATTTTCCAAATGACTGCAGATGCCAAATGCACATACTATACATAAGGTAGCAGCCTACTGCCATACTCTTTTCCTCAGTTTCTGTTTTTGACGTGTTTTGTATGGTCCCATAACTCTTTGATAATTTAGTCTGTACTATAAAATTTCTCATCTCTACCATTCAAGACTTACTGGTAACAATTAGTATTGCTCTTTGGTGATGCCATTTTGTTTTAAACAGCAGGGATGGACAAATAAGTTACTCACAATTTATGAGCTTTAAAAAAGATAATTACAGGTACTAGATTACTCCTACAATTATCCAAGTATCCAAAAGAGAATATTATATATAAAAGTTATTTTTAATCACTTGGTTTTAAATTTACTGTGCATTTTCTGTTAAATTTACTATATACTACTATATACATAGATTTTTTTTCACCACTAATGAATGCTCCCTTTTCCCTTTCCCTGGAGTTGCTTAAAAAGCTGTAATAAAGCTTGTCACAACAGAACTCTGAAGTAAAAGAAGCTATCAGGGTTTTTGTTTATTGAAAAAGCATTTTCTGAAGAAAAAAATGAAGATACTTATCTCAAATCTAAGTCTGGCCATATCTGTCTCATATAGCAGAGAGATCTTTTTCATCCTATCAATTTAGTCCTGCTGAAATGGCATTTCTGCATTCACTTGCTAGCTACCTTCAGTTATTCAGATACCTCCTCATTCTAAATTATGTATTAGCTTCTTGTCTATCTTCCTATAGGTTATTTTCATCAATCTGAATACATTGTTTGATTACTGATGTGTCTCATGTAGGTTTGTTCTTTCTCTTTCAAAGAAATGCTAATAAATTGAAATCTGTGCCTGCTGCTAAATTTCAGTCTTATGTTGTGACAAAAGGCCCAGAGCCTTGTAATTTATAGAGAGTGACTCCGCTTGTACACATCACTGATATTTGACATGCTTGCCTTGATGTTTATGTTCTAACAGATGGAGCTTCCCATCTAACAGTGGGGCAGAAAATCCCTAAGCTACATTGAGCAGTCTGCTTCTCTGGATAAAACACAAGAGTAAGGAAGAAGAACACATTCTAATCATTCAGCAAGCACACCATGGATCCTTCATGCTATCAACTGTATGCCTGTCCTTGACATACCAAGAGCACCTGCTCATTACCTTCTGAGAATTTGTGCAGTTACCTAAGGCTGTATGTAGAATTAAAGAACAGTTTTCCCGTCTAAGGTGTAGATCTGGAACCCAAATAATGTGGCTTCATACTGTCCTAGTCTAACCCAAGGGTCAGGACCAGGGGCATTTATTCCAATATTAGTTTCATGTAGTATCTAAAACATCAACGTCCTCAGCTTCCTTACAGACATCTTTTTTGATGAGTGTATGCTACAAATTCCTATCACATTTCTCTACTCCTAAACTTAAGAGACTGAGGATTACTGTTTACAATAGCCAGGACATAGAAGCAACCTAGATGTCCATCAGCAGACAAATGGATAAGGAAGCTGTGGTACATATACACAATGGAATATTACTCAGCCATTAAAAAGAATACATTTGAATCAATTCTATTGAGATGGATGAAACTGGAGCCCATTATACAGAGTGAAGTAAGCCAGAAAGAAAAACACCAATACAGTATACTAATGCATATATATGGAATTTGAAAGATGGTAACGATAACCCTATATGCGAGCCAGAATAAGAGACACAGATGCATAGAGCAGTCTTATGGACTCTGAGGGAGAAGGTGAGGGTGGGATGTTCTGAGAGAATAGCATTGAAACATGTATATTATCATATGTGAAACAGAACACCATTCCAGGTTCAATGCATGAGACAAATGCTCAGGGCTGGGACAATGGGATGACCCAGAGGGATGGGATGGGGAGTGAGGTGGGAGGGGGGTTCAGGATGTGGAACACATGTAAACCCATGGCTGATTCATGTCAATGTATGGCAAAAACCACTACAATATTGTAAAGTAATTAGCCCCCAACTAAAATAAATAAATTTATTGGAAAAAAAATTTAAACCTGCAATTTGATAGCATTATAAATTAATGATCTTCAGACTCCATGGAAACAGTAGACACAGGCATCCTGAAAGGATAGTTCTTTACTAGTTGTTTCTTCTCCACAACCTCTGAAGTCTACTCTATTCAGTGACCAAAACCACTACTCCAAGAAATTGCTATTAACAGGCTGGCCATGACCTCCAGAATAAGCAATTCAATGGATAAATTTCAGTTCTCAGTTTTAAGTCTATGAAATCACTTACAATACTCTTTCTATCTCTTCAGTGATTCCTTTACAGTCTGCTTTTCAAACATCTATTCCTTAACCAAACTCATAAATATTGGCATCTTCAAGGCCTCCTTCTCAACATCCTTATCTTCTTACTCACCTTGCCTTCTTTGGCCATTTCATTCCCACTAATGATATCAACTACCACCAAAATATAGATCACAATGTCACATATATCTCCAAAATCTATTCTTCTACCTCAAATTTTTTTTGGACTATCAAATCCATACTCCCAACTTCCTACAAAACACCTCCACTGAATGTTTAACTGGTATCTCAAACTCATCATATTCAATCTGAATTTGTCATCATCCATATCAATCTGCTTTATTTTTGTGTTCCCTGTTTCAGAATCAGTTCAGTCGCTCAGTCATGTCTGACTCTTTGTGACCCCATAGACTGCAGCACGCCAGGCTTCCCTGTCCATCACCAACTCCCAGAGTATACTCAAACTCATGTCCATCGAGTCGGTGGTGCCATCCAACCATCTAATCCTCTGTCATTGTCTTCTCCTCCCGCTTTCAAGCTTTCCCAGCATCATGGTCTTTTCAAATGAGTCAGTTGTTCACAGCAGATGGCCAAAGTATTGGAGTTTCAGCCTCAGCATCAGTCCTTCCAATAAATATTCAGGACTTATTTCATTTAGGATTGACTGGTTGGATCTCCTTGCAGTCCAAGGGACTCTCAAGAGTCTTCACCAACACTACAGTTCAAAAGCAGCAATTCTTCAGCATTCAACTTTCTTTATAGTCCAACTCTCGCATCCATACACTACCACTGGAAAACCATAGCTTTGACTAGATGGACCTTTGTTGACAAAATAATGTCTCTGCTTTTTAATACACTGTCTAGATTGGTCATAG
This sequence comes from Giraffa tippelskirchi, assembly GCF_054371585.1. Classification (NCBI taxonomy): domain Eukaryota; kingdom Metazoa; phylum Chordata; class Mammalia; order Artiodactyla; family Giraffidae; genus Giraffa; species Giraffa tippelskirchi. The sequence goes on along the minus strand of NC_137276.1, from coordinate 124,561,896 downwards.
CTTTTCTTGAAAGGAGAAAGCGTATTTTAAGTTCACAGCTGCAGTCGACATCTGCAGTGATTTTGGAGGCCCCCCAAATAAAGTCTCTCACTGTTTCCATTGTTTTCCCATCTATTTGCCATGAAGTGATGGGACCGGATGCCAAGATCTTAGTTTTTTGAATGTTGAGTTTTAAGCCAGCTTTTTCAGTCTCCTCTTTTACTTTCATCAAGAGGCTCTTTAGTTCTTCTTTGCTTTCTGCCATAATGGTGGTGTCATCTGCCTATCTGAGGTTACTGATATTTATCCCGGCAATCTTTATTCCAACCTGTGCTTCATCCAGTCCAGCATTTCACATTATGTATTCTCAATATAAGTTAAATAAGCAGGATGACAATATACAGGCTTCACGTACTCCTTTCTCAATTTGGAATCATTCTGTTGTTTCATGTCCAGTTCTAACTGTTGCTTCTTGACCTGCATGCAGACTTCTCAGGAGGCAGGTCAGGTGGTCTGGTATTCCCATCTCTTGAAGAATTTTCCACAGTTTGTGGTGATCCACACAGTCGAAGACTTTGGTGTAGTAAATAAAGCAGAAATAGATGTTTTTCTGGAACTCTCTTGCTTTTTTGATGATCCATTGGATGGATCACGGCAATTTGATCTCTGGTTCCTCTGCCTTTTCTAAAACCAGCTTAAACATCTGGAAGTTCATGGTTCACATACTGTTGAAGCCTGGCTTGGGAAATTTTGAGCATTACTTTGCTAGAGCGTGAGATGAGGGCAATTGTGTGGTAGTTTGAGCATTCTTTGGCATTGCCTTTCTTTGGGATTGGAATGAAAACTGACCTTTTCCAATTCTGTGGCCACTGCTGAGTTTTCCAAATTTGCTGGCATATTGAGTGCAGCACTTTCACAGTATCATTTCTTAGGATTTGAAGCAGCTCAACTGGAATTCCATCACCTCCACTAGCTTTGCTCGTAGAATACAGCTCATCAGTTACTCAGTTGCCCAAGTGAGAAATCTAGAGGTCATCATTTCCTTCTTTCTTGCCCTGACTCCCGTATAAGCAATTAGTCACTAAATCCTAGCATAACTATTTCCTCAATACCTCTCAAATCTACTCCCAAAGTTCCATTCCTATAGCTAAATAGAATTCAGCCATTGCCAGCTCTTGATTGAATTGCCACACAATATCCTAATTCCCTGCTCAACAGTCCTTAAAACTTCAGACAGAGTGATATCCAAATTCACAAACCAGATCACCTCATTCTGCAGCTTAACATCTTTCATGGCTACCTTTTAACTTCAGTGGGAAAGAAATGCAACATTATATAAGATCTTTCGGGAATGAAATGTTAACTCTTTGTACAGCTGTATCACTCTATATGGGCTTCCCAGCCACAGTGGTAAAGAATCCTCCTGCCAATGCAGGAGACACAGGACATGTGGGTTTGATCCCAGGGTCAGGAAGATTCCCTGGAGCAGGAAATGGCAACCCACCCAGTATTCTTGCTTGGAAAATTCCATGGACAAAGGAGCCTGTTGGGCTACAGTCCACAGGGTCAGAAAGAGTCAGACATGATTGAGCATACACACACATACATACATCACTCTATATACCTTTCATACCACCATACATTTTTTTGGACCAGCTTCAGTGTAGTACTCTGAGTACTGATGCTGAATCAGATACACCTGTAGGCTGTATTCAAACCTTAGGAAAATCTCTGGTAGAGGCCTTATCACATGCTATCATAACTATCTTTCTTCCCCTGTTCTCAGTCCCTTTAAAGGAAGAAATTTATTTCATTTCTGGACCCTCCTCCAACACCTGGCACATAGTAAAAATTCAACAAGTCTTTATTAAGTGCACGTCTGATTATAATTGTGAAAGTATAAAGTTTTTGTTCTTAGTATATTCATTGTCTATTCTTTATTGAAAAATATGGTATAAGGAAACTTTAATCTCGTTGCCAATTCAAATGAATTCAGAGATTGAATAACCACAACTAAAGAATAATAAAAAGGCCAAAGTGAAAAAAAATCCAATTTTATAATAACCAAAATTATGAACTACTCAAAGTCTCTAAGAAAAATTTTATTTATTATTTTCAAAGATGCTTTTAAATAGATTTAATTGGCCTATGCCTTGAGGTGATATTTGACTTTTTATTTGAATTTAAAGTGTTAAAAATATAAGATTTGATATGCTCGAAGCAAGAACAGGGACAAATATAACCTATTTCACCCAGCAACTACCTTACAGTCTTCCAGATTTGTAAAGACCAACGTGCAAAGACTTAAAATTTGCCTCCAGTGGGTAGGTGGCCCAGTCAGACAAAGAGACAGCAAAAATGCAATGAATCTGAATTTCAACAGCATTAGTAATTTACATTTCACCTTTCACAAACATCAACAACAGAAAAGTCTGAAGTTGTGACTTCCAGTTATGATCATATACCATCTCAGTTGTACTTAAAATAATATCAAGTTATAACATAAAAAATTTGTTAAATCTAAACTAGAAACTCACTTTCATGTTAGAAATGGATGTAACATTTTAGATTTTGTACTAAGGATTGCTAATCCAACAATGATTTGGGAATATAGCAGGTAGAAAATCTAGAGACTCACACTGAAAATGCTATATGGAATAATAAGACCTATTTGCAAATAAGAGGGAGTCCATTGTTTAGTTTTGTTAGGATCACACTGTGTATTAATTTTAATATTTTAGACAAAATTTGAATAACAAATCAGGCAGAAATTTATAATTATGGATATATTTCAGTGATAAAATAGCTATTCATATAAATGTTTTAGTATACAGAATAGTTCAAAACTATTCCCACAGGTAAAGAGATCAGTATAGCACTCAAGGGTAAACTAGACAAAATAGAGGAAAAAATAAAGCTGCTACATGAGTACACAGGAAATAGGCTCTCAGAAATTAAAATAATAGTAGACTTAAGAAGTTGTAGAATCTAATTAAAAAATGATACATATGAACTTATTTTATTTACAAAACAGAAACAGACTTACAGATCTCAAAATCAAATTTATGGTTAGCAAACGGGAAACGTGGAGGGAGGTGATAAATTAGGAGATAGGGATTAACATATGTGTGCTGTGCTGTATGTAAAACGGTGGCATAACACTGTAATGTTTTACACAACAGCAGTTGTGTGAAACATAGACTTCAGAAAAATAAGTGGAAGCAGGGAGATCTGTTAGAGGATAATGCAGTCATTCAGCTGAACAAGGATGGCAACGTGGACTAGAGTGATGGCAAATGGAATCAGAGAGAAGTAGCTGAATTCAAAAACTATTTTAGAGGTAGAATTTACAGGACTTGCCAAAGGATGAGGAAAGGAAAGTGGAAAACATGATTCTTAGGAATTCGGCTTGAATAATGGTCGTATTTTTTACGACATAAGGAAACTGAGGATGGTCCAGGTTGGGAGAGTAAAATCAAGGGTTTGACAGTGGACATACTTTGTGTGTTTGTGATGGCTATTAGACATCCATGCGCGGCTGTCAGGCATTTGAGTTCTCAGGAAAAAGTTTTTTGATGCAGATATGAAATAGAGTATTTATAGCCTCAAGCCAGAAAATATCGCCAAGAGAAAGAAAGAAGACTAAAGACTAGGCTCTGATTTCTTTCGTCTTTAGAAATCAGATAGGAGGGAGGCATTAGCCAAAAGGCATAAGAAGAAGTGGAGAGTTATAGTATGAAGAAAACCAGAAACATGAAATGTCACAAAAGACAAGAAAGAGGAGTGTCCCAATAAGATGTCAATGGACAGTTGTATCTGATACCAATAAGAGATAAAGAAACGACAATTTGGTCTGGTGAGATGGGAGCCACTGGTCATTCTGACTCACTAGGGTAGAGTAAAGGAGTGAAGCAGGTTCACACCCGTTTAAAATAAGTGGAACAGGCAATGAAGTTGAGGAGATGAAGACAGTTTAGTCACCTCTATTCATGAAAATGTGTAAATTCTCTCCTGAAATTAGTCTATTCTCTCTATGACCTCCTAATCTACTTCTTTAATTAGTGAGCCTATCAAGAAAAAAATGATGTTAAGTTTAACATATTGTCTGGCACACTCATGTGACTAGATATTATTTGCCCTTCCAGATGAATTCTGCAGCCTTCTCTATGATGCTCTGTGCATTGACTTCAGCCAGGCTCTGTTACATTCTGATTTCTAGTTGGATACAGTCAATAGGAGATGCCAGTAGGAGAGAGAGGGTAGAAGGAGACAGAGAGATCGGGGCATTTAGTCTCTGTGTTCTGTCTGCTTGTCCAAAGTTTGGTAGTAGCTTTCTCCCTTACCTGAGGCCTCAGCTCCTGCTAAGCCCCCGTAACTATGGCCACCTGCTAGATTCCAGTAAGAGTTACTTTTCCTTGTCCTTTCAAGATCATCGATGATAGTGGATTCCTGCTGTTGCTAGCCAGCCCCTGGTTTTTCACTATTCTTGATTGGTTCCCTCAGCCTTTACCTATTCTGCATGAACTCCTTCATTATTTCAACTGCCCTTTGGGCTGTTATCTCTTTACCACTGGGACTCTGACTGATAAAACTTTCAAAAAGAATTTGTTGAAAGAATGTGTACCATATTTTTCTTAAAGAGCACATGCTTTACAATCGTTGTCAAATATTTCAATCTTTTATGGATTAAGGTAGGGCAGTCAGGAATAGCGAAAAAAACAGAGAAGAAAGGGAGTGAAAGAGAGAGAAGAACAGGTTACCTTTTTAGCCAGCAGAATTTTTGCTCTGTTTTCACCTGTTTGCTGTCTCAATCCCCAAGTCAATCCTCTTTTGGCACAAAAGCCAGTCTTTCAGAATGTAAGTTCTCACATGTTAAACACATTTCTTTTTCTGGAATTCCAGACCCCTTCATTTAAATAGCTTTAAATTATTATACTGTTATACTCAGATAACACACTAAAGAATAACATTTTCTCACTTATCTAGATTGATAATTCAATATTTCAGCCCCCTATGCCACGTGTAAAATTATAATATCAAGTATTTGCTTCCCAACACAATGGTTTGACCTCAAGTCAACTTACAAGAAGGTTTCCCTCACTAATTTAAATTCTCATTCTATAGTCATTGATGTCAGTCACAAAGATTTTGGGGGAAATAATTTTCTCAAGTTGGCAAATTAATAAAAGAGAGGCATGAACTCTTTTGGGTATTTCATTTAGGAAATATAGAGAAAAGAACTCTTTTCAATGAAAAATCATGCTTTGTAGATAAAAGATAATCAATTTTTGCCAGGAAATTAGAGAGAGGATTTTTTTTTTACATTTTATTTATCCTTTTGTGTTGACCTACAAAACTGAATCTAAATTTCTACAGAAAAAAAAAGTCCATACTGAAAAAGCCTAAAACATATTCAAGTCCTTCCATAATGGACAAGTAACTTTGCCAATCACAACTACGTCCCTTTTTTATTTTAACCTATGTTTTGCTTTTCAACCTCAACATAAAAGAAATTCAGTTGAACACCACTAGATTTTTTTTCCTTGTAACTATCCTTACATGAATAACCCTTTAAAGGCACTGTCCTAATTACCATACAGAATCACCAAGTTTTGTGTGAATGGCGTAGGAAACCTAATTTTTAAAAGAAACTTTGCATGAATAGTTTGGGGAAATAATTTTACCTGTTTTCTAGTAGATATTGTTATCTAGCATTCAATATGATATCCCTGGGAAGTAAGCTTTTATCAGAGATGTTCTCAGTCAGCACCAGAAATAGAATATTTTCATTTGGAAGGCCCAGAAATGGATTTGCTGCTTTAGATATAGATACAGACAGATGCATCTGCCAGCACAATGGATTTTCCAGGTAATTTCTGAAGAAGCTTTCAGGCTAGTATCCCATTATTCAACTTTTATTTAGACCTTGGGGTATATTTAGGAGCCCAACAGCAAAGTGGCAGGGATGGTACTGAAACAAGAAAGGTAAGCAAATTTTGCTTTGTTTTATGATTAGGTTGCCAGCATTCCAGCCACAGATTGAATGAATTGTGAAAAAGATTTATTAGGAATAAAGCAAAAAGATAAGTTGGTTTACCAGTAAGAGGTTTTTCTACAAGAACTCCAGAAGTAAGTGACAATATGGATATATTTAATTTTTCCTACAAACTAGCTTTATAAATGCCTTAAATCTTTATTTTTAATAAAAAGAAAGCTACAAGTCAGTAGCATTTTTATCACCTCTTCCATCCCTACTGCTTCCAGAATTAATAATTACAGGTTGTGTTAGTTGATTCAGACTGCTATAACAAAACACCACAGACTAGGTGACTTGGAATTCTCTTGCACTGTTGCTGGGAATGCAAACTGATACAGCCACTGTGGGGAACAGCATGGAGATTCCTTAAAAAAAATAGGAATAAAACTACCATATGACGCAACAGTCCCACTAATGGGCATATACCCTGAGGAAACCATAGTTGAAAAAGACTCATGTACCCCAATGTTCATTACAGCACTATTTACAATAGCTAATAGCTAGGTTCCATAAGCAACCTAGATGTCCATTAACAGAGAAATGGAAAAAGAAGCTGTGTGGTACACATACACAATGGAATATTACTCAGCCATAAAAAAGAACACATTTGAGTCAGTTCTGGTGAGACAAATGAAAACAGAGCCTATTATACAGAGTGAAGTAAGTCAGAAAGATAAAAACAAATATTGTATATTAAAGCATATACATGGAATCTAGAAAGATGGTAATTGATGAACCTATCTGCAAGGCAGCAATGGAGATGCAGACACAGAGAAAAGACTTACGGACACAGGAGGGGAAGGAGAGGGTGGGACAAATTGAGAGAGTGTCATTGAAACATATACATTACCGTATGTAAAATTAGATAGCCAGTGGAAATTTGCTGTATGACACAGGTAGCTCAAACCCAGTGCTCTGTGACAACCTAGAGGGGTGGAATGTGGTAGGAGGTAGGAAGGAGGTTCAACAGGGAGGGGACATATGTACGTATACCTGTGGTCGATTCATATTGATATATGGCAGAAACCAACACAATATTGTAAAACAATTATTTTTCAATTAAAATAAATAAATTTAAAGTTAAAAAAACCCAGAAATTCATTTCTTACAGTTCTGGAAGCTAGAAGTTCAAGATCAAGTTGCCAGCATAGTTGAGGGAGGGGCTTCTCCTGTTATAAAGTACCAACCTCTCTCTGTAACATCATGTGGTAAAAGAGTCCAGGGAGTTCAGTGGGAACTCTTTTATAAAGAACACTAATTCCATTTATGAGGACATAACCTTTATTTTATGACCTAATAACCTCCCAAAGGCCCACCTGTAATTGTTGTGTTTAGTTGCTAAGCCGTTTGCGACTCTTTTGCAACCCCGAGGCTGCTCCATCCATGGAATTTCCCGAGCAAGTATACTCGAGTGGGTTGCCATTTCCTTCTCCAGGGGATCTTCCCAACTCAAGGATCACATCCATGTATCCTGCTTAGCAGGTGGATTCTCCACCACTAAGCCACCAGGGAAGCTTCCACTATAATACCACCACTTTAATGGGCAAGGTTCTCTTACCGAGTGGTGGGGGGAGGTTGGGAGACGACACAAACATTCATTCCATAGCACTGGTTATTCCATGACGGTGGATTAAAAAGCATATGGGAAGCACACAGGTAAAGGAATGAGAGACTAAGAAGAAAAAACATTAATAGTTTATAATCAAGAGTGTTTAAATTACTATACAAATATTTATACATATTTTTCTTCCACAGCTTCTCCTTCAAATGGTTGCCATGTAAACTGAGATTTAGAAGGCTGAAGCCCTTGAGATTCACAATGTTTATTGGTTAAAACCATGCATTTTACTCATTCATTTCAGGGTAGTGCTAAACTCATTCACATAGCAGCTGGCAACTGTCCTTGGAGCTGCTGCCTTGAAGTCACTGGTTAGAGAAGGCTGCAGAAGCAAGCCCTGAAAAATCAAAAGTAGACAATTTCTCAGCAATTATGGTACAATAGCTATAATACTTCTTTCTATATGTGAATGAAAGAATTACAATAAGTCAAGGGCAGAATATATTTGGCACAGAGTTATCAAAATATGTATGCATGTGTGTATGTGCATGTACATATATATATGCAAATAGAAAAAATATCATTCCAGAAGCTTGGAATCAAAAGGAAGAGTTACAGTGGGACATTGCTGAGAGGTTTAAATAAATTCTATTATTTAATGTCTTGCCAAGGTGGGCTTTGGGCCCTATTTTAATCATTAACTGATGTTTAAGATGTGAATTATCTCTAATTCACTTCTAAACTAATTTACAAAAGGATAAATTCCTGAATTATGCTCCTCTGGTTTTCCTCTTTTACTCTGTATAGGCAGTCTCTGAGTTCTACTGTTTCTTCAGACATAGCATTTTCCAGATCCATCAACTTTTTCTGCACAACTCACAGGCCTCTGCCTGACATGAAACTTTTATCACAGAATCAAAAATTCTTTAAATTTCAAGGACATGAAATGGCATCTAAATCAACCCAGGATATAAATCCCCTCTATACTAGAGCATCCCTGACTGACAGCCACCCTGCATCAACAGAAACAATTGCAACAAAAAGGGTGATGGAGCAAGATCCAGTTCATGGGCAGCCTATGTTACTTGCTAACTGGATGACTATGAAATAATCACTTGACTATTTGTTTGTCAAATAAAAATATTATCCATTTATACTGACCCTATCAAAAACTCTTTATAACCTCTGAAAAATCTATAAAAAGTGCTATTAAAATTTAACTCATTCTTTATTATTTTACTGATCAGCCTACTCTACTTCTATCCATCTCTGGTTATTATAAGTCTCCCATCCTCCTTAAAAATGGCCAAAAATGTTTCCCTAAAGTTCCACCTAGAATGACAGAACAGTCTAGTAGTATTGTTGCCTCTGAATGTCATGAGGAAAAGAGGTTCTTGCCATGGCCACAAGATGAAGCATAGCTATGGCCTCAGTAAAGAACAATGTCTATTAGATAAAAACAAGCTATTAACTTATTTCAAAATCTTGATGGAACATGACTGATTGTGCCAGTAATAATGTCTTAGTTCACGATTTCTTCCAGCCAAGGCCTACATCTCTTAAAACTAAATATACAAGATTGAGATATGGTATAACAAAACTGCTGCTTTAAAAGAGGCCCAACTAAATCTTGGACTGCTGAAGGCTGCTCAAACTTTGCAATATTCCATTAGGCCCCACATATAGTAGACATTTATTTCTAATTTCGTATCCATTATTTGCTGCCATAAACTTGTTTGATAGACCTTCACTAACAGATGGGTGGTGATTTTTTTACCCCAAACTTTTCAACCCCAGCACTTCAGTTAGCTGCATGCATGCACACCTCCCTCCATAAGGCCATCCCCATTCTCAGTCTCTATGTTCACCTCCTCCTGCACACCCACAGTAAGGTTTTCACCCCTATCACAGCACAGACATTCTGTCTTATGCCATGGTAAACCATTTTCATGTCTGTCTTTCCTAATGAGTCATAAGCTCCTAGATGCCTGAAAATATGATGAATGAATAAGGTAAACAACAAAGGACTCATTTAACAAATGACAATAGAAAGAATATCTCTGTTTTTCCCTCTACTATATTTATAATATTTTCTATAGAAGAATATATTCCTGATACTGATTGATCCATCAAGAAATCTAAATTTATTTATTGTCATCTAAATTTTATTTTAGTACAAATTCAAACTCAGAAAAAGCCTAAAGATAAAGATATGTTGTGTGGGGAAGCATTCAAGATGCTCACAATGGGAGACTGTTTCTAGACTGTTGAAGAGAGATACCTCAGTGCCATATCTATCAGTCAGAGTTTATAACAACAAAAACTTGCTGGAGAGGGTGTGGAGAAAAGGGAACCCACCTACCCTGTTGATGGGAGTGTAAACTGGTATAGCCACTATGGAGAACAGTATGGAGTCTCCTTAAAAAAACAAAAATAGGGCTTCCCTAGTGGCTGAGTGGTAAAGAATCCACCTCCCAATGTAGGAGACACAGGTTTGATACCTGGTCCGGGAAAATCCCACATGAAGCAAAGCCACTAGGTCCACGCACCACAACTATTGAGCCTGAGCTCTAGAACCCAGGAGCTGCAACTACTGAGAGTGCATGCCACAACTACTGAACCCTCTGTGCCCTAGAGCCCATACTTTGTGACAAGAGAAGTCACCACAATGAGAAACCCGCCCACTGCAACAAATAGTAGCCCTGGCTCACCACAACCAGAGAAAAGTCCATGCAGCAACAAGGACCCAGCACAAACAAAAATAATAAGCAAATAAAATTAAAAACAAAACCAAAAATCGAACTACTCTATGACCCAGCAATCCCAATCCTGGGCATGGACACACAGAACCCCATAATTCAAAAAGATACATGCACCCCAATGTTCATAGAGGCACTATTTACAATAGCCAAGACATGGAAGCAACCTAAATGTCCATCACCAGAGGAATGGATAAAGAAGATGTGGTACACATGGAATAGTAGTGTACACAATGGAATACTATTCAGCCATGAAAAAGAATAAAATAATTCCATTTGCATTGACATGAAAAGACCTAGAGATTGTCATTTTGAGTAAAGTAAGTCAGACAGAGAGAGAGAAATAGCATATGATATCCCTTATATGCAGAATCTAAAAAGAACTAGTATAAGTGAAATTATTTACAAAATAGAAACAGACTCACAGGCTTAGAGAATGAACTTATGGTTACCAGGGGGAAGGACAGAGGGAAAGGATAGTTAAGAAGTTTGTGATTGACTTATCCACACAGCTATGTTTAAAATGGATAACCAACAAGGACCTGATGTATAGCACATGGAACTCTGCTCAATGTTGTGTGGCAGCCTGGATGGGAGGAAAGTTTGGGGGAGAATGGATACATATATATGTAGGGCTGAGTTGCTCTGTTGTGCACTTGAAATTATCACAACATTGTTAATCAGCTATACTCCAATATAAAATGAAAGTTAAAAAAAAAAGGATAAATGTAAAAACTAGGCCTAGACTATCTAATTTAATGTTTATAATTACATACAATGTCTATAATAAACACATATAGTAGAAAGGAATTTTCACATTTTTAAATAAGATATATAAAAGTACTGCAATTATCAGCCTAAGCTTCCAACCCCTGGGGGCTCTAGTTCATTCTTCTGTGTTTCTAGAACATGGGTAGAAAACTGCAGTCTATAAAGGGAATGAAAATAGCTGTCAGAGCAAATGGAGGACAGTGATTGATACATCCAAGTAAGCTGATATAGTACATGATTACACAAGAGTATCTTACTCCTCTTTTTAATCTGTTTGTTGTCCCTCCGGAATTTAAACTGAGGATTGATTTATTCCATAGACATGCTTTCCCTCACTACAATGCAGGCACTGACCAGGCAGTGAAAGTAACAAAGATAAATGTGACAGGGCTGCTTGTCTGAAGGATTTCTGATGAGTCAGTGGGGATGGGCATGCATCCAAGTGGCACAGGAGTTATGATCCAGTGAGGCCCAAGAGAGGACAGTCAGAACGGCCTTCCTGAAGCAAATATCCATGCATTATACTTTGGGATTTTAAAATTCAGCACATTGGAGAAAACATGAATTCTAAAGTAAGCCTCAGAGAAATCTTTTCTGAGTTTCCAACACTTCTGTGTATAAATATTCAATAGTTGATCTGTTGCAGATAGGATTCTGTAAACAAATTCAGACATGACCTTCATTTGCTATGTGCTGTGGCAGGAATAACGAAGCTCCTACAGACACTGAAACCTCCTGGTGCCATTATAACAGCAACACTGGCTTCTTAGAAGAGCCACAGACTACTGGCAGAAGGAATTTTGAATACTTTAATATTTCTTTTAAAGCCATGGCAACCGTGAAACAATTGAAGGTGTGAATTCTTGACATTTTTTTTTCATGTCTAGTATTCTGAATTTGCACATAAAAAACTCATAAAATGTGTAATGTTGAAAGGGAAAGACAACATTATACTTAATATTATACTTATTATATTATGAATGTGAAGTGGTCAAAGGCTCTTTTGTCAGAGAGTCACCGAATAATTTCAAGTTGATAGGATTTTTAAAAATGGCTTGTCATTTTGAAGATATTTATTACTTTACAAAAAAAAAAAAATCAGCCATTCAGACATTGAGGAATGTCATAGGATTTTCTAGATTTTATTCTATACCTTTATATTAGACCACAAATAAGACAAATGACCACATTAATGAACAGAGTTTTACTTCACTGAAAATAATATCTGGATTTTTCAGCTCTTGATTTTTACAGACCGTGGCCAATGGTCTCAAAATAGCTCCATGAGTTTCTGAAAAGCATATTTGAGGATTCACTAATCTATTTAGAAGCAGTAGTATTACGTTTTAATGATTGAAAGTAAACAATGAAATAAATTTCTCTTTTGTACATCTTTTCTCTAGGATTTAATACACTACTGCTTAATATTAGTTCAGTGATCTTTCTTGTCACATTTATTCACATCTGAAAGAGAATAAGAGTGAATTCTTAAACAGAATAAAAAGATAGAATTCACTTCTCTTAAAAAAATAAAAGGAAAAAATCCACATATTTGTCTTTATATTTTTATCAACAGCCAAAATGTATGCATGTCATCTAGCTTCATAATGGAATTATACATTGTTCAGAGTACTAGGTACAAATATTTTATTACTATTAATGATTTTAACATCACAATGACTAATGCACTGTTACTGGAAAATCAATTGCTTGAAATAAGTTTAGAAAATGATTCAGTTGAAAGATGATTGAGGCTGCATCTAAATAAAATCTCTAAGTACTAGTGAAGCATGAATCATGACTTTTAACTCAAAGTGTATTGTTTTACATTTCCCACATACTCTCTAACGACAAGATCTGCTATAAAAACAAACGAGTGGAAGTTCTCTCTATATACCTAATATTGCTAAACACTGAGAATTTTACATTTTAATATGAACGTGTTCATAGGAACTTTCCAAATCTTTACTGAAGAATCACTATCAATTCTGGGCTTTCGCATTTGCTGATTTCAATGGAAGCAATGGCTGTTGGGACACTCTTTTTAACAGATTAGTCAAAGCCCCTATACCAAACGTTTTATTTTGTGCTTCTTTTGTTACTATATAATGACCAGTTTAGTTGCTCTGTTCCCTCATTACAACTTAAACATGACCACTAATATCCATATGTATGCTGATGATCACAGACTAAATCTATGATAAGGCCTTAAAAAGAAAATCAAGACACATGCCCTCCTGATTACAGCCTTCTAAATCATGAATCCCTGGTAAGGAAGAACACTGTTGCCTTTATTGTTGAATCACCAGTGCTCAGCACATAGTTTTGATAAATGGATGTTTGCATAATAAAACTTCACTATTGGTTAGTCAAGAACATCCCAATTTCTAAAGTTAAGGTTATGGCTACCTGCCCTTCCTCTGAATTTCTATAGCGTTTCTCTAAAAAACACATATGACACTTTGCACTACCTTCAATGAGATATATATCTTTTTCTTTTCTTCTATTCCTTTTTTTTTTGAAAGTTTTTAATTTGTTCTTGTGCCACACCATGCAGCATGTGGGATCTTAGTTCCCTGGTCAGGAACAGAACCCAGGCCCTCTGCACTGGAAGCACAGGGTCTTAACCACTGGACCATCAGAGAAGTCCCATCTTTTTCCTTTCTTTTTAAATCTGATAAGTGTCATCTCTTTAAATAGGTAGGAAACACCTGGAGAATAGGAGCTCTGTCACATGTTTCTTTATAATCTCAAATATTCTTCTAAAGTACAAAGTTCAAGAAATAAACCCAGATTGAAACATAAGTTCTACTTTCTTCCCATATACCACACTCATTCTTTTATAATCTTATGGTTTTATTCATGAATTTGAGCACTCACAATAAGGGCAATCTATTAACTAAATCTACTGAATTTGCATGTATATCAAGATAAAATTAATCAGAGTCTGATGATTTTAAAGCTATCTGCAGATAGAAAGATAATTTTCAAGAGGAATTTCTTGGAGCATAGTGACCTTTAGAGTTCCTTCATACTCCACTCTCAACATTAAGCTATATGCCTTTCATGGCCAAATATCTCCTGGGATCTATCAATGTGAGCCTTTGAGCTCATTCTGCATAAGGAACTAATGTGGGAACTTATTCAGTTGTCAGGTCAAGGACAAAGATTGAAAAGCAACATGTACTAGGAAGATCTTGCCATTCAGAGTTTCCAAGGCAAAGTTGCCATCAGCCCCTTAAGAGTGTTACAGGTGGTTCCTGACCTTAGAAAGGCCAATAAAGAGTTAATGGGAAGACTGAATTTATCCTGCAGTTGAGGTTTAGAGAACACAATAAAGAGGCTCTGTCAGGTCCCTCAACAAGCTATTGACAGCCTGCTTAACTCCTAAAACAAAAGGCCACAGGGATGCAAACCACTCAGCCTTGTCCCACCATCCCTGGAAGCCCACAGTTTAAAACACCCCTCACAGCCAGACCTGAACTGTACTAAGCCAAAAAAGACAAATTATATCTACAAGAGGCCATCAGTCAAAAGAATCACAGAGCAAATTCCCAAAGAAACACAGCTTCTGGAAGAGAGACAGTAACCCTAAATAAAAAAGAAAATAATAAGAGTATCAAAAGAGATGCCAAAACTGGAGTACTCACTACCTCCACCACAACTACCATATTCCAGGCCACCATCCTTTCTTGTCAGTGTTTTTGCAATACCTCCTATTGTTCTCCTTATTGTTTCTTCTTCACACAAAAGCCAGATTTTTCTATTGAAAAAGCAAGTCAGAGAGGAGGCATTGTGGAAAATTTTGGCAGCAGAGACTTGTTTTATGAATCTCGCAAGACCCATCATAAAAACAAAGAGAGGAACTAGGAAAGCAAAAACAAAGACCCACAGATAACATCTATAATAAAGCTAGGTGACAAGATATGTTCACAAATCACAAAGTATAGGGAGGTGATAAAAACCACTGAAATTCTTGTGGTATCAGTATTTGTGTGGGAAGAAGTGGAGAGAAAGCACACAGGCTTCTGTTAACCCTGAGCACAGAAGCCCTAAAACCATAAATAAATACCCTCTGGAAAGTGCAAGGGATCAATCTAAGAGTTTCAGTGGATACTTTTCAAAATCACAGTGAGTGAAGAAAATTATAATGGGTTATCCTATAGTGGCACTGGAACAGTCTGGGCCTTATAAACTCTTGACCTTGACAAGTCAAAACTTCTTTTCAATAGAAAACCTTTTATTATAGAAAAATTGCTTTTAGTAGGATATAAATTGAACAAGTCAGGTGGACAAAGAGACAAGAAAGGGAGATATGAACAAAGAAAGAGATTTGTGTAATACTGTAGGAGGGAAACAAAGGAGGTAGATGTCTGAAAATATAAGGCTGCATGTTAATCACTTAGCAAAAATGACAGAACTATTTAACAAGAAAACTACATTGGGCAAATGTATCCTGTGTACTATTTTTCTCTACAGTCCTACAAGGTAAGAGTGGGAAGAAGAAGGAGGAGGAGGAAGATGAGGAAAGGTCTTATGAAACCAGGAAAGCACAATATATTTACTATGTGGCCTTTTATACGAAACTTTTGCCAACCTCTGCTCTAGCAGAATGAAGCTATAAATGTTATGTTGAATATTCTTCCTTCTAAAAGTAGATGAGAGAGTAAGCAATATGAAATAATCAAAGTAAAGCAGTTATGAGAATAAAAAGAATAAGGAACAATGTTTCTACATACATATCCACAAAACACATGAAAACTTTATGTCTACAGTCTAATATCTCAAAATGAGAATAAAGAATTTTTTTAAAATTATCAAAACTATGTTCTTTGTCTCTTATAGTCATTGTTTTAAAGTCTATTTTGTTTGATATAAGTATTGCTACTCCAGCTTTCTTTGGATTTCCACTTGCATAGAATATATTTTCCCATGCTTCAATGATCAGTCTGTGTTTATCTTTAGATCTGAAGTGAATTTCTTATAGGCAGCATATCTGCTGGTTTTGTATTTTTTGCTTATTGTTTCAGTCACTCTATACATGTTTTGATGTAACCTTATATTTAATTATTGATATGTATGTACTTAGTGCCATTTTAATTGATTTGAGGTTGTTTTTGTAGTTTGTTTTGGTTCCTTTCTTCTTTTGTTCTTTTCCCTCATGATAACTATCTTTAGTGTTATATTTGGATTCTTTCCTCTTTTTAGTGTGAGTATCTATAACAGATTTTCATTTGTGGTTACCATGAGGCTTATAAATAGCTGTGTGTGTATGATTATTTTTGTTCAGTTCAGTCGCTTAGTCGCGTCTGACTCTTTGCAACCCCATGGACTGCAGCACGCCAGGCTTCCCTGTCCATCACCAACTCCTGGAGCTTACTCAAACTCACATCCATCGAGTCGGTGATGCCATCCAACCATGTCATCCTCTGTCATCCCCTTCTCCTCCCACCTTCAATCTTTCCCAGCATCAGAGTCTTTTCAAATGAGTCAGTTCTTCACATCAGGTGGTCAAAGTGTTGGAGTTTCAACTTCAACATCAGTACTTCGAATGAACACCCAGGACTGATCTCCTTTAGGATGGACTGGTTGGCCCTCCTTGCAGTCCAAGGGACTCTGAATAGTCTTCTCTAACATCACAATTCAAAAGCATCAATTCTTCAGCACTCAGCCTTCTTTATGGTCCAACTCTCACTTTCATACATGACTACTGGAAAAACCATAGCTTTGACTAGACCGACATTTGTCGGCAAAGTAATGTCTCTGCTTTTTAGTATGCTGTCTAGGTTGGTCATAGTTTTCTTCCAAGGAGGAAGTGTTTTTTAATTTCATGGCTGAAGTCACCATCTGCAATGATTTTGGAGACCAAAAAAATAAAGTTTCTCACTGTTCCCATTGTTTCCCCATCTATTCGCCATGTAGTAATGGGACCAAATGCCATGATCTTCGTTTTTTGAATGTTGAGTTTTAAGCCAGCTTTTTCACTCTCCTCTTTCACTTTCATCAAGAGGCTCTTTAGTTCTTCGCTTTCTGCCATAAGGGTGGTTTCGCCTGCACATATGAGGTTATTGATATTTCTCCTGGAAATCTTGAGCCAAGTGATTATTTTAAGTTGCTGATTAATATAAATGCATTTCAACAGCCCCACATTTTTATTTCCCTTCTCCCATGATCACTGCTCTTGATATTATATTCCCATGATAACTGCTTTTGATATTATATTTTACATCTTTTTGTTTTGTGTGTCTCTTAACTACTTATACCAATATATAGGTGATTTTACTACTTTCATCTTTTAACTTTTCTACTAGCTTTGTATGCAGTCGATTTACTGCCTTTACTATATATTTGTTTTACCAGTGAGATATTTTCCTTTCATAATTTTCTTGTTTCCAGTTCTGGCCTTTTATTTTTCATGTTAAGAAGTCCCTTTAGCATTTCTTATAAAGCTCATCTGGTGATTCTGCACTCTTTTTGCATTTGCCTGTCTCTTAAACCTTCAACAAGAATACTTACTATAGCAAGGGTTTTATTGAGATTTGATAGTAAGATCAAAACTTTTGGAGATAAGCAAAAGACAAAAGCAGCAAATTCACTGTATTCTCAAAACTTATCTCTTCACTATTCATTTCTGGGGCTCCAGTTACAGTGATGTTAGAATTTTCACCATGGCTGTATATTCGTGGCTTGTACCTTATTTTTCTGTAATAATTCTTCAATATGAATTCACTCTTATTCACTCTTGTGTTCATTCTTAGTTTTCATTTATGAAATAATTTTTGTTTCACTTCTAATTCTTCCCCTGAGTCTGTCACCTCTTTTTTCAAATTTTTCCTTTCACTAATCACTATGTTTCTATGACAAAGGAGGCATGAATATCATGGGGAAAAGAACCCTCTCCAATAAATGGTGTCTGGAAAGTTGGACAGCTACATGCAAAAGAACTAAACTGGATAACTTTTTTATACCATATACAAAAGGAAACTCAAAATGAATGAATAACTTAAATGTGAGACCTGACACCATAAAACTCTAGTCAAAATTAAAAGCTTTGCATAGTCAAGGAAACCATCAACAAAACAAAAAGGCAACCTACTGAATAGGAGAAGAAAATTGCAAAAGATATATATGATCAGAGGTTAATATGCAAAATATACAAAATGCTCACACAAGTCAATATCAAAGAAACAAACAACCTGATTAAAAAATGAGGAGAGAATGTGAATAGGCATTTTTCTAAGGAAAACATTCAGGCAGCCAACTGACATATTAAAAGATGCTCAAAATCACCAATTATCAGGAAGATGCAAATTAATGCCACAACAAAACACCATCTCATCATTGTCTGAATGTCTGTCATCAAAAAGACAGCAAATAACAAGTACTGGCAAGCATGAGGAAAAAAAGGGACACTTTGCACTATTGGTGGGATTGTAAATTGGTACAATCATTATGGAAAACAATATGGAGTTTCCTCAAAAAGTTAAAAATAGAACTGCCATATGATTCAGCAATTTCACTTCCTGGTATTTACCAAAAGAAAACAAAAACATTAATTAGAAAATATATTTGCACTTCAATTTTCACTGCAGTACTATAGCCAAGATCTGGGAGCAATCTCAGTGTCTATCAATAGATATATAGATAAAGAAGATGTGAAATATATATATATATATATGTGTGTGTATATATATATATATGTATACACACACACACACGTACATATATTAAGTGGTTTAACACTCACCATTTAAAAAGGTGAGATCTTATCATTTGGGACAAGATGACTGGATCTACAGTATACTATGCTATGTAAAATAAGTCAGACCAAGACAAATACTACATGACCTCACATATGTAGAATCTAAAAAGCAAAACAAGACAAAAACACATCACAGATACAGGAAACAAATGGGTAGTTGCCAGAAGGTGGGTGGCTGCATGGGTGAAATAGTTAAAGGGGTTTAAGCTATATATTAAGTCACAAGAATGAATATACAGCATAAGGAATATGGTCAATTACACACAGTAATAACTTTGTGCAGGGACAGAAGGCTAGTAGACTTATCATGCTGATCATTCCATAATGAATGCAAATGTCACATCATTATGTAGTACAACTAAAACTAACAAAATAGTGCTTGTCAAATATACTGCAATTAAAAAAATTGTAGGTTAACTCCATAAGTTTATAAACTTCTTGATAAGGATGTTCAATTCAGTTCAGTCGCTCAGTCATGTCCGACTCTGCGACCCCACGAACTTCAGCATGGCAGGCCTCCTGTCCATCACCAATTTCCGGAGTTTACCCAAACCCATGTCCATTGAGTCAGTGATGCCATTCAACCATCTCTTCCTCTGTCGTCCCCTCCTCCTCCCACCTTCAACCTTTCCCAGCATCAGGGTCTTTTCAAATGAGTCAGCTCTTCGCATCAAGTGGCCAAAGTATTGGAGTTTCAACTTCAACATCAGTCCTTCCAATGAACACCCAGGACTGATCTCCTTTAGGATGGACTGGTTGGATCTCATTGCAGTCCAAGGGACTCTCAAGAGTCTTCTCCAACACAACAGTTCAAAAACACCGATTCTTCAGTGCTCAGCTTTCTTTATACTGCAATTCTCACATCCACACATGACTACTGGAAAAACCATAGCCTTGACTAGACGGAACTTTGTTGGCAAAGTAATGTCTCTGCTTTTTAATATGTTATCTAGGTTGGTCACAACTTTCCTTCCCAGGAGCAAGCGTCTTTTCATTTCATGGCTGCAATCACCATCTGCAGTGATTTTGGAGCCCAAAAAAATAAAGTCAGCCATTGTTTCCCCATCTATTTGCCATGAAGTGACAGGACCAGAAGCCATGATCTTAGTTTTCTGAATGTTGAGCTTTAAGCCAACTTTTTCCCTCTCCTCTTACACTTTCATCAAGAGGCTCTTTAGTTCTTTCTGCCATAAGGGTGGTGTCATCTGCATATCTGAGGTTATTGATATTTCTCCCAGCAATCCTGATTCCAGCTTGTGCTTCTTCCAGCCCAGTGTTTCTCATGATGTACTCTACATATAAGTTAAATAAGCAGGGTGACAATATACAGCCTTGATGTACTCATTTTCCTATTTGGAACCAACCTGTTGTTCCATGTCCAGTTCTAACTGTTGCTTCCTGACCTCCATACAGGTTTCTCAAGAGGCAGGTCAGGTGGTCTGGTATTCCCATCTCTTTAAGAATTTTCCAGAGTTTATTGTGATCCATAAAGGCTTTGGCATAGTCAATAAAGCAGAAGTAGATATTTTTCTGGAACTCTCTTGCTTTTTCAATGATCCAGCAGATGTTGGCAATTTGATCTCTGGTTCCTCTGCCTTTTCTAAAACCAGCTTGAATATCTGGAAGTTCATGGTTCACGTATTGCTAAAGCCTGGCTTGGAGAATTTTGAGCATTACTTTACTAGGGTGTGAGATGAGTGCAATTGTGTGGTAGTTTGAGCATTCTTTGGCATTGCCTTTCTTTGGGATTGGAGTGAAAGCTGACCTTTTCCAGTCCTGTGATAAGGATGATTTCCTAGCAAAAGGGAACATTGTTAAATTTGACTAAAAATTCAAAAATTTGAATAAACTTATAATAATAAAGAAATTGGAAAACTGCATTATTAAAAAAGGAATTCCATGAGGGGCTTCAAAAGACCATACTTGTAAGCATTGATTTGAAGAAAAACACATTTTTATGTTTGTATCTATTTAAGTTGGCTCTCTGCTCAGTCATGTTCTACTCTTTGCAACTCCATGGACTGTAGCCCGCTAGGCTCTTATGTCCATGAGACTTTACAGGAGAGAATAGTGGAGTGGGTTGCCATTTCCTACTCCAGGGAATCTTCCCGACCCAGCAACGGAACCTGCATTTCTTGCATCTCCTGCATTGGCAGGCATATCATTTACCACTAGCACCACCTGGGAAGCCCATTTAAGTTAGCAACTCTCAATAAAACACAACTTCCAGGAAGAACAACTTTTCCAGTATCTAGAAAAGTGGCATTTGGGCATATTCTACTACCTAGTAATTCCCTAAAGAGGTTTTCCCGCAAGAGCATAAGGAGCCATGATCATAGATCTTCACTGCAGCAATACTTGAAATAGTGAAGATTTGTAAGTAATTAAATTTTATGTGAAAGTGTTGGATTGATACATTGTAATGCACTCAAACAAATTAATATAATGCACCAGTAAAATGGATACAGCTCAAAATATGTGAAAAAAGCAAGTTATAGAAATGTACATAGGTATATGAAACCACTTTACGAAAATTTTTAAAAAATAAATAAGACACTGACTAAATATTTGCTTCAGACATATATATGTAATGAAAACATAAAAATATGGACTGGATACACATGACATCACAAGGACTGCCTCCAGAGAAAGGAGGAAGCCCATACACTAACAGGGAAATGATGGGATATCAACTTCAATTTTCATCATTTGAAAAAAGATCTGTAATAAATATGACAAAATGTCAACATGTTTTAAAATTCTGGAAATATACAAAACGTTATATGATTCTTAGTCAAAGTTGTAAATTTATATTGACTCCCCTAAAGCCCTTTCTGCCTCCCTTTCCATCTGTTTGGGTCCCACTTTCCTGAGAGGTTGTTGTTCACTAAGTTGTGCCCAACTCTTTGCAACCCCATGGACCGCAATACGTCAGGCTTCCCTGTCCTTCACTATATCCCAGAGTTTGCTCAAAGTGATGCCCACTGAGTCAGTGATGCTATCTAACCATCTTCTGAGAGATGCCTAGTGCTGTTTCCTTCCCCAGAGCAACTCTCCAAAAGCAATCTTTACCATCTGGAAAGTCCATTTAAGTAGGCGGCTCTCAATAAAACACAACTGCCAGGAAGAACAACTTTACCAGTATCTAGAAAAGTGGGATTTGGGCATATTCTATTACCTAGCAACTCCCTAGAGAGGCTCTCCCACAAGAGCATAAGAGCCATGTTCCTAGATCTTCTGCCATTTGTATTTACTGTAAACTAAAGCAGGTTATTACTCTAAAATACTTAATTATATAATTGTTTAATCACTATCCATAGATACTTTCCAAACAATACAAATAACAGAGAACAGGTAGTTGCATCTTTGTAATTATAGGGCTGTTATTCTGGGAAAGTGGTTTTTCCCAGGTTCCTGAAATCACATCTGCCAGGCAACATTTTACATATTGCATGTAATTCAAGGCTAGCTCAACAGAAAGCAATTAATTTGCATATAGTTTTATCATTAAATTAATGTAAGAGAATTGCATAGGACGATTCTAGCATTCACAATACTGCATATAATTGCATGAACACATGTCTTAGTTCCCCAGATAAATAGGTTGACAAAACATATGCTGCTGCTGCTGCTGCTAAGTCGCTTCAGTCGTGTCCGACTCTGTGACATATGTTTTATTTAGAGAGACAGTGTTTTGCTGGAGGATATACGGTTAGAGAAATATAGGTAGAGGGATGGTTCAGCTTGGAATTAGGCACTTACTCTCAAGGATGCTTCTCTTTCAGAGTGACCAGGAGACTATGTCCCTCTAACGTACAAGCTGCAAAGTATGATATAATTCACTGACCAAGCACTTGCAGGTCTCATGACCATGCACTCAGACAGGCTGCCTGAGTTGGATCAGAAAACCAGTAACCTTCCTATATGTATTGTATTTAGACTTTCACCTCAGTTTATTTTCCATAATTTTTAATATAATTCAAGATTCTTTTAATGAGTACGCACATTTTTGTAACATAACAAGCAGTTTCTCAATTGGCAAATCCACTGGAAATCTCCCAGAATGTAATTTCTTTAGAAAACTGCTTTGTGAATCCTCCCATAGCCAAATGTCTATGCAGAAAAAGAAAAAAATTCTCAATTTAATGGACCATGCAATTTAACAGAATATTCAATGTCTATCCATTATTTAAACTGTAAGGAAAAAGTCAATTTAATAAATGAATTCAAAATTAGGGAAATTATTCTAAGTTACAGAATATAAAAAGGTATGATAATTTATTATGTTGATTTTTAAAGTGCAATCTATATATGTATTATATGTTGCTAAATCGTGTCAGTTGTGTCCAACTCTCTGCGACCCCATAGACGGCAGCCCACCAGGCTCCTCTGTCCCTGGGATTCTCCAGGCAAGAATATTGGAGTGGGTTGCCATTTCCTTCTCCAGTGCATGAAAGTGAAAAGTGAAAGTGAAGTCGCTTAGTTGTGTCCGACTCTTCACGACCCCATGGAATGTAGCCTACCAGGCTTCTCCATCCATGATTGGTACGGTAAAGAAAATAGGTATTTATACTATGATTAATTTTTGTCAATGTTTGGAAAAAAGAATTATAACAAGAGTAATTTAAAGCAAAACCTCAATTCTAAGATCATTACAAGTATAACAGGAATTAGTAAATTTCATAGTTCTATTCCAAGTATAGTGAGAAATTTAAATATAAAATTAAAACCTGACATAATTTATGACGTGGCTAGACTAATGAAAGGGGCTTCTCTGGTGGCTCAGTGGTAAAGAACCCACCTGCCAATGCAGGAGACATTGGGTCAATCATTGTCAGGAAGATCCACTGGAGAAGGAAATGGCAACCCACTCCAGTATTCTTGCCTGGGAAATCCCATAGACAGAGAAGCCTGGCAGGCTACAGTCCATGGGGTTGGAAAGAAGTCAGACACAACTATAGAGACTAAACAACAACAACAAGAGAATAATGAGAAGTAAACAATATTGAAAAATATTTGTGCTTGGTTTATAAATTCCAAGGCTATAAAATGAGTGGTAAATAATATTTATATAACTTTTTGTATTTATAGAATTATACTCAAAATTTAGGAAATATCTGGTAAACAAATTTTAATATTTCACATCCCTAATCTTGGCAGTGATCAAGACCATCCCCAAGAAAAAGAAGTGTAAAAGGCAAAATGGCTGTCTGAGAAGTCCTTACAAATAGCTGTGACTAGAAGAGAAGCGAAAGGGAAAGGAGAAAAGGAAAGATTTACTCATTAGAATGCAGAGATCCAAAGAACAGCAAGGAGAGATAAGAAAGCATTCCTCAGTGATCAGTGCAAAGAAATAGAGGAAAACAATAGACTGGGAAAGATCAGAGATCTCTTCAACAAAATTAGAGATACCAAGGGAAAATTTCATGCAAAGATGGGTACAATAAAGGACAGAAATGGTATGGACCTAACAGAACCAGAAGATATTAAGAAGAGGTGGCAAGAATACACAGAAGAACTACACAAAAAACATCTTCATGATCCAGATAATCATGATGGTATGATCACTCACCTAGAGCCAGACATTCTGGAATGTGAAGTCAAGTGGGCCTTAGGAAGCATCACTACAAACAAAGCTAGTGGAGGTGAAGGAACTCGAGTTGAGCTATTTCAAATCCTAAAAGATAATGCCGTGAAAGCGCTGCACTCAATATGCTTGCAAATTTGGAAAACTCAGCAGTGGCTACAGGACTGGAAAAAGTCAGTTTTCATTCCAGTCCCAAAGAAAGGAAATGCCAAAGAATGCTCAAACTACCACACAACTGCAATCATTTCACACACTAGTAAAGTAGTGCTCAAAATTCTCCAAGTCAGGCTTAAACAGTACATGAACCGTGAACTTCCAGATGTTCAAGCTGGATTTAGAAAAGGCAGAGGAACCAGAGATCAAATTGCCAACATCTGTTGGAAAATCAATAAAACAAGAGAGTTCCAGTTAAGCATCTACTTCTGCTTTATTGACTGTGCAAAAGCCTTTGACTATGTGGGTCACCACAAACTGTGGGAAATTCTTAAAGTGATGAGAATACCAGACCACTGGACCTGCCTCTTGAGAAATCTGTATGCAGGTCAGGAAGCAACAGTTAGAACAGGACATAGAACAACAGACTGGTTCCAAATTGTGAAAGGAGTACTTCAAGGCTGTATATTGTCATCCTGCTTATTGAACTTATATGCAGACTACATCATGTGAAATGTCAGGCTAGATGAAGCACAAGCTGGAATCAAGATTGCTGGGAGAAATATCAATAACCTCAGATATGCAGATGACACCACCCTTATGGCAGAAACCAAAGAACTAAAGAGCCTCTTGATGAAAGTGAAAGAAGAGAGTGAAAAAGCTGGCTTAAAATACAACATTCACAAAACTAAGATCATGGCATCTGTTCCCATCACTTCATGGCAAGTAGATGGAGAAAGAATGGAAACAGTGACAGACTTTTTTGGGGGTCTCCAAAATCATTGCAGATGGTGACTGCAGCCATGAAATTAAAAGACACTTGCTCTTGGAAGAAAAGCTATGACCAACCTAGACAGCATACTAAAAAGCAGAGACATTTTTTGCCAACAAAGGTCTGTCTAGTCAAAGCTATGGTTTTTCCAGTAGTCATGTATGGATGTGAGAGTTGCACTGTAAAGAAAACTGAGCACCGAAGAATTGCTGCTTTTGAACTGTGGTGTTGGAGAAGACTCTTGAGAGTCCCTTGGACTGCAAGGAGATCCAACCAGTCCATCCTAAAGGATATCAGTCCTGAATATCCATTGGAAGGACTGATGGTGAAGCTGAAACTCCAATACTTTGGCCACCTGAGGGGAAGAACTCACTCCTTGGAAAAGCTTGAAGGCGGGAGAGAAGGGGATGACAGAGGATGAGATGGTTGGAGGTCATCGCCGACTCAATGGACATGAGTTTGAGTAAACTCTGGGAGTTGGTGATGGACAGGGAAGCCTGGCGTGCTGCAGTCCATGGGGTCACAAAGAGTCAGACACAACTGAGAGACTGAACTGAACTGAACTGAAGCTTGACAACATTTGATTAGGGAAGATGAAAATTGGAGGAAGAATAAAGAGAAATACAAATTTTGACAATATACACTAAAACGGTAATCCAAATATTATTTACTAACCTAAAATTTCTCTCAGGCAGCAGAAAATTATTGAAAGAGGCCAGTCTTTTTTTTTCTTTTTACCCAATCTGCCCATTTTTCCCACTGCCAAACCCCCTATCTCTGGCAACAACTAATCTGTTCTCTGTATCTATAAGCCTGATTTTTTGTTTGTTTTTATTTAAGATCCTAATGAAGGGAATATGCTGTGCATGGCCCTGTACTATAATTAACAGGGCTTCTTTGAAAAAATAAGAATGACTTTCTCATCACCCCCAGGCAAAGGGCTGGGAGCAGTAAAAAATATATGGTGGAAAAACATCTTGAAAAGAAGATATTGAAGTACTGATGTGACTGATGGAAAACCATTACTGACTGTTCCCATAACCTGAGCCTTGAGGGAGTTGCTGAGAAAGGGTGCCGAAGAGCTACACAAAGTCATGAAAGCCCTGAAGGTTTGACATTGAGGACTGTGCATTATATATCTTTATCCCAGATCTGAGATTGTAAAGAATAGATATCTCCAGAGCATGTACAAGGAAGTAAATTTTAACAAAATAAATAAATAAATAAAAAGCATGCAAGGATTAGGATCTGGGCCTTTGCCTGAGAATGGTATCAGCTGCTTGATCCCCACTTTATTTCTGAGTCTTCTTTTTCCTTATTATTTTGTGGCACCACTCCCTCAGGTAGGTTCACTGTTGGGCTGGTTCTGATATCCTACATATAAGATAATATAATATTTGTCTTTCTGTGTTTGATTTATTTCACTTAGCATAATATACTAGAGGTCCATTAATACTGTGGCAAATAGCAAGATTTCATCTTTTTTCTGGCTAAATATTTCATTTAACATGTATACCATAATCTCTTTATCTGCTCATCCATCAATGGACCCTTTAGGTTATTTCCATATCTTGGCTATTGCAAACAATACTGAGGTGAACACAGAGGTGTTGAGTTACTGTTTTCATTTTCTTTGGATAAATATCCAGAAATGGATTGCTGGATCATATGGTAGTTCTATTTTTTAATTTTTTGAGAAACCTCCATACTCTTTTCCATAGTGGTGACACTAATTTACTATATTTTCCTTCATGCAGACCAGTTTTATTTAATGAGTAAATATTTTGTTTTATATTTTTTGCATATTGCTCAAGAACTCAACTGCAAAACAGTCTGATGCTTTTAGAAATAAGCAAAACAAAACATTTAAAGTATATTCTTTTATCCAGTTAATACTTATTGAGTGCAGACATTCAGTTATGTGTGGTAGGAATTTGGTATAGAATATGGTCCCTGCTCTGAAAAAGAACTTGAAATGCCTAGGGTTCAATAATTGAAAAGATAAACCAATCACCTGACATTATTCCAGGAATCTAACCTGTATTAATGTGTGACAGTTAAATGATATCATACCTATTAGCTTATCCTTGGTTTAGATGTCAGTAGAAAAACATTTCCCAGCTTCACTCTCATTAGCCAGAAAACCATCATTGAAAGGAATAAAATGATTCCTATTGTAACTCTGTGACATAGAAAGAAAAGTAGATACACAAATAAAATTGGGTTTTACCAGCAAGGAAGAAAGGAAGAATAACTATGGGAAGGGCATCTATAGAGTGTCCAGTGGTTAACCCATTCTTTCCTTCTCTATAGAGAAGTGATGACTTTCCTCAAAACAAATGTATGGTGAGTGTTAGGGAAATTACATCTAGAAAGGAAACTTTGACCAAGGATCTCCTGGAACAAGCAAGGATTTAATGAGGGAAGGTAGTAAGGTAGGTACAGTTAAGACATAAACCCCTTAATGCAAGTCTGAAGCTCAGTGACCAGAATGCAGGACTTTGGAAAATTGGTGAAAACATAGTTCCATTTTTCTAGGAATTGAATTCAGGTTGGAAAGGCATGAACACAAATCAGAGTAAAGTGGCTGGAATTACTAAACATGAAAGAAATTTTGTCAAAGAAAAAGCTGCAAGTCCATCTCCTTGGTATAATACCCAGGAAAGAATGGGTTAACCACTGGACTAGACTCTCTTCCAGACATAGGCACACTTAAGTAAAGCTTTACCCTTAAACTTTTTTTCAAATCCAACTGCAGTAATATCCAGTAATTCCAATGGATACTCCAATATCCATTGGAAACATGTCCCTGAGGATACTGAACCTGGCTCTCAGGTCTGTTCATGTGTAGCCTGGTAAAGTATGGACCACAGCTAAACTAATAAATGAAAGCTAAATCCACATTCCTTCAGATGCTAGAGAACTGACACAGTATTTAGGCTGAAAAGATCCTAGACCTTGAAGCTGTCCTGTGTTGATGCAACCCAAATGCTTGCCAGTCGTCAACCCTAATAACTAAAACACATCCCACATAGTAACTGGGAAAGTGAAGCTACACTGGGAGTCTGAAACTTGCATGTTTCTGCTTTATGCATGATTCTGTGTGCCCTGGACTCTATACTTTCTTAAAATTAGCAAGTTTTTTGCTGAGCAAGCCTATTCTAGTCATGAGTTTGAATAATCAAAAACTGAAACCAACTCTGCTAGTCTTATAGATATTTAATATGAATAAAATGGCTAACTTGATGTTGAGCCAACTACTAAGCATGTGTTACTTGATGTACACCTAACCAGTAGTACCATTGGTTCCATGATCTTGGTTGAGAATGAGTATCAAGATGAATGGACAAAGTTTAAATGTCCCAGATTTAGCTGTTAAAGAATGGTTGGCAAGGTGCTGTTGACAAAGAAATAAGTAGAAAACTTCAATTCTTTCATATATTTATACCTTAACGAATTAACACTATAGAGCACTGAGAAGAGTCCTTCAAAGAGAAGCAACATTAGAATGTGAAATTGATAATGTCCTATTCTGGAGAAGGTACAGTAAATGCCTTTCATCTCTAAGTTTCACAATTAGATAGTCATTTGCTTCAAATCTTTTAAATTTTTCCTAAAGGCATTAGCAATCATTTGCTGACCCAGATGAACCCTACATTAAATCTGAGTTGAAATATGATGTTCTAGTTCATAAAAGAGTTAAAAATAGAATTACTGTATCATCCAGCAATTCTACTCCTGGGTATACACCTGAAAGAACTAAAAACGAACTCAAAGAAATATTTATACGATCATTTTCAAAGTAACATCATTCACAACAGTCAAAAGGCAGAAGCAACCCAAGTGTCCACAGATGAATGACAGATAAACAAAAAGTAATATATACATGCAATAGAATATTATTTGGCCTTAAAGAGGAAGAGAATTTTGACATATGCTACAACATGGATGACGCTTGAGAACATTATGCTGTGAAATAAAACAAATACAAATACTGTATAATTCCACTTACAAAAGGTATATCTAGAGTAGTCAAATTCACAGATACACAAAGTAAAATGGTGGTGACCAGGGGCTGAAGGTAGTGAGAATGGACAGTTAGACTGGCATACACTTTTGCAAAATGAAAAGGGTTGTGGAGACAGATGGTAGTGATGGTTACACAAAACATGAGTGTACTAAATGCCACTAAAACATACTCTTAAAATGTTTAAGATAGTAATTTTTATGTTATGTATATCTTACCACACTTTGGGAAAAAATGGTGTCTTAATACTCTTATGCTGTAAAGAGCAATATTGCATACAAACTTGGAATGTTAGGTCCATGAATCAAGGCAAATTGGAAGTGGTCAAACAGTAGATGGCAAGAGTGAACGTTGACATTTTAGCAATCAGTGAACTAAAATGGACTGGAATGGGTGAATGTAACTCAGATGATCATTATATCTACAACTGTGGGCAAGAATCCCTTAGAAGAAATGGAGTAGCCATCATAGTCAATAAAAGAGTCCAAAATGCAGTAGTTGGATGCAATCTCAAAAAAGACAGAATGATCTCTGTTCATTTCCAAGATAAACCATTCAATAACACAGTAATCCAAGTGTATGTCCTGACCAGTAATGCTGAAGAAGCTGAACGGTTCTATGAAGAGATACAAGACTTTCTAGAACTAACACCCAAAAAAGATGTCCTTTTCATTACAGAGGACTGGAATGCAAAAGTAGGAAGTCAAGAAATACCTGGAGTAACAGGCAAATTTGGCCTTGGAGTGCAGAATGAAACAGGGAAAAGGCTAATAGAGTTTTGTCAAGAGAATGCACTGGTCATAGCAAACACCCTCTTCCAACAACACAAGAGAAGACTCTACACATGGACATCAACAGATGGTCAATACCAAAATCAGATTGATTATATTCTTTGCAGCCAAAGATGGAGAAGCTCTATACAGTCAGCAAAAACAAGACTGGGATCTGACTGTGGTTCAGATCATGAACTCCTTATTGCCAAACTCAGACTGAAACTGAAGAAAGTAGGGAAAATCACTAGACCATTCAGGTATGACCTAAATCAAATCCCTTACAATTATACAGTGGAAGTGAGAAATAGATTCAAGGGATTAGATCTGACAGACAGAGTACCTGATGAACTATGGATAGATGTTCATGACATTGTCCAGGAGGCAGTGATCAAGACCACCCCCAAGAAAAAGAAGTGGAAAAAAGCAAAATGGCTGTCTGAGAAGGCCATACAAGCAGCTGTGAAAAGAACAGAAGTGAAGGCAAAGGAGAAAGGAAAGACATACCCATTTGAATGCAGACTTCCAAAGAACAGCAAGGAGAGATAAGAAAGTCTTCCTCAGTGATTAGTACAAAGAAATAGAGGAAAACAATAGAATGGAAAATACTAGAGATCTCTTCAAGAAACTTAGAGATATGAAGGGAGCATTTCATGCAAACATGGGTACATTAAAGGACAGAAATGGTATGGACCTAACAGTACCAGAAGATATTAAGAAGAGGTGGCAAGAATACACAGAAAACTATACAAAAAAGATTTTCATGATGCAGATAACCATGATGGTGTGATCACTCACCTAGAGCCAGACATCCTGAAATGTGAAGTCAAGTGGGCCTTAGGAAGCATCACTATGAACAAAGCTAGTGGAGGTGAAGGAACTCAAGTTGAGCTATTTCAAATCCTAAAAGATGATGCTGTGAAAGTGCTGCACTGAGTATGTTTGAAAATTTGGAAAACTCAGCAGTGGCCACAGGACTGGAAACGGTCAGTTTTCATTCCAATCCCAAAGAAAGGCAACGACAAAGAATGCTCAAACTACTGCAAAATTGCACTCATCTCACACTAGCAAAGTAATGCTCAAAATTCTCCAAGCCAAGCTTCAACAGTACCTGAACCGTGAACTTCCAGATGTTCAAGCTGGATTTAGAAAAGGCAGAGGAACCAGAGATCAAATTGCCAACATCTGTTGGATCATCGAAAAAGCAAGAGAGTTCCATTTAAACATCTACTTCTGCTTTATTGACTGTGTGAAAGCCTTTGACTGTGTGGACCACCACAAACTGTGGGAAATTCTTAAAGTGATGAGAATACCAGACCACTGACATGCCTCTTGAGAAATCTGTATGCAGGTCAAGAAGCAACAGTTAGAACTGGACATAGAACAACAGACGGGTTCCAAATCGGGAAAGGAGTACGTCAAGGCTGTATATTGTCACCCTGCTTATTTAACTTATATGCAGAGTACATCATGAGAAATGCTGGGTTGGATGAGCCGTAAGCTGGAATCAAGATTGCCAGGAGAAATATCAATAACCTCAGATATGCAGATGACACCACCCTATGGTAGAAATCAAAGATAAACTAAAGAGCCTCTTGATGAAAGTGAAAGAGGAGAGTGAAAAAGTTGGCCTAAAGCTCAACATTCAGAAAACTAAGATCATGGCATCTGGTCCCATTGCTTCATGGCAAATAGATGGGCCAACTGTGGAAACAGTGACAGACTATTTTTGGGGGTTCAAAATCACTGCAGATAGTGACTGCAGCCATGAAATTAAAAGCCCATTATACAGAGTGAAGTAAGCCAGAAAGAAAAACAACAATACAGTATACTAATGCATATATATGGAATTTGAAAGATGGTAACGATAACCCTATATGCGAGACAGAATAAGAGACACAGATGCATGGAACAATTTTATGGACTCTGAGGGAGAAGGTGAGGGTGGGACGTTCTGGGAGAATAGCATTGAAACATGTATATTATCATATGTGAAACAGAACACCATTCCATGTTCGATGCATGAGACAAGGGCTCAGGGCCGGGGCAATGGGATGATCCAGAAGGATGGGATGGGGAGGGAGTTGGGTGGGGGGTCCAGGAGGGGGAACACATGTAAACCCATGGCTGATTCATGTCAATGTATGGCAAAAACTATTGCAATGTTGTGAAGTGATTGGCCCCCAACTAAAATAAATAAATTTATAAAAAAAAATTAAAAAAAAAAAAAAAAAAGACGTATCTCAGCTGAAAAAAAAAAAAGATTCTTACTCCTTGGAAGAAAAGCTATGACCAACCAAGACAGCATATTAAAAAGCAGAGACATTATTTTTCACACAAAAGTCTATCTAGTCAAAGCTATGGTTTTCCTGTAGTCATGTATGAATGTGAGAGTTGGACTATAAAGAAAACTGAGCACCAAAGAGCTGCTGCTTTTGAACTATGATGTTGGAGAAGACTCTTGAGAGTCCTTTGGACTGCAAGGAGATCCAACCAGTCCATCCTAAAGGAAATCAGTCCTGAATATTCATTGGAAGGACTGATAGTGAAGCTGAAACTCCAGTACTTTGGCCATTTGAAAAGACTCTAATGCTGGGAATGATTGAAGGCAGGAGGAGAAGGGGACAACAGAGGTTGAGATGGTTGGATGCCATCATGGACTCAATGGGCATGAGTTTGAGTAAACTCCTGGAGTTGGTGATGGACAGGGAGGCCTGGCGTTCTGCAGTCCATGGGGTTGCAAAGAGTCAGACATGACTGAACGACTGAACTGAACTGAATACTCACCATCTATTCTAATTTTCTGTCAAATTAAACCCTTTAAAAATTAAGTACATTAATAAATACATGAGAAGAGGGAAGAAGAAGAGAAGAATGAGTGGGAGGGGAAGTTGGGAGGGAGGGTCCTCACTAAACTATATGCAGGTGGTTTTGTGTCAATTCAGTATGCTACGTACCCTGGAGGAGAATTTCATAACACCCAGGAGTCACAGCAGCTTCTTCATTCCTTCATGTGGATGCAACTTATATCAATTTATATGCACCCAAATAAGTGTCTGAATGCCTGGATTATATGAAACTACTCTCATGATTAAGTGGCATAGAAAGAAACTGCAGATTTTGTATGACACTAACAGTGCAACCACAAGAAAGAAGCAAGAAAATGAGCTGAAACTTTCCACTTCTAGCATGAACTATGATGTCATCAGCAACATTTGTAGTTAGGAAATAAACACAAGTTAATCACTTCTGATAAGAAGTATGCCAGTATCAAAAACTGTAAAAAAAATACTGCTTAGAATACAAATATATGTCCACTCTACTTGAAGATGAACATGAATCTAAGAATATGCCATAGTTTGGGACATTAAACAATAATTGGCATATTTCTACTATATATATTTTTAGTAAGTGCATACATTGAGGCTTTAAACTCAAATTTTGAATGAAGGAGTAAGACATCAAAATAATATGGCGATTACTGCTTTGGGCAAATGGGCTGATAAATAATAGATCATATTCAGGTTTGTTAGAAATCTTAGTTAATACACATCCTAATAAATCTAGTAAATCTAGATTTCTGTATCATTTAATAATTAAGTAGCATGCAACTTATATATTAAATAAAAGCTTAATCAACTATAATCATTAGTTTTTTAATTGGTCCATTGCCCTTGTTTATAAACTCTGAAATATTCTTACTAAAATTAGAAACTTCTGTTTCTATTATGAAGTTAGATAAATTAGTCATGGAAATGTTAGAATCATATTGATTAAAATAAGAATATAAATGTAAGTCATATGATCAATTTCCTAAATTTAATTACTGTTTTTGGTAAAAGTGAATTTAAATATATAATACATCTATGCATTACTGGTTCCTAAATATCAATATCCATACTTCATGTAGAAAAATTGCTTACATAGTTTAAGAAAAAAATTATACGTAGAGCCATTTGAGTTAATTTATATGACTTTTTGGCTTGGAAAGATACTAATACAGACTTAAATTTTTGAAATATATTCTGGGTTTAATATCAAGAAGCTTTAATCTTTTGTTAACACAAAATATTTGACAGATCTGTGAAAACTGTTTTGATAAAGAGAAATTTTACTAGTCTTAGAGTGAGAAAATTTGGGTAGATAAATTTATACACTATAATCAAGTAGATGCATTTATTACTATAATCAGTCACTATAGAATCATTGTTATTTTATTTGCAGAGGAAATAAAATGTGAAATATTCTTCCTCTGAGCGCAAAAATATGCAATCATATTTTCACAGGAATGAGGCAAATAAAGCAAACATCAACCTCTAAATATTCTATATATGTCCAAAGAATTCACAAACCTTTTGTGAATAAATCTAAAATGCGATACTTATCAAAATGAATTAATCTCGGTATCAAATGTACCCCCCAAAATATAACTCTTTCTTGCATAGCCTAAAACTCTGAAGGCATTAAGTAAAAATATTTATGGAGTTATTCAAAAAGATGAGAGACTACTAAAAGAAGTGATATTGAGTACTCTAGCTCTGAATAAATGTGTTAACAATCCTTTTTCCCTTAAAAAAAATGGAACACTTTAAAAGCACAGTGTGTCATTGAAATTCATATGTACTATGAATTTTGTACAAGGAAATCTGCCTTTGTTCCCAAAATGATTTTAAACAAATAGCTCTAACTTGCTTTAGAATAAATGCTTTTAAAGATCATTTTTGTTAAATTTTTGATGTACTAGTTAAGGAAACACTAGAAACCATAATAGTAACTAAACTCAAAAGAACCTAATGACTCAAATCTTAGTTTGCTTCTACTGTAACAGTCTACGTCTAATCAAGAGAGAAAAACCACACAGTGATGTGAAGGTTGAAAACTTAACATAAAGAATTATTAACTGTAACAGAGAATTTGAGAAACAAGTGATTGTCTAGTAAGAAGTAAAAAGAACATTAAGAATACGGAAGTAGAATATAGGAGGAGCAGCCAGTGATTTTAGCACTGAGATATAGCACCCAAAGAAGAGGCTCCTTCTCCTAGGACTGAGATCTCAACCTCACTGGAGATGGCATGGTCACACCTCACTGAATGGCAGAGAAGTCACTATGGTACAGTGTTATCAAAACTGTGCAGAAATCTGCTCTTGAAGGTGCCAGAAAAAGCTATTTTCAAGATGTCTCCCCAGAGGCAATCTACTCTAAAAACCCCAGGGGGAAGCAGCTGGCGGTTACTGGTGCTGCTGACCATTGTGCACCAGCAGGAAGCTGCAAATGCACAGGAGCCTGCTGAGTGAGCACACACTGGAACCAGAAAGCACAGCCCTTTCCTCATTCAGTATCTCTCCATCATCTGCTTGCAAAGCCTTAATGGTAGGCAGCAATGGAAAAATAGATAAGGCGCCCAAATCCATTTTCACAGAGTAAATACAGTATGCAAATTTAGAGGTGAGAGGTACTCAACCAATAACCAGTACACTTGCTCAGGTCAAGTTCACATGGCTGTCATGATATGTGTGCAGTGTTCCTCTAGCGGGTGATTGGAAGGTCCTGGCTTTTTCTTCTTTGTGATTTTTCCATCTTTCGCATTCAGTGTTCAGTGTCACAGTACTTGGTTATATCAAGTTAGTCAAAGAGGAAAGAGCATGTAGAATTTCATAATAAAGTTTTCTAAGGGCACAGTCTAGACGTGGCGCATACCTTTCAGCTTGTATACCATTGATGAGAACTCAGTCATAGTCTGAGGTCACACCCAACTCCAAGACAAGCTAGAATATGTAGATGAGGTGGTATACAGGACAAACAAGAAATGGTTTTGGTGACCAGCTAGTCAGTCACTATTATATATTATTTGTCTTAATTTATTGTTTTATTATTCTTGGCAGCAATGCATCTTATCCATGGTCACCATTACCCCTAGCCTGGGTGATGGTAAGTGTGTGTATATATGTTTAGATGTCAACTAAGATTCTTCTGCCCACTGAGTTCCAGATAAGATTTACCCAAACCTCCAGTTTTTTGCTCCAGAGAAGCCAGCAAGTTCCCAGAGTTACTGTATTCTCATAGTATTCTCCATGCTTAATTTCTGCTTTCACACATGCTATTGCCATTCCTTACTGCTTTGATTCAGACATGAAATCTAGACCTTTCATTGATTTCCACCAAAAATTCCTTAGCACACCACTTGTGGATATTGAAAAATTGCCTAAAGATTTGAGAATGACAGATGAGGTGTAAATTATAGCAGCAGGAATAATTTCAAAGTACATACTAGGCAGCCTACCATCCTTTAGTAGCCACTTCTGTGAAATTTTGGTGGCTCTTCACCTCGTCTGGCTTCTTTCCTCACATGTTTCACTGCTCCCTTTCTCACCAGTCTCTATACATCTCAAAAGAAAAACAGATCCCCCTTGCTTTGTCATGCCTAACATATTAACCATTTGTTTAGTTGTTTAAGATCCTGCTAAAACACCAGTGTTCATGAGGGTCTTTCTTTCTATGCCCCCCAAATCTGTATGCACTCTAAGAGAAATCCATGTTCTGGTGGTTAAAGCTAGTTTTCACATTATTTCATACAAAGTCAAAATGATTTGCTACAGACCACAGAGTATAATAATGAATTCTACCAGGTCAGCATTTCCAGAGTGTGTTCTATAGTACACCAGTCCTATGAAATAATTTGTAGATGATACTAATAAATAAGAGCTATGATCAAGCAATTTTGAGAATTCCTATATACTATATACCCCCTCTTGGAAATTCATAATGCATATTAAACATATTGAAAGCCATAAGAAGTCCTATGCTAAGAATTATTTGGCTATGATAATAGTTAAGTTACTTGATGACACAACTTTTTTTCTTTTTTCACAAAATGCCTTCTAATGTACAGAATGTAGAAAGTCCCTTCTAGCTGCAATGTTCTGAAACACTGTGATCCTTAGGCACTTATGTAACTAACAAGGAAATAATAATAAGAAAGTCAGTCCAACAGCATGGGCAGAATGGGAGCTGTCATGCACTCTTATTTGTTAAGAGTCTTCTCAGGTGACCACTAACCTCAGCCAGAGCTTTGAGCCATCTGGTTATCCTAAGGTGAGGCAAAGCCCCTCAAAGACTAAGCAGAAATGAACAGGGAGGAGAGAAGGCAAACTTCCCAGCTGGTGCTGAAATCTCCCTATTTTCATAATCAAGGCTCCTCAGGCAGGATTTGGTTATAGGCCTGACATACGTCCTCTCCTTTCCTCTCTGGATTCATCCACTCTTAAATTCCTGTGTTCTCTTGAAAGGAATTGATTCTGCTCCCTGCACCCGTCCCCAAGCCCCATGACATTTAACCTTTTACTAATGCTGATCTTGACTCTTGATCCTTTTGGTCAAAAGTACACTTGGTTGTAACCAAATTTTATAGCAAGTCAGCAGTCTAGACAGTGGAGGACCTTTACTGCCCCTTCTATCCTTGACACTATGAAATACTTTGACTTTTTTTCTAGCAGAACATATTGACTAATGACATTTTTTAAAAATAAGAAATACTGCTGGGCAGCACAATTCACTTGAATATTGTCACCAAGGCATGGGCTCATGTTTTTATCAGTCTGAAAGTGTCTTGAAAAACACAAAGTATGATATAAATATGAGTAAATCATTATTATTTTCTGTAACTTACTGTGAGGAAGTCTCTTTGCTGTTTTGGTACTTCAGACACTGGAAATCAAATGAGTCAAAGTCTCATTCCTCCTCTTCTCAAATAAATTAACTGTTAAAAAAAAAAGTAAAATGATTAACCTGTTTGGAGAATTTCAATTTGATGTCCTAATGAATACAGGCTAGAAAATGAGTTCCTCTTTATTGTGAGGATTGTGAACTGCTTTGAAAATAGGATAAAAGAGGACAGAGGGAAAATGGTTTTACATTGTATCAGTTAAGGTAGAATTGGGCTACTGAAAAAACAAGAAAGCCAGACTGGTACAGAGCCAAGCAGGGGATGATTTTTTCCCAGAGTAAAGCAATCCGGGATAACAATTCAACAACACAAACAGACCTGAGGTCCTTCTCCGTTTCTGTGCAGTCATCTTTAGGAAGGTGGATGCTCCATCTCCAAAACTGAATCTGTACTTCAGGCAAGGAAGAAGGAAAGAAAAAAGGGCAAAAACTTTTGCCAGCCCAGTCACTCTAACTGCGTCTAATTGAGACTTACAGGGTATTCCCAGCTGCTTCAATCCAGTAACTTCTGCTTACAGCCCACTGGTCAGAATTTGGGTCACATGGGCGCTTCTAGCCGTAAGAGATGCTGAAAAATGTAGAAGTTTAGCTGGGCACATTTCTGCCCTCAAACAAAATTCAGTGGTGTCTGCCAAATGCCCACATACGCAATGTGGAACTCCTTTAAGGAAATATCCTTTCACCGGCAAAGCCCAGCGGGCCCTCGGGAAAAATGAGGGACTCTAGTAATAATGTCTAACCTTCTCTTTCATGCTCCCTCTAGTCTCACTGCTTTCAGAAGCCTGGCACCTAACAGGTAAGATTATCGAGTTTCCAGGACAGAATCTATTTCAGGACAGAGTCGGACACGACTGAGCAACTGAACAACAAGAACAGAATCGCGGAGCCCGACACCTCAGCTTGGCTGTCCGAGGGCAGAAGCGCCGTGTACGACACTCAATTCAAAATGGCTGCGGCAGCAAGTCGTGTGCAGCGTGCTGCACCTGTTCCTCCATGTGGAGCGTGAGCGGTACAGCTGTGCCCTGTTCAGGAGAAGCCCGCGTCTCCGCCCTCATGGGAAGCCCAGGGCCTTCTAGGAGAGCCTGTGCTCCAGAGCCCCAGCTCACACCTGTTTATCTTTGCTCAAAGAGGGAAGCTTTCCTCTGCTTCTGAACTGAACTCGGTCTCGATCGCTAGGCTCCAGCGACACTGAGCTAGTGGGCCCTTGTTGGAGCCCGATTTGAAAGGCTTCCTTTACCGTTACGGAGCCTTCCAGGTTAACCATCGTTGACTGAAAGACAGCTCACAGGTAAGGCAGCAAGTGACTTCCTATTTATTAAAATAGTTGGTGGTCTGAAGATTGGAAATGAACGTTTTAACATGAAGGTGGTAGGATGATAACTGCGTTGCTGGAGAGGGAGATGTCACGTCCTAGAACCCACAGGAGTCTTGGTTTAGCACACAAAAGAATTCCAGATGAGCCAGAGTAAAGGAAAGTGAGTTTAGTTAGACACCTTCCACAGGCAGAACGTGTATGGTCTCAGAATATGAGAGCAACCCCAAAGCATGGAGTTGTAGGTTCTTAAGGGTTAAGAAAATCATAGGCTAAGGAGTGGGAGGAATGTTCTTGCTATTTGAGGGTAGGGTGAGAAATTTCCCAGAATTGAGCCACTGCCCACTTTTTTGCCTTTTTTTTTTTTTGGTTGCACCATGCTGCTTATGGGATCTTAGTTTCCAACTAAGGGTTGCATCTGGGCCCATGGCAGTGAAAGCTCCAAGTTCTAACCACCGGATTGCCAGGGAAGTCCCTTTTTGGGCTTATGCCCCCTCAGAACTGTCATGGTATAAGGCGGAGTGATTTTTACTGTTACAATGCAAGTGCCTGCTGCTGCTGCTGCTGCTGCTGCTAAGTCGCTTCAGTCGTGTCCGACTCTGTGCGACCCCATAAACGGCAGCCCACCAGGCTCCGCCGTCCCTGGGATTCTCCAGGCAAGAACACTGGAGTGGGTTGCCATTTCCTTCTCCAGTGCATGAAAGGAAAAAGTGAAAGTGAAGTAGCTCAGTCATGTCTGACTCTTAGCGACCCCATGGACTGCAGCCCACCAGGCTCCTCTGTCCATGGGATTCTTCAGGCAAGAATACTGAAATGGGTTGTCATTTCCTCCTCCAAGGAATCTTCCTGAGTCAGGGATTGAACCTACATCTCTTAAATTGGCAGGCAGGTTCTTTACCACTACTGCCACCTGGGAAGCCCTACAGTGATGGTATAATGAGCCAAAGGTCAAAGACTGGACTGTTTTCATATCTACCTTGGTTTCACCTAATTCTAGCCAGCCTTTATTGCATCCCAAGAGCTACGCCCCCTCTTCATTATCAAGCATTTCTGTCCTGCCCCTTTCCCTTCTGTTTCAATTAAGTGCATACAAGTGTGCTAAGTCACTTCAGTCATGTCCAGCTCTTTTCAACCCTATGGACTGTAGCCTGCCAGGCTCCTCTGTCCAAAGGATTCTCCATGCAAGAATATTGCAGTGGGTTGCTGTGCCTTTCTCCAGGAGATCTTCTGAACTCAGAGATCAAACGTGCATCTCCTGCATTGTTAGGCAGGTTCTTTACCACTAGCACCACCTGGGAAGCCCCTCAATTATGTATAATAGCCTAAAGCAATGCCTGTTGAAGTCTGGCCCATAGTATCTGTTGTATACATCATCTGTGATGCTGCTTCTGGAATGCACAGATTATTTGGCTCAACCAGATGCCTGAATCAGAATCTCTAGGGAAAGTGCTCAAGAGTTTTCATCTCCATTAGTGGTTCTTACACATACTAAAGTTAGAGAACTCATAGCCCAAACTCAAATGCTTATAGAGATCAGAAAGTAACACAAACAAGAGAATACACTGAAATACATATAATGCAACAGGAAATGGGAGACAGTGGAACATATGACATAGCTAAAGGAGGTAGAAACCACTCAGTGCCTGCCTATAACTGTCACATGGCCATGTTGACCCTGCATTTCCAGTTCTTTTCATTTTTTTAAGGAATAAACATCAGATTTTTATGTAAAATCTCCTGATTTTTTAATGGCCAGCGACTAGTTTTAAAATATTTAAAGGAACCACCATATGATCCAGCAATTCCACCTCTGAAAATGTATCTGAAGGAAATGAAATCATTATTTTGAAGAGATATTGTCACCTCCAGGTTCATTGGAGCGTGATTCACAATAGTTGAGATATGGAAACAACTTATATCCAGTAGTGTATGAGTGGATAAAGAAAATGTGTGTGTGTGTATGTAATAGTCCCCCCTTATCTCCAGGGGATTTGTTTCAAGACCCTCAGTGGATGCCTGAAACTGTCCATAGCACTGAACCCTATGTATACTGTTTTTTTCTATATATACATACATGTGATAACGTTTAACTTAAAAATTAGGTACAGCAAGAGATTAACAATAATAAAATAGAACAATATACTATAATTAAAGTTATGTAAATGTGATCTTTCTTTCCCTCTCTCTCAAATATCATTTAATTTCTTATACATCTTAACTAAAACAGTTATCACTCACTGTGGCTGTAACTTCTGCAGTTTGAGATATCATAGCAAAACTAGCATAAATTTCTTTTTCACAGTTTCACCAATAGAAGATTCATTCTTACAATAGATCTTAGCAACCTCAGCATATAATTTTTTTTCTTTCCCTATTAAATTGAGAACTTTCAGCTTTTCACTCAAAGGAAGCTTTGATAGCTTCTCTGGCCTATCTGAGCTGCCAGCATCACTGCTCTTGCATGCTGGGGCTATTATTAAGTAAAATAAGAGTTACTTGAACACAGTTACTCTGATACCAAGACAGTGGATCTGGTAATTGAGATAACTAGGAAATCCTGCAATTTGCAATAACATGGATGAAACTTGAGAGCATTATGCTAACTGAAGTAAGTCTTACAGAGAAAGACAAATGCTGTATGATCTCAACTGTATATGGAATTTATACAAAATTAACTGTTGGAAACAGTGAGTAGATTTGGGGTTGCCACATGCTGAGGTTGGGGAAAATGGGCAGATGCTGTTCAAAGGGTACAAATTTCGTTATAAGATGAATAAATTCTGGGGATCTAATATAAAGTAGGTGACTATGGTTAACAATATTATATAGTATACTTGGAAGTTGCTAAGAGTAAATCGTAAATGTTCTCACCACAAAAAAATATGTGAGGTGATGAATGTGTTAATAACCTTCTTGTGGTTATCATTTCACAATATATACAAATCTCAAATCATTATATTTTATATCTTTTTCATACACATTAGTTGTCAATTATATCTCAACAAAGCTGAAAAAAAAATATTCAAAGGAAAGCCTTTTAACAAACGGTTCAGAAAAAACTAGAATTTTCCATTTATAGGCAAAAATATGAATCTAGATACAGACTTTATGCCTTTCACAAAAACTGATTGTTCAAAATGAAGTAATTAAAAATGGACCATGAAATATAGAACTATAAAGCCTCTATAAGATAACATGGGCTTCCCTGGTGGCTCAGACGGTAAAGAATCTGCCTGCAATGCAGGAGACCCAGGTTTGTCCACTGGGTCGGGAAGATCCTCTGGAGAAGGAAATGGCAACCAACTCCAGTATTCTTGCCTGGAGAATTCCATGGACAGAGGAGCCCGGTGGGCTACGATCAATGGAGTTGCAAAGAGTCCAACATGACTGAGTGACTAACACTTTCACTTTCAAGATAACGAAGGAGAAAACCTAACTGACCTTGGGTATGGCTTTTTAGATGCAACAGCAAAGGTACTATACAAAAAAGAAATAATTGATGAGTTCTTTGTTGGCTCAGTGGTAAAGAATCCACCTGCCAGTGCAGGAGACATGGGTTCAATATCTGATCCAGGAAGGTCCCACGTGCTGCAGAGCAACTTAAGCCTATGCATCACAACTATTGAGCCTGTGCTCTAGAGCCTGGAAGCCGCAACTACTGACCTCAGATGCTGCAACTATTGAAGCCATGCACCCTAGAGCCTGTTCTCCACAACAGGGGAGGTTGCCGCAATGAGAAGCTCACTCACCAGAACTAAAGAGTAGCCCCAGCTTGCCACAATTAGAGAAAAGTCGGTGCAGCAGTGAAGACCCAGCACAGCCAAAAATAGTTTTTAAAAACAATAATTGATAAGTTTGGCTTCATTAACATTAAAAACTTGTTTTATGAAAGAAAATACGAAGAGAAACAGTCACTAAGCCACAAATTGAAAGTATTTTCAAAAGACATATCTGATAAGAGTATTTTCCAAAATGAAAATTAACAACCCAATTAAAAAATGAGCAGAAGACCTGAACAGATACCTCACTGAAGAACATACAGATGGAAAATAGGCATAGAAGAAGATGTTCAACGTTAGGGAATTGCAAATTAAAACAACGATATACCACTGCACACTTACTCTGTGTGTGTGTTTAGTCACTGAGTCGTGTCTGACTCCTTGTGACCCCATATACTGCAGCACGCCAGGCTTCCCTGTCATCACTATCTCCTGGAGATATTATTAGAATGGCCAAAATGCAAAAAACTGACAATACCAAATGCTGATGAGGATGTAGAGCAACAAAATTGTCATTCATTGCTGGTACGAATGCAAAATGGTACAGTCACTTTGAAAGACAGCTTGCAGTGGCTTATCACACAGTCCAGCAGTTGTGCCCTTGATATTTATCCAAATGATTTGACAATATATATTCACACGAAAACCTACACAAAAAGTTTATCGAAGTTTATAGAAGCCTTCTTAATAATTGCCAAAACTTGGAAGCAACCAAGATGTTGTTCAGTAGGTGAATAGATAAATAGTAATGGTACATCCAGACAATGAATATTGCTCAAGCAAAAGAAGAAATGAGCTCTCAAGTCATGAAA
This sequence comes from Giraffa tippelskirchi, assembly GCF_054371585.1. NCBI lineage: Eukaryota > Metazoa > Chordata > Mammalia > Artiodactyla > Giraffidae > Giraffa > Giraffa tippelskirchi. The sequence continues at coordinate 124,518,094 of NC_137276.1, read as the reverse complement.
AGACACGGAGAAAACTTAAATGCATATTACTAAGTGAAAGAAGTAGTCTGAAAAGGCTACATACTGTATGATTCCAACCATATGACATTCTGGAGAAGGCAAAACTAGAGACAGTAAAAAAGATTAACATTTGCCCTAGGTTATAGAGGTTGCGTGGCGGAGCAGGGTGGGGGTGACAAGAGGAAAAGCACAGAGGATTTTTAGTGTGGCGGAACTGTTCTCTGTGAAACTATAACGATGGATACATGTCATAACACAATTTCAAAATGTATAGAACATACAATGCTGAGACTGAACCATAATGTAAACTAAAGACTTTAGATAATGATATATCAGTGTAGATTTGTAAGTTGCAACAAATGTAGCACTGTGATGCAAGATATTGATAGTGGGAAAGATTTGGGGAGGAAAAACAGAGGGTATATGAGATCTGTCTTTAGTTTCCACTCAGTTTTGCAGTGACTAAAACTGCTCTAAAAGATAAAATTTATTAATTAAGAAATTTTTTTAAAGAAATATATCGGTAAATCAAAGTATGGCTTTGGGCTGCCAGATCACAACATCTACGATAGAATATAAACTTGCAGTTTTGGAGTAAAAAGCGCATTAGAAATTATCTGATTGAAGCCAATAATCTTATAAATGAGAACATTTAGGCTCAAAAAGTAAATGATTTGACCACGAGGGCAGAGCTAGTGTTGATAGAACCTATTCTAGTACCAGACCACTAAACCTTTATACCTATTGACTTTCTTGATAAACCTTACGTGTGGTAGTCCTTAAATTTTAGCTTTAAGAGAGATTATCTTTCTCTGTAATAGTATTAATAATATTGATAGTATTTTATATTTATATTAAGATCTTAAGAAGCATATCTTACTTCCATCAGTACAATACAGAATATCTCCCCACAAAACACCCTCCAACAAAGATCAATAGAGATAATTAAATGGTTTAACTTAAAAATACATTTCTCTGTGGAATTCTCTGGTGGTCCAGTGGTTAGAACTTGGTGTTCTCACTGCCAGGACCCCTGGTTCAATCTCTGGTTGGGGAATTAAAAAAAAAAAAATGGTGTGTCTCCTTAAAAATACATTGGCCATGAACAGAACAGAAGCAGACAGTAAGAGAACTGTCTCTTGAATCTATAGCTCAGGATTGTTAAGAGGCAGGGATACCCAGAGTCTTCTCTGGAGTTATGGTGCTGAGGGTGCTACATACAGGCCCTCTGCAAGGAGTAGATGGCTTCTCTGGCCAAGGATGCAACCTTCAGCAAACTGCAACCCTCGTTCAGGGCTCATTGCCTTAGGTTGTGGTAAGAGCAGGGAGCGCATGGGCCAGGTCGTTTTCAGACCAAATCTGTAACTTTCTTTGACATCACTATAGGATGATGAGAGCCTCAAACCACCAGTTTCTGAGCCACACATACAGGGAGGAGTCTCAGAGGTGTTACATATTTGCCAAGCATCCAGTACCGGAGTCAATTTCAAACCCAGGCAGTCTAACTCCTGAGCCTGCACTCTTAACCTGTCTCACAGTTAGAGGTTATTATGGACTATCACACAGCGTCACCAGTGAAACAATGACCTAATCTACAGAAAGCCTAACAACTTGATTAACTGTTGTTTTTCACAGAAGCAACTATTTTATTTTGCTATCTACATTGTAGTTTTGATAACACCCTGCCACGGGAAACTGTTGTTTTGATTTCTATCACCATAGATTAGTTTTACCTATACCTTAACTTTGTTGTTCATTGTTCCTTATTCAGTTGCTCAGTCATGTCTGACTACTTGCGACCCCATGGACTGCAACAAGCCAGGCTTCCCTGTCCCACCATCTCCTGCAGCTTGCTCAAACTTATGTCACTTGAATCAGTGATGCCATCCAACCATCTCATCCTCTGTTGGCCCTTTCTCCTCCTGCCTTCAATCTTTCCCAGCATAAGGGTCTTTTCTAATGAGTCAGCTCTTCCCATCAGGGGGCCAAAATATTGGAGCTTCAGCTTCAGCATCAGTTCTTCCAATGAATGTTCAGGGTTGATTTCCTTTAGGATTGACTGGTCTGATCTCTTTGCTGTCCAAGGGACCCTCAAGAGTATTCTCCAACACCACAGTTCAGAAGCATCATTTCTTCGGCCCTCAGCCTTCTTTATGGTCCAACTGTAACATCCATACGTGAATACTGGAAAAACCATAACTTTGACTATATGGCCTTTTGTCGGCAAAGTCTCTGCTTTTTAATGCACTGTATAGATTTGTCATACCTTTTCTTTCAAAAAGCAAGCGTCTTTTAATTTCATGGCTGTAGTCACTATCTGTCGTGATTTTGGAGCCCAAGAAAATAAAGTCTGTCACTATTTCCATAGTTTCCCCATCTATTTGCCATGAAGTGATGGGACTGGATGCCATGATGTTCACTTTTTGAATGTTGAGTTTTAAGCCAGGTTCACTCTCTTCTTTCACTTTCATCAAGAGGCTCTTTAGTTCTTCACTTTCTGCCATAAGGGTGGTGTCATCTGCGTATCTGAGGTTATTTATAATTCTCCTGGCAATCTTGATTGCAGCTTGTGATTCATCTAGCCCATATTTCTTGTGATGTACTCTGCATATAGGTTAAATGAGCAGGGTGACAATATACAGCCTTAATACACTCCTTTCCCAATTTTGAACCAGTCTGTTGTTCCATTTTCAGTTCTGTTTCTTTCTGACCTGCTTACAGGTTTTGCAGAAGTCAGGTAAAGTGGTCTGCTATTCCCATCTCTTTAAGAATTTTTCACAGTTTGTTGTGATCTACACAGTCAAAGGCTTTAGCATAATCAATGAAGCAGAAGTAGATGTTTTTCTGGAATTTTCTTGCTTTTTCTATGATCCAATAGATGTTGGCAATTTGATCTCTGGTTCCTCTGCCTTTTCTAAATCCAGCTTGACCATCTGGAAGTTCACAGTTCACGTACTGTTGAAGCCTAGCCTGGAGATTTTGAGCATGATCTTGCTAGCATGTGAAATGAATGCAATTGTACACTGGTTTGAACATTCTTTGGTATTGCCCTTCTTTGGTATTGGAACGAAAACTGACCTTTTCCGGTCCTCTAGCCACGACTGAGCTTTCCAAATTTGCTAGCATACTGAGTGCGGCACTTTAACAGCATCATCTTTTAGTATTTGAAATAACTCAACTGGAATTCCATCACCTCCACTAGCTTTGCTCATAGTGATACTTCCTAAGGCCCACTTGACTTCACATTCCAGGATGTCTGGCTCTAGGTGAGTGATCACACCATCATGGTTATTCAGATCATTAAGATCTTTTTTGTACAGTTCTTCTGTGAATTCTTGCCACCTCTTCCTAATATCTTCTGCTTCTGTTAGGTCCATACCATTTCTGTCCTTTATTATGTCTAATTTTGCATGAAATGTTCCCTTGGTATCTCTAATTTTTGTGAAGAGATCTCTAGTGTTTTCCATTCTATTGTTTTTCTCTGTTTCTTTGCATTGTTCACTTAGGAACGCTTTCTTACCTCTCCTTGCTACTCTTTGTAATTCTGCATTCAGATGGGTATACATTTCCTTTTCTCCCTTGCCTTTTGCTTCTCTTCTTTTCACAGCTATTTGTAAGGCCTCCTCAGATAACCATTTTGCCTTTTTGCATTTCTTTTTCCTGGGGATAGTCTAGATCACTGCCTCCTGTACAATATCCCGAACCTCCATCCATAGATCTTCAGGTACTGTATCAGATCTAATCCTTTGAATCTATTTGCCACTTCCACTGTATAATCATAAGGGATTTTATTTAGGTTATACCTGAATGGCACATTGATTTTCCCTACTTTCTTCAAATTACGTCTGAATTTTGCATTAGGAAGTTCATGATCTGAGCCACAGTCAGGCCCAGGACTGTATAGAGCTTCTCCATCTTTGGCTGCAAAGAATATAATCAATCTGATTTCAGCATTGACCATCTGGTGATGTCCATATGTAGAGTTGGCTCTTGTGTTGTTGGAAGAGGATATTTGCTATGACCAGTGTGATGTTCTCTTGGCAACACTCTGTCAGCCTTTGCCCTGCTTCATGTTGTATTCCAAGGCCAAACTTGCCTGTTATACAGGTATTTCTTGACTTTCTACTTTTGCATTCCAGACCCCTATGATGAAAAGGACATCTTTTTTGGGTGTTAGTTCTAGAGGATCTTGTAGGTCTTCATAGAATCATTCAGTTTCAGCTTCTTCAGTGTTACTGGTTGGGGCATGTATTTGGATTACTGTAGTATCAAATGATTTACCTTGGAAATGAACCGGGATCATTCTGTCATTTTTGAGATTGCACCCAAGTGCTGCATTTCGGATGCTTTGCTGACTATTAGGTCTACTCCATTTCTCCTAAGGGATTCTTGCCCACAGTAGTAGTAGATATAATGGTCATCTGAATTAAATTTGCCCATTCCTGTCCATTTTAGTTCACTGATTCCTAAAATGTCTCTGTTCACTCTTGCCATCTCCTGTTTGACCACTTCCAGTTTACCTTGACTCATGGACCTAACGTTTCATTCTTTAACTTTACATGAATGCAATTGTAGTTTGTAGTCTTTTGCATCCTTCACTCAGTGTTTTTAAGTTTCATCTATATTGTACCATGTATCAGGTTCATTCTTTTTGTACTCCATTGTATGAATACACTACAATTTGTTGTTGATAGACACTTAGGTTACTTCCAGTTCTTGGCTGTTATGGATAAAATTGTTATGGGCATTTTTTACATGTCCTTTTTTTTGGACATATATTTCCATCTCTTTTGGGTAAATATCTGAGAATAGAAGTCATAGAGTCATAGAGTAGGAATTGACAAGCAGTTTTCCAGAAAAATATTATCATTTTATACTCCGAATCACATTGTTGCATTCCTTCCCATCTCCACCAACTGCTTCTAGCAGGGGCAGAATGATAACCTCATTATAGTTTAATTTGCATTTCTCTTATGAACAATGATACTGAGCAGTGTTTCATGTGCTTATTAGCTAATAATATATCTTCTTTTGTGAAGTTTCTATTCAGTCTTTTGCCCATTTTAATTGGGTTGATTGTCTTCTTAATATTGATTTGTAGGATTCCTTTATATTGACTGAACTCCAGTGCTTTGCCTGATATATATGTTGCAAGTATTGCTGCTCAGCCTATGCTTATCTTTCATTTTTCTTTATGGTGTCTTTTAAAAAGCAGAGTTTTAAATTTTTGTTGAGTCCTATTTATCCATTTTCTTCCAGAATACTTATAGCATGAGCCATTGTTTGCATCTATGATTTATCTCAAAATAATGTTAGTGAATGATACAAGGTAATGGTCAAGATTAATTATCTTTCATGCACTTATCCAGTTGTTCCAGAACAAATTGTTGAAAACAATTTCCTTTCTTCACTAACATTCTTAATACCTTTGTTAAAAATCTATTGACCATAAAAAGTGAGTCTGTTTCTGAATTCTATTCTGTTCCATTGATTTTTTTGTCCTTGTACTAATATCACTGTGTTCATTACTGTAGCTATATAGTAAGTCTCAAAATCAAGTAGTGTAAGTCCTCCAACCTTGTTTTTTATTTTCAATATTGTTTTGTTTGAAATATAGGTTCTTATATTTCAAAATAAAGTTTAGAAACATCTTGTTGGTATCTACCCTCCCCTTAAAAAAAAAAAAAGCCCATTGCTATTTTAAGTGAGGTTGCACTGAATCTCTAGATCAATTTCAGAGAATTTACATCTTAAAAATATTGCATAAGCCCATCCATAAAAATGGTATAATCTTCCGTTTATTTAAGTTTCTCAAAATTTCTCTTAGAAATATTTTTAGTGTACCATGTAGAAGTTGTGCACACTTTTATTAAATTTATTCATAAGTATGAAATGGTTTTGATACTATTATAAAGCATACTTTTTTAAAGTTCCACTTTCCAAATGTTTGTTGCTAGCATATGAGAATGGAGAAGGAAATGGTACCCCACTCCAGTGTTCTTGCCTGGAGAATCCCAGGGACAGTGGAGCCTGGTGGGCTGCCATCTTTGGGGTCACATAGAGCCGGACACGACTGAAGTGACTTAGCAGCAGCAGCAGCAGTATATGTAAACACCAGTATTTCTACTTCTCCAGATTTACCATATAAAAACATTTTAAATATTTAAAAAGCGAATCAATAAGTTTAACTGTGAGAAATGTATATCAAATGTAGTTTACTTATTCATAAAATCGATTTTTCAGAATTTATTTCCCAGTAATGACCTCATCTATTGACAGTCTTTTCATCCAAGCTAAAACTATTAAGGGGGATATAACAGGTGACACCAGAAATAACTCAAAGTATTTAACTAAATGCTTCAGTTTCTATGTTCTCTTCCCTAGGCTTACCAACCAAGCCTTAATCTAGTAAATTTTAATTTAATCTTTTAATCTAGTAGTTAATCCATGTTCAAATTCATGTTAGAGGTTAAAAAAAGTATTTTAAGCTAGTTTATAAAATATATTTGTAAGACATAAAAATTGATCAATTAATCTGATTTCTATGATAGAAAAATTTATATATCTCCTCTTCAACATCTTTCTAATTTTATAACTATCTCCTGTTCCTTCTCAAATCTCTAAACTCCCTACATATTCTCATATTTTTTTCTATACTTCCTAATATCCTTATTATTCCTTACTTCTCCCTATACACTGATTTTCTTACTTCTATCTTAAAGGTAACTAGATTTTACTTTTCTTGAATGAACCTTCATGAGAGGGGCTTCCTCCAACCCCCACCATCTTTTTCTCTTGGCTAAACTCCTTGAGTGTCTTTATCAGGCCCTCACTAAACAGACTCTCATGTCAGCACATGCCTGGAACTTAGAAGGGGTTCACTTTATTTCATATATGTGAAATAAGTCTGAGTTCTATTCTCAACTTTGCCTAAATTCCCTAATTAGCATCTCCATAGTTAATTTCAATAATTGTTTTCCAATCTTAACCCCTGTTGAACATTTTTGGTACACGTGGTACCATTGGTGTCTCTCTCCTTGACATGGTCATCTTGTGTTTGCTTTAATCTCTTCTGTTCATGTTATGTATCCACCCTGTTCTATTCCTTATATTCCTCCAGCTCACTTTTATTGATCTTCTAGTTATTTTCCCTTACTTTCATTTCTCAAGAGTTCATATAATTTCAAGTTTGAATTAGTTTCATGGGTCAGACCTTCTACTGTCTCTCAGAGTACCTGTGTTAATGCAAAAAAGATAGATTTTCTAGGGAGACAGTCCTATAGATGTCTAGATTGTAAATACAAGCCACTTTTGTTCAAGTTTGAAAGATTTTTACCTTCCTTGGACTGAGTCAGGTGCATAAACTGTGTACAGAAGTCCTTTGAATGGCTCCCAATTCTACGTTTCTAGCTAGGATACCAGGCCTGGATTACCTATAAAGGGTTCCTATGAATACTCTAAGGTTATATGGAATTTGACACATCAAGTCAAAATTTGTTCCTTCTATCAAATGGACTTTTCTAATTCCGAGATTGCAATAATTTATCAATGACCAAGCTGTTCTGACACATACTTAACTTTTTAACTTGTAGTTTCAAAGACTACCACACTAAGACAAGACCCTACAATCTGATGATTTCGCTATTTTGGTGGTCTCTAGTTAGAGATTTTTGTTTTTAAATGACTACTTTATGACTTTTCATTGCTCTCAACATAAGATTGACTGAAAGTCTACAAAACTTTGCATAATCTAGCACTCACCTCCCTTCCCAAACCTTCATATAATCAGTGTCCCTGATATGTCATAAATCTGCATCATCCCTTGACAGTTATCATTATTATAATCAAATAGATATTTATAAAATTATATCAGTTCAGTTCAGTTCAGTCGCTCAGTTGTGTCCGACTCTTTGCGACCCTATGAACCGCAGCACGCCAGGCCTACCTGTCCATCACCAACTCCCCGAGTCCACCCAAATCCATGTCCATCGAGTCAATGATGCCATCCAACCATCTCATCCGCTGTCGTCCCCTTCTCCTCCTGCCTTCAATCTTTCCCAGGATCAGGGTCTTTTCAAATGACTCAGTTCTTTGCATGAGGTGGCCAAAGTATTGGAGTTTCAGCTTCAACATCAGTCCTTCCAGTGAACACCCAGGACTTACCTCCTTTAGGATGGACTGGTTGGATCTCCTTGCAGTCCAAGGGACTCTCAAGAGTCTTCTCCAACACCACAGTTCAAAAGCATCAATTCTTTGGCACTCAGCTTTCTTTATAATCCAACTCTCACATCCATACGTGACCACTGGAAAAGCCATAGCCTTGACTAGACGGATCTTTGTTGGCAAAGTAATGTCTCTGCTTTTTAATATGCTGTCTAGGTTGGTCATAACTTTCCTTCCAAGGAGTTGCTGCTGCTGCTGCTGCTGCTAAGTTGCTTCAGTCATGTCCGACTCTGTGCGACCCCATAGATGGCAGCCCACAAGGCTACCCCGTCCCTGGGATTCTCCAGGCAAGAATACTGGAGTGGGTTGCCATTTCCTTCTCCAGAGCATGAAAAGGAAAAGTGAAAGTGAAGTCGCTCAGTCGTGTCTGACTCTCAGCGACCCCATGGACTATAGCCCACCAGGCTCCTCCATCCATGGGATTTTCCAGGCAAGAGTACCGGAGTGGGGTGCCATTGCCTTCTCCCTTCCAAGGAGTAAGCGTCTTTTAATTTCATTGCTACAATCACCATCTGCAGTGATTTTGGAGCCCCCAGAAATAAAGTCAGCCACTGTTTCCACTGTTTCCCCATCTATCTGCCATGAAGTGATGGGACCGGATGCCATGATCTTAGTTTTCTGAATGTTGAGCTTTAAGCCAGCTTTTTCACTCTCCTCTTTCACTTTCATCAAGAGGCTCTTTAGTTCCTCTTCACTTTCTGCCATAAGGGTGGTGTCATCTGCATATCTGAGGTTACTGATATTTCTCCCAGCAATTTTGATTCCAGCTTGTGCTTCCTCCAGCCCAGCGTTTCTTATGATGTACTCTGCATATAAGTTAAATAAGCAGGGTGGCAATATACAGCCTTGACATACTCCTTTTCCTATTTGGAACCAGTCTGTTGTTCCATGTCCAGTTCTAACTGTTGCTTCCTGAATTATATCAGTCTCATTTTAAAAATTGAAAGGGTCTGGTTAAATATAGCTTCCAGACTCACATTCATCTAAAAATATAAGGATTGTATCAACTTATTCAATCTTTATGCCCAGAACCTTGTGTAGCACCTCTCAAACAATAGACAACATGAATTAGTGAGAGAATAATGTACATATCGTAACAGTAGCATTTTAAAAATTGAAAGAGCCTGGTTAAATATAGCCTAAATCTAAAAAGCCAAGAATAATAAAGTGCAAACTCTGCTGTATAAACAGAAGATGAAGTAACCATTAATCATTCCCACAATTTTCAGAGGTCTTAATTCCTCCAAGAACAACATCAGTCATTGCTACTGGCCCAGACTTCATATTTCAGTATCTCACAAGGGAAAAAGTCCCTAGCACTTGCCATTTGACATTAGCATTTAACTAATCCATCTAGCTTTATTAATGAGAGCTAGCACTGACACAAACAGCTGGAAGAAGGAAAGAGCTGTTTAAAAGTAAAACATATTTTTTGTTCATCTGTTTAATATTTTAAAGGGGGGCATGGCAGAAAAGCAAATGGAAATACACATGAACAAAATACACAGTAGTTTAACTGTGCATACTGATGGAAAAGGAAATGAGTGTTCATTTATTTATTACTTGTTGTGTGTGAAACAGGAATGCCAGAGTTAAAACTCCCCTAGCCCAGTCCCATCAGGCCTCCACCAAGTCATTTTCTCTTCCTCCTTTGGCCTACAGAACTTCTTATATACAACTTTACTACTTACTAAATAACCATATAGTAATGTCTCTGTGCCTGAGCTTATTCATTTGTAAAAGTGGGGATAATACTGATCCTTACCTGGTTGCACCTAAGATATTTAATCATAGTGCTTATTACATGACAATTAATCAATACCTGCTAACTCATTATTATTAGCATAGAATATTTAGGGATGGAGATTTTATAAATTTTCTTGGCATCAAATTCCAGTGTCAGTCAGCAGTTCTATCAGTTCTTTCTCCGATTACACCTAAACATTTTTATCTACAATCTAAACTCATCGGAACCATTCCTGAAGACATTATTTAGACCCACTCACACCGGTCATTGCCTTTTGTTAAGAAGGTCTTTGTTCAGTAGGCTATCCAATTACCAGGCCTTTTACCCTGGCCCACAGTTTGCATCTTGGCTTTATGGGGTTACCATTTTTAAGCTCCCTACTTTTGCAACCCCCTATCTGCTACTCATCCTTCAAATATGGATAGCCAACCTAAGCATGTCATCAGAACAACAAATATTTCTTCCCTTATACTGCTTTCCCATAAAATGCAATTGATCTGCCTCCCAAATCACTGTGGGGTATAAATTCTATATTTACATCTTTTATCATAGTTATTACCATATTTGCTTCTTTGACCATTTTTTCCCAACAACATAGACTAACTGGCTGTTTTGTAATAGAATTAAGGAATTTTTCCCACTGTAAAGAGACTTAGGAGCACATTCTAGCACATCCAGAAGGAGAATATCCAAGAGGAAACAATATCTGTCTTTCCTCCTGACAAAAGCATATCACCCATCCATACGGAACATGGCAGACTCATTACCCCAGGCCTATCAAGATGACATGTCAACTTCAACTGGCTTCTTCCATGGCAATTACTCATCTGGTCCCACTCCATAGCACATGACATTCCAAAATGAAGAACATGAAAAGATTCCAGTATTGAAGAGACATATGGCAATATCAAGAACCCCCCCTAGAAATACCAAGGACTTTACTAGGATATGGTTCAGTGGGAATGTTATTGGACAGCAGCTCCTCAGAACTTACTCTCCTCCCACAAAAACTGAAACTCAAGTTTTCTAGAGGTAAACCCAAGATGGAGACTCGGGGAAAATTAGAAATCCCTTCTTGTCTAGAACTCTTTAACCAGAACAGGGCTACCCAGAGAATATGGCAATAATGACTCTAATGCCTAGGTGGAATTGACCAAACCCTTGTTTGCTCTTTTATTCTCTAACTTTCCAATTCTGATCCTCCTTGTATTCTTGTTTTGGCTCCTCATTTTAGAAGCCTTATACCGGAAATCCATTTCAGACAGATTCCTTTAGCCAGATCCTCAGTAATATTTCATGGTTCTGACCTAGTTTTTTCCCAGGATTTAAATGCTAAGGATGACAAGGACTGTTTCTGCTTTTCTCCCCAGGTTTTGTAGGCCCTGCTGCTGCTGCTGTTAAGTCGCTTCAGTCGTGTCCGACTCTGTGCAACCCCATAGATGGCAGCCCACCAGGCTCCCCCGTCCCTGGGATTCTCCAGGCAAGAGTATTGGAGTGGGTTGCCATTGTGCAGACCCTAGTAGGAATCAAACAGACCCCAGTTATAACCTTAAATTCAATGTATAGGGATGAAGCTTTACTCCTGTAGATGCAAAAACAACTATGTAAAAGTCATTATGCATGACATCAATATAAATATTAAACCAAAACAGTTAAGACATATATTTTCCTACTTTCTTATATTAATCTTTGAAAGAGACTAATTATTGTTACCACTTATCAACCAACTCTCTTCAAATTCAATAGAGCTAAATTCTTACATGAAAGTGAAAGTGTTCGCCATTCAGTTGTGTCCACCTCTTTGTGACCCCATGGATGATAGGCCACCAGGCTCCTCTGTCCATGTAATTCTCCAGCATGAATACTGGGGTGGGTAGCCATTCTCTTTTCCAGGGGATCTTCCCAAACCAGGGATCGAACTTGGGTCTCCCACTTTGCAGGCAGAGTCTTTGCTATCTGAGCCACCAGGGAAGCCCAAAAATTCTTATATAATTACATATAATTACAAATACATACTTTTAAAAATGTTTTCTTCTGGATTTCCAGATCTATTTATAACAATCTTTTAATTTGCATAAAGTATGTAGATAATTTAGAGTCAGTTTTGGGGAAAAACTCTCTCCACCCCATTTCTTGCCCTGACTAAGCAGCCAATTACAATTCTCTTTGATGATTCTTATGCTAGATATAAAACGTGTTCTTTGTTTTTCAATTTTAGGCCTTTTCTATTAATCTAAAAATTATCAATAATTGTACCATTGTAAATAAGGTTTTACCTAACATAGTAATTAACACATAAGTTTTCAGTTAGAAATTTTTCACAATTGTTTCCATTGTATAGTTGAGCCGTATGTTATAATTTAGCATTTTCTCTCCTGTTGAATATTTAAGTTATTTCTAACTCCTTTAGGAGTGATAGACCTATGTAAAGTAGAAATTAAAATATAATCTTGATTTAGGAAGTCGGGAAGCAAGATGACATTTTCTCACAGAAGGATTTTCAACTCTGGAGTGAGAATTCTTTTGGAAATCTTGACAGATGGATACTTGCTTGAAGGGCTCCAGAGAACTGGAAGATTTACTAATGTGTCCTTAAGACCTAACACCCAGAGTGCCAGCTGGTTGGAAAATGTGACTCTTGATGTCTCTCTGAAAAACAAAAGAAAAAATAACTAAAAATGATAACCTGTTGTCAAGCAATACTTTAAATATGATCCAAATCAAAATGCTTATGGATTTTAAAGTTATCTTTTTCAGTAGGAACACTGTAGAAGGTGACGAGTCATTTCAAATAGGGCAATTCCTCCTCATTCAGAACAGAAAGAAAGCCATCCTAACGTTGCCAGACAGCTGTCCTGTCTTGATAACAAGAGTATGATGGCCCACCGGGAGAAGAAATGAGTGATGATGAAAATGACAAGCACTGACATCACCACAAGTCTTGTTAAAGGTCAGAAAAACCAGCCAAGAAGCCGTGGCTTAAACAGCCATCAGATGGCAGGTTTCAAGTCCAGTCATTTTAATGATGTGGATATTTTACATCTCAAATTTTTAAGGAATAGTCATAAATCCTGTCACACAATTGGTATCGATAATTATTTTTCAACTTATTAACTAAAAATTAAAATATACGGTGCTGTAAGTGTTTAATGGCATTAAACAAAGACTGTGGAAACAGTTTCACCAAAGTAAATAGATGAACCATTTTAAGCCTCTACACCTTTGCATATTCCATTTTGTCTACATAAAGTCCTCCTCCTCTCCGTATGCCTCCTTACCTTGTTGGCCAGTGAAGTACTTACCATTCAAGACCCAGGCTCCACTAGTCTCCTCTCCACAGATGGCTAGAAGCTAGTTCTCCTCTGTCCAGATGACAAAAGCTGTTCTATACCTACCTCAGGATAGGCTGCCCCACCACTTACTTGTATTTCCATTCCTCAGATGTCCTCGCACCCTTATCTCAAGATTTCTGTCCTTGTCCCAACAATCTCCTCCCACATCCCTATGTATTTCTGAGAGCCTTTCACCTCGAAGCTGGAGAAGACCTAACACAGAGAACTGTTAGAGGAGGCTCAGTCGGATGTTCCTATGTCCACTAAGGGTCCCACATTCTGAACTCAGAGAATCATCAAAGACTATGCCACTGACTTTACTGCAGGGACTATTTAGAGGTATCAGTTTGAAACTATGTCCTAATGACAACCAAGACTCCAGATACAGCTCAAGACATTTTAAAAGGATGGACTAAGAGAGAGAACCTGCCTTTCTGAGTAATTCAGTGTTTTGTTTTTGTTTTGTTTGTTTTTTTATCATCCAAACTGGGAATATCTCTACTTGTTTAAGCCAATTATTACACAGAGTGCCTCTTCTAGGATACAGGGGAAAAACAACACTCAAGACATGGACATTAAAAAAAAATTATTTAGGATTAGAAAAAAAATGACAAATGGAGAGTTATCTCTAAGCACTGAATTTAAAAAATTAGATTCTCTCACCATCCATTTTTTCTCTTTTATAAACTTACTCACAATTTTTAAATAAATACACAAGAGTATCCTTTATAGCCTTACTTGTAAAAGCAAATATAAAGAAATCAACATGAAAGGAATCTATTCCCACCACCTCAGCCCCACCCTTCCACAGTAATGTAAATGCAGGAGGCTCCTTCCCCTTCACAATGCAAAGGAAGACTTCAGAAGCATCACTGATGACATAACTAGAAATATAAATGTGCAATTTTATTTTCTTAATTTTGGTTCTCCTAAAAAACATCTTGAGACAAGAATTCAAACACAAAAGTTGTCTACTTGAGAGTTACAGAATGTATTGGAAAGGGAGAAGGGAAGTAAGAAAGGGAAGAGAGGCAATTGGAGGTTAATCTTTTCAAGAAATTCAGTCAGTATAGAATATATGCCTAAGAATTTTCCCTGAGGGGCCAGGGAGCTGGGGTATTTAAACACTAACTCCAGTTAGTAATTTGTTGAAAGCTTCCAAAAAAGGGTCAGAGTTGTGGTAATATCTCAACGTTCTGCCTTGGGTGATACAAGGATGGCAAAGTGTATTCAGTAGGAAGAGATAAGGCCCTCAGGCGCCTGGTTGACTAGAGTTTTACTAAGGGTGTTACCCCATAATGGAACAGGAGTCCAAATCTCCACTATTCTGTCAGTGCTTTGGCTGCACCAAATAAGTACTTTTAATGTCTAATATTGGGCTTCCCTCATAGCTCAGTTGGTAAAGAATCTGCTTGCAATGCAGAAGACCCCAGTTTGATTCCTGGGTCGGGAAGATCCCCTGGAGAAGAGATAGGCTACCCACTCCAGTATTCTTGGGCTTCCCTTGTGGCTCAGCTAGTAAAGAATCTGCCTGCTATTTGGGAGACCTGGGTTTGATCCCTGGGTTGGGAAGATCGCCTGGAGAAGGGAAAGGCTACCCACTTCAGTATTTTGGCCTGGAGAATTCCATGGACTATATAGTCCATGGATTTGCAAAGAGTAGGACACGACTGAGTGACTTTCGCCTTTCAATGTCTAATATTAATTTTTTAATATTAAAATTTTAATATTCATTGCCTTTTTAAATTTCATTTGACCTCCTTCTATATATAACACCTCAGAAAGGAAACTGAATCATTTTATTCATGAGTTTTTGGAGGAGTCACACAGCTAGCAGATGTTTGACTTATCTAAAACTCCTAACTTTCAAGTCAGTTCTCTTTACACCTGTGAACCTCCTGGGTCCTTCCTTGACATTCAATTTTAAATCAATATAAACATTGATAATTTTTAAATGCCGATATCAATATACTGCTCTTGTTTTGAATGTGATGATATTGATTTTCTTGTCAAACTGATGTTCATTTGATGATAGCCCTACTGAAACAAGAGACCTATACAACCTCATACATATGAGGATGAACCTGAAATCAACATGCTTAGATGATCTGTGTTCTAAGTCTCTTTGAAATATGAATACCAAAAAGATCCACTACATTCTCAGTGTGAGTTGAGAGACCTCTCTGTCAATGTAAACAGTGATAAGCTCTTTTTACTCCCTATGTTTTCATATTACCCTATGGTGGAAAGAAATATTGTTGTGAAACAGAGAAACACTATCTGTATTAAGGGCTGCACAACAGGAGTGAATCCATCAGATGGGCTTTCTTCCAATCAGATATATTTCTATATTCCTGAAAAGGAATATTTGGGAATGTAGAAAATGGGAGGAAGCCTGAAACGTGACTCTGTTTTAATCAATAAAATTTTTCCTAATGAATAGTAGCTTTCCCTTTCAAAAGACCAGCACAGAGGTTTTGAATAAAAAGCAGCTCATGCAGCTCAATAAAAATAGGCAGAAGACCTAAACAGAAATTTCTCCAAAGAAGACATACCTATTGCCAAAAAACACATGAAAAATGTTCAATATCACTTATTATCAGAGAAATGAAAATCAAAACTACAATGAGGTATCACCTCATTGATACCAGTCAAATGGCCATCATCAAAAATTCTACAAACAATAAATTCTGGAGAGGACGTGGAAAAAAGGGAACCCTTTTACCCGGTTGGTGAGAATGTAAATTGATACAGCCATTATGGAGAAATAGTGTTGAAATGTTTTTCAAAAATTAGGAATAAAACTACCATATGACACAAACAATACCACTCCTGGGCATATACCCTGAAAAAAACCATAGTTCAAAAAGACACATGTACCCCAATGTTCACTGCAGCACTGTTTACAATAGCGAGGACATGGAAGCAACCTAGGTGTCCATCAACAGATGAATGGGTAAAGAAGTTGTGGTACATATACACAATGGAATATTACTCAGCCATAAAAATGAATGATTTTGAGTCAGTTCTAATGAGGTGGATGAATCTAGAGCCAATTATACAGAGTTAAGACAGAAAGATAGAAACAAATATCATATAATACCATATATATGAAATCTAGAAAATGTTACTGATGTACCTATTTACAGGGCAGGAATAGAGATGCAGACACAGAGAGGAGACTTGTGGATGCAGTTGGGGAAGGAGTGGATGGACAAATTGAGAGAGTAGCTTTGAAACATATACATTACAGTATGTAAAATATATAGCTAGTGAGAAGTTGTGCAAAACAGGGAGCTCAACCTGGTACTCTGTAACAACCTAGAGGGGTAGGAAGTGGCAGAAGGGAAGGAAAGAGGTTTAAGAGGGAGGGGACATATGTATATTTATAGCTGATTAGTGTTGTATGGCAGAAACCAACACAATATTGCAAAATAATTATCCTTCAATTAAAAATAAAAATTAAAAAAATAATTACTTCAATTGATATTTTCCCCCTCTAGTATTTTGATTTTTATTTTTGACTTTTGGGAGTTTTTCCACCTTAGAGGTATCAAGGGCTCACATTGATTTCTACTTGCGAACATTTGATTTCTCTGGTATTCCATTGAGACCAATATAATGATGACTGATAGTTGTTTAGTAACAATGGGATACAAGAGAATAATTCATGGATGGCTATGTGTTTTCAAGAGTTTAAGTCATGCATCTGAAGGAAAGACAACAAACACTACAGAGAGCTATGAGGCTTATATATTAATGCATACAGATTCCACCTAATACCTAGAAAAGAAACAAAATAATTACTAGGAAGATCATCATTATTTATGTATAAGATTTTCTTAAAATATTAGAATACAATTTGAACATCTATGTATGAGTGGGGGAAATGTGCTTCTATCCTTCAAAACTGGAGCTGTTTTTGTGGTTTAATTCAGAATAATCTCCTAACCAAGCCTGCATAGACAATGGCAAGCTCACCATTATGGCTACAGAGTATAAATTTTCTGCTAACAACATGGTGAATCATTCATCTAACAAATATTGTTGTGAGGCAAAGGGATACAAAAGTTAAAATTTCATAGTCTTTGACCTCTTGGAGATCTCAAAGGTGGAAGGCAGATCACTAAACAGGAAACTGTAATGCAAAATAAGCACAAATTAAGTTGTAGGGGAATATATAGGAGGGACAGCCAACCCAGTCTTTGGGATTCAAGGAAGGCTAGCAATTGGCTTTGTGAAACGTGGAGGAGCTTAAAATATATTCCAGGCAAGGACATTGTTGCAGAGACAAAGGAAAGTACAGCACTTTTGGGGAACTGAAACTAGTTCTGATGGGCTACACAGTAATGAGCAAGGACTAAGTCTGGTAACCAATGGGGCTGGAAAGGCGAGGGGCTTACAAATCAGGTTAAAGAGTTGGAAACCTGTCCAAATATGATTCATTAAGGGGACTTTCGGAACAAAGTGTCTATTATCTTTTGCACTTTTGAACAATTGCTCTGGCTGGTACCATGGAGACTACTCTTGGAAAATGTAAGACTGTAGGCAAGGAAACACATAAGGATGCTCTAGCAATAATTCAGACAAAAGACAATGATGGCCTGAACTAGAGTAGTAGTGATAAGTGTAGTGAAAACCCGATCAATTTGAAAGATATTTAAGAAGTAGACTTTGTAGGTTCTGATGATTGGTTGGATGTCAGTAGATAGGACAGAGAATGATCAGGACTTCTGACTTGGGCAACTGGATAGGTGCTGTGAACCTACTGAAGACAGGAAACTAAGGAAGAGATGCCATTTTTATGTATATAAGACACTCCCTGGAAATAAAATTGTTTTTTCATAATAACAACATATATAATTGTTTAAAAGTATCTCAAATTTCTTTATTTTGTCACCAATTGCATAGAATATACATTTTACAGGTGAAAAATTCAAGGCTTTAAGAAACTAAATGACTTCCCCAAGATTACATAGATCGCAAAAAGTGACAAAAGGACTGAAGCAAGATCTTATGTTTCTAAAACCATTGCTTATTGTTCTCTGTCTCCCTTCCTTGGAAGCTGCATTAACTCTTATGAGTCACGGGGATAATATCTCTAGTAGTATTATCAGTGATTTTTCTAAATGATGTTCTGATGACCTGACTGAAATAATGCTGCCTTCCAAGCTATTCAGTCCACTCATCCAGCAAGGCAATTTCAATTTCTCAGAGCTTGCTGTCTTGACTGAGATTTTATTTTTAAAAAGAACACCCTTGAAATAGTTTTTTTTTCTACCTTTTCCTTAAAAGTATTCCACAACTACAGTAGAAATAGATATTTTTTTCAAAAGTAATAAACATTCAGAACTAGGTCTTCATCAGATAGTCAAATCATTGTACAATGATATTTGCATGACAAAAATATCATGGAGTCTATTTTATAACTATATGTAGATTATTTATCTTGGAAATTTTAATGTATTATTCTATTTTCTGTAGCTATTCTCTTTGTGTTACTGTCTCAGTATCACAGAGGTTTTCTGAGACCAGTATCCAGTATCAAAAGTTGCTTGATGATAGAAATCAAGTGAAATTCATTTTTCCCAAGTTTTCAAAATGCTATTACTAATAAGGAATGGATAGAATCTTCTCAATCTTAATTTTCTTCCATACATATTTATTAAAATATGATACCTGCTACAAATTATCTATTTGCTAGTGGTAAAGAACCCACCCATAGAAGGAGACATAAAAGACATGGGTTCAATCCCTGGATTGGGAAGATCCCCTAGAGGAGGGCATGGTAACCCACCCCACTCCAGTATTCTTGCCTGGAGAATCTCACAGAGGAGCCTGGCAGGGACACAGTCCATGAGGTCATGAAGAGTCGGACATGACTGAAGCAATTTAGCACACACGCACAAATTATCTATACCAAAATCTAGCGTAAAAGAATTCTGGGAAGATGGTGACAGCAACAAGCATTGAACTCCAACATAAAAACAGGATAGCCACACAGAATAAATCTTGAACAACATTCAGTGATAGACTACCTTTAAGAACCTCAAAATATTGGGTTGGCCAAAAAGTTCGTTCAGGTTTTTTCCCTGTAACACTTGATACTATTAGCATTTGAGCAGGAGAAAGCAGAAGAAAAAAAAAACAACAAAAAACAGGGGGCTCTGATGGATCTGAGAATAGGAAAACCCCAAAAGAACTAACTGCTAATCATTGCAAAGCACATGAGACTAATTTGGAAGCAGCAGTTAAACTTGAGAGAAGTTTTGCTCAATTCAGTATTAGATAAATGGAAGGAGTCCATGAGGAGAGCCAAAACAGTTGAAGAGTCTAGCCAGCCCTAGGACTCCATGCACTCTTTTTTTAAAAAAACAAAAAAAAAAACCTTTTTATTTATTAGAGTATAGCAGATTAACAATGTTGTGATAGTTTCAGGTGCACAGCAAGGGGACTTAGCTAGAGATATACATGTATCCATTCTCCTCTCTCACCCAGGTTATCACATAACATCATGCAGAGTTCCCTGTGCAATATAATAGGACCAGCTGATTATCCATTTTAAATATAGCAGTGTGTACATGTCGATCTCACACTTCCTAACTACTCCTTCCCCCCATTCTTCCCCTGGCAACCATAAGTTTGTTCTTAAGTCTGTGAGTCTGTTTCTGGTTTGTAAATGAGTTCATTTGTATCATTTCTTTTTAGAGTCCACATATAAGGGATGCCATATATTTCTCCTTTTCTGTTTGACTTTCTTCACAGAGACGCCATTCACTCTTTTCTTTTCAGTTTTTATTCATTTATTTAATTTTGGTTACACTGAGTCTTTGTTGCTGCACAGACATTCTCTAGTTGCGGTGAGCAGGGGCTCCTCTGTTGCAGTGTACAGGCTTCTCCTTGTGGTGATTTCTCTTGTTGCCACGAAGAGCTTCAGTAGTTGTGGCACACAGGCTCAGTAGTTGTGGCTTGCAGGCTCTAGAGCGCAAGCTCAGAAGTAGCGGCACACAGGTTTGGTCACTCCACAGCATGTGGAATCTTCCTGGAGCAGGGATCAAACTCATGTCCTCTGCATTTGTCAGGCAGATTCTTATCCACTGCACAATTAAAGAAGTCCTCCATGCACTCTTGAAACCAATTTGCCATGGTTCTTTTTCAGGAGACAGCCCACATTGAGAAGTAACTGCTGGGAGTAGAATCAAAATCAGGCAGGGCATGTGAAACAGAGATAATGGAAACAGAAGGTCCAGATAAATGTCAGGAAAGAAAAGAGAGTGGGAAATCTCAGAAAATAGGTTGCCATCATTTTGAACATTACAAAAAAATAAAAAGCAAGAAAGGAGAGAGCACTGTGAAAGGAGAAAAGCTGTCTAGGCAAAGCCGCCTTCAAAAATAAAGGGAAAACAAATTTCACATGAAAATAATACAAAGATTAGGTAGTGAGATCAGTTCCCATAGAAATCTATTATATATCAAAAAAGAAAATAAGGAGCAGGATAATATCCTTATGGGTAATTTGTTTAAATGCTGGGAAGATGCTCATAGAATAGACCAAGAGAATAAGCATCTACTTTAGACAGAGCTAAAAGACAGTAAGAAAATTATATATAAACAATAAAAGAATAATGTAAATCAGTGTTAGAAAACCTTAGAAATTAAATAACAGTTCAAGGGGGACAGGGAGAAGATTTAAAAGAAAATGAAGACTGAACCAGAACACAAAGTAAGTAAATACCAGAGATGATGAGAAAATCTCTTTAAGAGAAATACATGGTGAAAAGGAAGGAAAAATTTTTACGTTGAAGTAGAAATAATGGAGAAGGAAAAAAAATTGAAATGAAGTGATAAATATTTAAGATGGGTTAAAAAATGCAATGTATGAATAAAAGAAATTCTTGAAGAAGAAGAAAAATACAAAGTAAGGGAACAAAACAAATACTGAAACTCTGTAAATCAAAAAAACAAAAAAATTTTGAATCTATATATTGAAAGACCAGTCCATGTACTTCAGATTATCAATTTAGGAATGCCAACTCATATGTTATTAAAACTGTTGGATTTTAAATAAAATGAAAAAAATCCTTTGACCCGCTAGGCAAAAAAAAAATACATAGGTATTAAATTTTTAATAGACTTTCAAGAGTCACAATCTTGCTTTCTTTCACAATAAAATGGAAGACATTCAAGAAAGTGAGCCAAGAATTTTAAATACAAATTATTACCAATGTATAAAATGCAGAAGTATTGTCCTCATGAGCCTTTCCTAAGGAACTTGCTAGAGAATGAGTAACCAAAATGACTAAAGGTAATTAAACATGTATAATATGTAGTCACTTTTAGAACAATGATTAAACAAGGGTTAGTGTACTGTATGTTATGGTGATAAGTTGAGGCAAGGTCGATACAGTATAGCTGTAAAAAATGGAGTGTAAGTCAAACATATGCAAAAAATATTTTAACTACCTTTTTAATTATAGTGGTCATGAGAGAATTAATATTGTCATTCTACAGCAGATGTGTGTATGACATGAGATAAAAAAGTTTAATAAGCTGCTCTAATTTTACCATCTCCTGTGCCTTTGAAAACCGGGGATAGAAATAATATGGATGAGGTCATGTGAAAACCGTATAGTCCTGAATTTGAATTGCAAATAAAAGTATGAAATCATGAGGTATTGATCTTAAAAATTATGTATATTTTCTATTTGCTAAGGAGTCTAGAAGCAGTATCAATGAGCATTCCTAGTACCCAAATTGTGGTCTTCAAATGCCATTCTCTAGTTAAGAGAAAAAGAGTTTCCTATAAAAACAACTGATTCAGGCCTATGGCAGGAAATGTACATGATGAATCTAAAAAGCCTGGTAACGATAACCCTATATGCGAGACAGAATAAGAGACACAGATGCACAGAACAATTTTATGGACTCTGAGGGAGAAGGTGAGGGTGGGACGTTCTGGGAGAATAGCATTGAAACATGTATATTATCATATGTGAAACAGAACACCATTCCATGTTCGATGCATGAGACAACGGCTCAGGGCCGGGGCAATGGGATGACCCAGAGGGATGGGATGGGGAGGGAGGTGGGTGGGGAGTCCAGGAAGGGGAACACATGTAAACCCATGGCTGATTCATGTCAATGTATGGCAAAAACTATTACAATATTGTAAAGTAATTAGCCCCCAACTAAAATAAATAAATTTATAAAAAAAAAAAAAGTGTATCATTTGAGCTGGGTAACTATTCATAAACAGAGTTTTTAAAACACAATAGCAAGTTTTGTTTAAGATGTTTATGCTCCTGGGAGCATTTCCTTGCATTCTGCCACTGGATTATTTGTTCATAGATCAGTGTCCACAAATTTTCAATGGCAAAAACATTAATTTCTGGTTTGAAAAACAAATTAAACTAAGCATATAAAAATTATCAGTTTGAGAATAAATTTTGATTCTTAATTAAAATAAATAAATAAATAAAAAGCCTGTCCAACCATACAGTGAGAAAGCTATAAAAAAACTTCTAGGGTCATGCCAAAAGGAACAACTTGAAGATCTTTGGGCATTAACATCTTTTAACATCACAAAGGAGAGAGAAGCAGACACTATATGCCTTCTGAAAAGGCACACATCACAACCTAGGTACAGTTTATTGCTAAAGACATCCAATTTGAATTTAATTAATGAATTAAACTCCATGTTCCAGCTACTAATTTACAAAGGACAGAAGTACATAATGACATTCACCATGAAAACGCAATCAACCAAATCCAGACAGTAGGAAACTGCACTAGTCAAATGTCCGGGTCTCTCAATAGATGCAGTGAAAGGGTAGGAGTGGGTGGGAGGAGGGGGAAATTAAAGGAGAAAACTGTAAATTAAAAAAGACTTCAGTAACATTTCAAAAAAATTTAAATGGAAAGACTGAACTATATTTTCTGGGGAGTCCCACTTGGGTGATAAAACTATAATAAAAAAGGAGTGATTATTTTAGGAGTCAAGATAGGGATTAGTTTGGGGGTAATACATACATGAAGAAGCCAGCAGAGTTCTACTTCTCAGCCTGCTAGTGATCCCATGTGTGTTCACCTTTAATAAATGAATAAGCCATCTGTTCATAGAGATTTTCCATATCTGTTTTACTTTTAAATAAAATGGTTTTATAAAAATCTACTATAATAATGTAACAGATCTAGGAGGAAAAAAACCTATTTTGTTATTTTGAATATTTAAATAATTTTTATAATGAAACTATGAATCCTCTGTGACTCTAGTTTTGAGATAATTCATTATCTGACTTTTGAGAACAATTTCAGTAAGCAAGGACTTCCCCATTGGTGCTGTCCTGCTTCATGGTGATACTCCTACAATCTGGCATGTAGTAAACAGTCAATAATATACTCAAAAAGAATAATGACTGCTTTTCAAATTGCACATTTGGTCTTGAATTTTAAATCTCTTCAAATAGACACTTTTTCATTTGCCAGCCTTCATAAGAAAACACTCCTATTGCATCATAAAGCCAATTCAGTCTTTGTAATCTGGGGACAATTTTACTTTTTAATCAGAAATCCTAATCATTTGAATAGAAAGTATGAATTTTGTTTTTTTCTTATATGAAAAATTTCCTACAGAAACAATATCAATTTACTTTAATATTTTAATCCCTTTGAAAATATATGTATAAAATAAAAATTTTAATTAAAAAATAAAGTTAAATAAAAGTAAAATTCTTATGTAAATAACCAAACCAAAACAAAAAAAGTTTTTTGTTTTCTGATGTGGGAATTTATTCATATGGGAAGTCTTAGAAAGTCAGACAAATTAACTTACATTCATAAATTTAACAATATTTATGTATCTGACTGAATTAAACAATATTGAAATTGTTCCCCCATATCTGTTAGATATGTCTCCCACATTTTGTGGGCAGTAGGGCTAGAAAAAGAAAAATCAACTAATAAAAGATTTTAAGTTACAAGTAAATATATATATATATATGAATAGGAAAGTAAAAGAATGGTATGTAGCATTATATAAATATACTGCTCATAATATTTGACATTAAAAAACTGAATTTTAGTTGGTGAATAGGGCCCATAATATGAGTAATCTTCCGGTTATCACCAGAAAATGCTCATCAAGATTATATGAAGTAGAAAAATGATAACCAGTCTGAAGCTTTCAAGAAAAATAATATGTGCTTATAGTTATTTAGTTTGATGTTCAAACCTTAGGATTTATTTCAGATATAGATTCATTTTTAATTATGATCTGAGAGTCTCCTAATAACTTTCATCATGGTTATTTAACTGCTTTCTACATTTTCTTCTCTCATTTGTTCTTTTTCTTTGGAACTCTGATATCACTTTTTAAAGTATAAAATCTGTATTTCCTGAATATGATAATTACATTTAGATCTTCTTAAAGCTATTTTGAGCTGTTGCTTTTACTTTCAAAAATCATTACCTTTGTCTTGGACAGAGAACTTTAGAATAGCCAAAGTATCTAAAAAGCAATTATCTTTGATTTCTTTTTTTCCTTGAGAATTCAAAGGTAATTTTATCCTGTGCCCTAGATACTATCTCCCTGATCAATTCTATTTTGCTGTTTCTGACATTGTTTTTAAGATTTGGCAATTTACACCATTCCTCTTAGAAATAGCTTGACAAATTCCAAAAATACAAAGATGTTTTAAAGTTTATCATCATAAGCTTTTCTAGCCCTGGGTGCTAATTTTACCAGTGAAATCATTTTTGCATACCTTCATGTTTGTGATCACAGAATATTATTCCAAGCAAACCTCAGTAAATACTGGTCAATTCAGAATAGGCAACAAATTTTCCAACTTCATAATGATTAGCATTAAAAGTAAAGCTATTAATTACTCAATCATGGAAACCTTAGATAAATATGAAACTTAGAAATGCATAAATGGTTTATAAGCAGATAGTATATTCACTTTGTTTTAATGCAGGGTGTTATATAAACATAGATGATGGAGAGGAGTCAATTCTGTACATCATTAGAACATATCCTATAGAAAAAATAACTCATAAGTTCTAGTATCCCAATACAAATATACACAGTGATCAGAGATATAGAAGCCTGTAGCCAACATTCACTTGAAAGGAGTATTTAGTATGATAGCACCTCTGACAGTGATAGAAGGAGAGCATTTTCAGATCCCAAGTCCCAGTTTTGCTGTTTTGGACTCTGCACAGGTGAATGACCAAGGAGATAAAGAGAGATGAAATCTATCCTGTACTCTGCTCACTGAACCCCACACCCTTGCATGGGGCTGTCTTCTAATAAGCAAGCCACCTCCAACTGGCAGCCTAGAGGGTGTCTTTTCCAATGGCCACAAAGGAATAGAAGGAACACCTCCACCCTAGAACCACAGAAAGAAAATATGTAGGAGTGGACCCCCATCACTTTTTCTTTTTTAAATCCCATAGTGATTCTTAAGGAGTCTTCATGGCTAAGGGCAATTTTAGAAATAGCACTGTTTCTCGTACAACATACTTTCAATACATAAAAATCAGAGTGTATGCAGTGAGAGATGTCTTCCAAGTTCAATGTTGCCTGTTATTACACAGAGGTCCCTTTCACTTTGGTTGCCTTTGTTGCCTTTGTCTGTCATGAAATATATAGTATACTACTGAAGGACAAAATTGAGTCTGTCCTACATTGTATCCACACTACCTAGCACAGTTCAGTTCAGTTCAGTTCAGTCGCACAGTCGTGTCCGACTCTTTGTGACCCCATGAATCACAGCACGCCAGGCCTTCCTGTCCATCACCAACTCCCGGAGTTTACCCAGACTCATGTCCATCAAGTTGGTGATGCCATTCAGCCATCTCATGCCTGGTGTGAGTTCAATAAAAGTTTCCGAATGACTGTATGCATAAATGGATAAATGGGTGAGTGGATGCACAGATGAATGAATGAATATGTTCAACTGAACCAGCAGTTTTGTACTAAGCTACTTTATCTTCATAATATATGGGTTAAATCTAGACAGGACAAAACCAACCCAATGATAGTTTAAAAGTCTAGTCACTCTATCAACATACACATATAATACTATTAAACAAATAACTTGATTTTCCCTCCAAAGATTTAACAATAAGTTGGGCATTTTGGCACTGTATAAAAATGACTTCTTGTTGTTCATTGTTCAGTTGCTAAGTCATGTCTGACTCTTTCCAACCCCATGTACTGCAGCATGCCAGGCTTCCGTATCACCAACTCCCAGAGCCTACTCAACCTCATGTCCATCGAGTCGGTGATGCCATCCAACCATCTCATCCTCTGTCGTCCCCTTCTCCCACCTTCAATCTTTCCCAGCATCAGGGTCTTTTCCAATGAATTGGCTCTTTGCATCAGGTAGCCAAAGTATTGGAGCTTCAGTTTCAGCATCAGTCCTTCCAATGAATATTCAGGGTTGATTTCCGGTAGTGTTGACTGGTTTGATCTTGTAGTCCAAGGGACTCTCAAGAGTACTCCAGCATCACAATTCAAAAACATCAATAATTCAGTGCTCAGCTTCTTTATGGCCCAACTCTCACAAAGCTATGGAAAAGCCACAGCTTTGACTATATGGACATTTGTCAACAAAATGATGTCTCTGCTTTGTAGTATGCTGCCTAGGTTTGTCATAGCTTTCCTTTCAAGGACCAAGCGTCTTTTAATTTCGTGGCTGTAGTCACCATCTACAGTGATTTTGGAGACCAAGAGAATAAAATCTGTCGCTGTTTCCACTTTTTCCCTATCTATCTGCCATGAAGAGATGGGACCAGATTCCATAATCTTAGTTTTTTTAATGTTGAGTGTTAAGCCAGATAAAAATTAATAAAAAGAAATCTAAATTAAAATAAGGGCTTCCCTGATGGCTCAGCTGGTAAAGAATCCGCCTGCAATGCAGGAGACCCCGATTTAATTCCCAGGTCAGGAGTACCCACTGGAGAAGGCATAGGCTACCCACTCCAGTATTCTTGCCTTGAGAATCCCATAGACTGTAGTCTATGAGGTCGCTAAGAGTCAGATACCACTGCGCAACTTTAGAGTCAGGAGGCCAGAAGGGGGAGCTCTCACACCCCATGATAATAGCAAACCCCATCTCCCTCTTCTTGCTTGACAAGAGCTCAGCCAATGAGAGACCATCACAACTCAGCCAATAAAAAGCAACCATACTTCAAACTCTCAATATCTCCAAAGGGACTTTTCATTTACCATAGCCCTCCCAACTTTGCTTTCCTCTTTTGAAAGAGTTCTTCCCTTGCTGTGGGTGGATTTGCAAGTGGCTTGCCATAGTTGCAGACTCCAAACTGTAATTCTTTATTGGTCCCAAATAACCCGATTTTTGCTAGAGAAATAACTGGCAATCTATTTGTTAAAACAAATTTTCAATTTGTCAATTTGTTCTTAAATTGTCAACACACACTTTATAGAAATTGTAGCACTGAGAATGATTTAATGGCAGAGAGATAAAGAAAGGCACATCTTCCAATATTCCCCCAATTCTACTGAATTCTACTGAATTGGGGGAATATGTTTTTTCTTTTTTAAAAAAATTTTTATTGAAGTATAGTTGATTTCACTGACTCAATGGACATGAGTTTGAGCAAGCTCCAGGAAATGATGGACAGGGAGGTCTGGCATGCTGCAGTCCATGGGGTCTCAAACAGTTGGACACAACTGAGCAACAATAGTAGTTGATTTACAGTGTAAGAGAATATTTTATTTAGATAGTCTCAAATTTGCTTAAAACTAGGATTGCTGGCTCAGTGGAAATAAAAACACAGGGAAAAAAAAGAAAATTAAGTGTCAGCTGTTTTAATGAACTATGGCAAAATTAAAAGAAATTTATGTTTTCATGTTATTTAGCAACATGAATGGATTTCTTCAGGGAGTCATCAACAATGACCATAGTTATGCTTGTGTATAGACATATTCTACAAAAGGTGGTAAAATAATAAGACCCCTGGCCAGGGTTACAGTGTGAGAAAATAAATGGTTTACAGTCTAACCTTTTTAAAAATTCTAGTTTTATTAGGTGCTACTTATATTACATTAATCTTGCTAACTTCTCTCTTCTAGCTTCAGTTTATTCATCAAGTTTCAGTCTATTTGTTAAGATTACATGTGAAAGACACATAAAAATTGCCTAATCGTACAGAGTGCATAGCAAACACACAGTATATGTTAATTCTCAGCCGTTGTCTTACTTATTGGCATGATTGCTATTCCTAACAGCATGTATCTCTTGAATACTGAGTGGAAACCCAACTTTCTGTCTTCAGAAGGAATCAGAAGCAAGAATATGATTGGAGTGTGTGTGGTGTGTTACACATGGAAGTCTAGGAAGAAGAGAGAAAGGAAAAGAGGGCATGATTTCAATGTCAAAATTTTAAAGTTGTAAGCTTATGAATGATTATATTCTTTGCAGCCAAAGATGGAGAAGCTTTATACAGTCAACAAAAACAAGACCAGGAGCTAACTGGCTCAGATCATGAACTCCTTGTTGCAAAATTCAGACTTAAATTGAAGAAAGTAGGGAAAACCACTAGACCGTGCAGGTATGACCTAAATCAAATCCCTTATGATTACACAGTGGAAGTGACAAATTCAAAGGATTAGATCTGATAGACAGAGTACCTGAAGAACTATGGATGGAGGTTCGTGATATTGTACAGGAGGCAGTGATCAAGACTATCCCCAGGAAAAAGAAATGCAAAAAGGCAAAATGGTTGTCTGAGGAGGCCTTACAAACAGGTGAGAAAATAGAAGCAAAAGGCAAAGGAGAAAAGGAAAGATATGCCCATTTGAATGCAGAGGTCCAAGGAAGAGCAAGGAGAGATATGAAAGCCTTCCTAGGTTATCAATGCAAAGAAATAGAGGAAAACAATAGAATGGGAAAGATCAGAGATCTCTTCAACAAAATTAGAGATACCAAGGGAACATTTCATGTAAAGATGGGCACAATAAAGGAAAGAAATGGTATGGACCTAACAGAAGCAGAAGATATTAAGAAAAGGTGGCAAGAATACACAGAAGAACTATACCAAAAAGATCTTCATGACCCAGATAACCATGATGGTGTGATCACTCAACTAGAGCCAGATATCCTAGAATGTGAAGTCAAGTGGGCCTTAGAAAGAATCACTATGAACAAAATCTAGTGGAGGTGATGAAATTCCAGTTGAGTTATTTCAAATACTAGAAAACGATGCTGTTAGCATGCTACACTCAGTATGCCAGCAAATTTGGAAAACTTAGCAGTGGCCATAGGACTGAAAAAGGTCAGTTTTCATTTCAATCCCAAAGAAAGGCAATGCCAAAGAATGCTCAAACTACTGCACAATTGTAGGCCTCTCACACACTAGTAAAGTAATGCTCAAAATTCTCCAGCCAGGCTTCAACAGTATGTGAACCGTAAACTTCCAGATGTTCAAGCTGGTTTTAGAAAAGGCAGAGGAACCAGAGATCAAATTGCCAACATCCGCTAAATCATTGAAAAAGCAAGAGAGTTCCAGAAAAACATCTATTTCTGCTTTATTGACTATGCCAAAGCCTTTGACTGTGTGGATCACAATAAACTGTGGAAAATTCTTAAAGAGATGGGAATGCCGGACCACCTGATCTGCCTTCTGAGAAACCAGTATTCAGGTTAAGAAGCATCAGTTAGAACTGAAACAACAGACTGGTTCCAAATCGGGAAAGGAGTACGTCAAGGCTATATATTGTCACCCTGCTTATTTAACTTATATGCAGGGTACATCAAGTGAAATGCCAGGCTGGATGAAGCACAAGCTGGAATCAAGATTGCTGGGAGAAATATCAATAACCTCAGATACACAGATGACACCACCCTTATGACAGCAAGTGAAGAAGAACTGAAGAGCCTCTTGATGAAAGTGAAAGAGGAGAGTGAAAAAGTTGACTTAAAACTCAACATTCAGAAAACTAAGATCATGGCATCCAGTCCCATCACTTCATGGCAAATAGATGCTGAAACAATGGAAACAATGAGAGACTTTATTTTGGGGGCTCCAAAATCTCTACAGATGGTGACTGCAAACGTGAAATTAAAAGACTTGCTCTTTGAAAGAAAAGCTATGACCAACCTAGACAGCATATTATAAAGCAGAGACATTACTTTGTCAGCAAAGGTCCATCTACTCAAAACTGCGGTTTTCCAGTAGTTATGTATGGATGTGAGAGCTGGACTATGAAGAAAACTGAGTGCGGAAGAATTCATGCTTTTGAACTGTGGTGTTGAAGAAGACTCTTGAGAGTCCCTTGGACTCCAAGGAGATCCAATCAGTCCATCCTAAAGGAAATCAGTCATGAGTATTCATTGTATGGACTGATGTTGAAGCTGAAGCTCCAATACTTAGCCACCTGATGCAAAGAACTGACTACTTGGAAAAGACCCTGATGCTGGGAAAGATTGAAGGTGGGAGGAGAAGGGGACGACAGAGAATGAGATGGTTGGATGGCATCACCAACTCAATGGACATGAGTTTGAGTAGGCTGTGGAAGTTGGTGATGGACAGGGAAGCTTGGTGTGCTGCAGTCCATGAGGTCGCAAAGAGTTGGACACAACTGAGCAACTAAACTGAACGGAAACTTATAAATCTCATTGTAATATTCACTTGCTTCTCACTCCCTTAAGGTATAATTTTTATTAGTATGTTTTAGAATATTTTTCTCTCTCTCTAGTCCATCTCCCCTCTCTCCAGTTTATTTATTGTGGGGTCCCCAACTCTACAAATCCATCCATGTCATGGAAACCTCCTATTCATTGACCTTGCTACCTGATGATAAATGCCTCATGTTCTCATTTCCTTTTTCATCCTGCTAGGTAATGGGAATCCATCTCTAGCATCAGCCTTCTGTATAGATCATTCATTCCCTTGCTCTTCTCTCTGTTTACCATAGTCTTTTGAAAATCCTAACTCTGGTTAATGCAACTCTTCACTCATTCTGCAGCTGAACAGAGCAGAAGAAAGACACACAAATGTGGTATTCCTTTCAGTTTGAAAATACATGTTGGCACTTGGCACTGCTCTGCAGTCTAGTTGCAGTCTCCTAGTAAATTAACTTTCTTCTTCTCTTAGAAAACTAATTCACACCTTCTTTCTTATACTCGTATTTCCATTATCTCTTCCTTTCTCACTCTCTCCTGATGACTTTGTTTCCTTTATCACTCAGAAAATTAGAAGCAATAGCAAAAGTGCTTCTCCAACTTCAGTACCATATCTACTAAACTTGCTGCTTCTGTTCCCATATACTCTACTTTCCCTCCTGTTACAACATATATTCTTAACTTTTTGTGTGTGTGTTGTAAGAACTTTTAGCAGTCTGGTGAAACCTGTGGACTCTTTTCAGGATGATGTTTTTAAATGCATAAAATAAAATGTCTAGGAATACAAAAAGTTATATTGAAATTTAACTATCAAAATGTTTAAAAACTTGTGTTATAGTAATATATATGCTTCTTTATTAATGCATTATATAAGACAATCTAGCAAGTGGCTTAGCAGCTACCATATTTTAATGTAGTGAAGAGAGAAAATTATATTTTAAGATATTTCCAACACTTATGTGATTTGAAATTATCTATATTAGTAGCCAACTCTGACTTGTTGATTACCTTCATTATTGAAGTAAGTATTGAATTTCAATCAAAGATTAATAACAATAAGGATGTAGTTGTATGGAAATACAAAAAACCTCAAAGAGCCAAAGCAATCTTGAGAAAGAAGAATGGAACTGGAGGAATCAACCTGCCTGACTTCAGGCTCTACTACAAAGCCACAGTCATCAAGACAGTATGGTACTGGCACAAGGACAGAAATATAGATCAATGGAACAAAATAGAAAGCCCAGAGATAAATCCACGCACCTATGGACACCTTATCTTCGACAAAGGAGGCAAGAATATACAATGGAGAAAAGACAATCTCTTTAACAAGTGGTTCTGGGGAAACTGGTCAACCACTTGTAAAAGAATGAAACTAGAACACTTTCTAACACCATACACAAAAATAAAATCAAAATGGATTAAAGATCTAAACGTAAGACCAGAAACTATAAAACTCCTAGAGGAAAACATAGGCAAAATACTCTCCAGCATAAACCACAGTCAGATCCTCTATGATCCCCCTCCCAGAATATTGGAAATAAAAGCAAAAATAAACAAATGGGACCTAATTAAAATTAAAAGCTTTTGCACAACAAAGAAAACTATAAGCAAGGTGAAAAGATAGCCTTCAGAATGGGAGAAAATAATAGCAAATGAAGCAATTGACAAAGAATTAACCTCAAAAAAAAACAAGCAACACCTGCAGCTCAATTCCAGAAAAATAAACGACCCAATCAAAAAGTGGGCCAAAGAACTAAACAGACATTTCTCCAAAGAAGACATACAGATGGCTGACAAACACATGAAAAGATGCTCAACATCACTCATTATTAGAGAAATGCAAATCAAAACCACAATGAGGTACCATTTCATGCCCATCAGAATGACTGCTATCCAAAAGTCTACAAGCAATAAATGCTGGAGAGGGTGTGGAGAAAAGGGAAGCCTCTTACACTGTTGGTGGGAATGCAAACTAGTACAGCCACTATGGAGAACAGTGTGGAGATTCCTCAAAAAACTGGAAATAGACCTGCCATATGACCCAGCAATCCCACTGCTGGGCATACACACTGAAGAAACCAGAATTGAAAGAGACGCGTGTACCCCAATGTTCATCGCAGCACTGTTTATAATAGCCAGGACATGGAAGCAACCTAGATGCCCATCAGCAGACGACTGGATAAGGAAGCTGAGGTACATATATACAATGGAATATTACTCAGCCATTAAAAAGAATACATTCGAATCAGTTCTAATGAGGTGGATGAAACTGGAGCCTATTATACAGAGTGAAGTAAGCCAGAAAGAAAAACACCAATACAGTATACTAACACATATATATGGAATTTAGTCAATCAGTAAAGATAACCCTGTATGCAAGACAGCAAAAGAGACACAGATACATAGAACAATATTATGGACTCAATGGGAGAGGGCAACGGCAGGATGATATGGGAGAATGCCACTGAAGCATGTAAATTATCATATGTTAAACAAATCGCCAGTCCAGGTTCAATGCATGATACAGGGTGCTCGGGGCTGGTGCACCGGGATGACCCGGAGGGATGGGATGGAGAGGGAGGTGGGAGGGGGGTTCTGGAAGGGGAACACATGTACACCCATGGTGTATTCATGTCAATGTATGGCAAAACCAGTACAATATTGTAAAGTTAAAAAATAGATAAATAAACTAATTAAAAAAAAAAAAGATGTAGTTTTTTACCTGTTCAAGTTCACAGGCCTGAACTTTATCTTTGGGCTCTTGAAAGTTGGTGAATACCAGATTCAAAACCTCAGGTAAAGCTTCCAACTTGTACAAAAATTGACCAATTCACCAAAAAACAAATTTCAATGAATTAAATCTAGTTAAACTAGAAATCAATAATAAGATAACCAGATAATATCTCTCTATTTGAAAATTAAAAAATACTATATGTGTCAAATAACTAATTAAAAAATTAGACAAGTTTTTTATTTGAATTAAAATTACCACAAAGGATTAAACATCATCATGTTTGTAGTAAAGATTAAAAGGCGTAAAAGGAAATTTACAGTCTTTAAAATTAAATACATAAATTTCAAAAGAAATGTTGAAAATTAATGGAATAAGCATCCATTTCAAAAAATAAGAAAAAATAAGATATCCAAAGAAAATAAAGAGTAGAAATTAATGAAATAAATGAATATATGTTAGAAGAAATAAACAAAGTCACAGATTGATTCTTTGAAGACTAATAAACTGGTAAAACTCTTGGAATAAAGATCAGAAAAATATGAGGCAAAACATGTAAACCAAGAAACATCACTATAGATCCTACAGATATTGAAAACATATAAAAACAAGTTACAAGCTGAAGTAATGTGGACAAAATTCTAGTAAAGAACATTTAACAATATGAACAGAGAAGAAATTAATATGATAGTCCTTTGACTATTATAAAAATTAAACCGCATAACTAAAACCTTGCCTAAAAGGAAACTCCAGGCCAAGTGTCCCTTAGTAAAAATTTTCCATGCATTTCAGGAAGAGTTGTCCACATTATTACAAAAACTCTTAGAATTTAGGAGAACAATGAATATTTCTCAAGTTGTTTTGTGAAGCTATCAAAGTCTTGATGTCAAAACCTGATCAGGACAAAAACTACTACAGTATTGTAAAGTAATTAGCCCCCAACTAAAATAAATAAATTTATTTTTTTAAAATAAATAAATTTATTTATTTATTTTATTTATTTTAATAAATTTATAAAAAAAAAAAAAAACCTGATCAGGAAACCACAGGAAAAGAAAATCAAATCCAACCCCTCTTATAAAATAGACAGAAAAATCCTAAACAAGATGTTAATTAGCAAATCATATTCAACAGATATAAAATGAATAAAATATAATAATCAAGATTTGTCCCAGAAAAGCAAGATTTGTTTTTACCTTTGAAAATCAATTAGCATAATTTACCACATTAACAAAATGAAAAAGAAAAAGCATGGGATTTCAGCAGATGCAGGACAAAAAGATGTAATAAAATTTGACATCCATTTATAATAACCAAAAGCTTTCAGCAAACTAGGAGTTTATTTAATATGATTTTTAGATAAAGATGATCTACAAGATATTAAATAAATTTACTTAGGTTAATGAGTATGAGACATTCAAAACAGCCATTTTTTACCAGAATATCAGCAATATCAAAATAGAACTCTCAAAATAGCATCAACAAATATCAAGTAGGCATGTTTGTTCCAATTTTCTGGGTGAGGGAAAGCCTAAGGCACCCCAGGAGAAATGAGTAGGAATATACAGAAACGGAGTACAGTACAGACGTCATTTAAGGCAAAGATGCGTGAGGAGCTATTTAATGAGAAAATTCTGCAGACCGACTAACCACACATGAGGAGAGCAGGTGCTGCAATGATGGCAGCAGCTGTGGCAGTCTCTCTACTGACATTTTATGCTATATTTCAAGTACTTGAAATAAAAATGAATGTAAGTGTAGGAAATCAATTTGCAAGATTAGAACACAACTGCAAGTTCTACAAGATCTCCCAGATTAAAAGATTACACCAAGAAATTTTTTTTAATAAAGTTAAGTTTATTTAGCTACAATATAAATGCAGTAAAATTGACTCCTCTTGTATATGTGTTTTGAGAAACATATTCAGTTACGTAACCACCACCACAGTTAGGACGGAGAATATTGGCATCACCCCTAGAAGCTCCCTTGTGCCTATTTGTCATCAGTCCTGTCCCCTTCCCTCTAGTCTTTGGCAAAGATTCATATATTTTATATTTTTAGAATTTTATCTTTTACAGAAAATCACATGCCTCTTTGCTTCCAGAAATACATTTTAAAAGAACCTAGTGTTTCTAAAACACTTCAAAGTATACTCATTACAATAGCATTTTATCATAGAAATTTCTAACAATTTCATATTCTAACCACTATTCTGAGTAAAAGCATCATGCCCGGTATAGTCATGTATATTAAAGCAGACAAAATTGATACAGATGAAAAAAATATTTTAATAACAATTAATATAGTGTTTTCTGTGTGCTGATACCTTTCTAAATACTTTCACATATGTTAAATCATTTCATCCCCAACTAGTACAAATAGTTTTACATGTAATAACTCATTTAATTCAACAAAGCTGTTAAGGTGGTTTAGTCGCTAAGTCGTGTCCAACTCTTGCAACCCCATGGACTGTAGCCTGCCAGGTTCCTCTGTCCATGGGATTTTCCAGGCAAGAATACTGGAGTGGGTTGCCATTTCCTTCTCCAAGAGATCTTCCAGACCTCGGAATCAAACCTAGGTCTCCTGCATTGCAGGCGGACTCCTGCATTGCAGGTGGACTCCTGCATTGTAGACGGTTTCTTTACCGACTGAAGTAGCAGGGAAGCCTGCTATAAGAAAGTTATCATAATCCTAATTTTATGGATGAGAAAATTGGAGCTCAAACCAAGTACTTTTCCCAAAGCACAAAGCTAGTAAGTGGCAGAACCAGAATTTAAATGCAAGTGTTTGTTCTGTATTCCTTCTTTTAGGAAGAACAGGAAGAACAGGAGAAAACAGAATATAATATTCAACCATAATAGATTGAATCATAACAGCCTGGAGATTAAGGCTGACCTAGTCATGCACCTCTCCAGAGAAGGGCATGGCAACCCACTCCAGTGTTCTTGCCTGGAGAATTCCATGGTCAGAGGAGCCTGGCAGGCTACAGTCCATGGGGTCGCAAAGAGTTGGACAGGACTGAGCAACTAACATGTTCATGTTAGTCATGAACTACATGTGCAGTCATGTACGTACATATGAACAATAATGAATTAGTTTCATCAAATCACTGAACACTGTATAGAGAAAGGAATGTGCAGCTCATCTTGTCAAATTCCCTCACTTTATCACTGAAGAAAATGAGGGCCAGAGAAAAACAAAAAAATATTGTCTAGTATTATTAGGCTAGTTTATGGCTGACTTGGCAATAAAATACAGGTAATTTCTCCTACACTATTTCAAAATATCCCTAATCACCTTGAAGCAGATCCTCTTTACAAGTTATCTATTATGTGCAGAAGTGAAAGTCACTCAGTCGTGTCCAACTCTTTGTGACCGGACACTCTTTGTGACCCCATGGCCTGAATTCTCCAGGCCAGAATACTGGAGTAGGTAGCTTTTGCCTTCTCCAGGGGATCTTGTGCAGAGCCCTCTTGTAAAAACCCTCAAGTGCCTTCATTTTCACAGACCCTTTCTGAACAAAAATAGACAAAATACCTTATACATAGGTGATTGTGTTTTATTCCACATGACCTTGCTATTCCAGGATCTTTGTATAACCAAAGTGGCAAGTAAAGTGTCTAATATAAGAGCTGTGCCCTACAGAGGCTCTCGCTATTGAAGAGTGACTGGAATATCCAATCAAACCATTAACTCCCCCAGGACTTTTTAAAAAGTATTTATTTATTCATTTGGCTGCACTGGGTGTTAGTTGCAACATGCAGGACCTTTTAGATGGGACATATGAACTTTACATTGCCATACAGTATCTAGTTCCCTGACCAGAGATTGGATGCAGGGTCCCTGCATTGGGAACTCAGAGTCTTAGCCACTGAACTACCAGGGAAGGCCCTCCTGCAGGACTTTATAGACACAGGCACAGTTGGCAGGTACAACTGCAGAGGATCCTAGAGAGAAAAAAAACAAAAAGCAGAAGTCATGAAGTACTAGATTCTATGAAGTCCATAGCTTCAAGGATTTGAGATAAAAATGAGAACTGATATCAGAATAAGATCAAACAGGAATATGGAAGCTGAGTGGAAGGGATTAAGTCTCTAGCCCTAGAATGCCCTGAGGTCAACACAGCAGCTTTTATACTACTAGGTATAAAAGTGCATTAGAATCACATGCAAACTGTTTAAAAGTGCAAAATTTCAGGCCCCACACAGACTTACTAGATCCAAAATGGGGTGGGGCCCAGAAGACTATGTTTTTAATAAGCACCCCAGGTAACACCAATGTACCATGAAGTTCAAGAACCATGAAACTAGGCAAGCAGGTGTACCCTGAACATTGGTCAGAATGACATTCCAATTCTTTTCTTCCTTCACTTACTTTCCCCAAATCCTTTGAGCTAAAAGCCGTATCTTGGAATAACCCTGCAGTTTCTGTTCCTTGCAGCAATCTAATTAGCAATCAGCTTCACGTGTTGGAGAACTGCGTATAATCAACTTTAACGAACTGTTTGAACTTTATTCAAATTATGCTGCTATTTTGCATATTAATTTCTTATTTATTTCATTAATTAATTCAGTAAATATTTATTAACCGCTCACCATGTGCCAGAGAGTACATAGCAATGAAAATACAAAAAGCTCTGCATTTGTAGAACTGAGATTATGGCAAGAGGACGCAGACAATAAACAGTTAAATAAGGTGGGACATACATCAGATGGTGATAAGTGCTATGGGGGAAAAAAAAATAAAGAAGCCAAGAGGGTGATAAGGAGTTTAGTGGGGGCTTTATGATTTTAAGTAGGATAGGCAGGAAAACGCTACTAATGTGCCATCTGAGCAAACACCTGACTATATAGAAGCATATTGTAGATACCTAGGGGGAGGGAGACCTTAGAGAATTATAGGAATGGCAAGGAGGCCAGTGTAGCTAGAGCTGAGAGAGTGATGAGAAGAGCCAAGCCATAGGCACAAAGTCAGAGAGACAAAACAGGAGGCTGGATGGTTAAGACTTTTTACAAGTGATCATGAAGATTTGGGGGCTTATTCATTAGTTTTATGAGTTATAGATAATTTATTTCTCCAATCACATAAACTGGGATTCTTTATTTGATAGGAATAAATGGTCTAGCCCTCTAACCAATTTGTGAAGTACAATTGTGCCATTTGTTGAGGCAGCTTTACGATCATAATTCCAGGCTGGCCCTGGAGAGAGGAATACCAAGAGAGTAGGCTATACAATTTAGCCACTGTAACAGGGAGAATCAAAAAAATAAATCTCTCTTCTGGTTCTCCAGAGTGACTTTATCTGAGGTGAAAATGATCCCACAGAGAAATCAATTCTCTTTAGAAAAGAATTTATCATTGGGTTAGAAGGATAAAAAAATTACTTCTGAAACCTTTTGTTACCAAGTACATGGAAAGTTAAGGTTACATGAAAATATTCAGCTTGACACAAGTCTAAGACCTAAATCCATTAGAATAGATGTGCCTGGAGACAGAAGTGATTGTGGAGAGCACATCTCTTGATTGTACACCATCTCCGACACACTGAGTGGAGAGTGGTCTGCAGGTCTGCAATAAGTGCCACAGACCAAAGTCCCTGCCAGGTGGAGATCGCCTTACAGATTAGGGATGCAGACAACAATACCGAAACAATAAATAGGCTGATTGCAGATAGTTATAAGTAAATATGAAAGGGACAAGGAGTGAAGAAATCCCTGGTGGTCCAGTGGATAAGAATCTGCCTGCCAATGCATGGAAAACGGGTTCAATCCCTGGTCTGGGAAGATTCCACATGCTACAGGGCAGCCAAGGCCCATTTGCCACAACTCCTGAGCCCGTGCACCTAGAGCACGTGCTCTGCAACAAGAGAAGCCACCACAATAAGTACACACGTGGGAACAAAGAGTACCCCCCACTCACTGCAAATAGAGAAAGTCTGTGCACAGCAACAAAGACCCAGCACAATCATAAATAAAAATAAATAAATGAGCAAACATAACAGAAAGACATCTTTAAAAAAAAACAAGAAAAGAACAAGAAGTGACTAGTAGAGTTTGTAGATTTCTACTTGAGGTTAACTGCTCAGGGAACACTCTGAGGATGTGACATTTAAATTAAAACCTAAATGATGATAAGAAGCCAGGCTTGCAAAGAAATATCTGGGGGCCAAGAACAATGTAAATGGTTTATGATCCACAATAACCCTTAACATTTATACTGTGATTTACAGTTTTCACATCTGTTTCACATACATTTTTTTTTTTAGTCCTCATAATAATGCTGTGGAAATATACGGTTGACATTTTTTGACCTGTTTTGCAGATGAGTAACTCAGTTTCAGAGAGATCTAAGGGTCTGCCAAAGACAGGATTAATAGATGGGCTTTGGCAGGCATTCCTTCCTGACCCAGTTTGTTGCTATTGTGACTCCAAAGAAAATTAATATTCTCAAGTTGAGAAACACTGATGTCATATAGAGGACAAAAACAAAGAAAGTAAATTCTGTTTAGGTTTCAGCTATTTGTAAATAATAAAATATAAATCACCTGTAATTCTTTAACTATAGGTTTTAATTGCTCTTTATTTTTCATTTAAGTGTTTTCATTTGGGCTATCTAGGTTTGAAGGGTGATAGTGGTCTCTTCTGCTAAGTATTGATTTGCATTTCCTTTTAATTTTAGCCATAATAGATACTTAAAGATGTAGCCTACACAGATTTTTGCTACATTCTGAGCTTATATATTCCTCATGTGCACAGATTTACAGAATAAATTAAGGTACAACTTCCATATTGAGGGTTACCAGAGCAAAGATATACTATTATCAAATGAGAGCATTAAAAGAATTGTAAAATAAAAATATTAACAATTATACTCTATCATTGATATTAGTATTAAAATCTGTGCAAGAATAAGTTTATCTTCAATTCTTAGAGGCCTATGTAACAGGCCTCTAAAAAGACATTTTCCCAAGAATCCTTTGTTTCCTAGGATTCTAACACTGACTATATAAATAAAAATATATTTTTTTCTAGCTCTTCTGGAAATGTATAGTTGTCTGTCATTTTACAGTGATAAATTTCAGGGAACATATTTAAGAAATGTTCTTGTCACTTTTTCATGAAGGTAGAAATTCCTAATTTTTGTCTCATGGATCTCAGAAGACTACAATAATAAGTTGAGCTGCTGCTGCTGCTAAGTTGCTTCAGCTACTATACCACAATTATGAGAAATATTTCTAAAATTTACTGAAATATATTTTGAAATTATAGGATAAAATATTATCCTGTTTAACAAAAAGACTGATTTTGCACACAGTAATCTATATTGGTACCTAATAAGCCAGGGTATATTTTCTAGGTTTTTTTGAAAGTCACAGCACAAGGCAAGAAAATAAAGGGATAATGACAAACATTGATTGTGATAAAGTAAATGCAAGCTGTGGTAATAATAGGATCTTAATAAAGACAATATCTACTAGAGTTGGACCATAAAGAAGACAAAGTGTCAAAGAATTGATGTCTTTAAAATGTGGTGTTGGAAAAGACTCTTAAGAGTCCTTTGGACAGCAAAGAGATCAAACCAGTCAATCTTAAAGGAAATCAACTGTGAATATTCACTGTAAGCACTAATGCTGCAGCTGAGGCTCCAATACTTTGGCCACCTGATATGAAGAGCTGACTCATTGGAAAAGACTCTGATGCAAAGAAAGATTGAGGGCAGAAGGAGAATGGGTGACAGAGGATGAGATGGCTGGATAGCATCACCAGTTCAATGGACAGGAACTTGGGCAAACTCCAGGGAGAGAGAGGCCTGGTATGCTGCAGTCCATGGGGTCACAAAGAGTTGGACACGACTTGGCAACTGAACAACAACAATAATCTGCTAGCATTTCCAATGTGCCAGGTGCCAGGCTAAGCACTTTACTTACACTACCTTACTTAATTCTAACAACAACCCTATAATATAATATAGGGACTACCAGAACTATTGTATCCATTTTATATGTGAAGAAACTGACCTGCAAAAGATTAAGCAATTTGCTCAAGATCACATGTTAACTGAGCAGTAAATCCAGAATACTATCCAGAGGTGTCTGACTCTGGAGCTATCCTCTATAGTAACCATATAATTCTGTAATGTAATGTGGCGTATTTGTATACTAGTACAACATTGTTCAAATAGCATCCCACAAAACACTGATGTAAGGTAACTGGTATCTCATATCAAAAAGATTCCATGGTCAGATGATTTTCAGAAGTCCTGCATATCAAATCCCCTTCTTGCAGATTCACAGTATACATGACTATGAGAAGGTGGCTCAGATGGTAAAGAATCTGCCTGCAGTGAGGGAGACCTGGGTTTGATCCCTCGGTTGGGAAGATCCCCTGGAGAAAGGAATGGCAACCCACTCCAGTATTCTTGCCTGGAGAATCCCCATGGACAGAGGATCCTGGCAGGCTACAGTCCATGGGGTCACAAAGAGTCAGACATGACTGAACAACTAAGCACAGCACATATGAAGGCTCAGAGCATTCCTGTAGCAAAGAAATCTGTTTCACCAGCATTTTCCAAAGTGTGTATATGTGTGTATTGCAATATTTCACTAAATTCTAGGGGAACACACTTTGGGAAACACAACACTTAGATTTTTTTTTTTTTTTTACCAGTATCTAGGTATATTCAGATAGATTCAGCATAAGTGTTCAAATCCATATGGGCATAGTTCAAAGCTTGCCATTAAAATACTATTGAAAATTTCCAACTGTTTTTTACCCACATCTATTGTCCCTACATCATCCTCTTCCCACTTATCAGCATGCTGAACCTTATTCCAGTTACAATGTGATTCTTTATGAATATCCCACATCCAGTATTTTCCATAAGTGTAAACCCTCAACATCGTTCATGCTCTAGCTTGAATCTGCCTTACCCGTGGAACCATTTGCCACCAACCTGAAGTGATCACTTCTTTCTCTGATATCTTAGAGCACAAAATCATGTTTTATCATTTAATTGTTCCTGTAAATTTTCATGGGCTTCCTTCATGGCTCAGGTGGTAAAGAATCTGTCTGCAATACAGGAGACCCTGGTTCGATCCCTGGGTCAGGAAGATTCTCTGGAGTAGAATAAGAACTATCCATACATCTTTAGTATTTCCCACCTAACAAGCTAACGAAGAAACATATAAAGTAAGAAATATAGTCCAAAAGAATCTTCCAGTTTAGAAATTGGAATTGGTAATTTAGACTGGATCTACAGAGTTCCTCGGAGAAGGCAATGGCACCCCACTCCAGTACTCTTGCCTGGAAAATCCCATGGATGGAGGAGCCTGGTAGGCTACAGTCCATGGGGTCGCTAAGAGTCGGACACGATTGAGCGACTTCACTTTCACTTTTCCCTTTCATGCACTGGAGAAGGAAATGGCAACCCACTCCAGTATTCTTGCCTGGAGAATCCTAGGGATGGTGGAGCCTGGTGAGCTGCCGTCCATGGGGTCGCACAGAGTCGGACACGACTGAAGCGACTTAGCAAGCAAGCACAGAGTTCCTAACTGTGACACTGGTGTTACCTTAGGGGGCATAGTTTCATATCCCACAGAAGCTAGTTTCCATTGGACTGGAAAATTCTCTAAAGTGTACCCCTAAGCCATGAGTACCTTTGGATGCAAGAGGGCTGGGTCAGAGGAATTGCATGGATCAAAAAAAAAGTAAGTCATCTAAAGTTTTGGGAGAAAAACAACTCTAGGGAAGGGCATTGTCTTTGGATAATTCCTCAGTTCTTGAAAGCCTGATCTTCAGAAATATCCATCAATACTTTCTTTCACCATATCAAGAGGCTTATGTAGTTCTAAACCAACCCTCAAAAGTGTCTCTGGGTTAACTTGAGACATTTATGAAATTTATTATAGTCTTGTTGCCATCAGTTGAAGGTATCTGGCATTCCAGGGTCACCTCATTTTCTCCTAGGGTGGGAGACTACATAAATCTTGATGGCCCTGTTCACAGAACCTTGGGTCTTTCTGCATAAAAACAAACATGAGTTGCAAATTCTCCGGGAAAATCTAGACTGGAATGCTCAAGATTTGGGGCACTTATTGACTCTCTGTCTCTAGACAGGCAAGGGTCTGGTATAATTTAACAGAGCCAAGGTTCTAGGTGACAGGGCTCGGGACGGAGTAGAACAGTGCTAGTCCATGGGCTGTAGAACATAGAACCAAGGAGGAAAAACTGGAAGAGAGACTGTCTAAGGACAAAACCAGAATCAGAAAGACTGTCTAGTACAAACAATGATGATAGTCAGGAGAGAAACTGGA
Organism: Giraffa tippelskirchi; assembly: GCF_054371585.1. Lineage (NCBI taxonomy): Eukaryota > Metazoa > Chordata > Mammalia > Artiodactyla > Giraffidae > Giraffa > Giraffa tippelskirchi. Next base: position 124,474,098 of record NC_137276.1, on the reverse strand, counting down.
ACCATAAAGCAGAGCAAGCGTACGACTAATGGAAAGTGGGAGGCAGAGCCAGGTGTGATTCCCTGGGATATGGGAGATAACGACAGGACTTTATGGGGTGTCAGAGATCTTACCCATGGGAGAAGAAGAAGTTGTTACAAAGACTTCACACATTGGAACAATAAGATTTTGGTCTAAGTTGCCTATATATCATCTGGTTTTATAGGGAAAAAGGTGGAAAGGATAACATCAGTCTATATGCCCTGTAGTTTCCTCTACATAATGGACATCTAAGTTTTTAAAACTTTTTCATGAATGGTTTCAGGGAAATTTAGATTCATTAACTTTTAAATGGAAACATTTATGTTTCCTCCCCTGGCCAGCTAAGCCCTTGAATGAGGACTTGCACTAAAACACAGAGAAATCCCATCAGAATTGAGGCCTGGCAGCCACAGTTCAACTTAATGTTTAATATTATCAGTTTTTCTTCAAAGAAATCCCATTAGGGAGGCATTAGAAAAGCAATGGGTTAGCATTTCAGAAATTGTCTATGCAAAATGGTACCATAAATTATAATAATGGAATAAAATTAACTTTGATTATTTACAATATACCAGGCCTCAGTATTCCATACAGATGATCTCATTGTTTCCTCACAAAATTCTTTAAGTGCCAACGTATTTCCCATTTTGTGGATGAGAAAGCTGAGGCTCCAAAAGGCAGATTCACATAGAGGCAATCCAAGCCTCTGTATTTAGCCACCACACAGATGGCAACCCACATGGTTTGGGTAATGTTGGTATGGTGAGCTAAATGAAACCTTCCCAAATAATATATCTGCATCCTAACCCTTGAAATCTGTAAATGTGACCTAATTTGGAAAAAGGGCCTTTGTGGATGTAATTAAGAATCTGCAGATGAGATCATCCCATGTTATCCAGGTGAGCCTTAAATCCAATTAAAGCCATTTTTATAGGAAATAAAAGAGAGACACACAAGGAGAAGAGAAGATATCTGTGTAAAGACAGAGGCTGAGACTGAAGTGATGCAGCAATACTGTAGGGATGCCTGGAGCCACCAGAGTCTGGAAGAAGCAAGAAAGATTCTCCCCTAGAGCACTCAAGAGGAACACAGCCCAGTCTACATTTTGATTTTATATTTCTAGCCTCCAGAACTATGAGAATAAATTTCTGTTGCTTCAAACCACTAGGATTGTGGTAATTTGTTATGACAGCTTTAGGAAAATACAGTTGACCTTTAAACAATGCAGGGGTTAGGAGATTAACAAGGGGTTAACAAGTTAACACCTTGCTCAGATGAAAATCCAAGCATCACTTTACAGTCTGCCCTCCATACCACAATCCTGCATCCCCAGAATCAACCAACTACAGATTGTGTAGTGCTATAGTATTTATATTGAAAAAAAAATCTATGTATAAGTGGATCTGTACAGTTCAAATCCATTTTGTTCAAGAGTCACCTGTAATACAGTTGGTTTCTTAGCTTAGGCTGCTAGAACATAACTGCATAAACTGAGTGCATTAGCAGCAACAGGAACTTATTTTTTCACAATTCTGGAGGATGGAAGTCTAAAATCAAGATGTCTACATGATCAGGTTCTGGTGAGAGCCCTCTTCCAGGGTCTCTTTTATAAGGGCACTAATCTCATTCATGAGGGTTCCGCCCTCATAACCTTAGCACTTTTCAAAGATCTCACCTTCTAATACCATCACACTTGGGGTAGAATTTTACCATACTACCTTGGGAAGACACAAACATTCAATCTATAATAATTGGTAAAGGTGGGTTTTTTTTTTTTAATTTGGGGGTCTTCTGGGTGGCCACATTTTAGAAGAAAGAATAATTCCAAGGAATCAATCAAATGACTTTTAAATTAAAAGCTTTTTGACTATTGCTATTTAAAGAACCATTACTATGTATCAGTATACTTTTTAGAGTATCAAAGGTGTTTTATCATTGGTGGAGCAAACCTCATAATATTATAAAATAACATCAAAACAATGGTTTTCAACTAAAGCTTTTGGTTACTACTAAAAACAATTGTTTTAAAAAACAGAATATTTTCTTTCTACTATTTTAGTAGTATTATTTTCTACTATTATTTAGTAGTAGTATTTTCTACTATTTCTATATTTTCTGCTATTTTAATACTTTATAGCAGCAATCAACTGTCTTTGTAAATCATATTTAACTAAATTTTTCCCAGAAATGTCATTTATTCAACAATAGTGAGATACTGTAGCATCACGTAAAACTGTCTTTAGCTTTACTATTAGAATATATGTTGATGATCTCTAACCAATATTTTCTCAATGAGTCAAATTTAAGATTTCTAGCATATAAAAGGAGAAATCTCTATTTTTAAATTTTTCAAATTTATTATAACTTCTTTCTCTATGTTAATGTGTTCTCGTTGATGGATCACCAAAGATAATACATACTCTTCTCCAAAGGTAATTTAGAGACCTCACATTACTCTTTCACCAGATTATAAAGGATAAATGGCTTTGATACATGGCTTCATTCCCTTTTACTATTTACCACTATGGCAGATCCTGATTTTCAACACTGTAACTCATTCAACATAATTATGCCCTATTTTATAGCTTGCTGCATTATATTTGAAAAGTACATTATTCATTGTGATTTGAAAACATTCAAAAGATAAGTGTGACTGTGTTAATTTAGTTAATGTTTCAAGAAAGTGCAGATAATATTAAAACGAATGTTTTCTTTGACTGCTAGCAACACACATTAGAGCAAAAAAGAAATCATTTATTTTGAGGATTAGTCATGTTATACTAGTATCTAACAAATAGATAAAGAGCAGACATTACATTTTATTTTAATGCAACATAAAGAAAAAAGGAAGAGGAGATGGCGGTTAGTTCATTAAAAATAAGTACATTTTTACCCTCTTACAGTAATTTCAAGGTACTGTGATGTGGTCATGAGCCTTCTAATCAAATACGTATGTTTTTAAATTTTGCCCCACTACTAAATCACTGAGCAATTCAGCATACAGTAATTAATCTCTCTGAAACTTTATTCTTATCTGTATAATGAGAGAGTATCTACTAACTTCTGGGTCAATGTGAAAATTGAATGCAGTAAGTGAAAAAGGAAGTTAATAATGACTGACAGATAGTAAATAATCATTACATGATTGACAGTGTTGTTGTTTTTGAATCTACCTTTAGAATCTGAAGCACTAACAGAACAATTGCATGATTTGTGAGTCTTCTTAGGTATAATATCATTCCTTTTCTCAATGTTTCTTCTCAGATTCTATTACCATTTCCTTGTATATTTACCTTATTGCTTATAGATTCTATTATTGAGAATTAATCATAGATTTGAGATATCTTATACAACTGACTATATCATTATCATGTGACTTCTTAATATTTTTAGGCGACCAAGCTCACTTAAGAGATGTAGCTGCTGCTGCTAAGTCGCTTCAGTCGTGTCTGACTCTGTGCGACTCCATAGATGGCAGCCCACCAGGCTCCCTCGTCCCTGGGATTCTCCAGGCAAGAACACTGGAGTGGGTTGCCATTTCCTTCTCCAACGCATGAAAGGAAAAGTGAAAGTGAAGTCGCTCAGTAGTGTCCAACTCTTAGCAACCCCATGGACTGCAGCCTACCAGGCTCCTCCGTCCATGGGATTTTCCGGGCGAGAGTACTGGAGTGGGTTGCTATTGCCTTATCTGAAGAGATATAGAATCCATAATAAATGAGGAATAATAAACAGCTGACCCTTGAATAATGCAGGGGCGAAGGGTGCTGACTCCTGCACAGTTGAAAATTTGCGCATGACTTTTGACTCCCTAGAAACTTAGCTACTAATAACCTACTATTGACTGAAAGCCCTGCCGATGATATAATAAGTTAACACATACTTTGTGTGTTATATGTACTCTATACTATATTTCCTTACAATAAAGTAAGCTAGAAAAAACATTATTAAGAAAAAAATACATTTGCAGCACTGTACTGTATTTATGGAAATCATGTTTATGTCATCTGTTTATAAGATATCATCTGTCAGTACCTACATCAACACTGAGTGTATTGAATGTTGAAATATTGAAACACTGTAGATATTATACATATTACTAATACTAGACATTAGAAATGAAAATGTGGTGTGATAAAGAAAATCATATTTATTTACAGATGCAACAGTTCATGCATTGATAATGAAGAAACAGTCAATATGATGGCTTTATGGTAGCCTGGTATAATCGATAGGATTGCTTCACAATAGCTTACCTTATGCACTAATGGATAAATTGTTATAAAAACGTTATTGGTATATAATATTACATTCATATTTATAACACAACATTGGAAACACTGTTATATTTTTTAAAAACCACTTACTTGTGATGATAGGTTAATACACAGTTTCTCTCATTATGAGAGAGAGGCATACTCTACAGTAATGTAATTCTTTGACAGCAAAATAATAGAACAGTAAAAAAAACCTAACACATTACTAAGTTTATATTAAATATCACTCCCCTTACACCTATATAAGGATAGGCTGTCCACTTCAATACAAGTCTTGCACACAATGTTCTACATGGTGAATACATAGGTGATGATGATAGTGACACATAAACATCTGATACAGTTCTTGCCATGTAGTATTACATTTTCACACTCAGAGACATACACAACAGATAAGTTTACTAACTATACTGCATGATGATTACTTTCTATTCATTAAGGGAAACTGGATCATTGTAAAGGCCTTCATCCTTGTTGTCTTCACACTGAGTAGCTGAGGAGGAAGAGGACAGGGAGGGGTTGGTCTTGCTGTCTCCACGGTGGCAGAAAGTAGAAGAGATAGAGGAAGTGGAAGGGAAGGCAGGAGAGACAGGTACACTCAGTGGACATAGTAATTTTCATCTGAGTATTTTGCTTTTCCATTTCTCTAAAAATGTTTCTGTATGGTACCAATTCTTTTTTCACCATTTCCTTTGGTTTTAGTGCCTATATCAAAGAAGGCTCTGTGTCATAAAAGAAGTCAAAAGTAGTCTTGAATAATCAAAACCCTTCTGCCAGATTACCTAATGTCAGTTTGTTTTCTGGCACTGCTTCTTCTATATCTTCTTTCTAATTATGTGGCACTGGTTCAGAAGCACTCATCTCCATCAAATGGGCTTCTGTTCATTTCTCTGGTGTGGTGTCTATTAACTTCAAGAGCCATATCTTGAAACCTTTCACCCTCATCTTTTTTCCCCCATATCCATAATCTTTTTCATGATTCCCTTGTTTGGCTCTGTAATAAATCCTGTGAAATCATGCACAACAGCTGGACACATTTTTTCCAGCAGGAATTTATTGTTTTAGGCTTGGTGGCTTTCATGACATTTTCTATTAGAAAAATGACATCCTCAATGGTGTGATTGTTCCAAGCTTTCATGGTGTTCTCTCTGTTGAAGTTCTCTTCCATTGCACTGACAATCTTTTCCATAGAGTACCATGTGTAATGAGCCTTAAAGGCCCTTGATTTACAGGCTGAATTAGAAACATTGTTTTTGGGGGCAAGGAAACCACTTTGATGCCTTTGGTGTTGAACTCATGGGATTCAGGGTGGCCAGAAACATTACAATAGTGAAAGAACATTAAAAGGCAGCCCTATACCGGTAAGATACTTCCTAAGTTCAGGGACAAAGCATCAGTGGAATAAATCCAGAAAATTGGATCTCATTGTTCAGGCCTTCTTGTTATACAACCAAAAGACTGGCATCTGGTATTTATCTTTTTCTTTCAAGACCCAGGAGTTTGCAGCTCTATAGATAAAGGTAGTCTTGATCGTAAGCTTAGTAATTTTCTTAATGGTGTCTGGGAACTCATCTGCTGCCTCTTGGTCAGCAGAAGCTACTTCTTCTGCTATCTTGACATTTTTAAAGCCAAACCACTTTATGAAATGATCAGACCATTCTACACTTGCATTAAATTCTCCAGTTTTAGATCCTTCACCTTCTTTTTAAGTTGCCATATAATGACTTTGCTTTTTCTTGTATCATATTAGCGTCTACAGATGTGACTTTCTTAGAGTAATCCTGAACCCACATAAGAGCTGCATTTTCAATAAGAGATAAAAAGGTATTTCATGAAAAGTACAAGGTTTTCATGCCTTCTGTCCTGGCTGCAGTGACAGAGTGACAGTTTCATGAATTTCTTTTTTTTGGGGGGGGGCGGTATTTTGCTGGATTCATCTATCTTGGAATGGTGAGCAACCACCATTGCAGACCTCAATCTACAGTACATATTAAACAATTGAATTTTTCTTGTCATGCCATGACTTTTCTCTGTTTCTTGGGAGCACTTCTAGCATCACTAGGGCACCATGGTGTTATTCAAGGTTATGGTATTGCACTAAACACTGTGAAAAATACACACGACTCTCAAGAGTACAATTTTTATTGCAATATGCAATTTCCTGGAGAGATGAGCTATTCATGTGGAGATGATTGGAGTTACAAAGTGTCTCAAGAAAATACTTGCAACACTTGAGTTCTCTGCAATAACAACAGGAGATGGCTACAGAATTATTACAGTAGGACAGTGTGTACTATTTAACTTTATGTAGTTAAGATTTGGGCTTCCCTGGTTGCTCAGCTGGTAAAAAATCTGCCTGCAATGCAGGAGACCCTGGTTCAATTCCTGGGTCAGGACGATTCCCTGGAGAAGGGATAGGTCCCCCACTCCATTATTGGGACTTCCCTAGTGACTCAGATGGTAAAGAATCAGTACTGCATCTTTATGTTTGTTTACATTTCCTTCAACTGTGAATGCTACCATGTATAATGTGTGTGTATAAGTTTTTATAAAGTTTAATACTCTGTAATAGATTTGTATATATTTTATGGTGGTAAATGATAGAATAGCATCTACTTAGATTTTATGCATTCCTATCATAACTTTTTCTTAATTTTTTTCAACATTTCAAGGCTATACAGTTTATCTGCACGTATTCTCAAATTCTCAAAGTTCTCCAAATTTTTTTCCATTATATTTATTGAAATAAAATCCACATACAAGTAGACCCACACAATTCAAACCCATGTTTTTCAAGGGTCAATCATACTTAGGAAATGATTCCACAGATGCTTTACTTTCATCTAAGGTGAGGCAACAATAAATTTTTGTCCATCCTTGTGTACAGTGAAGTAAGCAAACAGTGGAATACAGTACAAAATCTCAACAGTATATCTGGTCAGATATAGCACCTCTTCCTTAAAACTGGTAGATAAATCAGAGGTTTTTAAATTGCGGGGGATGGTGGGGTCTTTCTTTTCTCTGTGTTAAAATTGCTCTTTAAAAATTCCCAATTACAGGTTTTTAGTCCAAATTGATATGTTTCCTTTCTCTCTCTCTCTCTCTCTCACACACACACATATACACACAAACTAGCAAAATCATGGGATAGTCACCATTTTAGTCAACTTCACTATTATTTCATAGTGTTGACAAAAGTTCAAACTCCTCTATAAGAATAAAAGAGAACAGAGGTCTTCCTAGGTTAGTGTTTGGGGAGAGCAGCTTAAATGGCAAGTAAATGGGCCCAAACCTGCCAGATGCAGTAAGAAGCCGAGGCAGAGGTAGAGACAAGCTTCCATAGAGGAGGGCAGCTCGAGAGCTGATAAAACTGCCCTCAGAGACAATCAGTCCCAAAGGGGCCAAGCACAGAGATGAAAATGGTTCCAAGGCACTAGGTCTGTAAATAGAGGTAAATATATGAAGACGACAGATAAGAAGATGAGCCTGATAAAGACCCTGTAAGTAGAGCCACAGACTAGTTTTTCAGTTGTCTGTGGTCTTATTCATGGACATGAATATGAAGCCCTTAGGGTGTCAATTTAGTCCAAAGATACAAACAGGAGATACCATCATCCCCTCAATAGCTGACTTTGGCAAATATTAGTTTAAAAGAGAGGTTTCAGTCCTGTCTTCATCAAATGTTCTCTGAGCACTTGTCCTGGCAAGATGATCTACTAAACGACTTTCTGTAGTCACTTCAAGCTGACAATAAAACTTACCTTTCCTAAAAAATAATTCATTGCCAGACCCAGGGCAAAAACATAAAAGAAAAGTGTAGGATATTATTTCTTGTCATACCAATATGCTAGGAAACTATGGAGTTACTGGAGTTGTGTCAAAAGAACTCAAGGATCAACTTTAAGAAGCTTTCACTAGCCAAAGATGAGAAGATTTGAGTATAAATAAAGAAAACTGCAACTAATAGAAAAAAATATAAATTTTATACACATAAATTCATAATAATATTTTAAAATAATAATAACTGGTTAGAATATTAGGATAGTTAATATTATTAAAATAAATATTATGTATTATTTTAAATAATTATTGTTTATTATTTTAATAATAATAAATAAAATATTTAATATTTTAAAATAATAATAAAACCCTAAGATCCTCCTCCTCCCTAGGAGGATCTTAGGGTTTCAATTCATTATTTTGAAAACTGGTAAAAAAGGAATAGAATTAAAAATCTTTTGTTCTGTTAAACCATACTGTACCTCAAGATAACTGGATAGTTGATGCTGCTGCTGCTGCTGCTAAGTCGCGTCAGTCGTGTCCGACTCTGTGCGACCCCATAGACGGCAGCCCACCAGGCTCCCCCATCCCTGGGATTCCCCAGGCAAGAACACTGGAGTAGGTTGCCATTTCCTTCTCCAATGCATGAAAGTGAAAAGTGAAAGTGAAGTTGCTCAGTCATGTCTGACTCTTCTCAACCCCATGGACTGCAGCCTACCAGGCTCCTCCGTCCATGGGATTTTCCAGGCAAGAGTACTGGAGTGGGTTGCCATTGACTTCTCCGGATAGTTGATGAGGGAGCTCATAAATGAGAATGAGTTGATGGAATTCCTCAACCTCTGATGAATTAATGGATCTGGAGAGTGATCATACATGGCTCATAGCATCACAACCAGACATTATATGTCTCATGATGGAAATATGCATCAACTAGGCAGTAAAAATCTTATCACACCTTTCAGTCTAACTTCCATATCACAGAGGACAGAGGAACTTAAAATTGACAGCATAGGAAGCAATCTGATCTGCAAAATCCAACCTTTGGAAAAAGTATACAGGACAAAAATGCATTTTTTCAACAAATAAATTTCAAAAAAAGAAGAAAAGATTGAAGGAGAATCTATACATTAAGAGATACTTAAGAGACTAATCTAATCTAAATGCTAACCTAATCTTATTTGGAACCTGATTCAACAATGTGCTAAAAAGAAAGAAAAGGGGAGAGAGAAACAGATTTGGGGGAGAGAGAGAGAGACTTGGGCAACTGGAAAAACACAAATGCAGTCTATAAACTAGATGAAGTAGGACTTGCTGCTAGTATTTTTAAGTGTGATAATAATATTAAGTTTATGTTTTAAAGAGCACTATTTATCTTTGAGAGATATATACCAAAGTATTTACAGGTGGAAAGACATGATATTTGGAATTTCTTTCAAAATAATCTGGAAAGAACTGGAGGAACATAGATCAAAGAAGTTTGACCATGAGTTGATCTTTGTAAAAGGTGGATGATGGGAACTTGTTATTATGTTTTCTCTACTTTAAACATAAAAATTTCCATACAATATTTAAAAATTATTGAACTTGATGGCACTCTTTTTGGATGAACTTTGTTGTTAGAATCACAATTCTAAATATGATAAAAGTTATCAAAAGGAATGAATGTTGCTATAATGCTTCCTTACAGTTTTGATGTGAAATAACAAATAACACATAAAAAATCACAAATAACACATTAAAAGTGCCTATCCATTTTCCTGCAAATCAAATTTGTTCAATAAATAATGAAAGTCAGAAGGTAAAAATGTTAGTCACTTGGTCGTGTCCAACTCTGTGACCCCATGGGCTGTAGTCTACAAGGCTCCTCGGTCCATGGAGTTTTGAGGCAAGAATATTAGAGTGGGTTGCCATTCCCTTCTCCAGGGGATCTTCCTAACCCAGGGATCAAACCCACATCTCCTGCATTCCAGGCAGATTCTTTACCATCTAAGCCACCAGGGAAACCAATAAATAATGGTTATTATATGTTTAATCTTTGTAGTATCCAAAGTGAGTGCTGCTGAAAAGACCAAGTGGAATCTTCCTGGAAATGTGGTAAATTGAAATTATGCCAGAAGCATTATCTCTGCACAAATGGGAAATTGGTATGTTCCAACACAGGTGAAAGAACAGAGCCTGGGTAGCAAAAAAGCAAATATCCACCATTTGGAGAAAACAGGAAACTTCTGTTTTAAGCCTAATACTTGACTTCATATAAACTAAGGATTCAGTACTAATAGGGTAACACTGGTAACAAGTAAGTTACATCCTAAATCCAAACTAAATTTTTATACAAAGATTTAGAGTATATGGAATGGTGATTAATTTTTAGTCAGATCACACAACAATTTAAAGTTTTGAGTTCCTAAAAATATACATCATTATCTGCTTTCTGATGTCAATTTGAGAATGTGTCAATTTCTCATAATTTATATCAACTGAGTAAAATTTCACTGTCAAAATTATAGGATAAGTTTTTGAACAAAATGCCTAAGATTATAAATCCATTATTGAAAGACTACAATTTACTGTGCCATGCACATTTAAAAAGTATCTGACTACAATGAAAAATAGAAACCTCAATATTTGAAATTTTGTTCATATGATGGCTTATAATCTGATTTGGAAAAAAAAATGTTGACTTTTTTACATGGTTAAGATTTCAAAAGTGCTTTATTTCTTACAGAAGTCAGTCTGTATCAGAAAACATCACTACAGCAATCATTACATTAGTATGGTGAAATTAAACTTGTTTACTGAAGGTCTCACTAAAAAAATGTTCAAAAGATGTAGGAGGAACTTGGAGGGGGGCAAATTATTTGAAAGATACAACACAGTAACGCAGCATATATTTATCAGACTCTTCCTTTCTCCAAGAACTGTTCTAAATCTTTGGCATACAATGATGAATAAGATAAAATACCATCCCCTCCTTTGTGCACAGTAAAGAGAAGACCTCTGTCTAAAGAATGACGGTCTGATCAAATGAATGCCATGGCAGAGACAAAAACTCAGTGCTGTGCAGGATGGAAAAGAAGTGCTAAGGTTTTCTTGAGGGCTGGGACTAAGGAAAGTTGTAGAACAGATAGTAGAAGCACTGTTGACTGTAAAGAGAGTCATTAGATTACATACTCCAAATTAATAATTCAAACTTGTAGAGTCATGGTCACATAATACACATATTTTTAGAAAGATTACTCTGGCAACAATGTGGAAATAGAGTGAGTGACGCTGAAACAAGAACACAAGAAGAAAGATATTTCAAGAGGGAAGAATTAGGAGAGAGACAGGTAAATGGACAAGAAAATTATATGTGAGGATATTTAGAAGGTAGGATTCAGAAGACTTTGTGAGTGAGCAAAAAGAGGGAAATGGAATAAGAAAAGCAGTTAAGTCAATGGTTTTTAAAGCAGGATACCTAGAACAGCAGCAGTAGCAGCCCCTGGGAACTTTTTAAGAAATCTATATTCTTTAGCCTCACTCCAGACCTTCTGAATAATAAACTCTGGGAATGGGGCCCAACAATCCATGTTTAACAAGATTTCTGGGCAATTCTGATGCATGCTACAGTTTGAAAAGCACTTTCAGCTACAATTAGTTCTCAAACCAGCTACAGATTGCACAGGAATCTTAGAAAAAGAAAATTCCCATCCCAGAAATTCTCGTTTCACTGGGCCAGACTGTAACCTAGACGTCAGGATTTATATATTACTGATGGTGGTTTAGTCTCTAAGTCATGTCCGACTCTTGAGACCCCATGGACTGTAGCTCACCAGGCTCCTCTGTCCATGGGGATTCTCCAGGCAAGAATACTGAAGTGGGTTGGTATTTCCTTCTCCAGAGGATCTTTCCAACCCAGTAATCAAACCTGGTTCTCCCGCATTGCAGGCAGACTCTTTACCAACTGAGCTACAAGGGAAGCCTTGTGGCTTTCAGATTTCTTAAAGGGGATGCACCCAGATTTCCATGGACTGGACTGTAGGTCCTTAATGCTGTACACTTTCTTCCCACTTAGCCAGTTACTGGAACACATGCCCGTTTGGAAAGGGCTTATCCTTTCTACACTGCTGCAATCTCCCCTAGTCCCTATTAACCCAGTCACTGTTTCTGTACACAATATGGTTCCCACCCTAGGCCTTCTTAGATCTTAAGTCCATGGACATACACCTACATGATTTTTTTCTTCAGGACACACAGCTCCTATGATATGTCTCAGAAGACAGCTATCTCTCAATTTTGCCATGGGACATCCACTAAATTCAGCGGCTCCAACTCAGGCTACTGCCAAATACTGCTATTTGCAAACCATTTGTCCCAAATGACTATGGGTGGAGCCACAAATAATCTTCACATCTAGGGCATGAGATCCTGGTGCAGGGGCCCTTCAGACTTTCCTAGGAAGCCTCAGGAAGCAATATGAGTAGGCCAGATTTATACTGAGAGCTGTTCATTGTCCTCCTGCTATTTCCTTTAGGGCACAAAAAGTTAAAGAGTAAAGGTAGCTTAAACAATAAGACCTAGGAGAGGAATGAAATAGGAAGTTGTCAGTTATATATATACACACACATATATATATATATATACATTCTTTTTGTATTTTTTTCCATTATGGTTTATCATAGGATGTTGAATATAGTTCTCTGTGCTATACAGTGGGACCTTATTGTTTATCTATTCTATATATAAAAATTTACATCTGCTAACCCCAATCTCCTACCCCAATCCCTTTCTCATCCCTCCTCTTGGAAACAGTCTGTTCTCTATGTCCATGATTCTGTTTCTGTTTCATCAATAGGTTCATTTGTGAACCTATTTTAGATTCCACATGTAAGAGATCTTGTATTTGTCTTTCTCTTTCTGACTTTCTTTACTTAGTATGATAATTTCTAGTTGCATCCTTGTTGCTGCAAATGGTATTGTTTCATTCTTTTTTACCTGAGTAGTATTCCACTGTATATATGTACTGCTTCTTGTTTATCCATTCATCTGTCAATGGACACTTAAGTTGCTTCTATATCTTGGCTATTGTAATAAAGGTGCTATGACCATACTGGTACATGTACCTTTTTGAATTTGGTTGCTGGATCATATGATGATTCTATTTTTAGTTTTTTGAGGAACCTCCATACTGTTTTCTATAGTGGCTTCACAAATTTGCATTCCTACCAACAGTGTAAGAAGGTTGCCTTTTCTCCACATCCTCTCTGGCATTTGTTATTTGTAGAATTTTAACAGTGGCCATTTTGACTGTTGTGAGGTGGTACCTCATTGTAGTTTTGATTTGCATTTTCATTGCATTTGATTTGCAATAATTAACAATGATGAGCATCTTTTCTTAGACATCGGGATTTTTTAAAGTTCTCCCAGGTGATTTCAGTGTATGTCCACTCGTGGTGGACTGCTGGTTCTGGCTGGGAGGCTGGGTAGATAGTGTTAATACCAAGGAAAGAGGGAAGGTTTAAGAGAAAAATCTGATATTGAATCTCAAAATAAGCACACAAGACCTTATTTAACTGGCTTTTCTTTAGTTTCAGTCATGATCGATTCCTTGCGACCCCATGGACTATACAGCCCATGGAATTCTCCAGGCCAGAATACTGGGAGTGGGTAGCCTTTCCCTTCTCCAGGGGATCTTCCCACCCCAGGGATCAAACCCAGGTCTCCCACATTGCAGGCAGATTCTTTACCAGCTGAACCACAAGGGAAGCCCAAGAATACTGGAGTGGGTAGCCTATCCCTTCTCCAGGGGACCTTCCCAACCCAGGAATCAAACAGTGGTCTCCTGCATTGAAGGTAGATTCTTTACCAACTGAGCTATGAGGGAAGCCCTTACTCTAGGCCAATAGATGAAAAAGAAACAGCAGTATCAAAACATGGGCACATTACAAGGGTATCAAAACTTAACAAGTTCTCAATAAAACCCTTTTCATTCTCTGAATCTTTTGCCAACTAATCTCCAAAAGCTTTAATGTCCTTCTACTCTCCTCTTCCTTTTATTGCTAAATATGGAACTCATCAGTGCTCCCTCTTCATTTAGTCAACATTTGGTCCTTAATGTAGTGGGTAAGTACACATGCTTCAAATCCCTGCTTTACCACTTGCTAACTCTGGGGGTTTAGCCAACTTAAATTCTCTGTCCCTCAGTTTCTCCATTTTTAAGTGGGAATAACAATAGAACCTATTAGGATTGACCAAGGATTTAAAGCATTAATAGAGCTTTCCTCGTGGCTTAGTGGTAAAGAATCCACCTGCCAATGCAGGAGACACGGGTTCAATCCCTGATCCAGGGATATTCCACAGGCCATGGAGCAACAAAGCCCGTGCACCACAACTGTTGAGCCTGTGCTCTAGAGCCCAGGAGCCGCAACTCTGAGCCCATGTGCTGCAACTACTGTAACCCATGTACTCTAGAGCCTGTGTTCCACAATAAGAGAAGCCACCACAATGAGAAACCCATGCACTGAAACTAGAGAAAAGCCCACACAGCAACAAAGACCCAGCATAGCTGGAAATAAATAAATAAAATTATTTAAAAAATAAGCAGTCTACAAACAATAAATGCTGGAGAGGGTGTGGAGAAAGGAAACTCTCTTCCACTATTGGTGGGGATGTAAATTGATACAGCCACTATGGAGAACAATATGGGGGTTCCTTAAAAAACTAGAAATAAAGCTACCATATGACCTAACAATCCCACTCCTGGGCATATATCCTGAGGAAATCATGACTGAAAAAGACACATGTACCCTGGTGTTCATCATAGCACTATTTACAACATCCTGGACATGAAACAACCTAGATGTCCATCAACAGATAAATGGAAAAAGAAGATGTGGTGTATATATACAATGGAATATTACTCAGCCATAACAAGGAATGCATTTGAGTCAGTTGTAGTGAGGTGGATGAACCTAGAGCCTATTATGCAGAGTGAAGTAAGTCAGAAAGAGAAAAATAAATATCATATATTAGTGCATATACATGAAATCTAGAAAGATGGTACTGATGAACCTATCGCAGGGCAGCAAAAGAGACTCAGACAAAAAGAACAGACTTTTGGACATAGTGAGGGAAGGAGAGGGTGGGATGATTTGAGAGAGTAGCATTGAAATATATACATTACCATATGTAAAATAGATAGCCAGGGGAAATTTGCTGTTTGACTCAGGGAGCTCAAACCTGGGTGCTTTGTGACAACCTAGAGGGGTGGGATGGAGTGGGAGGTGGGAGGGAGGTTTAAGAGGAAAGGGACATACATATATACCTATGGCTGTTTCATGTTGATATATGGTAAAAACCAAAAAAAATTGTAAAGTTATTATCCTCCAATTAAAGTTAAAATTAAATTAAAAAATAAAGCATTAATAATCATAAAGTTTTTGGAACAGTGCCTGGCTGGTAAGTGCCATGTAAATACAGTTAAGTATTTTTTTAAAAATTAGATTGGAACATTTTGTGTATAAACCAAGAGGCAATTCAAGGGCTTCCTAGTACAAGAGAGGTAATTTGCATCAGGTGAGCCTCACCTGTGTCTCCAGGAAACACATACAACATTATAACTCCTGTAGCTAGACTGCCAAATCCTTGCAGACAGTGTCATGGCTTATTCACCTGTATTCCCACTTTCTATCACAAAGCATAGCTCATGGTAATTAATAGATATTCATTGAATAAAGAAACTAAAAATGGATTATTCACTTCAGTCATTAATTTTTACTCTATGTAGAAAATAAGATCTCCTATGGTATCTTCCAAGAGGATACAACTATTTGGGGATGGTGATTGAAGCCAAAGTGTCCCAAGATGAAGGTAGAAGATAAAGAGAACCACTCTACATACCTTACCTCATTCAGCTTTAGCCAGAAAATCATGTGAGTCTGAGCCTGCAGAAGAATCTATCAGAGATTCTGGGAGGGGCAGAAGCAGGAAAATGGGCCTAGGACTAACATTTGGAGTGGACAGGGAAAAAAGATTTAGACAATCAGAAAATCATTCTGAAGCAGTTTTCATTAGCATAGGAGAAGAATAGCACAGTTTTATAATCTCAGAAATTCTGCCAAAGAAATGAAAGCATTATTTAAGACTTGATGGACTTGGAATCAGGGCCAGCTTTGCCATTAGCAAGCTCCTGACCTTGGATGAGTCACCTAGCCTCTCTAAGCCTCAGTTTCCTCCTCTCCAAAATAAGGCATTGATTAATGATTCAAAAGGTTCTTTACAGTTCTGTAGTTCTTTGATTCTAACAGCTGACTGAAAATTTAAGCTCTTCAAGGAAAAATAAAATGCTTTCTTTTAATTCATGGAGCTATTGCAGGGACTCTGTATCTCTTTTCTGTGTGTAATAATACTATTTCCTCCTAAAATTTATCTGTGTTTTAGACTTCCATTTGTAATGATATGGACTGATACCCAGCTTAGAATAATTACCAAAATATAGAGCTTAATACACTAGACCAAATTTGTTTTTAACTTTGAGTCACCCATCATGTCTGTAATAGCAATATTCTATGAAATTCATAACAGTCTCTAAAGAGTCTTTGAAAATATTAAAATATTTATTTAGTTCTTGAACAATTTATTAATAAAACTTAAAAGGCTGTACCCTTTATCTGAGTTACAGTTGCTCTTTTAGGCTTACAAAAATAAAACAAAACAGAACCACTAACTCTGAAGCATGTAGATAAGAATGAGTCAAAATTCTATGACTTTTATGTTTCAATGCAAGTTGTGTGTAACATACCTCCGGATTTGTGTCAAACTCTATTTATGGGTTTCATTTTATTTCTCTAGAACTGAACTGTCTTAGGAGAAGGCAATGGCACCCCACTCCAGTACTCTTGCCTGGAGAATCCCAGGGACGGGGGAGCCTGGTGGGCTGCTGTCTATGGGGTCGCACAGAGTCGGACACGACTGACACGACTTAGCAGCAGCAGCAGCTAGGCTTAAACAGTGGAAACCGTTTTATCTATTTACTTGGTACAGAAAGGCTCAGTGCCTCTAGGCAATCAATCTAACTCTTTGCAGCAAGACATAAGTTATTTGAGATTTCTACCTCAAAACCTATTATGCCCCCAAAGTGCTATCTCTGATTATTGTTAAATGAAGTCTCAGTTGGCAGAAGAGTTCACCATACTAGGGTTCTTGATAGCTTCAGAGAAATACTTTATTGAATTCTAAAGCACTCAAGCTATACCTCCAAAATACAGGCAAACCTCCAGAGTCTCCTTCAAAAACTACTCATGGCCCAATCACTATTAGAGCCATAAAAGGCAAAGCCTCGGGACCACAGTGTTAAGGTAGAAACCACGTCTTTGCTCTGCTAACTCTATAAGGAATCTTTTTTGTTATTGGGATCTCTAAAGCCCCACAAAATACCATGTTCTCGTCAACACCAACTTCAGATAAATAGTCCAAACATGAAAGTAGTTCCCAGCAAGTGTAATTCAGTTCTTGGTTTGACATATAAGTGGAGCTTGTCATTCTCAATGCAACATTTATCACATTGGGTATGTCTAAGCAATCCAGAAGTCTCATGCCACATATCAATTTATCAGTAGTTTTTCCCAGTTGTACATGACAAGTCTCTTGCATAAGAGTGAGACATTAAGCTAGTGAGTAAGTCTAGCTGAACACATAGCACCTCAAACTCTACAACAGTTTTATTGTTATCTACTTGCAATCATAAAAACATTGTTCTTTATTAAAAATCTCTGAAGGACAGTCAAATGCTCACAATGGTGATTACAATGCAGAGAACCAAAGCTCCCATAGTTCCTAACCAGAAAGAAATTCTGTGGAGGAAATTATATGCTGTGATAAATTATTGTCATGTACATGCTAAAATTTTTGAAATGCAGCATTTGCAAGTGTTAAATGTCTGCTTTCCTATGCAAAAGGCAAATGATAGTGAACACTGGTAACTCTTTGTTAAATCAACTATACAGTATTAAGAGTAAACAAGATCACAGTGTAGGTGAAATTGCTTAGTAACCTGTAAATCCTTTAGAAAGAGAAAAAATTAAAAGTTACACAAAGAAAAATACTGAGATGAATGATCATTTAAGGTGCTGGAGTGTAATAAAAGATGAGACCATTTCTGTAATCTTTCTGAGAAAACAAAAACTCCTAGTTATATTTTGCCTCTTTATCTTTCATACTTCCACAAGTTCCTGAAAGGGAATCCTGTGTTTGGAAGAGCTATATGAAAAACAAAAAGAGAGAGAAAGACAGAGAGAGAGAGAATCTAGAGTTAGAAGTTTTATACATTGCGTGTATTTAATGATGGACAAGTGGAACTATAATAACATCTTATCGTTTAATGTGCGTTGTCTTCTCAATAAACTAATGCGAGTTGTATGTTTCTTATTGGCTATGTTAATAGTATGGTGACACTCCCTTCTGAGAACGTATTTAAGAGAGACAAGTGTGTTTTATTGGTTTATATTAGTCAAATATTAACCAACCTGAAATTTTATTACTTTGTGTCCCTAAATCTTAAATAAGTTTAAATCTACTGATAACATCAATACCTCAATTGAGAGCCCATATATATATTTAAATTTTATGTAAGTATAGTTGATATACTATATTATGTTAATTTCTGCTGTACAAAGTGATTCACTTATACATATATATTCCTTTTCATATTCTTTTCTACTGTGGTTTATCACAAGATATTGACTATAGTTCCCTGTGCTATTCAGTTGGACATTGTTATTTATCCATCCTATATATAATAGTTTGCGTCTGCTAATCCCAAATTCCCAGTCTTTCCTTCCTCCAACTCCCCCCACTTTCCCTTGGCAACCACAAGTTTGTTCTCTATATCTGTGAGTCTGTTTCTGTTTTTGTAGATATGTTCATCTGTGCTGTATTTTAGGTTACACATACAAGTGATATCACATGGATTTGTCTTTGTCTTTCTGACTTACTTCACTTTGTATGATAATCTCTATGTTGCTGCAAATATCATTATTCTTTTTCCTGGCTGAGTAATATTTGATTTTATATATATATATATATATATATATATATATATATATATATACCACATCTTTTTTACCCATTCATCTGTCAATGGACATTTAGATTGCTTCCATGTCTTGGCTATTATATTAATAAACAGTGCTGCTATGAACATAGAGGAGCATGGATCATTTTGAATTATAGTTTTGTCTGGATATATGCCCAGGAATGGGATTGCTGGATCATATAGCAATTCTATTTTTAGTTTTCTGAGGAACATCCATACTGTTCTTCATAGTATCTGCACCAATTTACACTCTCACCAACAGTATAAAAGGGGTCCCTTTTCTCCACATCCTCTCCAGCATTTGTTATTTGTAGACTTTTTAATGCTGGCCATTCTAAATGGTGTGAGGTAGGTATAGCTCATTGTAGTTTTGATTTGTCTATTTGTTAAATTAATAGAGAAGTCTATTAATTAGCAGTGATGAGCATCATGTGTCTATTGGCCATCTGTATGTCTTCTTTGGGGAAATGCTTATTTAGGTCTTCTGGCCACTTTTCAATTGGATTGTTTTTCTGTTATTGAGCTGTATGAACAGTTTACATATTTTGGCAAAAGCCCTTATGTGTCACATCATTTGCAAATATTATCTCCCCGTCCATAGGTTGTCTTTTCATTTAGTTTACGGTAAAAGCTTATATTTTATTTCTAAAGATGGAATTCCAGTTGAGCTATTTCAAATCCTAGAAGATGGATGCTGTGAAAGTGCTGCACTCAGTATGCCAGCAAATTTGGAAAACTCAGCAGTGGTCACAGAATTGGAAAAGGTCAGTTTTCATTCCAATCCGAAAGAAAGGCAATGCCAAAGAACGTTCACACTACCACACATTTGCATTCATCTCACATGCTAGCAAAGTAATGCTCAAAATCCTCCAAGCCAGACTTTAACAGTACATGAACCATGAACTTCCAGATGTTCAAGCTGGATTTAGAAAAGACAGAGGAACCAGAGATCAAATTGCCAACATCCGCTGGATCATCAAAAAAGCAAGAGAGTTCCAGAAAAACATCTACTTCTGTTTTACTGACTATGCCAAAGCCTTTGACTGTGTGGATCACAACAAACTGGAAAATTCTTAAAGAGATGGGAATACCAGACCACCTGACCTGCCTCCTCAGAAATCTGTATGTAGGTCAAGAAACTTCAGTTAGTACTGGACATGGAACAATAGACTGATTCCAAATCGGGAAAGGAGTACATCAAGGCTGTATATTGTCACCCTGCTTATTTAACTTATAGGCAGAGTACATTATGTGAAATGCTGGGCTGGATGAAGCACAAGCTGGAATCAAGATTGCTGGGAGAAATATCAATAACCTCAGATATGCAGATGACACCACCCTTATGGTAGAAAGCGAGGAAGAACTAAAGAGCCTCTTGATGAGAGTGAAAGAGGAGAGTGAAAAAGTTGGCTTAAAACTCAACATTCAGAAAACTAAGATCATGGCATCTGGTCCCATCACTTCATGACAATTAGATGGAGAAACAATGGAAAGAGTGAGAGACTTTAATTTTTTGGTCTCCAAAATCATTGCAGATGGTGACTGCAGCTGTGGAATTAAAAGATGCTTGCTCCTTGGAAGAAAAACTATGACCAACTTAGACAGCATATTAAAAAGCAGAGACATTACTTTGCCAACAAAGGTCCGTCTAGCCATTTTTCCAGCACTCATGTATGGATGTGAGAGTTGCACCATAAAGACAGCTGAATGCCTAAGAATTGACACCTTTAAACTGTGATGTTGGAGAAGACTCTTGAGTCCCTCAGACTGCAAGGAGATCCAACCAGTGCATCCTCAAGGATGTCAGTCCTGAATATTCATTGGAAGGACTGATGGTGAAGGTGAAACTACAATACTTTGGCCACCTGATGCAAAGAACTGACTCAGTGGAAAAGACCCTGATGCTAGGAAAAATTGAAGGTGGGAGGAGAAGGGGATGGCAGAGGATGAGATGGTTGGATGGCATCACTGACTCGATGGACATGAATTTGAGTAAGCTCTGGGAGTTGGTGATGGGCAGGGAAGCCTGGCATACTGCAGTCCATGGGGTCGCAAAGTGCTGGACACAACTGAGTGACTGAACTGAACTGAAAGATGCCTTGCTGTCTTTAGTGAGATCCAAGAAATGAATTCTAGAGCAATATTTTTAGAATTGGAAGTCTTTCTATGTCACCTATATAACTTGAAACTGAAATTCTGAATTATGTCTAAAATATCTCAAGCCACTGGAAACCCAAATTCTCTTTGGAGACCTCCCATAATGAGGCATCTCACTACTTGAGATCTTCAACTTAAATTTCAAAGAGTTCCCATGGATTCTTTTAAAAATTCTTATATTCACTTTAAACCTACTCTTTCTACAGCTAATTTCACAGCTTAGTTCCAGTTCTCCATAAGAATCAAAGAATAATCCCACTTCTATATGATAACTCCACAAATGTTCAGAGGTATCATAAGTAAAGCACCTGGAAGACACTCCAGCTTGTATTCAAATAAATGCAAGTTATTATAATTTCTATCATCAAAGTCATAAAAATATTTCTTTCTCAGACTCCCCATACCTAGTTTCTTCATGCCTCTATTGTTAAATCAAACAAGGAATCCATTAGATATAGGAGGTTCCATGCTATAGCACCATACATAAGCAAACCAAAATTAAGCCTGTAAATGCCTCAAGCTTACAAAATTGAAACCTAATGACAACTACTCACAGCCAACCAGGCTTTATGCTATAGAGAACCAATAATTTCTTTTCTTTGCTTCTGCACCTTTTCTATATTAGTAATTCTCCCAGCTCCTGTTGGTGAAGCACTCCTGAACACTTCTGGTTTGAGGCTGCCAAATTCCAATCAATTCTCACTCAAATGAATTCTTAAAAATTTTTAATATACTTTGCTGCTGCTGCTAAGTCGTTTCAGTCGTGTCTGACTCTGTGAGACCCCATAGATGGCAGCCCACCAGGCTCTGCCGTCCCTGGGATTCTCCAGGCAAGAACACTGGAGTGGGTTGCCATTTCCTTCTCCAATGCATGAAAGTGAAAAGTGAAAGTGAAGTCGCTCAGTCGTGTCCGACTCTTCGCGACCCCATGGACTGCAGCCTACCAGGCTCCTCCGTCCATGAGATTTTCCAGGCAAGAGTACTGGAGTGGGTTTCCATTGCTTTAGTTTATCTTTTAATACTGTAGTCCAGTACAGAGTTATACAAAAGTCTGTTAAATTCTGTATTTTGAAACAGAGAATACGTCTTCTCTTTAAGTATTCAAAATCTTTCATTGAAGTGAACCAAGCATTATACCACTAAGGAAACGTAAACATTCCAAAATTAAGAAATAATGTTGGCCATTTTCTCACATACAACGTAATAAAAACTAGAAAGAATGTAAAAATAATTTTTAATTCACCTACCTGGAAATTAAAATGAAAACTCTTTCAAACAGTTCTGGATCAAAGTGAGAAACAGTCCAAATTACATATGATTTAAAAAATAATGAAAGTAATATGAACCCCTCTTCTCCTTCATTTACCTCTCCTCTGTTGCTTATTCCATGTAAATCTTCTGTTTTGTAATAAGGCATCTAAGAAGATCTCAGTGTTCACCATACCAGAGAAAAGCCCAAGGAAAAAATCAAAACCTCAAACAGAAAATTATGTCAAGTAGCAGGCAAGTCCTATTGTGATTGACAGGATTTACCATTGAGATTAGAGCAAGATTCTAATTTGATGGTCAGTCATTCAATGAAATAAACACATCCACACAGTTGGAAATGGAAAAGCAAGATTCTCTTGAGCTCAAGAAAAACGCTACTTTACTCCTGAATTATTCTTCCATTGGCAACAATATAGTCACAATTAGAAAACACCATTTGGTTCTAGACAAATACTTCTGTTCTTACTCCAAATTAGGATTTATGGGGTTTAGCTATAATAGAATATAGATTTTTTAAAAAATAATATATATGTTTACCTATATGTATATCCTCAAGCATTCATATTTCCAAATAAGAACAAATGGTACTAACTATAATTATGCAGTGGGGCTTCCCTGGTGGCTCAGATAGTAAAAAATCTGTCTGTAATGCAGGAGATCCGGGTTCGATCCCTGAGTCAGTAAGATCCCTTGGAGAAAGGAATGGAAACCCACACCAGTATTCTTGCCTGGAGAATTCCATGGAAAAAGGAGCCTGGCAGGCTACAGTCCCTGTGGTCCCAAAGAGTCAGACATGTCTGAGCGGCTAACACTTTTATTCAATCTAAGAAGCTAAAAAATAAAAATAAGTTGATTTTTTAAATTCAACAAATTAAAAAGAAGAGAAACAATGAGCTGATAAATATACCTAGAAACTGGTACTTTGAATAAAGTAACAAACTATATTACTAACTATAATCAAACCAAGGAAGAAAAATGCCAAAACACAAATAGTCCAAATAGAACTTAGATGCAGGCAGCCAAGACACAGGTAAATTTTAAGAATTATTTGCTCAACTCTATGCAGATATACTTGAAAACTCCCATGAAATAGATTATTATTTTTTTTATTTTTTCTCTTTGTTTTTATACCCCATTCCCATTTCCCTTACCCCTTAGGGATCTAATCTATTGTCTTTAATATTGACACTTTTATTTGTAAAATGTCTTTACAAAATGTGAGTCGATGTTTTATGTGCATTTCTTTCTAACAAATGTAAATAGTATTGTACCATACATTTCCCTTCTTTTACTTAGTGCTGTTTTAAAAACACAAGTTTCTGAGATCCATCCATGTTCCCTGTGTGCAACACCAGTACTTCTCATGGCTGCATGTGTGTACCCACCACATTTTGCCTATTTTCTCTTCCAGCTGTGGGCACCCAGGTTACCACCAACTTACCACACTGCTAAGACTACAATGAACACACTGTGACATGTCCACATGAGTATGGATGAAAACTTCATACAAATACCTGATTATATGATGAATTTCCTTAATTTCCCTGAAGAGTGTTTTCTCAGAATGGTTGCACCACTCTACACTCCCACCAGCAATGCAAAATGTGAGTCTATTTTCATAGCTCTGCTAAACTTTGGCATCATCCAGCTTTCTTATTTTTGTCCTTTCACTAGGTGCAAAATGGCATCTCATCACTTTTTAAAATTGAATTTCTCTATTTTTTGCATCTCTTCATCTTTGATAAATTACCAGTTCATACCCCTTGCCCATTTTTCTCTGGGGATGGTTGTCTTCTGAATGTTGACTTAAAACTATTGTAGCAAGAGCACATCATGAGGTCTATCTACCCTCTTAAATTTTTTCAAATGTGCAATTCAGCATTGTTAGCTGTTTCAAAGAAATAAGCACTTTTATGCTCATTGACACACTATTCACAATAGCCAAGATGTAGAAACAACCAAATGCCTGTTGATAGATGAATAGATAAAGAAAATACAGTATTTGTGTGCATGTTAAGTTGTTTCAGTCGTGTCTGACTCTTGACGACCCTATGGACTGCAGCCTCCCAGGCTCCTCTGTCTTTGGGATTCTCCAGGCAAGAATACTAGAGTCGGTTGCCACTACCTCCTCCAGGGGATCTTCCCAAGGATTGAACCTACATCTCTTGTGTCTCCCTCATTGGCAGATGAGTTCTTTACTACTAGCACCACTTGGGAATATTGTTCAGCCTTTAAAAAGAAGGAAATTGTGTAATATGGGACAATATGGATGAACCTTAAGGATATTATGTTAAATGAAATAAGCCAGTTAGAGATGTAGCTCTTCCCATTAATTGATTTTAATCATTTTTTGTTTTTCTCAGGTTTTAGCAATTACAAAAATTTCCTTTTGTTGTCTCTCCAGAAACCATGTCCATAGTATTCGTTTTTTTAGCAGAAATTCTTCATTCTTAATTTTGAGGTAAAAAGTTGCATCAATATTTTTTCCTTATGATTTGTAAGGTTTCAGTTTTAATTAACAAGACCTTCACTACCCTGGCTTAAAAAGAACGTAATAGTTTGCCTTTTATATTTAAGTGTTTGATCCACCTACGATTATCTATATATACAGGATCAAGATCAATTTTTATTTTTATCCATAAAGTTAGGTGATGATGTTTCATGGGGAAATGCTTGTAATATGTTGTTATATAAATGTATAGGCCTGTCTTCAAACACTCTGTTCTGTTGCACTGGTAGTTTGTGTGTTTTTGTATTAATATTACACTGTTTTTAGAACAATGGCTTCATTGTGTGAATTACTGCTCTTTATAGCACTGACTTAGCTCTTCATGGACCTCTATCCTTCCAAATAAATTTAAGTTTATTGAGTTTTTCAAGAAATTCAACTAGAAATTTAATTGGGATTATGTTGAATATATTGGAGAAGGAAATGTCAACTCACTCCAGTATTCTTGCCTGGGAAATCTCATGGACAGAGGAGCATGTTGGGCTACAGTCCATGGGGTTGCAAAGAGTTGACACCACTTAGTGACTAAACAACAACAAAATATTGAATATATAAATTTAGAACAAATTTACATCATTTTAATGCTAAATATTTTATCCAGAATCATGGAATACCTCTCCATTTATTCAGATCATCATCTATGATCTTTTATTAACATTTTCAAGTTTTCTCTAAATACGGTTTGAGTGTTTATGATTAAAATAGTTACTTAGATATTTCATGATTTTTTATCACTTCAAAGATTTAAATTATGAAAAAAATATATATTTTATTACAGTTCCTAATTAGTTGTTGGGAGAAGGCAATGGCAACCCACTCCAGTACTCTCGCCTGGAAAATCCCATGGACAGAGGAGCCTGGTAGGCTGCAGTCCATGGGGTCGCTAAGAGTCGGACACGACTGAGTGACTTCACTTTCACTTTTCATTTTCATGCATTGGAGAAGGAAATGGCAACCCACTCCAGTGTTTTTGCCTGGAGAATCCCAGGGACGGGGGAGCCTGGTAGGCTGCTGTCTATGGGGTCGCACAGAGTCGGACATGACTGAAGCGACTTAGCAGCAGCAGTTAGTTGTTACTGCTATTGATTTTAAAAATTGAACCTTTGCCCAGCAATTTAATTCTCTTTTTAGTTGTAATCATTTGTCTGTGAGTTCTTTTGCTACCCAGATATATGATTATAGCATCTGCACATAATGATAATTTTCTTTCTGAACTTCCACCCTGTCCAATCTCTTCTTTCTATTTTTTCTTCATAGCATTGGCTAGGACCCTTGGCAATATGTTAAACAGTAATTGTGGACTTATTTGTCCTGTTTCTCCTGAGAGATAATTATCCATGCATATCTTGCATTTCTGCATGTCTTACAAGTAGAAATGCTGACTGTGCTTCTATATTCTCTTTTTAGAGATGCTTGTATCTAAAGTAAAAGGCAGATTTGGCTACAGCCTTGAGAGTAAGGGATAGTGTCTCTCTCCAGAGAGAAGGACTGGCATACTTCTCATGATACACCGTTTGTGTTCCTAAATTAGTTCAGGGTTTCTCTCCTGTAACACAACCTTCATTGCATATGCAGGTGTCACTGAGTCCTCTGCATGTAACCCTGTGGGAATTTGGGCTTGGGAAACTGGCACAAGAAAATACTGATTTCTGCTGTTGTAAATAATAAAGTCCTATATTTCTAAATCAGCAATCCCCTGTATTCTGCTATGAAACTGCAGCAAATTAACTTACAAGCTTGCAAGGATAAAATCTACAAGCATTTGTTTGTAATCACCCCAAGTTGATGACACAAATGTTCATCTATGATGGAACTGATAAATAAATTGTAGGCTGTTCGACCCATCACAAGCACGGAAATCGAAACTGTAATCAGAAATCTTCCAGCAAACAAAAGCCCAGGACCAGACGGCTTCACAGCGGAATTCTACCAAAAATTTACAGAAGAGCTAACACCTATCCTACTCAAACTCTTCCAGAAAATTGCAGAAGATGGTAAACTTCCAAACTCATTCTATGAGGCCACCATCACCCTAATTCCAAAACCAGACAAAGATGTCACAAAAAAGGAAAACTACAGGCCAATATCACTGATGAACATAGATGCAAAAATCCTTAATAAAATTCTAGCAAACAGAATCCAACATCATATTAAAAAGATCATACATCATGACCAAGTGGGCTTTATCCCAGGAATGCAAGGTTTTTTTAACATCCGCAAATCAATCAATGTAATACACCACATTAACAAATTGAAAGAAAAAAACCATATGGTTATCTCAATAGATGCAGAAAAAGCCTTTGACAAAATTCAGCATTCATTTATGATAAAAACCCTCCAGAAAGCAGGAATAGAAGGAACATGTCTCAACATAATGAAATCTATATATGACAAACCCACAGCAAACATTATCCTCAATGGTGAAAAATTGAAAGCATTTCCCCTAAAGTCAGGAACAAGGCAAGGATGCCCACTTTCACCACTACTATTCAACATAGTTTTGGAAGTTTTGGCCACAGCAATCAGAGCTGAAAAAGAAATAAAAGGAATACAGATAGGAAAAGAAGAAGTAAAACTCGCACTGTTTGCAGATGACATGATCCTATACATAGAAAACCCTAAAGACTCTACTAGAAAATTACTAGAGTTAATCAATGAATATAGTAAAGTTGCAGGATATAAAATTAACACACAGAAATCCCTTGCATTCCTATACTCCAATAATGAGAAAACAGAAAGAGAAATTAAGGAAACAATGCCATTCACCATTGCAACAAAAAGAATAAAATACTTAGGAATATATCTACCTAAAG
The DNA here is from genome assembly GCF_054371585.1 of Giraffa tippelskirchi. Classification (NCBI taxonomy): domain Eukaryota; kingdom Metazoa; phylum Chordata; class Mammalia; order Artiodactyla; family Giraffidae; genus Giraffa; species Giraffa tippelskirchi. The sequence continues at coordinate 124,446,204 of NC_137276.1, read as the reverse complement.
AAACAAAAGACTTATATATAGAAAACTATAAAACACTGATGAAAGAAATCAAAGAGGACACAAACAGATGGAGAAATATACTGTGTTCATGGATTGGAAGAATTAATATAGTGAAAATGAGTATACTACCCAAAGCAATCTATAGATTCAATGCAATCCCTATCAAGCTACCAATGGTATTTTTCACAGAACTAGAACAAATCATCTCACAATTTGTATGGAAATATAAGAAACCTCGAATAGCCAAAGCAATCTTGAGGAAGAAGAATGGAACTGGAGGAATCAACCTGCCTGACTTCAGGCTCTACTACAAAGCCACAGTCATCAAGACAGTATGGTACTGGCACAAGGACAGAAATATAGATCAATGGAACAAAATAGAAAGCCCAGAGATAAATCCACGCACCTATGGACACCTTATCTTCGACAAAGGAGGCAAGAATATACAATGGAGAAAAAACAATCTCTTTAACAAGTGGTGCTGGGAAAACTGGTCAACCACTTGTAAAAGAATGAAACTAGAACACTTCCTAACACCATACACAAAAATAAACTCAAAATGGATTAAAGATCTAAACGTAAGACCAGAAACTATAAAACTCCTAGAGAAAAACATAGGCAAAACACTCTCCGACATAAATCACAGCAGGATCCTCCATGACCCACCTCCCAGAATATTGGAAATAAAAGCAAAAATAAACAAATGGGACCTAATTAAAATTAAAAGCTTTTGCACAACAAAGGAAACTATAAGCAAGGTGAAAAGACAGCCTTCAGAATGGGAGAAAATAATAGCAAACGAAGCAACAGACAAACAATTAATCTCAAAAATATACAAGCAACTTCTGCAGCTGAATTCCAGAAAAATAAACGACCCAATCAAAAAATGGGCCAAAGAACTCAACAGACATTTCTCCAAAGAAGACATACAGATGGCTAACAAACACATGAAAAGATGCTCAACATCACTCATTATTAGAGAAATGCAAATCAAAACCACGATGAGGTATCATTTCACACCAGTCAGAATGGCTGCTATCCAAAAGTCTACAAGCAATAAATGCTGGAGAGGGTGTGGAGAAAAGGGAACCCTCTTACACTGTTGGTGGGAATGCAAACTAGTACAGCCACTATGGAGAACAGTGTGGAGATTCCTTAAAAAACTGGGAATAGAACTGCCATATGACCCAGCAATCCCACTGCTGGGCATATACACCGAGGAAACCAGAATTGAAAGAGACGCGTGTACCCCAATGTTCATCTCAGCACTGTTTACAATAGCCAGGACATGGAAGCAACCTAGATGTCCATCAGCAGACGAATGGATAAGGAAGCTGTGGTACATATACACAATGGAATATTACTCAGCCATTAAAAAAATACATTTGAATCGGTTCTACTGAGATGGATGAAACTGGAGCCCATAATACAGAGTGAAGTAAGCCAGAAAGAAAAACAACAATACAGTATACTAATGCATATATATGGAATTTGAAAGATGGTAACGATAACCCTATATGCGAGACAGAATAAGAGACACAGATGCATAGAACAATTTTATGGACTCTGAGGGAGAAGGTGAGGGTGGGATGTTCTGGGAGAATAGCATTGAAACATGTATATTATCATATGTGAAACAGAACACCATTCCATGTTCGATGCATGAGACAAGGGCTCAGGGCCGGGGCAATGGGATGACCCAGAGGGATGGGATGGGGAGGGAGGTGGGTGGGGGGTCCAGGAAGGGGAACACATGTAAACCCATGGCTGATTCATGTCAATGTATGGCAAAAACTATTACAATATTGTAAAGTAATTAGCCCCCAACTAAAATAAATAAATTTATATAAAAAAAATTGTAGGCTGTTCATAAATTTGGAGTACGATATATCAAAAAATAAAAAGAACCACTGTATTAAAAAACATGGACTAATGTCACAAATATGATGCTGACCAAAGGAAGCTAGACTCAAAGGAGCACATACTTTCTTTCCAAGTAAAACTGGTATCTGACTACAGGTTAGAAGTCAGGACACTAGTTGTCCTTGGCATGCACTGTTGCAGAGGTGGTAAGTGATAACTAGAAGAGACACATGGGGGCTTCTATCATTCTGGTCATGTTTTGTTTCTTCATTTAGGTGCTATAACACAGAGAGCTCACTTTCTGAAAGTTTAATTTATGTATTTATCACTTGCACACTTTTCTGTATACATGTTATATTCTAACAAAATTTATAATATATATGTTATTTCATTAGAAAGGAATCAACAGAAAATAATTTGTATCAAAAATAGGCACAATTCATAGGGGAAATGATTATACCTTAAAGGTGTCATATCAAATCAGTTAAGATAAGATAGAGTATATAAAATTATGTTGAAGCAACTGGATAATGACTTAGGAAATAAAAATCAAGCAAAATCTTTTCTATATCTTTGTACCAAAATACATTTAGCAGAAAAATTTCAAATGCAATATGTGATTCCATAGTAGTATAAAAAATGACATAACTTATTTTACACTTTTTAAAATTTATTTGTTTTTTTTATTTTACACTTTTGATGTGAAATACTTTGTGGGATACAAAGGAAAATGTCAATCAATTTGCCTAAAAAGTTAAAACTCCTTTTAAAAATAAACCGTAATAAGATTAAGAAGTACCCTTGAGAGACTATTTCTTAGACTCTGCTTCTTCCAAGTCACCAAGTATTTGATTACCTCTAAATTGTTCAGCAACAAAATTTATTTCGAACGAAAGAAGAGAATGACAATTTTGAACTTTAGTTGAACCCTTTGCTCCCAGAAAGCAGTAATGGTTGAGAGATTTCCACTCTTTATTCTCTGGGAAATGGCGAAATCCAATGACCAACCATATTCTGGCATTTCCCAAGATAAAACCCACCTCCATCCTTATCAATAATTCCTTTGTTTACTTCCCTCTGTACAAACAAGACCGCTTCCTTTTCTTTGAGTGTGCTTGGTCGCTCAGTCATGTCCAACTCTTTGCAACCCCATGGACTGTAGCTCACCAGTCTCCTCTGTCCATGGGGATTCTCCAGGCAAGAATACTGAAGTGGGATGACATGACCTCCTTCAGAGGACCTTCCGAACCCAGGGATCAAATCCAGGTCTCCTGCATTGCAGCGGATTCTTTACCATCTGAGTCACCAGGGAAGCCCTTTCTTTGAGTAATCTCTCATTAATGAATGCTTTCCTAATTGCAATAGTCTGAATAAAATAATTCCTAAAATATTAATCAACAAAATTATAATAGAATTGACAAATTCATAAAAAATATCTGAACATATAATGTTCTTATTTCCTTAATACCAACAGATACTTATAAATCAATATTTTTTTAATTAATTAATTTTTTAATTGAAGGATAATTGCTTTACAGAATTTTGTTGTTTTCTGTCAAACCTCAACATGAATCAGCCATAGGAATACATATATCCCCTCCCTTTTGAACCTCCCTCCCATCTCCCTCCCCATCCCACCCCTCTAGCTTGATACAGATCCCCTGTTTGAGTTGCCTGAGCCATATAGCAAATTCCCGTTGGCTATCTATTTTACATACGGTAATGTAAGTTTCCATGTTACTCTCAACATACATCTCACCCTCTCCTCCCTCTCTCCATGTCCATAAGTCTATCCTCTATGTCTGTTTCTCCACTGCTGCCCTGAAAATAAATTCTTCAGCACCATTTTTCTAGATTCTATATATATGTGTTAGTATATGATATTTGTCTTTCTCTTTCTGACTTACTTCACTCTGTATAATAGGTTCTAGGTTCATCCACCTCATTAGAACTGGCTCAAATATGTCCCTTTTTATGGCTTAGTAATATTCCATTGTGTATATGTACCACGACTTCTTTATTCATTCATTTGTTGATGGACATCTAGGTTGCTCCCATGTTCTAGCTATTGTATATAGTGCTGCAATGAACAATGGGTTACATGTGTCTTTTTCAATTTTGGTTTCCTCAGGGTATATGCCAAGGAGTGAGATTGCTGGGTCATATGGTGGTTTTATTCCTAGTTTTTTAAGGAATCTCCATACTGTCTTTCATCATGGCTGTATCAATTTACATTCCCACCAACAATGCAAGAGTGTTCCCTTTCCTCCACACCCTCTCCAGCATTTATCATTTGTAGACTTTTTGATGATGGCTATTCTGACCAGTGTGAAATGATATCTCATTGTAGTTTTGTAAATCAATATTTTTTAACATAGCAGATTGACCAAAATACTTTTAAACTTTCATAATGTTCAGTATTGGAGAGAATGTGGGAGAAAGAAGCAGTCTTAATATATTTGAGTTTATACTACCATTGTTGGTACAACCTTTTGGTAGGCACATAGCTAAATACGTCAAAACTAAAAAAAAAAAAAAATTGGCCCAACAATTTCAACTTTAGGAATTTACCTTGTATATGTACTTGCAAAAAGGTACCTTGACATGTGTACAATGATGTTCACTAAACATAATTGTTTTAGAGCATAAAAATAGGGGAAAAAATCCTTACATGCTCTTTAATAAGGAATTAACTAAATAAATTCTAGTTCATCTATGCAGCCAAATGGCTTCCCTGGTGGCTCAGTGGTAAAGAATCTGCCTGCTAATGCAGGAGATTCAGTTTGATTCCTGGGTTGGGAAGATCCCCTGGAGAAGGAAATGGCAACCCTCTCCAGTATTCTTGCAATCTGACACAACTTACTTACTAAACAACAACAACAACAATGTAGCTAATGTAGCCAAACATAAAATAGCTTCCCCCCACCCCTGTGGCTCAGTGGTAAAGAATTTGCCTGCCAATGTGAAGACGCAGGAGACATGGGTTCGACTACTGGGTCAGGAAGATCTTCTAGAGAAGGAAGTGGCAACCCACTCCAGTATTCTTGCCTGGGAAATTCCATGGACAGAGGAGCCTCTGACTACAGTCAATGGGGTTGCAAAGAGTCGGACATGACTGAGCGACTGAACAACAGCAACAACAACATATAACAGGAAATAAGTGCTTACATGAAGTGATTCATAAGATGATTTCATACATTTAACAACAACAACAAAAAATCAAACAAGATGTAAGTGTGATTCCATTTATATATCAATTCCATTTGTGTGTACACATGAAACTGTTCATGGTCATCACTGCTGCACATTGAGAGCAAAGTTTTCTTTTGTAGTTTTGTATGTTTTTTTTTTCCTTTGACATATCTTTACAGTTACATTTAACCCATTTTCATGTCTGACTTACTGGTTCTCAACTCTAGTCCTTTCTGGAACAAGTCAATTTTAAAATATAGAATCTGTGTCTATCAGTTTCTCTTTATCTCCTATCCTGACTATGCTAGGTCAGCCATATTCCTTCCAACTCCAATGCAAATTTAATTTAGAGATTTTTGTTTAATATCTATAAAAACTACACTCCCATGTAGGGACCAGGAGACTTCCAGCCATATTGCTTTTTGAGTTACAGTGGAATTTTGATGAAAACGTGAGCTGCACTAATTTTGTGCTGCAGAATGGGGGAGTCGAGGGGTACTGGGGAAATGAACACATTTTCAATAGGTTTCCCATATTTTTCTACATTTGCTTCCTTTTGTCCCCCTTCTCTACAAGGATGGTGTTTAAAAAAATTAATGCACATTTAATGCACCAGCAGTACCCAATATATTAGTCCAGATACTTTCAATTTACTAGGCATTCATTTATCCTCGTTCTCTCTCTCTCTCTGCCCTCCTCTCCCCATCATTTCTCCTTTTTCTCTATCCTCTCTCCATTGCACATTTCATTAATTTGATCATCAGATGAGAAATAACATGATGTGTCCAGTGACTTTTATGGTTGTGATATGCATCAGATGTGGAAATAGAATGGAATGGAAAGGATAAATGCTCCATCACAACAGCTTCTGCTTTATTGTTGTCTACTAGAGAACCCAGAGCTGGTGCTGGCATAGCATTTCACTGCGAAGAAGACTGCCAGTTACAGAAAGAAGCACACCGGGAACTCATCATTATATATTCTAAACTTTCATGATGCTTTTCTTCTGAGCTTTTAAAATTCTGCTGCATAAGTATCATTTTCCTGTCTATGAAGATAGAGGAACTGAGCCATAGGTGAGATTAAGTGGCTTATGTAAGAGTTTAAAGCAAACCTGATAAGAGTTAGAAATCATTCCGGTTGTTGAGCCCAGCTTCTCCACCACAGTGATCAGAGGATCAATATCACTTTTCACCTCTCCAGGACTACAATTTCTAAGCCTTTACTGTATCTCTCTTTCATGCAAAATTTTAAAAATGCTTCATACATACATAACCTTTTCAATTCAAATACACCCCAAACCCTGGGGTATTTCTCACTATATAACCCAGAGACACTGCTGCCCCTGGGTGTAGAGACAAATGAGAAAAGGAAGAAAGTACATTTAATTTCCACCTCAGTCACTGAATTACAGCATCATTTTCAACAAAGTGATTTTGCTTGTATGCTCTGACTTGTCAGCTACAGAGTTTGGATAAAACTTTACTTCTCCTTAACTAAAAGCTACTGAGATAATTTGTTTAAAACCCTTGGAGCTCAATGATACTAAATGAAAAGGAAGAACAGGAGGCCATCTGTATCATTCTATTACTGAGTTAGGACCTCAGAAATCTGTATTGCCTCAGGAAGTTGTCTTCCCCAGCAATCCCTCTGATTTATTATAGCTCACAGCGTGCTTGTAAAGGCAAGAAATCTAGAGAATAGGGCAGAAAAATAAACCACGTACAATTTTGCCTCTGTAAGTGAGGATTATGTCTCTGAATAACCTGGGTCAAATCCTTTTACAGGTAGTGTAATTTTAGGTGGGTTATTTACTCTCTGTGCCTCAGTTCTTTTGTTTAGAGAAAGGGGTCTAAAACTGTTATCAACATCCTAGTATTGTGAAATTAAATTAGTTAATATGTATGGATAACTTAGAAGAATGTTCAGCACATTATATGAACTAAAAATGTGTTAGCCATTGCTATTGCTGTTATTGATATTAATTACATATTTATGTACAAATATATATAATTTATTATATAATATAGTATATATAATACTATTGTTACATATGTTAGAATACATGAGATGTGGATTTGTCTTAAATCTCACAAATGACCCAGTCATTCTGTTAATTGGAGTTACTTTGCACTGAAATTTTCTATTTTAGATAAGCCAAGGATCAACAAATTTTTTTCTGTGAAGTGCTAGATAGTAAATATTTTTGGCACAGTCTCTGTCACAACTACTTAGGGTTCAACTGTTATTGTACCTTGAAAACAACCATAAAAAGACTTAAACAAATGGGTGTGGCTATGTTCCAGTAAAACTTCACTTATAAAAACAAATCATAGCTTGCCAGCCCCTAAAATGAACCGAGAAACCTTTCATAGTCATTGTTTTTACTTAGTGAAGAAAACTGGAACCTCAAGAAGGAAATTACTCTTCCTCCCAAAAGACATGAGATAAAACATATTTCCCATTATTATGCCCCAGATATCACCTCAAGGCAAAACAATGATACTCCTACAGGACAGAGTGCTCAGATCAGAAAGCAAAGCCCTAGCACTGAGAGAGAAGCCACTCCTAGGGCAATGAGGAGCATTCATTTTGTAAAGAATCAGAAAAAACAATCATCTCTGAGAACATGATTGATGAAGTTTTGGTACTTCAAATGAATCTTGAGCCTTAATAGATGTAGAGACTGAGAAGTTTCTGAAATACTAAGAAAGGCTTTATTTAAAAGGCTTCCCTTGTGGCTCAGTGGTAAAGAACATACCAGCTGATGCAAGAGAGGTAAGAGACATGGGTTCGATCCCTGGGTTGGGAAGATCCCCTGGAGAAGGAAATGGCAACCTACCCCAGTATTCTTGCCTGGGAAATCCCATGGATATAGGAGGCTAGCGGGCTATAGACTATGGGGAAGCAGAAGAGTCAGACACAACTGAGCAACTAAATAATAAACAGATCCCAGCACACATTGGTGTGGGTCAGGAACAATGTGGAGGTGGCAGGGGTGAGGGGGCATCACAGAAAAATTAAGGATCCAGCATAGCACAAGCCATGCAGTATGAAGAGAAATCTGGACCAGACCAGAACCAAGAACTATTCTCATAGCTACTTAAGAGCCTTTACCAGGTCTGTAGTGAAAAGAAACTAAACAATAATATCACAACTGTTTCGTATGTCACTTACAGTTTCAGTACTTAGCTAAGGACATTATTCTGTCCTCAGGGTATTAGTTGCTCAGTTGTATTCAACTGTTTGAGACCCCATGGACTGTAGCCTTCCAGGCTCCTCTGTCCGTGGAATTCTCCAGGAAAGAATACTGGAGTGGGTTGCTATTTCTTACTCCAGGGGATCTTCCCAACCCAGGGATCGAACCCAGGTCTTCTGCATTGCAGGCAGATTCTTTACTGGCTCAGACGGTAAAGAATCCTATTCTCAAGATACTGAGATATTGAAATAATTTCTTTGAAACCTTGTAGACCTGGTGGTTCAGCTGGTAAAGAATCTGCCTGCCAATGCAGAAGACACAAGAGTTGTGGGTTTGAAACCTGGGTTGGCAGGATCCCTTGGAGAAAGAAATGACAACTTGCTCTGGTATTCCTGCCTGGAGAATCCCATGGACAGAGGAGCCAGGCAGGCTATAGTCCATGGGGTCACAAAAAGTTAGACACAACTGAGCAGGCATGCACAGCCCAAATGGACCTAGGGAAAAGAAGATATACGGCTCCTCCTGCATTACCTCATTACTAATTTGAGACTTGGTCAATTGTTGTGCATAAGGACATTCTCATCCTAAGCATTAAATATTTACTGAATGGAATCCCTTGGGATGAGAGGTTTTTGAGAGGAATTTAAGGAAGAAGATAATTTGAAAAATGACTGGACCATAAACTTCTTAAAGGCAGGAACTCTAATGTTCTGTTTACCATTAATGTACATTGTCTGAACTTTAGACACCCAAACAGATGTTGAATGAATGAATGAATGAAGTTTACACTGCATAGTTATATTTGGAATGTCTGTGTGTGCACTCAGTTGTATCCTACTCTTTGTGAACCTATGGACTGTAGCCCACCAGGCTTCTCTGTCCATGGAATTTTCCAGGCAAGGATATTAGAGTGAGTTGCCATTTTCTCCTCCAGGGGATTTTCCCAATCCAGGGATCAAACCCACATCTCTTGTGTCTCCTTCATTGGCAGGCAGATTCTTTACCAACTGTGCCACCTGAGAAGCCCATATAATTACGTTTAGAATAACTATATATTATTTATGTTTTTATTCTATTGGATAAATTCGGTCTTTCTCAATCCACTCAGTGCTACACAGAGCTCTATATTAAAACTCTCCTCCAGATATTATCTTTATTATATGGCAAGGTGGACCTTCAGAACTACCATGGTCAAGAGCATTGCCCAGATTGAGTAAAACGAGCAAGCATTGACAATAAATCTATTTCTCTCTATAAATGTTCTATATTAACATATATAGGGCTTCATAAACTAAAAGCCTAATGAAATGTTTTCCATGTAATTCTCTCTAGGTTGTTTTATAGTCTGTAATGCTACATTTTTAAAGTAACCAAAACAGCACTGGGACAATAAATGCATCTTCACCTAAGCTATTCTGGCATAATCATAATTTTAATTTAAATCAATATAAGTTTGCATTATTAAGTAATTTGAAGATAGGATTTTAAATAATTGAGATATAAGCTTTACCATAAGTGAGACAGAGGAACAAGTCTCACTCACAAGAACTGAAAAATCTTTCTCCTCAGCCTCCTAAATGTTATCCTGGTTAGCTGAAAGGCATTTAGAGTGATTTTTTTTCCTAAGTGCAGGAGAATATTGCAGAGAGATGGAGATTATGGTAAGCGGAAGGCTTACAACTTTCAAGAAACACATTATATATATATAAATATAAACAGAAAGTTTATATTTATAAACTTTATAGCCTTCCTGGCAGGCTACAGTCCATGCGGTCACAAAGAGTCAGACACGACTAAGTGACTGAACACACTTGCAATATATGTGTGTGTATATATATATAAAACATAAGGCTTGGTCAAAGGTTGTTTATAAATTAAAACTTTGAAAAATGAGATATCCAAACATTCCTTCTGAGAAAGAAAAACAAACAAAACTTTATAATTGTCAATAGTCACTGGACAATTATCATGTCCAATATCCGCACCCAATCATGCGGTGCTAAAAGTGGGCAATTAGAAAATGTTTGTATGTGTTGTGATTAAGAATGCAACGCGAGGCTACAATTTTAAAAATTGGCTCCATCACTTTCTAAGTGTGTGGGGAGAACCATGTACTTAATGGCATTAGGATGAGCTAGGTTGCCGTCCAATAACAGCCCCCTTAAAACACAGTGACTTACACAACAAATTTTACTTCTTAATCATGCAAAGCTTACTACAGGTTCTCATAGACCTCCAGGGCAGCTATGATCCTTCAGTTGGCCTAACATTCCAGACTGCTTGAATCTGATACGTTCTTCATGTTGGCAAGGGCATCCATGTCATCATAACAGGGAAAGAGAAAGCATGGAGAACCCAAGCATCAGTTCAATATTGATTACTGTGAAGTAGGCAGAAAAGAAAATTAAGACAAAGTTAACCTGAACTATTTAAAAACCATATCATCAAAATTCAGAACTTGAAAGGGCCTAAAAATGATCCAGTCAAGCCCTGCATTTCACAGATGTGGAAACATACACCAGAGAAAGTATAAGAACATTTACCCAAGGTTATACAACCAGCAATAGCACAGTCTGGAATGAAATCCAGATTTCTCTCCTGGCTCCCTACTGGCTGAAAATTCCACCACTAACCTTTGAAAATGTAGTAACACGCTTGCCCCTCTGTCATCTGGTAGAGACCAGGGCAATATGATGCTTAGGTATCCTATCCCTTTTCCAAAATTATGTTTAATAGAAAACCCAGAAATGATGGTAATGATAGGGGGAATGTCTGCAGGCCTCAAATGTTATTGTGACAGTTATTATTTATCCATACTCATGGCATTTTAGCAATGTGATACATATTATCCAACCCAACTACAAAGCCAGGGTTAAACACCAAATTGAAAATTAACCCAGAACCTTCTTACTCACACTACTCTGCAAGGTCCACTGCTATCAGTAGGAAGAGTCAGAGTGCTGAGCTAGCTGTCACAGGTGGCTTTTGTTTCCATTTGTTGAGTGAAAGAGAAATTGAATAGTATGTCAAGATTAGTGAAGGGTCTACTGTGTCTATTGAAGAGTATGGCTGGCAATGACTAATACAGTCACTTTTCACTTACACAAAGTCAGGTTCAAAATGTGGCTTCACTTATCTTTAATATGAAAGGAATGATCAGAGTTCTATTACCACGTCCATGTACTTAGATCATTACCATATGAACCTCGTCCTTTCCCTTTCCCTGCTTTGCTTCAGACTCCAGCACTGAGTGTGAAAAGGCAGCCTTCATGTCACGAGGCTGAGCTGGGAAGGAATACTACCCTAGAGCATCCTAGAGCTCTACTGCACCAGAGCTATTGCTGTTACTTCTTTGTTAAGCCCCACATCTTTCAAAACTGATGATTCTTAAAATGAGTTCAGAAATTCAATTATTGTACTGCTGCTGCTGCTGCTAAGTCGCTTCAGTCGTGTCCGACTCTGTGCGACTCCATAGACGGCAGCTCACCAGGCTCCGCCATCCCTGGGATTCTCCAGGCAAGAACACTGGAGTGGGTTGCCATTTCCTTCTCCAGTCCATGAAAGGGAAAAGTGAAAGTGAAGTCGCTCAGTCGTGTCCGACTCTTAGTGACCCCATGGACTGCAGCCCACCAGGCTTCTCCATCCGTGGGATTTTCCAGGCAAGAGTACTGGAGTGGGGTGCCATTGCCTTCTCTGTAATTATTGTACAAAACACCCCAAATACTCTGGTTAAAAATGTTTTTGTGAGATAACCTTCCTTTTATGCCCTATATACTGTTATCTAACTTTAACAACTAGAAATTGTTATTTATTCAAATAGCAGCTTGCTTACTTTATGACATTGCATTAAATAGTTACATGCCTCAAGTTAGAATGGCTCCACCCAAAGAGTCTCCAAAATCTTGTTTAGTGTAGTGAGGACCGTAATGACATTCTAATTATTAAGTACAATAGATATTTAAAAAAAAACAAAGCTGGTACCTCCTATTTTCTTTAAAATAGCATTGATGATATTCTTCCTCCAGTGGATTATAGATCAGAGAGGTCTAGATAAGAATAAAAGCAGCCCCTTAGCAGAGTAGCTTGGACCTTTGAAATGAAAACAAGATGCTATTTTTCATTCACATCAAGCCTGTGCAAGTATTTGGGTTAGTTTTATATGTCAAAACCAAAAAGGTAGGCTTAGCAAAGACATTGTCTCTTGCTTCAAATAAGGCAGGCTGAGGAGATGTACATCATTTCGCTCACACACAGAACTCCCCTCCCTTTTGTTCCTGCTTCTCTCCTGCTTAGAGCTGACTGACTCCTCCTTCCTGCAGCTCTGAGGATCACAGGCTGATTGAAGAACACAGCGGTTCTGATGGGGAGCTGTGCTCAATGACTCTCTCTCCCTCTCTCATTTTCTCTCTGTCTCCCAGTCTCTGAACCGGCCAAGCTGAAAACTACCCGATAATCTCTCTGCCTTTGAATCCAGCTCTGGAACCAAATGCATCATTTTACTGCTCTTAAAAAGTGAATAGAGTTTGATTACCTCAAGCCAAAGCTGCTTTGCTCCACAAGAAGGACCCAAAAGGACCCAGACATCATTGTTTTCCAGTCTACTTGAGGAGCTTTTGCTTTCATCCCTGAAACTTGCTGGTTTCAGGAGGGAGTTTTTGGCTTTTTTTTTTTTTTTAATTAAATGTTGAAAAGTTTCTTATTGCTGCTTTAAGTGGAACCCATTTTTCAAATATGAGTTGAGTCGGGTCTAACGGAGACTTGTCTGACCGTTTTCTGCAGGAATGACCATGGAACATCTTGAGGGAAACTTGGTAGGAGAAAATGAGATCTGATTTGCAACTAACAGCCATGCTTATTAATCGTGAGATTATTTACAGACCTATTGAAAAAGAAGTTGAATATTGACCAAGGATAATGTCTGTGTTTCTCAGTAACTTATCAACAAATGACTCTAACCTGTGGAAAGGAAACCATAATTCGACAGACCCTTTAAATCCTCCAGGAACCGTGAATACCTATCTTTTTTGCCTGACATGCCTAATGACTCTGGCAGCCCTGGCAGGCAGCATTTATTCCCTAGTTTCCCTGCTGAAAATGCGGAACAGAACTGTTGTGTCCATGCTTGTGGCTTCCTGGTCTGGGGATGATCTCATGAGCGTCTTGTCGGTGACCATCTTCATGTTTTTGCAGTGGCCAAATGGGGTCTCTGACTACTTCCAGTCTCTGTGCACCATCTCTGCCTTACTTTATTTATGCCAGGGCCTCTCGAGCAACTTGAAGGCGACTCTCTTGGTCTCCTACAACTTTTACACGATGCACAGGGCTGTGGGGAGCCAGGCAACCTCCAGAAGATCTGGCCAGGTGCTCGGCGTGGCTCTGACCGTGTGGGCAACCAGTCTGCTGCTCTCGGCGCTCCCTCTGTGCGGCTGGGGCGCCTTCGTGCGCACGCCTTGGGGCTGTCTGGCCGACTGCTCCAGCTCCTACGTGCTGCTCATCTTCGCTGTGTACACTTCGGCTTTCGGACTACTAGCCGGCCTCTCGGTCCCGCTCACTCACCAGTTGCTGTGTTCCGAGCAGCCGCCGAGACTTCACGCCAACTACCAGGAAATTTCCCGCGGCGCTTCCACTCCAGCGACCCCTGCAACTGGAGGGAGAGTGCTTTCCTTGTCCTCAGATGATGCTCCAGGTCCAGCCCCGCCGTGCTCTGGAGGATGCTCCCCGAGCTCGGACACCGTGTTTGGACCGGGTCCACCCGCGAGGAGCCCAGGGCCAGGGCAGGAGCCGGGGCACGGTGCTGCCGCTGTGGCTGGAAACTGCAGGCGCAAGAACGGGGGGACTCTCTTTGGCACCAGGAGCTTCACCGTGAGCGTAGCGCAGAAGCGCTTTTCTTTGATCTTAGCGCTGACAAAAGTCACCCTTTGGCTGCCCATGATGGTAAAAGTGCGGTTGCTCACGGTGTGCGGATGTGTGTGCCAGACAGTATGAGCGCGTGTTGAGACCAGCGCCCCTGGTTTGGAGGGTTAAGAGATGTGCAGTTTAGTCCGCTTGCAAATGGATTTCGGTTGGTTTTAAAGAAGCACTTGGAGGAAAGCAGTTCACGGGCAGGACTAGCAGCCTCGAAACCTTTGCTAAGTGCTTCTCGGTTCACAATTAGGGAGGAGGGCGGGGAGGGCTTTCAGGCGCGGGAGACTTAGTTTTCCCAGATCTGTCATGGTCAAGGGTGTACTCTCTCCGAGCAATGTCTGGGAGTATTCAGAAAAGGAGGGAGGCAGTGAAGGAAAACAGTGTATGCCTCTATTATTCCCCCAGTCTTCTGTCCTGCCCTTATCTTTGCTCCTTTCCTCCCTAGTAAGGTCGCAGCCCATCCCCATCAGGAAGAGAGGAGAGGCATAACCACCAGTAGAGAGAACAGAGAGTAGACAAAACAGGCTTTTGTTCACGCTTCCAAGAGAGAGCCAGAGGAGGGAGGTGGCAGGTGGTGCCCTAGAGTGACAAGCATGGCCTGGCAGGGGTGAGAGGCTAGGGATATGACAAAGGACATCTGGAGTACCAGGTACAGATTTCACAGATGCTTGCCTGTTTTCTGGGATAGTGTTTTTTCATGTTGTGAACTGTGCTTTCCTGGTGGAAACTTGAGCCAAGCCAGCACAGACTAGGCATTCAAGAGTGGAAACCCTCAAAAGCCTGTGCAGTCTGGGGCAGCTGGCCTCTTCCCAAAGGATCCTGGTAGCCCAAAACCAATGATGCCAGCTCAGGAGCAGAGCTTCTAGCTCTCAGATAGGAAAGGGCCCTGGAGAAGGGAGCTGAGCCAGCATGCTTGGGGGGAAAGGCTTGGCAAAGTGGAAAACATTTTCTTGGGATAGATCTGAAGCTCTCTGATTTTACAGATCCACATGGCGGTCCAGCACATCTTGGGGTTTCAGAGCCTCCCCTTTGAGATGCTCAGCTTTATGCTAACCCTCCTGGCCACCACTGTAACTCCAGTGTTTGTCTTGTCTAAACATTGGACACACTTGCCCTGTGGCTGCATCATCAACTGCAAGCAGAACACATATGCAGTGACATCGGATGGGAAAAAACGTAAGTCCTGGATAGTGCAGCGGTTGAGAACAATATGCAGAGGGTCAAACACAGAAAGGTGGTCTATTGAGAGAGTTGCCTTAGTAGGTGATGAAGAGTCCAAGGACAAGTGAAATGGTACATAAAAGGAAGAAATGTTAAACAATTATCAGCACAATGTTGGAGTAAATTTTAAATGAGGCAGGTTTAAAAGAACTCTGTGAACTGCATATACATTGAATGATTATTTTAGGTGATTAAAAAAAAGAGAGAATTCATTCAACCCTGCATGAAATCAACAAAGGACTTTAGATGTTATATCCACCATAACTCTTAGCTCTGAGTAGAAAATAAATCCCCCTCCCAAGTCTACGTAGGAGAAGCCTGCATCTTTGAAAAGTTAAAATTCATTATGTTAATGTTTATTATTATTGAGTGGAACAGTAAAGAAAAGCATTTCCATTATTTTGCAGATTGCATTCTTCCAGGATTTTGGAAAGTTTTCAGAGTAAGCAATAGGAGCATCTGAAAACATTTCCAAAACAAATTTCAAGTGTATGCCTCTGCTTTTAGAAAACATACACATATATACACAAATGACAACAACCCCCCCCAAATACCTATAATTTCAAGAAAGGACAAAGGTTGGCAGAGTTGTCAACATATGTTCATGTATAAATCTCATCATTAGTTACTTTAAAAAAAAATCTGTTTTAAAAACTACATCTCTAACAGGAATGGAGTCAATTATAAATCTCACTAGACTGTAATTGTTCCTATATTAAGACAGGAAAAGTTAAGGAATGACCTGTATGTTTTTACTCTGTCAGGAAGGAAAAGGATATCTTTTTTGTCATTCCAGAAAAAAGATAGGACGTTCTACCGTTTAATAAATCCAATACACTACTAAATGCATTAGTGTATGCTGAATTAACTCTTCCATTAATTGTCCTTTGCTCAGAATAAGCAAGTATACTTTTGTTTAACAGAGAAGAACGAGTGAATGAAAACAGTCCATCTCAAACCATATTAGGGCTATAAAAACTGGAGACTATTGAAGAATACTCTGCAATCAATTCTTCAACAGGGTTATTTTATAACATTCAATAGTCATGAACTGCTCATTTTCCATGTATTCATGACATTTAATGTCTAGATAATTTTCAAATGACCTGAAGATTTTTTTAGTGTTAAGCGTGCCAGAAACTTTTATTGTCAATAGATGCCAAATTCATCTATGCCCTTAAAATACAATAACCTCAGAACTTATAATAAGTATGTGCTTCTGGAGATTAATATCCAGAGCAACAGTGACACAGAAAATTAATAATAAATCTTTTTGATAGAAAACACAGAAGAACATAGAACATATAAAAATTACTTACAGACCTGAAAGTTCTACCATTCTATCAAACATTAATATTTTGTCCCTAAATTAATGAACCAATCCCACCTTATATATTTAAAATTGTGAGAGAGACGAGAATTTAGAGCAGTCTTTTTAAGAACTAAAGGACACCTCTGTCAAAGCCAAAAACAAAGCAGTACAACATATCTATCACTATAAATTGTCTAGGAAGCAGTCTCTCTGGTACTGCACAAGACAGAAGAACCTACAGCAGGCTAGTAGAATCAATAATCAAGTTAATATCTCATGTTTGAAATCAGAACCACACCTTTCAAGATCAAAACAATATTTTTCCTCTAAAATTCCCATTGCCCTTATTTGTATGGGGCAATACAGGGAGAGATGTAAAAATTCAGGGAAGATGTGGAAATGTAAGCCTAGAGAAGCATGGCTTCAAAAATAAAACAGGGAAACATTCATTTAAAATGGCTTCATTCTGTTTTGACCCCAGGCTCTGCCACAGGGAAATCATAAGAATAAGAATGGTGTATTTTCACTGTCTGACCCACCATAAATTTTCCTATTGCTAGGATGACACACAATTTTGAAACTGCAAAGATGGCTCTTCCTCAGGTGGGCAGGAGCTTGGTCAGTTACTTGGTGTAGTACTTTGATTCTATATAGTTATACTGCTTTGATGGCTCCAGTTTCATACTTAAGCCTTTTCTCCTTAACAACTTAATGTCCCCTTTTAACTTTTTTTGTTGTTGTTGTTTTGTTTTTTGCTGAAAACTCCAGGAACAAGAAAAGGAACATATTTTTTTCCTAACTCACACTTAGTGTAAACATGATTCTACATCTCAGCTTCACTATATGGAAACTGAGAGACATGCAGCCAGAAGATGAAGTTTCCAGGGATAAGAGTTCTCTCCTGTTTTCAACAATAATCTGTATTACTAGTGTCTCAAGACAAAAGTGGTTTTAAAACAAGATGGTTTTAACACAGAGGTCTCAGGTGGCAGACATATGGATTGGATATAGCTTTCACACCCATTTTGTTTGAAAATTAAACAGACAGTTCAAGTAAAATATTTTCTAAGAATAAAAATCAGATTTTCAGCTTCTTTTTTTTGATGAGGTCAAAGTATCTGGTGACATATTACACTGAAGAATTGTATTTATAAGCTGATAAAATTACTTATATCTAAAATTGTCATTAGCAAGATGTGATTAAAATCAGAAGACTAGAGCTAATTCGTGTCCTAAATAGGGTTTTGCTTTTCAGAACAAATGAGCGTGTGTGCTCAGTTATGTCCAATTCTTTGTGACCCCATGGACGGTAAGCCCACCAGGCTCCTCTGTCTGTGGAATTTTCCAGGCAAAAATACTGAAGTAGGTTGCCATTTCCTCCTCCAGGGGATCTTCACCACCCAGGGATTGAACTCAGGTCTCCTGCACTGGCAGGCGAATACTTTACCATTGTGCCACCTGGGAAGCCCCAGAACAAATGTTAACAGTGTACTTAATTCTCATAAGTGTAGTATTGATTTCCAAAAGATCCTGGCTCTATCCTGATGGTCTTAAGCTTCTTGTAAGTTACTAGTCAGTTATTGTCTACCCTGTTACATTGTTATAGCCTATTACCTTCCAGAATTTACCTCTAGTGTTAAGGAAAAGTAACTAACAAGAAATATTTCTATTGGTTGCATTTTATAATTAACATACTTCCCTTAACTTAAAGATAGCATATGGGGGACATTCTGCTTCTATTAACATATTTCTCTCAAGGGTCTGATTAGCAGTACAGCAATTTCCCAGAGAGGCTAATAACTCCAATTTTGGAGTCAGCTTTAAATTCAAATCTCTTTAAGTAAGTAATCTTAGGTTTCCTTTATCAGCCTCAGTTTTCTCAAATGCAAAATAGAAGGCAATGGCACCCTACTCCAGTACTCTTGCCTGGAAAATCCCATGGGCGGAGGAGCCTGGTAGGCTGCAGACCATGGGGTCGCTAAGAGTTGGAAACGACTGAGCGACTTCACTTTCCCTTTTCACTTTCATACATTGGAGAAGGAAATGGCAACCCACTCCAGTGTTCTTGCCTGGAGAATCCCAGGGACGGGGGAGCCTGGTGGGCTGCCATCTATGGGGTCTCACAGAGTCAGACACGACTGAAGTGATTTAGCAGCAGCATGTAGGGTTGTTGTTTTGTTAAATGACATGACCCACGTGCCTAATTGGCCCTGGAATGCTCTAGTTCCCCACTGTATCTTTCACAATCGGACTTCCTTCTTGAAGCCTATCTTAGACTGCCTCTTGCACCTCATAACATGGAGGTAGATTGTCCATTGAACTAATTCTTTAAAAAGCTTGCTCATTTTTGCTTTATATACTTCATAGTTGTGATGTGTAGCTAATAAGATATATAGCTACAGATACCAATTTATATGATAAAATTGGGGTTTTATGACAGTTTTTGTTTGCTTAATATCCTTGAATTGACCACTTGTGACTTTGTATCTTATTTTAGAGAAAAAAGAAAACCTATCAATCATTGAAACATCCCTTTATTCAGCTTTCACACTATTAAAACAAACTAAAAATTCTAATTTAATTTTACTGAACTATGTTATTAGAAAAACCTTAGTAGTACTATAAATGAGACAGTGGATAGTGTTAACATCTGTTTCTACTTTTCCATTTTCTTTGAATAGAAATTTTTGTTTGTGTCCTGGCTCAAACAAAGAGTGTTTTTGGCTCAAATAATGAATGATAACTATAAATTCTATCTTTCAGTCAGTGGAATTGGTTTGTAAATCTTCAGTTCTGAGACAATTTCAGTAATAGAATCAGCATATGAATGACACAAGGATGTACTATGAAATAAATCAAACTTTACCTGTTGTTTTCATAGAAAGTTTATATTTTTTAGTAAACTTTTCCCCAAGGATCTCTCAATATGTGCTAAGTGTGTGCTGTAAAACACAAAGCTATCCAAGTAGAAAAAAGTTTTGAAATGAGCCATGTTTGAAAGATGAAAACCCAAATATTACATTGTATTTAGTCTACCATCTTGATATAGCTCCATTCTTAATACTCAGAAATTATCTAGTATTTAATGACATTCACACAAAACAATTATATCACTTCTGTCACATTCTCACTTGTTATTTTACTAAAACTTTATACTGTATCCACCAAATAGTAGTAGTGTATATAGGATATCATCATATTTCATCTGATTTAAACCATAGAAAGTTTTATGCATTCCTGCTAAACTCATCTTATAATTGATAAGGTACAGACATGTTGTAAAATGCTTCATTTCACAGAAATATAAATATATGCACATTTTTACAATTCATTTCAAATTATTCATGCTATTTTTAAACATTTAAAAACTATTTCAGCATTATCTAATTTTTAAGGTATTCATTTATAAGCATAAATGTCAGGAATGATATACATCAAAATATTGAAAGCAGTTGTATCTATTGTTGGTATTGCCAGCTGAATAGGTCAAAGAATATTAAAAGCTTCCTTTTTGAGTTTTTTTTTAAGGCTACATTGCTTTTGTTATGTTTATTTATTTATTTGGCTGTGTTCATTTATAGTTGTGGCACATGGGAATCTCATTGTATCATGCAGACCTTTCGTTGGACACACAGACTTTCTCTAGTTGTGGCACATGGGTTCAGTAGTAGTTGTGGCAGTGTGGACAATCTACTTGTGGCATGCAGGTTTAGTTACCCTGATGAATGTGAGGTCTTAGTTCCCAGACGAGGGATAGAACTCACGTCCCCTGCACTGAAAGGCAGATTCTTAACCACTGGACCACCAGGGAAGTCTCTATTAAGAGCTTCTTAATTAATATCTAGTAAAATGTAATTTATAAACTATGTATTTTATCCTAAAATAAAGATATGCACAATTGGTAGACGGATATAGCTAAACCTAAAACTGAAAGTATATGAGACTTTTTAAATTTATAGTTAAAGTTTTAAATAAAATTTGTTTAAAGACTTCAGGGTTCTGGAGCTGTATGTATGTCAAGCCTTTCATTGTGTAAGTGACAACAGTTAGGCCCAGAATGCTATGATGGCTTGAATTTGTGAGGCACTATTGCTTTGCATAATTGACAAGATCGTTTTAAGATTTCATACTAATCAGGTATAATTCACTTTCTTATTTTTATTCACTTTGTATATTCAACTGCTGTTTACATCTACCTTCCTAATCATGGAATTTTGGTTTTGTTTTTACATAGCCAAGAGGAGATGCTTTGAATTCAATCTATCATTTCAGCAAAGTTATGGAATTTATAAAATAGCACATGAAGATTACTATGATGATGATGAAAATTCTACAGCCTGTCACAATCTCATGAACTATGAGTGCACAACTACAAAAGACTCTCAGAGAGACACTCATATCTTCAGTGCCATAAAAGTGGAAATCAGCACTACACCCTCTCTGGACAGCTCCACACTAACAGGCATCAACAAATGCACAAACACTGACATTATAGAAGCTGAAGAGGAGTCCCACAGTAAAAGAGGTGTTGATCCACTACTCTCTGAAAAAGCAGAAGGTGATATCAAATATGATGAAACCACCTTTTTGGAAGGGCCAGAAAGAAGACTTTCTCATGAAGAGAGTCAGAAACCAGACCTTTCAGACTGGGAATGGTGTAGGAGTAAATCAGAAAGAACCCCTCGTCAGGTACAGTAAAGATTGCTATTATTGTAAAGTAAAAATGAGACCAAGCATGACAGCATGCAAAAAAACTATCAGTTGTTTATTTCATTCAAGATTGTATTCACTTGCCTCAATTAATTTCCATAATATTAGATTTATTTCAAAATGTCTTTTGAAAGACTTCTAAATGTTTTTAATTTGTTCTATACTTTCATTCAAATTCTATATATTTGGGGATTGGAAGAGTTAAATATGCTTTTTGAGAAGGGCAGAGCATTCTATTCTAACTTCATGTAATCCATATAAATTCAGACTAGACCCTTGAAACTTATCTAAAGTTAATTAACTTACAGGTTTTATTTTTCTTCACCTGAAAACTTTACACAAGTCCCTGAAAGAGGTTTGGGGGCAAATGTTTATACAACTAGTGATGAAGAAATAGTCCTATTGCAACTGTACTAGATAGCTTACCTATTAACCTTGCTGAAATTAGTCCCTCTAATACTCAGCAAGGAAAAAAAGATCTATTTCAGAATACACCCAAGTGAACCTTTACAAAAACCCTGCTTAATGTTCCATCTTTTTAAGGATTGAAGAATGTTTATATAATGTTTTTTAATGAAAGAATTTGTACCTTAAGTTCATCTCATTCTTTCCTAGATTTCAGCCTGCCTAGAATGGTGAGGAGTACTTACTTTATTAAAATCATAGTGTGATATTGATATAAGATTGTTCTTTCCTCTAAATGCTCATCTCTGATAATTATAGTTGCCCTTGCTTTCCACAAAATTGATTTACTAGGAAAAGATACCTTTATCTACCTGACAGTGTAAATCAAAGTCCACTTGCCCATAGTCTCTGAAATCAAAAATATAATTCTTCAAATATCTGCTAGTAATAATGCAATCATTGATCAAAAATATGACCATACAGCACCAATTATGAATATGAACAGAATAATCTGAGATTTCCTTTATTCTTCTTAATTAATTAAAACTACTAGTTTTACTTTGATAACATCAGTTTTAAAAGTTGGATAATAAAACAAAGCATATAAAACATATGATTAAAAATAATTACACATAGTGTTATATGATTGGATACCTCAAAAAAATCACTAAATATTTACTGTAAATTGAAAAATATCATAAAAGGTATATTACTCATAGGACACATTGTTCTGTCAATGTGGACACACTGACAGGACACACACATTTTTAAAACAATGAGGTATCCCAGCTAAAAGGGGACTCCCTACAATATCATCATAAATTTGCTCCTAAATAATTTAAACCTCCTGGTTTTCTCCCACTTAAAAATTAAGTAATATTCATGATGAAGTGAGTGTGTATATGTGTCAGTGTGCACCCATATTCACCCCAGTAACTTGGAGCTACAGTACCCTGTGCTACTCCCCTGGTCCACCTTTATGCTTACCTCTTATCGGTTACAGCTATCTTGACACTTGCTCATGCTTTTTAGTTTTACTATTTTATCACAAATGAGTGTATTTCTAGCAAAATATATTCCTTAGTTTTGCTTGTTTTGAGTTTCCTAAAGATAGCATCATTTCTGGGTGGGACTTGTGTTTTTTTTCCATACTACCTTACTTTAAATGACTTCATTTTCTAATTAATTTTGTCAAAACAATGGGAAATGCTGCCTCAACTATCACAACTTACAGCTCTTATTTAAAAGTCTTAATTATATTTTTGGAGAATATAATCCCTTCTCCTAGAATTGGGGGAATATGTAAAAGGATCAGACACTGCTTACATCTAAGTATATTGTCTTATGAGAATAGTGAAGTACAAGTTACCAACCTCTGTAAATCAAAAGCCAAAACGATATATGGAAAGCACAAAATGCTGATCAATCCAGATATCTTTCAACTACAAAGATTGCTTGTTAGGTATTAATATTGTAACATTTGTGAAGAGCAAATAGTTCAGGAAACTGATTTTAAATGATCCTTTAAAAATATTTAGTGGTAAAATAGATAATACAATGCTCAGGAAATGTAAATTTATATTTTAAGAGACTAATTAAAATTAAATGAAATACTATCATAAATTTAAAAACAACAGCAAGAAATCCTTCAGCTACAGGCTGATGTTATTGGTATGACTTTTCCTTAGCAAATCACCTATGGATTTTAAGGTTAACATTATAACCAAAATGTGTTTTAGGGTTGAAAAGCTTTTCCTCTGACCAAAGATTGGTTTTAACTCTTAACCTATTCTTCACCAGCAGATATTTCATGGGAAAAGATAATGACTTAGAAAGCACTTTCCTTTCATTCTCTCCTTCCAAGTTCTTTCTTTGCTCTGAAATCAACTTAACTTATATATATTATAGTGATACATTAAACTTTGGTAGATATTGTAGTAATTATGAAAACACTATCTTTTTATCTTCTAGGGTTGTATTTTCAAATATTTAGGTTCAATTTATCAGCCCATTGAATTATCCATGTTCTTTGTTTGGGGGCTATAAAAAAACACAGGTTTGATTTAGAATGTATTTAACTATCCCTACCATATTTTTACAATGTGCTCAGTCATTCAGTTGTGGCTGACTCTTTGCAACCAGATGGACTGTTGCCCACCAGGCTCCTCTGTCCATGGGGTTCTCCAGGCAAGAATACTGGAATGGGTTGCCATTCCCTACTCCAGGGGATCTTCTCGACCCAGAGATCAAACCTGTGTCTCCTGCATCTCTGCACTGGCAGGCAGATTCTTTACCACTCCACCACCTCGGAAGCCCTTTTTTTTTTTAAGAATACAATAAACGTTGCTTTTTTTTTTTTTTTAGCGTTTATGCAAGTAAACAAATTCTCAGTATATCATGTTAGAAATTCTGGTAGATGTGAGCGTGTCAGATCAAGGTTAAGTTATAAAGAAAATGGTAGCAGAATGACTTGAGTGGGCTTAACTGCTGTCCGATAAAATGTATCAGAGATGAGAGTGTTTCTAGGACTAAAATTCAGTGTGATACTTAGCCACACAATTGCTTCTTTTTGGATCCCTAGTAGGTTGAATCCTAAGCAGTTTATTGTTTTAAAGTTCAGGAAAAAATGGAAATGTCAGAGGTCTTCAGTAACAAAGTTTTAATGTGGTTGCCATGGTATGCGGAGAAGGCAATAGCACCCCACTCCAGTATTCTTGCCTGGAAAATCCCATAGATGAAGGAGCCTGGTAAGCTGCAGTCCATGGGGTCGCTAAGAGTCAGACACGACTGAGCTACTTCACTTTCACTTTTCCCTTCCATGCACTGGAGAAGGAAATGGCAACCCACTCCAGTATTCTTGCCTGGAGAATCCTAGGGACGGCAGAGCCTGGTGAGCTGCCATCTATGGGGTCACACAGAGTCGGACACGACTGAAGCGACTTAGCAGCAGCAGCAGCTGGATATATGCCTAAGAGTGGGATTGCAGGATTGTACAGTAACCCTATTTTTCATTTTTAGGAGATCTCCATACTATTCTCCATAATGGCTGTATATAGTGGCTCCAATATACATTCCCACCAACAGTATAGGAGGGTTCCTTTTTCTCTACACCCTCTTCAGCAGTTGTTGTTTGTAGACTTTTTGATGATGACCGTGATGACCAGAGTAGAAAGCCAATTTTAAATGGAGTTCACTCCAGTTTTCTTACTTGTATGGTTTCAGATTTTACATTTGTATCTCCAATCATTTAGAATTTATTTTTGTGTTTGGTATAACATATGAATATAATTTTATCTTTTTTCCAAAGTTTTACCCATTATTTACTAAAAGGAGTCATTTATTTAAAACTCAAGTATTATCCACAGTGTTTTGAGATATTATCTTTATCTTATACTAAATTTCCATATTTACTTCGGTCTACCTCTGGTCTTTCTATTCTATTTCACTATTTGTCTATTCATACACTGGTATCTCACTGTTTCAATTAGAGAGACTCTTCAAGTCAGTTCAGTCGCTCAGTCGTGTCCGACTCTTCGAGACCCCATGAATTGCAGCACGCCAGGCCTCTCTGTCCATCACCAACTCCCGGAGTCTACCCAAACCCATGTCCATCAAGTCGGTGATGCCATCCAACCATCTCATCCTCTGTCGTCCCCTACTCCTCCTGCCCCCAATCCTACCCAGCATTAGGGTCTTTTCCAATGAATCAACACTTCACATGAGGTGGCCAAAGTACTGGAGTTTCAGCTTCAACATCAGACCTTCCAATGAACACCCAGGATTGATCTCTTTTAGGATGGATTGATTGGATCTCCTCGCAGTCCAAGGGACTCTCAAGAGTCTTCTCCAACACCATAGTTCAAAAGCATCAATTCTTCGGCGCTCAGCTTTCTTCACCGTCCACCTCTCACATCCATACATGACCACTGGAAAAACCATAACCTTGACTAGATGGACTTTTGTTGGCAAAGTAATGTCTCTGCTTTTAAATATGCTATCTAGGTTGGCCATAATCTTCCTTCCAAGGAGTAATCGTCTTTTAATTTCATGGCTGCAATCACCATCAGCAGTGATTCTGGAGCCCAAAAAAATAAAGTCTGACACTGTTTCCACTGTTTCCCCATCTATTTCCCATAAAGTGATGGAACCAGATGCCATGATCTTAGTTTTCTGAACGTTGAGCTTTAAGCCAACGTTTTCACTCTCCTCTTTCACCTTCATCAAGAGGCTCTTTAGTTCTTCTTCACTTTCTGCCATAAGGGTGGTGTCATCCGCATATCTGAGGTTATTGATATTTCTCCCGGCAATCTTGATTCCAGCTTGTGTTTCTTCCAGCCCAGCATTTCTCATTTAGATTATAATAAATTTTAATGTCTAGTAGTCCTGACCTCCCCATTCCCCTTATTTTTTCTTTCTCAGTATTTTTCTTGCTATTCTCATATGCTTGCTTTTCCATAACAACTTTGATTTCAACTTGTTTACTTCCTTTAAAAAAGCTTTATCAGGATATTGTTAAGTTTATAAGTTGGTCCAAAGAAAATGTTATCACGTTAAGTTGTCCCATCCTTTTCATTTGTTCTAGTCCACACTTGTATCTTTCTTATAAAAGGTTTAAAAATTTTCTTCCTATAAGCTTTACACATTTTATTTAGGTTTATTCCTGAATATTTGATCTTCCTTTTTTTAATTGTAAATGAGGTTTTTCTCTAATATCAGGTACTCTAAATGGTTGTTGTTTGTGTGTATTAAAGATATTGATTTCTGCCTCTTAGTACTATATCTGTTAACCTACTACAACATTTTATTGTTTAAATAAAATCATTGGTTTATCATTAATTATCTAGGATTTTCCCAGTGTACCATCATACCATCAACAAATAGAGTAGTTTTACTTCTTCTTTATCAATACTTATGCCTCTGTTTAATTTCTTCTCTCTAGTTGTATTCACTGATCCCTCTAGAATAATATTGAGTAGGGAAAGAGACAGGGCAGTCAATCTTGCATTGTTCCTGATCTTAGTGAAAGGTTACTGATGTTGTCCCATTGAGGAAAATACTGGCTCTTGTTACTTTCTAAGGCAGTTAATTTAATCTTTGGTGACGATAATGATGACTATGATTAATACTTATGGAGCACTTGCTATGTGTCATACACAGTACATATAATTGTTTATTTAGAATTCATAAGGATTGTCTGGTAGATCAGTTCAATGCAGTTCAGTCGCTCAGTCGTGTCTGACTGTTTGCGACCCCATGGACTGCAGCACACCAGGCCTCCCTATCCATCACCAACTCCTGGAGTTTACTCAAACTCATGTCCATTGAGTTGGTGATGCCATCCAACCATCTCATCCTCTGTCGTCCCCTTCTCCTCTCACCTTCAGTCTTTCCCAGCATCAAGGTCTTTTCCAATGAGTCAACTCTTCGCATGAGGTGGCCAAAGTATTGGAGTTTCAGCTTCAACATCAGTGCTTCCAATGAATATTCAGGATTGATTTCCTTTAGGATTGACTGGTTTGATCTCCTTGCTGTCAAAGGGAGTCTCCAGAGTCTTCTTCGATACCACAGTTCAAAAGAATCAATTCTTCAGAACTCAGCTTTCTTTATAGTCCAACTCTCACATCCATACATGACTATTGGAAAAACTATATCTTGACTAGATGGACCTTTGTTGGCAAAGTAATGTCTCTGCTTTTTAATAGCTGTCAAGGTTGGTCATAACTTTTCTTTCAAGGAGTAAAGTCTTTTAATTTCATGGCTGTAGTCACCAACTGAAGTGATGTTGGAGACCAAAAAAATAAATCTGTCACTGTTTCCACTGTTTCCCCATCTATTTGCCATGAAATGATGTGACTGGATGCCATGATCTTAGCTTTCTGAATGTTGAGTTTTAAGTCAACTTTCTCATTCTCCTCTTTGACTTTCATCAAGAGGCTCTTTAGTTCTTCTTCACTTTCTGCCATAAGGGTGGTGTCATCTGCATATCTGAGGTTACTGATATTTCTCCCGGCAATCTTGATTCCAGTTTGTGCTTCCTCCAGCCCAGCATTTCTCATGATGTACTCTGCATATAAGTTAAATAAACAAGGTGACAATATACAGCCTTGACATACTCCTTTCCTGATTTGGAACCAGTCTGTTGTTCCATGTCCAGTTCTAACTGTTGCTTCTTGACCTGCATACAGATTTCTTAGGAGGCAGTTCAGGTGGCTTGGTACTCCCATCTCTTGAAGAATTTTCCACAGTTTGTTGTGATCCACACAGTCAAAGGCTTTGGCATAGTCAATAAAGCAGAAGTAGATGTTTCTCTGGAACTCTTGCTTTTTCGATGATCCAACGGATGTTGGCATTTGATCTCTGGTTCCTCTGCCTTTTCTAAATCAAGCTTGAACATCTGGAAGTTCACAGTTCACATACTGTTGAAGCCTTGTTTGGAGAATTTTAAGCATTATTTTACTAACGTGTGCTGCTGCTGCTGCTGCTAAGTCGCTTCAGTGGTGTCCGACTCTGTGCAATCCCATAGACGGCAGCCCACCAGGCTCCTCTGTCCCTAGGATTCTTCAGGCAAGAGCACTGGAGTGTGTTGCCATTTCCTTCTCCATTGCATGCATGCATGCTAACTCACTACAGTCGTGTCCGACTCTGTGCGACCCTATGGACAGCAGCCCACCAGGCTCCTCTGTCCACGGGATTCTCTTGACAAGAATACTGGAGTGGGTTGCCATTTCCTTTCCCATGTGAGATTAGTGCAATTGTGCGGTAGTTTGAGCATTCTCTGGCATTGCCTTTCTTTGGGATTGGAATGAAAACTGACCTATTCTAGTTCTGTGGCCACTACTGAGTTTTCCAAATTTGCTGGCATATTGAGTGCAGCACTTTCACAGCATCATCTTTTAGGATTTGAAATAGCTCAACAGAATTCTATCACCTCCACTAGCTTTGTTCATAGTGATGCTATGCTGGGCTGATTGAAGCACAAGCTGGAATCAAGATTTCTGGGAGAGAAACATCAATAACCTCAAATGTGCAGATGACACCACCCTTATGGCAGGAAGTGAAGAAGAACTAAAGAGCCTCTTGATGAAAGTCAAAGAGGAGAGTGAGAAAGGTGACTTAAAACTCAACATTCAGAAAGCTAAGATCATGGCATCCAGTTACATTACTTCATCGCAAATACATGGGGAAACAATGGAAACAGTGAGAGACTTTATTTTGGGGGACTCCAAAATCACTGCAGATGGTGACTGCTGCCATGAAATTAAAAGACGCTTACTTCTTGGAAGAAAAGTTATGACAAACCTAGACAACATAATAAAAAGCAGAGACATTACTTTGCCAACAAAGGTCCATCTAATCAAACCTATGGTTTTTCCCTTAGTCATATATGGATGTGAGAGCTGGACTATAAAGAAAGCTGAGCGCCAAAGAATTCAATGCTTTTGAACTGTGGTGTTGGAGAAGACTCTTGAGAGTCCCTTGGACTGCAAGGAGATCCAACCAGTCCATCCTAAAGGAAATCAGTTCTGAATATTCATTTACAGTACTGATGCTGAACCTGAAACTCCAATACTTTGGCCACCTGATGCGAAGAACCAACTTATTTGAAAAGACCCTTATGCTGGGAAAGATTGAAGGCAGGAGGTGAAGGGGTTGACAGAGAATGAGATGGTTGCATGGCATCACCGACCCAGTGGACATGAATTTGAGTAAGCTACAGGAGTTGGTGATGGACAGGGAAACCTGGCATGTTGCAGTCCATGGGGTCGCAAAGAGTCGAACACAACGGAGCGGCTGAACTGAACTAACACATAATATGAATGAATTTTGCACATATAATGAAAGAAACATAACAGAAAAGGAGCATGTAATTTATTTTTATTTATTTTTGATTGAAAGATAATTGTTTTACAGTATTGTTTTGGTTTCTTCAAAACATCATCATGAATCAGCCATAGCTATACATATGTCCACTCCCTGTTGAACCTCCCTTCCACCTCCCTCCACATCCCACCTCTCTAGGTTGTTTCAGAGCCCTGGTTTGAGGTCTCTGAGTCATACAGCAAATTCCCTTTAGCTATCTATTTTACATATGGTAATAATGAATGTTTCCATATTACTCTCTCCATATATCCTACCCTCTCCTCTCCTCCTCCTCCATCTTCATAAGTCTGTTCTCTATGTCTGGGTCTCCATGGTTGCCCTGCAAATAATTTCATCAGTACCATCTTTCTAGATTCCATATATATGTGTTAGTATACAATATTTATTTTTCTCTTTCTGACTTATTTCACTCTGTATGATAAGCTGTAGGTTCATCCACCTCATTAGAACTGACTCAAATGCATTCCTTCTTGTGGCTGGGTAATATTCCATTGTATATATGTACCACAGCTTCTTTATCCATTCATCTGTCAATGTCCATGTTCTAGCTATTGTAAATAGTGCTGTAGTGAACATTGGGTTACATGTGTCTTTTTCAATTTTGGTTTCCTAAAGGTATATGCTGAGGAGTGGGATTGCAGGATTATATGGTGGTTTTATTCCTAGTTTTTTAAGGAATCTCCATACTGTCTTCCATAGTGGCTGTAGCAATCTACATTCCCACCAACAGTGAAAAGCGTTCCCTTTTCTCCACACCCTCTCCAGCACTTATTGTTTGTAGATGTTTTGATGATAGCCTTTCTGACTGGTGTGAGGTGATATCTCATTATAGTTTTGATTTGCATTTCTCTAATAATGAGAGTTGTTGAGCATCTTTTCATGTGTTTATTAGCCATCTGTATGTCTTCTTTGGAGAAATGCCTGTTTAGGTCTCTCCCACTTTTTGATTGGGTTATTTGTTTTTCTGATATTGACTTATATGAGTTGCTTGTATGTTTTGGAAATTAATCATTTGTCAGTTGTTTCACTTGCTATTATTTTCTCCCATTCTGAGAGTTGTCTTTTCACCTTCTTTATAGTTTCCTTTGCTGTGCAAAAACTTTTAAGTTTAATTTGGTACCACTGATTTATTTCTGTTTTTATTTCCATTACTCTAGGAGGTGGGTTGTAGAGGATCTCTCTTGATTTATGTCAAAGGGTATTATGCCTATGTTTTCCTCTAAGAGTTTTATAGCTTCTGGTATGACACTTAGGTCTTTAATCCATTTTGAGTTTATCTTTGTGTATGGTGTTAGTAAGTGTTCTA
This sequence comes from Giraffa tippelskirchi, assembly GCF_054371585.1. NCBI lineage: Eukaryota > Metazoa > Chordata > Mammalia > Artiodactyla > Giraffidae > Giraffa > Giraffa tippelskirchi. The sequence continues at coordinate 124,415,211 of NC_137276.1, read as the reverse complement.
ATTTTGTTCTTTTACATGTAGCTGTCCAGTTTTGCCACACCACTTATTGAAGAGGCTATCTTTGCCTCATTGTGTATTCTTGCATCCTTTGTCAAAGATGAGGTGCCCATAGGTGCATGGGTTCATCTCTGGGCTCTCTATCTTGTTCCATTGGTCTATATTTCTGTTTTGTGCCAGTACCATACTGTCTTGGTGGGTGTAGCTTTATAGTCTGAACTCAGGAAGGTTGATTCCTTCAGCTCCATTCTTCTTTCTCAAGATTGCTTTGGCTATTTAGGGTCTTTTGTGTTTCCACATGAATTGTGAAATTTTTTGTTCTAGTTCTGTGAAAAACTTCCAACACAGGAACATGGAATATCTCTCCATCTGATTATGCCGCCTTTGATTTATTTCATCATCATCTTATAGTTTTCTGTATACATCTCTTTTATCTCCTTAGGTAGGTTTCTTCCTAGATATTTTATTCTTTTTGTTGCAATGGTGAATGGGATTGATTCCTTAATTTCTTTTTCTGAATTTTCATTGTTTGTATATAGGAATGTAAGTGATTTCTGTGTATTGATTTTGTATCCTGTGACTTTGCTAAATTCACTGATTAGCTCTACTAGTTTTCTGATAGTATCATTGAGGTTTTCCATGTATAATATCATGTCTCTGCGAACAGTGAGTTTTACTACTTCTTTTCTGATCTGGATTCCTTTTATTTCTTTTTCTTCTCTGATTGCTATAGCTAGGACTTCCAAAACTATGTTGAATAATAGTGTGAGAGTGGGCACCCTTGTCTTATTCCTGATCTTAGAGGGAATGCTTTCAGTTTTACACCATTGAGAATAATGTTTGCTGTGGGTTATTATGTTGAGGTAGATTCCTTCTATGCCCATTTTTTGAAGAGTTTTTATCATAAATGGGTGCTGAATTTTATCAAAGGCTTTTTCTGCATCTATTGAGATTTTCATATGGTTTTTATCTTTCAGTCTGTTAATATGGTATATCACATTAATTAATTTGCATATATTGAAGAATCTTTGCATCCCTGGTGTAAACCTGACTTGATCATGATTTATGATCTTTTTAATGTGTTGTTGAATTCTGTTTGCTAGAATTTTGTTAAGGATTTTTGCATCTATGTTCATTAGTGATATTGGCCAGTAATTTTCTTTTTTTGTGTTGTCTTTGTCTGGTTTTGGTATCAGGGTGATGGTGGCCTCCTAGAATGAGTTTGGAAGTGTTCTTTCCTCTGCAATTTTTTGAAAGAGTTTTAGAAGGATAGGCATTAGCTCTTCTCTAAATTTTTGTAGAATTCACCTGTGAAGCCATCTGGCCCTGGGCCTTTTTAGGAGTTGAGGGGAGATTTTTGATCACGGTTTCAATTTTAGGAGCATGTAATTTCTGATTGTATTTAATAAACTTTGAAAGCAGACACATCTAAATTAAGTGACTTAAGGATATGTACAAAAATGGTAAAACCATAGAGGAGTTTGGAAGCAGTTATCTCAGAAATCTGAGCAGTGTTTGTCATTAGAAAGAAAATAAGCTGGAAAGTACACACGGGGTCCCCGTGGGTGCTGAAAAGGCTCTATTTCTAATCTTGGGGAGTGATTATACTATTTTATACTGTGTATTTATCTTTAATGCTCTTTAGATCATGTGTTATATTTCACAACTTTAAAGTTAAAAATAAATAAAGTTTGTCTAGATGATTCTGATGAGCACCCATTGCCCTAAGCCTCTCATCCTCCTTTGCTTCTGCTGCTTGGGCCACCCAGAACCATTCTGCTACCTCTCTGATTTGCTGTTAAGTTAATGAAATATGATTACCTAATTCTTCACATTGCTGTCCTTTCTCATCTAAATATCATTACTTTGCTCAATCTTTTTTTGTGACAAATTCACTTAAATTAGCCCATAGCCAACTAAGCAACTAAGCATATAGAATCAAACAGAATTCCAGGCTGTCTTCTTTACTCTATGAGCTATACCTCTCTTGATGCATCTTAAGGTCACATTCAGTTATTCAGCAACCATATCACACTGCTGGTATGTTTAACATCAGCTGACACCGTTAAGCCCTTTTTGCTTATGCTGCTGCTTAGCCATCTTGTACCTTTGTAGTCTATTGTTTAGGCTCATATCTTATCTGTTCAGGTTCATCTAGTTCCATTTAGTTCACTCTTCCATTTTTTCAGCAATCTTTTCTAATGCTATCAAAATGCTTTCAGATGCTGATTCTAAGACGTTACTTCTATACTATAATTCCAAAATTTGTACCACCCATGAATTTAACAAATCACCCTTCATATTTTTCATTAAACTGTTGATTAAAAATGTGGAGCAAGGTAGGGCTAAATAAAGAGACCTAATGTATACTACCAGAAACAAGTCCCTCCTTTAGTCTGGTTTGTTTAAAAACACCTTTGGTACTGTGGTTCTAATAGTTATTCATCTCCTTTGTTACCCTTGCAATCAATATATTTTTACTCCCTCTTTTTCACATGAGTGTCATTAGGATATTGTATGATGCTTTAATGTAATACTAATATAAAATTTTCTATTGCATCTCTTTTATCTACCATTAGTTTGTTTATTCAACAAATATTATTAATAGAAACACTATGGATATAAAAGAGCTTCCCAGATTGTGCAGTGATAATGAATTCGCCTGCCAATGCAGGAGACTCAGGAGACATGGGTTCAATCCTTGGGTTGGGAAGATCCCCTGGAGTAGGAAATGGCAACCCACTCTAATATTCTTGCCTGGAAAATTCCATGGACAGAGGCACCTGGTGGGCTACAGTCCATACAGTCAGTCCATGGGGTCACAAAGAGTTGGAAACGACTGAGCACACACACAAACATGGATGTAAACATGTAAGCTTCTGCCTTCAAGTTAGGAAATGACTTTCAAGCAAATAACTGCACCTCAGTGAGAAAAGAATGGACAGAACATAGACAATGCATTTTTAGACCATAGAGGATGACATGATTAGGTCCAGTAATGCTGAAGAAGAAATGAACTGGTCTAGTAAGACATAGTGTTGGTAAACTCATACTGTGTCATTATCTTAAATCTTTTTTCTTGACTTTCAAACTCTATGTCTTCATCAAGTAAATCTTTGAAATTTCCACACTTTTTTCCATTTGACAAAGCAGAAACATTTGCACATCTCCAGTGTTCACATTCCCATTTGCTTAAAGGTCATCAACCATGTTTATACAGCAACTTTTCCTGGTAACTTTGAATATGATTATTTTGAGGGATATATCTTACACACTTGCAGTTGCAAGATTCTCCCCTATTATTTCTTGTTTCAAGTTGTACTTACTTTATTCTCACAGGTGTTTTCTTTACGTTTTAAAATTCCTTTACAAAGGACACATAAGCAAATCAGGATCTGAGGCTAACTGCTTTTCTTGTATCATCATTCACTTGATGACATTGACTGCAAGCCGTGGCCTACCCCTTTCTCTGATCTTCTGATCTGAATGTATTTCCATAGTTTGTTGCCCTCGGTATTTTCACAAACCACAGATAATTTCCTTCATTTATCCTTCCAAAGAGCAATCTTCCCATCTTTGGTGATGAGTCATCTATTCTAGAGGTCCCCTTAAGCCTGACCTGACCTGCACTGAATTTTTAATATACAATCTTCTCTTCTTCCTCAACTGGGTCACTTATGACTACATAGCCAGAATTGTAATCTTGATACTCATATCTATGTTTGTTTCTCAGGTTTTTTCAAAGTTGGCTTATGAAAGTTTAAAGCTACAGCCAACGTACAAGCTACATCCAAGCTTTCCCTCCCAGTTATCATGTATTCTAGAAATAAACATTTTTCTCCTTATATGTCCAACTCTTCCAATTTGCCAATCACTTCCCTTATTGGTCAGAATTAGAGTCAAAGATACTGTACCCTATTACTGCCTGTACTCTCTTTGAGGTGAAACTATGAGCAAATCAAGGCAAAAGCATGCTAGATGACCTGCTTTATGTTTAAAAATACCTTCAAGTCAAATCTTTGGAAAACATTGCCTTGCCTCTGGGCAAACATAGACACTCCGCCTTCATGAACATATCTCTGTTCAAGAGCCATCTTTCCTGTATCTTTAGCTATGATCTAGAAATCTAAATTCAACTGACACTATCTGCAAAGCCAGAACAGTTTTGAAACAACCACTAAACTAATTCCACTTATGACCAATTCGTGATAGTAAGTGATTTTAAGCAGCTACAGGAATAAAAGGGGGGAACGACTTTTAAGAATTTAAGAAAATAGCTAACTGTGTTTTGCCTTTCATCTTTCAAAGAAAAATAACTTTTGAACCAGTCCCCTCCTCCCATGAATCCTATAGCGAGAAGTGGTAAAACAAAGGCTCAAACACATGGGTCATCCTGTGAAACAACAATTCAATCGTATTTTAGTGTAAAAGTCTAGCAAGCATCTTATCAATATCCATTCGTTTTGGAGCAAACATTAAGCAAAGTGAAATTTAATACTAGGTTGTAATCATGGATTATAATGTATTTTCACTCTAGTAGCGACTAGTCTTTGATGAAATATTGCAGATAGAGCATGAGCTTTGAAAATAGGCAGGCCTGAGTTGTCTTGCCTCCACCTCCCTGTACTCTTGTATCTTCATAGATAATACAGGCAAATAATAAAACATATGGTGAAAAAGTTAGATAAGATAATCATATCAAATGTTTATTTCAGTGTTTAATGCATAATAATATAATAAGAATGTTTGATGCTATTATATTATTCATTCTTTCATTCAGCAGCTGGTCAATGAATGCATACTAGGTGCCAGGCACTATGCTTGGTGCGGATGGTAGAGTAATTAACAAAACAAACATCCTCTCTTTCATTGTGGGGTTAATTCTTAATATACAAGAGAAAAATTAGTGAGTATTTAATAAGTAGAGGGCATAATAAGAGTGTCTAACTGTCAACCTAGGAAAGGCTTGCCAAAATATAAGGCTCTTGTTTAAACCGAGACCCAGTGACAAGTAGGATTTAGCCATACAAAATGGGAGAGAACACATCCAGGAGAAGATCTGTCAGACTTGAAAGCTTATCTTCTTTGTAGAATTCCCTCATTTCTACAATCCTGTAACAAATAAAGGGCTTCCCTGGTGGCTCAGATGGTAAAGCATCTGCCTGCAATGTGGAAGACCCGGTTTCAATCCCTGGGATGGGAAGATCTCCTGGTGAAGGAAATAGCAACCCACTCCAGTATTCTTGCCTGGAAAAATCCCATGGACAGAGAAGCCTTGTAGGCTACAGTTCATGGGGTCACAAAGAGTCAGACACGACTAAGCTACTTCACTTCATAACAAATGAAAGTGGAAGATATACATTCTAGATACATTTCCCCAGATCTACTGAATATTAAATTTCCTATGAAGATATTCAAGGTTACCTATAAAATGCTTATCAACTTAATTCCAAGAACCGAGGAAGGTAGTTTTACAACTTCTGTCTCATTGCAGTAAAATGAAGCAGGAATCACTCCAGAAATGATGTCACCTAATTCAATAGAATATAGTATTGTGTCATGAGGGAAGGCTTTGGGATTTTTATATAAGCAGAGCATCAAAATGACAATCTCTTTGTAGAAGGGACTTATGTTAAAGTGGTATTTAACTCACTGATTATGTTAAGTGGTAGTAAGCTCACTGTTTTCCATTGGAGAGCAAATATATTGAAGTAACTTTGGGATCATCATTGAAGAATATTGAGGAAGATAGGAAGAACTTACCCTAGATTGTCCATTGGCACAACTGCTATATGCTATAAGAAGTATTGTGTAAGACAAGTAATGTAATCTCTGGCCATTAGTAAGCTCATAGGACTACTACAAGGATATTTTTAAAACATTTATTTAGTTAGTTAGTTACATCAGGTCTTAGTTGTTACAGTGCATGGACTCTGGTAATTGTGGTCTGCAGGCTTTACTAGCAGCATGTGCACACATGGTCTTAGTTGCTCCACAGCATGTGGGATCTCAGTTCTGCTGCTGCTGCTGCTAAGTCACTCCAGTCGTGTCTGACTCTGTGCGACCCCATAGATGGCAGCCCACCAGGCTCCGCCGTCCCTGGGATTCTCCAGGCAAGAACACTGAAGTGGGTTGCCATTTCCCTCTCCAGTGCATGAAAGGGAAAAGTGAAAGTGATGTTGCTCAGTCGTGTCCGACTCCTAGCGACCCCATGGACTGTAGCCTACCAGGCTCCTGCATCCATGGGATTTTCAAGGCAAGAGTGCTAGAGTGGGGTGCCATTGCCTTTTCCGTCCCGCTATGAGGATTTACTATTGTAATATAAAATGATTTCAAATACATGAAACCTTTTACACATGTATATGATTATGATATGACATATATATGCCTTCCCAAAGAAGGGCAATGCTTATTTTACATGCTAGAAAAGTTATGCTCAAAATACTTCAAGCTAGGCTTTAGCAGTATATGAACCGAGAACTTCCAAATGTACAAGCTGGGTTTTGAAGAGGCAGAGGAATCAGAGATCAGATTGCCAACGTTCATTGGATCATGGAGAAAGCAAGGGAATTCCAGCAAAATATCTACTTCTGGTTCATTGACTACACTAGAGTCTTTGACAGTGGATCCCAACAAACTGTGGAAAATTCTTAAAATGATGGGAACACCAGACCACATTACTTGTCTCTTGAGAAACCTGTATGCACAGCAACAAGGAACAGTTAGAACAGGACATGGAATATCTGACTGGTTCAAAACTGGGAAAGGAGTGTGACAAGGCTATGTATTGTATTTAACTTCTATGCAGAGTTCATCATGCAAAAGGCTGGCTGGATGAAGCACAAGCTGGAATCAAGATTGCTGGGAGAAATATGAACAACCTCATATATGCAGATGATATCACTCAAATGGCAGAAAGCAATGAGAAACTAAAGAGCCCAAAGACAGATGGTCCGTTTACCTGGACAGGTCTGTTAGAAGTATCTGAAGATATTACCTGAGGTAGATTTGTGGTGTTATTATTAAAAAGTCTTTGTCATTTGACATCCTGACCCTGATGCTGGGAAAGATGGAAGGTAAAAGCAGAAGGAGTCAGCAGAGGATGAGATGATTAGATAGCATCACCAAGTCAATGGACGTGAATTTGAGCAAACTCTGGGAGATAGTGAAGGACAGGGAAGCCTGGTATGCTGTAGTCCATGGGATCACAAATAGATGAACAGGACTTAATGACTGAACAATAACAACAATGGTTATGATAGCATAAAAGTATCAATCAGAGAAACTTTTGGATATATATGTATGTCATATAGGGACTCTATATGATAAAGTAGACAATTATATTTATAATTATATAGATATAATAATATAGATATGATAATAATAGTATATTTTGCTATTGAATTAATGGATAAATGTCAGTGAAAGTAATTATGTATTTCAAGCTGGATGGTGGAGATGACTTAGATGTTTGTTAAAGAGTTATTTTCCTGCTCTCTGGTAAGGAGAATTCAGGATGTCAAATGACAAAGACTTTTTAATAATAGCGCCACAAATATACCTCAGGTGATGTCTTCAGATACAGTCTTGTCCAGATAAACGGACCATCTGTCTTTGGGCCAGAGGAAAGCTGCCAAAAACTCTGGAAACACTCTATGGGAATTTTTGTTTCAAGTTCTGAGATGGATTTGGGTTTTAAAGATAGGAGTGAATAGAAGGGAGGAGTCCAAAACCAGTCAAAGGATAAAGGTGGTATTTATTACACAAAATAATAATTGACAATTTTTAAACATTTGTGGAAAAATATAGGTTACAACTTGCTTTTCTTATTCTCAAAATATTAACTTTTTAGTAGCATTTATTCACTTTTTAATGTTATTTAAGCTCAACTTTTACATGAAAATTATAGTTTTATACAAAAGTGAGAAAAAATCATTGCAGTCTGAATATTTGACAAGATATTCATGTTATGAATACAAGCTTTGCTTTATGTTTAATGAGCCTAATCTCTGGAGAAATACTTAATAAAGAAAAGCACCCTAAATCCATCCAGTGGTTCTCAACTCTGTCTGAGCTGATAAATTACATGAGGTGTTTTCAAGAAATACCAATACTCAGTCCCCACTTCAAACCAACCAAATGAGGATCTCAACTGGTTAGCTCTAGTATTCAATGTTTTTTAGGCTGTTGATTTCAATGAACAGCTTAAATTTAGTACTACTAGTCTGTACTTTATAAACCAAAGTTTCAAAGTAATGAGAAAAACTGCCCCAGTTGTAATTAATCCTTTCCTCTGCCTCTTATTTTTACTGGAATCATGTTCAGCTCAAAGAATGGGATGAGACATCATACTTCAATGGGGAAAACTAAACAAGGTTGACTTGATCCAGTCATTCTTCAGTTGGCCAAGTCAATCAGGTGTTAATAAATATGTCACTGAACAAATGACATTGCTTCCTCTGAGTCAGTTCCTACATTGATAAGGTGAATCATGGCCACTTTTAATTATTTTAAGATCCAAGAGCATATATGGAAATAGTTGGGTCTTTGAACTTGTAATTTCAGCCAAATTTCAATTATAGTAACTATATTCTGCTTACCTCATTTCCCCATGATTTTGCAAGGTTATTGTTTCTTTCTTTCTTCTTTCTCCCAGTCTTTTCTTTTTAAAATTACACCCAAAGCTTCCTGTTCTCAGTTGCATATATTGAGAAACTATAATGGTTTCAATTCAGCTAGAAATAATCATTCTAAATGGTCTAATTTTTAATTTAGGATAAAAGACTATAAAAATAAGCAAGAAAAATATCAGAGATGGATGAAATTGACACTTTACCTAATCCCATAAAGCAATTTTCTTCCCCAGTGAGTCTTTATTTCATAAAGGTTTTTCCTTTTAAAACCTTTGAGAAAATCTGGATGAAAAGAAAAAAGGGTGCTTTAACTTCTCTAATCATAATCTTAATGGGAATTTGTATAGCACTTCACAGTGTATCAAGAACTTTCACATATGTTGCTTAATTTTATCTTTCCCCTAGACGATCACAGAAGATGTCTTCATCTGTTTGAGGGATAAATAAATTGAAGTGAGATTAATATTTCAGTGGTGTAAATATATACCTAGGGATATAAGTGGGCTTCCCTGGTGGCTCAGATGGTAAAGATTCCACTATAAGTACATGAAATTATAAATTTTGCTGATATAAAGGATATACGGCAAACAATTCTTTTACAAATAAAACAGATGCTACTCTGACTTATAAATTCCATATAGCCACTTCATTCTCACAGAATACTTTCATTGATTTCTGCCAAAATTTTGAATTCATACTTAAATCGCAATTGTCAAACAGATGTATTTCTAATAAGAATGTTGGTTAGCATTCTCATATATTAATGAGTAAGATTAAAGTAAAACAACAAAGGTGTGTTGTCCTTGTTTGTCAATGATATAAGAAAAACTTCATTGAATCAGATAACATTTTTTAATTTTCTGTGCTTTTCATAATGTAATTGGCTGTAGACAAGACACACTTTAATTCTAATACTATTATTAATATTTTCTCCATTACTTTCTTAAGTCTAGGCAATTAATAAAACAAAAAAAATCAAAATCAAGCACCAATTTATATCATTTGCTAAGTTCCATGGTACAAATACTCCCTCCCTGACTGATTTTAAGTTATCAAAGTAGTATCACTTAATGCAGAGTTAGGAAGAAATGTGCAATAGCAATTTATATAGTATTTCCAATGTACAGATACAATAGATGTAAATAATATCAAGAGCACATGAAATAAAATGTAATAAGATAAATAGGAAATGATAAATCTTGAGCATTCATTATCTTTGTTTTTAACATAATTTTAGCTTACTGTTAAGTTTAATATATAAATAATATTTTTATATAATATATATAATAATTTAATATATAATGTATAATTTATGTAATTTAACTTTTAACAACTGGCATTCAAGATTGCTGAAAATTTCGAGTGTTAGTATGAAACCAGCTGCAGCACACTGTTGGCATATTCCATTCTTTAAGAAGACTCAACATAAAACACAATAATAACACCCAGTGTCTGATCACATGAGTCATAGTCCCTCCAGGCGGACTGTCTTGAACCCCTTCTTCCCTGCCTGCCTTCTCTTGGCATGAACATTTGACTCTGTCTGTCCTTAGAATCTGATTTTTCTCTGTTTTCCCATGAGTCTGTTCTTTACCAGGCACCTCACTCAGAACTGATTTAGGCCTTTGGTGCCTGGAAAATCCCATGGATGGAGGACCCTGGTAGGCTGCAGTCCATGGGGTCACTAAGAATCGGACACGACTGAGCGACTTCACTTTCACTTTTCACTTTCATGCACTGGAGAAGGAAATGGCAACCCACTCCAGTGCTCTTGCCTGGAGAATCCCAGGGACGGCGGAGCCTGCTGGGCTGCCATCTATGGGGTCGCACAGAGTCGGACATGACTGAGGTGACTTAGCAAGTGTGACTCTCAACTTTTCCCAAATAATAGGAATTTGATTTGCTTCCATTTCAAATGTGCTCTCTAATTCATAAACCCTTACTTCCCTCCCTGCCCCCACCACTCCCAGTGGATATACAGAACAGTGGGAAGGATTCAAGCACCCAATTTACATAGCTAACATCAGAAACATAGTATTATCATATATTCCTAAAAATATTTTATTGATGTTAAGTTTTATTTGAAATTCTAGTTTCAGAATCATGATATTTTGTTCACCTTGAGATATAATTTATATTTTTAAACCTTCTGAGTATGACCCAGTAGTTATGTATGGATGTGAGAATTGAACCATAAAGAAAGCTGAGCGCCGAAGAATTGATGCTTTTGAACTGTGGTGTTGGAGAAGACTCTTGAGAGTCCCTTGGACTACAAGGAGATCCAACCAGTCCATCCTAAAGGAAATCAGTCCTGAATGTTCATTGAAATGACTGATGCTGAAGCTGAAGCTCCAATACTTTGTCCACCTGATGTGAAGAGCTGACTCATTAGAAAAGACTGTGATGCTGGGAAAAATTGAAGGCAGGAGAAGGGGAAAACAGAGGATGAGATGATTGGATGGCATCACTGACTCGATGGACATGAGTTTGAACAAGCTTTGGGAGCTGGTGATGGACAGATGTTCAAGCTGGTTTTAGAAAAGGCAGAGGAACCAGAGATCAAATTGCCAATATCTGCTAGATCATCGAAAAAGCAAGAGAGTTCCAGAAAAACATCTATTTCTGCTTTATTGACTATGCCAAAGCCTTTGACTGTGTGGATCACAATAAACTGTGGAAAATTCTGAAAGAAATGGGAATACTAGACCATCTGACCTGTCTCTTGAGAAACCTGTATGCAGGTCAGGAAGCAACAGTTAGAACTGGACATGGAACAACAGACTGGTTCCAAATAGGAAAAGGAGTATGTCAAGGCTGTATATTGTCACCCTGCTTATTTAATTTATATGCAGAGTACATCATGAGAAACGCTGGGCTGGAAGAAACACAAGCTGGAATCAAGATTGCCGGGAGAAATATCAATAACCTCAGATATGCAGATGACACCACCCTTATGGCAGAAAGTGAAGAAGAACTAAAGAGCCTCTTGATGAAAGTGAAAGAGGAGAGTGAAAAAGTTGGCTTAAAACTCAACGTTCAGAAAACTAAGATCATGGCATCTGGTCCCATCACTTTATGAGAAATAGATGGGGAAACAGTGGAAACAGTGGCTGACTTTATTTTTTTGGGCTCCAAAATCACTTCAGATGGTGACTGCAGCCATGAAATTAAAAGACGCTTACTCCTTGGAAGGAAGGTTATGGCCAACCTAGATAGCATATTTAAAAGCAGAGACATTACTTTGCCAACAAAAGTCCATCTAGTCAAGGCTATGGTTTTTCCAGTGCTCATGTACGGATGTGAGAGTTGGACAGTGAAGAAAGCTGAGCGCCACAGAATTGATGCTTTTGAACTGTGGTGTTGGAGAAGACTCTTGAGAGTCCCTTGGACTGCAAGAAGGTCCAATCAATCCATCCTAAAGGAGATCAATCCTGGGTGTTCATTGGAAGGACTGATGTTGAAACTGAAACTCCAATACGTTGGCCACCTCATGTGAAGAGTTGACTCATTGGAAAAGACCCTGATGCTGGGTGGGATTGGGGGCAGGAGGAGAAGGAGATGACAGAGGATGAGATGGTTAGATGGCATCACTGACTCGATGGACATGGGTTTGGGTAGACTCCGGGAGTTGGTGATGGACAGAGAGGCCTGGCGTGCTGTGGTTCATGAGGTCGCAGAGAGTCGGACACGACTGAGCGACTGAACTGAACTGATGGACAGGGAGGCCTGGCATGCTGCAGTCCATGGGGTCACAAAGAGTCAGACATGACTGAGAGACTGAACTGAACTGATTTTGACACCCTTTCAAATTATGTAATATTTAACTTAGATGGATAGCTCTTATATTGAATTGCAAGAAGTTTTAGGTTTAGGGAAACTTTGAAGCAAAAGAAGAGTTATAACATCAACTCATTACAGACCAAAAAGTTTTTAAGACTCTCATTCTAGTAAGTTAAAGGTCACAAAAGAAAAGAAATATATACATATATTTGAGCATATGTATAGTTAAGAATACTGTTTCTTTGGTTATATCATAAAATATAAATTCCTTAATAGAAATAACCTGTGACCTGTGAGCAGTTTTCTAAGAGATACTGAGATGCCGTCTCCCAGGTTCAGAGTCCTAAACATTCCCACCAAATAAAATAACTCTCTACTTTCAGGTTGACTATATTTTTTAGTCGACAGTTTTGGTGACCAACACGAAGGGACCCAGAGCAGAATTCTCTTCTCCACCTGAACTCCATGAGCAACCAGAGCCATGGTACCCGCAGAGGCCCCCTGTGCTCTTCCACTTCCTGGGGAGTTCGGGTTGGATTTGAGGAAGTCTCTCCTGGTCCTCAGATCTGTGGCTGAGATCCTGATTTTTTATTTGGTGGGGGTATAGCAGCTACCTGCCCCCTCTCAGTAAGGTACTAGGGGGTGGTCGGTGGGAAGACACTGGGAAATACCCACCCAGGCTCGGTTGGAAGATACCAAGAGAATTCCCACCCAGTTGAAAGACACTGAGAGAGGAAGGGAGTCAGTTAAGAACACCCAGGGCTTGGTTGAAACATACCAAGAAAACCCCTACCTGTGGAAAGGCACAGCGGGGGGCAGGCTCAGTTTTTACTGAGAAAACCCATGGCTTGGTTGAAAGACACCGAGGTGGCTCTGTTGTAGAAAAATGTAAGAAATGGAGCTCATACTTGAAAGTACCTAGTTAACTGGAGAAATTAAATCTCGCCCTAAATATTGAGGGGCGCTATTACGGGCAGTTAAAAACTAAAAGCTGTCCTGGTAAAATCTTAAGCAAGGCCTTATAGAGAGAAGCTCAGATTTCTGTGTCTTTGAGATGTAAATATCCTATCTGGTCATCCTAGGTTGTTCCATTGTGTGATTTTTTGTTTTTATTAGGCCTATAAGAGGTCTTTTTGCATTCTTAATTGGTGGCCAAACGATGACCCTTTTAAAATTAGAGAAACCAACAAATTATTAAATCTAGAGTGCTCTTACTGTAAACAGCTCTTTTGTTGGTAACCTATAGAACAAAAGTCAAATAACTTATGAACTCTTCTGAACGAGAAAAACCAATTTAGGAGGCTTCATTGAGGCCTTCTCAGTGGGTGTTACAGATACTAATAAGAGCAAGTAAGAATATCAGCAAAAAAACTTGGGGGAAAAAAAAAGATCTAGCTATTATTTCAATGAGGTAAAATTCTTTGGATGGTTATTTAAAATGGAATAAATAAAACAGAATTTATGATGATTAAAACAATATTTCATATTACTACCCTACCTAAAGTTGGCTTCCCTGGTGGCTCAGACCATAAAAAATTTGCCTGCCAATGTGGGAGACCCAGGTTTGATCCTTGGTCAGAAAGACCCCTTGGAGAAGGGAATGGCAACCCACTCCAGTATTCTTGCCAGAATTCCTTGGATAGAGGAGCCTGGCAGGCCTCAGTCCATGGGGTCACAAAGAGTCGGACACGAATGAATGACTAACACTTTCCACCTGTGACCACCCCTATGTCTTGACAACTAATCAGCTGCTTGGCTTTATTTCTTGGTGTTTAATTTACCTGACATAAAAATGGCAATAGCTACATTGGTCTCATACTAAACAAAGGTTCCTTAATAAGAAATGGAGCTTGATCTGAATAAACAATTTAAATATAATTTATAAGTTCAAGCTTGTCTAGGCAACATTTAAGAAAAACTATCTGCTTGGAATTAAATGATCCAGTGAGAATCTTACATGTCTCCAACCACCTCAGTACTCTAGATTTAGATTCAAAACTCAGTTCAGTTCAGTCGCTCAGTTGTGTCTGACTCTTTGCGACCCAATGAATTGCAGCACGCCAGGCCTCTCTGTCCATCACCAACTCCCGGAGTCTACCCAACCCATGTTCATCGAGTCGGTGATGCCATCCAACCATCTCATCTTCTGTCGTCCCCTTCTCCTCCCGCCCCCAATCCTACCCAGCATTAGGGTCTTTTCCAATGAGTCAACCCTTCCCATGAGGTGGCCAAAGTATTGGAGTTTCAGCTTCAACATCAGACCTTCCAATGAACACCCAGGATTGATCTCTTTTAGGATGGATTGATTGGATCTCCTTGCAGTCCAAGGGACTCTCAAGAGTCTTCTCCAACACCATAGTTCAAAAGCATCAATTCTGCGGCGCTCAGCTTTCTTCACCGTCCAACTCTCACATCCATACATGACCACTGGAAAAACCATAGCCTTGACTAGACGGACTTTTGTTGGCAAAGTAATGTCTCTGCTTTTAAACATGCTATCTAGGTTGGCCATAACCTTCCTTCCAAGGAGTAAGCGTCTCTTAATTTCATGGCTGCAGTCACCATCAGCAGTGATTCTGGAGCCCAAAAAAATAAAGTCTGACACTGTTTCCCCATCTATTTCCCATGGAGTGATGGGACCAGATGCCATGATCTTAGTTTTCTGAACGTTGAGCTTTAAGCCAACTTTTTCACTCTCCTCCTTCACCTTCATCAAGAGGCTCTTTAGTTCTTCTTCACTCTCTGGCATAAGATTCAAAACTGGACACACATTAATGCACTTATAATTGTTAATAGCTGCTGTTGTTCCTATATAAGACTCCCTGGAGAAGGAAATGGCTACCCACTCCAGTATTCTTGCCTGGGAAATCCATGGACAAAAGAACCTGTTGGGCTACAGTCCTCGGGGTTGCAAAAGAGTCGTACGCGACTTAACAACTGAGCACGATTATATGAGTCTAAAGGATCAGGAAAACTATTAATAGTCAAGAAACATACAACTTTCAAAGATTACATAAATATTTTGAAGGCCCTGACTGTGTTTTTATATCAATAAATTTAAATTACTTTTACATGATTTACTGCTTTCCCACATATGGTTTGGTTTTGTTGTTGCTATTGGCTGTTTTCATCAAGGTTTGGGGAACATTATCATTACTTGACAGAGTGTATGACTTATTAAGTATCCATGGTTTTAGTCTTGCTCTAGAAATTACTGAACAACCTGATTTTAAATAGAGTCGATTTCCCCAAATCTACCTCCTGACTTTTCTATTTACATGCTAAGAATAAATCAGTTCTTTAAGAGTATTATTTATTTGCTTTTTGGGGGCAGTATTTTCAAGTCTGATTTCACTTCCCAGAAGGTTAGTATCCCAACACTCACATTTCCTCTAAAATATGCCAACTTTTAAAATTTCTTCCCCATGATAGCTTTTCACATATATGAATTATAGACTTGCTGATCTAAAACAATATAATTCAGACATGCAATATGTAAGAAAGTATTTACTCTTTTTACAAAGCTAAAAGGGAAGATCAGCTTGAATGATAACTAGGAGACAGGAACTACTTACTGGAGAGCTGGAATGCAAGCTCCTTAGAAGATAATTATCATAAGGCCTCTGGCAGCTGATTGTTAGTGCTAATCAATGAACATCTGCATATCTACATAACTGGAATATTTAAAACATTTAGATTTGGGTAGAAGCCTATAGTATCTAAAATTTTCTTCCAGATGTATTCTAGAGTAACTATTCTTGTTAACATAGTTGTTAATCTAAATTGGACTTTTCATCTCAGTTTTCTGGGACCAGATCGTCTATGCTCTAAAGATACACTAATAATGTAGCCACTAACCAAATGTAGCTTAGCTTACATTAATTAAAATTAGATAAAATTTGAAAAGTCATTTTCTCAGTATCAATAGTCACATTACAAGTGCTCAGTACTTCATGTGTCTATGGCTACTTCATTGGAGGAGAGTGAAGTCAGAACATTTCTCTCACTGCAGAAAGTTCTACTGGATGGAACTCCTCTATAACTTCCATGTTTTAAAGCTTATTTAAATAGCTGAAGTGCATTTTTTTTCCCTCATCTGTTACTGCCCAAATCAGGTTATTAAAAGGAAGACATCAGGGAGACTCAGGACTCAAATTTCATCCTACCCATTCCCAACCCAACAGTAGTGCCAGCCCAAACTCAGGAGGCTTCAGTCTGCACTAAAACACCTACAAAACACTTGATTTTATATATACTACTCGCAAACAGTCAGACACGACTTAGCAACTGAACAACAACAATACTAATCCCAGGAGACACATGTTTCCCTTGCTTTTCTCTGATCTGGACGTCTCATAGGAGATAAGGTCATTTCCAACGATGATTTGGACCTATTTCCCAGGTGGCTTCAGTAATTTGGATGGACTCTGCCCCCAGCCTAAGTGATGGTTCTTTCCTCTGTGCTTTTGTAAATGCATCCTGTGCTTGTGCTCAGTCGCTAAGTTGGATCTGACTCTTTTGCAGTCCCATGAACTGCAGCCCGCTAGGCTCTTCTGTCCGTGCAATTTTCCAGGCAAGAATACTGGAATGGGTTGCCATTCCCTTTTCCATGGGATCTTCCCAACCCTGAGATAGAACCTGTTTTATTCCTGCTTTGGCAGGTGGATTCTTTACCACTGAGCCACCTAGGAAGCCTAAATGCAGCTGTGCTCAGTCGCTTCAGTCATGTCTAACTCTTTGTGATCACATGACTGTAGCCTGCTAGGTTCCTCTGTCCATGAAATTCTCCAAGCAAGAATACTGGAGTGGGTTGCCATTTCCTTCTCCATGGGATCTTCATGACTCAAGGATTGAACCCGCATCTCTGTCTCCTACATTAGCAGGCAGGTTCTTTACCACTAGCGCCAATTATAAAGCCCAAGTGCATCTAACCTGTGTTTAAACATGTGTTATTTGTAATTATGTATTTGTGTGTCTGCCACCTCCACCAGATTGTAATTGAATCTTTGTGCCTCTTAGAGTCTTTATATGGTACCTGGCATAAGCCTGGTATGAATTCCATAATGATGAAAAAAATGAATGAATAAATTATCTGGGACTCAACCACTCCCAGATTTTCTACAAGTAGTTACCTTTTCTCAAAACCCTGAGGTAATCCATTCGTTCCTTCTCCTCTCCTGTGTTAGTTCCCACTCACAGTCACTAGGAAGTGTCCTCATACAGACAAAGTGGTTTCTTTACTTTATTTGAATATGTATTTATATTCATGAAGTGTTTAGCTTAACAGTGGGATCCTGGTTTTCCTGACAGTGGCCAATTCATAAGTCAAAATTCTGCTTTCCCTCTGTCTGTGCCATGAATGATATGGTTCTATGCTCCTGTAGTCCACCTGCAGGTCTCGTGGATTGGAGTCTTCAGAGCAATAGAGTTGAATGGAATAGAGTCACGGGATGGTTACATAATTATAGCCTGCCTCCCCCTGTTCCTGCCTTTCAGCTCTACAGACCTTGCTATAGTTGTATTTTCTCTGGAAGCACAGAGCCCTAACCACTGGACCACAAGGGAAGTCCATATATTGTCTGATTACTGCTTTCAAGGGACCAAAAAGTCATTTCTTAGTCAGTCTTCAGGTAAGAGCATATAGTTAAAATCTCAAGTATTGGGCTTCCCTTGTGGCTCAGCTGGTAAAGAATCCACCTGCAATGCAGGAGACCTGGGTTTTATCCCTGGGTTGGGAATATCGCCTAGAGAAGGGAAAGGCTACCTATTCCAGTATTCTGGCCTGGAGAATTCTTGGGGTTGCAAAGAGTTGGACATGACTGAGTGACTTTCACTTTCACTTTCAAGTATTTATAGACTCAGAAATAAGAATTTAGATGCATGGGAAAATGGGGAGAAAAAGAGAAATAGGGACAAAGACAGACAGACGTTTGAAATTCTCCTAATACACACAGGAAAAACAAAGGAAAATTAAATTCCAAATTGGTACTTTTCCCACAAATTACAGTTCATAATAGTCCATAGATTTTGAAATGCTGCTATTTTCCACAGTTCATTTTATAGATGAGAAAAACTAAATGTAAATGTACTTAAAATGTAAGGTAACAATCATTGGGATTTTCCAAATAAGTTATTGACCAAAACTTAATTTTCCAAAACAACCTGAAAAAACAGTGGTATTTTTCAAAGTACATGTTATTAGAAACTGTATATGGTTCACACATCAGTGTGCTTTCCTCCAACTCAAAGTAGGCAAAACAATATTATTTCTTTCTTTTAAAAGCCTCCACCTCTTGAGGCAAATTATAAATAATCATTGGTCCTCCACAAAAATAATGCTCAGGCTTATTTTTCTCACTGTCTTATTTTTTGCTTCATATTTCTAGAGTCATACCATAGGGGTTCACAGGATGTGTACTGTTTAATAATAGAAAGCACAAGTATAGTGAAAATGTTTCCAGGTTCTTTTCTCTTCTCAGGGTAAAATTTTCAGCACTCTGGAGAGTGCCAGGAGCTTGCTTGATGTGACAATAATAGACTCTATAATAAGAAATCCTGGTTCTTTAGATGTGGTTTTATTTATTTTCCACCATTCCTATGAGGTAGGAGAAGGTACAGCTTTCTGAAGTTTAATAAGACATCCAGATACAGAATATAATTGAACCAGGGAAATCGTTTAGGCTCACTGACTCCTGCTCTACCAAAATTAGAGAAGACAATGAACCCTGATGTATGCTTGGGTCCAGTGAGGTTTGAGTTTATATCAGGTCACTGCATCTTGACCTTATGGGGAGAATGTCAAGGTACATTCGACTGGGACTATATTATTCACTCAAAAAAAAATTCATTGAGTCCAGAACTTAGATATTAGATATGTCTTTACAAGAAAAAGATAATGTTTTTAGATGACCAAATCTTAGTGTCAGCTCTGCAAGGATTAAATCTGCAGTGGCTGTGTTTCTTTTTTGTCCCTAGTCCTGTGTTTTTTTCAGCAGCATCTTTCACAGGAGTATCTTGCCCATAGAGAATGAACAGTCTCTCTAAGGCAAGTGCCCAGGAGGACTCAAAGAATGAGAGGTGGTCTGTTCTGAAGATATGATGAATGTGGCCTTAAGGAACTGGTTTATACTACAAAGGGCTTCCTATTTAGTCAGGGAGTTGGATACAGGCTCCACTGTGGAAATATGATCTCTTTTAAAACATCTGTACAAACAGCCCTTTCCTATGATCATAGAGTCACATCGTGAGACACCATCATCCTTCTACCTCAATAGACTATTTTGTTGAGGTCAGGTTTGAATTTGGGCTTCCCTTGTGGCTCAGCTGATAAAGAATCTGCCTGCAATGCGGGAGACCTGGGTTCGATCCCTGGGTTGGGAAAATCCTCTGGAGAAGGGAAAGGCTACCTACTCCAGTGTTCTGGCCTTGAGAACTGCATGGACTGTATTGTCCATGGGGTCGTAAAGAGTCAGACACAACTGAGCGACTTTCACTCACTTGAATTTAGGGGTGGGGAAGTCACCTGTCAGGCTGATTCTATACTGGTGCAGACAAAGGTAGAGAGGCACTCTTAGTCTTAAGGAATGATGTCTACCTCTTTGCAGTTGTGTAAGTTGTAATTGTGGTCTCAGAAGCACAGAAGCTGACACTTTCTAGTTCTGATTTATGACCATTTTCCAACCTTGACTTGACATTCAATTCCTCTAACTGTAAAGGGAGATAAAACATTTACCTCACAGGGTACTGCTGTGAAATAAGCTAAAACTGTGATGCATCTTTCAAATACTGGGTGTTTATTGTTGATTAAGTATCTATTTATTCATGTATTCACCTAACTAATATTTGTTATGAGCCATTAGTCATTTCCCTTATCTGTACCAAAGAGTCAGAAGGTTATAGAAATTTGCAGGTTATCACATTGCAGATCTTTGGATTTATGCCTGTCTCTCAAGCAGTTCTTAAGGGTATATAGTCCATCTGTGGACTTGATGGTAAACAGACCAAAAGGAGATCCCCTAAAATCACATAGCCGGTAAGTTCCTGGACAAGATTGTAATCATAGTGTCAGACTCCAGGGTGCTCTTTTACCTCTCTTCTTGTCCTACTCTGCTCCATAAGTAGCTACGAGAGGACTAGACAGCTGCTCAAAATGAGGACAGTGATTGGTTTATTGAAATTTTACAAGAAATTTGTACCCAGGGCTGTCATGCCTATGGTAAGAGTTCCTCTTCTGAGTTTAAGCTTCTTAAGTTTAACTAGGTAAACTCAGGTGTCTTCCAGCCCTAAAATGCTATGGTATATAATTCTTTCACACATTGCCCTTACCACCAGTCCAAAAAAATATTTGAGTGTCTACTCTGGATTTTCCAACTCCAAAGGGTGCATAGAGTTTGGGGATGATAACCAAGTCGAATAACGTCCAAACTCATTGTCCTTGTCTGCCCTATAGCAGGCATACTTCAAGTTTCTTTGCAGTGAACAAGTTCTCTGCCTAACATCTAAAAACCAAGACCTCAAACATAGACTGATTCATATACAGTCCATAGGCTCAGATATGCACTATAAACTCATATAATTAAAGAAATAGTATTTCTCAAAACATAGGCATACATGCAACCATACTCACAAAGCAAATAATACGCAGTCACAGCTGTAGCTTAATTACATATCCATTTGGGGGAAGTCCATTAGATAAGTGGTAGAAGAGAAGGTGAAGAAGAATCAGCAGTGACTCATACATTATCCTCTTCTGCATAGAAGTACTAATAGATATTCTATAGTTATTCAATGACCAAAAAGGAGTAGTCATCCTGATGATGGAATTTCAACCATGATCCCCAAGTTAGCTCTGTTGTTGTTCAGTCGCTAGGTCGTGTCTGACTCTTTGCTACCCCATGGGCTGCAGCACTCCAGGCTTCCCTGTCCTTCACTACTATCTCCCAGAATTTGATCAAACTCATGTTCACTGAGTCGGCAATGCTCTACCCTGACACAAAGTAATTACACATAAAGTCACATAAGCCCCTGGATCTTGGTTGGCTTTCTTGTTGCTAGGCAGAATTTGCATTCTGTTTCTGGCTTGGGGACTGATTGTGTGACATGGGGCATACTCTTTGCTTTTTTATCACACCTGAAAAATGAGACATTTGAGAAAATGAAAAGATTGGAACTAGGTAAACTCAGATCTCTCCCAGCCCTAGAATGCTATGGTATATAATTCTTTCACATGTTTCACTGTGCCCAGATTTCACTTCAGAAAGCTTCTCCCCAAGGTAGTAGGGCTTCTCTATCCCAATTATTTAAGCTCAAATTTTAGGCTTTCTCAGCTTACTATGGAAGGTACCACTAGTCTAGGTGGCAGTAATAGTAAAGAAGCCACCTACCAATGCAGGAGACATAAGAGATACAGGTTCAATCCCTGGGTCAGGAAGATCCCCTGGAGAAAGAAATGGCAACCCACTCCAGTATATTTGCCTAGAGAATCCTGTGGACAAAGGAGCCTGGCAGGCTACAGTTCATGAGGTCACAAAGAGTTGGACACAACAGTATGCATGCACATGGCAACTGAATTATTGCCTTGATATTTCTTATTGAAGATGTTTGTATCTATTAATACTACTGAGCTGTGCAACTTGAGGCAGTGATTGGTGAAGCAAACAGACTTCCATTTTGAATAAATCTTTCTATGTTTGAGCAGTTCCTAACTACTTTATATGATAAAAGAGTCTGGAAATGTTTCTACATGAGAAAGTGACTAGACCTTTGCTTTACTAGTAATAGCTATTTATAACTTTTATTCTTTTAAGTTTAGTTTACTGGAAATAAAGTCTAACCTGAGGCTTCAGGAAAATGCCTGGAGCTTTAAAATCTTCACAGTTTTCTAAATCTCCTCTGAACTTTCAAGTGCAGGGGTCTTGGTTTCAATTCAGCATCTGTATGTAACTTTCCTCCTCAAAGGTAAAGGTAAAACTGTAGCATCTCTGTGTCTCAAGCATGTGCCTGTGAAATATGGGACGCTTACTACTGGGAAATTTGCCAAACAAAGCATAAGTTAGAACTTTGTCAGGAGAAAACCCATAAATTATTTGACTCAAGTTTTCAAGAGTCTACATATAGCTATATCAAGTCAACAAGCATTTTTTAACCCTTTTCAGTGTGCCCAATACTGTGTTTCGTATTCACTGCTGGGGACTGAAACAAAATAAGAACTGAAAATACTGATTCTTGGACTTCCCTGGTGACCCAGTGATTGAGAATCCACCTGCCAATGCAGGGGACATAGGTTTGAGTCCTTGTCGGGGAGGATTCCACATGCTGTGGGACAACTAGGCCTATGCACCACAACTACAGAAGCCTGTACTCTAGAGCCCATACTCTAAAAGAGAATAGCCCCCCACTCACCACAACTAGAGAAAGTCCCTGTATAACAAAGAAGACCCAGCACAGCCAATAATAAAATAAATAAATAAATAATTTTTAAAAAATGTCTCAACATCATCATTCAACAACAAAAAATTTTTTTTCAAATACTGCTTCTTTTTTAAGGAGAGAAATCCACATAGAAGTAGATGCCTACACCCTCAGCCAAATCCTATTTAAATTATCTCCTGCCATGGGGCCACCCATGACTTAAAGGAAGTAGAGATGAGTGTGTGCTCTGAGATGGTTTAACTGTGGCCTGCTCAGTAAAGATTCTCAGCCCCAAGCCTGTTTTCTGAGTTTCCTCTTTCCCCAGTTCTCCCACAGCTGGGTCAACTAATTTCATCTTCTGCAGATCCAGCCTATTTATTTTCAGAGCAATTTGAGTTTTAGAGGCTATAAATAAGTGGCCTCTGGCCCAATGCCTCCATTCATTCAGGATTATTATAACAGTCCTTTTCAGATATGGGGCATAGGCAGTGTGTCCTGGGCTACCCTCACTATGATCTAAACCAGAGCCATTTTCTACTCTTTCCAGATTTTGACTTCCTTATCTCAGCCTTAATCTTACCCCCAATTCCAGCTAATAGCAATTTATCAAAAATCAGTTCTCTGAAGAAGCAATTTTCTGAATGACTAATTCACTGAATTTAATACATTTATCAACATACCAACAATTTTTTTAGAGAAATTTCTTTTTGAGTATATTAAATGAATTTGGATACATTCTTTTTGAATATATATTTGAAAATATATTTTAGTTGAATATGATCAAGCATATGTTGTTGTTTAGTTGCTAAATCATGTCTGACATTTTTTTTGACCCCATGGAATATATTTCTTATAAACTTATTCTTCATAAAAATATTCATAAGAAAAATGAATGACCCTTATGACCCCCAGCATTTAATAAATTGAGCATTATTTAAAATAAAGCTAGAGTGAAACATTAATAAATTCAAGAAAACTGTTGATCTGTCTGAGCTTTTGATAATCAGTAGCTTGTTTAAATGGTTAAATTTGACAAATTGATCTTTTAGTAAACGAGCTTTCTGCAAAATAAATTTTGGTGAAAGAATCAAGATTCACCACGGTGCTGTGTCTGTGTTTCCATGGACAGACTGATGGCTAACCTTCCTGGATTTCTATTTCCTCCACCACCCAACTGTGGCTGAACTCAGCTGCATCTGGCCCCAGGTGTTGAAGGGGGAATGGATGCCACTTCCTGAATAGCTGAGATTTACTCATGTGACTGAAATGCCTTTGCTGGCTATCTTATATCATCAATGTACTCAACTCCCCCTCTCCTCACTCCCTCCTGCTCAGCCTCACTGGCAAATTTCAAGATACAACAGAGCCAAAGGCCTGTCCTCTTTTTCTTTCAAACTTGCAGTTTTTAAATGTTTCCTTATCTCTCACAGTAATGCCAGAGTTCTAAGAAATCTTGAAACCCACAGGGAAATATCAACTTCCTGTGTTGAAAAAAATTTTACAGCTTTTAGCAGAATAAGCTCTGTTGGAAGATGTCTTATTGTTTGGAGTATGATGGAAGTAGCTGGGCAGGAAAATAAGTAATTGTAACACCAATTGGACTCTTTTAGGTTGAGAATTACTCCTTACTCTCTTCTAAAGACAAATGCGTATTTCTAAGAAACTTGTGCTAGGAAGTAATCACATCTTTTAAAACATAGTGCATATCACGATATTCAATTCTGAGTGCTATCACAACAACATATGACTTCCATGCTCTTGCATAAAAGGACTTCAAATCATTATCTTTATTTCTCTGATTAGCTCTTAGTTAAGGTGTTAGTTCCACATCAAATATCTTTTTTTTTTCAGCTGTGCAGAGCCTGAGTTGTGGCTTACAGACTCTTAGTTGTAGCATGTGGGGTCTAGTTCCCTGACCAGGGATCAAACCCGGGCCTCTTACATTGGAAACACAGAGTCTTAGCCACTGGACCACCAGGAAACTACCACATCAAAAGTCTTAAACAAAAAAGTCTGTTTTAATCTTGAAGCTTCTCACTCCCACTAACACCAAATATATTAACTTCATATTAAAAATCTTAAAGCAAGTAGACATTTCTGGTATGGTAGGGAACATTTGAAAACAGTCATTAGTTATAAGAAAAATGAAATCCTAAATATTTGGAGACCAACAGAACTGAATTAATTTAAAAATACAGCAATTCAAACAATAAAACCTTATCTTGTTGGCACTCTTGAAAAATGCTACTTGAAAAATCTTTATTTCTCAAATCAAAATTGTGTAGTGATTGTTGATCTGCAACATTTATAATGTACAGTTATCTGAAAAACAAGTATACATTGAGCAACAAGAACATCAGTTCTTTAGAGTATTATCTGTCAGACTGTGGCCACATGAATGGAAGAGACAGCTCACATGAATAGCAACAGGCCTTGGGGTCTAGTGAATGCACTTTGATAGTCTGCAGTGACCATCTCCCAAGGGCATCCATGTTGTTTTAAATATATTTTAATGGGGGGAAAAAATCTCTCTTGCAGCCATTATGTTGTTGCACTTAACTGCCTCTTTGAGGTTTTGCCTAGAACAGTGACTGACCATTAGAATTACCTAATAATGCCCAGTCCCCACCTAGACTAATTAATTAAAAATTTCTGAGTGTGATATCCTGGTATTTGTATTTTTTTTAATTTTCCTGAAGAACTGCTGGTGCCTATCTAGATTTGAGAGCCACTGGTTTAGAGTATAATATCTGTTAAATGCAAAAAGTAAAATAGTTATAGGATTTTTCCACCTGCTTTTTCAGCCCTTGGGCTTGGTTATTAGCTTTCAAAGTCCTACTTTTAAAATCCTGTATATGACATTAGATTAGCTCAATAGGTGGTGTGCTTGGGTTTGCTTGGAATTTATTTGGACATATGGCCTAATAGCATGCAGTTAAGCTAACAAGTGTTTTTTTCTTTTTTACTCTATATGAATAATCTTAGCCTTAAGTGCTTTTACAGAATTGGATATTGACACTTTGGATTTAATTTACCTAGGCACAACAGTTTTGATCTTGAAATAGTCAAAATTTAGTGTTAATTATTAATTTAAATATTAAATTTGAAGCATTGTAATTTCTAAAAGAAAGATGGGAAAGAGAGATTAATCTGGGGTGGTATTAAAGGGCTATTTGCAGAATAAAAGGGCCTACTTGATGAAGCACCTGATGAAAGAATGATCTCCATTTTTCTTAGTCATAGTAAGACTCACATAATTCTCATCAGCATAAAGGTTAATCATTAATGAGCAATTGTCTCTACATTTAGTGAAATTAGGTACAAAGAGCGTCACAAAATGCTTTAAGAAGATTCAGCAAATGGATTTGCCATGGTTCCTTGAACACACTTGATATTAATGAAAGCAGATATCTAGTTAATAAAAATCACTACCTTTGTGAGTTATCTTTTTAATATTTCCATTCTGTGTGAATGGCAACCCACTCCAGTACTCTTGCCTGGAGAATCCCAGGGACGGGGGAGCCTGGTGGGCTGCCGTCTATGGGGTTGCACAGAGTCGGACATGACTGACGCGACTTAGCAGCAGCAGCAGCATTCTGTGAGAGCAGTCAGCACCATGCTGGTGTGGTCCTGTAACAGTAAGCTGAGCATGGCATCTTGTATGCAGATAGAGCTCTGGGGTGAGGGGCGGAGGAAAGGATGACAGCTAAGTCAAAGAATGTGTCATAATAATCTCAATTATTCTTCATGTAAAAGGAAATTTAAATGTGGCATTACATGGAATAATATTGATTTATTTCTATAAATTATGTGAATAATAATTTAATGTAGTTACATAAGTGTAGAAATAAATAGTGTAGAAACAATTCTCTTGCAGAAAGGACAGTTTTCCAGCTTACTTAATTTTGTTTTGTGCCATATTTGTGTTAAATGGCAACAGTGGGGGTTTGGGAAATGAGCATCAGTTCAAATAGCAGGAAAAAAATCTTTCTGCCAAGCAATAATTATTTGGGTTTTTCTGGTACAAAATAACACATGCGGTTAACTCCCTGGCAGTAGACTTTCAGAATAAAAGTTCAGCCCCTTAAGGAATGGTATATCACTGATGCTTTCAAGTTTAACCAATAGGAAAACACACACTCACTTTATCAGAGGAGTTAATGAACAAGGACTAGCTAATGTAAAAACTGTGCAACAACAAAAATATTTATATTCATTTACCATACAATCCTAAACCTTTGATTTTATAGAATATATGTGAGAGTTGGGAGTATTTTGTGGGTTTTTTTTTGTTTGAGTGTTTCAACCAAAAAGATGATTAGAAAACATACACCCTAACATTTACATCTTGGAATTTTTAAATGTAAAGAACGCTGTGATAGTATGAAAGGATGAACAACAGAGTCATAAGTCATACACTCCCTGATTTCAAAACTTACGATAAAGGCACAGTAGTCAATAGAGTGTGGTGCTAGCATAAGGATAAAAATATAGATAAGTGAAACAGAGTTGAGTCCAGGAAGAAAAAATCTTTACATTAATGGACAATTGATTCTTGAAACAAAACCAAACAATTCAATAGGGAAAAGATAGGCTTTTCAAAAAATGGTGCTGAGAGTTGGATATTGATATGTTAAAAAAAAAACTTAGACCCTTACTTTATACCATAGACACAAGTTAACTCAAAACAGGTCAAAGATATAAATGAACTTAAACTACAAAACTTGTAAAGGAAAATATGGGCAAAAAATCTTTATAACTTTAGATTAGACAAAGAGTTCTTAGATATGATATTAAAAGCATAATTCATAAAAGAAAAAATTGGTAAAGTTGAACATGAAAATAAATAATTAAATAGGTTTGAAATTAAAATATACTTGCTCCTTGAAAGAAAAGTTATGACCAACCTAGACAGCATATTAAAAAGCAGAGATATTACTTTACCAACAAAGTACTTTTCCATCTAGTCAAAGCTATGGTTTTTCCAGGAGTCATGTATGGATGTGAGAGTTGGACTTTAAAGAAAGTTGAACACCAAAGAATTGCTGCTTTTGAACTGTGGTGTTGGAGAAGACTCTTGAGAGTCTCTCGGACAGCAAGGAGATACAACCAGTCCATCCTAGAGGATATCAGTCCTGAGTGTTCATTGGAAGGACTGATGTTGAAGCTGAAACTCCAATAGTTTGGCCACCTGATGTGAAGAGCTGACTCATTGGAAAAGACCCTGATGCTGGGAAAGATAGAAGGCGGGAGGAGAAGGGGACGACAGAGGATGAGATGGTTGGATGGCATCACTGACTCAATGGACATGAGTTTGAGTAAGCCCAAGAGTTGGTGATGGACAGGGAAGCCTGGCGTGCTACAGTCCATGGGGTTGCAAAGAGTCGGACATGACTGAGTGACTGAACTGAACTGAAATTTATAAAAGAAAGTAAATAGATAACCATGTGCTCCAAAAGGCAAGACTAAGAAAATTAATAAAACAGCCACACACTGGGAGAAAATATTTGCAAATTAGTCTTCTGATTAAGAAACTTGCATCCATGATCTACAAAGAACTCTCATAAACCATTATGAAGATAAAAACAACTAAAACTTTAAAATGAGCATAATATTTGAAAAGATACTTAACTAAATAAGATACAGAATGATTAATAAGCAATGATCCTTAACATTATAGGAAGTGCAAATTAAAGCCACAATCAGATACCACTACACACTCACTAAAATGGCTGCAATTTAAACAAAATAGTAATAAATGTTGGCGAGGATGTAAAGAAAATGGAACATTCCACATTGCTGGTAGGAATGTAAAATAGTATTCCCACTTTGGAAAAAAGTTCAATGGTTTCCAAAAAAGGTAAACATAAGTTTATACAATCCAGCAATCCTAGGATTATAGCACAAGAGAAATGAAAATATATAACCGAAGACATGTACATGAATGTTTATAGCAGCACTATTTATGAGAGCCCCAAACTGCAATCCAAATATCTACCAAGTAGAGAATGGATAAAAATTGTGGTATACTGAAGCAAAACAAGATTCTATTCAGCAATGAAAAGGAATGAACTACCAATAGATACTACCACATGAAACCAATTCAAAAAAGTATGCAAAGTGAGAGAAGCCAGACCCAAAAGACTATATACTGTATAATTCCATTTATATGGAATGTCCATAAGATTTGAATCTATGTAAATAGCAAATTAGTGGTTGCCAGGGGCTGAAAGCCAGAATAGGGATTATCTACAAATGGTCATGAGGAAACACCTTGGGGTGGGAGGAGTGATGGAAATGTTCTAAAACTAGATTGTGGTGATGGTTGTATAACTCAGTTTACTAGAAATCATTGCATGGTGCATTTACAATGGGTGACTTTAGCAGTATGTAAATTATACCTTACTGAAACTGTTTGTAAAAGCAAAAAATAATTGTAGAGCAAGATGTTCTAGCCCATAGCACACTGCTCATACTGGCTTACACAAATATGCATTATAGATTTAAAACCAAAACATCCTTTACCTAAAACTCTTCTTTTCTTTTAATACTTTATTCTCACTTAAGGACCATACTATCAAATATTCATTAAGTAATGATACAACATTGGAGAAACATATAGCAGTCTATTCCAGTATTCTTGCCTAGGAAGTCCCATGGACAGAGGAACCTGGCAGGCTGCAGTCCAAAGGGTTGCAAGAGTCGGACATGACTTAGCGACTAAACAGCAACAACAATACAACATATTTTCTTCCCACACACTTTAAAATTATTTTGTTCCACTGCCATTTCATATCTTTTTACTTTCTAAATACCAGCCATGATCTACCACCCCCATTTACCCTCTGTATTTTATTATTATCTTGTTTTAAAATTCAGGACTAGTGGTGTTTTCTTCTTGTTGTTCGGTCACGAAGTCGTGTCTGACTCTTTGTACCCCCATGGACTGTAGCAGGCCTCCCTGTCCTTAACCATCTCCTGGAGTTTGCTCAAGCTCATGTCCATTGAGTCGTCCCCTTATCCTCTTGCCTTCAGTCCTTCCCAGCATCAGGGTCTTTTCCAATGATTTGGTTCTTTATATCAGGTGGCCAAAGTATCGGAGCTTATATGAATTTGTTATCCACTTCTCCAAAATGGGCTTCCCTGCTGGCTCAGACAGTTAAGAATCTGCCTGCCAGTGCAGGAGGCCCAGGTTTGATGCCTGGGTCAGGAAGATGCCCTGGAGAAGGAAATGACAATGCACTCCAGTATTCTTGCCTGGAGAATTCCGTGTATAGAGGAGCCTGGTAGGTTTACAGTCCATGGTGCTGCAAAGAGTCAGACACAACTCAGCAACTACCACACACACACACCACCGAAATAGCATTTGTTTGGTATTAGTAATTGGGAAAAAGTATACATAACATATACACGTTATGAATATACACACATTATTTGACTTTCTGGTAGAACTTTGAATTAATCCCAGTAACTAATCTCTTTATATACATTGCTTTATCCTGACATGTATAATGTATATAACAAGGAATAACTTGAACAGAGAGACTTGACTTATGAAAGAACAAGGCTACTATAGATGCAGTTTTAGAAACTTTAGTTGTAGCAGAAGAAATGAGTATCTTTAAGAAAATCAAAGCCCTGACTCTAAGCCTTCTTTTTAAACAATGAGATGGGTATTGTAAAAAAAAAAAAAAAAAAAAGCCTTTTCTATCAACTAAAATTTGAATAATTAAGGAACTATGATGAAAACAAGGGAATTGTTTTATAATTTTAATCAGGGATATGTACATACACCCAGTTCCAGTATAGCTCATCTTCTACAACTTTTTTTAAGACTGACTGCCACTATGGGTTATGAGTTAAGACAAAATATAATTTGGTTCATGATAATTTTCACTACTAGGATCTGTTCAGCATGTTAAAAAATTAAGATTCTGGCAAATCTCGTCGTCTGGTGAAAATAATGTCCTAATTTCAAGTTGACAAAATAGTCTAAAGGTGTTTTGGACAGGAATTTATACATGTTTAATACCGACAAAGATACCCCGTGGTAAGCTTTGATGATAGTATTGAAGCGAGTTCACTGGGGAGAAAAAAAACTTTTAAAAGAGATGAAAGTCACTTGAAAAAATACAATATTTACACAATGTAATATTTTGGCATGCAACTATTGAGGACAAAATGTTCTCAAACCATTTAAAATTTTTTAAGGGAACGTTTCCTACTTCAGTTCAGTTCACTCTCTTAGTTGTGTCTGACTCTTTGCAACCCCACGGACTGCAGCACGCCAGGCTTCCCTGTCCATCACCAACTCCCAGAGCTTGTTCAAACTTATGTCCATCGAGTCAGTGAGGCCATCTAACCATCTCATCCTCTGTTGTCTCCTTCTCCTCTCGCCCTCAATCTTTCCCAGCATCAGGGTCTTTTCCAATGAGTCAGTTCTTCGCATGAGGTATTGGAGTTTCAGCTTCAGCATCAGCCCTTCCAATGAATATTTGGGACTGATTTCCTTTAGGATTGACTGGTTGGATCTCCTTGCAGTCCAAGGGACTCTCAAGAGTCTTCTCCAACACCACAGTTCAAAAGCATTGATTCTTTGGTGCTCAGCTTTCTTTATAGTCCAGCTCTCACATTGATACATGACTACTGGAAAAACCATAGCTTTGACTAGATAGACCTTTGTTGGAAAAATAATGGCTCTGCTTTTTAATATGCTGTCTTGGTTGGTCATAGCTTTTCTTCCAAGGAGTAAGCATCTTTTAATTTCATGGCTTCAGTCACCATATGCAGTGATTTTGAAGCCCAAAAAACAGTCTGTCACTGTTTCCACAGTTGGCCCATCTATTTGCCATGAAGCGATGGGACCAGATGCCATGATCTTGTTTTCTGAATGTTGAGCTTTAGGCCAACTTTTTCACTCTCCCCTTTCACTTTCATCAAGAGGCTCTTTAGTTCTTCTTTGCTTTCTGCCATAAGGGTGGTGTCATCTGCATATCTGAGGTTATTGATATTTCTCCCAGCTATCTTGATTCCAGCTTGTGCTTCTTCCAGCCCAGGGTTCCTCATGATGTACTCTGCATGTAAGTTAAATAAGCACGGTGACAATATGCAGCCTTGACGTACTCCTTTTCCTATTTGGAACCAGTCTGTTGTTCCATGTCCAGTTCTAACTGTTGCTTCCTGACATGCATGCAGATTTCTCAAGAGGCAGAATTTCCCAAGGGCTTCTCAAAATCAATTTCATAAGCTGCTGTCCCCACCGTGGGCTCTGAGTGGAAAGAGTATATGTGGGCCTCTTTGCATTGACTCCATCTGGATTAACCTGATTCCCCATCTCATTTCTTACCTGTCAAGGGATCAATGGACTTTTGGGTCTTTATCCTACCTGAAATCTCAGTAGCATTTAACATTATTATATCTCTATTCTAGAAAGTGAAGAAGAACTAAAGAGCCTCTTGATGAAAGTCAAAGAAGAGAGTGAAAAAGTTGACTTAAAACTCAACATTCAGAAAACTAAGATCATGGCATCTGGTCCCATCACTTCATGGCAGATAGATGGGGAAACAGTGTCAGACTTTATTTTTTGGGGTTCCAAAATCACTGTAAGTGGTGACTGCAGCCATGAAATTGAGATGCTTGCTCCTTGGAAGAAAAGTTATGACCAAGCTAGACAGCATATTAAAAAGCAGAGACATTACTTTGCCAACAAAGGTCAGTCTAGTCAAGGCTATGGTTTTTCCAGTAGTCATGTATGGATGTGAGAGTTGGACTATAAAGAAAGCTGAGCATTGAAGAATTAATGCTTTAGAACTGTGGTGTTGGAGACGACTCTTGAGAGTCCCTTGGACTGCAAGGAGATCCAACCAGTCCATCTAAAGGATATCAGTCCTGAGTGTTCATTGGAAGGACTGATGTTGAAGCTGAAACTCCAACACTTTGGCCACGTCATGCGAAGAGCTGACTCATTGGAAAAGACCCCGATGCTGGGAAAGATTGAGGGTGAGAGGAGAAGGAGACAACAGAGGATGAGATGGCTGGATGGCATCATCGACTCAATGGACACGAGTTTGGGTAGACTCCGGGAGTTGGTGATGGACAGGGAGTCCTGGTGTGCTGCGGTCCATGGGGTCACAAAGAGTCGGACATGACTGAGCAACTGAACTGAACTCTTTCCTTGGTTCCCATTACATTCTACATTTCTGATTATTCTCCTCGCTCTTTTGCTTTCTCCTTCGTGGAGTCCTTTATGATCTCTCTTATCTCTGCCCATTCCTTAAGTGTTTGTGTTCTTCAGCTTCCTCTTCTCATTCACATACTCTCCTGATTCAGTCTCATCTCAAATATATAAACAGGCAGATTCTTTACCAGCTGAGCCACAAGGGAAGCCCAAACAAATGTATATTTCAGGTCAAATCTCTCCTGAACCCCAAGCCCCAATATCCAACTTCCTGCTGAATTTCCCTAGCTGGACACTAATCAAGCACCTCAATTCCTGCTTTCCAACACTGAATTGTTAATTTTCTCCTGACCCTTCCATCTCATCCCTCCAAACTTGCTTCTCCTCTGTGTTCCTTCTCTGGAAATAAAACTACCATCAATCTAGTTGACTAAGCCAGATATCTGGTCAACCTTCTTGATTCCTATTTCTCTGTCACAACTCCCATGAAAGCAGTCTCTAAGTCCTTCATCATAAATATATCTTGCTATTCCCATGTCTTACCATAGCCATTGTTTCTCCCCTGATTTAAATCACTATTCTCTCTCCTTCGGTGGGCTCTTTGCTGGTCCTCCTACAAAGTCTGAACCCTTCCAAGATATTTTACTGACCATGGTCTGGAATAAATTTGCAAAAGTGCAATCTTCACCGTATCAACCCTTGGTTTAGAACACTTTGTGGTTCCTTTATCATTCATGTCAGGGTTGAAAGTCCTTAATGTGGCTCAAGTGATTGGTTCCTGTGTTTTCCTCTCTCCTCAATCCTCTCTTAAACTCCTTGCTCCAGTTTTTCTATTAATAATTTTACTTCTTGAATATGTCCATGCTTTTTCTTTCCACCAGACCTTTGAACCCTCTAGTCAAGTGTTCCCTCTAAGAAGCATTTTTAGAGGATCCTTCAAAGATGATCTAGTACTGTGTACTATTATGTGATCTCATGTCTAATGTTTCACCAGTGGTGGTGGTTTAGTCACCAAGTCATGTGCAACTCTTGCCACCTCGTGGACTCTAGCCTGCCAGATTTCTTTGTCTATGGGACTTCCCCAGGCAAGAATACTCAAGTGGGATGCCATTTCCTTCCCCAGGGGATCTTTCCGACAGAGAGATCTAACATACATCTCCTGCACTGCAGGCAAATTCTTTACCACTGAGCCACCAGGGAAGCCCACCAGTAGTGTGTCTCTAAATAATTCTGATATTCATGCTATGATTTCTTACTACTGTCACTTAAGACATGTATACAGGTTATGTGGGACTTGAATATTACATATTTGGGGAGATATCTTTTTTAGGTGTACAAATCATGAATAAAAATAAGGTATAAAAATTAATATTTATTTAGAATAAGAGAAGAAATCACAACAAATGTATCAGTACCCTGGAGATTCAGGCTTCTTTTTTTCTGAGATCTCTAGGCCATTTCCCGGGCACACTTACCTAGAAATGCTTTCTAATTGTAACCTCATTTCTCATCCCCACTCAGGGTGCTTCCAACAATAATCAGTTCTCAGAGTAACCCATTTCTTGTGAGTGGCTCTGGAACATTAAGTTTATGATAGATTTGTTTCCTCCTTGAAGTTTTGATATTTTTAATAGATTTTTACACGTCCTAACCAATGCACATGCTCGTTTGCTTTTTTTAAATTTGTAATTCTGACTAAAGATTTGAAATCAGAGACTAGGGGCTTGTAGCAAGATATTTCTTAATGTCCTTTTCTGAAGTGTTTAATAAATTAACCAGGAATTATTTATTTTGTGTGACATCACAGCTCTATCTTCATTTTCTTGTATCTTCTAAGTCAGTTGTTCCCAAATCAGGCTTTATATAGGAATCATTGGGAGAACTATTTACAAACTAAATTCTTGGTTCCAATTGTAAACCTACTAAGTTAGATTCTCCCACAGTGAGACCAAAAATCTATATTTTTAATAAAATATGCCGGCAATTCTTGTGGAGTCAGTTCAGCACCAATCTAAGATTGGCATTTGAAAACAACTGGTCTAAAGAACTGAAGAAGGCAGGTTGAAGGCCTGACTCATTGAAGAACAAACAGTGCCAATCAGTAAATTAAATGTTCTTCAAACACTTTCATAATAACAGAGAATCATCAGTTCTTGGAACCTAGATGCTCTATTGCGAATTTCTAGGACTGCCACATTAGGATAGCCAACTTATTCTGAAACTTTAATTGATTGGGAAGAGAGAAAAAACACTATGAATTGGCCTAAAATTTTTTTTAAGGACTTTGGAGCATCACCAATTTTCACCCTGTGAAGTCAAAAACATTCATTAGTGCATATGGTTGTCCTATCACCCACTACACAAATAACATACATAAAACAAAAATCCAGGAAAAGTTTAAACTTAAGTATCTGAGTAATTCCATCATTTTATACCCTCCCTGGAATAGTGTCTGGCTAAAACGTGTAGATTTTATTAGCACAAAGAATTTAATCTATTCCTGATGTTGTTATATATGTGTATGTTATTCTCTGCCAGAAATAAAAACACTATCTCAGATATGCCCTTTCCACTTTCACAAGACTCATTTCCTCTGAAGCAAGTGGTTAATTTCTGATAAGTGTTCAAATGGGTGATGTATAACTGCATCATTAGCATTCTCCTCTTTGAGATCTAATAATATCACTAAGACTTTTTAGTTAATATTTTTAAAGATCCTTTGTAATAATGTTTTTAAAAAGAATTGCTTTAGTATTTTCTGTGTGGAATGGAAAGGTTTTGGAGACCTTGACTTCTAAATCAGTCTGAGAAAACAATTTCCACATGTCATATTCTATTGCTTTGCATGTAGTGAAAAGAAAGAATGAAGCAGTCTTTTCATACTCCTTTGAATTTAAGATTTGAAAATTTTCTTTGTGTTTTCTTCAAAAGAGAAATGAGTCACATTAGGTTTTCTCTAAGAATAATGACCTTATTGTTTTAATAAAAATAACATATGATTCTATTTTATAAATTCAAACAATACAGAAAAGTACCAAAAAGAGAAAGACAACTAACCTTAAATTATGCAACCAAGGAAGAACCATAGTTTTCTATGCACACATACAGAGAGAAAGATGGATGGATGGATAAATGGGTGGGTGGAAAATCATTTTATACCCTCCATGGAATACTGTCTGGCTTATAGTAGATACTCAGTAAAAACACAGTAAATAAATGAATTGGATTGAATAATGGAATAAAATAAATTAGCTTTTTTCTGGAACCATACTGCCCAAATTAGAATCTCGCTTCTACCACTTAATATAGTCTGGCCTTGAAAAAGACACTTAACATCTCTGTGACTCAGTTAATTCATCTGTAAAGTGGAGATAATAATACCAGTCACTTTAATCAATGACATTCTTAAGTGATACTGGATTGTGTGTGTGTGTGTGTGTGTGCATGTACATACATGTACAGTGGTGGAAGGCACAATACCTACTAGTAGATTTGGGGCTGATTGCCATGAAACTTGTTAAAGTGCAAGCAGTTTTACCGATCATTGCTTTTGTACCAGCAGTGAACATGTCAGCACAATGAAAATAGCAAACAAAGCTTTCATATTATTATAAAAATTAGTTTTGACTATACAGACCTCCCTCATTTTGAGAACCACTTCTTGCCAAAATAAAATTTACAACCAGAATTCTCAGGACATTTTCAAGTCTTCTTCTTTCTGTACAACTGCTTTTGGAAGTAGGTATCTCCTTTGTTTCTTTTTGTGGTCACTACTCTACATGAGGCTGAGCCCTTTATTTGGTTGTTGCTTGAACTCATGGCTGTTATTTTTTTCCCTCATTTTATTACTGGATGAGAGAGATTCTATGATTGGACTGCATTCCACCACCTTCATCCATAAATATATTTTGGTTTTTGAGTTAATTACAAATAATTGCATTTTTTTTTTAAACTACTAAGGTTGGGGTTTCTCTTCCATTGAATGCAATTTGGGTCAGATAAGGTTTAGTCAGGGGAGCAGAAGCACAATAGTTACGGGATAAGAGACTTGTTTAGAATTGTGGGAAATCTGGGGAAGAGACGAGTTTAGAAGAGAAGTTGGAGGCTCAGATCTGGAGTTAACAATCAGTCAATTTAGGAAGCCACAAATGTCTTGTCCCCAAGTAGGAACAGAAGGGGAATTTGTGTAGAGTTCTATGAAAAACTGTTGCCTGGGAAAGATCTGGGTCAGACTGTAAAGAATTTGCCTGCAAAGCAGGAGAACCGGGTTCAATCCCTGTCCCAAGAAGATTCCTTGGAGGAGGAAATGGAAACCCACTCCAGTATTCTTGCCTGGAGAATCCCATGGACAGAGGAGCCTGGCAGGGCCAAGAGTCCATGGGGCCCCAAAGAGTCAGTTACAACTGAGCAACTAAACTTTTTCACTTTTCACTAAGAAAAACTGTTCCTATGAATAAGTCACAGCTTCTGTGGGTCGGCAGCCAAATATCCAAGGGTGGATCTGAGCCACTGTTGGTGTCAGAAGCCACTGCCAGGAGTCAGGAAGCAAAGTTAGATGTGGAACAAGGGAGTCAGGGGACACAGTGGCACATGCTATGTATCTCTGTTTCTGTCTGTCTCTGTGCCTGCTTGTGAAAGGAGTTCCAGATAGTTGTGGCCACTACCTTTTCTCTACCTTCCAAATACTGAGCAAGCCCTGTTTTGGCCAGTTCTAACCTGGAAGCATACAAGGAAGACATAAAGAAGGTAATTTTCAAGTCAGCTACACAGATAGAGCCGAGTCTGATGACATACACTGTCTTTTTTTAAGGTATAAATATTAGATTTATCAAACGATTATTTAGATAAGGATGTACAGAAAACTTTCCAGAGAATTTTGCCACTGTTTTACAAAAAAAATAATTTTGCAAAAAAATTCCCATTAATTTAGGTAACTCATAATATCTACATAGGCTGTAGAGTTAAATGATTCTTTTATTCAAAAGTATTAAAATTCTTAAAATTATAGTCACATGGAAGTCATCGTTAATTTCTATGACCTGAGGGCTATTTGGTGCATATTCTGAAGATAACTTTGCAATTGTAAAAATTTACAGTAATGGATTATTTTTATCATCAGAAAAAAGTTAACTATAAATTATTATACATACATATATAATACACACATACACAAACACATATATACTCATATATGTAGGATTCTACGTGGTCTTTTAACTATATATAGTGTTCAATAGATATTTCCTATGATTGAAGATTTAAATTAGAACTATATAAGCATCATGTAACTCTCCTCACAGGTTTATTTCTAAACAATGGCTTATAATCTGCTTCATTTTCTTCCCTGCTGTTTTATTTTCCCACCACAGGTGTTTTCACTGAAGAGAAAGCATGGAAGCCTAGGTTTAATATACTTTGAAAGCATAAAAAATGTTCCATCAACAACAATGTCCTATTGATAAAGGGGGGGTGTGTGTATCTTTGAAGGGTCTTGGATCCATAATTTGGGGAGCACATTTTTAAAGGAAAGTCTTATATTTCAATTCCTTTTAGAAGAGCATCCCTGCTTAGATATTTTTTAAGGAACAAAATGTTTTCTTCGAGGCTAGCTTTGCCAAAGTAGAGTCAAAGAATATTGAAATGCAAGAATCAAGAGATACTTTGGGGATCGTATGATTGACCCCCTCTTTATATGGATAATGAAATAAAGGCCTAGAGTGAATATGCTACTTGTCTAGAGTCACATAGTTATTATTTAATGGAGAACAGTGGTTTATTTCAGGGTCTCCTGAAAATGTTCTTTTAAAAATACTTTAGTTTTTTAAGGAACTTCCATACTGTTCTCCATATTGACTGTATCAATTTACATTCCTACCAACAGTGCAGGAGGGTTCCCTTTTCTCCACACCCTCTCCAGCATTTACTGTTCATAGATTTTTCAATGATGGCCATTCTGACTGTGTGAAATGATACCTCATTATGGTGCTGATTTGCATTTCTTTGATGATGATTGATGTTGACCAATTTTTCAAGTGTTTGTTGGCCATCTCTGTATCTTGAGTGGGGGAGGAAGATGAGGGTGGGACAAATTGAAAGAATAGCATTGACATATATGAGTAAAACAGATAGACACAAGGAACCTTCTATATAGCACAGGGAACTCAGCTTGGTGCTCTGTGATAACCTTGAGGGATGGGATGGGGAGGTGGTAAAAGGAAGGCTTATGAGGGAGGGGATATATGTATACATATAGCTGATTCACTTTGTTGTACAAGAGAAACTAACAACTTTGTAAAGCAATTATACTCCAATAAAAATAGTTTAATTAAATAAATTATATTGAACATTTTATATAATATATAATTCTCTCAAGTGTACAATTCAATGATTTCTAGTAAATCTGTTTTAGAACATTTTCATCACACTGGTTAGATCCTTTGTGCCTATTTATGCTTAACCCATCACCATCCGTGTCCCAGGATACCCCTAATCTGCTATCTATCTCCACGTGCTTCTTGGTTCTTTTTCCTATATTATGCAGTCTGATAAAAATATTTTGTCTACCATATTTTTATGAATACCATCAACATGAATTTTAACACATTTTCTAAAGTATAGTAGTCTTACTAAAAAAATTGTATTTATCCGTTTGAAACTGTCTTACGAATAAAAATATACATTCATTCTTGACCTAATTCAGGTTCATGAAGTATGAGAAAAAAATTTTGTGCAACAGTTTTTAGTGGATATCCCTAAGTGATACAACACCCAAATGAATGGTGTTTATCATTTAGATGAGAAAAACTATTTCATTTCTTATAATTCATTATTCCTGATAAAACTGTATATTCTAAATAGAATCAATGCATGTTGATTCTTTTAGAATCATGATGTTTTATTTCAAATTACAGTCTATTCTCTAATTGTTAGAAAAACAGAAAGAGTTGGTAGCACATGGAAATAAATTTGGATATATACCATGTCTAAACCAAAATGTCATTGTTAGAGATACAACAAGAGATTCAGTTTCTATTAGACCAGAGAATGGAAAACCTATCCAACAATCCAAGAGCTACAACACAGTTAAATTCAGAATACCCACAGAATTTCTTATAGCCTGTGAAGATTGTGCTCATGGGTTCAGATAAAGTCCTAAAGTATGAACTGAAAATATGAGAATAACAATTACCATAAATAAAAAATAAAGCAGTTTAAATGCAAAGATATATTCATTTCAGAAGCTTATGCTTTGGTCATAAGATCAATGTAAAATTAAGATTCATGCTAAAACATGATCATTTTTCATCAAATGGTTACTCATTTATAACAGATGTCATTTGAATAAAATATTAGAATAGAAGAAAGGCATTTGAAAAAATAAGAATTTGTTTCTCATCCCATTCAGCTATAACTTGGCTCTTGGGGCCTTTCTATTATCCTATCAACTGAAATTGAATTCTCTCCTCTACTTCTCTTAACTGCTAATACTAGAAAATAACAAAATCTGTTCACTTGTGAAATCATATAATTTTAGAACCA
The DNA here is from genome assembly GCF_054371585.1 of Giraffa tippelskirchi. Classification (NCBI taxonomy): domain Eukaryota; kingdom Metazoa; phylum Chordata; class Mammalia; order Artiodactyla; family Giraffidae; genus Giraffa; species Giraffa tippelskirchi. The sequence goes on along the minus strand of NC_137276.1, from coordinate 124,374,675 downwards.
TAAGGCTTACAGGTGTATGTCCTTTGCTACTTAAAGTGTGGCCCATGGACCAGCAGCCTCAGCATCATCTGAGAAATCTTTTAAGTACAGAATCTCAGACCTCCACAGACCTACTGAATCAGGATTTGCATTTGCACAGAACAAAAGTTTTTAACTTTGATGAAGTCTAATTTATTAATTTTCCTATTATGAATTGTGCTTTTGGTATCACATCTAAGAGCTCTTTGCCTAGCCTTAGGTCTCAAAGATTTTCACCTATGTTTGTACTAAAATGTTTATACTTTTACATTTTACATGTAAGTCTGTGATCCATTTTGATTCAATTTTTGAATAAAATATGAAACTTAGTTCTAGGTTATTTTTTTTTACCTATGGATGTCAGTTGTTTCTGCATCACTTGCTGAAAAGGCTATGGAATTGGTTTTGCACCTTTGTCAAAAAGAAGTTAGGCATATTTGTGTGGGTCTACTACTTCTGGGTTCTCTATTCTATTCCATTGATCTACATGTCTATTCCTGTACCAATAACACAGTCTTGATTTTTGCAGCTACACTGAAATCAGGTAGACTGACTGCTCTCACTATATTAACTTTTTTTCAAAATAAGTTAATGATTCTGTTCATTTGTCTTTGCCTATTAATTTTAGAATAAACATGTCTGTATCTGCAAAAAACTTGACATTTTATTAGGAATTACATTAAATCTATATATCTATTTGTGGAAAACTGAAATTTTTAATGTAATGAGTCATTCAACCCATGTACTTGATATGTCTCTCCATTTATTTGGAGCTTCTTTGATTTTTTTTCATGCATCATATAGTTTTCAACATATAGATTCTATATAAGCTTTGTTAGACTAATAGTTAAGTATTTCATTTTTTGAGCAATCGTAATTTCCAATTTTGATGTCCATACAGTCATTTGCTTGTATATAGAAATAGAATGATTTTGCATGTTTAACTTGCAGGCAACTTTGATTAGCTCATTTATTAGTTCTAGGAGTTTTTGTAGATTCCTTGGGATTTTCTGCCTAAACCAAATAGTTTTTCTGCATCAACTGATTTAATTATATGACTTTTCTTTTTTAACCTATTAATATGGTGGGTCACATTAACCTATTCCTGAGTAGTGAAACTAGCTTTGCATTTGGAATAAACCCCACTTAGTCACGAAATTTAATTCTTTTTTTATTGATTGCTTAATTCCATTTACTAATATTTGTTAAGAATGTTTGCATTTATATTAATGTTATATCTTCTAGAGTTTTCTTTTTTTGGATTGTCTCTGTTTAGTTTTAGTTTCAGGTCAAAACTAGCCTTTATAAAATGATTAGGAAATAAAGATTGTATCTCAACTTCTAGTACTCAAAAACATTGTGGTTTCCTCTCTTTTACTTGCCTCCCAAAACAGCTAATAGTTATGGAGCACTTAGTTTGTGTGAGGCACTCAGCTAATCATTTTACATTCATTAACTCATTTATTCTTCATATTTTGCAAATAAGACAAAGAATACTGACTCAGCTGAATTCAAAGACAGGTATACATGACTCCACAGCTGTATTTTCCCAGGACCATCCACAATCACAAGAGTTTTGCCTCTGCAATTCCCCTATAGTCCATCCCACATATGCATTTTCTACTACCTGTACTGAAGTTCAGATCTCCTTTTCTTTTGTACATCTGCATGCTCCGTCGCAATGAGTTAAAAAACTTCCTAATTGGTTTCCCTAAAACCACACTCTTCTTCCTCCAATCTGTCTTTCACAGGCTACCCAGTTATCATATTAGACCAGAAGAAGCATAGCAGAAAGCATATGGACTCTGAGATGAGCTTAAATCACAACTCAAAACTTAACTTTCTATCTAACCCAAGTCAATTAACTTCTTCTCACTTCATTTATCTATAAAATGAAAATAATTTTACCTTCCTTATGGATTATTATATTAAACTATGTTTCGAATGTAATGTGCCTGCATAAAATGCAGGGCTTCTACATAGTAGGCCCTTCATACATCTTAATTTCCTTCCTTTTTGTTAACAAAAATGAGTGGTCCCCTCTTGCTTATGGGATGCAGTCAGAACTTGTTATCCTGGTGGACAGGGCTCTTGACCCTAAGCCCAACCTCTGTTTTCAGTCTTATTTCCCTCTGCTATGTCATTTCTTCCAAATTCCAATTTGCCTTCCCTCATCCTGGAGTACATTTTTCCTACTTTCCTGCCAACTTGTCCTACTTAGAAATCATTCTCTCTCTCTCTTTTTTTTTTCTGGTTTGGAAAATGGCATTTGACTTTATACTTGACAGTTTGGGTGGATTTACAATAAACTTATGGAAGCACATTAAAAATTACGTAAAGATTACCAGGAAGCCTGGTGCTCTTCACTAGTTATGCCATAAGTGCTTATGAGGTATGTGCAAAGTGCATGATAGTAGTGGTCTGAGTTTTCTAATGGTCTAAATTTAAATTTCCTTTTAAACCAAGTGTTTTGTATGTTTCTTTTCAATAAGTGCCAAAATTTGTCAGTATTGCATGTAAATAATTGTGGGTTTTTATTTATTTATTTGCCACACCATGTGGCTTGCAGGATCTTAGTTTCCTGACCAGAGATTGAACCTGGACCCATGGTAGTGAAAGCACCAAGTCCTAACCACTGGACAACCAGGGAGTTTCCATTTAAAAAAATGTTAATTCTTTTACTGTAGCATAGATTCTATTTAGAAAATGTTTATAAAGTTCTATGGACTTTTACAGTCAAGTGTAGAAACGATTTTCTAAAAGATCTTTAAATACTCCCTTCACTTCCTGAAGTGCATAAATCCCTCCATCTCCCTTGTTCCCATGAGACATCTCAGGTTCCAGCTGGATTAGGAGAGTAAGGTGTTACTCATATTTTATTCCATAACTCTACGCCTCGAAGTAGCAAAAGGGCTAAAAACAGAGTGCTTGAGACAGATAGTCCTGGGTCGGGATTTGATTATGCCATTTTCTAACAGGTGCTTCCCTGGTGGTTCAGACAATAAAGAATTTGCCTGCAATGCAGGAGACCCAGGTTCGATCCCTGGGTCAGAGAAGACCCACTGGAGAAGGACATGGCAACTCATTCCAGTATTCTTGCCTGGAGAATCCCATGGACAGAGGAGCCTGGCGGGCTGCAGTCCATGGGGTCACAGAGTCAGACACGACTGAGTGATTAACACACACACACATTTCCTAACTGGAGTTATTGCCCCATGATTCAGTTATGTCATCTATAAAATTAGGATGATGAGTATCTCTATTTAAAAAGGTTGATGTGAAAATTAAATAAGAAAATGTATATAAAGTGCTTTAGTAAGAAGTCTAATATATGGGCTGTGTTCAGCAAATCAGTAAATATTTGTTATGGTGATTATCAATCCCGAATCTCTTACTCAGTTGTGAGACTCTTCATCACTATAAAGACAAATCTTAATTTATAGCTCAAAGGTCTGTGAGAACTGAAGGTGGAATATGCTAAAATACCTAACACTTTCTGTGCCACATAGTAGGAGCATAGAGGCCCTGCTTTCTCACTCTTACTCTTTTCTTTGAGCAATTCATATGTCTTCTTCATTTCGGTTTACTAAAGATTTAAATGAAGGTGATGAGATGACACAAGGAATATTTGGGAACTTGAATATATGAAAATATATCAATCCCATAGTTTTAAATAAATTTACAAATGTAAATTATTTAAAGTATAGTTTGTTATTTTTCTTACAAAGTTTTCACTCTCCCTGCTATTTATTTAAGTGTCCCTATATCTTCTCCTCCAAGCTCTCTTTGATACACTGCTTAACTCCTCACTGTCTGTACATTGAAATACCTAAAATTCACCTAAATCACCTGAAGATCATCTATATAATTTTAATTTGGATTAAAATTGTCAGTCACTTGGATTATTTGTGAGTTAGTGATAGAATTCTAGCTTCTAGGGCAGAAAATCCATGATCCACCACTTCCAGCTAAAGCAGATTTCTTTTAAAGTGGCAACATGGTGAAGTGGAAAGAGCGTTTTTAACTCAGAGTTAAACTACCCGAGTCCTGCTGCAAGGCCTACTACTATTACCTGTGTGACCCTGGGCGGATAGTTTCACCGCTCTGGCTGTCAGTTCTTTTATAAAATGGTCTCTCATGAGCCCTATGATCCTATGTGTTGTAATACAGCTTTCATAAATTGAACGACTCAGATAATCAACAGAAACTTCACCTGTTAGGAGAGATGTTTTAGAGCAACTCTTTTATATTATAATTTCACCCTGGATTCACCTAGAGGCTTACAGTGAAGAAGTAAGAAGTTCATTATGCTCAAGGTCAGTTAGTCTGAATCAATTATCACAGCAGATTATTTGTGCTAATGTGTTTACATGACATGATGGCTCCTCCTGAAGCATTTCTGAGGAGACTGCTTTTCATTTTCAGATAAAAGAGCTCCCAGCCACCTATGCTCAGGAATATAGAAATAATGGATTATCATTAATCCTGACAGCATATGCTAATTCATAGACTTTTAAATGAAAAGAAAGCAGAGACTACAAAATGAGTAGGTTTATGTTCTCTCAATCTATCATTTTTTATCATGCAATAAACTTTCACATACAATTCAGTCCCTCAATATTCTATTTGATTTTTAAAAAGAGTATGTTCTAAAACAACCTTCTGATGCACTTGTAACTATCATTATTTATTGTTAAAATAAAAATAGATAAATTTTAAATGGCAATACAGGTATCCCCCGCTTTTCGAAAATTCACTGTATTCCACTTCACTTTTATGAAAGACCTACACTAGTACCTTTTTCACTAACTGAAAGAAATCCGAAGAGGATTTTTTATTTCAATAACAAAGACAAAAAATGAAAATAACATTCAGTGTTTGTTTTGCAACAAGCCTTTATAGGAGCAGCACACACCCAGAGCTGCGAGAATGGCACCACTCAGCTCCTTCTCTGGAAAATGTACTCAGCATCTCAGCATCAAACTGCCATAGCTTTGAACTGTGTCTGTGAGCATCTGTGCTTTATCTCAGTTTATTTTGTGTATCTATTGGTAAGACGTGTCCTAGGGGAATTGCTTCTTCACTTTACACCACTTCAGCTTATGAAAGGGTTCGTAGAAATGCTTTACTTTCAGATAGCAAAGGAAACCTGAATTTTTAAAAGTTGATCTTATGTTTTGTGCTTTAGAAAGTCAAGATAAACAAAGCACTACTGTATAGGACAGGGAACTATATTCAATACGCTATTATAAGCCATAATAGGAAAGAATTTTTAAAAGAATGTTATGTATATATATCTGAACCACTTTGCTGTACAGCAGAAATTAACACAACATTGTAAATCAACTATACTTCAATTTAATAAAAAGAAAGAAAAGATATGGAATCTAAAAACCCTACAAAGTCAATGCTGCAGATTCATTCATTCACTCAACATTTATTCACTCAACAAATATTTTTTGAGGGGTTGTCATGTGCTAGCCACTGTTAGAGATAGCAGAGAAAATCAAGATCAACCAGGAAATGTTCCTTTCCCTTGAGGAGATTACATTCTACGTGGATTTGACAGACACGTCACAGTTCCAGTCTCCACAGGAAAATAGGCAGTTGTACAACTTTGCAAAATGTTTATACACATATTTATTTTTGTGCTTCTTTGCATAAAATATTGTATTAGTTGTCTAGGGCAGCTGTAACAAGTTATCACAAACTTAGATAGCTTAAAACAACAAAAATCTATTGACTCATATTTCTATGCTCCTCTGAGGCTCTAGAGGAGGATTCTGTCTTGGTTTACGGCAGCATAACTCCAAATGCTGTATCCTTTACATGTTCACCTTCTCTATGTGAGTCTATATCCAAAATTTGGGGATTAAGGCTTACTCTAATCCAGTATGACTTCATCCTAATTTGAGAACCTCTACAATGATGCTAGGCTTCCCCGGTGGCTCAGTGGTAAAGGATCCACCTGCGATGCAAGAGACATAGGTTCAATCGCTGGGTGGGGAAGATCCCCTGGAGAAGGGAATGGCCACCCACTCCAGTATTCTTACCTGGGGAATCCCACGGACAGAGGAGCTTGGCTGGCTACAGTCTATGAGGTCGCAAAAGAGTCACATAGGACTTAGCAACTAAACAACAACAAAGATTCTATTTCCAAATAAGGTCATATTTATGACTATCAAATTTTATCTTATGTGTGCTACAAAAATATTATCTCCAAGACTACCAATTGTCTTTACCATTGCTTTCAGCATATACTTCTACACAGACATTTTGAAAATATATACTTATTATTTATTTGGCTGCACTGGGTTCTAGTTGCAGCATGTGGGATCTAGTTCCCTGACCAGGGATCAAAATTCAGCCCCCTGCATTGGGAGTCTGGAGTCTCAGTGACTGGACCACCAGGGAGGCCCCCTACACATTTTTAATTATTCTGCAATCAAATGTGTCCATCTTGGACTTTGTCATTTCTAATTTTCATTCCAGATTTGGAAAGATCTTCACTCAGATTTTTAAAGAATTACTAAGATTCAAGAAATAATTTTTGCATATTGAAAAGGGAGTCTGATTTCATTTTGTAGTGAATAGCCAATAATATGTAAAGGTCCCCTTGAATCCTTATTTTGAAATGCCATCTTCATGACATACTATGCCTTGTTTCTTGACTCAGACTTGCTTGATCAAATCTTGCCATTAACACCTTGTATTAATTACATAGCTTCATATTATGTTTGCAAAGTCCCCTCATTAGTCTGCTTTCAAATTTCTTGGTTATCCATAAGCATTTACTCTTTGAAATAAATCTTAAAAGAAATTTTTCATGCTCTAAAATAAAAGTTCATTGGTATTCCATTGGAATTTTTATTAAATTGTATTAAATCAATAAAGTAAAAGAAAATTGTCATATTTAAACATAGAGTTTTCCGATATGGAAACATTGTTTCTTTTGTCTCCTATTTATTTTGAACTTTTTTTCAGGCCTCCTTTTCCCTCACTTCACCTAGGTTAGGTGCTTTTTTTCCATAGTTTCATAATACTCCAGCCTGGGTCTATTGTAGAGCTAATCACAGGGAAATGCAATTGTTTATAAGCTTCAGTACTCTGCACTCTATGGACTCTTAAGAGAGTCTCTTCATTCCATTGCTATAGACCTACCAGCTAGTCAAGTCCTAGTATACAAATCTGTCTGTTCTCCTACTTCTAATCTCTCTCCATTTGAGTCCTTCTTCCATAGTCCTCCTTCCATGTCCTTGGGCTTCCCTTGTGGCTCAGCTGGTAAAGAATCTGCCTGCAATGTGGGAAACCTGGGTCCAATCCCTGGGTTGGGGAGATCCACTGGAGGAGAGAAAGGCTACCCACTCCAGTATTCTGGCCTGGAGAATTCCATGGGCTGTATAGTCCATGGGATTGCAAAGAGTCTAAGACGACCGAGGGACTTTCACTTTCCATATCCTAAAAGAGGTGGAAAATCCTGCTGTTCTATTCAAATTCTTTCAGCTCCCTCCTTGAATCTCTATTATTGCTCCATTAGTTCAAGTTCCATTTTCCCTCACTTAGAGCAATGTTTCTCTAACTTAAATAAGAGACAAAAGAAAAAAATTATATAAACCTCATTATCAAATCAAATTTTTATGATTTTACTTCAGTTCAGTTCAGTCGCTCAGTCGTGTCCAACTCTTTTCAACCCCATGAACCACAGCACGCCAGGCCTCTCTGTCCATCACCAACTCCCGGAGTCCACTCAAACCCATGTCCATCGAGTCGATGATGCCATCCAGCCATCTCATCCTCTGTCGTCCCCTTCTCCTCCTGCCCTCAATCCTTCCCAGCATCAGGGTCTTTTCCAATGAGTCACAGCTCTTCACATCAGGTGGCCAAAGTATTGGAGTTTCAGCTTCAACATCAGACCCTCCAATGCACACCCAGGACTGATCTCCTTTAGGATGGACTGGTTGGATCTCCTTGCAGTCCAAGGGACTCTCAAGAGTCTTCTCCAACACCACAGTTCAAAAGCATCAATTCTTCTGCTCTCAGCTTTCTTTATAGTCCAACTCTCACATTCATACATGACCACTGGAAAAACCATAGCCTTGACTAGACGGACCTTTTTTGGCAAAGTAATGTCTCTGCCTTTCAATGTGCTGTCTAGGTTGGTCATAACTTTCCTTCCAAGGAGTAAGCGTCTTTTAATTTCATGGCTGCAATCACCATCTGCAGTGATTTTGGAGCCCAGAAAAATAAAGTCAGCCACTGTTTCCCCATCTATCTGCCATGAAGTGATGGGACCGGATGCCATGATCTTAATTTTCTGAATGTTGAGCTTTAAGCCAGCATTTTCACTCTCCTCTTTGACTTTCATCAAGAGGCTCTTTAGTTCTTCTTCACTTTCTGCCATAAGGGTGGTGTGATTTTGCTTAAAGACATGCAAACAAAACTTGGTGTAAACTCCTTACCCTTATACTTCATATACAACTTTAAACAACTTATACATTACTTTCATAACCAGTAAAATTTAAATTACTGAATTAGCTTAAAGTAACAGTATGATTTTCCTGAAACTAACCTTCCAATTTTGAATTATGAGTATAAAGTATGCTCAGATATATTTCTTTATAATCTGTCTCTGTGTTTTTACTTCTGTGACTCTCAATCATAGTCTTTGGAATATTTCACAAAATAATTTCAGTAACTGGGGACTCTGTACTATTTCAGAATAACCAGTCTTCATACTTAGCTAAACTCTGGCACTATGCAGCTCTCAAATGCCAGTTCTAATGAGTTGTCATTTGATAACTCAGTAAATCTTGTTGTCTCATTTGAAAATAAGGTTAGCATGGAGGAGCTATTGAAATCTGCAGTATTTAGATGTATAAAATCAGATGCAAAAAAAATATTTGCTTTTGCTTTGATATTAACTGCTCATCAGTGATCCAAGTTGGTACATAAAAGAAATATAGTTACACTGTTGATTCCATGGTGAAAATTCTTTTTAAGAGACATGCCAATACTTCTGGGCACTGACAACTTAGTTTTCCCATCTCATCTTTTTTAAGCTAGCATACTCCATAGGAGTTTGTTTATAGAATGTACCATGCTAATGAGAAAACTTAGGAACAATTTTTAGAGTACTGATGTAGGGATTTTTTTTCCTTGAGATCAAGTATAATATAAGAAGGATCACTTTCATGTTGATTAGCTCTCAGAATAAAGAAGGCTGTATGTATAATTCACATTATTAAATGACAGCCTAATTTTCTGATTAAATAATGTGTTAGTCAATTTTGATTTAGAAAAGAAACAGAAGTTTCTGTATTTTTCTCAGGATGGAAAGTTTTTAGGTTGTCCCTTAAACTCACAACTTACTACTCAGAAAGCAAGGCTTTTAAAACTGTCAATCCTTTCTTGATTCTTAAGATCAATTTCAAATGACACCCCTACATAAAATCTATCAGATGTCCTAGCTCTATTGTTGCTGTTGTTCAGTTGCTCAGTCGTGTCCAACTCTTTGCGACCCTATGGACTGAAGCACGCCAGGACTCCCTGTCCTTCACCATCTCCTGGAGTTTGCTCAGTCTCATGTCCAGCAAGTCAGTGATGCCATCCAACCATCCTCTGTGATCCCCACCTCCTGCCTTCAATCTTTCCCAGCATCAGTCTTTTCTAATGAGTCAGCTCTTCGCATCAGGTGGCCAAAATATTGGAGCTTCAGCTTCAGCATCAGTCCTTCCAATGAGTATTCAGGATTGATTTCCTTTAGAATTGACTCTTCTGATCTCCTTGCAGTCCAAGGGACTCTCAAGAGTCTTCTTCAACACCACAGTTCAGAAGCATCAATTCTTCAGCCTTCAGCCTTCTTTATGCTCCAAGTCTCACATCCATACATGACTACTGGAAAAACCATAGCTTTGACTAGACAGACCTTTGTTGGCAAGGTAATGTCTCTGCTTTTTATTATGCTGTCTAGGTTTGTCATAACTTTTCTTCTAAGGAGCAATCGTCTTTTAATTTCATTGCTGCAGTCATCATCTGCAGTGATTTTGGACCCCAAGAAAATAGAGTCTGTCGTTGTTTCCATATCTATTTGCTGTATGATGGGACAAGTGATCCCATGGTGTATGATCTTTGTTTTTTGAATGTTGAGTTTTAAGCCAGCTTTTTCACTCTCCTCTTTCACTTTCATCAAGAGGCTCTTTAGTTCTTCTTTGCTTTCTTCCATTAGAGTGGTGTCACCTGCTTATCTGAGGTTATTGATATTTCTCCCAGCAATCTTGATTCCAGCTTGTGCTTCATCCAGCCCGGCATTTCACATGATGTACTCCGCATACAAGTTAAATAAGCAGGGTGACAATATATGGCCTTGACGTATTCCTTTCCCAATTTTGAATCAGTCCATTGTTCCATGTCTAGTTCTAACTGTTGCTTCTTGACATGCATGCAGATTTCTCAGGCAAATAAGATGGTTTGGTATTCTCATCTCTTTCAGAATTTTCTAGTTTATTGTCATCCAGACAGTCAAAGGCTTTAGCGTAGTCAATGAAGCAGAAGTAGATGTTTATCTGGAATTCTCTTTCTTTTCCGATGATCTAACAGATGTTGGCAATTTGATCTCTGGTTCCTCTTTTCTAAATCCAGCTTGAACATCTGGAAGTTCATGGTTCATGTACTGTTGAAGACTGGCTTGGAGAATTTTGAGCATTACTTTGCTAGCGTGTGAGATGAAGGCAATTGTGTGGTAGCCTGAACATTCTTTGGCATTGCCTTTCTTTGGGATTGGAATGAAAACTGACCATTTCCAGTCCTGTGGTCACTGCTGAGTGTTCCAAATTTGCTGGCATATTGAGTGCAGCACTTTAACAGCATCATCTTTTGGGATTTTAAATAGTTCAGCTGGAATTCCATTACCTCCAGGAGTTTTGTTCATAGTGATGCTTCCTAAGGCCCACTTGACTTCACACTCCAAGATCTCTGGTGCTAGGTGAGTGATCATGATCACACCATCGTGGTTATCTGGGTCATTAGGATCTTTTTTGTATAGTTCTTCTGTGTATTGTTGCCACCTTTTCTTAATATCTTCTGCTTCTGTTAGGTTGATACTGTTCCTGTCCATTATTGTGCCCATCTTTGCAAGAAATGTTCCCTTGTTATCTCTAATTTTCTTAAGAGATCTCAAGTCTTTCCCATTCTATTGTTTTCCTCTATTTCTTTGTATTGATCACTGAGGAAAGCTTTCTTATCTCTCCTTGCTATTCTTTGAAACTCTACATTCAGATGGATATATCTTTCTTTTTCTCCTTTGCCTTTAGCTTCTCTTCTTTTCTCAACTATTTGTAAGGCCACCTCAGAAAACCATTTTGCCTTTTTGCGTTTCTTTTTCTTGGGGATGGTCTTGATCACTGCCTCCTTGCTCCATTAGGATAGATAGAGCTGAAATTTTAATTTTTTACACATCTTTCCTACTTAGTCATCTGTGAGTTCTTCGGATGCATGTAGTGAAAATTCAGAATCTTACAGAGAGTATTCAGAAATGTTTAACGAATGATGAATACATAATAAATAAAGTTTACCCAAAGTCGCCACCAACTCTAACGATGCTCTGCTGCAGTACCGAACTTAGACTTAACAGTCTCTCCTGTTTCAGTCATACAAGTAAAGTTGGTAAAGTTGTTTCTTTGCCTCAGTAGAAGGGCAAACTTAACTTTATGGTGTAAATTTTCAAAGTTTATGGCCCGTTAGGGTGCAAGGCCTTAAATTTAGGTCCCCAGGTTCCCTTATGGATAAACAGAATTGAAGGCTTCTCCTTAGTATTTAACTGGGAAAGACTAGTGATGTGTCTCACATGTCCTAGACTGTATTTTTCTTGGTCCCTAAATTCAATGGGTGTGACATGAAGGTACCTTGAATGAAGCTCATGATGTATCCTCCCTTAAAAATTTTACATAAGTAGATAAGAATCTACACTGTTCCTTAATAGAGGACCCGGTCCTAGGCTTCCCCTAGCTACTCATAGGTCCATGGCAAATAGGGTGACCAACTGTCCTGGTTTCCCTGGGACTGAGAGGCTTCCTAGATGCAGAAATTTCAGTGCTGAAACTGAGACAGTCACAGGCAAACTGGGAAGGGCAATCATCCTAAGTTGACAAAATGCTATGAGCCCTCATGCCCATTCCCCTGGTGATAGAAATATTACTCAGTCCAGTGAGTAATTCCTGTCTCTGTAGGTGGGGACATATATATACATAAAGCATCTGCTAGCCACCCCCTTACCCTACCTTCTTCTGGATTAACAACATTTCTTTAGTTACAGCAATGGGTTGTGAATCTTACCCACGTGACAGAATTGCCTGGAAGGCTTGCTAAATACAGATTACTGAACCTTACCCCTAGAGTTTTTATTTCAGTAGGCCTGGAATTTCTTGTAAGTTATGAGCTGATGCTGATAATGCTGGTCTGAAGATCTAGCTTTTAGAACCAATGCTCTAGAAGTTTGCATATTACTGTCTTCTTCTGAAACTAACTGGGCTTCCCTGATGGCTCAGATGGTCAAGAATCTGCTTGCAATGCAGGAGACCAAGTTTGGGTTGGGAAGATCCTCTGGAGAAGGGAATGACAACCCAGTTCAGTATTCTTGCTGGGAGAATTCCATGGACAGAAGAGCCTGGTGGGCTGCAGTCCTTAGGGTTGCAAAGAGTTGGACACAACTGAGTGACTAACACTGTCACTGTCTGAAACGAACACGTAATGAAATAAGTCAGTTGAAAGTATGAAGGCATGAATCAACAATATAAAGTACACACTATTGGAAGAATTCATCTTTATTTCTTATGCAGTTCTCAGTGGTGAGTACAGTTTAAAACCAACATTTTAATACTTTAAAATGTAATATAAATTTTCATAGGGGTGTGGGGGAGTTCTCTATTACTGGGTTTACTTTAATGACTGTGATTTCTCTGTGGAAAAGTAAGCACACTGTACCACACAGTTCTGGTGACATTTGGTTCCTCTACTGTGTGCTCATATCTGCAGTTGAAATACTCTTTATATTTCATCTGAACCACAGTTTCACAATTGTCACTGTCTCTGGCATACAAAGGGGGGGAAGTGCATTCAGATAACAGTCTGCACTTCTCTCAACCTATGAAAAGTTTTTAATGTAACTGAAAATGTAACAAAAATACAAAAGCAATTCCGAGGTGTATACATACATTTGATTTTATCCTTATATTCTGCCCAACTCCTGCTGGCCACAGTACACACACTTTGCTTTCAACTGTAGAAATAAATCCCTTATCCTCAAAGATAGGTTTCTGACTGCCCTCATTTAGATGTCCTATTTGACCTAGAAGAAACTAAGCTACAGAGCTTTGATGACAGAATTTCAATCCCATATCTGTAAAAGGTTTCTATGGAAATGAGTCTGAAACAGAAAAACGTTACCATTATGATGAAAACATGAAATGGCCCCCTCTCAGATAGTAGTTTTCAATAATAACCATTTTTGTCTTTGTCCCCAGCGTTCCGGAGGTGCTCTGGCCATTCCCTTGTGCGCATTCCAGGGGACCGTGTCTCTCCAAGCCCCGACCGGAAAAACCCTATCTCTGTCTACCTATGAGGTGAGCGCAGAAGGGCAAAAAATCACCCCAGCCTCTAAGAAAATAGAAGTCTACCGATCCAAAAGTGTTGGCCATGAACCAAACTCAGAAGATTCTGCCTCCACATTTGCAGACACCAGTGTGAAAATACACTTGGAGGTTCTAGAAATTTGTGATAACGAAGAGGCCCTGGACACGGTGTCAATCATCAGCAACATCAGCCAGTCCTCCACGCAGGTCAGATCGCCTTCCCTACGCTACTCACGGAAGGAGAACAGATTCGTTTCCTGTGATTTAGGGGAAACAGCCTCATATTCTCTCTTTTTACCCACAACTAATCCCGATGGCGATATCAACATCTCCATTCCAGACACTGTGGAGGCACACAGGCAGAACAGTAAAAGGCAGAGCCAAGAGACTGTTGGCTACCAGGAGGAAATCCAGCTGTTAAATAAAGCTTACTGGAAAAGAGAAGAAGAAAGCAAGGATGACTAGTGATCATTTAGCCTGATAAAGGCAAGAATGGCTCTGCAACTTCAAATGACTAAACTAATACCTTTGTTCTGAGGCTTATTGATTTTCTTTTTTATTTGTTGTTTTACATAAGCTTAACAGACTTAATAGTTATTTTTATCACAAACAGCTGAAACTAGTGCAAACACTTAAGTGCTTTTGATGTGTTACTTATAGATCACTCACTGTGGCAATTAAAAGGTTCTGTTTCTTATCCGATTTCTAAAAATCTTTTCTAAATCAAAACCCTGGTCTAGTTTACTAATGTTTTCACCTATATCTGTCAACCTCAGAGTAAACAGAAAATTGTATAAAGTCATTGAAAATATTGTTCTTATGCACGTGTTTTGACACATAATGTTGGCCCTTACTGCAAGGGGGAAAATGACATTTTGGGAATGGAAGGAATGTAGCAAAACTCTGAGTTGCATGTGAACAAAGAAAGAAAGAAATAGAAGTCGCTCCATCGTGTCCAACTCTTTGTGACCCCGTAGACTGTAGCCTACAAGGCTCCTCCGTCCATGGGATTTTCCAGGCAAGAGTACTGGAGTGTGTTGTATGTGAAGAGGCTTGCCTAAATGTGGCTAGCAAAGCAAGCTTATTACACTTACTGCTTTAGCTTCATACTGATTTCTAGGAAATACATTCCTGCATAAAATAGCAAATAAGCTTCCAACTCTGAAATATGCATGTCCCTAGTCTGTACCTAGTTGTTCCCTTCATTTCTATAAAGTACAAATTGTTTACTGATTTTTTTATTTCTCTCTTAAATATGAGTGTTCTCCATCTTTTCAGTATGTTGACTGCTCTTAAAATAAATATATTGTATGTTAGAAGTAGAATTGGAAGTAGCTCTTAAACATATTGGAAAAGGTTGTAAATATATACTTATCATTTCTTCAAGTGTTTTGTTTATTTGAACACAAACTAGGGAAAAAACACTCCAAGATTAAGTTCTATGAGGTACACCCAAGTAGAGTAACAAAATTCTGGGTAGAGCAGAGGAGAAATCCTCTAAGTTCAAATTAAAGGGTCTGTTTCTAAAGTTGCAGATTTGGCAAGCCTCCTTAGCCACTCTTGAAGCATAGAAAATTTTAGTTCACCTATATTCCAAGTTTAGGTGCTTTTTCATTTCCTTCCCAAAGATGTGTGTGCCTCAAGCAAAGAAACAATTCAATATAATTTATTGATTGTGAGGTATATATTTCAAGATTAATTTTTAAATGTGTTACATTGGAAAAATGCAGATATCACCTTGTTAGAATAATAATAATGTATGTATCAAAAATTAAGAAGTGATTTTTCTTTAAATTGCTTTATTCTGATCTTTGTGTAAACATATATTAAATGTTATTACTTAAATGTTTATTTTTCAAAGTTATTAAGGTTGACATTCTGCAGTTTTAAACTTTGTACACTCTCACTTTACTCACGTATCTTTGTTATTACTTACAGACTGGGTGAATTATTTTTTTTTAATGATTTATTTTGGCTTCCATTTCATTATGTTGAATCAGAATTCTAAATTACTTGACGTGATCCTTCAGATTGTTTTATCTTTATTTTTTTTGCTACCAAGAAATCATTTTCAAAATAATTATCTCAATGGATTTTCCCTATCTTTCATTAACTTCTCAATATATCTTTATTTAAACTTGGGAAGCAAATGTAATGCCACTAGTAATGTTTGTAAACAAAGCTTAAAATAATGCATAACATATAAATTCAAATTCAGATGTATTCTCATTACAAATATAGTTAATTTAAGATAATATTTTTTAAGATCAAACTTGAGGGTTAATTTAATATATGACAAATGGCCAGATTAATCTGACAGTATAAATCGACAGTGTTAAATGCCTGTTATAAAAGCAAAAGTTGAATATTCTAATAATGCTTTGTAAAAGATGGGTTTTGATATATTAAATTTAGATGTATAACTTTATAAAAACAGAAAAGTGATTTTGCTGCTTAAAGTATAATTTCTACCAGCAAGGAAATTACAAACAGAATCATAATAAAAATGAAGAAAATAATAAAGGCAGCTCATTTATAACTGTGCAGCACTTTGAGTGGAAAGGAGGAGATGATGAAAATCAAGGTTTAAAGAACATAAGGACTTGATTGTAAGACAGTAACAGCTCTTTTCTCTCCTGTGTGCCATTTTCTTTTCACTGGACTTGGGCCTATGCTGGGGGAACTGAAAACAAAACAGAAAAACACTAGGATATTCCTATTTAATTGCCTTTGGTTGTTGAATTAACTATATGATGGATACACTTAAAAGTTCTGTTGTATTGATACAATACCAGGATTATTTACCCTCAAGCCATAGACTAATCAGCATCACATTGGTAACCTGTAACAGTTCAAACTCCAAGGCAACAGGAAGTGGATATCAAGAAAAATCTACAGGGGCCTATGCCAAAGCACGAACAGCTCCTATCAATCCCTGTTAAGAGAGGGGAAAGTTTGACTACACCAGTATAAAATCTGCTTACTCTTTAATGTGATTATGATTGTAAAAATGTGTTCTGGTATAGGACATATCCTTATAGATATTTTGTGCTATGTTGAAATATCTTACCTTTGCATTGTTATATTGTTCTTATTATTAATAAATGCTCTATTTCATATAGTTTATCTCTTTTCTCCACAGATTGATATAGCTGAAGACAAAAACTGTTTACTTAATAAAAATATCACCACCTGGTGGTGACTCCTATAAACTGAAAAGACATAATCCCTAAGATTTCCCAATAATGTAAAAGCATATTACATAATCCCAAAGATTTCCAAGAGTTATGACTGACAGAGGCAACCATTTTGAAGACAGAAAATATCACAGTATTAATTAGAACATAATTTTTAAAAGGCTTGGTAATGCATTATTTGGAATTTTTTTCTCAATGTAGTTCTGTAGTACTGAATTTCATAGATTTTCTCTTAATATCTTATACTATTCAGCTATTTTCATTCATGTATTCATCATAATATTTAGTGAATGCCTATTTCATGGTAAAAATTATTCCAGGTACATAGGATTATAACTGCAAACAAAACCAAAAAAATATTTGTGTGTGTATATACACATATATAATGGGATTAGATTGTGAGCACACACAAGACTTCTTTGACTTTGTTTTTTCTTGGGGAGTATAGTTGCTTTACAATGTTGTGTGAGTTTCGGCTGTAAAAACTTTTCTCACATCTGACATCATGTGTGAGTTCTGGTGTTCCCTAAACCACTATCAATTTTAACAATTCACTAGAAGAACTCATAGAACTCCTTAAAAGTTGTATAGTCACAGTTATGGTATGTTACAAGGAAAGGATACAGCTCATAATCAGCCAAGAGAAGAAGCACATACAGCAGAATCCAGAAAAAAGGTCTAAGTGTGGAGCCTCTGTTTTCCTTTCCCTGAGGAGTCATGAACAGCATTACTTCCCTGGCATCAATGTGTGACAACACACATGGAATATTGCCAATAAGGAATGAATCTTGCTGTCCAGCCTTTAGTGGGGCTTCATCATGGTAGGAGTAGGGCAAATATGGTTGACTGCTCACAAGACTGATCTCAGTTTCTAGCTCCTCAGGAGGTCAAGCTTATATGGAATGAATAACTCAAAGTTACTACACTAAATCACATTTTTACTATCTGGCTGATATAAGGACCTCAAACAAAGTCACTTCTATCACGTATAACATTCCAAGTATTTAGTTACCTCCCCCAAAGAGCAAAGGTCAGGCCTCTCTTTGGATAGGATTAAGCTCTTCACTACGTACATATACATTGGTCATATACAGCTCTTATATAGGTCATATATAGCGCTTCACTACATATATATGTGGAAAAGGAGTACGTCAAGGCTGTATATTGTCACCCTCCTTATTTAAGGAGTACATCATGACAAACGCTGAGCTGGAAGAAACACAAGCTGGAATCAAGATTGCTGGGAGAAATATCAATAACCTCAGATATGCAGATGACACCACCCTTATGGCAGAAAGTGAAGAACTAAAGAGCCTCTTGATGAAAGTGAAAGAGGAGAGTGAAAAAGTTGGCTTAAAGCTCAACGTTCAGAAAACTAAGATCATAGCATCTGGTCTCATCACTTCATGGGAAATAGATGGGGAAACAGTGGAAACAGTGTCAGACTTTATTTTTTTGGGCTCCCAAATCACTGCTGATGGTGATTGCAGCCATGAAATTAAAAGGCGCTTACTCCTTGGAAGGAAGGTTATGGCGAACCTAGATAGCGTATTTAAAAGCAGAGACATTACTTTGCCAACAAAAGTCCGTCTAGTCAAGGCTATGGTTTTTCCAGTGGTCATGTATGGATGTGAGAGTTGGACAGTGAAGAAAGCTGAGAGCAGAAGAATTGATGCTTTTGAACTGTGGTGTTGGAGAAGACTCTTGAGAGTCTCTTGGACTGCAAGGAGATCCAATCAATTCATCCTAAAGGAGCTCAATCCTGGGTGTTCATTGGAAGGACTGATGTTGAAACTGAAACTCCAATACTTTGGCCACCTCATGCAAAGAGTTGACTCATTGGAAAAGACCCTGATGCTCGGTAGGATTGGGGGTAGGAGGAGAAGAGGACGACAGAGGATGAGATGGTTGGATGGCATCACTGACTCAATGGACATGGGTTTGGGTAAACTCCGGGAGTTGGTGATGGACAGGGAGGCCTGGCGTGCTGCAATTCATGGGGTCACAAAGAGTCGGACACGACTGAGCGACTGAACTGAACATATATATGTATATATGCATATGATATATCTCAGGTAATGCTAAGTATTTTGACATAAAATATGCACCAGATGTAATTTTAAAAGTTAGAATAAAGGAATAATGACAGAAGAATTGTTATTTTCAAATATTTCAGTGAGGAAAGCATTCACTGATTAAAGTAACATTTCATCAGAGATGCAAGTCAAACATCAAGGTGTTAACTGATTTGGTTCTTGGTAAGAGCTCTCTTCTTGGCTTATAGACAGCCTTTGTCCTCACATGGCCTTCCTTCTGAGGAAAGAGAGAGCAAGCTCTCTGGTGTCATTTGAAACATAATCTCAAACAATCCACACTATTTCCTTCTTCGTTTGTTCCTATCATCTCCAATGACTATGTAGTCCTATACTGAAAAATTCACATACTTGTATATCAGGTGTGCCCAATGGGTACATTTATTTGAACTATTCATTCCTATAATTTTAATATCAGCTAAGAACTCCCAAAACATACACTCTCAGTCTTCTCTCTCTACACTTTTAACTCATATAACCAACTGCTTTCTAGACATCAATTTGTAAGTTTCATAGGCGCCTCAAACTCTATTATTAATTATATATATTAACTCAAGCCTCTCCCTCCGACTTCCCCCCACCAAAATCTTCCGCATCCTATGTTCTTTATATTTGAGGATACAGTACGTCTCCATTGGATCATCTTTCAAATCTTCAACTTGGGAGTCACCTGACCCTTTCCTCTAATTCTCCACATCCAGTGAATTACCAAATCTTGACCATCTTTTTCCCATTAGTATTTCTTAATTCCAGTCCTTCCCATATTTCATCTTGCTCTGTCATCCCATTCTGTCTCCCCTAAATCACAGCCTAAGTCTTTCTATGTCCATTCTTGCCTTCTCCATTCCTTTCTACTCAAAGCAGTCAAAATAATATTTTGCTGACTTAAAATGTATTATTCTTTCTGTGACATGTAAGGTCTTTTATGGCCAGGCTCCTTTCTATCACTCTGGCCTTAACCATCAATTTCTTAAGTTTCAGTGTGGAATTTTCTCACTCTCCAACATTTTCATCATCTTTCTTCATGCACATTGTTCCATCCACCTGTAATAATTTACTACTTACCCTTCTCATTCTTTAGAAAGAACTAACCTGATTCCAAAATTATATTCTTTTGCTATAACATCTCACGGCTATTGGTGGGTGGGGGAAAAACTTTTTCCTTTACCCTCCCATGTTTAGTTCTCTGGGACTTGGCATACTAAATTGACAAAAGACTGATTAGCAAGTGAAGGAAATGAAAATCCACTCCAGTATTCTTGTCTGGAAAATCCCATGGACACAGGAGCCTGGTGGGCTACAGTCCATGGGGTCACAAAGAGTCAGACATAGGTGAGCACACCCACATGCACACAAAACAGATTTAATCACATATCTACAGGAGTTCACAGAATTGTGCCTCAAGGCAGTGGTTAGAACTTGGCACTTATGTTCCATCTTTTAGGCAAGGGAAGGAGGAGAAATCTATTATGGGAAAACAAATGTTTTTTACAAAAGATAAATGTGCTTTTATGAGAATAGATGGAAGATATGATATTTTTGTTACCAAGTCTTTTTAGGTGTGATGCTGATTTGCAGTCTCCAGTGACAAAAGTCCATCTAGTCCATCTTCTCTGATTACTCTCCCAAGGAAGGGATTTATGACAATAAAGATCTTCTGAGTTCTCCTGGGAGGCCGTGCTTTTAGGCATTTAAGATATTTCAGGAATTCAAATGCTACGGTTCAAAATATATTTTCTGCCACAGAGAAGTATTCTGAACCCCTTCGTATGGCATTTTCCTTTAAGTCACAACGTACATTTCTTTTGCCTTTATCTTCTCTTAGAGACTGTAAGCAAATGAAAGTTGATGCCATACTTGTCTTGTTCAGTGAATATCTCCAGCACCTTTAAATCAGTATATGTATAAATGAACCGGATATTGCCAGGGAAATTTGCAAGCCTGTGTGGCCAAGCCACTTGATTATTCAAGAATAGCTCGTGGAAGATACTCAATGGCCTGCTCAATCAGCAATAGACAGCTTCACCTGAACACAGGAATCTTCAACTGCTGTTTTATTTAAATTGCCTAAGTGCTCTGCACTGAATTTGGGTAAGCAGGCTCATCTTATGCCTTTAGATAAAGGTAGTAAATAATGACAATCCTTTAAGAGAGGCAGGAATGTTCTTATACTTAATCATAGATTGGAAACAGGTGCGAGACTGTTTTCATGCCATAGCCACTAGTTCAAAAATTTTTAAAGGAATTAATTTTTTAAAGACTTTAGGGGGAAAAACATTTGACTCACAGGTTCTTTTACTATGCCAACCTACGTTTACAGGGCCTACTGGGAAGCAAACTCCCAAGAGAATAAACTAAAACCCAAAACCCGTTTCCTCACATGTTAGACTTCGGGAAGGAAAACCTGTGAGCCTCCTGCTGGCTTTCCCTCCAAAGGTACAAAGGTAAACATCTCTGAGCACAACACAGATTTCACCTGAGCCAACCCGGGGACCTACCGGGCCGACGTCCTGTGACGTCACCGGAAACCTCTGCTTGTGACGTGAAATATCCCTCCCTCTTGCGCTGGGCGCCGGAAGCAAAGCGGAAGTTAACGTGCACCGGCTTCCGGGCCCGGTCGCCATTTCCAGCGGTTGCTGGTATTCACGAGTTGAGATCTGCGGGGACAATGAGCTATGACTACCATCAGAACTGGGGCCGCGATGGTGGCCCCCGCAGCTCCGGCGGCGGTTACGGGGGAAGCTATGGAGGCAACCATGGAGGAGGCCGTGGGGGGAACCGAGGCTCTGGAGGTGGCAGCGGCGGAGGGGGTGGTCGAGGCGGCCGAGGCCGACATCCCGGGCACCTGAAAGGCCGCGAAATCGGCTTGTGGTACGCGAAGAAACAAGGCCAGAAGAACAAAGAAGCAGAGAGGCAGGAGGTAACCTGAGACTCGGTAGTGGAGGGAGGATGGGGCTGGACAGGTTTCTTTTTCAGCCTTCCGCCCCCCGCCCTCCACTTCTTTTTTAACTCTTTTTGTTTTTTTTAACTGGTGTATGTGCTTTGTGAAGTGCAAGTGCTGAAAGCTTCATGTAGTGGATACTATAGCGGTAACGTTGGCCATGTGCATCTTACTTGGAGCTGTTGAGGTTTATGCGGGCCAAGAGTATACTTTGCTTGAAAAACAGAGAACTGGGAACCAAATATTAAATTGAAGGTCCATCCGGAATTAATTTTATTGGGTGTCACGTAGTATCTCTGGCTAGCCTTTCTGTTATGATAATGTTACTTTTATTTAAATTCCTTGCCTGATGAACTCTATAATAGCGGTTTTATACATTAAATACAGGTTTGCGTGGAACAAAACTATCAAGCACTAT
Source organism: Giraffa tippelskirchi (assembly GCF_054371585.1). Taxonomy (NCBI): domain Eukaryota; kingdom Metazoa; phylum Chordata; class Mammalia; order Artiodactyla; family Giraffidae; genus Giraffa; species Giraffa tippelskirchi. Next base: position 124,352,383 of record NC_137276.1, on the reverse strand, counting down.
TTTGAATGTAGATCCTTCCAGCTTTCATTTTAGTATTAAAATAGGCACAAACTCAGCTTTTTTATTTTTACGGTGGGCTGCGGAGGTTTCTGCTGATTAACACCTCTTTGAGAAGGAAACCTAGGATCCTAGAAATGGAAGAAGTTTCGAGAATTGATTTGGTTTAGTCTTTTGTCTTCAGTTGGCAGTTGTTCCTTTGATTTGTATACTAAACACCTGTCTGTAGTAAAGGAACCACTAAAGTTCCACGAGTGGCCTATTCTAGTAATTATGTATATATGATTAAACTGAAGTTTTCTTAATATGAGCTTTACAATAGCTTTCTACTGACTTAAAAAGCATCTTTCATATTAGATGCAGAATGTGATTGAATCACCATTTAGGCTTCTGTGTTTCAATAATCCTATTTCTTTGTTTTCTTTTTATCCATGTCATTTTTATTGAATTTGGGGGGAGCATTATCCATTTACCTTAACAACTTACCATTATTCTTCAAACAACATATTCATTTGAAATGCAAAAATTAGCTTATTCATTGAGCAAACTGCTTTTTAAAGTTAAGGGAACATTGGTGGGCGGGGGGGGGGTGGGTAAAAAAAAAATAAAGGAAAAAAAAAGTTAAGGGAAGCACATCTAAGTCGTCTTGAAATTGGGAGAATGATTGAGTGATTAGTATCAGAGTATACATAGTAACTTCCCAAGAACTCTTTATCAATTTTTTTTTTTTTACCCCTTTTTTCACACAAGGTTTTATGCATGATGCTACGGAGATCTGAAGAAATACAATATTCGAGGAGCTTACAGTCTAGTTGGAAAAATAAGAACTAAACAGATGAGACGTTAAGCAAATCAGGAAAATCTGTTATTTCCACCTGAAGCCAGTTGTACAATTGCATGATTATGAACTAAACTCTTGACTTCCACCACCTCCCAAAGCCTTCTCCATTTTAGTAAAAGTCACTGCCATTTTTTCATTTGTCAAGGGGCCAAAATGAGATTTGTTTTGATTCTTCTTTCATTTCAGCAAATCTGTTTTCCTGCTTAATGTATCTCAAATCTAACCACCTGTCTCCACAGTAGTTACCATAGATCAAGCCACTATTTTGTTGTCTGTCCCTGAATCTTAACTATCTGGTCTTCTATTTCTCCTCCTTCCCATAAAATCTGACTCTTGTAGAGCCTTACATCATCTCATTCTCTAGCTGACAGTTTGAAAGCCAGGTCACTTCTGTCTCAGTCTCATACATTTCAGTCACATCCTAATGTGTTCTCCAGGAATCTTGGCAATTTAGATTTTACATATCAGGTTTCCTTCTATGTACCATACCTTTCTGAGCTCATTTCCCAATTTGATGTAATTAAAGCTTTTGTAAACATACTTTTATTTTTGCTTTTTTATTATAGTTCTCATACCATTCTCTAAAATTTATCTATTTTCTCTACTAAATATAATCATATTTCAATAATTTGGCTCTGCCTATCTCTTTTTTTGATCACTTTCAGCCCTACATGATTGCTTTCTTCCCAGTCAAGATTCCCATAACTTTTACCTTTTGAATAATCTCTCTGCTTACAGTGACTGTGTTCTAATGATGCATTGTTACAGTTTCAACAGATATTTTTGAGGCTCTAATGTATTTGAAATAGTATCAGAGGCGCTCTGTTAATAAGCTAGATATAGTCCATTACAGAAATTGTGGTGTGTTAGGTGCTAAAGGGCAGTTAGAGTACAATGTTTAGGTAGTACAGTAAGGAGGCGATGGGCTTATCGCCTAACTCAGATTAGGAAGAGCCTAGTAGGTTCCCTAGAAAAAGAAACCCTTAAGCTGAAAGTTGAGAAAGTATATTTGTGTTTGTGACTTGGGGTCTTGGAATGGGATTTTTAGGCAGAAGCAGCAGCATGCACCACAGGCTAGAGGTCAGGAGGAATGTGTTCAAAGAACTATTGAACAAGTAAGGGCATGGCTGAGGAGGCCGCAAACGGAATATATTTTAATTTGCAACCCAGTACTCATGTATAACTGAACAAGACGTTTCATAAGATAACACTTAATTACCTGTACATTGCCCTGGGGCTTTTGTTTTTGTTTGTACCTTTCTTCCCTCTATGCCTGCCCCCCTTTAATGCTGGTCATGGTACTTTCATTGTACAGATAGCAGTATGAAAGGTCCTGGACTAGAATATAAGCAGGGCTCTGACATTCTTTCCCCTAAGAACTCTAGCAAGTCATGAAAGCATTTTAAGCAAAAATGAAGTGTTAGATTTGTGTTTAAATTCACTCTGGGTAGCAGTATAGAGAATGGATTGAAGAAGAGACAATCCTGGGATGGGGAGACCAGTTAAGTAGCCCCTGCAGTAATTCAGGTGAGGAATGACACCTTGAATTAGGACATTGGGAGTAGAGATGGCAGGAAGCAGACAGCTTCAAGTATTTTAGGAGATAGACTCAAGATGATTTTATCTGGAGGAAGGGGAAAGCAGGTAAGAATGAGTGACACTAATGACTACAAAGAGCACACTTATTGGAGGAAAACAATGGGATCAGCTTAAGCACACCAAGTGTGGTATTATAGGGCATATAAGTGGTGGTTTCAGGGAAGTAGAAGGCTGTGTGGATCTGATGCCTGGAGAAATCTAGACTGCAGGTGAACACTTGACAAGTTTGTGGAACTATGCCTAGTAGTTGGGATATAGAAGTGAATGGGAATAGTGATGGGGACAGGCCTGAAATCTGTAGACCATTGCTTCTCAAACCTGAATCACCTGGCATCTTGTTAAAATGTAGAACTCGGGTGGGCTCAGATACGGCTTTTCTCACAGGCTCCCAGGTGACGTCAATACTGCTGGCCTGCTGAGCACTCAGGCTGTATAATGAAGAACAAGAAAAACTTAAGGTATGGGCTGAGGAGGAGAAGCTTGAAAGGTATAGGAAGGGAGCCTCCAGAGAAGAGAAAAATAAAGATGTGGATGTTGTTTTGGAATCCAGGAGAATCCTTTAGGGAGAAAAATTCTGAGTATATAAAAAAGTGAAAGTAATCAGTAGTGGCAAATGCTGCACTGATGTCAAATAATATAAGAGTTCAGAGTGTCTTAGATTTAGCAACAATGTAATTGGTAACCTTGATGAGAGCACTTTTCATGGAGTGGTGGAATTAAAAACCAGATTACAGTAGGGTGCCTGGAGAAGGAAAGAGGAAGAAATGGGGCACTTCCAGGCAGTTTTACAGTGAAAAGGAAGAGGAAAAGTTAGGGGTGGGAGAATTCAAGAGAGGATATTTGTTTTTGTTTTAAAAGTGAAGAGGTTTGTGTTCAAGTCCTACCATCATGTACTGATGGTAAGGAGCCAGTGGAGAGGAAAGGTGTATTAGAGAAGACTAAATCATGTTACAGTGGTAGTAGATAGCCCATAGATCTTAATGAATTATCACAGTAAAGGTTTTCTACTCACATTAATTGACCATTGGAGTTCACTGAAGAGTTCTCATGAGAATAAAGTCCACAGAGCTTCTGTCCAATAATTTGGACAACATTGTGAGTCTCCTTTGCCAGGAATTTCCAATTATAAGCTGAAAGAATATTTGAGAATGTCCAGAGGAGGAGGGGAATAATCAAAAAATCAAATACCTTGATAAGTCATGAAACCTAAAATATGTGTCTGAGATTCTTCAGGCAGAGGGTGAGGTAAAGTGAAAAATGATGTAACTGGAAGAAGGTTAGGAAGGAGACAACCTACAGAAAAAGGCTAGATTCAGGTTTGGAATTTCAGCATTCCTGAATTTCACTGCCACATCCTCTGGGGCCTCCAACAGTTAGAACCGGACATGGAAGAACAGACTGGTTCTAAATTGGAAAAGGAGTATGTCAAGGCTGAATGCTATCACCCTGCTTATTTAACTTATATGCAGAGTACATCATGTGAAATGCCGGGCTGGATGAAGCACAAGCTGGAATCAAGATTGCTGGGAGAAACGTCAATAACCTCCGATATGCAGATGACACCACCCTTATGGCAGAAAGCTAAGAGGAACTAAAGAGCCTCTTGATGAAAGTGAAGGAGGAGAGTGAAAAAGTTGGCTTTAAACTCAACATTCAGAAAAAGAAGAAGATCATGGCATCCGGTCCCATTGCTTTATGGCAAATAGATGGGGAAACAATGGAAATAGTGACAGACTTTATTTTTTTGAGCTCCAAAATCACTGCAGATGGTGACTGCAGCCGTGAAATTAAAGATGCCTGCTTCTTTGAAGAAAAGCTATGGCCAACCTAGACAGGATATTAAAAAGCAGAGACATTACTTTGCTGACAAAGGTTTGTCTAGTCAAAGCCAAGGTTTTTCCAGTAGTCATGTATGAATGTGAAAGTTGGACCATAAAGAAGGCTGAGCACTGAAGAATTGATGCTTTTGAACTGTGGTGTTGGAGAAGACTCTTGAGAGTCCCTTGGACTGCAGGGAAATCCAACCAGTCAGTCCTAAAGAAAATCAGTCCTGAATATTCCCTGGAAGGACTGATGCTGAAGCTCCAATACTTTGGCCATCTGACACGAAGAACTGACTCACTGGAAAAGACTCTGATGCTGGGCAAGATTGAAGGCAGGAGTAGAAGGGAACGACAGCGGATGAGATGGTTAGATGCCGTCATTGATTCAGTGTACCTGAGTTTGAGCGAGCTCTGGGAGTTGGTGATGGACAGGGAAGCCTAGCGTGCTGCAGTCCACGGGGTCACAAAGAGTCGGAAGTGACGGAGCAACTGAACTGAACTGATAACATTTTTCAAGGGTCATTTCATTTTTGTCATCCCAGTTTCTGTGGGTATCTAATAGTCATATAACTGGATGAGAACTTTGTTCTGCTACTGGAGGTAAAAGTTTCAAAATGTGATGTTCTCTTTGGTTGAAGAAATGTGGTGTGTAAGTTTCTTTGGAAAAGTAATCAGTTTTAATCTTTGCTGTTTTGAAAGTGAATTAAACTATGGTTTTGAGCCCTTGAGGTGATTGGGAAGGGTATAAAAATTAAGGAAGATGTGCTTGAGGATGACTATGTTCTGAGGCTTCCTTTTCAGAGGATTCTTAAATTTCTAACGACCAAGAAAAAACAGTAATTGTTAACTATCTTACATAGGTGTGCAGAGCAGTAAATGTTAGTATGTACTGAAGACATTACATACTTTAAAGCACAGGGCAGAAGTGTTCTAACAATGATCCTCCGTGTTGAGGGTCCCCAAACTACCCTTAGGTTCTGTGACTCATTGGAAGGAATCACAAATCTCTGAAAAGCTGGTGTACTCATAGTGACTGCTTTTAACAGCAAATTATTACAGATTAAAATTGGCAAAGGGAAAAGGTACATGGTTTAGAGTCCAGAAGAGACCAGGTTCAAGTGGAGAGAGTACGTCCTACACTATGGAGAAAAGGTAAGTTAGTCTGATATAGTAACCATTTAGGAAAGATTTCTATGTAGTACACTCATTAAAAACAAAGTTTTGGACTTCTGTGCCTGTCAGTGATTAGATTTTGCTGCAGTTTGTAATTTCCTAATGCTCCCCTATTGGAGTTTTGCTGTATTGGACTTCCTAATTGTCTGAACATAATGATGCTTTTAGTAGACCCTTTAATAATTTGTCCACAAAGGTATTCTGGAATTCCGCAGAGACCTCATTGTTTGTTTTTTTTTTCTTGTATGTGTTTTTTTAAAGAGAAAAATGGTTTAACATAAAATTCATACATATTCATTGTAAAAGCTAGATTTGTCCATTCATTCATTTGATAGATAGGGAAATACTGCAAAAAGTATAGAACGTGAAAAGAGAATTATCTTTAAATATCAGTTATAATGAAAGCAAGGTCCTATTGCATGTGTTTTCTGCATCTGACTTATTTCATTCAACACCTTGGGCATCTTTCCTGTCTGTACACTTGGGGAATAGAAATCTACCCACTTTTTAAAATGTTTTTACCTATGGGGTGTGCTTATAATTAGCTAATTATAATTTGCGATTATAATGTAAGAACAGTCTTTAAAAGTTCTTGTCCTTACTGTGGACAGTGTGACTCATTTTTCCTATTCCATATATTCTATACCAAGAAAACAGTGTAACTCATATTTCCCTGGTATGCCTCTTTAAATCTCATTCTCTGAAACTGCAACTGCATGATGCAACTGCATCATTTGGAATAACACTTTCATGAGCACTGATTGTTTTATTCTCTCTGAGCTCAGCCTTCATACTTACCAATATATTAGAAAGGAAAAGAGCAAAAGATGTGTTCTGGTACAGGTGGGTTTGGGTTCAGTGGCAGACAATTGAGGACTTTTTCTTTGAGTTTTCTTTATGAAATACAGTATGTAAAGTACTGAAGGGTGAATAGGAAAGTTGTATGGGTATGTTACCGAGAATGGAGAAAATTTGAAACAAGTACAGGTAATTAGAAGCAGATGATATAGACAGTTTGGGCATCACTGAGGCTCCTTTGCCAGGAGTTTCCAATTAAAAGCAGAAAGGCTATTTGAGGATGTCCAAAAGGTTGGGAAATAATCAAAAATATCAAATACCTTGATAAAAGTCATGAAACCTAAAATGTGTGTCTGAGATTCTTCAGACAGAGTGAGGTAAAGTGAAAGATGATGTAACTGGAAGGTTAGGAAGGAGACAACCTAGAGAAAAAGGCTAGTTTGGAATTTCAGCATTCCTCAATTCACTGCCACAGGCTCTGGGGCCTCATTGTGCAGAAAACCTCATTAAAAATAATTTGCCAAAGAAGTTTTATACATTTTTCAGGGGCTATTTTGTTTTTCAATCATCTCACCTTTTTGTGAATATAAAATTACTATTACAAGTTGAGAACTTTTTAAGTAAGAATATTTATAATGTAAGAGATTTAAATGCTCATTGTCACCAAAATATTTCTTACATTTTTTAACTTTTGTTTTTATCAGAACATTTGTGTTTATTAAATTTAATTGTATCTTTTAAATTTTAAGATAGGAGAAAAGTCATAACAGTATAATGCAAGGGTTGAAAGAGCACCAAAGTTTAATAACGGACATAAATAACACTTTTTTCACCAGTTATATTAGAGCTGATTTTATAGACACATAGTAGAAAAGTGTTTGGAAAGCAAGTGGGGGGTGAGTTTAACTTTCTCTTATATGTTTGCTGAACATATATTGTGTTGCTTTTATTTTTTTAGTTGTCAGATGATTTTGCACATTTTCTCATGTTGATAAGGGTGCTTTTTCCTTTGCACAAAATAGAGAGCTGTAGTACATATGGATGAACGTCGAGAAGAACAAATTGTGCAGCTGCTACATTCTGTGCAAACTAAGAATGATAAAGATGAAGAAGCACAGATATCCTGGTTTGCTCCCGAAGATCATGGGTAAAACAAAAAGTATTCTTTTAAAAAAAATGAACAGAGTGACACTTACTTTAGAGCATTTGCTTGCAAAAAATGATAATAAATATTGTTAGACTCTTCTATAAGTGAAATTTAGCCTCAAAGTATTTTTTCTTCTTATGTAGATTGAGCAGGGTTAGTGAAAAATTTAAAAATCTAGGTGGTATCCGTATTCCCACAGAAGAGTTTAATGGTAGGAATAATCTACCTACATAGGAGGCTGATGAAATTTTTATTTATTGATCTAACTACCCATCATTGTATTTCCAAAATTCTCTTGTGGAAGAGATCTGTAAGAAGTTAAATTGCTTTTTTAGGAAATTCACAGAAACTATCATCAGGGCAAATTAGAAGTAGTTTTTCTGGGACTGTGTAATACAGCATCCCATTTGTAGCTCAGAAAGGGGAGCAGGAAGAAAATGAAGTTGTGAAATAAAACAAGGCTCAGAAAATTAGGTAAAGAAAAACACTAAGTCATTGCAATGAAGGAATGACTATTGGGTGGATTTTTATTGTTTTAACTACCACAAGGAATAACCTATCTGGCAGTATCTACTTGTAGGGTGGAAAAAATTGAATTTATTATAAGAATCTAAGTACTTTCATATTGCTCTACTAAGATAAAAGAATAAAGACTTGGTTTTGGTGATTTTGAAATCATTAAACAGTATATTGTTTTATTTTGTTTCAGGGCTTGAGTGGATCTTTATTTAACCTTTATCATTTTTATTTTTTCAAAATAGATATGGTACTGAAGCTCCTGCTGAGAACAAACCAAATTCAGTAAAGAAAGCTGAGCATCAGGAAAAAAAAATGATAAATCAAGAAAAGAGGCCATTTAGAATCAGGGACAAATACATTGACCGTGATTCTGAATATCTCTTGCAAGAAAATGAACCAGATGTAACTCTAGACCAACAATTATTGGAAGATTTACAAAAGAAAAAAACTGACCTTCGGTATATTGAAATGCAGGTAATGGAAAGAAAAGATTTTTACTTGTCATCTCTTTTGACACTTGATAAAAATATATTTATGCTTAGAGGTAGCTGCCTGATATCTAGATGAGTGAGATATCTCAACAAGCCATCCTCTGAGAATCCTCCACCCATCCTTCCCACCCCCCCACCCCCCCATAGTATAGAAAAGTAGTGAGAATGGAATTACACATAAATAGCCTATCTCACAGTTTATATGATGAAGAAATATTTAAGAAATGGTAGTGCAAATGGAAAAAAAAAAATCACTGTTTAATGTTTCTAGATTATTTTAGTGAGATGTCATAAGAGACAGGGTGGTTAGAATTGTAAAGTTGTTTTCTTCTGGAACATCTAATCCACTCTATTCTTTTACAGATGTTAAAATTAAATCCCTCAAAAGTCATATGATGTGCTTACGTACACTGACACTTTAAAGACAGAACTGTGGCAACTGAGTTCTCCTGAAATTTTTTCAGTGTTTTCTTTTCCTGGGCAAGGTCCTCTCCTGCTAAAACATAAAACTGAATGCTTTGTGGATTTTGTAGAGATATATGTAATAAAATGTTCACTTTTTTTTTTTTTTTTTAAAGAGAAAATACTGAGGGAATTCTGAGAGCCTTGTCTTTAATGTACAAATATGTACTGCCATTTTTGAGAAAGGCAGCTCATTGTATCTCCTGTAGGAAAGAAAGGATCTTTTGGCTCAGTGAAGTTTGAATATCCTTATTAAAACAGATCAGCTGAAGTTGTCTAGGGACCAAATTCTGTAGCTCTTTGATGCCTTTTGAGTGAAAACATGTATTAGGGACAGAGAAGATTTCAAGATAAAGTTATTGAGAATATTTTACCTGAGAGCTGAGCTGCTTGTATAACCTTAGGAACACAGAGTTAGCTGCCGTCTCTGCTTTGTATGGAGGACAGAACTCAGATATTATTGAAGATGAGTAATTGATCTAGTGCAGAGAAAATTAGGAGAAGAAATGGTTGGTCTTCCTTTTGGTAAGGCATGTTGTAAATGCTTCCTATGTACCACATCATTTAAACCTCTCAGCAGCCCTGTGCAGGAGATTACACTTGTCAGTTTCACAGGAGGATAAAGAATCTTAGGTTCAGTGACCTACCTGTGCTTGCACAGCTAGTACCAGAACCAGGTTTAAAATTTAAGTGTGTTTAAGAGCTCAACTTTTTTCATACTTGGTAATATGCCATATTTTTTTTCCTTTAAGTTATAATTTTTTTGATAAACATTTTTCCACTTGCTTGATGCCTATCATTGTGCTGTTTTCCAAGATAAGTCTTGACACCTCACATAAGCTATGTGGTAATAAAAAAAACTTTGGACTCTCAGTATGTTTATCTATGGTATATTCTATTTACCAGGATTATAATTTGATTACATTTCTTTTGTAAAATATTTTAAACATTTTTGTTTTTATAATTTCAGCATTTCAGGGAAAAGCTGCCGTCATATGGAATGCAAAAGGTAAAATGAATATACACTATTTAATATGATTTGCAAAATGCTTAAATACATTTCTTTTAAGCTCTGAATCAAGAAGAAATATAAATTAATGAACCTTTCCCTAAAGGATAGTCTTGGAAGTTCATTTTATTCTTTTGAATTGTTGAAAGACCAAAAGAAAAAAAAAAACAGTTCTGAAGCAGTTATACTGAAAATTTTTCATTATTTATGTCCATGATAGAGTTTAAAAATAGAATTTTCACTTGTAAGTTTATGTTTCCTCATACAATCACCCTATATAGAATAATATAGTATCCCATCCTTCCCTGACCTCTCAGCCTTCCTTTGTTTTGTCTTTACTTTTCTTAAGGACAGTCTGTTTTGGTCACTATGTATCTCTTTACTCAGAACAGTGCTTTACATTCTATAGACCCCTAGTGTTCAATACCTTTTGAATGAATGAATCATGGTCTACTTCTAAGTACTTCTAGCTGTTACCTTGTTGGAATTTGTTCTGATATATATGAGGTATTGGATAAATTTTTAAATGGTGAGTTTTCAAGTTAGACTGTTTCATAGATTAAAAATAACTCCTAACACTTTTTTGAAGTAGTGGCAGGATGGTTTTGTTAATACTACTAATTTGAAAATATTCATGTTTATCTATAAGAAGATCTTTCGTAAGTAGGCAGTTTTCCAGATAGTACCTGAATTTTAGCCATTTGATGTAGTTATTTAAAACTTGGCTCTGTTTTAATTATTTAAATAGGAATAGTCTCAAATTATACTCTTCCTTGTTCTCAAACAGTATACAAAACTTGTCCTGCAGACAAAAACATATTTATGATTTACAACATAAATCCTTGATGTTCTGAGTAGTTTTTTCATTTTCAGGGGATTTGCCTTATATTCAGTAGCCCCACATGTCAATATTCTTTTTAATTAATGTTAATTCTTACATAAATTTATAAGCTGTCTCCTTTTCCTTGTGTGCTTTTCTTTAACAGAGCCGTGGCTCTGTTCTTAAAATTTGGTGCCTCATCTTTGAAAACTGGTAGATCCAGGTACCCAAACTGCCAGCATTGCATGTAACAGAATTTTCAAGTATTAATATGCTTATTAAAAACAATTAACCTTCAGTTTGGTAAGATTTGGGTTACTTTTCAGACTTAGTCAACATGTGATGTCCTTTACTTTTTTCTCCTTTTGAAATAGGAATTGGTAAATATGATTGATAACCATCAAGTAACAGTGATAAGTGGTGAAACTGGTTGTGGAAAAACCACTCAAGTTACTCAGTTCATTTTGGACAACTACATTGAAAGAGGAAAAGGATCTGCTTGTAGGATAGTTTGTACTCAGCCAAGAAGAATTAGTGCCATTTCGGTAAGTAATCTCTCACTTGTTAAAATTCCCGACTTTTTTTTTTTCCATTATTCTATGTAGTCTTATTAGAAATTACTGATTTTGAGAGTTGGGGGTGATTCTTAATTAGGTTTAGGATATGTTGCTATGAAAGCAAAATTTGGTTAGCAAGTATTTGGTAGTAAAGACCAAGAAATTGAATGACCTCTCTTGTATTGGTAACAGATGTTTAGGAGTTCAAGATAAATTGCAAATCCAGGCAGTTTTCTATAAAACTAAATGAAAAGCTGATAATGTTTATAGAATTGATTATGAGCTTCAAATAATCTCCATCATTAGATACTTTACAGTTTACTCCTTGATTCATTTAATACTGTTTTCAGCTCTTTTTTCAGTGTATAGATACTGAATGATGATAGCAATATTTCTGATTTTTTAGTGCAATTCAGTAATAGGGAATTAGTCATAGAAAAGTAAGGTGTTTGGGGTTTATTTTGAAACAGGTATTAACTACATGTTTATTGTAGATAACATTTTTTGTTTGTGTTTAGTTAGATGACCTAGTTAAATATATGAGTTATATGTTCTGTAAAGATGTTTGGGGTTTCTTACAACATCAGGTGTACAGAACATTTACTTCAGTGTTATGTAATTCTTTATGTAAATTTAAATTGTGAAGCTTTCCGGTTGTATTTGATTTTATGGTAGTGTTATTTATTACATGTCTAAGTCATTTTATACAGAATCTGTGGTCAGGAACTGCATTACCAATTACAGCAACATTTTGTAGGAACTTCAGTATACGTTTAAGTTATAGTTCCGAAGAGATAACTATTTTTAAAATGTAAAGCTGCCGTGTTTGTGGGAGAATAATATTCCTAGAAATGGCATAAGTTTACAGAATGGTGAAAAATAAGCCACTTTTGTTGTAACACTATTACATAGCTTGACTTTGGTCAAAAATCTAATTTTATCGTTTTCACTAAAATATGACTATCAGTTCAGTTCATTCGCTCAGTTGTGTCCGATTCTGCGACCCTATGGACTGCAGCACGCCACTATAAATTGACAGTAAGGAGAAATGTTAAGTAGGTTATTTTGTTGCTTTTTTTTCCCCCCAAGATCTGTTGGTATTTAAATGGGCATTTTAATCAACAGTAAAAAGTGAAGTAATGGTCTAAGTTAATGTATACAGGATATGATGATTGGGAAATTTTACTTCTGAAGTATTATTTCTTAAAAGCTAATTGTCATTTTCTATTTCTAACCTCATAAATCACTGCTCTGTCACTAAATGACTGTTGGTTACTTTCAGTTGCACAAATCAGTATTAGTTTATAGGATTTCATCTGTCTAGAGCTTATCTTTAGCAGCCATAACTCTTAAGAACTTAACCAAGAGTTAAGATGTAAGCCTACTAATCTACAAAAAAGAATCAAATAAGAAAAAGTATCAAGTATATAGTTACTCTCAAATTATATACAGCCTTTACAAGTTTAGATTAAAATTTCCAACTGTTTTTAAGACAAAGATAGAGAGGACTTAAAGAGAGTTTCTTTGGAAATAGTTAGGAGGGAGAATTTCAGAGGGAATGAAAAGTAAGCATAAGCAGGTAGTCTTCAGCTCTTAAAGGACACAGTTTTAGATACCTCAGATTTTAATGTGTTTCTCTTGTTTTAACTCTTGAAAATCTAATGAGTACTGTTTCAACAACTCCAGATTTTCACAGACATTTAGGATATTTACTCTAAAGGAAATATTTTCTTTGTAACTATATTTTATTTTAATTAAAGGTTGCAGAGAGAGTGGCTGCAGAAAGGGCGGAATCTTGTGGCAATGGTAATAGTACCGGATACCAAATTCGGCTCCAGAGGTAAAGAGTGTTCACTTGTTTTGTTTTGCTTTTGGCCATGCCAGGCAGCTTGTGAGATCTTAGTTCACTGACCAGGGATTGAACCCAGGCCCTCAGCAATGAAAGGGTTGAGTCCTAATCAGTGGACCACCAGAGAATTTCCAAGAACGTTCATGTCTTGTTTACAGGTAGATTTTAGTGAAGCTTTGAAGTTATCAGAGATTTAAAAAAAAAAAAAAAAGATTTTCCCCCAAATTTTTATGCTGGTTATTGTTTTTAGTAATTAACATTTGCAACATAGGCTTGCAACCCATAAAATCACTTTTTTTTGGATCCAAGTTCAGATTTGAATTGCCATTTTAAGATGTCTTTCTATCCCTGGGTTGGGAAGATCTCCTGGAAAAGGGAATGGCTACCCACACCAGTGTTCTTGCCTGGAAGATTCTATGGACAGAGGAGCCTGACAGGCTATAGTCCATGGGGATCTCAAAGAGTCGGACACGACTGAGGGACTAACACTTTCACTTCACTTTTTTTTCACTTTAAGATGTCTTTTACATTAGGAAATGTTCAGAAGGATAACATTTTTCCTGGATGTGTTAGTAGACCGTCACTCGCCTAAAGAAGTGGCCTCTTGTACGTTTTGCTACCACCACACACACAGCTTCTGACTACCTTAATTTAGTTTGTATCTTAACCCCCTACCCCCCTCCACTGTATTTTTGTAGTCCTCTGCAGCTCAAGATTCTGTTTATGTTTTTAAATGAACTGATTTTCCAGTCACTAAACTGAAGTTGAGTTTCCTGAATATTTGGTCTTTTTCTGAATGGTAGGCCTTGTAAAGAAATATTAATGTTGTATTTATAACAAAAATAATGTATAATGAACTCTAAGCTAGTATTTCTCATTACTGTGCTGTAGGAGTTCTGGTAACTAAAAGGTTAAGGATGAAGTTTTTCATTAAAACCGAAAGCATTTTTTAAATTGAAGAATTTCTCTTAAATTAGTGGTATTTAATAGTTCATTAGTAAAGAAAACCAAGGATTAATTCATGTCTTTTATTCACAGTCGGTTGCCAAGGAAACAAGGTTCTATCTTATATTGTACAACAGGAATCATCCTTCAGTGGCTTCAGTCAGACCCGTGAGTATGTTTCAACGCAGGACATCTAGTTAAACATCATCAAAAGATGTCATTATTACGTTGGATTTTATTATTACGTAAAAGTAAAATGATTCTGTTTTTGGTTTTGTGCCCAGTAGCAAACTTTATGCTTCTGTTGTAGCCATCTGTCCAGTGTTAGTCATATCGTGCTTGATGAAATCCATGAGAGAAATCTACAGTCAGATGTTTTAATGACTGTTGTTAAAGATCTTCTCAGTTATCGACCTGACCTGAAAGTAGTATTGATGAGTGCAACACTGAATGCTGAGAAATTTTCCGAATATTTTGGTGAGTAGAATTTATGATTGTTACTTACAGAGTTATCACAAAACCATTGAATTTAGAAGCAATTTTTTAAGAAATGTTTTCAGATGTTTCGTGATGCAAGTAGTCAGTGTTTACCGATGCATTCTATTTGAATATTCATCTACCCTCTAGTAGTTTTTAAAATACTTGTTTATTTTTGACTGTGTTGTGTCTTTGTTGCTATACGGGCTTTTCTCTAGTTGTGGGGAGCAGGGGCTACCCTCTAGTTGTGGTGCATGGGCTTCTTGTGGCAGTGGCTTCACGTTGCAGAGCACAGGCTCTAGGTAATCAGACTTAAGTAGTTACAGTATATGAGCTCAGTAGTTGTGGCACAAGAACTGCTCCAGAAGCATGTGGGATCGTCCCATACCAGGATTGAACCCATGACTTCTGCATTGGCAGGCAGATTCTTTACCACTGAGCTACCAGGAAGGCCTTCTTGAGTAGTTTTTTTAAATGGTGGCATCATCTCTGGTTTTGTAGTGAAGAGATGTAGCCTTTTGGTGCTACCACCAGATAATTAAGGTGACATTAATGAAGTCAAACCACAGATTTGAAAAATTTATTAACTAGTTTTGATAGTCTTCTGTAGCTTTTATGTAGTATCTCAGGCTAAAGTGGCAATATGCTAATAACAGTGGTAACTAGCAACCACTGTGGAATACCTTCAACTTGCTGGGTAGCATATTTGGCCTATCTTCATCAGTTCTCATTGATACCTTGTGAAGTAGGTGCTATTATTCTCATTGTTAAGGTTGCATAATTAACAGAGGGTCAGGATGCTGCTGCTGCTGCTGCTAAGTCGCTTCAGTCGTGTCCGACTCTGTGTGACCCCATAGAGGGCAGCCCACCAGGCTCCTCTGTCCCTGGGATTCTCCAGACAAGAATACTGGAGTGGGTTGCCATTTCCTTCTCCAACGCATGCATGCATGCTAAGTCGTTTCAGTCGTGTTGACTCTGTGCGACCCCATGGACAGCAGCCCACCAGGCTCCTCTGTCCACAGGATTCCCCAGGCAAGAATACTGGAGTGGTAGGTTGCCATGTCCTTCTCCAGAGGGTCAGGATGGTTTGAAACTAAATTTGAGGGAATTCCCTGAGAGTCTAGTGGTTAGGACTTAGTGCTTTCACTGCTGGGGTCTGGGTTCGATCCCTGGTCAGGGAACTAAGATCCCACAACCTGCATGGAGTAGCCAGGAAATAAAAGAGAACCTTAATTTGAGTAGCTGCAGAGTACATTCTTTTAAAATTATGCCTCACTGTCTCTACCACTTAAATTGTTTGGGGAAGGAGGAGAAATGGGAGGACGTTAAAATGGAATAGCACTATATTTAATGTGTTTGTAATCAGCCCAGTTGGCCCTCAGAGCCTTACTTTGTCTATGTCTCTGTCTCAGTCCTTTTGGAGAAGGCAATGGCACCCCACTCCAGTACTCTTGCCTGGAAAATCCCATGGACGGAGGAGCCTGGTAGGCTACAGTCCATGGGGTCGCTAAGAGTCGGACACGACTGAGCAACTTCACTTTCACTTTTCCCTTTCATGGACTGGAGAAGGAAATGGCAACCCACTCCAGTATGCTTGCCTGGAGAATCCCAGGGATGGCGGAGCCTGGTGGGCTGTCATCTGTGGGGTCGCACAGAGTCGGACACGACTGAAGCGACTTAGCAGCAGCAGTAGCAGCAGTCCTTTTGATGAGAAATCCAGAGCTAACATTGAGTAAACAGGTCAGAGGCATAAGTGTACTCAAAGTTGTGGTGCCACTTCAGTTACTTCCATCTGTGCTGTAACTTTGGCCTTTGTTTACAGAGAATATGGTTTATTTTGTTTGGTACAGAACCTAAATAACATTTAAGTAACAGTACTGAGAGACTTCTTTTTTAACTAGTGATTCTAAAATAGTAAGCAGTAGTTTAATACTTGGTTAGTTCTTGCTGTAGCTACTCCTTTCTTTCCCTAATTCTGGGTGCCACAGAGGTCATGTTCCTTATGTAGATTTCACTAAAATTTAGCTTCTCATGGCACCATCTTGGCTAATGATGAAGAGAAATAGACTTAATAGGTCTTGAATCCAACTTAAAATACGCTATTTTTTGATATTCTGGGTTACTTTGTAGAACTGTGAGGTGTGTATACAGTTTGGTAACAGAAAATTGCTACTGAGTGAAGACTAAACTGTTTTTATTAAATGAGATATGGAAAAATAAGGTATAGCTGTAAAAGTTTCAGGACCCTTTTCTGAAGTTAAAACTAATGTAGTCATTGTCCTATTTACAGTTTGTTGATTTTTTTTTTTACATTTGAATACAGATTTATGTTTTATCTACCATAATAGGTAACTGTCCAATGATACATATACCTGGCTTTACTTTTCCGGTTGTGGAGTATCTTTTGGAAGATATAATTGAAAAAATAAGGTAAGTAAATATTAGGAAGTAAAAGAGATTTAAAGTACTAATACACTTTAGTATATTAGTATCACCATTTTGTCAAACTTTAAGAAACTCACCCTTAAGCATTTCTTTCTAAAACATTGTTTTTCCTTAAATCAGGGATTCCCAAACTTGGTTGCACACTGAAGTCACCTGGAGTCTTTGAAAATCCTCACTGACGGTCATACCATATTGTATTACAGAGCCTGGGCTGGAGTCACACATCAGTGTTGTCTAAAGACTCCTGGGCAGAAAAGTTTGGGAATCTCTGTCTTCAGTGTTGAACTTCTGTTCTGGTTCTCCTCCCTGGTATTCATTCTCCTTTGCTGGCCTCCATTTCCCACCTTTTAAATATGATTTTCCCCTAGAGTTCTCACCTTAGATGTTTCTCAGCCTTTTATGATTTCACTGGGCAATCCTATTTCTATGACCATAGTTCCAAATTTTCAGAACTATTTTCCTATAGTTTTCAGAACTGAATTCTTCCTGAATTCTAAGCTTATCTAAATCTATACTCAACAGCATTCCAGTATCATAGACTTCTTGAACCTCACATTTTTCAGACAAAAATCGTCATCTTATATTTGATTCCCACCGTGCTTCCACCAAAAAAATTAAAATAATCTGTGTTGCTTAGTATGCTTTATAATGGTTGCTCCTGTTGTCCTCCACCCAGTTGTTTAAACTCTAAATCAAAGTAGCTGGTGTTTCAAGCAGTTATGTTCCAGGATATGTTAACTGCTTTACATGATTAGTAACCAAAGTACTGTAAGTCATTCTGTATCCCGTCCTGCTTTCCCCCATGAAAACCCTGAGAGCTTTCTCCTTAAACATACTTGCTCGTTTTTATTTCTTCTAGTTAAGGTCCTTATTATCTCTCCTCTGTTAGTATAAGAGTTTCTCTCTGGGCACTGTGGTCTTCACTCTCACAAATGCTGCCATCTGTTTTCCTCAAAACTCTGGTCATGGGATCTTTCTTCCCTTGGATATGCCCCTTGAGATTTCTCTTTGAAAACTAGTTGAAGAACCTTTGTGGTTTTGTCATGGTCTAGAGCAGAGCACCTCAGTGGGTATGCCCAAGTTACAGTCCCATTCACGCTGGCCTTTAGCTGCTAGCAGGCTTCTCGAGGAGCCATCAGAATTACCTTAGTATCACTTGATGAGAGAGGGCTGAAGGCACAGACCCACAGGATCAGGTTCCAGCTTCTTAGCCTGTCACCCCAAGGCTCTTTACAGTCTGGCCCTGTGTCTAGTGGCATACATTCCTTAGGCTGCTTTTCTTATGCACTGTCTTGTCTATGCCAGCTGTGCTCTTTCTTTCATGATTTGATACTTTGTTACATGCTGTTTCTTCCTTTCAGAGTTACATTTGCCACCTTCTCCACTTTTCATCTGTAAACTATTATGTAAGAACAAATCCCTATCCATTCGGCCTTCTCTGATACCTCTCACAGTGAGTTACCCTCTCAGCAAGACTGCCAGAGCACTTTTATCATATCTCTTGTACCACTTACCTTATTGCCATGTAATGTATCTTTTTATATATGTCTCTTGCACTAGATTTCAAATTTTCAAAGTAGATTTTGTCCTATGCATCTTTGTAACTAGTACATAGCACAGTGCCTGGCCTATAGTAAACATCTGAAAACTAAATGGGCAGATGTAGAAACATTTGTGCTGAGATTTTCAAGACTCCACAGCTTACTTGTTAAAGGAGAAAACCAGAAAGTGATAGTGGGAAGGTGAGAACAAAGATCCTACTGCATATTTTACATGGAGAAAAGTCAGCTGAATTTTGAATGGACATTTATATAACAAATTAAAACTTTATGGCTTGCACTCTGCACTAAGATCTGAGCAGAAAACAAGGGAATGACTCATTACACATCTTCGGAGCTTGTATCTAGATAGGGACACATATAGGCTATTATACTAAGGTGTGGTTGACCTGTTCTGGGTGAGTGAAGAGTGTGTAAGGCAGGGATAGCCTGGACAAGTCAGGAAAGCAGTGACGTCGGCAGGGCAAAGAGGGAAGTGTGTGTCCGGGAGGAACGCGTTAAAGTGAAAGAGTGTATGTTGGTCTTCCATGCTCTGGTTATATCATCAATGCCCATAAATTTTTATGCTCTCCCTTCTCAGTTCCACTTTCAACCATGTAGCCCTGTTTCTTACCATAGCACATTTACCAGTTTTCTAGTTTTCTAAGGTAATAACAGGCAACAACCTGACAGTGAAAACAAAGATTCAGGGATCAGTACTCTAACGTTACATAAAGATGAATTGCTTTCTTAAGGTCTCCAGAAGGCAGTGAATGTACATGGAATTGTAGTTAAGGGGAGTCTTTTGAAGCAACAGATAGTATCTGTGCACTTGTTCTGTAGCCAGTGCAAGAGGGGAGGTGAAGTAGGGTGGTCATTGGATAGAAGTTTTCAGCAGAGGGCCCCAGCTGTTCCTTTTCCAGAGGAAAAGCTGCTCTGCAGGGAAGTAGGAAAGAAGATAGGTGTGGTATTAATGGAGGGTTGTGATTGGGTACTTGGGAACGGGGGCTAAAGGTTACCTCTGATCCTGTAATTGCTGGGAAGGGAGCCAGCTGTGGGTCCATCCTGCTGACTAGATTAATTTCTGTCTCAGGTTGCCCTACCTCACGGTGGTGCCTCTATATGTATCAAAGACTTAGGGGAGTCCTGGGTCACAGGTACTGAATAGGGAAGGGGATTGATGAACTCTTTGGGGTGTCTGCTATGTGTCAGGCACCGTGCTTTATCACTTCCTTTTCATTCTCATGTCAGTACTGTTAAACGAGTATTAATCTCTCAAATAAAACTAAAAGCCAGAGGTTTATACCTTGTCCAAGGTCACATAGCTAGTCAGTGGCAGAGCACGGACATCAGTCCCATTCTGTCTGACTCACAAAGCCCATGCTTCACACCCCCCGTTCTGTCTAGATGCTCTCATCTAGGTGAACTCCGAGGGGCTTTGGGGTTAAACTATAGGTTTATTTTTGTCTCTCTCTACTCCCATGCCTCTCACAACTCACTTATGGTAGGTGACATGCACTGCAGCATGGGGAAGTCAAAGCATAGCACTGGACTGACTTGTAAGACATCTGAATGCTGATTCTGGCTCTGCCATTGTCTATGTCTATAAGATCGAGCAGAACTAAGTAGTTCTCAAGCGTGAGTCTATGGATCTACAGACCATGTTACAACTACACTGTCTGAATCTCCTGGGGCACTAAATAAAATTGCTGGATGAGCAGACCCCAGCCAGACCTACTGTATTCAAATCAACAAGGTATAGGATTAAGGAATCTGTTTTTCAAACTCCCCAGGGAATTATTTGTGCTCACGTTTAGAAACCTCCTATATTCAAAATGTGAGTCTTCTAGGCAATTGTTAACTATTATTTTGAACCTATATTAATGTTAACTTTTGATATAAAAGTAAATTCAAACTTAAAGATGGTACTCTACCATTTAAATTTTTATTGCTGAAGATTATCTAGAGCTTTTACATACTTTGATAAATGATTTTACTCTAAAATGTTAATGTGTTCATATTTGTAAATAAATTTAACTAGTATTTACTTGTGAAGATGTTCTTTAAAATTTCTTTTTAAAATCCTAAAAAGTCAGATATTAGTGAAAACCAATTTTAAATAAGGTGAAGCTATTTAAGAGTATTTTTATTTTAGATATGTTCCAGAACAAAAAGAACACAGATCCCAGTTTAAGAAAGGTTTCATGCAAGGGCATGTGAATAGACAAGAAAAAGAAGAAAAAGAAGCGATCTATAAAGAACGCTGGCCAGGTTATCTAAGGGAATTGAGACAAAGGTAAGTCTGTTTTTGTTTGAAAGTGAGAACGTAGTGGCTGAATGACTAAAACAAAATTCAGGTTTGTCTTGACTTTGTACGTATTTAAGGGTAGCATTGTTGTTGTTTAGTCACTCGGTGGTGTCCAGCTCTTTTGTTATTTAGTCACTACATGTGGCCTGCTAGGCCTCTCTATCCATGGGGTTTCCCAGGCAAGAATATGGGAGTGTCATCTACATTGGCAGGCGGAATCTTTACTGCTGAGCAACCAGAGAAGCACTGAGGATAACATCTCGAATCTCATATTCTAGCTGGATACTCTACTGATTTGACTTGTAAACACTATCATAATCCCAGTATTACTTTTTATTTATTATGTTTTCCCATTTGCAGATTGAGTTAATTTTAAAATTTTATAGTAAAACGTCAGGAAACTGTCAAGTATTTCATGACTTTATATTTGACTTGATAGGTATTCTGCAAGCACTGTAGATGTTGTAGAAATGATGGATGATGAAAAAGTTGATCTGAATTTGATTGCTGCCCTTATTCGATACATTGTTTTGGAAGAAGAGGTTAGTTTTGTTTTTCTTTAATTTTCAAAAGTGAAACATTTCAATTTCATTTTTGTATCAAGGACTTGAAAAAATTTTTTTTCTTAAATGCTTTTAAAAACATAATCTTTGGAAGAAACAGCTTTTAATACCAGGAGCAAGAATTTCAAAATACCAAGTGATTTAGCAGTTTGACCTGTTTGAAGAAAAGACTCAACAAATGAAATGTCTGGATTATAAATCCTATTTTTAAAAACTGAACTCTTTCTTTAGTTATAATTAGTAACTAAAAGTTATCTTGAGCTAATATAATTTTAATGAAGACTTAATTGTGCACAGAATTATGCTCTTGTTGTATTTTGTTATGTGATCCTTTATAACAGTTATTTCCCCTCTGTATAGGATGGTGCAATATTGGTCTTTCTACCAGGCTGGGACAACATCAGCACTTTACATGATCTCTTGATGTCACAAGTGATGTTTAAATCAGGTATTGTAGAAATGTATTTTATTGCAGTTCTAAGAATGGTACTTGAGTTACGTGCAGCCTGGTTATTTTCTTTCGTTTGAGCTTATTAGTCCAAGTTGAGTTTTTTCAAAAGTTGGATTTCTCCCCCTGCAAAGTCCTGGGTCAGAGATGAAGATAGATGGTAGATAGTGAAGTTCCTTATTTAGTTTTATGGTGAGACTGTTTCCCCTCTCTGGCTAAATTTGCCCAATAAAATTGAGTCTTTGGCATTTGAGGTTTTTGTTTCTTCACTCACTCCTGCATTTAGTTGGGCAGAGAAGAAGTTTGAATTTGTCCTTTTAGGCCAGTATTTCTCAGCTCTAATTGTACAACAGTCACTCATGGCACTTCTTTTAAAGTGCAGACCCAGATCTCATCCTCATGCCAATATTAGAATGTGACCTGCCAAATATTAGAATGTGACCTGAACATCTGAAGTTGAAAAAAAAAAAATTTCTCATGTGATCTGATTGTTTAATAGGTGTTTTGAAAGATACAACCTCTTATGTTTTAGAGAAACACATTGGAACGTTTTTCTCCTGTGAAATTAAGTTATAGCTTTTTCCAGAGTCACTGTTAACTTTAGTAAAATCAAAGCAAATTCCATTTAGTATTTTAAATAGCTCTGAATATACTTCCTAGCCTTACTCTGTTGAAGTGCATTTTATTTTTTAAAAACACTGAAAAATATTTTGATCTAATTTTATTGGCTAAAATACTTTTTAAATCCCATCATGGTAATGCCCTCAAATCGTTCACTATAATTAAAATTATTTTCTATTCTCTGACTGCAAAAATATTTTTGTCTGATTACCATGACTTCTCTATAATGAAATACTGCTTTTGTTTTCCTCCTCATTGGTAACTTCTGTATAGAAAAAGTGTAGGTCGTGATTAAACTATACAACTGTATATATTTTTTTAAAACAGAAATACTTCTCTGGCTGAACCTGCCAACTTTGGCCTTTCCTCCCCCCGTCATAAACTCTATTATATGATCTACTTTTAGTTTTAAAAATGTGAGTGTGTATATATTTTCCAAGAAAAATATGGAGATCATTTTGGAGAAAGTAGGGGAAGGGTGTGATGTTAAACATTATTATAATTGACTTCATTAGCTTTCTGATTTAATTATGCTCAGGGATGGAAGTATTAATTTATAGTTCCACCACCAGCTTCAGTTCAATTCAGTTCAGTTCAGTGTCTGAGTCGTGTCTGACTCTTTGTAACCCCATGGACTGCAGCATGCCAGGCTTCCCTGTCCAAACACCTGGAGCTTGCTCAAACTCAACATCCATCAAGTAGGTGATGCCATGCAGCCATCTCATCCTCTGTTGTCCCCTTCTCCTCCTGCCTTCAATCTTTCCCGGCATCAGGGTCTTTTTCAGTGAGTCAGTTCTTCGCATCAGGTGACCAAAGTATAACCACCAGCTTAATTTCTTTTAAAGAAAATTTTTGAAAAATTAAACATACCTAATCTTTATCATCACCTGATAATCCAATCCATAATCAGATTTTCCCATTTTTTCCCCCAAAATATCTTTCACAACTAGCTTGCTCAGACTGTAAAAAAAGTCAGACTGATAAATCGTTTAGTTTTAGAACATCACTCCCATCTTCCCCTTCCTTTCCCCACGGTGGAAAAGACTAGGTTCTACTTTCTGGAGATGTCTGAATCTTTATAGTATCATTTCATTTGATCATCTCTTAATCCTGTTTTCCTGCCAACTGGAAATTCTATCTGAAGGCTTGATTCAATTAAGTTAGAGTGGACGTGTTTCATACTGTGTCACAGAGATAAGTAATTGAAGGTGTTGTCAAGCACTATTTGACAGTTTTTTATGGTTTAGGAGGGTCATAGGCTGTGGGAAGCACCGTATCTCCTGAATAACAGCAGTTCTTTTTCTTGGAAGATACAACTATGTAGGGTCTTCTGGACATTCTTGCTAGAGATTTAAGTTAGGTTGCACTTTGGTAGCTATATCTGACTGAAATTTACCCTTGCTTCTGTAACACTCTCTGTTTCCCATTACAGTACTATATCAAACTGTCTGTTGACTGATAATCATGAATGGGCTTGAGCAACTTGATTTTGAAACCTAAAACTGCCTATATTCCTAACAAAATTATTTTTTAATGTGGGCGACTTTTGGAATGTATTGCATTTTACTAGTGCTATTTCGTTATTTTTAAGTGGACATGGAAATTGAATAAGTAATTTGCTTTAAAATTTTCTTTGATTAAAGTAGGATTATCACCCATATTAAATAAAATCCTTTTATCTTTAGTTAGTGGTGGGAATGGAGTTAATGTTTTGTTTTGTGTTTTTTTAGTATTATTTGAAAAGGTTGCTACCAACTTTTCAGCATTGTATAAGAATTTAGAATTAGCAGAAAAAATATTAACAAGAATATAAAATGTATATACTTGATCTGATTCTACATAGGAATATAAATTAAGAGTTAATGTGACTTAGCATCTGAACTCATTGTTCCATGTATTTTTTATGGAATTTTCTGCAGCTGTTTATCTTAAAAGTTTAATTTTCTTCTTAATTTTCAGACAAGTTTATTATTATACCTTTACATTCTCTGATGCCTACAGTTAACCAGACACAGGTATGTTGTTAAATTTATCTTTCAAACTGAGGCAAGCTTTAAGGACTGCTTATTGTATGTTTTGTTTTCTTTTATTTTTGAAGGCACATTTTGAAATAGTAATCCATACAAAAAATACTTCTTTGAGAACCTTTACCAAATGAGTCTTCAGGGAATGACTGCACACAAATTTGGATAAGAGCGGGTAATCTACGAATCACATTAGTCTCATCAGCATTAGGGAAACATTTAAAGGTTGCTTTTACCAATAGCTTGTTTGGGTTTCCTGAATAAAATAAAAAGATATGTGAAAACCAATAAAAATAATTCAGCCTAGGAATGAATAATCTGTGACATACACAGTTTGATACTGAGATTTTGATTTAACAGAATTAGTACATTTGTAGGCATGAGATTTCAGTGATGTATTATTAATTACGGTTTTGGATGTTTTGACTTTGTCAGATTCAGGGATCTCTCTAGTTAGAATGAACAGTGCATTCCCAAAGGAAGGGTAATTTTCTACCGTGTTTGCAGGCCCTGGTAAAATGAGATGGATCCCTTTTTCTACTCTCTTTGTAAGAAATAATATAGATATTTTTAATTGAGAGCTTTTTACAGTCTCTGCTGGTATGATAGTTCTGAGTAAGGCTCAGCTAGCTGGATTAGATACAGTGTGCATGTCTGAGGGAAGAGAAGAGGAAAGACAGAGCTCTTGATCCAGAGACTGAACAAAAGAGTATCTGGTGTGGAAGTACTTCCATCGCTCATGCCCTAACCGTAAAATATTGATTCCTTTGCTAGAGAATATGTGATAGACTGGCAAACAACATTTTCTCTTATTACCATTTTTATAAATGAGATGAGTTTATGCTGGGTTTTTTTTTTTTTTTTGCTTTTTAGCCAAGTGGTGTTTGCCATCATGACATTGTAAGATTTATTATGTGAAGGGGATTTTTTTTTTTTTTTAAGTCCATTTCACTCTCAGTAGCTGGTATACAGTGGTACAGCTAGCTGGCATTCATTCTGATGACTGGGCACATGCCTTGTTGGTTGGTGTCATCTGTATGTCTGTACATGCTCAGTTGATCAGTTGTGACTGACTGTTTGCAACCCCATGGACTGTAGTCCGCCAGGTTCCTCTGTCCATGGAATTTTCCAGACAAGACCACTGGAGTGGGTTGTCATTTTCTACTCCAGGGGAATCCTCCCAACCCAGGGATCAAACCCTGCATCTCTTGCGTATCCCGCATTCTTTACCACTGAGCCACCTGGGAAGCCCTGTTTTTATCTGTGTAGTTTTTAAGTAATTCATAATTCTTTACACTTCTGTCCCTCTCCCTTAAAAAGTTTGACAGCACAGTAAAACGTTTGCATTCTGCAACACTTGTTAAATTTTTTTTAAGTTACCATATTTAAATATCATATTAATAATTTTGTATACCACTTAAATATCTATAAATTAAAATAATCTTTAAATTATAACTGTTCATTTGAAATCTTGTTTGTGATAGGGTTTTGATATCTGTGGGAGATTTGGTTTACCAAAAGGGAATTTTGTGATATTGAAGATGATGTATAAGATACAAATATATCTATAAATATTAGATGCATATGTCAGTGAACGAACACAAAATTGCTAAAAGTGAACAGTACTTGAAGTAATTACTTTAATTGCAAGAATGGACATATCAGAAATTAGTTCACTCTTGGGATTTTGATGTATGTATTCTTGCAGGTGTTTAAAAGAACTCCTCCTGGTGTTCGGAAAATAGTTATTGCTACCAACATTGCAGAAACTAGGTAAAAATTGTTTTTTAATTACCAGCTACTAATGATTACATTTGTTTTCAGCACCATAAGAGTTAACATACCTTAATCTTTTTTCTACAAAATACTTTGTAATATCTTTAAACCTATTTTAATTTAGTTGCAGTGAAAGTGGGTTTTTTTCTTTTTTTTTTTTTAACCTATACTAATGTTTTAGCCTCTTCAGAAATAGGCTTTTAAGTGAATGTTTTAAAGCTTCCCTAAAGAAGCATGAGGACTGAGGTCAGTACTTCTGGTTGGGAGTAGAATTGATAGATTGTTTGGTAATCAGTTATATATACTCTTTAAAATTATTCCATTGGAGGTACTAATATACCAGTATAGTCATTGCAACAGATTATTCTGCAGAAGCTGGTGTTAAATCATGGCACTGGAGGGCTCACAGAGCTAGTTAAAAAAGTCCTCAGGCAAGCTGTGAAGTTTGACTGAGGGCAGATAAGAATTGTGCACATGATCTGTAAGAAGGGTACTGTGTGCTGCCACTGAAGCTGCTGATACTGCCTGTTATGCGGTGTCTGATACCCATTTGTAAATGTGGAAGAGTGGTGAAAATCCTAAACTACTTGAAATCAAGTTGATTCAATCAAAAGTGTTTTAAGATCCCTATCTGTAGATCTGGTATAGGCTAATATGCTTTAGATGTGTTTTTAACAATTTTTATGTATTTTCCAAACAGCATTACCATTGATGATGTAGTTTATGTAATAGATGGAGGAAAAATAAAGGAGACACACTTTGACACACAGAACAACATCAGTACAATGTCTGCTGAGTGGGTTAGTAAAGCTAACGCTAAACAGAGGAAAGGTCGAGCTGGAAGGTAAGATCATACTTTTGAAGTCTTTACAAAAACACCAAAAATTTTGTGTACCAAATTTATTAAAGGAAGTTCCCTTTCATCTTTTTAAAAACTTACTGCAGCATGTTTTTAGATGGGGGAGTCATTTTAATCATAGTTGTTTTGGAAAAAGTATCTGTCAAGTTTTTTATTTTATAATTTTTCTACCTCTAATTCCTCAGTCTGGTTAATTAAAGTTAATATTCTTTATCTTATTAGCTATATTATCTGTGATTGTGTTTCTTTTTTAAAAAACATGACTAATAATGATTGCTATTAATAATATTTGAATGTCAGATCATCCTCTAGACACTTGATACACATTAACTTGCTTAATCCTCCCCACAGTGCTATGAAGTAGGTTATTATCTCTATTTTGAAGGTAAAGAGACTAAGGTATAGAGAAATAAAGTCATCTAAAGTCATCTTTCCAAAGTCACACAGCGTTACAAGTAGCAGAGCCAGGAATTTGAATTTAGGTGGGTTGGTTCCACAGCCTGGGCTCCTAATCACTATACTTCACAGCTGTACTGGTTTTTCACTGGTTACCAAGGAAAGTACTTTTTCCCACTTAACGTGATAGCATAAGAAATAAAAATAACTTTTTTTTTTGGTTGTGCGTGGTCTTCTTAGTGGTGAGCAGGAGCTACTCTTCGCTGAAGTGCATGTGCTTCTCATGTGATGGTTTCTCTTGCTGGGGAGCACGAGCTCTGGGTGCACGGGATTCAGAAATTGTGGCATGTGGGCTTTAGAGTGCAGTCTCAGGAGTTGTGGTGCATGGGCTTAGTTGTTCTACAGTATGTGGGATCTTGGACCCAGGGATCGAACCTCTATCCTCTACATTGGCAGCAAGATTCTTATTCACTGTACCACCAGGGAAGTCCAATACTTCTGTTTTAATGATCGGAGAAAAGATTTGCCTATAACACAAATAATTGCACTTATTACTTGTTTTAATGCATACTTCAGAGTATTTTACACCCTAACTCATATGAGTGATAGAATCATCTCTGGAGTTTGAAGAGTTTTTATTTTACCTCTTACATGTAGAATAAGAAGATTTCCCTTAATTTTCAGATACTGGCTTAAGTAAGGAAAGAAGAGTTGGAAAAAAAAATTGGACAGACCATTTATCAGCCTTTTAATAAGTTTATACTATATATTTAAAGCTGTGACTCACTTGTTATAATGTTTGCAGATTATTCCAGTATAACTTGACTTCAGGTAGTGTATTGGATTATGCAGTTGGTGCTGTTGAGTCATAGTCCTGGCTTAGTCCAAGAAGTGTACCTTCTACTCTATTAAGAGGGGATAATTGGATTGGGAGCCTAGCAAGATTGGGGTTTCCCCATGCGGACCAGTCACTAAATGTAAAGTATTGCATTTTATAGAATTCTTCATCCCCACTAACCTGGTGAAAGTTAATTGTGGAATTGCAGTGTTTTTGTTGATGTTTTGTTTTTATTTGAAGTATGGTTAGTTTACAATGTTTTAGTTTCTTGTGTACCGCACAGTGATTCAGCTTTTATATATATACAGTATTTTAATTCAAATGGAAAATAGTCCCTTGTGGGCTCTGTGATACAAATTTCCTTTAGCAAAGTTAATTAAGATTGATAATTATTTTGAAGGCCAGTACAAACTGTATTTATTATGTGGTTCCTTGATGGAGATCCTATAGATGATGGGTCCTCTGAGCCACCAGATAAGCCCATCATTCGGATCACTAGATGCAAATAAGGGAAAAAATTGTTTCCAACATCTCTCTGAGAGCTCACTAGATAGGACATACCTAAGAGCTTTTGAAATACTATAGACTGGTTAACATAATACCAGGATTTGTTACATAAAATGCTCACAAGGCCCAAAGAGACTAACCTATGTATACTGCTGATTTTGTGTCTACCAGTCTGGAATCTATAAGAAATAGGTAACCAAATTATTGGTAGGAGGAGGGAACCTTGTCTTTTTTAGAACTAGGACTGAGGATTAGTGGATTTAAGCTTATTTAAAACAGATGAGGAAAAGGAATATATGAATAACAATGAAGTAACAAGTAAATTAGTTATGATGTGGCTTGTAAGAAATAGATACTGACTTCTTTCCCTGCCTTTTCTTTTCTCTGGAATTCTAAAAAGTCACTGATAATACTTACCCACCCCCCCGCCTTGTTGTTTTTTTTTTTCTTTTTAAAGAGTTCAACCTGGTCATTGCTATCATCTATATAACGGTCTTAGAGCAAGCCTTCTAGATGACTATCAACTGCCAGAAATTTTAAGAACGCCTTTGGAAGAACTTTGTTTACAGATAAAGGTAAATTAAGTGGGAGAATTAAAGTAAATAAGGTTCTAGTTTTCAGCATGTTTTATAGAGGAAAGTAACATATTAATCTGCCAGAAAGAATGTAGACCACCATTTGTTTTTGTGTTAGTACAGTTTGACCCCTGAGCAGCCTGAGGGTTAGACTTGCCAGTTATCCCTTCTCTGCCCCAGAAAATGACTCACTCAAGGGTGGGTCGTTGAAACAGCTTGGTTAGAATCAGGACTCAAACCCTAGTTCTGTTGATTCTACATGTTGTGCTTGCTGATTGAACATAAACTTTCCCCTGCACTTAGTTAATTTAAAGGTCTGTAAAATGAAAATGCAAGTATTATATTTATTGAAAAAAAATTTGCATAGACATGAACCCATGCAGTTCAAAATCAATAAACTGTAAACTGTTTTTAAGCTTCTGTCACATGTATATTAAACAGTTTTTAATTACACACTGCTCTAGAGCCAGACTATCTGGGATTGAATCCCAAGTCCTGTGGCAAGCTAGTTCTTTTATATTGGGCAAGTTATTTAAATTAACTTCGTAAAATTCTTAGACCAGTGCCTGGCACAAGGGAAGTGTTCAGTGAATCTTAGCTACTGTCACTACATCTTAAGATTCCCTCATTATAAACTACTTACTTTTTTTTAGCATCATATATTTGATAAAATTAGCCACCTTATTTTGAAGATAATTGGTAATCAACTTGTTGAGATTTTAACCAGCTACTTTTCTCATTAATAGAGTTAGTGGATGTTGAAAGTAGTATGTTGGCCTTTAAACATTTAGAATCACAAACATAATTTTAACTTATTCTGGTAAAATAACTAACTGGAAAATCGTGTATAGGTTTGATGCTTTATTCGAGTGAGTGACACGGGGAAGACTAAACTCTTATGTCCATATGTGACATGTTTAATTATATTTGTCTCCCTGCAGATTTTAAGACTAGGTGGAATTGCTTACTTTCTTAGTAGGCTAATGGATCCACCATCGAATGAAGCAGTGTTACTCTCCATAAAACACCTGATGGAACTGGTAAATTTGTTGCTTGTTTGTTGTTTTTTTTTAAATGTGTGACTTAGAGTCTAACTTAGATTGTTTAAGTAAAGCAAGCTAATTATAAAATTTACTCTTAATTATTGCAAAGTAGGCCAATGAATGTGCAGGACCAAATTGATTCACTATTTGGCTGTTCAACTTTAAGTGTGAAATAAGTTATAAAATGATACTGTTGTGATTTTCTTATCATACTGGCTCTTTCCACACAAGTTTTTTCATTGTAGGCATGACTTAAAATTACATAACATTTTGAAATCTTTCCATTTCAATCTTTTAAAACTTTCGAATCTTTCAGTTTCCTGTTTTGATCCTCTTCATTTGTATTCTTGAAAGGAATTTGGTTGCTGTATTCTATTCTTTCTGATTTTCATAGTGTTTTTATAGCTTTATCAAATCTAAGCAACCTAATGACAGTATGGACATCTTATAAAGGCAGCTCTTCTATTTTTGAAGGAATACCAGCAGGTGACTTTTTCCCAGAATATAGCCCACTACCTATCATTGTTTTTCTTAACAGCTTTTTCCCTTAGTTTATTTTATGAAGTCAGTGTTTTGAGGAACAGGTTTCATTGTCTTAGTCAGGTGCCCACTTAGTTGGTAGCCATCCCTATACAAGACCACGTTGAGAAGCTGCACACGACTGGCTGTGAGTTAGTGCCCAAAGTAGAGAGAAAGAACTGTGCTGTCCAACTCAGTATCCACTAGCCACAGGTGACTATTTAAGTTTTGAATTAAATTACAAATTCAGTATCTTGGTCACATTCACACATTTTAGAAGTTGAACAGACACATGTGGCTAGTGGTTACTGCATGAACAGTGTAGAAAAGACATTCCATCAGTGCTACAAGCCACTGTTGATTGGTGGTGGGTTAGAGGATGCTGATGGGTGTATTTTACATATTTTAAATTTTTTTTTTTTGAGCCATCTGTGTAGATAGTTTTGAGAATTTGGTCCATATGAAAACATTGAAGTAAGTTTGTAATGTGAGTAATAAGTTGTTTAAATGAAAAGTATTGTAACTGATCTGACCATTTTTATTTGAATTTGGATTAGATTTAGTGAGGTTGCTGATATTTTAGGGAACAGTGTGGTTTTACTGACTTTAAAATTGAAGTCTTCCCCTCCAGATTTTTCTCTAATAAAACATAGCAATAGAGAGCTAGGTGGTGATCAGAGAATCAACTTACTTGTGGTAGAGACAGATGACCAGAGGACAGCTGAGTCTGAAGCCAGAGTGGGGTGACTTCCTTTCTCCTGACTGAATTTAAGAACCAGTCTTTACTGAGCCATTTGCAAGCAACAAAATTGTGAAAAGGCCTGGGACATCATTGCCAACAGTAGGGTCTGAAGCCTGCATTTTGAAAAAACTTTTTTATTGTGCAATGCAGAATGCCCATCCAGGATAAAAGAGCAAAGCAAAAATCATCCAGCATAATGATTTATTACAAAATGAGCACTGTTATTTTTATTCATGTCAAGAAGTTAAGAACATCTCTGGGATACTAAAAGGCCACTGCCTACCCTCTCCCATCACTCCCTGAGTCAAAAAAATAGCATCTATCATGACTCTTTAATGGTAGTCTCTTGCTTTTCTTGATGATTTTACTAACTGGAATACATTTCTATAAAGAGCTCAATTTAATTTGATCCTTTATAAACTTTACAGAAATCCATAGGATGTTGGGACTTTTGGAAGAATGGGGTTCTGAATTCTTTCAGTGAACATTGTGAAATTCATGTGCATTACTGCTTTTAGCTGTATATAGTTCATTCATTTTCATTTCTTTATATTGCTATTGAAAGGTATTTTTGGTTGGTGTTTAATCGATAAGTTGTGTCTGCCACTTTTGTGACCCCATGGACTTCAGCCCACCGGGTTCCTCGGTCCCTGGCTTTTCCCAGGAAGGAATACTGGAGTGACTTGCCATTTCCCTTCTCCAGGGGACTGAACCTGCATCTCCTGCATTGGCAGATGGATTCTTTACCACTTAGCCACGTGGGGCTTGGGGTGGCTCAGATGGTAAAGAATCTACCTTCAATGCAGGAGACCCAGGTCTGATCCCTGGGTCGGGAAGATCTCCTGGAGAAGGGAATGGCTACCCACTCCAGTATTCTTTACGGGAGAATTCCATAGAGGAGCCTGACAGAGCCCATGGGGTTGCAAAAGAGTCCAACACGACTGAACGACTAACACTAACACTTTCACCTGGGAAGCCCAAAAGGCATTTTGCTTATTTCCAATTTGAAGCAATTACATACGCTGGTATGAATATTCTTCAGTATTCATTGTTTCTTAGTGTACATGTTTAAGTATTTCTCATAGGTATACATGTAGGAGTGAATTCAGTAGGTAATGCCCAACCATTTTCCAAAGTTGTCAAACTACTTACACTCCTACCAGGGCCAGTGGTAGGTGAGCATTCTCATTGCTGTATAGCATCACCAACCTATAGTCTTTTATTCTAAGCATGTTGATAGGTATGTTGTAGTTTAATAGTTTACATTTGCATTACGGTGAGTACTGTTGAATTTGTATGCAGCTTTTCATGCTTCCAGCCCATTTGGATAGTCTCATTTGTAAATTTCTGGTGCCAGTTTTTCTGTTATGTCATAGGAGGTCATACTTTTTGTGTACTATTGATCTGAGCCTTTTGTCAATTGTTTATATTATTGCATATGTCTGTATTTTTACCTTATCACTTTTTACTAGTGTTTTGGTGAACAAATTCCTAATTTTAATGTGAAATATATATCAGTTTTTTCTTTATTGTTACTGCTTTTTATCCTTTCATGAGTCTTTATCTACTTTGGAGTCATGGTGATAATACTGTTTTCAGTTTTTCTTCTTCACACTTAGAAATATAATCCTTGTGCAATTGATGTGTGTGTGTCTGTGTGTGTAGGTGAGGTAAGAATCAGTTTTTTAGATATGTGGAACATTTGACTGAAACTGTTAGAAAAAAGTTTATCCTTTTCCTTCTCTTCTTTGTTCTGCAGCGTTGTCATCGATCAAGTTGTCTATGGGTTTGTCTACTTGTAGGCTCTGCTTTATTCTATTGATGTATGTTTCTCTTTAGCTGGTATCACACTGTCTTAATTACAATATTGAGTCTTAACCAAGCAAGAACATGCTCTTTCCCATTGATTTAGTTTTTTAATCTCTCGGTATTTCAGCATTTTCTGTGTATCATACAACTCTTTAAGAGATTGATGTCTTTATTAGTGGTATTTTTTGGATTCTATTCAAACTTCAGAATTTTGCATTTTCTTGTGTCACTGCTATACAGAAATCAAGGTGGTTTTGAATGTTGACCTTGTTTTCATTAATGCTGTGAAAACCACTTATTCTGATAACTGTATGTAGATTTTTTTTGCATACAATCACATCTATAAATAATTGGAATTTTTGTTTATTTCCAGCTGTCATCCAGGATCCTTAGTACAATATTGTGCAGAAGTGATATGATAGTGTGCATTCTTGTGTTCTTATTCTCAAAGGAAAAGCTGTCAATAATTTTCATTGAGCATGTTCTTTGAAGATTTTTTTGTTGAAACTCAAGGAAGTTTCTATTCTTAGTTTATTAGATTTTTATTCATGGATAATTTTATTATGCATGTTTTTATCAAATATCTTTTCTTCCTCTAATGAGATTATCCAGTTCAGTTCAGTCGCCCAATCGTGTCCGACTCCTTGCGACCCCATGAACTGCAGCACGCCAGGTCTCCCTGTCCATCACCAACTCCCGGAGTCCACTCAAACCCATGTCCATCGAGTCAGCGATGCCATCCAGCCATCTCATTCTCTGTCATCCCCTTCTCCTCCTGCTCTCAATCCTTCCCAGCATCAGGGTCTTTTCCAATGAGTCAGCTCTTTGCATCAGGTGGCCAAAGTATTGGAGTTTCAGCTTCAACATCAGACCCTCCAATGCACACCCAGGACTGATCTCCTTTAGGATGGACTGGTTGGATCTCCTTGCAGTCCAAGGGACTCTCAAGAGTCTTCTCCAACACCACAGTTCAAAAGCATCAATTCTTTGGTGCTCAACTTTCTTTATAGTCCAACTCTCACATCCATACATGACCGCTGGAAAAACCATAGCCTTGACTATATGGAGCTTTGTTGGCAAAGTAATGTCTCTGCTTTTCAATATGCTATCTAGGTTGGTCATAACTTTCCTTCCAGGGAGTAAGCGTCTTTTAATTTCATGGCTGCAGTCACCATCTGCAGTGATTTTGGAGCCCAGAAAAATAAAGTCAGCCACTGTTTCCACTGTTTCCCCATTTATCTGCCATGAAGTGATGGGACTGGATGCCATAATCTTAGTTTTCTGAATGCTAAGCTTTAAGCCAACTTTTTCACTCTCCTCTTTCACTTTCATCAAGAGGCTCTTTAGTTCTTCTTCACTTTCTGCCATAAGGGTGGTGTCATCTGCATATCTGAGGTTATTGATATTTCCCCAGCAATCTTGATTCCAGCTTGTGTTTCTTCCAGCCCAGCGTTTCTCATGATGTACTCTGCATATAAGTTAAATAAGCAGGGTGACAATATACAGCCTTGACATACTCCTTTTCCTATTTGGAACCAGTCTTGTTCCATGTCCAGTTCTAACTGTTGCTTCCATGGTCTGGTATTCCCTTCTCTTTCAGAATTGTCCACAGTTATTGTGATCCACACAGTCAAAGGCTTTGGCATAGTCAATAAAGCAGAAATAAGATGTTTTTATGGTACTCTCTTGCTTTTTTGATGATCATTGGATGTTGGCAATTTGATCTCTGGTTCCTCTGCCTTTTCTAAAACCAGCTTGAACATCTGGAAGTTCACGGTTCACGTATTGCTGAAGCCTGGCTTGGAGAATTTTAAGCATTACTTTACTAGCGTGTGAGATGAGTGCAATTGTGCGGTAGTTTGAGCATTCTTTGGCATTGCCTTTGTTTGGGATTGGAATGAAAACTGACCTTTTCCAATCCTGTGGTCACTGCTGAGTTCCATATTTGCTGCCATATTGAGTGCAGCACTTTCACAGCGTCATTTTCAGGATTTGAAATAGCTCAACTGGAATTCCATCACCTCCACTAGCTTTTTATGTTTAATTTATAATGTATTGAATTACATCAGTTTTTCAAATGTTAAACCAACTCGCATTTCGGAAGGAAACTCAACTTGCTGTGATTCAATTTGCCATTGTTTTAAGTTTCTCACGTATAAGGTTGTTTAGTTTCCCTTTCTCCAGACGTCCGTGTCAAGCAGGTACCAAGATTATGCTAAACGCAGAAAACAAGCTTGAAAGTTTTTTTTTTTTCCTGGTCTCTGAAAGAGTTTTTGTAAGATTAAGGTAATTTCGTTCATAAACTTTTAGTAGAGCTCAATATTGTCTATGTTCCCTGTGTTGTACAGTACATCCCTGTAGTCTGTCCTACACAATCCATTAGTTTGTGCCTCTATTCCCCTACCCCTTTAACAAACTACCAGTGGGTTGGAGGAGCAATACTAGTTTTATCTTTTGCTATTTTTGTTGTTGTTCAGATTTTGTCATTCTGATTGTACTGGACATTGTATTTACAGAGATCTTTGTGGGTAAAAACTTGGAACTTGGGGTGATAATTTCCTCCAGAGAGTATTTATGTTGCCTCCTCTGGGAAAAGATGCTCCTGTGTTCACCTCTCTAGACTTCTTTCTCTCCTCAATTACTGGACTTGTAATTTTTATAATTCTTTTGTAAAGGAATTTTGTAATTCTTTTGTCAATGTCTTCAGGCAACTTTTCTAGCTGTGCTCAGTGGGATGATTGGATCACATTACCTAGGGAATCAGCAGAGTCACCCCCATTTTGGAGGATTCTAGATATATCTTTTATCTTTTGCCCTGCTGTTGGTTTCATGTCTCCTAAAGTACTGTAATTGAGGGACTGGGCATTATATACTCCAAGTATATGTTTTGTCTTTTGGGTTCCCCCCCCCCACAACTCTTGTACTTAGTGATTTTCTTTATCTTATTGAATGCTGGCTAATATGTTATTTCTCATTTCTCTTCTAACATTTATAGTAAAGCTGAATTGTGAGTTAATTTTATTTTTGTTTGTTTAAATAAGTTTTTAACCTTTGCTGACCTCAAAACCAATGTTTTGATGACGAGAACTAAAGCTGAACAATATAAGGGCATTTGGACATGAGTGGCCTGTCACTTTTTTTTTTTAAGCAAACTAAAATATGATGCTTTACAGTGTCTGTTTTAAACATAAACTCTTACTTTACAGAATGCTTTGGATAAACAAGAAGAATTGACACCTCTTGGAGTTCACTTGGCACGATTACCAGTTGAGCCACACATTGGGAAAATGATTCTTTTTGGAGCTCTGTTCTGTTGCTTAGACCCGGTACTCACCATTGCTGCTAGTCTCAGCTTCAAAGATCCCTTTGTGATTCCACTGGTAAGAAGTATACAAATAAAAGGCTAGGTTTTTTTTTTTATTTTAACACAGGGTAGTTATTTGCTTAGATACACTTTTTATTAGAATGCCATTCTCCTTTATATACCATCAGAGCAATTTAAGCTGCCTTCATCTGTTTTAAGGGAAAAGAAAAGGTCGCAGATGCAAGAAGAAAGGAACTGTCAAAGGATACTAAAAGTGACCACCTGACTGTCGTGAATGCTTTTAAGGTAAAATGGACATATTTTAAATTTAAATTTTTAAAATATGTGTTATAGTTATCAGGAATAAGTTAAATTAGTGAGTGAAATGTTTAAAATTAAGTGAACATTTGAAAAAAATTATACACTTTCCAATTTTGTGATAGTGCATTATTACATTTACCCTTTTGGAAAAAGCTCTGTTCTTTGTGTTTTGATAACAGAACATGTGAACAGTTTATTTTAAAACATTGTTTGCTGTTATTCATTTCCATCTTTGTCTTAGTCACATTTATGATAGAAGGTTCTTTCCTGTTCATTAATAAACTACACCTGTATTCAGATTTAACATTTTGATAGAGGATCATAATCATGTATACTCTTCAAGAAAGAGAGACATTTTCTCTTACAGCCAGGCTTATCTGAGGATAAACATGCCTCATCCATCTTTGCAACATTTAAGTGTAATTTGGGGTATGGAGACAATATCTTTTTACTGTAGTTCTAGACTCAGTTTCCGGTTATGGGATTGTTTATGTATTTTTTTTGTTCCTTTGAGCTAATTCAGTATTTTTTTCCCCCATCTTCCTTCCTTTTCTAACTTAAAGCAAAACATATTTGTGAAGTTGAAAAATATATAATAGCATTGAAATTTGTCTAACAGAGTGTTCTTTTTGATTAGTACATCATGTGCAGAATAGTGCTATTTTATGTAAAATGAACAGTACATTACTTTCTAACTTGCTCTTATTTGTGTAAAGAAAGGTCTGTAAATTCAGTTTTGGTTACCTCTTAACGACTAGGATCATGGGGAGTTTATGTTTTTGTAGTTTGTTAATTTTTTAATTTTGGGGGTTTTTTTCCAGAGAAAATTAAAAATCAGAAAGTAAACATTGTTACTAAAATAAAGACAAACTAGTAAGTAATCTTTGCTTTGGGGAATAAAATTAATACTTTATTTCTTTGCCCCCTAGGGATGGGAAAAAGCTAGGCAACGTGGTTTCAGATATGAAAAAGACTATTGCTGGGAATATTTTCTGTCTTCAAACACATTGCAGGTAATGATGAATGTTTTGAAGTAATTCTCATATATGTTAGATTAGGGGATATATGTATCCATTTTGTATAGTCAGATCTATACCAAAAAATTAATTGTGAGTTTGTCTGTGGTGAAGTTGAATCATACAAAATCAAAGAAGAGATTTTATTAAATCAACTGCAGTAGCACAAGAAAAAGATGTAAAGCGTAATAAAACAAGTCCAGAGTTTAGCAGGAAAACACAGAAGCTCGTTTACTCTTTCTGCACCTATCCTAGTTGCCATTTTGAGGATTTGTTCTAAAATTTTCACTGATACTCCTAAAATCTGTTTTAAACTCAAATAGGGCAAGTAGCTCTTTTTAAACTTTAGATAGGTATTTTTATCCTGAACTGACTTAGTGTAGTGAGAAAACACTATTGGAGACGTTTGTGAAACAGAAGAAAGTAAGCAATTAAGGCAAATGCAACATCAGACACTGCACTGAACTGGAGAAGTGATCTCAAGCCAGCAGGAGTAGGAATATCCACACCTTTTTGGCTATGTGGCATGAACTCTGGTAATGGACATTTAGCAGATCTACAAGGGGGTAAAGAATCCAGAATCCAGCATGTTTAATTAAACGTGCCCAAACATTAACAGAATTAAAAGAAGGGTAATGACAATTCTGAAAGATTCTACAGCATATGGATAAAAGAAGGGAACCTGGCATATCTCAGGAGAAAATACAACTGTTTCATAGTTAGGAACAGTTGAAGAATGTGGTTTCAGTAAAAAATAAGAAAATAAACCAGTAAGAGGAATGAAAAGACTGCTAAGCTAAGAAGACAAATTGAAGGCCATGGCATCATAAGGAACAAAATGGGCAACCTTTTAAGACAAAATATTACCTAGAAGGAAGGCTTGAGATAATCACAGCCTGTAGATGCAGCCATGAAAGAAAAAAATAAAGCAGTAAGTAAGAAGCTCATAAACAGGGGACAGCATTGATCTGTCATGAAGGTAACAGGTGTGTCTTCATAGAAAATCCAGGAGTAATTGAATATGTCTTCAGAGATGTATGTAAGAACATGTCCCTTGAGTAGAAAAAAATGAAGTGAACTACAGTATGAAAAGATAGTTAAATCCAAGCATTATTTGAGAAGACTATATCCTGTCAAGATATTAATTCAAGTATAAAGAAAAATGATAGACATTCAAGAAAGCACTTGAAATAGACACTCATGAGCTGACCTTGAAAAACTTACTGAGAGTAAAATGCTGCCTATTAAGAGGTGAATCAAAAAGAATTTAGAAATGGAGAATACATGCTGAGTATACATTGAAATTATTTAAATATGGAAAAATGCAAAATGGTATTGAGAATTATGGATATAGAAAAAAAAATTGGTATCGTCCTAAACAATGTAAAATAATGGTGATGGAAATCAGGAGGTGGCCTGGCGATTCAGTTGTAAGAGAAATTAAGTAGGAAAACTAAAGTCACACAATTCATGGAAAGGATGTATATTTAAAAATGACTTAGGCCTTCCCTGGCAGTCCAGTGGTTAAGACTCTGAGCCCCCAGTGCAGGGGACCCAGGTTCAGTCCTTGGTCAGGGAACTAGACCCCACATGACACAACAGCAAGATCCTGCATGCCACAACTAAGACCTGGCACAGCCAAATAAATAAATAATTTTTTTAAAAATGACTATATTTCATAATCTACTTTAAGTTCACAAAGCTTCTTTATTAAATATCTCTTATGATTATAAAACTGATACATTCATCTAATTCAGTTTTATTTCTGTTTAATTGCCTTAAATTGAACTAAGATTAAATGTTTTTATTAAAACAGCTTCTGTACTGTTATTGCAGTCAAGATGGCATTTTTATCCAATTCTGATGAGTATCTGCAGTATTGTTTACTTACTTATTTCTGATAGTATTGAGATTAGGGAAGTCTTTTGTACTTTCCTATATTATTTGAATGTTTTTTATAACAAAGCATGTATTATTTTACTCATGGTCATTTTATTGAAAGTAAAAACAGGAAACAGGCCTTAAGCTTTTGAACCAGGATGTAATGGTAGTTAGTTCTCAGTAGTACATATGTGAATGTTGGTTATTTTACTGTATGCTTTTCTGTATTTCTTTTTTTTTTCCCAAAATATGGGGTGGCGAGCAATTTTGAAAATTAATCTTTTTGCCGAATAAAGTAATTCTTAAACATTAGTTGTTACTCCCTACAGCAGGCAAGCCTTTTCTATAGAAGATTAGATGATAAATATTTTCAACTTAATATCCACATGGTTTCTGTGGCAGCTGCTCATCTTTGCCATTGTAATGCAAAAGCAGCCAAAGATAATACATAGACAGATGGGTGTGGCTTCGTTTCAATCAAACCTTGTTGACAGAAACAGATTTTTATAAATTTGTAGTTAACTATCCCCTGCTGCCGGAGAAGGCAATGGCACCCCACTCCAGTACTCTTGCCTGGAAAATCCCATGGACGGAGGAGCCTGGTAGGCTACAGTCCATGGGGTCGCTAAGAGTCGGACACGACTGAGCGACTTCACTTTCACTTTTCCCTTTCATGCATTGGAGAAGGAAATGGCAGTCCACTCCAATATTCTTGCCTGGAGAATCCCAGGGACGGCGGAGCCTGATGGGCTGCCGTCTATGGGGTCGCACAGAGTCGGACATGACTGAAGCGACTTAGCAGCAGCAGCAGCATCCCCTGCTGCAAAACATCACATTTTTTCAAAAGTATTTTATAAAGCAGGGAAAGTTCACCATGAAATTTATTTATGAGTACACACTTTATAACCCCTATAGATTTGTGTGAAAGGTATTCTAGTTCTGTTTGTTACCATTGCTCCCTAGATGCTGCATAACATGAAAGGGCAGTTTGCTGAGCATCTTCTTGGAGCTGGATTTGTAAGCAGTAGAAATCCTCAAGATCCAGAATCTAATATAAATTCAGGTACAGCAGGAAATACAGTGTGAATAACTTGCTGCTGTTGTCAGTTGTATCAGTAGTTTACTTTTTTTTTTTCCTCTACTTTCCCACCCTGAATAGATAATGAGAAGATAATTAAAGCTGTCATCTGTGCTGGTTTATATCCCAAAGTTGCTAAAATCCGACTAAATTTGGGTAAAAAAAGAAAAATGTAAGCATTGAAGATTATTATAATTACTTGTAGTTCTCTCAAACTTTTGAAATGATCTATTACAACACGGCTTGTATTGTACATTTGTTCTTACTTGTAATAGGACCCTATTCTTTACTTTGGCTATTTAAGGGAAGGCAAACTGTTTACGGTAGATACCACTGTCCCTCACTGCACATCCCGGAGTCTGTTCCTTTGTCACCCAGTATTCACAAAGAATATTAGTAATGCCAGTGTAAGTGTGCTTCCCTGGTGGCTCAAATGGTAAAGAATCTTCCTGCAATGTGGGAGACCTGGGTTTGATCCCTGGGTTGGGAAGATCCCTGGAAGAGGGCATGGTAACCCACTCCAGTATTCTTGCCTGGAGAATCCCCATGGACAGAGGAGCCTGGTGGGCTACAGTCCATGGGGTCACAAAGAGTTGGACACAACTGAACTACGAAGCACGTAAATATGAGAACAGTAAGCCAGCTGTTAAAAAGTAGTGCCTGCGTGGAACTTGCTTTGGAGTAGATTATGTTTCAGGATTTTTTTTTTTCCTCTCTTGTGAAACAGATAATCTTGTACTTTAGCTCTTTGGATGAAATTGTGAGGTTTTTACTTATTTTGAGAAATAAAGTATAGCTTTAAATATAGGTCCAAATAGAGTCAGTCTCAATAGTAATTGGAGACAACAATAAGGCATATTTTTGCCCAGTAAGCTAACTCATTCTAGTGAAGAAAAAAGAGAAACTGAAAGTCACATATGGCTTGTAGTATGTGAATTGGTGCCAGACTTTTGGAAGACACTTTAGAATTAGGTATCAGCAGTCATTAAAATAGTCACTGGCCCAGTGGTTTAATATGTTCTAAGGAAGTCATTCCAAATGTTTTTTGAAAAGTATATTGTAAGCAACATAGATGTCTAGTAGCAGTGGGAAAATATGGTTTTATAAGACCATATTGTATGGCATTTCTGTTAGGTGTAAAAAAAAAAAACATCATTGTATATTGACATAAAATATTTGAACTAATGTTAGGTGAAAGAGTTGGTTGTTCTATACACATGAAAAAATATAGACCTCAAAGATAGCCTAAAGTGTAGTCATTTTTCTAGTGCAGTGGTTCTCAGCATGGGTAATTTTTCCTTCCCAGGGACATTTGACAATTTCTGCAGACATTGTGGTTTTATAACTGGAGACGTATGTGTTACTGGCATCTAGTACCTAGAGGCCAGGGATGCTGTTAACATTCCACAATGCACAAGACAGTCCCCCATAACAAGGAATTCAATAGTTAAGAATGCAGATATTGAGAAATCTATAATGTACCTGAGAATAGGGTAACATGAATGTTAGTCATTGTAATTGGATTATTCACATTTTAAGTGATGTGAGTATTTTTTGACTTCAGTACTTTTTCAAATTCTTCTTCATATATATCCCTAAAATGTACAGGTAGCTTAACATGTTACAGGTAGCTTAAATGTTTGAAATACATTTTGTATATCTCTCTGCCATCCTGGGAAGATTATATGAAAAAAATGTGTCAGTAGTTCTCTTTGGATTGATGCTTTGTTTTGTAAACGTACAGGGGTCAGCACATTTTGGCATACTGGCTGAAAAACATCTTTGCGTAAATTTTTGCTGGAACACAACCATGCCTATTCTCTGCCTGCTTACTAGCTACATTAGCAGAGTTGAGTAGTTGTGACAGAATGCCCCCAAAGCCTAAAATACTTTGTCTCTGGTCCCATATAGAAAAAGTTTGCCAGATCCTGCTGCTCTAGTGATGTAAGGTTGCAGGATGACATTGGTTAAATTGACTGTGCGGTGAGGAAAAATAATTGATTTTATTCTAAATAATGGCTCATGACTATGATTGATGATTTTATGGATCCCTAAAACCATGAAAAAGATACTCTCAAAAACAGAGGAAGGATTAATGGATTATCCCTTTATAATGTAATTACCAATGTTTATATAAAAATACTATCTCATATCTCCCTGTTGAATAATATTAACTAAAGACTCCTATAAATTGAGGTGAAATCTTTAACTGTCAAAGGAAAGACCCCTTAAAAATGGAGACATTGTACTGGAGCTGTGTTATGTTTACTCCAAGTATTCGTGTTTTGAAATGGGGCTGGAGGTTCAGTGAATGTGAGGCC
Organism: Giraffa tippelskirchi; assembly: GCF_054371585.1. Taxonomy (NCBI): domain Eukaryota; kingdom Metazoa; phylum Chordata; class Mammalia; order Artiodactyla; family Giraffidae; genus Giraffa; species Giraffa tippelskirchi. Next base: position 124,308,944 of record NC_137276.1, on the reverse strand, counting down.
ATTTAAAACATATTTTAGAATAGGTTTTAAAAATCAGAACTACGTTTTAAACAAAATTCTCCGTTTTTTAATTTTACTTGTCTGGGTGTGTAACCTGTGGATTTTTTTTTTAATTGATCATTTTAGTTATTCTGTAAATTGAGGGTGGTTTATCAGTATCATGATTTACAGTAAAATGTATAGACTGTTCTCTTGGTCTGATTCACTTAGAATTCTCTCAGGTATTTATTTCATTCTTTGTCTTTTAATGGTGTACATGTTAACATAATTAGGGAATATTTTGTCACTTTTCGAATATGTTGAGTAATTATACCTATAAGAGGATTTGTTTTATGATTTAGACTGTTCATATTTATCTGATACTTTTCCATGTCTTATTAAAATGAAAATTCTCTTTCCTTAAATATAAGTTTGGAAATATATAATGCAGAAAGTTTCTTTTGATTCTGGGATGGTTTGGAATCCTCCAGAGTGTTTTCTTTTTTAAACTACATTTTAACTTTTTTTAAAGGGTGAAAGTTTACACAAAAACTGATGGAGTAGTTGCTATTCATCCTAAATCGGTTAATGTGGAGCAAACAGAGTTTCACTATAACTGGCTTATCTATCACCTGAAGATGAGGACCAGTAGTGTAAGTGAATGTATAAAATAGCCATGATCTGAATAACAGTCTTACTGTGTTTTTAAAGTTGTTTAGTTTTGGTAACTACAAACAAAACTTGTTTTCTTTAAAATATATGTTTTTTTTTAATTGGAGGATAATTGCTTTACAGTGTGTGGTGGTCTCGGCCGTACGTGGTGGTCTCGGCCGTACATCAGTGTAAATCAGCTGTAGTTATGTATATATATCCCCTCCCCCGCCATTCCATCCCTCTAGGGCCTCACAGTGCACGAGGCTGGGCTCCCTGTGTTATAGAGCAGCTTCCCACTGGTTATCTATCTTAGACTTGGTAGTGTATATATGTCAATGCTACTTTCTCAGTTTGTCCTAGCCTCTCTTTCCCCCACTGTGTCCATGAGTCTGTTCTCTACATCTGTATCTCCATTTCTTCTCTGTAAATAGGTTTATCAATACTAATTTTTAGATTCCATATATATGCATTAATATATGATATTTGTTTTTCTCTTTCTGACTTACTTCATTCTGTGTAACAGGCTCTAGGTTCATCCACCTTACCACAATTGACTCAAATTCATTCCTTATTATGACTGAGTCTTATTCCATTGTCTGTATGTACCACAACTTCTTTATCCACTCATCTGTGGATGGACATCTAGGTTGCTTTGTCCTAGCTATTGTGAACAGTGCTGCAATGAACATTGGGGTACATGTGTCTTTTTGAATTGTGGTTTTCTCAGGTTATATGCCCAGTAGTGAGTGGTATTGCTGGGTCATCTGGTAGTTTTATTCCTAAGTTTGTTAAGCAATCTAAAAAAAATTTTTTTTTTCTGATAAGACTTACAATGTCCTCAAGCAAATAACCTGTACTTTTAATGTGCAGGTATGTTGTGATGGATCTTTCTATTTTAATTAATAGAAGGTTATTTGATTTTCATAATTTTCTTTCAGAGCCTATTTTTCAAGAAATACTGACATTTTATGGTATATAGGAGTTCACAGTGTATGAAGAATTTTATTGACTTGTCAATATAACTTGTAAATACTGGTCAGAATATTAAGTGGGAATTTTGTTAATATATAAATAAAAAGAACTTCAGCTACATTATTGTTTTGGTTTTATCACTCAGAAAAATTCTTTGTTTCCAGAATAGTGCTATTGATTGAATCGAAACAAAAATATAAAACTCCTTTGTTGTCTGAAGCAATGAAAAATGACTTTTTTAAAATTATGTATTTTTTAAATTAGTCTATAATTACACTGACAGGATAATAATAATACCTGTTTTACAAGAAAAACACTAATTGATACTAGTGATTTTACTGGATTAATGTGACAGTAATTCTTTCTGACTCCTTAACTGTATTAACTTGCCTTAATTTTCATTATAGATATACTTGTATGACTGCACAGAAGTTTCCCCATACTGTCTCTTGTTCTTTGGAGGTGATATATCCATCCAGAAAGATAATGATCAGGAAACTATTGCTGTAGATGAGTGGATAATCTTTCAGTCTCCAGCAAGAATTGCCCATCTTGTTAAGGTGACTGACTTTACATGATTGTCTTTGATTCTGCATGCAAGTTAGTATAGTCTTGTGTTTTTGTTTATCCAAGTGTTATACATGTTATATTAAATATTTCTTGCTTTATTTCAACAGATGAAATTATGTTGAGAAATTGATTTATAGTTTTTCTGAATTGGTTTTTGAGATAGTTACAGAGCAACCATTCTGAATGGCTAATAGCTTATGAAATTTCTTGTACCAGATCAAGTCACTTTTACTTATTTTACACTGTTTGATAGTACATCTGCCTTTGTTGAACATGTATACTTTTTCCAACTTCAGGATTTAAGAAAAGAACTAGATATCCTTCTGCAAGAGAAGATTGAAAGTCCCCATCCTGTAGACTGGAAGGACACTAAATCAAGAGACTGTGCAGTACTCTCAGCTATTATAGACTTGATCAAAACACAAGAAAAAGCAACTCCCAGGAACTTGCCACCACGTTTCCAGGATGGATATTACAGCTGACAGGTTTTCTCTGGTGCCCTGAAAAGCCAATTTTACAGCCATCTTCCATTACGGTTTAACTTTGGGCCAGATGCCAAACCCCAGGACATGAATAATTTTAATGTGTAAGGTAGAAACCTTCAGTAGGTAGTAAAGACTTAATGTGCATGAATTAACAGTTGTCTGTAGCTACTATAGATATACCATAAAAAATCTCTGATCATACACTCTTATTGTGGTCATGCCCACATTTTGAGAATATTCCTCTTATGTATTTTGAATGTTTTACCACTTGAGAAAGTCCTTTGTTATGAAATATTAATCTTCCCATAATGACCGAGTATAGAATCAGTAAAACTAGAATTCTTCTAGTAAAACTAGAAGCAGTGTCAAATAAGAATTTCAGCACATCCCACATTTTTTCTAATGAAACTTCTGTCAGAAGTAAATTAATTTGTTGTAATAAAGTCCAGTATTTAATAAAATGTATAGTGTGTAAATCTCAGCTAGCTTTTTGGCTTGGTTTCTGCATCTCCACCTGTCCCTTGGTTTGATTTTTTTTTTTTTAATCTTTTCAGAATATATTTGTACCCTTTTCATGTCACCCTGTGCAGCATAATGTAGCAATAGAGAGCATGGGTCTAGAGCCTGACCACCTAAGTTCAAATTTTAGCACTGTCACTTACCCAAGATCTTAGGCAAATTACTTGGCTTCTCTCTGTTCCCGTTTTCTTTATCTGTAAAATACAGGTAACAGTTGTGAGAATTAAATACCTTGTTAGATGTAAAGTGCATAGCCTAGTGTCTGGCACTAGTATTGGGTACTCACTAAATGGTAGTAGTTACATACTCACTAAATGGTGGTAGTTACTTGTCCATGAAATATTTTTTGTTAATAATGATCCATTAGGTTATACTTTTCTCCTCATGCTCTGAGTGCTATTTTATACTCTCAGCCAGTGGTAGCTAGTCTGACATGTACTGTGCAGCCCTGTCAGATTTAGACAAATACAAATACTGTTACTTGTCAAACAGCCTTTTTGTGCTTCTCTTCCTGTTTGCTTGTCCATGTGTCCCCTCCTCTGTGCAGCCTTGTTCCCAGGGATGTTGGACCCTCTTCCCCAAGGGCGAATCATGCTTGGTCTAAGCCAATCATGTATGGTCTTATTCTCCTTATAAGTAACTGTTGAGGCATGAATATGTGGACCTGTCCTGTCTGATGTCAGCTGAGAAGAGGTCTGCACCAGGGGCATCTGAGAAAGATCTTCCTCACTAATACTTCGAGGAGGAAATTCTGCACTCCTTTGGACATTGCCTTGTCTGTATTTGGCACTTAGAAGTGCTATAGCCATCTTAGAATCACTAGGTTGGCTCAGCGGGCAGGTGGAAATCAGCTTTGTCCTTGATAACTCTAGTGAGCTGTTGAATTATCAAACTCTGCAACTGCCCTGCACATGGACTTATTACTCTGATAGCAATAAACCCTTTATTGTTTTAGTTAGCCACTTTTAGTAGTCTTGTATAACTTGGCAGAAAGCGTGTTAACTGCAACACCTAACTATCCATCATTGAGTGTTGTTTGCTGAGGCTTCTATCTCTCTCATTTATTTTGTGATCTAACAGGTTGACCTTTATATCTGAGAAAAGATGTAAAAGATGTAGTATTGGAAATACTGTAAAAAGACAAACCTTGGAAGAACACCCTGGTATACCATAAAAACTACAAATTTTGTTGTGCCTTCCAAAGAAGCCAGGGGAGAAGGAGTATCTTATGATGACTGTGATGGATGATCTTAACAGCACTGCTTCAGGTAGTGCTCCCATTTCTGGGAATGTATGTCAACCTATTATTTCCTCCTAGGGTCCTGAATATTTATTTTTGTGTTCTAAGTCCATTATCTTGGCTAGTACCCCAAAAGTGATTTGTCTCTCACTGAATTCTTATTCTGCGTTATATTGTGGCATGTTAGTTTTGGCCCTAACCTAAACTCAAGGTGATAATTAGGTACTATTTGTTCTATAGGAATGTTTGTTTTTATGTTTGTGCTTTTTTTTTTTTTTCCCGCTTGCTTGCTTTTACTATACAGTTTAAATTCAGTTAATTGGCCAAAATGGTCTTTGCAGAAAGCAGTTAAAACAGATTACTTGTTAATTAGTTCTGTGTTCACAGACCAATATTTAGTTTCCATAAATGGGGAAGATGTTCCTGAAGGATTGTTTAACAGATGAGCTATTTAGAGAGGTCAGAGGACTTACTTACCTCTAGTTTATGTCTTCTCTACAACCAATCAAGATGGAAATTTTAACTGACGGTGCTATTTATGTTTTTTGTTTACAGAATAGGATGTTACTTAGTGAAAAATGTATTCCAGGTCTTAGCACTATCTGTTATTTGATTTGGTAGTTTTAAAGAATAAGACATTAAATTAAGAAAAATCGATTTGGCTCACCATTCTGATACCAAGGATAACTCTTGGAAAAAATAACTCTGAAACAGAAACTTATGAGGGAAAAATAATCTTTAAAAAAAAAAGTCTTTGAAAAGTGAATCCATATAACACCTTCCTAATCATTAACTTGGGCAAAAGCTCTAGACACATTTATACCAATTATTGCAAGTGATTTTCTCCTTCATTTTTAAAACGAAGTCCACCCTACAAGTTTGAATAATAAGAGAGTTGTAGGAGGAATTTATTTTATGTACTCTGTTGCCCAAAGTAAATGGTAATCCTTCTTCTGCTCTTGAGCTCTGAGTTTATGTATATTTAAGTGATTGTGATCATGTAGTATAATCATATTTATAATATAGTAATTGTTTTTACATGGCATTTTTATTCCGATTTTAAAAATAAATATTCATTGTAGAATATTTGAAAATTCAACATATAAAAAATGTTACCACTGTTACATACTTTTTTAATGAGCTTGAAGATATTATTTTATATATAATAAAGTTACCCAAGTATAACTGTTAATTTTGTCAAATGTTTTAAGTCGTAATTGTTACCCTGATATAGACTATTCCTGTCACCTAAAAATGTCCTTTGTTCCCCTTGCAGTCAGTCCCATGCTCCCACTTTCACCCACTGATGACCATTGATCTGATTTTGGTCACTAGAAAATTCAAAAGTTTTACCTTTTCTAGAATTTCAAATAAATGGAACAATGTATAGTCTTCTGTGTTTGGCTTCTTTCAGTTAACAGAAAATGCTTTTGAGATATTTATGTTGCTGTATGTATCAGAAGTTAGATCCTGTTTATTGTTTAGTAGTATTTAGTAGTAGTGTTTGTTACACCATAGCTTGTTTTATTTTGTTTAGGATTTATTTTTGTTTTTATTTATGGCTGCACGGGGTCTTAGTTGCTGCACATGGGCTTTTCTGTAGTTGCGTTAAGCAGGACCTACTCTCTGGTTGCAGAGTGCAGGTTTCTCATTGCGGTGGTTTCTTGTAGCGGAGCACAGGCTCTAGGCACACAGGCTTCAGTAGCTGCAGCTCATGGGCCTTGTTGCTCCACGGCATGTGTTTTCTTTCCCGACCAGGGATTGAACCTGCACTGGCAGGCATTTCTTTACCACGGAGCCACCAGGGAAGCCCATCACAGCTTGTTTATTGATTCACCAGTTGATGAATCTTTGTGAGTTATCTTTAATTTTTTTTGCTGTTATAAGTAAAGTTATTATTTTTATATGTATACAAGTCTGTGTGTAGATAGATACTTTCATGTCTCTTGGATAAGTACCTATGGTTAGCATTGCTGTGTTATATTGTATTTAAGTTTATAAGAAATTGCCAAACTAACTTCCAAAGTGGGTGTTCATTTTACACACCTACCCTCCATATGTTATGATTCCAAGTGTTTCAAATCCTCACCAGTACTTGGTTATTTTTAGTTATTTGTTATTTTTTGCCTTGAATGGATGTGGAGCCTCATAGCTCATTGTGATTTTGTTTTGTATTTCTATAATGATCAGTACTGAATGTATTTCTTGTACTTCCTTGCTGTTTTCCTTGGTTGTCTTATATGTGTATTCTGATCTGATTTTCTGCCTCATATTGTTAAGTAATTGGGGCTTTGGGGATATTAGAGAGGAAGGATTATTCTCTCTGAATTTTAGAAGGATTATTCTCTCTGAATTTTAGAAGTGCAGAAAATTTAAAGCCATGGACCCTGAATATGGCAAAATATGCCACTCTTCATTGGCTAGTACAGTGGAAAGAGTTAAGCCACCGTTATCAGGTGCCAGAAGAGAAGTCAGAAGGAGCTGTCTTTTTCAAAGATGTGGCAAAAACACCGCAAAGCAAGCAGCTACAACCTTAGAGAGGGGTTTCTCTTCTGGGCATCAGCAAATATAGGCATTTTTACAGCTGATGGAAATGCAAATAGTCCTGTGTAAACACTGGTGCATCAGAACAAAATAGCACTAGAAACTACAGGGTTCAAAAGCGGGTTTTCTTTGATCCCTGGGAACCATACTATCCATGCAGAGTCCGTGAATCTTTAGTCATAGTACCTTAACTATTAAACTGAGAACTAGAGCAGACTTCTGTGGGAGAGAAACACCAGGTTTAGAGGTTATGATGTCAAGAGGTTGCACATCCATTGTGAGGAAAAGAACAGAACGTAAGACAAAACTTTTCTTGTTTGGGTAAGGGCATGGAAGTGAACGAAGACAGCTGATATAGAAGCACTACATGTTTGGGTAAGGGCATGGGAGTGAACGAAGACAGCTGATGTAGAAGCACTACAGAACCAACCTTTGAGACCGCTTAGAGTTTTGGTAGTTTGTAGTTTTCAATGAACTGGCCCATTTTATCAATGTTGTTGAATATATGTGAAGTTGTTTGAGTATCTTCTTACCAATATCTGTCAAATCGATAACAATATGTAGTCTTCCATTCCTGACATTGACAGTCTCTTTTTTGGTCAGCTTGCTAAAAGGTGTATCAATTGTATTCATCTTTTCAAAGAACTAGCTATTTGTTTCACTGATTTTCTATTTTCAGGTTCATTGATTTCTATATATATATGATTTCTATATTTATCCTTTTTTCCTTCCTTCTGCTTTTTTGTGTTTACATTTTTTTATTTCTAATTTGTTGAGGTGGCAGCTTGGATTTATGTGTTTAGTGCCATAAATCCCTTTCTAAAACACTGTTTTAGCCCCAGCCTACATGTTTTAATGTCTTGTGCCATTCAATCAGTATATTTTTTATGTCCTCAATATATTTGCCTCTTAACAGATTAAGAGTGTGCTGTTTACTCTTGCCTGGAAAATCCCATAGACGGAGGAGCCTGGTGGGCTGCAGTCCATGGGGTCGCTAAGAGTCGGACACGACTGAGCGACTTCATTTTCACTTTTCCCTTTCATGCATTGGAGAGGGAAATGGCAACCCATTCCAGTGTTCTTGCCTGGAGAATCCCAGGGACGGGGGAGCCTGGTGGGCTGCCGTCTGTGGGGTCGCGTAAAGTCTGACACGACTGAAGCGACTTAGCAGCAGCAGTTTAATTTTCAAGTGATTAAAGATTTCTCTGTCACGTTTCTGTTAATTTCTAGTTTGGTTCTTTTATGGTAGTTGGAAAGCAGTTCTTTTACTTATTTTTTAAAAATAGTTTTATTTTTGACTGTGCTGGGTCTTGCTGTGTGGGCTTTCCTCCAGTTGCAGGAAGTGGGGCTGCTCTCTGATTGCAGTGCACAGCCTTCTCATTGCAGTGGCTTCTCTTGTTGTGGAATTTGGGCTCTAGGGTGAGCAGGCTTCAGTAGTTGCAACTGCCGGGCTTAGTTGCCTCGTGGCATGTGGGATTGAACTCTGCTGCACTGGCAGGTGGATTCTTTACCTCTGAGCAACCAGGGAAACCCCGATTTCAGTTCTTTTAAATTTGTCAGTTTATTACCCAGAGTGTGATCTATCTTGGTGAATGTTCTATATCTGCATGAAAAGAAAGTATAACCTGTTTCTGGGTGGAGTGTTCTCTTAAGTTGATGTCAATTAGGTCTCATTCCTTGATGTCGTTCAGTTCTATACCATTACCCACTGTATTGTGGATTTGTCTGTTTTCTCCCTTCATTTCTGTTAGTTTTTGCATCATGTATTTTGAAGCTCCAGTATTTGGTACTTACACACTTGGGGTTGTTATGTCTTCTTCACAGATTGACCCTTCTATCGTTAGGTAGTGTTCTTTGTTCCTGGTAATTTGCTCTGCTTTATCTGTTCTAGTGTAGCCCCTCCAGCTTTCTTTTGATTGGCATTTGCTTGATACTATCTTTTTTCCATTCATTTACTCTATACTTACCAGTATAATTGCATTTGAACTGTTGCCAAAAGTTGACAGCATGTAGTTAGGTCACTTTTTAAATCTGTCAACATCTGCCTTTTAATTAATATATTTAGATCACTTACATTTTATGTATGCCATTTTGGTTTCTGGTTCTCTTTTCGTTCCTCTCTTTCCCTTTTCCTGCCTTCCTATGGTTAGTTACCTGACAGTTTATTTAGTATTCCACTTTACTTTGTCTGTTGTTTATCAGCATGAAAGTGAAAGTGAAGTCGCTCAGTCGTGTCCGACTCTTTGCGACCCCATAGACACCAGGCTCCTCCATCCATGGGATTTTCTAGGCAAGAGTACTGGAGTGGGTTGCCATTTCCTTCTCCAAGGAATCTTCCCAACCCAGGGATTGAACCCAGGTCTCCCGCTTTACCGTCTGAGCCACATATCTTTGTAAAGTTTTTGCTTGCTCTGTGGATTACAGTGGACTTCCCAAGTGGCTCAGCAGTTTAAAAAAAAAAAAAATCCCTCTGCAATGCAGGTGATCTCTGGGTCACGAACATCCCTTGGAGGAGGAAATGGCAACCCACTCCAGTATTCTTGCGAGGAAAATCCCATGGGCAGAGGAGCCTGGTGGGCTACAGTCTGTAGGGTTGCAAAGAGTTGGACCCAACTGAGCACATGGATTACAGTATACATGTATTGCTTTAGTTTTTCCTAAATATTTAGTTTTCCCAAATATTTCCTTTATAAACTGGAGAAGGAAATGACAACCCACTCCAGTATTCGTACCTGGAGAACTCCATGGACTGGAGTCTGGCAGGCTGTAATCCATTATATCAGGCAATATAATGTTGCTTCAGCCAACCAATATTTTAAAAACTCAAGGATAGTCTATTATGTTTACCTAAATGTTTTACCCATTCTGTTGTCCCCTCTTCATTCCAGACATTTCAAGTTTCCTTTTCCCACTTCCTTTGAGGAACTGTTAGTGAAGGTCGCTCAGTCGTGTCCAACTCTTTGTGACCCCATGGACTATACTGTCCATGAAATTCTCCAGGCCAGAATATTGGAGTGGGTAGCCTTTCCTTTCTCCGTTGGGGCAGGGGTGGGGGTGGGGGTGGGGTCTTCCCAACCCAGGGATCAAACCCAGGTCTCCTGCATTGCAGGAGGAACTGTTTAATAAAGACTATATTTTTTAGAGCAATTTAAGGTTTACAGGAAAACTGATCAAACTGTATATAGAATTCCTGTCTACTTTTAGCCCCTCTTAACTTCCCCTATTATTAGCATCTTGGTACATTTGTTACAATGGATGAGCGAACATTAATGCATTATTAACTAAAATCCATAGTTTCCATTAGGGCTCCTTCTTGGTATTGTATATGTGAACAAATGTATAATGACATGTATTCACCATGACTTAACCATGCAGAATACTTTCACTACCCTGAAAAAAATCCTCTGTGCTCCACCTAATCCTCCTTTCTTCTCCCTGAACCCCTAGCCCTCATGGGTCTTTTTATTGTCTCCATGGGTTCGCCTTTTCAAAAATGTTACATACTTGGAGTCATTTAATGTATAGCCTTTTCACATTGGCAACTCTTACTTGGTAATAAGCATTTAAGGTCCTTTCATATCATTTTATGGCTTGCTAGCACATTTATTGCTTGTTAATATCCCATTGTCTGGATGTACCACAGTTTATCTGTTCATCTATTGAAGATTATCTTGGTTGCTTCCAACTTTGGCCTTTATAAATAATGCTGAGATAATTTATGTGTAGATATTTCTACACAGAAGTTGCATAGTTTTCATACTCATTTGGTTAAGTATCAAGGAATGTGATGACTGCATCGTATGGTAAGTGTTTAGTTCTCTAAGAAACTGCCAAACTGTCTTCCCAGTGGCTTTTGCATTCCCACCAGCAGTGAATGCCCCATGTCCTCACCAGTATTTGGTATTGTCAGAATTTGTCATTCTCTCACTTTAATATTGTAGTTGCATAATAATGTATGATCTTGAACATCTTTTTCATATGCTTATTTTCTATCTATATATCTCTGAGTTTTCCATATTTTTGCCCATTTTTAATTGGGTTTTCTAATTATTTAGTTTTAAGAGTCCTTTGTATATTTCAGATGCTAATCCTTTACCCAGATTTTTTTTTCAAGATTTCCTCTTTTTCTGTGGATTGTTTTTTCATTCTGCTTTTAATGAAATTCAGCTTACCAGTTTTTTCTTTCACTGATCATGTCTTTGGTGTTTAAGAAGTCATCTCCAAACCCAAGATCACCATGACTTTCCCCTGTATTATCCTTAGGAGTATTACAGTTTTGCATCTTAGAAAAGTTTCCAAATAAATGGATAGTTCTTAATTTTTGTTATTGATTTCCAATTTAACTGTGTTATAATCATAAACCTCACTCTGTATAACTTCAGTCTTTAAAATTTGTTGAAATTTGTCTTACAATTCAGGAAATAGTCAAATTTAAATATTCTACCTGTGCATTAATGTATGTGCTGAAATTGCTGCAGCATGTCCTGGAGAAGCCTGTTATATTTATTTCCATCTTCTATACTTTCATTGCTTTTTATGTATTTTTTATACTTTTTGTTTTTCACATCAAATGAGACAGCTATGTTAAAATCTCAAGCTGTGACTTTGGATTTAATAAGTTATATTTTTGCTTTTACTTATATTGAGAACATATCATTGCGTGCTGAGTCGCTTCAGTCGTGTCCGACTCTTTGCGACCCCATGGACTGCAGCCCGCCAGGCTCCTCTGTCCGTGGGTTTCTCCAGACAAGAATACCAGAGTGGGTTGCCATTTCCTTCTCCCAACATACCATTGGAAGAATATACATTTAAAATTGTTACATAATATCTTCCTGGCTAAATGCAACTTTGTGTGGTTGTATCCCTAGTCATACCTTTTATTTTACACATGGTTTTATCTTGACATAGCCACAGGTCGTGAATGTTACCATGTTCTGCCCAAACCTCCGTCAGGAACTGCCAGCAACCAACAGCCTTCGCTCATTAGCCATGTACAGGAATTGTCCTCAGTTGAAGGGAGTCGCCTCAACCAAGGGCACTTCCCCTTTCTGGACACAGCCAGCATCCTTTGGTAAGAGCAGGGTTGCCAAGACCCACCCCCTTGCCAAAGCCCCTCTTTCTCCTCTCCTCTGAGACTCCAGGTAAATCTTTGCACTCACCATCTGTTCTCTCCATGCTTCCCTGTGTGTTTCTTCTAGCCTCTCTTCCAGTTCTCCAGTAGCTTTTAACTGTCAAATCTGACGTTAAACCTACTTCCATAATTTCTAGTTTTTTCTTTTTTTTTTCTGTCACTTCTTGTGGTTGTTAATTATTTATTGCTTTTGGAAGTTTGGCTTTGTCTCCATGATTAAGCATGCTCAATCATGTCCAACTTTTTTCGACCCTATGTTGTAGCCTGCCAGGCTTCTCTGTCCATGGCATCTTCCAGGCAAGAATACTGGAGTGGGTTGCCATTTCCTCCTTCAGGGGATCTTCCCAATTCAGGAATCAAACCCACATTTCTTGCATTGGCAGGTGGATTCTTTACCATCAATGTAGCAATTTTACTGACTTAATAGTAAAATCATTAAGAATTCTTTTGAGTGTATCAGTTTTTTTCTGTATCCAGTTGCTGTGTCTGAGGTGTTGTTTTTTTTTTGCTTAAACTTTCATTTGAGAATTTGTTTTTTGGAAATAATTGAGAACTAAGATGATGGTAGCTTTCTTCAGAATGAGGTTTTGTTTCCTCTGGAGGACCTTGGTATGCCACAATCCCAAAAAGTGAAGCTTGAGATTCTTGAGTTTCCTCTCTCCAGAGCAAGCCCTTTGGGGACCATACCCACAAAAAGAAGTGGTGGTAGGTACTGTGGCCTGTGTTACTTAGTGCACGGAGGATGGGCTAAAGAGTAAGGTGCATCCTGCTACTCCAGAGATGATATTCCCTATTGCTCTGCTCCCCTCATCTGTCACTACCTGAGTGAAAATGCAATAGAGATGCCTTTATGTATCCTATCACACAGCTCTATTTTAGCTGCAAAGAATGCTGGAAAACGAGCATTTTAAGGTGTTGTAAAGGGTGTTGCAGACAGAATCCTAAGACAAGCCCCATGATCTCTGCTTCCTAGGTGTTGGCATCTCCAATTAGGTTATACTGCATGGCCAGGGAATTACACAGATCTAATTAAGGTCCCAAATCGGCTGAATTTGAGTTCATAAGGGAGATTATTCTGTGGGTCTAATATAATTACATGAGTTGTAAAAAAGTTTTCTCCAGCTGGTAGCATAAGATGAGAGAGATTCCACGTGTGAGAAGGACTGAACATGCCACTGCTGCCTTGAAGGTGGAAGGAGCCACACAGCAAGGCATTCTAGTCCCTGGAAGTGGTGAGCACTGCCCCACCTGCCCTCCCTCCAGCAGCCAGCAAGGAAACAGGCTCCATACAGCAATCACAAGGAATGGAACTCGGCAAATAACAGGTATGAGCTGGAAAGCAGTCAAGCCAATGCTTTGATTCCCATCTTATGAGACTATATGCAGAGAACTCAGCCAAGCCATCCTAAACTTCTGACTTTAGAACTGTGAGACCATTAAGGAATGTTATTTTAAGTCACTGAGTTTGTGGAAATAATACAGTCATTCTTTGTCTTCCACCAAGATTCACAAAGGGGTAAAATGTCCCAAGTACAAAGGTTCAGATATTGACTGGCCAAAGTGAACAATAAGTTGTTTACTCCAAGGGTTAATAACTGAATTATTTGAGATAAGCTATTCGGTCATGAGGTTTTGTGGAAACTCGTAAGAAACAGGGTGGCCCAGTTCTTAAAAATGCCCCAGCGTTTTAGAGCAGCTGAGGCCCACATGTACCCAAAAAAGATCAGACAGACAGCTTTCATATTAGCTACAGATACCTTTTGAGTAGAACTCTGATTTGGCTCAAAATGCAGCAAACTTAAATGTACTAAAATGAACACGTCCTACAGTAAATTAAATCACATCAGCACGAAAGAACAAGTATATACAAAATCTTTATAAACTCACATATTTTTGCCAAAAGTGTACAAGCAGTCTCATTTCACTGGGACAAAAAGAGTATTTTTGTTCTCCACAGGTCACTGAATGAAGTCACTGTACAATCAGAGAAGCTATACATAGAAACTGAACTGGGTGTGAAAAACAATACTGTGTCACTCACAGTTGAACTGAAACATTGTGAATGTGTTAATACCTGCTATAAAACAATGTTTTTTCTAATAACAGTATTAACCCGCTTGCTAAATAGGCTTTCACTTATAAGATGCACATATTTCCAGAACTGTTCAACATCTCATACTGATAAAGGATTCATACAGTTGCTAATTTTTAGTTTTAACAGAGTATTAGCAAAAAATAATATGAAATGGTCTCTTTGCAAAGCAACACATTTACTTTCCTTCTGTGAAAATGACCCATTAGTTAAATTTTGTTAGCCTCTCCTCCAAAAAGTCTGTGGTTTGTTTTACCAACCCTGAGACCTCACTAGCTGAGTCCACTGCTATTCTCCACTGACAGACTGGCCCAGACCTCAAGTTGCTCAGGACCTGGAATATCTTTATACCCAGAAATGCTCCACTGATAAAGGAGAGTGATCCAGGGGCGACACAGCCACAGGTGCCCCCTCACCATGGGCTCAACTGCTGCAGTGACAGGACACCAAGCAGGTGACCCAAGCTCACTCACCTCCTGCACTGGGCTTCTGCAGTTACTCACAACAGATAAACTGGTTGGCAGACGGTAGCTGGGGACATGTCACACATGGACCTGAGTCCTTGAATGGTGTTCCCTTTGCCAGGCCCTCCGTGGAAGAGAATGGAGTAGAGGTAGGATGTAGCTGCCAGTAAAAAAGTCATTCCTCCCCCTCACTCTTCCAAACCCTGCATTCCCTCTTTATGAAAACATTCAATTATAATGACTCTTCTCTCTCCTTGTACTAGTGGAAGAAATAAAAGTTCTGAAGATACCCACAGTTAAGAGGCTTCAAATCCAGCAAGCGAAGCCTTTAGTGCAAATGAGTTCCCATTAAGGTCAAAATGTTATGTTGTAATTAGGTACCATGCTGGCTTCTTGATACCTTTAAAGGTCCAATTTTACCTTCCTTGAAATGGTTAAAGTATGTTTCAGCCCGATTCCTTCTGCAAACAGGAGTAGGAACCGTCAAAAACCTTATGTTATTGAAGGCAAAGCAGCCTCACGTCATCTAATCAGCTCAGTTGAGTCTGTTTTTAAAAAGCAGGACCCTTGTTCTACATTCAAGATTTTCTCACATACTTGAGGCATCTAAATTCTATGTTGTTAGAGTAGCCTATGTTTTATTAGAATATATTTACCTAAGACCAAAGTTAGGTGAGAGAGATTTTTAAAAAATCTTCTAAGGCTCCTTCCCTTCCAATGAGGAAAGAGGTGACAAAAATTCAAGTGTCAATTTCCCTTTTCTGGGAAGAGGTTTAGAAAGGCTGGGCTCACCTTCAGAACTCTAGCAGTTCCTTTTGAAATCTATCAGATCTAAAATATAAAAGTGAGGAAAAATAGTTACAAAACTGGGCATTTCTTAGATATAAAACGTTGGTAATACTGGAAGAACCATGTGAAAGAGATGTTTAAAGAGAGCTAATATACATTCTTGGTTAACTGAAGACAGAGAAAATGAGGATGCAACATCTTACATATATTTTCTTTTTATGCCAGGACATGATACAATGAGGAGTAGCTGAGGCAGCCTGATCCCTGAAGTGAACTGCTCAGCTATTCTGTTAACCTAAAGAGGTTTGCAAAAGGATTACTGTGCACAGACTGAGCTTTGCAGACTAACCGTATCCAGTAGCTGTTCTCCTGAGAGAAGAGAACCACCTGGCAAACTTAAAGGCAAGTGTTTCCATTCTTTTAGTTAACTAGGCTATGTTAAAATTAACATCAAAACCAGCTCTGAACTAACCAGCCCACCATGATGTAGTGTAAATCTCGTAGTGGCAGAATACCATCGGAAAGGCTACACGTTGGTCTCCAGTCCCAGCAAACGTCCCATTCTCTCCACATTCTTATCAATTGTAGCTTGGCACGTTATCTCCTTAGCACATTCCATAGGAAACCAGCCCCGTTCTCCATCTCGAAGTCTTTCCCCTTCATACCAGCCTGCAGAAAACAGAGCAGAGGTCTCAGGGGACACCAAGTATTTGCAGGAATCTTGATTGTGTTTGGCTCCAAGGGAGGAGCGTAGGGGCAAATTTCAGAGCCAGCATTCTGCCCCAGGTTGGGTACCACAGATGATGCAAGGTGAGGAGAGAGGTGGAACAGAGGGAAACCTTTCAAGAGGGAATCAATGCCACGTCATGATGAAAGGCAGAACATGATCAGAGGCCCTGAAGTGAGCTGGTTGGGAGAGTTTAGGAGCTTGGGCTGAGTTGGAAGAAAGGAATGATGATGCTTTGGGTAGTGAGTAATTTTTTTACTTGATTTTTTTAATTGAAATACTTGATTTACAATGTTTGTTAGTTTTGGGTGTACAGCAGAGTGATTCAGTTATACATATACATATATATTTTTTTTTTTTTCAGATTCTTTTTTTCCCTTCAAGGTCAGCTCGGAAGTCTTGAACTGTCCTCATTTGTTTTCATTCTTTTATTCTGTTCCATGGCAGTGATTTCCACCACTGTGTATTCCAACTCACTTATCCATTCTTCTGCCTTGTTTATTCTCCTGTTGATTCCTTCTAGATATGTTTTTCACTTCAGTTATTGTATCCTTCTACTCTGTCTGGTTGTTATCTTTTATAACTCTTTAAAACTCTTTGTAACTTCTCTGTGCATCTGTTCTTTCCCATATTCTTGGATCATCTTTAAGATCATTACTCAGAATTCTTTTCCTGGGTAGACTGCTGATCTCCACATCAGTTAAGTTGCTTTTCTGAGGTTTTATCTTGTTCCCTTGTCTGAAACATATTCCTGTGCCATCTCATTTTGTCTATAAACTTCTGTGTGTTTTTCTGTGTATTTGGAAGGTTAGTTGTGTTTCTCAAACTTAGAGAAGTGGCGCCCTACAGGGGCTGTCCTGTATGTTTCAACAGTATACTCCGCTCACATCACCCAAGGGCCAGAAACTAGCTGGTGCCTTCCCACTGGTAGGTGGACCTGGGTCTTGGCTCTCTGGTGGGCAGGGCCATGTTATGGGTTGGTTGTGTCTACAGGTGGTTGTGGGTTCAGGAATTCTTTAGGGAGCCTGTCTGCTTATGTCTGTGGCTATGTTCCTGCTCTGTTGGTTGGTTGGCCTGAGGCTTCCCATTACTGGAGCCTATGGTATGTTGGGTAGGACCAGGTCTTGGTACTAATAAGCCAATATGTCAGGCACCAGGATTGTCATGTGGTTGAACATAACCCAGTATGCCTGCCATCAGTGTCTGTGTCCAGACAGTGAGCCACAGCTGACTCCTGTTTCCTCAGGAGAACCTCTAAGACCCGCAGGTAGGTCTGATGTAGGTTCCTATGAAGTCACTGCTTTTGCCCTGGGTTCTGCTTACAAATGACCTTGTATATGTCCTCCAAGAGTGAGGTCTTACTTCCGCCTGACATGTGGAGAGCTATACTTCTGCTAGCTTTTGAAGCCAAATCTCTGGGGGGCTACTTCTCCTGATGTCATACCCGCGGGTGGGGGGCCTGAAGTGGGGCTCAGAACTCACTCCTGTGGGAGAATTCGTGTAATACAATTGTTCTCCAGTTGGTGGGTCGCCCACCTGGGTGGAGGGAATGTAAGATTTGCTTGTATAAGTGCACCCCTCGTTCTTGTTGGGTTTCTTCTTGTCTTTGGATATATAGTATCTTTTTTTGGTAGGTTCCAGTCTTTTTATTGATGGTTGTTCACCAGTTGTTGTGATTTTTGTGTGCTCATGAGAGGAGGTGAGCTTAGAGTCCTTCTACTCTACCATCTTGTCCCCCATCTAACTTAAATGAAGAAGGAAGAACCTTTGGAGCTGAGAACTAGGTCACTGGGGGACCGGAAGGAAGGAAACATTTCATGGTTCCTTTTGACTAACAACCATGTAACTGTAGCCTATTAAAAAACATTTAGAAACAGTAATGTGTAGATAAAAGAGAGGAAGGTACATAGGAGAAAACCAAAGGTTAGGGAACATAAGCATTGACAATAAAATGAGACCCTGAATGCTGGACCACCACCACCCCACCGAAACACTCCCACTCACCATCGCTAACACGCTGATAAATGAGGACCACGTCCGCCACCTGCAGAGAGAGTTCATCTGGCTGCTTGGCCGTAAAGGATCGAATGATTTCCACTTGGGTCAGTGCTGAGGGGGAAAGAGGACATAATGAGAAACGAAATGGGGACAGATCAATAATCTGCATTCACTCAGTCTGTGTACTTCAGAGCCAGCATGGATAGAAATACTGCATTCACTCAGTCTGTGTACTTCAGAGCCAGCATGGATAGAAATAAAGTAGGCTTCCAAAAAGAAGCAGAAATTAGTTTCTAGGAACTCCCTTATTTGGCCAAGAGCTTCAGAGTTAAAGCTTAGAATCAGGAGAGGCCTTTTATGATACATGAATCCCTTCAAAAATAGCCTTGATAAGTCATTAGATGCATCACACAATACAACTGGAAACAGCCACTGGGGAAACTGAGGCAAGACAGATTGGGTATGTGCCAAGGCCATGCAGCTGAGGATAAAACCCAAAATCTATGCAGTTCTCCTGGTTCTCACCCAGGGTGCTGCCCCAGCCCACCTAGCAGCACCTGAGAGCTGCCAGAGAACTGTAGAAATAAAAGAAGTTCCAGCCAAATGTTAGATCCTAACAGACAAACTTTTACTTCAGTGACTTGCTCCTGGCTGACCTGAGTTCTTATTTTGTTTTTTAATATGATTACTTCAGTGACTTGCTCCTGGCTGACCTGAGTTCTTATTTTGTTTTTTAATATGAAACTTGATTCCAGAGAAATTTCAAGCCAGTCACTTTAGCTTTGACTTTAAGCTGTGATTTGTGAGTGCTCCAGGAGATCCAGTTTTGTTGCCCTAATTCTTTGAATTTGCCCTTCCAGCTAGAATCACCCAGAGCGGCATAACGTCAAACCAAAATGCTTAGCACATGGCACTACCCTTCGCTGTGTCAGTTCCTAGCTCCCTAGAAAAATAAAATATTTTTAATATTATTAAATAACAAAAAGTCAGAAGGAAGGGTAAAGTGATTTACCTTAAGGTTAAAAATACACTTTAGTATGGCGAAGGTTTAAACATGCTACTACTGCCCATTAACAAGCTAGAAATGTAAGAGCTTGATAGTACAAGCAAGGCGGTCAATGTAAATTTAATTTTATTCTATTGTATTGTATGTAATGATGCACCTAACTTGCAGGTGATGTAAGAGAGGAAGGCTATACAATGATCTGCCACATTTACAGAGCAAAGAACTGCACTTCAGGTTGGAATCTGTCCCCTTGTCTTCCAAAGTGGGGTGCACCCAGTGCTGATGTGGGGCACCAAGAAGGAAACCTTGGGAACTTAACAAAGCCAGTGTAGAATTTAACCACTAACAACCCAGCAACCAGCAGGGGGCAGAGCTCTCCATGTTTCAGATTGTCAGCCCTCCAGGTACTTACAGGTCCGATCTGGAGGCTGCTTCCCACTGCTGTGTCCCAGGGCAGTTATCCAACGGGCTCGCTCACTCCTAAACGCAGGGAACATCCAGTTGAGAGATTCAACAGTGCTTAGACACAGAATGAAGTATGTTCTAGAATGCAAAGGCTTCTTTTCCCCCAAACAGGGCAGAGATTGTCTAGAAAGGTAAGCAGCTGGTCTTCAAAACCAAGGTAAGAGTTATTTTAAAATGATAATCTGGAAAATGTAAATAAGCCTCAAACAATTCATTGTCAAGAGATTCTGAACGAATCTGTCTTGTTATTAAGTGGGATTTCTCATATGACAGTTTGTTGTTGTTTAGTTGCTAAGTTGTGTCTGAATCTTTTGTGACCCCACAAACTGGATGGAGCCTGCCAGGCTCACCTGTCCATGGGATTTTCTAGGCAAAAATACTGGAGTAGGTTGCCATTTCCTTCACCAGGGGATCATCCTGTTAACAAATAGCTGATTACACTAATATAATCACAAACAGATACTTTGTACACTCACAATCTGATATTTAACATCTCAAAATAAAATTTCATGAAAAAAAAAATCCTAGTAAATCTCTTGCCACTCCCTCCTCTCTTCTCCCTGCACATTCAACCCATTTCCAAATAAATGAGAAAGCTGAAAAACTAGCATATTTAAAGTTGTTCTATCCTCCTACAACAAACATTGCGCCAAGTATGAGTCTTAGTGAACTAGAAATTCTCTGTTCTCAGATGCTTAGTTTAGTGATTACAGACAAAAGAAATTTTTAAGGTTTAAAAAAAAGATTTTTTTTTATATTAAGCTATAATTATATGAAACAATAATTATTTAACTAAAAGATCAAAAGGTTAAGATGAGCAAACATTACTCTGTAATACAGTAACCCCAAGTTTCTGATTTGGACAGTCAAATATTAGGACTGTGATTAAATAAACCACACAAACATACACACTTTTAAAATCTTATAGGAAGCATTTGTCAGACATCCCACTTGAGATCCATTATTTCCTTTAAGTTTCCCAACAGCCTGTTCAAAGGATGAGAAGACTGAACAGAAGTTCCAAGGTAAGTGACCCAAACCAGGGTCAGTTTCTACTACTACACTCTACCTGTTAAGAAAGGGATACCTTATAATAATAAAAAATAACCAAATGGGACTTAATCAAACTTACAAGGTTTTGTACAGAAAAGAAAACCGAGAAAATACTTGCAAATGATGTGACCAACAAGGGCTCAATCTCCAAAATACACAAACAACTCATACAGCTCATAGGGCTTCCTTGGTGACTCAAGACAGTGAAGTGCAATGCAGGAGACCTGGGTTCAATCCTTGGGTCTAGAAAATCAATCCCTGGCTCGGGAAGATCCCCTGGAGTAAGGAAATGGCTACCTACTTCAGTATTCTTGCCTGGAGAATCCCATGGACAGAGGAGCCTAGTGGGTTAGAGTGCAAGGGGTCACAGAGTCAGACTCAACAACTAACATTCTCACTTTCATACAACTCAGTTAAAAAAACCCAATCAAAAAATGGGCAGAAGACCTAGACACTTCTCCAAGGAAGATGTACCGATGACTAGTAGGCATATGAAAAGATGTTCAACCTCACTAATTATCGGGGCTTCCCGGGTGGCTCAGACAGTAGAGTCTGCCTGCAGTGCAGGAGACCCAGGTTAGATCCCCGGGTTGGGAAGCTCCCTTGGAGAAGGAAATGGCAACCCACTCCAGTATCCTTGTCTGGAAAATCCCATGGACAGAGGAGCCTGGCAGGCTACATTCCATGGGGTCACAAAGAATCAGACATGACTGAGCAACTAGGCACATGAAAATATGGTCAACCTCACTAATTATTAGAGAAATGCAAATCAAAACTATAATGACGTATCACTTCACACCGGTTAGAAAGGCCATCAAGTCTACAAATAACAAATGCTAGAGAGAGTATGGAGAAAAGGGAACCCCTCATACACTGTTGGTGGGAATGTGAATTGGTACAGCCACTATGGAGGTTCCTCAGAAAACTAACGAGAACTACTATAAGGATGCCTTAACAGCCTGGACCTGAAAGATGCTTCTGTCATTACATCTTTATTCCCTGGCATGTATCCATCCTGCCATCCAGACACTAACTTTTTATAGTTGGGAATTTGACATGCTGTTCCATACCTTTCCTATTCTTCTCCATCTCAAGTATGACCTTTCCTCTATTTTTAACCAAGCTGTGTCCACTCATTATCACTCCTTAGTTCCCTGTGGTGGCTCAGTGATAAAGAATCCTCCTGCCAATGCAGGAGACGCCGGTTTGTTCCCTGGGTCAGGAAGATCCCCTAGAGAAGGAAACGGCAACCCCTTCCAGTATTGCCTGGAAAATCCCATGTACAGAGGTGCCTAGCAGTCTACCGTCCATGTAGTCACAAAAGCATTGGACTAAACAAGATCACATTATTGAAGAACACACATAGAACACTGCACTGTTCCTAAGTGTATACAGATCTGTAACTAAACTTAGGTACAACCATGTACTCACACCCCCAGATCAAGACAGAACTACCAGGAGGTTCCTTTCTATTCTTTTCCAATCAATGACTCCCGCAAAGGTAACCGCTGTTGATTTCCATCACACAGACAAGTTTTGCTTATCTTGAACTTTCTGAAAATGGAATCCTATATTGTTGTCCACTTTGATATCTGGCTTTTGTTCAAAACATTCACCCAATATTGAAAACACAAGGCTCATCTCCTCCACGTTGGCCTCCTCTGAAGCATGAACCACATTTCTGACATCATCCCATTCTGGCAATGCTGTCCCCAGGCCCCCCTCTACACATCTCTGTCACACTGCTGGGCAGGTACATACTTCCTGAAGGCAAGCACCTTATCCCTCTACCTGCCTGCACATAACAGGAACTAGTAAACACTGACCTCTGCTAAATTGTTACTATTCATCGCACACTGACCCCATTTTTATGGGCTTATCTGTTTCTCCGACTGGGCCACAGATTCCCCCAGGACAGGAACTGGATCCTGAAAATAGTATAAGGGATTGCGTATATGCCAGGTATGGTGCTTTTTTGTATTTAGTGAGTACCATCTCATCTTTACAACAATTTTGAAAATTATTACCATTGTTTTTTTTGGTTTTTCCCAGAGGATGAAGCTGAAGTCTGGAGTGTTAAGCACCTCCTCATAGTAAAACTGGTAAGTGGTACAGTCAGATTGTAAGCCAGGCAGCCAGGGATCAAAGAGGTGGTGCTCCTTAGCAAGTGCTCACAAAATAACCAGGGAGGCAGGAAGGGTAGAAACTGCAATCTGCTGAAAGACAGACTTAACTTAAAAAAATGAGGCCAGGCCCTGGTTGAGCTGGTGTGTCAAGTAGTAATATGCACAGTTCATATAGAAACTCATGACACCGCCTTGCTTTTAAGAACTTGATCTCTCTCTAATACAGGCCTAGGGCTTTAAGGAGGTTTTATAAGGAGCCAGTAAAGCACAATCTCTTTTCAAATAATCCCTTTGTTAGGTAAGATTTTTTTTTTTTTAATTCAGGCTCAAGGAGAATTTCCAAAGTACAAAGGCAATTGAAAACACTGTCTTAAAGGATGGAAGCGCTGTTTGCCAAGCGTAACCTGAAACGATCCGTGTCTCCACACGCCATATCCAAACCCGTCTGGCTCACCATGGCATCTTCACACGGCCCTTACTGTCGTCTGCAGTCCTCAGCGTGGACCCTCTCTGGCCCTGAGTGACTGGTCTCAGTGGCAGCCTAACTCTGCAGCTGGCTTCCAGAAGTCCAGATGAAATCTCGCTCCTGTGGCATATTGCCTGGATGCTAATGGCATCCTTTAGACATAGCGGCCCCTCACAGGGACTCCAGGGCACAGAACAAGACACTCCTTGTTGCCTTGCTGAAAGGAGCCGCTTCTTGAAAGGGCTTCAATGGGATCAGCCCCACCCCTTCTGAGATGCCATCAAAACCGCACGACATTACCCAGGGCTTCCACCAACTGTGCCAAGGAGCGCCCGCTCATCAGGAAGTGGAAAGCGCTGCATCTCTAAAGCAGGGAGGAGACTTGCTCCACGTTAAGTGGAATTCTAAGAACAAGAAAACCTTGGGCGTAGACATACCCATTATTAAATTTCGATATCAGATCCAGGGCTCACAGACAGACAGCTTTTTCTCTAGGGACAATGAGACAACACAAATTAACAGTCCATACCACACCTAGTTCATTGAAATTTCCCTCTGCCCAAACAAATGAACAATCAATGCCGCTAATGGAGACCCGGGGCAGGTCAACTTTTAAGGCACTTCTGACCCCTCTCAACCAGCATTCACCAAGTCCCTGCCTTTGCAGGAGCCCTGGGGTAGGCAGGGGTTGCTGAGTAGTGCAGGGTCTCTTCTCTTCACAGCCATCAATGAGGGATCAGAGCAAAAGACACACACACAGAGAATCCAATGCAGCCTACATTGTGCTGGGATGGCGCTTTCTCCGTAAAACCCATCTGACCAGAAGAGAAAGGAGACCGAGCTGAGGAGAGACCCCTTTGACATAGAGATCTGGAAACACAGTCCTTTCTGTCTGCATGGCATGAAATGATGCACCTCCAGTTCCCCACTCAGGAGTCAGCCATTGTAGCACCTTGACCTGTCCCTTATATGATTAAGCACAGGTTTAAACTTAATTGCACAAAGGTCAAAGATACAGCCAAGCTGGACTTTCATTGAATATCAGGCATCTGCTAGAAAAGACTGATACATCCTGAGAAAGTGGAAAGCAGACTTTGAAACAGGCAGGAGTGCGGATGAGATGGAATGAACGTGCCCACGGAGGGCTTCACTACCGGAGGGGGTCGTCCTGGTTTTTCAATAGAAGCCCAGAGACTTCAGCTGCTGTTTGACCTTCCTTTATCCCTTTTAAAATGGCATTTGACCAGACACCTTTTGTGCTCCTTTTCACAGCCTGCAAATTTACTTATGGTTCCTTTTGAAACTCCTGTACCCATGGCCTTTGGAGAAAAAGTCCCCTGAGCCTTCCTAAGGTGATCCTGGAGACCGCTGTTTCTGTTCATTCTCTCATACATTCAGTTCAACGAGATGAATTCAATATGATTCAAAGAAAACCCACAGGGCAGAAAACATTCTCATGAATGCTGTGCAACAAAGCCTTATAAAGCTGTACCAGCTCAACTTATTTTAAAAATTCTAAGCAAAGCAAAGTAGTTCCCCTAGCTCACTAAGAGTTTTAAATTTTATATTCTGTGACATGCTATATAGTTAAATTAATTGTTTCTTGTCTGTCCTATCAAACAGCTCATGAGACCTAGTCTGGTCCACAATCCTAGAGTTAACTTGAAGTGGGTCAACTACCTGTTTCCTTAAAAAAAGAAAAGACCAACGCCATCACCTGCTCTCGTTTTCCTGGATATCAATGATGAATCACCAAAGATTAAGTATCCTGATGGGCACCTACAAATGTAAGAGATTATTAGACGTAGATTCAACAAATACTACAACCTAAAATAAATTTTTCCCATACAAAGTGTCATCTCTGTGGATTTTTCTTAAAGGGTGAAGAGTGGGTTAGACATACTATTTACAGTTTTATTCCATCCTACTTACTTCCTGTTAATTAAGTCATTAACAGAAGCAGGAAGAGAGTAAAAGACTGCCTGCAAACAATGCCCCTTTATCAGGAGGCCCAGGAGCGGGCTGTCTGAATGGCTGACGGGACTAACCACATCGATTAGGCGTCTAGTTCTTGTGAGACAAAATTTTGAGAAGGACCTATGATTACAGCTTAGGGTGATTATATCTTATAGCTAAATAGAAGATAAAAGTTTGTGTTCATTACTAAACATGTCCTGCACAGGCTGGACCCAAATGCCATCCAAATTCCACTGTGGACACAGGAAGCCAAGGACACCACTTGCCACAGCCTCACTCCATGCCAGCTGCAGCTGTCTGGGCTTCATTTTAATGAAGGCAGACAAAGGGGGCCCTCGGGCTCCAACATTCCTCTTGAAAGGCCAGAGGGAGAAGTGACAGTAGTAAAACATTCTTCCTTCATCCTTTTATCAAGGGTAATCTTCTGTATTTTCCACAGACTATTGTCTCATTAATAATACAGTGACTTAAGATCTTTAAAAAGCAAACAGATATAACACAGTATGGCTTAGAGATACATCCTTAAAACGGTTTAACCACATCCTTGAGAACAAATGTTGAAAAACAGGTGGAATTTAGATAACACTTGCTCTAGCAGCACAAAACAAACAACAACAAAATCCCAGTGAATAGAGACTGACAGAGAAGCAGTATTTCCCTACACTTGGTTCCAAGTCCACCTTGGCTTGGATGTAGAAAAATGAATTATATTAATTGTGGGGCAATCCAAAAAATACTCATTGGGAACCTGCTATGTACAAAGTGAGAAAAAGACAAAACAAGCTCAGTGTGGGGATTAGTAGTAAAACCATGCAGAACTGGAGAGAAGAGTTAAGAGGCTCTGAGGATGCCTCAGAAGATAAAGGATATGCGGGTTGTCTTGGGGGGGAGGTGGTGGGATGGAAACATGCAGGAAGGTGCAGTACACTTTCATTCGGGAAGAACCAGTCCAGGATGGATCTGTTCAGACCTAGAAGCATCAGGAATGCCACCAAGTCTCCCAACTGGATAATGTGAAATTAAAGAAACACGCATGTTAGGGGAAGCAGAGGGTACCAGCGATGCCCGGTTTCAGAAAGGCTGCATTTCTGAAGGGGAAGTGGAAAGGAAAGGTTACATGTGGGGAAAAAATGAGAGTACACAGATAACAGGTTGAGAAAAATTCAAAAAAGAGGGGTCAACAAGAGAGCTGGATGGCTGCTAATGAAATGGCATTAGAAGTAAAAAGGAAATCTGGGCTGCTGGGGGTGGTTCCCAGGAAGCCATTGCTCATCTGATGCAGTACCCTCAACCAGGCGGCAGAGGAAGATGCCATACTGAAGATGGTTAAGGAGTAACTCAGTACAGGGCATCAGCTGCTCAAGCCAAAGCATCATCGATTCCTCTCTTTCCCTCATGGCCACCCCAACTTATCCAGTCCTGAAGCTGGCCCTGTTGCCTCTGCCTCCACAGTATAATGTTTCCATCTCCTCTCACGGACCACAGTCCATGCTGCCATTTGACTCATCTGGACTCATACAATAGGACCCTAACTGCTTTCCCCAATGAATCTCTTACCTCCACACCTGCCTTCCATGGACTTATCTCTCCAGCTTACGCGATTCTAAACCAGTGCTTCTCAAAATATCTGGGGTGAAGAACTGGTCTTCACCACCCCAAGACCCCCACCCCTGTTCCAATTCAGTATGGACCAACTGTTCTCAAATACAATGAAAATGAGTTGCTGTTAAAATAATCACACACTTTGATATTGCATAAATGTCAAACTGCTGTATGTTTTTAACTGTTTCCCTCAGGCCGGGCCAGGAACAGTGTGAGGACTGGCAGCCCACAGACCCCACTGGAACAGCTCTGCTGAAACGCTCTAGGCTCCACCAGTGTCTCAGCTACCCACTCTCCCCTGACTTACTCTGATCTAGTCACTTTCACGACGTTCAGGCCAGGTTTCATGGCAGTTGGGACTTGCTGTGCCCTCTGCGTGGACCAATCTGGCCGTGCCCTTTCCCACAGGTGTTCTCCTTCATCTGTCAGGGCTCAAACGTCCCCCAGAGACGTCTTCCTGCGCCATCTAATTTGGAGGACATTCTCCACCCCAGCACCTAACACTCACTCCAGAACACATTGCCTGACTTTACTGGTGCCACTGCACTTTTTTTTTTTCCCCACTTATTTTTAATATTAGATGAAAAGGACTTCCCTAGTGGCTCAGTGGTAAAGAATCCACCTGCCAATGCAGAAGACATGGGTTTGATCCCTAGTCTGGAAAGATCACACTTGCTGCGGAGCAACTAAGACCGTGTGCCAGAACTACTGAGCCTTAGCTCTAGAGTCCTGGAGACTTCGGTTGGGGGTCGGAGGGTGGTCAGGAGTGGTAGAGCAGAGGGTGGGTGAGATAGAACTGAAGGAGAAAAATGAACCAACAAGCATAGTGCATGCAGCAAGCGCTTGGAATTCTCAGTAACAAGACCAGCAGGAGCAGCACTGAAGGGTTCCCTGCAGATGAAAGACCTGGCAGCTGGAGTGAGCCCTGAAGACTGAGACATCTGCTAATTTGAGGAGTTCCAAGAAGGGTATTCCAGGAAGTGGGGAAAATGGGCAAAGGAACAGAAAAGGAAGTTTTTAAGTGGAAAATAACCTGGGGGTGCAACATCTATTCAGCATTACAAAATATTTCAAATCATATGATGCCCTAAAATTACCACAGACCTTTTCCTTTTTTGAGTCTGTGGACTTATACACTGCACATTTTAATAGTTTTTCACATTTGATGGCAACTGGCTTCCTGGAGTTTCCCCTTCAGATCCAGAATAAGGCCAGGTGGGAGTGGAATAGTCTTCTGGCTGGCAGCTTCTCAGGAAGAAGCTTAACATTATTAGAACACTAGAATCAGAAAGGTCAAGGTCAAGTTGCATCTTTGTCAGTAACCCATTTCCTGTGTGATTTCAGGCAATTCATTTCACCTTTTGGAATCTCATCTGATATCTAGGGAAAAAGCTGAGGGAGCTGGACATCAGACTTATAATGAGGGTCACTACATATTGTCTAAAGATGCTCTGGAGAGCCAAAGAGGGGGCTATTCTTAATTTTGCCAGAACAACAGATATCACTGATCCCGAAGAAACCAAGATGTTGTCTTACTTATATGTCATCTTACTTATTATGTGCTTCAAAACTCTGAAGTAACCATCCTCGAGAAACACCCACAGCTCCCTTCGTCATGCTCTCTGGCTGGCTTGGTGTCTGGCCCATCCCAGATGCTCGCCAAGTGTTTGCCCCACTTCCTTTCAATGAGCTTTTCTGCATTCTTTGTGTAATCAAAGCTATTAATCTGTTCTTCCACAATTCCACTGTCTTATGATAGCCGAACTGTCCCTGTGCCAAAGAGCCACCCCCTTCCTATTGCTGCTGATTTTACGTTCCCAGGTGGCCTCTACTAAGAACAGTTTTTCCAAGAAGGTAAATATTTAGGTACAGACCTCATTCTTCTGCAACCAAAGAATGTAAATAATTGATCTGAAATTCTGCAATTATTCAAGGCCAGGGTGGTGATAAAAACCTTGTTTTCTCAACTAGATTGCCAATGGACTATTTTAACCACATATAAAAGCTAAAAAACGTTCTCACCTATACCTTTTGCAAACCTTAGATGCAAAGAAAACATTCTACACAAACCAAAACTCGGACTGTTCAAAACCATGCAGCCCAGTGCAAACCTGCACATTTCCAAATGCAGCATATAACAGCTTGCCAGGGTTTTAAACAGCTCATTTGAAAAAATAAGAAAGTGCATTTTGACTGTCGTTTTTTTTCAGCACCAAAGCATTTGTCCAGATTTTTACTTTGCAACTGTAACTGAGTTGGGAGCAGGGGAGAGTGAGGGAGTCATTCCTTCCATACCCAAGGAGAGAGCTACCCGTTCACATCTTCTGGAATGTTCTCTTGCTATTAATTAAAGAGCTACAAATGTGAGTCATACCCACAGGTTTAGAGATGACATAACTAGATATTCTGAGAATTTCTGGTTGAGGAAATGAACATCCATTCAGTCCACGGCAAGATCAAAAGGCAAGAAAAAGGGTAGAACACAGGCTACAGAAAGTCCCAGGAAAGGATCGAGCCTTGGTGTAAAAACTGGACGTGCCGGCTTACTGCCTACTCTCTTGGAATAATCTCAGAAACTAGCAGCAGAGATTACATAAATTATGGATGAGACAGTCAGGAAAAGATCTATTGATATGTTGGCAAGATCTGAATAAAGAACAAACAATCCTTATAAACAGAGAAAAGGAAAACATAAGCGAAACCAACAACACTTTCTCCCTTATTAAAAATGACAAACGAATGTCTTCATCTCTGAATAATTCTTTAGAATGTCTGGACAAGCAGTCATCTCTGAAGTGTTTAAGACTTATTTTCATCCTTAAAGTTCTTTAAGATCTAAAGCTCAGACATACTAAATTCTCTTTTTTGAGAGAGACTTCCCCAAACAGGAGATCTAGGTCTGTCTTTACACACTAAGGGGTTTAATCATTTTTAAGAGTTGAAGAAATGCCTTCAAGAAATGCCTCAGCCCTGGCCTTGGGTGTGTCCCCCTGCTGGTCACCTGCACAGCCCAGTAAGCACACCCACCAGAGGTGCCCTCCCCAGAGGAGCAACCACAGAGGAGCA
Source organism: Giraffa tippelskirchi (assembly GCF_054371585.1). Taxonomy (NCBI): domain Eukaryota; kingdom Metazoa; phylum Chordata; class Mammalia; order Artiodactyla; family Giraffidae; genus Giraffa; species Giraffa tippelskirchi. The sequence continues at coordinate 124,279,019 of NC_137276.1, read as the reverse complement.
TCCTTGGAATGCGACAGGACTTTCCAGCCCTTTCCTGGAAGAATTCTGGGGCCTAAGGAAGAGGCATTTCTTTGTTTTATAAACAAACACAGGGGATGGCGTTCCTTTTCTTACTCATTCCCTCTGTTAGCTTGAGAAGTGCATTTGGAATACTCCCTTTCTGCTGTTTTTAAAATCTCAAATAGCTTTCTATACCCTGCTCCTCTTGGTTTTCTTCACCCTTTGAAAAGTTACTTCTAGTGCCCAAAACATGAAAATGATCATTCATTGTTTCACATGGATGGCTTTCCCCCTTCTTTTTCTTTTCTTGTATCTCTCTTTAACAAACCAGGGTCCCTGTTAAATATTCTTAGAAGATGGAGATTGTCTCTTTGGGTTGACTTTCACTAAGATTTTGTTACAGTCTTAGGGCTATTATTCACCCTGATTCATTTTCATCACACCATGTAAGAGCCAAGTAGGAGAGGGTATAGGAACCCCAGAGAACCAAGGATTAGGGACCTTCTTTCCCTCCATGGCTTCAACCTCTGACCCAACATAATACCTGCCTATGATGATTATTTTAAGATGAGGCTTCCAGTTTCCAAACAAATTGGCCAACTCTCTCTAAATGGACAAAATCGCAATGTAACCAAATAGGATCCTACAGGGCCTTCTTGGGACAGAACCCCCACCCCCACTGTCCTCTGCTGCAGCTCCTTCCAGAGGTAGCCAAATAACAGTATCTGATGCACATTCCTGAGCTGTGTCACAGATGCTAAAACCACCACCAAAATGGAAGAAATTTACTTGATGATCATGCACCCCCAGACCCACTGGTACCTAAGGACTGATAAGGTAAACCCCCCTGTTACCTGAAATCAACCAATCAGAACTGTGCACCAGCTGACCACATACCCTGTAACCCCTTCCCTCACTTGGCCTTTAAAAATGCTTTGCTGAAATCCATCTGGGTGTTTGGGGGTTTTCAGAGCACAAGTCACCCATCCTCCTTGTGTTGGCACCCTTACAATAAAGGCTGCACTTCCCTTCATCACAACCCGGTGTCAGTAGATTGGCTTTACAGTGCACAGGCAAGCGGACCCAAGTTTGGTTCAATAACAGCAAGGGTAGACTTGACAATTAAGCCCCCTTAGCTTCATCCCATATGGGCTTCCCTGGTGGCTCAGATGGTAAAGAATCTGCTTGCAATGCAGGAGATCCAGGTTCGATCCCTGGGTTGGGAAGATCCCCTGAAAAAGGGAATGGCAACCTACTCCAGTATTCTTGCCTGGAGAATCCCATAGACAGAAGAGCTGTAGCTGGCAGGCTACAGCCCATGGGGTCACAAAGAGTCAGCCATGACTGAGCAAATAACGCTACCACTACTAGCTTCATCCCATGTGAGAATGGACTGCCTACTAACTGCTGCTCAAACTGTAGGCACAAACGTTATGACTGTTCTGCCTCTGCATCAACTCTGGACAGGAAAGAAGGTTCATCAAAATGTTTGGGAACCGTGGAAGAAAACCATCCACCTTGACCAGGCAAGACGATAACCACTTGCATGAGTTGTCTCACAACAGGAGGGTCCCAATAAGGAATGGGGTGCTGCCCCCAAAAACTAACCAGAAGAATTTGGGAGGGGCCAAAAGGAGGGAGGAGATGCTACCCCATAATGTGAGCCAACCTCCCAGAAACGATCATGCCAGAATCCATCATGGCTGAGAGATATGCATGCCACCAGGGAAGACCCTGAGTCAGACCAGGTGTGAGCCAAACAAGATGACCCCTCATTACTATGAAACCCAAGATCACGGGCTTGGGCAGAGAAGTCCTCCTGGGTTCCCTTACCTGCTTCTCTCCACCTGGGCATCACTTCCCTATAAAGTCTCTTGCTTTGTCAGCACATGTGTCTCCTTGGGCAGTTCATTTCCAACTGCTAGACAAGAGCCCACTTTCAGGCCCTGCAAGGAGTCCCCCTTCCTGCAATAAATATATTTCCCTAAACCCAGTGTCTCTTTTGACAAATCACTGGGCTTTCTGCTGCCTGGCTGAAGGTAGGTGATTGCAAAATGACTTCAATTTCAGTAGCTAAGGAAACACAGAATCAAACTACCAGTAAGTCATATTCCTAGGGCTCCTGGGTCATATTTTTATGAATAATTAAGCTGATTTTTAAACCATTCTGTAAATATAAAAGCACGCTACCTAAAGCACAACACATCCATCAGGACTCATGGGGACGAAAATAACAATATCTATCTGTCTCAGTATGTTGAGAGGATCAGAGTGAGAAGATGAGTATCTGTACAAAACACCCAGATGCTATCCTTGGTGCATAACAGGCAGGCAATAAAAATACATAGTAGGTAGCGTTTTACTGTTTCTAGGGAGTCTGTGGACCAAGGGTAATTAGACCATCAGGATTATGCTGAAACCCTCGCCCTGCACATACTTACTGCGTCTCTGCTCCCAGCAGCATCTCCACTTTCTCATTTGCGTGGTTACTAAGGACAGTCAGCGTAAAGAGGTGACTGGCAGAGTTCTGTCTTGAATAAAGCATTGTGGAGCTGTTCTTCCCTGGAGAAGAATTAAGCTCTTCACTGTCACAAGACTCCACCAGTAGCTGATCTCTTAAAGAATAATCATTGACATTGTAACTTTCTTCACTGTAAAGAAAAGGGAAAAAGAACATTATCAGGAATTCAGTGGATGAGACTGTGACACTGTCGATTTTCAAGTCACACTTTGGGGGATGTGGAGGGGAAGAGAAGGAGGACAGGGACAGAATGACTTATTTTAAATAGGAATTGAACGCTGAATTATTCCTACTGATTATGAGTCAGTATGTGTGCTCTGTGCTCATTCACTTCAGCTGTGTCCAACTCTTTGTGACCCCATGGACCGGAGCCTGCCAGGCTCCTCTGTCCATGGGATTCTCCAGGCAAGAATACTGGAGATCTTCCCAACCCAGGGGTTGAACCCACATGTCTTATGTCTCCTGCATTGGCAGGTGAGTTCTTTACCACTGAGCCACCTGGAAAGCCCTATGAGTCAGTATAACCCTCCAAAATGAAAACCTGTTAATTACTATTTTTCTGTTGTATACTGAATTGTATCTTAGGTATCAAAGCAATATCGGGACTTCCCTGGTGGTCCAGCGGCTAAGAGTCCATGCTCTCAATGCAGGGGACCCGGGTTCAGTCCCTGGTCAGGGAACTAGATTGCACATGTCACAACAAAAGATCCCAAGTGCTGTAACCAAGACCTGGTGCAGCCAAATAAATATTATTTAAAAGTAATTAAAAGCAATATTAAAAACAATTATTAAACCCTCCAGGTTTCCTTTTACACTCTCCTGGCATTGCTGCAAAAAGTAAAACATACAGACATCATGGTACTGCTTGAACAGCTATTTACCAGTCTCCCCTCCATCTGCAGGATGAGATCTACTCACACTCTGGGTGGCAAGGCCACACTACCAGCCTCCAAATCACCAGGCACAGGAGGGAAGAACAGCCTCAGAGGTCTGTCTTCTGGCAAGACCCCCAACCCTTCCTCCTAGCATGCACAGCCTCACCATCTGCTTCAGAAAGCACCCACTGATCCCACCACACCCTCTATCCCTGCTTGTGCCCTAGACTGACCCCCTGTTGGTCGTCATTCCCCTGGATGCACTCTCAGCTGCACAGCCCTAAGCATGTGCATAATTGGGCCTCACCTCCCCAAACCCCTCAGCTGGTTGCTCAACCCTTCCACTGAGTCCTCTGGAAATCCAGCTAAATCTTCTAAATCCTCAGCCTCTTCTCTGAACTCTCTCTCTCTTTACCTTCTTGCCTTAACAGATACTAGGCTCCTTCTAGAGAGCACCACCTCCCTAGAAGGCTTTCCACCTGCTTGAGTTTCATTATTCTAGACAACAATCTCTTCCTCCTCCCAGAGTGTCCCCCAGTTTTGTGCTCATGCCATAAATCTCTTATTTCATCATCAAAGTCATCGCCAGGCCCCTGGATCCTGCCTCATCCTCATTCATGAGTGTAGCTGCTGGCTTTCTGGCGCTGTCCAACACTCCTTTCTTGAATTTCCATGTGGCAAGTCTTCCATGATCCTGGCCTCTCAGTTCCTTGATATCCCCTTCAAGGATCGACCCTGTTATCACCAACCGCAACCTCTCTGCAATCCCAATGTCAAAACCACTTCCTAACCAGCCCTGCTAGTCTCTTCGACTCATCTCTTCCAATCCTCAACCCCAACAATTTTAACCCACCATTCCTACAACCCATTGATCCCACCGCCTTTCCCTCCATCCTTGAACCCTTCATGTCCTCTCATTCACCCTTATTCAATTATCCAACTTGAATTTCCTGATACCTAGTTATATAATCACTCCTTGCATACACATTTTCTTGGCAATCCCAACTCTAGTTAGATACAGCTCCCCTCTATTCTCTGTCCTCGCAGCTGAACATGGCAGAGCTCAAAAATAACTCGTGAATAAATGGATGACCATGCAATACATTCTAATGCATTCTAAGAACCATATTGAACAATTAACTTACCTAATAACAAATGGAAATGTATGAACTCATGAGAGCTAAGAAAAATCCTAGTGCTCAGCTATGCTAGGAAATTTCAAAATAGGCCATTTTGTTCAAGATTCCTGAGAAATTTTTTAATCTGGTAGTGGGCATCTGTCAACCATTCCCTTGTAATTCTCCTTTAAAAACTTTATGATCTTTTTAAATTTAGTTGGATAGATCCTTTCCCCACCCCAAACCAGCAAATACAGTTGTATCATCCATAGAAGCAAAAAACTGCCTTTTGATCAAGCCTGTTTGTTGCTAGGGTAATAATGTGTATTAACTGGAAGTTCAATGGCAACATCATCTCCGAAACTCACTGAGACCGCATACAGACCAGCACAACTGCGCTCAGAATATATAAAATATTTCTCATATCAAAATGAGGGTTATCAAAGTTCATATGATTTTTATAAAAGGAGGAAGCAGGGTAATATACTTTACAAACAAACAATATTATATTTTTTAAAGACCTTGTGTACCAGAACCAAAGCAATCAATTTTGGGCAAAGCAGGTGTGGGGTTGCACCCTGCAGCCCTACAAGCCTCGTAGTTGCCCAGCCTCAAGACAGACCCAGCAACGACAGAGACATCAATGGTTTATGGGAGAGGGGATCTCACATCTGAAACAAAAGGGTCCCAGAGTAACAAGTGTGCTGCAGGCGGCAAGTAGACCAGGGCAGCAGTCTTCAGTGCTCGGGGGAGAAGAAGCTACCATTTACAGGGGGAAGTGACATCAAGTGGGCTCATTGGTTTCCAGGAAAATGTACCTCACAGCCCTTCTGGTTAACAATCATCATGAAGGCAGATGTTTCCCTTATCAGACTAGCATGTGGAGCTGTTCTGGCCAAAGGATTAGAACAATCATCAGCTGGGGCAGTGGGCAAGCGCATTCCTGTGAGTTGGGTACAGGTGAGGGAGGGAGCCAACAGGGCATGTACAGAGAGTAAGAGAACAGCCATCTTGAGTGGCCTGACCATACAGCAGGTAAGGCTTATAATACTGTCTAGACATCTGAGACACAGATTTAATAAAATCCAGGACTCAGGATAAGACCAAAAGGAAAAAGAATAAAAACAAAAGCAAAACCTCAACAGGAGCTGCAAAAATGAGAGAGAGAAAAAAAAAAAAATGAAGCCTTCTTTGGTACTGTCCTCTCTCTGCACCCCTCAGCTACTCTCTTGGTCCAACTCACAAGCTTAAAAAGATTATCTTTTAGTTAAAATTATTTCCAGTTAAAAATAATTCTGCTTCAGAGAACTTCAAGCTCCCTAACGCTGTGCACATGGAGTATTTAGGCAGTGCCCTATGCTATGACATTGCATAGGTATTCTCTGTATTCCCAAAGAAATAAAAGGCAAAGAAATCTGCATGCTATGAAGGCATCATTCAAGATGATGCAAGTTCCGAAAAGGCTTCAGCATAAAGTGGCTTTACTTACTAGATGGTCCCCAACAGGATTCCAAACCAAGAGTTCATAGGAAACTCATCCAAACGGACATGAATAAGCTACTTAAATCTTTTTTTCTCCTCTCTTAATTTTCAGAGTTATTACCCCCTGTGTTTGCCTAAATGCAAACAATATCAGCTAGTGTGTTTCCCTGATGTGTTGAATCTCTGACTTCTGGGGGTAGGTAATTAGAGACAGAAGAAGTAGAAAAATTAATAGAATTTTTTTTTTAATTGTTCTCTTAAGCCATGACAATTACAATACCGTTAAGACCTAGGATGACCATTTGACCCGGTTTATGCCTGTTGTCCTCTCAAATGTTCAGCTGCGATGGTAAAGAGCGGCCATCTCATTTATAGCTATACGAGTTCACCTCAAGATATCTGGTGTCCACATATCTGGGTCATTGAACTTTCCCACTGTTTTAACTTTGTATCCAAAATAGGACACAGGAAACAAGTGTGCTGTTTTCTTAACTAATTCAATAGCAGTCACCCAATATCATTATTTTATCTGACCTGCAAACGTCTTCATTATGTAATAAATAATGTCCACAACTTCTTCACCATTCCTTTAACGCACTTAATATAAAAAAAAAACAACTTGATTTAACAGTAGTCAAGTAAATTGACTATTTATCCTTGTCAGCTACTATTCAAACCCAATGGAATAAACAAGGAAAAGGAACTCACTCTTGCTAGCATGTTTGTGCGCTCTCACACAAAATACACACTCACACAGTTAATCTCATAAAGGTTCAAATTACTATTTCCCCTTCTCCAGATCTGCTGAATACTGAGTGAAATTCATTCTCCTCATGACAACCAGCACCTACTAACTCTCTCACACTAATACAAAAGGATAACTGTTAAAATATGTGCTTAAGGATTTCTCTGATGGTACAGGGAGTAAGAAGCTGCCTGCCAAAGGAGGAGACATAGGTTTGATCTCTGGTCCGGGAAGATTCCACATGCCTTGGAGCAGCTAAGCCCATGTACCTAGAGCCTGTGCTCCACAACAAGAGAAGCCACTGCAATGAGAAACCTGTGCACCGCAATAAAGAGTTAGCCCCTGCTGGCTGCAACTAGAGAAAGCCTGTGTGCAGCAAGGAAGACCCAGGGCAGCCCAAAATAAATAAATAATAATAATAAAAATACGTGCATAAGCAGAAGAGGGGGGAATCCACAGTCAGATTCAGCCATTCACAACCCCATTCCCTCCTCTGCTGACCCACCCGTGTCCAGTAAAGTATAAAACAAGCTCAGCTGGGTTGGGAAAGATTCCCTTTCCCTAAGGGAAGTTGATGCTAATCAGACTTCCCCATGTTTGTTTCTTTCATTTAGCAAACATATGGTTTACATAGCCTCTGAAACAATCTGGATCATGTATTTAGGAAGTTAAACTGCTCAGAAAAAGGCAAATGGAAAAACCACGTTTCCTTGCATGGAGCAGTTTACATGTAGACTTCCTCTGATTGTCTTAGCCGCACTCCAAGTTTACCAGCTGCTCATCAAAGAGCAGCCGCTTTGTGCAAGCACAGCCTCCTATCAGGCACAGCAATCAAATCGATATAAGCCTGTGGCTCTGTGGCATAAACAATGATGGGTCTCCCTGTCGAAACTTACAGTCCTAGTATACTTACAGTCCTAGTAACCTTTGGGATGCCTTTTCTTTTTTTAACATGATAAAAAAAACTATCAGTAGAGAACAGGATATGGTGGTAAATAAATACCTCAATTATTCTTCCCTCGGAAGGCATTCTTTTGTTAAGCGGCTCAGATACTGTTTGGTTCTACTGTATTGCAACCTAACAGCCTGCACTAAAATCTTTTCAGCCCATGATACACCTTTTCTGAGAATAGTTGATTCTTAAAGTGACTATTAGGGAGCCACTTTTAACTTTCTCTCCTGTCAATCTCTATAAAGGTTGGAATGCTTTCATAATGGGCATATATTTGAAAAAATAAAGCAAAAGTATTAGCCGCTCAGTTGTGCCTGACTCTCTGCAACCCCATGGACTGTAGCCTCCCAGACTCTTCTGTCCATGGGATTTCCCAGGCAAGAACACTGGAGTGGGTTTCCATTTCCTTCTCCAGGGGATCTTCCCTACCCAGGGATACAGCCTGGGTCTCCTGCTGAGTCTTTACCATTACCCAGGAAGACCTGGGCATATATTTACTACTTTTAAATAAGGGCAACATTTACAACTGCATACATGCATGAATTGAAAGTCGCTCGGTTGTGTCCGACTCTTTGCATCCCCATGGACGATACAGTCCATGGAATTCTCCAGGCCAGAATACTGGAGGGGGTAGCCTTTTTGTTCTCCAGGGGATCTTCCTAGCCCAGGGATCAAATCCAGGTCTCCCGCATTGGAGGTGGATTCTTTACCAGCTGAGTTACTAGGGAACCCCACATACATGCATGCATGCTAAGTTGCTCAGTCATGTCTGACTCTTTGTGACCCTGTGGACTGTAGCCTACCAGGTTCCTCTGTCCATAGGGATTCTCCAGGCAAGAATACTGGAGTGGGTTGCCATTTCCTCCTCCAGGGGGGAATCTTCCCAACCCAGGGATCAAAACCCTGTCTCCTGTGTCTCTTGCATTGTAGGCGGGTTCTTTACCGCTGAGCCACTGGGGAAGCCGGTTGCATACAACATACATTTTTAGAATACCAAATTTTACATATTTAGAATAAATATTTAGAATATTTAAAATAAAATTTACATATTCAGAATAGTAAATTTTAGAATACCAAAGCTGCATGTGTATACACACATTAGTGAATGCAGGATGACAGACACCCAGCTCAGCACAGGACTTACTTTGGGAAGGAGGGGGAGAAAGAAGGGATGATGAAGAGGCTCTAGGTAAACCTGCAATATTATATCAGGACTTTTTTTTTTTTCTTTTAAAGAGACCTGGCACTGATATAGCCAAAAAAAAAAAAATGAAAAACTTGTATCTGTTAAACCTGGATGACAGGCAAGTTGATGGTGGTGGTGGTTTCATCACTAAGTCATGTTTGACTCTCACAACCCCACGGACTGTAGCCTAGCCTGCCAGGTTCCTCTGTCCATGGGATTCTCCAGGCAAGAATATTGGAGTGGGTTGCCATTTAGTGTTTGATAATTTTCTGTATGTTTGAAATATTTTGCAATTTAAGGTAAAAAAAAAAAATCTAGATAATAAACGCATAGATGTGAAGACTGTCAGCATTCCAGGTTTTCTGTAGATGCTTGAGGGTACAGGTGAAGGGACTCTTGGGCAATGGAATATTTTTTGCCTTACAAACAACTGATTACTTGCAGATAACATCATCGACTGAAATATATTACAAGGTAAGAGTGAATTCACTAAAATGGTTGGGTTAAAAAAAAAAGAAAAAGGCTTTTCCATAAATGAATAACACTCAGAAAATATAATGGAAGATCTTATTTATAATAGACACAAAACCCACAAAATATTTAGAATTTTAAACTGAAATTTCTTCTATATGAAGACAGCCTTGAAATACTTTAGAAGAAGGACTGAATGGATAGAAAAGTTTGATATTAAAGAGATATTAATTCTTCCTGAATTAATATATAATTTTAACATAATTTCCTTGAAAAATCTCGGTTTTACAGGGGCAGAGAGGAGGGGGAATAGTCAAGCTGATTCTAAAATATGCAGAAAATAAACATGTAAGAACATTCAGATTGTGGAAAAAATGAGTGAGTAGCCATATGATATATTAAAAACATATTCTAAAGCTACAGTAATTCAAAGACTGAGACTAATAGATATTAGTTGACAGAGGGAGTAGTGAAACAGAAGAGTGGGTTCACAAAGTGAAAGTGAAGTCGCTCAGTCACGTCCGACTCTTTGCGACCCCATGGACTGTAGCCTATCAGGCTCCTCTGTCCATGGGATTCTCCAGGCAAGAGTACTGGAGTGGGTTACCATTTCCTTTTCCAGGGGATCTTCCCGACCCAGGGATCGAACCCGGGTCTCCCGCACTAACCCTAAATACATGTAGGAATTTACTACATGATAATAAGTGACATTTCAAATCTGTGGAATATTGATAGTTCAGTCAACAAATAATATTGGGACATCTGCAGAAAAACCTGAAAAGTTTTAAGAGGCTGGATCCCAACCTCACTCCATTAATTAGAGTACTTCCTTGGACCCAAGGTACGTAAACATCATGAAGAAGAGGTGGTGATCGAACGGGTCTTGCTGTAGAGCCTTGTGATTAGAGATGAGCTTTTATACATGTGAATACCATAGGAAGAATTTCCACCTTAACCCATAATTATGAGCAAACCTCTTAGGTACATAACAAGGATGACCAGGAACGAGAAACAAGCTGGATGACCAAATGGAACCAGGAGTACAAAAGCAAAGACAGATGGGGAAAGCAAGAAGAAGCGTTAGACTTTAAAAGACCAGCTTTCCCCATGCCCTGCTCAAGTCAGCCTTAACTGTCAGTTGTCTCACCTGCCACCTTGCATTGTTCTGGAACTTTCTTTCAGAGCCAAAATCTGACAGACTAGAAGGAGAACTTCCAATCATTCCTTTTGTAGAAGAATTAAATTTAAAAGGAAAAATGCAAGCAAGGATTATCCAAAACAAAACACAAGGATTTTCTGCCATCTATCGTTAAGAATAAGATTTATTTTTACCTATTCAACACCTCCCTTTCCACAGGCTTTGTTTAAAACATGCACACAGCTTCCTTGTCCTGAAAAACTCTTCACTTGAATCCGCTGGTGAAAAGACAAATGTCTACCGAGCTAGCAGCTGCCTGGCATTTTCTCAGATCCTTCTGCCCATGTACCAATGAAACTGCTCTCCAGAGTCATGATGGCCCATCACCCCAACAAACCCAGTGACCTGCATATCACCACTGCTCATCTAGGCACCTAATGAGGTTGAGCACCTGTGACAACCTGAAACTCTTCCTCTCCTAATGCCTTCCATGACAGTTCTAAGTCATCCTTTTTTTTTTTTCCAGTGGCCATACTCCAAGTTTCTCTCCTAGACCGTCTTACTTTCCTCAGGGATCTGTGATGGCTCTGCCATGCTCCCTGTACATAGATTCACAGAAGTTCCTGGGGTTTTATAAAATCAAAGAGATTCCTCCCACTTCCCTTCAAGACACGTACAAGAATTCTTCCTCTGAAGATTTCAACTTGTTTCTCTTTCCCTTCTGAAAACATGATTGCTAATTCCCACACGTGACTTTGTGCTTAACTGGAACAAGAACACCCTAGTTAAACATTTCTAGGAGGGAGGAGATAGGATTATGCTGAAGTCTACTTTGAAGTTAAGAGGTTAAAACACTTTCTTCACAGTGACTGAAGTTGATTTTAATTTTAAATCTTGGTATTAGAATTATACAATATTTTTTTTACTAGAATAATATACAATTTTAAAGCTGTGAAGTACAGTATAACAAATAAGAGTACAGACTTGACTGAGCGTGTCTGGCTCAATTTCATCACTCACGCACTTTGTGATTTTGAGCAAGTTACTGATCCTTTCTGTGTTCTCTCCTATGTAAACTGGGGATTACAACACCTCTTAGGATTGTTGGGAGGATTAAATGAAATAATACATTTATTATCTTTTTGCATGTAAAGCGCTTACAATCATGCCTAGCTTACAGCAAATGTTATTAGCTAATATTTTAAATCTTCCTATAGAACATCATGCCTTTATACTACCTGACATCTTGTTAAAAGCCTAATAATTATAGGTGCTTTGCAAATGAGCAAGTGGACTAAGCATAATTAGAGCCAAATACCTGTGTCAAAATATTTATTATTTGGCAGAGGCTCCAACCGGCAAAACAAGGCATGAAATTTGCCCCAAAACTGATTTCAAACAGCCTTATATGCTCAATGCCTCAAAATAATTCTGAAGACTAACAAACACGCCATACACGTTATGAATATTTACTACAAGCCTTTATGAACAGTTTCTATTTCTCTTAGAATGAAACACTGAATGGAATTACTGGGTCATATGGTAAATTGCTTAGCTTCTTAAGAAACTACTGGGCCACTTTCCAAAGTGGTTGCATCATTGTACATTCCGATAAGCAGTGTATTAGGGCTCCATTTTCTCCACATCCTTATCAACACCATCTTTGTCTTTATTATAGTCATCCTAGTGGCTGTGAAGTGGTACCTAGTTTTGGTTTTAACTTTCATTTCCTTACTGACTAGTAATGTTGAGCATCTTTTCAAATGCTAAGCCATTTGGATATCTTCTTGGCTGAAATGTCTATTCAAATGTCTGCCCACTTAAAAATTGAGTTGTCTTACTTTTGAGTTTTAAGAAGTCTTTATGTAATCGGGGTAAAAGTCCCATATCAAGTATGGCTTGAAAATATTTTATCTCAGTCGGTGGTTTGTAAATTCATTTTCTTAGTGGTTTTTTTTTCTATTATGTAAGGTGTACATTGTTCAGGTCCACTTTATAGCAAAGCCAGCTTTAGAAGAATAAAGACTTTAAGTCCAGTGGTTAAGAAGCCACCTGCCAACGCAGGGGACATGGATTCGATTCCTGGTCCGGGAAGATTCCATATGCAACTAAGTCTGTGCACCACAACTACTGAACCAGCATTCTAGAGCCCACAAGCCACAACTACTGAGTCCATATGACACACCTACTGAACTCTCTCACCCTAGAGCCCATGCTCCGCAACAAGAGAAGCCGCCGCAATGAGAAGCCCTCACACCACAATGAAGAGTAGTCCCCGCTCACCACAACTACAGAAAGCCCATGCACAGCAAGGAAGAGACAGCGCAGTCAAAAATAAAAAAGTAAATCTTAAAAAAGACTAGACTTCCAAAAAACCCACAAATGTCACACATTTTCTCTTTCATTGTTGAGAATGTAACAAAAAGTGGAGATGAGGGTCACATTTGTTGGTAAGGATCTGTTACGATTTACTGTCACCCAAAAAGACAGCCAATGATTCACATAGGATCAGAAAGTCCCCAATCCAGGTTTATCGTCACTGATCTCTCCAAATGAAGGGAAAAACATACTGCAAATTTCTATCAGCCACAAAGTCACAGTCTCCTAATCAAATACGAGGGATGTTACTAGACAACTGCTAATACAAACATGTACACATGAATCAGATCACCGTACAAAAGAATAAAAGTTGATCAGTGATTATCCCTCAGTCACTTACCATCTGACACGGGTTCTTGATAGGAAGGGAGAGGCATGGTGTTAAATGCATTTACTCCTAAGGCCATATTTCAGAGGCCATAATCCAGGTTTGGAGAAGGAAATGGCAACACACTCCAATATTCTTGCCTTGAAAATTCCATGGACAGAAGCCTGGCGGGCTATGATCCAGGAGGTTGTGAAAGGGTGGGACACAACTTAGCGACGGAACAACAACAACAATCCAGGTTTGGCCTTGGAGTGCACCAAACTTTCAGCTGTACAGCAGTGGCTTAAGGTTTCAAGGGTTTCCCTGGTGGCTCAGACGGTTAAGAACCCGCCTGCAATGCAGGAGAACCGGTTCAATCCCTGGGTCGGGATGATCCTCTGGAGAAGGGAATGGCTACCCCCTCTAGTACTCTTGCCTGGAGAATACCATGGACAGAGGAGCCTGGTGGGTTACAGTCCATGGGGTCACAAAGAGTGGGACACAACTGAGCGACTAACTCTTTCTAAGGTTTCAAACCAATTTTTAAAATAAGAAAATGTTCTAGAAATAAAAGGGCAATAATCTGATCTGTGCCAAATCTTTAGAGAAAGACACCCAGGACTAGGAATAATGATGATCCCAGCAGGTATCAGTCCCTCAGCAGGGACCATTCACTGCATTAAGCGCTCTGTGAGCACCATCTCAAGTCTCACAGACACTCCAGGAAGGCCAGGACATTGCTTCCCTCATTTTACAGATGAGAACACTGAGACTCTGAGAGATCAAAGGCAACTTGCCCAAGGTCACATGGCCAGGATTTTGAACACAGTTCTGTCTGATACCAGGTTATCTATATTGTGCACTCGGTGCAACTTTTGACACTGAATGGCAACAATGGCTCTTCTTACAGAGGCAGAGGAAAAAAATACTCTTAGCTCCCACCATGTCAGAGGATCACGGATGTGTGGGGCAGCAAGAGAAAGAGAAGAGGAGGAAGACGAGAGAGGGTTCTCACAGCTCTTCCACCCCTTCTCTCCATCTTGATATTAGAATCCAATCCAAGTGGTCACAAACAACCAAGCTGTATATTCCAGGAATAAAAGTGCTTTGAGTCAGAGCCTTATTGCCTTTTCTTTATCCAAGATACTCAAAGTTAATTTCCCGAGGAAGGAGTTTATTCTGCAGAGGCAGAGGGACAATGTCAGGTGGCCCCAGCTTTCTATAGCGGCAAAGCTGTCAAAATAAAAAAACTCGAAACGGGGCCAAACTAGGCCATGACCCTTTCCAGGGAGCCCACACCGCTTTAAGCTACTAGACATTCAAACTACTTAGGAAAAGGCAAGTTCTAACAAATCTCTGAACTCCTGATACTGATCAGGTAGAATTCTATTACAGAAAATCTTTTTCTTTAAAACTTGAAGATTTGTAATGTGTCATGGAGTTCAAGTTATTTCAATATACACAATATTTATGGAACTAGGGATCAGGAAGTGGAAAGCTCCTGTCTTAAATATCTGAGGGAGAGAAATGTTGTGAAAAGGAAACGCTCTTCCCCACGTTCTGATGCTAGATTGGCTAAAGGTAGAGGAAGCCTCACAAGTGCACCTTGGGACCCCTTCTAATTTCCTCCCACAACCAGTAAAACTACAAAAATATTCACTTAAATAAAAACCTGCTTTGAAAAATGTGTTTATCAAAGCAAGTAAAAAAGGTGCCAGCTTCTAGGCTATTTTTCCTAAGAACATTACAGGATGGTAGAAAGGTAAAAATATCCTAGAAAAATGAAATTAAGAATTAATGAACATAAATTGTTAGAGGAGGTTCCAGAGTCAGACTCAGATGAGAACTGTGGCTTTGCGAAGAGACTTTGAAAAAGAGACTTTAATCTCTTTCTGCCTCAGTGTCCTCATCTTTAAAATGGAAATAATACTTGATTACTGTGATAACTCAATGACAGATTCACAAACATTCTGAGCACAGTGAATGGCACATGATAATGCTCAATAATAAAGGTTCTTACCATCATTATCACTATTACTACTCATCTAACTATAGAGAATACCCCAAACCATCATGGATAGATCATTTGTGGGGACAGAATCCAGGAGAAACTGAAAGAAACACATCACAACATGATTACATTTACTGGTATGATAACAAGACTAGACTAGATTTCTACAATCTTTTGGTATTGTGCCCAACACCCACACAAGATCAATCTATCTGCAGCTCTAAATGTGCTCAAGGGCACAGTGGGGCTGGGGGCAGCAAAAAGGCACTACAAGCAAAATACTCATGTGAACCACACTGGAGGACTAACCCTAGCCAAAGGGAAGTGGATTCTACCTCTCCAATCATTTCTGCCTTTTTTGAACCTACCCCTAACCCCATTTATCTTAAAGGCAATGCGTTAGTTCTTTTAAAGAGCTCTTGGGGCTTCCCTGGCTGTCCAGTGGTTAGGTCTCTGTGCTTCCACTGCAGGAGGCAACAGTTTAATCCCTGGTCGGAGAACTAAGATCCTGCAAGCCATAGACAGTAGCAAAAACAAATCTTTCTGTTTTCCAAACTTTGCATTGTCAATTGAGCTTCTGTGGAAAACACAGCTTCCCAATTGTGGCTGTAACTGTCTACTCTCTAATCCTCTGCCATCTTCCCCTGCTTCATGGCTAAACTAAAACAATCATGGTTGTCGTATTCCTCCTCTCTGCTATATGCTGGCTTTTCCGGCCTCCTTTATAAGGTCAAGTCTTGTGACCCAAGACAGACGGGTAAAACACAAGAAACCTTCTGAAGACTTGTCTGGGAAAGGTTCTCTTCTGCTGATGAAAAGAAAAGGCATTTGAGAAGAGAGTCCCTTTTTGGTCAGGCTCTATGTCTTGCTCCCCTCCTATGTCCTTGAGTGAAATCATGATGCCTGGACTTGCAGCAATGGCGCTATGTGCACATGGGGCAAAAGTGAACAGAGCACAGAGTACTGTGCAGCCAAAGAATGGGAAGGGGCTGGGTTACTGGTGAGCCCACTCTCGGTCTTCACGTTTGGTGAGAGAGGTAAATGTCTTAATTGCTTGAGCCACTGCAATCTGGGTATCCAGTGACATATAGCCAAGAGCCTTCCTAAATAATTTAATAACAAATTTCCCAAAGTGGAAGAGTATGCAGGGTTTCCCAAGCTCATGTGACTTCTTACGTGTGTGTTTGTATGTGTAATAAATGAACATTTTTATTGCTTAAACCCTTTTGTATGGGTAGCTCAAAACATTAGTTGACACAATAGTACAAAATAAAAGCAAGCCAAAAAAAAAAAAAAAACCAAACCCTTCCTCTGCAGAGCACAATTTTGCAAATACAATCCAAAGTGTTTTTCAGATTGAGGTTATATGTCATTTATAGGTAAAATTCTAGAAGATGTGAGAAGTCACATGATAAAGCTCCAGATTTGTTTTTGCCCAGATTAATTAAAAGTGAATCTATAATGGAACAGAACACAAAAATCACATATCTTTTAAAAATAAAAGAGAATTCAAAGAACTTTTAGCTTGGGTGTGGAATGGGGGGAAGCCGCCCACTGAGTAATTCTGTCACTCTGTTTATATTTAACCATCTTCACGACTGGTTCACATTTGACAGATATTTATTAAACGGTCATTATGAGACAGGCAAAGGCTCAGCACTGAGGATGCAAAGGTCATCACGACAGACATGAGCACATAGTAACACAAATATTATGACAGAGAAAGTGCAGGGCTCTATGGGAACACAGAGCAGTGGAAATAAACCCACTCTAGAGGAATGGATAAGAGCTCCCAGTGGATGTGGCAATTAATCTAAGACCTAAAGAATGAAAAGGACTTTGCCTAGAAAAGTTCTGGGGTGGAATGGGGTTATGGGATTGAGAGGAATATTTCAGGCAGAGAAAGAAGCATATGCCAGGTTTGGGGAGCTATAAAGGGGAGCCTTATTCAGTGAGGCATTTATGCTGAGTGCAAGGTAGATCACCGAAGGGCTGTTTGCAAAGCACAGACTGAGTCTTTTAAAAAGCACACTGTGGCTGTGGAATGCAAACAATGGAGGGATGGTGGCATGAATCCAGCTCTGGGCGAGTTCAAGGTGGTGGTACAAGGGCGTGGCAACGAGTGAGGACAAAAGCTGTTCCATCATGGGGAGAAGACTGGGGATTGGGCAGATGGGGAGTACAGTGAGGAAAAGGGCAAGGAGGGCTTCCAGGTTTACTGTGGAGCAACTGGGTGGATGGAGGGGCCTTTTACTAAGGAGGGAATAGACCCTGGAGAAGGAACGGTTTGAAACAGAATATCTGGATATGAAGGTAATCTGTGAAACCTCCAAGAGCTGTTCAAGTCACATGACCATGATGACATTCAGAAGTCAATGAAAAATGGCATCGTGCGTGCGTGCTAAGTCGCTTCAATCATGTCTGACTCTTTGCGACCCCATGGACTGACTGTAGCCCCCCCAGGTACCTCTGTCCATGGATTATCCAGGCAAGAATACCAGAGTGGGTTGCTGTGCCCTTCTCCAAGACATCTTCCTGACCTAGGGATTGAACCTGAGTCTCTTATGTCTCCTGCATTAGCAGGTGGGTTCTTTACCATTAGCGCCACCTGGGAAGCTCATGAAAAATGGCATCAATGTTAACAAAACAAGCAAACATGTGTTCTAGAATTGGCTAAGACATTACAGCACACTTCTTCATTCTATGTTTAAGTGAGGCAGTGGTGATGGGCCAAGCAGTACAAGAGACTGAACTCTGACCCAAAAAATATGCTGAAACCTAAACTCCTGGTTCTGTGCACGTGACCTGATTTGGAAATTGGGTCTTTGCAGATGGAATCTGTTAAGATGAGACCATTCTGGATTAGAGTGGGCCTGGAACCCAGTAACTGGTGTTCTTACAAGGAGAGGGAGATTTTAAGACACACAGACACATAGGAGAGAAGAAAGCCAGTTGAAAGTGAAGGCAGAGATTGGAGCCACAAGCAAACGAGCCCAGGGAGCCACCAGGAGCAGACGCAAGGAAGGATTCGCTCCCGGATCCTTTGGAGGTGTGTGGCCCTTCCAGCTTCCTGATTTCAGAATGTTGCCTGCAGGACCATCAGAGACTAAATGCCTATTTTAAGCCACCCAGTTTACGGTACTTTGCTACAGCAGCTGTGGAAACTATTACAGGGAGGAAGACTTTGTTTTAGCTTCAAAAGAAATTGGAAAGGAAGGCCTAAGGTAGCTATAAGGCAATGAATGAGACTGGTAAGACCATTGCAAACTAAGTGTTTGGGGAGTCTGGCCCAAATACTTAGGTCTTGAATTCAGTTTTTATATTTCAAAACTGAGGGCAACAGTACTTAATCCTTAAGGTTGCACATGAGGGTATAGTCTGTGCACTGTCATGGATAATTAATTATAAATATGCTATCACAAGGCACAAATTAGATATTACATATATTTATATAGATTATTCAGTAATCTATGAACACAACATGGCAATCCCTTCCTCTTTTATCATATTACTGTTATTGCCGTGTCAGGTCTGACAGATCTGTATACACTCATTCCTCTGAAGGCACAGCTGGTTGACAGTCTGCCATTATTCTAGCACAGTGATTCTCAACTGGGAGACATATGACAACATCTAGAGACATTGTTGGTTGTCACAAGTGGGAAGGAGGTCCTACTAGCAAGCAGTAGGCAGAGTCCAGGGAGGCTGCTAGAACATCCTACACAGAATAGGCACCCTCCTGCAACAAAGAACTGTCCAGCCTCAACTGTGCTTCTAGAACTCTGCTCTGGAACCACTCGACAACCTGTGGCCAAGCTTGAGGTACCAAGAATACGCTTTCTTACCACAGCAGTCAAACTGCTCACATATTCTTCTGAAATGTGATACAACAGACTATTAATACAGTGACCCACAAGCAGCCCAGAGTTACTGGAAACTTTTCTTTTTCTTGATATCCTAAAAAAGAGTGAGAATTCCTGTCCTAGAAGCAGCTAATGACGGCGCTCTGAAAGCACCAGCGGTGATACACATACCCACACTGCAGAGCCGAGGCGGCCACACACCCCACCCACCAGCATAAACCCTCTACCAGGCTGGACTGGAGGAGGAGCAGCAACTGTCCTCCCCAACAGTCCCTCGCAGTAGCTGGGAAGCCTCCCTGAAGCTGAGAAACCACTGGAGATCCAGCAGCTGAGCTCTCTGACTGAACCCTGGAATTATATATTCAGCAGTGGGTGGCTGGATCAGTCCCACAGTGCTGGCACAGGTAGTCAGTTATCTTTTATCTGGACCTAGTAGCCAAGCCTGAAATACTGCCTCATTCAAAGCTGCTGTATCTTCTCTGTGGCCGCCTCTGGCATGCGAAGCATTTGTAGTTGCCTCCTTGTAGGTATAATGTAAATACGGCTGCGCATACTGTACATTTTTAACCAAGCCTGTTTATCAAGCCTCTGTGGTCTGCTTGTCTCCCTCACCACGTATTCAGGTCATAAACAACTTGAACCTCCAGTGCTATTCTTGGAGTCAAGAGCACCTTAGCAATAGGATGAGCTAATTGTTAAGGGCAAGAAAACCCCAGTTTTGGTAAAGGCCAAGTTAGGCACTCAGGGTTGCCCTCTCTGCTGAAGCTGTATGATTTTCTTTTATTGTCAATGAAGTTCAAACATATCTAAGGAAATAAATGTGGGACAGCTCACAGTGCAACATTAAATGGCAAAATCTCCCATGGAGGGCAAAGCACACTGCCAAGTAGAACAGCACATAAGTTAATTCTAACTTTGAGACATCTGTATTTATTGGGTTCTAGGCAAGTTCAAGGATAAACGTTGTGCCATACTAGTTTAAATACCCTAAATGTTTTCATCACCATAATCAAAACTACATTTACATTTAAAATTGGCTTGGTACTGTCAATGTATCTTTTATCATCAAAATCAAAAGTTTAGTTAAAGCTTTTGGTCCATTGAGACAGAGCAAATATTTCAACAGATGGAAAATGTTAAAAGTCAAGAATTCTGGCATTTGAAGATTTATATATAATTACCCTCCTCTAAAAACAAAACATCATGAAGAAAGCCAAAGAAACATGCTATCTCATAGGAAACCAACAACAAAACACAAAAATACAAAAATGACAATTCCTCTCCAATCTGTAAAATAAAATTTACTGAGCCACTTGAACTTTTTAAACTGCCCCAGATAATAGAGATAATTTCTTCTTGAAGTTATGGGAACACTATTTTCCTAAGTATGAAAAATAATCATCAGCATCTTAATGTATTCATCATAGACACATGGCTTTTCAGGGCAGACCACACAAAATTTTCACGTCACATTGACAACCAAGCGGCTGAAGTAATTCATAATACAGTCTTATTTGAAGGAGCAGAAAGAAAAGCTCAACCTCTGTTTCAATTCAGTCTGAAAAAGGAGAATTCAAATAAATATTTCATGCTAATTTGGACATTAATTTTGTATCTTCATAGAAGCCTGTTTCCATGAATTGATTCCCTTTGGGCAGTAGTGAGACTGACTTTCTTCCCGAAACAGGGGAGTACTGGAGCATTGCTAACGTCCACCCCATCACAGGGTAACTTTTTTGGACTAACAATTTTTAAGAACACTGGATTTTAAATTAAGCTACAAGAAGCACTAGAGTTGCACTTCAGCTTGTTCTCAATCAGAGTGACTTTTATCTGTTTCATACAAAGGTCCTACAGCAAAAGGGTGAAAAATGCTGACGGAGAATAATACCATTGAATAATACCACTGCCTCCCTATGGATATCAAGAGAATCCAAGGACATAAACGCATGAAATGCTTAGCACAGAGGTTTGCAGGCTATTAAAGCTCAGCAGCGGTTGGCTAGAATGATGATGCCGGTAACAACTCGAATCTTTGCTGCAGAGGTAATTTAAAGAAAATGAAGCACAGATGTTCATATGATTCCCTGTGAAGAAATTTTACACTTAACATCTCAAAAGCTTTTAAAAGATGATCACCTCCAATAGTTGCTTGCACCACAGAGTTTTAAAACTGGATGTACAGAGGGCAATGACATAAAAAGGCTTACCTCTTCTTCTTGGTGATAATGAGCACATCATTAAAAAGGAAGAAGTAGACTTGTTGTTTGGATGTCCTTTTTGAGAAAAGCACCGTGTCTTCCACGTAGGCTGTCAACTCACCTCTTTTTACCAACCACCGGGAAGAAGAGACGAGAGGAAAAGGCTACAAAGAGAGAAACACTCAGTACCCAAAGCCAAAGTCAAGTCTTTTTAGGATTATTGAAAGTAAAGTATAAAACTTACATTCAGACAAATGATACGCCATTATTTTATAATAGTTCATATAATAGGTACATGATGGTAAAAACATAATTAGAGGAGAACACCTTCTTCAAGAGAAAACCAAAAGGAACAACTTATTTTCCAATAGAAAAAAGCTATTAATATTAATTTGTCTATATAAAAACTAAAGCTCAGTCAGAAAATGTTACTGTGTCAACCAGAAATTGTTATCCTTCCATTAACTCTCAACTTTTTGAAAAAAAAAGACTGATGAGGAGTCGCTTAAAACTGAAAAACCTCAAAATGAAATCTGTGGGTATCAACTGCAGCCATTTCAGATACCACAAACGAGAATCTAAATATACCAAAAAATATTGATAACTGTACTTAAAAAGAGACAAATATAAAATAAGAGATAAATATAAAGGTCTGCATTCAATTTGTGAATTAAAAAGACTTTATTCAAAAGGAAAGAAAAAAAATCCCTGCAAATGTATGTTATGTCTATTGATTATCTACTTAGCAGTATTCTGGAGAACACCTATTCTTAAAAGTTTATGGTAGTTTCCCCTCATGGAAGTTAGTCCCTGAAAGCATCGTGCCACTTTCTGGTTGTGAAAATGAACTTCTTCCAGAATAATCCATTTTAATCTCATAGAAAAGGCTATATTCAAGGAATTACATATTGCCTTTTCTTTATTCAGTTTAGTTTCCAACTGGAAAACTCTCAAAACCTCAGAATAATCCTTACGCTTGAGAGTTCCTTTTTTTTTTAAATTACCAGAAATGCTTACTGCCAAAAATCTGATTTAAAACACGACATCCATAATATAAGCAAAAGTTCTTGGACACACAAAAGATAACTCTAGTAAGTGTGGTGCAACCAAATGTCATCCATTTCAGAGAATAATGATTAAAAATAGCCAAAGGAAATTGAGGATATAAAGGAGGAAATTCGAAGGCTAAGAAAGGATTTCATTTTTTTCATTTTTTTTTTTTTAATTTATAAAGGACATTTCTAAGAAGTCTGCTCACCAATATATACTTTTTTGGTTGGCCAAAAAGTTCCTTCAGTTTTTAAGTAAAAATAAAAGACACATTTTTCATTTTCATCAAGAACTTTACTGAACAGAATATTCACCATTTTGTTCCACTATCATCTGTCATTTTTCAGGCAACTTCATAAATTCATCTTCCCAAAACTTTTAATCTTTTTAGGCAAAGAACTGTTTCAAGTGCCTTTTACAGTCTTCCAGAGAACTGAAATTGTTTTTCCATTAAGAGAATTTTGTAAAGAATGGAATAGATGGAAATTCAAAGGTGCAATGTCTAGTGAATACGGCAGATGAATCAGAACCTCCCAGCCAAGCTCTAACAGTTTTTGCCTGGTCATCAAAGAAAGAGATGGTCTTGCGTCATCCTGATGAAAGATTATGTGCTTTCTGTTGACTAATTCTGGGCACTCTGTGTGGAGTGCAGCTTTCAGTTGGTCTAACTGGGAGCAGTACTTGTTGGGATTAATCCTTTGGTTTTCTGGAAGGAGTGCATAAGAGAGGTGAGCCACTCCAATCCCACCATCCACACAACATCACCTTCTTTGAATGAAGACCAGCCTTTGGTCTAGTTGGCGGTGGTTCCTTTGTCCAGTGATCTCTTCCATCCGCATTATGTACAGTATTCACTTTCCATTGCCCATCACAAAAATGGGACATTTTCATTATGTTTAAGTAGAGAATTGCATGGGGAAAGACACTCAAGAAGGTTTTTTTTGTTTTAACTTACGTAGAACCCAAACATCAAAGCAATTAATATAGTCAAGCTGGTGTAAATGATTTCCAGTGCTTGATTTAGACATTTTGTGTATGTCAGTTTTCCCCCATGTGGTATAACACTGAGCGTTCTCAATTAATGTCTTGATTTGATCGCTATTAATTTCAACTGGTCTACCATCCAGCAAGAAACTTCACAGACCACATCTGATATATTCAATCAGTCACAGCTGCTGCTGCTGCTGCTAGGTCACTTCAGTCGTGTCCGACTCTGTGCGACCCCATAGATGTCAGCCCACCAGGCTCCGCCGTCCCTGGGATTCTCCAGGCAAGAACACTGGAGTGGGTTGCCATTTCCTTCTCCAGTGCATGAAAGGGAAAAGTGAAAGTGAAGTCGCTCAGTCGTGTCCGACTCTTAGCGACCCCATGGACTGCAGCCTACCAGGCTCCTCCATCCATGGGATTTTCCAGGCAAGAGTACTGGAGTGGGGTGCCATTGCCTTCTCCGATCAGTCACAGAACCTTCCCCATATACCGCACAAATCTTTCTCTCTTTTTTTGCATTTTAGTCACGCTTCTACCTTTCCTGAAGTAATAAAGCATAATATGCAGAAAATGTTGCTTTTTCTTCTATCTTCAATATTAAAGTGGCTACACAAAAATTCATCAATTTTGATGTTTTTTTTTTCTAAATGCACCCTGATGTGACAGCTGTCACAGTACAATCTAACAAAATTGTTTAGAATTAAGTTAAAGACAACTAAGCATTATTAGAGCTATCTTATGGAAAAAAACAAACGTTTTGGCCAATCCATATTTTCCTGAAGATTTAACAAAGGAAGATGAAAGATTATGGCTGATCTTAAAATTTCAAAAGTGTCTAATAAAAGTGTTCATATAGTTGTCAGCCTCCAAAGTCAAATCAGTCTATGGCTGAGACTTAAAAGGTGACAGAGAGGTTACTTCAATAATATAGGAGGACCCCCAGCAAACACGAGAGGTCACAAATAATCAGTCAGGTTAGGTCTTGCCACACAACTATAATTACAAGATAGCACTGCAATCATGCCATAGATTGTATAGGATGAACCAATGAGAGTATTATGTACGTGCCACCCTATGCCTATTCTTAGTTTAGAGGACAAGGAGAAAAAAAGTTTTTTAAACTCTTGTTCTTGAAATAGATTGAGTTTTTGTTTTTTTAGATTGAGTTTTATGGATACCTCATAATCCACTAGGCAAAAATGAATTTCTAATGTGTATCTAAAATTGACAGTGGCTTTCTCCTAAGAAGACATAGAGATGGCCAACAAGCACATGAAAAGATGCTCAACATCACTGATTATTAGAGAAATGCAAATCAAAACTACAACAAGGACTTCCCTGGTGGTACAGTGGATAGGAATCCATCTGCCAATGCAGGGGACACAGGTTCAATTCCTGATCTGGGAAGATTCCACATGCTGGGGAACAGCTGAGCCCATGCGCCACAACTACTGAGCCTGAGCTCTAGAGCTTGCCAGCTACAGCTACTGATACTGAGCCTGCGTGTTCCAACTACTGAGCTTGTGTGCCACAGCTACTAAAGCCCAGACTCCTAGCACCTGTGGTCTGCAACAAGAGAAGCCCAGGCACTGCAATGAAGGGTAGCTCCCACACACTGCAACTACAGAAAGCTCACACATGGCAAAGACGACCCAGAGCAGTCAAAGAGAAAGAAAGAAAAAAAACTACAATGAGGTGTTACCTCACACTGCTCAGAATGGCTGTCATCTAAATATATACAAACAGTAAATGCTGGAAAGGGTGTACAGGAAAGAGAATCCTTCTACACTGTTGGTGGGAATGAGACTGGTACAGCCACTATGGAGAACAGTACGGAGGTTCCTTAAAAAATAAAAATAGATCTGCCACATGAACCAGTAATCCCATTTTTAGGCGTATACCCTGAAGAAACCATAATTTGAAAGGATGCATGCACCCTGATGTTCACTGCAGCATTATTGACGATAGCCAGGACATGGAAGCAAGTTAAATGTCCATCGACCAAAGAATGGATAAAGAATATGTGGTACATATATACAATGGAATATTACTCAGCCAAAAATAGGAACGAAATAGTGCCATTTGTAGAAACATGGATGAACCTAGAGACTGTCATACAGGGTGAAATAAGTCAGAAAGAGAAAAACAAATACTGTATAATATCGCTTGTATGTGGAATCTAGAAAAATGATAGAGATGAACTTATTTGCAAAGCAGGAATAGAGACACAGACATAGAGAACAAACTTACAGTTACCAAGGGTTGAAGGGAGAGTGGGATGAACTGGGAGACTGAAGTTGACATATATACACTACTATGCATCAAATAGATAACTAATGAGAATCTCCTGTATAGCACAGGGAACGCTATTCAATACTCAATAACAAGAAGAGGGCATTATAAAAGAAGTGTGTGTGTTGTTTTTAGCAAGTACTCATCATCTTCTAAGAAGAATCATGGGTCATGTTTCTGCATTTAAAATGTTACAGTCAGGATGTCATAGTGGAATAGTTTACACTGATCTGCAAGTCAGGACATCTAGACCCTAGTCCTAATTCTGCCACCATAAGCCAAACGACCCTATTAGTGATTAATTATTCTCTGGGCTGTGTTTTCCTCATTTATAAAATAAAAGGGTGTATCAGTGACCCTCGAACCATATGACACAGTAGAGAATTATCTGCATAAAGCCATCATCACTCTAATTCCACTGCACAAACGAGGAACCTGTTCACTATGAAAAAATATGACCAGTCACTTTAAGCTGCTTAATTAAATTCAAGAGGCATAAAAAGAAATAAATTCACAACCATGAGCACTCACATCCATTAGGGATTCAAGTGTGAGCAACAAAGGACTTGACAATGGCCTAGCCTGGCCATTGTCATTTCCTTCTTTGTCTATCCTGTCATTTGCCCCTGAGCAGTAAGAGACATGCAGCAACATGCAGCTGCTGCTGCTGCTGCTGCTGCTGCTAAGTCGCTTTAGTCATGTCCGACTCTGTGCGACCCCGTAGACGGCAGCCCACCAGGCTCCTTCGTCCCTGGGATTCTCCAGGCAAGAATATTGGAGTGGGTTGCCATTTCCTTCTCCAGTGCATGAAAGTGAAAAGTGAAAGTGAAGTCGCTCAGTCGTGTCTGACTCTTCGCGACCCCATGGGCTGTAGCCTACCAGCCTCCTCCGTCCATGGGGTTTCCCAGGCAAGAGTACTGGAGTGGGGTGCCATTGCAGCACACAGGCAAAAAAAGAATTATGTAAGAAAAACAAATGTGAAAAGAATAATCCACTAATAATCCTTTTTGCCAACTGAGAAAGGAGTCCCCTGATTTGACTGAGGAGAAATACCCTAGTCCAGCTCATGGGATACCACTGTTCTGCAGGACACTTTGGCTCAGACAGTAAAGAGTCTGCCTACAATGCAGGAGACTCAGGTTCGATCCCTGGGTTGGGAAGATCCCTGGGAGAAGGAAATGGCCACCCACTCCAGTATTCTTGCCTAGAAAATTTCATGGACTGAGCGGCCCGCTGGGCTACAGTCCATACAGTCCATGGAACAAAGAGTTGGAGACGACTGAACAACTAACACTTTCACTTTTATTTTTTTGGAGAATACGAAAGAAATCTCCTTTCCAGTCTAAAAATTCTATCATTTTACTACATTTTCTCAAGTTCGGTCTCTTCCTAGGAGGAAAAAAAAAGTTCTAGTTAGATAATACCTAACTCAGTGGTTTAGAGAAAGGTCCCTTTATCTGGGATAAGCAAGAGCAGTATTACCCACAACAAAGTATCTGCTGCTCTGCCTGCCAGCCTCTGTGTAATCAATTTATGGCCCTGCTTTGACAAGCGAATTCCTCCACACTTTGTTACTCTCCACTATCTCCCTATTCTCTGAAGAGTTCAACAAAAGCAGTAATAAATCTGTTTATGAAGAAGTACGAGAGAGTACCTTAATTTTAAATTCCAGCTGGGAGTTAATTGTGTACATCATTTCTGTCCTTTCCATCTTCCGGGCTCCTTCATTGCAGAGTCGCACCAACTGGAAACAGAGAATAATCAGGGAGGGTTAAGAGGTGAAGGAGAGAAACCTCACTTTCAAATGCAGATCTTGCAGGAAATAATTAGCACTTTGGAAAACTCCAGACAGTTTAAGAATTTACAGCTTCACACAGTCAAGACTCGATACCCAGTTGGAAGTGGTGTCATTGGGATGTGCAGACAGAGGAAGAATGTCCTGAGAATTTTCAGGGACAGAGCTCGTGGTATGTGTGTTACCACATGACACGCTTCACATACGCAAGGTGGGTTCATTGTGTGGTCCAATCTGTCTGTTCTGCCCGTGCTCCTTTCCTTCACCCATGGAACCCCAGCAACCTCAGGACAGGCTGCACCTCTCTCTCCTTCAAATCAGATCAGCTGAGGGCAGAATACCGGACTTCAAAGGCAAATCCTCAGCTGAATGCTACGCTCAAAGCATGTGACGGGTAACCTGGATGCTGGAAGACGACCACCTTCTGCTGGAACCTAATAGTCAGTGATTCTTCAAGCTGAGGGGAATACAGTTTAATTAGCACTACTGAGTTATTTACAAACAGATGGACTAATAGTCCTTGGATGAGTAGCTGTGATACTGTGATTTATAATAAAACAGATATTTTATCTTTTATCCATGGTTTCTGGCACATGGCTCCTAAAACCCTTGTAATTTCCTATATAAGAGCCTTTGGGGCATCTTTGGCTATAATTTTGTATTGTTATCAGTTCCTGAAATAGCTCCAGGACATAAAAGTGAACTGGGTATCTTCTGTTATTCATAACAAGCCGCTTTCAATCTTGTGTGAATTTATATTAATGAGGCAACTTTTGGAAAGCCCCTAAAGATGGGGTTGGTTGCCAGGGGAACCATTCAAATAATTAGAGAAAAGACTGGAACTTTCAGGCCTACCACCTGACCTCCAGGGAGGGGAAGAAGGGCTAGATATGACTTGATCACTACTGAGCAGTGGTTTAATAAATCATGCCCATGTAAAGAAGCCTCCATAAAAACCGCTGAATTTCGGAATGGGAGAATTTCCGGGTTGGTAAGAAGATGGCATCTCAAACTCTGAGGATAGGACATCCGGAGCTTGGGACCCTTCTGGACCTCACCCTATCTCTTCCTTTGGCTGTTCACTCATATTCTTTAGCATCCTTTGTAACAAACCGCTAATCTAGTAAATAAACTGTTTTCCTGAGTTCTATGAGCCCCTCGAGCAAATTAATCAAACCTAAGTGGGGGGCAGGTGGTGGGAACTTCTGATTTATAGCCAGTGGGTCAGAAGCACAGGTAACAACCTGGACTTGTGAAGAGTAACTAGAGTGAAGTCTGGGGTGTGGCCTGGTGGGCCTGAGCCCTTATCCTGTGGGATGGGCTACCTCCAGGCGGAGTGAAAACTGAACTGAATCGAGTAAGCCATGTGGGCTTCCCAGGTGGCACTAGTGGTAAAGAACCTGCCTGCCAATGCAGGCAGACATAAGAGACACGCATTGGATCCCTGAGTTGGGAAGATCCCCTGGAGGAGGTCATGACAACCCACTCCAGTATTCCTGCCTGGAGAATCCATGGACAGAGGAGCCTGGTGGGCCACACAGTCCATGGGGCCACACAGAGTCAGACACCAATGAACTGATTTAGCACACACACATGCACAAGCCTAGCTGGTAGGGCAGAGTTGCTCAGTGTGGGGAAAGCCCGCACTCATTTGGTGACCACAAGTGTCAGAAGTGAAGCATTCTGTGGGTAGAGTATTGAGCACAGAGGATCCACCCAAGAGTTTCTCCTTTATATTGTACCTAATATATAATTATTAGTTTGCTGGCCTAAACCAAAAGAAATTTTGTATTGTTAATTTCTCATTAACTGAAAAATCTGTAAAACATGCCCATAACAAGGATCATTGGCCATAAATACAGTGTGATTGTTAAAAACAGAAGCTAGAAATTCTGATTATATTTACTTTAATATTGGTGCTTTATTAAGTAGCTCCTACTATAAAAAGAAATGTTAACACATAAGTAAACAAAACAGGCCATAAAAGGCTCTGACCTAATCCTACTTCATGGAGGTAACTGGAAACAAGATGGGTTACACACTTCCTCTTTCTTTCCCATGATTATATGAACATATAAGTACATACATATAATGTGTAAAAATTCTTTTATTTTTGTAAATGGATCACTCAATGCTTGTCTGTGACTTAATTTTTTCACTTGACAATATTTCTCCTTATAAATATTAACATTCACTAAAAACAAGTTTATTTTGTACCTGCTATGTGTCAGGTGCTACAGTTGCAACATTTAAGAGATATGCAATCCCTATTGTCATAAAAGAAGGGCAGACACAATAATCAGAGACTGAAATCGTAATGAAAAAACTGGGGGGCGGGGGTCCAGGGAGGAAGAAGGTGGGGAGAGAGTCAGGGGCCTCTCCTTAGAGTTCCTCTGAGCTGCACCGAAGGAACAAAGGTAGTTGTAGCACACAGTCAAGGGACAGCACTGGTCCAGGCAGAGTGAACATCAGAAGCAGATTGCTGTGTGCCTGAGAAAGTAAGATCCTGACACAGGAAAATGGCACAAGAGGAAACTGAAGGACCAGGCCAGGGTCAAAGTCTGCAGGTTCTTTTGGCATGTGGGTTGTATTCTAAGTGCAAAGAGAAGCCACCAGTAGGCTTTCAGCAAAGCAGTGACAGGATGCAATATACGCTGTGAGCACATGTGCTTTCACAGTGTACCTATTCCATCCCCAATTGATGGACGCTTGGACGATTTCCAATCACTTAACAGATATTCTGAGCTTAAAGGGTATGCCTATCTTCAGTTCCAGCATATCTTTAGGTCCCAGTGGTATGAAGAGTTTACTGCTGCAGGGACTGATGGTCCACCTGATCAAAGCTAGGAGCCGAGGGACTTCCCTGGTGGTCCAAAGAATCTGCCTTCCAATGCAGGGGACACAGGTCCGACCCCTAGTCGGGCAACTAAGACCCTATATGCCTTGGGGCAACTAGAGTGCCCCGCTCACAGTAACTACTGAGCCCGCACACCACAACTAGAGATGCCCATGTGCTGCAACGAGGAAAGCCTGCACACCTCAAAAAAGACCCAGCACAGCCAAAACAAAACAACTCAGCAAACAACTCAGAAAGCTCAGAGCCAAAAACATCCTGGCTGGGCTTAGGGGCAACCTGCAGTTAAAATATCCTAAAAGGATTCAGACAGATAAATAGCTGTGCTGCTTGGGACATTTTTAAGATTTCTTTTATTCGTAGTTCCCAAATCTGTGCTCCCAGACTGCTGACGTGGTCTGTTCCCCAAGCTCTACCTCCAGCTACCTGGATGGTATCTCTTCTCAGATGTACCACTGCCGTCTGAAACTCAAAATGGGAATGCCCAAACCTGAACACCACCTTCATCTCTCCCTGTCCCAGCCCTGTGTTCTCTATGTCAGTGACTGACCCCAGCATAATCCATTTCCCCAAGTCAAAAAGCTAGGCCCTCACCACTCAGGCACCTCCCTCTTCTTTTGTCCTCTGTCCAAACAGTTCATAGTATCTCCTTAATGCTGTGTCCTCCAGAAAAACATGTTCAGTCTTTACAAGCTCAAATCTGGTCATGAAACTCCTCAGCTTGAAATCTTTAAAACGCTCCTTGAAGCTTCCAGAATTAAATCTCACCAAGACCAGGATCTGGCACCTACTTACCCGATCCTAACCTCCTACTTCTCCTATCTTAGGCCTCAGTGCTACTGAATTTCTGGCCAAAAGCCCTCCCTCTGCCATGTCCTTCACACTTTTGCATGTGTTTCCCTCCACCTGAATGCCCTTCACCCCACTCTGTCCAACTGACTCCTTCTTATTTATACCACTCTATTTGTCTTTCAGATCTCATCTTGGGTATTACTTTTCTTAAAAGACTGGAGAACAGAGACTGAAATGTCCATGTCTGTTAGTTACGTGCCTGGCCCAGTGCCTAAGACACAAGGAATACTCAGCAAATAGCAAATGTTAACGTGTAAACTTTAAGAATTCTTAAAGAGCTGGGAATACCAGATCACCTTACCTGCCTCCTGGAAAACCTGTATGCGGGTCAAGAAGCAACAGTTAGAACTGGACATGGAACAACAGACTGGTTGGAAATCAGGAAAGCAGTATGTCAAGGCTGTATATTCTCACCTTGTTTATTTAACTTATATGCAGAGTACATCATGTGAAATGCCAGGATGGATGAAGCACAAGCTGGAATCAAGATTGCAGGGAGAAATATCAATACCTCAGATATGCAGATAACAGCACCCTAATGGCAGAAAGTGAAGAGGAACCAAAGAGCCTCTTAATGAAGGTGAAAGAAGAGAATGAAAAAACTAGCTTGAAACTCAACATTCAAAAAACTAAGATTATGGCATCCAGTCCCATCACTTCATGGCAAATAGTTGGGGAAAAAGTGAAAACAATGACAGACTATTTTCTTGGGCTCCAAAATCACTGCAGATGGTGACTGCAGCCATGAAATGAATGAGACACTTTCTCCTTGGAAGAAAAGCTATGACAAACCTAGACAGTGTATTAAAAGCAGAAATGTCACTTTGCTGACAAAGGTTTGTCTAGTCAAAGCTATACTTTTTCCAGTATCATGTACGGATGTGAGAGTTGGACCATGAAGAAGGCTGAGCACCAAAGAATTGATGCTTTTGAACTGTGATGCTGGAGAAGACTCGTGAGAGTCCCCTGGACTGCAAGGAGATCAAACCAGTCCATTCTAAAGGAGATCAGTCCTGAATATTCATCGGAAGGACTGATGCTAAAGGTGAAGCTCCAATACTTTCGCCACCTGATACAAAGAGCTGACTCATTGGAAAAGCCCCTGATGCTGGGAAAGATTGGGGGCAGGAGGACAAGGGGCAACAGAGGATGAGATAGTTGGATGGCATCATCAACTCAGTGGACATGAGTTTGAGAAAACTCTTGGAGATAGTGAAGGACAGGAAGCCTGGTATGCTGCAGTACATAGGGTTGCAAAGAGTAGGACACAACTGAACAACAATGCATAAACTGCTTTCAGAGATCATTTACAAGTACTTTAAAAAGGGGTGGACATATAGACCAATGGAACAAGATAGAAAGCCCAGAGATAAACCCAGGCATCTGTGGGCACCTTACCTTTGACAAAGGAGGTAAGACTATAAAATGGGGAAAAGATAGTCTCTTCAATAAGTGGTGCTGGGGAAACTGGACAGCTACATGTAAAAGAATGAAATCAGAACACTTCCTAACTCTATACACAAAGATAAACTCAAAATGAATTAAGACATAAATACAAGACCAGAAACTATAAAACTTTTAGAGAAAAACATAGGCAGAACAATATATAACATAAATCATAGCAAGATCCTCTATGACCCACCTCCTAGAATACTGGAAATAAAAACAAAAATACACAAGTGGGACCTAATTAAGCTTAAAAGCTTTTGCACAGCAAAGAAAACTACAAACAAGGTGAAAAGACAACCCTTAGAATGGGAGAAAATGCTAGCAAATGAAATAACTGACAAAGGATTGATTTTCAAAATATATAAACAGCTCCACAACTGAATACCAGAAAAACTCAATCAAAAAGTGGGCAGAAGACCTAAACAGACATTTCTCCAAAGAAGACTTACAAATGGCTAACAAACATATGAAAAGATGCTCAACATTGGATGTAAATCAAAACTACAATGAGTTATCACCTCACACCAGTCAGAATGGCTGCCATCAAAAAGTCTACAAACAATAAATGCTGGAGAGGGTGTGGAGAAAAGGGAACCGTTTTGCAGTGTTGGTGGGAATGTAAATTGATACAGCCACTATGGAAGACAGTATGGAGATTCCTCAAAAAACTGGAAGTAGAACTACCATATGATCCAGCAATCCCACTACTGGGCATATACCCTGAGGAAACCAAAACTGAAAAAGGCACATGTACCCTAATGTTTACTGCAGCACTATTTATATAATAGCTAATACATGGTAACCACCTAGATATCCAACATCAGATGAATGGATAAAGAATTCGGTACATGTATACAATAGAATATTACCTAGCCATAAAAAATGAATCCATTTGAGTCGGTTCTAATGAGGTGGAAGAACCTAAAGCCTACTATACAGAGTGAAGTAAGTCAGAAAAACAAATATCGTATATTACTCATATATACGGAATCTAGAAAGAGAGTACTGACGAACCCTTTACAGGGCAACAGTGGAGATACAGATATAGAGAACAGACTTATGGACACGGGTTAGGAGGAGGAACGTGAGGACAGGACAAATGGAGAGAGTAACACAGAAGCATATACCCCACTATGTATAAAATAGGCAACCAATGGGAATTTGCTGTATGACTCAAGGAACTCAAACCAAGGCTTTGTAACAACCTAGAGGGGTGAGAAAGGATGGGAGGTGGGAGGGAGTTTAAAGAGGGAGGGGACACATGTATACTTATGGCTGATGCATGGTGATGTATGGCAGAGGCCAACACAATCTTGTGAAGCAATTTTCCTTCAATTAAAAACAAATAGGTTTGGGGGAAAAAAAGGTGGGGGGACAAACTCATTGGAAAAGACCCTGCTGCTGGGAAAGACTGAAGGCAAAAGGAGAAGGGAGTAGCAGAGGATGAGGTGGTTTAAATAGCATCACCAACTCAATGGACATGAATTTGAGCAACCTCCAGGAGATAATGGAGGACAGAGGAGCCTGACGTGATACAGTCCATGGGGTCGAAAAGAGTTGAACATGACTCAGTGACTGAACAACAACAATTGGCTATTGGCTTCTGCATTGGATAGTGCAACTCTACAAGTGTGTTCAGTATCATTTAAGCAAGAAATTGCACTGCTGTTTTTGTGCTGGGAAGTTGCCAGCCCTGAGAAGAGCACAGCTCTAGAATTTCTCATTAGAAAATGGTCTCAGACTTGCTCATGTACCTATGTAGTATATGCTCTGATCAACGTTCCTCTTCCTCAAAGTACAAGGATAAATGTTAATTTTATACTCTTCAGGTGGGAAATGGTGGCAAACTAATAATGAACAATTTTCCAAAAGGTAAAAAAAATAAGAAATAAAAAGGGGGGGGACAATTCCTTTATCCCATTTTAAAATGAAAGGGAAAATGGAAAATAAATTTATCATCTTTATTTCCTAAACTTCCAAATATCAAGTTCATCAGCCACCACTTCTGAAGGCATATTAAAAACAAAAATGTTCCCCAAGCATCTCAAGCAATGGTAACCTCAGTGGACTCTGTTTAGTGACTATTTTAAGGGACAAGCACTAATTTGGATATGTGTGCTCTTGTATTTTCCTTAAAATCAGCCTCTGCATATTGAAACTGTGCCTTCCTTCAACATCTGTCAAAGCTTTATTAAATTTAGTTCACTAAATTTTTTGCTTTAGGCCAAACTTATGTGGGGAAAAAAACCTCAATCTATCTAATGAAGTATAAATAAAAACAAAATATTTTCATTTTTCAAATTCACTAAGATGAAAAGAATATTAGATGCTGGAGAGTGTGGAGAAAGATAAGATACTTAGAAATACTTCTGGTTGTCATGGACACAGGGACAATTTTCTTACAGGTACGTGGGGGCCCTTAAAACATACCAAGCTTTCCCCCCCAGTAAACCCACTTCTGGAAACTTTACAAGAGAAATCATCAGAGGAGCACAGTCATTTATGCAAGGCCATGCAGCACTATTTAGAACAGTAAATGGAATGGGCACCGCGTGAATCCATGTTTAAATGTACATTTACGTTCACTGGAAGCACACACCACAAAATGACAACAGTCATTACCTTCAACAAGATTACTAATACATTTTGTTTTCTCTTATTTCAAACTTTCAAATTTTCTGTAATGGACACTTACTACTTTTAAAAATGTACCTTTGTAAACTTTACATTCATTCTTTCAGAGCAATACTTAAAGAGTGAAAAAAACAAAATATTAATTCCTCCCTTCCACACTCCTGTCTCTTCACCATTAGCAACCATGGTTGAAAGTTTGAGTGTGATTCTAAATACTATTTGTGACACACATATGTATATAAATGCATTTTATTATCTAGATGTCATTATGCTATTTGTTCTGTTCTGCAACTTCTTCACTTAACAATACAGCCTAGAGATCTTTTCATGTTAACAGATATCTACCTCTTTGTAAAGAGCTGAAGCAGTAAGTTACAGGAAAAGATTCAGGAGGACTTGGCTCTTCTGCCACTAGCAGAAGAGCTTAGAACTTAATACTATCTCCAAATAGAAGTAGAATTTTTATGAGGTGTGAGTTAAAGCAGTTATTCTCTTTCTGTGGGAGAGTAAATAGAAGACAACAGCAGGGGAGATTTCATTGGCATCAGAAACCATCTCTTAACCACCATTCCTTAGACACCAGACAGCTCTGCACCAGCTGAACTATCAGACTCCCAGGAAATTTCCCTCCTCCCAGCTCCACTTCCCACATAGGAGCAGAAAATCAGAAAGTACATACATGTTTCACTTGATAGAAACATCTTGTTTTCGGGTTGTTTGACTAAGTTAATAAGTCTCTCCAAATGCCCCAATTCAGAAAAATTGTCACCATCATTTCATCAATACACATGAACAATTTCACTGAAGTATTATCTGCAGTCGTCAAATACATTTCATTAGCATTTTAATCACCAAAAAACAGATTACTCATTTTTCCCCAAGAATGAATAACTATTTAGAGAGACTTGCCCAAGGGCCTTAGGTGGAATCTGCTTCTAAAAATTTGGGCCTCAACACACAAAACTGCACTGTAAAATAAGTACTGGGAACTCGTAGTTTCTCTCATTTCAGAAAGAGCAAGCAAGTGAAAGTCTGCACTTTGATTTTGAACCATAAACACTCTATGTACACAATCTTTTTGTTAAGAATACTGACATTGTTTTCCCATCTATAAAAACCCATTGATAACTTGCACAAATGAAAAAGTAGACGAATTCTTGAGCTGGCTGTCCTGATGACCTCAGTTTCCTACAACACTTAGAGACTAAGGTTATAATCCTGATGTTCATGACTCCTACGCAAGAGAGAAAAATGCTGTCCTAAAGAAAACACTTGCTTCGGTCACTGGAACAGCAATTCTTCACAGAGGGTCTTTCATATAGTAAGTATCAAGGTAGTGCATGCTTAGTTGCTTCAGTTGTGTCTGACTCTGTGCAACCCCAAGGACTGTAGCCCACTAGCTCCTCTGTCTATGGGATTCTCCAGGCAAGAATAGTGGAGTGGGTTCTCATGCTCTCCTCCAGAGGATCTTCCCAACCCAGGAATCAAACCCACGTTTGTTAAGGCTCTTGCATTGGCAGGAGGGTTGTTTACCACTACCGTCACCTGGGAAGCCCTATATCAAGGTAAGGCAATTAATGTTTGCCAGCCTGTCCTAAAAGCACCAGAGCCAAATCAAGTGAAACAGAGATGCCTAAAGGAACAGAGCAGTCTACTCAAACTGGCACACAAAAGTCTCGAAAAAATTAGGTATCATTCCTAATTCAATTCAATCACTACTATCTTCCTCCTTTTTCTGTGTGAAGTTTTTCCAGCTTCTCAGTTACAACCAAACAGAATCTGACAATCTCTTTCATATCCAAGACTCAACTTCTCCAAGTAGCTTCTCTTAAAGATGCCCCCATCCACTACAGGATTTGGGGTCCTGGAGGAGAGATCCACAGGCACTAGGACCATAGACAACTTTATACCTGTCAGGCTAAATTTCTTCACTTAGTGTTTCGCGAAGTGGGATATGTGTATCTCCTTCTCTGATGGAGCAAGAGATGCATTCAAGTGGTTGACAGATCACTATGGTTTAAACGTTCACATCCTCCTAAAATACATATGAAATCTTAACTCCCAAAGAGTGGGGACCTTTGGGAGTTGCTCAGAAGTCATGGGATAGAGCCCTCATGAATGGGATTGTGCTTTATACAAGAGGCCCCAAAGAGCTGCCTTGCTCCCTTCTGCCATGTCAAGGCTACGAGAAGTCTGCAACCTGGCTGGAAGAAGGATCCCAGCCAACTCTGGTGGTCCCCTGATCTTAGACTTCTAGCCTCCAGAACTGAGAAAGAAATTTGCTCTTTATAAGCCAATCAGTCTATGGTACTTTGTTCTAGCAGCCCACATGGGCTAAGATACAGATAAACTAATTTTTAGTATAAAAATGTGTTAGAAAAATGAACAACGAGCTTATAAAACTCATGATTTTGTAGTAATTATTGGCAAGGATGCTGCTGCTGCTGCTAAGTCGCTTCAGTCGTGTCCGACTCTGTGCGACCCCATAGACGGCAGCCCACCAGGCTCCGCCGTCCCTGGGATTCTCCAGGCAAGAATACTGGAGTGGGTTGCCATTTCCTTCTCCAGCGCATGAAAGGGAAAAGTGAAAGTGAAGTCGCTCAGTCGTGTCCGACTCTTAGCGACCCCATGGACTGTAGCCTACCAGGCTTCTCCGTCCATGGGATTTTCCAGGCAAAAGTACTGGAGTGGGGTGCCATTGCCTTCTCCGATTGGCAAGGATGAGGATAAATAAAATGGAGTCAATTTAAAGTTGACTGGGGGACTTCCCTGGTGGCCCAGTGGTGGAGCCTTAGCCTTCCAAACATAGCGTGCAGGTTCGATCCTTGGTCGGGGAGCTAAGACCCCACATGCCTTGGGGTCAAGAACCCCAAACATAAAAAAGAAGCAATAATGTAACAAACTCAATAAAGACTTTAAAAATGGCCCACATAAAAATTATTTAAAAAAAAAAAAGTTGAAACAATAAAACTCAAGAATAAAGTTCAATCGATAAAGTTGATTGAAAGAAACATGCTTCATAGTCAAGTATCACAAAGATGTACAAAACTTGAGGCAGCTTAGAGATGCTTAGGATGCTTCTGTGATCATGAGCTTTGCTCTCCTGGGTCTAGCCCATCTCATATCCTCACTGATTCTCAAACCTTCAGCTGCTTTTTTCTCAGCGAACTATTCCTATTAGTATTTAGACATACCCACCATTTTCTAATCTTTAAACAAAAGAAGACCCTCCCTCACTTCCCTTTCAACTATAGCTTCTCTTTCAACTCATTTTACCCTCAGCCCAGTGGTTGAAACAGCTACACTCGCTGGCTGCACAGTCTC
This sequence comes from Giraffa tippelskirchi, assembly GCF_054371585.1. Taxonomy (NCBI): domain Eukaryota; kingdom Metazoa; phylum Chordata; class Mammalia; order Artiodactyla; family Giraffidae; genus Giraffa; species Giraffa tippelskirchi. The sequence continues at coordinate 124,240,533 of NC_137276.1, read as the reverse complement.
ATCCTCCACTCATTCCTCAACACGCTCCAATCTGGCTTCCACATCTACCCTGCAAGAACACAACTCACCTGATAATAAATACATCAGGTGAACGCATCGATCATCATCTCTTTGTCTTTCCAGAGCACTCAACGGGGCTGCCCTTCCTTCCACAAAATTACATGCCATTTGCCAGACCATTAGAGGGCTTCCCTGATAGCTCAGTTGGTAAAGAATCTGCCTGCAATGCAAGAGACCCCAGTTCAATTCCTGGGTCAGGAAGATCCACGGGAGAAGGGACAGGCTACCCACTCCAGTATTGTTCGGCTTCCCTTGTGGCTCAGATGGTAACGAACCCACCTGCAATATGGGAGACCTGGGTTTGATCCCTGGGTTGGGAAGCTACCCTTCGAGAAGGGAAAGGCTACCTACTCCAGAATTTTGGCCTGGAGAATTCCATGGACTGTATAGTCCATGGGGTCTCAAAGAGTCGGACATGACTGAGCAACTTTCACTTTCCTACTTTAGTACTTCTGTTGTTTTTCAAGTCTCCTTTGCTGTTTCCTTTTTCCTACACAAGATGAAGCCTGGTGTTCTTCATGGCTGAACCTCAACACTCTTCTTACTCTATATACTCCTGGGTACTTTTCATCCACTTTCCCAGCTTCAAAAATCATCCCCATACTGATGATCCACAAACCCATGTCTCCAGTTCAAGTCTCTCCACTGAGCTCCTAACTTGGATATTCTACAGGAATCTCAATACCAACACACCCACAATGGAATTCGTCAGCTTCTCCCTATGCTCGTACTGTGGAAATCAATAAGAGCATCCATCTAGTTGCCCAAGACAGGGACGATTTTCCTTGGCTCGTGTCCATAAATACACCCAACCAAGTCATCTCCACGCCTACCTCCCCAATGTTGTAGGTTTGCTTCTTTGCCTTCTAGTATCATATCAGTATAGGCTCCAGTCATCTGTAACCTAAGCAACTGTAAAGGCTTCATCTTTGGGGCCCATTCTCACTGTCAACTTCATGGCACACGAATCTGTAGCTTCCACAGCATCCTAGGATAAGGTTCACAATTCTGTGCTCTCTCTCCTAGACTGGGCTCTAGTCACACGAAGAACATTCTAGTTCAAATTCTACAAACAAGTCTTTGGGTCTTTGCATGTTCCTGAGACACCCCTCCCCAGGCCCTGGCTCAAAGCTGCTCTTGCTCCAGGTTCCAGCTTCAACATTACTATGTTCTTCCTCTCATGTCACTCACCATCCTTTATTGTAACTCTTATTTCATGTCTACTTTCCCCTTTATACAGCACATTCCATGAGGGCAGTAACCACACATGCCTTACTCATCCTCACATTTTCAGGGGCTGGCATGGTCCCTGGCACTGTAGTGGATATGCAATAAATATTTCTTGAATGACAGAATGAATAAACAGCTATTCAGACACCAAAAGAAAATGAGATCTCTAAAGGCCCTTAAGACTGTCTGAAATAGTAAAATTACCAATTTCAGTTGAGTATAGCAAACATAATTTTGTTTTTCAACTACTTAAAGAATGGTGCACAAGTGGCTGTGAGAATCAACCAGCCTTTAGCATCAAATCCAGACAGGTTCTCTTTGGAGGGATCTGAGTGTTTTTGTCTGAAAAGCTACTCAACAGTTACCTTGCTCACTTCCTTTAAGGCTCTTTTGCAGACTTCATACTTCGGAGAGTCCTTAGGTGTCTTTTGACAGATAGTCTGCAATGAAGTGAAAGAAGAACAAAATCAGCTGATTTATTCTATTAAGTAAAATAAAACCAACATCCAGCCATATACTCTTATTCATAGCAAACTTAACAATGCTGAACACAATACTATGGATGAGTATAAAGACAACATTAAAATAGCACATAGTTTTTAAAAGCAGAGGATCCATGTTCATCCTATGGATGATTTAATAAGAGGACAGACTTCAGAGGTGGGTGATCTGGTTTCAAATTCTAGATCTGCTCCTTATGAGCTATGCGACCTTGGGTCAAGTCACCTTCCCTTATAAGCTTCTATAAGCCTCAGTTTCCTCATCTGTAAAATTGGGATAAAGCCACCTGTAAAGCCACAAGGCTGTTAAAAAAGTTAAGATAATGCATGAAAAGTTCTTTATGAATAACGTGCATACAGTAGGTCTTTAATTAATGACAAAATTACTTCAATGATCACTGTTATCATCATCATTATTAGAAGTTATTATATTTGCAGATGATATGTGAATAAAAAGGTCAAGAAAAAATGGCTGCTGGATTTTTTCTTGATATGCTTATGCTGCAATTTTTGTGATGGTAAAATTGAGTTTCAAAAATGTCAACTGAAGATATACTGAATTATATATAACTTTCAAAACTATATCTGTTCAAAGCCAACAAAACCATTTCAATTGTTAAAAATGTTAACCTCAATTAACAAGTTCAACTAAATCTCCAAATGAAGTAAAATCGAAGAGATCATGTTTTAAGTACATTTAGATTCTGCCCAGGTGGCCAGATTCTCACATATGGACAACAGATGAGGGCAACAGGCATCTAGCAGAAGGGGAAGATACCAGAAACTAGCAAACCACCGGTACCTTACATGCAGAGGAACACCAAGCCCATGAATCTGAAAGTCAGGTGTCAGGAATGTTAGGGGTGATATGTAAGAAGCACAGAGTGGGCCACTGGTGGTTTTATATTAATGTACTCAAAATTCTTTTGACTATGACCCCACTGTAAGAAATACTTTTACACTGCAACTAGTACACATGCACACAAAATGAAACCATTTATGAAATAATATTTAATCACAATATGAACAATGTACATATCATATACCGTGTGTTCTACTCTATATTCATTTTCTAAAAACACTACTCATGATTCAAAAGTCAATTTCATGATCCACTGATGAGTACAAAAGCAGTTTGAAAAATATTAGTTTTTATTTCTGGGAGCAAGCCATAGTTTCTATTGTACACTTCAATTTTATGTAAAATTTTGCACACGCTAGGAAGTCATTCTTCTAGGAAGAATGACTACAGCTTAATCTACAATCTCAAAAGAGTCTCTGACCCCAAAAAGTATCACTTCTTTTTAGACTCTGTGTGATAGACATGATAAATATTGATACAAAAAAATCAGAGCTAGATTTGCAAAACTGCAAGTTTCCCACGTAAACAAGGAGAGAAGTCCCTAAATAACACGAAATGGACAAGGATAGGTGTAAAGGTAGTAGACTAGTAGACTGAGGTGACCTAGGAGAGTAGCAGGTGCTGTGAATTCTGAAAAGACAGCTGAACCTCCTCAACACTGTGCGGCTGGGCCAAGAAAGTGAACAAAATCCCACCCTTTTACTAGTTTCTAAATTTCAGTGTTTCTTTGAATTTATAATTGAATAGAGAAAATGGAATTTATTTTGAAATCTTAGACAATAATAATTTTTGCTATGTTTTTATCCTGTATTTTGACTTATAAAAAGCAAGCATGTCAAAACTGACATTATATTATCATCCAAATTTAAAGCAGAACTATGCCAAGATATTTAACTTGATCAAAAAGATACTCTTTGAACTACCATATGATCCAGCAATCCCACTCCTGGGCATATGCACGGAAAAAACAAAAAACTCTAATTCAAAAAGATACATGCAACCTGATATTCATAGCAGCACTGTTTACAATAGCTAAGACATGGAAGCAACCCAAATGACCATCAACAGACAAGTGATTTAAGATGTGGTACGTACATATAATGGAGTATTAGCCATAAAAAGGATGAAATAATGCCATTTGCAGCAACATGAATAGACCTAGAGATTATCATACTAAGTGAAGTAAGTCTGACAGAGAAAGATAAATATTATATGATATCACATATGCGGAATACAAAAAACAATACAAATGAATCTAAAGATAGAAGAAGAAACTCACAGACACAGAAAACAAACTTAAAGTTACCAAAAGGGACAGGAAAGCAGGGGAGAGATAAATTAGGAGTTTGGGATTAACAGATACAAACTACTACATATAAAATAGATAAAGAACAAGGAGTTACTGTATAACTAAGTAAATATAATAACCTACAATGGAAAATACTCTGAAAAAATGTATACATATATTTGAATCACTTTGCTATACACCTGAAACTAACACAATATCATAAATCAACTATAGTTCAATTTTATTAAAAAAAAAAAAGACGCTTGTTGGCGCACTAGCTGGATGGGAGTCACGTCAGGGCAACCCACTGTCCTGGGGCTGCCACGGTGGTTTTGGCCCAGCCAGTGTGCAGCCATCCTGGGCCACTGACTGGCTGTCCTCCCAGCTGTGCTTCCCACCAGTCTGTCTCTGCTCTTCCCTCAGTCACGTCCTGCATTACTCAAAAGCAAATACGTGTTTTCTTCCTGAATGCTCCCTACGATAAGATCAGATGTCTGGATTTTCCTCACTCATTCTGAGCAATGCAAACTAGGGCAGGTTTATGCCCTGTGATGCTGAAGAGACTCCTCCCCGTGTGAAATGGGAGCACTTCAGCAGCTTGGGGCATCCCAGGTGGCACTAGCGGTAAAGAAGCTGTTTCCCCATGCAAGAAGAGATGTGGGTTCAATCCCTGGGTCGGCAAGATCCCCTGGAGGAGGGCATGGCAACCCACTCCGGTATTCTTGCCTGGAGAATCCCATGAAGAGAGGAGCCTGGTGGGCTATACTCCACAGGGTTGCAAAGAGTCGAACATGACTGAAGCGACGGAGCACGCATGCAGCAGCTTGGAACATGACAGGGAAAGGGATCTGAGTGCTCCGACAGAGGAAACTGAGGCCCAGAGGGATGAAATGACATGCCCAGGGTCTCATGCCTGGTGTTTCAGCCGCAGAGGAATTCAGGACTCCTGACTTCAAGAAGTCAATACTCTTCTCATTTCAAAAAATGTTAGGTGAGGGTTGTAATCTAACTTCTTTAGAGTGACCACACAAGCCTAAATTGAAGACAGTTTCCCATGTGGGACTTTCTAACCAAACAGCACCTTCTCACTGAATTGGGAAATTTTATAGAAGGGATATAATTTAAGCAGAAGAAGAATAATTTTCTTAATCAGACTTGTTGCAGCCACAGCTATCCACAGAGGAAAAAGACACCAGGTCACATCTTACATCCATCAGCAGGGGAAGGCGGGTCACCCTCTGCATGGGAAGAATGAGAAACGAGATCATGGGTAGGTTCCTACAGTCTTCGTGGGACTCGATTCGGGATAAAACTTCCTTGAAAGACGGGTTGGTGGCTCTGAAGGAAAACAAAGAGACAAAACTTCAAAGTATTTCCTCTTTAAGTTAAGAGGCAAGTCAAAATGTATTATAAAACACTGTGATAAACTTCTAGATTATCAATGATTTTTAAATATATAAACGACATAAACACATAATTACATAGGTGGACATGGATGGCTTGGTTGCCTTTTACAGTCAAGACTGAATATAAGTTTAAAGTAGTAATGGGAATAATAAGATGAAAATATAGGTGCCAGAAATTTTTAGAAGTAGAAAGCAAACAAATGAAGAAACAGTGGTATAATAAAGGTGAATGTGTACATTGAAAATTAGTATACACACTACATCTCATATCTGATCATCTACAAACATTCCACTAAGAAGATGACACATGTGTTTTAAGCCACGTCTCCAGCCTGAGATGATAATCTAAGAAAGAAATCTCACGATTTACTTACTAGGAGGCTTTTGGACTTTTCCAAAGCTTCTAAGACAGAAAACCTTCTGACCATGTCAGCCAGACTATCCCCCCTCTCCCAGTGACATTAGAACAGGGACAACATTGTCACAACATTTCTATGGAATTTAGCAAGATACATGGACATAAAGGATCTCATGTGGCACCATATAACTTTGAAGGGGATTCCAGTAAGAATGTGGAGTCTCAGCAAGGTCCCCAACTTGCCAAATCAAAGACCTAGCATTTGGTGAAGACAGAAGTCTAACCAAGGTCTTCTGACTTTCAGTGGGTCCCTGACACGGCATCTCGCATTCCGTCACCTCACTTCACTCTAAGGGTAGCTCTGTGGAGTTACAGTGTGACTTGTGAGGGGGAGGTGGAGGAGGGCTGGCCCCAGATTCTGTGATCCCCTGGTGAGGGGTGGAGGAGGCCAAGAAGCAGGGTAATGGCAATTGAAACCTTTTTTCAAAAAAATATACTTTGAAACTTAGATGGTTTGGTTCAAGGCTGCTAGAAAGAAATCAGGAAATACCCAGAACAGCAAGTTAAGAGAAAGTACTCAGAAATGTTGTAATTTCCTTTTCTTAAACTTAGGAGTTAAGTTTCCTGCTAACTTTGAAAAAAAAATTTAGGAAATTAAAAAAGAATCAAATTTTAGACCAGTTGCATATTTAAATCACTTCCACCACCTCCAAAGATTCTGAGGAAACCAACCAGTCTAGGATGGATCCTGGGCATTATTTGTTTGCTGGTTTTCAGATTCCAAAGTGCAGGCAAAGCTCAAAGTCACAGCCCCAAATGTAAATTTACATTCTGAAAACACACCTACTAATTTCCATGTGAAAGCTCAAATGATGATATCACTGAGCTAGTTTAAATAAAACCTTTATTTTTAAAGAGTTACATAAAGTACAGCAGTACTTATTCAAGTTTTGTTTTTTTTTTTAAATCTTGCAAAACAAAACTTAATTTAGCTCTAATTCCAGGCTTTGGCTTTTACACGTGTCACTTGGATTTTCCAACAGTCAAAGAGTAACCTTTACATCGCAGTTCCCATGGCGGGTGAGGGGTGATGAAGGCATCAGGTAACGTCTGGAGACATTTCTGGTTATCACAGCTGAGGTGAGGCTGTGCTACCAGCAGCTGGTGGAGAGGAGCCTGGGGTGCTACAATGTATAGAACAGTCTCCACAACAAAAACTAATCTAGGACAAAATGTCTGGCAGTGCAGACAAATCCTGCTTTGTACTAATAACCTCATTTGGGGCTGGCAGCTGAGGGATTTCCTCCCTGCCTGTACAAGGTTTTAAGGATGATGTGGAAGAGGAATGGGGCATCATCAGCCTTTCTTACCCACGTGAGGGCTGCTTCTCTAAGTAGCCATGAGGTAATCATCACCATAGGGTCTCTCACATTGTCTAGAGACTGGCCAGTGTGCCATGCTTCCGTCATAAACACCACAGCTCACAGAAAGATGATAATAGCCAGTCAGCCCCCAAACTGAGTTTACAGCGATGTCCAACTGTACTGCCAGACACGGAGCTCCTTGTGATAAACAAGCCCCACCCCAATAATGCAATACAGACATTGCTGAACCACTGCTGATGCTTCTCCGACTAGAAATGGCAGATCCATCACACCAAAACTCTCAGTAACCTAAACAGAACCAAGGGAAAAGGTGTGTGTGGAAATTTAAGGTTGACTTCTTTTTTGTTTCATAATTAGAGCCTTTAAGAACTTAAAAAAAAAAAACAAAAAACTGTCTTCCTTCAGACCATCCTTGTTCTCCTCACACCTAATCACCCAGAGGGAGAAGATGAGTGATTCCCATAAACAACTAAATACAGAGTTGTCATTTGAATGGAGGAAGATTAGAATACTAGAGGACACTTTGGCTCCTAGGCACTAGTTCAAGAACTGTATCTTGGCCTCAGGCAAACTATTTAATGACCAGATAACAGCTTAGAGAACAAGCTTCTCACCATGTAGAATGATGATCACTGATCATCGTTACCCTCCCCCACCCCCCCACCCAAGCCTTGCAGGAATTAAAAAAAAGAAAAGAAACAAGGAAAAAATCAACAAGCTACAATTTCAAAAGAGCTTTAAAGAAAATTCTCCACAACTGGGTTTTTCTAATCTAACACCCCTGCCCAAAAGCACTTCTCTTCCCAAAAGACATTTAAGAGATCAACTGATTTCAATCAATGTGACCCAATTAAAATATGATTAGATCATTAAAGCCGCAACATTCAATACTGCTTACAACAATTTTTGCAGTGTCCGCTGTTGGTAGACTTCATTTGTGCAGTATTTCACATATGGGTCAAATGTGGATGCTGTGTGCTTTTCCACAATGTCACTTATGTCCTCTATGAAGATATTATTCTGATGTCTTGCTTCCAGCTCTGTAAAGAATCTAAAAAAAAAAAAGAAAAGCATTTACACTGCCTTCTATATGCTTTAATAGACAACAGATTATCCTCATGAAATGCTATTATACAGGGTTTCAAAATACCAGCAGTACATGGTACCAAAAAAATACAAGAAAAAAACTATAAAACAGTCTAAGTTTAAATCTATCATATTAACATCTTATTCCTTCATATGAAAGTGAAAGTGTTAGTAACTCAGTTGTTTCTGACTCTTTGTGACCCTATGGACTGTGGTCCACCAGGCTCCTCTGTCCATGGATTCTCCAGGCAAGAACACTGGAGTGGATTGACATTACCTTCCCCAATCCAAGGATCAAACCCAGGTCTCCCACATTGCAGGCAGATTCTCTACCATCTGAGCCACCAGTGAAGCCCATTACTTCATATGGTTAGCTTAAAACATTGATAGTCCAGGACATTTCTATGCTTTCAGGGATATTTTGGAATGTACAGATTTCACTATTTTCAAGAATTTCCTAGATACTTGGGGATGGGGTGCAGCACTAATCCTTACATATATTATTGTATTGAAAAGCATATGAGCAAAATACCTAAATAAGTGCCTAAAAACTAAGTCTGAAACAAACCTAATTCTATGGGGTCTTTCTCTCCAAATAAAAATAATCATATCATTTACATCTAATATAATACATGACATTTAAATGGCTGTAAATGATTTAGATTGCAATTTAGAGTTGCCTTGTGTGTGTGTGGTGTGCACTCACACACACCTACCTATATTGTGTCTAGCCCAGTCAAAACTAAATTTCAGATAAACAATGAATAATTTTTTAATACAACTGTGTGCCAAATAACTGCATAGGACATCTTGGGTGTCTTGCATTTCTTCTGTCAACCTTATATTGGATCCAATTTTAACAAAGTATCAAACGCAGATATTTGAAACAGTGTTCTTCCTCTGGCCCACAGACCAGCAGCACTGGTATCACTTAAGAGCTTATCTAAAATGCAGAATTTCACCCCTCACCTCTCCCAATCTGAACCTGTACTTCATCAAGACTGCCTGATAGTCTGAATGCACACTAAAAACTGAGAACTTCCCTAGAGCACACTTACCGACCATGTTCAGAGCAGCAGGAAAATCTATCAAAAATAACTATCACACAAGGACTAAAGGGTTTTCTAAAGTCTGAAGAAGGTGAAATCAACAATAATGTCTAATGTTGACTTTAGAAGACGAGTACAAGGGAAGGTGAGTTTTGGTATTTAGCACGTCATTGCTCCTTACCAGTTTGTTGGGTGGACTCCATAATACAAAATTCAAGACAGACAGTGAATGAGACAACAGAAATTTATACAAGATTATTAATGGTAAATATGAGCTAACATTTTCTCACATTTATATCTCAGTTCTTTTCAAAGAAAATCCTGGCACTCAGAAACAAAACAATTAAGATGTTAAAGATCTTATTTTTATAAGGGTTGGGAAGATCCCCTGGAAGAGGAAATGGCAACTCACTCCAGTATTTCTGCTGGTATAATCCCATGAACGGAAGAGCTTGGTGGGCTACAGTCCATGGGGTAGCAAAGAGTCAGACACGGCCAAGTGACTGAGCATGCACACATGTTGACATGTACATTAAACTCATTTTAATATAAATTGTATTAGCTTGTCATCATTATCTATTCTATTTTTATTTATTTATTTATTTATTTTGGCTGCACCACACAGCTCGTGGGATTTTAGCTTCCCAATCAGGATTGTGCCGAGAAAGTAAAGAGAAAGTGCCGGGTCTTAACCACTGTACCACCAAGGGATTACCTCTACTCAATTTTTAAAAGTCTCCAAAGGAGCTTATGAGACAAAGAGATATATTTTAACTTCCTAGAAGAATTACCATTTCTATTCTGAGAAAGCACCTACATGTTTATTACCTTTAAAAACGACTCAGGAAAATAGTCAATATAGTTCCTAACCACATGACCTCATCATCCAAACTCCCTGTTTAAAGAGCAGAGGAGCAGCTAAAAGCACACTGTGCTACACTATTCAGCCTTCCTTCCAATGGGATCAGGCTGAATACGCACAGTGTCCCTCAGGATTAGCAGGTCAGAAGAACAGATAGCAGGTCAGAAGAACACATCTATGTTTCAAAATTCAGTCAGTGACTTCATGTCACTTTGTCATGCACAGTTTATTCAACATTCAAATAAAATATCAAGCCCTCTCTAAAAGGTTTCAGAATTTCAAAAATATCCAACTCCAAACCCTAGACAAACAAAAACCATGTTACTTCCTATCTAGACTAGTCCCTCACATCAAGAAATCTGTGATCTATTAAGATGGTAAGAATGATAAATATACATGATACAGGAAAACAACATGCTTGTATATAACTAACTACATGTTGAAACATATGCATATATGCATATATGCATAAGAGTGCTGGTGGCAGTATCTTTTTAAAAAAATTATACAAACTATATACCTTTTATTGTAGTAAAATGTATATTACATACATGTTGCCATTTAAACCATTTTCAATGGCTTTAATTACTGTCACAGTATTGTGCAACCATCATCACTATTTCCAAAATACTTTCCTCACCCCAAACAGAAATGCTGTACCCATAAAGCAACAACTCCCCATTCCCCCCTCTCCTCAGCCCCTGATAACCTCTCATCTTCTATCAATCTCTGTGAATTTGCCTATTCTAGATATTTCAGGAGTGGAATCACACAACTTTTTCTCTAGCTTATTTCACTTAGTATTGTGTCTCCCAGGTTCATCGATATTGAGGCGTGTTATCAGAACTTTTTCTTCTTTATGTCTGAATAATATTCCATTGTAGGTACTTACTATAATTTGTTTATAATATGAACAGGTTGTTTCCACCTTTTAGCATACCCATCTGCGTATCTGAGTGGCTGTTTTCAGTTCTCTGGGATATATATCTACAAGTGGAATTTCAACCTTGCCGACTCTGCTACTAGTAGTGTATACCAAGAAATGATAGTATAATAACAAGAATCAATACAGAAGAAGCTGAGTTAGATGCCAAGGAGAGGTTATTACATTAAATGAAGGTTGAGTAAGAAATAAAGGATAGAAAAGGTATGGACCTAACAGAAGCAGAAGATATTAAGAAAAGGTGGCAAGAATACACAGAAGAACTATACAAAAAAGATCTTAATTTCCTAGAAAGTCATGATGGTGTGATCACTCACCTAGAGCCAGACATCCTGAAGTCCGAAGTCAAGTGGGCCTGAGGAAGCATCACTACGAACAAAGCTAGTGGAGGTGATGGAATTCCAGTTGAGCTATTTCAAGTCCTAAAAGATGATGCTGTGAAAGTGTTGCACTCAATATGCCAGCAAATTTGGAACACTCAGCAGTGGCCACGAGACTGGAAAAGGTCAGTTTTCATTCCTATCCCAAAGAAAAGCAATGCCAAAGAATGTTCAAACTACCATACAATCATATTAATCTCACACGGTAGCGAAGTAATGCTCAAAATTCTCCAAGCCAGGCTTCGACAGTACATGAACTGTGAACTTCCAGATGCTCAAGCCGGATTTAGAAAAGGCAGAGGAACCAGAGATCAAATTGCCAATATCTGTTGGGTCACAGAAAAAGCAAGAGAGTTCCAGAAAAAAATCTACTTCTGCTTTATTGACTTTGCCAAAGCCTTTGGTTATGTGGATCACAACAAACTGGAAAATTCTTAATGAGATGAGAATACCAGACTACCTTACCTACCTCCTGAGAAATTTGTATGCAAGTCAAGAAGCAACAGTTAGAACCAGACGTGGAACAATGAACTGGCTGCAAATTGGGAAAGGAGTATGTCAAGCTTGTATATTGTCACCCTGCTTTTTTAACTTATATGCAGAGTACATCATGAGAAACGCTGGGCTGGATGAAGCACAAGCTGGAATCAAGATTGCTGGGAGAAATATCAACAACCTCAGATATGCAGATGACATCACCATTATGGGAGAAAGTGAAGAAGAACTGAAGAGCTTCTTGATGAAAGTGAATGAGGTGAGTGAAAAAGCTGGCTTAAAGCTCAACATTCAGAAAACTAAGATCACAGCATCTGGTCCCATTACTTCATGGCAAATAGATGGGGAGACAATGGAATCAGTGACAGATTTTATATTTTTGGGCTCCAAAATCACTGCAGATGGTGACTGCAGCCATGAAATTAAAAGATACTTGTTTCTTGGAAGAAAAGCTATGACCAGCTTGGACAGCATATTAAAAAAGCAGAGACATTACTTTGCTGACAAAGGTCCATCTAGTCAAAGCCATGGTTTTTCCAGTATCATGTATGGATGTGAGAGTTGGACTATAAGGAAGGCTGAGAGCCAAAGAATTGATGCTTTTGAACTGTGGTGTTGGAGAAGACTCTTGAGAGTCCCTTGGTCTGCAAGGAGATCAAATCAGCCAATCCTAAAGGAAATCAGTCCTGCATATTCATTGGAAGGACTGATGGCTGAAGCTGAAGCTCCAATACTTTGGCCACCTGATGCGAAGAGCTGACTCATTTGAAAAGACCCTGATGCTGGGAAAGATTGAAGGCAGGAAGAGAAGGGAATGACAGAGGATGAGGTGGTTAGATGGCATCACCGACTCAATGGACATGAGTCTGAGCAAGCTCCGGGATTTGGTGATAGACAGAGAAGCCTGGCGTGCTGCAGTCCGTGGTGTCGCAAAGGGTCAGACACAACTAAGTGACTGAACTTAACTGAGTAAGAAATGGTTCTTGACCTCCTGATGCTCAGAGTTGAGTGGCCCATGGGAGGTAGGGAGCCAATCACTTGCAATACGAGACCTATGACAGGGCCATACAGTGAAAACAACAGGGCAGGGCAGGGCAACTGGAGGCCCGAGGTGAGGAAAAGTGTGAGGGGTCATCAGTGATGAGGATGGTGATGCAGGAGGTCGGGGGACAGAGCACCTATAGCAGGACACAATGTGGACAAAGGCAAGAATCTCATTCAGAAAAACTGTGGGGTTTAGCAAGGTGAGATGTCAACCATAGGAGGAATGGGAGCAGAGAATGAGAGCAGCAAAGCAAGTGGGCCTGAGCTAGACTGCAAAAGTCTGACTGTCTACTGAGGAGCCTGAACGTAATCTATGGACAAAGAGAACTTGCTGGAGTTGTTGAAGCCAACAAATCATCTAATTGGACAGAGATAACTGACACAGAAGTGGGGAAGATCACCTGCAAGCCAGTGCGATGCTAACCTAGGCAAGTAACAAGAAAGCCTGCATGGGAAGTCAAAAGGAGAGGGCACATTAGGGTAACAGTTTGGAGGGAAAGTTAATACAATGGAGAAACTCATTAGATGGCAAAGTCAAGGAAGACACTGCGGTTTCTACTCAAAGTTTCTAGCTGGGCAACAAGTTGGGTCATTAAGCCATCCATGAAGAAAGGAACTTAGGAGGAAGAGGGAGAGGGAAGAAAAACGCAGTTTAATTTTCCCTGAAAATATACATCTGTGAGAATTCAGAGCCACAGGAATTCTAGGTAGTATGTAACCAGGACTAGTTCATTTTTAGCTGGTTTTCATATAAATGCAAACTATTTGCAATTTCTTTTAGCTCCAAGTGTCCTTTAAGAAAATGTTCAAAGAAAATTGAAAAAATAAGAAACCATTCATAAGATCATTATCATGTAAATCTAAGAAATATCTCAGAGGCAAAGCTCTCTTCCAATTTCTTGTCTTCAGCTAACTGTTACAGTCTGAAAGAATGCAACTATATGACCAAAAACAACAGTAGTTTGGCTTTTCCCAATGAAAAGGGAAATTCATCTATCACCCTTGAAAGTTTGCCAAAGTACAAGATTAAAAACAAAGCACAAATGAAATATCTGTTTACACTACTTATTTTGATACAATATAAACGAAGCCACCCATTTTTTATTTTGACATGAGCATAATTAAGACATAATTCAAAGCCTTCTATGTTTAATTCTCTATTGGTTATTTTGGGCAAATTTGCATATTTCACTAAATGAGCTGAGCTACCAACAGGCCAAGAAAGTTATTACTAAAGAATGAGGTATTATTTCAATAACCGAGAATGCTGGAAATCCAAATGAAATCTGAAGCAAAAATAAAAGCATTCTGATTCCCTGGGTGAAACCTGAATGGAGTCTGTGAAGCAATCTGGCTTACTTGAAGGACAACTTTTTAATGGAAATCTATTTCAGCCCAATGAATTTTTTTTTCCTGGCACAATACCTTCATTATTTCTTCTTTGTAGCGGTACCAAGATGATCATGTTTTACAACCGATCATGTTACACAATCTTTCATTTTTTTTTTTTCCTACCAAAATTTTAATGTCATCGTTAACATCTAGACTTTGAGAAACCTCTGATGGACCACTAAAGGCCTCCTGGAAGCCCTGCCTCTTAACCAGATACCCCAGTTAACCCTGTTTGACTCTTGACTAACCATCACCAGTAGCATCCGGTAGCTCTGAATTGTCACAGATGTGCCTTTTCAGCGTCTATTTCACCTCTCTAAAGGGACATGAAACTGACTGCTTCTTGCTTCTTCTCCCTCTACCTAATCACATCCACACTTCGCAGCAGGGCTGCAAATGAGTGCAGCCCTTCCAGCTGAGCTCCTTGGTTGTGCAGAGAAAAGGTCGGGGCCACCAAGCAACACCAGGCCAGCCTCCCAGGAGGTGGGGACTTCAAGATGAGAACCACATGGTCACGTCTGAGGAGCCTGCTTGAGGCCTGTAGCCTCTCCTTTAATATTTCCTATAACTACAGGGACTGCATATTCTTTAGGCCTTTCGTGGTTGCTTTATCAAATGATGGTTTTAATTGCAGCACTGCATTTTTCAGGGAAAAAGCAAAGTCAACAGGGAAGTAGCCGCTTCTGACACACTGAGTACATATACTTTTGTGAGCATCATGTTCTCCCTTCTATAGTAGGCGGAAAAGACCTACCAATATGAAGATAAATGTCGCCATACCATGACTAATAGCCTCTTCAAATTCAACTGGTAATGTCATTGGCATGTCAGAGATGAGTAATCCTGAGAGATCTTTGGAGACAGTAAATCCACTCATCTACAGAGGAGAGTAAAACTTCTTTAATATAGACAACAAATCTGGCTTCAACTGTCAGCCAACAAAATCTCCTCCCACGTGTTAAGCATAGGATGACATGCTTTGATGGATGTCAAGTAGCCAACAATTGATAACCATGACCACCATTCACTGTGCCAAGTCCAGCCCTTCCCACACACTGCCTCATCTAACTTAACCCTCAAGTTGACTTTATGACCACCAATGAACCCATTTTACAGATAAGAAAACCAAGGCTAAGAGAACTTAAGTCAAAACTCTAAACAACAAGCTTGAGTTTGAACGCAGAGCCTTTCTGAGTCCAGAGCCTGCTTGAACTACTTCACCTACTGCCTCTGCTCACAAGTATCCACTGCTCTGTTACTACTGGCCAGTCCTCAATCTGAATATCCAGCAAGAAGGCTTACAGCTCGACCTTAAAGAGGAAATACATTACTTTCCAAGAATGACTACCGAATTATCTCAACAAATGATTTACACACATCTACAGAGTAAAGATTTCACAGTGGATTTATGCTGTGGCAAGACGTGTGAGACAGCAGAGGAGCTGACCGTCTCCCTAGATGCTGCCTCCAGGAGGGTGGCAGCCAGTGATGTATTCTGGTCCTGGTCCACAGAGTGAGAGCAAATACTGGTTTCGGGGTGGCTGGTGAAACCCTCCAGGAGTCATTCCTAGCCACCACGCCCCCTCATTCCCTGCTGCCCTGCCCTTTGCCCCACTCATCCTTCAAGTCTCAGATTCACTTTCACCCCCTCCAGGAACCCTTCCCTGACCCTTCTGAGTTGGGTTAGGTCCTCTTATTTTATGTCTTAATAAACCTCTATGCTTTTCTTTTGGTGTGTCTACTATGATTGTAATTGATTATATAATGATTTTACCTTTATCTCTCTTAGCAAGGGGGCTAGAGGACAGAGGTCATGTCTGTTTTGTTCAACACTCTATGCTTAGGGCCTGGCCCTAGGACCTGAAGTATAAAAGACAGTTAAATAACTGATGGATGAATAAATCTAATGTGTGTTTTAAACACTAAATATGAAGACGGAATCCATTCAAGGAATTTTGTTCTAATTGCTATTTATATGACACCTGCAAAAATATCAGTCTCTACCTTGTTCTGTGCTGTATTGTGCCTAGTTGCTCAGTCGTGTCTGACTCTTTGCGACTTCATGCACTGTAGCCCACCAGGCTCCTCTGTCCATTGGGATTCTCCAGGCAAGAACACAGGAATGGGCTGCCATGCCCTCCTCCAGAGGATCTTCCCAACCCAGGGATCAAACCCAGGTCTGCCACATTGCAGGTGGATTCTTTACCCTCTGAGCCACCAGGGAAGCCCCTATCTTGCTTTATTCACTGGTAAATATATATTAATATTTACTGACCACAAACTGAGTTCCCAGAGTTATTCTAGGCACAGTGAAGGTTACCAATGAAGACACAAACTCCCAGCACAAACTTTTACAATCCTGTCAAGTGTGGTCAGCGCTTCCTAGGTGGCTCAGTGGTAAGGAACCCACCTGCCAATGCAGGAGACAAAGGTTCGATCCCTGGGTCAGGAAGATCCCCTGGAGAAGGAAAAGGCAACCCACTCCAGTAGTCTTGCCTGGGAAATGCCATGGACAGAGGAGCCTGGTGGGCTAGAGTCTGTAGCTCACCAGGCTCCTCTGTGTCCATGGGGTTCTCCAGGAAAGACTACTGAAATGGGTTGCCATGACCTCCTCCAGGGGATCTTCCTGACCCAGGGACTGAACCTGCATCTCTTAGGCTACAGTCCATGGGGCTGCAAGAGAGACAGGATTTAGAGACTAAACAACAAGTATGGTCACTAAGATGAGACGCAGTTTAGCCCAAGTTCCTTCAGTGCCAGCTGCCCTTACTGAAAACCTTGCCAGACTGGCTCCACCTTCACCAATTTAGGGAGGATTCTAGGCGACTAAGAAGCTCAGCACTGAGTGCTCAGGCCGAGGAAGCACAGAGAGCAGGGCTCTGGTTATGATCAGCGCTGCCTTGCGCCTTTCTGGGAATGGCATCCTTTCAAGGTACTTTTCCTTCATTAATATGCATGTGCCTAAAGCAAACTCAAATCATTCCTGGATACCTTCCTCCCTTGGATGAGTTGACAATCTAAGCGGCTGTGGTATAGCACTGGAGAGGGTCATATTCACTTACGCCAGAGACATGTAACATACCAGGCAGGTTTCATATGTCTAAATTGCTATTATATAATAAAAAATATCTTCACTAAAGAAAGAAATATTCCAGATAAGTGGCAGCGAACTATGTGCTCCTGGAAATACTTTCCTAACAGATCAACAAGAGAACATTCTGTACTCCACCAAAATGAATTTCTACTCTGCTGAGGATAAGTGAAATCTGGGGCTTATTTGTTTGCATTTGTTGGGGGTTTTGGGGTCTTTCGTTTTTTGGGTTTTTGGGTGGTGGTCATGTTGACATTAAAGCAATTTCTTTTAATACAATAGATTGTGGAGAGCAAATTCATGGCAAGAATACCACCACTAATCCACGGCAGGCATCATTAACAGATTATGGTGCTCTGCCCATATGCAGAATCTGTATTCAAGGGAGCCATTATCAATCAATCAAAATCAATGATGAACATCATGAAGCTCACCTATGAATCCTTCACTGGACTCACACTGATGGGAAATCTGTTAATTCAACAGAAATAGAGGGCTGTTGCTTCTCAATAAGAATACCTACATCCTAATCTGGTAACGGTCTCACAGAGTTTCCTCCCCAGCAGACTATACATCTTTTCCCATTCCATTTTAGTGTTCTATGAAATTTTCTTTCTGGATTGATAATAAAGGGATAAGAGCTGAATCAGAAGTGTTTTGGGAATGTGAGAGAAATAAAAAAATTCTCAGCAAAGATGTCCATAATTTCCATCCTGAGAGCTACTGTTTAATCCTGAAAATCTCTAGGATGGATTTTGTTAAGAGATTCTTATCATCTTATCAAAACCTTTTAAATCAACCTGGACGTAGAACAGAGGTGACGGAAGTGAAAGAGATAAACAAAGGGTTTTTTTTCTTATCCTTAATACCACACAACACAGAGCCTGCTAGGTTTAAATCCAGCTCCCTACAGATGCCTTCAGTTCAGGGCACCCAGCAAATCCCAAAGATGAAAGGTGGAGCTGGGGGCTGGGGGAGCGATGGGAGGGAGCGAACACAGAACCAAGTGCCCCCGAGACTTCCCTGCCTCAGTTAAGGCTCCTGCTTGCTTAGTTCTTTCTCTCACTGATCACAGACAAGCTAGAGGGAACAGAAACAGGACCAAACAAATTGTAAAAAATACTATTTTTAAATTTCTTGAAATTTTAATACCATTAGACCAAGTTTTTGCTTAAAAATGAGGATTCAAAAGTATTTCTCATATGAATCTGCTTCACAGAAGCTGGAAGAAAAGGGTCTCGTTCCCATGGTTACCTTCTGCATACTCGATTCTTTCGTTTCAGCACTACTCATGAATTTGCCCACATTTTAACTTCACTGGGAATGAAGATAACACTCTAATGAATGACAGGAAGCATGTGTCAGAACTCTTCTCAAAATACCCTGAGAAGAAGCTCTGTGTAGGCATAGGCCTGGGACGCTTGGGCTATGATGGACAGTTTTGCAGTTTTTAATTACGGTTTTTAAAAATCTGAACAAAACTATACATTTCCATCTGAAAGACAATCACACCCCCTCCCTACAATTTTGTATATAACTGTGAAGACTGAATATGCCTGGTTCATCACTGGATTTCCAGGACCTAACAAAGAATGAGGACTCCATCGCTTTGCTGCGTACCTGAAACTATCACAACATTGTTAATCAACTACACTTCAATATAAAATAAAAAGTTTTTAAGAAAAAGAAACCTTTTTTATTATACAATTATTTCAGATGTGGAGGTGAAAATGGGGGTGAAATTTGCCTACTGTTTTCAATCTGCTGACCTAACCAGAAACACTGTTAGCTTATCTTGAAATTTCTGCTTTGATTACAAAATTGAAGGTTATTAATATACAATAAACTTCAAGTGTGTTACACACCATAACTAAAGAGAAAAAATCATGACTGTTTATTTTTCATGACTGACATGATTGCAAAATTTTATTTAGTGCTGTTCTCGAACATTGTTTCCCTCTGATGAATAAAGATTTGGGGCTAATTAAAAAAAAAAAAAAGAATGAAGACTTGATATATGCACTGATTGAATCGACACTAGTTCCTATTATTCCTCCTTGCCCCACTGTTAAAATGCTGACTTCCAAGGAGAGGAGCAGTGGGTGATAATATGACACAAGTATCTCCCGGGAACATGAATTAATAACTTCCGACATGAGTTAAATTATCAGGGTCCTCACAAGGGGGGTGGGCAGGGCCGAATGGCCCTAACAGTTGGCAAGTGAGGCAGGTGGGTGTTTGTGCTCCTGACACAGCATGCAAGACACAGGGCTTGTAACTCAAGAACAGTTTTGCTAATCCACAGCCTGGCCAAAATTCTTTGAAAACTCCAAACCTAGAAAAGATTTATGACTTTCGGAGGGACTGTTTCCTTTTATTAGATGACAGTTACATAACCAATTCCATGACCCTTTCCCCTTGGCCGCCTGGAAGGGTGTTTTTGTATTTAACCCTCACTCGAGCTAGCAGCTCTAGCAGGAAAGCTGGCTGGGCACATTGGCAACCCTTATCCTCGCCCTGTTTCCCATTTCCCACTCAAACAGATGGACTATGTACATGTCATCCACTGCTAGTAGTCTTGAGCCTTTGGTGGATGCAGTTGGAGGCTAAAATATCAATTATGAACAAATAAGCCAGGAAAAGGTGGATGCTTGGGTGTGCTAGGAAATAGCACCGAGAATCAATTTATAGCACGTTGGAACAATATCAAGTAAAGCAATAACATCTTTTCATGCTGAAGCCCCCTTTCCTGTTGTGAAGTGATCATTCTTGAATAAAATCAGCACAGGGAAGGACATGCTTGCCTTCAGACACTCTCTCCAGATGCTTTTTAGGTAGTGCCCTTGGTATTTCAAGTCAGAATTTAACCCACAAGGAAGAGTAACATTTCCAATAAGCCCTAAAGCTTTGCATCTTCATTTTTCTTTATTAATATGCCCCCAAAAGTTGTCTTCCTAAAAGGAGGCAATGCTTTCCATAGTTCCCATAAGTTTCAGCAAAAAGAAAAAGGAACCAGGACACAGAATTTTGAAAAACTCTAGCAGTCGGTTTTCTAAGCCATAATATCCTAAGAAAAAGGATGCCTGTCTGAACGAGGGAAACAGAATTCCATGTCTTTGCTGACATTTTTCAAACCTGCTCCAGTTTATCAGCAGCTGGCTCCAGTCAGGCCCTTTCTCACACAACCCTCTCATTCACCTTTCATCAGGGATTTTTAAAATACTTTCTTTTTAGATGATTATTAGCACTGGCCTGCAAAGTAGCCAACGAATATGATCTACAGGGTAAACAAGTTCTTAACCTGGTCTTAAGTGGATTTGGGATGATGATAAATTTGTTTCTGAATTTATTAAAATGAAAGGAACTGAGTACAGAAGACTGGTCAACCATCAGTCCTGCAACATGTAGTCATCAGCTCAAGACCAGCGGCAACACAGGGAAGCCGGAAACACACAAGGAAGAGGGGAACAGATGCTACAGGCCAATGGTAGGGGAGCATGAAGACATGAAAAGAGAGAATGTGCAAATATTAAACCTCCTCAATACTAAAGACCAGACTTTCCACTTTCTCTTTTTCTCAGTCTTTATACTTTTCTCCAACATTAGCTGTGTGTGATCTCTTATCTCATGAGTAAACTCTATTAGATAACAGTATCTATAAATAAATACACTTCCAGCTGAAGCCCATTTTACACTGTACCTACTCTACAGCAAGGCTATCATGTACCATGACATCACACCTCTGGAAGATGGATGCAGGGTACTGGTTACAAGTGCAGGCTCTTACAAGAGCCAGATGGCCTGGGTTCAAATCCCAACCTGTCTTCTGCTAGCCTTGTAGCCTGAGGCTACTTAATGTCTCCATGACCTATTTCCTCATTTGTAAAGTGGGAATAATAATGGTATGACCTCATGCGGTTCTCACAATGACTTAATGAATTAAAACAAGTGGTCAGAATGTGGTCTGGCACGAGGTATGTGCTCGTTAACATTAATTATTACTCAAGTGCAATAAAATTCCTTTCCCTCCCGTGTGAATTTACACAGTTCACATGTCTTTTAAATGAAGCCACTAAGCTTTCTTGATTTCCCAGTCCACTCTGTTCAAGGACAGCAAGTCTAGCTCTTATATTTCCGTCAATTAAGTCCAGGTGGGCAGGTGTAATATCATCTTGCCATACACCAAATCTGCTCGGAGTCACAGGCATACACTTCCTCATCAACTTATTAAAAACTGTAATAGGTACTTATCAGTGACAAAATTAGAGGAGGATTAGCTCAGTTCTTTATTGGGCTTAAGAACCACTGGCTTTGAATTAAAATAGTTTAAAGTTAAATTTCTAATTATTTGAGAATTTTATCTCTCATTAAATTTAAAAATGTCTTCTCACCATAAGTTTGTTTTTGGTGTCTAGTAGTCTGTTTCTGCTTTGCAGATAAGTTCCTTTGCATTATTTTTTGAGTTTGGAAAACTCACAGTTACCAAAGGGAAAAGGGGAGGGGGAGGAATAAATTAGGAGTATGGGATTAACAGATACACACCACTGTTCAGAAAATAAACAATAGGATTTACTATATAGCACACGAAGCTATAAGGGCTTCCCAGGTGGCACAGTGGTAAAGAGTCTTCCTGCCAATGCAGGAGACATGGGTTCCCCTGGAGGAGTAAATGGCAACCTACTCCAGTATTCTTGCCTAGAAAATTCCGTGGACAGAGGAGCCTGGTGAGCTATAGTCACGGGGTCACAAAGAGTTGGACGTGACTGAGCACAGGAAGCTGTATTTGATATCTTGTAATAACCTATAATGGAAAAGAATGTGAAGCCATACCCCTGGAAAAGTCTGCTCACAGTTCTAGAGTTTAATATACATCTCATCGATCTTATATCCTACCCAAGTCATTTCTCTTTCCCTTCATTATCATAGAGATCACTTCCATATGAAGAGCTCTGATTCATTCCAACCCTGTGGAACATGACTTTTGCCCATTTCATCCCATAGACATTACTCTCTCAAAAGTCTCTAGAGTTTGACACTATCATCAGTTACTGCTTGCTTTTAACCTAAACAGATAGTTGTAAACGATTTAAAAGAAAACCATTTTTACTGAAACCATGATAAATAATTACAAAATTTGCATGTTCTTTAATTTACACTTTAATGACAATATATTAAAATTTTGTAATTTTTTAAGTAATATTTATTCTTATTTATTTATTTGACTGTGCCAGGTCTTAGTTGCAGCATGTGGGATCTAGTTCCCTGACCAGTGATCGAACTTGGGCACCCTGCATTGGGAACATGGAATCTTAGCCACTAAGGTCTTCCCACCAGGGAAGTCCAATTTCGTGTATTTTGAATCTAATGACATTTTACTTTATTATTATTTAGATAAGAACTATCCAATAGAAATATAATGTGAGTCACATATGTGAGCTACATAAGTAATTTAAAATTTCCTAGTAATATTTAAAAACTTAAAAAAACAGGTGAAACTAACTCTAATAATATATTTTATCTACCAGTATATTAAAAACATTATCATATCAAAATATAATCAATATAAAAGTTCTTAATTAAACATTTTACCTTTTTTCATATTAAGTCCTGGAATCAGTGTATATTTTACACTTATAGCCCATTTCAATTTTGACAAACCATATTTCAAGTGCTCAGAAGCCACACAGGGCTAGTGGCTACCACATAGGACAATGTATCTTTAGATCACTGAAGTCAACAGAAAATATAAAATAAAATATGTGAAAATCTTTATTATAACAACTAAATTCATGATTTGGCTGAAATGAAGGCAAAGAAATCAAATTTTGTGAAATAAATGTGTAATGGAAAAAAGAACCATTGGCTTTGTATACTGAAAAACCTAACACAGAAAGATTCACAGAAACTGAGAAATTACTGGAAGTTGAAATTTTATACCTGTAGCCAGGGCCTAGATTGGGGGGAACTCAGGCCGCCATATTAAATAGCTTCAATTCCTTCCTTAAGTAATAGAGAACCACTGAAGTTTCTTCTGTTTTAGGAAAGAAATCTAGAAGTAGTAGGGTGAAGGGCAGGATATAGGGCTGAAGGTTAAACTGAGGTACTAACAAGAAGGCAAGGAAGCCAACCACAGTCTACACACATGATCCACTTACGACAAGAGGAGGCTAGCAGTTCCTCAAAACGTTAAACAAAGGGTTATCATATAACCCAGCAACCCCACTCTTAGGTGTATACTGGGAGAGAAATGAAATGGGAAGAGAAATGAAATGAAATAAAAGAAATGAAACCATATGTTCACACAAAAACCTGAACACAAATGTTCATAGAAGCATAAGATATAATCGCAAAAAAGGAAAAACAGCCCATGTCCATTAACTAATGAATGGACACATAAAAAGTGGTATATGCGTACAATGGAATATTACTCAGCAATAAAAATAAAGACTTGCATATATTGCAACATGGATGAACCTTGAAAATATTATGCCAGGTGAAAAAAGCTAGTCATAAAAGATCATATATGATTCCATTAATATGAAATGTTCAGAACAGCTAAATCCAAGAAACACAAAGTAGCCAGGTGGTTACCTAGAGCTGGAGAAGTCTGGGGGGATACAGGGGTGAGTGCTAACGGATGTCGACTCTGTTTGAGGTGATGAAAACATAAAGTTGATTGTGGTGATGTCTGCTCAACCTATGAATATACTAAAAATCACCAAATTACACAACTTAAATGCGTTATTTGTATGGTATGTGAATCATTCTCTCAATAAATCTCTTTTCATAAAAAAGGCAGCAGCTGGGAAATGGACAGAGGGGTAAGAGCTGATATGCACGCATTCTGTTCATGGATAGAGCTCTCTTTTCCTACTTTCTCAGAGAGTGAATTCTGTGTGTGCTTCATCTCTTTTCAAGAGACTCTTATGAAAAGTCCCAAGATTTAAACAACAAATGAGAGCTGCCCTGGTTCAGGCTGGGTCAGGAGGCCCAGAGTCCAGTTGTTTGGACCAACACCCAACTTGGCCGACCCTAAAATGCCTTCAGGGAATTCCGGGCCCCTGGGAACGCAATCTGAAACCACTCAGTGGGTCCAAAGGGCTGAGAGATGTGGGAATGTGAAGCATCTTTGTAGGGTCAGCGAGAGGGAATCAAGCCAGACTGCCTAGTCACATCAGGGAACTGGAGACAGAATGTCCGCACCAAGGCAGCCCTGCCCACTGCTCACACCTTCAATCCAGTGACAACTGTCTGCCCGCTTCCCTGTCACCATACACACTCCCTTGTAAGGGTGAGTAATGGGTTCATTTATAGTAAGCTAGGAAAGGTTTACACCCTCCCCTGAGGTTTTCAAAGAGCTCCAATGATGGAAACTGTGTTCAGAAGAGTCAAAATGATCCAAAATCTTACCTAGTATTTGACCATAACCAAGACACTAGCAGCCTTCAGTTTCTTTAGTAACAGTGAATTTAGAATTACAAAATACATATCTATTCCCTTAAAGAAAGTTATATAGCATGCATACTGGAGTCTATGTTTCCTGCTGCCTATCTGTAGCCTATAAACCATGAGAAGTCATATTTCACCACTGTTTGTGTTCTGTTTTATACATGTACCCCTTTTCCTGCACTTATTTCTCTACCAAAATCCTGGTCCCCAAACACAAGTCTTCAGGAAAGGTATTTTGCACTTCATGTTATTCCCCACCCTTTTTTTTTTTTTTTCCTGCTTCAATCCCACTTTTCCAGAACTAACAAAAACCGCTTCTAAAAGCTCTGGCCCAATCACCCCATTCCTCGGAACTATCAATGAGATCCAGCTGTCCGAACCAAATCTCCGATTGCTAACTTTTAACCACACAACTGCCTCTGAGAAAAGCCCATGGATGCTCTTCTCCTCTTGTTTCCTTTCTAACCAGCTCTATGAGCCACTCTGAGCCATCAAGTCAGCCTACTACCTGCATTCACCTACATCCCGCAGAAGGGCAGTGCCATTGCAGAACCTTCTTTTATTGCTTCTTAACAATGTTGACAGTAGATCATCACAACTATTCATTCACTAGGATATGCAGTGGCTGTAGAGAGGTGACCACTTGTTTGTAGGGAGTTGGTCACTCCCTAGTTTTCTTTTTTTTTTTTTAATTGACATCTTCACAGTTGTGGTAGAAACAACTATCAAAAGCTAATCTGGACTTTTAAAAATTTATTGGAGTATAGTTGCTTTACACTGCTTTGTTATTTTCTGCAAAGTGAATCAGCTACACATATACTTTATTGTCTAGTCACTAAGTCGTGCCCAACTCTTTGTGACCCCATGGACTGTAGCCTGCCAGGCTCCTCTGTCCATGGGATTTCCCAGGCAAGAATACTGGAGTGGGTTGCCAATTCCTTCTCTAGGACATCTTCCCAACTCAGGGATCGAACCTGAATCTCCTACATTGCAGAGGGATTCTTTACCACTGAGCCACCAGGGAAGCCCATACACATATGCCCCTCTTTTTCAGATTTCTTTCCCCTTTAGGTCACCACAGAGCATTCAATAGAGTTCCCTGTGCTACACAGGAAAATAGTTACCTGATTTATTCAGATAATGTGAATAAATCACATCAGTTATCTATTTTACACACAGTCGTGTATATATGTCAGTGTCAATTTCCCAATTCATCCCACCCTCTTTTTACCCCTTGGTGTCCACATGTTTATTCTCCAAGATGCATATACACTTGCCTTTGGTCACTTCACCATAGTAGCTCCCAACCATCTTCACTTTCTGCCACAGAAGCAGGGAGGGCAGGCTCCCTGCAAGCTGCAGGAACTTGAAAAAGAAACTGCCTACTTTGGCTTACTCGAGGGAGAGCTGCACTGTGATACCTTCATAAGGCGATGGTCTGATGGTCTCGAGTTTAAAAGGAATGCGAGCAGCTATACCTGTAGGAGGAGAGGGAGCAGCTCCCGGATAGCTGGACCACAGGATCCCCTGCCGAGGCATGTGACCGCTCAAGTTGTCAACAGCTTCTCTAGTTTCTCTAGAAACTGAAAATGCCTGGGCACCTGTGCTAACATGGTCAGCACGAATTTCAACTACAGAATTGTTATCCGTTATTACACTTGATAGCATAACTAGACATTGTATAGTGCTTCACAGTTTCCAAGTGGTTTTCTTCATCTTTCTATTATACAGTAGTACCTTTTCCAAGGGCTGTCTTTGGCTTTTAGCTATGAAAACTAAATCCCCACTGGCTACTTTCTAAAACAAAACACACAGTGTAAATTCCTTCTGGGGGATGAACTGAAAAATCGTAATTCAGTGATAGAGAACTACTCCATGAGAAGCAGTTTCTGAAACAAAAGGTCATTTATAGGTTTTATTATTTTTATGCATCAGTGATATACTAAATAAATCAGAGGCAGTCAGTTTTATAATCTCTAGGAATTTTAAAAGAATTCAAGACCTCAGAAAAATATAATTGTATTAAGGTTTGCTTTTGTTTTATAAACCTTCAGGATTCAGTATATTAATTTTATATATATGTGTGTGTGTGTGTATATATATATATATATATATATTTTTTTTTGGTTGACTTGGAGATAAACAATAGAAAATAAAGAAGGAAGTACTTCATTTCCAGAAAGTTGATGGACATATGAGGTTCTAGGTAGGAAGAGTCACCACCATGTCTGCCCTCCTTCTCCAGTGGTCTAAATGGCCTACAATATGGCACATCCATGCTCTCAGCTCCATGTGCAGGCGACAGGCCAAGTTAAACTTGAACTGTTTGAAGTGCAGCTGCAGGTGTGAGGACACATATCAAAAGTCTAACCCTCCTCCCCCTTTTTTTTGGCCACACCACCCTGCCATGTGCAACTTTTAGTTCCCCAAACAGGGGTCAAACCAGTGCCCTCTGAAATGGAAGCTCAGGGTCTTAACCTCTGGACCACCAGGGAAATCCCTGACCACGTCCTTCTACAGAGACCGATCAAAGGGATGTCGGCACTGTTCCTTAGATTTTCAAAACCTGGACTTAACCCTCTACTCTATGACACAGGGTAGTAAATTCTATTTTCTAAAAAGTGAACTCTTCAAGCATTCTAAGTAGGAGACTCTTCAGTGGTAAAATCCCGATCTGCAGGCGGATGGCGCTTCTACCACATCTAGGATCTCCAGAGTCTCGGCCTAACAACGGTCTCCGTCATTATCTTTCTCTGCTGTGCTTCTACAAGCTATGTTTCTCTTATTGGGCTATTTCCTAATTTCAAGCATTTCTCAGTTTTCAATAGTTGCCTTACCTCTTTGCCAGACTAACACCTTGAAGCCAACTCAAGTTTTTTAACTGTTTTAAGCAGGAAAAAAAAAAAAGTGTGCATATGCATCTTTTGTTTTTTTTGTTTTCCTGTTCCTTTTTTATTTGAAGGGCATTGTTTTTACTCCCATATTAATACTGTAAAAAAAGACAAATCAACCTGATCCCTCAGTTGCTCTAATATCAAAAATTGACAAAGAAGTATTATTTAACCCATCTAATTTTAACAGAGGGGGAAAAATAAAGGAAAAATAAGCATGAGTTATTAAAAATTATATAACTGTACTTTCTTAATGCCTCAAATTATACAGTATTAGAGACAAATGTATATTTGAAAGTCCTTATGCTTAATTTCCCTAAGTCCTGGTGAAAGCATTCACCCTAATACATGAAAACATATTCCCCTTCTACCCCCTCCATACTTGCTAAGTTGATAGAGAGGGTCTCTGAGGAGCTTCAAGATTGTGACCCTGTGCATGCCCACAGTCCCATCAATTTTCAGGCTAATTCAGAACAAATGATCAAACCAACAAAATGAACACCTGAGCTCTCAAACGGGTGGCTGATAGGTTGAAACTGCCCTACATACGTATATTTTTAAAAATCTGAATAATCTTCCAACACTTAAAAATCAAGAGACTGTACTCACACACCCAGATTTCCCACTTTTGAAATATCAGCTCTCAACACTGAGCTCACAACAGCTACAGTGGCTGGGGCTGCACTCACACCCTCATGTACAGTGACCCCACCACCACCACCACTCAGAGTCCAGCCTGCTTTTCAGCTATGTGACCTGGTCTCCAAGACAATTCCTCCCCCTCTAGAGAAGGCTCTGTCAGATTTGGCTCTCAGTTCTGGCTCAT
This sequence comes from Giraffa tippelskirchi, assembly GCF_054371585.1. Classification (NCBI taxonomy): domain Eukaryota; kingdom Metazoa; phylum Chordata; class Mammalia; order Artiodactyla; family Giraffidae; genus Giraffa; species Giraffa tippelskirchi. The sequence goes on along the minus strand of NC_137276.1, from coordinate 124,211,936 downwards.
CCTTTAGCATCTAAGTACTTACTCAGTTCAATTCAGTCACTCAGTTGTGTCCAACTCTTTCCGACCCCATGGACTGCAGCACGCCAGGCTTCCCTGTCCATCACCAACTCCCAGAGCTTGCCCAAACTCATGTTCATTGAGTTGGTGATGCCATCCAACCATCTCATCCTCTGTCATCCCCTTCTCCAAGTCTCCAAGTCTCCTTCTTCTCCAAGTAGTAAGTAACACTTACTACTTGGGTGCAATTTACTTAACCTCTATGCCTCTCATCTGCTTAAAAAGATCTATTTCCTGCATAGATCATGGCAAGCATTAAATAATACAAAGTCAAGAAAGGACTTAGCATAGTACCTGGCATATGGGGCTGAATAAATGATGATAAATATTATCATTATCATCATCATCAAATGAAAAAGCATCCAAGGGACACTTGGGAAGATGCAAATTTCCATCTAAGTCAGAAAGTTTCTGAAATCAGCATTTCCACTTCCTTAAATGTATGTATTATTTAGAAGAAATCTAAGTTACTAGGGACTCATTAAACTTTTGCTTCCATGTATCAGGATCTTGCAAGTCCAGACTCCACATATGTGGGAAAAACACAAAAATCTACATAACACCTGGTTTTCATTAATTCCTCAGAAGAGCAACATATTGTTCAAAAATATTTTTATACGCAAATCAATCTGTCCTGTACCCAAGAAGCTTCTCCTATTAATATAAAAAGAGAGAATACAACCTTTTATCAACCTGAAAAAAAGGTTATTTAACTGTGAAGAAGAATTAACTACTGAAATTAGCATCAAATTTAGACATACATATGGCTGTAAAATGTTTGTCTTTCACTATAAAGGCTTTGGAGTTGACAGATTGCCATAATTGATACCTCTGTAAGAACTGTAATTAATTGGGAACTTTTACAGTTCAATTACAGAAGAATAAAGGAAGAAAAATTCAGCCATCGCTTCATAATCTTTATGCAACCTATGTGAGTGGAAATCAGTAGAAAAGTCTTGTCATTTATATTCATAATTTGAGCCAGAAGAAACTAGATGAGAGGCTAAATCCAATTATTTATAGCATTCTGGCAAAAGTCCATAATGAATTTTTAGACAGACTGGAGGAAGACATAAAAAAAATCCATAGAAACCTTACTAATAAACTCTCTTGCAATGGCCTATTTGGATATTAATAGCACCTGGCTAAACACGTCATATTCTGATGGTAAGTTAACTGTGCTATAAGCCTTAAGTTTTCCTCAAATGTTGATTTTGGCTACTGAATATTTAAGAAAAAAAGAAAATTGGTATAAAAAGGGTTAAATTATGATCCTTATAACCATTTTACTTCAAAGTCAGTAAAGCACAGCCCAACCCCTATACAATAACGTGAACTTATAAGAACAGGCACCTTGTTTATGCAATAGGTGTTTTTATAAAACCAACTTTTTCTTTTTTTGCAAATCAAGTCACTACAGATGACTAAAGAAACCCCTGGATGTTTCATCTTGTAAAAAGAAATGCAATCTGGGAGTGCAAATGCTCCCCCTTCAAAGGGATCTGTGCTATGTGTTTGGATCTTAAGCCAGTCTGTTTTTAAACACAACCAGTACTTCCTGAATTCAGAAAACAAGTGAGACCAGGAAGAAACGTCCACTCCCACTGCCACAGTGAAACTTCAACAACAGCATTGTTGCCTCGTAGACTGTGGTACTCTCCCCTTCCTTTCTCTGTTTAGAAACGATGCCAATTACTCTGACAATCCTGTTCGTCACAAAAGTCACGTGGAGACTAAGGGGTTCTGAAGGTGCACCCTCGATCACTTGGTCCAGAGCAAATTCATCTACTGCTTCCTGTGCAGAACTTTGCATCTCACAGACATAATACCAAATACAGTTCCTCAAAAGGATTCCACAAGAGACTTACATCATTCTTAAGGAGGTACGTTGATTTTTTTTTTCCTTTATTAATATATAAAGGAAAAGAACAAAACCTAGATGCCACTTGGCTTCTAGAGCACACCATTCTTCCTGGGTTTCCTTCTGCCCCCACTGGCTGTGCCATCTCAGTCTCCTTTGCTGGCTCCTCCCCCATCTTCCCAATCTCTTAAGAGCTGGAAGGTCCAAGCATTTGGTGCTTGGTGCTCTCTCCTCTGTCTCCATCCTTTCTCCAGTAAACTCATCCACACCACCGCTTGACATTCCATCTACAAGCCAACTACTGCCCAGTATGTCTCCACCATTCAGACTGCCCCAATCCAGACTTATATAACAAAATGCCTCTTCAGCAGTACCTCTGACAGGTCCTAGCCATCTCCAAAGGTATAGGGCATGCGGAACAAAGAACAACATCAGGACTCAATGCTTTGTTAAAGGCAAAACTACAGAGACACTAAAAAGATCAGAGGTTGTCAGGTGCCTGAGCAGAGGGAACGATGAACAGACAGACCACCGAGGATTTTTAAGGCAATGAAAACCATTCTGTATGTTACTATGATTGCAGATACATGTCATTGTACATTTGACAAAACCCAGAGGCTGTAAAACACCAAAAGTGAACCCTAATGTAAGTTAGGACTTTGGACAATGTCAAAGTAGGTTCAGAAGTTGTTTAAATGAGCCTCTCTAGTGAGGATGCTAATAATGAGGGAGGCTGTGCTTGTGGGAGCTCAGAGGGGCTATATAAGAAATACCTGTACTTTCTACTCAATTTTACTCTAATCCAAATCTGTTCTAAAAAATACAGTAAGGAATTCCAGTGGTTAAGACTCCACACTTCCAATGCAAGGCATGTGGGTTAGATCCCTGGTTGGGGAACTAAGATCCTACATGCTGTCTTAAAATTTAAGACAGCCTTCATGAGAACTTTCTTAACAAGACTCCGATCTCTTAGCTCCCTTGACCAGCGGTGTTTCCCACAAGTTTCTCCTGGCTCCTGAAGGAAAAACTGACCAGTGGGAAAGACATGGACTCTCGACTCTAGTACCACGGCCAGACTCTGGACCACTCTTTCATAGAGCAGGAAACAAAATGAATAAGACTCACATAGCTTCGTGCCACATCTGAACACTCAGCTTGTCTTTCCCTCTGCTTTTCCACTTCTCCAAGCAGCTGTCCAAAACTAAGAGGAGTGAGTTCTCAATTTAGTTCTTGAAGAGGATAAAGAAATTAATCATCCCAATTTGTATTTGAAGAAGTAGCCACTGATTAGGTATTAGCTGATATTTAAGAATCATCCTCACAGCTGACTGGCATCACCACATAATTTATCCTTCAAACTGGGACACCTCTTGAGTGAGAAAGGAGTAATGAATGATTACACTCAACTACTGAAATTAAACTGGGCCAACAAGGATGTGTAGTTATCCTAATAAATTAAAGAGCACTTCTATACACTACGAACTACTCTAGCTGCTTTTCGTGTATTGATTAATTTAATTTCCACAACAACCCAAAGAGTAGGGACTGCCATCACCTCCACTTTGCACACATGCATACTGAGAAATGACATTAGGAAGCTTGCCCGAGGTCACACAGGGCAAGTGGAAGAGCCGGGATTGGAACCCAGACAGACTGATGACATTGTTAGGCACCACCCCAATACTGCCATAACACTATGCTTAACGACATTTTAAAAGTCCCAGTGTTTACAGTGTTTTAGAATAAACAAAACTTAATTGTAGTTTTTCACAGTCCTGAGTTATTTCATTCCTAAGAATTTTTTTTTTTCTCCTCTCACATCTAACTGAAATTAGTCCTGCCATACCTCTGGATAGAATGAGCAGAAATAAACCCAACTAGAGCTAGCAAGCAGCTGGCCACTTAGGTTTTGCATGTGCTGCCTGTTCTCGTTATTTGTGGTAGTTATGTTCTATCAAGTTCACAGTGTTCTACTGTGAACACTGAATTAGCAAACACTAACCCATTACTCCTAAGTGGAAATACAGATTCCTATAAGCCTCTGATCACAGTAGCTTCATCAACTGATCGATATATAACCTTTGATTTCTTAGCACTACATTCATGCCAACAGCACTGTCAGTTATGCCTGAACAAAGCTTATCTAACACACGTTTTCTCCATATGATACACTGTAGTCTTCCTGCGCTTGGGAACTCTACACAGCATTTCAGCACTACACGTGAGGGCCATTTAAAACAGCAAAATCACCCACCCCAAAAACCCACAAAAATGCAAAAAATGTGGATTTCAATAGACCACCAGTCTGAATGACTACAAGAGCACAGCAAGCATTGATTTGGCGTTACAAATAAATTTTAGTGGGAGGCAAATGAACAAATATGGATACCACAAATAATGAGTATCAGCTCTTCATGTCCCTCACTCACAAAGGTACCAAGCCTGACACAGAAGGAGCACCGAGACTTCAGTTCTAGCCGGCACATCTGAGGGCAAGTCACCAGTCAGACACCCACTAGTTAATGGCTGTGGGTAACTTACTTTAACCTCCCTCTGAGCTGTCTTTCTTCAACTGTAAACTAATACTGCCCCAAACCTTCTCTTCCTTGGGTCATGTAAGAGCAATTTCAGTAGCTTTCAATCTTGAGTTTTATTTTCCATTTCTCATCGTTCTTCACTACCAAGTCTTTACAGAGCTAAGTTCCCATATTTGTCATGTGCTATGGAATTCAGGCCGGGGCTTCCCCAGTGTCTCAGATGATAAAGAATCTGCCTGCAATACAGGGAACCTGGGTTTGATCCCTGGGTCACGAAGATCCTCTGGAGAAGAGAATGGCACCCACTCCAGTATTCTTGGCCTGGAGAATTCCATGGACAGAGGAGCATGGCAGACTACAGTCCATGGGGTCACAAAGAGTCACACAACTGAGTGACTAATACTTTCACTTTCACTTTTTTTTCATGGAGTCAGGCTAAACAGAGCAACATGGTCCTGATCTAACCATCAAATGAAATATGATCTGTAGGTACAGAGGCTTCTCAAAACTTTTCATTTAAATTTCAAAGAGAAGAGGAAAAAAAGATGCAGAATAGTATATATATCAGTATGTTACATTTTTTAAAAAGGGGGACAGTAAGAACTAATTTGTATTTGCCTGAATTTGCATAAAGAAATGCCGGAAGCTGAAACAAGACATCTAATATATTAATAGGAAGTGAAGGGTAACAGGGTTGACAGAGAGGAGTGAGCAGGTGTCTCCAAATACAACTAGGTATCATTTGATATGGTTGTACTTTTACACTATGTAAATATATAATTTATTAAAACCACAATGAAATATCCTTTCCTGTAAAATAATGAGCCAAGAGTTAGAAGTTTCAGGTTCTAGCCTTAGCTCTGATTTTAGTTAGCTGTGAGGCCTGAGGTAGTCTATGGGCCCCAGAATGGGATAGATGGTCTCTAAGCTTCCTCTCTATCCCAAAACTGCACAGAAGTAGTCAGTCACAAGACAAAATAAAAGAGTAAGCCGAGCTTGTACCAAAGCGTTTACAAAGAGAATAAATTAACAGCACGTGAGCTCTCTCTTAGCTAAGCTAACGTGATTGACACGTTTTACAATTTCTATTCCAAATAAATTATCTGAATTTTTAAAAACAAGATAGTAATCATGAGAAATTTTAACAAAACCAAATGTTACCTAAGGACACGATACAAAAGGAGTTCTTAGTAAAACTGAAGCATAAATGACTTTCCCTTAAGCTAGATTAACTGAAGGTGTCCAAATCTCCCAGACTGGTTAATAATTCAGAAGCAAAGAAATCGAAGAATTATGCACTTTAGCTAGAAGTAAGTTCAGTATTTTGAACCAAGACATAACCCGGGCTCTATTCTTCAAATAGTAGTTAAATGACCAATTTAATATGTTGTAGAAATGTTTATTAAGTTCCACTCTGTACATCCCAATTGCCCATTTAATAAAGTTACCAGCAAATATAAAATCAGCAATAACAAACAACTGGTGTGGGACTTCTACATATGGAGACTAAGTTGACTTATACTTGACCTAAAACATCTATTAACAAAGAACAGCATGGGGACTATAGTTACTAACATTTTACTGGATTTTTGATAGCTGCTGAGAATGAAGCTCTTAAACATCTTTATCACAAGAAAAAAATGTTATCACTATGTCCAGTGATGGAGGTTAACTAGATTTATTGTGATGATCATTTCACAAGAGTTTATACGAGTATCAAATCATTATGTTGTACACCTGAAACTAATGTTATATGTCAATTGTATCTAAATTAAAATAAAAATCTATTAAAGACCATTAATCTTAGGAGACTAATACGATGAGGGAGCATAAGGAAAGACAAGTAATTAAGAGAGAAAAGGCCCTTCCCCAGGCCCCCCACCACTGCAAGGTCTTGCTTTGAGGGGTATCCTGTTCCCAGGTTTCTCTACCAGGTGCATTTATCCCACCAGATCACCAGGACAAAGATTTTGCCTGCTAGCTTCACTGTTGTACTTCCAGTGCTTAGCATATTGTCTGGTACACAGTAGGTCCCCTATAAATTACATTAAAGAAAGTTAACTCTGAAATACTTCATTAAAGAATAAAGATGTAAAAAAAAAAAAAAGAATAAAGATGTAATGCTCAATAAAAATCTCATATTCAGAATAATGCCTATCTCCCCAAGAAAATAAATCCCGTAACTCATGTGGAACCACTCATTTAAAGTTCCTAAATAGGAGAAACTAGACAGAGGACACCCTGGCTTATTTTAAGTGTAGGAAGAGAAAATAAACAGATATCTACTGTTTTTCTTCATTTAAGACTCTGGCTATTTTAAAGACTGAAAGAAAAGTAAATCGGCATCAGTGCATAATAGTGTGTACAGTAGGCTATAATTGTATTTTTAAAATAATTGTATTTATTTATTTTTGGCTGTGCTGGGTCTTCACTGCTATATGGGCTTTTCTCTAGTTTCAGCAAGTGGGGGCTACTCTCTAGTTGCAGTGAGCAGGCTTCTCATTAGGTGGCTTCTCCTGCTGCAGAGCAGGGCTCTAGGGCATGCAGGCTTCAGTAGTTGCGGCACAAGGGCTCAGTAGCTGCGGTTCTCAGGCTCTAGAGCTCAGGCTCAATTGTTGTGGTACACGGGCTTAGTTAATCCCCTGCATGTGGGATATTCCCAGATCAAGGATCAAACCCAGGTCTCCGGCATTGGCAGGTGGATTCTTTACCACTGAGCCACCAGGGAAGCCCTATAACTGTATTTTAAAAATCATACTTACATATGCAGAGAACATCTCTGGAAGCTACATCACAAACCAGCTGTATGGGGGACTTCTCACTGCATACCCTTTGGTAGAATTTGAATTTTTCACCAGGTTATGTATTATTTTGGGCAGTGGTGGGTGGGATGTCTCACCCACAGTCTGTCGGATGAAAGCAGAGCAGACTCCTCCACAGGAATCAACACCAAGCCAGCCCTTGACAAGGACATACAAGGCTCACGAGGGAAAAGCACACATTTCAAACGACCACAGACGTTCTAGACAAGTCAAATGCGTATCATGTCCAATTTTGCCTACTGCTCAATTCTAGGCTTGTTGAAAGAAACACATCCACTGAGATTATCAAAATGCCACGCCACATTTCCCCAAATATGGTGTTCAATGGCTCCCAGGGGAAGGAAAAGGCAGCCCTGCGTCATCTGTTTTTCATAGCTTGGATGTTCACTCTCAGAAAACTGTTTCCATATATCACCCTCGTATTAGACAATTATTCACATCTCTACTTCCTCCAGGCAATCTTTCCCACATTAAAAAGACTGGCAATGTGTACATTTTTTCATACCATTCCTGAAAGGCTTTTTACTATAACCAGGCTCTCTAATGGAAGTCAGATTTCTGAGCCTAAGCTGGCATTTGCAAAGTCCACCCTCTGTGAGACCAACTTGCCCGAGTTCATATGCTGTATGGAGAATATACTGTGTAGCAAAGGCACTGATAGGAATAAGTAATTCTCCAGTGTGAGCTGTGATAATAGACTCACAGCAGGCTAGGACCTCAGTGACCTGGTTTTTGATTCTTCAGTTATTCCCATCACCATTAGCTTGCTGCTTATGGAGCAGCTGACACGCAAAGGGATGAAGTGACCTTCCTAAGGATGAGATTAGGAGGATTCTTTGTCTCAGGAAAGAGAAATGTGTTCAATAAAGACTCATCTTCAATGTTGGGGATTAAGTTCATGCTAAGAAATTCTGCAGTAAAACAGTCAAAGGAAGACAAAGTTCCTCCAGTTTGAACATCTAAGTTTCCAAATACAGAAGGTCTTCAAAGAGTCCAGAAGAATCTATTGTATTCAACAGTATGCAGGGGAAGAGTGTATGGAGTCTAAAGAACTATACTTCCCCCTCCCCCGCTAAATTGGAAATGATACCTTATGAGCAAAAAACAGATTGCTCAGTCTACCTTTCAGAAGTATCAATAAAATGATACTCTGATCTTTAAATGTATTAATAAATTGGTAAAATTCTGATACTCTAATAAAATTTCATTCTGATCACAAAAACTGTTCTGTGGAAGGAAGACTAAAAAAGAAAAAGGGATTAAGGGATAAACAAAGGTTAAAACAGAAATGATTTTAACACAAGTGAGCTCCTGGGACAGCAAAAACACAAACAAGGTAAATTCTTAACTTGTATTTAACATGAATTCTCAAGCGACTCAGATGCTCCAAAATTTAAACATACAGTAGCTAAATCATACAGGTTTTTAAAAAACCTTCTTCCTAAAGATTTTTAACTTAATGCCACTTAGTGAAATCCAAGAGAACAATTTCACAGTTTAATCATTTCTGATCTCTTTTGAACTGGACAGATGCAAGGAAAACTGCAACTTGTTGAGAACGACTTTCAAAGATGTCCTGGAAAACATCTTATTCCCGGCAGATTTTTCAAAGATATCTTCATGCACACACAAATACATACCTAAGTATCTATATAACTAAGTGTCAGGCACCAAATAGACACACGATAGAAGAAAAGTAGGAGTTACATGGCAGGACAACTTCAGCTGATAAACACAAACACTACTATTGTACCCTGTTCTGGTTATTCATATCACTTCTCTGCTAGAAAAGAAATTCCAATGAACTCCCGATATACAGACAGTCTTCTCGCTACAAAGGGACTTTTGTTTGAATCCCCCACAAGTGACAAGGTCAATCTTAACCAATCTTGACATTTCTATGGAACCTTTCCACCAAATTTTTTTCCAAGTTCAAATCATTTCCTGAAACCTATTTGAAATCCAAAGAAAACACTTTATAGATAAAGTATAGGGTAAATTCTTTAACAAATGCCATTCATGACACACATTTTCCTCAGTATTTTTCTACAAATATACTTGCAAAATCTAAAATCACAAGGCTTGATTGTGATTTAATCCACATCCTTAAAAAGTTCAACTCAGAGTATGGTAATAATATACTGAATTAATATTTAAAACTGTGTTCACCTGTATTCCTAGCATATGGAAAGTGATTTCAGAATTTTTTTAATAAAACCATATTTTCACAGCTTTTACACAAAGTTGACATTTTCAAAAGTTAAAACATTTTACCATGGGGTTTCTCTGTATTTACATAAGTAACTAAGGGATAAAGAATTCTTTCATTTAAGTCCTAAGAAAGACTTGCAAACTCATTTTTTATGAAAGTTTATTTTGGAAACATTAGTTTTTCAAAGAAGTAGAAGATTATAATCTGAATTCAGACAGCATTTCCCAAACAAGCATTTTCTTTTCGTCCTTGGAGTTTACTACAAGCGACTTGGATGTCTTTTTAATTTTACTGTAGTGTTGCATGTTAGGGCATCTGATGAGATAGCAACTATGTAGGGCACTTCTGTAATCAACTGGCTTATTTCTAGAGAATATTGCAACATTTCAACCATGGAGACACATTCAGAGACTGCTTATGGTAAAGATAACTGGAAAACATCCCTCACTTAGAGAACACTATCCACAGGGAAATGACAAGCCAATGACATCTATGATATGCCTCGGAGCTGTGTCAGAAAACTAGATGCTCTTTGCTTTTAAGGTCTCCATATTCTAAGGGGTCAAAGACATTCAAATTGAGAATGTGTCTCATCACTCTCCACGACTAGCTTCATGGGTGATATAAATCAAAAAGAGCAAATCCTAATATTTTTCCAGATGAGTAATCCTTAGCAGAAGCCTCAAGTGAAATTTAGTTCTTTGGGCTGAAACTTTAAACATACTTAAAATATGTGTAATTTTGTGTAAAAACGTGGTCTAGAAAAATGCATTCTGAAGAAAGAAAAAACTCACTATGAGTTTCAATTTCATTTAAGTAAATGATCTTAAATTTTCATAAAATTAATTGGGGTCTCAGTCTCCTCACCTGCAAAAGGGAAATGACGGTGCATCACAGGACACTCGAAAGGATTAAATCAGATAAAACAAGAATTGTTGGAAAAACACAAAATTGATGCCCAGAGGCTGAAAAGTAATGCACAGCAATTAGAGGCAAGATTCCACAATAAACAAGCAATCAGAAAGCTTGAAAGAGCTTGCTTTTGAAACATAATTCATCAACCATCTTCCTTGTTCTTAAATCAAGTGCTAGATTTAACTTGGCTAAATCACAAAGTTTACATTAAAATCTTTTCCATCAGCCAGAAAAACTGTGTGGTCCTGTGCTTGTTTAACTTACAACTGGCAAAGTCAAAAATCCATGTAATGGTTCAAAATCCACAGTTGCAAATGCAGTGCAGATGAAATACAGCAACTAAAACCCAGCCATTGTTTCTTTTTCCACGAAGTTCTACCCTAGTTTAAGATTGATAACTGCTAGTGACTAAGCTTGGTAACACTTTCGTCTGTCCCAACCAGGATCGTTAGCCAAGTTTAAATCTCCATGTGACAACTCAGAATCCACAGGCTCTTGGAGCTTGCAAAAGCAATGCAAAAAGGCAAAAAAGCACATAATGGCCCAAATGTCTGTAAAAAATAACCAGGAGAACAGCCTGGTTGGCAGCTGGAGCATGTCAGGGCCTGTTTTAAAGCCCTGGTCCAAGGAATGTACTACAAACAAGCAAACACCAGTCTGGGAAGAAGCAAATAGCTCAGTTTTTAATCCTAAGTCATGATTAACACACTTTATGATTAGGGAAGAATTCATTTATTTTGAAATCATTCAATGTCAAAATAAAGATGATCACTACATGTTGCAAAGCTCGCCATAACCGTCTTGAATTACAAACATGCACACCATTGCCCAAGAGCCTTTACAAAACGAGACCCGTTCTTTAACCTAGTCCTAGACCAACGCCGTCAGAGGCTAATACAGAGAGAACGTACAATATATACCAAAGTCAATAAATACAAAATCTAGAGATATTTCAGATTACCAGATTAGAGGATCAAAATGACAATAACAATATCAACAAAATCATTGCTATTTGAGAGCTTACCAAGTGTGGAACTAAGCCCTCTACATGTATTATCTCATTTAATTCTATACCAACCCAAGGAGGTTAGATATACTATTATCCCCACTAGACATCAGGAAACACTTAAGATTTACAGTTAATAAGTACTTGCCTAACATATTACTGAAATGGCTATATATATATATATTAATTTTTATTTATTTTTTACATTTTGGCTGTGCCACGTGACATGTAGGATCTTAGTTCCCCGACATGTGGGATCTTAGTTCCCCAGGGATCGAACCTACACCCCCTGCAGTGGAAGCCAGGAGTCTTAATTGCTGGACTGTCAGTGAAGTCCCAAAATGGATATATACTTTAAAGTTTGAGGCTTTATCTGTGCTGGACACCTACAAAGCTTAATAATAATAACCAGTTTGAATATAAATATTCTAGTTGAAAATTATGTTACTTAACTTGAATTAATGCCAGTCACCATTTGACAAGAATAGCGTGAAGGTAACACATATGCCTGGTTGCCAGGGTTCCAAAAGGAGAGTTAGGGCAGAAGCCTTCAGGTGTCAACAATCAGTATATCCTTGTTTCCTGTACACTGGCCACTTCCTCACCTGGGGCTGGGTCTCCTGAATCTCTTGATCTAGTGTTCATCTATTTTGCCCCACTGCTGGGTTGAAGCAAGGTATCCTCCAATGGTGTGGAGCCAAAAAAGGAATCTGGGCTCTGACTACTGCTCAAATAGGCTGTGACAAAACTCCTGTTTATAGTCACACCTTTACTCCAACTTCATCAATTCCTGCACCTTCCAGAGGTGCTGGGTTTAAATCTTGTTCCTTCTTGGCTTTCTTCAGTACCAATTTAAACTTTCTCAGCTTACCTGAAGTAATCACTGAGAGTCTTTATGCTTTTTTAGGTTTCAAAATATCATTCATTGCTGATATCTCTTTCTTGTTTTTGTTTAATTTTTTAAAAGCTTTTGTGCCTTTGTGCATTGACTATCCCATCATTTTTAATGGGATATCAGAAGGGAATAAATGTTAGAGCACATGGCTATTCAGTCATCTGCCTCCCATTAACTTTTACAAAGACTTTAGATACCCTCCCTGTTTTTTTCAGTCTTAACTAAAAGGACTGGATCTATTAATAAAATATTTGGGGGCTCCCTGCCAGTCCAGTGGTTAAAACTTCATGCATCCACTGCAGGGGGGCTCGATTCCTGTTTGAAGAACTAAGATCCTACATGCCGTTCAACATGCAAAAAACAATTAAACTTTAATAATACATAAATATTTGTTGTCTTTATGCCTCTACTTGAAATGATACTTAAATAATGACTATTTATTACTTCAGACACTGGTTACTGGTAAAAGCTGAATAACATGGACTAAAATACCCACATTATTGTAGAGTTCTTGAGGTGAATTTCAAATTAATTTCTTTGTTGATTCATCTCAGAATAGAGAAAAAATCATCATAAAAGTAACTTCTGAATGTCACTGTCTCAAATGTCAGCTAAAGACGTTTGGTTTTAGAAAGAATAGTTTTTCTGTTACATCTGTGAAATCAGGCAATTGCTTTAGTTACCAAAAAGCTTTGTAAAGTTGGTACCAAATAAAGTTGGATACTTTACTTATACAAACTTATACTGGATATTGCGGAAGCAGAGAACATTTTGCTAATGAAAAACAATGGCAATAACCATTACTTCAGGGCAAAACTTAAACAGGTTCTACAACATAAGGAATTCCATATTCTCTGGCCAAGTTAAATTTAATATGTTTTTCTTTTAAAATTTAGCTTTATGAACTAGTCAGGAAAGATGAAATGCTAGTATTAATACCACAAAACTTTTGATAGTTTACTATCGATGCCTTCAAGTTGACAATTTTAATTACCAAATAGAGAAAACACTGCACAATATAGATACATTGTGCTGTTACTCAAGTAAAATGTCATTTCTGTACAATATAGTCATTTTATAAAATAATATTGAAACATGCATTTAACAGTATCCAGGGTTCCATGATATTTTAATTTTAATATAATCTGATTAAAATTAGCGAAAAGAATCTTCTGGAGAAGCAACTTCTGGGTGAGTTCCATTTTGTCTGTTTACTATTACTGTAATTTACTTCTCCACACAAAGCAGAAACTGGAGAATCTGGCATTAGCTGCTCATTATATGTTGGGAACAAATTCAGTTCCTCAGGATACAAAAGCACATTGATGGATATTTTTATTTTACTCAGCAGAAAATGAAGACAGCATAGTTTTAGCTTTCAATTGCTTCCCAAAGAAACACTAATGTTTTAACTTTGTAATGAGAACACGAAAAACCAGCATGTCTCAAAGTTCTTTAGCAGCATATTTTTATAGGTTACAAATAATAGTATATATTATTATTGAAAAATGCAAATGAAATATTGTTAGCATAACCTAGACATTTAGAATGAAAACTCAGAATTAAGATTGAAAACATATTGTGTTATAAAAAATCAAAGAGAGTTTCATTTATTCTTCATTTTGCAGAAAACTTTAATACAGACGACCTTACTTAGTTAGACCTTAACGCCATAGCAGTGGGGTTAATAATTTAGTCTTACACAAAAGGCAATTTCCTTTTCTGACAGTATCAGTCTTTTACCATCAATAGAGCATAAACTTAGAACAAGTGGAATTAAGATCATATTCTGTCCCAAATTCATGTAATCATACTTTTTCTATTAATACGGCATTTATCTATAAATTATTCTAAATGAACAGATATGTGAAAGCAGAACCCCCCGCCCCCCAAAAAATCAAAAAAGTTGAAAGTGTTAGTTGCTCAGTCGTGTCCAACTCTGCAATCCCATGGACTGTAGCCTGCCAGAATTCCTGTCCATGGAATTCTCTAGGCAAGAATACTGGAGAGGGTTGCCATTTCCTTCTCCAGAGGATAAGGATGTATACAAACAGACAAAGTATATACTACATGTGACGTTTAATAATGAATTAAGCATTCATTTCTAAACAAAAGATATCTAGGTACTACAGTTTTTCATAGGATGTTTAGGGGTTTAGGACATCTTTGGGCCTCAAAAGACAGAGAGACCATGAATCCAGGGAGATTTCATGCATCTGAGTCAGAGGGAAATGGGCACAGTCACAGGTAGAAGGAAGTAGGTCCACAGCGGGGAGGTCAAAGACTCTGCTTTAGCACTGACCAAGGACATACTGGGACAGGATTTAGCTCTAATCATCCCAAGAAAAAGAAAAAAGCACACTCTTTGTAGGAGGGGTCAAATACAAGACCAGTGGGGTTCCAACTGCCACCCCACACCTTTCAAGAAGGTTACAAAGCAAACAGCTGCCTGGCCTGTGGCACTGACACAGGGGATGACAGGTAGGCATTAAAGAGAAGGGCAAGTCCTCCACAGTCAAGGGGCTTGAGAAAGGTCCATGCAGTGCTTCTCACCCTATCTGCTTCCATTCTGCCCCACCCTCCAGGTTCCTTAAATGTTTCTGTGCCAAAACTCTGACCATGGTTTTCTTTTTCTCTATCCATGCTTCTCAAGGAGGACACAACTAGCATTTGGGTGGGACAATTCATGCTTGTCTGGGGGCAGTCCTACTAACATGTCTGGCACTTTCAGCCCCCATCTACTAATGCCAGTACAGTCCCAAGGTCCCTGGAGCAAGCAAAATTACATTCTGAATGCCCCAAGGAGGCAAATACAACGAGCACCACCACTTCAAAACCAATGCTACAAGCTCTGGTTATCTCATTCAAACCCACAGCGCCAAGAACGTACACAACTCAAATCTACATCTTGTGTCAAGATTTTCCTGGATTTCTAATCTTTTTCTCCTTTCAACTAGACATCTTCCCCTCATGCTCCACAGTTATTTTGAGCTTGCCCCAAACTGAATTCCCTTATCCCCCTCAATAAGCCCCAACCTGCTTTTCTTACACTCTGGCTAATAAAACCATCATTCAAGGTCAACGAGGCAGAAACTGAGAGGCAAACAAAATTCTTCCTCTTTCTCGCCAAGTTCTCAGGATTATAAATTCTAAATATCCCTCATGTCCCTCCTCTTAGGACTGCTATCAGATTCCCATTATCTCTGGCTGTGTTTTGCAATGACCCCAAGTTTTTCACCATCTTCACCTCCTCTCTAATGTAAACACTGTACTACTATCATCTCCCAGGTCACCAGTTCACTTCCCAACTAAATTACTCATTGTACCCACCAAGCCTTCAGGAAACAGAAAAAAATCCTCTGCAGGAACACAAAAGCCTTCACCATCTTGTCTCATCCTCACCTCTGATTCTCACCAGGGGCTCTAGGCCCACAACCTTTACCTTGACCTAAATCCGCCCATCTGGGGGAAGCACCCTACTCTAGGATGCCTCTGCACACACACTGGGGAAGCTCCACTGGTAACCACTGACCAGTGAGGACCAAGAGCCACAGGGCAGATGCTTCCCAGCTGAAATGCTCTAGAACCCAGGCATCTGGCAGAATAAGAGGCTCCACATGTATTGACTGAAATGAACAATTCTTTATATAGAAAATTCAGTAGGAATATCCACCGACAAATGCACACACCCAGAATCAGAATGATCTTGTCCTTGTCTGTTTTCATATAACGTCATCTTACACAGAAGGGCTTCTTGGTGACACTTACTGGCAAACAGTGAAGAACTCAAGCAATTATAAGGAGGACCAGACATCACACTATTGAGTCAAATGCTGAGCATGCAGTGATCTTAGCCTCCACTAAATATCCCACTACCTAGAGCTACAATTTTTCATCAGGTCAAAGTAAAGCAATGAAGACAGTCTTGATTATGCCACACTTAATAATGCCACCCGATCAGTAATCAGTTTAGACACTGTTCATTTGTTTATTCAAGGAGAAAAATGAAAATTTTACAATTTCTTAAGACTGGAAACTCTTTCATGGGTAGCACACTGAGAGTCACTCTTGGAGCCCAAACGCTGGAAATTCAACAAGCAGGCATTACATAATGAAATAGGTTTTGTAAATCTTCTGAGCACTTCGAATTTTAAAAGGGCCATATTTAAGACTTCCCTGGTGGGTCCAGTGGCTACAGTTCTGCATTCCCAATGCAGGGGGCCCAGGTTCAATCCCTGGTCAGGGAACAAGAGTTCACATGCTGCAACTAAAGATCCTGCATGCCATAATTAAGACTCAGCACAAGTGAAGTTGCTCAGTCATGTCCGACTCCTTGCAATCCCATGGGCTGTAGCCTACCAGGCTCCTCCGTCCATGGAATTTTCTGGGCAAGAGTACTGGAGTGGGTTGCCATTTCCTTGTCCAGAGGATCTTCCCGATCCAGAGGTCGAACCCAGGTCTCCCACGCTGCAGGCATATGCTTTACCGTCTGAGCCACCAGGGACTCAGCACAGCCAGATAAAAAAATAAAAATAAATTGGGGAAAAAAAAACGCTGTATCTAAAATGAATGTTTCAAACTTAAACTCTTGTAATGTAAGATAGTATGATACAGACATAGGATTACCATGTAGAAGCTAATCATTCTTAGTTGAAATATAACAAGAGATTAAATTACATAGGTAGGCATCTCTCCAAACTAAAATACTGCATTTCAAATAAAAACAGAACAAAAAATGGAAAGGATAAAGATGTTTCTTTTTTATCATTTAATGGAGGTTGAAATGTTTTTGTTTTAAAAATGAAAAATAGACAAAAAATGTCCAGAATAGCCTCTTATTGTAAGTTACTATCAAAATGAAAACATTTAGATTAAATCGTTGAGATTTAAATTTTGTCAGGGAAATTAAAATAATAAAATGTTCATCTATAATTGAAATGAAATTACTTATTTCAGGGTTAACCAATTATGGATTTTTTAATCTCCATTTTATAACTAAATTGGAGAGGTTCAGAAACCTTCTCAAGCCTAACCTACTACCTGCTGGGGCCCAGGCTCTTTCTGAACCACGCTTTGATACACGAGCAGTGCTATCGAGGCCCAAAGACTCTAGGACCCAAAACATCCTCCGTTCGAGAACTGCTGTTACTCAACAATCAGAATTGACCAGCAGCTTTCTCGAGAGCCACTGATAGGCTGTGAGAAGCGGACTCATACCCACACAATTCAAAGAACAACTCCAAAGAGGAATAAAAACGTGCACCGTGGTTTTCAGAAAATAAATTCTAATTAAAATCATGACTTACATGTTATAGTTATCAAAACAGTAATAATTCTGTGTAGCGATATAACTAATATAGAGATTTATCATCATAGTTAAACCAAAGTACAAGTTAAAACGAAAGAGACTCATTTTGAAATCTGAACATCTGTCGAACCAGGACACACTCTCTAAGGCTCTTGTTTTGCTCTCTTCACTAAAAGGAGAAAGATTTTTCATTTTCTCTTAACAAAAACGGCAAGAATGGTGCCCCCCAAAAAAAGCAGTGAGCTGAACACAAGCAACAACTCGGCTTCTAAAAGAGGACTTTCCAAGCTGCAGTGCATGTCACCACCAGCACACCACAGGCCTCTCCTCTCTACGGTTCAACAGGTCCTCTGAACATGTATTTTTTTTTTTTTTTTAATAAATTTATTTATTTTAGTTGGGGGCTAATTACTTTACAATATTGTAGTGGTTTTTGCCATACATTGACATGAATCAGCCTGAACATGTATTTTTAAGTATCCATGTCAGACACAAGATTGCCAAGATCTTTTCTTGTGGCAGAATCTGGCTGCGGAAGTTGTATAACTATCATAAAATACTAGGAGCACTCATTGATCTGACCACGAATCCCATCTCTGCAGTAGCCCAAACTCACACACTAACCTGTTCATCACGGGACGTTCAATCCTGTAGTTCGAAAGGAAAATCTATGATACCTGCACACCGAGATGGAGCCAGAATACGTTTGCATTACCATCACTGCCTACCTGGCTCTGCCCTAAAGTGACAATGAACAATGTCCAGATTCACAAAGGGTATTCACCCCCTTGTAGCAGGTCCAGTCTTTGTGGGCCCTGAAGCCTATACAGTCTGGAGGCCCTCTAAGAAGAAATCAGGCACTATAGCAAATATGTAAAAGATGCCCTTGCAAAGTAAGCAGCCTTAAAGCTTAAGCTTCACAAGTTGAACGATAAGCCCACCTTTGACTCAACCATAAAAAATTGCCAACATTCAAACCATTCTGACCACCCAAAACAGCAACTTTGCAAGGCTCAGTTTAGTACACCGCTGCACAAGGCTCCAGTACAGGCTATGTAGTTCCCTCAGGACAGAAGAGTTCACAACGGAGGTACAAACTGAGCTTCCTGCCCTCATTAAAAATATAATAATAATGAAAGTTCTTCTAACAGTGCTTATGGAAAGTGAAACAGGGAAAACCTACAGAAATCATTATGGACACTATGACTGCACTTTAAAAATAATATATACGTTATCTTAACAAAGCAAGAGTGTGAAAATGTAAACAAATAATTTTTGTATTTAAATGTTATGATCATGAATTACTTTTTTCTTTTCTAACTAAATGTTGTTATATTACTGGCAAAATTAAAAAGGAAAAATAAAAGGGATAAAGGAGAAGTAGGGAGAAAAACACGGAATATGGAGACCTCAGATACAAACATCTGCTGTGTAGATTCATTACACACTTAGCATCTATTTACACATCAGCAACTTGAAACAGACCTTAAAATTTACCTCAAGCGACAAAGATAAAAGCCAACTGATCAAATGAGAGGCTTCACACCTCTCCTTTTTAGAGAACCCAGATGTTTGTTAGTAAGGAATTATCTAAAGGCAAATGAAAGTGAACTTACTTTTTGCTTGCCTCACAGACATCTGTAATATTGGAGAAAAGATGGTGACTCTCGGTTTTGGTCATTGTATCACTCAGTGCTTTAGAATTTTTAAACATTCGTATCAAGATCTCCAAACTGAGTAAATATGAATGTTCGGAGGATATGACTTCAAAAATAGCCTGAGAAGGAGGAAGAAGAAATGAGTTATTAATTCTTTCAATTAAAGAATTAAATCGAGCTCTCATAATTCTGCTATAAGAATAACAGTATCTTTAAAAATGCAAAACTGTAAGTATATTAAAAAAAAGTATATTACCAAACTACTGTCTTTATATAAGGCACATATACCCAAATTTTGAGAAGCAGAGTCACTGCCTAGAGTGTAAATAGGAAAAAATGAAAGCATTTGGCATCCTGAGGTCACGTTTTGCCAGAGGGCAGAATCTCCCAGAGGAAGCTAGGGCAGGTCGTAAAATCTCAGGGTGACATTCATTAACCTTTGGGGTCATCTCCTCCAGCTCTGATTTCAAAGCATGCTGTTCTGGGACAGTGAAGATTTATGGACCTCCCTTGGGATTCAGAGACAATTTCTCACAAATCCATTTCTTTCCTCCCTTGTGCGTCCTTTCTCTCCCTGTGTTTTAATTCAACTAATTTGTAGTTAATATGAGCAAATATTCTGGGTGTATTAAAGAGCATGACTGGACCTACCCTCAAAAGGTTCTTATCAGCCACAGGAATTCTTTTATATAAACTCATACAATCGAAAGTAATTCTGTCCAATAAGCCACCCTTTCTGCTCTCTTCAGTGTCTCAAGAAGGAGTGAAGGACCCTCAGCAGAAACTGTTGGTGTCAGGCACACAGTGGTGGTTCACCTGATAAGCCTTCATCAACAATGAAAAGCCAACCCACATATGTGGAGAGATACCAATGCCCTGTGTAAGGAATTCATCTCCAGCCTTAACAAAATCAGATTCTCCTAGAATCGCCAGGCAGAGAGAATTCCTCCTCAGGGAGGGGTGGTGAACATCCTTGCAGGCTTGAGATTTCCATCCTTCCTGGAGATCTTCCCTAATAACAGAGCCATCATCACCTTGGCCTCCGGGGCTCCTCCCCTTAGCGCTTGGCCCAGAGGGATCCAGAAGAGTCTCCTTATAAGAACTAATGCTCCAGCTGAGGTCAGGTGGGAGCAGGCAGGCACAGGCAGGTGGACCCCGCTGCTGGTATGTGGGCCATACTCTCTAATACTCTGTAAATCAGGTTAGTGGTGCTAATCTCATTGTTCACCTCTATTCTTAGCATCCATAATCATTTAGGTAAGTCTTACTTCAATGTGCTGATCTAACCCTGGTTGTGTTCCAGGGACTTTAAGTGATATAACCATCTAATGATTATGTCATTAGATGTAAAGACAAGGACTTTAATAAGAGTTTCATTTAACTTGTATCTTGTGTGATTCTATTCAATTAATAAAATTATCCCCAAGAAATGTAATACAGACTAAAGAAAGTTCCCTCTTTCTGACCAAAAATAATGGATTTCAGGTTGGTGATGGATATGGTGCCTTGGAATGATTAAAAACATTTTAAAGCAGAGGCTTTTGTAATCAAATTCAAAATGTGAAGATTCAAACAAACTGATATGATAAACTATACAGAATAGATCACAGGAAAAGATGAGTACGTGGTAGTTTAATATAATACGTTTAATGTAATAACTCAAAACATCCTGCAATAAAAACATCAACTACTTAAAGGCAAATCACATTAGATCTGTTAAAATATCTGTATAAGAACAGAAATAAATCATAATTAGATTTGCTATCATTACATTTTTATATCACAAATCTGAATAAATATTCTCAAAATGTAATGAAATAGATTTAATGAAATGATAATAGATGTAATGAAATAAATATTCTCAAAATGAAATGGAATAGATTTAAAAGAAAAGAAATATTCTAATGGAATCAGGACCCTGGAGAAGCTCTTGAGCTGTTTATGCCACAATGTTAACAGTAAAAAAAAAAAAAAAGTACTGCCTACTGTCCATCATTAGGAGAACATATTTTCTTTAGAAGTATTTATAGAATAGAATACTATACAGTGGTTTGAATAAATGACCTAGCTTAATATGTCTTTACATGGATAAATCTCAAAAACAATGTTAAATGTAAAAAGCAGTCAAAGCAGTCAACCAAAACATACGTTCAGAATCATATCATCTATCTACATCTTAACAAGCACACACAAACATATGTACATAAATAGATGTAATACATGAACAGATGGATACACATCAATCCATAATTATAGTTGTCTCTAGGGAGGAGAGGAAAGGAATGAAAGGAGAAGAATGCAAGTCTTCTATTTTATTGAAAGTCATATTCTCTTTATAAAAATTAGAAAAATTATAAATGTAATAATTTTTAAAATTTTCTGTGATGTATACACCAATGTTATAAACTATTCTGATTTTTTTTAAATAGTCCTATAATTCACCCTTATATTTTTGTGTTATTGCAAGCCAATGAAATAAGAAAGGGGTACTTCATGTCCTCTATGGAATTTATTTATATGCATGTATATGCCTAAGCTTATTTATCTCCAAACTCATAGACATAAGACAGAAGGAAAGTGCTTTGAGAATTTCAAAATATTATTACAATGAGCAATTTTCTTAAGCTGTATTTACTAAATTTCAAGTTAGGAAACTATTGCTATCTGTTCTATTTTTTATTAAGCAAACTTGTGTTTTGGTATAATTTTAGATTTCTAGAAATCTTGCAAAGAGGGTTCCGAGTTTTTCCACTATCATCCTTTTTCAGTTCCAGAATCTAATTAATGTCTTTTCCATTTTTCAACATATTTCTTCCAGTGTAAATAGTATACCTGAACTAGGTGCTTTGTTAAGTTAAAATGACATTTTGTTTTTAGTTTTTGTTTGCTTAATCACTCAGTCATGTCCAACTCTTTGCAATCCCATGGACTGCAAGGTCCTCTGTTCATGGGACTCTCCAGGAAAGAATACTGGAGTGGATAGCCATTCCCTTCTCCAGGGGATCTTCCTGACCCAGGGATTGAACCTGGGTCTCCTGCATTGTAGGCAGATTCTTTACTGTCTGAGCTACCAGGGACTAGTTGCTTTGTTAAATTAAAATGACATTGGGATATTTTAAATTTTCTTTTTTGGGAGCTTAAATGTAATTTTATTTGACAATAATCACATAACCTTTTTGTAAAAAAAAGAAAAGAAAATGAATACGCTGTCAAAGGAAAATGCTCAACAAAACAGGCACCCTGAGAACCCTAAAGAATCTGCTTGGTAGAAAATACACCTTTTGGAACTTCCCTGATGGTCCAGTAAGACTCTGTGCTACCAATTCAGGGGACCTGGGTTCAGTTCCTGGTCAGGGAACTAGATTCCACAAGCTGCAACTAAGATCCAGCACAGCCAAATAAATTAATTAAAATTCAAAAAAAAAAAAAAATACCTCTTGTCGCTTTCTTTCCTCCTGGCTCACTGTCTGAGATAATCCATTTCTTTTCACCTAGAGTAAAAAACAAAATAAAGTTGAGCTCATTTACTTTCATAAACAACTTCTTTATTATGTAAGGCATAATTCTATGTCCTTCAAATATGAATTAACTGCAAAATGCTGAATTCAGTATATATTAATTTTGAGTCTCATATCCCTCAGATGACATTTAATCACATTAATAAATTAGCATAGTACAACATTAAAGGAATGAAAAGTGTCTAGAACACTACCCAATGGGTTTGAGTTAATTTGTTCTGGTCCTACTTCTGGCTATTCCTAAAATACTTATGAAATTAATCTCCCAATTCATAAGTGAAGAAGTCCCTGATAATAAAAGAAAGGAAGACACTGCCCTAGGAGTTTACTGCCCAGAAACCCTGGTCAGTAATATGGTGTCTTTATTACATTGAAAGTGTAATTTTAACACTATGTGAACACTGTGTGAAAACAGACTCAATGGAACACCAATGCTCTTTACAAAAACCCAATCAAACAAGAAAACACAGTCTTCTTGGCCCAATTTCAACAGGTTGTTGGGCATATTTAATTTTGACAAATAAAGATGTTAATCTGATATTCTTTGATGAAGCAAGAGTATCTGCAAGAACCAGGAATGCCAGTACCATACTTGGAATAATGCAGTTGTGTCCCTAGTTGAATTCCGAAGTCCTTATCTCAACTGCCACACATTTCTACTTGATTGCTGCTGCTGCTGCTGCTAAGTCGCTTCAGTCGTGTCCGACTCTGTGCGACCCCATAGACGGCAGCCCACCAGGCTCCGCCGTCCCCGGGATTCTCCAGGCAAGAACACTGGAGTGGGTTGCCATTTCCTTCTCCAATGCAGGAAAGTGAAAAGTGAAAGTGAAGCCACTCAGTCACCCACCAGGCTCCTCCATCCATGGGATTTTCCAGGCAAGAGTACTGGAGTGGGTTGCCATTGCCTTCTCCTTAGTGGAATATAAAAACCATGATGACAATATCCACCATCATCCATTAAAAACATACGGAGATTTTACATTATTCTTCTTTCGCCTTGAAAACCCATTTCTATGTCAATTTTCCCTCCAAATTTCCTGATATAATTCTGTGTCAGAGTATTTAATTAGTCACTCTAGCATATTTAGGGCATAGGTTTTTACATTTAATTTTCTAAAATTTCTTGTGATCAATGAGCTTTAAGTATAAAGACTCTTCTGGACTGTATAATCACTACAAACACCATTAATAATCCATAATCAAAATGATGCAATTATTTCCAATTTCAATGCATTAAGCACTAAAA
The DNA here is from genome assembly GCF_054371585.1 of Giraffa tippelskirchi. Taxonomy (NCBI): domain Eukaryota; kingdom Metazoa; phylum Chordata; class Mammalia; order Artiodactyla; family Giraffidae; genus Giraffa; species Giraffa tippelskirchi. The sequence continues at coordinate 124,187,901 of NC_137276.1, read as the reverse complement.
GTAAAATTTTACTGAGAATGCAACTGTGAGTGAGACGGGGGTGGGGGTGTATGGTGGCTTCATTAAAGGAGGCTTTGCTGAAACCAATATTTCAAATTGACCCCATTTTTTTTGTGCTGTGATTTAACATGCTGAGACAGGGCACCAAACACCAAAGTAAGATTTGAGATGGGCTTTCTTTAGAAAAATGGCAAAAGGGGTAACTGTGAAAAGTGGAAATTGGAAAACAAAATCTGGTGTAACACTTTAACTGCAGATACACTCTCAGTTTTAGAGAAAAGAATGCCTAGGAGTTGAGGATCTCGAAAATGGTCCCCTTAAAACTATTCCTGCCCACTTCACCTGGTCTTGCTGAATGCAGGCGTCTGATGTGTACCCCAGTGTGAAGACTACTGGTATACAGTTCTTTACATGGTGGGGTCAGAGAAATAAGACAAATATGTTACTGCCTTCAATCTGGTTTTAGAAAAGATCAGAGAGCAGTACAATAGAGTAGAAAGAGTCCTAAGTCAATAGTAAAATCAACAATCATTTACTGATTGCCAGGAAATATGCCAAGTGTTTTATATCCCTGTGATCACTGAACCCTCAGAAAAGCTCTAAAAAGCCAACACTATTCTTATGCCCATTTCACAGACAGTAATAACAACTAAGACTTAGGATTCCAGATCACATAACTAATAGATAGGAAGGCCAGGATCCTCATCCAGGCGTACCAACTCAAGGGCTCCCGCTCTTAATCATGATATTATCAGGGATAGGGGACCCCCAGCTTTCCATGAAGGCACCTTACTTCTAAGGTTGGGTGATCGTCACTAATGATAATCCCTTCTAATGCCAGGTCTGCACCAAGACTCCATATGTTTGTTGTCATCCGCACATATCACGGAATGTTCTCAGCCTTATCTACCATGCTGACACTGGGTCAGCCTGTCAGCAAGAATTCATGGTTAAAAAGGCTTCTTCATACATTTTAATAAGGGAGGAGACTGGCCAAAAGAATGAAACCATTCAGAGCTGCTCCCATTTGGTTAACGCTGAGCAGGAATTTCACAGGATTTCCTGTCTGACTCAAAGCCCAGCAGATCAATATCCTGGCGCTGTGCCCACAGTCTCGGCAGGTGATGTCACCAGCAAGAATTTCCATGCCACCAGCATCTCCATCCACAGCTACTACTGAGTTCAAACCCAGAAATCTTAAGGGGAAGAAAGTAAAGCATGTGGGCTTAGAGACCTACCCAGATACAGCTAGGTCACTGAGGGATTAAGAGTACTTCATCCTATCAAAAAGAAAAAAAAAAAAAAAGACATTCCCAGCTAAAGTAGTTGCCCTTCTGAGGGAGAGGAGAAGGTAGTTTTGAAAAAGGCAAAGCACTCATACATAGAATCATCATCTTTCACCACCACTAATAAAAAATGATCAAACATTCCTTTAACCAAGAAGTCATCAATCAGAAACCAGTAGCCCATACACAACTGACCGATAAAGAAAACAAAAGGTTCTAGAAAGTACATTCTTGGGTTATAATTAAGAAAACTGGCACATTCAAGGACCCCGAAGGCCAGGTCTGGAGTTATGACAAGCCAGCTTCACCTGGCTGACTGCCAGACCACTGCTTGGGGCCCGGCTGGACGGGTTCTTCTCCGGAGCCAAGAGGAAGCTTTTTGTCCACCTGAGATCTTCCACATGCAACTCTAAATTACACAGTACCTGAGAGCAGGTGCCTGGAGGCAGAAGATCAAGAGCAGCCAAGAGGATTTCAGAGACCGAAGAATGAGGAAAATGAAACCAGAAAAAGAAGGGGAGAGGGGATATATAAGGGGGCCCCACAGAGACTGGCAGAAGACAAGTGGGAGAAAACTGCAGAGAATGAAAACACAGAGCAAAATGCCAAGTGGAAAGAAACAAGGAAAGAAGGAGGAGGAAGGGAGAGAGGGAAACGCAAGAAGGAGAAACACTGCGTGCAACGATTTTAATTAATAGTATGTATCTCTGGAAATTTTCTATTCAAAACCAATGACCGATTGCTAAACCGAAGTAAAATCACTGGTAAGCCCAGGCTTTTCTTCTGCACATGCACACAAATATGTGTGCAAAACATATGTTTACAATAATACCTACAGTTTTTACATTTACATATTTTCTGCAGTTTGCACACTTTTGCTAAGAGAATTAAAATACCAGGTTTATCACATTTCTCCAAGTGTTCTGCTTGTTTACACGTGTGGAAAAAAGAATACACCAGCTTCCAAAACGGGATTCCTATTCTGTCATCTAAAACAAAAGAAATTAAATCGCACAGGCTCTTTTTTAAAACTTTTTACATATGTATCTTGCAGTGGCAGCTCCAGCCCAGCACAAACGGGAACACACAGACTGCCAAGCAACAAGCCTTTACAGCTCTCTTCTGATCTCACTAGAACTTGCTCATTGCTTTAAATTTCCTGTTTAACTGTATCATCAATAAGTACAATTACAAATGTAGTTGAATGAAACATTAAGAACTAGACTCAGTTTGAGGTTCTTCATTTTGTACAATCTAACTGATTCACAAAACTGTTTAAATCTTGCCATGGCAGATTCTATACTCTTAGGAGAACATGTGAATATATGTCAATATTTATTTGACATATATGACATATATTCAAATAAAAGTGGATAAAAATTAATTCAAATAAAACAAAACTGTAACCCACAACTACAGTTCTAACATATGTTAAAAAATATGAATGTATATTATGTGACTTGTCAAGGCAGTAAATGCAGGGAACTCACTAATCTCATAATAGTTCTAAATTCATAATTACAAACATTTTTACTGCTGCAATTGGTATTAAAATTCTCCAACTATGATTTTTTGTAATCAACATATTTTCCAAAAATTAATGATTGGCTAAAATAAAGAACAGTAGGAGATACTTCCATCAATGGATATACTGTCTAACTGGCCCCAAGATACAGTTTTTGAAATTTAAGGTAAACTCCCCAAAGGATAGATACAAAAGTTACTCCACCTAAAATTGATGCCAAGTTAGTCTGAGAAAGACAAATATCATAGGATATGACTTATATGTAGAATCTACAAAAATTACATAAATGAACTTATTTACAAAAGAGAAACAGATTCACAAACATAGAAAGCAAACTTATGGCTGAAAGTGAAAGTGAAAGTGAAGTCGCTCAGTCGTGTCCTACTCTTCGCGACCCCATGGACTGGAGCCTACCAGGCTCCTCCATCCTGGGATTTTCCAGGCAAGAATACTGGAGTGGGTTGCATTTCCTTCTCCAGATCTTCCCGAGTCAGGGATTGAACCCAGGTCTCCCGCATTGTAGACAGATTTACCATCTGAGCCACCAGGGAACTTATGGCTACCAAATGGGAAAGGAGAAGGAGAGATAAATAAGGAATTTGTGATTAACAGGTGCACACGTCAACATAGAAAACAGATAAACAGCAAGGACCTGATATATAGCACAGGGAACTATACTCAGCACTTTATAATAACCTATATGGGAAAAGAATCTAAAAAAGAATAGATATATGTATATGTACAACTGAATCACTTTGCTCTACACCTGAAACTAACATGACATTGTAAATTAACCATGCTTCATTTTTTTTATGATTAAAAAAATAAATAAAATGGATGCCAATTTCCTTCGTGATCCTTTGCAAGTCTGAGCTTGTTAGATGACTATCTCATGAAGGAACAAGCAAGCTTTAGGTAGTAATTCCACTTCTGCACTCATCACAGCTACAGGTGTTTTCACCTTGTGAAAAACTGTGTTAAGAAAACCTAGGCAATGTTCCTTGGCCTTTGACGCCATCGACTACAGTAGGTAGTAAAAGCCAGGTTCTCTAAGTCTCCAACAGAATCCTGAGGTTGTCATGTGTAACTTAGCCTATCTACAGGATAGAGCCTGCCCTGTTAACTGTGTACAGAGCCAAGAGGAATTACCCCAGTCTCTAGGCTGATCGGATCATTTTCTATGGGGTAATTCTCTATGGGGTAAACACGGATATGACCTCAGGCCCTCTATGACTTGACATTGTTTCTATATAGATAAGATGGGTGCACATTCTTTCTCTTTTTCCCACCAGCCAAAGAAACCAGAATAGGAGGGCCTGCAAAAGACTGACCAACCAAAGAGTTGGTTAGTTATTGACCAACCAAAGAGTTGGTTATTCATCGCTTAGTGAATGGCAAAATAAAGCCCCCAAATTTTTGACTGTCATCTACATCAGGGTAACAAAACAGAAAGGACAGGACAGAAAATACCATAGTGCACTGTGTGTATTAAGGATAACTTCCACTTTGTGAAGCTTTTGTTTGAGATACACAGACACACACATCCATGAACCCACATACTAGGTTATAAGTAAAATGTATTTCTCATTATGTTAAGCTACCGATACAGACCATGGTTGCAGGATAACTCCACCACGTGTAAAAAGAAAAGTAGTCAATTAAAAATGAGATCAGATATTTATAATCCAAGTTCACTAAGGCTCCATAAAGCACTGATGTCCACTGAATACCCACTGGAGCTAAGACCTTCAAACTTAGTTACCCATTCGCTGAAAACCAGCTGGTTTATTCATGCCTCCTGGTGATCTGCTATTCATGGGCTTCTATTCTGGACAGTTCAAGTGCGAAGAGAATCAATTGCAAAGTAAAATTATACCATGGGACACAATCACTCCTAGGTCCTTTCTACAGACTTAATACAAATTGAACAGTCCCTGAATTTCCAATGAGTTAAGAGTTCTTTCACTGTCAACAACATAGGAACAGCAGCTCTCTGAGAGTATGCTTGAAGTTCCTAAAATGAAAAATTTGCCACGGGCCTGAAACACGGTCTTCTGAAAGTAGCCCCTGCATGCTGTCCTTGTCCACTGAGAAATCACTGAGACAGTGTCCACCTAAGCCACAAGCTGCCGCAGAACACCCATACCAAGGGCCAGAGATCCAGATGAGCAAAGATGAGATAACTGAGGTCAAGATGGGGACAGTGCCGTATTTTTAAGGAGGAGCAGGTACATAGACCACTATTTTTTAGAATAATGAGAGGTAGAAGACAATAGCCCATTTAATAAAATCATATGCTTAATTTAAAAAGATCTCCAGTGACATGCCAGGGACCTCATCATTTGTTCAAAAAACCAGAGCTCCTCTCTCATCTACTGTTGTTAAACTTAAAACAGTAAAATTCTATAATCTTAAAACTATAAATTCTATAAACTTAAAACTGAAAATTCTATAATCCTCACCAAAATTCTTGAATCTCAAGAAACAGCAAGCTCTGCCAGCCTCCCAGAGGTAACCTCGGATCTACTAAAACTGTGGCGAACTCAGATAAGGCAAGGCAGGGCTCGGGGCTTTGACCTTGCAATGGCCTGTGTCACCCTCTATAGTCAGAGCCAGGATTCCTGACTGAATCCCAGTTACTTCAATACAGGTATGAGGCCAAGAGTACAGACCACAAACAGCAAGGTCATTAAATAAACTGCTGTGCCTTATAGAATTTAGGAGACAAGAGTACATGTGTTACTTTGTAGCCAGTCCTTGTACACCAGCATCCTTTGTTTAGCCAAGACCTGATTCAGAGTTCTGGTTGGTTTCTCTTGTATTTCTCCAACTACTGATGTATCCAATGCTTACCATGCACCAGGCACTGTTCTTTCCATGCATCTAAACCTTCTATCAATATCACAAGAAAGGTATTACTATTGCTATTTTACAAATAAGAAAACAGAGACACAGGAAAGTTAAGTCATTGTGAGCCCTAATAAGTGGTCAAGCTGGTATTCAATTCAGGCGTGCCTGCTGCCCGCAAGGACTAATTTCTTTACCACCGCAGTGCACTGCCTTCTCACACTTCTGAATTTCTTCGAGGTGTGTGTGACCTGCAGCTACCCTTCCTTTAAACTAAGGTCCTCCCCTTGGATACCTCAGAAACTGCATCCCCAAATGAATTCTCAGCTCTTGCTCCAGAGAAAGCTAAGCTGTTGGCAGGGTGCCTGGCAATTTAACTTGTTGATTAGTCCTGACATCTGTGGAACCTCCACAAATTCCTCTCTTTGACTTGGGGCTCTCAATACCATTCACTCCCCTGTGGGCTACTGAGCCTGGACCCAGGTGGACTCAACTTCTATCCCCCAGTGAGAGAGAAACCCACTTCTGCTTTTTCTATCAGCAACCAAGGGGAGAAAATGAGATCAGGACATACATGAAAAACTAATACACAGACATAAGATAAAAAGAAAAATTGGTTTTAGGGGGAAAAGGCAATTCTATAAAATTATTTCATAAAAGATGAGCAGTTTTTAAAATTGGAATATTTAATAAAACACTGAGAAAAAGACCAGTAATAATGGTGGTGAACAATGGAGGGAGTTGGGAATGGTGGTAAAACCATAGCAACTTTCAGTCTTGTGTTCAGTTTTGTAATAAGGTGAATGTACCTGCATTACCTTCGTAATTCAAAAATGACTATTTCAAAGAACTTAATTTAAATTTTGAATTTTAAATTGTAATATTAAGAACAAACTCATGACTAACTAAGGGGAATTGGTTAAAAGAACCAAACATAAAAAAATACAAAACCAAACATCTACCTATTTGATGAAATATAAATATGGGCTTTACAAAGGTTGTTATGGAAGAAAGTTTAATGACATGAAAAGTCATTCACAGTGTTGTTAAGAGAAAAAAATGGGTTAAAAAACAACAGGTTTAATGATGAGCAAATATTTACAACATTATTAAATGGAAAATATGAGCAATAAGACAATACTATTTTATTAATTTTTGCTTAAAGGAAGAGGAAAACTCTAAATACACATTAAGAAAAAAAAGGTCTGAAAAGTTATATATCAAAATGTCAACAGTGACTACATGGGAAAGATTTCAAACAATTTTTATTTTCTTCTTTTTATCTATTGGTACTTTTTAATTTTTCACTAATAAACATCTCTTAGCTTTGGAATTAAAGCATCGCTTTTAATAAAAAATAAGTTTCAAAGTCTTCTCTCAAAAAAAAAGAAACAAAGCAAGTAGGGTAGGCAAATGGAACTGTTGAGAGATGCCAATAATACCTGTGTTTCTTAGTTGCTACCCACAGGAAAGCTCATGAGAGGTAACCATTCAGAGATAAAAGTAAGATAAAGGCAGGCAATGAGAAAGGTTTCGGTCAAGCCCAAACCAGGCAGTGGCTTATGAGGCAGTGTTGACAATGAGTGATGACAGGCAGGTGCGCAGATGGGCCAACAGAGGACAAGGCTAGAGGTGCGTAACTGACAATGACGCCGATGACACATGTTGACGGCATGAGTCAGGAAGGGGCTGACGAAGGCAGAACAGGTCTGAGGGGCTCTTCTTGCAGAAAAGGATACCTGTTTACAAAAGAGGTGCCAACATCTTTGTTGCCATTCTGTTTTTGCTTGTTATTTTTGTCAAGTGGCAGATGGATAGGAATGATCGCTTCCAAACAGTAAATTCCTTAGAACAACACTGACACTGAAGTTAGTTTCTTAGATTTGCAATACAATCTAAACTTGAGCCAAACTGGTTTCGGAAAAGTGGGTACTAAGGTGAACTGATGTTTTACATGCAACGTTCAAAGCATGTCATGATCCCACTGGACAGGAATTACCTTATTACATGGAGGAGATTTGAGAAACAGGCATAGAATTACCAATATTCTCCCATTTACCCATATCTCAAGTTTCATTTTCAATTCAATTATTTAAGCAATTATTTTATACTTCTATTGTTTTCATTTTTGACTCTTCACCCATCTAGCTCATCTAGTTTTAGCCATAATCTCTAGAGAGCACTTTCCTGACCTTTACTGCTTTCCATGACATCTATCTGTGTCATTCATTTCTGCATTTTGCCCTACATTCTTTCAAAAACATCACTTAGACCTTTCGTTTCTATTGTCTCCTAAACTAGCTTCTAAATTCCCACAGAGTAGGTACTGGCTTTAGGTTTGTTTTGTTTGCCCCATTCACCCCGATGAATTTTGGAGTCAGATACTAGCGTTTTCAAACTACAAACTTATAATCGCTTAGTGAATGGCAAAATAAAGCCCCCAAATTTTTGACTGTCATCTACATCAGGGTAACAAAATAGAAAGGACAGGACAGAAAATACCATAGTGCACTGTGTGTATTAAGGATAACTTCCACTTTGTGAAGCTTTTGTTTGAGATACACAGACACACACATCCATGAACACACATACTAGGTTATAAGTAAAATGTATTTCTCATTATGTTAAGCTACCGATACAGACCATGGTTGCAGGATAACTCCACCATGTGTAAATTTCCACTAGATAGGTCAGTCATGTCACTTTACACTCTCAGTTCAGTTCAGTCGCCCAGTCGTGTCCAACTCTTTGCGACCCCATGAACCGCAGCACGCCAGGCCTTCCTGTCCATCACCAACTCCCTGAGTTTACCCAAACCCATGTCCATTGAATCGGTGATGCCATCCAGCCATCTCATCCTCTGTCGTCCCCTTCTCCTCCTGCCCTCAATCTTTCCGAGCATCAGGGTCTTTTCCAATGAGTCAACTCTTCGCATGAGGTGGCCAAAGTATTGGAGTTTCAGCTTCAACATCAGTCCTTCCAATGAACACCCAGGACTGACCTCCTTTAGGATTCACACGTAAAAGAAAAGCTGTACTACTCAGATTCCGCAGAAGCTGCAGCCCAAATGGCCAGATTTCTCATCATGTGGGAGGTCAAAATGGATTGGAAAAGGGCTGGTTAAGCACCTGATCAAATAACAGTAAATATTTAAATGACCTATTTAAGTGTGTGTGTGGTGGGGGGAGGGGGGGCAGGATTAGTGTCTAAGTCTATATGATTCTCTCTTAAGAAACTCAACTGGTAGCTATCCATGGAAGCTGAAAGGGTAACATGAGGAGGGCCAGGACCATGCTAGGTAACCTCAAGTCTAAGTTACAAGAACTCAGAAACTTTGAGTGTGCAGGAGCTCTCAGGAGAGCAGACCAGGCAAAAAGGGAAAATGAGAAGACAGCCAATAGGCCACTTCTGAGATGGAGTCACATTATTGGCCAAGTACCTGATGGAAATGCGGTTTCTGCTCTTTCAGGGCCCTAGGTACATGTCCATTATTTAGAGAAACTCGACAGGCTCTGTTCCAGGTAATCTCAAGACCATAAGAAAAACAGCAGGAGAGTAACCATATTTGTCATCTCAGAGTCTCAGCTGCCTCAATATATGGTGGAGAAACAGCAGTCACCCTCATGGTATTGTCACAAGAATGATATAAGCTGAGTGAAATGACCTAGTCCAATCCCCGGAGTACAGTATCCTCTGCAAATACTGGGTTCATACTTCACCTACATGTAAAAAAAATTAATATCATGATGATCCAATAACAGGTCCCAGAGCTACAGCCACCCTGCAAGTCAGTCTCTACACTGTCTGCTCACACTGAGACCAGCTGAGTATGAGTTTAGCAGACAGCAGCCATAAACCTTTGTATATCACTAACAGAAGCAGGGTTTCCTGCTGCCCCAAATGGGAACTGTTCCATTTTTATTATTGCAGTCAGATGAGTAGTAGAGTTTATCTCCTACACCAAAGGGGAAAATAATCTGCAATTTCCTTTCACTGGCAACAATACTTCCTTCTGCAGAAGCTGTCCACTGGCTATATAGTCCTTATGCCCCCAAATAACAGATATACAGGTAACAAATGCCAAAATGATCCTAAGACAGAAGAGTACAGATTAATCATGCAGAAAATCAACAGGCTTTAAGTATTCTGGATAAATCAAACAAATTTAGAAACAAACTTTTAAGCACTAGCTCCATATTTATAGATTTGGTAGTAATTTCGATGGTGACAATTTCTGTATTCAGTCATCATGGAGACAAATCACTCTGTGGATGTGGAACGGCCCCATCACTGGACCAAGAGAAGAGACACCCCAAGGGGACATCTTAAGGTCAAGAGGGCAGACACAAGAATCTGATGGATGATTTCCACAAGACCAAGCTTAGCACTATAGAGCCCTTCCCCATAGTTACTCAGAACTCCTCAAGCAACTGAGCTGGGACTTTCCCTGGTGGTCCAGTGATTAAGAATCCACCTTGCAATGCAGGGGACCTGGGTTCAATTCCTGGTCAGGGAACTAAGATCCCACATGCCGTGGAGCAACTAAGCCCAAGCACCACAACTACTGAACTGGCACACCACAACTAGAGTTCATGAGCCTCAACGAAAGATCCCGCATGCCGCAACTAAGACTGAATACAAATAATACATAAAAAAGTAAAAGTAATGGAGCCTTCTTTCCTTTTACTTAATTACACTGTATTCCTACAGACTCCTATTGTTGTTAAATGCATCCCATTGACCTCCCCAAAAGAAATTATCAAGTGGAGGACAAGGCTGTAATGTAATTTGATTTCATAGTATGCAAACACCTAACATAGGTAGTTTTAAACTATGAAGATACCAAATTTCCTAATGTAGCAAAGACATTTATTAAATCCAGGATGTAGCCAAGAAAATGTCAAGAGCTTTTCTTTTAAAATAAAAATTAAAAACAGCCTGCACATAGTCCCTAAATAGGAAACTTTCTGGCTATTTTAACTGCTGGGTAGCTTTCTGTTATTTTCACTTATGGGATTAGGTTTTGTCTTCATTCATTCACTCATAAATTCATCACAGATTTACTGCAACCCTACTGTAATTCAGGCACGGTTTCATGTGCTAGGGATATAATAGAGAATATAACAGACAAAAATCTGCCTTCATGCAGTTTTTATTTCAGTGGGAAAATATGGACAATTAACAAGAAAAGTAAATCACATAGTATGTTAGAGGGGTAAGTGTCAGAAAGAGGATAAGAAAAGTTAAGGAGGTGGTAGTGAAAGAGTCATGTGTAAGTTGAGAAGACAGCAAGTGCAAAGGTCCTGAGGCAGAGTGCACCTCGCACTGAGGAACATCAGATAACTGAGCAACAAGCAAGACAGAGAAGCAAGAGAGGAGCTCAGAAGAGTAACCAGGGGCCAGAACACACAGTCTCACTGGCCTCTGTTTGAGTGGAGTTAAGAAATCACTTAACACTTCAGAAAAAAACATGATGTCTTAGTACATTGTAATAGGATCACAAATCAACAATATAACTATATAGCTGCTGTGTGGAGAAGAGACCAACAGGCACAGAGGAAGATGCAGGGAGCTGAGCTGGGAAGCACAGGAGACAAGGCCCCTCTATGTAGACAGAATGGCAGCAGCAAAGCATCTCTATTCTGAAGGTACAGGCAACAGGCTTTGTACCAAATTGGAAGTAGGTTATGGGAGAAAGAGAAGTGTGAGGAATGGCTCCAAGGGTTTTGATCTTCAAGACTGGAAAATGGAGTAATTATTTGCTGAGGAAAAGAAAAGATTGTGAGAGAAGCTGATTTGGGTGGGAGAGAAGGGAGTGATCAGAAGTCAACTTTTGCACAGGTTAACTTTGAGATGCTGGCTAGATACCAGAAATGAAGTTGGAGATCCTTGTCTGATGCTCAAGGAAAGGTCCAGTCTAGAGATAGAAACCTGGAGATCATCAGAGGCAGATGATGTATTTAAAGCCCCAAGACTAGAAGCAATCAACCTGGGAGTGCAGATCAGGGAGGAGCCCCAAAGATGCAGCCTTGGGATTCCCAACAGTTAGTGACTGGAAGAATGAGGAGGACTCACAAGGAGATCAAGAAGCTCCAGGTGCACTGACTTGATCTCAAATCCCCTGACCCTCTATCACCTCACAGGGTCTGTGTACGTGATGTTTCCTTGCCTGGGACTCCTTCACCCTGCACTCACCCCCTCCAACAACAACTCAGACCCGACATTTATCTGGTAGCTGATCAGATGGCAGCTCTTGTCACCTTCTTTGCCACCTTCCCTTGACGGACAGCAATGTGCCCAAACAGATGCCCTTCCCCACAGGATCTCAGAGCAGCACAAGCACATCCTTCATGGCAGTCACACAGCAATTCTGCATGTATTTATGGGATTATTTGGTGTCTGTCTTACCAGTTAGGGTGTCTGCAAGGACATGAAAGCAGGGTGGGGTCTGTTTGTACTCCACCACCAGTGTCTAGAACAGGGCCCCTCATAAAGAACAGGGGAATGAAGGAATCCTTGATCAACCTCTCTCTCGTCAATTTTCTGTTAAATGAAATAAGACCCCCTTTGTGTGGGTCCCAGGTCAAGGTTTCCAGTTGAAACATCTCCTTTTGTACTTACACCAACCAAAATAAAATACCCTTGTGCTCCTGTCCTCCCACTTTCTTGGAGCACCCCGTCTCTTCCGCCCCCTACCTCCCCTTGGGGCCTCAGGCATACACACCCATTTTCACAACCCATTGTTCTCCCCAGAGAATCAATAACATAAATATTAGCACGTAAATTAGTGCACTCATTTGCCCTTACTTACTAAGCTTCAACCAGAATATTTTTTTTCCACAATCTCTATATATTTTCCAGAAAGGGTTATATAGTTCAAGTTCCACCATAACTATAGTTCAGAAAAAAAGCCATTTCTAATAGTGATATGAACAACATGAAATGCACTGAGCTATACTGATGTGTCCCCAGTATTTGGAGATAAAAGAAAAAACACTCCCAAACTTGAACTGAAAAAAACAAAAACAAAAATTATAAACACACACTTCAAACATATATGTGTGTGTACATTTTTCTAAAGAAAAGGTCTGTGGCTCATAGCTTTTATCAGATTCTCAAAGCAGATAACAGCCCCCCAGAAAAGAAAGATGACAAAATGTACATCCATCCTACAGACTAACACAGAGACTAGAAAGTACACTGAAAATCATCATGTATAGAAATGAATAATTTTTAAGACACATTGTTCAGGAAAAAAGCAAGCTTTAATATCTGCATGGGCTTCCTTTGTGACTCAGTAGCAAAGAACCCACCTGCCAATGCAGGACACGTGAGAGATATGGGTTTGATCCCTGGGTTGGGAAGATCCCCTGGAGTAGTAAATGGCAACCCACTACGGTATTCTTGCCAGTAAAATCCCATGGACAGAGGAGCCTGGTGGGCCACAGTCCATGGGGTTGCAAAGAGTTGGACACAATTTAGTGACTAAACAACAGCAACAATATCTGCACAATATATTATTTATGTAAATGCATATAATCTTTATTTTTTCTCCATGGATTTTGAGAGGAGTGTTACCAAACTGAGAAGAGCATCGCCTAGAGAGAAAGGGAAAGAGACTGGGATTGCAGATATGATCAAGAGAGACTTTGGTCTTATCTGAAATGGGTTAATTTTTTTTCATGGAGAATGTGTTATGTATTGCTTATATAGTCAAAATCAGCTTTCAAAAATGTTAAGGGAATGCCTTAATTTACTTGTACTCAAATGGCAAGACTGTAACAGAGCTCTGTCCTCGCCTCAGGCTAAGCAGACCTCAGCTCCAGCCCTCTTGGCTGGACCAGGATCTCTGCAGGGGGTCTCAGGTCACAAGCACACAGACCTCCAGGTCTGTTTATAAAGATACAAACACTCCAGGAGACCTACAGTCCAATTTAAAAGCTTGCACCAGTACACGCCTAAAGCCCTGACTGTTTACATGGTGAGTACTGAAAGTAATCCAGACATGAAAAATGATATTTTTTTTTCTATTTTTTAAACATAAAAGATAGATATGATAAAAGGCATTAATCACCATTTAAGGTAAAAAAAATAATTTTATGAGGCTGGTGTGTTGCAAAAATGTAAATGGAAAATTCTATGACTAAAGAGATTATTTTAAGCAGCAAGTCACTGAACAACTGAAAATTATTTCAGACAAGTGTGAAAATGTAAGGGGAAACGATGAAATTTTCAATGACCTCTAAATACTTTAAGCGTTTCTGCAAACAGAAGGATATTCAGGTTTATTACATCTGCTGAGCTCTGATTTTCAGCAGAAAACAGTCTGTCTTTTACAATAAACATGGTATAAATTCTAAAAGAATAAGTCCCATCAGATAGAACTGCTAAGACCCCAAAGTGTGTTGTAAGTATAATGAAATTATACTTATAATCAAATAGCCAGTTTTCAAATTGTCCTTTCTTGTTCAGCAGTTCCAGAAAGTCGTCCAGAGCTAACTATGTGTCTTAGGAGCTAAGTCCACTACTCAAGAGATCAAAGTCCTAATTCTAGTTATGAACCTAGTTAGCCACACTAGGGACAGCTGAAGACATACTTCACAGAAAACATAGAGAACTAGTTCCAGAATAAAGTGTTTAAAATTTTTGAGCACACTGAAAAAATATGCAAAGCGAGTAGGATTACTGATAAGTCGCCTGTCAGCAAGTCCAAAGGAAGAGTCCAGTAAGGGTGACTATATGAGGCATGTACCTGGTGACTGCATTCAGTACTGAACCCAAGTAGAGTGTCTGCCTGTGTGCTTATTTTTACCTCTGGAGCCTGAACACCCTTGTCAAAGGTACCTGGCATGTCAAGGCTATGGGAATTACATAAACACCCCATGGCAAACAAATGGGGTCAGGGCACATCTGGCAAGTATGGCTTTGGGACTGTCACCAAACTTAAGAAATACTAGTTTTGCAACTGTCATTTTTTCAATCTAATGCACAGTATCTGATAGGGAGAAGGGTCGAGTTATGACAAAAGGCAAAAAGACTCCAGGCAAGGTTTATTTTTTATTTTTTGTAATACTGTAAAGCCTTCCGGGATCCTATGAAAGGATAAAACTTATTAAAAACCTGAAGCTTTCTTTGCAGGGGGTACTCAGCTGCTATGCACCTGGCACTAACTGCTAAAGGTACACAGTGTTCTATCCCACACCAGTAACACAATCAATATTTTTCTTCAAACCCACAAGCCCAGAAATCCAAGCACTGTGGTCTTAGTCCCCACAATGCCAGTTTAGGTGAGTTGCTGGGTGAATCACCTGTGGATGGCAGGTTCCTTTGTCTCTGAGCACAGATCTCCAGAGGACAGAAAATTAGTTTTTCAAATTGAAACCTCAAATTTCATTTCTAAACCAAGCAAAACCTGAAAACCACAATCATTTAAGTTATTTTGCATACATTAGTGTTCCCCAAGACCTGAAGTGAAAGTGAAGTTGCTCAGTCATGTCTGACTCTTTGCAACCCCATGGACTGTAGCCTACCAGGTTCCTCCGTCCATGGGATTTTCCAGGCAAGAATACTGGAGTGCATTGCCATTTCCTTCTCCAGATCTTCCCAACCCAGGGATTGAACCCTGGTCTCCCGCATTGTAGGCAGACGCTTTACCATCTGAGCCACCAGGGATGCTCAAAAAGCAGCAAAAAGTTATATTCCCCAGAATAAAGAAATCCTGTATTTCCAGTGAAGAAAAGATCGATGCACTCTGACAATCAAGTAAAGGAAAAGTAAGTCTGGCACCATCTGATGACCTTAAGGAGCCCAGGTTGTGTTCCTGACACCAGTGAACACCCCACTTCTACGTGAGGGGTGGAACCTGTCAACAAAGCCACATTGCTACACACATTCACCGAATCACTGTAATCTAATTAGGGAAGCCTGCGGCAGCCTAAACTTTCTCTACTATGTTGAGGCCCAATTAAATGCCTCTCTTACTCATTCCTAGGTGACTACAACACTCCAGTTAAACACCTTACACGGAGAACCACCTCTTGCCTGTGTGGTTGTCCAATGAAACCAAAGGAGACGCATCATAAACAAATGCACTAAGACAAATTACATACAGACTGAAGGTTTCAACATCTTACAAAACAAGCTGAAGTGACTGCAAATTGCTGCTCTTTTAAAGTCTCCCACACACTGGATGCTTCTTACAGTTAACTGATAAGAGAAGTTTCATCATCTCAGGAGGCAATCAGGAGATGGCAACAGAGATAAGAGGTTTTCACAGCACAGGACAATCAACAGCAGCTAATACACAGGTGTGCTCATAAGCACCCCCTCCCAGGCAGAAAGTCAAGGGATTTCCAAATAGAGATCTAACCCCTTTGCCAGAAAGCCCTTTGTTCTACTCCCTTTCTGGAATCAAGGCCTCACTCAGAGAAGAGTTTTGTGTTAAAGACTGGATGGGGATGACCTTACTTATTTGGTATTATTAAAAATTGAGCATGGAAAGATGATGCAAAAAAACACAAAAAGTCGAAGTGCTCCAAAACCTGCCTTAAACACTGCAGCCCCTTTACAAGAAGAAATTAGGGCACAACATCAGACAGAGATAATGGAGGTGCTGACTGCTTATGGAAAATATCCTGACATTTTTCATAATTCACGAAGCCTCTTTTCTTTAGGGTCCTAACTACAACCTGGATATTTACTAACTACTAGAATTTTTAAAAAGTAATGGCTGATGTTTGTTGTTAAAAGTACCCAGTTTTAAAAAAGCCAAAGTGGACTGCCACTTTTTAGTGGACAGGAAACCCATGTGGGAAGGACAGAAGAGAACTTCAGGACAGTAATGACCCCTGGGGAGGCAGGAAGGAGAAAAGGACTGGAGAGGAGGATGGTTAACAGGATCTGTCTTAAAAACTAGAGGCCTTCATATTAAAATGTTAACATCTGTTCAAGCTGGTACCTGTGTGGCAGGTACCTGGAGATTTATTACACAAACTTACATGTTAGTTTATCTGCACGCTTGGCCTCTTGCCTTTCGAGATGGCCCACACTCTGTCTGTGGAGTGTGTCTCTCTAAATAAATTCACGTCTTACCTATCACTCCGTCTCTTACTGAATTCTTTCTGCCACAAGCCATTGAGAACTTCAGTCATGGCGTGATCTCAGTTAAAAGACCGTGAGTTCAAGTTCCAGATCTGGGATTTGGCTAGGTTCAAGTCCTGGACTGTAGGTTCAAGGCCCAATCTGAATTACATGGTTTCAGAGGGTACATTACAGAGGAAACGACTTAAGAAATATGATTAAGTAATCACAATGTATGACTTTATGCAGATTATCATTTAAATAAATCTTAAAAAATATATGAAAATTGTGGAAATATGAATACTGACTGGGCATTGGATGGTATTAAGAATTTTTTTCTGAATTTTTAGTTGTAGCAATTTTGATTATTTTTTATTTTAAAAATCTGTATTTCTCTGAGATATATAATGAAATATTATTTACAGATAATTTTTCTGCATGCTTGAAGTTGTTGTTCAGTCGCTAAGTTGTGTCTGACTCTTTGCAACCCCAGGGACTATAGCCTGCCAGGCTCCTCTGTCCATGGGATTTCCCAGGCAAGAATACTAGAAGGGGTTGCCATTTCCTTCTCCAGGGGATCTTTCTGGACCAGGAATCAAACCCACATTTCCTACATTGGCAGATGGATTTTTTTACACTGATCCACCAGGGAAGCCCCGAGCTTGAAATACTTTATAATTAAAAAAATTAAAAAAACAAAGTGTTTAAAAGTGAAACAGAGACACAGAAGGGCCAAAGAAAACGCAGGCTGGTGCCCAAGTGATGCAAAGGGCAAAGTCCAATCATGATGCTTTGGTTAAATGTAATTGCCAAGCAACACAATAAATACACACAAGCCCTGGGAACATTCAAATCCAAGATAACACAGTTCTGCAGTCAGAATCTACTTTACAACATTTTATCATCAGATAGTCTTCTAATATCAATCTTGTTAACAAAAGGCACAACAGTACATTGATCCTCTGCCAAATAAAATGCATGCCTGTATTTGAAGAATTGAAAGTTTGAAAGATACGAAGTGTTATTTAAATTTGCATTTGTTAATCTAAATGAAAGCCAAACTCCAGGAGGCATAAACATGGCAGCCTGGCTTTCGGTACTAAGGCTAAGTTGGAGAAGTGTGTAAGTGACAGAGAAGTACATGTTTTTGTTTAGCATTCAGAGATCAACAGCAAGATTTAGGCCTGGGCTAACAAACGCAACTGCTGCCCTAGAGAGAAAACTCAAAAAATCCAGTTTTATTCTCGAGTATCCTCTACCAAATGGTCTATACCAACAACAGAATGACAGTCATTTAGGGTCAACTTGGCCTGTTACGATGTCAACAAAGGTCCATCTAGTCAAAGCTTTGGTTTTTCCAGTAGTCATGTATGGATGTGAGAGTTGGACTATAAAGAAAGCTAAGTGCAGAATTGATGCTTTTGAACTGTGGTGTTGGAGAAGTCTCTTGAGAGTCCCTTGGACTGCAAGGAGATCCAACCAGTCCATCCTGAAGGAAATCAGTCCTGAATATTCATTGGAAGGACTGATGCTGAAGCTGAAGCTCCAATACTTTGGCCACCTGATGCAAAGAACTGACTCACTGGAAAAGACCCTGATGTTGGGACAGATTGAAGGCAGGAGGAGAAGGGAATGACAGAGAATAAGATGGTTGGATGGCATCACCAACTGATGGACATGAGTATGAGTAAGCTCCGGGAGTTGGTGATAGACAGGGAAGCCTGGCATGCTGCAGTCCATGGGGTCACAAAGAGTCAGACATGACTGAGCGACTGAACTGAACTGGCCTGTGTGAGGTCCTCCCAGGTGGCACTAGTGGTAAAGAATCTGCCTGCCGATGCAGGAGACATAAGAGACACAGGTCTGATCCCTGGGTCAGGAAGGTCCCCTGGAAGAGTGCAGGGCAACTCATTCCAGTACTCTTGCCTGGAGAATCCCATGGATAGAGAAGCCTGGTGGGCTACATACAGTCCATGGGGTCGCAAAGAGTTGGACACGATTGAGCAACTACTGGCCCAGAGATAGTGTTGGGCTCATGAAACATTTTTTAAAACTTAAATTAGTATGATACTTGAAGGGACTTCTCTGGTGGTCCAATGGCTAAGATTCTACGCTCCCCATGCAGGAGCTGGAGTTTAATCCCTGGTCAGAGAACTAGATCCCACATGCTGCAACTAAACATCCTGCATGCTGCAACAAAGATTGAAGATCGTGTGCCACAACTAAGACCTGGCACAGCCAAATAAACATTTAAAAAAACAAACGGGATTTTGCTGTCGTTGTTCACTCACTCAGTAGTGTCCGACTCTTTGGGACCCCATGGACTGCAGTACACCAGACTTCCCTGTCCTTCAGTATCTCCCTGAGTTTGCGCAAACTCAAAAGTCTGACTTTCTGTATTCTCTTTCCTAAATATCAGAAAATATTGCAACAGTGAACTAACTGGCTTGAACTAAGTGGCAGCTGTTCAACTTATACAAGGCCTGTGGATCACAGTTCCCATCACTCCCCTTCACCCACACTCAGCAGCATCACTTGTAACACTACTAGGCCTGCCCCCCATAAGCATTTTAATCTGTGGTGTAACACTAAGGATGTCACACCGTGGTGTGACGCTGGAAATACATAACTTTCCCTTAGCACAAAATTAGGGGGGAGGAGGGAGACAGAAGAAAAGGTTTCGTTTCTTGAATTCTGAATTCCAGTACAGTGCAGAGAGGGGCGGAAAAGCCTGAGCCAGATGTCACCTCCATAATCAACATAGGGGCATTTCCATGGTCAAGTTTACAAGTGCTAACATAAACAACTTCTTCACTTAACGCTGACGGGTTCCCTAAGTACATGAGATTCCTGATTCTGAACTATGTTCATTTCGGCTTAAGACAGAATCACTTCTGCTTCCATATTGATAAAGGACTCACAGAGGTGCACTGGCTTGTAATTTTCATGCAACATTCCCACCACCCAAGCCAGTTATGGGAACTCTTTCCTACCTACAAATGCTGTACCCAAACTCACATCACGTAAACTAAGCACCACCCTGTGACATTGTTAAGCCAGGAGGAAAAGAAATTATGGCTAAAAACTAAAGAGGTTTGATGCAAAGAGGAGAATTTACTCATCAATACAAAAATAAGTATCAGACACTGGCCAACAGAAGATGCACACATGGAGACA
Source organism: Giraffa tippelskirchi (assembly GCF_054371585.1). NCBI lineage: Eukaryota > Metazoa > Chordata > Mammalia > Artiodactyla > Giraffidae > Giraffa > Giraffa tippelskirchi. The sequence continues at coordinate 124,167,987 of NC_137276.1, read as the reverse complement.
GGACAGAATGCCATTCATCAACCAGTTTCAGGAAATATAAATGTGTCTCTATCAAATGAAATTTCCAAGGAAGAAGTGTAACACACTCCCTGTTTTACATAGGTACTATACATACATACAAATAGCGTACATACATATATATTATTGTCATTCAGTCGCTAAGTCGTGTCCAACTCTTTATGACCCCGATGGACTGTATCCTGCCAGGCTCCCCTGTCCATGGGCATCTTTCAGGCAAGGATACTGGAATGGATTGCCATTTCCTTCTCCAAGGGATCTTCCTGGATCAGGGATGGAACCTGAGTCTCCTGCATTGGCAGGTGCATTTTTTACTACTGAGCCACCAAGGAAGCCCCCAAACATATGCATACACAGCCATAATTACAATACAGTTCAGATATATTAAGAGATATTAAGCTATCACTTAATATATTAAGCTACCACTACATACACACTATATAAAAAAACAGAAAATATACTGAGTAGGAAGAGTTTCCAGAGTCCATAGTACATCAGTCTGAAAGCACTTTATTTTATAAAAACATGATAAATTTTTCTGATCAGTTCACTTCAGAGTTTTAAGAAATATTTCACAATCTAGAAGAATCTTTCTCCTTAGGGTTACAGGATTACTGGTGGAAAAAATTAAAACCACAACCAGGTATAATTTCCACAACTTGGTCTCTTCACTCTCACAGATAGAAAAACAGAAGGTACACACTCACCGCAGAGAGCTGGCTCCACGTGGACCTCAGAGGCTTGTGGTGAATCACAATTTTTTCATCAGATTTCTGTTCTTTCAGCTCTGACTCCTCATCGGAGTCGATGTCAAGGGCCTTTTCTTTGTAGTTCTGATACAGGACAGCATTTTCTGCAAAAAAAGAACCAAACCCTACACATCACTAATTGCCACCCCCCCATCATGACGCTACTTGTTCTAAAGAAACATCCAATATTTATATGATGTTTGGTCTCCATTTTAATAAACAAGAGATAAATGAATTTCCTCAAGAGTCATGATCAAAAATTTATTTTCTCACTCATACAGCTCTGTCCCCCATTCATCTGCAGGGGACAGGGAAGTGCCTGTACATCAAATGCCAACTGAAGCAAAGTTTCCATGACTCTGTCCACCACTCATGAAGGTCTTGTCTATTACATCATTGTTTTTTAGGTTAAATTGCATTAACACCCTTTTATTTTTCGATTTAACAAACATTTATAGAACATCTACAATGTGCCAAGGGCTGGGAGTAAATAGAAAATAAAAGACACTTTCTGTGCCCTCATGAGCTAAAAATTTAATGAGAAATATAGTAAAAGTCAGTCAGTCATGAATTCATTCAACTGATACTCAGAAAATGTCTACTAGACGCCAGTATATGCTAGGTGCTGGGGATACAACAAAGAACAACAACAAAAAAAGAGAAAAATCTCATTCTTCAAGGAGCTAACATCAGTGATGAAAGAATGACAATAAATAAACAAGCAACTTTTATAATACGGCAGATGCTGAAAAGTTAACATGGCAAAAAATCAAACAGAGAAAGGGTGTTATGAAGGGTGATACGTAGATTTTAAACAGGGTGGTTTAGGAAGGCCTCATAGAGGTGACATTGAAGCAAAGATCTAAAAGAGGTTAAGAAAGGAAGCCATCTGTACAGCTGGCAACAACAGAGACATCAGCAAACAGAGACAACAGCAAGTACAAAGGCCCTGGGGCAGGAGTCTGCTTGGTGTATCTTACGGCAAGGAGGCCTGTGTGGCTGGAATAAGTTAAGGGATGGGAGGAAGTATAGGAGATGGGGGTTGGGATGAATAGAGGGCTGACCATGTAGGGTCTTGCCTCAATGCCATTGAAAGGACTTTTGCTTCTTACTCCAAGTAAGACAGCAAGTCATTTTAAGGTTGAGGACACAATGATCTGGCACAAATACATATCTACAAACCAAAAAATTTATATACAAGTGCTCTGAGAACAGACTGTTAGCAGGACATGATTTAGTCTGGGGGTCAGAGAGGTGTTAATGAGGAAAATCTTAAGATCTGAAAGCTGAGAAACCACAGAGCTACAGAAAAAAACCACCTGCAAAAGCAAGAGGAAATAAATTACCTTAGAAGAATAAAAGAGGTCAAGAACTGGAGTGTAGGCGTCTAACAGACAAAGGGTGTAAGGTGAGTTTAGGGAGAAGAGCCAGACAGTTCAAACCAGGCAGAGTTTTGCAGGCAATGTTAAAGAACTGGGTTTTATCCTGAGCCCAAAAGCCAGAGTTTCTTTCATACTGTAAAGGTTTTATTTTATCCCGACTGCAATGAAAATCCACTGAAAGACATTTTTAGATTGGAAGAGCAAAACATTGACTAGTTAAGGGACTAATGAGGATGCTCTTGAAGTGGTCAGTGAAAAGCAATGGAGACTTAAGGGGGTTGGACTGGATACAGGGGTCAGACTGGCTGTGGTGGTCAGGATGTTTTCTAGCTCTGTTAAGTCCCACAACTGAAAAGTGGAAGAAGGGAACTCCAGAAGAGATTCAGCTTTAATGGAAAGATTCTGAGTTTGGTTTTGGAACATACTGAGTTTGAAACGCTTTCCTTATCTACTGAAGCCGCCTCATTTCTCATCAACTATGGCATGTTCTGTATGCATCATCACTAAGTACTGAGTGTTCATGCACGATTTTACTGTTCTCTGATTGGTCTGCATATGAAAGCAGATTATGAGGGTATAAATCTCTGTAGCACCCTTTAAAGTACTTAATTATATGACATAAAATACATTCGGACATTGTTGATATGATGTCTCATTCATCTCACAACAATGTAGACAATTATTACCTTCATTTTACACAGGATAAAACGGGCTCAGTGAAGTTGAGAGGTTTGTTTAATGTCACTCAACTGATGAGTAGAAGCAGCAGGACAGGAACTCAGGTCTCTGGTTCCAATATCACAGGATCTTACCACTCAACCACACAGCTTCCTGACTTACATTCTTGTTAGTCATCAACTGTAAGACTCCTGCATTCCTCATGTACATATATGTGAGAAAGAATGTCTAGGTCATCATACTTGAGAAGAGAGGAGAGGTGCACAGAAACAGCTCCTCGTAAAAGGAAACAGCATAAAACTAGTTATAATGAAGGTCTGTCTTCAGACTCCAAAAAAGCTCAAAATTTTTAACTATTTGAAGCAAGAGTCCCAAAACTAATGCCAAATTCCAGAAGATGCAAAACATCTCTCGTGATTTATATTAGATAGATGCTCTGTTCACTTCACGGTCATAACAGGGTACAAGAGAAAGCAAAGTGCGTGAGAACCAGTTGTCTGTCCTGGTCCTGGCTGTGTAACAGTGTATAAGGTACTAAGCCTCTTTGAGATTCCAGATTCCTCAGTTATAAAATCTGGAAGATGACTTTATCCTAACCAGCAAAAATACTATATCTGGATTTCTTCCCCATAGAAAACATTTTCTAAGATGGATACAATCAATACATTTTTATAAACTGGTCATATTTAAATGATAAAATGGGAATTGATTTTTATAAGAATTATATGGGGAAATGTTTTGTAATCAGCCAAGTTGATACAACTCTGGGTGGTTTTACCTTTGATTTACTTACAGAGGGGCATACCCTTCTTCACTGTTCTTTTAAAGGTTGGAAAATCTTAGCATTTCAAAGAATGACAGGAAGTAACTACCCTCACCTCCACCACACTCCCCCAGCTCTACAAGCTCTTCTGGTCCATTGACACTGGATCCATTTACACAAAGTCCACTAATCTGCTTAGGGTCTGAACACCTGGTGAAAGCTGCTTTTGTTTCTGAGATCCTTCACAAAAACACTACATGGGGTCGAAATTCTTAGCAGTAAGGTTCTGTTAGTGAAGAGAGTTAGATTTCCTCCAAATTGAAACTTGATTAGGAAACCATATTAATGATATTAAAATGTAGAAATATGGGGATAAGAACATTAAGTCAAAGGAAATATGACCTAAGTAAATACGGACGTAAGATCTACATGCCAAACCTTCAGAATTTTAAATTGAAGAGCTAGAGCTTATCCTTATTCTTCATTTTTTGAAGGAGGTGGGGATGGAGGCAGAGTAGAGGAGAATTAAAAATCCTAGAACACTGGTCTGACAAAGTCATTGGCTTACAAAGAATGCCATTAATTTTATTCACTGCTGGTATTACTGGATAAAAATTTAGCTAAGTGCAGAGCTTTGTGCTGTATAATTTGAGAAGAAGTTGTACATTTTTCTCATCTTGTGTTTTTGTTACTTCAGTTGGATTTCAACTTATAATTGATATTCCACATTGAAACAGCAATAAAAGTCTGGAAAATCAAATGCTTACCTTCCCCATCAAATGTTCCTTGTCCTTTCAGCATTTTTTTCTAAGAAACAAGAAAAGCAAAAAGAGGAAAAGCAAAGCAAACTATGTATGAATGAGCCAAACAGAAAATACAGCTATTTCAAGAAAAAGTACTTTTTTTGTGGTCACATTCATTAGATTTCCAACAGCATGCACACATGATCCCTAAAGCAGTCATATGACTACTATTAAAAAGATGAAATAAAATGTACAATATCCCCCACGCTCTGCCAATACAGCTTGAGAATCCTCAAATGACCAATAGTTTTTAGCTTATTACTGATGATTCACCACCACTGTTAAATTGAACTGTGCCATACTTGCAGAGCTGGGGCGGGGGGGAGCACATAAAATGTTATGTAATTTCTTTACTTAGAAATTAGTTTGCTTAGTCGCTCAGTCATGTCCTATTCTTTGTGACCCCATGAGCTGTACCCCTCCAGGCTTCCCTGTCCATGGGACTTTCCAGGCAAGAATACTGGAGTTGAGAAGACATTCCCTTCTCCAGGAGATCTTCCCAACCCAGAGACTGAACCCAGGTCTCCTTCATTGCAGGTGGATTCTTTACCATCTGAGCCACCAGGGAAGCCCACTCATGATTCACCACCACTGTTAAATTGAACTTTGTTAAACTTGCAAAGTTGGAAGGGGGGGAAACACACATAAAATGTTATGTAATTTAAGGCCATAGGATCTAAAATAAAACAGGCTCGCTTGTGTATTACATATGTGACATTTAAATAGACTGGTTCCAGCTTTTTGATTAATCAGGAAAAGATGTGGCTGCCAAAATGAATTTCTGCCCTATTGCTGAGATCTGTCTTGTGTCTGGAGAAGGCAGCACATGCACACTCCAAAATCTTCTTCCATAGTCTTCCCTATTTCTTTATGTCATATTTGGTAATATTTTAAGGAGTGCAACTCCTAGGTCTTTATCTGGGAGCAACGCCACACCATTCACTCCAACCTGAAGTTTCAAGCTACCAACTTGTTAAATGCACTCAAGGGTTAAGTGGGCACAAAATGGGAATGAGATGCAACCAAAGCCACTGGTGACAAACTATGTCTTTTGTGATTCTGGCAATTGACTTTTAAGATTCACATTTTACCTGGATGGTATTTAGTATGTGATCATCATGGAAAGGAAAAATATTTCAGCAATTAAATCACTAATGTAAGTACTTAAAATAATCAACAGGCTGAAAGGAAATCAGTGTTTTCCTGTATCAGCTGTGGTGAATCAGCAACCAGCAACTGACACTTCTAAACAAGCACCACGCTGGCGTGACCCCATAATCAAGAGTGCAGATCCACGCCTGCCTGCCACCCCCTTTGCAGCTACCTGTATTAAAAGTGTTCAAGACTCACATCACCATTAGGTAATTTGCTGTTTTTTTTTCTCCTACTTGTCCCCTACATTTTGCCGAACTTAATACAGTGATACGAGTTTCAGTTCCTCCCATAAAACTGCATTAACCTGGGCTGTGCCTACCAGCAATAAAATGGCCAAGAGATAGATGTGCAGAGGTCTGATCAACAAACAATAAAATTAAAAAAGAACAATAACCTCTGGTTCCCTCTGCGCCCCTCCTCCCCATCCCGAACATCTTCACTGGCGGCTTAGTGACTGCCTAACGTGTGACGCTCTTGCCCACTTTTTACCTTTATCCTTCCCAGGCTGGAAAACTTCTCCTTGTCTTCCATCACTGCTTTCAGAACCGGCTGGGACATCCTGTTCTTCTTCTTCGAGGTGCCAGGACTGTCAAAATCAACGCCACTGACCACCGCCCTGCGATAGGAGGTGGACCGCAAGCCTCGCCGCAGAGACCCCGGGCTGTCCAAGTCGTGCTCCGCCTCGCCCTCGTCCTCTGCTGGGCCCACGGGGGCCCCAAGGCCCTCCACCATGCTGCGCACCTTGAGCAGTCTCTTGTGAGGTTCCACGTTCAGACTGTTGGATTTACTTATTTTAATTTCCGAGGCTAAGCTCTTCGGAATGATCTGCTGTTTTCCCACTTTGAGGGCGGCGGGGCTGTTTGTGCTCAAAACCACCGAAGGATTCTCCAGGAGTTCGTTCTCCGGTGAGGGCAGCCTTTGGAGGGGCAGCTTTTGTTCCAAAGACCTTTTGGGGGGCGAAGGAGAGAGTCTCGAGGGTCCTCGCTCAGGGTCCTTAGCCATGTTGCCGGACAGCGAACCGGCGCCTTGGGAGGAGATATTAGGGGAAAGTCCATTTGTAGCCGGCGAAGGCAGGGGGCTGGTGGGGAATCCGGTCTTGTCTCCCTCGGGGCTGCAAGGGGAGGGCGCTCGAGGAGTCCGCGGGGAGTGCAGCGGCTGAGGCACGGGCTTGGTCACTGTGCCATTCGCTGGGGACTTGGGGGAGCCGCCCGACGCCACTCTGGGGACTTGGGGTGACTTGGGCCGTCGGAGCCGAGGAGAGACAGCCCTGTACTCCGGGGAGACGGTCCTCCCATTGGTCACCGCCCTCCGATGGGCGCATAGAAGCAAGGGGCTCCTCTGGACCGTCCTGCCGTCGGAGGCGCCGGGCACTTCGGCCAGAGTCTGCGCCGCAGGGAGCGTCTCTCGGTCCTCCACCGGGAAATCCGTGATCAGCAACCCGCTGGGGCTCTGGTAGGACTGGGGCCTCGGCTTGCTCCGGCCCAGGAGCTGGGGCTGAGGGGTTGAACGCCTCCGCCACAAAGGGGTTAAGCTGTTGCTGGAAAAATCCACTTCGCTCTCGGTGTCCATAGCGGAGCCTTGGGGGTCAGCCCTCAGGGGGGTGGGGGTGGGGGAACAGCACCTAGTTAGTCTTGCCTAAAGAGGAAAGTCATGGAGCTTGGCCTCCGGACTACTAGGCACGCCTTGCAGACGCGCGCGCTCTGAGCCCGGGGATCACCCGGCAGCCGCGGGACACAACTGCGTTCAATTACCCACCCTTTCTGGGGCAAAAACTGCGCCCACAGCGGCGAGGGGTCCAGTACAGAAACCTGGGTCGTGCCCAGACGAATTAATCCAATCACCACCGCGCCTCTCTCGCGGCCCAAGACCACCCGCACAGAAACAGACCGCCACCAAATCGCCGGTGCAAACTGATGCACAGGAAACTTGGGACGAGTTCAGCTTTCTTGGGAAACTCGTCGCGGGACGCTCCCCTCCGCTGCCATCCAGCGGCCCGCCCCCGTCGTAGGTCCTCTAGAGCTCCAGCAGCCCGTCTCCCAGGCCGATTTACCTTCAGGGCTTTGTAGAGCCCAGGGCCGACGAGCACCGCCGCCCAGTGGGTGGCCCGGGTCCCGGACAGAATCTTCGCAGCAGGAGCTCTGGAGAGCTCCGCAGCCGACCCAGCGTCGGCTCCGCCCCCAAGCTTGATCCTGCCTACCGCATTGGCCACGCCCCGGCCCGCCTCAGTCGCTGCCTTCTGGGAGCCGCTGCCTTCCCGCCCTGGTCTGGTTAAAACACTCGAGCGCACGTGGGCTGTGTGCCGAGTTCCGGGTTCCGGGCCACGAGATGCGGGGAGGGGGCGGCCTGGGAGCTGCGGGCGCGCAAGGCTGTGGCTCGGAGCACAGCGTGGGAACAAACGTAGGAGCCCTGCCAAAATGTAATTTGCGAAGTCCTGGGCCCCCGGGGGATCTCCCTGGTAGAAGCTCTGAATGCCGAGCACAGTAGGGTGGGTGAAGGGCGTGAGCTGGAACGCGTAGCTCTGAACGCAGAAAGCCAGGCGCCTCTCAGTATTCGGGTGGTCTTAAATCCAATGCCCTACTCCCCTGCTTAAAATATCTTACGGGCTGATAGGCTTGCTTGTGCCTGGAGTATTTCTGGAGAGATACTTTTAGCCAGTTCGGAGGAGGACAGCTGGGTGGCTAGGAAACCGGAGGGACGGAGTGTTTTCATTCAATCATCTTTGGATCTTGTATGCTTTGAATTGCGAATGTTACCTTTTAAAAGTAACCATAATTTAAATTGCAAAAAAAAAAAAAACCCAGCTTATTGGTTTCTAAGCATACACAGGATAAAATTCAAAACCCTCTCCAAGGCCCTATAGTGTTAGTCGCTCAGTCGTGTCCGACTCTTCGCGAGTCCACAGACTGTAGCCTGCCAGGCTCCTCTGTCCCTGGGATTCTCCAGGCAAGAATACTGGAGTAGATGGCCATTCCCTTCTCCAGGGGATCTTCCCAACCCAGGGATCAAACCCAGGTCTCCTGCATTACAAGCAGATTATTTACCGTCTGAGCTACAGGGAAGATAAAGGCCCTAGAGGACTGGGCAACTGAGCAGGAGCACACGAACAGGAAGTGCTTACCTCTGTAGCCTCCCCCACCCCCCACAATTGTTCCTTCACTAATTTTAGGCCACACCCACCAAGTTTGACAGCCTCAAAGCTTCCCTTTTGTTTCTCCTTGACCTTCTGACCTGTCCGGCAGAGAGGGCTTCCCTCCTGAATCTGATTATGGCTACGCTTATTGACTTTCCCAGCCACCTGTTCTCATCTATCGACACTCATCACAAATGTATTTAATCATATATTTGCTGCTGCTGCTGCGTCTCTTCAGTCGTGGCCGACTCTTCGCGACCCCATGGACTGCAGCCTACCAGGCTCCTCCGTCCATGGGATTTTCCGGGCAAGAGTACTGGAGTGGGTCGCCATTGCCTTCTCCAAATCATATGTTTAGTTTTATGTTTATTCTGCTTTGTCTTCTTTTGACTGAAAGCTGCAAGAGGGCAGGGGCCGTGTTTCTTTATTGCCCCCTCTGTATTGCAGGCACATAGAGTGGCACTTAATGAATATTTGTCGAATGAATGAATGTATGAATGAATGAGAGGGTGACCTGAATGAAGACAGTGACCAGCCAGCGCAGAGTGCTCTGTTGCCAAATAGTAGAAAGTTGGCTGTGTCCTGGACAAGCTCCAGCAATGTGAGAAGAATAAGGCAAACTTGAGAAGACAGAGGATTTTTAGACCATAAGATCTGTGTAATTAATTCTATTACCAAGACATATGGGCTGTTCTCCAAGCTCTCTTTTTTTAGCATTCACAAATTCAGCAAGGGTGTACTGCACATCCACAAAATGCTCCTGTTTGTCCTGGATAAGTTGAATTTGATGACCGAAACTAGTGAGAGGCAGTTTCTGGGTGGTAATGAGATGAATGTTTTTCACGCTTATTTATACTTTGCTATACTTTCCAAATACTGTACATTAAATATATGTTACTTTGATTTGAAATGTTTTCTGAAGTAGAAGAATGGCAACAAAATATTTATAAGAAATTTTTCTAAAAAAAAATTTACCAAATATTTTGGTTAGAAGATATGGCTGATTATATGCTCATATCTACCCACTTTTTAATATAGGGTATTTTTCATACTAACAAGTATTACTTGCATATTGGGAAAATATAATAAATTAATTTTTAAAGTGCTTCAGTTCAGTTCAGTCGCTCAGTCGTGTCCGACTCTTTGCGACCCCATGAATCGCAGCACTCCAGGCCTCCCTGTCCATCACCAACTCCGGGAGTCTACCCAAACCAATGTCCATCAAGTCGGTGATGCCATCCAGCCATATCATCCTCTCTCGTCCCCTTCTCCTCCTGCCCCCAATCCTTCCCAGCATCAGGGTCTTTTCCAATGAGTGATCTCTTCGCATGAGGTGGCCAAAGTATTGGAGCTTCAGCTTCAACATCAGTCCTTCCAGTGAACACCCAGGACTGATCTCCTTTAGGATGGACTGGTTGGATCTTCTTGCAGTCCAGGGGACTCTCAAGAGTCTTCTCCAACACCACAGTTCAGAAGCATCAATTCTTTGGCACTCAGCTTTCTTCACCGCCCAACTCTCACATCCATACATCACTACTGGAAAAACCATAGCCTTGACTAGACGGACCTTTGTTGGCAAAGTAATGTCTCTGCTTTTCAATATGCTATCTACGTTGGTCATAACCTTCCTTCCAAGGAGTAAGTGTCTTTTAATTTCATGGCTGCAATCACCATCAGCAGTGATTTTGGAGCATCAAAAAATAAAGTCTGACACTGTTTGCACTGTTTCCCCATCTATTTCCCATGAGGTGATGGGACCCGATGCCATGATCTTAGTTTTCTGAATGTTGAGCTTTAAGCCAACTTTTTCACTCTCCTCTTTCACTTTCATCAAGAGGCTCTTTAGTTCTTCTTCACTTTCTGCCATAAGGGTGGTGTCATCTGCATATCTGAGGTTATTGATATTTCTCCCAGCAATCTTGATTCCAGCTTGTGTTTCTTCCAGCCCAGTGTTTCTCATGATGTACTCTGCATGTAAGTTAAATAAACAGGGTGACAATATACAGCCTTGATGTACTCCTTTTCCTATTTGGAACCAGTCTGTTGTTCCATGTCCAGTTCTAACTGTTGCTTCCTGACCTGCATACAGGTTTCTCAAGAGACAGGTCAGATGGTCTGGTATTCCCATCTCTTGAAGAATGTTCCACAGTTTATTGTGATCCACACAGTCAAAGGCTTTGGCATAGTCAATAAAGCAGAAATAGATGTTCTTCTGGAAGTCTCTTGCTTTTTCCATGATCCACCGGATGTTGGCAATTTGATCTCTGGTTCCTCTGCCTTTTCTAAAACCAGCTTGAACATCTGGAAGTTCACGGTTCACGTATTGTTGAAGCCTGGCTTGGAGAATTTTGAGCATTATTTTACTAGCCTGTGAGATGAGTGCAATTGTGCGGTAGTTTGAGCATTCTCTGGCATTGCCTTTCTTTGGGATTGGAATGAAAACTGACCTTTTCCAGTCCTGTGGCCACTGCTGAGTTTTCCAGATTTGCTGGCATATCGAGTGCAGCACTTTCACAGCATCATCTTTCAGGATTTGAAATAGCTGAACTGGAATTCCATCACCTCCACTAGTTTTGTTCATAGTGATGCTTTCTAAGGCCCACTTGATTTCACACTCCAGGATGTCTGCCTCTAGGTGAGTGATCACACCATGGTGATTATCTGGGTTGTGAAGATCTTTTTTGTGCAGGTTTTCTGTGTATTCTTGCCACCTCTTCTTAATATCTTCTGCTTCTGTTAGGTCCATACCATTTCTGTCCTTTATCGAGCCCATCTTTGCATGAAATGTTCCCTTGGTATCTCTAATTTTCTTGAAGAGATCTCTAGTCTTTCCCATTCTGTTGTTTTCCTCTATTTCTTTGCATTGATCGCTGAGGAAGGCTTTCTTATCTCTCCTTGCTATTCTTTGGAACTCTACATTCGGATGGGAATATCTTTCCTTTTCTCCTTTGCTTTTTGATTCTCCTTTTCACAGCTATTTGTAAGGCCTCCTCAGACAGCCATTTTGCTTTTTTGCATTTCTTTTCCATGGGTATGGTCTTGATCCCTGTCTCCTGTACAATGTCACAAACCTCTGTCCATAGTTCATCAGGCACTCTGTCTATCAGATCTAGTCCCTGAAATCTATTTGTTTAAAGTGCTTAGTTAATGACAAGTGAAATGGTACCTAATTCAGGATGCAATCTGACTTACATTAAGAAGTTTTAAATGGTGATGTGAGAAACTAGCTTCTCTTCAAATTATGCCGGTTCTGCAAACAAGCATAACTGATGATTATGAAGAAATTGCAGGATATTCCTACCTCATTCCTAAGCAACAATATAATACCCACCAAAACAACAAGGACAAAACATGAAGCTCTGTTCCTTCACTAAGCTTTGAAATCCACAGATCTACTGCCCATTTTACAGTCCATTCAATGTATCATAATTATTCAAATCTGGGTCATTTTTGATAGCATGTTCTATCAAGGAAATAAAAGCTGTGAATTAAATTATGACGCAGTGTGTTGTTACATAGTATCTTTTTAATACTTACGGTTTTAAATTTAGATATAATTTTTTTCAGTAATGTACATATTTAGAAAAGGGAAATATAAGCAAAATAGAGTAAATATTTCTACAAATTCTGTATTTGAGTCTAATTTTCCTAAATCCCTCTTCACACAGAGCATCAACATGTGCTTGTCCACACAGTATCATTGATATACATGTAGTATTTCCTAAAAGGATGGCCTAGCAGTGTCTCTGGGATTTGCTTCCTAGCCATACATTCATTCTTCAAGTTTGATGCTGGCACATTCCTATTAGATTAAAAGCATAGTTTTCTTGTTCAACTGAATTATACGTCACTACAACCTATATAGGGCTTCCCTGGTAGCTTAGCTGGTACAGAATCCACCTGCAATGCAGGAAACCCTGGTTCAATTCCTGGGTTGGGAAGATCCCACTCCAGTATTCATGGGCTTCTCTGGTGGCAAAGATGGTAAAGAATCTGCCTGCAATGCGGGAGACATGGGTTCAATCCCTGTGTTGGAAAGATCCCCTGGAGGAGGGCAAGGCAACCCATTTCAATATTCTCACCTGGAGAATTGCCATGGACAGAGGAGCCTGGCGGGCTACAGTCCATGGGGTTGCAGAGAGTCGGACACGACTGAGCGACTAAGCACAGCACAGCACAGTACAACCTACATATCTTCTCTATTAATGGCCGGAAAGAAGTTTCTGACAAATTGAAGTTCCAGGCCCTCGCTGCAATCCTGTGTGATCCATGAGTTGGTTATATTACCCTCTTGTTGCTTTGAAATTTCTTTCATCTAATCTGACACATCTGGCAGTTTCTCCTGCCTTCAACTGCAGTTCTTAGAATATGGTTTTGACACATGTAGTATTAAATTGCAAAGAACTCAGTGAAATGATGACAATTCAAATAGTTATAACTATGTTCACGAATGCAAAGGCAATGCCAACTATATCAGGACTTTCCCCTGGCCAATGGCTATTTCTTAACGTTATAGTAAGATGAGGTCGCTGGTGATGCAGTTGGTAAAAAAAAAATCCACCTGCAATGCAAGAGGCCTGGGTTCAATCCCTGGGTTGGAAGATCCCCTGGAGAAGGAAATGGCAACCTACTCCAGTATTCTTGCCTGGGAAATCTCATGGACAGAGGAGCCTGGCAGGCTACAGTTCATAGGATCACAACAGTTAGACATGACTTAGCGACTAAACCACCACCACCACCACCACCATCACCACACATCCCAGTTTCAGAGATGTTAAAATGTGAGACCAAAGTGCTTCTTAGAATTGGAGCAATACAGTGTATTAAACTATTAGGATGGATACATACACTGGTATTTTCTGATGGTATTTTCTTTTTAAAATTTAAAAAGTTTAATTTCTTCCCAGTTTTACTGAGATATCACTGACATATAACGTTGCAGGAGATTAAGGTGTGCAACATGAAGATTTGATATATGCATTATATTGTGAAGGGCTTCCCTGGTGGCTCAGATGGTAAAGAATCTGCCTGCAATGCAGGAGACCCAGGTTCGATATATTGTGAAATAATTACCACAATGAATTTAGTTAATATCCTTCACCTTGCATAGCTATAAATATTTTTTCTTGTGATGGGAACTTTTAGTTGCTCTCTTAGCAACTTTCAAATATATAACACAGTATTGTCAACTGTAATCACCATGTTATACATTATATCCCAGAACTTATTTTTTTTATAACTAGAGGTTTGCACATTTTGACCACCTTTACTCATTTCCCCCAATGACGTTGAACTACTGAAATATTCAGTGGTATAATACAGGGTCCCAGAGGCAGAGATACCAATCATTGCTACATTTCCTAAACAAATTTGCCTTTATCACCAGTTACGTGTCTGGAATAATAATTAGGCTAACTTAAAACTGCTGTTTGTTAACTAGTGTTAATTATTTTGCAGTTAAATCTCATGCACTCTTTTTCGGGGGGGCGGAGGGGGCCGTAACACAGCTTGGGGATCTTAGCTGGGGATCTTGACCCAGTTAGGGATGGAAACTGGGCCCACAGCAGTGAGAGCACAGAGTCCTAACCAATAATACTTATTGGGTGCATTTAAGCGTCAAGCACTGGGCCAGCCCTTCCTGAAGCTTGTAACTTGACTGTAACTTGTAACTACATTTGAAACATTAAAATAAAAATTGAAGGCACCTAAGCTGAGTAAGGTGTATGATGAAGCTCCCTGTTCCCTGAAAGCCTCTTTGAAGGAGTCTGGGTGGGACTGGACCTGAAGAATAAGTAAAATGTCACGAGACAGAGGGGAGAAAAAGGATATCCTAGAGCCATGTCCCAGAATGAATAGAACACAAGGGCATGGCTTGAGAACTAATATTTACTAAGTGCCGACCATATTTCAGGAACTAGTCTCAGATTAATCCTCTCTCCACTTAAATAGGAAGAAGCCGGGGGTCTAAAAGCTCTTCTTGTACTGTCGGTAAGCGGTTGAGTCAGAATCCTATTAATAACTGGGATCTCTCAGACTCCAGAACCCTGGAGCTCCGCATACCAGAAACTAAAGTCACAAGAATAGGGAATTTGCATTAAGAAGTTGTGGGAGATTGATTTGGCTAAATAGAGAATAGAATGTGGTGTGTGACATAAACTGAGGGGTCTGGATTTTACTTGGATAACATCTGACACTCTGAAAGTATTTAAACTTTGCTATCTTTTAAAACAATATAACTGATAACACCAATCTCAGAGATGAAATAAATAAATAAAAATAAACAGATTTGTTTGTGCATTTAAAAAAAAACCCACCTAAACCCATAAAATCTGAGGGAAATCTTCTCTTGGATAGAAACTATAGAAAAATATTTAAATATATGCATAACAGACAAATGTTAGTATCTAATCACTCACAAATCTTTAAGGAAAAGATTAACAGTGGAAAAATGAGGAGAGTGAGAATAATTTTAGAGTAGACATGAGTGCTTTCTATACATAAAAATACACTCAGCCCCAACTGGTAACAACAAAATTAAAACAGTAATGAGATCATAGTTTTTCATTCATTAGATCAACAAAGATTAAGAAAAAAAAAAACACGGTAAAAGTGCAGGGAAAAGAGGGCTCTGACTCATTCAGGGTAAGAATGTAAACAACTTTTCTGAAAAGCAATTAGATGATACTTAATCAAAACCTTGAAAACAGGCAGATCTTCAACCAAGTAATTCCATGCCCAGAAAATAATCCTGAGGAAATCATCTTTGATGTGTAAAAATATAAATGTTCAAAGATGTCCATTAAAGCATTTCTTACAGTAGCAAAATATCAGAATCTGACTCTTCACCAAGAAATTTGTTAATAAATCATGATGTAAAATACAACAACCAAAAATAATAGTGTAGACATAAATTACTCATACAAAAATTCAAAATACTGTATGGTTAAGTAGGAGAGAAAAGTTGCTTTTGAACGCATTATGCAGAATATCCTACACTGAGTTGTTGTTGCTGTTTTTTTTAATGCCAACAGCTGTGTATGACTACTTAATGATAGAGAATCTGCCTGAAATGTGGGAGACCCAGGTTCGATCCCCAAGTTGGGAAGATTCCCTGGCGAAGGGAGTGGCAACCCACTTCAGTACTCTTGCCTGGAAAATCCCACAGAGAAGCCTGCTGAATTACAGTCCTTGGGTTGCAAACAGTCAGACATGAATGAGTGAATTAACACAACTACTTAATATCTGCTACTACTGCTGCTGCATCGCTTCAGTCGTGTCCGAATCTGTGCGACCCCATAGATGGCAGCCCACCAGGCTCCCCCGTCCCTGGGATTCTCTAGGCAAGAACACTGGAGTGGGTTGCCATTTCCTTCTCCAAGGCATGAAAGTGAAAAGTGAAAGTGAAGTTGCTCAGTCATGTCTGACTCTTCCCAACCTCATAGACTGCAGCCTACCAGGCTCCTCCGTCCATGGGATTTTCCAGGCAAGAGTACTGGAGTGGGTTGCCATTGCCTTCTCTGACTTAATATCTAGATTTGTAATATTCAAAATGTTAGCATGTCTACCTCTGGGACAAAATTAAAGGTTGTATTTCAATTGTGCTTTGCTGTAAAACAAACCACTTTACCATTTAGTGGCTTAAAATAGCCAATTGTGTTATTTATTGCTCCTCACCATTCTGTGGACTGGTATGGTGGGTTCTTCTGAGGGTCTCCCCAGGCTCTCTGGCATGGCCACAGCCACCTGTGGGGTAGGCTGGATCAGACGGACAGATGGACAAGGAGAGCATCACTCAGTTGGCTGAGGGTTGGTTGGTACTGGCCGTTAACTGAGGTTCCTCAGTTCTCCCTTTCTCAGACCTTAAACATCCTAGACAAGCTTAGTAACCCTGATACAATGAAGTGATGAGTCAAAATGACAAAGAAAAAATTGGAAAGGATATTTGAAAAAGAGAATTTGAGAACTGATTAATTCTCACTGGGAAAAAAGTTCTTAAAAAAGATACTGTCTTACAGCACTTATAATAATGATTAATATATTACCTTCTGCTTTTTAAAACATTTTTTGAGCACTTGCAATATACTAGACCCTCTTTGAAGGGCTTCAACTGTATCATTAATACATGACTTAACCTTCACAACGACCTTATGACGTAGGAACTACCACTGTCTCCAGTTTATAGAGGAGGAAACTAAAATGCAGACAATAAGTACCCATGCAGTCTGGCTCCAGTCTGCCTCATAACTATCACATCATTATATTATTTGTGATTCCATTATTCACTTATATTCTTTTCCCACAAAGAAAACATAAGCACCCCACTGTCAGTTCTTCCTCTATCTCCTATAGTGCTTCAGTAAAATGAACAGATCGATCAATCAGTGATAATGTTAGTCCAGAGGAAGACGAGGCACACCAAGCAGGGTCATCCAATCAGGAAATAAATGCAAAAGCCTTGGAAAGGAAGACTTTCTGAAAGGAAAGTCAGCCCCGTTCATCAGCTAGTATTTTTTGTTTTTGGCTCCTGATGGGTATCAGGCTCTGGATTTGTAGACACAGTGGTAAAGAAAGTAGGCATGATCCTGCTAACTGTCCCTGCCATAGTCTTACTAACAACCTATCGGGAAGGACCAACCCCAGATGGCATCTAACCCATGTTGCTCACTTAATGCTCTTTCAACCAGCCCCTCTCATCTTGGTGGGCATGGAACCCAACATACAGGGCTTCTGGAGAAAGCAGACAGCCTGAAAACAGTGCAGGCACTTAACTGCAAGTGTGGGAATTCTGACAGTAAAAGGAAAGGAGAAAACAGAGAAGTTGCTGGAGGGAAAGGGAGAAATAAGCAGTTTTATTTCAAGACGAGGGACACTTGGCTGGAACTCAGGCAGCTGTCTTTTAGTTTGTGTCTGCTGCTTTCTAACTGAGGGGATGAGGACAAGTCACTGAACCTCTAAGACTGCAGTTTCTTCAACTGCAAATATGAAATTGTTCCTCTTCTCAGCACAGTTTGAGAAACGCTGGTCGGTTAGAATAATTTGGATGTGGCCAGTCCAATGGCTGGGGAAAATGGGATGCAGGAGTCGGAGAGAGGGGAAGGGAGGCCATCTGAACTGTACAAAACAAATTCCTAATCACCTTTCCTCTATCTTGAACAGAGGGGCTTCCCTGATGGCTCAGATGGTAAAGAATTAGCCTGCCAAAGCAGGAGACTTGGATTCGATCCCTGGGTCAGGAAGCCCCCCTGGAGAAGGAAATGGCAACCCACTCCAGTATTTTTGCCTGGGAAATCCCATGGACAGAGGAGCCTGGTGGGCTACAGTCCATGGGGTCACAAGAGTTGGACATGACTTAGTGCCTAAACAACAATAATATTCAACAGAACATAATCAGAATAAAATACTGTTGTTTCCAACTCTAGCATAAAGGAAAAGGATCATAGTCAGAAAAGGATGCTGAAAATGGCTCAGAGGACTCTTGTTGATAGGACCCACGGAAATTATTAGAAGAGAGAAAGGGCTTCTTTCTGCCAGTCTTAGCCAGCAGCATCTAATCGACTAATTCACAACTGTGATTCTGAGAATGAGTCACATCTGATTGACCCCCCAGTCACACTGGTTTTTTGAGGGGAAGCTCTCCTTTTAACTAGAGTGGTTAAGATCCTAGGTACACTACAAAGTCAAGGTAGACGGTGACCCTCTGAACTTGTTAGGCCCCAAAGAACAACTGTTCACTGTTGTTCTTTGAATTATAGGGATAAGATAAACAACTGAGCAGCCACTTTCTTCAATAGGTTCTAGTCTGAGGTCACTGATTGGCTTGAACAGAACTTTCACCTCTTTAAGCAATAGTTTGCTTGCAGGTTTGGTCTTTTTTTTTTTCCTTTTAAAATTTTAATACATTCATGTGGTAAAAATTGGGATTGTACAAAAGTAAAATATATCTCCTGCTCTTGTCTCTAGTTTTCTACCCCGCCCTCTAGAGGCATTCACTGTTAACTGTTTGTGTATTTTATAATTTTCAGATTTATGATGGGACATAAACAAGCATGTATATCCCCACATACCCTGGGCACCCCCACACGCAATAGTATCCTATAACTATGTTCTGTAATTTATCATTTACCTGGGATATTATTTTCTACCAGTAATTGCAGAGCCACTATCTATTTTTAACATCTGCACAACATTAGGAAGAATCAGATGCAATATCAATTTCATATGGTTCCACCTAATCTTATATCACTTATTGGCAAATTTCCTGTTGATAAACATTTAACTTATTTCTTCACAAAATCTGAGCACCAAGAAGGAAAAAAAAAGTTGCCTTTAGTTCTAAATTTCCATAATTCTTTTTTGTTCCCATTCTTCAATGCCTGGGTCAGATAAGGTAGTAAAAGAGAACACTTTATTGAACAAAGATACAAGGATGATTTAATTCTGTGACAAGAAATTAGGAGTCTGTTCTTAATACAATCTTAATGGTGATATATGGCAAACATCCTCTAAGTGTGTTTCTTTGGGGGAAACTAGATTAGGGGTGCCATCATCACTATTATTGATTTCCCTTCCTGATAATTTCCCAGTCTCTCTCTCTTTAGTCTCCCAGTTTACCCAACTCTTTGCAGTTCCTCTGTCCATGGAATTCTCCAGGCAAGAATATTGGAGTGGGTAGCCATTCTCTTCTCCAGGGGATCTTCCCGACCCAGGGATCAAACTGGAGTCTCCTGCATTGGCAGGCAGATTCTTTACCGTCTGAGCCACCAGGGAAGCCCTATGCCCCTTCTATACTGTCCTTTTCTGGATCCTGCTCTTTCTTTGAATTATCAAAGCGGTATGAAGAATCACAACTCTTGTTTCATAAAGTTTGCTAAGTAATTTGAACAAAGAGTTATCTGAATAGGCCATAATGTTCCTTTTGTATGAAGTATTTGATGTTTGCAAAAAGAACTCGAGATAAAAAAAAATTCTTCTTTGTGCCCTGATTTTCCAGGTAAAACTGTATCAGGAATCATGTGGAGATACTTAAATCTGGCCAATACATTTCAAGTTTTCTTCTGCCCAGATTTGTTTGGAAGAAATCCAGTCTTACCTATCTCAAAAATTCAGCAGGGAAAAATAGCTGAAATAAATTAAAACCGTGATTACTAAATTCTGTGTTTACCTAGACAGTCTGGAATTTGGCCTAAAAGACAACGCTTTTTAGAAAGTGTTACTTAAACTCGGTTTTGCTACAGATTTTAAATTGGAAGAAAAATGGTAAGAGGGGAAAGCTCTATAAACCATACACGTTTGGGCTCATTACCAAGTACTCTCACCAAGCAGTACTAATAGAATTTGAAAAATGCTTTCCTGAGTTGAGATCTGCCACCTAGCAACCACTGTGAAATGCTTCCTGCGCTGGCCCAAGACAACTCAAAGTGCCCAGCTTTAAAACTGGTGAGGTGTTTCTTTAAAATTGATGGGGTGTTTTGCTGTGCGTGGGCCAGAGTCATTGAAGGGAGGATTAAAACTTTGTTTTTAGGGCAAAGATATGCAGATTAAAAGGACTGTTTAACTTAACCACTCAGCTGAGTTTTGGAACAGAGTTGGCCGATTAAATGCAGATTAAAGATGGCAGTAGACCGATTATAGTAAAGATTATTTGTAATTTATCTGAAATTCAAATTTGACTGTGCATTCTGTATTTTTATTTGTTCAATCTGGCCACTCAGTTTTGAAGAAACTTTTGTAGTACAGAATGGGGGAATATTTATAGAATATACATCACTTATGGGCTTCCTCTGTGGCTCAGCAGTAAAGAATCCGCTTGCAATGCAGGAGCTGCAGGAGACACAGGTTCGATCCCTGGATCGGAAGATCCCCTGGAGGAGGGCATGGCAACCCTCTCCAGTATTCTTGCCCAGAGAATTCCATGGACAGAGGAGCCTGGTGGGCTACAGTCCACGGGGTTGCAGAATGGGACATGACTGAAGTGATTTGGCATGCACGCACGCAGATACACATACATCGAATATATTAACTTGATCCCCCAAGGCTACTGATGTTATGGATCTAAAATGCCTTTCCAAGAGCACTGGCTATTGGATAGGAGGGAGTATGAAGCATAGGAGGCCACAAGTAAGGTGGGAGCTAACGGAAGGGGACGAGAAATCAACCCAGTTTTGCACCTGAGAAAGCTAAACTGAGAGGAGGACAGGCGAAGGAAGGGGCTAACTCTGTGGGAGCAGGGATGCCCTAAAGTGTAATGGTGCCAGGTGAGGAGAAGGGGCTGCCTAGACTTCTGGGAGGAAGAGGAAGTGCGGTGATGTCAGCATTCATTTCATTTTTAAGGGGTAGAAGGAGGAGAAAGCCCGCCATGTAAATGTGCCTTCTGAAGCTTGGACTAAGATGGGAGAGGTGCAACCTGGGATCCCAAGAGGTCACTGCCACCTCCAGGCAGCACCCACACAATCCTCGGGCCGCTTGCACCAGGATGCAGAGCCAGCCTGGGGCTGAGAGGCTTTGTCAAGGCCCTACCCCTCCCACTTCACCTGGCCCAACTCTGAGCCTGGGAGAGGCTGTCACTTTGTCTTCAATCCAGATCACAGCCCCTCATCCCCACCTGAGAAATCTGCAGCTCATTAACTCAGCAGCACAAAATACTTTAGACAGGATGCATATATAATTCCTATGTGTTTGCACATGATTGAACATCTCCTAAAGGACACATAAGAAACTGCTAAATGGGGTGTGGAGAAAAGGATTTCCTTCTACACTGTTGGGAATGTAATTGGTGCAGCCGCTATGGAGAACAGGGTGGAGGTTCCTTAAAAAAAAAATAAAACAGTTGCCATATGATCCAGCAATCCCACTTCTGGGCATATATCTGGAGAAAACTCTAATTTGAAAAGATTCCTGCACCCCAATGTTCATTGCAGCACTAATTACAATATAATTACAATAGATAACACATGGAAGCAATCTAAATATTCATCAATGGAGGAATGGATAAAGAAGATATGGTATATATACAGTACAATAGAATACTGTTGTTTAATTGCTAAGTCGTGTTCAACCCTTTTCTGACCCCATGGACTGTAGCGTGCCAGGCTCTTCTGTCCATGGAATTTCCCAGGGAAGAATACTGGAACGGGTTGCCATTTCCTTCTCCAGGAGATCTTCCTGACCCAGGGATTGAATCCACGTCTCCTTGCAGGCGGATTCTTTACTGCTGAGCCACCAGGGAAGCCCCACTGGAATATTACTCAGCCATAAAAGAATGAAATAATGCCATTTGCAGCAACATGGATGAACCTAGAGATGATCATACAAAGAGAAGTCCAACAGACAAATATATGATATCATTTATATGTGGAGTCTGAAAAAGTGATATAAATGAACTTATTAATAAAACAGAAACAGACTCACAGACATAGAAAACAAACTTCTTGCTACCAAAGGGAAAAGGGGGTAGGGATAAGTCATAAGTTTTGGATTAACACATTTACACTACTATATATAAAAAAGATAAATTACAAAATCCTACTGTATGGTATAGGGAAAAATATTCAATATCTTCTGATAAACTATAATGGAAAAAAATCTGACAAAGAATATATGTGTATACATGTATGTGCTTGTGTGGTAAGTCGCTTCAATCATGTAGGACTCTGTGCAACCCTAAGGACTGCAGCACACCAGGATCCTCTGTCCAAGGGATTCTCCAGGCAAGAATATTGGAGTGGGTTGCCATGCCCTCCTCCAGGGGATCCTCCTGATACATGTGTATATATTTATATACATATGTGTGTGTGTATAAAATGAATCATTTCTCTGTACATCAGGAACTAACACAACATTGTAAATCAACTATACTTCAGTTTAAGAATTATTTTTTTAAAAAAGAAACTGCTAACTGTGGCTACCAGGGTGGAGAGGACTGGAGTAAGGCAGTGGTGGAGGGGGGTGTGGTTCTGAAATGGAGGTATATTTGCTCACATACCTTACATACCCACTGATTTATTTTCCTACGTGTGTTTATTACTGACTCATAATAAAAATTCAAATTTAATGACTATAATAAATTCAGTCCAGAATCTGATTCATGTTTCAACTTGCATCTTTGATTTAAGATGATTCATGGCAATAAGGTATTTTAAAATAAATGTCTTTATACACAGTGTCTGTTAAAGAGGACTGGGAACTGACATTTCAGCACACTTTCTGGAAAACTTGCTGTTGAAATCAATGACAAAAATCAACCCTTGGCAGAAAGTTTTGCTTATCGTTTTTACATGTTCACACTGAATTGTGTGCCATGTTGTTTTATATATAGGTATGTAAAAGCTCAAAATGAAAATTTGATGGAAATTAAATCTGAGGCTTTTTAAAGTAAAAGCAATATTGAATCCCACCTTGTAAGTTCTGCTAGTCCAGGTGTCAGCCTCCTTTGTTCAGTAATGGAGCCCTAGGACCTAGAGCAGCTTATTGGCACATATTAGGTGCTCAATAAATAATTACTGAATGAAGCAATACATGATTAATATAAAAATTCAAATATTACATAAAAAGATTGTATGGACTGTGCCATACCCTCTAATCTCTTTCCTCTTTATAATCTGCTATTCTAGTTTTGTAAAATAAAAGAACAAATCATTTACTTCTTAAAGAGTGAAAGTTCATCCTAAGTATGTTTTTAAAAGATAGCTAATTGAATGATGCCATAAAGAATGAAAAGACAAGCAACAGAATGGAAGAAAATGTGACAGATACAACTGGCAAAGGACCAGCACTGAATATATGTAAGAACTTCAATCAATTAGAGAAACTGGCAAAATACTTGAATATACATTTCATGTTACGAGTAGCCCCTAACTGCCAAAATCAAATGAAAAGCACTCTTTCATTTAGTCAGGAGAGAAATGAAAATTAAAACTACATAGTCAGATTTCCCTGGTGGTCCAGTGGTAAAGAATTTGCCTGCCAATGCAGGGGACACAGTTTCAATCCCTGTCCTGGAAAGATCCCACATGCCAAGGAGCACCTAAGCCTGTGTGCCACAACTACTGAGCTGGTGCTCTAGAGCCCATGCTCTGCAACAAGAGAAAGCCACTGAAAAAAGAAGCCCTCTCATCGCAATGAAGAGTAGCCCCTGATCACCACAACTAGAGAAAGCCCCTAAGCAACCAGTAATAAATAAACAAAAAGCAAATAAATCTAAATTTAAAAAAACCTACACAGTCAATAGATGGACAAAAATGCTGAAGTCTCACAATAGTAAATGTTGGTGAGGATCCTGAGCAACAGGAATGCTCATATATAGTCTTGAGTGAGGAAACTGGTTAATCCAGTGTAGAAAACTACATGACATTATCTTCCAAAGCTGAATATGCAGCAATTCCATCCCTAGTGTGCAAGAGAAATTCATTAACATAGAAAAGTTGAAATAGGCCAAAATTGAAAAACACCAAATTACCTAGCAACAGAAGAATGGATCTAAAAATGTGGTATCATCTCACCATGACATTCTATATGGCAATGACAAGGAACAAAAGGCATCTTCAGGCAACAATATGGATGAATCTCACCAGCTTACAGTCATCACAGAGTTCTGCTATGATTTCCCTAGGGGATCAGCAGCTCATTTCAGAGGGCAGACTCTTCTAGCAATTCAGAAATGCCCCAGTGCTGGAATAGTTCCATGTAGACAGCAAGCTCTACCTGAGGGCTGAGGGGTTATGGAGGCTCTCTGCTGGGAGGAGAGGTACACACAATTTCCCTAAACGGATATGTGGGTGGAGGGTAGACTGGAACACATTCTGACAGTGGCATAAAGGCCCTGACACAGAGATAAGTCTGGGCTAAGGTTGTCAGAACCTCTACTGGGGTCTCTGCCTTGGGGCCCCCAGGCCTGCTGTGGGTCAAGAGAGTGAGGTTTGCTGAGATGGGGATCCTCAAGCACCTCCATAAACATGGGCTGCAGAAACCCTCAGACTCAGGAATCCACAGAGGCAGAGGCTTCAGTGCTTGATCCTTGTCTATAGCCTGGAGTCATTACTTCTGTCCTGACTGCTGCTGCCTCTACAGCTGAGGGTCTTGGTCCAGTTGTTCTTGAAGGGCATGTGAACTTGTTGTGCTCAACTTAGGTTTTGTTTCAGACGTGCCTCCCTTACTTTGTAAAATGGCCACCTCGTCTTCCCCAAGTGTTTCTCTTAACTCCTGTTGCTGTCTCCTGCTGCGGTGGTGTGTTCCTGGCCCTGCTTTCTTTTGGGAACAACTGTGTGGTCATGTACCTCTCTCTCATCTGTGACGTCCGCTCTTTCCTCCTAGACCACAGGTGCCTGAGGTGCTCTCTTCCTTCACTACTGCCGTTTCTGTCTGTTGTCGTCAGTCTGTTCTGAATAAGTGCCATGAGTTCTACAAAGAGGAAGAACTGTGAATTTTAGGGGGTTTCCATGAGGGGTGGAGATGGAGTTTGTACTTGTGAAAAGAGGAGTAAAATCTGAGCTCCACTATTCTCTAGGTTAGTCTCTGAGGCAGTCTAAATCTCTCAACTTTATTTCCTTATCTTTCAATTCAGTTCAGTTGCTCAATCTTGTTTGACTCTTTGCGACCCCATGGACTGCAGCACTCCAGGCTTCCCTGTACATCACCAACTCCCGGAGTATGCTCAAACTCATGTCCATTGACTCAGTGATGCCATACAACCATCTCATCCTCTGTCATCCCCTTCTCCTCCTGCCTTCAATCTCTCCCAGCAGCAGGGTCTTTTCCAATGAGTCAGTTCTTCCCATCAGGTGGCCAAAGTATTGGAGTTTCAGCTTCAGCATCAGTCCTTCCAATGAATATTCAGGACTGATTTCCTTCCTTATCTTTAAGTGGGGCTAATAATACCCATCATGACAATCATCCCGATGTAATGGGAATTTGTAATTAGAAAACTACTTGTGTAAGAGGGTCCCTTACACTGTTGGTGGGGATGCAGACTAGTACAGCCACTATGGAGAACAGTGTGGAGATTCCTTAAAAAACTGGAAATAGAACTGCCATACAACCCAGCAATCCCACTGCTGGGAATGCATACCGAGGAAACCAGAATTGAAAGAGACACATGTACTCCAATGTTCATTGCAGCACTGTTTACAATAAGCTCGGACATGGAAGCAACCTAGATGTCCATTGGCAGGTGGATGAATAAGAAAGTTGTGGAACATATACACAATGGAATATTACTCAGCTATTAAAAAGAATGCATTTGAGTCAGTTCTAATGAGGTGGATGAAACTGGAGCCTATTATACAGAGTGAAGTAAGTCAGAAAGAAAAGTAACAATACAGTATATTAACATATATATATGGAATTTAGAAAGTTGGTCATGACAACCCTATATGCAAGATAGCAAAAGAGACACAGATATAAAGAACAGACTTTAGACTCTGTGGGAGAAGGCGAGGGTGGGGTGATTTGAGAGAATAGCATTGAAACATGTATGTTACCATGTGTGAAACAGATTACCAGTCCAAGTTCAATGCATGAAACAGGGCACTCAAAGCTGGTGCACTGGGACAACTCAGAGGGATGGGATGGGGAGGTCGGTCGGAGAGGGTTTTGGGATGGGGGACACATGTACACCCGTGGCTGATTCATGTTGATGTATGGCAAAAGCCACCACAATATTTTAAAGTAATTAGCCTCCAATTAAAATAAATTAATTAATGTTAAAAAAAAAGAAAAATACTTGTGGAAAACACTCTGTAAACTCTATTCAGAACAAAGGTGGACATTTTATTACTGACTCACTGCAATGCAGGAGACTTGGGTTAGATCTCTGGGTTGGGAAGATCCCCTAGAGAAGGGAAAGGCTATCCACTCCAGTATTCTGACCTGGAGAATTTCATGAACTATATAGTCCATGGGATCGCAAAGAGTCAGACACAACTGAGCGACTTTCACTTCACAGAGGTGGAATTCTCAAAGGCAAGTCCCATAGGAATCACCTTGAGAAGTATTTTCAAAGGACTCAAGGTCAGCTTGCCTAGACAACCATGGTCTTCTGGTCTCCAGGAGATTTTCACTTTGTGGTCTGAGTCAGTGCCCGTGAATCTGTATTTTATAAAGCATTCAGATGAGCTTAATGAAGGCAATCCTTTGACCTCACTTTGAGAAAACATTGGTTCCACTTTAGGTAATATTACCTTTGCCTTTAGCTTTTAGCTTCTAAAATATCCTGAAATGCGACATCCAGGCATCCTGGAATGCAAAGTTAAGTGGGCTTTAGGCAGCATCACTAGGAACAAAGCTACTGGAGATGATGGAGTTCCAGTTAAGCTATTTCAAATCCTAGAAGATGATGCTATGAAAGTGCTGCTAGCACTTTTCTATGCTAGCAAATTTGAAAAACTCAGCAGTGGCCACAGGACTGGAAAAGGTCAGTTTTCATTCCAATCCCAAAGAAAGGCAATGCCAAAAAATGTTCAAACACAAGTGCACAATTGCACTCATCTCACACGCTAGCAAAGTAATGCTCAAAATTCTCCAAGCCAGGCTTCAACAGTACGTGAACCATGAACTTCCAGATGTTCAAGCTGGTTTTAGAAAAGGCAGAGGAGCCAGAGATCAAATAGCCAACATCCATTGGATCATCAAAAAAGCAAGAGAGTTCCAGAAAAATATCTATTTCTGCTTTATTGACTATTCCAAAGCTTTTGACTGTGTGGATCACAACAAACTGTGGAAAATTCTTAAAGAGATGGGAATACCAGACTACCTTACCTGCCTCCTGAGAAATGTGTATGCAGGTCAAGAAGCAACAGTTAGAACCAGACATGGAACAACAGACTGGTTCCAAATAGGGAAAGGAGTACGTCAAGGCTATATATTGTCACCCTGCTTATTTAACTTCTATGCAGAGTACATCATGAGAAATGCTTGGCTGGATGAAGCACAAGCTGGAATCAAGATTGCCGGGAGAAATATCAATAACCTCAGATATGCAGATGCTGCTGCTGCTGCTGCTGCTAAGTCGCATCAGTCGTGTCCGACTCTGTGTGACCCCATAGACAGCAGCCCACCAGGCTCCCCCATCCCTGGGATTCTCCAGGCAAGAACACTGGAGTGGGTTGCTATTTCCTCCTCCAGTGCATGAAAGTGAAAAGTGAAAGTGAAGTCGCTCAGTCGTGTCCGACTCTTCAAGACCCCATGGGCTGCAGCCTACCAGGCTCCTCCGTCCATGGGATTTCCCAGGCAAGAGTACTGGAGTGGGATGCCATTGCCTTCTCCGGATATGCAGATGACACCACCCTTATGGCAGAAAGCAAAGAAGAACTGAAGAGCCTCTTGATGAAAGTGAAAGAGGAGAGTGAAAAAGTTGGCTTAAAACTCAACATTCAGAAAACCAAGATCATGGCATCTGGTCCCATCTCTTCATGGCCAATAGATGGGGAAACAATGGAAACAGTGAGAAACTTTATATTTTGGGGCTCCAAAATCACTGCAGATGGTGATTGAAGCCATGAAATAAAAAGACGCTTGCTCCTTGGAAGAAAAGCTATGACCAACCTAGACAGGATATTAAAAAGCAGAGACATTACTTTGCCAACAAAGGTCCATCTAATCAAAGCTATGGTTTTTCCAGTAGTCATATATGGATGAGAGAGTCAGACCATAGAGAAAGCTGAGTGCCAAAGAAATGATGCTTTTGAACTGTGGTGTTGGAGAAGACTCTTGAGAGTCACTTGGACTGAAAGGAGATCCAACCAGTCAATCCTAAAGTAAATCAGTCCTGGTAATTCATTGGAAGGACTGATGCTGAAACTGAAACTCCAATACTTTGGCCACCTGATGCTAAGAAATGACTCATTGGAAAAGACTCTGATGCTGGGAAAGATTGAAGGCAGGAGGAGAAGGGGATGACAGAGGATGAGATGGTTGTATGGCATCACTGACTCAATGAACATGAGTTTGAGCACACTCCGGGAGTTGGTGATGTACAGGGAAGCCTGGAGTGCTGCAGTCCATGGGGTCATAAAGAGTCGGCCATGACTGAGTGACTGAACTGAACTGAATATCACCCATTTCATATACAGACATTATTTGTTCAAAGAAATGTGCTCATTGCTTTACTCATCCAAATAAAATATTTCAGTATTTTCTTTTATGTCATAATTAAAAAGGTCTATCCCATTCTATGATTGTTTTAAAAATTACCCATGGTTTCTTCTGGGCAGTTATGGCCAGAGGGTATTTTGGCACTTGCCATAGGGACTTCAACAAATACAGTCTTCCCTTCTTTCCACTTAAGGTCTATAAATCATTGAATCAGTTGCTTTATTTATAATAACTCTTAATTTTACTATCTCATCAGATGTTACTGTCTGAACTTTACTATGAAACCTAGAGAAGTCTTCAAATGAGTAGAATTCTCCTTCTTCCCCTATCCTCTGAGACAGTTTAAATAGCACAAGACCTGTCTGTGTTTTAGAAGCTGGAAAAGTTGATAATGAAACAGCTTGAACCAGACTTTTGGGCAGGCAGTTTTTTATATTCCTTGCAGAATTACTCAGCTACTTAGATTTTACAGCTTTTCTTGACTCAGTCTTTGTTTCTGTATTTTCCTAGATTCGTTTTTTTTCTTAACTGTCTTAAGTGCCTCTAAGATCAGTTTTATTTTATGTACCATTATTAATATTCTGCATTGTTTGCATTACTATTTAACACTGCCATACAAGTTTGTCTGTTTATATACAGCATTGTTTTCCAAAGGCTTCTCAAGTTTATTTAATCAATCCTACTGACCTAATCTTTTCTAATTTGTTAAATTCTGTTTTTATCTTTAATCATGTCTTTTTCTTTTTTCCTTGTTTTG
The DNA here is from genome assembly GCF_054371585.1 of Giraffa tippelskirchi. Taxonomy (NCBI): domain Eukaryota; kingdom Metazoa; phylum Chordata; class Mammalia; order Artiodactyla; family Giraffidae; genus Giraffa; species Giraffa tippelskirchi. The sequence goes on along the minus strand of NC_137276.1, from coordinate 124,138,467 downwards.
TTCTTTTTCTAATTTCTTGAACAGTTTATTTACACATTGCATCAGTCTGTATCCAATTAGGAGAGGAAAACCATATAATAATTTACACAGGAAAGGTTTAGTATGAAGAATTATTAACCACAACAAACAAAGTAATTACAGATTGTCTAGTAAGAAGTAAAGTGGTGGTTTAGTCACTAAGTTGTATCTGACTCTTGCGACCCCATGGACTGTAGGCTGCCAGACTCCTCTGTCCATGGAATTTCCCAGGCAAGAATACTGGAGTGGGTTGCTGTTTCCTTCTCCAGGGGATCTTCCCAACCCAGGGATGGAACCAGCATCTCCTGCACTGCAGGCAGATTCTTTACCACTGAGCCACCAGGGAAGCCCAGTAAGTAAAGAGAACTCTCAAGATTATAAGAATTGCCAAACATAAGGAGTAGCCACTATCCATGGAGTTGAGATGGAGCGCTCGAGCAAGAACCCATCCCCATGGTGGGGTGGGAATGTGGGGGTGGGGGTGCCGAGATCCAGACCTTATTGAAGGGGATGCTATCCTGGCTTACTGGGGAGAAGAAATGTCATTGTATCTCGGTGCTGATGAAATTTGCTAGAAATCTGTCCTTTGGAGTTGCCAAAAATCTGCCCTCTAGGGTACCATGGAAAACTATTCATAGGAAGGTGTCTTATTGGAGGCACTTTGTTGCAGAACTGCCCAAGTGGGTGCTAGGGCAAACTTCAGATCATGAGGTGCTGCTGTCAGCTGCACACCCCAGGATCGGAGCACTGGGTGGAGAAGCTGAGAGTACTACCTGAAGAGTCTGCCCTGGGGAAGCTGTCAGCCTACAGGAGGCAGAAAAGCTCATCTGCAAAACCTACCAGGGAAGGTGCATGGGGGTGGGGAGCTGCTGACCTTTGGGTACTGCTAGCTGCCATTCACTGCAGAAGTTCAGGCTTCCAGACAATGAAGCGCTGCAGGAGCCTGGTGGTGAAGAAAGCCACCGCCCTGCACTGCAGGAGCCTGCCTAACAAGTACAACAGAACCAAGAAGCAAACCCTATTTCTTCTACTATGTTTCTACAGCATTCTAAAGCGATACAACTTTAGTGCCAGCAAGCAATGACAAAATATTTAAAGGGCCCAGGTCCATTTTCACAGAGCTGTCTCAAAGGGTGACTTTGGAAATAAGAGGCAATCAACAGGTAACCAGCACACACGTTTTCATCAATTCTTCTTGAATTGTGTGTGTGTGTGTGTGTGTGTGTGTGATAGTAACAGCCTTGAAAGAGATACATTTTGTTCCAAGTACACTTTTGATAAATTTTGTGTTATCATGTTTATATGTTACTACTGTTTTCTAATTAGTCTGTTATTAAAATCGTATACAAGCCCCTGTGACCCTGTCCTTCGAAGTAAAAGGTGTTTGCTTTGGTTTTCCAGGTCTCCCTCGAGTCACAAAGGACTGGCTCAAGAGTTAATGATTAGGAAATGTGAAGATGTAGGAACAAAGAATAACTGTTGGGTGGAGAAAATGGTAACAACTTAGATTATAAATCAACTCCATAGCAGAGTCTCCCAGGTCCCTGAAAGATATAAAGGTCTGACACACATTCCTAAGCTGTTTTTACAGGAAGCTCGGGGAAACTGCTAACTGCAAGTAGACCCTAGAGCAACTGAAACCAGAAGACTGATGATGCCCTAAACTTCACCTTGATATCAACTAAGTTGAGAATTGAGCACAAGTTGATCCCGTGCCCCATGGCTCCCTTCTTCACTATCTTTAAGAAACCCTTCCCTGAAAGCCATCAGCGAGTTCAGGTCTTGTACCCACTCACCATTCTCCTCGCTTGGGCACCTGCAATAAACACTGGACTTTTATATAATGTGATCAGGTGTCAGGAGATTAGCTTTGCTGGGCATCAGGCAAGGTGATCCATATCCAGGCTCGTCACATGATTGATGCTTTCATTTCCCGTGACTCAATAATTATAGACATACACTCTATTTTTAGTTTATAGGTGGACTTTCTTATTTATGTATTTTTTTGCTTTACAAGTATTTACTTTTATTATACTGCAGTCAAAGAATGTGCCTTTACTAGTTATACTACTTGAGATAACTATTAAGGGTTTTTTTTACAACATTTTGTAAATGCTCCATGGATTTTTGAAAATATAGACTATCTATGGGGCAAAAGCTCAATACGTATACTAATTAAACTTTTAATTATATAATGTTTATTATATTAGTTAACTTGGTCTGCAGAAACTGACACAGAGAGTAATATCTTTGTTATTGTTTTAAATTTGTTACCATAATTTCTCACAAATTTTATCTTGTTTATTTTCATGCTAAATTTTTGACACATAAACACTCATAAGTGGAGTTTGGAAGAACATATCCAGATTTTATAATGGTGTATTTGCATAGATGCCTGACACATAGTAAATGTTTAATTAATTCATATTTAATAGTGGCCTTAAATTTTGAAAAATCATTTTTGGATGATATTTATTTAGTAGCATCAATATCATAACACCTCTATTGTTTGGAACATACTTTTAAATATGTTAGTCAGAAAACAGTGTATGGAAGAGATGAAACAAGATTAGCAAAAAATGTTGATATTTACTGAAGTTGGATGATGAAGTTGGATGAGAGTTAATAATATTATTCTCTTTTTGTTATTCATGTTTGAAATTTTCCATAGTAAAAAATTTTAAACTATGTTTGTATAATTACCTATTAATTCTCCCCATTTTATGATAAAAAAATTCTTTCTTCTAATAGTTTCAGTTTTGTTTTCTTCTTTCAGGGTCAGAGGATCCTTAGTAGAAATGCAAGTCTTGGACTACATTTGTTATGTAAACTGACTTCCAATATTTTCCAATAGTTAGTCAGTAGTCTCATTGTATTTCATCTTAAAATATTTATTTAAAGAGTTTTTTAAAATTCATTACAAATCTTTGAACATTTGAATACCTACTCTTTAAAGAGCACTTACAATGTATGAATCAGTGTTATGAAGGCAATACATATGTTAGTTTCTTTATTCTTCACAAATTCACAATAGAACCCAAACACTGATAATTATTGTCATTGTAAAGGTGAAGGGAATCTAGGCAGAGAAGACCGAGTTGTCTAAATCTTACTTTTGTTAGGACCTGAATGGAGTTTTGAACCTGGCTGGGCTAGTAATAAAGGCAATGCATTTAACTGCTACACTATATTAATACAACTAGTGAGCTGCTTGCTTTGAATAATCAACAATTAATTTTCATACTCTGTCATTGTACTTTAGATAGGGTTATTATTATTTGTGATTATGCATTTTTTATGTGGCCTCTTTGTATAATTTTATGTGGCCTTATGTACATGCATGGCTGATTCATGTCAATGTATGGCAAAAACCACTACAATATTGTAAAGTAATTAGCCTCCAATTAAAATAAAGAAATTAATTTAAAAATAACTATTTGTAGACCATGTCAATATTAACATATATGATATGTAGACCATATCAATAACTATTTAGACATTATTGCTAAGTAGTGTTGTAGAGGACATCTGGAGTCCAGAACTGGTTGAGTTGGCTGTGCCAGAGGCTGTGTGCAATGTTTAGTTCTGCCACAGCAGCTTCTATTCTATGAAAGCACAGGACAAGGAACTATAGGTAGCCTTTGGATACCAGCTCCTGAGTGACTAAGGGTCTCAGTTCAATGGCCCACAGTCAACTGAATCCTTCCAATAATCACTGAATCCTTCCAATAATCACCCCCACTAATGAGCTTTGAAATGGATCCACACCCACTCATGCCTTAAGATGATTACAGCCCTGGCTGACACCTTAATGGCAGCCCAGTGAGAGACCCAGAGCCAGAGAATGCAGCTGAGCTATGCCCCTACAGAAACGGAGAGATACTAAATGTTGTATTAAACCACCAAGTTTTGAAGTAATTAGTTATGGAGCAATAGATAATTAATACATCACCTAATATACTTCCAAAAGATTCAGTTTCTGTTTAAATATATCTGAGTTCAATTAACTTTTGTTCTTGCTAACTAGAACCTTGATTGGTATAAATGCTTACTACATTTTCTTTTGTAATATCTTAGTCTCGTTTTTTACTATGCAATCAAATAAAATTCATCTGAGAACTTTTGCAGAAATGGTATATGGTTGATAGACACTGTAGTTCTCTTGCTCAAGCATTTTCAAATGTAGTTCAAAGTAAGGAATGCTTTTTATGTTGTCACACTCAGTGGCATATACACATACACATAAACACACATAGATACATCAATATAGCCTAGATTCTTTTATATTACTATTCTTCCTGATTTGGTTGACTTAAAAGTAAATGCTAGTTACAACCTATTAAACTGATTTCATGACTATGCATGTTTGAAAAACATGACTGTAAACTTTCTCTTGTTTTCCTTTATTTCAAATATGTCTGAGTTCAATTTGTTTTATTTTTTCTTTTTCCTTAGAGAAATAACTTGGTTTTTTTTTCCACTTGGGTGCTCTTAGAAATGTTTTTCCTTTATCTTTGAAAGTAATTTGAGTTTACAGATATTTTATATGTCCTTTCAGTTTGAAGAATGACATGTTTTCTGGGTACAGGGATATTTTCTCCTATTTATTTTATTAAATCAAAGTTTATTATCTTTTTTTCATTGCTCCAAAATCTGGGAGAATTTCTTGAATAACCTTCTAAATAACTGATTATGTTTTCTGTAATTTTTAATAGGTTTTTCATTACTGAAACAGTATTTTAAAATTGAATTTGCTTTCAAATATATACAAGCTTTTTTATGCCATTTGATTATCCCCTTACATACTTGCAGAACATGTATTTCATAAAGGACTTTTATCTAGAATATATAAATTACTCATATATAAAGATACTCAGTAAAAACATGAGCAAACAATGTGAACATACACTTAACTAGAAAAGATGTACAAATGGCAAATATGCACATAAAAAGATGTTCTACACCATTAGTCATTAGGAAAATGTAAAGTAAAACCATAATGAGATACTACTACACATCTATTAGATGTGTAAGCTGAAATTTAAAAGACTGATAATATCAAGGGCAGACAAGTTGCAAGTAACTCAAAACCGCATAACTTGCTGATGGAAATCAGTTTGGCAGTTTCTTATAAAGTTAAATACACAATTTACCATGTGACCTATATTCCTAAGAATATAACCAAGAGGAACAAAAAAATATATTTCTTCAAAGATTTGTATGTTTATAACATCTTTATTCATAGTAGCTCCAAACTGGAAACAACCCAAACTTCCATCAACCAGTGAATGAATAAACAAATTATAGTGCATATATTTCATACAATGAAATAGAGCAAACTACTTATACATGCAACATGAATTAATCTCAAAATCATTATATTAAGTGAAAAAAGCCAAATACAAAAGGCTATATGGTGTGGAAAAGGCAAATCTATAGTGATAGAAAAAAGATCAGTGTTTGTTAGGGGTCTCAGTGTGAGGCCAGGGGTTTGACTACAAAGGAGCTGGAAGAAATTCTGTGGGGTGATAGAAATGTTTAATATGTTGATTGTGCTACTGTATACCTTTGTTAAAACCCAAACTTAAACAAATTTTACATTTGTTAAAATTCATGGAGACTTTTCACTTTCAAAGGTGAATTGTACTCTGTGTAAATTATATCTCAATAAATTTGACTTTAAAACCAGATGAAGGGGAGAGCAGCCAAGATGGTGAAGTAAGTAGAAAGATGCTGAACTCACCTCCTTTCATGAGCACACCAAAATCACAACTATCTGCAGAACAACTGTTGATGAAAAAATAGTGGAACCTACTAGAAAAGATCTTTGACAACTAAAGACATAAAGAAGGAACCACAGCGAGATGGGTAGGAGGAGCAGACTCATGGTATAATCAAATCCCATACCCCCAGGTAGGTGACTCACAAACTAGAAAATAATTATATTTCAGAGGTTACCCCACAGGAGTGAGGATTCTGAGCCCCATGTCAGGCTCTGCAGCCCAGGAGTCCAACACCTAGAAGATGAGCCCCCATAGCATTTGTCTTTGAAGGCCAGTGGGGCTTAATTACAGGAGCCTCCTCTCTCCTCCTCAAGGGTTTAACTCTTAAATGGTACATACAAAATCTCACATGCACCAGGACCCAGGGCAAAAGCAGTAATTTGATTGGAGCTGGGACCAGACCTACCTGCTGGTCTTGGATAGTCTCTTGAAGAGGCAGAGGGTGGCTGCAGCTCACCCTGGGGACGTAGACACTGGCATAATCTGAACTCCTAGGGATATATCTGGAAAAGATGAAAAATCTAATTTTAAAATATGCATGCACCCTAATGTTAGTAGAAGTACTGATTATAGTAGCCAAGATATAGAAGCAAACTAAATGTCCATTGACAGATGAATGGATAAAGATGTGTATGTGTGTATGGTGTGAACACAACATACAATCAAGGAATATTACACAGTCATAAAAAGAAATAAAACCATTTGCAGCAACATGGATGGATCCAGAGATCATCATACTAAGTGAAGTAAGTCAGAGAAAAATAAATATCATATGATAGCACTTATTTATGGAATCTAAAAAAACGATACAAATGAACTTCCTTATAAAACAGAAATAGACTTATAGACACAGAAATCAAACTTAACAGTTACCAAAGGTGGGGAGGGATAAATTAGGATTTGGGGATTAATAGATACACACTACTATATATAAAATGGATGAAAAAAAAAAGAAAAAAAAGGACCTATTGTATAGCACAGGGAACAATATCCAATATCTTGTAATACCTTATAATGGAAAGAATATGAAAAAGAAAATCTATATGTCTATATATATAGATAGATATATATATGGCTATGTGAAAGTTGCTCAGTCATGTCCAACTCTTTGCCACCCCATGGAATTCTCCAGGCCAGAATACTGGAGTGGGTAGCTGCTCCTTTCTCCAGGGGATCTTCCAAACCCAGGGATCCAACCCAGGTCTCCCACATTGCAGGCAGATTCTTTACCATCTGAGCCACCAGGTAAGGCCGTATATATATACACATACACACACCAAGCTATAAAAAAAAGAATAAAATAATGCCATTTGCAGCAACATGGATGGACCTAGAGATTATACTAAGCAAAGTAAGACAGAAAGGAAAGGAAAAAACCATATGATATCACTTATATGTGGAATCTAAAATATGACACAAATGAACATATCTACAAAACAAACAAACTCACTGACATAAAGAATAGACTTGTTGTTGCAAATAAGGAGGGAAGGATTGGGAGTTTGGGATTAGCAGATGTAAACTATTATATATAGGATGGATAAACAACAAGGTCCTACTATATAGCACTGGGAATTATATTCAATATTCTGTGATAAACCATAATGGAAAAGAATGGAAAAGCATATATATATATATATAACTGAACCACTTTGCTGTATAGCAGGAATTATAAATCACACTGTAAAGCAACTATACTTCAATAAAAATTTTTAAAAGAATATATATATTCATATATATATATGAATCACTTTGCTGTACACCTGAAATGCTATAAATCAGCTGTACTTCAATTTAAAAAATTTAAAGAAAACAGATAAAGAAAATTTGGTTATTGCTTTTTCTTCTGTTAAAACCTCTCTGACCTTAGAATGTACTCACAATAGAAACAATATCCTTTAGACATTTACAGAGACTATGAATTAGAAATTTCTTAGAAAAAATTTTGGTTCTTTGGAGTAAATTTGCTTCATAGGGAGTATAATTTCTCAGATTAATCCCTTCCCTTTGTACTTTTGATCCTTTTATTTGACTATTGATTTTTTTTCTACTCATACTTAAACAGTTAAGACTTGCTAATTAAAGAAAAACTTTCTCATGTTGAAACTTAGCCTATAATGATAAAGGGGAAAGGAAGAAGTTTCTATTCTCTGAAGTTTTCCATTCTAGATTGGGTATTCAGTTGACTCTGCACATACAGCCTGTGGAGAGTAGCTCTGGACTAGGCTGTTACTTCCTTAGCCACAATTTACAGCATTTCTGCCATCTGGAGTGCAAGGTCAGTGCTGGGGAAGCTCGATTATTACCATATTGAGGGCATGAGCACTGTGGGTGGGCAAGTTCATATCCAGGCCTTAAGACTGATCACAAACTAATGAGTCTACAGAGGCCTAAAGGTAACTCACCTGTGCAAAATAGCCCAGGGAGATCTGCGGGAGTCTGGAAAATGCACGCCTTGTCTAACAGGAGCGGCTGGTACTCAGCCTCAGTGTATTGTTGCCACGTGGGAATGTGGGCTCGGCACTGTCAGAGGGAGAGCTTCTGATTCAAGAGAAGCCAGAAACCTAGATTTTTTTTTTTTTTTTAATGCAAAATCTCCTAATTTTTTAAGCCTTGGCAGCTAGTTTGAAATCTTAAAAATATTCTGTGGACCAACAATGTGTGGTCCTAACAAAACCCATCCGTGGCCTACCAGTTTGTGACCTCTGCACTAAGAATTATTTCAGAGGAGGCTGGGTTTATTTAGAGAAGGTGGCGGTAAATCAAGGTTTAATGACTACGGGCCTGGATTAATTTTTTGAAATGCTAAACAGCTTCATTGTCCCTCACACAGAGATTCCTTTTGAAGGCATTACATGGTCATTGTGATTGTGTTCTTGGGATCTATTCTGCTCCTTCTCTTACGTGTAATAACCATAGGGTTTTGTTACCAAGTCAAGCTCATACTGCTCACTGAGTGACAGGCCAACCAACTGAGAGACGAGTCGCTGGGGCGAAGAACAGAGACTTTATTTGGAAAGCCAGCAGATGGAGAAGATGGTGACCTAGTGTTCCAGAGAACCATCTTCCCCAAGTTAGAATCCAGATTTATTTTTATACTAAGGAGAAGGGGTAAAGTTCTGGTTCCAGCCAGACTATCGAGGGGATGTGTTAATTTCATCTTTCCAGCAGCCATTCACAGGTGGGCCTGGTCAGGATGCTTCCTGTGAGCTAAAAAAAGATATTTAATTTTGTTGTTTTCTGTCAAACCTCAACATGAATCAGCCATTGGTATACATATATCCCCTCCATTTTGGACCTCCTCCACCATCTCCCTCCCCATCTCACCCCTCTAGGTTGATACAGAGACCCTGTTTGAGTTTCCTGAGACATACAGCAGATTCCCGTTGGCTATCTATTTTACATATAGTAATGTAAGTTTCCATGTTACTCTTGCCATACATCACACCCTCTCCTCCCCTCTCTCATGTCCATAAGTCTTTTCTCTATGTCTGTTTCTCCATTGCTGCCCTGTAAATAAATTCTTCAGTACCATTTTTCTAGTTTCCGTATATATGCACTAGAATATGATATTTATCTTTTTCTTTCTGACTTACTTCACTCTGTATAATAGGTTCTAGGTTCATCCACCTCATTAGAACTGACTCAAATGCATTTCTTTTTATGACTGAGTAATATTCCATTGTGTATATGTACCACAACTTCTTTATCCATTCATCTGTTGATGGACATCTAGGTTGCTTCCTTGTTCTAGCTATTGTAAATAGTGCTGCAATGAACAACGGGATGCATGTGTCTTTTTCAGTTTTGGTTTCCTCAGGGTATATGCCTAGGAGTGGGATTGTTGGGTCATATGGTGGTTTTACTCCTAGTTTTTTAAGGAATCTCCATACTGTCTTCCATAGTGGCTGTATCAATTTACATTACTACCAACAGTGCAAGAATGTTCCCTTTTCTCCACACCCTCTCCAGCATTTATTGTTTGTAGACTTTTTGACGATGGCCATTCTGACCAGTGTGAGGTGATATCTCATTGTAGTTTTGATTTGCATTTCTCTAATAATGAGCAATGTTGAGCATCTTTTCATGTGTTTTTTAGCCATCTGTATGTCTTCTTTGGAGAAATGTCTGTTTAGGTCTTTTTTTCCACTTTTTGATTGGGTTGTTTGTTTTTCTGGCATTGAGTTGTCTGAGCTGCTTGTTTATTTTGGAAATTAATCCTTTGTCAGTTGTTTTATTTGCTATCATTTTTTCCCATTTTGAGGGTTGTCTTTTCACCTTGCTTATAGTTTCCTTTGCTGTACAAAAGCTTTTAAGTTTAATTAGGTTCCACTCGTTTACTTTTGGTTTTATTTCCATTACTTTAGGAGGTGGGTCATAGAGGATCTTGCTTTGATTTATGTCATCGAGTGTTCTGCCTATGTTTTTCTCTAAGAGTTGTATAGTTTCTGGTCTTACATTTAGGTCTTTAATCCATTTTGAGTTTATCTTTGTGTATGGTGTTAGGAAGTGTTCTAATTTCGTTCTTTTACATGTAGCTGTCCAGTTTCCCCAGCACCATTTATTGAAGAGGCTGTCTTTGTCACATTGTATATTCTTGCCTCCTTTATTAATAATAAGGTACCCATAGGTGCATGGGTTTATTTCTGGGCTTTCTATCTTGTTCCATTGGTCTATATTTCTGTTTTTGTGCCAATACCATACTGTCTTGATGACTTTAGCTTTGTAGTATAATCTGAAGTCAGGAAGGTTGATTCCTCCAGCTCCATTCTTCTTTCTCAAGACTTCTTTGGCTATTCAGTGTCTTTTGTGTTTCCATATGAATTGTGAAATTTTTTGTTCTAGTTCTGTGAAAAATGCCATTGGTAATTTGATAGGGATCACATTGAATCTGTAGATTGTGTTTGGTAGTATAGTCATTTTCACAATATTGATTCTTCCTACCCAGGAACATGGAATATCCCTCCATCTGTTTATGTCATCTTTGATTTCTTTCATTAGTGTCTCATAATTTTCTTCATACAGTTCTTTTGTTTCCTTAGGTAAGTTTATTCCTAGATATCTAATTATTTTTGCTGCAGTGGTGAATGGGACTGATTTCTTAATTTCTCTTTCTGATTTTTCATTGTTAGTACATAGAAATGCAAGTGATTTCTGTGTATTGATTTTGTATCCTGCAACTTTGCTAAATTCACTGATCAGCTCTAGTAATTTTCTGATACTATCTTTAGGGTTTTCTATGTACAATATCATGTTATCTGCAAACAGTGAGAACTTTACTTCTTCTTTTGCAATCTGGATTCCTTTTATTTCTTTCTCTTCTCTGATTGCTGTAGCTAGGACTTCTAGAACTATGTTGAATAATGGTGAAAGTGGACACCCTTGTCTTGTTCCTGATTTTAGGGGAAATGCTTTCAGTTTTTCATCATTGAGAATAATGTTTGCTGTAGGATTATCATATATGGCCTTTATATGTTGAGGTATGTTCCTTCTATGCCCATTTTTTGAAGAGTTTTAATCATAAATGGGTGCTGAATTTTGTCAAAGGCTTTTACTGCATCTATTGAGATCATCATATGGTTTTATTTATTTATTTTTTTATAAATTTATTGATTTTAGTTGGGGGCTAATTACTTTACAATATTGTAATAGTTTTTGCCATACATTGACATGAATCAGCCATGGGTTTACATGTGTTCCCCTTCCTGGAACCCCCACCCACATCCCTCCCCATCCCATCCCTCTGGGTCATCCCATTGCCCCAGCCCTGAGCCCTTGTCTCATGCATCGAACATGGAATGGTGTTCTGTTTCACATATGATAATATACATGTTTCAATGCTATCCTCCCAGAACATCCCACCCTCACCTTCTCCCTCAGAGTCCATAAAATTGTTCTATGCATCTGTGTCTCTTATTCTGTCTCGCATATAGGGTTATCGTTACCATCTTTCAAATTCCATATATATGCATTAGTATACTGTATTGTTGTTTTTCTTTCTGGCTTACTTCACTCTGTATAATGGGCTCCAGTTTCATCCATCTCAGTAGAACCGATTCAAATGTATTTTTTTTTAATGGCTGAGTAATATTCCATTGTGTATATGTACCACAGCTTCCTTATCCATTCGTCTGCTGATGGACATCTAGGTTGCTTCCATGTCCTGGCTATTGTAAACAGTGCTGCGATGAACATTGGGGTACACGCGTCTCTTTCAATTCTGGTTTCCTCGGTGTATATGCCCAGCAGTGGGATTGCTGGGTCATATGGTAGTTCTATTCCCAGTTTTTTAAGGAATCTCCACACTGTTCTCCATAGTGGCTGTACTAGTTTGCATTCCCACCAACAGTGTAAGAGGGTTCCCTTTTCTCACACCCTCTCCAGCATTTATTGCTTGTAGACTTTTGGATAGCAGCCATTCTGACTGGTGTGAAATGATACCTCATTGTGGTTTTGATTTGCATTTCTCTAATAATGAGTGATGTTGAGCATCTTTTCATGTGTTTGTTAGCCATCTGTATGTCTTCTTTGGAGAAATGTCTGTTTAGTTCTTTGGCCCATTTTTTGATTGGGTCGTTTATTTTTCTGGAATTCAGCTGCAGAAGTTGCTTGTATATTTTTGAGATTAATTGTTTGTTGCTTCGTTTGCTATTATTTTCTCCCATTCTGAAGGCTGTCTTTTCACCTTGCTTATAGTTTCCTTTGTTGTGCAAAAGCTTTTAATTTTAATTAGGTCCCATTTGTTTATTTTTGCTTTTATTTCCAATATTCTGGGAGGTGGGTCATGGAGGATCCTGCTGTGATTCATGTCAGAGAGTGTTTTGCCTATGTTTTCCTCTAGGAGTTTTATAGTTTCTGGTCTTACGTTTAGATCTTTAATCCATTTTGAGTTTATTTTTGTGTACGGTGTTAGGAAGTGTTCTAGTTTCATTCTTTTACAAGTGGTTGACCAGTTTTCCCAGCACCACTTGTTAAAGAGATTGTCTTTTCTCCATTGTATATTCTTGCCTCCTTTGTCGAAGATAAGGTGTCCATATGTGCGTGGGTCTATCTCTGGGCTTTCTATTTTGTTCCATTGATCTATATTTCTATCTTTGTGCCAGTATCATACTGTCTTGATGACTGTGGCTTTGTAGTAGAGCCTGAAGTCAGGCAGGTTGATTCCTCCAGTTCCATTCTTCTTCCTCAAGACTGCTTTGGCTATTCGAGGTTTCTTATATTTCCATACAAATTGTGAGATGATTTGTTCTAGTTCTGTGAAAAATACCATTGGTAGCTTGATAGGGATTGCATTGAATCTATAGATTGCTTTGGGTAGTATACTCATTTTCACTATATTAATTCTTCCAATCCATGAACACGGTATATTTCTCCATCTGTTTGTGTCCTCTTTGATTTCTTTCATCAGTGTTTTATAGTTTTCTATATATAAGTCTTTTGTTTCTTTAGGTAGATATATTCCTAAGTATTTTATTCTTTTTGTTGCAATGGTGAATGGTATTGTTTCCTTAATTTCTCTTTCTGTTTTCTCATTATTGGAGTATAGGAATGCAAGGGATTTCTGTATGTTAATTTTATATCCTGCAACTTTACTATATTCATTGATCAACTCTAGTAATTTTCTAGTAGAGTCTTTAGGGTTTTCTAGGTAGAGGATCATGTCATCTGCAAACAGTGCGAGTTTTACTTCTTCTTTTCCTATCTGTATTCCTTTTATTTCTTTTTCAGCTCTGATTGCTGTGGCCAAAACTTCCAAAACTATGTTGAATAGTAGTGGTGAAAGTGGGCATCCTTGCCTTGTTCCTGACTTTAGGGGAAATGCTTTCAATTTTTCACCATTGAGGATAATGTTTGCTGTGGGTTTGTCATATATAGCTTTTATTATGTTGAGATATGTTCCTTCTATTCCTGCTTTCTGGAGGGTTTTTATCATAAATGGATGCTGAATTTTGTCAAAGGCTTTTTCTGCATCTATTGAGATAACCATATGGTTTTTTTCTTTCAATTTGTTAATGTGGTGTATTACATTGATTGATTTGCGGATGTTAAAAAAAACCTTGCATTCCTGGGATAAAGCCCACTTGGTCATGATGTATGATCTTTTTAATATGATGTTGGATTCTGTTTGCTAGAATTTTATTAAGGATTTTTGCATCTATGTTCATCAGTGATATTGGCCTGTAGTTTTCCTTTTTTGTGACATCTTTGTCTGGTTTTGGAATTAGGGTGATGGTGGCCTCATAGAATGAGTTTGGAAGTTTACCATCTTCTGCAATTTTCTGGAAGAGTTTGAGTAGGATAGGTGTTAGCTCTTCTCTAAATTTTTGGTAGAATTTCACTGTGAAGCCGTCTGGTCCTGGGCTTTTGTTTGCTGGAAGATTTCTGATTACAGTTTCGATTTCCATGCTTGTGATGGGTCTGTTAAGATCTTCTATTTCTTCCTGGTTCAGTTTTGGAAAGTTATACTTTTCTAAGAATTTGTCCATTTCTTCCAAGTTGTCCATTTTATTGGCATATAGCTGTTGGTAGTAGTCTCTTATGATCCTTTGTATTTCTGTGGAGTCTGTTGTGATCTCTCCATTTTCATTTCTAATTTTGTTGATCTGATTCTTCTCCCTTTGTTTCTTGATGAGTCTGGCTAATGGCTTGTCAATTTTGTTTATCTTCTCGAAAAACCAGCTTTTAGTTTTGTTGATTTTTGCTATGGTCTCTTTTGTTTCTTTTGCATTTATTTCTGCCCTAATTTTTAAGATTTCTTTCCTTCTACTGACCCTGGGGTTTTTCATTTCTTCCTTCTCTAGTTGCTTTAGGTGTAGAGTTAGTTGATTTATTTGATTTTTTTCTTGTTTCTTGAGGTACGCCTGTATTGCTATGAACCTTCCCCTTGGTATTGCTTTTACAGTGTCCCATAGGTTTTGGGTTGTTGTGTTTTCATTTTCATTCGTTTCTATGCATAATTTGATTTCTTTTTTGATTTCTTCTGTGATTTGTTGGTTATTCAGAAGCGTGTTGTTTAGCCTCCATATGTTGGAATTTTTAATAGTTTTTTTTCCTGTAATTGAGGTCTAATCTTACTGCATTGTGGTCAGAGAAGATGGCTGGGATGATTTCAATATTTTTGAATTTACCAAGGCTAGATTTATGGCCCAGGATGTGATCTATCCTGGAGAAAGTTCCATGTGCACTTGAGAAAAAGGTAAAATTGATTGTTTTGGGGTGGAAAGTCCTGTAAATATCAATTAAATCTAATTTGTCTATTGTATCATTTAAAGTTTGTGTTTCCTTGTTACTTTTCTGTTTAGTTGATCTATCCATATGCGTGAGTGGAGTATTAAAGTCTCCCACTATTATTGTGTTATTGTTAATTTCCCCTTTCATACTTGTTAGTATTTGCCTTATATATTGTGGTGCTCCTATGTTGGGTGCATATATATTTATGATTGTTACGTCTTCTTCTTGGATTGATCCTTTGATCTTTATGTAGTGTCCTTCTTTGTCCCTTTTCACAGCCTTTATTTTAAAGTCTATTTTATCTGAAATGAGTATTGCGACTCCTGCTTTCTTTTGGTCTCCGTTTGCATGAAATATGTTTTTCCATCCCTTCACTTTCAGCCTGTGTGTGTCCCTAGTTTTGAGGTGGGTCTCTTGTAGACAGCATATATAGGGGTCTTGTTTTTGTATCCATTCAGCAAGCCTTTGTCTTTTGGTTGGGGCATTCAACCCATTTACATTTAAGGTAATTATTGATAAGTATGATCCCGTTGCCATTTACTTTGTTGTTTTGAGTTCGTGTTGAAACATCCTTTCTGTGTTTCCTGTTTAGAGAAGATCCTTTAGCATTTGTTGGAGAGCTGGTTTGGTGGTGCTGAATTCCCTCAGCTCTTGCTTGTCTGTAAAGCTTTTGAATTCTCCTTCATATCTGAATGAGATCCTTGCTGGGTACAGTAATCTGGGTTGTAGATTATTCTCTTTCATTACTTTAAGTATGTCCTGCCATTCCCTTCTAGCCTGAAGGGTTTCTATTGAAAGATCAGCTGTTATCCTTATGGGGATCCCCTTGTGTGTTATTTGTTGTTTTTCCCTTGCTGCTTTTAATATTTGTTCTTTGTGTTTGATCTTTGTTAATTTGATTAATATGTGTCTTTGGGTGTTTCGCCTTGGGTTTATCCTGTTTGGAACTCTCTGGGTTTCTTGGACTTCTGTGACTATTTCTTTCCTCATTTTAGGGAAATTTTCAACTATTATCTCCTCGAGTATTTTTTCATGGCCTTTCCTTTTATCTTCTTCTTCTGGGACTCCTATGATTCGAATGTTGGGGCGTTTCATGTTGTCCCAGAGGTCCCTGAGGTTTTCCTCATTTCTTTTGATTCTTTTTTCTTTTTTCCTCTCTGCTTCGTTTATTTCCATCATTCTATCTTCTACCTCACTTATCCTATCTTCTGCCTCCGTTATTATACTGTTGGTTCCCTCCAGAGTGTCTTTTATCTCCTTTATTTCATTATTCATTCTATATTGATTCCTTTTTATTTCTTCTAAGTCCTTGATAAACATTTCTTGCATCTTCTCAATCTTTGTCTCCAGGCTATTTATCTGTAACTCCATTTTGCTTTCAAGATTTTGGATCATTTTTATTATCATTATTCTAAATTCTTTTTCAGATAGATTCCCTATCTCCTCCTCTTTTGTTTGGTTTTGTGGGCATTTCTCATTTTCCTTTACTTGCTGAGTATTTCTCTGCCTTTTCATCTTGTTTAGATTGCTGTGTTAGGCGTGGCCCTTCTGTATTCTGGTAGTATGAAGTTCCTCTTTATTGTGGAGGTTCCTCACTGTGGTTGGGGTTGGACAGGTGGCTTGTCAAGGCTTCCTGGTTGGGGGAGCTTGTGTCGGTGTTCTGGTGGTTGGAGCTGGATTTCTGCTCTCTAGAGTGCAATGGAGTGACCAGTATTAATTTTTGAGATGTCTATGGATTTGGTGTGCCTCTGGGCAGCCTGTATATTGATGCTCAGGCCTATGTTCCTGCGTTGCTGGAGTATTTGCGTGGTATGTCTTGCTCTGGAACTTATTGGCTCTTGGGTGGAGCTTGGTTTCAGTGTATTTATGGAGGCTATTGGATGGTCTCTTATTAATTAATGTTTCCCCTGGCTTTCAGTCTTATTCTTGCAGTAGCCTCAAGACTTCTCCTTCCATACAGCCTCAATAATAAAACTTTTAGGTTAATGGTGAAAAGATTCTCCACAGTGAGGGATACCCAGAAAGGTTCACTGAGTTACATGGAGAGATGAGGTGGGGGGGGGTGGGTTTGAGGTGACCAGGAGGGGAAGAGGGGAATTCAAATGTGGAGAGAGCAATCTAGCCAGTAAGCACTTCCCTCTGTGCTCTCCACAGTTTGGAACCCTCAGAGTGGTTCACAGAGATACATAGAGAGGGGGGAGGAAGGTAATAGAGGTGAGCATGAGTAGGAAGGGAGGAATCAAGAGGGGAGAGAGAGATCTGGGCAGTATCCTGTGCCTGAAGTGTTCTCCGGTACCCAGATCACCCTCAGAGATTCACAGATTTGGGTTGAGAAGAGAAGGAGGAGGGTGGGAGATAGGGGTTCCCTGGGGGAGAAGAAAGAGCATCAATAGGGGGAGAGAGTAATCAGGCCAGTGATCACACTCCTGAGTAAAAATGGGTCCTAAAGATTGGGTTCTTAAATGTACAAAATTGATATCAAATATGTAAAACAAAGATTAAAAATCTAGAGTAGAGGTTAGACTCTTATAAAACTTCAATATAAAAAAAAAGAAAAAAGGAAACAGTGTAAAAAGAAAAAAAACAGTAAAACAGTAAAAAAAAAAGTAAAACAGGAAAAAAACATTAAAAAAAGAAAACACAAAAGGTATAAGACATATGTATGTAGTTTGCTTCAAAAATAGGGTTTTTTTTTTGCAAGTTAATAGTGGGTTATGAAAATGAAAGTTAAAGGTGTAATAGAGGACTTGAAGAAAAAGGAAAGAAGAGAAAAAAATTTTTTTAATTAAAAAAAATAAAAAATAAAAAAATAAAAATAAAAAAAATAATAATAGTAAAAAAATATATATCCTGGACTTTCTCTGGAGCTGTTGTGAGCAGTGTGGGATCTGCTCAGTTTCAGATAGATCCTTATTCCTGCTTATACTTTTCAAGATCTATAGGTCCTTTTCAATGCAGTCGGTATTAACTACAGGGATTTTAATCTGTTGGCCTGTCCCTTCCAAAGTGCTTCCCTCTGTTTATTTGGCTTCTGTTTGGAGATCTCTTCAGTATCTAATTTCCGCCCTGCAACAAAGCGGTGGAGGTGATCTCTTTAGGTTCGCTTGTTCAATCGTGCTGTTGGGAGGGAGGAACACTGCAAATCTGGCGTGTGTGTGGTGAGCTCGCAGTGTCTCGGCCACACTGGGTTCGCCCCCGCTCACGGCGTGTGTGCTTTCCCCGTCTACCCTGCTCAGGCTTCAGGTTACTCCGCCGGGGAGTGGGCAGGGGAGTGGGCCCTGAGATGCGTGCACTTCCCAGGTCTAAGCCGCTCAGGTTCAGGCTCCCGGTTACTCCACAAAGGCGCAGACTCGGTTTCGCCCACGGCTTGTGCCGTTCCCGATCGGAGCTGCTCAGGCGGCCAGGAGTTTGGCGAGCGCGCTCCCCCCTGTTGGAGCGGTGCGGCTTATCACCTCCCTTGTCCCCGCCTCGGTTTACGGGCGCGCCCGGCTCCGGTGTGCTTTGTGTCGGTTCTGGGGAGCTGGTCTCTGGCTGCAACTCTCCCGGCGGCTGTCGACCCTCCGGGATCTCAGGCAGTCTTTGCTTAGAAACTGGGAGCCTGTTTGCAGTTTGGTAGGGGGTGCCCTCTCTGGGGCCGAGTTTGCCCCTTTCCGGCTCTGGCGGGCCCCGCCTGCCCGCTGTGTCCGGCGGAGGATGGGGCGATCCGCAGCCGGCTAGCTCTCCTCTGGTATCGCTCAGTCCTTTGTTCTGTGAGCGGGCCGACAGTGCCTTAGAGTTGGGCTTTTCGCGGGATAGTTCTCTCTCTCTGGCTGTCGCACAGTTTAGGTTACTATCTCACGTTAGCTCCCTCAGATTGCCCTCGGGGCACTCGGGCCCGGTCCTTACCCTAGGCAGTGCCGCCCGCTCCTCTCCGTTCAGCCCCCCACTTGCTGGTGGCGGATGATGCGAGCGTCTGGGGTTCTTTGCTGGGAGTTGCTTTAGGCACGTAATCTGTGGATTTTATTTATTTTTTCCTCCCAGTTACGTTGCCCTCCGAGATAAGAAATCTTCCCCCACACCCGCCGGTGAGAGGGTTTCCTGGTGCTTGGAAATTCCTCCTCTTTTACGACTCCCTCCCCGGGACGGGTCTCCGTCCCTAACTCTTTTGTCTCTCTTTTTATCTTTTATAATTTCTCCTACCTCTTTTGAAGATAATTCGCTGTCTTTGTGGAAGCCTGATGTCCTCTGCCAGCCTTCAGAAGTAGTTTTGTGAAGTTTGGTCAGCGTTCAGATGTTCTTTCGATAAATTTGTGGAGGAGAGAGTGGTCTCCCCGTCCTATTCCTCTGCCATCTTAGCCCCGCCCTCCATCATATGGTTTTAATATTTCAATTTGTTAATATGGTCTATCACATTGATTGAGTTGCGTATATTGAAGAATCCTGGCATCCCTGGAATAAACTCAATTTGATCATGGTGTATGAGCTTTTTGATGTGCTGCTGAATTCTGTTTGTTAAAATGTTCTTGAGGATTTTTGCATCCATGTTCATCAGTGGTATTGGTCTGTAGTTTTCTTTTTTGTGTGTTGTCTTTGTCTGGTTTTGGTATCAGTGTGATGGTGGTCTCATAGAATGAGTTTGGAAGTGTTCCTTACTCTGAAATTTTTTGAAAGAGTTTTAGAAGGATAGGCATTAGCTCGTCTATAAATGTTTGATAGAATTCTCCTGTGAAGCCATCTGGTCCTGGGCTTTTGTCTTTGGGGAGATTTTTGATCACAGCTTCAATTTCAGTGCTTGTAATTGGGTTGTTCATAATTTATATTTCTTCCTGGTTCAGTCTTGGAAGATGGAACTTTTCTAAGAATCTGTCCATTTCTTCTAGGTTATCTATTTTATTGCCATATTGTTGCCCATAATAGTCTCTTATAATCCTTTGTATTTCTGCATTGTCTGTTGTAACCTCTCCTTTTTCATTTCTAATTTTGTTGATTTTTGATTCTTCTCTTTTTTTCTTGATGAGTCTGGCTAAAGGTTTGTCATTTTGTTTATCTTCTCAAAGAACCAGCTTTTAGTTTTATTAATCTTTACTATGGTTTTTTCATTTCTTTTTCATTTATTTCTGCTCAGATCTTTATGATTTGTTTCTTTCTACTAATTTTTGTTTGTTTGTTTTGTTTTGCTTTTTCCAGTTGTTTTAGGTGTAAATTTAGGTTATCTGTTTAATGTTTTTCTTGTTTCTTGGGCAGGATTGTATTGCTATAAACTTCCCTCTTAGAACTGCTTTCGCTGCCTCCCATAGGTTTTGAGTTGTCATGTTTTCATTGTCATGTTTCTAGAAATTTTTTTATTTCCCTTTTGATTTCTTCAGTAACCTGTTGGTTATTTAGAAGCATATTGTTTAATCTCCATGTGTTTGTGTTTCTTACTGTTTTTTTCTTGTAATTGGTATCTAGTCTCATAGTGGTCTGATCAGAGAAGATGCTTGATAACAATTTCAATTTTCTTAAATTTACTGAGGTTTGATTTGTGACCCAAGATGTGGTCATTCCTGGAGAATGTTCCATGTGCACTTGAGAAGAAGGTGTATTCTGCATTTGGATGGAGTGTCCTGCAGATATCAATGAGATCCATCTCATCTAATGTATCATTTAAGACTTGTGTTTCCTTATTAATTTTCATTTTGATGATCTGTCCATTGGTGTGAATGGGGTGTTAAAGTCTCCTACTGTTACTGTCTTATTGTCAATTCCTCCTTTTATGTCTATTAGTGTTTGTCTTATGTATTGAGGTGCTCCTATGTTGAGTGCGTAGATATTTACAATTGTTATGTTTTCCTCTTGGATTGATCCCTTGATCATTATGTAGTGTCCTTCCTTATCTCTTGTAATCTTTATTTTAAGGTCTATTTTTTCTGCTATGAGGATTGCTACTCCAGCTTTCTTTTGCTTCCCATATTCATGGAATATATTTTTCCATCCTCTCACATTCCGTCTATATGTGTCTTGAGGTCTGAAGTGGGTTATTGTAGTTGGCATATATATGGGTCTTGCTTTTGTATCCATTCAGCCAGTATGTGTCTTTTGGTTGGAGCATTTAATCCATTTACATTTAAAGTAATTATTGATATATATTTTCCTATTGCCATTTTCTTAATTGTTTGGGGTTGATTTTGTAGATCTTTTTTCTTCTCTTGTATTTCTTGACTATATAAGTCCCTTTAACATTTGTTGCAAAGCTGGTTTTGTGGTATTGAATTCTCTTAACTTTTGCTTGCCTGAAAATCTTTTTATTTCTCCATCATTTTTGAATGAGATTATTGCTGGGTACACTAATCTCGGTTGTAGATTTTTCCCTTTCAGTACTTTAAGTGTATCCTGCCATTCCCTTCTGGTCTGCAGAGTTTCTGCTGAAAGATCAGCTGTTAAGCGTATGGGGTTTCCCTTGTGTGCTATTGTTGCTTTTCCCTGGCTGCTTTTAATACTCTTTCTTTTTGTTTAGTCTTTGTTAGTTTGATTAGTATGTGTTTTGGTGTGTTTATCCTTGGGTTTCTCCTGTATGGGACTCTTTGTGCCTCTTGGACTTGACTATTTCCTTTTCCATATTTGGGAAATTTTCAACTATAATCAGAGAAGGCAATGGCACCCCACTCCAGTACTCTTGCCTGGAAAATCCCATGGACGGAGGAGCCTGGTGGGCTGCAGTCCATGGGGTCACTAAGAGTCAGACACGACTGAGCGACTTCATTTTGACTTTTCACTTTCATGCATTGGAGACGGAAATGGCAACCCACTCCAGTGTTCTTGCCTGGAGAATCCCAGGGACGGGGGAGCCTAGTGGGCTGCTGTCTATGGGGTCGCGCAGAGTCGGACATGACTGAAGCAACTTGGCAGCAGCAGCAGTAGCAGCAACTATAATCTCTTCAAATTTTTTTCATACCCTTTCTTTTTCTCTTCTTCTTCTGGGAACCCTATAATTTGAATGTTGATGCCTTTGATATCGTCCCAGAGGTCTCTGAGACTATCCTCAGTTCTTTTCATTGTTTTTACTTTATTCTGCTTTTTAGAAGTTATTTCCACCATTTTATCTTCCAGCTCACTGATTCATTCTTCTGCTTCAGATATTCTGCTATTGATTCCTTCTAGAGTATTTTTACTTTCAGTAATTGTGTTGTTTGTCTCTGTATGTTTTTTTAATTCTTCTAGGTCTTTGTTAAATGACTTTTGCATTTTCTCCATTTTATTTTCAAGGTTTTTGATCATCTTTACTATCATTATTCTGAATTCTTTTTCAGGTAGTTTGCCTATTTCCACTTCATTTATTTGGACTTTTGTGTTTCTAGTTTGTTCCTTAATTTGTGTAGTATTTCTCTTCTGTTTCATTATTTTGTTTTAACTTATTGTGTTTGAGGTCTCCTTTTCCCAGGCTTCAAGGTTGAATTCTTTCTTCCTTTTGGTTTCTGCCCTCCTAAGGTTGGTCCAGTGGTTTGTGTAAGCTTTGTATAGGATGAGATTTGTGTTGAGTTTTTGTTTGTTTGTTTTTCCTCCAATGGGCCAGGCTGAGTGAAGTGGTAATCCTGTCTGCTGATGATTGGGTTTGTATTTTTGTTTTGTTTGTTGTTAAGATAAGGCTCAGGGTGCTACTGGTGGTTGGGTGGTGCCCAGTCTTGTATTCAAGTGGTTTCCTTTGTGTGAGTTCTCACTATTTGATACTCCCTAGGGTTAGTTCTCTGGTAGTCTAGGGTCTTGGAGTCAGTGCTCTCACTCCAAAGGCTCAGGGCTTGATTTCTGGTCAGGAAAGAAGATTCCACAAGTGGTTTGTTATGGCATTAAGTGAGATGAAAACAAAAACCCAAAAATGAGAAATCAAAGATGAACACGAGACAAATGGCAGTTACAAAATCAGGCAAATTATAATTAAAATAATAGAATATACCCATATATATATACACCCACAAGCAAAGTCAAAACAGTCCCAACAAAAATGAAGCACAGCAGATTGACCTGGTGAACAAAGGAAATGAAAAATTATATTTACCAGTTAAGAAGAAAACTAACTAAAGTACAAACTGGAAAACAAAACTAAAGCAAGGTGCCAAGTGGGGAATAAAGCAATGAGAACAAAACAAACAAATATGTTGAGAGGAAAGGAAAGAAAGAATAGATATGCAAAGTTAAATAGAATTAGATAAAGAAGATTATATACATTAAAGATTAACTGCAAGGGGAAAAGAATAGTAGGAAAGGCAAACAAAGGAATAAATGTAGAAAAACATAATAGATTTAAAAAATTAAAAATTAAAATTATAAAAAAGAGAAAAGAAAAAAATAAAGGAAAACTCCACAGAACTGCAGAAGCCCAACATAGAGGCAGAATTGTATAACAACAGTAAAAAGTGTGATTGACTATACACATCCACATATACACCCATAAGCAAGATCAAAACAGTCCAACAAAAATAAAGTACAATAGATTGACCTGTTGAAGATAGGAAACCAAAAATTATATCTACCAGTTAAGAACAAAGCTAACTAAAGCACAAACTGGAAAACAAAACTATAGGAAGATGTCAACTGGGGAATAAAGCAATGAAAACAAAACTAACAAATATGTTGAGAGGAAAGGAAAGAAAGAAAAGAAAGTGAACAGATACGCAAACTTAAATAGAGGTAGATAAAGAAGATTTATATACATTAAAGATTAACTGCAAGGGGAAAAGAACAGCAGGAAAAACAAGCAAAGGAATAAATGTAGAAAAAGTACTAATAGGTTTAAAAAATTAAACATTAAAATAAAAAAAGAGAGAGAGAGAAAAAAAAGGAAAGCTCCACAGAACTGCAAAAGCCCAATATAGAGGCAGAGGTTTATAGCAACAATAAAAATGTGACTGAGGGAAAAAAAAAACCTCAAAAGCTTAATTGGATTTCATAGTGCCAATAAAATCGACAGCTACAACAGAGGGGGAAGAAAAAGAAAAAAAAAAAGAAAAAGAAAAAATCCAAAAGAATCTACAGAACAAATCAAAACATAAGAATAATAAATGTTTTTCTTGAGTCACTGCTGTCAGAGTCCTTTCCCTCACTGGGAGTCACAGTCCACCTCACCTCCCTAGGATGCCCTCTGACATTGTGCTGATCTCTGGACCTGCTGTGGGGGCAGCTCAGAGTCTAATCTGGTCCTACCCCTGTGTGTTCTTGCCTCCAATGTCCACAGCTATCAGAACATGTGCATTTTCTTTTGTGGGAGCTCTCAATGTCCTTTTATATATTCCATAGACACAGTCTGGCTAGTTGATTGTGTGGATTTAATCTGCAGCTTATACAGCTGGTGGGAAGGTTTTGGGTCATCTTCCTTAGCTACACTGCCCCTGGGTTTTCAATTGTGGTTTTATTTCCACCTCTGCATGTGGGTTGTCCACTGAGGTTTGCTCCTGAGGCTGCCCTGGAGGACTTGGGTTTGCCCCTGTGAGGGCCAGGTGTGGAGGTGGTGCAGCTGCTTTGGTCTCATGGGTTCTGGCAGCACCAGGTACTCAGGGGAGTTGGTGGCTAGGGCAGCAGGAAATATAGTGCTCTAGAAGGGTACGGCAACCAGTATTGGCCAATATGCTCCAGTATTCTTGCCTAGAGAAACTCCCTGATAGAGAAGCCTGGCAGACTACAGTCTACAGGGTTGCAAAGAACTGGACACGACTGAAGCGACCCTGTGCGCATAGACGCAAGACATTTTTTGCCTGTGGCAGCTCTGCTCCAGTGAAAGCTGAGCATGAATGTGGCACAGTTGCTTGGCTTGCAGGGACCCTGGCAGTGCCAAGTGTGCAAGGAAACAGACTGCCTCTGCTACAGGAGTTATGGCCTTATCAGGGTCTTTTTTTGAGCCTCTTGCAGCTGGTGATCAGAAGGCCTCTTTGGCCAGTCTTTCTCTGTAGATCTGCCCATTCAGGCACTTAGAGGATGGCATCACTGACTCGATGGACATGGGTTTGGGTAGACTCCGGGAGTTGGTGATGGACAGAGAGGCCTGGCGTGCTGCAATTCATGGGGTCGCAAAGAGTCGGACACGACTGAGCGACTGAACTGAACTGATCCTTTCTCTACTTCTGGTACACTATCCCCCTTGCCCACATCAACAGATAGTAACTCAGGCCGGAGCCAACCAGCAAACAATATTTCAGAGACACAGATCAGACCACGGTGACTTTACTGGATGAGGTTTACAGATTTTAGGGGCTTCCTTGGTGGGTCAGTGGTAGAGAATCCCCTGCCAATGCAGGAGACACAGGTTTGATCTCTGGGTTAGGAAGATGCCCTAGACAAGGAAATGGCTCCCCACCCCAGTATTCTTGTCTGAGAAATCCAATGGACAATGGAACCTGGCGAGTACAGTCCATGGGGTTGCAAAAGAGTCAGACGTGACTTAGCAACTAAACACCACCACCACCAAGAATAGATTTTAGAACTAGAAGAGACTCTGGAGTCTAACCAGTTATTTTCAGATGAGGAAATGAAGCTCCAAAGAAGTGATATGATTTGGCCAAGGGTGTGCAGCTGTCTAGAGGTAGAAATGAGACCATAAGAAAAATAACAACTTCCTTAGAGGTATTTTGCATTGATGATTCTCTTACAACTATTACTACTTACATACTTTTATAACTTGACCTAATTCCCATCCTATTATCATATTTCATTCATATAAAATACTTCCTTCCTCTGAACTCAAGATAATATGTTGTTAATACCACTCATTTGACAACTGTATCAATCAAGACTCAATTACTAGAGACAAAAAGCCAAGTACATTTGCCTTAGCCCCAAACTTTTTTTTTTCCCAACTGAGAAGTCCACTGGTGACACTGCTGGAGGCAGGGGTTCAGTGATGTCACTTAGTTGTCTCTGCTTCTCTTGGTGGGCTGGCTTCTTTCATTCTGAAGCCAAAAGCTTCCTCTATGCAGCTGGGAAGATGGCTGCCAGCAGCTCCAGGCTTACTTAATCAGACTTTAGTAACCACGTGGAGAGAAGTCTGTTCTCTCAAATTTGTATGTCTCTCAGAGGGAGACTCTGATTCTTGCATCTTGTGTCTGGCCCCTGGACCAATTTCTGTATCCAGAAGAATATGCTACTATTTTATAGGTTCAGATTGGATCTTGTTTCCCTGTCTCCTGCCAGGGAGAAAGAGGAGGTACTGAGATGGAAACCTTCACTAGGAAAATGGGGATGGTCAAGAGGATTGGATACTGATAAGAAACATCTACCAGAGACCAGGCAAACAATTACACAACCAATACTGTTGCATCCTAGTATGGTTATGTTTGGGAAATAAACAGGATCCTGCTCAGTTCCAGTGCATCCAAGAGTTAGGCTTGGCTGAAGTCCAGGAGAGTGTATCCAGTGATGCCAGGACTGGTTAGTGATGAGGAAATAGAATATTCTTTTTATTTACTTATTTTTGGCTGCATTGGGTCTTTGTTGCTGTGTGGACTTTTCACTAGGTATGGTGAGCAGGGGCTACTCTATAGTTGTGGTGCATGAGCTTCTCATTCTAGTGGCTTCTCTTGTTGTGGAGCAAGGACTCTAGGGTGCGAGGGCTTCAGTAGTTGCGAGTCCTGGGATCTAGAGCATAGGCTCAATAGTTGCTCTGCAGCATGTGGGATCTTCCTGGACCAGGGATCAAACCCATGTCTCCTGCATTGGCAGGCAGATTCTTTACCACTGAGCCACCAAGGAAGCCCTGGAAACAGAATATTCTGAGGAGAGATATAAAGCCATGTCAAGAACAGGAGAGAGAGATTTGGGTGAGGAGAGATGGAGATGAGGCAAGAATGCTTTGATGAGATGTGCACAGAGCCATCTTGGTTGGTCTTAGCATGACAGCAGTAACTTGTCCTACAAATGTGTTTTTAAGTTAATAGAAAACTCCTGACAAATAACACTTTCTAACAGATGCCAGACTTAGAGCAATTGCTGGGAGAAAGTGTGCCGCTCTGCTGCTAAGTCGCTTCAGTCCTGTCCGACTCTTCACTACCCCATGGACTGCAGCCTACCAGGCTCCTCCATCCATGGGATTTTCCAGGCAAGAGTACTGGAGTGGGGTGCCATTGCCTTTTCCGGGGAGAAAGTGTAAATTGGTTTAAACTTTTTGAAGTTTACAATGAGTATGCCCTTTGACTCAGCCATTCTTCTTCTCAGAATTAACCCTAAGGAAATATTTATATATGGAGATTGTGCTGTAAACTGTTAATTGCTGTTATAAGTTGAAAAAAGATGGAGACAACCTAAACTTTTATAAGACTGGGTATAAGTCACAATATAAGACTGGGTAAGCAAAGAAATCATTACAAATACAAACAAAGGAATGTATTGCAGCCATTTAAAATGCTATTATTATAAAAGAGTATTTAAAGAAATGAAAATCTGTTCATAATATGTTACATGAAAAAACAACTTCCAAAATGGCTCAAGATTAATTACTTTTATTATACTCTACTATATACCAGACAGTTGTATGATTTGATTTAATCTTTACAATTCTAGGCAGTGGTTATTATCTTTTCCCCCATATTACTTAACTCCTCCTAACTCCATTTCCTTCTCTATAAATAGGATATAGTTGAGTCAGTCAGCTGGAAGCCATATGCCTGGATTTAGAGCTGGCTCTGTTACTTACTATCTGTGTGACTTTGGACAAGTTGCTTTTTTCATCACAAGCACTTTTAAAAATATGCTTTGTATTGCAAATCAGTACTCACATGCACACACAGATGCAAAATATAAATGGAAAGAAAAATTTGCAAACAAATACTTATTCTTCCTACCTTGGATGTATTCTGGTATTTTCTTTTCTATACAAATCCATTCCATTCTGATCTACTTTATTCGATTCCATTTTATTTTTTTTAAATGATGGTTACAGTCCACCAAATACAACCCACTACTGGTAGCATGACTGACATTCTTTAGATGCTCAATAAATGGCAGCTACTATTTTTCCTGTTCTACTTCTTTCTTCTTCTTCTCCTCCACCTCCTCCCTCTCCCCTTGCTCATCTTCTTTCTCCTTCTTCTTCCTGTTACTATTATTGGTAGTAGTAGTAGTAGTAGCATCAGGACTGACAGAAGGTGGTTAAAGGCAATGCCCTTCAGAAAGAGTAGATTCCCAGCTTCAGAGTGTGGAAGTAGTTTATAAACACAAGTCAGATTGCCACAATCATTATAAGTGTAACTTCTAACAGAACAGATGGGTTTATCCTGTACTTAACAAATCCAACTGTCATTGGTGGCGGTAAAGCTGAAAATCTATTGTAGGAAGTCAGCAACACTCCCTGGAGGAGTGAGAAGACTAGACTGACTGTCAAACTTCAGTGGTACTAGGACTCATTCAGTTACAGTAGACAGAAAATCAAAACCAGTGTTTTTGGAAAAAAGAATTTATTGGGTTACATACAGAACAAGGCAGTAGTAAATCTACCGGCTTCGGGACTGTTAATGCTTCCCTGGTGGCTCGGACAGTTAAAAATCTTCTTGCAATGCAGGAGACCAGGGTTCGATCTCTGGGTCAGGAAGATCCCTTGGAGAAGGGAAAAGCAACCCATTTCAGTGATCTTGCTTGGAGAATTTCATGCACAGAGGAGCCTGGAAGGCTACAGTCCATAGGGTAGCAAAGAGTCAGACATGACTGAGAGACTAAGACTGAGAGAATTTCTCAGTACTGTTAGATCCAGATGCTCAACAGAGTCCTCAGAAAATTCTTTTCTAAGTTTCGGTTGTACTTTACTACATTGGCTTCCTTCTCTGCCAGATATTTTTTAATGGTGGTCCCTGGCAACTGAAGCTTTAAGTCTGGAAGAAAGAAACAATCTCTCTTACTGAGTTTCAATAAGTCTTGGGCCTGGCCCTCCTTGACTCACATTGTGTTCCATCTTGGACCTAACTGCTGCAAAGAGGGGGTTAAGTTGCTCTGGCTGGCCAGGATCCCCAGAACCATATAGGCTGAATGAAAAATAGGTGGGTTGCCAAAAGAAAGCAGGTTGCTGCCACCAGTAGTAGGGAGTAAAGATGTGGGTGCACAAAAAATGTCTACTATAGTAGGTGGTGCTAATGGTAAAGAACCTGCCTGCCAATGCAGGAGACATAAAAGACACGGGTTTGACCCCTGGGTCGGGGAGATCCCCTGGAAGAGGTCATGGCAACTCACTCCAGTATTCTTACCTGGAGAATCCCATGGACAGAGAAGCCTGGTGGGCTACAGACCATAGCGTTGCAAAGAGTTGGACATGACTGAAGCAACTTAGCACACATGCATGAATAGTTAGTAATAGTTTAGAGTAAGACAGAGGATCTCAGAAACCCACATAAAGTGAGTGGTCAGAAGGAATTAAAATCCAGGCATGAAACACAGACAAATGTTCGAGCATCAATAACAAAAGAATTCAGAACTCCAGAAATCCCTGTGTGCTTTGTCCATCTGCACGTGAAGAGATCTGGTCAGGAGCATCCTTCTGAGATAAGGAGGAAGGAAGGGAACTAGGGCAAGGAAATTGCATTGAACTAGTTGAGTATTATCTCATTTAATTAACCAAAAGTTGGTCCTTAGGCAACCCTGGGTGGGTAGTGGTATTTCCATATAGGCACAGGAGAAAACTGAGATCATACATCTAGAAAGTGATGGAGTCGATATTTCAACATAAGTTTTGTCTTATCCAAAGCCCACACTCATTGCCTCTGCCTGAAACTCTTACCATATTTTCCTGACTAGGAACTTCCAATTACACGTAAGCTTGTCAAGATTTATCATGCATCTCAGGGCTCCCTTACACTTAATTCACAGCCCTGCAGAATCTTTTAACATGGTGTTATAATTAGTTGTTAAATCTGTCAATGGTCTCCAAACTTCATTAATCATACACTTCTATTAGTCAGAACTTTGGGGTAGCCTACTCTATGCTTTTTATTTATTTAATTTATTTATACTTACATGTGTTTATAATAGAAATACACTTATTGCATGTTTATAATACTAATGTTAGTATTTACGTTAGATGGTGAGACCCTTGAGGGCAGTGGCTATTATGTCATCTTCAGCCAATGCCTAGCACAGTATCTGATATATGCTATGATAACAAAATTCTCAAATAAAAATTTTTGAACATCTGCTTTCGCACACGATCATGATACAATCACTTGGTGTATATAGACCTTTGTTTGATGTTTCAGAAAATGTAATCCTCATATTAATTCTGAAAGGTAAGCCCTATGTTTCCCATTTTACAGATGAGGAATCTGCCACCGAGTCGATGGCAAAAATCATATTCTAGTCTAGGTCTTTAGATGCCTCAATGGTGTTACTACTAAACACTATGTTAAGGTCTATTTTAATACATAAAGTGACAATGAGTCAGAATTTAAATTGATGCTGTTTTGGAGAATTTAGAATATATGGCTAAATAGCTTTGTGTTACTGATATTTCTCCTAGTTTCCTGTTTTGCCTTCCTAACTAGATTGTAAGGGCCTATGTATGCATGATGTTTTACTTTTCTCTATCCCTCGTTGCATTGCTCAGATGCTTTGCTGAGCCAATGTTTTTGGCTGGATTATTTCTGAGAATGACCAGGGAAAAGTGTGCCCAGGAGTGTGGGGATACAGGATGTGGGGGTGGAGAGGTGTCAGTCAAGTGGAGATGAGGTATGTTGACAACGGATCTGCCCTTAGATCACTTCCCACATATCACACACCATAGGCTGCTAAGCCTGGTGGCCATGGAGAAAACTCTTGTTCCCAGCTGCTTGACTAACAGGAGTATCTAGTTGAAAAGAGACACTTCTACAGAATATTAGGTACTAAGATTTCAAAACTCTCGAGTAAGAGAGACATAGAAATGATCACTCTGAGTTACTGAGAATGTTTATTTTTTAAAAAATTCTTCAAGATTAACTGTCAGTAAGAAGTTGAAGGGAAAAGAAATGGGAAGATGTCAGCAGGGAAACGGTGTCTGTGGTGCTGACTAGAAGTTGTGAAAAGCAAAGGAACTGGTTAAGAATGAAATAGAAATCAGAGGTGGGTAGATATATTGTCCCATTTTAAATGTTACAACATAACAGAGAAACTTAAAAATGACATTGGAATCCAGAAACTGGAAAGTGCTTGACTTTGCTGACAGCATTTTTTTCCTGCTACTAAATCATCTGTATCAGGCAAGGCAACTACTTGGAAATGAACTCATTTATCTATTATGTTGCAATGGTGAAGTGATGGTATAAACCTTTAGATATAAAATTGGAGAAATTCTCTTATTTTCACATGCCTGCGAACAGCCCAGCTGTGCCCCCTAGTGATCATGCTGTCCTGTTGCTTTATTAGGGGACGAAAAATACTGAAGCAAATGTATTCTGTGTGCCTCTTCTACCTTAGAAATTAGCTTTCTGTGTGGGATGATTGCTTTTATGGAAAATAAGTGTTTCTAAAGAAATATATATAGTGAAGGTGAAACACAAATTTCTTTATTTCTGTTCCCTGGAGCACCCTTTTTCTTCACTTATAGATTCCTTTATAAATTTGGGTCATTGGTGAAACTGATGTTTTCAGTTCCACCTCATCAGTTACCAGGGGATTGGATTGAGGCATAAAGAATTTTTCACAGATCCAGTATTGCAAATAAGTTGGATCAGGTTAGGACAATCATTTTTAAAAGGGGGTATTACCTTACTTACACATGTGGGATATATAGTATGGCAAGAGGCTGCCAGGGTAGAGGAATTTTCAGTCAAATTCAACTCTCCGCTTGATTTAATTTTACTAGGAATATGTGTGTACCTGACTTATTTTCTTTGCTTGGTTGTAATTTCCATGTATATAAGTCTTGTATATTCTAGAACTTGGTATTTTGTACTGTTTTCCAAATTGGGCCTTGCATACAGAAAGTTTAAAAAATTTTTTGTAACAATGACAAACTTTCATAAAAGGTGCAAGTATTTTTTTTTTCTAGACCACTTAAGAGAATGTTGCACATACAATGCCACTCCTCAGAGTATTTTAACATGTATTTCCTACAAATAAAGATTTCTCCTACACAATTGCAATGCCATCCAAATCAGAAAATTAACATTGATGTGTTACTAAACCTCAGACCTCATTTAAGTTTTGCCTGTTGTCCCATTAATGTCCTTTAGAACACAAAGATCAATTTCAGTACAATGTGTTACATTTAGCTATTTCTCTGTAGTCTCACTCTGGAACAGTTTTTCATGTTTTCACTTTCATGACCTTGATAACTTTCGACAACTATCTGCTGATTGTTTTCTAGAATGGTCCTTTATTTGGATTTGTCTGTTGTTTCTTTACGATGAGATTTAGGCTGTATATTGTAGGCATCAGTATCACAGAAGTAATGCTGTATTTATCTATCAGGTGACACATGTTTTCAGTTTGTCCCATTATTAATGATTTTCACTTTCATCACTTGATTAAAGTGGTGTCTACCAGGTTTTTCTGCCGTAAAATTACTCTTTTCACTTGATAATTTATACCTGCTTTGTTTGGAGTTCTTTTGCCTATATATTCTGTTTTTCATTACACTTCCAATTTACTCATTTACTTATATCTCTTTAGATTCATTTCTTAAAATTTTATTCAATTGAATTAATTTTATTCAATGATCCATTAGTAACGTTATTTATTCTGCTCTAAATTTCCCAGTTTGCTCAGTGGGAACCCCGACAAGTTGATTTCTGCGTCCTGACATGTTTCCATTGTTTTTTTGAGAGTTTTTAAATAGTTTATTTATTTTTTATTGAAGTATAGTTGGTTTAAAATATTGTATTAATTTCAGGTATACAGCAGTTGTATATGTATATATATATATTTCCAGATTCTTTTCCCATACTGGTTATTATAAAATATTGACTATAGTTCTCTGTGCTATACAGCAGGTCCTTGTTTATTTTATATATAGTAATGTGTATATTTTACTCCCAAATTCCTAATTTATCCTCCCAATCACCTTTCCCCTTTGATAACCATAAGTTTGTTTTCTATGTCTGTGAGTCTGTTTCTGTTTTGTAAATAAGTTCATTTGTATCATTTTTTAGATTCCACATATAAGTGATATCATGCGGTATTTGTCTTTGTCTGACTTACTTTACTTCCTATGATAATCTGTAGGTCTATCCATGTTGCTGCAAATGGCATTATTTCATTCTATTTTATGGCTGAGTAATATTCCACTGTATGTGTGTATGTATATATATACACACACACCCCACATCTTCCTTAGCCAATCATCTACTGATGGACATTTAGGTTACTTCCATGTCTTGGCTATTGTAAACAGTGCTGCAGTGAACACTGGGTATATGCTCAGTAGTGGGATTGCCAGATCATACGGTAGTTCTTCTTTTAGTTTTTAAGGAAACTCCATACTGTTCTCCATATTGCCTATACCAATTTTCATTCCCACCAACTGTAGGAGGGTTCCCTTTTCCCCACACCCTCTCCAGAATTTATTGTTTGTAGAGGTTTGATGATGGTCATTCTGACTGGTATGAGGTGATACCTCACTGTAGTTTTGATTTGCATTTCTAAAATGATTAGCACTGTTGAGTATATTTTCACATGTCTTTTGGCCATCTGACTCATTTGAAAAGACCCTGATGCTGGGAAAAATTGAAGGTGGGAGGAGAAGGGGACGACAGAGGGTAAGATGTTTGTATGGCATCATTGACTCAATGGACATGAGTTTGAGTAAACTCTGGGAGTTGGTGATGGACAGGGAGGCCTGGAGTGCTGCAGTCCATGGGGTCGTGAAGAGTCAGACACGACTGAGTGACTGAACTGAACTGATGTCTTCTTTGGAAAAATGTCTATTTATATATGCCCATTTTTTGATTGAGTTTTTTTTTTATTTGATATTGAGCTGTATAAACTTTTTGTGTATTTTGAAGATTAATCCCTTGTTGGTCATACACTTTGCAAATATTTTCTCCCATTGTGTAGGCTGTATTTTCATTTTGTTATGGTTTCCTTTGCTGTTCACAAGCTTTTAAGTTTAAGTAGGTCTCATTTGTTTAACTTTGTTTTTTTGTTTTTTGTTTGTGGGTATTGATCATCTTATACCCTTTCCCAGTCTCAGTCCTGGAATGAGTTATTTTTCCAAGGAGTTCCTGAATCCTTTTAGTACAGAATGGTATTTAGAAACCAAGATCTGGGCAAGGTGCTCTTTTTGCCCTCTCATACTGCTACCGCTAAGTCTCTTCAGTCATGTCCAACTCTGTTTGACCCCATAGACGGCAGCCTACCAGGCTCCCCCGTCCCTGGGATTCTCCAGGCAAGAGTACTGGAGTGGGTTGCCATTTCCTTCTCTCATAAAACTGAGCTAAAGACTAGATGTGGTACCCCCCCCCCCATATTTCTATATCTGTCTATATTTATTCAAGACCGTAAGTTCATACTGATTCCAGTTCAATGTGGAGTTAATTCTAGTTGTGTTTTTTCCTTTGGTGTAGTTCTCTTCTATGAGAGTGAGAAACTTGGCCTTTGTTTTCCTTGATAGATTTACATAATCAGCTTACTTTGATGTTGCTCCTACACATGTCTGCTCTCCTCACCCCAGTTCTAACACCCTGAAGGGTTACCATCATATGGGCATCCTCTGTGTCCAGGTGGCTCCCTGACTTCCCATTTTGAGCTGCCCCTGGCATTCCAGCCCTGCTTACCTTCATCAGGCTCTACCACCCCATTCAAAGTTTCCCACATTCAAGGACACACTCCTCACTTGGGCTCCGTTAGACCCTGTGGTTTGTAGGGGGAATAATAATGATCCCTGGAGCTTTAGGACTAACATTTCAGGAAAGAAAAGGAAAGTAAAGATGAAGGGAGAGCACTTTTAAATTTTTTCCTTGAAATGTGTTTGAATGACTAGCTGAATGAGTGAATGGCGTACTAGTTTCTTAGGGAGATCATAACAAATTGCCATAAAGTGGCTATATTAAAAGAATAGAAATCTGTAGTCTTACAGCCCT
This sequence comes from Giraffa tippelskirchi, assembly GCF_054371585.1. Lineage (NCBI taxonomy): Eukaryota > Metazoa > Chordata > Mammalia > Artiodactyla > Giraffidae > Giraffa > Giraffa tippelskirchi. The sequence goes on along the minus strand of NC_137276.1, from coordinate 124,103,456 downwards.
GGAGACCAGAAGTCTGAAATTAAGGTGTAAGCAGGGCCATGCCCTTTCTGAAGACTCTAGAAAGGGATCCCCCTTGACTCTTCCTAGCTCCTGGCGGTTGCCAGCAGTCCTTGGTGTTCCTTGGCTTTTAGCTACATGGCTTCAGCCTCTGCCTCTGTCACATGGCATTCTTTCTGGATGTCTGCATCTCTCTGTGCTTCTTTTTAAAAAACTACCATGTACAAAATAAACAAGCCACAGGGATATACTACATAGCACAGAGAATATAGCCAGCATTCTACAATAACCCTAGATGGAGTACAGTCTACAAAAATATTGAATCACTATGTTGTACACAAGAAACCAACCCAATACTGAAAATCAACTATACTTCTGTAAAAATAAAATAGAAGACATAGTTTTTGAATTTAAGAAAAGAACTTCACATATCAGATTTTTCTAGGGCGTGAGACAAAAATAAAACTGTATTATTTAAAACATGATTTGTCTTTCCATGCATCTCATCTCTTCTCTTCCTATAAGGACACCAGTTTTATTAGATTAAGGGCCCACTTTGCTTGTTAACTGACTGAATCTTATCAACCAACTAACCAAAGAATGATTGAATGAATGGTATTTAGAAATCAAGATCTGGGTGCTAGGGATTCCTGTCACTTGGCCATTTTTAAGTCACTTCCACCTGACTTGGAGATCCTAATGCTTAAAGCTCCATGTTGAGTCCCTTTTATCTTTACCATCAGCTCTCTCAACTATTCCTGTGCTTTCCTATATCATCTCTATAACAACTTCCAATACTATACCACTTCCAACATAGGCTTCATTTCTAAACTTCAGATTTTATATCACACACTACCTACATACCCCCATTTGACTGTTTCACATATTCAGAAACAAATTTTTATTTCTCCCTACTCATCTACCTCCACCTAAAACTGCACCCTCTCCCATCTTTTCCATAATAGGTAGACCAAGCCACACCTGCCTGTCATACTTGATACTAACCTTCCCTCTAATATCTTTTCCCAAGTCATTGCCCCAAATTCTCATATCTGTTTACTCTTTGTCTTCTTTCCATCTCAGTGGTCACCATTCTAGTCAAAACTTCCAGTATTTCTCATCTCATAGACTGCATTTGCCCCTAACTTATAATCCCAACTCTGATTATTTTCCCTTTCAACCTATTGTCCACCATAGGGTGATTCTTTAAATAAACAAACAAATTTTTTAAATACATTTTTTTAGCCATATCCAAAAGTAGAAAAAATAGTGCAATGACCTCATATAACCCATCAACAAGAATCAACAATTACCAGCATCTTGCCACACTTGCTTACTTGATTAATCTATGCCTTTTTTCCTTCTTTTCGTCGTCTTCTTTTCCTTTCTTTCTTCCTCCCTCCCTCCCCTATTTACTTCTCTCTTTCTGTCTCTTCTTTTTACTTATTTATTTTTGCTGGTATATTCTGCAGGAAATTCTTGACATCATAAAATTTCACCTCTACTTGAGAAACACCTCTAAATAATAAAGAATAAGGATATTTTTCTTATATAGCCAAACACCATTAATGCAATACACCAAATTAAAAATAATTTCTCAACATCATCCACTTCTCAGTCCATATTAAAATTTCTCTAATTGTCTCAAAAATCTTTTGACATTTTGCTTGTTTGTTATAATACTCATTTAAAAACAAGAATCATGTTTAAGATTGGGTAGCCCCATGCTTTCCAAGTCCTCCCCTTACAACTAAAAATACCCCTGAAGATAACACAACAAACAGCACAGAAAATTCTGAAAAATGGAAAGAAGGCAATGGTCCAAGGACCTCGGGACTTGAGGAAGGACACGGCAACGAGTCCCTGAGTTTCTTTATTGCCTTTCATGTGTTCCAGACAGGCTGTTCCCTCCAAACTGGAACTGCCAACAGGCACAGACAGAAAAGCTCTAAGAAAAATCCTGTTTCCATAGCCAAAGGATCAGGAAAAGGATGGCCCAACAACAGAAAATCTTTTTGGCAATAACTGCCGTACTCCAGCCAAACATCTAGAGAAATATTGCCTGGCTTCCTGCGGTTTCAATGGGGTCAAACAGCAAGCTGATTTTTCCATCTCTCCTCTGTCCTCACTCCCATGGAAGCAGACAGTGATGCTCTGATTCTCTTGCCTGTTGGGGTGAAGTCGGTGAGACTGAATGAGGAGCTGACCTTCTGTCTTCTGCTCAGTGGAAGCAGTTGATGCTCTGACCCCCCTGCCTAGTTAGTGTCAGCTGGGCTGAATGAGGAGCTGATCTTTCCACTGGAAGTCGACTTTGCTCCCATTCTCCTGCCAGGGTAGTATTGCGGAGGTCCACAGTATCAGGGAGGTTCAGTGGCAAGTTGAGCCTCCATTCCCATCAGGCAATGAGATTAAATGGATCAGTACTTCATTATCCCCCAGCCAGGCATCAGCAGGGGTCAGTGGGGAGGGGAGCTTCTGTTCCGACACTGCAGCAACAATGTGTGTGACTTTGCGCTCTCATTCCCTCTTCCCTGAGGTCCGTGGAGCCTAACAGAGAGCTGAGCTTACACCCCTACTAGGATACAGTGAGACAGAATAGTTAGTTCTCCACTTCCAAGAGGAAGTTGCCAGCAGGGCTGAGGAGGAGCTGAAATCTCCTGCTCGCATGTGGTACAATAAGGCAGTGTAAGTTGTCATTCCACTTTTGGGGGGTGTTGTTGGCAGGGCCTGGAAGCAAGGCAAGCAAGCCTTGCACTACATCTCAACAGGGAGTTGTTGTGATTTAGTCGCAAAGTCGGGTCCGACTCTTTGTGATTCCATGGACTGTAACCTACCAGGCTCCTCAGTCCATGGGATTTTCCAGGCAAGAATACTGGAGTGGGCTGCCATTTTCTTTCTCCAGATTATCTTCTCGACCCAGTGTCTCCTGCATTGAACCCATGTCTCTTGAGTTGGCGGGCAGATGCTTTACCACTGAGCCACCAGGGAAGCCTCTCAACAGGGAGACTGCTTGCTGAAAAAGAAGATTAAGAAGGATCCATAGTTTTATTTATGGCTGCTGTGGATCTTCGTTGCTATGCACAGCCCTTCTCTAGTTGCAGCAAGTGGGGGCTGCTCTCCAGTTGCAGTACACAGGCTTCTCATTGCGGTGGCTTCTCTTACTGTGGAGCACGGACCCTAGGCCCACAGACTTCAGTAGTTGAGGTGAACAGGCTTAGTTGTTCCATGGCATGTGGTATCTTCCCAGATGTGGGATTGAACCCACATCCTCTGAATTGGCAGGTGGATTCTTAACCACTGGACCACCAGGGAAGTCTCTACATAGGTTAACTTTAATCAATACCCGTAACAACACTGAGGTGAGTGCTATTATTATACTCTCCCATTATTTTTATCTTTGAAGAATGCTGTTGTACAGTGACTAACTCACCCAAGGTGACGCATCTTGCTCATGGAGGAGGAACCAGGATGCAGGCCAGCAAAAGGAAATCACTTTGAGACTGGATGACTGAAAAACAGGGCAGTACACTTGGCTTGGATGCAAAATTTTTGAAGGACTTAGAGAAAGGGTGTGACCTGTCATTTACTAGTTGTGTGTGCCTTTTGGCATGACCCTTCAACTCTTAATCCTGTCTTCTCAGTTTTCAAATGAAAATCTATTAGAGGCTCTAAAGCAGAATCTACCAGGACTTCCCTGGTGGTTCAGTGGTTAAGACTCTGTGCTCCCAATGCAGGGGGCCTGGGTTCAATCTCTGTTCAAGGAACTTGATCCCACATGCCACAACTAAGACCTGATGCAGCTAAAAAATAAATAAAAAAGGTAATCATAAAGTAGAAGCTACCCTACTTTGGGACTTCCCTGGTGGCTCAGATGGTAAAGAATCTTCCTACAATGCAGGAGACCCGGGTTTGGTCCCTGGGTCAGGAAGATCCCTTGGAGAAGGGAATGGCTACCCTCTCCAGTATTCTTGCCTGGAGAATTCCATGGACAGAGAAGCCTGGTGGGCTACAGTCCACACAGTCAGTCCATGGGGTTGCAAAGATTGGGACATAACTGAGGGACTTTCACTTTTACCCTACTTTATTGTTGTTGTTGTTTTCATTAAAGAAACCAATAGACCATTTTTATAGTAATTTAAATTGTATCTGTCAACATTTGAACGTTGAGATTACACACAAATCTGGATTTCTGTCTTTTCATGAAAAACAAGAAGATCTGGTAACACCAGGCTCCTGATTTCACGTGATAGCCATGCACTTCACCTTGAGAAGCAGCTATCCCTCTAGCCAGGTCACTTGCTTTCTGCCTTTCCATCCCTCAAGTTAGCTTCAGCTGTTTCAATCATACAGCTTTGGGCTCTGTAAGTATTTAAATATGTTTAGCCCTGAACTAGTTGATTTTCCAGTTTCTTTTATTTGTGAAACTTGCAAACCTGTAACTTTCATATGTATCCTAAAAGCAGGGTGTGGAGGAGGTAACAGTAATAGGTTTAAGAGCTTACCTAGTGCACTATATTTTAAGTGCTTTACATATATTATTTCATTTAATCCAAATTTAATTTGGCTACATCACTATTATTTTCCATCATACCCAAACAACATACAGAAGGCTAATTTGCCCAAGGTCATACAACAGCGGTGTTGTTAAGTTAGAATTTGAACCCAGCTATCTTACTCCAGATCTAATGCTTCATAATCATTAAGCTCTGAAATTTGAAGGTCAGTGAATTTTGGAGACAGGCTAGTTGGTTCTCAGTGTATGAGAGGCTGATACTCAGTGTACCCTGGCCGTGAAGGTGATGAAGTGATCCAGATACTTGCTACCCTAGGCAGAAGAGTGAGAACCCTCAGCCCTTATAATTCTTCACACCACCTGTTCAAGCACTGGAATAAGAGACTCAGTGTAGCCCTGGTAGTAATGAAGTGTTAAGAGCTGGGGGATGAGAAAGGCTTTGAAGGGATTTAAGAATTAGAGGGGAATGGGAGCCAGAGCGACAGCTTGAGGTGAAGGAAGTTGGCATAGTAAAGCTGGATGCATGCTAGTCCTTTTATTCTGCCAAGAAGCTGTAGGTGCAAACCTGAGATCTGGATGAGGTCAAACAGGTGAGATACTGGCTGTACGCCCATCAAATCAAGTTTGCAAACTATGGTGAGAGAGCTATTTTTTCAAAACTATCCTAAGTACTGCTGGGTAATAGAGTTATAGGGAGGGATAATGGCTGTTTTAATTTGCTGGTTTATCAACTATGATATCTATTAACAAAATATAACACAATTCAGTAACATGTAGAAAAATGTACATAAGTCTTCAGGAACTTATAAACTATGAGAAAGCTTAAATATGAGACCACAAGTGGCATATTTTCCCTCAATTGTATATGTGAGCATTTTCCTTCTTGGATTATCATAATTTTCTTTTTTCTCTTTCATTTTTTATTCCTTTTGTGAGATAAAATGGTTATGAGAAATTACTTTAAAATTATATAATTAATGAGAGTCAAATGGAGCATATACATAAATGGAAATAATAGTCTTTTATAATAACTGGGCCCATTGAGATATAAATTAGAGAACCATTTTATCTGCTATGATATATTTTTCAAAGAGTTACTAATGAACTAAGTTCAGAACTTTTATTTTTCCACTTGGGAAATATTTCTTAAGCACCTGTTCTGTGCTGGGATCTAGGTGGGAGGCAGAGTGAAGAAGACAATAGTGAAGACTCAGTGCAGGCTTCAAAGAATCTATACTATGCTCCAGTTCTCTGAGGTCTGTTGACAGTGACTGATATTTAGTTTGGCTCTTTTGAGGTGAAGGATTATCTGCCCCAAGATGTGGATTAATCTACTGCCCTAAAATATTTTCCCCTATTTACCTGACACTGTGGGCTGTATGTCAGGATGGAATCAGACATCATCCCGAGCTAATATCTGATCTCTAGTCTGATACATAAGCAATGCTGCTGCTGCTGCTGCTAAGTCGCTTCAGTCATGTCCGACTCTGTGCGACCCCACAGACGGCAATCCTCCAGGCTCCCCCGTCCCTGGGATTCTCCAGGCAAGAACACTGGAGTGGGTTGCCATTTCCTTCTCCAATGCATGAAAGTGAAAAGTGAAAGCAAGGACGCTCAGTCGTGTCTGACTCTTAGCGACCCCATGGACTGCAGCCTATCAGGCTCCTCCGTCCATGGGATTTTCCAGGCAAGAGTACTGGAGTGGGTTGCCATTGGCTTCTCCACATAAGCAATGACTCACTTCCTTTTTTCCAAATTGTGAAAAATATGTGTAAGTTATAATTGCTGTTTTTCTAATCAATTCATAAAGTGAAAAATGGTTAAGCCAGCTCTGTATAAACTGGCCCTATTCTCTACGTCTGTTAAAACTGCTTTTAAAAGTATATAGAGTGTTTTTAGGCCAGTACTCATGGCTTATGCTGTTTTTTAACTTCAGGAAAAGATTAAGACAACCGTGACCAGGATTGGCAAGCCAGGAATTTGTGAAAAAAGTAAAATAAGATTTTGGATCAGCTCCTATGACCAAATACTACCAGTTTTGAAAAGTACTATAATCAGTTGTGGCTTCCTTGGTGACCGCAGTGGTAAAGAATCTGCCTGCCAGTGCAGGAGATGCAAGAGACACGAGTTTGATCCCTGGGTCAGGAAGATCCCCTGGAGTAGGAAATGGCAACCCACTCCAGTATTCTTGCCTGGAAAATTCCATGGACAGAGAAGCCTGGAGGGCAACAGTCCATGGCGGCCCAAAGAATTGGACATGACTGAGTGAGCACACATACAATCAGTTGATGTGTCTAAGAGGTGGCTTGGCCTGATTTTCATCACAGTCCCCAAAGTCATTCCAAGTAAATTTTCTGTACAATCTATGGAAGAACTGGGTTTGCTAGGCAAATGAAGGTTGAAGAAAAGCCCCATAGTACCCCCTTTCCAGAGAATGACTCCTCTGAGTGCCTCTTACATAAAAATTCTGGAGCAGCCACCAGCTAAAATTCATTTTACAGAAGTTGTAAACCAGCTGCCAAGGCCTGACCCTGACCTTGTCCAGTGCTATCAATAGAGTCCTTCGTCAGGCCTAACAAAACTTTTTTTTTTTTTTTAACAAGTAAACCCTCCTGCAAGGATTAAATCAATGATGTATAGTGAAGGAAGGTTCAGTTTGACCAATTAATTAATTTTTAGGGTTTTATGTATCTGGGAAGACTAGAGAGGGAAAGTGTTCTGATGGTGGAAAAGAATGTGAATCTTTATCACTATCCAGAAAAGCTGGCCTGCGTGGGTGTGGGGCTGCATGAAAACCTGTAGAGTGGAACCAAGACCCTGAGATATTTTCCCTTCATTTCAGAATTCTGTCTTGAATGGTGAGTAACAGTGAACCAAAGAGAGCTGGCCCTTAGAGCATAGTAGGTTCTCTTCCTAAAATAGGTCACGTGGTCTTTCATTCAGGCTCCTTTACTGATTTGTATGTACACTTGGGCAGATCACTCAATGCAACTTACCAGAGTGTTGTCCTCATCTGCTAAGTGAAGGTCCTGGACTTTCACTATTCATGGCTTCTTCCAATTCTGGGCACCTGTTTCTACTTGAGATCCTTTGCAGTTTACAGGTTCAGAGGATGCCAATGATGTCCAGACCAGATGTTTGGAATGGTTCTGTTTATCGCAAATGATAAAGGGCTGTCCTGATATAAGAAAGGAGAAACAAAAAAGAGATTGGCTTGGTATTCTTAGCTTCAAGCAGAATCTACATTTTGGTGAGTGAAGTGAGTTTCATTTGGTTTAGGGTATTCAGAGTGGATGGGTTTCTTTATCTCATCCAGGGCCTCTAATTATACAGAACTGGCTAAGTTGCAGTGTGGTGTTGGTGGTTTAGTTGCTAAGTCTTGTCTGGCTCTTGTGACTCCATGGACTATAGCCTGAGAGGCTCCTCTGCCCATGGGATTCTCCAGGCAAGAATACTGGAGTGGGTTGCCATTTCCTTCTCCAGGGGATCTTCCCAACCCAGGGATCAAACTCGGTTCTCCTGCATTGCAGGCGGATTCTTTACCCACTGAGCCACCAGGGAAGCTGCAGTGAATCCACTACAATTGTCAAAGAAAATGTAACTTAAGCCTTAAAGAGTGAAACAGGCTACAACAAGAATAAGCTGTTTCTTTTAGTCTGACTGAAAGACTTAACTTTGCCATTTTTGAGTTCCTTACACTGTTCATATGAACAAAGCTTCTTAAAACTTCTTTTGAGAAACAAGAAGTTTAATATATAAGCCCTAAAAATTAATGTGACTAACCTCCCATATTTTTACAGCTCAGATATGTCTATGCTATGTTAAAGCAAGGATGTGTAACTAATATTGTGAGAATATGGCAAGTGGGGTGGAGAAGGAAATACATTTTAAAATAAATTTTAGAGTCACTGTAATTAATAGAAGGAAATACATAAGCTATTTTCATGTAATCAAATCCACATGGACAGTTTCCACTCGCATCTTGGGTGTGGGTCTGAAGGCAACATGAAATAAGGAAGGAGCCAGCTTTAAAGATGTTTATTTTTTCAGCTTATGTGGAACATACGTAGTTAACTATATAGAAATACTCATCTGAAAACTAAATAATGACACCAACAAGTCAATATTCAACTCTTTGTGGGCAGAAATGGCCTCATTCAGTTTTTAATTCTTAGTATGTCCAATAGTACTTGCTAACCAAAAGGCATGTGGTACATTTTGAGAGAGGAAGGAAAACTTTTTCCCTGTAAAATGGTTAAGAAAGAGCTCACTTTTGCTTGACTCTGAGGAAGAACTGCTGCTGCTGCTAAGTCGCTTCAGTCGTGTCCGACTCTGTGCGACCCCATGGACGGCAGCTCACCAGGCTCCGCCGTCCCTAGGATTCTCCAGGCAAGAATACTGGAGTGGGTTGCCATTTCCTTCTCCAGTGCATGAAAGGGAAAAGTGAAAGTGAAGTTGCTCAGTCGTGTCCGACTCGTAGTGACCCCACGGACTGTAGCCTACCAGGCTCCTCCATCCATGGGATTTTCTAGGCAAGAGTACTGGAGTGGGGTGCCATTGCCTTCTCCGGAGGAAGAACTAATCATTTTCAAAAAGTGGATTTTGAAAAATCCACAAATAAAAGCCAGATCATCTTATTGAACACAGTTGAAGTTACCCTTTTGCCAAATGTTTATTCTTTAATTCCAATATGCTGGATAATGTACAAAGGCTGACACAGCTCAGAAGAGGAATAAGAAACTCCTTGCCCTCAGGGTATAGTGAATAGTGGATCAAATAGTGGAGAAAAACATGCACAATCAAGCAGTAACAAAGATATAGTGATATAAAGGTGTGCTATGTTGTGTACATGTTCAAGAGAGATACTATTTTTGGCTGATTGAATTGGTTGATTACCTATTACAGGCTGGGCACTTTAAAAATTGTTTCTTTTGCAAAGATGGGCATTATGATTTCTACCTAACAGGATGAGACTGAGGCTCAGAAATGTATACATGTGTAGAATTCATAGCTGTCACTTAATGCAGGATGCATGGGGCTCTTTTAATTAACACGTGTTACCTTTCAGGAGCAGAGAAGGTACATGCAGGGAGTAACATGGGGGCTGGGCCTCACAGACCTTGTCCTTAGCAGATTCCTGTCCTCTAAGCTTTCCCCTCTGATCAGTGCTCTGTGACCTTCTTTCTGTCCCTTCCTCCACTGTCCCACTTTAAGCCAGGTCAGTTAGAGTCCTCCCTTGAGAATTAGACTGAATTTTAAGGAACAGAAGCAATCACACACTTGTGTTTAGGAGCTGTGGAGAATAGTGTATTCTCACCTTCTGAGATCGTCCACACTCTGTGGAGTGTGTCTCTCTCTAAACAAATCCACTTCTTACCTATCACTCTGTCTCTCACTGAATTCTCTCAGTGATGAGACATCAAGAACCTGAGTTTCATTGTCTTGAGACCAGGCATGTGATCTCAGTTAAAAGATTGCGGGACCAAGTTCCAACTAGAGTTGCACGGTTTCATTACTACTACTTTATTACTTGTACTGCTACTACTGAAGGTCTTAGAAAAGAGTAGTGTTGCCATAAGGGCACATAAGATGGGTTAGAATGGGAGAGAGATTGGAGGAGGAGAGACCAGGGGTGCATATTTGAGTGTATTAAATGAATTAATCAGAAGGCTATTGAAATAACTCAGATGAGCAGGTAAATAAAGCTGGTTGGTGCATTTTATAAAATCCTGTGGTTCTCTAGATGTCCTTGGTTTTCTTTTTCTGATTAAAAAAGCATGGATATAGAAAAACATTTCTATACCAAAAAAGATCATATATAAGTGGCAACTGAATCTTGGTCTTGGTATTAGAGAGATAATAGGAAGCAGTAGGGACTGAGGTAAACTGGAGAGTATACACACACTGTAAAGAAACTACTACTGCTCAGGAGCAGTTGATTAATTCCATGTGAGAAATCGGGCCCAGTGCTGGCACACCTTTGGATTTTTGAAGAGTGGCTGAAATCCTGAGAATTGCATGAAATCACTCACATTTTAAATGTTGGCTCAAATTTTTCTATAATATCATGTGAGCCAAAGAATACATTTCTAAAAGCCTCGTGTAGGCCATGGTTGTTAATTTGCAATTTCTGTGAGTAGCGGGGAGGCTCAGAAACCAGAGTATAAGGATGTGACTTCCCAGAGTGCTGCTACCATATCTTATTGTTTATTTATTTTTAGAGTTGTATTATTTAGGCCCCACCGCATGACCTGTGGGCTCTTAATTCACTGACCAGGGATTGAACCCATACCTGCTGCACTGGAAAATGGAATCTTAACCACTGGACCACCAGGGAAGTCCCTACCATATCTTATTAATATTTGTATATTCAGTATTAGTAGCACTTCTAGGGCAAAAATATCAGTAAAATGATCCTTCTCTTAAAACTTAGGTGGGAGATAGACACATAAGCATATATTCATAATACAATGTGATAAATGTGATGACAGAGATGTGTCAAGATATTAGGAGAGCACAGAGGTACGGCAACAAACAAGGCAGCAAGGCTTCTTGGAGGAGGTGATGGGGCATTGCTAGGCAGTAATGAAAAAACCTAAGAGGTCAGATATACATCTTTTTTCAACATCTATTTTAACTATTATTTAGAGTGGTAAAAGCAAATTTTGAAATCTGAAGAATCATTTAGTAATTCTATACCTAGATGACACCACCCTTATGGCAGAAAGTGAAGAAGAACTAAAGAGCCTCTTGATGAAAGTGAAAGAGGAGAGTGAAAAAGTTGGCTTAAATCTCAACATTCAGAAAACTAAGATCATGGTATCTGGTCCCATCACTTCATGGCAGATAGATGGGGAAACAGTAGAAACAGTGGCTGACAATTTTTCTGGGCTCCAAAATCACTGCAGATGGTGATTGCAGCCATGAAATTAAAAGATGCTTACTCCTTGGAAGTAAAGTTATGACCAACCTAGACAGCATATTAAAAAGCAGAGACATTACTTTGCCAACAAAGCTCCGTCTAGTCAAGGCTATGGTTCTTCCAGTGGTCATGGATGGATGTGAGAGTTGGACTATAAAGAAAGCTGAGCGCCGAAGAATTGATGCTTTTGAACTGTGGTGTTGGAGAATACTCTTGAGAGTCCCTTGGACTGCAAGGAGACCCAACCAGTCCATCCTAAAGGAGATCCGTCCTGAGTGTTCATCGGAAGGACTGATGTTGAAGCTGAAACTCCAATACTTTGGCCACCTCATGTGAAGAGCTGACTCATTTGAAAAGACCCTGACGCTGGGAAAGATTGAGGGCAGGAGGAGAAGGGGACGACAGAGGATGAGATGGCTGGATGGAATCACCGACTCGATGGACATGGGTTTGGGTAGACTCCGGGAGTTGGTGATGGACAGGGAGGCCTGGCGTGCTGTGGTTCATGGGGTCACAAAGTCGGACATGACTGCGTGACTGAACTGAACTGAACTATTCTGCCTCACACGGTGGAAAACAATAAATGCATTAATATTTTAACTTAGGAATGAAAATGTTTGAGGAAGCAAGAAAAAGTTGTTTACAAAATAGTGAAAATTTTATTTCCTTAGAAAATAATCACATCATCTGACAGAAAAAGTTATTTCAAAACTACAAGAGTACCTCTTCAGCCAACATTAAAGGCTGCCGACGTTATAGTTATTCTTTTGTTTACTTCTCAGACTCTGAAAATATATCAGGCTTTTATCTGACTATCAGATAAGACTACTTTTTCCTTAGTAAGAGAAACAGATTCTATTGTCAGGAGATAATACAGAATGTTTAAATGCATATTTCAGTGGTGGATCAATTAAATCTTTTAGAAAAATCAGTCAGATGTAAGGTTGCTTTTGAAGATCTTCATGATCTTTTTGAGATCTAAAATTCTGCTCTATTTTTCTTTTTTTATGAAAAAGGCAACATTTTGTTCTTGATACAGATATATCCCATTAAAAAGAAACCCGAATAAATGTGCAATCACAAACCTGCTGGACTAGTTTAGTTAGCATTTTAACAATCATTAACCTGAGCAACACAAAGGTTTTAAATGGAAGGATCACGTTGTTTTGAGTCAACTCCTATAGTGTATTATTTTTAATTCTTTTTCTTTTCTTTTTTTGATGAAGGATGTAAGAGAGACATTTTAGAAGAGAATGGGAGACAGAAATCTTCAGGACTAGAAACTACATAATTTTCCTTACCTACTTAGAATTCTGGCTCCAAGAGCCAGTTCCTGTAAAATGGTTCTGTAAAATGTTAGTAATTCTGGCTTTGGATAATTCATAATTTATAATAAACCAGATGGGTCATGAGGTAAAACTTGTTTTTGAACCACGTAAGACAGGGTAAAAGAATTTTAAAGCAGCTTAAGGTTATAAATGAGTCTGCAGATGAGATGTTTAAGATGATTTGAAAAAAAGAACAAGCTGTTCTCAAACACTTTGGAAGTATGGGCTTAAACAAACAGATGAGCCATGTGCAAATTATTTCAACTTTTACTAAGCTCTGTCATATTTGGAGGGAACCTTGAAAGGTCATTCTGTGGCATTCTAGTTTCATGATCATAAATATCTTTGAGAATACTTTGCTTAAAATATCACTAGTTAATCATATAATTACTTTTCTTAAAGTACTCTATAATGACCATTGTTGTTTTTAGAAAGGAGTCTAAATCAGTGTTTTTTCAAAATAATATCTGTAAACTATTTTGAATACCATATTCGTATTTTATTTAGATTTTCCCTCTTTCTAAATATATAACTTTAAGGTTTAAAATAATCTGTTTATTTATTTATTTTTTAATAACATATCTTGGGTTTGGTCCAGCAGCACCTTGACAAACTATGACAGGTGGACTGGAGTGCAAAGTTAGAGGTAGCCCTACACTTGGCCTGTGAATAGATCTGGTGACAGATGCTCAGTGGATCAATCTTATGAGCAGGTTAGGGTAGTTCAAATGGTATAGTATAAGAAAAATGAAGTGTTGAGGTTTCAAGAAGGTATCCTCAGAGATTCATGGGGCAGAGTAAAAAGAAATCAAGCACTGGTCTATCATCCAAAGCCCAGACACTCAACCTCAGTGAAGTTATTTAGTAGATCTCAGTACTCAGATCTATAGCAGAAGTGCTGGAAAGAATAAGGAAAGACCCATCACTAAATAGCAGAGTAAGAAAGCAGGTAACTAAGAAAAAAAAAAAGACCAAGGTCCAGAATCGAGGCAGAAAACACTGACCCGCAGAACTGAGGTAGGTGGGGTGGACAACTGTCCACAGTGCCCAGCGTCCATTCCCTTTTTTCTTACCTCAGGTCTGTTTTGAGAAGCCAGACAGAAAATGAGCATGGAATTGATCACACCTAGTTCCTGGGGTGAGCCCCGGATGACTTAAGCTAAGCAGCATAAAGTCTATGGCTAAATTGGATTAATCATAGTGACTGTTGGGACTTTAAGACTATTAGCGTTGCAGTCTCCTCTCTTTGGAACTACTGAAATCAATTCTAGTTTCATGGCTGGGACCCATATTGAGGAAAAAACTGACAAGGTTTACGGACATGAAAGACTGGAAAATGGGCAAGGAAATGAAGACAAATCCCTAAGGATACAGCAAACCCATGTATCTTGTGATGACTAAAGATAGCACTATCCCCCTAGACCTTTTAGTTGTCTGAACCAATGAATTCCCTTTTTGTAGCAGCCATTTGGGTTGGGATTTCTGGCACTTGCAACTGAAAGCATCTGGTACACTAGATGCTGGCCAGGAATAAAGAAACCCAGTTGTTAGAAGATGATTCATGGTGGGCACCAAGTCTCAGGGATAAGACCAGTCTTGTTATGATTTGAGTGACTTGAGGTTAGAGATATCCTGATGTTAAATCCCAAAGTACTGAAAAAGGACTATTTAAATTTCTTTTGCTGAAGATTAGGATTGGTTGCATCTTAACTGGTTGAATTTACAGTGAAAGCTGAGCCTGAAGATGGCAAAAAATTTGCCAGGAGGAAGATGGGCTAAGAAATAGGCTGGGTGAGTCCAATTACAGCATTCCTCAGTTAGTCAGTTCTGTTGCTCAGTCGTGTCTAACTCTTTGTGACCTCATGGACTGCAGCACGCCAGGCTTCCCTGTCCATCATCAACTCCCGGAGCCTACTCAAACTCATGTCCATTGCGTCGGTGAAACCATCCAATCATCTCATCCTCTGTCGTCCCCTTTTCCTCCCGCCTTCAATCTTTCCCAGCATCAGGGTCTTTTCCAATGAGTTGGTTCTCTGCATCAGCTGGCCAAACTTGATTTATTCTTGGAATAGGGGGCAAAGATTTTGAGAGACACTTAGGGTCTAATTTCATAATGTAGGACAAAGGAAGACATAAATGTACAAAAATACATTAATTACTTTATTTTGAAATAAAAATTTTAATATATCTATATAAATATCTATATATCAATTTTTCCAAAAGTCACATATAGATGTGAGAATTGGACCACAAAGAAGACTGAGCACTGAAAAATTGATGCTTTTGAACTGTGGTGCTGGAGAAGACTCTTGAGAGTCCCTCAGACAGAAAGGAGATCAAATCAGTCAATCCTAAAGGAAATCAACCTTGAATATTCATTGGAAGGCCTGATGCTGAAGCTGAAACTCCAATACTTTGGCTACCTGATGTGAAGAGCTGACTCACTGGCAAAGACCCTGATGCTGGGAAAGAATGAAGGCAGGAAAAGAAGACAAGATGGCAAGAGACATCTTCTCTTGGAAGACAAGACAAGAGACAAGAGGGCAAGATGGTTGGATGGCATCACTGACTCAATGGACATGAGTTTGAGCAAGCTCCAGGAGGTGGTGAAGGACAGGGAAGCCTGGTGTGCTGCAGTCCATGGGGTCGCAAAGAGTTGGACATGACTGAGTGGCTGAACAGCAACCAGTTTATCAGAAAGTGAGGCAGACTTATATAATCAATCTCTTTATTATAATTTGTATGAAGAATGCACATGAGACTAATATGGTAACAATTTCAATTAATTAGAAGTTAAATTTCCTTGCTAGTCTCTCTCAGAAAGACCCTTCTAATTATGTTTATAGTATCTAGAAAAATTGTTGTTTGGCCAATTGAACAGATAATTTGGTCATCTTCTTATAGGTCCTCTCCAAAGTTGACTTTGACATAAAGACTTGGTCAGAGGTGGTTTATTTCAGATGTGAATTCAGACGGCCAAGCAAGGAAGTAGAGAACTGAAATAGGTGAAGGAGAGGAATGAACAAAAGGCATGTTAATAAGCCAGCCACCACTGTAGGCAACAGGACTTCAGCCACACGGTGGATATTGAAGAAATCATGTGGAACATGCCTCAGAATTGTTCCTTGTGGATACTGGGAAAACTACAACTACTTTGCCTTCCACATCTCATTTCTCACTAGGTGAGGGCTGGCTCCATCCTAGACATACTTGTGTTGTGTCTGTCTGTGGGGGCCTAAGCTACTACAGTGTGTAGAAAGCCCTCTGGCAGAGGAATGGGGACAGCCAGGAACTTGAGATGGGGAGCTGACTGTTGGCCAGAAACAATCTATCACAGCAACAGGTGAACTTTGAGGCAGCTCAAGAGGACATCTGTGGCATCTGCCACACTGGTAACCAGGACATCTGTTTTCATCTGGCCAATATCTCTTCCCCACTACTTTAGGTCATGGCATTTCCCCTTTACCTGGTAGACTGACACTCCTCCACCTCATGCATTTCTGTGTCTGTTAATGAAGCACTTCTGGATTCCCTCTTACTGCCTTAGAATCTTGTATGTGGAACTTAAGAGGATGAGAAGATCTCTCTTTCCTCTGAGTTCACAAACTTAAATGATTTATACCTGGACTCATGAAATTAAAAGACACTTTCTCCTTGGAAGAAAAACTATGACAAATCTAGACAGAGTATTAAAAAGCAAAGACTGTCACTTTGCTGACAAAAGTGTATTTAGTCAAAGCTATGGTTTTTCCAGTAGTCATGTACAGATGTGAGAGTTGGACTACAAAGAAAGCTGAGTGCCAAAGAATTGATGCTTTTGAATTGTGGTGCTGGAGAAGACTCTTGAGAGTCCCTCAGACAGCAAGGAGATTAAACCAGTCAATCCTAAAGGAAACCAACCCTGAAAATTCATTGGAGGGACTGATGCTGAAGCTGAAGCTCAAGCTCCAATACTTTGGCCACCTGATGCAAAGAGCCGACTCATTGGAAAAGCCCCTGATGCTGGGAAAGACTGAAGGCAAAAGGAGAAGAGGCCAGCAGAGGATGAGATGGTTAGATAGCATCACTGACTCAATCGACATGAATTTGAGCAAACTTCAGGAATTAGTGAAGGACAGGGAATGCTGGTATGCTGGTATGCTGCAGTGCATGGGGTTGCGAAGAGTTGGACATGACTTTGTAACTGAACAATAATAACATGTGCAGCCATGCTGCAAGAGGGAAGCCATATCTAGTAGGAGAGATGGAACCAATATTCACAGAGAGAAGCAAAACCAAAGAACGGAGAGAACCATAACCTAGACAAAGTTGAATTCTAAAGTGAAGTTATTTCTTTTTTCAAAATTTATTTTTAATTGAAGGCTAATTGCACTACAATATTGTACTGATTTTTGCCATACATTGACATGAGTCAGCCATAGGTATACATATGTCCCCTCCCTCTTTGACCTGTCTCCCACCCCGTCCCACCTCTCTAGATTGTCACAGAGTACCAGTTTGAGCTCCCTGAGAATACAGCATATTCCCACTGGCTAGCTACTTTACATATGGTAATATATATGTTTTCATGCTACTCTTGCCATTTGTCTCACTCTCTCCTTCGCTCCTTGTGTCCACAAGTCTGTTTTCTATGTCTGTGTCTTCACTGTTGCCCTGCAAATAGGTTCATCAGTACCATATTTCTAGATTTCATATAATGTCATTGCATTAACATGACATTTTTCTCTTTCTGATTTACTTAAAGTGAAGTCATTCCTTAAAGCTGATCTACTCCTGTCAGGAAAGTTCCCCTGACTCACCCAGTCTCATGAGGAAATCAGTTTTCCACTCTACTCCACCCCCAGTTTTTTTCTTTGCATATTCTAGATTGAATTAGCTTTTTCTAACTAACAACCAAGATAGTATTACATAATGTACTTTCTTTCCCTGGTGGCTCAGGCAGTAAAGATACTGCCTGCAATGAGGGAGACCCGGGTTTGATTCCTGGGTCAGGAAGATCCCCTGGAGAAGGCAATGGCAACCCACTTCAGTATTTCTTGCCTGGGAAATCACATGGAGAGAGGGGCCTGGGGGGCTACAGTCATGGGGTCACAAAGAGTCGGACATGACTGAGAGACTGACACTTTCAACTTTCTTTCAATATACTTGCTTAAAGTAAGAAATCACACGGTTGAAATAGAGCAACCATTAGTTTCTAGGAGGCCGAGAATCCTAAAATGTACAACACAAACCTCATCTATCCTAAATAGAAAAGCAGCTGGGAAGAAAATACTTACCTCTGCTCCAGGAAGAGAGGAAAAATGACACAAATCTTATGTGATCTACAGAAGAACAAACCACTGTAGAAGATTCTGAGTCAAGTACATATAAAGGTGGGTTTTATACACGTTTTGTTGTTGTTTGTTTGTTTGTTTGTTTGTTTAAGGACGCTAAAACACTGAGGGATCATGTTAGGAGGAATCCTTCAAGAAAAGCTTTATATCAGCAATTGTCCTTATATTTTGTATGTTATTCTAAAGATCTTTTTAAAAGTTGTTTTACTATGTATTTATTATCTTAATTATAAATTAGTACTTCACAATGACATCTTAAACACTCCTGCTTTTGCTTCTTCAACTACTATAAACAAGTAGAGAAGTAAATAGCTTAACAACATTGTTACCTACCTTATAAGGCTTTTTAAAAATTATTGTTTTTCTTTGGCTAAATAGAAAATTCCTATACTTATCTCAATCTGTTGCTATAAAACCCTGTTACTTGATTTTCTGACACTTTCATAACATTTATTCAAGTTGAAAAAACAGCTCCAATTATTTGTATTGTATACAACCCAGGAAATTTCACATAAAAGCAGTAAATTAGGTTTTGAGAAAGCATAAAAAATTGACAAATGCATGATTCTGATGAGAAACCACGGTGCTTAATATCATTTAAGAAACTTCTGAGTAGCTGATGCTGGTCAGGAACTGTGCTAGAACGAAAATAACAGGCTGCATATCCAGGTCTCATATACAGCCTGGCAGATGATTCTTGTTATTGGAGAAGTAATATCAAGAGATTACTGTGAGGTTTGTCTGTCTTCCCTGCAATGGAGTTCTGAGAAAGCAGATCTAGAACCATGGGGTCGATAACCTGATATTTCCATCCCACTGCCAGGGGGACATTGACCCCTGCCCATGCATAGTTATGTTACTCTGAACAACTGAAGCCAGTGAGCTGCAGGGAGAGCACAAGGAACAGTTAAGAAGGAAAGGGAGGGTCATGGTGGGACTGAGTATCAGGTCTGGAGGAGGTTAGGGCAGTAAACAGGAAATGAGTTTTGAGATGACAAGAGGGAGTGCTGAGAAAAAACTGGATCAAGAGAGTGAGTGTTAACTGTGTAAACAGAGGATTGAAGATCTACTTTTCCGGTATGCCAACAGGAAAGAACATGATAGCTCAAAGGAGCCATTCACAAGCAGACATCATCCACAAATCAAATAACTGAAAGACAACGGAAGCAATCTATCAGTTTACTTACAAAATGCCGAATAACTTGCTAGACTAAATTGCTTCTCTCAAAGTCATTGAAACAACTTACATTCCCACCTGAACTGTATGGAAATTTTAGTTGCTCCACATCCTCACCAACAGTTGGTATTGTCAGTCTTTTTTATTTTAGGATCATCAGTATTAAAAAAAAAAAAAGGACCTCACATATCTCATGAGGAGCAAGGTTGAGAACAAGTTTTCTATAATATGAGAGAATCATGCTAGATAGAAAAGAATATTTAATAGAAACTGACATTTAGAATAGACAGTGGAAAAATTACTTAATTGCTTCATGTTTAGCAATTCTCATTTATAAAATTAGGATAATACTTCATAATGTTGCTGTGAGCATCTGAGTATGTAAAGACAAGAAAAGCACATTGTGTCTGCAGTTTTAACTATTGCTATTATATCTGCCATAGAGTCAACCAAGCAGTGGACAAACATTCCTGGGTATGTTCTCCCACAGGTTGTGTGAGACCTCCCCAAAGACTCCTGCTTTCTATAGGTTATTCAGTCACTCACTCATTCATCAGGCAGGAAGGCTACAAAAGGCGCGTTTTTCAGTCATTACCTGATAATGCCAGACCAAGAAAAAAAAAAAACATGATGATAAAAAATGGTTGAATAGGTGACAAGGGAAAATAAGGATAGATTATGTTCTTTATAATTTCCATTGTTATACATAAACTCACGAAAATTATGAACAGCCAAAAACATTCATTTTCTCTCAAATTTGAACCATTGTTTTAAGAAATATGTGTCTTAAATTTTAAAGTCGTCAAAATAAAATGGAGAAAATGACATTTGAAAATCACTTCTTACATGTACCCTGTCTTCTTTATCCCTTCACCTGTCAATGGACATTTAGTTTGCTTCCTTGTCTTGACTATTGTAAGTAGTGCTGCTATAAATATTGGGGTGCCCATATCTTTTCAAATTAGAGTTTTCTCTGGATATATGCCCAGGAGTGGGATTGTTGGATCATATGGTAACTCTATTTTCAGTTTTTTAAGGAACCATCATACTGTTTTTGATAGTCGCTGCCCCAATTCACATTCCTATCAACAGTGTAGGAGGGTTCCCTTTTCTCCACACCCTCTCCATCACTTATTATTTGTAGGCTTTTTTATGATGGCCATTCTGACTGGTATGAGGTGATACCTCACTGCAGTTTTGAATTGCATTTCTTTAATAAGTAGCGATGCTGAACATCTTTTCTTGTGCCTGTTGGCCATATATATCCCCTTTTTTGAAAATGCCTATTGAGACCTTCTGCCTACTTTTTCATTGGGTTGTTTTGATATTGAGCTGTATGAGCTGTTTGTATATTTTGGAAATTAAACCTTCATTTGCAAATATTTTCTCCCATTCTGTAGGTTGTCTTTTCCTGTTTATGGTTCCTTTGCTGTGCAAAAGCTTTTATGTTTAATTTGGTCCCATTTGTTTATCTTTATTTTTATTTCCATTATTCTAGGAGACAGATTCAAAAAGATATTGCTGCAATTTAAATCAAAGAGTGTTCTACCTATGTTTTCCTCTAGGAATTTTATAGTATCTGGCCTTAACTTTAGTCTCTAAACCATTTTGAGTTTATTTTTGAAAAGAGTGTTAGAGAACATTCTAATTTCCTACTTTTATATGTGACTGTTCAGTTTTCACAGCACCACATATTGAAATTGTCCATGGGTCTGTGGATTTATTTCTGGGCTTCCTATCGTGTTCCATTGATCTTTATTTCTGTTTTTGTGCCAGTACCATACTGTTTTGATTATTTATAGCTTTGTAGTATAGTCTGAGACCATGGCACCTAACTCCTCCAGCTCTGTTTTCTTTCTCAAGATTACTTTGGCTATTTGAAGTCTTTCCTGTTTCCATACAAATTAAAATTTTTTTGCTTCTAGTTTTGTGGAAAATACCACTGGTAATTTGATAGACTTAACAAATTGAATAATCTGATTGAAGCTGTAGATTGCCTTGGGTAGTATAATCATTTTGATAATATTCATCCTTCCAATCCAAGAACATAGTATATCTTACCATCTGTTTGTGTTGTCTTCAAATTTTTACATCAGCATCTTGAAGTTTTTGGAGTACAGGTCTTTTGACCTCTTAGGTAGGCTTATTCCTAAGTATTGTATTTTTTTTTTTTCTGACATGATGGTAAATGAAATTGTTTCTTTAATTTCTCTTTCTGACCTTTTGTTGTTAGTATATAGAAATGCAACAGATTTCTAGGTTATTAATTTTGTATGCTGCAACTTTACCAAATTCATTTATGAGATCTAGTAGTTTTCTGATGGCAGCTTTAGAATTTTCTATTTATAGTATCATGTCATCTGCAAACAGTGACAGTTTTACTTCTTCTTTTCCAATTTGGGTTCCCTTTATTTATTTATTTATTTTCAGATTGTTGTGGCTAGGACTTCCAATAGTATGTTGAATAAAAGTGGCTAGAGTGGGCATCCTTGTCTTGTTTCTGATTTTAAAAGAAATGCTTTCAGCTTTTCATTGTTGAGTATGATGTTAGCTGTAGGTTTTTCATATATGGCTTTTATTATATTGAGCTATGTTCCCTCTATGCCTACTTTCTGGAGAGTTTTTAATCAGAAATTGATGTTAAATTTTAACAAAAGCTTTTTTCTGCATCTATTGAGATGATCATATGGTTTTAGCTTTCCAATTTGTTAATGTGGTATATCATATGAACTTATTTACACACACAGATGAACTTACTTACAAAACATAAATAGACCCACAGACACAGAAAACAAACTTATGGTTACCAAAGGCAAAAAAGGTGGGAGAGGAATAAATTAGGAGTTTGGGATTAACGTATACACGATACCATATATAAAATGGGGCTTCCAGATGGCTCAGTGGTATAGAATCTGCCTGCCAATGCAGGAGATGAGGGTTTGATCCCTGGGTTGGAAAGAGCTCCTAGAGAAGGAAGTGGCAACCTACTCCAGTATTCTTTCCCGGAAAATTCTGTGGACAAAAGAGCCTGGTGGGCTACAATCCATGGGGTTGCAAAGAGTTGGATACAACTTAGCAACTGAGCACAGCACCAGCATATATAAAATAGAGAGCCAACAAAGACCTACTGTATACCAGGGAGATATACTCAATATTTTATAATAACCTATAAGGGAAAAGAATCTGGAAAAGTATATAGTATATATATACCTATACATAAAACACACACATATACATATCTCAATCACTGTCATGTATATCTGAAACTAACACATCTTGTAAATCAACTATGCTTCAATTAAAAAAATACCATATTTTGCTTGTAGTTATTCAGTATGCAGGAGCAAACAGATCAAGCTTTACTCTTGAGGCAAGGTTGTGAATAAATCAACAATTTTAACTTGCCACCTACATCATAATCAGAACAAATTACCTTAAGATGTAAGAGTCAAATGTACATTATCACATTTTTTTCTCTGATTATTTATGTATTACTTTATAAATAACTTATATATAACACTTGAACAAAGATATCACTTGAAACCCTACCACCACTAACATTTTGGCGTTCATATTTGAATGTTAACATTAACATCTCTCTTTGTCTTACTGGGTTCCTCAGGTTCAGATACAATACCTTAGAATAGACAGTATAATATGTTCACCTGTTGGATACCTTGCTCCATCCATTCCTTTCTTCCTCTTTTCTAAAAATACTTCAAAATTCCCAATCGTCAGTGGATTGCTGTGGCTCTTGGTCACTGTCAGCCAGTCAGCATATTAGCCCAAGTGGGTACCAATAAGCTAGGCCAATCAGGAAGACCCATGAGACTAAGTTCTGGGATTCCAACTGTGGGAAGTGACTTGCCCTTTTCTGTTGGAAACATGTAGCCTGGAGACCTTCTTGAAATGTCAAGAGGAATGTCTTTTGAGAATGGAGGAACTGCTAAAGGAATACTGCTGAGGAATGAGGGCAGCAACTACATTCCACTCACATTGTTTTAATCATTGGATCAAACTTCTGAAATAAAACCCACTCTGGACTTTTCGGTTATGTGAGACAATAAATTCCCTGTGTTGTTTAATCTCGTTTGAGCTGGATTTTAGTTATTCGTAGCAAGGAAGGAAGAAAGGAGGGAGTGAAGACAGTCAGTTCTTGTTGGAGATAAACTTGAAAATTTAAAACACTCAGAAAAGCTGTTGGCCATTTTCAAAATGGAATGTTTTAATCACTGTTTCAGTGAACTTTTTAGACAAGGGCATATACAGTATGGCATTTTGTACTTCTTGCTCCCATGTATTTGCTCATTTCTTTTCAGGCTCTGTTCAACTGACATTTTCTCCCCAGAAGTCCTCTCTAATCCTGCCAGCACAGAGGAATCTGACAATCTTAAGATGCACAAAATAGTCACTGTTATGTTATTTATTATTTTTAACAGCCAAATTTTCCTTACTTGGTTGCAAACTCAGAGAGGCAGGATTTGTCTGGTGCATATCTCCCCCATCAGGCCAAACAAGATGCCTTGGTATCACAGGTCCTTAGAAAGGTCTGTTGAATGAGAAAGCTTTGTTTTCTTTCCCTAATCCTATAATGAAAGACACTATGATGCAATTCTGTTCTTTCTGGCTCTGATTTTAAGAAGCAACCACAACAAATTTTTCTATAAACCTCCTCATTTAGAGGCAGCAGTTCCAGTCTGCAACCTCTGAAACCAAAGCAGGAAAGGACATTATGTATTGATGTTAGAAATCCACAAATGCTTCAGTTTGAAATACTTTCCACTGTTTTTTTCCCCCTTCCATCAAATGAAATCTTTCCATGTTTTTTTTTAACTCTCAGAGAGATTAAGCACATTCAATCTAACTATGCAACTCACTGACAAAAGCAATCTAAATGTGAAACACTCTGCTAGTTGTATGTCACAGTTGCCATTGGAAACAGACAAGTTTGGAAAACTGCAAGTCAAGTCTGAGCCTTGACATTATAATGCCTCTGAGGGAAAGCATTACCTGGCTGTGTGCTTTCTTTCCTTTGTTTGTGAGCTGTGTGTGTCCAGTCGGCCTCTACAAATAACCAGAAACAACTGCATTGAGACGGGACAACCATATATGTTTAAAAAATGAAGAAGAGCTCTAAAAGTTAAATGAACAAGCAAACAAACAAATAAAACTGCCAGGGAGTCTGAGACTTGATATCTTCTGAAAACAGGTAGAATATGATTTGTCTGATGTTGGGAAATAACAGTCTTCCCGGCATTAAAAAAAAAAATTTCCATACTTCATCATACATGGGAGCTCCTCAGGTTCCCAATTCAATCTGATGTATTACAGTTGCAGCTGTAGGTTTTGTCTTTACTCTGGCAGTATGTTATATTCAGACACAGAAGAGACACACTACTTCACAAACACATTTCTTAATTACTTTGCACTCACTTGAGGTTAGCAAAATTACGAATAGTCTATTTTCTTAGTAAAAATAATTTTGCAGACTGTTTTGAATTCTAGGCTGAGTTTACAGGAGAGCTCTAAAATATTTTGCAAGTAGAAAAGTGAATGCTGGCATCCATGTGGGAATCCATTAAGATGCACAAAATGGATTTCTTGAAATGAGAGTGCTCAGCCATGTAAAGACAGTGGGTTTGACCAGTTTCTCTTGCCCTCAACTCTCCAGCCTCTCATGTATGTTATCCGACTGGAAAAGTCTTAGGAACTGATTGACAGGTCTGACAAACCCCTGCTGGATTGCTCTTTGTAACAGAAACCAAGCTCCGTGTTAATCTCTCTGTAAACTCTGAGCACCCAAGCATTCGTCTCAGCAGCCTGGACTGTTTTCCGAGCTCCTCACCTCACAGCAGGCCTGCACTCGTGTGTGCTGAAGAGGAGGCAAGATTTTCTCTGGCCTGGCTTCCTCCACTTTTCTTCTGGCCTGGGATACTGAAGTCCCAGAATGCCTTGAGGTAGGACCCACCCAAGGGATGGCTTGAATAGACTTTCTCATTTACACAAATCTTGAAACCATTAAGAATGCTGTTTCTACATTCTATTTCATGTCTCAGTCTTGTACTATTAGCCTCCACCCAAGACCTCCCAGCTGGAATCACAGTGCTTCCCAGCTGTAGGATTAGCACTGACAATTTCCATTCATTCATTTATATATTCACTCATCCAGTTATCTCTCCATGCTGTCACTAAACAAATATGTCTGTGGATCACTGCTATAGACTGAATGTTTATGCCCTTCCAAATCTGTGTATTGAAACCTAAATCCCCAAAGTGATGGTATTTGGAAATGGGACCTTTGGGAGGGCTCTGCCCTCATGAATGGAATTAGTGTCCTCAAAAAAAGAGACCCCAGAGAGCTCCTTAGCTTCTTCACCACATAAGGACACAGCAAGAAGACTGTAGGCTGTAAATCAGGAAGAGGGCTCTCACCAGATGCCAAATCAGCCGGCACGTTAATCTTGCGCTTTCCATACTCTAGACGGTGAGGAATCAGTGTCTGTGCTTTATAAGCATCCTGGTCTCTAGGGTATTCTGTTAGAGCAGCCTGTACTAAGACAATCTTGTATCATACACAGTATGGTGATACAGTGATAAGCAAAAGCAGACACAGCGATCTCACAGTGCAATAGCATATTTAAAAGCAGAGACATTACTTTGCCAACAAAGGTCCGTCTAGTCAAGGCTATGGTTTTTCCAGTAGTCATGTATGGATGTGAGAGTTGGATGGTGAAGAAAGCTGAGGGCCGAAGAATTGATGCTTTTGAACTGTGGTGTTGGAGAAGACTCTTGAGAGACCCTTGGACTGCAAGAAGATCCAACCAGTCCATCCTAAAGGAGATCCGTCCTGGGTGTTCATTGGACGGACTGATGTTGAAGCTGAAACTCCAATACTTTGGCCACCTCACGCGAAGAGTTGACTCATTGGAAAAGACCCTAATACTGGGTAGGACTGGGGGCAGGAGGAGAAGGGGACGACAGAGGATGAGATGGCTGGATGGCATCACTGACTCGATGGACATGGGTTTGGGTAGACTCCGGGAGTTGGTGATGGACAGGGAAGCCTGGCGTGCTGCGATTCATGGGGTCGCAAAGAGTCAGACACGACTGAGCGACTGAACTGAACTGAAGGTAGGGGATAACCACACTCCTGCAAAACATTTAAAGTTAGAGATGAAGTAGGTTCTATGAAGACAAGGTACATGAGGCTATGAAAGAGCTTATCAAGCTGAAGCAGGGGTTGGGGTAAGCAGAAAGGTTTTCCAGTTTGTGCAAGGTGAGTTGGAGTTATGCTGACAAAGGAGTGAGTTGGGGGTGGGGAGAGTGCTTCTTACAGAGGGAGTCATCCACAAAGCTCCTCCGGTAGGAAGAGGCTCAGCGATTCTGGGGAACTGAAGTAACGGCAGTCTGACAACAGTGCAGAGAGTGAGAAGAAGTAGCATAGGAGAGGATCCAGAGGAGGGCTTGTAGATGAGGACAAAGATTCTGAGGAGTAGGCTAAGAGAAATGACTGGAGGCTTTAAATTGTGACAGTGGAATGGTCAGACTTATGCTTATTTTTTTAATTTAATGTAATTTTATTTTGGCCATGTGGCATGCAGGATCTTAGTTCCCTAACCAGGGATCATACCCACATTTCCTGCATTGGAAGCCCGGATCTTACCCCCGGACCACCAGGGAAGTCCCTGGACTTATGCTTATTTTTAAAGATTATCTTGGCTACTATGTTGAAAACATAAGTTAGAGGAGAGGTAGGAGTGAGAATGGTGATGATAACCATGGTACAGATGAAGATCCTGGGACCATGGTGGTGGTGGATATAAACAGTGGTAGAAGGATGTCAGAGATTTTTAAGTTTTCCAAGTCAAATTCACTGGCAAGTTATATACTACATAGGAAGTATAAAGGACAGGATTCTGGGATTGAATTTTCTGACTAGGTCAATCACTCATGGAAGGGGAACTGGAAGTGAGTCCATCTGGAAGAGAAAAACCATCAAAGCAGTTGGGGACATTTTGAGTTGAGACACTTAACTGGAGATGTCCAGTAGGCATTTGGACATTCAAGTGTCAGGTTCCGAGGAGTGATCAGGGCTGGAATGACACACTTGTAGATTACTGCTGTATATACATAGGTGCTAATCACACCTGTAAGTATGGATGAGCTCTGCTAAGGAGATGCTGTGGAGTAAGAAGACAAGAGGACCTAGGACTGGAACATTCCAACATTTAATTAACAAAGAGAATGGAGAAATGTTGCCAGACAAATTAGGAGAAAACCAGGAGAGAAGAGTGTGCTGGCTATTCTCTACTTCTCTTTCCTCCCTTCTCCACGCTGTTCAGTGCCCTTGGGAACTCATTTCTATGAGCTGTATCACCCAGGCTCCCTTGCCTCAGTTTGATGTTGGGCTCAGCCAAGAGAAGAGAGAGATCAGATATATGTCCCTGGTTCCTTCCTGTTATGCTGTAGTTTTACAGTGGTTTCATTTTTCTGACATCAACAGTTTGTATTTCGGCATGCATTAAAAAGTATATTGAAGAAAAAAAAAGAGTGAAAGAGAATATGTACTGATGAATCTTAAGAGACATTCTATATGGCCTTAAGCAGAAGAATACAGCCATGTCAGATCACAGCACAGAAGCCTGGGTTTGAGGATCCACTACATACAAAGCATCTGTTGAGATTTGCCTGTCCTCTGTCTTTATTATTTTCCACATCTCTCACATTACTCTTCAGCTTATTTCAATCTGTGAACTCACCAACATCTTGCATAAAAGAGAAGAGTCATAAG
Source organism: Giraffa tippelskirchi (assembly GCF_054371585.1). NCBI lineage: Eukaryota > Metazoa > Chordata > Mammalia > Artiodactyla > Giraffidae > Giraffa > Giraffa tippelskirchi. The sequence continues at coordinate 124,075,395 of NC_137276.1, read as the reverse complement.
AAAATAGCTGGAGGTGACTATGGGTTCAAAGGACAGTTAAACACCACCGCCAACAATCCTTAATCAGGTCAAGAAGTATATTTAAAGCTTCAGGATCAACATGCGGTAGAGATCTGGAACCAATGCAGTTGCTGTAGGTCTAGTGTCTAGTGTGCAATGGAAGAGCCTCGCACACACACCCAAACAACTGGGTGTGTGTTGCTGTTCTCCATTCCTCTCCCCGATGTCCCAATGTGTCTGATCAGGTCCTTGCTTGCTTACCTTGTTTGCCTCTCTGGGGCAAACGAGGTCTTTATTTGGTCTTGACAAACATAAAGAAGTGGGTCTATTTAGTTCTAATAATCCTAAAGGCTGGAGGGTTCTTAATTTGAAATGCCTTAGCAGCAAAAGGAAACTAAAATGGCTAAGCCTATATTTTGGAAGGCTAACTATATTAACTGTTCTGTAGAGTTAATAATGAATCATGAATAATGAACTAATTGTGAAATTAATATTTATATCTTCCCTTTTAAGTCCCTGCTAAAACTTTGAGCCAAGTGAAGTGAAGTGTTAGTCACTCAGTCGTGTCCGACTCTTTGTGACCCCATGGACTGTAGCCCACCAGGCTCTTCTGTCCATGGGATTCTTCAGGGAAGAATACTGGAGTGGGTTGCCATTTTCTTCTTCAGGGGATCTTCCTGATCCAGGAATCAAACCCAGGTTTACTGCATTGTAGGCAGATTCTTTCTGTCTGAGCTACTGGGCAAGCCCAAGTGAAGTTATACATTCATCTCTGATCTTGTTTTCTTTACTTGGGTTATCTGTGTTGTTCTGACATTTGCCTCTTGCTTTCCGCTTATCTGTGCTAGAAAGTGATATCCTTGAGTCTGTGCTTTAATTGCCAGTAACAGAGGGTTTAAAATTGTTTTTAATTATAGTTCTGAGTTCATTTTAAGTATTGAAACACTTTATTTTTAAAGGAAGTGGCTTCTACCCAGGCTTTCTGCTAAATGCCTTCCACTAAGTCCAATTATTCCCTGGAAATGGTTTCTTTTTCACTTGCTGGAATGCAACATTTGGCTCTTTTTTAAAAAAAATACTCTCTATGTCCTCTGAATTCTACCTGTGTGTTGCAATGTGAGGGGATTTATTTCACTTATTTTGTGATGGGAAAGTAATTTGCAGTTTGAGTTTGAGCTGCAAAGACCTCCTGCTGTGCAAGAACAGTAATGCCATGCTCATTTCTGTTTAAGTCTGTTAAGCATCCTTCCTGGATGCAGAAGCTCGGGAGTTTGTTTTAGAGCCAATATCATGTGGGCTATTTAGATATCAAAATATGGATATAGACAAAGGAGTTTTAACAAGTAAGGTTACAGAAAAGGAGTTTAAAACTAAACTGGATTTTAAATATGAAATATTCCAGTTCCAAATTCTCCAGCTTCCTAGGTATTTTACACTTGGGGGATAAAATAGTCCTCATAAATTTTATGTTGTCAGAGCTTCTTATAATGGGCCCATCGCCACCTCTATGGAGTGAGTACAAAATAGTCTGTGGATCTGGATCAAATTTGCCCTTCTGGCTTAGCACTTCTCTTCATACTCACCCATAACCTGAACCCTGGACTCTGCCCAGGTTCCTGACTGCTTTGCATTAGCTGAGATTCCCTAGATTGTCTACCCTAAACTCCATCACGACCCTTCTGATTCGTCCAAGTTCCCAGTCTGGGCCCTTTGTAACCAAGGGACCTCCTGACCCTTGCCACGTTCTGTATGTCACTAGTGAGACCACATGATATCATGGAAAGGCACTGAATTTAGGATGAAATTACAGGGTGCACTGGCACATTAGAACAGATGAACAAATGATTATTATTAATAAAAACTGACATACAGTTCTACTATCCTTACTTATGAACTATAGTCTCTATAGTCATACAGCATGTAGGCAAATTAATATATGCCATCATGTGCAGATGTTCAGCAAAGATTTAATACATCAAGGAGGAGCCTCAAGATATCCCTTCTTTCAATTCATGAGGACACCTCACTATAAATATCATGGGCTACAAACATGTTCATTCTTAAAATTAAGAAGAAAGAGAGTATATATGCCTTAAAGAGTGTTGTTATAACTAACTGAATACGATTCTGCAGTCATTTGGGAATTTTGACAAAGTGTGGATTTTTTTTTTTTTCTTTCAAGTCACCTGTGTAATGGGAATGTATTGCGGTATAATTACACATTTAATTTGCAAAATCTCAAAGTTTGGCTTTCTTCTTTTTATAATTTAAATGAGATCTTCTCATTTAGTTTATAAATACTAAAGTAATAAACTGTAGAAAGTATGAGTTTTTGACCTCTTTTAATTATACTGAATTTTCTCAAAACTTCTGTTGTTTAATGGTTTTATATATTTTGATGTCTTTTTTAGGTGCATACAAATTAGAATTATTATGTCTTTTTGGTTAATTGGTACTTTAAAAATTATCAGTCTCCTCTAAGGAAAAAGCAGCTTCAAATGCCAGACTCAATTCTCTTGTTGTTGTTGTTTAGTCACCAATCCAAAAGAAAGGCAATGCCAAAGAATGTTCAAACTACCGGATAATTGCACTCATCTCACACGCTAGCAAAGTAATGCTCAAAATTCTCTAAGACAGGCTTCAACAGTATGTGAACCATGAACTTCCAGATGTTCAAGCTGGATTTAGAAAAGGCAGAGGGACCAGAGATCAAATTGCCAGCATCTGTTGGATTATCGAAAAAGCATGAGTTCCAAAAAAACATCTACTTCTGCTTTATTAACTATGCCAAAGCCTTTGACTGTGTGGATCACAACAAACTGTGGAAAATTCTGAAAGAGATGGGAATACCAGGCCACCTGACCTGCCTCCTGAGAAATCTGTATGTGGGTCAAGAAGCAATAGTTAGAACTGGACATGGAACAACAGACTGGTTCCAAATCGGGAAAGCAGTACGTCAAGGCTGTATATTGTCACCCCGCTTATTTAACTTATAGGGAGAGTACATTATGTGAAATGCCAGACTGGATGAAGCACAAGCTGGAATCAAGATTGCAGGGAGAAATATCAATAACCTCATATATACAGATGACACCACCCTTATGGCAGAAAGAGAAGAACTAAAGAGCCTCTTCATGAAGATGAAAGAGGAGAGTGAAAAAGTTGGCTTAAAACTCATCATTCAGAAAATTAAGATCATGGCATCTGGTCCCATCACTTCATGGCAAATAGATGGGGAACAGTGGAAACAGTGGCAGACTTTATCTTTTTGGGCTCCAAAATCACTGCAGATGGTGACTGCAGCCATGAAACTAAAAGATGCTTGCTCCTTGGAAGAGAAGCTATGACCAACCTAGACAGCATATTAGAAAGCAGAGACATTGCTTTGCCAACGAAGGTCCATCTAGTCAAAGATATGGTTTTTCCAGTATCATGTACAGATGTGAGAGTTGAACCATAAAGAAGGCTGAGTGCTAAAGAATTGATGCTTTTGAACTGTGGTGTTGGAGAAGACTCTTGAGAGTCCCTTGGACTGCAAGGAGATCCAACCAGTCAATCCTAAAGGAAATCAATCCTGAATATTCATCGGAAGGACTGATGGCTGAAGCCGAAGCTCCAATACTTTGGCCACTTGATGCGAAGAACTGACTCACTGGAAAAGACCCTGATGCTGGGAAAGATTGAAGGCAGGAGGAGAAGTGGATGACAGAAGATGTGATGGTTGGATGGCATCACCAACTCGATGGACATATGTTTGATCAAGCTCCGGGATTTGGTGATGGACAGGGAAGCCTGGCATGCTGCAATCCATGGGGTTACAAAGAGTTGGACACAACTCAGCAACTGAACTGAGCTGAGTCACCAAGTCATATCTAACTCTTTGTGACTCCATGGACTGTAGCTCCTCTGTCCATGGGATTCTTCGGGCGGGAATACTGGAGTGGGTTGCCATTCCCTTCTCCACGGAATCTTTCTGATCCAGGGAGTTTCTTCCAATCACAGATCTTAGCCGTTCAAGTTCTCTCTGTGTCATTAGTTATTTGATGCCTCAAAAGTATACTTTATATTTAATTTATCTTTTGTAACTGTTCCTAATGAGTAGATTTATACAGATCAACTTAGTCATTGCTTTATGAAAGAATTAAATATATATATATTTTTTGTATTGCACAAACATTAAATTTGTAATAAACACACCCATGATTCCAAAGTAAATTCTGTAATTCAAGAGAAATATTTAATATCATTTATGTGGCTACTTCTTTATTGAAATAAACGTGGCGAGTTCAGTGCCAACTGGATTTATTCTTTTCCAAACTTTTTCCAAAGCATACATGCAGATGATGATGAATAGAGTAATTTAGAGGAAAAGCACTATAAAAATATTTTCATATGTTAATGTATTTTCAGGGAGGGATTATGCAAGATTACTGAAATACTTTATATTTTGTGACTGTCCCGTGGAATTTTAAAGAAAGAAATATGCATTTAAAAATCTTCATTTCTACTTAATTTTTTCCACTATAAAAGCAAGATAAAATTCTTGTCAGGTATACTATATGCTGCTGCTAAGTCACTTCAGTCATGTCTGACTCTGTGTGACCCCATAGCTCCTCTGTCCCTGGGATTCTCCAGGCAAGAATACTGGAGTGGGTTGCTATTTCCTTCTCCATAGGTCATGCTTTATACTTATTTGATATATCTAAAGGCAAAAGTCAAGTGTCCTATTATAACGAAGCAAGTTTGATAACCTGCTTAAAGTGATGTCAGCCAGATCTCTCTACTGTAAAAAAATATGTTTCTTTGTTATTAAGAAATTTGTGGGAGGATATGAGATTTATGGGTATAGTCTTCTCTAACAGGATTATAAGGGCTTCCCTATTGGCTCAGCGGGAAAGCATCTGCCTGCAATGTAGGAGATGCGAGTTTGACCCCTGGGTTGGGAAGATACCCTGGAGGAGGGCACGGCAACCCACTCCAGTATTCTTGCCTGGAGAATTCCATGGACAGAGGAGCCTGGCAGGCTGTTTCCATAGGGTCACAAAGAGTCGGATATGACTAAAGTGACTTAGCATGCATGCACAACAGGATTATACGCAATGATTTTTGTGACAACCGGTTGTCTTTGCTGAATGAATGTATAAATTGTGGATTATAAAATGATGATTTTCTAATTCTATCATTCTTTCTCTTAGCTGGCATTTGCTAAAGAAGATTCTTTTTTTGAGAATCACAGAAGAGTTCTTTCTTCCTTGACACTGTGAGTAGCACTGGCTCCAGGTGACCCTGGCATACATCCTCAGTCCTGTATTCCACAAAGAATAGTCCTTCAGTAGTTCAGCTACCCTTTTAATAATAATCCTTCCAATCTTTCTTTTTATTTAAGTTGATCAGTCAGTTTTTAAAGTTGGTGCCAATTTTCAAAACCACTAGCAGTGTTTGAAAATACAGTTTCTCTGTACAATATTGCATGTTTGTCTGTTAAATACTAAACCCACCATAAAATAATTACATCTATCTATAAAAAGATTTTCACCTACTGGAAATACAAGCTTAAATTGTGAGAAGATTAAAATGTTGCTGTTTCTATTTGAACATTTTATCAACTTTTTAAAGAAGTAAGTTCTTCTTGGACAATTCCACAAATACTCACTGAGCGTGTTAGTTAGGGATTGGAGCCTTAGTAATGACAGAGAAAGACATGGTTTGTATCTTTGTAGCTTTCAATCCAGTGGAAGAGACAAACTAAACAAGCAATTACATTATAAAGAACTTGTGTTTCAAAGAATCTCAGGTACTTTGATGCTTTTTCAATTACTGTACATCAGAAGCTCCCAGCAGAAAGCTTTCATACAACTGTGCCATGACTGCCACCTGGCTGGCAACAACTGTAAGATGTTATCAATTATATGATAACTTCTCATTTCAGAAATGTAAAAATATGAATTCCATCTTGAAATTCATTGGGAAAGACACAGAAATGGTCAGGAAGGTGGACGTCCACAGTGGAAGAAGTCTTTTCTGAAGGAAGTAAGGTCTAGTCTGAGATGTGAAAGATGAGCGGAAAGTTGTGAAGAAAGTGGGAAAGAAATCACTTTCCATGACATTTTCCTCATCTTTGAATTTGGGAGTTTAGGGGGATTAGGATATATGTATTATTTTAGTTCTTTATTTTGTGTTGGCAGCAATTTTTTGAAAGGAAATTCTATCTGGAATCCTAATACATAACACATATAAATGGGCAGTTGCTTTTATCAAGATGGTGGGGTGGGGTTGAGCTCTATTCATTTCCCTCCACTTCTCCCCTTGAGAGGGCTCCCAGGAATGTAGTTTGAAAGCCACTGGACTAGATGATACCAAGATCCCTCCTACTCGTAAAACTCTATAATTCAATGTGACAAGCTCATCTGGACACTATCCAAAGCTCAACTCAGCTTCAGAAATTTATATAACTGGTAAGTGACAAAGGCTAGCAGATACCCTGATTCCAACATTTGCACATCTAACTTCACATTATACTGACTCCAATAGTATTATTGGTATTACTTTGATATGTAAAATGGGGATAACACTATATTCTAAGGCCATTGAACACATGAGTTTCATTTGTTTGTGCGTTAGTGGTGTTTGGGTGTGCCCATAAAGACTTTGTGCATCACTGCATAACAAATTGCCCCCGAATTCTGTGGCTTTGGACAATACTAATATTATTTATTACATGAGTGTGGGAATTTAGGCAAGTTTTGACTCCACATGATGCAGACTGCACTTAGGATCGTCCTTGATGGTCTCTCTTCTTTTATCTAATGGCTGAGGGTGCCAAGAGTGAATATTGTGAGAGAAAGTGGAAGCTTGCAATGTCTTAAGGCCTGGGCCCAGAGACTAACACAGCATCACTCTCGCCATATGCTACTTGTCTACACGTTCACAGAACCAGCCGTATTCAGGGGATGGGAACACAGATAGAATCCTTTGATGAACAGAGTTCCAGAGGGTTTGACGCCATCTTTAATCTGCCAGCGCTTCAGCTGAGGAAGAAGTCCGTCAGCGCACAGGCAGCAAAGCACAGATGGGCTGCAGTCTGGATCTCTATTTTCCCCCTTTGCTTTCAGGGGTGTGGAAATTACAGTACGCTAGAGGATTTATGAGGCAATTCACTAGGTCAACCAAGTGTGAAGATAGTTCTTTATCTTGGGGAAGGAAAGACTCAATATAGGACTGCCACGGCCTGTTTAAGGAAATCACTCGTCTCAGGAAAACTGGGGGGCCAATTTGAATAAGGTAACTATGGCAAGGGCAGAAGAAGATATTGTTCAGACGGAAAAGGTTTAAGGTTAAATGTTCTTTTACTGTGGCTCAAGAAATGACTTCATTCTCAAATATGGAGCTCTTGGTATAGAGGAAAGGTATACTATCTTTAAGTGTCTTCTTTAAGAGATGGGACTGTGGTAACCTCTGAGAAAAGATGACTGGTTATGGAAATACTCATGGTTAGCACAGGAAGAAAGGAGAGGGTAGAAAGAATGTCAAGTGGAAGAAGGTCAAATGGAACAAATGAGATGGTAACAGCTATTAAATGAATGGAGAGAAACGACCTGAAGCTTGAAAGGAAGAGGAAAAATAGTGGATTTCATTTCAGGAATTAATGCAAACAAGTTGTGGATTTTGGAAAGCATATGGGGGAACGTGAAGGTAGAATTGGGTGTAATATAGCAAGAAAATCAGAAGGGAGCTCTTGCAGTCAAAGGCAAACAGTGGAACGTGGCTTTGGGAATAGAAGAGAACAGGAAGAGGGGGAAAGTATAGAAGAGCTCACAGGTGGAAAGACCAAAACAAATGATGCCAAGAGACCCAAGGCAGACCGAGCAAAGCCCTTGAAGTAGGAACACGAATTAGGAACAGTTGGAGGAAGTGGAAGAATCTGACAGCCGAGGTGAACGAGAGGGTTAAAGAGAAGACTGCAATTATTGTATTACAGCGCCACTAAGGTTGTCTATCATTATGGTTACCGCTGTTGTTGTTATTTCTTGGTAATTTCCTAGAGGAGTTAGGAAACCATTTCAAACCTAGAGGAGTTTGAAACCATTTCAGATGGTTTCCACTCTTTAAACCCTAATCTTTTTTTTTTTTAAACTCTAATCTTATTCTCAGCCAGTAACAGTAATGCCTATTCTATTGAGAAGGGTGAGGCAAGTGATATGAATTCCACCAACTTCCCTCAAGTTTACATCAAATTGCCAATGTATCTAGTAATCATCTTTTCTTTTTTTTATAATTTTAAAATGTCCCTTCTTTTTCAAGGTACCGTTGGTGCCACTCTCTCCAATCTGTTGTAGGAGCTCTTTAAATATCCACTTTCCCCTCCCCCACGTATGCAACACCTTCTTTCTTTCTGGGGAGAAGCATTTTCCTGTCTCTCCTGGGCTGAAAACGTCTTGTTTCTTTATTTGCTATAACCATGAACTATACATTTTCATTTATTTCATTTCACTAATAGCTTCTTGTAAAAGAAAGCCTATATATTTTCAATCCACAGGTTAAATATTTAGTTTTAAAATGGGAAAGAAAAAGTGTACCATTTGCAAAGAAAAGAAAGTCATGTAGAAAAAGAACTGCAATCTACTCTTCTATCCTACTACATCTCAGCCAAAGATGAAGACAGTGGAGCCAGTTCCCCATGGTTCTTGGTGGATGAAGGAGGTGAGAAGAAGGATTTTGTCAGAGTAGATACACTACATCTGCAGTCTATTCTGAGGAAAGAGAACAAGGTAGACAGGAGAGTCATAATCATGAGGATGAAGACCACACTAAACCTAATTCCATGGAAAATGAGAAATATATAGAAAGTAACACACATACTCCTAGGTGGCTCAGTGGTAAAAAATCCGCCTGCCGATGCAGGAGATGCAGGAGATGTGAATTTGATCCCTGGGTAGGGAAGATCCCCTGGAGAAGAAATAGCAACCCACTCCAGGATTTTTGCCTGGAAAATTCCATAGAAAGGAGGAGCCTGGAGTGCTATAGTGCATGAGGTCGCAAAGAGTCAGACACGACTGAGCATGCAGGCATGCAAACACACACACACACACACACAAACGCATGAAAAAGAAACAGAAGGACATGTGTGCCTGTGTGGATATGTCTTTGAGTGTTTGTGGTGTTTTATAAGTGATAGAGAATATTTTTCAAATTTTGTCAGTTTGAAAGACAAATTATAAATATATACCGTAAGTAAGTATTCATCTTAAGCCATATGGCCAAATCTGCAAGACTAGTCCATTACTTTACTTTCTTTGAATCAACTTAAACCATACCCTGGTTTCTCCATTCTGAGACCTGGCTGAGAAATGAGGTGTCAGTCCTGATCTTGACTCTCTCCTCTCTCTAGGACAAGGTAGAGATTCAGAGGTTTCTGGGGGTACTTAGCAAACAAAGGCTGGGTCTCAGATCTCTAGTATATTGTGGTTGCTACTGATATCCTTATGACCCAAGCACCCATGAACGCTTGAATGCAGCAATTTTATTCTTTCGTGCCATCTGTTGAACAAAACTCCTATCTGGGCTTGCCATGTGCCCTGGACCTTTGCCAGGGAGCAGGATGTAGATTTTCCAGAACTCTCTCTCCTTCCTCAAACTGCTTCCCCCACCAAAATCCATGTCCCACCTCCAGTGCAAACACAGATGAACACATACACACACACCCTCAAAGGGACTCCAGGAGAACTAGTGTAGTATATCTGCTGGGTATAGACTTTCACAAAAGATTGCCTCCCAGCCACCCTACAAATATCCCTGTGGAGTCAGGTTTGGGTTTGAGGATAGGTAAGAACTATAATCTGGACTCTGTTTACTTCTGAAGCAGAGTAAACGCAGAGCATAAATACACGGGCAATGACACAGATGTGAAGGTGCAGCTCTCCACTGCCTACCTTGTATCTGACAGACACATATCCAACCTCTGGGATCTCAGCCGGCCCTGAAAAGGGAAATATCCACCAGGTTGGAGGGTCACTGCCTTCTATAATTCCAGCCACATCAGCACCCAGAAACAACGAGTTACCATAAAAGGTAATTCTTCAGCCTCCCTGGCAAACCAGTTCAGAAATGTAGGTTCCAGGCCTTGGAACGGTTGTTCTGCCAGCACATAGACTCTCCTTATCTGAGTTTCCCATTTAAGTCTGCTTAGGGATGTCTGTGGGCAGCTCTGGCAGCAGCCACCACGCCGAGGGAAGGATATTAGAGAGAGCCTGTCTACCTTCTTGGAAAGAAAGAAGGGAAAATACAGAAGGAAAAAACACATTAATCCACCAATAACTTCTGCCAGACATATGTAAATATCTTTTATTATGTAGGGGGAGAAAATTAAAGTATGTATGTAGAAATGTTCAGATAAACGGATTGCTGCCCTCAGACACGTTTGATTTCTGTTTTTCAAATTATAGCTTCCAAATATCCTGAGTAAGGTTTATGACAAAGATATAACTTCCATTTAGACTGTTGGATTTGTAGCAGTTTATTTTAATCATCTATTTTAGGAATTCATTTCTTGCATAATGAATAAGATAATGTTTTATTTTGAGCCTGAGTGTTGCTCACTGAAAGAGAAATGTTGTCAAAACCATAATTAACTGGCAAGTAATTAACTAGAATTATATACTGGGATATTGGCTACAATAATTGCTCAATTAATATCATGCTTTCTTTGAAAACATCACTTTGATTGATGAGATTTCTGAAGCACCTTTACTCGGAACATTTAGGAAAATAATCAATAGAGATCAGTTGCCAAACTCTAATATTTATATACAGGCTAAGCAATTATTTCTAATTCCTCTTATAAGTAATGTAATTCTCTTCATTTATGATACAGCAGCACAGTATTTCATACGAAATTATGGCTGACTGTACCCACCATTCTCAGTAAGGGGTAGATTTTGAGTTTTCCCTTAGTGGCATGGAATGGATTTATATTGAAGAATTCATGTTTCTCCAGTTTCCCCTGCTACTAATTTCACATATCTGTAGTTGGCTGACTATCTATCAGAGTGCTGTCCCAGAAAGTCCCTCCACTATAAGAGGGACCAGAGCACAGCAATCTGCTGGGCTAACCAGAAGTTAATTCCCACCCACCCCCACTAAAGCCAGAGTAGGGAGAATGAAAACAGGCAATGTGTGAAAAGATTTCTTAAATGGGATGAAATACACAAATTTAGAGATTTCGATAATCACAACAAATTCTAATCATACTTGTATAAACCTTGGTAGAATGACAGGAATCTAAAAGTAAAGAGAAGATTTTAAAAATAAGAGATCAGATGCAATTAAAAAAAAAAAGACAATTAGACTAACAGCAGACTTCTTAGCAACAATAACAGATCCATAATGTGGTGAGGATATTTATTTAAACTGTTGAGGCAAAATAAACATTAATTTAGAACTATAACCTATGCTAAATTTTTAAGAACAAAAATAAAGACATTTTCAGACATAAAGAATAAAAAAAATTGCAACCACTAGGTATTCACTAAAGGAAAACTTGGGCTTCCCTGGTGGCTCAGACGGTAAAGAATATGCCCGTAATGTGGGAGACTTGAGTTCAATCCCTGGGCTGGGAAGATCCCCTGGAGGAAGGCATGGCAACCCATTCTAGTATTCTTGCCTGGAGAATCCCATGGACAGAGGAGCCTGGTGGGCTCCAGTCCAACCCATGGGGGTCACAAAGAGTCAGACACAACTGAGTGACTAAGCATACCACAATAGCAAAGGAAAATTTAGGAAATGTGCTTGAGGATACAGTGTTTCTTTTAAGGAGTGAGAAAAATGTTCTAAAATTGATTGTAGTAATGGCTGCACAACTCTGAATATCAAAAAAATCCCCATTGTATTGTACATTTGTGGGCAAGCTAAGTTGCTTCAGTTGTGTCTTACTCTTTGCATCCCCATGGACTGTAGCACACCAGGCTCCTCTGTCCAAGGGATTCTACAGGCAAGAATACTGGAGTGGGTTGCTTTGCCCTCCTCCAGGGAATCTTCCCAACCCAGGGATTGAACCTGTGTCTGTTTATGTCTCCTGCATTGGCTGGTGGGTTCTTTACCACTAGTACCACCTGAGAAGCCCAGGTACACTTAATTGTGTACAAATGGTTGAATTGCATGATATGTGTAGAGGTTTGAATGAGGTCTCCCCTATCCCAAATTCATGTCTACCTGGAACCTGATAGTGTGACCTTATTTGGAAACAGGGTATTTGCAGATGTAATTAATTAGATACAGTTCTCAAGATGAATGGAGTCAGAGAATGAATTATGCTTCCACAAGCTAAGGAGTACTGGAAGCTATCAGAAGTTGGAAGAGGAAAAAATTGGGTTTTGCCCTAAAGCCTCTGGAGGAAGCAAAGACCTGTCAACACCCTGATTTCAGACTTCTGGACTCTGTACTGAGAGAATAAATTTATATTGATTTAAGTGGTAATTTGTTATGGCAACCCCAGGAAATTAATACAGTATGTGAACTGCTGCTAAGTCGCTTCAGTCGTGTCCGACTCTGTGCGACCCCATAGACGGTAGCCCACCAGGCTCCCCCGTCCCTGGGATTCTCCAGGCAAGAACACTGGAGTGGGTTGCCATTTCCTTCTCCAAGGCATGAAAGTGAAAAGTGAAAGTGAAGTCGCTCAGTCATGTCCGACCCTTAGCGACTCCATGGACTGCAGCCTACCAGGCTCCTCCATCCATGGGAGTTTCCCTGCAAGAGTACTGGAGTGGGTTGCCATTTCCTTCTCTGGTATGTGAACTATATGGCACTAAACACATGATGCTCTTAAAGAAGAAAGTAAAATTTCCAAGATTTATGAAAGGCAAGAAGGACTGATGAGCAAGGAAATTGGGAAATTTAGAGGTAAGTCTGGAAAAAATGATTTGATTGTATAAATACTAATATTTGAGTTGGATAATGAAATCAATATAGAACATAAATATGGAGCAAAAGTAACATGTAAAAAGAAGGAGAGATAATAGGAATTAAAGGTAACATATTTGTGCTTGGGAGGAGGTTTGAAATAGTGAGCAATTTTAGATGTTAAAATAAGTTTGCATGTTGAAATCTTAAGGCTAACAATTGAGTATAACTAGTACATTCAACTTTCAAAACTATATAAAGAAAAAAATTAAACTTACAAAAGAAGAAAGGGAGAAAAGAGGCTAAACTCACAACTAGAAGACAGATGTTGTCAAGTTGAATTAAAAGAAAACAGGGTTTAAGATACGCTGTCATCAAGAAGTATCTAAAAAGAAAAAAAGACATTCACACAAAAGCAACCTAGATGTCCATCATCAGATGAATGGATAAAGAAACTGTGGTACATATATACAATGGAATATTATTCATCCATAAAAAGGAATGCATTTGAGTCAGTTCTAATGAGGTGGATGAACCTAGGGCCTATTATACAGAATGATGTAAGTCAGAAAGAGATAAACCAATATTGTATGTTAACGCATATATACAAAATCTAGAAAGATGATACTGATGAAACTATCTGCAGGGCAGCAATGGAGGCACAGACATAGAGAACAGACTTGTAGACACAGTGGGGGAAGCCGAGGGAGGGACAAATTGAAAGAGTAACACTGACACACATACATCAGCATATGTGAAAGACAACCAGTGAGAATTTGCTACTGTATGATGAAGGGAGCTCAAACCCGGTGCTTTGTGACAGTGTAGAGAGGTGGGATGGGATGAGAGGTGAGAGGGAGGTTCAAGAGGGAGGGGACATATGTATACCTGTGGCTGATTCACGTTGATGTATGTCAGAAACTAATGATATTATAAATCAGTTATTCTCCAATTAAAAAAAATAAACATGTAAAATTTTAAGAAAAGTCAAAATGAAAAGGCAGCAACAGTTATATGGTGACCACATTTTGATTTGCCCTAATCTCTATGCTTTCGTGTATGTTTGAAAATGTCCATAATAAAAAGGCAAGTCAAAGAAAAAGGGTGTCATTGGAAGCAAAAGAGTCTGACATGACTTAGTGACAAAACAACACAATCCTAATTATTTCTACAGTTCTTCCTTGTCATTGCTTTTTGGTGTTCAAGTGAATGAATATATGACAACTTCTTTATCCATTTACTTTTTATGGACATGAGTTGTTTTCAGTACTTGGCTGTTATGACTGTTACTATGAACATTTGGCACATGTCCCTTAAGGCACATGAGGGGACCCACCTAAGAGTGCAATTGCTGAGTAACAGGATATGTGTATGTTCAACCTTGTAGTTAATGCCAAATGATTTTCCAATTTGTTGACCAATTTATATTCTTAACAGCGGAGTGTAAGAATTTTCACCGTTTTCATTTTAGTCATTTGATAAGTACACAGTGAGAACTTACTGTGACTTTAATTTGTCATTCCTTGATTACTAATGAGGTTGAACCTGTTTTTTCTGTTTGTTAGCCATTTGAGAGTCTTTTTTTTTTTTTAATTTCTTGTTCAAGTTTCTTGTCCATTTTTTCTGTGGTCATCTCCCTTTCTTATTGATCTGCAGCAATATTTAGCATATTCTGGACATGAGCCCTAGGTTAGAATTATGCATTTTTTGTCATTCAATAACTTGCATTTACATTCTTTAATGGTATTTTGGATTAACAGAAGTTCTTCATTTTAAGGTAGTCCAATTTATCAGTTTTATCCTTTTTATTTATTCCCTTTTCATTATTTAAATGGCTTGGCCAACCAACATAATGTTGAATAGAAGCAGGGACAGCAGGTATCTTTGTCTGGTTCTCAATCTCAAAAGGAAAGTACACTTTCAATTCTGTATGTAAGGAGGCCAGAAGTCATCACTCTGTCCTAATAAGTAAAAAGCCAAACAAAGTGAAAAATCAGCAACTCTTCTTAGATATGTAAGAAAGGTGAAGTCACAAGGAAGATGACTGCCTCCTAAGTTGAAAAGACAGACAGGAGGATACAGAGAATCACAGTATATTGGAATAGAAATTTCTGTTGGAAGTAGTGCTGTGGTAGGAAAACCTGAACTACAATTACTGAAACGCTGGAAGCTCAGTGTGGACAAGGTTGAGAATTAAAAACTCCAGGAGGTCCCACTAATAGGGGAGCCCCATTCTTTTGCAGCGTTACCTCCAGGTGCTCAAACAGATTTTCAGAGTAAATATCAGAGAAATTTCCCCTCATGTTTCTAGCAGGAGGAAAGAAAAGAAACTTTCATTTTGCAGTGAACCTAAAAATGCTATAGGAAAAGGAAAACTTACCTTATTTTATCATAGTGTACAAATGTTTTCTGTTTGAGATTAAAGTCATCATCTCCATTCTTAGTATACACTTTAAAAAAAATAGGATTACATTTTGAATTTCATTAGAGTTATATATTTATTTTTGTAATGATTGAAATTTTTATATGATTTTTAAACTGTGGTTTTAAAGATAAACTTCACTGAACTTAAAATTGTTGGCTGAGAGCATTTTTCTTTTCTGCAGCCCTTTTAATGTTGTTCCAATGACTTCTGGCTTTCACAGTTTCTGAGAAGTCAGCTCTTAATCTTATTATTATTCTATATAGGTGTAATTTTTCTGTGGTTGATCTTGAGATTTTCCCTTTGTCTTTGACTTTCAGCAATCTGACTACAACATGTCTAGGAGGGGATGTCTTTGAGCTTTTCTTGCTTGAGTTATTGAGTTTCTTAGATATGTAAAATTTTTCATCAATTTTGTTCAAAGTTTTCAGCCATTGTTTCTTCAAATATTTTTTTCTGCCCTTTTTTCTCTCTTCTCCTGTGATTCCAGCTACTCATGTGTTACACTAATTTTTACTGTCTCATTGGACCCTATGGTTCTATTTACTTTTCTTTAGTCTTATTCTTTTTCTATTTTTCTAACTATAGTTGCAGTCCTTAAGTTCTCCTTGTTTTTCTACCATCTCCAGGCTGCTGTAGTGTTCATCCAGAGGTTTTATAACTTTAATATTTGTACTTTTCAGCTTGATAATTATCATTTAAAATATTATTTAAAAGTTTATTGAGATAGCCTATCTTCTTAATCATTGATACCATATTTTCCTTTAGTTCTTTGAACATATTTGTAGACACGATAACTCTCTCTGTGGTGAAGCCTCCATAAATGCTTAAATACTTGGATCACGGCCAATAGGACATAGGAGAAATCCACAGAGGACTAGGTTAAAAAGGAGGGCAAAGAAGAACAGGGCAAAAAAGCAAGAGAAGATTCTAAGGATACAAGTAATTTGTTTGCTTTGGAATCTATATTCTGACCTTGAGATTTCTGCTACTTGATCATCCTAAAATTTGGAATGCATCCCTTTAAGAATGGGATTAAATTCACATATCCAGCTCAGCATCACTCTATCTGCAAGAATAGATTTCTCTCTGCTTTCTATCTGCTTTTCTGTGGTTTCCCCATCACACATGAATAGTTTAGCTTTGAGTCAGGGATCTAGGAAGTTTAGTTTCTAAATTTGGGTCTGTTGTTTTCATGCTGTGAGTTCAAAACTCTTAGTCCTTCTAGTGCTTGTAGTTTTCTTGAGTTTATTTATGCTTTTAGATATTTCTTAGTGAATTTAAATAATTTTATTTAGATTTTTTTGCATGTTTTATAATTGTTATCTGTTGCAGGCCCATGAGACCACTCTTTCCTCTCTTTCCTCTACCATTCCTTTCCTCTACCATTAACTTTGAATAGTCTCAGTTTTTTATAACCTAAAGATGTACTTTTCCACTCTATATCTGAAGAATAATATTGCTGTGTATAAAATTTTACACTGTCAGTTATTTTTCTCTCAGTATATTAAAGATATTTTACTCTTTAAGCTTCCATTGTTGCTCTTGTGGAGTCAGATGTTAGCTTAAATTTCAAATACTGTTTCCCTCTCACCTGATAAACTGCCTATTGTTGTATTGTTGTATCTCTTTCCTTAGCAAGTATTACTATCTAACCTACTGTATATTTTCATTTTTTTATAAATCTTATTGGATGCCTCTCTTTCACCTAAAATATGGTCTATGGAAGCAGAATTTTTTCCTATTTTGTTCATTGCTTTACTCCTAAGAAAGTAGAGGATGCCATATGATAAGTACTTGTTAAACATTTATTGAAGGAATGATAGGAGAAGCTTTGTCTGTCCCTAAGGTGGGCTAGCCATGAGTTGGATTCTATCTAAGGAAAGTTTCTCTAAGTTTCTTAAGAAACTTAATAATGGTCAAGTATTATTTTTATTAAGATTAAAATGTAAAATGAAAAAACAATGATCTATGGGAGCTGGTGACTATTATACTAGTAATTAATAAACAGTAAAGAAATAGTTATTAAAGTTTAGCTTGTTTAAAAAAATAAGTAAGGATTCTTAATAAAATAAAGGTTCCTGGAAAGTTCCTTTAGCAGAGATTCTAAGTGAGCTAGCAGGGAGAAATGCCAAGTAGTGTGCATTTTACACTAACATCTCAAACTTAGAAAACTTTGGTATGAAGAATCACAATTTGTTCCTTGAAGCATGGAGATGAGTCATTAGTAGCTGAGTTTGGTAAAACATTTCTTTCTCTGACCATGGTGATTACATGACTAGTGCATATCCTGTTTCAGTGTCCAGTTGCTAATCTCCACAATAATTTGCTGGAATTCCCAGGAAAAGGCCAACTTCTTCACATTCTAGTTTGCTTCTCTGTGAATTAATTATGGACTCACACCTACTATCTGATATTTACAAAGTGGTGAAAGTGCATTCCTGGAGTGGAACTGAATACATTAAAATATCTGGTAATAGATAGAGATTACATTGCGGAGAAGTTCATGCGGCAGTACTTCATTCTTTTGGACTAGTAATATTAAAATGCTTGCCATCTGTGTTCAGTCAATATTTATTTCTTTCACATTTGAATGTAATTCCCAACTTGGAGACAAAGAGCTAAGAAATATATTCTAAATTTGATCAGAAAGAGAATTAACTACCTAACCTCATACCTCTTAACTGATTTATTTTCTTCAGGCTCCATTTCAGTAATCCACAAATCTGATACCCGAATTCAAAGTATTAAAGTGTTGATTGCAAAGTCTTTGTTTTTAGGGGTCAGGGAAGGGTTACAACATCCTGGGACTGGATTTCATTCTTTTCTAGACTTCCTGTGTAATATTATGCCCTCCCATCTGCACTAAGTGTACTAATAGAATAAAAGAGAGATTTCAGTCACTTTCTTTCATCGGTTTGTAACTGCGTTTCTAATAACAACTTTCCAACAGAGGTGCAGGTGCTCATGTAAAGAAAGGTCATTCTTACAATATCTTGAATTTAAAATACATTTAGCAGAAGAAGCTTTCTGCTTTCCACCGTGCCTGCCCTCTTACTTTCAATTTTAAAACAAGTAAGTCTTCCCCTTATCCCAAAACTGCTGTGAGAGTTCCTCTACTAATCTATTGAATTGAAACATCTATTTTTTGAGGGTCTCTGAGGATAGTGGCATAAATATGTGATAGTTATTGTTTTTAGCCATACAGTAAGTTTGTGCTATGTGCTCCTCCCAACTTCATAAAATGGGTCCTTTCTTTATCCACCCCAATAGTCATGAATAGGAATGAGACCCAGTCTTATCCAATAGGTGAACCTACTCCCCTGGCCATATAAATATGCTCAGAGTTGAGTTAAATGACGTCAGCCAACCAAATTCTTTGGGATATTTCTATTGGGACAAAGGTAGAAAAATCTAAGATTGCTAGCAACTACCCTCCTCATCATGTGGATGGAATCTTCCAACAACAGAGAAAATGAGGCCCAGCCTCAGATGGAAGAGCTAATACCGAAATGAAAGGATCCTGATGACATGGTCCTGAGTATGTTTATGCTTGATGCCGTGGCCAGGCTTTTACTGCCCAGTGACATGGTCAATAATTTACTTTTTTTTTTCTTAACCTTAAGCTAGTTGAATTGAGTTTTTGTTAACTTATAAATGAAAATGTCCAGACTAAGCAATGACAACAAAAACAGAAATGGAAATTTTTTTAAAAAATGAAAGTACTTAATAATCTCTTGAATTGTATAAATGAATTTTTTGGATACATCACAGACCTTGCCATTTTCATTTTTACCTTGGTTTTGTGTCAGAATTCCTTTACTACTCGTGTATCCAACATTAATAATTTTCTAAAACTTTTACAATATTAAGTTTAGGTAGATCTCAGAAAAATAGTCTTCACAAACTCTTTCATAATCTGGCTACACTGTCACCTTAAGCTTAGGAAGCCAAAAATAATGGAGATAAAAGACTCTCTTTCCTGAGGGGAGAATTCCAGAGTAGTTGAACAGGTTTGTTCTCTTTGGGGATCGTGATTCCTGGCTCCACCTTTTTAACACTTTAAGGGGAATTTTACCTTTGCCATTGAGGATGTTATTTCAATGCTTACAAATTAGATGGATTAAAGACAGGGTGTAGTTTATCATACATGCTGGGACACTTTTAATGAAAGGGGCCTCTGTTAAAAAATTAGATGTGGGACAATAGATTCACACCAAGAACATGCTGGGGAAAGAGGTCATTCTAGCCCAAAATTCTAGCCCAAAATAGTAGTTTTCAAACTGGCTTTGCATCATATTTGCCTGGGGTGTGGGGGGGGGAGAAGCCAGATCTCCCTACCCAGAGATTTTTGATTGAACTAAGGTGAACTCTAGGAATTTCACTTTAAAACAGTAATTCCTCTGCTGATTCTATTGTACAGCCAGATTTGAGAAATGTAACATCTCTGGTTGGGTTTAACTATTTTAACTACAGTATATAAGTATGTAAACCTGAGACTCAAAAGATTAGGACTCGGCCCCTCTTCTTCCATTAACTACATAGGTGATCTTGGACAAATAATTTTCTGGGGTTTAGTGGCTTCATCTAGTAAATGAGGTACTTATACTAGAAAAACTAAGACCCGTTGAACTCTACAATTCTGATCCTGTTAAATAATTCTTCTTTCAAGGGATTAAAAACTCTTGAAATCAGAATCTACTTCCCCCAGTCTTGGATCACAATGGAACATTACTTGGAGGAAGGATAAATCAAGTTCATTTTTTAAAAGCCAAGGATTGGATTTGTGGTATAAATGAAGTGATAGAACATACCCGCACATTTGTTCCAGTGCTGTTTGACAGTGCTTAGCTGTTTTTACGCCAGCTAAGAGGATGAAAGAACTGCAGCCCTCAGAGAGATTATGTAATTTTTGCAATCTAATCTGACACAACATTCAACAACTAAAATGTCCAAGGATGGGGTTACTTTCCCCAGAAAGAATGTTTACAGTTTTACATAATGGAGGCACTGCACTGAGTGTCTTGTTAATGGTCTCATTCTGGGTGTTCTTCTGTCTACAAATGGAGACAAACTGAGGGATACACAGCTTGTCTGGAACAGAAGGCATAGTTCAGTGTGTAAAATGTATTTTGTTAAGTCATTTTATGACACAGTTTCTCATTCCCTTTAAGAACAAGATTCTTTAAGGCCTTAACACTAGTACTGAATTACTTGAAGAACCATAATCCCATAAAACCCCTCTCACCCGTCTGCTCCTTTTGCCCTGTCTGGGTGAATATATCAGGTGTGTGCATGCTCAGGTGCTCAGTTGTATCCGATTCTTGTGACTCCATGGACTGTAGCTTGCTAGGCTCCTCTGTCCCTGGATTTTCCAGGCAACAACACTGGAGTGAGTTGCCATTTCCTTCTTCAGGAGATCTTCCCAACCCAGGGATCAAACCCATGACTCCTGAGTTGCCTGCATTGGCAGGTGGATTCTTTACCGTTGCACCACCTGGGAAGCCCAATGTACCAGGTAAGACATGTTAAATCTGCCCTTTTCTGCACCACTCTATGGAACTCTTTTTCAAACTCACTAACTAGCAATTCTCCCTTTCCTTAAATATCCTTTTCCATTCTTCTATAGAATAATCCCTAATAAGTAAAAATGACAAGACCGCCTCACTGCTGCTGCTGCTGCTAAGTCGCTTCAGTCGTGTCCGACTCTGTGCGACCCCATAGATGGAAGCCCACCAGGCTCCCCTGTCTCTGGGATTCTCCAGGCAAGAATACTGGAGTGGGTTGCCATTTCCTTCTCCAATGAATGAAAGTGAAAAGTGAAAGTGAAGTCGCTCAGTCGTGTCCGACTCCTAGCGACCCCATGGACTGCAGCCTACCAGGCTCCTCCATCCATGGGATTTTCCAGGCAAGAGTACTGGAGTGGGGTGCCATTGCCTTCTCCAGACCGCCTCACTACTTAACATTAAACTCCTGAGTTAACCCTATATAGCTTATTCGTCAAAACACATGTTTGAGTTCATACTGGGCCTTCAAGTTTACTATTGCCCCAAGATTTAAAAAAAAAAAAAATGTGTCTCTGTATCAAGGCCTATAAGACCCCACAAAGTAATCCATGCTGCAAAACACTGTTCTTCTAGGTCTAAAAACTTCAAAGAACCACTCCCTTTCCTGGCAATAGTATCAGCTAAGAATTAAGGGAAAACAATCAGACTTAACTAATGTGCATTACTCTATAAATAGGATAATCAAATCTATGCATTCTATTTAGCTACTTATAATCCTTTGTTCTTTTTCCCACATGTTCTCTATAAAAATTCTAAGTTTTCCTCTCATATGCATTTCTCAGAACAAGCTGAGTTTGCATTTGGGGGTACTTGGTGCATATTTCTCCACAAAGTGAAGCTGTTAATGATGGTTAGCTGATCATCAGTTCCCCAAAAATCTACTTAATGCTTCTTGTAAAGTATAAACAGAACTATTAGTAAGTGTTGCATAAGTGAAAAACTGAATAGAAGCTAGGCAAGACTTCAAGACTTCTTTCCATTACCATCCTACATTCATCACTACAGCCTTGCTCACAGAAGGCCTCCTTGCTCTAGTATTGCCTATTTCTTCTCGAAGTGTTAGTCATTCAGTCATATCCGACTCTTTGTGATCCCATGGACAGTAGCTCCTACATCTATGGAATTCTCCAGGCAAGAATACTGGAGCAGGTGGCCATCTGCTCTAGGGAATCTTCCTGACCCAGGGATCAAACCCAGGTCTCCCACATTGCAGGCAGATTCTTTACTATCTGAGCCACTAGGGAAGCCCCTACATTCTTCATACCTCTCAAATAAAATCATCTCTCTTTTAAAAAATTTTTTTAAATAAAAATTTTCTTGTGTGTGTCACCACTGAATTATCTTTATGTAAATCTATTCATGCCTACATCTGTTAAAATCATCTCTTTTCTGAAACTTTTTTAAAAAAGTAATTTTATTTATTTATTTTTTGACTGTGCTGGGTCTTCGTTGCTGCATGGGGTTTTCTCTAGTTGCAGTGAGTGGCGGCTACTCTCTCATTGAAGTGCACGGGCTTCTCGTTGAGGTCATTTCTCTTGTTGCTGAGCACAGGCTCCAGGGTGCTTAGGCTTCAGTAGTTGCAGTAAGTGGGCTCAGTAGTTGTGGTTCTTGGGCTCTAGAGTACAGGCTCAATAGTTGTGGTGCACAAGCCCAATTGTTCTGTGGCATGTGGGATCTTACTGGACCAGCAGTCGAACCCATGTCTCCTGCATTGGCAGGTGGATTCTTCACCACTGAGCAACCAGGATAGCCCCTGAAACTCCTTTTAATAATGTTTTAGTATGAAAATAATCTGATTTATTTATTTATTTTGAATTGAGTTTTTTCCCCTTTTCCATTATGTTTTATCACAGGATACTAATATAGTTTCCTATGCTATGTGCTAGGACTTTGTTGTTTATCTATTATCTATATAAGTTTGCATCTCCTAATCCCAAACCCCTAATCCTTTCCTCCTCTGCCCCCTTGGTAACCACAAGGCTGTTCTCTATGTTTATGAGTCTCTTTCTGTTTACAGATAAGTTCATTTGTGTTATATTTTAGATTCCACATATAAGTGATATCATATGGTATTTGTCTTTCTCTTTTTGACTTACTTCACTTAGTATGATAATCTCTAGGTACATCCATGTAGTTACAAATGACATTATTTCATCCTTTTTATGACTGAGTAATATTCCATTGTATAAATGTACCACATTTTCTTTATCCCCCTGGAGAAGGAAATGGCAACCCACTCCAGTTTTTTGCCTGGAAAATCCCATGGATGGAGGAGCCTAGGGGTCTACAGTCTATGGGGTCACAAAGAGTTGGACACAACTGAGCGATTTTCACATACATATATTTGTCTGTAAGCCATCTGAGTTCATCTTGTGGCTCAGCTGGTAAAGAATATGTCTGCAATGTGGGAGACCTGGGTTCGATCCTTGGGTTGGGAAGATGCCCTGGAGAAGGGAAAGGCTACCCACTCCAGTATTCTGGCCTGGGGAATTCCATGGACTGTATAGTCCATGGGGTCACAAAATGTTGGACACTACTGAGCAACTTTCACTTTCACGTCTTTATCCATTCATCTAAGGACATTTACATTGTTTCCATGTCTTGCCTATTGTGAATAGTGCTGCTACAAACATAGGGGTGCCTATATCCTTTTTGAATCTGAGTATTATCCATATCTATGCCTAGAAGTGGTATTGCTGGATCATATTGAACTATTTTTATTCTTTTTTTGGAAATTCCATACTCTTCTCCATGGTGGCTGCATCAATTATATTCCAACCAGTAGTGTAAGAGAGCTCTCTTTTCTCCACACCCTCTCCAGCACTGTTATTTATAGACTTTCTAATGTTAACCATTATGACTGGTGTGAGCTGGTACTTCGTTGTATTTTTGATTTGTATTTTTCTAATAATTAGCAATGTTGAGCTTTTTGATGTACCTGTTGGCCATCTGTATGTTTTTGGACAAATGTCTATTTAGGTGTTCTGCCCATTTTTTGACTGGGTCTTGGTTTTCATTATTGAGCTCTATGAGCTTAATTTTGGATATTAAGCTCTTGTCAATTGTATCATTTGCAAATATTTTCCCCCAGACTATCAGTTGTCTTTTCATTTTGTTTCTGGTTTCCTTTGCTGTGCAAACCTTGTAAGTTCAGTTAGCTCCCATTTGTTTATTTTTGCTTTTGTTTCTACTGCCTTGGTAGACTAATCTAAGAAAATGTTGGTACAATTTACATCAGAGAATATTCTGCTTATGTTCTCTTCTAGGAGTTTTATGGTGCCATGTTTTATATTTAAGTCTTCTCAACACCATTTGCTGAAAAGACTATCTTTTTTCCATTGTATATTCTTGCCTCCTTTATCGAAGCTTGATGGTAGGTGTGTGGGTTTATTTCTGGGCTCTCTATTTTGTTCCATTGATCCATATGTCTGTTTTGTGCCAATTTCACACTGTTTTGATGATTACTGTACCTTAGTAGTATTTTCTGAAGTCTGGAAGGGTTATGCTTCCTGTGTTATTCTTTTTCCCCAAGATTGCCTTAGCAATTTTTGGTCTTTTTATCTTTCATATAAATTTTAGGATTAGAAAGCAATCTGATTTAAATATAAGACTCCAAGATTGTTTGTACTTTAAAGGAACATATATGTTAACCCAAAAATGTTCCTAGTAGTGGCATTTTACACAGCCTGGCTAATTAAATCACACAGTCCAGGCAGTGTGAGGGACAATACTTTGGTTAAGGGGCTAACCTACCTAGTGTCCTGCCTGTATCTCTCTCTCCAGAGCTACCTCCCCTTTCATATCTTTTCTTCTTTCACTTTAAAATAGTAAATTATGGAATTTGTCTACATAGATCATTTATCTGAAAGATAAACATCTGGGCAATAGAATGAATTTTTCAAGTATTTTAAAATTTATTCATTATTTTCATTTTTTTAAATCCATGCAAGAATAATTTTCTATTTGCTCTTAAGCATCAGCACATTAGTACCAGGTAACGGTGCGATCCAGGAGGCTGAGAACCTGGGGCAGAAGGCAGTGGGTGCTGAACCACAGCATGGGTGCTATTGTTGCCAGACATGGGTGTGACCAAGTAGATTATCATGGGGAGACCAAAGATACTCTCAGAGTCCATTTTATGAAATAAAAATGATTTATCACTGAGCAGGAGGTATCCAAGTTATAGAAGCCAAAGGAAAAATTTGCTAAGCAAAGATGAGGAAGATCATATGGCTGGGTCTTTCCAAATACTGCTACGTCATTTTTTCCACAGTCTTATGTGTGTGCTGCAGCTATATACACGCAGTTAGTGATTCTGACACATTGCATATGCACATCAACACAAATTTCCCCTAAAGTACACATTTTATAGAGCTTCAGTGATTGTGAGATTTTTTTGTTAGTGCCACTTTTTTTAGGAGGTAAATATTCACTCTGAATTCTGATTTTTGCAAAAATAAGCAAAATGCACTTGCTAAGGTTTTGTGAGTAACCACTTAGTTTTGTTTTTTTTTCTACAGGTGAACCTGGGATAATTTCAAGTGAAGCAAAACTATCCAAGAATCAACTCCTAATCCACTAGTGTTCTCCCAATCTACCTATATTCATCAATACAGCTAAAAAGGGCAAGAGGCCCGAGGACCCAAAGAAAGGGTTTGAATTCCTGCATAAAAGAGAAGGGACAAAGAAAGAAACAGTTCTGGACCAGGGCTTAAAGAGAAAATAATTTTTTTTTCATTTTGTTTTGTTTTTCCTTTCCCTTTGTTTTGGCAATGAGAGGCTCTGTGGGTATGGAATTTGAGTGGACTGGAAAGGAGGAAGGAAGTGAGACATGTCAACAGTAAAGTTGGCCAAGCCCTCAGAAATGGAGCCCCTTCACTGTCTTTACAGAGATTTAACTAAAGAATGGAATTTGCAAGTCTGGACGTATATCTTTGTTAGATACTACTCTGGGGCTAAAACTCATAAGTTACAACCAGAAAGGGTTAGACTCCATTTCTTCTTCAATCGAATACATGAAATAATTGTATTACATAAAAAAGTGAAGACAAATGCATTTAATACTCATTTTTATACCTTATATCCCTTAGTACACCTCTAAAGCTCTGAAATTTTTCCTTCCCCCCACCAATAGTGAGCTTTTGTCTAAAATTAAAAAATGTGAATCCAGAGTAGTGTATATTCTCTGAACATTCCTGAAAACAATCTTTCATTATAAAAGTAATATAATCAATTTATAGAAAACTTGGGGGAAAAAAGAAAAATATGACCTACAATAGTATTATCATGATGTAAACTGCCACAAATGAATATGATACTATTTTGTCTATTTTAGCTCTTATTTTTTGCTTAATAAAATCCTATTAATTATTATATTAAATGCTTTACCTTAGATAAAGCATTCAGGTTCACCTTACAGAGTTATACAATGACTCTCAGGCATTTGGGATATAAGGAGGATGATTGTTAATAGCTATTGTATACATGTGTGCTATGTTATGCTATGTTGCTTCAGTCATGTCCAACTCTGTAGGACCCTATGGACTGTAGCCTGCCAGGCTCCTTTGTCATTGGGGATTCAGGCAAGAATACTGGAATGGATTGCCATCCCCTCCTCCAGGGGATCTTCCCAACTCAGGGATTGAACCCAAGTCCCTTATGTCTGCTGCATTGGCAGGCGGGTTCTTTACCACTAGCGCCACCTGTGAAGCCCACTATTTTATACATGTCAGGAGTTTATATGTCAGAATCAGGTTGTTCAATAGGTTCATGTTAAGGTCTGCTAAATTCTGAAAGTCCTGGGACAAAGTCTACATTTATCCTTAGAAAAAAATGGTAATCCTGATAATGCCAAGAAAATAAAATTTATTAATGAGATACCATTATAATGCCCACATTTTTCATATACTTAACATTATGAGACTGTATATTTGCCTCTTACATTCTTGTTTGGATAGCAAGATGATGTGCCAAATCATCTTGTCAGGATGTTGCTACATCATGATGTAGTCAAAGATACTGGAGTAGGTGCAGAGACACTTGTTTTACCTTTTAGGGGGTCCAATTTCCACATTTTGTAATAATGGAACAGAATTAGATGATCTCTAAGGTTCTGTCCTATTTCAGCAATATATGCCATCGAGTTGAGAACTTGAAGAGTTTCTTTGCTTTAGTATAGGATTATTTTTAGACAGAAATGTCTTTTGTGTTCTCAAGACATATGAGACTAGTCTTCTAACATTTTCTCCTTAAATATCTGCTAAAAGAATTTTGAAAAAATATACATTCTCTTGCCCATCTAAATGTACATTTAAAATTTCTCAACATAATTATAAACAAAGGATACAATTTCCAGTACAATGTAAATATTGCCTTTTTAAAATCAAGCTATTTAAAAAGCACTCAGTATAACTTAAAACCATAGCAGTGTGCTGCTAACCATAATCCATTAAAAAAAAGTCACTGAATAAAACCTTTCAAACTAGAAATTCCACTTTTAGTTTGCTTTATGCTTATGTTTCCATTCCTCTCCTCCTACAGAATTTCATCCAAATGTAATATATTGTATGCTTAAAAATCTTTTATTAATCATCAGATTACTCTGTAATAAAGTTAAGTGTACCAATTTGGAAATACATTTTTAAAGATTTGTGTCCATGAGGGTCTAACTCGATTCTTTGAAGTGAGTTTTTGTTACAGCTGTGCGTGAGTGCTAAGTCACTTCAGTCATGTCCAACTCTTTGTGTCCCCATGGATTGTAGCCCACAAGGCTCCTCTGTCCATGAGATTCTTCAGGAAAGAATCCTGGAGTGGGTTGCCATGCCCTCCTCCAGGGGATCTTTCTGACCCAGGGATCGAACCCGCATCTCCTTGGCTCCTATATTTCAGGCAGATTCTTTACTGCTGAGCCACCAGGGAAGCCCTTGTTACAGTCATTGGTACACAACTGAACTAAACAGCAGAAACATATATAATAAAAGTTGATACATAATTATTAAGGAAACGCGTTTCTTAGGAAGTACATGCGT
This sequence comes from Giraffa tippelskirchi, assembly GCF_054371585.1. NCBI lineage: Eukaryota > Metazoa > Chordata > Mammalia > Artiodactyla > Giraffidae > Giraffa > Giraffa tippelskirchi. The sequence continues at coordinate 124,047,484 of NC_137276.1, read as the reverse complement.
GCATGCTCAGTCATTCAGTCGTGTCTGACTCTTTGTGACCCCATGGACTCTAACCTGCCAGGCTCCTCTGTCCATAGAATTTTCCAGGCAAGAATATTGGAGCGAGTTGCCATCTCCTCCTTCAGGAGACCTTCCTGACCCAGGGATTAAACCCACGTTTCCTCCGTCTCCTGCACTGGCAGGCAGATTCTTTACCACTGAGCCACTGGGGAAGCCCTTTTAGGGAGATAGATGGACATTTTTTACAAATAATCTTATGTAGATGTTGCTGTGAAGGCACTTGTGAAGATGATTAACATTTATAACCATCTGACTTTAACATAATGGGTCTCATCCAATCAGCTGAAGGCTTTAAGAGCAAAGACTGAAGTTTTCTGAAGAAGCAATTCTGCTTCAAGATTGCAGCACAGAAATTCTGCCCAAATTTTCAGCATGTTGGTCTGCCCTGCAGATTTTAGGCTCAGTTGCTAAAGTTAGATACCATGCAGCCCAAGAAGAATAAATCTAGTCAAGATACTCTGTAACTCTTTCCTTAAGAAAGAGACATATCCGTCTCCATAATTATTTTTGACTTCTTAAGCTTAAGGCGACAGTGTAGCCAGTTTATGAAAATATGTGGAAAGACCATTTTTTTCCTGGCATCTGCCTAAATGCCATAATATAAAATATGTATCTCCTACTGGTTCTGTTTCTCTGGAGAACCCTGACAATCTTAAAAATATGTTTAATGATCTATCGTATGACATCTGATTTAGGTCCTTTTTAAATTTTTCTAAGACAAGGAACTGAATTAAAAAAAAAAAAATTTCTTACCCAGAGGTTAACTTTCTCAACACCTACACCAATATGTCAGATTAGTGTCTTTGGTGTGCCAGAGGCTTTTATATCTCTAAAGCAATGCCCTTTCTCCTGTGAAGCAGAAGGACAAGCATGGAAGGGAACTACTTTAAGTAGATTTAATTTTGTAAAACTATCTTTGTCCCAAAACTCCATGGAAAATCTATGGTAGCCTCAGGATTACTATATCCTAGTTGGGAAACAGCTGATATCAACCATCTTGCTACCTACCTAAGTATCATTCTTGCTACCTAAGTGTCATTCTTAAATATCTCTTCTATTATATATTTGTGAACAGCATTTTGGCTGTGGTAGAAATAAAACATACTAAGAATGACTAAACTTAGAAATAAGAAAAAATCCAATGATGATCATTTATTTGGAAGCAATGGTAATATTAATGATGTTATTGATATTCAGTTAAATGTATTTCAACACTAGAGCACTTTGATCAAATTCCTTTTGATACATTTGTACTTAATAATAAATTTTTACACATTTCTAGTTAAATATTTCAAACTCAACTGAGTAATTGGTGTTCATCATTTATTTTACTACTAAGAGCACACATTTAAGTTATGCTTTGGAATTATTGTTTACTACAATATACCTAAAACTCTCTTTTAAGTCATTCATCAGGAAAAGGGATATAAACAACTTTTTTTACATCTAACCCAAGAATTTTTGGGGCAATAGCCCATGGTTTCTCCCAGACTTAACATAAAGTAGGGGCTTCATAAACATTTGATGATTAAATGAAAGTACAAAAGTCAGATTCTTCACTTAATAAAGTGTTGAAAATTATGGCTGTATCTGAAAGTAAGAAATCACTTTCAGGATACTAACTAACTCCTTTTATAGATTGACATGAAAGATGTTAGAACATGATAATAAACTGTCTTTTTAAAAAGGGACAACAGGGGCTTCCCTGGTGGCTTGGTGGTAAAGAATCCGCTTGCCAATGTAGGAGATACAGGTTCGATCCCTGATCCAGGAAGATCCCACACGCTGCAGAACAACTAAGCCCTTGCACCACAACTACTGAGTCTGTGCCTGGGAACTGCAACTACTGAGTCCATGTGTTGCAACTACTGAAGTTGGCATGCCCTAGAGCCTGTGCTTGGCAACAAGAGAAGCCACCACAATGAGAAGCCAGCACACCACAACCAGAGAGTAGCCCCTACTTGCCACAGCTAGAGAAAGCCCATGCAGCAGCAAAGACCCAACACAGTCAAAAATAAATAAAGTTTTTTAAATTAAAAAAATACAAAGGGCCAACAGATAGCAAAAGATTGATACTTATTACCTGTAAGCTATTTCATTTCCCTTAGATAATTAATATACCAGTACTGTGGAGTAATCTTACTAGTGAAATGTAATCTTAATTAATTTCATAAAATATAATCTAAAAATCCTTAAGTGGGTTAATATGTGTAAGTGTGCAATAAGTGTTAGTTATCATATCATTACTGTGGTTATCATCCACTAACTTGCTTTGTTCTTTTCATAGGTGGAATGCCATCCTACTTACCAAATTTCCTGGCTGTGCTAGTTAAACTGGCAGTATTGATTAATGTTTGACATATCATCTAAATTTCTTTCATTTTGAAAATTCTTTAAGAACTGGTATAATTAATAAAATTGAATAGAACAAATTTACCAATGTTTAGGAAATGATGTCTTGTTTCAAAAATTTGAATAGCAATTAGATGGTGGAATAACTTAAGGAAAAACCAGGTTTTATGTCCTCTAGTTTTCCAATTAAAAGGAGCCCTTTTCTAGGCTGGGAGAAGATGCTGGTAAGATCATTCCTCCTATTTGAAAATCATACAAAACTTTTCAGAGTCACACAGACTGGAGTACAGCTGAATGACATCCCCTCACATCTATAAAAGCTGTTGTCTGCTTTAAAAGGAAAAGCTCTCAGCATGACTTAAAAGTTGCATTTCTGAAATACAGCTTGAAGCTCTTCTCAGGGCTGAACAGAGCCATGAAGGTAATGATTATTATCTACTTCACATTAAAAAAAAACCCACTGACTCAAAGATCTGTTTATTGTCTTTAGGCTCTGCTTTAAGGAGCCCAAGAAAATATTTCTTTAAAATCTGCTTTTATTCTGTAGTTACCTATGACTATAGTGTTGATTTTTCTCTTGTGCTATTATATTCAACCATCTCCAGATGAGGTCTGATGGTATAAAAAGATGATACTTGTGCTACAAAATTTTTACCTAGGTAAAAATATAATGAGTAGATTATAAAAGGTTCCATTTACCATAAATCACACCCTGAACTACATATTTAGATTAGCAAGATACAGATAGGACTATCAATTCAATTTTGATGGTACAAGAGTATCCCCCACTATCCCCCCAACACACACACAACTGGTATGCTGGAACTGGTTTGCACTGGCTTTTGAGAGCAGATTGTGACATTTTCAGGACTCATGTAGGCAGCTTAATATCTGTCATGAGGGGAGTATGAAACTCAGCAAACATTATAAATCAGCACTTTTCTTTTCCAGAGAAGCCAGTTCTTAAACATTACCCAGCATACCTGTGTACACACACATACACACACAGAGTGAAGTTTGTATGGTTTGGGTTTAAAAAAAAATCAATGATTCATATCCAATTGTCTATTTCTCTGTAAAATTGTGAATCAAATATTCTTGGAAGATAAAGGCTGGACACAAGATGAATGTCTTACAGAAAATTTATAAATTGGTTTTAGAACATACAGTTCTAGATTTTCTCTTCAACTGAAAACATGTTCAGTGAAAATGAATAACTGGTTTATCAGCTTAAGAAACAAGGGCTCTATTTACAACTAAGCCACTGTCTTTTTTAGGGGAAACTTCTTATAAGATTCTTCTGTTCTCAAAAAGGAGCCCAAACTTAGACTCACTTCCCATTTAATCTGAGACAATGTTTCTTGGCAAAGCAAGAGAATTATAAAGCTATTCTGCCAACACAGAATAGCCTCAAGGCACACTGTCCCCAATACCATTGCTTATATTGTTCCCAGTTACAAGGGCCTTCATTGTAACTAATGGAACACACACACAGGGAAAGCAAAGAGTCAGTATTGGTGGTGGTCTTATGAATTGCACACATTTGCTTCCTGGGCGGTTATGTGCAGCAAGACTGGGTAATGTGTGAATTAGCTGACATTAGCATCTATTGTGCCTAAATAGCCTTCCAAATGTAATACTGAAATTGCTCTCTCCTGCCCCAGAGTTCACATGTTAAGAGTTATTGACTTTAGAGGCTTGTGAGATTGATATGCAAACCAGTGAAATCCAAGATTCTCTCCAGGCTGCTTTTAAGAAAACTTCTGAGACATTAGTTCACATTTCTTTTCATTCACATTTTTGTTTTCACAATGACAGCTCCTAAGCAGTAATTAGAGCTTTATTACAGTCTTGTATAATTTTATCTTTAATAAACCAGATTGCAGTTATGACAAAAAAAAAACATGTCATTATTGTGGAAATCAATTGTTCACTCATGATTGATAGGCACCTATAATTATATGATAATTTGGCTTCTTACATTCAGTAAAGGGTTTTAAAATTTTATTTTTACATAATTTGAAATAAAATTATGTAGCATGTAATTACATTTTGTAAATATCCTATTTGTTTTTGGACAGAATATATATTTTCTGTATGAGAGAACTCATGAAAGTTTCTTCACATGATAAGGTCTTGCCAATTTCTCAATTGATTTCTATACTTTGAAGACATACTTGGCTGTTTTTCCTTCTTGGTAAAATTATTTCTTTGATAAATTTGAAGTAACTGTGTCCTTCTTAAGTGTCTTAAAATCTACTTTAAAAATATTAAACACTAATATTAATACATCAGATTTGTCTTTGTTAATATTCACCTGTTATACATTTTTTTCATCAACTATCTTAAATCTTTTGTATCATTTTGCTTAAATGGGCATTTTAGAAATCCTACAAACTAGATTTAGAACTGAACTATATCTCAGAATTTCTGTCTTTTAAGAAGTAAATTTAAGCCATTCACATTTAAAAAAAATTACTGATAAGTTTGGACTTATTTTTGCCATGTCATACTTTGTACTCCATTTACCACATTTTTTATTTTTTGGTGTTCCCTTTTCTATTTATTTTTGGGTTGGTCAATCATTCTGTTTTTATTTGCATTCATAGTTTGAAAGTTCTAAATTTAAATACATTCTATTTTAAGGGTTCTCTAAACTTTTGAAAATTTACTGATTTAAAGGCAAGAAAATCACAAACATACAACATGATTTTTTAAAAAGAATGTATCTTTAAGAGAAGTTTTGGGTTTAAAAAAAATGAGAGAAAGGTATAGAGTTTTCCCTTATGCCCACTACTCTCACATAGGCACTCATCAGAATGGTACATTTATTGCCAAGGATGAACCTACATTGACACATCATAATTATCTAAAGTACATATGACTGTAAGGTTCACTGTTGATGTACCTTCTACAATTTTGGACAAAAGTATAATGACATATATCCATCATTATAGTATCATACAAAGTATTTTCACTGCCCTAAACTCTTCTGTGGAGAAGGCAATGGCACCCCACTCCAGTACTCTTGCCTGGAAAATCCCATGGGTGGAGGAGCCTGGTAGGCTGCAGACCCATGGGGTCGCTAGGAGTCGGACACGACTGAGCGACTTCACTTTCACTTTTCCCTTTCATCACTGGAGAAGGAAATGGCAACCCACTCCAGTATTTTTGCCTGGAGAATCCCAGGGATGGCGGAGCCTGGTGGGCTGCCGGCTATGGGGTCGCACAGAGTGGGACACGACTGAAGCGACTTAGCAGCAGCAGCAGCAAACTCTTCTGTGCTTGGCCTGTTCACTCCCCCATCACCCCCTTTTTCCTAGCAACCCAACCACAGATCTTTTTGTTTCCATAGTTCTGCCTTTTGCAGAATGTCATATAGTTGGAATCATACAGTATGTAGCCTTTTCAGATTGGCTTCTTTCGCTTAGTAATATGCATTTAAGATTCCTCTATTTCTTTTCCTGGCTTGATAGCTCATTTCTTTCTAGCACTGAATATTACATTATCTGGATGTACCACAGTTTATTTATCCATTCACCTACTGAAGTACAGCTTGCCTGCTTCTGAGCTTTGACAATTACAAATAAAGTTGCTATAAACATGCATGTGCAGGATTTTGTGTGGACATAAATTTCCAACTCCTTTGGGTAAATAGGAAGAAGTGTAACAGCTGAATCATATGGTAAGAATGTGTTTAGTTTTGTAAGAAACCTCCAAACTGTCTTCCAACATAGTTGTGGTGCCAAGTTCTAGTTTTGGCCACTCTAATAGGTATATAGTGGTATCTCGTTGTTGTTGTTGTTGTTGTTTAATCTGTAATAAATCCTGATGACATATGATGACCACATGCTTATTTGCCATCTGCTTATCTTCTTTGGTAAGGTGTCTATTAAGGTCTTTGGCTCATTTTTAAATTATATTGTTTGTTTTCTTATTGTTGAATTTTAAGAGTTCTTTAACTTCATGATTTTTCACACCCAGATGAAGACCAGAGATCTTTAGTAGCATCCAGCGGTTCCCTGTGCGTGCATGCATGCTAAGTCACTTCAGCCATGTCCAACTCTTTCCAACCCTATGGACTGTAGCTGCCAGTCTCCTCTGTCCATAGGACCAACCAGGCAAGAATACTGGAGGGGGTTGCCATGTCCCACATCTCCCACATTGCAGGCAGAGTCTTTACTGTCTGAGCGCACCAGGGAAGTCCTGAGGTTCCCTGTTGTTCAGTTGCTAAGTCGTGTCTGACTCTTTGTGACCCTATGGACTGCAGCATGCCAGGCTTCCCTGTCCTTCACCCTGAGCCCCCTTCAGTTCTAATCCTCTTCCCAAGAATAACCACTATTCTGACTTCTACCATATAGGCTTTTGAACTTTATACAAATGGAGTCATGCAGTATCTTTTTTGTTGTTGTCATTAACTTTATGTTTGTGAGATTCTGTTACATGTAGTTTTAGTTTGCTCATTCTCATTATTATACAATATCATTATATCACTATGCCAAAATCCATTCTACTGTTAATGGACATTTGGATCATTTCTAGTGTTTGGCAGTTACATATAATGCAGTCATGAATAGTATAGTACAAGTCTTTTGATGTACATTGTACCATTTCTGATATTGTATTTCTATAAACAAAATTACGGAGTCATACAGCTTGTGTAAGCTTAGCTTTTGTAGACAGGACCAGTTTCCTAAAGTGATTGCACCAACATGAGCTTTCACCACAGTGTAGGAAAGTTCTATTTGCCCCATATTCTTGTCAACACTTGATATTGCATGTCTTTTTCATTTTAGCATATAACTTTTATATTTTAAAAATTTACCACATATTTAAATATACTTCTATAAATAATGCTGGGTTAATACTATCCATCCTTTTCATGGATCAGTGCCTTGTCATGGCGAAGGGGCTAGGGTAACTCAGTGAAGCTATGAGCCATGCCATGCAGGGTCATGCAAGACAGATGGGTCATACTGGAGAGTGCTGACAAAATGTGTCCACTGGAGGAGTGAATGGCAAACTACTCCAATATACTTGCTATGAGAACCCCATGAATTGTATAAAAAGGCAAAAAGACGTGACACCAAAAGATGAGGTCTGAGGTCAGAAAGTGTCCGATATGTTTCGGGTAAGAGTGGAGGACAACTACTAATAGCTCCAGAAAGAATGAAGTGGCTGGGCCCAAGCTGAAATGACACTCAGTTGTGGATCCATCTAGTGATGAAAGTAAAATTCAATCCTGTAAATAACAGTATTGCATAGGAACTTGGAATGTTAGGTCTATGAATCAAAGTAAATTGGACATGGTCAACCAGGAGACAGCAAGAATAAACACCAACATCTTAGGAATCAGTGAACTAATAGGGATGGGAATGGGAGAATTTAATTCGGATGACCATTATACCTACTACTGTGGAAAGTAGTAGAAGTAGATGTGAACAGCCAACTCACTGGAAAAGACTCTGATGCTGGGAAAGATTGAAGGCAGAAGGAGAAGAGGGCAACAGAGGATGAGATGGTTGGACGGCATCATCAGATTAATGGACATGAACTTGGACAAACTCTAGGATATGGTGAAGGACAGGGAAATCGGGCGTGCTGCAGTCCATGGGATTCCAGAGTTAGACACGATTTGGTGACTGAACAACAACAATCCTATCCAAAAAGCCTGTCTTTTTTTTTTTACTTCCTCTTTCTGTCCATATTGTGATCATCTGGGATTTTACTTACATATTTTTATTATTATTACTCCTTATAAACAATATTTAACATTTATCATTACTTATTTTTGTTTTTATCTTATTTTTTCTTAAGTAAATTTCTTAATCTTTCAGGGAGAGTTTATGAATATTATATTAACTGAGAATGTCTTTGCCTTTTCATGTAAGTGATATGAAATTCTGGCTGTAAAATTATTTGTCTATGGAGAGTTTTGTAAAAGGGCACAAACTTTTAGTTATAAGATGAATAAGGTTGAAGATCTAAATGTATGACATGGTGACTATAGTAGATAACACTGTATTATATAATTGAAACTTGATAAAAAAGTAGACTATAAAAGTTCTCACACACAAAAGGAATAAATATGTGAGATGATAGATGTGTTAATTAGATGGAGGGGATACAGTCACAATATATAGGATAACAAATCATCATGTTGCATACTTTAAATAACTTATAATTTTATTTGTCAATTATAACTCAATAAAGCTAAAAAAAAACCTACTTTTCTCTTAAACTACTGGAGATATTTTCTATGCTGCTATGTATTCATTTTTACCAGAGATGTTATATGTCATTTCAATTCTTTTCTCCTCTCTGAAGGATTTTCAGATTTTTTTTTTTTTTTTTGGTGTCCTGAAATTTCACCATGATGTATCCAGGAAATGGTTCTTTTTCACGTATTCTACTCACTAAGCATTTTAAAATTCCCTGCCTTTTAAATTTTCTGAAATTAAAACAAAAATTGTAACTATTTCCCCTTTCCATTTTATTTGGTCTCTCCATTTGTATTTTCAGTGAAATTTTCAAAAGCTTTAGATATACTTCACTGGCTCTTTTATGCTGCCTTTTCAGTGAAATATTAAGGCTATGTGTATGTGTGTATTTTCTGCCTGTATATAACGAAACCCCATCCATCCATCAATCTCAAAACGATCAACATTTTCCACTTTGTTTGAATCTATTTCTACACATGTACCATATACATACATACATATGCACACATATGGTACATGTGTAGAAATAAAATATTATATAATATATATTACAAATTTAATTATTTGCTGAGGTATTTTTAAAACAAATACAAGACATATCTTGTATTGCAACCTTGTACATGAACTTTATAGTTTTAAATAAGTAACAAAAGAAAGTAATAATCAAGTAATTTAGGTTGAATTTATTTATTTCATAAATAAGTATTCTTTAGGGATTAAACTTGAATTCAGCTAATGTGATTTAGGGTATTATTAATCACTCTAATTTAAAAAATTAAAGTGTAACTAAATATATTTGACACAGGCTTCCCAGGTGGCGCAGTGGTAAAAAATCCACCTGCCTTTGCAGGAGACACAGGAGATGTGAGTTCAATCCCTGGGTCAGGAAGATCCCCTGGAGAAGGAAAGGGCAACCCGGTCCAGTATTTTTGCCTGGGAAATCCCATGGATGGAAGAGCCTGGTGGGCTACAGTCCATGGAGTCACAAAGTTGGACAAGACTTTGTGACTAAACAACAGCGACAACAAGATATAGCACTCCATTTATAAGTTCTTAAATATTTCTAATAGAGAAAGATTTTTCAATTTAACTACAATACCATTATCATTCTTAAGAGAATTACAATCTAATTCCTTAATATCACTTAAAACCCATTTAATAAGCAATTTTCTCTGAGTACATATATCAGTTGGATTGTTCAAATAAGAGTAACTTTACATATCACATTTGGTTAATTTGTCTCTTAAGTCCATTTAATCTATAATAGTTCTCACTCATTTAAAAAAATGCTACTTGTTAATTGAATGAATTAAGTTATTTGTTCTGTAGAACTTTTCATATTTTGGATTTTGTTGATTATATTTTGTGGTATCATTTAACACTGTTTTCTGTCATTGGAATTTTCTGTACACTAACATTTTGAGTCAATTACTTGATGAGATTCAGATTCAGTTTTTGACACCTATGTATTAGGTTATATAGGTGATACTAGGTGTGTAATACAAAAATAGCTTTTTCTTAGTGATGCTAAATCATTCACTGGATTCAGGTATTGTCTACTTGATCCAGCCATTAGAAAGATCCTTATCAACCTTTTATCTAGTATTTTTTGCAGCCATTAATAACCTTGTACTAACCATTATTAGCCCCAGAAAATGTTGATTTTTCTAGTAATAGAAATAATTATTCTATAAGGAGAAGATTCCCTTATCAACTTCTTAGTTACCCTGAAATAGTTTGTACAGAAAAGATAAGATAAATACTGATAATTTCACTTTATTTTATAGTTTTCAGAATGAGATTTGATGGCTCTAACAACCTCTCAAGATTGTTAGGCATAGTTTTGTTATGAACTAATGGATTTTTATATATATTATGTGTTTCTATCCATTATACTTATGATTACTTTCCAATGTTCAAATTTCTATTCTTTAGCCACTGGGAGTCAAAATTGGCTTTGTATCTTTTTTGAAGTGATACTAATAGTCCTTGATAGCTTCCTTGCTTTTTAGCATGGTAAGATGTTTCAGACTTATCCAGTACGTTTTCTGCCAGGCTCCTACTGGGCATTCTTAAAGGAATCTTGGTCTTTTTAGTGAGAAAAGATATTTATAGATCATAATCTGGTATTAGGCGTATCCATTGTTATTGGGTTTTCACTGTCCTATGCCCTTTAAGCAGAGAGAGCTAAGAAATGTGTTATCTATTGATATCTTCAACTCAAAGAGATTTTTACTGGAATTTTAAAAAGAATATTACAGAGTTTTTAATTCTTTGATTTTATTTTCTATTTCAGTAGAATCTTGATTGTTAATGACAGAATAATTTTTATTCATTTTTCCTATTATATATTTAATCATTCTAAAATAGAAATATTATTAAAATACATATGTTTTATTGTTATTATGGAACAATTAAATTTTATAGTCAATTCTGTAATTTTTTTGATGGATGTGATAATATCTTATATTTATCTCAGAATGTTACACTTTATTTATAGTTTTCTTTCTTTTGTTCAATTTACTTTACTGCATCAGACTCTATTTATTCTACCTTTCTTGATGCCTCACTTTAACAGTTTTGTTTTTCTTTGAAAAATTGCTTATCTTTGAATTTGAGATTCCTTTTACCCTGGTGAATGTACATGTAGTACCGCTTCAGTTCAGTTCAGTTGCTCACTTGTGTCTGACTCTTTGCGACCCCATGAACCGCAGCACACGAGGCCTCCCTGTCCATCACCAACTCCTGGAGTTTACCCAAACTCATGTCCATTGAGTCGGTGATGCCATCTAACCTTCTCATCCTCTGTTGTCCCCTTCTCCTTCTGCCTTCAATCTTTCCCAGCATCAGGGTCTTTTCAAATGAGTCAACTCTTCGTAACAGGTGGCCAAAATATTGGAGTTTCAGCTTCAACATCAGACCTTCCAATGAACACCCAGGACTGATCTCCTTTAGGATGGACTGGTTGGATCTCCTTGCAGTCCAAGGGACTCTCAAGAGTCTTCTCCAACACCACAGTTCAAAAGCATCAATTCTTCGGCACTCAGCTTTCTTTATAGTCCAACTCTCACAACCACACATGACCACTGGAAAAACCATAGCCTTGACTAGATGGACCTTTGTTGACAAAGTAATGTCTCTGCTTTTTAATATGCTGTCTAGGTTGGCCATAGCTTCTCTTCCAAGGAGTAAGAGTCTTTTAATTTCATGGCTGCAGTCACCATCAGCAGTGATTTTGGAGCCCAAAAAAATAAAGTCAGCCACTGTTTCCACTCTTTCCTCATCTATTTGCCATGAGGTGATGGGACCAGATGCCATGATCTTAGTTTTCTGAATGTTGAGCTTTAAGCCAAGTTTTTCACTCTCCTCTTTCACCTTCATCAAGAGGCTCTTTAGTTCTTCTTCACTTTCTGCCATAAGGGTGGTGTCATCTGCATATCTGAGGTTATTGATATTTCTCTCAGCCATCTTGATTCCAGCTTGTGCTTCTTCCAGCCCAGTGTTTCTCATGATGTACTCTGCATATAAGTTCAATAAGCAGGGTGACAATATACAGCCTGGACGTACTCCTTTTCCTATTTGGAACCAGTCTGTTGTTCCATGTCCAGTTCTAACTGTTGCTTCCTGACCTGCATACAGGTTTCTCAAGAGGCAGGTCAGGTGGTCTGGTATGCCCATCTCTTTCAGAATTGTCCACAGTTTATTGTGATCCACACAGTCAAAGGCTTTGGCATAGTCAATAAAGCAAAAATAGATGTTTTTCTGCTTACTTTAGTACTTAAGTAAGTCCTGCTTACTTCAGCCTATCTTGAGTAATTATGGGATAGAGGCAGGGTACGATATGCCAGGAGCTAGAAAGATTTGCTTCTTCCTCCTGGGTCTTGGGAGCCACCTTGGTTTCTCCCCTTCTGCCATAAGCACCTCCAGGCACTGTTACCACCTGTGTTTTGTAGCCCACTGCCCCTTGATTGGCACATCAGGGACGAGGCATGAGGGTCTGAGCGGTTTAGAGCACACTGGCCGGCTGCCACCTCCTCAGTCTCCCAATCAATTGCCCTGATCACTGTCCTAGAGCTAGCTCACAATTGAGAAGTTTGGCCCAGTTGGTAAGCTTTCCTACTTTATTGGCAACAGGTCTCTCTTGTGTTTTAGGTTGTGCTTTTATCTTTCAGTTCAATCATATCTACCTGTTCTGTCTTTCAGAAACTTATTATTTGTGGTCGTCCAGTGTTCTCACTTCTTCTTTTTTTTGGCTTTGTTCTGTTTCTTTAGTGTGTGTGTGTGTATGTGTGTGGCCACATTGTATGGCTTGAGAGATGTTAGTTCCCAGGCCAGGGATTGAATCCAGGTCTTCAGTGGTGAAAGAACATAGTTCTAACCACTGGATGGCCAGGAAATCCCCTTACTGTTTTTACTGTTTTTCCTTTGGAAATTTTAAAGCATATGATAAGTTTAACAAGGGCTTCCCAGGTGGCACCTAGTGGTAAAGAACCCGCCTGCCAATGCAGGAGACATAAGAGACATGAGTTTGATCCCTGGGTTGGGAAGATCCCCTGGAGGATGGCATGGAAACCCACTCTAGTATTCTTGCCTGGTGAATCCCATGGACAGAGGAGCCTAGCGGGCTACAGTCTCAGGGTTGCAAAGAGTTGAACACAACTGAAGCGATTTAGCACATATGCAAGCTGAACATATAATAAGTACTCAAATATATCTGTTATCTTATGGAAACATATGCTATCATATAGAAATACATAATATGCTCTCATAAGGAAATAAATCATTCGTTGTCATATAGAAAATTTAAACACATGTTCAGCAGTGATCACAACTGTGGTAGCCTTGTTTCAGACCCTACCCCAACTTTTTTTTCTGGATTATTTTATACAAATTGTATGCAATTCATCTTTTTGTCTAAATATATCTGTTTAGGCCATGTAATGGGATCCTAAATTATCTTACCCAGAATATTTTCCTCAGGACTCAAAAATGAGTCCAGAGACAGTTGGGTTATGATCCTCTCTAACAAAAAACAATTTCATCTTGGGTCCACGTTTAAATGTCTATGCTGGACAACAAATAATCTCAAATTTAAGTAAATTAAAAACAGCACTCATTTATTATCTCACATTTCTGGAGATCAGAAGTTCAGGCCGTCTTCAGGTCTTCCACCTAAGCCTCACAAGGCTGAAACAAAGTGTCAGCCAGAATGGGTGCTTATCTGGAAGATCTGAGGAAACTCACAGGAAGCGTCCCAGAAAGAATTTGTTTCTAAGAAAATTCAGGTTACTGGCAGAATGAAGTTCCTTGTGACTGTAGGACTGAGATCCACATTTCCTCAGTGGCTGTCAGCTAGGAGTCAGTCTCAATCCTAGAGGTCTCTCTCTAGACAGTGTACACAGGTCCTCTCCATCTTCACAGCCATCAGTGGAGCTTCAGGTCCTTGTGCTTTGAGTCCTCTGACTTCTTCTTCTTCCACCAACCAGACAAACTTCTCTGTCTTTGAAGGGCTTGCATGATTAGATCAGGTGCATGGGAATAAACTTGGCTTAAGCTGAGCGCCAAAAAATTGATGCTTTTGAACTGTGGTATTGGAGAAGACTCTTGAGAGTCCCTTTGGCTGAAAGGAGATCCAACCAGTCCATCCTAAAGGAAATCAGTCCTGAATGTTCATTGGAAGGACTGATGCTGAAGCTGAAACTCTAATACTTTGGCCACCTGATGCGAAGAACTGACTCATTTGAAAAGATCCTGATGCTGGGAAAGATTGAAGGTGGGAGGAGAAGGGGGCAACAGAGGATGAGATGGTTGAATGGTATCACCGACTCAATGGACATGAGTTTGGGTGGACTTTGGGAGTTGGTGATGGACAGGGAGGCCTGGCGTGCTACAGTCCATGGGGTCACAAAGAGTCGGACACGACTGAGCAATTGAACTGAACTGAACTTGGTTATTTCAAAATATACCGATTAGTAACTTTAAATCCTTCTGGAAATCCCTTTCCCATGTAAGATAGCAAATCACAGATGTGCTAGTTCATTATATTAACAAATCAGAGGATTAGGGCAGAAAGTCTTCAGGAGTGAATTTAGAGTCCCGCCTACTGCAGACCTGCTCATTTTTACTTCCCTCTTTGTCCTTTAAGGATGACTTAGCTTCTGAAAACCTCCTGAAAAATAGGCTTCTGGTGGATTCCCACCCCTGGCTTGAAAGTTTGTTTGTATCAGAATTTCAAATTATGCTGTAGTTGAAACATGCACACTTCACATATTCAAAGGATAAGTACATATTCAAAATTTGAGTCTCGCATTTGGAGGAATGCTTAAATTTTCCTCCATAAAAGTGTTTAGCTCCTTTTATAATGTTACTTTTGAGGAGAAGACTACCATTGAAAAAAACATGCTCAAATATAACTGCTGAGAGTCTTGAAGTAAGCACAGAAAACTATTTTCTAAATCCTTTCAAAATGCCAGTAGTTTCTGATAAATGAAAGGTCATGTTAATTCTTTCGGCATTTAAATCAGCACCTTTAACATGATTAATTGATGTGGCATTTAATACATGATTGTATTTGCATTCTACTGTTATTATATGGAAATACTGATTTGAATCCAGAAGAATATTAAACAATCATTAGTTGATTCTGATTGTGCTAATCCCTGCAATTAATTCTCTACTGTTATTTTAATGAAATGAAAAAATAATTTTGCTTTTATAAAATGAAACTGCTTTGCATTTTAGTTTACGCTTATGAAAATTAAATGTATAGAAAGCCTCATAATAAAGATATGACCATAATACTGATCATTTCCAATGTGAAAGTTATATGACCACTTGTGTCCAAAGGACAAATGCTTTATAAAACAGTATTTTATTTTCAAGGAAAAACAATTGCAGAAACAACTTTTAGCTTTTTTTGCCATCTAGAGATGATTCATGGTAATTTAGAAAGTGGAAATTCTCTTATTATCTACTTTAGTTCCTATCCTTTACATTACGAAGAATAATGTAGATGAGTCTATTGAATAGAGTGCAAGCTCTGTTTTGACCCAGAATCTCTTTGCAAAACTTAACTCCCAATAAGATTGGTACATTGTCCTCCCCAGGGAAATTGAGCCTGGGATTTTGTAATTTTATCATTATGGTGAGCATTTCTTGACTTCACTCAACATTCATGGGCTGTTCCTTTCATAACAGCCACTACATTTCCTTTAGGAAATTCCCTTATACCCTTTACCTTAGTTTTCCCCTAGCCATCAGATGCTTTCTTCCTGGGCTGAAAACAGTTGAGGCTGATACATTCCTGGTGCTGATACTCTCAAGAAACAGCCTATTTATTGCTACTAGAAGTAGCCTAATTACTGCTACTAGATCTCCGGAGTTTTTCAGATTTTTGTCCTTCCTAAAGCCTTCTACACCTTTTCTTTCAATCCTTTGAACCATGTCTATAGACTTTCAGTGTATTTCCTTCCCTCCTCCCCTCAGGTTAGCAAGAGTTACATTCCTTTGCCTGCAGCCAAGGAAATCTAATTGATATATTCACTAAGCTGTACAGAAATGAAATTCAATTCCATATTCACTAAACTTATCATACATTCATCACGTTACTACCCTCAAAGTCCCCAATATCTCAAGGCAGTAAGAATTCAGCTGAACTTGGCCAAAATTTTTCCCCACTGCTGTTTTAATTCATGAGAGACTCAAATGCTAACACATAGGAACTACTCAAGTTTTCTTTTTGTGTTGCTGAAATCCTAAACACTAAGTCTGAATAACAACAAAAGGACATGGAGATCAATTCTACATTTTGGGGAACATTACCTGTGTTTGGAGGTGTGTGCTCAGTTGCTTCAGTCGTGTCCAACTCTTTGCGACCCCATGGACTGTAGCCCACCAGGCTCCTCTGTCCATGGGATTTCCCAGACAAGAATACTGGAGTGGGTTTCCATGTCCTTCTCCAGGGGATCTTCCCAACCCAGAGACTGGACCCGCATTTCTTGTGTCTCCTTCATTGCAGGTGAATTCTTTACTGCTGAGCCACTGGGGAAGCCCATGTTTGGAGGGGATACTAGGAAATCATCTGAAAGGCTGAAGAATGAGGATAGTTTCTGGAAGTCAGAGTAACTTGGTCAGTAGCCCAGGGCAAGTCAGCTCTAGATAGTAGGAAGGCAAAGGGGGCAGATACTTGTTGCCTCCTGCCACCCTCTCCTGATGCTGTCTCTGGCTCTCTGCTGGGTATTCCCCTGATCACTATTGTACATTCTAGTGATTTCCAGCATCCTCATTTAATTTTAACCAATATTAAGTAAAAGAGAAACATAATGGTATTTTTGTGGATGTTAAATATAGAGTATCAATATTGCATCTCATCTACTAAATTTAATAATCAATAAGGTTAAAGAGAAAATCATACATAGTGAAGTCAGAAAGGAAAACAAATAATCATATATTAATGTATATATGTGGAATCTAGAAAAAGGGTATCGGTGATCTTATTTGCAAAGCAGAAAAAGAGACACAGATGTAGAGAACTAATGTTTGGAAACCAAGGTGGAGGAAGGTGTTAGGTAGAATTGGGAGATTGTAATTTACATATATACACTATTGATACTATCTGTAAGAGAGGTAGCTATTGAGGACATACTTTATAGGACAGGGAACTCTGCTTAATGCACTGTGGTGACCCGAATAGGAAGGAAGTCCAAAGGGAGGGGATATATGTATCTGTATGGCAGGAAGAGAAGGGAATGACAGAGGACGAGATGGTAGGATGGCATCACCAACTCAATGGACGTGAGTTTGAGCAAACTCTGGGAGATGGTAAAGGACAGGGAAGTCTGGCGTGCTGCAGTCCATGGGGTCACAAACAGTTGGACACAAGTGAATGACTGAACAACAACATGGTTGATTCACTTTGCTGTACAGTAGAAACTAACACAACATTGTAAAGCAACTAATCTCCAATAAAATTAATTTTTAAAAAGAGTAAATGAATTAAGACTGAAGATGTAAAACTAAACCAGAAATAAGAATCTCAAATTAATAGGCATTATGAGAACCTACTGTGGGCAGGGTCCCTTGAAGCAATAGTTACTGACTGAAGTCAGCAGAGGAATCGGAGTGGAAAGTACATGGGAGAATATGCAGGGTTGATGTGGCCCAAGAAGGATGAGACAGGAAAAACTGATGTGAAGTCCCAGGTGCATATCAAGAATTGGAAAGTTAGGTTTGTTTATGATATTTTATAGAGCATTTTTGAAGCAACTTGGAAATTTTTTTAGTAAACTAGGCTTTGATGTTGTTTTTCTTCTAAAATCCAAGCTGTCCATCAAATTTTAAATAATACATTTTAGTAATATTGGCTCCATACTGTTCCCATCACTTTGGAGTATTTATAGACCTCAAATATAAATGTGATTATTAAAAACAAGTCAGATTTTTGGCTCTCAAACAGAACATTATGAAAACATGCCTTAAAGGCAATTTATCAAACTTATAGGTCAAGTCTTTTTTTCTACAAACTCTCAAATTTAAGATAAAGTTTCTTGGAATCTAGGCCACATATAAATGAGTATTTTTGTGTTTACAATATGTATCTCGATCAGAAAGTAGAGCACAAAAGAAAAAAGCATGAATTAGATCATGGAAGACCTAAATTCTACCATTGGCTCTAGTACTAATTTGACTCCTCAATTTGTGTAAGTTAATTAATATCCTTGAGCCTCAGCTTATGTATCTGTAAAGGTGATTGTGGAACAATCATTCTATTACTTTATTTTTAAGAAAAGATATGCTTATAAACTAATATTAAAGTAAAAGAAGCTCACAGTAAAAAGGTCAAATAGTATCAAAATGGCAAAAGTAAAATACTCAATTCCTTTATCAGATCCCCAATTCTTACTTTTTATTCACCAGTAATTATCTCTCTGGGCTTCCCTGGTAGCTCAGCTGGTAAAGAATCTGCCTGCAATGCAGGTAACCCCAGTTCGATTCCTGGGTCAAGAAGATCCCCTGGAGAAGGAATAAGCTGCCCACTCCAGTATTCTGGGCTTCCCTGGTGGCTCAGATGGCAAACAATCCGCCTGCAATGCAGGAGGCCTGGGTTCGATCCCTGGGTTTGGTAGATCCTCCCCTGCAGGAGGGCATGGAAACCCACCGCAGTATTCTTGCCTGGAGAATCCTCATGGACAGAGAAGCCTGGAGGGCTACAGTCCATGGGGTGGCAAAGAGTGGGACATGACTGAGCCACTAAACAGCACCATAATCTCTCTTAGTAGAAACTTGTAGACATTCAGTAATTTTACCTGCATATACAAATAGAGAAATTCTTAGGCCTGGATGGAAAAAGAGATCAAGTCCTAGTTCCCAGCCTGGCCCACGGTTGGGTCAAGGTAAAGGACTCGTGAATGACTGATGAATGCCTGAATGCCTTGATCCTTGTGCCCCAGGTCCTGCCTTATAAACGGGGTGGCACTCAATTTCTCCTCCTTCCTGTGTCCTGCCTTTTTTTTTTTTTTGCATCTCCTTCACTGCTGGGCCTTTGAGCTCTGCCCATGAAGCTCAGTCTATGGCTGGGACTCTGCTAACTCCTGAAAAAATTTTTTCTGAGCCAAGAATGGCTTCCCATCTGGTAGCAGCCTGGTACCACTGGGCACACCCAGTACTTGTTTTAATCTAAACCATCTCCCCTGCAATCTGGTTAACTCTTCCAAGTGTGGTGGCTGTGCCATAAGAAAACATATAACGGTATGGGTATTTTTAGGTCTGCGGTATTTTTTCATGTGTCTGCTGTACAGTTGGACCATAAATGGGCAACTCAGGCCAGCACAATCATCTGGAGGCTATGACATGAGTGCAGTGGGGCTGCAGTTTATTGGCTCTGAGTTTTCCCAGCATGACCTCAAACTATCACTTAGGTCTTTATAAAAGCAAACAGGCGGTTGGCTGCCTACTGGTTCTGGTACAGATGCCTAGAGGAGTGACATAAAATATGCAGCAGGTTAACTGTCTGGAGGGACTACATGTGGAATTTGAAACCATCAAAATATCCTTGGGCTTTCTCAAAATAACTGTTCTGGAAGTGATGTTTCTGTGTCAGCTAATCCACGTGTCTGACAGGCCACTGTAATAAATGCACAGGGCCATGAAAATGCTTTTGCTGTATTCGGTTTGAATTTAAAATTTCATTAAATATAAATGGTTAGCTGCTAAACATTATTCTTTTGTAACTTATTTCCCTTCACATTATGTGTTAGACATTTATTTATTCTGATACATTTGGCTTTAGTTCAATTAAACTGATGTATAGTATGCCATTATATGAATATACTAAAATGTCATCCATTCTCCCATTGAGCTACAAGCATGAAGATAATTATACCACTGGCTGTTGAGTGGTTTGTTATGCAGCTTTACTGTAGCAATAGCTAACTGATACACAAGGTATGTACACCAATTTTAATAAATACTGAAAAATTGCTTTTCCAGCTGTTTGTACCAATCTTGTAGTCCTATGACAGCTTCTCAACATATTTGCCAAAACTTGGTAGTTGTATATTGTTACATTTGTGTTAATTTGATGAGTGGGAAGTGGTATCTTATTGCTTTAAATTGCATACTTCTGATTGTTGGTCAGCGTAATTATCTTTTCACATGTTTTCTTTTTTGGTCATTTAGATTTCCTATTCTGTGACTAGTATCTGTTCTAATTCTTTACCTATTTTAAAACATGATTATGAAAATTATTTTTTATACATTTTCTTTAATACTTTTTTGTTTGACTGTACCTTGTCTTAGTTGCGGCACTTGGGATCTAGGTTCTCTGACCAGGGATCGAACCTAGGTCTCCTGCATTGGGAGCACAGAGTCTCAGCCGCTGGACCACCAGGGAAGTCCCATGAATATTATTTTTATTAATTTTAGGAATTCATGTGTTTATTCTGGGTACCAGTGCTTTTTCAGTTATGTGCTACAAATATCTTCTCCTACCCTTAGCTTTTGATATAAAGCTTTTGCTCATGTCAAATTTTTTTTCTTCCTTTATGATTTGTGCAGTTTATGTCTTGTTTAGGGAATTTTTTCTTATGCCATGCCATAAAAATTCTATATTCTCTTTCAAAAGTTTTAAAATTTTGTTTTTAACATTTTAGCTTTTAATTCTTTGACATTTATTTGATATATGGTGTAGGGTAGAAACATGAGTGACTTTTTCACTTTGAATAACCAATTGTCCTAGCCCTATTTATTGAATTATTTGCAATGCCACCTCTGTTATAGATGAAGTCCATATATTTCTCTGCTTCTGACCTCTATTCTGTTCCTGGCCTGTTAGTGTTTCCCTGTGTCAATGTTCTCCTAGCTTAAATGATAAAACTTTAAAAATTAAATATCTTAATATCTGTTTAGTTTTTATTCTTTATATTTTTTGGTTATTATTCTTTCCCATTGATGTTTCATATGATTTTAAGATGAAAAACTCTGTTGAGCTCTAGATTGGAATTACATTGTTTATATATTAATTTGGGGACTTGTTACATTTAACTGGTTTTAAGCCTTGTCATTCATAAATACAGTACTGCTATTCTTTTCTTTAGATCTTCAATAATGTCTTCCAAATTTCTCCATGAAGACCTTGCACAGTTTTTGTTAGTTTTTATTTTTGGATTTTAAAAACATTTTTAAATGTTATTGCTGTAGAGAATGGTATTTTTTTCCTATTACCTTTTAAACTACTTATTAATGGAAATAAAAGGCTATTGTAATTTGCTGATTTATATTCAGCAATCCTTCCGAACTCTCTCATTAATCTGAATGATAGGTCTGAAAGCTCTTCTAGACAGTCATGTTGTCAGCAGAGGACTGTTTTGTATATTCCTTTGCTATTATTGTCTTCTTTTTATGGCCTAGCTTCTCCCTAATGATGAAGGGAAGCAATGTGGCTTTGAGAATTTTGTTTTCATGCCTCTGGACTAAAGAGAGAGGCAGGAAAACTAGAACCATAAATTACACGGCTGGAAATGTCCTACTGTAAGTTTATTCCTTTTGAAAATATTGTGCCAAATCTTCAACCAAAAATATTTTTCAAACGATAATAAATTAGTGGCAGAGTTAGGATGAGACCGTAGGCTTCTGTAGTATTCACTCTTCTAAAACTTGACATAAATTAATTTATCTTTATCTTGTGAACTATGTATGAACATTTCTACCTACAGATAAAAAAACTGACGCACAGAGAGGTAAAATGATTTCACAAAGGTCACACAACTAGTAAGTGGCTGAGCCAGAATTTGAACCCAGGTTGTTTCATGAGAGAAAGAGTTTATTTTTCAGCTCTGCTCAATTATAACATCAAGTCTAACACTTGCAAAGATTGCCCCAATTTGGGCAGGAGGGCCCTGCAGCTGCTAAGTCGCTTCAGTCATGTCCGACTGTGTGCGACCCCATAGACGGCAGCCCATCAGGCTCCCCCGTTCCTGGGATTCTCCAGGCAAGAACACTGGAGTGGGTTGCCATTTCCTTCTCCAATGCATGAAAGTGAAAAGTGAAAAGTGAAAGTGAAGTCACTCAGTTGTGTCCGACCCTTAGCGACCCCATGGACTGCAGCCCACCAGGCTCCTCCGTCCATGGGATTTTCCAGGCAAGAGTACAGGAGTGGGGTGCCATTGCCCTATGGAGGGTGAAACCCATCTTTAGAATTAGAGAAGTTTGAGTTCAAATTTTACCTTTAGCCATACAGCTTTGCAAAATTCCTTACAACAACTTGAACCTCATCTTCCTCACTCATAAAATGGGCATACAGTCTCATCTTTCTTCAAAGGATGCAAAAACTCTCCCATGGATGATTCCAGAGCATGGAGTGTGAGCACAAAGAGTAACAAAGACTCTGCTTTGTCTGATGGGGTGCTTACATCACCTAGGACATGAGCATCCTTTGGGTTCTGGGCTTTGGCTTCCTACCCACCCGGTTTCCTCTTTGCTTTCACAGGTTCTCTGCAGCATCAGTTCTGGTGATCGTACAGTAACCCAGGTGTGCTCACTATTACAGAAGAGTGAGGCGAAGGCAGGACAGCAATGAGGGACAGCGGGAAGGCTGTGTTGAGAGGGAGATGGGGAACTGTGAATGAGCCCCATCATCTTTTCATTGTTTTTCTAGGTATTTCAATAGGATGTTAAATGAAAGTGATGATGAGTGTGTTCTTGTTTTTGACATTGAGGGGAAAGCCTTTAATGTTTGTTTGGGCTGCTGATAGATACCCAGCATGCTGGTCATTTGCGTATTTGCTCTCAAATCTCTGCCCTTTTCCTGTCATCTACATCTCCCAGACACTCTCAACTGGATTTTGGCTATTCTTGGCTAGTAGAATGCACAGCTAGAAGACTACAGTGGCAGGAAGGGAGAAGTCAGAGAGTTTCTCCCCCTCTCTTGACTCAGCAGAGCTCTATCTTCTCCATGATGTCACCTCCTGCTAGACAATCGCTTACTTTGTGGCTATAGCTTGTATATGATAGCCTCCCTGTAGCTCTAGCTGCCTGGAGGTTTCAGATCTTAAACTCTACTTACCCTGCTTCCTCCTTCTGTCTCTTCACTAAGGATGTTAGAGCTTCTTGAGCTTTACTAATGTCTGTCACCCCTCTGGGTTTCAGCTGTCCCCACATGTCTTGAACTTGTTCCCTAAGGTAATTTCCTTTACAGGACTTTTGGCATGGGCCCTATATTCCTGACTGGATCCCAACTAAAACATTAGATCGGAAAAGTTCTAATCCATTCTTAGTTTGCTTATGGTTTTATTTGTTTTTCTTTGTTTTAATAAAAAAGTTTAATATTATATTGTACCAAATACGTTTAGTGTTGAGTTGCTATACGTGAGCAACTTTGGAGAGCGTTATGTGTTATTTCTATTTTATTCTGTTAATACGGTATATTAAATTTAATAGACTTCCTGAATGCAAACCATCTTTGCACTCCTTGAGTAAACCCTCTTTGTTCATTATACTGTTGTTTAAAAACCGTATGCTGAATTGTTTGCTATATTTCAAAAGGATATTTGCATTTATTTTTACAAGCATAATTGTTCTATAATTTTCTGTTTTAATATTTCTCTTAGTGTAGTGGTGCAATTTCTATATTCACAGCTTAATTTCTGTCCCATTTTTGTTCTATTTAAAACAAATAGAAAAAAATAGTTTCCTATTTGTTTTTGCTTTGAGAATTAATTCTTCACCTTTGATGATTACAATTTTACGATGATTTTATATTTTGGGATATTTATCTTTTAAAAAATTACTTACTTTCACATTGTTTCATCTATCCTTTTCTTGTATTCCTATGAGATTTACATTGGACACACTCTCACCTCTATGCTTTTTAAAAACTTAACTGTTTAAGTATAACATGTTTTTATTTAATTTTTGCAAGTTTGGATTTCTAAAGTCTTTATTTTTAAAATTTTTACATTTTCTCACTCTTTTTAAAACTGAAGTAGAGTTGATTTACAATATTATACTAGTTTCAGGAATACAGCTAGTGATGCAATATTTTTTGCCATTTATACTCCAATATAGGTTATTACAGGATAATGAGTATAATTCCCTGTGCTACTCAGTATACCTTTGCTGTTTATCTATTTTATATATAGTTTGTATCTGTTAATCTGTTAATATCCTTAATTTGTTCATTCCCTCCTATCCCCTCCCCTTTAGAAACCAAAAGTTCATTTTCCATATCTGAGTTAGACCCAGATATAGTCATTTACATATCTATGTAAATGAATTTTTACATAGACATTCATTTGTATTACTTTTTAGGTTCCAAATATAAGTGATATCATTTAGCATTTGGGTTTGTCTGACTTATTTCACTAAGCATTTTCCAGTTGTTTTTGAAGTTCTTCTCTGTTCATTTCTTCTTTTTGCTTTTCCTGTTGTGGTTTGATAATTTTCTTTTGTAGTATGCTTGTGTAAGAAAGGATTTCTTTCTGGCTTTGTGTATATATTTTGGGTTTTTGATTTGTGGTTACCGTGGAGTTCACACATGTTGACCCATAATTATATCCACTAGATTTGAACTGGTAGTAATTTAAGTTCAAACATATTCTAAAAGAAACACATTTTTTACTCCCCTCCCCACATTTTGTTTTTGATGTCATATTTTCCACTTCATGCTTATCCCTTTTTCTATAAACTTTTAATTTTTTCCATGGGTAATATTCCTATATCAATTTCAATGCCATAATATATGATTAAAAATTCTTTGTCAGTTTGCCCAACAAAATTAATTTTATCCTTAGTAAATTAACATTCTGATTGTATATTTTGCTAGTTGTCTTTCTGAGCATTAGATTTTGTTGTAATATTTAGGTTTCCAGTCTTATCTTGAATGGTAGTTTTTTTTTGCCTCTTCTCTCTTCTTCTAGATTAGTCTTCTCTGATGAGTGTATTGCTGTTGTCTTCAGGTAGGCTGCAGATCCACACTGAGAACTAGATACTCTAACGTATTTGATGCCTCTGCACTGATGCAATTTGGTGATTTTGCAGATCCTATCACTAAGCCTATTACTAAGTTGGTTTAGTTTCTAAACTTGAGCCTGTGTTTGTGTCTTACTGATATGCCAACTGTATTAGACAGAAAAGTGGCCCCTAACAATGTCTAGATCCTAATCCTCAGAATCTGTGAGTATGCTACTTTATACTGTATAGTAAAAGAAACTGCAGATGTAATAAAGGTTAAGGACCTTGATTTGGGGAGGTTATTCATGTGGACCCAATATAATCATAATCACATAAATCTTAAAAATCAGAGAAGCTTTCCCATCTGCAGTCAGTGAGAGAGAAGTGTGATGACTTGAAGGGTCAGAGAGTTGCTGGCTTTGAAGATAAAGGAGGGAGACCAAGAGTTAAGGAATGATGGAAGAACAGTGTGTAGGAGCTGAAAAATAAGGAAACAGAGTCTTCTTTACAGCTTCCAGAAAGGCATGCTGACATCTTGGTTTAAGCCTCATGATAACTATAAGATAATAAATTTCAGTTGTTTTAGGTCATTATGTTTGTGGTAATTTGTTACAGCAATGATGGAAAATTAATACCAATTATAAGATATATCCGGAGAAGGCAATGGCACCCCACTCCAGTACTCTTGCCTGGAAAATCCCATGGACCTAGGAGCCTGGTAGGCTACAGTCCATGGGGTCGCTAAGAGTCAGACACAACTGAGCAACTTCACTTTCACTTTTCCCTTTCATGCATTGGAGAAGGAAATGGCAACCCATTCCAGTATTCTTGCCTGGAGAATCCCAGGGACGGTGGAGCCTGATGGGCTGCCATCTATGGGGTTGCACAGAGTCAGACACGACTGAAGTGACTTAGCAGCAGCAGCAGCATAAGATACATCTAAAGCAGGAAGTGAAGTGAAGTTGCTCAGTTGTGTCCGACTCTTTGCGACCCCTTGGACTGTAGCCTACCAGGCTCCTCAGTGCATGGAATTTTCTAGGCAAGAGCACTGGAGTGGGTTGCCATTTCCTGCTCCAGGAGATCTTCCCAACCCAGGGATCGAACCGGGGTCTCCCTCATTGCGGGCAGACGCTTTACTGTCTGAGCCACCAGGGATGCTGTAAAGCAGGAAATTGGTATCATTTTAATCAAGTAATTAAAGAATTTCTATTTTATTTCTTCTATTAGCTTTTTAGATATACTTTCTTTATTAAACATTTTCTTTAGAAATTACAATATATATTTTAACTCAGTCTACCGTTAATTAATGTTATACCACTTCACACATGATGTAAGAAACTACATTCACCCTTCCTCTCCTTTGTTTTGTCATATATTATACTTCCACATTATGGTCAACAAAAGAGTCCGAAAGGCAGTACTTGGATGCAATCTCAAAAATGATAGAATGATCTCTGTTCATTTCCAAGACAAACCATTCAATATCACAGTAATCCAAGTCTATGCCCCGACCAGTAATGCCGAAGAAGCTGAAGTTGAACGGTTCTATGAAGACATACAAGACCTTCTAGAACTAACACCCAAAAAAGATGTCCTTTTCATTACAGGGGACTGGAATGCAAAAGTAGGAAGTCAAGAAACACCTGGCATAACAGGCAAATTTGGCCTTGGAGTACAGAATGAAGCAGGGCAAAGGCTAATAGAGTTTTGCCAAGAGAACAAACTGATCATAGCAAACACCCTCTTCCAACAACACAAGAGAAGACTCTACATGTGGACATCACCAGATGGTCAACACCGAAATCAGATTGATTATATGCAGTCACCTAAGAGGAGAGTGAAAAAGTTGGCTTAAAGCTCAATGTTCAGAAAACTAAGATCATGGCATCTGGTTCCATCACTTCATGGCAAATAGATGGGGAAACAGTGGAAACAGTGTCAGACTTTATTTTTGGGGGCTCCAAAATCACTGCTGATGGTGATTGCAGCCATGAAATTAAAAGACGTTCACTCCTTGGAAGGAAGGTTATGGCCAACCTAGATAGCATATTTAAAAGCAGAGACATTACTTTGCCAACAAAGGTCCGTCTAGTCAAGGCTATGGTTTTTCCAGTGGTCATGTATGGATGTGAGAGTTGGACGGTGAAGAAAGCTGAGCACCGCAGAATTGATGCTTTTGAACTGTGGTGTTGGAGAAGACTCTTGAGAGTCTCTTGGACTGCAAGGAGACCCAATCAATCCATCCTAAAAGAGATCAATCCTGGGTGTTCATTTGAAGGACTGATGTTGAAGCTGAAACTCCAATACTTTGGCCACCTCGTGCAAAGAGTTGACTCATTGGAAAAGACCCTGATGCTGGGTAGGATTGGGAGCAGGAGGAGAAGGGGACGTCGGAGGATGAGATGGTTGGATGGCATCACCGACTCGATGGACATGGGTTTGGGTATACTCTGGGAGTTGGTGATGGACACGGAGGCCTGGCGTGCTGCAGTTCATGGGGTCGCAAAGAGTCGGACACGACTGAGCGACTGAACTGAACTGATACTTCCACATATGTTATAAACCCCACAATGCAGCCTTTTCACTTTAAATAATTATTTTGAAAGATTTTAAAAGAACAATATTTTGAATTTGCCTAATATTTACCATTTCCACTTTTCCCCCTCTAAATCCAAGCTTCCTTACAGTATAATTTCTCTTCAAGTTGAAGACTTTATTAAGTGCTTCTTATGGAATGGATCTATTGGAAAGAATTCTCTCAGCCTTCTTAATGCCTCTATTTCACTTTAGTTTTTAACAGAAACTTTTTATGAATATGAAATTTTAGGCAGACAGTTTTTTTTCCAGTACTTTAAAGATGTCATTTCATTTTCTTCTGTCTTTCAAAAGTCTGCTATTATGCTTATCATTGTTCCTCTCTATGCACTAAGACTTTCTTTCTCTAGCTACGTTTAAAACTTGATCTTTTAGCAAGTTGACAATGACATTTAGTTTCTTTTAAACTGTGATTTTAAAGATGTGGTTTTTAAAAAAATACTTACTGTGCTTGGAATTTGTTGAGTTTCCTGCACCTGTACTTGATGCTTTACCACCAAATTTGCAAAAATATTTAGCTGTAATTTCCAATATTTTCTGCTCTACTCTTTACTTTTCTGTAACTTCAATTATACATGTGCAGCACCACTTATATATCTCACAAACTACAGATGCTTTATTTTTTTGAACTATTTTCATTTTCTATTTCAGTTTAGATAATTTCTGTTCATCTATCTTCAAATTCACTAAGTTTTTCATCTGCAGAGTCCAATTTGTTGTTAATCTCATCCAGTGAATTTCAAAATTAAAATACAGTATTTTTCACTTGGTTGTAGAACTCTATTGGTTCTTCTTTCCTAAAATATGCTAGGTTCTCATCTAATTTGTTATTCTAAAATGTATTTACAATATTTGTTTTAAAGTCCTATCTGATTTTTAAATAACTGGGTCACCATAGATCGTCATCCATTGAATGTTTTCTTTTGATTATGGAGAACAATTTCCATGTGTGTCTTAGAATTTTTGATTGTATTCCAGACATTGTGTACAAAACAAACAAACAGTAGAAGCTTTTTTTGGTTTTTTACAGAAAGTGAGAAGCTGATCATGCAGATTGCTGTTAAAGTTAAGTTGTTCCAAACTGGGCTACAGCTTTAATTAATTTGAGTTCACTTGTGATTAACCTAACCTTCCATATCTAGGACAGCTGCCTTTTTTTTTTCTTTTAATCTTGTCTGTGTTTGAGTTCGGACGGAACTGAGCTGAAGTTTTGATATTTTTTGCTTTAGATTCACTCAGATTATGTTCTAGGAATCCAGTCACTGTGGAATCATGCAGGACTACAGTTCTAGATTCCTCTACTCTTCCTCTAATTGAGTGAAAGAAAGTGAATTTGGGGGCTAATGAAAAAAAATTTTTTTTTGGAATTGCATCTCTTCCAATTTTCAACCTGTCTTTCTGGCCCACCCTGTTTTCCATAAGCTTGACTAATTTCACCTCTTCACTGTAAAATGTCTCTATCTATAGAAAGGATGCTACTTTTTCTTCCAGTATCTAAACCAGGTGCCCATCCCAAGGTATGGAAATTACTGTGGTCTCTACTTTCCTGAGGAGTTTGGCTGAAATTTTTTTCACTGAACAACAAATAAATGTTGAATGGTTTGGTGCTATAATTATTTTAGTTGGGGCTTAAATTTTCTCATGTAGATTGTCTTTTTCTCTTTTTCAGAAATTACAATGACTTTTTAATGAGTAATTCTTTTTACATAGAATTAAAATATTCTTCTGCCAGTCTCTCAATTGTGTCCAGGTAACACGACTTTTATTTTATCATCATTTAGAAAAGCAGGAAATATTTCCTCAAATGATCCATTGAGAGTTTTGTTGATGTGAAAAATTTTAGAATGGTTATTTTATTAAGTATTTAAAAGACTCTTATAGTGAGTATTACAAGGAGGCTGGAGGAAAGTACGCAATTTACTTTCACTTATTCTAATCTCTTCAAATCTCTCAACACACATGTATTAAAACATGGGGTGTGAGTTCCTCTCTTCACTGAATTGTTGCTAAACTATCAAAACTGAAAATAATTGCTGATTTGTATAACTCCTTCTAGGCACATATCCGTTGGATCATCAAAAAACCAAGAGAGTTCCAGAAAAATATCTATTTCTGCTTTATTGACTATGCCAAAGCTTTGGACTGTGTGGATCACCGCAAAATGTGGAAAATTCTTCAAGACGTGGGAAGACCAGACTACCTGACCTGTCTCCTGAGAAATCTGTATGCAGGTCAGGAAGCAACAGTTAGAACTGGACATGGAACAACAGACTGATTCCAAATCGGGAAAGGAGTAGGTCAAGGCTGTGTATTGTCACCCTGCTTATTTAACTTCTATGCAGGATACATCATGAGAAACACTGGGCTGGAAGAAGCACAACCTGGAATCAAGATTGCCGGGAGAAATATCAATAACCTCAGACATACAGATGACACCACACCTAAGGCAGAAAGTGAAGAACAACTAAAGAGCCTCTTTATGAAAGTGAAAGAGTGAAAAAGTTGGCTTAAAGGTCAACAGTCAGAAAACTAAGATCATGGCATCTGGTTCCATCACTTCATGGCAAATAGATGGGGAGACAGTGGAAACAGTGTAAACAGTGTCAGACTTTATTTTTTTGGGCTCCAAAATCACTGCTGATGGTGATTGCAGCCATGAAATTAAAAGATGCTTACTCCTTGGAAGAAAAGTTATGACCAACCTAGACAGCATATTAAAAAGCAGAGACATTACTTTGCAAACAAAGGTCTGTCTAGTCGAGGCTATGGTTTTTCCAGTAGTCATGTATGGATGTGAGAGTTGGACTATAAAGAAAGCTGAGTGCCTAAGAATTGATGCTTTTGAACTGTGGTGTTGGAGAAGACTCTTGAGAGTCCCTTGGACTGCAAGGAGATTCAACCAGTCCATCCTAAAGGAAATCAGTCCTGAATATTCATTGGAAGGACTGATGTTGAAGCTGAAACTACAATACTTTAGCCACCTCATGCGAAGAACTGACTCATTGGAAAAGACTCTGATGCTGGGAAAGATTGAAGGCAGGAGGAGAAGGGGATGACAGAAGATGAGATGGTTGGATGGTATCACCGACTCAGTGGACATGAGTTTGAGTAAACTCTGGGAGTTGATGATGGACAGGGAGGCCTGGTGTGCTGCAGTCCATGGGGTCACAGAGTCGGACATGACTGAGTGACTGAACTGAACTGAACTGAGGCACATATCAAGTGCCATGTAAGAATGGAACTGTTTGGGGACCCTCTCTATTTCACAGCTCTATTTCTCTTTCTTAAAAAGTGTATTTATTTATTTATTTTGGCTGTTTTAGGTTTTTGATGCTGCGCAGTCTTTTCTCTAGTTGCAGTGTGCAGCTTCTCATTGCAGTGGCTTCCCTTGTGGCTCCCAGGCTCTAGAGCACAGACTCAATAGTTGTGGTGCATGGGCTTAGATGCTCCACAGCATGTGGTATCCTCCCAGATCAGGGATTGAATCCATGGTCTCCTACCTTGGCAGGCAGATTCTTTACCAGTGAGCCACCAGGGAAGCCCTATTTCTCTGTCTTTATAACAGCTGAGTTCAGGTGTGAATTTGCTTTTGTCTGTATTACTCAATGGGCTTCCCTGATGGCTCAGCATTAAAGAATCTGACTGCAATGCAGGAGATGCAGGTTTGATCCCTGGGTCTGGAAGATCCACTGGAGAAGGAAATGGCAACCCACACTCCAGTATTCTGGCCTGGGAAATTTCATGGACAGAGGAGTCTGGGAGGCTACAGTACCTGGGGTTGCAAGAATCAGACACAACTTAGTGACTAAACCACAACCACCATACTTAACAACAGTCAGTGAGCACATTATAGGTGAGGATCACATTTCTCTGCAAGTCAGGGAAATTATCAGCATTGTATTTTCAGTTGTTGCTTCCTATTCATTCTCACTGTTCCTCATGTCTGGAGCTCTGATTAGTCTAAGGTTGGAATATTTAAGTCTATCACCCCAAGACTCTTAAATCATTTTTGTATCTTAAAAAATTTCTTTATATCTTTGTTCAGGCTCTGCCTTTTCTGTCCTCTCTTCCAATTTATTGATACTCTCTTTGGCTAGGATTGATATCATCTATTAATTTTCCAATAAGAATGATTAAAATTTAATTTCTAAGATTTCTAAGTACTGTTTCTCCTCTCATTCATGTTCTCTCCTCCTTTTCTTCCTCCCTTACTGCTTTTCAAAATCTCTACTGTCCCCAATGCATAGCTACTAATTTTGTTATATAGTCTTTAATTTAGCTTTTGGGAAGAAGTTATTCCTTTTTAAAATTTTTTGAGTATTTTAAGGACATTTTAAAATTTTTTCTAGGAGACATCTTTATATTTGCATTTAGTTGGAATTGAGTCTTCTCATTTGCTAAGTGATTTTAAATTGTTTTGGTTATTTTCATTTTGTTATCTTTTTTATCGTATTATCTTTATGTGCTCCTGAACTTTAGTTTGCAAGTTCATCTTGTGAAGAAATTTCTTATGTCTTTCCCTCCACTTCTTACCATTTTCCCACGTATTGGTGTCTTTGGTAGCTTCACAGTTGCTTCCACCAGTCTCTGCAGGGCCCACCATTAAAAAAAAATTACCTATATTGGTGGATCAGGACTTTTGTTTGAAGAGATATCACAGATCAATTTCTGGGCAGTAATCATTTGGCCAAGATCTTGCTACTTCTTTCTGGTCACTCTAAGCAATGACTCCTTCTAGGCCTCTACCGAGGCAATAGCACTGACTCTGGTTAATGAATGGGAAAGTCCCCATGGCAGGACAATAGGGCTTGACACAGGAGGTCTGTCTGCTTTCTTTCCCCACAATAACTGGGGACTTCCAGCCCTGCTACCACAGTAGCGGTGAAAATTCTCTGCTTGTTTGAGATCTCAGAGCCACTGCTTATAACCTTGTATTTTTGTTCTATTTATTTTTCTTCCCAGTGGAACCATTTATGAGAATGACTATGGGGTTTTCATATTTTCTTGTATTATATCTTTGCTATTTTGGGATGGAAGTGAGAGGTGGAAGAGTGGTCTTCCAAGAAACCCCACACCATGTTGACTAGAAGTCCAGATTTGTGTTTTAGAAATATAAATCTGGAATGACTATGTAGTGAATTAGAAGGCACTGAAGTTTGAGACACGAGTTTTGTTCCAAAGAACTCCAGGAAAAGAGATAAAGGATAGTTTGTGACAAGAATAGAGAAAAGAGAGGTAATTACAGAGAGCTGAAAACATTATTCAAGTAAAGCTGGATTTACTTTAAAGCCCTCGTTCTCAACAGGGCTATACTGCTCCCTAGAGGGTGTTTTGGAAATTGGTGGTAGTATTTTTGGTTGCCGTAGTTATGGGGGAGAGTTTCTGATATTTGGGGCTTCCCTGTTGGCTCAGATGGTAAAGAATCTGCTTTCAATGCAGGAGAGCTGGCTTCAACCCCTGGGTTGGGAAGATTCCCCAAGTTGGGAAGATGCCCTGGAGAATAGAATGGCTACCCACTCCAGTATTCTTGCCTGGAGAATCCTATGAACAGAGAGCCTGGTGGGCTACACAGTCCATTGGTTCACATAGGGTCAGACACAACTAAGAGACTAACATTTTTCTGATATTTAATAGGTGGGAGCCAGCCATGGTTAATGTCCTAGCATGTGTAGAATGCTCTTATACTTTGAAGGACTATCTAATGTCTTATATGGCTTTCAAATATCCCAGACATTTATGTGGGTGAAACACCTATTTAAAATTAGATAATTTACATATTAATATTAATTTTCTTCCACAGAATTTTATTTCACACTGAATTTTTCAACAGTACAACTACCATGTTAATTCAGTGAAGACTTTGTTTTGTTTGAAACCTAACCAAAATTATTCATCATTACAAAAAATCAATTTTCTTACAGCAGCAGTGCTCATGGTATATCAGTCTCCAAAACTGGTGATCTGAAATATTTTTTCATCTGTGTCTTTCATAGAGAATAGAGAAAATAAGAGATCATTTTGAAGAGACTTAGAATCAAATCTCATGTAACTAATGAGATCATATGAACATGAGGATCTAACTGAATTTTGTTAATAAGCTGTTGAAAGAGTTTCATACTATATTATTATATATTGAATATATAATTATATAACATTTCATATTATATCATTGATGTATTTTTATTTCTTTATGTGTGGCACAATGTGACAAATCTGTATTTTGAAAATTACATAATGGAATTAGTTATTGTTTGGGGCTTTTGCTTTTCAACATTACTCTGATCCTGTCTCCAGGGGTCTAACATACTAGTTTTCTTGTGCTAAATTTCTTCAGTCATATCTAGCTCTTTGCGGCCCCATGGACTGTAGCCCACCATGCTCCTCTGTCCATGAGATTCTCCAGGCAAGAATACTGGGGTGGGTTGCTGTGCCCTCCTCCAGGGGATCTTTCCAACCCAGGGACTGAACCATCATCTCTTGCGTCTCCTGCATTGGCTGGCGGGTCATTTACTACTATCCTCACCCCGGAAGCCCCCAGTTCTTTTGAGTCTTTTGCATTCAGTTCCTTTTTGGAAATCATACCTTATTTTCCATCATCCAACAAAATCTTTGCAAATTCTGAGATTAAATGTATGCTTCAACATGTGGAGAGAGATTTCAAGAGAGATGTTTTAATACTACTCTATCCCATGTCATAACAAAAGGATCATTTTATCGCTGTGTTTATAAATATGGTCTAGCTCATTTGTGAGAATATTTTACTCATTCTTTCCTTTTTGACAGTGTGTAATTAATCTTGGCACTTATCCCTCCTTCATCCAATGTTACTCTCTTCTTTGCCTATTCTTGTGTAAACAATTCCGGTCTATTGTTCCTTATCTCAATAGGTTTCATTCTCTTGCTATTCATGCTGCTACATTTTTTTCCCCTCGAATTACTCTGTAGAGTTCTTCATCATCTTACTTTTCTTAAATCTCAGTGTTTTTATTATATGTAGATGCAAACATCTGACTACTTCAATATATCATCTATTGTAGCAATGCTCAAGAATTTATACATTGAAATACAAATATATATATATATATATACATACATGATTTCACCATAATTTAGTTCCTTTTATTTACTTTCATATTATAGGTATGATATTATACTGCTTAATATTAGTATGTACAGAATTGTGTTCCCTTAAAATTCATATGATGAAGTCCTAACCCACAATACAACCCCCAATGTGACTATAGTTGGAGATGTGGCCTTTAAAATGGTAATTAAGGTAAAATGAGATCAGAAAGGTAGGGCTCTAATCTAATAGGACTGGTATCTTTATAAGATGAGGAAGAGACACAAGGGATGTGCACACATGGAGAAAAGGTTACGTGAGGACACAGCAAGTTGATGACTACCTGTAAGCCAAGGAGAGAGGCCTCAGGAGACACCAAACCTGCTGACACCATGATCTCAGACTTCCAGCCTCCGGAACAATGAGAAAATAAGTTTCTATTGATTAGGTCACCCAGGCTGTGGTGTTTTTGTTATGCTAGCTCTAAGAAACTAATACAAATATTAGGTATGTAGACAGGTGAAATTGTCTATGGTTACCTCCTTCAGGTTATTTAACAGGTATTACAAAATATTTGTTGTAAAAGGGGTTTGGCAGAGTCAGAGCACTCACAATAGCCACATGCTTCCCCATATTTTCTGCCCCCTACACAGCTAGGTGGGGTCAGTTCCAACATGGACTGTGAGCAGAAATGACTTCTGTTACTTCTGAGATGAGCCGTAGATGAGTTGTTGTGTGTGACCTTCCAGCTCCACCTCTTTGTCTGTTGCAACAACCAGCAGGGCTCTGGTTTTATCAGTGTTTAGCTGATAGACTACAAAGAGCTATAGCTCTGAGACAGCTGCTCTTGAGAGATGTGAAACTCACAATGGTGAGAATGAGAAATCCCTTCTCAGGTTCCCAAGGTTAACCTGTTAAGACAGTGTAATTTGCTGTTACCCAGACTGTATAAAATTTGGTGCTGTAAGAAGGATGTTGCCTTCTAAACCTAACATATGTATCATTGACTGCACTCTTATGTAGTAGGTGACAAGGAAATTTTTATTAGAGGGTGAGAAGATGAAGATCTATGTATACAGTGTCAAAATTTGACTATCATCTTTCGTAATACTGAAGACTAGCAAGCGTAAGGAAATAGTTGGGAAATGCAATGTTAATTGTGTGTGCTATTGGTTCCATTTAGCAAGGTATTATTATAAAAAAAGACAGATGAGCTGAGTAAAGCATTCTGGCACACAGGATCTATGGCCTTGCGTTATTGGAAAAGTCAATTGCTTTGAGATCCTAACTGTAAGAGAGACTTTAACAAGGCATTCAGAAATAAATGCTTTAAAAATCTCTCAAGTACCTAAATAGCTTTAAGGGAAAGATAAGGTTAAGTGTATGATTTTCCCACTTAAATGCAAGGCATGGCACCCTAAAACTCCCAGAAAAGAACATAGACAAAGCATTCTCTAATATATGCAGTGTCAATGTTTTCTTAGGTCAATACATAAAGACAAAAGAAATAAAAGCAAAAATAAACAAAAGGGACCTAATCAAACATAAATTTTGCATAGCAAAGAAATCCATAAATAAAGCAAAGACACCCTATGGACCAGGAGAAAATATTTGCAAATGATGTGATCAAAAAGAGTTTAATTTCCAAAATATACAAATAGTTAATACAACTCAATAACAAAAAAGACCCAATCAAAAAATAGGCAGAAGATCTAAACAGACATTTCTCCAAAGAAGACAGAGATAGCCAACAGGCACATGAAAAGATGCTCAACATCTCTAATTATTAGAGAAATGCAAATTAAAACTACAATGAGGTACCACCTCACACATCATTCTCACAATCAGAATGCTGCTGCTGCTGCTGCTAAGTCGCTTCAGTCGTGTCCGACTCTGTGCGACCCCATAGACGGCAGCCCACCAGGCTCCACCGTCCCTGGGATTCTCCAGGCAAGAATACTGGAGTGGGTTGCCATTTCCTTCTCCAGCGCATGAAAGGGAAAAGTGAAAGTGAAGTCGCTCAGTCGTGTCCGACTCTTAGCGACCCCATGGACTGTAGCCTACCAGGCTTCTCCGTCCATGGGATTTTCCAGGCAAGAGTACTGGAGTGGGGTGCCATTGCCTTCTCCACAATCAGAATAGCCATCATTAAAAAGTCTACAAACAAAAAATGCTGGAGAGTATATGGAGAAAAGAGAACCCTCCTACATGTGGTGGGAATGTAAATTGGTGCAGTCACTTTGGAAAACAGTACAGAGGTTCCTTAAAAAATCTAAAAACAGAGTTACCATATGATCCAACAATCCCACTCTTGGGCATATATCTGGATAATCATAATTTGAAAAGATATAGGCCTCCTAATGTACACTGTAGCACAATTTACAATAGCCAGAACATGGAAGCAACCTAGATGTCCATTCACAGAGAAATGGATAGAGAAATTATGGTATATATGTAGATATATATATATATACATATATATGTATAGATATACACATACAATGGAATATTACTCAACCACAAAAAGGAATAAAATAATGCCATTTGCAGCAACATCGAAGGAACTAGAGTTGTTTTACTGAGTGAAGTTAATCAGACAAAGAAAGACAAATATTGTATGATATTGCTTATATCATAAATATGATCACAAATGAACTTATCTATGATACAAAAACAGACTCACAGACATAGAGAACAACTTGAGGTTGCCAAAGGGGAGGAGGTGGTACGTGAGGGATGGATTGAGAGCTTGGGATTGGCAGATGCAAACTATTACATATAGGACAGATAAACAGCTGGCCCTTACTGTACAGCACAGGGAACTATACTCAATACCTGATAATAAACCATAGTGGAGAAAGAAAAAACATTTAAAAAGAAAAGAGTATGGTCTTTCCATATTAGCCAGAGACTTCAAGGTGGCAGTCACTAAGTCAAAACCCAACAGACAAAAACCAAAGAAGCCAACTCACATGAGAGAAAATAAATCTTGATGAGATATCAAAAAGAACTAAAGTTGAGCAAGTCTTTACATTTATTGATCATTTGAATTTCTTCTTTTGTATCTTAGGCTTTGTTTTTTTTTTTTGGTTGTGGCAAGTGAAATCTTTAATTGTGGAATGTGAGCTCTTGGTTGCGGCCTGCAGGATCTAGTTCCCTGACCAGGGACAGAACCTAGGCCTCCTGCATTGAGAGAGCAGATTCTTAGCCACCAGACCACCAGAGCAGTCCTTCTGCATTAGCTATTTATACTCTTTGCTCATTTTTCTCTTGGGTATTAATTCTTTTTCATTGATCTGTATATTATGGATATATATCTTTTATCTCTACATAGGCTCCAAATATTTCCCCCATCCCCCACTTGTTTCCTAATTTTATGTTGTCATTTTTTTTTTTTAATCTAGAAGTTTTGTTTTTTCATGTGGTCCAAATCTGTTAGTCTTTCACTTTATGGATCTTAAAAACTATTTTCTGAGTATACCTTTCTTCTACATAAAAAACTATTTTTCTCGTCTAAGTGGCCCTAAGAGGGCCTCTAGGCCCTCTAGAATGATGAAAAAGAATGGCAGTGATAACAAACATTATTGTCTTATTCCTATCTTTGACTAGAATGTTTCTAAAGTTTCACCAAAAATTAAATATTTACTGGAGGACAGATTTGTTTTGAGTATCAAATGACTTCATTAGCTCATAAGCTATGAAAAATAGCTATTATTTATTATTTGTCAAACCACTTAAATTCTCTACTCTGAATCTCCTTACTTATAAATAAAATTTGGACCTGGAAAATCTCTAAGCTTCTTTCCAGCACAGTCTTAAAATTCCACGATTAATTTTGAAAAGGTCTCAAGTCATTTCATCAACCTAAATAAACAGCAATCCTACCTGTGAAATAAAACACATAAGCCCAGAGAACAGGGAAGCCCCTCCATCATCTGAGTAACTCATATTTAGCTTTGTAAAGTAGCCTGAGGCCAAAAAATATTATCTTAACTTTGGTATATTTCCAGTTACTTTATAAAGCTGTTTGGCAACTTTTACTAAAGGAAAAAATATGAAGTTGAGAGGAAATGAAAGTTGAACAATAATTGGAAAATCATTGGTGAATATGGCAACACCCCAGTTTCAAAAGCCAGTTGCAATCTGGTCAGTTTGGCGTGAAAGCAAGTTTATTATTATTATAATTTCCCCCTCCAATGGGTGGAGACTCAGTATCTGGGACGTAGAAGTTGGGAGAAGAACCAAACTGGAAATAAAACCATAATTCCCCATGACTTATAGAGATACAAGAAGCAAAGGGAGGAGGAATATATGCTCATGGGGAAAGCGATTAAAATTGCCAAAGTCTGAACGGAGAAGCCGCCAGAAAAGATGCTGAGCGGAGGAGCAGACAAAGATCAAGAAATTGGCAGGGAGTCATGAGAGAGACAAAGCCAGAAAGGAACCCACAGGGACTGAAATGAGTCAGACTCTATAAAAGGATTTCCAGCGAAGGAGCACGAAACCGTGCGTGTGGGCGCCTGGGACAGAGGAGGGTGAGAAGAGCAAGGCAAGGGTCAAAACGCAGCAGCTTCAAAGATAAAAGCTCCTTGGAGAAGTTGCCTGGAGACGAAGAGCTGCTTTGCAGACTTTTCTGAGAACAGACCGGGAATGTCCAGTACACTGGAATACATGTTATCATCTAAATTCTGCAAGGCAGAGGAAACGTAGTTGAGGTATAGAGGAGCTGAGAGCAATGCTCCCTGAACTGAACCAGATTAGGCAAAGGCTATATAACGGTAAAGGCTTCCCAAGTGGCGCTAGTGGTAAAGAACCTGCCAGACAATGCAGGAGACACAGGAGATGTGGGTTAAATCCCTGGAGGGCTAAGATCCCCTGGAGGAGGGCATGGCAACCCAGTCTAGTATTTTTGCCTAGAGAATCCCATGGACAGAGGGGCCTGGCAGGCTACAGTCCATAGGGTTGCATGGAGTTGGACACAACTGAAGTCATTTAGTGCACACACATTGGTAGGATGGGGTGAACAGTCAGTGAAATCACTTTCCCCTTGTTTTATATGTGGGCACTGGGCTCAGAGATCAAATGGAAGCCCATGTATCATGTGC
Source organism: Giraffa tippelskirchi (assembly GCF_054371585.1). Lineage (NCBI taxonomy): Eukaryota > Metazoa > Chordata > Mammalia > Artiodactyla > Giraffidae > Giraffa > Giraffa tippelskirchi. Next base: position 124,007,642 of record NC_137276.1, on the reverse strand, counting down.
ATAAGTATTTTAAAAGTTGCAAATTAAATTATTAAACTGTTAATGAAAATGTTCTATCTGCCTACTTTGACAAAATACCTTCATAAAGATACAGAAAGGCCAGGATTCACATTTAGGATTCTTGGACTTCCTGGAGTTAGCCAGAAGATGGCAGTATTTGGAGAGCAAACCAAAGGCCCAGGGCCTTGATTTTTATCTTTCTCACCCAGCCAGCCATCCTTCTCTCCCATCCTTTGTTTTGTCCTGTACCATGAGGGCCTGGCTGGCTAAGTGTGGAAATCCTTGGTTGCATCTCCAAACCCCAACCCCCATCATCATCTCAAAGCATCATGTAAAATAACTACATTTTGCTCATTTCTGAGGCCTAGGTGTTTCTGGGGAAGGAAGAATAGACTTGTGGAAAGGATAACATCATCCTTAGAAGTGTATTTGGGCTGCTTGGCAAGGAATTCCAGGTACTGACCACCTAGAGCATGGCCTGAGGGCAGGTGGGCAGTCGTGGCTCTGTTGCCTCCCTCATCCGTCAGAGCGGGGAGGACCAGAGACAGGTTCCTGACATCTCCAGAATGTGAGGATCAGAAGAGGTGTCCTCTTGCCCAGGTCTAAGGTACTTCTCTTTCTGAACTTGTAAAATTAAGCCAGGAGTTCTTATCCCTGAGATGGGGAGAACAATTCCTATTAGAGCAAATCTCCTCTGTGAACCAGCAGAATTTACAATGCCTGGAAACGTGTTAGAGAGGCAAATTCTTGGGGCCCATCCAAGACCTAACTAATCAGAAACTTTGTGTTTGGTGCTCAGCAATAGCAAGTCTTCCATGTGATTCTGATGCATGCTGAAGTTTGAGAAGTACAGATTTATGAAAACTTGTTCTCAGCTGGGGCTGCAAAATTCTACTTCGGGTTTCTTTTAGGGTTTTTAAAATTGTTAAGGAAACAAAGGAAAACAAATTTAGGTACCAAGAATTTAACTCTACCTTGCTAGTATTTTCTCTGCAATTTAACCCATCTTATTCTCCATTGGTCTATCTCTTATTTGATATTTCATTTGTTGATTCAAGTTTTCCGGTCATTTTTAGCTTACATTGGATTCCAAAGGCTTTCTTGGTTTCCATCTGCTGACCGTCAGTCGAATGTTTGTCATCTGCAGTGATGAGATGGAACTAAGCATTGACAAGTCAACCAGTCTTTTGAAAAAGGAGATTGTCTGCACTTAGCTGTATATGGAGCTTAAGTTGCAGTACACATTAGTATAGTACAAAGATATAAGTTATATAACTGAATATTTTGTTATTTTCATCAGGCAAATACTGATTAATTTCCATTAAGACTTTGTGGCTCCGATTAGTTCTCACCTCTCTTTCTTCCCTGAGGATATCGTCTGAGTGCCTCTTAGCTCAGGCCTGGTTGATACTGGGGCTTCCAAATACTACACAGCATGAGAATTATGTCAATGTACTGATTGCTAATGCCAAGCTGACAAAACAGGGTGGTGGGGAGGGCAGACACACTCACATGCTTATTCTTCAGCAACCATATTGTGAAATGTCACATTCCAGTTTATGTCTGAGAGTAAAGAGCATTATTTAAATTCTCTGACAAGCTATGGGCATGTGTGTCTTCCTGAGTCAAGAACTGGCCTCAGACTCATTCGGTCTTTCACATTTTTTGGAGAAACCTTAAAAGATTAGAGTACCAAGCACTCTTAGTACATAAATGAATTAGCTTACAGTACTCTTTAGGGCAATAGGACTTACAGAATGAAGAAAATTACACCTCTAACTATTTGCCAGAGTTGTAATTTTTTTGGATACATGAGATTCTGAACAAAATTTGAATCCAGTAAAGACCTGGAACCAGGTTTCAACAGCTCAATTTTAAATTTAGGTCCTCTGAAGTATGGGAGTGATATGTGTGTGCTCAGTCATGTCCGACTCTTTGTGACCCCAAGGACTGTAGTCTGGCAGGCTCCTCTGTCCATGGAATTTTCCAGGCAAAAATGCTGGAGTGGGTTGCCATTTCCTTCTCCAGGGGATCTTCCTGACCCAGGGATCAAACCCACATCTCTTGTGTCTCCTGCATTGGCAGGCAGGTTCTTTACCACTAGGGCCACCTTAGATGCACTCTATTTGTGCTTTTACATATTAGTACATGTGGCAGTCTCAAAGAAGAGTATGAACCAGGGCTACTCTAAACCAGAAGGTAAGCACTAGAGTATCAATTTTACTTAATGTAAATATTTAAAACATTTAATTTTATATTAAACAACAAGCATAAAAGGTAGAACATAAAGTGTGTATAGATCTCTACAGACATGAATGTGCTCTCAACTGCTATTTGATTCTATGGACTGAATGTTGATTTCCCTTCAAAATTCATATGCTAAAGCCTCATTCTCAATGGGATGGTGTTTGGAGATGAAACTTTTGGGAGGTAATTAGGTCACTGGGGTGGAGTCCTCATAAATGGGATTAGTGCTCTCCTAAGAAGAGTTATGAGAGAAGGCAATGGCACCCCACTCCAGTACTTTTGCCTGGAGAATCCCATGGACAGAGGAGCCTGGTTGGCGGCAGTCCATGGGGTCGCTAAGAGTCAGACACAACTGAGCGACTTCACTTTCGCTTTTCACTTTCATGCATTGGAGAAGGAAATGGCAACCCACTCCAGTGTTCTTGCCTGGAGAATCCCAGGGACGGCAGAGCCTGGTGGGCTGCCGTCTATGGGGTCGCACAGAGTCGGACATGACTGAAGCGACTTAGCAGCAGTAGCAGCAAGAAGAGTTATTTGCTTTCTCCCTTTCTCTGTTTCCTCCCATGTGAGGACAGAGTGAGAAAACAGCCTTTGGTAAACCAGGAAGAGGATTCTCACCAGGCACTGAATCTGCTGGCACCCTGATCTTGGAAGCCCCAGTCTCCAGAACCATGATAACACATATTTTTTTTGTAAGCCTCCTTGTTTGTGGTATTCTGTTATAGCAGCCCAAGTTAAGACAATTGCTTTGGAGGAAGCACATGAGAAGGATGATGAATGCTAATCAAATTTAATTCTCTGAACATTTCTGAGAATTAGATAGGTATCAATATATTCCTCTTATGTGGGCTTCTCAGGGGGCCCTAATGGTAAAGAACCCACCTGCCAATGGGTCAGGAAGATCCCCTGGAGTTGGAAACGGCAACCCACTCCAGTATTCTTGCCTGGAAAATGTCATGGACAGAGAAGCCTGGTGGGCTACAGTCCACGGGGCCATGAAACATTGGATGCAACTGAGTGCACACTCATATTCCTCTTATTTATTCATTTTTTAACATAAAGAAATGAAAACTCAGAGAGGTTAAGTAACTTATCCAAGCTCACACAGATATTGTGCAATTGAGACTTGAACTTTCTAAAATATTACCTCAGATTTTATAGTCTTGATATTATTTTTGACTCCTTAATTTTCTGCCTATTCTTAATAGGCAGAGTTATTGTTATTATTTAGTCACTAGTAGGCAGAGTTAGCTCTGAGGCATTTTTTGAAGGAGCCAAAATTTTGTCTTGTTTCTGTGCTGGCTTTGCCTTTCTCCTTGTAACCTCTCCAGAAACCCAAATATCCAGTGCTCTTGCTATATCCAAGCATGAACATCTATTGTGCACTTGTTAACCATTCCACGGCTGTTTTTGTTAACTGGAAAACTGGCTGATACTTCAGACAGTGTACAGGGGCTCTACTTGGTGGTGATGATGGGAGTGACAGTAAGTGTACATATCAGCTCTGAAGATTTCTTTGTGAGTCCAAAAGACTAGAGGTTGGAGAGTCTTACCATTTGCCTGGCAGGGAAAATCAAATTATCTTGAATTTTCTAGAAACTCCGAGATGAGACCAAGCAAGAGAAAGTAGCAGGGAGCCAAAACAGTACTTTCTTGGTTCCTTTGCTGGACTCCCTACATTTTTTCTTTTTTTCCCTCTTCAACTCTGTGCTGTCAGACAATAAGGGAGACCCAGCTGCCTGGTTTTCTTTGGCAGGTTCTTGAAGCAGCTTTTTAGCCTGTCTTGTTCTCTTTCTCCCCAGCTGACCCCAGAAATGCTTAATTTGACTATGTGAAAGTCATGCTAATTTTAGTCATTTATGCAATCATTTGCCATTTATGCCAAATTGCTGTATAATACTACAGTGATTATGCATATCATTAAATATGTGTCACATTAGCCTTGTGGTGGCTTTTATTTGATTATAACACTAAATCATGCCCAGGATTCTTAGACTTCATGGTCTGTTGCTTTCACAATATTGTTATCATTTCATATCTTAAAAATTTAGAATGTTGCCACTGAGGGAAACTTTGATGGACCATATTTCTTCTCCTTCCAGACTCAATGTAATGTCAAAATTGACAGCAAGTCCTTCGTTGCCATTTTGGGGGTTTCTAAATCTACTTTTTTGCCCTCACAATGTTAACTGACTCCACAAATTCATCCTTTTGAAATATTTCAAAAATAATCTTTTAAATTACACTTTAAAAAAACAAGGCCCACTTACTTTTCCTATTGGATCAGGTTTTTCTAAGTTCACCATAAGTCTTTAACCAGATATGCATAATATTAATACATACAAAATAATAATTTTTCTCCTCAGAATGTAAATAACTACTTTTATCATAGGAATGATACCTTAAAAGATTTACACTAAATATTAATAGTGCTTATCTGTAAATCTCCTATTACGGTTATCTTTTACCTTCTTTATATTAATATTTTTGGGTACTATAATTTTTAACAATAAGCATGTTGTAAAATTTATCTTCAGAAAGTAAACATTCGTTTAACACTGGAATGTTTCTTGGGTATGTGTTAAACTATAATTTTCTAATTGATTTGTTTAGTATTAATTATGTACTTGAAGATTATCTTTAGCAAACATATGTGATATCTTAACCCTTAGATCATTTTATTTTGGGGATACAACCATATGCTTAATATCTTGTAACTTATATATTAAAAAGCAACCAAATTTTCATCCTCTATGTCCAATAAATTTTAATTCAATTCAGCAAATTTCATCTCTATTCCACGCCCAGACGTATCACGGGCCCAGATTTAGTCTACCATTGGATTCCTCATCTTTTTTTTATACTTGATTTTACTTATCCTTTTAAATTTTTTCTAACATACTTCACATTATTTTGGGAAGTGGAAATGTATGGGAAATAGCAAGATTTTGCCTCAATATACCAGTTCTTGCTAGAAAAAGGCCACTGTTGTTCTGAATGCTTTATGGCGAATTAGAAGCCAATAGCTGCTGCTCTTCATTTTTCCCACATGGCGTCCTGTTCATATTCTGCCGTGCTGTGGCAACAACTGTCAAAGGCAGGACACCCCAGCTGCCAGGGGGCAGTTCATCTGCCATACGAAGAATGACAAGATTCTGACTTACAGTTCAATTCCAGATTTTGCTTAAAGGCAGGAGAGGGAAGAATGGGGGAAAAACAAAGAAGAGTGAAGCTAAAAGCAGGCTACAGTGTATACTTATGTTTTGAACAAAGTTATCTACCAAACACAATTTCACAAATAAAAATCCTTTCCTCTTAAGCTAAATTATTGAGCTGGTTTTGCACCTGTCTCCCTTAACTGCTGCAAAAGTCCCAAATGTAGATGACATGACTGATGGCTTTTATCCATTGCATCTCCTGAGTTGGGACAAAAGAGCCACCTCCTGTCAAAGTCATTTGCCAAGTTTTAGACAGATTATTTAAAAAGGTCTGACTTGAATACTGTTTTTGACTTTGACTGCAATGATCAAATTGGCCACTAGACAGAGCTGTTTGTCTTAATTTTGAACACTACAGAGTTTAGAATTTTCAAGAGAAGTAGAGCCAATGAAAAGAGAAATCTATAAATAATAATGTTTTATGAGACAGGTACTCAAGTACACGGAGAAGGCAATGGCACCCCACTCCAGTACTCTTGCCTGGAAAATCCCATGGACGGAGGAGCCTGGTAGGCTACAGTCCGTGGGGTCGCTAAGAGTCGGACACGACTGAGCGACTTCACTTTCACTTTTCCCTTTCATGCACTGGAGAAAGAAATGGCAACCCACTCCAGTATTCTTGCCTGGAGAATCCTAGGGACGGCAGAGCCTGGTGAGCTGCCGTCTATGGGGTCGCACAGAGTCGGACACGACTGAAGCGACTTAGCATAGCATAGCATAGCATACTCAAGTACACACTTAGTGCCCTTTTCTCTGCTGGTAGTACATAATTTCCAGATTGTTCTGTCATTATCATTCAGGAGGCTGCAACTCAGTTTTCAAATTTCCTCTCATCACCAGAAAGATTTCAATAGCTAATAAAGAATAATCAGCATGTATTATGCAATTTGTTCCTTCTTTTATAGTACAGTGGCTAAAGTCACAGTGACATCCTAAATCCTGAACTTTTTCTGGAAACTTCTTGGTAATTTATTCTCTGCTCTTTTCTATGAAAACTGTTTATTATTTTATAAGCATACATTTTGGAATTATAATGGTTCATATTATTGTATATATTATAGATTTTACTCGCATTAAATACATTGAAGAATTCAAAATCACTGCCATTCACGAAAATAAAATCACTGAGCCCAGTTCACAAAGCACTGAATTCTGGGGTTTGGTTAAAATTACAGCATCAAGGGGTTCTGCTGAGGAAGGCCCTAAACAGAGAACCCAGAAGCAGGCCCTTAACCTGTATGTGTGTGTGTGTGAGTTGCTCAGTCTTGTCTGACTCTTTGCCATCCCATGGACTGTAGCCCGCCAGGCTTCTCTGTCCATGGAATTCTCCAGGCAAGAATACTGAAGTGGATTGCCATTCCCTACTCCACTTAATCTGTATACATGTCAGTACTTTTTACTTTGTGAGGTATACAACCCCATGTGACCCCAAACAAAAGTTCTCAAATGTGATCTCTGGCACAAGTAGCATTTGTTAGAAATGCAGATTCTGTAGCCCCATCTCAGCCCTACTGAATCAAACATTCTAGGGACGAGACCCTGTAGTCTGTGTTTTAATAAGACTTTCAGGTGATTTTGATGTAAGTTAATGTTTGAGATGTGTTGATGTAGAGAAATAGCTTTCAAATGAAAGAGAGAAATCCAATTATTAAAAAATAAGTTTGGTGAAAAAGAAATAATATATGAAGCAGCAAAAAGCACCCAAGAAGCTGTAATAAATGATCTCAAGATATAAGAGGATGCTCCGAAAGATAGCTTCTAGAAATTAAATACATAATAAATATTTAATACAAATAATCAAATTTATTAAAATAGATTATATACAAAATAAAGTTTAATTAAAATAAAAATTCAATAGAAGGCTTTGAAGATAAAGTTGCAAAAAGTATCTATAAAGCTTTAAAAAACAAGAGATGAAAAATTGGAAAGAATAGATAAAGAATTTAAAGGATAATAATAATAAAAGACCCTCAGAATCTACTTTATAGGAGTTCTGCAGACACATACGGAAAATTTTTCAGAGTTGAAATGTGTGAGTTCCTTAATTGAAATAGCCCACTCGGTGCCCAGCCCATGAGAAAAACCCACAATAAGGCACATTAATGTGAAAGTTCATAACACCTGGTGAAAAAGAAGATCCTAAGAGTTTGAGAGAAAAGTCAAAAGGCACATAAGAAGAAAATCAGAATAGCATCTGAATTTCCACAAGCAACACTGGAGTTAGAAAACTAAATAGAGCAAAATCTTCAAAACTTGAAATGAAAATAAATTTTAGTCAAAATCCTATAACCATCTAGTCAAGAATGTGCAAATTTTCAGGCATGTGACAGCTGACAAAATTAATCTCACCGTTTTCTTTCTTATGATGCAGCTGAACTAAATGCTCCAACAAAGTAAGCAAATAAATTAAGAAATAGGAAAATATGGGATTAGGAAATAGCGGGTCCAACAGGAAAATGACTAAGGATATTCTAGGATAACAACTATGCAGCCAGCCTGGAAAATGAGCTGTCAGATTAGAACAGGAAATTGGAGTGGGGTTTCTAAGGCAAAAAAAACTGTATTATTTGATCATCTGGAAAATATCAAGAAGCATTGGAAAGATCTATCACATTAGTGATAGATCATAGAAAACTAAGCAAATTAAAAATGAGGCTATAACTAACTTTAGGAGAAAACAGGAAGTTAATATAAGAGAGAAAACATAATGCACATGGTATCGTGGTTAGCTCAGGAATGAACAATATTTGTTCCATCACACACATGTAAATGCTCACTTCCATTTTAACCACAAATTACCAACAAAAAAAAGAGAAGAAAAAATAAACTGACAGACTATATGATGAAAACAGTTAGAATTAAACTAAATTAAATAAAAAGAGGTTTAAAAAATAATTTGCATTAATTTTATACCATTCTGTGGTTCCATATTCAGATATTGAACTCAACCAACTTCATTTGGGAGTCAGTAAAGAGCCCAGTTGAAACGGGCAAAAAGGTCTCAAATAGGCCCAGGATTACAGTGACTCTTAAAGTGTGGTCCCTGGACCAGAAGCACTTATATCATCTGGAAACTTGTTAGAGATGCAAATTTTGGGGCCCATTCAAGATCTACTGAATCAGAACTTCCAGGCTTTGGTGCCCAGGAATAAAAAATCTTCTAGGGGATTCTGATACATGCTAAAGTTTGAAAAATACAGACATGTGAAAACTCATTCTCATCTGGGGCTGCAAAACACTATTTAGAGTTGATCAAGGTTTCTAAATTGTTAAGAAAACAACAACAAAAAAACAAATTTAGGTACCAAGAACCTGATTGCACTTTACTAGCGTTTTCTCTGCAAGTTATTCTTATTCTCCATTAGTCTACTTCTTATTTGATATCTGATTTATAATTTGGGGAGTAAATGTTAACCTTTGTTAGGTGAAAAATTGAGTACGTTGCCTTGACATTATCTAATGATTATTTGTCAATCCTCTGTCTAGATATATAAGATATACAAGACCTCAAGCAGAATCCCTAAACGTAATTATTCTGAGTATCCACACCACTGTATGACTTATGTCACTTTGAACAGTCCAGGGTTGCTGACCTCTTCTTGATGGATATTGATTGACCATCTTATTGGCTGACTTGCAGGGAACTAGTGCACATGCCTCATCAGTGAGAGCAGCTTTGGAATTCTGTAGCTTGTTCTCTTACAGAAGAATTTGGCTCCTGTTTTTCTAAGAAAGTTGAAATTTTGCTAACAGTTTTGGCTTATATAATAGTATCATGCTCTTAATATTATAGTTGTGGTACTGAGCAAATGATCCCAAACTGAATTCATAAGCTTTTCTGTGCAAACCTTCGCCATCTCTCATACTTCCAGATTAGTGATTAGAGCCACCATCTGACTGGTTGGTCAGGCTACAGACATGGGGACTGCCCATTAATTCATTCAATAAAAATTGAGTGCTTACTACATCCTGGGTATTCTAGGAACTGGGGATACAATAATGAACAAAACAAGACAAAAATTCCTTCCTTTAAGGAGCTTACATTCTAAGTAATAACCAAAACATACTCTATACTATAAATCAAAAAGTGGTGGGTAATAAGAAGAAAACTTGGGATACTGTCACAGAGGTTGGAATGTTTAATAGGATGATGATGAGAAGCCTCACTGAAAAGGTGATATTTAAAAAAAGACTTGAAGAAGGCATGGGTATGAACCATACTGGTATTTGGGCAGAGCAAAAACAAAAATTGTAAGGTAAGCTCATGCCTGGAATGTTTGAGAAGAGCAGGATGTTGGAGTGGGTGAGGTAGAGTGAGCTGGCAGGAAGCCAGGAGGGGTGAATCCACTGAAGCAACAGGGCTAGGGTAGGGCTGTGTTGTACAGACTTTTTCATCCTTGTGGCCCACTGTGAAGATTTTAGCTTTCATTCTGCGTGAGATGGAAGCCACTGCAGGGTTCTGAGCTGAGGAGTGCCATGACCTGATTCATCTGTCGAGAGGGATGAATTCCCATCTCTTTCACTGCCCCAGCCAATTGCCGTTGACAATCAAGTCTATTTCTTCTCTATTTCTCAAATCTGTCCTATCTTTTCTCCCCCCATCATCACTGTCAGCACACTAGTCCAGGAAGCCTTAATTTCCTACTTGAGTCATCTCAATAGCTTCTTAGTAGATTTCCTGCCTCTGTTTTCTTCCCTCAAATTCATTTTCCACAATGTATCCAGAGTAACCACTCTGAAAATTTCATTGATTTACACCCATTGTTAAAGCTACCAATAGCCTTTTTTCGCCTGTAAATAAATTCTAAACTCAACATGACTTTCCATGGTCTGTTTCCCAATCTCTAGCTTCATGTATCCTCTCGTCTCCTTCATAGGATACACTCTGCCCATATAAACTTCGTTCCTTGAGAACATGATGTTCTCCTGTTTCTGAAACTTCACAGATCGTTATTATACAGAGACTTCCCCGATACACACCAAGGAAAACAGAATTGAAAGAGACACGTGTACCCCAATGTTCATCACAGCACTGTTTATAATAGCCAGGACATGGAAGCAATCTAGATGTCCATTAGCAGACAAATGGATAAGGAAGCTGTGGTACATATACACAATGGAATATTACTCAGCCATTAAAAAGAATCATTCGAATCATTTCTAATGAGGTGGATGAAACTGGAGCCTATTATAAAGAGTGAAGTAAGCCAGAAAGAAAAACACCAATACAGTGTACTAATGCATATATATGGAATTTAGCAAATCAGTAAAGATAACCCTGTATGCGAGACAGCAAAAGAGACACAGATGTATAGAACAGTATTTTGGACTCTATGGGAGAGGGCAAGGGTGGGATGATATGGGAGAAAGGCACTGAAGCATGTAAATTATCATATGTGAAATGAATCGCCAGTATAGGTTTGATGCATGATACAGGGTGCTTGGGGCTGGTGCACTGGGATGACCCGGAGGGATGGGGTGGGGAGGAAGGTGGAAGGGGGGTTCTGGAAGGGGAACACATGTACACCCATGGTGGATTCATGTCAATGTATGGCAAAACCAATACAATATTGTAAAGTAAAAAAATAGATAAATAAATTAAAAAAAATAAAATTTGGATCAGTTTGCCTTGTTTTTTTGCTCTTACACCTCCCTCTACTTTCCTTACACTGAATTTGCCATTCTATAGTCCCAATGTTTCATTATCTCTTTCCCCATTCTGCGCTTTGGCTTGGTGAGGACTGTCTATCTTGCTCATTTTATCTCCAGTGCACTGTTTGTGACACAGAAAATCAGGAGTGAATGGAGAATGGATGCCAAAACTTCTTGATGGATGAGAACATTTTAAGGCCATTAATAAACTCCTTTTTGTTATAGCCAGGAGACACTCGAATATTTGTTGTATGCATGAAAGAAGGAATCAATGAATGAAAGATTTTTCTCGATCCTTTGTATTCTGCTTATTTCCCCCATTGTCCAAATGCTCCTCAGTAATATGTTGTGTGGGCTCCCACCCGTCATATACATTAATGGAGCAGGTAATGGCTTACACAGTGTAACCTGGTGGTTTTGCAAGCATTCCTCACCAGGAATCCTTCCTGACTTCAGCCCTGGAGGCACTGATATGAGCAGCACTGATTCTGGCCACCTTTGGACACATGATCAACTTCAGAAGGCTCAAACAGCAATGATCTAAGTGGTGGGCAGCAAAAACAGTGACTTTAGGGGAGGCCAATAGTTTCTTTCCACACACAAAGAAGAAGCTCGATAATCAGTTCCAACTATAATGCCATTTCTTTTTTTTTTTTTTAGTTTGAATCCAGCAGAAGCCTCAGCATTGAGTGGATACTGAGATTTGTTCATGAGTAATCTAGAAGACCCTTAGATCTTCTAGCAATAGGTGGGCAGTTTTGGAGAACTTGAGATTCCTCAGTTATTACTAGATGGGCATGCATGATTTCTGTCTTTGCCATTAACTTGTCGGAGTAGCCATCATAGTTAACAAAAAGTCTGAAATGCAGTACTTGGATGCAATCTCAAAAACAAAAGAATGATCTCTGTTCATTTCCAAGGCAAACATTCAATATCATGGTAATTCAAGTCTATGCCCTGAGCAATAATGCTGAAAAAGCTGAAGCTGAACAGTTCTATGAAGACCTACAAGACCTTCTAGAACTAACACCCCCAAAAATGTCCTTTTCATTATAGGGGACTGGAATGCAAAAGTAGGAAGTCAAGAGATACACCTGGAGTAACAGGCAAATTTGGCCTTGGAGTGCAGAATGAAACAGGGCAAAGGCTAATAGAGTTCTGCCAAGAGAACGTACTGGTCATAGCAAACACCCTCTTCCAACAACACAAGAGAAAACTCTACACATGGACATCACCAGATGGTCGACACTAAAATCAGATTGATTATATTCTTTGCAGCCAAAGATGGAGAAACTCTATACAGTCAGCAAAAACAAGACCAGGAGCGGACTGTGGCTCAGATCATGAACTTCTTATTGCCAAATTCAGACTGAAATTGAAGAAAGTGGAGAAAACCACTAGACCATTCAGGTATGACCTAAATCAAATCCCTTATGACTGACTATACAGTGGAAGTGAGAAATAGATTTAAGGGACTATATCTGATAGACAGAGTGCCTGATGAACTATGGATGGAATTTCGTGACACTGTACAAGAGGCAGGAATCAAGACCATCACCAAGAAAAAGAAATGCAAAACAGCAAAATGGCTGTCTGAGGAGGCCTTATAGCTGTGAAAAGCTGTGAAAATAGCTGTGAAAAGACAGGAAGTGAAAAGCAAAGGAGAAAAGGAAAGATATACCCATTTGAATGCAGAGTTCCAAAGAATAGCAAGGAGAGATAAGAAAGCCTTACTCAGTGATCGATGCAAAGAAATAGAGGAAAACAATAGAATGGGAAAGACTAGAGATCTCTTCAAGAAAATCAGAGATACCAAGGGAACATTTCATGCAAAGATGGGCACAATAAAGGACAGAAATGGTAGGGACCTAACAGAAGCAGAAGATATTAAGAAGAGGTGGCAAGAATACACAGAAGAACTGTATGAAAAAGATCTTCAAGACCCAGATAATCACGAGGTGTGATAACTCACCTAGACCCAGACATCCTGGAATATGAAGTCAAGTGGGCCTTAGGAAGCATCACTACAAACAAAGCTAGTGGAGGTGATGGAATTCCAGCTGAGCCTTTTCAAATCCTGAAAGATGATGCTGTAAAAGTGCTGCACTCGATATGCCAGCAAATTTGGAAAACTCAGCAGTGGCCACAGGACTGGAAAAGTCAGTTTTAATTCTAATCCCTAAGAAAAGCAATGCCAAAGAATGCTCAAACTACCACACAATTGCACTCATCTCACATGCTAGTAAAGTAACGCTCAAGATTCTCCAAGCCAGGCTTTAGCAATACGTGAACCGTGACCTTCCAGATGTTCAAGCTGGTTTTAGAAAAGGCAGAGGAACCAGAGATCAAATTGTCAACATCTGATGGATCACTGAAAAAGCAAGAGAGTTCCAGAAAAACATCTATTTCTGCTTTATTGACTATGCCAAAGCCTTTGACTGTGTGGATCACAACAAACTGTGGAAAATTCTGAAAGAGATGGGAGTACCAGACCACCTGACCTGCCTCTTGAGAAACCTGTATGCAGGTCAGGAAGCAACAGTTAGAACTAGACATGGAACAACAGACTGGTTCCAAAGAGGAAAAGGAGTACATTAAGGCTATATATTGTCACCATGCTTATTTAACTTATATGCAGAGTACATCATGAGAAACACTGGGCTGGGTGAAGCACAAGCTGGAATCAAGACTGTCAGGAGAAATATCAATAACCTCAGATATGCAGATGACACCACCCTTATGGCAGAAAGTGAAGAAGAACTAAAGAGCCTCTTGATGAAAGTGAAAGAGGATAGTGAAAAACTTGGCTTAAAGCTCAACATTCAGAAAACTAAGATCATGGCATCCGCTCCTGTCACTTCAAGGCAAATAGATGGGGAAACAGTGGAAATAGTGGCTGACTTTATTTTTCTGGGCTCCAAAATCACTGCAGTTGGTGACTGCAGCAATGAAATTTAAAGACGCTTACTCCTTGGAAGGAAAGTTATGACCAACCTAGACAGCATATTAAGAAGCAGAGACATTACTTTGCCAACAAAGGTCTGTAGAGTCAAGGCTATGGTTTTTCCAGTGGTCATGTATGGATGTGAGAGTTGGACTATAAAGAAAGCTGAGTGCAGAAGAATTGATGCTTTTGAACTGTGGTGTTGGAGAAGACTCTTGAGAGTCCCTTGGACTGCAAGGAGATCCAACCAGTCCATCCTAAAGGAGATCAGTCCTGGGTGTTCTTTGGAAGGGCTGATGTTGAAGCTGAAACTCCAATACTTTGGCCTCCTGATGTGAAAAGCTGACTCATTGGAAAAGACCCTGATGCTGGGAAAGATTGAAGGCAGGAGGAGAAGGGGATGACAGAGGATGAGATGGTTGGATGGCATCATCCACTCGATGGACATGGGTTTGGGTGGACTCTGGGATTTGGTGATGGACAGGGAGGCCTGGCGTGCTGTGGTTCATGGGGTCACAAAGAGTGGGTCATGACTGAGCAACTGAACTGAACTGTCGGAGAAATATTACTTGAAACTTTTATTCTCAGCCTGCTGTAAGCTAGAGAAACATAGGTTACCATCTTATAGGTAGTACCGTTGGACTTCCCAGCAAATCTTCAACCTATGAAAAAAGGAATGCTAAATGTATTAAAACTTGCTGTAGCAAGGGAGACCATCACCTTACCAATCCCAGCAGTGTCTCAGAATGTGGAAGTCAGAAGTGGTCTAATTTTAGGGCTTTGGGGTCTGAGCTCAAAGTGGTTTTGAAGTAGGTCTTTCAAGACGAAGACCTGATCTGGACTGGGCAATGTTTGTAAAGTACTAGTTTGGAATTAGTAGACCTTATGACACAAAGGTCTTGAAACCAGCCTTCATGAGGAAACTTTGTATGATAAGCAAGTATTTGCCAAGGTGAGAAGACTCTTGTTTCCATTAATTATCTGTGGGAAATTTCCTGAAGCAAATAGTGAATTTTTTTAAATTGGTTTATAGCTTTATTTTTCCCAGGCAAAGTTTTCTGGACCAAACAACTAATTCATGTTGACAGAGCTGATCTATATTCTTTTTTTTTTTTTTTGGTGACAAACAGTCTTTTTATTATTTGCTGGAAAATACTATTGAATGCAAGGTCTGATTAGTGCAAGCTATATATGACATAAGAGTATAACTTAAATGAAATGATAAATATTGTACATAAAGACAGTACCCACTCCTCTGAACACTACATTTAATGGAATGAAGTCTTTTATTAAATGAGAATTATAAAAACTGCAATCATAAATAAAGTGTTTTAGGCAAAGAACTTTAAAATTCTTTAGTTGTGACATCTACTTTGTCTCTCTTGAGTTAGGGATGGTGGGGCCCAATGAAAACTTAGTCAACAAAAAGCCAGCACTTTCAGAAGCTCTTCCCAGGAAGCACGCTGTTGGTGCCCGAGACAGGCTGGCTCCCTGGCTTCCCTGGAGCCCTCAGGCCCACTCTGACCACTAGTCCCTGTCCTGGGGCTAGTTTGAGGTGAGTGGGAAGAAGATCATGTAGGAGGAAGCTTCTGTCAAGACCCCTTGTACTGCACCAACTCAACAGATAAGAACACCTAGCATTTTTGATGTGTATCTGTCACTCTCAGCAAACACTGAAAAGTGGTTGACAACAAAAATGCAATACTGGGAACAAAAGCCATTTTCTATTTTCTATACAGTCTACAGACACCATTTATTCCTTTCAGCAATGTGTTCACAAAGATGCTCTAAAAGAGGCTGCTTCTACTATACTGCCAGGCAGGCAGGCCAGGATCAAAGGTAACAAAACTCCAGCTACAACTCCTAATTCAAATGAGTTAAAAAAAATACAAACTTATTAGAGAGTCAAAATCAATCTCTGTGATGTACATAGATGTACATATGATGGCAACATAGTCAAGTGCTGAAACAATATTCACTTTCCAAGGTCAACTTGGAACATAGCCACATTTTCCTCCAAACTGAGAAAGCTCTGTGTGGAGAAGAACACAAGATTAACACCATCACCTCCTCTCCAAACACTGTCAGGGCTCAGAAAACTCATCACAAATAACAAATGCAAAAAAATAAAAATAAATAAAGCACATCTTAATATATACACAGCAACAAAGGTAGACTACTCTCCTTCTGGGTTTCCTTGGCACTCACTCAATCAAGGATTAGCAGACAATTTCCTAAACTAAGACAGTAATCTCACCATCAAAGAAAATTTTCTTGTCCAAGACGTTTTTTTAAATGAGATTTCACAGTGGTCCAGATTGCTTAAGATTAAACTACTAATGCACAGAGGACATCCTCTGAGCTCAAGTATGAGTAATACTAATATTCTCAGATTTTTCTAGACTTCACAGATCCACAAATGTTTTATCAGACTATCCATTTAAGAGAATTGTAAGTCAACAGTAATAAACCAACTCTACATTTTTCTTACCCTGTTTATCAAAGAACACCATGCTCCAATAGGAATGAAGCCTAGTTCGACAGGTACCTTATTCTCTTCAATTCTGCACAGTAAATGTCACTGTTTAGTCTCTATGTCTTTGACTCTTGTGTGACTCACCTAAAGAAAATCTTGTATAAAAGTGAAAAACAGCAAACCCCAGCAGGAGCATTGGTATTAGTGCTCAAGTAGACTTTAGGGGAATAACTGTAATTGCTTAAGGGATGGTTTACAGCCTTGCTAAAAACCTTACTCCTCTTGAAACCCTAGATCAAAAAATTTGAATTATTTAAACATAAGAGGGGATTTCATTGATAAAGGTCCAGTTTATGTATAAGGTTCTGGTCCCTGGACAGATGTGCAGCTAGCCCAAATTACTGGCCATGTTTCCATTTTGAACATGTCCATTATTCTCCCCCCACCATAATATTACCAAATTCTTCCATCCTTCATGTCACTGGTGAGCCCTCTCATTGCGGCTTCTATTTCTTTTGGCTGTTCTACTGCACATACAAGCTTCACCGTGTTCCCACTTGAATATGTAGGGAATTTGCATTTCTTACAGAACATCAGCTCCCTAAAAACCATCAACTTGGAACAATTTCTAATTAGAAAAGGCACAATTCTCCTTTATAAAGGAAACCAAAAGTGTTGTTTGGAAGTTGAACAAACATCTTGTGAGCTAAGTCACTTCAGTTGTGGCCAACTATATATGACCCTGTGGACTGTAACCCTCAGGCTCCTCTGTCCATGGGATTCTCCAGGCAAGGATACTGGAGAGGGTTGCCATGCCTGCCCCGGGGATGGAATGTGCTTCTCTTACATCTCCTGCATCGGCAGGTGGGTTCTTTATCACTAATGCCACCTGGGAAGCCTGAACAAACATCTTTGGTATTCCTAAAAAGTGAATGCTGTATGTGCTACCAAAACCTAAGGGCATTTACCATATCTAAAGAATATACGGATTATGTAAAAGTATGAATATGGTATTTTAGGACATATTTCCAATTTTCCACCATACCATTTGGATAGAAGTGTTAGTCAGTAATACAGGACAAGCTAAAAGTATTACCACCACCCTACTGGCTTGTTTTCCACCCAAACTTCCACTAGCTTCCAGTGAATCCTGTCCCAGGGTAATAACTTGGCAAACCTGCAGAGCTGCTCAGAGATAGAACAGTGGGCTTCACTTCAACGAGTCCAGCAACCAGCATTTAGCAGGTAAACGCTGTGTGGGGACGCACCCAGAAAAGACTTAACGGCAGTTCAGTTCAGTTGCTCAGTCGTGTCTGACTCTTTGCAACCCCATGGACAGCAGCACGCCAGGCCTCCCTGTCCTTCACCAACTCCTGGAGTTTACCCAAACTCTTGTCCATTGAGTCAGTGATGCTATCCAACCAACTCATCCTCTGTCGTCCCCTTCTCCTCCTGCCTTCAATCTTTCCCAGCATCAGGGTCTTTTCAAATGAGTCATTTCTTCACATCAGGTGGCCAAAGTATTGGAGTTTCAGCTTCAACATCAGTCCTTCCAATGAATATTCAGGACTGATTTCCTTTAGGATGTACTAGCTGGATCTCCTTGCAGTCCAAGGGACTCTCAAGAGTCTTCTCCAACACCACAGTTCAAAAGCATCAGTTCTTTGGCACTCAGCTTTCTTTATAGTCCAACTCTCACATCCACACATGACTATTGGAAGAACCATAGCCTTGACTAGATGGACCTTTGTTGGCAAGGTAATGTCTCTGCTTTTTAACATGCTGTCTAGGTTGGTCATAACCTTTCTTCCAAGGAATAAGCGTCCTTTAATTTCATTGCTGCAGTCACCATCTGCAGTGATTTTTGGAGCCCCCCAAAATAAAGTCTGCCACTGTTTCCACTGTTTCCCCATCTATTTGCCATGAAGTGATGGAACCAGATGCCACGATCTTAGTTTTCTGAATGTTGAGCTTTAAGCCAACTTTTTCACTCTTCTCTTTCACTTTCACAAGAGGCTCTTTAGTTCTTCTTCACTTTCTGCCATAAGGGTGGTGTCATCTGCATATCTGAGGTTATTGATATTTCTCACAGAAATCTTGATTCCAGCTTGTGCTTCATTCAGCCCAGCGTTTCTCATGATGTACTCTGCATAGAAGTTAAATAAGCAGGGTGACAATATACAGCCTTGACGTACTCCTTTCCCGATCTGGAATCGGTCTGTTGTTCCATGTCCAGTTCTAACTGACCTGCATACAGATTTCTCAGGAAGCAGGTCAGATGGTCTGGCATTCCCATCTCTTTCAGAATTTTCCACAGTTTGTGGTTATCCACATAGTCAAAGGCTTTGACGTAGTCAATAAAGCAGAAATAGATGTTTTTCTGGAACCCTCTTGCTTTTTCAATGATCCATTGGATGTTGGCAATTTGATCTCTGGTTCTTCTGCCCTTTCTAAATCTAGCTTGAACATCTGGAAGTTCACTGTTCATGTACTGTTGAAGCCTGGCTTGGAGAATTTTGAGCATTTCTTTACTAGCGTGTGAGATGAGTGCAATTGTGCAGTAGTTTGAGCATTCTTTGGCATTGCCTTTCTTAGGGATTGGAATGAAAACTGACCTTTTCCAGTCCTGTGGCCACTGCTGAGTTTTACATATTTGCTGGCATATTAAGTGCAGCACTTTCACAGCATCATCGTTTAGGATTTGAAATAGTTCAACTGGAATTCCATCACCTCCACTAGCTTTGTTCGTAGTGATACTTCCTAAGGCCCACTTGACTTCATATTCCAGGATGTCTGACTCTAGGTGAGTGATCATACTATCATGATTATCTGGATCATGAAGAGCTTTTTTTATATAGTTCTGTGTATTCTTGCCACCTCTTCTTAATATCTTCTGCTTCTGTTAGGTCCATACCATTTCTGTCCTGTATTGAGCCCATCTTTGCATGAAATGTTCCCTTGGTATCTCTAAATTTCTTGAAGAGATCTCTAGTCTTTCCCATCCTATTGTTTTCCTCTATTTCTTTGCATTCATCCCTGAGGAAGGCCTTCTTATCTCTCCCTGATATTCTTTGGAACTCTGCATTCAAATGGGTATATCTTTCCTTTTCTCCTTTGCCTTTAGCTTCTCTTCTTTTCACAGCTATTTGTAAGGCCTCCTGAGACAACCATTTTGCTTTTTGCATTTCTTTTTCATGGGGAAGGTCTTGATCTCCATCTCCCATACAATGTCACGAACCTCTGTCCATAGCTCATCAGGCACTCTGTCTATCAGATCTAATCCCTTGAATCTATTTCTCACTTCCACTGTATAATCCTAAGGGATGTGATTTAGGTCATATCTGAATGGTCTAGTGGTTTTCCCTACTTTCTTCATATGCACATAAATTCCTGGTTTTATAATATCTCCCCGGGAAGTCAGGAATAATTGGTTTTTTAGTTAAAGAAAATGAATCTATGCTCAAAACAATGTAATGCCTCAAAAAAGCAAAATCTATAAGGGATAAACTACAGAAAAATACAGTTTAATAATCAGTAGCTTACTTTGGTTAAATTAGCATAGTAAGTCAGTGCAATTTTGTAGTTAGAAGCACAGCCTTTCACATTCTTAGAAATAAGAGTACTGTGAAGTGAAACAGTTCACAGAGGTGATAGCCCTTTAGCCTTTTGTGACTTCAGAACTCAGAAAGATGAAGGTTAACCAGGATTTGACACTCGGATAGTTACTTGCTCAAAGCAGACTGAGGACAAACTCAGTCAGGAGACAGCTAAACATCTCATTTTTATTTACTTACAGAATTCTCAGAAGGTTCCTACTTGGACATCAGTGGTTTTCCACCTGGATGCACATCAGCATTATCTGAGAAGCTTTAAAAAATTATCAAATACCAGATCAATTAAACCTGGAGGTGGAACCCAGAAATCAGTACGCTATGTTTTACCAGGTGATTTTAGTTTGCAGCCAGATTACATACCACTGATGTATCCCTTTCAGAAAGTTGTAGCATGAAGGCTATATCATATCTAGACAGCTTTGCTTTTTCCAAATTTCACCAGGGAAAGGGATTTACAGAAAAAGACACAGTTGTGCTTCCTCTAAAGATGCAACTTACCGTTTCAAAAGTGCTGGTCCTTGGAGGTTATCTGGAGCACTGGTTGAAGAGGAGCAAGTCCTAGTCTTGGCAGAGCAGGCAGCGTTTCAGGCTTTGGCAGAAACGGAGAATGGCCAGATGCCTGTGAGTACCAGCATGATGCACCCTGACACCAGATTTAATCCACAGTGAGTATTCATGAAGCTTGGGGCTGACACCAGCAGATGGGTGAGAAGAACGACAAGAAGGGTGTACCACTTTTTCTTCTCACAGGCACTTCCAAAAACATGATGCTGTAGAACATGTGCAGCAATATGTTCACCAGTGTCATGAAAGTTGAATTTCCGAAGCACTGGGGAAGGTCTCAAAGAATGCCTACTGTGCCTGGCCCCAGAGAGTCCCAGTATTTACAGAGGAAAATGCTCCACTCATTATTTCAAAACCCAAGCCAGAAACATAAGCCAGCAGTCCATAGAGGGTGCTCTCACCTGGGTTTATCCTCTTCAAGCCCTCACTGGCTTTAAAAAAACAAAAAGTTTATGACATGCAAACTGGCACATTTCTTGCATAAGGACAGACTAACATTCCAAAGATCAGTAGACATTTCCGCACTGGTCCATCTTTGATGTCAGTAATGACCGCTGTCATGAACCAAACAAGGGAGGAAAGCAGCAGAGACACCAACTAGAAGAACTCTGCAATGAAGAGGAAGTTGATGCGCAATGGCGGTGGCCATAGCGAAGAGGTAGAACTCGAGCACAGGTGCAAAGGCAAGCGCAGCCCAGAACAAGGCCACCGTCATGGCAACCGCAGAAGCCTGCGGGCGTGCGGGGGTGGGGATGGGTGGCTCAGCTGATCTGTATTCTTAATTAAGCCATGTTAACACAGATGGTCTCAGCACTCATACCTTTTAATTGCTCTCACTCTTAAATGCTTTGGGATGTTTATGTGTCCCAGCAGTTTCCAAGGACAGGTTTCAAAAAGGATAAAAGATGCAGTTATAAAGCCTGACGATTGAAAGATGGAAGTATGGGCAGCGTTGAGATAACGAGGGTAACAAAAATAAACTTACCTTTGTACAATTTTGCTTGAGGTAAAGTTCTTGCTTCAGCCAACAGAATACTTACTCAAACACAGATTTGATCTTCCCTTCCAGAGAATCACTTGTAAAAATCACGCACTGCTTTTTCTTTTTGATGTTTTAAATTGAGGTATAGTTGATGTACGATATTAGGTAAGTTATAAGTATACACCTGGAGAAGGCAATGGCACCCCACTCCAGTACTCTCGCCTGGAAAATCCCATGGACGGAGGAGCCTGGTAGGCTGCAGTCCATGGGGTCGCTGAGAGTCGGACAGGACTCAGCGACTTCACTTTGACTTTTCACTTTCCTGCATTGGAGAAGGAAATGGCAACCCACTCCAGTGTTCTTGCCTGGAGAATCCCAGGGACGAGGGAGCCTGGTGGGCTGCTGTCTATGGAGTCGCATAGAGTTGGACATGACTGAAGCGACTTAGCAGCAGCAGCATAGGTATACACCATAGTGATTCACAATTTTGAAAGGTTATACTCCACTTATAGTTTTTATAAAATATTGACTATGCTCCCTGTGTTGTACAACTTAGCATCATAGCTTATTTACATTATTTGATACATAATAGTCTGTACCTCTCAATCCCTATGCCTATCTTGCCGCTCTTCCCTTCCCTCTCACCACTGGTAACCACTAGTTTGTTTTCTGTAACTATGAGTCTATGAATAATTGAGATTGAAGTCTCCTGTCATATTCCAGACAGTTACAGCCCATGGAAATAGACATTCCACCGATGATGGTGCACTAAATAGTGGTTTCCTTACCTACTCTTCTTTCATAATCCATGTGTTTAAACATGCTGGTGATGAGTGAAGGGATTACAATGAGGAAATGATAATGTAGTACTATGGCAAAACAGTATCCTGTTCTGGTATTAAAGTAGTTGTGGATATTTGATTAATCTATGCTCAATGCCCTGAAACATTGCCTCTAGTCTGTAGCCTAGGCTGATATCCTTGTATATACTTATTTAACATGGCTGAATGTATGGTGATTGGACATTTGCATGGCTATGCTGCTGCTGCTGCTGCTGCTAAGTCGCTTCAGTCATGTCCGACTCTGTGCGATTCCATAGATGGCAGCCCACCAGGCTCCCCAGTCCCTGGGATTCTCCAGGCAAGAACACTGGAGTGGGTTGCCATTTCCTTCTACAATGCAGGAAAGTGAAAGGTGAAAGTGAAGTTTCTCAGTTGTGTCCGACTCTTAGCGACCCCATGGACTGCAGCCTACCAGGCTCCTCCAACCATGGGATTTTTCAGGCAAGAGTACTGAAGCCATTGCCTTCTCCATTGCATGGCTATAGACTTTATCAATTAATTCAAGGTCTGGAATGAGATGGAACTGGATATAAATCCTTACCCTGAAAACCTTTTAGTTTTGTGATCTTACTTAAGTTGCTACTTAGATGCAAAGAGCCAACTCACTGAAAAAGACCCTCATGCTGAGAAAGACTGAAGGCAGGAGGAGAAAGGGAGAACAGAGGATGAGATTGTTGGATGGGATCACTGACTCAATGGACATGAGTTTGAGCAAACTCTGGAAGCCGGTATGCTGCAGTCCATGGGATTGCAAAGAGTCTGACATGACTGAACAACTGAACAACAACTTAGTTGCAGCCTTAATTTCTCATATATAGATATTAGCTTCATTTTTTTTTTTCACATAGACAATGGTGATCTTTTGTAGCCACCTGAAATAGTTATGGTAAACAATAGTAACAGTTATGTAAAACTGTTAGCCTAGTTCATAATGTGGACTCAGTAAATGTTAGACATAATTATTACTTTACTAAGTATAAAGTGTGCTTTGGTGTTCATTTGAAGATGAGAAGCACAGAAACCTAGATTCAAAGAATAGTAGAGTCCAGACGGACCACAGAGATGTTCTGATCTGGCATCTTTATTTTACAGGAGAGGAAGCTGAAGACCAAAGTGAAGTGAAGTGAAGTGAAGTGAAAGTCGCTCAGTTGTGTCCCACTCTTTGTGACCCCATGGACTTATAATCCATGGGATTCTCCAGGCAAGAATACTGGAGTGGGTACCCTTTCCCTTCTCCAGGGGATCTTCCCAACCCAGGGATCGAACCCAGGTCTCCCACATTGCAGGCAGATTCTTAAAGCGGGCAAATAATACCCAGGGTGAAAACACCAGCTAGTGGAAAAGGCAGGCATCACGTTTCCATGGCTTGCCTTGCTGCCAACATGTGCCTGTGAAGGACAACTGTGGGAGACGAGCCTCTGGGCCTCTGGTTGATAGCCACTTGTACAGTCTTTTGTTCACTGTAGATGGTTAGAACCTGGTCTAATTTGCAGCATTTTCAGAGAAGAATTGAAAGCAGTCTGACATAATTTGACTCCTGGAGCTCAGATCTTTTAGTTTATTGGGCACAGTCTCATTACTTGGCAATAACTGATGTCTTTAGAGTGTGAAGTAAATATTTAAGATTTAAATAAGCCCTATGTGAATGCTAAGCTCCTCATGTTGACAGATTCTTCCCATACTCAGCAACTATTCCAGCAGCTTCTCTTGCCAAGGAAATACCAGATATTGTTGAAAGAAAAAAACAGCTGCAAATATCAAAAAACCTGGCTTTTTAAGGGGCTTTCCAAAATAAACGGTTGAAGAACCTAGAAAGTGATTTTACAGGGATGTAAAACAATCCTTTAAGCAACTGTAACTGTTAGTCTTAAAAATTTTATTCAGCACATCCTTTTGTATGAAGTACTGTAGGTAATTTAAAGACATGTTATTTTTTTGCCTTTGAGGTACTAACAATTTAGTAGGAAAAATAGCATGTAAGTAAATTAATCAAAAGTTACATAATAAAGTGCAAATCAAATAACATTTGAAGATGAACACTGGACGGCATTGGTAGGCAGAGCCTGATGAATTACCAAATGAATGGTGCAGGAGATGTTTGTTCATTTTGCTTTCCCCCTTCTTTCAGGACTCCGCCTGATTCTGGTCTAGGATTCATCTTTCCCTTGAGTCTTGGGGTTCTGTAACTACAGGAGCTCTGCATTTCTCTAGCCCAGATGTGATCTTGTGAACCAGGTCATGCCCACCAGCCTGTCTTCTAGAGTAACTCAAGGATTGAAATTGTTGATAAAATTGTTATCCTCTTTGGCTGACAATTGCTGATCTCTGCTGAGCCATGAATCTCCAGACTTCTAGTCAATTCTCATGGGTTAGCTGGGATTAAACTCCTTTTCCTCATGGGTTCACTAGACTTTGTGTATATGGTAATGGCAGGTTGAAGGGAAAGGAGTTGCCACTTTGCATATATGTGTCAGGGAAAAGAGAAGGTGATATTTGAGTGGGACCTAGAAAAGGGGTAAGGGTAAGTAACTGAGGATTTTCAGTTTGGGGACACCCTATTATTTCTAATTCTAGATCACTATCAGAACCATTTCTGTAGTTTGTGAACTAATTAGAAAGCTGTTCACAAATCTTGAGAATTCAGTGCTTTGCTAAGTGCAAACCCAGAGCAGTAGAGTTGGAAAATATTTCAGGGCTGGTTAGGTTAAAAAATGGAAAAGATGGGGTTACAGATGTAACTATTGTAATACAGTTGAGATGAAGTTTATTTCTACTCTGAAAATCACTGTAGTGGTCTCTTCTCACTGTGTTTAAGTCTCTGTTTCTTATCTTGCTTCTATGATAATCCACATCTAAGAGAACAAATTCATTCTTTAGTTTATCAAGATTGAGTAAAATATAATCTATACTTTCTTCACTGAACAGAGTATTTGAAAAATCATATTCTCTCTCATTGAACAATTGTTGTTAATATTTGAAACCACATATGGTGCTTGTAAAGAGATCTCAGATACTACTGAAAGTAATTCCCCAAATTCACTTTACATGCAAAACTGTTGTATAGTTTGATTAAATAATGTCTGTGAAATTCTGTCTGGAGATACAAATGCTTCCTAAGCCAGGAAGAGACAAATACCAATATTCTTGACTAGAATTTGGTCCGATTTCACTCCAAAAAAAATGTGCTGAAGAACTGGGGAAAGGAAAAAGGAGAGATTAGTAAGGTCCATCTTCCCCCTTTCTCTTCTAAATGTATCATCTTATTTTTCTAAACCAAGCTCTCCCTAAATTCCAGAAGACAATAACATTTTTTCTTACGTGTGATTTTTGAGGGGAAAATAGGTGCATTTTGTGCTTCTGCTTCTGGAATTAAAATACTTCCTGCCTCGATTTTTATAGCAAACTGGTAATGCCCACATTTGAATTTCTGGCAAACCCTAGAACATAACGCTATACTTGTTTTGCATTTATTCCTCACTGGCTGGACAAATTGTTAAAACATGAGGTAAATCAAGTGGGGAGATTAAAATCAGATGGTTTTCCATAGACTATCAGTAATGAGGGTAAAACTGGCATTTTTCCATCTGCTTATTTGATTATACATTTTGTACTTATTTTTAAAGGCCAAACTAGAGGAGTTGGAAAGTGTTATTAAAGTCCACGATGGAAAACCTTTCCTAGTTATTTTCATAGTGAATTCTGAATCTTTAAAATACCATGGCCAGACTGTGTTGGGATACATGATAAAGTAGGATTTTTCTTTCCTCAAGGACTTTATTTAAAAATGTATGTGGCAGAGGCTTCTCATTTAGCATATCTAAGGGAGCTCTTTCGGAATTTTACCATTGTTTTCTTGTGTTGCCATGGGAATGTCCATTTTTATATCTTCAGAGAGATAATGTTTTTCAGTGTGGTAGAGCGGAGAGAAAGTTGGCCTTATATTTAGGAAACAATGTTTTCTACCCTGGCCTTAACTCCTTACTAGCTGTACCACTGTAGGTAAATGATTCAAGCTCTCCAAGCCTCAGGTTTTTGTTTTTTAAATGAAATTAATTTTTATTCTGAAAGGTTATTCTGAGCATTAAAAGTGATGAATGCATCAGAAGCCGTTTACTACGTAATGGTATTATTATACTAATGTGATTGTGAAAAGGCATCTTAACATGTATTTCCTGCCTGACTCCAGGCTTGTATCTCTCTTAGAGAGCTTTCAGTCTTTGTCAGCTCAGTCTCTGGATATACTGGTGATGTAAAATCAAAAAATATACTAGAGAAGGAAGTGATCTGAGATGTAAGGATAAAGGGCTGAAATAGAGAGTTGCCATTTTATTTCAAATTGCTGAGAATGTTGGAGGTGCAGATGGCAACTTGGGTGTGTCAGAAAGAGTCTGGTGGTTTGTTGAGGTGAGGCCCTAGTGCAGTGCTGTCCAGCAGAACTTTCTGCAGTTATGGAATTGTTCTCTACTTGAAATGTCAAACAACTTCACCAATAGCAACACGTGACTGTTGAGTACATGAATGTGGATCGTGTGACTGAGGAACTTCTATATCTCATTTAATTTAATTAAGTTAAATTTAAATAGCTATATATGGCTAGTGGCTACTTTACTGGACAGCACAATGCCAGAAACTCTAGGGAATATGAGAGACTGAGGAAAGAAAGGTCAGGAGAGCAGGTTTTAACAAGTATTGTCATGAATTGTGAATCAGATCCTTAATATTTCTTGAGAGATATAACCAAAAAATTGAAATTCATTTGAAAGTAGTTCTGAGAGCCAGATTATATATAAATATAGATACAGAGATGTAGATATATAGCTATGACTCACAGTGAAGGACAGGACACATGGGGCCCTGATCAATGTTATGGCTACATATGGGTAGTAATAAAAATTTCCTTTCATTAACATGATAACTGAAGATTTTTATAGATGTAAAGCTCATAAGCAAAGAGGTTATTTATATAAACTCTTTTTATTTTAAATACACAGCCATATCCATACTTCTCATCTAGAACTCAAACTGTTATATAAATAAGTCTAAATAGTTGATTTAGAAAATTAGAGCTAATTATCTATGGACTTCCTATTCTGTAGCAGGATTTGTTTTCTCAAACGATGATGACAACTGCCAGCACCTCCAGGACCCATTTTATCTCTAGGATTCCAACGGATGAGTCTTGAAAGCTCATGAACCTTCATAAATGCACAAAACTGTGTGTGTGTTTTGGGAGTGAAGAATCTATATTCATTAAAGATTTTGTATTAGATATTTATCCTTTAAATTTTTCTTCATCTTCCTGGGAAATGACAGCATTGTTCACCTCTCATTGCTTAACCTAAAAATACCAGACAAATGCAGAGCTGGAGTTGTGGACACTGGTCCCTTTATCACTGGATTGGAGCTGACAACATGGGGGGAGGGGTACAAAGGGAACACTCTGATGGGGGTGGCAGTCATAGCAAGAGTGAGTGCTGACGTCATGGAGGATGTCAGAGAGGCCCCAGGGCTGTCCTTACTAACTTGGATACTGCAGAAAGATTTTGGATGGAGTTTCTGTTTGCCTAATCCCAAAGCTAAACCCAGAAATTCTGTGAGCTACCCAATACCCACTTCAGTTCAGTTCAATTCAGTCACTTAGTCGTGTCCGACTCTTTGCGACCCCATGAATCGCAACACGCCAGGCCTCCCTGTCCATCACCAACTCCCAGAGTTTACCCAAACCCATGTCCATCGAGTTGGTGATGCCATCCAACCATCTCATCCTCTGTCGTCCCCTTCTCCTCCTGCCCCCAGTCCTTCCCAGCATTAGGGTCTTTTCCAATGAGTCAACTCTTCTCATGAGGTGGCCAAAGTATTGGAGTTTCAGCTTCAACATCAGTCCTTCCAATGAACACCCAGGACTGATCTTCTTTAGGATGGACTGGTTGGATCTCCTTGCAGTCCAAGGGACTCTCAAGAGTCTTCTCCAACACCAGAGTTCAAAAGCATCAATTCTTCGGCACTCAGCTTTGTTCACTGTCCAACTCTCACATCCATACATGACCACTGGAAAAACCATAGCCTTGACTAGACGGATCTTTGTTGGCAAAGTAGTCTCTGCTTTTAAATATGCTATCTAGGTTGGTCATAACCTTCCTTCCAAGGAGTAAGCGTCTTTTAATTTCATGGTTGCAATCACCATCAGCAGTGATTTTGGAGCCCCCAAATATTAAGTCTGACACTGTTTGCACTGTTTCCCCATCTATTTCCTATGAAGTGATGGGACCAGATGCCATAATCTTAGTTTTCTGAACGTTGAGCTTTAAGCCAACTTTTTCACTCTCCTCTTACTTAATGAATATTTCACTTAAAAACACTTAAACTTGGCAGAATAGACTTTTGTTACTTGTAACTAGACTCCAACTGATACAGATACTCAAAAGGGTCTGTAACCCTAGAATGACTAAGGGTTATCTTATAAAACTGCATTTATTATTGACCATGAGTCCATCACAAGTGATACAATGAAGACAGAATCACAAAAATCCAGAGCTGGAGAAAAGGTGTACTCTTTAAATGACAGCTACCATTTTTTCAAGAATATAAACTGCATTAAAATGTTGACAGAAAAAAAGAACAGTGGTAAGGCTTGCCTATACACCTTTGATTTGTAAAGGAGAATATCAAGATTCCAAATGATCTCCATTATGGTGAACACCTTAGTCATGAAAGAGCCTATTCTACCTAAAGGCTTAATGCCAGGAGTCTGATACATTCCTTCTGCCTAATTATGTGAATCCAATGACACTCAGCATTCTCCATCATTCACTTTCTCTCCCCAAAGTTGATCAGCAATGTTTCCAGTCAATACTATGACATCCTATCTAAAAATTCAGTGAAAGTATTCAAATATACTTTGAAGTCAAAGATCAAAATCAAAGATTTGTATATTAATCTCAGCCTACAGACTTGTAGAAATCAATGTAAATATATAGATTAACTCTTGGAAATTGATATGAAATAAGTGGATTATGAAAGTACAATTTTCCTCTGCATATTTTAACGGGAGTTCAGTTAAAAAGAAGATTGTGCTAGAATTTTAATGATGCTGGACAGTTTTATCTTGGGACTAAAAGTCTGATATACAATCCCTTCTTTACAAACAGAATAATGGGGTTTTATTAAAGCAAATATATTCTTCCATCACTTGCTCTATGTTTATACAATGTCACTGAATAGTCAACATATACATCAGGGAAGGAATAATGAGCATTCCTTTCTTTTCACATAATGAAAGTTCTAAATTGCTACATACTTTTTATTTAATTATGAATAAATCCAGAGATGTGTGCTATATTTATAATTAAATCCATTCTGCATTCATGTTCTCATACATATTATAAACTAAAGTCTCTTAATATTCTCATTATTTCCCAGAATAGTAAAGAAGAACCCCATGAAACTTGGAAAATGATTTTTCTGTCTTTAAAAATTTGTTGTGAAAGTTTGAAAATGTGCAAATAAGTAGAGTCAATGGTCCTATGCACCCTTGTATTGACTACACAGCTTTTGTGATTGCCAACAGTCAGCTATATTTGTTTCATCTCTTTTCCCCATCCTGGCCACCTTACCCTGTCTTTTCTTCTTTTTGGCTGGAGTAGTTTATAATAAATATGAAATATGATGTCATTTTACTTCTCAATAGTTTAATATTAATTTGCAAAAATTTTGGATATTTTCTAATATTGCCACAATGCAATTTTATGCTTAAAATTAATAAGTAATTCCCTAATATTATTTAATACCCACTCCATATTCAACTTTCACTTATTTTCTTCAAAATGTCTTTTTATAGTTTGTTTAAATTAGGATCTAAACAAGACCATTCACATGTGGTTCACATGTTGTTTATGGTTATTATTTATTTTAAGCCTCCTTCCCCCCATCTCCCCAACATTCATCTTATTTTTTTCAGGCCATCAGCATACTGAAGAAATATGACTCACTTCCTGGATTTGACTGTTGTTTCTTTGTAGTGAAGTTTAACTTCTTTTTCTTATTCTGTAGACTTAAATTTAGATCTAAAGTCAGATTCCAATTTTTTTTGGACCAAAACACTTCTTAAGTGGCATGTGTACTTTATTTGCCCATAATGTGCCACTTTTATGATATTAAGATTAATTCATGACTTTCAGGTGATGACGCTCTGATCTTTTCAGCATATCCTTTAATAATTTTGGCATCTATTGATGACCATTCTCTGAATCAAATTTTTGTACTGGACTTATAAAATGTGATTCTATTCCTTTTGTAGTTGTTAGCTAGGATTCTTCTTTACAGAAAACTTCCCCTCATTCATTAATGCTTTGTTGTTATTCTGCTAGTTCATTTCAAAAAGGCAGGATAAATGCCTGATTATTTTTAATGATCACTCTTCAGAGGTAAAAGCTGGAGTCAGAAGTTGATTCTGTGATGCATCACCAATCTCCCTGCAGGACCGAGACACTCACTACCCCAGCTGTGCGGCAGTTTGGATGCTGCCAGCTCACAGTTGAACACTTCTTAGTAATGTCCTCAGCAGAGTTCTTGTCTTACTCACGGCCTTGCTGGGGACAGCCAGACTCAATGACTGGTCACTGGTTTGGGGAGTGGGCAATGTCTTGACCTATTCTCCCTAAATTATGACAAATCTAAAAGACCATCCCAGCTCCCACACAAAATACCTAAACACAAGGATAAACTAAACTTTTTATCATGTTAAAGAAGAGTTATGGTGATTCCAACAAATGGCTTACTTGAAATTTCCTATAGTACTAATCACACAACAGCATGTTTGCTTATAATGCATTATACTCTGTTGTATTGATTTGGTAATAACAAGTGCGTGAGCAAAATCATAATTAAACTGGAAGGAAATTGATCTGTAGTACATAATTGATAAGATAAAGTAATAAGAAAATAATCTTACATATAAAAGAGTGTATAATGGTGCATGTACAAAAGAATCACTCCTTTCAACACTGTTTATTTGTATTTCTTTATCATAAATATGAATATTGTTTATTATGTTATATTTGGTTTAGTGCAGCACTCTCTTGATAATAATATGGCATTCTATTAGATGGAATTCTCTATTTACAAGCATATCTACATTTTTAATAATAAATGTAAAATTAATGTTAGGAAGGATGTGAATTTGAGTCTTCATAGACAAGTTAACATTATTGACAATGTCATTTTAATTCCAAGAGCCCCCTACTTTTTTGTCCTTCCATTATAATTGGCAATAATATAGGGCAATTGTTTCTAAAGTCCTTCATAGACCAGTTTCATCCACCCATCCAACTGTACCAATTTTTACCATGGTGAGAGGTATGACAAAACAAGAAACAGACAAAAATAGGTGGAACTTCTGCTTCAATCAGAGCAGTTCCACTTTTTACTTGTCTTATATACCAGCATTTCACTCAAGCTTTCATTTTAGAAAATGTTCCTGTGCTAACATCATTGTGAAAACTATTAATAAAGGGTATAGGCACTACAAGACATATTTAAATAAATAAAACATACCATTGATTGACTCAGAAAATATTGACGGTTTAAAAGATTTTCTATCTTTCTACCTTCCACAATGCAAAAGTGTATGTATATCTCATGTTTGCTGGAACTCTGTTGAATTTCACCTTGAGCTTTATTAGAAAATTAATAGTCCTTTTTTCTCTGGTCAAAGTGGTTCTGTGAATATGGTGCAGTGCAATCATACTCAATTGTATATTAAAGGAAAATCAGTATTTTCATAAAAATACCCCAATAAACTATGATATTTTAGTACAATTAATGTTAAAGTATTTTAGTACAATTGATATTAAAGTACAATTAAAGAATTTTATATAGAATGAAATGACAGAATATACTGGACTGGAAAACATAGCAAACTCTGTCCCTATTATCATTAGCTCAGATTTTCTGATGGATGTAGAGGACCTGATCTGTTTCCTATTTAGCTTTAATTTGCCACTTTTACCTTTTCTTAAAAAAAACTTTTTCATGTAAATTTCTCATCCAAAACCCTAGGACTGAATCTTGATTTGTCTAAATGAGGATGAGCACTCGGGACACACCTAATGACTTTTATTGGTACATGCAGTTCAGGTTTGCCCAGTTCAACAGAATGCGTATCTTATGTTTTCCAACTAGGGGAGATGTTTTCTTTGCCTCCAGTAGAATGTAATGAAGGAAGCCCCTGGCTTCAGTTCCTGCTCCCTGCCAGCCATGAAAACAAAGTACACCAGCCTCCAAGGGAAGGGAAAACCAAGTCTAGCAGAACAGAAAAATGGAAAGAGCTTATACCTTTGTTAGCATCACCAGACTGCTGAATCGATCTCTAGACTTGCCTTATGCAACATAACAAATTTTCTTATTGTTTAATGTAGCCTTAATTGAGGTTCCTGTTATTTTCAGCAAAAACCTCCCACAGCAAGTCCCCTCAAAACCCCACCAAACAAACAAAATAGCATTACGGGTATAAATATAGAAGGCAGTTCATTATACTTGTTAAAATCCTAGATTTTACACTGGAATTCTTTTCATCCTATTTCTGAGCAAACATGTTTTCTGGGAATTCTGGGGAGACCATTGTGCTGGAATTTAGTGTTGTCAGGAAGAAGCGGAAACTGATACGGATGGGACCCTTGAGCCCCGCTTCTACCTATTCTGTCATCTTGCCTGCTTCCTTCTGTCTTTATTCCACCTGACTGTCCAGTCCCTGACGTCTGGCTTGCACCTTGCATTGTTTGCTCTCATTAACATTGGTCCCATCAGTGAGCACACAACTCTATTGCATGTCAAGGTTTTTCATGTTTTAATTTATGTTGATGACTCAGGGGTTTTAAGATATGAATTGGTTCTCTGTTATCAATAAGACTGGGGGCAATTTTAGATAATGCAGTAGGAAATAAAGCAATAGGTAGGTACATTTGCTGTACCTTAAGTAATATCAACAGTGGGGAAAACAATAAGGACCACTGAAGGGAAGAATAAGATAATAAGGTGTACCTGTGGAGCTGAGAAATAGCTTCCTTTCCAGACAATTTATTCTTGTTCAGACTAGTATAGTTTAAAAATACATACAATTTTTCTTAAGAAAATCTACTAAGAAAATGCGTGGGCATGAAATCACACTGCCTGCTTCCTAGTGCATTGTTTGGCCATATCCTCTGCCCTGGAAGGAAGTACCACCAGCCCATTCCTCACCTGTTTTGCTTCCTT
The DNA here is from genome assembly GCF_054371585.1 of Giraffa tippelskirchi. Classification (NCBI taxonomy): domain Eukaryota; kingdom Metazoa; phylum Chordata; class Mammalia; order Artiodactyla; family Giraffidae; genus Giraffa; species Giraffa tippelskirchi. Next base: position 123,973,853 of record NC_137276.1, on the reverse strand, counting down.
TACATGTGCCCCCTGTGTACCTTCGGCCATTCTCATGACTTCAGAGCCTTTATTCAATGACATTCTCTATTGACTAGCATTTCTATATCATTATTAGTGAAATGTATAATTAATGTTAGGAAGCAGGAGCAAAATCACAATTAAGATGGAATTCATGACTTCAAATCTTAGCTTTAGCCAAGACGTTTCCCCAGCTCAAGATGTATTTACTCAACTGTTCATAAGACACTGCTCCAGGCGGCGGGGTGGCTGGGCCGGCGGCGGCGGCGGTACGAGGCGCGCGCTCGGGGTCCCGGTCGCGAGGAGGAGGAGGATGTGGCGCGCGGAGGGGAAATGGCTGCCGAAAACAAGCCGGAAGAGCGTTTCCCAAAGTGTATTCTGCGCAACTAGCACCTACTGTGTTCTCAACACCTTGCCACCTCTAGAAGATGATCATGGGAACAGCAATAGTAGTCACGTAAAACTCTTTTTACCGAAAAAGCTGCTTGAATGTCTGCCAAAATGTTCAAGTTTACCCAAAGAGAGGCACCGATGGAACACTGAGAGATCATGATGCAGCCGTCCTTTTGGATTTCTTTTTAATAATGTGTGACCCTTCACCTTTGATCCCCTGACCTCCATTACCTTGGTAACCATTTCACTTTTTAATTTAATTTCATTTTTTGATTTTGGTGTACAAGCTGTAACATTTCATCTCTCAGAGTGTAACACGCTGATTTCCTCAAATAGAGATACTCCTTTGAGCGATAAACTTGCAAAATGCTGTCTTCGTTTTCTGTATTAAAATTCATTTCAGTTAAAAAAAAAAAAAAGAAACAAAAAAGACACTGCTCCAGAATTCCTGCAAGCAATTCATTTTTGTCATGTCCCAAACAGAGCTTACTATTTTTTTTCCAGAAACCAGCTCTTTCATTCCTTCCCCAAGCAAGCATCTACTGAATATTTAATATATTCCAGGCTTTGTCTTAAGAGCACCAGCCCTCCAGAGGTACAGAATAGTGAGGAAAATAATACACAAAATGATAACTATAATGTTATTGGTAATGCGAAGCTAGTTACAGGATGGGGATGTGTGATCTTGGTCACTTTGCATGACCTCTCTGTGTCTCAGTTTATCTATAAAAGGGAGCCAATAGAACCTTCTCAGAGATTGAATGTGAGGATTAATTCAATCACTGTATATGAAGGGCACAGACCACACTAAGCATTCAGTAAGTACTAGCTATTGTGATTATTATTATTAGTTACATCATACAGAAACTGCAAACTAAGCCTTAAGCATAATGCTTAATGGTGAAATATTAGTTATTCTACCATCATTATTATTTAATATTTTCTGGGAGTACTTGCAAATGCAATTAAATAGGTAGAAGATGAAATATATAAATGAGAAGGAAAGAAGCGAATGACAATTATTTGTAGATGATTTGACTACTGTCTTTTTCAGCTCAGGCTGTCATAACAAACTACCATAGATGGGGTGCCTTAAGCAACAGAAATTAATTTTCTGATGGTTCTGGAGGTTGAAAGTAAGAGATCAGGGTTCTAGTGTGGTGAAGTTCTGGTGAGAACTTGCAGATGGCCTGGCTGGTAGATGGCCACTTTCTTGCTGTGTCCTCACATGGCTGAGAGACTAAGGAATCTCTGCAGTATCTCTTCCTATAAGGACACTAATCTCATCACGAGATTAGTCACGACCTCATGTAAACCTTATTACCTCCCAAAGGGCCCACCTCCAGATATCATCACATTGGTAGTAAGGGTTTCAACATGTGAATCTGAGGGGAATACAATTCAGTCCATAACTATTACATATAGAGAAATTCCAAATAATCAGATGATCAAATAATAGAAGCAATAGGTAAGAAATTTCTAAGGTAACTGACTACAATATTAAATGCAAAAGGCAATAGTTGTACAACATATAAAACCCCCAAAACTTAGTGGAAGGATTACATTTATAATAATAACCAGCAATATAAAATATCTGTAAATAAACCTTATCAAAATTTGTAAAATCTATGTTAAAAATAAGTTGCTTCTGAGAGCCTAAGACAATCCGACCATATGTAATGATATATACTTTGTTCTTAGAAAGAAAGATATTATTGTAAAAATACCAATACTGCGTAAACTATAAGTTTAATATGGCCCCAATAAAAATATAACATCTTGATCTTTGGTCTAACTTAAAGTTCATATGGAAAAAAAAATGTAAAGTAGCCAGGAAAATTAGAAAATGTAACATAAAGCAGGACTAGTTATACCAGACATTAAAATGTGCTTATTTTGTTTAATAGATATTTGATATTATTTACTGTGTGCCATATATGTATTAAGTGGCATATATATATTTAATATTATCATGTAATAATCCTTCGAAGAGGGAGTTATTACTTTCCTCATTTTATAGATAAGAAAACAGGCACAGAGAGGTCAGGTAATTTGCTCAAGATCTCAGTTCAATTCAGTGCAGTTGCTCAGTCGTGTCCGACTCTTTGTGACCCCACGAACCATAGCACACCAGGCCTCCCTGTCCATCACCAACTCCCAGAGTCCACCCAAACCCATGTCCATCAAGTTGATGATGCCATCCAACCATCTCATCCTCTGTCATCCCCTTCTCCTCCTGCCCTCAATCTTTACCAGCATCAGGGTCTTTTCCAATGAGTCAGCCCTTCACATCAGGTGGCCAGAGTATTGGAGTTTCAGCTTCAACATCAGTCCTTCCAATGAACACCCAGGACTGATCTCCTTTAGGATGGACTGGTTGGATCTCCTTGCAGTCCAAGGGACTCTCAAGAGTCTTCTCCAACACCGAAGTTCAAAAGCATCAATTCTTCAGCACTCAGCTTTCTTTATACTCCAACTCTCACATCCATACATGACTACTGGAAAAACCATAGCCTTGACTAGACTGACCTTTGTTGGCAAAGTAATGTCTCTGCTTTTTAATATGCTGTCTAGGTTGGTCATAACTTTCCTTCCAAGGAGTAAGCGTCTTTTAATTTCATGGCTGCAATTACCATCTGCAGTGATTTTGGAGCCCAGAAAAATAAAGTCAGCCACTGTTTCCACTGTTACCCCATCTATTTCCCATGAAGTGATGGGACTGGATGCCATGATCTTAGTTTTCTGAATGTTGAGCTTTAAGCCAACTCTTCCACTCTCCTCTTTCACTTTCATCAAGAGGCTCTTTAGTTCTTCTTCACTTTCTGCCATAAGGGTGGTGTCATCTGCATATCTGAGGTTATTGATATTTCTCCTGGCAATCTTGATTCCAGCTTGTGCTTCCTCCAGCCCAGCGTTTCTCATGATGCGCTCTACATATAAGTTAAATAAGCATGGTGACAATATACAGCCTTAATGTACTCCTTTTCCTATTTGGAACCAGTCTGTTGTTCCATGTCCAGTTCTAACTGTTGCTTCCTGACTTGCATACAGGTTTCTCAAGAGGCAGGTCAGGTGGTCTGGTATGCCCATCTCTTTCAGAATTTTCCACAGTTTATTGTGATCCACACAGTCAAAGGCTTTGGCATAGTCAATAAAGCAGAGGTAGATGTTTTTCTGGAACTCTCTTGCTTTTTCGATGATCCAGCAGATATTGGCAATTTGATCTCTGGTTCCTCTGCCTTTTCTAAAACTAGCTTGAACATCTGGAAGTTCATGGTTCACCTATTGCTGAAGCCTGGCTTGGAGAATTTTGAGCATTACTTTACTAGCATGTGAGATGAGTGCAATTGTGCAGTAGTTTGAGCATTCTTTGGCATTGCCTTCCTTTCAAGATCTCACAGCTTGTAAATTGAAAGAACCAGTCTTCACACCCAGGTAATCTGGCTCCAGATTCTATGCTCTTAACCTGGGCACTGTGCTACAATAAGTAAAAATTTTGGTATGAACTCAAGAATGAACATAGAAATAGAGGAAATGAAACTGTGAAGAAACACATATGTATACATACGAAAATTTAGTCTATAACGAAGTACACATTTTAAGCAAGGGGAAGTGATAGATTATCCAATAAATTGTGTTAAGAAAAGTAGAAAAAAGTAAAGGTGGATCTTTGCTAATTTTTTCCACCAAATTCCATGTGGGTCAAAAATTAACAGTAAAAATAAATTGAAACCATCATAATAAATACAATAAGAAAATACATAAAATTGTTTTAAAAATCTTTCAGTGATAAGCCTTTCTAAACAGTGAACACAATTCAGAAATCATAAAAGAAAAACTGGATAACTTCCATTACATGAAACTAAACACTGATTTTCTAAGAGCATTTCTCTTATGTAGGAACTTCAGCATTGTCATGTGGTACAAGCATTTTCCAACTTTGCCTTCTCTCTTTATCACAGTCAAGACAAGGTAAGTAGGGAGCTTTAGTTTTTGTTTCTTATTTGTGATATGTTAAGTCAAGGCTATGGTTTTTCCAGTGGTCATGTATGCATGTGAGAGTTGGACTATAAAGAAAGCCGAGCACCGAAGAATTGATGCTTTTGAACTGTGGTGTTGGAGAAGACTCTTGAGAGTCCCTTGGACTGCAAGGAGATCCAACCAGTCCATCCTAAAGGAGATCAGTCCTGGGTGTTCATTGGAAGGACTGATGTTGAAGCTGAAACTCCAATACTTTGGCCACCTGATGTGAAGAGCTGACTCATTGGAAAAGACCCTGATGCTGGGAAGGATTGGGGGCAGGAGGAGAAGGGGACAACAGAGGATGAGATGGTTGGATGGCATCACTGACTCAATGGACATGAGTTTGGGTAAACTCCGGGAGTTGGTGATGGACAGGGAGGTCTGGTGTGCTGCAGTCCATAGGGTCACAAAGAGTCACACACAACTGAGCGACTGAACTGAACTGAAGTGAAGCGACATGTATCTAATACATATACAAATCATGCTTTATATATTTGTAGAGATGTGTTGTCTCTTAATCAGTTAAGAAAAAGTATTTAATGGTGTGTTGGGTTGAAGAGACGATATCAAAGCTGTTTTGTATCTGAGGTAAAATAGAGCCATGAATACGGTATTAAGTCTATGGTTCCAATTAGATATAGCAATGAATATTTCAGGTTCAGAAAAGGTGGAAGTAAGTTTTCAAGAAAACTTCAAATTTATACCAACCAAACTCAGAAATGCTGAAAATTAAAATATAATATAGTTCATAGTTCAGTCGCTCAGTCGTGTCCGACTCTTTGCGACCCCATGAATCGCAGCACGCCAGGCCTCCCTGTCCATCACTAGCTCCCGGAGTTTACCCAAACCATGTCCATTGATTCGGTGATGCCATCCAACCATCTCACCCTTTGTCATCCTCTTCTCCTCCTGCACCCAATCCTTCCCAGCATTAGAGTCTTTTCCAGTGAGTCAACTCTTCGCATGAGGTGGCCAAAGTATTGGGAGTTTCAGCTTCAACATCAGTCCTTCCAATGAACACCCAGGACTGATCTCCTTTAGGATGGACTGGGAGATGACAAATATTCAGCTGTTTAAAAGTTTTGCTTTTACATGTTTTATTTAATTTATATATCTATATCAATCTCTCTATATATGTATTATTTCTTCATTCTATTTACAATCAATATTTGGGTATGTAATTCTGTTTATTGCTCATATATACACCTGAAGGAAACTAAATTTATCATTCCATTAAAATCTCAAATAGTACTGATTTTTCTTTAGTTAAATCTGAAATTACTTAAATAAAATGAGAATATGTAAGGTTAACCAAGGAATTACTATCAAAATATAATGAAAACATGCTCTTTAATAGATAAGTTAGTTGCTTAAGCTAATGACCAGAAATGTATACACTTTTTTTGCCCACATTTTTTCAGTTTTATATTAGAATGTGATGTATTGCAACACTTCTACAGACTATGGAGACTGCTTTCAAAATTGATGAACCAAGATTAAAACTAAGGATCACCCAGAGTTTAGCTCAGGATCCTGTTTAATTGATTTTTGTCAAATTGAATATATTTTTGATTCTCTTCTGTTGCTGCCTTAAGCAAAAATAATGAGAGAAAAAAGTTTTTGGAAATAAGAAATAGGTCAAATAGTTTTAGGCATTAGCTTTGTATACTTGTGGCTATCTCTGTAGGTATTTTCTGGAAATGAAAAGTACCATTATTTCGATAAAACTCCAACTTCAAACACATTAATCTTATTATATAAGGGTCAAGTTACAAAAAATCATTGTGGATTAATACAGGTGTATAATAGGTAGATATCCTTCATCTAGAACTCTGTGTGTGTATGTTTGCACACTCATGTGCATACATGAGCCTGTATGTTTATGTGGTAGCATCTGGTGAGGGGAGATGTGTGGATAAAGTACAGCTTAGGGTCCATGGAGAATTGGAGGCATAAAATATTTTTGTTTCTATGTGACTGAATAATTCATAGTAATCAAAATAATTCATAACCAGAGGTACCACTGACATTTTCTGAAGTGATCGAATTTAACATTTGGGTAAATTTACCTCCACTCTCTTGATCTCTGATTTAGACATTGTGCAGAATAGTTTAAGTCAGACCTGGATTTTCATCCCAGCTCCACTGGTTCCTGCTGAATGATTCTAGGAAAGTTTTATTACCCTTTTGTGTCTCCTTTTCTCATTTGTAAAATGTCAATAATAATAGCACATATTACATGGAATGGTTGGCAGAATTGAATGAAATAATATACTTTAGATGCTAAGCAGAATGTCATTCATCAATGTAAACAATTACTGTAATTTAGTCTTAAATGCCAAAAATGGAAGGGACTTTTACAGTGCACTGGTCTAACCCCTTGGTTCTAAAGAGTAAAAGTCTTAGTTACTGAGGTACTAAGTTCTATTTCAAAGGTTTTACACCATTCAGAGTAGAATTCAAACTTGGGCAACTGACTCCTAGAAGTGACTATATCTTCTATATACAAAAATTATTATATAAATGAATAAATAAGAAAGTTAATGTTTTAAATAAATTTTACAGATAATAGCTAATACAGATTATACAGATAATACAGATAATAGTTTGGCCCCAGGTAAATAACAGGGAGGGAACACAGCCCCACCCATCAACATTGGATTAAAGATTTACTGAGCATGGCCCTACTCATCAGAAGAAGACCTAGTTTCCCCTCAGTCAGTCTCTTCCATTAGGTAGCTTCCCTAAGCCTTTTACCCTTCTCCATTAGAGGGCAGACAGACTGAAAACCACAATCACAGAAAACTAAACAGTCTGATCACATGGACCACAGCCTTGTCTAACTCAGTGAAACTATGAGCCATGCTCTATGACCACCCAAGATGAATGGGTCATGGTGGAGGGTTCTGACTAAACGTGGTCCACTGGAGAAAGGAATGGTAAATGACTTCAGCATTTTTGCCATGAGAACCCCATGAACAGTATGAAAAGGCAAAAAGATAGGACACTGAAAGATGAACAACCCAGGTCAGTAGGTGCCCAACATGCTACTGGAGATCAGTGGAGAAATAATTCCATAAAGAATGAAGAGATGGAGCCAAAGCAACAACAACACCCAGATGTAGACGTGACGGGTGATGGAAGTGAAGTCTGATGCTATAAATAACAATGCTGTATAGGAACCTTGAATGTTAGGTCCATGAATCAAGGCAAATTGAAAGTGGTCAAACAGGAGATGGCAAGAGTGAACATCAACATCTTAGGAATCAGTCAACTAAAATGGACTGGAATGGGTGAATTTAATTCAGAAGACCATTATATCTACTATGTGGGCAAGAATCCCTTAGAAGAAATGGAGTAGCCATCCTAGTCAACAAAAGAGTTTGAAATGCAGCACTTGGATGCAATCTCAAAAATGACAGAATGATTTCTGTTCATTTCCAAGGCAAACCATTCAATATCATAGTAATCCAAGTCTATGCCCCGACCAGTGATGCTGAAGAAGCTGAAGTTGAATCATTTATGAAGACCTACAAGACCTTCTAGAACTAACACCCAAAAATGATGTCCTTTTCACTATAGGGGACTGGAATGCAAAAGTAGGAAGTCAGGAAATACCTGGCGTAACAGGCAGATTTGGCCTTGGGAGTACAAAACAAAGCTGGTCAAAGGCTAATAGAGTTCTGCCAAGAGAACGCATTGGTCATAGCAAACACCCTCTTACAACAACACAAGAGAAGACTCTACACTTGGACATCATCAGATGGTCGACACTGAAATCAGATTGATTATATTCTTTGCAGCCAAAGATGGAGAAGCTCTATATAGTCAGCAAAAACAAGACTGGGAGCTGACTGTGGCTCAGATCATGAACTCCTTGTTGCTAAATTCAGACTTAAATGAAGAAAGTAGGGAAAACTACTAGGCCATTCAGGTATGACCTAAATCAAATCCCTTATGATTATACAGTGGAAGTGACAAATAGATTTAAGGGACTAGATCTGATAGACAGAGTGCCTGAAGAACTATGGATGGAGGTTTGTGACACTGAACAGAAGGCAGGGATCAAGACCATCCCCCCCCCCAAATGCACAAAGGCAAAATCGTTGTCTGAGGAGGCCTTACAAATAGCTGAGAAAAGAAGAGAAGTGAAAAGCAAAGGAGAAAAGGAAAGATATACCCATTGGAATGCAGAGTTCCAAAGAATAGCAAGGAGAGATAAGAAGGCCTTCCTCAGCGATGAATGCAAAGAAATAGAGGAAAACAATAGAATGGAAAAGACTAGAGATCTCAAGAAAATTAGAGATATCAAGGGAATATTTCATGCAAAGATGGGCACAATAAAGGACAGAAATGGTAGGGACCTAACAGAAGCAGAAGATATTAAGAAGAGGTGGCAAGAATACACAGAAAACTATACAAAAAAGATTTTCATGACTCAGATAGTCATGATGATGTGATCACTTACATAGAGTCAGACAACCTGTAATGTGAAGTAAAGTGGGCCTTAATAAGCATCAGTATGAACAAAGCTAGTGGAGGTGATGGAATTCCAGTTGAGCTATTTCAAATCCTAAAAGATGATGCTGTGAAAGTGCTGCACTCAATATGCCAGCAAATTTGGAAAACTCAGCAGTAGCCACAGGACTGGAAAAGGTCAGTTTTCATTCCAATCCCAAAGAAAGGCAATGCCACAGAATGTTCAAACTACTGTACAATCGCATAGCTAGCAAAGTAATGATAGCAAAGTAATGCTAGCAAAGTAATGCTCAAAATTCTCCAAGCCAGGCTTCGACAGTACGTGAACTGTGAACTTCCAGATGTTCAAGCTGGATTTAGAAAAGGCAGAAGAACCAGAGATCAAATTGCCAACATCTGTTGGATCAGAGAAAAAGCAAGAGAGTTCCAGAAAAAAACCTACGTCTGCTTTATTGACTTCACCAAAGCCTTTGTTTATGTGGATCACAACCAACTGTGGAAAATTCTTAATGAGATGGGAATATCAGACTACCTTACCTGCCTCCTGAGAAATCTGTATGCAGGTCAAGAAGCAACAGTTAGAACCAGACATGGAACAACGAACTGGCTGCAAAATGGGAAAGGAGTACGTCAAGACTGTATATTGTCACCCTGATTATTTAACTTCTATGCAGAGTGCATCATGAGAAACGCTGGGCTGGATGAAGCACAAGCTGGAATCAAGATTGCCGGGAGAAATATCAATAACCTCAGATATGCAGATGACATCACCCTTATGGCAGAAAGTGAAGAGGAGGTGAACAGTCTCTTGAAGAAGGTAAAAGATGAGAGTGAAAAAGCTGGCTTAAAATTCAACGTTCAAAAATGAAGATCATGGGATCTGGTCCCATCACTTCATGGCAAATAGATGGGGAAACAATGGAAACGTGACAGACTTTATTTTCTTGGCCTTCAAAATCACTGCAGAAGGTGACTGCAGCCATGAAATTAAAAGATCCTTGTGTCTTGGAAGAGAAGCTATGATAAACCTAGACAGCATACTAAAAAGCAGAGACATTACTTTGCCAGCAAAGGTCAGTCTACTCAAGGCTATGGTTTTTCCAGTAGTCATGTATGACTATAAAGAAAGCTGAGCACCAAAGAATTGATGCTTTTGAACTGTGGTGTTGGAGAAGACTCTTGAGAGTCCCTTGGACTGCAAGGAGATCCAACCAGTCCTTCCTAAAGGAAATCAGTCCTGAAGATTCATTGGAAACACTGATGTTGAAGCTCAAACTCCAATACTTTGGCCACCTAATGCAAAGAACTGACTCATTTGAAAAGACCCTGATGTTGGGAAAGATTGAAGGCAGGAGGAGAAGGGGATGACAGAGGATGAGATGGTTGGATGGCATCACTGACTCAATGGAAATGAGTTTGAGTTAACTCCGGGAGTTGGTGATGGACAGGGAGGCTTGGCGTGCCACAGTCCATGGGGTCGCAAAGAGTTGGACGTGACTGAGCGACTGAACTGAACTGATAACTCAGTTGGTAAAGAATCTGTCTGCAATGCAGGAGACCCCAGTTTGATTCCTGGGTGGGGAAGATCTGACAGAGAAGGGATAGGCTACCCATTCCAATATTCCTGAGCTTCCCTTGTGGCTCAGCTGGTAAAGAATCTGCCTGCAATGAGGGAGACCTGGGTTTGATCCCTGGGTTGGAAAAATCCCTTGGAGAAGGGAAGGCTACCCACTCCAGTGTTCTGGGCTGGAGAATTCCACGGACCGTATAGTGCATGGGGTTGCAAAGAGTTGGACACAACTGAGTAACTTTCAGTTTCACTTACAGATAATATTCAAAATAATTCTAGGTCTAATGATAATTATAGAATGTAGGGAATTAATCAAGTTTTCTCAAATGGGTGAGATTCTAAAAGCATTTTAGACTGTCATAATTATGAACAGTTTAGACGGGGCTTTGCAACACATATGATAGTTACAGTGTCTGTGTTGTGGGGGAGGAGCAGAAGGGAAGCTAATATATAATAATTTACATGAATACTACAAATTGTATGATCATTCATGAAACATGGCTGCATATATATATTATGCTCTTTATTTTACAAAAAATTTTTAAAAGAGAGCAAAAAGAAGTAAGGAGTAGGTAGTTAATTTAAATGAGCACTAAATCAGACCTCCATTACAAGTATTTGCCATTTCAAGAGCTAGAATGTTATCTAGACTTATCGTTCCTGACTTATGGCCTCAGCCATGTTTGTTTTCACTAGTGTCACTGGGATTTCATGTTAGACTTTTCTCCTTAACTGTCACTGAAGTTGAATCTAGAATGCAGCCTCTTCTAGGCAGCTGTGTAGTGGATGGGAAGCCCTCTGCTTCTAGGGAAAGGGGGGAAGTGATCATAGAAAGAACTACATTTCACAGACTACTTTAAGCATCTAATTTTAAATCCTTGGAGATGTTTACCTTTTGCTTTAATTCATTACCATAGAGATACAGAATTACTTTTCTATAGTTTAGGTTATTTTTAAAGTGTACAGTAAAACTGGATGAATGCAGGTTCAGGAAGAGGGTCTGTGGTGTTTCACCAGGGTGTTCAGTGTACGGGGAACTGTGCAGTTATTGATTATGGCAGAGACACCAGGAGAAAATGTGGAAGCCTTGTGTCTGCCTTAGCAGTCTCCCTTCTCTGAAGTTTCCCTCTCAGGGATCCTCCAATCTCAGCTGCAGAATAATTATTCCATATCATTCCACCATATCAGATATGGCTTAAGTTTTTTAATACAACATGAGTCTGTTTTAGTGCTGGACATTGTGTGAAATGTTAAGATGGGCAGCCTCAGAAGTTATATAAAGAGAAGATAATTTTGATGAATTTTATGTATAAGTTATGAAAGTTAAGATAGAGTGGTCTGTTTTCGTTCTAATAATACAGTCAAGACTGTTGAGTTCTTTTCCCTTCCAGTAGGAGATACATTTACTCCAGTGCCTCCATTCTATCCTTCTTTCAACTGACTCATGTATTTATCCCTACACTTAATCATTCATTAGCCAACATCTCTTGAAGACCTACTACCCAACTGGTCCTTGACTGAGCTCTAAGGATACTTTGGGAGACAGCCATTAACCTCATACTCATGCAAATGCAAAACCAACTATGACATGTACTACATGGGGCTAGAAAGAGAGTATATTATGGGGACATTCATTCAGGGAAGGTTTCTCTGAGGAAGTGACGTCTGAGTGAGATCTGAGAGTTGACTAGAAATTAATCAAAGTTGGGTGATCAGAGGGAAAGGAGGGAAGAGATGCAGAGTGACAAGAATGTTTTATTTTGGGAAACCTCAGCCTCTGTGTTGCTGAATGGGGAAACCACAGTGCATTCTACCCATTCTACCCACAGATGATGACTATATGCCCTGACACAGGAAAATATCCTGACTTGGCATGATCAGCTCACTCATGCATATCATTTCCTATGTGCATTGCAGTCTTTTCCTCAGGTTTCTTTCAGAAATTTTAGAACTGTCTTGAAAATTTAATATATTCTTGTTGTGTCATAATTTTGTCTCCTGTATCTGACCTCAGCTTAAAATTCTTCTTTCCAACCACTGTTAACAAGAGAGTGCAATGGAGGTTTAACTAAGCTACACAATCTAAGATTACTGGTGGTAGGCAGGATTCCATACCTCAATATATCTGCATTTCACAGGAGCTAGAATCAAACTCTCTTTAAACACTGAGTCAGTTTCACCAGAGATGCACATATTGTGCCCAACAAAACCAACGACAGAAAACTGAACACTGAAATTGTTCCCATTCTCTGAAAGAAACTTTTTCTTGGTCAAGCAGCTTTTAAAAGCATGACCTAGAATTTCTTTCCCTGCTGGTTTTTTTTTTTTTAATTTTCTTCCATTTATTTTGTACATTTCAACAATTTCTAAGCTGGCTACAGATCCTGAATTAACAATTGGGAACATTTTTATAAGTTTCAGTTAAGAGCTTATGAACCATTATGTAGCTCAGCAAGAAAGTTCATGACAGAGATGTACAATTACTTTTCCACTGGAGTTCCATTTTTCTCTTCCTTCTTTCCAGCTAAAGGTAAAAAGGCTCTTAAGGTCATCAAATGAAAGAATGTTCTGTCTCTCAAAAGAAGAGGTTCTCAGTAAACCAAAATGTTCCAGTGAAAAGCACTTTCTGGGAAAAATGGTATGAAATTGTTGAAACCATGTTTCATATTTGGTTCAGGTCCCTCCCAGATAGTGTTCTTTTTTCATAAAGCTGGGGAGGCAAGCATGTTAAAGCTAGAAAAGCAAGAATATCTGCTGGAATCACACTGAAAAACCTGCCAGGTTATGATGCTGTTTCCCTTTTATTTCTGTTTGAACTGCAATAAAGCTGGCACTTTCAAAACACAAAAGCCAAGTTCCTGCTGTGACTTCCCAAAGTGCTTCTCAAAATACCCGTGCAGCAGCTGACACATAAAAAAATGTACATGAATGTCTGGCTGGCTTCCCAGAACCTTTCTGAAAGCACACAGCCCTATTTTCAGGTAGGTTTGGTTTATGATGCTCTGCAGTCTGTTTCCTAAGAATCCTGATATTCCCACGTAGCTTGAAGCTGTGCTGTAGCCTGACTCATGGTCCTGGACTCAGGAATGTCCACAGGCGGTCAGGATTGCTTCCCCATCCTAGAGTTAGTCAGGGAAGGTGGGTTGAGTCCTTGGGAGCCATCAAGAGTCCAGGATTCTATCATGGTTCTGCTAAGTTGATGTTTAATGATGGTCTTTTATTAAATGCCAGTTTCCTCATCATAAAATGAACAGATGAACATACAGATGACAAATGTAGAAGTATAACACAGTTGTCAAGCATGTGTGCTCAGTCACTCAGCCATGTCCAACTCTTTGTGACCCCCAGGGACTGTAGCCTGCCAGGTTCCTCTGTCCATGGGATATTCCCAGCAAGAAAACTGGAGTGGGTCTCCATTAAAGACCTGCCTGGTTGATGCCATGGGCATCTGGGCACCAGGAAGACTTTATTCAGGCCAAGTTTCTATCAGTTCCAATAACTTGAAGGAAGCTTTCAATCAAAGGTTTAAGAATACATCACAAGGATTAGGGGGGCGGGGCTAAGATGGCGGAGGAATAGGAAGGGGAGACCACTCTCTCCTCCACAAATTTATCGAAAGAACATCTGAACGCTGACCAAACTTCACAAAACTACTTCTGAAGGCTGGCAGAGGACGTCAGGCTTCCACAAAGACAGCACATTATCTTCAAAAGAGGTAGGAGAAATTATAAAAGATAAAAAGAGAGACAAAAGAGTTAGGGACGGAGACCTGTCCCGGGGAGGGAGTCGTAAAAGAGGAGGAATTTCCAAGCACCAGGAAACCCTCTCACCGGCGGGTGTGGGGGAAGATTTCTTATCTCGGAGGGCAACGTAACTGGGAGGAAAAAATAAATAAAATCCACAGATTACGTGCCTAAAGCAACTCCCAGCCAAGAACCCCAGACGCTCGCATCATCCGCCACCAGCAAGTGGGGGCTGAACGGAGAGGAGCGGGCGGCACTGCCTAGGGTAAGGACCGGGCCGAGTGCCCCGAGGGCAATCTGAGGGAGCTAACGTGAGATAGTGGCCTAAACTGTGGGACAGCCAGAGAGAGACAACTATCCCGCGAAAAGCCCAACTCTAGGGCACTGCGGGCCCGCTCACAGAACAAAGGACTGAGCGATACCAGAGGAGAGCTAGCCGGCTGCGGACCGCCCCATCCCCCGCCGGATACAGCAGGCAGGCGGGGCCAGCCAGAGCCGGAAAGGGGCAAACTCGGCCCCAGAGAGGGCACCCCCTACCAAACTGCAAACAGGCTCCCAGTTTCTAAGCAAAGACTGCCTGAGATCCCAAAGGGTCGACAGCCGCCGGGAGGGTCGCAGCCAGAGACCAGCTCCCCAGAACCGACACAAAGCACACCGGAGCCGGGCGCGCCCGTAAACCGAGGCGGGGACCAGGGAGGTGATAAGCCGCACCGCCCCAACAGTGGGGAGCGTGCTCGCCAAACTCCTGGCCGCCTGAGCAGCTCCGACCGGGAAAGGCACAAGCCGTGGGCGAAACCGAGTCTGCGCCTTTGTGGAGTAACCGGGAGCCTGAACCTGAGCGGCTTAGACCTGGGAAGTGCACGCATCTCAGGGCCCACTCCCCTGCCCACTCCCCGACGGAGTAACCTGAAGCCTGAGCAGGGTAGACGGGGAAAGCACCCACGCCGTGAGCGGGGGCGAACCCAGTGCAGCCGAGACACTGCGAGCTCACCACACACACGCCAGATTCGCAGTGTTCCTTCCTCCCCACAGCACGATTGAACAAGCGAACCTAAAGAGATCACCTCCACCGCTTTGTTGCAGGGCGGAAATTAGATACTGAAGAGATCTCCAAACAGAAGCCAAATAAACAGAGGGAAGCGCTTTGGAAGGGACAGGCCAACAGATTAAAATCCCTGTAGTTAATACCGACTGCATTGAAAAGGACCTGTAGATCTTGAAAAGTATAAGCAGGAGTAAGGATCTATCTGAAACTGAGCAGACCCCACACTGCTCACAACAGCTCCAGAGAAAGTCCGGGATATATATTTTTTTACTATTATTATTATTATTTTTTTAATTAAAAAAATTTTTTTTCTCTTCTTTCCTTTTTCTTCAAGTCCTCTATCAAGCCTTTAACTTTCATTTTCATAACCCACTATTAACTTGCAAAAAAAAAAAAAAACCCTATTTTTGAAGCAAACTACATACGTATATCTTATACCTTTTGTATTTTCTTTTTCTACTGTTTTTTTCTGTTTTACTTTTTTTTACTGTTTCTTTTTTTACTGTTTTACTGTTTTTTTTTCTTTTTACACTGTTTCCTTTTTTCATTTTTTTTTATATTGTAAGTTTTATAAGAGTCTAACCTCTACTCTAGATTTTTAATCTTTGTTTTACATATTTGATATCAATTTTGTACATTTAAGAACCCAATCTTTAGGACCCATTTTTACTCAGGAGTGTGATCACTGGCCTGATTACTCTCTCCCCCTATTGATGCTCTTTCTTCTCCCCCAGGGAACCTCTATCTCCCACCCTCCTCCTTCTCTTCTCAACCCAAATCTGTGAATCTCTGAGGGTGACCTGGGTACTGGAGAACACTTCAGGAACAGGATACTGCCCAGATCTCTCTCTCCCCTCTTGATTCCTCCCTTTCTACTCATGCTCACCTCTATTACCTTCCTCCCCCCTCTCTATGTATCTCTGTGAACCACTCTGAGGGTTCCAAACTGTGGAAAGCACAGAGGGAAGTGCTTACTGGCTAGATTGCTCTCTCCACATTTGAATTCCCCTCTTCCCCTCCTGGTCACCTCAACCCACCCCCCCCACCTCATCTCTCCATGTAACTCAGTGAACCTTTCTGGGTATCCCTCACTGTGGAGAATCTTTTCACCATTAACCTAAAAGTTTTATTATTGATGCTGTATGGAAGGAGAAGTCTTGAGGCTACTGCAAGAATAAGACTGAAAGCCAGGGGAAACATTAATTAATAAGAGACCATCCAATAGCCTCCACATATACACTGAAACCAAGCTCCACCCAAGAGCCAATAAGTTCCAGAGCAAGACATACCACGCAAATTCTACAGCAACGCAGGAACATAGACCTGAGCATCAATATACAGGTTGCCCAGAGGCACACCAAATCCATAGACATCTCAAAAATTAATACTGGTCACTCCATTGCACTCTAGAGAGCAGAAATCCAGCTCCACCCACCAGAACATGGACACAAGCTCCCCCAACCAGGAAGCCTTGACAAGCCACCTGTCCAACCCCAACCACAGTGAGAAACCTCCACAATAAAGAGGAACTTCATACTACCAGAATACAGAAGGGCCACGCCTAACACAGCAATCTAAACAAGATGAAAAGGCAGAGAAATACTCAGCAAGTAAAGGAAAATGAGAAATGCCCACAAAACCAAACAAAAGAGGAGGAGATAGGGAATCTATCTGAAAAAGAATTTAGAATAATAATAATAAAAATGATCCAAAATCTTGAAAGCAAAATGGAGTTACAGACAAATAGCTTGGAGACAAAGATTGAGAAGATGCAAGAAATGTTTATTAAGGACTTAGAAGAAATAAAAAGGAGTCAATATAGAATGAATAATGAAATAAAGGAGATAAAAGACACTCTGGAGGGAACCAACAGTAGAATAACGGAGGCAGAAGATAGGATAAGTGAGGTAGAAGATAGAATGATGGAAATAAACGAAGCAGAGAGGAAAAAAGAAAAAAGAATCAAAAGAAATGAGGAAAACCTCAGGGACCTCTGGGACAATATGAAACGCCCCAACATTCGAATCATAGGAGTCCCAGAAGAAGAAGATAAAAGGAAAGGCCATGAAAAAATACTCGAGGAGATAATAGTTGAAAATTTCCCTAAAATGAGGAAAGAAATAGTCACAGAAGTCCAAGAAACCCAGAGAGTTCCAAACAGGATAAACCCAAGGCGAAACACCCCAAGACACATATTAATCAAATTAACAAAGATCAAACACAAAGAACAAATATTAAAAGCAGCAAGGGAAAAACAACAAATAACACACAAGGGGATCCCCATAAGGATAACAGCTGATCTTTCAATAGAAACCCTTCAGGCTAGAAGGGAATGGCAGGACATACTTAAAGTAATGAAGGAGAATAATCTACAACCCAGATTACTGTACCCAGCAAGGATCTCATTCAGATATGAAGGAGAATTCAAAAGCTTTACAGACAAGCAAGAGCTGAGGGAATTCAGCACCACCAAACCAGCTCTCCAACAAATGCTAAAGGATCTTCTCTAAACAGGAAACACAGAAAGGATGTTTCAACACGAACTCAAAACAACAAAGTAAATGGCAACGGGATCATACTTATCAATAATTACCTTAAATGTAAATGGGTTGAATGCCCCAACCAAAAGACAAAGGCTTGCTGAATGGATACAAAAACAAGACCCCTATATATGCTGTCTACAAGAGACCCACCTCAAAACTAGGGACACACATAGGCTGAAAGTGAAGGGATGGAAAAACATATTGCATGCAAACGGAGACCAAAAGAAAGCAGGAGTCGCAATACTCATTTCAGATAAAATAGACTTTAAAATAAAGGATGTGAAAAGGGACAAAGAAGGACACTACATAAAGATCAAAGGATCAATCCAAGAAGAAGATGTAACAATCATAAATATATATGCACCCAACAAAGGAGCACCACAATATATAAGGCAAATACTAACAAGTATGAAAGGGGAAATTAACAATAACACAATAATAGTGGGAGACTTTAATACTCCACTCACGCATATGGATAGATCAACTAAACAGAAAATTAACAAGGAAACACAAACTTTAAATGATACAATAGACAAATTAGATTTAATTGATATTTACAGGACTTTCCACCCCCAAACAATCAATTTTACCTTTTTCTCAAGTGCACATGGAACTTTCTCCAGGATAGATCACATCCTGGGCCATAAATCTAGCCTTGGTAAATTCAAAAAAATTGAAATCATCCCAGCCATCTTCTCTGACCACAATGCAGTAAGATTAGACCTCAATTACAGGAAACAAACTATTAAAAATTCCAACATATGGAGGCTAAACAATACGCTTCTGAATAACCAACAAATCACAGAAGAAATCAAAAAAGAAATAAAATTATGCATAGAAACGAATGAAAATGAAAACACAACAACCCAAAACCTATGGGACACTGTAAAAGCAATGGTAAGGGGAAGGTTCATAGCAATACAGGCGTACCTCAAGAAACAAGAAAAAAATCAAATAAATCAACTAACTCTACACCTAAAGCAACTAGAGAAGGAAGAAATGAAAAATCCCAGGGTCAGTAGAAGGAAAGAAATCTTGAAAATTAGGGCAGAAATAAATGCAAAAGAAACAAAAGAGACCATAGCAAAAATCAACAACACTAAAAGCTGGTTTTTCGAGAAGATAAACAAAATTGACAAGCCATTAGCCAGACTCATCAAGAAACAAAGAGAGAAGAATCAGATCAACAAAATTAGAAATGAAAATGGAGAGATCACAACAGACTCCACAGAAATACAAAGGATCATAAGAGACTACTACCAACAGCTATATGCCAATAAAATGGACAACTTGGAAGAAATGGACAAATTCTTAGAAAAGTATAACTTTCCAAAACTGAACCAGGAAGAAATAGAAGATCTTAACAGACCCATCACAAGCACGGAAATCGAAACTGTAATCAGAAATCTTCCAGCAAACAAAAGCCCAGGACCAGACGGCTTCACAGCGGAATTCTACCAAAAATTTAGAGAAGAGCTAACACCTATCCTACTCAAACTCTTCCAGAAAATTGCAGAAGATGGTAAACTTCCAAACTCATTCTATGAGGCCACCATCACCCTAATTCCAAAACCAGACAAAGATGTCACAAAAAAGGAAAACTACAGGCCAATATCACTGATGAACATAGATGCAAAAATCCTTAATAAAATTCTAGCAAACAGAATCCAACATCATATTAAAAAGACCATACATCATGACCAAGTGGGCTTTATCCCAGGAATGCAAGGTTTCTTTAACATCCGCAAATCAATCAATGTAATACACCACATTAACAAATTGAAAGAAAAAAACCATATGGTTATCTCAATAGATGCAGAAAAAGCCTTTGACAAAATTCAGCATTCATTTATGATAAAAACCCTCCAGAAAGCAGGAATAGAAGGAACATATCTCAACATAATAAAAGCTATATATGACAAACCCACAGTAAACATTATCCTCAATGGTGAAAAATTGAAAGCATTTCCCCTAAAGTCAGGAACAAGGCAAGGATGCCCACTTTCACCACTACTATTCAACATAGTTTTGGAAGTTTTGGCCACAGCAATCAGAGCTGAAAAAGAAATAAAAGGAATACAGATAGGAAAAGAAGAAGTAAAACTCTCACTGTTTGCAGATGACATGATCCTATACATAGAAAACCCTAAAGACTCTACTAGAAAATTACTAGAGTTGATCAATGAATATAGTAAAGTTGCAGGATATAAAATTAACACACAGAAATCCCTTGCATTCCTATACTCCAATAATGAGAAAACAGAAAGAGAAATTAAGGAAACAATACCATTCACCATTGCAACAAAAAGAATAAAATACTTAGGAATATATCTACCTAAAGAAACAAAAGACTTATATATAGAAAACTATAAAACACTGATGCAAGAAATCAAAGAGGACACAAACAGATGGAGAAATATACCGTGTTCATGGATTGGAAGAATTAATATAGTGAAAATGAGTATACTACCCAAAGCAATCTATAGATTCAATGCAATCCCTATCAAGCTACCAATGGTATTTTTCACAGAACTAGAACAAATCATCTCACAATTTGTATGGAAATATAAGAAACCTCGAATAGCCAAAGCAATCTTGAGGAAGAAGAATGGAACTGGAGGAATCAACCTGCCTGACTTCAGGCTCTACTACAAAGCCACAGTCATCAAGACAGTATGGTACTGGCACAAAGATAGAAATATAGATCAATGGAACAAAATAGAAAGCCCAGAGATAAACCCACACACATATGGACACCTTATCTTCGACAAAGGAGGCAAGAATATACAATGGAGAAAAGACAATCTCTTTAACAAGTGGTGCTGGGAAAACTGGTCAACCACTTGTAAAAGAATGAAACTAGAACGCTTCCTAACACCGTACACAAAAATAAACTCAAAATGGATTAAAGATCTAAACGTAAGACCAGAAACTATAAAACTCCTAGAGGAAAACATAGGCAAAACACTCTCCGACATAAATTACAGCAGGATCCTCCATGACCCACCTCCCAGAATATTGGAAATAAAAGCAAAAATAAACAAATGGGACTTAATTATAATTAAAAGCTTTTGCACAACAAAGGAAACTATAAGCAAGGTGAAAAGACAGCCTTCAGAATGGGAGAAAATAATAGCAAACGAAGCAACAGACAAACAATTAATCTCAAAAATATACAAGCAACTTCTGCAGCTGAATTCCAGAAAAATAAACGACCCAATCAAAAAATGGGCCAAAGAACTAAACAGACATTTCTCCAAAGAAGACATACAGATGGCTAACAAACACATGAAAAGATGCTCAACATCACTCATTATTAGAGAAATGCAAATCAAAACCACAACGAGGTATCATTTCACACCAGTCAGAATGGCTGCTATCCAAAAGTCTACAAGCAATAAATGCTGGAGAGGGTGTGGAGAAAAGGGAACCCTCTTACACTGTTGGTGGGAATGCAAACTAGTACAGCCACTATGGAGAACAGTGTGGAGATTCCTTTAAAAACTGGGAATAGAACTGCCATATGACCCAGCAATCCCACTGCTGGGCATACACACCGAGGAAACCAGAATTGAAAGAGACACGTGTACCCCAATGTTCATCGCAGCACTGTTTACAATAGCCAGGACATGGAAGCAACCTAGATGTCCATCAGCAGACGAATGGATAAGGAAGCTGTGGTACATATACACAATGGAATATTACTCAGCCATTAAAAAAAATACATTTGAATCGGTTCTACTGAGATGGATGAAACTGGAGCCCATTATACAGAGTGAAGTAAGCCAGAAAGAAAAACAACAATACAGTATACTAATGCATATATATGGAATTTGAAAGATGGTAATGATAACCCTATATGCGAGACAGAATAAGAGACACAGATGCATAGAACAATTTTATGGACTCTGAGGGAGAAGGTGAGGGTGGGACGTTCTGGGAGAATAGCATTGAAACATGTATATTATCATATGTGAAACAGAACACCATTCCATGTTCGATGCATGAGACAAGGGCTCAGGGCCGGGGCAATGGGATGACCCAGAGGGATGGGATGGGGAGGGAGGTGGGTAGGGGGTCCAGGAAGGGGAACATATGTAAACCCATGGCTGATTCATGTCAATGTATGGCAAAAACTATTACAATATTGTAAAGTAATTAGCCCCCAACTAAAATAAATAAATTTATAAAAAAAAAAAAAGAATACATCACAAGGATTAGTTGAGAATGAATGAGAACCACATGTACATTACAGTTCTATGCATTGACATATACACATGGGGTTTCTGACACCACGGTGTCTGGATTTCAGTTTCTCCTCTATAAGGAACTTGATGTAAAAGAAACTAGACTCTACCTCTTCCTGTTTTTCTCAAACTTAGGCCACTTTTGAGTTTCTAACACGTGTTATTAGTCAAAAATTTCCCCATATATGACATTCTGACATGGGAATTTCTAAATAATAAATTCTGTAAAATACCAGCTACCCACGTTGTTGATTAGTCTTCCAAAAACTTCATTTTCTGCTCAGTGCAGCCACTCTCTCTGCTAACAGCTAATATTTGCTGAACTGCTGGTGCAAACCTAGGTCACTTCACTTAATGATCACAACTCCATGAAGTAGGGATAATAATTATTCCATTTTACAGATATGCAAACTGAGGCTCAGAGATTTTGACTAACTTGTCCAGGATCTCACAGCTAGGATATGACTAACAAGTCTGATTCTAGGACCAAAAAGCTGAACTATTTTCCTGAACTAACCTGTGGCCTTTTAAGCTTTCTGCGCTTCTTCCTGGGTTCTACTCTCTTTACTTTCTGAGTGATGTTTTGACAAGCAATGAGTTAAAACTACTTTTTTTCTTGTGTGTGTAAGAAGTATACCTTTCTGATTTGGAGAAGGAAATGGCAACCCCCTCTAGTGTTCTTGCCTGGCGAATCCCATGGACAGAGGAGCCTGTCAGGCTACAGTCCATCGGGTCGCAAAGAGTTGGGTATGACTTAGTGACTAAACAACAAGAACAATAACTTTCTGATTAGGGGAACAACTGAAAATAAATTCCCCCATTGTTGATCCTGTGCAACGTCATAACTGTCTTCCCTTCCTGAAGCAACAGCTACTATTTAACCTTTCAACACCAGTTAACATGCAAGCATAAAATACTATATATGTATATTGCAGTCATTTTCAAAGTGGAAGTACATCCCATCAGGGGCTTTCCATATGTATGCCTCTTTTTGATTTATTAACCTTCAAACGTCCTGTAGTTTTTGATAAGCCCCTGAGTTAGAAATACCCTCTGGGTTGAGCCCTGTAACTAATGGGAGTGTGCATCCTCTGTGTTGGGGCAGAAGAAGGTGGAGGTCCCCTGATATGTAGCAAATCTTCCCATCACCATCAGCAGGAAATACAGACTTTCACATAGTCTAGAAGGAGAGTGTGCTTATTCACCGAAGTCTATGAACACAGTGCCAAGGTTCTCAGCAATTTTTATGAGCCTACAAAAATGTTTGGAACTAGAAAAACAACTAATGGCCCCAAAATATGAACAGGAAACTGCAAAATGAAAAAGAATACATTTAAGTGAGTGTCTAAACACAGCAATGGTCTCAAGCCTTTGTATTTCATATTTTCACTACACATGAAAACAATTTATGAGTTAGATTTATTTCTTAGTATGTAAAATGACTGCCTAGCAATCACAGCTCACTGTAAATTAAATGACTTAATTACTGTCTCTGAGGGACTTCCCTGTAGCTTATATGGTAAAATATCTGCTTGCAATGCAGGAGATCCAGGTTCGATCCCTGGGTTGGGAAGATCTTCTGGAGAAGGGAATGGCAACCCACTTCAGTATTCTTGCCTGGAGAACTCCATGGGCAGGGGAGCCTGGTGGGTACACTCCATGGGGTCACAAAGAGTCAGACACGACTGAGCAACTAACACGAGGATGACTGTCTCTGAAATTATCTTGTTTATTTTTTCCCTTGCTTATTATCTATCATCTTCTACTAGAATACCAGCTCTACAGGAACAGGGACCTAGGCTTTCTTTTTAATTTTTGCATTTCCATTGTCTGGGCCGGGTCTAGTGTACTTATGATATACTCAGAAAATATTTGTTGATGAACGAAACACACACACACACACACACACAAAGACATGTACACAAGATTAGTTACTATATGATACCCTATACCTGCTGCTGCTGCTGCTGCTGCTAAGTCGCTTCAGTCGTGTCCGACTCTTAGCTACCTCATGGACTGTAGCCTAGCAGGCTCCTCTGTCCATGGGATTTTCCAGGCAAGAGTACTGGAGTGGGTTGCCATTTCCTTCTCCAACCCTATACCTAGGAGGTAGTATATTTCTACTTAGAGTAGGTGGTAAGTGAATTAGCTTGTCTGAGGGCAGGATAACCCTGGAGAGACTAGGAATACAATGGAAAAGAAAATAAAGTCGTTCCTGGAACCCCCAGTTGGGATGTCATGTTAATCCCACAGTGCCATGTATCACAAAGGGGCTTGGGAGACTGAGTGACAGTTACAAGCTGTTTTTTTCTTTTTCTCCCACGTGCACACAGTTAATCGTGTGCTGCACCAGCTAGGGGACTTCCCTGGTGGCTCAGACGGTAAAGCATCTGCCTATAATGCTGGAGACCGGGGTTCAATCCTTGGATCGGGAAGATCTCCTGGAGAAGGAAATGGCAACCCACTCCAGTATTCTTGCCTGGAAAATCCCATGGGCAGTGGAACCTGGTAGGCTACAGTCCATGGGGTCACGCACCAGCTAGGGTAATTCTGAAACTTTGGTGATGCCATGTGGATTAGTATGTAAATGGGTCCACTCCTGGCAGTGCATAAACAGCAAGATTTCATCGTGTAACAGGCAGAGTGAACTTTGAAGCACATGCTATTTGGAACACTGGGCTGTTTTGTTTGTTTGTTTGTTTTTTTAACTGGGGAAACAGTCACTTTTACAGCAACAAGGCAGATCCTGGGAGGGTGGCTGAACTTCAGGGTACTGTCACAATGCACAGAAGTGCCTCGTTGTTTGGCTACCTAACCCTTTGCCCAGATAGCAACCTCTTGGCTTTCTCAGGTCTCATGTTGTTTTCCTCAGCTGCTCTCTTTCTTCAGAGCTAACATCTCTTTCATGCCCTTGTTCAGAACCAAATCTTTTTATTCCAGTATGTCCACTGAATCAAGCCTCCAGATGGCCCAGCCTGTCCTTGCTTCTCCCCTGCCTTCCCCATCTACTCACAGACCCAGGAGATTCACCCCTAGAATTATCTTCTGGAAATGGTATTACTAAGCAGAGACAGCCTTCACAGAAGACGGGGAGAAAACTACAATGAGTGTTAGGGTTTTTTTAGGAACTATTTCACATTTGCTTCTAAAAATATAATATAAAAATTGATTTTGAATATCAATAGGGCAAGTCAATTTACAATTGTCTGAAGTTTTCAACAAAACTTAAGTCATTTGAGAATTTGACAGTATTTGGACATAAGTTAAAATCTGAAATTGAGGTTTGGGGAAATTTAGTTTGAGTAATTATTAATTTAAATCTTCGGGGGGGGAAGAATAGCTCAGAATTTAAGTAAAATATGGAAAAATGCTCATTAGTTCTAAGTTTATCTGAACTTTTGATCCTAAGAAATTAAGTTTTGTTATTCACTATGTCAGACTTCGACAAGCTTTCATCAGATTTTTAATCAGAAAATAATATTTATCCTTATTCAAGAACTAAATTTCTTCCTAAAAGAACCTAAACATGATTGAGATTGTTTCATATGAATATGTGCATATATATATATATATATATATATATATATTTAACAGAAGACAGTAATAGCAAGATTACTTCTGGGAAAAAATGCTTAAATGGTTTACAGCTTGGAAGAATATTTTATGTAAATTAAATCTACTTGCCTATGGCCAAAGAATAAAATTGGGCAGTAGAAAATTTCCCAGAGGATAGGGGTAAAAAATATTTTCTAATGATATTTTGAAACCTAATAAGTATATAGATGGATAACAACAAAACATGTCTTGGTAACCTCTTTAAAAATGACTCTAACTTTTGGTAGGGGTGATTTAGGGCTTGTTGGGATTTGGGACTTTTAGCCTGTTAAATGATTTGAATAATGATTTGGCTATAATGCTTAATTCCCCATCGCTCTGTAATAAAATATGCATTTTCAGTGTTCAAACTGCATTTTGGTCTATCAGCTCTTAAAGTGACAAATATCATTTCTAACTTGATGGACAACCAAAATCTGATGCTCTTTAGGGGAACATCATATATGAAAAGAAGGCAAAAATAAAGTTTTAAAACTTTCTGGACTTTTTGCAAAGATGTTTGAATGAGCTGAGACAAAAGAGCTGATTTTAACCTTGGGCCCGTCTGCAATGTAGGGAAATCTTGGGAAGGCACTTAAACTCTCTGGGCTTCATCTGTAAAATGGGATGCTCCTATTTTAACCCACCTCACAGTAAAAATAAAAACAAAGCACTATACATGGTGAAGGAAACCAGAATACATTACCCAAAATATGCTGCTTTGGTGTACTAATTTTCTTGATATAAAGGCACTTAAAAACCAGCAGGGGTAAGAAAGACACTCTGACTTTCCTTTTTCTTCCTGAAAGCAGGAGAAAAAACTATCAAATGAAAGGTATCCTCCCTGTACCAGGAGCAAAGAAGACATTCTTATCACCAGAGATGGGGAATCTGGGGCTGAAAAATCCATATAAACACATCTTGTTAAATTCACCCTTTTCTTCCTAGTTGCTTCTTCATCACTTGCTATTGTTGTTTAGTTGCCAAGTCATGTCCGACTCTTGTGACCCCATGGACTGTAGCCTGCCAGGTTCCTCTGTCTGTGAGATTTCCTAGGTAAGGATACTGGAGTGAGTTGCCATTCCCTTCTCCAGGGGATCTTCCCGACCCAGGGACTGAACCCATGTCTCCTGCATTGCAGGTGGATTCTTTACTGCTGAACCACCTGGGAAGCACTCATCATTTGCTACCCCTAGCCCAAATCCCCTATCTTGCAAATTCTTCACAAATTTATCATTTCTTTGTCTAAGGTATAGAAGAGCTTCCTGCTCTGGTTACTTCTTTTTGCTTTATTCTCTTGTGAAGTTTCCCCTGTTCATGTAAAACTTTAATAAAATTTGTATGCTTTTCTCCTGTTAATCTATTTTCTGTCAGTTTATTTCTTAGGCTCAGCTGGAGACTCTAAGAGATGGTGGAGAATTTTTTCCTACTAAGAACATGCCTTGAAAAACATAAATGCTGAATGCAGAGTTCCAAAGAATAGCAAGGAGAGATAAGAAAGCCTTCCTCAGCGATGAATGCAAAGAAATAGAGGAAAACAACAGATTGGGAAAGACTAGAGATCTCTTCAAGAAAATTAGAGATAACAAAGGAACATTTCATGCAAAGATAGGCTCGATAAGGGACAGAAATGGCATGGACCTAACAGAAGCAGAAGATATTAAGAAGAGGTGGCAAGAATACACAGAAGAACTGTACAAAAAAGATCTTCACGACCCAGATAATCACAATGGTGTGATCACTCGCCTAGAGCCAGACATCCTGGAATGTGAAGTCAAGTGGGCCTTAGAAAGCATCACTACGAACAAAGCTAGTGGAGGTGATGGAGTTCCAGTTGAGCTATTTCAAATCCTGAAGATGATGCTGTGAAACTGCTGCACTCGATATGCCAGCAAATTTGGGAAACTCAGCAGTGGCCACAGGACTGGAAAAGGTCAGTTTTCGTTCCAATCGCAAAGAAAGGCAATGCCAAAGAATGCTCAAACTACCGCACAATTGCACTCATTTCATATGCTAATAAAGTAATGCTCAAAATTCTCCAAGCCAGGCTTCAGCAATACGTCAACCGTGAACTTCCAGATGTTCAAGCTGGTTTTAGAAAAGGCGGAGGAACCAGAGATCAAATTACCAACATCCGCTGGATCATCGAAAAAGCAAGAGAGTTCCAGAAAAACATCTATTTCTGCTTTATTGACTATGCCAAAGCCTTTGACTGTGTGGATCACAATAAACTGTGGAACATTCTGAAAGAGATGGGAATACCAGACCATCTGACCTGTCTCTTGAGAAACCTGTATGCAGGTCAGGAAGCAACGGTTAGAACTGGACATGGAACAACAGACTGGTTCAAATAGGAAAAGGAGTACGTCAAGGCTGTATATTGTCACTCTGCTTATTTAACTTATATGCAGAGTACAGTATGAGAAACGCTGGGCTGGAAGAAACACAAGCTGGAATCAAGATTGCCGGGAGAAATATCAGTAACCTCAGATATGCAGATGACACCACCCTTATGGCAGAAAGTGAAGAAGAACTGAAGAGCCTCTTGATGAAAGTGAGAGAGGAGAGTGAAAAAGTTGGCTTCAAGCTCAACATTCAGAAAACTAAGATCATGGCATCTGGTCCCATCACTTCATGGGAAATAGATGGGGAAACAGTGGAAACAGTGTCAGACTTTATTTTTGGGGGGCTCCAAAATCACTGCTGATAGTGATTGCAGCCATGAAATTAAAAGACGCTTACTCCTTGGAAGGAAGGTTATGGCCAACCTAGATAGCATATTTAAAAGCAGAGACATTACTTTGCCAACAAAAGTCCGTCTAGTCAAGGCTATGGTTTTTCCAGTGGTCATGTATGGATGTGAGAGTTGGATGGTGAAGAAAGCTGAGCGCCGCAGAATTGATGCTTTTGAACTGTGGTGTTGGAGAAGACTCTTGAGAGTCCCTTGGACTGCAAGGAGATCCAATCAATCCATCCTAAAGGAGATCAATCCTGGGTGTTCATTGGAAGGACTGATGTTGAAGCTGAAACTCCAATACTTTGGCCACCTCATGCAAAGAGTTGACTCACTGGAAATGACCCTAATGCTGGGTAGAATTGGGGGCAGAAGGAGAAAGGGACGACAGAGGATGAGATGGTTGGATGGCATCACTGACTCGATGAACATGGGTTTGGGTATACTCCGGGAGTTGGTGATGGACAGAGAGGCCTGGCGTGCTGCCATTCATGGGGTCACAAAGAGTCAGACACGACTGAGTGACTGAACTGAACTGATAAAGCCAAATTAAGTTATGAAGTTGAACCACATGGAACTGCCATTTTTCCAGGTGACAGTGGTCCAACAATTCTAAGATAAAGTTTATTATATTTTTGCTAAACCATATATGTGTTAATACCAAACAGTAAAAGAAAAAAAATGGGACAGTGGTATTGGACAAAATATCAACTTTAGGAACCTGGTAAAGTGCTTAACTTTCAACAATTCTATCAACAAAACATGAAGAAAACATGATCAAGCATCTTTTTTTTGTGCCATACTCTGCTGAGTACTAATGATATAAAATGATAAGAGAGCAAGTTTCTGCCCTGAAGGAATTTGAATAAGTGCTAGTAATAAAATATATCAAAATCTTCTTTTAGCCAAGTTGAA
This sequence comes from Giraffa tippelskirchi, assembly GCF_054371585.1. Classification (NCBI taxonomy): domain Eukaryota; kingdom Metazoa; phylum Chordata; class Mammalia; order Artiodactyla; family Giraffidae; genus Giraffa; species Giraffa tippelskirchi. The sequence continues at coordinate 123,944,567 of NC_137276.1, read as the reverse complement.
CGTACCTTTCTGAAAAATCTGAAGTTTAATATGAAGCAGTTGAATTTGGGCAGTTAAAGGGGCATCTTCGCAACACAGAGCCTTAACAGCTGAGACTGGGATGACACAACCCGGACACTGATCTCTGTATTGTTGGCCTTGGAGACTCCCAGCACTCTTTCTGGTTCTTCTTTCTGCAGTCCCTGGAAATAAACCCTACGTTCAAGTGTGGAACTAACTCGGGTACTAGGAATGACCTTAGGTCGCCTCTAGCAGTTTATGTAACTGCCAACTCAAAGATAGTCAATTTAATTACTCCCCTGGGTTTTTCCTGTCTCCACCCTCTATGACATGGATTAGAAAAGGCAAATACTGGGTTGGTCAAAAGGTTCATTTGCGGTTTTCTGGACAATGTTATAGAAAAACCTGAATGAATCTTTTGGCCAACCTGATACTTTTCATCAGTTTTCAATGGTGGGGGAAACTTGATATGGAATTTGATATCAGTAAAATGACTAACTGGAGAAATTTTGTGGTAAGTTGTATCAAAAAATCAAACAGCTAAATGTTCCTTTTCATATCCATCAGTGCCCATCAGTGAAGACTGATCAGGGTCCTAGGTGTCATCCGATGATACAATTCTTATGTAGTTTTAAAAAAGCTCTTGAGCATTGCAAAAAGACTCACATGTAATCACTTTATTTTATATCCAGAAATATATGTTAAGTGTCAGAAACCAGCTCTGATAAAGGGTGAGGCGTCTCTTTTTATTTGCTATTTGTAGGAAGAGGCAGAGGTTAGTATAGCATTTTTTTCTGAATTCACCACAACGTGGCACTCTAATAATTTCTGTACCTCGGGATGTTTCTAGTTGATGGAGATGCCTTCAAAATATTGGACTTTTAGCAGGAAATCTCTGCCTGAAAATGTGAGTCATTCTCAAAGATCTCCACTTATGAAGTCATGGAGGGTCCAACTAAGTATTCAGGCTCCATTTACAAGCTGCTTGAAAACATAGCTGCTTGATTCCTTAGCATTATAATTTTTGTTCCTTTCCTAAAAGCACTCAGGAATAAGAAAAATAAAAATCTTACTGAAATGACTGTAGAAAGAAATCTCAACATAAGTATGTGAAACAGAGGTGTGTTATGGAGCAATGCTTTTTTGTTCATGGAAGACACTAAAGTACACAGAGAGAGGGAAATTTACTTCAAAGATGGGAAAATACATCAGTTTTACTCCAGCAATTTTAATAAATTATCACTAGACAACATGTTTTCCTGATGTCTGTAGGCTCAAATAGTGGCCTCTTCATGACCTGTAGGACTGAGATCGTTCATCACATTTTTTAGGGAGAGTTAATTCCAAGAGGCTGGGAAGCACCCAAGGCAGTATATGAAAGCTCAGCTTATTGGCACTTTGACTAACCTAACATGAAAGCAATTTACGAACATATTAAATACTGATTCTGAGGACAGACTTAAACCTAAAATGAAGACTCACCAATGGTAGTAAGTAGTCAACATTCCTCTTTCCTGACCATGTTATTACCTTCATTGCAAAGGCATTTCTGATTCTCCCTTCTTCCTTTCCCCCTCATATTTACATTTATATAAAAATGAAATAGTAAGGAGTGAGAAACCTGAGGAAGGAATTGAGAGAGGAAAGTTCAGAAATAAGGTTTATTAAAAAAAAAGAATAAGTTTTTGTCAGCTTCCAGAATTTCAGCTTCATGTTCACTTACAGTTATACAACTGGAAAGAATGAAACAGCCAGTATTTGCTAAACTAGGACAATGACCAGCTATTTCCCGAACACTGCATTTGTGGGAAGTGTTCATTATGGAAGAACTAAAATAAAACAAAGTACAGAAGTCAAATAGATACGTGGGTCCACAAATTAAAGTGTAAAAAAATTAATTTGAAAGACAGACCTGCTTGTACATCATTTCTAAACCATCTTTCACATTTCACATTTTTCCTTCGCATGTACTTACGTCCATGATGTGAAGCACAAGTTCAACTGAACCAGGCCTGCTTCTTATTTCCAAGAAGCTATGAGACACTCAGTAATTTCTGGCATCTTTCTCTTGATTTATTGCCAACAAACTGACTGAGGGTAGGCCTGTGCTACATTTCCAACATCTGCTTTTAAAAGCTTACAAAATTCCATATATTTTGAGTATTCACATATTCAATTGTTCTCCACTGGCTGAACACTTTCATTACTCTTTTCTTCCATTTCTAAGATTCTAAGCTTTTACCCTAACTTCCCTCCTCTCACATTACATTGACTTTTCACACTGAGTATGGCCTTTGGTCCTTTAACATGATTTTATTTTCCAATTTATTTCCTGATGATATTTTCACTTCTATATAAACTAGATCCAGTGGAGAGTTTGCCCTTAGACTACTATGACCTTTGACTTCTATTTTCTAGTTTCCAAGCCCAGGCTTCTTACTCTTTTCAGCAGAGTAATTTACTTGAATTTTTTTGAATTTTTGAAAACATTGAATTTACTTGAATTTTTCAATTTACTTGAATAAAATTTCCATTCTACTACTACGTAGCCCTTTACTCTCAGACAAATGATTTAACTTTTCTGAATCTATTATCTACTCTAAAAAATATAGTAATACCTTCCTCAGAATGATCATGTGTTTTAAATGAGAAGACATGAAAAGTGCCTTCATATAACACATGCTATAGGCACTCAGTGTTAGCATTCCTGCTCCAATTATACTTCAGAGTTGATGGATGTTCCTGGAGAAAGCACAGATTTAAGCCCACTATAAATTTTTACCATCTAATCATACATTAGACTATTATTCATTTCTTATTTTAAAATTTATTCATTTTATTTTTTTTGCCTGCACTGGGTCTTGGTTGCTGTGTGCAGGCTTTCTCTAGTTGTGGCAAGTGGGGGCTACTCACTAGCTGCGGTGCACCAGCTGCTCATTGTGGTGACTTCTCTTGTTGTGGAGCATGGGCTCTAGGGTGTGTGGGCTCAGGAGCTGTAGCTCACGGGCATGTGGAATCTTCTTGGACCAAGGATCGAACCCATGTCCCCTACATTGGCAGTGTATTCTTAACCACTGGACCACCGGGGAAGTCATGTTATTTTTCATTTATGCATGTTTTAGTCAGGTCAGGGTTTCTTATTGCCAGCCACAGAGGCTGCTCCAGCCAGTCTTCCTGGTTTCCTTCCTCCCTCCCCCTCTGACTTTGTTCCTTCCCTTCCCTCCTTCTACCTTCCTTTCCTGCCTCTCCCTTTCTTCCTCCTTTTTTTTCTTGCTACACTGAAGTATAGCATATATATATAGCCCAAAGAAGTTTTACATATGTATACATTCCATATCCAGCACCCCAATCAAGACTAGAATGTTTTCAAAAGTCTATTCAGTGCCCCTTCTCATGACATACCCCTCTGATGAGGTAACCACTATTCTGCATTTTATCACCTGAGATTAGTTTTAATTACCTATTCCTAAACTTCATACACATGGAATCATGTGGTAAATGCTCTTCTCTTCCTGGTTTCTTTTCCTTAAAAGTGTCAATGAAATACTTCCATGTTGTTATGAGTGGCAGTAGTTTGTTTTTTAAAATTGATATGTGGTATTCACTGTATGAATCAGTTCAGTTCAGTTACTCAGTCATGTTCGACTCTTTGCAACCCCATGGACTGCAGCACGCCAGGCCTCCCTGTCCATCACCAACTGCCAGAGCTTGCTCAAACTCATGTCCATCGAGTCGGTGATGCCTTCCAACCATCTCATCCTCTGTTGTCTCCTTCTTCTCCTGCCTTCAATCTTTTCCAGAATCAGGGTCTTTTCCAATGAGTCAGTTCTTCGCATCAGGTGGCCAAAGTATTGGAGCTTCAGCTTCAGCATCAGTCCTTCCAATGAATATTCAGTACTGATTTCCTTTAGGATGGACTGGTTGGACCTCCTTGCAGTCCAAGGGACTCACAAGAGTTTTCTCCAACACCACAGTTTGAAAGCATCAGTTCTTGGGTGCTCAGCTTTCTTTATGGTCCAACTCTCACATCCATACATGATTACTGGAAAAATAATAGCTTTGACTAGACGGACGTTTGTTGGCAAAGTAATGTCTCTGCTTTTTAATATGCTGTCTAGGTTGGTCATAGCCTCTCTTCCAAGAAGCAAGCGTCTTTTAATTTCATGGCTGCAGTCACCATCTGCAGTGACTTTGGAGCCCAAAACAATAAAGTCTGTCACTGTTTCCATTGTTTCCCTATCTATTTCCCATGAAGTGATGGGACCAGATGCCATGATATTAGTTTTTTGAATGTTGAGTTTTAAGCCAAATTTTTCACTCTCCTCTTTCACTTTCATCAAGAGTCATTAGTTCCTCTTCACTTTCTGCCATAAGGGTAGTGTCATCTGCATATCTGAGGTTATTGATATATCTCCGGGCAATCTTGATTCCAGCTTGTGCTTCGTCCAGCCCAGCATTTCACATGATGTACTCTGCATAGAAGTTAAATAAGCAGGGTGACAATATACAGCCTTGTTGTACTCCTTTCCCAATAAGTTAAAATTTATTCATTCTATTTTTGATGGGCATTTTGGTTGTTGGCGTACTACGGATAGAGCTGCTACAAATATTTTTAAAAGTCCTTTGCTAGATATATATATGCACTCCTTCTACTGTGTATATACCTAAGAGTGAAATTGCTAAGTCACAGGGTAGGCACAGTTTAAGCTTTAGCAGATACTCACACTTGATCTTCTCTGTATTCTTGCCACTGCTTCTTAATCTCTTCTGCTTGTTAGGTCCATAACGTTTCTGTCCTTTACTGTGCCCATGAAATGTTCCCTTGATAGCTCTAATTTTCTTGAAGTGATCTCTAGTCTTTCCCCTTCTATTGTTTTCCTATATTTCTTTGCATTGTTCACTTAGGAAGGCATTCTTATCTTTCCTTGCTATTCTCTGAAACTCCGCATTCAGATGGATATATCTTTCCTTTTCTCCTTTGCCTTTCACTTCTCCTTTCTCAGCTATTTATTTGTAAGGCCTCCTCAGACAACCATGTTGTCTTGTTGCATTTCTTTTTCTTGGGGATGGTTTTGGTCACTGCCTCCTATACAATATTACGACCATCCATCCATAGTTCTTCATGCATTCTATCAGATCTAATCCCTTGAATCTATTTGTCACTTCCATTGTATAATCATAAAGGATTTGATTTAGGTCATACCTGAATGGCCTAGTGGTTTTCATTACTTTCTCAACTGAAGTCTGAATTTTGCAATAAGGAGCTGATTATCTGAGCCACAGTCTGCTCCCAATCTTGTTTTTGTTGACTGTATAGAGCTTTTCCATCTTTGGCTGCAAAGAATATGATCAATCTGATTTTGGTATTGATCATCTAGTGATGTCCATGTGTATTAAAAAGCAGAGAAATCACTTTGCCAACAAAGGTCTATGTAATCAAAGCTATGGTTTTTCCAGTAGTCTTTTTCTATGGATGTGAGATCTGGACCATAAAGAAGCCTGAGCACCAAAGAATTGATGCTTTCGAATTGTGGTGCCAGAGAATACTCTCAAGAGTCCCTTGGACAGCAAGGAGATCAACAGTTAATACTAAAGGAAATCAACCCTGAATAGTCATTGGAAGAATTGATGCTGAAGCTGAAGCTCCAATACTGAGAGAGTCTATGCTTAGGTAGGTTGATAAGAAGTGCAGGGTCCCTGAGGAGGAGAAAGGGGTATGGGACTCTGGAGAAGGAGAAAAGGGTAAGCTTTTTTTTTTTTCTACATTTCTTCATCTTAATCACATAAAATGTTTTTTTTGTTCTTTAAGCCCAGAGCTAAATAACTCATCTTGCTCAAGGATATGTTTTTCCTTAAACCCTGTACCTAAGACTACATAACAACAATGTATCCTGCAGGAGAAGATGTTCCTCCTTCTCAACCTTCTGTATAATCCTGTCATCTTTTTGTGTGTGTGTGTGGATATTTTATTTTTATTTTTTTACTTTTAAATTAGTTTATTTTCTATTTTTTTAACTTTACAATATTGTATTTGTCCTGTCATCTTAAAGTGTAGGGAGTGGGTCTGGTAAGATCTTTCTATTGTTAGTTCGAATCCCAGTATCTTAAAATATAAATTGTGGGAGTGGGTCTGGTAAGATCTTTATAAACTTGAGACATTCTTTTGATTTACTGTAATAACCAATGAAAAAGTTTATAGCTCCCTTGCTACGACTAGTGAGTGGGGCATTCTCCATCTTCCTTCTGATGTCTATGTCAGAAGCTTTCTCTGTACCTTTTTATATTTTAATAAAATTCTGCTACACAAAATCTAATGAGTGATCAAGCCTGGTCCATGGTCCCGAAGCTAAATCTTGTTCGGAGATCAGGAATCCATAAGCTATCAATACTTTGGCCATCTGATGTGAAGAGCTGACTCACTGGAAAAGACCTTGATTCTGGGGAAGACTGAAGGCAGGAGGAGAAGGAGATAACAGAGGATGAGATGGTTGGATGGCATTATTGACTCAATGGATGTAAGTCTGAGCAAACTCCAGGAGATGGTAAAGGACAGGGAAGCCTGGCATGCTGTAGCCCATGGAGTCGTAAAGAGTTGGACACTGCTGAGCAACTGAACAACAACACACTTGATCTAGTTTAACCAGGAAGGAATTTGTTGAGAGATAACAGATAGTTCACAGATTTGATGGACAAACAGTTCAGGAACATCTTCCAGAGCGACACTGCAGCATTAGTCTGGGAAGGGTATTGCTGCTTCAGCTGACCTAGCACTTTTGCCTCTGATGCAATAGAAAGGTTCCTTCGTTGCCACCAATGCTGGAAATCCCCTCTGGGTCGAAAAGGAGGGTCACCTTGTTGCTCCCTGTGGCAGAGTGATTTGAGCGGCCAACTTCTTTAAAAAAAATCTTTCAGCAAATATTTCTTTTTCAGCTTCATCTCATATCTCAAGCCATGGAAAGTGAAAGTCACTCAGTCGTGTCTAACTCTTTGCGACCCCATCGACTATACTTTTCCATGGAATTCTCCAGGTCAGAATACTGGAGTGTGTAGCCTTTCCCTTCTCCAGGGGATCTTCCCAACCCAGGTATTGAACCCAGGTCTCCCACATTGCAGGTAGATTCTTTACCAGCTGAGCCACAAGGGAAACCCAAGAATACTGGAGTGGGTAGCCTATTACTTCTCCAGTGGATCTTTATGACCCAGGTATCCAACCAGGTCTCTTGCATTGCACGCAGATTCTTTAACAACTGAGCTATCGAGGATGTCCCAAGCCATGGTAGTACCTTATATTTCATATTCCTGAGACTTAATGTGGTTTTTTATTTCTACCATTACAAGTTTATATTTCAATTTTCTCAAGATTTTTAAGTCAGTTACTATCCACTTATCTGCTTGTTAACTTTTAAATTTTTGCTAAAATCTCTGGTCTCCTCTTCATCCTCTCTACTTAGCTTTACTCAGGTAGGTTACTGTCTTTTTCATTATTTTATTGTCATCTGATGGGGGTTGAGGTTGGGAATTTCCTATGTGCAGTTTACAATTTTTAAGCAGAAGTCTTACTGTATATTTCAAAAAGATACTCCAAACTTTTTCTATTATTTCCAAATCTCTACCTAGTTCTCCCTGTGCCCAAGTCTAACAGATGGTCTCATCTCAGTTTACGTCTTCCTCATCTGAAAACTTCTCTGTACTGTTACCAATTTTACATATGTGGAAAATTAGGAGAAATAATCTGTCCTTTCCACTGCAGATTTTCTTTTGCTTCTACATGTATCTTCCTCTCAGCTCTGTGCCATACTACACGTCTCTACCAGCTTGAAATAAAGATTCTTAGAAATGAAAGTACAGCTGAATCAGTGCTATATGAAGTATCTGTGGCATTGTGTCTTTAAAAGTTGTTTCCAGAATTGTCCTTTGGAAGAACATTTTGTTTTCTTCAAATTGCTTGAAGTTATAACTGGCCTTCATTTACATTTCTTCCAGCTACAGTTCATATCTTGGTGGTCAATGCTCTCAGGAGGCAGTGAAGTTTAAGAAGCTTTTCTAAATTGTCAGTGGCCTGCCTCCAGGCAGATGTGCCTGGTGACTATTACCCTCTGCCAACTGAATCATTTCCTTGTGGGTACCTGGAGCTGTTGCAAAACGTTTTTGTTGCTTTTGCTTTGTCTGTAATGTCCAATAGGGTTTTATTTGTTTTGTTGTGGTGGTTCTATTCCCAGCACATTTTTCAGTTCAGTTCAGTCACTCAGTCGTGTCTGACTCTTTGTAACCCCATGGACTGCAGCACACCAGGCTTCCCTGTATGTCACCAACTCCTGGAGCTTGCTCAAACTCATGTCCATAGAGTTGGTGAATCCAACCATCTCATCCTCTGTCATCCCCTTCTCCTCCCCCCTTCAATCTTTCCCAGAATCAGGGTCTTTTCCAGTGAGTCAGTTCTTTGCATCAGTGGGCAAAGTATTGGAGTTTCAACATCAGCATCAGTCCTTCCAATGAATATTCAGGACTGATTTCCTTTAAGATTGACTGATTGGATCTCCTTGCAGTTCAAGGGACTCTCAAGAGTCTTCTCCAACACCACAGTTCAAAAGCATCAATTCTTTGGCACTCAGCTTTCTTTATAGTCCAACTATCACATCCATAAATGACTACAGGAAAAACTATAGCTTTGACTAGATGGACCTTTGTTGGCAAAGTAACGTCTCTGCTTTTTAATATGCTGTCAAGGTTGCTCATAACTTGTCTTTCAAGGAGCAAGCGTCTTTTAATTTCATGGCTGCAGTCACAATCTGCAGTGAATTTGGAGCCCAAAACAATAAAGTCTGTCACTGTTTCCATTGTTTCCCCATCTATTTGCCATGAAGGGATGGGACCAGATGCCATGATCTTAATTTTCTGAATGTTGAATTTTAAGCCAACTTTTTCACTCTCCTCTTTCATTTTCTTTAACAGGCTCTTTAGTTCTTCTTTACTTTCTGCCATAAAGGCGGAGTCATCTGCATATCTGAGGTTATTGATATTTCTCCCAGCAATCTTGATTCCAGCTTGTGCTTCATTCAGTCCAGCGTTTCTCATGATGTACTCTGCCTGTAAGTTAAATAAGCAGGGTGACAATATAAAGCCCTGACGTACTCCTTTCCCGATTTGGAACCAGTCTGTTGTTCCATGTCCAGTTCTAACTGTTGCTTCTTGACCTGCATACAGATTTCTCAAGAGGCAGGTCAGGTGGTCTCTTTCCCATTTCTTTCAGAATTTCCCACAGTTTGCTGTGATCCACACAGTCAAAGGCTTTGGTGTAGTAAATAAAGCAGAAATAGATGTTTCTCTGGAACTCTCTTGCTTTTGCGATAATCCAATGGATGTTGGCAATTTGATCTCTGGTTCCTCTGCCTTTTCTAAATCCACTTGAATATCTGAAAGTTCATGGTTTATGTACTGTTGAAGCCTGGCTTGGAGAATTTTGAGCATTACTTTGCTAGCATGTGAGATGAGTGCAATTGTGCAGTAGTTTCAACATTCTTTGGCATTGCCTTTCTTTGAGATTGAAATGAAACTGACCTTTTCCAGTCCCATGGCCACTGCTGAGTTTTCCAAATTTGCTGGGATATTCAGTGCAGCACTTTCACAGCATCATCATTTAGGATTTGAAATAGCTCAACTGGAATTCGATCACCTCCACTAGCTTTGTTTGTAGTGATGCTTCCTAAGGCCCACTTGACCTTGTGTTTCAGGATATCTGGCTCTAGGTGAGTGATCACACCATTGTTGTTATCTGGGTCATGAAGATCTTTATTGTATAGTTCTTTTATGTATTCTTGCCACCTTTTCTTAATATCTTCTGCTTCTGTTTGGTCCATACCATTTCTGTCCTTTATCAAGCCCATCTTTGCATGAAATGTTCCTTTGGTCTAATTTCTTGAAGAGATCTCTAGTCTTCCCCATTCTATTGTTTTCCTCTATTTCTTTGCATTTATCACTGAGGAAGGCTTTCTTACTTCTCTGTGCTATTCTTTGGAACTCTGCATTCAAACGGGTATATCTTTCCTTTTCTCATTTGCCTTTAGCTTCTCTTTTTCTCAGCTATTTGTAAGGCCTCCTCAGACAACCATTTTGGCTTTGTGCATTTTTTTTTTCCTTGGGGATGGTCTTGATCCCTGCCTCCTGTACAATGTCACGAACCTCTGTCCATAATTCTTCAGGTACTCTGTCTCTCAGATCTAATCCCTTGAATCTATTTGTCACTTCCACTGTATAATCGTAAGAAATTTGATTTAGGTCATGCCTGAATGGTCTAGTGGTTTTCCCTACTTTCTTATATTTAAGTCTGAATTTGGCAGAAAAAGAGTTCATGATCTGAGCCATAGTCAGCTCCTGGTCTTGTTTTTGCTGACTATATAGAGCTTCTCCATCGTTGGCAGCAAAGAATATAATCAATTTGATTTCAGTATTGACCATCTAGTGATGTCTGAGTATAGAGTCTTCTCTTGTGTTGTTGGAAGAGGGTGTTTGCTATGACCAGTGTGTTCCTTTGGCAGAACCCTACTAGCCTTTGACCAGCTTTGTTTTTTACCCCAAGGCCAAATTTGCCTGTTACTCCAGGTGTATCTCTTGACTTCCTACTTTTGCATTCCAGTCCCCTATAATGAAAAGGACATCATTTTTGGGTGTTAGTTCTAGAAAGTCTTGTAGGTCTTCATAAAACTGTTCAACTTCAGCTTCTTCAGCATTACTGGTCAGGGCAGAGACCTGGATTACTGTGATATTGAATGGTTTGCTTTGGAAATGAACAGAGATCATTGTGTCTTTTTTGAGACTGCATCCAAGTGCTACATTTCGAACTCTTTTGTTGACTAGGATGGCTACTCCATTTCTTCTAAGAGATTCTTGCCCACATAGTAGATATAATGGTCTTCTGAATTAAATTCACCCATTCCAGTCCATTTTAGTTGACTGATTCCTAAAATGTTGATGTTCACTCTTGCCATCTCCTGTTTGACCACTTCCAATTTGCCTTGATTCATGGACCTAACATTCGAGGTTCCTATGCAATATTGCTCTTTACAGCATTGACTTTACTTCAGTCACCAGTCACATCCACAACTGAGTGTTGTTTTTGCTTTGGCTCCATCTCTTCATTCTTTCTGGAGTTATTTCTCCACTGATCTCTAGTAGCATATTGGGCACATACCGACCTGGGTAGTTCATCTTTCAGTGTCCTATCTTTTTGCCTTTTCATACTGTTCAGCACAGTTTTGTCAGCCATTATTAGTCAAAACTATGGGTCAGCCTTTGGTGTCCTTTGTAATAAAATAAATGTGAGAGATGCAGATTGTGGTAGACTTTTAAAAACCACAATTCTTTATGGTGTGGTAGCTGAGACAACTTAGATTTTTATACACTAAAACTTATTGGCTGGGAGTCTACAGTGGCTCTCAGAGTTGGAAAGATCTATGCTTACCATTCTTCTGTAATAAAATGCTTGTGTGTTATAATGTGTTTACATATTAATATATATATAGCATATTAATATATGTAGCTTTAAGATATATTAATATATATAGCAATTATGTACACATTCACACACATAAATATATGTGGACATATATATACATGTACACATTCACACACATATAACTTTTAGATAAATTATTTCAGAGACAAATAGCATTATAACATTAGTAGAATAGCATAAGCAAGTGTCCTCTTTCATCTTTCCCACTCCACTGACTACTCACCCTTTGCCTTCCAAAATGTTCAGATTCTCTTTATACATAAATAAACTTTTCATCTACCTTGATTCTTATAATTTTCTCCTTTTAAAATTCAAAATAGGATTTCAGTTTCTATACCTCTCGCTCCTCAACTCTTTTTCACCTCTTCACTGATGAACTTTAACCACCTTCACTGAAGAACCAACAACTCCTAATCCCAGAATCCTTTGTCAGATCGTGTGCTGATCTTCTTTACCTTCCAGGAGTGTTTGACCCTTTATCCTTCCCCTCCTGCATGAAAATATCTCTTCTCTCACTTTCGGTTACATTTTTTATTCTAGTTTCCCTCTTTACCCGCATCTTTAACTGATGTTTTTTCTCTTGTATTTTCTCTTAAACATAAGTGTTCCTCCAAATCCTCTATCTCATCTTTTATATCCACTGCTCCCTGTCCCCACTCCCTATCTTTTGTATGGTTAACACATTTCACTCTGTTGTCTTCAACTATCACCTCTGTGTGTACATCAACATCAGTTCTGATCACTCCTAGTATCTCCATTTTAGTATTTCCAGCTGCCTGATGTACTTCTCCACTCAAAATGCCTGCAAGTATCTCTGTCCTATGTCTGAAACAAATCTTTTGACCCTGCAAATAAAGTTTCTCATTTTGACTTCCTTATTTGAGAGCATGCTATTTTCAAAAATTCTGACTTATTCTATCTCTTCTTTCTTTGTTTTCCCATGTTTAACCAGTTGTCAAAGTCGTATGAATTTATCTTCTTCAGTATCACTCACTTATAGTCATTTCTTTCTTCATACCCACTTTGTATCCAGTTCATTTCCACTGAATTGTCATGTTCACCCTAAATGATTTTACTTCACTAAATGGATATATTTCTCAATGGATCTTGCCTCTTCTGACAGTTCAGCCAATGTAACTGCATTAAAACATAGATGTTTTAGTATCTTTATCTTGCTTAAAACTCCTATGTTTCAGTTAATCTACTCTTACTTAAATAATAGAAACCTGACATAGTTGCTTAAAATAATAATGTTTGTCTTATAATCAGAAATTAGAGGAGATAGAGTAGTTCCAAGGCTGATCAGTTTGATTGTTTTGTGATGGATCTGGGAACCTATTTAATTTTCATCTTTCACTTCACTGTCTTCAAGTTGGATCCTCCAATGGTCACAAAACAGATGGTTGTCTCAGTCCAGCTATGTTTTCTAGATATAACAGCATCTGAACATTTCATTGTGCTTCTTTATTTTTTTAAAGTGGGATGAAACCTTTCCAAGCTTTATCTCTAGCATAATTTTTCTCACATTTTGCTGTCAGAATGGCATAAAATGTGGCTGCCTAAATATTCAATTGGCTTCCCAAGTGGTTCAGTGGTAAAGAATCCACCGGTAATGCAGGAGATGTGGGTTCGAGCCCTGGGTTAGGCAGATCTCCTGGGGAAGGAAACGGCAACTCACTCCAGTATCCTTGCCTGGGAAATCTGTCAGAGGAGCCTGGTGGGGTACAGTCCATGGGGTCTCAAAAGAGTTGGGCATGACTTAGCAACTCAAATAATAACAAAAAATATTTAATTGGCAAAGGCAATGAGATTACAATGATAGGTTTAAAATAATCAGGAATTATCCCCAGATTTTTATGAGCTGCATCTTTGTACAAACTTAGAGTCTTTATTAACAAGGAGGAAGAGTGTACTGGTTGTTGGATAGGAAACTGACAAGTTTGAACTGCCACCTCCATATGATTTCTTTTCTTTCTCTCCTCCTTACCCTTCTCTTTTCCCCCATCATCTCTGGTGTTTTTCTCTTTCTTTCTCATTTTAATTTTCTTTTTCTTTAGTCTGTTCTTAATAGTGCACCACTGGTGTCATTCAGCAAAGAAGTTTCTGATTTATGAAAAGAGTGCCAGAGAGAGGGCAATTTCTTTGCCTATGGTTCTACGATATGTTTGTCATATCCAATAGATTAGCCAATACAATATTATCATCATCATCCTTAAACTGCAAAACTTTATATACCGTAAGGGAAAGAAAGAGGAGTGTGGCAAGGCTCTTTCAAAGAGTTTAAGATTGAAGTGAGCATATGCTATATGAGAAGTGTGAATTGAGAGTACATTTAAATATCTATCAATAGTGGGAAAATACTGAAATACATGAAATCCAATGGACTACAGCAACATCTCCCATCTGTAAATGTACTTTCCTCCCGTTTTACTTTAACACCTGAGGGAAATATACTGAATTTAGAAACAAGCAAACAAAAGGCACTGGCTTTGGCTGAACTACATTCAAGTCTTGGCTCTGTTAGTCAGTATGTGGCCTTTGGTACATTTCCTAACCATTCAGGTCTTTATTTTCCTCACATGTAAACTGATCATAATAATACTGGCAGTGAATGTTATGGCAAATTTTTATCAGTGGGACAATAAATCTGTCTCTAAATTGTGCATGCATGCTAAGCTGCTTCAGTCATGTCTGACTCTTTGTGACCCTATGGACTGTAGCTCACCAGGTTCCTCTGTCCATGAGATTCTCCAGGCAAGAATGCTGGAGTGGGTCACCATGCCTTCGTCCAGAGGATCTTCCCAACCCAGAGATCAAACCCACGTCTCTTATGTCTTCTGCATTGGTAGACAGGTTCTTTACCACTAGTGCTACCTGGGAAACCTCTTAGGGATTAAAAAAAGAAACAGAAAATTTAAAGAGTATTCCACAGAAAAGGGGATATTGAGAGTTTTGAGGGGAATAAGGGAGTCCAGCCATATGGCAAGATCATGGACCTTGGGGAGAAAATGGGAAAGTGAGTGATTTCTCACTTCCCTCACAGGGAAGGGAGTCTGTTTTGAGATGAAGGAAACTGAACATTCACTGTTGAGTGGTTTGTGCTTCTATAATTTAAATGCCCTTTACTGCTCCAAATCTGAAGTACAGTCTTCTTTTGTACTTGTTTAGGAGGACTCCAAGGAGCCCCATGTGTGGCGACTATGAAACAGAACCTACAGGTGAGGATAGAAAGAGAAGAATGAGACTGAAGTTTTAGAAGGAGCCAGAAGTTGAAACCAAGTCATTGCACTGAAGCTCCAAGCCAGAACTTTCCAGGAAAGAAAACAGTCCTAGGGCAAGACTAGCCTTTGGTAAAGTATAAAATACATAGCTTTATAAAATTTTATTTCTCAAAGGATAGAGCAACCTCAGCTGCCATCTGGATTTTAGGCAGGAGTACACAATTAATTGGAAAAAATGAGACCAGTTTAGGGCTTGCTTACAATAAAACATTCTAAAAATGTATTTTCCTCCTCTTTTACTTTAACAACTGAGGGGAATATGCTGAAATTAAAAACAAGCAAACAAAAGACATCGGCTTTGAAATTAGGTTGAACTGCCTTCAATTCTTAGCTCTGTGTCTCAATCTGTGGCCTTAGGTGTGTTTCCTAACCATTCAGGTCTTTATTTTTCTCATGAGTAAACTGATCATAATATCTGCTTCACAAGGTTATGCAGGGCATAGCATCTGGCAGATAGTAAGTGCTTAATTAATCGTGACTGTTGTCACTGCTTTTTCTGCTAATGAAAGAGAACAGTTATCATGCACTAGGTATGCTGGGCATGACTCCTGGCACTTCACTTGATTTATCTTATTAGTACTTACAATGACCTCATAAGGTAAGTGAAAACATCTCTATTTTACAGATGAAGAAATAGAGACAGATTGGTTGGCAACTTTCCCAAGGTCATATAGAGTCCAAGACAGGCTATGAAACCACATGGAACCCATTCTCCCTAGCCAGTAAACTGTGGAAGAGAGAAAAAGGTCTAGGGATCCTCAGAGTAGACTTCCCTGATGAGGTGGGCTTCACCTTGCTGTGGAAGGATCTGGAAGGTTTTCTGAGTCATGCTTCATTTTTAAACAAACGTGGGGATGCAGAAATACCCATGGCATGTCAAGATGAGGAGGAAGCAGTAGGAATGCAGGAAGCTGAGGGTGGAGGAGGCACATATGAGAAAGTTGTGGGAGGGAGGGAGGAAAAGTCTGTGGAACTTCAGGCAAGAGATTTTAAGTTCAGTGCGGGCAAGGTTAAAGAAAGATATATTGTCTTGAACTTCTAGAGTATCGCTGGTGGCTCAGATTGTAAACAGTCTGCCTGTAACAGGTGCAGGAGACCTGGGTTTGATCCCTTGGTTGGGAATATTCCCTGGAGAAGGAAATGGCAACCCACTCCAGTATTCTTGCCTGGAGAATCCCACAGAGGAGCCTGGTGGGCTATAGTCCATGGGGTCACAAAAAATCGGACACAACTGAATGACAAAGCATGCCCACAAATATTGTCTTGAACTTCTAGAGTATCAACAGGTTGTGAGCTGTGTGAACCAACTGATTGATTAAAGTTAAAAAGTTAGTTAAAATTAGTTAAAATTAAAGTTAAAAAGTTAAAATTAGTACATCTCAGACTCCATGAGGCCAAACCTTAGTGGCTGGATGATTCATTCGTATGTTGTGCAAACTGAGCTTCTTTTCCTGAGGACTTATATCAGACAGGTTACACAATCAGCTGAAAGCAATCTAAACACAGGTCAGCTGACCCAAGTTTATCCCACCTATGCCTTAACAAGATCAGGTGAATTTCTGGAGTGAAGGGCAGGAAACAGAGAGAGGAAGGGGTAGGAAGGAAAAAGGAGTTGGTTCAGCAAATCAAAAGGTCCCACAAACAAGCCACACACATTTCAGTGCTCCTAGCTTTGTCCATGTGTCCCTGAGCAGGATTCTCTCTGCTGTGGCTCCTCTGTTCTTCTGGACTGTATTGATGCATCAGATCAAGTTGATTCCACCTTTCTCTATTTATTTTTTAGCTATATTATAGATAGCATTAAGCTGTACACCACCTCCTACTATTATGAGTTATGCATTTGAGCTGAATTACAGGGGCCATGTTTGAGTCATTATCCCCATTTCCAGAGGAGATTATGAGACACACCAAGGCTAGTTCTTTGACTTCATGCCCTATCAATGGTCAGAGCTGAATGGTATTGAAGTGGAACACTGTGCTTCTACATTGTTTTGTAGTTATATCTTGATCTGACTATGTCTGCCATTTGTGCAGCCACAAGGAAGGGGCCTAATAAACCCTTACTGAATGAGAGACTATAATTATATTAAGAAGTAGCTACATGAAAAATGACTGTAAGGTATAACAAAATGAAATGCTTGGTAATACAAATGGCTTGACCCATCAGCTGTCTAGATAAATTTGTATCATTCACCTGTTAGGATTATTTTCTTTGAGTTCTCTTTCATCTCTTGATTTCTCTTACATACTTGACATTTCTTTCCAACAAATCTATGCCCTAGCTTCTGCTGCATCATTGCACCAGCAAATGTTGGTAAACTTGGTATTGTGAACAATTATAAAATGCAGCAGTAATACCATGGGGATGAAAGCTGACTTTTCAGAATAAGTTATATTTGTAAATCAGATTAATTATTTAGAAAACCATAAAAATAGCTACCAGAACCATTAAAGTATGGCTTTTCTTCCACTTAGAATAACTTTCTGAAAAAATAACTTTAGGCACTCAGATATTTTTGTCCCCTCCAGTTTGTTTGTTTGTTTGTCCCCTCCAGTTACTGGAGGGGACATTATGGGTAATTCAGTTCTATGAGGACAAGGCTTATTTTTTCTCCTTAATGTTAAATTTTACTCTGAATTATAATTATGAAGATAAAGGTGGTGGTGGTTTAGTCACTGAGTTGTGTTAGACTCTTGCGACCCCATGGACTGTAGCCCGCCAGGCTCCTCTGTCCATGGGATTTCATAATACTGAGCCATTATTTTGTGAAAAAATAAGATCTTAGCTTACAATGTTACAGAATGGACTGGTAAAATGTTACAGAATTAAGAACTATATAAAGATTTTCCTTTCCCAAGCACTGCTGCTCTCTCTCAAACTAGTAGAAATGGTATCTATCCTTAAGTAAAAAATATTTTTCACCCAAATGTGTCTAACATATAACTTAAACACCAAATTCTTTTCTATCTAACGTGATGATAGATGACATAATAGATTAGCAAATTTTCATTTTATTTTTACTCTTTCTGACAAGCCATATATGTCATATGATTATTCAGAGCCTGTAAAATCCAAAGAGAGAGTCAGAGACGCCAGTGGATGTTAAAGTTGGTGACCTGGAACAGGCGCTGACGTAGGTGATGCACACCACAGCTGTTGGAAGGCTTCATTCTTTGGCTACTGCTTGCTGAGCCCTCAGACAACTTCTTAGTCAGCTTGTGGCATCTCTGCTCTTTCCAATGACCTACAAATCGTAGGGGTTAAATTTCAGCTTTATTTTGTAAGTCTGCCCTGGGGCTTTTCTTCCAGCCTAATACGCTTGTTAGGAAGTCAGAATCCTTAAATTTCTTACTTTCTTTTCCATTTCCTTTTTCACCACTCTGTACAATGCAGAGGATCACCTTCATTTCAAGGATCTTAAAGTTAATTCTAAAAGGAAAGAGATGGGGGCAACAACAACAGAAAAATCACACAATACACACACACACACTTTTCTCAGAATCACTGAGATAAAATAAGATAAAGAGTTAACTGGCAGAGCACCTGGGCAAAGGCAAGCCTAGACAAAATTCCAAAGGAAGGTTGCTTATATTGTGCAATTTTGAGTACAAAAACCTTAGATCTAATAATCAATCCAATAAGATCAATCTGGTTAAGGAAATTATGTTTAATAGTAATTGAAAGAGTTCTTTATTTCTAGACTTGCAAAAGAAAATTTTTTGAAAAATCTGTTGAGAAAACTAAATTCACACTTTGTAACAAGAACTGTGTGTGTGCTCAGTTGAGTCCCAGTCTTTGTGACCCCATGAAGTATTGCCTGCTAGGCTCTTCTGTCCATGGGATTTCTCAGGCAAGAATACTGGAGTGGGTTGCCATTTTCTTCTCAAGGGGATCTTCCTGACCCAGGGATTAAACTCATATCTCCTGCTTGGCAGGCAGATTCTTTACCACCACTACGTCACCTGGGAAGCCCATAGCAAGAATTAGATGCTTTTTAAGAACTATGGTCTGATTATGAATAGTCAAGAGTATATATGATAGTAATAGCTATCATCTAATGAGTCATTATTATTACAAGAATTATATTAAGTGATAATGATCTTGTCCACGAACACCTAATGGTGAACCTATCCCCTCACTCTTAGTAGCTGACCTTGTCACCTTCCTCACAGAGAAAACAGAAGTCCTAAAGTGCTAGTCATATACCTGTTCTTGCATTCATTTATTTCACATGACAAAAGTCCCTGAATCTTACATGGATAAACATTCTTACTAACTCTTTAAACCAGTAAAATGGCTTTAACAAAATGGTTTTCAATAAAATGGAGGGAGCTACTCTTTAAAAAAAACAAACAAACAAAACTGTTCTTTTCCTTCAGACTAAGCCCTAATCCAATAAATATTTCCTATTAGATTTCTGTGCCTGATACAATTCATGTTGTATCCTCCTTGGAATGCTCTCCTTTCCTGTGCTCCCCCACTCACCTCCAACTTGCACATATCTTGGGTTTTCAAGTCCTATCCATCTTCACTTTTTCCTTGGAAAATTTTTTCCCATCTATGACCTAAGCTTCCTTGTATCCCAGTAATCCTTCTTACTTCAGAACTCACATTTTCTGTAACTCTCTTATATTCATCTCTGTGTTTTAGTCTTATATATATAAGCCTTGTCTTTATTACAGTCTGAGATTCTTGGAGCTATGTTTTATATTTTCTAAATTCCTCATTGTACTTGGCACAGTACCTTACTCAACAAAGCAAGTCAACCAATATGTGTTGAATAAATAATTCAATTTAATGAACAAAGGATTCTGATGATCAGGGCTTCTTTGATGGTCCAGTGGTTAAGACTTTGCCTTTTGATACAGAGGATGCCTGCTCCACCGCTGGTTCTGGAAGCTCCCATATGGCCCAGGGAAAGTAAGCCTGTAAGACACAACTACTGAAGCCTGCGGGCCCTGGAGCTGTGCTCCACAACAAGAGAAGCAATCACAGTAAGACAACCTCGCACTGCAACTAGAGAGTGGCCCCTGCTTGCTGCAACTAACGAAGGCCCAGGTGCAGCAACAAAGACCCAGCACGGCCAAAAATAACTAACTAAATAAACAAAATTATATATATATATATATATATGTATACACACACACACATACATATAAAACTAAGTGCATTGTAACTTCAAATAAAGTTTTAAAAAAAAAATTTTGATCAGTGAGGAAACAAGGACCATACAGAAGCCAGGGATTAAAGAAATAAATAATTAAATAAATAAAGTAAGGGACAGAAAACCAAATAAAGGTGTCAAGAGAAAGGAACAAGGAAAAGGGGATATTGAGAATAAAGTTCAACATTAGATGATTCAGTTGAAGTAGTTGAAATTGTAGAAATTCCAAAGTCAGGGGCAAGTTAGGTGACTCATATGTTGAGTTATGAAACCTCCCTGTTTGAAAGAAGGGTGCTGGTTGGTTTAAATAAATATATTATTTTAAGTGGTTTTCCTTTTTTAATCTAGAGTTGGAGGAAGAAAATGATGTGTCCTATGACTGGAAAGATATGAGGAGACATTTCAGAAGTGAAACCAATCTTGGGAAGTAGAAAGACAGCCTAAACACAAGCAGACCAAGAATTTTGTCAGCTTTCTCAAGGAATACAAAGGGAATGCAATCTCTCACTCAAAAACTTTGAAGTCCCAAAGAAAGAGAGGGTACAAAGTTAAAAAGATTCAGTGGAGTGCTATTAAATGAGAGCCTAGGGAGGTAGACAGGGTAGCGACAAAAAATAAAACATAGAAGTTTTCTGTGAAGCTTTAGGATTTAATTTTGCTACCCTCCATCTGTATTTTTGGTAAGGTAATCAAAAATTTCTGGTTGACTGAATTCAATTTTCATCCTGATGTTCTGATATTATGTAGGTGCAGTTCAAAAAATCCACTGAAAACAATACAAAATAGATCTTTAAAAAGCACTCACTGATTCTTCTATGTTTTCTTTTGATTACAGTAGTCACTTTGAACAAAAGGTATTGAAAGTTGAAAAATTTAGATTTCATATGACTGTAACCACATCATTCAATCCTGTAGTCCTTATATTCAGAGTCAAGGGAGATAAAGATCTTTATTTGACATCAAGGCATACCAATTTTCAATACCTCAGTTCACACTAATACATTTTATGCATGAGCTCATCTCTTCTTTCATATTATATGCATTCCTTGGTGCTTGTAAAAGTTTCTCAACACAAGACTCATTGTCTTTGTATTCTATCACTCTAACATTCTAGAATGCAGGCACCCAAATAGTAATGATCTCATAGTTGATGAATCAAGTCTTAGAAGCAATATGAAAAGGCCAGATTATTGCTAGAAGAATTGGGGAACATGAAACACACTGGTAGTTTGAATTATACATGCACAAACAAAAGAGAAGCTTGATTTTGTGCAATATCCATGCTCATACATAGGAATGTCTTCCCTTTTCCTTGAAGGCAGTCTTAATAGCGTACATATTATTAATTTATCAAAGTAAAAATTAAAAGTATTAAGTACAAGCTAAATAGCTGCAGTAATTACAGGAAAAGGTATTCTAACTTACAAACTATTTTTTCAGAAAAACAAGAACGCTTTGGTTATAGCTTGGCATTCAGTCTAGTTGTGTAGAACACTGTATGAATCTGTTAAACATCAGAAGAGAATAAGAATAGCTGCAGCAAGTACTTTCTTGGTCTATAATGTATGTATCATTTTTATACAGTATTTTAAAATTTCTTGTTACATAGCATGAAACAATTTTATCTTTTATCTCAATAATAACCTTAGAGTGTTTCTGACTTTGCCTCTCCTTATTTTTTCATTTTGTGGGAAGAGAAGTTCAGAAAGACTAGCTTATAATGTCAACACAAACAAATAACTTTCAGTATTATCTGAGACTTCTTCGGGAAATGATTCCCAGAATATCTATTATACTGAACGTCTCATGGAATCAGTGGGACTTAACTATTGTTATATAATAAGTTTGTCATTGTGATGCAAAGATCATATGAATTAGTCATTTTGGATAATTGTTCTTATTTAGGATTTAGTGGGAGAATTGAATGCACAGGGATAGCACATAGACGACGGCTAAAATCTTTCTGAAATGACTGTTGTTTTATGAGTGGTTTTTATATTATGCCAGGCTCAAATTATTTTACTTTCAATTTTAACTTTTTGAAATGATATATTCACATAATTTAAGAGCCAAGGATTGCACTAGGTTGTTTACAAAACAACAGTATCAACCCTTTTTCTTTCCTCTTCCCCAGAAGCAACCACTTTTACCTCCTTTAGTTGCCTTTCTTTGTGTCATGTGTTTAAACAACATGCTTTATAAAATTGTTACTCCTTGATTTTTTCAGATTTAGCCATTTCCTATTGAATTTTCACTATGCATGATGAGGATTAAACTCTCCCTTCTCCCCTAGCCCTCGCTACCCTCCTCAAGTATTGTAATTTTTGTTTAGATGAATATTCAATATTTATATCATTAAAGGTACAAAATGCAATTCAAATGTAGGAAACTGTTACTTTCTTTTTCTGTACAACTGTTTTCTCTGGAGTCAATTGTCGTTCTTTATCTTCTTTCTCTTAGTTTCCTAATGAATTCATTGCTAATTCAATCAAAAACCTTTTTGGCAAAGTTTTTCTATAAAGGCCCATAAATCTTTTAGACTTTTAGTGCTTTAGACTTTGTGGTCTCTTGTCACAACTACTCCATACTGTCGTTGTAGATTTGACTCCCACGCTGTAGCTTGCTGACCTCTGGTCCAAACCATACTTTAAGATTTTAGTAGCTTCAGATTTCTATCAATCTTCTTTCTTACCCTCCAGAAAAGTTGCTCACTGGGACTCCTAGATTCCTCTCTACACCTGATCACAGATGCCATTCTGGTGTCTCCTTCAGCATGATTCTGGGGATTTCCTTTGCTTCTTTTCTTTAGTTGGATCCCCTGTTATTTGTATCCCATGACTTTTATCTTTCTTGGCTAACTCCTTACATAAATAAAAACCCATTTCCAGAAGTTTTAGAGAAAGGGTACATAGGAAATAATGCAAATTCTTCCTTAACACACAGTTCCAAGAGTTCACTATGATGTGAGAAACATTTGTTTGCTTTTAGCCACACTTTTAACTGGATTCAACAGAATGTGACTAAGAAAGGTAATAAAAGCTAAATTAACTTTATGTAAAACCTTTTATTCCATTTTTCTTACTTTAAAATAAAATCAGGAAACAGAGTTAAACAAATGTCTGAGACTAGTAACTACAATGTTCCACTGACACTGTAGTTACTTCTTCAAGTAAAACCTTCTTAGAGGTGGAAAGGAAATGCTAGAAAGGAATGTGAGAAAGACAATGCATAAAAATTGGGATGGAATGCAACAGATTTCTGTATATTAATCTTGTATCCTGCAACCTTGCTGAATTCACTTATTAGTTCCAATAGTTTCTGGGTAGAAACTTTACGGTTCTCTATGTGTGTGCTTAGTTACTCATCACAACCCAGGGATCGAACCCTCAGCTCCAGTGTCTCCTGCATTGCAGGTAGATTCTTTACCTGCTGAACCATTGGGGAAGTCCAAGTGTTCGCTACACAGTGTTTACCAAATCATCTGCAAATAGTGACAGTTTTACCTCTTCCCTTTCTGCTGCTGCTGCTAAGTCGCCTCAGTCGTGTCCGACTCTGTGCGACCCCATAGACGGCAGCCCACCAGGCTCCGCCGTCCCTGGGATTCTCCAGGCAAGAACACTGGAGTGGGTTGCCATTTCCTTCTCCAATGCATGATAGTGAAAAGTGAAAGTGAAATCGCTTAGTCATGTCCGACTCTTCGCGACCCCATGGACTGCAGCCTACCAGACTCTTCCGTCCATGGGATTTTCCAGACACGAGTACTGGAGTGGGGTGCCATTGCCTTCTTCCCTTTCAATTTGGGCTAAATTTTCTTATCTGATTGCTGTGGCTAGGACTTTCAATGCTATGTAAAATAGAAGCAGGAAGAGTAGGCATCCTTATGAAAGTAAAAAAGCAATGCTGTTTGAAGTCACATAAAAAAAAATACCTAGAAATAAACTTAACCAGTGCAGGGAAAGACTTACACATATTCTGAAAACTATAAAACACTGATAAACAAAATTGAAGATGATTCTAAGAAATGGAAGGATATGCTCTGCTGTTTGACTAGAAGAATTAATATTATTAAAATGGCCATAACCCAAAAATTCAGCTCAGTTCAGTCCCTCAGTTGTGTCCGATTCTTTGCAACCTCATAGACTGCAGCACGCCAGGCTTCCTTGTCTATCACCAACCCCCGGAGCTTGCTCAAACTCATGTCCATTGAGTCAGTGAGGCCATCCAACCATCTCATCCTCTGTCATCCCCTTCTCCTCCTGCCTTCAATCTTTCCCAGAATCAAGGTCTTTTCAAATGAGTCAATTCTTTGCATCAGGTGGCCAAAGTATTGAGAGCTTCAGCTTCAACATCAGTCCTTCCAACGAATATTCAGGATTGATTTCCTTTAGGATGGATTGGTTGGATCTCTTTGCAGTCCAAGGGATTCTCAAGAGTCTTCTCCAAGACCATAGTTCGAAAGCATCAATTCTTTGGTGCTCAGCTTTCTTTATGGTTCAACTCTCACATCCATACATGACTACTGGAAAAACCATAGCTTTGACTAGATGGGCCTTTGTTGGCAAAGTAATGTCTCTGCTTTTTAATATGCTGTCAAGGTTGGTCATAGCTTTTCTTCCAAGGGGCAAGTGTCTTTTAATTTCATGGCTGCAGTCACCATCTGCAGTGATTTTGGAGCCCCCAAAATGAAGTCTGTCACTGTTTCCATTGTTTCCCCATCTATTTGCCATGAAGGGATGTCATGACCTTAGTTTTCTGAATGTTGAGTTTTAAGCCAACATTTTCACTCTCCTCTTTCACTTTCATCAAGAGGCTCTTTAGTTCTTCTTTGCTTTCTGCCATATAGGTGGTGTCATCTGCATATCTGAGGTTATTGATATTTCTCCCAGCATCTTGATTCCAGCTTGTGCTTCATCCAGTCCAGTGTTTCTCATGATATTCTGCATAGAAGTTAAATAAGCAGGGTAACAATATACAACCCTGACAAACTCCTTTCCTGATTTGGCACCGGTCTACTGTTGCATGTCCAGTTCTAACTGTTGCTTCCTGACCTGCATACAGATTTCTCAGGGGGTAGGTAAAGTGGTCTGGTATTCCCACATCTTTAAGAATTTTCCAGTTGGTTGTGATCCACACAGTCAAAGGCTTTGGCATAGTCAATAATGCAGAAGTAGATGTTTCTCTGGAACTCTGTTGCTTTTTCTCTGATCCATCTGATGTTGGCAATTTGATCTCTGGTTCCTCTGCCCTTTCTAAATCCAGCTTGAACATCTGGAAGTTCATGGTTCACATACTGTTGAAGCCTAGCTTGGAGAATTTTGAGCATTACTTTGTTAGTGTGTGAGATGAATGCAATTGTGTGGTAGTTCGAGCATTCTGTACCATTGCCTTTTTTTGGGATTGGAATGAAAACTGACCTTTTCCAGTCCTGTGGCCACTGCTGAGTTTTCCAAATGTGCTGGCATATTGAGTGCAGCACTTTCACAGCATTATCTTTTAGGATTTGAAATAGCTCAACTGGAATTCCATCACCTCCACTAGCTTTGTTTGTAGTGATGCTTCCTAAGATCCACTTGACTTCACATTCCAGGATGTCTGGTTCTAGGTGAGTGATCACACCATCATGATTACCTGGGTCATGAAAATCTTTTTTGTACAGTCCTTCTGTGTACTTTTGCCACCTCTTCTTAATATTTTCTGCTTCTGTTAGGTCCATAATATTTGTCCTTTATCATGCTCATCTTTGCATGAAATGTTTACTTGGTTTCACTAATTTCCTTGAAGGGATGTCTAGCCTTTCCCATTCTATTGTTTTCCTCTATTTCTTTGCA
Organism: Giraffa tippelskirchi; assembly: GCF_054371585.1. Classification (NCBI taxonomy): domain Eukaryota; kingdom Metazoa; phylum Chordata; class Mammalia; order Artiodactyla; family Giraffidae; genus Giraffa; species Giraffa tippelskirchi. The sequence goes on along the minus strand of NC_137276.1, from coordinate 123,918,781 downwards.
CTGATCACTGAGAAAGGCTTTCTTATCTCTTGCTATTCTTTGGAGCTCTGCATCCCAATGGGTATACCTTTCCTTTCCTCCTTTGCTTTTCACTTCATATGGCCATAATCCCAAAATTAGTATATAGATTTAATGCAATCCCTATTAAAATACTCATGATGTTTTTCACAGAACTAGAACAAACCATGCTAAAACTCATATGAAAGCACAAAATATACCAAATTGCCAAAGCAGTTCTGAGAAAAAAAGTACACAGCCAGAGGTATAACTCTCCCAGACTTTAATACAAAGCCACAGTAATCAAAATAGTATGGTACTGGCACAAAAAGAGACACACACGTAAATTAATGGAACAGAATAGAGAGCCTAGAAATAACCCACCCACCGAAGGTCACTACTACAAAGGAGACATAATATATAGTGGAGAAAAGATATCTCTTCAATAAGTGGTACTGGGGAAACCAGATAGCCAAATATAAAACAATGAAATTAGAACATTCCCTCACACTATGTACAAAAATAAACTCAAAATGGTTTAAAGACAAATGTAAAACTTGAAACCATATAACTCTTAGAAGAGAATATAAGAACACTTTTGGATTTAAATCTCAGAAGTATTTTCTTGAATTGGTCTCCTAAGGCAAAAGAAATAAAAGCAAAAATAAACAAATGGAGCCTAATTAAACTAAAAAGCTTTTGCTTTTATAAATAGCTCATACAATTCGATATCCAAAAATCCAAGCAAAAATGGGTAGAGAACTTGGATATTTTACCAAAGAAGACATACAGATGGCTAACAGGCTCATGAAAAGATACTCAACGTCACTAATTATTAGAGAAACACAAATATAAGCTACATGAGGTATCACCTCACAGCTATGAGAATGGCTCTCATTCAAAAGCTTACAAATGACAAATGGTGAAGCGGATGTGGAGAAAAGGGAACCTTTTTACACCATTAGTGGGAATGGAAATTGGTAAAACCACTGTGGAAACAGTATGAAGGTTCCCTAAAAAATTAATAATAGAAATACCATATGATCCAGCAATTCCACTCCTAGATATATTTCTGGAAAAAAAATGAAAACTATTATGCTTGGTGAAATGTCAGACAAAGGAAAATACTATATTATATCACTTATATGTAGAATTAAAAAATAATACAAATCAAAGTATATGTAAAAAGAAAGACTCACAGATATAGAAAACAAACTTGTAATTACCAAACGGGAGAAGGAAGGGGAGAGAAAGAAATCAGGGGTATGGAATTAAGAGATACAAATTACTATATATAAAATAGACAAGCAAAAAGGATACACAAGGTATAGCAAAGAGAATTCTACCCATTATATAATAACCTATAACCGAATTATAATCTGCAAATGTACTGAATCACTATCCTGTACAGCTGAAACTATTAATAACACAACACTGTAAATGAACTATACTTCAATAATAAAACATTGGAAAGGAATTAAATTGCTGTCGTTGTTCAGTCGCTCAGTTGTGTCTGACTCTTTGCAACCCTATGGCCTGCAGCAAGCCAGTCTTCCCTGTCCTTCACCATCTCCCAGGGCTTGCTCAAACTCATGTCCATTGAATTGGTGATGCCATCCAACCCTCTCCTCCTCTGTCATCCCCTTCTCCTCCTGCCTTCAATCTTTCCCAGAATCAGGGTCTTTTCCAATGAGTTGGCTCTTTGCATCAGGTGGCCAAAGTATTGCAGTTTCAGCTTCAACATCAGTGCTTCCAATGAATATTCAGGATTGATTTCCTTTAGGGTTGACTGGTTTGATCTTGCTGTCAAAGGGACTCTCCAGAGTCTTCTTCAACACCACAGTTCAAAAGCATCAATTCTTCGATGCTCAGATTTCTTTATAGTCCAACTCTAACACCCATACATGACTACTGGAAAAGCCATAACTTTGACTAGACAGACTTTTGTCGGCAAAGTAATGTCTCTGCTTTTTAATATGCTGTCTAGGTTAGTCATGGCTTTTCTTCCAAGGAGCAAGCATCTTTTAATTTCATGGCTGCAGTCACCTTCTGCAGTCTGCAGTGATTTTGAAGTCCAAGAAAATAAAGTCTGTCACTGTTACCATTGTTTCCCCATCTATTTGCCATGAAGTGATGGGACCAGATGCCATGATCTTTATTTTTGAATGTTGAGTTTTAAGCCAGCTTTTTCACTCTCCTGTTTTACCTTCATCAAGAGACTCTTCACCTCCTCTTCATTTTCTGCCATAAGGGTGATGTCATCTGCGTATCTGAGGTTATTGATATTTCTCCCGGCAGTCTTGATTCCAGCTTGTGCTTCATTCAGCTGGCATTTTGCATGCTGTACTTTGCATAGAAGTTAAATAAGCAGGGTGACAATATACAGCCTTGATGTACTCCTTTCCCGATTTGGAATCAGTCTGGTGTTCCATGTACAGTTTTAATTGTTTCTTCTTGACCTGCATACAGATTTCACAGGAGGCAGGTAAGGTGGTCTGGTATTCCTATCTCTTTAAGAATTTTCCAATTTACCTTGATTCATGGACCTAAAATTCTGGGTTCCTATGCAATATTGTTCTTTACAGCATCGGACTTTACTTCCATCACCAGTCACATACACAACTGGGCATTGTTTTTGCTTTGGCTCCATCTCTTTATTCCTTCTGGAGCTATTTCTCTGCTCTTTTCCAGTAGCATACTGGAGATTGATTCTTCCCTTAACCTTTTGATAGTTCCAGAATGACCTTCATTGTGATTCCATTGTAACAGTGGACAAAATGGTCTATAGTATAATTTTACTAAAAAGTTTCAGAGAATTAACATTGATGCCTTGTACAAACGTTTGTCAGGAGCAGATGGAATTCGTTGTGTACTTTTGGGTCTTTTTTAAAAAAGAAATAACTTTATCAAATTGAAATTTGTTCAGCACTTTGAGTTAATTCTTGAATATAGTACTGAATATATTTTAAGCATTTCCTTTCCTACAAATAAGAAAATCAAATACATAAAATATATTAAATTAAAATATATTAAATCAAGAAATAATTCTGTGGCAATTCAATTGGAAAATCAACCGGAAATTTTATAGTATATTTGATGGCAAAGAATCCTAGTTTGTATTGTGCTTTAGCAGAATGTTGGTGTTCCTAGAACATGTTCACAGTATGAATGGATGAGATAGGAACTAGGTATAATTCTGAACTCCACTATTCTATACTAATATACTTAATGGTTTATTTAAACACAGAACCAAGTAGAAACATAGAATTTCTGAGGCCGATAGATGGCTTCAACTTTGACCTTTGTGGCCTTCCTTGGTAGACTTTCATAATGTTAGTTTTATGATCCTTAGTTTTGGGTGCAGTATGGGTGTAATTGCTTCCCTGGTGGCTCAGATGGTAAAGAATCTACCTGCAATGCTGGAGGCCTGGGTTTGATCACTGGGTTGGGATGATCCTCTGGAGTAGGGAATGGCTACCCTCTCCAGTATTCCTTCCTGGAAAATTCCACAGACAGAGGAGCCTGGCCAGTTACAGTCCATGGGGTTGGACACACCTGAGCAACTAACACTTTCACACTTTCATGCATGTAAATGTGTCATGTGATCACAGCTTTACTGTGGTAATTGCTCAGCATAATAGTAAACTACCAAACAAACCCCAAAGCAGTTGTGCATGTAAATTAGGCCTATCTCTCATTAGGGAATTTCTACATGGTTTAAAAAGGGCTTCCCTGGTGGCTCAGCAGTAAAGAATCTGCCTACCAACACAGGAGTTGCAAGTTCGATTCCTGGGTTGAGAAGATCCCCTAGAGAAGGAAATGCCAACCCACTTCAGTATTCTTGCCTGGAAAATCCCATAGACAGAAGAGCCTGGAGTGCTACAGTCCATGGGGTCGCAAAGAGTAAGACATGACTTAGTGATTAAAAAACATCAACAAACAACAACATATGGTTTAAAACTAGACTTAACATTGATCTTGCTACTCTCTTCCTGATTAAGAAAGCTATGAAGCTCATAAAAGCCTCACTGCAGAATATGTCTCACTGCACAGAATGGGATTCTACCTTTGATAAACTTCTCTGAAAAAATTATTTATTTAATGTAATTAATTCTTTTATTGAAGTATAGTTGATTTACAATGTTGTGTTAGTTTCTGGTGTACAGCAGAGTGATTCATTTATATATATATTCTTATATATATATTATATAGAACATATATATTCTTTTTCATATTCTTTTCCATTATGGTTTATTACAAGGTATGATAGAAAAATTATTTTTTAATCCTATTCTTCTTTTAGATGTAAGTAATATAACTCCTTGGCTCTATTTTAGAATGTTATTTAATATATCTTACCCAGTAAATCAGAGGTACTCTTTAAAAAAATAAGAGTCTTAATTACTTCGGGTAAAATATCACTCTCATATTTGGAAAATTATGGAAAGAATGGATCATGCTTTTTAAGAATGTCCAGTTGACTTATGGAGGTTGTCCAAAGAGTCATATAAGAATATATTGATAAAAAAGAGTCATAAACTTAAACAATATGGCTTAGAAAAATGTAGTCTCTTCCTACATATGGAAATAAATGAACACCATTCAAGCAAGAACCATTAAGGGCTATTTATTCAGAACCTGCTACAGCAAGAGAGTCAGCCATCATAATTTGCATTTGACAGAAACTCAAAGACTGGCAGAGAAGTGGGACAGCTTTATAGTGGAAAAAAGCAGGGCTCCAGATATGCCCTGAAAAAAGTCAATTGATGTGGAGAAGCTGGAGGCCAGGTAACTAGAAAGGGGACCTTCTATGAGGTTGGTTAGGGTCACATATTTGGCTTAATTCTATTGGTTCCATCCCACTGACTTTATCCCTTTGGAAGCAAGAGTAAAAATTAGGAAAGCTCTCAGTTTTTCAACAAGTCCTGACCATTTGGGGCTGATGGCTAGTAGGTTGTGGTCTGGCTTCCTGGACTAGCCTCTGAAGGTTATGGTTCAGAGTTATATTTTAATATCTGATCTGGGTATTGTGTGTATATACTTAATCTCCCACAAGGAACCAGAAATATCTGTCATCATATGAAAAGTTAACAACAATTCATAAGAACTTCAAAAATCAGGCTAATTTTTCAGATTATCATATCGTTCAATCATCATATTTTTATTCTTCTTATTAGTGAAGTAAAACATGGTTGATTTGCTCCTTTTTTTTCCAGTTAAGGAGGATCCATGACAACTATCTCAAGTAATTATAGAGTAGAAATCAATTTCTGATTCAGTAAAATCATGAATCAGTAAAAAGACTTAATCATAAAAGACTTTTCCTTATTTCTGAGAAAAAATGAAGATGACACTTTCTCTCATCTATTTCAATGTTTGTAAACACAGCACACTTTGAATTACTTACAAAAAAGTTTCTATTCTTGTAAATAGAACCAAGCAAAGCCCATTCTGTAACACTTTCATCATTTTGTTTTGATTCAACATTACCAATATTTTTGCAAACCAGAAATACGTTTTTTTTACATGTTTAAATGTCCTCAAATGCTACATTCTTGTCATTGGATTTGAAAATCTGTTTGTTAAATATGGGTCAATAAAAAAAACTACAAAAGAAAACAAACATTGTGTTAACAGGCAGAGTGTAATAATGGTAATTCTACTTTCTTGAAATAGATTGCTGTGACATGGTAGTTAACAGTAATTAATAGGTGATAAACAAAAAAATAAAATGTCAGCTTGCAAGTAACCTTGTCAGGTTCCTAATGTTGTTTTGGCCCCCACAAATCAGTCAAGCTAGTTAGGAGGATCAGACAGCAATTAATATCCTAATGCCTGTGAGACCAGCAGCATGTCATGAATACTAGAGTTGAAGAGGCTGTACTGAAATGTGGATATCCCAAGGGCAGAATCCAACAGCAAAGAAGAAAATGCTTCTCCAATTGTTCCCTCCCTGGCTGCTATTTGCACCTCTTTTAAACAATGTGTTATTCAGATAAAGCACCTATGCATATAATACAATTACTCAGTGGTATCCTTTAAAACTGAAAGAATATGTCAATGCAATTTCTGCTCTGATGAATACTCACTGAGGGAGCTTGTAACTATAAACAATACTAGCATCCACCTTACCTTTGTAGCTCCTCATTCTAGCAACAGAGACTGTGTATTAGTTTACTTGCCTTTTTTTCTATCTAAATTACTAGAAATGAGAAATGATAAACTCATTCTGCCTAGTATAATATGGATGATCAATAATTAATAATCAGAAAATGTAAGTTTACAGTGCATTTTCAAGACATTATTGGGCTGATGTCTCCGATGAAATCATTTCTGTTTTGAATGTGGCAAATTCGCATTAAACATTCTTGGCTTTAGCTCCAAACTCTGGACCTTTGCAGTAAATACAGACAAGGTGTTAATTAAGAGAACTGCCAATCCAAATGAATAATGGAGCACTGGAAACTGCACGGGTGAGGGCCTGACCTTCCACATCAAAGAGGAGTTCCAATGCTGAAGTCTCAATTTTGGAACTATGACTACGGAATAATGAGAAAATGGGAGGGAAAGAAACAGAGAGTGGGATCTCTATTGACTCATTCAGCTACTCCCAATTAGTTTGTAAAAAGTGCTAGGAAATGTTTAATGAAAGGCTTTTCAGGAATAGGAAATGAATAGAGGTCACTGTATGTATGTATGATTTCTTCAACCCAAAGAGTGCCAACTAAATACAAAGTGAGAATAGACACTTCATAAGGGCCCTTCCTAAATGTCCCCCTTTGAGCAACAGTATGTAAAACTGTCCTGTCTTCTTCAGGATACGTACGACACAGGTCGAGTTAATTCAGCCTTCTCAGCTCCTCAGTGGGTGGGGAGGTGGGTGTGCAGAGAGTGAGGCACTGCGGGAAGTAGAGGTCCACCGTCAACCCAAAGACAGTCACCTTTGACTCCTATACAGCCTGTGCATCTCAGTCACCTGGCAGTCCAGGGCAGTCCAAGCCAGAAACCTTTCATCAGGCAATTCTCCTCCTGATTCTAACTTGATGACTAATTTGACAACTCTCTTCTGGACTGGGGATCCTTCCAGCTTGAAGGTAAGACCCAATCATCATTGAGTCAGGACTCTGAATTATGAATCTCTGAGTTTTTTCAAATATTTGAAAAACCTAAATCATTGTGAAGATGCTTCTGAAGCTACTAAATATCTCAGGCCATGAGAGTAAAAAAACATATCAGTGAGGATAATACTACAAATAACTTAGTTGCTTTAAGAAAGAAGCTTTGGCTTTGGCCTCCTTACTAGGGAAATCTCCAGGCTGCAGAGGATAAGAGGAAAATCATCTTGTGAAGACAAGTGGCATTTACTGGAAGGCAGTTATGGACCTGTGCCATTCTATGACCGTTTTAAACCTTCAAGACAACTTTATGAAGTAAATGCCATTATTATACCCATTTTACAGATAAGGATTCTGGGGTACAAGAGGTAATTTGCCCAAGAATACTATTCTATCCAAATGTCTAGTTTTAGGCATGAATCCAGGTGTTTGGCGTGTTACAGGATCTACCACCATCACTTGTTTTCACATCAACTCTAGACACTGTGGCTTTGGTTTCTCTAGGGTATTTTACTCAGTTTAAATAGCCTATACCAAGCTCAGGAACATCTAGCTGTTTCCACTCAACTCCATGTACCTATATAGATAAACTAAGTGGTCACACACCCAGTCTTTCAAAGCAGAAGGATATTTATTGTAATAAGGAAGAAAACAGCACCTTATCCCCACCTGATGACCCAGGATAGGGATTTTTCCAAACTAAATACCTTCTCCCAAGATGGCTGTCAAGGGAAAGTGAAGCTGGGTAGTAATTCCTTCAGGACCACAGCTTGGCCATGCTGGATCTCTGGCAAAGAAATGATAGAGGAAATGATAGAGTATATTTCAGGTTTAGGGTATCACCTGAAAAGATTTTTGCTTAGCCTTAGCTGGTGACCAGGGTTTAGCAATTTTAGAATCTATTTCCTCTATTTCTGTGTTAAAAGGTTTGACCACTTAGTTGTCCATCTTTCCCAGATGCCCTGTGAACTTGGAGACTCACTTCCCTAGGTTTTTTTTTTTTAATCCTTATTATATTCTATATGTAGAGTTACCAGCTAAAAACACATGATACCCAGTTAAGTTTAGCTTGCAGAGAATTTCAGAGAAATTCAAGTTTAACTGGGCATCAAGTACTTTTGTATGCTGAATCTGGCAACTGTATTCTATAGCTAACTCATTAGAAGTGAGGGGAGGGGCAAGCCACTTTTCATTGAGCAAGTCATCTTGTTGAATGTAGATTAGCGTAATAGCACTAGAAGCAGAAGTATTTTTTGTACAGTTCAGTTCAGTCCAGTCGCATCGTGTCCAACTCTGCGACCCCATGAATCACAGCACTCCAGGCCTCCCTGTCCATCACCAACTCCCGGAGTCTACCCAAACCCATGTCCATCGAGTCGGTGATGCCATCCAGCCATCTCATCCTGTGTCATCCCCTTCTCCTCCTGCCCCCAATCCTTCCCAGCATTGGGGTCTTTTCCAATGAGTCAACTCTTCACATGAGGTGGCCAAAGTATTGGAGTTTCAGCTTCAACATCAGTCCTTCCAATGAACACCCAGGACTGATCTGATGGATGCAAAATTCTCTTATTTTAACCTGTATATTATAAATTAATTACATTCAGGGTCTAAATCTAAACATATTTAGTATGATTCCCACCATTCATTCTTCCAGGCTAAGATAAGCACTGCAACGATTTTCAGGAACTTTCCTCCTATCACTTGTGATTAAGGGTTCCAGAAAGATGAATGTTCTTAAGCACCAAAACTTTTCAATTTTAATTTTTCCTAGAAATTTTTCTGAGGGGTACTTCACTTGGCTTTCTTTACTTGGGGGTGATTATTGAACATGACTTCCTCTGGAAGAATCAGTGTTATCATTACTAACATAAATTCTTTGAGTCCTTAATACAATAATACACCCCATGTTCTATAGGCACATACCGGACTATTTTTCTGTCTGTAAACAGTCTCACTTTGCTGTGCTTTTATGGTTGCATGATGCTGTTTGCTTTCCTCTCTCTCCATCTCCAGGAGATGGGTGTGTGGAAGAACCAAGGAGAAGCTCATTTACAGACTCTGGGGGCTTCCTAGGTGGCGCTAGTGGTAAAGAACCCACCTGCCCATGCAAGAGACATAAGAGACTCAGAGTCAATCCCTCGGTCGGGAAGATCCCTTGGAGGAACACATGGCAACCTACTCCAGCAATTATCCCATGGATAGAGGAGCCTAATGGGCTAATAAAGTCCATAGGGTCATGAAGAGTTGGACACGACTGAAGTGATTTAGAACGTAGCACATGCATTTGCTATGGGCCAGCTATAATTTTTTGCAGCTACTTCAGAGGCCTGCTTGCACCTTGAGGTCTAGTTTTGTTCCTGACAGGTGAGCTTTTTTGGATATGTGAAGGGCTGCTCTGTGTTTGTCATTATTACTTTCCAAAAGGTGTTCTACTGGACACAAATTTTCTATAAAATGTTAATAGATGCTTCAAGAAAAACTTTAATAGTTGAAGAGTTTGAGAGACAGTGAACCTGTAAAAAGTTAAACCTGTGAAAATTTAAAGCTGCCTCTAAAGAGATTTTCATTATGTTAACAGGGATTATAAAGCCCCAGGTGTTTAACGTGTTATGTGGCATATTTTGATTTTATCTGTCCACATAATCTTTTTGGTGAAAAATCATATTGGACACATTGTGACATCTTGTCATGACTCATAGTTTTAGTTGTACACAGAAGTAAAAACCTTAAGCATGATGTAAGTTCCATTCTAAAAACTCAGGAAAAAGGAATGAAATAATGAAATGATTTATAATGGGGATGAATTAATATCGTTTATGGATTCAACTAATTATGCGCTGGAGACAGTTCTTTGAAAGTAATAGCAAATGTACAAATCTTCAGGTCAGGACGTTGACTGGAGGACAGATTTCTTATTTAGAAGTAAAGGGTTGAGCTTCTGAATGCTCATGTATTAAAGACATAACATGTTAAGGTTTAGAACCCATAAAATATACTAACAGAACTGCTTCCTGCTCTCTGGACAAGCTAAAACTAAAGGTTAAACAGAATTTAATGCTTCCAGGAGAAACTGCCAAAAAATGTCAAGTAATCTTGGATTCTTTTTCTCCCTGAACTGCAACTTGTTTCTCTCTATGCACTTAGAAATATATATATATATGTGAATATTATTGCTTTTAATTAATGTTTGATATTATTTTGTCATTAGTTTGGAAGTTATTACTACTAAGTATTGAAGGAAAGGACTGTATATTTTGTTGAGAGGAACACACTAATATCTGGTTTAAGCATGTGTGCCATCTGTCTTTGCCTGAAGACACACACACACATAAATATATTTCTATTAATTATATTATAAACATTTAACCATGTATAACAATGCCCTCTGTTCTTCACTTTGTCTCATGTCAGAAATATATTTTTATGGCTTAGCATCAATGATAAATTGTAACTTGAATACTTAATTTAATCTGGGTTTAGATACTTGTTGCAAAGACAAATCCATAGCTTCCTGCAGCTATATTGTCACCTACTGGACCCTGCATCCTTAGTGATCTGCGTGGAGAGGATCATTTTGATAATAACGAATTCATATGTCAGTCATGCTTCTAAAGTATATTACATGTATGGATATTATTTAATTCTCACAATAAAATGTTCACAATTTCATTTTAGAGATGACAAAACCAAGGCCTATTCACCCCAGAGCAACAGTTACTAAGTGGCAGAGCTAGAATATGAACATACAAGTAGTCTGATACCAGGGGTTGTTCTTAATAACCACTGAAAATGGAAATATGGGAGTGATACTTAGATTATTCCATACAATTCTAATCCTGCATTTCTAGAGCCTTTCCATGGGTTTTCCAGCAGCAATGTGACTAGTGACCTGAATTCTTAGAAAACTTTACAAAGATAAGAGGAACAGATAGAGATTCTTCCACTCACCTGAGCATAGCTGATGAGGTCTGATGTCTCGATTAGGAATAGTGAAGTGCTGCCGGGCTTGGTGCCTGGTGCCTATAGTCCCAGTTACTCGAGAGGCAGAAGCAGGAGGATGGGGATTGAGTCCAGGAGTTCCAGGGTGTGGTGTGCTATGCCGATGGGTGTCTAAATTAAGTTCAGCATTCATATGGTGACCTCCTGGCCACAGGGGACCAGCAGGTTACCTAAAGAAGGGTGAACTGGTCCATGTCAGAAACAGAGCAGGTCAGAACTCCTGTGCTGATTAGTAGTGGGATGGTGCCTGTGAATAGCCACTGCAGTCCAACCGGGGCAACACAGTGAGACCTTGTCTCTTTTGTTAAAGGAATCTCATATCTCCTGGCTTCCCAGGTGGCTCAGCAGTAAAGAATCTACTTCCAACACAGGAGACACAGGAGACGCGGGTTCTATCCCTGGGTCGAACCTGGGAGCCTGGCAGGCTACAGTCCATGGGGTCATAGAGTCAGCTGAGCAACTGAGCATGCATACCTCTTAATTGTTCCATATATTCCCTAAAAATACATGGAATTCCATACATTCCCTAAAAAAAGAAAAGAATAGTGAAGTGCTAACATTACTGATAGCCAGGGTTTCTATTTCCTTGAGTAGGAATATATATTATTCTAAATCCTCGGAGAGGGGTGGGCTCTGTCTTCCTCTACTTTTAATATCCTACAATGCAGAACCAAGTGCTTAGCAGTTGTTCCACAGAGACTTTCTGAGTGATTCTAACTTTACTGATAAAATTGAGGCCCTGGGACATGAAGACCTTGACTAAGGCATTAGACTAAGTGGTAAAAATTCCACCCATGGTCACAGGTCCATTTCATTTTTCACTTTGTTGACACTTGGTGTTGATCTCTTGAGTTAATTTATAGGGATGTTAAATTGCTAGAATGATTTAAACATACTGACGTTGTGCCTGTCATGATCATACTAGAGTAAACACAGATAGCTTCATTATCATGACTGGGTCTTGCTGGTGATCAAACTGATACTGTTGGTGGTTTGCTAAAGCTAATTACTCTCCAGATGTATTTGGGCCAGTAGCACTTTTTGGCTTCCTCACAGAGCATCCCTATCTTCAAGCAGGCTGGACAAATCTCCTTCGTATCTTCACTAAGACTCTCAGGTGGTAGCAAACAAATGCTTTTTCTATTTTTCCTCTGAAAAAGCTATGAATGATGGCAAAATGTTTAGGGTTGATAGATCAACCCTCACATCCTACTCCCTTCTCTGACAATGCATTTTCAAAGACAATGAACCTTTTTTCCAAACAAGAACGATTTTACATGGGAACCTTCCCAAATATCCTAACAACTTGCATCTTGATGGATCTCTTTTATTTCTCATTGCCCACTCATTATTACTGATGTATATATATTTTCATATTTTTTTTTTAACTTCTGACAAATTTTTGGTAGTATCTGTTCTCTCATGCCTCTGAATTTTACCATCATGCTCTCTGCTGATGTCGTTCAGTCGCTACGTTGTGTCCGACTCTCTGTGACCTCATGCGCTGTAGCCCACCAGGTTCCTCTGTCCATGCGACTATCCTGGCAGGAATACTGGAGTGGGTTGTCACTTCCTTCTCCATTATCACGCTATTAAGATGGCCAAAAATGCAGTCATCACACTTCAGATACTCTGTTATGCCTGCCTTTTCCTGTTTTAGAAGAACATGTGCAAAAAAGAATTTTTTAAAAAAAATTTCTGGAACACACCACATGTAATGAAGAATTTTAATTGTCACTGACTTTGAAGTCAGATTACACTTGGATGGCTCTGATAATTACCACATGAACATGCTATTTAACTTTTGCACACTTAGTTTTCTATACTGTAGTTTCCTTATCTATAAAATGGTGCTGAGAATAAAACTTATCTCATAGGGCTGTGGGCATTAAATTAGATAATGCACGAAAAGTGCTAAGCAGAGTACTAATTTGTACTGAGCATGTGTTAATTACTTATTTGCATCTTCCATATTGAGTGATATAGAAAGCAGGTCTTTCCAGGTCTGGGAAGGGTAATGTGTGCCCAGAAGTCACAATGAAATATCCTCCATTATACTAAGGAAAAATACTTGCTGAAAAGACAAAGCTATAGGAGTTTTGTAAGTGTGAATAAATACTAATAGCACTGCCAGCCTACTTAATGTGATACACACACACACACACACACATACAATAGAAGCAAAAATTGTTATTCAGAGAGTCACATAAATGCAATAACAACAAAACAAAGAAAAACAACATAAAAACTCTACCATATTACTTTTTGGGAACTAGTATCTTTATAATCATATGTCCTTAGGTATGATTCATATCTTCAATTCCACATGCCACATTAAATGTCTGCATTGTAATTATACTTATAAATACTAATATAAAATTATACTTTTGTGGCTGAAAGTATATATTCATTTTTGAACATCCTACACTACAATTAGATTATGAAGTTAAGAAATACTTTGTATTTGAATAAGGAAAGGGCTTGTCCATGGGGTCAGGTTCCCTTGTTCTTTGTTCTTCTCGGTTTGTGTGACAGAACCCCTAAACTTACAGATGTGCCTCAAACTGCCCCCGCCTGCCAAGTTTTCTATGCTTGACTTTCCTCAAAATTGTACTTCATTATGTTTCACTGAGTTCATCAGTGTACAGATATTTATAGTTTATTTCAGTATTAGCACACAAAAAAACGTTAGGCAAGTCTCAGGTCCAAAAAAATAAAATTAGATGCTAGGTTGGTGTAAGTCACAGGTCAAGGTCTTTAGGAGAACTTCACTGCCCATCTTTTGATTTATTCTTGTTCTTAGTGACTATGTGGAAACACCACTTTTGAAAGACTCTAAAAAATCTGTCAGTAGCCTCTTTTCTTCTAGGTAGGGTGACCATATTATCCAAACAAATGTGAGTAATTATGACTCGATAAAGATTTTACTTCCACCCATGATGAATTGTCTTAGAGGTGACATATGGGAACCTTGAACATTTCAAGGTTTATGGGAGTGGTTCACAAGCTTTTGGAAAGTGAGGAACCATTTTTTGAGTTCCTCCTGTATGACAGGGTCTAAGCTAGGGGGTTATCAGTTAATTCATGTTATGACTCAATGAGCTGGCTCTTTATAATTTCCTATTCTCTGAGGAAAATTGAAGCTTAGAGAGCTTTTTCTCAAATCACATGGCCAGTAAATGACAGAGGTTAGATTTGAGTCCAGCGACAGTTCCACCATGTAATAAAGCTTCATTAGATTTTAAAGATTCCAAAAAAATCTACTTAGTAAATTCTTTCAAAACAGTAGATTTTTATACATCTGAAATTGTTTAAACACGGGAATTTCTAGAGGCAGGGGAAAGTCTTTGAGGCTCTTTGAAATCTTCACAATCTGATTTTAACAGGTGGTATAAAACTCCTCTTTTTCCTAACAGAAGCTAACTTCAAAAAAGATCTGATTTGGAATATTGACATAATTAAAGCTATCAGGTAATTTTCTTATTTTCTTTACAAGATATTAGACATCTTGGATCATTGTTTACAATAACCTCGCTATATGTGAACCATAAGGTCTATCTACCATAAGGCTAAATGAAGTTTTCATAGTGACCAAGGGTAATTTTCCTATGTTGTTAAAAATATATTTATACTGCTTTGCACATCAGCTTTGGTTTATAATCACGATTCATGAAAGCCTTGACATGTGACTATAATCTAGCAACATAATGAATATATTCATAATTTTGAAATAACAAGAGAATCACCCTAATGTAATAGAAACAACATAGCCCTGGGCTTTGTCCTCATATTGTCACAAGGTGGGTGTAGAGGTTTGGGTAATGCCTCAGTCTCTCTGGAGCCAGTCTCTTCAGTTATCAAATTTATTGGGTTGGACCAGATGATCTGCAGGTTCCTTCCAGTTTTAAAGTTAATAATCCTCAGAATGAAAGGATCAGAGGGGAAAAACACTATACTGAAGAGGTTTTGTGTGCTCTGAGCTGCCTTTTAGAAAGTTGGCAGTAGCCTTTAATCAATCATGAACCAGAGGGCAGAGCTGCAATGTGAGAACTGAAAAGCTTCTTGCTCTTAAATTTTAGGTGCATTTCTGATACTGGGTGGTTTAAATGTCTCTGAGTGCCGAATGCCACACAAAGCTCACATCACTCGAATCATTATGAAACCTTCACAGATGTGCACGGGAAAGATTTTTCTGAGGAAGTTGGAAAAATGAAACTGTAAATGTCTTCCAGCTGGCATGCCTAAATGTTCTTCATCTCATTGGAGACATGTTCAGGTTAATTTCCGCTGATGACTGATAGCTCATCCAAATGTTACTCAAGATAATGTGAAGCAATTTTTCTCTCCTAGTGATGAACTCAGACAAGAGGGTGATTATTGGGGGAAAAAAAAGTAACTAACATTTCTTAATTGAAAAAAAATGGTATCATTACAAAAACACAAAATTAAATTATAATAACTTTTTGAAAAAAAAGACTCAAGGTTGGAACATAAAAAGCATAAGGCTAATTACACACATGCATATGGTGTGCATTCTAGTTAAGTACTGAGGGAGTTAACACCTTCGTGCCTAGCTGGTTTAGGTCATGCCATTTACATCCTGCTGTTCACAATAATAATGATAAGAGATGGGCTGTCTGCTATCACTAAGTATCAGATACAGACCATATGGCAACAAGGCAACATCAAATTTAAAAAAAATAGCAGTTTTCTCAAGATTTAAAATAGTTTGATAGGTTAAGGCATGCAATTTATTGCACATTTCCTTAATACCTTTAAATTCCTCTTCTCATCCTGGCATTGTTGCTGGCTGTTCTTCAGTCATTTAACGTGAATGTGAAAACAAGCAAAGAGCATGATTACAAAAATCACATATCCTGGAATGTAAGTTCTTTACTTTGGACCATTTCCTTCTTCAAACAACAGCTTCTCTCTCTATAGAAACAGCAGAAGTCCAGGAATAAAAACATAAAAAGGGATGACAAGCTATTCAGAAATACGCATATAGGCAAACACATATGATGTGAAGTGATTTCTTGAAAGTAAAGATAAAAATAATGGAATCATAGAATGTCAAAGCTGGAAGTGATCTCAGCGCTCTTCAGATTGACCCCATTGCTTTACAAAAAAGGAAACTGAGGCCGAGCTGTGTTAAACCACATGTCCAAGAGCACATGAGAGCTATTGACAGAAATTAGTCTATCATTTAGGCTTACTGACTTCCAGTCTAGTGTTACTCCAAAATCTGTATATTATATGTTTATAGAGTTAAAGATAATATGATTTCAAATAATTAATTTATGATGGTTGAGAAACTGTTTGGTATACAACAGGTAAGCAAACCCAGGACTTTATGACTGAAAACAATAGATTTCTAACACAATATATATTTTGAGGGAAAAGTTGAATACCTCTTTAATATGATTTTACTTGTTAGCTGAATTAGTGAGTTGCCCTAATCACTCTGTGCATCAAAAAAATTTGGTATCAATTTCATAGTCATTTCACAAATTGTTTTCTCTAAACAAATTAAAAATGGTGTATGTTTTGACGATGATATCCTCTTCTGTAAAATGGGTTGATGTGGTCTAAAAGGTCCTTCTCCACTCCAGCAGATTATGGTTCTAGTGTACCCTGTTCACAAAGAAGCTTGACTTTTGAAGCTGTGATCAAAGGACTCAAGGTAATTCAAGATTTAACTTCTGCTGATTTAAAAAAGCCATCACTCTACAGTGTTGGTTAAAGTTACATTTTTGTTTAAGATAGTTTTATAACTTCAAATTATACCTAGATATTTTAGAACATCATTCTCAAGATAAATGTTCAGAAATTTCTACCTACTATTGATGGGCTCATTATCCATTGGAGTTTTTCTGTAACTCATACTTAAGTGTATGAAATAAGAGGCCATTGAGACTATTTGCATCTGTGCAGAATTTTCAAACTTTTTTTGTGTGTGTGAGTGCAATGTATTTTTAAAAGCATTTGAAATTAAACTGTTCTCATCGAGATTGCATTACAGTTTTACCTCTATATTTTCATATTCAAACTCCATGATTAAAACCAATCCCAGATATCAGAGCATCAGAAGGACAGGTAATAAAGTGAGAGGGACAGTCATG
Source organism: Giraffa tippelskirchi (assembly GCF_054371585.1). Taxonomy (NCBI): domain Eukaryota; kingdom Metazoa; phylum Chordata; class Mammalia; order Artiodactyla; family Giraffidae; genus Giraffa; species Giraffa tippelskirchi. The sequence goes on along the minus strand of NC_137276.1, from coordinate 123,901,548 downwards.
GTTAACAGAACTTTCAGTTACAAAGCTGAGTAAAAAATTGAGCTTAGAAACTTACAGCTAACAACTGATTAAGAAGTGTTTCTGTTATTCAATTTTGATTTGATTGTAAACTACTCAAGGACCTCAAAGGGTGAAGACAAATGATTATTAAAGACTAGTCAGCAATTATATAAAAATCTACCATTAAATTTTAGGAAAGTCATTATCCACTTCAAGTTTTGTCAAAATGGCTGATTCTGGGGCTGGAGAAAGGAGAGTCTAAAACATCTTGTAGTTCTAGAAAGAAAAAAAAAAGCTCAAAAACTGAAAACCAAATGGGTGGGGTATACTGAAAAGATACAGGAGCCAAACTGAAAGAATTCCCAGTGGCCAAAGTTGGATCAACCTGAGCCATAAAATAAATAACATAGTATTGGATTATAACACAAAGTATAAAACATCCATGAATATACACCAATATAAATAAGTGATTAAGTAAATGGGAAGAGATGAATTTCTTGCACAGAGTTTCAAGTAATCTATGTAGCTACTAATCCCTCAAGAAGGTGAATCTTAACTCTGTCCCTTAAATGTGAGCTGTGCTTAGCAACTTACTCCCAAAGGGTAGAAAACAACAACAACAACAAAAACTTTATAGTGAGAAGCAAATGCTATCTCAGTCAAATGACCAATGTCAACATTATCAGTGATAATGATAGCATGTACTGATAGTATGCATTCTTGATGTGACAAGAAATGCATGTCACCTCTATGGCCTTCTTCCCACAAACCCGCAATCTCAACCTAAAAGAAAACACGATACACACCCAAAGCGACATTCTCCAAAATGCATGACCAGTATTCCTCAAAACTATCAAAACAAGATAAAAAACAAGAAAAGCCTGAGAAACTTTTAAGAGCAGAGGAGACTAAGAAGACATGATAACTAAATGCTCTATGTACTCTGGATTGGATCCTGTAACAGAAAAAGGAAAAGGATAATATGCAGAGAATGAATGAAATCTGAACTAAGAATGGAGTTGAGTGAATACTAACATAATGATTTATTAGCTATGACAAATGTGTGATACTAATATACTAACAACAGGGAAACTGGGTGTGGGATATGTAATAACTATCCATATTATATTTGCAACTTTTCTGTAAATCTAAAACTATTCTAAAATAAATTTTTTTTTAAAAAACAGAAATTTGATATTTTGTTCTCTAAGGTTTTCACAAGGTATGTGGCAAGCTTTGACTGGCAGTTTCTATTTGATCAAGGCTTTTGCAAAAAAAGTTCAGAATAACTAGGCAATAGAAGACTTGCTTCGGAGAAGGCACTGGCGACCCACTGCAGTACTCTTGCCTGGAAAATCCCACGGACGGAGAAGCCTGGTAGGCTACAGTCCATGGGGTCGCTAAGAGTCGGACACGACTGAGCGACTTCACTTTCCCTTTTCCCTTTCATGCACTGGAGAAGGAAATGGCAACCCACTCCAGTGTTCTTGCCTGGAGAATCCCAGGGACGGAGGAGCCTGGTGGGCTGCCGTCTATGGGGTCGCACAGGGTCGGACACGACTGACGCGACTTAGCAGCAGCAGCAGCAGCAGAAGACTTGCTTAATGGAGACAGTTTATATGAGTATCTGACAGAGAAATAAATTATGTTTCAAATTATGCTGCCCCCTACCACAAAGCTCAAAGCATTTTTAGAGTCATCATTCATTTTCTAATGTGATAAAACTTATGAAAGTGTGTTGTAAATTGTTAAAAACTATAAAATGTATACCATAATTAGTATTACTATATGATTACTTTTATCATTATTTCTGAGATCTCAATAACATATTGGTTGTTAAACAAAGTTTCATAGGTTAGATAATTCTTATCTTCATAAAGTTAATGCCAAAACAATGGTCCCGTTTAGCCCCATAAAATAATACTTAATGTGATTTTAATTGTGCAGTTGTGCCCTTAAGAGAATTATGTGTTAATGTCCAATTTACTTGGTTTGTCTTGCCTTGGTCAAACCAAGTACTTCATACTCTGAGGGCCATATTTAATGAGCTATTAATAAAGAAGGCCAATAAGACTGATCATATTTTTTATGTACATACGATTTGACCCTAAGCATATAGACACAAGGTGACTGACCTCAGTAAGACAAAGCTGCAGACAAGTAAGGCAAACTTACTGAATATTTATTTTCCTGAGAACACAGTTTTGGAGTATGAATGGATGATAAAACATTTTTGGATGAATTTGGACTTTAGCCATATTTTAAGATAAATCAGTGGTTGATGTGAGAAGAAACAGAAAGCTGAAATGCAAGTACACTGGTGAGACAGATTGACAGTGGTGTGAAACTACACTCCTACTGTGAAGTCTCTCCATGGATTTTTTTAAAAGAACCTAACTGAGGTATAACGGCAGTAAAATATACTTCACATAGTTAAATTGTATAGTTTGGTAATTTTTGACATATGTATGCAACCATGAAATAATCACCACAATCAAACAGTGAACATATTGATCACTCCCAAAAGTATCCTTGTTCCAGTTGTAATTTTTCTCTCTACCCCACCCATACCACCTCCATCCTTGTCTCTGATCATTGATCTGCTTTCTGTTACTCTAAATTAGTTTGCATTTGTTTTAGATTCTTTAGATTATTTTTATTCAAATAGAATCATGAAGTATTTACTCTTTTTAAAAGACATATAAATTGTTTCACATGCTATTAATTATTATTGAGATTCATTCATGTTGCAGCATGTGTCAATATTTTGTTCCTTTTAATTGTATGGATCTAGCACAATCTGTGTACTCATTCACCCGTTTATGACTATTTGGGCTATAGTCTCCTCTTCTAAATATTAGTTTTAGCATTGTTTTTTTATCCTTTTACTTTCAGTCCATTTGGGTTTATATTAGAAGCGCATCTCTTATAAAAGCATATTTGGTTTTTGCTTATATGTTCAATATGAAAATCTCTGCCTTTTGATTTGGGTGTTTAGATCATTTCCATTAATATGATTATTAATATGGTTACATTTATACATATTTTATTGTTATTTGTGTTCTCCCATTTCCCTGTCTTATCTAGGATTAACTGAATTTTTTATAATTATATTTGGCTTTTTAATTTATTTACTAGCTATAATTCTGTTTTTTTTTTTTTTTTCCAGTGGTAGCTTTAGGGTTTATGGTATAGATCTTTCACTTACCACAGTCTACCTTCAGTTCAGTTCAGTTCAGTCGCTCAGTCGTGTCCAACTCTTTGCGATCCCATGAACTGCAGCACGCCAGGCCTCCCTGTCCATCACCAACTCCCGGAGTTTACCCAAACTCATGTCCATCAAGTCGGTGATGCCATCCAACCATCTCATTCTCTGTCATCCCCTTCTTCTCCTGCCCCCAATCCTTCTCAGCATCAGGGTCTTTTCCAATGAGTCAACTCTTCGCATGAGGTGGCCAAAGTATTGGAGTTTCAGCTTCAATGTCAGTCCTTCCAATGAACACCCAGGACTGATCTCGTTTAGGATGGACTGGTTGGATCTCCTTGCAGTCCAAGGAACTCTCAAGAGTCTTCTCCAACACCACACTTCAAAAGCATCAACTCTTCGGCGCTCAGCCTTCTTCACCGTCCAACTCTCACATCCATACACTAACACTGGAAAAACCATAGCCTTGACTAGCCGGACCTTTGTTTGCAAAGTAATGTCTCTGCTTTTAAATATGCTATCTAGGTTGGTCATAACCTTCCTTCCAAGGAGTAAACGTCTTTTAATTTCATGGCTGCAATCAGCATCAGCAGTGATTTTGGAGCCCAAAAAAATAAAGTCTGACACTGTTTCCACTGTTTCCCCATCTATTTGCCATGAAGTGATGGGACCAGATGCCATGATCTTAGTTTTCTGAACGTTGAGCTTTAAGCCAACTTTTTCACTCTCCTCTTTCACTTTCATCAAGAGGCTCTTTAGTTCTTCTTCACTTTCTGCCATAACAGTGGTGTCATCTGCATATCTGAGGTTATTGATATTTCTCCTGGCAATCTTGATTCCAGCTTGTGCTTCCTCCAGCCCAGCGTTTCTCATGATGCGCTCTACATATAAGTTAAATAAGCATGGTGACAATATACAGCCTTAATGTACTCCTTTTCCTATTTGGAACCAGTCTGTTGTTCCATGTCCAGTTCTAACTGTTGCTTCCTGACCTGCATACAGGTTTCTCAAGAGGCAGGTCAGGTGGTCTGGTATGCCCCTCTCTTGAAGAATTTTCCACAGGTTATTGTGATCCACACAGTCAAGGCTTTGGCATAGTCAATAAAGCAGAAATAGATGATTTCTGGAACTCTTGCTTTTTCGATGATCCAGCAGATGTTGGCAATTTGATCTCTGGTTCCTTTGCCTTTTCTAATACCAGCTTGAACATCTGGAAGGTCACGGTTCATGTATTGCTGAAGCCTGGCTTGGAGAATTTTAAGCATTACTTTACTAGCGTGTGAGATGAGTGCAATTGTGCAGTAGTTTGAGCATTCTTTGGCATTGCCTTTCTTTGGGATTGGAATGAAAACTGACCTTTTCCAGTCCTGTGGCCACTGCTGAGTTTTCCAGATTTGCTGGCATATTGAGTGCAGCACTTTCACAGCATCATCTTTGAGGATTTGTAAATTATGGTCAATGAACCAAATCTGTCCGCCTGCCTGTTTTTGTAAATGAAGTCTGGCTTTGTTAGGCGATCTCACTGAAGCTGCCAGTTGTTCACAAGATCTGTTTCGCAGTTCTCACACAATTTTAGAATTGTAGCTGCACATGGTTGCCCAGTTGAAGATTACATTTCCAGACCACTTTGGAGTCTGGTGTGTCTGGATGGCTAAGTCCTCAGTTTTAGAATGTGAGCCCCAGTGAAGAATGCCAATTCCGGTAATGGGTGGGTGAATGGGTGGGATCAGGAATGATACTAAGCTTCAGGTTACTCAGACCCTTTGAAGCCAATTCTGAATACAGCTAAAGGCATTTGATTAATATTTTGTAATAGATTGAAGAACCTTGTGATATTTCAATATGAGTGAGAGAAGTCACATAAATTATTCTCCTGTGAGATCTTCATGACATAAAAAGACTGATATGGCTATTAATGCTATACCCATGTGTCCCAGATTCATCAAGTTAAGCTTCATCATAATAAATGAACTGTACATACTGAAACTGTACAGAGTAGAAAGTTAGAGCTGTAGATGGTCCAAACGTTTAATTCATAAACCCTTTCTTCAGTTCTGCTTTACTGTCCCAAGGATAATGTGAATCCTGAGGGAATGTTAATGGACAGCACTCAATTCCAAATTAGATTCAACATGTCACTGATATTTTTCTTTTAATAAAGATCTTCAAATAAGTACAAAAATCTACCAATTCACTAACAGCTTTTGTATCTCTATAGAAATACATCTATAAAACATACATAGTCAATGTTTTCTTAATCACCTAGTATAAAAAGTATTAATCTTGAGTGAGTGAGTGAGTGAAGGCTGATGGCATGGCCACATTAACTCCTCCCAGGTATGAATTATTATTTAAAACTGTTAATCAAGAGTTCACACACAAACAGAAACTGCTGACAGGTCACAGGAAAAGGTATTCTGTCACTTGTATGCACATAAACCCACTAAGTGGGTAAATTCTCTGCCCTAAACACTAATGGTTTGATGCAGCAACTGCTGAGCCAGTTTCTTTACAAAAGCCTTTTGGACATTCCTATCCTTCTATCTCCTGCCTTGCCCTTTCTCACTTCTCTAATCAGAATCCAGAAAATACTTAATTCCAATGTATTTGTTTCTACTACCAACAAGAGTCATAGAATAAGAAGTCATATGGTATTGTTGCTCTTTTTGTTTTAGTCACTAAGTCATGTTTAACTCTTTTGTGACCCTATGGACTGTGGCCCACCAGCCTCCTCTGTCCATGGGATTTTCCAGGCAAGAATACTGGAGGGGGTTGCCATTTCCTTCTCCAGGGGATCTTCCTGACACAGGGATTGAACCCGGGTCTCCTACATCGGTAGGAAGACTTTTTTACCACTAAGCCACAAGTTAAGTATGTGTATAAGTATATATATATGTATGTATATATAAATAGCCATACAATGTGTGTGTAATTGTAAACCTGCCAAAACATGATTGATTAAATGTCAGTTTTTGTAAGGAATTAAATCTTAGTATATTATGACATAAAAGAACTATTAGAAGAGAAAAATGAATAAATTTCATTAAAAACACTCTCTTTTTTAGCAAGTGTAAAAGGAAAGAGTGTAATCAAGAGTGTAATATCTATGTCAAAGTTAACTTTATGTGTCAACTTGACCAGATCATGAGGTGACCAAACATTTGACTAAACATTATTCTGGGTGTTTGTGGGGTTCTTGCTGGATGAGATTAACAATTGAGTTGGTAGACTACGTAAAACAGATTGCTCTCCCTCATGTGGGTGAGCCCCATCCTTTCAGCTGAAAGTCTAAGTAGGGACAAAAGACTGATCCTCCCACAAGTAAGAGGGAATTCCTCCTGCCTGAATGCCTTCAAGCTGGGACATCAGATTTTTTCTGCCTTTGGGCTTGAAGTGAAACATTGGCTCTTCCTGCACCTCAAGTCTACTAATCTTGGGACAGGAACCACACCATTGACTCTCCAGGGTCTCCAACTTACCAACTGCAGATCTTGGGACTTGTCAGCCTCTTTGACTGCATAAGCCAATTCCTCACAATAAATTAATAAGTAAACAAACAGACAAACAAATATCCTATTGGTTCTGCTTCTTTTGAGAACCCTAACACACTATATTAGGTAATGAACTCAGATAACAAGAGGTAATGACATAACTGGAAATATAATTAATGAGCAAAATTTTGGAGTAATGATCTTCCTATTCAACAAAAAAGTGTCATTTTACACTTATTAAAATAGTTTAAAATTTTGACATTTATACCCAAGCCTGGAAAGGTTTTGTTGAAACTGCTAAAACAATCCACAACTGGAAGTAATAATTTGTCACAACTCTTTATGATAGTAATGCAGAAAAATATATAAAAGTTGGAGAACTGTTTATATCCCTTGACCCCAGTTGTCTTAACATATAGGAATTCTTCTTAAGGAAATAATGCTAAAGAGAAAAAAAAGCTATCTGCATAAAGAAGACTGCAGTTTTATATATAACAGTGAAACAGCCTAAGAAATAAATGATACAGAAATGGTTTAGGAACCTAGTCAAATGAGTATTATGCATCCACTAAAATCATAATTATGGTGATAATTTAAAGGATATTCCTTATAACCAAGCTTTGTTCCTACAAATTTTAGGTAAATATAGGTACCTATAATTTAAGGTACACAGAAAGATACATATACTACTATAAGAATAAGATTCTGTTAAAAATGTATGTGAGTGTCAGGTGAAGTGGAAATTAAGGTAGGAAAAATAGATTCTGGGCCATGGTTAGTACCCAACATACCTACCCATTGTCTTGTTTGATTTATTGCAGGTGGGCCATTGATTTGGCACAAGAAAAGATGCTCAACGGCCCTGATTTCTGACAGCTAATCTGAAATAAAATCCACATTGTCTAAAAAACTTTAAGAACACATTAGTTACTAAACAGCTATTTTCAGCATGAAATCTAAGAGATATTTTTGCTTTTGAGTCTCTGCAAAGAAGACACTGTGTGAACCTAGTGAACAGGGTCCTACATTTTAGTGGGAGGGGATTCTCCCTCCCTTCTTCTATGTTTCCATGGGAGAAAGGAATGTCCACTCCCCTCTTCAGGAAGGAAGGTTGGTGACCTACACTAGAAGCTTCTCTTTCACCCCCTTTCTACATAGGGAGGAATGATACAGCTGATTGAGAAGTTTGAGAGAAAGAGAATGTATAGCTTAGCTCCTTCCTCACTTATAATTCTTGAAACCAACCTGTCTTCTGGGAGTCTGAATACTCCCAATAAATTGCTATTGTTTACCTTTGCCTGTGACTTAGTTGGTAAATCTTTCTCAATCATGGGTGAAGATTCAAGGAGTCCCTTTTGCCACAAAGACAGACCCTCCTTCATCAGCCCTCTCAACAAGGAGCTGAAATATTGACCTTCTTCCATCAGGTGTCTCTGATTCTCTTGCAATTGGTCAGACTTTGGATTTGAAGAAGAAGGTTATTTTTTGGCCCCTAAAATTCTTGCATGTAACAATATCCTTGTACTAGATACATTATTGAGACTTTCAGGGATATTTCCTACAATGTACCTCCAAACAAGACATGTTGCTGTTGGAGAAGTAGTACAGAAACCAATGTGGCTGGAGAGTAATGACTGATGAGGAAAGTAACAATGCGAGAAGAGGCAGAATGGTAGTTTAGGGACATATTGTAAGTGCAATGTGACGGCATGGGAAGGTTATAATTTATACTTATAAAGCATTCTATCCAAAAGCAAACTACATTTTCTTTTCAAGTAGACATGGAACATTCTCCATGAGAGATACATGCTGGGCCACAAACAAGCCTCAGTAACTTTAAGACAACTGAAATCATATCAAACATCTTTTCTAACCACAACACTATGATATTAGAAATCAACTACAAAAAAAGCTGCAAAAACCACAAACATCTGGAGGCTAAATAATATGCTAACAAACAACCAATGGATCACTGAAGATATCAAAGAGAAAATAAAAAAAAATAGAGACAAATGAAAATGAAAACACAATGATCTAAAATCTATGATATGCAGCAAAAGCAGTTCTAAAAAGCATTTATAGCATACAAACTTATCTCAGGAAATAAGAAACATCTCAAATAAACAATCTAACCTTACATCTGAAGCAACTAGAGAAAGAAAAAGAAACAAAACCCAAAGTTAGAAGGAAAAAAATCATAAAGATAAGAGCAGAAATAAATGAGACTAAGAAAACAATAGAAAAGGTCAATGAAACTAAAAACAGGTTCTTTGAAAGCATAAACAAAATCGATAAACCTTCAGCCAGACTCATCAAGAAAAAAAGGGAGAGGGCTCAGATGAATAGATTAGAAATGAAAAAGGAGAAGTTACAACAGACATTACAAAATGCAAAGGATCACAGAGACTACTACAAGCAATTATATGTCAATAAAATGGACTAATGAAGAAACAGACAAATTTGTAGAAAGGTACAATCATTTAAGACTTAACCAGGAAGAAACAGAAAACATGAACAAATCAATCACAAGTACTGAAATTGACACTGTGATTGAAAAGCTCCCAGTAAGCAAAAGTCCAGGACCAGATGGCTTCACAGGTGAAGTCTATCAAACATCTGCTGCTGCTGCTGCTACGTCGCTTCAGTTGTGTCCGACTCTGTGTGACTATCAGGCTCCCCCGTCCCTGGGATTCTCCAGGCAAGAACACTGAAGTGGGTTGCCATTTCCTTCTCCAATGCATGAAAGGGAAAGTGAAAGTGAAGTCGCTCAGTCATGTCTGACTTGTAGTGACCCCATGTACTGCAGCCTACCAGGCTCCTCCATCCATGGGATTTTCCAGGCAAGAGGACTTGAGTGGGCTGCCATTGCCTTCTCCACTGTCAAACATCTAGAGATGAGTTAATACCTATCCTTCGGAAACTATACCAAAAAAACTGAAGAGGAAGGAACACTCCCAAACTCACTTTCTCTATCATACTGATACCAAAACCAAAGACACACAAAAAATAAAATTATGGGCCAATATCACTGATGAACATAGACATAAAAATTCTCAACAAAATACTAGCAAACCAAATCCAACAATACATTAAAAGGATCTTACATACCATGATCAAGTGAGATTAATCCCAGGGATGCAAGGATTTTTGAATATATGCAAATCAACCAGTGTGATACACCACATTAACATATTGAAGAATAAAAACCACATAATCATCTCAATAGATGTAGAAAAAGCTTTTGACAAAAACTCAGCACACATTCATTTATGATAAAAACTCTTCAGAAAATTGGCACAGAGGGGACATACCTCAACATAACAAAAGCCATGTATGACAAACCCATAGCTAATATCATACTCAATAGTGAAAAGCTGAAAGCATTTCCTCTAAGATCAGGAACAAGACAAAGATGTTCACTCTCACCACTATTATTCAACATAGTTTTGGCTGAGTGAGCCACAACAATCTGAGAAGAAAAATAAACAAAAGGAACACAAATTGGAAAAGGAGTAAAACTGTCACTATTTATGCAGATGACATACTATCCACTGAAAGATGGATGTAAAGATGCTACCAGAAAACTACTAGAGCTTATTAATATATTCAGTATAGTTCCAGGATACAAAACTCATACACAGAAATATGTTGCATTTCTATACACTAACAATGAAAGATCAGAAAGAGAAATTAAGGAAACAATCCCATTTACCATCACATCAAAAAGAATAATATACCTAGGAATAAATCAACCTAAGGAAGCAAAAGACCTGTACTCTGAAAAATGTAAGATGCTGATGAAAGACACTGAAGATAACATAGACAGATGGAATGATATACCATGTTCTTGGATTGGAAGAATCAATATTGTCAAAATGTCTATACTACCCAAGGCAATCTATAGATTCAACGCAGACCTTATCAAATTACCAATAGCATCTTTTTTTAGATCTAGAACAAAAAACAAAAATTTGTATCGAAACACAGAAGATGCTGAAAGCAATCTTGAGAAGAAAAAACAGCTAATCAAGCTCCTTGACTTTAGAGTATATTATAAACCCATGGTAACAAAGAAAGTATAGTACTGGCACAGGAAAGACTTATAGATCAATGGAACAGGATAGAAAGCCTGAAATAAACCTGCACACTTATGGTCAATGAATCTACAACAAAGGAGGCAAGAAAACACAATGGAGGAAAGACAATCTCTTCAATGAGTGGTGCTGGGAAAACTGGACAGCAACTTATAAAAGAATGAAATTAGAACATTCCCTAACACCATACACAAGAATAAACTAAAAATGGATTAAAGACCTAAATATAAGACTGGATACTATAAAACTCGTAAGATGAAAACAGAAGCAGATCACTCTGACATAAATCACAGGAAGATCTTTTTGGATCTGTCTCCCAGACTAATGAAAATAAAAATAAAAAAATTGGTCCTCATTAAGGACCAAGTTTTTGCACAGCAAAGGAAACCATAAACAAAATGAAAAGACAACGCACAGAATGGGAGAAAATATTTGCAAATGAAGTGGCTGACAAGGGATTAATCTCCAAATTAGCTCATGCAGCTCAATGTCAGAAAAACAAACAACTCAATCAAAAAATGATCTAAACAGACACTTTTCCAAAGAAGATGTATGGATGGCTAAAAGGCACAAGACAAGATGTTCAACAGTGCTAATTAAAAGGCTACAAACAATGAATTCTGGAGAGGCTATAGAGAAAAGGGAACCCTCTCACACTGTTGGTGAGAATGTAAACCACTATGGAGAACAGTAGGGAGGTTCCTTAAAATACTGTAAACAGAGTTTCCATATGATTCATTAATCCCACGCCTGGGAATATATCTGGAGAACACCATAATTCAAAAAGACACACACACCTCAATGATCACTGCAGCACTGTTTACAACAGCCAAACATGGAAGCAACCTAGGTGTCCATCAACAGAGGAATGGATAAAGAAGCTGTGGTACATATACACAATGGAATATTACTCAGCCATAAATTAGAATGAAATAACACCATTTTCAGCAACATGGATGGACCTAGAAATTACCATACTAAGTGGAATAAACCAGACAGAGAAAGGCAAATATCATATGTCACTTACATGTGGAATGTAAAAAAATGATACAAGTGAACTTCTTTACAAAACAGAAACAGACTCACAGACTCAGAAAACAAATTTATGGTCATCAAAACTGAAAAGTCAGGGGAGGGAATGGATAAATTCAGTTCAGTTCACTCGCTCAGTCATGTCCGACTCTTTGCAATCCCATGAACTGCAGCACGCCAGGCCTCCCTGTCCATCACCAACTCCTGGAGTCCACCCAAACTGATATCCATTGAGTCAGTGATGCCATCCAGCCATCTCATCCTCTGTCGTCCCCTTCTCCACCTGCCCTCAATCTTTCCCAGCATCAAAAGTGAAAAAAGTGAAAGTGAAGTCTCTCAGTCGTGTCCGACTCTGTGACCCCGTGGACTGTAGCCTACCAGGCTTCTCCGTCCATGGGTTCTCCAGGCAAGAATACTGGAGTGGGTTGCCATTTCCTTCTCCAGGGGATCTTCCCAACCCAGGGATCAAACCTGGGTCTACCGCATTGCAGGCAGAGGCTTTAACCTCTGAGCCACCAGGGAAGCCCTTCCCAGCATCAGGGTCTTTTCAAATGAGTCAGCTCTTTGCATCAGGTGGCCAAAGTATTGGAGTTTCAGCTTCAACATCAGTCCTTCCAATGAACCCCAGGACTGATCTTCTTTAGGATGGACTGGTTGGATCTCCTTGCAGTCCAAGGGACTCTCAAGAGTCTTCTCCAACACCACAGTTCAAAAGCATCAATTCTTCGGCACTCAGCTTTCTTTATGGTACAACTCTCACGTCCATACATGACTACTGGAAAAACCACAGCCTTGACTAGACGGACCTTTGTTGGCAGAGTAATGTCTCTGCTTTTTAATATGCTGTCTAGGTTGGTCATAACTTTTCTTCCAAGGAGTAAGTATCTTTTAATTTCATGGCTGCAATCACCATCTGCAGTGATTTTGGAGTCTAAAAAACTAAAGTCAGTCACTGTTTCCACTGTTTCCCCATCTATTTGCCATGAAGTGATGGGACCAGATGCCATGATCTTAGTTGTCTGAATGTTGAGCTTTAAGCCAACTTTTTCACTCTCCTCTTTCACTTTCATCAAGAGGCTCTTTAGTTCTTCACTTTCTGCCATAAGGGTGGTATCATCTGCATATCTGAGGTTACTGATATTTCTCCCAGCAATCTTGATTCCAGTTTGTGCTTCCTCCAGCCCAGCGTTTCTCATGATGTACTCTGCATATATTAGTATGTTGTAATTAACATATACACAATGTGTGCTGTGCTTAGTCGCTCAGTCATGTCCAACTCTGCGACCCATGGACTGTGGCCCACCAGGCTCCCCTGTCCATGGGATTCTCCAAGCAAGAATTCTGAAGTGGGTTGCCATGCCCTCCTCCAGGATACACAATACTACACATAAAATAGTCAACAAGGACTGCGTAGCATAGGGAACTCTACGCAACATTCTGTAAAAACCTATATGAAAAAAAGATTTTGAAAAAGAATAGATATATGTATAAACGATTCACTTTGCTGTACACCTGAAACTAATACAACATTGAAAATCAACTATTCTCTAATATAAAATAAAAATGAAAAAATAAATAAGTAAAATAGAGGTAAAAAAACCAGTCAGATGAATATCTGATGACCAACAACATGGTCCTAGGATGATGTTGCCAATCAACTAGCTTTAATGTGATATTTCTCATAATTATGGCTTTCTAAAGAACTTCTGCATCTTTTATTATAAAATCACTCAACAAACACATACACATATAAAACAAGCATTCCCACTATTCTCCTTTCCTCACTGGCAACCACTTTCACATCTTTTAGATAATTATTTTGGAATTTCTTTTCATGCTTTAAAATTTCATGCTTGTATTGCTACTTCCTGACTCAGTTTGAGGCTTTGCCACTTGATTTCCTATTATATCAAGCAAGATTTTTGATCAGGGTTTTCCCATACCATAAGCAGACATCATTCTCATTAACCACTCTTCTGTCATATTATAATTTGGGATAGATCAGTATGTCATGTTTACATTGTTGTGACTATTAACAGCTAAACTATATTATCAAAATGGTTTTCATTTTTGTGTCCAACTTTTCCTTCCCCTGGAGATTTAAAAATTTTTTCTATCACAGCCTGTTTACACGTACTTTTCTCTCCGCTTGCAATACCTGCCTTTCTACTTTCCATATTTTTACAAACATGCGTTATTATTTTCTTCCCTTTTGACATAAAGGGTAGCATATTGTTAAAACGTGGTAAATTCTTAGTATTAGTCTGTTTATCGGTGGATAGATGTTCATCATCCAAAGATATTTATTAAGTGCCTACTCTGAGGTAGGCACAGTATTATGTCCTGGGGAGAAAGGTGTGAATAAAACAATGTCCCCACCTTGCATCCCAGGGGAACTCAGATATTGAAAGGTTCAATGGTGACAACTGCTTCTAAATGCAGCATTTTTTGCTGTGTTTTTACTTTTAAAAAGAAACAGATTTAATATCACCTAATATGAAAATATATGCTTATCTGTATTGAGCTCATAAATATGTAAGTAAAAATGTTTATCCAGCTGAGGTTTATTATCTCTTTTAAGCTTCCAAGTTTTTGTTTAATGAGTCACATTCTTAACGTCACTGAGCAGAACTAGAGGGCCCTAAATTAGTGCAAATCTAACCCAAGTCAATTCTTTACAGAGCAATTAAATATAGGAATAATTAGTTTTAATCTCAAATCCTCTTTAGTGAAGTCACTCTCTTACATAATTAAATGTGCTATTTTTTATTTATTGTTGAAAATAAAGATAAGGTGACATGTGGTCCCCAAACTTTATTTTTACCACTGTTCATGATCTACTTAAACTAGCCCTTTTTCAATCCTGTGGCCACAGACTTTATTATTTTCTAGAAATACACCAAAAGTCTTACTTCCTTGTCCATCACCTTAATCTATGTTGTTTGCTGTCATTTACCGAATTCTCTGCCTGCCTGTGAGTTACACAGCTGGCTAGTTCAGGAAGACCCAGATCACTGATTCAAGACGTGTGACAAACAAAATGACACACATATTTTACTTCCACTTCCAGAAGAAAGCAGCTCCTCATTACCACTATTGATTCTGTAAACATGTCAGTGCTGGTAAATACCTTTCTGACAATATCCAGCTAATGAAACTCTGGGAGAAATGACAAGCCTGCCATTAACCTTTAGAACAAATGACAGTGGTAGAACCAAAATTTATCATTAACAAAAATTACTTGTCAATGTTTTATGGATCATTTATCTAAGAGCTAACTATTAATCAAGTAAGTTGAAACCTTGAAGCATTAAGACTTCTATAAGTAAGCTGTTTAACTAAGTGAACAATTACTAATTCTAATACTAGAAAAGAGGCATAAATAAATGCTGCCTGCATGTGTGCTCATTTGTGTCAGTTGTGTCTGACTGTTTGTGACCCTATGGACTGTAACCTGCTAGGCTTCTTGTCCATGGGATTCTCCATGGAAGAATACTGGAGTGAGTTGCCATGCCCTCCTCCAGGGGATCTTCCTGACCCAGGGATTGAACCCACATCTCCTGCATCTCAGGAAGATACCTCTGAGCCACTGGGGAAGCTCTAAATACATGCTATCAGAATTCAAAAGCTTTTCCCAGGTCCAAACTCAGGGACATATTGTGAACGTAACTCCACAATAACAATAAAATTTTATCCTAACTGGGCAAAGAGACTCTATCAGAAAAGCAATAAAACTTATTTATTTATATTTTAGTGAGGAACTTCCCATAAAACTTGATATTTATCAGATTTTTCACAAATAGTCTGGGAATTTTACTCTGTTCCATCCCTTGATTTAGTAAACTAAAAAGTAGAGAACATCATAAAAATTGAGTATCTCAAATTTTATGTTAATTACACCTTTCCAACTTAAGTACCATGAGTACCAAAAACATAAATACGATGAAATTCACAGCAAGGTCCTGAATACGCTAAAGTATTTCATAAGGTTTTAAAGTCTGTTGAAAAATTACAATCCTTTCATCACTCTGCAAGTTCCTCCATTGGTGTCCTTAGACCATCTGAGGTTTTAAAAGTTCCCGTCTTAGTTCAATGTACAGCCACAGTTGAGGCTAGGGGTCCACATTTCTCAAAGTTCCTCTGAAAATGATGTGCCTCAGAGCCACCCAGGATCTTGTTAAAAATACAAGCCAGAATCTTCAGCGTTGGGCCTTGAAATCTGTTTTTAAGAGGGTACCTTAATTGCACTCAGGATCACTTCAAGGCTAAGTATCCACAGAAATGTAACCAGTCCTGACTTTTTTGTACAATGAGTTATCACTTCACATCTGTCAAAACAACCATCATTAAAACCTCTACAGATAAAAAATGCTGGAGATGGTATGAAGAAAAAGGAACCCTCTGATACTGTTGGTGGGAATGTAAATTGGTGCAGCCAGTTTGAAGAGCAGTATGGAGGCTCCTTAAAAAACTAAAAATATGGTTACCATATGATCCAGCAATCCCTCTCCATATATATAGATAGATACTGATATAGATATGGAGATGGAGAGAGAAAACTCTAATTCAGAAACATACATACACCCCAATGTTCATAGCAGCATTATTTACAATAGCCAGGACATGGATGCAAATGTCCATTGACAGAGGAATGGATAAAGAAGATGTGGTACACATACACAATGGACCATTACTCAGCCATAAAAATGAATAATGCCATTTGCAGCAACATTGATGGACCTAGACATCATCAAATTAACTAAGTCTCACAGAGAAAGACAAATATATGATATCATTTATATGTGAAATTGAAAAATCATATAAATGAACTTTCTTACAAACCAGAAGTAGGCTCACAGACACAGAAAACAAACTTATAGTTACCAAAGCAGAAAGCAGGGAGCAGGGAGCAGGCGGAGAAATAGATTAGGAATTTGGGATTAATGAATACACACTACAATATATAAAGTAAAAAACAAGGACCTACTGTGTAACACAGGAAACTATATTCAACATCGTTTAATAACTTTTAATGGAAAAGAATCTGGAAAAATATATATATAACTGAATCACTTTGCTATATACCTGAAACTGATACAATGTTGTAAATCAATGTTGTAATAATGTCAACATTATAAATCATTGTAAATCAACTATAGGTCAGTAAAAGAAAAAAATATCATAAAAATGTCATAACGAATCCTGATTTTTCCCCTTTCTTATTTTCACAAGCCTTCTAAAGCACAAACAGCAGTATCAACAGCTGCAGCTTTACTTTGGTCTGCAGTGATATGGTTGCTATCAAGATGTGCCTCATCATTTATTTATTTTTTACTTCCCTGCTAGCTCAAGTCTTTGAGATCCCAGACCAATTAATTTCTTAATTCACCATAGGGAAGTGTCACGCTTGTCTTTTCATTTTGGCATTAGCTTGATAAAGAACCATGATAACTAATTCTTGAGAAAATTTTTTTTTTTTAGGTTTGTTAAAATTTAGCAAAATAGGCAGTCCGTGGACTACTACTTGGGATATAAATTGGTACATTTTGGTGGGAATATGGCCCTTTCATCTTGGGAAACCTAAGATCATGCTGGGTTTCACGGCAGGGTCACGAGTCAGCCTTATTTCCCCAGTACTATCCCCGACTATGCTGTAGATGTGAGAAGACTTGAATCTCTAGGTTGACTTCTGTCCACATTCCTGAGCCAATATGAACCCAGAAAGACTCTCCTGACCAGTAGGTTAGCCTTGTATGATCCTGGCACGGCCCATAGGCATGGGCAGGGCACACAGGATTCCTTTCTTTCTTTGCAGTGTCCTAAAATTATCTGGACACGCTACCAGTTATGTGTATGTCTGCAACTTGATGCATTTAGTAATACACTGACAGCTCTTCCTCACACAGATATATTTGTAAAGGTGGCAAACATTTTTTCTTATTGAATATTTTATGTGTATTTGAAATAAAGTGAAAAGCAGTTTATAAATTAATAATAATAGCAATTATCTTTTTCAGGCTATTGTATGTCAGGCACTATGTTTGGACATTTCTAATTTATTATCTTTAACACTCTCACAGAAACTGCAAGTAGGTATTATTGTTCCCACCTTACAAGTAAGGAAATTGAGTCTGAGGTTGTTCAATCCAATATCTTACAAGTAGTGAGTAGAATCCAAGTTTTAATTCAGAAGTAAACTCAAGAGTTGAAAATACAATCCCCAATTTTACTTTTTGCTTTGTTTTATTTTGTTAAACAGTACCTAGTATATACAGTAACCCACTCCAGTACTCTTGCCTGGAAAATCCCATGGACGGAGGAGCCTGGTGGACTGCAGTCCATGGGGTCGCTAAGAGTCAGACACGACTGAGCGACTTCACTTTCACTTTTCACTTTCATGCACTGGAGAAGGAAATGGCAACCCACTCCAGTGTTCTTGCCTGGGGAATCCCAGGGACGGGGGAGCCTCAAGGGCTGCCATCTATGGGGTCGCACAGAGTCGGACAGGACTGAAGAGACTTGGCAGCAGCAGCAGCAGCAGTATATACAGTAACTTAAAAGATTCATCTGGAGCTAGATGAATAGAACTTTGATTACTGTCAAGATGAACTTAGGCAAATGTTCCCATTTCTATGAGTTTAAGTTTCTTCACTTACAAAATGTGACTATTTGAGGCTAACATGAGAACATGGGCTTCCCTGGTGGCTCAGTGGTAAAGAATATGCCTGCCACTGCAGGAGACATGTGTTCATTCCCTGGGTTGGGAAGATCCCCTAGAGAAGGGAATGGCTACCCACCCCAGAATTCTTGCCTGGAGAATCTCATGGACAGAGGTACCTGGTGGGCTATAGTCCATGGGGTTGCAGAAGAGTTGGATACAACTTAGTGACTAAACATCAACAATAACAACAAATGAGAACATGAGTGTCAAGAACCAAACCAACAGGTGGTCCCTCTGACTACTTATCTTCCTCCTTCACGCCTAACTGTAGTGCTTACCATGTACATATTATTATTTCATAGTAAACTGGAATTGAGAATGAAACTCATAGTTTGTAGGCCAAAACTTAAGGTTAAATTGAGAATAAAGATTTGGATTTCTATCCATTCTGAGGAAAGAAATAATTATAAGATAACCTCACACCAAAAGTCCATCCTAAAGGAGATCAGTCCTGGGTGTTCATTGGAAGGACTGATGTTGAAGCTGAAACTCCAATACTTTGGCCACCTCATGTGAAGAGTTGACTCATTGGAAAAGACCCTAATGCTGGGAAGGACTGGGGGCAGGAGGAGAAGGGGACACGACAGAGGATGAGATGGTTCGATGGCATCACCAACTCGATGGACATGGGTTTGGGTAAACTCCGGGAGTTGGTGATGAACAGGGAGGCCTGGCGTGCTGCGATTCATGGGGTTGCAAAGAGTTGGACACGACTGAGCGACTGAACTGAACTGAACTGAAAAGTCCAATATAAAACCAATCTTATAAAAAATGCAGGGCCCCCTGACTGCCATACTTCACTGAAAAACAGCTAATTAACCACAGATTGCCAGATGAAGACAGATGAGTTCTCTCTCTTCAGTTCTTCCAGAAAAACCCTATTACCACTTTGCCAAAACACTGTGACATTGTCACAAGGCTGGGGAATGCAAACAGATGAAAATAATGTGGTCTGAAGTGAAGAAATAGACACATAGAGAATTTCTCACTCAAATATGTTGTCACATATATTGTTGTTTAGTCAACTGTCCAATTGTCAGAATCTACAGATGTATCTGGAGGGCAATTCAAAGAAAATGTTAAGAACTAAATGAAAGGAGAAGGAAGCTTATGCAAAAGTGCTTTGTTTTGATAAGTTATGAATAAAGTAAGCAACCATAGTTTCATGTAATATTTATACAACACCAAGAAAATTAACGAGAGGGTTCTGTAACCTTTAGGAATTTTAGAATTAATGACTTGAACCTTGGCTTCTTTCCACGGAAGTCACAGCAGGAGTCACAATGAGCCTCAGGCTTTTGTCACAAATACAGCAATTACTCTTTATGATTTTGCTGGAGATTCTTTTCTGAAGTTTGAACACTCTCCTCAAACAAAATATGATAACATTAATTTGTACCCATAAAAACGATAAATTTTTTGGTTCCCTATCGGGCAGTGTCTTAGGCTCCACCTTAAAACTGGTTCATAGGGAAACCCTCAGTATTCATTAGGTAAGAATCACTACAAAGAGTTTGTGTGGATAGTAGTGAAGCATAGGACTGGAGAGCCAGGATGCCTGGGCTTCCATCATAAACCCTGCCGCTTACTAACTGTGACTGTAGGAAGAGACAATCTCTTTGTGCATCTGTTTTGTCACCTGTAAAACAGGAGTAATAAGAAGGACCTACTTCATAGGTTGTGGTAAGGATGTAAAACTTTGAGAACACTACTAGGTACCCACACAAACACCAGGTACATAGCTGGCACAATTAAAACCAACATTTTAGAAAAAGCAATTTGTCAGAGTTACCACCTAGCCACTTGGCCTTGAGTAAGTCACTTTTCTGATTCTGATTTTCTTAATCTTAAAATAGGGAATATGTATTGTAATACCTAGCTGCAGAGTGAGGGCTAAAGATTGTTCTTGAAAACATGGCTGTGTGCTGCAAACAGTCGGACATGACTAAGCACAGCACAGCACACGTGCAGCAAATACAGTTGCTCACTGTATCGCAACCTCTCATGGTTTTTTAATCTATATCTTTTATATCTCTTTTCCCACCTTCTACTTTATAACTGCTTGTGTGTCTTTTTATTCCGCTCTCTCTCGCTCTCTCTCTCTCTCTATATATATATAGATAGATAGATAGATACACGTATATTTTACATTATTAATTCCCTGAGAAATGGAAGCAATATATATTTATACTCCATAGCACATAGGTCAATATCTTAAATATAGTGGATACTCAAAAATTATCAACTGAGAAAAATTAATATTAGTTTAATTTTAGTACTTTAGCACGCACTAAATTCTGTGAGTCTCCTTGGCTTTACATTATGAAAGAACTCGCTAGGAACCTGGGAAATTAATACAGTAATACTTTCTATACCATATACATAGCAGAAGTAGAATACAGTTTGCAAAAATACTGAAAATTTACATTTTCCCTTTGATGATTTGCCATTATTTTTTTTTTTTCTCTTGTAAACTCACAACCCACTAGAACCCAGATCCATTATTTTCACACTTCAAATGTAACTAATCCATATGAATTCTAGAAATTTCCCCAGGTAACTGAAACTGATAACATGAATCTGTAAGGTGTAAGTGTAAGAGCACTTATACCTTCAGTCAGCTTTCCAAGTGCCGACTGTGCTGTGTTCCCATGGTTGTGCTGTGTTCTGGCCTCACCCTGGTACACCTGTGTGCACCTCACCTGAGTACACCTATGTCTGTTTCTATCCATTGTGCTGTCTTGGCCCATACACAACTTCTAAAATTCACAAAATCACAGGTCCTCAAGTATTCACTAATACAATCTTTTAGCAGCATATTAGTTTCCTATTGTTGCTGTAGGACCACAAACTCAGTGACTGGAAACAACACAGATTCCTTCTCTTATAGTTCTACAGGTAAAAAGTGTGACAAAGGTCCCCCTGGGCTCAAACAAGGTACTGGCAGGGCTGCATTTCTTCTGGAGGCCTGAGGGGAGATGAGTTGAGTTCTTCTCCTATCACATTACTCTGATTTTTCTTCTGCTTCCTTCTCCTCCCACCTTTAAGGACCTTTGTGATGACATTGTGCCCACCTAGATAACCCAGAATAATTTCTCTATTTTAAGGTCAGCTAATTAGCAATCTTACTTCCATCTTTGAACTTAATACCCCTTTGCCACGTGAGGTGACATAGATTCCCAGGTTCCAGGAGATAGGACACAGCCATCTTTAAGAGTTCCTTGTTCAGCCTACCATGAGTTGTTCAAAAATATGTTTAACATCCTTTAAACGTATCCAGGTTAGCACATGGGAAAACTGACATTTTAAAACTGGAGTTCTTTGATTACTAATGAGAACTTACTGTGTAGCTCAGGGAGCCCTACTCAGCACTCTGTGGTGACCTAAATGGGAAGGAAATCCAAAAAGGAGGGGATACATGTATACATATAGCTGACTTCATTTTACAGTAGAAACCAACACATCATTGTAAAGCAACTACATCCAAAAAAATTAATTAAAAAATATAATAAAATTGGAGTTCTTTAAGTAATTTGGGAGAATTAGCCTTCTAGAAGGAAGAGATAGTCCATTTTTGGAAACATGTTCACATAGTAATGCCAAAAGTTTCTTTCATCTCAGAAGTCTGGTTTCCACAGTGACCAATACAGCATCATCTGTTGTTTTGCAGTCTGCCATGTAGGGCACCCACCTCGATTCCTGCACAGACAAATAAGTGACAGAATACAAAGCTCTCCTGGCAGATACACTTTATCTAAAAGTCCACAGACTGAGGATTTTGATGCATAATTCAGCCTCCTCCAGCTAAGTCGGCTTCCTACTGTGTGTGTGGCAACATGCTGGACTCAATGGAAAGACATCATTTACACTGGATGGTTTCCATTGACTGACAAGTTGGCTGCAGAGGGAAATTTATGACAAACAGAGAGCACCTCAAGTTCAGCTACAGATGTCAGAGTGCTAGTGTGACAAATGAGCTACAGTTTGAATGAGGAGATTTGCTTCATGTGGAAGCTGGCTTTTTAGACTTCCCTGGTATAGCTGGTTATTAGTAACATGGCCTTGAAAGAAGACAGCCAGGTGCAAAGCCCAGCTCTTTCCCTTAAGAGATTCATCAACCTGGGCATTTTACTTTCTAGGCCTTAGTTTTTGCATCTGTAGAATTAATGATTGTTACCATATTGGATGATTATGAGGACAAGTGAGGTAATATATTAATTTTAGCACAGTGCTTGGCACACAGAAAGCCCTCGATGGATGGCACTTCTTTTTCTCTTTTTAATCTGTTAGACTTCACTGCTTTAAATTCCAGCTAAAATATTAGGGAGAGTGTAAAAATATATCTTTTACCCATAGTAACAAGCTACTGAATTTTTATTACATTGATACACTATTTGTTAAAATAGTTCATTCTGTAACACTGTAATTGAACAAAATATTAAATCAATTAAGTGAAAATGAAAATTTTAGTTTAAATGACTTTCCAGCAACATGAGATGAAATTCCTTATTATTTTGCAAATTCTATTATTTGCAAATATAGATTTATTTCTGCCTTGTTTCCTTGCCTCTTTGCTTTTGAGTCTCTCACATTTAAATTCCATTACTGTGTTTCTAATGGGGCTTCCCAGGAGGCGCCAGTGGTAAGAGCCCACCTGCAAACGCAGGAGACATAAGACACACAGGTTCGATCCCTGGGTCAGAAAGATCCCCTGGAGGAGGGCATGGCAACCCACTCCAGTATTCTTGCCTGGAGAATCCCATGGAGAGCCTGGTGGGCTACAGTCCATAGAATGGGTCACAAAGAGTTGGACAGGACTGAAGCAACTGAGCACGCATGCATGCAGGTGTTTCTAATAATGGCTTCTTGTTTGTACCTGTTTATCACGATACTCAGTCTACCTAGTTCAGGATTATCCTGTTCTTTATATGATAATGGTCATGCTAAACCAGGCTTCCCTGGTGGCTTGGATGGTAAAGAATCCACCTGCAATGCGGGAGACCTGGGTTCAATCCCTGGGTTGGGAAGATACCCTAGAGAAGGGCATGGCAACCCACTCCAGTATTCCTGCCTGGAGAACACTGTTTCTCTCTCATGGACAGAGGAGCCTGATGGGATACAGTCCATGGGGTCTCAAAGAGTCAGACATGGC
This sequence comes from Giraffa tippelskirchi, assembly GCF_054371585.1. NCBI lineage: Eukaryota > Metazoa > Chordata > Mammalia > Artiodactyla > Giraffidae > Giraffa > Giraffa tippelskirchi. The sequence continues at coordinate 123,877,853 of NC_137276.1, read as the reverse complement.
TGAGCGACTAAGCACAGCACACAACACAGCTAAACAAGGAAGCGGCAGCAAGAAGAGATATCTGATAGAGGAGCATATGGAGTGTGATGGAACCTATTTTTAAGGAAGAGATAGATTTCAGGCTGGGCTTGGTCTCAATCACCCTTCTAGTCAAAAAGACTACCTGAGCATAAGCCAGATGAAACGCATCTGGTCATGAACACGATACAAAGAGAGCTTCAGGGCCATAGAAATCAAAAGAAAAGTTGGTCCCTAGAGGTAAGCAACCAGCACTGGGGCACTTGGCAGAGCTTTCCTAGCAATAGAGTTGAGAAATACCATTTGTAAAGTGATCTGGAAGCAAGTGCAACTGTAGATGGTGAGATCAACGGAGTGAATGTAATAGCCCCACGTTGCTTGGAAGTGTGAGGCAATGGGAAGCCAAGAAGCAGAACCTGAACACAGCAAGAAGAAAAATATGTTCTGGCCAGAACAGACCAAATCACTTAACTAGTGAGCTAGTGAGGAGGATTTAGAAATTCACTGTCCAAAGTGAAGCTTAAAAATATTTCTGATGTCTTTATATATAACCATGCTAAAGTTAGGTGCAAATATCAAGTATATGGCTTTCAATGTGTAGTCATCATGTAAAGAACTCGTAGCTGTTATCCATTTCAGTGGATTCCCTTTATGATCTTCATGACGCCATTAGTTAAAGCCTCTTTTGGGAATTCTCTGGCGGTCCAGTGGTTAGGACTCTGTGCTTCCACTCCAGGGGACATGATTTGATCCTTGGATGGGAACTAAGATCCCACAAACCATGCAGTGCAGTCAGAAATAAAATAAAAAGGCTCTTTTTAGGCATTCCTCCAGGTAGCTACACATAATAGTTTAAATCTCACACTAAGTTTATCCAAATACTATTTTCCACAGTACCGAGTGGGCTTGCTCTATATGCTTATGTTTTTTTTTTTTCTTTTCTGTTTTTTTAACTACATTATTTCTTCCTTTGTCCTTTTCTTTCCCAGATGTATACTGGGAAATATGCTATTGCTCATGACCTCATCTGTTTTACAAGTCCAGGGAAGCCTAATAGGAATTTAGGAAATTCACTTATAACATATGTGTTCCTACATTCTTAGCCAGCAGACTTCACTGCTTGAGTGCTGATGGGTCCCCTGAATGTCTTTTACCTGAGCCCAGGTAATGAGAATAGGTGTATCTCTTCTTGGAAATTAATGCTGTTTTTGTCATCTATCTCCAAAGATACAAGTTTGAGTGTGCTGCAGCTCTCTCTGCTTCCCCAACTCAGATGCTCCCTACTAAAATCCCTCAAGAGGGCATCTTTCTCTGTTCCACTCATGGATGCATCCTATCTGTCTAGGATAGTACTGGCACATGGGAGGCATGTGGATATTTAATGCCAAGTTACTCTTGCGGAACAGGAAGCCTAGCAAGGGTCAACCTTTTGTGGGCGGAAGGGTGAGGGGAGTAAGGTGGGTCAGAAGTCTGCGCTAATGGTTCCTGAGAGAGCAAACATAACAAAGGTTTTGGGCTTTGGTTGTCCTTTCCAGGTATCTCATGGTCTTGCTTTCATATTGTTTTTTTTTTTCCTAAGATCTTTTTTATTGCACAATGCTAACAACTACTGTATTAACTTAGTATTTTAAACATTTTTTAATTAAGCATCACTTTTAAAAATATATTTGGCTGAGGAGACCACTCTCCCTGTCACCTACACTCACCTTAGCCACACCTCTGCGTGGAACTATTTCAGGGAGGAGACTACCACTGTGACTTTGCTAAAGGGGGCATTATTAAGGGGATGGTTAAAGCACAGTACAGAAAAACAGCATCGAACATTTATGTATTTGTAAATTGCTGAACATATTTATAAAATTGCCTGCCTAATAATCTTTAATGTGGTGGTGCTCAATCACTCCGTCATGTCTGACTCTTTGTGACCCCATGGACCATAGCCCACCAGGTTCCTCTGTCCATGGAATTTCCAGGCAAGAATACTGAAGTGAGTTGCCATTTTCTTCTCCAGGGGATCTTCCCAACTCAGGGATTGAACCCAAGCTCCTGAGTCTCCTGCATTGGCAGGCAGATTCTTTATCACTGTGCCACCTGGGAAGCCATCTAATCTTTAATGCTCATGCTAAATTTTGATATTCCTGTCTATGTAATCATCAGTAAATCATCAGTAAAGATTATCATTTTAATCTTCAATGTTTCCCTTCTTTATCTTTTATTTCTTCTTGCTCTGTTTTTTTCCTGCTCTTCTGTAAATATTCACAAAGAACATACAATATCTATAGTACTGATAGATGCTGGCTTACGGAATAGAATTACAAGGTACTCAAGGTTCAAGCTGGTTTTAGAAAAGGCAGAGGAACCAGAGATCAAATTGCCAACATTCGCTGGATCATCAAAAAAGCAAGAGAGTTCCAGAAAAACATCTATTTCTGCTTTATTGACTATGCCAAAGCCTTTGACTGTGTGGATCACAATAAACTGTGGAAAATTCTGAAAGTGATGGGAATACCAGACCATCTGACCTGTCTCTTGAGAAACCTGTATGCAGGTCAGGAAGCAACAGTTAGAACTGAACATGGAACAACAGACTGGTTCCAAATAGGAAAAGGAGTACGTCAAGGCTGTATATTGTCACCCTGCTTATTTAACTTTTATGCAGAGTACATCATGAGAAATGCTGGGCTGGAAGAAACACAAGCTGGAATCAAGATTGCCGGGAGAAATATCAATAACCTCAGATATGCAGATGATACCACCCTTATGGCAGAAAGTGAAGAAGAACTAAAGAGCCTCTTGACGAAAGTGAAAGAGGAGAGTGAAAGAGTTGGCTTAAAGCTCAACGTTCAGAAAACTAAGATCATAGCATCTGGTCCCATCACTTCATGGGAAATAGATGGGGAAACAGTGGAAACAGTGTCAGACTTTATTTTTTTGGGCTCCAAAATCACTGCTGATAGTGATTGCAGCCATGAAATTAAAAGACGCTTACTCCTTGGAAGGAAGGTTATGACCAACCTTGATAGCATATTTAAAAGTAGAGACATTACTTTGCAAACAAAGGTCCATCTAGCCAAGGTTATGGTTTTTCCAGTGGTCGTGTATGGATGTGAGAGTTGGACAATGAAGAAAGCTGAGTGCCGAAGAATTGATGCTTTTGAGCTGTGGTGTTGGAGAAGACTCTTGAGAGTCCCTTGGACTACAAGGAGATCCAACCAGTCCATCCTAAAGGAGATGAGTCCTGGGTGTTCATTGGAAGGACTGATGTTGAAGCTGAAACTCCACTACTTTGGTCACCTCATGAGAAGAGTTGACTCATTGGAAAAGACCCTAATGCTGGGAAGGATTGGGGGCAGGAGGAGAAGGGGACGACAGAGGACGAGATGGTTGGATGGCATCACCGACTCGACGGACATGGGTTTGGGTAAACTCTGGGAGTTGGCGATGGACAGGGAAGCCTGGCGTGCTGTGATTCATGGGGTTGCAGTCGGACACGACTGAGTGACTGAACTGAACTGAACAAGGTCTAATGGAGACAACAGATGTGTAGATCAACGTGATCCTGTGTGTTAAGTTCTACAGGGAGATGGGTATATATGAGATGCTGCGTGAGCACACAGAAGAGTAACTAACTTTGCATGTTGAGGGAAGTTGCCCACAGGAGAAATCTTAAGAAAAGAGTGAGATTTCTACAGGAAGTCAAGAAAGACAGAGATTTCAAACAAAGAGAATATGTCCTTGACCGCACTGGCTGCCCCTTTAAGCACCTTTTCCTCTTCAATTATTCCTTGCCATCGAAATCCTGACTTTGTATTTCTAGTAGCCTCATGAGTCACTTAAGGCTTGAGTAAGCCTTAGAGATTAAATCTTGGTTAGTCTAAGTCATTAGGAACAGTTCTATTACCCTTTTCATGGTTGGTTTAGAAAAGATGACTTCATTCCATCCTGGTCTATGAGACCGATTTGACAGACGATTTTTTGTGGGGATTCTGGGACATCCCATGTGAGGATGGGGTGGTCTTTTCTAGTTTTTATATACTGCAATGTCAGGATATGAAGCTTGAAACTAACAGAGACACTTGTCACCACAGGAGACAAATTTGATTAAAAAAAGTGGAAAAGAACCGTGTCTCTGAGGATAGCACCGGGCCCTAAAGCAACAATCCTGGAACCACTAACTGGAACTAACTCTCATTTCTTGCTGTGTCTGATAATAAATCACTTTATTTTGTAAGTAATTTTGAACTAATGGATAAATAATAACAAAACAAAGTCTTTAAGGACAATAAATTATCATAGTTCCACAATCCACATAAGGACAATAAATTATCATAGTTCCACAATCCGCATACTTAGACGAAGGGCTTGGCTAGTGTTTCTGGAATCCTTATTGTATTGAACTGAGTAGTTAAGGATGAAAAAGCAGCAATTTCCCTGAGGCTGTGGATGAAAGACCCGGGCCAACTCTCACAAGCTTGAGACGCCAATAAATAAAGAAGAAACTGGTTTGATTCTATGGGAAAATGCAAGATGCCCTAGTCTAAATATGAACGCCAAAGATAAATTTTGCTAGTCTCTGGAAGGGTATAGAGCAAGTGAGTCTGGCAGGAAATGAGAGGTTGGTCTCTCTGACTTTGGTTCCTTTAAGTTGGCAGGCTCACCAAGTAGACTCACTCCTATAAAAGCTTGCCCGTAAACCTTCAAAGCTTTAATCATGAACCACTTGTACTGATTTTGTTTCACCAAGAGAATCATTTTCAGTTTACGGTTTCACCATGATCTTTGGTCTAATATGCTCAGGGCTTCTTCACTGTTTTTCCCTCTACTCTTCCCCTACACGCAATTCAACACTCCATTAACATCTGGGGCTTCCTCAAAAAAATATCCTACCAATTTTTGTCAACTAGGATCATCTCCTCTAGCACAGACCACTCTGAACAAGATTTGCTCCAGCTTTATGAAGATTCTAAATAAGATCCACCAAAGTACCTTCTTACAGAGATAGAAAACTGACCAAGTTATTTGAAAAAAGCCCCATTCCCTTAATTTACTGATATTCAACATGTACTTAGGCTTCCCTGGTGGCTCAGATGGTGAAGAATCTGTGAAGAATCCAGATGGTGAAGAATCCCCTTGGTCAAGAAGACCCCTAGAGAAGGGAATGGCTTCCCACTCCAGCATTCTTGCCTGGAGAATTCCATGGACAGAGGAGCCTGGTGGGCTACACTTTACGGGGTCACAAAGAATTGGACATGACTGAGTGACTAAGCCAAGAAACATGTACTTGGTTTTTTGAACATATAATAGCAAAAAATGATCAACCTTACTTTTGCAGAGAACATTCAGTTATCTCAACATCAATATTGCAATATAATAAAAGAATTATTGAATCCACATTAATTCATATTGACATAAATTTAGATATGTACATGTACCAAATAATAAAAAAATACGTATAATAAAAGTAAATAGTAATGGTGTTTATTTTCCTAAAATAGGTACATTGGACCAGGTGCTTCAGAAAAGTGCTTAGATATTAACAGGACAATGCCCTGTCTCAGAAATATTTTTATTAAAGAAGATTTGGCTTTTCAGGATAACCTTTATAATTCTTCCTTAAGCACAAGAGAGCATTTCTATAAAATGGACAAAACCCCATTTTCTTAATTCTGTTTTCTAAAACTATGAGCCAGACTGAAAAGCCACAGGAACAGAAGCCTCATCACTCTTGTTTGTTCTGAAATTCTAGTGCTATACAAAATGCCTCACATATAATGGGTGTGCTTCTCTTTATATATATATACATATATATGTATATGTATATATATATATATATATATTTTTGAATCAGAAGTCTGAGTATTGCTTTTCTAAAATAAATTTTTTATTTATTTATTTTTGGCTGTGCTTGGTCTTTGTTGTTGCTCGCAGGCTTTCTCTAGTTGTGGCGAGTGGGGGCTACTCTCTAGTTGCAGTGCATGGGCTTCTCCTTGGGATGGCTTCTCTTGTTATGGAGCCCAGGCTCTAGGCACATGGGCTCAGTAGTTGTGGCTTGCTTAGTTGCCCTGTGGCATGTGGAATCTTCCCTGACTAGGGATTGAACCCTGGTCTCCTGTATTGGCAGGCAGATTCTAAATCCCTGAGTATTGCTTTTGATCAGTACCTGATGGTCTGAAAACACTGAAGCAAACTGTGGGGGTGCTATTATGCAGTGAGTGTCACTGTGCTTCCAGAAGACTATGACCTGTTTCTGATTTCAACCATGGACTCTTAGATTTGAAGGTAAGTGAAGAGGTCTTTTCAACCTCTTACCCACTTTAGCAAAACTGCCATTTGTTTCTGCTCTTTTTGGTTTTAGGTTGCTTGCTACATTCAATCATTTGCCTGAGGCATTCTTTTAAAAGAAAGACAGAAAAAATTTACTCCATCTTCTATATGACTGTATTTTCAGATCCAGAAGAATAGCTGTCCTTCTGCACATGAACAATCCCAAATTTTTTTTATGACATTGCTTCTTGACCCTCATCATCTTGATATTTAATCCTTTCACCTTTCTCTGGGACATGGAAATCTCCTTTAAAATGTGGTATCACGAATTGAACTCAGTACTCCTGATTCACTCTTTTTTTAATCCCAATTAAAAATATAATCAGTTCAGTTCAGTTGCTCATTCATGTCCGACTCTTTGTGACCCTGTGAAATCTAGAGAAAAGTTGAAGGAACATTGTATTATTTGCCAGTATTAACAAATATTTAATATTCTCATTTATTTTTTTTTGTCCATATAAAAATATACGAATTTTTGCCTGAAGCTTTGCTATTAAGTTGCTGACATTATAAAACATTGCCCCTAAATATATTTGCCCCTAAAAAATAGCATGTATTTTATGAGAACAAAGATATTTTCTCACATTATCACTGTACCATTAACACATGCAAGAATGTAACATTGCTATGACAATAAACAGTCAACATTCAAATATACCTAACTGTCCAATTGTTATTTATAGGTGCTTCTTTTTTCCCTGTCCCAGGATCCAATCAAGGATCATGGTTCACATTTGGCAGTTGTGTCTCTTTAATATTGTTCGAGTTCTCTCACTTTTCTTTGATTATTTTCTTTTTAAAAAGACTATGGGCCTGATGTCTTACAGAATATTCCACAATTGGAATTGGTCTGATTGCTTTTTCATTATGAGATTCAGGTTAAACATTTTCACAATAATACCACATAGGTAAAGTTGTATCATATCACTCTATCGCATTAAGAGGAGCATGGTGTCAGCTGGTTCCATTTCTGGTGGCAAACATTTTGGTCATTTGATCACCATCATTTAACATGGTGTCCCCAGACTCTCCTTTATAGAGGTCAGTATTCTCCTTTGTAATTAATCCACATATGGGGGCTAAGATTACTTGAAGACTATGAACATCTTGTTCTCCAAGATTTATACCTACAGTTTTAGCATCTATTGATGACTCTTGCCTTCATCAATTATTACACTGGCTGGTGCAGCATTTCTAATTTTATCTCTTTAAACTTTATTAGCTGGCATTCTAATATAAAGAAGAGCTTTGCCTTTCCTGATGTGCTTCGTGTGCTTTTCATCTCCTTTGTTCTGAATATTATACTCCCACCAATGCAGCCTAAGATTGCAGTAAATTATTTCTCATAATTGGGTCACACAGGTCACTCAAAAAACAAATTTCAGTTCCATTTGAGTATGTAGAGTTATAAACAATTCATCATATATTAGAGCATTAAAGTGTAAGAATTAATTAGATATATTCACGTAATTCATAGGGGATATTGCTATTTCTTTAGCATCCTGACTTACTTTTTACTTTTTCAAAGCTCTCTGCTGACAGTGTATTTTCCTGGCCTCTTATGTTACTTCCTATTGGAGGTTTATCTACTGTCTGTCACTGGACTGTAGATACATGCTTAGCAATAAAAATGATCACATAATATTTCTGAAAATGATTGTAATTCTACCCATAGCTACAAAGTCATTTGCCAATGATTTTCTCCACATCAGTATTATATGTTAACATGTTAGGGCACAAGTGTTTTTTATTACATGGTAAGATTAAATGAGAATTATAAACACTAAATATAGGAATAACATGGTACAATATTGCAACATAATACTTCTCTGTAGAAAACCCTTGATAGAGATACCATTAACATTTAAGCATACTAATTATCAGAAAATGGTCTAAATGGTTTGAAATTAGGATTGTCTGGCTTGCCTTTTTTTTCCCCAGAGAATACAACAAAGCCTGGAGAAACTAAAAGTCACTTCTTTATTTCTTTTCACAAGGACACTTCTTTTCAAGGACATGGGTTTTTTCTTTTTGGTTTGGTGCATAAAATCATAGAGATTCCTGAATTGGTGTTTCTCTCATGAGTGTCATCATCCCTCAAGCTTACAGAAGAAACAGATGTGGCTTTTCTTCCCATAAAGACTGTATGAGGCTGCAGCAGTTAAACATACTTCTCAGCTGCATCTTCGCAACTGCAATTTGGCACTGCTTTTTAATTTATCAAATTGAAAAAAACATAAGGCAAAAATTATGAGCCATTTCTCTTGTTATTATACTGATTATACAGATTCAGCATGAGCAAGACAGATGCTAATTTGTGCATAAAGCACATTCCTTTTGACAGGAAAATATATATAAATAGTGGTTGAAAAAAGACAAGGGTAGTGCTAAAAGCATTTTTTGATTTGTGTGGAAAGTTTTCAGTTAAAGACATGATCTCCTGCTTCATCACATCACCAATAATTCCTAGATATAGAGTGTCAGTCAAGACACCCAAACAAACCTCTTCCCATGGAGCCCAGTGAGCTCGGCAATTGGGATGTTTGAACCAGTGGTGAATCCAAGAAAATCACAGAAGATAGGTGTGATGGAGAGAAAACAATGAGGTCACTTGTGTCCCAATTTCTTGCACCATTTCTTCTACAGAAATTCCAATGTGACCTTCAGCAATTCCCTTAACAGTTTTTGGTTTCTGTTTTCCCATCAAGATGTTTGGGTTACATGCTGGCTGTGTACCTTTCAGCTATAACATTTGATATATGGATTCTCTTTTTCAAGCTGTGTAGAATGAGTTTGTGATCTAAGCATCTTTGAACTGATATAAATTCAGAGTCAAATAACCCCCATGACAGGTGGATTTTCCCCAAATCCCATTATGACCTAGAAAATTTGGTATTAAAAGCAACTTTCCTCCCGATAAACTTATAAGCACTTAAGTGCCATAAATTCAAGACCCAGTCAGTGCAACAAGAATGATGTCTGCCAAGAATGATGGCAAAGCAGAGTTTTAGAAGAATGGAAGATTAAAGCTTAAAGCTGAGAGAATGTCTGTGGTGATGGTTGAACTTCTATTTAACTTGTAATAAAAATCATACTCTTCCTTTAATGCCTAGTCAAAAAGCTACTTACCCTATAAAAACATCCCGATTGCCCCTCACCCACCCTATTTTCCATTCAGTTTCCTTTCCATTCTGTTCTATCTTCCCTTCAGTGTGGTCTTCTATTAAAATTAACTATTCACATGTCAATTTCTCCCACTGTTTTGTAAATTTCTTGAGTCTGACACTTGCCTTTTGCTTTTGTGTTCACTCTTTTTACTTTCTTACAATAGGAGGTCTTGGTAAGAAATGTGGCACAACCAAGCTATTACCAACTGAAAGAATTTGGGAAAGTTCAAAAGGAGAGAGGAGATGCCAGTTAATATGGCCTATCAACCTTCCAGGATCCTCCTCGCTGGAATCTTATCTCAGCTGAGTGATGTGCACGCCACCAAGAAGGATCTTGAGTTAGAATGATCGGCCACAGACAACCTGGAAACTAATCCCATCACCATAAAACCCAAGTCTGAGCCACGTGGCACAGCAGTTCTCCTGGGTTCCCTTACCCTGCTACTCTTCACCAAGGCACCCCTTTCCAATAAAGACTCTTGCTTTGTCAGCATGTTGTGTCTCCTCAGATAATTCACTCCCAAGCATTAGACAAGCGCTCACTCTCAGGCCCTGGAAGGGTCTCGCTTCCTACAACAAAATGATTAAACTGACCAGTTGTCTTAGTGATCACTAGATGCAATTTCTAAGTATTAGCCTCATTACTCAAAGTAAACAATCTCACACCAATAAAAAAGAATTAACTCCTCTTTACTGCAATTGCTATTGATTAATGACATGTATTTTCCACTCTCTGTTCTCATTATGATTGTAGACAGTTAAGTACTCATCAACTTCTGGCAGACAAATGTTAAGATTTACCTGACTGAGCTTCTTGAAGTCAGGGATCATGTCTTGTCCAGCTGTGCGCTTCCAGCACTGGTCATGACATCTGGCACTAAGTATCTGCTCTATTAAGGCTTACTGAATGAAACAATCCTGACCTAGAGAGCTGGGTTAGGATTAGATGGGGAGCTGTGGGGAGAAAACAATAGATTAGTTTTTTTCTTGGATGAATTCAAAAGAGACTTCCAAGAAAGTAAACAAGAGATTGCAGCTCCCAATGAATCACATTATTTGCAATATTTTCATAGCAACTAGTCTTTAACTAACTACAGTTGACCCCGGAGTAACTTGGGGTGGGGAGGTGTTTGGGGCACTGACCCCTGAACACTCCTAAACCCACATGTAAGTTCAGTCTGCCCCCTTCATCTGGGGGTTCTGATCGGTGGACTCAACCAATCAAGATCATGTAGTACTATAGCATGTATTTACTAAACTAAATCTGTATATAAGTAGACCCTCACAGTTCAGACCCATATTAAGGGTCAACTGTAGTCTCATTTCAACAATATATACTTTTTAATAAATTTGTATCAAGGGATGTGAGACAGTGAGTGTGAGATCCTGAGATACAAAAGGAATCATTTAATATTCTAGATTGAATCATCTTAGGTTATCTCAGTCCTGAATATTCACTGGAAGGACTGATGCTGAAGCTGAAACTCCAATACTTTGGCCACTTGATGCGAAGAACTGACTCATTTGAAAAGACTCTGATGCTGGGAAAGATTGACGGGGGGAGGAGAAGGGGATGACAGAAAACAAGATGGTTGGATGGCATCACTGACTCCATGGATATGAGTTTGAGTAGACTCTGGGAGTTGGTGACGGATAGGGAAGCCTGGCATGCTGTAGTCCACAGGGTCCCAAAGAGTCGGACATGACTGAATGACTGAACTGCACTGAAGGTTATCTCATTTTTTTTCTTGCTTTTTAAAATATCCCCCAAATGGCATTGATTTACCCATTGAACTCCAAAAGATATAATTTAAAAGTCTAGTATTTTATAATCAACCATTTCGATTGACACGGCTGACACATAAGGACGACAGCCAAAGAGTTACAAAAAATAAATCCATGACTTAAATAATCGTAACCTCTCCACCCCCAAAAGTTACAGGTATCAAAACTTTAGATGTATTGCATTGAAAAGAAGGTTTGTGCACCTCATTATTTAAAGAGGCAAAAAAAGGTGCAACTTAATCATCACGTGAGTCGGCTTATTATTAGGCGGATGGAAAGGAGCAAGGATCTCTCCGTAACAGCTTCCCTGAACAGTTTTCCATCAGTTTAAGAAACAGGCGGGAGCAGTGAATTCATTTTTGCATGCACAGACATACTGCTTTAACAAACATTACCAGCTTGTTTTAAATGAATCATTTAAATAGCTGACTGTTAAATAGCCTGTGTCCGCTAATTCTCCCTTCTAACTTCCCCTTTGCTTTCACCTCCATTTCACTTAGATCAGCAGGCATAGTATAGAAAAGGCCTCCTTGGGAACGCACCTGTCTGCACAATTGGAAAAGGAAGCTTCCATGGGCTCAAAGCAATGCCAGTGAATTTGTCCAGAACTGCTTCCCGGGAGCGGAGAAGGCAATGGCACCCCACTCCAGTATTCTTGCCTGGACAATCCCATGGACGGAGGAGCCTGGTAGGCTACAGTCCATGGGGTCGCTAAGAGTCGGACACGACTGAGCGACTTCACTTTCAGTTTTCCCTTTCATGCACTGGAGAAGGAAATGGCAACCCACTCCAGTACTCTTGCTTGAAGAATCCCAGGGACGAAGGAGCCTGGTGGGCTGCCGTCTATGGGGTTGCACTGAGTCGGACACAACTGAAGCGACTTAGCAGCAGCAGCAGCAGCTTCCCGGGAGAGCGGCGAGTAGATCTGAGTAGTCTGAGTAGCTGTGCTGCCACACAGACAAGTTTAGTACTAGATACTCAGTGACTGCGAAGAGGAAGGGCTGGCGGTGACAGGGTGGGGGTCAGGACCGAGGCGCTTGCGCTGTTTTCTCCAGCTTCCTCGTCCTGTTGTTGCCCCTCCAGAGGGTGAGGTTGTCTCGCAGCAGCATCATGATGAGCATGTAGTCCTCATAGGAATCCTCGTTCAGTAAGTCCACCTGGGTTACGGCATCGCTAAAGGCTAAGAGGCAGGCTTGCCTGCGATCTTTCTGGATCTCGGCGTAGAACATCGGGAAGCTGAGGCCTGGCCTAGCCGGATGGGGTGCGTGGGCTGCAAGTGCTCTTGGCTGATTGTGGAGGCTTCCTTTCCGCAGTGTGCAGAGCTTGTGACCACATCGTTTTTCTTCTCACCACAATCCGCCCCTGCCAGGTAGCGATAGGAGTCGCCGTTCATCTCCAGGTTGAAGACCTTACTCTCATACTGGAAATCACTGCGGTTCCTGATGAGGAACTTGTCCAGAAGAGCTAGCATGGCGTTGCACACCGTTTCCAGCTCTTTGTTGATCTTCGCTCAGTAAACCTTAACCTTCTCCAGTTTCTTCTCATTCCTGGTCTGCGATGGTTTTCTGGTTGATGATACTCCACGAAGACAGTCAGGCAACGCACACGTTCTTGTAAGCCACAGAGAGGAGGTCTCGGTCTTCAGTGAAGACAGGTTCATTAAGGTTGGTCGCGCCCTTCATCGCAGAGGCTTTGGCCAGCCGCAGTCGCAGCTGCTTGTGGTGCCCCGTGTCATCGTGGCCGGGCCTCTCCTGGCGCCCTGCTCCCGCGCTCGCCCATGGCGCATGCGCTCTTGGCCACCGCGGAGGCCACAGCCACTGCGCACGCGCGCACTGGCTCGCCTCCCAGTCCAGGCTGCCGGTGGGAGGCATCTCTGATGGCTGGCAGCTCTGAGGGCCTTCTCGCCTGCCTGGACCCCTGGGCTGGGTTGTCTCATTTTCATATTTGTCTGGAGTGTCGAAAAAAGTTTATAATTCCTTTGTCCTCCTTTCTAACATATGATTGGGATTTTTTAATCCACTTCATGAGATGATCCATAAAATGGATAGTATCTGTGCTATTCACTTAAATAGTGTCTGAGCTGCAGGAGGCAGCATGTGAGGGGGCGTGTGGGAAACCAGAATCTGGTACAGCTGGCTGTTGTTCAGTCCCTCAGTCAGGTGTGACTCTTTTGTGACCCATGGACTGTAGCCCGCCAGGCTCCTCTTTCCATGGAGTTTTCTGGGCAAGATTATTGGAGTGGGTTGCCATTTCTTCCTCCGAGGGATCGTCCCCTCCCAGGGATTGAACCCGGGTCTCCGAGTCTCTTGCCTTACAGGCGGATTCTTTACCCCTGAGCCACCAGTGAAGCCCACAGCTGGTTGTGCGCTGGTCAAAAACCTAGCGTAGGGGAGTGATGCCTGGGGTGATTTTTGGCAATATTTAGTATATTCATTGCTCAGTTTCCTATTGTTTCATCTGCATGGAAGAATATATAGAGACTATATAGAATGTGATTTTCTTTATGTTATGTATGATAAGAATACAGTAAAATATTCCCTCTATATATTCTGAGGTCTAGGGTCAGAATAACGTCAGAAATGCTACATGCATCACTTAGACATTCTTAACACCCATTAGCACATCAAGAACCTTTGAGAAATTGCTTAACATTGTTATCCTAGGATTTTCTATGTGTATCTGACCATTCTGCATTTTCTTTCTCCTTCTTCTTCCCTTCCCTACCACTCTTCCTCTGTCTTCTATTTTGACAGAATATCTAATATTAATACTGTATTTTAACCTCTGATGTGTTCTTTTGAAAGACCTCTAGATAGGTTAGAATTTATTGTGAAATAAAATCAGGCTAGGAGAAAACTATAGCATAGTCTAGATTGCATAGATCTGATGGTTTACTCTCATGGAGTTTCTTTTTGATGCTATATTCTCATAAAAGTATTATCAAATCTACCTTTATATTTGCTACAGGAATGCTGTTTGGAAATACTGTGCATCCCAATGTTCACTGCACGTGAAAATGTTTTTTAGAAAATTTTCTGTTAATTGCTAGTGAAAATTTGCTTCTTCCAAATTAAAGCATCAATAAATGTATAACATCAGTTAACAAGATGTCAGGAGACAGTTTGGTTTAAGAGTGATTATTTAGTAACTTAGTGATGGTCACAGCAATTACAACTTCCTTTTTTTCAGTTATGCACTTTCAGTGTCAAGCTTGTTATCAGGCTAGCCTATGTCATGGTTGTTAGGTGGTTGCAGTATCACTGCGAGTCAAATCCTCATAACAGTAACATCCTAAAGAATAAAATTACTTTTCTCAAAGTAATCTAGCTAAATGCAAAGGAACATCTCCAGAGAAACCCCAGTTATCTTCTACAATTTCATTGGCCAGAACCAGGTTAGGTGCCCAGCTATAACAAATACTAGCAGAACAACTATTGCAGAGGAGATGAGATGACCATGGCTGGCTTGGATTAACTATAATTTACCCCCAATCTACATAACTACCATAATAAAAATGTGTGTTTTTTTTTAATAAGAGAGAGAAAGGATGAGATCTTGAGTAGGAAACATAGTGTCTATTCGAAACACTTCCAGGGGCTTGTTTTCATTTAAAAATAGAAAACAGATTAAATTTACAAGCCATACATGTATCTTTATGGCCATTCTACTTTATGGCCCTTTGTTCTACTTTTATGTCTTAATCTCATTATCAATTAAAATTTATTTTCCTCTTGCTCATGGTTTTTCTGTACTTTTTAAAAAAATGTATAGTTCTGATGTTTTAGACGTCACATGTTTTTCAAAATGATGTATAATATATGAAAACTAGAGCTATCAGATACAAACGAGGGGATAGAAAGTGATTAGGTAACTGTTCTGTGTTTGAATATACAGGATTCAATGAATGACATTCAAGCAGAACAGTTAGAAAGTGACTTTGGGCCAAGCCTTTAAAAACATGGCTGTGGTAATCGACTTTCCTAGCATGATAACACTGAATATTCTCATGTAATTAACATCTCTAACTTACAGAAAAGCAGCAGTGGTGGCACTTTAGGTAGAATTTAATTAGCCAAGACAAATAAATTAGGTTTCATGCTTCTATCAGGATAGTGGAATTGCAGAGGCTGGTTTGGAAATTTCAAGCCATTGAATATGTCATTTGACCTCTCAAGGAAATTAAGTTTTCTAGCTGCCATTCTGAAAAGTTCTAATTAAGCCATATTGTTATTATTGACTTATTTGTTACATTGGATGTCATATAGGCAACTTTCTTGGAATTCTGGAAAATCTTTCAAATGCCTTTTTTCTTAATGTACAACTGCATGATAGGTGAGATAGAAGGCATCTTACGATGGTACATGTTAACTGGACCATAGAGAAGATTTATAGATTTAATCATACAGATCCCCAAAGATTCACTTTATTCTTTCCATATGGGGACCCAATTTGAATTACATTTCCTTTTGCACAAGAGTCTTAGAGGATAAAGAATGCATGGAACATTTGAAAAAAATTAGCCTGTGTGGTAATGGGAAGAGACAGATGTTGGAAAGGCAAATGTGGACTCATTTTATGGAGAACTAAATAAATAATGGGAAGACTTACATAAGAGTGACAGTTAGTAGTGATCCTAAGGGAAATGGTTCAATTAAATAATACATAGGACAAAAAGTATTAGAAAAGGATTTGTAGGTAGAGATATAACTAATTATTGGGTTATGCAAACTTGGAAACACTTTGTGTGGTTGGTGCTTGAATTAAAACATATTTCACTAGTACAATTACTTCAGCAGAAAGTAGGAAGTATGTGTTGGAATCACCAAGGACCCTGGAGGGCACAGCATAATAAAGAGGATGAGAAAATTTGATATTCTTGCAATCAGAAAAAAGAGAAAGGAAATGAAGGGTAGATGTCTTTAGGAAGAACAGTTAAATGTATGTGATTATAATGTGTGATACTTAATAAATTATTCCTATGTGATAGGTAATGTATGTTTTCTTGCTGCTGCTGCTGCTGCTAAGTCGCTTCAGTCGTGTCCGACTCTGTGCGACCCCATAGATGGCAGCCCACCAGGCTCCCCCGACCCTGGGATTCTCCAGGCAAGAACACTGGAGTGGGTTGCCATTTCCTTCTCCAGTGCATGAAAGTGAAAAGTGAAAGTGAAGTCGCTCAGTCGTGTCCGACTCTTAGCGACCCCATGGGCTGCAGCCTACCAGGCTCCTCCGTCCATGAGATTGTCCAGGCAAGAATACTGGAGTGGGGTGCCATTGCCTTCTCCGTATGTTTTCTTAACCTCCCCATAAAATAATTGATAAAAGCTGATGTTTCTCACTCATTCTTTGTGAGATAGCGTGCATTTCAGGAATGTAACAAAGGCTGAGTTCTGGTCTCAGGTTAGTTCAATTGAATCTTGGAAGGACAGCTACTTAAGATTCCATTAGTTGGATTTTGTTCTGTAAATGACTTATTTCATGTTTATTTATTTCAGTTTTGGAAAGAGATACTCCTTTTTATTTTTCTCCATGGCAGAGGTCTAGAGTTATCTTGGGCTCTGCTCTGTTCTCCCATCTCACCACAGAGCCAACACTTCTTCACAAAGGGCCTTCTGTTTGGGGCAGAGGGGTGAATTACTCAGGTATATGGCATTATGGGGAATAATGAGGGGCAGCAGGGCACACCAGTTCAGCATTTCTGTAGTCTTTGAATTAATTACCTTGATTATTTTGTCTTTGGACAGCCCCTGCTTTTGGATGACTTCCTATGGAACACTGGGGAACTTCTCTGGAGTTTTGCGTGAGATTCTTGGAATACATGGCTTTCACCTTTGTAGTAGTCCTCTACCTGTTTTGGGTTTTGCATGTGTGTGTGTTTGTGTGTGTGTGCATAAACATAAGCACATATTTTAAACACTCACTCTCTTATTGATTCCAATTTCCAAAAATTTCATAAAAAATTTTTGCCTATCAAAATAATCGCTTCTTGTTTCTACCTAATGTCTATTTATTTTTATTTCAATTAGATTTTGAAAGGAAAGAGAAGCATGTGGGATTAGTCAACTGAGCCATCTTTAACCAAAGTCACAGGCATATATTCTTGACACTTTAAAACACTTTATGTTCAGGGTGTATATTGGGCCCCTCCAATGAACTGGTATCCATTTTTTTCTTAACAGGTTACAATATTAAAATTGATTCAGTTGTTCATATATCATCATCACTTAGTCATTAAGTCATGTCCAGCCCTTTTCAATCCCATGGACTGTAGCCCACCAGGCTCCTCTGTTCATGGGGTTTCCCAGGCAAGAATACTGGAGTGGGTTGCCATTTTCTTCTCCAGGGGATCTTCCCCATCCAGGGATTGAACCTGGGTCTCCTGCACTGCACGCAGATTCTTTATCGTCTGAGCCACCAGGGAAGCCCCATACGTCATGCTTTCTGGCTAAGGGGAAAACATCCTTTTGGCCCAGGAAAGCTCTTCCTGGAAATGAGCTGAGGTATACCAGTTTTTATATAACCCAACTCACGTAATTCCTGTTTTGGTTTTAGACATTAGCTTAAAGCAGGATTTGATTTAGTAAACAGCAGTTAATCAACTTTTGTGGTTATTGATCAAGGAATTGCATCTGCATGTGAAAACCATCATAAGTAAAAGGAAGATTGATGGAATATGAGCTGGTGCTATACTTCCTGCTTGCTGATATTCTTTTATTCTACTTTTAGAGCTAGAATATTAAAATTTGACTTATAGATAAGTATTGCTAAGTGCATATTCAAGCTAATAAAGAATTATTAAACACACTTAGTGAGGAATCAATTTTCAAAGTGATTGAGTCAAAAGAAGCCAAGTATGGGAAGGTCTTGAGCATAAATAAAAAGCCCTGAATATAAATCTTGATGCTGTCACTCTTCATGATATGTTTTACAAGAGAGTTACCCGTGCTCCTGCCTTCCTCTCAATTTCTTCCTCTGGGAATATTATCATCCTCCTACGAATGATAGTCATCCTAGGAGTAATATCCTTTCATTTTTGTTGAGAGTAAATTAAAGCATCTCTAGTATTTAATAGGACTTTCCTGGCAGCTCAGACAGTGAAGAATCTGCCTGTAATGCAGGAGACCTGAATTTGATCCTTGGGTCAGGAAGATCTGCTGCCCACTTCAATATTCTTACTTGAAGAATCCCATGGACAGAGGACCCTGGCAGGCTACAAGTCCATGGGGTCACAAAGAATCAGACACAACTGAGCGACTAACACTTTCACTTTCAACGTAGTATTTATGATAGTAAGTGTTCAATAAATGTAACTTAAACTGTTATTGCTATTTTTGCATTCCATCCTCCTTCATATTTTCCTCGTTTCCTTTAGCCCTAGTTCCTAGTTCTCACCTCTGTATTGGGATTTCTATAGTCTTACACACTTCTTCTGTCCCTCTTGTTCTTACATTCAGCACTATTCATCTTTTTCTTGATTTATTGATGATCAATCTTAAAGTGAAAATTTTAACTTAAACCTAGTCGTCATTGTCAGCTATTCCCATTCCCTTTGTGCATTTTACCTTTTTCTGCCTAAACCACCAAACCGTATTTTTGATTCAGTAACTTCTCCTGCAACATCTGCCACAAGGCTGGGCTGGAAATGCTGGCTAACAGAGCATGCTGGATGGCAGGGTTTTTGCATTTAGTCAGTTAGTAAAATAAAACAATTATGAAACACAGGAAATGTAGAAGTGTTATATAAACTCTACTAAAAATCATATATTTAAAAAGAAATATATTGTTAGTATTTTCGCTTTCTATATTTATCATATAAAAGTTTTAAATAATTTATAGATGTAAGCCAGCTTTTCTTTAAATGTTTCCTCCAAGAGACTATTTTGGTATTAATAATGCCAAAATGGGATTAATGATAACAAATGGGAGTAAAAATAAATTAACAGATTTGAAATTCAAATTTTATACATTGCACTTTTCCTGGCAAGGTACAGACATTTCTTGAAGCTCAGCCTAAGCAAACTGCCATTTACCTCTCCCTTTTGCTCACACACATGTGCACTCACACATATACAATCACACTCAGATGCAAAAATCTGAAATTTTTATGTAGTATCTACATTTTTGTTATGCACACAAAAATTTGATCAGAAAGTAATAGCTGAGACAAAATTGAGTTATAACACTCACATTATCACCTGGATCAAGAAAAATTCACCTCAGACATTCTACACAAGTATTTTTGATTCTTTCTCTTCCTATCTTCTCTCAGTATTTCAGTGGAATGGACAACAAAAGTTAAATTTACCACCCTCTTAAACCTAGTCGTCATTGTCAGCTATGCAGGAAAACTCCTCAACAACTAAAGGTATCACATGTCACTACAGAAGAGATAATAGATGTTCAAAATTCCCATTCTGTTTTTCATCTGTCTATTGTGAGTAGAAAATTTAAAGATTTACAAAGAAAACAAACTTATGGTTACTAAGGAGGGTAGGGAGGGGTGGGATGAACTGAGAGATTGGTGTTGACATATGTAAACTACTATGTGTAAAAATGATAACTAACGAGAACCTACTGTAGAGCACAGGGAACTCTACTCAGTGCTCTGTGGTGACCTAAATGGGAAGGAAGCCTAAAAAAGAGGGGATATATGTACACATATAGCTCATTCACTTTGCTGTACAACAGAAACTGACACAACATTGTAAAGCAACTCTACTCCAATAAAATTTTAAAAATTAGAAAAATATGATTTACAAGAACGCATTTTGGAAAAACAGGAATAAATTCTACTTGTCATGGAACTATAAGTCAAGTATTATCCAAACTCCAAAACATCTCTGCAGGATTTCCATAGAGTGATGTTCTGGGAGACTCCTGGAAAAAAATCTCTGATATTTGGTCTGCAAGATGAGTCTCTATCTTGGATATAGTTGAGTGAGTAACTTCTACCAATTCTTTGGCAGCTGAGTTTGAGTTTCTGAAAAACACTCAAGTTGATTGATATATTTATAAACTCTAGAGATTTTCATTTGAGCAAAAAATGATTTTAAAAAACACAAAGAAGCAAAAATTTGGCTTCAAAGTTTCTATAAAGAAGATGGAGAAAGCTAAATGTAAGAAGACTTGTAGCTGAAGGATGTATATGTTCTGCTATGACTATAGTTCTGTAGGTTGCATCTGCACGCTGATATTAAATGTTTTAATGTTTTTAAGACTTAAAACAATGCTATGCATATAGTATATATTTATATGCCTTTGGAATGTCCTGAGCCCCTTTCCTATATTTGGTGAATTTCTTACCTTATGAACCCCACTTCCTATGATGAAAGCCATAAACTTATTTTTCCAGGCTCCGTTGCAGCTAGGGTACAGGTGTGTGACCTTGATTCTGCCAGGCACACATTAAAATATGAGGTCTCTGATTGGTAGAGAGTGGTGTGAAGAAGGTAGTGCAAGGGGGATTCAAGTCTGATGATGAGTTTAATGGCAGGTAGATGCTCAGTTTCAGAATCAGCAGCAGCATGTGGCCTAGCTTCCAGCACCTGGTATTGGAAAGACAAGATACAGAGCCTGTGCCCAGCATGCAGGCCTAGTGTCTTCTAGAGTCATTTTGTCCCACTCCTAGTTATATAGCCTTTAAGCCTGATTCTTCAGAAGTCTGTAAACTGTCTGAACCCCTCTATTAAATTTCTTTTCTACTTGAGTGGTTCAGAACAGCTTCTGTTGTCTGCATTTCACAACTTCAATTAGTACAGTACCTAAAACAATGGTACTATCAATACTATTGCTACTACTGATACTTTATATTTGTATAGAACTTTTGTAATTTTAAAATAACACCTGACTTCCCTGCTGGTCCAGTGGTAAAGAATCCACCTGCCAATGCAGAGGACATGGGTTCGATCCCTGGTCTGGAAAGATCCCACATGCCATGGGGCAGCCAAGCCCTTGTGCCACAACTACTGAGCTTGTGTGCCTAGAGCCTGTGTTCTGCAATAGGAGAAGCCTCCACAATGAGAAGCCCACGCACCTCAACAAAGAGTAGCCTCCACTTGCCACAACTAGAGAAAGCCTTCCCTCATATAGCAACAAATACCCAGTGCAGCCAAAAATAAAAATAAAATACAATAACATCTTTTGAGTCTTGACTTTCATATTATCTCTTTCAATTCTCATATCACCTTTAAAACCTGGAATGTGGTAGTTTCATCTGACATGTAAGGAAGCTATAAAATAGCAAGGCTAAATAGCTTGTCTTGTCACAGAGCTTCCTGGTGGAGACAGAAGTAGAAATTAACATTATTTTTGCTTTGATTCTATTGGCTTCACCATTATTTAATCCCATAAAGAAATGAGCTTTTCCCCTAATCCTTGCTCAAGCTCCTTGATTTCTTACATGCTTAATAACAACAAAAAAAGAGATTCCACCAGAGAAACATTTTGCAAGTAGAATTATTGGATTTGTAAACATTCTGTGTTACAAGTGACTTGCATCCAGCATCTACTCATCTTTCTCCAAGGTGAATGTCCTCTAGTGGTGGGGGCAGTTACTTATTTCCTGCACAGTTCCTGATCTTACTCTCCTCTGGCTCCAAGGATGAAGGTAAGATTTATACCCACGTAGAGTGATTGGTTGAGGGAGGAACAGGGACATGATCCAATGAGATGCCATCTGGATACTTCTGGAGAGGCATGCTATCTTCTGCTGGTTTTAAACATGGAAGGATGCAAGCCCAACCTTCATAATGTATAGGTAAAGGTGACCCCAAAAAAAAGATCTGAAAGATGGGTCCTGATGCCATTGTGTGAGTCTTTGATTCCAGCTATGCCTGGGAGTTTCAGTTACATGAGCCCCTAAATTACTTTCATGCTTAGTCCAGATGGATTGGATTTTTTGCAGCCAAAAGAATTTTAATTGATAATCTGCGCCCTTCTAACTTTCTTGGGCTTCACCAGTTCTGCATGATCCAACAGAGCAATAGCCAGGCCAAGAGATAAGTCAACTAACTAAAATCTAATTTTCTTTCACAACTTAATGACTATTTTTACATGAAAAGATCCCAGACATTGTTTCCCAAAATGCAGATAAAGATTTAAGAGGAAAGCAATAGATTAGACATTAGGAGTATATAACTTTCTGAATATTTCCTGCGTTAGTCCTGTCCCTACTTTATTAGTATTCAATAATCACTTAGCTAGCCCCTTTCTAAATTTAGAAATTCCCTTATAATATCCATTAATAGACTTAAAAGAACAGAAAATACTCAATGTTTTTTACATACTAAGCAATTTATTAAATTTGCATATTCAAAACCTAGGTCCTTGAGATTTTAAGTTCAGTTCAGAAATTTATTTTACCTCTGCAAAATTTTTGCAGCCAATTTTAAGGCATATTTAAGTAAATTTGGGTGCCTTTTACAAACTGTATACCCATATCTTGAAATAATTTAAACTGCATTCATAAACTTAATCACTTTCTGTAATTTTTAAGTATTTTAATATCTGACTCACACAAAATCTTCTTAGTATTTAAATAACTCTTTCATAACTAATACATTAAAGTTAAAAATGTGGCAGATTTAATGTTAAGTAGTCAATAACTAATAAACTTAGTAAGGTGTTATCGTAAGTCAAAAGTCAACTCAAGTACTCTTTTTAAATTGGAATTACAAGCTGTGGCTCTAATAAGCTAAATGTTACAACTGTATAAAATCCTAAATTTTCACAGATTCTTTCTTAATCACTATGCAGAGTTAAGTAAACTGTACAATTAGAATAAATAGTCCTCACAAGAACCTTCACTTCAGACACTAGCTGCAAATTCAGGGTCTCCAGAGCCACCCTCATTTAGGACCAGCTGGCTGCAAATTCCAGGATTCCCATGGCCACCCTCAGGTTTGATAATTTGCTATAAGAAGTCACAGGAATCACTGAAAGCCACTGTACTCACAAAGATTGTACAGGGACGGTATACAGGACAAAATTTTCCAAAGAAAGTTACATTAAACAGAGTCTAGGAGGGCTTCCCTGGTGGCTCAGATGGTAAAGAATCCGAGTACAATGTGGGAGATCTGGGTTCGATCCCTGGGTCGGGAATATCCCCTGGAGAAGGGCATGGCAACCCACTCCAGAATTCTTGCCTAGAGAACTCTCATTGACAGAGGAGCCTAGCAGGCCACAGTCCATGGGGTCACAAGGAGGTGGATGCGACTAAGCACCTAAGCAAACACACACAGGAGGCTTCCATACAGAGCTTCTGATCATCCCCTCCTTGTAAAGTTATGCACAGCACTGCCTCCTCCTGGCTGTGATGTGTAACAACATGCAGGGAGTACTGCCAACCAGGAAGGCTTACTCCAGCTATTGGTGTCCAGAGCTTCTACTGGGGCTCAATCGCAGACTGCCCACTTTGGTCTAATCTTTTGTCTCCAAACCTTCCGGGATGTCAGGCTAATGCCTTTATTTTCGAGTTAGTCTGGAGGTCAAAATTGATTAGCATGACTCAGAGCCACCATAAGAAATCAGCGTTAGATTCTCTGGTGGTCAAAGGCCCCAGCAAACAGATAGTTCTATTAATACCAGGCTGGACATGCCAGGGGCTAGAGCTCACCTTCCAAAAGACAGACTTTCTTTGTGTAGGGTTAATTCGTCAGTACACAATGCTGAAGTATTATTTCTCATCTTTGATTTTCCTAACTGTTTCTAAGTGATTATAAATCGTGTGGGTTTGAAAGATACCTTCTGTGGAAGGTAATTACTATCCCAGCAAACTGAGATTATGTTTCCCTTTAGTTTTTCACCTGGCATGAGTTCTGGAGCTGTGGGCATCTGAGGCATTCCGTGCTGTTCACTGAGATGACTATATTATTGGCTTTGTCTTCTTAGAACTTTCTAGATTTGGGCCAAATTTACAGGTAGTCAGATTGTTTTTTAAATGAGAACCTTGAGATCTACAGGTGAAACGTTTTCTAAGTAAAATGAGTAAATAAACATTTTGGATTCTGCAAAGTGGCATATAATGTTGATCTTACATTAGCAAGCTCCTTAAGAGAGAAACGGGAATTCCCTGGTGACTTAGATGCAGGAGACCTGAGTTTGATCCCTGAGTCGGGAAGATCCCCTGGAGAAGGAAATGGCAACCCACTCTAGTATTCTTGCCTGGAAAATCCCATGGCCAGAGGAGCCTGGCAGGCTACAGTCCATAGGGTCACAAAGAGTCGGACACCACTGAGTGACTTCACTTTCTTTCTTTCACTTTAAGAGAGAAACAGTAAATTTTCATCTTGTTGCAGTAACTGTGAGCAAATTCCTTCTAAAGCTTACTTACCAGCCATGGTTTGGACATAAAGAATATTAATAATGCTTTGAAGCAATTTTGTAACATAATAGCAAATCATCATTTTGGGATCCTCTGATTTTTTAAAAAGCTTAGAGATTTGTTTCTAAAAAGCATGGTGACAACATACAGCTGTCATTATGGGCTCAAGACAAAGGAAAATCACTCTATTTGTGTGGATTTGGGAAGCACGATACCTAAGCACACAGTAAGACAAGTCCAGCCCAGATGGCTGCCTGACAAAACTCATGTTTCTTGTCAATAGTACAGCAGGATGCCTCCAAGAGTGGGAAGTTCAGTTAGCAAATTCCACGAGCTGTGTCTTTGTGTCAGGCCATAGATTATGTAATCAGCCTCTTAGACTCCAGAAATTAATTGTGCAGAGCTCATTACTTCACAGATTTGCATATACCTCTCCTTTTCCCTAGAAAAATAGTTTCCAAAGATTAAATGTTGAGGTTTTCATGACGTTATCTTTTTATCATTTATTTTTAAAATTCCTAGTTTCAAACCCCACTGTTAAACTGGAGTTCAGTATCATTTTTGCATGTGGAATTTACTGTCACCATCATATCATTGCTAACATATCAGCATATCACATCCGAAGCAAACAAAGAACAGAATTTCAACCAAAATAATGTGGAATTTAGATGAAATAGTAACTAAATATATACTGTTTTATATGCATAAAGAAAATCCTTAGAATTACAAAGGAGGCCAGTTATATGGTAATATGAAAGTGAAAGTTTCTCAGTAATGTCCAGCTCTTTGTGATCCCATGGACTGTACAGTCCATGGAATTCTCCAGGCCAGAATACTGGAGTGGGTAGCCTTTCCCTTCTGCAGGGGATCTTCTCAACCCAGGGATTGAACCCAGGTCTCCCACATTGCAGGTGGATTCTTTACCCACTGAGCCCCTAAGGAAGCCCATATGGTAATAAAGACATCAAAAACCCAGATTTCATATACAAATGCACATATATTCTATTAGAACATTAATAATAAAATCTACAGTGGTCTAGTAGTTGCCTTAATTTCTATGTAGCAGTGAACATTGGGCTTCCCAGGTGGCGCAGTGGTAAAGAATCCACTTGCCAATGCAGGAGATGCAAAAGATGCAAGCTTGATTCCTGGATTGTGAAGATCCCCTGGAGTAGGAAATGGCAGCCAGCTCCAGTATTCCTACCTGGAAAATTCCATGGACAGAGGAGCCTGATGGGCTACAGTCCATGGGGTTGTAAAGAGTCAGACAAGAGTCAGAATACACACACACACAATGAGCATTAAATAACATCTGTAACAGTTATATAGTAGTAACAAAGGCTCAAGTAATTCTATTATTGCTACTATGGTAATAAATTGTTGTTGTTGGTCAGTCGCCAAGTCTTGTCCAACTGGCTACTGTAGCACGTCAAGCTTCCCTGTTCCTCACCATCTCCCGGAGTTTGCCCAAGTTCATGTCCATTGCATTGGTGATGCCACCCAACCATCTCATCCTCTGTCACCCTTATCTCCTTCTACCCTCAATCTTGCCCAGCATTGGGGCCTTTTCCAACATATTGCCTCTGCATCAGGTGGTCAAAGTATTGGAGCTTCAGCATCAGCATCCTTCCAATGAGTATTCATGGTTGATTTCCTTTAAGGCTGACTGGTTTGATCTCCCTGCTGTCCAAGGAACTCTCAAGAGTCTTCTCCAGCACCACAGTTCGAAAGCATCAATTCTTTGGCACTCACCCTTCTTTATGGTCCTGTTCTCACAGCTGTATGTGACTACTGGAAAAACCATAGCTTTGATTATACAGAACTTTGTCAGAAAATGAATGTCTCTGCTTTTTAATATGCTGTCTAGGTTTGCCATTGGAGAAGGAAATGGCATCCCACTCCAGTATTCTTGCCTGGAGAATCCCAGGGACAGAGGAGCCTGGTGGGCTGCCGTCTATGGGGTTGCAAAGAGTCGGACACGAATGAAGCGACTTAGCAGCAGCAGCAGCAGGTTTGCCATAGCTTTCCTGCCAAGAGGCAATTGTCTTCTAAATATAGGGTTTGTTAAATTTCACTTAAAGGTTTGTGAAAATTGAGATATAATGTATGTGTATGTGTCCAGGGAGTGGATGATGTTTGCCAAAGACTGAATTCTAGGTAAATTGGTTTCAGAAATGCAAAAATTCCCCTCTTGTAACAGGTGGATATCTAAATGGATTTTGAGAAATGACTTACAGTTTGCAATTTCTCCGACTTTACCTCCCTTTGTTATTCTCAGTCTGTTTCCTCCAAACTGTTAAGCAGTAAAGTAAAGGCCCCCCAAGGGCCCTTGGGGGAACTGAAGGAGATTAGTTTTGCACTTTATCGATACCCTCAGCAGGCAAGAGAGTCCAAGGAATGAACTGGATAGTGGCAGCTTCAAAGCAGAAAAGCTTTCAAAAAGGATAGGAAAAGAAGCTCAGAGCCTGGAATCTGCAGCAGACAAGGAAGGAAATTTGGACAATTGGTCCAGGAAAGTGGAATAGACAGAAGGCCTAAGGGAATTCCTTGAGAACAACTTAGAATTCAGTGCTTTCTTGTATTAAACACGTGAATTTTACCTCTTATATGAATGCAGTATATATTTGTCAATATCTATTTTGCCTGTTTGTATGTCTGTGTGTGAGTAGTTGTTTGATCTTCTCAAAAAAAGTCTACTGTGTGTAGTGTTACTCCCAGTTTAGAAATGATGGAACTTGAGGGACTGAGGTGTTAAAGGCTTGCCTAAGGTTACATTGTAAGCAGCAGATTCAGGCTTAGCATATAAAGCTTATTTCTTAACACTTCCCCAGATGGATAGTTGAAGGGATTGGGCTGACCAAGCCTTGTTCTGGTGTACAAAATGTTTACACGGAGCTTTCAAAAGGTCCTGAAAGGTGATTTTTAGTATGCTAATTTTCATTGACATACAAGTATCTTATGCTGTAATGCCATTAAAATCAGATCAGACACTACATATATAAACTTTTCCAGAAGTTACCAAATGTGTAGATTTCTCCCTTAGTTAATATTGTACCTGATTCTTAACTTCAAATCTTTCCAGCACAGAGTGAGAAGATTCCTCTAACTAGCCATGGGCTTCTCCAAATTACCTGCCCAGCCTCACGTAGAGCTGATGCATGAGCTAGCAGTGCATGAAGAAGTTCATTACAGAAAGGAATTGGATTTGATTAATTTTTTTCTAAACACTGATTGACTCTGACAGTCCATTTCGCTAACATTTATATTGTAGTGAAGTTTAATTATGGATTATTTCACCATAAGGCAAACTAGACTGACATAAAGCAGAGAATGAAAATTTATAGTGTTGTATATATATCTATTTCTAATTTTCTGCTAGTTTCTTTTCTATTTTATTTATGACTTTAGGCACAGACCTTTATGAATACACACAATTGTGTTCCTAAAATAAAAAAAATTTAGAAATATTGTTAAAGACAAAGAAATAGATCATAAGAAGTACAGGATCAGTAGCCAATATGACACCATCTATATGTACACATGAACTTTTCCCTATTGACATGACATTAATGGTCAAGTTGGTCAAAAAATAGATAAACCAATGTGCCATCTGATGTGGCTGTCTCAGAATAATGATTTTGCTCTTACATATCACTGGGGTGTGAGGATGGTAGAAAGCTTTTCTAACTGCAGGACACTAGCTTAATACATTCTGTCACCAGACTTTTTTTCTTTAATTTTTTTCTAAATGCCTCTCTATTCATTTACCTCTTAAAGTCACTAAAGAATTATAGATACCACTTCAGAATTAGTCAGGCTCATCCAAGACATTTCCTATTAGTCAGAGGAAAAAAAATTAGCTTGTAAAGGAGCTCAAAATGAATAAAAGTGGGGGGCAAAAGTCCAAATTGTAGTGGTGTATCCAAGTTCATATTTGGTAATTGCTGTTCATATTGACTTCTGACCCATAAAAATTTGGATAGATATGCCAATCAGACAAACACTGAATGAGAAGGGTGTGCACATTAATCTCAGGTCCCCAAACAATTGTTTTACTGACATACCTTGGGTGTTGGATGATACCAGATATAAAATGATGAACAAGACTATTAAATTGTAAATATGAAGTTCTCAAGCTTAAATCAAATCTTGTCCTTGTTTGATCACTACAACCCTCAATAAAAAAGATTTCCTGGTTTGTTTCAGTAGAATAGGCATTTGAGGAGAGTCAATAGGTTCAGTTCATTATTATAATTAACATCTGGGTTGATAGCTTCAGCAATAAAAATTCTGGTATACTAGAACAGGGAACTAACTACACAGTCTTGTTCAAAACAATAAGTACATGTCTCTCACTGCATTCTTTTGAAGATGAATTTTTGTGTCAGTTTCTTTCTAACACTTCATATGAAAACTTGGACAATGCACACTGATATTTTAAAATTTTGTTCAACTTTGTTTTAATGTCCAACAAATACCAGTTTTCTCTAGAATCAATTAAATAAATAATTAAGATCAAAGTAAAGAAAAAAAATTTCCTCTAATCCTTTCTCCTGCTGTCAATATACCTAAGCTAACCACTGAAACATACGGGTCCATGTCCTCCCAGACATATACACCGGTGTGGTAAAGTACCTGCCTGCCAATGCAGGAGATGTAAGAGTTGTGGGTTCAGTCCGTGGGTCAGGAAGATCCCCTGGAGAAGGGCATGGCAACCCACTCCAGTATTCTTGCATGGACAATACTATGGACAGAGGAACCTAGCAGGCTACAACCAACAGGGTCGCAAAGAGTCAGACACGACTGAAGTGACTTAGCACACACATAGTTGCGTGACTGAGCATGCATACACACGTAGTGTTTCCAAATATATTCATATATTTCTGATGTAAAATATTCAATATCTTCCTTTTAGAAACAAATTGAAAAAGTTGCATCTTTTAGGTCTTTACTCGAATAAAATTTCTGATTTCCTTTTCGTTCTTTCCTAATTGCTTATAGTTTAAGCTTGTATCAAATAAATGTACAATCAAGCTAATTAACTTGCTAATTGCTAATTAAACATTTGTTTTTAGAGAGTCAGACATGTTTTAACTTCCTCTTAACTTTTCTGAGTTTAAATCAGTACATTTATGTATATTCATTGAAGGTTTATAACACGTCCAGTAATAATATAAGGGCTAGAAGCAATAACAAAGTATAATAACTGATCTCACTCTTTAAAAGTGATTTCAGTGTGTCCAAGGATACAAAACAAACATTGGGAATAGATTGGAGAGCAGCTGATGCAATATGGAAGAGAGACAGTGAAGGAACAAACCCTGAGACTTAAAGACACTTCTGAGAAGGCTTCAAGGGCTGGAAGGAAGATGCTGGCCCTGAGAAATTTAAACCTTAGGAAGGAAGGAAGGGAAAATAATTCCAGGCAGAGGAAGCAACATGAGCCAACGCATGAAACTGATAATGATCTCGGTGTGACAGGCCTTTACACAGTGGGAAAAAGTGGTAGTGAAAATTTGATGTGGGAAGTGACAAAAAAAAGTAGTCATTATTAGATTACAACATTTTGACTTCCCTGGTGGCTCAGACGATCAAGTGTCTGCCTACAATGCGGGAGACGTGAGTTCGATCCCTGGGTCGGGAAGATCCCCTGGAGAAGGAAATGGCAACCCACTCCAGTACTCTTGCCTGGAGAATCCCACCGATGGAGGAGCCTGGTGGGCTACAGTCCATAGGGTCACAAAGAGTTGGACACGACTCAGTGACTTCACTTTCTTCTTTTGACTTGAAACCATTTGAATGAATGATTTTGATTTATTGGGAGCCTTATCAAATATCATCTTCATCATCTCTCTAGCTCTCTATGGAAATATTCAAGTGCCTGCTCACATCTCATATATCTTTCAAATCAAATGTGCCCCACACTGCACTCATCATAGCCCCTCTATTGAATGCCCCAAATTATCATCACATAGTCTGTTAATAAAGCAAAACCTAGCTTGTGCTTGTTGCAGCAAGAAAAAACCATGAATCTGATAGGGTCTTAGCAGTGTCTTAGGAATATTTACAGGATTTTGGCTTCTAGGCTTAGGTGACATAAGTTGGTTGCTCCAAGGCAGAACTAATTGGGGCTGCACAAAATCTCCCTAAGGACGTTTTGATAAGCAAACTTTTATTTGGTAAGCGGGCTGTTTGCTCAGGTGAACAGCCTCTTATCTATAATAAATTTATCTGCAGGAATTTCCTAAAACAATTGGTGGAGCTATTTTTTGCTTTACAGCCTTATCTTTCTCTGGAAAAGTTTTCCCAGAATAAAGAACTCTATCATGTTGACATAGGTGGTCTGCAGGCTTGTCTAAGTCATGTGGACACAGATGGTCTCAGTTCTCACCTCCCTAAACCAGGTCCTTCTCAGATGTTTCCTGCCTGAGTCACTGGTAACACCCACCACCCTCCTGCTCTCCTGGAGAATGAGCTTGAAGTCATGTGCACTTCCCCATCCTCTGATGCAGGCTGTCACTCTCAGCTCCCATACTTCCCAAATGTTTCCCAAATGCTCTTCCAGCATCTCTCCTGTCTCCACACTTTCTTTCACACAAACGTTAAAGTTACATTTCTAAAATAAATAACTGCAACTGCATATGTAACTTCTCTCCTACATGATTTACAATAGTTTCATACTTTATATATATACGTGTGTGTGTGTGTGTGTGTGTGTGTGTGTGTGCTCAGTCGTGTCTGACTCTTTGTGACCCTATGGACTGTAGCCCACCAGGTTCCTATATTCATGGGATTTTCCAGGCAAGAATACTGGAATGGATTGCCATTTCCTTCTCCAAGAGATCTTCCCGACCCAGGCATCAAACCCATGTCTTGTGCGTTTCCTCCATTGGCAGGCAGGTTCTTTACCACTGAGCCACCTAGGAAGCCCATATATAGCCCATACACATCTATATGTATATATACATATATACATGATGGTTTCGTTCATCAATTGCATCTCAATTAAACTGGACAGAAAGTTTCCCAATACTAAAAAATAAAACCTGAACTTAATAGCAGGTTTTAGCAACTTAATAGCAGGTCTCCTTAATTACCAACTGATTTGATTAGTGTCCCAGGGTTATGTCCTTGCCTCACCACAGTTTGTACTTTGTCTTCTTTTCAAATACTCTCAGCTATTTTAATGCTTTTGTTTCCTCATATTTGGTGGTTCTCCAATCCACATCAATCTTCCTTAACTATCCTCCGAGCTCCAGACACAAATTCACTGTGCTACCCACAACCCCTTGGGATTCCTACAGGCATCTCAGATTCAACACGCTTGAGACCAAATGCATCCTTCCTCCTATAACCTTTATCACAATATCATCACCCAGAGAACAAACCTAGGCGCTGGTTCCCTCATCTCTCACATCCCATCACTGACCTTGCTTTGCCACATTTACTTCCTTAGAGTTTCTCAGGTCTTCCCTATCCCTGGAGCTCATCTCCTTTCCTCTATAGTTGCTCCAGTTCATGACTCACAACTCTTGCCTGAGATTTGGTGACCACCGCCTAACTGCTTCTCTGACACCTTGCCATTTTCGTATAAGACTTCCATTGTGCCACCTGTGTTTCTAAAATGTAAAATTGCTGTCCCTTGAAAGTTTTCAGTGGCTCTTAAAAGCCTACGAAGTACAGATCAGCCTCTTCAACATGCAATATAAAACCTTCTATAAAACCTGGTCTCTCTGAATCCATACTATATCATGTCCCTTGTGTTTTGCATTTCAGCAATTATGATTTTTTTTGCCTTTGAGATTGTGTTTATGTTTCCTTTGCCTGGAGTTTATGTACTCCCCAAGTCTCCTGAATAACTCTGTTATTCTTTAAAAGTCCATTAAGCATCTTTCTAAGGGAGACTTCTTTTGGAATAAGATGACTTCCTCTTTGTATTCTCATAGCAGGGACATACTATTGAACATAACATAATGACATTATTCCAGGAGAAGGAAATGGCAACCCACTGCAGTATTCTTGCCTGGAGAATCCCATGGACAGAGGAGCCTGGCAGGCTACAGTCCATGGGGTCGCAAGAGTCAGACACGACTTAACGACTAAAACACCACCAATGACATTATTTTTTATAGGCTAATTCTGGTGGATTCTTAGGACTTGGACCTTGTTTTGATTCTACCTATTTCAATTAATCTTAACAAACATACAACAAAATAGGTATTTTAATTATTATCATCACTTTTCCTGTGAGAATTTGAAGTTTACAGTTTAGTGACTTTCCTAAGCTAGCAAGTAACAGAGCCTGAACTTAAGCCCAGATCTACTTGAGTTTTAACTATTATTCTATAGTAAGGTGATGTTATAGTGAGTTCAGTGTCTGTATATGGTATATAATCAATGCATTTTTAATATTATTAGCCAGATGCATATTATTCATTTTTATATATTTAGTATAGAACTTACTGTAAGTGTTCAATAAATGTTTGTTTCTTTGAAATAAAAGATGATTCTTTCTTTGAAATAAAAGATGATTCTTACAATACAGTATACTAATGCATATATATGGAATTTGAAAGATGGTAACGATAACCCTATATGCGAGACAGAATAAGAGACACAGATGCATAGAACAATTTTATGGACTCTGAGGGAGAAGGTGAGGGTGGGACGTTCTGGGAGAACAGCATTGAAACATGTATATTATCATATGTGAAACAGAACACCATTCCATGTTCGATGCATGTGACAAGGGCTCAGGGCCGGGGCAATGGGATGACCCAGAGGGATGGGATGGGGAGGGTGGTGGGTGGGGGGTCCAGGAAGGGGAACACATGTAAACCCATGGCTGATTCATGTCAATGTATGGCAAAAACTATTACAATATTGTAAAGTAATTAGCCCCCAACTAAAATAAATAAATTTATTAAAAAAAAAGAAATAAAAGATGATTCTTATCTTTTGAGTTGAATTAAATATTCCTTATACAAAGATTTCTGTGTTCCCAAAGCACTTTGTCTTTTATTTTTATAATAGTAATTTGAGTTTCATTACTGTGAGTCGTTCAACTGTTTGTTCATCTTATGACCATAAACTTAGGGTCAGAGGATATATGTATTTCAGATTATTTGTCCACATACCTTCCAAATGCTCTTTCCAGAATTAGATTATCAAAGTATAATATAATTTACATACATAGAGTTGTATAGATCTTAAGTGTATAATGGATGATGACAAATGCAGGCACTTACTCCATCAAAATATAGAACATTTTCATCAACCCCAAGAGTTTTTTTAATTCCTCTTTCAAGTCAACTAGTGTCCCATCTAACATGGAACACTCATTTTTCTCCTTGGCTGTTTTAAGGATTTTCTCTTTTTTATTCATTGTCAGCAATTTAATTATGATAGGTCTTAGTGTGATTTTTGTTATGCTTAATCTGCTTTTAGTTTGTGAGTTTTCTTGGGTCTGTGTTTATATCGCAAATCAAATTTTGAAAATTCTTAGCCACTGTCCCTTCAAATATTTTTGTGACCCACCCTGTCTCTTGACCTTTTCTTAGACACCAATTACATATTTGTTAGACCGTTTGATATTGTCTCATTGATCACTGAGGCTCTGTTCATTTTAAGTCTTTTTTCTTTCTGTGTTTTTTGTGTTGTTTCTATTACCTGATCTTGAAATTCACCATTTTTTCCTTGTGTTGTATCTAATCTTCTGTTAAGCCCATCCAGTGAATTTTTATTTTATTATATTTTTAGCTATAGAATTTCATTTGGTTCTTCTGTATGGTTTCTATTTATTTATTCACAATCTTTATCTTTTTCCTCCATATGTTATTGCTGTTGTTCAGTTACTATGTCATGTCCCACTCTGCAACTCATGGACTGCAGCACACCAGGCTTCCCTGTCCTTCACTATCTTTCAGTTTGCTCAAACTCACGTTCATTGTATTGATGATGCCATCTAACTGTCATCCTCTGTTGCCCCCTTCTCCTCCTGCCCTCAATTTTTCCCAGCATCAGGGTCATTTCCAATGAGTTGGCTCATTCCTCCATATATTCATGTTTTATTTTCAGTCTTTGAACATGAACATAGTCATAACACTACTTTTCACTGTCCTTGTCTATTAACACATTTGAATCACCTTCGTAAGTTATGGTTCTGTTTTTATTTACTGATTTTTCTCCTGAGTATAGGTCAATGTTATTCTGCATCTTTGCATGTCTACAAAGTTTTTACTGGATCCTAGATGTTGCGAATGCAGTATTTGTGAAGGTCTAGATGTTCTTTCTTTCCTTGAAGTGTGTTGAATTTTATGTCAGGTATTTAACATCTTTGAAGATCAGTTTGATCCTACTGAGGCTTTCTCAAGCTCTGCTCTAACAAGTTGAAAGTCCATTTTGCTGAACTAGCCCTACTCTTCAGCAGTTATCTTTCTGGAGTCTCTTCTGAGTCTCTTGAGTGTTTAAAAAAGATTCTTCACTCTGGTTGGTCAGAATTCAAATGTCTCTCATTTGAGAGACAACTGGCCCTATGCCAGTTTTGGTGGTGAGTCGGGTTAGAGCTCCAGATAGTTGTTCACTCTTACTAGCACTTCTTGGCCATTTTCATGTGATCTCATCCTGGATGTATGCAACTTAGAATTCAGCTGAAGATCTAAGAGGGCTCAGGTTGATTTCTGGAGCTCTTTCTCTCTGTGTCACTCTTGTTGTCCCTCAGCTACAAGTGCCTCTCTCACCTCTGATCTCTGTCTCTTAATCTCAGTGGAACCACTCTGCTTTATTTATGCCTTGCCCTCTTTTGTTTCAAAAGTGCCTTCATGAAGCAATCTGGGTCAATTGTGGGATTCCTCTTATTGGCTTACCTTTTCTCATGGATCAGAATCCTGTAATGCCTGTTGTCTGGTATATGAAAAATTTACATATTTTAACCAGTTCTCTAGTTATTATAGCAGGAGCTATAATCCAGGATCAGTTAACTCCACTATGGCTGAAATCGGGAGTCATTAAAATTAGATTACATTAGAAAAAGTAGCTGCTAATGTTATAACCTTATAGGCTCACTAGATATTTGTGGCAGGATAGAGAATCAATGTATTACATTTTAAAGCACACTTTAAGGATATATTGATCACTTCATTCTTACTAAAAGGACTTCTATAGTAGTTATTTTTTCTATACTCTCGCCAAATAAACATTTTGACTTCTATAATGTCTTTCTTTTGATTGTGTTATTATTTGACAACAAAACTGTCAAAGGCTGTCGCTCATTGGTGAGTCAGTGGCTCTCTGCAGATTTTATTTGTGCTAAAGCTATTCCTCATTAATCATAAAACATAGCTTGTGCAAAAAAAATACTACCAAAGAGGGTATATTCAGGGTATATTGATGGACAGGATGAATCTTGCTAAACTCATCTAGTCCACTGAACTGTGATGAGCATCTCCCTTTATCTGGATGAGTGAGCACATGGTATGTCTCATTTAAAAACCA
Organism: Giraffa tippelskirchi; assembly: GCF_054371585.1. Taxonomy (NCBI): domain Eukaryota; kingdom Metazoa; phylum Chordata; class Mammalia; order Artiodactyla; family Giraffidae; genus Giraffa; species Giraffa tippelskirchi. Next base: position 123,841,748 of record NC_137276.1, on the reverse strand, counting down.
AAACAGTTCTCAGAAATTTATAGTAGCATGAAGTCATAGTTTAATAACGTCTTTTGACAATAAGCATGTCTATAAGAAAGAGCTTGAGTTGACTAAGGAAGGATCTTTGGCAAGGATTTGAAAATGTTGCAATGACATTGGCTCTACTAGCAAGTTATTTTCAACTTTGCTGCCTCTCATGAAGAACTGAGCAGAAGATAGCCATGAAACCCAGAGAAAATGAATGACCTGAAATAGCTACTCTAGACTGTGACCCTGATCAAGTGTTTTATGATTGAGGTTAAAGAAAAGAAAAGAAAAACACTCTTTTTGAATCTGGGGAAAAATACAGAGTAGTAGTAAGTTTTGGAAATATAAATATAATGTATAGAGTAGGTTTTATGGCCTGAAGTTACTTGGAGTTTAGAAGGCTTAGAGGAATAGTGTTGGTCTTACTCAATGGGCTTTGGAGGGTGAATGGTGGACATTATGAAAGGGGAAGTATGTGCTTTCAAAGCCCTCTACAAAGCAGAACACAGAGGTGGAATATTGGAATTCATACCATGGGCAAGCTTTTTTTTTTACTTTCAAATGTGCCTATGACTCTGTCAAGTCCCCATTTTAACAAACTCTTGAGGGGACTGATTATTTTGAACCAAAGTGAAACGAGTAACAGCTGAAATCTTGCTATGTTCAGAGCTGGTAAACCAGCTCTCTGGGACAGCAAAAGGAAGCCCTTATTTGTGGTGCTTGTTGATTTTGGGGGTGCAAATATTCTTACCATGACCAAGTTTATATTTACCAGATTTTAACAACTGGCTTAAAAATTGCTGAAACTTTTATAAGACCTATGGGTAGCTTCAGCACACCAATGGGTATATGATACGGTACAGTGCAAGAGAGAGGTTGTGATGATCTTAGTTTAGAATTCTGGCCCCATTTTTTTGTGAGGTATGACCTTGGGAGAATAACCTTTCTGGCTGTATCCAGAAATTTGTGATTTATTAATACTACAACAGGTTGTTGTGCAAATTGAATGAGGTAATGATTGAGTGCTCAATACAATTCCTGAAACATAATAAGCATTCAATTGTTGGTAGCTATTATTGACTATATGAAGTTTTGAGATATTACAATGCAGTTATAGAAGAGTAACTGCTTTTTTAATCTGAGGATTGAGAAAATACCTATTATGAATTCTGTAATTTTGGCAAAAATATTTCATTATAAAATGAATAGATATAGCAGGCTTATCTACATTTGAAACATTATTTGTATTTATTCTTACTAAAGAAAGTGATGGGATGCATATTAGCTTTTAGATATGTTTTAATAAATTAATGGCTTCCCAAGGGTCAAAGAGTCATAAGTTTGGAACCACTATACTAATAAGTTTACAGTCATATATTAGTTTGAGTGAGGCAAATGAGTCACCACCTGCAGAGGCGAGTGAACAAATGAGTTGATACAGGTCCCTGGAGTTACTCTTGCATGTTCACAAATGCAGTTTTCTAATCCAAACATCTAAGCACTTTTCTGTACTTGATGATGGAATTTCAAGTAACACCCAATTTTAGGTACATTGTATGGAACTGAATATATTTTTCTAAGATTGTATAATGTTTCATGAGGAACAGTATTTTTACTTCTGTTTTTCAGAACCTTATTCTTCTGAGGAGAATATCAATATATTTTTACCTATGAAAAAAACACTGATGAAAGGGGCTCATATAGTAGCTTTCTTAGAGTAGAAATCTTTTTTGTCAGAATCCTTCAAGAGCTTTTGAGTTTTGAAGTTCACTCTATTATTATAATTAGATATTTTGTTCATATAAGATTCAATCCAAAGAATACTCTGAATTTTTAACTCTCAGTTAATGTTTTGCTCCTTTAACAATGAAAATATCATGAAAATTTTATAAATGTATTTCAAAGGGTAGCGTGAGAGTATTTCTAGAGCTCATTTTTGGGGGTAGAAATAACAAGATCACCTTTTTATTTTAATGTTACTGTTCCAAGCCTATCAAAATACGTATATTACAGTGTAATTCATATTTAACAAGTGGCTATGATTATATTTGAATTCAAGCCCATCAGAGGTAATAAGACTGCAGCTACAATAATTCAGAACAATACAGACAACATCCATAGATTTCTCTAGCCTTCCATCGTAAAGCTTCCCAATTACACTGTTGGAAAATTACTGAAAAATGCAAATGGATAAGAGGTTGTCAAGCAGTTGTGGGAACTGGCAAGAATAATAATGTTGGCAGTTCTGTAATCACCAAGCATACAAAAGCTGACAGGACAAGCACTTTCCTACCAATTGACCGAATGTATATTATTGCTGCATGTTTTAAAAAACACAGGTGACAAAATATCATTCTCTAAGCTGGACTTTTAAGCGTTTTCAGACTCATTATAATTTGCTGACTGGCAGAAAGAAAGAATGCTATTTAATATTGAATTAGTTATTCCATAATCAGCTGTGTTGAATGCATTATAAGGGCACATTTCTTTTTCAGCAAAGGAGCAAACAATGCACAAAATATCTGACTAAAAACAAAATTTTTTGGAGCCAGTCTATCTTTCTCCATCGATTGGGTGTTATCCAAGGAGCCATGAGGACTGTTTCCCTGGATGGGAAGTTCTGATCACTTGTTGAGCTGGTTACAGGACCTGGAGGGCTCCATAGCAGGATCACTCATCAGTGAGTCTCATATATTGGGTTGGCCGGAAAGTTCTTTCAGGTTAAGATTGGACAAAAACTCAAATGAACTTTTTGGCCAACCCAATATAATGGAGGCAAAACGGCAAGAAAGATAACTGAGGGGCAAAGATGATTCTGCTGTCTGTCCAGTTGCCCAAGGTTTCAGTTTACCTGCCTCTAAATGACTTTTTTTTTTTTTAAGAGCCTGTATTTGTTTCCTGAAGAGGGCATGGCAGCTCGCTCCAGTATTCTTGCCTAGCGAATCCCATGGACAGAAGAGTCTGGCAGGTTACAGTTCATAGGGTCGCAAAGAGTCGGACACGACTGAGGCAACTTAGCACCTTAGCATGTATTTGTTTCCTAGGGCAGCAGTAAGAAAGTACTACACACTGGGTGGCTTAAAACAACTTAAGTTTATTTTTTCACGATTTTGGGGAAGCCAGAAGTCAAAGTGTTGGAAAGACTATGTTCCCTCTGAAGTCCTCCGGGGAGGATGCCTCCTCGCCTCTTCCAGCTTTGGGCAGCCCCAGGTGACCTTTGGCTCGTGGCAATGCTACTTGCTGCTTCTGTCTTCACATGGTCATTTTCCCTCTGTGTCTGTGTCTTCACAGAGTGTTCTCCTGTGTGTGTATATGTGTGTGTCCAATTTTCTCTTCTGTAAGGACACCAGCTGTGTCCTGTTGGATTAGGGCTCACTCTAATGATCTCATCTTAAATTTGATTATAACTGTCAAGATCATATTTCCAAATAAATTCATATTCTCAGGTACCAGGATCTAACATTTATTTTTAGGGGACACACTTCAATTCACAGGACACTAGGAAACAGATTACTTCTTACGTTCTACACAGGAGAGTTAAGTCAGTTATAGTAATAGGCTAGGAGTACTCTATTGGCTTCCCAGGTGGCTCAGTGGTGAAAAAAAACCCACCTGCCAATGCAGGAGACACAGGTTTGATTCTTGGGTCAGTAAGCTCCCCTGGAGAAGGAAATGGCAACCCATTCCAGTATTCTGGCCTGAGAAATCCCATGGGCTGAGAAACCAGGCTGACTGCAGTCTACAGGGTCTCAAAGAGTCGGACACGACTAAGTCACTGAGCACATGAGTGCTCTAAGATATTTAAGAGAAAAAATAAATTAACGGAGTGTGATTCATCATTCATTTAGCATTATAGGCTATTATGAATATTCTCTCTACCAGACACACACTGGGCATGCCTGTACAGTGATGAACAAAACAACGTGGTACTTGCCCTCATGGAGCTTGGAGTTTTGAGCTTGAATATTATTGGATAATATTCAACTATTCAATATAAATAATATTCAGTTAATCATAGTTGAGTTAAATCTAGTGAAGGAAAAGTTTGGGAAGCTAGGAGAGCATATACTGAGAGGATTTGATGTAGTATGGAAAAAAAAATAAAGGTCTTTGAAAAGCAAGATAATTATGGTAATAGTAGTAACAATAATAGAAAATAATGATGCTAACATCAAATGGTAGACAGCAGGTTTTGGAGGGAAAATTGTGACTTTGATTTGGACACACTGAATCTGAGGGTAGAACTATAATTTCTGAGGTCTCCATTATAGTGATAGCATTTTAAACTGTGGCGGTGAGTAAGTTTGATGGGTAGAGAGAAAAGAGAATAAAGAGGATGAGGGCTTTACTGGGTTCCAAGGCTTTCCAGTATTTAAAGAGCAAGTAAGAAAGGAAAATGAAATTGGAAAAGTGACTGAGAAGAAGGAAGAAGTAAATTAGAAGATGTCCTATAATGTGACAGAAGCCAAGAGAAGAGAGGATTTCAAGACAGTAAACATGTCTAAGACTTCAAGTAAGATGACAATTGAGAAGTGTTGATTATACTTAATAGCATAAAAGTTATCAAAGCTCTTATCAAAAATATTCTTAGTGATTTGGAGAGGGCAATGCGTGTATTGAATGAGTGAACTGGTGAGATAAGGAAGCTGAAAAGTAAGAATTTTGTACCTACCTCAAGAAGTCTGACTTTGGGAGGAGTGAAGGTAGTGGCTAAAGGTAAGGTGGAATCTTGGTATGTGTGTGTCTGTGTGTGCACACATGTGCACCTATTTTAAACAGGTAGTTTTGGTTTAGATCAAACATAAATACTCTTAGTAAGGATTCAGTGAAGAGAGAGAGTTATTTAGGACACAGGATAAAGAGAGACATCACCAGCCTAAGATTCTAGGAAATTTAAAGGTGGTGGGATTCATAACAGGTGGAAGGATGAGGGAGCAGATTTGGGCCCAGGAAGTTCAGAGAGTTTATATTTCATGGCTCCCGATTGTTTTGAGGGATAAGAGGTGAGGTAACCTGCCCCGAGTGTAAGGAAGACAGACGTGTCAGTTTGTGGAGACTGAAATAGTCATTGCAGAGGTGGAAGGCAGTTGTAGAAATCCAAGTTTGAAAGCATGTTGGTTCAGAAATCTTTGTCATTCTGTTTTCCAGACGTATTTCAAATGTCTAGGATAGGACTGGTGCATAGTCCACACTTCGCACACTGTTGAAAGAACGCTTTATGAATTTGAGGTTGCAAGGTGACCGTTGCCTAAAGGCCAAAACACAGGAACAGAGTTCTGTCTTTGTTTATATTTGACCTTGAGTTCCTTACACAAGATGAAGACGGTTCTTAGCAGACTTAAAAGGGACTTCTGGCTTTAGGAATTTGAAATGGTGTGAAGAAATGTAGCCTATTCTGTACTACAATTTACATCTATAAATAAGAAAAGATTACACACATTTTCAGCCTAGTTTGGTTCATTTATCTCAGTTCTTGCTCTCCTTCAATTTCTTCTTTGCTTTAAGGCATCTTTGACAAGAACACATCCACTTTGAGGAGGCTTTTGTCAAAGGATTACCACTTCTTTTTAAGAAATGTGTGCACCTGAGAGAGATTTGTCATAAGATGGGTGGCAATTATTCTGTGTTTAGAATTAGTATTGAAAGTGGTAATGGCATGTTACTTCCATGCTTTCCATATGTCAGCTCAGTCTGAGCAACAAATGGCTTGAGTCAATTTTGACAGCTTTTGCCACTTCTGATGGAAACTTGATAAGTGATTTGACAGTATCAATTTTTTTAGTGTTAAGCACCTTAACTTTCAGTTCTGAAGTAGATGTTCTTGTATTGCCATACATCCTGGTGTTATTACATAGGCTTCTCTTTCAATGCTTATATTTTGGAATTAAAATTAGCATAATCATATAGTAATTTTCATTCTTGATAATGATTTAATAACTTTGGATTCACAGAGAGAAAACCTATAAAATTGTCCCAGGAGCATATATGTGAAGATGTCTGATATCTTGATTAATTCCTGTACTTAACTAATTCTCTCTGTCCCTTTGTCCAGTTTGCCTGTGTCCCTCTTTCTAATAGCAATTGAGAACAATCCTTTGACAATATGTTTATAAATGATAGCACTTTCTTTTCCAGGTTGCAGTATTGAAAATAAAATTTAAAGTATTTTATATTTTAAAAGTGTTCACCCCACAAAACCAGTAAATTCTCAAAAAGATATAACATACCATCAGTGATAAAATGCTCTGAGTAAGGCTGTCAAATATATTTAATTATGAGAATCATGTTAGTAGCCTCATAATAGCTTTTATTTGGTAGTTTATAAAAATGCTACTCATCATCTAGAATCAACAGCTTTTAGAAAATTTTTTTCAATGCAGTTTATTTTCTGCAAGGAATAACTTGTACATGAAATGCATTCCAGAATAGAGCTTAATTCCCTCTGAATGGCTTGAGTATAAGTGACTCATTATGGACTAAGTGACAATTAATTCATTTTCATCATTCATCGATGCATTTCAACTTTGGTTAGGCAAATTAACCACCTGAGGTGCACCTGTTTGAATGCATGTGTTAGGCTTGCATATGAAGTAACTACAGAAAAAAACAAACAAAAACCCCCCCCAAACCTGTTTCTATATCCTCAGTGACAAGTAGAGTGCATTGCCAGTGATAAGTGCATGATAAATAGTTACCAAAAAAATTAAAATTTGCTCAAATTCCACCATTACTCATTTTAGGTGAAGTGTATATTTCTACCATGTATTATTTTACCATTTACTTTTCTGCTATCAAAAGATCTACAGCAACTATTGCTGAGATATTCTTCCATTAAGCGTCTAATGTGTATTTAGAGCAGGTGTAATATTCAAATAGTTCATCTAACTGTAAGAAGTGTGGAACCTATAGCTACAGAGAAAAGAGTTGTAAAATTCCAATGACCTTAGCGCCTAAGACTTGCTATGATCTGTCCTCAAACTGCTGTGACTCCTAATGGTCAAAACAGAGCAGAGGCCTCAAACTGTTTTTAAAAATCTATTACCCCCTTTTCAAAAGAGCATCAAGACTCCATAGCAGAGCAGAGACTCCATAGATAACAGGATGGGCCTCATCCAACGTCTGGTTTGCTGTCAAGACAGACGATGCCACACACACACCCAAAGTTTATGAAATGATTTATTACTAAGCTTCCAGGCAGGTCTGAAATAACTCAGAGAGCAGGGAAAGGAGTCTTAGAGTCTTAATGGATGTCAGGAGGTGGGGTCCGGATGAGGGTTCCTGTGTGATTTGAATCTTCCCACTGGTGCCCAAGGAAGGAACACCTGGCCTTTCTTAGCTTGCCCAGATTGGGGATGGGGGGCAGGAGGAATAAAGGATTGGTGAAACTTAAAAGATGTCTGTGATCAAACATCAAAAATAGAGTCAGGATCTTTATTACAGAAGCCATCATGGGAAAGCAAAATCAGAATTTGGAAGTTTCGATTTTTATCTTTGGATCATTTTAAATGATCTATTTCTTGGAGGAAATCAAGAAATCATTTCCTTTTGAGTTTTTAAGGCCTCATGGGTTGTGATTAACCCTGGGCCACCACTTACTCACCTAATTGTTGTTTCTACCATTTTCCTTCTTGGAACCAAGTGCCGGCCATACAGAATCATGGGTCAGCTCACTAACTCTGGATCTTTGCTCTTGCTCTTCTCTTGTCCTGGACATCTTTCCCACCTCATTTGCAGGTATATGTCTTATCCACTCTGCAAGCTCAGTTAGAGACTTGAACCTTTTTCTGGTTGTGCCTCTTGAAAGAAATCACTGCTTCTTCTAAAGCCCCAAAGCGTATTTGGTTTGCTCTGATAGCACTTGCCATTTTCTAGCTGGTCTCTGAAAGTGCCTGAAGACTGGAATCTAAGAGATGGATAGATTTTTGTATCTTTTGCACTTTCTCAAAAGATATTTGTTCTAAGAGGGCAGGAATTTTGTTTTGCTCATTGTTTTTCCTTAACATTTGGAACAGTGCTTGGCATAGAACAGGTGTTCACTATATACTATTTTGTAAATAAATAATAGACAATATTTAGTGAATAAATTGGAGAAGGCAATGGCACCCCACTCCAGTACTCTTGCCTGGAAAATCCCATGGACCGAGGAGCCTGGTAGGCTGCAGTCCATGGGGTCGCTACGAGTCTGACACGACTGAGCGACTTCACTTTCACTTTTCACTTTCATGCATTGGAGAAAGAAATGGCAACCCACGCCAGTGTTCTTGCCTGGAGAATCCCAGGGACGGGGGAGCCTGGTGGGCAGCCGTCTGTGGGGTCTCACAGAGTCGGGCACGACTGAAGCGACTTAGCAGCAGCAGCAGCAGTGAATAAATAAAAGTGAAATTCATAAAGGCTCTCTGACTCAAACTCCTATTAGATTCTTATATTGCTTCTTTATGCATTGCTTAAATAAAAGGAAAAGGCCGATTTTATTGAGAGTTTAGTCTTTCAACTGGTTGAGTTGGCAGTTGAACTAATTTAAAAGGAAAAATCAATACTGAACCAGATATTCACAACTGGGCTTCTCAGATATGGTTCTATAACAGAGAATCTAGCATTTTCAGAAATTGAGATAGATTTTGATTGAAACAGGGAGTGTTAAATAACCTGTGATCACTGAGAAGGTACTTGGCAAGCACAGACATTTTGCTTTTGCCCTGTTTTCAGAGATTTATGTTAAATCTGTTCTGTTTATCACAGCTGTAGGCAAAATTAGCAGATGCTGAGAGGCTGGCTTCATCAGGCCATGCACAAACTCTCCTTGGCTGTACTTGTACGTACAGCATTCACTGGAGGCCAACCTAAGACAGGTTGTAAGGTAAGAAGTGATCTCAATTACTGGTATTGTGAACATTTAATGATATCAAGTGGGCCAGTCTGAGTAAGGGAGGTCTAATGAGGAAGGAGAAATCAAGAATGAATACTTCCAAAGTCTGGCCTCTAAATTGGGAGATTGGGATTGACATATACACACTAACATATATAAAACAGATATTAATAATAAGAACCTACTGTATAGAACTCTACTCAATACTCTGTAATGACCTATATGGGAAAAGAACCTGAAAGAGAGTGAATATAAGTATATGTATAACTGATTCAATTTGTTGTACACCTGAAACTAACACAACATTGTAAATCAACTATACTATAATAAAAATTAAAAATGAAATTATAAGAGTAAAAACCTGAAGTTCAAAGAAAAAATAAGCTTGGCCTCAGTGTTCAATGGCAACCCACTCCGGTATTCTTGCCTGGAGAATCCCAGGGACGGTGGAGCCTGGTGGGCTGCCGTCTATGGGGTGGCACAGAATCAGACACGACTGAAGTGACGTAGCAGCAGCAGCAGCAGCAGCAGTGTTCAAGGAGTAACTCTTCTCCAAGCAAATGTGACCCAAACACAGTCTGCAGAAGGTTGCAGTATCTGAACTCACATATGCACTCCCCAAACTAAAGGTGTCAAATTCCAACATCAAAAATCCCTAGGTAAATAGGATTTCAGTTGATGCTTGTTTGCTTGTTTTAAAGAAGTTTCCTTGCCTTTCTATTCCTGGTCTCTCTCTTCATATTCAGGGACATAATCCATGCTCTTCATTCTTAGATTATGGATGCCACAGTGGAAAAGACAAAAGGAAAAAGAGAAGGATACCTGATTACAAAAGGAGTTGAGCAATAGGACTAGGAGGTCTGGAAAGTTAATTACTAACAGCCTGGGGCAGATTCTATTTTTCACTCCTTAAATATGCACTGGTCTTGTGATTTGCTTTGAGGAAAGTGACACTGTGTGTAATTCAGAGTCCAAGGTTCAAGAGTTCTTACAACTTCTGCCTTTGCCCTCCTAGCTGCTGCCCTGAAATTTCTATGTTAAGAAACCAGCCTAGTTTACTGGAAGGTGAGAGGTCATGTGATTGGCTGACTCTCTGCACATTAGCAGAGAGTCAGCCAATCACCAGAAATTTAGAGAAGTCAGCTTAGAACTTTTGTTTCAACTGAAGGCACCTGTGTGAGTGAGTCCAGGTGAAACCAGCAGAGGAACCACCTAGCCAACTCACAGATTAGTGAGAAATTATAAATCATGTTGTTTTGAGTCACTTAGCTTTGGGAAGATTTTGTTGCATGACTAAAGATAACTGATGCACAGCTTGATTGTGAATTTAAAATTTTTTAGTCTACAGGGCAGTCTTAATTATTTCTTTCTACTTTCCAACTTTTTTAGGTTTTTAAAAACAATAAAATTTCAATATCTTTAAATGTTATATACCTCTGAAAGATCATTAATTTGTTCATTCATTCATACTCACTTTGGTGTTCCTCAAGTATCATATATGTGTTAGGAAGTATCAAGTTGAGACTCTAGAGGTGGGTGGGCACTAGACCAGTGCTTTTCAATTCAGTATGGGCTTACAGTTAAAAATGAAATAGAATACATATCAAAATTACACATAGTAAAGGTAAGTATGGTTTCAGTTGTTAAAACATATGTGTATACTGAATCATAGTATAAATGTTTCTTTTACCTTATTAAAAAAAAATTTAAAAGCCACTGGACAAGATCATGGGAAGCATCACACAGTATCCTAAAAACTTGGATTTTTTCCCAATAGTTTGCAGTGTCATTGAAGAGTTTCAGGCAGGTTTGTGTATGCATTTTAGACTGATTGTGCTGGAGGCTGTGTGATAGATATATTTGAAGGAGGAATGACAGAAGTAGAAAAATTTGAAGTCTAGGCTGAAACAAAGGTAAGCAGAGAGACTGTTTAAACAAGGATTTACTACATTTGGAGAGAAAGAAGTAGATTTGAGAAGTGTTTAAGAATTTAGATCAGAAAAAATCTGAGGTCAATTGGATATGGTGGTGTAGGGAAGGAAGGAATCAAGGAATTTGCGGGTTCTGACAGATATATGGGAAATAATGTTAGGAAAGGCAACAAGAATCTAGAAAAATGGTACAGATGAACCTATTTGCAGAGCAGGAGTCGAGACACACACATAGGGAGTGGATATGTGGACACCGGGAGGTGGGTAGTAGGATGAATAGGGACCCTGGGATTGATGTATGTGCACTGCCATGCGCAAAACAGATAGCTGGTGGGAACCTGCTGTACAGCACAGGGAGCTCTGCTCAGTGCTCCGTAGTGACCTAGACGAGTGGGATGGAGTGGGGAGGGAGGTCCACAAAGGAGGGGATATATGTATACACACGGCTGATTCACTTTGTTGTACAGCAGAAATGAACACGTTGTAAAGCAACTATATTCCAATTTTTTAAAAAAGAAAGGCATCAAGGATGATACAGAGTTCTATCTTGTTTGAATGGCATAGCCACAAACAGGGATAAATAATGTAGGGATAAAAGCAACATCTGTATTGGAGGTTTTACTAATTAATTTATTTTGGAGCATGGCAAGACTGTGCTGTCTGCCGGACATTCAAATAACAGGTAGCTAGATAAATGAGTTTGAAGCTGGAGAAACAGATGTGAGCATCATTCAATGGTAATTGAAATCAAGATGGTAGATATGTAAAGAGACTATAAAGGGATAAAAATGAGCCCAAGAAATGAACTTTTAAATACTGGGGGAACCCTTGAGTAGTCAAAATAAAAGAAGGTCAGAATGATAGCCGGGGAAGAAGGCCAGATCCTGCAGTGTACCAGAAATCAAGGGAAGGAGGCTGGGTTTAATAGTGTCAAGTGAGGCAGAGAGATCCAGGAAACTAAAAATATTCTTTAAGTAAGCAGGGAATCATTTGTATCAGTGCAGGTGTGGGGAAAGGAGCAGGCGGTGGTTAAATTAGTAGAAAAAGAAAGGATATCTGTATGAAATTACAAGGTGAGCTTCTTCCCCAACCTCCTTTGCATGAAAGTGAAAGTCGCTCAGTCATGACCGACTCTTTTCCATCCCATGGACTATACAGAACATGGAATTTCTAGGCCAGAATACTGGAGTGTGTAGCCTATCCCTTCTCCAGGGCATGAGCTCCTTCTATTCGTTGCTTCTTCATTAGCATAATTCAGACCTCCACTGCCTCTTGCCTGGTCTACTAGTTCCACACTGCTTACTGTACAGACCCTGTGATTTAAAGGATCATAAGAATTGTGACAAGTAGAATGAAAATAATATATGAGTTCCCTTTACAGCAGTTAAGTGACAAGTATTCTGCCTACTATGATACAGAGCTGATGGTAACATGGTAGCAGGAACATTTAACCTTTTCTGGGAGGTTTAAAAAACTTCCCAGAGAATGTGTCATTTGAATTGAATTTTGAAGAATGAGTGGGTTTTCCTCAGAGGATCAGGACATTTGAAGTAGAAGGAAGGCGTGTACAAGAGGAACAGCAGAGCAATGGCCAGAAGGTAGGTGGGTGTCTTAGTCTACTTGGGCTGCCATAACAGACTAGGTGGCTCAAACAGGAGAAATCTATCTGTCACAGTTCTGGGGGATGGGAATCCAAGGTCAGGGTACCAGCATAATCAGACTCCAGTGAGTTCTCTTTTCCTGCCTTGCATATGGCTGCCCACTTGCTGTGTCCTCTCTGGGTGGAAAGAGAGAAAGAGCCCTTTCCTTCTCATTAGAACACTACCTCCATCATGAGGGTACCACCCTCATGACATCATCAAAACCCAATTATTTCCCCAAAGCCCCATCTCCAAATATCACATCAAGGGTTGGGGCTTCAACACATAACTCTTGGAGGGACACATTTTGGTCTACAACACTCTGCCTCCCCCTAAAATTCATGTCCTTCTTGGATGCAAAGTACATTCATTCAACCCCAACAGCCCCCAAAATCCTAGATCATCAACTCTAAAGTAAAAAATAACATCTAAAGCAGGCATGGGTGAAACTCAATGCAAAATTCATCCTGAGGCAAAGTTTTCTCCAGCTGTAAACCTGTGCAAAAGGTGTTTTGAAATCCAGTTTCCAATGTGTGTGTGTGTGTGTGTGTGTGTGTGTGTGTGTGTGTGTGTGTGTGTATGTGTGGTGGGTAGTTTAAGAGCAGAGTTCCACAAGGCTGCCCCCCACTGTATCTTCAGATGCTAGTAATAAGCCCAGGTTGTTAACTGTAATTTTAGCCTGTTCACTGGCTGCAGATTAGAGGTTCATGACCCCCTCCCTAGACTTCAGATGAAGTTTACAAGTTCAGGTTGTTACTTGTACTTATGACTAAAGTGAAGGGAACTAAAGTGTTAGTCACTTGGTCTAGTCATGTCTGACTTTGCGACCCCATGAACCCCCACCAGGCTCCTCTGTCCATGGGATTCTTCAGGCAAGAATACTGGAGTGGGTTGCCATGCCCTCCTCCAGGGGATTTCCCAACCCAGGGATTGAACTGCGTCTCTTATGTCTCCTGCATTGGCAGGCAGTTTCTTTACCACCAGCGCCACTTGGGAAGCCCCAGTTTATTATAAAAGGATGTAATTTAGGAATATCCAGATGGGAGAGATGTGTAGGGCAAAGTATATGAGAAAGGGAAGGAGCCTCTAGGTGTGTCATTTCCCCAAATCTCCATGTGATCACCAACCCAGGAACTCTCTGAACTCTGTCCTTTTGGGTTTTGATGGCTTTATTACATGAGCATCATGTAATGACAAAGAGACATTACTTTGTCAACAAAGGTCCGTCTAGTCGAGGCTATGGTTTTTCCAGTAGTCATGTGTGGATGTGAGAGTTCTACCATAAAGAAAGCTGAGTGCCAAAGAATTGATGCTTTTGAAATGTGGTGTTGGAGAAGACTCTTGAGAGTCCCTGGACTGCAAGGAGATCCAACCAGTCCATCCTAACGGAGATCGGGCCTGAGTATTCATTGAAAGGACTAATGTTGAAGCTGAAACTCCAATACTTTGGCCACCTGTTGCGAAGAGCTGACTCATTTGAAAAGACCCTGATGCTGGGAAAGATTGAGGGCAGGAGGAGAAAGGGACGACAGAGGATGAAATGGTTGGATGGCATCACAGACTCAATGGACATGAGTTTGGGTATGCTCCAGGAGTTGGTGATGGATAGGGAGGCCTGGTGTGCTGCGGTTCATGGGGTCACAAAGAGTCAGACATGACTGAGCGACTGAACTGAACTTACATGGGCATGATTGATCATTGGTGATTGATTTAACCTCCAGCTCCTCTTCTCTCCCTGGAAAACCATGGGGTGGGACTCAAAGTTCTACCCTCTACCATGGCGTTGGTTTCACTGGTAACCAACCACAATCCTTAGGTGTGAATGTGATCCAAAAGTCACCTCACTAAGGTAGCAAGAGACAATTCTATCACTTTTACACAGACAATTCCGAGAATTTTAGTAGCTCTGTGCCAGAAATGGGGATGTATATATATATATATATCCTAGTATAAATCACAACATCACACTGTGGAACCTGACAGATATTGTGTTCCCAAAGTACGATGTTGAGACAGCATTGGATAAACATTTCCAGTCCAAAAGGGAGAAATCAGGAAGAAGAAACAGGGATGGGTCCCAAGCAATCCAGTACCCAGCAAGGTAAACTGCATCGGATCCCAAGACTCAAGATTAAGCCCCCTTGGTTTAATGACCCACCTTCCAGATCCATTGGAGCAGGAGTCCAGCTCTCATGGCACTGCTGCCCAAGGGTTGCACCACTAAAAGCTTTGCTGGGCAGGGATGTTATCCCAAAGGCTCCAGGTAGCTCCGTCCTCTTGGTTCTGGAAGACCCCACCCTCATAGCACTGATTAGAATTCCCTATCTTTATCCTCTTTAATCCAACCTGGCAATGTCAATGCTCAGATAATCCCATAATCTCTTTCAGTTCAGTCCCTCAATTGTGTCCAACTCTTTTCAACCCCATGACTGCAGCACACCAGGCTTCCCAGTCCATCATTAACTCCTGGAGCTTGCTCAAACTCATGTCCATCAAATCAGTGACACCATCCAACCATCTCATCCTCTGTCATCCCCTTCTCCTCCTGTCTTCAATCTTTCCCAGCATCAGGGTCTTTTCCAATGAGTTTTATAATTATCTCTTTATTGTGTGATAATCCAGCTCTTGGTGTTCTCTTCTGAAAATGATTTCTTATTTTTTTTTTTTTTTTTTTGCAATATGGCCAGGATGAATACTATCTAAATCTTAAAGTTTTGGTTCATTTTTGATGAACAGTTCATTATTTATTTCTCCTCTCTTCCTGATTTTTACAATCACTCAGGAGGAATCAACTTTAATACTTTGCTTAGAAATCTCCTTAGCTAAATATCCAGTTTCATCATTTGCAAGTTCTGCCTTCGGCACAACACTGGAACATGAACACAGTTCAGCCAAATTCTTAGAATTGCCTTCCCTCCAGTTTCCAATTGCATGTTTCCATCTGAGACCTTGTTACTGAGTCCAACCTTGTACCGCTCACTGCACCGCAGGCCAGTAAATTGAGAGACAGGTTGCTGGAACAAGGACTAGTGACTTTACTTAGAAAGCCAGCAGACCAAGAAAATGGTGGACTGGTGTCCCAAAGAACTGTCTTCTCCAAGTTAGAATTCAGGCTTCTTTTATACTAAGAAGTGAAAGTGTTAGTTGCTCAGTCATGTCTGACTCTTTGTGATCCCACCGACTGTAGCCTGTCAGGCTCCTCTGTCCAATGAATTCTCCAGGCAAGAATATTGGAGTGGGTAGCCATTCCCTACATCAGGGGATCTTCCTGACCCAGGGATCAAGCCTGGATCTCCTGCATTGTAGGCAGATTCTTTACTTTCTGAGCCACCAGGGAAGCCCTTTTTTTAATACTAAAAAGAGAGAGAGTAAAGCCCTGGTTCTGACCAGACTCAGAAGGGGATGTGCTAATTTCTTCCTTCCTTCCCCTAGGCCAGGTCAGGATGTTTTTTTCTGTGAGCTAAACAAAGATACGTTAGCTTAAGGTTTATCACCTGGGAGGCAGGGTTCCCAGAGATGGGCCATTATGTATAATTTACACTTATAATTTTGGCAATGTCCCTTTAAAGTTTCTTTCCTATCACAACCTCATCAGAAATGGCCCCTAATGTCCATATTTTTATGCCATTCTGTTAATAATTATTTGTATATTCTCTAAGAAGATGGAAATTTTCCCTTCAGATCTCTTCTCTTCTTATTATGAGTCCTCAAAAATTAAACTTTACAAGTCCCTTCATAGCAACATTGGCTTCTTCTAGTATGCATCTCAAAACTCTTCCAGACTCTACTCATTACCAGTTCCAAATCTACGACCCCATTTGTAGGCATTTCTTATAGCAGCGCCCCACTTCTCAGTACCAAGATCTGTCTTACTGTGAGAACCAGTAATATATGAAGAGATTTACTATAAGGAGTTGACTCACACAGATTTCCGGAGAAGGCAATGGCACCCCACTCCAGTACTCTTGCCTGGAAAATCCCATGGATGGAGGAGCCTAGTAGGCTACAGTCCATGGGGTCGCTAAGAGTCGGACACGACTGAGCGACTTCACTTTCACTTTTCCCTTTCATGCACTGGAGAAGGAAATGGCAACTCACTCCAGTATTCTTGCCTGGAGAATCCCAGGGACGGCGGAGCCTGGTGGGCTGCCGTCTATGGGGTCGCACAGAGTCGGACACGACTGAAGCGACTTAGCAGCAGCAGCAGCAGCACACAGATTTCAAGGCTGAGAAGTCTCAGGATCTGCAGTCAGCAAGCTGAAGACCAAGGAGAACCAACGGTATGGCTGTAGTCTGAGTCCAAACCTAAGAACAAAGAGAGCCAATGATTTAATCCCAGTCCAAGTCCAAATCCAGAGGCAGAAAAATGTCCTAACTCAAAAACCTTCAGGAAGAGAGAGCACATTCTCTCTTCTTCTGTCTTTTCTTTCTAAGCAAGCCTTCAAGGATTGGCTGCAGACCACCAAGAAGAGCAATCTGCTTTATTCTACTTATTCAAATGTTAATCCCATCTAGGAATACCCTCACAGACACACCCAGAATAATGTTTAACCAAATATCTGGGCACCCCATGACCCAGACAAGCTGACACAAAATTAATCATCACCGTGTGAATGGAAGAACTCATGGGGATTGAAGATGGATGGGCAGGGCTGGAGCTGTTTAAGAGCCTACCTGGTGAGCCTTCTAAGGCTTTTTGTTCTCTCTTTGCTAATAAGAAAGCATTTAAAAGTATTTTAGCAGCAAGGACATATGATCAGAACTATGTTTTCATTTCTTATTGATACTGATGGTGGTGATATAAATTTTTTCAGAAATTCACACAAAAGACCCAGAAGTCTGGTTAAGACACAGCAATATTTAGAGGCAACCTAGATTCTCATCTCCAACTTCAGCACTTAGTATTGATGTGAATTTGTCAAGTTACTTAACCTCTTTCTAAGTCTCAGTTCTTCCATCAGTAATACAGAAACTGCACAGAGTCCTGTGGATCAAATGCCATCATGATTAAAATAACTGGAAAAAAGTACCTTTCCCCAGATGTTAGTTCTCCTACCCTCTCTGTGGACACAGTCAACTTAGATTTGCTGCCTACATCAGAGCATATTTTCATCAGTAAAGGAAGCAGTGTTAAGGAATTATACTTCTGTGTTTGGAATTTCATTTTATTATTTATAAAAAAGAGAGTTGACTAATAGAAGCAAGTGGACAGCTTTATGTTTTATTATAAAAAATTTCAAACATGCACAGGAGAGAGTATAGTTCATGAACATTTATTTATACATCACAGACTATCAAGATTTTTGCACATGTGCTTTATTAATGGCTTTCTGTGAAGTATTTTAAGCACCCAGACATCACACACACCATAGTGTACCTGAAAAATATGGGTATATTGCTGCATAACTAAAATGCATTATCATACCTAACAACACTAAGTAAATATTCATGTGTTCTCAACAATTATGATAGTTCTATGTGCTTTTCAAACTATTCACATTATGTGCTGAGTTATTTCAATCATATCTGACTCTTTGCAACACTATGGACTATAGCCCTCCAGGCTCCTCTGTCCATGGGATTCTCCAGGCAAGAATACTGGAGTGGGTTGCCGTGCCCTCCTCCAGGGGATCTTCTTGACCCAGGGAGTGAACCCATGTCTCTTAAGTCTCCTGGATTGGCAGGCAGTTTCTTTACTACCAGTGCCACCTGGGAAGCTCCATTCATATTATAGGGGCTTCATTAATAAGTGCACAGAAATTGATGGATGAAAAATAATCTATTATTTCTAAATATATGCATAATCTTAACAGTCTCCACAAAAAGAGCTGTTCAGTCAGGTTGGCTTATGATTTGAAATACAGGGTTTAGTGTGAGTTAATAATATTCACACAAAGACTTGTGCCATTGATGATGATGACAGTTTAAATCTGACAAATCAATACTAACGCAAAGTAAAAGCCACAGGCAAGGCTTCAGAACATTACCAGCAGACTAGCTTTTCTTGTATTCTCTGTAAAAGCTTGTGTTTTATCTTAATTAAAGCGCCATTGACATTCAATTCAGTGATGTGTGTATGTGTGTGACAGGATATGTATATATATGTATGTGTGTGTATACATATATATGCACTCTCTTTTTAAGTGAAGTTATTGGAAAGTAATGACTTTCTTCATAAATTAAACAGAATAACAAAGCCTTATTGTTGAAATTGTTTTTGTACAACTACTCAAGTTGAAAATGTCTTTATCTTTGAAACTGACTTTATCCTAGTCATGGATTGGTGGTGTTTGATATTCAAGCTTCCTAATTCTTTTTTTGAAAGGCTGTCACAGGAGAATTGCATGTAGAATATATAATGATTTATTTAGTCTTGCAGTCCCTCATACATGGGAACCAAAGAAAAGAAGAGGAAGACAAGTTGATTCTCTCTTATTAATAGAAACAACTGTCTGTGAATTAAATAACTGACAGTACAAAATTAAAAATAGTGACATAAGAATCTGATTTTTAAAGTGTTTTTGCTATTCATACCATCCATCCATATTTTAGAAAGTTTATTTATTTATTTATTTTATTTCTTTTGGATGCACTGGGTCTTCACTGCTTTTTGTGGGCTTTCTCTGGTTGTAGTGAGCAGGAGCTATTCTTTGCTGTAGTGCTTGGGCTTCTCATTGCAAGGGCTTCTCTTGTTGTGGAGAACAGGCTCTCGGGTGCATGGGCTTCATTAGCTGACACATGGGCTCAGTAGTTGTGAAACATGGACTTGGTTGCTGTGTGCATGTGGAATCCTCCGGGACCAGGGACTGGACCCACATACCCTGCACTGGCAAGAGGATTCTCTTAGCACCCTTAGCATGCGTGCTAAGGGTAGAGGGCATAAGCAAGATGATTGAACAATGAAGGCCAGCCATATTGCCATATTTCTGAGTATAAATGTGGTGGCTTAGAAATACTCTTTGAAATTCTGGGGGTTACACATAAGCCAGTTAAGTTTGCAGCCGTGTCCTTTGTGAGTTTCAGCTACAAGCAACTAGGCCTAGCTTTAATAAGATTGCAAGATGATTTTGGTGTCGAAAAGACAAGAAGCCACTTGACATCCCCATTAGGATATTTAATAGCTGTCTCATACTCATCTCCCCCAAACTCATCTATCAAGACTCCCCCTGCCTCAACTGCTCAGGCTAAGAATCTCTACTTAGAGTAGCCCTTGAGTCTTCTTTCTCTCACAGCCATTTCCAGTGTTCAGAGAATCCTGCAAGCTCTACCTTTAAAACATATTCAGAACCCAATCACTTCATCATCACTACCTGGGTCCAAGCCACTACATGTCTCCTCTGGATTATTGTAGTAGCTACTTAATTGGTGCCCATTTTCCCTCTGGTCTCTCTGTAGTCTTGTTTCAACACAGAAGACAGAATGCTTTGTTCTAATTTTTAGGTTCCCTACTTGAAACTGTCCAAAGACTTCCAATGCCTTAGTAAAGTCCGAAGTCTGTGTTACAACCTATGAGGCTCCACTTGATCTGATTTTCAGGTTACTTTGCTCCCCCTCGTTCATTTATCCTTCAGCACACTAGACACACCATGTCCCAGGAATTTTGTACTTGTTACTCTCTCTGTCTAGAACATCCCTCCCTCCCCCAGGATAGACACACTGCTGGCTCTCTCATCTCTTCAAAGTTTTACTTAAATATCTTCTTGGTGAGGCCTTCCCAGGTCTCCTCATTTAAACTTGCAATTACCTCCAATGTGCATTCTTCTTTTACCCAGCTTTCTTTTCCAGGTAGCATTTTTCACCACCTAAGCCATGACTTATTTTGTTTGTATACATACCTTTATTGTCTATCTCCTCAGCTACATTATAAGCTCTCTGAGGCAGAGGGCTTTTTAAAATTGCTACATCTCTTGTGATACCAAGAGTATCTCATATATGCATGCTCAGTGTGTGCGCAGGCACTCAGTTGTGTCTGACTCTTTGTGACTTTGTGGACTGTAGCCCACCAGGCTCCTCTGTCCATGGGATTTTTCAGGCAAGAATACTGGAGTGGGTTGCCATTTCCTCCTCCAGGATATGACACATATATGAACAAAGGGACCCACGGAGCTATTTAGCAGCATTTTGCATTATATAATTTTTAAAGCATGCTGTCATACTTTATAACACTATCTTTTCACATCCAACAATTTGGCATAGAACTCTTTCCACATTTTTTTAAAAATAAATTTATTTATTTTAGTTGGGGGCTAATTACTTTACAATATTGTAGTAGTTTTTGCCATACATTGACATGAATCAGCCATGGGTTTACATGTGTTCCCCATCCTGAACCCCCCTCCCACCTCCCTCCCCATCCCATCCCTCCGGGTCATGCCATTGCCCCAGCCCTGAGCATTTGTCTCATGCCTCGAACATGGAATGGTGTTCTGTTTCACATGTGATAATATATATGTTTCAATGCTATTGTCCCAGGACATCCCACCCTCACCTTCTCCCTCAGAGTCCATAAGACTGTTCTATGCATCTGTGTCTCTTATTCTGTCTCGCATATAGGGTTATCGTTACCATCTTTCAAATTCCATATATATATGCATTAGTATACTGTATTGGTGTTTTTCTTTCTGGCTTACTTCACTCTGTATAATGGGCTCCAGTTTCATCCATCTCAATAGAACCGATTCAAATGTATTTTTTTTTTAATGGCTGAGTAATATTCCATTGTGTATATGTACCACAGCTTCCTTATCCATTCGTCTGCTGATGGACATCTAGGTTGCTTCCATGTCCTGGCTATTGTAAACAGTGCTGCGATGAACATTGGGGTACACGCGTCTCTTTCAATTCTGGTTTCCTCGGTGTGTATGCCCAGCAGTGGGATTGCTGGGTCATATGGCAGTTCTATTCCCAGTTTTTTAAGGAATCCCCACACTGTTCTCCATAGTGGCTGTACTAGTTTGCATTCCCACCAACAGTGTAAGAGGGTTCTCTTTTCTCCACACCCTCTCCAGCATTTATTGCTTGTAGACTTTTGGATAGCAGCCATTCTGACTGGTGTGAAGTGGTACCTCATTGTGGTTTTGATTTGCATTTCTCTAATAATGAGTGATGTTGAGCATCTTTTCATGTGTTTGTTAGCCATCTGTATGTCTTCTTTGGAGAAATGTCTGTTTAGTTCTTTGACCCATTTTTTGATTGCGTCGTTTATTTTTCTGGAATTCAGCTGCAGGAGTTGCTTGTATATTTTGAGATTAATTGTTTGCCTGTTGCTTCGTTTGCTATTATTTTCTCCCATTCTGAAGGCTGTCTTTTCACCTTGCTTATAGTTTCCTTTGTTGTGCAAAAGCTTTTAATTTTAATTAGGTCCCATTTGTTTATTCTTGCTTTTATTTCCGATATTCTGGGAGGGGGGTCATGGAGGATCCTGCTGTGATTTATGTCGGAGAGTGTTTTGCCTATGTTTTCCTTTAGGAGTTTTATAGTTTCTGGTCTTACGTTTAGATCTTTAATCCATTTTGAGTTTATTTTTGTGTATGGTGTTAGAAAGTGTTCTAATTTCATTCTTTTACAAGTGGTTGACCAGTTTTCCCAGCACCACTTGTTAAAGAGATTGTCTTTTCTCCATCGTATATTCTTGCCTCCTTTGTCGAAGATAAGGTGTCCATAGGTGCGTGGGTTTATCTCTGGGCTTTCTATTTTGTTCCATTGATCTATATTTCTATCTTTGTGCCAGTACCATACTGTCTTGATGATTGTGGCTTTGTAGTAGAGCCTGAGGTCAAGCAGGTTGATTCCTCCAGTTCCATTCTTCTTCCTCAAGATTGCTTTGGCTATTCGAGGTTTCTTATATTTCCATACAAATTGTGCCATGATTTGTTCTAGTTCTGTGAAAAATACCATTGGTAACTTGATAGGGATTGCATTGAATCTATAGATTGCTTTGGGTAGTATACTCATTTCACTATATTAATTCTTCCAATCCATGAACATGGTATATTTCTCCATCTGTTTGTGTCCTCTTTGATTTCTTTCATCAGTGTTTTATAGTTTTCTATATACAAGTCTTTTGTTTCTTTAGGTAGATATATTCCTAAGTATTTTATTCTTTTTGTTGCAATGGTGAATGGTATTGTTTCCTTAATTTCTCTTTCTGTTTTCTCATTATTGGAGTATAGGAATGCAAGGGATTTCTGTGTGTTAATTTTATATCCTGCAACTTTACTATATTCATTGATAAGCTCTAGTAATTTTCTGGTAGAATCTTTAGGGTTTTCTATGTAGAGGATCATGTCATCTGCAAACAGGGAGAGTTTTACTTCTTTTCCATTCTGGATTCCTTTTATTTCTTTTTCCACTCTGATTGCTGTGGCCAAAACTTCCAAAACTATGTTGAATACTAGTGGTGAAAGTGGGCATCCTTGCCTTGTTCCTGACTTTAGGGGAAATGCTTTCAATTTTTCACCATTGAGGCTAATGTTTGCTGTGGGTTTGTCATATATAGCTTTTATTATGTTGAGGTATGTTCCTTCTATTCCTGCTTTCTGGAGGGTTTTTATCATAAATGGATGTTGAATTTTGTCAAAGGCTTTTTCTGCATCTATTGAGATAATCATATGGTTTTTATCTTTCAATTTGTTAATGTGGTGTATTACATTGATTGATTTGCGGATGTTAAAGAAACCTTGCATTCCTGGGATAAAGCCCACTTGGTCATGATGTATGATCTTTTTAATATGATGTTGGTTTCTGTTTGCTAGAATTTTATTAAGGATTTTTGCATCTATGTTCATCAGTGATATTGGCCTGTAGTTTTCTTTTTTTGTGGCATCTTTGTCTGGTTTTGGAATTAGGGTGATGGTGGCCTCATAGAATGAGTTTGGAAGTTTACCATCTTCTTCAATTTTCTGGAAGAGTTTGAGTAGGATAGGTGTTAGCTCTTCTCTAAATTTTTGGTAGAATTCTGCTGTGAAGCCGTCTGGTCCTGGGCTTTTGTTTGCCTGAAGATTTCTGATTACAGTTTGGATTTCCGTGTTTGTGATGTGTCTGTTAAGATCTTCTATTTCTTCCTGGTTCAGTTTTGGAAAGTTATACTTTTCTAAGAATTTGTCCATTTCTTCCAAGTTGTCCATTTTATTGGCATATAGCTATTGGTAGTAGTCTCTTATGATCCTTTGTATTTCTGTGGAGTCTGTTGTGATCTCTCTATTTTCATTTCTAATTTTGTTGATCTGATTCTTCTCCCTCTGTTTCTTGATGAGTCTGGCTAATGGCTTGTCAATTTTGTTTATCTTCTCAAAAAACGAGCTTTTAGTTTTGTTGATTTTTGCTATGGTCTCTTTTGTTTCTTTTGCATTTATTTCTGCCCTAATTTTTAAGATTTCTTTCCTTCTACTGACCCTGGGGTTCTTCATTTCTTCTTTCTCTAGTTGCTTTAGGTGTAGAGTTAGTTGATTTATTTGATTTTTTTCTTGTTTCTTGAGGTACGCCTGTATTGCTATGAACCTTCCCCTTACCATTGCTTTTACAGTGTCCCATAGGTTTTGGGTTGTTGTGTTTTCATTTTCATTTGTTTCTATGCATATTTTGATTTCTTTTTTGATTTCTTCTGTGATTTGTTGGTTATTCAGAAGCGTGTTGTTTCGCCTCCATATGTTGGAATTTTTAATAGTTTTTCTCCTGTAATTGAGGACTAATCTTACTGCATTGTGGTCAGAGAAGATGTCCGGGATGATTTCAATTTTTTGGAATTTACCAAGGCTAGATTTATGGCCCAGGATGTGATCTATCCTGGAGAAAGTTCCGTGTGCACTTGAGAAAAAGGTGAAATTGATTATTTGGGGGTGGAAAGTTCTGTAAATATCAATTGAATCTAATTTGTCTATTGTATCATTTAAAGTTTGTGTTTCCTTGTTAACTTTCTGTTTAGTTGATCTATCCATATGTGTGAGTGGAGTATTAAAGTCTCCCACTATTATTGTGTTATTGTTAATTTCCCCTTTCATACTTGTTAGTATTTGCCTTATATATTGTGGTGCTCCTATGTTGGATGCATATGTATTTATAATTGTTACATCTTCTTCTTGAATTGATCCTTTGATCATTATGTAGTGTCCTCCTTTGTCCCTTTTCACAGCCTTTATTTTAAAGTCTATTTTATCTGAAATGAGTATTGCGACTCCTGCTTTCTTTTGGTCTCCGTTTGCATGAAATATCTTTTTCCATCCCTTCACTTTCAGTCTGTATGTGTCCCTAGTTTTGAGGTGGGTCTCTTGTAGACAGCATATATAGGGGTCTTGTTTTTGTATCCATTCAGCCAGTCTTTGTCTTTTGGTTGGGGCATTCAACCCATTTACATTTAAGGCAATTATTGACAAGTATGGTCCCGTTGCCATTTATTTTGTTGTTTTGAGTTTGTGTTTAAACATCCTTTCTGTGTTTCCTGTTTAGAGAAGATTCTTTAGCATTTGTTGGAGAGCTGGTTTAGTGGTGCTGAATTCCCTCAGCTCTTGCTTGTCTGTAAAGCTTTTGAATTCTCCTTCATATCTGAATGAGATCCTTGCTGGGTACAGTAATCTGGGTTGTAGATTATTCTCTTTCATTACTTTAAGTATGTCCTGCCATTCCCTTCTAGCCTGAAGAGTTTCTATTGAAAGATCAGCTGTTATCCTTATGGGGATCCCCTTGTGTGTTATTTGTTGTTTTTCCCTTGCTGCTTTTAATATTTGTTCTTTGTGTTTGATCTTTGTTAATTTGATTAATAGGTGTCTTGGGGTGTTTCACCTTGGGTTTATCCTGTTTGGGACTCTCTGGGTTTCTTGGACTTGTGTGACTATTTCCTTCTCCATTTTAGGGAAATTTTCAACTATTATCTCCTCGAGTATATTTTCATGGCCTTTCCTTTTATCTTCTTCTTCTGGGACTCCTATGATTCAAATGTTGGGCTGTTTCATATTGTCCCAGAGGTCCCTGAGGTTTTCCTCATTTCTTTTGATTCTTTTTTCTTTTTTCCTCTCTGCTGCATTTATTTCCACCATTCTATCTTCTACCTCACTTATCCTATCTTCTGCCTCCGTTATTCTACTGTTGGTTCCCTCCGGAGTGTCTTTTTTCTCCTTTATTTCATTATTCATTACATATTGACTCCTTTTTATTTCTTCTAGGTCCTTGATAAACATTTCTTGCATCTTCTCAATCCTTGTCTCCAGGCTATTTATCTGTAACTCCATTTTGTTTTCAAGATTTTGGATCATTTTTATTATCATTATTCTAAATTCCTTTTCAGATAGATTCCCTATCTCCTCCTCTTTTGTTTGGTTTTGTGGGCATTTATCATTTTCCTTTACTTGCTGAGTATTTCTCTGCCTTTTCATCTTGTTTAGATTGCTGTGTTAGGCGTGGCCTTTCTGTATTCTGGTAGTTTGACGTTCCTCTTTATTGTGGAGGTTCCTCACTGTGGGTGGGGTTGGACGGGTGGCTTGTCAAGGTTTCCTGGTTGGGGGAGCCTGTGTCGGTGTTCTGGTGGGTGGAGCTGGATTTCTTCTCTCTAGAGTGCAATGGGGTGTCTAGTATTGAGTTTTGAGATGTCTATGGATTTGGTGTGCCTCTGGGCAGCTTGTATATTGATGCTGAGGGCTATGTTCCTGCGTTGCTGGAGAATTTGCATGGTATGTCTTGCTCTGGAACTTATTGGCTCTTGGGTGGAGCTTGGTTTCAGTGTATATGTGGAGGCTATTGGATGATCTCTTATTAATTAATGTTTCCTCTGGCTTTCAGTCTTATTCTTGCAGTAGCCTCAAGACTTCTCCATCCATACAGCATCAATAATAAAACTTTTAGGTTAATGGTGAAAAGATTCTCCACAGTGAGGGATACCCAGAGAGGTTCACTGAGTTACATGGAGAGGTGAAGGGGGGGATTGAGGTGACCAGGAGGAGAAGAGGGGGACTCAAACGTGGAGAGAGCAGTCTAGCCAGTAAGCACTTCCCTCTGTGCTCTCCACAGTCTTGTACCCTCAGAGAGGTTCACAGAGATACATAGAGAGGGGGGAGGAAGGTAATAGAGGTGAGGATGAGTAGAAAGGGAGGAATCAAGAGGGGAGAGAGAGATCTGGGCAGTATTTTGTTCCCGAAGTGTTCTCCGGTACCCAGAACACCCTCAGAGATTCACAGATTTGGGTTGAGAAGAGAAGGAGGAGGGTGGGAGTTGGATGCAATCTCAAAAACGACAGAATGATCTCTGTTCGTTTCCAAGGCAAACCATTCAATATCACGGTAATCCAAGTCTATGCCCCGACCAGTAATGCCGAAGAAGCTGAATTTGAATGGTTCTATGAAGACCTACAAGACCTTCTACAACTAACACCCAAAAAAGATGTCCTTTTCATTATAGGGGACTGGAATGCAAATGTAGGAAGTCAAGAAGCACCTGGTGTAATAGGCAAGTTTGGCCTTGGAGTACAGAATGAAGCAGGGCAAAGGCTAATAGAGTTTTGCCATGAAAACGCACTGATAATGGCAAACACCCTATTCCAACAACACAAGAGAAGACTCTACACGTGGACATCACCAGATGGTTAACACCGAAATCAGATTGATTATATTCTTTGCAGCCAAAGATGGAGAAGCTCTATACAGTCAGCAAAAACAAGACCGGGAGCAGACTGTGGCTCAGATCATGAACTGCTTATTGCCAAATTCAGACTTAAATTGAAGAAAGTAGGGAAAACCACTAGACCATTCAGGTATGACCTAGATCAAATCCCTTATGAGTATACAGTGGAAGTGACAAATAGATTTAAGGGACTAGACCTGATATACAGAGTGCCTGATGAACTATGGACAGAGGTTCGTGACATTGTACAGGAGACAGGGATCAGGAAAATCCCCATGGAAAAGAAATGCAAAAAAGCAAAATGGCTGTCTGAGGAGGTCTTATAGATAGCTGGGAAGAGAAGAGAAGTGAAAAGCAAAGGAGAAAAGGAAAGGTATTCCTATCTGAATGCAGAGTTCCAAAGAATAACAAGGAGAGATAAGAAAGCCTTCCTCAATGATCAGTGCAAAGAAATAGAGGAAAACAACAGATTGGGAAAGACTAGAGATCTCTTCAAGAAAATTAGAGATACCAAAGGAACATTTCATGCAAAGATAGGCTCGATAAAGGACAGAAATGGTATGGACCTAACAGAAGCAGAAGATATTAAGAAGAGGTGGCAAGAATACACAGAAGAACTGTACAAAAAAGATCTTCACGACCCAGATAATCACGATGGTGTGATCACTCAACTAGAGCCAGACATCCTGGAATGTGAAGTCCAGTGGGCCTTAGAAAGCATCACTACGAACAAAGCTAGTGGAGGTGATGGAATTCCACTTGAGCTATTTCAAATCCTCAAAGGTGATGCTGTGAAAGTGTTGCACTCATTATGCCAGCAAATTTGGAAAACTCAGCAGTGGCCACAGGACTGGAAGAGGTCAGTCTTCGTTCCAATCCCAAAGAAAGGCAATGCCAAAGAATGCTCAAACTACCGCACAATTGCACTCATCTCACATGCTAGTAAAGTAATGCTCAAAATTCTCCAAGCCAGGCTTCAGCAATACGTGAACCGTGAACTTCCAGATGTTCAAGCTGGTTTTAGAAAAGGCAGAGGAACCAGAGATCAAATTGCCAATATCCGCTGGATCATCAAAAAAGCAAGAGAGTTCCAGAAAAACATCTATTTCTGCTTTATTGACTATGCCAAAGCCTTTGACTGTGTGGATCACAATAAACTGTGGAAAATTCTTCAAGAGATCAGAATACCAGACCACCTGACCTGCCTCTTGAGAAACCTGTATGCAGGTCAGGAAGCAACAGTTAGAACTGGACATGGAACAACAGACTGGTTCCAAATAGGAAAAGGAGTACGTCAAGGCTGTATATTGTCACCCTGCTTATTTAGCTTATATGCAGAGTACATCATGAGAAATGCTGGGCTGGAAGAAACACAAGCTGGAATCAAGATTGCCGGGAGAAATATCAATAAGCTCAGATATGCAGATGACACCACCCTTATGGCAGAAAGTGAAGAAGAACTAAAGAGCCTCTTGATGAAACTGAAAGAGGAGAGTGAAAAAGTTGGCTTAAAGCTCAACATTCAGAAAACTAAGATCATGGCATCTGGTCCCATCACTTCATGGGAAATAGATGGGGAAACAGTGGAAACAGTGTCAGACTTTATTTTTTTGGGCTCCAGAATCACTGCTGATGGTGACTGCAGCCATGAAATTAAAAGACGCTTACTCCTTGGAAGGAAGGTTATGGCCAACCTTGATAGCATATTTAAAAGCAGAGACATTACTTTGCCAACAAAAGTCCATCTAGTCAAGGCTATGGTTTTTCCAGTGGTCATGTATGGATGTGAGAGTGGGATGGTGAAGAAAGGTGAGCGCCGCAGAATTGATGCTTTTGAAGTGTGGTGTTGGAGAAGACTCTTGAGAGTTTCTTGGACTGCAAGGAGATCCAATCAATCCATCCTAAAAGAGATCAGTCCTGGGTGTTCATTGGAAGGTCTGATGTTGAAGCTGAAACTCCTATACTTTGGCCACCTTATGCGAAGGGTTGACTCATTGGAAAAGACCCTGATGCTGGGAAGGATTGGGGGCAAGAGGAGAAGGGGACGACAGAGGATGAGATGGTTGGATGGCATCACTGACTCGATGGACATGGGTTTGGGTGGACTCTGGGAGTTGGTGATGGACAGGGAGGCCTGGCGTGCTGCAATTCATGGGGTTGCAAAGAGTTGGACAGGACTGAGCGACTGAACTGAACTGAACTGGAGGAGAAGAAAGAGCGTCAATAGGGGGAGAGAGTAATTAAGCCAGTAATCACACTCCTGAGTAAAAATGGGTACTAAAGATTGTATCCTTAAATGTACAAAATTGATATCAAATATATAAAACAAAGATTAAAATCTAGAGTAGAGGTTAGACTGTTATAAAACATACAATATAAAAAAAAGAAAAAAGTATAAAAAGAAAAAAAACAGTAAAACAGTAAACAGTAAAACAGTAAAAAAAGTAAAACAGAAAATAAACAGTAAAAAAGGAAAACACAAAACGTATAAGATATATGTATGCAGTTTGCTTTAAAAATAGAGGTGTTTTTTGTTGTTGTTGTTTTGCAAGGTGATAGTGGGTTATGAAAATGAAAATTAAAGGTGTAATAGAGGACTTAAAGAAAAGAGAAAGAAAAACAAATTAAAAAAAATGATGGTAGTATAAATATATATCCCGGACTTTCTCTGGAGTTGTTGTGAGCAGTGTGGGGTCTGTTCAGTTTAAGATAGATCCTTGTTCCTGCTTATACTTTTCAAGATCTATAGGCCCCTTTTAATGCAGTCGGTGTTAACTATAGGGATTTTAATCTGTTGGCCTGTCACTTCCAACGCCCTTCCCTCTGTTTATTTGGCTTCTGTTTGGAGGTCTCTTCAGTATCTAATTTCCGCCCTGCCACAAAGGGGCGGAGGTGGTCTCTTTAGGTTCGCTTGTTCAGTCGTCCTGTGGGAAGGGAGGAACACTGCAAACATATATCACTGGCTTGTGTGAGGAGAGCTCGCAGTGTCTCGGCCGCACTGGGTTCACCCCCGCTCACGGCGTGTGTGCTTTCCCCATCTACCCTGCTCAGGCTTCAGGTTACTCTGCCGGGGAGTGGGCCCTGAGATGCGTGCACTTCCCAGGTCTAACCCACTCAGGTTCAGGTTCCCGGGTACTCCACAAAGGCGCAGACTCGGTTGGCCCCGCGGTTTGTGCCGTTCCCGGTCGGAGCAGCTCAGGCAGCCAGTAGTTTGGTGAGTGCACTCTCCCCTGTTGGGGCGGTGCGGTTTATCACCTCCCTGGTCCCCGCCTCGGTTTACGGGCACACCCGGCTCCGGTGTGCTTTGTGTCAGTTCTGGGGAGCTGGTCTCTGGCTGCGACCCTCCTGGCGGCTGTCGACCCTCCGGGATCTCAGGCAGTCTTTGTTTAGAAACTGGAAGCCTGTTTGCAGTTTGGTAGGGGGTGCCCTCTCGGGGGCCGAGTTTGCCCCTTTCTGGCTCTGGCTGGGCCCGCCTGCCTGCTGTGTCCGGCGGGGGATGGGGCGGTCCGCAGCCGGCTAGCTCTCCTCTGGTATTGTTCAGTCCTTTGTTCTGTGAGCGGGCCAGCAGTGCCTTAGATTTGGGCTTTTCGCGGGCTAGTTCTCTCTCTCTGGCTGTCCCACAGTTTAGGTTGCTATCTCACGTTAGCTCCCTCAGATTGCCCTCAGGGCGTTTGGCCCGGTCCTTACCCTAAGCAGTGCCGCCCGCTCCTCTCCGTTCAGCCCCCACTTGCTGGTGGCGGCTGCGAGCATTTGGGGTTCTTTGCTGGGAGGTGCCTTTAGGCACGTAATCTGTGGGTTTTATTTATTTTTTTCTCCCGGTTATGTTGCCCTCCAAGATTCGAAATCTTCCCCAAAACCCGCCGGTGAGAGAGTTTCCTGGTGTTTGGAAACTTCTCCTCTTTCACGACTCCCTCCCCGGGACGAGTCTCCGTCCCTAACTCTTATGTCTCTCTTTTTATCTTTTATATTTTCTCCTACCTCCTTTCGAAGATAATGCGCTGTTTTACTGGATGCCTAATGTCCTCTGCCAGCGTTCAGAAGTTGTTTTGTGAAGTTTGCTCAGCGTTCAGATGTTCTTTCGATAAATTTGTGGGAGAGAGAGTGGTCTCCCCGTCCTATTCCTCCGCCATCTTAGCCCCGCTCCTAATTGATGCTTTTGAACTGTGGTGTTGGAGAAGACTCTTGAGAGTCCCTTGGACTGCAAAGAGATCAAACCAGTCAATCCTAAAGGAAATCAGTCCTGCGTATTCATTGGAAGGATGACGCTAAAGCTGAAGTTCCAATACTTTGTTCACCTGATGCGAAGAACTGACTCATTTGAAAAGACCCTGATGCTGGGAAAGATTGAAGGCAGGAGGAGAAGGGGACGACAGAGGATGAGATGATTGGATGGCATTACTGACTCAATGGACATGAGTTTGAGCAAGCTCTGGGAGTTGGTGATGGGTAGGGAGGCCTAGCGTGCTGCAGTCCATGGGATTGCTACGAGTCAGACATGACTGAATGAACTGAACTGAGCTGAAAACATGCTACCATACTG
This sequence comes from Giraffa tippelskirchi, assembly GCF_054371585.1. NCBI lineage: Eukaryota > Metazoa > Chordata > Mammalia > Artiodactyla > Giraffidae > Giraffa > Giraffa tippelskirchi. The sequence continues at coordinate 123,810,155 of NC_137276.1, read as the reverse complement.
TATAACACTTTCTTTTCACATCCAATAATTTGGCATAGAACTCTTTCCACATTAGGATGTGGCTCAGCCTCATCTGTTGGAATTGCAGTATGCCTTATATGGATATGAGCTTCCCTGGTGGGTCAGCTGGTAAAGAATCCACCTACAATGTAGGAAACCTGGGTTCAATCCCTGGGTTGGGAAGATCTCCTGGAAAAGGGAAGGCTACCCACTCCAGTATTCTTGCCTGGAGAATCCCATGGACAGAGGAGCCTGGCATGGCACCTCCAATGCGGGTGCAAGAAGTTGGACATGACTGAGTGACTTTCACTTTCAAATGGATATAGGTCAGGAATTAAGGGATGTTTGAATTATTTCCAATTTTTAATAAAGACACTGTAACATGCATGTTCTGTACCTGATTCCTTGAGCATATGAGACTGTGTTTCTTTAGGGTAAGCAGCTTTGTGTTTTTTCACCTTTGCTAAGCTGGAACTATGTTTCCTGGAACTCCCTCTCTTACATAGTTCCTACATACTAAATCTCTAAGAAGCATTTTTTTCGTGAAATTTGAAGGTGGAAGTTAGCAGGAGCCATATTGTTTTTATACTTGAAAAGTCGGTCTGGGCACCACATGCTGCCTCTGCTCACGCACACGAAAACTTAACAACTGACTCCCACGACAGCCCTGGGGTAGAAACTGAGCCACACTAGGCCAGCCCAGCCGCACCTTCTCCTTCAGCTTCTCCACATCCTGGGTAAGGCACCTGTTTATTCTGTGATGGCACGCATGGGCTCCTCCTGTAGGACACCTCCATTACTCAAGTGAGAGGTTGGTTGGGGCTGACAGTCTCACGCAGATTCTTATCCTTCCTCGTGGCTTCAGCCTCAGTCTCCCAGGCTTCAGTTTATTCTTCCTTCTCCCAAGTCACTTCCATCTTTCCCTCCTGACCGTCAGCCTTTGGATTTCATGCTCCAGGACCAGACGCAGGAACAATAGCCACATACTGACTGTGCAGCCAGCTTCCACAGTTGCACAGGATCAAGCCAAATACATGTATTTATATACCAGTGGTCCTGCTTCTCTGTTGAAATGCTGATCGATGCAGGTAGATGTTGAAAAACAAATTTTCCAGATTTTAGATGTGTACATTTTTTTCATTTTAATAGATTAGAAGATGGATCTCTCATCTATGAAACATTGGAAGCATTTTCTCCCTGGGATGTATAAATTATGAAACTTGCACCTTAACGACATGAAAAAAGTGCTTCCCTGGTGGCTCAGACGGTAAAGCTTCTGCCTGCAATGTGGGAGACCTGAGTTTGATCCCTGGGTTGGGAAGATCCCCTGGAAAAGGAAATAGCAACCCACTCCAGTACTCTTGCCTGGAAAATGCCATGGCCAGAGAAGTCTGGTAGGCTACAGTCCATGGGGTTGCAAGCAGTTGGACATGACTGAGCGACTTCACTTTGACTTTGACATGAGCAGATAGTAGAGTGTGTTTCTTGCTGCTGCTCCTAAGTCACTTCAGTTGTGTCCGACTCTGTGCAACCCCATGGACTGCAGCCCGCCAGGCTTCTCCATCCATGGGATTTTCCAGGCAAGAGTACTGGAGTGGGGTGCCATTGCCTTCTCCGGTTTCTTGCTGAGAGGGTGGCTATGGAGGAGACCAGGGAAGGGAAACAAGAGTAACATGAGACCAAATGATGTATAGTCCTCGTTTGCACAGCTGGCCTCAGTTAACAGGACCACTGTGAATCAATTTACATTTTTAAATACTCCCTTTGCAATGCCAGAAATCAGAAACGTAATTTCAACAAAATAAAAGCTTCGATTTTTTTTTTCCTGTTGGATGTCATTGAAGGTTTGTTGTTCATGAACAAAAGCAATTTTCCTCAGTGTGTGCATTCTTACTCTTGGCAGATGTGGGACAGATGTTTTTACTATCGACACATGGGGACTTACAGGAAAAACACCCTTCTAATTACTCAAAGCAGCCAAAAACTGTGTTTCATAACTTAGTGATGGAATACAAAACATGTCTCATGGCTTAAAACATTCATATTAAGATGCCATAATAGTCTGCTGTTCCTTTGATCACATCTATGTTCTAAGAGTCAGTTCTATATATCTCTGTCTTTATGGAGGCCCAGTGAGATGCTTTAAACTCTAGCCCCTTTGTTATTACTGATAGAAATAAATTTTGGAAAACAGAGTCCTCTTTAGATTTTCTAGTTTCCCTCTGCTATAAAGAGTTGTGTCAAGCAGTAATCCCTAAAGCTGTCAATAACAAAATATCATTTTAAAAAGTTAAGGTGGGGGGAAGGAGAGGCTGGGATGAGTGGAGAGAGTAGCAGGGAAGCATGTACATTACCATACATAAGATGGATAGCTGGTGGGAATTTGCTTTCTGACTCAGGAAACTCAAACTGGGGCTCTGTGATGGCTTGGAAGGGTGAGATGGGGTGGGGATGGTAGGGAGGTTCAGGATGAAGGGGACCTGTGTATACCTATGGCTGATTCATATTGATGTATGGCAGAAGCCAGCATAATATTGTAAATCAATTATCCTTCAATTACAAATAATTTTTTTTTTTAAGTGAAGGAGCTTTCCTCTTTGGACAAATGTTTGGGTGGAGGGATATGCTTAACAGAACAGGACTTGCCTGCCTCTTATGGTGTGCGTTCTGAATTTCCATAGTCAACCTGGCAAATCTGGCTTCACCATAGAAAGTAACTGTGGCTGACCCAGAGAGTCCCAGAAGTGGGGTCCACATGTGCCTTTAACAGAATCTACATGCCTTGATGACTTACTCTCACAATGAGCAAAAGCCAATTCTTGTGAGATTTATGTTTTAATTTGCAAAAATTAGACAAATTCAGATACTAAGCTGAAGGTTAATCGTTGTCTCTCTCCTGAAAGCTGAACTCCCTTCAGCAAAGACACAGAGCAACTCTGTGGATCTCTGGAGAGCTCTACCTCTTATCTCACTGGCAGCCGAGGGCCTGGCACAGCTGGGAAAGAGCAGGAGTTTAAGCTGCTCTACGATGAGATACTTCACAAAACAGTCCTGCCTGTATTCCAGAGGCATCTGTTAAGTCACTCTCTAGGGAATCTGAAAACACGTTCTAGCCTCTTCAGGTGAAAGCTAGGGATGTGTTCAAGCTTGGGAACAGCTTTACTGATAATGTATGAAATCTGAACAGAGTTGTGGAAGGTCTGCCCTGATCTGGTCCCAAAAGTACTTAGAAATAGGTGTCTTCACTTCTTAGAAATTCTTTTTTCTTTTTAAAACACCATGAAGGTTCATTACAGTTGAGAAACGCCCCCTTTTTTCCAGAGCGTTTCTGGTCTCAGGTTCTGTGTTTGGTCTTTCTAGTCATCTAAATTTTCTGTGAGCAGGGCACATTCAGCCAGTCCTGGTTGGCCTAGAATACACTCTGCATTTGCAGCCCTCTGGTTTAGTTTTCCTTCTCCTGAGGAGAAAATAACTTACTTTCTAGCCCTGACTCTGATGTCATTTCTTTTCCTCTTCATGCCACAGAGGATTCCATTCTGGGAAGTGGCATTTAGGCTTCTGGGAAAGGTGAGGTATGGTATACACAGTTCATCGAGAAGTTTGGGTCCAGAGTAGACACTGGCACAGCAGTAAACTCAGATGCCATTTGATACCAGCCAGCTCATTCTCACTCATCTCTTCCCTCTGCCAGAGAGTACCTCCAACCCTGACAGGCATACCCTGACACCCAAAGTTTCACACCCATCTTCCCCTGCCTAGCTTTCTCTGCTCATTGTTCTTGAAGACACAGCCCCAAGCCTGGGTCTCTAGGGACCTCATTTCACGGAGTGGTGGTGAAGAGCAGGGATCTCCGAACTAGACTGTGTGGGTTCCAGACCTGGCTTTTCATTTACTAGTTGTGTAAACTCAGGCAAGTTACTTGATCTCTTTGTATCTCAGTTCCCTTATCTGTAAAACGAGGATTAAAATATTTTATCTACCACATACTGTTGTCTGTATTTACTGAATTACTGTGCCTGCTTTCTTGAATAGTGCTGGCCACTAGTAAGTACTATGTAAGGGTTAGCTAATATTTTCTGACATTTTAAAAATACTGCAGTTATTTTCTAAGTATTTCTTTTTTTTAAAGGACAGTTCTGGATTATTGGTCTTTTTTTTTTTTTTTTTTCTTTAAGTTAGCAGAATGTCTAGATTCTTCGACCCTCTCCTTCCTTTCTCCTTTTTACTTTCGTTATGATTTCCTCTCTGTGTACCTGCACAGGGCAAAATGAGCCCACCTGGCTGATTCCTGGAGCAAAGGGTTCCTTGGGTAGCACTTTGGAAACTTTGATGGTCTTAAAGGTGTGTCTCTTGATGCATCCCAATGTTTGTAACATGACATCAATGGCTTTCTTTATCTAACAGCAACAACCACACAGAAGTAGAAGTAGATACTTACTATGGACTGGATCTTGTGATAGGTATATAGACCTATAATCTGTCTCTTTACAAACTTAATCTTAACTTTTAGAGACATGGTGGTAAATACCAGATGCAACAGCTAAAAGAGTGGAAGTGATCTCCTCTGGGAAGGGAAACTGGGGGAAAGGATGAATGGCCCAGAACTGCAACCGTCTTCTTGTACACTGTCGAATGATTTGACTTCACCTGTTTCTCCTAGTATTTATCATCATTATCAACAAACATGCTTATACTTTCATTTCTTGATTTTTTTTCAGTTTTATATATTACCCTGTGGTTTCCTATAATTAGGAAATGAAGATTCAGCTCTCTTACAGCCCTTCTCCCATCATCTCAATATATTTCAGTTAGCTCAACACTGTATTTAGACAGTATACTGACTGTAAATATTATTTATAGCTGAGCCATGTAGTATGTAGTACACTTCTTTTATTGTATAATGCTGAGCATCCTTGGAGTTAAGAGCCATTATTTCTATTTATCAGTCACTTATTCAGCACCCTTGATATCTTCAAATGTACCAGGTAATTACCAGATTTGGTTTTGTTCATGCTATTTTTCCTCCAACTCCCCATCTTCCTGCCCTAAGCTAGTAGTTACCTGGGTCTCTCCTCACCCTCACCAGAAAACAGCACTTTGATTTCTTTTACTCCTGTCTTTTGTTAGATTCTGGTTTTTTGAGTCTTATGTCATCCTTTTTTTGGTCAAGTGGAGCACGTTCTCCACTAGTCTCCTGAGAAAGGGAACAGAGAAGATAAATTTGTTGAGGCTTTTCACATGTGCATATCTATTATCACATATACTCACAACAATCGGCAAAGTCATTTTTCTTATACTTAGCTTATTGATAAGAAAACTGAAGTTTAAAGAGGTTTAAGGAAACTTCCCAACCTCATACAACCTCACACACAGGGAAGTAGAACTGAGGAAGAAATTGGCAGAGTTGTATACATGCAGGCACACACTTAAAATATAGAATTGGCTAGTACCATTTATCCTTAATTAATTTTATTTTTACAGAAACAAATTTAGAGAATTAATCTGAAGAGTATAAATTTTTTTGATTCATTTAATATTTTTATCTTTCTAGCTTTGCCTTGACAATTAATTCACCATTCTTTTTGAATGATAATCCTAGATAAAAATGTCACTTTCTATAATTAGAATATCAGCTTGTATATTAAAAGATAATAATCAATGGAGAAAGTTTACAGATACAACAAATTGAGTTTGACTCTTCCATATCATATGAATGTTAGTTTGGATATTTAATTTTTTTTTCATGGGCATGATATAAATAGCAATAATACTACAAGGATTCATAGCTTCTGAGTAATTAAACAACCTATCTTAGAAATACTGGCTACAGTTTTTATTAGAGAAACAATCCTTCACTCTAAATTCTTTATTGAATTATGTGACTATTGAAATTAAAGTCTAGGTAGTGGATGGACATGGAAGCCTGGCGTGCTGCAGTCCATGGGGGTCGCAAAGAGTCGGACACAACTGAGCAACTGAACTGAATGGCCTTAGATGACCTTGAGTTCTCTTCTTTAGCTCTAACATGTTAAAATCACTTCACATAAAAAAGAGGAACAGTATGTAAAAACGATACCAATGATCAGTTCTTCCATAACTGTTATGAACTGAATGTTTGTGTTCCCTCAGTGTTCACATGTTGAAGCCCTAACCCCTAGTGTGATGGAATTTGGAGACTGGGCTTTAGGGAGGTAATTGGGTTCAGATGAGGCCGTGGGGGTGTGGCCACCCGGTGGAATAATGCCCTTATAAGAAGACAGCGAGAGACCAGAGTACACTCTTTTTCTCCACCATGCAAGGACACTGAGAGAAGGCTACTGTTTACAAACCAGGAAGGTGGAATTAAATTAGCTAGCACATTGATCTTGTACTTTCTAGTCTCCAGAACTGTTAGAAATAAATGTTTGTTGTTTAAACTACCCAGTCTATGGTATTTTGTTATAGTAGCCAAAGCACATAAATATAATAACCCATTTATTAAAATTTGGGATATTTTAAGACCTAGGATATTATGACAAGGAACATTTTATATTTAGAACAAACCATTTATGTGTTAAAGTATCATGTAATTTGGAGGTCAGTATAGCATTTTTTCAAAATCAGAGCTCTATAGTTGGAAACACTAGGGTTCAAATTTCACCCCTGCCACCATTGGCTGTGGGAATCTGAGCAAGTTTCTGCATTTGTGACATAGCATTAATAAGGCACACCTTGTAGGATACTGTGACAGTCAAAAGAGTAATGTCCATCAGGTACTTAGCATCATGCTTTGTATGTAATAAGTACATAATATAGATTAAATTGGTTTTAAAAAATGACTTACATTTCTCTCTCTCTCTCTTTTTTCCCTCTCTCTCTCTCCTCTCTCTCCTTCCCTCTCTCCCTCTCTGAGGTGGCAAAGTAAGGCCCAAACCAAGAGTAGTTTCTTGACTAAGAAGTCTGTATTAGTCAGGATCAAATCACAAGACAGAAAGTACAAAATCTTTTGAACAAGGGAAGTTTACTACAAAGAATTATTAATAGTGGAATGAAGTAACAGTAAAGTAACTTTGAGAGGTAAAGAGGACTGTAAAAGATACAGGGTTAGCAGATACAGGGAACACCCACCACACCCTAGGGTGAGATACAGTGTCTGAGGAAGGATCTTCACCCCACCCCGCTGAGACCCAGGCCTCCCTGCAGGGGCTAGGTGATGACTAGATGGCAGAAAAGTCACTGTAAGAGATGTACTTGTAGGACTGGCCAGGGATCTTCCCTCCATGTTGTCAGAGAAGGCTGTCCGCAGAAACTATCAAGCTTCAGAACTTGTGATGTGCTGGGGACACCTGCTGACCACTAGATGCTGCAGCAACTGGGAGCTGGGAAGGCTGCCCTCTGGGGGAGTCTAGTCCTCTGCTCTGAACTTCCAGGGCACTTTGAGGTCATCTGTACAAAATAAAGATCAGCCCCCCTGGATTGCTAAATGATCATACTTATAGAATCCTAGGCATATGTATACACAAAACTTGGAACAGTGATCCAGGCTGGGGTGCCAGCTTGCATTGTCTGGGGCCCCTGGTGATGCCTCTGCTGCTTGAATTGAATGCTAGACAGAGTGTGCTGCACCCAGATATTGGAGAAAGGTGCATGCTTCTGGAACTCAGCACAGAAAGAAAAGCAGTGGAAGAAAATTATTCCCTGCTGGAGACTGGAAAGAGATCCACCTGAGAACCAAGAAGAGAAAGCTTCTTTTTCCCCAAATCTCTCTCTAGAACACTCTATGCATGTGTATGTGTGTGCTCAGTTGTGTCCGACTGTTTGTGACCCCCATGGAATGTTGCCTGCCAGCCTCCTCTGCCCATGGGATTCTCCAGGCAAGAATCCTGGAGTGGGTTTTCATTTCCCCCTCCAGGGGATCTTCCCAACCCAGGGATTGAACTGGCATCTCCTGTGTCTCCTGCAGTGGCAGGTGGGTTCTTTACCACTGAGCCACCTGGGAACCCCAGCACTCTCTATAGATGAGGCTTGATATCTTGTTGAGTGGCAAAGGAGAAATATTTGCAAAGCCCAATTCTGTTACCATACTGCATGAAAAAAGGGTGACTTTGCAGCTGACCTGTAATAACTTCAATAACCTGTACCATGTCATAATCAGAAACTCATGTACAAAGAAATCATCATATCAGTATAGTGTGCCCAACACTGTGGGTCCTACAGAGGTCAAGAACAGTAATCCTTAATGGGGGATCAATGTAACATATACCACTCCAGGTGTCTGACATCCAAGAAAGAAATTTTAAATCTTATACTCAGAGAACTTAAGGAGGAAGCAAGAAACAATTAGAATCAAGAGTTAAGTATGGTCGTACAAACTTTTCGCCAAGCAATTACAGAGGTGGCCGATTTTTTAACTATGTTTTTGTGTAATTTATGTCTTTTTAATCATCCGCAGACACACTCAAACTGCTTTCTATTCAAGTATTTATTAAATTCCACAATAAAGTATATTTCTCTACAAGCATTATAAACCACAAATAAACATTACTTTAAAATCATACAAAAGCATATCACAATATTCCACATGTGCCAGTTCTGAATTTCCCAAAGCCTGAAGATCATTACTTGGTAGGTTAGCCAGAACTGTTTTCTTTTTGTTTCTTTGTGTTTTTTGGTTAAAAAAATTTCTTTGTCGCACATCTTATTTCTTGCCAATTTGTCACATTTGTTTTTTTTTTTGCTATTGGTTCTCTTCAAAAATGCATCTTGGTAGGTAAAAGAACATGTTAGAATCCAATAAACCTGGTTTAAATTCCAGGTCTTACATCTTTTAATTTTGTAGGCTTAACCAATTTATCTCTCTCTATCCTTAGTATTTCAGTTTCTTCATCTTTGAAAGGAAAATTTACATAAAAACCATATTCGTACAATGATAAACAGTCATATAACTTACATATAGACATACTTATGGCATTTGGTAGACTGCTGATACACTAGAAATGCTAGTTATCTTTTGAGGCTTAACTAGCATAAGAAAGGGGAGAACAAAAACTAATCAGTCTGTTTTCTGCTTGTTAATATTTGTGATAATGGAAGTAAAGGGAGGAAATTTTGAAATCATGGAAAAATACAGTTTGGCTGTCATCCATCTGTGGACGTCAGTTTGATGAATAGTCTCTAGAGTGAGAGAGGCGCAGACTTGGTCCTACCAATCAGGAAGTCTTAACAAATCAAGTTGTGAGTTTAGGGTGATGACAAGTCCATTTATTCATCTCTTTCTTTCTCTTAGGACTCTGGCTGCTTTGGTGCCCTCAGGAAATGATATAACATCAGAGTTAGATTAGATATTCTCCATAGACTTGGTTCTTGGATATTATTATAACATTCTGAGAGCACACAGAATGTTTATATGTGCTGAATTCATCTGGCTTCTTCATGATGAGCTTTCATGATGAGCCAAGGCCAACTGGAACAGCCCATGCAAACAAGATGATATCGTGATAAACTCACAGTCACCAGATGTTCCATTCTCTGCTCTCTCCCATGTGGCAAAAAGTGAAACTGCCAGCCTCTTGATTAAACCACCCTTCATCTTCTGTCGCATCCAAAATGCCAACTTCGTAAATTATCTACTCCACCCATTCTTCACCCTGCAGTCCCTTGACTGCATCACATACCTTACACTCGACAGCATACCAGAAAACAAATGTTAAAAAATTCCCGAGAGAAAGAAGAAATTCTTGAAGAAAACAGAATTCATTTGTTCTGCTTTCATTTTCCTTATTAATTAAAATAATTTAAAAGCCATACATTATAATAAAAATAGAACCCATAGGAATGGATTGATACCCAAGATGTATAAGGAGAGAGAAATCAAGCAAATATCTGTTTAAGACAACTTCAAAATCAACCCCAAACCAATTTTTTTCATGAACTGCTGGAAGAAGTTAATGGAAGATCACAAAATTATTTTAAAAAATTATGGAAAACAGTGACTAACAACCCAGTTTTTTGAAACAGGGAAGAAGTCCACAAATTTTAGAATAGAAGCTTCACCATGATCATGGGAAAGATTAAGCAATGGATTATTAAATGGCAGCTTGTGAACTCTCAGAAAGGAATGAAAGCTCTCTGGAGATCAGCATAGTTTCATATGACCAAATCATGTCAGCTCTCACATTTCCTTTACTGACAAGAGTTGTGAATGGGATAGAGCAGCAAAGTACTTTGGAAATGGTACATGTTAATTTCAGAAAGACAGTTACCAAAATATCTCTTGATGTACTTTGGGCAATTCATTAATTTGTTTATGACATGGTTAATAAACCCATATTATTTGCCAAAGATTATGCTTGTACTATGCAAGATAGAAGAATGTAGCCTGGATGATGATAACTGTGGGTAGATTGAATACATTCTAAAATCTGTACTCCCAAAGTATGTACTAGAATTCTAACAGTTGGGAGTTAGCAAGACTGTAACAGTCCTAGATGTCCTATATTTTAATGAAAATTCTTAGCTACCGAGAATTGCTTGAGTTTAAGTGATATATTTGAAAACAGAATCAAGGCTGAGTGATAACTTGACAGGGTATAGTGATGGATCAAAACAGACAATGCAAAATTAATTGGAAATGACACAAGATCTTGCACTTAGTTTCAAGAAATCAACTGCACAGGTAATAAAGAATCTTCATTAAAACAGATGCTCAAATGAAAACATCTTAGCTATTGCGTTTCCCTGGAAAGCCACTATTTATTGTGACCTCTCGACCAAAAAATTAACAGAATCTGAGCTACCTGCTAGAGGCTCAAAGTCAGAATAAGAGTCCATCATATGGACACTACCTTATACTTGTCAGACAATTTCTACCATGTTGTGCTCAGCCCTGGATACTGAATTTTAAAAGGGACAGTCTATGTCTACCAGCATGCCAAGTTGTAGGCAACAGTACTATGTATGTTTTGGCAATCTTGTTGTAGAAACTCAACTGAACTAATTGAAGGATGTCTGCACAGAGAAATGAAAACTCTCAAAGGAGATATAATAATTGTCTTTAAATGTTGAAGGGCTTCAATGTGGAAGAGGGATTTAACCAAGTTTGTGAGCTTGTGACCTTCAGAGCCTTGGGATACCCAAGGGACTGAGAGGTCTTATTTGCTGTGTAGGGTATTGGGGATTTGAAGTGAGTGGAAAAGAGGTGGTAGAAGGGGTTTGCTTGAAGGAAAAGCAATGTAATAAAAAGGAGAAGCAGAGATTGTCTGGTGAGTAGAGCAAAGCCTTTGAGATCAGGTCCACCTAGATCCAAGTCCTGGCTTTAAACTAACTATGTGATCTTGGGAAAGTTGTCTAACCACTCTAAAGTCAGTTTATCACCTGTGAATTTGGAATAATGGTAGTAACTAATTCAGAAGATTGATATAGTGTGAAAATATGTGATGCATGTAGAGAGAGATGTGCAAGGTGTGTCATCAATTAATATTACCTTGCCTTTCTTCTTCTGTAATGCATTGGAGGAAAGTTAGAATTAGCATTTGAACATTAAATTGAGTTAGTTTTTGGCTTTCTAATGTAAGAATTTCTGATCTGTTGGAACTTCCCAATATTGCATCTTAAGTGATAATGAGCTCTCCTTCACTGGAATGTTCAGACAGGTTTGGGAAGGAGCTTTATATCATATACAACATCACTCTAGAATGATCCTATTAGTTCCTAGCTTTTGTAAGCATGAGGATCTGTATTTAGCATCAAATATTTCTCGCAGTTTTTCATATGATAGTGTTTGTATTTTTACTATTCAAGTGAAATAAGTGAAACATACTGAGTTATTACTGTGGAAAATATGAGTAACAGCTACAACATACTGAGTTTTACTGTGTTGTATGTACTTTACAATAGCTCTACAATAAACTTTAGTACAGTAAACTCTTTGTAACAAACTCTGTGAGGCAGATGAGCAAACTGAGGCTTCTAGAACTTAAAAGCATTGGACTAGGGCTACAGAATTTATGTAGGACAGTGTAAGCTTTAAAATATTTTTTAAAAACCCAATTCTCATACAAATAAATAGTAAATGTGTGCCAAACTATTATTTAACTTATCACTGAGGAAATAAAAAAAAAAGACGATGTTTTTTTCAATGGAAGATATCAGAAACTGATTATGTTATATGGAATCCATGAAAGAAAGAATGCTGTGATAAAAGTGCTAAATCAGATATAAAAATTTTATTGCCTTAATTCCATGAGGGCAATAAAAATATAATCTTTGGAGTTATCCTCTCTCCTGGACAGGACTCTCTTTTATCATTATTAAGCTGAGCAGGGAACAGCCTCCAATACCAAGTTTCATGTGTTGAATGTTGCTGTTGTTTAGTTGCTAAGTCATGACTGACTCTTTTGTGACCCCATGGACTCCTCTGTCCATGGGATTTTCCAGGCAAGAGTACTGGAGTGGGTTGCCATTCCGTTCTCCAGGGTATTTTCCCAACCTAAGGATCGAACCTGTGTCTCCTGCATTGGCAGGTGGGGGCTTTACCACTGAGCCATCAGGCAAGCCCAGATGTGTAGACTATTTATTGAGAAATGTTTGTGGGATCAGCACCTATGGAAGAGAGGATAAGAAAGCATGAATAGGCAGAAGGAGAAGCTGAGTTGTGACCCTGTCCCAGGGAGGACTGTTTTCTTAAGCTGGGAGGAAGGTGCTAGACTTTTATATACTTTTCTTTACATAATTTCACTTTCCAGTCATGAGCATGAGAAGCTGGTTACTCTTGGGAGGAGACACGACCTTGAGAAAGCCAGTTTTCTTCAGTGAGGCAATCCCCAAAGAGGACTGACAACTGAGGACTGTCTTTTGGTAGTATTTCTGGTAGTTGGGGGACTATGACCTTCATTTCAGGAGGGAGAACTGAGGAATAGCTTTCTCAGTCTACCATAAATAAAAATAAGTTGTATATTAGCCTTCTATGCATTGAAGTCTAAATTTAAAATATTGTTAAATGTCTGGACCTTAATCAGTAGTAAACAGTAAGTCCAACAAACTTACATTTCCCTAGGTCACAGAGAGTCACAATGGTTTGTCAGATAATCATTAGCATAACAACTAAGGATATGCAACTATCTTTTGCATCATTTAAAATGTTTTTTGGCATTTTATTTCTTTTTTATTTTTTAAATTATGAAAATATGCTACTACATTTACAGGAGACTTGGAATATACAGAGCAAAGTTGTATATAATTACACTGTATATTACAATTATTTTTTGAAGTAGCTAAATTAAGATTTTCAGCTGGAGTTGGGCTTCCCTGAAAGCTCAGTTGGTAAAGAATCTGCCTGCAATGCAGGAGACCACAGTTTGATTCCTGGATTGGGAAGATCCCCTAGAGAAAGGATAGGCTACCCACTCCAGTATTCTTGGACTTCCCTTGTGGCTCAGCTGGTAAAGAATCCTCCTGTAATGCCAGAGACCTGGGTTCAATCCCTGGATTGCGAAGATCCCCTGAAGAAGGGAAAGGCTACCTACTCCAGTATTCTGGCATGGAGAATTTCAAGGACTGTATAGTCGTTGGAGTTGCAAAGAGTTAGACATGACTGAGTGACTTTCACTTTCAATATCAAACTCTCAAACATTAATAGAATGGATAGGCAGAAAAGTAGGATATAATAGGTCTGAAAAGCTCTATGAACCAATTCAACATTATTAATGTTATTACAATTTTTACACAATAGTAGGATACGAATTCTATTCAAATTCCCATAGACTGTCAACCAGGAGACACTGGAACATATCCAGGCACATAAAATAAGGCACAATGATTTCATGGTCTAAAGGTCCTGAAATCATACAGAGTTTGTTCTCTTATCATTGTGGCACTTTGTTAGAAATCAATATCAAAAGATATTTGAAAATAACCCACATATTTTCAAGTGCATTGTGACATTTACCAAGAGAGAGCTTTGATTTAGCTATTGAAAGCCTCATTAAAGTTAAAAGACTGAAAAAACACAGAGGGTTATTGCAGAGAAGAAAACATTTAAATGACAAATTAATATCAAAATGAGAAAGTAATATCAAAGATACCTTAAAAGCCCCAAGTATTTGGAAATTTAATGTCCACTTTTAAATGATACATGTGTCTAAGAAGCCATAACAAGGAAAATTAGAAAATATTTGTAACAATAAAAATGAAAAGGGAATTTATTAGAATTAGTTTCATGTGGCTGAAACTGCTCAATGCAACTAAATACAATATGGAATCTTGAATAAGGTATGAAAACAAATAATGGGCACTAGCATAAAATTTTATGAAATTTAAACAAAATCTGTAGTTAATAATAGTGTACAATATGTTAATATCCTGTTGTTTTTTTTTTTACAACATAGTATTTCTTTATAGTTTCAGAATTAGATTAGAAGTTTCAAGACTCATTCAATTTTTTTTTAAATCATTAAGGTAATAAACTTTCTAGACTCTTAACAGTAATACTAGTGTATCATTTCATTTTTTTCTTAACAATAGTAAGGAGATATGACTCCAAAGAAAGCTCTCATCAGTTAAGACAATATCATGAAGTAGTTAAGAACTGAACATCTTGAACTCATCATTTTTAAAATATTAGCACAGATGAACTCAAGATGTACTGTTGCTTCAAACTATGGACATTTCTTGGTGAAATATGAATATGAGATACTCTTCCCAGGGATTTGCAACCCATAGATTGCAAATAAAAGAATCAGATAATTTTAGGGCAATTTCTACCTCACAGATTCTGGAGTGCCTGTCTTCCTCAGAGAAAGAGCACACTATGGATATTTACTTTTTTTTCTTTTAAATTAATTTCTTTCTTTTAATTGGTGACTAATTACAATATTGTGGTGGTTTTCACCATATATTGACATGAATCAGCCATTGGTGTACAAGTGTGCCCCCATTCTAAACCCCCCTCTCACGCCATCCCTCATCCCTCTGGGTTGTCCCAGAGCACCGGCTTTGAGTGCCTTGCTTCATGCATCGAAAGAACAGCAAGCAAAACCTCTTTCCTAAGCGTGCTTTTTTTCCTCACTAGTGACTGAAATTCTTTTAACAAGAACAAAATCTTGCATGTCATCACTAGTGTTTAAGCCTAAATTTAAATGACTTTATGAGAAACAACATTATGCAGTGGACATTATTATTGCTGACCATGAATTACAGAAATTCTTTCCTTGCAGGCCTACTTTGAAGTAAGATGTGGCTTGTGACTTGATTTGGTCAATGAAATATGAGTGCAGTTATCATTTCCAGGCAGAAGCATTTATAAACTGGTACATGATTTTCTCTGGTCTGTTTCCCAGTTGCAACAATTAGAGAAGCATGCATTAATGTGGAGGTGCCAAAAGTTTGAAGAGGGCTGGAATGCAGAATCACCACATGGAGGCTGTCTGCCCTGGAGAGCTGCCCATACCCTGCAGCAGACCTTGTGGGACTGAGATAGAAACTGTGTCAAGCCACTGAGATTTTTGCCTTTATGACCTTAGTATAACTGAGCTTAATTTACTAATAGAAATGAAGACTTCTATGTATGCTAAGATGTTACTGACTCAGATCATCTCCTTTCCTTTCAGCAGTTTTTGGCAGAAAGGAGTGGTAAAGAGAAGCCAGGAAGGCATTTTTGAGGATACTCAGTCAAGAGAACGTGATGGATGTGAAAGTTGGACCATAAAGAAATCTGAGCACCAAAGAATTGATGCTTTTGAACTGTGGTGTTGGAGAAGACTCGAGAGTCCCTTGGACTGCAAAGAGATCCGATCAATCAATCCTAAAGGAAATCAGTTCTGAATATTCATTGGAAGGACTGATGCTAAAGCTGAAGCTCCAATATTTTAGCCACCTGATGTGAAGAACTGACTCAATGGAAAAGAACCTGATGCTAGGAAAGACTGAAGGCAGGAGGAGAAGGGTATGACAGAGGATGAGATGGTTGGATGGTTTCACTGACTCAATGGACATGAGTTTGAGCAAGCTCTGGGAGTTGGTGATGGACAGGGAAGCCTGGCATGCTGCCGTCCATGGGGTCACAAAGAGTCAGACACGACTGAGTGACTGAACTGAACTGAGTCAAGAGAAAGGAAACCAGTTGGTGCAAACAAGGAAACATTTGTAACATTTTCAAGTTTGTCTTGTGACAAAGTTTCACTGATGTAGTTTATTAAAAGTATTTTTGTAATTTATTGGCAGTATTAAACTTACTTTTGTAGAAGTGTTTTTGTCATATTAAAAGTTCCTTCTCTTTCCTTCTTTCTTCCTCCTCCCTCCCTTCCTTCCTTCAAGATTTGATATCAGAGGAACTAGAGGAGAGAAACCTTGAAGCCTGAGTAGAAAGTCTCAAAAATTATATAAAGATTTTCTTACAGTTTACAGAATACTATGAGATTTCAAATATACGTATTATATTTCAACCTGTGATAATTGAAAAGTGGTTTACCATTCAGAAGTCCTTCCAAGTACAAGCAGCACATATCTAGGCCACTGAAAGTTTTATTAGTTACTACCTCCACTACTGGGAAAGTACATGTAAAATGTAAGTCACAATCTATATAGTTTCTAAAAATGTAATCTTCATTTTTTATTAGAGTCATACAGGCTTATAACAAGATCACAACCACAGTCCTATATTCACTCTACCCTTCCCATCTCTAAATTCTGCTTTCAAGAGTCAAATACACTTCACTCTTTTAACAATTTTTTACAATATTTACCTTTAAATTTCATTTATTGCTTATAGTTCACTTTTTCTATTTGTATTTTATGTAGTATACAGTGAGTTACAACTAAGAATGAAGATTTACCTCCATTAAATTGGTAATTGCCCCAATTACCATCCCCTTATACACACCACCTTCCCCTAATTTTAAATATTATAATTTAAGTGAAATCAATATTCATGGATAATGCTATGACTATACATATTCACAACTAAGCCATGTAGTATATTATGAGACATTCTATTTTGTGTGTAAGTTTTATTTTCTCTGGATGTTATAATTATCTCTCAGTTTTTAAAGTTTAGTTTTCTAATTGCTGCTGCTGCTGCTTAGTCACTTCAGTTGTGTCTGACTCTGTGTGACCCCATGGACTGTAGCCTGCCAAACTTCTCTGTCCATGAAATTCTCCAGGCTAGGGTTGGTTGCCATGCCCTTCTCCAGGGGATCTTCCTAACCAAAGAACTGAACCTGAGCCTCCTGCATTGCAGGCAGATTCTTTACCGCTGAGACACAAGGGAAGCCCCAGTTTTCTAATTACTTAGCTCTAATTCAATGCTCTGACAAAATTATAAAATTATAAAAATCCCAGTGATACATTCAAACACATTTGCTGGTCTCATTTTTGTTCTTGACACAGTCCTCCTGGAGTCCTCTATCTTCTGAAACTATTATGACCATTTGCTCTCTAGGCCTGCTGCCTAGATGTCAAAGTGCAATCTTCCTTTACTATGAATCTGCATGCCTTCTGCAATCATGAACATGCTTGAAAAGAATAAAAATTGGAAAAGCCTCATCAAAGAAATAGAAACCCTCAACAAAGAAACAGAAGGTATAAAGAAGAAGTCAATGGAAATTTTAGACTGGAAAAGTGCATAACCAAAATAAAAAAATCATTGGACCATTCCAGGTTCAATGCATGAGACAAATGCTCAGGGCGGGGGCAATGGGATGACCCAGAGGGATGGGATGGGGAGGGAGGTGGGAGGGGGGTTCAGGATGGGGAACACATGTAAACCCATGGCTGATTCATGTCAATGTATGGCAAAAACCACTACAATATTGTAAAGTAATTAACCCCCAACTAAAATAAATAAATTTATTAAAAAAAAAAGTCATTGGATGGACTGAAGAGTGGAATGGATGGGATAGAGGAAGGAATCAATGAACTAGAAGATAAAACAATAGAAATTACCCAATTTGACTAATAGAGAAAAAAATGACTGAAATAAATATGAACAGAGTCTGCCTTGGGTCCCTGTGGGATGATAATAAAAGATCTAACATTCATATCATCAGAATCCCAGAAGAGAGTAAGCGATGAGGCCCTGAAGGAGTACTCAAAGAAATAGTGGCTGAAAACTTCCTGAATTTAGCAAGAGGAAAAAACCCCACAGATTCAAGAAACCTAGTGACCTCAAACAGGATAAGTCCAAATAAATCTATGCCAAGACATCACAATTAAACGTCTGAAAATTAAAGACAAAGGAAAAAATTGAAAGCAGAGAGGAAAATGACATCTTACTTAAAAAGGAAAAAGCAGTTCCAGCAACAGTGGATTTTTCGTAAGAAATCATGGAGGCCAGAGGGATTGGCAAAATATTTTTCCATTGCTGAAAGGAAATAATTATCAACTGGAATCTTTTACTCAGTGAAAATATTTGTCAGTAATGAAAAGGAAATCAAGACATTCTCAAATGAAAGAAAACTAAGAAATCTGTTATCAGCAGACCTAACCTAAAAGAATGGCTAAAGGAAATTCTTTAGACAGAAATCAATAAAATTAAAAACAGAAAACAATAGACCAATCAGTGAGACTGGTCCTTTGAAGAGATTAATAAAGTTGACAAACCTCTAGGAAGATTGACAAAGGAAAGAAACTGTGGACACACATACACAGTATCAGTAAAGAGACTCTGCAAACATCAAAAGGAAAATAATGGAAGGCCACAAACAACTTTATACACACAAACTTGACAATTTTTAGAAAATGAGTCAATTCTTTGAAAAACTCGAACTACACAACTCATGCAATATGAAGTAGTCAATTTGAATAGCCCTATAAATATTAAGCAAATTGAATTTGTAACTTAAACATTTCTCACAGAACTCTCCAAACCTACATAGGTACTCTAAAGAATTTTATCAAATATTTAAAGGAGAACTGACAGCAATTCTATACAATCTCTTCCATAAAATAGAAGAAAGAATATGCCCCAACTTCTTCTGTGAAGCTTACTATAGAGCTACAGTCATCAAAACTGTGAAATGTTAGCATTGGGACAAATACAGATCAATGGAACAGAATAGAGAACCCAGAAGTAGAACTAACATACACAACTGATTTTTTTTACAAAGGTGCAAAAGCTATTAAATGGAGGAAAGGAACTTTTCAGCAAATGGCCCTGGAGCAGTTAAACATCCAGAGTGAAAAAAACCAAGAACAGAAACTCAATCTAGTTCTCATAACTTACAGGAAAATTTAACTGGAAATGTGTCACAGACTTAGCTGCATTTTGTAAAACTGTAAAACTGCAAGAAAAAAACAGAAAAGAAAATCTTCCAGATTTAGGGCTAAGTGAAATATTCTTAGACTTAACACCAAAAGAATAATCCATAAAAGTAATGTTGATAAATCAGACTTCATTTAAAAAATTGCTTTTTGAAAGATCCTGGTAAGAGATTGGGGCTTCTCAGATTGCTCAGTGGAAAGAATTCGCCTGCAGTACAGGAGATGCAAGAGACACAGGCTTGATCACTGGGTCGGAAAGATCCCCTGGAGGAGGAAGTGGCAACCCAGTCCAGTATTCTTGCCTGAAGAATCCCATGGACAGAGGAGCCTGGCGAGCTACAGTCTATGGGGTCGCAAAGAGTAGGACAAGACTGAGTGACTGAACATACACACACAAGAGATTGAGAAAAGAAGCTACTGACTGGAGGAAAATATTTACAAACCATCTCTCTGAGAAAGAACTTGTATCTCACTATGTAAAAAAACTCTCAAAACTTAACTGTGTAAATAGAAACAACAGAAAATAAGCAAAAGTATAAACAGACATTTGACTGTTGAGAAGATACAGTTGTCAAGTAAGCACATAAAAAAATATTCAACATCATTAGCCAATGAGATAGCACCACACACCTAACAGAATGATTAAAATAAGAAGTAGTAACATCACTAAATGTTGGTGAGGATATGGGAAAATTGGATTACTCATACACTGCTGGTGGGAATGTAAAATGTTATAATCATTCTGGAAATATTTTGGCAGTTTCTTAAAAACTAAATGTGCAATTTTTGATCCAGCAATTATACTTATAGGTATTTATCATAAAGAAATTAAGTGTTATGTTTACATAAAAACCTAAACATAAATATTTATAGCCCCTCCCCAAAGGAAACAACCCAGATGTCTTTCAATGGATGATTAAACAGTTATATGTCCGTACAACAGAACAATAAAAAAGGAATAAACTATTGATGTATGTCATAACCTGGATGGATCATCAGAAAATTATAGCCTTTTAGAAAAGCCAATCCAAAAATTTACATGATACGCAATTCCATTTATATAAGATTCTTGAAAAAACAAGACCATAGAAATGGATAACAGATAAGTGCTTCCCAGAGATTAAGGATGTGTGGATGGGAGGGAAATACGTTCAGCTTTAAAAGTGAAATATGAAGGATCTTTTTGGGATAGAAGTGTTCTGTATCTTGATTGCATCAATGCCAGTATTCTGGTTGTGCTATTGTACTATAGTTATACAAGATTACCACTGGGTAAAACTGAGTAAATGATGCAGAGATAGCTTTGAATTATTTTACAACTGCATGTGAACCAATAACTATCTCAAAATACAACATTTAACTTAAAATACTATGGCATAATATGAAAAAATAGAATTTTGAAATATTTGGTAATTGACAGATAAACCAATAATTGCATATTATATTTATATATGTATATTTAGTAAACATATTTATACATGTTGCAATGTACATATATTTGTGTGTATATGAAAAAAACCCATGAATTTACTCTTTGGACACTTACAAAAGCATTGCCAACCCATGATACACACACACACACACACACACACACACATATATAAGGAATTGATATTTGAAGATTCAGCATTCACAGTTTACACTAGGATTTAAGAACTCCAGGGCATATAATGTGGAAAGCGTTAGTCATTCAGTCATGTCTGACTCTTTTTGACCCAATAGACTGAAGCCTGCCAGGCTCCTCTATCCATGGAATTCTCCCAGCAAGAATACTGGAGTGGGATGCCATTTCCTTCACCAGTGGATCTTCTCAACCCAAGGATGGAACCTGAATCTCCTGCATTGCAGGCAGATTCTTTACCTTCTGAACCACCAGAGAAGCCCATCCAGGGCATGTAAGAACTTATAATTTTGCCAGTTAATGGATTTTATTGACACATTGCAGTTCTGATGTGTGTTAGCAAGTTGTTTACCTAAGCAGAGGGCAACTGCAGCACAATTTTATGCTTTACTTTTCATTCCCTATTCTTTATATTATCCCTCATGCTATAAACTTTTTTTTTTTTAAACAGCAGTTAAGTAAGAGAAAGATACTAATAAAAGTGTAGTTAAATACAGTGTTAGATGTGCAGGGAAAAGACAAAGTGCTAATAAAGGAGCAAATCATTTATAACATAATTTTGTGTTTTTAAAATTTGAGGGATTCATCAAGGCATTGATATACATCCCTCAAGAATGTTGATGGTTCACAAATGCATATAAAATACATATTACCATTTCACTAAAGAAATTTAAGTATAAAGTAAGCGATTTTAATAGCAGAACAGAGTACATGAGGATTTTTGTTAAATTCATACAAATTCTTACAATGTAACTAAGGATGAGCCAATGACATTGAAGTCATATGAACACATAGTCAACATTTTTAAAACAGTGTTCTAATGCTGTGGTTGTAGTTGGAGGAGGCAGAGTTGTACCAGTAAATATTATTAGTATTATTTGGTATTAGTAATTAGCACTAGTAAGAACACTCAGTATCTTTTTCTGTCCTTTAGGTTGAGACTTTTGCAGGGTGCTTTAAACAATCATCCAAATGATAAAGGAAGAATGCTACACATTATTATATTTTCTTTTATTTTTTAGTGTATTTAGTACTGCTTCCCTCTTCAAACATCTATAGCTTCCAATTTCACTGAATTTTGCCATTATAAATAAAACATTGGGAAAATGATTTTTTTAGAATGATCTTTTTCTTGCATGAAAATCTTAAGTTAAAATTTACTCCACTCTCATCACCTCACATGAAACTTACAGTTCAATAATTTTGTTTCACGTGCGTTTTTAATAGCTGACCATGGTGCTTGAGTGAACGCTGACATCAGCTATAAAATGTTTGTGGGCAGATCAACATAGTCTTATAGTCATATATAAATCATGTAAAATGTATACTTAACTTTGACAGAACTTTGGCATAACTTTTAAATTCTCATTATCTGAGGACATATGGAATTGGGAAAAACATAAGAATTGTTTCTGGAACTTTCCAGTTCCCTCGGAAAATAATTGAGTGCTGATATACTTAGGATTCCAGAGTAAATTTTCCCTACCACAATCAACATTTTACAATGTCTGTAAGCAGTAATTCCCTTTTCCTCAAAGTTTCTTTAACTTTGTACTTAAGCAGGCAAGTCCCTTTTCCTCAAAGTTTCTTTAACTTTATACTTAAGCAGGCAAGTATTAGAGTTTTTGAGGAGAGTTAGAGAGAGAAGAGGGGGAATTTGTTATGCAGCCTACACATTTATTAAACAGCCTCAGAGTACTGGGCTGGAAATTTTAATCATTTTTTTTTTTTTTGCAGAAACATAGAGCTCTTACAAAAACTTTTAAACTGATAAATTTGCCTTTCTAATATCCACTGTATACTAGAATGGAAAAACTACTGTATTTGGAGTTAAAAACATACACATACATTTTAGGTTTAAGTTTTGGCTCTAGGCAGTGTTCTTATGCTCAGACAAAAATGGAAAATCTTGCTCATTGCAAAGCAGAAAGACAGATCTTTCCTAAACAGCCCAGGGACATGCATGTTTGTAAATATTAATATTGCTGTTATGTCAATATAGCTAGGAGATAGTTTTAGTTTCATTCGTTTCTCTCTATGGATGATCAACCTTTTTAAGTATATTAGCCTGTTTTACTCTTTCTATCTGCTAAATTCATCAGTTCTTGGGACAACTATTTGATACTTGTTTCTTTATATATTGGGTTTTTTGAGTTGCACATAGGTTCACAATAGTTATGTCATCAAGTAGTGTACATATTTATACATAACAATGCTTTTAACTCTGAATTCTGTTTGCTCTAATGGTACTACTTTTGCTATATTATCTTTCTCTTGGTTAGTATCATTTTCCATTCCTCCATTTTAAAACTTCCTATGCCATTAAGTTCTAAACTTGAACTTGTAAATAGCTGAATTTTCTTTCTTTTTACTCAAGTTGAGAATATCTGCCTTTTAAATAAGTTTATCTCCCTTATATTTATAATGATTACATTTCCAGCATTTAATTTCTTTATCATGTAAGTCCTTCACTTTGGACTCATTCCTTCTTTGCATAACATCCTTATTCTGCCCTTTCTAATACTGGTTTCAAAGTTATACTTTCTGTTCTATATATTTGAGTCAGTTTCTCAATGACAATACAAACAACTTGTTGGGCTGTGTGATTCTTTGCTGTGAGAGCCAGTCCTGTGCATTGTAGGCTGCTTCTTAACAGCATGACTGATCTGTACCTTCTCCTAGAGCTAGGGCAACCAAATGCGTCTCCAGCCATTGCCAAATATCCCTTAGGGGGGAAACTCACTCCCATTTGCGGACCACTGTTTTAAAGGTTGTCTGTCAATTGTCATGTGTACATGTATCTTAACAAAGCTTAATGTTGCACTGTATCTTCTGCCCAGAGAAGATGAGGACCTTAAAATGCTGTATTTGAACTCCTTCCTTGTAGATTCAATTTCCTTCCTGGTAAAGTACTTTCTTCTGAAATGGCACTCCCTGTACTCACTGGGTTGGTATCTGAAAAATACGTTTATTTTAGTCTTACTTTTAAATGACAGTTGAGGTTGATTTAGAAGGATAATGTTACTTTTCCTCAGCAATTAGGAGATCTTACTCCAATTTTGTTTGGCATGTATCATTGTTCATGAGAAGTCTGCTGATCATTACTTGTAAATGATTTGTATTCTCTAAATTTTTATTATTTCTCATCATCTTTGGTGTTCTGAAGCTTTCTTATGGACTTCCCTGGTGGCTCAGACGGTAAAGCGTCTGCCTACAATGCGGGAGACCCAGGTTCAATCCCTGGGTTGGGAAGATCCCCTGGAGAAGGAAATGGCAACCCACTCCAGTACTCTTGCCTGGTAAATCTCATGGATGGAGAAGCCTGGTAGGCTACAGTCCATGGGGTCACAAAGAGTCGGACACGACTGAGCAACTTCATTTCACTTTAAGCTTTCTTATGACATTTTATTCTATTTGTGGATTTGTTTTTAAATTATCCCACTTAGGACTTAAGAAGTGTTTTTAATCTGAGCATTCACTCTTTCCTCAACTCTGGAAAACTCTCCAACATTATATCTTCAAATATTGCTTTCCCCTCATTTTATGGATTTTCTCCTGGAACTGTAGTAGAAATAAGTTGGAATATCTCATTCTTTGTGTCTCAACTTTCACATCTCATCCCTTTATCTGATTGTGTTTTAGTATCAGTGATTACTTTATATTTATCTATCATTTTATCAATTTTTTTTGGTACTGTCCAACACAGCTGCTTACACATCTGAGTTTTTAATGTTAATAAACTACATTATTTAATTCTAGAATTTACACTTTCATCTTTATATCTGACTCCTCTCTTTTCCCTACAATGTTTGTTCTTGAATTTTGGTTATATTATTTTCATCTCTGAAAATTGTAAACCTGCTTTTTAATATCTCTCTAAGATATGCACAAAGGTATTGATGAGATGTGAATTTTCCCATTTTTATAGCTGCCATTTCTGATTTTGGCAATCTATTTCATTTGAATATGCTGAAATTTCTACAAATGGGCTCCTTGTCAGTGGGAGTTATTTTTCTTTTGGAGGATCAGGTGGCCTAAGTTGTCAGAGTGTCCTTTCAGTTATTAGGTAAATGTCTTGGCTCTGTGCTTCTCTCTGTGCACTAAGTAAATGTGCAAATTCAAAAATCATGTCCACAAACTTGTGTTTTCTCTTTCTCTCAGTTGCTATTATTCTTTCTGTGATCCACAGAGATTAGCTGCCCTATGCCATATCCTAAGGCTATCAGGTACTCTCTCTTCCTTTAAGATAGATAAGACAACTCACACGGATTCTTTTCTTAGGAAGCTTAGTTCCATCTCTCAGACACCAAGCCCAAGGCCATCAGAAGCATCTTGGTGAAACTGTATTAAAAATCCAGTCATTTAGACAGATGTTCAATCTAGATATGCTAGATTGTTCTGTAGTTCTCAGTCACTCTTTGTTTAAGCTTCCTCTTATTTTCTGGCACCAGGGAGTGCTCATTTTTCACTTTGGAGCTTGGGTTTCAATTTAAGTTTTATTGGTTATATTTTATCAATATAATGTTAATATATAATTTCTATGTTAGAAGTTTTCCACTTCAGTTGAGTTTTCTGTATTGACTAGAACTCATTTAATTTTCTAATGTATCAATATTTCTTACTACTACTTTTGCTTCCATATCTTTAATTTTTTAAAAAAGAAACCATTATTTTATCCCATTTTACTTAGATCTTATTCTATTCTCTCCTTGAAGCCTTCTACATCTGTTTCATAGAAACTGCCTCTTTTCATGTCCTATTAGAATACAAAACCTGTTTTGAAAAACCCCTGCTAGTTCATGCAGTTTCACATAGTTTATACACTTTTCAGATGTCTGCACTTCATTTTTGCTTTAGGATGAAGTTCTTTCCTCTTTTATCTCCAATACATTTTTCATAAGTTCTACACTTTTTCTGGCTGACCTTCTAAATCGAGCCTCTACCCTCCTTCACCCTGTGGGCACTTGATATGAAACTAACACATATGGACTCCATCAACAGACTGGAGAGTCTTCTGGCTTCCAGTTGAGTTCAACAAGGAGGAGCATCTGTAGGCAAGGAGAGGACAGAGAGAGAATAAGGTTGGGACACTTATTTCCCTATCTTAATTCCTTCCAGGTTATCGACTTGGCACAGCACCCACGAGGGACCCTGTAATTGTAGCTACCTTCTCTAGATTCCAAGATCTGTTACCTGACTTCATCCCTTCAGACTTGGTGTAGAAATGGCTACCTGTGGTTGCTGCCTGGGGGTCTGCACCATCCTTTCTTGTATCCCTACACCCTGCCCACACCTTGGTAGAACAATCTCTTTATTGAATTCTTTTCTTGTGTTAGTTTTTGTTCTTTTCTGAGTCTTGATTTTAAGTTTTACTTCAGATATTATTTTTTGCTATTTTTTTCTCGTTCTTTATAGGGAGATGATCTATCTAGAGCAGCCAAAATACATGTGGAGTTTCCTTGGCCAGAGTCTTAAAATATGTTAGTCAGTTCTGTTTTCCATGTTTATAGCTTGAGTTTATTGTGTTCATATTATATGGCTTTGTTAGAATTGAATAAGAATTTATCCTATCCCATTGCCTAGCTCTCCAATATTCTCTGTATTGCTTCATGCCAGCTATGACTCTCCTATTTAACTAGCCAAGCTACATTCTCCATAGGAAGGGAATAAAATAGCACTTCCTGGCATACATAGATTCAGAAAAGGCTCTCTCTATATTTGTTTGTCATGAAAATGATCACTCAAGGGCTACTTCATCTAACTGAAGGGTTAAATCAAAGAGGGAAACTCCACGCTGAAAAGGTTTAACTGTAAAAAGACATGCGGAAGCATTCTGCTTCCTCTGGGCCAAGTACCTCTTGTCAGATTAGCCCTTCTGGGATTGATAAAAACTATCAATTCTTGAAAAACACAAATAAAACTACTACTTGATAGCACTGAAGAGTAATAGAAACATGTGGAAATTGGAGAAGAGATGATACTTGGAAGAAGGGAAAGAATTCTCGTGTTTCTTATTTATAAAACATTTATCCTCCACCTCCAGGGATTGCTAAAACTGATGGAAAATGCACAGTGTTACCTGCTTGAAGAACCAGAAGACAGGGTTCAGTGGGCAACTGCAGCCACTGAAATATGAGGAGGAAAAACACCAGAAAAGGAGAAAGCTAGAAAGAAGGAGCCTCAGATTCTGTGTATAACTCTGCCCAAATCTCTGGAAGCTCAGCTAAAGCTGAAAGAACTGAACAGAGATTTGAGAGTCTACCCACACCAGGGAAACAGAGTTTGGTAGTTTGCCTTCAACCAAATATACTGCTTTCTGTAAAAAAAAAAAAAAAAAAAAAATTGCAGGTATTTCCTTACTGAACTTATCAGTCCAGGGCAAATCTTATCTGGTGTAGGGAGGGTTTCCTTCCCTTCAGTTCTGTTTCTTTCCCATTTTTGTTCCCCCACTTTCTACCTCCTGCCCTCTGCCAACTCCTTGAGATGTTTTCTTAAACCTCCATTCATCCTTGTACAAACCAGACAGAATCTCCTATTCCTTCTGCTACCTTGTTTTTCAGTCATTACTTGCAAGGAACAAAAACACACTGAAAATAGCTCATCAATAAAAAAGAAGTTATTCAAAGTGAATAACTATTCAAAGCATAGAAATTCAAGACAGCTGAAAGAGGTGGACTTCATGCAGAGGAAGCTGGGCCTAGTAACAAGGTCATGAGGTTAGAAAAAGGAAGATAGTTCTCTTTCTAAAGCTACATTACTCTTTTGTCATTGCTTGTTTCTGCATCCAATATTGAAATCCTAACTAGAGCTCTCCACCCATAAGTCTACATGACTACTTGGCCTCCATTCCCAAAATGACTCATTCTTTGAGTCCAAATTGCAGGAAAAACCAAAAAGCAAAAGCAAGACAGCCACTTTTTTGTATTGGCTGACTTTGAGTTCTGGTGCTAATTACTCATCCCATCAGCAGTGGCTGGTGAGATAACATGTGTGATACATTTGTCGAAGGGAAATGGGAAGATGGGTTACATCACCCTCACAGGAGTCCTCTGGGATGCAGAAGATTTTCTTAGAAGAAGGCATGCAAATGGTGTTGTCAAATATACTGTAACCTCTGAAATCAATAATTTGTGATACCTTGGTATAGCACTTAATAACAATAGATAATTATTTTCACGATGGGAACACTGCCAGGATACTTGTTAAGCCAAAAATATTTCTTTTGCTGTCCTCAAAAGCAGAGTTGCATAGATCAAGGAAGTGGTCATTTGACTGTCAAGGCCCTTAGGCCATATGTTTTTCCAAAATTCACATAGCATGGTTTGATGTATTATCTAATTTTCTAATGGTGGCAACAGACCAATAGTGGTAGATGTTATATAGGCAAATGCATTCTCTGTTTGTATTATTTTCTATCCAGGACCTCTAAATATTCTTTTGTCAATTATCATATATATAATCCTTTTTTAAAACTGAAAGAGTAAATTGTTAACACCCAGTAAAAGACTCTACAGGAACATAGGGACTACATCAAAATGTTAACAATGGTTATCTCTGTGAGTGATTTTCTTTTATTTAAAAAAATGCTAAAATATTATATAACTAATTGTATTGCTTTAATAATAGAAAATTAGCTTCATAAAAGTAACGCATTCTAAGTGCACAGGGGTAAATATTTTTGTAAATGAGAACTGTGGGTATAAATAAATGATTAAAGTTTTGTAAACATGTAAGTATGGTTGAGAAAAGCACAGAAGTAAAAACCAGGACAACTTAGAGTAAAGAGAATGCCAGAAAATAGCAAATTACTTTAGAGCTACAAAAAAAATAAAATAAAATAAGAAATAATGGTCAATATAAAAGACAATAAAGGAAAACTAGAAGTAGACTTTGACATTTACCTTTAAATATATGCAGTAGAATCTTGAGTAAAAACTGCTATGACAACAGACATCCACTAAAAACTTCAGTTAAAAATTCTGAGAAGGATTTTTTCTTTTTTTGGCCTTGGTAACCTTTTTCAAAAAAACTGTCAGTGGTCTGACTAGGAGATGACAAATGCAGACAAGATCCACGATAAGAACAAGAAAACACGAGGAAATAAATATACTTCAAATTTGGTCACTTAATCGGATCATTGATGAATTTATTTATCTTTTCTCTGCTGTAAGTCTAGAGACCAGAAGGAGGGAAATCAAAGTAATAGTAGAGAAGTGATTTCTAAGTGTTAGTCTTGAAGCAACTGGGGCTGCCATTTGATCAAGATTTCATATTTTCAGGAGAGCGAGAAAAATGGAACAATATAGTAAACTTCGTATTAAGGTAAATTTATTAAATTTATATGAGATTATATCCTAAATATACTTTCATTGTTAAAATATCCTTTCTTCTGTGAAATGACATAGATAGTGGATGATGATTATTAATGTATTTCCAGCAAAAGAAAGAGCTATGAATGCTATATTTTCCCAAATTTTCTGAATCTGTTAGATCCAAGAGTTAAAGAATTACAGCTTTAAACCATTGTCAATGTACATATCCTTTAAGGACAATAGTTCAATTGAGCAAGGAGATACACATCCACAAATTGGAATAGTACCATGTATTATGTGGTCATATGATACAGTGAGTGGCACAGATGTGGGCTGGTAGGACCAGGAAGGTCTCAATGTGGAGGTGAGTCTACCTTGTGATTTATACGCTGGGTGAGATGTTAAGTGATGATGGCAGAGAACAGAGCACTCTGGAAGAAGACAATGGGGAGATGAAATTCAGAATATACAAGGCCTATGAACTGAGTAGACATATTTGCTGGACATGGCAAAAAATAAGTTCAGATAGACAGGACTGATGAAGTTGAGAAAAATCATTCACTTCAAGATTGTGTTAGGTTTTTTTTTTATTAAGTAATGGCAATTGTTTGGCAGTATTAAAACAAGGTGAGTGACTGAAATTATTACTGTTAAAGTTTTTTTTCCTATGTCTTTGGTGCTCTGATGTTTAAACTATGTATCTAGGTTTGAATTTATTATTATTTATTCAGTTCTTGATATGTTGATCTTCTTGAACCTTTAACAAACAATTTGAGGAAGTTCTCAGTAATTAAAATATTATCTTTTGCCATTTTCTCTAAATTTTCAATCTTTAGCTCCTAAGAGACATATATTAGAACACCTCATTCTGTTTCGGATCTCTGAATATAACACCTGGACTGGCCAAAGGGCTCGAATCAATGCTCAAATGGGTCTTGCTCTTTGAGAAGATGTTGCCCATTTGAGCAGTCTTGTCTTGATAATTCTCAGCCCAAACCTGATATCTGATGCCTCAGGTCTGCTTTGTCTGTAGGTCTGGTGTCACCAACTTTCACGTTTTCTTTGGCTTCCCAGTATTTCTCTTCCATGGACCAGAGACTTGCTCTATGTCCAGGAGACAAAAGTGAGGCCACTTTTGAAGTGGGATGGGAGACCTCATGGAGGTGTGAGGATGATGATCCAATCCTGAGTCATTGCATGTTCTAGGTTCACTCAGGGGGTTGAATTCTTTGTCCTCTCCACCTTTAACATACTTTCTCCAGATATCTTATGGCCTCGTTCTTCATTTTTTTTCATTTTTATTCAAGTGCCATTCAATGAGATCCTTGATGAAAGCTATTTAAAATGGAAGTAAGGTTTTATGTCAGTTTCTTGATTTGAAGATAGTTTATATTTGACTCTCACAACTGCATGAAGTACAGCACTCTGGCTATAAGATGTTTGGGAGACTTTTTCTTCCACATTTGCTGAGCCAAAATTCCATGTTGTCTCCCTTTAATGGTGGCTGAGCTTTCTCTCATTCTTTCTTTTATCGAGGGTAAAATCTTTTAGGGATAGTGTAGTCACAGCTTTACTAGGAATCTGTTTTCTAACTCTCTGTCTTGAGTGGATCCTTTGTCTTGTTTCTAACTCTGGGATGGGTTTATAAAGTGAAAGTGAAAGTCACTCAGGTGTGTCCAACTCTTTGCGACCCCTTGGACTATACGGTCCATGTAATTCTCCAGGCCAGAATACTGGGGTGGGTATCTTTTCCTTTCTCCAACACAGGGCCATCAAACCCAGGTCTCCCACCTTACAGGCGGATGGGTTTATAAATCTCAAAGTTATTACTATGACTAATCAAACTCCCAAAGATACTTGCTACCTCAGCTTACTGCTTATCACTATGGTTGCAGTTGTTGTTATTGTTCAGCCACTCAGTCGTTTCCGACTACTTGCGACCCCATGGACTGTAGCACACCAGGCTTCCCTGTCCTTCACTATCTCTGAGAGTTTGCTCATGTCCGTCACCATCCAACCATCTCATCCTCTGTCATCCCCTTCTCCTCCTGCCTTCAATCTTTCCCAGGATCAGGGATTTTTCCAATGAGCTGCCTTTTCCCATCAGGTGGCCAAAATATGGGAGCTTCAGCTTCAGCATCAGTCCTTCTAACCAATATTCAGGACTGATTTCCTTTAGGATCTCCTTGCAGTCCAAGGGACTCTTAAGAGTCTTCTCCAACACCACAGTTCAAAAGCATTAATTCTTTGGTGCCCAGCCTTCTTCATGGTCCAACTCTCACATCCATACATGACTACTGGAAAAACCATAGCTTTGACTAGATGGACCTTTGCTGGTGTAATGTCTCTGCATTTTAATACATTGTCCAGCTCTTCATTTTAGTGTTTGGGAATTTTTCCATTATATTCCAATGATCTCAGCTATATATTTATAAAGATATTTACTACTATATTATTTTTTCTCACACTTCTAGGAGGGATAATTAATTTTTTATCTAACATATCTCATTGCTGGAAATGAAAAATAAAATCAATGTGTTAAAATATTGACAATGGTACAAGATAAGATTAGAAATATAAAAGCTTAGTAGTGTACCAGTTAGAAGACTAGTACAAAGCAGTTCTTTTTAAAAACTATTTTTTTAGAGCACTTTCAGGTTTACAACAAAATCCAGATGAAGGATTTCTCATATACCCCCTGCCACCACACATGCATACATCATAGAATGGTATGTTGTTTTACCAAGGATGAACTTACACTGACACATATAATCACTCAAAGTCCACAGTTTACCTTAAGTTTCACTGTTGTTTCTGTATATTCTGTGTATTTGTGCATAATGACATATGTGCTCAGTTGCTCAGCCTTGTTGACCCTTTGTGACCCCATGGACTGTAACCTGCTAGGCTTCTCTGGAATGGGTTGCCCTTTCCTACTCCAGGGGGTCTTTTTGACCCAGGAATCAAACCCACATCTCCTGCATTGGCAGGTGAATTCTTTACCTCTGAGCCACTTGGGAAGCCCCTATCATGGCATTATAACATCATTCGAATTATTTTCACTGCCCTAGAACTCCTGTTTGTTCTGTCTACTCATGTTCCCCTGTTCCCATCACCCCTAGAAACCACTAGTTTTTTGCCATCTCCATACTTTTACCTTTTCCAAAATGTCATATAACTGGAATTATAAATTATCTAACCTTTTCAGATTGGCATCTTTCAATCAGTAATATGCATTTACATTTCCTTTCATGGCTTGATAATTTTTTTTTTTTTTACTGCTAAATATTTCATTGCCTGTATGTACCATTCACCCACTGAAGGATAGACTGGTTGTTTTGGCAGTTTTGGCAATTATGAATAAAGCTGCTATAAACATCTGTGTGTAAAATGGATAACCAACAAGGACCTACTGTATAACACATGAAACTTTATTCAATGTTATGTATCAGCCTGGATAGGATGAGGATTTGGGGGAGAATGGATACATGTATATATATGGCTGAGTTCCTTTACTGTTCATCTTAAAGTATCACAAAATTGTTAACTGGCTATATCCCAATACAAAATAAAAAGTTTAAAGTTAGAAAAAATAAATATCTCTGTGTAGTTCTTTTATGGATTTAGGTTTTCAACTCCTATAGAATTCCTGATACAAGCAAATGTGATTGGTGGACTGTTTGGTAAAATGTGTTAGGTTTTAAAAGAAACCGCCACACTGTCTTCCAAAATAGCTCTACCATTTTACATTCCCACCAGCAAAATATGAGAGTTCCTGTTGCTCCTTATCCTCACCAGAATTTCATACTGTCAGTGTTTCAGAATTTGGCCATTCTAAATAAGAATGTAGTGATTATGACAAATTTTTGACTTGGCCAAATAAAAGTTATGGTTTAAGGCAGAATGAGAAGATTTAAACAAAATTCCCTGTTTGTTTGGGCCTCTTCTCTCCATCCCTAATGTGCAGTGTACTTTTGCACTACCACATTAACCAGAGCTCTTCAAAGATAAGAGTGACTGCCAAACTGTAAAAATTGTTTTTCCCCTTTCTTCGGATGCTAACAATATAACTTCTCAGAAGAAAAGCATCCTTTCCCAACTCTGTAAGGGGTCATGGTGACTTGCTGCTTGCTTTGTACATGCCTACGTGGACTATGTATCCTTGGCAAACTTTATGTAAAACATCAATGCTGTTTTGATGTACAATCTTTGTCTTGAAAATGTATATGACTGTGCCTTCAACTTCTAATGGGTAGAATAGTTGTCAGGGCTTTCTGAGAATTTGTCTCCCAGTTTATACTCCTCAGTTTGGCTCAAATAAAATCCATTTGTCTTCTTAACTTTATTTTTAATGAATTTTTATCAACAGATTTAACAATTTTACATGTTTAGTCAGTCACAAATTAGAATAGAGATTTTGATAATTCAGAAATGTTGTGTACTTAGTGAGTATGAAGTGGTGAAGGAAACATGAAGCCAAAGTAGGAATAATTTTGGGGGTGGGAGGTAAGTAGTTGAATAAAGAGCATCATTCTATTATCTGAAGAAGTAAACATAGGACTTTGACTTTCACAGAAGAGGGCAAGGGGAAGATGTCTTTAACAAGCTTAAAATACCAAGAGCTGGTTTATATCTTCTCTTAGGACAAAGGAGCCTGGAGGGCTACAGTCCATGGGGTCGCAAAGAGTCTGAAACGATGAGTAACACTTTCTTAAGACTTAGATAGGAGCTTTCTCCTTCTATAAACATTAAATAAAAATTACAGAAGAATCCAAAAACTTACTGTTGTTGCTGTTGTTCAGTAGATAAGTTGCGTCTGATTCTGAGACCCCCATGGACTGCAGAACGCCAGGCTCCCCTGTCCTTCACTATCTCCTGGAGTTTGATCAAATTCACGTCCATTGAGTTGGTGATCTTACCATCTCATCCTCTGTTGCCCCTTCTCCTCTTGCCTTCAATCTTTCCCAGCATCAGGGTCTTTTGCAATGAGTCGGCTCTTTGCATCATGTGGCCAAAGTAATGGACATTCAGCTTCAGCATCAGCATTAGTCCTTCCAATGAATATTCAGGCTTGGTTTCCTTTAGGATTGACTAGTATGATCTCTCTGCAGTCCAAGGGACTCTCAAGAGTCTTCTCCAGCACCACAGTTAGAAAGCATCAATTTTTCAGCACTCAGCCTTCCTTATGGTTCAACTCTCAGATTTTTACATGCCTACTAGAAAAATCATAGCTTTTACTATATGGACATTTGCCAGTAAAGTGATTAAAGCCTTTTAATACACTGTTTGGTTTGTCATAGCTTTTCTTCCAAGGAACAAGCATCTTTTAATTTCATGGCTGCAGTCATTGTCTGCAGTGATTTTGGATCCCAAGAAAATAAAATCTGTCACTGCTTCCAACAACTTATGGTACCAAGAAAATATGAAAGTATCCTAGTGGGATACCACTGCCAGCAAGAGTCAGTCTAAGGAAAAGGGAGGTACTCTAGATAGTTTAATAGATTACAGGTCCTTGAGCAGTGACCAAACTTATTAGGAATTTCCCATTTTCACAAATATAATTTCATGTCCATGGTTATAGTTCCATTAGTCGTTCCATTGACTAGGTGATTGTATGTCTTAAGTTACTTGTGTTAAAAAGCAACATATTACTTAGTGAAATTTGTTTTCAAATTGTTGAATGCATGAAGCAATTCTGAATCCAGGTTATGTGACAGGTGTTTAGGGTAAGCATTGTAATTCTGTCACAAAATTGCAAAATGGGAGCAATCTTACCTTTGTAAAATATAGCTCTTCTATGCCCACTTATTTGAAAATAAAGCTGCTTTCATGAAAGCAATAGGTAAACACCCTCATGACATGTCATTTACAGACAACTTTCTATTGCAAGAATAAAGTGTTAAGAGTCAAGAGGGCAGGTAGACTTCTTCTCTTGACTTTTCTGCTACATGGTTTGATCAACAGGGATTTTAAATTGTTAGCATATGGTGTGTGAATAAACTACTAATGTTCATTAAACACCCACCAATTAGTTAACACTTTACAAAGCTGAAGGGAGTTCAAGAGATTTTCTTGTTCAGGACATTTAGGCAGATGAATATCTAAATCAGAAATACCCAACTATTTGATAGGATCAGCTCATTAATCAAGTAGCTGGTATAGCACAGAGTAACAGCATCAAAGATAATAACCTTCAACATTGGGTAGGAGGTCTGATTGGAAATTGCTACCATATACCTCTCTTTCCTTTTTACAGTTCTCAGGTAGCTATCCACTTTTTCTCTTGTTTCCGATCTGCAGTATAAGTAACTCCCGCAAATAATTTGGGGCTTCAGCTTTCGGCTATGATGGAAGAAATTACAACAGATGAATACCCCATTAAGAAAAATTGGAAAATGAACACTACACATGCACATACATCAAAACCACAACCTGTCTGAAGGTGTTATAGAGCTTCTCAGAATCCAGGAGTTGGTTCAGTATCTTTAGAGATGAAAATGTATTGACGTGAGTCCACCACTCTGCATGTGGTGATACTCTTGACACGTGTGCCAAATTTTAATCTTGGTGGTGCAAGAGACTGAAGGAAAATACTAAGGGGCAGCAGAGCCGGCAGGACTTTGGGCAATCCTATGGGGTTTGAGAAACAAAAGTAGATGTATAGACCTGTGAGGGAGGCCAGGGCTTGAGGGTCCTAAGATTTGGGAGACAAATAGGGTATAAAGAAAATGTTTTAGAAGTGGTGAAAGAGGAATAGGCTATTTCTCCTCTAAGTATTTGTTGATTTGTAAGCTCACAGGGCAAGATATCCAAAATTAAGCAAAAAATTAAAATCAAGCAAAGATTTCAGTAGTCTCTCTTCTTTGCTGGGGAGACAGAAATTGTAGGAAAGAATATCCCCAATGGAAAAAAATAACCTTGGTTTACATTAAGGCTCTCAACAAGGGACCTCTGGGAAGAGGGGTGGTTGTTTTACATGCCAGGAGACAGAGTTCAAACTTTGTAATGTCTGAAAAACAGCATCATGTCACCTAGATTGAGACAATCTGCCAGCACTCTGGCTGGCTGTCAGAAAATGAGTGTTAAGTCTCTGGAGGTAGATATTGTGATCCAGAGTCTCTCACATTTTTCATGCACAATGACTGCATATCAACAAAAAAAATTACCAAGCGTACCAAGAATCACGTCCAAGAGAAAATGATAAACAATAGCAATCAGTCTTATGGTTGATGCAAGCTATTGCAATAGAAAACTAAGACATGAAATTTATAGTAATTAACATGTTCAAGATAATAGAGGGTGAGACAGGCGATTCAACCAGTGATCTGAAATCCATAAAAGGAACTTGTAGCACTAAACATATAATTTAAAATAAAAATGCAATCAATGTGTTTAATAGCAGATTGACACATCTGACAAAAGGATATATGTCTAAAAAGACAAGAAAGACTGAAGCACAGAAAGTAAAAGAAAGGGAATACAAAAGATACCAAAAGACACATGAACACAATGGAAAGTTCCTATATATGTAATTTTGATGATAGAAGGAAACTGTGAATGGGGCAGAAGCAAGATTGGAAGACCAAATGATTGAGAACATTTCAGAAGTGATCAGAATAATCAGGCTAAAAGTTCATGAAGAGCTATGAACATAAGCATGGATAAAGTGGAAACACAAACCAACCAAAAAACATGCAACTGCATCATAGTGAAAGTGTTTCAAACTAAAGATTGGGGAAAAATATAAAGAACAGAGAAAGCTGAGACAAAACAAATATTAACCTTCACAAGAGCAATAATAAAACTAATGACTGAATTCTCTTATGGATAAACACAAGTCAAACAATGGAATGGCATCTTTAAAATGTTGAAAGAAAGAAAATTGCCAATCCAGAATTACTCTTTCCTTAGTGAAAAGTTTACTCAAAAATAGAGGTAAAATAAAAATGCTTGTAGGTAATGATTCTGAGAATTCTGCAGTTGGAGGCCAGCACTATAAGAAATGTTAAAGGGTTTGATACTAAACAGAAATGATTCCAAATAGAAATATGGAAATGAGGAAGGAATGAAAAGCAACAAAATGGTAACTATGAGTAACTCCAAGCAATTATTCACCATGCAAAGCAACAACAATCCTGATTTCCCAGGAAGATTAACATAATTTTTAACCTAATATTTAGTAAATACTTTTCAGAAGCACATCTTTTCTTTCCATCTAATGTTCTCTTTCCTTTGAGCTTCCGAAAATCTACTTCTAATAGTGAATGATGAGATGTCATCTAGGTTTATTTTAATCTCATTTTATTTTTGTTAACATGTATGGTGGCTGCCCTATCCTAGACCTTTCCCTGACTCCTTGACCGTTCCCTTTGTCAGGTTTAAATTTTGAGCAAAGCTATTGTATGCAGCAGACCTTTGACAATTCTGGTGCCTAGATTATATTTATCTTATTTTGTCTGGCTGTCCTTGTTTTTTTTGCTTTGTTTTGTTTTTGGTAATTGCTTGATCCATATAACCTCTCTGTCAAGGAAAGTTCCCAGGGCTCCTTTTCTTTCTTTCTTTTGTCTATCCACTTTTTTTTTTTAATGACTACATGTCCCAGGCTAATATTTGTTCACACCTGTATCATTTATAGGTCACTGGGCTTCCCTGGTGGCTCAGATGGTAAAGCGTCTGCCTGCAATGTGGGAGACCCGGGTTCGATCTCTGGGTAGGGAAGATCCCCTGCAGAAGGAAATGGCAGCCCACTCTAGTACTCTTGCCTGGAAAATTCCATGGATGGAGGAGCCTGGTAGGCTACAGTCCACGGGGTCGCAAAGAGTTGGACATGACTGAGCGACTTCCCTTTATCATTTATGTACCCAGATACTTATAGACTTTGAATGACAAGTTTAAAAACTACTTCCTATGTAAGAAACAGAAATTTAAAAAAAATACATTTTGTGACAAAACCCACTCTGAACTAGAGATAGACACTGAAAAACAGACAAGGTCTCAGTGTTTTATTGATTTTAAATATATGCACCTTATTTATAGCCATAGGTGCTATTATCATTCAGAATCTTGGACTTGCTTAGTCAAGGACTAAACAGAGTCAGCCTGGAATATGGCACATCATTCAGCAGCCCAGTGATTTATTGTCATTTCAAATGGATATTCTTTAAATGTTTGTTTAATATTTATTTAGTAGGGACAGGAAGGGGCCTACTTTTAATGAACTGCCTATCTATTATGTTTAAACTATGTAATTTAACTTATGTACAAAATATTACATAGTATTGTATTTTCCTTGGAATTATCCTTTATTTTACAACCCTTCTATTACTCATGGCTTATATGGTATTAGTCACTCAATCACTATGGCTAGAGGTAATCACAAGGTTATAGTCTTACTCAAAAATGAATTTTAAAATCCTTTCTGCTTATTTTCATGGTGGAAAAAAATGTTTCCTACTTCTTTCTAGTAATTTCCCTCTTTCTTTTCCTATTTTTATTTTTATTGAGACGTAATTGACATGTAGTATTGTGTATGTTTACGGTATACATTTATACATTGCAATACAATTACCATCACATTATTTGCTAACAGCTCTATGAGGTCACATAATTATCATTTCTTCTCTGTGGTGAGAACAATTATGATCTAGTTTCTTAACAACTTTGTAGTTTGTAATACAATACCGCTGATGATGATTATCGTGCTGTGCATGGATATCCAGAACAAATTTTAACACTAGTCACAAGTTTGTACCCTTAAAAACATCTCCTCAGTTGCCTCATGAAAGTCCATGAACCCGCTGCCATTCTAGAAGGCACATAAAATGTTCAGAACTGAGATGATAAAACCTGCGTCTGGTCATTGCACTGTGTCTCTGTGATTTTGGTTGGAAGTTTCTGCTGACAGTGACTATGCCATGTTAGGAGCCTCTCAGCTGTCTGGTCTCTGAGTTGAGGGTAGGCTTGTCAGCAGTTGGAATGCATATAAAGCAAGCTGGCTGTCAAACTGCAGAACCTCTCAAGCAAGATAGGGTGGCTCTGGTGAGGCTTGTTCTGAAACCAATGTCCACTTCAGGGCACTGTCTACAACAGTGGCAGTGTAACCAAATTACATTCTGTCAGTTATATCAAGAATTCTCCCTGGAAAGTCAGGTGAATTGGCACCAATGCCTGATTTGCTGCAATGGAGCTGTAGCACAATTTATTGGAGTGGCCTTAGGTATTAATATGAGCTTCCCTGGTGGCTCAGATGGTAAAGAATCTGCCTACAATGGAGGAGACCTGGGTTCGACCCCCAGGTCAAGAAGATCTCTTGGAGAAGGGGACGGCAACCCACTCCAGTATTCTTGCCTGGAGAATCCCATGGACAGGAGGAGCCTGGTCCATGGGGTCGCGAGAGTCAGAGATGACTGAGAGACTAATACTTTAGGTATTAATAGCTTCCTGGCTTGTGGCTCAGTTGTGTTTTCCAGTCTAACTCTATTGATACTGCAACCAGCAGAATCCCCACCTTTCCCTTTCTAAGCCATCTCTTCCAAGGTTTTATATATATATATATAGGTAATTTTGCAGTTTTTTTTTTTTTTTTTTGCCATTTAGTATATCTTTCATGAGCATTTTAAATTAGATGATGAGAGTATTTCAGATCATGCCAACATGTAAAATGGGCCTAACTGGAATTGTTTTTCCAATACTTATGGTGCTTCTCTTGTACCATTCCTTCAGGAGAAGCAAAACTCAACATATCTTAGGGTTAAATTCCATAATCCCAATGCAAGTTGGTGATGCTACGTCTATACCATATTTTACAATTTATAAGAGTTTTCCATTGTGGAAACAATCCAGGCAATGGACTGCAAACAGTAGGGGAAGAAAGATCAGAGGGCTCTGCACAGGGATGTCAGTTGGCTTTATTTTCAGTCTCTAAAATTTACTCTGAAAAACAGGGATAAATTTATGTATTATCTTGTCTACTTTATATGAGAAATTCGTGTTCTTCCTAGGGATGGATGTACTCTCTGATTCTGTAGGGGTGTGTGTGTGTGTGTGTGTGTGTGTGTGTGTGTGTGTGTGTGTGTGTGTGTGTGTTATATCATTGTGTGTGAAATAATTACTTTCACTTTAAGTTAAGGATCTATTTTGTTCCCTTTTGGTTTTGCATCACAGTTTAGTATTTTCTGGCATTCATCAAACTTTAAATGATACCATGCCCATAATTACTTATTTCTAATTTCTAAGTTGTTCTCTTGACCACATTGATAGTGGAAGAATGACATAAGGAGAAATACATGTCACTTCACTGTTAATCCATTTAATATATTTAAAAATATTTTTAGTACATGTTTATCCAATTTACAGCATTTTTATAAAGATGGGATAATTTATATTATTATTTCTTTCCCCATTAAATCTGTCTTGAACACTTAAAAGACTAGGTAATTTAAAATATTTTATTTTTGAAAGATTCAAGATGTTTCATATTCATAGTGTATCACATGAGGGTAAGATATTTCGGAGTGTTTGTTCTGTGGAGAAACACTGAGTTAAGAAATACTATAGAGTTCATAGGATGACTCATAATTTAACTGTGTCAAGATTGCATATCCCATAGTTGATTGTATTTAATAGCTTAGTATTATTGGGAAAATTTGATTGCTAACCTTTTTTTAACTGCAGAAGTATTTTTTTTCTGACTAAGTGTTGCTGCTGTTAAGTCACTTCAGCCGTGTCCAACTCTGCGCGACCCCATAGATGGCAGCCCACCAGGCTCCCCCGTCCCTGGGATTCTCCAGGCAAGAACACTGGAGTGGGTTGCCATTTCCTTCTCCAATGCATGAATGTGAAAACTGAAAGTGAAGTCTCTCAGTCGTGTCCAACTCTTAGCGACCCCATGGACTGTAGCCTACCAGGCTCCTCCGTCCATGGGATTTTCCAGGCAAGAGTACTAGAGTGGGGTGCCATGTTAGCATATTAAAAATGAATAAAATATTAAATAAAACTTTAACAAAATATTTTCATCTTTCCCAATGTGTTGAGAATCTAGCACTTATTAGTACACAAAATTAAGATAAAAATATTCTAAGGACTAAATAATAAAAATATTAAAATTTGTCCATAATGTAAAAAGTAAAAATAAATCATTCAAATCTATATAAACACATTGAAAAGGGGTTTGAATACTTGTAAAACTCCTTTTAGGCAAAGGGATTTTCAGAAAAATGGCTTTAGGAAACAGTCTCTTTTTGTAACTGTATCCTTAAAATTTCTAAATCTATCATAAAATTTATTCACACATATGTAAATGTTTTACATTACTATTCATAAACATATTTTTACCCTCCAACACATTCCTAAATATAAATAGATAGGAATAAATATAAATACAATGTACACATGTTTATATATGTGCATATATTATGTCTATACACATGTATATCAATTATCCATTATCACAATAATATTACATAACAACAACCAGAACAGGAAACTTAGAAAGAAATAAAACAATATACATTTATTTATCTCACACTAACATGCTCAGGTGCTCTTAGCTGGGCTGGCTGGTGCATCTGCAGTCAGCTGGAGTGACAAGGCAGCTCAGCTGATAGAAGCTGGCTCTCTTGCACCATTAAGGATGGACTGCTTTTGACTGATGTAGGATGTCTGGGCTGAAATGACTAGGGTGATGTGGTCCTGCTACATTGACTTTCAGCCATCAGCAGACTAGCCTGGTTATGTTCATAGCTGGTAGAAGTACAAGAGCAATAACAGACACTTCTGTGCTTTTTTTTTCCCATCCCTAGCACCATCACTGCTAGCCTCCCCTAAGGAAAGCAAAATCACATAGCTGAATTCAAAATCAAGGGGTAGGGAAATATACTCCATCTTTGCTTGAGGGAAGACATGCAAAGTCATGTAGCAAGAGTGTGAATGAAAGGAGAGGTGAACAGGAGGCATTAACACAATCCATATATTGAAACTTTTGTAATTAGGTTTTTAAATGAGACTTGTCTTGATAGAATTAGGAGTCTTTTGAACTAGAACTCAGTCAAGGACTAGCTATAATTAATAAAAGAAAGGTCTTGAAATTTTCTCTAATATTAAGTGAAGATAAGTTTTCCTTTGACAGATATTTTAGTCAAAATTAAATATTTCTTTTAATTATAAACAAGATTCCATTAGTGAAGGTGGAATTGAGTATGTCCTAAAAGGACCTGAAAGCGCATGGTAAAGAGTGGGGAGGAAAATTGTGGGCATGATGTGTGTGACTACCTTCTAGAATTCTGTGACATTACGTTTTCTCTCTGCTTGTAATATGTCTTGTACTTCTCTTCTTTCCTCATGTTCCGACATCATAGAAACACTTAACGGCACTTAAGCTGCATCAGGGCAAAGAAAACAAATGAACAAGCTGAAACAAATGGATTTCACTTCCAAATTCAAAGCATGAGACCGAGAAAAAAACAAAAAAATCCCAAGGGTTTGGAAACTAGTCCTGGCAGTCAGCATCTTAAAGGGGATTTTATGCCCACATAAGATATACCAGAATGGGAGGGAAAGAAAAATAGAGATCAAAGCTGTATAATCTAAATCATGAAACTGGGAAGATGGAATACAATTGAGTGAAGTTAGAAACTTGGTTTCTCAGAACAAAGGAGCTCGAGTCTCACCCTTCTAATGCTTGTTATTTCTAAATATTTGTAGGCTTGACAGGCAATGCTACAATTATCCCTCCCAGTTATTAAATCCACTCTGTATTAGTAATACTTTTGGAAACCTTATGTGCTAAGTTGCTTGCCTGTGGAAAAATAAGCTTTTTTCCTTAATGATTGCTTAAGAAAGAACAAGTGAAAGATGAAGTATTAAAAAATCTATCTGGACTATGACTTCATTTTAAAGAAGGATGTTTTAGGAGACAAGAGAAAAATAAATTAACGTTAAAAACAAAGGAGAAAACTCCTATAAATCTCCTATAAATTGTAAACATGTAAAAAGAAAAGCTCTATTTTGACTGCTGGAATATTTTGTACTCAGTTGTAACCATGAGAAAGTTTCTAATGAGTTGGTCTAAATCATTTATGCTTGGGGTTGTTCTTAGAGCCATACAGTTACTTTAGGAAAGAGAGAAAAGTC
Organism: Giraffa tippelskirchi; assembly: GCF_054371585.1. Lineage (NCBI taxonomy): Eukaryota > Metazoa > Chordata > Mammalia > Artiodactyla > Giraffidae > Giraffa > Giraffa tippelskirchi. Next base: position 123,766,859 of record NC_137276.1, on the reverse strand, counting down.
AAGGGACCAATAGAAAATGGAGATAACATAAACCTGAATTTGCTAGCACATGCTTTTAAAATCCACAGTACCTGTGATTTAAAAACTAACTTCAACAATTGCTGAGGTAATTCATTCCACTATCAGAGCACCTTAACATTTTTGAGATAAGGATCCCTTGAGAGGCTAATCTGAGCTCTCCTTCCTTGGAACATTCAGAAACCAGAATTTTAGATCCATTCTGTAGAAAGGAAGTAGTGATTTGAGTTCTATTGAAAAATATTATAAACTTGCTGAGTTTTAAAATATAAAACTCATCAGTTCAGTTCAGTTCAGTTCAGTCGCTCAGTCATGTTGGACTCTTTGTGACCCCATGAACCGCGGCACGCCAGGCCTCCCCGTCCATCATAAACTCCCGGAGTTTACCCAGGCCTCCCTGTCCATCACAAACTCCCAGAGTTTACCCAAACTCATGTTTATTGAGTCGGTGATGTCATCCAACCATCTCATCTTCTGTCCTCCCACCCTCAATCTTTCCCAGCATCAGGGTGGGATCATTTTCAAATGAGTCAGCTCTTTGCATCAGGTGACCAAAGTATTGGAGTTTCAGCTTCAACATCAGTCCTTCCAAAGAATATTCAGGACTGATTTCCTTTAGGATGCACTGGTTGGATCTCCTTTCAGTCCAAGGGACTCTCAAGAGTCTTCTCCAACAGCACAGTTCAAAAGCATCAATTCTTAGGTGCTCAGCTTTCTTTATAGTCCAACTCTTACATCCATACATAACTACTGGAAAAACCATAGCTTTGACTAGACAGACCTTTGTTGGCAAAGTAATGTCTCTGCTTTTAAATATGCTATCTAGGTTTGTCATAACTTTCCTTCCAAGGAGCAAGCGTCTTTTAATTTCATGGCTGCAGTCACCATCTGCAGTGATCCTAGAGCCCAGAAAAATAAAGTCAGCCACTGTTTCCACTGTTTGCCCATCTATTTGCCATGAAGTGATGGGACAGGATGCCATGATCTTAGTTTTCTGAAGGTTGAGCTTTAAGCCAACTTTTTCACTCTCCTCTTTCACTTTCATCAAGAGGCTTTTTAGTTCCTCTTCACTTTTTGCCATAAGGGTGGTGTCATCTGCATATCAGAGGTTATTGGTATTTCTCCTGGCAATCTTGATTCCAGCTTGTGCTTCTTCCAGCCCAGCATTTCTCATGATGCACTCTGCCTATAAGTTCAATAAGCAGGATGACAATATACAGCCTTGATGTACTTCTTTTCCTATTTGGAACCAGTCTGTTGTTCCATGTCCAGTTCTAACTGTTGCTTCCTGACCTGCATACAGGTTTCTCAAGAGGCAGGTCAGGTGGTCTGGTATGCCTCTCTCTTGAAGAATTTTCCACAGGTTATTGTGATCCACACAGTCAAGGCTTTGGCATAGTCAATAAAGCAGAAATAGATGATTTCTGGAACTCTTGCCTTTTCGATGATCCAGCAGATGTTGGCAATTTGATCTCTGGTTCCTTTGCCTTTTCTAAAACCAGCTTGAACATCTGGAAGGTCAAGGTTCATGTATTGCTGAAGCCTGGCTTGGAGAATTTTAAGCATTACTTTACTAGCGTGTGAGATGAGTGCAATTGTGCGGTAGTTTGAGCATTCTTTGACATTGCCTTTCTTTGGGATTGGAATGAAACTCACCTTTCCCAGTCCTGTGGCCACTGCTGAGTTTTCCAAATTTGCTTGCATATTGAGAGCAGCACTTTCACATTGTCATCTTTCAGGATTTGAAATAGTTCAGCTGGAATTCCATCACCTCCACTAGCTTTGTTCGTAGTGATGCTTCCTAAGGCCCACTTGACTTCACATTCCAGGATGTCTGGCTCTAGGTGAGTGATCACACTATCGTGATCTAGGTCATGAAGATCCTTTTTGTACAATTCTTCTGTGTATTCTTGCCACCTCTTCTTAATATCTTCCGCTTCTGTTAGGTCCCTACCATTTCTGTCCTTTATCGAGTCCATCTTTGCATGAAATGTTCCCTTGGTATCTCTAATTTTCTTGAAGAGATCTCTAGTTTTTCCCATTCTATTGTTTTCCTCTATTTCTTTGCATTGATTGCTGAGGAAAGCTTTCTTATCTCTCCTTGCTATTCTTTGGAACTCTGTATTCAGATGGGAATATCTTTCCTTATCTCCTTTGCTTTCATTTCCCATCTTTTCCCAGCTATTTGTAAGGCCTCCTCAGACAGCCATTTTGCTTTTTTGCATTTCTTTTTCTGGAGGATTGTCTTGATTCCTCTCTCCTTATACATGAGATGACCAAGTGGAAAATTTTTACCATCCCTCACCTAGAGCCAGACATTCTTGAATGTGAAGTCAGGTGGGCCTTAGAAAGCATCATTACAAAAAAAACTAGTGGAGGTGATGGAATTCCAGTTGAGCTATTTCAAATCCTGAAAGATGACAATGTGAAAGTGCTGCTCTCAATATGCAAGCAAATTTGGAAAACTCAGCAGTGGCCACAGGACTGGGAAAGGTGAGTTTCATTCCAATCCCAAAGAAAGGCAATGTCAAAGAATGTTCAAACTACCGCACAATTGCACTCATCTCACACGCTAGTAAAGTAATGCTTAAAATTCTCCAAGCCAGGCTTCAGCAATACATGAACCTTGACCTTCCAGATGTTCAAGCTGGTTTTAGAAAAGGCAAAGGAACCAGAGATCAAATTGCCAACATCTGCTGGATCATCGAAAAGGCAAGAGTTCCAGAAATCATCTATTTCTGCTTTATTGACTATGCCAAAGCCTTGACTGTGTGGATCACAATAACCTGTGGAAAATTCTTCAAGAGAGGGGCATACCAGACCACCTGACCTGCCTCTTGAGAAACCTGTATGCAGGTCAGGAAGCAACAGTTAGAACTGGACATGGAACAACAGACTGGTTCCAAATAGGAAAAGAAGTACATCAAGGCTGTATATTGTCATCCTGCTTATTGAACTTATAGGAAGAGCACATCATGAGAAACGCTGAGCTAGAAGAAAGGCAAGCTGGAATCAAAGTTGCCAGGAGAAATACCAATAACCTCAGATATGCAGAAGACACCACCCTTATGGCAGAAAGCGAAGAACTAAAGAGCCTCTTGATGAAAGTGAAAGAGGAGAGTGAAAAAGTTGGCTTAAAGCTCAACCTTCAGAAAACTAAGATCATGGCATCCTGTCCCATCACTTCATGGCAAATAGATGGGCAAACAGTGGAAACAGTGGCTGACTTTATTTTTCTGGGCTCTAAGATCACTGCAGATGGTGATTGCAGCCATGAAATTAAAAGACGCTTGCTCCTTGGAAAGAAAGTTATGATCAACCTAGATAGCATATTTAAAAGCAGAGACATTACTTTGCCAACAAAGGTCTGTCTAGTCAAGGCTATGGTTTTTCCAGTAGTCACATATGGATGTGAGAGTTGGACGATAAAGAAAGCTGAGTGCCGAAGAATTGATACTTTTGAACTGTGCTGTTGGAGAAGACTCTTGAGAGTCCCTTGGACTGAAAGGAAATCCAACCAGTCCATCCTAAGGGAGATCAGTCCTGGGTATTCATTGGAAGGACTGATGTTGAAGCTGAAACTCCAACACTTTGGCCACCTGATGTGAAGAGTTGACTCATTGGAAAAGGCCCTAATTCTGTGAACGATTGGGGGCAGGAGGAGAAGGGGATGACAGAGGATGAGATTGTTGGATGGCATCGTCGACTAGATGGACATGAGTTTGGGTGGAGTCCCGGAGCTGGTGATAGTGAAGGAGACCTGGCGTGCTGCAGTTCATGGGGTCGCAAAGAGTCAGACAAGACTGAGAGAGTGAACTGAACTATGTTAAGTGTGTGTTATGAAACTAGGGTCCACTTAATTTTGGATCCCTAGTAAATTGGAGTATTTCTTCTCTTAAGCCTTGGAGACAATCAATAGGAGAGTATGTTCACAATTAGCAAGTTGTCTTCAGAAAATGCCTTTATATGGGTGTGCCTTGTGTCACCAGGCTCAGTTTCTGAGAAAGAGTTACACAGGGTACAGCAACAGGCTGTAGATACACAGGTTTTAGATTTGTAAGAGCTTCCAATCTGAGGCCTAAAGGCCTTCTTTCCTTTCCTGGTGATCTAAACAGAACATGACCTCTTTGAAATGCTACCTTAATGTATCTCATTGCTTCTTCATCTTTGACATACAGGATTTTCTATGGGTGGAAGTAATGCTTCTACCTAATACAGAAAGAGCAAGCAAGAATAAGAATCTTGTCAGGATGGGTAAATTTCACATTTTGTCTGTAACTATGGTCTCTATGGGCTTCCCAGATGGGCTCAGTGGTAAAGAATTTGCCTGCCAATGCAGGAGATGTGGGTTTGGTCCCTGGTTTGGGAAGATCGCTTGCAGAAGCAAATGGCAACCCACTTCAGTATTCTTGCCTGGGAAATCCCATGACCAGAGGCACCTAGTGGGCTACAGTTCATGGGGTCACAAAGAGTTGGACCCTACCTAGAGACTAAACAACAACAGTGGTCTTATAATTCATTAGTCTTAATCCCAGAGCTAAAGGAAATTAAGATTCATCCAGTCTTTTTGCCATTGTGTCTCCATTAATTTCTTGGGTGGCTGAAATTTACTCTTGAGTAGTTTCTTCAAAAGAATTCAAAGGCACTATATATTCTAAGTTCCTGCAGGTTTAATTTGTTGTTTTCATTCTTACATAAGAATTTGGGAAGTTATAAAATCTCATCCTTTGAAAACACTGTAGGCATTACTCCACTGTCTTCCAGTGTTCCTATGGAAATTCTGGAGACTAGCCTGATGTTTTACCCCTTATCTGTAACTTGATTTTTATACTTGTCTTTTAAAGGACTCTTTTATTATCTTGGAAGTCAAGTGATTTTACTATTCTATAATAAAATTGGATATTCTGTATCCATTTTTCCCTTTGGAATATGCTGTGCTTTTTCTATCTCTGGATTTATGATGATAATTGGAACATTTTTTGCATTATATTTTTAAATAATTTCATGTGTGATTATTTTGAATCTCACCTATAGGGGAGTCATTTAAGTATATGTTTGATTCCATAATAATTATTTTTCCTGTAGTCCTCTTCAGCTCTTCACCCCCTCCCAGTTTTATTCAGAAATAATTGACATATATGAATGTGTAAGCATTAACATTATGCTTAATCGCTAAGTAGTGTATGACTCTTTTGCGACCCCATGGACTGCAGCCTGCCGGGTTCCTCTGTCCATGGGATTCTCCAGGAAGGATTCTGGTGTGGGTAGCCATTCCCTTCTCCTGATGATCTTTACAACCCAGGGATCAAACCTGGGTCTCCCACGTTTCAGGTGAATTCTTTTTATCATCTGAGCCACCAGGGAAGCCCTATGAGGTGATGGTCTGATGTGCAATCTACAGAGTAGGACCCCAGCCAGGGAGATCCCTCTATGTGCTTGACACTCAGAACAATAGAGAAGGACCCCAGGCAAGAGAGCCTTCTATGTGCCTGAATGGGCAGAACTAGGGAGAGAGACTGGTCAAAGAGGCCTTCTAATCGCCAGCTACCAGCGGCTCGAAAAAGCACTCTGATAGGACCATAACTCCTGCAGCGGAGGCAGTCCTGTGCCCCTGTATACTTGGAGCCACCAGGGTCCGCACAAGCCAAGTAGCTGCGCCACCTTCATGCTCAACCCTCACTGTGGCAGAGCTGCCACAGGCAAAAAAGTTTTGCGTCTAAGTGCACAGAGTAGCTTTGGTCGTGTCTGATTCTGCGATCCTATAGACTGTGGCCTATCAGGCTTCTCTGTCAGGGAGGGGGGTTCTCCAGGCAAGAATACTGGAGTGTACTGGCCAATACTTGTTGCCATACCCTTCTAGAGCACTAGTTTTCTTGCTGCCCTAGCCGCCATCTCTAGTGAGTATCTGGTGCTGCCAGAACCCCTGCGACACAAACAGCTGCACCACCTCCACACCTGGCCCTCACAGGGGCAAACCCAAGCCCTCCAGGGCAGACCCAGGAGCAAACCCCAGTGGACGACCCACATGCAGATGTGGAAATAAAACCACAATTGAAACCCAGGGGCAGTGTGACTAAGGAAGAAGACCCAAAACCTTCCCACCAACTGTACAAGCTGCAGATAAATCCACACAATCAACTAGCCAGACTCTGTGTCTGTGGAATATATAAAAGGTCATTGAGCGCTCCCACAAAAGAAAATGCACTAATTCTGACAGCTGTGGACATTTGAGGCAAGAACACACAGGAGTAGGGACAGATTAGAATCTGAGCTGCCCTTGGAGTAGGTCCAAAGACCAGCAGAGTATTGGAGGGCATCCTAGGGAGGTGAGGTGGACTGTGACTCCCAGCGAGGGAAAGGACTCTTGACCGCAGTGACTAAAGAAAAACATTTATCATTCTTATATTTTGACTTGTTCTGTAGATTCTTTTTGGATCCCCCCTCCTTTTTTCCCCCTCTGTTGTAGTTGGTGATTTTATTGCACTATGAAATCTAATGAAGCTTTGGAGCTTTTTATTTTATTATTGTTGTTGTAAACCTCTGCCTCTACGTTGCTGTTTTGCAGTTCTGTGGAGTTTTGCTTATTTTTTTTTTCTTTCTGTTTTTTTAATTTTTATTTTTTAAACCTATTATTATTTTTTCTACATTTATTCCTTTGTTTGTCTTCCCTGCTGTTCTTTGCCCCTTACAGTTAATCTTTAATGTATATAAATCTTCTTCATCTACCTCTATTTAACTTTGCATATCTATTCTTTCTTTTCTTTCTTTCCCTTCCTCTCAACATATTTGTTAGTTTTGTTTTCACTGCTTTATTCTCCACTTGGCACTTTGCTCTAGTTTTGTTTTCCAGTTTGTGATTTAGTTCGTTTTGTTCTTAATTGATAAATATAGTTTTTGATTTCCTTTGTTCACTGGGTCAATCTGCTGTACTTTATATTTGTTGGACTGTTTTGACTTTGTTCATGGGTGTATATGTATATGTGTATATTCAATTATTTTAATTATTATTTGTCTGATTTTGTAACTGCCATTTGTCTGGGGTTCATCTTTACTTTTCATTGTTTGGATATTTGTTTTAAGCTCACTTAATGCCATAGCAAACCACTTGTAGAATCTTTTTTCCTGACAAGATATTAAGTCCTGAGCCTTTGGAGTGGGAGCACTAACTCCAAGACCCTAGACTACCAGAGAACTAACCATAGGGAGTTTCAAATAGTGAGAACTCATACACAGTGTCCTCTTGTACTGGAATACAAGACCTAGCACCACTCAACCACCAGTAGCACCCTGTGCAGGCTGCCTCATCTAAACATCAAACAAAACAAAAATACAAACTAAATCATTAGCAGATAGGATTACCACCTCACTCAGCCTTGCCCATCAGAGGAAAAACAAACAAACAAACAAAAACTCAGCACAAATTTCACCCTATACAAAGCTTACACAAACCACTGGACCAAACTTAGAAGGGCGGAAACCAAAAGGAAGAAAGAATTCAACCTTGAAGCCTGGGAAAAGGAGACCTCAAACACAATAAGCTAAAAAAAAAAAAATAGTGAAAAGACAGAGAAATACTACATAAACGAAGGAACAAACTAGAAACACAGAAGTCCAAATAAATGAAGAGGAAATAGGCAAACTACCTGAAAAGAATTCAAAATAATGATAGTAAAGATGATCAAAAACCTTGAAAACAAAATGGAGAAAATGCAAGAATCAATTAACAAAAGACCTAGAAGAATTAAAGAATAAACATACAGAGACAAACAGCACAATTACTGAAATTAAAAATACTCTAGAAGGAATCAATAGCAGAATATCTGAAGCAGAAGAACGAATCAGTGAGCTAGAAGATAAAAAGGTGGAAATAACTCCTGAAGAGCAGAATCAAGTTAAAAAAATGAAAAGAACTGAGGATAGTCTCAGAGACCTCTGAGACTATATCAAATGCACCAACATTTGAATTATAGGGGTCCCAGAGGAAGAAGAGAAAAAGAAATGGTGTGAGAAGATTTTTGAAGAGATTATAGTTGAAAATTTCCCCAATATGGAAAATGAAATAGTCAATCAAGTCCAAGAGGCACAAAGAGTTCCATACAGGATAAACCCAAGGAGAAACACACCAAGACATATACTAATCAAACTAACAAAGACTAAACACAAAGAAAGAATATTAAAAGCAGCAAGGGAGAAGCAACAAGTAATATACAAGGGAAATCTCATACACTTAACAGCTGATCTTTCAGCAGAAACTCTGCAGGCCAGAAGGGAATGGCAGGATATATTTAAAGTACTGAAAGGGAAAAATCTACAACCAAGATTACAGTACCTGGCAAGGATTTCATTCAAAATTGATGGAGAAATAAAAAGCTTTTCACACAAGCAAAAGTTAAGAGAATTCAGTACCACTAAACCAGCTTTAGAATAAATGTTAAATTTACATAGTTAAGGAATACAAGAAAAGAAAAAAGATCTACAAAATCAACCCCAAATAATTAAGAAAATGGCAATAGGAACATATATATCAATAATTACTTTAAATGTAAATGAATTAAATGCTCCAACCAAAAGACACAGACTGACTGAATGGAAACAAAAGCAAGACCCATATATATACTGTCTACAAGAGACCCACTTCAGACCTCAAGACACATATAGACTGAAAATCAGAGGATGGAAAAATATATTCCATGCAAATGGTAAAGAAAAGAAAGCTGGAGTAACAATCCTCATATCAGACAAAATAGACCTTAAAATGAAGAAGATTACAAGAGATAAAGAAGGTCACTACATAATCATCAAGAGGTCGATCCAAGAGGAAAACATAACAATTGTAAATATCTATGCATTCAACTTAGGAGCACCTCAATACATAAGACAAACACTAACAAACATAAAAGGACAAAATGACAGTAACACAATAACAGTAGGAGACTTTAACACCCCACTCACACCAATGGACAGATCATCAAAATAGAAAATTAATAAGGAAACACAAGTCTTAAGTGATACATTAGATGAGATGGATCTCATTGATATCTTCAGGACATTCCATCCAAATGCAGAAGAATACACATTCTTCTCAAGTGCACATGGAACATTCTCCAGGAATGACCACATCTTGGATCACAAATCAAACTTCAGTACATTTAAGAAAATTGAAATTGTATCAAGCATCTTCTCTGACCACAACCCTATGAGACTAGATATCAATTACAAGAAAAAACTGTAAGAAACACAAATACATGGAGATTAAACAACACAATTCTAAATAACTAACAGGTTACTGAAGAAACCAAAAGGGAAATAAAAAAAAATTCTGGAAACAAGTGACAATGAAAATACGACATCTCAAAACCTATGGGATGCAGCAAAAGCGGTTCTAAGATGGAGGTATATAGCAATACAATCCTACCTCAAGAAACAAGAAAAACACTGAATAGACAACCTAACTTTACACCTGAAACAACTGAAAAAATAACAACAACAACCCCCCACAATTAGTAGAAGGAAAAAAGTCATAAAGATCTGAGCAGAAATAAATGAAAAAGAAATGAAAGAAACAATAGTAAAGATTAATAAAACTAAAGCTGGTTCTTTGAGAAGATAAACAAAATTGACAAGCCTTTAGCCAGACTCATCAAGAAAACAAAAGGGAAGAATCAAATCAACAAAATTAGAAATGCAAAAGGAGAGGTTACATCAGACAATGCAGAAATACAATGAATATAAGAGATTATTATGAAAAACTATACAGCAATAAAATGGATAACCTGGAAGAAATGGATAGATTCTTAGAAAAGTTCAATCTTCCAAGACTGAACCAGGAAGAAATATAAATTATGAACAATCCAATTACAAGCACTGAAATTGAACTGTGATCAAAAATCTCCAAAAAAACAATAGCCCAGGACCAAATGGCTTTACAGGAGAATTCTATGAAATATTTAGGGAAGAGCTAATGCCTATTCTTCTAAAACTCTTTCAAAAAATTGCAGAGAAAGGAACACTTCAAACTCATTCTATGAAGCCATCATCACTCTGGTACTAAAAACCAGACAAAGAAAACACATACAAAAAAACCTACAGAACAATATCACTGATGAACATAAATGCAAAAATCCTCAATAAAATTTTAGCAAATAGAATTCAGCAACACATCAAAAAGCTCATACACCATAATCAAGTTGGGTTTATTCCAGGAATGCAAGGATTGTTCAATATATGCAAATCAATCAATGTGATACACCATACTAACAAACTGAAAGATAAAAACCATATGATAAGCTCAATAGAGGCAGAAAAAGCCTTTAACAAAATCCAACATCTATTTATGATTAAAACTCTTCAAAAAATGGTCATAGAAGGAACCTACCTCAACCTACTAAAGGCCATATATGATAAGCCTACAGCAAACATCATTCTCAATGGTGAAAAACTGAAAGCATTCCCCCTAAGATCAAGAACAAGACAAGAGTGTCCACTTTCACCATTATTATTCAACATAGTTATGGAAGTCCTAGCTACAGCAATCAGAAAAGAAAAGGAAATAAAATGAATCCAGATCAGAAAAGCAGAAGTAAAGCTCTCACTGTTTGCAGATGACATGATATTGTACATAGAAAACCCTAAAGATAGTATCAGAAAACTACTAGAACTAATCATTGAATTTAGCAAAGTTGCAGGATACAAAATCAATACACAGAAGTCACTTGCATTTCTATATACTAACAATGAAAAATCATAAAGGGAAATTAAGGAATCAATCCCATTCACCATTACAACAAAAAGAATTAAATATCTAGGAATAAACTTACATAAGGAGACAAAAGAACTGTACACAGAAAATTTTAAGACACTAATGAAAGAAATCAAAGACGACATAAACAGATGGAGAGATATTCCATGCTTCTGGGTAGGAAGAATCAATATTGTGAAAATGATTATATTACCAAATGCAGTCTACAGATTCAATGCAATCCCTATCAAATTACCAATGACATTTTTCACAGAACTAACAACAAAAAAATTCACAATTCATATGGAAACACAAAAAACCCTGAATAGCCAAAAAAGTCTTGAGAAAGAAGAATAGAGCTGAAGGAATCAACCTTCCTGACTTCAGATTATACTACAAAGCTACAGTCATCAAGACAGTATGGTACTGGCACAAAAACAGAAATATAGACCAATGGAACAAGATAGAAAGCCCAGAAATAAACCCATGCACCTATGGGTACCTTATTTTTGACAAAGCAGGCAAAACTATTCAATGGGGCAAAGACAGCCTTTTCAATAAATGGTGCTGGGAGAACTGGACAGCTACATGTATACATGTAAAAGAATGAAATTAGAACACTTTCTGACACAATACACAAAGATAAACTCAAAATGGATTAAAGACCTAAATGTAAGACCAGAAACTATACAACTCTTAGAGGATAATGTAGGCGGAACAGTCGATGACATAAATCAAAACAAGATCCTCTATAACCCACCTCCTAGAGTAATGGAAATAAAACCAAAAGTAAACAAGTGGAACCTGATTAAACTTCAAAGCTTTTGCACAGCAAAGGAAACTATAAGCAAGGTGAAAAGACAACCCTCAAAATGGGAAGAAATAATAGCAAATGAAACAACTGACAAAGGATTAATTCCCTAAATATACAAGCAGCTCATACAACTCAATGCCAGAAAAACAAGCAACCCAATCAAAGAGTGGGGAAAAGCCCTAAATAGACATTTCTCCAAAGAAGATATACATATGGCTAACAAACACATGAAAAGATGCTCAACATCACTCATTATGAGATAAATGCAAATCAAAACTACAATGAGATATCATCTCACACGTGTCAGAATGGCCACCATCAAAAAGTCTGCAAACAATAAATCCTGGAGAGGGTGTGGAAAAAGGGAACACTTGCACTGTTGGTAGGAATGTAAACTGATGCAGCCACTATGGAAGATGGTATGGAGATTCCTTAAAAAACCAGGAGTAAAATCACCATACGACCTAGCAATCCCACTCTTAGGCATGTACCCTGTAGAAACCAAAATTGAAAAAGACACAGGTATCCCATTGCTCACTGGAGCACAGTTTACAATAGCTAAAACATGGAAGCAACCTAGATGTCCATTGACAGATGAATGGATAAAGAATTTGTGGTACAAATACACAGTGGAATATTACTCAGCCATAAAAAGGAACACATTTGAGTCAGTTCTGATGAGGTGGAAGAATGTAGAACCTATTTTATAGAGTGAAGTGAATCTGAAAAAGATAAATATCATATTCTAATGCATATATATGGGATCTAGAAAAATAGTACTAAAGAATTTATTTACAGGGCAGCAATGGAGAAACAGACATAGAGAATAGACTTATGGACATGGGGAGAGGGGAGGAGAGGGTGAGATGTATAGAAAGAGTAACATGGAAACTTACATTACCATATGTAAAATAGGTAGCCAACGGGAATTTGCTGTATGGCTCAAGAAACTCAAACAGGGGGCTCTGTGTCAATCCAGAGAAGTGGGAAGGGGCAGGAGATGGGAGGGAAGTTCAAAAGGGAGGTAATATATGTGTACCTATGGCTGATTCATGTTGAGGTTTGACCAAAAAAACACAACAAAATTCTGTAAAGCAGTTTTCCTTCAATAAAAAAATAAATTAATAAAAATTAGAAAAAAACCCTCAAGATTCAGAAAACTAAGATCATGGAATCTGGTCCCAAAACTTCATGGCAAATGGATAGGGAAACAATGAAAACAGTGAGAGACTTTAATTTTTTGGGCTCCAAAATCACTGCAGATGGTGGCTGCAGCCATGAAATTAAAAGACACTTGCTCCTTGGAGGAAAAGCTATGACCAACATAGACAGGATTTTAAAAAGCAGAGGCATTAATTTGCTGACAAAGGTCCATCTAGTCAAAGCTATGGCTTTTCCAGTAGTCATGTATGGATGTGAGAGTTGGACTGTAAAGAAAGCTGAGTGCCAAAGAATTGATGCTTTTGAACTGTGGTGTTGGAGAAGACTCTTGAGAGTCCCTTGGACTGCAAGGAGATCCAACCAGTGAATACTAAAGGAAATAAATCCAGAATATTCATTGGAAAGGCTGATATTGAAGCTAAAACTCCAATACTTTGGCCACCTGATGCAAAGAACTGACTCATTGGAAAAGACCCTGATGCTGGGAAAGATTGAAGGTGGGAGGAGAAAGGGATGCCAGAGGATGAGATGGTTGGATGGCATCACCAACTCGATGGACATGATTTTCAGCAAGCTCTGGGAGTTGGTGATGGACAGGGAGGCCTGGTGTGTTGCAGTCCATGGGGTCACAAAGAGTTGGACACGACGGAGCGACTGAACTGAACTGATCCTTCCTCATCCTCTGATCCAAATTTTATCATAGTTGAAATTATATCAATAATTACTGTTTCCATCATTATAACAATGTAAATATTTTTCACTGCAAAACCTCTTAGAATACTATGATTACATGTTCTTTATTTTTATTTTTTTAAGTTGAAGTATAATCGACCTACAACACTACGTTAGAACCAGATGTACAACATAGTGATTCGATATTTCTGTACATTAAAAATTGATCACAATAAGTCTAATTACAATCTGTCACCAACAAGGTTATTTTGATAGTACTGACTATATTCCCCATGCTGTATATTTTATCCCCATGATTCATTTATTTGTACCTCTGTACCTCTTAGTCTCCCTCACCAATTCCCCTCCTCCTTAGCAACCACCTATTTGTTCTCTGTATCTCCAACTCTTTCTGCTTTGTTATGTTTATTCATTTGTTTTGTTTTTTAGACTTCACATGTAAGTGAAATCACATGACATTTGTTTTCTCTGCTTGATTCATTTTACTTTACATTCTCAGGGCCTATCCATGATATTGTAAATGGTAACATTTCATTATCTTTTATGTTTGGGTAATATTCCATTGAATATATATACTACCACTTAATTCATTCATCTATTAATGGACACTTTGGCTGTTTCCATATCTTGGCTATTGTAAATAATGCTGTGATGGACATTGGGGTGCATTTATGTTTTTGAATTAGCATTTTCATTTTTTTCAGATATGTACCCAGGAGCGAGGGCTCTCAGGCTGGTGCCAACCTGCTGGTGAGAAGATCCAGGACCTTGAGCAGCTGGCTGTAAGGCCCACGGAGTGCAGGATTCATGTGGGCCCACTGGTGGGTCGGTAAGCCTCCAGTGCTGATAGGCTACAGGGAAGACTGAAATGGTACCCACCAACACTAGAATCTTTGAGATAGAATGAGCTCCACAAAATGGCTGCCACTAGCCTCTATGTCCCCAGGGAGAGTTCCAGCTGTCCTACCTAGGCTGAGTAGCCTGATGTGGCACGCAGACCCCTGACTGTTGGGGAGAACCTCTGCAGTTGTGATTATCCTCCCATTTGTGGGTTGCCTACCTCAGATTATGGGTTGTGACTCTATCACATTTCTGCTCCTCCCATGTCTCTTTGTGATTCTTTCCTTATATCTTTAATTGTGGAAAATCAGGTCGTTCTCATTGATGGCTGCTCTGTTGGTGTCATTTAGTCATTAGGTCATGACTCTTGTCAGACTTAGTCGGACTCATGTCTGACTCTTTTGGGACTCCATGGACTGTAGCCCACTAGGCACCTCTGTCCATGAAATTCTCCAGGCAAGGCTACTGGAGTGGGTTGCCATTTCCTCCTCTAGGGGATCCTCCCAATCCAGGAATTGAACCCACATCTTCTGCATTGACAGGCAGATCCTTTACCACTCTGCCAGCTGGGAAGCCCCAGCTGCTCTATAAACAATGGTAATTTTGTGTGCCCATGGGAGGAGGTGAGTTCAGTCTTTTGATTCTGCCATCTTGGCCCAAGTATCTCTTCTTTAACTCTTTAATTCCATTTCTTTTTTCTTATTGTTCTTAATGATATACTTCCTTATAGGGAGTATAACAACATAACTTTCATTTTTGTTATAGCTTTATATAGCTACCAATTCTTCAAGTGTTTTTAATTTATGACATTATTTTTGTTCATCTGCTCTGTGGCAAGCTTATTTTGGTGTGTGCTCTTTGCTATTTGCTTTTCCTGTTTCCTCCTTCATGTTATGTTATATTTGGTAAGAACCAATGCTGATTAGTTACTGATGGTACCTTATCTTTGAATGTGGTTTTCATCCTTTACCTGTACCAGTAATTTATAGGAGGTTCATTACAGGACTGGACAGTTTATAGTGCTATGGGGAGCTCTTTTCTCCATTCAACGTAAGCGAGCAGCTGTAGGGATGTCTCCATTTATATCATTATCTTTTGCTCTGCCTCATGAACTAAATGCTTCCTGGAAATATGGCATGTCACTGAGATTCTTTGTTCAGTCTTACTCACCGTGATTTTTTGTTGCCATATTAGTTCATGGAAGTTCCCACAGTTAACCCACACATTCTGATGTTTCAGTCGAGAGATGTTGACTTGAGTTATTCATGCTGGAAATTCTGCCAAGTTAGTCTGAGATCTGCAGCCACAGGCATCCATCTTCCCTGTTTACCTCCCATTGTTTTACTTTCTCCAAACTTGGAAGTCCTAATTCATATCATATCATTGTTATTCTGATTCACAGATGCATCTCCCATAATTATTAAAAGCAATTTTTTTTTGTTTCTTGTTCTCTTTATTTTCTAGGATAGCACCATCTTTTACACTAGCAGCATAAAAACGTGATTTTTACAAACAATGTTGAAGGATTACTCAAAAGCATTGGAAAACCTTCATAAATATGAATTAATTGCTCATTATAAATAACACTCTTTCTCCTTTTTAAAACATAAGACTCCTGTGATAGGAAATGTCACAAAGTATACTTATGAAACAAAAGCTCCCATGTAACAACCCAAATCCATTTGTTCATTTAATAAAGAAAAATTACAGCTGGAAAGTATTGAAGTGATTATGAAACTGAAACAAAGTAATTACATTAGTAATCTTGACTAAAATGGCTAACAATGGGTGAAACGTCTCAATAATTAACTGTACTAGACCTAGATGTCCCTAGTACTTATAAAGATTCTTAGTTACAAAGGGCTTTATTCTGATAGTGTAGATTCCTCACAAATCTTTTATAATGAAATGGTGATAAACATTCAAATTTTACAGAAAGGGAAACAAAGTAGATTTTCCCCTACCAGCATCAGGGACATGTCCATGAGTATTTGAAACATAAATATACAAAGAGAAAAATGGAGAGGTTTTTAGACACAAGTCTATGTTTTCAGAGGAAGAATCTGTCTGCATTACAAACACCTCATTACATTGTGAGGATGAGCCTATAGGCGGCTTAGAGACCATGCCTTCCAGGTTCCTGTGGTCAGAGCTCTGGTTTAATTCAAATTCCTGCTCAGCCTAGTGGGAAGGACAGGGCTGCCTACTTCAGTGCTTATTGTACATTTAGAAGAGGTCATGAAGGTGAAATATATTGTGTACTATAACATTAAAAATAACATGATTATGCTTGAAATTATTGTTTAGTTCCACTTTCGGATAATCAGGAATTACAATTTTACCATACCAGTCTAGGGATAATCAATCTAGTTTTAAAGGGACTAAAATATATTTGGTGAAGTTAAAATACATGTTTTTTTAAAAAAAATCAAACATCTTTATAAAAGGATATCCAATTGACTGACTAAATTTTCAAAATAAAATCTTTGCTAGTGTTCACCCAGCATTCAGTCCTCTTCATGGTTATTAACAATTGGTTTATGATTTTATTTTTGTCCCTCATAATTTTACACCATATGTAATTTTACCTCTCCAAATTTTTCAGATTCAATATGTTACTTATGCTTTAGAAAGGTTACTAATATAACTTGTCTAAAATTGTCAGATATCTTTTCATTCTAAAAATAATTTTTTTTAGGCTCTACAGTAGCTCTCTTGCTTTTTCGATGATCCAGCAGATGTTGGCAATTTGATCTCTGGCTCCTCTGCCTTTTCAAAATCCAGCTTGAACATCTGGAAGTTCACAGTTCACATACTGTTGAAGCCTGGCTTGGAGAATTTTGAGCATTACTTTGCTAGCATGTGAGATGAGTGCAATTGTATGGTAGTTTGAACATTCTTTGGCATTGCCTTTTTTTTAGATTGGAATGAAGCTGACATTTTCCAGTCCTGTGGCCACTGCTGAGTTTTCCAAATTTGCTGAGATATTGAATACAGCACTTTCACAGCATCATCTTTTAGGATTTGAAATAGCTCAACTCGAATTCCATCACCTCTATTAACTTTGTTCGTAGTGATGCTTTCTAAGGCCCACTTGACTTCACATTCCAGGATATCTGTCTCTAGGTGAGTGATAATACCATCGTGATTATCTGGGTCATGAAGATCTTTTTTGTACAGTTCTTCTGTGTATTCTTGCCACCTCTTCTTAATATCTTCTGCTTCTGTTAGGTCCATACCATTTCTGTCCTTTATTGAGCCCATCTTTGCATGAAATGTTCCCTTGGTATCTGTAATTTTCTTGAAGAGATCTCTAATCTTTCCCATTCTATTATTTTCCTCTATTTCTTTGCATTGATTGCTGAGGAAGGCTTTCTTCTCTCTCCTTGCTATTCTTTGGAGCTCTGCATTCAAATGGGTATATCTTTCCTTTTCTCCTTTGCTTTTTGCTTCTCTTCTTTTCCCTGCTATTTGTAAGGCCTCCTCAGACAGCCATTTTGCTTTTTTGCATTTTTTTTTCTTGGAGATGGTCTCGATCCCTGTCTCCTGTACAATCTCACAAACCTCCATCCATAGTGCATCAGGCACTCTGTCTATCAGATCTAGTCCCTTAAATCTATTTCTCATTTCCACTGTATAATCATAAGGGATTTTATTTAGGTCATAACTGAATGGTCTATTGGTTTTCCCCACTTTCTTCAATTTAAGTCTGAATTTGGCAATAAGGAGTTCATGATCTGAGCCACAGTCGGCTCCTGGTCTTGTTTTTGCTGACTGTATGGAGCTTCTCCACTTTGGCTGCAAAAAATGTAATCAACTTGATTTCAGTATTGACCAAACTTGTATGTCCACGTGTAGAGTCTTCTCTTGTGTTGTTGTAAGAGGGTATTTGCTATGACTAGTGCGTTCTCTTGGCAAAACTCTATTAGCCTTTGCCCTGTTTCATTCTGTACTCCAAGGCCAAATTTGCCTGTTATTCCAGGTGTTTCTTGACTTCCTACTTTTGCATTCCAGTCCCCTTTAATGAAAAGAACATCTTTTTTAGGTGTTAGTTCTAAAAGGTCTTCTAGGTCTTCATAGAACTGTTCAACTTCAGCTTCTTCAGCATTACTGGTTGGGGCATAGACTTGGACTACCATGATATTGAATGGTTTGCCTTGAAAATGAACAGAGATCATTCTGTCATTTTTGAGATTGCATCCAACTACTGCATTTTGGACTCTTTTGTTGACTATGAGGGCTACTCTATTTCTTCTAAGGGATTCTTGCCCAAATAGTAGATACAATGGTCATCTGAATTAAATTCACCCATTGCACTGTATTTTAGTTTATTGATTCCTAAAATGTCAATATTCACTGTTGCCATATTCTGCTTGACCACTTCCAATTAATTTGATTCATGGACCTAACATTCCACGTTCCTTAGCAATATCGTTCTTTACAGCATCGGACTTTACTTCCATCACCAGTCACATCCACAACTGGGTATTGTTTTTGCTTTGGCTCCATCCCTTCATTCTTTCTGGAGTTATTTCTCCACTGATCTCCAGTAGCATATTGGGCACCTACTGACCTGGGGAGTTCATCTTTTAGTGTCCTAACTTTTTGGCTTTTCATACTGTTCATGGGGTTCTCAAGGCAAGAATACTGAAGTGGTTTGCCATTCCCTCCTCCAGTGGACTATGCCAAAGCCTTTGACTGTGTGGATCACAATAAACTGTGGAGAATTCTGATAGAGCTGGGAATACCAGACCACCTGACCTGCCTCTTGAGAAATCTATTTGCAAGTCCAGAAGCAATGGTTAGAATGGGACATGGAACAACAGACTTGTTCCAAATAGGAAAAGGAGTATGTCAAGGCTGTATATTGTCACCTTGTTTATTTAACTTATATGCAGTGTACATCATGAGAAACACTGGGCTGGATGAAGCACAAGCTAGAATGAAGATTGCTGGGAGAAATATCAATAACCTCAGATATGCAGATGACACCACCGTTATGGCAGAAAGTGAAGAACTAAAGAGCCTCTTGATGAAGTGAAAGAGAAGAGTGAAAAAGTTGGCTTAAAGCTCAACATTCAGAAAACTAAGATCATGGCATCCATTCCCATCACTTCATGGCAGATAGATGGGCAAACAGTGGAAACAGTGGCTGACTTTATTTTGGGGGGCTCCAAAATCACTGCAGATGGTGATTGCAGCCATGAAATTAAAAGGCACTTGCTCCTTGGAAGGAAAGTTATGACCAACCTAGACAGCATATTTAAAAGCAGAGACATTACTTTGCCAACAAAGGTCCGTCTAGTCATGGCTATGGTTTTGCCAGTAGCCGTGTATGAATGTGAGAGTTAGACTGTAAAGAAAGCTGAGTGCCGAAGAATTGATGCTTTTGAACTGTGCTGTTGGAGGAGACTCTTGAGAGTCCCTTGGACTGCAAGGAGATCCAACCAGTCTGTCCTAAAGGAGATCAGTCCTGGGTGTTCATTGGAAGGTCTGATGTTGAAGCTGAGACCCCAATACTTTGGCCACCTCATGCGAAGAGTTGACTCATTGGAAAAGACCCTGATGATGGGAAAGATTGAGCGCCGGAGGAGAAGGGGACGACAGAGGATGAGATGGTTGGATGGCATCACCGACTCGATGGACATGAGTTTGGGTAAACTCCGGGAGTTGGTGATGGACACGGAGGCCTGGCGTGCTGCGGTTCATGGGGTTGCAAAGAGTCGGACATGACTGAGCAATTGAACTGAACTGAACTGAATACAGTAGCTCAATAATACTTTTGATAAGATAGAGATTAAAAGGGACTAAGAAAGTTTCTATATTTAATAACAACAAAAGAGCTCCCAACTATTTATATGTGAGGTCTATATATTTCAAGAATACTTTATCGTTCCCATTTTTGAAGTTCACGTTTCCTGACCTTACTGTGACAAGGTTTTATTTTCTATTTTTACTCTTTCTTTGTAATCTGCCCTACTTTACCATGTTTTTTGGTCTGTATGCTCTTCAGAGCCCTTTAACCAGCCTCAGCTATCATCCACAAGACTAGAAGAGAAAGCACCTACCAATTATTTTTACTTCCATAGCACTTAGCGTAGTGTTAATTTAAAGAAAGTGCCTTATAGACATATACAAGCTTTTGATTACTTGATCATAGTTTTTCCAGTGATCAAAAGCATTTAATGGGTTCATATTTCTGATAATTTTACATCCACCAATGATTGCATCCTCCTTTTTATCCCTCTCTATTTATACTTATTTTTTCATTGTGTACCCCATTTTTTAGACAGTTTTACCTCATCACAGCCTCTTACAGTCTTCTAAAATCTCTGAGACCAATTTTGTTAACAAAATTATGTTTTATACACTGTTGTTTCTTTTTTCTGGTCTTATTCACACTTGTAAAAAATACCATAGTGGTATTAGGGTAAAAATAAATTAACAAATCTGTATTCTTCTAAGAACTCTAGCCCCTTTTTGATTCCTCACATGTGTTCAGTAGGTTGCCTTAAATGCCTATGCATCCCTTTTCTTCTTTTTCCGTCTATGTGTGGCAGTGACAGCTCCTACTGCTGCTGACTCCAAAGCAAAAATTTTGCTGATCACGCCCAGTAAAGATTTCAGGGCTGTTCCAGGTCTTTCCTGAGATGACTGAAGCTCACGTCAAGGGTCTTGCTGTGTGTGCTAAGTACACTCTCTTGCATCCTGATGAGCAATTTCCTATTATTGCAGCAGTGACTGGCCCTATCTCCCATTGCTGCAGAAACTGGAACCATTATGGTGACCACCTTGCACGTGAAGTCTGATGTTTACTCTTTTAGGTTTTACTCTGTCTTTTATCGCCACTCCTTAGCCATAGAAACCAGGCAATAGTCTGTACACTTCAGTCTTTTTTAAAGGGCAAATGGAGTAATAATAATCAGACTGCTCGGAACCACCCTGATAATTGGCCCATTTCCAGTCTATATCCTTGTCAGAGTATAAATATACTGAAAGACTAATAGCTTAAAAGTAATTCTCTCTTTAAAAAAACCCTACTATTGAAGCAAGAAGAAGTTGTAAAAATCAGTAATTTGCCATTCAATTCTCAAAACAAGTGATAAAGTAGCATTTTCCCCAATTATTTTTCTATATACATCTCCTATTTATTTAGGATATAGGGTAAAAGTCAAAGCATTTACCTCCTTTAAGGCTCATCTATACCTAATAAAGAATTCTGAAAACAGGGACTCTCTTATATATGGTGATGAGGACCTTTGCTCTCAGATATAGATACTTATTTGAAAAGCATTAATATGAACACAGCATTACCGTGTGTTTAGTACTTTATTAGTTAAAACAATTGTGGTTACTGGATTGATGTAAATGCCTTCACATATATGAAAAAGAAAGCTAGGTAACTGGATTGCTCTAAATGCCTTCACATATATGAAAAAGAAAGCTAGGTAACTGTTCTCCATGGATTGCCAGGTAGAGGGAAAGGAGAGGGAATTCCAACACCAGGAAGAGAATGCTGATCAAGTGCTCATAATACTGTAAGTTGAGGAACATACACAAAATTCCAAGGAAAGACATTTAACTCTTTCTTGTTTACTTTTCTTTAAGAATTAGATCATCATCATCTGCCTCGGGTTTCAACAAACAGTCACCCCTGGACTAAACTTACATCACCATGTGTAAAATAGATAACCAGTGGGAATTTGCTGTCTGACTCAGGGAACTCAAGCTGTGTAACAATATAGAGGGGTGCAATGGGGAGGGAAGTGGGAGGGAGGTTCAAGAAGGAAGAGACATATGTATCCCTGTGGCTTATTCATGTTGATATTTGACAGAAAACAAAATTCTGTAAAGCAATTATCCTTCAATAAAAAAATAAATAAATAAAAAGAAAAAAGACAATTTTCAGAGCTTTTCTGCTTAAGCTGTCTATGGTTACTAACGTACCCAAAAGCTATGGAGACAGGGATGCTTTTGCAGCCTTTTACCTCAGACTGGGACTTGAACCCACATGACTGGGACTTGAACCCAGTCAAAACCCACAGTACCTGATTTCAGGACCCAGTGAAGCATAAGTTCTTGATGTCTCATCACAGAAAGAATTCAGTGAGAGACAGTAATAGGTAAGAAGTGGATTTATTCAGAAACAGATAGAAGCACACTCCACAGACAGAGTGTGGGCCAATGCAGAGGGCGAATGCAGCTGCAAAATTTGGTGTGGTTTGTTTTTATAGGCTGGGTAATTTCATATGCTAATGAGTGGGAGGGTTACTCTGACTATTTTTGGGAAGGGGTGGAGATTTCCAGGATTTGGGCCACTGCCCACTCCATCGTCTTTTAACAGTGCATTGGAACTGTCATGGCACCTCTGGGTGTGTCATTTCACTTGTTGATTGAGGATTAAGGTCTAGTCTTGTCTACCTTCTTGGTCCCATTTGATTCTAATCAGTTTATGTTGTGTCCTTGGGCTATGTCATTCTATCAAAAGTTGTGTCCTGCCACTTTCCCTCCTAATACACTTTGAGTAATGGCTCATGCCAACACTTTTCACTAGTAGCAGTAATTCCTAAGATGCGTAAGATCCAGGAACAGTTATGGCTAAGGCATAGTCTTTTATATTTTTAACTATGTAATTACAGAATGTTACATTTTATGCCTTTTGAGATTTCTAGTCCAGTGTTTAGTAAAAGTGTGGCAATTTACTAAGGTGTATGTATAATGTTAGAATGCTAATCCATATAGAAATTATCTTCTGATCAAGGTAGTTTGAAAAATTCTGTATTAAACAAAGCTAAGTGGATTTCCTTATCATAGGGCTTTTCAGAGTTTTATTATGCTAATTATTTTAAGACTGACCAAGAGAAGGATTTTACGGTTTAGGAGTTTATGTCAGCTACGTGTAATAGAAACCCAATTACACTGGCTTAACTAAAGGGAGATTTTTTTTTTTTTAAACCATCCACATTAAAAAGAAGCCCAATGTAGGCAGTCCAGGGCTGACTCAGTGTTTCCATTAAGTCATCATGTTCTGAGCTTCTTCTATCTTTCTGCTCAACCGATGTTGTTGGGTGATTTTCCACCTCAAGTTCAGGAAGAATCCTACATCTCCAGGCATTGTATTACAATCGCTTTCTGAGGTGCCTCACCTTAGTAGATTTTTACTTAAATTTCATGCCAGAACTAGATTACATGCTTTCTGGAAGTCTGATGCCTGTGGAAGTGAGATTTTAAATCAGGAACACTGTCACTCTGAACAAAATCAGGATTTCATTGGCAAGGAAGTTGGGGAAGAATGGATATTGGGAGGCAAAAAACATTGTTTGTCATTAAGCATTCTCTAACTTGTTATTAATAGTCCCCTTATCCAACTCCTTTTTTTTTAACAGACTATCAGGACATATGGAGCATACTGATTCTAGTCTCTTTAGATACACATTAAAAAAACCTGAAACCTAATTATGCTTAAGTCCACATGTTTCTATTGTTTTATTTTTAGTACAATTATAAAAAATTTGAAGTGAAAGTCCAAGATAATAAAAATGTTTCTTTGTTTCAAAAATTCTAAAGCATTTCTTTGAGATGTTATACTGTTAGCCACTTTAGGCCTCTCTTTACCCTGTTTCACAATTCAGATTTTAAAAATTATCTTAGCATTTATTTTCATTTGCAAATTGAGAGGTTTAGTTATTGAGATCATCATAAAAAGGACCAATTTTAGAACTTCAAGCAGACACTTTTAATGTGGGCCATTTGTCTCTGATATCAATTTTATCTGATTACTTTACTGCATATGCATGCTACAAGTGACAGATAGCTTTAATATCACCATGATTAATAGAATATTTTTCTTAGGCTCTCCTGCAGAGAAGAGTCTCATGATGAAATATTGATAGAGTTCTTTCAAGAACAGCAAAATTGTTGCAATACTTCACAAAATCTTTAAAACTAAGACTGTATATTCCCTGACTAAATAGGTAAGTTATTTTATAGCTGAAGATGCAAATATTATACTGATTTTGTTATGTAAAAAATCATCTCATGAGATTTTCATGTTTACTATAAAGGAATCTTTCCAATGACTTTTGTCCTCTTGAACTTAGATTATATTTGACTGAGTAATATTAAATTTGTCAATAACATCAATTTGAAAGTCAGAAACTTAGAAATATATATTAAAAATCACAGTGTCTGTACTAAATTGAAAAAAGAACAATGAATAATTAAAATCTTGAGAATATTCAGTAGAAACAAACAGGGTACACTTTACATAAGGAAGAGGAAACAGATTTTGATAAAGAACATAAGGTGGGTCATTTACAAATATGTGTACATAGTGAAGGAAAGTTCTTAGATCAAGGAAGATAGGCAACAGTAATATAGAAATACAGTACTTGTGAATTGACTCATTGGAAAAGACCCTAATGCTGGGAAGGATTGGGGGCAGAAGGAGAAGGGGACGTCAGAGGATGAGATGGTTGGATGGCATCACCGACTCGATGGACATGGGCTTGGGTAAACTCCGGGAGTTGGTGATGGACAGGGAAGCCTGGCGTGCTGCGATTCATGGGGTTGCAAAGAGTCAGACACGACTGAGCGACTGAACTGAACTGAACTGTGTAGTCTACTGTTTTACTCAGTCCCTGCCTGAACTTCCCCTGGATTCCCATAGGCATTGTATTGCTCATTGACATTGGGCTTGACCACATTACTAGTTTTGGCTAATGGAATATGAATAGATGCATGACTGAACATGCTTTTGAAGATTGGCTATATCCCTCTGTGAGCATCTGCCTTCTGTCATGAGAATAGCACACTCCAGACAGTGGCTATTCATTAGCAGGGTACTTAGAGTGTGAAGACACACAGAGCTAAGTCAAGATAACTGATCTGCAGCTGATTAGTGCCTTCATGAAAGTGGGCAAGAGATAAATGTTTGTTTCTGTAAACCACTGAGATTTGGGAAATGTTTGTTGCAACATCATAAGCTGACTAGTAAATCTGTCAATAATACAGGGCTGGAATACCTTAACATGTAAATGGATGCACAATGTCAAAAACATTGGTTAGTTCTCTTGTTGCTCAGCGCTACCTAGATCGCTTCTGGTACTATTTCTTCATTTTTCTATGTAATTTGTCTTTATTCTCGCAAGGAAAATATTAAGGAAAATATACTTAGAAAGTGAAAGAACAAGTATGCTGTAGAATCATACATTCATATATTTAAAAAAAAAAATTTATTGAGAGAAAACTATTGCCAGGCTCTGTTCCACACACCAGAGAAGGTAGCAGTGAACAAAAATACTAAGTCCATGTTTTTCTGGAAGGTTAAGTTCTAGTTAGTTTAAGGTTGAATTAATTAACCTTAATTTATCAGTAATCAGTGGTATGAAGAAAAACAAGGCAAGGTATAGGAACTACAAGAGACTGTGGGCAAGCAGAACTAACTGAAAATGTAGTATTTGTTGTTGTTCAGTTGCTAAGTTGTGTCTGACTCTTTGCGACACCATGAACTGTAGCGCTCCAAGCTTCTCTGTCCTCCGCCATCTCCTGGAGTTTGCTCAAGCTCATGTCCATTGAGTTGGTAATACTATCTGTATTACCATCTCATCTTCTACCACTCCCTTCTCCTTTTGCCTTCAATCTTTCCCAGCATCAGGGTGTTTTGTACAAAGCATCTAATGCAATGGAAGTAACTGGACTTCATCATCAGTTAGAGCTGAGGCTGACCCACAGCCCCAGCACTTATTAGCTGAGTCACTGACTGTAGCTATGCTACCTTACCCTTCTGATGCTGGGTTTTTGTTTTTTGATAGTAAAAAGATAATTGCAAATTCCTTAAAATATTTAAAGGGATCAGCACAATATTTAGCATGTAGTAGGTCTTCAATAATTGGCAGGTCTCATTAAAGGCATTAATAGTGAGGAATGGCCTAGGAGCACAGGACCAAGTACTACTTTTACTCTGAGATGGGATTGGGGGCTTTGGTCATGTCGGGTCCACAAAAGGAGCTTGCACAATGTCTTACAGAGTTTTTATGAGGTGACAGGGCAAGCAACCAAGAAACCAAAGTCTTCATGTCATGAAATAGATAACAGAACACAGCAGTCGAGATCTGGGGCTATGAGTCCAGAAGTCCTGCAGCCCCCAGAGCCTGAGGAAACATCAAGTATGAAGAGGGAGGAAACTTCAGCTGGGGTTTGAATGAACTGCTGCTTTCCCTGACTTTAGTTGCCTTTATTGGCCTGATCTACATGGACGATTTGATAAACATCCTCTTTCTCTAGCCTAGGACATCACTGCTCTAATTCCTCTTTTTTCCAAAGACATAGCATAAGAGAGTAAAAATGGCCACTAATTGGATTCAGAAGATCTGGATTCACATCTTGACTTTATAATTATCTTATCAATAGTTCTTTTTTCGTCTAAGATTACATCATGTAACTATATCAAGAATTATGTAATAATAATGTATATTTTAAAACTTGTGAACTGGAAAAGCCCAGTTCAAACATCTTTACCACTCAAGAATAAAAGTTCATTCACTTGTTTATTTATTCACTCACATCCTCACTCACTACACACTTGTGAACTGGAGTAAAACATGATTCTTACTTTGAAAGATCTTTTCAGTACACACTTAAAAGGTGTGGTGCAGCACCATGCCTAACATTGTTTATTATAAGAGAAAAAGAAAACAGGTTGTGAGTGTAGTATGACTGGATTGTGAATATTCCCGCCTCGTTTTCTCCTTCATTGGTACACTAAGCTCCGTTCCTTCTCCCCCTACGCCTCTCCTCCTATTCCAAAGCGAGAGTAAATTTTAAAAGGTAGAAGATACTTGTGTGCAAACTTGAGGAACCAGTTTTTCTTCTTTTGGAGATTTGGTAGATGGAGAATGGAGAAGTGGAAGGAGAAGCCAGGCAGTGCTCAAAGAGGAAGGATGGACAGGAAGGACAAGGAGAACCTCTTGCTCTTGCTATCCCCATGGCAATGCCAGCAAGCAATAGTTCTAGGCACTTGTAAGACGCCTGAAGAGAGGGCAAGGATCTACACGTAGGAACCGAGGCCGGAAAGTAGATCAAGACTCCTTGAATAAAAGTGGAACTGAACAGCTACTGAACATATCATCACTTTTATACAAAATTCACTCTTTTCTGTTTCTTTTTTCTTCTTCTTTTTTAAAATCTTTTTTTTTTTTGCCTCTATCTTTTCTTTTTCTGCAAAGACTTTTCTGTTACTCTCACCTAAATGAGAAACTGTGTCCACATATACATTATTTTAAATATGGGTATGGTAAAAATAAAATAAGTTTTAAACTTTGGCCTGCTTTCAAGAATCCTCTTTGAGAGACTTTGTGTCAAAGAGGAATGATTACTTCAACTTTCTGTTTTAAGTATTTACTAAGATTGTTACAATTTATATAAACATTTTCTTTCTAAGACACAAGTTTAGCAACAAAGTTATCAGTTAAATAATGTCAACAACCATAAAATATATTTTCTAAAAAGGAACTTGGTTAATAACCATAAACATCATTGCTTCTGTGTGGATTAAACCCAAATAATAACTCTCCCTCCAATCTATCTTATGGACATCTCCCACTTTCAGCTGCTCGTGGGAAATTCACATTTGGGGATCCCACTAGTAGCAAACATTTAATTTGTTTTGAGCTAAATTCACTTCCCTTCCAAAATGTGATCCTTATTCTGGGCTTTCTCAGAAACTTATACTCAGAACCTTAGAATTATTTTTAATTAGCATCTTTTCCTTTTCATCCATCACTAGTATCCTCATCTTATTCTACTTGCAGTACTTGGAATTACAGGAGTCCCTCCCTAGGCTCTGATAACATAATGCTATGGCATTATTCATCTCTCTTGGGAAGAATAAGTTATGACTAATAACCAAGTTGCAAAAAGACCCCTGTGCCCTTTTCCATTCATTTCCCACAAGATAAGTTATACATACTGTAACAAGAATAGAAGATACATTATATATATTGCAAATTCCTGTGAGAAATCTTTGTTTGGTCAATTATATATATTTGCTACTTGAAGTTTATTTTAGAGAATAGAAAAATATCTCATCTTTTGGAATGCGAATTAGGTTAAGGATGTTGTGACTTGATGTCATCATTGAACCTGCCTCAGATGAGCTAAGAATGGTAACTGGATGTCACTTGGGGTCCTTGGTTTCTGTACCAGGGAAGGTAATAGAACAAGTTAGAATTTATCTCCTCATTGGAATAAGTGCTTGGTAATTCCACTGAAGCCTGTCTGTGAGATGCAGCCAAAACCTTCTTTCTATATTTGCTCAAGGAAACCAGATGAGGTCAGGTATCTGGGCTTCTTGGACTTGGAAGAAACAGCACATTTGCTGGAGGAATGTAAGCAGTGCATGTAATATCTGGTTATTGCTTAAGATTTTCTCGATTAGATATTAAAGAAGTAGTATAATATTTTAAATGGTCTCTTTGTCTCAATATCATAAAACTTTTGTCCCATTGTAATGGAACTATACTAAGCAAAGCCTGACCAGAGAAATGTCAGACTCTAATTTTTGTAAATCCTCAGACAATAAAAGGGCTCAGGACCTTAGTTTGTAAATACGCTATATGACCACGGGAGCATTATACGTAGAGGAAGCATCACTGAGTGGCTGTTCTGAGCCCTGGGCTCAGAGAACCTTAAAGAGACTTTAAATCGTTAGTTCAGTCAACAGTAAAGTATGATTCTCCATCATGCTTACTTATTACCATTTGCATGTAAGTCTCTTTGTCTGCTTGCAGCTCAACCATCTTCTGTCTATTGTCTTTCTCATGAACCTATACAGGCCATAGTAACAGAGATCATGTCTGTCTGGTTCATGGATGTACTCTAGTCCTCAGCAGTTTCAGGCACATCAGACAGTGCCCAGTAAACACATAGTGATGCAGTAAATAGGTGACTGAATGTATCTACAGTGTTATTAAAAACCAAATTATGCCACAGGAAGTACATTTTTAGATCCTCAAACCAATAAGGGATATGCAACACAAGACTTTGGATTAACTCACACTTAGCTCAAGAAAATACTGGTGGGATAGCCTTTCTTAAAGCAACAAACTTATGTTTGCCAAGCATCAGTGTTTAGCAAACCCAAACAGAAGGTTTTAATAGATTCTGAATTTGGAAGGATCTCTTTTCCACTCCCACTTATTAGTATTTATTGTATATAATAAATTACAGTTAATTAAACTGTTGAAAATATCCTGCAGCATGTTTTACTTTTATCAGTAACAATAAACTTAATGAGTACATCTGGTCCTAATCTGAATATATATATTATTATGTCAATAGTCTAACTCTTACTTATCTTCTAGTACAAAATGCACTATTTTTTAAAAATTTATTTTGCTTCAATTTGTTGCTCTTTAGAAAATGTACATACAGAATTGGTGCATTCTGGACTGTCTTTCTTTAGAAACAAGAGGAAAAAAAATCCAATCCCGTACAGTGATTAATGGATGAGGGTAACAATCATATTCCTGTCAGAAAAAAGAAAGAACAGTAAAAGTCTGACAACTGAACTTTGAGATTGTGTCTAAAGTCCCATTTAG
Organism: Giraffa tippelskirchi; assembly: GCF_054371585.1. NCBI lineage: Eukaryota > Metazoa > Chordata > Mammalia > Artiodactyla > Giraffidae > Giraffa > Giraffa tippelskirchi. The sequence goes on along the minus strand of NC_137276.1, from coordinate 123,736,996 downwards.
AGGGAAACAGTAAAACACAAGGTTAACAAACAGACATCAGAGAATGAGGGCAAAGTCTAAATAAAGCATCCTACAGGACTTAAAAAGGAGAACTTTAAAAAGTACAATAGCCTATGATGTAGTTCAATCTAAAGAAAAATGACATGTCACCACGAGACATCAGCTAGAGCTTGTTTTCCCACTGAATGCTTCCCAGTGACCGCACTTTGCAGAACAGCACTCAGCTACCTACATTAATGACTTTTTACCATATTGTTCCATCATTAGAGGATGATAAAGTTTCCTCTGTGATTTGAGAAAGCAGAGTTCTGACTGCAAAATTTACTATTGGAAAAGGGAGTCTTAAAAGGAAAGTTCCATTTCTCTCAAACTTTTTTTTTATAGAAGAAGCAGGAATATTATCTAATAATTGACAGAACCATCAACTTTAGAATCAGCTGACTTCATATGACAGACAAAAAAAGAGAGTGAAAAATACATAACAAGATGAGGGATGAGAGAAGTTTTTTTTTTTTTGGTTAACCTTTGAGAGAGTCAATTCCTAGGCAGGTTGGTAAGAAGTCTGGGGTCTCTGAGGAGGAGAAAGGGGTCTGTGGCTCTTAAGGAGGAGATAGGGGTCTGGAGTTCTCAAGGAGGAGAAAAGGACAAACTTTTTTTTCTTTTAGCCCAGAGCTGGTGATTACACAACAAAACAACTCAGCTTAAACTCTGTACTAAAGATTATATAATAATGTATCCTGCTTGAGGACGTGTTTCTCTTCTTGAGAGCCTTCTGACTAATCCGGTTATCTTCAAATGTATATTGTGAGAATGAGTCTGGTAAGATCTTTACAACCTTGAGACATTCTTTTGATTTACTGTAATAACCAACTGAAAAAGTATATAGCTCCCTTGCTTAAACTAGCGAGTGGGGCACTCTCTGTCCCCCTTCTGATGTCTATGTCAGAAGCTTCCGCTGTCCCTTTTTATACGTTACTAAAACTCTGCTACACAAAAGCTCTTGAGAGATCAAGCTTGTTCCCTCCTTCCAAAGCTAAATCTTCAGAGATCATGAATCCAAACTGTTCACTGTAAGCTATCACCATGTCCAACTCTCCTCTCTTGCTTGCCAAGAAAATAGGAGATGGAAAAGTTAAATACTCAATACTTGCATAACTCTTGTAACTAGAGGGTGGCTGTATGTCATAGTTTTAGTTAACAAAATCTAAATAAAATTCTTCTGGGGGGACTTCAGGAAAGGATATGTTTTTGGTAGCTCAGCTGGTAAAAAAATATCTACCTGCAATGCAGGAGACCCCAGTAAGATCCAATCTCTGGTTCAGGAAGATCCCCTGTAGAAGGAAAGAGCTACCCACTCCAGTATTCTTGCCTAGAGAATCCCATGGACAGAGGAGCCTGGCAGGCTACAGTCCATGGGGTTGCAAAGAGTCAGATGTGACTCTCATGTTTTTTCCTAAAAAAAGTATCAGTTATTAGCAGCCCCTGGCAGTATCCTAACCCCACTCTTTCTGCCATAAATTTAAATGTGTAGCCTGAAGCTATAAAAGTCATTCTGCAATCTTGGGGAAAGGCTGGGTGCTACCCTGACATTGTTGAACCACTAAATCAAGGTCAGAAGCTGTCTAACTCCAGACTTTTCATTAGATGAAGATAAATTCTATTTTTCAAAGCGACTGTTCTCTTTTACATGCAACCGAACATATTTCTACCTTTACACAAGAATAGATATGAATCAAGACCTTTAATAGTGATTTTCAACATTTCCATGGAAATTCAACTGTACAGTTATTGATTCCTTACTATTCAGCAAATTCCAAAAATTTTAGTGTAGTTCCAAAAGTTTTAGTGTCATTTCAAATTTTAATATTATTACACATGCGTATGCATATATATAAATGCTGCAAACTAATAAATAGGAAAACTTAAAAGCTTAATTATTTTCATCTGTATTTATTTGATTTTATTAAATGAAATGGATCAAATTTATTTAAAATGAAATATATTTTGAATAAATATATTTTAAATTAATTTTCAGACAATCTTTGCCAACTTAATTTGGAAGGACTAGAGCAAAAAATTAAAATTAAAAGTTTAGGACTTCCTAACTTAAAAGTTAGGACTCTACGCTTCCATTGTTGGGGGTATGGGTTCAATGCCTCCTTAGGGAACTAAGATCCTACATGCCAAGACATGTGATGCCCTCCCAAAAAAATGTTTAAAAATCTGTTGATCAAGTGTTAGAAATAAATATGTATATATGAAGTTGAAATTTAATTAATATTTCAAATGATACTTCCTGTTAGTGTCATTTAATAGAGGAAAACAATAGAATGCGAAAGACTAGAGATCTCTTCAAGAAAATTAGAGATACCAAAGGAACATTTCATGCAAAGATGGGCTCAATAAAGGACAGAAATTGTAGGGACCTAACAGAAGCAGAAGATATTAAGAAGAGGTGGCAAGAATACACAGAAGAACTGTACAAAAAAGATCTTCATGACCCAGATAATCACAATGATGTGATCACTCACCTAGAGCTGGACATCCTGGAATGTGAAGTCAAGTGGGCCTTAGGAAGCATCACTACGAACAAAGCTAGTGGAGGTGATGGAATTCCAGTTGAGCTGTTTCAAATCCTAAAAGATGATGCTGTGAAAGTGCTGCTCTCAATATACAAGCAAATTTGGAAAACTCAGCAGTGGCCACAGGACTGGAAAAAGTCAGTTTTCATTCCAATCCCAAAGAAAGGCAATGTCAAAGAATGCTCAAACTACCGCACAATTGCTCTCATCTCACATGCTAGTAAAGTAATGCTCAAAACTCTCCAAGCCAGGCTTCAGCAATACGTGAACCGTGAACTTCCAGATGTTCAAGCTGGTTTTAGAAAAGGCAGAGTTACCAGAGATCAAATTGCCAACATCTGCTGGATCATCGAAAAAGCAAGAGAGTTCCAGAAAAACATCTATTTCTGCTTTATTGACTATGCCAAAGCCTTTGACTGTGTGGATCACAATAAACTGTGGAAAATTCTTCAAGAGATGGGCATACCAGACCACCTGACCTGTCTCTTGAGAAACCTGTATGCAGGTCAGGAAGCAACAGTTAGAACTGGACATGGAACAACAGACTGGTTCCAAATAGGAAAAGGAGTACGTCAAGGCTGTATATTGTCACACTGCTTATTGAACTTATATGCAGAGTACATCATGAGAAATGCTGGGCTGGATAAACACAAGCTGGAATCAAGATTGCTGGGAGAAATATCAATAAGCTCAGATATGCAGATGACACCACCGTTATGGCAGAAAGTGAAGAAGAACTAAAGAGCCTCTTGATGAAAGTGAAAGAGGAGAGTGAAAATGTTGGCTTAAAACTCAACATTCAGAAAACTAAGATCATGGCATCCTGTCCCATCACTTTATGGCAAATAGATGGACAAACAGTGGAAACAGTGGCTGACTTTATTTTCCTGGGCTCCAAAATCACTGCTGATGGTGATTGCAGCCATGAAATTAAAAGATGCTTACTCCTTGGAAGGAAAATTATGACCAACCTAGACAGCATATTAAAAAGCAGAGACATTCTTTACCAACAAAGGTCTGCCTAGTCAAGGCTATGGTTTTTCCAATAGTCATGTATGGATGTGAGATTTGGACTATAAAGAAAGCTGAGTCCCGAAGAATTGATGCTTTTGAACTGTGGTGTTGGAGAAGACTCTTGAGAGTCCCTTGGACTGCAAAGAGATCCAACCAGTCCATCCTAAAGGAGATCAGTCCTGGGTGTTCATTGGAAGGACTGATATTGAAGCTGAAACTCCAATAATTTGGCCACCTCATGCCAAGAGTTGACTCATTGGAAAAGACCCTGATGCTGGGAAAGATTGAGAGCAGGAGGATAAGGGGACGACAGAGCATGAGATGGTTGGTTGGCATCACCGACTCAATGGACATGGGTTTGGGTGGACTCCGGGAGTTGATGATGGACAGGGAGGCCTGGCGTGCTCCGGTTCATGGGGTCAAATAGTCAGACACGACTGAGTGACTGAACTGAACTGAAGTGAAACTTCTAAAGTTATTAAAGCTTAAAACTTAATTGTGAGTTTTAGAACTTGCATACCATGAATTGTGGTAAGCACTGGGATAAAAAGCAAATGAGACATGGTACCCAAGGTTAAGAAGCTCATAAATGTTCTCCATCCTCCTGCACATTAAATTACAACAGAAGTTAAAAAATGACAATGCACAGTCCTCAGCCCACACCCCTGGATTCTGGGTTCATTGATCTAGGTTGGGGCTTAAGCATTAGCATTTTTTAGTCTTCTGTGATTCTAATGTCCAGTCAGAATTGAGAACCATTCATCTAGTGAGTTACATTCATATTCACTTCCAAATAAACCTAGGTAAACAAGCTTTCTATAAGGAGGGCTAGTTTATGAAGTAGAATAGTGCAGAATGTGTTTAGTAAGCCTTAAGGTTATAGGAGGTAGCAGTCATCCTTTACCTCAGGACCTCAAAATGATAATTAACTATCATGTTTGGAATTTCCATAACAATTTTGCTCATGATTTTTCTAGGTGGACAATGGGTCGCCCTTTTCTGTTTAAGTTCTTGTTTAAACCATTCTGAGATGCAGTGGATCACAAATTGCTCTACACAGTGCTGTCCATAATAAGCCCTCTCTTTAACGAGTGATGACTGGCTGTCCTGAGAGATGCAGCCTTGTTACTGGCTTACTTCTTACCAAGAAATTTGCTCCTTGCCTTCCTAAGCTGGAACGCAAGAGAGTGATGAATTAAGGATTTCTATTAATAGTATTTCATTTATTTGAAATGGTTTCCTATATTGCTTTAAGTTCTTGGGAAAAGAATCTAAAGGCACAGACTAAAAGTCCTTCTATATAATCTTCTTCTCAAGCTATTTAGAAATTAATAGGAGATGTGCAGTGGTGGTGATGATAAGTAGATACATTACTATTCACTTGTTTTATGTGAGGAGAGTTGTTCATGCAACAAATATTCATTAAGCAATTACTTCATGCCAAATATCTTTCCAGATACTGGGAACACACAAATGAATAGCACAGAAGAGGTCCTTTTTGCTGGAAGCTTACAATCTAATGGGAGAATTCTATTTTGTTAGACTATTTTTGTTGAAATATATTATTTCTCTCTGAAGCATATTTTTACAGAGTCCTTCTGGACTTTTTTATGAGTAGTTTTTTAAAATAACTTTTTTATTTCAAGACAAAACAGGTGTGTTTTGTTTTTGAGGCAGAGTTGACCATACCATTATTTAAAAATAAATAAAAATACAGATAGCAACAAACGAGGTAAAGTTTAGAGTAAAAGCTTCATAATCCCAGAATTAACTATGGATGATCTTTTGACATATTTTCCAGACATTTTTCCATACACATAAACAGAAATTTAAGAAAACAGAACCATATGTCTATAAAGTAGGTAAAGACATTTATAATTTAAAAAGTATAGTCAGTAACCCAGTTGTGCTATTTTGATACAAACAGAGCATACTACAAACACTATTTTTGAAAAATCTCTAAGGCAATATCCTTGTCAGAAGGAACAGAAATTGACACAGGTTACTTTCAAAACTGAGAATTTGTTTTAAGAGTTCATCTTAACAATGAAGGACTGGAAATTCTTCCAGAACACAGAACAGCCAGACTTCCCGGTGATGGTACTAGTGTTTAGGAATTGGGAGATCTTGCAGGTTTCATACTAATTTTAAGATCAGGTAATTCTGACCCTTCTTCAGCTTCAGGTTCTCTTCTTTTGGATCTCCCCTCACTGCCCCACTAATGTGACTCAGCTTCACCTGTTGTCTTATACTGCTTGCTGCTTCAAACTCAATTATTCTTCCCTCTAACCCTATGCCTATTTTAACAACCCCCATGCAACCTGACTTGCTATAATGTTACCAATTCAACATTATTCCTCAGATGCACACATAGACACACATCAATGAAATCCCAGTGAAAACATTCCAGCACAACAGATAGACTATAAGTTCATTTGAGCACATTTACATATATTTGTATTTCCTCATGATTTGACTATTTATGTGTTTTCAGCCAATGAAAGCTACTTGTACATATGGTACTTTACACTCTTGGCCAATGACTTTTCTTCATCACACTCCCCTCGTCATCAGAGATAAGTGAATTCTGCAATATGTAGTTTCCAACTCTTGGTCTTTATTTCTAATATATATTTCAGTGCTTATATTGGATCTATTACAAAAACTAAAGCAAAAAAAAGGGGAGAGAGAAAGTATGCTAAAAAATAAAGTGAAAGTTTGGTTACTGCTTGAAATGCTTTTAAGAAAAGTACATATAATCTGGCATTAGGTGTGGGTGGGTAGAAGTCCTTTCATTTTAGCAACTACATCTTGTCAGAGAAACTCCAGGTAATTACGGCTGAAGGCAAGTCATGATGTCAGGTGATTGTCAATGTTTTATATAAGTGACCCTCCTAAAACAGACTGAACCAGTAGTCTTCAAACTGAAGAGTAGTTATGTCTGGAGGGTACCCAGAGACTTTATAGAGACTTGGATAGTTTTTAAGGGAATTCATTTTCCAGAGTCTTAACTTCCACAGATACAGTTTCCTGAGACTGATCTGCCTAGGTAATGTCAAGATGTTCTTTTACTATCCTAAGTGTCCTATTTTACTCCCACCCAAAGGGATACAAAAGCCTTCAGGTTTCAAATAACAGGGACACTTAAAAGAATGGTATCTTTAAGTCTTCTTTAACAAGACACCATGAGATAAAGGTTATCTTATTCTTTTTTTTATTCAGTCATTGCGGTAAGCAAGGATGGTCCCCAAGATGCCCAACCCTGAAGAACAACACTGTATAATCATCTCCCCTGGAGAATGGGTATCTGTACTAGGAAAATCACCCCCAGGATTATATTACAGTGTATAAAAATATCTTAACACACCAGATGGAGAGGTTCTTCTGTTGGTCTTGAGGAAACAAGTTGCCACATCCTGAGAGGGCTTGTGAGAGCAACATGGACCAAGGAATTGTGGGGGCTTTAGGAGCCAAGAGCCAGTAACCAAGTATTAATACCAAAGTTGTAAGGAACTGAATTCTGCCAATAACCACCTTGGAAGAGGACCTGGAACTCAGAAAAGAATGCTACCTGGCTGACATCTAATGAGATTCCTGAAGTCTTGTGAGACCTTTAACAGAGGCCCCAGTTAAGCCAGCCAGGACTTCTGACCCAAGGAAACTGAGACAATAAATGCCTGTTCTTAGTTACTACTTTTGTAGTAGTTTTTTATGCAGCAAAGAAAACCAATCGGCTATTGTTTAGTGGCTAAGTCATGTTCGACTCTTTGCAACCTCTTGGACTGCAGCACGCCAGGCTACTCTGTCCTCCAATACCTACTGTAGTTGCTCAAATTCATGTCCATTGAGTCAGTGATGATATCTAACCATCTCATCCTCTGCCATTCCCTTCTCCTTTTGCCTTCAACCTTTCCCAGCATCAAGGTCTTTTCCAATGAGTTGGCTCTTTGGATCAGGTGGCCAAAGTATTGGAGCTTCAACTTCAGCATCAATCCTTCCAAAGAATATTCAGGGTTGATTTCATTTAGGATTGGCTGCTTTGATCTCCTTGCTGTCCGAGGGACTCTCAAGAGTCTTCTCTAGCACCACAATTTGAAAGCATCAATTCTTTGGTGCTCAGCCTTTTTTATGGTCCAACTCTCACAGCTGTACATGACTACTGGAAGAGACAGCTTTGACTATATGGACTTTTGCTGGCAAAGTGATAACTCTGGTTTTTAATATGCTGTCTAGATTTGTCATGGCTTTCCTTCCAAAGAACAAGCGTATTTAAATTTCATGGCTGCAGTCATCATCCGCAGTGATTTTGGAGCCCAAGAAAATAAAATCTGTCACTGTTGCTGCTACTTTTTTCACCTTCTATTTGCCATAAAGTAATGGGATCAGATGCCAAGATCTTAATTTTTTAATGTTGAGTTTCAAGCCAGCTTTTTCACTCTCCTTTTTCACCCTCATCAAGAGGCTCTGTAGTTCCTCTTCATTTTCTGCCATTAGAGAGGTATCATCTGTATATCTGAGGCTGTTGATATTTCTCTGGGCAATCTTGATTTCAGCTTGTGATTCATCCAGCCTGGCATTCCACACGATGTATTCTGCATAGAAGTTACATAAGCAGAGTGACAATATACAGCCTTGTTGTACTCCTTTCCCAATTTTGAACCAGTCTGTTGTTCCATGTCTTGTTCTAACTGTTGCTTCTTGAACTGCATACAGGTTTCTCAGGAAACAGGTAAGGTGGTCTGATATTCCCATCCCTTTAAGAATTTTCCACAGTTTGTTTTGATTCACACAGACAAAGGCTTTAGCATAGTCAATGAAGCAGAAGTAGATGTTTTTCTGAAATTCCCTTGCTTTCTCCAAGATCGAAGGAGTTTTAGAAATTTGATCTCTGGTTCCTCTGCCTTTTCTAAATCCAGCCTGTACATCTGGAATTTCTCAGTTCACATACTGCTGAAGCCTTGCTTGAAGGATTTTGAGCAGAACCTTGCTAGATGTGAAATGAGTGCGATTATATGGTAGTTTGAATATCCTTTGGCATTGCCAATGCAATGCAAAGAAAACCAATGCAATCATTCAAAAACTGTTTACTGAGCACATACTATATTCCAGACACTGAGACAGAGTCTTTAATGATACTCCAAAATCTTCAACCTCATAAGACTTGTTTTTTGGTGGATAGGATAATCATAAACAAATTTAAAATATAAAATATCTAGCATATTTGTGATAGTTGTTAGAGAGAAAAAAATCAAGTAGGAAAATGGAAGATGACTTGTGGGAAGGGGAGGAGTGGATGGAGAGGGTTATTGAAAGTTTAGCTTCACCTATAAGGGGAAAGGTCTTGTAAGAAGGAAAGTAACTGGCAATGTTCATAGAAGAGAGAAAACAGGTGTCCATGCTCTCAGAGACCAGGTAGAGGGTTGGTAGGCACATGGACCATGTGGTTTGCCAAATCAGGATGGAGAATAGGAGATAAGGTTAGAAAGGGCAAAAGAGATCAGATCATGCAGAGCTTTGAGGGTGTTTGGGGGCTTTTATTCTGAGTGACACGGTAAGCCAAGGGAGATTTTAAGCAGGGGAATGATATGACTTGACTTTTCATTGAACAAACTCATGGTATCTCATGGTGGTTGAAATAATATAATGTGGTATAGGTGATAATAATGTGGTATAGATTGAGAGGGGGCAAGAAGGGAAGCAGGGACACCTGTTAAGATCATGTTGTAATAATCCAGGCAATTCATGGATTCGTGGCTGGATCAAGGTGGTGGCAGTGGAGAGAAGTTGTTAAGTTTGAATATTTTCTTTCTTTTCTAGAAAACTGAAGACAGATATGGTTGATATAGAATTAAAATCTCCTTTTGTTCCCCCTACCTATTTATGTAAAGAAGGTTTCTCAGAATTTATAGCTCTAAAAAATGAACACATAGAATAGAATAGATGCTAAAACCTAACAAATAAAATGTATCCATGGATACCTGAACTTATTAAAACCCTCCAGCTTAATGAGTGCCCTCATTAAGTGGCACTTCTTTTTGTGTTCAATATTTTTTTCAAAACGTTTGACACAGTTTCATCATTTATATGGTAATAATGCTAGTAATAAAACTCAGTTAACAAATGTGTTCTTAACATGTGAAGCCTTATAGCCACAAGAATGAAAAATTAATTTCAATTTATAAAATGTTTTGCAGAAAAGATCGAGAGGGTGGTTAATAACAGGACTTTACAATAAATATATTTACTAGGAGTCCTGCATTAAGCTAAACAGCTATTGGGAAGTGAAATGGAAATTTTAGTACAATGTAAGGAACAATGAAGGTTTTCATCTCTTTAAGAAAAATGTGATGGTTAATTTTTTTAATGGGTAAAAGTGAGCATGAAATCACTATGGTAGTGACATTCTGTTAGAGCCATTCAAGCTGGGTTGCCCCAAACTTTAGTAGTACCTGAACCATGGGAACAAATGGAGGCCCACTTACTACATGCTTAAATATTTAAGAGTTACAAGTCAACCAAACAACTGTAAAGGAAAATATGACCTATTTCACCTTGAAAAATGTACTGTCAATGTGACAGAAAATTAAATGTGTAAAATTTTGGTTTTTACGAATCTCAAAATTGGCAAAATGTTAATGAATACTGAATTTGTTTATAATGAATGTGTTTGGATGCTGTGTTGTAGAATTAGCTGTGTTTGGACATACGAAAAAATAAAAATATACCTACTATATAAATTGACATATGTTCTTCCATTGATTTCATTTTTGTCTGCATTTCATGAATAATTTATTATGTTGTGTTAACCAAATTTTTCACATAATTTGCAGTTTATTGGGAGAAGGCAATGGCACCCCACTCCAGTACTCTTGCCTGGAAAATCCCATGGACGGAGGAGCCTGGTAGGCTATAGTCCATGGGGTCGCTAAGAGTCGGACATGACTGAGCGACTTCACTTTAACTTTTCCCTTTCATGCACTGGAGAAGGAAATGGCAACCCACTCCAGTATTCTTGCCTGGAGAATCCTAGGGATGGCGGAGCCTGGTGGGCTGCCGTCTATAGGGTCGCACAGAGTCGGACACGACTGAAGCGACTTAGCAGCAGCAGCAGCTTAAAAATAAAACGTAGTTATAAACAAAGTGCACAAAACTTAAAAATACATTTATAAAGAATTATATAAATGTAAAAACAGTATTTTTTCATGCTTTTGAAGTTATTTTGACTAAAATATTCAAAACTGTTAATTAAAATTAGGCATAGTATAAATCATAAACAATGAATGTCAAACTTTTACATCAAAATTAATTTTTGAACACTGAATTATATATTATTAAATACATTTATAAAAGAAAATTATTTGCAATTTTACTGTTCAATTTCTATCTAATTGCTAGTGCAAAAATTATGGTCTGCATGTTCCTATATGCAAAGATAAGGGTAATCTGACTTATTTATTATTGATAAATAAGCCCCAGCTACTATTTTGAATATGCAAGTGTTTCAAATATTACTTTAATCACAAATCAAAAAGAGGCAAGAAAATGGGCATTTGACCCTATGAGGAAATATTCCTTTGTTCTTTCAAGAATATGTTGCATGTGATCCATTAGCATGGGGATATGATCAGTTAATTAATTTGTCTTTCTCTTACTTAAGAATTTTGCCTACTCAAATCTGCCATGCCCTCCAAAGCAGTGTCTGACTCAGGCATCAATGACAGCACATCCTCTGAACTTCCATGACATTGAGATGCGGTTTCTTTCTGTCCAGAATACTAGGCCATGAGATGTGCAAAAGCAACTCCCTGGGGCTTGAGTGGTGTATTTATATATCCAGAGTTATAGGCCTTTTTATGTGTATGTAAATGCCAGTAATATAGAGCCCTGGGTTTTTGTTTTTTTTTTAATGAGTTTGTATGCTGTGCCTTTGTGGTGTGCAGTGTTTTTCTTGCTCACGTCTAAGATTCTACTTCATTTTTAAAGGTACTAGGGTACTATCATCTTTAATTGGGCAGGGACAAATCCTAGGAGGCAATATATAAGAAATGAGTGCTATACTAGAAAAAGACCAGAAAAGATTAATGCTTAATAGATATTACTATTTGATGAGCGTGATATCAACCACAGAGCAACAAAGTAGCTGCAGAAACCTTATGGTCATATTACAAATGGTCCCCAGAAATGAGAGTATTTCAACTGATTTTTCAGCAGAATTCTTTCTGATGAGTGCAAAATAATGAACTGTTAAGTGTGTGGTCTCTGGAATCAGACTGCCTGGGTTCTTAGCCAGCGCTATCACTTACTAGCTGTGTGACCTTGGGTGAGCTATTTAGCCAGTCTGTCTCTCAGAATACACATCCATACAGGAGGAATAGTAACAGTAACCACCTAGTAGGATTATGAAGACTAAATGAGAGAATCACTATTCGTCACCAACTGAGCCTGATACATATTAAAAACTTAAGAACACTAGGTAGTATTTTGAATAAAAAGCTTACTGAAGTCAATTCATTTTAACATATATTTTTGAAAGTAATATGAGATAGTGTAATTCTCAACTTGCCTGGATAATGGAGAGAAGAGGTGTTAATAATATACAAATTGGGAAAAAGATGCATTAACTCGTCTTTCTATCATTTCTGGAAATGATCATCTATTTTTAAAAAATAACTTTATTTTGTATTTTTTCACCTTTTTATGAGTATCTCTTTTATTACAAACAGAAAAGCAATAAGTCTAAAAAGCAATTCATTCCTAAAATTGAAACAATTCCACCCTCATTTGCCAATACTACCACTAACTCTTTCATATTACCATGAATATGCTGAAATTACATGCATTTAGAAATGAATGGTGGATTCATTCCTGCTCCCTGGTTGCTTAATATTCATATGGATGTCCTATTGAAGAGGAAAACAGTGAGAGACCTATAAAATACAATCAGGCAATTCTAGCATTTAAATCCAAAATGAAAAGATATGCATGTTGTAGAAAAGTAGTACTAAAAACAACATGAGTTCATTTATTAGCAATAATTACCAAGTGTGCTTTGGTAGAATTATTGCTCAACAGTCTTGTTTTATGATCCAAAGGGAGGAATTAAGGATATTTCAGTCCTGCTAAGTTGTTACTTTAATTTTAGAAAACAAAATTCCTCACATTTCCAAACCACAGAAGACATCTCATACGTGTGTGCATGTATACACACATACACACACATGAAAGCACACGTACTTTTAAAGCCAGGCTACAAATTACTTTCAATTATAAATTTAAAAGAATAACTGTTTACTAAAAATGTTTGCAAAATGGCATTTTATACTGCATTATTTTGTTGAAGCCCAAGAAACAACCTCCAGACCATTTAAAAAAATTCATACAAGATAGAAGAAATAATAGATTTGAATTTTGAATTTTGGCTACTTTAGAGGCACCATCATCCCTCTTTAGACACTTGATTTATAAATATAATTATTTAGTTTAATTATAATATATGCATGGAAAAAATTTAGTCAAATCAAATTATTATATTTCAGATAAATATCACATTCTAATTTTCAGTTAGAAGTAATTTTTAAGATGGATGAAGTTTTTCCCATTTAACAATTGCTCAGAAAGACATGAGTGAGAAATAAAATGTTCTGACATGGTGTAGCATGGGTTTTGAAAATGTTATGTTATAATTTAGTATGACTAGATACAGCCGTGATCTTTGAACAAAAGGGGATTTACTTCTGACTCTGAAGCTGATAATCCTGAGCCTCTTACAAAGTGCATGTGTGTGTGCTAAGTCACTTCAGTTATGTCTGACTCTTGGTGACCCTATGGACTGTGTAGCCTGCCAGGTTCCTCTGTCCATGGAATTCTCCAGACAAGAAGACTGGAGTGAGTTGCCGTGCCCTCCTCCTGGGGATCTTCCGGACCCAGGAATTGAACCCACATGTCTTATGTCTCTTGCATTGGCAGGTGGGTTTTTTACCACAGTGCCACCTGGGAAGCCCTGCTACTAATGTATATTATGTCAAAGCTGGGAAATTACGTTTTCACAGCAGTTGAAAACAGTCCTACAATATATCAGTGGCAGAATCCTAACATAGAAGTGGAATCCAGGCTGCCTGAGTTCAAGTCCTGACTGTGCGGTATTCTAGATATTCAAGGTATTTAAACATCTGCACTCCAGGATCCTCATCTTTAAAGTAAGGGTAACATCCTATCTATCACTCAGTGTTGTGGTAAGGATCAAGAGTTAATATATATGCTTAGAACTGAACCTGGGTATATAGTAAGCATTTAACTAATGTTATATTACTACTGTCATGATTGCATTATTGTTGCTGTTAGCCTTAATTCTATGATTAGGGTTGAGCTAGTCACATATAACATGATAAATTACATCTGTGAATACTGATTGCTAAGACGGGTTTTTTCCCTGCCAATTAAACTCGTTTCATGGATGTCTGAAATTACACATTAGCAGCTTGTCTCTATTAGGATCATGGAGCTGGACCACAGCCCCAGAGGGCTTCAAGTGGCCAGAAATCACGTCAATTTTATACTGTCCTTAGATCAGACATTTAAAGCCATCCAGTCCGGTGACCAATTATCCCAGTAGGTGGACAGGCTATAGGTGAGGGGATTTGGCCATGTATAGATCTTTGAGAGTAAGCAATTTATGTCAGGGATATCAATGACCTAGTCTTGGAGACTAAGGTCAAGAGCAGCAGTCCTTCCTGTAGAGAGTTTAGGGAGGCAAACCAACTGGAATGAACAATGGCATAAAAGACAGGGATAGAATCTCAATAGCAGTGGACTGTGGACAAGTCAGTGTCCTAGTCACCCAGAAGGCAATGATCCATCCTAACAGAATGACAAAAAAAAACTGCCCCAAAGATTCTTTGCTCATCCTAAATTTTTATTTCGTGGTGGACACTGGTTGTTTTGGTCACAGAGTGTCTATATATTATGATCACAGTACTTGATTTTCCTTTGGGGAAATCAGCCCTCTCCACTTAGTCTATGAGCTTCGGATGAAGATTTCCTGAATTTCCCAGATTGAAGAAGCCTACCTAAACTGTATCAGTCAGTGTATTCCTTCACAACATCCACAGGGATTGGATTAGGGTGGACACATCACTCAAATCATCTTATAAGAGCCAAGAAGACTTAAACCTAGAGCTTTATGTTATCATGAAGCCAGATTATTTCTTCTGGTATGAAGTGTGGTGTTGGTATGATCTCTTCTTGAGATCCCACATGGAGCCCAAGGATAGAGTCCACTCAAGAAAAGCAGAGATAAGAAGTGGGCCCTGGTTGTGCTCAGTCAGCCACATCCCACTCTTTGCAACCCCATGGAGTATAGTTTGTTGGGCTCCTCTGTCCATGGGATTTCCCAGGCAAGACTACTGGGGTAGATTGCCGTTTCCTCCTCCAGTGGATCTTCCCAACCCAGGGACTGAACTCACTTCTCTTTCATCTCCTGTATTGGCAGGCAGATTCTTTACCACTGACCCACCCAAGAAGTGCAGAGCCCTGGTTAGATCCCTTTATCAAATATCTCCTGAACATTAGCTTACATGAGCCAGTATGCTGTCTTTTGCTTAAACCCATTTGGGAAAAGTTTACTGGCCACTTGTAAGAACAACAACAAATCTAAAATAACACACATTTACCTTAACCACTTAAAATCTTTTTTGACAAATCTATTTTTCTCTTGGAACTCTGAGCTCATACAGGGAAAACCTGCCGCAGTTATCTTTGTGTCAACATGTAATAAACCCTGTCAAGTAATTGATACATAGTAGGTGCTTAACATTAATTTATTAAAGGAGTGAGTGAGTGAGTGAGTGAATGAAGGAGCACAGTTAATTGGCTGTATCACCAAGGGTCTGGGGAAGAGGTTGGCAGACTGTGACTTATGGGTCATATTAGGCGCACAGTCTGTTTTTGTTAATAGAACTTTATTGGAACACAGCCATTCCCATTCATTTACATGTTGTCTATGTGGAGGGGGTATGCATTGATGGGGAAGTGCATGTACTAGGGGATGAGGGGTTGGGAGGAATGCTTAGAAGAAGAAAGAGTGAAGATAAGGGAGATAAGGTTGCTGGAGACAAACTTCTCCTCCTGTATAATAATGATTCATGCTGACCCGATCTCCTAAAAGTCAAACTTACTTTGGTTTTGGAGATTATTGATATTCTATCCTCTTAGCATGCCGCCTGAAACTTTCTATGAGGCATATGGGCCAAATAAGCAAAAATTCAGAGAACAGCACTTCTAATTAATAGGTCAATGGACAGTTTGCTGAAAAAACAGAAGGGGTATTTTGTGCCAATGTTGTAAAAACAAGAATATGATAAAAATGTACTCAGAAAAAGAACAGACAGTTCCAAAATCAAGTGTTTCTATTTTAAAAAGTCTAAAACACTCTCTCTAAAATTCTAGGAATACAAATTTATAAAAATCTGCTTTATTTGAATTCTGAATGTCCTCTCATCTCAAGCAATAGAGATCTTATAAAATGAACAAACTTTAGCATTATCAGGATACTAGAGGTGAGCAAAAAATGAATAAATAACAAATATTTAGAAATCGACATCTACAAAAATGCCAGGCTACTTCTATACTGAAAGAACAAGCTGCCAAACATTTTTGTTCTCTTCCGATTTGCCAGAGAAATTAAATTGAAATAGCTTGGGGGACTAGTTTCAGTCTAACAGTTTAAATTTGTTTAACCTTTTAGTCTGTTAGCAAAACATACACAATGTGCTGAACCCATAGAGCTGCTTTTGCTACTAGAATTAGCAACATGAGGGTTGATTTTCCAGTACTGTTTTTTCTTTTTTACATTTTGTATGTTAATGTGCCCTTTATTTTTCCCAATTTTCTTTGACAGAGGAATACATTTGTTTTAGAAGAGACAATATAACTTGAAATCTCTCTGAAATAATTTTCCTAAATTAGCTAATTTGGGGAGAGATGTGAAGAGTACTATTATATTAACTTCCAAGACAATTACTTTGGCAAAAAGCAAATTAAAGCTGATCAAGTGTAAGTTTATTGCTTAATTTTTTATTTTTACTTATTTTTGTTCCATTTTATATATAACACAGGATGGAAATTCTGCCTTAGGCGTTAAATCATCTCAGGTTGGATGTTTTTGCTCATAAACAGGGAAAACAACTTAATTGAAGGAACACTTGCTTGCAGTAGCTATTCAGACAATCTCAACCATCAAGAATACACCAGAAAACTAAGAATAGTAATAAAAACTGTAATAGCTAAGTGCATTATTTGCAACGTGCATAATGGGGTTAGTATCTAGAATTACAAAGAAATTCTATTCCATTATCCCGCAGCTGGATGACATGCATAATCATATGAAACTAATTCTTACTAATTTTTACCTAGTCACTGATTAAGCCCAGCATACACACAGTAGAAGTGTACTCATTGGGAAAATTTTATGTGCACAGGTCTCTGTTTTTTCTGAAATCTTCAGATATATAAATTAGATTTCCATCATTAGGTAGTAAGTTAGTTGTCTTTGTTGCTCTTTATTGTTAAAATTTAGCATATAATTGTGTATATACCTTTTTTTTTCACCAATACTTCTATAAAAATATAAACAATATTGAATCACAAGTGTGTTGCAGTCCTGAAATAGCTTTATGTAGATCAGTTTGGAATGGGGCCTGGGCGATGTAATGTAAGGCTGATAGTATAGGCTAAGTGTTAATTTGATAGGGACATTTCCTCTAAAATATTGGAGGACTTTTCTTTTTGCCAGACGTTTCTTTCTTTTTTTTTTTTTTTTAATGTGTTGCTCATGCTTCTGTGTATCTGAGTTTTTATCCATACCACTCCAGTATTCCAGCCTGGAGGATTCCATGGACTGTATAGTCCATGGGATTGCAAAGAGTCGGACATGACTGAGCGACTTTCATTTTTTTTTCATGCTGGCATTGGTTTGGTGAATATCTGGGCTAGCTTCATAGAAGTCCAAACTTGTTCCACTACAGTATGATGTTTGGTCAGGTTTCAGAAGCTCCTTCAAAATGACCTTGTCACAGGTCTGGTTTTCAGTCATACACTCATATGAGTCATGGTACTAAAGCCCTTCCATCCATATAAGACATGCTCCCATCAGCAGCCAAATAGCAACCTTTTATTAATCTTATTCTCAACATTCTAAAATGAAGCCTAACTCAGTATAACTTACTGAACTTAAAGGAAATATGGACTTTAGTGTGATTTCTCTTTATTTGACTCACTTTTCTATAGAGCTATCTGGTTTCTTGGACCATTTCCAGCTGATAAAGAGAAAAGCAGCCCCTGACCTTTAGGATCTGACCTGGTATAAGCAGCCAGATTTTGGACCTAGTGCTCACAGCTAGATCTTGGTGTTTTCCTGTTGAATGTAAGCAATTCCAGAGAACATCAACATTAGACAAGAACACTCTGTGACTATGATAGATGAAGATAAAAATCATGTTTAAATGCAGGCAAAATGTGAACACTGTCCTAACCATGAAAATAACCAAACATCGTCTGCTGGCTAACATGAACTACTTCTTTACCAATCACAACTTAACTTCACTTTAATTTTCCATCCCTATAGGTAAGACTTATTGCGATATGTAATTGTAAAATTGTTTCCATATTTTGGAAAACCCATTCCACAGTGAATACTTAACTATCTTGGATCACTCCCCAAATTACCCAACCAAAGCTGAAGTATAATAAGTTCTTTCTAACATGCTCTTCCTTAGATGCTCCAGTGTTTTTCATAGTGAAACTTCTCTCTTGCTGCAACAAGTGACACACTCGCTTGCTTAAGTACAGGCCTCTTCCTGGGGTCTCTGACTAGAGGACATTGACACAATGCTAAATGTCTCTAGCCAAGTGACCCAGAACTTTTACTCACTAAGCCTGATCTCTTTCTTGCCCTCCTGGTTTTATCTACACCTGATTCTAGCCTGACCTTAGGCCTAGCTCATCTCTTAAATCTGCCATCTGCTTCAATTTGTCTCCAGGCTGCCTGTGCCTATATATCTAACTCTCGCTGGCTCTTTTACTAACACTCGAGACTATCAGCTTGATTCCTGGTTTGCTTTTCTATATATATGTCAGATGTGGCATTCCTCAATACAGTTGGTTAAATAAAGATTATTGCCGTGAATAGTAAAGTTAGATAAGACAAATTCTACACTTTCTCCCAACTCTCAGATTGAATAGGTCTCCAAGCCTCCCTTAACTGTACCCACAGTGACACAAATTCTCATGATAAAAACTAATCAAAATAAAGAAGGCCAAATTATATTTACTCTTTCATGTGGTAAAAATGAAGAAAGTTTCACTAGCTCCATTTGGAACTCATGTATCTAGCTATGTAAAAGAGTAAGATTTTATTATTTAAGTGCAAACTCTCCACTCACAATGACAGAGATTTAATTGATCCTATTTGACTGGTTCATATTCATTTATAATTTTTCATTAACTTGATACTCTTATCTTACAATCTGATGTTTTAGTAAGAACTGCTACAAAAGAAAGGGATCTATGCCATGCATGAATGCACTATATAATTATTACCCTCAATAATATATCAGCTGTTATTTGCAGGTTGCTAAATTAAAGAAAATGGGGGTAAAATAGAGGACTGGAAAAGTTATAGGAGACATGTCTTCTTGTACCAACGCTATCACTTAGTTTGTTAAATGGCTCTACTCTTTGGTTTTCTTATCTTTCAAATGAGATCGTTTGGCAAAATTTCTAAAATGCTGTAATTTTATTTAACAAACATTTCATAAATGTAAATACTGCCTCCCCTTGTGACTCAGCTGGTAAAGAATCTGCCTGCAATGTGGGAGACCTGGGTTCGATCCCTGGGTTGGGAGGATCCCCTGGAGAAGGAAGTGGCAAACCACTCTTGTACTCTTGCCTGGAGAATTCCATGGACAGAGGAGTGGGACAGGCTGCAGTCCATGGAATCTCAAAGAGTTGGACACAACTGTGTGACTTTCACTTTCACTCAAACATAAAGTGGGCTACTCTTAGCCATGCATAAGTGTCCAAATATCATACAACTAACTACTAGGAAGAACTAGGTTAATTAGTGGCATACATCTCTTTCAATTTACTCTATATAACTTAATGTTTGGTAAGTGTACTTTTGGTAATTCCTCTCCTGAAGGTTGCTGCTGTGTGTGCTCCATCACTCAGTCATGTCTGACTCCTTGCGACCCCCTGGACTGTAGCCCACCAGGCTCCTCTGCCCATGGAATTTTCCTGGCAAGAATACTGGAATGGGTTGCTATTTCCAACTCCACTCCCTAAGGCTGAGGGCTGCAGAAAAATACATGCATCCAGCAAACAGATAACGGGGACATTTTAAGAATTTGTTTAAAGTCTAAATAATAGAATGGTATTTATAATTAGGTCTCTTGTTTCCCAACTTATTTCTTATTACCCATACATCAATATTCTGCCATCCTTAAAATTTTGTATTTTAAGTGTGTGTGTGTGTGTGTGTGTGAGTTCCTTGCCATTATGTATTTCTGTAGAAAACATATTATGCTTCTGAGAAATTCACTATAGTTAAAATATAGAATCAAATCCTGGGAAACAATCTGGTCTGCCAACAACCGTTTATAAAGAAGAGAGTGAAGGATTTGCTCAGAAGGCTGAGACAACTCAGTACCCTTGAAAAGCTCTCAAGAAAGGTCAAATGGGCCTCTCAAGTGACTTGAGATTAAGTTGAGGCACTATGTATTCCCACAGAATTTTTCTCACTTCAGTTAGGATATAATTGACAGAAGTTAAGCCACAGCAAAATCCAGTCATGTGTTCTGTGTCCTTTTCTCTAGGATCCTCCAAAGGCTGAACTGAGATGGAAAAAAATAAATTAGATAGTTAAAATTTAAAAACTTGGGCATTTTGATAAGTTTATCCTTGTTTTAAACAAGAGGACCTGCCCAGATCTTGTTGTTTATATTTTAAAAGTAAGAATATTAAACCAGACTCCTGGGAAATTAAGCAAATAGAAGAATGAAATATTGAACATTCTGTTGTTTTCTTGCTTTCCTCTGAAACTAATTGCTGAATTTTATATAACAGCATCCTTTTAGAGGTGTGCAGAGGAAGGAGAAACAATGGAAGAGGTGAAAGTAAAAGGAGCAGAAAGATATAAATACCAAGATATAAATTACCAATTCAGGAATTAAATATGAAATAACAGGATAATACAGGAAATCTACAAGCAATGCTATATACTGAATTTGACAACTTTGATGAAAATGTACCAAGTCCTAAAAAAACACAAACTACCACAACCTACTCAAAAAAAAAAACAGACGATCGGTGTAACTCCATAAGTGATAGGAAGATTGAGTTCATAATTTCAAAACTTCCCATAACATAATCTCTAGGCCCAGATTGTTTCTAGGAAGAATGGTACCAAATGTTTAATGAGTGAGTAACGTCAATTCTATACAATCTTTTATAAAAATTAGAACAAGATGGAATACTCTTCAAATCAATTTGTAAAGCTAGATTATCCTGATACCAAAACTAGATGAAGAAAGTACAAAAAAGAAAACTACTGATTGAATATTCTCATGAGTATAGATGCAAAATTCCTTAACAAAATATTAGCAAATAGAATTAGGCAATATATAAAAGAATTATACATGATAACCAGGTGGAGCTAAATACAGGAATGCAAGGTTGTTTCAATATTTGAAAATCAAATAATAATTCTATCATAGTAACAGACTAAAGAACAAAGCTAGTGGAGGTAATGGAATTCCAGTTGAGCTATTTCAAATTCTGAAAGATGATGCTGTGAAAGTGCTGCACTCAATATGCCAGCAAATCTGGAAAACTCAGCAGTGGCCACAGGACTGGAAAAGGTCAGTTTTCATCCCAATCCCAAAGAAAGGCAATGCCAAAGAATGCTCAAACTACCACACAATTGCACTCATCTCACAACACTAGTAAAGTAATGCTCAAAATTCTCCAAGCCAGGCTTCAGCAATACGTGAACCGTGAACTTCCAGATGTTCAAGCTGGTTTTAGAAAAGGCAGAGGAACCAGAGATCAAATTGCCAACATCCGATGGATCATTGAAAAAGCAAGAGAATACCAGAAAAACATCTATTTCTGCTTTATTGACTGTGCCAAAGCCTTTGACTGTGTGGATCACAATAAACTGTGGAAAATTCTGAAAGAGATGGGAATACCAGACCATCTGACCTGTCTCTTGAGAAACCTGTATGCAGGTCAGGAAGCAACAGTTAGAACTGGACATGGAACAACAGACTGGTTCCAAATAGGAAAAGGAGTACGTCAAGGCTGTATATTGTCACCCTGCTTATTGAACTTATATGCACAGTATATCATGAGAAACACTGGGCTGGAAGAAACACAAGCTGGAATCAAGACTGCTGGGAGAAATATCAATAACCTCAGATATGCAGATGACACGACCCTTATGGCAGAAAGTGAAGAAGAACTAAAGAGCCTCTTGATGAAATTGAAAGAGGAGAGTGAAAAAGTTGGCTTAAAGCTCAACATTCAGAAAACTAAGATCATGGCATCTGGTCCCATCACTTCATGGGAAATAGATGGGGAAACAGTGGAAACAGTGTCAGACTTTATATTTTTGGGCTCCAAAATCACTGCTGATGATGATTGCAGCCATGAAATTAAAAGACGCTTACTCCTTGGAAGGAAAGTTATGACCAACCTAGATAGAATATTTAAAAGCAGAGACATTACTTTGCCAACAAAGGTCTGTCTAGTCAAAGCTATGGTTTTTCCAATAGTCATGTATGGATGTGAGAGTTGGACGGTGAAGAAAGCTGAGTGCCCAAGAATTGATGCTTTTGAACTGTAGTGTTGGAGAAGACTATTGAGAGTCCCTTGGACTGCAAGAAGATCCAACCAGTCCATCCTAAAGGAGATCAGTCCTGGGTGTTCATTGGAAGGACTGATGTTGAAGCTGGAACTCCAATACTTTGGCCACCTCATGCGAAGAGTTGACTCATTGGAAAAGACCCTAATGCTGGGAAAGATTGAGAGCAGGAGGAGAAGGGGATGATAGAGCATGAGATGGCTGGATGGCATCACCGACTCGATGGACATGGGTTTGGGTAGACTCCAGGAGTTGGTGATGGACAGGGAGGCCTGGCGTGCTGCGATTCATGGGGTCGCAAAGAGTCGGACACGACTGAGTGACTGAGCTGAACTGAACTGAACTGAAAGAAGAAACACTCATGATCATATCGACTGATAGAGAAAATGCATATGGAAAAATCTTACATTGATTCATGATAAAAACATGCAATATACATAATAGATACACACATATTTTCACAAAGGAAATTTGTAAGAATATTCATAGGAGCACTATTTGCAATATTCCCAAAGTGGAAACTACCCAGATGCTTTGCAATAGTCAAATAAATAAATTGTGCTTCATTGACATAAAACAGGGATTGGCCAACTTTTTCTCTCAAGTGTCAGATAGTAAATACTCTAGGTTAGTTTGGCCAGCATGGTCTCTATCACAACTTCTCAACTCCATCAATGTAGCTTGAAAACAGCCAGAGATAACATAAACACATGAATGTGCAATAAAACCTTAATTGGCTCTAAAACTTAAATTTCTTAAAATTTTTCATGTATCCTGAAATAATGTTCTTCTTTTGAATGGTAAAAACCATTTTTATCTTGTAAGTCATGTGAACACAGGTGGTGAGTGGAATTTGGCTCATGGCCTATATTATGGCGAACACTTGATGGAGAAAAATACTATACCGAAATGAGAATCAAGAAAATTACAATTACATGCAAAAATATGGAAGAGTATAATAAAGTTGAGTGAATGAAGCTGGACACAAAAGAATGCACATCATATGATTTCACTTTTATAAAGTTCAAAAATAGGCAAAATTAATTTATGGTGTTAGAAGTTAGAAAAGTAGTTACATTGACTGAGGTGATTCAAAGGGGGTATGAGTGGGGTTTTGGGGATGCTGGTGATGTATCTTGGTATGAGTGTTGGTTACAAGGGTATGGTTGCTTTGTAAAACTTTAATGAACTGTGCCTTATGACTTGTGCGATTATTTTTGTTGTTATACTTTAATGAAAGTTCAAAAATGCTTATAATTTAAAATTTTCCACTGTCACTTTAATCTTTTTATTGGGAGAAAATGTTTTCCTCTTTCACTGAATAAAAACTCTGACAGCCCTGTGATTTTCTAGTCTCTCTTAGATAATAGATGGTCCTGTGTAAATTACAGGTTTGATTTAGAAATTATGATATATTAATCACACATCCATATTTGCTCAAGCTTCTCTCAGCCCTGCCCCCAAGTGTAGTCTCCAGAGACTACGCTAGAGTGTTTCGTTTCTGTCTTTATTTATTTCCTTTCTCTTCACTTGCCAGTAACTCTTAAAGACCATACAGGCTGACAAAAAAAAGGAAGAGAGAATGGAGCAGAAATTTCTGATTTGACTGGTATTGTTGAAATATACTTTTTGGCTTTGTAGAATTGTCAGAAAAACTGACCTTTCTCTCATGTGTACCTTTCATTGGGTTTTAAAATGTCTCCTGCTGCTGCTGCTGCTGCTAAGTTGCTTCAGTCGTGTTCAACTCTGTGCGACCCCATAGACGGCAGCCCACCAGGCTCCCCCATCCCTGGGATTCTCCAGGCAAGAACACTGGAATGGGTTGCCATTTCCTTCTCCAATGCATGAAAGTGAAAAGTGAAAGTGAAGTTGCTCAGTCGTGTCCGACTCTTAGCGACCCCATGGACTGCAGCCTACCAGGCTCCTCCATCCATGGGATGTTCCAGGTAAGAGTACTGGAGTGGGGTGCCATTGCCTTCTCTATGTCTCTTACTAGGACACTCCAAATGTAACTCAATTGATCTTGATATATTCTATTTCTCTGGCAGATGCATTACCTTCAGTCTCTGGTTCTCCCATCGTCCTTTCCATGTAAACTTTCTTTGTTGGTGTCCTACAGGCCATGTAGGTAGTCTTCTTAGAAAGAAGTCAAATAGCTCCAGGTAAGCTCCCTCCCTTAGCTGACATACAAATGGTTCACAATAAACACTAGCGAATATTTCATTCAAATCCATCCTGGAAGAACAGACAAACCCAAAATATCACATCCCTTTCACTTTGCACTCTACTTGGTAGTCCATTTCTCTCACTCTTATATCTGGCAAAAATCAGATACCAGTGCACGTGTGTGTGTTCTAAGCTGTTTAAGCCGTGCCCTACTCTTTGTGACCCTGAAGACTATAGCCCACCAGGATCCTCTGTTCATGGGATTTTCCAGGCAAGAATATTGGAGTGGTTTGCCATCCCCTCCTCCAGGGGATCTTCCCAACCCAGCAATCAAACCCATATGTCTAACGTCTTCTGCGTTGGCAGGCAGGTTCTTTACCACTAATGTCACCTGGGAAGCCCTTTACCAGTCCACTGTACTTCTCAAATTCTGGAAATGTTGTCAAACTCACGTAGTGGTTCTCTTACCACCAAATCTCCAGCCTTGAGGAAAGGAGAAGTCTACCCATCCTTAACCCCTGTGTGAAAGTATGATTGTGTGTATGTGGGGTCAGTGGAAAACTTATTTATAGCGTCAGTTCTCTTCAAACAAATATCTACAGATCCTCACAACTATCCAATTCTTGACTTTTTTTAATGTACTTTTGATGGTAAGAAAATTTTAAAGTGGTGCAATCAGTTCCAAGTTATCCCCTTTGAAAATCGGTATTTTGGGTTATGTCATGTAATTTACAATTACATTATACTTTCTGTTATAAAATGAAAACAGAGCCTAGAGAAAGTAGTCATTTCAAATTTTAGAAAGGATTTAAGATGATTCAATTCTCAAAATGATTTCTAAAAATATTATATCAAATTAAATTTTCAAGAATATTTGAGAATTCCAACTCAAACTATCATTTTTAGCACTCTAATTTGATGTATAAAAAATAATTATTTCAGGAAAATTATTTTATTACACATTGTATACATTTTTCAAACTGCTAATAATCTTAAGCTCTATTACTGCTATCCATTTACCCATATCTATTAGCTATCTCAAAGGGAATCACTGTCATTTCATCTACCCTGACTGTGACTGTCTTGACCCTTCCCTTCATGCTTCTAACTAGGCTTTAACCCAATGTGTGGCTTCTTGCTTCTTCTAACTTATATTAGTTTTGTGGACTGGTAGTGTTTTATCCTTACTTTGCTGACTTAAATCTGCATTATTAATTATATTCTGTTGGTGTAATGTCTCATTTTGTTTAACTGATTTCATTTTCTTTTAATTTTTTTTTTCTACATACAAAACAAATATTATGGAATATTTTCTTCTCTTTCCTATACTGGATTGCTTCTCTATCTTATATAATTGAAACCTTTCTTGCATTTTCTTCATCTGAATTTTCATCTAGTTATTATGATATTTCTTTTCATCTTATCATATAGGATCAACTCTATCCAAAGCCTCCAATTGCCCAGATATTTTTTATATCTGTAACTTGTGCAAGACTCCCTTTTCCTTATTTGGGGTCTGTTTGTATTTCCTGCAAAGTACCTGGTGCTGTATGTTCTCCCAGCTTGTCTGTTACATGAGAGCATGGGGGACTAGGATTCAACTAGGGATGTGGGCAGCTGTTGATAGAAGAGGTCTCTAATATTTTTGGTAACTGTGCTAAAAATCTTATATTGGTATTTATTCTACTTTTCAAGTATCTCTCCTATTTCTGAAGGGGTATTGAATCATTCAGGGTTCAACTACAGAGGTATAAACACTAGGAGATAGATAGATAGATATACATATATACACTTGGGATTATGTTCTATGTAGCTGGTTACTCTCTATAAGGCTGTTTACATCTGACTTTACAACTTTCAGAGCAAGCATCTGGGAAGGGAAGATAAATGTAAAGTGGAAGAGACTGAGAACAACCTGGAATTCATAAGCATAAGCTATAACTCCACGAGAAAGTACTGAAACCCATGCCAGTTTTTGTTGCTTCTAGTGCGGGTGACATGGGTGTCTTGCAGAAGCCAGGCACTACCTCAAAGAACTAAACGCAGTTACACATGGCCCAGGAGTCAGAGAAACGGAAGGAGAATGTGTGGCAAGATAGAACAGCTGCAGGTTCAGCTGTATTTCACAAGATGAGTCAGCAAATCAGGAACAACATATTTGGGCTACAAAATGGCTGCTGCTTCCTTTCTGCCCTATAAATCTCCCAAGAATCTTCCTCATGGACCATCCTATCTGGAAACATAATGGAGAGCATTCTGGGAAATGCAGTACAACCAAGTGGAAAAAAGTACAAAGGTACCCTTGGTTTCTTTTCTTTTTTTTTTTTTTTACTTTTGCCTTTAGGCCTTTATTTCTGATATACACAATAAGACCAAAGCTTTATTTCCTATTTCATTCATTTCTCCCCTGAAACCAACCAAAAAAATGACAAAATCTAAGCAATCATGCTGCAAATTAAAGTGCTATTTGCATTGGCTTCCCCAGTGGCTCGGTGGTAAACAATCTGCCTGCAATGCAGGAGATTCAAGAGACATGGGTTCGATCCCTGGGTCAGGAAAATCCTCTGGAGGAGGAAATGGCAACCCACTCCAGTATTCTTGCCAGGAAAATCCCATGGACAGAGGAGCCTGTTGGCTACAGTCTGTGGGGTCACAAAGAGTTGGACATAACTGATCAACTGAGCATACACACATAGGAGAAAACAAAGAGAATAATAGTCCTTATGATTTATTATAGTCTGCATTTTGATTTGATGTTCAAACTAATGCAAATTCACTCCAATGACAATTATTTCTTCCAAGATATCTATGAAGCTAGGCTTATTACAACTGTATTTTCCACGTGCAGAGTGAAGTAAAAGGAAAGGTTTTAGCCAAATTTACTCTCACTAAACCTTTTTTTTTCCCCTCAGAAACTTTCTGTAATCCTAAACAAACATTTATATAATCCTAAAAGCAAAGTCCTCATCAAAGTGCTTCCCTGAAATTACCTTGGCTACCCAAAGCATTTTTATTCAATGAAAAAGCTTGAAAATGACTCAGCTTCATTCGATAGTTATTTCAAAAGCCACAATTAATATCCAACTGTGAAAAACACAATAGTGACTTAAAAAAAAAAATCAACTGGTGATGTGAAAAAATCAGCAAAACCTCATAATGAAAAAAAAGAAAAAGAATTACTGCCAAATGGCGAAACTATAAAGAAATCCATGCGCCTAATTAAGCCTATACCTGAGGAACAAAGATACTTCTATCAAGAGCCAAGAATTTGCTCCATGGCAAATGTACAAATTAAAAATTTAACACAAAAACTAAGTATCTTAAATCACCCAATGTTTTCTTTGCTTGTCAGATTTGGTAATTATGAGTTGTCAGCTGAATATGCATAGAAAATAAAACAATTTAAGATTTGAACTTTAGCTTCAATTTTGGTCTTGTGATTATGACGCTTGTATATATACTGTTTGTGTACTTTTTAACTTAGTGCTATAAAACTATTTTCTATTCATTTAAAGTCTGTATTCTGTTTTCCACATTTTACAGAGAATGCCACAGCCAAGTCATTTCATAATTGCCTAGCAGAGCATGTAAAATTTCCCAAGGCCCTGGGTCTTTGTTTTCTTATCTGTGAAATGCTGATAAGAAGACCTGTATTTGATTATCACAAAAGACCTTTTTTAGTTCTCTAAAGTGATTCATTTTTAAACTGTTCTGTAGAAATGGAAAGTAAATCATTATGGTTAAGCCTGGACTAAAAGAGTTTTTTGAACCTTTGTATAAGAGAACAGCAAAGGTTTTTAAGTAGTAGTAATCTCTCTCTGAAAAGTGAAGATTTGAATTTACATCTTCAGAGGCTCAACGGAACTAGTAAATGACAACCTCAGAAATAGCTGGGAATACACTGAAAAATGCTAATTTCCTGGCAATGGACCTATACATTAAAAGAGAATGAAACTTTTACAACTCTGTAAAGTCAGATTGGCAAATTTAGGTCATTCAATTGTTTATCAGTATGGCAACTGTATATTATTTTGCCTATTCTTAACCTTTAGTTAACATGAATTGTTAACAGCTATAAGCTTTTACACTGTCCTCCTAAAACAGGCCACCTGGAGCTAGCACTCTGTGTTTTTTCCAGTGATAATGAAAATCAAGTTCTTTGTTTACATAGTAGAATGATGGCTCAACAATTCCTGAGAAAAACAATTGACATCAATTGTTAGAGTACAATTTTTAAAAAGTTAAAAATCATGGCAGACATAAAGACAAAAAAGGAACATAAAATTTTATTCAAATCATTAATTGGATTTAATTAATCATTTAATGAGGGAACCATAAGAGAATAAAACTGGTTCAACCTCTTTTCCAGGAAACAAACAAACAAAAGCCCTGATGTGTAGGGTCTGCCAATTTTTGTAGTCCAAGTACTCCAATATGGCTGATTTTACGTTTCCAATGAGAGAACAATGAACTTTCAAAATTCTTGAAAATTAAATAATTGATTCTTATGAGCCAGTGTGAGTTGGTTCCAGTACACCACTGTCATAAATATATGTGTAATTTAATAAAAGAATGTTAAGATAAGGTACTGTTGTTCAGTTGCTAAGTTGTGTCCGACCTTTTGCAACCCCATGGACTGCAGCAAGCCAGTTTAAACTCATGTTCATTGAGACGGTGATGCCATCCAACCATCTCATCCTCTGTCACCCCTTTCTCCTCATACCCTCAAACTTTCCCAGAATCAAGTTCTTTTCCAATGAGCCGGCTCTTTGCATCAGGTGGTCAAAGTATTGGTGCTTCAGCTTCTAATGAATGTTCAGGCTTGATTTGCTTTAGGATTGGTTGGTTTAATTTCCTTGCTGTCCAAGGAATTCTCAAGGGTTTCCTCTAGCACCACAGTTTGAAAGCATCAATTCTTCAGCACTCAGCCTTCTTTATGGCCCAACTCTCGTTACATGACTGCTGGAAAAACCATAACCTTGACGATATGAACTTTTGTGGCAACTTGTTATCTCTGCTTTTTAATATGCTGTCTAGGTTTGTCATAGCTTTCCTTCCAAGGAGCAAACATCTTTTAATTTCATGGCTGCAGTCACCGTCTGCAGTGATTTTGGAGCCCAAGAAAATAAAATCTGTCACTATTTCCACTTCTTCCCCATCTATCTGCTATGATATAATGGGACCAGATGCTATGATCTTCATTTTTTGAATGTTGAGTTTTAAGCCAGTTTCTTCACTCTCCTCTTTCACTCTCATCAAGAGGCTCTTTAGTTCCTATTCACTTTCCACCATTAGAGTGGTATTATCTGCATATCTGAGGTTGTTGATATTTTTCCTGGCAATCTTGATTCCAGTTTGTTATTCATCTAACCTCAGTTTGTTATTCATCTAACCTGGCATTTTGCATAATGTACTCTGTATAGAAGTTAAATAAGCACTGTGACAATACAGCCTTGTGAATTCCTTTCTCAATTTTGAACCAGCCCATTGTTCCATGTCTGGTTCTGACTGTTGATTCTTCATCTGCATTCAGGCTTCTTAGGAGACAGGTAAGGTGGTCTGGTATTCCCATCTCTTTAAGAATTTTTCACAGTTTGTTGTGATCCACAAAGTCAAAAGCTTTAGTGTAGTCAATGAAGCAGAAGTCGATGTTTTTCTGGAATTCCCTTACTTTCTCTATGATCCAACAGATGTTGGCAATTCAATCCCTGGTTCCTCTGCCTTTTCTAAATCCAGCTTGTACATCTGGAAGTTCTTGGTTCATGTACTAATAAAACCTAGCTTGAAGGATTTTGAGCATTACCTTGCTAGCATGTGAAATAAGGGGAATTGTATGATAGTTTGAACATTCTTTGGCATTGCCCTTCTTTGTGATTGGAATGAAAACTGACCTTTTCCAGGTTACAAAATTGGTTGATGTCTCAAGGAGAAATAAACTTTTAGAGTTATTTTTCTACCAGATAGGAAATTTGTATATCTATTGAAAAAAATCTGTAAGTGAACCTCTGCCCAAACAGAGCCACAAAATAGCCCAATCAAGAGTCAAGCCCAGCACTTCACTGAAAGAATACCTAATAATTTCTCTTTTCTTTTCCAACTTATGAATAGTATTTTCTCACAGAATAGATTGCTAAATTTGTAATGAATTTATGTTCCTCTGACTCAATTTAAAAATAAGAAGTTTCCTTACTAGACTATGAGGTACTGGAAGGTAAAAAATCATTTCTATTCTTTGTGCTTCAGCCCTCAGCAAGTACACAGGACTCTGTGGGTTCTCAATAAATATATGATAAATTGATGAATATAACTTTATATGAGAAATGTAAAGGCTAATTTCTCAAAATGTACAATCTCGTCTTCATTTTTCTCCTTCCTTTTTAGATTCCTGCCAATAAAATGACTGAAGGCAGTTAAGGGCAATAATGTTCTCTGCCCTAAAAGGAAGCTTTAAAGGCAATGAAAACAAACATTTTAA
Organism: Giraffa tippelskirchi; assembly: GCF_054371585.1. Taxonomy (NCBI): domain Eukaryota; kingdom Metazoa; phylum Chordata; class Mammalia; order Artiodactyla; family Giraffidae; genus Giraffa; species Giraffa tippelskirchi. Next base: position 123,705,843 of record NC_137276.1, on the reverse strand, counting down.
AGACAGTGAAAATAAGTAGGATAAATGGTGGAAATAGGGAGGTCATAAAAATAATGTAGCAATTTGAATTTACTATTAAAACAGTTCTTTGAATTTTGACCTTATTTTTTCTTGAGAGTATGAAGTTAAGTTAAAGTAGAAATTATCATTTCTAATGAAACAAGGTAGTAAGCATTAGATGAACTAGATTAGATCATTTCTTGAGCCGAATTTGAAACACAATGGCCACTAGTCTTAAAATAACTAAAAACACTAAGCAAACAATTGATCAAAGCTGGGTTGATCACAACTTGTTAAATTAGATGATCACTAATAAATCTAGTATAAAGATATATCTAGTATAAAGAAAGAATAAATGAATAAAGATATTGTCACAATAGTTTGTACTGTGGTCCATTCCTTCATTCATCAAAATTTTATTAAATGCCTACTCTATGTCAGACATTGTTCTAAATGCTAGAAACAGAGTTGTGGAGAAAAAAGATAATTCTTATCTATGTAGAATTTACTCCCTACTGTGAATGTATGTACAACTCGCCAAATGATCACCACAGTAAGTTTAGTTACCACACCACAGTAAGTTTAGTTACCATCTGTTACCATATAAAGTTAATACAATAATATGACTACAGTCTCCTTGCTGTATATTACATCTCCATGACTTGTTTTATAAAAGAAAGTTTTTAACTCTTGGTCCTCTTCACCTATTTCACCATCTCCAACCCCTAATTTCTCTACTCTCTAGCAACACCCAGTCTGTTCTCTGTATTTATGAGCCTGAGTTTGGTACGGTTTTGTTAGTATGTTTCGTTTTTCAGATTCCATGCATAAATGAGACTATATAATATTTATCTTTATCTGATTTGTTTCACTGAACATAATACCTTCTAGGTCCATCTCTGCTGCCTTGAATGGCAAGATTTCATTCTTTTATTTGGCTGACTAGTATTTCATTATATATATAAACGTGATATATATATCACATATTCTTTATCCATTTGTCTTTTGTTGGGCACTTGTTTCCATTTCTTGGCTATCACAAATAGTGCTTCAACAAACACAGGAGTGCATATATTCAAATTAGTGTTTTCTTCTTCTTCAGAGAGATTCCCAGAAGTGAAATTGCTGGGCCATACATTAATTCTATTTTTATTTTTTGAGGAAACTCCATACTGCTTTTCATAGTAATTCCACCAATTTACATTCCCACTAATGTGCATGAGGGTTTCCTTTTCCCTGCATCATCCTCACCAACATTATTTTTTCTCTTGTTTTTAATAGTAACCATTCTGACAGGTATAAGGTAACATCTCCTGGGTTTGATTTGTTTCCCTGATGATTTATGATGTTGAACATTTTTTTTTCATATGACCTGAGTCATTTGTATGTTTCCTTTGGAAAAAAAGTCTATCCAAGTCTTCTGCCCATTTTTTAATCAAATTGTCTACTTTTTTATTATTAAGTTGTATAAGTTCTTTGTATATTTTGAGTATTAACCCCTTATTAGATACATGATTTGCAAATATATTTTACATTCAGTAGGCTGCCTTTCACTTTGTTGATGTTTTCATTTGCTGCACAGAAGAAGTTTCAGTTTGATGCAGTTTTATTTATTTTTTCTTTTTCTGCCCTTGCCTTTGGAGTTATATCCAAAAAATACTGCTAAGAACATTGTCAACGAGCTTACTGCCTATGTTTTTATTCCAGGATTTTATGGCTTCAGGTATTATGTGAAGTGAAAGTCACTCAGTTGTGTTCGACTCTTTGTGACCCCATGGACTATACAGTCCGTGGAATTCTCCAGGCCAGAATACTGGAATGGGTAGCCTTTCCCTTCTCCAGGGGATCTTCCCAACCCAGGGATCAAACCTAGGTCTCCCGCATTGCAGGTGATTCTTTACCAGCTGAGCCATAAGGGAAGCCCAAAAATACTGGAGTGGGTAGTCTATCCCTTCTCCAGTGGGTCTTCCTGACCCAGGGATTGAACCGGGGTCTCCTGTATTGCAGGCGGATTCTTTACCAACTGAGCTATCAGGGAATCCCTCAGGTATTATATCCAAGCTTTAATCTATTTTGAGTTAATTTTTGTATATGGTGTAAGACAGTGGTCTAGTTTCCCAACACCTTTTATTGAAGCAACTGCCTTTTTCCCATTAAGTAGTCTTATTTCCTTTTTTCTGAATTAATTGCCCATATAAGTTTGAGTTTATTTCTGGACTCTCCATTTTTTTTTTTTCCATTGATATATAGTTGTTTTTATAGCAATACCATGCTGTTTTGATTACTATAGCTTTGTAGTATAATTTGAAATCAGGGTGTGTGATACTCCTAGCTTGTTCTTCTTTCTCAAGATTGTTTTGGCTATACAAACTTTAAAATTATTTGTTCTAGTTCTGTGAAAAATGACATTGATATTTTGATATGAAATCAATGAATCTGTAGATTGCTTTGGGTAGTGTGGTTATTTTAACAATAATAATTCTTTAAATACACAAGCATGGACTATCCACTTATTTGTGTCTTCGGTTTCTTTTATCATTTTCTTGTAGTTTTCAGTGTACAAATCTTTAACTTCTTTAATTAAATTTATTTCAAGTTAACTTATTTTGATGCAATTTGAGTGGGATTATTTCCTTGACTTCTCTTTCTGAGAGTTTGTTAGTGTATAGAAATTCAACAGATTTTGTATATCAGTTTTGTATCCTGCAAATTTACTAAATTCATTTATTAGTTCTAATAGTTAATTTTTGGTGGAGTCTTTAGAGTTTTCTATATATAGTATCATGTCTTCCATAAATAGTGACAGTTTTAATTCTTCCTTTGCTCTTTTTTTTCTATTTTAAGAATGTCTTTATTATTCTTTACTTCATATTTCTGTATTTAAACACTTTGACTACTTTTTATCAATAAAGAATGCCTAATTCTTCACTATTCTGATTGCTCACTGTAACTCCAAACATTTAAGCATATATATCCATGTCAGCTTTTCTAGTTAGCAACAGAAGGATTGATCCTATTCGACCAATATCAAAAGTGCAGGAGTATATGTACCTATCTATATCTATCCATCCATCTATATGGGTATTTATTTCTGTCATATATACATATGACAGAATTTTCAATATTAGGACACAATAAAAACTATAGAAACTATAATTTAAAAAACTATAAAAACAAAAACTATAATTTCTTAAAATCTCAAATTTTGTCCTTGGCACATAGAAACATAAGATCATTTTTCTTGTCTCAGTTTCCTATCATTTCTCTGTCCATAAAAAGGGTTTTTATTTCATCAAGGTAAAAAGACTGATTAGTGACTTATCTCAAGGGACAGAATCTAGTGTTGATAATATTTGTTTAGAAATGAAGAATGGGAAAGATAAATACAATGTCTGAATGTACCTCTTTCCATTTAATGTCAGAGTTTTGGGTGCTTTTGCCTTGATTTAGAATATTATGGCAAGGGCAAAAAAGGCTCTTTTGTAAACTAAGCTATGAATTGCTCTTTTGAAGGTTTTGTTGTTTACCATACAGACCCAGGTACATACATATATTCTAGAAAAAAATATGTGGATTTGGTTATTTGACTTCAGCATTATGCTCTTTGATTTCTACTTCAGCCCTCTCACGCCTGTTCCCCTCATTCAATGCAATCCCCAGTGCATCCTATAAGCCCCAGTGTTTACCAGAAGGCCAGACCCATGTTGATTCACCTCTACCCCATTCTCTACCACTACACTGGTACTAAAGTCTAAAGTATACCTGCCATGATAAGAACATCCTGGCAGCACGTGCACTTTATACCAAATACAAGTGTCAACCTTTGGCCTTGACTCTTACTCTGGCTACAATTATATGTGTAGCAACTAAAAATATATACAAAAGATGTTGAACCTACCTGCCTCTATTATAACTCTCCTCTCTTTAAAAATTTCCTATCTCCATCTTACTCAGTTAGTAAATCACACTATTGAGTACGGTAAAATTCTATCTAAAATATAAATAGGCTGTAAGTATGTCTCAGATTAGACCCTCCTCCTAAAATAAATGAACATATTTGGTGTTATATAGTTTAGCTGGTCTGGGATCTTTCTGTTCTGGGGGACCCTGGATGACTGATGTTACTAAGTAGTTGGTCTCTGGATATATGGAATATTAACATGTTAAACCCTGAACATTCATCTCTTAGGGCTCTGGAAACAATATGATTTCTAAGCCCAGTATACAAAAGACAGATGAGTAAACATTTCTAGTTGTGAACCTGTTTCAAGGAAAAATAATTTAGACACAAAAATGTTTCAAAAAACAAATTTCTGGACAATTCTTTGTATCAGTGTTTTGAAGTGATTTACGTACTATTATAAAGCCTGCTCCTAACCATCATTTTAAAACACAACTTAATGTTTAAAGAATTACTTGAAGCAAGTAGAGTATAATAGCTCAGGCATAAACTTGTCAAAATTAAAATGACAAATACTTTCTTTTATTAGAGGAAAAGTTCTAAGTTTATCTCAAACAATGGTCATATTTAACATGTCACTGAATTTTTATTTCTCACATTTTATCTAGATTATCCTGTAGATTCCAAAGGATGAATTTAAAGGGAAATAATATTTCTTTGATATTTCTCCATGAAGAAACTTGAAAATGACTAGACTCGGAATTTTCAAATGTAGTCTTGGGTCAGTAAGAACATTGTATACCAAAATAAGTATTGGCTAATATCGAAAAGTCTCTGTTAATTTCTACTAATGACCTACCGTGATGTAAGGACCATCTGATATTTCACACCATCTTTTGACTCCTACAGATCAATTTCATATATGAGATATTGTTTGTTTCTAGAATCATGATAGATTAGTATTCTCCTTTCAGGGTGTGAAAAGAAATCAGTTATTAGAATGCTACTACAGCTGAGATCTGGTAGTTGTTTTAATTTGAGAAGGAACTGGTGCTTGGGAAAGAAAATACCTGTGCTAATCCTCTTCAAAGCTGCATAAATCTAAGTCTGTAACATAAAGGAAGCCCATTCTAGTTGACAGAAAGTGTCTCATATTCAGACAGACCCATTTTGAATTCACAGTTTTACCACTTTAACTAGTTTTATTGCTTTAGGATGTTTATATGATTTCTAAAAGTTCTAGTTTTTTACATTGTTTTGTGAATTCTTCCAACTTGTGTCATAGAAAACCTGTGCAGGTTATGGCACTGTAAATTGAATTAAACAAAGAAGAAGCAAGTATGTGCCATTCACAGGTGAATTTAGTAAACATGTTTCAGAATGACCTATGCTGCTAGTAGTGACTCTAAAGAATAAATGTTTTACTGGGCTCTTAAAAGCTGGCTAGTTAGACATAGTTGGGACTTAAATGGTTCCTGTTTATGGTAACAACAATAAACTTCACCAAGCAATTCATTTACTTTCATATATTTTCTGGCATCCTTGTAGGTAAGTAGAGTCCTAGGATTAGCTCTGGCCAGTGAAATGTTGGTTGGGTGACCCCTGTGACATCAGGGGCTGAAGCAGTGAAAAAACTGTAAAAGATTCAAGATTCTCCAGCTCTGCTTTGTCATGCCACAGTAAACAAGATTTCTTTGTTTTAGATGGTGCAGTTATACAGTATTAAGACTCTGCATCAATTAGAATCCCTGTCTGACAATGTGGAGTAGGCCCCCCCACCCCCACTAGCTGTGATGAACATGTAGTATGAGCAAGAAGAAAACCTTTGTTTTGTGACTGCATTGGGAATTAGAGTTTAGTTAATTACCATGGCATAAAGTAGCCTATTATGAGCAATACTTTGGTTTAGAGTGGCCATATTTTCATATATTTTCCCTTACGAATTATTAAATCTAATTAATAGATTTTGTTAAGAATTTGAATTAAATGCACTGGGATTTCCAGATCAAAAAACTATGGAATAGTTATTGAGGATTATGCTATATATAGCTTTCACATAATATTAATATACTCAAGGTTAGTAAAAATGAGAGATAAAATCAGAAAAGTCCATGAGCATAGCAACGAAATGCACTAACAATACTGAAACAGGCTGATTGCTAAAATTGATAATGATCATATTTTGAGCTTGCATAACATTTTGTAAAGTATTTGATTCACTACTTATCTTCAGATAAAATTCTAGATACAAGTGATACTGAACTCAGTGGGAAATATATCCAAGAATAGCATATTGAACCATAAGTGGACTTGAACTTCAGTGGTGAGCGGTTAAAACCGTCTTCATGGAAGCAGAAAGGACCCTCAAACTATCCATTTTATTCACAGAATGAAATTTCTATTAATACTGAAAGAAGACTTCAAAGCAGTCAGAAACCTTAATTGAGTATCAGAACATGGCCAAGAAACAGGAGAGAACTATTTGTCCCCATTTTTCAGGCCAGCAAGAGGCAGCAGGTAATAACTGGTTCATCTAGGCGTAATTAATTTAGTAGTAAGATGAAGGGGCTTCCCAGGTGGTTCAGTGAGTAAAGAATCTGCCTGCAATGCAGGAAAGCAGGAGATGTGGGTTCAGTCCCTGGGTTGGAAGATCCTCTGGAGGAAGGCACGGCAATCCACTCCAGTATTCTTGCCTGGAGAATCCCATGGACAGAGGAGTCTGGTGGGCCTCTGGTTGCAACCATGAGGTTGCAAAGAATTGGACACGACTGAAGCACAGCACAGCACAGCTCAACACAGTAGATGAATAGGCTTTTGATTTCTAGAAATTAAACCCAGTGGGGTGTTATAGCTATGACTACAAATACTTATAGCACAGAAAATGAGTGCTGACTGCATCAGAGAAATCTGATCTCAAATCTCAGCTCTGCCCGCCTTTTTTTAAGCTTTAATATTTTTATTTTGCAAAAGTGGAAATAAACTATACACCTTGATTTATAATTTTCCCCCTTACTTTTTGAAAAGTATTTATTGGAGTATTGGGCTTCCCTGGTGGCTCAGACAGTAAAGAATCTGCCTGAAATGCAGGAAATAAGGATTAGATCCTTGGGTCATTAAGATCCTCTGGAGAAGGCAATGGCTGCCCACTTGCCTAGATAATTCCATGGACAGAGGAGCCTTGCAGGCTATAGTCCATGGGGTTGCAAAAAAGTTGAACACCAGTTAGCAACTAACACTTCCACTTTCATAGATGATTTACAATCTTATGTGAGATCTTAAAAAATGGTACAAATGAGCTTATTTATAAAACAGAAATAGAGTCACAGAGGTGGAAAGCAATCTTGTGGTTACCAACAGGGACATGGTGGAGGGATAAATTGCCCCACTTATTTTTAATGTGATCTTAGACAAGTTTACTTCCACGTAGATGGAATAATCATGTCTCAAAAGATAACATAAGACTTAAATGACAATGAAGGCAAAGAGTTTAACACAGTGATTAAACCACTGTAGGTATTTTACAAATGGAGTTTTTCATTCTTTATTCATTTACCAATTATTCTATTAAAAGAGTTAGTGAGTTCATTTCTGAGGAGGCAAAGAAAAAAAAAATCAAAGCAGATGTTGGGATTGTAGCCACCATGTAATCCTCAACTGCATGCTCGGTTACTCACTTGTGTCTGACTCTTGCGACCACATGGATTGTAGCCTGCAAGTCTCCTCTATCCATGGGACTTTTCAGGCAAGAATACTGGAACAGGTTGCCATCTCCAGGGGATCTTCCCAACCCAGGGATTGAATCCTTGTCTCCTGCGCTGCAGGCAGATTCTTTACCACTGAGCCACCTGGAAAGCCCAAACCCTCAACTGACACAACTCTGAGTGTACATGTGAACTGTTTATTTAACAAACTGCACTATTTTAGGGTCCACTAGGTTTCACCATTCTTCCAGTATCTGACTCAAAGTCTCTGAACCAAAAAGAATCATTTCTAACTAACTGAGGATTAACACGGACTCCTGACTTGAAAGCAATGGTGTATCTGCCAAGATGCTTTAAAAATTGGCACCACAAATGTCTTTGTACAATTTTCCTTCTTAAAAAATACTGGATTAAAAATACTAGATTGTAAACTAAGGATCCCCATACAAAGAATCTTCAGAGTCCATTTTCTTATTCAGTACACTGCTATTCCAGAGATACAAGCTAAGTAAAACCCATTCATGAAGTTACATTTTCAGGACTGTTCAGTTTGGAAACAATTCTGGGATGTGGAAGAGAAAAACGCTTTTTTTTTTTTTTGACCTAGCCATCTACTTTAAGTAACCATACATTAGGTAACATAATTTAGGGGCATTTTGTTTCAAGCTCTAGGAATGTTTGAACTCTGTGTATATTGTAATTGTACGGTAATTTTAATGTGAAGGCAAATTTATTTCTTGTTTGTCTGAAATTCTTCCTGCCTCTTTCTTTGTCTATTGCTCCTATGCCTATTCTTGTGACAATTTGTTTCAGTTTTGTTTCTTGTAGTTTCAATAAAAGAAGTCAGATTTAAAAGCTCTTTAACATAAAATCCCACATTGCAGCAAAGATCACAGGGTTATGTTAATTTCTAAAGCAGAGTTGTAATTTATGTCTCTTGTTTCCTCTGTGGCCCCTGTCTAGTCACACACCCTCTTTGGCTGACCTCAAACTCTTCTTTCTTTCAATACACTGTAATTCCCTGCTACTGCTCTTTACTTTCTTTATAAATAGAAAGCAAAGCTCTTGCCAAACAATAGGCTATGCTGTACTTATGAAATCTGTGGAAGTCCACTATTCAGACATTTATTTTGCATATAATGAAATTAAGACACTGCCCATAATTATATCCAAAGACCAGCAACCAATGAGAGGCAAAGCTGAAATTCAAACTATTTTCATTTTTGGAGAAAGATACAGAAAAACATTTACCAAAGATTTAGTTGGTAAATTGTGATATCAAAAACATAAGTTACGGTGGGGAAATAGAAGTGTACAATTTTTGGCAATCAAAGTTAAATTATTAGCATAAAACAAATTGTTATATCTATAAGGTGTTTTATGTGAGTAAAAATTCTTTAAAAAGTACTAGTAAACCAAATTCAACAGTACATTAAAAGAATCAAACACCATGATCAAGCAGGATTCATTCCTGGGATACAAGAATGGTTCAACATTTGCAAACCAATACATGTGATACACTAGAACAGTAGAATAAAAGATGAAAATCTTATGATCATCTTAGATGCAGAAAATGCACTTGACTAAATTCAACATCTATTCAACATAAAACCTCTTAAGTTGGGTACAGAATGAAAGTACCTCAACATAATAAAGTTCATATATAAGAAACCAACAAAAATATACTCAACAGTGAAAGGTTGAAAGCTTTCCCACTGAGATCAGGAACAAGACAAGGGTGCCTACTGTCACTATGCCTAATCAACACAGTACTGGAAGTCCTAGTCAGAGCAATTAAGCAAGAAAAAGAAAGAAAAAGCATCTAATCATAAAGAAAAGAGTAAAACCGTCTGTGTTTGCAGATAATATGATCTTAAATAGTTTGGAATCCTAAAATTTCTACAAAAAACTATTAGAACTAATCAACAAATTCAGTAAAATTCAGAAAAAGCAGGATATAAAATTAACATGCAAAAGTAAGTTGCATGTCTATACACTAATAAGAACGTATCTCAAAAAGAAATAGAGAAAATATTCCTATTTACAATAGCATCAAAAATACAAAATGCTTAGGAATAAATTAAACCCATGAGAGGAAAGGTCTGTATACTAAAAATTATATGACATTTATGGAAGAAATTGAAGAAGATAGAAATAAATAGAAAACTATTTTATGTTCATGGATCAGAAGAATTTATATTGTTTAAAGTGTCTATATTACTCAAAGCAATACACAGATTCAACAAAAAAAACACCAATGATTTTTTTACAGAAATAGAAAAAACAATCCTAAAATTCATATGGAATCACAAAAGACCTCATCTAGCCAAAGCAATCCTGAAAAGAAGTACACTGGAGTCTTGAATAATGCAGGGAGTTAATCTGCATATAACTTACAATTGGCCCTCCTTAACTGAGGTTCCTCTGCATATGTAGACTCAACTAAACACAGACCATGTTGTACTGTAGCATTTACTATAGAAAAATATCTGCTTATAAGCGAAACTGCATGGTCCAAATCCCAGTTGTTTGAGGGTCAACAGTACAAAGCTGGAGGCATCAGAATTTCTGATTTCAAACTTTTTTTTTTTACAAAGCTATGGTAATCAAATCAATATGTTACTGGCATAAAAATAGACATATAAACCCATGAAATTGAATAAAGATCCCAGAATTAAATCCATGCATATATGGTTAACTGACAAGGGAGCCAAGAACACTCCAGGGAGAGTATAGTCTTTCCAATAAATGACAGTGGGAAAACTGGACAACCACATGCAGAAGAATGAAACTGGATCCCAGTGCTATACCATTCACAAAAATTAACTTTAAATAAATTAAAGACTTAAATGTCAGAATGAAACTGCAAAACTCCTAGAAGAAAACAGGGAAAAGCCTTCTTGACATAGATCTTGGCAAACTTTCGATATGACACCAAGAACACAAGCAACAAGAGCAAAAATAAACAGTGGAACTCTATAACATTAAAAAGCTTCTATACAACAAAAGAAACCATCAGTCAATACCAAACAAAACAATCCGATTTTAAATGAGTAAATGCTCTGAGTAGACATTTTTCCAAAGACAGCATACAGATGGCTAACATGTACATGAAAAGATGCTTGGCATCACCAATCATCAGAGAAATGCAAAGGAAAACTACAGTGACATATCACCTCACACCTCTTAGAATAGTTACTATCAAAAAGACAAGAGACAGCAAGCATTGGCAAGGCTGTGAAGAAAAGATAACACTTTTGCAACTGTTGGTGGGTATGTAATTTTGTACAGCCACCATGGAAAACAGTATGAAAGTTTCTCAAATCACTGAAAATATAACTATCATATGATCTAGCAATTGCACTTGTAGGTATATATTTGAAGAAAATGAAAACACTGTCATGAAGAGATATCTTCAACCCATGTTTATAGTGGCATCATTCACAATAGTCAAGACATGGAAACAAGCTAAGTGTTCATCAACACACAAATAAAGAAAGTGTGACACACACAGACACACCAGAATATTATTCAACTGTAAAAAAGAAGAAAATCCTGCCTTTTAAAACAACATGGATGGACCTTCAGGGCATAATGCTAAGTGAAATAAGTCATACAGAGAAAGACAAATACTGTATATTTTTACTTGTATGTGGATTCTAAAACAGCTGAATTCATGGTCATAGAGAGTACAATGGTGATTTCTAGGGGCTGGGCATTGCTATGAGAGACAAACTGAAGAGATGTCAGTCAAAGGGTACAAACTCCTAGCTATAGGATGAGAAAGTTCTGAGGTTCTAACATATAATAGTGAAAGTGAAGTTGCTCAGTCGTGTCCAACTCTTAGTGACCCCATGGACTGCAGCCTACCAGGCTCCTCCGTCCATGGGATTCTCCAGGCAAGAATACTGGAGTGGGTTGCCATTTCCTTCTCCAAACATATGATATAGTGAGTATAATTAACAATAGTGTATTATATACTTAAAAATTGCCAAGAGAATAGATTTTAAAAGTTAACACCACCAAAAGAAAAAAAAAAGCAATTATATGATGGGATGAAGATATTAACTAACTTTATAGTGGTACTCATTTAGCAGTATATAAATATATCAAATCATCACCCTGTACATCTAAATTTACATATATTATAAGTCAGTAATATCTCAAAAAAGCTAGAGGAGATAAAGAGAGACTTAGTTGGTTGGGACCAATCACTAAGCACTCAAATGTCTTAAATAGGTAATAAATGTGATAGTGGGTCTCTCTCACATCTAGTGTACTCTGCTTTACATGCAGGTTGTGGTTAGGAATACCAAAGAAGGGGATGATAAATACCACACACTCTTACATAATATCATTTAATATTCAGGAATATCCTTGATCTTGTACACTTTCAGTTGTCCTTAGCAAAAAATTTAATATTGGGCAAAGTCAACAGCAATGGTTTATGCAATATGATACGGGTCAAACATAACATAAGATTTCCAATCTGCTTCATGTAAAATTTTGTGTGCAATTAGCTAAGTACAGAAAAGTGTCTTTTTCAACCAACTGATCCCATATTCTTCTTACCTCCCAAAAAAACTGCTTGAATATTAAAAACTGTCTCAAGACTGCATGCATCATGCAGAGTTTGTGTCTCAGTTCAGTTCAGTTCAGTAGAGTCGCTCAGTCGTGTCCGACTCTCTGCGACCCCACGAATTGCAGCACGCCAGGCCTCTCTGTCCATCACCAACTCCCGGAGTCTACCCAAACCCATGTTCATCGAGTCGGTGATGCCATCCAACCATCTCATCCTCTGTCGTCCCCTTCTCCTCCCGCCCCCAATCCTACCCAGCATTAGGGTCTTTTCTAATGAGTCAACCCTTCGCATGAGGTGGCCAAAGTATTGGAGCTTCAGCTTCAACATCAGTCCTTCAAATGAACACCCAGGATTGATCTCTTTTAGGATGGATTGATTGGATCTCCTTGCAGTCCAAGAAATTCTCAAGAGTCTTCTCCAACACCACAGATCAAAAGCATCAATTCTGCGGCGCTCAGCTTTCTTCACCGTCCAACTCTCACATCCATACATGACCCCTGGAAAAACCATAGCCTTGACTAGACGGACTTTTGTTGGCAAAGTAATGTCTCTGCTTTTAAACATGCTATCTAGGTTGGCCATAACCTTCCTTCCAAGTAGTAAGTGTCTTTTAATTTCATGGCTGCAGTCACCATCAGCAGTGATTCTGGAGCCCAAAAAAGTAAAGTCTGACACTGTTTCCACTGTTTTCCCATCTATTTCCCATGGAGTGATGGGACCAGATGCCATGATCTTAGTTTTCTGAACGTTGAGCTTTAAGCCAACTTTTTCACTCTCCTCTTTCACCTTCATCAAGAGGCTCTTTAGTTCTTCTTCACTTTCTGCCATAAGGGTGGTGTCATCCGCATATCTGAGGTTATTGATATTTCTCCCGGCAACCTTGATTCCAGCTTGTGTTTCTTCCAGCCCAGCGTTTCTCATGATGTACTCTGCATATAAGTTAAATAAGCAGGGTGACAATATACAGCCTTGACGTACTCCTTTTCCTATTTGGAACCAGTCTGTTGTTCCATGTCTAGTTCTAACTGTTGCTTCCTGACCTGCATACAGGTTTCTCAAGAGACAGATCAGATGGTCTGGTATTCCCATCTCTTTCAGAATTTTCCACAGTTTATTGTGATCCACACAGTCAAAGGCTTTGGCATAGTCAATAAAGCAGAAATAGATGTTTTTCTGGAACTCTCTTGCTTTTTCGATGATCCAGCGGATGTTGGCAATTTGATCTCTGGTTCCTCTGCCTTTTCTAAAACCAGCTTGAACATCTGGAAGTTCACAGTTCACGTATTGCTGAAGCCTGGCTTGGAGAATTTTGAGCATTACTTTACTAGCATGTGAGATGAGTGCAATTGTGCGGTAGTTTGAGCATTCTTTGGCATTGCCTTTCTTTGGGATTGGAACAAAGACTGACCTTTTCCAGTCCTGTGGCCACTGCTGAGTTTTCCAAATTTGCTGGCATATCGAGTGCAGCACTTTCACAGCATCACCTTTGAGGATTTGAAATAGCTCAACTGGAATTCCATCACCTCCACTTGCTTTGCTCGTAGTGATGCTTTCTAAGGCCCACTTGACTTCACATTCCAAGATGTCTGGCTCTAGGTGAGTGATCACACCATCGTGATTATCTGTGTCGTGAAGATCTTTTTTGTATAGTTCTTCTGTGTATTCTTGCCACCTCTTCTTAATATCTTCTGCTTCTGTTAGGTCCATACCGTTTCTGTCCTTTATCAAGCCTATCTTTGCGTGAAATGTTCCCTTGGTATCTCTAATTTTCTTGAAGAGGTCTCTAGTCTTTCCCAATCTGTTGTTTTCCTCTATTTGTTTGCACTGATCGCTGAGGAAGGCTTTCTTATCTCTCCTTGCTATTCTTTGGAACTCTGCATTCAGATGAGAATATCTTTCCTTTTCTCCTTTGCTTTTCGCTTCTCTTCTCTTCCCAGCTATCTGTAAGGCCTCCTCAGACAGCCATTTTGCTTTTCTGCATTTCTTTTCCATGGGGATTTTCTTGATCCCTGTCTCCTGTACAATGTCACGAACCTCTGTCCATAGTTTCATCAGGCATTCTGTCTATCAGGTCTAGTCCCTTAAATCTATTTGTCACTTCCACTGTATACTCATAAGGGATTTGATCTAGGTCATACCTGAATGGTCTAGTGGTTTTCCCTACTTTCTTCAATTTAAGTCTGAATTTGGCAATAAGCAGTTCATGATCTGAGCCACAGTCTGCTCCCGGTCTTGTTTTTGCTGACTGTATAGAGCTTCTCCATCTTTGGCTGCAAAGAATATAATCAATCTGATTTTGGTGTTGACCATCTGGTGATGTCCACGTGTAGAGTCTTCTCTTGTGTTGTTGGAATAGGGTGTTTGCTATTACCAGTGCGTTCTCGTGGCAAAACTCTATTAGCCTTTGCCCTGCTTCATTCTGTACTCCAAGGCCAAACCTGCCTGTTACGCCAGGTGTTTCTTGACTTCCTACTTTTGCATTCCAGTCCCCTATAATGAAAAGAGTTTGTGTCTAACATTTGGTAAATCTTATGATTCACTAATTTGGAGAGGAGTCCCTAATTAAGTCCTCAGTCTCAACACTGCTTGCAGTTCTAGTGTTCTGTTACATAAAATCAAACCACCAAAGTAGAATTTTGAACATTTGGGAGATGTTCTTGACAGGAGACAATCTTTTTCCCTTGAAAGAACTGAATCTATATTTATAACATGAAATGTGTCACTTTTATAATAGGTTGTGGAAAAGCAATAAACAACCCTTGGTTTTATTTTAAAATATTGGAAAAGCCTCTCTCCCTCAAAATACTTTCCAATGTTAAAAAATCAGATATTCACTAGTGATAAAGCAAACTACAGAAATGAATTTAGTGTTGGCAGTGGAAGACTTTCTTTAAATCTGATAATGTACTATAACTATCTCAAACAGAAATAGTTCATACAACAAAATATTCTTTTTCCTGCCCTGAGGACTCTTTTGTAGTAAAATATTTTTCCTCACTATCTTTTCACTTCCATTTACCACTCTAACATAATGAGGGGAAAAAATTATATAACTTTAAAATGTCAGGTAATCAGATATCAAGTCAATTATGTCTACTACATTATCCTCATTTTATCAATTGCAAATCATGCTTCTGAGTTCTAGTAAACCTTATCACTTCTCTGCCTTATTTGCTCTGGTTCTACCGCACAGCTAGGAATCTGACGTATTTATCGTAGTAAAACCCTTACTTCAAATGCACCTCCAGGAACTATGACTTTTTCTTATCCCAAGAACTTTATTTCGGTCGCTTAGGGTCTGAAGTCTTAAACTATTTCCAGTAATAACCGATGTTTTTTCTCTGAGCCTCAATTTCAAAATGTGGGTCCCTTACTCCTGTTGTCACTCCCTGAGCCTGCCCTGTGCCTCCAGGCCATTTACCTCGTCTCTCCTAATGCTAGCTTTCCACGAACAAAGAGTCAACCAGCACACGCGGTTTTGCCTGGCGCGATGCTCGCTCTCTCTCTCCACAGGTCAACCCTTCAACATGACTCTGTTGTAAACTGCGCAAAGGATTTGGCAAGGCGAGATTTCAGATGTATGAACCGCTGACTTTTGACTCTGTGGTGGAAATGAAGTGATACATTACTCTCGTTTTACTATTTCCAAAGATTAAGAAAAGGTCCAGCTCTCGGGGTTTTTAGAAACCTTGTGAACTCGCCCTCCAGGGTACCCGGATGTCACTGCCTTGCCCTCCAGGATACCTGGATGTAGGTGGGATAGGATGGGGAAGGGCCTCTTTCTCCACCCTTGCGTGTGTGCAGTCACTAAATCGCCTTGGACTTTTTGTGATCCCACTGACTGTAGCCTGCCAGGTCCCTCTGTCCCTGAAAATTTCCAAGCAAGAATATGGGAGTGGGTTGCCATTTCCTCCTCCAAGGGATCTTTCCCACCCAGGAATCAAACCCATGCCTCCTGCGTCTCTTACGTTGGCAGGGAGGGTTCTTTACCACTGAGCCGCCTCGGAAGCAACCTTCACCACCACTTAGATGGCTGTTATCCTGGTCTGTTAATCTCTCTCTCTCTCATATCCACGAACTGCCCTCTCCACTACACCCCCAGTGCCAAGCAAACATGTTAATGTTACTCACACTGCTCCTGAACTATTTGAACAAAAGCATTTTTTAATTATGAAATATTTAATACAGAATCCGTGGGATTCTCCAAGAATACAGGAGTGGGTTGTCCTGCCCTCCTCCAGGGGATATTCCCAACGCAGGAATCGAACCCACCTCTCTTAGGTCTCCCTGCTTTGGCAGGTGGGTTCTTTAGCACTGCCTGAGAAGCCCACCAGACTTATCCGTACACAATTTTTAAAAAAATGAATGTAATGAAATAGCAATAATATAAAGAGAAGTAAAAAGAAAGCAGAATAGAGTAAAATAAAATATATTTCAATCTGTAAATGTTTGGACACATGTACACTAAAGATCTCATGGAGCAGTTACAATTCTTATTAGATGCTTACAATGGATTTCTTTTGATATAGAATGTAGAAGATCAAGAACCATTCCATATGGGAACAGAGTCAAGGATGGACACTCAAATTAATGAATAAATCAAGCCTAAAATTTGGATAAGTAATTACCAACCAGGCTTACCAGTACAATGGATAGGAAAGGCCAAACAGCATGCAGGGATAACAGGCACAGCCAAATTACAGACTGCTCAAGTGGAGAGAATGAGGTCAACTCAAGTGATCTTCAGAGCTGTATTTGGAGCTGTAGTGCCAAAATTATTCACTTTGTTATATCCCGGGATGCTACCTTAAGAACTCTATATCCAATTTCATGGCTGCAGTCACCACAAGCAGGATAATTAGGCAGTTCCCTAAACAGTCCATCAAGCCCTCTGTTGTTCCCATCACTTCCCACCACCCCTTCTGACCCCTGGCGGCACGTGACCCAGGCCACCGGGGTGCGGACATCCTTTGTACTCTGGATCTCAGTCTTCAGAAGGATTGGAGGAGGGGCAAAGGCTTTTGAGAACTTGAGGCCAGGACTCTTGTGTTCATTCAACCAACATTAATGGAGTTGGTGCCTAGCTGTTCTGAGTTAAGGACTCAGTAAATGTTTATTGAATATTATGGCAAAAATTTATGAACATCTGTTATATGCAAAGAATGGGCTAGACCCTGAGGTGAAGGGCTCTTGGTTAAGATACAGACATGAGAAAGACATGGCTCCTGAATGCAGGAAATTTACACACGAAAGACACAGGCTCTCACTAGACTACAGTCTAATGCAGGACTTGGCAGATTACCCCACACAGGTCAAATTTAGTCCTGGACTTGGTTTTGTTAATAAAGTTTTTTTGTAACACATACACACAAAAAAAGAACTCTATATCCCAAAACCCTTTTCAATTACAAATGTAGCTGGAAATGCTAGACTAGATTGAGTGAGCAGAATGTGCAGAATAAAACAGAATAGTTTCAAGATGATGTCTTGATTCTATTTAAAGTTCTGTCTGGTTAAGGTCTGTTACATTACCAAGCTTTTAGACTAATTTCTTATAAAAATGTCTTATATTCTCATGTATTATAATGCTTCCAGTTTATATTTATGTTTCATTCAACAAGACATCCAAGAGTCCAGTAATGTCAATACAGTGTGCTCCTAATCATGAATTTCTGCTGTACCCCATAAGGGAGTGCTCCTACCCATGTTAAGAAATTTGAAGTTCTGGTGTTCCCTCAGTTCCAAGCTCCTCTGTCCATGGAGTTTTCCAAGCACGAATACTGGAGTGGGTTGCCACTTCCTACTCCAGGGGATCTCCCAAATCCAGGGCTCAAACCCGTATCTCTTGCATCTCCTGCATTTGGGAGGAAGATTCTTTACTCTAGCACCACCTGGGAAGCCCATACAGGAGAGTATCTCAAGGATCACATGTAGGAATAAAATGTGTAGGTTTTGGAATAGGCTCATGTTGAACTTAGAAGGTAATGCCAAGTGATTTTTTTCAAAATGATTGTACTAATTACAGTCTCATCAGTTGTTTATATGTGTTCTTATTGCTACTCATCTTCACTAGCAGTGTACAAGACTTTATTTTTATGTAATACATGGGTGTGAAATGATACTTGTAGTTTCAATATTCAATTCATCAAGTACTCATAGCATTATTTTTAAAAATGAATATGAGGTATTTGAGTCTTGCCCTTTTATGAAAGGCTTGTTTGTATACTTTGCTTTTTTTCTATTGGATTTCTTATTGCTTTTGAGTTCATGTATGTTCTTTGTAACATCCTTTGTTGTTTACAGGTTGTAAATATCTTCTCCCAATGTTTGGCTTATCTTTTCATTTACCTAATGATGTCTTTTGATGGGCACTAATACCATTTTTATCTGTAAAATTGATCAAACTTTAAAAAAAATGATTGCATTGTTTGTGTCTTGTTTAAGACATCGTTCCCTTCTGCAAGGTGATAAATTCTTCCTCCTATTTTTATTATAGTTTCAGTTTTTTGGCTTTCCTAATAAAATTATGAATTCTTCAAGAATTGATTTTGCGCAGATGTAAAATAATCAATAGTCCCCTCAACATTTATTGAATATCATTCTTTTCTCTCTGAGGTAAAATCTTTCACTGTTATATTAAGATATTACACTGTTATATTAAGATATTTCACCATTATATTAAGATATTATTAGTTCAGTTCAGTCACTCAGTTGTCTCTAACATTTGCAATCCCATGAATCACAGCATGCCAGGCCTCCCTGTCCATCACCAACTCCCAGAGTCTACCCAAACTCATGTCCATCGAGTCGGTGATGTCATCCAGCCATCTCATCCTCTGTCGTCCCCTTCTCCTCCTGCCCCCAATACTTCCCAGCATCAGAGTTTTTTCCAATGGGTCAACTCTTCGCATGAGGTGCCCAAAGTATTGGAGTTTCAGCTTCAACATCAGTCCTTCCAATGAACACCCAGGACTGATCACCTTTAGGAAGGACTGGTTGGATCTCCTTGCAGTCCAAGGGACTCTCAAGCGTCTTCTCCAACACCACAGTTCAAAAGCATCAATTCTTTGGCGCTCAGCTTTCTTTATAGTCCAACTCTCACATGCATACATGACTACTGGAAAAACCGTAGATTTGACTAGATGGATGTTTGTTGGCAAAGTAATGTCTCTCCTTTTTAATATGCTGTCTAGGTTGGTCATAATTTTCCTTCCAAGGAGTAAATGTCTTTTAATTTCATTGCTGCAGACACAATCTGCAGTGATTTTGGAGCCCCCAAAAATAAAAGCTGACACTGTTTCCACTGTTTCCCCATCTATTTCCCATGAAGTGATGGGACCAGATGCCATGATCCTAGTTTTCTGAATGTTGAGCTTTAAGCCAACTTTTTCACTCTCTTCATTCACTTTCATTAAGAGGCTTTTTAGTTCCTCTTTCTGCCATAAGGGTGGTGTCATATGCATATCTGAGGTTATTAATATTTCTCCCAGCAATCTTGAATCCAGTTTGTGCTTCTTCCAGCCCAGCATTTCTCATGATGTACTCTGCATATAAGTTAAATAAGCAGGGTGACAATATACAGCCTTGACATACTCCTTTTCCTATTTGGAACCAGTCTGTTGTTCCATTTCCAGTTCTAACTGTTGCTTCCTGACCTGCATACAGGTTTCTCAAGAGGCAGGTCAGGTGATCTGGTATTCCCATTTCTTTCAGAATTTTCCATAGTTTATTGTGATCCACACAATAAAAGGCTATGTGGATCTTTGGCTGAGCACCAAAGAATTGATGCTTTTGAACTGTGGTGTTGGAGAAGACGCTTGAGAGTCCCTTGGACTGCAAGGAGATCCAACCAGTCCATCCTAAAGGAGATCAGTCCTAGGTGTTCATTGGAAGGACTGATGTTGAAGCTGAAACTCCAATACTTTGGGCACCTCATGCGAAGAGTTGACCTATTGGAAAGCCTTATAATAAAACATCCACACAATCAAAGGCTTTGGCATAGTCAATAAAGTGGAGAAATAACTCCAGAAAGAATGAAGGGATCGAGCCAAAGCAAAAACAATACCCAGTTTTTGATGTGATTGGTGATAGAAACAAGGTCCGATGCTGTAAGATATTATTAAGGTAAATACAAATATATCTATATTTCTGCTTTCTATTCAACTATGTTAGTCTTTGATTGCGCTGTAATAGTGATACATATTTTAAATACCAGAGTTTTTTATTTTTTATTTATTTATTTTTTATGGGTCTTGGAACATAAATCTCATACTTTATTTAAGAATTTCAGGATTGATAGTGTATACATTCATTCCTTCATTTATTCACCATTCATCTCTTTCAGTCAGTCAGTTAGCAAGTAACTTTTGAACATCTACTGTTCCCTGGGCTTATTTTATTTTATTTTTTTAAATTTATTTATTTTAATTCAAAGCTAATTACAATATTGTAGTGGTTTTGCCATACATTGACATGAATCAGCCATGCGTGTACATGTGTTCCCCATCCTGAACCCCCCTCCCACCTCCCTCCCCATCCTATCCCTCTGGGTCATCCCAGTGCACCAGCCCAGAGCACCCTGTCTCATGCATTGAACTTGGACTGGCGATCTATTTCACATATGATACTATACATGTTTCAATGCCATTCTCCCAAATCATCCCACCCTCGCCCTCTCCCACAGAGTCCAAAAGACTGTTCTATACATCTGTGTCTCTTTTGCTGTCTCACATACAGGGTCATTGTTACCATCTTTCTAAATTCCATATATATACCTTAGTATACTGTATTGGTGTTTTCCTTTCTGGCTTACTTCACTTTGTATAATAGACTCCAGTTTCATCCACCTCATTAGAAGGGATTCAAATGTATTCTTTTTAATGGCTGAGTAATATTCCATTGGTATATGTACCACAGCTTTCTTATCCATTCGTCGGCCAAAGGACATCTAGGTTGCTTCCATGTCCTGGATATTATAAACAGTGCTGCAATGAATATTGGGGTACACGTGCCTCTTTGAATTCTGGTTTCCTCGGTGTGTATGCTCAGCAGTGGGATGCTGGGTCATATGGCAGTTCTGTTTCCAGTTTTTTAAGGAATCTCCACACTGTTCTCCATAGTGGCTCTACTAGTTTGCATTCCCACCAACACTGTAAGAGGGTTCCCTTTTCTCCACACCCTCTCCAGCATTTATTGCTTGTAGACTTTTGGATAGCAGCCATTTTGACTGGCGTGAAGTGGTACCACACTGTGGTTTTGATTTGTATTTCCTTGATAATGAGTGATGTTGAGCATCTTTTCATGTGTTTGTTAGCCATCTGTATGTCTTCTTTGAAGAAATGTCTGTTTAGTTCTTTGGCCCATTGTTTGATTGGTTCATTTATTTTTCTAGAATTGAGCTGCAGGAGTTGCTTGTACAGTTTTAAGATTAATTCCTTGTGAGTTGCTTCATTTGCTATTATTTCCTCCCATTCTGAAGGCTGTCTTCTCACCTTGCTTATAGTTTCCCTTGTTGTGCAAAAGCTTTTAAGTTTAATTAGGTCCCATTTGGTTATTTTTCCTTTTATTTCCATTACTCTGGGAGGTGGGTCCCAGAGTGTGATTTATGTCAGAGAGTGTTTGGCCTAAGTTTTCCTCTAGGAGTTTTATAATTCTGGTCTTACATTTCGATCTTTAATTCATTTTGAGTTTATTTTTGTGTATGGTGTTAAAAAGTGTTCTAGTTTCATTCTTTTACAAGTGGTTGACCAGTTTTCCCAGCATCACTTGGTAAAGTAAGTTCAGTCGCTCAGTCGTGTCCAACTCTTTGCGACCCCATGAATTGCAGCACGCCAGGCCTCTCTGTCCATCACCAACTCCCGGAGTCTACCCAAACCCATGTCCATCGAGTCAGTGATGCCATCCAACCATCTCATCCTCTGTCGTCCCCTTCTCCTCCTGTCCCCAATCCTACCCAGCATTAGGATCTTTTCCAATGAGTCAACTCTTTGCATGAGGTGGCCAAAGTACTGGAGTTTCAGCTTCAACATCAGTCCTTCAAATGAACACCCAGGATTGATCTATTTTAGGATGGATTGATTGGATCTCCTTGCAGTCCAAGGGACTCTCAAGAGTCTTCTCCAACACCACAGTGCAAAAGCATCAATTCTTGAGCACTCAGCTTTCTTCACCGTCCAACTCTCACAACCATACATGACCACTGGAAAAACCATAGCCTTGACTAGACGGACTTTTGTTGGCAAAGTAATGTCTCTGCTTTTAAATATGCTATCTAGGTTGGCCATAACCTTCCTTCCAAGGAGTAAGCGTCCTTTAATTTCATGGCTGCAACCACCATCAGCAGTGATTTTGGAGCCCCAAAAAATAAAGTCTGACACTGTTTTCAATCTTTCCCCATCCATTTCCCATGAAGTGATGGGACCAGATGCCATAATCTTAGTTTTCTGAACGTTGAGCTTTAAGCCAACTTTTTCACTCTCCTCTTTCACTTTCATCAGGAGGCTCTTTAGTTCTTCTTCGCTTTCTGCCTTAAGGGTGGTGTCATCTGCATATCTGAGGTTATTGATATTTCTCCCGGCAATCTTGATTCCAGCTTGTGTTTTCTCCAGCCCAGCGTTTCTCATGATGTACTCTGCATATAAGTTAAATAAGCCAGGTGACAATATACAGCCTTGACGTACTCTTTTTCCTATTTGTAACCAGTCTGTTATTCCATGTCCAGTTCTAACTGTTGCTTCCTGACCTGCAAACAGGTATCTCAAGAGACAGGTCAGGTGGTCTGGTATTCCCATCTTTCTCTGAATTTTCCACAGTTTATTGTGATCCACACAGTCAAAGGCTTTGGCATAGTCAACAAAGCAGAAATAGATGTTTGTCTGTAACTCTCTTGCTTTTTCGATGATCCAGAGGATGTTGGCAATTTGATCTCTGGTTCCTCTGCCTTTTCTAAAACCAGCTTGAACATCTGGAAGTTCACGGTTCACGTATTGCTGAAGCCTGGCCTGAAGAATTTTGAGCATTACTTTACTAGTGTTGTGAGATGAGTGCAATTGTGCGGTAGTTTGAGCATTCTTTGGCATTGCCTTTCTTTGGGATTGGAACGAAAACTGACCTTTTCCAGTCCTGTGGCCACTCCTGAGTTTTCCAAATTTGCTGGCATGTCGAGTGCAGCACTTTCACAGCATCATCTTTCAGGATTTGAAATAGCTCAACTGGAATTCCATCACCTCCACTAGCTTTGTTAGTAGTGATGCTTTCTAAGGCCCACTGGACTTCACATTCCAGGATGTCTGGCTCTAGGTGAGTGATCACACCATCGTGATTATCTGTGTCGCGAAGATCTTTTTTGTACAGTTCTTCTGTGTATTCT
Source organism: Giraffa tippelskirchi (assembly GCF_054371585.1). Taxonomy (NCBI): domain Eukaryota; kingdom Metazoa; phylum Chordata; class Mammalia; order Artiodactyla; family Giraffidae; genus Giraffa; species Giraffa tippelskirchi. The sequence continues at coordinate 123,682,291 of NC_137276.1, read as the reverse complement.
TGCCACCTCTTCTCAATATCTTCTGCTTCTATTAGGTCCATACCATTTCTGTCCTTTATCGAGCCTATCTTTGCATGAAATGTTTCTTTGGTATCTCTAATTTTCTTGAAGAGATCTCTAGTCTTTCCCAATCTGTTGTTTTCGTCTATTTCTTTGCATTGATCGCTGAGGAAGTCTTTCTTATCTCTCCTTGCAATTCTTTGGAACTCTGCATTCAAATGGGAATATCTTTCCTTTTCTCCCTTGCTTTTTGCTTCTCTTCTCTTCCCAGCTATCTGTAAGGCCTCCTCAGACAGCCATTTTGCTTTTTTGCATTTCTTTTCCATGGGGATTGTCTTGTTCCCTGTCTCCTGTAAAATGTCATGAACCTCTGTCCATAGTTCATCAGGCACTCTGTCTATCAGATCTAGTCCTTTATGTCTATTTGTCACTTCTACTGTATACTCATAAGGGATTTGATCATACCTGAATGGACTAGTGGTTTTCCCTACTTTGTTCAATTTAAGTCTAAATTTGGCAATAAGCAGTTCATGATCTGAGCCACAGTCAGCTCCCGGTCTTGTTTTTGCTGACTGTATAGAGCTTCTCCATCTTTGGCTGCAAAGGATATAATCAATCTGATTTTGGTGTTGACCATCTGGTGATGTCCACGTGTAGGGTCTTCTCTTGTGTTGTTGGAAGACTTGGTAAAGAGATTGTCTTTTCTCCATTGTATATTCTTGCCTCCTTTGTCAAAGATAGGTGCCCATAGGTGTGTGGATTTATCTCTGGGCTTTTAGTCTGTTCCATTGATCTTTATTTCTGTCTTTGTGCCAGTACCATACTGTCTTGATGACTGTGGCTTTGTAGTAGAGCCTGAAGTCAGGCAGGTTGATTCCTCCAGTTCCATTCTTCTTTCTCAAGATTGCTTTGGCTATTTGAGGTTTTTTGTATTTCCATACAAATTGTGAAATTATTTGTTCTAGTTCTGTAAAAAAATACCGTTGGTAGCTTGATAGGGATTGCATTGAATCTATTGATTGCTTTCTGTAGTATACTCATTTTCACTATGTTGATTCTTCCGATCCATGAACGTGGTATATTTCTCCATCTGTTTGTGTCCTCTTTGATTTCTTTCACTAGTGTTTTATACTTTTCTATATACAGGTCTTTTGTTTCTTTAGGTAGATATATTCCTAAGTATTTTATTCTTTTCATTTCAATGGTGAATGGAATTGTTTCTTTAATTTTTCTTTCTGTTTTCTCATTGTTAGTGTATAGGAATGCAAGGGATTTCTGTGTGTTGATTTTATATCCTGCAACTTTACTATATTCATTGATTAGCTCTAGTAATTTTCTGTTGGTGTCTTTAGGGTTTTCTATGTAGAGGATCATGTCATCTGCAAACAGTGAGAATTTTACTTCTTCTTTTCCAATCTGGATTCCTTTTATTTCTTTTTCTGCTCTGATTCCTGTGGCCAAAACTTCCAAAACTATGTTGGCTAGTAGTGGTGAGAGTGGGCACCCTTGTCTTGTTCCTGACTTTAGGGGAAATTTTTTCAGTTTTTCATCATTTAGGATAATGTTTGCTGTGGGTTTGTCATATATAGCTTTTATTATGTTGAGGTATGTTCCTTCTATTCCTGCTTTTTGGAGGGTTTTTATCATAAATGGATGTTAAATTTTGTCAAAGGCTTTCTCTGCATCTATTGAGATAATCATATGGTTTTTATCTTTCAATTTGTTAATGTGGTGTATTACATTGATTGATTCGTGGATATTGAAGAATCCTTGCATCCCTGGGATAAAGCCCACTTGGTCATGATGTATGATCTTTTTAATATGTTGTTGGATTCTATTTGCTAGAATTTTATTAAGGATTTTTGCATCTATGTTCATCAGTGATATTGGCCTTTAGTTTTCTTTTTTTGTGGCATCCTTGTATGGTTTTGGAATTAGGGTGATGGTGGCCTCATAGAATGAATTTGGAAGTTTACCTTCCTCTGCAATTTTCTGGTAGAGTTTGAGTAGAATAGGTGTTAGCTCATCTCTAAATTTTTGGTAGAATTCAGCTGTGAAGCCATCTGGTCCTGGGCTTTTGTTTGCTGGAAGATTTCTGATTACAGTTTCAATTTCCTTGCTTGTGATGGGTCTGTTAAGATTTTCTATTTCTTCCTGGTTCAGTTTTGGAGAGTTGTACTTTTCTAAGAATTTGTCCATTTCTTCCAAGTTGTCCATTTTATTGGCATATAGTTGCTGATAGTAGTCTCGTATGATCCTTTGTATTTCTGTGTTGTCTGTTGTGATCTCTCCATTTTCATTTCTAATTTTGTTGATTTGATTCTTCTCCCTTTGTTTCTTGATGAGTCTGGCTAACGGTTTGTCAATTTTATTTATCTTCTCAAAGAACCAGCTTTTGGCTTTGTTGATTTTTGCTATGGTCTCTTTTGTTTCTTTTGCATTTATTTCTGCCCTAATTTTTAAGATTTCTTTCCTTCCAGTAACCCTGGGGTTCTTCATTTCTTCCTTTCTAGTCGCTTTAGGTGTAGAGTTAGGTTATTTATTTGCCGGTCTGCAGCCTGCTAGCTCTCCTCTGGTATTCGCTCAGTTCTTTGTTCTGTGAGCAGGCTTGGCAGTGCCTTAAGTTAAGGCTTTTCGTGGGATAGTTCTCTCTCTCTGTGTTTTTTTTTTCTGCTCTCTCTGTCTATCCCACAGTTTGGGTTGCTATCTCACATTAATTCCCTCAGATTGCCCTCAGGGCATTCAGGCCCAGTCCTTACCCTAAGCAATGCAGCCCGTGCCTCCCTGTTCAGCCCCCACTTGCTGGTAGCAGATTCGAGCGCTGGGAATTGCCGTTAGGCATGTAATCTGTGGGTTTTATTTATTTATTTATTTTTCCTCCTGGTTATGTTGCCCTCTGAGATTCCAAAACTCCCCACAGACCCACCAGTAAGAGTGTTTCCTGGTGTTTGGAAACTTCTCTTCTTTTAAGACTCCCTTCCCGGGATGGATCTCTGTCCCTACCTCTTTTGTCTCTTTTTATCTTTTATATTTTGTCCTACCTCCTTTCAAAGACAATGGGCTGCCTTTCTGCATGCCTGATGTCCTCTGCCAGCATTCAGAAGTTATTTTGTTTTGTGGAATTTTCTCAGCATTCAAATGTTCTTTCGATGAATTTGTAGGGGAGAAAGTGGTCTCCCCGTCCTATTTCTCTGCCATCTTAGGACTGCCCCCCAATACTAGAGCTTTTTAATATACCTTGATATTACTAAGTTTCCTAAATATCCTACTTGAGAAGCACGTTAGTGAATTTTTGACCTTTGGTCTTCTGTATGCATTTTAGAATCCACTTATCAGAGTCCATGCTAATACTAATATATCTTTGCTTATTGAAGTTCTATTTGGCTCTTTTTCATATTTATCCAGTCATATTTGATAGTCTCTTGTTCCTAATTCAAATTTAGAATTATTTTTTTTATCTCTTTAAATATATGAAACATATTTCTATTCTTGGTTGATATTAATATCTTTGTTTCCATGGATCTACTCTGCTCATGTTCCCTTTTTTCCTTACTGTATTTTGCATAGATCTGAAATAGACCGCAGCTTGGTTCCAGAACAAAGTTAGTGAAGCAAGATGTACTGATTCTGTACAACTTCTCAGCTCCTAGGCTAGGATTTCAAAATGTGTTTTCTCAGTTTTGTTTGTATATTCTTTGTTCAAATTTCTGTGTGCTGATGTAATTTCAAAATTATGCACCATTAGATATTTTGTTTTTCTCTTCTTTACTGTGACATAGTACAGAATAGTGATTAAGACTCCTGTTGTCATAGTGTCTGAACTCAAATTTGGACTTCACCAATTACTAGCTCTGCAAAATAAAATTTACTTATGTGAGCCTGTTTCTCATATTAAGTTAGTATAAATATGATTCAATGGTATATTGGGCTATTGGTACTGAATATGTGAACACATGTAAAGACTGCATAGTGCTTAGTACATAGTGATAGTTCAGTTAACATTCATTATCATTAGTTCTGTTGTTTCTCCTTTACCACCAGCACTGAATGTTTCTTATACTTGATACCAATAAGGATGTGGATTGATTGACATGTGCTAAATATCTGGCTGTTGGACTGCTTGCTAGCAGCTATGATACACATTTCAGAAAGTGAAAATGAAGTACTGATGGAGGGGAAATTTAGTATACACTGTACAGACAAAAGAGGGCTACTTATGGGCAGCACAGATATAGATACACTTGAGTGTGGTAGCTGTTTCGGGGCAGTCCTGCCCACATGATGGAGCTCTTCTCCTGCATTCCCAGGAGGTCTGAGGTGTCAGGGCAGTGGAATGCAGCAGGGAGAAAGAATCATCTGGTTCACCGTCCTCTGGAAATTACATATGTCATTATGGTTTTTTCTCCTGGGCATTACTCTTAAATTCAATCTCAAAAGACTAGATGAATCATTTTAATCATTTTTTCCTTTTTTTAATGTCTGAAGAGATAAATTTACTCAAAGTATTACAGTGGTATATCCCAAAAGAAGTCTTTTGGGAATGTAGTCTAAAGATAAACAAACTCCAGTCTTAAGTTATATTATTTTAGAAGCATGAGAGTGTGTGCATTATAAATGCAATGAAGAAAGGCCTAATTTTTTCTTAGCCTAAATTTAAACATTTTAAATGAAGTTAAACTTGAAAATGTGATTTTAAAATATATTTTTTTTGTTTGTTTCTAAGAGTATCTTTTTTCCTCTTATTTCTTTTCTTCTGGTTCTCCAGAAGCTACTTGCCTTGTCACTACTCACTTCCTCTAGTGTTTTGAAACTATAGGGCCTCACTAAAGCAAAAGGGATTTCACAGCTCTCATTTTCTTTCAGCACTCAGCTCAACTGGTAATTTTCTTGAGGATTATCATATACTACTACTGTTAAAATATTCATTAACACATTGAATCAGACTTCTCAGTATAAAATTATTCTGAATCTACTAGTCAAGGTGAGACATTTAGCATGTTAAATTACTTTTACTTTATTTTATACTATTACTTTTACTTTTGGTTTTATTACTATTAATGACTCAGCTTAGTACACCTGAATGATTTTTAAGTCCTTTAAAAAAAAATCTACAGTTTCTTTAAAATCTGCAGAAATTTCCAGTGTTTAAGCTCACTCTTCTGGTTTGTCCCTATACATGTTGCATACATTGCAAACACCTTTACAAAGTAAGATTTTTCTAGAGATTTGTGTGCATGTGTGTGTGAAAACAACGTTAGAGAAAGCTAATTTTGGAGTAGTAAATCGCCAAATAGTGTGTGCCAGAGTCAGTGCCTCACTTTCTCCCCCATTAATTTGGCTGGTTTGATTCTGCTGATATAGTATTATCCCCCCAAGAAGGGGGAATGGTTTTTTCAGTTCTTCTCTCAGGATAAAGACTGGACTTGAGATTTATACCTGAGTCTGGGCTTACATTACAAGAGAGCTAGTGAAAGAAGGGATAACATACTGAAACTCACCTCTCCTTTGAAAACTTCTTAAATTGAAGGAAGAAAGAAAAGACTTTTAAAGGAAGGACATATTTTGATTGAATTCTTTGTGCTACATTGATTTGGAATCACAAGACAGCTTATCATTCATTTTACAGTTATCATTTTTGTTAAGTGATAAGTAAATATACTGTTCTTACTAAAACAACTCTTCGCATTTTGAGTTAGTCTTCAAAGTGAGAAAAGATTTCCTTGAGAACATGTGGACTGGCAACAGGACACAGAAATGCATTAGAGTGATTTCCTGATGTATATGGATCACAGTGTATTCCAGTGACCTCTCTGAGATGTTGCCTGTAGTTTTCTTGCCATACTTAGTAATTCTGTCAGCTCATGAGCCTCACTCATCTCTCCTGCAGTCTATCTGAGGACTCACTTATACAAAGAGGGTGCTACTGTAACTATTTTCCCCAGGTACCCCAGTGTGGTAAAATAGTATATTTAGACATTGACTTTAATCTTCAGTAAGAAATATATTTTATTTCACAGCAGTGTATACAGGTATAAGTGCACTCACCTATTGCAATTGAACAGAATGTCAAGAAACAGTGGACACTTTCACTAGTTAAAAATTTCTAGATATTTCTATTTTATTTAATTAAAAATGCTATTTGGGACACACTAAATTAATTTAATGACCCATAGTTTGAATAATGCTATTCTAAAAGATGTCTACATAAAAAAAAATATATACTTGTAAGTACAATTTTTCACCTCTCTTAATTAATGGAAACTTATATTGTTGCCAATAAAAGCACAGAATAGTCAGTTTTGCCACACTAAGGTGATAAATCTTATCCTCAAAAAAGAAGCTTTCCTCTTCATTTCTGTTTTGCTTTGTGGAGAAAGAAATCACCCCATTGACCCAATACTTTCTCCCCAGACTCCAGGTTTGAACTGTTTTCCTATAGGTTTTGGGGGAGTGTCTCTTAGGTCCTTGTATAGTTGGAAAATATATATTTACCTGACATTTATAGTTTACTTTTTGCTTTATAGGCCTTGTATGAACATTGTCTGCCATTCAGCCACAGGGCGCACAAGAAGAAATAGAAGTCCATAGAGGAAATGTTGTAAAGAAAAATATAAACTCCTTATTTTATATTGTGTGTATCAGTTTTTCTTGGTTGTAATGAAAAAGATAACACAAATCCATCTCCTATGTGTTTTTGAAAGGTAAATTGCTGATGATTTGACAATGCTGCAGGAGCTTTTACCAGCCAGTCAGATTCAGTTACTGGCTGTTTCATTCAATTTTTGCTATTTGATGAGATGAAATTGACCTTGGGGATAGGAAGTGCTTTTCACAGTTAGGTCACCGAGTTGGTGAAAAGAGCATGAAACTATCATCATATAGCTTCTCATCTCATGGCTCATCCAAGGATGTATGCTAAGAATTTAAGGCAGGGGATCTCTCTCACTTCCCTCTTTTTTGGTTTTTAACTTTTTCAGCAAAATGAAAAAAAAAAAAAAGTATGTTTAAATGCTTAAGAGTTGAAAAGCTTAAAACCAAAGATATATTAGGTAAGTTCATACAACATCATGGCTCCTATACCATTTAGGATGAAAATCAAAGCAAAAGATTTAGAGATTTACCCTTGACCAGAAGTGAAAAGGGAAAGAAGTGATGCCACCTGGAGTCTTTAACTATTCAAGTCCCCAATAACAACCAGCATCAGCTCTTCCATAGCTATACCTAGAATCAATGGTCAATTTTGAGAGTGTAGAAATAAAGATAATAAGAATAATATATAAACTTTACTGAAATAGCTTGAAAATTATGAACAGTATTTGGTTAGGAACCAGAATACCCAGGAATTTTTCAGGATATTTTTATACAAATGGATTTTCTTTTTTTTGGACTTTCTTGCAAAAATATCACTTAAGGTAGATATAATTTATATTGATATGATTTATATAATTTATATTTACTAACAACCTCTTGAGGCTCTTACTTGATTCACCTGCTCACTGGTTACTCCCTTCTCTCCCAAACCTTCTCATTCTATTTGGCTTGAGACAGTGGAATAATGATCATGTAATATATGAAATACATAGTTTTCCTTTTACTATCATGGGAGTTTTCAGAATTTCAGAATTCATCATAAATTAATACATTTTCAAGAAAGGAGCATTCAGTGTTTCAGTTTGATAAAACTTGTCATAAAATGGAGTATCCTTTCTTATAAATGAGAAAAGAATGTAAACATGAGAAAAGCACAGTAATCTCTTCTGAGCCTTTGCAGATTTATCTTACTGATTTAAATAAGTAACATAAATCCCAGTCACTTTACCTGGGAGTTGTTATCACAGACTCTTCATGATGACTATCTTGGCACTCTGTACTGGGATGGGACTCAGCCTTGCCATCAGAGAGCTGTTTTAACCTTAAGCCCAGGTAATTCCACATTATTGCCATGTTTTAATTAGTACTCCTTTCCTATCTTCTGTTCTCTCCCATACTAGCAACCTCTTGAGGCTCTTGCTTGATTCACCTGCTCAGTGGTTACTCCCTTCTCTCTCAAACCTTTCAGTTCTAGCTTCTGCAACCCCTAAGCCACACTAAAATCATCTTAACTGCTAAACTCTTCCACACAATATGATTTTAATTTTTGTTGCCCTATGTAAACCCTAGGAGCTTCTCCAACGCTCAGCAGTAAAGAATCCGCCTGTAATGCAGAAGGTGCAGGAGACTCGGGTTTGATCCCTGGGTCAGGAAAATCCCCTTGAAGAGGAAATGGCAAGCCACTTCAGTATTCTTGCCTGGGAAACCCCATGGACAGAGGCGTTTAGCAGGCTACAGTCCATGGGGTTGCAAAGAGTTGACCTTCTGAGCAACTGAGCATGCACACAGGTAGACGCTATCTTTCCTTGTGGATACAAATGCCCCTGGAACATTTCAGGCAGAAGTATTTGTTCTGTCAGCACATCAGTTGTGGTAGATTGAATGATGCCCTCCTACCTGTCCCCTGAAGATGTCCACATCTTAATATCCAGCACCTGGAGATTAATGTACTTTACATGGTAAAAGATATTTTGAAGATGTATTAAGTTATGAATCTTGAGCTGGAGATATAATCTTGGATTATCTGGGTGGGTCTAATATAACTACAGGGCTCCTTAAAGGAGGTGGGGCAGAAAGATAAGAGTCAGAGAGAAAAAGGTTAAATGGAATGAAACAGAGTTCAGAGAGAAGATGTTATGCTTTGGGCTTTGAATATAGAGGAAAGAGCCATGAGTCAAGAAATGCTGGTGGCCTCTACAAACCAGAAAGAGCAAGGGAACAGGTTCCTTTTAGATCTTTGAGAAAGATCACAGGCCTGCCAACATCTTGATTTGAGCCCAGTGAAACTGATTTCAAACTTTGACTTCAAGAACTTCAAGACAGTAAGCTAGTGGTGTGTTGTGCCACTAAATTTCTATTTTTGTTATAGCATCATTTGAGAACTAAAACACCATTATTTATCAACTTTTGTGGCAAAAAGCTCCCCCCTTGAGGTTTATGACATTCATCTAGATAAATCCTTAAACTCCCAATTTCTTTTCACAATTATAGAAGACCCTGGCACCTGCCTCTGCTCCATCTCCTGCTCTTTCATCCTCCCAGAAGCCCACCACCTTCGTTCTGCTCTGGATTTTGTCCGCAAGAACTACTATTTTACTTCTCTCTTACCTAACTTCAGTATTCATTCAAAACTCATGCTTGATCACCTAACTTCTCTTAATTCCCTTGGATCTTCATCTTTCTATGACATCTATCTTGTAAATCCTCAGGCTAGAATTAATATCACTGTCTGCCTTTTATAACTGAGCTCTTGAAGATTGCTAGAATGAAATTTCTCAAATATTCAGACTGCTCGATACAAATTCATGGTCTCCATGGTTAACCAGATCCTTAAAAACTGGTCATGACTCATTTTATGCGGCCACAAACAGTTCTGTCTCTCATTGTCATTAATGATTGTTATAAATCTTTATAACTCTTTTTAAACCTCTACAAAAAATTTACCTTTTCCACTTGTGACAGATGACCTTAACTTTTCCCTTACAGATAAAAGTAAGGTCAGTGAATGTGAATTATCCTTACCTAGCACTGCCTATAAGGTATGTAAGGCCCAGGAAAAATCATATTTTGCAAGGTCCATCTTGGTAGAAACTGATTTGATTTTTTAAAATTTAAAATGTTAATGCAGCCATGTGAGTTTTAGTAATTATTGATGAAGGTTTAGATTCTTGGGTAGAGTCATCTGTGTATCTGCTTATTGTCCAATCAGTGCATGAGAAAATTCTTCATAGTGTCTGGTACCATCTCTTTCTGTTCGAGTCCAGGAACCATGGCTTCATGGTATTTATTTCAGATGAGCCACTTCTGGTTAAATTTATCTCCCACCATTAGTAATAGATAACAGTACTGTCATTACTTACAATGTTGATATTAAAACAATATGTATCTTCTTGCCTCTGCAGTTCCCAGATATCATTTTTTTTAATGGTGGATCCATGATTACTCATGATGTTGTGTCACCCATTGTACTGTCCATGAATACAGGCTTCTAATAACTCTCTTAAAGGTTGTTTTTAGTCTTAGAATCCTGCGTACTATACTCTTCTTTAACTATATGTATTTCTTGAGATGGTTTCAATTACCACCTATAAATAGGTGGTTCCGAAATCTTGTATCTTCAGTCCCAGTCTCCCTATTGATCTTTTTCCAGGCCTCCAAATACCAATAGACCTGTTGTTTCTATTTCCAAATCTCATAGGCATTGAAAATTTGACATGTTCTAAAAATGAGTGCATTCTATTTCTCCTTTCTCATCTACTCCTCCTATATTCCTTGTCTCGTTTAATTTTTTTTGAAGTATAGTTGATTTAAAATGTTATGCCAATCTCTACTGTACAGCAAAGTGTCTCAGTTTTATACATGTAACATTCCTTTCCATTATGATTTGTCACAGGATACTCACTACAGTTCTCTATGCTATATATTAGGATCTTGTTGCTTATCTAGTCTAAATGTAATAGTTTGCATCTAACAACCCCCAAAACTCCCAGTCCATCATTATCCCTCCTTTCCTCTTGTAACTACTAGTCTGTTCTCTGTGTCTATGAGTCTGTTACTGTTTTATAGATAGGTTCATTTGTGTCATATTTTAGATTCCACATGTAAGTGATATCATACAATGTCTTTCTCTTTCTGTCTTACTTCACTTAGTATGATAATTTCTAGTTGCATCCATGTTGCTACAAATAGTGTTATTTTGTTTTTTTTCTGGCTGAGTCAGTATTTCATTGTATATATGTACCACATCTTTTTTATCCACTCATCTGTTGATGGACATTTACGTTGCTTCCACATCTTGGCTGTTGTGAACAGTGCTGCTGTGAACATAGGGGTGCATGAATCTTTTTGAATTATAGTTTTCTCTGGTTATATTCCCAGGAGTGGGATTCCTGGGTCATATGGTAATGACCTATTTTTAATTTTCTGAGGAATATCCATACTGTTTTCCACAGTGACTGTATTAACTTACGTTCCCATCAATAGTGTAAGAGGGTTCCCTTTTCTACACATCCTCTCCAGCATTCGTTATTTGTTTTAATAATGGCCATTCTGAACAGTGTGAGGTGGTGTCTCATTGTAGTTTTGATTTACATTTCTCTAATAATTGGTAATGTTGAACATCTTTTCATGTGCCTCTGAGTCATCTGTGTGTCTTTGGAGAAATAGCTATTTAGGTCTTCTACCCATTTTTTGATTGAGGTGTTTGTTTTTTGATATTGAGCTGCCCGTGAGCTGTTTGTATATTTTGGAAATTAATCCCTTGTCAGTTGCTTTGTTTGCAAATATTTTCTCCCATTCTGAGGGTTGTCTTTTCATCTTGTTTATGGTTTCCATTGCTGTTAAAAAGCTTTTAACTTTAATTAGGTCCCATTTGTTTACTTTTGTTTTTATTTTCATTAACTTTCTTGATCCTTTTATTTCAACATGATCTCTTCGTTCTCTGAAATCCCATGCTATTTTCCACTTCTTTTTTGATTATTATATTTCATCTTTAATGATAAAGTCATTTTAGTATTTGCTCTGTCCTATCTCCCATCCAAATTTCAATTAAGGGAGAAAGTATGGAAAACTAACACATGAAATTAAAAAATGTATGGACTTGGGATTTAGACTAATTTTAATGGAAATTTATTATGGAAAATTTTAAAACATAGAGAGTAGTATAGTTAATTTTTATGTACCCATCACCCAACTTCAACAAGGATCATAATACTGGCTTAATTCAGTATTGAATCCCTTATTAACTGAGTGATAATGGGCAACTGAGATGGAAATTAAGCTACTGCCTGTGGAACGGATACAAAATGCATAGAAACAAGTGTAAATTTGAACCTGAGCATGGTTATATGTTCAATAACATCTGATTTGCACACATAAATTTCCATTTGACATGTTTTAACATTCATATTATTGTGTTAACAGTTTGGTTTTAAAGTTTCCTATGTTCCTTATATATGTGTGTCCAAACAGTTTAACCAAGTTTCGTTATGGAGTGAACCAATGACTTTGGTCTTTATTTCAGAATAGGGTAATTTTCATCCTCCCTTTCCTTACCTCTTCCTTCCATAACATCTTCACTCCTTCCTTCCTTCTGATCTGTTTTCTGGTGGTAAATTTTCAGAGCACTCAACTCTTAAGAACGGAACACCTAGGGACTTCTGGAATGTTAGAGGTGATGAGACATCGGAACAATAAAGTGATTTTCCCACTGCCATCCCTTCAAATTATTTGTGTATGTATGTGTATGTGTCTTTATATAATGACCAGCAAGAGCAAAATATATTCTAAAAGTGAAACAGAGCTATGGGTTATTATGCACTAAAAAACTAATTTTTAAATGTATATAAAAGGTGATTTTTCTTCATTACCACATTGAAGAGTACTTCTAGTGAAGAAAGATAAATTAAAATCCACATTATTACTGGGCCTTTTAAATAAGTTTTTCAAGATATATTTTTAGGAAGCAAGAATGTACCATGTGAAATACAAATAAGACTTGATAAATTAAAGATGTAAGTTCTTAGTTTTCCTATCTAGAAAATGGAAAGAATATTTTTACTCCTAAAAGTGAGAAATACATGAAAAATATATGCAAATCCAATAGACATCAGTTATCTTTAACTATATCTATTATTGAACAAGTGCACAAAGACATACTCTTCTCACTTTTCTTACAGTAATAGGTTTTCCATTAACTTATAACAACCGCACACACACTCAAACTATGTGAACAATATAGGTCAGCAGCCAGTTACATAATGAACTTTGTGGGATAATAAATCAGTTTAAAGTGATTAGTCTTTTAGAATACTTGAGTATTACAGTGAATCTTTGGGAGTTTTGTGGGTGGAGAGTAAAGGGAGCAGCAGAGTGATGAATAAATGGTTAATAGCGTATTTTTCATGGATCCGTCCAAAACCCAACAGAATAGTGGTCACTGAAAATGTTGAATTATACAATTTGTGCAAGTTGGTTTGGTAGCTGGATGAGCAATGTACATGGGTAACTATGTTTCTTGTTAGCTTTCCTGGGATGCTTCATTTGTTAATATTCCATTCACATAGAAAAGCCTGTCATTTCAAAGGTTTTTCAGCACAACTTATATTTTTTTCCTTCAAATTATTTTCATTTTCTGCCAAGCCTTGCTGATGATGTTGACATTTTGTGCTACCCAGGCAGTGACTCACTCACACATTTTGTTTTGTCCACACTGGTTTAGTGACTCTTGCCATCCTTACTAACACAGTAATTATTCTGGCTTGCACTTACATTGAGCAATTGATTAATGCCTGCCCCCTTCCATCTGCAGTGAAACAAAAGCATTTGCACAACCATTTTAACAACCATATGGCAGATTATAAAGGTAGACTGCAAATATTTAGGCAATATTTGTTCCAGAGCAACAAAAGATTTTAATGTCATATTGTTGCCAGATAATGGAGAGATAGGAAAGAAATTGGAGGTGAGAACTAGATGATGTTTAGTAAAGACTTTTTAAAGGGGATCTCTGAAAAGATTTGAAGTAATCATTTTGCATTTAGCACATTTTAGTTCCAGCTTATAGTTTGTTATGTCCTACTCCAATTTTATCTGCTGGATTGTAGGTTAATTAAGTGAAAATGTAATTCTTTACCGTTGTTAGTGAAAAACTAAACTATTGTTTTAAATGACATCAGCACAAGAAAAAACTTGTATTTTAATATCACATTAAGAGACACATGCATGCCTTACCTTTAGATTTATGTTCAATGTTTAGTTTCTCAAATCTTTTTTTTTTTTTCTGTGAAGATAGGCTTAGTCCATTGTTTTCCCTGTTCTTTAACAGTATCATTGTTATTTAAGTGAACTTTAAATTTTTTGAATCAGGAACTGATGATTATTTGATTCCTTGTTTTTCTTGTCTAATAAAACAAGGATGCTTATCTTTGCCTTCATTCTCAATCTAACCTTTACTCCTCCTTCTTCTCTTCCTTATCATTAGCAAGCTCTTAAAACACATTGTGTTAATAATAGCTTATGTAAACTATCCATTATAACTATTCTAATCCATGTCTGCTTTATTTTTTGACTTTATTGAATGCAATCAGTAGAGTCAATTGATTGAATGTTTATTTTATTATAATAATATCCAGTATTATTTTGTATGCATGTGCCACACCTCTCAGGTATCCATAGCATTTTAACCAAACAGTATCATTAGCAGGTCCTTAAATAAGTGATAATGGCAATACTTTGTAAAAGATTAGAGAACACTTTTTTCAGGGCTTATTTATTTCCAAAGAATAGCAAAATGCTGGCACTTTCAAAATAAGGCAATTCAACCATCTTCCACATCTTTTCTGAAATATTTGATATTTTTAGGAACTTAATATCTCTCCAAGTAAGTTAATATAATATTATATATAACTAGTATTCATCATTATTCATCAGTAGAATTAGGTAACATATTATGTTATAGACTATAGTTGAGAGGACAAATTCGCTTAATATTGTCATCACTCCTTGCCTTTTCTAAACAGATGGAAATAAAGCTTTCAGCTGAAAGAACTTCCTTGAGTTGACAACTCAACGTTAAATCTTCAAATTAAGCATGAACAACTGTGGTGCAAAAGGTGAAATGAGAAGGTTCTACAGCAAACAAAACAACCCCAGATTATCCAAAGTACAAGGGTATGAAAATAAAAATTGAGCCATTCAAATGTAATAAAATTAACCTGGAAGTATTCCAGTCTGTCTGTAAAGAACAATGATAAGAGAGAGAAAAAAAGTGGATGGAAAATTGCCTGGTGAAAAACAAATATGCAACTGGGACTCGGTTTGTATTTTCAAACAGGTTAATATTAAGCTAGGTTGGCATTCTCCAGCTAGTTTTTATCATGTGTTATCATTTCTTCATTCTGCATAATCAGTTTATATAGTTTTCAATATATTGGTTTATGGTCTAATCCAAACAAAGAGGTCCATTCATTACCACAGCCATCCCAAGAATTTGTTAGTCAGTTAACCAGCAATCTATGTATTTCAGTTATATTTGAAAAGTTGTACTTCTTGCTTCATAAGAGTTTTCTGTTGAAATGAAAGGTGAATTCCAGGTTCAGTCTCAGATAGGGACATGTTCTGAATGTTTTTCTACCATATTCTGGAAGTTGTATTTCATAATTCATTAGGCAGGCACTAAAGTTGCAACTATTGGAATATTTTGGCTGGTAGATCTGCTTTGCAGGACTAGTGAAGAGAAGAGCAAAAGAATGGAAACTACCACTTTTGGAAGACAATGAAAGTTAATGAAAATTGTGTGAGTGGTCAAGGATCACTCCACACTTCTAAAACTGTATTTGAAAATATCACATATTATATTTCCCTCTTGAAGTTATTGAGAAATGGAATATTTCCTACCATATCAATGAACAAGGATGTCATCATCATCAGCGATTGTAACTCTCCAATGTGATCTGGTCACTCTGAGGAAACTCAGGAAGGAAAAGAATATCTGCCATCGAGCAACCATCAGACTGCAGCCACTCCCTAGGATGAGCCTTGAGGAAACTCAAGTTGTTGCAAAAACACAGAATACTGGCCCCAGATAGGTGAGGTGCATATCAAAGGAATGATTTCAGTGAACCCAGGTTCTCGCATCTTCCCATACATAGAAAAGCACTAAATTCCTTGACTTGGAATATCTGGTTTTCTTTAATTAAGAATAATCTTTTGATATTCAGACTGCCTGCCTCTTATTGCAAAACTCCTATATAATCTAGCTTCTCAGTGTAGTTCTCTCAGGGTTATTTCTGATGCTGTCTCCCAGGCTTGAAGCCCTAAAAATTTCCACCAAATAAAACATAACTCTCAACTTTTAGGTTATGAATATAAGTCCACAGTATTCAATATGCCTTAGAATATTAAAGGCTCTGATAATAAACTTCATTTAGCCTAGAAATTCCCAAATTTGTTTTACCAGGTATGCTTTCTTTCACCACGGACTTATTAATATAGTGAGGAGCTTTTGTTTGTTCCACACACATTTTGGGAAAGAGTATTTATTATCACTTCTGGGAAACAATAACAAAGAGACTAGTCAGAACGGAAGTAAAGTAGCTAGCTGGCTGAGACCACATGCAGTGGGCATGGAGCACAGCTCCTGAGGGTGTGAATAAGAGTGATGGAACAGGAAGCTCTGATCCAGGCAGAACAGGAAATAGCTAGCTATTCAAGCTACATTATTTGACTTTTGTTTATGTCCTGGATGGAGAAATGTAATGCTTGTAGAGGAGAGGCATAGGAGCAAAGGAATGGAGTCTGCTGCAGAAATTTGTCTCTAACTGGAATTTAAGAGGGTTATTTTATTGCTCATAATTGTCCCCATCTTTGATCCTTCTTTATTAAAAAAAGAAATTAGCAATAGAACATCTGTCATCCAAACCACCTCCAAGATGAAGAAGCAATCTGTTCATGTTGTTGTAGACTCTTCCACTGGGAGAAAGAACTTATATGGGAAGAACAGGAGCTTCAGGATCAGGCTGAATCAGGTTCAAATTCTGGATCACAACTTAACTAAATTCATGGTCTTGGGAAAGATATTTCATTTATTTAATACATTTTCTCTCAAGTATGGATAATACTATATACTTCACTGCACTATGATGTGCACTTTCAAAGCAATAGGATGTTTATACTGGCATTATGCTGTTTTGCATATATTATGTCATTTGTTTCTTGTAATAATCCCATCACGAATAAGTTCTATCATTATATCTGTTTTACAGAGGAGAAAACTGATACACAGAGAAATGTCACAGGTTACCTGCATATTAAGAGGTGGAGTTAGGATTTTAGTCTGATTCTGAGTATAATTTTCAGACTGCTATTCTGCCTAGATATGCAGTAGCCGGAGGGAGATGGTAAAGTGTAAATTACCTGTATATCCCCAGGTGTCTAATATTAACATATTGACAGTTAAACTAGAATTCTGCTGACTCTAAATCTCCAACTACTTACTCTGGAACTCCAGTGTCTACCAAAGACTTCTCTGCGTATTCTTAGATTCTTCTAGATGACCACAGAGATAGTCAACACTTTTCACAGTTATTATTTAGTCACTAAGTCTTGCCTGACTCGTTTGCAACCCCAGGGACTATAACCCATCAGGTTCCTCTGTCCTTGGGATTTCCCAGGCAAGACTACTGGAGTGGGTTGCCATTTCCTTATCCAGGGGATCTTCTCAACCCAGGCTTGAACCCACATCTCTTGCACTGGCAGATAGATTCTTTACCACCAAGCTATCAGGGAAGCCCCTTTTCACAGTCTCTCTCTCAAAAGTAAAGAGGATGGATTTTCTCCTTACTTACATAGTAGAGCCTACAGCATATTTGATCCTAGGTTGAGTGATGCAAACCATTTAGCCTATTACTACTACCCTATCCTTTCCCCTGGCACAAATTAGTTGGATCTAAATAGCTTTTTATACCTGCTGTCATTCTGAACTTGACTAATAATATCAACTCTTCTCTGACCCTTAGTGTTTATTGATGACTTCAGCTCATTGTAGAAGCTCTCATTTTGATGGTTTCTCTCTTAATATCACAAAAATCTTATTTATTTTACCCTTTTCCCTCTGAGTTTCACAGACATATCTGCATGTGTCTGAACCTCAACTGCAGAAAAACATAGTTCAAAAGTACCCCCATCTGAGGAAAGTTCCTTAAGTCCACTGCAAGTCAAAATTTTGAAATCAGTATCTGTAAGGAGATATGTCAAGTAATATGCCGAGTATGTTAATAACTAAGTTTCATTTCTTACCAGTCCAGGACTATGATACACAAGCATGTTAATAATTTCAAGTGGAGTGCTAGAACTGGCTCATACTGGCTCAGAGACTGTTAAATTTTACAAAAATTTTCAAGCCAGTAGGTAGCTTGAGATCAGCCATGGCGGGAGTATATACACCATGGAGATCAACAAATTCTACAAATCAGTGCTTCCTCCCACTTCCCTCACTTCACCCTCGGAGAACTACTTGTTAGACATTTCCCAGGGCACCATGTCTTTTCCATCTTTTTTTTGTTGAGAGCTAATAAAAGTTGGGGGTTGGTGGGGAGTCTTAGCAAAGAGGAATGTTGAATGTAGGATAAATTTAAAAAGTCATTTATTTGTAAATCCAGTGAGAAATTTTTAAGGAGTTGCAATTCCCTTCTAGCAAGTAGAGGCTGTCTTTTGATACTGAATATTATAAGATTTCAGGTAAATGTTTTCTGATTCAGGTAATATTGCAGTTAGCAGGAAAAAAAAATCTGAAAGTGAGTATATTTTATTTTTGTTGCTGTGAATTTAGTGAGATAAACCTTTAAAAGCTTGTTTCCTAAGTAAACACTGACATATGATAGAGAAATAAAGAACGCAAGATGTTTTACTTTAGTTTGACTCAACTTTAGGTTTAGAGCAATGGCTCTCAACCCTGTAGGCATATTAGAATCACCTGGGTGCTTTGTAAGCCCTTTGATGCCTAGGACCCTCCCCAGATCAATTAACTCAGATTCTGGAGGTGAATCACTGGCTACCTTTTTTCTCAAGTTCTCCAGGTGATTCCAATGTACATTGAGGATTAAATAGTGCCCTGTAGCCTCCAGAAACTCCCCTCTTGGTTGAAGACAGTGTGTGTTTGAGGCAGGATGTGGGCTGGTTTTCTGAAGTGCTGGCATTTCCTCAGAGACTTGGAGATGAACACAGAACTGTAAGTGGTTTGAAATTTAAATTGTGTTGTTTTTGCATCTTTTAAATAGTGTACTATTTACTGCTGGCACACCTTGAAGTTGTAGTAAAGGCGTTTATGTAAAAATACTGGGAAGTAACTAGAAATCTTGGAAAAACAGTTGCAAATCAACTTTACTTTTCTTGCTGACTGTAGAAATAAATCTCAAGTGAGAAAGGCGTAGGATTTCTCTGAAAGTGTTTCCTGAGTGTTTCTCCACCTATCTCCATGATGTTCTTTTGTTGAGAGAGATTGTTGGGTAGAAACTGAAGTAGTCATGTCTGGATTTGCATTTTCCTTATTGCAAAGTTGTTGTCACTTTTCTTCTCTGGTTGTGGTACAAAACACACAACTTTTATCTAGTAGTGTATTAAAGGAGGCCCTGACTTATACCTTTTGTGGCCCTGAGTGGTGGGGAGAAAGAATGATAGTATTCCCACCTCAAATGTAGTAAATAAATAAATAAATAAATAAATAACCCAAATCAAAACTAAGCTTTAAAGGAAGTATGAGGCTATCCAAATAAGTTCTGACTTTTTCCAAAATATCTTGACTCCCTTTTAAAAACAAATCTGAAACACTCTCAAATTTTTCATGCCGCCTTAATTCCATTCACAGGTTGCCTAGTAGGCTGAGTAGCCCAGAACTGGAATCAAAATGACTTCTCTGTTTTTGCTGACTTCTTTCCCAGAGGTTTATTAACCATGAATTTCCAATTCTTGACATGGCCCAGTGACTGAGACTACAGTCTGAAGATGATAAATTATAACAAAAAATGATAAATTGTGAAAGAAAAAGTGAAAAGTCAGAATAATGTTAGAAATATGATCCAGATGACAAATGCTAAAATAAGAGGCAGCTTTGCCAGTTAATCATATTTGTTTGAAAAGCCATAGAAAGGTTTAAACTCATTTCTTTATAAAAACATTCCAGATTAAAAAAAAAATTAAACTACATGAATTTAACTTATATGAAATCTTAATTCAAGAACAAGTTGAACTTATGATAGGCTTTCTCTAGAACTGGTCTTTGTTTTCACATTATCCCTATATATGGGAGAAAACCACTTAATTGGCAAAAAAAAAAAAGATTTCCACTTATAACAGTTATAAAAGTAAATATATTTAGGTGGAATTATCTTGTTAATTTCATACATATTAAAGGAGTTAAAGTCAATTTAGTATTTTAGCTTCTAAGTGGATTTCTATGAAGAAATTAGAAAGTCACATTTAAATTCAATCACACTGAAAAGAGTCAAGTGAGTAATTTTTCAAAAGGTCATAAAAGTACTTCTGTGTCTTATAGAACATGATTTTCAGACTTCTTCATGAAAAACATGAAAAATAGAAATGGCATGTGTTGAAAATGACATGGTGGATAGCTTTAATATTGCAGGTTTCTTTTATACTCTATTCTCAAATTCATCTTGAATATGAATTGTTATCACTTTTATAAAGCCATAGTGAGGCTGAAACCATGTGATGATTTTGTGTCTAAGCGTACATTCTAGGAGGACAAATTGTACACAAGAGGACTTCAGAGTATTGTTAAAAAGTTATGATTCTGTCGGTTACAAGAGAGCAAGGGGACATATTTGGATGTTTGAACTATCTGAAGATGGGCCTCAGAAATTTAAGTGCTTTAATTAAAATATATACATAAAGGATAAATAAATAATCTATGTATATAGCTTGATACTATTTTATGAAGTAGACACACCTGTGTAGCCGCTGCTCAGATTATGATATGGAAGACTAGGAGCACCCCAGAAGTACCACACATCACCCCCTTAAGATAATTGCTATTATGACCTATTTCAGCAGAGATTTGATTTGTCTGTTTGGGACCTCTATATTCGACATAAATGAAAACATACTGGATGATATCACTTGTTTACTTTTGCTCAACATGTTGTCTGAGATGCCACCAGGTTGCATGTATTTCTTTTTCAATACTACATAGTATTTCATGAGAAGAAGGTACTACAATCTATTTATTCCTTCCCAACTGATAGAGGAGAAGGCAATGGCACCCCACTCCAGTACTCTTGCCTGGAAAATCCCATGGACGGAGGAGCCTGGTGGGCTGCAGTCCATGGGGTCGCTAAGAGTCGGACACAACTGAGCGACTTCACTTTCACTTTTCCCTTTCATGCGCTGGAGAAGGAAATGGCAACCCACTCCAGTATTCTTGCCTGGAGAATCCCAGGGACGGCGGAGCCTAGTGGGCTGCCGTCTATGGGGTCGCACAGAGTCGGACACGACTGAAGCGACTTAGCAGCAGCAGCAACTGATAGACTTTTGGGTTGTTCCCTGTTTATTGCTGTAATGACTAATGCTGCTATAAATATTCTTATGTGTCTTTTGGTGCACATATACAGACTCTTCTACTGGGAATATGTCTAGAAGTGGATTCCTGAGCTGTAAGAGAGGTATATGTTCAGGTTTTCAAAATACTGACAAACACTTTCCAAAGGGGTTCACATCAACAGTGTATGAACACAGTAATGAAGTCTGGAACAAGCTTGTGTAGGGACAACCAGAGTCAACCCTGTATGTTTTACCAAAATAGACATGCAGTAATGGAAGTAGTGTTAGAGCTGGAAACATGTATTTGGGGCATGGATGCTCCAGTGGATGGCTGGAAAAATGGAAAAGAAAGAAAACCCAAGAGTAGAACTTTAGGAAATGCCTACTTTTAGGGAGAAATGAAAGAGCATCAGGAAAGATGGACATATCAGACTTGGAGTAAAGGAATTTCAGTGTTAAGTGGAGTAAGTTAAACAGGTGCAAGGAGGTACAAACTCTATTATGGCATATAGCAAAATGTTTAAAGTTGCCATAATTCAAAGAGTATCCTGGTATACTTCAAAGAATACTAATAAGTTGCTATTGGATTTGGAAATCAGTGTCCCGGTTTACATTAAGAGAAAAAAATTTAGAAAAAGAGAGGGTGTGGAAGCCTGTTTGCAATGGGATAAAGAGTGAGAAGGAGGAAAGGAATCAATGAGTTTAGGTTCTCAGTGCCAGAAAGATGGAGAGTCTAAAGGGATGAAGAGAGGACACTTTGGATAACTCAACCTGATGAAATGGAAGGTGCATTAAGGAGAGTTTGAAAAACTACAATGAGTAGAATCTGGACAGATGTGATTGGCTCAGTGGTGTGTCTATTTTTTATCCTTTGGGACTGAGTGATCTCTGATGGGGTGAAAGAAAAGAGAAAATATTAGAGTTTGTGTCCCTCTCTCTGCTGTTAGGGGTATTTCAATGAAATATTGTCAAAAGAACATATTTGAAATTCAATGAAATTGTGGAATGATTAGTAAGGAAGCAGAAAGATGATTCAAATTTTGCCAGATCCTTTCTTTTTTCGAAGCCTCATTTCCTAGTGCTTGTCACATTCTATTGTCTAAAACCAAGGATTCTCAGCAGTATTAGTCCAGTTGGCCCTCCATATCCTTGGAGTCCACATCTGAGGGTTCAACGAACTGTGTACTGAAAATATTGGCAGAGGAGTCCAGAAATTTCCAAAAAGCAAACTTTGAATTTGCCACATCCTAGCAGCATAATGTCCTGAAGTTTATGAAGAAACATCAGATGATGGAATAAATATTTCATTTTGTAATCTCCAGATTTCTGAAGACTATACACATGCAGCCAGATTACATAGTGTCCCCTAAATTTGTTTGTGCTTTAAATGAACTAACAGTTTGACATCAGTGACATTTTAAAACTGTTGGATTACCCCCTGGTGGCTCAGCTGGTAAAGAATCTGCCTGCAGTGTGGGAGACCTGGGTTAGGTCCCTAGGTTGGGAAGATCCTCTGGAGAAGGGAAAGGCTACCTACTCCAGTATTCTGGCCTGGAGAATTCCATGGACTGTATAGTCCCTGGGGTCACAAAGAGTCAGACCGATTGAGTGACTTTCACAAACACAAACAAACGAACCCAGTATATAAAAATATTACAGAATTACTGTTAAAACAAACAACATCTGACTACTATGATCTGCATGCAAAACCCGTTCTTAATTCTATTAA
This sequence comes from Giraffa tippelskirchi, assembly GCF_054371585.1. Taxonomy (NCBI): domain Eukaryota; kingdom Metazoa; phylum Chordata; class Mammalia; order Artiodactyla; family Giraffidae; genus Giraffa; species Giraffa tippelskirchi. Next base: position 123,659,418 of record NC_137276.1, on the reverse strand, counting down.
TAATTCAAGTCAGGGTTATCTGAGGCAAGGCATTTGGATTAAAAAAATTTTCTTTCTGATGTTGACTATTTTATCTTAAGACATGCCTAGTGTATTAAAATAATCAGATACAAAGAATGTTTCATGTTTCCCACTCCTTGACTTATCATTGTGGGGCAACATTGCATTTTAATGATAAGGACTATTTTTTATTTTTTTAGGGAGAGGGCTGTTAATGATACAAATGCCAGATAGTGGTCTGTTAAATTCTCTTGAGTAATATGAGGCAATTAGACATGCTTCTTAACACAGATTTTTCTTGTGTAAAAGTAATGAATTCTATCAATAGACTAGAATTTCTCAATATGATCCTTGAACCAACTGCATTAGCATCATCTGGGAACTTGTTAGAAACGTGAATTCTTGGTCTGCCCATGCCAAGCCTCCTTTCCCCCAACTGAGTCAGACATTCCACCTCCAGATTCTGACGGATGCTAAAGTTTGAGGACTACTGCCTAGGACTATGGAGACACTGATGGTGCCTATCATTTCTCTCACCTCTTCATTTCTACCTTATCATTCAAACACAGTAAAATATAATGAAATACTTAGAAATTGCTTCTCCTCCCTATAAACTTGTCATATCTGTGCTGTGATATGTTGCTGCACACAAATAATTTCCAGTTATCAGAAGGGTGATTTGTTTAGCTAGTGGTATCTGCTACCTATCCTCTGCTTGCTTCTATCAACCTTAGACATAGTGAGAGTTTTTTTTTTTTAAAGAAAAACAGATTCAGTAGGATGCATAAGAGGAAAATTAGTGTAGGAACTGGCTTACACAATTATTGAGGCCAAGATGTCACATGACTTGTTCTCTGCAAGCTTGAGAACCAGGAAAATGGTGGTATAACTTTGTCTGGGTCCTAAGACCTGAGGATTGAGAAGCCAACAGTGTTAAATCTCACCTGAGGTCATAACCTCCTGAAAACTAGGAATGCTGAGGGAAGGGGAATATGGCTGTTACCTTTCCCCAGGCTTTTTGTTCTATTCAGGCCCTGCACACATTTTTATGATACCCAGTCTTATTGGTGAAGGTGGTTTTTACTTAGTTTGCGGATTCAAATGCTAAAGTTTTCCCAAGACATTCAGGTATAATGTTTTATTACCTATCTGAGGATCCCTTAACCTAGTCAAATTGACAAATAATTATTACACAGTCTCACCAAGTTTCATGTAATTTGGTCGGCTTGGTTGTATTTCCCATTATTCTCTAGCCTAGTTCATCTAGTCTCTCCAGTTGCTGTGTGAATGTTTGGGAACCTTAAGGTTATTTTATAGCAGCAACATACTCATTTTGAACAGTATATCTTCATTCCTCCCCTTGCACATTTACCAAGTCCTTTATTCTCATCCTCCATCACTCATATAATTTGTTCTCTCTTTGGTCGGAGCTCAGCATACCCATGTCAATGAGGAAACCAAATCCAAAGAGGGTAACTCAAGCAAAGGCCTAAGCATGAGGACTGGCCACCTGGACAAAGGAATATGGCCAGGCAGCAACCTGGTGGGAACCAAGGATGAAGGCCCCTCTGGCAGATACAGGTTCTAAAATCAGCAAATCTCAAGTGACCCCTGTTGGCAGATGAGGTCTAGGCATAGTTAGGATGGCTTTGAGACTGGCAGAGGCCAAGCCTGTATGTTGAAGACACCAGCAAGTCCAGCTGATAGATTGTAAAGGCCTGCAAAGGTGTGGTTGCAAATCCTCTATCTGGTTACAAATCCTTGCGAAAAAACTATTCCCTGGTTACCCTCAGGGTTTTTTGTTTTTTAGGGGGGGGGTTCTTTTTTTTTTTTTTAAACCAAAGCTTGCTACATCTCACAACATAGGACTGACTTGGTATCCTGCTCTGTTTTCTTATACTGTCATTGTATTGAAAAGTGTTAGTCACTCAGTTATGTCCTCTTTGCTACCCCATAGACTGTAGCCCACCTGGCTCCTCAGTCCATGGGATTCTCCAGGCAGAATACTGGAATGGGTTGCCATTCCCTTCTCCAGGGATTGAACTGGGGTCTCCTGGATTGCAGGCAGACTTTTTACTGTCTGAGCCACCAGGGAAGCCTGTCACTGTATTAGTTCATGCTTTTGTAAAAAAGTACTGTAGGCTAGGTGGCTTAAACAACAGAAATTTTCTTTCTCATAGTTCAAGAGCCTGGGGAGTTCAAGATAAAGATATTGTCCAGTTTAGTCCCTGGGTGAGGGCTCTGTTCCTGGCTTTCAGCTGACTGCCTTCTCCCTGTGTCCTTAAATGGCAAGGAGTGAGAGAAAGCAAGGTTAGTTGATTTTCCTTCTCTGACCAGAGGTTACCACATCACCTTAATTGCAATGTGAATTCTTAACCACTCAGCTGGTAAAGAATCTGCCTGTAATGCAGGAGACCTGGGTTTGATCCCTGGGTTGGAAAGATCCTCTAGAGAAGGGAAAGGCTACCCTCTCCAGTATTCTGGCCTGGAGAATTCCATGGACTATACAGTCCATGGGGTCACAAAGAGTCGGACACAACTGAGCCACTTTCACTTCACTTAGGGAAGTCCCAAGTTTCTGCTGTATTAAGCATTTGCTTGTCTTGTAAATCATTGTGTTAGCCTCTGGAGAAGAAAAAGGATTTAGAAACCTAACACTGCTGCAAGCAGTCTTGCTCAGTAGGCCAGGGATTACAGCACATGTATCTTATGGTCTGCTTTCAGATCAGAAATCAAAAGCAGATGAATTGAAGGTTGCTCATTTTAATTTAAAATAATTCTTAATCTAAAATAATTTCTGTCCTTTACTCAGAATCTAGCCCTATTCCTGGGAAAGCATTTCCACAGCTAAAACAAATCAAAGAACAGCATATACTGAGAAAACCCAATGTGCCAGGTTCACTCTGGTGTACTGACGACTAGCTGGAATTAGTTCGTTCAGAAAACGCGTTCGATTTGGGGATAGGTGAGTGGAGGTTATTTTGGACACATGGACCAAACTGTTAGGAAAGCAAAAGTGAAGGTCTGCTAACAGAGCTTCCCCTGTACTCAAAAGAACACTTCACTTGTACGTTTCAGGGAAAAAATACAAATTCTCATTGTGTTCCAGTGTGTACACTCAGTTTGTTATGTAATGGGGCTCTGCCTTCTCTTTAAATGTGAACTACACATTCTTGAACAGAAATAACAAAAATCAAATTCTATCAGATTAATGCAAAACTTCAGCTTTTCCCCAAAGGACCTGTTTCTTACTTATCTTTATCAGCTTGAACCCCCCCTGAGAATATAGTGAGCTCTGTTTTCTCACTGAGATTCCATAGCCTGGAGTCTGGCAGCATTTCCACCATCTACCACCCACAGAGCTTGTGTGTGTGTGTGTGTGTGTGTGTGTGTGTGTGTGTGTGTTTTGTTTTTGTCTGTTTAACAAGACCGGTGATTTCTAACAGCACTCACAGCCAAGTTTCTTCTGAAATTGTCAGCTGTGTATCTAAGTGTCATTTCCCTGCTGTCTTTTCTTTGTTATATTTTGAAATTTAGATTTACAAAAGAGTTACAAAAATAGATTTTCTTTATATGTTTCACTCAGCTTCTTGTGATATCAACCATGAAACATTTATTAAAACTAAGAAACTAACCTAGGTAAAATACTGTTAGCTCCATATTTTGCTTAGTTTTCCCAGTTTTTCTACTGATGTGTGATCTGTCCCAAAATCAAATCCAAGATGCTGTATTGCATTTAGTCTCCTATCTCCTCTTGCATACATGCTAAGTCGCTTCAGTTGTGTCCGACTCTTTGCAACCCTTTGGACCATAGCCCGCCAGACTCCTCTGTCTATGGGGTTCTCCAGGCAAGAATACTGGAGTGAGTTGCCATTTCCTCCCCGAGGACATCTTCCCGACCCAGGGATCGAACCCGTGTCACTTATGTTTCTTGCATTGGCAGGCAGATTCTTTACCACTAGCACCATCAGTCTCCTTTAATCTGTAATAGATTCTCTGTCTCTATTTTTGATTTGAACGCTTTCTGCTGTTTTTAAAGCCTTTTGCAAATATACTTTTTCATACATGCAAGATACCTTGTAACTAGTGGATAGAATTGCTTATTTAAATATACTTGAAAAATAATTTCCACATGGCGTCTTTTTCTATATTGCAAAAATCCTTGAAAGGAGCAAAGTATTTGTTGAAAAAAAAATATTATCAAGGAAGAACCTATCCCTTAGCATTTTTACTTACCTTTCTTGCTTCTAGTATCACCATAACAAAATACAGTGGGTACATCTCAAACATTCAGAATAATCGTTTTCGCACTTGTTATTTTGTATTGGGGTATAGCCGACTAACAAAGTTGAGATAGTTGCGGGTGAACAGGGAAGGACCTCAGCCATACATATACATGTATCCATTCTCCTCCCCAAAATCCCCTCCCATTCAGGCTGCCACTTAATACTGAGCAGAGTTGCATGTGCTATACAGTAGGTCCTTGTTGGTTATCCATTTTAAATATGAGTGTGTACTTGTCCATCCCTAATTCCCTAACTGTTCCTTCCCCACTGGTAGCTATAAGTTTGTTTTCTAATTCTGTGAGTCTCTGTTTTGTAAATAAGTTGATTTTATCACCAAAATGATCTTTCTAATGTAGAAATTTATCATACAGTAATTATATTGACAGGTCCATATCACCTGCCTAAATTCCAGACTCTTTAGCATGGCACATAAGGTCTCTTGGTCTGGCTCCCATCCATCCTTCAAGAAGCACCTTGAGCTTTTCCTGACTACTCGTCAAGTCCTCTGTGGTAGGCAGCCTCAGAGAGCTTCCAATAATCCCCACTTCCTTTACTTTATGGCCCTGGGTAATCTATAATCTCTTCTCTTTGACTGTGGGCTGAATTTGACTGGTTTCTTAGGAATAGCATATGATGAGAAGTAAAGAAATGCCATTTCTGAGACTGTCATAGCAAAGACTGTGGATTCTGTTTTGGGTGTTCTTTCTTTCATTTGAGGAAAGCCAGTGACCATTTGTGATAATGAGAGGACCACTTGAGAAAACATTGATATCTCTGACCAGTAGCCAGTGAGGATCCAAGCCCTGCTAATAACCATGTGAGTGAGCCTGGAAGCAGATCCTTTTCCAGCAAAGCCTGGAGGTGACTGCACCCCTGACCCAAGACTGGACTGTAGCTTTGCAAGAGATACAGCTCAAATCTAGTTGTTTTGAAACCATCTCTATATCTGCCCTTAATGATCTCACCCATTCAATTACTTACTGTCACATATTGTTCTCAAAGTGCTGCCCCAGTAAACTCTTTGTAATGGTGAAGTGTCTTTTCTTCTGTATGTATATCAACAACATTGCTAAGCAAGTAAAGTTAGATAAATTCTTATTGACATATTGAAGATGGCATTTAACTTTTGTGTTTTTTGAAGTCTAAATTAAAATGATTAAGCTAAATATATGTATACAACAACTCTAAAGCAACACTGAGATGCATGTCTGATGATGAGAATGCAAATACAGGGGAACAGTTAGTGAAATCTCAGCTGATGTTTAGAAACAGTTGGGATGTCAGTAGGCAAGTGAAGACTTGGCCATGGGAAGAGCACACAAATGTGCATAGATGGGGCTGAGTGTTACATAGATGGAAGGTTCTAGCCTGACGGGATGGAACTTTGTTCCGGAGAGCAGTGTGACAGGTGATTGGGTGGCCCAGGCAAGCCTAAGTGAGAAGATATAAGCCCTGATCCATGAAAGAGAAGCCAATTTGGTATTTGCCTATGTGTTCTGGACTCCAAAGTGTATATTCTGGAGGACTCATATCACTGTTACCTGCCTGTGAACTCTTATTAATGTTGTTATTGTTTAGTCACCCAGTTGGAATCTTATGGACCATGGCCTATCAGAATCCTCTGTCCAAGGAATTTCCCAGGCAAGAATACTGAAGTGGGTTGCCATTTCCTTCTCCAGGGGATTTTCCCAGATCAGGGATTGAACCTGCGTTTCCTGCATTGGCAGGTAGATTCTTTACCACTGAGCCTCCTGGGAAGCCCTACTCTTATTAATGCAGGGTCATAAATCCCTGAAGATCCCACAGAGTATTTCAGGGAGTCACAAGATAGGTTCCACCTGAACTCACTTGGAAGTGAGTCAAATCAGTTATGTGCAGCATCCATGTTTGCTCCCTTTCTTTTTTCCCATACCTCCTACCCCCTCTCTAGCATAGGACCACTGCCCATTCTTTCTGGCCCCTCCCACAGAGCATGAAAGAGGCTTATTCTGGGTGGGCTGTCTCTGTTGCCTCTTATGGATGGGGCTCAGGGCACTCAAGCCATCTCTGTCATTATACTACTTGTAGTCACAGTCCCTGTATGTTGCCCTGATGTGTTGTAGAATATATATATATATACACACACATACATATAAATTTCTAATTGTAGTTTTACACGCTAATCACATCTTCTGCCTTCCAGGGCTCAGTCATGAAACCAGCCAGGGCTAAGCAGAACAGAGGAGGGAGCTGGACTTGAAGAAAGATCTTAGTGATGTTGATGTTCTGTTGATGACTGATCTTGATGTTTCTATTGACGAAAGATCTCGATGTTCTATTCGTCTTTTCTTCTTCTTCCTCGGCACTAAGACTGCATTACGCTATCAAGTGTGTCTGACCCTCTCTTTATTCAAGGACTCTTTGTAATCTCTCCATAGACTTGTGGTAGGTTTACTCAGATATTCTCTAAACTTTGGTGGGGAACACACCTAGAGCTCAAACCAGGACCACAGCTATACCATGCTCATGTATGCAGAACGAGTGCCAGACTGGGAAGGAATTGTGTCACCCAGGTAGGGAAAGGACCAGAGAATATAAGGGAATGGACCTTTTTGTGTTGGAATGGACCAGGGGAGAGATGATCTGCATGGATTCTAAAGACATGGATCTATTACTGCCTTTGCTGTACATAATTTTACTCATTCTTGGCATGTGTTTGTATGGGCACAACATTTAAGTGAGAGGTGGTACTTCCCTGGCAATCCAGGGGTTAATGCTCCACACTTCTAATGCATGGGGGGCAGATTTGGTCCCTGGTCAGTGAATTAAGATCCCACATGCCTTATAGAAATAGAAAATAGAAAAATAAGTAAATAAAAATTAATAACAATAAAAAAGTAGTATCTAACAATGAGACATAAACAATGGGTTAAAATTATTAAAATCTTGATTTTTTAAAATCATAATCTGACAGAGATATGCAGAATCATTTAAACTGAGTGAACAGGAAGACCAGCTGGAATTTACTGAAATTATCCAAGTGGAGAGTGATGAGCATGCTTTATATTTTCCTTATCTGTCAGGAAACTCAGAGTTTTGTGCCAACTTGTAGTAGCTGACATTTAGCCACATTTAGAATATAACGACTTTTCCTTTTCATTTTTCAAACTACATACATGCTTCTTTTGCCTTACTGATCTTTAGGTTTTATTTTACTTGAATTTTTCCTTGTAAGTTATCTCTTCTTACTTTTTAGAAGGAAATAGGCTGTAAGTAATAAAATGCATAAATTAAAAAATGGTTTATTGCTAGTAATAACAAGACTAAAGATGAGTGATGCTTATTTGACACGTAGCCTTTACAAAGAACAGGATTTTTCTAAGGACTGAGTTAGGAGATGTTGCCTAGTGTTTGAGTTGTGGTGGTGACAAGGAGTTAGAGGATAAACTTAAGATGGCATTAGTAATTTTTAAGCTTCAAGTGACAAGAATTTGGAGCTATGTTTCAAAAATTGTTGGACTCTAAGGATGTTCTGTGTCTCTACACCCACTTTAAAGATCAGTGATCAAAACTGGAATATGTAACAACCTAAATGGGAAAAGAATTTGAAAAATAATAGATAGAATCACTCAGCTGTACACATGAAACTATTGCAACATTGTTAATGGACCATACTCCTATATGGTCTTCCCCAGTGGCTCAGCTAGTAAAGAACCCGCCTGCCCATGTAGGAGATGCAAGAGATGTGAGTTTGATCCATGGGTCGGGAAGATCCCCTGGAGAAGTAAATGGCAACCTGCTCCAGTGTTCTTGCCCTGGAAAATTCTGTGGACAGAGGCGCCTACTGGACTACAGTCCGTGGGGCTGCAAAGAGTTGGACAGAACTGAGCCCACATGCATGCACACATACTTCAGTATAAAATAAAAAGTTAAAAATATACGGGAAAAAAAAAAACCATGGGTACTGGCCTAAGTAACACAGGGCTCAGTAAAGTCTGTTGCTTTCCAAGGCTGGACAGATGGAGATGTAGGAAGGGTGGTGTGATCAGTTTCCAGCAATTCGCAGTGAGTGGGTGTGTTCGTTGTTACCACAGAGCAGTGACTCTATGGGGAACACAGTTACATGCTAGGTGTTAGAGTTTATTAATTAGTGAGGACACTTGCTCTTCAAAAGCTTAAAGAAAATACAAAATCATGAAGGATTAGCAAATAGAAATATAATGTCCTATTTCCTCCAGGATTTGGCAAAGAGCTTGCAAACTCAACTGCCTACAGGGTCTAAGCAGATCATCTTGAATGAGTCAAGTGGACAAAGTGTATATAATATAAAGAAGAATGGTGGGAGGAGGGTGGACAGAAGTTTCCTACCCTTCAGTCATAGGGTTGATTCCCTTGGCAACCAGCCCCCAAAGCCTCATCCTTAGGTACTTTCCAAAAATCACTACATTAATGTAAAACCAGTTATAATGGAAAGGGGCATGTTATAAGTAACAAGACATCCATTTCATCTTTATGGCTCTGGGATATCTTCAGGAACTGAAGACCAAATATTATCACAAAAGATGCTCCCATTCCTCTTAATGCTCAGGAAATTCCAAGGGTTTTGAGAGTTGTGAGCCACAAATCTTGGATGAAAACCAAATATATATTTCTTATAAACCAACATAGCAGTTGGGGGTGAGGGCTAAGAGTCTGCATTTACAGTAAAACCATGGATAAGCCTTTTGGTACAAGGCCAGAAAGGATATGGCTGCCATAGCTTTTGTATGACAACTAATTCCAAAGTGGGAAAAAAAAAAATCAGTCAAATGCATGCCATTTAACATTCACTGTGTGAGAAAGACAATTTACAAAACCTTCCAAGTTTCCAAAGATTTAGATTATGTGATGTGCAGTCAGGTTTGGGGTCTCAACCCTAATTTTGTTTTCTGGTTATAATAGTATTCATGTGATTACTAGTACTAGAAAGTTTTTCTGCATCCCATATCTCAGTTATTCCTTATGAAACCCTTGAAGTGGGTTCTATTATTAGCCCACATTTGATACCCCAGGATATGAAGACTTTAGAAGGTAAAGCAACTTGCCCAAAGTCACATTTCTAGGTAAATTGTGCTCACTGAATTGCTTCAGTTGTGTCCGATTCTGTGAAACTGGATAGATTATAGTCTGCCAGGCTCATCTGTCCATGGGATTTTCCAGGCAAGAATACTAGAGTGGGTTGCCATTTCCTCTTCAAGAGGATCTTCCCGACCCAGGGATCGAACCTGTGACTCTCATGTCTCCTGCATTGGCAGGAAGATTCTTTACCACTAGCGCCACGTTGGAAGCAACATTCTAGAGCCGGACTGGTCTGACTAAAGAATGTGAGCTTCACTGTGCAGCTTTCTCCATTGATTTGAACATGACATGACAAGCTTTTGACTTGCCTTGAGTGGGTTTTTGGGTTTTTTTACAAAGTCAAATGTCATGATATACATCACATGTTCTATAAATATATATAAATGCATAAAACAAATGCTTTATTAACTGTGAAATAATGGTTGATGTAATTGGCATTTACCTGGCACTAAGTTCCAGGAAAGTTGCTAGGTGATTTCACTTTTGAGCCTTAACTATTATTTTAAATTTTTCCTTATGTGAACTTCTAACTGGTTTCCACTATGTCCATTCAAAGGGAGGAATCTTTCCCTGCCCCTTCATGCTAGTTACCATCTGTATCTTTATGTAGTCCCTTTAACCTCTGGGACAAGTTGAGTATGAAGAGAGATCCAGCCCACCTGAGGTTCCTGTTCACTGAGTGATTATTTTACCACTGTTCCCAGAGCCCAACACCTAGAGAGCTTTTCCTTCTTAACAGTGAAAATTTCTTCCCACAGGCTTCTAAAATAAAAAGTCATGGCCCACTGCTGAGCATATATCCAGAAACATTCAGTTAAAACCACAGGAAGAACTATTATTGCAGAATGTGAAAACTCGTATCCTCATACAATTTCATCTGAAATGTTATATTCTTTTTGACTCTCTCAGGGAGGAAAAGAAAGGAAGTAGAAACAAATGAAAAAATAGGGATGGATATGAGGAGGAATCCAACCAAGCAGTAGGTTGCCACACAGAAACACAGAGAATGGTTTCTACTAGCAAACAAAAGCCTGTCATGAGACTGGGAAACAGAGGGTTGAACTGAAGATAGGTACCACATATGATGAAAAAAATGAACCTGTGTAAGGGGGAGAAAAGTAGGACATGCATTCTTTTTTCTTTCTAGATGGCTTGATAAGTACATTATGTTAGCAAAGAAAATTACTTCTTATTGTTGGTTGGTACAGAGATAGGAGGTCATTGGGAAAATAAATTCTTTTTTAAAAATACTTTTAAGGAAGGAAAATAGACCTTAGATAAAGAGATAAAAACTAGACTGTTACAGCAAAGATTTCTTTTGAAACTTATTTTATGATAGACTATTAAATAGTCTAGAAATTGCTTTAGAAGATTTATACCTGACTGATAAAAATAGTTTGGTACATCAGACCCAGGAATCACTGGTCCTTAGGTTGATCTCATAATAAATAGTTTAACAGTTTGCTGCATGCTTTTCTATGTAAACATGGTAGGTAATATTTCTTTATTGCCATATCTTTAAGATAAAAGACAGCTCAAATGTAAAGTACATAGAACTCAAGTAAGGTATCCTTTCTTCAGTGCTTATTATACATAAGCCACAGTGTTAAGTGGTATAATTTAGATCATCTGCTTTTCAAAACCTTTCAATGTCTTCCTATTGAACTTGGAATGAAATCCAAAAGCTCACAGTGATGTCCTGTGATCTGCCCTCCACCTGTCTCCCACTTCACCTGGACCACTCTCCCTCTCTCCTTCCAGTGCCTCTCACAATCTAAGCCCTTTGCCACTGAAGGTCATCTCCACTTTGTTTATTCTGTCTTGAATATTAACTTACTGTTGTGTTTCTTTACAGGGGTCTCCTTCACACTGTTCAAATCCCAACTTAATGTCATATTTTCAGAAGGATCTCCCTGGTCCTCATTTTGAAATCGTTTTCCCATCTACCTACCCCTGCCCCCATCCCACCATCACTGATTCTGCCACAGCATGCTTTTATCTCCTTCATAGAACTTGTTACACTCTGATTTCTTGTTTGCTTCTCCAGCTGTACTAGGGACTTTGCCATTCTTACTAACTATTTTATCAAATCTTATAATGGTGCCTGGTACACTCAACATGTGTCACTTATCTGCTAAATGTAAGAAATTAATAAATGTAAGGAATAGAAACTAATGTTTATAGAACCCCACTTTTATATTGAAAATTTTACCAAGTATCGTATGTTAGTTTATATAGTTACTATGAGATACATATTTTTCTAGCTCACTGAGGATAAAAGTGGAAACTTAGGTCTTATAATGGTGCTAAGTCCTTAAGGAATACCCAGTCTAGCTATATCACTGGAAGTGAGCTCATCATATAATGGATCTAGATTTTCTGTTCTTCCATGATGCTATGTTGAAATCTCATATAACTTGCATAAATTAAGCTATCAGATTTAGCCCTACTTATCATGCCTCCAGTGAATCAAGCATGTGTTTGTGGTTATGAATGTCTCTATAAAATAAACTTCTTTTGGAGCAAAGACACTATCTTCTGTGTTCATAAATGTGAAATGCCCATTAGATTAACACTTGCAATCCTTTAATTATAATCTTTTACATTCACATAACAATTTTGCAAAGACTTCTCGGGCACATTAGCTCCTTACATTTCGTGTCTTCAATAGGCAAGCAGGGCAGGCATTATTACCCTCCTGCTGCAGATGCTGAAGCTCTGTGATATTAAGTGGCTTGTCTAAGGTGGCAGAGCTAGCATGTGGTGGAGAGGCCTGTTGGCCTCCACCTTCTGTCCCCAGAGCACAGTTCCATTGCCCTAAGGCTCATCTTGTCCATCTTCCCCACCCCACCCATCCTTTATCCTCTGAGCATTTCCTGAAAGTCAGCACTATGACATACTGAGAGCTTTAAACAGAGGTGAGGATGAAGGGGTTCTTGGTAGGGAAAACAGATGAGCAAACAGATTTCTCTGCCTGCTCCCCGTCTCCCCCAGTGGCCCTCTCCTGCCCCCTCCCACCAAAAAAGAATGTCTCCATGGAGCCCTTACTTTCATGCTTACTGATCTGCAATATGTCAATAGGTGACAATGATGAGATAAATATTCTTTCTCTGATAATTTGGCTCAATATGCTAATTAAACATGGCCTAAAATGTCTCAAATCGTTTCCTTCTCCATTCCCACTAGTCCTACTCTAGTTTCAGTCTTTATCTTTCTATTGTCTTCCAACATTTTTGACTTGTTCTTTTTTATTCAGCCTAGGTACCATCCATTTCACTCTCTACACTGTAAGCGGAGCTTGAATTCTGTAGCACAGATCTAATCACATTGTTTTCCCTCTCTCAAGTAATCAGTGGCTCCCTTTTGCTTGTAGCCTAAGTCCAAACTCTTCAGTGTATCATCCAAAGCCCTTGATAACTCTTTTGCTCTTCCAGCTCTCTTCCTGGTATATACTATGGTTTTCTTTAGAAAAGACTTGTATCTATTGTCTGTGCATGTCATGCAATCTCATAACCCTTGTCCCTTTTCATGGTGTTTCTGCCTCCTCGAATGCTCTGTCCACTTCTCTAAAGTTCACTTCAAACGTAACTTCCCATTTGAAGCTTTCCTGGACTTGTCTCTGTTACCTCTTTTTTACCAAAGAAGATATTTTTCTTCCAGTTTTGCCTCCTGTGGCATTTTGTTGAGCTATCTGTTAAGGCTACAGTTATGATTCTTTTGGGTGAGAATTAACTCAGTATTTGAACACAAAAATCAGGAAAAGGAATTTGGAGGAAAGGATGGGGGCTGGGTGGATAAGATTAGTAGAGACTGAGTGGGACATGCATCAACAGTATTCCATGTAAGGAAGTGAACTATATGGAACAATATGGAATTCCATATTGACTGGAACTGCTTTCTATCACCTAAGTGAAAACTTATCCCAAGTAAGATACACTGGCTGAAAATTAAAAATGGTGCCATTGACAAAAGATGTAAAGTACTTTGAAAGTGCTTGAGCATGTAGCAAGTCCTAATCTTGTTTACATGGCTGTCAGAGAAGGCTGACTTACCAAGGGTCACCTCCTGTCTGTGGTTTTTATTCTTCATTCTCTACAACCTCAAAGCCATGTAGTATTTGGCAAATCAGACAAACAAATAACATACATAATTACATCATTTCCTACTGAACATCTGCAGCACTCTTATTTGGCCATAGGAAGTGCAAGAAAAATCAGGTGGGACATTGGATGAAAGGTCATTAAAAAAAAAAACCCTAATAAATCCTCTTACATGGTGACATTGTTAGATGAGGTTATCACAAAACACTTCCAGGTTGGTTTGGGGATTTTCAGAATTTTCAACATTTTAAAAGGAACAATACATTTCCTTTTTGCAAAAGGACACTTCTGACCAAAGAAGTTGTGGTGACATACTTTCTGGAGATGAGAGAATGGTGCACACACATTTTCACCAATAATCTTAGAAAAAGAGATGTTGTGTCAAATGCTGTGCTCTCCACTTGAGGAAAGGGCTTTGCTTCTTTAAAGGAAGCAAATTAGTTGCAGGCAGCATTTGACAAGTTGAAGAAACATCTGGAAAGGCCGATAATAGACTGACTTCCTGAAATGTGGTTTTGACTATGATGACTTCAGACAGGAAGCTTATGCTTCTTATCGTAGCATTGGAAAAAGACATAAAATTGCAAAGTAAAACTGATTTAACTGCATACAGAGTTGGAATTCTCTTTTATATTAAAGTCATTAAGGTTTAAAAATGTTATCTTCAGAAGATTTAACAGTTATCAAATATTTTTATCTACTTTCCTTCATAGGGAATATTTAAAGAAAAATATATGCAGTTTTGCCAATTAAATCCAAATGTTATAATCTCTTTTCGAATTATATCATGGAGGCAATTTTAATAGAAATGACATTTCATTCCTCCAAACCAGAATTTTGATGTGAGAAAAGTTTTACCTAAGATAAAGTTGAGAGCACTCCTGAGAAGAAAAATAATAACCAGCAAAGAAATTAACCATGTTTTTCTAATGATGTGGCTTTTGGCTCTTTTATTTTATGATAGCTTTTTAGTTTATTTTTTTTAGTTGCAGGAAAATTGCTTTGCAATGTTATATTGGCTTTTTAAGACCTTAAGGCAGGGCTATAAGAATAATCCTAGGACTTATCAAATGCATGTGTAATCTTTTTTAGATTTTATACACATGTGAGTATTGTTCACAGATATAAATTCATGGCATTCTCTCAGGAGATTGGGCAAATCCTTTAGCAGCATATTTCCCTCATTACCAACAAGTTACAGTGCTCTATTAACATTTAAATAAATATTTATGCCATTTAAGGCACTCTACATACTTCAGAGGAAGTATTCTGCTGTATTTAAAGAAATATGTGCATTTTATGTCCCAAGCCTTGAATGTCCTTTGGGGCTTCCTGTTGGCCATCTCTGAATACATGAAGTTGTAAAGCAGCTTTTATTTTCACGTTGAAGGAATGAGTTGCCCTTTATCTCCTCTTATCAGACACATACATCTCGGCTTCTCACCGAAAGTTGAACATAGTCAGGAACATAACAATTCTTTACTCAGTTGCTGTTAACAAGGAAAGTTGCTTTTTCAAGAGTGCAGAGAATACGGTGTCCATCTACACATGGCTATGGACACATGCTTTTGAATCTTACACGAAGTTCACACATCAATTTCTTACAGTTCCATTATAAAAAATTAAGCCTTCAGTTTTTAATCACATGCAGATGTTGCACCTCTGTTCTCTAATGTCCCATTTGTCCTTTATGTCCAGCTAAGCAAACTTTCCAATCTTCCCCTGACAAGCTCTACTTTTTGGGATTTGTTGTTCTGCTTCCTCTCCTTGAAATGAGCTTTCTCATTTCTCCACTTCTCAAAGTCTTTTCCATCTTCCTAGGATTGATCAGCTCAAATGCAATAATCTACTTAAAGACATATCCATTACCTCTTCAATAATTAGTCTTTTTCTCCTTCAGTTGAGCTCTATTAATTCAGAAAGGATTAGCAGGCTGTCCTATGTCCTGTGAAGGTTGGACAAGTAAGAGAACAGCTACCCTCCAAAATTAGAAAATAAGGTATATGCAACATAAACATAATACAATGCAGATTCATATTTAATATCTGTATTCTACTGAATGAGACAGAATGATTTGAAGTTGTGCACACACACATGCATGTATATACATATAAGATTTACCTAATAGCGGGCCTGTGAGTGATTAAATGAGAGTTTAATGGTATTGCACAGGAGATTTCATGGCATTTATCCTTTTGTTTTACTGGGGGTTCATTCATTTATCTGTTTAGCTCCCAAGTGATTCTTTGGTTCAAAGGGAATTAAAGTGCATGTTATAAACATTTTCTTTTATTACTATAAGCATGTTTATTGTAGAATAATGAAGAAACTTATAATGTAAAAGTTGAAAGTTATTTTATTCCTATTCTCACTCTTAAGGGGTAAATGTATAAGCAGTTTGTATATCCCTTTGGGCTTTTCACTGTTCATAATTTGTGTGCACATAAAATTTGTACATATATAAAACAAAGTATTAATATACACACAGGCATTTCAAAATAGCAGAGTGAGGATTTGAACCTAGGCAGGCTGGCCCCAAAGTTTACATTCTTAATCACTGATATATGCTGTCTCTTACATAGTTGTCCTTAAACTTTCTCCTTATTGTTTAGGTAGTTCTCATTCACAAATTTTAGTTCTGTCATTCCAAAAATGCTTTGGTGCTCTAAATAAAATTCCGAGAGGCATTATACAAAAACAATTTGTGTTTTTAGAGAAATTCACTTTGTGTTTTCACATCTTCTACGCTTACATATAAAATGGCTCTTTCTCCTTGAAGATAGATTTAAAAGCATACAGCATGGACCCTTCCCATGCCCCCTTTCCAAACTCTCTCTCTCTCTCTGTTGCTACCTGAATCTCACAGTCCTGATGCTGGAATCATAAGCAGCACTCAGTATACTCCCCACCTTTGAGTCCTTTCTGTACTCTAACTCCAGACACTGAGTCAAGAGAGATGGGCTTGTTTTCCTTCAAGTGCAGAAAGTTACCATGTGCAAATTTCTTCCCTTCTGGAGGGAGCAGAAGGTAATAGAACACAGCAGAGAGGACTTCAGTCGAAATTTAGGATCCACCCAAAGGTGGACCTTGGTCTGCAGGGTACTCAGTACCTTTAAATCATAATGGATCTACAACTCATATATACAGAGTTACACTTTCAAGTACATTTTGGATGTCCATAAACTTACCAGAGGACTTTGCAACTATTGAAATCTTTATTTCCATGGTAAATTAAAGGTCCCTTGTTTGGAACTTGAAACACACAAAGTTAAGTATAGGTACAAATGAAACACCCCACTTGATTCTACAAAGATTCATAGTCAAAGGAATACAAGTGAACACTGAGTTTTGTTATTGAATTGCAGAAACAGTAGTTGCAGAAGTTCTTGAATACTGATTTTTTTTTTTATTTTCAAGTTCTAATTCATTATATTTTATTGAAAAATGTTTGCCAGAGCATAGTTGTTCACAATGTTGTGTTAGTTTCTGCTCAACAGCAAAATTAATCATCTGTATGTGTACATATATCCCCTCTTTTTTGGATGTCTTTCCCATTTAGGTCACCACAGAGCACTGAGTAGAGTTCCCTGTGTTATACAGTGAGTTCTTGTTTGTTATCTATTTTATACATAGTGTGTATATATCAATCCCAATCTCCCAATTCATCCCACCTTCTTTCTCCCTTTGATGTCTATTCATTTGGTCTCTGCATCTGTCTCTATTTCTCCTTTGCAAGTAGGTTCATTTGTATCCTTTTTCTAGATACCATATATATGCATTAATATAGGGCTTTGCAGCCCAATATTTAGAATATATCAAATGACTAGGCTAGTAAAGTAATAAAAACTAGTATTTCTTAGGCACTTAACTTCAGGCCTCATTTTTTCCACTTGTAAAATTAAGATATAATGATAGTATTTACCTCATAGGGTTGTCACATGAATAAATGAAAGTGTGAAAGTGTAAAAGTGTTAGTCGCTCAGTTGTGTCCAACTCTTTGCAACCCCATGGACTGTAGCCCGCCTGGCTCCTTTTCCATGGAATTCTCCAGGCAAGAATATTGGACTGGGTAGCCATTCCCTTCTCCAGGGGATCTTCCCAACCCAGGTATTGAACCCGGATTCTCCTGCATACCAGGCAATTCCTTACTGTCTGAGCCACCTGGGAAGCCCTCATGAATAAATGAATTAATATATATGAACCACTTAAGAGTGCCAGGCAAATGCAGGTATGTTAGTGTCTACCATTAGCACCAATTGATCATTCTCAAACCCTTATTATGAACAGACATATAGAAAATTCCTTCAGGCACAAGAATTCAATCAGGCTAACTCCAAAAAAAGGACATTAGGGTTGTGTCTAAACAACCAAGTAATCTTCAAACTTCATTTTCTAAGGGAAAAAAAATGCAACATTTTCTAAGGGGAAAAAAAAGTGCAAAATAGCCACTCTTCATTCTGTTAACAATGTGGTTTCTTATTGAAGGTGAAGAAGATATTCTAAAATTAGGTTGCAGTGATAGCTGTACAACTCTGGTTATATACTAAAATCATTGAACTGACACTTTAATAATTTTATTTATTTTTGGCTGTGCTGGGTCTTTGCTCCTGTGAGGGCTTTTCTCAAGTTGCGGTGAACGGGGCTACTCTTGAGTTGGGAGACATGGGTTTCTTATTGTGGTGGCTTCTCTTGTTGCAGAGCACAGGCTCTCCGTGAGCATGGGCTTCAGTAGTTGCAGAAGGTGGGCTCAATATTTGTGGCTCGTGGGCTCTAGAACACATGTGCAATAGTTGTGGCGTACAAGCTTAGTGGTTGTGCAGCAGCATGTGGGATCTTCTCAGATTAGCGATTGAAACTGTGTCTCCTACATTGGTGGGCAGATTCTTTATCATTGAGACACCAAAGAAACCCCTGAACTGACACTTTAAATGAGTAAGTTATATGGTACATCAATTGTCTTAATAAAGCTCTTCAAAGTCTGACCCTCTTAAAATTTTTTTCTAGGCATTTATGGGAATTTGTCTGGTCTGAAAAGGCAAATTAGGATAAGACTGCTGAAGGTTTTTCAAAGATAATTATTATTTGTGAAAATATATCTACAAACGACATGGTCTGGGCGTAACAGCAAGATCTGTTACCAGTTTTATGAATTAAATAAATTTAGAGGGAGAATTTTCAAATTTCACTAAGAAGCTTTCACTTTTGTTTCTAATGCTAATGATGTTAGATTTTTCTTTTATCCAAGTGCTAAGTTTCATAGAAACTAATCAATAGTCATATTACTCATATTCTAAGGGAATAAGGCAGTAAATTGGATTCAGAACAATATGACCTTCATTAAGAAGTTCTGCGATAATTTTAAAGTAAGGAACTCACATGATATCTTAAAAAGGCTCACCTAGAGTGATCTTTCAACTCACAATCAGTCATGGCAGTTAAACAATGGAGATGAGATGTTTCAAATCTGCTGTTTTCCTCTGTCTTAATACCAAATTCCATCACAGTGGCTTCAGTGAATGTTCAATTTTATTTTTATTATCTGCAGATTCACCTGGTAATTATTGGGTGTGACAGAAGCCCCAACTGAAAAACCTAGGACCTTATGATATCCTTTTCACACTAACTTGTCAGCAACTATGATCTCAGTGGAGGCTCTAATTGCCCTGGGAGGAGAGCTACCATGTGGATTCTGTCTTCTACTTTGTGAGACTGGTCACCAGAAATTTCAGTCTTCTGATGATGAAATTTGCAGAAAAATATGCTTCAAACTATTTGACTATTTACTGGTTTTAACATTTGCTTACATTTTTTAGTAGTTCTTCAGTTTCTAAGTCTTATAAAAATGCAATAGTTCCTCTAAAAACATCTATTTGTACATTAAGACCAGCGGAGCATAACGGAAGTACTGAGTCTAGCAGTGGCCCATTAAATTCAGTGAACAATTTCAGAATACCTCAAGTTGTAGGTAATTAGAAATGGGTTCAGGATATGACTATAAGTCAAAATAGCTGGCTATATAAGTAACATTAGCCAGACTCTGTTCAGTTCAGTTCAGTCGCTCAGTTGCGTCCAACTCTCTGCGACCCCATGAACTGCAGCACACCAGGCCTCCCTCTCCATCACCAACTCCCGGAGTTTACTCAAACTCATGCCCATTGAGTCGGTGATGCCATCCAACCATCTCATCCTCTGTCGTCCCCTTCTCCTCCAGCCTTCAATCTTTCCCAATATCAGGGTCTTTTCAAATGAGTCAGCTCTTCTCATCAGATGGCCAAAGTATTGGAGTTTCAGCTTCAACATCAGTCCTTCCAATGAATATTCATGACTGATTTCCTTTAGGATGGACTGGTTGGATCTCCTTGTAGTCCAAGGGACTCTCAAGAGTCTTCTCCAACACCACAGTTCAAAAGCATCAATTCTTCAATGCTCAGCTTTCTTTATAGTCCAACTCTCACAACCATACATGACTACTGGAAAAACCAAAGCCTTGACTAGATGGACCTTTGTTGGCAAAGTGATGTCTCTGCTTTTTAATATGCTCTCTAGATTGGTCATAACTTTCCTTCCAAGGAGTAAGTGTCTTTTAATTTCATGGCTGCAATTACCATCTACAGTGATTTTTGAGCCCCCCAAAATAAAGTCTGACACTGTTTCCACTGTTTCCCCATCTATTTGCCATGAAGTGATGGGATCGGATGCCATCATCTTAGTTTTCTGAATGTCGAGCTTTAAGCCAACTTTTTCACTCTCCTCTTTCACTTTCATCTAGACGCTCTTTAGTTCTTCTTCACTTTCTGCCATAAGGGTGGTGTTATCTGCATATCTGAGGTTATTGATATTTCTCCCGGCAATCTTGATTCCAGCTTGTGCTTCTTCCAGCCCAGCGTTTCTCATGATGTACTCTGCATATAAGTTAAATAAGCAGGGTGACAATATACAGCCTTGATGTACTCCTTTTCCTATTTGGAACCAGTCTGTTGTTCCATGGCCACTTCTAACTGTTGCCTCCTGACCTGCATACAGGTTTCTCAAGAGGCTGGTCAGGTGGTCTGGTATGCCCATCTCTTTCAGAATTTTCCACAGTTTATTGTGATCCACACAGTCAGAGGCTTAATAAAGCAGAAATAGATGTTTTTCTGGAACTCTCTCGCTTTTTCGATGATCCATCAGACGTTGGCAATTTGATCTCTGGTTCCTCTGCCTTTTCTAAAACCAGCTTGAACATCTGGAAGTTCACGGTTCACGTATTGCTGAAGCCTGGCTTGGAGAATTTTGAGCTAGCATGTGAGATGAGTGCAATTGTGCGGTAGTTTGAACATTCTTTGGCATTGCCTTTCTTTGGGATTGGAATGAAAGCTGGCCTTTTCCAGCCCTGTGGCCACTGCTGAGTTTTCCAAACTTGCTGACATATTGAGTACAGCACTTTCACAGCATCATCTTTTAGGATTTGAAATAGCTCAACTGGAATTCCATCACCTCCACTAGCTTTGTTCGTAGTGATACTTCCTAAGGCCCACTTGACTTCACATTCCAGAATGTCTGGCTCTATAAATCAGCTCAATTGTCTGATTTTCCCCATTCAGAATACACCCCCAAATGTACTGAAACAGTTTTAGTTTGGACTTTACTCCCTTTTCCACTCAGATCCTACTCTTGATTTGTTATCTGTAAGAGAAATGGGAGGACTCTGTCAGCTGAAGGGGTCTGTGCCTCTGTGTCCCTCTGTTGTTGTTCAGTCTCTCAATAATGTCCAACTCTTAGTGACCCCATGGACTGAAGAACACCAGGCTTCCTTTCCCTTCACTGTCTCCCAGAGTTTGCTCAAACTCATGTCCATTGAGTCGGTGATATCATCCAATCATCTCATCCTATGTTGCCCCCTTCTCTGCCCTCACTTTCTCAGCATCAGAGTATTTTCAAATGAGTCAGTTCTTTGCATCAGGTACCAAAATATTGGTGCTTCAGTTTTAGTATCAGTCCTTCCAATGAATATTCAGGGTTGATTTCCTTTAGTATTGACTGGTCTGATCTCCTGCAGTCCAGGGGACTCTCAAGAGTCTTCTTCAGTACCACAATTCAAAAGCATCAGTTCTTCAGTGCTCAGCCTTCTTTATGGCCCAACTCTCACATAGGTATATAACTATTTGAAAAACCATAGCTTGACTATATGGACCTTTGTTGGCAAAGTGATGTCTCTGTTTTTTAATACACTGTCTAGGTTTATCATAGTTTTACTTCCAAGGAGCAAGAATCTTTTAATTTTGTGGCTGCAGTGATTGTTTACAGTGATTTTGGAGCCAAGAAAATAAACTCTGTCACTGTTTCCATTTTTTCCCCATCTATTTGCAACGAAGTGGTGGGGCTGGATATCATGATCTTAGTTTTTTGAATGTTGAGTTTTAAGCCGGCTTTTTCACTGTCCTCTTTCACCATCATCAAGAGGCTCTTTAGTTCCTCCTTGCTTTCTGCCATTAAGGTGGTGTCATCTGCATATCTGAGGTTATTGATATTTCTTCCTGCAATCTTGATTTCAGCTTGTGCTTCATCTAACCTGGCATTTTGCATGATGTACTATGTATATAAGTTTAAATAAGTAGGATGACAACATACAGCCTTGACATATTCCTTTCCCAATTTTGAACCAGTCCATTGTCCCATGTCTGGTTTTGACTGTTGCTTCTTGACCTGTGTACAGATTTTTCAGGAGGCAGGTAAGGTGGTCTGGTATTCCTGTCTCTTTTAAGAATTTTCCACAGGTTTTTGGTGATCCACATAGTCAAAGGCTTTAGTGTAGTCAGTGAATCAGAAGTAGATATCTTCTGGAATTCTGTTGTTTTTTCTATGATCCAACAGATGTTGGCAATTTCATCTCTGGTTAATCATCAGGGTTCACCTGGGGTTTTGGGTTCCTCACTTGGTTTTTATACCTTTCAGTCGTGACTTCTGGGACTATGATGTTATTATTTCTAAACAAGCCTTCTTATGACTGTGATATAGCCACTATAGTTGGGGACAAAAAAACATGGTTTTCTAGGCTCCACTCTGCTGAAGACAACTTTTTATCAATTATTTTTGAAAAATATATATTAATTATATTAATTAATTATATTAATTATTAATTATATTAATTATTAATATATTAATTTATATTATTATGGCTCTATAAGTATTACCCACAGCTGAACCATGCATCTGTGATTATGATGGTAATTATTATTTTCCTTTGTATCCAGTTTGCTTTTCTTGGAGTTATTGTCACTGATTTCTATTTAATACTTACCTGACACTCAAATCTTAATTTTCTTTTAGTGCTGAAAGTCTGTTTCTGGAAGGCTCACCATCAGGTAATCATTTGTGTTCTCTTTCATTCTAGAGTTTTCTGTTTCTCTGCTCCAATATGGATGAATTTATCTACAGACCTGCAGTACTACCATTAACTAGAAAGCCTTTTATGCCATCATCCTGGGAATTTCTTCGTCTCTCTCTTCTGTCAGATCTCTTGTTTTACCTGAATCCCAAGTTTTTCTCTTAATTTACTCCTGCATGTTGATACATCCTCTGTGCTGTGCTTAGTCGCTCAGTCGTGTCCGACTCTTTGCAACCCCATGGACTGTAGCCTGCCAGGCTCCTCTGTCCATGGGATTCTCCAGGCAAGAATACTGACTAGGAGGGTAGCCTATTCCTTCTCCAGGGGATCTTCCCAACACAGGAATAGAACTCAAGTCTCCTGCATTGCTGGGGGATTCTTCACCAGCTGAGTCACTAGGGAAGCCCAATACATCCTCTACCTGCACATCCTCTAGCTGCTTCCTATAAAGTAAGATAAATTTGAGGCATGGTATGTCTGGGAGTTCCTTAATTCTATTCTTAATTTGACCTTTTGCCTAGATCTAGAATTCTACTTTTGAAATACTTCTTTCAGAGTTTTGAAAGTGTTATTCCATTTTCTTCTTACTTCCAGATTTGCCATTAAGAAATCTGACACTGTTCTAATACTTAATACACATGATATCTTAAATAAAACTCTTCTGTAGAAGCACCCAAGATCTTTCCATTATCGCTAATACTTAGGAATGTTGTAGTAAAGTACCTTTTACCTTTTAAAATTTGTTGTCTCCTTTTTAACTGAAAATTCACATCCTTTGGAGAAGGAGGGCAGGGAAAGTTCTGTGATGCTTCATTTTTTAACTTAATAAGCATATATATTTTGAAAAAGATATGCATGATGGTTTACTCTCTATTTTGAATTTGTTAGTGTTTCCTTAGTTTAATGATGTGCCTTCCTGGTAAGTTTTTTTTTTTTTTTAATTGAAATATGGTTCATTTAAAATGTGTTAGTTTCAGGTGTGCAGCAAAGTGGATCAGTTATACATATGCATATATGCACTCTTTTTTAGTTTCTTTTACCATATAAATCACTACAGAGTATTCAGTGGAGTTCCCTGGGCTATACAGTAGGTTCTTATATCTATTTTATGCGTAGTAGTGTGTATATGTCTATCCCAACCTCCCAATTTATCCTACCCATCCCCTTTCTCCCTGGTAACCATAAATTTGCTTTATACATCTGTGATTCTATTTCTGTTTGTAAATAAGTTCATTTGTACCACGTTTTAAGATTCTACAACTGTATCTTATTAGTTTCATTTTCTGTTTTGAGCTACACTTAAGACTGCTCCTACATCTGGTTTTCTGCTTCAAAACTTTTGTTCCTATTTCTCACCTGTTTGTGCCCTTATCTCCCATTCTCTTTGACCTTGGGTATTTGTCTTTTTAAAATTCTTTAACTGTCATTATAATAGAGTTTTGGGAGAGGGTAGAAATAAATGCAGGTGTTCAAACTACCACATTTAACAGGAAGTTCAGAATTTATATTGCGTTTCATGTAACCTTGATGGTTCTAGCTGTCAGTATAGTTTGCCAGGATTTTTCAGATGCTTCCCCACACAGTGTGTATCACCAAGCTTTTTGATATCTGCAAATATATCTTTTGGGGGAGTTTAGGATGAACACCTCTATTCTGTAGGTTTTTCTAAGGTTTTCAGCAAAAGAAATACTCAGCTATATCTGTCTCTCTAGTGTACACCTCCACATACACACAAAGAGTAGTTACTCATAAATCTATAACTTATGATTTTTGAATAGCATAGTTTGAGGCTTTAACTGGCATGGTTAACCAGAGTGCGAGTAGCTGATTACTTTTAATAGTACATTATTGATTCTTAGTTTTTAGACTTTTCCACTATGCTTACTAATAGCCTCTATTTAACATGGGTTGAAGGTGACCCATAAGGCACACACACAATTTTTGTTTGCCTTATGTTTTGCAGAGAAGGAGGCTTAAATCAATTTGATGGAAGATGCCAAAATATTCTAGAAAGAATCAAGTCTTTCTCACAAATGCAAGAAAGGTCAAATTGAAGCAAAATAAATAAAACTCTTTTTGTGATATCAGATTCCATTTTATTCACATATCTAAAATGAAGTTATATAAAGTCTGAGCTGCAACTTAATATCTCTAAAAATTTTGCTTTTGAAACTTTGAAGGTGAAATTTGAGTTTGTTTACCTAACGTAATTTCCTTACCATAGCCTGTGACTTATCGCAGATCTCTCCTGTTGATATTTACAAGTTCTCTTGATTGTCATTGAAATCATTATTGTATATATGTGGCATTTCCCTTTCTATTTTCTTAGGTGAATCTAACTCTTCACAGGAAGGCACAAAATGTAAAAATTGAATATCACAAATGGTCATACTATATTTCAGTTTAAAGTTACAAAAGTGGGCCAAAGAACTAAACAGACATTTCTCCAAAGAAGACATACAGATGGCTAAAAAACACATGAAAAGATGCTCAACATCACTCATTATCAGAGAAATGCACATCAAAACCACAATGAGGTACCATTTCACACCAGTCAGAATGGCTGCTAGCCAAAAGTCTACAAGCAATAAATGCTGGAGAGGGTGTGGACAAAAGGGAACCCTCTTACACTGTTGGTGGAATGCAAACTAGTAGAGCCACTATAGAGAACAGTGTGGAGATTCCTTAAAAACCTGGAAACAGAACTGCCATATGACCCAGCAATCCCACTGCTGGGCATACACACCGAGGAAACCAGAATTGAAAGAGACACGTGTACCCCAATGTTCATCACAGCACTGTTTATAACAGCCAGGACATGGAAGCAACCTAGATGTCCATCAGCAGATGAATGGACAAGAAAGCTGTGGTACATATACCAATGGAATATTACTCAGCCATTAAAAAGAATACATTTGTCCATTCTAATGAGGTGGATGAAACTGGAGCCTATTATACAGAGTGAAGTAAGCCAGAAAGAAAAACACCAATACAGTATACTAACGCATATATATGGAATTTAGAAAGATGGTAATGATAACCCTGTATTTGAGACAGCAAAAGAGACACAGATGTATAGAACAGTCTTTTGGACTCTGGGAGAGGGCAAGGGTGGGATGATTTGGGAGAATGGCGTTGAAACATGTATATTATCACAAGTGAAATAGATCGCCAGTCCAAGTTCAATGCATGAGACAGGGTGCTCTGGGCTGGTGCACTGGGATGACCCAGAGGGATGGGATGGGGAGGGAGGAGGGAGGGGGGTTCAGGATGGGGAACACATGTACACCCATGACAGATTCATTTCACTGTATGGCAAAACCACTACAATATTGTAAAGTAATTAGCCTCCAAATAAAATAAATAAATTAAAATAAATAAAGTTACAAAGGCATATTCCCAGTTAAATTACATACTAAAAGACATAATTTCCATTTTGAATCATCTTTAATCATCAAATTCTTTTAAGAGGAAAAGAATTTGAACCTAATCCAAGCTGGTTTTATTCTTCAATAGCCACTACATATTTTCACTTTCATTCAAGAATTCAGATTATTAAGAATCATAAGTCAGTTGATCTGGCTAACATAAAAGTTGTGAATTTTTCTGAGTATTCTTTCAACAATCTTAAGTAGTAACACTGATGACTGAAGGGGAAGTAAAATATTTTACATCAACTCAAGCCCTAAGTATCAGTGAATTCAGTTACAAAGATGCTCCTTTGGACTTTCTTGGTGCTAAGTCTATTTCATAAAATATAGCCCTGGAAGGCCCAGGACACAGTCACCAGCCTCCTGCTGTGCTGTCCATCCCCAGGAAAGCTTGCTGTCCTGCTGATAATTTGAAGTGTCTCTGAGCAGGCACTCTGTCTTGTAACATTAGCTCATCATTTCTCTTGGACTTAAACAGAGAGGACCTGCCTCCGTATGATATCAGGTCAGAAGCAGATGCTGGTATACCTGAATTACAGGGCAGTGAAAATGAATGAGACTTACCATGGTGCTTGACCATGCAGTAAAGATCATAATATAGCCATCACTGCGGTTATTGTAAGGTTCATCCTTCTCATTTCTTATCATAGTGGTTTATAAAAAGAATAGAGAAATACTGTGGTTTTTATCTAGTCCCATAAGAAGCATTTTTAAGACAAAATGGTTGTAATTATACAGCAACCTGTAATTACATATTATAATTAGGCCAGGGCAGTTCAGGGGTGATTATTTCACTAATACTTCTTTTCGTGATTTTTTTTTTCCTGTTATAGTGAGAACTCTTCCAATAGTGGGTACGGAGGTGGGAGGAAAGAAAACCCTGACAACTTTTCTTTGATGAAACAATTTAATACGTAAAATACTTTTACAGTAAAAGCTTAAAATGAGTTCTAGCAATACTGCTGCTGCTGCTGCTAAGTCACTTTAGTCGTGTCCGACTCTGTGCGACCCCATAGACGGCAGCCCACCAGGCTCCCCCATCTCTGGGATTCTCCAGGCAAGAATACTGGAGTGGGTTGCCATTTCCTTCTCCAGTGCATGAAAGGGAAAAGTGAAAGTGAAGTCGCTCAGTCGTGTCCGACTCTTAGCGACCCCATGGACTATAGCCTACCAGGCTCCTCCGTCCATGGGATTTTCCAGGCAAGAGTACTGGAGTGGGGTGCCATTGCCTTCTCCCCTAGCAATACTAGATTAGGCTAATTTGAACAGAAGTATTAATGTAGCATATGCAGTTAAAATATTATTGCCAACATCATAACTAATAACAGCCATTCCCAGTAGCACTCAGAATACTGTAAATATGTACTTAGAAGTAAATATGTACTTCAACGGAAAGATAACACACATAAAGATGTAAAAGATTCCTCCAATATTCCTCCAAAATATTGTGCTACAATAATGGGATTATGTTGGAAGGGCACAAAGGCCACATTTCAAGAAACAATTCAAAAAGTTGGCTTTATACTTTTGAATGCCCCGAGGCAGGCAGTGAATAGAGGGTTTTGGTTTATGGGGGCTTGAGATAATAATTCTGTCTTGCGAGAAGAAGAGAGGAATGAAAAAAAAAAAAGAAAAATCAAGACTTGCCCAAGGGAGAAAAACGTAAACTGTTTCCAATTACATCAAAGTGAAGTGGGCATAAGACAGTGAGCCCAGCCTCTAAAGGGAATGTGATGGATGCAGAGCTGTATGGATACTCACAACTGTTGAATTCCTTCTCCTCTCCCTGTGGGAGCAATGTGGTCACTAGTGCATTTGGATCACATCTGCACTGACTGCAGGAAATCTTATTGCGGTGTTATCTCTGTGACTGCTCTTCTGCTTGTTGAAATTTCCTATACACAGTTTGCCTGCAGGAACAGAGGGGCTTATGCAGAGGGTTCAGCGGTATTTCATGTAGTTGGAAAAACATTTGGAAACATCCAGTTTTTTTTCCTTTTATGTCATCTCATCATTGCCTGTGTTTCTCAAAAACAAGTATTTAGTTTTAGAGTAACAGATAAAGGAGCACTTCTCTCCTATGAACTGTAACTTGGGTAATTTTTTAAGAAAGTACATATTCCTTATGGAGTAATACCTCTTCGTTCTTGAACTTTTCCCACACCAATATGAAAACTGAAATATGTTTATAAAGGCAGGGAAAATTAACTTTTTTAGCATCTGCAATAAAATTACCACCAGAGACAATGAATTACACCTTTCTTTGGGGATGCTTGATCATTTGAACACCTATATTTAATCAGAAAATTATAAGCTCTCGTGTTGGGATGCAAGGTGAAAGGTAAGAAGAGATTACCCATAAAATAGAACATGTAGAGTGTAGGTATGTGATGCAGATTGAGTTGTGCCCCTGCGTAAGTGATGGTGCTAGAGAAGCTGGGTTGGATGATGCATGACATCCACCAAGGTATAATCAGTGTGGGTGTGATGGCAGAAATAAAGAGGCCAGGCACCCCTCAGTGGCCAGGTGAAGGGGATTTGAGTTGAATTTCCAGGGAAAGGGTGCTGACTCTCAGAGGACCTGCCAGTTATTCAA
This sequence comes from Giraffa tippelskirchi, assembly GCF_054371585.1. Classification (NCBI taxonomy): domain Eukaryota; kingdom Metazoa; phylum Chordata; class Mammalia; order Artiodactyla; family Giraffidae; genus Giraffa; species Giraffa tippelskirchi. Next base: position 123,630,541 of record NC_137276.1, on the reverse strand, counting down.
CCAATGATGCTTTTCCTATGTAGTTAGAAACTTCAATAAAAGAATGATGAAATTTGAATTATAAATGCTTCAATCATAACATCATTGCTTATTAAGTTCTTGGCAAACTGCAATAGAAACATTTTCAAAGAAATAGGAACATCTGTAAATACCTTATTAAAAGTCTGCTGCTGCTGCTAAGTTGCTTCAGTCGTGTCTGAATCAGTACGACCCCATAGACGGCAGCCCACCAGGCTCCTCCGTCCCTGGGACTCTCCAGGCAAGAACGCTGGAGTGGGTTGCCATTTCCTTCCCCAGTGCATGAAAGTCTACTCTTGTTATTTGCTTATGTGAGCTTTGGCTTCTTGTGATCCTTGTTTTGTGGTATATATGAGGCTTCTGTAGCCATGTCTACTAGGAAGAGGGAGGGAAAAGGCAAAGGATAGAGGGAAGTATGAAAGCAGAGTAGAATAGAAAGTACGGGATAAGAAATATCTAAAATTTAAATTTAACGAAAGGTTGGTTTTCCATTATTATGGGAAATGCCACATGAGCCTTTCTGCTCCTTAGTCCCTGAGCCCCCTCCCAGACCAGAGCCACTCTGTGTTCCTCTTTGTCACAGGAAACACTCAACATTTTGGAGACCCTCCAACCTGGGGGACACCCAGTGTATTTTCTGTTTCTGAATCAGGAATGACTGGATATTTTCTCTCAGGGTCGTGAGTTTTCTAGACTCTACTTGCACCTTCAGAGGCTGGAATTTCTTAGGACTGCAGTGGGCTTTGAGGATGTATCTTGGCCTGAGAAACTTCTGCCTGTCATTTCAGACTTGTAACAGCCGTTAATTGGCTTCCCTTCCTTATCCATTCACAGATGATTGGTCTGTGAAAACAAAGAACCTGAAATCTCTTCGCCATTTCTTTCCCCAGAAATACTAGTTTGAATTTTTATTTTTCTTTACAGTCATAACAGAAAATCTTGGCTAAAAAATGGCACTATTGCAAACCCACAAGATACATGTGATCTTCTGCTTTCCTAGAATAGTTAATGATATATGACTAAGTTTTTCTCCTCTGTTGTTTTTTCTTCAAATTTTCATTCATGGTGGTCAGTTCTATAGACATAGATGTGATTTGCTGACAAAGAGGGCCAGATTGATTCCTCTCTGGTTTCTCAAGTTTACTGGAAGATTCTTATGGGCAGTACCCTGTTCTGTTTCACTTTGTCATCTTTAGGCCCTAACATGAAGCCTGATATCCAATAAGTGACTCACTAATTATTTTAAAATTGAAATATGAATGCATTTAACCAAATTTGATGTATAAAATAGAATACATTATTTCCCATTCATACCCTTTAGAACAGTTTCATACCAGTTTCTACAGTGTCTTGGGGGCACGACTGGTCTCCCTCTTTAACTGCAGCCTTATCATAATGTTAATGAGTTTGCTTACCCTTAATTACCATTACTATTCAAGTATCCTGTCCCTCCACTGTGAAGTAGTTCTTTCATGTCTCTGACATCAAGAAGCATACACCCAGAGTCTAATTGGCTTACTTATTAGGCAGCCTAGCAAAGAGTCAGACCCGACTGAGTGACTGAACAACTCTTACTTTAGACCAGGCAGTATGTTTTGTGTTGGTTTTGCTTAGAGGAAACATAGTTTGTTAGACTTGAGATGATTTGATACTGATCTATTGGAATAGATGCACCCAACCTGTGATAATTATAGTGGTGAACCCTTCAATGATGTACCTTGGAGATTTCAGATGAACACACAAAACCCCATCAGATAGCTGTATGCCCTAAGAGCTGCACTTAGCAGTGTCCAGTTTACAGAAAACTTACAATGTTTATAGCAAAAAAAATGAAGTCAAGGGGAAAAATAAATATTGCTTTTACTTTCTATTTCTTCCAGCAGCCTCAACACATTTAGAACTATCTGTGCTGAGATATTATCTACTAAGAGTGGACAGGGAAGGCCTCTATACTTAGCCCCAGACTTGAATCTCAACCCCATAATTTTCTAGTCCTGGAAACTTGGGGATTTGATTCACTTCTCTCAGCCAGTTTTCTGACTTGTAAGTATAGAAAATAGCTCCACAGGGCTGTGGTTAAATAAAATGTGTAATTTCTATCATTGTGACTGACAGCAAAAGCTCACATTAAATATTAGATTCTCCCCTCCTCAAATATATCTGGTATTGATACTTATTATTGAAAATCAATGCATGAGGGACAAAATATAAGAGAAATTGAACAATCTTTTTTTTTGATGAATTGATCAATGCTCAGAATATTGAGTAACTTGTCTTCTAGAAGTATAAAATAAAAGGAGAATGAAAGTATTTTAGTGGAAAATCTTGATAGAATAATAGGAAAAAGTCTTTGATTGGGAGTCAGAAGACCTATTAATTAATTTTACATCTGCCCCAAACACAATACATCAAACACACAATCATCTTCTTTAAGTTTATTCATTGTCTCAACTCTCCCTAAAAGCCAATCTCAAAGTCATCTATATAAGTTTCCATCAGATTATCTTTGTCCTCTTCCATGCATCTAGTGAGTCGTTATTTTGTTGCTTCCTGCTTCATAATGGCCTTGTCATCTACTCATTTCTTTTTATTCTCACTGCTAGGTCCTAACCCAACACTTACTCTGACTCACAGACAATTACAGCAATCTTAATTCAGTTTCCTATTCCATACCTCTAACTCAAAAACCAAACAAACCTTATTTGTTTCAAGTAATTATTTGCCTAGATTACTGAAAACTTATCTTTATAGCTAGCTGCAAATTTCCCTCATATATTTTATAAGGGTGATTGCATTATACAGGTGGGGCACATGCCATGGACTATAGTAACTGACAAACAACCCGAGGAGCTGTGCAGTAGATGGCCTGTGTGGCCTGACACTGAGACCCATCTATAAAATATCCAAATTACTCATTTAAATAATCCTCGAGGCTTATCAGCCTTCACTGATTCTCACTGTTCATACCACAAATCCAGATAATCAGAGAGAAATCTGGGAATCCTTATTATAATCTAGATCTGACCTGCCTTTCCTGCCCTATGTTCCAGAATTTCCTGATAAGCATCTTCCATGTCACCCAGACGGGTTATCGCTTGACTCTTGAATGGAATAGACCGATCTAGATGTTACCTATGGAGTAAGGTATAGAAAGAAGGAACAACAGTATCAATAAATAGGGAGGGCTAGATAAAATATTTTGAGAATTTATACTAAACCAGGTAGAAAACATTACTGGAAGGGGCCTAGGGACCAAAAGCCAGAACTTTGATTGGGATACTACACCATAACTCCACTGGCTCAGTAAGGCCAAGCGAGCATAGAGTCTGAATTCCTCAGCTTTTTTATGGGCTCCCATTTAGACATGAGAGAGGCGTTTTGACTGTCTATTAAAGAACTCAGGATAGCAAGTCCAAATCCTGGCCCCATGATAGAAGTCCTATAAATGATGGTTAGGACAGGAATGTGTAAGACATATTGAATAAAACAAGAACCACATTTTCAAAAGGATAAGGAAAAAGTAGCTCATTGACTTGGTTGTCAGGGTCACCCTAATTAATAAAGCCTGTTTGTGTTGCATAGAAAGAAAATTATTATTGCAATTAAAGTAATTTGAAGCTACCAGAATAGCACTAGGAACTCTTTGTTAATTTTACTTACTTCTGTTATGTCATGCCTCTCACTGCCTTCTGCTTATCCTCATATTCTTGTCAAAATGAAGGCAAAAGAATTCCAGGTCTCAGACATGTGCTGGGAGATTAATGAAACACATTTTGGAACAGAGGGAGGGTGGAAAAAATAACACCAAATCTTCATCTGTTACATGTGCTGCTGCAAGTCCACGTTCTGTAGCCAAACCCTCTTCCCTCCCAGAGTGCCTTTCATTCAGTCCCCCAACTTTAGATTGCCGGTCACATCCTGCTTCACATCACTCAATCAGCTCCTCAATTTCAGTGTTAGGAGAATAGCAATACTGCTTCCAACCACACTGCCACATACCCCAGAGGCTGAAGGTGCATATACAATATAGGAAGGTAGGCTCATTTATATGAGCATAATAAAAATGCATAATATTTATAATTTTCATATGTATTGTATGCATATTAAAATTTAGCTGGGTGTATATCTGGTACTTATTGTGGCTCTAGCTATTACTTTAGCCCAGATATTTGAAAAGTAAAGAGAAACAAGATGATACTACAAAAGGAAAAAAAGAGAAACAAGATGATAGCACAAAAGAAAAATCAAAAAGTGTTCAGAAGTCGTTGCTGCTGCTATTTCCAGGGGAATGATAGACTGGGTTAGAAAGTGTCCAGAGAAAAGGGTGAGGGACTCTTTCAAGTTCTACTCATCCTACAAATTGTTTTCTTAATGGTGAGAAGGAATATTTATGAAACACACCATTACTGAAACACAAAGATCGAAGAGTTATCCCCAGATAGAAAACAGCTAAAGCCTATGCTTTATAATATTGAACTATAGTTCCAATTCCAGCACCTGAACAAATCTGTGCAGTGATATAAAGAGTCAGAAATATCTAGAATGAAGTTATTGATGAATAAACTTTCACAATTTAGGACCTAGATATCAGTGCAAGACACAGTCTCATGATTTTTTTCCCTTGTGTGTCACCTTTTAGCAAGAGGGTATTAGTTCAAACTGAATGGATTTTGGGTTTTTGACAGAGAAAATTGAGGAGAAAATAGTAGACTTGTTAAGCCTTTGTGGGTTTTTCCCCCATCTGGTCAATGGAGTTATAAACCCCATAATGAAGTGGACTGGCAAGTAACCATAATCGCACATTGAAGGATTTGGTAGAGTTTTGTTTATATTATTTATAATTAAACTATTTTTAATAAACTGAATATTGTCCAATTCCTAATTTGAATCAGTTCTTAGCATACATTGATCTTACCTTCAAAGAGGTTTTGTGGCAACATCTCTTTATTATAGGTATATACGTGGATGCTACTCACATGAGATTCTTCTTTGAGAATTTCACATAAAAATGGGCAGATCAGACATGCAGCACCACTTACAGAGTTATGTCTCTGACAGGCTTATCCCTTGCTAGATATTCTTCTTGACACATTGACAGTTTGTGAGTTCTCTGTAGTGGTGAATTTTAACAAATATTTGGGACAGCAAGAGAAGGAATTATATTTTAAGTTTATATAGAGGGTAAGTCCTGGATATACATTATATCTAGGTGTATAAAAATACATATAAGCATATAAAATACGTTTTCACTGAAAATGTAAACATGCTAACAGAACATGCCTGCCTATTTTGTCTTTTGGGGTGGACCCTTTTATATTTATTGCAAAATAATCCTTGAATAGGGTGTGTTCCTATTCGCATTTGCTATATCTACATAGGAGTCAAAATATATAGCAAATATATCACTTTCAGGATATGAAATCTCACTGGAGATCATTACATGAATAGTAAAAAAGCAAAAGTGTAAGAGCAAAACAAATATGATTAGAGGCAAAATTGATGATGTGAATATCATCAAGTATTTATGGCATTCATTCATTCATTCATTCAACAAACACCAAATGCCTACCACCATCCAGGCACTCTCCTAGGCACCAGGAGTTAGGTGGGAGGGACAATTAACTTACTGTCTAACTACAAATTATTACTTGGAAAGAGTTAACTTTGGAGTGAAAAATGGAAAATGGCACTTGATATTTTATAGATGATTGGGGAAACTCTCTCTATTAAGGGTCCTGAAGATGAAGGTTTAGGCTAGGAAGGCAGAGCATTCTAGGCAGAGGAAGCAGGTAGAAAGGCCTTCAGGCAGGGTATACTCATGGTACAAGGTAGACAGTAAAAGTCATGTATGGCCTGAGAAAGTATTAAAAGCCCCTAAGCTTTTTCTGACAGAAGAAAGCATCCAAAGAGTTTTGAACAGAAGATGACATTGTTTGACCAGGGTGCTGTGACGGTTCAAAGGAGAGACGATGGTGGAATTAACAAATGTAGTCGAGTCAATGATGGAATTAATCAAGGTGATGAGAAGTGCCAAATTATGAAAATACTGTGAGGGAAAAGTGATACTTCTTTTTGTTGAGTGTGGGGTCAGGAAGAGAATTCAAGGAGTCCAGGAGAATTCAAGGTTTTCTGATAGGAACATCTGGGAGAATGATGTCTCCATCTACTGAAGAGAGTTGCAGAAAGAGCGTCTTAGTGTGGAGGCAGGAAATCAGAAAAGCCCAACATTCGGAAAACTAAGATCATGGCATCTGGTCCCATAATTTCATGGCAAATAGATGGGGAAACAGTGGAAACAGTGTCAGACTTTATTTTTTGGGGGCTCCAAAATCACTGCAGATGGTGATTGTAGCCATGAAATTAAAAGATGCTTACTCCTTGGAAGGAAAGTTATGACCAACCTAGATATCATATTAAAAAGCAGAAACATTACTTTGCCAACAAGGCTATGGCTTTTCCAGCAGTCATGTATGGATATGAGAGTTGGACTATAAAGAAAGCTGATACCAAAGAATTGAAGCTTTTGAACTGTGGTGTTAAAGAAGACTCTTGAGAGTCCCTTGGACAGCAAGGAAATCAGTCCTGGGAGTTCATTGGAAGGACTGATGTTGAAGCTGAAACTCCAATACTTTGGCTACCTGATGCAAAGGACTGACTCATTTGAAAAGACCCTGATGCTGGGAAAGATTGAAGACAGGAGGAGAAGGGGATGACAAAGGATGAGAGAGTTGGATGGCATCACTGATTCAATGGACATGAGTTTGGGTAAACTCTGGGGGTTGGTGATGGACAGGGAGGCCTGGCGAGCTGCGGTCCATGGGGTCATGACTGAGCAACTGAACTGAACTGATTTTCTAGATTGGAATTAAAAGTATTTATGTCTCTTCAACTTATGAATACATGTTGTTGTTGTTTAGTTGCTAAGACATGTCTGACTCTTTTGCAACCCTATGGACGTAGCCCCTCAGACTCTTCTGTCCATGGAATTTCCCAGGAAGGAATACTGGAGTGGGTTGCCATTTCCTTCTCCAGGAGATCTTCCTGACCCCGGGATCAAACCCAGGTCTCCTGCATTGGCAGGTGGATTCTTTACCACTGAGCCATCAGGGAAGCCATGACTGTACTTTATCCAATCCTATATACCTTTATTGCAATCATAAAGATGTAACATTAAAAACAAATTAATTTCCTAAGTAGACATCCCCCACATAATTTAGACCTAATTTTTAATTATTTTTAATCACTTTTATTCATTTATAATTTTAAACGTAGTATTTCAGAGAATAACATAACAGATACCCATATATTCACCTAGGATTAATAGATGATAACATTGACTACAGTTTACCAGATTGTTCTAGTGGTAAAGAACCCACCTGTCAATGAAGGAGGTGAAAGAGATGTGGGCTTGATCCCCAGGAAGCACCAACATTGACTTATTTGTTCATATTTTCACAACTTAAGAAAAATTCCAGATTTTGGTTTGGGCTTTATATATCTCCCCTCTACCATTATCTTCACCTACTTTCCAGGAGGAAATCATTATTCTAATTTGCATTCATATTTTCCAGTCTTTATACTTTACTCCCATATGGCACTAGTGGTAAAGAATCCACCTGTCAATGTAGGAGACATAAGAGATGCAGGTTCGATCCCTGGGTTGGGAAGATCCCCTGGTGGAAGGCATGGCAAGCCCCTCCAGTATCCTTGCCTGGAGAATCCCTATGGACAGAGGAAGCTGGCAGACTACAGTCCATAGGGTCACAAAGAGTTGGACATGACTGAAGCGACTTACCACCATGAATACTTTACTTAATAATATGCCAATGACAATGTATGGTATTGATGTATATTTTAAAATTTTACATAAATACAACCAGTTTTTCTCATTCAACCTTATTTTTAAGACTTCTTGCAAGTTAATATATAGATTGATTTCATTCTTTTCACCTGCTATATAGTATTTAACTGCATGATTATGACACAGATTCTCATATTAGTAAATACTTGCTGCTGTTGCTGCTAAGTCGCTTCAGTCGTGTCCGACTCTGTGCGACCCCATAGACGGCAGCCCACAAGGCTCTGCCGTCCCTGGGATTCTCTAGGCAAGAATACTGGAGTGGGTTGCCATTTCCTTCTCCAGTGCATGAAAGGGAAAAGTGAAAGTGAAGTCGCTCAGTCATGTCTGACTCTTAGCGACCCCATGGACTGTAGCCTACCAGGCTCCTCCGTCCATGGGATTTTCCAGGCAAGAGTACTGGAGTGGGGTGCCATTGCCTTCTCCGCTTATATACATTACTGTTACTTAATTCTGTTATGTTTTAGATCTATGCAACTCATTATAAATACCTTATAACATAAAAAAGTGAGATATGTGAATTATGTTCCAGCCTCTAATCTTTGGCTGTTGTGACATTCACAATCAGAGGTGGCTGGGCTATGTCTGGGGCTGCCTTTCTCACACTAACTTTCCCTGAGCTGCTAACTGTTGCATACAACTACCTTCTCAACCACTCCACATCTCGTTGTTTCTAATATTCCCATCATTACAAAAGAACTATAATCAAAATCCTTGTGCATAACTACATGTAAAAAAGCTTTTCTAGGGCATAACCTTCAAGTTGAAGATAATTGAATGAACATTTTTAATACTAATGAAAAAGTGCTTTTTAAGTGACAGTGTTTATATTTCTCCCATAAAATTTGAAAGTTCACATTTTTATAGATTTATTCATGTTTAGTATTGTCAGACTCTTTTGTAAATGTGATGAACCATGAAGTGGTTCTCTCAGTTCAGTTCAGTTGCTCAGGCATGTCCGACTCTTTGCAACTCCATGGACTGCAGTGTGCCAGGCTTCCCTGTCCATCATCAACTCCCGGAGCTTGCTCAAACTCATGTCCATTGAATCAGTGATGCTATCCAACCATCTCATCCACTGTCGTCCCCTTCTCCTCATGCCTTCAATCATTCCCGGCATCAGTGTCTTTTCTAATGAGTCAGCTCTTCGCATCAGGTGGCCAAAATGTTGGAGTTTCAGCTTCAGCATCAGTCCTTCCAATGAATATTCAGGACTGATTTCCTTTAGTATGGACTGGTTGGATCTCCTTGCAGTCCAAGGGACTCTCAAGAGTCTTCTCCAACACCACAGTTCAAAAGCATCAGTTCCTAAATGCTCAGATTTCTTTATAGTCCAACTGTCACATCCATACATGACACCTGGAAAAACCATAGATTTGACTAAATGGACCTTTGTTAGCAAAGTGATGTCTCTGTTTTTTAACATGCTATCTAGGTTGGTCATTACTTTTCTTCCTAGGAGCAAGCTTCTTTTAATTTCATGGCTGCAGTCACCATCTGCAGTGATTTTGGAGCCCAAAAAATAAAGTCTGCCCCTGTTTCCACTCTTTTCCCATCTATTTGCCATGAAGTGATGGGACCAGATGCTATGATCTTAGTTTTCTGAATATTGAGTTTTAAGCCAGCTTCTTCACTCTCCTCTTTTACTTTCATCAAGAGGCTCTTTAGTAGTTCTTTGCTTTCTTCCATAAGAGTGGTGTCATCTGCATATCTGAGATTATTGATATTTCTCCCAGCAATCTTGACTCCAGCTTGTGCTTCATCCAGCCCAGCATTTCGCATGATGTACTCTGCATATAACTTAAATAAGCACGGTGATAATATACAGCCTTGACCTATCCCTTACCCGATTTGGAACCAATCTGTTGTTCCACGTCCACTTCTAACTGTTGCTTCTTGACCTGCATACAGATTTCTCAGGAGCCAGGTTAGGTGGTCTGATATTCCCAACTCTTTCAGAATTTTCCACATTTTGTTGTTATCCACACAGTCAAAGGATTTGGCATGCTCAATAAAGCAGAAGTAGATGTTTTTCTGGAACTCTCTTGCTTTTTCAATGATCCAAAAGATGTTGGCAATTTGATCTCTGATTCCTCTGCCTTTTCGAAATCCAGCTTGAACATCTGGAATTTCACAGTTCACATACTGTTGAAGCCTGACTTGGAGAATTTTGAGCATTACTTTGCTAGCTTGTGAGATGAGTGCAATTGTTCAGTAGTTTGAACAATTTTGGGCATTGCCTTTCTTTGGGATTGGAATGAAAACTGACCTTTACCAGTAATGTGGCCACTGATGAGTTTTCCAAATTTGCTGGGACATAGAGTACAGCACTTTCACAGCATCATCTTTTAGGATTTGAAAAAGCTCAACTGGAATTCCATCACCTCCGCTAGCTTTGTTCATAGTCATGCTTCCTAAGTCCCACTAGACTTTGCATTCCAGGATGTCTGGCTCTAGTTGGGTGATCACACCATCATGGTTATCTGAATGATGAAGTTCTTTTTTTGTATAGTTCTTCTGTGTATTCTTGCCACCTCTTCTTAATATTCTTCTGCTTCTGTTAGGGCCATACCATTTCTGTCCTTTATTATGCCCATCTTTGCATGAAATGTTCCCTTGGTATCTCTAATTTTCTTGAAGAGATCTCTAGTGTTTCCCATTCTGTTGTTTTCCTCTATATCTTTACATTGATCACTGAGGAAGCCTTTCTTATCTCTCCTTGCTATTCTTTGGAACTCTACATTCAAATAGGTATATCTTTCCTTTTCTCCTTTGCCTTTTGCTTCTCCTCTTTTCTCAGCTATTTGTAAGTCCCCCTCAGACAACCATTTTGCCTTATTGCATTTCTTTCTCTTGGGGATGATCTTGATCACTGCCTCCTGTACAATGTCACGAACCTCCATCCATAGTTCATCAGGTACTCTGTCTATCAGATCTAATCCCTTGAATCTATTCGTTGCTTCCACTGTATAATCCTAAGGGATTTGATTTAGGTCATACCTGAATGATCTAGTGGTTTTCCCTACTTTCTTCAATTTAAGTCTGAATTTGGCAATAAGGAGTTCATGATTTGAGCCACAGTCAGTTCCTGGTCTTGTTTTTGCTGACTGTATAGAGCTTCTTCATCTTTGGCTGCAAAAAATATAATGAATCTGATTTTGGTATTGACCAAATGTGTATGTCCATATGTGGAGTCTTCTCCTGTGTTGTTGGAAGAGGCTGTTTGCTATGACCAGTGCATTCTCTTGGCCAAACTCTATTAGCCTTTGCCCTGCTTCATTATGTACTCCAAGGCCAAATTTCCCTGTTATTCCAGGTAGCTTTTGACTTCCTACTTTTGCATTCCAGTCCCCTATAATGAAAAGGACATCTTTTTTGGATGTTAGTTCTAGAAGATCTTGTAGGTCTTCATAGAACCGTTCAACTTCAGCTTCTTCAGCATTACTGGTTGGGGCATACACTTGGATTCCTGTGATATTGAATGGTTTGCCTTGGAAACGAACAGAGATCATTCTGTCGTTTTTGAAATTCCGTCCAAGTACTGCATTTTGGACTCTTTCATTGACTATGAGGGCTACTCCATTTCTTCTAAGGATTCTTGCCCACGGTAGTAGATACAATGGTTGTCTGAGTTAAATTCACCCATTTCAGTCTATTTTAGTTCACTGATTCCTAAAATGTTGATGTTCACTCTTGCCATTTCCTGTTTGACCACTTCAAATTTATCTTGATTCATGGATCTAACAATCCAGGTTCCTATGCAATATTGTTCTTTACCGCATTGGTCTTTACTTCCATTACTAGTCACATCCACAAGTGGATGTTGTTTTTGCTTTGGTGAAAACAACCAAGTGATTCTCTAATAACTTTTACAAATTTTCCCCAACATGAGAAAATCTTTCCTGTTTATTAGTCATTTGGATCTCTTTGTCAGTGAATTACCTGCTAAATATATATCTATATGTAAATACATGTAATTGTATTATTGTTGGCTTTGCTGGGTCTTCAGTGCTTTGTGGCTTTCCTCTAATTGCACAAGTGAGGGCTACTCTCTAGTTGTGGTGCAGCACATGGGCTCAGTAGTTGTGGCTTCTAGGCTCTAGAGCACATGCTCAGCAGTTATGGTCCATGGGATGGACATGGGTTCTTCTCAGGCCAGGGATCAAACCTGTGTCTCTGCTCTAGCAGGCACCTGAGCTACCAGAGAAGTCCCTATATATTTTTTTGATTGGGTTTTTCTATTGTTCTGTAGTAGATCTACTTAGGCTTGTAACAATACTTTTTTGTTATATGCATTGCAGATGTCTTTTCCCAACCTGTGGCTTTTCTTTTTACTTTGTATATGTGGGCTTTCAAAATTGTATCTTTACAAGATTTCAGCATGCTTATTAATCTTTCTTTTTATGGTTTGTATATACTTTTTATGTCTTGTTAAATAAAGCCTTCATTACTGAGAGGCCATAAAAATAGCCTCCTTTATTTACAAATGTGGAAAGCAAAACTTTAAAAATTTTTATTCCTTTAATAGACCTGATCTTTGATTTAAGCATGGTAAAATTCCTATACGACACATATTTTCCCTTCATATGTATGAAGGGAACACTCCATCTTTCACTCACTGATTTATAATATCAGCTCTCTCATATACAAATTCTATATTGTTATGAGTCTCTTTAGGGGCACCTTGTTCTTTTCCACTGGTCTCTTTGTCTGTCCCTGAAACAATAGCTAATTCAAGTGATGTAAATCAACTCTCTTCATTCTTTTATGCCAAATTAGTCTTTACTATTTGTGGTCTTTTTTTCTTTTTTGTCTCTGAATTTCGAATTGATTTATTAAGTCTCATGAAAAATACAGCTGATATTTGATTGCAATTGCATTGAATATGAAGTTTTACTTAGAAAACTTTCCTTCTTTGTAGTAGTATATCTTCTGACCCATCAGCGTTTTAAATCTTCTACTTATTTAGATCACTTTTGTATACATCAGTGAAACTTTATCATTTTCCTAATATAGGTGTTAATATTTACAGCTATTTTTAGTTACTTTTGAAATTACTCTTGGAAGTGAAAGTGTTAGTTGCTCAGTCGTGTCCAACTCTTTATGACCCCAAGGACTATAGCTACCAGACTCTTCTGTCCATGGAATTCTCCAGACAAGAATACTGGACTGGGTAGCCATTCCCTTCTCCAGAGGCTCTTCCTGATCCAGGGATCAAACCCGGGTCTCCTGCATTGCGTGCATTTGTGCTAAGTCACTTCAGTCATGTCCACCTCTTTGTGACCCTATGGACTCTAGCCTTCCAGGCTCCTCTGTCCATGGTGATTCTTTAGGCAAGAATACTGGAGTGGGTTGCCCTGCCCTCCTCCAGGGAATCTTCCCGACCCAGGGACTGAACCCTAGTCTCTTATGTCTCCTCTTTGGCAGGCAGGTTCTTTACCAATAGTGCCATTTGGGAAGCCCGTTGTAGATGGATTCTTTACTGCCTGAGCCACCATGGAATCCCAGTTACTCTTAGCATAATAGAAATGCTTTTTTAAGTTTTATATTATTTGTCTTGAGAAAAACTATGTAGAAAATGTGTATAAACAGTTCATGTTGTTAGAATAAGCTTGTTTATTCTGTTTTTCAAAACTTATTAATTTTGTCTTTGTGATCTATCCATTAGAGAGAGGGGTGTAAATTGTTTCTCTATGATCAGAGGAGTTATCAGTCTCTCTTCAACCTGCTTCTGCTTTCTGTTTCTCAGAGATACACTGTTCAGTACTTATGTATTCAGAGATTCTAAGTGTCTTCATTTCACACTGAAAAATGACCGTCTTTATACTATTAATGGCTTTGCAAACAGATATATTTTTTCTGATGTTGATTATGGCCATTAACATGTTAATTGTGTTAATTAAGGGCCATCTTTTGATTAGAATTTGCCTGTTATATCTTTTTTAGAATCTGTTAAAAATTTACTTAAAATTTGCAAAACACTAAAGACATATCAAAATAAAGATTCACATAAGTACAAATTAAAGAAAGTAGGGAAAACCACTAGATCATTCAGGTATGACCTAAATCAAATCCCTTAGGATTATACAGTGGAAGTGATGAATAGATTCAAGGGATTAGATCTGATAGACAAAGTGCCTGAAGAACTATAGACCAAATTTCATAACATTGTACAGGGGGTGGTAATCAAAACCATCCCCAAGAAAAAAGAAATGCAAAAAGACAAAATGGTTGTCTGAGGAGGCCTTGCAAATAGCTGAGAAAAGAAAGGATGTGAAAGGCAAAGGAGAAAAGGAAAGCTATATCCATCTGAATGCAAAGTTCCAAAGAATAGCAAGGAGAGATAAGAAAGCCCTTCTAAGTAATCAGTGCAAAGAAATAGAGGAAAACAATAAAATGGGAAAGACTAGAGATCTCTTCAGGAAAATTAGAGATACCAAGAGAATATTTCATGCAAAGAAGAGCACAATAAAGGATAGAAATGGCATGGACCTAACAGAAGCAGAAGATATTAAGAAGAGGTGGCAAGACTACACAGAGAACTGTACAAAAAAGATCTTAATGACCCAGATAACCACGACGGTGTGGTCACTCACCTGGGAGTGTGAAGTCATGTGGGCCTTAGAAAGCATCGTTACGAACAAAGCTAGTGGAGGTGATGGAATTCCAGTTGAGTTATTTCAAATCCTAAAAGATGATGCTGTGAAAGTGCTACACTCAATATGCTAGCAAATTTGGAAAACTCAGCAGTGGCCACAGGACTGGAAAAGATCAATTTTCATTCCAATCCCAAAGAAAGGCAATGCCAGTGAATACTCAAACTACTGCACAATTGCGCTCAACTCATACGCTAGCAAAGTAATGCTCAAAATTCTCCAAGCTAGGCTTCAACAGTACATGAACTGAGAACTTCCCATGGTTCAAGCTGGATTTAGAAAAGGGAGGGGAACAAGAGATCAAATTGCATTGAAACAGCAAGAGAATTCCAGAAAAACATCTGACTATGGTAACTCCTTTGACTGTGAGGATCACAACAAAATGGAAAACTCTTGAAGAGATGGGAATACCAGACCACCTTACCTGCCTTCTGAGATGGTCTGTATGCACATCAAGAAGCAACAGTTGGAACCAGACATGGAACAATGGACTGGTTCCTAATTGGGAAAGGAATACATCAAAGCTGTATATTGTCATTATACTTATTTGACTTATATGCAGAGTATGTCATACGAAATGCCAGGCTGGATGATGCACAAACTGAAATTAAGATTGCCAGGAGAAATATCAGTAACCTGAGATATGCAGATGACACCACCCTTATGGCAGAAAGTGAAGAAGAACTAAATTAGAGTCTCTTGATGAAAGTGAAACTGAGGAGTGAAAAAGCCTGCTTGAAACTCAGCATTCATAAAATGATGATCATGGCATCCAGTACCATCACTTCATGGCAAATAGATGGGTAAACAATAGAAATAGTGAGAGACTTAATTTTCTTGGGCTCCAAAATCACTACAGATGGTGACTGCAGCCATGAAATTAAAAGACATTCCTTCGAAGAAAAGCTATGACAAACCTAGACATTACTTTGTCAACAAAGGTTCATATAGTCAAAGCTATGCTTTTTCCAGTAATCATGTATAGATGTGAGAGTTAGATCATAAAGAAAATTTAGTACTGAAGACTTGATGCTTTTGAACTGTGGTGTTAGAGAAGACTCTTGAGAGTCCCTTGGACTGCAAGGAGATCCAACCAGTCAGTCCTAAAGGAAATCAATCCTGAATATTTATTGGAAGGACTGATGCTGAAGCTCCAATACTTTAGCCACCTGATGCAAAGAGCTGACTCATTATAAAAAACCCTGATACTGGGAAAGACTGAAGGTGGGAGGAGACGGGGATGAGATGGTTGGATGGCATCACTGATTTAATGGACATGAGTTTGAGCAAGCTCTGGGAGTTGGTGATGGACAGGGAAGCCTTGCGTGCTACAGTCCAGGGGGTCGCAAGGAGTCAGACATGACCGAACAACTGAACTTATAAGTATAAATATCCCCATGCTAACATTAAAAGGTAGAATATTGCCAATAGAATTGAATTCTTCCTGTATCAAATCTCTTCTGTTCCCTGTGTTAACATTAGCCTGAATGTGGTGTTCTTATTTTTCTTGCTTTTGCTTGTACTTACACTACTGTTTGTGTTGCTCTGTGTGTGTGTGTGTGTGTGTAAATACCATCTTTTATATATTTATATATGTTGTATAAGTTTCTATGTTGGCTTTTGAAAACCCTTGCTACATTTTCCATATTTTAATAAATTTTTGTATTTTTTCTAACATATTTATAATGGTGTAAGCTTTCATTCAGGTCATTTTAATTTGGGTAGTATTTTATTGCATGAATTTATCATTTATCTTTCTGATATACAGGTTGTCTCCATTTAAAATTTGTGTATATGTATATGTATGTACATATGTACATATGCATGTGTATTGAGAGAGACTATGCTGCTATGAACATCTTTTAGCTCTGTACCCTTGTGTACATTTGAGGATATTTCTGAAGAATATAAACTCAGGAAGAGAATTACTGAGCCATATGACTATACTAATTTATATTCCTTTCAGGAGAGTATAAATTCCAGTTATTCCACAGTTTTGGTAACCCTTGATATTGTCAGACTTCAGCTTAAATTATTGTTTCTCTGGTGATGTAAAATAGTATCTTATTGTGACTTTAATTTGCATTTACCTTTTTATGCTGAAGTTGAATATTTTTACATGTCTTTATAGGCTGTTTGGGATTTCTTTTCTCTTAAATGCCTATTCTATCTATATTTTCTGTTTTTACATTGATGAGCTTGTCTACTGTTACATTTTGTAGACTTCATATACTCTGAATGCAAACTCTTTTGTTAATGATACAGTTTAATTTCTCTTCCCTTCTGGTTTGTTTCTTGATTCTTATTTGACAAATATTTCTCCACCTCAAAGTCGTAAAGGTAATTTCAATCGCCTTCTAAAGGTTAACTTTTGCTTTTTACATTTACATCTTTAATACACTTAAAGTGGATTTTTGTGTAGAGTATATTGGGTTTCCCTGGTGGCTCAGATGGTAAAGCATCTGCCTGCAATGCAAGAGACCCAAGTTCAATCCCTGGGTCAGGAAGATCCCCTGGAGAACAGAAAGGCAACTCACTCTAGTACTCTTGCTTGGAGAAATCCATGGACAGAAGAGCCTGGCAGGCTACAGTTCATGGGGTTGCAAAGAGTCGGAAGGGACTGAGCAACTAACATTTTGACTCTCACTTTCATCAACATAATAAGTACTTCTAACTTACCTACCTACCTATAGATTTTTATTGGCTTTTTTCTGCAAACAGGTCTACCATCTAAGGTTAATAATGACCTTTTCACAGGTATTGTGGCAATTTTTAATAGAAGCTACCAGGCATCCTTGATTTTTTGAAGAGACTATTTTATATATTTCACCATTAAGAATGTTGGTTGCTCTAGCATTTTTCCAGATAATTTTCATTGAGTTAAATTCTGTTGTGAGGTTTACTTGAGTTTTGATTTTAAAACAATTGCATAGAACATTCAGTAATTCAGTGTTTGAGGTACTCATGTATTCTAGTCTCATTTGATTTTTTTGTAAGGTGGATGAAATTAATAGATTTTCTAATATTGAAATATCTATTTCTTCAGTAATCCAAACTTGGGTTTTAAAAAAATGTTGGTTTGCCAATAATTTGGTTTGTAAGTAAAAATGCCTCAGTGTTCCTTCTCATATTGTCTTTGATTAAGACAAAGACAGTATTTTTTAAGTTTGTATTAAGATTATATTAGCTTGTTTGTATTAAGATTATATTAAGATTACAGTTTGTATTAAGATTATATTAACTTTAGACAGAATCAGGGAGAAGTCACACTTTTTCTATTATCTGGAATAATTTGCATCAGTTCTTAATATTTGTTTCTTGTATATTTGTCATTTTTACCTGTAAAATCTTCTGAATTTTTGAGTGTTGTGAAGTGGCTTTCTTTTGATTTAAAAACATTGCTGCTAAGTCACTTCAGTCGTGTCCGACTCTGTGCGACCCCATAAATGGCAGCCCACCAGGCTTCCCCATCCCTGGGATTCTCCAGGCAAGAACACTGGAGTAGGTTGCCATTTCCTTCTCCAATTAAAAACATTACTGATAGTTAAAAAAACAATTTGTGCTTTCTATTTCTTAATCAGTATGCTTTGGGAAGTTATATTAAATAGAACAAATTGTTGAAAATGTCATTTTAAAGTTAATGACAAAGTATTTCTTTCACTCTTATCAATCTTTAAAGTTTTTGCATCATATTACTCCTCTAGTTTAGGTCTCTTCAACAATGCAATTAGCTATTCAGTGCACCCACTTTTTTTAGAGAATGTGAGATGTAATTGTCTTATTTAAAGAAATACAGATTTACTGCAAGTTTATAGGCTTACAGATTTATAGATATTATTTTAGTATATGTCTATAAAATGTTAATTGGAACTCTTTTCATAATGATTATGACTTATGCAAAATTAATCCTTAATATTAAGTTTTATGATCAGTGTTTATATTTTCAAATTATTTTAAAAATAATTTTAGGTTTTTTAAAATTAGGGTAAAATTAGTTAAAATTCCATAATTGATATTGGTTGCTATTTTGAGTTTCAATCTATCAATTATCTTATTTGTTGATGAAGTTTGATCATTCTTCCTGTAGCATTTCTTAAACATTTGCTTAGACTGTATCTTTATGATGTCATTTAACATGTTAAGATCTCTCTAGTATTTTCTATAACTTAAAATTGCATTTAGATACAGTGACATGAAAATTCCATTTTGGAGAGGCAACTCTACCTAACAGAAGGTTATATACTTTCATCATAATGTCTGATTTTCTCTAATTGTCATGATTTTAGAGCCACTGATGATCATTACTAGATCTAATTTATTAGAAGTTGCAAAATATTCTAGTTCTATCATTTATTTATTAGATAGGGCATTTCTATAAAGTGAAACTTTCCTTCATCAATTGCTTGTTTTCCTGGAGTTACAGTTGGCACAGGAAAGGCAATTTAAATTCTGAATTCTTTCCTATTATTTACCATTTCTCTAAATAATCAGTTTATTCCTTATCTTTCCCTATCTGTTAATGTATAGTTATGCCAACAGTGGGATACACATTTATGATCAATTATTTCTTTATTTTTTTTTTTTTTTCTTTTTAGGATTCCTGTTGTTACATGTTTAAACTGTTTTCAGGTTGCTGCTCCAAATTTTCTCGTGATTACCTATTGGTGATTTTTGTGTGTCTCCTGTTCTGAGAGCCACCACAAGCCTGGTACCTTCCCTCAGTTTGCCCTTGACCAGATGTTTATTCCCATATGGGTCTTATAGTTATTTGTGGTTTGATCATATCTTTTAACATTTGGAGAGTTTGAGAGGGGTATGTTTTTATTTTTAACAACATACTTACTTTTGCTATATGTATTTTCTCTGGGTTTTAGGTTTCACTCTCTTGCTTCCTCTCTCTTGTTTTTTTTTTGGGGGGGGCGGTGAAAAGAGGGTGGGGAGTGTGGGATTTAAAAACTATACCATGTGTTAATTCTCCTGCATAATTTTTCTGATTCTATCTAGATTGAGAGGTTTAGAGTAAACCCCTCAGTAGGAAGGAAGGTATCTAGATCTGGATCTTGACTTCTGAATACCATCCCCTAGTAAAAGCACCAAAGGGTATTTGGAGAATTGGTTCATTCTGTGCCTGACTCATATAATGGAAGTGCTCAAAAAAGAATATGTGGGAGGGTTGAAAAGACATAGCAGCCAAGCTGAGAGAATGACCAATGGTCAAATACAGAATTATTTGAGAAACAAAATGAATAACCGTGCTAATTATAACCCATAGAATAATACACATATCCACTAGTCCATACTGATGTAACAAAATAATTGAATAAATAAATGAGGGTAGAAGGGATAACCCTTCTTATAGAGGAACACCAATTAATCTACAAGAAATGAGAAGATAAAATCACCATTAGAACAGCGAAGTTATTGTCATGGTTGTAAACATACTAATTAATGCTAAAATCAGTGGGTAAGAGTTTGAGGAGAAACAGGATAATGTCAGAATGCCAAAGGATCCTCTTCCAAGATGCTAGAAAGGTGAAAAGTGGTAACTTTGTAATGGATAAATGGATAAACAGATAGCAACTTGACCAGTTAATTGAGGTTACTATTACAGACATGAATTAGTGGTAACAGTGTGTGTTCAGTCACTAACATGATGTATTGAGATCATGTATCCTTTGATATGAGAGAAGTGTATTAGTCTGTGGCATTCTTATCAGAAATCACTGAACTCAATCTAATTATAGGACAACTCCAAACAAATCCAGTTTAAGGAGCATTCTTTAAAATAACTGAAGAGTACTCTGCAGGAGAGTTGAGGAAGGATCGCAGAGCTGTCACAGGTGGAGGAGACTATGGAGATGTGCAAATGAAGACTGAAGTACCATTATGGATTGGATCCTTGGACAGAAAAAGGATATTAATGGAAAAGCTGCAAAAAAATGGAGAAAAATCTATATTTTAGTTAATACTATTCTACTAGGGCCAAAGCCTTTGACTGTGTGGATCACAATAAACTGTGGAAAATTCTGAAAGGGATGGGAATACCAGACCACCTGACCTGCCTCTTGAGAAACCTGTATGCACGTCAGGAAGCAACAGTAAGAACTGGACATGGAACAACAGACTGGTTCCAAATAGGAAAAGGAGTACATCAAGGCTGTATATTGTCACCCTGCTTATTTAACTTCTATGCAGAGTACATCATGAGAAATGCTGGGCTGGAGGAAGCACAAGCTGGAATCAAGATTGCCAGGAGAAATATCAATAACCTCAGATATGCAGATGACACCACTCTTATGGCAGAAAGTGAAGAAGAACTAAAGAGCCTCTTGATGAAAGTGAAAGAGGAGAGTGAAAAAGTTGGCTTAAAGCTCAACATTCAGAAAACTAAGATCATGTCATCTGATCCCATCACTTCATGGGAAATAGATGGGGAAACAGTGGAAACAGTGGCAGACTTCATTTTTTTGGGGGCTCCAAAATCACTGCAGGTGGTAATTGCAGCCATGAAATTAAAAGACGCTTACTCCTTGGAAGGAAAGTTATGACCAACCTAGATAGCATATTAAAAAGCAGAGACATTACTTTGCCAACAAAGGTCCGTCTAGTCAAGGCTAAGGTTTTTTTCAGTAGTCATGTATGGGTGTGAGAGTTGGACTGTGAAGAAAGCTGAGTGCCAAAGAATTGATGCTTTTGAACTGTGGTGTTGGAGAAGACTCTTGAGGGTCCCTTGGACTGCAAGGAGATCCAATCAATCCATCCTAAAGGAAATCAGTCCTGAATATTCATTGGAAGGACTGATGTTGAAGCTGAAACTCTAATACTTTGGCCACCTCATGCGAAGAGTTGACTCATTAGAAAAGACCCTGATGCTGGGAAGGATTGGGAGCAGGAGGAGAAGGGGACGAGAGGATGAGATGGCTGGATGGCATCACTGACTCGATGGACATGAGTTTGGGTGAACTCCGGGAGTTGATGATGGACAGGGAGGCCTGGCATGCTGCGATTCATGGGGTCACAAAGAGTCGGACACAACTGAGCGACTGAACTGAACTGAGGGTTAATTTTATAGTGATTGGACTATGTCTATACAATTTGTGAACATTAGAGGAAGCTAGGCCAGGGTATGTGAGAATTCTCTGTACTATTTTTGGAACAAATTATCCTGACATAAAAAGTTTTAAAAAACTTAAAAGCAATCTTATGTCACAACCACTATCAGCTTTCTAGGATTCCCATTTGGAATTTAATTGCTTTATTTTTTTATTTTCCTAAATATGTCCTATCAGTTTTTAGAGCTATCTATTTGACTTTTTAGATTGACTTCATGTGGTTTTGTATTTTTGTTTTTATTCATTATTTTACACAATTTTTTCCCAATCCTTCTCTATCACTTTTTATTTGCAGTAATTGATTATGTACCTGTTTGTTATAGGATCCTTCCATGGTGTTTGGCTTTTTCCTATAGTTTGTAATCTGGGCTGCTTTAAGCTTGCATTCCATTCCAAATTCAGGAATCAATTCTTCTCCAAACAGTAAAATAGAAGGATTTTATTTTGTTTTTGACCTAGGCCCAGTGAGTTCAGTGATCCCAGCTGTTTAATTTTCTAGTCTCATGTTTAAGTCTCCTTCTTTGATTTCTTGTGTCCATCCTCGTCTCCCAGGGTCATGAAGGGAGTAGGAGAAGGACCAGTAACAGAAGTTTCCTTATTTCCTCTCACAGGACTGGAGAGCTTTCAGTTCTAGCTCCTCCATCTTCCATGGCCTGAGAGCAAGTTTTTCATCCATGTGTGGGCACTGGAAGCCCAGGATTAGCCCCTCAAACTTGAATTCAGAACCAATATCACTTTGGTCACCATTGCCTCAGCTACAGATTGAAGTTCTGACTTTAAGTTTCTTTTTTGATTAGGCCTGAGCATATTCTCTAAAAGAGGTTTAGATTTTTGCCCTGTATTTTTGCACTTCAAACTAGAGTGTGGGTTTTTCCCACCATCCTGGTCTGTCATGTTGCCAGAAGTCTTTCAACTTATCTCTGAGCAGTTCACGTATATTCGCTAAAAAATGAAAAGGAACTCTATTATATTAGTGAAATTTAAGAAGTTTTATGAAATTTAAGAATTCAAGCATTTTAAGAAACTTAAGAAGTATTATTCAGTGTTTTCCTCAAAACTATTAAAGTGTTATTTCTTTACTTTTATATAAGTAATGTCTGTGGTTGTATGCAGAGAAGGCAATGGCACCCCACTCCATCACTCTTGCCTGGAAAATCCCATGGACAGAGGAGTCTGGTAGGCTGCAGTCCATGGGGTCTCGAAGAGTCGGATGTAACTGAGCGACTTCACTTTCACTTTTCACTTTCACGCATTGGAGAAGGAAATGGCAACCTACTCCAGTGTTCTTGCCTGGAAAATCCCAGGGACGGCAGAGCCTGGTGGGCTGCTGTCTGTGGGGTCACACAGAGTCAGACACAAGTGAAGCAACTTAGCAGCAGCAGCAGCAGTGGTTGTATGATAAAATATAGCTTTTGGAGGGAGTTGTTACCAATAATAATTATTTTAGCAGAGAGTGTTTCCAGCTGAGAGTGATGAATATAAAGATTCTGTGGTCCTCATACTTGGATGCTCCTTTCCTAATTTGGGGCTGTGAAGGAACATTGAATTCTTCTTTGAAGAATATATTGAAATATACTTAAATGAATATGAGTTCGTTTGGGTTTTTCCTTAAGCTCAAATGAACGAACTTTTTGGCCAAGCCAATATAACTTGATCCTCTACTGTCACACATTTATGCTTTCTTTTTCCTAATGGGGAAGCATCATCCTTTTTTCTTTATTGCGGAAAGTTAGGAAATACATTTGATTCCATAGCAATTCGTTATAGTAGATTACATTTCAGTTTATAGATTTTTCTCAGGGCTTTCCTCCAGTGAAAATTCTGTGCGTGTGTGTTTGTGGAAAGTTTGAATACTTCAGACAGTTAATGCATATGGAACTACCACTGGGTGGTCATAATTTTGTTCACCACATTATTGCGAGGAAAACCAAGCTGACAGTTTCTAGCGGCAAGTTCTAGTGAGGCACTGTCAACTGCACAGTTAACAGAACTGAAGGCTATCCTCCTAACAAATCCCTGCATCACCAGTTCACAGCCTGAGCCTGAGCCTGGCATGCACCAAGTAAAGAGATTTAGTTGCAGATGTATGTTTGGGGGCTGATGATACCAGCTTACTTAGTGGACATATCAGCACACGTGCTGGGCATAAGGGAAATACAATTCATTTTAAAATGAATACAACATTTCATTTTAAAAAATTCCTATGAATGTTGAGCATTCTCGTCTCGGGAAATATGTCTTTCTTAATGATGAAAAACACATGTCTGTCAGATGCTTGTAACTGTGCCTGCCAGACCCAGTTTAGGGAACAAAAGCAGCGAATAGAAAAAGACTTGCCTATCACCAGGATCCCAGTAATAGGGGCTGAAATCGTGTTCTCAGTCCCATGAGATGCTGAATAAATGCAACAAAGGGACTTGGATCTGGGAGTAAATAGGTATTTTCAGAGTCAGAAGAATCCTTGTAACACTTAAAAATAACTTACTTAAATCTACCCAATCAAATATCCCCTTAAAAGATATCCGAATTCTTATTTCCACATTTGCAGAGCATTCTAAAATACAAATACTAGGACAAATTCAAATATTTAATTATCCAGGAATAATTCTGAAAAGAACTCTTATTCATTCTCTTAATTGAAAAAGAAACAAATTGAAATGTAGACTAGTTTCCACTTTCTCACCTCTAGAATTAAGGGGTGGGATGATGTGGGTGAGTGTATGGAGGCATGAACTGAGGGTTGAGAAGAGTATTTGTTCAGGCTGGTAAAGAGGGAGAAATAATGTTGTGTGTTTTATATACAGGAAGCTTTAGTTCTTAGAATTATACAGTGAAGAAGCTACCACTATTATCTCCATTTTAAAGATTAGGAAACAGATATCTAAGTGAGAGTCTCAGGAAGTAACAGGCGTAGGATGCAGCTCTCTGGGGTGTCACATCCTCAGAGTTAAGGAGAAGGGTGCAAGGTTAACTTAGTAAGTGTCACATGGATTCCTAAGTGGTTGACTTAGGTTTTAGTTAGGAGTTTTCATAGCTAATTTTAAAGAGGACAACACACAGAACACATTCCCATTCCCCAGTCTTCATGGCCTCTTTCCCCCTTCTCTAATCAACTGAATTTGAGGAATTATTTAGATAGAATGTATTATGCTCCCTATATCACTATCAGCACACTGGATCAGACCTGTCATAGAAAAAAATATGCCTCTGCTTTCAGAACTGGGGTCGTTTAAAACTGAGTTATTCCTCTGTACCTTGCGGGCCATGCTGCAAAATAGAACATGGCTATTTAATCTCGTGATTCTCTTTACCTCTCTATGATGAAATCTCCACAGTCAAAGCTCTGATTCCTCTTTTGGGGATGTGGAAGAGGCCAAAATTTTTTTCTACTGTCTTTATATGTGTGTAAATTTTATATCTTACTCTAACAAGAACTGAAATTAATTCTATGAATTCACTATTAAATATCTTTCAATCCTAGAAACCCTGGCTTTGCATCACCTTGGTGACAGAAGCAAAAGTAATCAGTCTTGAGTTGCCACACTACAGCTTAGCTGTAATATAGCTTTTAATTTAGTCCAGAGGCATTCTATGGATCACTAAAGTCTTATTTCCTTTTTAATAGTTATTTGTATAATCTTAGTATTTTTTCCTTATATTAAATTGAAATCTGTCTTTCAATCACTTCCATCCCAAGGGGTTCGTTTTCCTTCTAGCACGTTCATCAGATCCAGTGCTGCCTGTTTTCATCTGATGGTGGTTTTCGCTATTTTCAGTCAGCTCTCAGGTAGCCTCCTGCTAACTGCTTTTTTGCTTTCAAGTGAAACATCCCCTGTTTCCTCACTCATTCCTCAAGATGTGATTTTCTTACTCTTCTTACAACTTATCGCCTCCTTGCAATCCACCCTTCTTTGCCAACAGCCCACTCAGGGTACTTCCCAGATGCAATACAGTTTTACAGATTTAGTCTGACCAGCCAAGGTACACAAAGACAGAATTTGTTCAGGATATTTTCTTTCTACTAATGCTTTTGACTAAGCCATGAGATGGGTGACAGGCAGCCTCTGGAAGAAGAACATGCCAAAGACAAGACCACATAGGCAGACAGGGCTCTGGAACTGACTTGCATAAAGACATTCTGTCTTTCCCCTAGCAGAAAAGGCTGCTAGATATATCTTCTAGGCACTAGACATTGTGTACTCACATCTCTTTGGTTTTCTCTGTGTGGAATGTCCTCTGCCTCATACAGCTACTTGGCAGATGTCTCTTTCTCTTTCCAGATCCTCCTTTGTGGGGAGTTCTTGCCTGCCACACCTTTTGCTAAGTATTGTTGTTTAGTCACTAAGCTGTGTCCCACTCTTTGTGACCCCATGGACTGCAGCACGCCAGGCTTCCCTGTCCTTCACTATCTCCCAGAGTTTGCTCGAACTCCTGTCCATTGAGTCAGTGATGCCATCCAACCATCTCATCCTCTTCCACTGCCTTCTCTTCTAGCCCTCAGTGTTTCCCAGCATCAGGGTCTTTTCCAGTGAGTTGGCTCTTCACATCAGCTGGTCAAAGTATTGGAGCTTTAGCTTCAGCATCAATCCTTTCAATAAATATTCACATTGATTTCCTTCAAGATTGATTTGATATCCTTGCTAAGTGACTCTGCCCTAAATGCAGAAGCTAATGAGGTGGATGGCTGTGTCCAGTCTGAAGTCACAGCTGATTGGGCAAAGGAGTGGGACACCTAAGTGAATGGCATGCGTGGTATGGTCCAGCAGAAAATGCATAATGAGTCTTTTTGTTTGTTAGTCATCCAGTCACGTCAGACTCTTTGTGACCCCATGGACTGTAGCCTGCCAGGCTCCTCTGTCCATGGAATTCTCTAGGCAAGAGTGCTGAACTGGGTAGCCATTCCCTTCTCCAGG
This sequence comes from Giraffa tippelskirchi, assembly GCF_054371585.1. Taxonomy (NCBI): domain Eukaryota; kingdom Metazoa; phylum Chordata; class Mammalia; order Artiodactyla; family Giraffidae; genus Giraffa; species Giraffa tippelskirchi. The sequence continues at coordinate 123,603,984 of NC_137276.1, read as the reverse complement.
AAATCTTTCCAACCCAAAGATCAAACCTGGATCTCCTGAACTGCAGGCAGGTTCTTTACCATCTGAGCCACCAGGGATGTGAAAAACAGAATCTGAACCTGTAGCTACAGATGCACCAGGTCAGGCATTAGTTGGGTCTGCAGTCGCCCTCTTGTGCTATGTAAGCTGCAACCGGGGGATGACAGTTCATACAGGGAAGAGAGCAAAGAAGACGCATGGGAAGAAACAAAGCCTCCTTAAGTGAGTATATGGCCCCCACACACTCCCAGCTTCGTTATGGCTTTCTGGTTGCTTCCATTTCTAGTTCATAACTATGCTTAAATAAGCTCTACTTTGTTTGAGGTAAAGTGAAGGCCCCCTTGTTCTTTGAAACAAGATGCTAAAGCATCTTCCATGTGGGATTATCAATTCCAAATTGTGCAACCTCACTCTACCTACTACAGAGTTCTGTGATGGAACCTGCATCCCTCCCTGCTCTTAAGGCTTCTTGAAAACTAGGGTATTCTTGGTTCCTATCTTTTGATGTGATGTCTTTACTGTATGAAATTGTTATTTATATAAGGTATTACTTATCAGGTTGGGTTGTAGATTCTAGGTGGTTCCAATTTTCTGTTTGAGGTACATGCTAAATATTTGTTGAATGTTGGGTAGGTATTTTTGTATTTCTATAAACATATTGAGCACTGTTCTGGGAGGGAGTTAAAGTACTTGGAAAGAGTTTTATACTTTTGAATCTTCCATTTAAAATTCATTAGGTGGGACCAGAGAAGTGCTTAGATAAGGGCTAATTATTCCCCCATTATTGAAGCAAAACCATTCCAAGTACTCTACAATTGCCTATAGATTGAGTTTTTTTCTAATTTGCCTGTAGCAACAGGCACTATTTTAGCTCTGTAAGGGTACCAGTCACTGTTTCTTTCTTCTAGTCTTTTCAGGTGTTTCTTGTCCTGGTTTTGAGTGGTTTCCTCATATATGTATGTACTAGATACACCTCTACTGAATATATGAAGAGAACTCTCTGAAGCTCTCTGGAGTTCTGTCCATGCCACTCTCTCTTATTAGGTATCCTGTCCTGCAAACTTGAGCTGCCTTGATCTTCTCTGAGTCTCAGCCCTCTCTCCTCAGCAGGGAGTACACCAGTCTCTTCACTGGTGGCTCAGAGAGTAAAGAATCTGTCTGCAAAGCAGGAGACCTGGTTTGATCCCTGGGTTGGGAAGACCCCCTGGAGAAGAGAATGGCTACTCACTCCGGTATTCTTGCCTGGAGAATTCCATGGACAGAGGAGTCTGGTGGGCTACTGTCCACAGAGTCACAAAGAATCAGATACAACTGAACAACTAACACTTTCACTTTTTTTCCCACTCAGTGGCCTGGAAATGGGATAAAGGCAGTGCTGGAGCAGTCTTAATTCATCTTGTTTGTTTTTCATCTCTCTGGGCTCACTGTTCTTCATTTTCTCATGTTCAGTGTCTTGGAAAACTTTTTAATATGTATTTTATCTTCTTTGAAGTGAGAGGGTAAACCAGGTCACTGCTGTTCTATCTTGGAAGTGAAAGTTATATAACTTGTTGAGAGTTCTTTAGGAAAGTTTGATAAGTACTATAGTTGGTATGCTTGACTACATTTTGATGAATTGAAATATTTTCTTTGACTCTTGATCAGGGCCTTAATCAAAGTGATATACGTTATTCTCATAATTTAAACTGGAGAAGGCAATGGCAACCCACTCCCGTACTCTTGCCTGGAAAATCCCATGGACGGAGGAGCCTGGTAGGCTGCAGTCCATGGGGTCGAGAAGAGTCGGACATGACTGAGCAACTTCACTTTCACTTTTCATTTTCATGCATTGGAGAAGAAAATGGCAACCCACTCCAGTATTCTTGCCTGGAGAATCCCAGGGACGGGGTAGCCTGGTGGGCTGCCGTGTATGGGGTCGCACAGAGTTGGACACGACTGAAGTGACTTAGCAGCAGCATAATTTAAACCAGATCTACTGTACAATAAATATCTCTGACATGAGAATAACGTGTTAAATCCATTGCGGCTCAAAATCAAGGCTGAAGTTAAAGGCAATGGATAAAGATGTTATCACATTTCCTTTAGAGGAAATCTATTCCGGTGAACCATTTTGGTAAAAATAGTTTCTCAAGAGGAACTTAATTCTGGAAAGATAATGATCTGTTTTAGATGACTGTAATTTACAATTATGTGTTGTTAACTTCTGAATTGTGAGCATGGGAAGTGTTGCAAGTCTTAGAAAGTTAGTTAATATGTAATTCATGCAATTTATTTCTGAACCTCAGGAGAGCCAAACATTTGGGAAGAGAACCTGGGCCTTTATTTGAAAAAGCCATTCAAAGTATGTAGGCTCTACCTGGGAAAGTACTACTAATATTGTTATCAGTCATAGTAATATAATTTTCCTTTAAAAAAAAAAGAAAATGGCAAAATGGCTCTTATCTCAACCTAGGAGAGCATCCACTTATCTGTGAAGTCTTAAAGGAAAAGATGGCATCACTGACTCAATGGATATGAGTTTGAGCAAGCTCCAGGAGATGGTGAAGGACAGAGAAGCCTAATGTGCTGCAGTCCATGGGGTCACAAAGAGTAGGACATGAACGAGCAACTGAACGACAACAAAAGGAAGAGAATTCTTTCTCTTGCCAAGTACTGATGCCAGGAATGGATTCCAAAGTTTCAGTTTTTAAATGAGGATCCCTCTGTAACCAAGTAGAGCAGAGAAAGGCAGAGCATAGTTGAGCCCTTCCACCTAAGAACAGCACCTATGTCTCTTCTATGGAGACAGCCCCCACTACTCAACAGCCTCAGAGTAAACTTCCCTCTCCTTTTCGCTCCTGGACTGAAGGGATGCTGGTACTACAGGAAGTTAGACATGAAGCCCACGGTTTCCTCAAGCTTCCTTAGAGAGGACTTATCTCAGGCCATTCAGTGAGGAAAGACTCCACCAGTTGGCTAATAATAAATTAAAAAAGTATTTTCAGAAGGGAAAAACAGAGATTTTTGTCACCAGTAACCAAATGGCTCCCTGAGGGTAAGTGTGTGGCATGATTGTTTGAGTTATCAATCTCTGCCTCATCTCATTTTCCTATATCCTAGTCCAGATCTTTGCTCTGGGCATCACAGATGCTATAACTTTACCTCTAGGGATCAGAGGTTTTTTTTTTAAAGCTATTGATACATGACTTATCTCTCTTATTAGTTATAAAGCTAAAAATCAATTGTTGCCTCTAAAATGCAGAATTAAATGCCATTGATTTGGGGGGCTCAGAAGTGAAAATATAGGATATTTAATAAATTACAGTAAATGGATAGATCAAAGCGTACAGTCACTAAAGTATGTATTTAGGGCCTGGGAGGTAAGCCAGCTACACATGGGCTTGTTCTCCATGAACTCTGAGGCCTGAGGAGTGGCAGAAGCTGGAAAGTGATGCACTCATGGGTAGGGTGGGTGGTGTAGAAACCATAGGAATAGCCAAAGGAATTTGCCAACCACAGTGTATACATTGGATCTTAAGAAATCTGACCATGGGCAGTGAAGTAAGGTATGTTAGTTGCTCAGTTGTGTCTGACTCTGCGACCCCATGCCTTGCAGCATGCCAGGCTTCTCTGTCCATCACCATCTCCCAGAGTTTGTTCAAACTCATGTCCATTGAATTGGTGATGCCATCCAACCATCAAGTAAGGTACAAGGGTCACAAATTGAGGGTGAAGTGGTAAGTAAATTGCTTCTTCCATCACATTAGTGACTTTGCAAGACCGGAAATGTGTTTTGTGAATTTTGTGTTTTCCTAAAATCAGTGCTAGCCACTACAGTTGGATTGGAAACTCTGGATAATAAAGAGCTCATGTTTACAGTGGCCCAGAGGGGAAGGTCCATATCTTCTGTCTTTCCGCTGAAGTGTATGACATGAGTGTTGATGCTGATGGTCATCATTTAATAGACGCCGGCGTTTCTGCCAACATCTTGCTACTGGGGCCCTGTTCTCACTGCTCAGTATCCAGGCATGGACTCCTAAATCTGTCTGTCAAGACCACACTTTTGAACTTGAATACTATTACCTGTAAAAACCTATGAAATCTGCTTTATCTTGCCAATGTTACTCAATGGGACCCCTTCTGTTATCCTGGGTCAGACAGTTTTTCAGTCAAATAGACTCTTTCATTGCTTGACTTGTAACAACCATGATCTCAGCACTAAACGCCAGTAGCAACCTGTCATTATGAGAAGCAAATATACTGTCACATTTTTCAATGTTTGGCCCTCATCAAGTGCAGTGCCCTGCCTATTTAAACCTCAGTTCATCACCTCTGACCTGCCCTGGCTTCCAACCTTCTGGTGCCACTCTAGATCGCTCATTTAGTTCCAGACTTCAAGACTCTCCTATTTTGTAAGGTAAGCTTGTATTGTCTCTGTTTTTTTGTCTGTATTTGTTCAGAGGGAAAGTTAGCAAAATATTCTGATTTTTTTTTTTTTGCTGAACAATAAATGCATCTAGATAGACCCCATTGGGTAAGATGAGAACTCTAATCAAATGATTTTCCTCTTGCAAAGAGAAAAAAAAAAGAATAAAATCAGTAAACAAAAATCAACAAAAACAATCATGAGTTTTTTTTCTATAAACAACTGTTCAAACAGCAATGCTTTCAGTTATAATTGTTTTTAAACCACCTGATGATCTCACTGTGATGAAATTCTTACACACTGAATACAGTCTTGAATTATCTCAGCTCTTTTCCAGTCCTATCAATGCATAGCTTTTAGCAAATGGTTGTTCTGATTCAATTCCTTATAATGATATTTACTCATAAGACATTTTTTGTCTACCTGTTTTAAAACAAAAGTGAACAATAAACTCATCCCATGTTGGGCTTTGACCGATAACAGCAGAATTATTTGCTTAGTGTATATAATAATTGATATGATTTGAGTTGTAAAGTATGAACATTTTATTCATTTTATTACCTACAGTCTTCCATTGAGAATAGGCACTGTTAATAATTTTATGTGGACTAGTAAATTTTCCATTGTTATTAATAAATATGATTTGTTTTTTAAACCAAAAGATTACAGAAGAAATATTTCATGATTTGGGAATATTTGACTCTAATTAAGTGAATGCTGAAGTGAAATGTCATTTTATTTAATTAGAATATACCAGTAGAAGCTTTAAATTTTATTTGAATAATTTTCAGAAACACTCTCAGATATTATTGCTTAAGTGATGATGATGGTTTTGCCACTTCCAAGTAACTGTAAGTGCTGTTGTTGTCCTACAGACAGGAAATGATTTAATTGTCTTCTGCTAATTTTACTTCCAACTTCATTGAGATACAGTGGTGTATGTCAATTATAAGTTTAAAGTGTACAGCATAGTGAGTTTACATAATTATGAAGGAATTATCATAATAGAGTGAACATCCATTATTTTACATAGATACAAAATTAAAGAAATAGAAACCATTTTTTCCTTGTGATGAGAACCCTTAGGATTTTCATATACAGCATACAGCAGTGTTCATTATACTTACCAGGTTGTACACCTCTAGTATTTATTTATCTTATAACTAGAAGTTTATACCTTTTGATTGCCTTCATCCAATTCCCCTCCCCCATCCCTTCCTCTGGTAACCACAAGTCTGATCTTTTTATTATGTTAAGTTTTAAAGGCTAATTGTGCTACAACACAGTTAGTTGCTGTTACACAACACAGGTATTTGATGTTTCTATGCTTCAAAATGATTTTCGTCACAATAAATCTAGTTATGATCTGTCACCCTACAAAGATACTACATAGTGACTATTTCCCCATGCTGTACATTTGGTACCCATTTATTCTGAAGCTGAAACTTTGTACCTTTGAATGTTCCTCACCTCCCCAGCCCCCTCCCTTGTGTAATCTACCAGCTCTCTGTTACATACAACTGTTTCTGTTTTGTTTGTTCATTTGTTTTGTTTTTCAGATTCCACATATAACTGAAATCATGCAGTATTTGTCTTTGACTTATTTTGCTTAGCGTAATACTCTCTAGGTCCATCCGTGTTGTCATAAAAAGCAAGATTTCATTTTTAGTGGCTGAATAATATTCTGTTATGTGTGTGTGTGTGTACACACACCCCACATCTCTACCCATTCTTCTTTTGATGGACACTAAGATTGCTTCCATATCTTGGCTATTATAAATAATGCTTCAGCGAACATATGGGTACACATATCTTTTCCAAATTAGTGTTTATTTTTCTTCAGATAAATACCCAGTGTTCAAATAGCTGGATCATATAATAGTTCTATTAATTTTTTGAGGAGTTTCAATACTGTTTTCCATAGTGCTGCACAAATTACATTCCCACCAAGAGGGCATGAGGACTCCCTTTTCTCCACACTCTTGCCAAAACTTGTTATTTGTTGTCTTTTTAATAACAGCTGTTCTGACAGATGTGAGGTGATATCTTCTCTTGGTTTGATTTGCATTTCCCTGATGATTAATGCTGTTGAGCATCTTTTCATGTGCTTGTTAGGAACCTGTATGTCTCCTTTGAAAAATATATCTATTCCGACCCTCTGCTCATTTTTCAATCAGCTTGTTTTTCTTTTTTGATATCTAGTTGTATTGTTTCTATATGTATTTTGGATATTAACTCCTTATTGGGTATATCATTTACAAACATATTGTCCCATTAAGTAGATTGGCTTTTCATTTTGTTGATAGTTTCCTTTTCTATTTGAAAGCTTTAATTTGATGTAGTTCCATTTATTTATTTTTGCTTTTGTTTCCCTTGCCTGAGGAGACATAAACTAAGACCAATGTCAAAGACTTACTGCCTATGTTTTCCTCTAGAAGTTTTATGATTTCAGATCTATACTTAAGTCTTTATTTCATTTTGAATTTGTGCATGGTGTGAGAGAACAGAGTGGTCCCATTTGATTCTTTTGCATATAGCTATCTGATTTTCCCAACAACATTTATTGAAGGAGACTGTATTTTCCCCACTATATATTCTTGCCTACTTTGTCAAAGGTTAATTACCCATATCAGTGTGGGCTCGTTTCTGGGCCCTGTATTCTGTTCCATTGATTTATGTGTCTGTTTTTGTGACAATACCTTACTGTTTTAATTACTGTAGTTTTGTAGGATAGTTTAAAATCAAGGTGCATGATACCTCCATCTTTGCTTTTCTTTCTCAAGATTATTTTGACTGTTTAGATTTTCTTTCTTTCTTTTTTTTTTTTGCTTTTCCATACAAACTTTAAAATTCTAGTTCTGTGAAAAATTCCATTAGTATATTGACTGCATTGGATCTGTATATTGCCTTAGGTAATATGGACATTTTAGTAATATTCTTCTAATCCAAGAGCACAGTATATCTTTCCATCTGGGTTGTCATCAATTTTTTATATCAATGTCTTATAGCTTTCTGAATACAAAACTTTTACCTCTTTACTTAGATTTATTCCCAGATATTTTAGTCTTTTGATGCAGTGGTAGGTGAGATTGCTTCTTCAATGTCTCTTTCTGAAAGTTTGTTATTAGTATATAGAAGTGCAACAGATTTTTGTATAATAATTTTATAGCCTGCAACTTTATCAAATTAATTGTGATCTAGTAAATTTGTGGTGCTATCTTTAGGATTTTCTATGCATCATGTCGTCTACAAGTAGTGACCGTTTTACTTCTCCCTTTCCAATTTGAATTTGTTATTTTTCTTGTCTTATTGTCTAAGACTTCTACTACTATGTTGAATAAAACTGGTGAGAATAAGTATCCTTTTCTTGTTCCTGATATTAGGGGAAATGCATTTAATTTTTCACTGCTGATTGTGATGTTAGTTGTAGGCTTGTCGTATATGGCCTTTATTATGTTATATTTCCTCTATATCTACTTACAGGCTAGTTGTAGTACATATGTCTGTTTGGTCCAATGTGTCATTTAAGGCCAGCATTTTTTTTTTTTAATTGACTTTCTGTCTGTCCATGGATGTCAATGGGGTGTTAAAAATTCCCTGGTATTATATTACTGTAAATTTCTCCCTTTATGTCTGTTAATATTTGCTTTATGTATTTAGGTGGTTTCCCTGGTGGCTCAGTGGTAAAGAATCTGCCTACTAGTGTAGGAGATATGGGTTTGATCCCCTGGAGGAGGAAATGGCAACTCACTCCAGTATTCTTGCCTGCGAAATCCCATGGACAGAGGAGCCTGGGCTTACAAAGAGTCAGACATGACTTAGCAAGTAAACAACAACAGTGTTGGATGCATATATATTTACAATTGTTATCTCTTCTTGTTGGATTTATCCCTTTATCTTTATGTAACATCTTTCTTTGTCTCATGTTACAGTCTGTTTTAAAGTCTGTTCTGTATAAGTATTGCTACCCTGGCTTTCTTTTAATTTCCATTTGTGTGAAATACCATTTTCCATCCTCCTCATTTTCCATCTGTGTATTTTTAGATCTAATGTGAGTCTCTTGTAGTGTGTTTATATATGGGTCTTGTTTTTGTATGTATTCAGTCACTCTGTCCTTTGATTGGAATATTTAGTCCACTTATATATAAAGTAATTATTGATAGAGACGTACTTTTTGTCATTTAAATTTTTTCTAGTTTTTCTTTTTCTTCTCTTCCCTTGTGACTTGATGACTTTCTTCAGTATTATATTTGGATTCCTTTTCTTGTACATGTTTCTATTATAGTTTTTCATTTTGTGGCTACCGTGAAGTTTATATATAGCAATATATATATATATAATACATGTATAATATGTATGATTATTTTAGGTTGCTGCTTCCTTAAATTTAGAAGCATTTTAACAACACTGCTGCATTTTTACTACCCCCTCAATATTTATCTTTTTGTCTTGTTTATTCCTTAACCACTTAATATGGATACAGATGATTTTACAACTTTTGTCTTTTAACCTTCTTTATAGCTTTATAAGTAGTTGATTTACTTTACAGTATATCTGCTCTTACCATGAGATTTTTCCTTTCATAATCTTCATATTTCTCATTGTGGCCTTTTCTTTTCCACTTGGAAAAGTCACTTTATCATTTCTTGTAAAGTTGTTGGTAAAGCTAAACTCTTTTAGTTTTTGCTTGTCCATAAAACTTTTGTACTCTCCCATCAAATCTGAATGAAAGCCTTGCTGGGTAGATTATTCTTGATTGTAGGTTTTCCCCTTTCATCATTTAAGTATATCATGCCAATCCCTTTCTGGCCTGCAGAATTTCTGCTGAAATGTCAGCTGAGAGCCTTATGGGAGTTTCCTCATATATAACTTGTTCTTTTCCCTTGATGCTTTTAATATTCTCTTTATTTTTCATTTTTGTCATTTTAATTACCACGTGCCCCAGTTGTGGCACTGTCCTCTTGTTCCTTGGGGAGAACCTCTGTAATCTTAATTATTGTCCTATTTGTGGGTCACCCACCTGGGATTATGGTTCTTGACTATACATTGTCTCTACCCCTCCTACCCATCTTGTTGTTGTTACTTTTTTATATCTTTAGTTGTAGAAGATTTTTTTCTCCTAGTGTTCCAATCTTTCTCATCAATGTTAGTAAATTTGGTGTGTCCATGAAAGGAGATGGGCTCAGGGTCTTCCTATCCTGCCATCTTGACCACTCTTCCTCTGCTCATTTGAATTACTAATAAGGATCAAAATTGGACATTTGGAATCAAACTGAAATAACTGTTTTTGCAAAATCAGAAGATGGAACTTCTATTCTCTATTGGAACTTTAATTATCTCAGTATTAACTCAGTAACTAAAATTTTTATATTCAGTTTATATACATGCATAGGCTCAACTTTTAAAATTACCTAATTTATCTATTAATGAGTTATTTGGTAAGTTTTGATAGTGCAAAGTGTGCTGCCTTATTTACTCAGAATTTACCATAAGATCTATTTGGAAAAACAGTAGTTTTTCATCTTGTAATGGCTAATGTCATGTAAAATTAAAATTGCTTTTGATAAGTTTTCTATAAGAAGTTTGATTGTTGTTGGTGTTCTTGAACCCTGTGTCTATGAAATTGAACAGCAGGTTTTATTTTAATGACTCTGCTGTTTGACATTCATTTCAATGTAGCCACATTTTTGAACTTGACTATAGAAAAATAGCATACTGCCTGAAAGGGACATCTCCATTGATTAAATATGTAGAATTAGCATATTTCTCTTTGACTTTAGATGCAGGAAAGATCAAAATAAGTGGAATATTTGATTAGCTTTGAAGGACTAATACAGGGTCACAGATGCAGTGTACCTATGTAAATCATATGGGCAATGGACCAGTTGAAACTAGCCTCTTTAAATCATAAGGTTGCCTAGCTACCCAATGCCAAAGATCTCTGGAAGCACATATGAAACCTGCCTATGCCAATCAGATCATTGAAGTATCATATGATAGTTACTGGACAACAAGGAAGACTAAAATGATAAAATCTTTCATGGGTAACTAATATGTGAATATGTAGGTATTAATAACTGATAATTTAAGAGGGATTATGTTCAGTTTTTATGACCAATGTATGCAGTATTTCTACCATTTCCACCTAATAGTTTTGTTGACCCTATCTAAAAGTTTATGCCAACTAAATATCTGAATCCTGAGGTGTATTCCATTGGAAAGGACTGCTCAGTCTCAGTACTACTGGCATTTTGGGCCAGAGAATTCTTTATGGCTAGGAAATGTCCTATGTATGACGTCCTATGAATGTTCAATGACATCCTTGGTATCTACACGCTAGATGCCAGTAGCACCTTCCTTCTCCCTACCCATCCCCTCCACCAGTTGTAATAATCAAATGTTTCCAGACATTACCAAATGTCTCCTACGAAGAAAAATTATCCTAGTTAGAATCACTACTAAAGTATAAGAAGGGAAGAAGTCATCTCTCTCATCTCATTCTTTTAATCCTCTTGGAAGAGGCTTCCTCATTATTACTTGGCACTCTACATAATTATTAAGAAGGTCATAGTCCATATTTCTGTTTTTAAAAAAAGACAGCTATATTTTGCTCAGAAGTCAAAATTTTCATCTGAGGACAATGTTTTTTTTTTCTTTTTTTAATTTAAAAATTGTCTCAATTGGTTTTACACAAGAACTAAATTTTCCAAGAAGTACCTCAGAGTACCCGAGTACTCAGAGTACCTCAAGAAGTACCTGCAGAGTAACAATGGATCGGTGCTCAAAAATTTAGCTGCTTAGATGCAAAACAGGGACATTTGGAAGCAGATATGTATGTGTAATAGGGATACATGGGACTAAAAATTCTTTTCTATCTTTTGTAATACAATGCGAACAGCTATTCATCACTTTCTTTTTTTAGCTTTTGATATGTATATCAGATAGGAATGTGTTTGTTGCAGGTCACAGATATCAATCTATTGTCTAAAGTTGAGAGCAATACTGGCATTGGGTCAATTCAATACATTAGAATGTATGGCTGTCAGAATCTCTGTTGTGGCTCATCTCTGTTCTGAGGGTGTAATATTGGCTTCCTTTAAAGACAAGCACTCTCATCATGCTTGTGAGATAATTACAGTTTAAGGTTTAGGTCTTAAGTTTTTTTAATTTTAGATGCAAGAAGGAAGACAGAATTTCTGTATCAGAAGGTAGGGTCTATCTTACCCAAACTGCTTGAGTCTTAATGGATAGGAGGGTTTAGGGATGCTGACCCTTGGTTGCAGTTAAAAATATCTAGGTAATTTATTGTCAGCCCTCCCTATCTGTGGTTCCTCCCCAACCAGGGTTCCTCTGCATCCACGGATTCAACTCTAGCATATTTATTATTTTAAAAAGTCTGCATAAAAGTGGGTCTGTGCAATTTAAACCCATGTTGGTCAAGTGTCTATTGTACCTAGTTGGTTAGAAGAGCGCTGAATGGTTTTTGAGGATGAAAATAACATATGACCATTTCTACATAGTGTCCAATCTCACTAAAAACAAAGCCATTGACAGAAGGAATCATGTCTTATATTTCATTGTACTTCCCTTGGTCCTTTGTGCTCAGCAGACATACAATGTAAAATTTGTAGGCTAAAAAGAGCTTAGAAGTCACACTTAGTATTCTTACAAAGAGATCAAAGCATTTTTTAATGTTTAAAACACACAAAATTCTCAGAATTTCCATGGAACAAGAGTAATATAGAAGGGATGCTATCTTATTTTAAAATAGTAATCATTCAAATGATTTACCTACGGCCATGTTGTTGTTGTTTAGTTGCTAAGTTGTGTTCAACTCTTGTGACCCCATGGACTATAGTCTGCCAGGCTCCTGTGTCTATGGGATTTCCTAGGCAAGAATATTGAAATGAGTTGCCACTTCCTTCTCAGGGAATCTTCCCAACCCAGGTATCGAACCTGCATCTCCTGCATTACAGCAGATTCTTTACCACTCAGCCACCCAGAAAGTCCACAACCTGTGGTCAGAGATAGTAAGATAATAAATTTTCCACTTACATATTTTCTTTCAGAGAGAAGGCAGGTCAAACTAATTTCTAAGTAAGGGAAAAGAATACAAATATATATTATTAGTGCTGAGGATTTCTTTCAGTAACGAAGTAGAGTTTTCCTCTCTAATGTAAACTGTAAAAGGAGGTTTAATGAATATCTGGGTTCTAAGATAACAAAGATCTAGATATCTACAATCAAATAAATATAAAACTTACTTACATCATGTTTAGGGATTAATCTATGTAAGAAAATTGGACTGCACATTTCCTAAGCTTAACTTCATATTCATTTAGGTGTTTGGAAGCTATATTATTTTGATATCACTTATGAAAAAGGAAACAAAACCAAACTCCAAAAAAGGCAATTAATGTATCATCAATATGAGTCCTGGTTTTGATCAATACCACACTTCATTCACCCTAAAGAATGATAGCATGGTGCCCCCATTGTGCTTTCTAATGATGCTTCTCTGTATGAGAAAAATGTGATTGTCATTTCACAAAACACAGAGCACATTAGGTTAGATGAGATCTTATATTTCCACATTTTTGGCAAGAGCATTCACACAATATGTTTAGTTTTAAAAACACAATTATTTCTTCTAGTGTAATGAAGGTGATATTTAAAGTAATACTGAAAGCTTTAAGTTTTTTATTTATGGAAAAACAGCATAATTCTAAATTGCTTATGTAAATATGTTTAGATACACTCTGTACACATTTTTAAATGTGATTCACTGCAAACAATACACTTAATTTGTTGCCAACTCAAATAACAATGAATTTCATTTTGTAATATTTCAAAAAGATCCCTTTTTCAGGTTGGAGATGATTACATGTTTATCACTTGGAGCAGGTACCAATTTGCATAGATAATTTAAAGAATAAAAATCTATTATAAATGTTAGTAGGAAGAATTGTAGAAGTACCTTTGGTATATTTTAAGTAAGTTTTATTTTTTGTTGTTGAATAAGGATATTCAGATCTGCTCTTTCACTGTAGTTGTTGTTAATTATCTGGGAAAACATTATTGACAGGTATTATTGCTGTATTAACCTTTGGTTTCTAGTTTGAGTGATACAGGTAACCAGTAAAAGAATTCACACATGCCATGGTGTTTACCTTCTGGACAGAGTTGATGAACCTGGGGTGTTTAGTGCATGGGGAAATGTTCTGCTGACGGTTAGCCAGGTATTTATAAATTCCTAAGTGATATCTTCCTTGTGTACTTTCTTAAAAACACGGCTGAATAAAGGAGACCTTATTGTTTGAAGTGTTTGCTACTTATGAAAGTTGCAAGGTATCTAACTTCTCTAACCCTTAACTTCCTAATCTGTAAAATCAAAATAGTGACAGCTATTTATAGAATTATTTGGGAATCATATGAATAAAGGGATGTGAAAAAGCTGGTACAAGCTCTAGGAGCCTAGAGGCTCAATGGTCCCCCTTCTTCCCCCAAATTCCAATGTCCTGTCTTCTTAGGTGACTTCCAGCTTCTGGTTCTCTCTTGCTCCTCTCAGCCTGAACCTGGAGCTACACAAAATTACCTCTTCCTGGAGATGTCTCTGGTTCTACCTTAGACCAAAATTTCAATGAATGGTGTTTAACTTTCTGAGTAGATTCATAGACATCATTATATTCCCAAACCAACTTGGGGAGGGGGAATCTTGTTATTATACAATATACCTAAAGTAGGAGAACAAATATCCTCACAATGTGAGCATCCCTCAACTTACACTTTTTTCACAACCTTACCTTTTCCACTGGCTTTCTAGGAAAGAATGTCTTTAACTTAAATTCAGATGTAAAGATGTATTTGTGGCGGGGCGGGGGGAGAGGGGGAATTGGTGATATATCAATTTAGGCTATTTCTTGAAAGACAGCCACTCTAGTTGAATCTCTTAGTTCCCCAAAAGAAGGGTGGTGTGGGTACAGAGCCAGAATACAGGGTTCACAACTTTAACAATTGTTGTGTAATTTCTACAAATCCTAATGTTCTAGTTCATAAGAGTGTTCCTATGTTTCTCTGATATAATTACAACAACAACCAGAAAGTTGGTAATTAAAAGTTGTTCACTAATGGAACACAAAAGGAAAAAACGGCTACTACTTATCATTTGAAAATAATCATCAGCAAGGAAGTATAAATGAAATAGCTACTTACTATAGTTTCAATAGTTAATTAGTCATAGATTTTAGCAAAAGGTAGTCAGACTAAATTAGTGGCTAATTGAATTTTCAGTTGTCACAGAAATTTGAAATAAAGTAGTATTCATTGCTTAATGACAAGTGATCTAATAAAATGCTATACTTATTTTTAAGAGTTTCTAAATGTAAAATAAAGGAAATAGGTGAAAGTATTTGAACTCAAAGAATTTCTTCCTAGATACTGAAGGCTATTGTTTTCAGTGCATTTAGAAACAAATCTGATTTTTCTAACTACTAAATATGGTTTTCCCATGCTAATAACAACTCTGTATGTTTCATGGAAAACTCCATAAAAGAAAAATCAGAAATTTTACATGCGTCTTGACAGAAGAAGACTCTGTGCATAGTAATTCCATAAAAGACAGGACTAAAAAGAATCCTAAAAGGATCTTCCACCCCAGTTCCCTCATATCTGGGACCCTATGAGGCATCAACAGAAAAGGATTCATATTTGCCAGTTAAATGTGAGCCAAGAGGCCCATATATATGTATGTTAGATATTATAGATATGTATATTAAATATTGTATATATGTGTATTAGATATTGTGTGTGTGTGTGTATGTGTATATATATATATATAAAATAAAACTCAAACAAACAAAGGAAATAAAGTAGAACACTAGGGGAACACTAATAATGAGAAGAAATAAAGCACCTGAGAGACTAATGTTAAAACATTGCACTTTCAAATAATAAAAAGGCAGTAGCATCTCCTGGGACTGCATAAAACAGGATTCTGACCTATTGTTTGTTGACAATGAAACTAAGAACAGAAGAGAAGGTGCATATAAATGTTCCAAGTTTGCTCCAAAAGAAAATATCCTCTTAAAAGGATAAAAACAAACAAGCAAGCTGGAGAAGAAAATATACTAGAACATTTCACTTCAGATTCTCTAAAGAGATTATTTCTAGCCTTATTGGAAAATAGGTGAGTAAGCTGAATATAAGGCTGAACATCTTCAGATTCTTGAAAAATTATACTAGGAAGAAGAGCTAAATCCTTTCCTCTCTAGTTTTTCCATCTTCTGATAGAATGCTCAGTCTGTCCATTAATGGACTAGAGGTGGGGCAAGGCTGAAGTGAAGAATTTCAGTAAGACGCTGTTATGACAGTTCAGACAAGAGATAATGAGCACCTTGGATATAGTCATGTCGGTGAACAGAAGGAAGGTGAGGGCATGGATTGCAAGACTATTTAGAAGGCTAAATCATCTGGATTTGCTGAGTAAATGGGGAGGAAACCAAAACAAAAAACAAAAAGGAAAGAGTTTCAGCATGGCACTCAGATTTCTGGTTTGAATAAGAATGGATTGTACCTATGAGAACTGACTTGCCAATATTCAGCATCTCACAATGTACAACTGGTGAGTAATGTTGACCCAATACCTTTGTGCAGTGAGCACTAGGGATATCAGGTGATGTTTTCTTATTTGATTTCCTTGGCCTGTGTGATACGTCCCCCGTGAATAATACCTTCCCTAGGGCTCACTAATGTCCAAATTATTTCAATCAAGAGAGAGAGCTCCATGGGGTAGGGAAGGGTAAATAGGTGAAACACAGGATTTTTAGGCAGTGTAACTAATAATGATACTATATTGCTGGATGCAAGTTACATATTTGTTCAAATACATACAGTGCACACTAACAAAAGAGAACCTTAAACTATGAACTTTGGGTAATAATGATGTGTCAATATAGGTTCATAAGGTGTCACAAATGTACCACTCTGAGAGGAATGTTGGCAGTAGGGGAGGCTATGGATGTGTTGTGGGCACAGGGTATATGGGAAGTCTCTGTACCTTCCACTCAATTTTGCTGTTAACCGCAAACTGTTTTAAAGGTAAAATCTAATTGAAAAAAGACATTTACCAAGTAGATATCCAAAAATCTAACGTCTTAGACCTAAGTTAAAGGGTGGGATGGTATAAAGTCAGAAATAAGTTGTGGTATATGCTGGGGTACTATAATGACTGAAGCTACACAATTCTGTTTAAGGATCAGGAAAAGAAAAAAAAAAACAGAAAAGTTTTAGGAAAAGAATCCCAGAAAGAAACTGAATAGCATAAAAACTTATCAGTATAAATATAAGGTCTGCAACAACTACACAGAAGCAACTCTAATTCCTATGTTCCAGAAAACTTGAGCACATACACACTAACTGCTCTCTTTCAGGGGTTTTAGGTTCTTTATTTGAAGATTCTCTCTCAGCGCCTCTAACATATCACACACTGGCTGAAGCATATCTGAGGTGCAAGTCTCCTGCTTTGAATCCTCGTGGAATAATCTCTAGGAGTTGAAACACAATGCATCCAACACACTTTAAATTGAACACCTGTTATGTTCCAGACACTGTTATGTTCTAGAACCTGTTATGTTCTAGGTGGTGGGGATATTCAGTTCAGTTC
The DNA here is from genome assembly GCF_054371585.1 of Giraffa tippelskirchi. NCBI lineage: Eukaryota > Metazoa > Chordata > Mammalia > Artiodactyla > Giraffidae > Giraffa > Giraffa tippelskirchi. Next base: position 123,586,900 of record NC_137276.1, on the reverse strand, counting down.
AGTCGCTCAGTCGCGTCCGACTCTTTGTGACCCCATGAACCGCAGCACACCAGGCCTCTCTGTCCGTCACCAACTCCCGGAGTTCAACCAAACCCATGTCCATCGAGTCGATGGTGCCATCCAGCCATCTCATCCTCCGTTGTCCCCTTCTCCTCCTGCCCTCAATCATTCCCAGCATCAGAGTCTTTTCCAATGAGTCAACTCTTCGCATGAGGTGGCCAAAGTATTGGAGTTTCAGCTTCAACATCAATGAACACCCAGGCCTGATATCCTTTAGGATGGACTGGTTGGATCTCCTTGCAGTCCAAGGGACTCTCAAGAGTCTTCTCCAACACCACAGTTCAAAAGCATCAATTCTTGGGCACTCAGCTTTCTTTATACTCCAACTGTCACATCCATACATGACCACTGGAAAAACCATAGCCGTGACTAGACAGACCTTTGTTGGCAAAGTAATGTCTTCACTTTTTAATATGCTATCTATGTTGGTCACAACTTTCCTTCCAAGGGATAAGCGTCTTTTAATTTCATGGCTGCAAGCACCATCTGCAGTCATTTTGGAGCCCAGAAAAATAAAGTCTGATACTGTTTCTACTGTTTCCCCATCTATCTGCCATGAAGTGATGGGACCAGATGCCATGATCTTAGTTTTCTGAATGTTGAGTTTTAAGTCAACTTTTTCACTCTCCTCTTTCACTTTCATCAGGAGGCTCTTTAGTTCTTCTTCACTTTCTGCCATAAGGGTGGTGTCATCTGCATATCTGAGGTTATTGATATTTCTCCTGGCAATCTTGATTCCAGCTTGTGCTTCTTCCAGCCCAGCATTTCTCATAATGTACTCTGCATATAAGTTAAATAAGCAGGGTGACAATATACAGCCTTGACGTACTCCTTTTCCTATTTGGAACCAGTCTGTTTTTCCATGTCCAGTTCTAACTGTTGCTTCCTGACCTGCATATAGGTTTCTCAAGAGGCAGGTCAAGTGGTCTGGTATTCCCATTTCTTTCAGAATTTTCCACAGTTTATTGTGATCCACACAGTCAAAGGCTTTGGCATAGTCAATAAAGTAGAAATAGATGTTTTTCTGGAACTCTTGCTTTTTCGATGATCCATCGGATGTTGGCAATTTGATCTCTGGTTCTTCTGCCTTTCCTAAAACCAGCTTGAACATCTGGAAGTTCACAGTTCACATATTGCTGAAGCCTGGCTTGGAGAATTTTGAGCATTACTTTACTAGTGCGTGAGATGAGTGCAATTGTGCGGTAGTTTGAGCATTCTTTGGCATTGCCTTTCTTTGAGATTGGAATGAAAACTGATCTTTTCCAGTCCTGTGGCCACTGCTGAGTTTTCCAAATTTGCTGGCATATTGAGTGCAGCACTTTCACAGCATCATCTTTCAGGATTTGAAATAGTTCAACTGGAATTCCATCACCTTCACTAGCTTTGTTCATAGTGATGCTTCCTAAGTCCCACTTGACTTCACATTCCAGGATGTCTGGCTCTTATATACTAGTAAACAAAATAAGAATGTTTAGTTTCTTGGAGTTTGCATTCAGGTTAAGAGAAAATACAAACATATTGCTAGCTAAGATTATATTTGTTGTTGTTTAGTTGTGTCCAACTCTTTTGTGCTCCCATGCACTGTAGTCTGCAAAGCTCCTCTGGGGGATTCTCCAGGCAAGAATACTGGAGTGGGTTGCCATTTCCTTCTCCTGGGGATCTTCCTGACTCAGAGATCGAACCCATGTCTCCTGCTTGGCAAGCAGATTCTTTACCACAGAGCCACCTGGGAATCCCAAGATTACAGTACATATGAGCTAAGAATAATAAAGAAGCAGGAGAAGAAGCAGAGAGTGAGAGGGAGGGAGATGATTGTTCTTTGTCATTGGGTGGTGAGGAGACTTTAGTGCATGAAGGAGTTTTGTGTGTACTGGGAGGAAAAGGACTTCAGGTATAAGGAGAGCAGGAAATGTTTGGTAGGTCAGAAAATATCAAGGAGGCCAGAGTGGCTGAAATAGAGAGGAGGTCAGATCATCCAGTACCTTGTAGAACTACATTGTCTTTTACTGCAGAGCACACACATTAAAATCAGGTGGTTTAATGTGGTAATCAGTATTTCTCAGACTTCGGTGGGTTCACTGGGCAATTCTTCTACTGCTCTCGCCTGGGGTCCCTCAAGAGCTGAAGTCATCTGGCAGCTCTCTTGGAGCTTATGGTCTAGGATGTCTTTAGGAGACATGGTTTTCCACATTAGCCTTCTTCACATGGAGGCAGAAGTGTTCCAAGGGGGTGAGAGTGGGAGGTTTAGACCTCTAGATCTAGGTTCAGAGCTTGTTCAGAGTCCCTTCTGACACATTCTAATGATCAAAGGAAGTCCCCAGGCCAGCCCAGATTCAGGGAGTGGGGAAGGAGACTGCCATTTCATGAGATGAGGAGCAAAGCATCTGTGGCTATTGAGACACCACCTCACAGGTGGTGGCTCAGATGGTAAAGAATCTGCCTGCCATGCAGGAGACCTGGGTTCAATCCCTGGGTTGGGAAGATCCCCTGGAGAAGGGAATGGCAACCCACTCCAGTATTTTTGCCTGGAGAATTCCTTGGACAGAGGAGCCTGGCTGGCTACAGTCCATTGGTTCGCAGAGCTGGAAATGACTTGAGCAACTATCACTTTCACTTTTACAGGCTGTAGAAAAGGTTTAGAACTGCTTTGCAAGTGTCTTGAGAAGTGATGGGAGGGTTCTGAGTGGAGATGTCATCTGAACAGACTTGTTTTTCAAAGATAACACTAGCTTCATATGCAGAACAAATAAAAGACCACTTAGTAGGCTAATGTTGAAGAGCATCACTGTATCAGTTATTAATATTAAACCTACAGAAGGGCTTCCCTGATAGCTCAGTTGGTAAAGAATTCACCTGCAATGCAGGAGACTCTGGTTCATTTCCTGGGTTGAGAAGATGCCCTGGACAAGGGATAGGCTACCCACCCCAATATTCTTGGGTTTTCCTTTTGGCTCAGCTGGTAAAGAATCTGCCTGCAATGCGGGAAACGCGAGTTCAGTCCCTGGGTTGGGAAGATGCCCTGGAGAAGGGAAACCCACTTCAGTACTCTGGCTTGGAGAATTCCATGGACTGTGTAGTCCATGGGATTGCAAAAAGTCAGACATGACTGAGTGACTTTAACTTTCACTTTTCAAACCTGCAGGAAGAAGCTGACAGCTTTTAATAGAGCTGCTGTAGTCATATTTCATGGGTTTCCTCTTGGTTCAACTTTCTGAAAAGTAGTGAAAATCAGGACATAAAATTAAAGTTTTCTTTTCCAGAAAAGGCAATGACCTTTATGTACTACATTTTTACTTTCATTTATCTTTAGTTCAATTTAGTTTTCAACATTCAAAAATCATGAGCTTTTACATAAAGTCTATTTCTGGCTTCTCTTGAAAAAATAAGTATAGAAATTACATTAAATTCTCCATGCTGCACAGAGACTTTGAGATAGTCATGATATTCTTGTTTTAAATGACAAACAAGACATTTACGTCTTTTCCCAAAGAACTCTGAGCACTATAACAATACCCTGGAGTGGAAACAGCCATTTACATTGTCAACTGTAGGAATTCTTGCAGGCCTGTGCACATTTCATAGATGTCCTTATATTATGTATGCTAAACCTGTGTGTAGATTCTAAGTTAAACCTTGCTTTCGTCTTTTGATTTTGTCTTCAATTTTTGTTGTTCTCATTACATAGTCTTCCATACTGTAAGTACAGGTGAGAAGGCTGTATATGGAACGAATTTAAGTAAAAGACTAAATAGAAGAAGGCCAGAAGGAATGTTGGTTAGGAGAGGAGAGAGGACCAAGTTTGAGAATTTCCACTGCCCCAGGAGGAAAATCTTAGAGCTTAAAGGCATTTAATGATCATCTACTTTTGTTTCCTCTTTAATATTCAAGAAAATGAGCCTTACAAATGCCCCATCCTGGAGGCCTGTGGGCAAAATACAGCCTGCAGATAAATTATATTTTGCCTTCAATGCATTTTATTATTAATTAAAGTTGGCTTTGCCATTCAAAAATTGGGAGCTTTCACATCAATCTGTATTTCTGGATTCTCTTGGCCAATCCTATTATCTTATAATCCTGGATTTTTCACAGCCTTCCCTACCACGCCTGCCTCAGTCATTTCCAATTCTACTTGAACTTTGGTGACATTTTACTGTAGCCTCTGGATGACACAAAACTTAATGGCAGAGCCAAGGCCAGAGGCAAGCTCTAAACCCTTGTTCCTTCTGATTTATTCTTCTTGCCTTTCTTTGTGATTCCAGTTTTACTGATTTTTTTTTTCAGACAGTAAATATCCGTTAAAATTCTATTTTCTTATCCAAATTGGATAAAGATATTTGTGGGTATTGCATCTTAATAAAGCCACTCCACCCCATTTAATTAAAAAAAAGTCTATAACTCATTCAGCAATAGGCATGCCATTTTAGAGTCAGGATCTTGAGGGATCATCAGCAGATAGTGAAAGGGCAGAGTGATTCCTTCCATACTGAGGTGCATGGTGAGAGTGACTGCAGCTGAAAAGAAGTCATTAAGAAACTCCTGATAACCATATCTTATACCTTCTCACTTCAGAGTCTACTCACTAGAAAGCATCACGTATTATAGCCTTTTATTAATATGCTATAAAAAATTTGCATTCTATGTGTTGAGTGAGGCATACAGTGAAATAAGATTTCCACTGCCAGACAACAAATTAAACCAAAAACTATCCATACAAAGTCTTACTCAGTTTCTAGAAATAGGCATTAGATACATTCTAGTTGGTAAATTCAGCTAAAGTAGTGTATTCATGACAGCATTCATTGTTAACTTTGTCTTTTCTGAAAAACAGACCAAATCCTATAATACGGTTTCACATAATATCCTTAGATATATTTATGTAGAATGCTTGCTGCTTTTTTAAAACTTTTTTTTCAACTAAGTGTTTATTTATCCTCACCATAACCACTGTGCATGTCACAGGATGGTTTATAATTAATAGCTTTGTGTCTTTGACTGGGGCTTTTTAAGGAAAACCACTCAAGGAGCTACTTCAGATATCATGGACAGGGAATGTGCAAAATAGCACATCCCATACATTGTAACTGATGTAATTAATGGCCTATTTCTGTATATTTCACATTTGTATGACATGATCAGCATACCTCCATACTCTCAGCAGAACGATTATCTCCAGATTTTTCCAGAAAAGTCACTAGGTAGTACTTTAAAACCATTAAAGCCATATTATTGACTGAAGAGAATAGCAAGTTCTGTAATAAAAGTGAGGATTCTGGCCAAAATATTTGTCAGTTCATTGAAATTCATATCCCTGTAAATGATGGAGTTAAAACATTCATCTTTGACTGTCTTACTATAATTGAAGGCACTAACAGTTTATAAATATCATTCTCTGAGGATGTCTAAGATGCATTTAGATAATTACTTTTTGCTTTGACATCTTATTTGGCATATAATCAAACTATATTACCCTGAAGACCTTATCCTGAAGCTTTCCATGGCTATATTTACTGTCCTGCTAAGTATGAAGCTTATAGACTTCTGTACTCTGTCTCTTCCTCTAAGTTACTTGTTATTAAATTGATTTATATCTGATTAGTAAGATCATATCCTTACTATAAGTCTTCCAATAAATTCTAGACTATTTTGGACTGCATGGTAGTGCCCAGGAGTATAAATAAAGGTAAATGAGATCAAATTCCTTCAAAGGAAGATGCTTGTGTTCCTCTGTGTATTAAAATCTTCTGCATCTGCCTTTTAAATCTGGCCTCCATTAAACTCTGCTCCTGCCAAACTGGCCCACCAGAAGGGTCTGTTCATGCCTTCAGCTTTCCTGCTTTCTTATTCTATCTGAATCCCCAGTCCTACCTTCACCATCAACTTTTACTCAGCTTTTGGGACTTGGCTTCCTCACATCTTGGTTATAAGATCTGCTTTTGGAAAAATCGAGCTTATGTCTCCAGAGTCTATTCCAGGCTCTGAGCCAAGCCCTGAGGCTCTGAGGATGGCAGCACCTGGTCCCTGTTCTCAGGGCACTGCCATCTGATGGGAGAGACCATGGCCACACTGCACATCCAGTGCTTTGACAGAGGAATTCCCAGAGGGCTGTGTGTGCTCAGAGAGGGACACTGACTCCAAAGATGAGGCAAATGGAAGTACAGCTGGATCATAAGAGGTGACCCGAGGAAGAGGAATGTAGAGAGGGATGATCATTGCAGACCATGAGGAGTGGGCAGAGGCTCAGAGAAATGAGGATAGGATACTCTGGGCTAGTCTAGGTACTGAAGTGGGAGGGAACAGTGATGAGCGATGCAGCCAGAGAGGCGAGCTGAGGAAGATTTTAAGGGTCCCATCTCGTATGTGAAGGAGTTTGAATTTTATACTGAGTTATCAGGAAGCACAGAACTGACAAGAAAGATCATCCCTAAGGTTTCTTACAGTTTTGAAGACCATAATTCTCTGACTCCAACTCTCTTCTATTTAACACACTTGCCCAAAACTAACTTGAATGGCATAGTGTCCTTATTTATGTCATATCCTTTATAATGGGCTTTGCATACTATAGGTGATTAAAAATAGCTTATCAGTTTTATTTTATTTTACAATTATACTCTAAGAGGCAGAAACTATATCTTATATGCAGTTTTATCCACATAATGCCCAGTACTATAAATATTAAATAAGTGAATGAAAGATACAGGCGGGGCCCCAGCCTGAATCTATGTCATCTTCCTTTCAGTAGCCCCAAAGTTTAAGAGGGCTTCCCTGGTGGCTCAGAATGTAAAACAATTCTCTTGTAATGCAAGTGATCCAGGTTTGATCCCTGGGTTGGGAAGATTCCCTGGAGAAGGAAATGGCAACCCACTCCAGTACTCTTGCCTGAAGAATCCCATGGACAGAGGAGCCTGGCAGGTTATAGGCCATGGGGTTGTAAAGAGTCCAACACAACTGAGTGACTGTCCACAATGATGAAGGTTTAAAAGCCTGAATGAAAATATGTTTCCTTTACTTTTTGCTGCAAAAATACTGGCTGAAGGCCTAGGAGGTCCCAGGACTGGGACATACAACATTAACTGTGACAGTTACAGTCACTGCCCTCGTGGATTTTTTATTCTACATTTTCCCTTGCCTCTCTGCCCTTATCCATGTAATTACCAGGGTTCAGCAAAATTAGACACCCCTCCAACATAAATCTCCATAAATGGAAAAGGAAATGACAACCCACTCCAGTATTCTTGACTGGAAAATCCCATGGACAGAGGAACCTGGTGGGGTCCATGGGGTTGCAAAAGAGTCAGACATGACATACAACTTAGCAACTAAACAAACTCACATAAATCATGGGAAATAATTCAACAGGATCTGGAGCCCTGCTTGGAATTAAATTGTTCTTTATATTTCTGTTTTATTGTTGCTTCCAAATATTTTGGTGTTGTGGAAAGATCATGGAATGACATGTCAAACAGACTGGATTTGAATTTTCATTCTGCTGTTAATACATGTATAATTTTTGCACAGTCTACCTTTTCTAATCTTGTTTATCCAACAGAAAAACTGAGCTCACTAGGACAACACATGCTATTTGTTCGATGCACAGTTGATGTCAGTTTCCCATTCTTCTGTTTGTTTTTTTTTTTTTAATAAGGACATTGATTTCATCATGAAGCAGAGTGATGAGAACAGCTTACAGTAAAGCATTTGAGGTTCTCCTGGTGTCAGATGTCAGAGTAGCACAAAATCATTTTAGGCCTATTCCACATGAGGACAACAGTGGGAAGATGCCAGACCAGTCAAAGCAAATGGATAATAAGAATAGAAGTTTTATGTCTTATCAATGTGCATATTAAATATCTTATAATAACCGCAAGAGGCTGATAGCATTCATCTCCATTTCACACATGAGAAACATGAGGCTCAGAGAAGCAAACTTGCCCAACAGTAGTGCATAAGCTGAGATTTGACTCAAAGTAAAGTCACCATCAAACAATCAAGCCTCTTCTTCCAAGCTACAACATATGGACACTGTCAATTATGAAAAAAGTAAAGTACTGCTATCCAAGTTCTGGCCTACCACTGATTGTAAGATCTGAAAGGCAGAGACCTATTTTTAAAAGTCTAAGAAAAATATCAGAAGAAGTATGCCAATACAGCTATATTCAGAAGCATAAGTCATTAATTCTGTGTGTGTTGGTTAAGTTCTAGCCAAGAAAACTTACTGAACAGTTGGGCTGAAAGGCATTGAGCAGAGCAGTAACTCCATCAAAACGTTCCCCTGGACACTTGATACACTTCTCTAGAAACATTGCGATACTGTGTATTACAAAAATTTTCCATTCTCATGTGTTTATGTATAATACATGACATGTAATATATGTAGGTTCAGACTATTAGCTTTCATAATTGTCTCTCCTGATTTCACCTGCTGATGATATAAAGCTGAGATGGAGCCCATTCTTTACCAAATTATAGAATAAATGAAATCAGGATTTAGGGTGCCATTAGTTTTTAAGGCCCCTGGTCACCTCCTGATGGTGCCTTTGCCTTCCTTGTACCCTGGATTTCAGGTTCTACCATGTTTCTCCGTCTGCCCTCTGTGTCAGCTTGTGCTTTAACCTGGTCTGGAATTTCCCTGACTGATCACTAAGAAGTGAGATTTATTCACTCTACGGTTATTATTAATAACAGCAAAAAAAAAAAAAATGTGTTTCTTTCCAAGCACACATGCATGCTCAGGCCCTCATTCATGGCCAACTCTTTGCGACCCCATGGACTGTACTCTGCCAAGCTCCTCTGTCCATGGGATTTTTCCAGGCAAGTATACTGGAGTGGGTTGTCATTTCATCCTCCAGGGTTCAAACTTGCATTAGAGACGGGTTCCTTTACCACTGAGCTACCTGGGAAGCCCTTCTTCTAAGCATGCTTGGAACCAATGGAGAAAAATCGTGGAGGAGTGAGAGCTGGTGCATTAGACATAACATGAGGTTCTGGTGTCATTAGAAGTAAGGGCATGTTTGGACAGGTAGTAGAATATCCCATGAGCAATTACCCTATTATAAAGGAAGAGATGAGGCAGAAATTACTGACGGAATTTTACTAACTTTGTGTGTGAGGGAAGAGAGGTGAAGAAACGGAGAATTGTAAAGGTGCACAAAGAGTGGATTGATCTCATTGTTCTCAAGTCCTAAGGGAAAAAATGCACATTTTTAACAGCAACTAGGTATAAACATAAATTTTGCGATAGCAATGTTTGTGTCTCTTTTAAAAGTGTGTGTGTGTGTGTGTGTGTGTGTGTGTGTGTGTGTGTGTGTGTGTGTGTGTGTGTGTGTGTGCGCGCGCGTGCGCACTCACTCAGCTGTGTCTGACTCTTTGTGACCCTGTGGACTGTAGTCCGCCAGTCTCCTCTGTCCATGGAATTGTCCAAACAAGAGTACCAGAGTGGGTTGCCGTTTCCTCCTTCCGGGGATCTTCCTAACCCAGGATCAAACCCATATCTCCTGCATTGGCAGGCAGATTTTTTACCACTGCACCAACTGGGAAGCCCCCAAACTACAAAATATTACAAAAATCTTCTCATGCCTTTCAGGTAACTTTTTCATGCAAAAGCCTGGCGAGTTAGGAAAGTATTCCTACATCAGACAACTTGCTATACCCCAGCCTGCTGCCCTGCTGCTGCTGCGAAGTCGCTTCAGTCGTATCCGACTCTGTGCGACCCCATAGACGGCAGCCTACCAGGCTCCCCCCTTCCCGTGTCTCCTTATCCTAGGACCTCTGGCAGGTGTGTCTTTGTGTGTTAGGGACTCTGGTCCCATCCGGCTACAGACTTCAGTTCCTCTGGATAGCTGCCTTCCCTGCATCTCCTAGTCAGTTGGGGCACATGGCAGGAACTATTTTCTCAGTTACCGCAAAGCGTTAAGTAAGTCCTAGAGCCTAAGAGGCATAATTGTGAAGTCAGTGAGAACCGAAACTCCAGGGCAGTGAGATAGAGGTGACAGTGACTTTAAATGATGCTGGAAAGTGCTTCGTCACAGCTATGCTGGAAGCCAACAAATAACTAATTGAGCCATCACTCTGTTAACAGGCAAAAGGCATCAATTTTCATTTACTCATCCCTGTGCTGCCTCGCATTTAGAAACTCCCTGCAAACGCACATACTTAAGAGTGTACGGAAAATAAAACAAAAAAGCCAGGAAACTGAACATGTTGCTAGTCCTCTAGGGTCTTCTAAACCGCACAGCTTACAAGGCACACTGTTGCCAGTGTACCATTATGTTCATTGCCACCTTCTCTTCTCACGGCCCCATTAAGTATGTGGGGAAGCCCTACTCTCTGCAAACTTTGACAGGCAGACATTCATAGGGCCTCCCGTGATGATTCCAGATTCTAGATGCAGAAAAGAGTTTTCTGTCAGCAGAATTCATTTACATTCCAACTGACAAGGTTTCGGTCTCAGAGTCTTTGTTTTATGCTATGGTGTCTGTTCAAATTAACAGTAAGCTCAGTTGTGCTCTTCTGACCAAGGGTCACATTCTCATCTGGTGACTTGCTCTGGGCGGGTGCAAATTGCATTATAACAAAGGCCACGGCTGTTAACTTGCTTTTACAAGAGAATATCGGAATCTCCTTTATGCATAAAACCATTGATGTGTACATTAATTTTACTTCATTGGCAGCCAGATCTACCTTTTTTTCCCCTTATTGTGGAGTGAAATATTCTATACAAAAGTGTGGGGCTCTTATGAACTGAATATCTTATGTGATTTCTTTAAAAGATAATTCCCAGTATGACTTGGGAATTACTGTGGCTTCAGTTCAAGTGAACTGAAGGGCTTTGATTCTGTCTTGTGAGCTAATGACTCTATAAGATTCCATGCGAGAGTGTTAGTTGCTCAGTCATATCCTACTCTTTGTGACCCCATGGACTGTAGCCCACCAGGCTCCTCTGTCCATGGAACTCTCCAGGCAAGATGGTATCATAGTTTGTGCTGGCATGTTAAGAGTGAGTCTCTGCATTCGAGGCAGATGTGTGTCAGGGAAATACCTATGGCCCTCATGGTGGGGAAGTGGGATTGGATAGATAGACATGTGAATAAATCAATGGCCTATGCAATCACTGATGTTTGTGAGACTTTAAGTCCTTCCAATGACAAAACCTACTATGAGGCTCAAATGTATAAATTGATCCATTTTAAAAAGGCAAAATTATCTAAAAATTAGCAAAATAAAATTCTCAAGTTTAAAAAACTGATTTGTAATTAAAAAAACCCTTAGGCCTAGAAACTTGTAGAATTTTAAAGTTCAAAGAAAATCATTTTCTAAATGATTTACTTTTGAGAGTTTTATTTTTTTAATTCAATACAATCCTATGCTGAAACATGTGAAAAAGTGAAAGTCAGGTCCAACTCTTTGTGACCCCACCAGGATTCTCCGACCATGGAATTCTCCAGGCAAGAATATTGGAGTGGGTAGCCATCCCTTCTCCAGGGGATCTTCTTGACACAGGGACCAAACTCGGGTCTCTTGCATTGCAGGCAGATTCTTTACCATCTGAACCACCAGGGAAGCCCATGCTGAAACGTATCATAGTGGCCAAATTTGCAAATGGGATATTTTGTTTGGTAGGGACCAGCTTCTGTCTACATATGGACTGATCTCTCCATCAACTAGGATGGATATAGTTATAGCTATATCATATCTAGAGTAAAGCTCATGGTTCAGAAGGAACTACTCTCTTGTTCACGAAAAAAAAAAAATGTAGTCACTCAGTCATGTCTGAATCTTTGCAACCCCGTGGACTCTAGCCTGTCAGACTTCTCTGTCCACAGCAAAAATGTGGGAGTGGATCGCTGTTCCCTTCTCCAGGGACCTTCTCAACCTAGGGATTGAATCCAGGTGTCCTGCATTGCAGATAGATTCTTTACCATCTGAGTCACCAGGGAAGACTTCTCCTGCTCATGGCCATTAGTAAATGAGTCTCTTTGCTTGAGTTTCACAAATTTTTCAGCTCACATCAGGGAAACCCAGTCATTAAATCCTATGTTCACATGGTAACTTTGGTGAAAAAGCAGACACCATTTTCCTCATCTATCAATACATGGGGAAAAAACTAGGCCACATACTCTCAAACCATTTGAGTTGAGTGGGGTGGCCGTGGCATTTGATGAATGGTGAACAACAGTCATGTGTTCCATCTGTGTGCTGTGAAGACGCTGTTGTGCTTTTCCTTCCTTTCCTCGTGTAGTAGCTGGTTGCACACGATGGGGCCATAAGGGTCGCAGTGCTGCGAAACTGAAGGAATTTTGTTGCCTCTGGGACTGAGTGGGAGAGCCACCTTTGCCAGCCAGCTATACCATCTTGGGCTATTAGATGAATGAGAAATATTAGTTTCCTATTCTGTTTGAATTATTATGTCTTGGAATGTGTCCTATGTATTATACCAGACATTTTTATACCTATTTTCTCACTTAATCTTCAGATAGTTATGAACATAAATATTATTCCCGGTTTCTGAATGACTAGAGATTGACGGTTGTTATAGGGCAACTAAGTATCAGCACTAGCATCTTAATTTGTTATTGCTCATAACAGTTTTGACACCCTAACCTTTTGGAATTAAAATCTGAAAATTCCCCTAAGTTTGTAATTAGAATCCTATATAATGTTTATTGTTTAAAACTTTCATAAACTACTGACTGGGTTTACTAAGTGTTTTGCTAAGTGACTTCCTTTAACAGAAATTAATAAATTTAAAAAATCTCCAGTCAATCATACTACCTTAAGAAGTTCTTAATTTATATAGTCTACAAACAAGTGTCTTTATATTCCGCAGAATTTTCAAAATGTTTGACTGTGGCCATTAAATGGCATATTTTAACTAAATTTCTTTTGTTCTAGTATTTCCCAAACTCTGTAATCATGAAACTAGCAGATTTGGTCAAGCTGGAGCCATGAGAATGAGAATCTATTTCTACAGATCATCAGGAGATTGAATGCTCCAAGATAGACAAATAGGCCTTTTTGTTTTTAAAGGATTTGTTTGGTGCACACGCTTATATCACTTTATATTAGATGTTATGTTAGATTTCTGCAGTAGTTGCCCACCTAATTGAGAGGGTAGCAGGCAGGAAGGCTAGGAATCTCCAAAGGGAGGAAATAGGCTGTGATTGTCAAGCTTTTTATCTCTCTCTTAAGTGGTAGGAGGAAACAAACTACAAGTGTCAGATTTTTTCCTTCTCTATACAAATTTAAAAGGTTTCTCTTAAAATTTTGTATTGCCTTGATGACACCTGACTCCACCTGAACTTAACTTTTCTCAAACCTTGAGCTAACCAATGAACTTTTCCAATGGAAATGGTTTTCTTAAACTATGTTAATGAACTATGTATCTACCCTAGACTCTGTCTTTCTTCAAGTCAGTTCACTTAAGACTCAGAACCCATAGTTCAGTTCAGTTCAGTCGCTCAGTCGTGTCCAACTCTTTGCGTCCCCATGAACTGCAGCATGCCAGGCCTCCTTGTCTATCACCAACTCCCAGAGTCCACCCAAACCCATGTCCATTGAGTCAGTGATGCTATCCAACCATCTCATCCTCTGTCATCCCCTTCTCCTCCTGCCCTCAATCTTTCCCAGCATCAGTCTTTTCCAATGAGTCAGCTCTTCGCATGAGGTGGCCAAAGTATTGGAGTTTCAGCTTCAGCATCAGTCCTTCCAGTGAACACCCAGCACTGATCTCCTTTAGGATGGACTGGTTGGATCTCCTTGCAGTCCAAGGGACTCTCAAGAGTCTTCTCCAACATCACAGTTCAAAACCATCAATTCTTCAGTGCTCAGCTTTCTTCACCGTCCAACTTTCACATCCATACTTGACCCATAAGGGCTCAAAAAATCAGTATGTTTTACTCATACATTGTTCTCCTAATCTATGTTAACAAAACTATATATTTACTTGGAAGCCTGCCTTTCTTCAAGATTCATGTCAATCATTTTATGGCCCAAGATGACTCCCCTGGTGCCAGTGTTATCTGAAAACACATGCTGTGGGTGAGGGGACTGGTGCCACTCTGAGTTTTGAGACATCTCCCTTCTCTAATTAACAGCTTGCTGATAAAGAAAGTGAAGTCACTCGGTTGTGTCCCATTCTTTTTGACCCCATGGACTGTACCCTACCTACCAGGCTCCTCCATCCATGGGATTTTCCAGGCAAGAATACTGGAGAGGGTTGCCATTTCCTTCTCCAGGGGATCGTCCCGACCCAGGGATTGAACCCGGGTCTCCCACGTTGTAGGCAGACGCTTTACCGTCTGAGCCACCAGAGAAGTCCAATAGGTATATAACATACTGCTAAAGCCTATCAGAGGGGCACTGTTTCTGCCCCCTTCTGATGTCTATGTCAGAAGCTTTCTCTATCTCTTTTATACTTTAATAAAACTTTATTATACAAAAGCTCTTAGTGATCAAGCCTCATCACTGGCCTTGGATTGAATTCCTCTCCTCCAGAGGCCAAGAATCCTGGTGTCTTTCACAGCTCAGCAACAACTTTTCATAATGACAATTTTATCTTCTAATCACAAGACATTTTTGCTATGGGGAAAATCTTCCTCTTCATCTCTAATTCCCTATAGTCCAGTGAGCTGACCTTCCCTGGTACTCCAGCCTCTACAGGTCTCATGAGTTTGTGGTTGGGTTGAGGGCTCATGAACTAAGTCTAGCTAATAAGTGTTTCCCATCCCATTAGCTATGGTGACTGGCTCAGCAAGAGCCCACAATCTTGGTTGATCCAGCTGTACACAACCTGGGACTTTGTTGTAACTACTGGGAGGTGCCAGCTCTCCCTTTCTGCCAGACTATAAGCCTGGGGCCTACCATGTGAAGAGTGATTGCCTGCGAGCAGTTGGCTCAGAGGAAATGGGAATAAAAGATAACTAGAGAGAGACTAAGCCCTGATGGCAATAACTGCACCCTTGTTTGCAGCCAAGGTGATCCCTTAGCCATGTTGAATTGGATTCTTAGAACTTTGGAATGAAATGGTCTTGTTCAGTAAACACACTTAAAATCTGAAAAGAATATAAGCAAATGCTGTGTACATAATTTTATTTCATATACCAAAATCATATTTTTAAGTGCTTATCATAAATATTTTAATTCCTACAAAATAACTTCCTCAAAGGAGATGGAAGGATTTACAAAAGCTAGAAATAGTCCAATAGGATTTCTTTAGATAATTTTTCATAGAAACTCTTGACTCGGCCCATCTCTAATCATCAGGGAGTTGAGTGTCTTCTCTAGAACTATTTTATCTCTGATTTTACCTGCATTTTAAAAATGTGTATCACATGTGTATAACCCACAATTCTGCATCTGTTGATTTGGGCAGTGGCAATATTTAAATGTCTCTATAAAAATGCAGATACTATGAAATATTTTTGTCAAAATAAGTTTATAATAGATTCATAGAAATATCTACACAGATTAACATTGCACATTTTCATATGCCTGGTTGAACTGCAACATCCTGCACATCACTGAAGAAATGAAAAGAAAACCAGCCCCTTCTGGATGTTTCAAAATGCTTAATAGTTTTAAGCCAGCTTCATTTTATTCAAGTAAAAAAGTTGACTGCAGGCATGAATTTCATATTTTTTTTAACCACTCAAGATTTAGGAAACCATAGAGAAATCAGCATTGCAACACTGCATATTTCACTTCATAAACAAAGATGCATTTATAAAAGATAGAATATTTTATAAGCCTAATTGCTATGAAAATATAATATTTAAAAAAAATAACATTAAATAAACACTAGGTACACTCTTAAAATCTTTTTAGGATCAGTTCAATTCAGTCGCTCAGTCATGTCAGACACTTTGTGACCCCATGAATTGCAGCACACCAGGCCTCCCTATCCATCGCTAACTCCCAGAGTTTAAGCAAACCCATGCCCATCCAGTCAGTGATGCCATCCAGCCATCTTATCCTCTGTTGTCCCCTTCTCCTTCTGCCTTCAATCTTTCCCAGCATCAGGGTCTTTTCCAATGAGTCAGCTCTTCACATCAAGTGGCCAAAGTATTTGAGTTTAAGCTTCAGCATCAGTCCTTCCAATGAACACCGAGGACTGATCTCCTTTAGGATGGACTGGTTGGATCTCCTTGCAGTCCAAGGGACTCTCAAGAGTCGTCTCCAACACCACAGTTCAAAAGCATCAAACCTTCAGCACTCAGCTTTCTTCACAGTCCAACTCTCACATCCATACATGACTACTGGAAAAACCATAGCCTTGAGTAGACGGACCTTTGTTGACAAAGTAATGTCTCTGCTTTTTAATATGCTGTCTAGGTTGGTCATATCTTTCCTTCCAAGGAGTAAGCATCTTTTAATTTCATGGCTGCAGTCACCATCTGCAGTGATTTTGGAGCCAAAAATAATAAAGTCTGACACTGTTTCCAATGTTGCCCCATCTATTTCCCATGAAGTGATGGGTTCAGATGCCATGATCTTAGTTTTCTGAACGTTGAGCTTTAAGCCAACTTTTTCACTCTCCTCTTTTACTTTCATCAAGAGGATCTTTAGTTCCTCCTCACTTTTTGCCATAAGGATGGTGTCATCTGCATATCTGAGGTTATTGATATTTCTGCCGGCAATCTTGATGCTAGCTTGTGTTTCTTCCAGCCCAGTGTTTCTCATGATGTACTCTGCATATATGTTAAATAAGCAGGGTGACAATATACAGCCTTGACGTACTCCTTTTCCTATTTGGAACCAGTCTGTTGTTCCATGTCCAGTTCTAACTGTTGATTCCTGATCTGCATATAGGTTTCTCAAGAGGCAGGTCAAGTGGTCTGGTATGCCCATCTCTTTCTGAATTTTCCACAGTTTATTGTGACCCACACAGTCAAAGGCTTTGGCATAGTCAATAAAGCAGAAATAGATGTTTTTCTGGAACTCTCTTGCTTTTTTGATGATCCGTTGGATGTTGGCAATTTGCTCTCTGGTTCCTCTGCCTTTTCTAAAACCAGCTTGAACATCTGGAAGTTCATGGTTCACGTATTGCTGAAGCCTGGCTTGGAGAATTTTGAGCATCACTTTACTAGCGTGTGAGATGAGTGCAATTGTGCGGTAGTTTCAGCATTCTTTGGTATTGCCTTTCCTTGGGATTGGAATGAAAACTGACTTTTTCCAGTCCTGTGACCACTGCTGAGTTTACCATATTTGCTGGCATATTGAGTGCAGCACTTTCACAGTGTCATCTTTCAGGATTTGAAATAGCTCAACTGGAATTTCATCACCTCCACTAGCTTTGTTAGTAGTGATGCTTTCTTAGGCCCACTTGACTTCACATTCCAGGATGTCTGGCTCTAGGTGAGTGATCACACCATCATGATTATCTGGGTCATGAAGATCTTTTTTGTACAGTTCCCCTGTAATGAATTGAATAATATTTTCCACATAGGATCTAAAGAATATAGCTCAGTACTCAAAATATACATATTATTACTGATGAAATTTGTGTTCCTGTCACTCTGCCAGTTGATTTTCATGCCATTTCACTACCATGTATGATAGGTAATAACTTTATACATGTGGAAAGTGGAGCTTGGCATGACTAAGAATATACCCAGTAAAAGGTAGACCTGGATTGACAGTCACCACCACACCCCTTCTAACATATCTTCTGTCATCCCACTTCTTCGCTGTTCCTCTCAGTTTTGTAGTGAATTTATTTGATAACAAGGACTTCAATCCTTGTCCAAGTTATTACTTTTATAATTCCCCAAATTAACATCAAGACCCATGTTGCTTAGACCCTATCCTAACCTCTTCCATTTTGCTACTATATATTACAATAAATCCTTCCAGATCTAAACATGACATTCTGCCATATGAAGGGATGTCTTCATGTAAAGCATAGCTGAATTATTTCACCATGTTCTTGCTGATAACCAATAACATTAAAAATCTTCTCTGGGATTTAGGTCTTGTTGATAGTTGAAGTTTACTCTTCCCTGGGATCCTTTGAAAATTTCTGTAATCCAACACTGTCAACTGAAACAAAGTTTAAAGCAGTATAGTAGACAAAAATGATACATCTCAGTCTCTTAAAACAACTACTTAAGACGGTATACGTAAATTAACGAAGGGAATATAAGATTTTCAAAATCAGTGTTTTTAATATGTAGCAAAGTTTGACCTATGAAAAAAAGATCAATTGAATTATTACTTCATCTTAATAAGGATGGTTTGATAATTAATAAATCAGAGAGTGGGCTTCCCTAGTGGCTCAGATTGTAAGGAATCTGCCTGCAGTGCAGGAGACCTGGGTTCAGTCCCTGAGTCAGGAAGATCCCCTGGAGAAGGGAATAGCTACCCACTCCAGTATTCTTGCCTGGAGAATCCCATGGGCATAGGAGTTTGGCAGATTACAGTCCATGGGGTCACAAAGAGTCAAACAGGACTGAGCAACTAAGCATGCACACATAGATACAACCTATTAAAAATGAAATTCCAAGGTTGACACCTATTAGTTCCTCAGTAACATTCATTCAAAGTTTTGAATAGATTACCATGTATTATGACATGTCTTTTTCTAATGTTCATCTTTGAAATGCAACTAGCACCCAAAATGAGCATGCTCAGCCTTGGTATAAATTTTTACTCTCTAACACTAGTTAGAGTTGTGTGTGTGTGTTCCAATTTGTTTAGGTAATTTCTTGGCATAGGGATAAATTTCTCCCAGGCAACTATTTGTAGAAATTTCATGAAAGAAGAGGAAGAGGCTGGTAATTTGGATAGGTGCTTATTATACGATTAGAGAAAGGAGATTCTTTCTAAAATAGTGTTATTCAGTATTTTTAGATGAAGAGGGAAAGTGAAGAGAGGAACAAAGGAGTAAGAGAGAAGAGAGGTTTCTGAGTTAGGAGCTTTTACTTATCTGTCATTGAGGAGGACACAGCAACCCACTCCAGTATTCTTACCTGGAGAAACCCATGGACAGAGCAGCATGACTGGCTACAGTCTATGGGATGACAAAGAGTTGGACATGACTGAAGCAACTTAGCACTTGCGCATGCACATACCTGTTATTAAGAAGTAAAGCAAAGCAAGCTTTGTAAATAGTCATTGTCACTACCCCCTTAGTTTCCACTGGGACCAAATAAATGCATATAAGGCATTCAGAATGGAATGTTCCTTTAGGAACAAACACTCATCCATAGAAGAGCAGCAGGGTGACACCGCATCCGAAAATGCATTTTACATCAGGATAACTGGTCATTCTAGTTCTTTTATTTTTGTTACAAGTAGAATCTCTAGATTTAGACTGTATTCCATAAAGGTTTAATTTAGTGTAAATTATTATTGCCTTTTATAATGAGTCATTTATAAAATAGAAATAAATCATATTGAAACCTATGGTGGTAAATTTTATCTATGATTTTAAACTTAAATTTAGGGAGAGCCAATGCCAGTATTGTTCTGAGAGTCTTTATTTTTCCTTTTAGTTAGGATGTAATGGCAACTCCCATTGTCATTTAGAATTTATGAATATCTCATGTTTCCCTCATATTTCTTCTGTTTGATATGAATCTCCTAATACACATTTGCAAAAAATCCAGTTAAACTCTGAGATTCTCGTATTGTCCAATCTTAAGCTTTGGTTTTCTCCTCAAATTGGGAGCAGGAAAATTTGAGGTAAGAAATAGATGGAAAGGACACAAAAAATACTATTTGTATCTTTGACAATTTGTTATGATTACCTATAAAACAGTTTTTGAAAGGTCATAGGGGTCCTACTTCTACTTTCTTCTCAGAGCTTCCCTCAAAATTTAGAGGGGGTGATATGATACCCTTTCCCCACCCCCCTAAATTTAGAAAACTCTGCTGTACATTCACAATGATGACTTTTTCTATAATCAGATATTCTTCAATAATAATCATTCACAGAAAACTATAAATTTTTATTCAGTTCAGTCGCTCAGTCATGTCCAACTCTTTGTGACCCCACGGACTGCAGCACGCCAGTCTTCCCTGTCCATCACCAACTCCCGGAGCTTGCTCAAACTCATGTCCATCGAGTCAGTGATGCCATCCAACCATCTCATCCTCTGTAGTCCCCTTCTCCTCCTGCCTTCAATCTTTCCCAGCATCAGGGTCTTTTCCAATGAGTCAGTTCTTCGCATCAGGTGGCCAAAGTATTGGAGCTTCAGCTCTGCATCAGTCCTTCCAATGAATATTCAGGACTGATTTCCTTTAGGATTGACTGGTTTGATGTCCCTGAAGTCCAAGGGACTCTTAAGAGTCTTCTGAGTTATTCCACAATTAAACAGTATGTAAACATTTGCCAAATGAAAGAAATGAAGAATTTGCCATCAGGAAAAAGCAGTTTATTTGTCTAAATATTAAACATTATTGACAAAAATAATACCTCTCTTCTATATTATTCTAAGATGAACAAAATCAAAATTAGTGTAGCTCATTCCTTTGCATCCTGAGGAGAGTGGACTTTGAATATGCAGCTATATTATAGTTTGAAAAGATTTGTTTAATTAAAATAGATTTAAAATTAAGAGTATATTCTGTTTTTTTAATCAGTACCTCTACTGTATTTTTGTCATTTTTTTAAACTTTTAACTTTATATTGGAGTATAGCCAATTAACAATGTTGCAATAGTTTCAGGTGGACAGCAAAGGGACTCAGCCAACTATATACTGTTTTGTAATGCATGAAGAATCACCCTGATGCTAAAAATAAAGTTGAAAATTCTCAAGCAAAGCATCAGAAAGATGTACAGCTCTTTGTTTTCTGACCATGCCATAAATATATTCATTTAGAAGTTCCTGCAGTCTATAGAATTATCTTTTAAAAATGAAGTCCCTGAGACCCATAACCATCACCTCTGCTTGTACAGTAGCCAGGAAATGCATATCACTGTTTCACTGGGGATTCATGAAAGCATATCTACACTGTTTAAGAAAGCAGAGGAGGAAAATTTCCTGTCAAATTTCATTGATGTCTTGTCCAAAATCATCTGTTGCTGGCAAAAATGAGATACTATGAGAATGATCTGCAACAACAGTTGAAGCACCTATTGCTCTAAAAAAATGTCTAATATTACATTAGTGATATGTAAGATTTATAAATCAATTTTAGATAATTTTCACTTTCATCTTAATTGTCAGTCTCATAAGTTTGGCTACTTTGCCCTTGATATTTTAACAAGTCATTAATTAAACTCTCAGGCTATTTTTCTTATTTATTAGCTAAATGGTAAAACTAGGTGGAGACTTGTAGCTATCAGAATGATTTCCAATCTATTTTCACTCACTACTGCTACTCTATAAATCTGATGGCTGTGGCATGTTCATGATATAAGACATTAGTTATTAAAACCTGGTGTCTGAGCTATTATTTATGAAATCTTATTATCTAGACATTGAATTAATAATGTTTCTCCAAAAGTAATCTTAAAATTGGACTATCTAGAATGGAAATGAAGAAAAATTCATAGTTATTGAAGATTTTTTAAAAAAGAATTTGCCAACAAGTTAATCACAGCCTTAAGGATAATTTAACTGAAGAGTATAATAGAGGACATTAGCATTGCTTTTTGTGTCAACTGAAAAAAAAGTACAACCTAAAAGTTGAGAATTATGTTTTATTAAGTTGACATACTGAGGACTTAAGCCTGGGACACAGTCTCTAGATAGCTCTGAGGAAAGTGAAAGTGAAAGTTAGTCGCTCAGTCGTGTCCGACTCTTTGTGACCCCATGGATTGTAGCCCACCAGGTTCCTCTGTCCATGGAATTCTCCAGGCAAGAATACTGGAGTGGGTTGTCATTTCCTTCTCTAGAGGATCTTCCCAACCCAGGGATTGAACGTAGGTCTCCTGCATTGCAGGCAGACTGTTTACCGACTGAACCACCAGGGAAGCTCTGAGGACCACTCCAAAGAGGTAAGGGAGGAGCCAAAGTATATAGGAATTTTGTCAACACACACACACAAACACCAGATATTTGAACATCAAGGATTACTGTAAATTAGAGAAAAAAATGGACTTCTCTGGTTAAATGAATTTAGGGTTTTTCTATTTATGGGGATATGCAAATGAAATCATTTCTTCCATATGCACCTTAAACATATAGGATCAGTATCCTGTTTTTCTTCATCCTGAGTCCCCTTAAAATGCACAGTTGGGGACGGCTGCAGTAGTTGATGGCTTGTTGGCTGCAACACCTTTGTTTACTGATATGGCAAGTGACAGTCTTTGTCCACATGTGCATTTATATGCTGAGTAAGAGAAAATTTGTGGACATTATTAAATGACTTTTATTCATGAAATTATTCAACACATAAGGAAAAAGAGAAATGAAGATGATGTATTCGATACTACTAGGAATCAGAGGACTTGGATTTTAGTTATTTTGCAGACATTTACTGCCTCAGTACCCTACTTTCAAGGTTCACAGTTGCCACTATAAAGCCTATTGATGTTTGTGAATGCATCAGTTCCAGTGGCCCTAAGCTCTTGTGCTAAACACCTGTGCCATGTTCTTGCTTCTGAACCATAGCTTGTTGCAACCAACCACAGTTATGTTAACATGAGTTAACAGAGAAAAAATTATGGCCACTTCAAAACTACAGCCACCTAGTGCAGTTAAAATGTTCAGAGTAAAATCTCATCTAGGACAGTGAGACAGAGTCTTAAGACTGTGGGCTTCAGAAGCAGTGACTCAAATCCCAGCCTGACTTCCTTCAAACTAAGTAAACCTGGGAGTCTGAGAGCCTCTATTTTCTCTTTGAGGAGGAGGTATGGTCATGTAAAAATTAAAAACAAATAATGACTGGTGGTTATTATGTGCCAGCTCTATGCTAGGTTCTTCCTCTATAGAGTACCTAGCCCAGAGGACTACTGGGAAGAGTTAAATGAGATAATGAACACAGGACAGAGGAACAGTTCATAAATAATTGTTACCTTTTCTACTACTGTTACTATCATAGCTGGTGGTGTTCCCTTCCCCTCTTTCTCTAGATAATAGCTCAAATCTGAAATGGCCAGATAAAACACAGGATACCCAGTGAATACAAACTTCAAATAAACAACAAACTTTTAAGTGTAAGTTGTTGTTCAGTTGCTCAGTTGTGTCTGACCCCATGGACTGCAGCATGCCAGCCTTTCCTGTATTCACCATCTCCCAGAGTTTGCTCAAACTCATGTCCATTGAGTCAGTGATGCCATCCAACCATCTCATCCTCGGTCATCCCCTTCTCCTGCCTTCAGTCTTTCCCAGCATCAGGGTCTTTTCCAATGACTCAGTTCTTCACATCAGGTGGCCAAAGTACTGAAGCTTCAGCTGGAATATGGAATATGATTGCATCGAATATTACTTATCCTGAAGTATTTTTGAAATTCAACTTTGAGTAATTTGTGTTTTTAGTCGTTAATCTGAGAATGCATGTGTACCTGTGTGCCAAATTGCTTCAATCGTATCTGACTCTGCGACTCTTATGAACTGTAGCCTGCCAGGCTCCTCTGTCCATGGGATATTCCAGGTAAGAATACTGGAGTAGGTTGCCATGCCCTCCTCCAGGGGATCTTCCCCACCTGAATGGAAACCGCGTCTCTTCCATCTCCTGCATTGGCAGGTGGGTTCTTTACTACTAGCACCACCTGGGAAGCCAATCAGACAGTACTTCTCAAATATATATATATATTATCCTAGTGGTAAAGATTGGGGAGCTTCAATATAATTTAGTCATCAGTATAAAAAACATTTCAGCACTCTCCCTAAGCTTAGGAGGGACAGAGGACACCTCTGGATCTCCAGGGGAGAATTCAGCAATGTATCTCATTTAGTTTTGGCTGTTCCATTCACAATGTATCTTGTAGGCTAATGGAACATCTTTTAAAAAATATGGACTCTATTCCTGGTTTTCTGGTTTACTATTTTAATGCAGTGTGGTTTTGTTCAGATCACTATGCATAAATAAGTAACAAAAACAATAAAGGTTTTTAAATAACTGTGTTCTGAACTCATCAAACATTTCAAAGGAATTTTCAACTATTTGTATGGAAATCTCAAATATTTTGCCAAATATAAAATTCTTGATTATAAAATTTCTCTATTTTAAGGAAACTTAAATCTTCTGCCTCTTTCTAATCTATTATCTTGAAACATAAGAATGACATTTATATCAAATTTATTTTTAATGTTCTTAAGAGATTGAGTCTTTGTCCATCCTCAATGTCTTATTATTTCTAAATTATATATATGTATATATTATAATTTATATATTGCAAAAAAAGTGTTTCATTCGCAGAGTACTGGCATAAAACACCAGGAAAGGATTCTGACTTTCACACTTGAGAGACATTTCTGCCCCTCCTCCCAATCACACATTCATCTAAAGATATGACAGGCCTCACACACCATTTGGAAGTTATTCTCCAAAATGTCAGGGTTGAACATTAACATCATGTGTTTTTATCTGCACAATCACCCCTTTGAGCATGAATATTAGTCTAGTTAGGCACTTTGCAATGTTATTTATTATTATGAGGTTGCTGTTTTAATATTGCATTAATTTGCCAGCCAGTTATAAATCAAATGAAAATACTTTCTCTTCTAAATAAGGGCAAACTTCTATATTCTGCTTAACTTTTGACAATATAACATTTACCATTATCATCCCACGCTCCTCTTTTGGAAATTAGTAACATTTGCAGCATTCTCAAATCAATTCCATCTTTATTCATTTGCATGAGGGCAAAATCATGAAGTGAGTTAAGCTGGTCTCTCGTGACACCCTCCCACATGTCCATGACTGAGTTTCTCCTCCTTGACACCTTCCCAAACATTTGTGGGAAGAATGAACACATGAAAATTGAAGCAATTAGATGGCCAGTATAGAGACTGCAGGTTTCAAAGTGACTGACTATACACAGTCTTTATTCCTTTGCTAAAATAACTGTCCAGGATGGACTGAGGGAAAGGGTCACATATCCATCACTGCAACAGCTTCTGTCACCTCTAAAAACTGGTAGGAGGGAACAGTTCTCCAAACACTGTGCTTGTGTTTAGATTTTTTTTCTTTAATTTCTTTCCTGCTATGTGAAGAAATCTCAAAGCAGCCATGATTATTGTCCTGACATTTGTTTGTTATTTTGTGGTTCATAAAAACTTTTACGAATCATTTTGAAAAAATTATTAGCTAAAGATCAAGAAAAACTCCCCTCTTGCTGTGAGAGCCTGAAATAAACTTTTATTTGCTTTGCTTTTAAATTTGTTTTAAATAAGACAGAAAATGAGAGACTCAAGACCCCAAGGGACAT
This sequence comes from Giraffa tippelskirchi, assembly GCF_054371585.1. Classification (NCBI taxonomy): domain Eukaryota; kingdom Metazoa; phylum Chordata; class Mammalia; order Artiodactyla; family Giraffidae; genus Giraffa; species Giraffa tippelskirchi. The sequence continues at coordinate 123,561,524 of NC_137276.1, read as the reverse complement.
ACAGCAGTAAAAAGTGTGTTTTGAGGGGCCAAGATACTTATCTTCTCCCTAGGTAACATTAAGTATCAGATATTATCCTCCTCTCTCTTCTAGGATGGTATTGCCTTTGTTTCAAAAGGACAGTGAAAAGCTGTTCTTCACCCTTTCCTTTAGGGGGAAGAGGAAAATAATGGAACAAGAAGATTCTTTCATAGGTAGAATCTTTTTTTCTTTGACACCTGGTTAACATTTGCAAGGGTCAAGGTGGCAACACTTCATTTCTTGTATCCTAGGTAACTGGTAGTGATAATATTCAATTACGATTTTTCCCATTTGGGAGGTACTTCATGATGTCTCCTTTATTCTTTCATAAGAAAATGACAGTGGAGTGTCATACTCCATTTCTCAAGGCAAATAGGAAGTTAAAACTATTTGCAGAACATCTCAAAATTCCATTCTTTTCGTTTTAGTAGTGTATGAAATATCATTGGGTAGTAGAATGGCCCAGACTATGTAGAACTCTGCTCTAATACACGAATGATGTTTATCAATCCCCACTTGCCAAGATAGAGGAAACTTGTCACACAACAAATAGCTAAGGGGCAGTCAAAATAAATCTCCAAGAGCTTCACTGGACCTCAACACTCAAAGTATGGTTCCTGGACCAGCAATATCAACATCACCTAGAACTTACCTAACAAATTTCTACGTTTCTAATATTTTACTCCAGACCTACTGAATTAAAAACTGCTTTTTAAGAAGATCTCAGGTGATTGAGGGCTTCTCTGGTAGCTCAGCTGGTAAAGAATCTACCTGCGATGCAGGAGACCCCAGTTCAATTCCTGGGTCAGGAAGATCCTCTGGAGAAGGGATAGTATTCTTGCCTGGAGAATTCCATGGACAGAGGAACCTGGCGGCCTATAGTCCATGGGTTTGCAGAGTCGGACATGACTGAGCAACTTTCACAGGTGATTGGTGTGCATGTTAAACTTTGAGAAGTATTGCCTTCACACATAAAGAGAATAAACTAGTGGTACCATTGGGGAGAGGGTGATTAGGGACAAGATAGAGTTAGGGGTGAGTGTTGTTATTCAGTCACTAAGTTGTGTCTGCCTCTTTGTGACCCCCTGAACTGCAGCATACCAATCTCCTCTGTCCTTCACTATCTCCCAAAGTTTGCTTAAATTCATGTCTATTGAGTCAGTGATGCTCTCTAACCATCTCATCCTCTGCTGCCCCTTTCTCCTTTTGCTTTCAGTTTTTCCCATCATCAAGGTCTTTTCCAATGAGTCAACTCTGCAACAGGTGGCCAAAGTGTTGGAGCTTCAACATCAGTCCTTCCAATGGATATTCAAGGTTCATTTCCTTTAGGATTGACTGATATGATCTCCTTGCAATCCAAGAGAATCTCAAGAGTCTTCTCCAGCACCACAGTTTGAAAGCATTAATTCTTTGGTGCTCAGCCTTCTTTATGGTCCAGTTCTCACATCTGTAAATGACTGCTGAAAAAACTATAGCTTTAACTATATGGACCTTTTTTTGCCATGTGATGTCTCTGCTTTTTAATATGCTGTGTAGGTTTGTTATACCTTTCCTTCAAAGGAGCAAGAGTCTTTTAATTTCCTGGCTTAGTCACTGTCCACAGTGATTATGCAGCCCAAGAAAATAAAATCTGTTGCTGCTTCCACTTTATCCCTTCTATTTTCCATGAAGTGATGAGACTGGATGCCATGATCTTTGTTGTTGTTTTTTTTTTAACATTTCATTTTTCTTAATTTTGATGTTAGTTTTTTGAATGTTGAGTTCCAAGTCAGCTTTTTCACTCTTTTTCCATCCTCATCTAGAGGCTCTTTAGTTCCTCTTACTTTCTCCCATGAGAGCGGTATCATCTGCATATATGAGGTTGTCAATATTTCTCCCAGCAATCTTGATTCCTGCTTGTGATTCATCCAGCCTGGCATTTTGCATGATGTACTTTGTATGAAAAGTAAAAGTGAAAGTCGCACAGTCCTGTTCTATTCTTTTCTATCCCATGTACTGTAGCTTACCTGGCTCCTCTGTCCACGAAATTCTCCAGGCAAGAATACCGGAGTGGGTTGCCATTTTCTTCTCCAGGGGATCTTCCCAACCCAGGGATCAAACCAGTGTCTCCTGCATTGCAGGCAGATTCTTTACCAGCTGAGCCACTAGGGGAGCCTGGTACTTATAATAGTTTGTATAGTATACAAACTATATATACTTGTTTGTATACATATGTATATATATATACAAACTACTATACTTTGTATAGTAGTTAAATAAGTAGGGTAACAATATACAGCCTTGTCATACACCTTTCCCAATTTTGAACCAGTCCATTTTTCCATGTCTAGTTCAAACTGTTGTTTCTTGACCTGCATACAAGCTTCTCAAGAGGCAGGTAATGGGGTCTGGATTCCTATTTCTTTTAAGAATTTTCCAGTTTGTTGAGATCCACATAGTCAAAGGCTTTATGTAGTCAGTGAAGCAGAAGTAGATGTTTTTCTGGAATTCTCTTGCTCTTTCTATCATCCAACAAACGTTGGCAGTTTGATCTCTGATTCCTCTGCCTTTTCTAAACCCAGCTGTACACCTGGAATTTCTTGATTCATGTACTTCTAAAGCCTAGCTTGAAGGATTTTGAAAATAAACTTGCTAGTTTGTCAAATGAGCTCAATTGTGTACAGTAGTTCGAACATTTTTTTGACATTGCCCTTCTTTGGAAATGGAATGAAAATGGACCCTTTCCAGTCCTATGGCCACCTTTTTCAGTACTGAGTTTTCCAAATTTGCTGACATATTGAGTGTAGCACTTTATCGTTTAGGATTTGAAATAGCTCAGCTGGAATTCCATCACCTCCACCAGCTTTGTTTGTTGTAATGCTTCCTAAGGCCCACTTGACTTCACACTGCAGGATGGCTGGCTCTACGTGAGTGACCACATCATCGTGGTTATCCAGAAAATTAAGACCTTTCTAGTTCTTCTGTGTATTCTTACCACCTCTTCTTAATCTCTTCTGCTTCTTTAAGGTCCATACCGCTTCCATGTCCTTTATTGTGCCCATCTTTGCATGAAATGTTCTCTTGATATTTCCATTTTCTTGAAGAGATCTCCAGTCTTCCCCATTCTGTTGGTTTCCTCTAATTCTTTGCATTGTTCACTTAAGAAGGCCTTCTTATCTCTCCTTCCTATTTTCTGGAACTCTGCATTCAGTTGGGCATATCTCTCTCTTTCTGTCTTGCCTTTAATTACTCTCCTTTCATTAGCTATTTGTAAACCCTCCTCTGACAACCACTTTGCCTTCTTGAATTTTTCTTTGGGATGATTTTGGTCACTACTTCCCGTACAATAAAATGAAATTACCTATAAAGATAAATTGTATAGCACAGAGAATATAATTAGTATTTTTATAATACTTATAAATGAGATATAATCTCTAAAAATTGTGAATCACTATGTTATACACCTAGAAATTATATAATGTTGTAAATCAACTATACCTCAGTAAACAATAATAATAAAATGATGCTTGCTATAAAAAGGAAGTATCGTCTTAGCATAAACACAATATTTGATTAAAGCCTTGCAATAAACCCATGATGCAGATTGTTGCTATAATTCTTAGCATGGTTATGAGAAAACTAAGGCATTGAAATATTGTTAAAATAGCCTTAAATTCATCAAGAATATAGCCTTTAGTAGTGACACTAATGGGCTTCCTAAGTGGCCTATTGTGAAGGATCCACCTGCCAATGCAGGAGCCCCCAGGAGACACCAGTTCGATCCCTGGGTCAGGAAGACCCCCTGGAGAAAGAAATGGCAACCCACTCCAGTATTCTAGCCTGGAAAATTCCATGGACAGAGGAGCCTGGCAGACTATAATCCATGGGGTTGCAAAGAGTCACTACTGAAAGCGCATGTGCACATATGCACACACACACACACACTCTTACTCATACGCATTATACCATTAACAACATAACAATTAAGATAAAACATGGCCAGCAGTACAGCATACAAATGTCTGTCTCAAATCCTGACTCTGTAAAATATTCACCAAGGTGGTCAGTATCTCTGTTTCCTTTTTAAAAAGATAAATAAGAATTTGGAAAGACCTACCTCATTGTGTTAGAAGAGAGGGAAGATTAATGAATAAATTAAAATGCTTAGAATAATGCCTAGCATGTAGTACAAATTCCATATATGTTAGACAATACTGATATTAGGAGTAATAGTAATTATAGTAGTAACATTTTTTCCAATGCCAGCTACATATTTCATTTGATTCAGTCAGTGAAATAACCTTACTGTCCCCTATACCTTGTCAGAGAAGGACTAATATTATCCAGCTGAACTTGGGTCTGCTTCCGCAATGTGCAGCAAAGCCAATCTTTGATACTGGGTTGTGGTAAAGGACAGTACAGCATTTTCTGCAGGGTGGCAAACAAGAAGAAGCTCAAAAACCATCTCCCAGTGGCTTTCAGGGTAGGGTCTGGATGCTGTGTGATGAGCTTGTGAACACTTTTCCTGATGGGCTCTAATGAGATAACAGGGTGATGTTTTGAGGGATCTTAATCTTAACCTGGTTCCAACCAGTCTAGACCCAACCATGGACCATGAATCCCCTAGATGGACCCTAGATGACCATGCTTGTGGTCAGCATATAGTTTCCATCCTCTACGTTTTGAGATCAGCGGTGGATCTTAATTTCTGCAGAACAACTCAAAGATATGTATCAGATTGCTATCTATATCCCTTCAGGAGGAACCAGGGGTCCTGTGGCTGCTCTGTGGATAAACTGTTGTTTAAGCTATCATTTCTTTTCTTGCTTGACTGTGTTTCCTTTGTTTTTGCATTCCCTCACTTCTATAATTAGTAATTTTTTGAATCTTTTCTTTAAAGCTTGGATAAGGCCAAGCAAGAAGCTGGGACTGCAGAGGAACTTGTGCTTGGGAAGGCCTCACAGGGTCCTGCTAGATTTCACTAAGGAGTAATTTTGCCTAAAGTCACATCACTGGTGAATATTCAAGCCTTGGCTCCACATTAAATTGCACTGCTCTTAAAGTGAGAGCTTTAAGTTCAGGTCTTTTGAATTCAAGCCCTCTATTATTCCACCAAACTGCACTTCTCTCCAACCATGAATGAGAAGAATATTTTCAGCTGACAGATGACTCATTAATGCTATTTGATTCAGAATGCAATTATCAGCTTTCAGATTTGCATCTCTGATTTGCTCCAGGTCCTATTCCTTTCCTCTTTGCCTTGGCCCTAGAGAACACTCTGTCATTCTTCGCTTGCCTCGGTTTCAAATCAGTATCAAAATACTCTTAGAAGGTAATAGAATCCTGAGCTGAGAGTTCCAGCTTCCCTAGGATTCTTTTTTAATAAATAGCCTCTTATCATGTCTGTTTCATACCCTTTGAGGGAAATTTGCATTTTGATGGAGAACTTCTGAAGATGAAAAGCCTTAACCTACAGACTGACTATGTAATGGTAGTATATCAGGTACAAGAGGGCAGTGCCCTCCAGGGTAAAACACAATTAAAGAAGAATAAAAGTTTTTCCAGAGAGCTTCTGATCTCAGCCTGTAGGCAAATGATGTCCTGGATAAGAGCACACCTGCACAGTCTCTACTAGGCAGTGAAATAGAACATGATAATCTTCATGTATTAGGAGGTGGAAATTCTGATTCTTGATTTCATATCACCAGTGGTTTTAATAACTAAAAATTTATAAATTATCTACAATGGCCTATTAAATGAGAAAAATTACTCTCCACAGCAGTGTGGGTTTCAGCATAGATGGGCTTGAGCATGATGTGAGTGTATGATGGAGGATGTAATAGATACATTTACGCTTGCCCTTGAACAACACTATTTTGAACTAAGGTGGTGGTCACATTTATACATGGATTTTTTTCAAGAGTAAATGCTACAATGCTACACAAACCCTGAACCTCAGTTGAGAATCCTGATACAGTTCAATTCAGTCACTCAGTCATGTCCGACTCTTTACAAGCCCATGGACTTCAGCACACCAGGCATCCCTGTCCATCACCAACTCCCAGAGTCTGCTCAAACTCATGTCCATAGCATCGGTGATGCCATCCAACCATCTCATCCTCTATCGTCCCCTTCTCCTCCTGCCTTCAATCTTTCCCAGCATCAGAGTCTTTTCCAAAGAGTCAGTTCTTCACATCATGTGGCCAAAGTATTGGAATTTCAGCTTCAGTATCAGTCTTTCCAATGAATATTCAGGACTGATTTCCTTTAGGATTGACTGGTTTGATCTCCTTGCAGCCAAAGGGACTCTCAAGAGCCCTCTCCAATACCACAGGTCAAAAGCATCAATTCTTCAGTGCTCAGCTTTCTTTATAGTCCAACTCTCACATCCATACTTGACACTGGAAAAACCATAGCTTTGACTAGATGGACATTTGTTGGTAAAGTAATGTCTCTGCTTTTTAATATGCTGTCTAGGTTGGTCATAACTTTCCTTCCAAGGAGCAAGCATCTTTTAATTTCATGGCTGCAGTCACCATCTGCAGTGGTTTTGGAGCCCCCAAAAATAAAGTTTCTCACTGCTTCCATTGTTTCCCCATCTATTTATCATGAAGAGATGGGACCGGATGCCATGATCTTAAGCCAGCTTTTTCACTTTCCTCTTTACTTCCAACAAGAGGCTCTTTACTTCTTTGCTTTCTGCCATAAGGGTGGTATCATCTGCGTATCTGAGGTTATTGATATTTCTCCCAGCAATCTTGATTGCAGCTTGTGCTTCATCCAGCTCTTTTGCATGATGTACTCTGCATAGAAGTTAAATAAACAGGGTGACAATATACAGCCTTGACATACTCCTTTCCCAATTTGGAACCAGACTGTTGTTCCATGTCCCGTTCTAACAGTTGCTTCTTGACCTGCATACAGATTTCTCAGGAGGCAGATCAGATGGTCTGGTATTCTCATCTCTTTCATAATTTTCCACAGTTTGTTGTGGTCCACACAGTAAAAGTCTTCGGCATGTGTAGTCAATAAAGCAAAAGTAGATGTTTTTCTGGAACTCTTTTGCTGTTTTGATGATCCAACAGATGTTGGCAACTTGATCTCTGGTTCCTCTGCCCTTTCTAAATCCAGCTCAAACATCTGGAAGTTCACATTTCACATACTATTGAAGCCTGACTTGGAGAATTTTGAGCATTAATTTGCTAGTGTGTGAGATGAGTGCAATTCTGCACTAGTTCGAACATTCTTTGGCATTCCCTTTCTTGGGAATTGGAATGAAAACTGACCTTTTCCAGTCCTGTGGCCACTGCTGAGTTTTCCAGATTTGCTGACATATTGAGTGCAGCACTTTCACACATCATCTTTTAGGATTTGAAATAGCTCAACTGAAATTCAGTTTTGTTCGTAATGATGCTTCTTAAGGCCCACTTGACTTCACATTCCAGGATGTCTGGCAATAGGTGAGTGATCATACAATCGTGATTATCTGGGTCATGAAGATGTTTTTTGTATAGTTCTTCTGTGTATTCTTGCCACCTCTTCTTAATATGTTCTGTTAGGTCCATAACATTTCTGTCCTTTATTGAGCCCATGTTTGCATGAAATGTTCCCTTGGTATCTCTAATTTTCTTGAAGAGATCTCTAGTTTTTCCCATTCTATTGTTTTTATCTATTGTCTTTGCATTGATCACTGAGGAAGGCTTTCTATCTCTCCTTGTTATTCTTTGGAACTCTGCATTCAAATGGGTGTATGTTTCCTTTTCTCCTTTGCTTTTAGCTTCTCTTCTTTTCTCAGCTATTTGTAAGGCCTCCTCAGGCAACCATTTTGCCTTTTTCATTTCTTTTTCTTGGAGTTGGTCTTGATCACTGCCTCCTGTACAATCAATGTCATGAACCTCCATCCCTAGTTCTTCAGGTACTCTGTATATCCGATCTAATCCCTTGAATCTATTTGTCACTTTCACTGTATAATTGTAAGGCATTTGATTTAGGTCATACCTGAATGGTACAGTGGTTTTCCGTTCTTTCTTCAATTTAAGTCTGCATTTTGCAATAAGGCTTTCATGATCTGAACCACAGTCAGCTCCCACTCTTGTTTTTGCTGACTGTATAGAGCTTCTCCATCTTTGGCTGCAAAAAATATAATCAATCTGATTTTGGTATTGACCATCTGGTGATGTCCATGTGGAGAATCTTCTCTTGTGTTTTTGGAAGAGGGTGTTTGCTAAGACCAATGCGTTCTCTTGGCAAACTCTTTAGCGTTTGACCTGCTTCATTTTGTACTCCAAGGTCAAATTTGCCTGTTACTCCAGGTAGCTCTTGAATTCCTACTTTTGCATTCCAGTCCCATATACTGAAGAGTACATCTTTTTTGGGGTGTTAGTTCTAGAAGGTCTTGTAGGTCTTCATAGAAATGTTCAACTTCAGCTTCCTTAGCATTACTGGTTGGGGCATAGACTTGGATTACTGTGATATTGAATGATTTGCCTTGGAAACGGCAATCATTCTGTCATTTTTGAGACTGCATCCAAGTACTGCATTTTGGACTCTTTTGATGACTATGATGACTACTCCATTTCTTCTAAAGGATTCTTGCCCACAGTAGTAGGTATAATGGTCATCTGAGTTAAGTTCATCCCTATAGAAGACTGCATATAAGTTGTATACAAATTTTCAACCACTGGAGGATCAGCATTCCTAAACTCCAAGCTGTTCCAAAAGTCAATGGTACTGTTTTCTATCTCAAGGGAAAGGCTGTCTTAATTGATAAGACAATGCTCCAGAAGCCTAATATTGTATAAGAGAATGAATGTCCAACTTTAGGAAATCTGGAATTATTGGCATAACGGAACCATACACACAGGTAAAGTAGCTTTTCTAATGTTTCATCACATGAAGGACTTAGAGGTCCAGGGAAATACTTTTGGTTATGTTTAATGAGCACACGTGTAAAAGGGGCTTGAGCATTTGGAAAAATTTTCTTAAGAATTTATGAGTATTATTGAAATACAAGCCTTCGGCTATAGTAAACTATTGAAGTCTTTGACAGGACTGAAATTCTAAGTCCTTTAACAAGATGGAAAAATATCAGTTGAATTTTAAAAAAGATAGAAACCCATCTACTTACTGTCTAGGTGCTTTGTTTGAAATGATGAGAAATGGGATTAGACCAGAGGCTTAAGCTTTATGTGCTGTGTGTACTCAGTTGCTCAGTCATATCTGACTCTTTGTTACCCCATGGACTGTAGCCCACCAGGCTCCTCTGTCCATAAGATTTTTCAGGCAAGAATACTGGTGTGGGTTGCCGTTTCCTACTCCCAACTTTTAAAACTACCCTCCGCTAGAACACTAGAGGTATTTTTTATTAGATAGGCAAAAGAGATAATACAAGGTGGCTTAGGAGACATGAGCCTTAAGTAACATGAGACATGTTATTAAGATCATAGTAACAAGAGTATGGGTGTTCTCTAGGGGTGAGTGTCCCAGAAAGAAATAGAACCAAAAAGGTATAGAATATTTCCAAAAATAGTTGGCAACAAAGGGGGAAAAAAGGAAAAACAAAAAAAAATCTGATTAAAAAGAAAATGGATTCAAGAGAATCTGTATTGATCAGTCCACTCTACACAATAGCTCAAAATTTGGAACAATTGGAATAATGACTGGTTTTTCTTTTGCTTTCACTCGACACATTTTGTTATTTCATTTGCAGAAGTGAGTGGGATGTGACACGGAGGTTGCTATAGTTACTCATTTTTAATGAATTTCAAGACTTATCCTACAAAATAGCTCTCAAAGTCAAAATTTTTAGAGGTAAGTAGAGGGAAATTTGTGACTGAAAATGACTCATCATAACACAAATACAAAGAAAACATTAAAGACTACTTAAGGAATAAAGTTTTAATTTATTGAACCATAATTTATTCTTTGATTTATTCTTGTTAAGAGTGTGATTTGAGGACATTTAAATAACATTCCCTTGTGACTCAGCTGGTAAACAGTCTGCCTGCAATGCGCGAGACCTGATTCGATCCCTGGGTTGGGAAGATCCACTGGAGAAGGGAAAGGCTACCTACTCCAGTATTCTGGCCTGGAGAATTCCATGGACAGTAGAGACCATGGGTCTCAAAGAGTTGGACATAACTGAGTGACTTTCACTTCAAATAATATTTATTTGGTTAAATATATTTAATCACTGAAAATGATTTTTTGTTGTGAGTTTGTAACATTTGGCATATCTATTAATAATCAAGAAAACATGATGGTAAAAAATTCAAAGTGTTATTCACTCAGTCGTGTCCAACTCTTTGCAACCCCATGGACAGTATCCTGTCAGGCTTCTCTGTCCATGGAATTCTCCAGGCAAGAATACTGGAGTGGATTTCCATTTCCTTCTCCAGGGGATCTTCCCGACCCAGGGACTGAACCTGAGTTTCCTGCATGGCAGGCAGATTCTTTTCCATCCGAGCCACCAGGGAAGCCCCCAGATCAAAATATACTCACATTAGAAAGAAAAATAGTTTGGGAATATTTAGCTCCCCAAATTTTAAACTACCTTTCACAGTTTATAAAAAAGAAAACAATGATCTAATTATACTATACTTATAAAAGGAAACTAACCTTTCTAGTGCAGATGCAAATGAAGGATGTTCAGAGACAGTGTCAAAATGTCATTATCAAGGAAACTAAAATAAGGGAGGATACAGTTAAAACTAATAAGGATGATTTCAGATATTTTTTCATGCTAATGAAAAAGACACTTAGTATGTTGGAGATGTACAGAAAAATTAGAAGAAAGCAAAATGAGAATAATTTGCCCAAAATAAGCTTGAAATATTTATGGCAATAGACATCAGTTCCTTAAGCTGGATTCCCAGTACAAATCAGTGGAATTCCATTTGATTATACTTCCTTCTAACTGAGCCCAAACATTAATAGCCTCTATAATCATGGCTTAAGTTAATATTTCCATGTCTTTGTGTAATGTAAAATGTTTATATAAATATCACATTGCTCAACATAGTTCCAGGGCTACAGAAATATTAAAAGTGACATTTATGCTCACTGTTTGGAAACATTTTAAGCCAAATTTAGGTATATGACCTTAGAAGTAAAGAGTTACAGGAAAAATAGCATTTCTTTTAGCAACTTTACACTTGAATCCCAAACCAAACATGATATATAAAGTCCTCCTATGCTTTAGTTCTATGAAAGAATAATAGAAAAATATAGCCATTTATAGGAGAGTTTACTTCGATGAATAAATGTTGTTTGAGTGTTTTTGTTTTCATGTCTCAGGAAAATCTACTGGACTATGAGGCCAGAATTATGATGTTGATATGATCGTCACTAGCTGTAATACTTGACCCATTTGAATTGAGAGGTGCTACAAGTGTAAACTACATGTCAAATCAAAAGACAATACTAAAAAAATAACAATGTAGAATATTGCTTTAATTTTTATATTGATTACATTTTAACTTGGTAATACTTTGGATTATTGGATTAAAAAACTCATTTTATCAGTTTCTTTTTACCTTTTTAGTGTGTGTATGTGTGCTCAGTGTGTCTGACTCTTTGTGAACTCATGGACTGTAGCCCATCAGGCTCCTCTTTCCGTGGGATTTTTCAGGCAAGAATACTGGAGTGGGTTGCCATTTACTTTTCCAGGGGATCTCCTCAACCCAGGGGTCAAACTCACATCTCTTGCATCTTCTGTATTGGCAGGCAGGTTCTTTACCACTTGTGCTACCTGGGAAGCCCACCTTTTTAATGTAGCTACTGGAAAATTTGATATTACATAGGTGGTTCACATTATATTTCTCCTGGACAATGCTGATTTAGACCAAGAGGTTCTTAACTAAGGAATTGCTTGTTGGCAAGATAAGTTATTTGGACATGTTTTCTTCTGAGAAATGATGTTCTATAAGTTGATGGGGTTCCTAAGAAAGTTGGCAGAGCCTGCTTAGCCCATATCGCAAACAAAGTGATCACTACCACAAGTCTAGTTATGATCCATCATCATACAGTTAACTCCTTTCATCCACTTTGCCCAATCTCTTTCCCCTCTGGTAACCCCTAACACGGTCTCTGTATCTATGAGTTAACTTTTGTTTCATTTTTTTTATTTTGTTTTTTTAGATTATACAAATGAGTGAAATCACACTGTATTTGTCTTTCTCTGTCTGACTTATTTCACTTAGCATATTGCCCTCAAGGTCCATCCATGATGTCTCAAGAGGCAGGATATCTTTCTTTCTTATTGGTAGGTAGACTTTCACTGTGTGGGGGGGTGGGGGTGGGTGGAGAGGTGTGTAAATACCCAGAAGAGGAATAGCTTAGTCATGTGGTAGTTCTGTTCCTAATCTTTGGAGTAATCTTCACACTGTTTTCCATAGTGGCTGCAATAATTTACAGTCCCATTAAGAGTGTACTAGGGTTTCCTTTTCTCCATATCCTTTCCAATGTTTGTTTGTTATTGTCTTTTTGATAAGTCATTCTAACAGGTGTGATGTGATATTCCATTGTGGTTTTGATTTGCATGTCTCTGATTTGTGATGTTGAACATTTTTTCATGTGTATTTTGGCCATCATATATGCCATCCTTGAAAACATATCTATTCAGGTACTCTGACCATTTTTTTTATTTTAATACCAAATCAAACTTTTATTTATAAAAACAAATGCTGAATGAGTAGCACTCTCAGATGATCAAAGTCATTTTGTTTTATTTTTTAGTTGAAGGATAATTGCCTTACAGAATTTTATTGGTTTCTGCCAGATATTTGTAACTGTATATTTGCTGTTGAGTTGCATGAGTTTTTTATGTTGAATATTAACCCCTTATTGGATAAATCATTTGTAAATATTTTACCTCATTCAGTAGGTTACCTTTAAGTTTTGATGATGGTTTTCTTTGCAGAAGCATTTTTCTTGATGTTGTCCCATTTGTTTATTTTTCTTTTGTTTCCCTTGCCTTTAGTGTCAGATCCACAAAATTATTACTAAGACTGAAGTAAGTAAGGTTCCTGTCTATGTTGTCTTCTAGGAATATTATCATTTCAAGTCTTACATTCAAGTCTTTAATCCCTTTTGCATTAATTTTTATGTATACTCTTAGTTGTCTAGTTTTATTCTTTCGCTTGTGGTTGTTCAGTTTTCCAACATCACTTATTGAAGAATAAATATTGTGTGTTAATGCTCCTTTATCATAAAGTAATTGTATGTGTGGGCTTATTTCTAGGCATCTGTTCTGTTTCAAGATCTGTGTGTCTGGTTTTATTTACCACCCTATTTTGATTACTATAGCTTTGTAATATAATTTGATTGAAATTGGGGAGCATGATACCTCCAGCTGTGTTCTTTCTCAAGGTGGTTTCAGTTGTTCGAGATCTATTATGTTTCCACACAAATTTTAGAGTTCTTTTGTTTTAGTTCTTTGAAATATGCCATTGGCATTTTGATAGGCGATTGCATTAAACTGTAAATTTTTTACATAATATGGAGATTTTAACTATTAATCCTTCCAACCCATGAACATGAACTATCTTTCCAATTATTTGAGTGTTTTTGAATTGCTTTTTCAGTGTCTTATAGTTTTCAGTATATAGATCTTTTACCTCCTTGGTTTAATTTATTTCTAGGGATTTTATTCTTCTTAATGCAATTATAAATGGGACAATTTTCTTAATTTCTCTTAGATTTTTCTATTAGTGTATAGAAATACCGCATATTTCTGTATATTGATTTTATATCCTGTGACTTTGTTAATTTTATTTATTAGTCCTAACAGTGTTTTTGGTGCAGTCTTTAGGTTTCTTGAAATATGGAGCATCATGTCATCTTCAAATAGTGAGAATTTTATTGATTTGGATACCTTTTATTTTTTGCCTATTGCTGTGACTAGAACTTCCAATAATACGTTGAATAAAAGTGAGAGTGACCATACTTGTCTTGTTTCTGATCTTAGAGAAAAAGCTGAAAGCTATTCACTACTGAGCATGATGCTAGCTGTGTGATTGGCCTTTAGTATGGTGAGGTACGGAATACCAGACCACCTGACCTGCCTCTTGAGAAACCTGTATGCAGGTCAGGAAGCAACAGTTAGAACTGGACATGGAACAACAGACTGGTTCCAAATAGGAAAAGGAGTACATCAAGGTGGTATATTGTCATCCTGCTTATTTAACTTATATGCAGAGTACATCATGTGAAATGCCAGATTGGATGAAGCACAAGCTGGAGTCAAGATTGCCGGGAGAAATATCAATAACCTCAGATAACCAGATGACACCACCATTATGGCAGAAAGCAAAGAAGAACCAGAGAGCCTCTTGATGAAAGTGAAAGAGGAGAGTGAAAAAGTTGGCTTAAAGCTCAACATTCAGAAAACAAAAATCATGGCATCCGGTCCCATCACTTCATGGCAAATAGATGGGGAAACAATGGAAACAGTGAGAGACTTTATTTTGGGGGGCTCCAAAATCACTGCAGATGGTGACTTCAGCCATGAAATTAAAAGACGCTTGGTCCTTGGAAGAAAAGCTATGACAAACCTAGACAGCATTTTATTTTTTAAAATAAAAGCAGAGACATTACTTTGCCAACAAAAGTCTGTCTAGTCAAAGCTATGGTTTTCTCCTTTTCATGTCGATTTGCATGAAAAAAAAATTTTCCATCTCTTAACTTTCAGTCTGTGTGCCCTTTCTTCTGAAGTCACTCTCTTGTAGGCAGCATATAGACAAGTCTTGTGTTTTTGATTGATTCAGATATTCTATGTTGTTTGGTGAATTTAGTCCATTTACATTTAAACTAGTTATTGATAAATACCTTCTAATTGCCACTTAACCTGGTGACTCAGATGGTAAAGAATCTGCCTGCAATGCAGGAGAACTGGGTTTGATCCTTGGGTTGGGAAGATCCCCTGGAGAAGAAAATGGCAACCCACTCCATTATTCTTGCCTGGATAATTCCAAGGACAGAAGAGCCTGACAAGCTAGAGTTCATGGGGTCACAAAGAGTCAGACACGACTGAGCGACTAACACTTTCACTTTTAGTATTATGTTTATATTTCTTATTTTATTTTGTGTATTTACCATAAAAATTTTCCTTGGGGTTATTATGAGGTCCACATGTAACATGCTATGTAAACAGTTGTCTGTTTAAATTGGTAGCAACTTAAATTTGAACAGATGGCTTTAGTTTTACTGCCCTCCCCATGCTGTATACTTTCAGTGGCACTTTTTACCTCCTTTCATTTTATGCATCCCTTAAATAATTATTGTAGTTTTAGTCACCTTTATGACTTTTTTGCTTTAACCTTCATGCTTGCTGTGTAACTGATTGATCCACTACTGTTATAAGTTTACCTTTCACAGTGAGAATTCTACTTTCATATGTGTTCTTATTCTTAGTGACATTTCTTTTCAGCTTAAAGAAGTCCCTTTAACATTTCTTATAAGGTCAACTTAGTGGTGATGAACTTCTTTATCTTTTGTTTTCTGTGAAACTCTTGATCTTTTCTTTAATTCTGGATGATAACCTTGTTGGATAGAGAATTCTTTGCTGGAGATTTTTTCCTTTTATCCCTTGACTATATCATGGCACTCCTTTTCTAGCCTGGAAACTTCTGCTGAAAAATCTGCGAGTCTCATAGGATTTCCCTTGTACAAAACAAGTTATTTTTTTCTTTCTGCTTCTAGTATTTTCACTTTAGCCTTAACTTTTACTATTTTATTGAAATGCATCTAGTGATGTGTCTTTTTTGGCTTATCATATTTGGATCTGTCAAGAATTCCTGGACTTGTCTGTCTGTTTCCTTCCACAGTTTAGGAAATTTTTCAGCTACTGTTTTTTTCAAATTGTTTTTCTGGTCTTTTCTTGCTCTCTTCTCCTTGTGGGACCCCTAAAATGCAGGTATTTTTTCACTTGAAGTTGTTCTGAATGTTCCTTAAAATATTTCCACTTTTAAAATATAAAGATAGCCAATGGGAATTTGCTGTATGATGCAGGGAGCACAACCGGGTGCTCTGTGACAACCTAGAGATGTGGAATGTGGGGTGGGACAGAGATTAAAGAGGGAGAGGACATATATATATACCTATGGCTGATGCACATTGATACATGGCAGAAACCAATACAACACTGTAAAGCAATTATCCTCCAATTAAAAATTTTATAAATATATACAATATTTAGCTTTATGAATAAATTCTTATTTCACTTTGCCACTCTGTCATTGTTTCATATTCTAGCTCACTGATTTGTTCTTCTACCTCATCCAGTCTGCTTGTTGAACCTTCTAATATATTTTTTTTTACTTCAGTTATCACTTCTATTTGTGCCTATATTTTCTATCTCTTTGTTGACATTCTAAATATGTATAGTCATTTTTCTCCTGCTTTCTCAGTGAGCATGTTTATGCCCATTATTTTGAACTCTTTTTCAGGTAGATTTCTTATGTCCATTCTCTTCTTTTCCTGAGATTTTGTCTTGTCATTTGATTGGAACATTGTTTCCGCATTTTGCCTAATTCTCTGTGTTTGTTTATTTTTATTAGGTAAATCAGCTCTCTCTCTCCCAGTCTGGAAGGAGTGGACTTATTGAGACTATCTTGTGGGGCTCAGAAGTTAGTTCTCAACTGGCCACCAGAGTCGGCACTCAAGGGGTTCCCACTGTGTGGGCTATATGTCAGGCTACAGTAAGGCTATAGTACTCTTGCTATAGTAGGGCTACAGCTGCTATAGGGTGCTAGTGGAAGGGACTGGCCCCAGCCCGGTTGCAGGGCCTGGCTAAGGTTACTGTGGAGTACTGATGGCTGGGGTTATTGCTTGGCTAGTTGTGAGGTCTTACTGTGCCACAGAGGGCAGTTTGGTTTCTCAGTGGAACATGCACATGAGCACTAACAAGTTATAGAGAGTATTTCACAATGGCTCCCACCAGTGTTGGCATTAGTATTGTAGCCTGAGATGACAAAATGGCTCCCACCAGTGTCTCAGTTACCAGGGAATGTCCCAGCTGGTTCCTCTCTCTCCTCCAGATGACTCAATAATAGTAAATGGGTAACCTACACCCATGGTCCAGGAGGTTTTCAATCTACTGTTTGTGCACTGGTTTTTATGCCATAGGAGTCATGTGTGGGCCCCTTAAGAGCAAGATTTCTGTTCCCTGAAGCTTTATTGTTTTCCTGCATGTATTCTTTGCTGGTTTTCAGAGTCAGGTGCTTTATGGGATTGTCTTTCTTCTGCAGGATCTACAGGTTGGGGTTCCCTATATGGAACTTCACATGGAGCTTTGTGGTCCCTTCCAATTGTGGATTTTTACCTCGGTGAGACTCTTTTTCTGCCCTTCCTACCCATCTTGATGCTGTCCCTTTACTCTTCATTGGTATCTCTGTTCACCCAATGTTAAGTCCCCTTAGGAAATTATTTTATATGTACTTGTATCTTTGTTGTGTCTGTGGGAAGAGGTGCATTCAGGGTCTTCTATGCTGCTATCTTGAACTCTCTGGAAAAATAGTGTTACATAAATTTGCATTCCTTTTTATTAATTGCACATAACCATAATTACAGTTCAGTGAAAATCTCTAATTAAGTGAGAAATAGTTTAAATTCTCAAGCTTTAGTGTACATCAGGAACATCTGGAAGGTTTATTAAAACATTAACTGCTGTGCCCTATATCCAGTTTCTAATACACGTGTCTAGGGTGCGGCCTGAAAATTTGCATTTTTAAACTTCCCCGTGATTCTACTGCTGCTATTCATAGGGGAAGCACATTTTGAGAACGCTTGGGTTAATTTTTTCCTCAGTGATCAAAAATTATAGCAGTAAAAACAGGTTTTTTTTAGGTTTACCAATGTTTGTAGCCTCACATAAAAGAATAATAGACAAAAAATTATATAAACAGACATTTATTCTAAGACTAAGTATTATTCCCATAAGAAAATTATTGTCATGTAAGAAATTTATCACTCAATGTAACAATATATAATTTTCATTCTCAACAGTCAACTTGTTTTTTCTTTAAAATCTTCCTTTTATTTTTAACTTGAAAAGGATTCCAGATTAATTCTTTTTGCTTTACATGGAACAAAATTAGTTCTAAACATCCACGTGAAGGGATTAAACTTCCTGAAGCAATGGAAAAGAATCAGTGTGTTTCAGTGCCATTTAATCAGTTCATAACCAAAATGAGTCACACTTTTACCTTCAGAATTTCATCACCTTTTTATCATTTGGAATTGAGGGTTTGTGTTAGCTTAGTATTTCTGTGGTAAAAGCATTTCAATCTCTAAAAGAGATTAACAAAGTAAACCTGTCATCTTCGAAAATCAAATTTATGAAAGTTATGCTATGGATTTTCAAATGTATTTCCACTCAATAAAACTTAAATGTGCTTTTAGAAAATGCTATTGGGAAGCAATTTAGCATATTATGTATTTTAGCTTACAAATAATATCATTTTGACAATTATTCCATTTATATCTAGTTCCAGTGTTCAATATTTAGTACTTATCTTTTTAAACTTCACAGCTTTTAGTATCTGAACCATTATTGGGCAACATCTATTTGAAATTTAGACTCCTTCGCTATTCCAGGTTCTCTACAATCTGAAGTTAATCATTTGTTCATAATTATTTCCTCAATATAAACCATTCTAAACTTTTAGTTTATAGACCCTTCATCACCATTGCCTTGATTCTTGCTTGTGAGCCACTACCTGAAATTTCCTGTTCTCTCCGTTGTTGTTGTTCAGTCACTTGGTTGTTTCCAACTCTGCGATCCCATTGACTGCAGCACCCCAGGCTTTCCTGTCCTTCACCATCTCTCAGAGTTTGTTCAAACTCACGTCCTTTGAATCAGTGATTGCCTCCCAACCATCTCATCCCCTGGCACCCCTGTCTCTTTTTGTGTTTGATCCTTCGCAGGATCAGGGTCTTTTCCAATGAGTCAGCTCTTTGCATCAGGTGGCCAAAGTATTGGAGTTTCAGCTTCAGCGTCAGTCCTTCCAATGAACACCCAGGACTTATCTCCTTTAGGATGGACTGGTTAGATCTCCTTGCAGTCCAAGGGACTCTCAAGAGTCTTCTCTAACAACACAGTTCCAAAGCATCAATTCTTTGTTGCTCAACCTTTTTTATGGTCCAACTCTTACCTCTGTACATGACTACTGGAAAAACCATAGTTAAATTCAGTTCAGTCACTCAGTCCTACTTGACTCTCTGTGACCCCATGGACTGCAGCATATGAAGCTTCCCTGTGCATCACCAAATCCCAAAACTTGCTTAAACTCATGTCCATTGAGTCTGTGATGCCATCAAACCGTCTCATCCTCTATCGTCCCCTTCTCCTCCTGCCTTCAATCTTTCCCAGCATCAGGGTCTTTTCCAGGGATTTGTCTCTTCACATCAGGTGGCCAAAGTATTGGCGTTTCAGCTTCAGCATCAGTCCTTCCAATGAATATTCAGGACGGATTTCCTTTAGGATGGACTGGTTGGATCTCCCTGTGGTCCAAGGGATTCTCAAGAGCCTTCTCCAACACCACAATTCAAAAGCATCAATTCTTCGGTGCTCAGCTTTCTTTATAGTCCAACTCTCACATTCATACATGACTACTGAAAAAACTATAGCTTTGACTAGATGGACCTTTGTTGGCAAAGTAACGTCTCTGCTTTTTAATATGTTGTCTAGGTTAGTCATAGCTTTTCTTCCAAGGAGCAAGCATCTTTTAATTTCATGGCTGCAGTCACCATCTGCAGTGATTTTGGAGCCCCCCAAATAAAGTCTGCCCCTGTTTCCATTGTTTCCCCATCTATTTGCCATGAAGTGATGGGACCAGATGCCATGATCTTAGTTTTTTGAATGTTGAGTTTTAAGCCAGCTCTTTCACTCTCCTCTTTACTTTCATCAAGTGGCTCTTTAGTTCTTTCTTGCTTTCTGCCATAATGGTGGTGTCATCTGGTTATCTGAGGTTATTGATATTTCTTCTGGCAATCTTGACTCCAGCTTGTGTTTCATCCAGTCTGGCATTTCACATGATGTACTCTGCATAGAAGTTAAATAAGCAGGGTGACAATGTACAGCCTTGAGGTACTCCTTTCCTGATTTGGAATCAGTCCATTATTCCACATCCGGTTCTAACTGTTGCTTCTTAACCTGCATACAGATTTCTCAGGAGGAAATTAAGGTGGTCTGGTATTCCCATATCTTGAAGAATTTTCCATACTTTGTTTTGATCCACAGAGTCAAAGGCTTTGGCATAGTCAACAATGCAGAAGTAGATGTTTTTCTGGAACTCTCTTGGTTTTTCAATGATCCAGCAGATGTTGACAATTTGATCTCTGGTTCCTCTGCCTTTTCTAAATCCAGCTTGAACATCTGGAAGTTCATGGTTCACTTAC
This sequence comes from Giraffa tippelskirchi, assembly GCF_054371585.1. Lineage (NCBI taxonomy): Eukaryota > Metazoa > Chordata > Mammalia > Artiodactyla > Giraffidae > Giraffa > Giraffa tippelskirchi. The sequence continues at coordinate 123,541,127 of NC_137276.1, read as the reverse complement.
TGTTGAAACCTGGCTTGGAGAATTTTGAGCAATACTTTACTAGCGTGTGAGATGAATGCAGTTGTGTGGTAGTTTGAACGTTCTTTGGCATTGTCTTTGTTTGGGGTTGGAATGAAAATTGACCTTTTCTAGTCCTGTGGCCACTGCTGAGTTTTCCAGATTTGCTGACATATTGAGTGCTGCACTTTCACAGCATCATCTTTTAGGACTTGAAATAGCTCAACTGGAATTCCATCACCTCCACTAGTTTTGTTCTTAATGATGCTTCCTAAGGCCCACTTGACTTCACATTCCAAGATGTCTGGCTCTAGGTGAGTGATCACAATATTGTGGTTATCTGGGTCATGAAGATTCTCTTTTGTACAGTTCTTCTGTGTATTCTTGCCACCTCTTCTTAATATCTTCTGCTTCTGTTAGGTCCATACCATTTCTGTCCTTTATTGTGCCTATCTTTGCATGAAATGTTCCCTTGGTATCTCTAATTTTCTTGAAGAGATCTCTAGTCTTTCCTATTCTATTGTTTTCCTCTACTTCTTTGCATTGATTACATAGGAAGGCTTTCCTATCTCTCCTTGCTATTCCTTGGAACTCTGCATTCAATTGGGTATTTCTTTCCTTATCTCCTTTGCCTTTTGCTTCTCTTCTTTTCTCAGCTATTTGTAAGTCCTCTTCAGACAACTATTTTGTATTTTTGCATTTCTTTTTCTTGGAGTTGATCTTGATCACTGCCTCCTGTACAATCTCACAAACGTCCATCCATAATTCTTCAGGTACTCTGTCTTTCAGATCTAATCCATTGAATCTATTTGTCACTTCCACTGTATAATCATAAGGGATTTGATTTAGGTCATATCTGAGTGGTCTAGTGGTTTTCCCTACTTTCTTCGAATTATGTCTGAATTTTGCAATAAGGCATTCATCATCTGAGACAGTCTGTTCCTGGTCTTGTTTTTGCTGACTGTATAGAGCTTCTCCATCTTTGGCTACAAAAAATATAATCAGTCTGATTTTGGTATTGACCATCTGGTGATGTCCATAAATGATCTACCCAACTGTAATTTTTTTTTAAAATTTACACTATTCTTTAAAAAAAAAAAAAGATATTTTGAGTATTATTAAAGTTTTATTTTGCAGCTATATATTCATGGAATAAATATTTAAAATAAACAGTATAATCAGGATATTTAGTGTTCATTTCCTTAACTAAAGAAATATTCAGTTATACTTTAAAAATGTAGCAGCTTAACTACATTTTCTTCTCATGTCTTGGGAATTATGAAATCGAATAGTTCTTGTTATTTTTGCTTTTGTAAGTTTGGATTAGTTGTTAGCCATATGTAAATGATCCATTTACTCTAGTAATAAAGAAGGTATGCCTGATTTTTTTTTAGCTTGATTTATATATATATAGGTCTAATACTGGATTTTTACACAATGCATAGATAGTTTCTCATTGTTTATCTAAAGCAGAACATTTTTCTCTAATTGTTATTGCTGTTTTCATATGTATTAAATAAAATTTTAACCTAAGCCAAATAGATCTCTAATTATGCAAGTACATGGCATGAGATGGAGGCATTAGGCAGTAGTGTTTCCTGGCTACATGTATTTGAGAATGACATCAGTAGGAACTTTAAGAAGCCTTAGATAAACCTACATTGTGGAAACTCTGTAAAATCTGATGTGGAATATGCTTCATGTGTCCAGCCAGTACAAAATTCTCTTATACTTACCCTTTTTATTTCTGCTATTAAGTTAAAATAGTTGATTCCTATGGGTTTTACTTCAAAGGAAGACCAGTGACTCATGGGCAATAGAATAGATTCTACTGCATCGAAATTTTCTTCTGCTGATGTAATAATGTTTAATAATGTAGTATATACTCATGTCCTTCATATACATTCAGAATATATGTGAATATTTAAGTTGTTAATATATGTTTGGCAACACAGTCTTTCTGGTCATTGGACTAAAGCAATGGTCCTCAAACTTCTAGCTTGCATTATAATCATTTGGAGGGCTTATATAGATTCATTGTGTGTGCTCAGTCACTCAGTCGTGTCTGACTCTCTGCAACCCCAGGGACTATAGCCCGCCAAGCTCCTCTATCCATGGAATTTTCCAGAAACGAATACTGAAGCAGGTTGCCATTTTCTTCTCCAGGGGAACTTCCCAACCCAGGGATCGAACCCCAGTCTCTTGAATCTCCTGCATTGTCTGGCCAGTTTTTTTTACCACTGCTGTTTCTGCTGCTAAGTTGCTTCAGTCGTCTCCGACTCTGTGTGACCCCATAGACAGCAGCCTACCAGGCTCCTCAGTCCCTGAGGCTCTCAAGGCAAGAACACTGGAGTGGGTTGCCATTTCCTTCTCCAATGCATGAAAGTGAAAAGTGAAAGTGAAGTCGCTCAGTCATGTCCAACTCTTTGAGACCCCATGGACTGCAGCCTACCAGGCTCCTCTGTCCATGGGATTTTCCAGGCGAGAGTACTGGAGTGGGGTGCCATTGCCTTCTCCATCTTTTACCACTAGTGCCACCAAATTTTATGTGTGTGAAAAGGTTGGCAGATATATGTATGTAGAATGTTAGAATAATCTACATAAAACTATAGAAATCAGCCAAAATCAAAAATTATATATGCTAGGGTGTCAGTATTTTCTAAGATATACTAATAATTTACACAAATTTAGCAGTGGTTGGATTTTTTTCTCATTGACATGTGTGTTTTTACTTGAAAATCATGCACCTGTCAGAGCTGTTAAACTCTGATGAATCTCAATATACACTTTCCTTCTGTTGTGTTTTGACTGACTTGGTACCCTTAAGAACATGTAGGAATGATAGATGTGGACTTTGAATTGATGAACTCTGATTGCTGTGTCAGTGAACTACTTCCTGATTGGCCTCATTCTTTCAAATCATTTACTATACACTTGTCCTTGGAGGTGATGTATCTTTTGGGTGTTTGTGAAAGTAATCTGATTATGGTCTTTTTTTCCATCTTATTCTTTTCAGGGAAAATTATGACAGATTAAATGCACTGGTGAGTTTTCAAAATATTTACTAAGATACTTTTAAAATTATATCAGTATCAACTGTCATTTTTAAAATTAGCTTTATAAAAGCATGCTGTCCTTTGCTTGTTACTGATCAAGTACAACATGGTAGAAAGAGGTGAATAAGACCAGTAGTAACAAAAGATTGCAAAACAATGAATGAGAAAATAATTATTGCATTAGTATGTACATTTAAGCTGCTTTCTTCCTCCTCCAGCTTAAAGTTACTCTAGTAACTTGATTAGACATATTTCTGGAAGAAGCAATGAGAAAGCCTGTTGATTAGCTGGAGCTTTGACCTAAGAGCAATGATCCAGGAAAAAAAAAATGCCTGCCATTCTTTCAGATAAATGATAACCTTGGAAGTAGGATGGACATAAGGTATAGGGAATTGGGATAGATAGAACGAACCATTTCTTGGAGACAGGTTTGACAGACTTTGCAGTGCTGAGGCTGTGAAAATTATACCTCTGAGATTATCTAAATTCAGCAAAGGTCTGCCAAAGATAATTTAGTGTTCATTCCTCTGGTGACAAAATGTCAGAGCTTCCCTGCACACTGTGGGGCTTCAAATGGTTACAGATGCACCAACACAGTGATCCCTTCAGCCTTCAGTGCTTGCATTAGCCTGGGACAATTGAACTTAAAAGTCATATCTTACATTCTTTAGCTGGCCCTGCCACTTTACTTCAGGATGCCTGAATGATCTTTAAAGTCATATATGTTTTTTAAAAAGGTAGACAAGATGAATTCTTGAGGTTCTTTCTCTTAAAATCAAGCCTGTCTACTTGCTCTCCTCCACTGTGCTAATTTCTAGTCTTAAGGGCTTCCTTGGTGGTTCAGACAGTAAGGAATCTGCCAGGCATGCAGGAGACCCAGGTTCAATCCCTGAGTTGGGAAAATCCTCTGGAGAAGGGAATGGCTATCCACTCCAGTACTCTTGCCTGGAGAATTCCATGGACAGAGGAGCCTGGTGGGCTATAGCCCTTGGGGTCGCAAAGAATCAGACATGAATGGGCAACTAACACTTTCACTTTATGGCTTTTGTGTATAGAATGTCCTCCTCCTTCCAAACTATTAGGTGCAAATATTTCTCAAAACACAAGAAGTATGAACCATAATGAAAAGACTGCTAACTGAATGATATTATAACTTACAACTTCTGTTCAAAGAGAGACACAAAAAACAAAGTGAAAAGATACGTCTTAGGCTGGGGAAAATCCATGAGAAATAAAGACAAACTAATTTAAGAACAGGACAAATAAAGAAACAGTTTACCAAATGGGAAACCAAACAGGAAACCAAGAAGGTCAACAAGCATCTGCAAGGTGTTTAACGTTGCTAAGCAATTTAAAAGCAACAGTGAGATTCCAATTCATGGTATAATATTGTAAAATTGATCACCCTAAAAGTAGATGAGGATGGGAAGAAAGTTCTGTATTGATGAGAACAGACTAGAAGACAATTTGATAGTAGCTGGTAAATTTGAAGATGTAGGCACAATAATTTCACTTCTAGGTCTGTATTCTAGAGAACATTTTACACCTATGCAAAAGAATGTTTATTTAGTAAAGTTATAAAAACTGGTATAACTTTTCTTTAAACAGGCACTGCTCAGTCACTTCAGTCGTGTCCAACTCTTTGCAAGCCTATGGACTGTAGCCTATCAGGCTCCTCTGTCCATGGGATTTCCCAGGCAAGATACTGGAGTGGGTTGTCATCAGACTAACAGAATAACCTTTAAAATGAATGAACTAGATCCAAGTGTATCAACATATATAAATACGAAAACAATGAAAAATGAAAAAAGGCAATCAGAAAATTATATATACTATATGATCCTATTTATTCAAAGTGTAAAGGCTCACAAAATGAATTTTTTTTAAATGTTTAACACATTGCAGTTAAACTGCATAGCCATGCATGGGAATGATACAAAGAAACTTTTTAGCAGTGTTTACCTTTGGGGAGGGAGAGGACAGGAGGATGGGTATTAGCTTGAATTAGAAAATCTCATTAAAAAATTAAATGTAAAGAAAATGTCAAAGTTAATATCAAATTAACTATTTTGTTGAGTATCTTACTAATACCTTTTACAATTTTCTGTACATTTAAAATGTTTCAATCAAACATCTTTTAGATGAATGAGAGAAATGTAAGACCAGTCTTAATGAACTTCATTGATTATGTATACACAAATATCTATTTAGATATATATCCATGTCAGTAGATATCTTTGTATTATATCTGTGAGACTCTATTTGATAATGTTTCATTTTCCCATCAAATTATAAATCTTTTAAAGGATGACACTGTGATTTCTGTTTCTTTTCTGCCTTTTGCAATGACTAGAACTACACTAGGCATCTTGTGTGTATGTAACAAATAACTGTTAGCTGATTTCACAAATTGTATTCACTGAACTGGAAATCCTCCCATGGTAAATTCGTCAGGCAGCATTTGCAAACTTTCTCCATACCAAAGAAGCAAATATGTTTCTGTATTGCAAAGATTCTTTTTAACTTTCCCCTTTTATCCTGTCCTTGTTTCTTTCTCCCCTTCCCTCAACCATTTCTCCTCCTGTTCCCCACAAAATTCTTCTAAAACCACCAAAATCAAGCAAAGCAGGGTTTCATTACAAATAAAGATGTTATTTACACCCGCCCCAAACCTCTACGTTCCATCCTCCAGCTAAATGGGTCAAAGCTCTTGGGATGAGAATAAAGGAAACTCATAAATATTGGTTTTGATCCAGAGGCATATCAGATCCCAGATCAGATGTCTTTCCCAAAGGGGAACAGTGGTTACAAAAAAAAAAAGCGCTCTAAATTCAGCATCTCTCATTTTCTGACTGTAAAAGCTAAAAAACTTTTTTGACTATCAAAGAGAAATATTTTTTTAGAAAAAATGACTACAGATGATCAGAACATGCCTGCATGGAGGTAATATATTGCTGATAGATTTTCAAATCTTCCAATTTATAATCCATTAATTTTTTTGAGGTCTACATTTTATTTTAAAGAGCTGGTAAGTTGTTTTCTGTAAAGGGGACCAAAAACTTATGAGAAAATAAGAATCGATTTGGAAATCCTCTAGTGTTTCTGGATTCTATCCCCAGGAAAAACTTACCGGGACACAAGTACACAAGTTTTCATGTTATTCCAGGGAGACTGTGGAGCTGCTGAAGCTTATTCATGGACCTCCTTATTCTATAGACCCCAAGTCAGCATACTGGTCCCAAACACTTCCTAATAACTTCCAGTATCTGGAAGATAAATTCCAGTATCTGCCTAGAAACAAGCCTAAATAATGATTTGTTATTACTAGATAGTAACTTGTGAGATTTAAATGAATTATTGATGATTAACTGAAAAATGTTGAATAACACCATAATTTTTCTCAAACTGACCTGCAGTTTTAAAGTATAGAATTCCCTGGAAACAAAATTCTACAGATAATTCTGAAAATTACATAAAGAAGGGGAATCATGGATTCTTTTCAACTATACTTCTAATCTTTAAAACTTCATTTCTGTTTACTATTAAGGCAATTTTACCAAAATAGAAACACTGCATTGAGTTCTTTTAGGCTCATTGCCTGATTTTACTTAGACTTGGAATGCATGATAATTAGCAATATTGAATTTGAATGAAGCCAACATAGAGGAAAATAACTGGTTTTTAATTGTAATATCACTGTTTCTTTGGTTGAGGTCTTTAATTTAATGCAATTAATGTGGCTATGTTATTTATTTATTTTTTTAATAAATTTATTTATTTTAGTTGGGGGCTAATTACTTTACAATATTGTAATAGTTTTTGCCATACATTGACATGAATCAGCCATGGGTATACATGTATTCCCCTTCCTGGACCTCCCACCCACCTCCCTCCCCATCCCATCCCTCTGGGCCATCCCATTGCCCCGGCCCTGAGCCCTTATCTCATGCATCAAACATGGAATGGTGTTCTGTTTCACATATGATAATATACATGTTTCAATGCTATTCTCCCAGAACGTCCCACCCTCACCTTCTCCCTCAGAGTCCATAAAATTGTTCTATGCATCTGTGTCTCTTATTCTGTCTCGCATATAGGGTTATCGTTACCATCTTTCAAATTCCATATATATGCATTAGTATACTGTATTGTTGTTTTTCTTTCTGGCTTACTTCACTCTGTATAATGGGCTCCAGTTTCATCCATCTCAGTAGAACCGATTCAAATGTATTTTTTTTAATGGCTGAGTAATATTCCATTGTGTATATGTACCACAGCTTCCTTACATAATGTGGCTATGTTATTTATTCTTATAGTGGAAACAATCAATCCTTCCCTGGTCATATGTCAGCATCATCAGTACTCTCTTCTTGCTCTTCATCCTCTGGGGAACATCTCTCTTAACCTCTGGCTCCTCCCTTCTTCTTTCCTACAAAGGAGTTCCCCCTGAACTCTTTCTATCTTTTCTAAATGGCTTTTGGTTTCTCGTTTACTTGAACGCAGATCTTTGACTCTCTGGTCACTTATTCAACATAGTCTATGGAACAGTTCTCCTGATTTGTTCTGTCTAATCAAGATCATTTGACCAGTGAGTATATGTGTATAATAACCTTGGGCTTATATGTAGTATAAACCATTTAAAAGCCAGTATCATCTTACATTACAATGAAGTCAAAGAGATCAAGAAATTAAGCATGTGGAGAGATATGGACCATATGGCTATTACCTGTAAGTAGTTGCTGCTGCTACTGCTGCTAAGTCACTTCAGTTGTGTCCGACTCTGTGCGACCCCATAGATGGCAGCCCACCAGGCTCCCTCGTCCCTGGCAGTCTCCAGGCAAGAACACTGGAGTGGGTTGCCATTTCCTTCTCCAATGCATGAAAGTGAAAAGGGAAAGTGAAGTTGCTCAGTCGCGTCCGACTCTTCACGACCCCATGGACTGCAGCCTACCAGGCTCCTCTGTCCATGGGATTTTCCAGGCAAGAGTACTGGAGTGGGGTGAGGTCTTTATAAAAGAAACATGAAAGGTGGTGCAGAAAACCCTTGGTGTGGTTATGGATGTAAAAGCTTGAACTCCTGTTTACTACTCTCTTTTATCTTCTGAAGATCGTTAGCATGTATATTATCATGCTTCTTTCCTTAGGAGTTGTCACCTATCAGTGATGAGAGTGATGTCAATAATGTATGACTAACCTTCATTGAGTACTTATATGTTAAATACTTTGTGATTAGATTCTCATTTAATCTTCACAATAATTCTCTAAGTAAACATAAAACAACTGTTAACCTATGCTCCATGATTAAAGAAGCAATCCCTGCTGAAACTTGGGTTTAGACGTATACTCTGAGGACATAGATCATGCTCTTACTTGCTAAGCTCTATTGTCTTCCACATGGGAAATCAAATCCAATTGTTCTGCTTGCACTTTCTTTCTTTTTGCATTCTCCATTTAGTTTGGCTTCTGATGGAGTCTTATCCAGTTATGGATTTCAATTCCAGCTATACTTTGATAATCTCAAGATCACTTCTCCAGTTAGGATCTCTCCCCTTGAGCTCTAGACTGCTGTATTGACAATTCCAATCGGATTTCTAACAGGCATTTCAAATTGATCATATAAAAAACAAACTCTGAGTTTCTTGCCTCAATCCTTCTCCTGCAGGTTTTCTTTCCGATGAAATGGCAACCCTATTTATATAATTGTTCAAACCAAATATGTTAAAATGATTTTTAACCAAACCTTTTTTAAATATTCATTTTTATTTTTTATTGAAGTATAGTTGATTTACAATGTTGTGTTAGTTTCAGGTGTGCAGCTTAAGTGGTTCAGATATATACACACACATATATACATATATGTTGAATATATGTGTATATATTCCTTTTCAGATTCTTTTCCCTTATAGACTATCACAAAATATTGAGTATATTTTCCTTTGCTATACAGTAGGTCCTTGCTGGTTATGTATTAGTAGTTTGGATCAGCTAATCCCAAATGCCCATTTTATCCCTTCATTCCCCCTTTGGTAACCATAAGTTTGTTTTCTATGTCTGTAGGCCTATTTCTCTTTTGCATACAAGTTAATTTGCATCATTTTGTTTTTAAGATTCCACATGTAAGCAGCATCATATATTTGTCTTTCTCTGTCTGGCTTACTTCACTTAATATGCTCATCTCTAAGTCCATCCATGTTGCCAAAATAGTATTTCAGAATATGTCTAGAATTCAAGCATTTTCCCACATCCATTGATAACCCATTAGTCCTACCCATTATTTTCCTTGCTTAGATAACTATAATGTCCTCTTACCCCATTTCTATACAACATTTTTGCCCAGATAGACTATACAGAAGCCAGGAGGAATCTTTTAAAGCAAATCATACCACTTCTACTTTAAAATCCCTTTAATACAAAAAGCAGGGCATAACCATTTCATTCAGACCTGGATCCTGTCATCATAACCAAACTTCTTCCTCAAAGTGTGACACACTCTAATCCCCTTAACCTACTGTATTTTTCTCCATAACATAAAATACCATATTTTTTAACTATGTGTGTACTTGTATCACCCCAATTAAAACGTAAATTCCATTATGACTGTCATATCCTGGTACCTGGAAGCCTGCCTGGCACATATTTGTTGAATGAATTAATGAATTTACACTTCCACTAGCAGCATATGAGAGGGCCCATGTCACCAACTCCTTCCCCCCAAATATGTATTTCTACATAAAAAATTTGGGGGGGCTGCACTGGGTCTTTGTTTGCTGTGTGCAGACTTTCTCTCTAGTTGCAGCAAGCAGGGGTTACTCTTTGTTGTGGGGTGCAGGCTTCTCATTGCAGTGGCTTCTCTTATTTTCTCTTACGGAAACAGAGGCTTCAATAGTTGCATCACGTGGGCTCAAGAGTTGTGGCTTGTTGGCTCTAGGGTGCACGGGCTTAGTTACTGTGGCAGAGGAGCTCATTAGTTGTGGCTCTTGGGCCCTAGGGCATGCAGGCTTCAGTAGCTGCAGCTCATGAGCTCTAGAGCACAGGCTCAGTAGTTGCATATGGGTGTAGTTATTCTGCAGCACGTGGAATCTCCCAGACTAGGAATTGAACCTGTGTCCCCTGCACTGGCAGGCAGATTCTTATCCACTGTGCATCAGGGAAGACTTGAAACTTATATATTTTTTAAATTACTTTTTCAATAAACTGTGAAATTCACTACAGAACGCAATTGTGTGTATTAAAGCAATGAAGTGAGATAACTATATGAAGTAACTTATTTTTGACCCGACATCTATTAGGATATGGGTTTCCCTTGTGGTTCAGCTGGTAAAGAATCCTCATGCGACGTGGGAGACCTGGGTTTAATCCCTAGCTTGGGAAGATCCCCTGGAGAAGGGAAAGGGTACCCACTCCAGAATTCTGGCCTGGAGAATTCCATGGACTGTATAGACACAAAGAGTTGGACACGACTGAGCGACTTTCACTTTCACTATTAGGGTATATGCACTAAACTCTCACATGTAATAAAGTGTGGAGAAATTGAAGCACACAATATTTTTTGAAGTTCAACAATGTTCCTATCAGTTGCTAGTGATTTTACCTGCTGCTGTTTTCATATCTCTGCTCTGGGTTGCCCAGGCCTCTCATTATCCTACCATTCCAACAGCAGCATAGATGTTTAAAGTGACTGGAATCTGTTTGATACTGATCTGCAAAGAAGTCTCCATTTTGATTCTTCTTGAAGTCTACTTTCCTATCTAATAAAAGAGAGACTTTTATTAGAATACTAAAGAGAACAGAGAAAGCTGAGCACTAATGAAAATACACTCCCTAATGTTCATAAGTAGCTTTCTCTAAGAAAAGGAAAGATATACCCATTAGAATGCAGAGTTCCAAAGAATAACAAGGAGAGACAAAAAAGCCTTCCTCAATGATCAGTGCAAAGAAATAGAGGAAAACAATAGAAGGGGAAAGACTAGAGATCCCTTCAAGAAAATTAGAGATATGCAAAGATAGGCACAATAAAGGACAGAAATGGTATGGGCCTAACAGAAGCAGAAGATATTAAGAAGAGGTGGCAAGAATACATAGAAGAACTGTACAAAAAAGATCTTAATGACCCAGATAACCACAATATTGTGATCACTCACCTAGAGGCAGACATCCTGGAATGTGAAGTCAAATGGGCATTAGGAAGCATCATTACGAACAAAGCTAGTGAAGGTGATGGAATTCCAGTTGAGCTATTTCAAATCTGAAAAGAGAACGCTGTAAAAGTGCTGCACTCAATATGACAGCAAATCTGGAAAACTCAGCAGTGGCCACAGGACTGGAAAAGGTCAGTTTTCATTCCAATCCCGAAGAAAGACAATGCCAAAGAATGTTCAAACTACCGCACAATTGCACTCATCTCACACGCTAGCAATGGCACCCCACTCCAGTACACTTGCGTGGAAAATCCCATGGACGGAGGAGCCTGGTAGGCTACAGTCCATGGGGTCGCTAAGAGTTGGACACGACTGAGCGACTTCACTTTCACTTTCACTTCACTTTCACACGCTAGCAAAGTAATGACAAAATTCTCCAAGCCAGGCTTCAACAGCACGTGAACCATGAACTTTCAGATGTTCAAGCTCGATTTAGAAAAGGCTAAGGAGCTAGAGATCAAATTGCCAACATCTGTTGGATCATTGAAAAAGCAAGAGAGAGTTCCAGAAAAACATCTACTTCTGTTTTTTTGACTATACCAAAACCTTTCACTGTATGGATCACAACAAACTGGAAAATTCTTCAAGAGATAGGAATACCAGACCACCTGTCCTGTCTCTTGAGATATCTGTAGGCAGGTCAGGAAGCAACAGTTAGAACTGGACATGTAACAACAGACTGGTTCCAAATCGGGAAAGGAGTACGTCAAGGCTGTATACTGTCATTGTGCTTATTTAACTTATATGTAGAGTAATCATGCAAAATGCTGGGCTGGATAAAGCACAAGCTGGAATCAAGATTGCTGGGAGAAATATCAATAACCTCAGATATGCAGATGATACCACCCTATGTCAGAAAGTGAAGAAGTAAAGAGCCTCTTGATGAAAGTGAAGGAGGAGAGTGAAGAAGCTGGCTTAAAACTCAACATTCAGAAAATGAAGATCATGGCATCCGGTCCCATCACGTCATGGCAAATAGATGGGGAAACAGTGTAAACAGTGACAGACTTTATTTTGGGGGGCTCCAAAATCACTGCAGATGGTGATTGCAGCCATGAAATTAAAAGATGCTTTCTCCTTGGAAGAAAAGCTATGACCAACCTAGTAGCCTATTAAAATGCAGAGACAGTGCTTTGCCAACAAAGGTCCATCTAGTCAAAGCTATGGTTTTGTCAGTAGTCATGTATGGATATGAGAATTGGACTATAAAGAAAGCTGAGCGCTGAAGAATTGATGCTTTTGAACTGTGGTGTTGGAGAAGACTCTTGAGAGTCCCTTGGACAGCAAGGAGATCCAACCAGTCCATCCTAAAGGAAATCAGCCCTGAATAATCATTGGAAGGACTGATGCTGAAGCTGAAACTCCAATACTTTGGCCACCTGATGTGAAGAGCTGACTCATTTGAAAAGACTCTGATGCTGGGAAAGATTGAAGGCAGGAGGAGAAGGGGACAACAGAGGATGAGATGGTTGGATGGCATCACCCACTTGATAGACATGAGTTTGAGCAAGCTTTGGGAGTTGGTGATGGACAGGGAGGCCTGGCATGCTGCAGTCTGTGGGGTCACAAAGAGTTGGACACGACTGAGCTACTGAACTGAACTGAACTGAATGGAACTGATCATCTCATGTTGATAAAAGACATCCTCCGCCATCTTAGGACTGCCCTCAGAATTGATGTTTTTGAACTGTGGTGTTGGAGAAGACTCTTCAGAGTCCCTTGGAGACCAACCAGTCAATCCTAAAGGAGATCAGTCCTGAATACTCATTGGTGATGGCAGGGAGACCTGGCATGCTGCAGTCCATGGGGTCGCCAAAAGTCGGATACGACTGAAAGACTGAATTAAACTGAACTGACGATCAGTCTTTCTTGTATTCTATTTAAAGTAACCAACCTACACAGTTGTGAAGAGGGAGTGAAGTTTGCTAAATCAAGAGTAGAAAAAATTTAATACCTGCAAAATTAGGCCCTATTGAAAAAGAAATGAGAATAATATTATACTTCTAATATTAATCGTAGGAACTATTTTTGGATAATTCTTTTTAAAAAATATTGCCTTTTTACCAATTGTGAGTGTGCTAGGCACTAGATTCACTCCCTGCCTCATGGAGCTGATAATCTAGTTGGGGAGACAAAGCAAAACACAAAGTTATACCAATAATTGATTTAAATTAAAATAAATCACATTGATTTACAAGATTCACTGTTATTGGCTTCACTGGTAACTTATGTCCTGAAATTTGTATTATATGTAATTCTGAATGAAAAGTCTTAGAATTATGAAATCTATCTGTAACTTAAAAATCTATCTGTAACTTAAAACTGAAAAGTTTAAATAGGCAAACTTGAATAGAATGTAATGAAAAGTGTTACTATTGTTACTCCCCAGATCAGCAATAGACTTATGAAGTATCAACACAGGGAAAAAGGTGAAAATTATGTACATTGTTCTATTAGAAAAAAACACCATGATTATAAACATTGCTTCCTCGGGTCTTTTCTAGCCAAGTTCCTAAAGCAATTTCTTTCCCTTACTCTTTGTATCAGGACTCTATTTCATTCCAGATGCTAATCATAATATCTAATCATTATATACATATGTATGTGTATGTGCATGGATACCCCACACATTTATAGCAGATTATTTACTTTTTGCTTTGCTTATTTGTTACTTTGGAAAAGGAAATGGCAACCCACTCCAGTACTCTTACCTAGAAAATCCCATGGACAGAGGAGCCTGGTGGGCACAAGAGGCAGACGCAACTTAGTGACTAAATCACCACCACTTGTTAGTTATTGCCCTGTATTAAGAGTATCCATTTCTCAAAAGCAGGCTCATTGGCTACCTTGTTCTCCTCTATGTTTCTATAATGGAGAACAGAAGTTGGCATGTAGCTAATGTTTAATAAGTATTTTTTTAAGTAGATGAATTATAATAAAGGTATCCAACAATCCCACTGCTGAGCATGCACACAGAGGAAACTAGATTTGAAAGAGACACATGTACCCCAATGTTCATTGCAGCACTGTTTACAATAGCTAGGACATGGAAGCAACCTAGATGTCCATCAGCAGATGAATGGATAAGGAAGTTGTGGTACATATACACAATGGAATATTACTCAGCTATAAAAAAAAAATAATCCATTTGAGTCAGTTCTAATGCAGTGGATGAAACTGGAGCCTATTATACAGAGTGAAATATTTCAGAAAGAGAAACACTAATACAGTATATTAATGCATATATATGGAATTTAGAAAGATGGTGACAATGATCCTATATGCAAGGCAGCAAAAGAGACACAAATGTAAAGAACAGACTATTGGACTATGTGGGAGAAGGCAAGGGTGGGAAGTTATGAGAGAATAGGATTGAAACATGTATATTACCATATGTAAAAAAGATGACCAGTGCAAGTTTGATGCATGAAGCTGGACACTCAAAGCCAGTGCTCTGGGACAACCCAGAGGGATGGGGTGGGATGGGAGGTGGGGTTCAGTATGGGGGGGTGGGGCATAAGTGTGCCCATGGCTGATCCGTGTAAATGTGTGGCAGGGGCCACCACAGTGTTGTGAAGTGATAGTCCTCCAATTAAAATAAATAAATTTTTAAAAAGATATAAAGCAAGTTTATTATGTCAGATTCCTACTGTGTACATATTTTATTGAATGTGTGTCAAATATTAAGTACTCAGTGCTTTCAAGTTATTTATTTCTTATAAAACATAGTATACAATAGAATTCCTAAGCATTTACCTGAGTAAATGCCTATCCACCACACTTAAATAATCCTACAGATCAGTCAGCACCTGTGCAGGATCTGTTGGGAAAAGTAATTACTTGGTTTTAAATCGTGCATAAGACAATTAAAAGCTCTTTAAAAAAATTTTATACACAATTTAAAAAAATTACATATTAAATCATTGCTTTCACTGCAAATTAGCTTGAGCCTATATGTTTGATCAGTATGCCTTATATAAACAAACACAAAAATAAAAGAGGAGTTAATTGTAACCCGTTTACTTGTTGTACAGAACACATTTCAGGTATGAAATACACTAACGGAAAAATGTGATTGGTGAAGAAGGAGCCACTTGAAAATGCTTGAATAATGGTCAGTGACACTGGATCCTTGTTCATATTACACGAGGCCATGGGTGCTCCCGACCTTCTGAACCTGAGTAAAGGCAGGCTCAGGAGGCTGAGTCCTTGCAGGTGTGCCCTTGTTAAAGCTTGTCAAGATGCATGCATCCACACAGCAGGTAAAGAGCCCAAGATCTAAAAAAAAAAAAAGCCAAACATACATGGCTCAGGGTATTGTATTTTGACATTGCCTTCATAAATTAAGGGACGGGGTAGGGGTGGGGAGGCTACTGTCATTTGAAAAGAAAATAGCAATTTTTTCTAAGTACCTTTAACATAGCAAAGATAGCTTATAAACTCAACTTGTATTATTTATAAAGAATTCTTTCTTTCCAGAAGTATTGATATTCATGTAAGGATTCCCTGATTAGGATGGTTTGCTAGGAGGGTATACTATAAGTGTTTACAGTAAACACTTATACTAAAAAATAAGATAATGTTCATCATATTCAAGTTTCTAAGAACCTTCCTATTATGGAAAATTTTTCACAAGAATAAAGTATAGCTATACTGTTTCGTTTTTTCTTTTGACAGGCTTATCAAACAATGCTGCTTATCACATTATCTGTCATTCATTAGTAGATTTCCCTTGGTTGGGACAAGGGAGTGGTATGAAATTATGACACTCATTCATTATTGGAGGCAAAATAAATTTGTGAAAGCATTTTGCGAAGTGATTTTCCCATAGATGTCAAGAATCATGCAAAGACCTTCTGACCCTCTGGGGATTTTAGGAGGAAAAAAAAAGGAAAAAGTGAGAGATATAAAGACATGCACTTGGGGATTATCTGTGATAGTGAAAATTTGAATCCTCCTAAATACACAATACTAGGGAGTGACATATCCATTTAAAAGGGTATTAACTAGCCACTAAAATGATTATTTTATTGTGTATGTGCTCAGTCATGTCCAACTCTTTGCAGCCTCATGGACTATAGATCACCAGGCTCCTCTGCCCATGGAATTTTCTGGGCAAGAATATTGGAGTGGGGTACCATTTCCTACTCCAGGATTTCTTCCCAACCCAAAGATTGAACCTGCATCTCTTGAGTTGGCAGGAAGATTCTTAACCTCTAGTGCCACTTGGGAAGCCCAATTACTTTATTAAATATTATTAAATAGCTGAACTATTTCTTAATGTCATAGACTTAATCATGATCCAAAGCATTTGTATCACTTTGTGCCTGTTTTCCTGAAAGCAAAGCTTTATATTCTAAACCTGCATGTAAGTTAAATAAGTAACAAATATTCCAAAAGAGAACTTTTAAACAAGTATACAGATATTTATGTGGCAATAGTAGCAGTTTGTTTATAATACCTAAAAAAACCCTGAAAACAAGTGTCAAATATTTATTCTCTATAGAATATATATATATATATATAATATGTGTATGTAATATATACACACCACAACTTCTTTATCCATTCATCTGTTGATGGACACTTAGGTTGCTTCCATATATTTGTGATTATAAACCATGCTGCTATGAACATTGAGCTGCTTATGGTAGTTCTGCTTTAGTTTTTAAGAAAGTTCCATTGTTGTTGTTCAGCCACTAAGTCATGTCCGACTCTTTGTGACCCCATGGACTGCAGCACCGTGACTTCTTGTCCTTCACTATCTCCCAGAGTTTGCTCAAACTCATGTCCATTGAGTCGATGATGCCACCCAACCATCTCAGTCTCCATACTATTCTCTGTAACAGTTGCACCAATTTACATTCCTACCAACAGTGTACATGGGTTCCCTTTTCTCCATTTCTTGCTGACATTTGTTATTTGTGTTCTTTCAGATGACAGTCACTGTGACAGGTAAGGTGATATCTCATTGTGGTTTTGATGTATATCTCCCTGAGGATTAGTGATGTAGAGCATCTTTTCATGTGCCTATTGGCCATCTGGAGAAGGCAATGGCACCCCACTCCAGTACTCTTGCCTGGAAAATTCCATGGACAGAAGAGCCTGGTAGGCTGCAGTCTGTGGGGTCGCAAAGAGTCGGACATAACTGAGCGACTTCACTTTCACTTTTCACTTTCATGCATTGGAGAAGGAAATGGCAACCCACTCCAGTGTTCTTGCCTGGAGAATCCCAGGGACAGGAGAGCCTGGTGGGCTGCCGTCTATGGGGTCGCACAGAGTCGGACATGACTGAAGCGACTTAGCAGCAGCAGCAGCAGCAGCAGCATTGGCCATCTGCATTTCCTTTTTGGAAAAACATCTATTCAGTTCTTCTGCCTGTTTGGGAAATTTTTTTTTTTAATGTTTAGGTATATTCTGTATTACTCATGATTTCCAGTGAAACAGACTACATACACACATATATTTACTTTTTTTTTCTTTTTTTAAATTAGTTTATCTATTTTTTAACTTTACAATATTGTATTTGTTTTGCCATACATTGACATGAATCCACCATGGGTGTACATGTTTTCCCCTTCCAGAACCCCCCTCCCACCTCCCTCCCCATCCCATCCCTCTGGGTCATCCCGGTGCACCAGCCCTGAGCACCCTGTATCATGCATTGAAACTGGACTGGCAATTCGTTTCACATATGATAATTTACATGCTTCAATGCCATTCTCCCATATCCTCCTGCCCTCACCCTCTCCATAGAGTCCATAATACTGTTCTATTTATCTGTATCTCTTTTGATGTCTCGCATACAGGGTTATCTTTACAGATTAACTAAATAACATATATATGTGTTAGTACACTGTATTGGTGTTTTTCTTTCTGGCTTACTTCACTCTGTATAATAGGCTCCGGTATGTGTGTGTTTATTGAAAGGAATTGGCTCAAAAAAAAAAAGCAAAGAACTGGCTCACACAATTATGGAGGATGAGAAGTCCTATGAGATGTCCCAAGAATGCAGTTGGCAAGCTAGAAACTCAGGAGAATTGATGATGTAGTTCTGGTCTAAGTGCCTGAGAATTGGGAAAGCCAGTGGTGTAAGTTCCAGTCCAAAAACCAGCAGGCTCAAAAAACAGCCAATGTTCAGTTCAAGCTCAAAGGCAGGGAAAGACTGATGTTCCAGCTTAAACAGGCAGAAGGCGTTCCCTTTTACTCAGGCTTACAGGACTTCATCTGACTGGATGAGATCCGCCCACATAAAGAAGGACAATCTGCCTTACTCAGTCTACCACATCAAATGTTGGTTTTGATTTTTTTTAATACCATTCGTATTCAGTTTTTTTAAAAATTGAGATATAATTGACATATAACATTGTATTTGTTTTATATATTTATGTCTTATGTATTTATATATTTTAATGATTTGATAGCTATATGTAGCTAAAATGATTTCCACAATAAGCTTAATTAATTCATCACCACATATAGTTACAATTTTTTTCTTGTAATGAGAACTTTTAAAATCTAATCTTAGCAACTTTGCTTAGTCATTATGCTGCACATTACATTCCCAGAACTTATTTATCTTATAACTGGAAGTTACAATAAACTAACTCACATATTAATCTCATTTAGAAACACCGACACAAACACACCCAGAATGATGTTTAACCAAATGTCTGGACACCTGATGGTCTGGTCAAACTGACGCATACATTTAACTCCTCAGTTCAAATACTTTCTCAGAGAAGCTCTTCCAGGCTCTCTAGTCTAATACAGTCCATCTTCCTTCCTTAGTTGCTCAGAAAATCATTATTCTGCTTTGTATTCTTTAGAGCTCTTACCATTATCTGAAGTTACTTTGTTTTAAAATAAATTTTATTGATGTAAAAAATGCTAATAACACAAAGCTAGGTATTAAAATCAAGATGCAAAATATGCATAATTATTTCAATTAATGGTAACCATTTTATGTACTTATAGAAGCATAGAAAAAAGACTGAAAATATTTCTAAATGAGTGTTTTATCTTTATGGTGATATTCTGGGAAATTTTTGTTTTTATTATGTTCTTCTGTATTTTCCATTCATATTATAATAAACTATTATAACAGAAAAAAATGTTATGTTTAAAAAAGATGTTCATGCTTTGTTTGTGTCTCTAAAATGATCTTTCTTATACATGTATTTATATAGAATACTATTTAGCAAGCACAAAATAAGAGGTTACATCATTAGTTACGAAAAAAATGAAAATATGGGAAACAAAGACCTGATTTTGATAACTCTTTTCAAAATAAGAAGTTGATGAAAGGCACAATTATAGTACCATATTTAATATTCCATAAGCAATTTTGAATATATTTTTGGAATTTATAATTACATGAATCATTAAGACATTTTAAAAGATATATTTTATCTACCAATTAATTTACTCTGTTATTAAACATGTCTTACTGAAGAGCAGCTGCCTATAATTTCATAATCAAAGAAGTATAGTTGTACTTTAGAATACTAATCAACTGTTATCATTTATAATAGTTGGATGAATAAAAAATAAATTAAGAATAGAAAAACCTATTTTACAAGTTAAAAAGTTAATAAAAAATTTATAAATAGGTTCATCAAGGTAAGGTTGAGTCAAGCCCACCCAAAATAAACATTTTCAAGCTAGTGATTCCCAAATCAGTTGAAAATTTGCATTCTCATACCTAAATAATGCATGGTGTAGTGTATGTCAGAAAATTGTTCCTTTGATTTTCAAGACAATTATTCAGGTATACAAGTAAGTATATATTTCAGTTTTGGAAACAGCAAAAGATTTTGATTACTTTGCTATACTGATCCTCAGAATGACTCTTTGATATTTCTAGTTTAAATTTTAGTTAAGCTGAATTTTAGATCTTTTAGACCTCTGTTTTCCGGCTCATGGTCCATATAATAAATGCCAGAGGAGCAACACATGTATGAGTCTCAAAACCTTCCACTTGTTGGGTAGTTAGAATAGGAAAAAGGAGTCCAGAATGGCAGTGGGTAAAAGACAAAGAAGGGAAAAGCCCATGAAAGCAGAAGAAAGGAAGGTCCGAGGACTGGAGTGAGAACCTGAGGTGAAGTAAACAGCCCTCCTGGCTAGCCCAATTTACACAGGGTAGGCTCAGGGGGAGGAGAAAAACATATTAAAAAAGGAGCCAAAATTGAGCTGGCTTGGCACCATATATGTCAGGGGGCTTTGTAATTTCCTCGGTTCTGTCTCACCACGGCAGAAATTTGAAGCAACGGGTGGACAGCTCAGTTTTATTTGGCAAGCAAAGGAAAATACATCGTGAGGTGTGAGGGCAGGCTGACCCAAAAGACTCAAAAGAAGGGAGAGCGAGTTCAATTTGAGCGAGCTCAAAAGAGAGGGCTGTTTGCTTCACCTCATGTTCTCACTCCTGTCCTGGGATCTTCCTTTGTTCTATTTTCACGGGCTTTTGCCTTCTTTGTCTTTTAGCCAGAGCCATTCCGAACTCCTTTTTCCTATTCTAACTACCTAACAGACTGATGCTCTGACCTTAAGGCCAAGGAAGTTGGCTTTGCTGTTGTGACAGCTGCACAGCCTGGTTTCTGCTGTGCTGAGTGGGTAATGGACATGGAGGAAAAATGAAAGATACCCAGAGCAGTACTTCCATCCACCTTCAGAGGTCAGGAGTTATCTTGAGATAGACATAAACTGACAAGGGGACAGGAAGAGAGGAGGATGGGCTGGTATTGATTGAGATGGTTGAGGGGGAATTGAGCGAGAGACTAGAGAATGGGGGAGGGGAGCAGGGATCTGTTCAGCCACATAAGAAGCAAAGGAAAAGAAGGTGGTGAAAGGGGATTTGAAGAGAGTTGGTTGTATGAGATGAATGATCCGCCATAGTACGTTCCAAGACAATTCAGTAGAAGTTTGAATTTCTTACAATGCATTTTTTAGAATGTTTTGTTTATTTGAATGTGATACATGTAAGAAGTAGAACAAACTGGGCCTTAATGTGGGAGAATAAGAGCTATGACCTCCATTTTACAAGGCTTCTATTAAGAGTTTTAAAACTTGAAGTACTAAACTGACCATCTGGCATCCAAATCTTGAAATACTATCACCTCTACTTCTATACAGAGCTCAAATCTCACTACCTCTTGTCTCTTCTTCCATGCTGCGGCAAAGCTTGAACATGCTCCTTGATACCCATCTTACTCTACTATATAACAGTCAACGTGCTTCTTTTAAAATGTAAATCACATTACATTAATCCTCTATGACCCTCTAATAGCTTCTCATTAAAGTCAAAGTCCTCATTAAGATTTCTAAGGCCTGCCATGGAATGCTTTCTTTTGACTTCTGCGTTCTGATCTTCCTGTCATTTGTTTTCATACACCAACTCTGTCTAAAATAGGCCCATGCCCAATCACCCCCTATTATTATTTTTATCCATTTTTTATTGATAGCACTCATCAGTACCTTAAATTATATCTTATAATTATCTCTTTAATAGTTCCTTGTCTGTATCCCCTTCTAGAGTGTAAGATCCACAAGGGTAAGAATTTGTGCCCAGGTGAGTCTACCTCTCGACCAGTGTCTTTCATTCTGAAGTTGAATGGATGAATGAGTGATTAGTTCATATCTAAGAATTTTTTCTGTCCACACATGTTGAAAATGCCTACCATATGGAGGCACTTGTGGTGGGTGCCAGGGGTATAAAAAAAGCAAGGTAGATTCTACCTTGTCACAAGGGTCATCCTGCTAAAAAGTAAGATATTAAAACATTTAAAAATAATCACAAAAAAGCAGTTACATGTATCAGCTCAGTTAAGTCACTCAGTCATGTCCGACTCTTTGTGACCCCGTGGACTGCACACCAGGCTTCCCTGTCCATCACCAACTCCTGGGGCTTGCTCAAACTCATGTCCATTGAGTCAGTGATGCCATCCAACCATCTCATCCTCTGTTGTCCCCTCCTCCTGCCTTCAATCTTTCCCAGCATCAGGGTCTTTTCCAATGAATCAGTTCTTAGCATCAGGTGGCCAAAGTGTTGGAGCTTCAGTTACATGTATAAAGAGTGCTAAAAAGAAAACAAAAATGTGAATAGTTTAAGCTGAATATTAAGCTCTTCCTTTAAATTTTAAGGATATATTTAAACAAAGCAGATTAATTTTTCCTGTTACATTTGCTATTTTTTTCTCTTTAGTGTTCCCTTTTAGAAAGAAAAGGAATAAATATACAGTGATGATATCAGGGAAAAATAAGAAAATCAGACAGCATGAAGAGAAAATGAGGTGGAAGACTTGTGAAAACAGGGAGGCAGAAAATGAGAAGGTGATACATCATTGTGTGTGGGTGGATGGTCTTCAATGTATCATTCTCCACACGCTTCACGGAAATACAGTTCAAGGACCTTAGTTTATGAAGTTCCCTACTGTTTGCCTCCAAAATGACAGTGATCTTAAATGCAGTAACTAATGACCCCCAAATAATTACATAATAACTTGTTACATTTCATCATTTATTAAATGACTTTAATATTTAACATAGTCACGATGACTAACATTTGCAAGGTAAATGGTTCTCAGATAATTTTTAAAATATAAAAACTTTCATATGTTAATACAAACATTTCAATATATATATGTCACTACCATTGCTAGTCATGATTTCAATTCTGAACATCCCTCCCTCTCAAATTTTATTCTGAATTGGTTCATAAATGAGATTAATCTCATCTGATATATTTATCTCCTACTTTATCAGATGGTTTGCAAAAATATAACCAATTCTTAGGACTTTTAACTGAAAGTGGAATTAGAAAAATAAATGCGTGCTTAGGAATAACCATGTATTATAATTATACAATATGCAATATGCATTTAAAAGAAAGTGCTTTATCTAATTTAATTTTGACAACTAAGTCTAAGTGAACTCTAGCAGTTCAATGTGCCCTTGACAAAGGGTGGCTGCTCTTGATCGATTTCTGGTTTTGCAGGAGGAAGCACTCAGCTAGAAACTTTCACTCAGTATCTGACTCATTATTTAGGGCTTTGTTGCCCTTCCTGAAATTTTCTCTAGGTTTACTTTCCCTTTATCTTTTTTATTTTTCTGTGGTGACTTCTCTTACGTCTGCATCTCTACTTTTTGGGGGTCACCAGTGCTTTGCATGCCTGGGCTGCTCTGCAGCAGCCAAAGCACTTCTGCATACTGTGTACTTCTTCATCCTGTTAGATTCTCAGCACCCTGCACTACCTCTTGTGCATATGTGCGTGCTTCAGTCATGTCTGACTCTTTGCCACCCCATGGACTGTAGCCCACCAGGCTTCTCTGTCCATGGGACGCTCCAGGCAAGAATACAGGAGAGGGTAGCCAGTTTCTTTCTCCAGGGCATCTTCCCAACCCAGGGATTGAACCCGAGTCTATCTTATTGCAGGCAGATTCTCTACCGCCTGAGTCACCAGGGGACCCCGTACTACCTCTCCCTTCCCATTAAAGCCATGCACATAGTAATTCCCTCCAGTAAGCCTCCAAGTCTAGAAGGTCTCTCTTTCTATACAGTCTCAGGGATAGTTTTGTCTTTTTCTGATGGTTTCCTCCCAGGGTGCTACCAGAACCGTATTTATTATGCATTCAAGAATTTTTCATGTGTCAGACTCTGTTCTGTCTCAGTTAATCCTCATAACAATCCTCTGAAGGAAGTATTGTTATCAGCATTTACAAATAATTTGTTTTTCAATAATCATGGCTAAAAATGACAAGAGTAAAACTACACTAAGTGTCTTGGATAGCTGATTGAAGAAATGATTTAGCACTTCTTAGACATTTTGCTCAGTTTTTTTCTTTTTATCCTATTTGAACTTCTTAAACTTTGAGGATATATGTTTTGAGAAAACCTAAAACTTCGAAATAAACTTAATGACCCATGAAAACATAAATATTTTTGGCTTCTCTTCATTTTACATTTTATTCTACAGCATAGTAAAATTAAAATTCTCATTAATTTAAAAGTCACACATTTCAAAACTAATGATGGAACTAGATTTAATGTGTTGGAGCAAATGAGTAAGAAAATGTAATTAAAACATATATAAATTTAGGCAGCTATATACCCTGATTTATTGGTATTATAATTATAAGTGATTATTAGACAAAAATATTTTTTAGAAAGACTGGACCACATGTAGGAAGGGTATTCAAAGTACAGTGTGATTTCTACAGTAGAATTGGAGGGTGCTGAATGTTTTAAAATTTATCCTTTCAATGTTTTACCATTATTAAAAATATTAGCCTTAATTAATACAACTGAGTTTTCCCTACAGTAATGATTAAATAAGATTAAAATTAAAACAAATTTTAAAAATGGATCATATATAGTGCAAAAATATTTTGGTATAGTAACTCCTATTTTTTTTTTTTCTATACTTCTACACCTTTCCTTTTTCAAGCAGTCATAAGAAGTAAGAATAATTGGTACTTGCTCTTCTCCGGGAAGGAATGACACAGCAGAAATAGCTGGTGAGGCAGATTCTTGACTTTTGAAACTAAAAAGCCAAGGACCAAGCATGAGTCAAAATAGTCTAGAAGGATATATGATCAATCCAGCCCTGTTTTAATGTCCCTGTGTGTGCTAAGACACTTCAGTTGTGCCCAACTCTTTTCAACCCTATGGACTGTAGCCTGCCAGCCTCCTCTGTCCATAGGATTCTCCAGGCAAGAATACTAGAATGGGTAGCCATGCCTTCCTTTAAGCGACCTTCCCAACCCAGGGATAGAATTCATCTCTTACATCTCCTGCACTGCATACAGATTCTTTATCTCTAGCACCACCGGGGAAGCCCCTTAATATTCCTGAGGCTAAATACAGTTTGCTACATAAAGGGTAGGGAAGACAGTCAGAGAAAAAACATGCGAGTTAGCTGTTGGTCAGCAAGCATACTTCCCCTTGTTCCCTATCTTAGGCAGACTGAACGGCTGGTGATGTAGGAGTTGATAGAAGCCTTGCATGGACTGGCCCTTGGTCTCAACTCCCAAGTGCATGCCACGGCAAGGGCAAGCCTTGCAGGATTCCCTGAAGTTCAACCAAACAAAGGAAGCTTGTGCAAACCAGGATGATGGGAAAAATAACTGAGTGCTTTCCCATATGGTCAAAAGTAGCACAAATATGATATTCACAACCATTGAGGGCAAAGAGGATGCAAATGTGATATGTATGCACCAGTTCTAAATTATTATGGAGGAAGAAGAGTCATTTTGTGTTCCTTGTCTAGTAGAACTGGGCTACCCATGGGTAAAAACTCTGGTTTTGTACAAGTTCCCAGAAAATCAGATCAGTCTCCTCTTTCATTAATCCCTTCCCACCAACACCAGGCTCCCTCAACGTCCCATAACCACAAATTTTAACGAGTTAACCAAAGGGACCTCAAGAATCTCAACACCCTGGGAACCTGAAGTTTCAGAGATATATTTACAGCTTAAGGAAAAGCAGAGAGCTCTTTTTCTATTATAGGTAATGTTGCAAATCAACACACTGAAAAAATTTAAATCACATTAAATTAAAATGTAGGTTTTACACAATAGATCTCAACACACTGGCACACATAATCAAATGTGTTATTTATACCCAGCTAGGAGCAGGTTGATGGCAAATAAAATTGCAAATATATGCATCCTAAGAAAAAGAAATGCAAAAAAGAAAAATGACTGTCTGAGGAGGCCTTACAAATAGCTGTGAAAAGAAGAGAAATGAAAAGCAAAGGAGAAAAGGAAAGATATACCCATTTGAATGCAGAGTTCCGAAGAAAAGCAAAGAGAGATAACAAAGCCTTCCTCAGTGATCAATGTAAAGATATAGAGGAAAACAACAGAATGGGGAAGACTAGAGATCTCTTCAAGAAAATTGGAGATACCAAGGGAACATTTCATGCAAAGATGGACTCAATAAAAGACAGAAATGGTACGGACCTAATAGAAGCAGAAGATACTAAGAAGAGGTGGCAAGAATACATAGAAGAACTGTACAAAAAACATCTTCACGACTCACATAATCATGATGGTGTGATCACTCACCTAGATCCAGGCATCCTGGAATGTGAAGTCAAGTGGGCCTTAGAAAGTATCACTATAAACAAAGCTAGTGGAGGTGATGGAATTCCAGTTGAGCTATTTCAAATCCTGAAAGATGATGCTGTGAAAGTGCTGCACTCAATATGCCAGCAAATTTGGAAAACTCAGCAGTGGCCACAGAACTGGAAAAGGTCAGTTTTCGTTCCAATCCCAAAGAAAGGCAATGCCAAAGAATGCTCAAACTACCGCACAATTGCACTCATCTCACACGCTAGTAAAGTGATGCTCAAAATTCTCCAAGCCAGGCTTCAGCAATACGTGAACCGTGAACTTCCAGATGTTTAAGCTGGTTGTAGAAAATGCAGAGGAACCAGAGATCAAATTGCCAATATCCGCTGGATTATCAAAAAAGCAGGAGTTCCAGAAATCATCTATTTCTGCTTTATTGACTATGCCAAAGCCTTTGACTGTGGGGATCACAATAAACTGTGGAAAATTCGTCAAGAGATGGGCATACCAGACCACCTGACCTGCCTCTTGAGAAACCTGTATGCAGGTCAGGAAGCAACAGTTAGAACTGGACATGGAACAGCAGACTGGTTCCAAATAGGCAAAGGAGTACGTCAAGGCTGTATATTGTCACCCTGCTTATTTAACTTATATGCAGAGTACATCATGAGAAATCCTGGGCTGGATAAACACAAGCTGGAATCAAGATTGCCAGGAGAAATAGCAATAACCTCAGATATGCAGATGATACCACCCCTACGGCAGAAAGTGAAGAACTAAAGAGCCTCCTGATGAAAGTGAAAGAAGAGAGTGAAAAAGTTGACTTAAAACTCAACATTCAGAAAACTAAGATCATGGCATCCAGTCCCATCACTTCATGGCAGATAGATGGGAAACAGTGGAAACAGTGTTAGACTTCATTTTTCTCGGCTCCAAAATCACTGCAGATGGTGATTGCAGCCATGAAATTAAAAGACAGTTACTCCTTGGAAGGAAAGTTATGACCAACCTAAAAAGCAGAGACATCACTTTGTCAACAAAGGTCTGTCTAGTCAAGGCTATGATTTTTCCAGTGTTTATGTATGGATGTGTGAATTGGACGATAAAGCTGAGTGGAGAAGAATTGATGCTTTTGAACTGTGGTGTTTGAGAAGACTCTTGAGAGTCCCTTGGACTGCAAGGAGATCCAACCAGTCCATCCTAAAGGAGATCAGTCCTGGGTGTTCATTGGAAGGACTGATGTTGAAGCTGAAACTCCAATACTTTGGCTACCTGATGCAAAGAGCTGACTCATTGGAAAAGACCCTGATGCTGGGAAAGATTGAGCGCAGGAGGAGAAGGGGACGACAGAGGATAAGATGGTTGGATGGCATCACCGACTCAATGGACATGGGTTTGGGTGGACTCCGGGAGTTGGTGATGGACAGGGAGGCCTGACGTGCTGCTGTTCATGGGGTCGCAAAGAGTCAGACACGACTGAGTGACTGAACTGAACTGAACATGAGCAAGATGCTCGGTATGTTGATGACATCATATATGTATGTGTGTGTGTATGGTATTGTGAAGGACATGATTTCACTTTATTGAACCTATCCACTCTGAAGAAATAAAAGTTTCTTTAACCCTTTAAAATAGTTCACAAGAACTGGAACTGATATAAAGATGTTATGTCAGTTGTCTTTAAAATAAGTTTACAGTAACTTAGAAATAAATTAAGAGTTATAAATCACAGAGGGCTGACTTTCCAGACCAGAGGACAGAGCCTTGGGCCATTAGCAGGTCATGTGAAGCTATTTGGTATTCAGTGGTTTATTTCACCTTCTGTGCCTACAAATGACCTACACTAGTTTTAAAGTAATGAATAAGCAAATAGTCTAAGACATTGAGGTTAAAAAAATATATGTAGGTGGTAAACATCTCAATTACAACAAAGGACTATCACTACATTTCACACTTGTATAACATGGCATTATGGAATATTAATGTAACTACAAGAGATGAGCTAATGCTTGTGGACTTGAAACTAGTAGGGGCAGGGAAAACTCAATGAAAATCTGTAAAACAGCATGATACATGTTTCACATAAGTGTGCTCCAGCAGAAAAGGAGGGAGAAATAACCTAAGATGTGAATACTCAAAAATCTACCCTATAACTGATGAACTTAAGGGAGATGAATCATTGGCAAAAGTGGGACAATGAGTCAAATATAATTGTCCAGATGAGGGACTTTTATAGAGGTGGTGGAGGGAAGACAGTAGGTATGAAAACAAAACAGGAGATAGCAATGACTAAACATGGTAAATTATTTAACTAGAAATGGAGAAAGAATCTAAGACAATACCCAGGATTTTGGCATGAGCCACTAGGAAGTGTGAGGGAAGATGATAAGGTTTCTTTTAGTAGTATTGAATAGAAGAAGTCTGCACAGTATCCAGGTGAACTGTCTAGGAGGAAGTAATGTATCAATCTGCAATTCAGCTATACATTTTGTCCAATGGGTAGACATTTGGAGTATTTTGTAATTCAGAGTTCCCACTCAGAATTAAATTAAATTTAATTAACTTATATTCAGTGGACTAAATACAAAGTAAGTGTAGCCCAGGGATTCAGAGCTTTGGTATCAGAGTTACAGCACCTGGGTTCTAAATTCAGCTCTAAGAAATACTGTATGTATGACTAAAAGGATATTCCTGAACCCCTCTGGATTTTTTTTTTTTTTCTTCTGTAAAATGTTATGGTAGGTATTATACCTACCACACTGGATGGCTATGAAGATTAAGTGGCTGAATACATATAAAATCCTTTATGCTTAATGGATATTAGCTATTAATTCTGGTTGAACAACATGAAATTTGCATTTTGAAAATCAAAAAAGTCAAACTTAGCAATTTCATATGATCTAATTTTATCACTGTCAAAGCAAGAATCTTTTCTGTTTCCTTAATTCAGCTTCACTTGTATAAATTCATTAACCCTACATTGATGGTATAAACAGGTACCTCAATTCATCTGGGAGTATGATCAACTTAAATGTTAAGTTTTATTCCAAGATTACATCATTATATCTGATTTTCCGTGTACTCTCAAATTTTTCTATGGTGGAATCATAACGTCTTATTTCCAAAAAACTTTATTTATCAAAAAACCCTGATAATTATTCCTGAAATATGTGCTCTGTTTAAATACAGTTATATAGTGAAGATGATCATTAGTATCAGCATCTTTGGAAAAATTCAGATATATTGTCTCTTGGCGGGGGAAAGGCCACTTTACTAACTAATCTCTGGGGCTTAGGTAGCTAATAATTATGAAATTGCAATTCAGGTCTTTACTTACCCACTTAGCATCTGCTTCCTTAAGGCTATATTCTAAGTAATTGAATCAAGAGATGAAAAACATGAATCTAACATATAAAGATCAAGCTGACTTGAAGCAGTATACATTGCAATATTACTATATTTAAAGGCAAAAGAAAATTTGTATACTGGTAGAATGTCTATAAACAAATATTTTGATAGTTACTACTGAAAATCCTTTGAGTAATAAAACACTGATGTTTGAGGTTCTGTTCAGAGCAGAGATCATATAAATTTCAAAATCTAAATTGGGTTCAGTTCAGTTCAGTAGCTCAGTCGTGTCCAACTCTTTGTGACTCCATGAATTGCAGCACGCCAGGCCTCTCTGTCCATCACCAACTACCGGAGTCTACCCAAACCATGTCCATCGAGTCAGTGATGCCATCCAACCATCTCATCCTCTGTCGTCCCCTTCTCCTCCTGCCCCCATTACTTCCCAGCATTAGGGTCTTTTCCAATGAGGCAACTCCTCGCATGAGGTGGCCAAAGTATTGGAGTTTCATCTTCAACATCAGTCCTTCCAATGAACACCCTGGATTGATCTCCTTTAGGATGGATTGATTGGATCTCCTTGCAGTCCAAGGGACTCTCAAGATTATTCTCCAACACCACAGTTCAAAAGTATCAATTCTGTGGTGCTCAGCTTTCTTCACCGTCCAATTCTCACATCCATACATGACCACTGGAAAAACCATAGCCTTGACTAGATGGACTTTTGTTGGCAAAGTAATGTCTCTGCTTTTAAATATGCTATCTAGGTTGGCCATAACCTTCCTTCCAAGGAGTAAGCGTCTTTTAATTTCATGGCTGCAATCACCATCTGCAGTGATTTTAGAGCCCAAAAAAATAAAGTCTGCCACTGTTTCCACTGTTTCCCCATCTATTTCCCATGAAGTGATGGGACCGGATGCCATGATCTTAGTTTTCTGAACGTTGAGCTTTAAGCCAACTTTTTCACTCTCCTCTTTCACTTTCATCAAGAGGCTCTTTAGTTCTTCTTCACTTTCTGCCATAAGGGTGGTGTCATCCACATATCTGAGGTTATTGATATTTCTCCCGGCAATCTTGATTCCAGCTTGTGTTTCTTCCAGCCCAGCGTTTCTCATGATGTACTATGCATATAAGTTAAATAAGCAGGGTGACAATATACAGCCTTGATGTACTCCTTTGCCTATTTGGAACCAGTCTGCTGTTCCATGTCCAGTTCTAACTGTTGCTTCCTGACCTGCATACAGGTTTCTCAAGAGACAGGTCAGGTGGTCTGGTATGCCCATCTCTTGAAGAATTTTCCACAGTTTATTGTGATCCACACAGTCAAAGGCTTTGGCATAGTCAATAAAACAGAAATAGATGTTTTTCTGGAACTCTCTTGCTTTTTCGATGATCCAGCGGATATTGGCAATTTGATCTCTGGTTCCTCTGCCTTTTCTACAACCAGCTTAAACATCTGGAATTTCACGGTTCACATATTGGTGAAGCCTGGCTTGCAGAATTTTGAGCATTGCTTTACCAGCATGTGAGATGAGTGCAATTGTGCAGTAGTTTGTGCATTCTTTGGCACTGCCTTTCTTTGCGGTTGGAACGAAAACTGACCTTTTCCAGTTCTGTGGCCACTGCTGAGTTTTCCAAATTTGCTGGCATATTGAGTGCAGCACTTTCACAGCATCATCTTTCAGGATTTGAAATAGCTCAACTGGAATTCCATCACCTCCACTAGCTTTGTTCCTAGTGATGCTTTCTTAGGCCCACTTGACTTCACATTCCAGGATGTCTCGCTCTAGGTGAGTGATCACACCATTGTGATTATCTGGGTCGTGAAGATGTTTTTTGTACAGTTCTTTTATGTATTCTTGCCACCTCTTCTTAATATCTTCTGCTTCTATTAGGTCCATACCATTTCTGTCCTTTATCAAGCCTATCTTTGCATGAAATGTTCCTTTGGTATCTCTAATTTTCTTGAAGAGATGTCTAGTCTTTCCCAATCTGTTGTTTTCCTCTATTTCTTTACATTGATTGCTGAAGGCTTTCTTATCTCTCCTTGCTATTCTTTGGAACTCTGCATTCAGATGGGAATATCTTTCCTTTTCTCCTTTGCTTTTTGCTTCTCTTCTCTTCCCAGCTATCTGTAAGGCCTCCTCAGACAGCCATTTTGCTTTTTTGCATTTCTTTTCCATGGGGATTTTCTTGATCCCTGTCTCCTGTACAATGTCACAAACTTCTGTCCATAGTTCATCAGGCACTCTGTCTATCAGATCTAGTCCCTTAAATCTATTTGTCACTTCTACTGTGTACTCATAAGGGATTTGATCTAGGTTATACCTGAATGGACTAGTGGTTTTCCCTACTTTCTTCAATTTAAGTCTGAATTTGGCAATAAGCAGTTCATGATCTGAGCCACAGTCAGCTCCCGGTCGTGTTTTTGCTGACTATATAGAGCTTCTCCATCTTTGGCTGCAGAGAATATAATCAATCTGATTTCGGTGTTGACCATCTGGTCATGTCCACGTGTAGAGTCTTCTCTTGTGTCGTTGAAAGAGGGTGTTTGCTATTACCAGTGCATTCTCTTGGCAAAACTCTATTAGCCTTTGTCCTGCTTCATTCTGTACTCCAAGGCCAAATTTGCCTGTTATGCCAGGTGTTTCTTGACTTCCTACTTTTGCATTCCAGTCCTCTATAATAAAAAGGACATCTTTTTTGGGTGTTAGTTCTAGAAGGTCTTGTAGGTCTTCATAGAACCGTTCAACTTCAGCTTCTTCAGCATTACTGGTCGGGGCATAGACTTGGATTACTGTGATATTGAATGGTTTGCCTTGGAAACGAACAGAGATCATTCTATCATTTTTGAGATTGCATCCAAGTACTGCCTTTCGGACTCTTTTGTTGACCATGATGGCTACTCCATTTCTTCTAAGGGATTCTTGCCCTGATCCAAATCCTATTTGTGTCATCAGATGAACATGGCAGTCGGAGTTATGGCACATCCGGCTGACAAATTCAGATGTGTGTTTAAAATACTGTGGAAGACCTGTGTGGGCAGGCACTTTGCAGGATTTTAAGAGATGAGTGTTACAAAGTATTTGCACACAACATGAATAGTAAATGTTATAATGCATTTATAATACTTAACAGGTATTTGACTTCTGAAAAATAATCAAGGTTGTTATTTGGCAGTGAATATAAAAAGAGAACATTCTGGAAAAATCAAATGTATTTTCCCATTTATCTATTTTTTGAGAATTTCCTATTCTAATTGGCCTTATTCTTCATTTCTTCTGAACAGTCTTTAATGAATGCTTCTTTTCCTTTAAAATAAAGACAAAGGCTTCTTTATATTTGTCATGTGACTTGGAATTTTTTTGTGTGTGATTTGTCTGTGTTAAATTCACAAAAAATCAATTCCAAGTCATATGACAAATATAAAGAACAGTTCTGCCTTTATTTTAAAGGAAAAGAAGCATTTTGTGATTTGTTTGTGTTAAATTGGGCTTCCCTGGTGGCTCAATTGGTAAAGAATCCACCTGCAAAGTGGGAAACCTGGGTTCAATCCCTGGGTTGGGAAGATCCCCTGGAGAAGGGAAAGGCTATCCACTTCAGTATTCTGGCCTGGAGAATTCCAAGGACTGTATAGTCCATGGGATCGCAAAAAGTCAGACACAACTGAGGGACTTTCACTTTGTGTTAAATTATCTAGCATTTTTTTTCAATTGAAATCTTAAGCAATTTTGCTTTATTTTTTAGTTGAAATATAATTAATCTACAATGTTGTGTTAGTTTAAGGCATGTAGAAAAGTGATTCAGTTAAACCTATATATACATTTTTCAGATTCTTTTCTATTATAGATTATTATAAGATATTGACTATAGTTCCCTGTCCTGTACAGTAGGTCCTTGCTGTTCATCTATTTTATATGTAGTACTGTGTATCTATCTGTTAATCCCAAACTCCTAGTGTATCCCTAACCACTTTCTCCCCTTTGGTGACCATATGTTTTTTTGAATGTCTATGAATTTATTTGTATTTTGTAAATAAGTTCATCTGTATCATTTTTTATATACCACGCTTAAGTGATATCACATGATACTTGTCTTTGGCTACTTCACTTAATATCTAGGTCCATCCATGTTGCTGCACATGGCATTATTTCATCCTTTTTATGGCTGAGTAATATTCCATTGTATATATGTGTGTATATATACATACACACATACACACACACACACACACACACACACCCATCCCATTCCAAACACCATATTTTCTTTATTCATTTGTCAATAGACATTTAGGTTGCTTCTATGTCTTGGTTGTTGTAAATAGTGCTGCTGTGAACATTGAGGTGCATGTATCTTTTTGAATTAGAATTTTTGTCTCTTTTGGATATACACCCAATAGTGGGATTGCTGGATCATATGATAATTCTATTTTTAATTTTTTAGGGAACCTCCATAGTGTTCTGCATAATGGTTGTACCAATGTACATTCCCACCATCAGTGTAGGAAGGTGCTCTTTTCTCCATACCCTCTCCAGCATTTATTATTTTTGGACTTTTGACGATAACCATTCTGACTGGTGTGAGGTGATACCTCATTGTAGTTTTGGTTTTCATTTCTCTGATGATGAGTGATCCTGAGCATATATTCATGTGCCTATTGGCCATCTCTGTGTCTTCTATATATAGTATCATGTCATCTACAAACAGCTACAGTTTTACTTCTTTATTTCCAATTTGGATTCCTTTTATTTTTTCTCTGATTGCTATGGCTAGAACTTCCATTACCATGTTGAGTAACAGTGGTGACAGCGGGCACCCTTGTCTTGTTTCTGATCTTAAAGGAAATTCTTTCCCAGCTTTTCACCACTGAGTATGCTCTTAGTTGTGGACTTCTTGTATATAGTCTTTATTATTCCCAGGTGGCTCAGTGGTAAAGAATCTGCCCACCCATGCAGGAGTGCAGGTTCCATCCCTGGGTCAGGAAGATCCCCCGGAGGAGGAAATGGCAACCCACTCTAGTATTCTTGCCTGGAAAATCCCATGGACAGAGGAGGTGGCAGTTTATAGTACGTGGAGTCACAGAGTTGGACACGACTGAGCACACATGCACATACTCCCTCTATGCCTACTTTTCAGAGAGTTTTTAATAATGAATGGATAATTTAATTTTACCAAAAGCTTTTTCTGCATCTGTGGAGATGATCATATGGTTTTTATTCCTTAATCTGTTAATGTGGTGTATCACATTAATTGATTTACAGATACTGAAAGATTTTTGCATCCCTGGGGTAAATCTCACTTGATCATAGTGTATGGTCCTTGTAATGTATTGTTGGATTTGGTTTGCTAGTATTTTGTTGAGGATTTTTGCATGTATGTTCATCAGTGATATTGGCCTGTAATTTCCTTTTTTAATGATATTGTTGTCTGGTTTTGGTATGAGAGTGTGGTGGCTGCATACCAAACCACTGTGGTGGTTTGACAGTGTTCCTTCCTCAGCAATTTGTGGAATAGTTTCAGAAGGTTATATATTAACTGTTCTCTAAATGTTTTGTAGAATTTACTTGCGAAGCCATCTTATTCTGGACTTCTGTTTGTTGGGAGTTTTTAAATTACTGATTCAGCTTCAGTACCAGTAATTGGTCTATTTATGTTTTCTGTTTCTTCCTGGTTCAGTCTAGGGAGATCGTACATTTCTAAGTACTTATCCTTTTCTTCAAGATTGTCCATTTTATTGCTGTATAGTTGCTTATGGTAGCTTTTTTATTTAAAGCAAAGTACAGTAATCTATAATTAAAAATTAAATGCTAAACTGAAAACATCTCTTGTTCATAAGAGGGAAAAAGCATCTTTATTCTGTCCATATTGGTGCTATGTTAAAACCAGGAAAAGTATAAAAATGTCAGTTGCAAAGTAATTCTTAAAATTCTCTCACATGGGAGTTTTACTTTTGGTTATTTCACTAATACAGTAAGATTTAGTTTGTTACAGGCATTTATGGATTTCATTTGTATTGTAAATGTCCCTGTTATGTATTGAAAGGAACAAAATATGTTAAAAGACCAGGATTCTTTAAAAGCTATGTATGGCCAGTTTTAGTTTTATACAGCTCTCTATGAGCATTTAATGGCTACTTCTCTGATTTAATGAAGGTAAGTCTTAGTTGATGACCAATAAGAAATACCTTTTACTTTCTCATCCTTAATAAGAAAGCATATCTACAAAAACTCTATAGCAAATATCACACTTAATGGAGAAGGTTTTGATTCATTACACTCAAAAACAAGAGGAGGATGGCTACTATGAACATTGTTACTTAATATTGTCCTGAAAGTCAAAGACAGTACAATAGCCCAAGGAAAACAAATAAGTAATACAAAAAAATGGAAAGTTTACCCTTCAGGATTAGTTTTATCTGCACATACAGAAAGACTTTAAATTATAACACCTTTAAAAAGTGTTTCTCTCACTTTACAAAAAAAAAAAAAAAGGCAAGCAATCAGGACTGATGCTGGCAACTCCCCAGGCATCAGGGACCAGCACTTCTATCTTGAGGCTCCACCAGCTTTTTATATTGCCTTATAATCCAGGGTAATTGCTCAACTCCCACACTTTATGTTTTCATTCCAGGCAATCAAAAAGAAAAAATGGAGAAGCACTCATTTGTTCTCATTTAAGAAGCCTTTCCCAAAGCCCCACACATTGCTTAAATTTTATTGACCAGAACAAAGTTACATGGTCACATCTAGTTGCAAAATTACCTGAGAAATGTAGTCTTTTAGAAGAGGGGCAATGTGCCTGGCTGAAAATTGTTCTTTGGGTTGGATAACAAGAAATTTCTGCCAGGGAAAGGGAAAAGCAATATTCTGTTCCTTCCAGATGTTATGACTGCTTAGAGAGAACTGCAAAGACACTCTAATACATTTGTTAAAACTAAAGGTTTATCAGAGTTGCTGTCTATAGGATCAACATGGGCTCAGTTGCTATATAAGCAGTTAGAAGATTAGTAAAAACGAAGATACTGTTGAGTCAGTTAAACTATAGTACATATAGAAATAACTTGAAATGTATAGTAATTCATGGAAGTTTATAAACAAAACTGAAGGAAAAATAATTGCATAAAATAGTGATATATTTTCATAAGAAAATTTACCATTATAAGGAAATGTGTTTCTACTTAATTTATCTAGAAATCTGAAGCAAATCCAGTGAAAGTTTCCCTATCTCCAGTGTTTCACTGAAATTGAAAGATTTTAAAAATTCATTTGGGACAATGAATGGCAAGGAATATCCAAGAAAAGGTTGAAGAAAATAAAAAGTGAGACCGGATACTAAGATTTATTATGAGATTAAAACATTGTATAAATTATACATTGAATCAGTGGTGGAGAGTAACCCAGAAACAGACCCTTAAACATATTTAATCTTGCATATACTGTACGTAACATAGCTAATGTTACAAATGGGGCTTCCCTGGGTGGCTCAGACAGTAAACAATCTGCCTGCAATGCAGGAGACCCAGGTTCAATCCCTGGATCAGGAAGATCCCCTGGAGAAGGAAATGGCTACCCATTCCAGTATTCTTGCCTGGAGAGTTCCATGGACAGAGGAGCCTGATGTAAAATTACAAATAAATTAACAATTGATGTTGGGATAAATTATTATCTAAACAGAAAAGATAAAACTACATCTGTATCTCACACTATACACAAAACCAGTTACAGATGAATTGAAACTGTAAAAGAAAAATCAAATTCTAAAGCTTTAGAACAAAATTTTAGAAGACAATCTTTAGTATACTAGGACACGGAAGGTTTTATTAAATGACATACACAGAACATTAACCATGAAGAAAAATAAATTGGACTACACTGAAGTTTTACAACTCACTTATTTAAAAAAGTTAAAAAATAAGTAAAAGACATGAGGTACCTAAGTCACAGAACAAGTATTTACAATAAAGAAGCATAAATCTATAAAAAGATGACTCTTGACCCAGTATAAAAAAGCACTTGAACAGGTTGTAAGCAAACAATTCTCCAAAGATAATTCTATAAAAAATATGCTGTCTTTCACTACTAATCAAGAAAGGGCAATTAGATAATGTGTTAGCTTTTCAAACCCATCAAAATTTGGCCAAAACACAAATATTTCTCTGATTATTGATAAGACTATGAGTAGAAAAGGAAGATTCATTTTCTTTTCCTTTTATTTATATTTTAAAATTTGTATTGAAGTGTATTTGATTTATAATGTTGTATTAGTTTTAGGTGTACAGCAAAATGTTTCAGTTATACATATACATATTTCCCATGTAGACCATTACAGAGTATTGAGTAGAGTTCCCTGACTATACAGTAGGTCCTTATTAGTTATCTGTTTCATATGTAGTAATGTGTATATGTCATTCCCAATCTCCCAATTTATCCCTCCTCCTTTTGCTCCCTGGTAGCCATATGTTTGTTTTCTACATCTGTGACTGTACTTATGTTTTGTGAAGTTCACTTGCACCCTTTTTTAAGATTCCATATATAAGTGATATCATTTTTGTCATTTTCTGACATGCTTCACTCAGTATGACAGTCTCTAGGTACATCTATGTTGCAGCAAATGACATTATTTTGTTCGTTTTATGGTTGAGTAATATTCCACTGTATACATGTACCGCATCTTCTTTATCCATTCATCTGCTGATGGACATTTAGATTGTTTCCATGTCCCTGCTATTGTAAATAGTGCTTCAGTGAGCATGGGGTGCATCTATCTTTTCAAATCATGATTTTCTCTGGGTATACACCTAGGAGTGGGATTGCTGGATTATATGGTAGTTCTGTTTTTAGTTTTTTAAGAAACCTCCATACAGTACTGTCCTCCATAGTGGCTGAATCAATTTACATTCCCACAAACAGTATAGGAGGGCTCCCTTTTCTCCATATGCTGTCCAGTAATTATTGTTTGTAATTTTTTTGATGATGACCATTCTGACTGGTGTGAGGTGGTGATACCTCATTGTAGTTTTGATTTGCATTTCTCTAATAATTAGTGATGTTGAGCATCCTTTCATATGTTTTTTAGCCATCTGTATGTCTTCTTTGGAGAAATGTCTATTTAGATCTTATATATAAGATCTTTACCCATTTTTTGATGAGTGGTTTGCTTTTTTAATATTGAGTTTCATGAGCTGTTTGTATATTTTGTAGATTAATCTCTTGTTGGTTGCTTCATTTGCAAATATTTTCTACTATTTTGAAGATTGTCTTTTTGTTTATGGTTTCCTTTGCTGTTGAAAGCTTTTAAATTTATATACTGTTGTTGAGAGCATAGCTTTGTGCAAACATTTTGCATTGTACTACAATAATATCTAATAAAGGTGAAGATGAACTTATTCTATAACCTATTTCTAGATCTATGCTCTGGACATAGACCCATGTCTAAGTATATACTCTAGAGAAAATCTCATGTGTGCACATGAAAATATGTGAAATGATAGATATTGTAGAATTTTTGTTAACAAAATGGAAACATAACAGTGTGTATCATTGAGAGACTGGATAAACAGTTGCCTATTTCATGTTTATGAAATCAAATACTTGGTAATCATCAATATGAGGGGATACAGATGTAACATGTGATGACATTAAATTTCAAAAACATTGTTGGTTGAAAATAAGTGACAGGGTAGTATGTGGTTCATAAATGTAGTTTTCTAAATATATATAAAATAGTATTTATTGAAGTTTAAAGCCATACACTGTGCTACATAGTCTTTATAGATACATCTATATCAAAACTATAGAGAGTATGTAGTTGTATCAACCTTAGATTAAATTTTCACCTCTTCCAAATATTTATGTGACCTTAAGTTACTTAATTTCTCTCATGACAATGTTCCCATTTGTAAAGTGAAATAGTGGCTTATAGTTAAGGTGAAATCATATAGTTCATGTTGCGCTCAACACAGTTGCCCGCTTCGCAACAAAGCTGAGTACATGGTAGCTATTATCATTCTTCTTGAGATGAATGCATTTAGGATCCCTATAGTATCTAGGAGTGCTCCAGACTCAGTCCTAACTCAAAAAGCTTTTTTATGGAGTTCTTGCAACCAGTTGAAATAGTTCAAGCAAAGGCAAAAAGAATAGACTTGTTTCAACATGCAAACCCAAGGAAATTAGAGTTAACCAAAAGCCATATTTCAATACATATGTGGTATGATTACACAGCACAATTCCTTACCTGCAAATATATGCTTTTGGAAGAAATGTTGCCATTTTATTTGGGGTGGGAAGGAAGGATAGGAAATTTGTCAGAGTGCAATAGCTGATAAAGGCCCTGTCTCTGAATATGGTCACATTGGAAACGTGGGTTTCAACATCTGAATTTGGAAGGGACACAATTCAGTCCATAACACATTATAAACTAAGTGAGCCAAGGTCCATGTCTGTTCTTGCACCCCATTATATGTCCAGTATCTTGCACATCATACCTAAACAGCATCATTTCTATTAGCCCTTATAAGGATGAAGAAACTAAGGCTCAGATTAATGAATGTGCTTAAGGTCACACAGTTACTCAGAGCTTGGAATCAAATTCAAGCCTGCTTGGTTCTAGAAACTTAAAATAAGCACTTCTTCTATCTGTAACAAGGTCACCAACCACAGCATCCATTTAAAACTGCCCCTGATATTTGCTAAATCACATAAATCTAGAGGTAGGGTTAGTTCAATAAAATTATATAAGGGTTAAAAACATCAATCTGTGAGAAATGACATATTTTTAAAACAGCCCAGCTAGAAACGTAAAGAGCTAGAGATTGTTCAGAGAAACGTTGTTTAATAGGAAAGTTATTTTTAAAGAAACACAGTTGAAAGAGGCAGGGATGAAAGTACAAATGTGAAGTTGCCTGCAGGGCTCAGTAAGCAGAGAACATCCAGGCTGGAGGCTGAATCAATGTTTTACCTTGAAAAGCAAACATGATGATTTCTCTTGGATGGGAGAGTCAGGTGTAGATAGGAGACAGCAGCTGGTCATCTCGGGAAATATAGTCATTGCAGTCTGTATCCTGACTGCTGCTGCTAAGTTGCATCAGTCGTGTCCGACTCTGTGCGACCCCGTAGACGGCAGCCCACCAGGCTCCTCTGTCTCTGGGATTCTCCAGGCAAGAACTGATTACAGATCTGCAATTGTATTCCTCTGTGATTTTTCTGCTCCTGCCCAGAGGTTTAAGCCTTCCCATTGGTCTGTCTAAACCCAACAGGACAGATTTAAAGTATATCATCCATACAGCAGTGTGGTGCTAGTGGTAAAGAACCTGCCTGCTAATGAAGGTGATATAAGAGGAGCGGGTTCAGTCCCTGGGTTGGGAAGATTCCCTGGAGAAGGGCATGGCAACCCACTCCAGTATTCTTACCTGGAGAATCCCATAGACAGAGGAACCTGGCCGACTACGGTCCAAGGAGTTGCAAAGCGTTGGACATGACTGAAGAAACTTAGCAGTGTTATTATAGTCATAATGTACATTTCCTCCTTAGCACATGTTTATCCTATAACTGTAAGTTTGTACCTTTTCATCACCTTCAGTTAGTTCTCCTGACCCCACCCTTGACCTTTGGTGACTACTAATCTTTTCCTTGGGTCTATGAGTTTGTTTTTGGATTCCACATATAAGTAAAATCACATAGTATTTTCCTTTTTCTTAGTTCTCTTAATATAATACCCTCAAGGTCCATCCCTGTGGTTGCAAATGACAGGATTTCCTTTTCAATGGCTGAAAAATAGTCCATTGTGTATGGACTAAATACATACCACATTAAAAAAAAAAATCCTTTAACCATTGATGGAGACTTAGGTTGTTTGCATGTCATCACTTTAGTTCTGTTCAGTCGCTCAGTCATGTCTGACTCTTGTGACCCCATTGACTGCAGCACACTGGGCTTCCCTGTCCACCAACTCCCGGAGCTTACTCAAACTCATGTCCATCGAGTCGGTGATGTCATCCAACCATCTCATCCTCTGTCATCCCCTTCTCCTCCTGTCTTCAATCTTTCCCAGCATCAGGGTCTTTTCCAATGAGTCAGCTCTTTGCATCAGGTGGCCAAAGTAT
Source organism: Giraffa tippelskirchi (assembly GCF_054371585.1). Classification (NCBI taxonomy): domain Eukaryota; kingdom Metazoa; phylum Chordata; class Mammalia; order Artiodactyla; family Giraffidae; genus Giraffa; species Giraffa tippelskirchi. The sequence continues at coordinate 123,499,356 of NC_137276.1, read as the reverse complement.
TGGAGTTTCAGCTGCAGCATCAGTCCTTCCATGAATATTCAGGACTGATTTCCTTTAGGATTGACTGGTTTGATCTCCATGTAGTCCATGGGACTCTCAAGAGTTTTCTTTAACACCACAGTTCAAAAGCACCAATTCTTCGGTGCTCAGCTTTCTTTCAGAGAAGGCAATGGCAACCCACTCCAGTACTCTTGCCTGGAAAATCCCATGGACAGAGGAGCCTGGTAGGCTGCAGTCCATGGGGTCGTGAAGAGTTGGACATGACTGAGTGACTTTACTTTCACTTTTCACTTTCATGCATTGGAAAAGGAAATGGCAACCCACTCCAGTGTTCTTGCCTGGAGAATCCCAGGGACAGCGGAGCCTGGTGGGCTTCCGTCTATGGGGTCGCACAGAGTCGGACGTGACTGAAGTGACTTAGAAGGAGCAGCAGCAGCTTTCTTTATAGTCCAACTCTCACATCCATACATGACTGCTGGAAAAACCATAGCTTTGACTAAATAGACCTTTGTTGGCAAAGTAATGTCTCTGCTTTTTAATATGCTGTCTAGGTTGGTCATAGCTTTTCTTCCAACAAGCAAGCATCTTTTAATTTCATGGCTGTAGTCACCATCTGCAGCGATTTTGGAGCCCCCAAAAATAAAGTCTCTCGTTGTTTCTATTGTTTCCCCATCTATTTGCCATGAAGTGATGGGATTGGATGCCATGATCTTCAGTTTCTAGTTTAGTTCTTGTAGTTTGACCAAAGTGTTTGACTACTCTGACACCACTATCCAGTGAGAAAGTCCAAACTTGCACGTAGAGAGGCTGAGTAGAGAACTGAGGACTATGATATACGGGCGTAACCATTCCCACTTGTTTTAGCCAGCCCAGCTGAATGACAAATCATTCCTAGTTTGACTTGCTGAAATTGATGACCCATAGAATCATGATCTTACCAAATGGTGGCTGTTTTACGCCACTCAGTTTTTGGAAGTTTTGTTGTGCATCTTTAGAACAACTTTCAATATCCATGGATATTTTCTTAGTTCTACTTATACTACATTAGCTACTATGATCTCACATTACTTTTCTATCACCTAAACACTGAGGGTTCAGACCTCTAACCCTTGTCTGTCTATACTCAGTTCAGTTCAGTTCAGTCACTCAGTCGTGTCTGACTCTTTGCGACCCTATAGACTGCAGCATGCCAGGCCTCCCTGTCCATCACCTACTGTCAGAGCCTGCTCAAACTCATGTCTATCACGTCAGTGATACCATCCAACCATCTCATCCTCTGTCATCCCCTTCTCTTCTCACCTTCAATCTTTCCCAGCATTAGGGTCTTTTCCAAAGAGTCAGTTCTTCGCATCAGGTGACCAAAGTATTGGAGTTTCAGCTTCAGCATCAGCTCTTCCAATGAATATTCAGGACTGATTTCCTTTAGGATTCATTGGTTGGATCTCTTGCCTTGAGAACCCCATGAATAGTATGAAAAGGCAAAAAAATCTACACTCATGTGCTGGAGAAATTTCCTTCAGTCGTTGGGCTTTAAATTGCATCCTTAGACTATGACTTTCTAATTTATATCTGTAGCTCTCACATTATTCCTTATATTTCGGTACTTTGCCCAGTTTTTAAACTGGATTATTGTTTTTCTGCTATTTGTTGTTGTTTAGTCACTAAGTCATGTCTAACTCTTTTGCAGCTTCATGACTATAACCTGCCAGACTATAGTATTCCCAGTGGCCTCCTTGGGCATCTCCAGTTTAATATCTAATAGGCATTTCAAACTTAGCACATTCAAATTTAAGTCCTAATCTCCTTAACAACATAGCAACTCTCATACTGGTTCCCATCCAGGTACATGATACTCAGGGTCAACCAGTGCCTCAAACATCATAGATGCTCACTTTGATTCTTCTGTTTTTCCCATACTTCACTCTGATCCATCAGTAAGCACTGTGGACTCTACCTTAGAATAGGTTTCAAGCTGGGTGATCTTATAAAACATAAATCAGATCATATCATTCAACCTGAGAACGGCTTTTCTTCCCATGGTGGCAAAATCTAAAACTCTTACCATGGCCTCATATAACCTGGCTCCAGATGACTTCTCCATCCTCATAGCCCTTTCTTTTCCTCCCTTACTCGAATAAATGTGCTTTATTCTAGCACATTTGCCTTCCTGTTGGGCTCAGGGATCCCAGGGATCCTGCCCGACGTCTGGAATTCTCCTTTTTCATATGTTTTTCCATAGCTCATTCCTGAAATTCAGTCAGGTCTTGGTAAAAGTGCCTCAGAAAGTTCTCCTTGTCAGTCACATCTATAATAGGAACCCCTCTGTCCCCATCAGTTTCCCATAAAGTTGCTTTATTTTTTCTCATTGTACTTTTTATCACCTGCAATGACATGTTAAGTAAGTTAAGTGTTAGTAGCTCAGTTGTGCCTGACTCTTTGCGACCCCATGGACTGCAGCCCACCAGGCTCCTCTGTCCATGAGATTTTCCAGGCAAGGATACTGGAGTGGGTTGCCATTTCCTTCTCCAGGGGACCTTCCCAACCCAGGGATCGAACCCGGGTCTCCTGTGCTGCAGGCAGATTCTTTACCGACTGCAATGACATGTTACCAGTATTTATTTATTTGATTATTTGTTTATTGCCGGTACCATTATTATGTAACCTCTTTAAAACCAGATTCTTTTTCTTGTTTACTACTATACCCCCAGTCCTTGAACAGTTCCTGGGGACACTATTATACCAGGCAAATCGTTCAGTTAAATAAACTCCTTGAATGATTAAATAAACTCTTTAAGAGCAGAGACTATTTTATTCATCTTTAAATTCTTCCACACACAGCCTTGACTATTTCTTGACAAAGATTGGCTACGTAAGGAATATTTGTGAAGGTGTTGAAATCAAGCCTTGAAGTGATTCATAACAACTTTTGAAGCTGTCTTCTTTCGATTAAAATCTTTAATCAGGCAATTTGTGAGACCCAATTTCCATACATTCTGTGTAGTAAAGGTTCTGATTTCCATCTTCTTAAGTGTCCAGCAATTTTGAGTGTTCAACATTTCTATTGCTGAGGGGGTCCTTGAGGAAGGTTCACTTTGTTTTGGTAAGTCTGCAAAAATTGTGATACCTGACAGTCTTTGATTACTTTTCTGTCACCATTGGAGAAGTTACACAGACCATGCATGGAAGTGTTCTGAGTAAATTGTTTCTTATCCTTTAAAGAAAGTCTGAATTATAATAGAACAATGAAGAAGGAGTGTTATCTTAAGGCACATTTTCAGGATCTCATCTAATCTGTGAGGCAAGGCACATACATATTCTTGAATATATAACATGCTGGTGAAAGGCGTATATTTTAAAAATCAAAAATTTGAAATTCTCAAACATTAGCCGGGTCTTACTTGATTCTTAGCAATATATATATATTTTAAACTTGATTTCTAGACAAAGAAATCTTCTTCCTGGGGATTCTTAGTATTCTAAAGAACTGGAGGAGTTCATGACAGCCTGTGCCATCAAAAACACATCAGCATGTTTGGATCATTACTTCTCACTGATAAAATTGTCTTTCTTAACCAACTCCACATCCTCTTTTGTATTTCAATTTTACTGCAATATTAAACACTACAGAAATGACAATGCTGATTTCTTCACATACTGCTTTCATGTGCTCCCTTTATTTTGCCAAATAAATTATTCAATAAATTTTGCATATGGTTTCATTAATCCTCAGTTGTGTGCCTTTACTTTTTTCCCTTTAGAGGTAAAAATATGATGTGCTGAATTTCTAAACAAAGCCCCTTTTTTGGCTGTTCATTGTGCCCTTTACCTGAAGTGTATAATTGGATTCTTCAGTCATTTATCTCAAAATATACACCACCAACTGAGTTGGAAAAATGTAGCATTACTAAGTTTAAATGCAACAATTCTATGCATTCAAATATAATATTACACTGAGAAGATGTATTATCTTAGTCTGCCAGAAAGCCACTTTAGTGTTTCAGACAACAAATTGCTCATGGTACATTTTCTACTCTGACATATTGCAGAACCGAATAAAAATAAAAGGTACAATTTGAACTATCACTAACAATTTGCTGCTTTTTATGGCACATTTCAGATTTTCTTAATGTGGCTGACTTAATTTCACAAAGAAAGTACGTTTCATCCTAGTATCTGCGTCTACCTTATCTATCATGTTTCTGCAGTTATGAAAATGAATGGATGCCAAGCATAAAAACTCCTGGTTTTGAATCCATTAATTAGAGTGAATTATAACTTCCTTCCTTGAAGCAGTATTGCATAGTGTGAAGAGCAAATGTCTTGGGACCAGATTACTCAACTTCATCTCTGCTCTGACACCTCATAGGCCTGGATGAGTTTTATAACCACCCTGTGCCTCAGTTTCCTCATCAGTATGGTAGATGTAATCATAGCACCAATCTCATAGGGATGAATTGAGCTTTACAGGTAGAACCTGTGTAAAATACTGAGATTTTGTACTAAGCAAGTAATAGCTGGTTTATTTCTAAAAAACTATTTTTCTATCCAAAATATAATATTTATTAGATTGTTACTATATATCAACTGTCATACCTTACATATGTCTGTGGTTATGGCAGACACAGTCTGCATACTTTCTAAAGAGGCTAATTGAATTTAAAAACTGTTTAAAAGGTACCAAGCCATATGCATGATCACTTACCACCACTGCTACCACCCTGTACTCCCACCCCGACCTCATTCTACCTTTACCCCTACAGTCTATTCTCAATGCAGCAGCAAGAGAAATGTTTTTAAAAGGTTAGTCTGATCATGTTATATCTCTATTCAAAACATAGCATTGGCCTCCATTTCACACAGTCAAAGCTGATTCCTTAAACTGGCTTGCAAACCCCAGCATGATCTGCGCATTCCTCTCTGATCTCTTCTTGCATACCTCACTCACCATCCCAGCCACACTAGCATCCTTACTATGTCTTAAACCCAGCCAGGCACACTCCCAACTCAGGGTCTTTGCACAACCTATTTCCTCTTCCTGAGACCCCTTTCCTCTAGAAAGCCACATCTTTACATCCTTCAAACTTTACAAAAATATCACCTTCTTACTGAAGCCTACCCTGACAGCCCTATCTGAAATTGCAGTCTGCTCCCTACTCCACCATTTTCAAACCCCCTTAATCTGCTCTATTTTTTCTCTTTTATCATAGCACTCAGCATCTTCCAAAATAGTATATTATTTATATATTGGATTTATTTTCTGTTTCCCTCACCCTCTCAACAGAATGTAAGCTCCAGCAGGGCAGGATTTGTTTTATTTACTCATATGTCCCAGGAACTAAGGATCATGTATGATACTTAGTAGTCACTAAATAAATTGTTGAAATACATCAAAATTTTCAACAAATACACTAGACTCAGTTCAGTTCAGTCGCTCAGTCGTGTCCGACTCTTTGAGACCCCATGAATCACAGCACTCCAGGCCGCCCTGTCCATCACCAACTCCCGGAGCCTAACCAAACCCATGTCCATCGAGTCAGTGATGCCATCCAGCCATCTCATCCTCTGTCGTCCCCTTCTCCTCCTGCCCCCATTACTTCTCAGCATTAGGGTCTTTTCCAATGAGTCAACTCTTCGCATGAGGGGGCCAAAGTATTAGAGTTTCAGCTTCAACATCAGTCCTTCTAATGAACACCCAGGACTGATCTCCTTTAGGATGGATTGGTTGAATCTCCTTGCAGTCCAAGGGACTCTCAAGAGTCTTCTCCAACACCACAGTTTAAAAGCATCAATTCTTCGGCACTCAGCTTTCTTCACCGTCCAACTCTCACATCCATACATGACCACTGGAAAAACCATAGCCTTGACTAGACGGACTTTTGTTGGAAGAGTAATGTCTCTGCTTTTCAATATGCTGTCTAGGTTGGTCATAACTTTCCTTCCAAGGAGTAAGCGTCTTTTAATTTCATGGCTGCAATCACCATCAGCAGTGATTTTGGAGCCCCCAAAAATAAAGTCTGACACTGTTTGCACCGTTTCCTCATCTATTTTCCATGAAGTGATGGGACCAGATGCCATGATATTAGTTTTCTGAATGTTGAGCTTTAAGCCAACTTTTTCACTCTCCTCTTTCACTTTCATCAAGAGGCTCTTTAGTTCTTCTTTACTTTCTGCCATAAGGGTGGTATCATCTGCATATCTGGGGTTATTGATATTTCTCCCGTCAATCTTGATTCCAGCTTGTGTTTCTTCCAGCCCAGCGTTGCTCACGATGTACTCGGCATATAAGTTGAATAAGCAGGATGACAATATACAGCCTTGATGTACTCCTTTGCCTATTTGGAACCAGTCTGTTGTTCCATGTCCAGTTCTAACTGTTGCCTCCTGACCTGCATACAGGTTTCTCAAGAGACAGGTCAGATGGTCTGGTATTCCTGTCTCTTTCAGAATTTTCCACAGTTTATTGTGATCCACACAGTCAAAGGCTTTGGTATAGTCAATAAAGCAGAAATAGATGTTCTTCTGGAACGCTCTTGCTTTTTCGATGATCCAGTGGATGTTGTCAATTTGATCTCTGGTTCCTCTGCCTTTTCTAAAACCAGTTTGAACATCTGAAAGTTCATAGTTCACGTATTGTGGAAGCCTGGCTTGGAGAATTTTGAGCATTACTTTGCTAGCGTGTGAGATGAGTGCAATTGTGTGGTAGTTTGAGCATTCTTTGGCATTGTCTTTCTTTGGGACTGGAATGAAAACTGACCTTTTCCAGTCCTTGGCCACTGCTGAGTTTTCCAGATTTGCTAGCATATACAATAGGCTAGAGTGTTTAAATTCAATAATATGGTCTTTTTAAAGTAGCACTAGGGAAGGAAGGAAGGAGCTTTCACTTTTTTCCAAAGTATGTCATTACATACTTTGGAAAATTAGGGTTTATTCACAGATATGCTTTTTTAGTTTATTTAATTTTTAAATATCTTTAAAGTTGGCAAGTAGTTATCTTTATGGGATAATTTCATTCTTGGAAACAGCTGGAAGAGAATATGGTAAATTAATAAATTGATTAAGATAGTATTTAGAGGAAAGAAGGAAGGAAGGAAGGAAGGGACTCAAATAATGAGGCAAATTGACCTGAGTCAGTAGTGAACTGGCAATTTCAAAGTACTCTGGTCAAATGGAAGGAGGATACTGGTCCACACTCCAAAGGTTACTTTGAAATTTAACATTTATTTTTATACAGAAGACCTAAGTTTTCAAATTCTTGGTAAATTTTAGTTTTCCATACATAAGAAATGATATGATTCTACTATGCAGTTTTACCATGAGTTCTGCCAGGAACTCAAAATAAACATTGTAAGGCTTACATATTTGGATCAGGGGGCAAGAGAACACAGTATAATGAAGCAGAAGAAGCAGGTGCCTTTTTTAAAGAGAAAAAACTTATTTATTTGGCTGTGCCAAGTCTTAGTTGCGACAAGCAGGATCTTCAGGTTTCATTGTGGCACGCAAGAGCTTTTAGTTGTGGGTTGTCAGATCTAGTTCCCTGACCAGGGCTGGAACCTGGGTCCCCTGCTTTGGAAGCTCGAAGTCTTAGCCACTGGACCACCAGAAAATTCCCAAGAAGCACATGCTTAAAGCCATGTACACCTGAGGTTATTTCCCACTTTAACTGCCTTGTGTTGTATGATGTTGGAAAATAAACTTAAGTTCTGATTCTGTTTTTTTTTACTTCTAAAATAAGCATAAACATCCACATCCTACAATAAACATCACACAATTAAACATGATAGAATGAAAAGAGACCAAGTACATTAATAACAAACATCATGGTTAGCTCAGAAAGCCCATAAGTAAGCCATTAATGCCTGCCACTAATAGTGTATTGTTGCTTAGTTGCTAAGTTGTGTCTGACTCTTTTTGTGACTCCATGAACTGTAGCCCACCAGATTCCTCTGTCCATGGGATTTTCCAGGCAAGAATAATGGAGTGAGTTGCCATTCCCTTCTCCACGGGATCTTCCTGACCTAGGGATCCAACCCACATCTCCTGCATTGGCAGGCAGGTTCTTAACCTCCAGGTTCCCTGGAGGCTTCACTGAGCCTCCAGGGAAGCCCATCCAGGTAGCGGGTAGAGGGCTTTATTCACATTATCACAATAAGTCCTTATAACAAGCCCGAGAGGTAGGTAGCAGTATTATCTTTATCTTGCAGATAAGGGAATTGGAGCTTAGGGAATTTAGAGGTTAATTCACTTCTCCCTTTCCCCCAATTTTTGAAACACTTATTAAATTTTATTAGTTTCAAAAGTACTATAAGAACAGTATATCAATGCATCTGTATTTTTCTTCAACAAAAAATAAAAATGAAGAAAGCTGATGAGTAGATTTAATAGAAGTTCAGTCCACAAAATGTTCTGTTTTATTTTAATTTTGGTCAGTGTGCATTTTGTGTGTATAATGCCTATTACTTTAGCTTTTCAATTTGTATGTTCACCATACATAGGGAAGTTACTTTGCATTTGGTGCTTATATCTTCAGTTCTGCAAATTTGGAAAACACTCATCATATCATACTACTTGGCATCTTATGGACTGAAAACAATTGTAAAACACACTAAATTATCTTGGAAATAGGTGTGATAGTGTTTTATCCATCCCAGAAAAGGTTCAGAAGATAAGAGAAATATCATGTGGAGAAAAGAATAGAATGGTTGAAAATTCGTTTACACAAGGAAAGACACCCATTTGTTTAGATTTAATTCACGTAATTAGTTTTAAAAGTAGTATTTTTATTTTTCTGCCTGTTGATATGATATTGGCAGATGTGGTATGAAATGGGAGCAGATTCTCTGATTTCTAAGCTTCTCAAGATAATGTTCTAACGTTTGTCCCTAAAAGTACCTTTGAAATGATCTGGCGCACACTCATGGAAGTATCATTCCAAGATTACTAAGCAGTAAGAGCCAGAACAGAAATAGTTCAAGGGTCCTCACCACTACCCAGGCCCTCTGGTTCACTTTTCTGTTCTCGACAACATTTATTAATAAAATTTAAACCTGCAACTCTTGGGCTCAGGCAGGCTTGTAATTAGCCAGGACAACAGTAGAAAAGTGTGATGACCAATGTCAAACTTCTAAGGACTTTCTTCATTTTAGGGGGGAAAAAAAAAACAGAAAAACTGACACCAAATGCTTCCAAATGCCCTGAGAAGCACCTCTTGACTCTGATAGACACAGATAAGATAGATATTTTTTATAAGACACTGAAAATTCAGGGCTTAGTTTTTCAGAATTTCCCTGAAGGTAAAATACCTCTAGATCTGGCCAACAAAGTAGTGAGATCTTGCTATTTAAAGGTGGTCCAAGTAGAATCAAATGTTTGATTTTGCCCCTTGAGGAATGAGACTCTGAATCTTCGTGTTTTCTAACATTCAAGGTTAAGCACAATGTTTTCTCAAACAGTGCCTAATAATTATGGATTTTTAAAAGTGGTTCATTTTTTAGGTGGCCTGTGTTGGAAATTGTCCCAACAAATGATAATATTGCAGCTGTTTTATTACGTGGCTGTATTACACTTTCAATAATCACAATATTCACCCTTTAGGACTTTTCCAGAGAAAAAACTCTGTCCTCAGAGGCCACGAATGTAACATCTCATTGAGGTGCTTCTAAGCTGTTCTCCTTTTCCAACCAATTTCTCCCTCTGAGAAGTCAGAAAAAATTCCAGGCTGCTGTCAAGTTCACCAGTCTGTAAACAGTCTATTTCAAGAAACTTCAGCATATCAAATTCCAAATTTAAATTAATAGATAAATCATGAGGGTGTGTGAAAAATAATTATTTTTCAAGAATATTTTCCAGATGATTCATTTAAAAATGACTGTCTAATGTGATGTTGTGTGAATTAGAATAACAAGTCTTCAGAGGCAGACCTGGGAAGAACCCTGTGTCTGCATTTTTAATAAGCACCTGGAATTCTGATGTAGTTTTTTTTTTAAAAAAATCTACTTAAAGTATATGACTCAAAACATGCATATTTAAGGAGGTATCAGTTGTATAAAGTGCTTTGCTCCTTTTTCTTTGCCATTTTGTAGCATCAGATTTTCCTCTCTAATTTATTATTCCTTGAAAATAATACAATCAAAGCTTTAAGAGCTCATTGTTAGCTGTTTGATTTTAGAAAATCAAATGTACAAATGCAAGTTTAATGACACTAAGTAAGAAAAAACTTGTATTAATGTTACTATTAAAATGGTTGCCAGAGACAGTTGACCTCAAAAGACAGGATATTACAAATGAAACCTGACAAACAGTCCCTTGAGAAAAAACAAGAACAACAGAGGGAGAAACCTTGGGCTTATGTGGTAACAAAGTCAAAGTGAGACTTCCTGTATGTCAGAGCAATGAAGCAGGCAGTAACGTTTTTACTGTGAAAAGATAATCAGGGATCAGTCTGCATGTTGGCTGGAATGACTTAATTTCCTTTAACCTTTGAGTTCTCTTTGCCGAACCTGTGAGTCAATAACAGCAATATGCGAGTACAGTGGGGAATATTATTATTAAAAGGAATTTTAAGATATATTACCTGATTTGAGGTAGAAATACACTCCTGTCAAAGGCAATCGTTGTCTGATATTGTTGCTGATACTGTCCTGATATTACTCATTGCTTCTGATATTGTTCTGGAAACTGTTCTTTACATTTATACAGGACATTTAAAATAAGTTAGGGAATTTTTATAACCCTGGATACAATGACATTTGTCATCACTCATTGCTTTGGTTTCGTGAGTATAGAAATTACCCTCCAGGAATGTGAAAACAGGTGTAATAAAACAGAGTTTTGAGTTCTCAAGGAGCAAAAGATAGAAGAATTAATTCCAATTTTGTTGCTATTAAGTAGCAATCATAACATATACTAAAATTTCATGAAAAACAGGACAATGTAGCTGACATTAATCCTAAGCAAAATCCCACAGCAGATTTTTCAAAATAATGATTTTTCACTGATTGCATAAAAAGTGTTCCTAGTAGAAGCAGTAGAGAGTTCAGAGAGGTCTGTCATCTTTTGTTTTTGCTTTTGTAGCTAGTGTTATTAAATAACTTTGTAATTATTGTGTTAACTTGAAAACATTGATCGCTTATTTATCTGAGCATGTCAGAGGATGATGAACTAGTAATAGCAGAACTGGGTTGATTCACAACTGATAGAACAATGAAAATTTTTGAATTACTTAGTTTTTAATTAGCCAATGTCAATCTAGAAGAAAGTCTTTAGAAATGACGTGCTGGACTCTGCCTTTAGCTTTTTCTAGAATTATCAAACTATCTGACTGACAAATGATCAAAAGTGGAAATGGGTATCTTATACATTCATTGACAAAATATGAGGCCAAGAATTTTCAAGTATGAAATAACAGGCAAGATTCAGTAAGTTGAATCTTACAGAAAGTGTGTGAAAACTTATACTTGAAGCCAGAGTTCACTCAAAGAAGATTAGGATGGAAATGTCTCTCTTAGAGGCAGAAGAATTTTACTAGGTAATTTCATAGAAGTTATTCCTGTCTCAGGTTGTATAGGCAGACAGAAAAGGGAAGTGAATGACTTGTTCTATCTAAATGTTCTAGAACTTCACCTTTTTTGCTTTATCAGTGCTGGGCATCAGACCTCAGGAGGCACAGAGACTGAGTACAGAAACTTCCCTGGTGGTCCAGTGGCCAAGACTCCATGCTCCCTGTGCAGGGGGTCTGTGTTCCATCCCTGGTCAGGAAACAAGATCCCACATGCCGCAACTAAAGATCTCATGTGCCGCAACTAAGCCCTGGTGCAGCCAACTAAATAAATACTTTAAAAAAAATTGAGTATATGTGAATGAGAATGGCTAGGATGGTAGATAAAAGCCAAAATGCTTCACACTATCAGTATCTGAAGGAAATGGGGGCACTTAAGTGCAAATGAGTGAGCGTGATACCATAGATGTGGAATTGGACTTCCTTCAGTATACTTTAGTAGTGGACAGAACTAGGACTCAAGGATGGATGCTAATTGGTGGACTCCAATTCAACAAATGGTAAAGCTTTTAAATGATTTGATATAATTGAATAGGGAAAGTCAAGGAGGTCAAACAAATGTTAAAATGGTGGAATCTATGGTACTGAAGCATCACATAAAATAAGGTTATAGTTTAGATCACTAGGTTTTAAACTGGGCTGTCTGCAGTATTCAGGTTCAGGGTGTCCCTTTGGGGGTGGAAGAGGATGGAAGATGTTGACTGAGTTGACTGTTACCCTAGGTTCACATTCCGCTTTGTTTGGATATTGGCTTCTCTTAAGATTTTTTTTTCCTAAGCTAAAGTCTCCGTGGTCGGGAAAAAGAAAAGAGAAAAAAAGGAGAAGAAAAAGATTAGACAATAGTTTGTCTCTTCCAGACTTCAGTTCAGTTCAGTTCAGTCGCTCAGTCATGTCCGACTCTTTGTGACCCCATGAATTGCAGCACGCCAGGCCTCTCTGTCCATCACCAACTCCCGGAGTCTAACCAAACGCATGTCCATTGAGTCAGTGATGCCATCCAACCATCTCATCCTCTGTCGTCCCCTTCTCCTCCCGCCCCCAATCCTACCCAGCATTAGGGTCTTTTCCAATGAGGCAACTCCTCGCATGAGGTGGCCAAAGTATTGGAGTTTCAGCTTCAACATCAGTCCTTCCAATGAACACCCAGGATTGATCTCCTTTAGGATGGATTGATTGGAACTCCTTGCAGTCCAAGGGACCCTCAAGAGTCTTCTCCAACACCACAGTTCAAAAGCATCAATTCTGCGGTGCTCTTACATCCATACATGACCACTGGAAAAACCATAGCCTTGACTAGACGGACTTTTGTTGGCAAAGTAATGTCTCTGTTTTTAAATATGCTATCTAGGTTGGCCATAACCTTCCTTCCAAGGAGTAAGCATCTTTTAATTTCATGGCTGCAATCACCATCAGCAGTGATTCTGGAGCCCAAAAAAGTAAAGTCTGACACTGTTTCCACTGTTTCCCCATCTATTTCCCATGAAGTGCTGAGAACGGATGCTATGATCTTAGTTTTCTGAACGTTGAGCTTTAAGCCAACTTTTTCACTCTCCTCTTTCACTTTCATCAAGAGGCTCTTTAGTTCTTCTTCACTTTCTGCCATAAGGGTGGTGTCATCTGCATATCTGGGGTTATTGATATTTCTCCCAGCAATCTTGATTCCAGCTTGTGTTTCTTCCAGCCCAGTGTTTCTCATAATGTACCCTGCATATAAGTTGAATAAGCAGGGTGACAATATATAGCCTTGACGTACTCCTTTTCCTATTTGGAACCAGTCTGTTGTTCCATGTCCAGTTCTAACTGTTGCCTCCTGACCTGCATACAAGTTTCTCAAGAGACAGTTCAGATGGTCTGGCATTCCCATCTCTTTCAGAATTTTCCACAGTTTATTGTGATCCACACAGTCAAAGGCTTTGGCATAGTCAATAAAGCAGAAATAGATGTTCTTCTGGAACTCCATTGCTTTTTCGATGATCCAGTGAATATTGGCAATTTGATCTCTGGTTCCTCTGCCTTTTCTAAAACCAGCTTGAACATCTGAAAGTTCACAGTTCACGTATTGTTGAAGCCTGGCTTGGAGAATTTTGAGCATTACTTTACTAGCATGTGAGATGAGTGCAATTGTGCAGTAGTTTGAGCATTCTTTGGCATTGCCTTTCTTTGGGATTGGAACGAAAACTGACCTTTTCCAGTCCTGTGGCCACTGCTGAGTTTTCCAAATTTGCTGATATGTCGAGTGCAGCACTTTCACATCATCATCTTTCAGGATTTGAAATAGTTCAACTGGAATTCCATCACCTCCACTAGCTTTGTTCGTAGTGATGCTTTCTAAGGCCCACTTGACTTCACATTCCAGGATGTCTGGCTCTAGGTGAGTGGTCACACCACCGTGAAGATCTTTTTTGTACAGTTCTTCTGTGTATTCTTGCCGCCTCTTCTTAATATCTTCTGCTTCTGTTAGGTCCATACCATTTCTGTCCTTTATTGAGTCTATCTTTGCATGAAATATTCCCTTGGTGTCTCTAATTTTCTTGAAGAGATCCCTAGTCTTTCCCAATCTGTTGTTTTCCTCTATTTCTTTGCACTGATCGCTGAGGAAGGCTTTCTTATCTCTCCTTGCTGTTCAGATGGGAATATCTTTCCTTTTCTCCTTTGCTTTTCACTTCTCTTCTCTTCCCAGCTATCTGTAAGGCCTCCTCAGACAGCCATTTTGCTTTTTTGCATTTCTTTTCCATGGGGATTGTCTTGATCCCTGTCTCCTGTACAATGTCACGAACCTCAGTCCATAGTTCATCAGGCACTCTGTCTATCAGATCTAGTCTGTTAAATCTATTTGTCACTTCTACTGTGTACTCATAAGGGATTTGATCTAGGTCATACCTGAATGGACTAGTGGTTTTCCCTACCTTCCTCAATTTAAGTCTGAATTTGGCAATAAGCAGTTCATGATCTGAGCCACAGTCAGCTCCCGGTCTTGTTTTTGCTGACTGTATAGAGCTTCTCCATCTTTGGCTGCAAAGAATATAATCAATCTGATTTTGGTGTTGACCATCAGACTCCAAATAGTAACAACTAAGGTATATTTGAAGTGTGAAAAATATACCTCAAGAGAGTTTGAGAAAAGTAAATCCCCAAATTTGTGTACCCACATACACACAACATCCCTCTCTGTCTCCCTCTCTCTCACACACATACATTCACAAGAAAATATACATTTTAAGAGCCCTCATCACTCAGCGCTAAGCTATTTTTTTTCTCATTTGTTGCATATATCCAACACTTATGACCATGATTCTCCTGCTTGTGTAAAAAAAATAGTAAAAAATTTTTTCTTTTAGTTCAAACATATAAATGAACTTCGTATAAAATTAAGTTAAATATCAAGCACTCAGTTATCCCTCCAGGGTAGTCCAGAGAGCTGGTTTCCTCCAATCATCTGTCTAGTTCCAGGTCACCAGATGTAGAGTTAACCCAAGGAGAGAGTTGGGTGAATCCAAAGCTCAGATATATTTTTATAAGTCAAGACAGTATGTGGATATGCATTTCTGCCTTGAAAGCTAAATACCACATTTAATTATATCTGTTGTAACATTCTATCTGTAATTCAATAACAAAAGAGATAAATTATTATACAGCAGGATTATCAAAAATAACGTCAACCACACGGAAAGTATATCAGTACCTAAATGCAGATGCTTTCAGCAAATACTTATTGAGCACCTTTCATGTGCCAGGTGTGGTTCTAGGCCCAAGGGACACAACAACAAGCCCTGACCTTGTGAGGGTTATATTCTGGTAGATAATATGCAAATAAACACGCCAGGTGATGACGAGTGTTGTTAAGGAAGATGTAGCAGCTGTCCCTGGGTAGAGAACAGTGGGGGCTGCTGTTTTGTACAAATGGAGGAAAATATAAGGTTAATGTGTGGCTGCAAGGAGTGTCTCAGTCAGGATGCTTGTATAGAAACAATAGATGGCAAGTTTTCATAATGCTCCTACTTCAAAGGTTTTGCACAGAGCAAGTATCAACTGCCTGCTTTAGTAACTCTCTTCCTTTGCTATGCATCTTTTACTTTGCGGTTTGTCTGGTTTCCTTTTGACTTCCTCAGGATGTCCAGGGTTCTGAAGAGAATTATATTACCTGTAACTCCCCCTCCTCCCAACTGATTGAGCTTTTGCTAAAAATAACTCTAAGATGGTTTCACTACTATTCCTTTTAGCCCACGAACTTGCTTTTTCTTCAAAATTATTTTCCAGTGTATATACATTTTTTTCTAATTAAGAACATTTACTCCCATATTTTCACTTTTTTAATAAACATATTAACTGTGTCATTTACCTATGTGAGCGTATTTATCTTTTCTTTCTCTGCTTGATAGCATGGTAATGAAAGGAGAAAAACAGCTTCTGCCTCCTCAAGAAAGGACTGGAGATAATTTTTTTTCATATTCTAACTAATTTTTTAAAATGACAAATTTCAAACCTTCTCTGTTTGTTATAGGAAAAATATGCTCATTTGGATTTTTCTATTAATCTCTTAAAACAAATATTACATTGCATTGATTATGAAATTATATAGAGAATGATTGTCATTGGGAAAAAATTGTAAAAGTGTAAAAACAAGTTGTATAAAAGCATTACTTAAACTGTAAAATATGTTGGTTAGATTTGATTAGACTGTGAGATAGACACCAACGTTCATATATAACTTTTCCAATTTTTATATAAGCCTATAATAACCTCTCCCATCCTCCATCTCGTTAAATGCTTTTGACTATAGTGTCTCCATCCTGCAAGCAAGCCTCTGTTGTTTTCCATGGGAGCCTTTTCTTAGGAGTTAGAGGGAATTTTAAAATATTTTAAAGCATAACCCAGGAATGTCCTACACAGAGTAGATTTAAAGATCCCATTCAGTTATAATTTATGAGTCTTACATTTTTTTGTTACTGATACTTAGACAGTAAGATTTTTTTATTACTGATACTTAGATATTCCATGATCCCAGATTCATTCTTCTTCATTACTATAACAATATCTTTGAAAGGTTAGTACCTTAAACTACATATAAATATAAATAATTATGTTATGATTTATTATGTATACTATGCACTCATTAATAGCCCTGTAATAGCCCTAATTTTGAATCAGTTGACTTTGACCTTTATTACAACCAAATTTGGAGATAGAAAACAGGTTGAATAAGAATTATTAGGTTAAAAGCCACTTGAGGAGGTAACATATTGAGATGAAGGAGCTCTGGAAAAAAAAGATAAAATTAAAAAAAAAATAAGACCTTCAGATTCAACCTGGCAATGTCACTAAGGTGATCCATTGTCATTTCAGGCAACTCAGCAAAGGCCTCTGGAGTATAGTCGCTCATAGGCGTCAATCCACCATGACAGCTGTGAATGCCTCAGAGACCAAGTAAGTGTGGAAATGGCTCGGGTTAGATAAAAGTGGTAGGGACGCTGGTAAACTGGAGACACATGGCCTTCCTAAAGGCATTAATGTCAAAATTTTGAAACTTGGTGATAACTGTTAAGTCCTTTTTAACTCTAATACTCTGTGCTTTTGAACTGGATTTGCAAATAAAAGCAACGTGTGTTTATTAGGCATATAAAGTGTAAAAACCTTGTTATGACTTGAGGGGGGCAACATAAAGCTATGAGTAATGCCTTCTGCCTTTGAAGCATATAATTTAAAGAAATAAAACTCTGAAGACAATGAAGAGGCTAGTTGTTCTTGTGATGGGGAAAACATTGATTATTTAACCACACACAAAAAAGCTGTTTCGTATAAAAAAAAACATGGGTGTGTATTACCAAGTGCTGGAGAAATTGTTGGCATGAAAATACCCTCTAACAAGAGGGTCTGAGGAAAGACTTCCCTGAAGAGGTGAAGTTCAAGTGTGACATACAGGTATAGGATCTGCCCTGGGACAGAATGGGATAGCTTTACAAGCCAGAGATTTAACTTCAAGGAGACCAGTTATACATGCCATTAGGTAGTTTGGCTTTTTTGTTTCTTGGTTTTTGTTAGTGATGGATTCTTGTTAGGAAAATTAGTAGTACAATTGTCACTTAACCTCATCACAGTGTTTTTATATATATTCTGATATCAGCCAAACATTTGGTTGTGGTATATACATTTCAATGTTGAAGCTGAAGACTTTTACACGGATTTACTTAGTGAATAAATACATTCATTTGACCATAACAAAATAAATTTATCACCATTGTATTTGCATTTTTATCCCACTAAGCATCTGTTTTCTCTACACTGTTATCTCTAGTTATAATCTTTCTTTCTTCAACAAAAATATTTCACTGTTGTCTCTTAATGCCTGGAAATGTAGGATGTCCAAGTAAGATGTGTCCAGATAGATGATCTAATAATGACTAACACTGGTTTTATGTTTTCAGATTTACAAGAGTTTTCATATGCATTTTAAACATTTATTCCTTTAAAAAATTCTATAGTGTATATTGTATTCTTCTTTATTCAAAAGAGAAGCTGCTTCCATGTTTATTAAGAATGATTAACACAGTCATAGCACACAGTAGGATTGCTATAGAGATCATTACAGTTAGACCTGGAAGATGGCATGGTCCATATCTCTCATGTCCTTCATTTATACACCTACTATTTATTGAGCACCCACAAATTTCCAGGCATTATTCTAAGTTACAAGCACACAGTAGTAAACAAGACAGACAAGGTTATTATCACTTTCTACATTCTACAAGGGAAACCTGTCCACAGTTTATCCATCTAGGACCCAGGTCTTTGGATTTCCAAGTTGTGTTCTTTCTATAATACTAACTGTAACCATACGTTTGGTTGAATACTTGTAATGCTACCTCAGGAGTGTACCCTGATCCAGGGCAGATAAGATAAATGCTCTGAGAGTAAGGTGAAATCTCCAATACATGTGTTGAATGTAAGTAAAATTGCCAAGATGTTTATGACAGGAATAAATGCTCAGGGAAATTCTAGCTGACAAGAATGGATCTTATTTTGCTTTCATGGTTGTTGTGTGGTCAAAGAACTATATAATCAGATGCATTTTGCTTTTTGTTGGCCTCTCATTATGTTATGCCTATCTTTAATTTGGGAGTCATGTGTTATTTAAAGGTGTAACATCAGAAGAAAGAGGACCATAAATTAAGGTGAAAAGGTAAGAAATAAAGGGATCTTTTGTTTATATGTATATGTGTGTATATGTATGTGTGTGTATAGGAATGTATATATATGTATGTATAAAAATATCTTTCACAGCAATGATTCTGGATATATCCTTGTCATCATTTCACTATAATAATATAACAGGAAGCAAATATTATTCAATGTAAGTGACAAAATCATCTTAAATATAACTAAGACTCACCTAGGGATTTTTTCTACTGAATAAACATATAAAAGAGGCACTTTATTACCTCAATTACTCTAGCAAGATCACACCTGGTGCTAGATGCATGGATCAAGAACCACAGTGCATTAGTGTAGCAGTTAGGTTATTAATCATGGATGTCAAGTCTTTTCTTCTAATTAACCTTAATTGAGCTCTCTGTTATAGAAGCACTATTTCCAATGAAGCAACTTAGCAATGATACCAGAATAACAGAGCATGGTAAAACCCAAGATTAGTATTACTTCCTATACCTGAATACAAATGCTTAATGCATTGTACTGTAACACAAAATCTTAAATCTTCTATCAAAGTTTAGAAATTACACTGAGTAAAAATTGATGGAATATATATAAAATTTGCACAAGAAAATTATTTGGGAAAGCATTTTTGACACAATATATATGTCTGCATTTTATATTTTAAAGCAATTAGAATGTCCCATTTATAATAAAAAATTTAAAGATTCAAAGATTAAAATCTCAAATTATACATTAGTTAATGTGACTGTGAATTTAGTCATGCTTGAAACTGAATCTTTCTTTCATTTATGTTCAGGATTATTTTCAATAGTAATGCAAAATGTCCATTAGAACAGAATTCTGCTGCAATAGGCAGCTTTATTAATCTGCCTGGAGAAATGCAGTGCAATTAATTCTAAATTTGATAACCAGTAAGCACTTCAAATGTTTAATAGATTATTTATTAAAAGGCAAATCAAAAAAGAAATAAGCTTTCCTGCCAATGAACAGAATGCTTGGATTTAAAAATGGCCAGAAGGCTACTGGTATTAATAAGCTTTGTCAACTTCATTTTCAGACATGCATGGAGGAGTTTGTACTATTTTTTGTTCATGTCACAGTGTCTGTCAAGAGAAGAGCTCAGGTATCTTGGGGAAAGCTTTCTGATGTGCAAGTATTTGAAAATAAAAAGACAGACAGACATTTACCTGATTCACAAGGAAATGGAAAACCATGAAGGATCTTGAGAAAAATTAGAGCAGTAACAATGAAAGTGTTAGGAAAAGAGTTTAGCCATTGATATAAATTTGAGTAAGAAGGACAAATACAAACACTGGTGATAGAAATACTAGAAACTTAAAGTCAGCATGGAAAGAATTTCCATTGTATGAATGAAGCAACCCAGGTCATGAATGAATGTGTCTCATGAACCATTTGTTTATGCTGTATCTGGAGCTATAATGTAAATATCACACAAATGGCCCAGTTCCATCAGATACTAATGTGTATTGTCAATGACATCTGACCACAGCAACTTAATGGTCTATAACAGAACCTTCCTGTAGGCATGAAAAACTTGAGTTCAAATGATAGTTCTGTCAGGTAACAGGTGCGTAACTATGGACAAATTATGTAAGAGCCCGTCTTTCATTGGTGCTCTCCAGTAGACCTTTCTGTGATTATGTAAATATTCTATTTACATAGAATATCTGTTAAATAAGAATATTTGTTACATAGAAATTTGTTAAATTCTGTACTGTTAAATAAGGTAACCATGAGCTATGTGGCTATGGAACACTTCACATCTGGCTACTACAACTGAGGAACTGGATTTTTAATTTTAGCTATTGCAATTTATTTAAATAGCCACATGTGGCTAGTGTCTACTAAATTGGACAGTACAGTATAGCCTCAGGCGATTTCTTCTATGAAACAGCAGTAGTAATAGATCTGATTCAATTATGATGCTTTCAGTTGCAAGGGAGAGAAAACTCAACTCAGAATTTAAACCACAAAGGAAATGTACTGACTCCTTTTAACTGAAAAGTCCAGAATTGAGAGGTGCTGGGCAAAGTTCAGTTAGGGTTTCTCACTCTATTTTTTCCCTAGTACTTTTTCTTCCCCTTTATTTTCATGTCGAGTCTCTGCCCTTATGGTGGTTTCCCTGATGGTCACAATCTGGCTGCTATAATAACAGGGGTTACTCAATTCTCATTTGCATCTAGTAGGAGTGAAAGAGCATTGGCTTCCGTGTCCACTTAAAAGGCCTAATATTATCATATGTGAACTAGATCGCCAGTCCAGGTTCGATGCATGAGACAGGGTGCTCAGGGCTGGTGCACTGGGATGACCCTGAGGGATGGGATGGGGAGGGAGGTGGGAGGGAGGTTCAGGATGGGGAACACATGTACACCCACGGCTGATTCATGTGAATGTATGGCAAAAACCACCACAATATTGTAAAGTAATTAGCCTCCAATTAAAAAAAAATAAATAAGGCCTAAGCTTTGCTCTAACAAAATCAGTCTGTAACAAATAGGTAAAGCCAGGAGAGGGCTGTGTATTGCTTGGCTTGTACCTAATTCCTGCCCATCCCCTACTTAATTACTTTGTCAAGGGGAGGGAGATTTTTTAATGAATGTTGAAACTAATGGTTAATGGGGGGAATGGTGTTTTCTCAAAGAAAATCTGGAAGCTATTCGGAAGTAGAAAAAGATGGGGAGAGAATGCTCGGTAGGTAATTGATCATTTTCATACAACTATCTGAAAGAATCATTTTAACGGAGTCAGTGACTTATGTAGGTAAATCACATAACCGAGTCTGATGTATTATATCACTTCTTGTTCCCACACCCCACCCTTTCCATGTACCCTGGGCAACAATCTTAGCCCTTCAGTGTCTTAGTTTTCTCATGTGGGAATAGGTGACTGTTAAGATTGCTTCTAGCACTCAGTCTGTTACTGATACCTACTTCTGATGTTATATAGCCTCAGAGCACAAGAATAAGTGTGGCAAAGGTGGGTTAATTGCGTTGGAGGGCAGTGGATGGCCACAGCTAACAAAAATATCATTGGGTCTCCTGTATCCAGTCTGTGGAAGTAGCCCAGGTGCCAGTCTTTCAGCAAATAGAGGAAAGATGAGACACTGTGCCTGTTTTTCAGTTCCAGCTTCTGCTGGACTCAGTTCTAGCTCTACTACCCTCAAAAAGATGAACAGATAATAACAGCCAATGATATCTAGCCTTTAACTGAATGACATGAGAGACTCATTTGAGGCCTACACCTGAAAATTGAAATTTTATTGTGCCAGACTGGGATTCAGGCATCTCTATTTTCTTTTTAAAAAAATAAGAAAATAAAAGTGATTTTAATGTGTAGCTATGGTTGTGAAGCACTACTCAAGTGATTTTCAGATAAACAGGAAGTGGAGTCAGGGGCCTATATCACATTATTTGGTGTCAAGTAGCAGGCCAATTAAATGATGTGAAGATAGCGAAGTAACCAGTGTTAGAACTACGCAAAATTTCTTCACCAAAATGATGGAGAGCACAAAAGCAAATACAGTTTTTTTAAAAATCTGGAG
The DNA here is from genome assembly GCF_054371585.1 of Giraffa tippelskirchi. Lineage (NCBI taxonomy): Eukaryota > Metazoa > Chordata > Mammalia > Artiodactyla > Giraffidae > Giraffa > Giraffa tippelskirchi. The sequence continues at coordinate 123,477,070 of NC_137276.1, read as the reverse complement.
ACAAAACACTTAGATGACTGTTTCTCGCTCTCAAGAAAATTTTACAACACCATGAATTCTGTAAGACATAAAGATTAAATGCTATTTAGTTAGCAGAGCTCAAATAAGAAATTATGGAGGAAAATAAAGCAATAACAGACATTAAAACCAAATTACAAGGAAAAGAGCATGTATGGCAGAAATTCAAGTTGGTAACATGAAAGAACTATGTAAAAAGAGCAGCAGAAGAAACAGAGGAAAAGCACCACAATGTTATTAGAAAAAAAGCACAACCAAAAGTTATTAGTAAAATGAGATTGGAAGAACATTGCAAATTCTTGTATGGAAGGAAAAGAACACATTGAAGAAACAAATTACATTAGTTACTGTAGAAACTGACTTTCAAGAAATGAAAGAGCATGAATCTTCAGGTTTAACAGGCCTATGATGTGCCAGGAGGAAAAAAAAAAAGATTTAAATTGTGAATGAGTCATATCCTTGTGAATTATATTGAGGATAACCAAAACATTTTAAGGTACATGTACCTATTCTCTGTTATATTTCCATTGCCTAGGCTTATATCTGGTAATAGATAGATATTTGATGAATATTTGTTGAGTAAATGAGAAAACAGATCTTTTTTTTAATAAAATCACTTTGACTGAAATATTAGATTACTAAGTTCAATTCAGTTCAGTCACTCAGTTGTGTCTGACTCTTTGCAACTCCATGGACTGTAGCACGCCAGGCCTCCCTTTCCATCACCAACTCCTGGAGTTTACTCAAACTCATGTCCATTGAGTGGGTGATGACATCCAACCATCTCATCCTCTGTCCTTCCCGTCTCCTCCCACCTTCAATTTTTCCCAGCATCACGGTCTTTTACAATGAGTCAATTCTTCGCATCAAGTGGCCATAGTATTGGAGTTTCAGCTTCAGCATCAGTCCTTCCAATGAATATTCAGGACTGATTTCCTTTAGGATGGACTGGTTGGATCTCCTTGCAGTCCAAGGGACTCTCAAGAGTCTTCTCCAATACCACAGTTCAAAAGCATCTATTCTTCAGTGCTCAGCTTTCTCTGTAGTCTCGCTCTCACATCCATACGTGACTATGGGAAAAACCATAACCTTGACTAGACGGACCTTTGTTAGCAAAGTAATGTCTCTGCTTTTTAATGTGCTGTCTAAGTTGGTCATAAATTTATGTGTGTACATACACTATGTATACCTGCATACAGATTTCTCAGGAGGCAGGTCAGGTGGTCTGGTGTTCCCATCTCTTGAAGAATTATCCACAGTTTGTTGTGATCCTCACAGTCAAAGGATTTGGCATAATCAGTAAAGCAGAAGTAGATCTTTTTCTGGAACTCTCTCACTTTATCTATGACCCAACGGATGTTGGCAATTTGATCTCTGATTCCTCTGTCTTTTCTAAATCCAGCTTGAACATCTGGAAGTTCACACTTCACGTATTGTTGAATTTTGAGCATTACTTTGCTACCTTGTGAGATGAGTTCAATTGTGCAGAGTTTGAGCATTCTTTGGCATTGCCTTTCTTTGGTATTGGAATAATAAAGATATTTTCCAGTCCTGTGGCCACTGTTGAGTTTTCCAAATTTTCTGGCACATTGAATGCAACACTTTAACTGCATTGTCTTTTAGGATTTGAAATACCTCAAATGGGATTCCATCACCTCCACTAGCTTTGTTCGTAGTGATGGCTTCCTAAGGCCCACTTGACTTCACATTCCAGGATATCTGGCTCTAGGTGGGTGATCACATCATCGTGGTTATCTGGGTAATGAAGATCTCTTTTGTACAGTTCTTCTGTGTATTCTTGCTACCTCTTCTTAATATCTTCTGCTTCTGTTAGGTCCCTATCATTTCTGTCCTTTATCAAGCCCATCTTTGAATGAAATGTTCCCTTGGTATCTCTAAGTTTCTTGAAGAGATCTCTAGCCTTTCCCATTCTATTGTTTTCCTCTATTTCTTTGCATTGGTTGCTGAGGAAGGCTTTCTTATCTCTCCTTGCTATTCTTTGGAACTCTGCATTTCAAATGGGTATATCTTTCCTTCTCTCCTTTGCTTTTCACTTCCCGTCTTTTCACAGCTATTTGTAAGGCCTCCTCAGGCAGCCATTTTGCTTTTTTGCATTTCTTTTTCTTGGGGATGGTCTTGATTCCTGTCTCCTGTACAATGTCATGAACCTCCATCCATAGTTCATCAGGCATTCTGTCTATCAGATCTAGTCCTTTAAATCTATTTCTCACTTCCACTGTGTAGTCATAACGGATTTGATTTAGGTCATACCTGAATGGTCTAGCGGTTTTCTCCACTTTCTTCAATTTCAGTCTGAATTTGGCAATAAGCAGTTCATGATCTGAGCCACAGTCAGCCCCTGATCTTGTTTTTGCTGACTGTATAGAGCTTCTCCATCTTTGGCTGCAAAGAATATAATCAATCTGATTGTAGTGTCAACCATCTGGTGATGTCCATGTGTAGAATCTTCTCTGCTTGGTGGTTGATAAAGAATATGTATGTATATGTGTGCATATATATGTGTATATGTGTAGTAAATGTATATTGAGAACATATATGTCTTAAATAGAAAAATAATTTGTGTCGATGTAAATATCTCTAAAATACATTTTAAAAACTGAAAAACAGTAATATGCAATTTTGATTTGTTAGTTCAGTTCAGTTCAGTTGCTCAGTCGTGTCCAAGTCTCTGCGACCCCATGAATTGCAGCACGTCAGGCCTCCCTGTCCATCACCAACTCCCGGAGTCTACCCAAACCCATGTTCATCGAGTCGGTGATGCCATCCAACCATCTCATCCTCTGTCGTCCCCTTCTCCTCCCGCCCCCAATCCTACCCAGCATTAGGGTCTTTTCCAATGAGTCAACTCTTCGCAAGAGGTGCCCAAAGTATTGGAGCTTCAGCTTCAACATCAGACCTTCCAATGAACACCCAGGATTGATCTCTTTTAGGATGGATTGATTGGATCTCCTTGCAGTCCAAGGGACTCTCAAGAGTCTTCTCCAACACCACAGTTCAAAGCATCAATTCTGCGGCGCTCAGCTTTCTTCACCGTCCAACTCTCACATCCATATATGACCACTGGAAAAACCATAGCCTTGACTAGACGGACTTTTGTTGGCAAAGTAATGTCTCTGCTTTTAAACATGCTATCTAGGTTGGCCATAACCTTCCTTCCAAGGAGTAAGCGTCTTTTAATTTCATGGCTGCAATCACCATCAGCAGTGATTCTGGAGCCCAAAAAAGTAAAGTCTGACACTGTTTCCACTGTTTCCCCATCTATTTCCCATGGAGTGATGGGACCAGATGCCATGATCTTAGTTTTCTGAACGTTGAGCTTTAAGCCAACTTTTTCACTCTCCTCCTTCACCTTCATCAAGAGGCTCTTTAGTTCTTCTTCACTTTCTGCCATAAGGGTGGTGTCATCCGCATTTCTGAGGTTATTGATATTTCTCCTGGCAATCTTGATTCCAGCTTGTGTTTCTTCCAGCCCAGCGTTTCTCATGATGTACTCTGCATATAAGTTGAATAAGCAGGATGACAATATACAGCCTTGACGTACTCCTTTTCCTATTTGGAACCAGTCTGTTGTTCCATGTCCAGTTCTAACTGTTGCTTCCTGACCTGCATACAGGTTTCTCAAGAGACAGGTCAGATGGTCTGGTATTCCCATCTCTTTCAGAATTTTCCACAGTTTATTGTGATCCACACAGTCAAAGGCTTTGGCATAGTCAATAAAGCAGAAATAGATGTTTTTCTGGAACTCCATTGCTTTTTCGATGATCCAGCGGATATTGGCAATTTGATCTCTGGTTCCTCTGCCTTTTCTAAAACCAGCTTGAACATCTGGAAGTTCACGGTTCACGTATTGCTGAAGCCTGGCTTGGGGAATTTTGAGCATTCTTTACTAGCATGTGAGATGAGTGCAATTGTGCGGTAGTTTGAGCATTCTTTGGCATTGCCTTTCTTTGGGATTGGAACGAAAACTGACCTTTTCCAGTCCTGTGGCCACTGCTGAGTTTTCCAAATTTGCTGGCATATTGAGTGCAGCACTTTCACAGCATCACCTTTGAGGTTTTGAAATAGCTCAACTGGAATTCCATCACCTCCACTAGCTTTGTTCGTAGTGATGCTTTCTAAGGCCCACTTGACTTCACATTCCAGGATGTCTGGCTCTAGGTGAGTGATCACACCATCGTGATTATCTGGGTCGTGAAGATCTTTTTTGTATAGTTCTTCTGTGTATTCTTGCCACGTCTTCTTAATATCTTCTGCTTCTGTTAGGTCCATACCGTTTCTGTCCTTTATCGAGCCCATCTTTGCATGAAATGTTCCTTTGGTATCTCTAATTTTCTTGAAGAGGTCTCTAGTCTTTCCCAATCTGTTGTTTTCCTCTATTTGTTTGCACTGATCGCTGAGGAAGGCTTTCTTATCTCTCCTTGCTATTCTTTGGAACTCTGCATTCAGATGAGAATATCTTTCCTTTTCTCCTTTGCTTTTCACTTCTCTTCTCTTCCCAGCTATCTGTAAGGCCTTCTCAGACAGCCATTTTGCTTTTTTGCATTTCTTTTCCATGGGGATTTTCTTGATCCCTGTCTCCTGTACAATATCACGAACCTCTGTCCATAGTTCATCAGGCACTCTGTCTATCATGTCTAGTCCCTTAAATCTATTTGTCACTTCCACTGTATACTCATAAGAGATTTGATCTAGGTCATACCTGAATGGTCTAGTGGTTTTCCCTACTTTCTTAAATTTAAGTCTGAATTTGGCAATAAGCAGTTCATGATCTGAGCCACAGTCTGCTCCTGGTCTTGTTTTTGCTGACTGTATAGAGCTTCTCCATCTTTGGCTGCAAAGAATATAATCAATCTGATTTCGGTGTTGACCATCTGGTGATGTCCACGTGTAGAGTCTTCTCTTGTGGTTGAATAGGGTGTTTGCTATTACCAGTGCGTTCTCGTGGCAAAACTATATTAGCCTTTGCCCTGCTTCATTCTGTACTCCAAGGCCAAACTTGCCTGTTACGCTAGGTGTTTCTTGACTTCCTACTTTTGCATTCCAGTCCCCTATAATGAAAAGGACATCTTTTTTGGGTGTTAGTTCTAGAAGGTCTTGTAGATCTTCATAGAACCGTTCAACTTCAGCTTCTTCGGTGTTACTGGTCAGGGCATAGACTTGGATTACTGTGATATTGAATGGTTTGCCTTGGATACGAACAGAGATCATTCTGTCGTTTTTGAGATTGCATCCAAGTACTGCATTTCGGACTCTTTTGTTGACCATGATGGCTACTCCATTTCTTCTAAGGGATTCTTGCCCACAGTAGTAGATATAATGGTCATCCGAGTTAAATTCACCCATTCCAGTCCATCTTAGTTCGCTGATTCCTAGAATGTCAACGTTCACTCTTGCCATCTCCTGTTTGACCACTTCCAGTTTGCCTTGATTCATGGACCTAACATTCCAGGTTCCTATGCAATATTGCTCTTTACAGCATCGGACTTTGCGTCTATCACCAGTCACATCCACAGTTGGGTATCGTTTTTGCTTTGGCTCCATCCCATCATTCTTTCTGGAGTTATTTCTCCACTGATCTCCATTAGCATATTGGGCACCTACTGACCTGGGGGGTTCATCTTTCAGTGTCCTATCCTTTTGCCTTTTCATACTGTTCATGGGGTTCTCAAGGCAAGAATACTGAAGTGGTTTGCCATGCCCTTCTCCAGTGGACCACAATCTGTCAGACCTCTCCACCATGACCCATCCGTCTTGGGTGGCCCCACACGGCATGGCTTAGTTTCATTGAGATAGACAAGGCTGTGGTCCGTGTGATCAGATTAGCTAGTTTTCTGTAGTTTTAATTTTAGTGTGTCTGCCCTCTGATGCCCTCTTGATTTGTTAAGGTGTGTACAAAAGCATATATAGATTTTTCTCAATTTACAGTGGGGTTACATCCCAACAAATTCATCATAAGTTGAAAATATTGTAAGTCAAAAATTCATTTAATATACCTAATCTACCAAACATCACAGTTTACCTTATACACACTCAGAAGCTTTCATTAGCCTACTAGAGGGCAAAATCATCTAATAGAAATCCTGTTTTATAATCAAGTATTGATCATCTCATGTAACATTTTTAAAATCATTTTTATTGGATATAGTTGATTTACAGTATTTAATTCCTGATGTACAGCAAAGTGAATTAGTTATACATGTATTAATATGTATATCCACTGTTTTTTAGATTCTTTTTCCATATAGGTCATTACAGAGGGTTGAGTAGAGTTCCTTGTGCTCAACAGTAAGTTCTTATTAGTTGTCTGTCTTATATATAGTAGTGTGTATCTGTCAGTCTCAATGTATCACTTCCTTCTTTCCCCTTTGGTAGCCATAGGTTTGTTTTCTACATCTGTGAATCTGTTTCTGTTATATAAATAAGTTCATTTGTAACAATTATTTAGATTCCACATATAAGTGGTATCATATGGTATTTATCATTCTCTGAAGTAATTCACCCAGTATGACAATCTCTAGGTTTGTCAATGTTGCTGCAAATGGCATTGTTTCAATCTTTTTTGTGGCTGAGTAATATTCCATTGTATATATGAATCCATTCATCTGTTGGTAGACATTTAGGCTGCTTCTGTGTCTTAGTTATTATAAATGTTCTGCTATGAATATTGGGATGCATGTATCTTTTCTAGAGTTTTCATTTTTTTCCCCAGATATATACCCAGGCTGGGTTATACAGTAGCTCTATTTTTTATTTTTTGAGGAATTTCTATACTTTTTTCCATAATGGCTGTACCAGTTTACATTCCTATCAACAGTGTAGTAGGTTCCCTTTTCTCCCTTTCCAGCTTTATCTGTAGATTTTTGATGACAGCCATTCTTACTGGTGTGAAGTGATACTTCATTGTGATTTTGATTTGCATTTCTCTAATAATTAGTGATGATGAGCATATTTTCAAGTAGTTGTTTGCCATCTATATGTCTTCTTTTGAGGAATGTCTATTTAGATCTTCCACCCATTTTTTGTTTGGGCTGTTAGCCTTTTTGATGTTGAGCTGCATAAACTGTTTGTATATTTTGGAGATTAATCCATTGTCGGTTGCTTTGTTTGCAAATATTTCATTCTCATGTTACTTATTGAATACTGTACTGAAAGTGAAAAACACAGTGGTTGTACGGGTATGGATTGATCATTAAGTGTGTCAGTTGTTCACCCTCATGATCATTTGGCTGACTGGGAAGTTGCAACTCATCTCACTGCTGCTGCCCAGCGTGAGAGAAGGTCATACTGTGTGTAACATTCAAAATGTGAAGTACAGCTTCTCCTGAATATGTGTTGTTTCACAACATCGTAAAGTCAAAACATCATTAAGTCAAACCATTGTAAGTTGGGGACAGTCTGTTACAGTTAGGTAAATGAATAGAGAATATTCTAGACACATACATTCAAAAGTGTTAGCCACCATTATTTTGGGGGAGAAGAGTAGACGTAAGGAGTAGTAAGATGAAGTTATTTTATTCCATATTCTGTATTAAATGTTTACAATGAGAATATATTCATATAAATATTTTTTAAGTGACTAAAAAAACTCATCTGGAAAAATGTTAAAACATAGCCAGGAGAATTATGAAAATGAAGAACAGTGGGATGAACATATGAACAATAAAGAACAATAAGTATTAACATAGTATGCTTGACAAAGAGATCATTTTGAAAAAGATTTGATTATGGCCTCACACCAGGTACATGTATGCTCAGTTGTGTCTGACTCTTGTTTTGTGTCCTTGTTTTGTGCTTGCCATTTCCTCCTGCAGGGAATCTTTCCATCCCAAGGATCGAACCTGTGTCTCCTGCGTCTCCTGCATTAGCAGATTCTTTTACCACTTTACCACTGAGCCACATGAGAAGCCACCTCACACTATACACCAAAGTAAATTTTAGATTTATCAAATATGTAATTATAAAATTACAGTAACAAAACCATAAAATCAATAGAAGGAAATACTGTGAATTACTTTAATTATTGTGTTTGGAATGGTCTTTCTCAACATGAAACTCCAGCCAGAAATCAGAACAATAGCAACAACAAGTAATGTAGTTTTACTACCTAAAAATTAAAACACTGTGTGGACAAGAAATATATCATATATAGATTGTACAGGACACAAAAACAAATTTGTTAAAAAGCATTTACAACATCCAAGGTAAGGAATGAGTAGCATAATATACTGGAGAAGGCAACAGCACCCCACTCCAGTACTCTTGCCTGGAAAATCCCATGGATGGAGGAGCCTGGTAAGCTGCAGTCCATGGGGTTGCTAAGAGTCAGACATGACTGAAGCAACTTAGCAGCAGCAGCAGCATAATATACAGAGTCCTTACCAGTTAATGGGAAAAAGATAAATGTACAATACCAAAATAAAAAGGGACAAATGACACATGTGTGACATCAAACTATTTTTTCTATGTAATTGCAAACTCAAGATTTTGCCATCAGTGATCCCAAAGAGCTTATGACCCACAACCAATGATGTTGTCTAGAATCCCACCTATTTTGAAGTGGGATTTCCATACTTTTTTTCCAAGAGGAAATTAAATTTTAGAAGACTTTTGTTTAAGAGATTTGTCCTTCCTTCACAAAGCTTACCTTAGGAAGAGATTTTTTTCCAAGAGGAGGGAAAAGTAAAACCTTTTGACATTTGTTTAAACCAGTATTGCCAACTGCTATTTACACATTTCCTGGGGCTTCCCTGGTGGCTCAGATGGTAAAGAATCTGCCTGCAATGCAGGAGACCTGTGTTCAATCCCTGGTTTGGGAAGATCCCCTGGAGAAGGGAATGGCTACCCAGTTTAGTATACTGGCCTGGAGAATTCCATGGACAGAAGAGCCTGGCAGCCTACAGTCCATGGGGTCACAAAAAGTTGGACACTACTGAGCAACTTTCATTTCACTTCACTTCACTTCACTTCTGGTCTAAGTAATTTATATTGGAAAGCTGAAGACAAGTGTCTTTTCTTCACTGATGCCTTCCTGTATTTGGCAAGCACAGGTGCTGCTCTGGGATTCTGGAGACCAAACAAAGTTTCATTTTATTCATTCTTATTTGTAAAGAATTTCACAGAAAGAACAATTCTACTTCTATTTAAAACATTCATTTCTTTGTTTCAGCAAAATAACTCATGAAGCTTGCTTTTGATAATTGATGAACTTGGTCAAAAGTTTTTAGTAAGTCAAGATATTAATGAAAGTACAGAACTCAGACCCCTGCTTTGAAATGTTTGCTGGATGTAGTTAGGGATTGCCATTCAAGCATTTAGCATAGTGGGAAATACTTTAATCAGTACAAAAGATAATCACTGGCAGAAAGAAATAACGATTCAACAAATCATTATGTGTGTGTGTTATGTTATCTTCCAAATAATATAGGACAAAACACTTAGCAGACCATACGGAAGTAAACATATGAACAAGGAAGATGTCAGATATGGTTAAGTGCTCTGGAATTGTACTGATGCTAAAGAGAAAAATGTCAGTTCCTAGTCAGTAGCATTTATTGTATCCATTTATACTTCACAATAATATACATATGCAAATATTTTAGAGGACTTACCATGTGCCAAGAATTTTGTATGTATTGCTTCATTTGATCCTCATACTAGTCCAGAATTGATACATATACGTTGCTTCTCAGCCTTTTGGCTAAGGTCAAGTGTAAATTGATAGGCATAGATCTTAATATAGATGGATGCTTGCATTTATATTTTTGTAACCGTCTCTTGAGAAACCTGTATGCAGGTCAGGAAGTGACAGTTAGAACTGGACATGGAATAGCAGACTGGTTCCAAATAGGAAAAGGAGTACGTCAAGGCTGTATATTGTCACCCTGCTTATTTAACTCCTATGCAGAGTACATCATGAGAAATGCTGGTCTGGAAGAAACACAAGCTGGAATCAAGATTGCCAGGAGAAATATCAATAACCTCAGATATGCAGATGACACCACCCTTATGGCAGAAAGTAAAGAAGAACTAAAGAACCTCTCGATGAAAGTGAAAGAGGAGAGTGAAAAAGTTGGCTTAAAGCTCAAAGTTCAGAAAACTAAGATCATGGCATCTGGTCCCATCACTTCATGGGAAATAGGTGGGGAAACAGTGGAAACAGTGTCAGACTTTATTTTTTGGGGCTCCAAAATCACTGCTGATGGTGATTGCAGCCACGAAATTAAAAGACGCTTACTCCTTGGAAGGAAGGTTATGACCAACCTAGATAGCATATTGAAAAGCAGAGACATTACTTTGCCAAGAAAGGTCCATTTAGTCAAGGCTATGGTTTTTCCAGTGGTCATGTATGGATGTGAGAGTTGGACGGTGAAGAAAGCTGAGCGCCGAAGAATTGATGCTTTTGAACTGTTGTGTTGGAGAAGACTCTTGAGAGTCCCTTGAACTGCAAAGAGATCCAACCAGTCCCTCCTAAAGGAGATCAGTCCTGAGTGTTCATTGGAAGGACTGATGTTGAAGCTGAAACTCCAATACTTTGGCCACCTCATGTGAAGAGTTGACTCATTGGAAAAGACCCTAATGCCAGGAAGGATTGGGGGCAGGAGGAGAAGGGGACGACAGAGGATGAGATGGTTGGATGGCATCACCGACTCCATGGACATGGGTTTGGGTAAACTCTGGGAGTTGGTGACCAACAGGGAGGCCTGGCGTGCTGTGATTCATGGGGTCACAAAGAGTTGGACACGACTGAGCAACTGAACTGAACTGAATTGGTTTTATTGTCCATTCTAGACTATAATCTCATTGAAAGAAAAAAACCATGTCTTTCTGTCCTTTTTTTGTTGTTGTTATTTTTTTTTACTTAAATCACTACCCCTCCCACCCACATTATATAACCATTCCCCTCACGCTCCTTCTACAATTTCTAGCAATAAGTAGTGCCAAGTCTGGGGAGACAGACACCCTGTTAGCTTTCTGTGCATTCCCTGGTGGCTCAGATGGTAAAGAATCCACCAGCAATGCAGGAAACTTGGATTAGATCCCTTGGTTGGAAAGATCCCCTGGAGAAGGAAATGGCAACCCACTCCAGTATTCTTGTCTGGAGAATTCCATGGACAGAGGAGACTGGTAGGCTACAGTCCATGGGGCTGCAGAGTCGGACATGACTGAGCAACTAACACTTTCACTTTCTTTTAGTCTGCATAGGATTACCTCATTCTTTTGTAACAGTTGCATCATTTTCATAGAGTGGATAAAAGATATTTTATTAAATCCCTTTCATGGGATGGATACTTAGGACTTTTATAATATTTTTCTGTAATAAACAATGTTATAGAAAACACCTTTGCATATACATCTTTGTGCTCAGATAGACACATTTTTATAAGATCAGTTTCTACAGGTGGCATTGTTAGAAGTAATGGAAGGCAGTTTACCTTTAACAGATGCTGTCTAGTTGCCATTTATATGTTTCATACACTTATAGTCCTACTAACATTTCTCAATATTTTTGACATTTGATAACATAAATCATTTTTATTGCCAAATTTCTAAATTTAAACTTCTTGTTCTTCTAGTTTGTGTGTATGATTATATACTGTTTTTTTCTGTTTATACTGTTGATATATTTTTTTACCTATATGTAAGTTAGTAGTTTTTCTCAAACTACTGTTAGAGAGTAGTTCTTGTTAGAGTTCTTTATATTTTCTTCAGCTTGATCCTATATGTACTCAGTGTGTTGCAAATACATTTTTCTCAACTTGACTTTTTAATAGTAGCAGATACCTATATAATATGTACTATGAGTCAAGCACTTTGGTGCTTTACACATTAACTCATTTACTGTTCACAGCAGTCGCGTGAGGAAGGGGCTGAACCTGGTAGCGGATTAGCTGGTTGGCTATGGCTCAGGATCCTGTGAAGGGCAGTACTGCTCTAAGCTAGGGCAGCAGTTGTCATAAATCTCAACTGAGTAAGGACTCATTTCCAAGCTCACTCACATGTCCAGCAGTCTCAGTTTCTTGCCACATGGGCCTCTCCACAGGGCCAGTTACAATGGCAGCTGTGTTCCTCCAGAGTGAGAAGTGGTCTGAGAGAGAGTGAGCCATGAGACAGTGTCCCAGATGGAAGCCAAAGTCTTTGTAATGTAATGGGCCATCACTGCTGCCACATTCTACTGATCATAGAGACCAACCATGGTACAAGGAGAACCTGGTTTGCCTTGGGCTGAGGGATTTCTCAGATTTTAAAATGTGACTTTCTGGCTTAAAAATGGGTAAGTCCCAAGCATACAAGGATGGTTGGTTGCCTTACCTGGTACAGTATGGGTGGGAATTTTACAAGGTGTAAATACCAGGAGAAAGGAGTCACTTAGAGTCATCTTGGAGGCTCACAATCACACTTGGTCATTAATTGCAGCCAAATGCAGTTTCAAAAATTATTTCCAGATTATGTTTCAGATTGGCAACCATAGTAGTCCCATGCACATTTGGTTACTCACCAGTTGTGCATGAGAATACAGGACTTAAATCATCTGAAAGAATGGAACAGTGGATTCTTATCACTTAAATTTAATCTCATATTGTTCATCTTTTCATTCGTTATCAGTTCTTTATGGGAGAATTCTCTTGATATTCCAGTTTAATAATTTACTCTTCCTTTGTGTTATTCTCGATCTTCAGACATAAGTTTGCATAATTTCTAGCAAAGCTTATAATTTTTCCTATTTTGATGCATAATATATAAAATACTTAATAATAACCAAGAATTATAAGCCAGTTAGTCTCAAAATAAACAATTTTGTGAGCTTTGAAAGAAGGGAGCTCTGAAAGCTTATTTCAGAAAACAAATATTGAGAACAAGCTAGTTTCATCTCAAGAAGTTAGAAAAAGTAAGAGAATAAGCCCAAATAATTAGGAAATGAAAGATAGAAAAGATAATTGCAGAATTCAATGATATTAAGCTCTGAGACAGTGAGACAGGGAATATAGAGAGAGTTACAAAAATTAAAGTTTTTTTTTTTTAGTGCATTCTCTCTTGCTCATTTCCAGATCCATTTGCACCAACAACTATGGTAACATTCTCTTCTATTTAATATGTATTTTTATCAATGTGTGTCTACCATATTTTATCAACCTATTTACCCAAGTTTTGTCTATCCTCCTTCACAAATATCCATGTAATGAAGATCCTCATACATATTCTATATGAATTCTCTCTTTCTCTCTCTCCTCTTTTCTTTTCTCCTCTCTGTCATCTATTTATCTACAAAAGGGGAAGAGAGAGATTTATATGCCCAGAAGTAGAGTTGCTGGATCACAGGAACAGGTATGCTTCGTTTGCACAGTAAGTGTCACACTGATCTCCAGAAGGACATCCTAGTCTGTACTCTGATCGTCAGCAAATGAGTTTTCTTGTCTCTCCTCATTCTTGTCAACTCTTGGCACTGCCCTGATTTTGCCAGTCTAATAGCTGTGTAATAATAATTCATTATTAAATCAATTTGTATTTCTATGAATATTAATGATATTGCGTATCTCTTTCCATATTTTTATTACCTTTTTGGAGCTTTCAGCCCAGCCCTTCCCCCGGTTCAGAGGAGCAGGAATAGATCCAACCAGTTGCTACCCACTGGGAGGCTTGCGGCACTCTGTAGTCACCCTGAGAAAGTGGAGAAGGTAAATCACGTATAGTTGATTTACAATGCTGTGTTAGTTTCTGCTGTACAGCAAAGTGAATCACTTATACATATATCTACTCTTTTATAGATTCTTTTCCCTTATAGGTCACTATAGAGTATTCAGTAGAGCTCCCCCATGCTATACAGTAGGTCCTTACTATTTTATATTTAGTAGTATGTATGTCAATCCCAATTTCCCAATTTATCCCTCCCCCAACTTTCCCCCTTGGTAACCATTTAGCTTGTTTCCTATATCTCTATCTCTTTTTCTGTTTTGTAAAGAAATTCATTTGTACTCTTTTTTTTCTTTTTTAGATTTCACATGTAAGAGATACCATATGATATTTGTCTTCCTCTGACTTCACTCAGTATGACAATCTCTAGATCTTACTGGGGTTTTTTTTTTCTAATTTTGTTTTTCTAGTATTGAGCTGCTGCTGCTGCTGCTAAGTCGCTTCAGTCGTGTCCGACTCTGTGCGACCCCATAGACGGCAGCCCACCAGGCTCCCCCATCCCTGGGATTCTCTAGGCAAGAACACTGGAATGGGTTGCCATTTCTTTCTCCAATGCATGAAAGTGAAAAGTGAAAGTGAAGTCGCTCAGTCGTGTCTGACTCTTTGTGACCCCGTGGACTGCAGCCTACCAGGCTGCTCCCTCCATGGGATTTACCAGGCAAGAGTACTGGAGTGGGGTGCCATCGCCTTCTCCGAGTATTGAGCTACATGAGCTATTTGCATATTTTGGAGATGAATCCCTTGATGGTTACTTCATGTGCAAATATTTTCTCCCATTATGTGGACTTTTTGTTGTTTATGGTTTCCTTTGCTGTGCTAAAGCTTTTTTTCCCCACAGAATTAGAACAAAAATTCTTACAATTTGTATGCAAATACAAAGACACTGAATAACCAAAGCAATTTTGAGAAAGAAAAAGAGAGCTGGAGGAATCAGGCTCTCTGACTTCACAATATGCTACAAAGCTACAGTCATCAAAACAGTATGGTACAGGCACACAAACAGAAATATAAATCAATGGAATAGGATAGAAAGTTCACAGATAAACTCATACACCTACAGTCAACAAATCTATGACACAGGCAAGAATATCCAGTGGAGAAAAGACAATCTCTTCAATAAGTGGTGCTGGGAATACTGGACAGCTACATGTAAAAGAATGAAATTAGAACACTAACACTGTATACAAAAGTAAACTCAAAATGGATTAAAGACCTAATTGTAAGATCAGATACTATAAAACTCTTAAAAGAGGACATAGGTAGAACACTCTCTGACATAAATCATAGCAGTATCTTTTTGAGGCACCTCCTTGAGTAATGAAAATAAAAACAAAAATTAAAAAATGGCACCTATTTAAACTTGAAAGCTTTTTCTTTTAAGATAATGAAACAAATCCCTGGTGCAATTAATCAAGATAAAAGAGAGAAAATGAAAATAAATAAGATACATAGTAAAAAAAAATTATATATATATATATGTATATATATATATGCATAAGACAGAGAAAACCCCACAAAATTCTAAAAGTTTTGGAGGGAAAAACAATAATTAAAAAAATAAACAAACAGAATGAAATCAGTTTCAGATTTTTTCATCATTAACACCAGATGCTAGAAAACAATGTGGCAGCATATTCAATGTTTTGTTGGAAAATTGCTTGGAATCTAGAATTCTATCCTCACTCTAATTATTCTTCGATTGTGAAGGTAAAATAACATTTCAGATATGGAAAATCTGAAATTTTTCCGATTCAGACTTCATCCGAAAAAATTACTTAAAGAATTTGCCTGTGGTGCAGGAGACATGGGTTCAATCCCTGGGTCAGGAAGATCCCCTGGAGAAGGAAATTGCAACCCACTCCAGTATTCTTGTCTGGGAAATCCCATGGACAGAGGAGCCTGGCGGACCTCAGTCCATGGGGTTGCAAAAGAGTTGACACCACTTTGCGAATAAATAACAAAACAAACTAGCTCATAGCTCCCTGTATGTCTAACTCTACTACTGCCCCTTAGGGCAGTCCCCACGCCCTCCCTGGCACTTGCCTTGAATCCTTCCTGGACAGGAAAGAATGGAGGAGAAAGAGGGAGTTTTTATAGCTTCAGAGCAAATACAGCAATGTCCTTCACCAGGTTGATTTTATTGCAAATAACTTGATCTGTCAGCAGCAGAGTTAGGACATATTTTTGAGTTAGTGTTTTATATACCCAGCAGTGGAATTGCTGAATCATATGATAGGTCTAGTTTTGGTTTTATGAAAAACTTCCGTTCTGTTTTCCACAGTGACTGCAGCAATTTACATTCCCACCAACAGTGTACAAGGGGTCCTTTTTCTCCCACATCTTCCAAAATATTTGTTATTTGTGTTTCTTTTGATGATAGTCAATCTGAGGTGTAAGGTGAAATCACATTGTGATTTTGATTTGTATTTCCCTGATGATTAGCAATGTTGAGCATCTTTTTATGTGGTTATTGGCCATCTGCATTTCCTCTTTGAAAAAGTATCTATTCAATTCTTCTGCTCATTTTTTAATTGGATTGCTTGTTTTTATGATGCTGAGTTGTATGTGTCATTTATATATGTTGGATAAGCTAAGCTAAGTGAAAGTTGCTCAGTCATGTTCAACTCTTTGGAATCCCATGAACTATACAGTCCATGGAATTCTCCAGGCCAGAATACTGGAGTGGGTAGCCTTTCCCTTCTCCAGGGGATCTTCCCAACCCAGGGATCGAATCGGGGTCTTGTGCATTGCAAGCTGATTCTTTACCAACCGAGGTATCTGGGAAGCCCCATGTTGGATATTAATCCCTTATTGCTTATGTCATTTGCAAATATTAGGTTGGCCAAAAAGTTCATCTGAGTTTTTTCATAACATCCTATGGAAAGCCTGAACGAACTTTTTGGCCAACTCAATATTTTTTCCCATTCAGTATATTGTCTTTTTTGTTTTGTCAGTGATTTCCTTTGCTGTGCAAGAGCTTTTCAGTTTAATGAGACCCCTATTTGCTTATTTTTGCCTGTATTTCCTTAGTTACAGGAGACTGATACAAAAATATATCACTACAATTTACATCAGTGTGTTCTGCCTATGTTTTTCACTAGAATTTTATGATTTCTGGCCTTATATTTAGGTATCATATTTAATCCATTTTAGGTTTACTTTTGAATATGATATTAGAGAATGTCCTAACTTCATTCATCTACATGTAGCTGTCCAGTTTCCCCAGCATCACTATTGAAGAGATCATCTTTCTCCACTGTATCTTCTTGCCTCCTTTATTGTAGATTAATTGACCATAAGTGCATGGGTCTATTTCTAGGCTTTCCATCCTGTTCCATTGATCTATGTGTCTGTTTTGTGCCAATATGGTATTGTTATGATGACTGTAGCTTTGTAGTATTGTCTGAAGTCAGAGAGCCTGATTACTCCAGCTCCATTCTTCTTTCTCAAAAGATTGTTTTGGCTCTTTAGGATATTTTGTGTTTTCATACAATTTTTTATATTATTTGTTCTAGTTCTATGAAAAAATGCTATTGGTAATTTGATAAAGATTGCATTGAATCTGTAGATTACCTCTGGATAGTATGGTAATTTTCCACTCTGTCATGTCCGACTCTGCAATCCCATGGACTGCAGCATGCCAGGCCTCCCAGTCCATCACCAGCTCCCATAGTTTACACTAACTCATGTCCAGTGAGTCAGTGATGCCATCCAGCCATCTCATCCTCGGTCGTCCCCTTCTCCTCCTGCCTTTAATCTTTCCCAGCATCAGGGTCTTTTCCAGTGAGTCAGCTCTTTGCATCAGGTGGCCAAAGTATTGGAGTTTCAGCTTCAACATCAGTCGCTCTAATGAACACCCAGGACTGATCTCCTTTAGGATGGACTGGTTGGATCTCCTTGCAGTCCAAGGGACTCTCAAGAGTCTTCTCCAACACCACAGTTCAAAAGCATCAATTCTTCTGCATTCAGCTTTCTTCACAGTCCAACTCTCACATCCATACATGACCACTGGAAAAACCACAGTTTTGACTAGACGGACCTTTGTTGGCAAAGTAATGTCTCTGCTTTTTAATATGCCGTCTAGGTTGGTCATAACTTTTCTTCCAAGGAGTAAGCATCTTTTAATTTCATGGCTGCAATCACTATCAGCAGTGATTTTGGAGCCCAGAAAAATAAAGTCAGCCACTGTTTCCACTGTTTCCCCATCTATTTCCCATGAAGTGTTGGGACCAGATGCCATGATTTTAGTTTTCTGAATGTTGAGCTTTAAGCCAACTTTTTCACTCTCCTCTTTTGCCGGAGTCCAGCTCCAGCAGGTCCAGGGGTTCCCTCAGGATGGATGGCGTCGGCGATATGAATGAGAAGACACAGAGAGTCTCAGCGTTTCCAAGTGTCTTCCACTTTATTGTTTTTTAAGACAGCTTTTATATTTTTAGTGGTATATAGAAACAAATGTAAAGTATAGAGTCATACCAATTCAGCTTAAGGGACATACCAATTCAGCTTAAGGGACATACCAACTTAGCTTAATGGGTATATCTTAATGGGCCTATCAAGTTAGCTCAATGGGCCAGCAGTTTCGACCCTCATCGAAGCCATTTGCCTGTCTTTAGTTACAAAAAGCCTCATTTTGTTTACATCATCTTCTGGCCTGGTGGCCTGCTAACACCTTGTGACTCTCTATTGATAAAGGTTGATCAATCAGAACACTTTTGTATAGGGCACATCAGGAAAGAATTCATCAACAGGAAGTTTTAAGGTAAAACCTGTTTTTGGTAATTTACTCTATGCCTTGAGCTTAACAGAAAAGAATGTAGTTCCATAAAGTCAAAGAACAGCGAGCTGAAATTCAGCTCTAAGTAAGAATCATCAGTTAAATCAACAATTGTCTTATTATTTGTATTAAAGCTAAACTTCTATTTATATAAATCTCTAACTATTATGCTTTCATTATATAGGCTAAATACGTTAAGAGTAAAAATATAGTGAGTAAATATAGATTAAATAACAGTTTCACAAAGCAATATTTTTTGTATTTCCTAAAAAGCCTTTTTTCCTGTGAAGGGTTTTGTGCTCATAGGGGCTTTCTGTGAGGAGGCTCTCAATGCTGTTTTATTACTAGGGAGCAATTATGCACATTAGCTCCAAAGGCACAGGTACATTTATTAAACAAACCAATATGTTAGCAAAAGGAATTTAGATCAGCATACTCTATATCCCAGATAATTTTATTTAGGGTGCTACCGTTCAGGGGCCTTGTTGATTTGAGGTTTCAGAATGATCTTTTTTAGTAGGGAATCAGGAAAGGCCTTTTGCCTAAGTCATAGAAAATAAGTAGAGGTTTATTATAGCAAGCGTCAGAAAGAGAGATCTCATTTTTAAGGTGAGCGCTGAGGCAGCCTCTCGAGAATCCCTGAGGCCTGAGTTGCTCTGCTCGTCAGTCCTTCCTTCTCCTCATGACTCTGTCATGAGCGGGGATCTTGTGAGCTGGCTCCCAGCACTCTTTCACTTTCATCAAGAGGCTCTTTAGTTCTTCTTCACTTTCTGCCATAAAGGTGGTGTCATCTGCATATCTGCGGTTATTGATATTTCTCCCAGAAATCTTGACTCCAGCTTGCACTTCATCCAGCCCAGTGTTTCTCATGATGTACTCTGTATATAAGTTAAATAAGCAGGGTGACAATATACAGCCTTGACGTACTCCTTTTCCTATTTGACACCAGTCTGTTGTTCCATGTCCAGTTCTAACTGTTGCTTCCTGACCTGCATACAGATTTCTCAACAGGCAGGTCAGGTGGTCTGGTATTCCCATCTCTTGAAGAATTTTCTAGAGTTTGTGGTGGTCCACACAGTCAAAGGATTTGGCATAGTCAATAATGCAGAAATAGATGTTTTTCTGGAATTCTCTTGCTTTTTCAATGATCCAACAGATGTTGGCAATTTGATCTCTGGTACCTCTGCCTTTTCTAAATCCAGCTTGAACATCTGGAAGTTCATAGTTCACGTATTGCTGAAGCCTGGCTTGGAGAATTTTGAGCATTATTTTACTAGCATGTGAGATGAGTACATTTGTGTGGTAGTTTGAGCATTGTTTAGCATTGGCTTTCTTAGGGATTGGAATGAAACTGACTTTTCCAGTTCTGTGGCCACTGCTGAGTTTTCCAAATTTGCTGGCATATTGAGTGCAGCACTTTCACAGCATCATCTTTCAGGATTTGAAATAGCTCAACTGGAATTCCATCAGCTCCACGAGTTTTGTTTGTAGTGATGCTTCCTAAGGCCCCCTTGACTTCACATTCCAGGATGTCTGGCTCTAGGTGAGTGATCACATCATTCTGGTTATCTGGGTCATGAAGATCTTTTTTGTACGGTTCTTCTGTGTATTCTTGTCACCTCTTCTTAACATCTTCTGCTTCTGTTAGGTCCATACCATTTCTGTCCTTTATTGTGCCCATCTTTGCATGAAATGTTCCCTTGATACCTCTAATTTTCTTGAAGAGAACATTAGTCTTTCTCATTCTATTGTTTTTCTCTATTTGTTTTCACTGATCCATGAGGAAGGCCTTCTTATCTCTCCTTGCTATTCTTTGGAACTCTTCATTCAAATGGGTATATCTTTCCTTTTCTCCTTTGCCTTTCACCTCTCTTCTTTTCTCAGTATTTGTAAGGCCTCCTCAGACAGCCATTTTGCTTTTTTGCATTTCTTTTTCTTGGGGATGGTCTTGATCCCTGCCTCCTGTACAATATCACGAACCTCTGTCCATAGTTCATCAGGCACTCTGTCTATCAGATCTAATCCCTTGAATCTATTTGTCACTTCCACTGTATAATTGTAAGGAATTTGATTTACGTCATACCTGAATGGTCTAGTGGTTTTTCCCACTTTCTTCAATTTAAGTCTGAATTTGGCCATAAGCAGTTAATAGTCTGTGTTCATGGTCATTTTATCAATATAAATTCTTCCAATCCAACAGCATAGTATTATCTTTCTATCTGTTTGTGTCATCTTCCATTTCTTTCATCAGTTTCTTATAGTTTTCTGAGTACAGATTTTCTACTTCCTTAACTAGGTTTATTCCTAGGTATTCTTTTTGATGTGGTAAATGAGATTGTTTTGTTAATTTCTCTTTGTGATGGTTTGTTGTTAGTATATAGAAATGCAACTGATTTCTGTGTATTAATTTTTTATACTGAAATTTTAACACATTCACTGATAAGCTCTTGTAGTTTTCTGGTGGCATCTTTAGGATTTTCAGTGTATAGTATCATGTCATTTGCAAACAGTGACAGTTTTACTTCTTTCTTTCCAATTTAGGTTTCTTTTATCTATGTTTCTTCTCTGATTGCTATGATTAGGACTTCCAGTACTATGCTGAACATCAATGGCTAGAGTGGGCACTCTTGTTTTGTTTCTAATCTTAGTGAAATGCTTTCAGCTTTTCACCATTGAATATGATGTTAGCTGTGAGTTTTTCACAAATAGACTTAAAAATTTTGAGGTATGTTACCTCTATGGCCACTTTCTGGAGAGGGTTTTTTTTTTATCATAAATAGATGTTGAGTTTTATCAAAAGTTTTTCTGGATCTGTTGAAATGATCATGTGGTTTTTGGAATGGCTAAATTATCATGCAATTAGAACTAACCTATTTGTGAAACAAAGTTGACTAAAAGCTATTAACCTTGTAACTGTAGTCAGAATCGTACACTCTATAAGAAGTTTGCTCTTGTAGAATCCAGTAGTCATTGTCTTTAGCCTTGGGCATAACATCAGTCTGGATTCCTGGGTCTTATATGCAAAACAATCTATATTGATTTATATTTGCATTGTGCTTCGTTATATGAGTTTCAAATGCTTATATATACATCAGTTTTACCAGGCTCAACATTTAAATTTTATTGGGTTGGGCAAAAGGTTCATTTAGGTTTTTCCATAACATCTTACAGAGAAATCCAAATGAACACTTGGCTGGCCCAATATCTATTTAAGATTCATTGTCCATGTCTTCCATTTCCTCTCTACCTTAATGTAAGTCTTTTCTCTCTTTTAGTTTGTGATCTTTAAAATTATTCAGATTTGGGGTGGATTTCTCTCCATTAGGATACAAATATATGTGGTCATAAAATGAAAAATTACAGTCAATACATTGTAATGAAATGGAAGAGATGTTTCAAGATTTGAAGGGTGATTGTAATAAATACTTGGAACATACAATTGAAAAAATAAAATTCCCTGGTTATGTGACCGTCAAAGCATCTATTTTGTTAAAAAAAGAAAATGATAAAATTGAACTAACCAGACAAAATTCATGAATATGCTCTCTCTGCAATTTCTTTTTCCACTGTCTCCCTTTCCAAAATACGATAAACTGTTATTTCTCTTATTGGCAAGAAACAGTCAGTAAGTAAGTTATGGCGTCTTATAGAACTGACATATTCTGGAAGTTTGAGAAAATGACTTGTCTCCTAATTTGTAAAAATGTGTATGCCTTGCTACTCAACTCCTTGGGCTTATACACACAAGGATTACATGAAATAAAGTATGTAAAGCAAAATTCATACCACAGTGTAAGTGTTCTAGAATGATCAGTTCTTCCACTTTGCACACACCCATCTCAATCATGCCTATTCTAAAAACATTTCTTGGCAAAATGCCTTCTATTTACATTAAAATGTTAATTTTCCTTCCTCTAAAGAAACCCTCTTGTATTCAATTTCCTTTTTTCACTTTTTTCTATTATTTGAGCCCCATTGAAACGGAAAAGTTATTACATAACACACCTTTGTGTTTTCAATCAGCAGACTTCAACATAAGACCCATCACTTGTACTTCTATTAACACTTTATTTGCAGTTTTAACAATTGCAGAGTTCACAAAGGACTTGGCATCCTAACAATGGGATGAAAGGTTGGAAAATTGTTATCTTCAAATATTCTCACTTCTCTTCATCCTAGGTTTTAAAGATTATTTTTCTAGCCTTTTTCTGTTCAAACTGTTG
Organism: Giraffa tippelskirchi; assembly: GCF_054371585.1. NCBI lineage: Eukaryota > Metazoa > Chordata > Mammalia > Artiodactyla > Giraffidae > Giraffa > Giraffa tippelskirchi. The sequence goes on along the minus strand of NC_137276.1, from coordinate 123,454,345 downwards.
ACTGCTCATCAGAGTGCATTTCATCATAGTCAGTTAGACCTGGACAAGTAGGAAAAAATTGCAATTAAGAAAGCTTTCCATTTGCTTCCACTTTTATGGAAGGCTGTAAGGTTGCTGTGAGCTCTTACAGAATGTTCAACTGTGGTGGTCTGAATTACACTACCCAATTTCAGTTGCCTGCTTCCTAACACCTAAAAAATTCATGGGGCAAAGACCTTCAACCACACTCTTGTATCTTAGCTGCTCCCCTCTCTCCCAGAAAGAATCCCTGACACATTTTCCTCTTCTGAAATATTATGAGCATGTGAAGAGAGATTGAGTAAGAGAGTCAGGATGAGAAAGGGAAGGGGTAGAGATAGAAAGGATGGGAGGAGAGATTTTTCTGATCAGAATCAAATAAACTACTAAAAATTCTTTACCGTTTGTGCTTGTCATGAAGTGAAGGATCTTTTGTGCTTTCCACACCCAAGTTTGGAGGGGATAGCTAAATGAAGACATTTTCCTTTAGAAAAGCCACAAACCACTTTTTCAAAGCTTGAATTAATAAGGTCCTTTGCAACAATGTTTCTCTGTGACTGTTCAGTTTTCAAAATGGAAATCTGTAGAATGTCAGTTCCTTTTTAGCTAGAAAAAAAAAAATAGGACTGCACGAAGCCCCTTTTAAAACATTCCTCCAGTGCAAGCATTTTAAATAATTTCTCAAAGGAAAGTACTATATTCTGAGTGAATAGCATGACATTATGAACTACATCTAATGTAAGATTTTGCTTCAACAGGCCTGTCAATGCTCCTTAGTTCCACTGTAATGAAATGAAAATCATGCAAGCTTAGAAGGAATATCTTCCTCACCCTGATACTCTTTATTAACTGTGGAATTGTGGTATTTTTCTTCACCATGGCAACAAAATCACACAATAGAGTTCATTCTCATCTTCTCTGCACAAGGTGATGGAGAAAAACAGTAATAAAGAAAAGTGAAGAAAACACAGATTTCAGGAAAAAAAGGAGTTAAGAAAGTCCGTAAATGCAGGGCAGTGTGAACTCAATGATCAGCAAACAGTTTCCTACACTAGGTGATGCAACCCAGAGAAAAGACTTTCAGTTTATACTTGATTAAATCTCCGAATTGGTGACTTTTAATGTCAGCCAGTCAACTGAAAGACCAATTTAAATGATATCAGTTTACAGTAAGATTAATGTCAGTGAAAGGCATAGACTGACCAGTAATCTTGAAATAAAACTCTGAATTACTCATGTACCTGTCATTTAAAAGTAAAGAACTTGTTCTCATCAGCACTTAACAATTTTTTGCATTTTTTAGAGAATCAAAGCTGATTTGCACTATGAAATATTTTAGCCATAACTTTTTTTCAGAAAATAGTTTGGCTTAAAATGTCAACTATTCTGTAGTGTGTTCAGTATACATTGTTCAAAGTATCCAAAGCCATTCATCATATTCTGACATTCTGAGGTCCATAAATGGGTTGTCTTTCACTGGGACATACTGACTTAGGCCAGAATGCCAGAAATGGGCCAATTAATTATTGCCTGTTCAGGGAAAAGGCAGTGGGGGGGTGGGGATCACATTAGATTTTTGTCACCTGAGAAGCAATGCAAGAATGAACAAATTAGTACTCACTAACTAGAAATTAAATCATTACATTGTAGCTAAGAAGACAAAATATTTGATTGAATCATGGGATTTAACTGATGTAAAACTTTAAGGAATAAAAAGAAATCAATTTTTGGCCATTTATCTTTAGTAAACAAAGTGACCAATACTGTGTTGTGTTCTTGACCCCCCAGATAGTTTTTAGTATCATGTTCTACTAAAAGCAAAGTTGACACTTATATTCAGGGAAAAGTTTCAAAATAGTGTTTTAAAAATAGAAAACTAATTTGGGAGGACTTTAGGAAAGATGAGGAAAAGAATGCCTATTTAAATAAATGCCCTCTTTGAAGCCCAAAAATAGCAAAAAGAATTCCACTAATATTAAAACTAAGCAATGGTTCCACAGTGATGCTATAAATATCAAAATCAAGCTGACCTTTACAACATGATTTGCAGCAAATTGAGCACATTGAATGTCAGCACACAGGTCCCAAACAGGAGCATCCAGTCAGCATTTGAGAAGTTTGTGAAGTAAAGCAAGGCTCAGAGTTACAGGTTGAACTCTTACTATTTACAAGTATTAGTACTAAGGATGTCACCTGCATCATTTCAGTGACTCTTCTTAATAAGTTGGTGCAATTATCACCATCTTATAATGGTAAAACTAAGATTTTTGCCCAATATCCCATAGCTGTATTGCTAGTATTTGGGTGAGCTGAGATTTTAACACAGCCTTTTTTTAAATATTATTTATTTTTATTGGATTATAGGTGCTTTACAATGTTGTGTTTCTGCTGTACAATGAAATGAGTCAGCTATATGTATACATATATTCCCTTCCTCCTGGAATTCATTCCCACCACCATCCACCATCCCACCCCTTTAGGTCATCACAGAGCACTGAGCTGAACTCTCTGTGCCAAATAGCAGGTTCCCAATAGCTGTTTTTCACATAGAAGTACACATACATCCATCCCAATCTCCCAATTCCTCCCACTCCCTTTAACTTGTCCACATGTCTGTTCTCTATATCTGTGTTTTTATTTTTGCCTTGCAAATAGGTTCATCCACACCATTTCTAGATTCTACATATATGCATTCAGTTCAGCTCAGTTCAGTTGCTCAGTTGTGACAGACTCTGCAAATGCACGGACTGCATCATGCCAGTCTTCCTTGCCCATCACCAACTCCCAGAGATTACTTAAACTCATGTCCATTGAGTTGGTGGTGCCATCCAACCATCTCATCCTCTGTCATCCCCTTCTCCTCCCACCTTCAATCTTTCCCAGCACCTTTTCCAATGAGTCAGTTCTTCACATAAGGTGGCCAAAGCATTGGAGTTTCAGCTTCATCATCATTCCTTCCAATGATTATTCAGGACTGATTTCCTTTAGGATAGACTGGTTGGATCTCCTTGCAGTCCGAAGGACTCTCAAGAGTCTTCTCCAACACCACAGTTCAAAAGCATCAATTCTAACTTTTGGGGAAAAAAAAAAAAAGCATCAATTCTTCGGCAGTCAGCTTTCTTTATACTCCAACTCTCATATCCATACATGACTACTGGAAAAACCATAGCTTTGACTAGATGGACCTTTGTTGGCAAAGCAATGTCTCTGCTTTTTAATATGCTGTCTAGGTTGGTCATAGCTTTTCTGCCAAAGAGCAAGCATCTTTTAATTTCATGGTTGCAGTCACCATCTGCAGTGATTTTGGAGCCCCCAAAATAAAGTCTGTCACTGTTTCCATTGTTTCCCCATCTATTTTCCATGAAGTGATGGGACCAGATGCCATGATCTTAGTTTTCTGAATGTTGAGCTTTAAGCCAACTTTTTCACTCTCCTCTTTCACTTTCATCAAGAGGCTCTTTACTTCTTTTTCACTTTCTGCCATAAGGGTGGTGTCATCTGTGTATCTGAGGTTATTGATATTTCTCCCGGCAATCTTGATTCCAGTTTATGCTTCATCCAGCCCAGAATTTCTCATGATGTACTCTGCATAGAAGTGAAATAAGCAGGGTGACAATATACAGCCTTGACATACTCCTTTCCCAATTTGGAACCAGTCTATTGTTCCATGTCCAGTTCTAACTGTTGCTTCTTAACCTGCATACAGATTTCTCAGGAGGCATACATTCATTAATGTGCAATATTTGTTTTTATCCTTCTGACTTACTTCTCTGTATACGACAGACTCTAGGTCCATCCACATCTCTACAAATGACCCAACTTTGTTCCTTTTTATGGCTGAGTGTTATTCCATTGTATATACGTACCACATCTTCTTTATCCATTCATCTGTCATGAACATTTCGTTTGCTTCCATGTCCTGGCTATTGTAAACAGAGCTGCAATGAGCATTGGGTTGCATTTATTTATTTATTTATTTATTTTGAATTATGGCCTTCTCTGGGTATATGCCCAGGAGTGGGATTGCTGAGTCATATGGTAGTTCTACTTTTAGTTTTTTTAAGGAACCTCCATATTGTCCTCTGAAGTGGCTGTTTCTTTGAGCTTTAAACTTTCTCCAAATGACTAAGCAATGGAGTCTTCCAGAGGGTAAGTTCTGGAGTACCCTATTTGTAACCCTGAACTTGAAAAAGTTGGAAGTGGCGTGGTGTACTGTGGAAGAAAGAGTACCCCAGTAGCAAATGGTCCAGCGACAGAAGGGAACACAACAACTTGGGAAATTGAAGCAAAACAGAGAAGAAAAAGGCAGCATGAGAGTGATGTGTTTGTTTCATTAGGATCATTGTCCATCCAGGAGAGGACAGGCCTAGAAGCAAGTCAGTATTTGAGAGAGATACAGAATAAATAGGCCAAAGCCCACTTGTTAAGCCATAGACTAAAGTGATTTACACAGAGAAAATATGAACTGAACAAACAAGCAAAAGACTACTGATCCATGAGTCATGATATAAACATGGTCACACCCAAACATAGTTGGCCTGCCCAGAAAGGGCAGAAGAAAAGGTCAAATCTGAGGGGATTCCCACAAGTTAGCTTGTATGCCTAACCTAGTGGAACTGGCTGGCCTTTGAGGCAATTTGCAACAGATATAGAAAGCACATAAAGAAGTCATTTGATTTTTACTTGCTGCATCAATTCAGATTCCAGGTTGAGTGGCTCCAGGAGTCTCAAAATCTCTTGCAGTGGATCCTATGAAGCTTGAGATGGGTTCTTATATAGGAGAAACACATGAATAGTTTCATGTCCAAAGTCATGGTGCCAATAATTCACATTATGGCTGAGTTCACGATATTAATCCAATTGTAATATAAGTAAGTTACTTTCAAGCTCGAAGGCTCTTTGTGATCAAAAGTTCTATGATCATTTAGGACTAATGAGTTTATTCTAGTCTGCTTGTGGCATTCTGAAAATCTCTCCTTAACAAGAGACTAAAGGTTTGGTGGGATAGGCCTAGGCTGGAGAAGATATACCAACTTGAAGTTAATGATGTGACTTATACAGTGCCAATTCAAGGAACTAAGAGACAGCTTTCTATTTGAGATGGCACTGGATGTGTTTAGTGGCTTAATTGTAGCTTATTGTTAATATGCACCAATTAGATAGCATAAAGATCAATTATAAAATGTTCCTGGTTATAACAGTTATACAGCTTCACTGTACAATATTTAAAAGTCAATGTCTGTGTTCAGTTACTCAGTTATGTCCAACTCTTTGCAACCCCATGGGCTGTAACCCACCAGGCACCTCTGTCCATGGAATTTTCCAGGCAAGAACACTGGAGCAGAGTGCCATTTTCTCCTCCAAGGGATCCTCCTGACCCAAGGATCAAACACGCATCTCTTATATACCCAATACATCAAATGAAAAAAAAAATAGCTCAGAAATATCACCTGATAACTATATTAATGTTTTGATTTGTTTCTGACAGTTTTTAGGCTTTCTGATCTCTCCCCCTGAACCGTAAAGCTCATTACAGGAATTTTGTCTCTTTTATCTTGATGTCCCTGAGCTTGGCATAAATGTTTTCTAAACATAGACTTTCCTCATGAAGCAACAGTAAATACTGGCTGTTGAAAAGTCCTACAGCTTTTCTGACATTAACTCCCTTTTATGTGGTATAGCTGCTTTTACCTAACACCATACTAAATAAATACTAGAAGTGATATTTGATCTCATGGTTCAGATTGGATTGCATACCATATTTGGTTAGAATTGTGTTGATTAAATACTTCTACCAGAGGGGGTGAGAAACCTATTAAAATAATCATACCATTGATTATGCATAATAATTGTGCAAACTAATTATATGAAAAAAAATGCATCTAAACTGGAGTCAAGTATGCTCTTCACAGGAGCGATAAACACTATCTCTATAATGTTAATCCAACCTTTTCAGTGACTTCTTCATGTATCCGAATTCTACCCCCACTGCAGGTCCACCTCATCATGTATGTGAATGAATGGAATCTGAATCCATTAATACTTATGACATAAAGGGAGAATGTGAGTATCATGCTCTCCTCATTTCTAGAGTGCTAGAAGTAGCTAAAGGGCTTCCTTGGTGGCTCAGATGGTGAAGAATCTGCCTATAATGCAGGAGACCCAGGTTCAATCCCTGGGACAGTAAGATACCCTGGAGAATGGCTACCTACTCCAATATTCTTGCCTGGAGAATTCCTGGACAGAGGAGCCTACAGGCTACAGTCCATGGGGTCTCAAAGAGTCAAACATGACTGAGCAACTTTCACTTACTCACTCAGAGGTAGCTAGTTGGATCAGAATGCATCATATGTATCCATTAAATTGAATGAGAATATTTTTTAATACAGTAGTTTTTCATTTACTGGCCATTTTTTAAGCAATAAATTAAAGTGGATTGGTGACTTGTTGAATGACTTGTATCAGGAGGACACTGGCCTGAGCTAAGATTTACACATATGGGTACTAAGGGGTTGACTGAACCCAGACGTCTACATGCATGAGCTAATTTTTACAGCAGAAAGAGAATCTGCCAGAAGGAAGTTTTATGTGAGACTATCCATTTATAGGGATGAAATATAGTGAATGGAGAAGAGACTATGATGAATGACCCAAGCCTATGAATGACATCAGAGCTTTTGACTAAGAGGAGCAAATGTAGAAGCTGAAGGACTGTTCTCATGGGGACTTTGAAGTGTGTGCTTTCTGAAGTGCCATGTAAGGTGAGCTGATGCCTGTCCCTCACTCACCCCTTCTATTTGGTACCCAGCGGCATTTCTGCGCTGTGAGAGTTCTAGGGCATTGACGGTGGTATTTTTTTAAGTTTTTATTTTATATTGGAGTAGATCCAATTGACAATGTTGTGATAGTTCCAGGTGGGCAGCAAAGGGACTCAGCCACATATATACACGTATCCATTCTCCCCCAAACCCCCCTCCCATCCAGGCTGCCATATAACCCAGAGCAGAGTTCCCTGTGCTATACAGGAGGACCTTGATGGTTACCGACTTTAAATATAGCAGTGTATACATCATGATCTCAAACTCCCTCTCTCTTCCCTCTGACCATTCTTCCCCATTGGCAAACGAAAGTTAATTTTCTGTCAGTCTTTCTGATTTGTAAATAAGTTCATTTGTATCATTTTTAAAATATTCCCCAGATAAGTGATGTCATACACTATTTCTCCTTCTCTGTCTGACTTAGTTCACTAAGCATCACAGTCTCTAGGTCCATCCATGTTGCTGCAAATGGGATGGTTCATTCTTTTCATCACTGAGTAATATTGATGCTAATACTTGAAAGGGCAGCCATTAGTCTGGGCAAATAACTTATAGAGTAGGCTGAATAATGGATACCCCCAAATATCCACGTTATAATTCCCACAGCCTTCAGTGTATTACTGTTGTGGATTGAATGTTTGTGGCCCCCTCAAATTCACATTTTAAAGCCTTCATCCCCAGTGTGATGATATTTCCAGCTGAGGTCTTTCAGAGGTAATTTGGTTTAGATTAAATCATCTGGACAGAGCCTGCATGATGCAATGAATGCCTTTATAAAAAGAGAAAGACCCAGGAGAACGGTTGGGGTCTCTCTCTCTCTGAACCTGGATTTCCCAGTCTCCAGAATTGTGGGAAATAAATGTTTGCCATTTAAGCTACCCAGTCTGCAGTATTTTGTTACAGTATCTCACAGTGACCAAGACAATCACCACTCATGGTAAGGGGACTGTGCAGATGTAATTTAATTAAAGTGCCTGAAACAGGGAGATTAAGTTTGATTTTTCATCTGGGCTCAGTATTATCTCAGGGGTCCTCATAAGGAGGAAGCAGGAAGGTCAGAATCAGAAAAGGAGATGACAAAGGAAGCAGAGATTGTAGTAATTCACTTTGTAGATGGAGTAAGGGCCTATGAGACAAGGTATATGGGCAGCTTCTAGAAACTGGAAAAGGCAAGACAATTGATTTTCCCCCAAGCCCTCATAAAGGAACACGGCTCTGCCAAATCTTGATTTTAGCCCCATAAAACCCATGTCGTACCTCTGACCTCCAGAACTATAATAAGCTGGTAGTGTTTTAAACAGCTAAGTTGGTGATAATTTGTTACAGCAGCAATAGGAAATGAATGTAACTTGTAAGGACAGACACACATGGATGGTGGTCAGCACACTCAGGAGATCCCACTGGAAAAGCAGTAGTGCCCTGTCAGCGGACGCATGTGAGACAGACTCTGGGACTTCCTAGAAGGTCTTGTGGTGGGACACTTGACAGGGGTCTGAGACTGTGTTGCAGTTGGGGGCAGTGAACCATCAAGATTGGAATTAATAACTACTCAGCCATAAGAAGAGTGAACTACTACACAACATCATGCATGAATCTCAAAAACTGTATGTCAAGCAATAGTAGCCAGAAACAAAAAATTCAAGCCATGAGAATAAGGGTATGGAATCTGTATACACACAAAATAAGTCTATGGTGATAGAAATCAGAGGTAGTGGTTGCAGGAAGTTGGAGGAGGAACATTGATTAAAATGCAGCTGAAGGGTTTTGATGGAAATCTTTGTTGTTTGGAGTGCTGGTTCCACTGGTGTAAACAATTGTCAAAACTGATTGAACTGAACTCTTTAGATTGGTTCATTTCTTTGTATGTTAATTATATAGCAGTGAATAAAAGAAGGTCCTTTACTACAAAGTTTTTTTAAGATTGGAATTAATAATTTTTATACCTAGACATCATCTTATACATGGTCTTATTTGTACACATGAGCCAGTGAAGCATGGAGACATTCCAATTACAGAATGTTTCTAACAGACTCAACTTGCAAATAAGCTTACTTAAGTCTTTCACGAACTTGAACAGCTTATCTGTCATTGATGGAAATAGTGTCCTCATTGCAATCTTCCACACCTCTCCACCCTACAATCTGCCAAGTTATTCACTTTCTTAGAGGGCAAAGAAAAAAAAAATGCACTTAAACATGCATGCGTGATCAGTCATGTTTGACTCTGTGTGACCCTATGTACTGTAGCCTGCCAGGTTCCTCTGTCCATGGGATTCTTCTGGCAAGAATACTGGAGTGGGTTGACATTTCCTCTTCCAGGGGATCTTCCTGACCCAGGGATTGAACCTGTGTCTCCTGAGTCTCCTGCATTGGCAGGAAGATTCTTTACTGCTTGAGCCATTGGAAAGCTCCCCTAGAGGGCAAAGGAGGCCTGAAAAGCTCAAGCACGCTCAAAGCCAATGCATTACTCTAGGAAAAGCAAATTGGTTTTCTGGCACTCATGTTGGTTTCAGGAGGTATGGTAGAACCAAAGAAATATCACCTGATGTCTGAATCTAGGGGACACTCATTTTAGATGAGAACTACGTATCTGGCAGCTGAACTCAATTACATATACTTGGGGTCGATGGAGGTACAAGGAATGGCATGGCCCTGGGTTGTCGCTGATAATGCCCTACAGCTGAGGTTTCCAATGGTAACAGTAACTAGGGCAAAGTTAGAAAGCTATAGTAGCTTCCCATGAGAACTACCTATGACTCAGTGTTCTCTTTAACTCCTTAGTGCTATAAACAGACCTGTCATCATTTGCAAGGGATGAAATTATACTTATGAGTGCAGTAGTCCTTTTAAATTCCCAAACTTTGAAAACTCCCATTACTTCATGATACTTATTGATAATTTAATGAACATCATCATTGTGTAGATAAATTATCTTGAATTACCGCTTGTATTTTGTTGTGAATTCCCAGGCCAGATAGCTCATGTAGTTGCAATTACTTGACATTAACAGTTCTATAAAAATTATTAAGGAGATTTAGAAGAGATTACATATGAGTCATGTGGACTATTTCATCCACAATATGATAAAAGTTCCTTATGTATGCTTTATATGCAGCCCATTTTAATAACACATCAAAACAGTGACTGTTTTATTGTGTTATAAGTTCTTTCCACTTGGCCTATGAGCTTCTAAAAAAGCATTTCAAAATTAAAATGAATTTTATTTCTAAATTTCTAATAGTTATAATTAAAAGGCTAAATTTTGAACCAGATTTTCCTATGAAGGTGCATGGATAGGGATCAGTACCCTTACTGGTATTGTCAAGTGGGGGCCAGTTAAGGTTAAGTGTTATTTCTGATTGAATCTTGGTCTAGTTCTTAGGATACCACAAGTACTTGCTACATCAGAAGACATTTGACATTATAGCAATACAAGTATATCAACACCCTTGTAACTACAAGGTTATGTGAAGACAATGCTGGGAGAAATATTAATTAAGGTCATCCAGGCATCATCACCCCTAGGCATATCTGTAAGGCAAAAACAATGTTTCTCTTCTTTTTTATGCCTTAGTGAGCTTCTGTTTAGTATCTTTCACTGTACCCTACAGAGATAGTAATATCCTTCTCTGCTCCTGACCCTCGTAGGCCCTTGCTAGGTTTTCACATAAGCCCATTCTATCTAATTTCCACCATGAACACATCTGTTCAGAGGCACAGTGACTAGAACATACATGGCTCAAAATATCAATACATGTATTAAGTGAATGAATAAATGATTGAATTTGAATAAATGATTGATTATATATGTAGACATACATGAAGGAATTATAAATAGGTGTCTTTCCTAAACATTGTCTCATACTCAGGGTCCTTCTTTTTAATGACTTTGCCCTCTTGCATTAATATTCAAAATGATTCTGCCCACCTACCCCCAATTATTCTATAGCTAGAGAAATATACACATACACACATGTAAAATATATATTAAATAAAATATATATATTGATATATATGACATATGTACTGTCATATATATGGCAATAAAAGAACGCTACCACTTCCTTTGGTGGATGGTAGAGTATCAGGGATCCAGTGAAGTATAATGGAACACACAAGTTTTAGGGTCAGACAGCCCTGGGCTTGAATCGCAACAATGTCCCTAATTAGTTTTGTAACACAGGCAAATTACTTAACATCTCAGTGTCTCAATATCATCTGTAAAATGGGAATATTAATATGTACCTTCAAGAAAGCATTGTGCTTAGTTGCTCAGTCGTGTCCAAATCTTTATGACCCCATGGACTGTAGCCAGCCAGGCTCTTTTGGCCATGGGGATTCTCCAGGCAAGACTACTGGAGTGGGTAGCCTATCCCTTGTCCAGGGGATCTTCCTGACCCAGGAATCCAACCAGAGTCTCTTGCATTGCAGGTGGATTCTTTACCAGCTGAGCTTATTTTCAGTGCTGCAGTTGCTAAACAACCATAGGGAGAGGTTAGAGGTTTTGTCCTATTAGCCTGAAAATTGGAACAACTTCATGGGAGGAACCAAAATGGGACACTGTAAGTCCGGCAGAGCCTGTACAACACAAGCAATACAATTCTGACAGAAATAGAAGACAGTTTCTTAATCCTATTTGGTAAAGATTTTTTTAATATATTTCTAATGAGTAGGTATTGATATTAAAAAAAAAAAAGAAGTCAGATGCCAAATACTTCTATTACTTCCATAACGGCTACTCCTCAGGAAGTCTTAAAAATCCCTCTGGATTAAGTATTTCAACCAAGTTTTATTTTCTACCCAAAGCCGAAGAAATAAAATGTTCGTTCCAAGAGCCTGCCACCTGATTTTAGTTCTAGGATCTTTAGATGAATTGGCCATTCCTAAGGCACAAAAATGGATTTTTGTGTCCTACACAGTGAACTTCTTTGCCTTGTCCATATTAATTTTCACACTAAAAGGCAGAGAAAGGGACTCAACATTAGCTCCATGTTCAAATGAGATCTGGAAACCTCACTTTAACCTTATCCTCCCAGGCTCTCATGAAGGAAATGGTGGTGAATCTCCAGTTTTTCCAAAATTTCACTCTCTTGGGCAATTGGTCAAAATACATTACAACAATGGTTTTCAACAACAATCAGTTTTATCCCCCGGGAGGGCATTTGGCAATATCTGGAGACATTTTTATTTGTCACAGCTGAGGAGGTGCCCCTGGCATTTAGTGTGTAGAGGCCAAGAATGCTGCTAAAATTCCTAGAACACCCACTAATCCTCACAGAATAATCATCTGGTGCAAAATGCCAACAGTGCTAAGTCAGGAAACCCTGTATTACAGAAATGTAAGCTACATTTAATCCATGTTCATAAGTGCACTAGTGGTAAAGAACCCACCTGCCAGTGCAGAAGACATAAGAGATGTGGATTCAATCCCTGGGTCAGGAAAATCCCCTTTAGTGGGAAATGGCAACCCACTCCAGTATTCTTGTCTGGACAGAGGAGCCTGGTGGGCTAGAGTCCATGGATCACAAAGATTCAGATATGACTGAAGCAACTTAGTACACAGGCACAATCATCAAAGGCAGAATATCATGTTATAATATGGTGCTTCAGTGTGGGTTCCCTAGTCCCCTGACAGGGGTGTCACTTGTATCATAGGGACTCTACAGGAAGATGCTTCTTAAGATTCTTCATAGTTGGAAACTTACTCAAATGATTTGAAGCTCAGTAATTTTTTTTACAAATATTGCATTGGAATGCTTTTTGCTTTCTGAAAGCTGACTTTACAATCTCAAGATCTAGTATACAGGCTCACCTTGCAAACTATCTGCTGTGTACCTTTAACAAAGTCCCTTAACATCCATGAGCTTTGCTGCTTCCATTTGCAGAATGAACTGAGACATATCTGTCTACTTCATGGGAAGTTTCAAGCAAAAAAAAAAAACACCTTAAATGGCATATGTAAAATCACTTTCATAAGTGTAATATAAACACAAGGTATTATAGTGGCTTTTTGAAATATAAAATTTCTTTTGAATAATCAAGCAACTGATTTTTATGACTTTTTTTTCAAAGAGTAATTACATCAATTTTTCAGATAAAGAGCCTACACATTTCTAAAATAAGTACTTAGGATTCTAGTCCACACCACCAGTTTTGTTTTAGTGGAAAGGCATAAAAACACAAATTTTAAATTAAGTTTGGAGTAGACTCTATCAAGCACAATCTTAATATAATTAATGTAATATAAATAAGTGGCACCTTAGCTTTTATATTTATTTGTTTACACTCACACATACACATACACAGTTCCCAGAATCATGACAATTTTAATTTGCCAGAGAAGATGGCTGTTTTTGAGACTTTAAGCTAAGAACCTGTTCTTATTATACAATCACAAATACTTCTGAGAGGATTACATCTGTAATCACTATATAAAGTAAAAAGAAATAATGACAAGTATATATTATGCACTGAGAAAAGGTGAGTTGATGTATTAAATAGGAAGTCATACACACAAATGCCTGTAGACGACCCAGGCAGACCATTTATGTGAAGCAGGTATAAGACAAAAGGGAGCATGAGAATACCACTCATAGTTGAGAATACCACATACCACTCACCTCCAAACCAAGGTTTCATGTGGAATATAGGCCTTGTGTGGTTGTTGTTGTCTCGTCACTAAGTTGTGTCAGACTCTTTGTGACCCTACTTACTGTAGCCAGCCAGACTCCTCTGTCCATGAGATTTCTCAGGCAAGAATCCTGGAGTGGGTTGCCATTTCCTTTTCCAGGGGATTTTCCTGACCCAGGGATCGAACCAACAACTCTTGCATTGGCAGACAGATTCTTTACCACTGAGCCACCTGGGAAGTCCTCTATAGTAAGGCTTGTACTTCCAGAAATTAGAATTTTTAAACAAACAGAAACCTTGACACTGATGTGAAATTTTCATACTTTTAAAGTATCTCCAGGGCAAATTCTGCCTAATGGCTATCCTCAACCACTGTTCTAAGCAAACAGTTTAAAGACAATACTTTCCATCTCAATGTCCCAATCTTTTTTTTTTTTCCAAAGCAGCATGTCTCTCTGACCACAGTCCTTTCAAAGGCCCTGTCAATAAAGTGGGGTGATTCATACAACACATGATAATCTCAATGACCCAAGATATGTAACTTTTTAAAAAAATTTTAATTGGAGGCTATTTGCCTTACCATATTGTAGTGGTTTTTGCCATACTTTGATATGAATCAGCCATGGGTGTACATATGTGCCCCATCCTGAACCCCCCTCCCACTTCCCTCCCCATCCCATCCCTCAGGGTTGTCCGAGTGGACTGCTTTGAGTGCATCGAACTTGGACTGGTGATCTATTTCACATATGGTAATATACATGTTTCAATGTTATTATCTCAAATCATCCCACCCTCGCCTTCTCCCACAAAGTCAAAGTCTGTTCTTTGTATCTGTGTCTCTTTTGCTGTCTCGCAAATAGGGTCATCATTACCATCTTTAAATTCCATATATATGTGTTTATATACTGTATTGGTGTTTTTCTTTCTGACTTACTTCACTCGGTACAATAGGCTCCAGTTTCATTCACCTCATTAGAACTGATTCAAATGCGTTCTTTTTAATGGCTGAGCAATATTCTATTGTGTATATGTACCACAGCTTTCTTATCCATTCGTCTGCTGATGGACATCTACATTGCTTCCATGTCCTAGCTATTGTGAACAGTGCTGCGATGAACATTGGGGTACTCATGTCTCTTTCAATTCTTGTTTCCAGCAGTGGGATTTCTGGGTCATATGGCAGTTCTGTTTCCAGTTTTTTAAGGAATCTCCACACTGTTCTCCATAGTGGCTGTATTAGTTTGCATTCCCACCAACAGTTAAGAGGGTTCCCTTTTCTCCACACCCTCTCCAGCATTTATTGTTTGTAGACTTTTTGATAGCAACTATTCTGACTGACGTGAGATGGTACCTCATTGTGGTTTTGATTTGCATTTCTCTGATAATGAGTGATGTTGAGCATCTTTTCATGTGTTTGTTAGCCATCTGTATGTCTTCTTTGGAGAAATGTCTGTTTAGTTCTTTGGCCCATTTTTTGACTGGGTCGTTTATTTTTCTGGTATTGAGCTGCGTGAGTTGCTTGTATATTTTTGAGATTAATTCTTTGTCATTTGTTTCATTTGCTATTATTTTTTCCCATTCTGAAGGTTGTCTTTTCACCTTGCTTATACTTTCTTTCATTGTGCAAAAGCTTTTAAGTTTAATTAGGTCCCATTTGTTTACTTTTGTTTTTATTTCCATTACTCTTGGAGGTGGGTCATAGAGGATCTTTCTGTGATTTGTGTCAGAGAGTGTTCTGCTTGTGTTTCCCCTAAGAGTTCTATAGTTTCTGGTCTTATATTTAGATCTTTAATCCATTCTGAGTTTATTTCTGTGAATGGTGTAAAAAGTGTTCTAGTTTCATTCTTTTACAGGTAGTTGACCAGTTTTCCCAGCACCACAAGTTAAAGAGATTGTCTTTTCTCCATTGTATATTCTTGCCTCCTTTGTCAAAGATAGGTGTCCATAGGTGCGTGGATTTATCTCTGGGCTTTCTATTTTGTTCTATTGATCTATATTTCTGTCTTTGTGCTGGTACCGTACTGTTTTGATTACTCTAAGCTTTGAAGTATAGTCTGAAGTCAGGCAGCTTGATTCCTCCAATTCCATCTTTTTTCTCAAGATTGCTTTGGCTATTCGAGGTTTTATGTATTTCCATGCAAACTGTAAAATTATTTGTTCTAGTTCTCCGAAAAATACTGTTGGTAGCTTGATAGGGATTGTATTAAATCTATAGATTGCTTTGGGTAATATATTCATTTTCACTAAATTGATTCTTGCAATCCATGAACATGGTATATTTCTCCATCTATTTGTGTCATCTTTGATTTCTTTCACCAGTGTTTTATGGTTTTCTATATATATAGGTCTTTGGTTTATTTAGGTCAACAGCATATTAAAAAGCAGAGACATTACTTTGCCAACAAAGGTCCGTCTAGTCAAAACTGTGGTTTTTCCAGTGGTCATGTATGGATGTGAGAGTTGGACTATAAAGAAAGCTGAGCACCGAAGAATTGATGCTTTTGAACTGTAGTGTTGGAGAAGACTCTTGAGAGTCCCTTGGACTGCAAGGAGATCCAACCAGTCCATCCTAAAGGGGGTAAGTCCTGGGTGTTCATTGGAAGGACATGTTGAAGCTGACACTCCAATACTTTGGCCACCCGATGCGAAGAACTGACTCATTTGAAGAGACCCTGATGCTGGGAGAGATTGAAGGCAGGAGGAGAAGGGGACGCCAGAGGATGAGATGGTTGGATAGCATCATTGACTCGATGGACATGGGTTTGGGTGGACTCTGGGAGTTGGTGATGGACAGGGAGGCCTGGCATGCTGCTCTTCATGGGGTAGCAAAGAGTCGGACATGACTGAGCTACTGAACTGAACTGAACTGATTCCTAAGTATTTTATTCTTTTCATTGCGATGGTGAATGGAATTGTTTCCTTAATTTCTCTTTCTGTTCTCTC
Source organism: Giraffa tippelskirchi (assembly GCF_054371585.1). Classification (NCBI taxonomy): domain Eukaryota; kingdom Metazoa; phylum Chordata; class Mammalia; order Artiodactyla; family Giraffidae; genus Giraffa; species Giraffa tippelskirchi. The sequence continues at coordinate 123,437,937 of NC_137276.1, read as the reverse complement.
ATTGTTAGTGTATAGGAATGCAAGGGATTTCTGTGTGTTAAAATTATATCCTGCAACTTCACTATATACATTGATTAGCTCTAGTAATTTTCTGGTGGTGTCTTCAGGGTTTTCTATGTAGAGGATCATGTCATCTGCAAACAGTGAGAGTTTTACTTCTTTTCCAATCTGGATTTTTCCTTTTTCTTGTTCTTCTCTGATTGTTGTCACTAAAACTTCTAAACATATGTTGAATAGTAGTGGTGAGAATGGGCACTCTTGTCTTGTTTCTGACTTTAGAGGAAATGCTTTCAATTTTTCACTATTGAGGATAATGTTTGCTGTAGGTTTATCACATATGTGATATTATGTTGAGGTATGTTCCTTCTATACCTGCTTTCTGAAGGGCTTATATCATAAGTGGATGTTGCATTTTGTCAAATGTTTTCTCTGCATCTATTGGGATGATCATATAGTTTTCATCTTTCAATTTGTTAATGTGGCGTATCACATTGATTTATTTGCAAATATTGAAGAATCCTTGCATCCCTGGGATAAAGCCCACTTGGTCATGATGTATAATCTTTTTAATATGTTGTTGGATTCTGTTTGCTAGTATTTTGTTGAGGATTTTTGCATCTATGTTCATCAGTGATATTGGCCTATAGTTTTCTTTTTTGTGGCATCTTTGTCTGGCTTTGGTATTAGGGTGATGGTGGTCTCATAGAATGAGTTTGGAAGTTTTCCTTCCTCTACAGTTTTCTGGGAGAGTTTGAGTAGGATAGGTGTTAGCTCTTCTCTAAATTTTTGGTAGAATTCACCTGTGAAGTCATCTGGTCCTGGGCTTTTGTTTGTTGGAAGATTTTTGTTTACAGTTTCATTTTCTGTGCTTGTGATGGGTCTGTTTCTATTTCTTCCTGGTTCAATTTTGGAAAGTTATACTTTTCTAAGAATTTTCCATTTCTTCCATGTTGTCCGTTTTATCATCATCTAGTTGCTGTAGTAGTCTCTTATGATCCTTTGTATTTCTGTGTTGTCTGTTGTGATCTCTCCATTTTCATTTCTAATTTTGTTGATTTGATTCTTCTCCCTTTGTTTCTTGATGAGTCTGGCTAATGGTTTGTCAATTTTATTTATCTTCTCAAAGAACCAGCTTGATTTCTGCTATAGTCTCCTTTGTTTCTTTTTCATTTATTTCTGCCCTAATATTTATGGTTTCTTTCCTTCTACTAACCCTGAGGTTCTTCATTTCTTCTTTTTCTGGTTGCTTTAGGTGTAAAGTTAGGTTATTTTATTTGATTTTTCTCTTCTTTCTTGAGGTAAGCTTGTATTGCTATGAACCTTCCTCTTAGCACTGCTTTTACTTAACCCCACAGGTTTTGGGTTGTCATGTTTCATTTTCATTTGTTTCTATGCATATTTTGATTTATTTTTTATTTCTTCTGTGATTTGTTGGTTATTCAGAAGCATGTTGTTTAGCCTCCATATGTTTGTATCTTTAATAGTTTTTTCCTGTGGTTGACATCTAATCTTACCACATTGTGATCAAAAAAGATGCTTGAAATGATTTCAATTTTTTTAATTTACCTGGAGAATGTTCTGTGTTCCCTTGAAAAAAGGTGAAATTCATTGTTTTGGGGTGAAATGTCATATAGATATCAATTAGGTCTCACTAGTCCATTGTATCATTTAAATTTTGTGTTTCCTTGCTAATTTTCTGTTTGGTTGATCTATCCATAGGTGTGAGTAGGGTATTGAAGTCTCCCTCTATTATTGTGTTACTGTTAATTTCCCTTCATACTTCTTAGCATTTGCCTTACATATTGCAGTGCTCTTATGTAGGGTGCATATATATATTTATAATTGTTATATCTTCTTGGATTGATCCTTTGGTCATTATGTAGTGTCCCTCTTTGTCTCTTTTCACAGCCGTTATTTCAAAGTCTATTTTATCTGATATGAGTATTGCTACTTCTGCTTTCTTTTGTTCTCCATTTGCATGAAATATCCTTTTCTAGCTCTTCACTTTCAGTCTGTATGTGTCCCTTGGTTTGAGGTGGGTCTCTTGTAGACAGCATATATAGGGATCTTGTTTTTGTATCCATGCAGCCAGCCTTTGTCTTTTGGTTGGGACATTCAACCCATTTACATTTAAGGTAAATATTGATAAGTATGATCCTGTTGCCATTTACTTTGTTGTTTTGGGTTCAAATTTATAAACCTTTTCTGTGTTTCCTGTCTAAAGAAGATCCTTTATCATTTGTTGATGAGCTGGTTTAGTGGTGCTGAATTCTCTGAGCTTTTGCTTGTCTGTAAAGCTTTTGATTTCTCCTTCATATTTGAATGAGATCCTTGCTGGGTATAATAATCTGGGTTGTATGTTTTTCTCTTTCATCACTTTAAGTAAGTCCTGCCATTCCCTTCTGGCCTGAAGAGTTTCTATTGAAAGATCAGCTGTTATCCTTATGGGAATCCTCTTGTTTGTTATTTGTTGCTTTTCCCTTGCTGGTTTTGATATTTGCTGTTTGTATTTGATCTTCATTAATTTGATTAATATGTGTCTTGGGGTGTTGCACCTTGGATTTATCCTGTTTCGGGCTCTCTGGGTTTCTTGGACTTGGATGGCTATTTTCTTCCCCATTTTAGGGAAGTTTTCAACTATTATCTCCTCAAGTATTTTCTCATGGCCTTTCTTTTTGTCTTCTTCTTCTGGGACTCCTATGATCCGAATATTGGGGCATTTAACATTGTCCCAGAGGTCTCTGAAGTTGTCCTCATTACTTTTAGTTCTTTTTTTCTCTCTGCCTCATTTATTTCCACCATTCTATCTTCCACCTCACTTATCCTATCTTCTGCCTCAGTTATTCTACTGTTGGTTCCCTCCAAAGTGCTTTTGATCTCAGTTATTGCATTATTCATTATTAATTGACTCTTACAGTTCTTCTACGTCCTTGTTAAACATTTCTTGCATCTCCTCAATCCTTGTCTCTAATCTATTTATCTGTAATTCCATTTTGTTTTGAAGATTTTGGATCATCTTTACTATCATAATTCTGAATTCTTTTTCAGGTAGACTCCCTATCTCCTCATCTTTTGTTTGGTTTGGTGGGCATTTATCATGTTACTTTACCTGCTGAATATTTCTCTGCTTTTTCATTTTGTTTAATTGGCTGTGTTTGGTGTGGCCTTTCTGTATGTTGGAAGTTTGTAGTTCCTCTTTATTGTGGAGGTTGCTTCCTGTGGGTGGTATTGGACTAGTGACTTGACAAGGTTTCCTTGTTAGGGGAACTTGTGTCTGTGTTGATGGAACTGGATCTCTTCTCTCTGGAGTGCAATGAAGTGTCCAGTAGTGAGTTTTGGGGTGTCTATGGCTTTGGCATAGCTTTGGGCAGCCTGTATTTTACTGCTTATGGCTGTGTTCCTGCATTGCTGGAGAATTAGCGTGGTATGTCTTGCTCTGGAACTTGTTGGCTCTCGGGTGGAGCTTGGTTTCAGTGTAGGTGTGGAGGCTTTTGGATAAGTTCTTGTTTATTAATGTTCCCTGGAATCAGGAGTTCTCTGATGTTCTCAAGTTTTGAATTTAAGCCTCCTGCCTCTGGCTTTCAGCCTTATTTTTACAGTAGCCTCAAGACTTCTCCATCCATACAGCACAGATGATAAAACATCTAGGTTAATGGTGAAAAAATTCTCCACAGTGAGGGACACCCAGAGAGGTTCACAGAGTTACATGGAGAAGAGAAGAGGGAGGAGGGAGAAGGAGGTGACCTGGAGGAAAAGCTGGGACTCAAAAGGGAAGAGAGCAGTCTAGCCAGTAATCAATTCCCTATGTGTTCTCCACAGTCTGAACACCCAGAGAGGTTATATAGAGGTTACTCCATATGTAACACCCAGGAGTTACATAGAAAAGAGAATAGGGAGGAGGGAGATAGAGATGACCAGGAGGAGAAGATGGAGAGTCAAAAGGGGAGAGACTAATCTAACAAGTAATCAGTTCCCTAAGTGTTCTCCACAGCCTGGAACACCCAGAGAGATTCACAGAGTTAAGCAGAGAAGAGAAGGGGGAGGGTAGAGATAGAGGGGGGAAAAGGGAGAGTCAAAAGGGGAAACGGCAATCAAGCCAGTAATCACACCCCTAAGTGAAAATGGATATTGAAGATTAGATTCTTAAAGGTACAAAATTGATAACAAATAGGAAAAAGCAAAGATTAAAAATCTAGAGTAGAGGTTAGACTCTCAAAAATACAGTATTAAAAATACCAAACAAAATCAATCACAAAAATTATAAAATATATATATATATATGATATTTGCTTTAAAAATAGGGTGGTTTTTTGCAAGGTAATAGTAAGTTATAAAAATGAAAATTAAAGGAGTAATAAAGAACTTAAAAATAAAAAAATTAAAAAATGATAATAGTAAAAATATATCTAGGAATTTCTCTGGAGCTGTTGAGGGCAGTATGGAGTCAGTTCAGTTTCAGATAATTCCTTGTTCCAGCTTATAAACTTCTTCTCAAGGTCTATAGTCCCCTTCCAATGCTTAGTCAACGTTAATTACAGGGTTTTAATCTGTTGCACCTGTCACTTCCAGAGTGGTTCCCTCTTTGTTTATTTTGGTTTCTTCTGTTTGAGTCTCTTCAGTGCCTAATTTTCATCCTGACACAAGGGGGAGAAGGTGGTCACTTGTTCATCTGTGTTGTGGGGAGGGGGAAACACTGCAAACAAATATCACTGGAGTGTGTGGGGAGTGCTCACAGTGTATGGACCACACTGGGTCTTCCCCAGCTCATGGCGGCATGTGCTTTGCAGGTCTACACTGCTCAGACTCCAGGTTGCTCTGCAGGGGTACTGCCCCAAATGGGCCCTGTCTTTTGTGCACTTCCCAGATCTAAGCTGCTCAGGTTCAGGTTCTCGGGTACTCTGCAAGGGCACAGACTCAGCTGGGCGTGCATTTTGTGCCCTTCTCAGGTCTGAGCAGCTCAGGCAACCAGGTGCTTGGTGAGCTCACTTTCCCAGGTGGGCTGTGCACCTTAATCATCTCCCCAGTCCTGCCCGCTCAGTTTCCTGGGTGTGAGGCAAGAGCACCATCTCAGGTGTGCTGTGTGTCTCCTCTGGGGAGCTGATCTCAGGCTGTGACTCTCCTGGCAGATGTCAACCATTCAGGATCCCAGGAAGACATGGTTAGCAACTGGGAGCCTGCTAAGAGTTTGGTGGAAGATGCCCGGTCTCTGGGGCCGAGATTGCCACTTGCCTTCCAGTTCTGGCTGTCCCACACCTGCCTCTCTGCCTCTGGTGGGGGAGAGGAGCCTGTATGCAGCTGGCTAGCTCTCCTTTGGTATTCGCTCAACCCTTTGTTTTGTGAGCAGGCCAGGCTGTGTGTTAGGTTAGAGCCTTTCACCAGGAAAGTTCTCTTCTTGTTTTTTTCCTCTCTGGCTATCCTATAGTTTGGGCTGCTATCTCACATTAGCTCCCTCAGATTGTCCTCAGGGCATTCAGGCCCAGTCCTTACCCTAAGCATGCAGCCCGCGCCTCCCTGTCCAGCCCCCACTCTCTCACGGCCCAGGCAAGTGTCTGAGCTACTTCTCCACTGGGAGTTGCCGTTAGGCACGTATTCTGTGGGTTTTTTTTTTTTTCTTCTCCCGCTTATGTTGCCCTCTGAGATTCTAAACCTCCCCACAGACCCGCCAGTGAGAGGGTTTCCTGCTGTTTGGAAACCTCCTCCTTCATGACTCCCTCCCCAGAATGGGTCTCCGTACCTAACTCTTTAGTCTCTCTCTTTGTCTTTTATATTTTGTCCTAACTCCTTTTGAAGAGAATGGGCTGTCTTTCTGGGTGCCTGATGTCCTCTGCCAGCATTCAGAAGTTGTTTTCTGGAGATTGCTCAGCATTCGAATCACCTTTTGATGAATTTGTGAGGGAGAAAGTGGTCTCCCAGTCCTATTCCTCTGCCATCTTGAGACCACCCTCCACCCAATGTCCCAATCTCTAAGAAAGAAGAAGAAAAAAAATAAAAGTTGAGCCAGTGATTATTTTCATCCTTCCTTAGTAAACTCCCTCTAAGGGACATGGCCAAGAGAAAACATGTAAAGTCTGCACGGTAACCCAGAAACTGTCTTCAATGTCATGATACCTTGGCCACCTCTTCTTACCCATCGTCCCAAAGATCCTCAAGTGAGAGGAGCAGGCCCTCACTGAGGTCTGAAAACACTTTCCATAGAATGTAACCTCCTTCCGAGGACAAAGTCACTTAATATGTTTGTATCAACTCCGTAATAATTGCTCCTATTCAGAATGATTCAGGTTTAAACTCAAGATAATCAGACATATTCTGATTCCATTTATGAGGAAATATTGCAAAGTGACAATAAATGTTTCAACAAGTACATTCAAATAACCTACATTATTTATTCATTATTTACTAAGCTCTATGCCGTATGTACAATTTTGATCATTTATATAAAAATGTTCCTAATAAGTATAGATTTTTGTGTAATGTTTAACACTTCATTCCTACCACCTTTACACGCTCTTATAGCTCTGTAATACATTAAATATTTCAACTATGTAACATTCAACCATCAGAACTGTGTTAGAGGCATGATTTTGATTTTAGTGATGTTGACATATTCTCTAATTTTCAGTCATTTCCATTGAATTCACATTTGCTAATATTCATAGCACCTTCCCTTAGTCACAGTCCCCCTCAACTAAAAAAAGCCTTTGAAATATAACAGAAAAAATTCATTCTGTTGGAATTTGTCTTTTGAAGCAGTTGGTGATAATAAATCCTGAATTGTTCAATTTTGTTTCAGATGTGCATCTCAGCAGAATTAATATCTGATCACTGGAGAAGGAAATGGCAACCCACTCCAGTATTCTTGCCTGGAGAATCCCAGGGATGGCAGAGCCTGGTGGGCTGCCGTCTATGGGGTCGCACAGAGTCAGACACGACTTAAGCAACTTAGCAGCAGCAGCAGCAGCACTGTAGGTTTTTAAGTGAAAAAATATTCAGAATCCAAAATCACCCAGAAACAAATGCAGACTGCTGACACCTTTGAAAAATGTGCTGAAATTCAAGCTAGCATAGACACAAAACCCCAAAGATTGGCTTGCTTACTAGGCAAACCACACACAACTAGACCCATGTATCTTCCAACCAGATTCACCTCTCAACCACCATTTTCAGGGCAAGTCTTAACTACAAATTCTATACACATAATTACTAACAGGACACTAGAGTGAAAATGTCACTGTTAAAAAGTAATCAGGGCCTTTCCTTGTAGCTCAGTGAGAAAGAATCTGCCTGGCAATGCAGGAGGCGTGGGTTTGATCCCTGATCTGGGAGGATCCTACATGCCATGGAGCAACTAAGCTCACGTGCCACAACTGTTGAGCCTGTGCTCTAGAGACCCAGAGCTGCAAATACTGAGCTCATGTGCCACAACTACTGAAGACTCCATGCCCTAGAGCCTGTGTTCTGCAATGAGAAGCCACCACAGTGAGAAGCCCACACTCACCGCAACTAGAAAAAAGCCCACACAACAATGAAGACCTAGCACAGCCAAAAAGAAAATAAAGAATATTTTCTAAAAGGATTTATAAATAAATAGTAATCAAAGAGTCAGTGTACACTATTGACACATTGCTTAAAATTTGGCACTATAGATGATGAGAAAATAGTGGAAACCATGATCCTTGCTCTCACACAGAGGTCTAGAAAAAGCTAAATATAACTGGATCAGTCAGAGAGTCACTAATTGTGCTATAGCATTTGCAGGTAGAAAATACTCAGAGCAAAGGAGAAGGTTCTGAAATGGTAAGAGACAACTTCTTGGGAAATATGGGGTTTGATATTTACACTTAAGAATTCCTATTTACAGTTGCTTTGTTAGTTATGACCTGGTGTAGGTTCTGGAGTTTCTTTTCTTGTGTGACAAAATTTGAATGATATGATGCACCTGGGACTTTCCAGGTGGCTCACTGGGTAAAGAATCTGCCTGCAATGCAAGAGTCTCAGGAGCCACAGGTTCAATCCCTGGGTCAGAACGACCCCCTGGAGTGGGGCATGGCAATTCTCCAATGGACAGAGAATCTAATGGATGGAGAAGACTGTGGGCTACAGTCCATAGGGTTGCAAAGAGTCAGACATTACTAAAGTGACTGAGCATGCATGATGTAACTATCAAAAATGTAACTTTCAAAAATCTATGACTCTGAGGTTAGTTTTCTGTTTGTTTTTTTGTTCTAGTTTTGCAAGAAGTTTTACTTCTGTTGTTATTTCAATTAATAATAACAAAGTTTATACACATTAAAAGATGTATACTTTAATGTGACTCAAATATGCTTAGTTTTATGACATGACTTTGGTGGGATCAAATCCCAGACACTGAGGCTCAATTTCATCTATAATCTCAGTTATCCAGAAACATCAGTGGGTATAGTAGATAAAACCTACCGGCTTGTGTGCTACTGAATAATCAAAACATAAGATTAAGGGGTTTTTTTTGTTGTTGTTTTGTGGGTAGAACCATCAGTGGGTATACTCTGGGGTGAGCTAAATCATTGTCAGTTAAGGAGCAACACCAGAGTCCAGTGTAAATTATAAATACACTGGGATGACATGGCATGTATATATGTATACTTATACATATCCATTATGTATAAATTGTGTGAAAGTGAAAGTCACTCAGTCATGTCTGACTCTTTGAGACCGACTCTCTAAATTCTGTCCAACACTGAATTATCCAGGCCAGAATACTGGACCACTCCAGAAGGGAAAGGTAGCCTTTCACTTCTCCAGGGGATCTTCCCAACCCAGGGATCAAACCCAGGTCTCCCACATTGCAGGCAGATCCTTTACCAGCTGAGCCACAAGGGAAGCCCAAGAATACTGGAGTGTGTAGCCTATCCTTTCTCCAGTGGATCTTCCTGACCCCAGGAGTAGAACCTGGGTCTCCTGCATGGCAGGTGGGTTCTTTAGCAACTGAGCTATCAGGGAAACCCCTATGTGAAAGTCGCTCATTCATGTCCAACTCTTTGCAACCCCACGGACTATACATTCCATGGAATTCTCCAGGCCAGAATACTGGAGTGGGTAACCTTTCCCTTCTCCAGGGGATCTTCCCAACCCAGGGATTGAACCCAGGTCTCCCGCATTGCAGGTGGATTCTTTACCATCTGAGCCATGAGGGAAGCCCATAATATGTATGTATGTGTAATTATTAAGAGAAATGTACTTGTTTTCTGATATTTCTTCAAATATAACAAATAGCTTCTGTGTGTGTGTGTGCGCGCGCGTGTGCAGGTATAGTGGCCACATGAGAAGATCTTAATATAATGAAAAATATTTTTAAAAAATCTTTGGTGAGATATGTAGGGCACAGTATAAGGAAGAACTGAAAATAATTAAAAGTCTGTCTTTTCATGAAACACCAAACGAAAAGAGGACCACAATATATTTTATGCATGCGAAGTTCAACACTTACAAAGTAATGTTTCCAGAATAGAAAAAATTTAAAAGCCTGCAATTATTATTATTATATATAATTATTATTATAATGTAAATAGCCAAATGCAGAAGCACAAATTTTTAAAATATTATTCTGTATAAATATCAACAAGGTTAAGGGTTTGATAGTGTTGTTCATATCTTCCATGTCTTTAGTTGTTTTTTTTTTTATCTAATTGGTCTATTAGTTGCTGAGAGACCTTAAGATTTCCAAATGATTGAGGAATTAATATTTCTCCCTTTAATTTTCTCACTTTTTTTTCATATACTTCTATATACATTTAAGCTATATTATTAGTTATTGTTGTTCAGTCACTAAGTTGTGTCTGACTCTTTGTGACCCCATAAACTGCAGCATGCCAGATTTCCCTGTCCCTCACTGTCTCCCAGAGTTTGCTCAGACTCATGCCTATTGAGTCAGTGATGCTATCCAACCATCTCATCCTCTGTCTCCCCCTTCTCCTCTTGCTTTCAATCTTTCCCAGCATCAGGGTCTTTGAAGTATGTATACATTTAAGATTGTTATATCTTCCTAGTGAATTAACCTTCTATCATTTAGAAATGTCTCTATTTATACCTGATAATGCTCTTTGTCTTTATGTGTTAATCTAATGTTAACACATCCACTCCAGAATTTTTATTCTTACTGTTTGCATGGAATATCATTCCTCATACATAATTTTTAAACCTGAGTTTTATGTTTAAAGTGCGTTACTTTTAGATTGTAATATATAATATAGTTGGGTCTTGCTTTTTTTTTTTTTTTTACCCTATTCTGACCACCTCTAACTTTTAACTGGAGTGTATAGATCATTAACATTTTTTATTAATTTTTTATTGGAGTATAGTTTTTTATAATGTGTTAACTTCTGCTGTACGGAAAGTGAATCAGCTGTATGTGTACATATATTCCCTCTTTTTTGGATTCCCTTTCCATTTAGGTCACCACAGAGCACTGAGTTCCCCTGTGCTATACAGTAGGGTCCCATTAGTTATCTATTTTATACATAGTCACGTATATATGTCAATCTCAATCTCCCAATTCATCTCACCCTCTTCCCCCCATTGGTAATCATAAGTTTGTTCTCTATATTTGTGTCTCTCTCTCTGCTTTGCACTTAAGTTCATCTGTACCATTTTTCTAGATTCCACCTATAACCAATATCATACAATATTTGTTTTTCTCTTTCTGACTTACTTCACTGTATATGAGTCTCTAGGTTCATCCATATCTCTGCAAATGACAAAGTTTTGTTCCTTTTTATGGCTGAGTAATATTCCATTGTATATATGTACCACACCTTCTTTATCTATTCCTCTGTTGATGGACTTTTAGGTTGCTTACGTGTCCTTCTATTGTAAATAGGGGCTGCAGTGAACATTGGCATGCATGTAACTTTTTGAATTATGGTTTTCCTGGGTACATGCCTAGAAGTTAGACCACTGACACTTAATGTAGTTTTTTATACTGTTGGCTTAAGACCTACAATTTTACTATTTTCTTTTCTGCCTGTCAACATTGTTTTTTGTTTCCCTTTTCTTCCATTTCCTACCTTCTCTTGGACTAAATGAATATTTTTAACTCCATTTTAAATTTATCTGTTGGCTTTTTTAGTTATAAATTTTTGCATTGTGCTTTAGGAATTTTGTGTTTCATAGTATACTTCATTAACTTTGCACAGTTTACATAGAGTTATTATTCTGCTTCATGTAAAAATGTAAAAATCTTGCTAGTACATAATTTTATTCAACTCATCATCATGTTTTATGGCCATATGTATTACACCATGTACACTAGGAATCCCACAATTAAGTCTTATCATCTTTTTCCATTAATAACTCTATGTATTTTAAAGGATTATGAAGAAGCAACAGTCTTTTATATTGTTGAACATTGATTATTGAACATGAAGAGATGCATAGAATGGGCTGTCTCCAGCACACCACTGAAATCAAAAGCACTTCTTATTTCTAGGGCTGAGTTCTCACTTTTCTTCACAATATTTTTTTTTTTAATTGACCAAGAATACCTACTACCATTTGTATGACCTGAGGAAAGAATATGTGTCATCCTTCATGAGAAATTGATATTTGCAAGACTTTATCCTGTAAACCCTATTTGAAGTATCTGGATTCATAGAAACATATACTTTAAAAGACTTGAGAATCCTCTATCTCAACCATTTCATTTTGAAGTTGTAGAAATTGAGACCCAGGAAAATGGAATGATCTAAGTAAAGCCATGTAACTAATTAATAGACAAACTTAAAGTAGAATATAATTCTCCTGACTTCTAGAGGTCAATTCTTGCCTGAAATTTAGGTGCACTTCACCCAGTAAATGTGGTCTCCTAATCTCTAGTGTCTCCTTATTCCCACCAGATTGTGAAAGCCTCAAGGACAGAGTATGTTAGGATCCACCTTATCTTTGAATTCATGGCATCTAAAACACAGTAAGTCAGTGTCACAGAGTGGAGATTCACAGTATGTAAGTTTTGCTTGACCTCTTCTATTTTAAAAATCTGATTTTGAATGTTCTTACATGGGGAATGGGATTCTATAGATGCCTCAGCATTGCCCACCTTTCTGTTTCATTTGTGAAAGCCAGTATACCTGTTCATGCATCCCATGGAGCATTTGAATAGATAAGTGCTTAGTAAACGTCAAATGAAGAATCAGGATAGCAAACTTGCCCACCTTTCTGTCTCATTTGTGAAAGCCAACATACCTGTTCATGCATCCCATGGAGCATTTAAATAGATAAGTGCTCAGTAAACATCAAATGGAGAATCAGGATATCAAACACTTAGGTTTTTTCCCTTAGATTAGGGTGAACACCTCTCTTGGTTTGCCCAACACTGCCCTGGTTTTAGAACCTCAAATTTTATGTTCTGGAAAACCCCTTAGGCCTAAACAAATCAGAATAGTTGGTTATTCTTAACTGACCAGTTTTTACCCAGGAAAAAATATTTTTTTATAAATTTAATAACCAAGTGTTAATTATTTATATTTCTCTTTGGTATGATAAAAAACCATTTACCACTGTATTGTTTGATTGAAGTTCATGGAGAGTAGAACTTAAATATTCTTAACCTCAGGAAAAAAAAATGATAAGTATTAATTTATGAGGTGATAGATGTGTTATTTACCCAGGTGGGAGGAATCCTTTCAAAATGTATACATATATCAACTCATCACAATGTACACTTTAAATATCTTAAAGTTTTGTCAATTATACTTCAATAAAGCTAAACAAAATAAGATCAATCTCGATTGTCTGAAAAAGTACAATTTAAATAATTAGAGCATCTAGGTAAAGTCTGTGAACCTTCTCTTAAGAAACTTGTAATAAATCATGACCTAATCGTAGTCTAGTTTCCTTTCTTAATCCTAAAGTGTCATCATGATCTTTTCTTGAGACTGAGCAGCTATACCTCGGCTTCAGTAATATTTTAGTTTTTTGAGATAACTCTTCACCTTCAAAAGGACCTCAGACAACCGAAGTTCTATCAGCAGCTCTCCATGGAAGAAACCCCAGTTCTTCCTCTGTCCTTTTGATAATTGTGCCTCCCTTGCAAAGTTTTGCCCTGTAAGAACTTACCAGTGATGCTCTTCTAGGTGGTCTTGCTTCCTACAGAAATCCCTTCTCAGATCCTAACCCATTTTTTCAAAGACTAATTGACTCCATAATTTGTTTTATTAGTTTGTCTTAAGGTAAGCTCTCACTGCAACGATCTGTTCACTCTCAAATTTCCAGAATTTAAGGTACTCTTGAATTATTTATGCATCTGTGTATTGAAACCTTCCCTGAAGCTCTGCTTGTCCTCTACCTCTCTCTGCCATCCATGCTACTTCAGGTCTCAGAAAGACCTCTGATTTTACAAGGAAGTTTTGCCTCTCTCTCTCTCAAATCTTTTTAAACACATTTAAAATGGAGAGCAGAACACATTTTTGGTTTTTCTTTTTATTGTTTAAAATAATAGTTGTGGCTGTGAGGATGGACTTGAAAAAATAAGATAATACAGATAGGACTAACACCATAAGGAGGGATTAGATGTTGGAGGAGGAGAAAGGGGAGAGGTAGAGATGGAGACTAAAGAAGAGGAAAATAACACTTATCTTCTTTCTTATTCTCTCTTTTTGTCTTGATAGAAGTCCCTGATTCTGTGTCCACTTCTCCATCTGAAATTTCATCTCTACTTTGATCCCAACAATATAATACATCATATATGTGATAAAATTGGTTTTTGAAATATCATCTTCCAGTTTTTTGAGGAATCTCCACACTGTTCTCCATAGTGGCTGTACTAGTTTGCACTCCCACCAACAGTGTAATAGGGTTCCCTTTTCTCCACACCCTCTCCAGCATTTATTGCTTGTGGACTTTTGGATAGGAGCAATTCTGACTGGCATGAAATGGTACCTCATTGTGGTTTTGATTTGCATTTCTCTGATAATGAGTGATGTTGAGCATCTTTTCATGTGTTTGTTAGCCATCTGTATGTCTTCTTTGGAGAAATGTCTGTTTAGTTCTTTGGCCCACTTCTTGATTGGGTCATTTATTTTTCTGGAATTGAGCTTCAGGAGTTGCTTGTTTATTTTTGAGATTAATTCTTTGCCCATTGCTTTGTTTGTTATTATTTTCTCCCATTCTGAAGGCTGTCTTTTCACCTTGCTTATAGTTTCCTTTGTTGTGCAGAAGCTTTTAATTTTAATTAGGTCCCATTTGTTTATTTTTGCTTTTATTTCCAATATTCTGGCAGGTGGGTCATAGAGGATCCTGCTGTGGTTTATGTCGGAGAGTGTTTTGCCTATGTTTTCCTCTAGGAGTTTTATAGTTTCTGGTCTTACATTTAGATCTTTAAGCCATTTCGAGTTTATTTTTGTGTATGGTGTTAGGAAGTGTTCTAGTTTCATTCTTTTACAGATGGTTGACCAGTTTTCCCAGCACCACTTGTTAAAGAGATTGTCTTTTCTCCATTGTATATTTTTGCCTCCTTTGTCAAAGATAAGGTGTCCATAGGTGCGTGGATTTATCTCTGGGCTTTCTATCTTGTTCCATTGATCTATATTTCTGTCTTTGTGCCAGTACCATACTGTCTTGATGACTGTGGCTTTGTAGTAGAGGCTGAAGTCAGGCAGGTTGATTCTTCCAGTTCCATTCTTCTTTCTCAAGATTGCTCAGCAATCCCACTGTTGGGCATACACACAGAGGAAACCAGAATTGAAAGAGACACGTGTACCCCAATGTTCATTGAAGCACTGTTTATAATAGCCAGGACATGGAAGCAACCTAGATGTCCATCAGCAGACGAATGGATAAGGAAGCTGTGGTACATATACACAATGGAATATTACTCGGCCATTAAAAAGAATACATTTGAATCAGTTCTAATGAGGTGGATGAAACTGGAGCCTATTATACAGAGTGAAGGAAACCAGAAAGAAAAACACCAATAGAGTATGCTGCTGCTGTTGCTGCTGCTAAGTCGCATCAGTTGTGTCTGACTGTGTGCGACCCCATAGATGGCAGCCCACCAGGCTCCTCTGTCACTGGGGTTCTCCAGGCAAGAACACTGGAGTGGGCTGCCATTTCCTCCTCCAGTGCATGAAAGTGAAAAGTGAAAGTGAAGTCGCTCAGTTGTGTCCGACTCTTCACGACACCATGGGCTGCAGCCTACCAGGCTCCTCTGTCCTTGGAGTTTCCCAGGCAAGAGTACTGGAGTGGGGTGCCATTGCCTTCTCCCCAGTACAGTATACTAACGCATATATATGGAATTTAGAAAGTTGGTAAAGATAACCCTGTATCAGTTCAGTTCAGTCGCTCAGTCGTGTCTGACTCTTTGCGACCCCATGAATTGCAGCACGCCAGGCCTCTCTGTCCATCACCAACTACCGGAGTCTAACCAAACCCATGTCCATCGAGTTGGTGATGCCATCCAACCATCTCATCCTCTGTCGTCCCCTTCTCCTCCCGCCCCCAATCCTACCCAGCATTAGGGTCTTTTCCAATAAGTCAACCCTTTGCATGAGGTGGCCAAAGTATTGGAGTTTTAGCTTCAACATCAGTCCTTCCAATGAACACCCAGGATTGATCTCCTTTAGGATGGATTGATTGGATCTCCTTGCAGTCCGAGGGACTCTCAAGAGTCTTCTCCAACACCACAATTCAAAAGCATCAATTCTGCGGTGCTCAGCTTTCTTCACCGTCCAATTTTCACATCCATACATGACCATTGGAAAAACCATAGCCTTGACTAGATGGACTTTTGTTGGCAAAGTAATGTCTCTGCTTTTAAATATGCCATCTAGGTTGGCCATAACCTTCCTTCCAAGGAGTAAGCGTCTTTTAATTTCATGGCTGCAATCACCATCTGCAGTGATTTTAGAGCCCCCCAAAAATAAAATCTGATACCGTTTCCACTGTTTCCCCATCTATTTCCCATGACATGATGGGACCAGATGCCATGATCTTAGTTTTCTGAACGTTGAGCTTTAAGCCAATTTTTCACTCTCCTCTTTCACTTTCATCAAGAGGCTCTTTAGTTCTTCTTCACTTTCTGCCATAAGGGTGGTGTCATCTGCATATCTGAGGTTATTGATATTTCTTCCGGCAATCTTGATTCCAGCTTGTGTTTCTTCCAGCCCAGCGTTTCTCATGATGTATTCTGCATATAAGTTAAATAAGCCAGGTGACAATATATAGCCTTGACGTACTCCTTTTCCTATTTGAAACCTGTCTGTTGTTCCATGTCCAGTTCTAACTGTTGCTTCCTGACCTGCATACAGATTTCTCAAGAGACAGGTCAGATGGTCTGGCATTCCTATCTCTTTCAGAATTTTCCACAGTTTATTGTGATCCACACAGTCAAAGGCTTTGGCAGAGTCAATAAAGCAGAAATAGATGTTCTTCTGGAACTCTCTTGCTTTTTCAATGATCCAGCGGATATTGGCAATTTGATCTCTGGCTCCTCTGCCTTTTCTAAAACGAGCTTGAACATCTGGAAGTTCACGGTTCATGTATTGCTGAAGCCTGGCTTGGAGAATTTTGAGCATTACTTTACTAGCATGTGAGATGAGTGCAATTGTGCGGTAGTTTGAGCATTCTTTGGCATTGCCTTTCTTTGGGATTGGAATGAAAACTGACCTTTTCCAGTCCTGTGGCCACTGCTGAGTTTTCCAAATTTGCTGACATATTGAGTACAGTACTTTCACAGCATCATCTTTTAGGATTTGAAATAGCTGAACTGGAATTCCATCACCTCCACTAGCTTTGGTCGTAGTGATGCTTTCTAAGGCCCACTTGACTTCACATTCCAGGATGTCTGGCTCTAGGTGAGTGATCACACCATCTTGATTATCTGGGTTGTGAAGATCTTTTTTGTACTTTTCTTCTGTGTATTCTTGCCACCTCTTCTTAATATCTTCTGCTTCTGTTAGGTCCCTACCATTTCTGTCCTTTATCGAGCCTATCTTTGTATGAAATATTCCTTTGGTATCTCTAATTTTCTTGAAGAGATCTCTAGTCTTTCCCAATCTTTTTTTCCCCTCTTTTTCTTTGCATTTGCATAATAGGTTATTTGCATAACCCTGTATGCGAGACAGCAAAAGAGACACAGATGTATAGAACAGTCTTTTGGACTCTATGGGAGAGGGTGAGGGTGGGATGATATGGGAGAATGGCATTGAAGCATGTAAATTATCATATGTGAAACGAATCACCAGTCCAGATTCGATGCATGATACAGGGTTCTCGGGGCTGGTACACCAGGATGACCCAGAGTGATGGGATGGGGAGGGAGGTTGGAGGGGGTTCTGGAAGGGGAACACATGTACACCCACCCATGGCAGATTCATGTCAATGTATGGCAAAACCAATACAATATTGTAAAGTATAAAAATAAATTTTTTTAAAAAGTGACTAGAAAAAAATCTTTATTTCATGTGCCATATTCTGAGTACTGGATTCAGATAGAACAACAAGAATGTATATTAATTAATTAAACTGCTTTTAAATATTTGCAGATAGGATTTTCAAACTATGATGTAAATTTATGCAAAAAATGCAAATCAGAATGTTTTCCAGTTTTGCATGTAATAAAATCTAGTACTTTTGTTATAAACCTCTATGACTTTTCCCCCACCTCCACTGAAAGATAAAAGTGCCAAGCACTGTCTTTTTTCAGCCTTTCCCCTTGGAATTCCTGTCACTCTTATTTAGCATACCTTATCTCTTCATGGAAATAGCACTGTTTAGTTTATTAAAAATTCATGGGACACAATTTTCTCTTGAGTACATAGGGCCTAAGACTTTCAACCATGTCTATGTTATTGCCTAAAAACTTACCTATGTTTAAAAGATTCATGAATTTAGAGTTACTATTGCCCAAATATCAGCAAAGTCTTTTTTTAGAATTATAGAACACAGGATTAGAAAAAAAACTGTAAGAGATCATCATTCTGTTTTTACTTCTGGAAATACTTGTCTTATATTAATCAAAACCAATAAATACCTAATCTTACTATTAAAAAAGATGTCACCCCTCATTTTGGTATTTAGATATTTCAAAGAAGTGCCTATTCCTTATGGAATGATGCCTTTTGTTGTAATATCGATTCTATTTTCTCTTACTAGATAGAGTTTTTAAGTAGTCCCTGTGCTTCAAATTTCTTTTTTCAAATTTTCATGATTATATTTCCTGATCTATTCTTAAAACTTCTTTCTTTCTTTTTTCTCAAAGTCTCGGGTTTCTAATTTATTTGCAAACTTTTAAATTCTCATATACATGATATCTGGGGATACAGAATTTTTTTTTTTAAACCATTCTCAATTTCTGTGTTGGAATGATCAAAATTCTTTACATATTGTTGCATATTTATATAACTAGAGGATCCTGTGTTTGATCTATTTCTCTTCTCTTTCAAACATTACATTATTCTTAATTTTCATAAACCATACTTAACATAACATTTACCATCTTAACCATTTTTAAGTGTACATTTTTGTGGTAGCACATACGTTCACATTGTTCACATTGAGAGGATATAGATTTTGACCACCCAAATATTAACCTAGATAATATTTGACTTCTTTGATCCAACAGCTTTTAGTATGTTTTATGAATTTTGCCCTGTTTTATATTTTTCATTCTATAACCCAAGCACCTAGCACAGAGTTTGCAAGTCAATAAATGTTAAAGATCAAGGACTCAAGCCAAACATCCACAAAGGGAGTCCATCAGAGTTGGGAGTCTGAAGTTTTGTGAAATGGAGCTAAAAAAAAACTGCTCTATTCAAAACAACATTGTATGTGATGATTCTCATCTACTATTATTAGCATTGTCTGAGAGTCAAGCACTTCATTTATTGAATGCCTGTTCAATGGGTCTTAAAACTGGACAACATTATTTCTCTGGGGACAAAAAACAGTCAGGTCTACTCATCTAGATTATTCTATTCATTTCATCCCTTCAGGGCTACAAGCCTATTTAGAAGAGAATGTATTAAGATGTCAGCTATTTTTATCAGACCTGAAATCATGAAAATAACTTAAAATCATGCTTTGACCATCAGCACCTTTGTTGTTGCTGTTTGTTCACTAAATCATGTCTGACTCTTTGCATCCCCACAGACTGTAGTCTGTCTGCCAGGTTCCTCTGTGGGATTTCCCAGGTAAGAATACTGTTCAGTTCAGTTCAGTTGCTCAGTGGTGTCTGACTCTTTGCAACCCCATGGACTGCAGCATGCCAGGCTTCCCTGTCCATCACCAACTCCCAGACCTTGCTCAAACTCATGTTCATTGAGTCAGTGATGCCATCCAACCATCTCATCCTCTGTCATTCCCTTCTCCTCCTGCCTTCAATCTTGCCTAGCATCAGGGTCTTTTCCAATAAGTCAGCATCAGCTGGCCAAACTATTGGAACTTCAGCTTCAGCATCAGTCCTTCCAATGAATATTCAGGACTGATTTCCTTTAGGATTGACAGGTTTGATCTCCTCGCTGTCCAAAGGACTCTCAAGAGTCTTCTCTAACACACAATACAAAAGCATCAATACTGTATGAAAAGAATACTGTAGTGGATTGCCATTTCCTTCTCCAGGCGATCTTTCCAACCCGAAGATTGAGCCAGCATCTCCTGTATTGGTAGGCAGATTCTTTAGCTTGACCCATCAGCACCTTTACATGTCTGATATTCATAATTGTGGTCACTTATCAAGTGTATATTATGTTCCAAGGACTGTGCTAAAAAGCATTTTGCAGATGCCATTTTATGTAATCTTAATAAAAACTCTATCAAATACTGCTTATCACCTTCACTGTGCAGGTAAGGTTGAATGGATTACCCAAATGTACAGAGCTAGGGAGTGACAGAAATATTTAATCTGGTCTGTCTGATTTCAAGCCTTGTTTGTGTTTTTTTTACTATGTCAATATTTTTTACAGAATCATGACCTACAACTCGGAGAAGGCAATGGCACCCCACTCCAGTACTCTTGCCTGGAGAATCCCAGGGACGGCAGAGCCTGGTAGGCTGCCGTCTATGGGGTCGCACAGATTCGGACACGACTGAAGTGACTTAGCAGCAGCAGCAGACATACAACTAGCTTGTTAATATTGATGAGAGTTGAAGCTTTGGATAAGTATAAAAGTAAAAGCTGTTAAACTACTTTTTAAAAAATGAGAGTACAAAAAAGCATTTGTTAAATTGCAATGAATAATTTGATTGACAAAGGTGTTGGAATTTACTGATTTAGGATACCAAAAACCCAGGTTCTGTTCTTGCTCTTGCTACTTATTAGTTGTATTGTCTTTAGCAAGAAGTCATCTACAGTGACTTCAGTATTTTCAATTAGTGTTGTTGTTCATTTGCTCAGTCGTGTCCAACTCTTTATGATCCCATGGAATACAGCACACCAGGCTTCCCTGTGCTCCACCATCCTGGAACTTGCTCAAACTCATGTCCATCAAGTCGGTGATGCCATCCAACAATCTTGTCCTCTGTTGTCCCCTTCTTCTCCTGCCTTCAATCTTTCCCACCATCAGGGTCTTCTTTAATGAGTCAGATCTTCGCATCCAGTGGCCAGAGTATTAGAGCTTCACTTTTAAGCATCAGTCCTTCTAATGAATATTCAGGATTGATTTCCTTTAGGATTGACTTGTTTAATCTCCTTGCAATCCAAGGGACTCTCAAGAGTCTTCTCCAACACCACAGTTCAAAAACATCAATTCTTCAGTGTTCAGCCTTCTTCATGGTCCAACTCTTACATCGATACATGACTACTGGAAAAATCATAGCTTTGACAGTAAGAAACTTTGTCAGCAAAGTAATGTCTCTGCTTTTTAATATGCTGTCTAGGTTGGTCATAGCTTTTCTTGAAAGGAGCAAGTGTCTTTTAATTTCATGGCTGCAGTCACCATCTGCAGTGATTTTGGAGTCTAAGAAAATAAAGTCTCTCACTGTTTCCATTGTTTCCCCATCTATGGGGAAACCAGATGCCATGATCTTCATTTTTTGAACGTTGAGTTTTAAGCCAGCTTTTTCACTCTCCTCTTTCACTTTCATGAAGAGGCTCTTTAGTTCCTCTCCACTTTCTGTCAAATGGGTGGTGTCATCTTCATATCTGAGGTTATTGATATTTCTCCTGGCAATCTTGATTCCAGCTTGTGCTTCATCCAGCCCAGCATTTCTAATGATGTACTCTGCACAGAAGTTAAATAAGCAGGGTGACAATATACAGCCTTGATGTGCTCCTTTCCCAGTTTGGAACCAGTCTGTTGTTCCATGTATGGTTCTAACTGTTGCTTCTTGACCTGCATACAGATTTCTCAGGAGGCAGGTCAGGTGGTCTGGTAGTCTCATCTCTTGAGGCATTTTCCACAGTTTGTTGTGATCCACACAATCAAAGGCTTTAGCGTAACCAATGAAGCAGAAATAAGATGTTTTTTTGAAATTCCCTTGCTTTTTCGATGATCAAACAGATATTGGCAATCTGATTTCTGGTTCCTCTGCCTTTTCTATATCTGGCTTGAACATTTTAGAGTTCTCAGTTCTTGTACTGTTGAAGCCTGGCTTGGAGAATTTTGAGCATTACTTTACTAGCATGTGAGATGAGTGCAATTGTGCGGTAGTTTGAGCATTCTTTGGCATTGCCTTTCTTTGGGATTGGAATGAAAACTGACCTTTTCCAGTCCAGTGGTCACTGCTGAGTTTTCCAAATTTGCTGGTATATTGAGTGCAGCTCTTTCACAGCATCATCTTTTAGGATTTGAAATAACTCAACTGGAATTCCATCACTTCCACTAGCTTTGTTCATAGTGATGCTTCCTAAGGTCACTTGACTTTGAACTCCAGGATATCTGGCTCTAGGTGAATGGTCACACCCTCGTGGTTATCTGGGTCTTTAAGATCCTTTTTGTATAGTTCTTCAGTTTATTCTTGCCACCTGTTCTTAATATCTTCTGCTTCTGTTGGGTCCATACCATTTCTGTCTTTATTGAGCCTTCTTGCATGAAATGGTCTCTTGGTATTTCTTATTTTCTTGAAGAGATCTCTAGTCTTTCCCATCTATTGTTTTCCTCTATTTCTTTGTATTGTTCACTTAGGAAGGTTTTCCATTAATAAACAGGCATGGAAATACTTGCTTTACCCAATATCAATGGTGACATTGATGTTCAAATGGCATAAATTATGTGAAATCAGTCTGAAAATGTAGATACTATGTATTGGTTTGAGGTGATTTCAAATCCACTTGCTTATCTCTTAAGTAAAATTGTCTTGTTCTGCTTGTGTATGACTAAGACAAGAAAAGAAATATTTTTTTTAGAAGTGGAGTTGTGATATAAGAATGAGTTAAGTTGTTTCAGGATGTCATCATCTCATCCGTTGCCCTGAATAAGCACTTAATACCTCAGCTGCCCAGGGCCCTTGCTGAGAACTTACTGATAAGAACTTGTGGAGAAGCAGCTATGGCAAGCAGACATTTAAACTGTGAACATTGGGAGTTTGTGAGGAATATCTGAAAGAGAGAGAATATTTTGCTTTGGGTAGAAGCTATTTTTTTTTTTGCAGATCTAACTTTCCTAAGGTCTTGATACACTTGCTTTTACCATGTTGTTTACTCTTGGTGGGCAGTGTAGTGTTAAGCCATGCATCAGTCTCAGGAAGAGAAGAGACACTCCTGCCTGTTTAAAATGCTCCTCATAGGCAGTGGTGCAACCTAGGCAATAGTGTCTTGAATAACAACCCTCAAGCAGCATAGCCTGTCACCCACACCAGTGCCTTCATTCCCTAGCAACCTGCTCTGACAAAAAGGACTTTCATATTTTTGCTTTGACAGCTGGACATCAGCTCTTTGTTAAGTCGTCTCACCTAAGTCCCCAATTGTACAAAGGTACACCTTGAACTAAATTTGGACTTTATTTCTTTCATCTCCCCTTGCCTGTAACAGTAGTGTAACTAGTCTATCATTTGTTTAGCGGATGTTATTTCTTTATTGGCTTATCAAAAGATACTTTCTTATATGTTATTGGTTTGTGAAATTATTATAGGTTCCACAGTGAACCTATGTTAAATAGGTTGCTGACAAAGACAAACTCGGAGCATTATTTGCCCCCAAAACAAGACAGTATATATTGTATTTTATGTAAGAAAAAGGTAGTGTTTCTATTAACCTATAATTTTTCTAGAAGCAACATTTTACGAAGAAAAATTGAGAATCTAGATACACACTTGAGTTTTTAAAAGATGTTTTATTTTATACTGAGATGCACTGATTAACAGTGTTGTGATAGTTTCAGGTGAACAGTGAAGGAACTCAGTCATACATATATGCATATCCATTCTCCCCCAAACTCCCTCCCATACAGGCCACCACACAACATTGAGCAGAGTTCAATGTGCTGTACACATACTTGAGTTTTAATCTTACATTTATCTCTAAGCACTTGTGTCTGGGGGCTTCCCCAGGTGGCTCAGTCAGTGGTAAAGAACCTGTCTGCAATGGAGGAGACACAGGTTCAATCCCTTGGTTGGGAAGATTCCCTGGAGGAAGAAATAGCAACCCACTCCAGTGTTCCTTCTGGGAAAATCCCATGGACAGAGGAGTCTGGTGGGCTACAGTACCTTGGGTAGCCAAGAGTCAGACACGACTGAGCATCAATGTACACACACTTGTGTCTGACACGTGGTAAATCTTCAACAGCCCTTTCCTCTTCTGTGCCTATATTTCATTCTCTTCATCTGAAAAATGAGAATGTCTGAGCTAGTTAATGGCTACAGACCAATCCAGCCCAAATACCTGGATACATGAAATGGCATGTCCCTTTAAGACTCATTACAACTAAAAAGTCTTCTGAGTCTCTTAAATGTATACCTTGGACCATAGTAACCTAGACATGGTCCTTATGCTCCATATCTAGGCAAAACCCCAAAATGCTCTATTTTATAAAACCCTGCTTACTAATTCCCTGAATTCCCATGTCTTTCTTCCTCAAAGGTAATCTTTTCCAAGATATTAAATTGGAAAAATGATTTCTCTCATCTTCTTATTCCCAAAACAACAACAATGAAAACCAATCAACTCCTTTAAAGAGGAAATATTTTGTGTTTAATTCCCAGATCACCTGCTTACAGCTGAGTAATTTTGGACAAGGTATTACATTTCTTAAGACTTCAGTTCTATGAATATATAAAATGAGATTATCATCTTATACCTTCCAGAGTTATGGTCAGGACTAGTGAGATATCCTACATATGGTGCCTAGCACAGAGCCAGATAGAGAGCAGATGCTCATTAAATGTTAATTTGCCTCCTTCCCTTCCCAAGTAATCACCATTAGGAAACTGTCGGGTCCACAAATAAGACCAGACCCCTTATAACAGGGATGGGGCTCATGAGAATTACTTTAAAAAGAAGAGCATCTAGCAAATTACAAGAATTTTTGTTTGTTTGTTTCCCCATTTGATGATTTATGGAAATAATGACTTCTTGGAAAGCCAAGAGCCAAGACACATAGACAGCTAGTGTAGGAATGTTACTGAAAAGATGAGGTAGGAATACAAGTGGAAGCTGAACGTTCAAATCTCTTACCAATCACCAAGAAAAATGAATTGCTTCAGTGAAGTTATTTTAGAGTGATTGATGTCTCTTTAGAGTGAGTGAAGTCTGGCAGTTCAGAATATAAGTTTTCAAAAGATGACTGTGTAGAAATCTTTTTCTCCCCTTGAGAGCCAAGTGTTTCTGACATGGTGGAGGAAGCTCTTTAAAGGAGTTAATAAGAGTCTGAAAGAAACAGTCAAATTAAGTTGCAAATATAAACTTTACAAGAGGGCACACACTTAAAGGAACCCTTTAGAGTAGTTGTACTCATGATCATGTTGTTGTTCAGTAGCTAAGTCATGCCCAACTTTTTGCAACCCCATGGACTACAGCATGCCGGGCCTCCATGCCCTTCACCATCTCTTGGAGTTTGCCCAGGTTAAGTTCATTTCCACTGTGTTGTTGATGCTATCCAACCATCTCATCCTCTGCCTCTCTGCAGCATCCTCATGATCATGGGCCTCAATTAAGATTTAAGTGGTATGTGATGAATATCTATAGCCCTTCTCTATTCCTCTCTGGGAAATGCACTTGTGGCTATTTCAAACTGATTTTTATTTAGAAAACAGTCCATATTAAATCCTTGCTTAACTGAATCAATGACCAAAGTATTTGGCTTTGTGTTAGATCCATATTGGAACCAGGACCTAGATGACAGAATCTCCAACTCTTTCACTGTCTGTTCTGGGTGCTAGTCCTTCAAATAAATTTTTGTGTCTGGACAATGAGACTTTTTACTGTAAATGAAGGTTTCTTAACCTTAGCTCTGTAATATTTTGGGCTGGATAATCACTTAGGGGCTGTCCTATCCATTGTAGGATGTTTAACAACGCCTTTGGTGCCAGTAGCACCCCATCCCTCCAATCATGATAATCAAGAATGTCTCCAGATAGTGTCAAGTGTTCCCTGGGGGATAACAGTCATCCCAGATTGATAATCATTGAGAATAACAGGAGGAAAGTTGTGCTCATCTCTTTAGTATAAAAGCTACTTACCTAAGTATTTATTGTCCTACACAAGATATTCAATTAAAAAAAAAAAAAGCTAAGCATATGAAAAAGGGGAAACTGCTTTGAAGATTAAGCATAAGAAGCAGACTCAGGTATGACACAGTGGCTGGAACTTTCAGATAGGAATTTAAAATAACTGTAATATATTAACAGCCCTAATGGGAAAGGTAGACAACATATAAAGTCAAACGAGTAATTTCAGCAGAAAGATAGAAACTACAAAAACAGTCACATGGAAATGCTAGAAATCAAAACCAAAAATGAAGAATGACTTAAGTCCACTTTAGTCCTTTTCCACTCAACACAGTTAAGGAAAGAATCGATTACCTTGAAGACACATCATAAGAGATCACACAAGATTGAAAGAAGCTTGTGACAGTTTTTTAAAGTTTGTCACTTAAAGAATAATCTAAGTGTTATGGAATAATGGGTTCTCTTAATTTACATTTTAGCTTCCTAAACCTCTCTGGATCATACTTAGCTGTTATCCTATCTTATACTTTATGCCATCCTCTTGATTTCTTCTTGATCTTGTTAGAGTGCTTCCTAAAATAGGTTTTTATCCTGTGTTTTAGTGTTTAAAATTTTATGTTCAATATTATTTTTGGTTTATCTTGACAGTTAATTGAAAATCTTGAATTCTAAAATTTGAAGATCTTTCCTGAGAGTCACTTACATTTTCAATGTTGCTTACAGGAAAACTGACATCATTCTGATTCTCTTCTTTTATGGATAATTTAATTTTTCTGATAGTCCTAGAAATTTCTCATTTTCCTTGATATACTAATTTCACCAGGAACTGATGGAGTATAAGTGGTTTTTCATTAATTCTACAGTGTCCTTGGTGAGCTCTTTTAATCAAAAGATTTTATGTTGGTTAAACATTGGGAATTGTCCTTTGTTTTCTTAATCTTTTTAAAAAATTTATTTATTTATTTTAATTGAAGGCTAATTACTTTACAATATTGTGGTGGTTTTTGCCATACATCAACATGAATCAGCCATGGGTGTACATGTGTCCCCCATCCCAAAACCCTCTCCGACCTCCCTCCCCATCCCATCCCTCTAGGTTGTCCCATAGCACCAGCTTTGAGTGCCCTGATTCATGCATCAAACTTGCACTGGTCATCTATTTAACATATGGTAATATACATGTTTCAATGCTATTCTCTCAAATCATCTCACGCTCACCTTCTCCCACAGAGTCCAAAAGTCTCTTCTTTACATCTGTGTCTCTTTTGCTGTCTTGCCACAAGGTTGTCATTTTTGTCTTTCTAAATTTCATATATATGCATTAATATACTGTATTGGTATTTCTCTGACTTACTTCACTCTGTATAATAGACTCCAGTTTCATCCACCTCATTAGAACTGACCCAAATGCATTCGTTTTTTTATAGCTGAGTAATATTCCATTGTGTATATGTACCACAGCTTTCTTATCCATTCATCTGCTGATGGGCATCTAGGTTGCTTCCATGTCTTAGCTATTGTAAACAGTACTGCAGTAACCATTGGGGTACACATGTCTCCTTCAATTCTGATTTCCTCAGTGTGTATGCCCAACAGTGGGATTGCTGAGTTGTATGGCAGTTCTATGCCCAGTTTTTTAAGGAATCTCCATGCTGTTCTCCACAGTGGCTGTACTAGTTTGCATTCCCACCAACAGCATAAGAGGGTTCCCTTTTCTCCACACCTTCTCCAGCATTTATTGTTTGTAGGCTTTTGATAACAGCCATTCTGACTGGTGTGGAATTGTACCTCATTGTGGTTTTGATTTGCATTTCTCTGATAACGAGTAAAGTTGAGCATCTTTTCATATGTTAGTTAGCCATCTGTATGTCTTCTTTGGAGAAATATCTGTTTAGGTCTTTGGCCCACATTTTGATTGGGTCATTTATTTTTCTGGTATTGAGCTGCATGAGCTGCTTGTATAATTTGGAGATTAATTCTTTGTCATTTGTTTCATTTGCTATTATTTTCTCCCATTCTGAAGGCTGCCGTTTCACCTTGCTTATAGTTTCCTTCGTTGTGCAAAACCTTTAAGTTAATTAAGTCCCATTTGTTTATTTTTGCTTTTATTTCCATTAATCTGGGAGGTGGGTCATAGAGGATCTTTCTATGATTTATGTCAGAGAGTGTTCTGCCTGTGTTTTCCTCTAAGAGTTTTACAGTTTCTGGTCTTACATTTAGATCTTTAATCCATTTTGAGTTTATTTTTGTGTATGGTGTTAGAAAGTGTTCTAGTTTCATTCTTTTACAGGTGGTTGACCAATTTTTAAGGCATCTTTTGTTAAAGAGACTGTCTTTTCTCCATTGTATATTTTTGCCTCCTTTGTCAAAGATAAGGTATCCATAAGTGCATGGATTTATCTCTGGCCTTTTTATTGTGTTCCATTGATCTATATTTCTGTCTTTGTGCCAGTACCATACTGTCTTGATGACTGTAGCTTTGTAATATAGTATGAAGTCAGGCAGGTTGATTTCTCCAGTTCCATCCTTCTTTCTCAAGATTGCTTTGGCTATTTGAGATTTTATGTGTTTCCATACAAATTGTGAAATTACTTGTTCTAGTTCTGTGAAAAGTACCATTGGTAACTTGATAGGGATTGCATTGAATCTATAGATTGCTTTGGGCAGTATACTCATTTTTACTTTATTGATTCTTCCAGTCCATGAACATGGTATATTTCTCCATCTATTTGTGTCATCTTTGATTTCTTTCATCAGTGTTTTATAGTTTTCTATATATAGGTCTTTTGTTTCTTTAGGTAGATATATTCCTAAGTATTTTATTCTTTTTGTTGCAATGGTGAATGGGATTATTTCCTTAATTTCTCTTTCTGTTTTCTCATTGTTAGTGTATAGGAATGCAAGGGATTTCTGTGTGTTAATTTTATATCCTGCAACTTTACTATATTCATTGATTAGCTCTAGTAATTTTTTGGTGGTGTATTTAGGGTTTTCTATGTAGAGGATCATGTCACTTGCAAACAGCGAGAGTTTTACTTCTTCTTTTCCAATATGGATTCCTTTTATTTATTTATTTATTTTTTTCTTCTCTGATTTCTGTGGCTAGGACTTCCAAAACTATGTTGAATAGTAGTGGTGAGAGTACAATGTCCTTGGTGAGCTCTTTTAATCGAAAGATATTAGGTTTGTTAAACAATGGGAATTGTACTTTGTTTTTTCAATCTTTTTTAAGAATCATTTTCTTTACCCTATGTACTCTTCTTCCAAAACTCCACTTACATAAAATTTCTAACTCCAGGTCTAATCTCAGAGTCTTATTTTCCCTTAATTTTCAATAACTTCTTGTATGTAGTATGAATTATGAGAGATTTCTTTCATTTTCCAGATCACTGACTTGGTCATAAGGCATGTTTAGTTTACTATTTAGTTGGTCCACTAGATTTATTAGTTCAGCCATCATTTTTTTAAATTTTAAGTATTATTTCTTCTCTGATCTTCATGAAATCATTCTTCTGTATTTTTATTATTCATAGTACATAGTATTATTCATAGTAGTATTTTCTTACTTGCAGTATAGAACAAAATTTGTCAAATTTATGCAAATGCATTTTTCAGGAAATTTTTAAGTTTCTCCTTTGTTTTCTAAATTATTCAATATTTTCTGCTTCTGACATCAGTTGTTCTGTATGCTCTGCTTTTTTCTTCTCATTTATGGATTTTGGTTTCGATTATTATTATTGTTCAGCTTTAGGCATCCCTATCTTTAAACACCTTTGACTCAAAGAAATCTTGAAACAGGAGAAAGGATAGGCTCACCTACACAATCAGTTCAGTCACTCAGTCGTTTCCTACTCTTTTGACCCCATGGACTGCAGCATGCCAGGCTTCCCTGTCCATCACCAACTCCCAGAGCTTGCTCAAACTTATGGGCATTGAGTCGATGATGCCATCAAACCATCTCATCCTCTGCCATACCCTTCTCCTTCTGCCTTCAATCTTTCTTAGCATCAGGGTCTTTTTCAGTGAGTCAGTTCTTCACCTCAGATGGTCAAGTATTGGAGTTTCAGTTTCAGCATCAGTCCTTCCAATGAATATTCAGGACTGATTTCCTTTAGGATTGACTGGTTGGATCTCCTTGCAGTCCAAGGGACTCTCAAGAGTCTTCTCCAACACCACAGTTCAAAAGCATCAATTCGTCAGTGCAGAAGTTTCTCTATGGTCCACTTTTACACCCATACATGACTACTGGAAAAACCATAGCTTTGACTAGACAGACCTTTGTTGGCAAAGTAATGTCTCTGATTTTTAATATGTGTCTAGGTTGGTCATAGCTTTTTTCCAAAGAGCAAGTGTCTTTTAATTTCATGGCTTCAATCACCATCTTCAGTGATTTTGGAGCCCATAAAAATAAAGTCTCTCTCTGTTTTCATTGCTTCCTCATCTATTTGCCATGAAGTGATGGGATTGGTTGCCATGATCTTAGATTTTTGAATGTTGAGTTTTAAGCTAGCTTTTTTACTCTCTTTCACTTTCATCAAGAGGCTCTTTAGATCCTCTTTGCTCTCTGCCATAAAGGTGGTGTCATCTGCATATCTGAGGTTACTGAAATTTCTCCTGGAAATCTTGATTCCAGCCTGTGCTTCATCCAATAGAGGAATAATTTGCCTCAGTGTCAGTGGAGCTGAGTCTGGTGATATGATGATACATACTGAGTAGGGGTAGAGCTAGTTACAGCATTCTAGACTGACCTTGATGCACAACACACCAAGGTTCTTGCCCATTCTCTGACCCTGCTTCTCCAGACCTCCTGTTCATTCTATGAGCTTGCCAAAACCCTTCCAAAAAACCCTCTACTGTTGAAGACTTCAATGGCTCAAAAGAACTTATTCTAACTAGCATGAATACCCTTCACTGACCTTCATAGAAGTAACTAAAGGACTAATTATTTTTAACAGAAATCTGGGAATTTTAGATCAATTTCTCCCAATGCTTTTCCGCTTATGGGACAGATACCTTCAGCTTCTGTGTAAATGAGAGTGAATGTGGAAAGAAGGTTTCTCTATATGGAAGTATGCTGCCCTATGTTTGGCATTATAAGGAGGGATTCACACTGGGAGTGCAAAATTTTAGTCAGTTCTAAGGAGAAGTGACTTTCTCTGTCCCCATTCTCCTCCCTTCCCATCCCCTCTCCCCTCTTTTGTGTATTTAGAAGAGCTCTGATAACAACTATATTTCTGCTCTTTTTTCAAGTCTCTGCTCACAGCTCCTTTATGTAATAAACAGAAACTGGGAAGGACCCAGTCATCATATTTGTTAAGATGTGATACTTTGACCTTTGTATTGATTGAAACTGGGTTTATAGCTAGTGTATCTTGCATTGTGGTTTCCTCTGATTAGATTTCATCACCAATTGATTCCACCTGTTTTTGTCTCATAAAATGTCTTACCATGCTTGGACCTCTGATAACACTTCCTTTCCAGAACTCGTATACATCATCATTATTATTGTTGTTTTTGTTATTATTGTTGTTCAGTCCTTCAGTCATATTTGACTCTTTGTGACCCCAAGGACTGCAACATGCCAGGCTTCCCTGTCCTTTGTCATCTGCTGGAGTTTGCTTAAACTCATTTCCATTAAGTCGGTATCCAACCATTGAGATGCTATCCAACCATCTCATCCTCTGTCGTCCCCTTCTGTATTCAGTCTTTCCCAGCATCAGGATCTTTTTCAATGAGTCAGATCTTTGCATCAGGTGGCCACTGTATTGGAGCTTCAGCATCAGTCCTTTCAATGAGCATTCAAGGTTGATTTCCTTTAGTATTGACTGGCTTGATCTTCTTGCAGTCCAAGGGGCTCTCAAGACTCTTTCCCAACACCACACTTTGAAAGCATCAATCCTTTGGCACTCAGCCTTCTTAATGGTCCAACTCTTACATACGTAAATTATTTAAACACTTTTATACATTCCAATGGGAAGTTTGGAGAGAAGGAAGAAAGGATATACTGTCACCATCTGGTTTTGCAATTACATGAAATGTCCAACGATTCCCAAACTTAGCTGCACCTTGGAGAGTTTTTTTGTTTTTTTGTTTTTGTTTTTCAAATACCAGTGCCAGAACCTTAGTTCCAAAGATGCTGGTTTATTTAGTCTGGAGTGGAACCCAGGCATCAGTAGTTTTTTAAAGCTACCTAGATGATTGTAATGTGAAGTTAAGTTGAAGAATGACTCGTATAAGCATATACATAGCCTTATTTAAAGCGGATTGAATTCTCAACCTTCTGTCTCTATAAGAATATTCAGAAAAGATTATAGGATCCCCTACTCACTATGTTGATTAGGTAGGTTCTGCTTTAGGTATCCTAAAGGAAAACAGGGACCTGAAATTTCCTTCATTGGTTTCTGAATACTTCTGCTTCTTCCTAATTTTATTTTTGTACTTTCACCTTAATACCTATGAAGGGCAGATAAAGCTATTATAACACAGCTTCAAAATCCTCAGTGCTATGAATCAAGAAGCCACCCCTTAACATTTAATTGAAGTTGACATGTAATATGTACCTTACATATTATTCCCAACCTGGCCCATCCCGGAAGTTCTTAAATACCTGCTGGTTTATCATCTCAGAATCATTTTAATGGTCCATTCTGAGATTTCTTATTTTCAAAGGTAGTCAATTTTCACAATTAAGGATCTGTCAAACAATACTAACAATCACAGACTGGTTTTCATCAGGAAAATTGGGGCAACAATTCCTTCACAACATCATGGTAATATTTTGTCATATTTTTCAAGATAAAATCAGTGAAGGGACCCAATTTGTAACTCTTTACAGAGAATATGAATTTCTTAAGATCAGAAAAAAAAGAACTCATGTCTGTATCCTTGTATGCTGTAACTGAGCATTCAGTTCAATTCAGTTGCTCAGTCGAGTCAGACTCTTTGTGACCCCATGAACCGCAGCACGCCAGACCACCCTGTCCATCACCAACTCCCAGAGTTTACCCAAACTCATGTCCATTGAGTCGGTGATACCATCCAACCATCTCAGCCTCTGTCGTCCCCTTTTCCTCCTGCCCTCAATCTTTCCCAGCATCGTAGTCTTTTCAAATGAGTCAGCTCTTTGCATCACGTGGCCAAAGTATTGGAGCTTCAGCTTCAACATCAGTCCTTCCAATGAAAACCCAGGACTGACCTCCTTTAGGATGGCTTGGTTGGATCTCCTTGCAGTCCAAGGGACTCTCAAGAGTCTTCTTCAACACCACAGTTCAAAAGCATCAATTCTTTGGCGCTCAGCTTTCTTTATAGCCCAACTCTCACATCCATACATGACCACTGGAAAAACCATAGCCTTGACTAGACGGACATTTGTTGGCAAAGTAATGTCTCTGCTTTTTAATATGCTGTCTAGGTTGGTCATAACTTTTCTTCCAAGGAGTAAGCGTCTTTTAATTTCATGGCTGCAATCACCATCTGCAGTGATTTTGGAGCCGAAAAGTAACTAGTGTAGCACTTCTCTAAAACTAGAATATACTTACAAAGCTCAGAAGAATCTTTTTCCATTCTGGTGCTGGGGAC
The DNA here is from genome assembly GCF_054371585.1 of Giraffa tippelskirchi. Taxonomy (NCBI): domain Eukaryota; kingdom Metazoa; phylum Chordata; class Mammalia; order Artiodactyla; family Giraffidae; genus Giraffa; species Giraffa tippelskirchi. The sequence goes on along the minus strand of NC_137276.1, from coordinate 123,404,793 downwards.
TGCTGCATAGATTCTTAACCAATATGGAAGTAATGTGCTTCCAAGCAGCCTGCCAAACTAGAAAGTCAGATATTTTCAAGTTCTATACAAAATTGTAGAGACATTAGAGTTAAAGTTTTATTATAGCCCATTAGCTAAGAGAGTATATTTTCCACAAACTAAAATTCTAACTTTTGTCTAATACAATTTTAATCCCATAACATTAAAATCAAGAGAATCAAAATTTTTACGTTTTAAATAATTCTTGTGTTTATACTAGCATTACAAAGGGAATATGTCTGATTTGTTAATCCCATTATGAAACATGGATTCATATTCTGCATAAAATGTGTAGTCCCTTTTAATTATATCCTATTTAACACAACAGCACATCTAATTTACTAAGTGCTAATTATATATTATAGAAGCAGTCAAGAAAAAATCTCTCTGTTTATTGCTGGAAATATTGCCGTAGGAAGAAATGAAATGTAGAATGTTTTGAGAGCATATGATTAAGAAATCAGTATCTAAAATTTCACTTAAATAAAATGTAGAGTGAATGTATATGTTTATATCCTTTCCTAGAGATTCATAATATTGTGTTTGAAAAATAAAATTGCACTTCAAGGTGGGAAATTCAGATGAATTTAAATTACATCATAAAAACTAGATGAAACCTACTTTAGAAAAAGATGATAGTGACTGAAAGAATGTGCATCAAGATATAGGGGAAGAGTGTGTCAGCATTTCCAAGGATGATATATATTAACTAGGTAGATACTGGTTTGGAGAGCCACACCACATAGGATTCAGTCACTGACTCAACAAATGTTTATCAAATGACAACTAGAATGCAAGTGCTACACTTGATCCTGGAGATGTCATTGTGAGCATAAGAAATAAAAGTATCTCGTGTGGCTCTTGGCCTACCAGAATATGCATACATGCATTAAATGATTAAAAATAATCATAAAAATAAAAGCTGTGCCTAGCTCCATGAAGGTATGCGGTGTGACAAAAGTGTGGAATTGGTTTGTTCACAAAGCAAAGGCATTTTATAAAATCCAATGCCTTAATATTTTCAGTACAAAGAATTCAAATTCATCAGAATCCAGGTAAATACTTTTCATCAACAGTAAGACTCAGTATTGCACAGGCATACCTCATTTTATTTCATTCCATTTTTACACTCCAAAAAAACAGATATTCTGTTTTTTATAAATTGAAGGCTTGTGGCAACCCTTTGTCAAGCAAGTCTGTCAGTGACACCTTTCCGACAGCATTTGCTCACTTCATGTTTCTGTGTCATATTTTGGTAATTCCTACAGTACTTCAATCTTTTCCATCATTATTATATTTCTTATGGTGATCTGTGATCAGTGATCTTTGAGGTTACTATTGTGATGGTTTTGGGGAGGCCATGAACCCTGCTATATAAGACAGTGTTCTTAATTGATAAATGTTTTGTGTGTTCTGACTCCTCCATAAACAGGCCATCCCCCCATCTCTGTCCCTCTTATTGGGGTTCTCTATTCCCTGAGACAAAACAGTATTGACATTAGACCAGTTAATAACCTTACAATGGCCTCTACTTGTTCATGTGGAAGGAAGCATCCCATGTCCCTCACTTCAAAGGCTAGAAATAATTAAGCTTAGTGAGGAAGGCAGTTCAAAAGCAGAGATAGGCTGAAAGCCAGTCTCTTGTACCAACCAGTTAGCCAAGTTGTGAATGCAAAGGGAAAGCACTTGAAAGAATTTAAAGTGCTATTCCAGTGAACAGACAAGTGATAAGGTAGTAAAACAGACATTGCTCTTTGGAGAAAGTTGTAGTAGTCTGGATGGAAGATCTGCCCAACCACAACACTCCCTTAAAACAAAGCCTAATCTAGAGCAAAGTCCTAACTCTCTTCAATTCTGTGAGGGTAAGAGAGGTGAGGAAGCTTCAGAAGAAAAGTGAAGCTAACAGACGTTGGTTCATCAACTTTTAGGAAAGAAACCAACTCCATAACATCAAAGTGCAAGATGAAGCAGCAGGAGTTGATGTAGAAGGTGTAGCAAGTTATTCAAAATATCTAGCTAATTAATGAAGATAACTACACTAAACAAAAATATTTTCAATGTAGATAAAACAGCTTTATATTGGAAGAAGATGTCATCATGGATTTTCATAGCTAGAGAGAAGTTTATGCCTAGGTTCAGATGCCAAAGGCAAGGTTGACTGTCTTTTCAGAGGCTAATTCAGCTTGTGACTGACTTGAAGCCAATGCTTATTTACAATTCTGAAATCCTAGGGCCCTTAAGAATTATACTAAATCTACTTTGACTGTGTTCTGTAAGTGGAACAATAAAGCCTGGGTGACAGCACTTGTTTACAACAGTTTACTGAATATTTTAAGCCAATTGTTGAGGCCTACTGCTCAGGAAAAAAAAAAAGATTCCTTTTTTAAAATATTAGTGCTCATTGACAATGGGTATGGTTCCCCAAGAGCTTTGATGGAGATGTACAATGAAAGTAATGTTTTCATGCTTGCTGATACAGCATCCATTCTGCAGCCCATGGATCAAGAAGTAATATTTTGACTTTTAAGTTTTATTATTAAAGAAATACATTTTGAAAGGATATAGCTGCCAAGGATAGTGATTCTGCTGATGAATCTAGGCAAAATCAAACTTTTTGGAAAGAATTCACTATTTAGAAACTATTGAGAGCATTCATGATTCTCAGAAAGAGGTTGAAATATGAAGAGTAACAGGATTTTCTAAGAAGTTGATTCTGGCCCTCATGTATGATTTTGAGGGTTTTGAGACTTCCATGGAGGAAGTAGCTGTAGATGTAGTGGAAACAGCAAGAGAACCAAGATCCAAAGTGGAACCTGAAGATGTGACTGAATCACCACTTCACGGTAAAACTTTAATGGGTGAGGAGTTGTTTCTTACGATGAGCAAAGAAAGTACTTTCTTGAGATGGAATCTACTCATGGAAAAGATAGTGTGAAGATTGTTGAAATGAAAACAAAGAATTTAATATTGCATAAACTTAGTTGATAAAGCAGCCACAGGGTTTGAGAAGACTGATTAATTTTTAAAGAAGTTCTACAATGGGCAAAATGCTGTCAAACAACATTGCATGGTGAAAGGAATCATTCATGAAAGGAAGAGTCAACTGATGTAGCAAACTTCATTATTGTCTTGTTTCAAGAAATTGCCACAGCTACCCCAGCCTTCAACAACCACCACCCTGATCAGTCAGTAGCCATCAGCATTGAGGCAAGATTCTCTACCAGCAAAAGACTACAATCTGCTAAAGGCTCAGAAAGTGGCTAGCAATTTTTAGTGATAAAAGTATTTTTTAATTAAGGTAATGTACATTGTTTTCTTAGACATGATGCTTTTGCACACTCAGTAGGCTACAGTATGGTACAAACATAAATTTTATATGCTCTGGAAAACCAAAAAAATCATGTGACTTAGCTTTTGCTTTATTGTGGTCATCTGGAAGCAAACCTGCGATATTTCTGAGGTATGCTTATAGATGAATTAAGGATGAAAAAAACTTGAAAACTTCTAAAAACTGATTATGATAAAGTGTCATTAGCATATATTGATATGGAAATACTACAAGCTTAGACATTGGCTACTGATCCTAGAGTTGGCTTCTGAACGAAATTTCTGTATCTGAAATTGAGCCTTGTATTCTTTTTTCAAAATTATTATTATTTTTAAGTTGAGCCCTTTAGACATATTTAAACTCAAAGAAAGATATGAGAACTTGATAAGAATATGATGATGAATTAATGAGCTTCATCTTGGATGGGAACTCTTGAAGCAGAGAAGAAACATGAGCATAAAATTTGGGCTAATTTTGATTGTCATGTAGGCTAGTGCATTTCTGATTAATTTATTTCTAGTGACTAAGATAAAGTTGGATTAAATTATCCAACTGAGTACTTGTTTTCCAGGGTAGAAGCAAGTATTTGATACAAAGTGAAATATCCAAAGTACTGACATCTATCATTATTTTTGATAATAGTGAGCATGTTAAACTACTCAGGAAGTTTGCTAACATGGAATATGTTGATCTATAACATTCTATTATCTCACAAGGACATCTTGAAACCTACCAATTATTAAGCTTTTTGGTCATCAAATGGATAAAAATATAAATACAATTAAAACTGCTCTTTTAGCTTTAGATATTTTAAGAGTTTATTTCTAGAATTCAAAGGAAATCTACAAATAGCTTACATGATCATATAATGTACTAATTATACAAATTAATGAGCTGAAACAATTCATAAAACATGTATGCAGTGAAAGCATTTATTTCTTAACCAAATCTTTAAAACACCCAACATTTCATTCCTCAGACCTCAAGGCAGTGAGCAAATATTCTTACTCACAAATGAAAGACCATCTCTACATGAATTATTAAATGGGCAAGAACAGGGCCTCTTACAAAGCTACAAGAAAAAAATCAAACAAAACCAACCTCATGAATTTTTTAGCAGAAGTTACCACCTGTGGATAATAAAGTATAGCCAGAGAAGAATCTAGCATTCCTCACAAATACTTAAATCTCTTTAACCATTTAAACGCTTTATTTCCATTAGTTGCTTTACTGCACTTAGAATTACTGGGATTTTGATGTACATATATGCAATACACAGACATATAGTTCTCATTTAAGAAGTATTAGCCTGACTCATGGAAAAGTTATGAGTGATTGCCTCTATATGTATTTGTATTTGTTTCAATAATAAGTTACAAAAAGGGTAAAATTATACAATTCAATCTTTGGACTCTTCTATGTTCAAATTCAGATAATGAGAATATTTGTAACAACATTTAAAGTTCAGAAACATGGAGTAAACAACATACTAGAAAGTCAACAGGTTTGATAATTCCACAAGTTATTGACAAGACAAAAAATGAGAAGCAAATTCATTCTTTTTAATGAATTTTTTCAATTCATTAAATATCATAAAATAAGTTTTAGTTATTGTGACTCTAATGTAGTAGTATATATTGTGTCCTGCATCATTTAGTAAAACATTTTTGTTTACACATGTAAATTCAGAAAATTAAATGAGTATTTTTCTGTCAATGACTCAGATATATTTTTATCAGTTAGACTAGCATAATATTTTCAAATTATCTAAGAAAAAAAATTAAGTAAGTATACATAGGGATCAAGTATAATTTATTAATAAATTCTGTTAAATATTCAGGCTTGAATATCATATTTTGTGCAGAGAAAAATAAATATCATATGTTAAACACTTATCAACCTTTCTTAGAGAGAAAAGAACAAAGGAAACATCTTTTTCCAACCACTGAAAAGCTTTGGAAGTTTAGATGTTTAGATGTGAAATTTGACTTAAGTCTACATTTTGGCTGCTAGCACTGTGTGTTCTAACACATTTCTGGGACTATAAAAATACAACTGATCAGCATCATCAAGAAATAATCAAAATCTAAGATGAAAAAAAACTGACTTAGAATAAGAAATGAGATTAAACAACTTACTTAATATAAGGCAGAGTGAATGTAAAAGGAACAATGTCTGGAAATCCTGGTATTGAAATTATATAATAAAGAATACCACCACCACCACAAAACCACACAAAATATCTTAGATATTAGGACAGAAATACTATGTTAATCATAAATTATATGGCATTAATCATATCACAAAACATAGGTTTCAGGAAAAAAGTTCTACTTAGATTAAAATTGATAGATTTAATTTTTTTCAAAAATAGTAAAAGATTAAAATGACTGAATTAGAAAGCTTTCAACTTAAGCAGTTTTTAAAAGGCAAAAATATGAATGGAGAACAAAGAGAAGAGAACTCCGAATAACTCTTAGGACTGGTGTTATAACATACCAAGAAACTGAGGAAATCCCAATCAGGGGCAAGCAAAAGAAAGAAGGAAAGATGAACACGCACACTATCAAGATGGAGACAAGAGATGAGAAATAATGAGATGAAGGGGAAGGGAAGTGGCCATATGTCTATTCATAGAAGAGCATGGAGGACATGACATTGCTATAGAAAATTCTATGTAAGTATATTGGAAATATTTAAATAGATGATTCTCTAGCTAACTGATTCAAAAAAGTGTATACTTGGAAAGAAACATGGAAATTGAAAAAAACCTATTTTACTTAATAGAAGAATGCAATTGAGTTGTAAAAATCTACATATCAGTAATAAACCCCTTTTAAGGAAACATAATGGAAATGAAGACCTACAAGACCTTCTAGAACTAATACTCAAAAAAGATGTCCTTTTCATTATAGGAGACTGGAATGCAAAAGTAGGAAGTCAAGAGATACCTGGAGTAGCAGACAAATTTGGTCTTGGATACAAAATGAAGCAGGGCAAAAGCGAAGAGAGTTTTGCAAAGAGAATGTACTGCTCATAGCAAACACCCTCTTCCAACAACACAAGAGAAGACTCTACACATGGACATCACCAGATGGTCAATACCGAAATCAGATTGACTATTTTCTTTGCAGCCAAAGATGGAGATGCTCTATACAGTCAGCAAAAACAAGACTGGGGGCTGACTGTGGCTCAGATCATGAACTCCTTATTCAGACTTAAATTGAAAAAAGTAGGGAAAACCACTAGACCAGCCAGGTATGACCTAAATCAAATCCCTTATGATTATACAGTGGACGTGACAAGCAGATTCAAGAGATTAATCTTATAGAGTGCCTGAAGAGCTATGGACAGAGGTTCAAGACATTGTACAGGAGGCAGAGATCAAGATCATCCCCAAGAAAAAGAAATGCAAAAAGGCAAAATGGTTGTCTGAGGAGGGCTTCCAAATAGCTGAGAAAAGAAGAAACCAAAAGGCAAAGGAGAAAATGAAAGATATACCCATTTGAATGCAGAGTTCCAAAGAATAGCAAGGAGAGATAACAAAGCCTTCCTCAGTGACCAATGCAAAGAAATAGAGGAAAACAATAGAATGGGAAAGACTAGAGATCTCTTCAAGAAAATAAGAGATACCAAGGGAACATTTCATGCAAAGATGGGCACAATAAAGGACAGAAACGGTATGGACAAACAGAAGCAGAGGATATTAAGAACAGGTGGCAAGAAGACACAGAAGAAATCTACAAAAACAATCTTCATGACCCAGATAACCATGATGGTTTGATCACTCAACCAGAGCCAGACATCCTGGTATGTGAAGTCAAGTAGGCCTTAGGAAGCATCACTACAAACAAAACTAGTGGAGGTGATGGAATTCCAGTTGAGCTATTTCAAATCCTAAATGATGATGCTGTGAAAGTGCTGTACTCAATATGTCAGCAAATTTAGAAAACTCAGCAGTGGCGAAAGGACTGGAAAAGGTCCGTTTTCATTACAATCACAAAGAAAGGCAATGCCAAAGAATATTCAAGCTACCAAACAATTACACTCATCTCACATGCTAACAAAGTAATGCTCAAAATTCTCTAAGCCAGACTTCAACAATGCATGAACCATGAACTTCCAGATATTCAAGCTGGATTTATAAAAGGCAGAGGAGCCAGAGATCAAGTTGCCAACATCCATTGGACCATCGAAAAAGCACGAGAGTTCCAGAAAGACTATCTATTTCTGATTTATTGACTATACCAAAGCCTTTGGCTGTGTGGATCACAACAAACTGTGGAAAATACTTCAAGAGATGGGAATACCAGACCACCTGACCTGCCTCCTGAGAAATCTGTATGCAGGTCAGGAAGTAACAGTTAGAACTGGACATGAAACAACAGACTTGTTCCAAATAGGAAAAAGAGTATGTTAAGGCTGTATATTGTCACCCTGCTTATTTAACTTCTATGCAGAGTACATCATACAAAATGCTGAGCTTGATGAAGCACAAGCTAGAATCAAGATTTCCGAGAGAAATATCAATAACCTCAGATATGCAGATGACACCACCTTTATGGCAGAAAGCAAAGAAGAACTAAAGCACCTCTTGATGAAAGTGAAAGAGGAGAGTGAAAAAGTTGGCTTAAAACTCAACATTCAAAAAACTAAGATCATGGCACCTGGTCCCATCACTTCATGGCAAATAGATGGGAACACAGTGGAAACAGTGACAGACTTTACTTTTGGGGGCCCCAAAATCACTGCAGATGATGATTGCAGCCATGAAATTAAAAGACACTTACTCCTTGGGAGAAAAGCTATGACCAACCTAGACAGCATATTAAAAAGCAGAGACATTACTTTTCAACAAATGTCTGTCTAATTAAAGCTATGGTTTTTCTAGTAGTCATATATAGATATGAGAGTTGGACCATAAAAAAGCTGAGCACTAAAGAATTGATGCTTTTGAATTGTGGTGTTGGAGAAGACTCTTGAGAGTCCCTTGGACTGCAAGGAGATCAAACCAGTCAGTCCTAAAGGAAATCAGTCCTGAATATTCATTAGAAGGACTGATGCTAAAATTGAAACTCCAATACTTTGGCCACTGGATACGAAGAACTCACTCATTTGAAAAGACCCTGACACTGGGAAACATTGAAGGTAGGAGGAGAAGGGAACAATAGAGGACAAGGTGTTTGGATGACATCACCGACACAATGGACATGAGTTTGAGTAATCTCCAGGAGTTGGTGATGGACAGGGAAGCCTGGCTTGCTGCATTCCATGGGGTCACAAGGAGTTGGATACGACTGAGTGACTGAACCTAACTCAACGGAAAACTGCCCTTCATAGTATTCATAAAAATATTTTTAATTAATAAGCAACATAAGGTATGAAAGTTTATATAAAATATGAAAATTTTCTGTGAAACATGAAAAGGTTTTAAATAAATAGAAAAAAATACAGTGTGTTTCCATGGAAAGACTGATACTTATTTCATTCTCTTCAAATAGATAATGATATCTAATGTAATAGGGTAAGACTGTGGAGAACTTGAGCAAATGACACTGAAGTTTATTTTGAAAACTGGGTAATTTTATAATAGTTAAAAGATGAGTTATTCTGTCATATATTTAAAATGAACTTTTAAGCTACAAATAACGTAATAACATGGAACTCATGAATGAAAATAAAGAACTATAATTAAAAAGCCATATATAAACAGTCAAAAGTTTCAGAAACTAGAATAAGAATTGAGTTTATTGAAGGTGGTATTTCACACAGTATAAAACTATCCAATTAACTATACTCAAACAACTTACCACTAAGGAAAAGTTAAAGTAACCAAAACTAATCCCAGTTAGAGCAAAAATTTTTAAATTAAAAGCATAGATTAATGTTTAACAACACATAAACATTCTCTAGGTTAAAAACATGAAAAAAAAAAAAGCTAAAAGAAATGGACACTTTAGGAAAAAACATTTGCAACGAACATACCATGCTGTTGATTATTTAACATTCAGAAAGTCTCAGGTAAACCTTTCTAAATCGTGTCCAACATTCTAATAGAAAAATAGCCCAGTAACTTGGATAGGCAATTTTCAAAGGAAATAACACACATGGTGAAAAACATGAAAAACTGAGGTGATCCTTGCTGTCTTTGCATGCCCGTATATTTTCACTGTGGAGTTGCATCCTCCACTTCATGTGATTCTGGTGGGACCAGCAACAGTGAACAATGTACTCCTGACCACAGTGTGTATCATGTGACCTATGCTACTCTAACCAGACTCTTCCCCAGGAATTGTTATCCTAAATAGAGGCATGCTGCTGCTGCTAAGTCGCGTCAGTCATGTCTGACTCTGTGCGACCCCATAGACGGCAGCCCACCAGGCTCCTCCATCCCTGGGATTCTCCAGGCAAGAACACTGGAGTGGGTTGCCATTTCCTCCTCCAGTGCGTGAAAGTGAAGTCACTCAGTCGTGTCCGACTCTTTGCAACCTCATGGGCTGCAGCCTACCAGGCTCCTCTGTCCATGGGGTTTCCCAGGCAAGAGTACTGGAGTGGGGTGCCATTGCCTTCTCCGAAATAGAGACGTAAAAGGATGTAAAGTAATTGATGCTAAATCATTTGAAGGCAGCACCACAGAAGAGAAGGTTCACAGTTACATGCTACTTTTCCATCTCACAGTCCATGAGCTACTCAGTGTCCTTCCAGTTAACCCCCTTTTTCCTTATTTAAAGTATACAGAATCTGTTTCTTTGGATCAAAGAATTTTTAGTGAAACAAATTGTCGAGTCTCACTCATGATCAAAGAAATATAAAATAAAACAACTATCACCTTTTGTCCAAGTGTTTAATAAATATCAAAACAAATGGTAATAGGTAAAAGTTTTATGGGTAGAAAAAAACTACAAAAAGATTACAGATACATTTAATTTTTTCTTAATATTTTGTGGTTTTAAAAAATTGGATGATAAAAAGAGTATTACGTGGAAAAAGAGAGAATTCAGTTTCTAAGCTCACTTCTCAGACTGAACACTATTTTCACCATTAATTTTACTAAGCTAACAGGCTTCCCTGGTGGCTCAGTGATAAAGAATTCACCTGCCAAGGCAGGTGACACAGGTTCAATCCCTAGGTCAGGAAGATCCCCTAGAGTAGGAAATGTCAACCCATTCTAGTATTCTTGCCTGGGAAAAACCCATGGACAGAGAAGCCTGGTGGGCTACAGTCCTTTGGGTCACAAAATAGCAACAGCATAATACTAATATTTTTTAAAGCCTGACAAAGATAATGTATTAGGTCCCCACAGGGAAGAGATGCAAATCAAATTTAGGTAATTTGAGAAGATTTACAAAAATGTAAGTGAAGTTCAGGGGAATCAATAGGCAATTGTGTAGGACCCTGGGACTAGCAACAGCTAGACCCATTACCTTCTGGGCCTGAAATGGCAGTACAGGGAGGGCTACAGAAATGTGAGAGCAGGTGTTTGGATCTGTGGCCTTCAATAAAGTTTTGTGGCTTTCCCTCAAATACTAAGGAAATGCCAACCCACTCCAGTATTCCTGCCTGGAGTATCCTGTGGACAGAAGGGCCTGGTGGGCTATAGTCCATGGGGTTCCAAAGAGTCCAACAAGAATAAGCTTAACACAGCTCAGACACTGAAATGCTTTGGAAAACAAAGACGAATATAAGGTGCCAAACTTAGATGAGATGGACTGAGGGTTGTTAAGAAAACCTAAAATATGAAATTAAATGTATTCATCATTAAAATTAGTTCACCATTTCTAAGAGGGTATTATTTTCTGAAACCTGTATATATAATATTTTTATTTTTATATATTACGTATAAATTTTTTCAAATAAAAAATAAGTAAAATTTAGAAGATATGTTTGAGGGGAGAAAAGTATAAGCAAAGGCCAAGAACAATTCTGATTATAATTTTGTGTTCTGGACAAAAATTATTAAAAAGCATATGTTGTTGTTTCTTTATGTATGTATATATGTATATATTTGGCTGTACTGGGTCTTAATTGTAGCATGCAGGATCTTTAGTTGCAGCATGTGAATTCTTGGTTGCACCATGTAGGATCTAGTTTCCTGACCAGGAATTGAACCTGGGTCCTCTGGATTGGGAGCTCAGAGTCTTTGCCATTGGACCACTAGGGAAGTCCCTGTAAGTATTGTGTAATAGAGTTTCAACCTCCCATTTTCGCAATCAATAAAGGGTCATGTTTGAGCTAGGACTGTAAAGTGAGACTCAATCAGTACATAAAAACAGTAAGTCCAGTAGTATACTGGAGCTGATGACTACTTGTGCGTGAGAAATAACTATTAAGCTTTTAGGAATTTTGCGAACTTGTTGTTAAACACAGTCTGTGTTAAAGATTAAATTATATAAAGTAATAGCTAAATTATGACAGGTAATAAATATCAGAAACTCATCACTTCCTAATTATTACATTATGTTTTTCTATTATCTACACTCTTGAGGCTATTTCCAGCTAATGGATCTGTATGATAGAGATACTATATAATGGTGCTATTGATTTTCTTCCCAGCTTTACATTTAATGATATCAAATTGGTAACTTTAACTCAGCTATGTGGAAATTTGCAACCTTTAAAATTGATGGTTTTGTTTTTTAGAATCAGTTGTTGAGTGTTTACCAGCATACCAATGGGAGAAAATGAGTAATGGATTGGGAAGATAAAAACATGAATATTCTAAGCAAAAAGGCCTGCATAAATAATGATGAAGAAGGCAACATAGTGGTGGAAATATCAGTAAGAATAGCATCAGTGTAGTAGCAATAGAGGGCTTCATTGATGGCTCAGATGCAAAGAATCTGCCTGCAATGCAGGAGACCTGGATTGGGAAGATCCCCAGAGGAGGGCATGGCAACCCACTCCAGTATTCTTGCGTGGAGAGTCCCCACAGACAGAGGAGCCTGGCGGCTACAATCCACGGGGTCTCAAAGAGTCAGACATGCCTGAAGCTACTTAGCACACACAGAGTAGTGGCGGTAGTGGTGTTGATCGGTAGTGGTGGTAGTACTTATAAAATAATTTTTTATTAAGAGCTAAGACTCTGTTAGATGCAGAGTCTCATTTAATCCTCATAAAAACCCCACAAGGCAGATAATGATATAATTTCCATTTTTCCAATGAAGAGACTAAGGCCTGGAGAGGCTAAAGAACTTGCCTATGGGCTCACAGTAGCAGAGCTGAGCTATAATCCTAAGCATGCCGGACCCCATAGTTTAAACTCTTAATCACCACATACTGTGTCTTTGGTATGGTATACTAAAACATCAATTTTGGGGTGAGAAATGATGATAAATTGACCGGAGAGGTTAGCAGGAGTCAGAACATAAAGTATTTGCAACAAAATAATATTAATCATTCCAAGAGTCCATTACATGGTGAGTAATAAATGTAGAACTTAATACACTTCACCCCAGGACTCCTCACAATTAGCAGTTAACAGCCACTCTTCACTATTTCAGCATGACATTATTGTTTTGATAAAAATGCACATATTCATTATATTGAAATACAAAATAAGAAACCTTAAAATATACAAAGATTCAACCATGAAATAATTATCATTAATATATGAACATCATTCTACACATCACTAAACACATACATACAAATAGCAGGTGTATAGATAGATAGATACAGGTGTAATTTTGTGGGATGACATTCTGAGTCTATATTATTTTAAAAAATTTTATTCTTTTTCTATGTATTGGCTGTGCCGGGTCTTTGTTGCTGTGCAGGCTTCTCCTGTTGCTGAACACGGGCTCCAGGGCATGCAGGCTTCAGTAGTTGCCATGTGAGGGCTCAGGAGTTATACTTCCCAGGCTCTAGAGCACAGACTGGAAAGTTGTGGCACACAGGTTTAATTGTTCCATAGTGTATGGGATCTTCCCAGACCAGGGATCAAACCTGTGTCTCCTTCATTGGCAAGGAGATTCTTTACTGCTGAGCCACCCAGGAAGCCCTCTGAGTCTTTATTCTTAATGAACTTTTAAGTTTACAATATTTCTAATTTATTAAAAAAAATTACAAAGGTAGTACAGTGTTTTCATACACCTCACACCACCCAGATGGTTTCACTGGTGAATTCTACCAATTCTAAAAATTCAAGAAAGAAATAATACCAATGGTTCACAAATTTTTCCAGAAAATGATAACAGAGGGAACAACTTCCTAACTCATCTGTTAAGATCAGTATTACCCTAGTAATAGAAGCAAACACTTCACAGAAAAGAAAAACTATAGACCAATATCTCTCAAAAATATAAGTGGAAAAATCTTTGATAAATTCTAGCTAATTGAATCAACAATACCTGCAAATCCATGATATATAATAAGAATTTTACACCATAACCAAATGAGATTTATTTCAAGTATGCAGGCTGGTAAAACACTTAAAATGCAATCTGTCACATTAACAGATAAAGAAGAAAAAAATCATATGATCACATCAGTTGACAAAGGAAAACACTTTTGACAAAATTCAATGCTCAGTTCTCTAGTGAATCTAAGAAAAGTCATTAATTTTCAGTTTCTCTAGCTTTTTCTTATAGTAGAGACAGTGGTAACTACTTTTAAGTACTTTACATGTCAAAATGAAACCGAAAGGTCTATATTCATTTTTAAACAAAAGCATCAATTCTAACTTTAAACAAAGTTAAAAGTAAAGGAGTATATATCACGAGATATAGTAGTCTTTAAAAGCTACTCCTAAGGTTAAGAAAAAGATATTGAAAAACATTAAGAAATTTGAGTCATTTGTTAAACTTTTTTTCATGTTGAGACAGTTTGACTGAAAGATAAGAAAATTAGTATTCTTTTCACCCAGTGTTCTCTAACTGTCCCTTCTAATTTTTGTCACTTATAATATTGTTTTTATAAATATATTGTTTATAATATTTCCATTGACATTTTCATAACTATTTAGCTATCATTTTCCATAAAACAAACACAATACGCACACAGACTTTTTACCATGCCTTTTTCTCTTCTGATATCTTTATTTTGATTCCTTTATCACCTGGATTTGGTATTAGTATTAAATGGTAGCTTTTGTTTGTTTTAAAGCAGGCTTCATATACTATGTTACTTGAGTTGTTTCATTTTTTTCAATCAAATTTAATAATTTAGTAGTCATAATCTTACTTTTTCATGGACAGTCACAAAAGAGGTAACAACAACAACAAAAAAAAAACAAGTGACAGAAAACTGTTTTAACATATTGTGTAGCTAAATGAACACCTAGTAAAAGTACTATATATAATTACATTTTTTAAGGAGGCACTTGTGACAAAATTATAAAATTATGACAATAAAACACTGGATTTACATTTCCTTTAATCCCAAACTTAGAATTCAGACTTTATAACTATATCTATATTATCTGTTACCCTCTACCCCACTTTTATACTTATGAATGGAACAAAAGTTCACTGAAGTCTTTCAGTTTTAAGGTGTTTTTTGTGCTTACAAATGACTGATTTTTCTTTACCTTATTTAAAAACTTTTTTTGATTCATATATTTGTATTTTATATTTTCAGCTTTACCGAGGTATATTGACAAGTAAAACTGTAAGATATTTAAAGTGTATAACATGGTGATTTGATACATGTATTATAAAAAGATTCCTGCCATCATATAAATAAAAGTTCTTCATTTTTAAAATTTTTATTTTATATTGGGGTATAGTTGATTTATAATGTTTTGTTAGTTTCAGGTGTGCAGCAAAGTGGTTCAGTTATACATACACATATATACAATCATTTTTAGATTCTTTTCCCATATAGGTTTTATGGAATATTAAGTGGAATTCCCTGTGCTATATGTAGGTCTTTGTTGATTATCTATTTTATATATTGCTGCAAATAGCATTGTTTCATTCAGTTTTATGGCTAAGTAATATTCCATTGTATTTATGTACCACATCTTCTTTATCCATTCATCTCTCAATGGACATTTAAGTTGCTTCCATGTCCTTACCCATTGTAAATAATGCTGTGATGAACATTGCATGGATCTTTTTGAATTATGGTTTTCTCCAGATATATGTCCAGGTGTGGGATTGCTGGATTAAATGGTGGCTCTATTTTTAACTTGTTAAGGAACCTCCATACTGGTCTCCGTGGTGACTGTACCAATTTACATTCCCACCAAGAGAGTAAGAGGGTCCTCTTTTCTCTGTGACCTCTTCAGCATTTATTATTTGTACAATTTTTGATGGTGGCTGTTCTGACTGATGTGAGGTGATTCCTCATTGGAGTTTTGATTTGCATTTCTCTAGCAATTAGTGGTGCTGAGAATCTTTTCATCTGCCTTTATCCACCTGTATGTCTTCTTTGGAGAAATATCTGTTTAGGTCTTCTGCCCATTTTATTTTTATTGGGTTTTTTGTTTTTTGATAATGAGATGTATGTATATTTTAGAAATTAATCCCACCAGTACATCATTTGCAAATATTTTCTCCTATTTCATATGATATCTTTCTGTTTTGTTTAAGGTTTCCTTTGCTGTGCAAAAATTTATGAGTTCAATCAGGTACCATTTGTTTATTTTTGCTTTTATTCCATTACTCCAGGAAGCACATTCTAAAAGCTATTGCTGTGATTTATGTCAATTAGTGTTCTATGTTTTCCTCTAGGAGCTTTATAGTATCCAGTTTTACATTTAGGTCTTTATTTTGAATTTATTTTTGTATATAGTATTAGTTCAGTTTAGTCACAGTCGGGTCCAACTCTTTGCAACCCCATGGACTGCAGCGCACCAAGCTTCCCTGTTCGTCCTCAAATCCTGGAGATTACTCAAACTTATGTCCATCAAGTTTGTGATGCCATCCAACCATCTCCTCCTCTGTCATCCCCTTCTCCTCCTGCCTTCGATCTTTCCCAGCATCAGTGTCTTTTCAAATGAGTCAGTTTTTCACATCAGGTGGCCAAAGTATTAGAGTTTCAACTTCAGCATCATCCTTCAAATGAATATTCAGAACTGATTTCCCTTAGGATTAACTGGTTTAAACTCCTTGCAGTCCAAGAGACTCTGAAGAGTCTTCTCCAACAGGACAGTTCAAAAGCATCAATTCTTCAGAACTCAGCTTTCTTTATAATACATCTCTCACATCCATACATGAATAATGGAAAAACAATAGCTTTGACTAGATGGACTGTGGTCGGCAAAGTAATGTCCCTGCTTCTTAAATGCTGTCTAGGTTGGTCATAGCTTTTCTGCTAAGCACCAGGAGTCTTTTAATTTCATGGCTGCAGTCACCACCCACAGTGGTTTTGGAGCCCCAAAAAGTAAAGTGTCTCACTGTTTCCATTGTTTCCCCATCTATTTGCCATGAGATGATGGGACCAGAGGACATGATCTTAGTTTTCTGAATGTTGAGCTTTAAGACAAGCTTTCCACTCTCCTCTTTCACTTTCATCAAGAGGCTGTTTAGTTTTTCTTTGCTTTCTGCCATAAGGGTGGTGTCATCTGTGCATCTGAGGTTATTGATATTTCTCCCAGCAATCTTGATTCCAGCTTGTGCTTCTTCCAGCCCAGCGTTTCTCATGATGTACTGTGCATAGAAGTTAAATAGGCAGGGTGACAATAGGTAGCCTTGATGTACTCCTTTTCTGATTTGAAACCAGTCTGCTGTTCCATGTCCAGTTCTAACTGTTGCTTCCTGACATGCATACAGATTTCTCAGGAGGCAGGTCAGGTAGTCTGTTATTCCCATCTCTTGAAGAATTTTCCACAGTTTGTGGTGATCCACACAGCCAAAGGCTTTGGTATAGTCAATAAAGCAGAAGTAGATGTCTTTCTGGAACTCTGTTGCTTTTTCGATTATCCAGTGGATGTTGGCAACTTGATTTCTTGTTCCTCTGCTTCTTGTAAATCCAGCTTGAATATCTGGAAGTTCACAGTTCACGTACTGTTAAAGCCTGGCTTGGAGAATTTTGAGCATTACTTTGCTAGCATGTGAGATGAGTGCGATTGTGCGGTAGTTTGAACATTCTTTGGCATTGCCTTTCTTTGGGATTTGAATGAAAACTGACCTTTTCCAGTCCTTTCGCCACTGCTGAGTTTTCTAAATTTGCTGACATATTGAGTACAGCACTTTCACAGCATCATCCTTTAAGATTTGAAATAGCTCAACTGGAATTCCATCCCCTCCGCTAGTTTAGTTTGTAGTGATGCTTCCTGAGGCCTACTTGACTTCACACTCCAGGATGTCTGGCTCTAGGTGATCACATCATTCTGGTTATCTCGGTCATGAAGATCTTTTTTGCACAGTTCTTCTGTATTCTTGCCACCTCTTCTTAATATCTTCTGCTTCTGTTAGGTCCATACCATTTCTGTCCTTTATCTTGCCCATCTTTGCATGGAATGTTCCCTTGGTATCCCTGATTTTCTTGAAGAGATCTCTAGTCTTTTCTAGTCTATTGTTTTTCTCTATTTCTTTGCATTGATCACTGAGGAGAATTTCTTATCTCTCCTTGCTATTCTTTGGAACTCTGCATTCAATTGGGTGTATCTTTCCTTTTCTCCTTTGCCTTTGGCTTCTCTTCTTGTCTCAGCTATTTGTAAGGCCTCCTCAAAAAACCATTTTGCCTTTTCACATTTCTTTTTCCTGGGGATGGTCTTGATCCCTGCCTCCTATACACTGTCACGAACCTCCATCCATAGTTCTTCAGACACTCTGTCTATCAGATTTAATCCCTTGAATCTATTTGTCACGTCCACAAACCATAAGGGATTTGATTTAGGTCATACCTGGATGGTCTAGGGTTTTCCCTACTTTCTTCAATTTGAGTCTAAATATGTCAATAAGGAGTTCATGATCTGAGCCACAGTCAGCTCCCAGTCTTGTTTTTGCTACCTGTGTAGAGCTTCTCTATCTCTGGTTGCAAAGAATATAATCAATCTGATTTTAGTATTTACCATCTGGTGATGTCCATGTGTAGAGTCTTCTCTTCTGTTGTTGAAGAGGGTGTTTGCTGTGACCAGTGCATTCTCTTGGCCAAATTCTGTTATAGTATTAGAGAATCTCTAATTTCCTTCTTTTTTACGTAGCTTTTCAGTTTTCCCATCACCACTTACTGAAGAGATTGTCTTTTCTTCATTGTATCTTCTTCCCTCCTTTGTCATAGATTAACTGATCATAAGAGCCTGGGTTTATTTCTGGACTTTCTATCCTGTTGCATTGATCTATGTGTCTGTTTGGGTGCCAGTAGCATGCTCTCTTGATTATTGTAGCTGTGTACAATAGTCTGAAGTTAGCCTGATTCCTCCAGCTGTGTTCTTTTTTCTTTTGTCTATTCAGGGTGTTTTGTGCTTTCATACAAATCTTGACATTGTTTTAGTTCTGTGAAAATGGTATGGTAATTTGATAGATATTGGATTAAATCTGTGATTGCCTTGGGTAGTGTGGCCTTAAAAAAATACTGAGTCTTCCAATCCAAGAATGTGATATCTTTCCATTTGTTTGTATTGTATTCAATACAACTTAATTCATCAGCATCTTATAGTTTTTAGTGTATAGGTCTTTTGCTATCTTAGATAGGTTTATTCCTAAGTATTTTATTCTTTGTAATGGTAAATGAGATTGTTCCCTATGTGTTCTCATTTATGTGAAGAAGATAAGACGTTTAAACAATTATTTAATTATAAGAACATCTGAGTTCAAAAGATCTTTTAAGAAATCCAGAATTTTTATGCTGCTATAGATTACATTTTGTTATTAATTAAAAAAAAACTTTAGTATGTGATATCTTCTCTTCTATCAAGTTAGTGTCATTTTGCAACCTCAGACATCTGAAAAAACAGAGTCTGTGAATTAAATAAATAAAATTTCTCCTTGCCATTATGAGACCAACAATAAAAATAGCTTTAAAAACCCCACAAAGAGTCCAAGGTTGTGAACGTCATGGAAATGAGGATTTTTGTTTTGTACCTGAGGCACACAAGCCTGCCAATAGTGTCTGGCACATACTAGGTGTTCAGTATTTATTAAATGAATAAATCTGGTGGGCTGTTTCAAGTTCTAAAAGGAAATTTATGATTTTGTTGCCTATAATAAAAAGGGTACTAAAGTTGAACCACTCATTCCAAATAGAAAAAAGAAAAAATAGAGCTAAGGAAAGAAGTATAAAAGAAACAAATAAGAGAAAATGAAATAGACTTATCACTAGAAAATGGAAAAATTAGTGATGTTGATTAGAAAAATAAATGGATCCAGGGACATTATACCCTGCCATATTGGAAAAGAACACCAATGAAAGAGGCATAGAGGGTAAAGCTAGTCTGTATTTGGATCTAGAAGCTTCTAGTATACTAATAGAGTGCAACAATAATTAATCCATATGTACCTGTTTGGGTAGAATTTGAGGAGTAGGAAAAGGAAACCAGGAAGTAATATAGTTTTAAAATAGTATGGTAAATCCATTGATTTCAGTGGCACAAAGTATAATTCATGGAATTTTTCTCTGAAAGGTGCAACCAGTCAACAGACTTGATCAGTCTAAGGACCAGGGTCTTCCTTTTTGTACAGTATCCTTCTAAGTATTTTTTTTAATATAGACTTCTATATCTTAAATGTTGGCAAACTTAACAAGCTTAGCATTTCAGAATTTCTCAATTAGGCAAAAGCAGAGGGTTCAGAAAGTTGTATCAATCTTCAAAGAGTAACAAATTAAAAAGCATAAGATCTGAGAAAATTATGATAAATGTGAATATATTATGTATTTTTTGGTGAATTAGGCATTCAATAAATATCTGTTACAGAATGATTTAAGTTTTATGGTATTAAAGTCCTAAGAGATTTAATTATGTGTGGTTTCAGTCAAATGATGTCATTCACATACACGTGTACTCCCTTGAATGTTGTTGCAGTTTCTCCTGTATCTTCATTATTTTGACTATTGTGTTATGAGACTCTGAATCATATTAAATTTTCTAGAGAATACTGAATTGTTTTGTCTTAGCAAGCAATTAGTGTGGTTGTGTTGAAGCTGTGAGTCTTGACCTGCCTTTTGTGGGCTGTGCTTTCAGCATCAGTTTAGTCTTCAGAGTCCACAGTGCTGTTATGGTTGACTTCTGTGCATCACTAGGGGCCAATCTGGAACCTGGAGAGTGGTTCTTACTGTAAATTCTTGAAGCATTTGCTGTGCTTACTCTGATCAGTTCTATACACATTAAGTATGGGAATTAACCTCTGGTGGCTCAGATGGTAAGAATTTGCCCGCAATGCAGGAGACCCGGGTTTGATCTCCGTGTGAGGTCGGGAAGATCCCCTGGAGAAGGACATGGCAATCCACTCCAGAATTCTTTCCTGGAGAATTCCATGGACAAGGGAGCCAGGCAGGCTACAGTCCATGGTGTCACAAAGAGTCGGGCATGACTAAGCGACTAACACTTTCACTTTCATGGGAATTAGCTGAGCAATTCATATCAGATTTAAAGAATTCCTTTTCCTAGTTTCCTCATATCTGTGAATTGTCTCTCATCATCTTTGGATCCTTGAGTCCTCTTTTCCTGATATTGTGGCATTTATGGGCTGTCACAGCTCTACTAGAAATCAGAAAATTAAAAATGACCCTCACTGGTTATCTTAGTCGGGGCTGGCTAGATAACGTGCAGGACCCAGTGAAAAATGCAGATGTGAAGCCCTTTGTTCAAAAATTCTCAGGATCTAAAGATGATGACAGTGATTAAAACTAGTGTGGGACCTTCTGAGCATAGTGTCCTGTGCCACTTCATTGAGTGTACACTCATAGCTCAACTGAAAATCAGAGTCCAGCCAGGGAAAGTGGCATAAGAAGCACACCACCATATAAGTTCAGCATGAATTCAATATTTGATATAAGCACAACAACATTCATGTATATTTAGTAGCAAAAGAAAAACTTGCCTGTCATATAATGTGTACATATATTTTTGTAAATATATTAGATCCTCATCATTTGTGGAGTCCACACTTATGAATTTGCCTATTCACTAAAATTTATTTATTAACTCCAAAATCAATATCCCAAGATGGTGCTTCTGCAGTCATTTGTGGATGAGTGCAGAGTGGCAAAAAACTTGAACGGCTCAGCAGATGTCAAACAAGACCACTCTGCTCTCTTTTTTTGGCTCTCATACTTTAAATGTGTCCTTTTGCAGTCTATTTCGTGCTACATTTTTGCTTTTTATTTATTTATTTTTTTGCCTTTTTTTGGTGATTTCACTGTTTAAAATGGCCACCAAGCCTAGGGCTGAAGTGCTATCTGGTGTTCCTAAGTGTGATGTGCCTTACCGAGAAAACGTGTGTATTACATGTTTCTTTAAGAGTGAGTTATAGTGCTACAGCTGTGAGCTCAACGTTAATGAACCAACAATATACATTAAATGAGGTGTCTTTAAACAAAAATACTCATAACAATAGGTTGTGTTTTCGTCAATTAAGGAAAATGTTGTGACTAGAGGCTTCTAGAAACTTAACTCTGCATTTCCCCTAAGAGCAAACATTCATTATTTGCCAGTTCAGCATTCACTGGGGCTTTATAGACTCTAACAGTGAATAACAAAAACCAACTCTACATGTATAATGTATCAATAGGTATCCAGCTATAGAATCTTAAACAGAATGTGTATAGGGTACTAAAAATAAATTCCAGGAGGTCTTCTTTCCTACCAAAGGGGATAAAGTACCAACAGTACTCATTACTTAAATTGTACTTGATATCTTATATACATTATGTAGCTTTACCTTACATTATATTTATTATCTCGTTGTTGTTTTGTCACTAAGTCTGACTTTTTTGTGACCCCATGAATTGTAGCCCACCAGGCTCCTCTGTCCATGGGATTTCCCAGGCAAGAAGACTGGAGTTGGTTGTCATTCCCTTCTCCAGGGGACCTTCCTGACCCAGGGATAGAACCTGTATCACCTGTGTTGGCGGGCTGATTCCTTACCAGTGAGCCACCAGTGTTAAATCCTTACAAAATCATTAAGATAGAAGAATTGCAATTTATGTTTTGTAGCTGAAGAAAAAGATCCAAACTATCACTCCTCTTAAATTATATAGCTAGCCACTGTCTAAGCCAAGAGCTGAACTCTTGGGTCATGAATCATGTCTCTAGAGTGTACACAGAGTACATGGCCATTCGACTCATTCCCTTGGACATATCCTTGTCATTCCCATAAACACAAATACTATGATAATTCTGTACAGTAGGCTAATGGGAAAATGGTAATGAGCTAAATGGGACCAGGATCAACAGATAATCCAACTGGAGGTCTAAATTCATCCCGTGTATAAGGGAAGCTGTGAAGTCACATTTATGACTGGTTGGAAATCACTTGCATGTTTAATTGAGGCTGACTGTTGAGAGATGTAGGTCAGTAGCCATCTCTTATGGGCCTGAATTGTGGCTTCAGGGAGATCTGTTTGAACATGATATTGTTGCAGGAAGGGGGACCCCTTCCAGGGCCTGAAACTGGGCCCTTGTCTAACACTCAGAAATGAATTGCCCAAGGAGACACATGTGCTGACAAAGCAAGAGATTTTATTGGGAAAGGGCACCCAGGTGGAGAGCAGTAGGGTAAGGGAACCCAGGAGAACAGCTCTGCCACGTGGCTTGCAGTCTCCGGTTTTATGGTGATGGGATTAGTTTCCAGGTGGTCTTTGGCCAATCATTCTAATTCAGAGTCTTTCCTGGTGGTGCACAGATCGTTCGGCCAAGATGGATGCTAGCGAGAGGGATTCTGGGAAGTGGATGGACACGCGGTGTCTCCTTTTGACCTTTCCCGAACTCTTCCAGTTGGTGGTGGTTGGTGGCTTATTAGTTCCGTGTTCCTTAGCAGGACCTCCTGTCGTAAAACAACTCATGCAAATAGTTACTATGGTGCCTGGCCAGGGTGGGTGGTTTCTATCAGTGGGCTTCCCCTAACAATATGATTCAGTAGCGAGATATTTGAAGAACAGAGTTTTCCTTCATCTCCCATAATAAGGTACATGACAAAGGTGAGCAGAACCATTACTTGAAATTGTGTTGAGGGTTAGCTCATATGACAATCAAGAAATCATAACAGAAAACTGTCATACAGTAAGGTTTGGGAGGAAGATAGATGACTGGTGAATATGTATGAAGGCAACTATTTCAGATGCTCTGTGAACCAAGGCGATTCCAATTGTATCTACTAAATAAAATAAGTAGATATCTACACTCACAGGCCCTGTCAGGATTTGTATAAAATGTACGACAAGGCTGAGCCTGTGTGTTCAAAGTCTTTGATACCCATAAATAGAAAGGACACAAATGAAATGCCCCTTGAGCCATGAACTGTCCTGAAATATAAGGTCCAGATTTTGTGAGGTATGTAAAAAGCAACATTACTAATTACCAGTAATGGGTAAATTAAGGGGAAAAAATCAATTGTGAATGACTAATCAAATAGAATATCTTATTGCTAATTTCCTCCACTGTTCTACTGTCCATATGACTCATGTGACATTTATAAAGCAGAACTAGATTTCCTTAAAAAAAAATCCTGAAAAATTAAAGAATGCTTTCAAAATGAAAAATATGTAGATAATGAAAATAATTGTTTTCTGCTTCTCTGAGTAGAGAATAGAACTGAGTGGGTGTAATGTGCTACCGTCTTTCTCTCTGCTAGGGGTTGTTGGAGCCACCCTGGCATTCATTCCAGACTCTGGCCCTAGACTTGAGGCCCCTCACAGCTATGTTCAGTTTCCCTCACTCCAGAATCACCTGTAATGTGGCAACTTTTCATGTGCAAAAGTGAAATTAATAAACTTACTCTTTGTTTGGGGGTTTTCAAAACAAAAACATACATTAGAGAGAGAGAGAGAGTAGGTGAACTCTCAGCTGCCAAGATAGCACAGATGGGCTCAGGAACAGAGAATGATGTGGATCGGCAGGACCAGAGCAAGCTGTGGGAAGTTTGGGCAGAAGGTCTGAGGCATAAAACAGTAAAGGACTGCTGAATACTCCATGGTAGATGTGCTTGTCCCTTGCCCATATGCCCTTGATAAAAAGACATTTTGATCTCTAAGGTTGACTTGAAAAATTATACAACTTAATCTAGTTTTGAAAAATAACCCTGGTACACAAACAATGGCTCAGTGTTAAAACATGTTTACTAAAATACCAAAGGGTTTTTATATTTCATTACATTGCCTATCCTATGTATCTGATACCCTCAGTTAATTGAATATATCTTAATTCATTTAAAATGCATGGACCTACTAAGTCCTTCATTACACAAGAATACCTCCTTTCAGAAGAGAGGCACAAAAAAGACTTAACCTGTTTGCTTGTTTTATTTTTTTCTTTTTCCCACCGCTACCTATTCTCAAACTGCAATTTACTCTTCTTTCCATTTCTTTAATTTTCTCTTCTTTCTGCAGCCTTTCTCTCTTATTTTTACTCATTTTCCTATCCTCAGCTCACTACTCTTTATATGGCTGCCTTGGGACTCCAGTAATTTTAGCTAGTTAGTGAAATCACTGACCAGCCTTTGGTCTCAATAGGCTAGATATACAAACAGACAATAGCCAGAAGATATATAAAAACAGAACTCTGACCCACAACCTGCTGCAACTAGTCCAGAAAGCTAAACCATATTTTCTGTAGCAGTTGGCCCCAGATGATCAGAACTTTATTAATAACTCTGTGCCAGCTTAGAAATTAGAACCCCCTGGAGAAAGCCTAATATGTACCCCTAACCCATCATGTAGGATGTCCTACGTCTTGTTAGCCTGCCTCCAGCTTCCCCACACCATCAGCATCCAAAAAAACCCTTCCATTTTCTTCACCCTAAACCTTTCCCATTCTGCCTGTCTTTGAGTCTCTACTAAGACACAAGTGACTGTAACGGACTCCCTTGCTAGAGGAAGTCCTGAATATCTAGTCTTTGCTTGTTCTCATTTGGGTGAATTTCACTTATTCCCACAGTTCTTTCATTCTATGAAATTGCCAATTACAGAAATTCTTTGACTAAATACCATGGCTGTCACTCCTCTGGAGGCATCAGTTCTCTCTAGCTCCTTTTCTTCAATTTCCCTACTTTACCCAAGTGCAATCTACCTTTATGAGGCTTTAGAAATGATCTCCTTTTTTAACCACACTTTTTATTTGACTGGCAAATGGTGAAATAGTATTTAAATTGAATGTGCATCAATTCTGGTTCTGAAAAAAAATAAAATAGTAAATTTGTTTCCATAAGTATGATGGGACATCTAATTATCTTTATTTTATCTATCAATGAACATATTCTGAAAAGTCATTTGGTCTTGTGCCAAGTAGAAACTATTAAAATATAATGGGCTTTTTGTCTAAAACTGTTATATAACGCTTGAGAGTTTTCTAATCGTTTGATGCTTTCCATTCTATTCATGCTTTTGTTGCAGTAAAATGTAAAAGAAAATAACCTTGTGTGTGCATATTAGAATTTCAACAGGTAAGGGTTTCCATGGATACTTTTATGTAGCCAGAGAGCTTGAGTGTGGAAAGAAGCATTCATTTCTCATTCTAAGAGATTTTCTTCTGATAAAAAACTCCTGCCAATCATTTTGTATGTCTTGACTTTCTAAAAGAATAAAATAATATATATCATGAGTGTTATGTTGTAAGATATGAGATAGGTCTATCTTAATAACCTTTTCAGTCATCTGGCCTATTCGAGAAGTGCCTTGTCATTTTGTTAAAGCTTGAAAAATCTATGAAGATTCTGCAAGCAACTTTTAATGAGTTTTAAGTATGGCCTTCTAGACTTGTATAAAGCATTTTCTTCTTTTTTTGTTATCATTTAAGGCAGTTTAAACTACCCATTACCAATGCTAAAATTAAGGTTTATCTTTTACTTAAAATAGCTTTTGGAACAGTTTAATCTTCAGTTTTATCTTGACTTGAACATTCTCAAGAGTCTTTGATTGAATCTCACTTCCTGACATCCACCCAAATGAAATTTTTTCCAGCTTTTCTATCTTTTTGAGAAACATCAAAAAAGATGCACAATTTCAGATCATAAAATTACTAGGTTAAATTTTAAGCTATATAGGTATGATGAGCTTGATGAGGTTCTGTGACATTTGAATGAGTGAAATCATTTTAAACAACATGTTTTTAATATAACATCATTTTGCACTGACACGAGCCTAGCAGTTGCAAATTGTAGTCACATCCATAACACTGTTTTAAACAATCTGAAAAATGATTTTATTCTGATTTAAGAGTTGACTCTCAAATATCTTCTGTTTTTACTAGTTAACATGGGCTCTGGGCTCCCTGGTGACTCAGACGGTAAAGAATCTGCCTGCAGGAGACCTGGGTTCGATGCCTGGGCAAGAAAGATCCCCAAGAGAAGGGAATGGCAACCCACTCCAGTATTCTTGCCTGGAGAATTTCATGGCAGAGGAGTGTGGCGGGCTACAGAATATGGGGTTGCCAAGAGTTGGATAAGACTGAGCGACTAGCAATTTCACTTTCAGCTTGGGCTCTGGATAGCATCAAAGTGTAAATTATGATCCAAATGGTAAAAATAAGATAAAATCAAAACACCCTCAACCACCAAACTGCTCAAAGCTATGTTTTGATGACAAAAATTTCATAATTTATTTTTGTGGTCCTTTAATGGACTGGAACTTGGGGGTACAGAGTCGACCGATAAGAAAGAGAAAGAAGGAAGAAAAGAGGCTGAGCCTCCTGAAGGGGACAGAGAGAGAGAGAGAGAGGGAGAGAGGGTGAGAGAGAGAGAGAGAGAGAGAGAGACATGGGGACCAGTGCTCTGATGGAACAAAGGCATTTATTTAACATATTGTGGGCATATATATACTCTCCTACAAGATAGCCCTTTTTAGCAGAAACAGGTATCAAAAATCTAACAAGTCATCCAGAAAGCCAGAGGCTAGAATCATTCTCAATAGAGGGGGTCGTAAAAGTTACTTTACATATAGGAAGGGAAGAGTTGTAAATGGCTGCTGTTCACCATATGGAATTTCCATACGAATGAGATACATGAATTTCTATTATTCCCGAAAGCCAGCTTGCCAGCTCTCTAGCACCTGTATTCAGGTGCTGTTAAGGAACATAGAATTCATGCAAGACTGAAAACAGCACACAGGAAACCTCCTGTTAAATGTATCCTGACAACTTATGATTTCAAATCCACAGATGCAAATGCTTTTCCATTTGAGAACAATATTGCCATGGCACATTATACTACTAGGATAAATGGTGTCAAAAATATGAGTTAAATAATTTTGGAGGAAACAGAAGTGCAAACTATATTTAGCACTAACATTGGGCTTGGCTTTGACTTAAGATGACATTAAAGAAATAGAGCATGATTATATTTCAATTCATAACTTCTGTATAATGACAACAAAAAATGGTATTTTATTTGCAGTGCATGACAAATGATTAAGAGGTAAAGATCCTTAGTCATGAATGAGCTCTTAGAAATCAATAACAAAACACTAATATTCCGGGGGGGGGGGACACAGATAAATATGAAATCAAAAAACTCACTGGCCAAGATTAAGCATATATGAAGATGACTGAGCTGAACAATAACTGAAGGAAAGCAAAATCTTTGTAATATCACATTGTCAAAGATCAAAAACCTAATGTTTGTACAGTTTTAGAAAACAGATTTCAAACACTGGAAGACAAAGTTGATGAGGACTATCTCTTCAGTTGTGGGTAAATCTACAGTTTTGACTCAAAATATAAATTTTGAATATCCTCCCAAAATCCTAGCACCATATGGTACTAGTGGTAAATAACTCGCCTGCCACTGCAGGAGACATAAGAGATACGAGTTCGATCCCTAAGTCAGGAAGATCCCCTGAAGGAGGGCATGGCAACCTACTCCAGTATTCTTGCCTGAAGAATCCCCATGGACAGAAGAGCCTGGCAGGCTATAGTCCATGGAGTTGCAAAGAGTTGGACATGACTGAGTGACTAAGCATGCACAGTCCTAGCAGTTTCAATTCACTGAAATTATTTCAACAAATTAATTGAGCATATTTAAAATAACTATTTAAATATTTATATAAATACATTTACTACACAGAAAATCTGTTGTTAATATATGGGCCCCTAAAAAACTACTTGCATATTAATTTATCAACATACCCAAAAACAATGTGTACAAAGCTCCATTGATAGTAGATAATATTGGGAGGCAGAATTAGGAGAGAAAAGGGCATTTAAGAAGTAAAAAAATATTATACATCACAGATTTTTATGTCCTTTGAAATCTTGAAAAAGATTATTTTTTTGTGAATCAGTTTTACATTTACCTGTGATAAGTGAACATCAGTATATGCAATTAATACTTAGGAAAGCATTGAAATGAAGCCTTACAGTTAAACCATCCTGAGTTTCTCTGTGTAATAACATCTCCACCATTCAAGGTTCTGAGATACAGTCCAATGGCAACAATGAATAGTCAATACGCTTCACTATAGCTGTCTCCAATGCCACCCTTTAGATCACTTTCAAACATTAGCCTTCTCGGTCCACTCTTTCTGATCTACAGTGTTTCCACTGCAACACCTGAAAGACAAGTCCCACATATTTGGGAAGATGGTGGCAGAAGAAATAGCATCAATTTACTATTTAGTATCACAATCATATCACCAAGGGATACCCCTGAAACAAAAGATGGGCATGAAAAAGTCTTAAGTCAGATATATGGCAACAAGGAGGTATCATTTATTGAGATAAAAAAACAAAGTTGGCAAAAGTATCTTCAGTTCAGTTCAGTTGCTCAGTCGTGTCTGACTCTTTGCGACCCCAAGGACTTTAGCACGCCAGGCCTCCCTGTCCCTCACCAACTGCTAGAGTTTACTCAAACTCATGTCCATTGAGTCGGTGATAACATCCAACCATCTCATCCTCTGTTGTCCCCTTCTCCACCCACCTTCAATCTTTCCCAGCATCAGGGTCTTTTCCAATGAGTCAGTTCTTCACATCAAGTGGCCAAAGTAATGGAATTTCAGCTTCAGCATCAGTCCTTCCAATGAATATTCAGGACTGGTTTCCTTTAGGATGGACTGGTTGGATTTCCTTGTGGTCCAAGGGACTCTCAAGAGTCTTCTCCAACAACACAGTTCAAAAGCATCAGTTCTTCAGAACTCAGCTTTCTTTCACAACTCTCATATCCATACATGACTACTGGGAAAACCATAGCTTTGACTAGGCGGACCTTTGTTGGCAAAGTAACGTCTCTACCTTTTAATATGCTGTCTAGGTTGATCATAACTTTTCTTCCAAAGAGTAAGCGTCTTTTAATTTCATGGCTACAGTCACCATCCGCAGTGATTTTGGAGCCCAAAAAAATAAAGTCTGAACTGTTTCCATTGCTTTCACATCTATTTGCCATGAAATGATGGGACCGGATGCCATGATCTTCATTTTCTGAATGTTGAGTTTTAAGGCAACTTTTTCACTCTCCTCTTTCACTTTCATCAAGAGGCTCTTTAGTTCTTCACTTTCTGCCATAAGAGTGGTGTCATCTGTATATCTGAAGTTATTGATATTTCTCCCAGCAATCTTGATTCCAATTTGTGCTTCATCCAGCTCAACATTTCTCATGATATACTCTGCATATAAGTTAAATAAGCAGGGTGACAATATACACAATTGACGTACTCCTTTCCCACCTCTGAACCAGTCTGTTGTTCCATGTCCAGTTCTAACTGTTGTTTCCTGACCTGCATTCAGGTTTCTCAGGAGGCAGGTCAGGTGGTCTGGTATTCCCATCTTTTGAAGAATTTTCCACAGTTTGTTGTGATCAACACAAAGGCTTTGGCATAGTCAATAAATTAGAAGTAGATATCTTTCTGGAATTTTCTTGCTTTTTTGATGATCCAACGGATGTTCACAATTTGATCTCTGGTTCCTCTTCCTTTTCTAAATCCAGCTTGAACATCTGGAAGTTCACGGTTCATGTATTGTTGAAGCCTGGCTTGGAGAATTTTGACCATTAATTTGCTAGCATGTGAAATGAGTGCAATTGTGTGGTAGTTTGAGCATTCTTTGGCGTTGCCTTTCTTTGTATTTGGAATGAATACTGACCTTTTCCAGTCCTGTGGCCACTGCTGAGTTTTCCAAATTTGCTGGCATATCGAGTGCAGCACTTTCACAGCATCATCTTTGAGGATTTGAAATAGCTCAACTGGAATTCCATCACCTCCACTTTCTTTGTTCTTGAAACTATCATTTTCTTTGGTTCACAGTTAAGTATAAACTGACTCCATAGAAAGAGGAACATTCCTAATGATGTCAACTAGCCTCAGGCTTTCTACAACTATGGCTTTCTTTCATCATGCTGACTTCAAATTCCATCTTCTCCCTTCTTCTTTCCTTTATAATTCAATATTCTTTGTTTCACTATGTAAAACTCTCTGCCACACTAGTTTTTCAATCACACACTCTTTGTAATCTCTCAAAAACTATTCATAATGACCACTGGGAATACAAAATCAGATGCAACAATCCAACACTCTCAGATCGTTGATAGGCAAGGATGAAGATAGGCAAGAATTGGTTGTATTTTTCAAGATGAGATCTTAATGATTATCAAGGATGTTGTTTTTAGATGATTCCTTGGAACATGATTCATTATAATATTGTACACTGCTAGAAGAGGGCCTCCATTTAAAAGCTACCCTACATAATTGTATTTCATAACATGTATTCAGTATGTGAATAACACTGTACACAGATTATTGCATTACTTCTGTTCAACATTGCACTGGTAAACTTATAGCCTGAGACATCATAAAGTTACTTTTTGTTGATTTTTATTAATAATAAATAATATTCTAGTTTTGTATCTTTTTCCTCTATTACATCATTGGAGAGTGGTAATTTCCAAAGATAATCATAAATCACTGTAACTTTACACTCTTCCTTAACAACTTACCCATTATAATGGCTTTAATCACGATATGTTCACCTCAAAAATTTACATCCCCCTCTCACACTTCTTAGTCACCATTTTCTACCCTGAGTTTTTTCCTGAATTTCTGCTGAAAGTATTGACTACTTGCTTGAGAGTTCTGTCTAGATAGGCATTTGGAACCAAGTATATTTCACACTGAACTTAGTAATTTCCTTCAAAATATACTTCTCCTTCAAGACAGAGACCTTAGCATAATGCTGGTCTATGACTTCTACCTTACTACTCACTTCTAGTGAGACTTTATTTTTCTGGGCTCCAAAATCACTGCAGATGGTGACTGCAGCCATAAAATTAAGACACTTGCTCCTTGGAAGAAAAGTTATGATCAACCTAGATAGCATATTAAAAGGCAGAGACATTACTTTACCAACAAAGGTCCGTCTAGTCAAAGCTATGGTTTTTCCAGTAGTCATGTATGGATGTGAGTGTTGGACTATAAGGAAAGCTGAGCACCAAAGAATTGATGCTTCTGAACTGTGTTGTTGGAGAAGACTCTTGAGAGTCCCTTGAACAACAAGGAGATCCAACCAGTCCATCCTAAAGAAAATCAGTCCTGAACAGTCATTGGAAGGACTGATGCTGAAGCTGAAACTCCAATACTTTGCCCACCTGATGTGAAGAACTGACTCATTGGAAAAGACCCTGATGCTGGGAAAGATTGAGGCAGGAGGAGAAGGGGATGACAGAGGATGAGATGGTTCAATGGCATCACCGACTCAATGGACATGAGTTTGAGTAAACTCCAGGAGTTGGTGATGAACAGGGAGGCTTGGCATGCTGCAGTCCATGGGGGTCACAAACAGTCAGACTCGACTGAGTGACTGAACTGAACTAACTTCTAACAAGTACCAAAGTCCTCTGAGCTCTATATTCCAAGGCCCTCTCAAACCTGCCCTTCCTTTACAATCCCATTGCCTGCCACTGCCTTAATTCAATACTCATCATCTTTTTCCTGATTTGCTTATGTAGCTCCTGATGTGTTTCCTAGACTTCAGTTTTGCCTTCAAGATGCATTCATTGCAGCCAGAATAATACTCCTGTAGCACAAACCTAATCAAGCTAGTTGGTAATTTTTTTTCCTTTAAAATTATTTACTTTTTATAGAACAAAGATCAAACTCCTTAAAATGTTGTATGGAGTCCCTTATGGTCTGGTCATGGTGATGCCATCCTTTGAAGTTTAATCTCCAGAAATTTCCTTCCATATATAAAATGCTCTCTGGCCTGCCTTACTCCTTGACACTTTGTTCTTTCATGTTTACAAACCTTAGCACTTTCCATTCCTTCTGCCTCGCATGTCCTTCCAACCACCTCACTCTCAGCTTATTCCATGGCTCTCACCCATCAGACTCCTCCTGATGATATGAAGCACCCTTAGCACTACATTTTCTGTGAAGAACACAGAATCCACTGCATTTTCTCCCCAACTCCCAACAGGGTCAGAAATCCTTTACTGTGCACTTCAGTATCTGTCACACATTCCTCCAGTGTCATGATGGATTACGAGTATTTACTGATATGTCAGTTTCTCCACACAAAACTCAGATCATTTGCAGAAGATATCACTAGAATCAAAGTCACGAGAATTGAGCATGAGGACAAGTTTTGTCAGTCCTTCATTGTATAACTTCAGAGCTGTCAGTTTTAAGTTATAAAATGAGGGTCCTGAATCGGATGACACCTAAAGTCCCTCCCAATCTTAATGTTCTATAATTATTTCCAAGTAGCATCCATAATATGTATATGGAATTGTATATTTTTAAAAAGATATTTCTAGAACTCCAACTATATGCCTAGGATTGTGCCACATTTTGAAATATATTCTATGTTTGCCTTCTCGATAGAATTAGGCCAATTTAGAGGTACCTTTCTAGATTTAAGCAAACAAAATAGTAAAATGTAGGAGAAAAATACTCAGTACATTACAAGTAATATATGTTTTAATAACTGTAAATGTAACAAACTATTTCATATGGTATAAGTCAAAAAGTCAATATATTTGCTCAAATGCTTTCATCAGTTGTGAAAATATGTTTCAGAAATCCATGAGTTTTGATAAGACAAGTCTGTTGATACAGTTTTTATTTCTCATGGCAAGATGTCTAAGGAAATACAATTAAGTTCAAGGTGAAAGCATGTCTTTTCAGATTTTCACAAAGTCCAAAGAGTGTGTGTGTGTGTGTGTGTGTGTGTGTGTGTGTAGGTAGGCCCTAGTGTTCCATAGCTATGTATCCCACTTATTTGGCTTTTCTCAATAATTTATTTGACAAGCACATCTTACCACTACTTTCTGCACAATACCGTGTTGGCACCATGGATATAAAGGGTCACACGAGGAATCCAAACCCAGCCAAAAGTACATGCAGGTCCTGGACAAAGTCAACCCATGAAGGTTCTCTTCCCACTCCTACTCCTGGTTCTTCCTAGCATCAAGGAGAAAACTCACTGTGATAACAATATTATTCAGTACATTGCATTTCCATTTGCCAAGTACTTTAACCTAGTATCAACTCAATAATCAATGATAATAATAATTTAGCATCAATTCTTCCATGATAACTTCTTTAGAACTTCATCAGCTTCAATAAAATTACTAATCTTTCACTTGTTGTGCTTACCTCTAGTAAAGCAGCCATCATATGTGTAGGTATTGTCATTTTCCTTGTTTCACAGAGGAGGAAAGTAGGAGACAGAAATGGTACATAAGCTGTGTAAGTTCACAGAGCTAGGAAGTGGTACCATTGGAATTTAAGCCCAGGGAATCTAACTCTAAGTGAATGCTGCTAAATGCCACATTATAGTTTTATCCTGGGGGAATTAGAACAAAGAAATTTCAAAACAAACAAAAAAAGGACACATGCAGCTTTCAAGGAGATTTGGAGTCTATAAAGAGAGAAAGCTTTGGTCTTGAAGATGCTGAGATTTATGGGCCAATTAGATGCACGCGGTTGAGCCTCAGGTCTTTTTAGTACCAGCCAATCAACCTGCTTCCTCTTTTCCAAGCCATCGCCTGGCACGGAGAGCTCCAGGCATCTGAGATCCTGAAAATGGATCTGTCCCTCTGCTGAGATTTGTTCCAGCCCAGAAATAGCTCTTCCCTTGTGGGCGGAATGTAAAGAACTCTTAACAAACCGTGGATAGTTGCCCTGGGGGAGAACACCATCCAGTAGAGAAAACCAAGAGAAATGTGAATGGAAATTAAAGCATAATAAGGACTTAAATACCAGTGCAGTTAAGAGCCAGTGAATGCCACGGTGGACAAAAAGCAATGCTTTGTTCCACTGTTCAGAGAAGGAGAAATCACTTTGCAGTTGTGCTGTCTCGAAGGAAATAGAGCCTTGGGCTCAACCTGGAAAATCTGGTGGTTTCACTAACTGTGGGCGTGGAAAGGGGGTATTCTTGGAGAAAGAAACAGAGTAAAATTGTGGCATGAGAAATGTGCACTGCATTCTCAAATGAGGATCTTGAAATGTCACTATTGGAAAAGCCGGTTGGATTGCAGTGTGGGGGAAGAGTTAGGAATAGCTCAAGACCAGGTGCAGATTTGGAAATGAAATGATAGAGCTCTTCATGATCCCTAACTTGTAAAGCTAATTAAAACAAGTTCTCACTATCCAGGCTTTTAAATAGAAGCCTATAATGGATGCAGCATTCAGAACAGGGAACACATGGTAGCCCGATCCTATTATGGATCCGAGTTAAGGGATTCCTGCTTATTTGTCCTCCTGGTGTCAGAACTTGTAGATGCTTATAACTGAGTCACTGTTAGAAAGATTTCCACCACCAGCAGTTACCTGAAGATGAATTTAGGCCCCCATAGTCTGGAGAATGCCTAGGAAAGCAGTGATATATATTTTGTATATTTTTCTTTAATCGAAAAAGAAGAATAGCTAGCACCTTTAAGTGTTTGCTTCCATTAAAACAAACCAACCACACATTTCTAAAAGGATATTTTGTGCATTGAAACAAGAGAAGACACACACAAAATGTTCTTAATTGCTCTGAATTCCACCACGAAAAAGATCTCCATTATAAACATAACTATATGTGGTCTTTCTTTTCTTGAACTGATTGATTTGTCTCTTTATTTATTTATAATTTGTAGCAAATGTGTGAAGTTGCCATGTCACTATTTTTCTTTTCCTCATACTTGAAGGACCGTGTCCAGACTTTTTATTTGTCTGACACTGTGCAGCAGTGACTTAACTAAATTCTCACTATTCTCATTGATTCATAGTCTCTCTCTCACTCTCTCATTTTCCCTCTGTGGTACAGTGTGAGAATCAGGGTGTGTTCATTTCTGCATTCAGTAGACTTTCCCTAAGGCTAAGATTAGAGGATACCTGGGTTCTTTCTTCTGAGATTTGATTCATTGTCCTAGACGAGGGTTTTGTAGGTCTGGTTGGGGCTGCACTCCATTTCCTTTAGGAGGTAAGGGTGGAAGGAAAGAGTACCATTATACTTTGAATCAATTTCCAAGTTCAGAATGCAGCTGGGGGAATTTTATTTCTGAGAGCATCAGCTTCCTTTTTTTTATTTTCCTCATTTTACCTGTAATATCTTGTAGCAATTTCTACCGTGGCCCTATTCAAGCAAAGATAGTTAATTATAGTTTGCTTTTCTGAATATCCGGGAATACAGTGAGAATATCAGGATTTAGTGAATGCACCATACTGACTTCTGAATTTGAAAGCACTTTGAATCTTACATGTGCTGGCTTTCTTCTCTAAAACCTTCCACTTCCCTCCAGAACCTACGTTTCATTCTTTGATTGTTATTGAAGCTAACATTGTTGCATTAAGCTCATTTTTTCTTTTGTTTTATTGTTAGTATATTTTTTATTTGTTTAATACATATATATATAGAGAGAGAGAGTCAGGATATATATTTATTTTTTTATTTATATATAAAATGTGTTCTGCTTGTTAGGAATCAGGGGAGAGAATTTTATGTAACTTAGGACTCCGCAGTCTGGTACTAACAAATATTCTGGTGACTATCAAGAAACTTCATTCCGATAATAGTCCTCACAGATTTTTATTTCTCTTATTTTCCCTTTTTATTAATATCAAAAAGAGAAATAGTTCCTCACTTAAACCACATTAGAACTGGGAAAATTCCAATCTAAGGCCCCAATTATATTCTTAAATCTTCTGACATTTTAAAAGTTAGGGGTAAAAAATAAATAAATTAAAAAAAAAAAAGTTAGGGGTGTTTCTTTCTTTTTCAAGACTATCTAAGAGATTGACTTATAAGATACTAATTGTTCTTAAGATCCTTGAAATAAATTACATTTTGCTTGGGCACACTTTAGAACATATTGCCCTAACAAAAACCGTAATAGAGTCTTAAGATGTAATGAATAGCCTGTCATTGTGTTACCTATTCTGACAAACACATTTAAGGAGATTTAATATCATGTATTTTTAAAATAACCATAATGAAGGGCATAATATAAATATCGAGTTATCTGAGAAAAAATTTTAATCATTTTATGACACGTTACAGAGGAACTAGAAAGGAATATACATTGTAAGTGGAAGATTTAGAGAATGAGTAATAGCAATTCACAGAAGCCAAGACAAGTCAACGATGACTGCTAGGTACTGAACGAAGGAGAGTTATTTATGCATCTAAATAGTAAAAATTAGAAACAACCTAAATATCCAACTTGATGAAAGTGAAAGAGGAGAGTAATAAAGTTGGCTTAAAACTCAACCTGCAGAAAACTAAGATCATGGCATCTGGTCCCATCACTTCATGGCAAATAAATGTGGAAGCAATGGAAACAGTGACAGACTTTATTTTTTGGGGCTCCAAAATCACTGCACATGGTGACTGCGGCCATGAAATTAAGAGACGCTTGCTCCTTGGAAGAAAGGTTATGACCAACCAAGACAGCATATTAAAAAGCAGAGACATTACTTTGCCAACAAAGGTCTGTCTAGTCAAAGCTATGTTTTTTTCCAGTAGTCGTGTATGGATGTGACAGGTGGATTATAAAGAAAGCTGAGCACTGAAGAATTGATGCTTTTGAACTGTGGTGTTGGAGAAGACTCTTGAGAGTCCCTTAGACTGCAAGGAGATCCAACCAGTCCATCCTAAAGGAAATCAGTCCTGAATATTCATTGGAAGGACTGATGCAGAAGCTGAAATTCCAATACTTTGGCCACCTGATGTGAAGAACTGACTCATTGGAAAAGACCCTGATGCTGGGAAAGATTGGGGCAGGCAGAGAAGGGGATGACAGAGGATGAGATGGTTGGATGGCATCACCGACCCAATGGACATGAGTTTGGATAAACTCCAGGAGTTGGTGACGGACAGGGAGGCCTGGCATGCTGCAGTCCATGGGATCACAAAGAGTTGGACACAACTGAGTGACTGAACTGAACTGAAATATCCAACAATAGTGAAATAAGTAAATAAATTTTGTAATGTCAACATAATGGAACATTGATTTTGTTCAGTCACTAGTCATGCCCTACTCTTTGCGACCCCGTAGACAGCAGCATGCAAGGATTTCCTGTTCTCCACCGTCTCCCAAAGCTTGCTTAAACTCAAGTCCATTGAGTCTGTGATATCATCCAACCATCTCCTCTTCTGTCACCCCCTTATCCTGCTGCCTTCAATCTTTCCTAGCATCAGGGTATTTTCTAATGAGTCGGCCCTTTGCATTGTGGCCAAAGTATTGGAGCTTCAGCTTCAGCATCACTCCTTCCAATGAATATTTAGGATTGATTTCCTTTAGGATTGACTGGTTTGATCTTGCAGTCAAAGAGACTCTCGAGAGTCTTCTCCAAAATCTCAGTTCAAAAGCATCAATTCTTCAGCATTCAGCTTTCTTTATGGTCCAACTTTCACATCCATACATGACTACTGGGGAAAAAAAAGCTTTTACTAGATGAAACTTTGTCATGATAATAATGTCTCTGCTTTTTAATATGCTGTCTAGGTTGGTCATAACTTTTCTTCCAAGGAGCAAGCATCTTTTAATTTCATGGCTGCAGTCACAATCTGCAGTGATTTTGTAGCCCAAGAAAATAAAGTCTGTCACTGTTTCCATTGTTTCCCCATCTGCTTGCCTTGAAGTGATGGGACTGGACGCCATGATTTTTGTTTTCTGAATGTTGGGTTTTAAGCCAACTTTTTCACTCTCCGCTTTCACCTTCATCAAGATGTCCTTTAGTTCTTTGCTTTCTGCCATAAGAGGGGTGTAATCTGCATATCTGAGGTTATTGATATTTCTCTCAGCAATCTTGATTCCAGCTTGTGCTTCATCCAACCTAGCATTTCATATGATGTACTATGCATAAAAGTTAAATAAGCAGGGTGACAATATACAACCTTGACATACTCCTTTCCCAATTTTGAAGCAGTCCATTGTCCCATGCCCAGTTTTAACTGTTATTTCTTGACCTGCATACAAGTTTTGCAGGAGGCATATAAGGTGGTCTGGTATTCCCTTATCTTGAACAGTTTTCCACAGTTTGTTGTGATCCACACAGTCAAAGGCTTTGGCATAGTCAATAAAGCAGAAGCAGATGTTTTTCTGGAACTCTCTTGCTTTTTTGATGATCCAATGGATGTTGGCAATTTGTTCTCTGGTTCCTCTGCCTTTTCTAAAACCAGCTTGAACATCTGAAAGTTCACAGTTCACATACTGTTGAAGCCTGGCTTGGAGAATTTTGAGCATAACTTTGCTAGCATGTGAGATGAGTGCAACTGTGTGGTAGTTTGAACATTCTTGACATTGCCTTTCTTTGGGATTGAAATGAAAACTGATCTTTTCTAGTCCTGTGGCCACTGCTGAGTTTTCTAAATCTGCTGACATATTGAAAACAGCACTTTCACAGCATCATCATTTAAGATTTGAAATAGCTCAGCTGGAATTCCATCATCTCTACTAGCTTTGTTTGTAGTGATGCTTCCTAAGGCCCACTTGACTCTGCACTCCAGGATGTCTGGCTCTAGGTGAGTGATCACATCATTCTGGTTATCTGGGTCATGAAGATCTTTTTTGTACAGTTCTTCTGTATTCTTGCCACCTCTTCTTAATATCTTCTGCTTCTGTTAGGTCCATACCATTTCTGTCCTTTATCTTGCCCATCTTTGCCTGGAATATTCCCTTGGTATCTCTGATTTTCTTGAAGAGATCTCTAGTGTTTCCTAGTCTATTGTTTTTCTCTATTTCTTTGCATTGATCACTGAGGAGAACTTCTTATCTCTCCTTGCTATTCTTTGGAACTCTGCATTCAAATGGGTATATCTTTCCTTTTTTCCTTTGCCATTGGCTTCTCTTCTTGTCTCAGCTATTTGTAAGGCCTCCTCAAACAACCATTTTGCCTTTTCACATTTCTTTTTCCTGGGGATAGTCTTGATCCCTGCCTCCTGAACAATGTCACCAACCTCTGTCCATAGTTTTTCAGTCACTCTGTCCATTAGATTTAATCCCTTGAATATATTTGTCACTTCCAGTGTAATCATAAGGGATTTGATTTAGGTCATACCTGAATGGTGTAGTGGTTTTCCCTACTTTCTTTAATTTTAGTCTGAATTTGGCAATAAGGAGTTCATGATTTGAGCCATAGTCAGCTCCAAGTCCTTTTTTTTTTTTTTTTTTTTTGCTGACTGTATAGAGCTTATCCATCTTTGGCTGCAAAGCATATAATCAGTCTGATTTTTTTTATTGATCATCTGGTTATGTCCATGTGTAAAGTCTTCTCTTGGATTGTTGGAAGAGAGTGTTTGCTACGACCAGTGCGTTCTCTTGGCAGAACTCTATTAGCCTTTGCCTTGCTTCATTCTGTACTCCAAGGCCAAATTTGCCTGTTACTCCAGGTATCTGTTGACTTCCTACTTTTGCATTCCAGTCCCCTATAATGAAAAGGACATCTTTGGGGGTGTTAGTTCTAGAAGATTATCGTAGAATCATTCAACTTCAGCTTCTTCAGCATTACTGGTGGTGCATAGACTTGGATTACCATGATATTGAATGGTTTGCCTTGGAAACAAACAGAGATCATTCTGTCGTTTTTGAGATTGCATCCAAGTACTGCATTTCAGACTCTTTTGTTGACCGTGATGGCTACTCCATTTCTTCTAAGGGATTCTTGCCCACACTAGTAGATATAATGGTCATCTGAGTTAAATTCACCCATTCCAGTCCATTTTAGTTCACTGATTCCTAAAATGTCAATGCTCACTCTTGCCATCTCCTGTTTGACCACTTCCAATTTGCTTTGATTCATGGACTTAACATTCCAGGTTCCTATGCAATATCATTCTTTATAGCATTGGACTTTACTTCCATCACCAGTTACACCCACAACTTGTTTTATTGTGGGTGTTGTGTGCATTGTGGTGTGTTGTTTTTGCTTTGGCTCCATCTCTTCATTCTTTCTGGAGTTATTCCTCTAACGTTCTCTAGCAGCATATTTGGCACCTACTTACCTGGGGAGTTCATCTTTCCGTGTCATATCTTTCTGCCTTTTCATACTGTTCATGGGATTTTCAAGGCAAGAATACTGAATTGGTTTGCCATTTCCTTCTCCAGCAGACCACGTTTTGTCAGAATCTTCCACCATGACCCATCCATCTTGGGTGGCCCTACACGGCATGTCTCATAATTTCATTGAGTTAGACAGGGCTGTGGTGCATGAGATCAGTTTGAATATCCTCTTCTATCACAACAGTATTCCTAATATTTTTTGGCATGCCTCTTTTAAATCCTCTCTTTATCCCAGAAAGATTATCTTCAGTTCCATAAGACAGTTCTTCCTATAACATGGTTTCCAAACCCCTAATAGCTCAGGGCCTCCACCTTTAGAAATCATGATGAAATTTTCCATCAACATATTGGTTCATCTGGGAACTGTTTCCCACCATCTCCTTCCTTGTATGGTTCTATGTGAAAGCACCCAAAAGGGGAACTTGCATAAGATTCACAAAGCAGGAGGAAGTAGAAGTCATTATTTCTAAAGGTCTTAGCAGGCAAATACAGTGATGAACAGATACAGAAGGTGCTTCTAGCATTTCACTTTGCCCTCATGCTTGACCTCTGTACCAAATTTAGGTCTTTTTCTTGATTGCAAATCCTTCTTCCTCAGAACAGCCCTAGCCCACCTCTAGTCAGTCACTTGGCAGAAGACACAATGAGATAGTAACAAGGAACAACAGTGCTATTCCATAAAAGTATAATGTAAAACACATAAACAATTTAAAATTTTCTAGCCAAATTAAAAAGGTAAAAAGAAACAGGTCAATTTTATATACATATATATGAGTGTGTATATATTGTATATATGTATATATTATATTATATACATGTTATATATGTATATTATATATATATATGTATTATAAGTGTATATGTATGTATATATACAGCCATGCTCCATGACATGCAGGATCTTAGTTCCCCAACTAGGGATCAAACCCACGCCCCCTGCAGTGGAAGCACAGAGTCTCAACCACTGGACCACCAGGAAAATCCCCAAGTCAATTTTAATAATGTATTTTATATAACCCCACATAGCTAAAATGTATTGCTTTTACACATAGACAATATTAAACATGATTAATCAAACAGTAAGGAGGCCAATATAGCAAAAAACAGCCAGTGACGTGGAAGATAATAGGAGACAAGGTGAAAATATAGCCAAGAACCAGTGCATACAGGGCACTGTAGACCATGATAATGGTGTGAGATTTTGTAAGATGTAATGAGACTTTCAAGCAGAGGAATGGCATGAGCTGACTTACATTGTTGAAAATGGCTCTGATGCTCAGTGGAGAATAGACAGAGAGGAGAAATCCAGATTAGAGTGCAGATAGGAGGCTTTTTCAATGACCTAGA
The DNA here is from genome assembly GCF_054371585.1 of Giraffa tippelskirchi. Taxonomy (NCBI): domain Eukaryota; kingdom Metazoa; phylum Chordata; class Mammalia; order Artiodactyla; family Giraffidae; genus Giraffa; species Giraffa tippelskirchi. Next base: position 123,362,571 of record NC_137276.1, on the reverse strand, counting down.
TGAAGATGATGAGGGCTTGGACTAGGATCATGGTATAAAAATAGTAATATATGGAAAATCTGTGATATATTTTCAGGGTAGAATAACAAAATCTGCCCATATTTGAATATGTAATGTGAGAGAGGAAAGAAAGATTTATGGATGGTGTCTATCTTTTAGAATTAAGCACTTAGAAATGATAATGCCATTTACCATGGGAAGGAAGGCTAAGAAAAAAATGTTTGTTTTGTTCGGTTCTATCATAAAATATGACTTTAAATATTGATTCTTCCTTTGTCATTTTGATAAGCATATCTTTATCTAAATCACAGGCAAAAATCTTGAACTGAGAGCTAATTATAGAGTTTATAGTTCCATTCAGCTTAATACCCAAGCATTAGCATTACATCCAAAATATAGTTAATTCATCTTACTCTACTACTTATTATCAAAAAATGCTTTTACACACTTTGCTCATAAGTATAAAATTCATTCATTGCTATTTGTCATTTATGGCATTACTTTGACCTCCCAAATTAGAAACCTCATTTCTTCCTCCCCTGCTTAGCCTGGACCACTTTTTCAACAGATCGTGCCTATATCCTCTAGTCCCTCAACTCTTGTCCTTCCAGCTCATCTGAGTCACCAGTCCCTAACCATCTGCTTACTCAACAGATACTTCAAAGCGGCCAAACACTGCTGGAGAAAAATTGTGTAACTGGATTGCTTGGACTTTTCACATATTTACCACTTCCAACCTCAACTCAATCCTCAGTATTGCTGGGCACCACTCTCATTTGCCTCTGTTCATATATCTTTCCCACTCACTAAGGTCACCATTTTATGTTTTTGCACTCATCCTCAACCTTCCACTTTTATATGCAGGAGGAAAAAATACTGCTTTCTAGAAAACCAAATGAATACTCCAGGTAATTAATTTATTCCAATTTTCTCCTCCAGCTAAAACATTATATATATATAATTAATACATATTTATATGTAGATATATTAATACATTATTAATATATATATTATAATTATATATTAATACTCATCCTTCGCCATCACATTAAACCTGGGTCTTGTATTCATCTCCAAACATTGTTCCAGATCGTGTTCCATCATCGAATTTTCCCTGTTCATTGACTGCTTTTTCTTCCTAAATAAATATGCTTAAGTCGCCTCTCATCCTAAAGAAAATCTTCTGCTCTCCTTGGTTCCTCCTAAGCTAGTAAACTGATCTCTGTCCTCCTTTCACTGCAGATTTCATTAGAAAGTTTCATAATCTGCTATAATCACATCCCTCTACTGAATCCCCTCTTCCCTGAGTTATCAGTAGCCTACCAGTCTTAAATTCAATAATCTATTTCACTTCTTTGTCCCATTTAGCATCTGTATAGCTTTTAATGCTGTTGATCATAGTCCTCCTTGAATTTCTCAACTCTTAGATCCTGGCCCTGATTCCTCTGATCAATTCTAGATTTTCTTGATTGATTCTTCTTCATGATCATTTGAGGATGGTACTTTGAGTCCTTCCTACATACTTACTTTTCTTCTCATGCTCATTCCTCTCCTTGAGTGACAGGATCCACCCAGACAGCCTACTTTCACTTACTGTGACAGCCAAGCAAATAGGCTGCTCAAATCTCCTACGGTGAGGAGCAAAGCTGACTGACAGCCCTAGCTGACCCCCTTACAGGTCAGCCACTACATCTGCACCCAGGCCAGGCTTCTGTGGGCTGCTCCCAGCCAACGACTGAATGTGGTTAGATTTGAAAGCAGTCCCAGCCCTGCAGCCCACAGGACTCTGTTTTGGTTCTAGGACTCCCTTCAGCCTGGAGAAAACTTTCTTAAGATTGCACTGCCATCTTGGACTCTGCCCAAACAAACCTCCTTCCTCCCACTTCTTCTTATATCACAGATGTCAAACTAGCATTGTGGTCTATGGGTCTCCCTGTCTTCCTCTTCATGAGTGTTTCCCCCAATCATTCTGTTGCATTCTTGATTCTGTCTTGGCAACTACCTCTTAGAGGATCAAATTTAACATATCTACATACCAGCAGCTGATGAATATATCTCCAAGTCCTGCCTTGAGCTTAAAATTCATATATAAACTACTTTCTCAATAACTTCTCCCAGGTGATTCAAATGTATCTCAGATGTAATACATGTCATATTAAATTCCTTATTTTGCCATACACCATATTCCTTTCCAGCAATTCTTGCCTTGTGTAGTCACACCATCTTCTATCTTCTGCTGATCACCTCCTTTTCCATGTGTTCAACTCAGACATTTATTAAACTGTTTGGGATGTGTGCCATGTCAGTTATGGACTCTGGTTTTCAGTCATGCCTCTCTCCAATTCTGTATTCACAAAAGGCTTTCCACAAACTAGCTCCATCATATATTTGCTGCTTTATCACTGTCACTTCCTCATTCATCCATCATTCTGCCCATCATTTCTCCCACTCAACCAAATAAATATCCTGAACTTGCTCATGGCTCTAAATCTCTGAAGGTACAATTTATCATCCCCAAATTTCTCTGTTGCTCAATTTCTACATGTTTTTCAAGGTGCAACTAAAATGTTACTCAGAGAAGCTCCACTCCCAAACCAGCTACCACCATAGACAAAGATAGAAAATATTTCCTCTTTATTATCTCTGTATGATGTATAGACTGCAATTACAGTAACCACTTTTATATTTTGCTACAATTATGTATGTATTATGTATGTATTTCCAAATAGGAAAAGGAGTACATCAAGGCTGTTTATTGTCACCATGCTTATTTAACTTATATGCAGGGTACATCATGAGAAACACTGGGCTGGATGAAGCACAAGCTAGAATCAAGATTGCTGGGAGAAATATCAATAACCTCAGATATGCAGATGACACCACCCTTATGGCAGAAAGTGAAGAAGAGCTAAAGAGCCTCTTGATGAAAGTGAAAGAGGAGAGTGGAAAAATTTGCTTAAAGCTGAACATTCAGAAAACTAAAATCATGGCATCCAGTCCCATCACTTCATGGCAAATAGATGGAGAAACAGTGGAAACAGGGGCAGACTTTATTTTCTTGGGTTCCAAAATCACTGCAGATGGTGACTGCAGCCATGAAATAAAAAGACGCTTATTCCTTAAAAAAAAAGTTGTGACCAACCTAGACAGCATGTTAAAAAGCAGAGACATTCTTTGCCAACAAAGGTCCATCTCGTCAAGGCTATGGTTTTTCCAGTAGTCATGTATCGATGTGAGAGTTGGACTATAAAGAAAGCTGAGCAGTGAAGAATTGATGCTTTTGAACTGTGGTGTTGGAGAAGACTCTTGAGAGTCCCTTGGACAGCAAGGAGATCCAACCAGTCCATCCTAAAGGAAATCAGTCCTGAATGTTCGTTGGAAGGACTGATGCTGAAGCTGAAATTCCAATACTTTGGCCACTTGATGAGAAGAACTGACTCACTGGAAAAGACCCTGATGGGGAAAGACTGAAGACGGGAGGAGAAGGGGATGACAGAGGATGAGATGGTTGGATGGCATCACCGACTCAATGGACATGAGTTCGAGTAAACTCCAGGAGCTGGTGTTAGACAAGGAGGCTTGGCATGCTGCACTCCATGGGGTCGCAAAGAGTCGGACACGACTGAGCGACTGAACTGAACTGACCTGATGTATGTATTCTGTCCTTTCACTAAGACTTTGAAGCAATGAACCATGTATTATTAGTCTATATCTGTCTAATTCCTTGAATGGTACTTCCATCATAGTAGATATTCAATAAATATTTGTGGAATTAACTGAAGCAGCAAAGAAATTAAGTTAAGTTATATTGATTGGACTTTTCTTGAGAAACGCATACTAACTTTTAATGATTATCTCAGTGTTTCTTAAAAGCTTGAAAATAATCTGTTTTGTTCACTGTCTCCATCAAACTAGTTAGGTTTGAGGCCACTACTCAAAATTCAAATAAAAATCCAAGGCTAATCTATCATTTTCTTAAGTAAGGCACAATCACATTTGAGCAAAGCAAACTGCTGATATTATGTAGGTGTTTAGGGAAGAGTTTGTTTTGAGACGTATTTGTTACTGAGGTAAGACTATGGTATCAGTGTTAGAAACTGACACAAATACTCTACAAATATTTACTGAATATCTACTATGATGGAGGCACTTTTGTGTTGGATACAAAAGTGCCTTCTGTGTTTGTTATAGAAGAAGAACGGGTGCATGTCAGCCTTAGAGTTGTGTTCAGGTTATTGAGTCTGCCACGGATGTAGTGATTTCTTAGAACCATGGCTATGAAACAGTCAATTATTGACTAGACAGGTGTAAAGAAATTTCAGTTGGATGTTTTTGTGATACAATAGATCAGTTTTTTACTAGGAGTGTGAGGGGATTTCTTTTTTATCCTCAGATATTATGAGGATACTTATATTCTGATTTCTTACCTTAGTTCATGAACTTTAGATTCTCTAATATACTCTAGGCTTACAAAATCATAGATACACACATGCCTTTTTCCTACAACCAGTTAATTAGATACAGGAATATCATAATAAATGTCACAGTTTTGTGTCACACAGTTTTCCCTGGAGGGTTTATCTTTTGCTTAGAGGATAGATCAATGAAAATATTCATGCAAGGAACTTTCTGAATTGGGAACTATCCATAAAGCTGCTTTCATTTTGGTTTTTTTTGTTGTTGTTTTGGTTTGGTTTGGTTTTTAGTAATAAGAAGCTCAAGAGCTATAACACAGGAATTCATCGCTGAGTCAGCTGTTTTGAAAGTTATTCTTTAGAAACGCAGACAGCAGAATGGATAAGTGCGCCCACATATATGAAAGCTGTGTTAATCACTTTTTACATATTATCAATTAATCTCCAAAATCACCAAGTAGGTGTTCTTATGTCCATTTCTATGGGGGGAGAAAAGGAACTTAAAGGGGTTAAATACGTTTTTTAACCTCATAAAGCTTGTAAGTGACAAAATTAGAAGTTGAATCCAGATTTCTATTTCAATAGCAAAAAAAATTTCTCCTTGTATCATACTGTGGTTCAGACAGTAAAGAATCTGCCTGCAATGTGGAAGACCCATGTTCAATCCCTGTGTTAGGAAGATCCCCTGGAGAAGGGAAGGGCTAGCCACTTCAATATTCTTGTCTGGAGAATTGCACAGAGGGGCCTGGCAGGCTACAGTCCATGGGGTCACAAAGAGTCAGACATAACTGAGCCACTAACACTCACATAGCAGACTTCCTGTCACAAAGAAAAGTTGAGTACCTCAGTTTCAAAGAAATTAGTCTGGAGACAGCATACAGTGGAAATTGGAAAAAATTCTCTACCAGTCAACCTAACCTGGAACAGTTATGCTAAATGTATATTTCTCACTGGCTGTTGTTTTGTTTTTTCTTTAATTATCACTCACAAAGCAAAAACTAAAATATTCTTAAATTTAGAAAGTTACCCAATTTCCATATTCCAGCTATTCTCATACAAACATGTGCTGTGCAGAAAGCCACCCTACAAGAGAGGGTGATATAATTAGGTTCCAGTGGGTGTATAGAAATGGTTACTTCAACATATTCACATTTCAAAAAGGAGTCTATATGATTCAGTAATTCCATCTCTCTATCTACACCATGCATTTTTAAATGAGTGAAATAAACATACAAATCTCTGTAAAACATAATCAAAATATGAAAAACACACATGTCTAGCTTACATTATTGGGGTTTTCTATGAGTCTTACGGGTTACTAAGCACTAACTTAAAACAAGAAAAAAGAGAAGAATGAGTTAATATTTTTTAAATGCATGCAAGGAAGTCCTATTCACTAACTTTGGACAGATAACAAATTCAACCATTTTAAATTATACTTAAGAACAAAGGTTTGGTTTTACTTTTAGTGATACAATTATAATTCAGATTGATTTTTTATATTTTTGATTGTGAAAAACAGGAGTGGACAGGATAAAACAATTGCATATACACAACCTGAAAATCAAATCAGACTATCACAAGCACAACTTTTTCTTGAAACTAAGCCAATCCAGTAACTTCTTTTGTGAATATTCAAAAATATAGCATTGATTAATGGCCTTAAATGTGACCTTATAGAAGATATACTATTTTCATTAAACTGCTTTGTATAGCATATATTGAATATACAGGTACCTTTAGAATTTCAACAAATTTTATTGACAGTGAAAAACATTGCACAGCATATTCAATATACTAAATATAAATTCTGGTTTGCTAAACTGTTTTATTTATTTTTGAATAGGTAATAACATGTAGCAGAGAACACAAAGAGTAAAAGTTTCTCCTAACTCTGTCCTCTTGCACCCCAGATCCCAATGAAGGGAACTAATATTAAATACCATGGTTCAAGAAAAGTTCTCTAAAATAAAGACTTCGGTCTGTATATTGAGTAGCTCCACCTTTTATTCCCCCAAATCAATCCAAAACAGTTGACTGTGAGACATATCCTAGTAAAATCATTAAACTTTAAAAACGAAAGAACACTTTGGGTTTCTAGGCAGAAAAAAAAAAAATCAGAAGGAAAAGAAATTCAGGTTGGCATCAAACTTATTGTCATCAACAATCAAACCAAGAAAGCAGTGCAAAACTCCATCAACTTCCTTCAACTTGAAGGAAGGGGTAAACATTCTATGCACAGCCAAGCTGTTCTTCAAAATTACCCTACCCAGGTTTCTTTCCTGGGAAATCTACTAACAGATGAATTTCACTTAACATAGAGATGATTAAGGAAACTAGAGAAAGGACTAGTAATGAGGATTAAATATACAGTTGACCATTGACCATTGCAGATGTTAGGTGTGTAGACTATCTGATGTAATTTCACAGTCAGCTGTCCAAAGCCAGGTCCACATCCACAGATTCAACTATCCCTGGCTATTCATATATTTAGTGGGGGACAAAAAAAAAAGCACATGTAAGAGGACCACAATTCAAATAGATGTTGTTCAAGAGTCAGCTGTTCTTATTTGTAGATCTAAACTATAACAACTGAGAATGAGAGAGAAAAATTATATAAATATTCTTTGCTCTGTCAAAGTAACATACCAAAAAAAACCCATAAAAAAAAATTTGAGAGATAAAAATGTGATAAAAAGAGAAAAGAGTATATTCTCATTGACTTCTGCAAAGCAATAAGTTGAAATAAAAGGAAATTATCTGAAGTTGACAATATAGCTGCCATCCTACCAAGGAGGAAGGGGACTAAGAGTGCTAAATAAAAGCATTAAGATAAGGTAATAATTATTTTGAATGTATGTCTTCTTAAACCCAAGAAAATATAAAAGAAAAAGTTTAATTAAAAAGCAAAGAAAATAGACTATTTAATGAAAGTCATGCAGGCTGGATGAAGCACAAACTGAAATCAAGATTACCATGAGAAATAGCAATAACCTCAGATACGCACATGACACCACCCTTATGGCAGAAAGCAAAGAACTAAAGAGCCTCTTGATGAAAATGAAAGAGGAGAGTGAAAAAGTTGGCTTAAAACTCAAGATTCAGAAAACTAAGATCATGACATCCGGTCCCATCACTTCATGGCAAATAGATGGGGAAACAATGGAAACAGTGAGAGATTTTATTTTTCTGAGCTCCAAAATCACTGCAGATGGTGACTGCAGCCATGAAATTAAAAGATGCTTGCTCCCTGGAAGTAAAGCTATGACCAACCTAGACAGCATATTAAAAAGCAGAGACATTGCTTTGCCAACAAAGGTCCATCTAGTCAAGGTTATGGTTTTTCCAGTAGTCATGTATGGATGTGAGAGTTGGACTATAAGGAAAGCTGAGCGCCAAAGAATTGATGCTTTTGAACTGTGCTGTTGGAGAAGACTCTTGAAAGTCTCTTGGACTGCAAGGAGATCAAACCAGTCAGTTCTGAAGGAGATCAGTCCTGGGTGTTCATTGGAAGGACTGATGCTGAAGCTGACACTCCAATACTTTGGCCACCTGCTGTGAAGAACTGGAAAAGACCCTGATGCTGAGAAAGACTGAAGGCAGGAAGAGAAGGGGACAACAGAGGATGAGATGGTTGGCTGGCATCACCAACTCGATGGACATGAGTTTGAGCAAGCTCTCGGTGTTGGTGATGGATAGGGAAGCCTGGAGTGCTGCAGTCCATGGGGTCGCAAAGAGTTGGGCACAACTGAGCGACTGAACTGAACTGAATGAAAGTCCCATAGTAAACATAGTTTGATGTTACAAAGACAAAACATTTGTCATATCAATAAATGTAAATAGGCTCAATTTACCTATTTAAAAAAAAACTTTAGATCAGCTTACAGATCAAAACCAGAAGAAGAAATATTCTTCAAGTCACCTAATTTTATTCCTTCCTAAAGTCATTGTCATTGCTCTGTGTTTTCTGGTGCTGAGCATTGTCAATATTGACTTTGTTTATACTATAAATTTGTGAAATACATTTTTAATCCCTCAAATCTTACTGTTCCAAATTCAGTTCTTCCAAAGCAATGTAGCATTGGATAATTATGAGATAAAAAAAGGAGCAAATGTTGGGCTTTGAGGGGAAAAAATCCAGTGTATAATGCATTTTATTCTTAAATGCTAAGTGTTTCCAGGCTTTCTCTTTCCGTTTCTTATGGACTTGCATCATCTTTTTTAAGATTATATGTAAAAGATTAAAGATAAATAAACAAACATGTCAGGAAAAGGTATTTATCTAGTGAAAATTATTTTAAAGTGCTTTCATTTCCTTGCTGTGTAATCACAGGCAAATCACTAATATTGGTCTCTTCTAGAATTCTGCATCCGTCCTACATTGCAGACAATGAAAATTAAGCTATTTTGAAAGTAAATTGATAAGCAGTATATAGCACTGCTGCTCACAATCATATCTTACAGAATTTTCACTAACTTTTAGATTAAATAATATTACCATACGGAAAAATCAGAACATATAGATAGGGAAAAAAACAACAATTAAATCAGTCATTCTACCACAAGACTGTTGCAGATATTTCTATGTATAACCATCTGTATTTACTCTCTCATCATCCTGGGAAAGAAATTTGCCCAACAGCCACCAAGACTGCATGCAGCCTGCTGCCCCTTCTCCATCTCTTTGATTTGTAAATGGAGATGAAAAATGGGGCTGGGAAGGACTTGAATCTGGGAGGGAAAAATCAGAGCAAAGGCTTTGGTTGTGTCATAGGCACTATCACCTGTGTATAGAGAAGGAAATTGGTAACCCACTCTAGTATTCTTGCCTGAGAATTCCATGGACAGAGGTGCCTAGTGGGCTACAGTCCATGAAGTCTCAAAGAGTCAGACACAACTTAGTGACTTTCACTTTCACTTCACCTTTAGTGTAGTGCTTACCAGGCCACAAGGTTAAATGCCAAAATAAAAAGTGTTCTTAAATAAATTATAATCTACTTGGACTTTAATAGGGACTCATTTGTAACCCCCTAGTTTTCTATTTATATCACAGAATCAGAGATAATATAGTTCTCTAAAATACTGATGCATATGATTTTTCAAAGTATGATTATATTCAATGCAAAAAATTAGATGACACAGAAAGTACAAACAAAAGGAAATTAAAACTCCCCATTTATGATCCCACACTGCCACCATATTTTACATCAACAAATCATTTTGATGTGTTTTTAGTGACCAATAAAGCTGACCTTCAACTGCAAATATCAGTACATTGCTTAGAGAGGAAAAAACCTCTCAGTGTGTCATTAACCTATCAGTGTGTCTCCTCACTCTTCTCCTTAGTAAAGTCAACTAGGATTAGTCCTTAACCACAATTAATTTTTTAATAATTTTATTTATTTATAATTAAGACTGTGCTGGGTCTTCCTTGCTGTGTGCGTTTTTCTCTAGTTGAAACAAGTAGGGTCTACTTTCTAGGTGCAGTGTGAGGGCTTCTCACTGTGGTGGCTTCTCTTGGGTTGCTGAGCATGGAATCTAGGGCTTCAGTAGTTGTGGCGCACAGGCTTAGTTATTCCATGGCATGTGGGATCTTCCTGGCCCAGGAATCAAACCCATGTCTCCTGCATTGACAGATGGATTCTTTACCACTGAGCCACTTGGGAAGCCCCTTAGTGACAATTATATTGTATCATGGCTGAGTAGTAAGTATTAATGTCTAAGTGCTAATTGTTCCAGCTAACTGGAACAGTGATAAATAACTGACCAGTGATAAAAATTAATTTGGTTACTAAATATCCTTCTCTCACAATTATAACAACTTCCTTATCTCCACATACTGATATTTATTTGAATTGGACCAGATGATCCTTGAGTTTCCTTCTAGTACAAAGATTTGGGTGACAAATCTCTGAAAAATAATATAAAAAGAAACTAAGACATGTACTGTAAATAAGTTAGCTTTTAGTGAGATTTTTCTTAAAGTTATCAGAAAATCAATTCAAGCCTTCCCGTCCAATGTGTTTTGACATTTACTCTTTTGATATAAAGTTAGTTACCATGCAAAAGCAGATTCTTAATAATTTATGTTGTTTACTTTGAATGTGATTACTCATAGAAGGCTGGAGAAATGAATCAATACTTGCTTAGCTTCTCCAAAATAAGTCAGAGTTAATTGTTAAAGTAATGCACGTTAATTTAGCCTGTCAAATTAATTTCCCAGCACCTCCTTATGCTACAAGAGTCTTAATTAAGAAATAACTAATGTTACTTTGCCTTATTATAGGTATTGCTGAGCCACTGGCTCTGAACAAAGTCATTTAACTCCTTTGATGTATGTGATTTAAAGAACACCAGAGAAAATCTACAAAATATTAGTTATACTGTGGATTTGAAAGTGACTTCACAGTTTGCAGAGTGATTCTATTTTCTTTCTGCAAAATGTGTTCTGTTCTGCAAAATGCTGTGTGGGCCTCCTATGAAACTGTGTAGAGTTTCAGGACTCGGTGGAGTCCTTCAGAGTGTTCAGTCCCAAGTTTCACAATTTTAGGAGGTTCACTGACTCCCTTTTTCCAAAAGAGAAAAGGGAGTGATGAAGTCTATAGAAATTACAATAACAGGAAAGTTTGAAGAAATATGGAGTATTTAATCTAATAAAAGATGAAGGGATTGATACATGTATATGTATAGCTGAGTCCCTTCACTGCTCACCTGAAGCTATCACATTGTTAATTACCTATACTCCAATACAAAATATAAGTTAAAAAAAAGATGAAGTGATATAACAATGAGAACATCTTCTCTTGTTTGAATGTATGTTATATGGTAGAGGGCTTTATTTTGCATATTATTTAGATGGCAGAATCAGCACTGGTGATTGATAATTACAAGGAGGTGTATAAAGATTTAACATAAGAAACTTTTGATGATAGAAAGGGCTCCCTCATCCATGACTGAGCTTCCCGGAATAAGCATCCCATGAAGGAACACTTCCGAGGGGCAGGGACTGATGCTGAAGGACAGTTCTCTAAGGCTCACGGTCTCAGTGTTTCAACTGTACCAAACATGGGGAAGCCACTCCTTCTTAGTCCAGCCCACACTTTGACTCTTATTACCCACATTAAATGGACATTTTAAAACTCCAAAAGACAAGGACTTATTGAAAGTCCTCATAGTCCCCTATTACATGTCAAGTCATGCTTAAGAATTACCCATTGCTATTCTATGTTGTTCGGTCACTAGGTCATGTCTGATGCTTTGCGACCCAGTGGACTGCAGCAGGCCAGGCTTCCCTATCCTTCACCTTCTGGAGTTTGCTCAAACTCATGTCCATTGAGTCAGTGATGCTATCTAACCATCTCGTCTGCTACCTCCCCGTTCTCCTCCTGCCCTCAATCTTTCCTAGCATCAGGGTCTTTTTCAATGAGTTGGCTCTTTGCATCAGGTGGTCAAAGTATTGAATAGAGCTGGCCATTGCTGGGGTACAGGCCAGGCTGTTGGAGAGAAAGTGTGAGACCAAGGGCATCATTCCCACTTCCCAAAGTTTAAGGAGAGCACTGCAGTTCATGTACAAGTGGTTGTACTCTGTCCATCCACCTGGTCTAGCACTTAACACATAATATTTAGTTAGTTTATACAACATGATATGAGCTCCTTAAGACCAGAGACTCTGTTCTATTTACCTTTATAACATCATAGCTTATCCAAGTGTTGGCATTAATTAGATACTCAGTATCTGCTTAATGGAGGAATAAATATATTCCATTCCAAGTAAGCATTGCTTCAGTGCAGATACTATATCAACGGCAAGGCATACAGAATTAAAATAAGGCTCAATCCTTGCCCTTAGGAGTAGTACAAAAAATCAGCAGAATAAATGCATGAGTGAATGAGAGCACTATATCGGACAGAGTTTTATCTTTTAAGATTTCATTCAACTCTTGGATTCTATAACTCTGTATTCCTTTCCTCAATTAAAATAGCTTAAATATAAGAGCAGGAAAAGTAGTCATACTATATTAGGATTTTCCTAGATTTTTAATCTACTGTGGGTAACACAGCTCAGTTCAGTTCAGTCACTCAGTCGTGTCTAACTTTTTGTGACCCTCATGGACTGCAGCATGCCAGGCGTCCCTGCTAACTCCCAGAGCCAACTCAAACTCATGTGCATTGCATTGGTGATACCATCCAATCATCTCATCCTCTGTCATCCCCTTCTCCTCCCACCTTCAATCTTTCCCAGCATCAGGGTCTTTTCAGATGAGTCAGTTTTTTGCATCAGGTTGCCAGAGTATTGGAATTTCAGTTTTAGCATCAGTCCTTCCAATGAATATTCAGGACTGATTTCCTTTAGGATTGACTGGTTGGATCTTCTTGCAGTCCAAGGGACTCTCAAGAGTCTTCACCAACACCACAGCTCAAAAGCATCAATTCTTCTGTGCTCAGCTTTATTTATGGTCCAACTCTCACATCCATACATGACTACTGGAGAAACCATAGCTTGGACTAGACGGACCTTTATTGGTAAAGTAATTCTCTGCTTTTTAATATGCTGTCTAGGTTGGTCGTAGCTTTTCTTCCAAGGAGCAATTGTCTTTTAATTTCATGGCTGCAGTCACCATCTGCAGTGATTTTGGAGCCCCCAAAATTAAAGTCTATCACTGCTTCCATTGTTTCTCCATCTATTTGCCATGTGATGGGACTAGACGTCATGAGCTTAGTTTTCTGAATGTGGAGTTTTAAGCCAACTTTTTCACTCTCCTGTTTCACTTTCCTCAAGAGGCTCTTTAGGTCTTTGCTTTCTGCCATAAGGGTGGTGTCATCTGCATATCTGAGGTTATTGATATTTCTCTCAGCAGTCTTGATTCCAGCTTGTGTTTCTTCCAGCCCAGCATTTCCCATGATGTACTCTGCATAGAAGTTAAATAAGCAGGGTGACAATATACAGCCTCAACGTACTCCTTTTCCTATTTGGAACCAGTCTGTTGTTCCATGTCCAGTTCTAACTGTTGCTTCTTGACCTGCATACAAGTTTCTCAAGAGGCAGGTCAGGTAGTCTGGTATTCCCATCTCTTGAAGCATTTTCCACAGTTTGTTGTGATCCACACAGACAAAGGCTTTGGCATAGTCAATAAAACAGAAGTAGATATTTTTCGGGAACTCTCTTGCTTTTTTGGATGATCCAACGGACGTTCGCAATTTGATCTCTGGTTCCTCTGCCCTTTCTAAACCCAGCTTGAACATCTAGAAGTTCACAGTTCAAGTACTGTTGAAGCATGGCTTGGAGAATTTTGAGCATTGCTTTGCTAGTGTGTTAGAAGAGGGCAACTGTGCAGTAGTTTGAACATTCTCTGGCATTGCCTTTCTTTAGGATTGGAATGACAACTGACCTTTTCCAGTCCTATAGCCACTGCTGCGTTTTCCAAATTTTCTGGCATATTGAGTGCAGCACTTTCACAGCATCATCTTTTAGGATTTGAAATAGCTCAACTGGAATTCCATCACCTCCCCCTGCTTTGTTTATAGTGATACTTCCTAAAGCCCACTTGACTTCACATTCCAGGATGTCTGGCTCTAGGCGAATGATCACACCATTCTGGCTATCTGGGTCGTGAAGATCTTTTTTGTACAGTTCTTCTGTGTATTCCTGCCACCTCTTCGTAATATCTTCTGTTTCTGTTAGGTCCATACCATTTCTGTCCTTTATCTTGCCCATCTTTGCATGGAATGTTCCCTTGGTATCTCTGGTTTTCTTGAAGAGATCTCTAGTCTTTCCCAGTCTACTGTTTTCCTTTATTTCTTTGCATTGATCACTGAGGAGAATTTCTTATCTCTCCTTGCTATTCTTTGGAACTCTGCATTCAAAAGGGTATATCTTTCCTTTTCTCCTGCCTTTCATTTCTCTTCTTTTTTCAACTATTTATAAGGCCTCATCAGACAACAGTTTTGCCTTTTCGCATTTCTTTTTCTTGGAGATGGTCTTGATCACTTCCCCTTGTACAATGTCATGAACCTCTGTCCATAGTTCTTCAGGCACTCTATCAGATCCAATCCCTTCAATCTATTTCTCACTTCCACTGTATAATCATAAGGGATTTGATTTAGGTCAGAAGAGTCTAGGGGTTTTCCCTACTTTCTTCTAGCTCATCTTCTAGCAAATCAAATAATTTGAGAAGTCAATTTACAGTTAAAGAGTTGGGAAACTAAAGATCTTGATAGAAATTTGTGTTAAAGCCATATAAAATTTCACTTTTCTCATATAAGAAAAACACTTTCTAGTTCTGGAATTCAAAGTGTTTGGTAATTTTATCTATATACTAATTGATGAATTCAAAATATTACATCTATATTAAAAATACCATCAAAATGTTCACTCTCCATTTAATTTACATTAACATGAAAATCCACTCATTTATAATTCAGTTACTTTCATTTTTCCTGTTTTACAAAGGATGCAACAGGACATAGATTTAAGACGTTTGCCCCTAGATCATGAAATAGGAAATGGTACACCTCGGCAGTTGAGCACTGGAGTTTATGTTCATAACCACTTCACTGCATTACCATAAATAATATTCTCCTGTAGCATGGTATCAATTTTATTTACTACATCACATTGAGATTCTTTTTGCCAGCTATTGCATAAAGCAGAATCAGTGATCCATAATTAGTCTTACTTCTGATCCAGTCATGATCAAAGATATGCCTAGGCTTTGAGAGGAAGTATACAAAGCAATATAACAGAGCCCATTTGCAGGAAAACAGTGGTCATTATTTTAATTCCTTACTTTATTTTTTTATACAAACCCAGACAGTCACCACTGTCTCTGTCCCATTCCCTACCCCTGTCCAAAAGGACACAGTTATATAAAGTAATAACTGATTATTTGAACAAATAACAATATATTACTCTACATATTCACACACACACACAAAACCCTGCAAGTCAACTGTTTTGCCAAACCATTTTGATTCACTGGGGGTTAAGGTGCTTGCTCTGAAAAGCAAGGTACCTTTAATTTGGGGATTGAAAGATCTTTTTTCCCACTTAGTTTTACATATATTCTGTTTTTCATTTTGTGCTCTAAATAGTTAGTTAATTGGGACTATTTAACAGATTGCATACACGGCTGCTGAGAGTAATTGTATCTTAACAACAACTGAAGGAGTTTTTACTTAATTTGCAAGCAGTTTGGTTGAGAATGACCTTGCCCCCTACAGTTGGATTCAAAGAGTTAGGCAGAAGCTAAAGTGCTCCTGACTGTAGGAGGTGAAACTCATTCATATTCTTTTGTAAACAAATTAACAGTGAGTTGCCGATGTGTTTTCATCCTCCCCAATCACCTTAGCAACGAGGATATAGAAACAGCATGGACTTTCCTCAGAACGTGCAGTTTTTCCTAGCACAAGAAGATAGCAACAAATTGGACTGGCAAAATTCCCAATTTATTTTAATCCTTAAAATGAGTGTCAGAATTTCCATGAAACATTATGGATTCCAATGTAAAAAGAAAGGGCTCAACTTCTCTTGTATATGCAATAATTAGTTATTTCTCAGTAGTACTATATTTATTTATTTATATTTAAAAATTTTCCTGACATGGTTTGACCAAGTTCAAATTAGTTTCAGCCCAGAGAGAAAAGTAATTATTTTCAAGTAATTTGGCTAGGCTCATTTGAATGGCAGGTCACTGATGGTGGTTATATTTTATTCTTCTGTGTTTGAGGAATATGAGCTCTAGAAAGTGGAGAAAGGTAAAACCATATGGGAGTTATGAAGGCTACTGGAGTCCTTGGGGTCAGATGAAACCTGGAACAGGACAAACCCTGCCAGACAATTGAAGTCAGTTACCTATAGGAAATGAGCCAGAGAGCTTTGTTTTGTGTGCTTTCCCATCCACTCTCACCCTTCCCACATGGGAAGGTGAGAAATCTGTTCATTTGTGGATTTCTTACACTTTTGACTGTTGCTGATCTTCTCTTGAGACAAAGAACTAGTAAAACTAAAGCATAAATGTACTTAGGAACAGGACCTCAACCACCTAACCTCTCTATCTTCACTCTTTGGTATTTATCTTCACTCTTTGATCCATGAAAGATTTGTTCCTCATGCAAACGTTCTACACAGTTCAAAAATCAGTAGTAAGAATTTTATGTCTACACAGTTAGCAGATGGTTTGCCCCAATATCCAAAGTTTAAAAAATAAAGAGGAGACTATCAAAAGAAAAGGGATTTTTTTAATGTCTTCATCATTGTTGTGTTTCATTCTGGAAGTACTTGTGTTTTATTGCTGCATTTGAACAAACTTCTAGTTATTAGTGTCTGTGTTTAAAAGTTGTAAAAATATTTTTACTTTGTTTAGTGAATTGAGATAGCATGAGCTGTGTTTATGTATTTTCTGTCTTGCATTGACGTGAGAATAATCCATGCTAGCCTTGTTGGAGAGAGGATTTTATAGCATGTATCGCTAGTATCCCCACTCCTACCCTTTAAAATAGTATAAAGTCTGGGATTTTAAATGCAGTCATGAAATGCAAAAAAAAAAACAAAACACTATTAGATGCTGCAGGCACCCTTGTAAATTTGAAAACAGCTAGTAATATAAGCCAAAAGTCTTAAACTAGTTCTTAAACAAGTTGGTAACATGAACCCTGTATCTTAGGTTAGGTTCTCCAAGAAACAGATTGAGACAGATTTTCTTGCAGGAGTTTTATTAGAGAGTAACCTTGGATTGGCATCAGTAAGAAATAACAGAAGCAGGGTTGGGGAGAGGCAGAAGTTGAAAAAGATTGCATGGGAGCCTCAGCAAATCCCACAAGGAATGCTGAATCTTGAATGGCTCTTCAGAGGTTACACAAATTTACTTCTAATATACCACCACCATCACCTGCCGACACGGAGCAGTCACTAGATGTGGGTAGCCAGAGGGGAGGGGTGCTAACATTGGGCAGTGCAGCTCCCTTCTGTTGAGGCAATTCCTGGAAAAGAACTTAGCTCTATAACAAAATCAACCACACTCATAACAGCTAGGGAAAGGAGGGCATTGACCCTGACGTGGGGATCTGGATTTCAGAATACAGTATCCGCTATAGTTCAGAACTCGCAAAATTCAGATCCTCTTGTTTCATATAAGCTCACCATCTAAAATAATCTTTTCTAGGATTCTGGGTTGATGTCTGGGCTTCCCTCATAGCTCAGTCAGTAAAGAATCTGCCTGCAATGCATGAGACCCGAGTTCAATTCCTAGGTTAGGAAAATCACCTGGAGAAGGAAATGGCAACCCACTTCAGTATTCTTGCCTGGAGATTTCCGTGGACAGAGAAGCCTGGCAGGCTACAGTTCGTGGGGTCACAAGAGTCAGACAGGGTTAATGTATAAGAAGGAGGTTAGTGGAAACAACTACAGCCCTCACCACTGAAGCTGGTCTTGGGAACACAACTGATACTCATCTCCTTTCTTTACTATCCCTTCTAGATTCCCTTCCATCTCAAAGAGCACATCCCCTGGTCTAGTTGGTTTATATCATGAGGAAATCCAAGCCCTGATTCCTAAAAGTTCTGATCCTCTGATCACTATGCCCTTCTCAAACTATGGTGTCAGTACTTGACAATTTACTGTCAGAATTGGGTAAGGAATACCAAGAAACACCATGGTGGATCTCCTGGCTGCCAGAGGTATTTTTGCCTCCCCTAATATGTAATGGCAGTATCACAGACTCATAATCATCAGGGTCCATTATCTCAGCCAGGATGGCAACTTGTTTTCAGGCCTTTTGGCACAAGGAATCTGAAGTGCTAGTTGACTGAAAAATAGAACTTAAAAGTGTTATTGGTAAAAGTATTCATCTTTGGGAACAGAAACTTTAGACCTGCGAAGTTTGTCATTATAGAGTCAGAGGCACAAATTCTTCAAGGGTCTCTGTAGGACTGATAGTAAAGGGGGCTGCTGCTGCTGCTGCTGCTGCTGCTGCTGCTGCTGCGAAGGCGCTTCAGTCGTGTCCGACTCTGTGCGACCCCATAGACGGCAGCCCACCAGGCTCCGCCGTCCTTGGGATTCTCCAGGCAAGAACACTGGAGTGGGTTGCCATTTCCTTCTCCAATGCAGGAAAGTGAAAAGTGAAAGTGAAGTCACTCAGTCATGTCCGACTCTTCGCGACCCCATGGACTGCAGCCCACCAGGCTCCCCCGTCCATGGGATTTTCCAGGCAAGAGTACTGGAGTGGGTTGCCATTGCCTTCTCCAAGTAAAAGGGGCTACTCCCTATTTTCACATCTTCTATCTGCTGGGGAGATAGCACTGTATAATGATCACTAACTTAGGACATGTCCTATGTCCTAGAGGATGACACCTCATCTTTGCAGGGTATTATCTTCAAGCTTAGGTTTCAGCTATAACTTCAAAAGGCAGTTCTATCACTCTAAAAGTCTGGTAGCTTTTCAGTGTTATGGTCTGTTATAGGAATAGTGTATTTTTTTGTTATAAGTCCTCTGCCAAACCTCTTTTGCTTTAAAGTGGTCCTTGGTCTGCAACATTGTCAGGTGCAAAACCATGTATGTGAATCAAACATTATGTAAACATTGGAGATGGCTGAGGTCATATAAATGGAGAATTCAATCTGATACCTGGAAAATATACTGATTCTAGTAAAGATAAATTCCTACATTTTCCAGGAGATAACTGACTTGCCACCAAGTGTCTTGTTGGTATCCTTGAGAGATGGTGCCATATCAAGTCTTAGTATTATTCTTTGTCGCTGCCTGGTTGGACATCTGACAGCAGTAGGTAGATAGATCAGCCATAGTGATGGCGAGTCCATGACGTTGGGTGGACCCATGCCTAGTGTCCATCCTGACACCATGAGTACCCTGTTCATGCTCTTTTTGTGCCAGCACTGCAATTGCTGATAGCAGGCTAGCTGTCACACGTCTGCCAGTGGCAGAGAGTCATTCTGTCTGTCTAGCTGTTTGGTGTCTCTTTCATGGTAAATGCTCCCTGGCAGGCAGTAACAAGTTATATATGGACCTTCACAAATTGTGTTCACTTCCACAGGCCCATCCTCAGGCTTTTTCCTCAGATCTCAGATCCCTCAAAGTTTCCATTTTTCTCCTTACAATTTCTCATCAAGCAGCTACAACAATGCTATTGATAGGAAGTCCATCAGTTCAGTCGCTCAGTTGTGTCTGACTCTTTGTGACCCAATAGACTGCAGCATGTCAGGCTTCCCTGTCCATCAAACTCCCAGAGTTTACCCAACTCATGTCCATTGAGTCAGTGATGCCATCCAACCATCTCATCCTCTGTCATCCCCTTCTTCTCCCACCTTAAATCTTTCCCAGCATCAGGGTCTTTTCAAATGAGTCAGCTCTTCTCATCAGGTGGCCAAAGTATTGGCGTTTTAGCTTCAACATCAGTCCTTCCAATGAACTGATCTTCCAATGGACTCAGGACTGATCTCCTTTAGGATGGACTGGTTGGATCTCCTTGCAGTCCAAGGGGCTCTCAAGAGTCTTCTCCAACACTACAGTTCAAAAGCATCAATTCTTTGGCACTCAGCTTTCTTTATAGTCCAACTCTCACATCCATACATGACTACTGGAAACACCATAGCTTTCACTAGACAGACCTTTGTCGGCAAAGTAATGTCTCTGCTTTTTAACGTGCTGTCTAGGTTGATCATAAGTTTCCTGCCAAGGAGTAAGTGTCTTTTAATTTCATGGCTGCAATCACCATCTGCAGTGATTTGGGAGCCCCCCTCCAAAAAAAAGTCTGCCACTGTTTCCCCATCTATTTGCCATGAAGTGATGGGACTGGATGCCATGATCTTAGTTTTCTGAGTGTTGAGCTTTAAACCAACTTTTTCACTCTCTTCTTTCATTTTCATCAAGAGGCTCTTTAGTTCTTCACTTTTCGCCATAAGGGTGGTGTCATCTACATATCTGAGGTTATTGATGTTTCTCCTGGCAATCTTGATTCCAGCTTGTGCTTCATCCAGCCCAGCGTTTCTCATGATGTACTCTGCATAGAAGTTAAATAACCAGGGTGACAATATACAGCCTTGACGTACTGCTTTTCCTATTTGCAACCAGTCTGTTGCTCCATGCCCAGTTCTAACTGTTGCTTCTTGACCTACATACAGATTTCTCAAGAGGCAGGTCAGGTGGTCTGGTATTCCCATCTCTTGAAGAATTTTCTACAGTTTGTTGTGATCCACACAGTCAGAGGTGCTGGCATAGTCAATAAAACAGAACTAGATATTTTTCTGGGACTCTCTTGCTTTTTCAATGATCCAGTGTATGTTGGCAATTTGGTCTCTGGTTCCTCTGCCTTTTCTAAAACCAGCTTGAACATCTGGAATTTCACAGTTCACATACTGTTGAAGCCTGGCTTGGAGAATAATGAGAATTACTTGTGTGTGAGATGAGAGCAACTGTGTGGTAGTTTGAGCATTCTTTGGCATTGCCTTTCTTAGGGATTGGAATGAAAACTGACCTTTTCCAATCCTGTGGCCACTGCTGAGTTTTCCAGATTTGCTGACATATTGAGTGCAGTACTTTCACAGCATCATCTTTTAGGATTTGAAATAGCTGAACTGGAATTTCATCACTTCCACTAGCTTTGTTCGTAGTGATGCTTCCTAAAGCCCATTTGATTTCACATTCCAGGATGTCTGGCTCTAGGTAAGTGATCACACTGTTGTGATTATCTGGGTCATGAAGATCCTTTTTGTACAGTTCTTCTGTGTATTCTTGCCACCTCTTCTTAACATCTTCTGCTTCTGTTAGGTCCATATCATTTCTGTCCTTTATCGTGCCCATCTTTGCATGAAATGTTCCCTTGGTATCTCTGATTTTCTTGAAGAGATCACTAGTCTTTCCCATTCTATTTTTTTCCTGTTTTTTTGCACTGATCACTGAGGAAGGCTTTCTTATCTCTCCTTGCTATTCTTTGGAACTCTGCATTCAAATGGGGATATCTTTCCTTTTCTCCTCTGCTTTTCATTTCTTTTCTTTTCTCAGCTATTCGTAAGGCCTCCTCAGACAGCTGTTTTGCTTTTTTGCATTTCTTTTCCATGGGGATGGTCTTGATCCCTGTCTCCTGTACAATGTCACGAACCTCTGTCCATAGTCCATCAGGCACTCTGTCTATCAGAATCATCCCTTAAATCTATTTCTCACTTCCACTGTGTAATCGTAAGGGATTTGATTTAGGTCATACCTGAATGGTCTAGTGGTTTTCCCCACTTTCTTCAATTTTAGTCTGAATTTGGCAATAATGAGTTCATTATCTGAGCAACAGTCCATGTATGGTCCATATATAGTCTTAATTTGAGCCATTTCTCTTCATATATAAAGTAAGTATCCTGGGTTGGTGCCTGAAGCTTTGTCTATGAGAGAATTTTCACTGGTCACCAGCTTTTAGGGCCACAACTGAATAGGACTATAGTAAGCATTGGTCCACTTTCAGGTTAAATATGGAGATTGAAAAGTGAAACTTGCTCAGTCATGTCCAACTCTTTGAGACCCCATGGACTGCATAGTCCATGGAATTCTCCAGGCAAGAATACTGGAGTGGGTAGCCTTTCCCTTCTCCAGGGGATCTTCCCAACGATTACCCACCCACAAACCAAACTAAGACTTTTTCTTTCTTTATCAGCTAATCAAAATGCTATAGGTGTGAGCTGAGAGAGAGGCATGATTGTAACTGTTGTAGATGCATGTGGATCTGGGCCACCTGCGCTGTGTGTTTGTGTGCTCAGTCCTGTCAGATTCTTTGAGACCCCATGGCCTGTATCCCTCTAGGCTTCTCTGTCCATGGAATTTCCCAGACAAGAATACTGGAGTGGGTTGCCATTTCCTACTCCAGGGAATCTTTCTGACCCAGGGATATTGAACCTGTATCTTTTGCATCTCCTGCATTGGCAGGCGGATTCTTTACCACTGTACCACCTGGGTAGCTAGGGCCACCTGCTAAAGCAGGTTATTTGTGCTGCCCAGCCCTGCATGTGCAGAATCCTGGATGGGCATTCTAATAAGAGATTGCTGCTCATGATGGAATATTGCAGGACTCTTACTCTAATGATTTTGTGAGTTCAAGAAAACCCAGCTTGGACTTCCCTGGTGGCTCAGTGGATAAGAATCTGCCAGCCATGCAGGGGATACAAGTTCTATCTCTGGTCTGGGAAGATCCCACATGCCTCGGGGCAACTAAGGCTGTGTGCCGCAACTACTGAGCCTGTACTCTAGAGCCCATGAGCTGCAACTACTGAGCCTGCATGCTGCAACTATTGTAGCCCATGCACCTAGGGACTATGTTCCACAACAAGAGAAGCTGCAGCAATGAGAAGCCTGTGCACTGCAATGAAGAGCAGCCCTCACCCACAACTGGAGAAAGCCCACATGCGGTAACAAAGACCCAGCTCAGCCAAAAAACAAACAAAGTTGGTTTAAAATAGAAAACCCAGCTTATGATGGACAGCCCTTTTATAAATGAGGGACTGTGTGGTCACGCGATATTCCACGGTCAGACAGCCCAGCTCTTTCAGACCCAGTAGTAAGCCTGGAGATGTTTTGAGAAG
The DNA here is from genome assembly GCF_054371585.1 of Giraffa tippelskirchi. Classification (NCBI taxonomy): domain Eukaryota; kingdom Metazoa; phylum Chordata; class Mammalia; order Artiodactyla; family Giraffidae; genus Giraffa; species Giraffa tippelskirchi. Next base: position 123,339,582 of record NC_137276.1, on the reverse strand, counting down.
ATGGGTAATTCTCTCCTGCAAATAGCATGATCTTATTGCAGAGTGCTGATGGGCTTCATTGTGATTTTTCTAGTGGAGCTTACCAGAAATTCCACATGACATTGTTTCCCGTCTCAGCTACCTTTACGTCTTTAGGGTGGCACTGATCTCTGCCTTTCTTCCTGGGCTTGTTATCTTTGTTAACTTACAGTATTGGCAGATGTGGGCAATTTCAGCAGCTTTCACTTGACCTTCCCAGTTAAATAACCGTTATTTCACAGGTCTAGTGTTAGGGTTCTTACAATTCTTTTGTGCATCCATTCCAATTATACATTTGGGGAACTGGTGACATCACCCATAGGTGGGTGTATAGAAAAAGGGACCTACTGTAAACCAGACCTGTGATAGGACTCCATTTATTACTTGGCTCCTCTATGCCCCTACTCTAACACAAGAGCTGTAATGGTACTTGAGGTCCCTAGGTATTAATGTTAACTTAAACCCCATGTTCAAGAGTCATTACAATGTTTAGATTTTCTTTCTCGTAGTATAAATTTACCCATGTAAATCATCATGTCCTTTTGATAAAGAACCAGAAGAATCGTCCCCATGTCTACTTGCAGTAGCAATTCAGGGCACTTCCTTATGAGGACCCAGCCTCTACTTTCGCCAATGACTTCTGGGTCAGAAAACCGGCTGAGTTTGAAAATGGCAGATAAATATGAACTTATGTTAGGACAGCGTCCTCAAGCCCCTGATCATTTAACTTTGATTTCCTTAGATTGTATACATTGAATAGTTTCTGTTGGCCCATCCCTGGTGGCTCAGATGGTAAAGATTCTGCCTGCCTCCTTGGGAGACCTGGGTTCGATCCCTGGGTCAGAATGATCCCGTAGAAGAGGGCATGACAACCCACTCCAGTATCCTTGCCTAGAGAGTCCCCATGGACAGAGGAGCCTGCCAGGCTACAGTCCATGGGGTTGCAAAAACTCGCACACGACTGAATGCCTAAGCACAGCACAGAACTAGTTACGATTGCTTCATTAATCACCTCCACAGTTTGCTGATCAAGCCCCCTGGTGCCACTCCATCATGATGATTATACCCACATTGTTTCTGACTGTTAAATGCCACCACCTGTTTTTTTATCTTCTGGTCCTATCAACCCTATTGCTATGAGGAAAACTACCATGAACACTGATCTTTTCCTGAAAGACACTGAAAGTTATTCAGTGATGCTGGGGTTCCTCTCACTGGTGCATTTCTTATCGTATTGGTAAATAGTGTGTTTTCTGGGCCCTCCCACAGAACTTAGTCAGCTGGTAAACATTTGGACTTTATATAACATATCCACTCCTGTGCACTCACTTCTCTAAGCCTTTTGATTTCTCTTTCTACTGTTTGCATGGCAGTTTGGAATTTCTAGCTTAATTAGTATGGGTCATCCCTTTTTCCAGGTTTCTAAAAGCCCACAAGCCTCCTGGCACTGATTCCCAGGGTCCTTGCCAGCATATTATGTCCTGTGTCACATCCAAGTCAATACTATATACGCCAGTTCCTGATAGTATGTTTCCTAAGTCCTACGACAGCCTCTTTCCTCCCTTAACAAACCCAGCACTTCCCAGACCAGATCATCTTGTCTCTTGACTGTAGTTTTTGTTGTCTGGTGGCCAAGAGAAAAGTTGTAGATAGACTGGAAGGGAGGAAGCTGCATATTTCTTTGCAAAACAATGACTTTTGAATCGTTGCTCAAGCAAAGGGGGAATGAAAATTTTTCAATGGGGAGAATTGAGCCATTGATGCAGAACCAGATTGTCCAGAAAATCCTAGGCCATGTTCTTTAGTGTGTCAACTCAAATATCACCATCACAAGTCTCGGGGTTGCACTCATGCCTAACCAACAAACTCTGACGTTAGTAAGTAGAGTTGCCTGGCAGAGGTGGAGAATGCAACTTTGTCCAGAGATCCACTACCTTTATAATTAACTCTGTAAGTTTTTCTGCCCTTTCGCTGCAGGAGGCAAATATATATATATATATCCATCCAGGAAACCATCTAACTTTCATATTTTGCCCTAAATTAATTATTAATCACCTTCAGCCTTCATTATTATTCTCTAATGAGTATGGAGAATATATTCATTTTCCCTTTACCCTTTTGAATTTTTGCTGAGACTTCTGTAATAAGACACATTAACAAAAGAAAAACAATCAAAAGTTTAACATGCATACTTCATGGTATACATGGGAGATACTCAGGGAAAAATGAGTAATTTTCTAAGGTAGCTTAAAATTTAGACTTAAATACCATCTTTACTGGTTTCCCTGGTGGCTTAGCAGTAAAGAATCTGTCTGCCAATGCAGGAGATGCAGATTCAGCCTGTGGGCCGGGAGGATCCCTGGAGGAGGAAATGGCTGGGAAATCCCAAGAACGGAGGACGCTGAGAGGCTATAGTCCATGGGGTCACAAAGAATCAGATATGACTAAGCGACCAGACAACAACAACCATCTTAATAGGGAAAGGGGAGGGGAATATGGGATTCTTAGGGAAGAGTAAATAATTTTTAGGATGATGAGTGGGCCTTTAGAAGAATAGATGGTAGGTATGATATTCTGTGACAAAGTTTGTTGGGTTGTCACCTTCTATTCTCTCCTGTGATGAATCAATCTCCCCGGACTGATGCAGTTCCCAGGGAGGGGATCTATGACAGTCAAGTCTCTTTTGGAGGATCTGTCTTTAGGCAAAAAAGGGAGTTCAGAGAAAGCCTCTTCCTGCATTTGCTGTTTTTCAAGTACCTACAGCTCAAAATAATCAATATACCAAAGTGGCATATTTTAGGGTGGCATGCTCTGAACTTTTGCAGTTGTATTTTGGAGTGGCATATTCTGCTACCTATTAAAGGCATTGAGGGTCTCCCAGGTGACCCAGTGGTAAAAAAAAAAAATCTTCCTGCCAATTCAGGAGACACAAGAGATACAGATCAGTCCCTGGATGGAAAGATCCCCTGGAGCTGGGCATGGCAACCCACTCCAGTATTCTTGCTATAAAAAAAATCTCACAGACAGAGGTGCCTGGCAGGCTACAGTCCATGGAGTTGCAGAGTTGGACATGCCTACACAACTGAGCAAACACAGCACAACAAGGCATTACTAGAATGAATCATTTGATTCCCCTTTTCTTAATATTACTGTTCCTCCCTGAAATTTATAATACCTGGGACAGTCCCTATTCCCCTCCCAGTTTACCACCTTGAAAGTTTAACAATTTCATCACTACAGCAGGCCAGGGTACCCATAAGCTACCTATCACCAGCCAGCTGGTAGGTGACCCAACTCCAAAATCTTCAGAGTCTCCTTTCTAGGATCACTCCTGGCATTAACAATCGTAGGTTGAAGCCCATTGCATCCAGGTGGTTTTTTGGAGAACCTCCCATAAGTAACACCCACAAGGAAGTGAAGGAAACAGGGTTGGGTGGAGGGAGAAATTAAACTGATAACAGTTGCAAAGGAAGTCTCAGCTGATCACATGGGGAGCTCTAAAACTGGAATGACCCACCCCAATAGTGTATGGGGGCGGTGGAGAAAGGGGATCAGAGGTTAGTTTTGTAACTTCCTACATTTAAGAGTCATTGGATGTGGGTTGCTTAGAATATTGGGCAAAGCAGGTCTTTTCACTCAAGGGCAATTCTTGGGGAGAGACTACTGTGAGAGCTCTGCAGGCCATAGCCCTGGAGGTTAGGAAAATGAGAGCTTCTGCCTGGAAGGGGAATCTGGGCCATGCACCAAACACTTTACTTTTGGTTTTGAGAGTCCTATGTGATTTGGGGGCAACATATTTGATAGGTTAATGTTGTTAAAGCTTGTAAGTTCTTAACCATACACAAATGGTATAAGGAAAGATAATCTAGAGCTATGTATGGCAAAAGGGAAGATTCAACCTAGAATTATAAACTACAGAAAGCTCAGAAGCACATAACTTACACCCCTGGATAATCAAGGATGGACTGGGTTAGGGAAATATCAAGTGGCCTTGTGCTACAGCATGGTTTCTTGTTTCATAAGTCACCAGAAGTTTGGATTTTATTAGAGGAAAGGAGAGCTTGTTCTCATCTGACTTTCTTGAAGGCTGGTGGTGAAGTAGAAGTTCATGGTGAGATTATTTTGCAGTTAAAAATAAAAAGTCATATTCCTGAACATTTACTGAGTGGTCAGTATGGAGACCTCAGATAAGCAAAAGCACCATCTGGAGGTTTGATTGGGGCTCATTTAATTCTAGAAAGGACCTGAAAAGTCTGTATACAACTTTAGTTGTGTAGTATGTAGGCAACTGTAAGTGTTGCAGAATCTTAATTTTATTCTCTATATCATATTGGTGCATATGTTTGCCATGATTAGGCAATGGCCAGCAATAAATAGACTTGAAATAGTGGATTAGGAAGTCCAAGTTTTAACTCTACGATGATTTCTATTATGATAATACAAAAGAAAAAAACCACCAAGCAGGGTATCCCAAAGGAACTATATAAGCAGCTAAACTAAATAACCAAAGAGAAGAAGAAAGAGTAGATTTCAGAATGAGAACTTAGGTCTGTGCACAGTTGTCTTCAGATCAGTCAAGTTGTGTTAAAGGGAACCCTGACAATAGAAAATGTAGGACTCTCAGATCATCCATTCTCAGGCTAAAAATCATCTAATCAGTTTTTTAAAAATAAACTGACTTGAGTTTGAGATGGAAATAATTATCTAAATTCATTTGGTAATAAAGCAAGTTAGAATTCATTGAGTTATCATAGCTGTATACTTAGACTTGTCATGTAACTAATTTCCTCATTTAGACATCCATTTATCAACATAGTTTAACTGCACAAAAATGATTATGTCACTAAGGTATTCATTTCCTTTCCCCTTGTTAACTCACACCTACTATGTTTCAGACATTACCTGGTATAAGGGATAAAAAATGACTAAGAAACAATTACTGTCCTCAAGGAACTCACAGTTTAGTAAGGTAGACAAATATGAATATGATAAAAGCTACAGAAAATATGGGAAAGAGAGTGAGTCATTAAATAGAATACTTATTGACTACCTATTCCAGGTTCTAATATTGATGAAATAGGGATAAAACATTATACGTATTCTCAGTAAACTCATGGAAGGGAATATCTTGCCTGGGCTCATTTGTCTTTGAACAGGAAGGGACATCTCATCATCAGACTGGAATCATGTATGAGAATATGTAAGTTTTAGTAATTTCATACTTAATAATTTCAATAGTCCACCTGAAATAGATTTCTATCTGTTCATAGTGCCAAGGTGAATTTTGGCTTCCTCACTAGTACTCAATCATCTGGTAATAGGAGCTGAGAAGAGAAATTGTAGATGTCTAAGCTGGAATACTGTCATAGTGGTGAAGATGGAAAGGGAGTATGGAGCTGAGGATACTGGCAAAAGAACAGTTCAACTCCATAGATTACTGTGGTCTTTGTAGCTGAACACCAGAGATTATAGAATCTAAGCAAAGTCAAGAACAAAGTGAAGGTGACAAATAGTTGAGAAATTGGAAAAAAATGAATCAAGTAAATTTAATTTTATGAGACTAATGAGTATGCTAGGGTGACGGAGTAAGAGCTGGAAAAATATGAGATTGTTGTTTGATGGCGAGTTATTGAAGCTTCATGTTTCAAAGGAGGAGACTTCCAAGTCATGACAAGAGCAAGCGAATGTGAAAGCCAATGGAGTTACAGAGATCAAAGAACCATGAAGGGGCAAGGGCATTAGAGAACTCATCCATTTAAAGTTGAGAGTAGGCAGAATGATGGTGGAAGTTGGGGTGGAGAGGAAGGAAGCGGTCCTCAGTAGAAGGATGATCACCGCCCAGTAGCTCACTTCTCAGGGATCCCTCAGAATTACACTGGAGGGTACATTCCCTTGCCTGGAGGAGAAGTTAGGGATGCCAGTGAGAATTATCTCTGGGAGGCCGAGTTTTATCTTGGCCCATGCTCTTCTTGTCAGAAAGATCTAAGGTCTCTAAATGAGCATCAGGGGGAAGAAAACTTACTTCTTGATGCAAAACAGGAAGTTAGCAGTATAACCTGAAAGATCTTTTTACTTTATTGTGTTAATTTCCTCTTTTAAAAGTATTTTCTGCCTGGTTGCTTCCTAATTAGAAAAATGTGGGGCAACAAAAAACTCACTGTCCTGGGTCTCAGAAAATCTTTATGACCCAGTTCTATCTCCTGGATGAGATGTCACATAGACAATTCACCTAGTATCCCTTACCCCATTCCAGAAAAAGTAACAGCATTTGGAGACTAATCTGAGGTAGGAAGAAATATATTGTATTTAAGAAACTAAAAGAAAACCACTGAGATTAGAGGCAGACAATGAGGGGGAAACTCTACCTCAAAGAGGGGTGAGGACAATCAAATAAGTAGTGGGCATGAGATTGCTTTTGTATTATAATACCCAAACAGATGTTATCATTGTGTTGTGTTTTTTTTTGCAAGTGAGATGCTGAGAGTTACTTTAAGCTTTCTGTATCATTCAGGACACAGTCAGGAAAACACAAACTACCCTAAGACTTCCAAACAGAGGGGTTGAATTACACTGCTTCCTCAGTTTGGGTCACCAAGAAATGACAGCTTGGGACAAGGATTTGAGCACATGTGATTTTTCTGAAGGTGTGCTCTTTAAGAAAAGTGAAGGAGAGAGCAGATCAGGACAGAGAAGAAGATAGAACTAAGCAAAGATGGGACTCAAGTCATGCACAACCTTGGCCTGATCCACAGGAAGAGGTCTCTAGGTCAAAACCCCACCGAAGAATTGTCCCTTCCTTGACAAAAGAGGGTCAGCATTTCATAACCATCAGCACTGCCTGTGACTGCTCTGTCAACTCCATCAGACACGTCTTGGAGAAGGAGGCTGGTTTTGAACTCTCAGCAGTCAAAACTCATAATAGCAGGGCAATGGGTACCTCAGGCCAGTAAGGAGACCTAGAAGGAGCTAGGGTATCTTGAAACAGCTGGTGAAAAAACAGAGACACCTATGAGGGGATGGTGAGGCCACCCAGAGTTTGGCAAAAGCAGAAAGAAGCTATCATGCCTAGGCCTGGAGGGAACCAGAAGTGATATAATAAGAGCCCACAGCCAGGATGTTTTGTGGGATGCAGACATGGCAGGCATTGACCAGAAGGAATTGGGACCACAGGAGGAGGAGCTGCCTGGCAGAAGTCAGAGCTAAGGAAGAGATGCTGCCATGCGTGCATGTGTGCCAAGTTACTTCAGTCGTGTCCAACTCTTTACGACCCCATGGACTATAGCCCGCCTGGTTCCTCTGTCCGTGGGATTCTCCAGGCAAGAATACTGGAGTGGGTTGCCATGCCCTCCTCCAGGGGTTCTTCTGGATCCAGGAATCAAACCACGTGTCTTATGTTTCATGCATTGACAAGCAGATTCTTTACCACCAGCACCACTTGATGCTGCCATAAATGGCATGAAAATCAGAAGAAAAAAAAAAAAGAGAGAAAATACCACTGCCATCTTCCTTCCTCTGACCCCACTCTTGCCTCCCATTGGATGAATGACCCTACCCACAGCCCGAGGAAGGTCATTCCTTGCCATTCAAACCAGTGCAGGAAAAGTATGAGAAATAGACTCAAAGTCAACAAATAAACTGGGCACCCACTAGAGAAACTGAGAGCAGCTACTGTTAGGAAGGTGAGAGCCATTATTTGAGAGCAGTGTTCAGATATAAGATTTTCCACATTTAGTGAATCTTTGGATTTGCATAAGGAAAGCTGGTTAAGACATGGAGTCTCTGAAGTGGCAGCTATCCAAACAAACCTGGGGGCTCCAGAGCCAATTTGCAACCCCAAAGGTTTCTCTGCATAAGGAAGTAGATTTATGAGTACAGTGCTTATTATTAATTTCTGGTGAATATTCTGAGGATATACAGGTATCCCCTCTAACTTCTTACCTTTGCTACTTTTTAAAACTCAGCAGTGGCCACAGGACTGGAAAAGGTCAGTTTTCATTCCAATCTCAAAGAAAGGCAATGCCAAAGAATGCTCAAACTACCGCACAATTGCACTCATCTCACATGCTAGTAAAGTAATACTCAAAATTCTCCAAGCCAGGCTTCAGCAATACGTGAACCGTGAACTTCCAGATGTTCAAGCTGGATTTAGAAAAGGCGGAAGAACCAGAGATCAAATTGCCAACATCCGATGGATCATCGAAAAAGCAAGAGAGTTTCAGAAAAACATCTATTTCTGCCTCATTGACTATGCCAAAGCCTTTGACTGTGTGGATCACAATAAACTGTGGACAATTCTGAAAGAGACAGGAATACCAGACCATCTGACCTGTCTCTTGAGAAACCTGTATGCAGGTCAGGAAGCAACAGTTAGAACTGGACATGGAACAACAGACTGGTTCCAAATAGGAAAAGGAGTACATCAAGGCTGTATATTGTCACTCTGCTTATTTAACTTATATGCAGAGTACATCATCAGAAACGCTGGGCTGGAAGAAACACAAGCTGGAATCAAAGTTTCCGGGAGAAATATCAATAACCTCAGATATGCAGCTGACATCACCCTTATGGCAGAAAGTGAAGAAGAACTAAAGAGCCTCTTGATGAAAGTGAAAGAGGAGAGTGAAAAAGTTGGCTTAAAGCTCAACATTCAGAGAACTAGTATCAGGGCATCTGGTCCCATCACTTCATGGGAAATAGATGGGGAAACAGTGTAAACAGTGTCAGACATTAATTTTGGGGGCTCCAAAATCGATGCAGATGGTGATTGCAGCCACAAAATTAAAAGATGCTTGCTCCTTGGAAGGAAAGTTATGACCAACCTAGACAGCATATTTAAAAGCAGAGACATTACTTTGCCAACAAAGGTCTGTCTAGTCAAGGCTATGGTTTTTCCAGTAGTCGTGTGTGGATGTGAGAGTTGGACTATAAAGAAAGCTGAGTGCCGAAGAATTGATGCTTTTGAACTGTGTTGTTGGAGAAGACTCTTGAGAGTCCCTTGGACTGCAAGGAGATCCAACCAGTCCATCCTAAAGGAGATCAGTCCTGGGTGTTCATTGGAAGGACTGATGTTAAAGCTGAAACTCCAATACTTTGGCCACCTCATGCGAAGAATTGACTCACTGGAAAAGACCCTAATTCTGGATAGGATTTGGGGCAGGAGAAGAAGGGGACAACAGAGGTGAGATGGCTGGATGGCATCATCGACTCGATGGACATGAGTTTGGGTAAATTCTGGGAGTTGGTGATGGACAGGGACGCTTGGCGTGCTGCGATTCATGGGGTCGCAAAGAGTCGGACACGACTGAGTGACTGAATTGAACTGAAAGGAGTAAAATTCTATTTATAGTAAACTGTTTGGGGGGAGGGGTGGCAGGGAGAAAAGGTGTCAGTCATCTTTGGGAAAGAAAAGAGAATTGTTAGAACCATTCCTGATCTTGAAAACCTATGTCAGCAACACGGCTTTGGCAATAGCATAGAGGGCTCCTGGGGAACAGAAACCTAAATGACAGTTGGGTAAAAAAAAGATACAGCAAAATAAAATACACCAAGACAGCATACAGGTTTTGGAAACTAAATAACCTATTTTGTCATTCATTCCTCACTTAATATTGATTTCTGCATTTCAAATCTGCCCTTTTATTTTATTGATCACATTGCTTTTTTTCATAAAAAAAATATGATATCACATTTCCCCCCAAAGTGACTCTGAAAATGTGCATTATGTGATAACTTGCAAGATACTCATCTACACTTTAGAGAAATGATCTATAGACATTTTGATGAAATGCTTTATCCCAGTCTCATGCTTGGCTGGTGGTATTTTACAGGTTCATTTGCAAGTAGGTTCATTTTTTAAAAAAACATTTTTTTCAGGTGGTGATGAGAAATGGGTAATTTATAACTTGATAATATCATATCTAGGTGCTTCATTGTCTTGAGACTCACATATCTTGATTGAATATAAAACATCACTATTTGAGTCTTAGAAAGTATTTGCTAGTAGATATTTTTCTTTCTTATTAATGAAAATTAAAGGATTCTGGAGGCAGAAAGTTCTAATCAATTCAAGCATTACTACTTGTTTCCCTGAGGAGCCTTTCAAAGATCAAATTCATGTTTTCATGCGAGAACTTTCTGAAGAACTTGAAGCAACTGTTAAAGCATCTGGTGGTTTAAATGGTTCTTTCTGAGATATATTAAACATTAGCTTTCTAAAATTGCATGATTATAGAAAGAATAAAATGAATTCATATACTAGAGTGGATTGAGAGTTAGCAAACAAGTTCCATATAGGAAGAAACATGGTTAGCTTTTTTATTTTTCTGCTTTAGGATCTCCCCTTTCACATCCCTAACATCATCATTCTTTTTTCTGTCTTAATGTTACACAGTGGTGGGAAATGACAAGAAAGAGAATGCTGAGAAAGTTTCAGTAGAAAAAAGCTGCAAGAGGAGAGTGTTGTGGGATTTTAAATAGACTAGAGAAGGGATATGGGTCTGCCTTACATGGTGTAGGGAGTAGAGTTCTGAGAAGAAAGTCATATTTTGAGGTCATCTGGTCTCTCTTACACCTTTTAAGCAAAATTGTACCTGATATAAAATAGAACATGGGAAACATGTAAGAAATAGCCCCTAAAGTATTACTTAAATGTTCTCTCTGCTGGCACCCCTATTCCTATAATCATAAAAGCACCAAATACATGGCTTGATTTCTACAAGTTCAGTTCAGTTCATTTGCTCAGTCATGTCCGACTCTTTGCTACCCCATGGACGCCAGGCCTCCCTGTCCATCACCAACTCTCGGAGTCCACCCAAACCCATGTCCGTTGAGTCGGTGATGCCATCTAACCATCTCATCCTCTGTTGTCCCCTTCTCCTCCTGCCCTCAATCTTTCCCAGCATCAGGGTCTTTTCAAATGAATCAGCTCGTCGCATCAGGTGGCCAAAGTATTGGAGTTTCAGCTTCAACATCAGTCCTTTCAATGTACACCCAGGACTGGTTGGATCTCCTGGAAATTCAAGGGACTCTCAAGAATCTTCTCCAACACCACAATTCAAAAGCATCAATTCTTTGGCACTCAGCTTTCTTTATAGTCCAACTCTCACATCCATACATGACTACTGGAAAAACCATAGCCTTGACTAGATGGACCTTCGTTGACAAAGTAATGTCTCTGCTTTTTAATATGCTGTCTAGGTTGGTCATAACTTTCCTTCCAAGGAGTAAGCGTCTTTTAATTTCATGGCTACAATCACCATCTGCAGTGATTTTGGAGCCCAGAAAAATAAAGTCAGCCACTGTTTCCACTGTTTCCCCATCTATTTGCCAAAAAGTGATGGGACCAGTTGCCATGATCTTAGTTTTCTGAATGTTGAGCTTCTACAAGTTACTGAAACCAATTAACCCGTGAATTTTGTCACCATCTCATTAAATGGGAACACCAAGAGATTTTTTTTTTCTTTCAAAAAGAAGCCTCATTCTTGGATCCTATGGCTTTTATTCAGTTTTCCAGCAGCTGTCCTTCCCTCACTCTGGCTTCTAAAGCCCATCACCTTCATCAGCCACATATGTCTACTGGGCTCCTGCCTTGCAGGGCACAAATTGACCTGCACTATGTGCATGACTGTGTGTGTGCTCTGTCGCTTTAGTCTGTGTCTGACTCTTGGCGACCCTCTGGATGGTAGCTTGCCAGGTTCCTCTGTCCATGGGATTACCCAGGCAAGAACACTGGAGTGAGTTGCCATTTCCTCCTCCAGGGAATCTTCCCAACCCAGAGATGGAACCTGGATCTCCCACACCTCCTGTATTGCAGGTGGATTCTTTACCCACTGATCCACCTGGGAAGCCCAACCTGAACTATGGAGGATACAAATACAGGGGACTGGGCTCTGCCATTTAGGAACTCCAGACCTCACCACCTCAGTATGACAGCCTGGTACCCTCCTCTTCCACCTTTTAGTGATTCTACCATCCTTGAAGATTGAGACGGCTGCCCCCTTTCTATGAGTTCTCCAGTTATAACTGTTCCTTTTATGAATCTCCCTTACTCTCTGGAAATAGGAACTACAAAAATAGAGAAAGAGAGTTATCATAGGCCAGGAGATACTTTTGAAGTAAAAATACATGAAAAGCTCAGCCTGGAATAATCAGCTGGAATGGTTCAAGCATGGAGGAGTAGGAAGGACTGTCTAATGATGGAAATGATGCATGAAAGGGGCAGAGGTGTGGAATCAAAAATCCAGTCTGTGTTTTGGTTAAACCACTTTGAAAAAATTCTGTGTAGGAAAATAATGATGGCATAGATTAGTGGTTCTCAAATTTTAGGTCAGTGTTGTCCAAGAGAAATGTGTGTGTGTTTATGTGTGTATGCAATCGTGCACTCAGTCATATCTAATTCTTTGTGACCCCATGGACTGTACCCTCCAGGCTCCTCTGTCCATGGGATTACCCAGGCAAGAATACTGGAGTGGGTTGACATTTCCTTCTCCAAGGGATCTTCCCCACGCAGGGATCCAACCTGTTTCCTGCATTTGGCAGGCAGATTGTTTACCCCAAAGAAACTGTGTAACCACTTGGGAAACCCAATGCAAGCCATATATGTAATTTCTAGCAGGCACATTAAAAAGAAGAAATAGACAAGAAATAAAATTCATTGTAACAATACATCTTCTTTAACCTGCCCAATATAATTTCAACGTTTTATTAATTTAAAATATCATTTACATGACTTTCATATTCTCTTTTTGTACTGGGTCTTCAAATTTTATTGTGTACTTGATATTATAGTCCATCTCAATTTGGACTAGCCACATTTCCAGTGCTCAGTAGCCACAGGTAGCTACCACATTAGACAGCACAGCTTTGATATATGTCAGAATCTTATTGAAATACAGGTTTCTGGTTTCATCCCCAGGATTTCTGATTCACAAGATCTGGGGTGGGGTCCAATAATTTGCATTTCTAGCAAGTTCCCAGGTGATGCAGATGCTCCTGGTCTGGAACCACTAGTTTGCATAAGTGGCTTTCAAGCCTGGGTTCAAATTAGAAATACCTAAGTTAAAGGGAAAACACTTATCCTCCAGTCCACACCCCAGGTCACTTAAACCATAAGCTCTAGAGGTCAGGTCAGGAAAAGTGCTCTTTCAAAAAGTTTCCTAGGGGATTTTAATTATCAGCCAGGTTAGAGAAACACAGAAGTGGTAGGAGAAAGTACCGGAAAGATGTTTTAGGAGGGCTAAAATTTTAAAAAGAGAAATAGACTAAATCTAATAAGTAACAGGGAACCTCAGTAGGCATTTAAACAGGGCAGTGATACACAGTGAAAGCATTATTTTGTTGAGTTGCCTGCACTGGTAATGACCTGCATCAGGAAAGGGGTTAGAGAGGATTTAAAATTGTTCAAGAGCTCCATGAGTTTTGGCCAATGGAAGGAGGAGGTGGATGAGGGGCAAATAAGAGTTAGATACAGTCTGTTCAGTTACATAACTATTCTACAGAGGGATGGAATGAGGGGTATGTTAAACATCAACATGCAAATTGTGTTCGTTGTTTAATAGAGCAATAATGTAGCAGTCACAACTAAAATGCCTACAAAGGCCATGTAAGAAAGGTAAGGAAAAAAAAGGAGAGGACCACTAGGAGTCAATTCATATGGATACATCCTGTGAATGATGGAAGCTGAAGTTTGATTACATTTGTTGGGCTCAGTCCCTAGAGGCCATCTCCTCCTTACAGGACCCATTATATGCCCCACCTCTCTTGCCTCTAACAATTATTTTTTTCCTTTGGACCAGATGGAAACTCTCATTAGGACTCCTAGTCTCTAGGCAGTAGAGTCTCTCTTTGTCTGAGCCTCTGACTTCAGATTGAAACTTTGTGAAAACAGATTATCAAAAGTACTTAAAGTCAGTGGAAACTACAAACAAAAGCCAACAAAAGTCACCAGTTCCTGGAGAAATGATCCCCAGTTTGGGAGATGGGGGTGTGCAGCTATGGGTGAACAAATATAAATTCATAATGAAAATAAGATATCACAACCTGAAACCACATTATCTCTCAAATGCCACAGGCACACACTTTGGAACATTAACTGTTGCATATATGCCATAGAATTGAGATCACATAAAAGCACTAGGGGAAAGCCACAACAATAAATGACACTCTGGTATCACAAGGCCTACCCATGTCCCCTCACTTATGCAATTTAACTTACCATGATTGAATACTGTTGCTGTTCAGTCACTAAGTAAGATCTGACTCCGTGGACTAGAGCATGCCAGGCTCCTCTGTCCTCCACTATCTCCTGGAGTCTGCTCAAATTCATGTCTATTGAGTCAGTGATGCTATCTAACCATCTCATCCTCTGCCACCCCTTCTCCTTTTGCCTTCAATCTTTTCCAGCATCAGGGTCTTTTCCAGTGAGTCAGCTCTTCACATCAAGTGGTCAAAGTATTGAAATGTCAGCTTCAGCATCAGTCCTTCCAATGTGTATTCAGGACTGATTTCCTTTAGGATTGACTGATTTGATCTCCTTGCAATCCAAGGGATTCTCAAGAGTCTTCCACAGCACCACAGTTCAAAAGCATCAATTCTTCAGTGTTCAGCCTTCTTTGTAATCCAACTCACACATCCATACATGACTATAGGGAAAAAAATAGATTTCACTATATGGACCTTTGTGGGCAAAGTGATGTCTCTGCTTTTTAATATACTGCCTAGGTTTGTCATAGCTTTTCTTCCAAGGAGCAAGCATCTTTTAATTTCATGGCTGCAGTCATAATCCGCAGTGATTTTGGAGCCCAAGAAAATAAAGTCTTTCACTGTTTTCATTTTTTTTCCACTTCGATTTGTCATGAAGTGATGGGACCAGATGCCATGATCTTAGTTTTTTGAATGTTGAGTTTTTCACACTCCCCTTTCACCTTCAACAAGAGGCCCTTTAGTTCCTCTTCACTTTCTGCCATTAGGGTAGTGTCATATGCATAACCAAGGTTATTGATATTTCTCTCAGCAGTCTTGATTCCAGCTTGTGCTTTATCCAGCCTGGCATTTCTAATGATGTACTCTATGTAGAAGTTAAATAAGCAGGGTGACAATGTACAGCCTTGATGTACTCCTTTCCCAGTTTTGAACCAGTTTGCTGTTTCATGTCCAGTTCTAACTATTGCTCCTTGACCTGCATACAGGTTTCTCAGGAGGCAGATAATATGGTCTGCTATTCCCATCTCTTTAAAAATTTTCCACAGTTTGTTGTGATCCACAGTCAAAGCCTTTAGCATAGTCAATGAAGCAGAAGTAGATGTTTTTCTGGAATCCCCTTGTTTTTCCTAATCCAATGATGTTGGCAATTTAATCTCTGGTTCCTCTGCCTTTTCTAAATCCAGCTTGTACATCTGGAAGTTCTCAGTTCACAAACTGTTGAAGCCTAGCTTGAAGGATTTTGAGCATTACCTTGCTAGTGTGTGAAATGAATACCATTGTGCGGTAGTTTGAACATTCTTTGGCATTGCCCCTCTTTGTGATTGGAATGAAAACTAACCTTTTCCAATCCTGTGGCCACTGTTGATTTTCCAAATTTGTTGGCATATTGAGTGCAGCATTTTCACAGCATCATCTTTTAGGATTTGAAATAACTCAGCTGGAATTCCATCACCTCCACTATCTTTGTTGGTTGTAATGCTTCCTAATGCCCACTTGACTTCACACTCCAGGATGTCTGGCTCTAGGTGAGTGACCACACCACCACAGTTATCTGGGTCATTAAGACCTTTTTTTGTACAGTTCTCTGTGTATTCTTGCCACCTCTTCTTAATATCTTCTGCTTCTGTTAGGTCCAGTTAGGTTCAGTTGGGTATATCTTTCCCTTTTTCCCTTGCCTTTAACTTCTCTTCTTTCCTCAGATATTAATATTTGTAAAGCCTCCTCAGTCAACCACTTTGCCATCTCTCATTTCTTTTTCTTTAGGATGGTTTTGGTCACTGCCTCCTGAACAAAGTTATGAACTTTTTTCAGGCACTCTGTCTACCAGATCTAATCTCTTGAATCTATTCATCACCTCCACTGTATAATCATAAGGGATTTGATTTGGTCATATCTGAATGTCCTATTGGTTTTCCCTACTTTTTTCAATTTAAGCCTGAATTTTGCAATAAGGAGCTCATGATCTGGTTGAATACATGCTTCAAAAAAAATAAGTAACCAACAACAAATATCTAAAGTAGTAATTATAGGTATCAGCCAACACATGTTTAAATCAGTTGCTTTATGTGAATTGTAATTTATAGCCATCCTTCCTCTTCCTTTCTATGTAAGAATTTGGGCAGATTCTCCAAAGCCTCTTAATAGGAGCTTTAAGATAAAGCTTAAATGAGCTTTTTTTTTTTTTTTTTTTTTTTGCAGTTAAAAGGATGTGATTTATTTTATTTTATTTTTTTTTATAAATTTATTTATTTTAGTTGGGGGCTAATTACTTTACAATATTGTAATAGTTTTTGCCATACATTGACATGAATGTGTTCCCCTTCCCGGACCCCCCACCCACCTCCCTCCCCATCCCATCCTTCTGGATCATCCCATTGCCCCGGCCCTGAGCCCTTGTCAGATGCATCGAACATGGAATGGTGCTCTGTTTCACATATGACAATACACATGTCTCAATGCCATTCTCCCAGAACGTCCCACCCTCACCTTCTCCCTCAGAGTCCATAAAATTGTTCCATGCGTCTGTGTCTCTTATTCTGTCTCGCATATAGGGTTATCGTTACCATCTTTCAAATTCCATATATAAGATAAGCTTCCATTACCATTTCTCTGGGCTTCCCTTGTGGCTCAGCTGGTAAAGAATCTGCCTGCAATGCGGTACACCTGGGTTCAACCCCTGGGTTGGGAAGATCCCCTGGAGAATGGAAAGGCTACCCAATCCAGTGGTCTGGCCTGGAGAATTCCATGGACTGTATAGTCCATGGGGCCACAAGGAGTCGGACATAACTGAGTGACTTTCTCTCTCACCATTACTGACCTCTGGGTTCCTTGCTCTTCAGCTGATATTTTCTTTCTGTTCCCTTGGCTCCACCTTTTTCTTACCCATATATTTTTTTTTTCCTTTTCTTTTTTTTTTTTTTAATAAATTTATTTATTTTAGTTGGGGGCTAATTACTTTACAATATTGTAATAGTTTTTGCCATACATTGACATGAATCAGCCATGGGTTTACATGTGTTCCCCTTCCCGGACCCCCCACCCACCTCCCTCCCCATCCCATCCTTCTGGATCATCCCATTGTCCCGGCCCTGAGCCCTTGTCACATGCATCGAACATGGAATGGTGCTCTGTTTCACATATGACAATACACATGTCTCAATGCCATTCTCCCAGAACGTCCCACCCTCACCTTCTCCCTCAGAGTCCATAAAATTGTTCCATGCGTCTGTGTCTCTTATTCTGTCTCGCATATAGGGTTATCGTTACCATCTTTCAAATTCCATATATATGCATTAGTATACTGTATTGTTGTTTTTCTTTCTGGCTTACTTCACTCTGTATAATGGGCTCCAGTTTCATCCATCTCAGTAGAACCGATTCAAATGTATTTTTTTTAATGGCTGAGTAATATTCCATTGTGTATATGTACCACAGCTTCCTTATCCATTCGTCTGCTGATGGACATCTAGGTTGCTTCCATGTCCTGGCTATTGTAAACAGTGCTGCGATGAACATTGGGGTACACGCGTCTCTTTCAATTCTGGTTTCCTCGGTGTATATGCCCAGCAGTGGGATTGCTGGGTCATATGGCAGTTCTATTCCCAGTTTTTTAAGGAATCTCCACACTGTTCTCCATAGTGGCTGTACTAGTTTGCATTCCCACCAACAGTGTAAGAGGGTTCCCTTTTCTCCACACCCTCTCCAGCATTTATTGCTTGTAGACTTTTGGATAGCAGCCATTCTGACTGGTGTGAAATGATACCTCATTGAGGTTTTGATTTGCATTTCTCTAATAATGAGTGATGTTGAGCATCTTTTCATGTGTTTGTTAGCCATCTGTATGTCTTCTTTGGAGAAATGTCTGTTTAGTTCTTTGGCAAATTTTTTGATTGGGTCGTTTATTTTTCGGGAATTCAGCTGCAGAAGTTGCTTGTATATTTTTGAGATTAATTGTTTGTCTGTTGCTTCATTTGCTATTATTTTCTCCCATTCTGAAGGCTGTCTTTTCACCTTGTTTATAGTTTCCTTTGTTGTGCAAAAGCTTTTAAGTTTAATTAGGTCCCATTTGTTTATTTTTGCTTTTATTTCCAATATTCTGGGAGGTGGGTCATGGAGGATCCTGCTGTGATTTATGTCGGAGAGTGTTTTGCCTATGTTTTCCTCTAGGAGTTTTATTGTTTCTGGTCTTATGTTTAGATCTTTAATCCATTTTGAGTTTATTTTTGTGTACGGTGTTAGGAAGTGTTCTAGTTTCATTCTTTTACAAGTGGTTGACCAGTTTTCCCAGCACCACTTGTTAAAGAGATTGTCTTTTCTCCATTGTATATTCTTGCCTCCTTTGTCGAAGATAAGGTGTCCATATGTGCGTGGGTTTATCTCTGGGCTTTCTATTTTGTTCCATTGATCTATATTTCTATCTTTGTGCCAATACCATACTGTCTTGATGACTGTGGCTTTGTAGTAGAGCCTGAAGTCAGGCAGGTTGATTCCTCCAGTTCCATTCTTCTTCCTCAAGATTGCTTTGGCTATTCGAGGTTTCTTATATTTCCATACAAATTGTGAGATGATTTGTTCTAGTTCTGTGAAAAATACCATTGGTAGCTTGATAGGGATTGCATTGAATCTGTAGATTGCTTTGGGTAGAATACTCATTTTCACTATATTAATTCTTCCAATCCATGAACACGGTATATTTCTCCATCTGCTTGTGTCCTCTTTGATTTCTTTCATCAGTGTTTTATAGTTTTCTATATATAAGTCTTTTGTTTCTTTAGGTAGATATATTCCTAAGTATTTTATTCTTTTTGATGCAATGGTGAATGGTATTGTTTCCTTAATTTCTCTTTCTGTTTTCTCATTATTGGAGTATAGGAATGCAAGGGATTTCTGTGTGTTAATTTTATATCCTGCAACTTTACTATATTCATTGATCAACTCTAGTAATTTTCTAGTAGAGTCTTTAGGGTTTTCTATGTAGAGGATCATGTCATCTGCAAACAGTGAGAGTTTTACTTCTTCTTTTCCTATCTGTATTCCTTTTATTTCTTTTTCAGCTCTGATTGCTGTGGCCAAAACTTCCAAAACTATGTTGAATAGTAGTGGTGAAAGTGGGCATCCTTGCCTTGTTCCTGACTTTAGGGGAAATGCTTTCAATTTTTCACCATTGAGGGTAATGTTTGCTGTGGGTTTGTCATATATAGCTTTTATTATGTTGAGATATGTTCCTTCTATTCCTGCTTTATGGAGGGTTTTAATCATAAATGGATGCTGAATTTTGTCAAAGGCTTTTTCTGCATCTATTGAGATAACCATATGGTTTTTTTCTTTCAATTTGTTAATGTGGTGTATTACATTGATTGATTTGCGGATGTTAAAAAAACCTTGCATTCCTGGGATAAAGCCCACTTGGTCATGATGTATGATCTTTTTAATATGATGTTGGATTCTGTTTGCTAGAATTTTATTAAGGATTTTTGCATCTATGTTCATCAGTGATATTGGCCTGTAGTTTTCCTTTTTTGTGACATCTTTGTCTGGTTTTGGAATTAGGGTGATGGTGGCCTCATAGAATGAGTTTGGAAGTTTACCATCTTCTGCAATTTTCTGGAAGAGTTTGAGTAGGATAGGTGTTAGCTCTTCTCTAAATTTTTGGTAGAATTCCGCTGTGAAGCCGTCTGGTCCTGGGCTTTTGTTTGCTGGAAGATTTCTGATTACAGTTTCGATTTCCGTGCTTGTGATGGGTCTGTTAAGATCTTCTATTTCTTCCTGGTTCAGTTTTGGAAAGTTATACTTTTCTAAGAATTTGTCCATTTCTTCCAAGTTGTCCATTTTATTGGCATATAGCTGTTGGTAGTAGTCTCTTATGATCCTTTGTATTTCTGTGGAGTCTGTTGTGATCTCTCCATTTTCATTTCTAATTTTGTTGATCTGATTCTTCTCCCTTTGTTTCTTGATGAGTCTGGCTAATGGCTTATCAATTTTGTTTATCTTCTCGAAAAACCAGCTTTTAGTTTTGTTTATTTTTGCTATGGTCTCTTTTGTTTCTTTTGCATTTATTTCTGCCCTAATTTTTAAGATTTCTTTCCTTCTACTGACCCTGGGGTTTTTCATTTCTTCCGTCTCTAGTTGCTTTAGGTGTAGAGTTAGTTGATTTATTTGATTTTTTTCTTGTTTCTTGAGGTACGCCTGTATTGCTATGAACCTTCCCCTTAGTATTGCTTTTACAGTGTCCCATAGGTTTTGGGTTGTTGTGTTTTCATTTTCATTCGTTTCTATGCATAATTTTATTTCTTTATTGATTTCTTCTGTGATTTGTTGGTTATTCAGAAGCATGTTGTTTAGCCTCCATATGTTGTAACTTTTAATAGTTTTTTTCCTGTAATTGAGGTCTAATCTTACTGCATTGTGGTCAGAGAAGATGGCTGGGATGATTTCAATTTTTTTGAATTTACCAAGGCTAGATTTATGGCCCAGGATGTGATCTATCCTGGAGAAAGTTCCATGTGCACTTGAGAAAAAGGTAAAATTGATTGTTTTGGGGTGGAAACTCCTGTAAATATCAATTAAATCTAATTTGTCTATTGTATCATTTAAAGTTTGTGTTTCCTTGTTAATTTTCTGTTTAGTTGATCTATCCATATGCGTGAGTGGAGTATTAAAGTCTCCCACTATTATTGTGTTATTGTTAATTTCCCCTTTCATACTTGTTAGTATTTGCCTTATATATTGTGGTGCTCCTATGTTGGGTGCATATATATTTATGATTGTTACGTCTTCTTCTTGAATTGATCCTTTGATCTTTATGTAGTGTCCTTCTTTGTCCCTTTTCACATCCTTTATTTTAAAGTCTATTTTATCTGAAATGAGTATTGCGACTCCTGCTTTCTTTTGGTCTCCGTTTGCATGGAATATGTTTTTCCATCCTTTCACTTTCAGCCTGTGTGTGTCCCTAGTTTTGAGGTGGGTCTCTTGTAGACAGCATATATATGGGTCTTGTTTTTGTATCCATTCAGCAACCCTTTGTCTTTTGGTTGGGGCATTCAACCCATTTACATTTAAGGTAATTATTGATAAGTATGATCCCGTTGCCATTTACTTTGTTGTTTTGAGTTCATGTTGAAACATCCTTTCTGTGTTTCCTGTTTAGAGAAGATCCTTTAGCATTTGCTGGAGAGCTGGTTTGGTGGTGCTGAATTCCCTCAGCTCTTGCTTGTCTGTAAAGCTTTTGAATTCTCCTTCATATCTGAATGAGATCCTTGCTGGGTACAGTAATCTGGGTTGTAGATTATTCTCTTTCATTACTTTAAGTATGTCCTGCCATTCCCTTCTAGCCTGAAGGGTTTCTATTGAAAGATCAGCTGTTATCCTTATGGGGATCCCCTTGTGTGTTATTTGTTGTTTTTCTCTTGCTGCTTTTAATATTTGTTCTTTGTGTTTGATCTTTGTTAATTTGATTAATATGTGTCTTGGGGTGTTTCGCCTTGGGTTTATCCTGTTTGGAACTCTCTGGGTTTCTTGGACTTCTGTGACTATTTCTTTCCTCAATTTAGGGAAATTCTCAACTATTATCTCCTCGAGTATTTTTTCATGGCCTTTCCTTTTATCTTCTTCTTCTGGGACTCCTATGATTCGAATGTTGGGGCGTTTCATATTGTCCCAGAGGTCCCGGAGGTTTTCCTCATTTCTTTTGATTCTTTTTTCTTTTTTCCTCTCTGCTTCGTTTATTTCCATCATTCTATCTTCTACCTCACTTATCCTATCTTCTGCCTCCGTTATTCTACTGTTGGTTCCCTCCAGAGTGTCTTTTATCTCCTTTATTTCATTATTCATTCTATATTGATTCCTTTTTATTTCTTCTAAGTCCTTGATAAACATTTCTTGCATCGTCTCAATCTTTGTCTCCAGGCTATTTATCTGTAACTCCATTTTGCTTTCAAGATTTTGGATCATTTTTATTATCCTTATTCTAAATTCTTTTTCAGATAGATTCCCTATCTCCTCCTCTTTTGTTTGGCTTTGTGGGCATTTCTCATTTTCCTTTACTTGCTGAGTATTTCTCTGCCTTTTCATCTTGTTTAGATTGCTGTGTTAGGCGTGGCCCTTCTGTATTCTGGTAGTATGAAGTTCCTCTTTGTTGTGGAGGTTTCTCACTGCGGTTGGGGTTGGACAGGTGGCTTGTCAAGGTTTCCTGGTTGGGGGAGCTTGTGTCGGTGTTCTGGTGGGTGGAGCTGGATTTCTGCTCTCTAGAGTGTAATGGAGTGACCAGTATTAATTTTTGAGATGTCTGTGGATTTGGTGTGCCTCTGGGCAGCCTGTGTATTGATGCTCAGGTCTATGTTCCTGCGTTGCTGGAGAATTTGCGTGGTATGTCTTGCTCTGGAACTTATTGTCTCTTGGGTGGAGCTTGGTTTCAGTGAATTTATGGAGGCTATTGGATGGTCTCTTATTAATTAATGTTTCCCCTGGTTTTCAGTCTTATTCTTGCAGTAGCCTCAAGACTTCTCCTTCCATACAGCCTCAATAATAAAACTTTTAGGTTAATGGTGAAAAGATTCTCCACAGTGAGGGATACCCAGAAAGGTTCACTGAGTTACATGGAGAGATGAGGTGGGGGGGGTGGGTTGAGGTGACCAGGAGGGGAAGAGGGGAATTCAAATGTGGAGAGAGCAATCTAGCCAGTAAGCACTTCCCTCTGTGCTTTCCACAGTTTGGAACCCTCAGAGTGATTCACAGAGATACATAGAGAGGGGGGAGGAAGGTAACAGAGGTGAGCATGAGTAGAAAGGGAGGAATTAAGAGGGGAGAGAGAGATCTGGGCAGTATCCTGTTCCTGAAGTGTTCTCCGGTACCCAGAACACCCTCAGAGATTCACAGAATTAGGTTGAGAAGAGAAGGAGGAGGGTGGGAGATAGAGGTTCCCTGGGGGAGAAGAAAGAGCATCAATAGGGGGAGAGAGTGATCAGGCCAGTGATCACACTCCTGAGTAAAAATGGGTCCTAAAGATTGGGTTCTTAAATGTACAAAGTTGATATCAAATATGTAAAACAAAGATTAAAAATCTAGAGTAGAGGTTAGACTCTTATAAAACTTACAATCTAAAAAAAAAAAAAAAAGAAAAAAGGAAACAGTGTAAAAAGAAAAAAAAACAGTAAAACAGTAAAAAAAGAAACAGTAAAAAAATGTAGAACAGGAAAAAAACATTAAAAAAAAGAAAACACAAAAGGTATAAGATATATGTATGTAGTTTGCTTCAAAAATAGGGTTTTTTTTTTTTTGCAAGTTAATAGTGGGTTATGAAAATGAAAGTTAAAGGTGTAATAGAGGACTTGAAGAAAAAGGAAAGAAGAGAAAAAAAAATTTTTTTTAATTAAAAAAAAAAAAATAATAATAATAGTAAAAAATATATATATCCCGGACTTTCTCTGGAGCTGTTGTGAGCAGTGTGGGATCTGCTCAGTTTTAGATAGATCCTTATTCCTGCTTATACTTTTCAAGATCTATAGGTCCTTTTTAATTCAGTCTGTATTAACTACAGGGATCTTAATCTGTTGGCCTGTCCCTTCCAAAGCGCTTCCCTCTGTTTGTTTGGCTTCTGTTTGGAGATCTCTTCAGTATCTAATTTCCGCCCTGCAACAAAGCGGTGGAGGTGATCTCTTTAGGTTCGCTTGTTCAATCGTGCTGTGGGGAGGAAGGAACACTGCAATTCTGGCGTGTGTGTGGTAAGCTCGCAGTGTCTCGGCCGCACTGGGTTTGCCCCCGCTCACGGCGTGTGTGCTTTCCCCGTCTACCCTGCTCAGGCTTCAGGTTACTCGGCCGGGGAGCGGGCCCTGAGCTGCGTGCACTTCCCAGGTCTAAGCCGCTCAGGTTCAGGCTCCCGGTTACTCCACAAAGGCGCAGACTCGGTTTCGCCCGCGGCTTGTGCCGTTCCCGGTCGGAGCTGCCCAGGCGGCCAGGAGTTTGGCGAGGGCGCTGTCCCCTGTTGGGGCGGTGCGGCTTATCACCTCCCTGGTCCCCGCCTCGGTTTACGCGCGCGCCCGGCTCCGGTGTGCTTTGTGTCGGTTCTGGGGAGCTGGTCTCTGGCTGCGACCCTCCCGGCGGCTGTCGACCCTCCGGGATCTCAGGCAGTCTTTGCTTAGAAACTGGGAGCCTGTTTGCAGTTTGGTAGGGGGTGCCCTCTCTGGAGCCGAGTTTGCCCCTTTCCGGCTCTGGCGGGCCCCGCCTGCCCGCTGTGTCCGGCGGGGGATGGGGCGGTCCGCAGCCGGCTAGCTCTCCTCTGGTATCGCTCAGTCCTTTGTTCTGTGAGCGGGCCGGCAGTGCCTTAGAGTTGGGCTTTTCGCGGGATAGTTCTCTCTCTCTCGCTGTCCCACAGTTTAGGTTACTATCTCACGTTAGTTCCCTCAGATTGCCCTCGGGGCACTCGGGCCCGGTCCTTACCCTAGGCAATGCCGCCCGCTCCTCTCCGTTCAGCCCCCACTTGCTGGTGGCGGATGATGCGAGCGTCTGGGGTTCTTTGCTGGGAGTTGCTTTAGGCACGTAATCTGTGGATTTTATTTATTTTTTCCCTCCCAGTTACGTTGCCCTCCGAGAAAAAAAAAAAAATCCTCCCCCACACCCGCTGGTGAGAGGGTTTCCTGGTGCTTGGAAATTCCTCCTCTTTTACGACTCCCTCCCCGGGACGGGTCTCCGTCCCTAACTCTTTTGTCTCTCTTTTTATCTTTTATAATTTCTCCTACCTCTTTTGAAGATAATGCGCAGTTTTTGTGAAAGCCTGACGTCCTCAGCCAGCCTTCAGAAGTAGTTTTGTGAAGTTTGGTCAGCGTTCAGATGTTCTTTCGATAAATTTGTGGAGGAGAGAGTGGTCTCCCCGTCCTATTCCTCCGCCATCTTAGCCCTTCTCCCTTACCCATGTATTTTTAAAACTGTTTATTTTGTATTGGGATGTAGCCGATTGACAATGTTGTAATAGTTTCAGGTGGATAGCAAAGAGACTCAGCTATACATATACAAGGATCCATTCTGCTGCGAACTCCCCTCCCATCCAGGCTGCCACATAACATTGAGCAGAGTTCCCCGTGATTATCCCCCAGCAACCATAAATTCATTCTCTAGGTCTATGAGTCATTTTCTGCTTTGTAAGTGGGTTCATTTGTATCTCTCATCCAATCCTTAAAACATTCCCACTAGGCCTATTAACAGACTGCCAAGTCAGATTGGCAATTAAATTGAATCCTTGAACCTAAGTTTCAATCCTGAAAAATTTTTTTTCTTTCTACAACATGCCCCCTAAAATTGCTGGCTCAAATATTGCAGGGGGCCAGAGATCCTTTCACTTTTTGTGAAAGTATTTTACCACATTCTTAGACTCATGGTTATCTCGCTACAGAAAACCTCCGCATTCATCTAGAAATTCTTCATGCTATATTCGTTTGTATTGTTAATATCTAAACTCATATTGGTGCTTATCCACAAAGTCAAAGTCACTTTTGATTTAGAGGGGAAAGGATTAATCTGAAACCTGTTAACCTCAGTTAAACATTCTGGATCCTACTAATCTCCATAGTCCCATTAGCTCTTATTTAGAAGTTTATTTCCTCCCTCTGTTTCTACATGTCCTATTTTCAATAGTGATTGAGAATAGCCAATCACTATGGTATAAAAAGTAATTTCTTATCCTTCCTACTTAACTAAATTTCAGACTAAAACAAGAAGTTATTAGTTTTCACTACCACTTCAGCTTTTCAAAGTTAAAACTAATTTGGATTATAAAGCTTAAAATACACAGATGATGAACAAGTTCACAATTTTAAATGACATTAGTAAAAATGTTTCATCAAGCCCTTGTCAAGACAGAAGTGAATCAGAACATTTACACTGAAAATGAATGAAACTAAAAGAATTAAAAAAAAGAAAAACTAATTTCTTAGAACTTCAAAAAAGTGTTAGATCTACTCTAAGGATTTCTTCAGATGTTCAAGCCTGTTATAACTCATCTAATAGTTCTAGTGCAATGCAACTCAGCAAATTTTTCCCAAAACAAAGTGAGTTTCATTGGATTTCTTCACTATGCATCGTGTGTCTGGAAGATGCTTTCATCAGAGCTTAGATTTTTGGAAAAGAACTGCTTTTGCTGGAACTCTGAGTAGGTGTTAGAACATTCACTCTGGACAAACTTCTTACAATGTAATCTGTCAAAAAAATAGCTATAGTAGATACAATATCCCTACTTTCATGTAATTAGTATTTTGGGGAGCTTACTAAGAAAATTCATGCATGGATCAGCACTCATGAATATTAAACATAAAGGATAAAACTCTTACAAGTAATCGCTGCCCCTATAAGTACTTTACTTGGTTAAGCAAATATTTTGTATTTATTAGCTAATTCTCAACTGGATCTTAATTCTTTTCAAATGAGCTAGCTCCCACTTGGATTGCATGCAGATCACAGCTTGATTGTGAACCTACACAACAAAATTAAGCTATACAAATAACAGTCCTCAATATGGTGCTGTCAGAAAGGCCTTAACTTATCCTGCAGTGTGGAATGGAGCCTAGAAGGCTTGGGTGGTGAATTATGCTTCAAATTTGAGCTGATTGGTAAAAAGAAGAACAAATTTTGATTCAAAGTATAGAGAACAGTTACTAATAGGTGGAAAATCTACATCCAAAGCCTAGTTATAAAACATCACATTTAGGACTCCAAAACCAAAGGAAAATTAAAAGACCCACTTGTTAATTTTTAAATATTTGTACCAGGCCTGTAATGAAGAATCTAAAATATTAGTTACTGAGAAACAAAAATAAGCCAGGCTACAGGCAGTTGTACCATACTAGAATTCATATTAGCTCTCTTTCTTCAGTTTTTTCTTCTTTTTTTTTTTTTTTGTTTCTATATATGGCAGAACCCCTCAAAGTACTTACCTTCATTCATCTAACTGATTTTTATTGCTAGGTTTAAAGCAAGATACATTTATTTATTTTTGCTAGATATTGTTGTTACATAGCAAAATGTCTAGCACATAGTAGATGCTCAGCAAATATATGTTGTAAAGAATTTAAGAAATGGATATGTGTGTGTGTGTAAGTTGCTTCAGTCATTTCTGACTGTGAAACCCTATGGACTGTAGCCCGCCAGGCTCCTCTGTCCATGGAATTCTCCAGACAAGAATACTGGAGTGGGTTATATGCCCTCCTCCAGGGATATAGATGATACTATACGATCTACACAGAGTTAATGGAGATTTATAAAAGAACATCCCCAATTCCATGACTTCTAAGTTGATTTGTGGGCCCTCAATGCTTGAATAATCTATTTGTGCAGGAACTAAATCTGAATATGGAGGGAAAAAATCCTAAAGTGGGACTGTGACTTGACTGTTAAGAAACCAGGTTATTCATAAAACTGAGGGAAAAAATAGCTGTTTGTAGCATACTAGTACTGCAAAACAATTTATGCAAACCTCTAGCAGATTTTATTTTTTTTAACCATCCAAGCATTACCAACTGGCCTAAAATTTAATCCTCTGCCTTAAAGTCTTTTTGCATCTGTGCCCATAGAAACTGACTGGTATTATTAAATTGACATGTAGTTTTGAGGAGGGAGGTTGTTTCTTTTAATTTAAAATTTAATACATAGTTAATGTAGAACATTTGAAATATACAGGGATCTTTGAAAAAATTCTAAGTCATTATACTTCTATATGCAAGGAAAATATTAGCATTTTAATGATCATCTTTCTTTTTTAATATATATAAGATACAACCCTCAAGGTCAAGGCTCACTTCAATTAGAACTCCTAAAGGGAAGCCTTCTCATACAGATCTCTCTAGGGCTTCCTTTTTATGTATTGACAGCCAAAAATATGTAGGAAAAAAGAATGCAAGGACATGTATCATATGTTAAAAGTATTTCTGACAGGAGAGTAGAATTCATATTTTATTGTACACATTTTGTTTGAATTGTTTAAATCAGATGTGTTTGCAGGTTGCTTGTAAGAAAAAACACTTAAAAAGAGTTAAGCAGTAATTTAAAATGAGAGTAAAAATATGAGGGTACTATCACGCAAAAATGCAAAAGTATTATATAATCTATCTTAATTTTCTCTTTCACTCCCAAAATATTCAAAACTTATTTTACATCTTATTGAGATAGTTAACCTATGATGAAACCGCATAGATTTGTTGTGTTTTCTTTCTATTTTTTTTAAAATTCATTTTTAATTGAAGGATAATTGCTCTACAATACTGTGTTGGTTTCTGCCATACATCAGCATGAATCAGCCATAGTTATACATAAGTCCCCTCCCTCTTCAACCTCCCCGCCACCACCCACTCCATCCTACACCTCTAGATTGTCACAGAGCACTAGTTTGAGTTCCCTGAGTCATACAGCAAATTCCCACTGGCTATCTATTTTACACTCCTTGGAAGGAAAGTTATGACCAACCTAGACAACATATTAAAAAGCAGAGACATTACTTTGCCAACAAAGGTCCATCTAGTCAAAGCTATGGTTTTCCAGTGGTCATGTTTGGATGTGAGAGTTGGACTATAAAGAAAACTGAGCGCCGAAGAATTGATGCTTTTGAACTGTGGTGTTGGAGAAGACTCTTGAGAGTCCCTTGGGCTATAAGGACATCCAACCAGCCCATCCTAAAGGAAATCAGTCCTGAATTTTCATTGGAAGGACTGATGCTGGAGCTGAAACTCCAATACTTTGGCCACCTGATGTGAAGAACTGACTCCTCGGAAAAGACCCTGATACTGGAAAAGATTGAAAGCAGGGGGAAAAGGGGACGACAGAGGCTGAGATGGTTGTTTGGCATCACCGACTCAATAGACATGAGATTGAGTAAACTCTGGGAGTTGGCAACGGACAGGGAAGCCTGGCATGCTGCAGTCCATGGGGTTGCAAAGAGTCAGATGGGACTGAGTGATTGAACTGAACTGATCTATTTTACATATGATAGTGTATATGTTTTCATGCTACTCTCTCCATTTGTCCCACCCTCTCCTGCCTCCCACTATGTTCACAAGTCTGTTCTCTATGTCTGCATCTCTGTTGCTATCCTGCAAATAGGTTCATCAGTACCATCTTTCTAGAATCCACATATACTCATTAATACATGATATTTGTTTTTCTCTTTCTGACTTACCTAACTCTGTATAATAGGCTCTAGGTTCTTCCACTTCATTAGAATTGACTCAGATGTGTTCCCTACTATGGCTGAGTAATATTCCATTGTATTCTTTAACCATTCATCTGTCGATGGACATTTACGTTGCTTCCATGTCCTAGCTATATTAAATTGTGCTGCAGTGAACACTGGGGTACATGTGTCTTTTTCAATTATGTTTTTCTCAGGGTATATGCCCAGTAGTGGGATTGTTCGGTCATAAGGTAGTTTTATTCCTAGTTTTTTGAGGAATCTCCATACTGTTCTCCATAGTGGCTGTCAATTTGCATTCCCACCAACAGTGTGAGAGGGTTCCCTTTTCTCCACACCCTCTCTAGCATTTATTGTTTGTAGATTTTTGAACAATGTGAGGTGATAGCTCATTGTAATTTTGATTTGCACTTCTCTAATAATGAGCAATGTTGAGCATCTTTTCATGTGTTTATTAGCCATCTGTATGTCTTCTTTGGAGAAATGTTTGTTTAGGTCTTCTGCCACCTTTTCGATTTGGGTTGTTTGTTTTCCTGGTATTAAGTTGTATGAACTGCTTGTATATTTTGGAAATTGTTGCATTTTTTTGAAAAATGTAATCCTCTTTTCATTTCCTACTCAATTGTCACCTTTACATTAATTTTTGGCACTTCTTATTTTGTTTTGCAATAATTTACTTCAGTAATCTTTTCAAGATTTTGTTTATTTGAGAAATAGATGGACTAATAGATTAATCAAATTATAAAGCCAGAAAAAAAATCAACTTACCCTAGCTATGGAAAATCAAGCCAACCAACTCATGTAATATTTAAGACTCTATGAAGAAAGCTGCTTAGAGTACCAAGGCCTTTTTCCCCTGAAGATGCTAACCCCAAAATTGAAATTATATGTCACCAACATCAGTAAGCCATATCCACAGGAACCTGTCCCACCTGCTCTTTCAGAACTTTTTTCTCCTGCAAAGTTTCCCCATCCAGAAGCCCCAGGAAATGAATGTCTCACCAGAGCTGAGAAGCTAGCTGCTGCTGCTGCTAAGTCGCTTCAGTCGTGTCCGACTCTGTGCGACCTCATAGACGGCAGCTCACCAGGCTCCCCCATCCCTGGTATTCTCCAGGAAAGAACACTGGAGTGGGTTGCCATTTCCTTCTCCAATGCATGAAAGTGAAAAGTGAAAGTGAAGTCACTCAGTCGTGTCCGACTCTTAGCGACCCCATGGACTGCAGCCTACCAGGCTCCTCCGTCCATGGAATTTTCCAGGCAAGAGTACTGGAGTGGGTTGCCATTGCCTTCTCCAGCCATATAGAAATTTCCCTCCTTGCTCTGCCTCCCTTTGGAGATGGTCTTCCCTTTATCCCAAGGGCTAAATGGCACCCCTCATCACTTCCCAGCACTAGCAGTTGAACCGGTTTACTCCAGGAACTACTTCCTTCGATGAGCATATTACATTCCTACCTCCATTTCCTCCAGGTGCTCCTTCTTCTGTTTCTGCACTTGTGTTGAACTCCACCATTCCTTTGGGTCCTTCAGCTTTCTTTGGTGAATACACCACTTCCCCAAAAGTCCTTCTTTCTGCCCCTTCCGTTCCTTCCCCCCACCCCGGTCCCTTGCAGCCAGGCAGAGTTGCCTGGGTTGGCCAGAAACTCCTTGTCCTTTGGTTCAAGGCTTACTTACTCACTGAATCCTATGTTTAGTGCTGTGCTGTGTTCTGTGGTGAAGGCTAGAGAAGACCCCTCTCCCATTTGGGATGATAATCTATTAAAGGAGTGCCAAAGAAATATGCTTGTGATCTCAGGACTGGAGCGGTTTATAGGAATACAGTATTTTCTCTTTTTGATTTCAGAGTGCCTCCTCTGGGAAATTTAGATATGAATAAGAATTGAAGGAAGGGAATGCAGCTGACACAGGAGATAAATACTGTGCTCTGTGCAGATCTCTCAGTCTTGCCTGTTCCTTACTTATGTCCAAGAATTTGTTCCTCATTTCACTAGTTGTCTGACACTCTGTTCCCTGAGACTTCATTTTCTTCTACAAGTCTCATTCTCTCATGCAATCAAGCCTCAGGGGAACTGCCCATTAATTTCCCAGATACACCTAAAACTGACAGAATCCAAAGGTGTACTCCATTAGGCTCAAGCCAAAAACTCCATTAGAGACAAAAATAAATGTCTTGAATAAATAAGGAGCAATGCTATATTGTTGTGTGGGAAATTAAATATTATCCATAAGATCAGTTTTTTTCTGAATTAAGTACTGACTTCAATACATCTATTAAGTGTTACCAGCTTGGGGAACATAAAATAAAGTCATAGTACTTTTAATATTTAAGTTAATATGACTCTGATCCTTATTATGCTCATCTTGAAAATTCATGATTGAAAACAAATTTTTCAGCCTGAATCTAAGGCAGGTGTACCTCTGGGATTCTGGTAAATCTGATAGTGTGCCTTGATTACCTTCCCCATAAAAATTATTTGCCCAATAATTATAACTTAACCAGATTAATAGAGGGAAGATATTCCCTTTATTCATAAACTTCTCATATGTTTGGCTTATAAACTGATTCATGATTAAAGAAATGAATATTACATCATATATAATTATTGGTCATGTAATTATTGGCCACTAAGATCAATATCATTATTAATAAAAATAAATAATTTACTTCTTTCTATAAATTGTGGCATTCAGTTAACACACATGGCATTGACTACATTTATATTTTAACCTTCTAGGAAACCTCCTGAAAAAAATTATTTATCATATAATTGACATGATATTGTATTACTTTTAGGTGTACAACATAATGATTTGCTTTATGTATCCTGAAATTTAATTTAGTAAAATAGCTTCTTATATTTTATGGTATCTCTTAGTTGATCAGTTGATAATTAGCTATCAGCAAATGAAGATTGAAAACCCAACCTGTTTAGAAAGGAAAATGAGTCAATAGCAATCGAACTCTGGAAAGATCTTTAACAATCATCATATTCAAAAGTCAAAGAAGAAATAACATTTCAGTGAAATGAAATCTGCTTTAGCATAATTGGAAGCCTCAGGGTAAACCTTTATTTATGTATTTTACAATGAGTAGAATTTTAAAACATTACCAAGCTAATTTAAATGTTTTAAAATGCCAGGAGGGAAGGGATATAGTGGCCTTAAATGTCCTTATGAATGGGTGGTTGATATTTTCTAATAATTCATTAGAAAATATGCTCAATTTTTCATGGTAAGAAAATGTCATTAAAAAGAAATATCAGCTGTTCAGTTTTATGTTTAAAAAAGATGTCTAATTGACCGCAAAATAAAAGCATGCATAACCTTTTAAAAAATTATCAAAAGCATTGTCCTTGATGTTAGCCTGACATTTTTTTCCCTTTGATTAGTAAAAAATAACATCATGGACTTATATAGCACTCTCCTTCAAAGGGACCAAAGAACCTGATTTAAAAAAAAAAAAGTTATTATCCCATTATCTTTACAAGGATGAAAGTACAAGGGACTTGCTAATGAATAGCATTGCTATCTAAAACAAAAGCAACAAGTCCACCTACGATCCACCCTTCCCGGCCATCTACACCGATGGTCCTCCCCACCCAGTTCAGTTTCTCTTAATAGGCCACAGTATAACATCAAATGCAGCCTCAAATGACTACTACCAGAAAGGCATTTGGGCCTGAAACTTTATCAACCATGACTCCAAAGAAACTCTTCTTAATCGAGAACGAGGAATTTCAAGGCATATTGGTTCTGTCTTCCATCATTTCTCTATTTATTCAACTAAAATCTATTGAGCCCCTAGTATGTGTAAGGCTCTGTGGTAGGTACCAGAAAATTAATACTGAGTGAGATCCAGTAGGGCACTGCTCTCATGAAGCTAACACTAGGTATTAACTGATTAATTACATAATTTTAAAGTAAAATTAGGAAGAGTATTATGAATTAGAAATAGTGGGCATTATGAAAGCATAGTATGGGTAAATCTGGAGGATCATAGATGTCTTCCTTGAGGCAAAGACATTTGACCTGGTCTTTGACATAGTAGGAGTTAACTAGGTTAAAACAGAAGGAAGAGCATTCTAGCAGAGGCTACAGATTACTCCACTATCCTGCATTGGAAGCAATATTGATTATTGTTGTATTGAGCAAGACCAAGAACTCAACATCTATAAGTTAGACCAGCGATGCCCAACCTTTTTGGCACCAGGGACCGGTTTCACGAACGACAATTTTTCCGTAGACTGGGTGGAGTTTGGAGGTGATTACATTGGTTATGCTGTCACTGATCTGACAGGAGATGAAGCTCAGGCAGTAATGCAAGCCCGTGGGGAGTGGCTGTAAATACAGATGAAGTTTCACTTGCTCACTCACTGCTCACCTCCTGTGCAGCCCACTTCCTAAGAAGCCACAGACCAGTAATAGTCTGTGACCCAGGGACTGGGTTCCCCTGAGTTAGACCACAAGAAAGTGTTTTATAAAAGGTAAAACCCTGAAAATAGGTTTGTAGTTACGTTTATTAATTATTATCATTGTTGTTATCATCTGATATTAGTGGAGAATCAGGGCTGTACTTTTCTCTCACTGCCTTTAAGCAGTGAGTTAAATCACCCTTTTCTACCTCTTGGCAATGTCATGAACAGGTACAGTAATTGCTTAGAAAACTAGTTTAAGACTAAATCAAAATTTTCATACCATATCTAATTCAGTATTTACTCCTACAATAAAACCTCTACTCTCTTATGCCTTGACTCCATCCTCTTAGGTCAGATCTGAGGCTTGAGAAAGTTTGCTGGTGTTTTATTCTTCCTCTTTTATGTGGTCTGGCACTGGCACTGATGGGGTTTTTGGGGTGGAAGAAAGTTGTAAGATGAGAATAGCAGATGGAGAGAGGTTTAAAAAAAAGGTCAAAATCTTCCTTGTCTAGTGCTGTTATAACCCACCCATGTCCTCAGTTGTGGGAAGTTCTAAATACAGGCTCTTTCCTAGAGAACATCTGAGGTTTGTCTGGAGAATCCCTCTACAGGGTCTCTACAGGGCACTGTCCCCCTGACACAGGTCATGACCTTTCCTGCTGACCTCTCATGACCCCTCTCAGCTCTGCTCCCTTTCCCCTTCTCTCAGTGGTGAACCCACAGACTCTTTCAGCTAAGACCTTCACACTTCTTAAACCATCTCCTTCAACAGAATTCTGCCAAGATGGCTTAAGTGGCTATTTTCAGTGGATTCACTTAACTCGTAGAAATTTGCATTCAGGTTGCTGATACCAAAACTGCCTTCTTTGTTCCTCTTGCTCTCATGGTTAGCTCTAACCTACCTCAGACTTCAGCATTCCTCAGACCAAATGCAGGTGCTAGGCTCTATGTCAATATACCTTTCCTGATGCTCTCAAGTTCAGCAAGAGTAACATAAGGCGTAACAATGCATTTATGCTGTTAAATAAATATCCAGCTCAGAAATAAGATTCAATTCTCTTCTCCTGAAAAAAAATAAAAGCCAGCACAAACAAACAACATTAACAACAAAAACAAATCTCTTTAGAAAGCCCCTGGTTTTGTCTTAAGAGAGTAAAGACTATGACACAGAAAACTTTTTCTCTTTTAAATTTCTCACATTTTATTACATAGTTCGTTTGAAGTAGTGGACACAAAGTGATAGATAGACCTTTTAGCAAGCCCTCATGGAAATGTCACTCTTTAAAATATGTTTTTTGTTATCCATTAGGCTCAACTGTACCCTTCAGCTGAAATTCTGAAACAATGGGAAAAGGACCATTTTACACTCTGTTACAGAAATATCAGTTATTCTTATTTATCATTTTCTTTTTATCATCACTATTTTTAGTGTTGTCACATTTATTGTTTAGGGAACACTAAGACACAAATATTGTAAAATTAAAATCTTTCCCACTGAAAGCTTATATAGTAGATACTCTCTAGAGAGCCCTTCAGAACTGAAGGACTTATTACCCCAGCCTCTGGGAGTACTTCCAGCAGGGAGCCCTTAGTTTTCCACCTCCTTTAGAAATTGTAC
The DNA here is from genome assembly GCF_054371585.1 of Giraffa tippelskirchi. Lineage (NCBI taxonomy): Eukaryota > Metazoa > Chordata > Mammalia > Artiodactyla > Giraffidae > Giraffa > Giraffa tippelskirchi. Next base: position 123,304,169 of record NC_137276.1, on the reverse strand, counting down.
TGACCTCATCCAAAGGTACATCACCTTCCTCACCTGGAGAGTCATCAAGCAGTCACTGGTTAATACAGAGACACAAGACTTGGTCCTCTTCTCCCACTTGGAAGGACTTGAAAGAGATACCTCGGCTTCAGAGATCCTCATGGGTTGGCTGAGGCATTCTCTGAGATCACATTGTAGCCCAACTTCTTTTTCAATCCAGTTCTCCTGTGACTTCATTCCATCTACCCAGTAGATCCCAGGACCACTTCTAGCACATGTTTTACACACTCATCTCCATCTCAAGATCTGGTTCTGAGGCCACCCAACAGATTAAATAAAAGATGTCCACTATTTACACCTCTACTAAACATTCTACCTGAAGGTCCTAGTCAATGCAAAAAGACAAAAAAGAAATGAAAGATATAAAGATTGCAAAGGAGAAAATAAAGTTATCATTTTTTATAGACAACATAATTGTACATAGAAGATCCAAAATAACCTTCAAATAAAGTATTAGACTAAATAAAAAATTTTAGCAAGATTGTTGGATAGTATAATGTTTATATTTCCATCAAAAATTTCAAAGTTTTAAAAATATGCCATTTGCAAAAAATAAAAATAACCTAAGAATAATCAATGATTTTAAGATAATCATTCAGTAAACCATAAAGTATTATTGACAATAATTAAGGAATGCCTAAGTGAACAGAAGAGTAAATCACAATTGTGAATTGGAAGACTTGATACAGAGATGTCAGTTTCTTTAAATTGTTATAGATTCAATGCAACATCAAATGTATCAATCAGTAATTGTCATAATAAAACTGTGTAACAAGTCATCCTCAAATTCAGTGTCACTGGACAATAATTATTTATTTCCCTCTTTTGAATGTATACTCTGGGAGTTGGTGATGGACAGGGAGGCCTGGCATTCTGCGATTCATGTGGTCACAAAGAGTCGGACATGACTGAGTGAACTGAACTGAACTGAACTGTGGGCCTATGGATTAGTGCTTGATCTAGGTGAGATTCAGCTGGATCAAAGTTGGCTCCAGAAGAGGGCTGGACCAGGTATGTTTCACATGTCTTTCATTGCTAGGAACCAGTAGCTACCCAAGTTCTCATGTAATGGGATAAATGCAAAAGTCAAACCCAACTGTACATGCCTATTGAAGCTTCTTCTCATATCATGTCTATAAACATCTCATTGAATAAAACCTGTCAAATGGCCAGATCCAACATCAAAGGGCTGGGGAGTATTCTTCCTCCCATGAAGGCTGTGGGGGAAAAGGGGAGAATGAGTGCATATTTGCTAAGCAATAATTATATTTACCACATTCATCAAGCTGAACACCTTTCAGTACTTTTCTATTGTATAGTGTAACAATAAAATTAATTTTTTTTTAATGTTTACATGGTTATTATATAGAACAGAAAGGTCTAGAAAAGATTTTAAGGTTTAACAAATAGATTAAAGTTTTTATTTAGTGAGCTTTCACTGAATTCTTACTTTATACCAGGGCTGGAGATAGTAAGCTAGCGGGGTGACTATCTCATAGAATAAAGAGGGTACTTTCCCTCAAGAATTTAACAATTAGGTTGAGAAAAATAAATGTTCAGAGTAACAAGTCTGTGTGAGGAGAGGATTGTTTCCATCTGAATAAGGGAATACTTAAGAATATTTTACTTGATGCATCCACAGAAAATATCCACAAATTTGAAATATCACTACCTCATTGTTACATTTTCACATTAAAATTATTTTCAATGTGAATATGGCTATCTTCTGAAATTTTTATAACCAGAGTAAACATACTATTATATGTTTTGCTTTTTCATATCTCATTGATGAATAATTTTCCATTTATCAGGATATTCCACATTTTGGGAATCTTAAATGACAATATAGCATCCACTGTTATTTGTGGATAACTCAGTTATGTTCAAAATTCTTCAGACCTGATTTATTTCCAAATTTTCACTGTTGAACTTTTCCACCTTTAAAAGTGTGTGTATGTGCGTGTACCCCAATGTTCATCGCAGCACGGTTTATAATAGCTAGGACATGGAAGCAACCTAGATGCTCATCAGGAGACGAATGGATAAGAAACCTGTGGTACATATACACAATGGAGTATTACTCAGCTATTAAAAAGAATGCATTTGAATCAGTTCCAATGAGGTGGATGAAACTGGAGCTTATTATACAGAGTGAAGTAAGTCAGAAAGAAAAACACCAATACAGTATAGTAACACATATATATGGAATTTAGAAAGATAGTAACAATGACACTATATGCGAGACAGCAAAAGAGACATAGATATAAAGAACAGACTTTTGGATTCTGGGGGGGAAGGTGGGGGTGGGATGATTTGAGAGAATAGCATTTAAACCTGTATATTACCATATGTGAAATAGATCACCAGTCCAAGTTCAATGCATGAAACAGGGCACTCAAAACCAATGCACTGGGACAACCTGAGGGATGGGATGGGGAGGGATTTAGGAGGGGGGCTCATGATGGGGGACAAATGTACACCCATGGCTGATTCATGTCAACGTACAGCAAAAACCACTACAATATTGTAAAGTAATTAGCCACCAATTAAAATAAATTAATTTAAAAAAGTGTGTGTGTGTGTATATTCTCATTTTGGGTCATTTTCTCAGAGGGTATTTTTTTAATGTTTTAAAATAGATTTAGATTTATAGGAAAATTGTGAAGATAGCTCAAAAATGTGATTTATCTCAAATGTGTACAAACCTTGGTTTGTGAAGGGGACCCTCGAGAGAGAGAACACTCTCCATATGGTGGGCTCTCCATCCTGGAATCTGTCACCTTCAGAGATCCATGAAATTGCTAGAAGCCTGAATAACCATCTCAAACTCTGATTTATTGCTGCATTTAAGGCTTGAATCTTCAAGCTTATCCAAATGAGTCTTCCTGCATATATTTTATGTGATCATATTTGTTGGAATAAAGTTGATGGAAAAAACATGCCATGCCACTAGCATTCACTGAGAATCTGCCAAGTGTCAAACATTGTATTAGACACCTTACCCAGGTTATATCATTTAACATCAACAATAATGCTACAACAGAGATTTTGGAAGGCCACTTTATTTATAAGGAAGAGTTCAAAGTATGTGGTTTGTAATAAGGGAGTCAGGGAATTCCTGAGTTGCTGAGCTGCAAATTATACTGCAGTTCCACTCCAAATGAAATAAAGCTTGAAATATTATAAATCAGGTCACAGTCAATAATTTCATTTCATAATTTGTTAAACATATGCACTATACCTTGAACATAGTGATCTATGGCGGGGGAACAAAATATTGGATTGTATAATGGATCAGATTTGTTGAAAACCTACATTTATTTGTAGCCTAAATCTTCCAATAAAATTAAAGGCACATAGAGTTTTTAACGAGAGGAAACATAATTTGCACACTTCCCATGTTTTGTTATTCTTAACAAAGACTGAACTAGTCATAAATACTTTATGAAATCTTCAGGCATTGTATCAAGGATGAATTTTCATACATATTAGAACTTAACTAGAATAAAGCATTGTAATATTTGGGCTTTATGTTTACAAAAGTGATTCAATGATGTATCAACATTGAAATGGGCTTAAATATTCCTTGGGACAACACGTGAGATCAGTAGGATAACTAAGGACTTGTGTTAGCAAGGAAGACAATATTTTGTTCCTTTCATGTCCTTGAGGCCATGCTTGAAAAGTGAAAGTGTTAGTCACTTAGTCGTGTCTGACTCTTTGCAACCCCATGGACTGTAGCCCGCCAGGCTCCTCTCCATGGAATTCTCCAGGCAAGAATACTGGAGTGTGTAGCCATTCCCTTCTTCAAGGGATCTTCCCAACTCAGAGAATGAACCTGGGTCTCCAGCACTGTGGGCAGATTCTTTACCATCTAAGCCACCAGGGAAGTTCAAGTCCATGCATGCTATTCCTAGATTTCATATGTAGAAAACATCCATACATTTTTCTGGACAGTTTATTTTTTAAACACTGCCATTTTATTTCTAGATCTGATAGACAGAGTACCTGAGGAACTATGGAAGGAGGTTCATGACATTGTACAGGAGACAGGGATCAAGACCATCCCCAAGAAAAAAAAATGCAAAATGGCAAAATGGCTCTCTGAGGAGGCCTGAAAAATAGCTGTGAAAAGAAGGGAAGCAAAAAGCAAAGGAGAAAAGGAAAGACATACCCACTTAAATGTGGAGTTCCAGAGAAGAGCAAGGAGAGAGAAGAAAGCCTTCCTCAATGATCAATGCAAAGAAATAGAGGAAAACAATAGAATGGCAAAGACTAGAGATCTCTTCAAGAAAATTAGAGATACCAAGGGAACATTTCATGCAAGCTGCTAGCTGCTGCTAAGTCGCTTCAGTCGTGTCCGACTCTGTGAGACCCCATAGACAGCAGCCCACCAGGCTCCACCATCCCTAGGATTCTCCAGGCAAGAACACTGGAGTGGGTTGCCATTTCCTTCTCCAGTGCATGAAAGGGAAAAGTGAAAGTGAAGTCGTTCACTCATGTCCAACTCTTAGTGACCCCATGGACTGTAGCCTACCAGCCTCCTCCGTCCATGGGATTTTCCAGGCAAGAGTACTGGAGTGGGGTGCCATTGCCTTCTCCGATTTCATGCAAAGATGGGCTCAATAAAAGATAGAAATGGTATGGACCTAACAGAAGCAGAAGATATTAACAAGAGTTGGCAAGAATACACAGAAGAAAAGTACAAAAAAGATCTTCAGGACCCAGATAACCACGATGGTGTGATCACTCACCTAGAGCCAGACATCCTGGAATGTGAAGTCACATGGGCCATAGTAAGCATCACTACGAACAAAGCTAGTGGAGGTGATGGAATTCCAGTTGAGCTATTTCAAATCCTAAAAGATGATGCTGTGAAAGTGCTGCACTCGATATGCCAGCAAATTTGGAAAACTCAGCAGTGGCCACAGGACTGGAAAAGGTCAGTTTTCGTTCCAATCCCAAAGAAAGGCAATGCCAAAGAATGCTCAAACTACCGCACAATCGCACTCATCTCACACGCTAGTAAAGTAATGCTCAAAATTCTCCGAGCCAGGCTTCAGCAACACGTGAACCGTGAACTTCCAGATGTTCAAGCTGGTTTTAGAAAAGGCAGAGGAACTAGAGATCAAAATGCTAACATCTGCTGTATCATCGAAAGAGCAGGAGAGTTCCAGAAAAATATCTGCTTCTGCTTTATTGACTATGCCAAAGCCTTTGACTGTGTGGATCAGAAAAAACTGTAAAAAATTCTTCAAGATAGTAATACCAGGCCACCTGACCTGCCTCTTGAGAAATCTGTATGCAGGTCAGGAAGCAACAGTTAAAACTGGACATGGAACAACAGACTCGTTCCAAATAAGAAAAGGAGTATGTCAAGGCTGTATATTGTCACCCTCCTTATTTAACTCATATGCAGAGTACATCGTGAGGAACGCTGGGCTGAATGAAGCACAAGCTGGAATCAAGATTGCTGGGAGAAATATCAATAACCTCAGATATGCAGATGATACCACCCTTATGGCAGAAAGTGAAGAAGAACTAAAGAGCCTCTTGATGAAAGTGAAAGAGGAGAGTGAAAAAGTTGGCTTAAAGCTCAACATTCAGAAAACTAAGATCATGGCATCCGGTCCCATCACTTCATGGCAAATAGATGGGGAAACAGTGGAAACAGTGACATACTTTATTTTTGGGGGGCTCCCAAATCACTGCAGATGGTGATTGCAGCCATGAAATTAAAAGACGCTTACTTCTTGGAAGGAAAGTTATGACCAACCTAGACAGCATGTTTAAAAGCAGAGATATTACTTTGTCCACAAAGGTCCATCTAGTCAAGGCTATCGTTTTTCCAGTAGTCATGTATGGATGTGAGAGTTGGACTATAAAGAAAGCTGAGCGCCGAAGAATTGATGCTTTTGAACTGTGTTGTTGGAGAAGACTCCTGAGAGTCCCTTGGACACACAGTCCTGGGTGTTCATTGGAAGGACTGATGTTGAAGCTGAAACTCCAATACTTTGGCCACTTGATGCGAAGAGCTAACTCATTGGAAAAGACCCTGATGCTGGAAAAGATTGAGGGCAGGAGGATAAGGGGACGACAGAGGATGAGATGGTTGGATGGCATCACCGACTCAATGGACATGAGTTTGAGTGAACTCCAGGACTTGGTGATGGACAGGGAGGCCTAGCATTCTGTGATTCATGGGGTCGCAAAGAGTCAGACATGACTGAGTGACTGAATTGAACATTCTGATTTTATTTCTAGTAGCATGTTGTTTAGTCTTCATAAAATCATTTTTTTCTCATTTGTTTTCCTGTGGTTAATTTCTAGTTTCATCCCATTGTGGTCAGAAAAGATGTTCGAGGGAATTTCTGTACTCTTAATTTCTTTGAGGCACTGTTTATTTCTTAGCATTTATTTTAGTGGAGCCAAATATATCTCAGCCACTACTAACTTCAGTTAAGTAAATAGCAAACAAATATTTGCTATGATCCCAGAAAGAAAAATATTTTCCACAATTGATTATGAAACCCTAGGCCTGTCTTTTTAGGAGACTGATCAGGTTTTTTGCTTGTTGTTTTTTTTTAAATCTAAATAGGGTTTTTAAAAATGTACAAAGCACTAAAGCTAAAATTGGTTTCATGGGAGTATTCAGAACCACAAAGGACTTCTCCCCTTAGGTGCTAAACACCAGAGTCAGGAAGTGTCCCAAGTATACTGTAAGAAGCCTTGCACTTTGTGGTGGAGGTTGGGAAAATGTAAGAATAGGTTCCATAAGTGAGAAAATTCTGCTTAACGGAAGAGCTGGAAACTTCTGAGAGCAAGGATGCCATATGTTAATAACAGTTGCTGTGATCCTAGTATTTATATCTCTTTTAAAGTAGAGAGAGATATAAATGAAAATTATATTCCATTCTGGGTCCAGAGATTATAAAAGGGATATTGCTCCTGGATTAATGTTGAGACTATAACTTAATAAACTTCACATATGTTTTGAGAAAATTCTATAGCCTGCTTTTATCTTTTAAAATTTAAAAATATATTTTATGTCAATAATTATAAATCTTTATTATCACTTGTATATGCTTCCAAGTATTCTCTAGTGTGAATGAAACACATCTATCATTCCTCTACCTCTTGTTTGATAGACTCTTCCTCAATTTTCATTGCTGTAAACACAGTGGCAACATAATAAATTAATGATATAATCCTGAACATCTATCTTCCTATTTCCTTGAAAAATTGATGAGTCAAAGACCATGAATATTTTTAAGCTTTTGGATATAAACTCCAAAGTGTCCTCCATGAAATTTTATAACAATTTACACCATCAACAGCAGCATATGGAGGTCTTATTTTCTTCGTGGCATATTTCTGTAACATAAATTAATATGTAGATAAATACATAATTACTCATGATTTTTATCTAAAATGAGAGTGAAGCATCACCATTCTCCCTGTGTCCCATTCAAGCTGACACTGAGGAGGTATAAATTGCTTGAGTTTGCTCAAATATGAATGGACTGTCTTAAATATATGCCACTCAAATTGCTTCTCAAGATGTATGCAGTTCCCAAGGCTCCATTGTTTACAGAATCTATTTGAATCTTCTCATCAATACCCAGACAGTATTCACGACACCGTGCAGTTCTGAACTTACCCTTGCGAGATGTCTTAGAAGTGTCTGTTCTCAGCTGCAGCATCCCTTTCTCTTTTGATCTGCAGAATTCCTAAACCAATTTTGGCATGAAATGTGTCAGTGTGGTTGTAGATATCTGAACATTGTCATGGGAATTTTTGAAAACAAAATTAAAGGGGCAGAAGGCATAGCACAGTTTGCTAATATGTATTTTATGCAGAAGCTGGGCTTTGACACATTTGCAACATCAGTTGATATTCTGAAAATTAATTATGCCTGTATTTTTTTATTTTTACTATCCCTTATTTTAAAATTTTCTACAAATCTCCTTGGTAGCAAACAGGAGTATCCCTGAACATGTTTATTTTGGTAAGGTTTCTTTAAGAAAGAAAAAAAGTCTTTTCAGCTCTAGGATTTCCCCAGTTTGGATTTTCTGGTGGATTTCTGCCATCTGGGTGACAGTTGAGACCTTTCCACAATGCAGGGAGAACAAAATAAAAATTGAAAATAAACCTTGCCAAAAGGTCAGGGCCCAATAACAGAGAAACGAGAATAATTAGGCAAGTGAAAAACAAATAAAAATCCCCTACAATCTTACGTTAGTTCTTTGCATTTCCTTTCTTGGCAAATAAGACAATTTACTGAAAGAAAGCCATGTAGAAAAAACACAATATTGTGACCTTCAGTAAATTAAGAAGTGAAATGTTCATGGCACAGAACATTCTGATCTCAAGGAGGGGAAAAAAAGGAACTAGAGTGGACATTTTTTTGTCTTTGCCATGTGAGGCAAAGCAAGGTAGAAAAAGGCAAACTCTAATCCTCAAAATCTGGGCTTTTTCTCTTAGAAATTCAAAATGAATTACAGTTAATTTTATCTGTCTTAAACCTTTCCACAAAGGAACCACACCATCTCTAGGCAGTTTCATGCTCACTATAGAGATGAGGAAGCTAAAACACTATTAAAAACACAATCAATCAGGGGCAGAATTGATGACAGCACCCTGCTTTTATTTTCTCCTCCATGGGTCTGATAATTTGGCATTGGGAGTTTCTCCCCTTTACTGAGAAAAGGAAGAAAAGGGGGCCTATAGGAATATTTGCACCCACCTGCACCTTCAATTTAAATCAAAGCGTCATCTCAGATGGCATGATTCAATATATTTTCTTAATTAGAAATTTTTTTCTATTTTTCTCTTTCTTCTGTTTGTATAAGTCCTTATGTTTTTCTCCCCACCCCAATTTTTTAAAGGATTAAAGAACTTACCTTAGGTGTAAAAGCAAGAACATATGAATTAAGATTACCTAGATAATATAATTTTGTTGCTGTTGTTCAGTTGCTAAGTTGTCTCCGACTCTTGTGATCCTATGGACTGCAGCACACAGGCTTCCCTGTCCTTCACTATCTCCTGGAGTTTGCTCAAATTGATGTCCATCGAGTCAGTGGTGCTATCTAATCATCTCATCCTCTGCCTGCCCTTTCTCCTTTTGCCTTCAATCTTTCCCAGCATCAAAATCTTTTCCAATGAGTTGGCTCTTTGCATCAGGTAGCCAAAGTTTCGGAGCTTCAGCATCAGTTCTTCTTAAGAATATTCAGATTGATTTCCTTTAGGATTGATTGGTTCGATCTCCTTGCTGTCCAAGGGACTCTCAACAGTCTTCTCCAGCACCACAATTCGACAACATCAATTTTTTGGTGCTCAGCCTTCTTTTGAAGTTATTATTCATAGTCTCCAGAGCCCTACATAATTGTCCCCTGACTAGTTTTCTGAAATCCTCCACTCCTACTCTTCTTTTTTGCTTCATACAAATTTCTGAGCCTTCAACCCTGCACACTCATTCCTTAAAGACTTCAGGCTTTTAGACATCCTTTTCTGTCTCCATGGGCTTTCCTAGTGGCATAGTGGTAAAGAATCTGCCTCCCAGTGCAGGAGACTCTGGAAACTTGGGTTTGATCCCTGGGTCAGGAAGATCCCCTGGAGTAGGAAATGGTAACCACTCCAGTACACTTGCCTGGAAAATTCCATGGAGAGAGGAGCCTGGTGGGCTACAGTCTATGGGGTTGCAAACAGTCAGACACAACTGAGTGCACAGGCATGCACATGTTCTGTCTGTGTACAGGACTATGTCCCAATTGTTCCCATGACTATCTCATGTCATTTAGATTTGAGCTCAAACCTTCCTTTTGCAGAAAAGTTTTCTCTTTCATCCTCTATCCTCTGAAAAATTATAATTTCCAGAAAGTCAAAATCAAGATTCTCATACTAATCCTGAAATAGTATTAAATCTTTAACCTACTAATAAGAAAATAGTAAACAAGATAAAGGGCTTCCCTGGTGGCTCAAATGGTAAAAAATCTGTTTCCAATGCAGGAGACCTGGTTTCGATTCCTGGGTCAGGATGGTCCCCTGGAGAAAAGAATGGCTACCTACTCCAGTACTCTTGCCTGGAGAATTGGACAGAGGATCCTGGTGGGGTCACAAAGAGTCAGACACGACTGAGCAACTAACACTTTCATTCAAACAAAGTAAGGCTTTTTCTAAGGAGAATTTGTGGAATATCATTCAAAAAAAGCATACTGAAATGAATTTCCTATGTTAGACACAAAAATCATTATATCCTATAGGGCAATGAAACCATGAAATTAAGGGCTTCCCTGGTGGCTCAGACAGTAAAGAATCTGTCTGCAATGCAGGAGACTCAACTTTGATCCTTGGGTCGGGAAGATCCCCGGAGAGGGCAATGGCAAACCACTCCAGTATTCTTGCCTGGAGAATTCCGTGGACAGACAATGGGGTCGCAAAGAGTTGGACCCAACTGTGCAACTAACACTTTCACATTCTCTGCCTGATAGAACTCATGGGTATTTCAATTGGACAGTTATATTCATGTTAATATATAACTTTGCAGAGTCTGGACCCTAATCACTAGTAAATTCTAAGTCAAAGATCTATTCTTTCTTATCCTTGTACCCTGAGCCCTCAAAACAATGCTGAACAGATAGTAGGTACTCAGTAAACATTTGGGGAGGGGTGATAGGGTAACCAACAATATTTTAGTGAAAGTAGCTAATGCATATCAATTAGAAAGCAGAGGAAAAATGAAAATCTGATTGAAATGTGAAAACATGAACAAATAAAGAAAGTAGAAAAACAGAAGGTGAGATACAGTAATGCTGAGTAACATATATACTATGTGTTTTCAGAAGCACTGTCAAGATGATAACATCCACAGGAAAATATTATAATTTCCAACTATTAACAGTTGACAAACACCCCAGAAGTATTTATGGCTAAATTTGATACTAAGTAATCTCTGTAAAGATTGCACCCTTATTAAATAGCGTTTAGGGAGAAATATAAGCTATGTTTTTTTAATGTTTGTGTTACAGAATTTGTATTAGGATTCATGTTTAAGAGGCAGTTGAAGGTAATATTATGAATGGACACTTGAAATTTACCTAACACAAAAACTATTTATTAAGTACCTACTTTGTTTAAGGCAGACTATATCTCATGGTAGTTTATGACCTCTGGCTTTTGTTTTTCATGAAAATCCCTTTCTCCTGGTCCGATGAGTGATAGATAGCCCTCAGCCATTTACATATTTGAAAAGGCATGGCATTTGCCTGTGGTGTAACAAGAAAGGAGTCAGCACTCCCTTTCTGTTTTATTTTTTTGCCTGAGGCTTATTAACTCACTAGTATATGGAAGATGCAATAGAAATTCCCCAGAACATTGAGAATTTATACTCTCTATCCTGGTGAAATGATGACATTTTTCCCAGTAGTGCTTCCCTCTTTATTGTGTTCTCTGCATTTGGCTCCTATCACCCCCCAAATTAACTCACAGATATCTGAAAATAGACTTGGAAGAAGTGAGGGTGGATTTTGTAAGACGTATGATTCTTTAAGGAATTTTGCAGCCTTTCCCCCAAAACAGAAGTAAACAAAGAAGGAAGGAAATGTTAGACTGATAAGCCTGTTTAGAAAGCAAATACTTTTTATCCCATTCAAAATTCTTAACAATTTAACATTTTCTGTGTGTGTATATAGAAATAAACAAGCTGCTTGATACTATTATTTATTCAATTCCTGCTTAGTTTTATAAACTTAGAAGCTAGATTAAACTTAAACATTATTTAACTCATCTGGAATTGTGTGGTTGGCATTGGGTTTGTAGGAAGAATTCAAACACAGTATAAAACTGCTGCAATAGAAGAATTTGCATTTCTTTCCTTGTAATCATGATAAATATTTTTTTCTAATTAGGGGAACAGTTAGTCAATATTAAGCTTTTCAACTGAACTTTCACTTCCAATAAAAGTAAAACACAGAAATTCCCAAGCCCTCTAGTAATTATTTGTTTTATGGTGCTTAATCATTGGCATGACATTTCTGTGAATAATGGTTAGTTTATTTTTAAGGAGCTGAAAAGCTTTTTATAGAATCTCACAAACAATCCTCAACAAATTAAAAAAAAGGCAAGTTGCAGATAAGTTGTACCAATGTGATTTTTATGTAAAGTTTGAAGACATACAAAAGTAAATATTATTTTAAGGGATATTGCACGAGTCATGAAATTATTAAGAAAAACAAATGTCACCACAAAATTCAGGATAATTGATAGCTCTATGAGGAAGGGAGGGCTATGTAATCATGGAAAACAAACAGGAAGCTTCAAATATATTGAAAATGTTCTAGTTCTTAAGCTGGTTGGTGAGAATGGATATTATGTATATTATGCTTTACATTATACATGTATGATAAATATTCATAGCTTTTAAAAATGCCTTGTATTTCTCTTTCCAGTGTCTTATTTCCATTATTATGGTACACTAATAATCCTAAATTTCTTTATGTATAAAATGTTAATGCCATACAGGATGATTTTTTAATTGATGGACTAGTCTCCAAAAAAAATTCAGTCTATGCCCTGCAGCCACGAGCAAAATAGAAGCAGAAAACCTCAGCAGGTGTGAAAGGCTGAATGTGCAGCATAACCTGAGGGTATCAATGGGATTCATGTAGGTAGCCTGGAGTCTCAGGCACCTGTGCAGAAATAGATAAAAACATCTGAACCCACCCCATATAAAGCTGGCACTTTGGTAGTACTATGTGTATAAAAACAAGATGATCTAAATGAAAACCATTTTAGCAATAGTAGACTAAAAAGAAAACTCTAATTTCTGTGTTGTAGTTAACAGGAAAAAAATATATATAGGATTTAGCAAGGGCAAAGCAGCCCACATAGGTCTAGGATCACATGTCTAGGTGGTCCCAAAATATTCCAAGAAGTATCTTATTAAATATCAGTAGATGATGTGGTATCCCTAGCACTCTAGCAGAAGTAAATGCTGATTTCTCTCCACCCAGTCCTCATAGAATTCCTTCATAAAATTGTAAACAATTAAGAATTGATAATTACCAACAAACATACACAAAGAAATAGGAGTTAAGAGCCACAACAAGCAACAAAACTAAAGACTTCAAATACTGAAATTGTTAGATACTAAATATAAAGTAAATATATGTTTATTGTGTTACAAGATATAAAAGGCAAAATAAAGACAAGTTAGGAGAAAGAGAATATCAAAACTGACCAAATGTGTTTGAAAAAAATAGAACTTTTAGAAATAAATATATAATAATTGAAATAAAATAGAGGGATAAAACAGAAAATTAGGCCAAATTAACAAGAAAATTAATGAAATGGAAAGTAGACCTAATGACATAATGTGATATGTGCCATGAGGAAAAGAACAACAGAACAGTGTAAGGAGGATCAGGAGTACTGCTGGAGGGATGGTCTGAGTGCTATTTTAAGAGCAATCAGAGTAGGTGTCACTGAGAAAGAGGTGAGGGAGACAGCCAAATGGATATGGGGGTAGCAGTGTTCCAGGAAGAAGGAACAGCCGTTAGTTGACAGTAGAGCCACATCAATGTAGTTATAGTACATAGAAGTGACTGAATGCTGGGGATAAAACAATGATCCTTTAAGCTTCCAGAAAGAGAAAAAAATATTGTCACAAAGTATATGGATTCAACTGCACTCATCTCATATGCTAGTAAAGTAATATTCAAGCTGGTTTTAGAAAAGGCAGAGGAACCAGAGATCAAATTGCCAACATCCATTGGCTCATCGAAAAAGCAAGAGAGTTCGAGAAAAACTTCTATTTCTGTCTTATTGACTATGCCAAAGCCTTTGACTGTGTGGATCACCACAAACTGTGGAAAATTCTGAAAGAGATGGGAATACCAGACCACTTGATCTGCCTCTTGAGAAATCTGTATACAGGTCAGGAAGCAACAGTTAGAACTGGACATGGAACAACAGACTGGTTCCAAATAGGAAAAGGAGTACGTCAAGGCTATATATTGTCCCCCGGCTTATTTAACTTATATGCAGATTACATCATGAGAAATGCTGGGCTGGATGAAGCACAAGCTGGAATCCAGATTGCCAGGAGAAATATCATTAACCTCAGATATGCAGATGACACCACCCTCATGGCAGAAAGTGAAGAAGAACTAAAGAGCCTCTTGATGAAAGTGAAAGAGGAGAGTGAAAAAGTTGGCTTAAAGCTCAATATTCAGAAAACTAAGATCATGGTATCCGGTCTCATCACTTCATGGCAAATAGATGGGGAAACAGTGGCTGACTTTATTTTTCTGGGCTCCAAAATCACTGCAAATGGTGATTGCAGCCATGAAATTACAAGACACTTACTCCTTGGAAGGAAAGTTATGACCAACCTAGACAGCATATTAAAAAGCAGAGACATTACTTTGCCAACAGAAGTCCATCTAGTCAAAGCTATGGTTTTTCCAGTAGTCATGTATGGATGTGAGAGTTGGACTATAAAGAAAGCTGAGTGCTGAAGAATTGATGCTTTTGAACTGTGGTGTTGGAGAAGACTCTTGAGAGTCCCTTGGACTGCAAGGAGATCCAACCCGTCTGTCCTAAAGGAGATCAGTCCTGGGTGTTCATTGGAAGGACTGATGCTGAAGCTGAAACTCCAATACTTTGGCCACCTGATGCGACGAGCTGATTCATTTGAAAAGACCCTGATGCTGGGAAAGATTGAGGGCAGGAGGAGAAGGGGACAACAGAGGATGAGATGGTTGGATGGCATCACCGACTTGATGGACATGGGTTTGAGTGGACTCCGAGAGTTGGTGATGGACAGGGAGGCTTGGCGTGCTGCGGTCCATGGGGTCACAAAGAGTCGGACACGACTGAGCGACTGAACTGAACTGAACTGAACTGAAGCTAGAAAATTCTAAGTGAGCCTTTCAAAAGTCAAAAGGAAAATTTTACATAATTCTACCTAGCCAAACTCTTCCAATCAATGTAAAAACATTTTCAGACATGCACATCTCAAAAATTTGGTAAATTTGTTTGTTTACTACCTCCCTATCAAAAATCTTTGGTAGACTACCATGTAGTCTACCAAAAGAAGGAAAGAAACCAAGAAAGAGGAAGTTCTAGTATAAAAAATAGGTGATCCAGCAGAGGAGCATGATGAGGGGAATTCCACAGATGGTGCAGAAGAAAGATTCCCAGATGGCAGCTGTACACCAGGTAAAGAGAGCCCCCAGGGTGGTTGAGGTAGACTTGATGGCTTTGAGAGGGACTTCTGAGAGTATAGCAGACACACCTGGCATCTTAAGAAGAGATCTAGAAACATGACAAAAGGTTGAAACTAGATTATGAAGCAAAAAGCAAGAAGACACATTAGTCCTAGGCAAACAGCAAATTGGGTAGAAAAGACAGTTACTCATGGTTCCCCACTGCCTCAGCTATGAATGGGGCTCTCATATGATGCAAATACAGCTGTGGGCTGGAAAATAATGCTTGAGGGCTGAGGAAGGACAAAGTGGGAACTAGATGTAAAGAGATAATGTCTGAGCCTGAAAAATCAAGAAGTAGCAGCAAAATTGTGTTACACTGAGAAGTTATGATGACCAAATCTCCAAAATGAATGACCTAAAAGAGGTAAAAATGCATAGAGAAGGTGATGGTTGTGGAAACAATGGAGAAGAGGAAAGGAATACTGCTATTTTTCCTAAACTCAAATTACGATAGTGCTTTTAATAAAACATAATGAGAGCTGCATATGTAAGTGTAGATTTTCTAGTAGACACATTTTTTTAAAAGTAGAAAAAAAAGTACAATTAACTTTAACAATATATTTGATTTAACCCAATCTATCCAAAATATTTCAACCAGCAATCATCACCAAAAATTTATTAAAGATCTACTTAGCTCTTTTTTTCCATACTAAATCGGAAATCCATGGTATACTTGATCCTTGCAGCCAATGTGAATTAGGACTGGCCACATTTCAATGCCACTCAAAGCTAGAGCCACCTTATATGACAGTAAAACTCTGAATTAGATGAATGGTTTTGGAAAAACTTTTTAAAGTTGTAAAGGAGCACTGATGTGGAATTTGTCTACTTATTTTGTGAACGTAGAAGTGCACTAATGCCATCAAAACAGGTGACCAAATAATTGAAAAGACTAGGGAAAATGGAAGTTCCTTGAGAAAACTTCATGAAAAAGTGAAATTGTGGATTTTTCATTGGGAAATGTGGATTTTTCATCACTCCTATAGACTATTGTTTATATATTTTATGTTTGTTTTTTTACCACCTATTCCCTTTTCCTTGTAGGTGAATAGATGTAGATAAGTAACTTGCTCAAATTTGTTAGGTTAATAAAGCAGCAAAGCTAGACTCAAATTCAGGCAGTCTGACACCACCGATCACAATCTTCACCACAGCACCCTGCATGGCAATTCCATCTGAATGCATGGGCGGAGTTTAGTTCATTGAACATGATGTCTAAATAAGTACTGATATATTATTCACTTTGATCTGAATGTAATGTTAACTAACATAACAGTGACAAGATCAAGAGTGTTCCTACTTCTTGGTGAAGAAATTCAGGATAAATATCTCTATTTTAACTATTTGAAATAATTTGTGACTTTGATAAAGTAATTTGGTTTTTAACTATACAGCCATTAAAATATTTTGGAATAGAAAAATTGTGTTTCTCAACAAATTGTCAATGTCTTTCAAGAATTATGCAGTTAGACGGAATTTTTACAACTAATGAATTCAATACAGCAAATCAATTCAACTGTATTGACTTTCTACTATTGTATAATAAATTACCCAGAAATGTCATAGGTTAAAACAACAAACATTTGTTATCTCACAAATTTTTGTGTAGTGGTCAGGAATCAAGAGGCAGCTTAATTGGGTGCCATCAAGGTGTTGGCCAGAGCTGAGGTCATCTCAGGGCTCCATCAGGGAGGCTATGCTTGCCAACCCACTCACGTGGCTGTCGGCCAAAGGCATCAGCTCTTTGCTTCCTGGGCCTCTCTATTGGCCTACTGACAACATATAACTTGCTTCTCCAGAATGAGGGCTTTGAAGGAGTGGGGTTGGAAGCAAGATAAGTCAATCTTTCCATAAGCTGATCTCGGAAGTGACATCCCATCACATCTGCTGTCTTGTGCTCACTAAAAGCAGGTCACTAGCTCCAGTCCACACTCCAAGAGAAGAGATCACAAGTGTAAGTGTCAGGAAAAGAGACTGGCTCCAGGAGGGCCAGTCTAGAGCCTGCCAACTACAACGATAATACTTATTCAACACTTCACTCATGGAAAGATGCAGTTCCTTTCCATCATTCATTCATCCATCAGTAATCACTGAGCACCTATTTTGTGCCAGGCCCTAGAAATCTGGGGGAGCAAAACAGACACTCTCATAGCCTTCCTAAAACCTACAGTCTAGTGTCCTCAAAATTAAGTACCTAAATTGTTTTGATCAAAAAGAATCAAATGTTTTGAACAGGGAGAAAGCTTAGTTCAGGAGCTTCTGTCTCACTAACTGCCTTTTCCCAACTGCCACACTTATAAAGCAAATTACGGATGCTGCTGCTAAATTGCGTCAGTCGTGTCTGACTCTGTGTGATCCCATAGACTGCAGCCCACCAGGCTCCTCTGTCCCTGGGATTCTCCAAGCAAGAATACCGGAGTAGGTTGCCATTGCCCCCTCCGAAATACGGATGATCTTTCAGTAAAGATGAAGAGACACCCTGGTCTTCTTAGGTCATAATTGTCTTACCCCTTGCTCGGCTCTACCAGTTTCCTAGCTCAGTGAGAGTCTGAGTGATTTCCTTTCATTTCTGTGAAAAAGAAATGAACACTTTGTGTTCATCAGTCCTAAAAGAAATTAACAATACAGTGTTAAGGCCTGCAGATCAGATGCCTGAGTTCATCCAACTGTAGAAAGAAAAGCGGCTCAAGAATTTAGCCTCTTGACTGTCCCTCTAAACTGTAAACTGACAGAAAAATCTATGAGATCAGCAAGGCTCAATTCAGATCCCATGCATTCTTTGTCCTCTAAACAAGCACTTGGTTTTTGATTGAAACCAGAATGATTCCATGATTTCAAAATAAGCACATGATCAGTGGTTGAAGGTGCCTGTACATTTTTTTTCTAGAATTCTTCAAGTTCTTTCTGTTAACCTTATCAGGCTCCCCCGTCAGGAAATATTTCATGTGGTGCCAAGTGTCTATATTCTCATACTCTGGTCCATTTCTTAAGAGTATGCAGCAGTGAGTTTTATTGTCAGATTAGATATCACCACACCTTCAGATTTTCAGTCACCAATTTGAGTAGATACACAGGAGATTTGTGTACAAATATACCCACTCCTAGTCACCAACAGAGGTTGCATCAGAGATGTCTTAGCCAGACTTATTTTCCACTTAGTTGGGTTTGAACAATCTAAGTGTTTCAAGGTTCCAAAAAAGAATGGCTTATAAAAAATTAAAACAGATAATTAAGCTTTGAATAACACCACTGAATGCATGAAAAGCAAGTTTATGTTGCAAATCATTTAGTATAATTGCAGATAAGGATGCTGACATATCTAATAAAAAGAAATATGCCATGTATTTGTGATATCCATACATGTTTTAAAAGAACAAACTGACCCTATATTCATAGGTTCAGATGGTATAAAGTTCACTAAGACTTGAAAATCCAACTGCTCCAGACTCCAGCAGTAGCTTCAATTCTGAAGGGCTTAATACTCTGCTACTGTATTCCATCTCTTATCACGGGAATAATATACATGTTCCTGTTCATAACTCAGCAAGTCACAGAATTTATTACAGAATCTAGTCTGTGAATGAACAATAATCTCTGCTACTTGAACAAGTTTAAATGTTTTCCTCCACTTTAATTAAAACTATTCCATATAGACAGACTTTCTTTTTTCTCCCAAATAAGTAAGATACTGGCAATCTCATCCTGAAGATGTGCTAATGGACCCTGAAATGAGAATTCATTTTACTCTGATTTGTTAACAATAAACATAGTTTAAAAAATCATTTCATTTACTTCTTAAAATTAATGGCCAGATAATTCATTAATGAAAGCACCTATAACAAATGTGAACTCCAGAATCAAGCTTTTGAACCACAGAGTATTCAAAAACAAAATAATGTTGAACTTGATGAACTCAAAAAGTGGGGTATCCTTGGAGCATATTTAGTGACTACCTAGTGATGATGTATTGGCAAACATTTGTATACAAAACTAGAATTTATCCCAACATGGCATGAGTAACTACAACATAAGAAATATGTGATCATATGTTTTATAGTAACCTATAAGGGAAAAGAATGCACATACACACACATAATTGAATCACTTTGCTGTACACTTGAAACTAACACAATGTTGTAAATCTAGACTTCAATAAAAAATATGTTGAACATGCCTTAAAAAAAAGTTGGCAGTCTGTATATCCTTGTCACTTCTGGATAATGTCCTAATCAGAGATAAAGACACAGAAACACATTAACATTTCCAAAGTAATGTACCGTGTTTTTTGCCTTTTTTTCATTTATTTACTTACCTTTTTTTCATTTATTTTTCTGATCTTTTATTATATGAGATTCTACTGCAATTTAAAACCCGTATTTTAAAGGAGTAATTTAGGGAATATCTTACCATTTGTGGGCTTTTTGAGAGGCCTTTTGAGACAAACTAAATTACTAATTAGTTCAGGGTTAAAAGTTTTATATGTTGTGACAGCTTCCCCTCCCCTAGCAGAATAGTCTGGAAATATATCAAGATGATATCTGAAGATTGATGCTGAGGTCAGTTCACTATAGTGTGTCCATTTCTGAAGTAGGGATCTGAGAAATAATATCTGAGAAGATTGAACACTATGGGTAGTAAAAGAGAAGGTTAGTGTTTTGGAAATGCTTCAACAGGAACTTGTCTGAATGAAGCCTAAGAACACAAATACACCTTGTGTATTTTTTTTTTCTTTTCTCTTGTGGTTTATTACAAGTTTTTTTGGGGGGGATTGTGTCAGGTCTTAGTTATGGCATGCAGGATCTTTGGTCTTCATTGTGGCATGCAGAATCTTTAATTGTAGCATGTGAACTCTTAGATGCAGCATGTGGGGTCTAGTTCCCCAACCAGAGATTGAACCCAGGCCCCCTGCATTAGGAGCATGGAATCTTAGCCACTGGACCACCAGAGAAGTCCCTATTACAAAATGTTGAGTGTAGTTCCCTGTCCTATATAAGTGGGACCTTGTTGTTTGTCTATTTTATGTATAGTGATTTATATTTGGTAATCCCAACATTGTATATTTTTAAATGTAAAAAATACTGATACCTGGGTATGTATGTATATATATACATTCAATTAAACTAACAAATGTGGTCAGTGATCGAAGAAGCCTATACTTTTTATTTCTAGGATTCTATCTCCTATAGAAATTCACACACTACACACATATGTGCAAAGATATTCATTACTGGTTTTTTGCAAAAACAAAAGGCATATTAAAATTTAAAAACTTGAAGGAAACCTAAGCTTCTATTGGTAAGTGAATGTTTACAATGATTCAACTTCTATTAATAGGAGAATATTGCTATAGAATATTCTACAGCTTTTGTGGAATATAAAGTAGGGCTATATGACAAAGCAGAATCTATTATAATTTGGAAAAGACACATGTTGCCTAACAATATGTATAATATGTCCCTTAAAAATAATATAACATTATCTTATTTAAATAAGTAAAGCATACTATAATACAATCTAATCAAAATATCTACATGGGCAGAACAAAATTTAAAGGATACATATCAGCTATTAAAAGTGTTCGCCTTCGAGGAATAAGATTAGAACAGTGGGAAAGGAGGTAGTAACTTTCACTTTTTTACTTTAAATGCTTCCATATTTTTTTTCTTTTACAAAAGTACATATTACCATTGCATTACTCTCTACAGTATCCAGCACTTCACTTTTTATAAGTTGGGAACTTGTACCCCATTATTTGCATGTGTAGTTAAGTACAGACATGTTGATACATAACCTATAAATCTCAGTGATATTAAATAGCAGTGTTACAATAGCTGTAATGCATATTAAAATACTTTAATATATAAAATTATTATATGTGTGTGTATATATATATATATATATATATGTTTAGCTTGTGCATTAATCCTGAGACCAAAAGCTGTAAGTAGCCTGTGGCGTGGTCCACTTGCCTTTTAAATCAGGAAGATAAAGGTACCTGTTATCCATATCTCTATCAATAACTTCCTACAAATCAGGGCTTGATTTATTATTTAAGAAAATGATGGAGAAAATGTTAATGAAAATTAAATTTAAATGTTTTTCACATATATAGCCATTTACTATAAATAGGACAAAAATGGAAGAACTATTCTATTTGAAAAGATACCTGACTCAGCAAAATCACATAGATCACTGATGGTCAAACGAGCTTCCAACATACTTCTTCAGTGTTTCACTTCTGCCTTACTCATTAACAAAAGCAAAAATAGTCACTAGTATTCATGAGGATCTACTCATTCAGTAACTGCAACCTCAGGTTGGCTACAGATGCAAGAGTTTGGTCAAAATCAGTGAGGCATTTGATTAGATTCAATTAGCTATATGGAATCTACCATCATGAATACTATATATGCTATTATTATTTGTGAAAGTGTGCCTCACATCTCTTCTAACACACACACACATTTTCCAAAGGTGACTGTTAAACATTTATCAACACACTTCTGAGTTATGGTAGCATAAGTAGTGCTCACCCAGTTCAAAACTTCATTAGTAGATACTATTGATATATCTGCTCAGAAGAACTCATGCACTGAGTATGACCAAATTGGCATAGGTAGGTTCAAAACAATGAGATGGTGGCAAAGGCCACATTTTAAGCCCAGCACCCACTTTCCTACTTGGCTGCATGCTTTTTAGGACCAGTTGCTTAAAATCAAATTCTTTTACAAAGGCTATGAATAGGCATTCTTGCACAGGACTTAATTAAAATTTCACACACCTACGAAAAGTTGTTTTGAAAATAAGCCTTGGGAAAATGGATTGGATTTTTAAATAATCACAAATAATTATTCCATGTTAAAAGAAGTGAGCTTTATTTTTAAATTGGACTAGATTTAAACTCCAGAAAAAAATATTCATCATATACACACTTCCACACGAAAAACATCAAGGCTCTGGGGGAACCGGGGAGAGGAAATGGGTTTGAGCTTGGGATTTGGCAGTACTAATTTGAGGAAAGGAAATTGTTGAAGGCTAGATATGCACTCTATTACAGTAAAACCTTTTGATGTCAAATTTGGGGAGATAGATAAAGCACAATAGATTTACTAAATTTTCTTTCATTATCTTGGTTGATTGAAATATGAATCAGATTCTAGGATTTTTCTTTCTGTGTGCTCCAAATGCAGAATTCTTATAAACACACATGAAAAATGATGGAGGAAATAATGGAGAAATGTACCATCAATAACAATAAAATAGAACATAATTACCTTGTTATGTTTAATATGCAGCCCTGCTTTTGCATATTATTTGGTCCAGAATTGATTTCAAACCAACCAGTGACTTGCTGAATGAATTCCTCTCATGTATAAATTCCAAAGGCTCAGTATAAACAGCAGAGCCCAGTGAACTTCGTTCACAAGCTGAGCCTCCAGTCCTCTTGCCTTTAGCTACTATTTAATACTAGCTGTTTGTTCTTTCCAGTCCTCCCCCTTCTCTACATCCTCCAGGTCTCATTTTGAAAACCTACCCAGTAGATATCCTATTCAATCTTTCTGAGTTGCCTTGGCAACTCTCAACGCTGGGATAGCTCACGGCTTCCCAGTCTAATTCCATCACATCCCTCAATTAGTTAAGTCTTTTATGGGCAGTCAGATATTCTTTAGAACTGTAATCAGGAGTTGGCTCACTCTAAATTGTGTTTAGAGATTCTCACAAGGTGATTTCCTGTGCACATCCTCCAGGCTCTCTTCTGCAAGGTCCCTTTCCTTAAAACCAGAAACCAGAACCAGACTGTTAAAACCCATATTCTTGCTTCCCTCCACTATCTGTTGACTTTACCTTGAAGATTTACTCTTTTTTGAGTCTCTTGGCTGCCATGCCCTTTGGCATCTTCTGAAGCCTGGCAGCGTTCCTTGGTTGGCAGTAATTATCAGGATTGTCAGGTTTTCAACATTAGGTCCTCAGATGAAAATCATAATTGTTCATGTTTCCAGCCAAATATTTCATTGCATATGATGTTTGCAAAGAGCACAGGGGTAGATCATTTTTTGTTTATATTTTGAAAAGAGAAAACTCACCTCTGGCCCACCTTTCCACCCAAAAGGAGCTACCACACAAGGGATGGTGCCGCTTGCCAACAAGGTCTCTCTAAATTATTTCATCAAGCCTTTCTAAAGAAGACTGCCCAAATGCAATTACCTCACTATTCAGATCTGTAGAGAGTTGTGCTAGCTTTGAAAAAATCAGATGAAAACAAATTTTTGTCATGAGAATTTGACAGCACTGTTTTGAAAATCTAGTTCTGATTATTAAGGCATTTAACATAATAAGGCACAACATGTTTGTGCTCAGTTGTGTCCAACTCTTTGTGAACTTATGGACTGTAGCCCACCAGGCTGCTCTGTACATGGGATTCTCCAGGCAAGAATACTGGAGTGGGTTGCCATTCCCTTCTCCAGGGAGATCTTCCTGACCCAGGGATGGAACCCACATCTCTTACGTCTCACTGCATTGCCAGTCAGGTTCTTTACCACTAGTGCCACCTAGGAAGCCCATAATAAGGCACAAACAAAACTAAAAAAAGTTGTTTACTTTATTCCATAGAATGTATGAGTTAAACATTTAATACCACACTAAAGATGGTTGTATACAAAGAAACAAAATCTTGAGCTGGCTTACTCTCTTTTATAATCAAATTGAAATTATATTTTTAACCAGTTATTTATGTTGAATTAAACCAATAGTTTGTTATTATATATTTACAATGAATATAAAATCAAGGCAATAAACATGGAGTTGTTATAAAGGAATAAACCACACCTATAATTGATGAATAGGAACATTCTCTTGAATATTAATTCCATTTGGAGTGGCTGTCTTGGGAACGCGCACTGTCGTAATAGAGCTGAGATTGCCTCTGCAAGTCTAATGGGAGTTGTGAATTCACATAGTATAGAAAATAAATTTGTTTCCATACTGACTTGGCCAGTGGGCATTTAGGAAAATTGAAATCACAATCTGTGGCAATGTTCCCTGCTACTGGGAACATTTTGCAGTGAAAATCTACTTTCTTTCTTGTAGTTCTTTTCTTCAAAATATGTACACTACACACTTGACCAGAGATAAGCAAGGTGATATGATTAACAATTACCACCTGTAAATTTAGATAAAACAACAGATCTTATGTCTTCCATCTCTGAGGTGGTCATGCCAGAAAATTTTTCATTCTGCTTTCCAACAATTTCCTAATCATCAAAGAATCAAACACTTGATTATTCAGTTACACTCACCAAGACAACTTGGAAAAAGCAATGGATTCAACAAAAAGCTATGATGATACAGGATTTGTTTACTTGTTTCTAAAGCCATAAGCCCATGAAAAGTTAGATACTTATTTTTATTGTGCTATGTCTTGTGAAGGGTAGTCCAGTGGCTAAAACTCTGTGCTCCCAAATGTAGGGGAGCTGGGTTCAATCCCTGGTCAGAGAACTAGATGCCACAACTAAGACACAGCACAGACAAATAAATAAATATATGTTAAAAAAAAAAAAAAAAACTTCATAGAACTGAGTAAACAATTAACATTGGCATGGACCTGGAAAATCTAACAAAAAATTTTCCATCTCTTAAGTCAAAACTTCAATTTGAGCCAAGTACTTTAATTTATTGGTTTAATCATGGGAAGGAGATTCAAAGTTTACCATAAAAAAAAAAGATGCCAAAATTTGCTTATACACTAAGCAAACTACATACAGTATCTTACAGATTATTTCAACAGGTATAATGGCTTCAAATATTGTCCTGAAGCTGTTGGCATTACTGAAGAAACTTTGGATGTATTTTCAGATAAATGGCATTATACCCCACTCCTGTCTTATATATTAATAATTATAGGAACAGATTTCTAAAGAAGATAAAGTTTATTGTTTCTTTATCAATCTTCCATATAAAAATATTTTCTTATGGTCTAGTCTAGGTGGCTCTTGATAGCAACTACTTGTTTTGAAGACTGATTTACTGCCAAAAATTTTGTCTCTGTGCTTAACTCCAGTCACTGTTTCTTTAATTTGTTCTTGTTATGTTTTCAGTAAAAGGAGAGGTTAGCAAGCTATTCTTACTTATATAGAACTCAGCATGAATAGTGCTACTTTTATTTTTAAAGGCAAGTAACACACCCTAGTCACTGATTTGTTTTTTCCATTGCATGTCCACGGAGGAAAATACTTCATTTTTTTAAAGTGTAAGTAAACTCTTTTATATTTACTGAAAATGCCATCCAATTTAACTTGTTGAGAAGGACATACACAAAAGACTTTGAAGTCTTTCTGATCCTAAGAGATATAAATCTATATCTTATGATGAGCTATTTCGTCTTTCGTGCTTATGTTCCCAAAGTAATGAAACTTCTTGCTAGTAGCAGCTTCTAACCTGAATACACGTTTTTGTTCCCTATTACTCCAGTGAAGGCCTTTATCATAATTAAATTCTAGTGGGGTTTCTTTATGAAAGTGAATTAACTTTACAAAAACATCCTTAAGGAATTTTTAGGGACTTCCTAGTTGTATTAATGAAATCACTTTTCTTTCTTACGTTTGATGTAAACCTGTTTTTATCTTAAATCTTCTCCGTTTCTGTATCACGGACCAAGTTGCACAGGCCCAAACAGAGCCATCATCCTTGCTCACTCCTCTCTCCTTGGGCCTCATATCAAAATTCAACAGCCACGTCTGTCATCTGTACTTCTGAAATAGATCCACAATCTGATCACTTCTCATTGGCTTCACTGGTACCATCTTCATTCCAACAAGCATCCTCTCTGTGCTTTCCCATGGTCAGTTCTCCACTCCACACTCAAAGGGGTCGTTGTAAATCAGATCATGCCCTTTCCTCTGCTGTAAAACTGATCAATGTCTTCCAATGAAGCTTAGAACAAACACCTCTGGGTCTTTTCTCACAAGTTTCCTTCTGCCATGAAGGCCATTTCCCCACAGCTTCTTATGACCTGACTGTACCTCACCATTCAGGTCTCTACACAGGTTTCACCTCCTCAGAGAAGGATGTTCCTAAATGTTTTCTTTACCCTCCCTCACCCTACTTAACTTTTTGCACACTTATTACTATAGAAATTACCTTTTTATTTTTCTTTCTTTCTTGTCTGCTTCCCTTACTGGAATGGAAGTTTCATGAGCACAGGAACTTTGAATATTTCACTGCTGTATTCTCCAACACCACAGGTCTCAAACAGAATCTCTTACATAGTGAACATTTCTTGACTGAATAAAGGAGAACTTACTCTTTTAAAGATGGGTTCCACTTTTAAAATCTCATTCACTTGTAATGTTTCCTGTGTCTTTCTTATTTACCTCATGTCTCTTTTTAAAAAAAAATTCTTCATTTGGCTGGGACAGGTCTTAGTTGCAGCACACAGGATCTTCAATCTTTGCTGCAACATGCAGGATCTTTTGAGTTGTGGCATATGAACTCTTAGTTGCAGCATGTTGGATATAGCTCCCTGACCAGGTTCCAACCCAGGCCCCTTGCACTGGGAGCATGGACTCTTAGCCACTGGACCACGAGGGAAGTCTCCTCTTAACTCTTAGGAACAAAAAAAACTACCCAGGCTTTCCATAAAATATTGCTGTTAGCATTGCTAAGAGAAGAGAAACGTGCATTCACAAAAATCTACCTAATCTGAGGTGTATGACAAAATAATGTATAATCAGAAGTCTCATTTTAAAACAAATCACAAAATTTCCTCTGTATTTAGATAAATTCATACTGCTCAAATAAGTCTTAATCTCGAAAGGAAAGTGTTTAAAAACATCTCCTTCTGATAATGACTTTAAGGCCAGTTCTCTTTTTGGCAGTATAAATTCAATAATTATGTCATTTATCATCACCAAGACTGTTAATTAGCTATCCTATTAGTAAAGTGCCAATCAATTTATCAATTGATGAATGTCAGTCACAAATTCTGATGTCATTTTTTCTTTAATACAGCCATTAGGGGCCATCTATAAATCCTAGAGAAAGTCTCAGACAGCCTCACATGAATAGTATATTCTCTTCCGATGGCAGA
Source organism: Giraffa tippelskirchi (assembly GCF_054371585.1). Taxonomy (NCBI): domain Eukaryota; kingdom Metazoa; phylum Chordata; class Mammalia; order Artiodactyla; family Giraffidae; genus Giraffa; species Giraffa tippelskirchi. The sequence goes on along the minus strand of NC_137276.1, from coordinate 123,276,776 downwards.
AAGAGCTGATCAAAATTCTAGGCAGATTGAGGCTAACTTTTCTTTTATCTGAATTGATCAGTCTGCTATTGTGAGCTTAAATGAAGTCACTTTTAATAAGTTTTCCAATACAATCATTATTGTAAACTTAATATGGAGAAAATGATTTGAAGTGACTTAAAGTTACTAAAATGTATGTATAATCTTATTAACTTAAAACTATTGCATCAAGAATTTAAATTGTGATAATAATGATGATAAATGAAAGTCAGAATGTTTAGCTCTTGGGTACAATTAGGAAGAAAATATACTAAATTTAGTGGTTGCTCTAGTACTTTATGTCTTTTAGTCATAATTTTCATACCCTGAAAAGTTAATGACTTGATTTTTCTTTCACCAGTGCATTCTGATTGATAAATATAAATCAGCATTCTCCCAAATGTGTTCTACAGAATGCTAATCTTAGAATGTTAAAAGGTACTTTGCAAATAATAATGATGCTGATGATAAAGTTCTTGTATTGGGTCTCCCAAATTATTTTAGTATTATTTTAAAGGAATATCTTTTGGACATGTGTTCCAGAAAATGCTTCTGTAATTCATTATTTGCAAATCTTTGACACTTTTTTGTGACACTTTGATGGTAAGACTGATAGAACTTTCCCATTGACAATGGTAGAATCATTCCCATGGACAATGATTTCAGCAAAACCGTTGTGATCATAACTGATCCTTCTATTTTCTGCTTGATATCTGAAATTCCAATGCTTAATCATTTATTATTCATTGGTTAAATATTATTCATTATTAAATAATAACTTAATTATTGTCATCCCAGGTGGCTCAGTGGTAAAGAATCTGCCTGCCAATGCAGGAGACACAGAAGACATAGGTTCAATCCCTGGGTAGGGAAGATCCCCTGAAGGAGGAAATGGCAACCCACCCTAGTATTCTTGCCAGGATAATCCCATGGATAGAGGAGCCTGGCAGGATACTGTCCTTGGGGTCACAAAGAGTGAACCCAACTGACAGTGACTGGGCATGCACACATGCACGTGTGCACATGACCTTCTTAGTGACAAACCCAAAGGATTCATTCTTTTCTTTATTCCATTTAATCTCCTTGGGGCATTTGGTGCAACTGATCACCAATTCTTGAAATCTTGGTTCTTCCACCTCATGAGACTCTTCTCTCAGCTTCTTGTATGATTCCATTTTTCTCTGTTTGCTCCTTATATGTGATATCCAATTTTTGCTAGCCTTCTTTTCTCTTTCTAAATTCTCTCCCTGTTTTATCTCATCCATATTTACTGCTTCAAATGCCATTACAGACTGATGGCTCACCAGGCTATATCTCTGATTGCCTACAAAATCTCTATACTTGAATGTGTAACTTCCATAATTAAAAGCCCTCTTCACTATAGTGTCTGCATGCATGCATGCTCAATTGGTCAATCCTGTCCAACTCTTTGCGACCCCATGGACTGTAGCTCACAGGCGCCTCCATTCATGGGATTTTACAGGCAAGAAAACTGGAGTGGGCTGCCATTTCCTCCTCCAGGGGACCTTTCTGCACCAGAGATCAAACCCACATCTCCTATACTGGCAGGTGGATTCTTTACCCCTGAGCCACCTGGGAAGCCCCAGGTATTTCAAATTCAGGTTGCAAAAAGTTAATTCATCATTGCCCCATTCACTATGTAACATTTTTTTTGCTTCCTGCTGTTAATCTTCATTCAGTGTTAAATTCACAGAAATTATCATGGTTGATAATGTGATATGGTGGGCACAACATTCAGCTTGGAGACAGACTGCTTGAGTTTGAGCTGTATGGCTGTGTTAATAATTTGTATAACCCTGGGTACATCGGTTCACAATTCTAGCTCTCAGCTCTTTCATGTATAAAATATTAGATAATCCTACACTTTGTTGTAGTCTTTCACTGATTCTATCTCATTTACCTTCAGTCTTGGAAGACTTCAGTTCCTGGCTCAATGGCATTCTATCCAACACTGTCCCTTTAGTGATTTAATCCATTTGTATTACCCTTCCAACATACTTATCACTAAATTCTCAGAATTCCTCTGCTCCAATGGTCATGTCCTTTATAAAACCTCAGCCACTTACTTCCATGGTTGAATCCTAGACCTTGTCATTGCAAATAAACAATACCTCTAAAATCTTAATTCCAAGCACCCATTCAAGCATATCATTCTCTCAGTGCTTTAACTGCACCGAGACCAACAACCCATTGATCCAAATACTTTTCTCTGGCATGCCTCTCCATCTCCCACCCTCCAAGAAATATCATTGACTCAACCTGAGAATATGTAACCCATTTCTTCCACTGTAAAAAGCCCATATATTTTGGCAGAAGCATGCCTAACTTTCAAAAGAGTTGATTAATACATTCTTTGTCTTCAAGGCAGCTCTAAGCATACTTGCAAATTATTGGATCTAAAGTTAATATTTTCACTTTGAATATGGAGCTTTCATATCAAATATGTGATAATTTACAGAAACCATGGCATTTTCCTGCCTTAAAGCTTTGAAACAATTATATCTTTAACTAATTCATTATTGTAATATGGGAGGTCTAGGCTAGAATGTTACAATATTAGTGTTTTAAGGATGACAGGCAGCCAGCAAGACTCCAGTATCCATAGCAACATGAAGTTTTTCTTTTCATCTCTTAAGTGACCAAAGGTGATTATTACTTTTCTTTTATATTATTATATCAGAGTTTATCACAGAGGTAAAGGGCATGTACTAGCATTCAAGTGAGGAGAAGATATGTAAGGCAGAAATAAATGCAATTGCCACTGAATTCCCACAGAATCCTTCCTCCTCCTTCAAATGAAGGAATTTATAGCTCTATTCAAAAGCAAAGGGGTTTTAAGCAAGGCTTCAAATATCAACATTACTTGCTAATTAAAAACTTTCAACTAGGTTGGGAAGGAAAACACTATGATATACAATTTTTTTAGCTCATTTCAATTTTTTATTTTATTTATTTATTTTTATTTTTGGTTGTGCTGGGTCTCTGTTGCTGTGTGGGCTTTTCTCTAGTTGTGATGAGCAGGATCTACACTCTAGTTGCAATGCACGGGTTTCTCATTGCAGTGGTGTCTCTTGTTACTGAGCATGGACTCTAGGGTTCATGGGCTTCAGTAGTTGCAGCTCCCAGGCTCTAGAGCACAGGATCAATAGTTGTGGTGCATGGGCTTAGTTGCTCTGTGGATCAGAGATCGAACCTGTGTCTCCTGCATTGGCAGGAGGATTCTTTACCACTGAGCCACCGGGGAAACCCTGATATGCAATTTGAATCATTAAAGTAATGCCATAAAGTCTTAGGGAAGTAGAAAGAATACAAATGAGATACATACAAATCTTGAGATGTTTGGCCTCACTGAAGTATAACAGAAGTTCTTTGGGTAGCAGAGTTTACAAGACAGAAAGAGATAATGACAGAGGTAGAGACAGCCTTAAGACAATATAGCAAAAGTTGATATGATAATGATGGATTTTTTTTAAAGGATAAGGTTATATTATTTTCACTGTTTTAACGTATAGTTGAAATAATTCATAATTAAATAACCTGAAGATTAAAGAGAGAAATCATGAAATCAATCAAGGAGATGATAAATTGTAGGATTAAAGGACTTGAAAATGAAGTTTTGCTTAAAACTGTCTTTGCTGTATGTGACTTATTAGTTGTGTTTATTAACAGATGACTAGAAAGAGCTCACCAAATAATCTATCCCCCCAAACTGGCTTTTCTTTTTTATTTATAAGACTTTTTGAATTATCTATGACCAAACTAATCCTTTGATGTTATTGTGTGCTGTGTACATATATATATATGTGTGTGTGTGTGTGTGTGTCTGTCTGTCTGTCTCTTATTTTGTAAAGCCAGTACAGCTCAATTAAGTTCAGTCGCTCAGTCGTGTCCGACTCTTTGTGACCCCATGGACTGCAGCACCCCAGGCTTCCCCATCCATCACTAACTCCCGGGGCTTGCTCAAACTCATGTCCATCTAGTCGGTAATATCATCCAACCATCTCATCCTCTGTTGTCCACTTCTTCTGCCTTCAATCTTTCCCAGCATCAGGGTCCTTTCCAATGAATCAGGTGGCCGAAGTATTGGAGCTTCAGCACCAGTCCTTGCAATGAATATTCAGGACTGATTTCTTTTAGGATTGACTGGTTGGATCTCCTTGCAGTCCAAAGTATTCTCAAGAGTCTTCTCCAACACTACAGTTCAAAAGCATCTATTCTTCGGCACTTAGCTTTCTTTACAGTCCAACTCTTACATCCATACATCACTAATGGAAAAACCATAGCTTTGACTAGATATACCTTTGTTGGCAAAGTAATGTCTCTGCTTTTTAATATGCTGTCTAGACTGGTCATATTGTTTCTTCCAAGGAGCAAGCATCTTTTAATTTCATGGCTTTAGTCACCATCCGCAGTGATTTTAGAGCTCAAAAAAATTAACTCTATCACTGTTTCCATTGTTTCTGCATCTGTTTGAAACGGAGTGATGGGACCAGATACCATGATCTTAGTTTTTTGAATGTTGAGTTTCAGGCCAACTTTTTCACCCTCCTCTTTCACTTTCATCAAAAGGCTCTTCAGTTCCTCTTCGCTTTCTGCCATAAGAGTGGTGTCATCTGTGTATCTGAAGTTATTGATATTTCTCTTGGCAATCTTGATTCCAGCTTGTGCTTCATCCAGCCCAGCATTTCTCATGATGTACTCTGCATAGAAGTTAAATAAGCAGGGTGACAATATACAGCCTTGGCGTGCTCTTTTCCCGATTTGGAACCAGTCTGTTGTTCCATGTCCAGTTCTAACTGTTGCTTCTTGACCTGCATACAGATTTCTCATGAGTCAAGTAAGATGGTCTGATATTCCCATCTCTTGAAGAATTTTCCACAGTTTGTTGTGATCCACACAGTCAAAGGCTTTGGTGTAGTCAATAAAGCAGAAGTAGATGTTTTCCTGGAACTTTCTTGCTTTTTTGATGATCCAATGGATGTTGGCAATTTGATTTCTGGTTCCTCTGCCTTTTCTAAATCCAGCTTCAACATCTGGAAGTTCATGGTTCATGTACTGTTGAAGGCTGGCTTGGACAATTTTGAACATTGCTTTGCTAGCATGTGAGATGCAATTGTGTGGTAGTTTGAACATTCTTTGGCATTGCCTTTCTTTGGGACTGGAATGAAAACTTACCTTTTCCAGTCCTGTGGCCACTGCTGAGTTTTCCAAATTTGCTGACATATTGAGTGGAGCACTTTCACAGCATCATCTTTTAGGATTTGAAGTAGCTCAGCTGGAACTCCATCACCTCCACTAGCTTTGTTTGTAATGATGCTTCCTAAGGCCCACTTGACTTTGCACTCCAGGTTGTCTGGCTCTAAGTGAGTGATCACACCATCGTGGTTATCTAGGTCATGATCTTTTTTGCACAGTTCTTCTGTGTATTCTTGCCACCTCCTCTTAATATCTTCTGTTTCTGTTTGGTCCATACCATTTCTGTCTTTTATTGAGCCCATCTTTGCATGAAATGTTCCCTTGCTGTCTCTAGTTTTCTTGAAGAGATCTCTAGTTTTTCCCATTCTATTGTTTTCCTCTATTTCTTTACACTGATCACTGAGGAAGGCTTTCTTATCTCTCCTTGCTATTCTTTGGAACTCTGCATTTCCTTTTCTCCTTTGCCTTTAGCTTCTCTTCTTTTATCAGCTATTTGTAAGGCCTCATCAGACAACCATTTTGCCTTTTTGCATTTCTTTTTCTTGGGGATCATCTCGATCCCTGCCTCCTGTACAATGTCATGAACTTCTGTCCATAGTTCTTCAGACATTCTGTCTATCAGATCTAATCCCTTGAATCTATTTGTCACTTCCACTGTATAATCTATTTGTCACTTCCAGTGTATAATATTGCAAAATTCAGACTTAAATTGAAGAAAGTAGGGAAAACCACTAGACCATTTAGGTATGACCTAAATCACATCCCTTATGATTATACAGTAAAACCCAGTAGTCAGTTTTTATTTTACATCTATGATAAGACTCACCAAACTTGTAGTTTCCATTTCTCCCTCCATTCTGCCACATTAACAATAACAGCAACAGCAACATATCAGGCCCAGTGCTGTCGTAAATGCATTGTATTTATCCTCACATCAAACTTACAAAGTGGATTCTATTAGTATCCTCTCCTTACGGATAAAGAAACTGAGTTATAGAGAAGTAAGAAATTTGCAAGGTTCACAGCTGGCCACAGGTTTTGTGCTCTTAAACATTACTCTATACTGCCTCTTGATCACGTCTCTAGAAAGTTAAGGAGTTTTTATTAACCATATACTATAATTTATAAATAGTTATTGTATTTCATTCAGCTAGGTATTAGGAATTTTAGCAAACCCAGGAAAGAGAATTAAATAAGCAATAACCTAAGAGTTATGGTGCTGAAAATATCAGGAATGGTCAGTAATAGCAAGAACAGCTAAGCCAGTGTAAGGAGCATTTGATCCTAGCCAAAGACAGAATTCACCCAAATTACTAGAAAAGGCAAACAGTCTACTGTTCCATGCTGGAGGAGATGAGCTCTGACAGAGTGAAGCAAGAGAAAAGGTGACCAGAGGGTGACTTTGCATTGAGATAGGTCCAAAGGTACAAAACTCACAGTGTAAAAGTCAGCCAAGAGCATACCACTTTGCCAGGTCCTTGCTAGAAGATGTGGCATGTTTAGCTCTCATTGTAGTGGACACAGAGATGCATTGCTCAGAATCCTCTCCATGGAAGGACTTGCTGCCCAGTTCTGTGAGGTCAGCAAGGCTCCAGCCATCACCTCCTCCTGGCCTGTCCAGCTGCAAAGGATGACTCCCAAAGTCACCTGCTTCCCAGGATAACCCACATATTAACCTCAAGATGAATAAGGAAGTTCAGATAATTATTTCAAGATTAAAAATAGGGGTAATTTTTATTTTATATTAAAAATACATAGACTCGGGTAACTTCCTTCAATTTATGGATTTTGATTTAGACAATTTGTTTGGATAAGACTACATTATGTAGTGCTCATCCAGAAGTATCCAAACAGCAAATGTATGTGAAATACCTAAGAGACTGATATCTTCCGATGACTTTTTGACATTTTTGTTGAAATCAGTTCTTGATGTTGAGATTTTCTGTTTCTGTGCTTGCAAAATTGGAGTGTTTTGTAAACACTCACACACAGTTTACCTGAGCATAAATCTCCAAGGCTCCCATTGATGAAAACTCAGATTTGTTATTCCTGTCTTATCTTCTATCATTGTTTGGAGGTGGCAGTAAAGGCAGTAAAGGCCCCCTCCTTCCTTTATGCCTCATTTTCAGTTGTTTTTTGTTGTTGGTCAGTCGCTGAGTCATGTCCTACTCTCTTTTGCTACCCTTTCAGTGCATGCGTGCTAAGTCACTTCAGTCATGTCCAACTCTTTATGACCCCATGGGCTGTAGCCGGCCAAGCTCCTCTGTCCATGGGATTCTCCAGGCAAGAATACTGGAAATGGGCTGCCATTTCCTCCTCCAGGAGATCTTCCCAACCCAGGGACTGAAACTGAGTCTCCTGCAACTCCTGCATTGCAGGCGAATTCTTTATGCCTGAGCCACCCGGCAAGCCTTGGTTTCCCCAAGATTTCTTATCTGCATTCTAAATGGTTCCATTTGGACTCATCAGCATAAAATCAGCACTATGTCTAAATTTATCATACAATGAAAAAAAGAAGTGAAAGAAGACAGAAAATAAATGAACAGGAAACCAGGAAATTACTATCCAAAGGACAAGTAGAAAGGACTAATAAAAAGCAAATGCAGATAGATATTAAGTGTAGCAGGTTCTTTCTGGGGCAGTTCAAGAACAAGTCACAACTCCCCCAAATCTTTAGGATATATAATGACTTACCACAGTTATTTTCTGAATGCAAATAAGAAGCAATCACTTATGTTTATAGCCAGACTTCTAACACATTTGGATTTTCCCCATCCCCTCTTAGAAATCACCCCAAACCAGCAGGTAGAACAAGAAACAAGATGGAGGCTCTATGCTTAAAAATAAATAAAACCCCAAATCAGGACAGAAGCAGAAGGGCTACCAAAAACAGTACAGGTCAAATAAGCATGAAGGAAGGTGTGAAGGCAAAATCCTTATGTTCCACATTCTCAGAAAATAATGGCAAAGCTCCCTCTTCCAAAAAAAAAGAAAAAAAAGTGATTTCAACACAAGCAACTCCTGATCATGACATCCGGAAAAGGGTGAGAGATCTGGTGGTGAGAGCTTGTCTACCCACAATTCAACTCTGAGGAACAGAGGAGGCAGGACTGAGACCCTCTGCCTTATTATCAGCCCTGCAGCGCTAATTCTGGTTGATCTTTGGAAGAAAAAAAATGCCCAAGGAATTCACATATGCATACAGAAAGTGTCTGTGGCTATGGAGTAATGGCCTGACCCTTCCTTACATAAATTTACAGCAAATAGCTGATCTAGGAAGAATGTATCTAATTTAAAGATGAATAAAGATAAAAAGGAACTGACATCACTTATATACTAAATCTAAAAAATGATACAAATGAATTTATTTACAGAACAGAAACAGATTCATAGACTCAGAAAACAATTTTATGGTTACCAAAGGGGAAAGGTTGGGGGAGGGGTAAATTAAGGGTTTGGGATTAACAGATATGCACTACTATATATAAAATAGATAAGCAACAAGGACCTACTGTATAACACAGGGAACTCTACTCAGTACTCTGTAATGATCTATATGGGAAAAGAATCTGAAAAGGAGTAGATATATGTATATGTATAAATGAATCACTTTGCTGTACACCTGAAACTAACAGAAAATTATAAATCAACTATATTCTAATATAAAATAAAAATTAAATAAATAAAAAAAACCCGATACAACCATTACAGAAAATAATGTAAGAAAAAAAAAAGACAAAAACAGCAAAAATAAAGGATACGGAAACTAGAAGAAAGAACTGCCAGGGGAAAAAAAAATTTTAAATGTAGTCAAATTTATTGATGCAAACTTTTTAAAAATTAAAAAGAGCATTAACTGATATGTAAGGGCTCAGACTGGTGAGAAAGCAAAAGGAGATGAAACATAAGCTGGCAGAATTCAAGGAAGAAAAGATAAAAATATTATAGAAATGAAGGTAGAGAAGCATATAGAAAGCAGATGAGAATACAGTGAGTCATATCAAGACAGAGCTGAGAAAAGTGAATAACATAAATGGACAAAATATTGTTAAAGGTAAATAATGTGGCAGATAGGCAAAAGATGGAAAATATATACATGACTGGAGTTCACAATCAAGAGGACTGAAATAGTGAAAACAACAAATACTTAAAGGTTAATTTCAAGAAAACTGGCCAGAAAGAAAAGAAGAGTTGAACCTACTGATTGAAAGAGCATATTGTATCCAAAACCAAAAAAAGGTGGGGGAGGGCACTGAGATATTTCCTAGTAAAGTTTTTGGAGTAAGTGCGTGCTCAATCACATCCAACTCTTTGTGACCCCATGGACTGCAGCCCTCCAGCCTTCTCTGTCCATGGGATTCTCCAGGCAAGAATACTGGAGTAGGTTGCCATTTCCTCTTCCAGGGGATCTTCTTGACCCAGGAATCTAACCCACGTCTCCTGTGTCTCCTGCATTACAGGTAGATTCTTTACCTGTTAAGCCATCAGGGAAACCTAAAATTTTGGATACTACAATAAAGAATCCTTTACAATCTATGGTGAGAAAACAAGCAGACAGGCTTCAGATATCTACAAAGAAACATTCAACCCTAAATAACATTGGAGCAGGCCCTTCAAAAGCCGAAAGAAAGAGTGACCCAAACATTGTATTCCTAGCTAAACCATTAGAGGCCAAATCATAAAGGCCATTAGGAAAAAAAAAGTCTGAATATGCAAGAGCCCAAAGAATATATTTCCCATCAATTCTTCTTCATAAGGGTTTCCCAGATGGGCTAGTGGTAAAGAACCTGCCTGCCAAAGCAGGTTAGATATAAGAGATGTGGGTTTGATTTCTGGGTTGGGAAGATCCCCTGGAGGAGTGCATGGTAACCCACTCTAGTATTCTTACCTGGAGAATCCCATGGACAGAGGAGCCTGGCAGGCTGCAGTCCTTGGGTTAAACAGAGTTGGACACGACTAAAATGACATAGCATGCACACACACTTCTTCATAAGTCTGTTAGCTCACAATATATCTGTGTATCAAATCATCCTATTGCACACCTTAAACTTAGCACAATGTTATAGCCTTATTGCAATAAAGCTGGAAAATAAAATAAATCTTTTATTTTTTAAACTATTAGAGGACAAACTTCAGCCAACCAAGAGGTTGGAAACACCACCACAAACTGACTGACAATGAGTATTAATTCTTTGTATTAGTAGAAACTAAAACCAAGAAAGCGAAGATTATGGTTGAATACAGGAATGATAAAAAATATCAATAGCTGGAAGTAAGAAAGGAAAAGGGGAGCCGGGGTAAAAGTATACTGCTTCCCCCACCTGTAAATATCATTTTAAGATGATTAACTGATACCATATGCATTTATTACCACTTCACATATAAATGTCCAAATGTACCTTAAAAAATTATTTTATATCTTCTTCAGTAAAACAACTAATTAAAATAGAAGTCCATAATTGAACTTAATTTACATTCAAATTCGAGTAACATTTATCAGACTTCCATCATGTTTAGAGATTTTCACATGTAATAGTCACCAGATTCCTCTGAAATTAGCAGTATTATGCCAATTATTTAAATTGGTGAAATTGATATTTAGATAAGTAAGTTCACTTACTTATTAAGGATGTTAATTTTATCTATTTGTCTTAAATATTGTTGGTTGTCTTTAAATATATGTATGTGTCTCTTTTTAAATAAAAAATTATGCATTTTAATCACATCTATTGATCCTTTCCTAATTTCCTTTAATTCTTGCCAACCAGTGAAATTCTTCACCAGTTAGATAGTTAACATTTTCTTCACTTTCCTCTTTAATGATTTTAAGCCATAGACCTTAGATTATCTTTGATCCCACATGATTTAGCTACATGTCTTTAATAGTCTACTTATGCTAATAAAGTTTAAGATCTCATGAAAAATCAATAATTAAAATTTAGTCAAAATTAACTACGTCTGTAGCTCAAAACAAAAAATACTTAAGAAGTGGTTAAGTATAGAGCTCATTTCAAAATTATTCTAGATCTCAGTTTTGGTTTTATTTTTCTAATCAGCTAAACAATGTCCTCCAAAAGTACAAGAGATATGAAATCCTAGAAAAAGAAAGAAGTTAGCTTGCTTTTATACTACTAATCTTTAATTCTTGCATACAAGAGATGAAAAGGAGGCTTAGTTCTGTAAAAATTCTAGTAGGTGTCCAGTTTTATTTATTCCACTGGTTGGAGAATTATCTTGATAGAAATCATTAAATTTAACCTTGATCTTCTCAGGGTATAGCTCAGCAGTATAGCTAGGATATAGCTCAGAGTATAACTAGTGGATATAGCTCAGATGGTTAAGAATGCGCCTGCAATGTGGGAGACCTGGGTTCATCCCTGAATCGAGACAATCCCCTGGAGTGGCTGCCCACTCCAGTATTCTTGCCTGGAGAATTTCATGGACAGAGGAGCCTGGCAGGCTACAGTCTATGGGGTCGCAAAAAGTCGGACAGGACTGAGTGACTTTCACTTCCACTTTCCTCAGGGTAACCTTTATCATGCTGTTATATCATTCTGTGAGCTTAATGCAGTTAAAACTTGAGTTCAATTCCAGAACATGCCATGGAACTTTACAGGGAAGACAATTCTCCTGTTTCCAGACTAAGCCGCCAAGTCAGTCATTTCATAAACAGATGAAACTGAGTGACCATCACTGTTGCTGTAGAGGGAATCTATTTAACAACAAAAAATCAGGTCGATAATAATGATTAGAATATTGTTTCTATGGAAAAAGCCTTGGTGTGATTACAATTTTGTTATATTAATGAAATCCCTCAACAAAAGCTAATAAGATGACAAGATAGCTTGCCAGTTCTACCATGACTCCCTCTGATACCACTTCTCTGGGATATATTTAAAATATGGTGAGCTTGTCACTAAAATGTTAGTGTTTTATTTTCCCAAAATCCTACATTAAATTAGATTTAGAAAATCATGAATATTAGATGATTTTTCTAAGCCCATGAGCAAAGATTCTTTTAGTATTTATATTAAATCATATTTCCAGCAACCATGTCATAATTACCAGCACTTTAGAAACAAGAGATCAATGTGTATGTGTTCCAAAAGAATCATATTTATAAATGCATGTTATATTAACAACCCCAAAGAAGCCCAACTTAAATAAGGTTTCAAAGTATTTGAGAACCCAAAACTGATGATATTTTTATATAAGTTCTATTGCATAAAATGATTTATTTATTAAATATTTATTGATCACTCACTATGTACCAGATTGCTGGAATACAATGAATTAAACAAAAATTCCTACTGTTGATCCTTCTGAGTGACTGTTCTGTATCTCAACTAGGATGATGGGCACACAAGTCTACACACATGATACAATTGCAGGGAGCTAGATACACACACAAATGAATTCATGAAACATTAGTGAAATCTGAATAAGGTAGACAAATTAAATCAATGTCAGTTTGATAATCTTTTGTAAGACATTGAGGAAGTTGGGTCATGGTATACAAGATCTCCTTGATTATCTTTTACTACTGTGAATCCTTAATCATCTGAAAATGAATTTTAAAAATAAAGTTTAAATAAAAAGCAAGTTTAAAAAAAATCCTTATCTTCAGAGCTTAAATTCTAGCGTCTGTGGACACAAAAAATAACCAACATTGTAAATAAATAAATTATAAGGTAGGCACGAGCATTATTAAGTATTGTAGACAAATAGGATGGGGAAGGGGAACTAGGAGTATCCGAGGTCTATTATGAAGATGGTATTTGAGCAAAGACTTAGGACACTGGAAATGCTGTATGAAAAGCATTCAGTGGAGGAAGCAGCCTGACAGAGCCTCTAAGGTAGGAATGAACTTCAGCATTAAAGGAGAGACAAGGAGCCAGCTGGCTGGAGCTGGGGGAGCTGACGGAGAGCAGTAGGTGATGAAGTCAGAGATTATGAAGCACTAAAACGCAGAGGACCTCAGAGGCCATTGTAAAGACTTTGGCTTTTTCAGAGTTGGAGTTGGGTAGTCTTTGAATAGAGTGTAAAGGATCACTCTGGCTCAGTGATAAAAAAAATCTGCCTGCAATGTAGGAGACCCGGGTTGGATCCCTGGGTCAGGAGGATCCCCTGGAGAAGAGAATGGCCACCCACTCCAGTATTCTTGCCTGGAGAATTCCATGGACAGAGGAGCCTGGTAGGCTTCAGCCCATGAGATCGTAAAGAACTGGACATGATTGAGCGACTAACACTTCACTTCCAGGGTGGTCCTTGAGTGAATCGTAAAGGATCATTCTGGCTCTCATGTTCAAAACAGAGTGTAGGTGAGGAAGAGTGAAAGCAGAGAGACCTGTTAGGACGCTAATGCAGGTACCCAGAAGAGAGAAAAGAATAGCTTGGATAGGAAACAATGAGAACTATGACAAAACCTAGCAATTTACCACTTCTGTACACTAACTTGCACATCAGTGCTTAATATGACAATTACTGTTTCCACAAACTCACCATGCATTTCCAAGGAGAATTCTATATAAGCAGATTATTCAGTGCCTATCTACCTAATGAGAAACCAGAAAAAATCCTATTTGCAAATGTTAAGTCTTTTCTTTATGAAACACCAAAGCACTTAAAAAGAAGTCTTGCTATTTGAGATTCAGAAACCTTCTGCTATCCTCCCAAACCTATTCTGATTGTTTGGAACACAAAATAGGCTTGCTGGCTAAATCTCCTTTGCTTGCTTGCCTGACTGAAGCATGCTAGGTTGGGACCACAGGCTGGTAACTCTGGCTCCCTCTACTGACTCAATCAGAGGGCCAACAAGAAACCAGGTTCATCAGTCCCGTATAATTAGAAAAATTGAAAGAAGAAAATTTTTCTGTATGTTATCCAAGTGTGGTGTCATCCAAGATAAAGATGTTAAACTTTTGAAAAACCCAGATGCCTGCACTGTCTATTGTTTAGAAACTGAACATTCTTATAAGTTGAATACGGTGGATACTGAATTGATTCTGTATTATCCAGTCTATTGTTTCTCTACCTCTGTCATTCCATTGAGTACATTACCGGTGCTTTAGTGACTGTTTATATGGCTCATAAACAATGCCTCTTTAAAATCATTAAAATATGTGTACTTGCTTGCTAAAATAATGAATGAAATTTTGAAACAATTCAATCTCTTCAGTATTCAAAAACAGATGTTCTTATGAAAATGTAGTTAGTCCTAAAGTTCTGCCAGCCAGGTGGGAAAGTTTTAATACAATTAAATGTGAGTAAAGCTGAAGTAGAAGAAAAAATGCACTGTATGGTACAATGAAAACCCAACATGCTACTTAAAGAACTCTTGAAAGTAATAGAAAAAAGGTACATATTCGCATAGCGAAGATGGCTTCTATTTTCTTTGTAGCAACAAGGATATTAACAATGAAAGTGTTTACTCATCTCATCCTGGGTATGAAAAGAAAGTAATCTCCACACTGTTAATTCTATTGATATGAAAACCTCCATACTTTTTACATCTCTAAACCTCAGGCTTCTGTTTTCCTGTTCCCAGATATCACAGCAGGGGGAGTTGCCTCCTACATGAAAGTTTTATTCAGTCAAAAGGTGTTTCATATGATAGAAAGTTTCTTTAAGCTTTTCTAGATGTCATATCCCTAAGAAATGAAATTAAATGAAGATTTTTAAATTCTCCGTAACTTCTTATCCAGCTCACAAATTCATCTATAGAAGGAGATCACAGATCTGACTTGACAGAATATGCTAAGGAGGAAAAAAACACTTATAACTCAGAGGCAGATTCCACAAACTCAGTGTTTTTACACGTTAACAAGTAACTTAATTATGCATCGTTTGTTTATTTGCACATTAATTTTGTAAATTAGTTTAAAAAACCATCATACTGCATCACATTCAGGGTGATATAGGGGAGGCTTTAAATTTGAAGCAATAAAATATTACACCCTTTGGATACATTCATTATATTGTCAATATTGATAGTAGATCTTAAAAACCTTTTTAAACATTGTGGAAATAATGCTTTATTTAAAAAAAATTTATTGCAGAAAGGGCTTCCCTGGGCTTATCTAGCACCTGATATTTATAACATAATTAAGCCTTTCTTTTCAACTTTTAAATAATCAAAGAGACAAGGAAATAATCTCATTTGCTACTTTCTATTAATTGTATTTCTCCTCAGAGTAGGAAATATGCCTTATTGTGTCTACATCTGAATAAATCTTTTACAGCTACGTACCTCCAATTCTGTTACTTAACTCCATTGCAAAGAAAAAATGCTTTGACCTCTACAGTTGAGAATTTATTTCCTCTTCTTTTTTGCTGATCTCCAAGCAAATTAACAGATGACAACAAACTGCTTCCAATACTTTGCGCACCACCAACTTTATTCAAACAAAATTTTAAACAAAACGAAGTCATTGCACTTCCTATTGTTAGTCACCCTTCTTCTGTGGAGTCATCATCACATGACATTTTTCTGTAATACCTGAAGTGAATTTAGTTTTCAGGATTTAACTCCTAAGCAGTTGATTTCACTAGTGCTTTCAGTAGATTGAAAGTGAAGTTGCTCAGTCGTGTCCGACTCTTTGCGACCCCATGAACTGTAGCCTACCAGGCTCCTCCGTCCATGGGATTCTCCAGGCAAGAATACTGGAGTGGGTTGCCATTTCCTTCTCCAGGGGATCTTCCTGACCCAGGGATCGAACCTGGGTCTCCCGCATTGGAGGCAGACGCTTTAACCTCTGAGCCACCAGGGAAGTCCAGTAGATTAGCGCCCTCTAATCTCTTGACACTCCCTCTCTTTTACCTTATTAACATCTTTGTTGCTGTCTTACCTTGCAACCTCCTGGAGAAGGAAATGGCAACCCACTCCAGTATTCTTGCCTGGAGAATCCCATGGACAGAGAAGTCTGGTGGGATATAGTCCATGGCATCATAACGAGTTAGACACGACTGAAGCGACTTAGCACACAAGTACCTTGCAACATATAGGTTCTCCAATTCAGAAGCCTTTGGCCACACACTCCCCCTTCTCTCTGCTTCTCATATCATTTACTCTGACATCCCCTGCTGCCTACAGTATGACTTCCCAAATGTTATCTTCACACTCTGTAAATGAAACCTTTTTTCCTTCAGTTTCCTAGTAAATCAGATTCGTATGCCTTACTTAAGATCTGCTATCTTCCCGTTCACTACTCCATCCTCTCACTCTGCTTCTCAAATAGAAGTTCTGCTAATCACTTCTCTCAGACATGGAGACAGGAAGTCAGGAACCCTGGAGATGAAAGTCTGGAACTGATACAGGCAAGAGTGCAAAACTGATCAAGGGCTTGTCAGTGAGACTTGCTCTCCTCCCAGGTTCTCCACACAGTATTCTCAAATTGTACCACAAACCAAAGAAAAACATGAAATAAATAGCTGATGTGGTGAAATTACATTGACTGACATAAATATGTTTTAAATAATCTGCTCTACTAATGGAGGAACAACTAGTGTTGGTGGTACTAACTCTGCCATTTAATCTTAAGCTGCTTCTTATTGTCACTTTTTGGAACTACAATATTGACAATGAAAGTACTTACTTTTCTACCTTTGTCACTTACTCTGAGTATATCACAGCTACTTTAATACTGTATTAAACATATAGGTGCTGTTACAAGAGAGGTAGTATTCCATCTGTCAGTACATGCTAGGAAAGAGCTGTTGTTGACTTTATACCTTCTGAATCCCCCAACACAGTATTCTGAACACAGTAGACTTATGTTGAATGATAGTGTGGTACCTATGTGCCAATTCATGTGATTTTTGTTCTCTAATCTATCAATCCATGTTTTCATGTGATTATCATTAAATCATGATTTTACATATAACCTTTGCAATCCAAAACAACACACACACTTTTCTTGATAACTTTCAATCTTATATTCAAGGACTTCTGCAATCAATTCCTTGATTTCTCTGATCTCCTCTCTATATAAATCATCAATTCCAGCAGCAAGCACAAGAAAATGGCTTTCTACCTTTGCCAAACCCTAGGTTTTGAAATTCTAGGACTTCTTTACAAACCTCAAAGCTAGAGTAGACTAGATAATGTAGACAAAATACTCCCAAGTTTTTTTCACCCAACAGTGATACCAGCCAAAGTCAGCAGCAAAAGCAGCAGGTAAGGAGTGCCTGGAAATTCTTTTCTTTGCCCCAGTCATATTTACTGTATTTGCATTTAATGAAATTGCCAGAAGACAGAGATACTATTGGCAGGGCAAAAAGGAGAATGTGCAAAAAGTTTTGAAAAGTTTAACTAGACCTGGTTAAAGTCCACTGTCTCTAAGTTACACTTACTCTTATAGTTAAAAGAATGCAAACCAGACTAGAGTTCTGCATGTTTATTCTATTGTTTTGTCTCTCCCTCCTCACAAAGTTCAGCTGACCCCTAGACAGTTTTTTTCTAAATTTATTAGATTAATTTCTCTTTAGCTCTACTAGCTAAATAGGACGTCTTTCACCTCACCTTATACAACAGATTCATACTATGATAAACATTTCCCACTCAACACATGTATTAGCTTGAGTTCTCCATAAAGATGGAACCAATAGATATAATAGAAACAGTATTATATATATTTATATATGTTATATATAATTTATATATAAACTAACCCTAATTAATATAACATATATAAATATATATATATTATACACACACAATTTATATTTATATAAGGAGAGGAAGAAATGTATTTTAATATTATAAGGAACTGGTTCACAAAATGATTATGGATGCTGGAAAGTCTCAACATCTGCAGTTGACAAGATGGAGACCCAAGAGAGTTGATGACATAGTTCTACTGCAAGACCAAAGGTGTGAGGACCAGGAGAGGCAGTGGTATAATTTCCAGAAGACAGACATCCCAGATCAAAGATGGGCAGAGAGAGCAATTTCTTCCCTTATCAGCCTTTTTGTTCTATTCAGGTTTTCAGTGAATTGAATGAAGCCCACCCACAATGGGGAGGGCAGTCTGCTTTACTCAGCAGGCCATTTCATATGTTAATAACATCCAGAAGCACCCTCACAGACAGGCCTAGAATAATGTCTAACCAGACATCTCTACACCCTGTGACCCAGTGAACTTGATACACAAAATTAGCCATCAGAACACATGACATGTGTTTTCATCTCTGTACATCTGCTCAAATTCACATCCATGTGAAATGGTGTTCCCTATTTTCTCTACTTATTTCAGGATCATACCTCCTTCAAGGTGAAACCTATGACTCCGGAGGTCATGAAAGTTTTCTCAACCACATTCAACCCCAATCATTGTTCTTTCTGTTGAACTCTTGAGGCATTGATGTGTAGACACATAGAAAACACATGTAAAAAAGGAAAAAGCTACCATATAAGAGGATATACGCTAAATCCTGAGTATGCAGACTAGCTTAGATAATTACTAAGTGCATATTCTTCATATTGAGCAATGCTGAGGACTGGTCAGCAGTTCCAAGGGCTCTCACACTGTCAGGACTCACACTGTTTGGGTTTCTCCCTCACTTCTCTCTGCAAGTATGTTATGTTCCCTCAGACAGGCTTCTTCTGAGAAGGAGCTCTGGCTTCCAAAAGCTCCTGACGCTTCCAAAAGCTTCCATTACTCACTTGTGTCCGAAGAGGAAACAAACTCTCACAACCCCAGCTATAGACGCTTCATAGAAGGATTTTTCCTGGTTGACTGAGTCACAGGTCTTACTCTAGATCTAGCGCTGGGTTTGGGTTCAGGGACCTGCCCCAACAATCACTGTAGCCAAGGATTTCATTAGGATGAGGCTCTCATGACAATTATATGGGGGTAGGAAGTAGGGAGAGGGAAGAGTAATGCTATTCCCAAAAGAAGAGACAAAACAATTAATGATAATGATCACTAAATTGCAATAATTATTTAGCGTATTAATTTCAAAATGTTCTCAAGTGGTCAATTTACTTGTTCCTTCGCCGACATTCAAAAATTATTTTTTCCTTCTCCATTAAGCAACCACAATCCAAGTGTTTATTTGATTAAGAGCAATTCTGCCTTTGAGAACCATTATAATCTCAATTTGCATTGTTTCTCAGTGTTCCAACAATCAGTGCTGGATTTGTAATGTGAATCAAATCTTCCTATTTCCATTCATAGTACAAATCCATACATAATAGAAAATTGTCACTGAAAACAGAAATGGTGAAAATAAATTCATTTAGGAATGAATTTTATCAATAAGTGGAAAGACAAAAATAATAAGCAGCAAAAAAGACTACAGGTTATTAAAAATCAAATTGCTTTATAAAGTCATATATCCCACAGGTACTTAAGAATATGACTTTAGTCAAAGCTTGAAAGTAGAGAACTTTATCTTGGACAAGAAAGCTTCTCTCAAAGATGTACTTTTTCTGCAGAGAGGAAAAGGTGTTTATTTGATCCCATCTTCTGACCCTGGTAATATTACTAGCCTAGGACCACAAGCTGTGCCATCAGGCATGTGTGCACATGAGGCTGGAAAAAAAAAAAATATTGAACACAGCAGCCTAGTCAGATTAGAAATGTGAGACACATTTTCATTTTTACCTTTCCTCTTTACCTAAGGACCTGAAAGTTTGAGCATGTACAATATGGGTATCTTTGCAGGAGAGCAATAATGCAAGGATTCATAGAAAAACAGTGTGATTAGGTGAAATGAGCCCAAGGTTTTGAGAGATTGACTCAGACCCTTGGGTACTTCACCTCTCTGAGGTGTCGTTCCTCTCGTTTGAAATAAGGATGAAGCTAATAATAACCAACTAACAGGATTATTATAAAATATTTAAAAAGTATTTTAAGTTGCAAAGTACAAAATTCTCCAAGAGTAATGGATTTCCATGCATATTGATAGATAAATCTTCTCCCCATCAGACTTCAGAAATACAGGGTGCCATTTTTTTCCATTAATAAGTGATAAGGGTATTCTGAACAAATTAATACTGTTAATGAGACCCTAGGAGACTTGTTTATAATCTATTTAAAGAAATACATTTATCGTTTTTTGGAATGATAAATTAACAATTTCAAATGACTCATTCCTTTATGATAACTGGTCAAATCAGGCTCTACCATCCTAAGTGAAAAATTAACTGCGTTAGCAAATTCTAGTTACTGAATATAACTGAAAGTCCTAAAAGTAAATTTCAAATATATATATATATATGTATGTATATATATATATGTATATATACACATATAGTGACATAATTATTGTGGTCATGTTTTTTAAAAGTCTATATCTTATATATAAAGTGCTAGTTGCTCAGTCATGTCTGACTCTTTGTGACCCCATGGATTGTCGCCCACCAGGCTCCTCTGTCCATGGAATTCTCCAGGCAAGAATACTGGAGTGGGTTGCCATTTTCTTCTCCTGGGGATCTTCCCAACCAAGGGATCAAACCCAGCTCTCATGTATTGCAGGCAGATTCTTTCTGTCTGAACCACCAGGGAAGCCATAAAGAAATATTTATAATAAACAACATACAGTCTAGGTTTTCCATAGAAATATGAGGAGGGTATGAATGAGGGAGAGTATGAATGAAAGAAGCTTGACCATGAGTTGATAATCATTGATGTATAGGGATTCATTCTCTGCACATTTAGATGTTTAAAAATGTCTACATTTTAAAAATATGATTAACATTCAAGGATCACATTTCCTCAAATTTGAAATAGCTAAGTTTATATGTGTATGCATTATTTTGTGTTAAATGAATGATTTTAGCAAATTTTTATAGGTACCACTTTCTCAGGAAATTGACATCATAGATAAGCTGAAATACCTGCCAATAATCTTACTGTGAATTATAAATACACACACACTCACACACGTATGTATTTTCTTAAAGAAAGGAGAGAGAGAATAGAAATCATTAAACAAGAAGCCTTTATGACATTCCAGGCCTTAGTTCCCCCAGCATTTTGTAATTCGATGGAACACATTTACTTTGGCCTCAAGAAAGACTTGTGCTAATTACCCCTCTGCTAGAGTAGCTAACTCCTTTCTCTAAGCTGGCCTTCCAAACACTACACCCTGTATATAGGAGGATAAGTAGAAAGGTGTGTCCATACCAGTCCAGCAGAACTGCCACCCATCCTCTCTGCCACCTGGGACATTTCTTCTTCTTCTTTAATATTTATTTTTATTTATTTGTCTGTGCTGGATCTTTAGTTGCAGCAAGAGAGCTCTTAGTTGTACCATGTGGGATCTAGTTCCCAGATCAGGGATCGAACCTAGGCCCCCTGCCCTGGGAGCCTGCAAACACATTTCTTCTCACTTTCCATATTTTTTCCTCTCCTACAATCTACTTCAACATACAAAAAGATTCTGGACTGCAGCTCTGTCATGTGTGATGTTCCTACTTTTGAGACAATTTCATACAGCAAATGTGTGGTACACCCACGGCAGTTCAGGCACTGAGCCAAATGTGGGGGTAACAATGAAACACAAGATGGACAGATGCCATCCCTACCCTCAGAAAGTGCATCCCGTCAGGAAATGTCAATTTAAATGTACTGAATTTTAAGAAGGTGACGTGCAGGGAGCTATGGCAAAATCGAAGCCCTGGCCTGTGTTGGACTACCAGGATTCGGTTGGGCCCAAATTATCCCATGACAAACCTCCTGGTTTTGTACACTTAGTAAACAGTTCTAGTTGTGACATATCAAACTTAAAGTTGCACTATTTCTGATAAAGAAAACTTTTCAAATTACTCAGTGATCAAGTTTTTAATTTCATTTGGTGATTAAAATATAATGCAGTTTTTGAGTATGTAGCAGCAAGAACTGATATAGTAGAAGGTTGGTGTTTCTGGATATTACATTCTGAGAGCCTGAGATTCTTTCCAAAGCATGCTACTTACACCTTTCAGGAAACTGTTGACTCCGTCTAGCCTAGCCTTATCCTTCTAGGTTGGACTCTACACCTGTGATTGCATAATGCCTACATATGGTCTCTCAGTGTATTTATTATATAATTGTGTTCATCTGAACCTTCAGAAGTTCAAGGAAGTAACAGTAGAATAGGAATGGCTGAATATCAGTGATCAAAAGATGTCATAGTGAGTTGGTCTCTTTTTATCTGTTACTTACAGTTCCTTCTGTCTCTGTTGTTCTCATTCTTAACTTTGCCCTTTCTACATGGGAGGCTACTAGTTGTCCCCAGTTTGAAATCCAAAAAGAAAAGACATCTTGTCTCTCTTGGTACTCACACATCAAATTTATGAAAGGGCCCTGATTGGAATTGTTTGACACATGTGTGTGTCCTTGACCTTGAACCAGTCTTCACTGTTTACTTCACTTCATGAAGTAAACATAAAGTGATGGAGTTGTTTCTTAAAGTCACACTTACTATACAGACAAAAGTACAAGTATTTTATGAATATTTGATTGTGTCCATCTCCTCTAATGGACTACATGCTAGAATAAAGGCTGTGTCTTATTAATCTCTACATACTCAGTATTACCCCAGGAGGTATTCAATAAATGCTGATGGAATAAATATAATGTAAAAGAATGTGGACAGACTGAGTTGAAATAAATTCTGAAGTACATCTGAGTGTATGAGTGCAGGGGTTGCCAAGGCCAAACAATGTGTGGAGGATCAAAGTGTTAAGAATAAGTAGCTCTTAACCTTTAAATTACTTTGAAAATGTTTCTAAGAGGATACATCGCCTTATTACTCAGTTGACATCAGTCACAGAGAGGCTTCATTTAAATTTGTCTCGCTTTTTAATAACAAGTAAGAAGGCTCATGGGATGATTAAAACTATACCACATCCCCATAGTTTTGTACTAACTCTGCACTGAATCACTGAAAGTTCTAGTCTGGGATGCATTAAGGACTTGGGGCCCAAGGTGCCAGCTGCAATACCAGAAGACTTGCTAACCTCGACTTAATTTTCAGGAACTTTGATGATACAAGTGTTCAAAGACAGAAAATTCCATGCCATTTATATTATACTCTGATGTTAAGTGTTTACATAACTTAACTGTTATTTTTTCCTAAATGATGAAGTAGAGTCTGGATGAATGTATCATATTATGTTGGGAGCAGTGGTGATAGTTCAAAGTGGTCCAGCAATTATAGCCAGAACCACATCAAAACAGACCAAAGGAAAAAGAGTTTTAAGAAAGAATGTAATTAAATCACCAAATACTCAGAGAGGTTGAGGAGGCTGGAACAGCACATCAGAGAATTGTCTGTTGCTGGGGACCTTTAAGATGTCAGGGCAGTTGAGAAAGGAGCAAGGCAGATGATAAGAGAGAGGTTATTGACGCAAACTAGCCCGGGGTAGCTTTTTCAAGTTATCTAGTAATAGAAGAGGCAGGACAGTGGAGAAAATGGTGTTTTGCTGTTTGTTTTCATTTGCTTTTACAAATAAGGAAGGGTTGGTAGTGTTTGCAAGTAGAATAGAAGAAGCCAGTCAAGAGACAGTCAATTATTTCAGGGAAAAAGGAGGTATTTCATGGAGGAAGATCCTGGAGAAGATGAAAGGTGATACACAGTTGAGCAGGTTACTGTAGGTAAGGGAGAAAAGCCAAAGGCCTGAGGAATGTACTTCTTTTGCAATTAGATCATTGTTATTTTAAAAAGATGCAATAGTCAGGCAATTTCGATACCCCCAAAATTCAGTCAACACTAAGCAACCATTTTTCACATTTACTTTCTTGTTTTTGAAAAAGGCTGAGATTACAACCGAAAAATTCAATAATAAAAATAGTTCTTCTACTTCAATCCAGTTCAGTCACTCAGTTGTGTATGACTCTTTGCGACTCCATGAACTGCAACACATCAGGCTTCCCTGTCCATCACCAACTCCCAGAACTTACCCAGACTCATGTCCATTGAGTCAGTGATGCCATCCAACCATCTCATTCCCTGTCATCCCCTTCTCCTCCTACCTTCAGTCTTTCCCAGAATCAGGGTCTTTTCCAATGAGTCAGTTCTTTGCTTCAGGTATTGGAGCTTCAGCTTCAGCATCAGTCCTTCCAATGAACTGATCTTCCAATGAACTCAGGACTGATCTCCTTTAGGATGGACTGGTTGGATCTCCTTGCACTCCAAGGGACTCTCAAGAGTCTTCTCCTACACCACAGTTCAAAAGCATCAGTTCTTCAGTGCTCAGCTTTCTTTATGGTCCAACTCTCATATCTATACATGACTACTGGAAAAACCATAGCTTTGACTAGGCGGACCTTTACCGGCAAAGTAATGTCTCTGCTTTAAGTTTCTCTACTTAAGATATTATAAAATAAAAAGGGGAGTATAAATACATAATACACAAATATGGAAGAATTAAACATACAAAACATTGGGAAAATGGAATAATCAGATTATTTAAAAACAGAATAATTCATACTATTGAGTCAATATGCCAAGAAACAAATATATAATATAAAATTAAAGTACATGAATGCAAAGGATGTTCACAGATATCGGTATTTGCTAGTTATTGTGCTGTAGGGGCTAAAATACTTAAAATAACTTAGTGTCTTTCTTTTGGAGAGTGAATCCTATGCACACAAAAAAATGTGGAAAATCAAAAAAAAAAAAAACCTTTTTATTAATGCATAGAGCCGACTCATTGGAAAAGACCCTGACGCTGGGAAAGATTGAGGGCAGGAGGAGAAGGAGGCGACAGAGGAGATGGTTGGATGGCATCACCAACTCAATGGACATGAGTTTGATACTGAAGGACAGGGAAGCCTGGCGTGCTGTGGTCCATGGGGTCGCAAAGAGTCGGACACGACTGAGTGACTGAACTGAACTAATAAGGAAACAGCCTATATATATACCGATAAAAAAGTAGTTGATAATGGAGGAAGTCCAGAAATTGATTAGTCATCTTGGGGAAGTACATCAGTTCCTTTTAGATTAGTTGAATTTTTTTTCTAATTAACTTATTCAGGGCATTAATGCAAACTATTCTTTTCAATTCAAAAGTTAAATCACCGAAAACAAAAGTGACAGTAGTAGTTTGATTTTAACCCTTATAATGATGAAGCACAAGTAAATTTAAGACAGTTCTCTGAGAACCAGCAAAATATAAAACCATCCCTAGAACAAATAATACATAACTACTTATGGCAGTTCTCTCTATTTTTATTCCTGTGTTGGGAGAGGTTTTGGTTATATAACATAATAAAAATAAATCAGACAGACATGATCATATTAAAGTGAGAGCATGAGCTAATCAGTCAAAAATGCATTATAGTTATTTTCAAACTGGCTCCACACCTGGAAGCAAACTTAGTCATCATCCTGATCTTGTCATCACTATGAGAGACTTTGAGTGACTGCTTCAGATGGAAGCTGCAGGACTTCAAGAGACCCAAATTCAGACTGATAAATCGCTGAACACTGCTATTTGATAAAGGATTCAGCATTATTTACATCCGTTTAACTTGGGGCAACTACTTAAGCTTCACTGTGATTGAATCTTTCCCATTCCAAAAATGTTGCTGAATGCATTAAACAAACTCTTAGAATTAATATGGGCCCTTGTGATGACTGCCAGCCCCTGTTGTTAGGTTCCCGCTGCCTCACCAGCCTGGAGACCAAATGAGGTCACATGACAAGTCCCTCCTAACAAGTCTCTCTTCAGTATTTCAGGTAGTCCTCAGGATAACTCTCCACATGCCCCCAAATAGATCAGCTCACATTCTTCCAGTGGGGCCACTAAGTGACGCTTGGCATCCACAGGGCCGTTTGGAGGACACTGGTCACCACAGCCCAGGCCCTCCATGAGATGACAAACATCCCTGCCTTCCCTTGAGCCCTCTGTCCTCAGAGATGCACTATTCCTTCCTCGATCTCCAAGGACAGAATCTCTTTTCGGCTTCACTCTCTGCTGAGGGTGAATATATAATTTATTTTCTTAGCTTGAATAATTTTGAGAGTGAGAGGGGGCTCTATTTAATAGTTACCCCAAGACAGAAGAATAAACTTGACCTAGCCCAGGCAGACTAGGACAAACAGTCAACAAATGCATGGTTCCTTTCTCATCCAGGGTGCTCAGGCAATGGGCCCGCCTCCTGCTTCTTCACCAGTCCTTGAGTTAAAACAGTTCATTTAGTTCCTTCCTTTTCTTCACAGGCCTTGGGATTAGTCCCCAGGGCTGGCTGGAGGGTAGACGCTGCCCTAGTGATCCTCCCCATTGTTCACCAGTCTCACTCCAGCTCCCTACACAACAAATTCCACTTCACAGACACCCCCTCCCCTAAGACACACCCAGATCAAGATGGCCAACTCCAAAAATAGGACACCACAGGGTGGCAAGCCCAGTCTAAGCTCAGTAAACAACAAATTATCCCAATAGGGAGAAGGAAAAAAAAAAGGAGAGAAAATAACATTTTCTTTGCAAAGGCCAATTAATAAGTTTGCCTATTATGTGGGCTTCCCAGGTGGCACTAGTGGTAAAGAACCCACTTGCCAATGCAGTGAGACAGAGACTCAGGTTCGATCTCTGGGTCGGGAAGATGCCCTGGAGGAGGGCATGCAACCCACTTCAGTATTCTTGCCTGGAGAATCCCATAGACAGTGGAGCCTGATGGGCTACAGTCTGTAGGGTTGCAACAAGCCAGGCACGACTAAAACGACTTAGCACGCACATTACGAATGTATAGAAAGAACTCTTGATTACTGCCCATCTCTTTATCATTGTATATTCATAACTGCATCTTCCTTGTATCTAAAAAATTTTATAATGAAGAAAAATTAGTGAAATAATGGTTATATGGCATTATTGAGCCCTGGGAGAAGTGAATTACATTAGTGGTAATAATAATGTGTTCAAAAGACAAGTTGAGATAGAAAATAACAATTTCCTACCAGAAAAACATCCATGAAATTTCTTTAATATTGATTATTTTAAATGAATATATCAACCACATTTATTAACATTTACTGACTGTGGGTAATCCATAAAAAACTAATGATCACAGTCTAATAGTTTAGCATGTATACTCCACAGGAGACTCCCACATCTCTGAATAGAGTTTTTAATAAATGACTGCATGACAGTCTTCTGAAGCAGAAAGCTTTAGAGACAGATCATGATCCAATTATATGCACAACTTATATAGAAAACAATTTTAGTGGTGACCTCAACAAAGATATTGCTTTGCTTTCATTTTGCATTCTAAATAAGAAGACTATGACATTTGGTTAAACATTAAGCAATCAGACTACTAAATTTAGGTTTGTTCCATTAATCTAGATTGTTCCTAAGGAACAGGGGCAACTATGTATGATATTAGGCAAACATAAAGCATAGGGCTTTGCACATTTTGGTTGCTCAATGGACACGCATTGAATTGATAACTTTGAAGCGTTCCCCAACCAGACAGGCAATGTCTTCTCTTAAGATAGAATCCTGATTTTGGGCTCAAAACTAAGGATATCATTTCTGAGAATGGAGGAGTCATGCAATTTCTCAGACTGCTTTTCTAAGCTCAACAAGAAATTTCTCAGGGAAGGAGCACAGCTCTGAAGTGGGGAAGAGGCGGGGCAAGTGATAACATGAAGTCTGTTCTGTGAATAATAGAACAGTTCAGCTTGAATCCAAATCAGGATACTGCAAGTCGGAGCTCTTAATAAGATCTTCCGTGAGGTCATCAGAAGGGCAGTGTTATCAGGCAGGATACATCAGACCTGTGCCAGAACAGTCTCTCCCCCTCTTCATAACTTTCCTGACTTTCTTAATGCCTGAAATTCCACAATTAGAGCGTCATGAAGTCTTTCTGGTCTTCTAGAGTTTCCCATCAAAATGAAAATCACCCCTGGGAAAATTAAATATTCAATCCAGTATTTCCAAAAATATATAGTTCTAGTCTCTCAATATGTTTCAAGGTGAAAAGAAAAAGAAAAGCTCTGTGGTCAAAGAACTTTTGGTAAATGCTCCATACTTGGTTAACTCTTTAAACTTCACAATGCCAAAAAAAAAAAAAGAAAAATTAAAGGTCCCAAAGTATACTGTAGAAAAGAAATATACACATATTTCTTTTCTATGTATGTCTATAATATATATCTCCAGTATTTGCAAAATTATTTTAACTAGAAAATAATTTGGAATATGTTTTAGCCTTCAGAATACTGTACTATCAACTCATAATGAATCATTGTGGTCTGGAAACATATACAATGTCATCAGCAACTAGGGAAACAGGAATAGTTACTGGGTGACTTGACCCATGGTCATTACAGGTGTTCATTAGATATTATTGAATTATATCAATAGTGTCAGTGTTTTTCTAAATTTTTTTCAGTCCCATAGAAAAGTATCTATCATGGACCATACATTTACAAATTTGTCATATGCACTATTAGAGAAATAAGATACACCCTGTGTGAAAAGTTAATGAACAAGGAAATCCTGGATTGAATAATGAATACATTACATGTTTTTGAATTCTAGGAAAGAAGTGGGACTAAGCTGAGTTATGAATGGGTGACATTTGAATGAGGAGGAAGGTGGTCCTATAGGGGGACAGTATGAGCAAAGGAGAGGTGGTGGGCACCAGGAACCACAGCCACAGCCAACCACTGCTGAAGCTAAAAGAAACACCTGTAGCCTGCAGTCAGGTTAGGCGTAATGGAGCCCAGAGTGGGACTCACCAAACACCTGCTTCCACAGAGTCTTTCTCAAAGGGAGATGCCTCAAGCAAGAGCTGCTGTCAAGAAACACAGCAGGGAGCCATAGACAGTAACCTGGAACCCAGGGTAGGCAAAAAATAAAACAGTTTCTGACCAGCCATTCCCAATAGGAACTATCAGTTCAGGAGCTAGCAAATGAATTAGGCTGAAGGTGCCTTATTTTTCAAGAATTCTAGCCCTCTCATGATCTCCTATTAGTCACTCAGTCATGTCTGACTCTGGGACCGCATGGACTGTAGCCATTTGGCTTCTCTATCCATGGAATTCTCCAGGCAAGAATACTAATGTGGATGCTGGTGGTGTTGTTTAGTCACTAAATTTGTGTCTGACACTTTGCAACCCCATGGATTGCAGCACTCCAGGCTTCCCTGTCTTTCACTATCTCCGAGTTTGTTCAAACTCATGTCCTTTGACTTGGTGATGCTATCTAACCATTTCATACTCTGCCGCACTCTTCTTCTTTAGTATTCAAACTTTCCCAGCATCAGGGTCTTTTCTAATCAGGTAGCCAAATTATTGGAGCTTCCAATAAATATTCCAATGAATATAGTTCTTCCAATGAATATTCAGGGTTGATTTCCTTTAGGATTGAATGGTTTGATCTCCATGCTGTCCAAGGGACTCTCCAGAGTCTTCTCCAGCACCACAATTCAAAATTGTGCTCAACCTTCTTTATGTCCAGCTCTCACATCCATATGACTACTGGAAAAACCATAGCTTTGACTAGATAGACTTTTGTCACCAAAGTGATGTCTCTGCTTTTAAATATACTGTCTAGGTTGGTCATTGCTTTCCTTTCAAGGAGCAAGTGTCTTTTAATTTTATGGCTACAATCACCATCTGCAGTGATTTTGGAGGCCAAGGAAATAAAATCTGTCACTCTGGAATGAAAATCTGTCATTTTCCCAATCTATTTGCCATGAAACTGAAAGATAGCAAACTGAACATAGTAAACTGAAAGATGAACTCCCCAGGTCGGTAGGTGCCTAATATGCTACTGGAGAACAGTGGAGAAATAACTCTAGAAAGAATGAAGAGATGGAGCCAAACCAAAAACAACATGCAGTTGTGGATGTAATTGGTGATTGAAGTAAAGTCTGATGCTGTAAAGAACAATATTGCATAGGAACCTAGAATGTTAGGTCCGTGAATCAAGGCAAATTGGAAGTGGTCAAACAGGAGATGGCAAGAGTGAACATGGACATTTTAGGAATCAGTGAACTAAAATAGATTGGAATGTGTGAATTTAACTCAGATGATCATTATATCTACTACTGTGGGCAAGAATCCCTTAGAAGAAACGGAGTAGCCATCATAGTCGACAAGAGTCCAAAATGCAGTACCTGTATGCAATCTCAAAAACAACAGAATGATCTCTGTTCGTTTCCAAGGCAAACCATTCATATCAGAGTAATTCAAGTCTATGCTCCAACCAGTAATGCTGAAGAAGCTGAAGTTGAATGGTTCTATGAAGACCTACAAGACCTTCTAGAACTAACACCCAAAAGAGATGTACTTTTCATTATAGGGGTCTAGAATGTGAAAGTAGGAAGTCAAGAGATACCTGGAGTAACAGGCAAGTTTGGCCTTGGAGTACAAAATGAAGCAGGGCAAAGGCTAATAGAGTTTTGCCAAGAGAAGGCACTGGTCATAGCAAACACCCTCTTCCAAAACCCCAAGAGAAGACTCTACACATGGATATCACCAGATGGCCAACACCGAAATCAGATTGATTATATTCTTTGCAGCCAAAGATGGAGAAGCTCTATATAGTCAGCAAAAAAAAAAAAAAGACCAGGAGCTGACTATGGCTCAGATCATGAACTCCTCATTGCAAAATTCAGATTTAAGTTGTATAATTCCAAGGAGATCAAACCAGTCAGTCCTAAAGGAAATTAGTCCTGAATATTCATCAGAAGGACCAATTCTGAATCTGAAACTCCAATAGTTTAGGCACCTGATGCAAAGAACTGACTCATTGGAAAAGACCCTGATGCTGGGAAAGACTGAAGGTGGGAGGAGAAGGGGATGACAGAGAATGAAATGGTTGGATGGCATCACCAACTCAATGGACATGAGTTTGAGTAAGTTCCGGGAGTTGGTGATGGACAGGGAAGCCTGGTGTGCTGCAGTCCATGGGGTTGCAAAGAGTCAGACATGACTGAGCGACTGAACTGAACTGATTTGCCATGATGTGGTGGGACCAGATGCCATGATCTTTGTTTTCTGAATGTTGAGTTTTTTTTTTCTTTTTACAATCCCCTGTGTCAAGGCCTGACTTTCAATAGATTGCAGCAAGGGAGCTGCTCTGCTACGAATGAATCCCCGACCCAGAAACAGGTCCTCTACCAATGGTTTAGCACCAGTTTCTCCAGGAACATGAAGTGCAGGATGGGTGAGGGGGTGGCTGCCTTTCCAGCTGTGCCCCATGTCCCATAATGAAGGGCTCTCTGCACCAGACCCCAGGTCCTGATTCACAGTGAATGTTGAGTTTTAAGCCAGGTTTTTCACTCTCCTCCTTTACCCTCATGAAAAGGCTCTTTAGTTCCTCTTCACTTGCTGCCATTAGAGTGGTATCATCTGCATATCTGAGGTTGACATTTCTCCTGGCAATCTTGATTCCAGCTTGTGATTTATCCAGTCCAGTATTTCACATGGTATACTCTGCATTTAAGTTAAATAAGCAGGGTGACAATATACAGCCTTGTCATACTCTTTTCTCAGTGTTCATTGAACCATTTCATGGAACTATTCTGTTGTTCCATGTTCAGTTCTAACTGCTGCTTCTTGACCTGCATATGGGTTTCTCAGGAGGCAGGTATGGTGGTCTAGTATTCCCACCTCTTTAAGAATTTTCCACACTTCATTGTGATCCACACAATTAAAGGCTTTAGTGTAGTTAATCAGGCAGAAGTAGATGTTTTTCTGGAGTTCTCTTGCTTTCTTTAGGATCCAGTATATGTTAGCAATTTGATCGCTGATTCTTCCGCCTTTTCTAAACCCAGCTTTTACATCTGGAAGTTCTTAGTTCTTATACTGCTGAAACCTAGCTTGAAGGATTTTAAGCATAATCTTACGAGCATGAGAAATAAATGCAATTGTACTCATAGTCTGAACACTCCTTGGCATTGCCCTTCTTTTGGATTGGAATGAAAACTGACCTTAGTTTTCCAAATTAGCTGGTATTTTGAGTGCAGCACTTTAACAGCATCATCTTTTAAGATTTAAAAATTTTAAATAGCTCAACTGGGATTCCAACATCTCCACTAGCTTTGTTTGTAGTAATGCTTCCTAAGGCCCACTTTAATTCACACTCCAGGATGTCTGGCTCTAAGTGAGTAACCACACCATTGTGGTTATTCCATTCATTAAGACCTTTTTTGTATAGTTCTTCATGAGAAAGGACAGAAATGGCAAGGACCTAGCAGAAGCAGAAGAGCTTAAGAAGAAGTCACAAGAATACACAGAAGAACTGGAGTAGGTGGCCTTTCCCTTCTCCAGGGGATCGTCCCAATCCAGGGATCAATCCCGGATCTCCTGCATTGAAAGTGGATTCTTGACTGGCTGAATCACAAGGGAAGCCCTAGTATGAACTCCTAGCAAGATTCAGACTTTGTTCTGGTTTTGAACAGTGTGGTAGCCATGGAAATACACTGATCAGACCTCTTGCCATTGGGAACATGGTTGACTGATGGCCCAGATGCTGCCTCTCTGGATCCACGACCACATCTGATCTCAGGGCACATTTCCCATGAGTGTTCCCAGCCAGTGACTGAGCATGGGAAGGATTTAGGCAAGCCCATTTCCTGATAGTTCAGTTGGTAAACAATCTTCCTGCAATGCAAGAGACCCCAGTTTGATTCCTGGGTTGGGAAGATCTACTGGAGAAGGCATAGGTACCCACTCCAGTATTCTTGGGCTTCCCTTGTGGCTCAGCTGGTAAAGAATCTGCCTGCAATGTGAGAGACCTGGATTTGATCCCTGGGTTGGGAAGATCCCCTGGAGAAGGGAAAGGCTACCCATTCCAGTATTCTGGCCTGGAGAATTTCATGGACTGTACAGTCCATGGGGTCACAAAGAGTCGGACACGACTGGACTACTTTCACTTTCACTTTCATTCCTGAGATGTAGGACTGTCCTGATAGGCAGTTTCAGTACAAGATTTACCTTTGACCTAGATGAACATTTCTTGGAACTGTGCTGAAGCTTCAGACTCTTCCTATCCATTCTTCCTTCCTTTTCTGTCCCCTTCACAGGTGTCAGATTAGAATTATGACTGGAAGACACTGCTTGCCTTCTCCAGATACTTCTTCATCCTTTTCCTTTATCCTTCTTAGGATACATTTTCTGCATGTCTAATATTAGTTTGTTGTCTGCTTCTTAGAGGAACCCAATTAACATAGATACCCAACTATGTTGCAATCTATTATCAGGTTTCATTCTGTTGGGGTTTTAGATGAAGTCTTTCTCACAAGCATCACAACCCTCCACGATCAGGCAAAGAAGGAAAGTCTCTCTATTTCCCATTACTACCTTTCCCTTGATATTGACCAGCAGGCTTATATCTGTCCTTCTTCCTGAAAGAAGTTTGATTTGGAAAGGATCTTGTCATTTGATAAAAGCAAAGGAAAGGAAATTAGCACTGGGAAATTGATCACTCAAAAAAGTGAAAAAGAACATACATGCAGAATAGAAGCACTTATCTAGAATTATCTTTTGAAGAGCCTAATGGAAGGTACTACTAATTTTTCAGCTAGCAAGTACTTACTATTTTTTCATGCTTAGTGTATAGTAGCTAGATTTCTAGAGCTGCATAATAAAGTACTGAGTAATTTTGAACGATAGAAATTTATACTCTCAAACAGTTTTGGAGGTAAGAAGTCTGAAATCCACGTCTTCAGGGCCAAGCTGTCTCTGAAGGCTCTAAGGAAGAATATTTTCCATTCATTTCTCTTGTTGTTGTTATTGTTTAGTCACTCAGTCATGTCCAACTTTTTGTGACCCCATGGACTGAAGCACGCCAGGCCTCCTTGTCCCTCACCACCTCCTGAAGTTTGCCCAAGTTCGTATCTATTGCATCAGTGATGCCATCCAGCCATCTCATCCTCTAACGCCCTCTTCTCCTTCTGCCCTCAAACTTTCCTGGCATCAGGGTCTTTTCCAATGAGTCAGTGTTCACATCAGATGACCAAAATACTGGAGCTTCAGCTTTAGCATCAATCCTTCCAATGAGCATTCAAGGTTGATTTCCCTAAGGTTGACTGTTTTGATCTCCTTGTTGTCCAAGGGACTTTCAGGGGTTTTCTCCAGCACCACAGTGTGGGTATTTCCAACAATCCTTGGTGTTTCTTGGTTTATCATTCATGAGTCCAATCCCTACCTCAGTAGTCACACAGTTTTCTCCTTAGATATCTTTCTGTCTCTTCCTCTAAAAGGACAGCAGTCATAATGGATTAGGGACCCCCCACTCCCTAGTGACCTCATGGTCACTTGATTATATTTGCAAAGATACTATTTCAAAATGAGGTCACAGGTACCCAGGGCTAGGGCTTCAATGTATCTTTTGGGAAAATATAATTCAACCCCAACATGGGTAGGGGCACATTTATTTGAATAGGAAAATGAAAAACTACATAATTAAAATTTCTGAGCTACCTGGGAGATAAGGAAACAAAGAGTCATGCTTTTATTCATAGCTGGTGATTTGTGCTGCTATTTGTATTGTGTTCTGGATGTGAGAGTTGGACCATAAAGAAAGCTGAGCGCTGAAGAATTGATGCTTTTGAGAAGACTCTTGTGTTGGAGAAGACTTTTGAGAGTCCCTTGGACTGCAAGGAGATCCAACCAGTCCATCCTAAAGGAGATCAGTCCTGGGTGTTCACTGGAAGGACTGATGTTGAAGCTGAAACTCCAATACTTTGGCCACCTCATGCGAAGAGTTGACTCATTGGAAAAGACCCTAATGCTAGGAAGGATTGAGAGCAGGAGGAGAAGGGGACGACAGAGGATGAGATGGCTGGATGGCATCACTGACTCAATGGACATGAGTTTGGGTAAACTCCGGGAGTTGGTGATGGACAGGGAGGCCTGATGTGCTGCGATTCATGGGGTTGCAAAGAGTCGGACACGACTGAGCGACTGAACTGGACTGAACTTGTACTGTGTTCTTAGTGTACATCTGATGTGTCCACATCCTCAACATCTTCAGATGCAGACAGCACCTAGCACTTGGGACACTGCTGAATATTGCTGGATAGGAAATGAAACTAATATGGGCCTTTTAAACATCAGCCTGTGGATGATATGAATTGATAGGCATGTTTATTACAACTGGTAAAAGCACTGATGGTTTGAAGTAGTGACCTTTCTAACTGAAATTAATTGGGTGCTTTCAATGACACTACTTGTACATGAATACACTTTCCTAATTCAGAGAAAACAGAATTTTAAAAACATCACCAAATCAGTCAGCTGGAAAGGATTTCGTGAAGCACTTTCTAGATAATAAATCAAATCACAGCACAATAAGACCTCACATATATATGACTAAACATCTTGAGTAGCTTCCAAATCCTTGCCTATCCCATCTGCCACAGAGAAGAAAGTGAACTAGAATGGAAATTTAGCAAATATTGTGGATGGGCTATTCAAAAATCATTCACATATACCCTTCTCCCACTTCTATTACAGAGACTGTTAAAGCTAAGAATTTGAACTCATAGCTTTTCCCATGACTAGAGGTGGTCACGTGATATACTTCCAGCAAATAATATGTATGAAAAGTCAATAGGGCGGGCATCCCTTCTCAATAAAAAGATGGCTTCTTTGGAAGGAGTGTTCTTGCCTCATAATTTGTCAATTTCCACTCTTCCTGAAAGAAATGTATACATGATACTTGAAAATGCAGCGGCCGTCTTACCACCATGAGTTCAAAAGTTGTCATAGAAATGGTGGAATAAGACCATTGAAAGTGGATTAAAAGCACCAAACTTGGAATTTAATAATGGGTTCTTCAATGATTGAACTTGAACTTAGCTGCTGTTTCAGTGATTACCTAGAAGGGGCTATTTGGTCTACCACGTCACATTTGGCAATGTCTGGAAACATTTTGAGTTGTCACAATTGTGTGATGGGGCAGCTACTGGCATCAAGTGGAATAGAAACCAGGATGCTGCTAAACATTCTCCATAGCATAAGACAGCCCCCAACAGCAAAGAATCATCCAGCCCAAAATGTCTGCAGTGCTGAGATTAAGAAACTCTGGTTCATTGGTCTTAATTTCTTTAACGTTTAAATAAGGGAATTTCTAAAAGATGACAGATACAAGTTCCTTAAAAAATAGAAGTTAGTCTGAAGATTCATGACAAGAGACTATTTAAATTATAGTGTACCCATTCAATAGCAATTTAAGCTATCTTTAAGAAAATTGTTATAAAGACTAACAATAGCAAAAGTTGCATATTAAGTGAATAAAGTCAATATACAACAGTGTAGGCATTAAATGACTCAGTTCAGTCGCTCAGTCGTATCTGACTCTTTGTGACCCCATGAACCACAGCACACCAGGCCTCCCTGTCCATCACCAACTCCCGGAGTTTACCCAAACTCATGTCCACAGAGTCGGTGATGCCATCCAACCATCTCATCCTCTGTCGTCCCCTTCTCCTCCTGCCCTCAATCTTTCCCAGCATCAGGGTCTTTTCCAATGAGTCAGCTCTTCGAATCAGGTGGCCAAAGTATTGGAGTTTCAGCTTCAACATCACTCCTTCCAATGAACACCCAGGACTGATCTCCTTTAGGATGGACTGGTTGGATCTCCTTGCAGTCCAAGGGACTCTCAAGAGTCTTCTCCAACACCACAGTTCAAAAGCATCAATTCTTCAGCGCTCATCCTTCTTTATAGTCCAACTCTCACAACCATACATGACTACTGGAAAAATCATAGCCTTGACTAGACAGACCTTTGTTGGCAAAGTAATGTCTCTGCTTTTAAATATGCTGTCTGCGTTGGTCATAACTTTCCTTCCAAGGAGTAAGCGTCTTTTAATTTCATGGCTGCAATCACCATCTGCAGTGATTTTGGAGCCCAGAAAAATAAAGTCAGCCACTGTTTCCACTGTTTCCCCATCTATTTGCCATGAAGTGATGAGACCGGATGCCATGATCTTAGTTTTCTGAATGTTGAACTTTAAGCCAACTTTTTCACTCTCCTCTTTCACTTTCATCAAGAGGCTCTTTAGTTCTTCTTCCTTTTCTGCCATAAGGGTGGTATCATCTGCATATCTGAGCTTATTGATATTTCTCCCAGCAATCTTGATTCCAGCTTGTGCTTCATCCAGCCCAGCATTTCTCATGAAGTAATCTGCATATAAGTTAAATAAGCAGGGTGACAATATACAGCCTTGATGTACTCCTTTTCCTATTTGGAATCAGTCTGTTGTTCCAGGTCTAGTTCTAGCTGTCCCTTCCTGACCTGCATACAGGTTTCCTAAGAGGCAGGTCAGGTGGCCTGGTATTCCCATCTCTTTCAGAATTTTCCACAGTTTATTGTGATCCACACAATGATTACTACCACTTAAAAAGAGAAAGTTAATGTAAGTGATTATAACAAAGTGATGATAGTAGTGGTATTGAGAATTTTATGTGAATTTGTTCCCATCTAGTATGCAAAGGTTATTCAATGCAATTATGCTATTTTTATAGTTTGGAAAATAATTTTAAGTAATTAATGGAAAGGAGATTAAAATACTCAGTGTTTATTTCTCTGACATTTATGAAGTTTCTTCTTGGACTGACAAAAACACTATATAGGCAAATGAAATAGTTTATGCAATAAGATCTATTTCTATTGAATCATCATGTCAACACCATTCCTTTTCTAGTTCTTTATATCTCCCTAAATGTAGAATTCTTACAGTTCACCACAGGGCAATTCCTCTCCAGGGTTTCTGTGAAAACATCAGAATTACCTGCAACATTACCTGCACCCTGATTGGGTGAAAATTTGCCACTGTAAAAGTTTGTATTTGTTTTAGATTCCTGTGGCTGCTATAACCAAGTACCACAACTCGGTGGCTTAAAACAAACAGAAATCTATTCTCTTACAGATCCTGAGGCCAGAAGTTCAAAAATCAATATCACTGGGTCAAAATCAAGGTGTCAAAGGGTCACACTTCTTCTGGAGGCTCCAGAGGGAAATCCTTGCCTCTTCCCACTTCTGGTGGCTACAGGCATCCTTTGGCTTGTGGTCTCTTCACTCATTCTGTCTCTCTGTCTTCATATGTTCTCCTTTGTGTAATTTTCAAGCCCCCCCCTGCACCTCTTCTATAAGGATACATGTGATGACACTTAAGGACCACACAGATAATCCAGGATAATCTCCTCATCTCAAAATTCTTAATATAATCACATGTGCAAAGACCCTTTTCCCAAATAAGATAAAGAAAAAGTTCCAGATATCAGGATCTGATATCTTTGGGAGCCAGCATTCAATCTACTCTGTCCATGGGATTCTCCAGGCAGGAATACTGGAGTAGTCATTCCCTTCTCCAGGGGACTTTCCTAACCTAGGGGTTGAACCCGGTTCTCCTTCATTGCAGGCATATTCTTTACCATCTGAGCCACCTAGAATATTATATAAAGAAAATATAAATCTAATTACTAATCTCATCTGATAATCTGAATTTCCTTCCATTCCATCTGATAATCTGAATTTCTGGCCATTTCCATAGCTGGAAATTAAAATCTGGTAGAGTCATCCAATACCTAAATCCTAGGAAAGTAGAGTGAGAATAAAGAACCTATCACCCTACTAAATGAAAGAAGCATGAAATGATAAATTTGGGAGAAACTAATTCTTTTAAACACATCAGTGTAAAGTATTTTTTAAATTGTGAATTGATCAAAAAAATTTGTTTTACCTGTATCAATATTTGAATGCATAATGGCCCCTTATATCTAAAAATGGAAAGCTTAATATTGTTTTATCATATTTCAGCAACTATTAAGTGTTCTGAAAACTAATTTGAGGATTTAACCTTAATGGCACAGTTCAGTAAACAGAGACTGTAAAATTACTAAAAAGGTAGGACTGTACTAATTTTTCCTGAGTTGACTAAGAAGCTGAAAATATCTTAATTACCTTTCCAATTAAAGGATATTTTAGCAAAATTATGAGCGTACACAAATAATTAAAGCCCTAGAGCTTTCATTTCTTTTCCCAATTTGGTTAGTTTAATTCTTCAGATTTAATTTCAGAATAATCCCGTCAAAGGTTTAAAGCTGGACATACTTACATATGATACCTGTTTTTACGTTTTCTGTTTTTGGCCAGGAATATTTCTATACTAAACATTAATTACTTGAAATATATTTGATCTTGAAGTTTAAAAGCCTTTAATTCTACTCATTTAGTTGCAATTACAGATTTCCCCCCTATCCAAATGTTAAGCCAAAATGGGGTAAAGTGGCAAGGCAATTACCTTAGAACACATGTTGCTAACAGATGCAGACTAAACTGAGATAAAGCAGAGATACTCACATACTCACATAGTTCAAAGCTATGGTGGCTTGATGCGGAGATGCTGAGTGGTGCCACTCTCACCACTGCACAGTTCAAGGTGTATGCCGCCTCTATAAGGGCTACTGCAAAACAAATACTGAAGGCTTCTTTAAAAATCCCTTTCGGATTTTTTTAGTTAGCAAAGATGGGACTAATGTGGGTCTTTTGTAAAAAGCAAAGCAGCTTTAAAAAAATCAAGCAATACCTGTAATCAGTAAAACCTAATCAATCCCTGATCAAACATATGATTTGCAAATATTTTCTCCCATTCCCTGGGTTGCCTTCTCATTCTGTTGATAGTGTTCTTTGCACATAAATAGCATGACACTATTTTAAGCACAACTCATTTAATCTTCATAACAACTCTATGAGGTTGGAGCAATTATTATCATCCCCATTTTATAGATAAGAATACTGTGAAATAGTGGGTTTAAATAATGTGGCAACATCCCATGATAATGACTGAGCTTAGGTTTGAATCTGTTATGGACTGAATGTGTCTTCCTAAAATTCATATGTTGAAACTTTACCCCTCAATATCGTGGTATTAGGAGGTGGAAGCTTTCGGAAGTAATTAGGATTAGATGAGATGATGTGAGGGGAGCCCTCCTGAGTGGTATTTGTGCTCTTACGAGAGTCGTGAGAGAGCTCATGTCCCTTCTCTGCTCTCCTCCCGGTGAGGATATAACGAGAATTTGGCAGTCTATAACCTGGAAGAGGGCTCTCACCAGAACCAGTCATGATAGCACACTGATCTGGAACCTCCAGAACTTGTGAAAAAATTGATTATAACCCTTTCAGGCTATGGTACTTTGTTACAGAAGCTGAAACTGAGATAGAGCCCACAGCAGGTATCCCAGAAACACTATGTCACACATATCTCTTACACATCTCTCAGTGACCTTCTGATCACCAATCCAGCTATCTTTTCTTAGTCCTCATTCATCTGCCTAATTTTTTCTCTATCATTTAAAACCATGATTCTTTCTATGTGAAACTTGCCTTCTCTCAGCTACTACATTGTCTTGGTTCTCCTATTTCCATGTGGTAGTTACCTCTTCTTCTCCAGTCTTGTATGCCAAAGGCCTTACTTCTGTGCCCCCTCTTTGCTTGTTCCCCCGGGACCATTTTCCTCTGTTGTGGGCTAGACTGTGTCCTTCAAAAAAACATGTTGAAGTCTTAACCGTCGGTGTCTGTGAATGTGACCTTATTTGAAAATAGGGTCTTTTCAAATGATCAAGTTAGGATGAGGTCATTTGGGCAGGTTCTAATCCAATATGACTGTGTCCTAATAAGAGGGCAACATTCAGACACAGACATGAATAGAGGAAAGACCATGTGAATACACAAAGAGAATATAATCTACAAGCTAAAGAATGCCAGTCCTACCAGAAGCCAGGAGAGACGGCTGTAACATCTGACACCTTGATTTCAGATTTCTAGCCTCCACAACTGTGAGGTGATAAATTTCTACTGTTTAAGCTTCTTAATTTGTGGTAATTCGTTATGGCAGCCCCAGGAAAAGAAACACTTTTCAAGGGCTTGAAGGCAACTATTCTGTGAACAGTTTATCAAACTTACACCTCTGGCCCTAATATTCCTTCTGAGTTCTAGGCCTAAGGTATCAATAGCATCTCCTGACTACCTGACCATGATCCTGCATTTCCAGAACATTACTCTTCTCCCATCTCCTTCCTTTCTCACCTTTGGCCCCCAACTTAGCAACTTTGTAAATGAGATACCTGTGGCCCCAGCCACTCTGGCTAAAAACCACAAAGTCACCTTTGAGTCCTCATTTTCCACCCCCTTGAAACTGTCTCCGTTTCTGTAATCTAAGAATCATATGTGGTCCATTAGTTTGAGGGACTAGTATCAGGTTCCCAGACTTGGCAGCCATTGCACCTCATGGTCAGAGCTCAATAAAAGGATTGGTGGCACTTTAGCCCAAATATTGGGATACAGACTCAAGGAATCCTTGCTATTCTCAAGATAATATTATGACCCAGTATCTGGGCACTGACTTTGTTAGTACCTATTTAAATACTCAGAGTTTTACCTAGCTTCTTAGTATACCTAAAATTAGGGCTTTCTGCCTGAACCCAGCCCAGAGGCTGGAGTTCTGATAGCTGCTCACAGATGTCCTTGAGATCTGAGATTCCACCTCTCACTCAGATCTATATCACCCATCATGGAACCTGACCACCGGCTATGACACCAGACTATCCCATATTAGGAATTAAGACTCAGTGTGATTGTCTAATTTAGTGCCCACTGTCCATCTTTTTTTTTTTTTAATTAGCTAAAATGTACTTAACAATTTATAATCCACAGAGCATACTTAATCTATTTTCTTATTCAATCCTAACAGCCTTCATAAAAATCTAGAGCAGTGAAAAGTTAAATAACCCACACAAGCTCATGTAGTTAGCGTTGGTGGCATCAATGCTCACATTTAAGCCTCCTGGCTCCAAATCCTATGCTCTTTTCTCTTCACTGCATTGCATGCTCCTGCGTTCCTAGAATCCACTGGAAAGTAACTTCTTTCCTGCCTCATGAGGGCCTGTAATTCCAGGTCCCTCTTTCTCCACATCTGCCCTTGCCTCTGCTGTAGATAACTGACCCATATTCTATCATATCCAGATTGACAGAAGTGACCTTGGGACTCATGATCCCCCTTCTCAAAAGGCTGAAAATGATTTAAGGAATTGCAAAACTGCTTAGTACCATTAACAAGTATGCAAGCTGCCAACTATAAGGGAGACATAATATTCCTATGTAGAAGACATATTTTCAGGGAAGTTTAAAAGATGACATCATGAGGTTCCATGCAGTGCCTCTGCAAGCTCTAACTGTGAGAGGAAAGAGCACAAATACTGACTTGAATAATGGCCACCTAGGACGAACTTGTGTCCCCAATGTTTTGTCTGCTTTTGCATTTCAGGATGATGAATATTAATCTTTTATTAATCTTCTCTTTCTTGCTTAATTTTTAAAAATTTATTCATTCATTCATTCTTTTTTTTTTTTTTGCTTGTGCTGGGTCTTTGTTGGGGATCTCTCTACTTATAGCAAGTGGGGATTCATTCATTCTTTTTTTTTTCTGCTTGTGCTGGGTCTTTGTTGGGGTTTTCTCTACTTATAGCAAGTGGGGATACTCTTCAGTGCTATCCAGAGGCATTTCGGTTGCAGCACACAGGCTCAATAGTTGTGTTCGGTGGTCTACAGAGTGCGGGCTCAGTAGTTGTGGTGAAGCTTAGTCGCTTTGCAGTGTGTGGAATTGTCCCAGAGCAGGGATAGAACTGTTGTCCCCTGCACTGGCCCGCAGATTCTTATCCATCGTACCACCAGGGAAGTCCCTTTTCTTACTATTAAAAGATAGCATGATGTGGTGGTGTGTATTCCAATTTCCAGCACTGGCCTGTGAGGTGCTGGACATGGCGAAGAACATGAGCTCTGGAGCAAGACTGTCTAAGCCTTGGTCCCCCGTGATTAGCACTGACCTTGAGCAAGTTACTTAACCTCTCTAGACCTTATTTTCCAACTACGAAATGGAGCTATTAATGGTATACTGACTGCAATGTCATTGGAAGTATTAAATAATTAATGTAAGTAAAGTGCCTAGAACAGCACTTTGCCTATGGAACTTGCTATTTAACTATTTGCTCTTGTATATGGACAGGAATGAGGAAGTAGCACACCAAGTCCCTGGAGGAATCATTACTACTGGAGACTCAGAGGATATTTAAAAATGAAGATTCAGAAAACTCATGCTATTAGTTGCCATGAAGTGTCTCCATCCTCTCTCTTCTTTTTTTAAGATTTATAGTTTTAGCACGACCACCCCCTATTTTTTAGCTTTAGCCATTTAAAAAAATTTTTATTTATTTTTGTTTCTGGCTATGCTGGGTCTTTGTTGCTGCGAGGGCTTTTCTCCATTGTGGAGAGTGGAGGCTACTCTCTAGCTGTGGTGCACAGGCTTCTCCTTGTAGTGGCTTCTCTTGTTACAGAGCACAGGCTCTAGGGTGCATGGGCTTCAGTAGTTGTGGCATGTGGGCTCAGTGGTTGAGGCTCCTGGGCTCGAGAGCACAGGCTCAGTAGTTGTAGCACGCGGGTTTAGCTGCTTCACCGCATATGGGATCTTTCCATATCAGGCATTGAACCCATATCTCCTACACTAGTAGGCAGACTCTTCACCACTGAGCCATCAGGGAAGCCCTGAGTTACTTCTTTACAAAGAAAAAATTTTCCTGTGATAGTATCAGGCTATACAGACTCTTTAATAATATAACATATACAGAATTATCCTTATTATTAGATCTACTCATTTATCAATTGTTATAAAAACTGAGCCTGCAATCAGAAACATTTTAACAAACTATATTATTTCTTTAGATTACAATGTAATGTGAGAAATTAAAATATGAACACTATTTAGAAATATGAAGTAATGTTATATAAAAAAAATAAAGCTGACACAATTAGATGAATTATCACATAAAAATTACATAGGTACCCTGTTAAGGAAAAGAAAGAGCCAGGACATATATATTTTTAGGTATAAAAAAATCTATAGTTTTGTTTTTTTTTATAACACATCTGATGTATTCACTTTTTCAACAAATTGTGACTGAAAATGAATGTGTCACTTTTCAAAACCCTATGTAGAATTACATTACAAGAGAAGCAGCCACCAGAAAATAAAGACCAGGAATAAGACTTTATTTAAAGAGGGGAAAAAAGGAAAGACAGAGATCAAATAAAATTTCACTGTCTTGATGAATTAATTTACAAGTTTCTTTGTGATCTTGATCTACAGAATGGTGTGATACATTATTACCACATGCTGTGCTCTTAACGGACCACACAGCATGCTGGGAAAGGCCAATTAAACTAGTTCTTTTTGGATTGTTAAAAGTTAGATTGAATATCCAATGGTAAGACTCCTGTTCTGATAAACTCTTCT
This sequence comes from Giraffa tippelskirchi, assembly GCF_054371585.1. Classification (NCBI taxonomy): domain Eukaryota; kingdom Metazoa; phylum Chordata; class Mammalia; order Artiodactyla; family Giraffidae; genus Giraffa; species Giraffa tippelskirchi. The sequence continues at coordinate 123,232,302 of NC_137276.1, read as the reverse complement.
TTATCTAAATACCTGCCTTTCTCCTAATCTCATTGACTCCCCCAGCCCTGAAGACAGCAGCCTGCCATCTGATAGAAGATAAACCCTTCTGCCTGTTTTTTTTACCCTTGCTGAAGAAAACCTTTGAATTCCTAATTTGGGCTGAAGATACTTATCAAACAATCTTTAGTTGCTTGGAATTCAAAAGTGGGCCATGGCAGCCAGTGATGGAATCTGGTCTCTCTGCTTCTATTTGCTTTAAAAAAAAAAAAGTATCAACATGGAGTACTTAACTAAAGTTTAGTACACTTAACTAGAAAGATCCTGCAATACTCTCTGTAGGAATTTATTTCAACTGTGTAGCAAGCCTACTGAATAGAAAAAAGCTATTCAAATGTTACAGATAATGCCCTAGATCCCATTGCAGTTCTAATTTCATTGAGGCTCTGGAATCTTTTAAAATAGTATATGTTAACACAGTTTCTAACCTGAGGACACAAGTAGATTTTTCTTTGGAGAAGTCAGCTCAAAGGAGACCCACGGCTGAATGTAAAGTTAAACTCACCTTCTAAAGTTAAACTAATCAAACTTTGTTTTAAGATTTTTTCCCCCTCAAGTTTTTTATTTTTTATTAAGAAAAATTACTTATTTAGGCTGTGCTGGGTCTTCCTTGCTGCCCATGGGCTTTCTCTAGTTGCAACACTCGGGGTCTCCTCTCTAGTCGCAGTGCATGGCCTTCTCTTTGCGGTGGCTTCTCTTGTTGCCGAGCATGGGCGCTAGGCCACTCTGGCTTCAGTAGTTGTGGCACATGGGCTTAGCTGCTCCACAGCATATGGAATCTTTCCCATCCAAGGACTGAAGGTGGATTCTTAACCACTGGACCACCTAGAAGTCTACCCTCAGGTTTTTTAAATCCCCCTCATACAACAAGATGTGTTAAAACAAATTTTTTTTTTTAATTAGCTTATTAGTGTTCATTTCCATTAAATAGAGATTAAAAAAAAAAGATTTCATGTTCCAAAGACCCAATGATCCTGGAGTTGGGTGTTTTTATCCTCAATTAGGCCAGTGTATTCAGTGGGGAATTATTTTCAGCAATTTTTCTTTCAAAAATTTTGCTCTTGCCTGCAGTTTGTCTCTCTGAGCTACTGTCCTGCTCTCCCTTCCTTCATTATATCTAAGCTCCCTTGGGTTGGACATCAAAATAACCTAATACATAAATCCATATTGATATCCTAAAGGACCCCAAGAAATATGAATTCAACTGGGCTCTCTTACTAACTTCTCCCCTGTACTATTAAAAATTGTACCCTTTCCTCCAATAAGAACTTCCCTCATTGGCAGTCAGTGAGTAATTTGTTTTCAGTTCACTGGTAACCAACTACATTTAATATTTATTTTTCTCCTCAGCATCTTAAAACTCTTGTTCTCCTTCCACTATTAATATGAAACCAACATTTATTAGCACCAAACACGATGCAAAGTGTTGAGAGCTGAATACAGAAATGATAGCCAAATGGGCTAGAGTATAAATATTGTAGAAGTAAATGGAATGTTTTGTGAAGGCAAGAACTACATCTGGTTGTCATTTTGGCTTCTTCAAGGGCCCACAGTTTCCAGATCATGAACAACCATTTTAGGCCCATTTAAAATTAGTTCATGCTGTTGTTGTTTGGTTGCTAAGTCATGTCTGACTCTTTGTGACCCCATGGACTGTAGCCCACTAGCTAGACTTCTCTGCCCATGCCATTTCCCAAGTATCAAACCCATGTCACCAGCCTTGGCAGGCAGATTCTTTACCGCTGAGCCACCTGGGAAGCCCAGTTTCTGTTTGGGTGGGGAGCAGTTATAAGAATGGAGGAGTGGGGTGTACAAACTGTTGGGTGTAAGATAGGCTCAAGGATGCATTGTACAACACAGGGCATATAGCCAGTATTCTGCAATAACTGTAAAGGGAAGCAACCTTTAAAAATTGTATAAAAATTACTATTTGAAAAAAAAATTTTGTTTGTAATCCCTGCAATGGGAAGATGAAATGAGTGCACAGTGTTTTGTTCAGAAAGTTGGAAGAAAACTGGGTTTGGAAAGTTGCTATAATTCATAGATAATCAAGTCTCTACTTCTAAATTTCAAAGATTTCTGTCAAAATCAAAATAGTAATCAAGGTGAAACTAATTTGCTACTCAGGAAAATCACACAAATTAGTGAATAGTCATTTTAAAATATCTAATGAGATTTATTTATGTTGTTTTAGCTTTGCTGTTGTTGGTTAGTTGCATCATGACAGATAGTACCTGGCTTGGGGAAATGGGGAAAGAAGATAGTTGTATTACAATATCTACCGATTAATGATCTATAACAAATAGTAAACTGTATTTTTTGCAGTGTTTTAAGGGCTTTTGTGTGTGCGTGTGCTCAGTTGGGTCCGACTCTTTTGCGACCCCATGGACTGTAGTCCACCAGGCTTCTCTGTCCATGGGATTTTCCAGGCAAGAATACTGGAGAGGGTTGCCATTTCCTTCTCCAGGGCATCTTCCTGACCCAGGGAACGAACCCACATCTCCTGTATTGGCAGGCAGATTCTTTACCACTGAGCCATCAGAAAAGCCTGTTTTTAGGTCTATTTATTTATTTATTTTTTCCTTGAAAATCAGATTGAATAGGTCTAAAATGTAGAAAAGTTTCCAAGGAAAAACCAGAAAAATTGTTTAAATCTAATCTTCCTGACAGGACCTTCATTGAATCACTGCCATTTATTTTAGACAAAGAGTTGTTCATTTCCCTAATTCTTTTGCATTTAATGAAATATTCAGTTCTAAGTGACACATTTCAGAGTCTCTGTCACTCCCATTTAAACCCTTCTCTGCTCCTGGGGCATGGTAGGTAAGGAAACATGGCAGGTCCTGGTACCGCCTCAGTCACCAGCTTCCAATCAAGCAACAACTGACTGGTAGTGTGAATAGCAGTTCCTCTCATTTCACTTCCCTCCTCTGACTTGAAGCCTTACCCATGAAAGTCACAGGGACTTTAGACGTGACAGTGAGGCTGTGGAATCAGAAACCGCTCGGGGAAGCTGGCTCTGACCAAAAACAGCGTATTTATTTTTTCTGCCCAAATTTGTTCACTTTATTTTACTATAGCCTGGAACCCTGCAAATTTGAAATTCACTTGACTTAGCAAATAGACACTGCTAAACGTGAAAACATTTAACCCTCTGGAAGAGTTAAATTTAATACCTTTCATAAGAATACACTACTTGCTGATTCTGGGCTAAGACCTGCAGGTAGAAAAGGAAGATATCCGTGAAGATACAGAAAACACAATCCCTCCCCACTTAAAACTAGTCTGGTAGGAAGAAAAGGTGTATAAACAGATAGTTACTCAACAATGTGTTGCATGTCATAATAATTTTTTTTTTTTTTCCACAAAGTGATTTCTTGTGGTATTAGCAAAGGCTTCATTGTGAGTGTAACTTTAGAGCCAGACTGTGAAGGGTCAGCTGAAGTTCCATATCAGAGGAGAGGGGTCAAAGCATTCCATTCAGAGAAAGAGGTTTGCACAAGGACAAAAGGGCCCTGCTTGGCAACCAGGAAAACAAACGGCCTGTCCACAGGGCATGCAGTACACATGATTCTGTGAGAATCACAAGAATGATAAGGAATAAGATCTGATGGGAGATGACAGCCAGGTGGTGGAGGACTTAACAGCTAAGTGTAAAAGACTGAATTTCTTTTAGTCAAAGGAAAGATAGGGAAATGTTGGAACTGGGATGACACATCCAGATTTGTATTTTCTAGAGAATATTTGGGCAACAGCACTTCTTAGTGAATCACATTTACTTTTTCTTAAGAACTAGCACTGGAGAAGGAAATGGCAACCCACTCCAGTATTCTTGCCTGAAAAATCCCATGGACAGAAGAGCCTGGCGGGCTATAGTCCATGGGGTCACAGAGGGTCAGACACAACTGAGTGACTAAATGATGAAGAACTAGCTGGAAAGCTATATACCCAGGAGATGGGAAGGCAGGAAGGAAAATTTAGACACAGCAGAGGGATTTAGAACAAAACAGGAGTTCAGGGTGCATGAGGGAGGCAGAAATGGGAGGCAGAAAAAAATTTTAAACATCGGTTATTTTAAAGCAGGGTTGGCAAACTATGGCCAGTGGTTCACATCGAGCCTTCTGTCTGTTCTGTCCAGCACAGCTAAGAATGTTTCTGTATTTTTAACTGGTTAGAAAAAATTTTGAAAGAAGTATTATATTTGTGACACATGAAAATTATGTAGAATTCAACTTCCAGTATCTGTTAGTAAAGTTTTACTAGAACACAGCTATGCTCACATGTTTATGTATCATCTTTGGCTGCTTTCACACCACAGCAGTGGAGCTGAATACTTGTGACAGGGACTGTATCATCTGAAAAGCCTAAAATATTTACTATCTGACCCTTTACAGACAAATCTGGCAGGGATGACCAAAGAAAGCTCTGCAAGTCTATAAACTGGGCAGCCAGGCTTCTACCTTTGTCCTGCCACTGGGCCCCTAAAGTTTCATGTGACCTGGAAGTAATGTAAAAGTGTTGTACCCTCTGCGGTGCTGCTTAGGCTTTGCAAAGACTGGGGACTTTGCTCCACTGGTCAATTCAGCCCCTAGGGGTATACATCTCTTTCCGATAAACCCCATTCCTACTCCCCGACCCAGAATCCATAACTATAAATACACCTATTATCATTTATCATTCAGCTATCTTTAAATAAAGTTTGTTAAAGGAATTGATGGGCTAGTTTGCTCTCCAAATTACAGACACTGATGTAAAAACAGATTTCAAAATACATCCTCTTTATAAATTGTGGACTTGTACAGTGACTTAAGGGTATCGTGGAATTTTCATTCATGTGGTTGAGCCTAAGTCGATGTGACTTAACAGTGTTAAGGCTCATAAAAGATGACTAGGGCCTGGAAGCATGCCAGTAAAGGTTTCCTGATTACTACATGCTGACTACTTCAGACTATTGTTGGAAAGCTAGTGAATGAGGCAGACCGGATGTAACACTAGAGATTAGCTTTATAAATTGGAATTTATCACTGATTTCAAGTTATGTCTGGAGGAAAAGATATAGGGGTAGGGATTAAATAAGGCATGGCTTAATTCACAGAACTTAAACTGAAATGCCTTTATTGACAAAATTTATATAGAACTACTCTGCAAAAACATTTCTAGTTTTTCAAGCTTAAAAGCATGAAATTTAATGTTTTAGAGAATTTTTTTTTTTTTTTAATCCATTACAGAAACACTTAAAGAATGCTTCTGAAGTACCTAAAGCCATGACTGGTCCTGGTGATACAAAAATAGATAAAACATCATTCCTTTCCTCAAAAAGAAAAAAAAAAAATTACTCTTTCAGAGAGAAAACCAGAAGAGTAAAGCAAAATTAATTAACTAATAAATAAAATGAAAGTGTTGTTGAGGGGCCTCCCCAGTGGCTAAGACTCCACACTCCCAATGCAAGGGAGCTGGGTTTGATCCCTGGTCAGGGAACTAGATCCCACATGTTACAGCTAAGAGTTCACATGCCGTGACTAAAGAACCCACGTGATGCAACTAAGACCCAGCACAACCAAATAAATTAAAATGTTTTCAAAAAATGAAAGTGTTGTTTAGTTCAGTTTTGACATAAGTGAAGTAGTCATTTCAAGATAAACATGCCGATGTATACAATGCATCTGGAGTTTCTTAGCAGATAGACTCCTATAAACAAAGATAAAATTATCTAAGATCAAGTCAATTTTTATTTTTAATTCTAGACACAGTACAGGAGAAAAGACTTGAGTGGTACCTTTTGGTCATTGATCCTAAAGTTGGAAAGGGCAATTGAAGTTGTTAGAATCTGAGAGGGATTAGACCCACCACAGACCCCAAAATCCCAAGGATGCTCAAATCCCATACTTGCCCTTGGTATCCACAGATTCCGAATCTATGGATTCATCAACTGCAGATCCAGATCATAAGAATTACATGATCTGTGGTTGATTGAATCCATGGATGTGGAACCTCATGGATACTGAGAGCATGTATATTTATTGAAAAAACTGAGTATAGGTTGTACCCATGCAGTTCAAGCCCATATTGTTCAAGGGTCAGCTCTATTATTCAAAATAAGCTACCACATGCCGGTGATCTGAATCCTGACTTAGTTAAATCTGTATCCCCAAGAGTTAATATCATGCAATAAATATAAAAAGGGCTTATTACACTTGTTGATTAGCAGTAGTAGTAGTTTCACTACTTTATTGTGAACCCAAATTCTGAATGTGTTTGGAAAATATAATTCTGAAACTGGTTTTAGGAAAGTCTAGCCTATGGTCAAAACAAGAGTGTTTTGGTTATGTTAAATTACAAAACAGTGTGAGGCCAGAAGTCTGCCCCTGGCAATTTGTTTTTTTTTTTTTTTGGTGGCTGGGTCCTGAGGCATGCAGTTTCTTAGCTCCATCATTTGAATTTATTATTCTACATCACCTTGTTAAGGATATTAGGACTTTCTGAGATTCTTGTGAAAAGAAACTGCTTTAAAATATCCAGCATGAACATAATTAACCCTTTGTTGAATGGAACTAATAATAAGTCATAATAATAAATTCTAATATAATAGGTGTAATATGATACAAAATAATATCATAATGTCATATACAAAGGGAAGATTACATATGTAATGTGCTTACACACTGTTGGGGACATAACAATTGCTCAGAATGTATTAGTTTTATTATTGTTATCCCCACCTACTGGGAATAACAGTGATGCAAATGTTATCAAACCAGAACTATTTTTTCTGAAACTTGGGATTAACTGCATAAATTTTCATTCAGCAATAGACTTTCTTTCCTTGAATTACATTTGCCCTTGTTGGTTTCATTTTTTATTTACTCATTCATTCATAACACATTCATTAAAAACCATTCATTCAGGCAAACATTTAGTGAGCTTAATTGTGCTGTCTTCCCTTATATTTTTAGGGCTGCACCAAACTTTCAAATATATCTTGATCCCTGCCCTCAAGGAGATCACAGTCTACTAGGGAAGCTAGACGAACAAATCAAAGATTAAGGTGTCTGCCATGAGATAGATATGCTTTGGTACAGAGAGGGAGAGCTTCCAGGCCACAATTCAGTGTTAAGAAAAGCTTCCCTTAAAGAGGTGGTATTTGGGCAGATATTTTAAGAAATTAGTAAGTTTAGCAAGGTAATGGAGGTGGGGGCCAGAATCATTCCAGGGAAAACATGGCAGGAGAGGTAGCACCAAAGTTTACTTTGTCAAGTCTGTTACCACTGTGGTAAATGTGAATACATGGCAATCAGCTACACTGAGGATTTCTGGGAGCTGATGTAGGACACAAGCATTAGAGTTATCTAACCAGAGGATAAGGAAGTTGGAGTACTCATTTATGCATCAATTTTTGATATTTTTTGTTTGAGGACACCTAGAGGAGAAAGACTTTAGGCAGCTGGAAGTTAGTTTCACTAAAACAATAAGGACTTGAGACAGGCTGGTGGGGTGGGAATACCAACATTACTCATTGGCTTTGACAGACCTAGAAACTAGACAGATAGGAAGGAATGGACAATGATGTTTTCATATAATGCATGTGAATTTGAACTTTCTCCTTAATATTGTTATTGTTCAGTCCCTAAGTCGTGTCCCACTTTTTGCAACCCCATGAACTGCAGCATGCCACCCTGCTCTGTCCATCACTATCTCCCTGAGTTTCCTCAAACTCATGTCCATTGAGTCAGTGATGCCATCCCACCATTTCATCCTCTGTCACCTCCTTCTCCTCTTGCCCTCAATCTTTTTCAGGATCAGGGTCTTCTCAAATGAATCAGTTCGCATCAGGTGGCTAAAGTATTGGAGTTTCAGCTTCAGCATCAGTCCTTCCAATGAATATTCAGGACTAGTTTCCTTTAGGATTGACTGGTTTAATCTCCTTGCAGTCCAAGGAACTCTCAAGAGTCTTCTCCAACACCACAGTTCAAAAGCATCAATTCTTTGGCCCTCAGCCTTCTTTATGGTCCAGGTCTCACATCCATACATGACTACTGGAAAAATCATAGCTTTGACTCTACAGACATTTGTAAGCATAGTGATGTCTCTGTTTTTTAATAAACTGTCTAGGTTTGTCATAGCTTTTCTTCTAACGGGACTTCCCTGGTGGCTCAGACGGTAAAGCGTCTGCCTACAATGTGGGAAACCCAGGTTCAATCCCTGGGTCGGGAAGATCCTCTGGAGAAGGAATGGCAACCCACTCCAGTATTTTTGCCTGGAAAATCTCATGGATGGAGAAGCCTGGTAGGTTACAGTCTATGGGGTCGCAAAGAGTCGGACACAACTGAGCAACTTCACTTCACTTCTTTTAAGGAGCAAGCATCTTTTAATTTTGTGGCTGTAGTCACCATCCACAGTGATTTTGGAGCCCAAGAAAAGAAAATCTGTCACTATTTCCATTGTTTCCCCATCTATTTGCCATGAAGTTACAAGACCAGATGCCATGATCTTTGTTTTCTGAATGTTGAGTTTTAAGCCAGCCTTTTCATTCTCCTCTTTCACCTTCATAGAGAGGCTCTTTAGTTCCTCTTTGCTTTCTGTTATTAAAGTGGTATCATCTGTATATCTGAGGTTGTTGATATTTCTCCCAACAATCTTGATTCCAGCTTGTGAGTCATCCAACCTGGCAATTTGCATGATTTATTTTGCAGCTTTAAAATGTTTTTTAAAAGAGGTAAGGGAAGTTAGTTTTGTTTTATAAAATTGGCTTCTGCTAATTTTGGAAGGTGGGCCATAGGGGATAGGCTAATTTAGAAGCTACAGCAGTTCTGACAAATATCATGCTGGCTTGAATTAAGGTGGTATAGGGGGATGTAGAAGAGTGGATGGAGTAGAAAAAGATTAAAGTGAAGAAATTCTGAATACATGTGGAAGGAGGAGATGAAGACACAGATTTCAGGTTTCTGTCCTGAAAATCTAGGCTGAAGGCAGTACCTTTCACTCAAATTGAGGATTCCAATCAGTGAGATCAGATTTGGAAATTCTGTATGTGCAGCAAGTTATATAATCCAGAAAGCAACAGATATTGGAGCTGAGACATAGATTTGAGCTTTCTCAGAATATAAATGGTGGTTGAAACTGTGTAAGACATTGTCTAAGGAGGCTCTTGGCTCCCAAAAGATGAGGGAAAGATCTAGTGGGGAACAAGGCAGGTAAGCAATTATGGGACAAAAGTATTGGTATAAAATGCCAGAGAAATTAAATTTGAGGGGACGTGAGAAAACTCTACCCGGAGGATCTTTTTATCTCAAACACAAAGGATGAGTCTGTATTTATTAGTGGGATGGTTAGGAACTGGAGCATTCCTGGCAGAACTCAGTTCAGTTCAGCCGCTCAGTCATGTCTGCCTCTTTGCAATTCCATAGAAGCAGCATGCCAGGCCTCCCTGTCCATCACCAACTCCTGGAGTTTACTCAAACTCATGTCCAGTGAATCGGTAATGCCATCCAACCATCTCATCCTCTGTCGTATCCCTCTCCTCCCGCCTTCAATCTTTCCCAGCATGAGAATCTTTTCAAATGAGTCAGTTCTTCACATCATGTGGCCAAAGTATTGGAGTTTCACTTTCAGAGTCAGTCCTTCCAATGAATATTCAGGACTGATTTCCTTTAGGATGGACTTGTTGGTTCTCCTAGCTGTCCGAGGGGCTCTCAATCTTTGATGCTCAGCTTTCTTTATAGTCCAACTCTCACATCTCTTCCTTCTTTCCGGAGTTATTTCTCCACTGATTTCCAGTAGCATATTGGGCACCTACTGACCTGGGAGTTCATCATTCATTGTCTTATCTTTTTGCCTTTTCATACTGTTCATGAGGTTCTCAAGGCAAGAATACTGGTCCCTTCTCCAGTAGGGACCAGTTTGTTAGAACTCTCCACCATGACCCCTCCATCTTGGGTGGCCCTACAAGGCATGGCTCAGAGTTTCCTTGAGTTAGATAAGGCTGTGTTCTATGTGATCAGATTGTTTAGTTTTCTGTGATTGTGGTTTTCAGTTTGTCTGCCCTGTGATGGAGAAGGATAAGAGGCTTAAGGAAGCTTCTAGATGGAAGAGACAGAGGGGAAACTGGGTCTTGTTCTGATGGGTGGGGCCATGCTCAGTAAATCTTTAATCCCATTTTCTCTGAAGGGCGGGCCTGTGTTCCCTCACTGTTATTTGACCTGACGCCAAACTATGGTGGAGGTAATGAAGATAATGGTGACCTCCTTCACAAGGTCCCATGCATGCACTTGTACACTCAGTGCCCCAACCCTGCAGCAGGCCACCACCAACCCATGCCTCTGCCAGAGACTTCTGGACACTCACAGGCAAGCCTTGGTCAGTCGCTTGTGGGGTCACTGCTCCTTTCTCCTGGGTCCTGGTGTACACAAGGTTCTGTTTGTGCCCTCCAAGAGTCTGTTTCCCCAGTCCTGCGTAAGTTCTAGTGGCTCTATAGTGGGGTTAATGGCAACTTCCTCCAAGAGGACCTCCCTGGTGGCTCAGACGGTAAAGCATCTGCCTACAATGCGGGAGACCGGGGTTTGATCCCTGAGTTGGGAAGATCCCCTGGAGAAGGAAATGGCAACCCACTCCAGTACCCTTGCCTGGAAAATCCCATGGACAGAGGAGCCTGGTAGGCTACAGTCCATGGGGTCGCACAGAGTTGGACACAACTGAGCGACTTCACTTTCCTCCAAGAGGGCTTATGCCATACCCAGGTCTACTACACCCAGAGCCCCTAACGCTGCAGCAGTCCACTGTTGACCCATACCTCCTCAGGAGACACTCAAACACAGTTCTGTCTCAGTCTCTGTGGGGTCTCTGGGTCCTGGTGTGCACAAGGTATGTTTGAACCCTCTGAGCGTCTCTGGCAGGTATGGGGTCTGATTCTAAACGCGATTTCACAGGACTGGCAGGACTACCTGTTGCAAAAACATGTTTTAGGTGGCAAATCATTGAACTTGTGATAAATCAATATAAAACCAGGCTAAAGTTTGCTTTTCCATTATTGCTGAAGAAAGACAGTCCCTGAAAATGAATGTAAACTCCTTGAGTGTAGGAACACTCTTTTTATCCCCGGTAGCAAGCACACATTAGGCGCTCAATAAAAATTGGTTGAAATGATAGGATCTATTCAAATAAATAATGTAATGTAATAAATCCCAAAATAATTTTGGAAAGACTACTTGCCTACTTAACTAAGAGAAAAACTTGTAAACAGATCATTTTATTGAGTTAATAATTATTTAATCCACTACTATATTCCCTTGTGGCTCAGCTGGTAAAGAATCCACCTGCAATGCGGGACACCTGGGTTCAATCCTTGAGTTGGGAAGATCCCCTAGAAAAGAGAAAGGCTAACCACTCCAGTGTTCTGGCCTGGAGAATTCCACGGACTGTATAGTCCATGGGGTCGCAAAGAGTGGGACATGACTGAGCAACTTTCACTTTCACATAAGTTGCAGGGCTTCACAGCTGGCACAGTGATAAAGAATCTTCCTGCCAATGCAGGGGATGAGAGTTTGATCCCTGGATTGGGAAGATCCCATTTACATACACACACACACCGCCTCAAGCTCCTGTTTACACATACACCCTGCCAAGCTCCCTTATCTGTGTGTCTTATGGCCCCATAAGAACACCCAGAAGGCAAACAGTGTTTTACCCTGTCTTCCTTAGTAGATAGAAACAACCTAAATGACCCAGGAATAGAACCAGGGTTTCCTACATTGCAGGCAGATTCTTTACCAGCTGAGTAGAAACAATGGTCTATTTAAATAAAAAAGTATCTGATTCAGACTTTTATTTACATAAACAGGCCCTTCTGTTAGTCCGGAATAGTCCATATTCTACCTAAACTAGCCCACCTACATAGCCTTAATTTGTTACTCCTGACCTCTGGTAACTTCAATATAATTTCCCTAACATAGCACCTGACTCAGAATACAAACTTTGTAATAAGTATCTGTTGACTAACTCTCAGGAATTAGTTGACTTAATGATTAAAATAAGCATTTCAAATTGTGTATTTAAGTTTTCTGCATCATGGTGAATCTATTATCTTTGACTGTACCAAAATCTGTCTTCAGTCTTCTTGTAAAGGTACTAGTACTATTTGCTTTAGAGATCCACCCCTCAGTCACTGGATACAGTTCTGGAAGGCTCCTGAAAGTTACATCCCCTCTCCTGGCCAAGATATGGGAACAGGACCATGCTAGGCAAAGCCTATACTTTTTAAATACAATTTGAAATTTGAATAAAGTGACACAGGAATTGAAGACCAAAGGTACTTCCTACTCTATCTACTTTAACTCATATCTTTTCTTAACACTGTTTTCACATTTATTTTTGACTTATGAGCTACCCACAAATTGCAATAAGTTTTATTTTAACACATTCAGAATTAGATTATGTTGCCTGTAACCAAAGGATTGTAGTCACACATAGTTCTAAAATTCTATGAAACTTAGGAGTGAGAGGCGAAGAGTAGAAAACAACAGAAGCACACGGAGTGGTCGTGCTGTGCTTAGTCGCTCAGTTGTGTCTGACTCTTTGCCACCCCAAGGAGTGTAGCCTACCAGGATCCTCTATGGGGATTATCCGGGCCAGAACACTGAAGTGGGTTGCCATTTCCTCCTCTAGGGGATCTTCCCCACCCAGGGATCGAACCAGGGTCCCCTACATTGCAGGCAGATTCTTTACTGTCTGAGCCACCAGGGAAGCCCTCTATTCTGGAGTGGGTTGCTGTTTCCTTCTCCAAGAGAATCTTCCCAACCCAGGGATTGAAACTAGGTTTCCCGCATTGCAGCCAGATTCTTTACCATCTGAACCTCCAGGGAAGCCCAAGAATACTGGAGTAGGTAGCCTATCCCTTCTCCAGGGAGTCTTCCCGACCCAGGAAGAAGGAAAAAAAAAAAAAAAAAAACACACTGAGTGGAGAGGCATATTAAATATTAAGCCAAAAGATAAGTTTTACCAAACCTTTTTTTTTTTTAACCAAAAGATGAGGTATATATATTTTTAATTATTAAGTGTGAACCTGCAGTCAGTGGCTTTCAAATTTGGTGAGCATAATTATCACTAGGGACTCTTGTTTAAATATAGATCTCTAGGCCTTGCACCCAAAGGTTCTGATTCTGCTGGTCCATGAGGGGCCTGGGGATTATGCATAACTACAAGCTTCTCGGATGATTCTCGGACCATGCTTTGAAACCTGTGCTTTAGGTCCTACTGTGTATGAAAAAGAGCAGCTAATCAGATTGGCAAGTACAACAAAACAGGCCTGCTTCCAGCTCAGTTTTGCTAAACAATCCCAAACTTCTAGTTCTAGCTTTGTGAGAGATAATGGTGACCTATCGAGTAGATTGCAAGTGGATTGTATGTATAATAAAACAAACGCTAATTTCAATTTTTGTTTTGCTGAATAAGAGTCATGAAATTATGAGTGAGAACTTAGAAAACTAAAACTATTATCTTTCTTTATAGTCCAAGTTTTGTAATTTAGGGCAGAGCGCTTTTCATATGGGTATAGTTTTATTTCCTATTGATCTTTTATATACACACTTGTATTCATTCAAAATACCACCATCTGCATGACAAGAAAATCTTTATTATAAAGGGTGAAAATTCATTATTACAGAGAATTCCTTAAAGTGGAGGTGGGGAAGTGCCAAGACATTAACATGCTACTAAACAATGCTACAATTAAAGTTATCAGGCCAATATAGGTATATTCTGTGTAATTTCCATTGATTTATTTGAAAAATTGAGTTTATTTTTTTTAAAGTCAAGGTAACAGGAAAAAAAAATTGATTCCATATGGTCCTACCTTATCATACTTACGCAATAAAGAATTCCAAATACTTTTCAAGAAATATGGTTACTGCTTCTGTATAAGACTTAAAAAAAAAAACTTATTTATTTATTTATGACTGTGTGGGTCTTCAGGGCTTTCCTTGAGTTGTAGCGAGTAGGGGCTACTCTCCAGTTGTGGTGCACAGCCTTCTCATTGTGGTGGCTTCTCTTGTTGCTGAGCAAAGGCTTTAGAGCACGCGGGCTTCAGTAACTGCAGTACACGCGCTCAGTAGTTGTAGTTCCCAGGCTCCAGAACACAGGCTCAACTGTTGGCACAATGGCTTAGTTGCTCCAAGGTATGTGAGATCGTCCCAGACCAGGGATCGAACCTGTGTCTTCTACATTGGCAGGTGGATTCTTTACCACTGAGCCGCCAGGAAAGCCCCTATATAAAATCTTTATATAAAACTATAAGACAGATATGTTACAGGAAATAACCAAGGCCTGTCTGTGTTTATATGTAGCATCTATTTTTGGTTAAACTGCTATTTTACTTAACTATGTTTATGATATTTTATGATACTTTATTTGTAGTAATTATTCAGTTATACCATAGATACCATATAAAATTTTCATCCTGGAAACAAAGAATAGCATTTTTAAATTCCTTTTAAATTTTAAGTTCAATTCAACATGATTCAAAAATTGTTTATTGAAAACCTTTAAGAGGCTCTTTACTCCACTAAACACTGGGGGAAAAAATCTCTAAAGTGAAAGATTTTATGATACAAGTCTAAAAATCAAGAGATTCAAAAGGAGATTTTTAAAAAAACAGAAGCTAGCAAAGGCATAATAAAGATGACAATGAGGTCATGGTTGTAGAATGCGGAACTCAACACACAGTCCTCAAGAAAGTCCATGTGATAGTACTAAAGTTAACAGAAGACCTCTGTTTTCTGTCCTACTTCCTGCACATGACACTCACAAGGTTTAAATATGGAGGAAAATGTGCAGTAAAAACTAGTGTCTGAGCACTGAATTCATATTCAGGAATTAGTCATGGATTTGGAGAAGTTCTTTTCATTATTTATACACTAATCATAGAATCAAAGAAATAATAAACACAGAACTTTTATTAGAACTTCAAGCTTAAAAAAGTTGTGTTCCTCTATGCTGCTGGAACATGTGACAATCACAATAGACCATGCAGACTGTGACTTTCACCAACAATTTACCAAACATCCCCTTTCTGCAGCAGAGAGAGGACTAGGTTAAAGGGGAGTTATTTCTCCTGTAACCCTTCTTTGCAGTATTTTGCATTGGTCTTTGGCTTTTCCTTCCTGGTAATCTTCATTTACCTGATCATCCTTACTTTTGATGATAGTTCTCAGACTATGGAGAGCAGGGGGGAGTTCAGTTGCTTCCGTCATTCCAGCACCAGAGATGTGGGGATTTTTAATTCAATTCACCGTGACTCAACAATTGTTTATTGGATATCCACGTGATGCTCAGTACTTTGTTAGACACTAGAAAGGATGCAAAAGATGTATTGCAGGATTCCTGCCCCCAGGACCTGGAAATTCTGTTAAATGGTAGATAGATAAGAACCAGATAGAGTACTACGAGATGACAGGTGAAGCTTTGGGAACGAGGGTGTTGATGGTGGCAGTACTCCATAGCAAGGAGCTGTCTTGTGTTATTAGACTGTTTTTTTTTTAATGAATATTTGCATACTATGTCTCTTGGCTAACACGTACTTTTAATACTCAAGAGAATTATAGTAGGAACATTCTTACAAAAACCAGGCAGGACGATATTCAGCCGAGTAGAAATGTGCGAATTGTGAGTAGATGGTTGTCTCTCTTGGTGCTAGAAGGCTGGATTACATAAAGCAGATGTGGATAATAAAGGAAAGGAATTCTGTATCTGCTGGAATGTACATCTGGATGATTCTCCTGTCAAAAACACAGTGATCTTCAAATTCCTTTAACCCTGAAGCAAATTTAAATGAAAAGAATACATGGTTGGCCACTTCGAAATCTTGCCCAACCAGAGTCAAACACAAAATTATCAACAACGAGTAGTAAACTGAGAAATGAACTTTGAAAGAGAAGCAGAAAATGGAATTGAGCTCTAGGGAAATGATCTTCCCCCCAGCTTGGAGCTAGGGCAGCCTTAAAGATCTTCTGGACATGGTCTGTTTTTTTACAAGGATTACAACACTGTCATCTAACCGGAGGTAAAAATCAGTTTAGTACTATCACAAAAATGATAGGTTTTTATTTGGCCGCGCTGGGTCTTAGTTGCGGCACACAGTATCTTAGTTGTGGCGTGTGGGATCTAATTCCCCAACCAGGGACTGAACCCGGGTTCCCTGAATTGTGAGTGTGGAGCCTTAGCCACTGGACCATTCGGGAAGTCCAAATGATTAAGTTTTATGCATTTATTTTATTCATGGTTGTGTGAGAGCCATATGGCTCCAGTATAAAATGCTACAGAGCTTTGGCATAGTTTTTCTTGGTGAACAGGCAACTGGAGATGGA
The DNA here is from genome assembly GCF_054371585.1 of Giraffa tippelskirchi. Taxonomy (NCBI): domain Eukaryota; kingdom Metazoa; phylum Chordata; class Mammalia; order Artiodactyla; family Giraffidae; genus Giraffa; species Giraffa tippelskirchi. Next base: position 123,215,911 of record NC_137276.1, on the reverse strand, counting down.
AAACAGCTCACTTAAAGCCCGTGGAGCACCTTAAACTGTTTCATAAGCAATAACTTAAGACTAGGCGTTAGCAAGCAGAAAGGCTGTGGGAATTTACTATATAAAAAGAGGATGATAAACATGAGAAGATTAATTAGTAATCAAGATAACAAAATACTGTTTTTCTAAAAAAAGTCAGGTATTAGACCTTCCTAGAAGATGAGTTGTAACAAGCTGATGAGCCAGGAGAACTGATTAGAATAATGTTGGTCAAGTCTGTAGAGTAAAATGCTTCACTCTGTTTCATACCATTTCCTTTTTTTTTGGACTCCTTTATGCAGTGTAAATAATATTGTTCTCAGAGAGTACAGATTTTTTGGCAAGCATTTACTAAGTGATTCAAAGCCACCTACTTTTTGAGCACCAACCTTGTTCAAAGCGCCATTCCAGTCTTGAGGCTACAGTAGGATATATATATATATATATATATATATATATATATATATATATATAGCTTCTACCCAGAGTTCTGTGTGGGCTTTCCAGTGAAGACGGAAATCTAGGTGGTCCTATTGCCTACACTTCCAAAAAATATGAAAGTCTCACCCAAGGATCTCAGCACCATTCTTCTCTACTCTCCATCCTAAAATTACAGCCTCTGCACATTTGTACACATGTGTAGGAGCCTCCACTGCTTATCACCACCATGCTTCGATTCCTTGTTAGGTACCACATAAAGCCCCTTGTGCAGCTATTGAATACAAGAAAGATACAGTGTTAGGCTAGAAAACTTTTGCCTAAGTGGCTTCAGTTCAGTTCAGTTGCTCAGTCAAGTCCGACTCTTTGCGACTTCATGGACTGAAGCACACCAGGCTTCCCAGTCCATCACCAACTCTCGGAGCTTACTCAAACTCATGTCCATTGAGTTGGTGATGCCACCCAACCATCTCATCCTCTGTCATCCTCTTCTCCTCCCTCCCGCCTTCAATCTTTCCCAGCATCAGGGTCTTTTCCATTGGGTCAGTTTTTTTCATAAGGAGGCCAAAGTATTGGAGCTTCAGCTACAACATCAGTCCTTCCAATGAATATTCAGGATTGATTTCCTTTAGGATGGACTGGTTGGATCTCCTTGCAGTCCAAGGGACTCTTTAAGAGTCTTCTCCAACATCACAGTTCAAAAGCATCAATTCTTTGGTAATCAGTTTTCTTTGTAGTCCAACTCTCGCATCCATACATGGAAAAATCATAGCTTTGACTAGACGGACCTTTGTTGGCAAAGTAATGTCTCTGCTTTTTAATATGCTGTCTAGGTGTGTATAGCTTTTCTTCCAAGGAGCAATTGTCTTTTAATTTCATGGCTGCAGTCACCATCAGCAGTGATTTTGGAGCCCCCAAATTAAGTCTCTCACTGTCTCCATTGTTTCCCCATCAATTTGCTATGAAGTGATGGGACCAGATGCCATGGTCTTAGTTTTCTGAATGTTGAATTTTAAGCCAAGTTTTTCACTCTCCTCTTTCACTTTCATCAAGAAGCTCTTTGGTTCTTTGCTTTCTGCCATAAGTGTGATGTCATCTGCATATCTGAGGTTATTGATATTTCTCCCAGCCATCTTGACTCCAGCTTGTGCTTCATCCAGTCCAGCATTTCTCATGATATACTCTGCATAAAAGTTAAATAAGCAAGGTGACAATATACAGCCTTGACATACTCCTTTTTCTATTTGGAACCAGTCTGTTGTTCCATGTCCAGTTTTGTTTCTTCCTGACCTGCATACAGGTTTCTCAAGAGGCAGGTCAGGTGGTCAAGTATTCCCATCTCTTGAAAAATTTTCCACAGTTTGCAGTCATCCACACAGTCAAAGGCTTTGGCATAGTCAGCAAAGCAGAAGTAGATGTTCTTCTGGAACTCTCTTGCTTTTTTGATGATCCAGTGGATGTTGGCAATTTGATCTCTAGTTTCTCTGCCTTTTCTAAATCCAGCTTGAACATCTGGAAGTTCACGGTTCATGTACTGTTGAAACCTGGCTTGGAGAATTTTGAGCATTACTTTGCTAGCATGTGAGATGAGTGCAATTGTGCGATAGATTGAGCATTCTTTGGCATTGCCTTTCTTTGGGATTGGAATGAAAACTGACCTTTTCCAGTCTGTGGCCACTGCTGAGTTTTCCAAATTTGCTGACATATTGAGCGGAGCACTTTCACAGCATCACCTTTTAGGACTTGAAATAGATCAGCTGGAATTCCATCACCTCCACTAGCTTTGTTCGTTGTAATGCTTCCTAAGGCCCACTTGACTTCGCATTCCAGGATGTCTGGCTCTAGGTGAGTGATCACACCATCGTGGTTATCTGGGTCATGAAGATATTTTTTGTATAGTTCTTCTGTGTATTCTTGCCACCTCTTCCTAATTTCTTCTGCTTCTGTTAGGTCATACCATTTCTGTCCTTTATTGTGCCCATCTTTGCAAAGATGGCTTTGCAAAGTGGCTTCAGGAAAATCAAATCATCTCTTCCACAAACCCCCCCCAATTAAATTCCCGTATCAAACTAAAAGGTATCAAAAATGGTGGCAATATTTCAGCTAACATTAAAAAAAAAATTATCACACCACAATCAGACGTTTTCATAATAAGCTGCCCTCATTCCTAAGTAAATTTGATATGAACAATACTGGATAGACAGAATAGATGAAGCAACAAAGTCATTTTACATAATAAGTGTTTCCCAAAGCTTGTCCATGGTACACAGATAATCACACACTATTTTAATGGTACACTGGGATAAAGGAACACTTTCAATGATGAATTGCCTGGAAGCTCTTATGCCTCAGGCCCATTTGAGACCAATATCTTGGCATACCTGTTAATTCATTCACACTCATCATTTGTGAAGCTCTTATCTAAGAATTTGATTGTGAAGTATTTAATTCATACCCTAGAAACAACTAAGGTGTTTTACCTAACCCCTCCCCCACTCAACACTTTCAATGAGAAAAGGGTATGTAGCTCGATGACACAATTTGAGGTGGCTGTTGGGATTTTTTTTTTTTTTTTACTGATGCAATTGCACTGTAAATTTTCAAGTGAGATGGTCAGAAAAATCATTGAGAAATTCTTAGCAAGAGTTTACCTGTGCAATCTTTTTGTTTTAAAAACAAAAAAAAGCAAGGCACAGAGGTCACACATTAGTGTTTTTGTGGAGGGAACTTATGAAACTAGATGAAGGCAAGATTTCTTAGCTTTCAGTCTCGGGCACTTTGCACAACATTAGTGGTTTCTGACTGGCAGCATCAGCATCATGTGAGAACTTGTTAGAAATGCTACTTCTCAGGCACCACCCCAGACTGAATGAATCGGAAACTCTAGGGGTGACACCCTATAAGCTGTGTTTTAACAAACTCTCCAAATGGTCCTGATGCACATTAAGGTTTGAGAACCACTGCACCCCCATGGGGCTGTCACTGAAGGCTAGAGAGGCTGATTTTGGAGCAAGACTGGCCCTACGCAGTAAGAAGCTAACCACCAAGCTGGACCATTAGTGGGAGGAATAAGGTCTCACTCTGACAGTGCAGATGGACTTTTGGGTTAAATAGTAGAAGAAGCAGACGGTTAGCAGTATAAGGGAGATTCCAAATTCAGGATCTAAGTGGGCACTCCAATTCTCTAAGTATGACTGGGCTTTTTACGGCCTAGGCCTTACTTCCATCTTAACTTCAATAAGTTTCAACTCCGTGGATTTGGGAACTTTAAGCGTATGTTGAAAAGTTTATGATGAAAACCAGTAGCAGAAAAAAAATGTCACTTTTCAAAATTGACCTTTGTTGCTTCCTGTATTAAACATAATTATTTTAGAAATGAAAAACCTCTCTAAATGTACTTTATATAACATGCGGAAGATTAAGGGGAAGAGAAGAAAAAAAAATCTCGAGATAGATAAGTCTGAGTCTGCCTATTTTACATTATTACTGTTAAATTCCTTTGTTCTGAAAACCACTCAAGTTTCTTTTCCATGTGACTCACAAGCAAATTTCTGTTCCTTAGATGTGGGTCCTGCATTGAGTGGATCAAGGATATCAAATAACCAAAATATGAAAAATAAAACAAGCACAGCTTATATTTTAGTTTAAGAATAAGGAACAAAACAAGTAGAAAATCCCCTTTCATAATTGAGAAACTCATGTTAAGCTTAGCAATATTAGTAGTATTAAAGTACTTTTATGTTATGTCCTCAGGATATCCATGAATAATAAAAGCTACAACCGACACTGTTGCGATTAGTTAAATGTGGCTCATACAAAGATCTTATAAACTGCTTCTAAAAGCTATACTATGTTTCACTCATTTCCTTTTATCCCCCTCTATCCTTTTTAAAGAAGTGGACTCAAATTTTTGGATTGTGATTGTGTGTGAATGCGTGCTCAGCCTTCCAGGCTTCTCTGTCCATGGAATTTTCCAGGCAAGAATACTAGAGTGGGTTTCCAAGCCCTTCTCCAGGGGATCTTCCCTGTCCAGGTATAGAACCTGTGTTTCCAGCATCTCTTGCATTGGCAGGCAAATTCTTTATCACTGAGCCGCCTGGGAAGCCCTGAAACCATAAGATAATTATCACCGTTATAGATTCAATTTTTTGTCAGATAGTCTTCCATTTGCCACCCATAACTAAGCCATTTCTGTATTAGAGATTGTAGGTACAAAGAAAGTAAGAATTTTGTTAAGAGATACTGTGAAATAAAATTAAGATCTTACAGTAAAAAGTTTGCTGTTATTTAACACTGTTTCTTCTGGTCTTTGTGTCTTTCCTTTGCAAAGTGTACTTTATTTTTAGGTGTGCAGGTATAATTAGAACTCAGTGTTTTAAACTTCCAAAATTGTAAAAAAGAATGCCACTTATGTACTTAAGTCTTCAGGGCTAACATGATAATACAGAGCTCAAATCTCTTACAAAGCTTGCCTGAACACAAAACCATGATGCTTCAGGCATCTACCAGGGTGGTACTGGCATGTTTGGTGAGATAGTTCTCAAGACTTTTTTTTGAACACAAGCAGTCTTTCAAATGTATCAGCAAACTCCACATCCATAAAATTGTTCATGAAAAGTAGAGAATGTCATGAAGTATACTGAAAAGTAATCTGTGCTGATATAAGAAAGGTATTGACTTGTTATTTTCTACTCTGAAGTGTAAAGTTAGAGAGAAATTGAGAAAAGGAGATGTTTGTTTAATAAAATAATTACCATTTTGAGAACTGATCCAGCTTTCATGGGTAAAATTTTAATTGTGTGAACATAATAAAATGTTGAAAATATTTAATTCTCTATTGCACAGCAGTGAACACTATAGAACTTAATCTCTCTTCTCTAATGAATACTCATTATGAGAGGCTAGGTTTCTAGTTTTCTGAGACACTTGCTTAATGACTAGTAATTTAAACTGACTGCTACAACTGAATTGTAACTTCCCTACGAAAGGCCTAGAAGCAAGTTATGTGGTTATGACCAGACAGTGTTAAAGAAAATTACATTTTTAATAATTCCTCTTCCATCACAACATTTTTCCAAGTCTCGGCTACAAAGTTACTCCTAAATACACTTTTTGAGAACAATCAGACTGTTTTCCTCATGGTCTGTGGACTCCTTCACTTATATTATTCTGTTATTCTTCATTTTTATACTTGTCCTTCCTCTTCCTCAGTATTGCTGCAGGCACTCTGAAAAATTATCAAATACCTAATTAATGATTCTAAAGATCTTTATCTCATTTATATTATCTCAAGGAAAACTGAAAAAGAAAGGGGAGTTCATATCTGTGGTGAATCTATTGTGTCAAATACAGAGAAGTGGAGTTTTTACATATAGTCCTTGTGAATGCTATAATCTTAAGAGGTATCTGTTATGGTACCCCTTTTGCAGAGGAGGAAACTGAGGTCCACAGAGACTTAGTAATACATATGGGGACAAAATGGTATTTCAACCTAGTTGTGTGTAACTCTGTATCTCATGTTCTTTGGTAATCTAAGTAAAATATTGCCCAAGGAATTTTTACTAAGGTTAATTATAATTGTTTGCTGTATTTGCTCAGTCATTCAGTCGTGTCTGACTCTTTGTAGCCCCATGGACTAGCCTGCCAGGCTCCTCTATCCATGGGATTTCCCAGGCAAGAATATTGGAGTGAGTTGCCATTTCATCCTCCAGAAGATCTATCCAACCCAGATATCAAACCCACATTCCCATGTCTCCTGCACTGGCAGGTGGATTCTTTACCACTGTGCCGCCTGGGAAGCCCAATTATCAGTTCAATTCAGTCGCTCAGTCGTGTCCTACTCTTTGTGACCCCACGAACTGCAGCACACCAGGCCTCTCTGTCCATTACCAACTCCCGGAGTCTACCCAAACCCATGTCCATCGAGTCAGTGATGCCATCCAACCATCTCATCCTCTGTCGTCCCCTTCTCCTCCTGCCCCCAATTCTACCCAGCATTAGGGTCTTTTCCAATGAGTCAACTCTTTGCATGAGGTGGCCAAAGTATTGGAGTTTCAGCTTCAACATCAGACATTCCAATGAACTCCCAGGATTGATCTCCTTTAGGATGGATTGATTGGATCTCCTTGCAGTCCGAGGGACTCTTAAGAGTCTTCTCCAACACCACAGTTCAAAAGCATCAATTCTGCAGCGCTCAGCTTTCTTCACCGTCCAACTCTCACATCCATACGTGACCACTGGAAAAACCATAGCCTTGACTAGACGGACTTTTGTTGGCAAAGTAATGTCTCTGCTTTTAAATATGCTATCTAGGTTGGTCATAACCTTCCTTCCAAGGAGTAAGCGTCTTTTAATTTCATGGCTGCAATCAGCATCAGCAGTGATTTTGGAGCCCCCAAAAATAAAGTCTGACACTGTTTCCACTCTTTCCCCATCTATTTCCCATAAAGTGATGGGACCAGATGCCATGATCTTAGTTTTCTGAACGTTGAGCTTTAAGCCAACTTTTTCACTCTCCTCTTTCACCTTCATCAAGAGGCTCTTTAGTTCTTCCTCACTTTCTGCCATAAGGGTGGTGTCATCTGCATATCTGAGGTTATTGATATTTCTCCCGGCAATCTTGATTCCAGCTTGTGTTTCTTCCAGACCAGCATTTCTCATGATGTACTCTGCATAGAAGTTAAATAAGCAGGGTGACAATATACAACCTTGACGTACTCCTTTTCCTATTTGGAACCAGTCTGTTGTTCCATGTCCGGTTCTAACTGTTGCTTCCTGATCTGCACACAGGTTTCTCAAGAGACAGGTCAGATGGTCTGGTATTCCCATCTCTTTCAGAATTTTCCAGTTTATTGTCATCCACACAAAGGCTTTGGCATAGTCAATAAAGCAGAAATAGATGTTTTTCTGGAACTCTCTTGCTTTTTCGATGATCCAGCGGATGTTGGCAATTTGATCCCTGGTTCCTCTGCCTTTTCTAAAACCAGCTTGAACATCTGGAAGTTCACGGTTCACGTATTGCTGAAGCCTGCCCAATTATAATTATACCTTTATATAAAAATATCTTTAATGAATAATATTTTCAAAGCCCTATTGCATATATCATCCTGTTTTAAGGCAGCTGGTAGAATGGGTGACTTGGGGGGTTGAGGAACAGCAATAACATACATGAAGTATAATATAATGTAAGACAAGTGCTCAGTAGCTATTATTATTATTATTATTATTATTATTACTACTACTGATCCTTCTAGCAAGCTCAGACTTAGAAGTTAGGTAGTAGAGCTATTATCATGCCCTCTTGATCGGCTTTTCCTACAAAGATGAAGCCTATTCACATTATTTTCCACAAGCAAGAATTACTTTAAAGATTTTATTTACAAGGCATTTACTTAGAGGAATCTCAAAACCCCATATTCAACTTCAGATTGTTTGCAATGAGGCAGGAAGGGAATGGAAGGGAAGTAGGTGTGAGACAGGCTTACAATCTTTCCCAGGTGAGTCAGAATTAGAATTTTGCATTCCTTCTCCAAAATGAGTCTCCTTTCCACTGCACCAAAATGATACCTGAGGATTTTTTTCTCCTGTCATCATTCTCTTCTTACAAAGGGTAATAAAATAGTGAGCCTTTCCTTCAGTTTCTTGCTTGCACAGGGAGGGAGAGCCCCCTGAAGCGGTGCAGACCATGCTTGTTTACTGCAGCGAGAGTCGTTATCATGACGCAGAGGATGGTTCCGGTTTGATTTCTGTGGCTGCATTCCTGCTCTCCGGATAGTAGGCAGAGAACTGCAAGAAAAGTGCTTGGTATCAGTGACTCACAGCAAGACAGGAAATCTCGAGAGGATCCACCCTTCCTTCCTGCCCTCCAGACCAGCTGAGTTGCAGACCACAGGCCACAAGGAGCCTAGAATCTTGGTGAACAGGGCTGAAGCCCTAGACTGAGTCAGAGCCACTGCATGGATGAACTGGATGAACATGTCGAGACTGAGCTGTGGGGAAAGCCCACACTCTTCATCCTAGAGAGCACTGTTTCTGTTGAGATTTCTCTCTTCACTTTAGCCCAGTATCTGCCTGGTATATTCTAGCCTATGCATTGTTCTTAAACAATGGGCTTGACACAGTTAATTGAGTGTGCCTATTTACACCATGACTAAAAAGCATGCAAGAAGTGTTATCAATCATCATTACCAAGCAATGTCTTCACAATGCGAAATGGCAGTGTCTCTCTCTCTCCAGCAAAATGTAAATACATCTTCAGTAGTTTTGAACCTAGTGTAGAATTGCTTCAATTAAGTTATATCATGTTTCTCTTCATGAGAGCAGCAAATGATTATAATGATGATAAAGGCTAACAATTATGATGCTAAGAACTGCCCTAAAGTGAAGTTGCTCAGTCACGTCCGACTCTTTGTGACCCCATGGGCTGTAGCCGACTAGACTCCTCTGTCCATGGAATTTTCCAGGCAAGAATACTGTAGTGGGTTGCCATTTTCTTCTCCAGGGTTCTTCCAGACCCAGAGATCGAACCCGGGTCTCCTGCATTGCAGGCAGCCGCTTTACCATCTGAGCCACCAGGGAAGCCAGGAAAGAACTGCCCTAAGCACTTCATATATTTTAAGTCTTTTAAGTCTTACAAACAGGCTTCTCTGGTGGCTCAGTGGTAAAGAATCCATCTGCCAATGCAGGAGACATGAGGACTTCAGTTCAACCCCTGGGTTGGGAAGATCTCCTGGAGAAGGAAATGACAATTCATTCCAATATTCTTGCCTGGGAAATCCCATGGACAAAGGAGCCTGGTGGACTATAGTCCACAGGGTTGCAAAGAGTCAGAGATGATTTAGTGATTAAAAACAAACAAAAAACAACAAAGTCTTACAAATACTCTTTGAGATAAGCATTATTATTGTTCCCCCTTTTCAGATAAAGAAGTTATCAAAGTAAATGAAAGCCTTTTAACTGTCTCCCCAAATTGTTTTTAAACCTCACAAACAATAAAGCTCAAACAAAAAATACACATGAAGCTGCTGCTTACTGTGATTTAAGAGTCAAATGAATAAATGACACAAAATGGTTTTATACACATTTCTCACATCTGGCCCAGTTCAGTAGTACATTTCCAATTCAAGTCAAAACTCTGAAAGGAATCACTGCAACAGACCAACTTTGTCAGTATCTTCTGTCAAGGCCCTTTCCCTCTCTTCCTGCAGGGCAGCAATGTCAGAAAGTGAGAGATGTCTGCATTCCTGTGAGTTATTAAATATAAACTTTCAGTTCTCACCTCCTTTCATTTTCCTGCTCTCGCCAAGCTCAACTCACACCCTGTGTTCCAGCCATGCCAAAATACTTTTAGTGCACTTGGTTCTTGTCATGTGTCTTTGAATAAGGTGTTATTTTCTCTGAAAAGTCATCTCCCCCTCTATTCCATCCAGAGAGTGCCTGCAGCATTCCGAATTCTATCCATCTGTTCATACACTCAAACAGTATTTATTTCTCTATTATTTATTTTTGGCTGTGCTGGGTCTTCACTGTTGCATGGGTTTTTCTCTAGTTGTGGCAAGCAGTAGCTATTCTCTAGTTGTGGTGCATGGGCTTCTCATTGCAGTGGCTTCTCTTGTGAAGCACAGACTTTAGAGCACACGAGCTTCAGTAGTTGCAACACATAGGCTCAGTAGTTGTGGCTCCCAGGCTCTAGAGCACAGGTTCAAAAGTTTTGGTGCATGGGCTTGGTTGCTCTGCAGCATGCGGGATCTTCCCAGATCAGGGATGGAACCTGTGTCTCTCCTGCATTGGCAGGTGGATTCTTTACCACCACCAGGGAAGCCCCTCAGAGAGTATTTGAAAGTGAAAGTCGCTCAGTCACGTCTGACTCTTTGTGACTCCATGGACTATACAGTCCATGGAATTCTCCAGGCCAGAATACTGGAGTGGGTAGCCATTCCCTTCTCCAGGGGAATCTCCCCAATCCAGGGATCTAACTTAGGTCTCCTACATTGCAGGCAGATTCTTTACCAGCTGAGCCACAAATTGAACACTTATTATGAGGCAGATAGGAGGTGGGAGAGGGAACAAGGTCACTGTTTTGATGAAATTTTCATTTTACTGCAGACAGAAAATGTTAAGAAAGAAAAAAAGGATGGATGAGGTAAGGAAGGAAGGAAGGAAAAAGAGGAGGGAGATAAAGAAGAAAGAGGAGCAGGCAGTACTAACTCATTATGGTTAGTGTTAGATGGGTCATATGACACTGAGTGACATTGAGTGTCAGGAATCTGGTCACTTAAGCTGAGCTCTGAATGACAAGAGGGAGCCAGTCATGCAGAGCCCACTAATTCAAAGGCTCTAAGCTCGAGAGCAAGCCTGGTTCTCAAGAACTGAAAGGAGCCAACATGGCTGAGGAGCTGCCAGAGAACAAGGCAGCTGCCAGACCCCACTGACTTTGTAAGGTCTGTAAGAAGTTTAAATTGAAAATCTGAAGCCGAGGATTGATAGAATCTAATATATTTTAATAAATTCCTCTGGCTGTTGAGTGCACCATTGGGCTTTAGGGAGTCAGGTATAGTAGCAGGCAGATCAGTTAGGATACAGGTGCAAGGGGCATCAAGGTGATTCTTTTTTTCTGTGCTCACACATTTTGCAAAGACTCAATATTAACATTACACATTCTTTAAAAACAGATATAGGTTTTTTCCTCTTCTACTAGATAATCAGATCTTTGAAATCGGGAATGAATCATCATTCCACAATAAACATTCCCTGGCATAAATAAAGTAATGGAAGAATGAATGAATAAAATAAGCTCCCTGCCCTCAGAAAGCTTAAAGTCTCTGACACAGACATCCATTCAGGCAACCAGAGTGCAGAGTAGGTCATTTACATTGTGAAAGAGATAAAAAGCATTATATGTGAGGACAAGGGGAGGAGAAAGCGGATTATCTGACTGTGTGATACTGAATCAGAACATCAGGGTCTGTCGTTCCTTTTTTTTTTTTTTAAACACAGTGGGCTGTTAAAACAAAGTGGCAGGAGTCTGAAAGAGAAACAATTGGGTCTATATCCCCTTTTGATGTGCCACGGGTTTAGATAAGGGCTGAATTTAGACTCGGAATTCTGGGTCAACATGCAACTCAATAAATCTGTTGAGAAATGATTTCTCTCTGCTAGACTATTTCAAAAAAAAAGTAAACACGAGTGTCAGATTACTTTTGGATTGTCCAAATTACAGCAAAACCCTGACATTTAGCTGAAGTGTTCATGTTCTAAATGTTCCTCCTGGAGTTATACCATGATCAGCCATGAAGAAGAGTCAAGTGTGTTTCTAGTGTATTCCTTTCCTCCGTTTTAAAAAAACTTTTTAAAGCCATTATTAAAAAAAAAAATTTGGCCATGCCATGTGGCATTTGGGATCTTAGCTTCCCAACCAGGAATCGAACCTCTTCCCCTATATTGGAAGCCCAGCGTTTTAACCACTGGATTGCCAGGTAAGTCCCTCCTTCTGCCTTTTTTGTAGTTCACTCTCCCCAGGGGGCTCCTTTATCTCCACCAAAGCATTCAGAGCCTTCAAGTTGCACAACTATATGCCTTTTCCCTTTCGCCCCTTTCCCTTTCTGTTTCACTCCCCCTTTCCCAATCTACCTCAACTATCCATCTATCTATTCATCATCAGTTAGTTTTTGCCCTCTAACAAAACACCACAAAATTTGACTTAAACCATTTATAAGGTCTCACAATCCAGTATTCTGGCCTGGAGAATTCCATGGACAGAGGAGCCTGGCAGGCTACAGTCCATGGAGTCACAAAGAGTTGGACAGGACTGAGCGACTTTCACTTCACTTCAGTTCTATGAGTGATCTGTCTAGCTCTTCTGCATTAGGCCAGCTCATCTGGGGCTGAATGCCCTAAAATAGCTCCCTCTCATGTGTGGGGCAACAGCCAGATCACCTGGGATGCTTAAGGCCCTTCTTCATGTGGTCTCTCATCTTCAAGAATGTCTGTCCACATGATGACAAAAAGGTCCCAGTAACAAGAGAAGGAAAATCTATTTGAAACACGTTTAAAGCCCCTGCACCACATCTTCTAATGTCCCATTAGCCAAAGAAAATTAGCTGTCCAAGCCCAGGTTCGAAGAATAGAGAAATAAACTCAACTTTTTGATGTGAGTCACAGCAAAAATTCCATTGTAAAGGGATATGCATACGGGGATATATAAGTAACTTGTGAGCACGTTGTGATCCATCACACTATCATTTTGGAGAAACACCTTAAATTTAATTCACACTGCAGCAATACTGAGAAATTCCAGATGTACAAGCTGGGTTAAGAAAAAGCAGAGGAACCAGAGATCAAATTGCCAACAGTGGCTGGATCATAGAGAAAGCAAATCATGTTTGACAAATGGAAGGGAGTGTGTATCAATGACTTGACCTTACCAAATACCTGATACATTGCTGCTCAATAATTTGCTCAATAAATACTGGGTGAATTAGTTAATTTATGTGTACATGAGTGTAAGTGTATATGTGAGCCTAACAGTGTATCAAGACAGAAGGAGGAATTTGGGCATGTAAAAAAATCAGCTCTATTCCAAATACACCCCCCCCAACCCCCTGCCTGCCATGGAGTCAAGAGACAACAGCAGCATGCAACTGACATGGGCTTAAAAGCCTGCTGAACATACTACCTGTATAACCTTGAGCAAAATTAATAACCTCTCTAAACCTTAGTGCCCTCATCTATAAAATGGGCATAATAATGCCTTTGCTACAGGGTCATTATAAAAAATTAAATAGAATGATAAATATGAAATACCTAAACCAACACATGACACATAAGAGATATTTAGTAATTAGCAGGGAGCAGAAGCCAAGTCTAGCTTCCCACACAAATGCCATTCTTTACTCCTTCCTTCCCTCAGCCCTAGTGCCACTTTCCCTTGGTGGTATGCCTTCTTCCACCTGCCTGCCTTTGATCAGCCCAATCAGAGAAATGAGAATGGCAGGAAGTGTGGAAATTCACCTTTCCCCACTTTAGGTCCTATCAGCAATATGTCATTCCAGCTGTGTCAGTAGCAAGTAATGGGAAAGAGTGACCACAGTTCGTCTTACCTCTAAACTGAGCCTCTGGCTACTCATTGTCTGCCATTTTGGTTCTGCAAAAACCTACAGCAGAAAACAACTACCTAGCCCCAGATTCGGCAGCAACATTTATGCATTCAGGAGGTATGGAGAGATTTCACTCAAAGTCTGTAGACAGAACACATGGCTCTCTTTTGCTACTTTCCCACCTCACATTTCACTGAAATACCTGTTAAAAAAAAGAAATAAATTCATAATAAATCCAAGCATAAGGGAATGAAAGACTTCTATATATTTCTCCAAGATATGCAGAGGATGGGATTATAGGATGTCTGGATTCAAATGTCAGCTCTGTCAGTCATAAGCTGTATGATTTTGAACAACTCTGTTTCCTTATATAAAATGTGAAAAATTACATTGGGTTGTTATGTGGGTTGGCCAAGTTATATGAAGCACTAGGATACTTCCTGGAACACAGTTCAATAAAAGTTAGGTTTCATTGTTATAAACAGAAGACAAAGAGTTTACAACTAAGAAATTACAGAGAAGAAAGCTGGAAGTTCAAAGCTTGGAACTGGCAAGAATTCCAGGGGAAAGTGAAAGAAAAATCAGGGGTATTAGTTTTATGTTTACAGAAAAAGCTTGAGAGTCCATCTTCACCCCATTCTTTACTCTCACACCTACATACAGGGGTGATGTGTCCCCCAATTAAACTAAAACCAGAGAAGTCTTCTCTAAAGAAGTTGAATAACTTGTCTGTGAAGGGCTAAGGCTCCTGTTGTGGATGCCTGATACGTTAAGTAGTATCTCTATTTTTATTGACTAAATAAATGATTTAACTTTAAAAGATCACAAAATGATACATGAGGGAAAAAAAAGGAATTCACAACCTAGGCAACTTTTCTGAAAGTTCACTATGTCAAAGATAAGAGCCTAAACATTTCTGAGAGAAGAAACAGGTTATCTACAAAGAAATGAGAATCAGACGGGTGTCAATTTCCTCCTCAGCAAAACTGGTTGGCAGAAGATAATGGAAAAATGCTTATAAGTTCTGAGTGGAAATTCCTTTTAAATTAGAATTATATACCTATCTAAATTATTTTTCAAGTTCAAAAGACATTTTTAGACATGCATGAGCTTAGAAAATTTTATCTCCAACGCATATTTTATGGAAAAAAATATTGGGGGATGTACAAGAGCAAAAAGAAAAAAACAATCCAAGAAAAGTAAGGTCATGGAAACCAAGAAACAAGTGAACATGACAGCCAACAAAAAAAAAAATCTATGAAAAATAATTAGATAAAAGTTGTTTAGCTGACTTAGAAAATCATGTTGAAATATTCCTGAAGGAAATATTAATAATAAACTGGATGATCTTTGACAAGATGATTGCATACTATAATTCTGCCCACAAGAAAAAAAAATCAGAATTTTCAAACAACAAGCATGATGTATAAAAAAATCATGGTCTAAACATAAAACAGACTAAACTGCATGGAGGAAGCAATTTGACCTTGATACCTTGAAATATTCTTCTTCAGCTAGTACAGGTTAATTAACACAAGGTTGTATTTCCTTCTTTATAGGTCTAATCATATTACTTTGTACCTTAAGTAATA
The DNA here is from genome assembly GCF_054371585.1 of Giraffa tippelskirchi. Classification (NCBI taxonomy): domain Eukaryota; kingdom Metazoa; phylum Chordata; class Mammalia; order Artiodactyla; family Giraffidae; genus Giraffa; species Giraffa tippelskirchi. The sequence goes on along the minus strand of NC_137276.1, from coordinate 123,200,769 downwards.
ATACTCACATTATATAATAGTAAGAAAGTTTTCTTAAAAAAATTTTTTTTTGACTCAACCTATTGGCAAAGTGTAGAATAATCAACCATTCAGAACACCTCAAGTGACAGAAACATTGATATTATAAAAAGTTGGAACATGTAAACAGGGCAGAGATGGAAGAAAGTACATGGGGCATTAATTTCCCCATTTTATATGATTGTGACCACAAATTTCTGAAGTTTACAGACCAAGAAAGAAATACTAGTATTACTAATAGATATAAAGGTCACCTCTCAGTATCTGTTTTGTTTCCTGAAAACCTAACTTGATGATATACACTCTGTCCCACAGAGGTTTGGCCATGAATGTCAAAACAATTAAAGGTACGGCAGTACTGGGGGAAATAAAAGTGTCTATCATCAAAGTGTGTGGCTTCTACAGAAGTTTGGCCATTTTCTTATGCATCCTAACTGCAAATCACCCAAGCATATTTAATATATCCACATACTTCCATCAGTTTCCATCTGTGTAGTTCTCATAGTTTCCATCCCATGTAGAAGGATAAGCCTTTAAAGTTGAAAAGGATATCAGAAACTCTTAAGCTTACCTTCCATTTTTCATAGGTGAGGAAACTGAGACCACACAAAGTCAACTGACCTGATAAAGTCCAACAGCAATTAAATGACAAATTAGTCCTAGAACTAAGTGTTGTTAAGTCCTTGGGCAATGTTTCATATAATTAGGGAGTGTCCATTGTATAAATAAATGCACATCCCTAACTTTAAAATGGTTTATTCCATTACTTGTATATAGTCATAACTATTTTATTACATAAAATTTAATTGTTTTGTTTTATATGCTAATATGATCTCAAGTAGATTTACAAATTCTATGTGAAGTTTCACGTCTCTTAGTTCCTCTTTGCTTTATTTTTTATATGAGGTGTGTTTTAAAAAATATTTATTATTTAATTGATTGCTCCAGGTCTTAGCTGCAGGCAGGTGGGATCTTTAGTTGATGTGAACTCTTAGTTGAGGCATGTGGGATTTAGTTCCCAACCAGGAATCAAACCCAGGTCCCCTGCATTGGGAGCAAGAAATCTTAGACACTGGATCACCAGGGAAGTCCCAGTTCCTCTTCACTTTTTCAGATGAACTAGGCTATAGTAAGCTTCCTATAAAAAAGAATTGGTTTATTGTTTCTCTTCTGTATTTTTTTAAGTCTCTATTTGAAGCCATTTCAAACTTACAGAAAAGTTGTTCAAAGAAAACCTGATTACTGTTTACCAATATTTAGCAAAATTTAACATTTTCTCTTCTCTAATCTACATATCCATCTGTCTATATCTATCATCAGTCTATTATACGTTACACATTTTAAAATATATGTATTTTTCTCATCCATGTGAGAGTAGGTTTCACACACCATACCCCTATATCCCTCCATACTTGAGTTACTTTCCTAAGAACAAGATTTTTCTTTTACATATTAATAGTGTAATTAACTACATCAAAGCCTTTGACTGTGTGGATCACAACAAACTGTGGAAAATTCAAGAGAATGGAATACCAGACCACCTGACCTGCCTCCTGAGAAATCTCTATGCAGGTCAAGAAGCAATAGTTAGAACTGGAAATGGAACAACAGACTGGTTCCAAATCGGGAAAGGAGTGCCGGAGTCCAGCTCCAGCTGGTCCAGGGTTCCCTCAGGATGAACGGCGTCGGCGATACGAATGAGAAGACACAGCGAGTCTCGGTGTTTCCAAGTGTCTTCTGACTTTATTGTTTTTAAGACAGCTTTTATATCTTTAGTTGTATTTTTTAAAGAATATAGGCACAGCAGATTATGACAAAGAAAGAATTCATTAACAGAAAGTTTTAAAGTAAAACCTGTTTTTCTAAGGGTTGATCAGCCAAAACACTTTTGTATCAGGCACAGCAGATTATGACAAAGAATGAATTTGTCAGCAGAAAGTTTTAAAGTAAAACCTGTTTTTCTATAATCTATCTTACGCCTTGAGCCCAACAAAAAGAAATGTGGTCCCATAAAGTCATGGTACAGCAAGCTGAAACAATGTAGTACAAAGGTCAGTTCTTAGCAAAAATCACCAGCTAAATTAACAATTGTCTTATTATTTGTATTAAGGCTAAACTTTTATTTTTATAAGTTTTTAACTATCATACTTTCATTACACAGGCTAAATACGTTAAGAGCAAAAACATAGTGAGTAAATATAGACTAAGTAACAGTTTCATAAAGCAATATTTCTTATATTTCCTAATAAGCCTTTTTCCTATGAAGAGCTCTGTACCTATCGGGGCTTTTGGATGTTAGGCTCTCAATGCTGTTTATTGTTAAGGAGTAGTCATGCACATTAGCTCCAAAGGCACAGGTATATTTATTAAGTAAACCAGTATGCCAGCAAGAAGAATTTAGATTAATATACTCCATATCCTAGACAATCCCATCAGGGTGCCACCGTTTTTTAGGGGCCTTGTCGATTGAGGTTTTAGATTGACCTATATTGGAAAAGAATCAGGAAAAGGCCTTTTACCTAAGTCATAGAAAATAAGAAGAGGTCTATTGTGGCAAACATCAGAAAGACAGACGTCATCTTTAAGGTGAGCGCTGAGGCAGCCTTCCGAGAATCCCTGAGGCCTGAGAAGCCGTACTCGATCAGTCCTTCTCCTCATGACACTGTCATGGGTGGGATCTCATGGGCTGCTCCCGGCAAAGGAGTACATCAAGGCTGTATTTTGTCACCTTGCTTATTTAACTTATAGGCAGAGTACATCATGCGAATTGCCGGGCTCGATGAAGCACAAGCTGTAATCAAGATGGCCGGGAGAAATATCAATAACCTCAGATATGCAGATGATGTCACCCTTATGGCAGAAAGTGAAGAAGAACTAAAGAGCATCTTGATGAACGTGAAAGAGGAGAGTGAAAGAGTTGGCTTAAAACTCAGCATTCAAAAAACTAAGATCATGCATCTGGTCCCATCCTTCATGGCAAATAGATGGGGAAATAATGAAAACAGTGAAAGACTTTATTTTTGGGGCTCCAAAATCACTGCAGATGGTGACTGCAGCCATGAAATTAAAAGAAATTGCTCCTTGGAAGAAAAGTTATGACCAGCCTAGACAGCATATTAAAAAGCAGAAACATTACTTTGCCAACAAAGGTCTGTCTAGTCAAGGCTATGGTTTTTCCAGTAGTCATGTATGGATGTGAGAGTTGGACTATAAAGAAAGCTGAGCGCTGAAGAATTGATGTTTTTGAACTGTGGTGTTGGAGAAGACTCTTGAGAGTCCCTTGGACTGCAAGGAGACCCAACCAGTCAATCCTAAAGGAAATCAGTCCTGAATATTCATTGGAAGAACTGATGCTGAAACTGAAACTCCAATACTTTGGCCACTTGATGCGAAGAGCTGACTCATTTGAAAAGACCCTGATGCTGGGAAAGATTGAAGGTGGGAGAAGGGAATGACAGAGGATGAAGTGGTTGGCTGGCATCACTGATTTGCTGGACGTGAGTTTGAGTAAGTTCCAGGAATTGGTGATGGACAAGGAAGCCTGGCATGCTGCAGTCCATAGGGTCACAAAGAGTGAGACATAACTGAACTGAACTGAGTATAAAATTAACAAACTTAGGAAACTTAACGTTGATATAACACTTTAAAATATATATTTCAACTTTACCAATTGTGCCAATAGTATCCTTTTCAGTTTTTTCCCCCTAATTCAGGGTATTGTCTAGGATGGCATACTACATTTTTTTTTTTTTTCATACTACATTTTGTTACCATGTCTCTTTAGTCTTATTTAATTTGGAACTGTTCCTCAGCCTTTGTCTTTCATACCATTGGTATTTCTGATGAGTACAGGCCAGTAATTTCACTGAATATACTGATTAAGACTCAGATTTCTCTGTTGTTTCTGGTGATTAAACTCAGACTACCCATTTTTGGTTTGATTGCTACATGACTGATGCTTCTTTCTCATGGTTTCACATTTGAAGGCACTGGATGTAACTTTGCCTCTTTTTGGTGAGGTTAATGTAAGTCTCCTTATTTAAGATGTCATCCCATTTCTCCACTGTAATTTTCCCTTTTAAAATTATTAACTAATTCATGAAGAGACAACTTAAAACTATGTAAATATCATGTTCCTAATCAAGTTTTCCTCCCTGAGGTTTAGCCTATTGATCATTCTAAGTTGAATCAATTTCAATGAGATGGTTGCAAAATGGTAATTTACATTTTATTTATTATCTATTCACCTTCTATATCTACCAGGCAATAAAGGACTGCTTTATTTAACTCCTTATTTATTAACAATTTGGACCCATGAATTCGCATTTAATTCACTTATTTATTAATGTACCTCTCTATTTTTTCTCTCTCTCATGCACAAATTGTCTTATATTTGGCCTGTGGGAACTCATTCAAGCTGGCTTCTATGTACTTTTGACATGTTCTCTTCATTTTTTTAGTACTGCCCTTTTTTGGGCATAAAATATATATCTCAGGCTGATGGTGAACCCTCACTGCTGCTGCCCCAATCAGCCATTCTCAAAGACTCCTCATTCCTTTTATCCGGGAATGGTAAATTGAGTTATGAAGTTGACATCATGGAGGTCAATCATGTCCTAAAACACACCTCCTAATTTAGTAAGAAACAGAATCAGAACTGAAAATACAGTAGATCTCATCCAGAATGGAAATACTTTATGCTTGATTTTTTTTTTTTTTCCAGGATTAGGTAGTAGATGTGAGAAATGAACCCATAGCAACAAAATGGGCTGAAGTGTGTGTAAAGGAAAGATTTTAATTACCACATGAAATTAGTCTGCAAAACAAATCAATTAAAAATCTAGTATTTTAAGTGAGTTAAAAATCATTATAATTCCAAATGAACATATAAGTTGTTTCTTGGAATTCTTCAAAAAAGCTCAGCTTGAAATAGTATACAAACTCAAAATATGTTTTTAAGCACACAATATGAAATACACAATATGAGAAAACTAGTTATGAAACAAAATTTAAAACCCTTCATGTTTGGCATAGAAAAAGTGCTAGCATTTTATGAATTGAATTAAGGAGATTTAACAAAAAAGTAGGCATTCATAAGAACTCAAATAAAAAAGATGTATATGAAACATATAAAATTATAAAAGCGTATGTAACAGAATGCCACAATGCCCTCTCTACCTGAATAGTGTACAGCCATTTTCCAATTCAAACTGCATTTCTTTTAAAATTTGACTATTTTTTTAAAGAGCTAGCTGAGAAAGCAAATACAGAAGAAAGACTTGGTATTATATCAAACATAGTATTACAAAGGCAGGCTGGAATGCATGTTGTTTTTTGCCCAAGAAAAGCAGGCCAGCCTAAACCAGAGTGTCCCCACAGTGGCCATTCATTGTGAAACCAGCTTGTGGCAATACCTCTTCTCCAGCCAAGAGGCAATTAAATATCTAAGAATATGGACAGTACTCCAATTGCTTCACAAGTGTTAAAACCAGCACCAGAGCACGTTGTAACTCACCAGATGTTGAAATTAAACATAGGAACTCACACTTCCGTGCGGCCATAAAACCTCTGTTTGGGTGGGATCCTGCACCATCCACACTTGTAGCCAACCTGAGATCAAACACTGATGTGGGGGACATACCTGGCTTCACCCTCTTACAAACACATCCTCACACAATTCTTTGGTTTATTTCAGATTCCCCAGGTTTCTCGGCTGCCACATTTGTAATAGTGAAAAAGAAATTTAGATCAAAAGAGACTTCAGGGCAAGACAAGAGTCCAGGAGAAGGACTGGACTAGAGTTTCCAGGCCCTGCTGTTTTCTTTCAAGTAATGAAATAAGTGAACATAAAAGAGGAGGCCAGTTAAAAACAGAAGGGAAGCTGGGCAAGAAACAGCAATAAGACATCAGCTAGGAAGGATCCATATTAGTTGTGCCAGACCTGCTGAGTCTTGTTCATTTTGAGGGAGGCTACCGCCTATTGGTGAGACTACAGAGATTTGGAAAGAAAATACACACACACACATTATATATATATATACACATATATGTACTCCTAGTGTTCTAGGAGATTACAGCATACTACAGTGGAAATATTTCAGGTTCCAATTGTAACTGATGGGCATATTCCTCAGACAAATGGCCTCAGCTGGAAGAGCTATTCATTAACTGGACTCACTTTAAGCAGCACCTCTCATCAGGCGTTCAACAGGAAATGCAGCCTTCCAGGAGGACTTGACTCAGCAGGAAGCAGCAGCTGGTGAGGAGAATTACCTGATTTACCTGCTCAAAAAAAAGTGGTAATGCTGGGAGCAGAGTGGATAAACTCCAATTACATTTTGAAACAGAATGAGAAGGAATTAACCCAGAGGAAAGTGGGACCAGGAGTTGTGGGGCTGGCTCTCTCCTCTCTGCCTGGTGATGTGGAGGAGGGAAGCCTTGCCACACTGGCTCCACCGCCTGCCACATTCCTAGGGAGGTGAATCAGCTGGCCTGAGGGGAAGTGGGAATGATTCAGGAGGGCAGAAAACCCTGCGCTGTGAGCCCTGCAATGTCTCTATCTTTCTGTAACCCAGCAGACGTAGAGTTCCGAGGGGTGTGAGGACTCCCCATGGGGTGGAAGGAAGGGAAGAGAGAGATCACATTGCCGGTCAAGTCATGACTTGGTGACTAAGCTTGGGAGCCTTCCACTTACTGTTCGACTTGAGCTTCCTAGGAAAGAAGAGAATGGGTTTGCATTGCCCCATCACTGAGACTGTGTAACTTGTCTCAGTGTCCCTCCGTTTGTTCCTGCCTCTAATTACATTTATGGCAGATCCTTGTGGAGGATGGCTCACATCACGATTTTTTATATACTGTAATATGTTTACACAATAAAGAACTCTGTCCCTCACACACTCATAGACCATCCTCTCATTATCTCCCTCTCCCCACCCCCTTCTTCCCTTCCACTCTATAAGAAAGAGATGAGTAAGCAAGTTATAGAAAGTGTTCCTTTTATCAGACAACTTGCAGAGTATTACCGAAGGAAAGCTGTTTCAGTCCATTTCCTATATTTTTTATAGCGACAGCATAATTATCATTGATGTTCATAATGGAGGTCTGCACAATTGGAAATTCTACATCCTGAAGGACTAAATTATATTCATTATATAGATGGATTGCTATTCCTTTTATTGCATTCAGATTTTCAACAATCCATATGTAGCATATTTGGCAGTGGTGATAATAAAGTAGAAAACCCCATTCCTCCTCATTCTTCATGGATGCTTCCTGAATCAGATACTGACAGGAACAGGGGAGAACAATAATGGCCTGGGATTCCTTTGGGAAGGTTGTTTTTTACAAACAGGATGAGTGCAGAGTAGATTGGCTGAAAAGCAAAGGCAAAATTCTCATTCTGGATTTGAATTTTTTATTGTAAAAGAAATCTAAAGAATAATCATTTTGAAAATACTATTACAAGAATCAATATTCTCTATAAAAATAAACTTCAATTGTTTTCTGCCATGGATCATTTTTGTATACATTCTGTTGAGATTGGGACAAGTTGAGGAATGAATTGTGACATTTAAAAATAGATGAGTTAACAAGGGTGTCCTCAAATACATTTTTCGTTTTTTAAGTATAGTTGATTTAAAATGTTGTATTAATTTCTGCTATACAGCATAGTGATTCAGTTTTACACACACACACACACACACACACACACACACACATATTCTTTGTATATTGTTTTCCATTATGGTTTATCACAGGATATTGAATATAGTTCCCTGTGCTATACAGTAGGACCTTGTTGTTCATCCATCCTATATGTATTTGTTTGCATCTGCTAACCCCAGACTCCATCCCATCCCTCCCTGCCCACCCTCCCTCTTAGCAACCGCAAGTCTGTTCTCTTACGTCTGTGAGTCTATTTCTGTTTCACAAATAGGTTGATGTGTGTCACAGTTGTTTTTTTGTTTTTTTTTTAATATTTATCTATCTATTTGGCTGTGCTGGGCCTTGGCTGTGGCATGCAGGATCTTTAGTTGCAACATGTGAACTCTTAGTTGCATCATATAGGATCTAGCTCCCTCATCGGGGATTGAACCCAGGTCCACTGCATTGGGAACACCAAGTCTTGGCCACTGAACCACCTGGGAAGTCCTGTGTCATATTGTAGATTACACATATAAATGGGCTGCAGTCCATGGGGTTACAAAGAGTTAGACATGACTGAGCGACTGAACTGAACTTAAATGATATCATACGATATTTGTCTTTCTCTTTCTGCCTTATTTTACTTAGTATAATAATCTCTAAGTCTATCCATGTTGTTACACATGGCATTATTTCATTCTTTTTTTTTTATGGCCAAGTAGGATTCCATGTATATATGTACCACATCTTCATCTGTTCACCAGTCGATGGGTATTTAGTTGTTTCCATGTCTTGCCTACAGAATATTCTTTTAAAGGGAAGTAAAAAGAAGAATAAGATTGCCTGGTTTGATTGCTTGATCTGGACGATAGATGAAAACTGGATTTAATTATAAAGATAGGTACTGGCATTGGAAAGTAATGACATTTTAACACTAAGCCTAATACAGAGTTAAGTACTTGACATTTCTTAAAATACACTGAGCTACCAGTTGCATGAAAATTTTCAGAGACCCTCCAGTGAAAGTGTTAGTTGCTCAGTCGTGTCTGACTCTTTGTGACCCCATAGACTGTAGCCCGCCAGGCTCCTCTGTCCAGGGAGTTTTCCAGGCAAGAATACTGGAGTGGGCTGCCATTTCCTTCTCTAGGGGATTTTCCCAACCCAGATCAAACCCAGGTCTCCTGTACTGCAGGCAGATTCTTTATCATCTGAGCCACCAGGGAAGCAGAGATCCTCCAAGAAAATTTTAAATTACAAAATCGGTACAATATGGAATAATTCAAATTTTAACCTCTTCTGTGAATCTTGTGTATCTATAGGCACTTAGTACCAAAAAGACCTTAAGCTATTCTGGTGTTTAGTATGTGAAAAAGCACAAGCTTTTGCTGATCAAATCAAGCAAACCTTACCATGGTAGAAGCAAATTTAGAATTTTAGAGGTGAATATCTAATTGTTTAAACGTCAAGGCAAGATCCCCTTTCTTACAGTTTACTATTACTAGAAAAATTCATACGTGACATTTAAAATCGGACAGTAGCATTTAAAAGAATGGTACAAATGCTAGTTGAAGGGACTAGATTCACAGCTCATATTCTTATGGTCCTGAAAAGTCTTCATAAACTTTCAAAGCAAAGTTCTCAAGTCCAACATACTAACAGCCACAGAGTTCCCCCAGAGCAAAATTTTCACACATCCCTGGGAGAGTTGGTGAGTCTCAGTCTTTGAAGTGAGATGCCTGGAGTTAATAACCAGACTGGCTGATTGCGGCCTGCCTCTCTTCCCTTTTGCACCCAGGTGAAAGGAGGAGCTGACACCACTTGTGTAGACAGCAATTTTGTGCTAAAAGCTAGGGATCAAACAAGTGAAGTCTCACAGCCGCTTTCTATTACTTTCTGTTTTCTTCCTATGGAGAGAAAATCTAGACTTCAACATAAGCTTAGAAATGATTGAAAATTGAATTCAGCTCTCAAGATGAATAGGATTAAATATTAGGCAATTTAATAATCCATTAATAAAATAGTTCAATAAATAGTATTATAATGATTTGAAGAAATTATAAATATGATTCTATTATTTGTTACTGTTTATAAGATCATGTCTTAAAATTGCCCAAAATTTCATTCTGAATTTTCTATTAACCTTCATTTTGCCTCATTAATGCTAAAGACTGATTTTCAAAGTATGGATTTAATATAGCCAGCTCACAAATATTTGTCCTAAAAGGAATCAGGTAGAAATATAATATTAAATTTCAGGTCCTAATTTTGTTTAAAAAATGTCTGTGTTAAAGTAGTTATAACACTGAGAACTATGACTGTGTTTTTTTTTTTTTAATTTGTTTGCTTTCTCTTGTGTTTTCTAATTTTTATACATTTATAATTTTTACAATCAGACAAAAATACATTAAGGCTGAGCCAAACCCTGAAAAGAGGCTTTTGCCTGCCCACCAGCACACCCAGATATGCCCATGCAGTAAAAGAGAAGAGGTGGAATATATTCATTATACAACTAGTATTTATTGAGAGCCTACTATACATCAGATGCCATGGTATGTCCTGGATAGTTATGGAGCCTCCATAATCTCTTGAGCCCATCTCCCCTTTCTAAAACAATCTTACTCCATATCTTTTCCCCATCAGAAGAGAAACAACATGGATAACCATTAGCTGGACCCAAATTTCAAATCCATGAAAGCAGTATCAAAATTTAACATAAGACTTCAAACTGAACTGAATCCTGAATTAAAACCAGGGTAAAGCAAAGTAAAATTAATCTAAACTAAGTATATATCCATAATTGCTGTATATGTTTATTTTTTGGTTGAGCTGGGATTTAGGGCACAAAGGATTTTTTTTTTTTTTTTTTAGTTGCAGCATGCAGAATCTTTAGTTGTGACATGTGGGATCTATTTCCCTGACCAAGGATTGAACCCAGGCCCCCTGCATTGGGATCTCAGAGTCTTAGCTACTGGATCATCAGGGAAGTCCCTGTTTATTAGTTTTTATTATTTAATAAAGAACAAAAGAAAGGGGAATCCTCGATATTAAGTACCAACTTTTCACTAGGCATTAAGCATTGTACTTTATAAGATACCTATAATTTAATCAACACAATAATTATATATCAGTCCTTATTTTTCAAATGGAGAAACTTACCCATATCACCAAGCTTAAGAAAGCAGAGCTAGAATTATAATCTACTTGTTCTAATTTCAAAGACAAACAATCTATCAATTTCTTACAACTACTAAAAAGGGAAGTAGGAGGGGCTTGAGCTGAAGTACCAAATACTGTATAAATACAACTGATAATTAAGTAAAAGTTTCTTTTAAAAACATTTTTCCTCAATCACTTATTCTACCAAGGCAATCAAAGAAACAGAAGACAAATGGATGATTAATATAGGTCTTTCTCTGCCTATGGGTAGATACTGTCTTAGGAGTCTTAAAATGGACAAGATACTGGAGTTGCTGCTGCTGCTGCTGCTGCTGCTAAGTCGCTTTAGTCATGTCCGACTCTGTGCGACCCCATAGACGGCAGCCCACCAGATACTGGAGTAGAAAACACAAAGAAGTCAAAACTCCCAGTTAATTCATAAAAAAAATAAACCTATGAAAAATTGGGAATGGTCTCTTTAAAACTGTATCAGGTACTATCAACACCTCTTGTTTTATTAATAATTCCTTTTTTTTTTTTTTTTTTTTATTAATAATTCCTTCTGATATTCACTGTAGCTTAAGAAGCTAATCTTTATAAATAGACACTGAAACTTAAAAAAAACTTGTGCTTCACTTACACAAGTTTGCTATAATTTAAAAGTATGAGTCAAATTTTAAAATAAAATTCCAAATACCTGGTCCAGACATAATCTTTTAAATTCAGTTATCTCCACTTATTGGGAAGCAGTTTCACTTGGCCACTAAGTATGTGACTTTGACTAAATCCATTCCTTCTTTGCAGTATAAGTTTCCTGTTTTAAAACAATAGGGACTAGGCAGCTATAAATTCAACGAATCTGAAAACAGTGAATGTCGGTTTTATTCCAATGTTTTATGTAGGTTGTATGAAAATGGAAGAATTTTATTTTTGTTTCAGAACTTTTATTTACAATGAATCCTATTGCATGATAAAACATATAGGTAAACTACCTTCTGGAATATGCTATATATATATGTAAAAAAATTTAATTGACTTAATTGTAATGATATTAACCAGAGCAAAGGAGAGCTGGAGGTATGAGATAAAGAAGGTAAGTGACAAGGAAGACCAGGAGCTCTCATACACCCATCAGCCTCTCCTCTCTCTTTCCTTAACTATTCTACCACAACCAACAGATAGCTCTGTTCTCTCACATTAGCACATCTCTTCAGCAACACGTTATTTTTTCTTCTCCTTTGACATAAAACTTCCTGTTCCTTGAAATATACTCCTATTGGAGGAACAAAGCATTTGTTATCTGACTATAGAAAGCAATAGTATGTCTTGAAAGTGGTATTATTGTTATAGGTGTAGGACTTATTGGCTGGGAAGAAATTTAGCAACCCTGATCCTGAGAGTACTGAATGCCAGTGAACCTCCTTCCTAATTGCAACAACAACAAATTTGCAACAACAAATTCAATAAAACAAAACCCCATGTTACATATAGCTATCTCTAGGGAGGAAGTACTTCCCTGTTAATCACTAATTTAAGCCACCTGTCTCATTTACTACGTAGGAAACTGAGCCACAGAGTGATACTCAAGATCACACAGTTATGAGTAACTCTTAAAATTTACCCTTCTACATACAGAGAAAACATTTCTGATGTATAACCATACACTGTTATTTGAAGTACTTTTTCCAGAAGTACATACGGTTTTGAATGTGGATATTAACTTCTATGCAATGAGAGATTAGTCTCCATGACAATGACAAAGGCAGAGTAGTAGCCACTGCTATAATGTTTACTTAAAAGAATTAATATCAAATATTTATGATGTGCACACTATAAACAGTATTCTGTGAGATCAGTGGTTCTCAAAGTGAGATATGCACACCTTGGAGGTATTTAAGACCCTTTCTCAGGGCCTCCACGAAGCCAAAACGATTTTTATAATAACACTAAAACATTATTTTTCTTTTCATTATATCAACATTTAAACCTGCAATGCAAAAAAAAAAATCAGGAAAAAAATCTGTGCTAGTGTCTTAGCATAAATTCAAGCAATGACACCAAATTGTACTTATTAGTAATTGTATTCTACACCACTAGGCACTTGCACTTAAGAAAAGTGAAAAAAAAAGTAATATCACACTTAGGAATACACTTGAAAAATATTCTGTGTGACAGAAAATGAAATAAGCATAAAGCACTTCTGCATCAGAAATACAAATGGTTTTCTCCAGGAACTCTGGAGAAGGGAATGGCAACCCACTCCAATATTCTTCCCTAGAGAATTCCATGGACAGAGGAGCCTGGCAGGCTACTGTCCGTGGGATCACACAGTTGGGCACAACTGAATGACTAACACTTTCTCCAGGAAAAGCTCTTGTGTAATTGTTTGGGTAATGAATTAAACTAGCCTTGTTAACACATCACTGTTTTACTTGAACAAATGACTGACATACTATGGTTATTCAGACTTGAGTATTTAGAAATATTATTTTAAAAATGTAAGCTTGGAACTTAGGGTGATCAATCATTCTTGTTTGCCTGGGATTAAAGGTTCTGGGGACACAGCTATTCTCATTGCAAAAATGGCAAAAGTACAGGGCATAGTGGAGCAAGTTGGTCACTTTGTTGTCACTTCAGTAAAACAATTAGTAGCATGTGTTACCAAAGACGATAAATTCAAAATTTTAATCAAAAGCTAAAATTTAGGAAAACTTGTATCCTTTACTCTGAGCTTATCAGTTTCCTGGTAGTTAAAAACATTTTGGATAAAATTGGAGGTGCTACTAGTGATAAATACTAATGTGATTTTTTTTTTGCTATTGTATAATGAAATGTATTACATTTGCAAAATTAAATGTATTAAATTTGCAAAATTAAAATTTTCAAAATTAGCAAATCAATGTTTTCCAAATAACCAATGCATGATGTTACAGAATTCATTCAAAGTACATGACAGCCAATGGATTTTAACATAATAGACCAGAAGTTCATTGATACGGTTTCAGATCCACATTGCAACCAAAGTTTAAGAAACTACTACTTGAAAAGTTTGAATGTACAACAACAATATCAAATGAGAATATCCACAATTACATAAAAGAATAGAGAAAAAAGAAAAAGATATTTCTAGCAGCATATCTACACATCTAGATGAGGTCAAATTATCTTCTCATATTTCAATCAAAACTACATTATCAAAACATATTAAATCTAGAAACAGATATGAGAATCCAAATATCTTTCACTAACCCAGACATTAAGGAGATGTGCAAAAATATGAAGCAGTGGCATTCTTCTAATTATTAATATTTTGTTTTAGAAAACATTTCTTTATTAAAACATTAGTATGTTTTTATTTAAATTTTTAATTTAGATTTTATTTAATATTTTATTAATATTAAAACATATTAGATGTTAGTATGAAATAACTTATCTAACTAAATATTTCTTAAATTTTTCTAGTTTTGTGGTATGATTATCAATAGGTAACCGACAAAAACAAAAGCTTTTTTGTGATTCTCAGTAATTCTTAAGAACAAAAAAGTGTTTTAGGATTGAATATTTGAGAACTGCCATGAAAAGTGAAAGTGCAAGTCACTCTGTAGTGTCCAACTTTTTGTGACCCCATTGACTGTAGCCTGCCAGGCTCCTCTGTCCATGGAATTCTCCAGGCAAGAAAACTGGAGTGGGTAGTCATTCCCTTCTCCAGGGGATCTTCCCAACTCAGAGATGAAACTCAGGACTCTTGCACTGCAGGCAGATTCTTTACTGACTGAGCCACCAGGGAAGCCCAAGAACTGCCATGGTAGGTGATTAATGCTGTGACTTTTACCAAATTCCATTCTTTTCAAAATATTACTCTTTTGGAATACTAACATTCTAGTTCCAGGGATTTTTAGTTTTTATTTTGGAAATCAGCTTTAGTATAATAAAAAAAAAAGAATTTCAAGAGACCTTAACCTGTAATAGTCATTAAAATTGTCCCCCCCAAAATAGGAAGAGAGACGGAGACTCAATCTTTAATATGATAACATCTGAGCGATTCTTAAACACGGTAAGAACCATGCTAGGAGAAGTTTTTATAAGATTCTACTAAGTTCCATGGCTGTGATGCCTCCTGAGAAACATGTTTGCAGGATAAGAAGCAACAGTTAAAACCAGACATGGAACAATGGACTGGTTCAAAATTGGGAAAGGAAAGGAGTATGTCAAAGCTGGATATTGTCACCCTGCTTATTTAACTTATATGCAGAGTATATCAAATGAAATGCTGGGCTGATTGACTCACAAGAATCAATATTGCTGGGAGAAATATCAACAACTACAGATAGCAGATGAAACCACTTTAATGGCAGAAAGAGAAGAGAAACGGAACAGCCTCTTGTTGAAAGTGAAAGAGGAGAGGGAAAAGGTTGGCTTAAAACTCAGCATTCAGAAAATTAAGATCATGATATCCAGTCCCATCACTTCATGGCAAATAGATGGGGAAACAATGGAAACAGTGACAGGCTCTATTTTGGGGGGCTCCAAAATCACTGCAGATGGTGACTGCAGCCATGAAATTAAAAGACACTTGCTCCTTGGAAGAAAAGCTATGAACAACCTAGACAACATATTAAAAAGCAGAGACATTACTTTGCCAACAAAGGTCCATCTAGTCAAGGCTATGGTTTTTCCAGTAGTCATGTATGGATGTGAGAGTTGGACTATAAGGAAAATTGAGCGCCAAAGAATTGTTGCTTTTGATCTGTGGTGTTGGAGAAGACTCTTGAGAGTTCTTTGGACTGCAAGAACAAATCAGTCAATCGTAAGGAAATCAGTTCTGAATATTCATTGAAAGGACTGATGCTAAAGCTGAAACTCCAATACTTTGGGCATCTGATGGGAAGAACTGACTCATTGGAAAAGACCCTGAGACTGGGAAAGACTGAGGGCAAGAGGAGAAAGGGGTGACAGAGGGTGAGATTGTTGGATGGCATCACTGTCTCAAAGGACAAAGTTTCAGCAAACTCTGGGAGATGGTGAAGGACAGGAAAGCCCGGCGTGCTGCAGTCCATGTGGTCGCAGAGTCAGACAGGACTTAGCGACTGAACAAGAACAACACAGTTCCATTGAGCCAATTAGTTTTAAATACTAGCTTCTTGAAAGACACAGTCTTTGATGAATTCCTAAGGAATGTCATGCTTTACGGGACAATTTAAACCTTAACTTATTCCTAGCATCTTCTCCAAAGTTCACTGGTGGGTGTCTTAGAGAAAAGCCTCAACTAGATCTTAGAGCTCTTTAACTACTTTGTGGGAACTTCTGCTCTTTCAGAGGACAGAAGTTCTACCCTCCAGGCAGTAAGGCTTCATGTGAGATCTTACAGTTTTGCACACCCAAGCGAGGATGGCTTCATTTACTATGTGAACACTATGTGTTCAGAGGCATAACACAACTTCCTTGAGTTAGTTTACTCATTTGTAAAAACAGTACAAACATCCAGGAAAAGTTTTTAGAATAATAGTGCCCTAGAGAAGTATTTAGTAATTGTTAGCTTTTAAGAATAGATTAAGGAAAAGTCAACTTATAAGAATGAGCCCAGATTAGAATTATAGAAATGTGGAGATTATCTATAAATATAATGGTCATTATTGGGACATTTAAAAGGACTGAATGTGTGATAGGGCTTAGTGATCTGACAGACCTGAAGTTCTAGAAATTAATATATAATGAGAAGTTTGTATCTAATCAAGTTGAAAAAACATTTAAAATTATAAATGTAAAGGATGTCTTCATTTTTAGGTAGATTAATTCCAGTGTTATTTTTATACCCTTTCAGTTCAGTCACTCAGTCATGTCCAACTCTGCGACCCCATGGACTGCAGCATGCCAGGCTTGCCTGTCCATCACCAATTCCCAGAGCTTGCTCAAACTCATGTCCATTGAATTGGTGATTACAAGTAAACTGAACAAGTTAGTTCAGTTCAGTTCAATTGCTCAGTCGTGTCCGACTCTTTGCGACCCCATGAACCACAGCACGCCAGGCCTCCCTGTCCATCACCAACTCCCGGAGTTTACCCAAACTCATGTCCATCGAGTTGGTGATGCCATCCAACCATCTCATCTTCTGTTGTCCCCTTCTCCTCCTGCCCTCAATCCTTCCCAGCATTAGGGTCTTTTCCAATGAGTCAACTCTTCGCATCAGGTGGCCAAAGTATTGGAGTTTCAGCTTCAACATCAGTTCTTCCAATGAACACCCAGGACTGATCTCCTTTAGGATGGACTGGTTGGATCTCCTTGTAGTCCAAGGGACTCTCAAGAGTCTTCTCCAACACCACAGTTCAAAGTATTATGATCCTCAACTTTTAAGACTATTTATATATATATATTTTATATTTATCTGTAGCAGTTATATTTTATTAGTTATTTTTAGCCTATATAAAAATTTAATAAAAATTCTCAAAATATTATACATTGTGAAAATTTTGTAAATGTTTTCTACCTTTCTATATTTCCACTGTTTATTTTCCCAAATGACCTCAATTTGTTAACACAAAAGAAAAACACTAAAAAGAAAATCTTTTCCTAGGTAACATTCTTGTTAATATAGCACAATAAAAATGCATATTATGTATCATAGGAATGTGACTTGCTGCTATTAGAGATCACATTAATTTTATTAAGTGACAACAAAAAGAAAGAAGCAAATGCATAACTGGTATACAATATTTTTGCCATGTAATCAAATGTTTCAACATTATCAGATAAAATTTGACATAATCTTGACTTTAACACATTTTAGATTCTAATATAATCAGTGCAGCTTTCAGAAGTAAGCAAAAACTGTCTTTCTGTTCCTATACCTTGTACCATATCAATAAGCTGGTTCTGGAGAGAAATTGTTAGATTGCTTTCTCATCCTCTCTTCAGAAGGGAATAATTTTGGCCCGAGTGTTATGTTCCATGACCTTGAATAAATGTTTAATAATTTTTTCAACATTATTAAAACAACTTCAATTATACATGACTACTGGTTTGGTCTGTAAATGTTAACATTATGGTGATAAACTAGTTAAAGTTATGGTTCAGCTTTGCAATAAACCACCAACAGATCAAAAATACACATTTCTGGGAGCTGCTGCATAGTCGACCCTCCTGAAATTCAACAGAGGCCTGACTTGTGGGGGCACAGTATGTTCACATAGAATACTGAATGTGCAATAGGACATTCTCCACTTCTAATTTAATAAATAAACGTTATGAGCCAAACCCTGACCTACAGATGTCAAGAAAAGGAATACAGAGTGAAAAATTTTTAAAAAGCAAAATTCTTATTCTTAAAACCACTTATTTTTCTTTTCACAAATACTCTATAGACTCTCTTTACATAAATGCATTTTTTCAAATAATGTAGTATGTATTGCTATATCAACATCCTAAATATTCTACCAAAACAGTATTAGAACACTATAGTGAACACGTGTTCAAAGTTAAACATCACATTAAATCTATACTGCAAATATATATATATTTTTTGCTTGCTTATCATCTTTCTAAAGCACCACTCCCTTCCAATTCCGAATCTGTCTTTCTAGTTTGGTAACCTCATACCTGAATCCAGAGGAAGTGTATGGGAATTCTAGATCCAAGTAGCAGTAACCACATGATAATTCAGACTGAGCCAGTCAGAATGAATCCTCATCAAAGGCTGGGGTTATGAAAGAATCTAAAGTAATAGGATATATTAATACTACGATGCCCAAGAATAAAGCCCACCAAGAAGCACACAGTGCTGGCCACTAGAGAAAGAGAAACTGAATCCTGTATCATTATTTGAAGCCCAAGATCCATCACAAACCAAATTCAAATAACCTCTGGAATTTTTTTACTCATATAAGAAAATAATTTTTTTTTGTTTTAAAGGGCCATGAATTAGTCTCTAAGTAACTTCAGGCTTGCAAGGAAAAACATCTTTATTAATACAATCCATTACTCTAGCAATTCAAAGGAAAAAATCCTTATATTTAACATGGGTAAGATTGTAATAAATCTTACTTCCCCAATACATGAGGAGACTGTAAATCATTGGTTAATTACAAGGTTTTATATGACCTCAAAATATTAAGGTTTAGAGTTCATTTAACTATAAAACAATAGATAAGTACATAATAGTATGGCAATATATCATGTAAATTTTAAATATTATGTAAAAAAGAAAAATCATGAGATAATATTAAGTGGAATAAAGGAATAAAAAAGCATTATACTTATTATAATAATTGTGCCTAGTCGCTTCAGTCGTGTCCAACTCTTTGTGACCTCATGGACTATAGCCTACCAGGCTCCTCTGTCCATGGGATTTCCCAGGCAAGAATATTGGAGTGGGTTGCTATTGCCTCCTCCAAGGGATCTTCCTGATCCAGGGATTGAACCCATGTCTCCACATTGGCAGCCGAATTCTTTACCACTGAGCATTATAATAATTACAGCTATGTAAAGTGGTATGTACATGGAGACAAGCAACTCTCAACCCTGGGTGCATGTCAGAGTCTCCTGAGAAGTGTTAAAAATGTAAAACATGCTGATGCCTCAGAATTTCTGATTTAATTGGTCTGGGGGTAGAGCCTAGATATTGGTATTTTCCTAAAGTTCTGCCCTAGATGATTCTGATGGGCAACCATTAACAGAAACTTTAGGGTAGAAAAAAGAAAAGAACAATAAGCCCACTCAAAATAAGCCAAGAAATATTTCATTTTATACATTCACTATTCACAAATTGAAATAATCATATCCTCACTGGTCCTTCTTTGTGTTGGCATTTCTCATCCATGGTTAAAACTCAAAGCAGTTCAAGTTTTGATAGTTTTTCTTGTGGTTCAAACAAAACAGTAGCTTAATCATGCCCTGGAATAGAACAGAGAAGAAAAGGAGGATCTGAAGGCATCTTTTCAGATATGAATTCATATATATACCAAAATCTAGAATATCCTGTTCTCTTGTTTTAGTAATTTTAATGGTTCTGCTATTATATTTGCAACTTAAATTGTTTTCAGTAGGCAATTTATAGTGTGTGTCCTATATACACATAGATTACCTCCTACCTCACTCTTTTGTTGGACTCTTTCCCTCTAAATGTTGGAGAAACCCAGAGTTCAGACCTCAGCCTGACACCCCCCCGCCTCCCCCCCCAGGCTAGCTTATCTATGCAAATATGACGGTGGCTGTCAATTGTCTCTAGGCCTGACTTCCTTCCTGAACTGCACATATTCAACTGCCTCCTCAAAATCTCCACTTGAATGTCTAATAAACATCTTAACTTACACCAAAATGAAACTCTTAGTTTTTGCACCCAAAACTGATTCTCTTCCAATGCTCCCCTTCCCAGTTCAGTTCAGTTGCTCAGTCGTGTCCAACTCTTTGCAACTCCATGGACTGCAGCATACCAGGCTTCCCTGTCCATCACGAATTCCCAGAGCTTGCTCAAATTCATGTCCGTTGAATCAGTGATGCAATCCAACCATCTCATCCTCTGTCGTCCCCTTCTCATGCCTTCAATCTTTCCCCAAATCAGGGTCTTTTCCAAGGAGTCAGTTCTTCGCATCAGGTAGTCAAGGTATTGGAGCTTCAGCTTCAGCATCAGTCCTTCCAATGAATATTCAGGACTGATTTTCTTTAGGATTAACTGGTTTGATCTTCTTGCAGTCCAAGGGACTCTCAAGAGCCTTCTCCAACACCACAGTTCAAAAGCATCAATTCTTCGGCACTTAGCTTTCTTTATGGTCTAACTCTCACATCCATACATGACTACTGGAAAAATCATAGCTTTGACTAGACAGACCTTTGTTGGCAAAGTAATGTCTCTGCTTTTTAATATGGTATCTAGGTTTATCATAGCTTTTCTTCCAAGGAGCAAGCGTCTTTTAATTTCAGGGCTGCAGTCACCATGTGCAGTGATTTTGGTTGGTGCTCCCCTTCTCACCACTCATCTAACTATCTGAACCAACCCTCAGTATTATCCTTGATTCTCAGTCTCAAGCCATGTCCAATTCAGCCAATCCCTTTGGCTATACTTATATCTTGGGCTTGACTCACTTCCCATCAATTTTAATTTATTCTAAGTCATCAGGATCTAATAGCCATTTTGGTTTTATTCTTACCTGAGTAAATTAGGTCAATCATTTCTTTCCCTAGCTTATAAGCCTCTAACAGCTTTCTATCACAAAATAAAACTAATGTCTTTACCCCTGTTGACCAGGCTTTGAGTAATCTGGGATAGAACTCTCTGACTTCCTTTCTCTTTCTTTCTCATGACTCACTGAGCCCCAGGCTCACAAGCTGCTTATTGTTCCTCACAGGTACAAAACCTGTCCTAACCCCAGGGCTTTTCTCTGGCTTCTCCTTCCTGAATTTCTTTGACCCCAGGTCTCTCCATGATTCATCCCCTCGTACTTCCCTCCAGAGTCTGTCAAAGTTCACCTCCTCAGAAAGGCCTTCCCTGAAAACCTATCCAAAAGATTCCTCACCATTCACATTGCTCTCTATCCCTTTAATTTTCCTTCACAGCACTTCTCACTATCTGAAGTTATACATATATCTGCTATTGTCTATGTTTCATAGTCTCCATGAAATCAGGAATTGTACTAGTTTTACTCACTGCCATATCCCCAAACTTTAAAACAGACCCTGGCAAATAGTAGGCAGTCAATAGATGTCTGTGGAACTACTGAATCAATCAATGGGGAAACAGTAAACCAGTGAAATACATATTTTTTGTATCTTTAGAGTAGTTTCAGGTTCACAATGATATTGAGGAGAAGATACAGAGACTTCCCACATACCTCCTTCCCCTACTAAAACACAGTTTTCCCCACTAAAGTCCACAGTATGTATTAAAGTTCAAGCTTGGTTTTATATGTTTATGGTGGGGCTAGGAAGGATTAATTTGGTGGTATTCTTTGGCCAGCTTGAAAGCAATCTTCCTCAACTCTCACTACCATTTCTTCTAATATTGGTGACTCAATCACTAGTTCAGGCCACTTTAATAGTTTTCTAATTCACCTTCCTGCCTCTGGTGTGACCTCCTGGAACCCACCCTCCACAATGAAAAGTATACATATGATTGCTATCCCTAAATAAAATCCTTCCCAAGTCCCCAGAGCCACATGACACTGTTACTTGAACTCTCCTGCCCTGCTGGAGACAGACTTGCTAAGTCTTCTATGACCGAAGAGGGCATACATATGGTTTAGGTGCCCTCCTTTACATTCTCTAATGTCTGTCACAGCAGTCACTGTAGTTCCCAGAGAATAATATAAGAGAATTCAAAAGAAACTTAAGACACAGAAGGTTATTCAAGATTGTTGCAATCTCGGTTAAGAGCAATACTGCAATACTGGTTAAGAGCACAGACCACAGAATTAGATTATTTCTTTTTGTTTTAGAACTAGACTATTTGGGTCAAAATCCTGTATGCATCTTACTATTTGTATGACCTTGGCAAGTAATTTAACCTTTTTGTCTTCAGTTTCCTTATATGTAAAATGGAGATTATAATACCTAGATCTCATAAACTTATGATTAAAAGACTTGATAAATGTGAAATATTCAGAACAGTGCTTGACCCATAGAAACGATATATGTTAGTGGTTATTTTATATTACTACTGATGTAATAATATATGGAAAAGCCTCAGCCTTCCATTTATTTCTGTGTTTTGACAGGGTTATCCAATAAATTTTCAGTTAAGTTTGCATTCCTCTTCAATGCTTCCTACATAAGTCTGAGTTTCAAATTCTTCTTTTACTCTTTCATTGGATGGTTATGCACGCAAGAGCAACAAACAAGGAAATTATGTTATTTAACCTGGAAAAGGTCAGTTTTCATTCCAATCCTTAAGAAAGCCAATGCCAAATAATGCTCAAACTACTGCACAATTGTACTCATCTCACACGCTAGCAAAGTAATGCTCAAAATTCTCCAAGCCAGGCTTCAACAATTCGTGAACCATGAACTTCCAGATGTTCAAGCTGGTTTTAGAAAAGGCAGAGGAACCAGAGATCAAATTGCCAACATATGCTGGATCATCGAAAAAGCAAGAGAGTTCCAGAAAAACATCTATTTCTGCTTTATTGACTATGCCAAAGCCTTTGACTGTGTGGATCACAATAAACTGTGGAAAATTCTGAAAGAGATGGGAATACCAGACCATCTGTCCTATCTCTTGAGAAACCTGTATGCAGGTCAGGAAGCAACAGTTAGAACTGGACATGGAACAACAGACTGGTTCCAAATAGGAAAAGGAGTACGTCAAGGCTGTATATTGACACCCTGCTTATTTAACTTATAGGCAGAGTACATCATGAGAGACGGTGGGCTGGATGAAGCACAAGCTGGAATCAAGATGGCAGGGAGAAACATCAATAACCTCAGATATGCAGATGATACCACCCTTATGGCAGAAAGTGAAGAAGAACTAAAGAGCCTCTTGATGAAAGTGAAAGAGGAGAGTGAAAACGTTGGCTTAAAGCTCAACATTCAGAAAACTAAGATCATGGCATTCAGTCCCATCACTTTATGTCAAATAGATGGGGAAACAGTGGCTGACTTTATTTTTTTGGGCTCCAAAATCACTGCTGATGCTGATTGCAGCCATGAAATTAAAAGATGCTTGCTCCTTGGAAGAAAAGTTATGACCAACCTAGATAGCATATTAAAAAGCAGAGACATTACTTAGTCAACAAAGGTCCATCTAGTTAAGACTATGGTTTTTCCAGTGGTCATGTATGGATGTGAGAGTTGGACTACAAAGAAAGCTGAGTGCCAAAGAATTGATGCTTTTGAACTGTGGTGTTTGAGAAGACTCTTGAGAGTCCCTTGGACTGCAAGGAGATCCAACCAGTCCGTCCTAAAGGAGATCAGTCCTGGGTGTTCATTGGAAGGACTGATGTTGAAGCTGAAACTCCAATACTTTGGCCACCTCATGCGAAGAACTGACTCATTTGAAAAGACCCTGATGCTGGGAAAGATTGAGGGCAGGAAGAGAAGGGGACAACAGAGGATGAGATGGTTGGATGGCATCACTAACTCAATGGACATGAGTTTGGGTAAACTCCAGGAGTTGGTGATAGACAGGGAGGCCTGGTGTGCTGTGGTCCATGGGGTCACAAAGAGTTGGACATGACTGAGCGACTGATATGATCTGAAAGTTGGAAATTTCACTTTTAATTGTGACTCATTTGTTTTCTGGTCCCAAATTGTGCATGAATGCTAAGTTACTTCAGTTGCGTCCAACTCTTTGTGACCCTATGGACTGTAGCCCACCAGGCTCCTCTGTCCATGGGATTTCTCAAGCAAGAATACTGGAGCAGGTTGCCATTTCCTCCTCCAGGGGATCTTCGTGACTCAGGGATCAAACCTGTGTCTCCTGTATTGGCAGGGAGATTCTTTACCACTGAGCCACCAGGGAAGTCCATTAATTTTCTAGGGCTGCTGTAATAAAGTATCTGTGGCTCAAACAACAGAAACTTATTTTCTCACAATTCTAGAGGTTAGAATTCTGAGATCAAGAGTTGGTTTCTTCTGAGACCTCTCTTCTTGGCTTGTAAATGGCTATCTTTTTTCTGTGTCTTCACATGGTCTTCCTTCTGAACCTGTGTGTCTGAATTTCCTGTCTCTTATAACAATATCAGTCAAATTACATTAAGGCTCACCTAAATGACCTCACTTTAACTTAATTACCTTTTTAAAGACCTTATCTTCAAATAAAGTGACATTCCGAGGTACTGCGATTTAAGACTTAAACATGTGAATTTGTGGGAACACAGTTCAGCCTCTAACAATGCCACATCACTAATTTCTAACTATCTTTCTGTAGAGCTGACATAAATTATTGATACCTAAATATATGAACCCTCTTATAATTAAGAGTCATAGTCTAATGAATCAGCAATTTTGGAAAAAGACAATTATTTATACCTAAACCTGTCTTAAAAGAGATCTTCAAATTAAATATAGCAGAATCCCAAGTTATAGCTTAACTATGAGGATAAAAAATAGAATAGATAAGTTAGTGAATCCTTTATAATGATCTTTCTATTCCACATAGAGAAATGTTATTTCTTTTAAAAAGAGTTCATTTGCAAACTCTCAGTGAAGATGTGGCCAAATGCCAAAACACAAACAAAAAAATAGAGTGAAATGAATATTTTATTTTAAAAGTTCTTTTAAATAGCAGTAACTTCAAATTAATAAAATTTAAAAATGCAGTACAAAAACTTGATGGTACTAAGGACATTAATTCAAATTTAAGATATTGGTTAGTTTAATAAAATTTCAGTTTTTGTAAAAAATTAACATCATTATTTTATAAACCCTAAATCAGGATTTTCATCTTGCTATTATCATCTACCGTAAACAGCAGGTGGACTGGTCCTTGAATCTATTTCCATATCAGTGCACACCTGGGAAATAATAGAACACAAGTAACTATTAAAATGTTAAGGGTTATATATTTTATTCCTAGATTCCAACCAGATTTTTTACTATTTAATTTTTTAATGTAAATGTTTGGAGGAAAAAAAAAATGAATCAAAGAAGGTATTATAAACTTTGGAACAGGATTTATCTGGGGTTAAATAAATTTGTTTAGGAGCTATACTCAATAAGTTACTGGGTAGGAAATCATTTTAAAATAAAAACAGACTGAAGTACCACCTGCTCTCCCAATATATCATTTTTCCTACAGCATTAAAGGACAAAGATCATCTGTTGTGCATTTTCTTGTTTTAGTGATTAATACAAGATATAAAAATTAGATTTTCCTAACCACTTTACTCTCTGTCACTACAAAAAATTAATTGATAAAAGTCCATAATTTTTAAAGCAGAGTGACTCTGATATGATGCAAAGCTTTAAGAACAAAAATTTCTGAACAAAAATTTCAAATGTAAGAATTACTGAGGTATAGTTTAATCTGTTTGCAACTAATAGCCAAAGAGATGAATTCTGAAGGGCCAGGCCTGAGTTATTCATAAAATGCCTTGTTTAATGTTTTTTTAATGAAATCAAATTGTTAAGATAATGAAAATAAAGAGAAAGGTCAAGTCACTGAGGATAAGCCACTTAACCTTATATCTTATTACATATAACAGCACAGAGTAGAAACCAATCTTCATAAATTGAATTTATTTCATATGCCTAATGCTTATGAATAAATCATCTTCAGTTAATTAAATAATGTGTGCTGCTTTTCTAAAAACCCTACTATCAGTTGTTGGGGTTAGTTTGTTTTTTCCAGATTTGATATATATCTGCTGGGGCACTCCCTGTGGAGTCCAAGTGGTGTGTTGTACACACCAGATATTTAGTGAATCTGAGAAGTTGAGAAACAATGGGAGAGGGAGAAACTAATTAAGACGCCATCAGTAAAACAGCTCAAGATGATACTCTCAACCCCGTAAATTAGGCTAAAATGACATTTCATTTCTCACAAAAGAAATCAACAGGTAATGTCACTGTGCTGTATAACTCCCTCCCACACGTTCCATTTTTCCAGAAATCTAATTCAGATGCTGTACTTGTGGGTGAGTGGACACATATGCTCATAAACACTCAATAAAAAGCCCCATTTATTTGTCTTTTGCTCCAGACATTTTTTTTTTCTATTTCTGAAATACAATTCTCCCCAAGTTTTCAAATTCTAAAATATATTTGAAAGAAGGGAATACAGAGCAGTATTTCCCATTGTCTTTCAACATCATGCTTTGTCACATTTAAAGAGCATCCTTATCCTTATGGAATTTTGCTGATTTTCACCTAAGAAGTACATAATGAATTTGAGGCTTTCTTTTATTCAAGATTCATTCTTTATTCATCTGAAGCCAAATGAGGATGGTTAAAGCCTATTTTTGGTTTAACTAAAGTAAATCAAAACGAAAAGGTAAGTGTTTATTTTTTCGATATGAAACTTATCCCACTTATTGTTTTCTACACAATAGGACCTTTCAAGTTAGAATGCTCTAACTCTATTCCTTTTTTTCTCTACTAAAGACAATCCATCAGAAGGCAGGTGAAAGAATAAAGACTAATCTTGAAGATACTCTGCTTTGTAAAGAAAACAAAGTAGTCATTCCTCAAACATTCATAAGATAATTAGGACAGGTAAATAATTACATATGGTACATTAATGTATTGCAACCCTTAAGTGGGGAATCCTGATCAGATTTTTTAAAGAAAGATTCTCCTGTGTATATTTAGTTAAAGAAATAGCCCCCACTATTCCTGTTAAATATACCTACATTTTTCAGACTTGTATTTTAAAACTTCTAAAAACAATTTTACTTACGCAAAAAAGAAAAAAAAGACTAAGCAAATATAGTCAGTTGCATTCTCTGTATTGGAGACTGCAACATTCACCTATCTCATTGTCATATTTTAAGTGTCTACCATTTGCACAACAATCTTTCAAAATTACCTGACTTTGACACCAATTATTTAAAAATCTGAAATGCTTGAATGAATTGAATTCTTAAGATTAATATTTTATAAGCTACTTCTTGTTACTCTTTCCAGTCTAAAGCATAGCTGACTGATGTTCTGCTCTAATTAAAACACTCCACATAGTTTGACTCAACGGAGGAAAAAAAATGAAAAGGTTCCTTCAATAAAATGTCTCAGTCACATTTACCAAGGTATTTAATAAAAAAAAAAAAAAGACATATTTTTTGACTCTAGCTAAGGAAGCACTTTTGTTAATAATGGTTAAGCACTCAAATTTTCATTTCATAGAAGTTTGTGCTTGTACCATTTACAATCAGAAACTTATACCACACTGAAATAATTGTTGCAAACTAACAGCAACCTTCCTAATCATATGGCAAAATAAATTCTAAAAAATATAAAGCCCTGCTAATAAATGCAAAGGTTCTCTTTAAACAAAGAGCCAGACTAGGGGCACCTTGCCTGAGTATGACACAGACATTATTCTTCAATGAGAATGGGGACACCAATGGACAATCTAACAAACTAATGAGGGAATAAAGGCATATCAGATTAATGTGTCTGATAGTGAGTAAACAAACACAATTTGCTGAGCAATGTTTATTAGATTGCATTCTCCTTTCTCTCCTTCAGAGCCATATGACAATATGTGATTGTTTTGTATTTGCAAAGCAGACATAACTTCTGGGGAAATATTCTAGCCACAATTTTAACCATGATCATTTGAATAAGAGTTCAATGAGTGTGTGGAAAAGTTTCTAGGAAAAAAAATTAGACAGTTGCCTTCCTGGACAAGTGATGTGTATGCTTCACAAGCTATGTTAAAGTTCAAATTATTCACTTATAAATTAGTGTATAAGTAAAATTTATTGATTCACCATTTTTTTGCTATTACCACAAAATGGTGGCAAGATTTTGCAAAAGGGTTTGTTTGGTTTAGTTTGTGAAAAGTTAGATTTTAAACGGAAATGAACAGATTGCAGGAGTCAACATGAAAATGTAAGTCGCCTCACTAAATGTAATCTGTAAAGTTGTCCCTGGGTATCCTGGGGGGACTGGCTCCATGACCCCCTTGAATACAAAATACTTGAATACTCAAGTCTTATACATAAAATGGTGTAGTATTTGCACATGCTCCATGCATATCCTTCCTGGACACAGATGACTCTTGAACAACACAGGTTTGAACTACAGCAGGTCCACTTATACACAGATTTTTTTCAACAGCAAATACTGCAGCACTAAATAATCCTTGGTTGAATCAGAGGATGTAGAACCAAGGATACGGAGAAATCACCTTAATGGAGGGCCAA
This sequence comes from Giraffa tippelskirchi, assembly GCF_054371585.1. Classification (NCBI taxonomy): domain Eukaryota; kingdom Metazoa; phylum Chordata; class Mammalia; order Artiodactyla; family Giraffidae; genus Giraffa; species Giraffa tippelskirchi. The sequence goes on along the minus strand of NC_137276.1, from coordinate 123,172,159 downwards.
TGATAAATCATATGCAAATTTTCGACAGTGCCCCCAACTCTCATGTTGTTCAAGGGCCAACAGTCTTGCCTGGAGACTCCCCATGGACAGAGGAGTCTAGCGGGCTACAGTCCATGGGGTCGCAAAGAGTCAGACACGACTGAGCAACGAAGCACAACAGCACAGATTACTTATAAGACCTAATACAATGCAAATGCTATGTAAACAGTTTCCAGAATAGCAAATTCAAATTTTGTTTTGGAACTTTATGGAATTAAAAAAAATTTTTTTCTGTGATTAGATCAGATATAGAACACATGGACCCAGCAGGCTAGCTGACTTGCCTGTATTCTTTCTCCTTGCCACACTGCTTACACTTGGTTTTACAAATGAGCAAAACAAAGTACTTTACCCTTAGAACATATTGAAGAGGAAACTGTAGACTTGTAGTTGTAGTAGGGTAGTTTCATTTGAGAAATTAGACTTGAGATGAATCTATTTACTTATAATGTTTGAGTTGTTTTCATGCTGAACATTCATTAATCTTATTATTAAAAAAAAAACCTAGACAATAAAATCATTAAGAATTGCTAGTACTTATATCCAAGGCAGAGACTCACAAACAGCACTCACAACTGCCTCTAATGATCCACAGACGTTGGATTAGAATTTTTTAAATAATGATTACGATGGTCACAGCATGAAAAAAAAGGACAAAAATCCCTTAAATTAACAGAATGGGAAAAATCACAAGTACAATAATCACAACATACCAACTATTCAGTGTTAGACTGTAAAAGAATCCTTTTTTGTGTCCTTCGGTGGTAACAACCTGAGTCACGGTTGTATTCTTTACAGACAAACATTTAAAGGCATTTCAGGAGCAGCGGTATAGGAGGTACATAAGATCAAGAATATATCTTTGAAGACAGAACAGACACATTAGAAAACTCAATGTCTTTTTATCTGATTGTTGTTGCTGTGACAGCCCCATAAGTTAGTTACTTAACTTCTCTGGGTTTGTGAAAGAAGGAATGTGATTGACACGTAGGATTATTCTGGGGTGTATATGAAATTATGTATGTAAATTACATGGCACAAGAAGAGAAAGTGAAAGTGTTAGTGGCTCAGAGTTGTATCTAACTCTTTGTGACCCCATGGACTGTAGCCCACCAGGCTCCTCTGTCCATGAAATTCTTCAGGCAAGAATACTGGAGTGGGTTGCCATTCCCTTCTCCAGGGGATCTTCCCAACTCAGGGATCAAACTCAGGTTTCCTGTATTGCAGGTAGATTCTTTACAGTCTGAGCCACCAGAGAAGCCCTAAATAAACTACTGCAATTCATCACTGCAGTTAATCATTTGAGGTCAGAATCAGTCAGAAATACAGCAGAAGCATGGGGAGCCACCTAGAATTTAATAACATAAAAACTAACATTTCTCCCAATAAAAAACTGAGAATATACATTAGGAGGAATGAACACAGATTTACATAACTCATTAAAAATAAATATATGCCTATAATGTTAAGAGTCATTTAATTTAATCACAAACATTCACGTTAAGTAGATTCTGAATATTGAAACAATCAAAATCTTTTTAAATGTACCCTCAAATTGAATGCAAAAGCAAACATTTTTTCATGGGAATATAAGGAGGTATATGGATCAGGCCATAAAAATTAAGCTATTACGGAAAAGTTGTTTTTAAATATAACTTTCTCTATTACAAAAACATTTAAAATTTAGATTCTAAATTTTAGAGTTTATGTAAATTAATGAAAACTACTAAATTATGTTGTTAGTAATGCGCGATATTCTATCTGCAGCTTTAAAAGAACTATAAATTTTCATTGTTGTTTATTATTGTTATATGTATTTCCACATGGATACATACAGTGTACCTAAATGACTTATCTGTATCTGAAAGCTTTTTGGCCTAAAATTTAATTATAAATTGGATGTATAATACGTCATTCTTTCATTGAAATTCCAAATTTTTGACTAATTTATTTTATTAAGAGGGGAAAAAAGTATATTGACTTAATTCAACTGGCATTGAATTGTGGCGTATTTAGTTTATATTCAAACTCTTAAAACATATTCTAAAATTAAATTTAGTTTTAAAATTACTCTAATATTCATAAAATGGAAAATGATTTTGAGTGACACTGAATTTCTAAGTGTTGACATTCATTTCTCAAGTAGAACTGAAGAATCTGATATAGTCAAAATGAATCATTAGGAATTAGACACATTTTCAAACTTCTTAATTTAAAAGAGATGCCAGATTTTCAGTTTTACTATCTTGTTTCCATTATTGAAATAATAATTAAATCCCATCCTAAGTCGAAATTCTTTACTTCGAAAAATTTTTGTGTGCTTTTATCCTATAATGAAACCCCTGACCTCTGCAGTCACTATTTTATCTTGAGAAGTTGTTTGCTCATGAATCAAAGATGATCGGAAAAAGATACAAAGTCATCAAATTCAATTATGTGTTGCATTGTATACACCCCAGATGCTCAAAGTGAGGTCCATGGACAGCAGCATCTGCCTTATCACGAGTTTGTCAGAATCTCAGACCTATTCAGTAAGAACTTGCATTTTAGTAACATCTGAGGGTGATTTGCTGCTGCTACTAAGTCGCTTCAGTCGTGTCCGACTCTGTGCGACCCCACAGACGCCAGCTCACCAGGCTCCGCCGTCCCTAGGATTCTCCAGGCAAGAACACTGTAGTGGGTTGCCATTTCCTTCTCCAGTGCATTTAAGGGAAAACTGAAAGTGAAGTTGCTCAGTCGTCTCCGACTCTTAGCGACCCCAAGGACTGTAGCCTACCAGGCCCCCCCGTCCATGGGATTTTCCAGGCAAGAGTACTGGAGTGGGGTGCCATTGCCTTCTCCGCTGAGGGTGATTTACGTGCATATTAAATTGAGCTGTGATGGTAAAACAATCTAGTACACTGATATAAGAAAAATCTGATTCTTAGATCTTATCAATAATGAAATTAAGCTGATTCAGTGATGAAGTTACTCTATATATACATACTTAAAACTAGGAATTCAGAGCTGAAAGTTGCTTTAGACCTGTAATTTCCCATAAACCTCCACTTCTAGAAGTAGATCGGAGGAAATAAAAATCTATTCAAGATGTTTCATCCTTAATTTAAGCTATCTCTTCTCTTTCATCCAACCTTCACTTTTTCTTTTTTGAGCCCAAGCAGCCAATTTCAGAAATCTGAGTCAATTACAACATTAGAAAACAGATTTCTACCTAAGTGGGATTATTGAAGGCATTAAACTCTTAATTAAGAAAGAGGTGACACTATTAGTTGGCTTTGTTTCATGAGGGAAATAACAACTTTGTGCTATTTCTAACAACACAATACAGGTATATTAAGTAAACTTTTTCATGTAATAGTAAGAATGCTACATTTAGGAACAAAATAGAACAGTTGTTTTCAAGATGAAAGCAGTAAATGGTCATCCCAAGTCCTCAAGAAAACAGTAGTGAGTTTTTGTCTCCTTTTAAAGAGTAGATGATTGAAGTTCTAGAGAATCAGAAACAGTTCAAACTGAGCTCCACAGGAAGTAGGAAATAAGGCTCATCATGTCCTACCCAAGAGAATCTGAACAGCTGTTCTTTAATCTGGAACTGATAATGACTGTGACAAGTCAGAGTGTCTAAGGTTTAACTATGTTGGAGTTTAAACATTTTTTGTACCTTATCTGACAAAATGGGAGGAAGAAGAGATTAACTACAGGGAAGTGGAGACAATGTTCCCCATCCTTTATGTGCTAACTATCACATTCAGTGATAGTTAATTTGTGTGTGGGGGGGTATGAAATAAGTGTCTAAAACATGCTCTCATCCCTTTAGAGGCCATTCATCACAACGTTGTTGTTGAGGCAATAAGTCCAACTTCTTGTGACCTGGACTGCAATATGCCAGCCTTCCCTGTCCTTCACTATGTCCCAGAGTTTGCTCAAATTCATGTCCATTGATTTGGTGATGCTATCTGTCTCATCCCCTGCCACCCCCGCCTTCTCCTACTGCTTTCAGTCTTTCCCAGCATCAGGGTCTTTTCCAGGGTCATCACAATGGAATTAAGCAAATCATCCTTCCGATATCCCAAGATTCATCCACTGATGCTAAGACACCATTTGGCAGTTATGCCTCTTCTTCATTTCTAGTTCTTCTTTAGTGCTAGCCCTCAGGTTATCAAAATAGTTTTCTTACAAGACTCAATTTAAAATGAAGGCAATTAAATATGGATTTTGAACTTTTCAGAGGAAGTCATAGTACAATTCAGATTATATCAGTTTCATCCATGCCTAATTTTTCCCACATTATCTCTTGAAGTACAATTACATGATTTGTGCTGAGGGGTCTGGGTTTTTCACAGAATCATTCAAGAATGCAAAGTAGATTAATTAAATTTGGGGAAAATCTATCTTTATCACCAAATAAAAGGAGATGAATACATTTTCTCTAATTTACAGAATTAGAGAAATTAATGGATTTGTGGATTTATGGATAAAGCATGCATGCTTCTGAAAGAAAAGTGAATTATCAGCAAAGAACGCACAGCACATTATCTCCATTAACTGTCTCCTAGTACATATTTTCACTCTTTACTCTCAATGAAAATGCTTCATTTTTTGTTAGCTCCACAACCAGTCATCTAACAGAGAGCTTCTACAGAGAGAAGTGTTTTTGTAATAAAAGATCTTTGTCCTGAGAGTCCCCTATTATCAGGAAGATAATATTAGTGAGTTTTAGAATTGCCTTTGGAAATGATATTGAGATTCAAATGTTACTTTTATATGCAGACCAGATCCCCATACACAATACAGAATACTTGGTAGTTCAGAATTGAGACTGCAGATTTCACAAACATAGGCTGATTGTGAAATAAGAAATTACAATATAAACAAAAGTCAGATGAAATCTTATCCAGTTAATTCTTTACTACTAGAGTTGTTCTTAGAATCAATTGTGATGTCAAGCAAGCATCCTCTCTTTGGGACACTCTCTTTGGTGTCCCAAAGACAGTCTGCAGTGGAGGTTCTACTGAACTGGGAGTTGGCAACCTGGTTTTATGTCCATCTTAGGCATTAGCTAACTTGGTTGGGCAAGTCACATTTCTGGGTTCTAGCATTACCAGTTTTAACTTGAAGTTATTGACTAATGTCAGTGATTCTCAAGTTGAAGACCTGGGAATTTGTTAGAAATATTGCTTCCCAGGCCCCACCCTGTACTTACTGAATTAGAACTGCTGGGCTTCAGCAATATGTATTTTAACACGCCATCCAGATGGTTTTGATGCACTCACAAGATGGATTATGTGATCTCTTAAGTTTATTCTAGTTGTGAAGTAATTAGCAAGTGGAACCACCTGTTTATCAAATTGAACCAAATATTTAACAAGTCAAGGATCATGTCTTACTGAGTTCCAGCACCTAGAATATTTCAACAAATGTATGAATGATTGGGGATATCAGTTCCATCTTAAAGTAATCTCTTCTCCACAAATTCTAATTCCAATTTATCTATGACTATTTTACGGTGAATGCCACTCTTTTCTCATTGTTACCCTGTTATTACTGTCATTGTGTACATGTCTTATCTTTCCAACAAAACAGGCATTATCCATAATGAGTTTTCCTTCCTATATTACATAGAACTGTGCTTCTCAAACTTTACCATGGATAAAAGCATGTAGGATGTACATTAAAACACATTGTTCAGCCCCACTCTTAGAGGTCTGATAGAGGAGATATGAGTTGGGATCTGAGAATCTTCATTTTTAACAAGGCAATGCTGATGTTGCTAGTTTGGGGCCCTTACTTTGAAAACCACTACCACAGAGCAAACCCCACTGGGCATATGGATGCCTGCTTGTGGAGCTAACGTAAAGCTTACAGTGTTTGCAGAGCATAAGAAACTGAATTAGATAAATTATAAGATTCTTAAAAATGTAACAAGTCTGTTACATGAAACAAGGATAGAGTAGATACACTTACATATTTATAACATATACAATATTTGGTGGCTCAGTGGTAAAGAATCTGCTTGCCAGTGCAAGAGACACAGAAGACACAGGTTCATTCCCTGGGTCGGGAAGATCCCCTGCAGAAGGAAATGGCAACCCACTTCAGTACTCTTGCCTGTAAAATCTCATGGACAGAGGAGCCTTGCTGGCTAGAGTCCATACGGTCACAAAGAGTCAGACTCGACTGAGTGACAGCATGCTCGCATGCATACAGCCTATTTGTCTAAATAGGAACATTTATTATTAACAGTCTTTGCTAGGCACAATAAAAGTTATTCTTTTCTTAGGCACAATACAATTTATCTTTTTCTTTTCACAAACTTCTTAAAAATCTTAATGATAATAAAGAAATTAGATTTTTCGAAAATATTATAATATGAAAAACTAGTTTCCATATTTCTAAATTCTCTCTCAAACTATTTTATGAGTTTCTTGCAAAGTTAAAAGTATTGCTTAGAAAGCAATTCTAATTTAGGACTGGTTATTAAAAAATACTTTAAGTCCTGGTAGACCCCACAATAAACTGTGGAAAATCCTGAAAGAGATGGGAATACCAGACCACTTGACCTGCCTCTTGAGAAATCTGTATGCAGGTCAGGAAGCAACAGTTAGAACTGGACATGGAACAACCGACTGGTTCCAAATAGGAAAAGGAGTACGTCAAGGCTGTATACTGTCACCCTGCTTATTTAACTTATAGGCAGAGTACATCAAGAGAAACATTGGGCTGGATGAAGCACAAGTTGGAGTCAAGATTGCCGGGAGAAGTATCAATAACCTCAGATATGCAGATGACACCACCCTTATGGCAGAAAGTGAAGAACTAAAGAGCCTCTTGATGAAAGTGAGAGTGGAGAGTGAAAAAGTTGGCTTAAAGCTCAACATTCAGAAAACTAAGATCATGGCATCTGGTCCCATCACTTCATGGCAGATAGATGGGGAAACAGTGGAAACAGTGGCTGACTTTATTTTTCTGGGCTCCAAAATCACTGCAGATGGTGACTGTAGCCGTGAAATTAAAAGACGCTTATTCCTTGGAAGGAAAGTTATGACCAACCTAGATAGCATATTAAAAAGCAGAGATATTACTTTTCCAACAAAAGTCTGTCTAGTCAAGGCTATGGTTTTTCCAGTGGTCATGTATGGATGTGAGAGTTGGACTATAAAGAAAGCTGAGCACCGAAGAATTGATTCTTTTGAACTGTGGTGTTTGAGAAGACTCTTGAGAGTCCCTTGGACTGCAAGGAGATCCAACCAGTCCATCCTAAAGGAGATCAGTCCTGGGTGTTCATTGGAAGGACTGATGTTGAAGCTGAAACTCCAATACTTTGGCCATCTGATGCGAAGAGCTGACTCATTGCAAAAGATCCCGATGCTGGGAAAGATTGAGGGCAGGAGGAGAAGGGGACGACAGAGGATGAGATGGCTGGATGGCATCATCAACTCGTTGGACATGGGTTTGAGTGGACTCAGGGAGTTGGTGATGGACAGGGAGGCCAGGCGTGCTGCAGTTCATGGGGTTGCAAAGAGTCGGACATGACTGAGCGACTGAACTGAAGACCCCTGAGTTACAGCAAATAAGCTGGGAAGACAGAGATGAGCAGTCAAATCAAAGTAGGAACAATCTAGCCAAACATGACTCAAGTGAGCACTACTAAATTTAATGAGTTTGCCATTGGAAGAAACAGAATTCCAAGTGTTCAAATTTTAAAAAATAATTTAAGAAACAAATGCCTAATATAAAAATCCAGTGTGTGATAATATAAATTCAAATTGTTAGCTAGAGGTTATTTGTACTATAAAATAATTTATCTGTTTTTGAAGTATTCAGAAGTGGGCCCATTAAATATTAAGTTTTTAAAATGTACCTTAAATATGATTCAATTTTCATATACAGTTTTTCCCCGAATAATAGCCATTGCATAAATCAAGGCATGCCTGCATTTGGAAAACAATGCAGACGAGTGCAAAGGTTTATAACACAATATACTAATTTCCTTAAAGTTCTACAACTTTTAACTTTGTTTCTGTACAGAAAAATTAAGTCCCATTAGCACTATATAGTAGCATTGCCATTCCAAGCTATACGTTTTAAGAACTGATGAATAAAAGAACAGGCCACAAATTTCATTCTATAATGTTTGCCTGCCATTGATGCAGCACTTTGAAATATTTCAACTTTTCTAGTAATTGTGACCTATTTTTAGCACTGCAGTCAAATTTACCTCCTTTCCCCTTGTGACTAATTGTTCATTCATTGATTCAACTAATACTGAGTGTTGATTCATGACACATTGTTCTTGGTACTGAGCATAAAAGGATGAGCCCTTGCCCTTATAAACTTAACTTCTAGTGGAGGAAATCAATAATAAAATTCAATGTAAGAAAATATTAAATATATTGAAGGCACAGATGGTATCTTATTCTCAGTACAGTGCTTATTTCGTGCTCAATATTTAATTGACTACATAAATGCATTCTTCACAGTTTGCAGATGGCTATGTCCTTAAAATAAAATAAGGATATATCATTTTCTAAAACAGTATTCTAATCAAGTTAAACAATGTTCTAATAATTATTTTTGGAGATTCTAAGTCAAGATCTATAATGTCAGTTAAGAAACTTCATTCATGCATACTATATATCATGAATTTCAATGTTCAATTTAATGGGTTTTTTTCCAAAACAATAAAGTATTAAGACTGAAATCTTAAGTAAATCCTTTTTCTATTACTTAGCAAACCTCCTGTTCTCAATCTGCAGGTTCTACAAACACAGCATCACTCCCCACCTTCCTCTACCTTCTATTCCTGGAATCAAAACACTTAATCTAAGGAAAGATGAAAGTTAATTAGAGTTATATTGCATATATTATCCATGGCATGAAGTAGGGGGTTATATAAGAGAGTAAATTATGGTTGCTATGGGGAACTATAACTTAGTATTTGAGGCTTTAACTCTAGTCAGAAGTTTTAACTCTAGTCAGGTTAACTATAGTATTTGTAAGAATAATATCAAGAGAAAAATACTCCAAAAGGTAAATTTTTTAAACAGCAAATTATAGAGATTTCATTTTTACTCTAAAATGAACATAAAGAATAGCCAAGAAAATGCCTATTTCACAAACTTGATTAAGGGAATGAAGTTCCAATGACATTGATACTGACAGCAATTATAAGATTCACTCACTTCCTCTGCAATGGTCATTATTATTTATGATTATATGTTTTACTGCTTAATGAAACCCACTCTATAAAGTTTGTATTCTGATACTAAAAATGTAGGAAACAGTACAGATAATTATAAGAGGAAAATGGAGCATTAAAAAAACAGGAAATATAGATATATCAAATGTTTTCTCTATCTTAATTGTGATCACATGACCAATTTAATCAGATGTCTCCATTTTTGACTGAATACAAAGGTTCTACAGAGAATAAAATATCTCTATGAACACCATCCATCCGAATACAAGACTGTTCTCAAGCTTAAGAAGCAATTTGTTTAATTTCTGGTATGTAATACTTTAAAGTCCATTTTGAATTCACTGTATACAACAAAATCTGTTTGCATTGTTGGGCAAATAAAAGACTGTGTTCTCAATAGTTGAAGTGAGTTAGGCTTGGGAAGTAAGATAATTTAGGTGGTCTGAAATTTTTTTAACGTGAAAATTGGTGATTCTCACTGAATAAGACTGTGTTATCATTCTGGTAATTTTCATCCCATAATTTTTAAAACTACATGTTAAAAATGACTAAACAAAAATACTTTCTAGGAAACGAACTTTGTATATTTACTTCTGATGTGTATCTACTTTGCACATTCTCCAAAACTGTTAACACCAAGAAAGCACACTAGTTCCATCGTGCATGTATTTTTGATATTTCCCTATAGGCTAATACAAATCAATTATATTGTTTGTAATTAAGTGGGTAAATATTTTTGCCAAATCACCACCGTCATAAATCCAAACAACCATTGTATGACTTTTGGATAACTCACATAGATGCATTTTTTTCTATGCATGAAGTGCTACTCTTCTGAGGAAAGAGTTAAAAAGGTAAATTGTTAGTAATCTTGCTACAAAATATAAGCTAGAGAGCTTTCTCCATAGTAGTTTAAAAAAAGATTACTTTCCCCCCCACATAATAGTCAAATGGTAATTATCCAAAGAAAAGGGTGAATTTTATTTCCTCTGAAAATGTTGCATTGAAAATAATTTCTAAGCCATAAAAGGTAAATGCAAATAATGACATTGCAAAACATCCTACACAATTAGTTTATTTGTTTAAATATATGAATACATATGTTTTCTTGGCTACTGGCTACAATGACTCATAACTAAATATTTCCCTCATTATAGACTTTAATTAGAAAGAAAACATAACATTCAAAGCCAATAAAACTTAGAGATAAGAAAAATTGTTGCAAAACAGTACAAATAATTTATAAAAGAGGAAAACAGAATATAAGAAAAACAGGAAATCTAGATACACCAAATCTGTTTTCTGTATCTTGTGATCACATTAGCAGTTCAATCAGATGTTTCCATTTTTGACTTAATACAAAGATACTACAGAGAATATCTCTATGAACACCATCCATCCTAATGCATGATTGCTTTCAAATTTAAGAAGCAAGTTTCAGCTACACAAATCACTCATCCACTTTCACCTAATGGTTCTTTTTATTGTAAAGAATTATTTACTGCCTACCTTTGTTAGACTTGTAGCTGTTTAGAATCTTTTGATGGGCTTGGAGATGGTTCTCTCTCAGTTACAAAGCTGTCATGTCTTCTACTTACTAGGAATGTGAGGTTTCCAAGTGTTCTCCCTGTGGAATGTAGAATCACAAGTGTCCCACCAGGTAGAGTCTGGTTGCTTAGAGTTTTTAGAGGTATCTTACATGGATTTTAAGGTATGTTTCATTTAAAACTTAAGGACAAAAACAGTCGTGACCAAGTAAATTAGAAGTCCATGGTCACTGATTTAACTTCACATTCATGAATTTGCTGACAGGATAGTCCTTAATGCTGTATTTCAGGGGTTGGCAGCCACAGCCTGTGTGCTGCTGGCTAGAGACTGCCAGGTCCCACCATCACTTCATTAACAGGCAATCTCTACTGCCTCTGCAGCTCCCTTCTTGACAGCCTGGCAGCAGAGTTTGAGCACAGATAAGTGTGAGCAGTTAACCAGCTGAGGTCTGCCCTGGACACAGTCATTAGTTCTGAAGGTAGAGCAGAAGAAGGACGAAAGGGGGGGAGGGGGATGGGAGGAATTGCAAAAGTGAAAATAAGGAGGGACAGATGCACAAAATGCATCCTTTCTACCCCCAAAGTGAGGAAGGCTGGTGGGGAACAGGGGCCTGGATTAACTGGAAAGGGACTGAAGTGAGTGGAGGAGGCTAAGTGAGACTGAAAGCCTTCCAGATGTCTTTTTGTGGAGCTTTAAGTGGCTCTGAACAAAACTGCAACACTGTTGCCCTTGATTTCCCATCTAGGTCCCTCTACTTAATTATCAGCATGACCTGATGTACTTCCTCTCTGACCATGAGTTCATCACCCCAATCACAGCACAACCACCTTTTGAATTAAATCACCAAAAAACTCAATCCCTGCGATTTACTCTGAAGTGTGGATTTTAATGAACTGATCAAAGTGCTATTGTCCCAAGCACAATAGAGAACACTGATACTTTACTTGATTGCAGCACTTTCCTGGAGTAAGAAAAGTCTCAAGGGCCCCTAGGTTCAATCCTTCTCTCCTCTGGTTTATGCCTCCTCCAACTCCACAGGTAGGCTGAGCACAGTAATAGTTCTCAACCAGGGGCTGTTAAGCAGCAACCTCCACCCCCACTCCCCTTGGATTAGTCAGCAATGTCTGCAGACATTTTTGGTTGTCAAACTGGCATGGGAAGGGGTGCTACTGGCATCTAGTGGGTAGAGGCCAGGGATGCTGCTAAACATCCTGAAACACAGGACATTGCTCCACGAAAAAGAATTATCCAGCCACAAATATTAGTACTACTGAGGTTAAGCAAGTCTGAGTTAGAGTGGAATTTATTACAGTAGCATTACCACACCATCCAATATGGCTTCTTCACTTTGGGCCATCGCAGCAGCCCTAAACCTCAGTAATCTTGCATCACAATGAATCACAACCCTGGACACAAGGAAATCCTCTAGGATTGTAGGAATGCAGGAATGAGGATGGGGGCTGAGGAATGATTCCACCTCAGCCTGCCTTCTCCACAATTGCCTTCTCAGCTTTATCATACTCTTCTTCCTCAGCAACCAGAGTACCCAGCCGGCCTGCTGAATGTTGCCAAAATGATTAAGGAAAATATTCCCTCGCCATTACCACTATTTATGATTCCTCTGTGACAAAATAAAAGCTGGTGTGTACAGAAATGCAGGAAAAATTTTGCTCTTTACATTGGGTTTTTTACTGTTGGCCCTTATAAGTTATAAGGTATTCTCTCAGACAGAGACAGTACAGGGCTTATTTCTCATTTTTTGACCTCAGCAGATTAGTAAGGAAGAAGAGGTGGTCTGGAAATATTTATAGGCCTTTGTAAATATACGAAAATGAATACTCCTACAATTGAATTCTTTAAAAAAAAATTCCTTTATCAGTTTTAGAAAGGAAATGCAAAAGCTATGCCCATTCCAAAAGGTAGTATCTATTTTTAGCAGGCAATCTTCTCTAACTAGTTGGTTCTGTTTCAGTCTAGACCTCAAACATAGTATGAAAAACACTTTTCCCTTTACATTATATGGAAAACACATTTATATAGCCATTAGTTAAGAAGGTCTTAGGTTTTTTTTATCTACTAACATGGATTACATATATGAGAGACACCATTTGCATAAAGCCGAGGTAGGTGAATGAAATGATACACAAAAGAAAAATAACAGGTGATGTGATAAAGCTAAGATAACCAAACTGAGTGAAGAACTCCTAACTCAAGCCTTTTTCAAACTAGATGCGAAATGATGCTGAAATCCAACTTAAGAGATATACTTGCAATTCTCTTACCTACTTAGAATATAAGTGCAAAACTATCTAAAATATATTTTAAAATATCTTATTGACATAAATGTTCTTACAGAATTATGCTGGTACTAGTACAGATCTCTAGAGGCTCTTTTCTTGAAAGAGATAATTCAGTATAATGTTAGCCTTTAAAGAGAATATTTTTTTAATATATTAATATGCAAATATTAAATAACATTAAAATATTCTGAGTTTATGACTCAACCCAGATTTTTTGAAAACTTTTTATAAATGGTCAGATGTAAAACATAAAGACCTCTACTTTAGCCACAAAAGTGTAACAAATTTTCATCTCATAAATGGTTTTACAATAATAAGATTAAAAAAATAATGAAGTACTTTCAGATGAACTATTCTATCTGTAATTCTAAAACTTTTTACATTTAAAAAGCATGCTGTTAAATTCATGAGATATTCTACACAGGAGAGTCACTAGAAATCACTTTGCAAACTGCAGGAGGTTAATAATCACAACTCTCTCTAGTTCATAGGGTTTTACAATAATTGCTATTATTGTTACTCCTTACAGTTTGTTGCCTAACATTTCTTTCTCTGAGCTGGTTGCCTTCTTCAGTAAGTACACAAGGCTTGAGAACAAGAGCTTCTGTATGAAAAAACTATTGGCTTAGCAAACTTAAAACGTCAGCCTAATTCTTTGGTACACTCATTTTTAGATTACCTTTTTCAGAAGAAATACTCCACCTTGAATTTAATTTACATGAGGAACCCCAGAAAACCTTATGCCAACAATTGCTTCTTTCTTTAAGAATAGAAAATCAACTGTCCTTCCCTTTTTTGTTTCCTCATAAAAAAATATAGACAGTGAACATTTTTCATAAGCCTATTTCCCTTCTTTCCTTTAACATGAAAATATAAAAGCAAACTGACTTTTATTTCTAAATATGCAATTTCAGCTAATCTCAAAAAGTTAGTTGGAAGCAATGCACAAAATTAAGAGTTCCACATGCAAAACAACAACTGTTACTTAAACCTCATTGGATCCATTTTTATTTGCAATATTCATACTTTTCAAAGTAAAGTTCCAATTTTTAACAAACTTGACTTACTCTATTGCCTGCCAGACAGACCCACAGGATTCTATTATAATTGATGGTAACTACTTTTCCACATACTCCTACTGTTTAATATACACTATTGTCACAATTTATGATGATAAGATCAGCACAAGCCATTGCTCCCTTGTCTGGCTGGCTTTTGCCTATTTAAGGATTAGCCCTTACACCACAACTAATATATAAATAAATGCTTGCTGAATAGTGAATGAGTTTATTTCTGCCATGTTTACCACTCTCCACTGTAACTATATTCTTAACAATCAACAAACAATCTCGGTCCCTTTTGGGCACCTGTATTCTCAATGCATCAATATTCTTTTCCACTTTTAAAAAACGTTTTTGCTGTATTTGCACAACTACCACACAAAAACACAACCACACATCTTCAAACCTCTGATAAACTTAGGTACACATAACTGTGCCAGGTAATTTATTCAACAGAAAATAGCAAGTTTAGTCAATTGGACAAAATACGATGGATTTCCTACTCTTAAGGAAAACATTTCCAAAGAGATTTCCGTTTATTACTAAAGAAAAAATATAAACAGCTGCCCCCTCCAATTAACAAAACTGATCAACACTTAGTTCCAATGAAACAAGACGCATGGCACCATTTTATGCTGTGCATTGTCCCAGGATGGTTAACTATAGAACTACATGACACTGAACTGATTCCTAGAAAGTCTGGTAAGAAACTAAACATATGTATTAAAACACACAGACATTACATATAGACAGATGCATGTGCTTACTATGACCTTAAGATTTCAATTCACAAGTACAATTTTTAAAAAATCCTTACTAGGAATCATAAAAAACTAAAATTCTTGCCTTTAATCTTGAAGTAAGAGAACACTAGTATAACTGGCATACGTCCTCAATAGACACAGAATTCAGTCAAGATCATTCCATGATTTTGTGGAAGGCAGCACTCTAAATGTGTGACATGGATCTGAAGTCTGCGTCCCTAGGTAGTTCTTAGTGAAGTCCTCATTTAGAGTTTGGACAAGATCATTGGTTCTCAAAATGTGGTCCCTGAAGCAGTTCTATCAGCATCACCTGGAAACTTGTCAGAAATGAAAATTATGAGGTAATAGATGGATAGCCTGAATTAAGAAACTGTAAGAAGAGCCTACAAGACTTGTTTTTACCTCCAGGCGATTGATATATGGTCAAGTTTGAGATCCTCTGAAATAGATAAAAGCCTTCTCCAAGGATCAAAATCCTACTGTCATTAGAGCAAATGTATCTTCTAGAACTAGCACTATGTTCAATTAAATGCACTTGATTATTCATAGTAGTCTGAGTAAAATATCACAATCAAACTTACCATATTCTATTATACAGTACTTAAAACTTCACATTTTCACCAGGACAAAATTATATTAGCAAGCTTTTCCCAATTAAGTAGACACTATGACAAACGTTTGATATCATTTTAACTCACGGTGGTGATCTACAATTAAACCCTCATGTTAGTAAGTAGGGGGCTTATTCTGTTGTGAAAAGGAAAGAGATCCTTTTATGCCAGTTAACGTACGTGCATTTTGTATCTATTTCTCAAGACCAGCTGCTACCTATAGTGTTCTCTCACTTTCCCATCCCATCTGTGAGAAATACTGGAAAATAACTCAAAAGTAGGTGCAACAACATGCTGGTGAAAACATGTTTAAAGCAACCCAAATAGTTCACATCAATAGAGCATTTTTGGATTCCCACCTACAGGAAAGGGTAATAAATCAGCAAGCATGAGGCCTCACATGCTGAAAAAATTCTAATCCCCAAATAGAGCTGGTCCTAAAATGTGATGCAATGGAGTCTATTTCAGCAGTTAAGAAGGTGCATAATGTTGTACTTAAGAATCGTAACTCCCAAATATGAAAATGTGAGACTTCCAATGGTATCTTCAACTTTTCTGAGGCTATTACAAAAGGAGAACAAAAATAATCCTTTGAAATAACATAAAGCTTGGATGACTGTCAGGGACCAAAAGGAAAAGCTGTTAAAAACCAGCAGGGGTCAAGTTTAAAAGTTAACTTTTGCTCTCCAAGATAAAGGTTCCTTTTCCACCCAGTTTCTGTTTTGACAGGTGACTGCCTTACAGCAAACTCCATCCCTCCCTCCCTTCCTTTGACACCCTTAAGTCAGCCCCCTTTTCAGGGAAACAAATGCTCTTATCTCTTCACACCATAATTCTAAGGGGTTCTCACTAGCCAAATAAACTGACATAGTCTTAAAAACAATGTCCTTAATTTCTCTCAATTTCGTGAAGAAAATCATTGCAAAAGGCTACAAAACTTAATACTATTTTCCTGCTTCAGGCACACACACAAAATTGCTTTCATTGAGAATCTAAAAAGCATTTATTTTACAGTACTCAGTAAGAGCATATTAAAATCTTCTGCTCTGCCATCCCAGACCTATAAAAAATTTAGTCATGTAGGTGACTAAATCCTGTGTGAAGATGATTAATGCACCCAGCAACCTATTTCATTTCCAATTTTCCATTTTCAAAAATTCCCTGTCAGGAGTATATACATTTCTTAAATTAAATACTTGCCAGTATTTCACATCAAAAGGCTTCCAAAAAACCAAAACAAACTCATAAAAAAGTCACTGAATGCATTTAAAAAAATCCTTTATACAGTACTTGTTATATGTCTTCAGAGCTTTCAACACTTTAGATCTATTGAATCAACTAAATTTACACAAATGCAAGAATGAAACTTTGCAAAGCCTAAGTGTGAATATTTTTTCCTAATTTCTTATTTAGCATATATACATTACCTTCTAATTAAGTTTGGTACTAAATTTCAATGAGATCGAGTGTAAAAAAAAAAAACTTTAGAACCAAACCCAGGCAGAATTCTCTATTCCTCCTCCATGCTGCAATTCTGAGAGGTTACCTGGGCCAAAGACACAACATTTTAAGGCAAGATATGTTAATACAGTTTTAAAGAAACCTGTGGCCTTTAACTTCTTTTGGCTCTCTCAACACAATAAATCTTTTTGAAAGTCAAAACTGTTCACGCTACACTTCATGGACCTAAGGTATGTCAAGTGCTTTTGATATATAGTCATACACCTTCCACTCCATAGAGCTATCAGTAAAATGGCCCTTAAGAAAAGCAAAATAGAAAATAAAAAAGCTCACACTGCCTCCTGCTGTTAGAAGGAAAATTTCATGAGGTCAAAATGGTCCACAAACTGCACAGTGTAATAAAGCAAGAGACTTACGTTTTCTCTTTTTCTCTTCTTTTTTAACCTAATGATGTTTCCTAATTAAAGCCACAAAAGGGCTGAGACACTATTCACAAGCCACCCAAATGTATTGTAGAGAACACTACAAGGCAATGATTTCAGAATTGAAAATCATATCCCCCAGACAAGCTTTAAACAGGATACGTGTTTTAAACAAAGCAGAACAAAATACGAGGAAAGAAAGAAAAAGAAAAAAAGAACACTAAAAACATCACCCTGCCTGACCAGTGGATGGTTACTCCCCCAGATCTTAGCAGTCTTAGCAGCTGGCTTCTCCCCTTCCGGCTCCAAGTCAGCAGAACAGATTCAATATCCAGTTCATCTTAACAGTCAGAGGGTATAGCCATACCCCAGGGCTTCCTAGACCTTGATGATTATTTTCCCTGTTAAGGAGTTGGAAGTAATGTCTCCCAACTTGTCATTCACACTTCTCTCTTCAAAGTCTGACAAACCACTCTTGGGGGCACCAGGCACCTGCCCCTGTCCACCTCAGCCATGATACTGTATTAAATCACTGAATATGAAACACAGAAACACAAACAATAGTTTGAATTTGTTTCTTTAAAAATGACATTTGTATTAAAAATCTTAAAATGAAGAGACAATGATTAACCGCGTGTATGGAATTAGAAATTACAAATTGTTAGAATTATCTTGGTACATCACAACAGTAAAATTTTGCTCTGTGCTTCTGGAGGAACACCCTAAAACAGAAAACCAAAAATTAAAAAAAAAATTATATAAAAGGGGAGCTAAATACCTGAACATTGGAACAAAATGAAGCAAAAAATTTTAAAAAGAAAAAAAAAAATAACCCATTGCATTACAATTACATTTTAAAGGCTGGAAAGAATAAAGAATTCACCGAACAACAGGCCCTATTGTCCTGGCTCCTTCAGGAAGATTATTAAAAGTAAACTGGGAAGTAGTTTGGGGAGGAATAACAGATTCTGGGATCTGATGGGAAGTTCACAGGTTGGCACCGGCTGGAACAGCTGAGTTTTGAAGGCACTCTGCAGACACAGGGGTGCTGGGGGCCCTGAATCACATTTGCGAAGTTTCTGTACTGTAGTTTAAAGAGCAAGTCATCAAAACCATGTATGGCCAACCAATACGAACAAAAAGCTAAATCTAAAAAAACACACACACAACAGTACACACAAAAATGTGCAGATCTGTAACATATTTTTTTCACAGCTGATAAAAAAAAATACTACCGTTCTCCCCCAGACTCCCCCTTGATACAGTAGGTAAACAAAATAGATTTTCCCCCCCCCACAAATTATCAGCAGACACTTTCTGGCACCCCACACTGTATTGGCATCAGTGTTAACAGTCCCAGTTCAGATGTGCAATACTTCAGATTGGATACACTGTAACAAGAATCCAACTTTGCATAGACATCCTCAGAATCGAAATCAGTCACGGGGTTGCCTTTCCAAGCTGGCAGAAAAGGAACCCGATCTTAATTTCCAGCTACTCCTGGAAAACAAGGAAAAAACAAAAGTTTCTTCCTCCCCTCCTGCTCCTTCATTTGGTTCTCCCGGACTTCCTTCCGTGTATTTGAAACTTGGAACTAGAAAAACGGTTGTTGACAGAAAAACAAAAACAAAAAATCCCCCCTTTTCCACCTTCTCCCCGTCCTCTTCCGCCCCCACCCCATTTCTTTTTTTTTTTTTTCCAGACTGAAACTTTCGCCTGCCGGTGTCAAGCCGCCAATACAGGGCCCCAAGGGTTGCTTCAATGGGGAAATATGCGTCAACCAAAATCAATGAGAAACGTACATGCTGCAAAGATCCACATTTCCACCGGTACTCGGACGGTCATGACGGGACAACCCCTCGGAAACGGGCAGAGGCGGGGGACGCGGCCACCGCGGCCAGTCGGGCGCCAAGACTCGCCCCCCCCCCCCCGGCCGATGCAAAGTCATCTCCAATCTCAAAGCCAGAAGAGAAATCACATTTAGAAGAGTCGGGTGCGTTTGGCTTTTGTGCCGGCTCTCGTCGCGCGGCAGCCGCGAGCGCCTCAGAGGATCACGCAGGCCGAGCAGCAGCCCTCATCGCCGTTGGGCTGCGCCGCGTAGTTCATCTGCCGCACGATCTCAGCGAACAGCTCGTCCACCGAGGCTTTGTTTTTGGCCGAAGTCTCCATGAAGGGGCAGCTCCACTCCTCCGCCAGGGCCTTGCCCTCGCCGAATGAAACCTCACGCTCGCCCTCCAGGTCCACCTTGTTGCCCACTAGAATCATGGGCACGCGCTCGTACCGCTTCACGCGGATGATCTGGTCCCGCATGGGCTTGATGTCCTGGAAGCTCTGCTGGTTAACAAGGCTGTACACGAGGATGAAGCCCTGGCCATTCTTGATGTACAGGTCCCGCATGGATGCGAACTGCTCCGTGCCCGCCGTGTCCAAGATCTCCAGCACCGACGGCGATGAGTCCACCTCAATCTCTTTGCGGTAGAAGTCCTCGATGGTGGGGTCGTACTTCTCGATGAAGGAGCCGGTCACGAACTGCACGGTGAGCGCGGACTTGCCCACGCCGCCCGAGCCTAGCACCACCACTTTGTACTCTCTCATGGCTCCGTCGGCGTTCTCGCTGCGCCTGCCACGGCCCCGTCGGGGCTGCGCACCGGAGGAAAGCTGGGCTTGGTAGCTGGACTTCTCTGTCCTCAGCTCTGCAGGAAAAACTCAGGAGATAACCGAGGAACGCAAGGCGCGGAAATCACCAAGCGGGGGCCGGGCGCCGGGCCGGCCGGCGCGGCGGTGCGTCCCTGCAGCGCGGGTCCGGGGCCCCGAGGCAGCCCACGGCGGCAGCAGCAGCCTGGGCGGCGGATCGGGAGGACAATGCCGGCAGCCGGGGCTGGGCGAGGGCTGCAGCTTCTCTCCACAGCAGCTCAGGAAGGCGAGGAGGAGGCGGCGGCGGCGGCGGGCTGCGGAGGCGGCTGCTAATTGCGCGCCGGGCCGGGACGCGCGTGGCATGAGTCCCCGCAGAGCGTGCGCCCACCGCGGCGGCCCTTCGAGCTCTCTCCTGCAGCCTCCGCGGGGCGAGGGCTTCCTACTCGCCGCGCGCAGCCCTGCCCGCCCCGCCCTGGCGAGCATGCCCAGTGCGCCGCTGCCGGCCCCGCCCGCCGGCTCCCCGGCTCCTGGTTTTCCGGGGGGCCGGGCAGGGGTGGGGCTGTAGGCGGAGCTAGCGATTTGATTCAGGACTAGCGGATTCGGGATAGGCACTAGTATACGAGCCGGAGAAATGTGTGGGGGTGTATGGGTGTTAAGAGACTGGTTGGGGCAGCTCCAGTGGGAGGACAGAGGCCGCCTTCCTTCGCCGACTTGGCTTTAGTGCATAGGAGTCCCGGCTCTATGAGAAGACAGCCGGCGCCGTGGGCCACCCCGGGAACAGGCTGGTCTCTTGACGCTCCTTTTATCCAAAGCTTGTGGACTTCACTCCCCGAGCCCCCGGCGGGTGTGCGTCCCGAAGGCCGAGACCCAAAGAACATTTGGGTGTATGATAGACGGGCAGAGCATTTTCCCACACTCTAGGCGTGGCCCTTTCTATCCAGCCTTCTCTGGCGGACTCTCCACGCACTTCAACCCTCAGACAAAGAAACCTGTCCGGATGAGGGAATGGGCAGCATCAAGTGATCTGGGCGGTCTCCAGGCTGGGACTCAGAAGACCCCACCCACCTCCCCACTCGGCTAGGGCCAAAACCCGGAGAGTGAATCACAACTCATCCACAATCAGCCCGGGTGCCGGTAGCTAGTCAGGGCATGCTCAGTGGGCGGAGTAGGTTTGGGGGTTTGGAAGTAGGAAGCTTGTGCACTGCACACCCACGCTCCAGCTCAAATTACCTCTCCCAGTCTCAGGACCCATTGGTCCTGGGGCGCAAATCTCACACCCTCGAATGTTCTTCCATTGGCTACTGCCAAGGTTTTATCAGTTTGGGCCGCTTCATTGGCTAAAAAGTAGCCTCCGCTCGTGATTGGTTATTTATAGAGATTGAGTTGAGAGGCGGAGGCACAGCTGTTCTTTCTCTGCTCTCCCCCGCCCCCTTCCTCCCACTTCCCCAATCTAGTCGTTTTGAAGCTAAGAGTAAAAAAATAAAAGGAATTTAGGCGGAGAGCTCAGAGCTAAATATAGTCCTTTGCTGGTGTTTTCAACAGTCTGACTTCTAGGTGCCCAGTCACGACTGTCCGTTAAAGGGAGCTGGTTACAGTTTTTGGTCCTCAAGAAATGGCAAAGTTTCCAAGGTGGTTCCCCTCCACCCAGGGAGGGGGAGGGGCTAGGATGTGGAAATGGGCCACACTGAATTCAGCTCACCCGGTGGGGTGGGGGAATGCCCAGGCTTGCCGTTGGTAAACATCTTTGCTTTGGGGAGGGCATTCGCTAAACTGGGCTTGGCTCCTACTCACAGGAGCTACCAGCGAGATGCCTTGGCTTGTTCCAGGTCTCTCCTTTCTCGAGGAGAGATGTCAAGACCTGTCAAAAGGCTAAGCAATGCTAGCGTGAGCCCCAGGGTGAAGGGGTGGGAGGGGACCGAGCTGCATCAACCCTGGCTTGGTATCCTGTCCACACCACTTCCCACTGGTTTAACCATCTGCATTGGAGGGATAAAAGAAATGGTGTGCTAATGTTTGGTTTCAGTGCCTTAGTCCCGTTGTGACTCAGGGCCGCGTTGCGAGTTAACCTTCTTTGAACCTCTAGCTATAGCTCGTAGAATGCACAGCTGCAACTTGAAGTCCTGGCCATGGGACCCAACGTGTCCTGGGCAGCAGCCAATGCCTTGGGTGGGCGGAGTCCATTCCTGCGCATGGCTCCACTATTTAGTGGAGAGAGGGGTTATCAGAGTGCTTGGCTAGTTAACCTTTATATAATTCTCCAGAAACCTTCAAGGCAAACTCACCTAATATAGGTGGAGCGAATCTCACGTTTACCCAGTTTAATGTTTGCCAGGGGTTTTACATGTGCTATCTTATTTACTCATCATAAAAATACTAATTATACCTATTTTAAAACTGAGGAAACTGAGACCCTAAGATGTCACCTAACTGGCATAACTGGCATGAAATTTCACAGCATGAGTGGTTACGCTGGGATCCTGATCCAGGTGTTTGGGTGCAGAACCTGGTCTTGTAACTATTAGGAATACTACTTTCTAACAAGAAAGTTTCCAGATTGTACTCTTTCTTAGGTTGACTTTTGAGGTAGTATGAACAGACTGGCTCTTAAGCCCAAGCTAGAGGGACCTATGTCCACCCTTTGACTCTTCTGACAGTGCCCCTTCCCACAGGGTTAAGGAGCTAGAACCCACGTCCAGACCATGCCCCAGCTGGTCAGAATTCTGTAATCCCCTCCCCATATAGTACCAAACCCTCTCCTAGGATCTGCTTAGACCTCTGAACTCACCCCTGTGTGCAGTAAGGGGTCTTTGCTGGAGTGCAGATGGTGCTTGGACCCATGAGCTAAGGCGTGACCTCCCAGGCACTTTGGGCCCCCACTTAACTGCAGGAAGAGGGGTGCCTTCTAGTCAGCTTTCTCTTCCCTGCCACTTTCCAGCCTGGCTCTTGGAGAAGTCTAAGAATTTGTGATTCACACCTGACCATCCAGGTCTTGCAAAGAAGTATTTGTCAAGGTGGGAGGACAGATCATATTTTAACACTGTGTTACCTTGATTTTAGGGCTTCTCTGGTGGCTGAGACAGTAAAGCATCTGCCTGCAATGCAGGAGACTCGGGTTCGATCCCTGGGTCAGGAAGATCCCCTGGAGAAGGAAATGGCAGCCCACTCTAGTACTCTTGCCTGGAAAATCTCATGAATGGAGGAGGCTGGTAGGCTATAGTCCATGGGGTCACAAAGAATCGGTCACGACTGAGCAACTTCACTTATCTTGATTTATAACTGAAATAACTAGAGTAATGCTACCTGGGCCTCTGTCCTCTAGCCCACAGATGTTAGGTGTGGTTCTGAGTACGATATAGTAGAAAATACTTTGTCCTTATGGGCCAGGTGTCTAATCTCAAGTATTACTTATCAATTATTATCTGAGACCTTGGGAAAGCCCCTCAAGTTGCTCCCAACCTTAGTTTCTCTATCTCTAAAGTGGTGATAATAAAGTTTGTCCCACCCACCGAGCTACCCAAGGAACCTTGGAGAATATCTGATGACCAAACGCTTCATTTTACGTCACAGTCAGTGAGCAGAATTAGAACCCTGGTGTCCTGGCTGCCCCTTTTCAAGGTGCCAGCCTATACTCAGGGATAATAATTAGCAAATAATGGATGGAAACATGCTTTTAAAGCTGCAGTGCACCATATATTCATGACAATTACAACCCAGGTGTCTTGACAGCTGTATCTAGAAGAGACCATCTTCAGGACTCTGGGTAGTCAGGCAGATGGGTATTTTTGGATCTTAGTGGCCTCTCTGGTACCAAAGAGTTGCCACACTTTGAATCTTTCCCATTAAGGATTCTTTGATAACAATTTTTATTACACTCAGATAGTCTCCCTCAGAAAGATTTCCACTGGGGCTTTGGGATTCAAAATGAAGTAATTAATGAAATTACTGATGCACAAATTTTTAAGGTTGATCAGTTCTTCCTGTGAAATTTGTTAGGAGTCTTTGTGTACCTCCCTTATGGTATAATCCTGTGTCATATCCAATTATCCTGTACCATAATTATTTACATGTCTGTATTGTGTCACTGTGTGAATTCCTTGAGGTCAGAGTCCATACCTCGCTTATCTTTGGAGCCACCTCTGTCCTCCCCCCAGTAAGAGTGCCTACATAGGAGTCCCTCAATTAACTATTTATGGGTATACAAACGGCATTTTATCCCTTTCCCAAACTCTCTTTGTGGTAAAAGATATACTAATTCTTGGTGAGACAAAACACTTCCTGTATCCTTAGAAAACTGTAAAATACTAATGTTTCAGTCTCCCTGAGTCTTAAAGATGCTGGAGTGATAAAGTCTACCCTTATATGGATGGAAACACTCTCAATGCTGTCTGGCGTGGTTCTGAGTATTTGGGAAAAAATACCAAAGCACCCAGTAGATAAACTCTTACTCTGAAGATTTCAAACGTTTGTGCAGATAACACACAAAGACACCTCTAGAAAACGATCTGAAGTAAAAGCTAACAGATTAAGAACTACTTAATCTTTGGTATTGACTATTATATACACAGTGATCCCTGCCTGGCCTTGCTTACACAGTGAGCTTCTGTGACACTGGTTTTGGGCCTTCAAAGAATTAGAGGGTTTGCTAGAATATGAATCTTTTAAGTCCTCCAGAAAATAAGTACCCATCTGTCCTCATCATTTATACAAAGTGGAGGTTTATTTCATCATGTTCATAGTTTTAGCTGGCTTGACCTGTAGATAAACAAATAATTCTAAAAAAAAATTCTAATTTTGAAAATATCAGGGGTAAGTTGAGAGTGACCATGTATCATTATTTTAAAGGGATGTTGCTATAAGACTAACTGTGCCTTTCAAGAGTTCTCAGTAAATATTTGTTAAGTACCTGAACATGTTATAACCAGGCATCCACAAGCAGGCTTAAGATGTTTTATTTTATCAGTGGTCTTTAAAAAATAATCTCCAGTTATGCCCCTAAAAATATTCATTAGTCAACCAAACCATCATCATTTCATACTCTTCATATTGCACTTTAGGCAGCCAACTTGTAAGAACAATGACTTGTACTCCTTGTAATGAGATTTTATATCTTAAAAAATGTTCTAAAATCCTAGCATGGTAATTAAAGAGAGGCAAATGTATGCCTGGTTTTATAATTTCACTGTTTGCCCCTTATGTGTACTCTGATTGGATTTTTTTCTCCTTTTAAAATTATTTTTCAAAGGAAAATGTAGGTGAGTTAAATTTTAAATTAAATAACCTCTTAAAATCAGTCAAGCTTTTTACAAACGTTTTTGTTAGGCCCAAATAAAGAAATAGAAAAATCAAAATAACTATTGTCTCAAGGCTATCAGATTAGAATTAAATATTATCTCACCATATACATTAATGTGCTATGTTATTTTGATAATAAAAACCACTCATAACTCCATAAAAATGTTATCCTGGGCTGAAGTGTTACACACATGTAGGCAACTACCACACAACTACTCAGTGGATTTGAGTTCTATCATAGAATCTTACTAATGGTTTGGCCTACTGTCATTATTTTACATGATTTTTTTTTAAAACAAAAATCTTTTCTAAGATAAATGAGCTTACCTTCTCTATAGGGTTGAGATTTGCCTGAGACCCTGATCTGTAGAGAAAAGAACAAAATGGGCTTAGAGCACCACTTTTATGTGATGAATATATTCTCACTCAAGGGAAATTTTAAATTGATTTCATTGATCCTATTTTTCATGGTTGAAAGCACAGTTACACATCTTAGTCTGTCTAAGATTTGTCTTCTTAGACCCAGCATCCCAGAGAAACAAATGCAGCAAGAATAGAAGCAATGCCTTAGATCCATTAAAAAGCGCTTTCTTCTTGTAAAATTGTCATTATATGCAGATGATATGATACTATCTACAGAAAATCCTAAAGACTCCACACAAAAACTACTAGAACTAATGAATTCAGCAAGGGAGCAGGATACAAGATTAACATATAGAAATTAACTGCATTTCTTTACACCACAATGAAATATCCAATGGAATGTAAAAAAAAAAAAGGTACCTTTTAAAATTATATCCCCAGACATAAAACACTTAGGAATAAACCTAACCAAGGATGTGAAAGACTTATATGCTGACAACTATAAAACACTTATAAAGGAAACTGAATATTATTCAAAGAAATGGAAAGATATTCCATGCTCTTGGATTGGAAGAACTGATATTGTTAAAATAGCCATTCTACCCAAGGCAATCTACAAATTTAATGTAATCCCTATCAAATTACTCAGGACATTTTTCACAGTGGTAGAGCAAATAATTTTATTCCTATGGAACGTGAAAGACCCAGGATTGCCAAGGATTAGTGAAGAACAAGAAAGCAAGAAGCATAAACTTCCCAGACTTCAGACAATACTACAAAGCTACAGTAATCAAAACACTGTAGTACTGGCACAAAAACAGATATATGGATCTACAGAATAGAACAGAGAGACCGAAATAAACCCATACACCTACAGTCAAGGCTTCATACTCCAACCCAGGCATCAATAGTACGGGAACCATGAACTTCCAAATGTGCAAGCTGATTTAGATAATGCACAGAAACCGGAGATCAAATTGCCAACATCCATTGGATCACTGAAAAAGCAAGAGAGTTCCAGAAAAACATCTGCTTTACTGACTGTGCCAAAGGCTTTGACTGTGGATCACAACAAACTGGAAAATTCTTCAAGAGATGGGAATACCAGACCACCTTACCTGCCTCCTGAGAAATCTGTATGCAGGTCAAGAAGCAACAGAACCGGACATGGAAAAACAGACTGGTTCCAACTTGCGAAAGGAGTACGTCAAGGTTGCATATTGTCACCCTGCTTATTTAACTTCTATACAGAGAACATCATGAGAAATGCTGGGCTGGATGAAGCACAAGCTGGAATCAAGACTGCTGGGAGAAATATCAATAACCTCAGATATGCAGAAAGCGAAGAGGAACTGAAGAGCCTCTTGATGAAAATGAAAGAGGATAGTGAAAAAGCTAGGCTAAAACGGAACATTCAAAAAACTAAGATCACGGCATTTAGTATCATCACTTCATGGCAAATAGATGGGGAAACAATGGAAACAGTGACAGACTTCATTTTTGGGGGCTCCAAAATCAATGCCGATGGTGACTGTAGCCATGAAATTAAAAGACGCTTGCTCCGTGGAAGAAAAGCTAGACAGCATATTAAAAAGCAGAGGCATTACTTTGCCAACAAAGGTCCATCTAGTCAAAGCTATGGTTTTTCCAGTAGTCATGAATGGATGTGAGAGTTGGACTATAAGGAAGGCTGAGTGCTGAAGAATTGATGCTTTTGAACTGTGGGGTTGGAGAAGACTTTTGAGAATTCCTTGGATTGCAAGGAGATAAAACCATTCAATCCTAAAGGAAATCAGTCCTGAATATTCATTGGAAGGACTGATGGTGAAGCTGAAACTCCAATACTTTGGGCACCTGATGTGAAGAACTGACTCACTGGGAAAGACCCTGATGCTGGGAAAGATTGAAGGCAGGAGGAGAAGGGGATGACAGAGGATGAGATGGTTGGATGGCATCACCGACTTGATGGGCATGAGTTTGAGTAAGCTCCAGGAATTGGTGATGGACAGAGAAACCTGGAGTGCTGCAGTCCACGGGGTCACAAAGAGTGCCAAACAACTGAGTGACTAAACCAAACTGAACCTACAGTCAATTAATCCTCACCAAAAGAGGCAAGAATATACAATAGGAAAAGCACAGTTTCTTTAGCAAGTGGTATTGGGAAAGTTGGACAGCCAGATATAAATCAATGAAGTCAGAACACACACTCTCACCATATACAAAAATAAGCTCAAAATGGCTTAAAGACTTAAACCTAAGACATGACATCATCAAACTGCTAGAAGAGATCACAGGCAAAACATTCTCTGATATAAATCATACCAATTTCTTAGTCCCCAAGGCAACAGAAATAAAAAGAAAAACAAACAAATGGGACCTAATCAAACTTAACAAGCTTTTTCACAGCAAAGGAAACCATAAATGGGAGAACATTTTTGCAAATTATGCAACAGACAAGGGGTTTCCAAAATATACCAACAACTCATACAACAACAACAACAAACCAATCCAAAAAGAGAAGACCTAAACAAACATTTTTCCAAAGAACAAATATAGATGGCCAATAGGCACATGAATAGATGCTCAACACCACTAATTATTAGAAAAATGCAAATCAAGACTACAATTAGGTACTACTTCACACTGGTCAGGATGGCAATCATGAAAAAGTCTAGAGATAACAAATGCTGAAGAGGGTATGGAGAAAATGGACCCTTGCTACACTGTTGGTGGGAATGTAAGCTGGTTCAGCCACTGTGGAGGTTGGAGCTTCCTCAGAAAATCAAAAATAGAATTACCATATGATCCAATAATCCCACTCCTGGGAATATATCCAGTCAAAACTATAATTTAAAAAGATACATGCATCCATGTTCACAGCAGCACTATTCACATAACCCAGACATGGAAACAACCTAAATGTCCATCAACAGATGAATAGATAAAGATGATATGGTACATATATACAATGAAATACTACTCAGCCATAGAAAAGAACAAAACAAAGCTATTTGCAGCAATATGGATGCAACAAGAGACTATCACACTAAGTGAAATAAGTCAGAGGAAGACAAATACCATATGATATCACTTATATGGTGATGAGACACAAAAGAACCAATCTAGGAAACAGCATCAGGGACATAGAGAATAGACTGGTGGTTGCCATGGGGAAAGAATGAGTGGGAGGTTGGGGTTAGCAACTGTATGCTTTTATATATAGAATGGATAAACAACAAGGTCCTATTGTATAGCACAGAGAACTGTATTTAATAGCCTATGATAAACCATAATGGAAAAGATTATAAAAAATATCTCTTTATAACTGAATAATTTGCTATCCATCAGTAATTAGCACAACACTGTAAATCAACTAAAGTTCAATAAAATAATAAAGTTAAAAAAAACAAAAGAACTTTCACTTGTTTTTTTGTCACCAACCACAAGATTAAAGGAGGCTCCTTTTCTCTTGCAGGGACAAAAATCCATCACTTCCCTTGATGCTGGAGGAAGCCTATCATTCTTTCTGCAGCAGTGCCTCCAATAAATCCTTCAAACTTTGTGGTTTTGATGGAGACAATGAGAGTCTATACTGAGGGAGAGGAAGCTTCCTCTGTAAATTACCATTAGCCGTCAGGCTTGGTTTAAGAAATCTGCCAAAGGGGTTTCTATTTTACTTGCAGTTATACTATCTTGTGATAGAAAGTTTCAGAAAAGGATCTGTGGTGATATCTTAGGAAGATAACACTAGAACTGCAGAATTCAGGCTATTTAAATAATTTTATGATTATTGTATTCAGTTCTGTTGTAGAAGTTTGTTACTCTTCTGAAGATTTTTTTCTTTGTTTTAAAACTTACATTTAAAAGAAAGATTACTGGCCTATTATTCAACTATGGCAATGTGAACATAGTACCCCTGAAGTATAAAAACTAAATCCTTTCTGTTAAGGAATTTATGTCCTTAAAAAACCCTTATTGCCATGTAGAATATAATTATATAGAATTATTAAAAAGGAGTGATCCTAGGAAACTTAGCAAACATTTCCATGTTTCACGTAAACTAAATGTTTTAAACAAGCAGTTGGCAAACTTTTTTTTTAGTAATGAGCCAGAGAGTAAATATTGCAGATTTTGTGGGCCATACATCTCCATTGCAACTACTCAAATCTGCCCCTGCAGTATAAAAGCAGCCAGAGACAATATGTAAATAAATACACATGATTGAGTTCCATAACACTTTCTTTACAGAAACAGCTGGTGGGCTGCATTTGGCCCACAGGCTCATGGTTTGCCTGTCTCTAAACTATGTATTAAAAAAATATCCTCATTTGTTGCTGGAGGCCAAACACTCTTACAATCAAAATGAAGTACTAATCTGTCATTGGCTATAGCCATAACTCTTGACTTCAATCTATAGTAAAAGTGAAAGTTGCTCAGTTGTGTCCGACTCTTTGTAACCCCATGGACTATACAGTCCATGCAATTCTCCAGGCCAGAATACTGGAGCGGGTAGCCTTTCCCTTCTCCAGGGGATCCTCCCAACCCAGGGATCAAACCCAGGTCTCCTGCATTGCAGGCAGATTCTTTACTAGCTGAGCCACAAGGGAAGCCCTTTAATCTATAGTGAAATACTACTCAAATAGTGAATATATAGACACAATTCGATATAACTTTAGGAAATTCTATATAACTTATGAAATACTCAGATTTATATTTTTACGCAAGTACTTTAAATTTGTTTTCAATAGTTAAAGTAGCACCCATCTTTTGTTGGACTTCTCAACTTTTTCTTATTAATTTATAATTGTTGACTATGTATTATGGTTATGTTATATAATAAGGATATTAACCTCTGATAATCATGTACTTTGAAAATAACTTTGTTTGTTATTAGCCCATGTTTATGCTTTTTCATTAATATTTAAAAAAAATATTCTATTTGAATTTATTGACTTTTTTCTTTTGGGTTTTCGTTTGGAATTTCATGCCACAAGTATAAAGCTGTCTTACACTCCAGATGTTTGTAAAACTAGTGTTATGTAAGTATTTATAAATGTGACCACATGGATCACAGCCTTGTCTAACTCAATGCAATTATGAGCCATGTCATGTAGGACCACCCAAGACAGATAGGTCATGGTGGAGAGTTCTGACAAAACTTGGTCCACTGGAAAAAGGAATGGCAAACCACTTCAGTATTCTTACCTTGAGAACCCCATGAACAGTATGAAAAGGCAAAAAGATAGGACACTGAAAGATGAACTCCCCAGGTCGGTAGGTACCCAATATGCTACTGGAGAAGAGCAGAGAAGTAACTCCAGAAAGAATAAAGAGACGGAGCCAAAGCGAAAACACTACCCAGTTGTGGATGTGACTGGTGATGGGAGTAAAGTCCAATGCTGTAAAGAACAATATTGCATAGGAACCTGGAATGTTAGGTCTATGAATCAAGATAAATTTGAAGTGGTCAAACAAGAGATGGAAAGAGTGAACATCAACATTTTAGGAATCAGTGAACTAAAATGGACAGGAATGGGCAACTTTAATTCAGATGACTATTATATCTACTACTGTGAGCAAGAATCCCTTAGAAGAAATGGAGTAGCCCTCACAGTCAACAGAAGAGTCCAAAATGCAGTACTTGGGTGCAATCTCAAAAATGACAGACTGACCTCTGTTCATTTCCAAGGCAAACCACCATTATCACAGTAATCCAAGTCTATGATCCTACCACTAATGCTGAAGAAGCTGAAGTTGAATGGTTGTATGATGATCTATTAGATATTTTACAACACCCAAAAAAGATGTCCTTTTCATTATAGGAGACTGGAATGCAAACGTAGGAAGTCAAGAGATACCTGGAATAAAAGGCAAGGTTGGCTCTAGAGTACAAAATGAAGCAGGGCAAAAGCTTACAGAGTTTTGCAAGAGAATTTACTGGTCACAGCAAATACCCTCTTCCAACAACACGAGAGATGACTCTACACGTGGACATCACCAGATGGTCAATCCCAAAATCAGACTGATTATATTCTTTGTGGCAAAGATGGAGAAGCTCTATACAGTTAGCAAAAACAAGACCAGGAGCTGACTGTGGCTCAGATCATCAACTTAATGCCAAATTCAGGCTTAAATTGAAGAAAGTAGAGGAAACCACAAGACAGTTCAAGTATGACCTAAATCAAATCCCTTACGATTATACAGTGGAAGTGACAGATAGATTCAAGGGATTAGATCTGATAGACAGAGTGTAGGAGGAATGAGGATGGAAGTTTGTGACATTGTACATGAGGTGGTGATCAAGACCATCCCCAAGAAAAATAATGCAAAAAGGCAAAACGGTTGTCTGAGGAGGCCTTACAAATAGCTGAGAAAAGAAGGGAAGTAAAAGGCAAAGGAGAAAAGGAAACATATACCCATCTGAATGCAAAGTTCCAAATAATAGCAAGGAGAGATAAGAAAGCCTTCCTCAGCGATCAATGCAAAGAAATAGAGGAAAACAATAGAATGGGAAAGACTAGAGATCTCTTCAAGAAAATTAGAGATACCAAGGGAACATTTTGTGCAAAGATGAGCACAATAAAGGAC
The DNA here is from genome assembly GCF_054371585.1 of Giraffa tippelskirchi. Lineage (NCBI taxonomy): Eukaryota > Metazoa > Chordata > Mammalia > Artiodactyla > Giraffidae > Giraffa > Giraffa tippelskirchi. The sequence goes on along the minus strand of NC_137276.1, from coordinate 123,139,877 downwards.
AGAAAAGGTACAGACCTAACAGAAGCAGAAGATATTAAGAAGAGGTGGCAAGAATTCACAGAAGAACTATACAAAAAAGATCTTCATGACCCAGACAACCACGATGGTGTGATCACTCACCTAGAGCCAGACATCCTGGAATGTGAAGTCAAGTGGGCCTAAGAAAGCATCACTACGAACAAATCTAATGGAAGTGATGAAATTCCAGCTGAGCTATTTCAAATCCTAAAAGATGATGCTGTGAAAGTGCTGCACTGAGTATGTCAGCAAATTTGGAAAACTCAGCAGTGGCCACAGGACTGGAAAAGGTCAGATTTCATTCCAATCCCAAAGAAAGGCAATGCCAAAGAATGCTCAAACTACTGCAAAATTGCACTCGTCTCACACGCTAGCAAAACAATGCTCAAAATTCTCGAAGCCAGGCTTGAATAGTACATGAACTGTGAACTTCCAGATGTTCAAGCTGGATTTAGAAAAGGTAGAGAAACTAAAGATCAAATTGCCAACATCCACTGGATAATCGAAAAAGCGAGAGTTCCAGAGAAACATCTACTTCTGTTTTACTGACTACGCCAAAGCCTTTGACTGTGTGGATCACAACAAACTGTGGAAAATTCTTCAAGAGATGAGAACACCAGACCACCTGACCTGCCTCCTGAGAAATCTGTATACAGGTCAAGAAGCAACAGTTAGAACTGGACACGCAACCACGAACTGGTTCCAAATTGGGAAAGGAGTAAGTCAAGGCTGAATATTGCCACCCTGCTTATTTAACTTATATTCAGAGTACATCATGTGAAATGCTAGGCTGGATGAAGCACAAGCTGGAATCAAGTTTGCCGGGAGAAATATCAATAACCTCAGATATGCAGATGACACCACCCTTATGGCAGAAAGTGAAGAGGAACTAAAGAGCCTCTTGATGAAATTGAAAGAGGAGAGTGAAAAAGCTGGGTTAAAACTCAACATTCAGAAAACTAAGATCATGATGGCATTCAGCCCCAGCACTTCATGACAAATAGATGGGGAAACAACAGAAACAGTGACAGACTTTATTTTCTTGGGCTTCAAAATCACTGCAGATGGTGACTGCAGCCATGAAATTAAAAGATGCTTGCTCCTTGGAACAAAAGCTATGACAAACCTAGACTGCATATTAAAAAGCAGAGACGTTGTTACTTTGCCGACAAAGGTCCATCTACTCAAAGCTATGGTTTTTCTGGTAGTCATGAATGGATGTGAGAGTTGGACCATAAAGAAAGCTGAGCGCCGAAGAATTGATGCTTTTGAACTGTAGTGTTGGAGAAGACTCTTGAGAGTCCCTTGGACTGCAAGGAGATCAAACCAGCCCATCCTATAGGAAACCAGGCCTGAATATTCACTGGAAGGGCTGATGCTGAAGCTGAAGCTCCAATAGTTTGGGCACCTGATGCAAAGAACTGACTCATTGGAAAAGACCCTGATGCTGGGAAAGATTTAAGGCAGGAGAAGGGTTGACAGAGGATGAGATAGTTGTATGGGTCACCGACTTGATGGACATGAGTTTGAGTAAGCTCCAGGAGGTGGTGATGGACAGGGTGCTGCAGTCAGTGGGGTCACAAAAAGTTGGACACATCTGAGTGACTGAATTGTACTGAACTGCAAATAACTATTAGTTTGTTATTAGTCCTTGTTTGTGCTTTTTCAGTAACATTTTAAAAAATATCATATTTGAATTTATTGACCTTTTTCTTTTTGGGTTTTCTTTCTGAATCTCATGCCACAAGTAGAAATTTGTCTCACTTTCCAGGATATTTATATAACTAGTGTTATGTAAGTATTTATAAATACTAGTGTTTTCTTCTAGCATTTTAAGTTTTTCTTTTTATGGTTACAATTTGGCTTGCTTTTCAATTGAAAAATAATTCAGTCAATTATTCAGTAGTAATTCAGTGTCAGTAAAGATGGAGAGACTGAAATCCAAGCAATAGGATGTCCATTGAATAGAAGTTTCTGAGGAGAGGGCAGAGGAGGTGTCTGAAAACTCTAGTGGTGAGGCTGGGAAAACAGCTTTCTTCTTGTACAGGAAAGAAGAAGAGCCAAAAGACCTAAAAACTGGAACTGAGAAGGTGAAAATATGAGAGTTCAAACTGCAAATAATCTCTCTGTAAATAAAAATGATAAGGCACCCGCTGAAGAAAGGGAGGCCAAGTGTGGGTCTGGGAATAGGAGTAGAAATCAAACTGTTTTCTAACAGTTAGTGTGCAGTACAAAGCATGAAGCTGTTAAATCTGGGTTACATGAAGATGCCAGTTCATCTTGTTTTTAATTAAGGATACTGATAATTCCTCTTGAGTCTGTCCAACCAGATTCTGTTAAAATTTCTGAAGGCTTTTTCTCAATACATACAAATAAATAATTATAAAGTTATCTTCCCATCTCCCACATGCCCATACCTTTAGTGAAAATATACACAAAAACCTGTGACTTAACATGGTTAAAAATTCTATTACTAATGGGAAATTAATAAACTCATGAAACTTTCTTAACTAAGTAATCTCTTGAGTTTCTCTATTTCATGCTAAATTATAATAAAACCTTGGGTACCTAACCTCAGAGAATCATTTTGAGTAGTGGAATATCTGTCTAGAAAATGTCACTGTTGTACAGGGTGTCCTGTTACCATAAGAAAAATATTTATATTCTTTTCTTTAGATAAATTCTGTTTACCATAATAAATTTAAAATGTATAATTAAACAGAAAGAAAAAAATAATAAATTATTGCCAAACAAAAACTTAACATTTTGGTTAATAGTCTTCTTGTCTTTTTACTATGGAATTATTTGAAAAATGGGCTTTCCTTGTGGCTCAGCTGGTAAAGAATCTACCTGCAAGGTGGGAGACCTGGCTTCGAACCCTGGGTTGGGAAGATCCCCTGTAGAAGGGAAAGGCTATCCACTCCAATATTCTGGCCTGGAGAATTCCATGGACTGTATAGTCCATGAGGTTGCAAAGAGTTGGACATGACTAAGCGACTTTCACATTTGAAAAATAGAAAACTAATTCTAGTTTTCTCACTATTTTAACACACAGCTTAATGTAGGCCTCAGGTATTCTATAACCTACTGGTCAAATAAGACAGTTATCTTAAGTACTTATTTATCAAAGAGTTTTCCCCTTCCTTATTTAACGGATTCTGATGAGACTATTTCTTACGTATGCTAATGTTGCCCAGGAAGTGATTTAATTGACAAAGCCCCAAATGACAGCCTGGCTTGGGGCTGTTTGCCTGTTTGTTCTGAAGGTGGGATGAAGTAGGTTCAAATTCATGATCCTGGGGCAGTAGAACAGAGAGGCTGCTGGCCTGCATCGTTAACCAGGGAATCAAGGGCTTCAGCTGCTTTCTCCCAAACAGTTTGTCCCTCTCCAGAAATGATCTTCCTTTCTGTGGCAAACAGTGCCCTTTGATGTGTCAGCACCATTCAAAGCCAGGCTGTGACTTCTGCATCATTAACACATTTGTGCTTCCTTTGTCAAACTGGACCCAGGCTTCCATCTCTCTTGCCCTACGTTTTTCCTGAGTTTTCAAAAGAAATCTGCCCTTCACTGTTTCCAAAGTGTGTCCCAGAATGTTTGGGAAATGACTTATCCTCGAGGCTGCAAATTCTTTATCAGAAGAAAGAAAGAAAGAAAAAAAAAAAGACTATTGTACTGACTTAGTTTCAGGCTGAGATTTTCTCTAAACTGTTCTCAGTATTTGATTTGAATAGAATACTAGGCATAAGCAATATTTTTAAAGTGTATGTAACTTTGAAATGGAAATTCCTGAATATTACATGCCTGATAAATCTTTATCATTAAACCTTATATGTAGTAAAATTTCCTGTGTTTTCTATAGGTTGACCCAGGGAATTATTTAATATTTTGGCAGCTGGGAGATAGAGATAATGTTCAGAGATACCACTGTATTGCCTCTGGGTGAACTGAATAATTATGTGAAAACAGAATATTTTGTTATTCTGAGGTAAAGCCTATGGTTTTGAAAAGATCCTTTGTTTAATGTAAATAAAAATAATGGGAGGATGTTGGGTGTGATAGAAAAGGCTGTTTCAGATTTTCTGAGGACCATTTGTACAATGTAAGCAACAGGTGACATTTTCAGATGCTTTAGAAACATCCCATGTAATCTTCCAAATATTAAATCAGGCTATTCTTATTCTATTTAATTCAAATAAGCTTTTATCAGTGTATACAACCACACAATAAATTAGGCCAAATTTATATGACTTTTATGTATCAAGAATCATAGCTTGAGCCAAAGCTGCTTCATTCTAAGATGCAAGAGAGCCAGAAAGGATGTTTCTGGACCAGTAAATCAGGTCAGCAAATGCACAATTCTGTGAGGGACCAAGTTACCACTGCAGAAGTAAGAGGAGAAGTGGCTGAGGATCATAAATGTTATTCAAAGATGGCAAAGTTCACCAAAGAGAAAGGGGGTGTAGCATCTACCAATGTAGGGTGTACCTCTTAGGTTACCCTTGCAATTACCTCAATGAAGGTACCTAGAGGAGCAATCTCTGGGCCACTTAGCTGGCAGGGTGCCAGTAGCATTTGGGCTCATAGTTTCTGTAACATTTTGATACCAGGGCCTGCAGCTGTGGTGCTGCAGCAGCCTCAGAGGGTCTGTGGTAAACTTCCACAGTAGCATGTAGCCTCTTCAGCAGACTCCAGCAGAATAACAGTCACTCTGGGCATTAGAAGCTGCAACAAACACCTCCATATAATGAGCTGTGCATGCATGCTAAAGTGCCTTCTGTTGTGTCCGACTCCGTGCGACCCTATGGACTGTAGCCCCCAGGCTCTTCTGTCCATGGGATTCTCCAGGCAAGACTACTGGAGTGGGTTGCCATGCCATCGTCCAGGGAACTTCCTGACCCAGGGTTCGAACTCACATCTCTTATGTCTCCTGCATTGACAGGCAGGTTCTTTACCACTAGTTCCACCTAGGAAGTCCCATATAATGAGCTGACACAGGAGCAAAATGAATGGTACAATCCATAAAGCAGTCAAGGAGGCTGGTCTGGGACCTCTGAGGGGTCCCAGGGCTATTGGAGAGGAATGAAGGAGGTCTGGACTTCCTGAGGAGGCCTTACAAAGAGCTGAGAAAAGAAGGGAAGTGAAAAGCAAAGGAGAAAAGGAAAGATATACCCATCTGAATGCAGAGTTCCAAACAATAACAAGGAGAGATAAGAAAGCCTTTCTCAATATTCATGCAAAGAAATAGAGGAAAACAATAGAATGGGAAAGATTAGAGATCTCTTCAAGAAAATCAGTGATACCAAGGGAACATTTCATGCAAAGATGGGCACATAAAGGACAAAAACGGTATGAACCTAACAGAAGCAGAAGATATTAAGAAGAGGTGGCAAGAATACACAGAAGAACTGTACAAAAAAGATCTTCACGACCCAGATAATCACGATGGTGTGATCACTCACCTAGAGCCAGACATCCATACAAAGTCAAGTGGGCCTTAGGAAGTATCACTACAAACAAACCTAATGGAGGTGATGGAATTCCAGCTGAGCTATTTCAAATCCTAAAAGATGATGCTGTGAAAGTGCTGCACTGAATATGTCAGCAAATTTGGAAAACTCAGCAGTGGCCACAGGACTGGAAAAGGTCAGATTTCATTCCAATCCCAAAGAAAGGCAATGCCAAAGAATGTTCAAACTACCACACGATTGGACTCATCTCACACTAGCAAAGTAACGCTAGCAAAGTAATGCTCAAAATTCTCTAAGTGATGCTTAACAGTACGTGAACTGAGAACTTCCAGATATTCAAGCTGGATTTAGGAAAGGCAGAGAAATCAGAGATGAAATTGCCAACATCCATTGGATCATCGAAAAAGCAAGAGAGTTTCAGAAAAACATCTAGTTCTGTTTTACTGACTACGCCAGAGCCTCTGACTGTGTGGATCACAACAAACTGTAAAATTCTTCAAGAGATGGGAATACCAGGCCACCTGACCTGCCTCCTGAGAAATCTGTATACAGGTCAAGAAGCAACAGTTAGAACTGGACATGGAACAATGAACTGGTTCCAAACTGGGAAAGGAGTAAGTCAAGGCTGAATATTGCCACCCTGCTTATTTAACTTACATTCAGAGTACATCATGTGAAATGCCAGGCTGGATGAAGCACAAGCTGGAATCAAGATTGCCAGGAGAAATATCAATAACCTCAGATATGCAGATGACACCACCCTTATGGCAGAAAGTGAAGAGGAACTGAAGAGCCTCTTGATAAAAGTGAAAGAGGAGAGTGAAAAAGGTGGCTTAAATCTCAACATTCGAAAAACTAAGGTCATGGCATCCGGTCTCATCACTTCATGGCAAATAGATGGGGAATCAATGGGAACAGTGACAGACTTTATTTTCTTGGGCTCCAAAATCACTGCAGATGGTGGCTGCAGACATGAAATTAAAAGATGCTTGCTCCTTGGAAGAAAAGTTATGACAAACCTTGACAGCATATTAAAAAGCAGAGACATTACTTTGCTGACAAAGGTCTGTCTAGTCAAAATATAGTTTTTCCAGTAGTCATGAATGGATGTGTGAGAGTTGGACCATAAAGAAAACTGAGCACCGAAGAATTGATGCTTTTGAACTGTGGTGTTGGAGAAGACTCTTGAGAGTCCCTTGGACTGCAAGGAGATCAAACCAGTCAATACTAAAGAAAATTAGGCTTGAATATTCACTGGAAGGACTGATGCTGAAGCTCCAATATTTTGGCCACCTGATGTGAAGAACTGACTCCTTGGAAACGCCCCTGATGCTGGGAAAGATTGAAGGCAGGAGGAGAAGGGGATGACAGAGGATGAGATAGTTGGATGGCATCACCGACTTGATGGACATGAGTTTGAGCACGCTCCAGAAGTTCATGATGGACAGGGAAGCCTGGCATGCTGCAATCCATGGGGTGCCAAAGAGTAGAACTCAACTGAGGGACTGAACAAAGTGAACTGGACTTCCTGCCCTGTTGTCAGAGACTGAGGCAAAATAATACTAATAAGATAAATGCTTATGGTTTTCTTACTGCTCAGTTAGGTATGTAGGAATTTAGGTTGCATGGAAATTGTTTAGAAGTAAGGTTTCTTAGGGCTTCCCAAGTTGCTCAGTGGTAAAGAATCTGCCTGCCAATGCAGGTTGTTTCAGTCCCTGGGTCAGGAAGATCCTTTGGAGTAAGAAGTGGCAACCCACTTCAGTATTCTTGCCTGGAAAATTCCATGGACAGAGGAGACTGGCAGGCTACAGTCCATGGTGTCATAAGTAGTTGGACATGACTGAGCACACTCGCAAGTTTTCTTAACGAGCCATGAAACTTTCTAATACCCCTCTTTCCCTCAGGATTTTCTGACTTTATTTGTAAAGTCATGCTGCCTCACTCTAAAAGAATTAGGAATACTTAAGGCTGCACTTAACTGGAAACCCAATTAAGGGTGGTGGGGCTAAACAAATAAAGCTTTATTTCTTATTTAACAAGAAGTCTGATTCTGGAATTCTTCCAGCCTTTGTTCGTTAGTTCAGTGAAGCGGAATGGAGTCCCAGACTTCAAATCTGTTTTTGAGGCTGGAAGAAGGTGGGAATGGGAGGGTTGACCAAGGATACGCCAGGAGGATTTTATGTTCCATCAAGAAACAAAAGCTCCAAGAATCTTCCAGTTAAATTTCTTTGGCCAGTACTGCACTGAATGTCCTTATAGCTGCAAAAGAGGCTGGCTGCTGCTGCTGCTGCTGCTGCTAAGTCGCTTCAGTCATGTCCGACTCTGTGCGACCCCATAGACAGCAGCCCACCAGGCTCACCCATCCCTGGGATTCTCCAGGCAAGAACACTAGAGTGGGTTGCTATTTCCTTCTCCAGTGCATGAAAGGGAAAAGTGAAAGTGAAGTTGCTAAGTCGTGTCCGACTCTGAGCGACCCCACTGACTGCAGCCTACCAGGCTCCTCCATCCATGGGATTTTCCAGGCAAGAGTACTGGAGTGGGGTGCCATTGCCTTCTCCACAGAGGCTGGGGTAATTCATAACAAACTAAACTACCTTTTAGAGTGGAGGGAGACAAGCGAGAAATAAATGAAGAATGGTTTTAGGAAGCCAGCCTATAGTGCTACCTCAAACATTGAAATATCCTTCAGAAACTAAGAATTTTTCAGGCAATTAAAATTACACATAATTTTTCATTCCTGCTCAATAAATACTGGATGAGAGATAAGCACAATCTTATCTTTTCATTGAAAATTACAAATAAAAAGCTTTATCTGTCTTCAAGTTTGTTGTGTATATGATATGAAGTTATAGTTAAGTCAACTTTTTTTTACACACATATCTGCAAAAAAAAAAATCTTTTACATTTATTGATTCCTGATGTTCTAAAGTCATAGTCTGATAGACTTACTTTCAAATTTTGGCTGTCACTTTCTAGCTGTACAGTTGGTCAATTTAATTTCAGAGGTAGGGCAATCTCCAAAATGGCTTCCACCATTCCTACATCCTGGCATTCACACTTGAACAGCCTCTCCCATAGTGTACCAGTGTTGGCTTATATGACCAATAGACCAGAAGTGATGATATGTTGCTTCTAAGGTTGAGTCATAAAAGACTAGAACTTTGATCCGGGGCTGTATGTGTCTTTTGAATTCCTTACTCTGTGAGAAGCCAGCTGCCTATCGTCAGGAAAACCAGGGAACCTGGTGGAGTTCCTGGGAACTGTGGTCCTGACTCCAACAGTTGTGAGTAACAGGACTGCAGGTAACCATGAAGGCAAACTTGGAAGTTAATCCTTCAGCATTCAGAAAGATCACATACATGAAACTGCCCAATACATTCCTGCAGCATGATGAGGGCACAGAAGAAGTTAATTTAACAAATATTTTTTGTTTGTGGTCATCTTTACATGTTCATCCTTTTCAGAACTCCTTTTTATTTTAGATGAGCAGTTTTTAAAAAACATCCTTGCCCTTTGCTTTTCACTAGTACAGGAATGTGTGTTAAACACAGCTGGCTCAGTTGCCTGGCCTCAGCTCTGTGCTTCACTGGGATGATTTCTTTAGTTAAGGTCATTTGTTTTTAATAAGGAATGCCTTTTCCAGAATGCTGAACTGTGGCATCTGATGGGTCTTTCGTGGACTACCAAATAAATAAAATATTGCCCTATTGCTGTATATAGGTCCTGTCCTACAATAGAAGGCTTGTGGTGACTTTCATGGGCCGCACTCAGGGAATGCAGCCTCACTGCTGAATCAGGGTGTAAGGAGCACACAGGCCTCACTCTGCAGAGCGGCCTAGCTGTGTTTCACATCGTCGCTAACCCTCGCCCCTTTCCACTGCCTGATCTATTTCCAACCATAGACTCCATGATCACAGCCCAGCCCCTTCAAACTTGCTCCACAGCCTCTAATCATCTCTATTTTTCCTCTTCCTTTAAAAAAAATTATATTTCCTTGTCTCATGATACTTCTATACCTTAATTCATCTGTGATCAAATAAAGTGTGCATATGTATAAATGTATTTATCTACACATATATGTGTGGATTTATATCAATACATAAAAATATGTGTGTGTGTTTTCTATCCTAACATTCGTTTTTTGTTTTTTTTTCCTTGGCTAACCCAGCATGCTGGGAGTCATTTTTGGTTCCTGAACTGTCTTCACTATCATTTGTTGCTGGATGCTCAGGGCCTGCTTCTTAGCTCCCAAACCAGAGTTTTGTTGCTGTTGCTGCTGTTGTTTTGGGCTTTTAAGTTTGTTCTGCATCTACAGTAGTTGCAAAAGTCTGAGGGCTCTGAAATACTGGTTTATAGAGAGCAGAAATTCTCCGGTAGTATTATTTATAGGTCTCAGGCTCTCCCACTGTAACTGTCCATAAGCTTAGTCTCTGCACTGGTCTCTCTGCTTCCAGTCTTCCTCTCCACCATGCACCAACCAATCTTGCATAATGTAGCAGATAGAGCTCATTAAAAATACCACTGAGAAAATGAATGAATCACATCATGATGACTCTTAAAATCATAACACTAAGGGGAAAAAGCCAGACACAACAGAATACAGACTTATAAATCTATTTCTATAATGTTCATAACAGACAAAATTAAACTACTGTATTCATGCATGTGTAATTAGGGAATAAACCATAAAGAAAATAAAAAATAATGGTTTTCCCTAGTGAGGAGAACTGCACATTTGGATGTGTTGGAGAATGATGGTTAGGACAGGAAAGGCTACAGAAATTGTGGGGCTCAATGCCAGATACAAACACAGGGTCCCTTGTTCAAAATTTATTAAGAATTTCAAGATGCAAAAGCAGAGCATTAAACCAAGGAAGGGCCCTGCTCAGTACTGGGGTTTGTGCTACGGCCCAGGTGCACCTCCAGGAAGCTGGTCCTGATTTGAGAATTTCTGCAATTCTGCTAATGCTTGCTTGTTTGATTTATCCTTGGTAGGAGGAGAGTCATGCAGATATTTTTTCAGAAAAATCCCCAAATCAAACATTTATGATGTAAGTGCTTCTCTGTAAGTTTATTCTACCTTACAGCTTTTTTAACATGTGAAAAACAAAAACAAATCAGAACTGATCAAGCACTTCCTGCTCAAAAACTTCAATGAGGTGGCTTCCCATGGATGAAAATGTCCATGGCTGGATGCCTTCTCAGATATTCTCATTTGTTCCAGGCCCAGCTTAAGTGCCAGCTCATTGAGGAAACATCCTAGATTTCTTCCACGGAAATCAACCAGTTCCTTCCCTTTGCTGCCTTCACACTTTCTCCCTGGATTAATGCGATTTTCTGCCTCAAATCAGAGATTTTTGAGATTTTTTTTTAAACTGATGAACATAAAGACTAGAAAATATTCCAGTCTTACTCATCTTTGTATTTGGGGCCCTTCAGGGAGTTAGATAAGTGATGCCGAATTTAACTGAAGTTATATCCAAAGATTATTTCAATGTATTATAAAACCTAAAACACTCAATATACCTACACAATGCAAGTCCTTAAAGTATGCAATGATACAGAGTAGCAAAAGTGAAATTCTTCTGCAAACTAAGATATACTTACTTACCTGGTAAAAATCTGACCTAGGTACCAATGATATCATTTCATCATTTTTCTGTTTCACATCTGACGTGAATCTCATAGCCATCTTTCTTAAGACTGTTTTAACATCATGAATTTAATATACTGTGAGGTACTTTTAATGTAACAGACACCCTAGATACATTTTTACCAGAGACACATTTTAAAACACTATTGCCCACTATTTTCCTTGATTTTTTTTTTTTTTTTTTTCTGTTCCTGGCATATTTTAGCTCTCGCTAACACTTTGGGTTCTTTTGATAAACATGTGAATGTGACTTGGACATTTTCTTACAACAGACAGATGGGTGTGTTTTCTGAGTATTATTTCTAAAACGAAGAAAATGTTCCCCTTTACCAGCATCTGGGTAAGATTTGGAGTTCTGTCGCAGATTTAAAATGTAGACAGAAGTAATCATCTCTCTCCCACATAAGGTGACTCTGCAAGTAATTTTTTTGTATTTTTTTATGCCAAGCTTTGAAATCACAAATGGAGTATGGGTTCAGGAAAAAACATTGTATAAAACTGTATTTGGACATTTCATCATTCATTTTTATGGATGTTCTCCAACCACACTACCAGATGGCCAGGTTACAAGTCTGTGGTAACATAAAAGCCTTTTATACAGAAGTAAAATATTGATGGATAGACTTCTAAATGTATATACAAATATATTTTATTCACCTTTACACATAATTTCATTGTACAATGCCTTAAAGAATTAGAATATTTGGCTGGCAAACATATGGTTTTGTACTTAATGACACAAACGTACAGTAAAAACATTCAATGAAAAACGTCTACCATTTCTACACGATAATTTATTTAAATTGATACAAAGATCTGAAATGATTCTTCTCTTCCTCTGCCAAGTTATCACACACAAGAGAGAGAAAAAAAAAATCAACTTGTCATTCTTTGCCAGAGACGACAACAGTAAGAGGATGTGAAATTTTCTTTAAAGGATTATTTATGCCATGTTTATGGCATCCCTTTTATAACATTTATCACCTAATGACTGGAGATCAATGCCGCTAATGCAATGAGACATATTTTCAAAGGATTTTTGCTTAAGTATTTAATTCCTTAGTAAACCTCAATTGACAGTAAAGGGTTTGGGGAGCTCCCACTGCTTCGGGGTTTTTTGTTTGTTTGTTTGCTTTTTCCTCTGCCTGGGGTATTCTTTTCCTAGCTCTTTCTACAGCTGGCTTCCCCTCATCCCTAAGTTGTCACCTCCTCAGAGAAGCCTTACCACGCTCTAGCGAAGTTAACTGTACTCCCTTCTCCCTAAACCACATGGCCAGTAGTTAATGCAAAGGAAATATTTTATCCCGTTCAGGCTTCTTTACCAAAATGCCACAGACTGGGTAGCTTGGAAACAGTTGAAATTTATTTTTTCACAGATTTGCAGGCTAGAAGGCCAGGATTGGGGTACCAGCACGGTCAGACTCTGGAGAAGACACTCCTCCAGGCTGCAGACTGCTGACTTCTCGTTGTGTCCTCAAAGGATGGAATGCGCTAGGCAGCTCTGCGTGGTCGCTTCAACAAGGCCACAATCCCATCCACGAGGGCTCCACCCTCAGGACTGAAGCACCTCCCAAAGGTCCCACTTCCTAATACTGTCACACAGGATTTCAACACATGAATCTGGGTAGGGACACAAACATTCAGACCACAGTGGGGCTTGTCTACAGGTCAAATCTGACCCTTTTTCTTTTTTTGGGGGGGCTACAGCCCATGAGCTGAGAATGGTTTTAACTTTTTTTGTTGTTAAATAAATATCTCATGATATAAAAATTATAAGAAATTCAAGTTTTAGTATCTATAAATAAAGTTTTACTGTAACACAGCTGAGCTATTCATGTATATAAGATGTATGACTGACTGTGTTCAACTACCGGGATAACAGGATGAAGTGGTTGTCACAGAGACCAGATAGCCTACACACTGTCTGTGTGGCCCTTCATGGGAAAAGTTAGTCACCCCCTGATGTAGGTTATTTCAGCAACCACTTTGATATCACTTAGCAAATCCATAACCATGCTGTTTTAATTGATTCACCTGTTTGTTTAGAAGCCTAAAGAAGATGGAGGTATTATCTTTCTCTCCCATACTCAATCAGAAAGTATGTGGATGTAATAAGAGGGATATAATAAATATTTGTTGAATGACTGAATGCTTATATTAAAAAGATAAATGGGACTATGGCCTTTGGGATGAAGCCCCTTACCTTATTTCCATATCCCTTTATATAGATGAGGCAGATCACAGGAAACTCATTTCTTATTATAATTGAAAAAGCCATTTACAAGATTTTAGATCATACACAGAAAGGCACATTTATAGAAGATCAACAGCCCTATTTATGGACATTAACTTTTCCTTGAGCTAATTTCTGGATGGTTTCCAGAGTATGATGAATACCAGGCCCATGTAGAAGTTGGGTGATTCCACTGTGGTTTCACCTCTAGATCACATGCAAGCTCCCAGGGAAAGTGGAACTCTCCTCAGGCTCCATGCCCAGGAAAATGTCTTCCCTTCTAGCAATTCCTTTCACTGGTTGTTGTATTGTTGTTTAGTCGCAAGGCTGTGTCCAACTCTTTTGGAATCCCATGGACTATAGCCCGCTGGGCACTCTATCCACGGAATTTCTTAGGCAAGAATACTGGAGTGGGTTGCCACTTCATCCTCCAGGGGTATCTTCCCCAATCAAGGGATTAAACCCACTTCTCCTCCATTGGCAAGCACATTTTTTACCTCTGAGCCACTGGGGAAGCCCCTTTCATTGATTTCTAGACCCTTTTCTCACTTGGAGGCCTGACTCCCACATACTATCTATTATTTGGAGCTGATCTATTTCCCAGCAACATCAGAGGTCTTGGGTTCTTACCTACTAGCACTTTAACCCTAAAATTTAGCTGCAGTCAGTGGTACATATATGTGTCTTTTAACTCTAACACCCAAGAGATTTCCTACATAGATCTGAGTCTCCAGAGCCCTGTTTTCTCCCAGCTTTAAATGGAGTTTAAACTTTCACACCTGCTCATCAGTGTGCTCAAGTGCCCTTGCATGCCCCACATGCACAATGACCTGCCCCTTATTTTGCTATACAGTCCAGAGAGAAGAGAAAACTTGATGCCAAGGAGACTTGCTTGCTATTTTGGAATCACGGTACTGTGTCTCAGCAACACAGCTTGGATCCACTATTCTGTGTATGGAGAAAGAAAATATAGTACATATATACAATGAAATACTACTCAGCTATAAAATAATGAAATAATGCCATTTGCAGCAACATGAATGGACCTAGAGATTATCATATTAAGTGAAGTAAGCCAAAGACAAATATCATAAGATATCATTTACATGTAGAATCTAAAATATGCCACAAGTGAACTTATCTACAAATCAGAAACAGACTCACAGACATAGAAAACAAAGAGAAAAGGGGGTAGGGAAGCGATAAATTAGGAATATGAGACTAACAAATACAGACCACTATCTACAAAATAGATGATTAACAAGGATTTACTGTATAGCACAGAGAACTATATTTGATATCCTGTAATAACCTACAATGAAAAAGAATCTGAAGCTGTACACCTGAAACTAACAAAATCTGTAAATCAACTACAGTTAACTGAAACAAAATTTATCAAAAAATTTTTAGATTAAAATTGGAGACCAAAAGACTGGAATTCTAACTCTGGTTCTTTCACTAACTTGCTGTATAACTTAAGCAAGTGACTCTTCTTTTTTGGGCCTTTTATGTTTCTCATCTATAAATTTACGGGAATTAAATGCAGTGACTTTGAAGGCTGCTTCTGCTTTAAAATGCTTTATCTCCTTTCTCTCTCCTGATTTCCCAAGTATCTAAAGCCTTTAGAATGTGGCCTCAAGTAGAGGCATCATAGTAATAGAGAAGATGACACTGTTTCCTCCCTCATTTTCTCTCCCATTGCTCTCTATTGTGACGGGATTATTTCAAGAAAAGTAAATAAAAGAAAGAATAAATAGAGGACTGGATAAGCAGAGACATAACATTTAACTATGGCATCATTGTGAAACTGTTTTATTTGCTCAACAGAAGGTTCATGAACATGACCTGAAAGTTACTGATAAAGGACTGAGTCAGATTAGGATTACCTCAAAACGCTGCAACCTCATTTGCTTATAGCCATGCCAACTGCTGACCTGACAGAACATGTTGGGTTTTCCTCTCTGCCAGCTTCTGCCTCAGTGATGCTTGGTCATGATTTCCCTACCCGCGTCAGTTTCTGTAACACACCTTGCTGTGTGTGTCATAGGGAATGGGCAGGGCAGTTTCACCAGACTTCTTAGCAAGAGTTTCCTTTAATGAACTTCATGCACTGTATCCTTGGGGCAATATTCTCGTAAATTATGACATGGTATCAAAAGGTTATCAGTTCAGTTCAGTTCAGTCACTCAGTTGTGTCCGACTCTTTGCGACCCCATGAATTGCAGCACACCAGGCCTCTCTGTCCATCACCAACTCCAAGAATCTACCCAAACCCATGTCCATCGAGTCATTGATGCCATCCAACCATCTCATCCTCTGTCATCCCCTTCTCCTCCTGCCCCCAATCCTACCCAGCATTAGGGTTTTTTCCAATGAGTCAACTCTTCACAGAATGTGGTCCACTGGAGAAGGGCATGGCAAACCACTTCAGTATTCTTGCCTTGAGAACCCCATGAACAGTATGAAAAGGCAAAAAGATAGGACACTGAAAGATGAACTCCCCAGGTCAGTAAGTGCCTAATATGCTACTGGAGATCAGTGGAGAAATAACTCTAGAAAGAATGATGGGATGGAGCCAAAGCAAAAACGATATCCAGCTGTGGATGTGACTGGTGATAGAAGCAAAGTCCAATGCTGTAAAGAGCAATATTGCATAGGAACCTGGAATGTTAGGTCCATGAATCAAGGCAAATTGGAAGTGGTCAAACAGGAGATGGCAAAAGTGAACGTCGACATTCTAGGAATCAGCAAACTAAGATGGACTGGAATGGGTGAATTTAACTCAGATGACCATTATATCTACTACTGTGGGCAAGAATCCCTTAGAAGAAATGGAGTAGCCATCATGGTCAACAAAAGAGTCCGAAAGGCAGTACTTGGATGCAATCTCAAAAAGGATAGAGTGATCTCTCTTCATTTCCAAGGCAAACCATTCCATATCACAGTAATCCAAGTCTATGCCCCGACCAGTAACACCAAAGAAGCTGAAGTTGAATGGTTCTATGAAGACCTACAAAACCTTCTAGAACTAACACCCAAAAAAGATGTCCTTTTCGTTATAGGGGACTGGAATGCAAAAGTAGGAAGTCAAGAAACACCTGGAGTAACAGGCAAATTTGGCCTTGGAGTACGGAATGAAGCAGGGCAAAGGCTAATAGAGTTTTGCCACGAGAACGCACTGGTAATAGCAAACACCCTCTTCCAACAACACAAGAGAAGACTCTACACGTGGACATCACCAGATGGTCAACACCGAAATCAGATTGATTATATTCTTTGCAGCCAAAGATGGAGAAGCTTTATACAGTCAGCAAAAACAAGACTGGGAGCAGACTGTGGCTCAGATCAAAAAGTTATAACATTTGCAAATTAAGCAACTAACAAGGGATTAATCTCCAAAATATAAAAACAGCTCATGTAGCTCAACTTCAAAAAAATGAACAACCCAATCAAAAAATGGGCAGAAGACCTAAAGAGACACTTCTCTAGGAAGACATACAGATGGCCAAGAGGCACATGAAAAGATGCCCAACATTACTAATTGCTAGAGAAATGCAGATCAAAACTACAACGAGGTTATCCCTTTACAATGGTCAGAATGGCCATCATCAAAAAAATCGACAAACAGTAAATGCTGGAGAAATGTGGAGAAAAGGGAGCCCTCTTGTACTGTCGGTGGGAATGTAAGTTGATACAGCCGCTATGCAGAACAGTATGGAGGTTCCTGAGAAACTAAACAGCACTACCATATGACCCAGCATCCTACTACTGGACATACACCCTAAGAAAACAAGGAATCAGGAAGACACAGGCGGCCCAGTGTTCACTGCAGCACTATTTACAATGATCAGGATGTGGAAGCCACCTGAATGTCCATCGACAGATGAATGGATAAAGATGATGTACATATATACAATGGGATATCACTCAGTCATAAAAAGAAATGAAATTAGGTCATTTGCAGAGATGTGGATGGATGCACACTGCTACTGCTGCTGCTGCTAAGTCGCTTCAGTCGTGTCCGACTCTGCGCGACCCCATAGACGGCAGCCCACCAGGCTCACCCATCCCTGGGATTCTCCAGGCAAGAACACTAGAGTGGGTTGCCATTTCCTTCTCCAATGTATGAAAGTGAAAAGTGAAAGTGAAGTCGCTCAGTCGTGTCCGACTCTTAGCGACCTCATAGACTGCAGCCTACCAGGCTCCGCCGTCCATGGAATTTTCCAGGCAAGAGTACTGGAGTTGGGGTGCCATTGCCTTCTCCAGTGGATGCACACAGAGTGAAGTAAATCAGAAAGAGAAAAATCTCATATATTAACACATATATGTGTAATCTAGAAAAATGGTACAGATGAATCTATTTGCAGGGCAGAAATAGAGACACAGATGCAGAAAACAGATGTATGGACATGGTGTAGGGGGAAGGGAGGGTGGGGTGAACTGGGAGATTGGGATTGACATACACACACTACCATGTGTAAGCTAGATGGCTAGTGGGTACCTTCTGTATAGCACAGAGAGCTCAGCTCAGTGCTCTGTGGTGACCTAGATGGGTGGGATGGAGGAGGGAGATCTAAGAGGGAGGGGATATATGTATACATATAGCTGATACACTTCACTGTACAGAAGAAACTAATAACATTATCATGTTACTGCTTTAACATTGTAAAGCAACTAAATCCCAAAAAATAAAATTAAAAAAATTTTTAAAGAAAGCTTATGCCACATTGTGTGTATACCTTGACTTTCTCACAGCTCCATATATTCTAGTGCCATTACCACCAAAAGGAAGGGAATATTTTGGCCTCTGGAGAAGGAAATGGCAAGCCACTCCAGTATTCTTGCCTAGAGAATCCCGTGGACAGAGGAGCCTGGTGGGCTGCTGTGCATAGGGTCGCACAGAGTCAGACGTAACTGAAGCGACTTAGCATGCATGCATGCATTGGAGAAGGAAATGGCAACCCACTCCAGTACTCGTCTGGAGAATCCCAGGGATGGAGGAGCCTGGTGGGCTGCCGTCTATGGGGTCGCACATAGTTGGACAGGACTGAAGTGACTTAGCAGCAGCAGCAGCAGCATTTTGGCCTCAGTGGAATCTATAGGCTTATAAAGGGAAGCCTACTGACTCAGGATTCTCAAGAGAGCCCAAAGGCATGCCATAGGTATACACTGGCTCAGAAAAGGCATCATGCTTCAGAATGGAGGGTCTTGTACCAATTGCTCCTATTGGTTATTACCTAGGGCTTTCCTGGTGGCTCAGGGGTAGAGAACCTGCCAGCAATGCAAGAGATGTGAGCAGGAGATGTGGGTTCGATTCCTGGGTTGAGAAGATACCCTGGAGAAGAAAACAGCAACCCACTCCATTATTTTTGCCTGGAGAATTCCATGAACACAGGAGCCTGGCAGACAGTTCATGGGGTCGCAAAGAGTCAGACACAACTTGGCGACTAAACAACTTCACTCAGATCCCCACACCTGATGGCATTTGGTTTGTCAGGGTCTCTGAAGTTCTTTCTAAATGTGTTTGAGTTAGGATCTGTCCTTAAAAGACTTGTTTTAAGAAGAGTTTCTTAGCTTTATCTGTATTTCCTTTGTCCCCTTCAGCCCATTTTGTGCACTGTTTTTTGCATGTAACTTTTGCTCCATTTTCTTGCTATCAATGTCATATCAAATCTACCACTCTTCTGTTAGTTCCATGATCATACAAGAGAATCCCTTTATAATACTGTTATAAATATTACAGTCAGATTCATCCCATTGCAATTGGGTAGGGAGTGATTTTTATGGACATTTGGAGTCTAGGCAGTAATTACAGAGGAGTACCCCAAAGGAACTGTAAACACTAATCACCACATAATAGAATAATTTCTCCCTCTTCTATATATGCACAGGCTCTGGATGGTTATGTTTAGCCTCTGTGACATTTTTTTTTTTCTCTTTTAAGATTGTTCTTGAAGGTGTTCATTTAACCTAGTTGTTCGATCAAGTTTAATGAGTTGTTCATTGAGCCTAGCTTTCATTTAAAAAGGGAAAATTATCGGATTGATTTACCTGCAAAGTCTTACTTTCTCAAAACTGGCTTTGGATACTCAGGACATTGAAAAAAATCTAATTGTAGATATTACATTGCTCTGTGGGGTGAGAAGAACTAAAGAGCCTCTTGATGAAAGTGAAAGAGGAGAGTGAAAAAGCTGGCTTAAAACTCAACATTCAGAAAACTAAGATCATGGCATCTAGTCCCCAGCACTTCATGGCAAATAGATGGGGAAACAATGGAAACAGTGACAGACTTTATTTTGGGGACTCCAAAATCACTGCAGATGGTGACTGCAGCCATGAAATTAAAAGACACTTGCTTCTTGGAACAAAAGCTACGATCAACCTAGATAGCATATTAAAAAGCTGAGACATTACTTTTCCGACAAAGGTCTGTCTAGTCAAAGATATGGTTTTTCCAGTAGTCATGTATGGATGTGAGAGTTGGACTACAAAGAAAGCTGAGCACTGAAGAATTGATGCTTTTGAACTGTGGTGTTGGAGAAGACTCTTGAGAGTCCCTTGGACAGCAAGGAGATCAAACCAGTCCATCCTAAAGGAAATCAGGCCTGAATATTCATTAGAAGGACTGATGCTGAAGCTGAAACTCCAACACTTTGCCCACCTGACGAGAAGAATTGATTCATTTGAAAAGACCCTGATTGGGATTGAAGGTGGGAGGAGAAGGGGACGATAGAGGATGAGATGGTTGGATGGCATCACTGACTTAATGGACATGAGTTTGAGTAAAGTCTGGGAGTTGGTGGTGGACAGGGAAGCCTGGCGTGCTGCAGTCCATTGAGTTGCAATGAGTCAGACACGACTGAGTGACTGAACTAAACTGTGGTATCAATTTGATCTTCAGTATTTCTAGAATGCTCTACCAACTCTGAAGTTAGAGTTTTGCTGTGTGAAATAATTAGAAAGAATTATCTGCTTTACTTTCTTTTTTTAAATTTTAGGGACAAATTTTCTACTGAGAAAGCAGAACTTAGAAGAAATGTGAACACTATAAAAAGGAAAGCAACACCAAGGAAAAACCATTCAGCAAATAGTTTTGTTTACAAAATATTTCCCCTTAACTGCTATACAGAGATGTTAACAGTCTGCTACAATCCTCTGATCCATAGATATTCAATATGAACATCGTTTAAAATGTTACTATGAAGTGCTGAACACTGTATTTATTTATTGGTTTAGAAGAAAGGGGCCCCAGATTCTCCCCATTAGGGTAACTTTGTCTGAGGGACTTCTAAATGGTTTCTGGCATCAATCAACCTAGCTTCGGCAAACAGATTAGCCAGAAATCAGTTTCTGTAGTAACTTTTTTTTTTTTTCTGTAGTAACTTTTAAGTAGTATGTTCCACATTGAAAGGTAAAGCTTGCTTTGACAACATAGGAAGGCAATTCTGAGAAGACAACGTGCTGAATGGTTTGTCACACCAATATAATATGGCAGCACTTAACTGATCCTATGATCAATGAAAATTTGTTCATATGCCAGTGTTGACCAGTGAGTGAACTGGCTCATTGAGACTGGTGAACTCCATATTTCCTAGCATCATTATCCTTTCACTAGATATTCAACTCCTCTGCTTCCTTAATCCATGTTATCACCTGTTACTTTCCCAAACAGACTCTTCCCCCACATTCCTATGAACTGTACTTGATTTTCTGCCATCTCCACCTCCATGCCCAATCCTTCTCTCCTGAGATTGTATTACAGCACTTGAGAGATAACATGATAGCTATAAGACAAGGAGGGTGGGAGAGATGCACGGAACTGGACATTAAAATCAGGGATAGATAAACAGCAAGAAAAAGTTAGAAGGACAAATTTAAGACATTCACTTATCTACTTTAGGTAGAATCTACATCATATGGTCAGGTTTATCTTCTCTAGGAAAATTCCATAATAGAGTTAGGTAGGACTCAAATGAAGTTAAAGCAGTTTCCTAAGGAAGACCAAGATCAGCCAACTAACCTGGGATACTTCTGAAGCTAACTAAAAGTTGCTTATAAATGTCTTAAATAAGGAAAACACTGCTAAACAATGTGTTTATTCTTTTTCAGATTGGCATAGATATTATATAGTTATATACCTCTATCTCCTGCCAGGGAAGTGAAAATGGTGGAATAAATTAAACCTTTCTTAAAGATTTTAAACTGTACATCATAAAGTAGAATTTGGGGAACTCAAATTTCTGTATCATGACCAAAATCTGAAAATATTAAATATAGTAAACAAAAAAAAATTAGCCCCTCATTCTAAATTAATAAATTCTTTTTCTGGTAGAGATGTCTTGTTTGAGTCTGAATAGCTTCATAAGTAGGTTTTCTGAGTTTGCTTCCCACTCATGAGGCAGTCTTCAAAGAGCTGGAATAACTGGGCTAATTATAATTCCTGGACCCAGAGCGGCACCACCAACCTGCAAGTTTTTGAGTCTGATTAGCTTTCTCAATATAAATGTTAAGGGCAGAAATCCTCTGGCTGAGGAGTTGGGAAGAATAGGGGGTGAGGTGGGTGATGGATTATGTGGATTATTTTACAAGAGGGGAAAAAGATGAAACTAATTAAATTAGTCTTTAAAATGCAACTGTCTAAATTCATATCTTTCCTTTGTGAAGAAATATTACTACCAACACTAAATGTGTTTCAAAACACTTATTGTACAGAATTTGGTAGGTTAGTGTTGTCCATTAAAAGAAATAAAAAGTGTCTGAAAATACGTGAAGATGGACTTCACTTCATTATGTTTAAAATGCAATGGCTATCAGATGTAAGTTTTTAGGGATTTTTGAAAACAGTATCTTTCAAAGGACTGTGAGTTCACTCAATACACTTTTTTTAAAAAGAATTTTCTCTGACCAATTTTCTGTAACTATTTCAATTATGAATTAATGAAGAAATACACTTTAAGTATATATCTGATGCTAAAAATAATATAAAACTTTCTAGAGCAAAACAAAACAAATGAAAACAAAAGAAGAAGCCATTAGTAGGAGGTCTCAGGAAATAAAGTACAGATTTAAATTTGCTCCATATCCCAGTATGAACCAAGCTAAACAGAAAGTTGAAAGTACCCAAGATCCTTTTGCTTAAACATTACTGTATGATAATCTGTAGAATGTGGTTAGATCAATGCAAAATTGCATTCCCTCCTGCTGACATGCTTTGTTTATTACCATGCACGGATTTTATTAGCAATGACAATATTTTAGATATCTGTGGTTTCTGCCTCAATGTATTTTGTTGGCTGGTATGAACTTGTAACATTTTTCAGAAAATGTCAAGAGAAATGTGTTCCAATCATTTACTTCCTAGAAAAAAGTACGTGATTAGACACTTCTTACATATTCGCTAACTGGCTAACAGGGAAATTCACTTCTGAACAATATTCTAACATGCCCAGGAAATGGAAAACGCTCATTCATACATGGCCTTGACACTCATTTATGTGTAAGAAGGTGATGGAGATTTGAGAGAATACCACTCAAAAATTGCATAGTCTCTAGAGAAGCCCATATGTCACAATTGTGAAAAACAGATACTTGTCATTTAAACAATGACAAGAAATAAGAAAAATAAAAAAATTTTGAGAAATAAAAAATTGAGGAAAAAATTTGTATTTTATAATCTTGCATCTTAAAAGTAAAACAGATATGAAAGTCATCATACAATATTATTTCTAGCACTTTCATAGCTTTGCTAAATTGTAATAACACAGAGATCTTTGATATCATGCAATAGCAGGAAATGATATATGAGACAGAAAAAACAGTGAAGAGAATTCTTCAGTGCTCTAGAAAAACTGAAAGAAAGTTTCTGATCATTTTTAAGTATGTTACAGGTTTATGTCTGGTAAAATTCACCCATGAAGTCACAGGGCAAATAAAGGCTAGTACTGTGCTGAGGCTTTCTCTATTTCTGGACTCTGATTTGGGGGCAAGGATCTCTCTCACTTCCCTCTCTCATCAGTTTAGTGAACCAATTTAATTTTGTAAGCATTTATCAAACTTCAATTTTGCAGTCCCCAGGACCATACAATGAAAAAACACTAAAAAGAAGTCAAAACAACATGAGTCATAACCTCAAGAAGCTTACAGACAAGGCAAAAAGCCCAAGTGGGGAACTGAAAGTTTGCTTCTTATAACTTCTTGGTAGTTAAGATTTGGTGAAAGCCTCCAAACTATTTGATGGGTGCTCATTTTGAAGTATTTAGCTATTCCTTAGCAAAGTGGCAGAGTATATAGTAGCAGTTATTTACAGAGTTCTCCCAGTAAAGTTACTAATAGGGAACTATGTTGTAAGAGGGTTTTGATATCGTGGACTAACACTCAAGGTGAGAGCAAACCTTGTCATTTATAATGCTTTTTCAACAGTAACAGTGAAATTTTTCCGTATGTCCAAACAGTCCAAAATTTTCTTTTCAGAAAACAAAACAAACCATAGAGATCTTCAAAACGAATTTGGTATGTTTCAGCTGAGACTAAGGAAATGTTGATTTTCAGACTTTAAGAACACGCAGTTGTGTTAGAGCTGTTCCCATCCACACCTCCAAATGTGTTATGAAAGCCCAGTCAACAGCTCTGTATGAACACTTAGGCATTTCAGTTCAGTTCAGTTGTTCAGTCGTGTCCGACTCTTTGCGACCCCATGGACTGCATGCAGCACACCAGGCCTCCCTGTCCATCACCAACTCCTGGAGTTTACTCAAACTCATGTTCATTGAGTCAGTGATGCCATCCAACTTAGGCATTTAACTCCATGTAAATGTTTTAGAAGAATCTTACTACGTAAAACAAATTTTTAGTCAAGACACACTTTAATAACAACTGGTTAAAAAAATTTCCCATTCCTTAACAAGATTTCATTTCCTGACACAGGATCCTTGAGAGAACACTATGTTGCTGACAGATTTTATTGTTTTATGTAAACATATATATTTACATATTATATAAACATACATATATTATTTTCAACATTATTTATATATTATATAAATATGTATAGTATATGTAACATATTTGTAATTCTTAAAAAGTCGTGCCTCCAAGAGTTCTACAGAGAATGAAGCTAAAAACTCAGAAGGTTGAAGGAACTTGGTAAGGTTTTTCAATTAAAACTTTTAAGATTCTCATTAGGAACTGAACACACTGTCTCCCAGCTAGCAGGAAATTTCAGCTGGAATCTTCTGCACCATATTTCTAAGATTAGAGAGAAGGCTGTCTCGTTATCCACAGGAATTCTACAATTGAAGATCATGCCAAATAAACGTCATGAAATCGGGTATGGCATTCTGGTTCAGTAACTAAGAAAAAAAAAAAAGAATAATACTAAATCTCCTGACTAAATCCAGAGTAATGGGGCTTAATATACTGTCAGTGGTTTCGGCGAATCTTTGGTACTCTGAACTAGGGTGTAGTCAGAGAGTCTTGCCAACGAAAAGTCAATATTTGACCAATGCTTTGGCTTCATGCCCCAATATGTTTGCATGAATCCCACAGCAAGAAAGAAGAATGGCAAGAGAGAGGCTGCTGAGAACATTCCCTCCAGCTCTTTTATCTACTTCAGGCTTCAGTCTATTCCACTCCTTAATTGTCTATTTGGGCTTACCAACAACATGCCCTTTATTTCCTCTGACATGTTTTCTAGTCACTGATTTTCAAACAGAGCTACTGATTAAAATAGTAGAGAAGCTAATCACTTTAATGGAAAAACCCTTGCTCAAACTGGAAACAATCAACAGCAAAGGAAGAAAACTGATGAACTGAATAATTACTCACATCCTGTTTTTATAAAGTTACACACAGCTCATAGAAATGATATCTCCCTACTAATACATATTATGACATCCTAGTGTGTCACAAGGAAGTCAAGGGGCATAGTAAACTGATCTTTTCAGATTGGTGTGAACAAATGAGATGTAATATACATCCTATCTCCCATTGGTTTTGATCAGAAGTGCCCATTTTCTTTATATTTAATTCCTATGGTGTCCCATGGGCAATCTTTTAACTGATTTTTATGTTTCTCAGATGAAATCAAGTGTATGAAACACTAAGACAGGATATATTGCCTAGAAGAAAGAATCCTGGGGTAATAACCAGAAGTACCAGGTTTCTCTAGTTTTGATTCTGTAATCAACATTAAGCAAGTTACAACCTCTCAGTATGTCATTTTCTTCATCAGTCAAATGAGAATAATATTGCCTACCCTGCCCACTTGCTTCACAGAGTGATGATGAGAATCAAAAGAGATAACAGATATGAAAGAATTTGAAATTAAAAGTGCTGTGTAAACGCAAATGATTATTAGGGGGAAAAAAGGCTTCAGTGGCCAACTCAGCCGGAAAAACTGTAGGCTGATGGAGCTGCAAAGGAAACTGAGAAATTGAGTCCAACCCCCTGATTTTGCAGATGGGAAAACTTTGACCTCAAGAATAGTGAAATGCACAGATAATTTCTATAATTCTAGATAATAATAATAATTAGGGGGCTTATTCTGGGCCAGAGAATGTGCTAAATGCTTTATATACATTATCTCATTTAATCTCCTCAATCTCTTTATTAGGTGGGTGCAAGACTCAGGTAACTCACCTTCCCAAGATCACACAACTAGTAACTGGCAGGGCTGTGATTCCATGTGAAGTTTTTGATGCTAAAGCCAATGCTTTTAACCACCTTACTATACTGTCATGGGCTTCCCAGGTGGATCAGTAGGAACCAATCTGCCTGTAATGCAGGAGACGCGGGTTCGACCCCTAGGTCGGGAAGATCCCCTGGAGAAGGAAATGGCAACCCACTCCAGTATTCTTGCCTGGAAAATTCCATGGACACAGGAGCCTGGCAGTCTGCAGTCCATGGGGCTGCAAAAGAGTTGGACATGACTTAGCGACTAAACAAAACAGCATCAATATACTGTCATAGTTGTGAATCTTTTTTCCAGGGTGGCTAATAAAGATGAAAAAGAAACTCCTTTCTTCTGAGAGAAGCCACTCAGCCAGTAGACAGAAAACTAAGAGAAGAGCAAGTCCACATATAAGAGACTACACAAGGGATCTAGTCTCAAATATAGGACAGGGATACATATTTCTTAAAAGTTAACCACTATCTTGGATATCTTCCCCTTTGGTATTCTAACACTACTGCCTGGGTATCATTAACTGTTGCTGTAGTATACAAGCAATACTGGCATACTTATTTATCTATAAGTCCTCTAATATAAAATGTATGCAACTGCAAATGGGAAGTTTAATAACATAAGAGCTTCTTACGCTCTGCCATTTGCAGAGGTAGTAGTTAGCATCCCATACCATGTAAGTCTAACCTCTGTAACAAAGAGGATAGTACAGAAATAATGGAGTATGATTTCTTTTTAAATTCAACATATATGAAAGTTTCCAGTTCCAATATGAGCCTGAATGATTTTCAGAACTATGGACCAATGACCTTTTTGAGCCTCCGGTCCTCCCCCTTTTCAAAGTGGTATTAATAGTAGTTATCCTATGTATGACAGGTGTGTGTTGGAAGAGAAGCGGACAGCCCGTTTCTAGGCCTGTAGGGGGAGAAGGCAATGGCACCTCACTCCAGTACTCTTGCCTGGGAAACCCCATGGATGGAGGAGCCTGACAGGCTGCAGTCAATGAGGACTCAAAGAGTCGGACACGACTGAGCGACTTCACTTTCACTTTTCACTTTCATGCACTGGAGGAGGGAATGGCAACCCACTCCAGTATTCTTGCCTGGAGAATCCCAGGGACGGAGGAGCCTGGTGGGCTGCCGTCTATGGGGTTGCACAGAGTCGGACACAACTGACGCGACTTAGCAGCAGCAGCAGGCCTGTAGGTCAAAGAAACATATTTAAGAAGCTGGACCTGATAGACTACACCTGTGAGGTCTCATCAGCACCTAAACCCAACTGAGAAGACAAGATTCTGGACTTTGCACTGGGACGAGACTTCTCTGGGGCCTTGGGCAAGAGTGAACAGGAGGAATGTAAATCACTGGAGACTGAGAGGACTATGGTAGC
Source organism: Giraffa tippelskirchi (assembly GCF_054371585.1). Taxonomy (NCBI): domain Eukaryota; kingdom Metazoa; phylum Chordata; class Mammalia; order Artiodactyla; family Giraffidae; genus Giraffa; species Giraffa tippelskirchi. The sequence goes on along the minus strand of NC_137276.1, from coordinate 123,112,436 downwards.
CAGGCTCCATGTTGATTCCTCCAATGATTCTCACCTCCTATTATTCATGCCATTGTGAGGCCCATTTCTATACTGACCTCTAAAATCAAGAGCTTATTCTGCAGGTGGCACACACTAACTTTTGAGACTAGCTCATGAAAGTCATTGCAATTTCCTCTTTGCTTTATACTGGATCACTCACTCTAGGAGAAGCCAGTGGACATGTCCTAACGACACTCAAGCAACCCTATGTAGAGAAGAACTAAGACTTTCCACCAACAACCAGCATTAATTTATCAACAATGTGAATGTTATTATCCCTGAAAAAGAAACTCCAGGCCCCATGAAACCTTCAGATGTCTATAGCCTCAGCCAATATCTTATTGCAACTTTATGAGAGACTCTGAGCCAGAACCATCCAGCTGACCCATTCTTGCATTCCTGACTCTGTATGAGATAATAAATTGTTACTGTTGTTTCAAGCTGTTAGACTCTGAGGGTAATCTGTTATAGAGAAATAGATACAGCAGAACATGAAACATGATTATCTCAACCATTAGCTGACTTCAGAGATTATTTGTCAACCATAATTTTAGGACTGAGGAAGGTAAAATGGCAGATGGGAGTATTCATTTCAAATGCAGTGTGTCTGTGTATGTCTGTGCATGTGCATGTGTTTGCCCGAACTATTAAAAATCACTATGTATCTAGATGTCCTTAACTTCATTTTTTTTTCCTACCAATTTCTCCTGAGGTGACACTGAAGATGCTACTTAACTACTGAAAACTGCAAACAATGGTACTTGTAAGGAACAAAAACCTATCTGTAAAGAGATTGAAAATAACTTCTGTGCTCAAATTCTTTCAGGGCCTTCTGGGCAAAATTTACCTCTTTTTACTTTTTTGTTCTCAAGGGAGGTAATTAAAGAAATCCCATCCTTCCTCACAAAATTTTTAGAGATAAAGTTAAATGTGTTAAGGTATAGCCAACAATTAACAACTAGCATTCTTTTTTTTATTTTCCCAATCTCCCCAATTTGTGAAAATTTAGAGCAGTATCCATTCCCTAGAATCACAAATATTTTAAATCCCAATTTTGGAGAACTTTTCCTTTTAAAAAGGCTTAAATGTCCCTGAGATCAAGATTCTAAAATCTTCAGGGAAGATTACTGACACTGGTATGGCAGGATTCATTTTGTTTTGGGGTTGTTGTTTAGTAGATATAAGTCATGTCTGACTCTTCTGTGATATCACGGACTGCAGCTTTCCAGGCTCCTCTCTCCATGGGATTTCTCAGGCAAGAATACTGGGGTGGCTTACCATTTCCTTCTCCAGGGGATCATCCCAACCCAGGGACTGAACCCATGTCTCCTGCATTGGCAGGTGAATTCTTTACCATTGAGCCACCAGGGAAGCCCATGAATGATTCCACCCATGCAACCACCACCCAGAACAAGATAATGAGAAGCTCCCCTAAGCTCCTTCCCAGTATCTAACTCATCACCTGCACCCCAAGATAATAACTGTTCTTGCCACTACCACCAAAGATTAGTTTCCCATGGCCATTTTTTAAAATAAATCTCAAAACCGCATAATAATAAATTTGCTTCATGGCTTAAACGAATTGGAAATGACTACCGGAAGTTCAGCTCAGTTCAGTTGCTCAGTCGTGTCCGACTCTTTGAGACCCCATGTACTGCAGCACACCAGGCTTCCCTGTCTATCACCAACTCCCAGAGCTTACTCAGACTCATGTCCATCGAGTTGGTGATGCCATCCAATCATCGACTAAACTACCATAAAGCCTGTGAGAAAACATTTACTATAAAATTTTCTTGCAAGATTCTGCTTCCTTTTCATTCTGAGGATACAAAGGGAGCAAAGGAGACTCCTAAAAGTCTATACCTGGGGCTTCCCTGATGGTCCAGCAGCTAAGAATCCGCCTTGCAATGCAAGGGACATTGGTTCAAACACTTGTCCGGGAAGATCTCACATGCTGCAGTGCAACTAAGCCCATGCATCACAACTATGGAGCTCACATGCTGTAATTACTGAAGTCTGCGCCCTAGAACCCATGCTCAGCAATGAGGCCACTGTAATGAGAAACCCACGCATCGCAATAAAGAGTCGTCCCCACTGGCCGCAACTAGAGAAAGCCTGTGTGCAGCAGTGAATATCCACCATGGCCAAAAATAAATACATAAATCAATCTTAAAAAAAAAGTCTATACCTGTGTATAGGGAGAAATAAAAATACACATCTTGTGTGCTTTAAAAGAAAGTTGGCCCTTATCCCACGGGTGATATTTGAACCTTGTAAGTAGATATAATCACTTGTTCAAAATTAGGATAAATTAATGTAAAAATAGAACTGTACTGTACAGTCCCAACCAGACATATATTTCTTTTTAACAACAAATCTAAAACCTAGACATGTAAAGTTTCCAGAGAGACAGAGACAAACCAAGGCATTATTTTTTTAAATCTAAACACTAATAAGAATTTGTTTTTGTTTTAAAATGACTCCACTTAGCTTAATCTTCATATGTTAAGGTTGGCTAATCCTGCACACTTTCTGTCTGGAATGTACTATAGCTGGTACTTGCTTGGTTGAGAGAACACTGTCATTGCTGATGCAGGAAATCTATTTTTAAAACTGCCAAAGAAAAATGCACCAGATATATCCTTATCACATTTTCAAAAGAGGTCTATTTTGTGTTATTCCTAGGGAAGAGAAAAGTTATAAATAAAATACTCAGTAAAAGCTTAGTGTTTCACCTAAGCCTTTGTAAATAGCCTGCAACTTAGAGACAGTGAATTAAGAATTCCATGTTGAATCAGAAATTAAAAATAGATGTAGTAGTGAGAAATGTTTTTAAGGTCCTGCCTACACTGCAGTAAAAATCATGTTTCGCAAAAATTAGGATGATTCTTGCTAGCATGCTGTTAACACAATTTCTCTCACCAGGAAAGAAAAATACATAGACTTTTTTAGTTTATTATTTCAAAAATGTACTAATTTTTTACTGTTATAGATCTGATGTGAGTATTTAACCTTTAGCATATATATATATTTTTGCTTTATAATGAATTATGTTGAATAAAGTATGAAGTAGTGACATTTAAAATATATGTCCATATTTTCATAGAGGATAACCTTGTATCAGAGTGTTTGAACTCAATATAATTATCAGTTTTACAACTGAGTACTGAAGTACAATTTCAGTGAAATCATTAACAGAGGCTTGTTTAAATTATAATACCTTTGTCCAAAAAGAAAACAGCATAGCCCTGCCTCACACACACATATAAGCAGGTGTAAACTTTGAAATACATTATTAAACAATAAAGGTGACTACTTCTATAAGAACACATAACAAAGAATTATAATCCTCAACTAGATGGGGAAACAGTAGAAACAGAGGCAGGCTTTATTTTTTTTTTTTGGCTCCAAAATCACTGCAGATGGTGACTGCAGCCATGAAATTAAAAGACGCTTACTCCTTGGAAGGAAAGTTATGACCAACCTAGATAGAATACTAAAAAGCAGAGACATTACTTTGCAAACAAAGGTCTGTCTAGTCAAAGCTATGGTTTTTCCAGTGGTCATGTATGGATGTGAGAGTTGGACTATAAAGAAAGCTAAGTGCCAAAGAACTGATGCTTTTGAACTGTGGTGTTGGAGAAGACTCTTGAAAAGTCCCTTGCAAGGAGATCCAATCAGTTCATCCTAAAGGAGATCAGTCCTGGGTGTTCATTGGAAGGACTGATGTTGAAGCTGAAACTCCAATACTTTGGCCACCTGATGCAAAGAGCTGACTCATTTGAAAAGACCCTGATGCTGGGAAAGATTGAGGGCAGGAGGAGAAGGGGATGACAGAGGCTGAGATGGTTGGATGGCGTCACCGACTCAATGGACATGAGTTTGGGTAAACTCCAGGAGTTGGTGATGGACAGAGAGGCCTGGTGTGCTGCAGTTCATGGGGTTGCAAAGAGTCAGACACGACTGAGCGACTAAACTGAACTGAATAGCCTATTTCATAATGCTAAACACTGTTCACAATTTAAAGCATGACAGTGTTAATAGATCTCAGAAAACTATTCTTTGCTAGAATATATATAGCTAATATTGCAACATAATCTGGAGTGGGAAATTCCTTAACTCTAGTGAATGTGTCTATAATTTTTGTTTCCTATTAACTTTCAGAAAGGATTTTTTTTAGAACTCTTTATTAGCTTTAAGACAGTATGGGCAATCTCTTGATAATCAATTCACAGTGTAAGGTTTTTCTAAATAAACAGACTTAAAACTACCATTTTAACATTCTATTGTATGATTTTCTGCTTCTCATCTCCAAAGCTACCAAGAACTTATCACCTGATCATTAATTTTTTTTTTCCTTTTTCACATTGATTCTTTCTTTTTACTGAGGTGGGCCATGCCCAAGTTGTGGTCTTTCATTTCTTTATCTTCCACCTTTCACAGCTCAGTTGATCCCACTTTTTATTGTTTAGTTGCTCAGTCATATCCTACTCTTTTTTGACCCCATGTACTGTAACCCACTAGGCTCCTCTGTCCATGGCATTTCCTAGGCAAGAACACCAGAGTGGGCTGCCATTCCCTCCTCCAGGGTATCTTCCCAACCCAGGGATGGTATCCACAGGCCTGCACTGCCAACTCTTTACTGCTGAGCCACTCGGGAAGCCCCTAATTTCACTTTAGCTGGTGTTTATCATGTACACAATATTCTCTTTAATTCCATTTCTCCCTCAGCTTTATTCCAACTCTTTCTCTTTTACTTAAGGAAAAAAATCTCATTTTTTCTCTTATGTTTTCTCCTTCCATTTGTAATCTAGATAAAGTTAATCCTAGGTGATAAGCCCCATACTCTTATAGTAAAAAGGGAAGTCATGAGTTTTAAAGTAAGTTTAAATATAACACAGATCAATTTCCTTTGACTTCTATAGCTCTTGAAAGTATCCAGAAGTTCCCAATAGACATTATACAAATCTCCATCAACTCCAAAACTTTTTTTAATAAAACCAGCTTTCCCTTCATATACCAGCATCAAGGTGGAGGATCAATAAGAAAACATATTAAGTGGTATGGCTTTTCTGTTTTATATCATTACTATTATAGAAATACTACTTTATTTTTCACTGTAATTTAAACAACCTCAGTCACATTATGGTTTAAATAGGCACTTGTGGGCTCACCTTGACTCTTACTATTTATTTATCGCTAACATTTTGCCTGGAAGTGTCCAGGCAAAACAATATCCAATATCCAATTATATCCAACCTAGCTGTTCTTGCTGCTTCTATCTTTGCGTTTCCTGCTATTTTTAACCCAGCAATCAGAGTGATTGTGATTATTTAAAAGTATAACCAGAACTTGCCACACCCATGACCTCAACCCTCTAAAGGTTCTGCATTAAGAATTCCAAAGGCTTCATAAAATCTATAGCCCAAAAGACCCTAACTAATGTGGTTCCAGCCTTCCATTCTTCCACCCTCCCTCCTTCTCTCTCACCATGCTGCAGACAAACTGACTATCTGCTGTTTTGCCAAAACACCAAGTTTGCTCCCCTCTCTGGAACTCTTCCTCCAGATTTGCTGAGATCTGGGCTGATATGTCATTTCAGGCCACTTTAAAATTTTAGATAATACCTGAGTAGCCAGGTGTGAGAGACAGAATTATGTTGTAAGAGTCTAAACAAAGAAAAGAAAAATTTGGAAACCACTAACATGTATATACACACAGGAAGTGTGTGGTGACTAAGAGAAATCATGTGAAGGAGAGAAGAGAAGGGGCCTGCCTTGAAAATGGCTCACAATTAAGTGACCTGGAAGAGGAGCCAGTGGAGGAAAAAGGGAAGCAGGAGAATCCAGAAGTGCAGTGTCATTGACCATCTGTGATGTGGGAATTGCCTACGCACACACACACATCAAGAAGGTGAATAATCAAGTGAAATGTAATAGCTTTGGATATATGAGGATCAAGGAAAAAGCCACTGACTTTGTTGATTTAGTGTATTATTTCAATGTGGAAAAATGTCTTTTGTACTTCTAACATCTGTTTTAACTAATGACGTTTTGGACAACTTTTGTAATTATTCTGTATACTTATGGAGCAAACTTTCTGTGTGCCCAGTGCCAGCCCCATTTTGATAATTCTCATTTGTTCTAGATTTTCTGTACAATAGTAAGAAAGTCTGTCTACAGTATCAGTGTCCCTTGAAGATTTCTGTGAAATCACTGCTTACAAAAAGACAGAGCTGTGATATTGTAAGGGAATTTGGTTTATCAGAAGGCATTGACAGAATAAGACTTGAATCATAAAGAAAAAGATTTAAGTTTAAAAACATTTCATTATTTTTTGTATGCTTTGGTTGACAAGTCTATAGCACTAAGTTGATGTCATCTAAAACATTACTACAAAACCCCTCCTGGGATGTCACAAACTAAGTCAGTATACCTATTGGTAAAAGAGCTGCTCTTTACCTACTGTCAGTGTTATGGAAGTCCTCTACTCAAGCAAAGTTATAATTATATGTAATTAACTTTTCCATTTTCAACTAATTAAAGGAAGACCTGAAAACCCATCCTCCCTGTATAACACAGTGTATTGAAACTTGAAAGTTTTAACATTTAATCAAAAAGGCACATCTATTTTGGCTTCCCTTATCCTTGTTAACAGAAATAGCCCACTGGCTCTAGAATAGAAATGCCAAGCTTTGAAATTATGTGGTGTTAGGATGAGGATAAATTTTCTGTCTTTTTTTTTTTTCTTTTGCTGTCATATTTTTAATAACATTTTTAAATTCAGATCTAGAAAGATCTAAGGCAATTCAATTTGTAAATTGAAAACAACATAATTAATACAAAATGATTCAAAGAATCAGAACAAAATAGACAATCCACTAACATTTAAACAAAGACAAGTGAAGAGAGATCACATTCTTACTGGCTGACAAACTTACTTTCACATGTATATTCATTTAATTTACTCATTCTTACGTCAGCTAAGAACAAGATTATTTTTCAAATATTACTAATTTTTAGAATTTCAGCTGATAATTTTGTGTTACAGATAGAGAAACATGAGGCTACTTTACATTTTAACAATGTTGCTACATTTTAACAACAACAACCCGAAATATCTATTTAGAGCACCACTGTGACATCAACATGAATTTTATTTACAGATGTACATTAAAATTGATCATGGAAGAATGTATAATGTTACAGAAGGTAAGAATTACTGTTGCAGACAGTACTTTTCTACCTGGGAAAATTCCAAATGAAAAAATAATAATAAGAGAATGATATTAATAATATTTACAATAATAATAAAGGAAGATATTTTGTGTGTGTATATGCAAAAAAAAGTATCTATGTTTATTAAAGACTGAAATGACACATACCAAAATTCTATATGTTGGAGTTACAGGGTTTTTTTTTTCTTATCAGCATTTTCTAGATATCCTGCAATGAATCTGCATTACTTTGATATTCATTTTATAACAATTTATGGAAATATGTGCCAGGTACTGTATAAGACAGTGTATCCAAAGGTAAATCAAAGAGACACAATCCTTGTCAATACAGGGCTGATATTCATAACACATATTTTACTTTAAAATTTATATTTCTTGGTGGTTAAGAGGACAGATGTCGGAGACAAATTGCTTGGGTTCAAATTCCAGCTTTGCCACTTACTGTGTGTGACTTTGAAAAAGTTATTTAACTTCTCCATGCCTCAAAGACCTCATAAGTAAGAGAGGGACAAAAATAATACCTACCTCATAGAATGGTTTGAGCAATAAATGAGTAGATGCCTGAAAAGCACTTTAATTAGTGCTAGCATATGGCTAGTCCTTTGTAAGTGTAAGCTATTATTATTTTTATTATTATTATTAACAGTGCTTTAAAATTTTTTTTTTGTTAAGGAGATGGCTGAGCAGGCAAAACCAAAGCATCCACTCTATAAAATCTGTCAAGTGCTATGGAATTTAAGAAGTGATAGTTACACTGAGAAAAGAGAACTTTAATATAATCAAAACCTTATTATAAGGAATGTGTTAGAGTATTATTGTTAATGTTATCACTGTTAAATATTATCACTGCAGATATATTAGTATTTCCACTTCTGTGTTTACACAGTAGTCAGCACACACTTGGCCTAACAGAAAATAAGAAAAAATTTTCCTACCATCTTAGTATGGGAAAAATAATTTTACTTAATGGACTTGATATAAACTGGAGTCATAAGATATGGGGTAGAAGGATGCTCTGAAGATAAAACTTAATTATTATTTTTAAAATGGGTATAATTTCTATGTCTCTACTTATCAGGTTTAATTACTTACTATGCTCTTTAATATGTGGTTTAAACCATGTATGATGTCTGTGAAGATACTTTTTTTCAAAATGTTATTTGAAGTTTTCAAATTTTACTACAAAGAGAATAAACATAATTTGGAGGTAGAGCAGTGTGAGGGACGGGATATTAACCATAGTGAAGTGGTTTGCCTTTAAAGTCAAAACAGCTATTTTGCCAATTAACATAAACAGAACAATTTCTTAGTCATGTGCTGCTAATGAAAACTAATCAGAAAAGCTGAGCCTGACATTGACATACTGTGTCTTTATCTATGTATCTATATGTATATATATAATTTTATTTATTTATTTTTGGCTACACTGGGTCTTTGTTGCTGCATGCAGGCTTTCTCTAGTTAAGGAGAATGGGGGCTACTGTTTAGTTCCAGTGCTCAGGCTTCTCACTGCAGTGGCTTCTCTTCCTGAAGAGCACAGGCTCTAGGGTGCTCAGGCTTCAGTAGTTGTGGCACGTGGGCTCATCATTGGCAGATCCGGGGCTCTAGAGCACAGGCTCAGTAGCTGTGGCACACGGGCTTAGTAACTCCTTGCACGTGAGATCTTTCGGGATCAGGGATCTAACCCGTGTCTCCTGCACTGGCAGGCGGATTCTTTACCTGTGGGCCACAAGGGAAGCCCAACATACTGCATCTATACTCATTTATTATTCATCCATTTATCATCAATTACTTATGCTAGTGTCATACAATAAAGGACAGAAATGGTATGGACCTAACAGAAGCAGAAGATATTAAGAAGAGGTGGCAAGAATACACAGAAGAACTGTACAAAAAAGATCTTCACGACCCAGATAATCACAACGGTGTGATCACTCACCTAGAGCCAGACATCCTGGAATGTGAAGTCAAAAGGGCCTTAAGAAGCATCCAGATGCTCAAGCTGGATTTAGAAAAGTCAGAGAAACCAGAGGTCAAATTGCCAACATCCGCTGGATCATCAAAAAAGCAAGAGAGTTCCAGAAAAACATCTATTTCTGCTTTATTGACTATGCCAAAGCCTTTGACTATGTGGATCACAATAAACTGTGGAAAATTCTTCAAGAGATGGGAATACCAGACCACCTGACCTGCCTCCTGAGAAATCTGTATGCAGGTCAGGAAGCAACAGTTAGAACTAGACATGGAACAACAGACTGGTTCCAAATAGGAAAAGGAGTATATCAAGGCTGTGTATGTCACTATGCTTATTTAGCTTATATGCAGAGTACATCATGAGAAACGCTGGGCTGGATGAAGCACAAGCTGGAATCAAGATTGCTGGGAGAAATATCAATAATCTCAGATATGCAGATGACACCACCCTTATGGCAGAAAGTGAAGAAGAACTAAAGAGCCTCTGATGAGAGTGAAAGTGAAAGAGGAGAGTGAAAAAGTGGCTTAAAGCTCAACATTCAGAAAACTAAGATCATAACATCTGGTCCCATCACTTCATGGCAAATAGATGGGAAAACAATGGAAACAGTGACAGACTTTATTTTTTTTTTTGGCTCCAAAATCACTGCAGATGGAGACTGCAGCCATGAAATTAAAAGACGCTTACTCCTTGGAAGGAAAGTTATGACCAACCTAGACAGCATATTAAAAAGCAGAGACATTACTTTGCCAACAAAAGTCTGTCTAGTCAAGGCTATGGTTTTTCCAGTAGTCACGTCTGGATGTGAGAGTTGGACTATAAAGGAAGCTAAGCACCGAAGAATTGATGCTTTTGATCTGTGGTGTTGGAGAAGACTCTTGAGAGTTCCCTGGACTGCAAGGAGATCCACCCAGTCCATTCTAGAGAAGATCAGCCCTGGGTGTTCACTGGAAGGACTGACATTGAAGCTGAAACTCCAATACTTTGGCCACCTGATGCGAAGAGCTGACTCATTTGAAAAGACCCTGATGCTGGGAAAGATTGAGGGCAGGAGGAGAAGAGGACGACAGAGGATGAGATGGTTGGATGGCATCACCGACCCAATGGACATGAGTTTGGGTAAACTCTCTGAGTTGGTGATGGACAGGGAGGCCTGGTGTGCTGCAGTCCATGGGGTCGCAAAGAGTTGGACATGACTGAGCGACTGAACTGAGCTGATACAATGCTTCATTCAGCTCTTCTCATTGAGATGTGTTTTGTGTGCCAGGCACTGCACTAGTGCTAGCTCTTCTATCAACAAAGATGAATAAGGTCTACCCCTTCCTTCCAGAAGTTTACAGTCAAGTAGCAAAGTAGACATATGAATATCCCATTACTCTTCAATATGTGGTTAATAGAGAAGAATTTAAAAGGAGCCAAGCTTTTTTTTTTTCGGCAATAAATATGCAAAAATTTTTTGGTATCATTTGTTAACATAAAACTTCTGTTAAATGCACATATTTCTATGTATATTAGCATTGACTTCTACAATGTAATGTGCAGGCAAATAATCAAGGTTTAACACAAGGATTAAATAGAATTAGAGTGTGTCAGGGTGAGGGAGGGAGGCAGAAAGAGAAGATTATTCCTAGGTAGGGCATTTTTTTTTTTTTTAAATACTAGTACTCATATCATCTTCATGTGCTATGCTCATTTCTTGATGGATTTTTTTAAAGATTTCTCCCCTCTTGCCACTATTCCGTGCCCTCTCCTTCCAAAGGGTGTGAACTTGATGTGCTTATGAATGAATCAGTCAAAACAGAAACAGTAACTTCTTTGAGCAAAACTACAGCAATGCCATAGAGGAAAACTGCTGGAACTCAGAAAGAGGGTATAAAACCACCACAACAAAAGAGGAGCTGTTATTAATAGGATAATAATCTCTCCTTAAGCTGGAATATGAGGCACAGACTTCCTAATTACTTCATGGATCAGGTTTTATCTGACTAAAAAACATGATGAAGATAGATTTTAATTGTCTACAGTCTAATATTTCTACACTTAAAAACTGAATGTTAGCTTTGTGATAAACTATTTCATATAACCTTATATGTGAACAAAGTAATGACTTTTTATACCCAAATTACCTTATTTTGAAAAGTCCCAGAGAGTATGTCAAAAAACAATCTGTGATCCTTCTAGTTTGAGCTTAATTTCAATTCCCATTCTTAAATTTCAACTCCCATGTTTAAACAGTAGTCTGTAGTTTTGATTTGCATTTTGATGTAAACTTGGCCATTTCTCTCACTTTGTATAAGTTTAAAGATTAAATAATTTTTAATTGTCAAAATCGCAAATAAAATGAAAATAGAACAACAAAGGGACCACCCAGAGTCACCACAAATGTCTCATAAATTTCCTCCCATGAAGGAATTAGAAGTTGTTAGAAGTTCAACATATAAATAAATGCAAAATGAAAATGACTACTTCTGTTAAGGATTATGTTTTATAGTTTCATTACATGAAATGCAAGCTTGAAGAGTTTTTAAATGTTTCTCATAATTCTGGAATGAAGATTCTAAAAAGGGGACTAGGACAAAATCCTTTAGTTACAACGGAAGAAGGAAATATCTATTAATTTTTCCAAGAGCAACTATAGTACCACTCTCCCTCCATGCCCACTCTTCCCATTCCACTCCCACAACTCATAAAGCACTGGATTCTGGGATCTAGGTAGGAAAGCCATAATGTTCAAAATGTTGCAATCATATCAGTCCTGAGAAACACTAGGATAATTCTTATCCAGGAGGGCACTTTGCTCTAGTATTCTGAAATAGGATACAATTGTTTTTTATACTTGTTCCTACTATGATGGTCAATTTTCTGTGGCAGCTTTGCTGGGCCATGACATATGGTCAAATATTATTCTGGATGTGTCTGTGAGGGTGTTTTTTGGTGAGGTTAACATTTAAATAGGTGAACTTTGAATAAAGTAGATTTCCCTCCATAATGTGGGTAGGCCTCATCCAATTAACTGAAAGCCTGAAAAGAACAAAAGGCTGAAGTCCCTTGATCAAAAGGTAATTCTGCCAGCAGACAGTCTTCAAACTTGAATTACAATGTTTCCTCCTTGATTCTCCAGCCTCATGGCCCACCCTGCAGATCCTGGACTTGGCAGCCCCATAACTGTGTAAGCCAATTCCTTAAAAACTAAAATTTATTTCAATAAATGTATGCACCCTATTGTATCTCAATCTGTTTCTTTGGAGAATCCTAATACACTTGTTTAGATAAAACTTTAAAATCAAATTCTGGAAGATAACAGATATGACACAGATATATATAGTGGCACCAGAGTGAGATAGTGTTAGAAATTCTTTTTAAAAGTACCAGAGAAGTGGTGGACAAATTAATTTATGGTCTATTTCCCCTTTTATTACAGAGTATGGTTCGTACAGAGAATGGGAAAGGTAAACACCTTCAGGTAGACTAGCCAGTAGGTAAGAGGTAGAGGGTCCACCCTCTAGGGGCCCAATAATGTGTGGCCTATGGTGTGTGGTAAACTTGACAGTTATTAAATCCAACCTAATTTCCTTTCTCTTCCTTCTTTTCTTCAGTCTCATTCTTCATGAGTTAATATAGCATGGGCAAATACAAAAAAGACCATTATTAAGTTATTAGTTTTCAACTTCAAATAAATTGGAATTTGAAATTTCAGAGGAACTTGACCTCAGATACTGACAGAGGATAGATTCAGGACAACCTAAGGGCATAGTCTCAACGCAGGAGATATACTTTGCTAAGAAGTAACCAATCTAACAGTGGGTGTAGGCAGTATTGTAAATCAGAACTGTGAAGGCAGAAGCATTATGAAGACCAGAAGGGTTGAAGAGGAGAGAGAAATTCTAAGATCACATAGGAGTGGTATTATTGTAACTCTAACACTTGAGTTGGAAGACTCTATAGGTTTGAAAACAAAGTCCCCAAGAATCCCCTGATGGTACAGCGGTTAATACTCCATGCTTTCACTGCCAAGGGTCCCAGTTTGATGCGGGGGATCTACAGCCCCATAAGCCTCATGGTCCAGCCCTCCCCACCACCCGCCCCGCAAAAATAGAAAAAAAATTCCTTAAAGTTGATGACTTTCCCAAGTTCAGAGCTAGTTCTTTTTTTTTTATATGTGTGTGTGTGGTAAAGAATTCACCTGCCAATGCAGGAGTGTGTGTGTGCTAAGTGGCTTCAGTCTTGTCCAACTCTTTGCAACCCTATGGACTATATAGCCCACCAGGCTCCTCCTGTCCACGGGATTCTTCAGGCAAGAATACTGGAGAAGGTTGCCATTTCCTTCTCCAGGGGATTTTCCAGGCCCAGGGATCAAACTCACGTCTCCTCTGTCTCCTGCACTGGCAGGCGGGGTATTTACCACTAGTGCCAATGCAGGAGACCCAGGTTCAATCCCTGGGTCAGGAAGATCCCCTGGAGAAAGAAATGGCAACACACTCTACTATTCTAGCCTGAGAAATCCCATGGACAGAGCAGACAGGCAGGCTATAGTCCATAGGGTCACAAAAGAGTCAAACATGACTTAGTGACTAAACAACAGCAACAAATATTAGACAGTAGGAGAGCCACCTAGGACAGATGCAAAATTTAGTTTCCTCTAAGGAAACAATTAGGTAAAATTGCAGTCATAATTAAACTATAAGTTTCCTGAGACTTTATGTATCTAAATATACTATATTTATCACAGTGCGTCATACAAAGGAGGTGAAACATCAGTTGTTTCAAACAGAACTTGATAATAAATAAGTAGTCAGCCTGCTGTCTCAAAGGCATCCTCAGTCCAAGAGTAGAGGAAAGGAAGCATCTGCAAGGTGTTAGAATAACTCTGGCATGGTGAACCCTGAGGTACACCTCCACACAGGGCTCCATGGCTGGCCTTGACTGAAAAATATCCCTCCCTCAGCACCTGTGTTTTTTATTTTTTTTTTAATTGTTGTTGTTCAGTTGCTAAGCATGTATGACTCTTTGCAACCCCATGGACTGCAGCACATCAGGCTTCCCTGTCCTTCACTATCTCCCGGAGTTTGCTCAAATACATGTCCGATGACAAATGAAGACTTCATTTAGCTAACGCATCCTTTTTTAAACAAAATTAATCTATATTTTTAGGGTTGATGTGCCATTAGCCTCACAGAGATAAAGCAATTTAAATTAGGTTGCTTTCTCCTACACATTAACTGAAATCAGCTTTATTTGTAGAGATGGGGAATTTTGTGGCTAGGTTGCGAGTAGGAAATATTTTAACAGGAGAGACGGCAGGGTGTCACAGTAAATTGAGAGAACAACCATAAAAGGTGGGGACAGAGCAGAGGAATGGCAAATACAGAAGTCTTATGAATAGTTAAAGGTAATCAAAGATCTTGTCACTCAAAGCATGGTCTGAGGACCATGGTATCACCTGGAAGCTTGTTAGAAATACAGAACCTCAAGCTCCTTCTTGAGACTATAGTAGCTGAATCTGCATTTTAACAAAACCTCAGGTGTTTTGATGCTAATCAGAGTTTGAGAAATCTGCTCTAAATTTTTATTTCTTATTCCAAATAATTACCCTAAAGGAGGCCCTATGACTAAGAAAGTCGGGAAATGCCTCTGTTCCTCCTGCTCCAAATGACTGCTGCTTCTAATAGCCAGGCCTCAAGCCTGTGCTGTTACTAATGTATTTTAATTACATTATGAGTTAAGTAGGCTTTGAAACTAGCTTACAAGTCAAACCAAGTCATGCAATACAGCACCCATAGGGAAATGTGTTCCAACTTCAACAACTTATAAATAAGCTATTAGAGCACAATTCTCTTACGCATTTGAGTTGTCCTCAGTTATTCACAGAAAAGGCTTATTCTGAGTTCAGGAAACAAACTGAATTTTCATGCCAATCTATAAACAGAGTTAATTAATATTAGAATTTCCAAATTTAGATATCTGTGACAGTGAGAGAAAAATCAAATATCTAAACAAACAAGAAATCTTATTCATTTATCCCTAGCATCCAGAAGGATGCCTAGAAAAAGAAAAGTCTCATTAGGTTGTGAATGAATTAATGAATGAGTGAATTAATAACCACTACAAAGCCTTGTTTAAAGTAGGTTCTAAGAACATACTTGTTAAGTCAACAAAAAATATACAGGAATGTACTAAATCAAATAATTATTTAGTTAATATCAATAGAAGACTGTGAGTCAGGATGACTAGCACATATACGCTAAATTAAAATTGCATGTTTTACATCATTGAGGATAAAAAGTTAAAACAAAATTTAATGACTGAACATTTGTTTAATCTTTATGAACAAAGGAAATAAAGTTTGTAAAATGCATTAATTTTCTTTGAAGACCTTCAAAAGCAGAAAGTAACTCATTTGTGGAGTACTGCCATCCATGCTGTCAAAAATTCACTCTCTAAAACTACAAGATAATAAAACCAATTTTCTGATGAATATGTATTTTAGATACTTTGTTCTAAGTTATATTCTCTAAGATGTAACTGTAGAATTAAATTTTTAAGACAAAGTTAACTTAAGAGTTCTATGTCATAACACAAGTCTTTTCAAGAGTTCTACTAAATTATTCTCCCATGGAAAATCAAATAAATGTTTGAAATGTGAAATTTTTCATAAACTTCTCATTTTAATCCAATTCAGATCAACTGAGAAATCTGTCAAGCTATTCCATTTAATGAATGGAGCAAAAACAACATAATTCAACTGTAACAAATATCTAAGGACAAAGGAACCTTTCAGGTTGACTTTTCCTAAAACTGAATTGAAGATTGGAATTTACCTTTCACTTACCTGTATATAGTAAACATTTGATTGCAAACAAGAATCCAGCACCTAAATCATTCCAGTGTTTTATTTTTTTTTTTGTTTAAATTAAATCAGGGTAGTGGTTAGCATGATGGGGGAGATATGTACCTTTTTAAAGATTTATTTATTTAATTTTTTGGCTGTGGTGGGTGTTTTGGAGAGTAGGGGTTACTCTTTGTCACAGTGTGGTGGCTTCTCTAGTTCCGGAGCATGGGCCCTCAGGGTGCACGAGCTCAGTAGCTGTGGAGCACCCGCCTAGTTGCCTGAGGCATGTGGCATCTTTCCGAACCAGGGATCGAACTGGTGTCCCCTGCATTGCAAGGCAGATTCTTAACCACTGGACCACCAGGAAGCCCAGTGTTTACTTTTAACAGCAGCACAGGTCATCACATAAAGGCTGCATTGCCAAGAAGTGAACCAATTCTATCTATGTGCTCAGATTGCTTTTTGAGTGAAAAAGTACCCAACATTTTTTTTATTAGTCATTATTATTATTATTTTTTTGTCTTAAAGCTACCACTTTTGAGAAGTGCTCCTCTTAAATCCAATATACTGCAACTGTGTGAACAGAGTTACAGTCACATTCACACTAAGCACACTTTATACAAGCTGTTTATATTCCACTGCAGGTATACCTTTCCGAGCAGATCACTCTACCTCTGTGACTCTGCCTGAGAATTTTTTATCAATATACTAATTAAAACATGTTTACTGAATGTCTACTGTGGTATAGGCACTTTAGAAGCCGGGATATAGCTGTGAACAAGACAGGCAAGATCCCCTGCCTGTCAGGGAATGTACATTCCACAGGGGCAATCAAGAAACAAATAAGGAAATGCCAGTTAATGAGAAGTGCTGTGATAACAACAAAATAAACTGCTATATAGTACCTGGTGTGTAACTTTGTGTTCTCAGAAGAGGTTTCACTAAGGAGATTATGTCAACATTTAAGCAGAAATGCAAAGGTGGCCAGCCTGTAAGTTTTTGGGGTAAGGGCATTATAGGCAGAGAGAGAACATGGAATACAAAAACCCTAAAATGAGGAGAAGCTGTGCATACTTACAAAATAGAGAAAAGTGGGCATGGAAGGTAGTGATGGGAAATGAGGTCAGAGTGGTAGCCAGGAACTAGATCACATAGGGTCTTTGAGACAGTGGTCAGGAATCTTAATTTTTTTTTCCTAATTGAAAACAAAAAATCCTTGATACATTTTAAACATAAGAATGATGTGATCACACTTAGGACTTAAAAAGATCCCCTCTACTGCTCTGTGAAGGATAGACTACATAGAGGCAAGGTTGGAAGCCAATGGCTATTACAGTCCAGACAGGGAATGAGAGGGACTTGGACACTGTGGTAGGAGCAGACATGGAGTAAAGTGGATTTTTTTTTTGATGACTTGGAAGTAAAGGCAATAGAGACACCTACAAATGTAAAGAGTCTATAGCTTTTTTATAAGGATATGTTTTCCTATTTTATTTCTAATGCCACAATTAATATTATTAGAATTCTGTTGACTTTTGTGGACCAAACTAGGTAATAGCATCAATGTCTTCATGGAACAGTCTATGTAGACTCCTAAGGGTCCTTAGCCCTATGACTCTGGAAAATGAAACAACTCATAACCTACCACTTTTTGGAGCAGTTTGAAATATCTGTACAAAGTGCATGACTTACTGTTGCCTCTGAGCTCTTTAAGGACAAGGACTGTGTTAAATTTTTCTTTTTATCACCTAGGAATGTATACTAGGTTCCTGATAATACATATGCAATAAATAAATGAATAAATGCTGACATGTGAAATTTTATTTCCCTTTTTGCTATTTACACAAACTTTATAAGGGCTCCCTAAAACATATCCCATTTGCTATTCTGTCACTTGGAAAATACTTTTTTTACAGGATAATTCATGTTAACTTCTACACTGGGGTTATTTGATGATGTAAAATTTTATTTTAGAAATACTAAATTGACGTCAGTAGTAACACACGGATCAGTTCAGTTCAGTCGCTCAGTCATGTCCGACTCTTTGCGACCCCATGAATCACAGCACGCCAGGCCTCCCTGTCCATCACCAACTCCAGGAGTTTACCCAAACTCATGTCCATCGAGTCGGTGACGCCATTCAGCCATCTCATCCTCTGTCGTCCCCTTCCCCTCCTGCCTCCAATCCTTCCCAGCATCAGGGTCTTTTCCAATGAGTCAACTCTTCGCATGAGGTGGCCAAAGTATTGGAGTTTCAGCTTCAACATCAGTCCTTCCAATGAACACCCAGGATTGATCTCCTTTAGGATAGTTATGTTTATATTTGATATTATTTTGCTAGGGCTGCCATAATAAATACTCTGTAATGGGTGGTTTAAACAACAGAAATGCATTTTCTCATAATTCTGGAGGCTAATTCTGAAGCCCAAGAGCAATGTCAACTGGTTTGGTTTCTCCTGAGGCCTCTCCCCTTGCAGACGGCAAGTCTTCGCCCTATGTCCTCACATTTTCCCCTGTGCACACACATATGTGGTATCTGTGTCCAAATTTCCTCTTTTTATAAGAACACGGGTTAGATCGGGTTAGGGCCCACCCCAAAGGCATCATTTGAGTTAATCATCTCTTTAAAAGGGCCCTGTCTCCAAAGAGAGTTAGATATTAGCATTCTGGGGGCTAGGACTTTGGGGTGAACTCAACTTACCCTAAACATATCTGTTAGAAATGCTAATTCATTAACAATAAGAAAGGAGACACATTTTGCAGCGATGACTACATTTCAGTCATTGAAACACACACACACAGACACACATGCACACACGAGCACATATGTGTTAGCCCTATAAGATAAGTAGTCCTATTCACTGATGAAGAAACTGAGGCTCAGAGAAGACAATTTGGCAAAAATCCCAGAGATAGTGTGGTGGGGCTAGGATTTAAACACAGATCTTCATGACTTCAAGGCCTGTTCTTTTAACTCTATACCGCTGTCATCCCTAATTGAATGATTGTGAATATATTTAATAAAACAGTGCATGCAAAGCACTAGGTACACTGCCTGACACATAATGACTCAACAAATGTCAGTTTACTTCCCCTAACACCACAGGCTTAAAGGACAATAGCATTTAAATCACTCCTTTCTGGCTCTCCTAGTTCTTTCTTCTGGAATGCCAATTTGGAATATGCTTCACTAAAAGATGGGCCATAATGGTTATTTCTCTTGACTGAGTGTCAAAGCTTGTTCACTATTTTGGTAGATGCCTCTGTGTACACATGAATTCGTAAGAGCTAGATAATGAAAATGCTTTTAAATTTAAAAATAGTTCTCACAATTCTAATGCTTAGCAACTAGCATTAAAAAGGGAAAGAAACGCACAGTAACATTCCTTTTCCTTTAAAGACCATTCTGTTTATAAAGCCATCTCTAGCTGTGAGTGCTTTAAATCAGTGGGAATTAAGGCAAAATATAATGAACTCCAAGTTTAACATAGCAGTGAATTAACTACTAAAGATCTCTACCATGAACAGTATTTACCAATTCACAGAGGTAAAGGTCCATGGTAAAATTGAATATATATGGTGAAGTGAAAATTAACTCTCTGAACTAAGAAAGCTACCATTTAGAAATGCTATCAAAGAGAATTCTAAACAGAATTTCTCCTTTTGTTATTTCGCCTATTACTACAAATGCTATCTCAAAATATCTAATAATCATCATCAAGGCTTGGTTATAAGATTTGTGATCCATTTAAAAACACTCTAGCTTAGACAGTATAATACTACATATGTGTCTATTAGTTTCAGTTTTAACCCAAGGGGCAGTCAGTTGCCTTAATGGAGATTCCAGAGATGGGCAGCAAGCAATTTATCAGAAAATGCCATTTTTCAGAAGTAACTAGTACAAGCACTTCAGCTCTCTGCATCTCAACACCTGAGACTTGGCTAATTAGCATACTAAATGTCAGAAGTGGTTTTTATCTGGGAAATTCATGGTTTATTTATAGGCAAGATGAATGTTAGTAACGGGCTGTTATTGGTGACATTAAAGGTATTCATGGATCTTTGAGATATTTTAGAAACACCTTCTACTTTTGAGAGAATCTAGTTAATCCTAAAATTTGGACCAGCAGGGAGGGGACCTGAGGCTGGACCGCCACATGCTTCTGTGTTCATTCTTTGGATCTGAGGTTCACTGGCTGTTCAAGGCAGAATTCTGCCTGTGGATTGTTGTTTTCTCTATCTCGAGTAAATTTCATGCAGAATACCTAAAGATCAGAGAGCACGTCTTCAGGCTTCCAGACCAGGTTGTAAGAACTGTTTCTGAATCTGCTTGTTAATAAGTGTTTGTTAAATAAATGTCTATATATGGCAAAATTGGGTCTGAGATTTATTTTCATTATAAGATGGTAACCAGTTTGCTGGGGAAGAGCTAAAACTTTCCCACCCAAGGTCTCTCAGGGTCAGATAGGATTCAAGAGTTGTGTATAATCAAAATGGTTTAGATCAATCAGAGTAGCATTTTACAGAATTCTTTTTCTTGAATTTTAATCTTTAATTTTCTGTAGGAATGTTAAGATGACTCATAGAAATAAAATATTATTAAGCTTTTTAATCATGTAATTTAAAATAGATTCTTAATAATACTAAACATGAGATCATTTAAATGTTTCTTCATTTCTTAGTTTTCAATTAACATTCTTCTATGTATTTCTAGAACACAAATGTGTTCTAGAAGTGACAAAAAGTTGCCTTGAGAATTTAAATACTAAAAATTAAGAAAAGCTTTGTCCTCAAAGAGGACAAAGAATTCAGCGAGAAAAAAAAAATAGAAACCAGGGTTTTAAGCCTTAGTTAAATTTCATAAACCATTTTGTTCTGGGTTTGGCAGAACACAAAATGCTTTTGCCAAATTCTCCCCTCATTATTTAAAGCCACATGTTCTATGACGGGGATTTAATGCACATGGTACAAATGTTTTTATAAATATGTTTTACTAGTAGGGATTACTGAACTAAGGTAACCAAGCCTAACATTAGCCTATTATGACACAAGCCATGGGATTGTTTTAATTAATCAGTCACTTTTGTAAAGTATGACGGAATGGAATTTACCTACAGAGGAAATGGATTTTAGCTGAACCATGAGGAACTGAGGTTGAATATATTTAATCACCAGTGAGATTTATTAAGCCTTGT
This sequence comes from Giraffa tippelskirchi, assembly GCF_054371585.1. Classification (NCBI taxonomy): domain Eukaryota; kingdom Metazoa; phylum Chordata; class Mammalia; order Artiodactyla; family Giraffidae; genus Giraffa; species Giraffa tippelskirchi. Next base: position 123,091,179 of record NC_137276.1, on the reverse strand, counting down.
AGTATATGAAAAGCTTAGGAATGTACCATTGATTCACTAGACAAATAAAAATTCACAATTGGAAGGGGATTTTGGCAAGTTGCAACCTTACTTGGCCTCGGTTTCTGCTTCTGTAAAATTTAAGAGTTGGTATTTGTTGTCAAATTCCAATATATTCATATTAAGGACCTCCTTTATTATTCACTCACTCACCATAGGGCCAATACTTTGAAAATTTGCTAACCAAATTGAATCTGATGACTAATAAATTCTTTCTCAGATTTTTATTAATGAAAAATATTAATCACTGCCTCTGACTAGAGTAAGATATCCAGGATTACCACATGGGGTACATATACTATTGGCCAAAGCCAAATGAATTTGATATTTTTAGTTTACCTGGATGGGTTGACTGTGATAAAATTTATTATTTCCATCAGACATTTAAAAATACAGGCAGTGCCGATTATACGAGGATAATTGTTTCCAGAAAAGGGTCATTTAAAGTGAGCTCATGTAAAACAGGTCACTCTGCTTTGAAAGTTGAAGCTTAAAATTATGAAAATAGGTTCATTTTATTTTGGTTATCTTGCAGTGAAGGGTATAAAAGTATCTAAAGATATCTTAGAATAATGAGAGCAATAGGAATGTGGTTTATCTTGTTTTGATGTAAGATTTTTTCCAAGGAGCTTTCACCTCACATTTAACTTTCCTGCAGCTTTCAAGAAAGGTCATGGCGGGATAGTCTAGGCCCAAAGAACTCCTTCATCCTTTGATAGGCAAATTATTCTCTTTTGCAGCCCCTGTATCATTGTGTCTGATTTTTGACTTCAGTTTGCAGTTGATTTTTTTCTCATATATTTTTTATTGAAGTACAGTTGATTGGCAGTTGATTTTTGTGTTATACTTGCATTAAGTGGTTGAAAAATTTTAAGTATCAAGTAACTATCAAAGAGAACAGAGATGTTGAAGCCAAAGGCAAGGCTAGATCTAGTGGTAGAAAGCATTCTAGAATCTGGGCTCTTGAGTTGGTTTTATTATTATTATTTTGGATACTTAAGCATAATATTTTGTAGTTGTAACTGTTTATGCTTTTATAATCCAATTTGAGCCTTGTCTTTAAACTCTAAGATGCTGTAACTTGATTGAATAGAAATGCTAACTATTAAAAGCAACCGTCTCTTCCTCAGGAAAACTAATGGGTTTTAAAAGGATATTTTTTAAAAATATGCTATTTTCTATTAATTTTAATTAAATCTTTCTAGTCTGGAGACCAAAATTAAACTGAAACTCAAGACACTGGCACTTTAGAACAGCAGAATTGGTACAATTCAACCAAAGGATTTCATTTGTTGAAATGTTTTGAAGACTTAATATCATATGATCTAAGTTACAAGGTCCAATATATTGAACTTCCATGATGGGTACCTGGGATGAGGAGGAGGAAGAGAGTCTTCAGGCCCGCACACGATTGGGTTGACCAAAAAGTTCCTTTGTTTTTTTTCTATCACATCTTATGAGAAAATCCAAACAAACTTTTTGGCCAACCCAAGAGAACCAGAAGAGAAAGGAAAAGTTTGAGTTTCAAAATCTGGGGTGAAATTCTGTGTTACTGGTCTTCAACCTTTTTAAACTTACCCAGAGTTTATATTCACCTAGAATGAAATTATGGCACATTTCTCTTATAAATTGATTGATATGATTTTTTTCTTGGACATCTTGAATGAGAACTTCCAAATAGCAAACATGCTATTTCTGTTCTTCCCAATCTTCTTCTGCAAGGAGCTATTCAGAGAAATGGGAGGAAAGAACCTATTCTACTTTGGGACATATTTGAATATGTCACAGGAGAGTCATATGCATACTCTAATTGAATCCACATTTCTTGCGATTCCCGATTTGGCAGATGGATTCTTTACCGCTGAGCCACCTGGGAAACCTACCAGCTCTCCATGATGAAGTTTTGATAATCTCTCTTGAAAAGTATCAGGATTTTTTTCTCTTTCCTTTTGCTTTTTCAAAATTCATGGAAAGCTTATCTTTCCACTAATCACTAAACCATCTATCATATGATAAACCACATAGTAGATGCTTCTTGACCTACAGTGATTAAAGAGGTGGTTAGTAAAAGAGAGATTTAGAAATATTTGAGGTGTTATTTGCTTAATGGTGATACCATTTAAATTTAGGATATGCACATAACACAACTGTTGAAAATATTATGGAAATTCAGAAAGGGTTTTTTTTTTAATTTTTAAAAATCACTAATAGATATACTAATAGCTTTTTAACTTTTCCAGATTGCAGCAGGAAAGAGAATGGTGAGCTGCATGGACTGGAAGTCAGACTGCTTGTGCCCCATCACTCACTAGCTGATGACACAGGGCAAGCTTCTTAACTTTGAGGGGCAGCCATTTAGTTTCGAGCTTTCTAGAATGGGGATGATAATAATCCCTACTTCATTGGGCTGTTTTGAGAATTTAAATGAGTTAACATATATGAAGTTCTTAACCATGTCTGGTATGTGTCACTTCTATAGTAGTGTTACTGTTATTCCAAATTTATTCTTATAAATCCCTGATAGACATGTAGACAGATAACTTCATTGATCCTATTTTATAATTAGAGAGACTGAGAAATCACCAATAGGAAGTTAGGAACAAGGCCAATCTGTAGGTTTGTGTCTGCACAATCTGGTGCACTAAAAAAAAAAAAAAGAATAAAAGGATCTGCTGTGGCTGGTAGAGAAAGTTCAGAACTAATTATTGGTTAATAAATGGGTATTGCAATTACCTGGGAGATTTCACCCCAGATGTAACCCCTACTTTGGAGTCTGATGGGAGAGACAGAAAGAGTAAAAGAGAGAGCACGCACGCGCGCGCGTGTGTGTGTGTGTGTGTGTGTGTTGTGTGTGAGCATGTGTGCGTGCATGTAGTCGTGTCTGATACTTTGTGACCCTTTGGACTCTAGCCTGTCAGGCTCCTCTGTTCATGGGATTTTTCAGGCAAGAATACTGGAGTGAGTTGCCATTTCCTCCTCCAGAGGATCTTCCCCACTCAGGGATCGAACTCATGTTTCCTGCATTGCAGACAGATTCTTTACCACCGAGCCATTGATGGGAGAGTGTAGTGGTGCTCAAAGCTGGGTCCCCAGGCCATCAACATCACCCAGGAACTAGTTAGGAATGCAGAGTCTCAGGTCCTATTCCAGACTTAGTCAGAAACTCTGAGGGTGGGTACGGCAATCTGTTTTTACAAAGCCTCCACTATAAAGTATGGAAGTATAGGAATAGAGAGATCATGTGAAGACTGAAAAACCTTCCCCTGGGATTCTAATTCTGACATATTTGTGTTGACTTCTCCTAAAAGGTTAAGAACCACTGCAGAGATGAAAACCACCTTTAATTAAAGAAAAACAAAATACATTTTAAAAAATGTATCAGGGAGGTAAGAGGGTTTTAAAACATTTTTTATTTATGGGCAAAAGGCCTTGTTGTCTTGATAATTAAATATGAATTTAAAATCATCTAGCTCTGCCTTAAAAGAAAACTAAAATGGTTGAAAAATCAAGTACTGTTCTCTGAAGGGCTTTTGTGTTTCTCTGCTTCTACTTTCTGAGCTGAACTGAAAGTATTGCTTTTCTTTCTGCCTTACCTACTTGCTTGCAAGCTCCAGAACGTTTGCCATGTCCTGGGTATCTATATATTTTTGACACTGATCTAATGTTAGCACTAATAAATGTTTCTCAAAATAACTAATTAATTAATGGAGCCAAATGCTTGTTACGTATTTAAAGTTACTTGCTGAAATAACAAAGGCATGATAAAAGTAACTTTTTAATTTCCATGTAGAATTTTAAAAGTAATTTTATAAAGCTGCAAAAGATGTGATTTTAGAAGGTATATTCTTTTGAAATAAGTGAGGAAAGTAAAGTGTCTCTTAAAGAAATATTAATGACTTTTATTGTTAAAGAGACAGCTGAAATTGGCTGCTTTCCACGTATTTACGTCATAATTCTTAGAAGAATGTACATTTCCATGATGCAACATAACAAATCACATTGAAAAATACATATTTCACTTTCAATCTGAAAATATTTCCTCTAATTAAAAGGACATTTTATTGTTTTATTGATGGATGTAAATTATTACATTAAAGGCTAGGCAAATGAGAGTACCGAGGGGAAAAACAACTTTAGACTCGCTTGAGTCACTGGGCTAGAATCCTAGGGAAATGCTAAGCTCACAGCCTTCCAGGGAGAAGACTGACATTCGCACGCGTGGGTTCTCAGAAGTGCACAGCTGATGGCCAGATGGTGACAGTTTGTGGAGAAGCAGGACTGTCAGCACCAAGAACATTCAGGATGTATACAGATGTTCTCTATGGGCTGGGACAGAGGGAAGCCTTGCCTAAACAAAGATAGAACCTCAGTGAAGGAATTATTTAGGAACAATTTGCCTAAAATGATAGGAAAAACAGGAAAAAAAAAGTCTCATAATACTGAATTTATTTGTTATAAAGTATAGAAAACCATGTCTGAGATCTTTGAGGTCATACTTCTTGAAATTCTACTAAATGCAGTGAAGAAAATGTTGTTTTGGTCAGCTGACTGGAATGTAGCAGAATGCCTTGGGACTCTTATAGGTTAAAAGCAACAATAGAAGATATACTGTATTTCCAAACTCACTAGATTCTGGCCTGTAATTCCACGGATGGGCCTTCATGCCGCAGCTAGTATTATAATCAACTTGAGGAACAAGTATGCTTGTTGCAATAGCAGATTCCAGAGTCGACAGTATCCTTCTATCGGGAAATACCTTTCTATCCTGCTGCTGTCCTTAGACAATCTGCTCTTTTCACAGAGACTGAGAAGTCTATTACATTAGTCCCTCCTTACCCACAGTTTCAATTTCCACAGTAAAACAAGGTCCAAATATATTAAATTAAAAACTTCCAGAAATAAAGTTCCTAAGTTTTAAACTGTGCGCCATTCTGAGTGGCATGATGAAACCCCACCCTGTCCCACCCCATCCCCAGGATGAGACTCATCCCTTTGTCCAGCATATCCTGTCCGTTAGTCACTCAGTAGCTATCAGATGGACTGTCACAGTATCATATTTTCACTGCGTTCAAGTTACATTTATTTTACTCAATGTGCTTGCTCAGTGGCCGCATGAACAGTAGCCTGCCAGGCCCCTCTGCTCATGGAATTTTCCAAGCAAGAACACTGGAGTGGGGTTTCCTATTCCAGGAGATCTTCCCGACCCAGGGATTGAATCCTCATCTTTCGCATCTCCTGCATTGGCAGGTGGGTTCTTTACTACCAGCACCACCATAGTGGTCCCAAAGCAAGAGTAGTGATGCTGAAAATTTGGATATGGCAAAGAGCAGTTGTAGAGTGCTTTTGTAAAATGAAAATGTGAATGGTTCTAGACTTAATAAGGAAAGAAAAGAAATTTATACTGAGGTTCCTAAGACCTATGGTAAGAAGGAATCTTATATGCATGAAATTGTGAAAAAGGAAAAAGAAATTTCTGCTAGTTCTGCTGTTGCACCTCAAACTGAAGAACTTTTGGCCACAGCGCATGATAAGTGTTTAGGTAACACATGAAAGGCATTAAATTTGTATAACAAGATATTTTGAGAGAGACTACATTCACATAACTTTTATTATAGAATTTTGTTATAACTGTTCTATTTTATTATTAGATATTGTTGTTTAACCTCTAACCATGCCTACCCTAATTTATCAAAGGTATGTATGTCTAAGGGAAAAAACATAGTATATACAGGGTCTAGTACTATCAGCAGTTTCAGGAATTCACTGGGGAGTCTTATCCCTGCAGATCAGGAGGAGACTACTGGATTCCAGTTTAAGTGTGTGGAAGAAAAGAAGGGGGCTGAGAGATACAAAGATGGCAGTGAGAGCAAATGGAGGGCAGTGGTAATTGCATCAGAAATATAAACCTAGAAAGAACCCATGGCTGGAAGGAAATCCTAGTTCGTTCTGACTTGTCTCAGTTCAAAGCACCATTTAAACGATGCTCTCTTTACATGGTTAAATTAGTAAAGTCTACAGGGCTAAAATGGTCATCAATTCTATTACAACATGTAACTATGAATGAAAACTTTAAATTATATCGCAGAATAATGTTTGTGCTGCCACCTTATGCTGAGGGCCATGACTGAATCTCAAAAAATGGTGGCTTTCAGTCTTCTCTGTAGGTAGCCTTAGGAATCTGGTTTCTACAATTTTATGCAATTTTCTACATTTTACTACAAATTTCTACAATCTTCTACAATTTTTCTACATTTTACCATTGGCAAAATGGCTTCATTCATTGGACCAGCCTCTGAAGTACTATGTCAATTAGCTCCAGTGGGGTATGAGATTGGTGTGATTGTGGGCTGTGCCCTCTAGCTAGGAATCCCTCCTTTGCTCCCTGTCATGCTTGGGGATGATGAGAGGAAAACTTGCTTGCCTAGAAGTATGTTCATGTGTTCCTTGCTTTTGGATATAACCTATAGGTCAAGAGCCTCATATAGATGCATAATTTTGCTGACTCCCGGCCATAACTAACAAAGAAACTTAGTGGCTAGTATAGATGAGAAAATTGAAGCCTAACAGCTGCTCCCTAACAGATTTCAGGAGGAAAAGCAAAGGCTTCTGACAGTGGTTTCCAAGGCTAGGCATGCCCAGGATTTCAGAGTTTGGAGGATATAGAGAGCTTTGACTTTAGCTCTCCCTTAAGCTTTTGGTCCATAAGACGTGTACGACCAACTCAATGGCCATGAGTTTGAGCAAACTCTGGGAGAGAGTGAAGGACAGGGAAGTCTGGCATGCTGCAGTCCACGGGGTCGCAAAGTGTAGGACACGACTGAGTGACTGAACAACAACTTGCACAACCAGTTTTCAATTTTCTCATCACTGGAGACAGGAATGGAGCTACTCCTATCCAACCCAAAGAGACTGAGGGCTAAGGAAGGAAATCAAAATGCTATTCCCTAAGGAAGACGGATCAGGTGCTAAGGAAATACAGCAGGACACTACAGTGGTTAGTTGATTTCCTCCAATGCAGTTCTGGATTTAAAAGTCTTTAAAGATGACACTTTTTACTTTCATATGCTTACAAACTTCTCAAAATCCTTTCCCATAGGTTCTCTAATTTTAAGCACACTATTATAACTATTATCACTCTACATGAAAAGGCTGTATAGAGCACTGATTAACAGCACAGATGTTGTGACCAGGTTCAAAGATTGTTAAGCTGTCTGACCCTTGGGGAATACCTTGGGGTATACAGCCTATGTATACTAAAGTTTTCTTATACACAAAACAAGGACTGTATTAGCAACCTTTTGACAGGTTGATTGACAGGACTATATAAATTAATACATATAAAATATATAATAGTACCTAGCTCGTATTAAGAGCTTCCCTGGTGGCTCAGTGGTAAAGAACCTGCCTAGGGACTCTGGTTCAATCCCTGGGTTGGGAAGATCCCTTGGAAAAGGAAATGGCAACCCACCCCAGTATTCTTACCTGGAAAAACCCATGGACAGAGGGGCGTGGTTGACTCCAGTCCATAGAGTCACAAAGAGTCAGACACGACTTGGTGACTAAACAACAAAGCGCATACTAAATTATCAGTGAAAATGTTAATCACTCAGTCTTGTCGGACTCGTGACCCCATGGACTATAGACCACTAGGCTCCATTGTCCATACAATTTCCTAAGCAAGAATACTGGAGTGGGTTGCCATTTCCTTCTCCAGGGGATCTTCCCACCCCAGGGATTGCACCCAGGTCTCTTGCATTGCAGGCTGCATTGCAGGCAGATTCTTTACATCTGAGCCACCAAGGAAGCCCAATCATTAAGTATTATCTATTATAAGGAAACTGGGGCTCTGAGAGGTGAAATGATTTAAAGAGGCAAAATTCCACCCAGATCTCAAGTCCACAAGACTAGTTAGTGATGGTGTCAGGACTTGCATGCTAGTTTAATTATGTAAACTCTAGTACTACTTCTAAACGTTAGAACATAATTGAATATTTAAATACACACATGGAGAGATAGAGGCCCGTTGAATTTGTATAAAATCATGATGTATCTCACTGTGTTGTATTACATGTAAATAATTTCCTCTATGATAATGAACTTTTGGGGGACAGGAACTGTCATTCTTTTTCACTTTTAGGGAACATGGTATATAAAGTGTCCACCCATGTGTACAGAGGTTATAGAATGAAAGAATAAAAGGACAAATGAATGAATGAGTGACTGACTGAATATACATGGCTAGCTATTAAAGAAATATTCTAAGCCTCATATTAAAGCTAGTAGTTGGAGAGGCTGGTATAATAATAAACTCCAAACCATACCATCATGATACTGGTAGAAAAGCACTTGATGGACATGGTGTCTACCATCAGGACAGCTTCAAGTGGTGTTCTAAGAGCACTTCATCTTGGAAAATGATGTTGAAGGGGACTAAAATGATCAGGTATCATAAACATTAGATGAAATTCAGTTTCATTTCATGAAATTCAGTTTCTTCAGCATAGTGCTCCCCACTGTATAGATAAGCACTAGATTTCCTTTCCTCAATTAAGATTTTCCTTTCTACCTAGAAGCTTCCTTGGAGGTGGGGGATGATGAGTTGTGAAACTTACACTTTAGCAATCATCTCACTTTTGCATCTAGTGTTTTGACTCCCTGATCACTCAGATCTCTATTTCTGCCCATTAACAGATAATAAAAAATTTTAAGACTCACCACCCCCACCCCCATCCCCACCTCTTAAATAAAACTATTTCCTACCATTCCCTGGCTGGCTACTTGGTGGGCTAATCGCAAGCAGCATATACAGATTGGAACTCCATGTAAATGAACAGTCTAAAAATAAAAGTCTGCATGCATCCTATGGCATTTCCTAAGCCATCCATCCCCTTAATTCAATTTTTGTTGAAATTATGCCCTATCCTAAGGGACATTTCAATACAAAGAGATGATAGTGAGCTCTGTAGCATCCCATTTATTATGTATGTTACTTAACTCAGATTTGTATATCTGCTTGATTTCTTCTAACTTGGGGTTTCCAGATTAATTTAGTTCATTCTCCCCATAAAACCATAATAACTAAATTTCTGCAGCAATCTGCTTCAGAGATGCATAGTACATTTCCCCTCCCTTCTTTTTTCCTGCTCCAACTCCTCCATGGCTTATTTTGCCCTCTTCTTCAGCATTTACCACTTGAGAAAGTTAGATTTTAAAATATCAGATCTTTGTTTTCCCTCATATTTAAATAGATAAGTCTATAGGATACATTATTAGTCGGACACAACTAAGCACAAGCACAGAGGGGCTAAATCTGCCAGATTCATGTTACTGAGTATATAAATGAACTTTTTAATGCTAAATTAAAAAAAAATTTTTTTTAATTTATTTTATTTTGGTTTGTCTTGAGTCTTCTTTCCTGTGCAGGCTTTTCTCTAGTTGCAAAGAGCAGGGGCTCCTCTCTGGTTATGGTACACGGGCTTCTCATTGTGGTGACTTCTCTTGTTGTGGAGCACAGGCTGTAAGTGCATGGGCTTCAGTAGTTGTGGCTTCTGGGCTCTAGAGCACAGGCTTAGTAGTTGTGTTGGATGGGCTTAGTTGCCCCATGGCAAGTGGGATCTTCCCGGATCTGGGATCAAGCCTATGTCTCCTGCATTGGCAGGAGAATTCTTTACCCTGAGCCAACAGGGAAGTCCTTTAATGTTAAATTTTAAATTTTGGTTCAAAATGTGCTGCCAACAGCTGAAGCACCAGCTAATAATTACAGGTATAACTCTAGCATGAAGGTATTGATGACCTTCGGATTTCCTCTGCATTATGGTAATTCCATAATTCCATCTGCTTTTCCTATCCCTAACTATTACTTAGGAGGCTGTGTGAATTTGTCTGACAGTAAGAACCCAGAATCAGGTATTAGAAGACAAAATTTAAATTTCTGCTTTACTGTTGATTGATGTTTTGACTTAAGGCAACCAAGTCATACCTATTCATAAGGAGAGGATGGACACTTACAAAGTGTAATTTTGTGGGGGTATTAGTACTATTTTCAGGAGAAGGCACTGGCGACCCACTGCAGTACTCTTGTCTGGAAAATCCCGTGGATGGAGGAGCCTGGTAGGCTGTAGTCCATGGGGTCGCTAAGAGTCGGACACAACTGAGCGACTTCACTTTCGCTTTTCCCTTTCATGCACTGGAGAAGGAAATGGCAACCAACTCCAGTGTTCTTGCCTGGAGAATCCGAGGATAGCGGAGCCTGGTGGGCTGCCATCTATGGGGTCGCCCAGAGTCGGACATGACTGAAGCGACTTAGCAGCAGTAACAGCAGCAGTACTATTTTCACAGAAAATGCTGTAGTGCATGATGTTCTATTACTGAAACTCAAGTCATTTGTGTTTAAGACTTTCCTTCTCTTTTAAAAAGCAAAGGGACATACTACACTAAGACTCTAATAACATGCTATGACTTAATAATCAGTTTACTATATCACCTGGCCTTTAGCCTTGTGACAACAGTGTGTTTACATATACATATGCAGATGGATCCCTGGTGGCTCAGACGGTAGAGTCTGGCTGCAATGCAGGAGACCCAAGTTTGATCCCTGGTCAGGAGGACTGCTGAAGAAGGAAACTACAACCCACTCTAGTATTCTTGTCTGGAAAATCCCATGGGCAGAGGAGCCTGGCAGGCTACAGTTCATAGAGTCGCAAAGAGTGGGACACGACTGAGAAGTTTCACTTTCACACAGATGGAGGCTTAGGATTAGGCACATAAGTAAATCAGGGAAAGTGAGAAGACAAATGCACAGAAAGGGGTGATCTGGGACACTGAAGACAAACTGTCCTTTTTCAGTTTCTTAAAACTAAAATACAGGAGAAAATTCCTGAATCTATATAATTATTTGAAGATTTGTCAGCTAATGGTTTATACTGTGCCTAAGCAAAAATTTGAGACAAATAAAAGGTATCAGTCACCTAACTAAGAATTTCTGACACCCTCAGTGGTATGCTACCCTTGACTTTTAACACTTGATAGTGAATAGAGTTGTTAGGAAGCACACCGCTTGCCCCAGCCCTCCCGCCACTGTCACTAATGCTGTTATATAATACCTTCATATTGAGCCATGTAAGCTACCAGATAATCATGATAGTTGAAATAACACTTTAAAAAAAAGATGTTGTTTCTCCTTTCTAGACTTACATTTTTGATAAAGTGCTATTCGATTTTTCAGTCTTTCCGATATGATGCAGAAGGTAATGACAGGTTGCAATTTTAAATCTTTTTAGTTTTCTTTCCAACGAATGATCCTATCTGAGAGGCTCCCTTCCGCCCCTTTTCTTGTCATTAAGTACAACTTTGGTTTGGTCTGAGTAAAAAGAAGATTAATTATATACCTCTAGGAACATTACTACAATGTTCTGAGAGGTAAAGAAGGGAATTTCAAAAATGAATCTGTCTTCATCAGTAAGAAATAGACTTATCACCTCTGAGTTATAAGATAATAGTCACTTATTTACATCATACTAGTGGAATATTACATTCTATGACTTCACTTATAGTTTAAAATACAGCAAGATATCGATCAGCATGTTTTTGGTCAGGATGTTAGAAGTATTTCCAGAATTCTATTTTGCCTTATCTTTTGGGAAGCTAATAGAGTAGTAATACCTTGAAGTTGTCATTTTTAATAAAGCATTTACTTTGGAATATTTTAAAACTTAACACAATTTATGGTGTGTTCATTTTCAGCAGATAATCAAAGAAGACTATTTCTCCTTTGGAAAGATATATATTTTTCCATTTCAAAAAGAATGTTAAAAATTTTTTTTGATACGAATTAGCTGTTTACAATAGGGGCATGTATTTTAACCATTTGCTCCAAAAAGCTCCAATCAAATACATCCCGCATATTAGGAAGTTAGGAAGAGATACTTATTACTACTCCTGGGGGGGGGGGAAACTATCATGGCATCTAAATGTTAAGCAGCTTGCCAAGTTCACAAAGTCAAGCAGTGGGATTGAGGATAAAACCATAGATTTCCTGCCTTTCAGATGGCAGAAGAGCAGAAGACGACCTATATATCAGGTGTTTCTAAACAGAAGGAAGGTAGCTGAAGATTATACATTTGTCTGGGTCCAAGATGACAGGGAGACTTCTGAATTAAACAATAAGGCTTCTCGTGGGGAAATGGCCTGTGATTTACTTCTTGGATAGCACTGCCCACAGCAGCTTCTGCTGCCCCTGCAGTGCAGTCTGCAAAGTTCAGTGGCTGAATGACAGGTGGAGAAACAAGAGACCTTTCTCTTGGGCTCCAAAATCACTGCAAATGGTGACTGAAGGAGTGTTTTGGGCCTAGAAAAGCAAACAACAGTCTCAAAGGCCCTTGTGAATCATCTAACTTCAGAGAAAACAAAACAGAACTTTAGGTCCCACCCTGATGCTCCAGGCTGGTTGCATCTATCTGAGACTTATCATCCCCTGTCCAGAAACCTTCCACCCCCCATACCTGCCCAGAAGACTTATCACCCCCTGCCCAACTACAAATGCCATCTCAACTAAAAAATACCCAAAACATCCCTCCTGATTAACATTTCCCTTATCGCTTCCACAAACCCCGTATAAATATGGAGCCTCCCTGATCCCTCTTGGAGCTCAGCCTGGTCCTTAGGCCGACTGTTGCCCCTCCTTGCCTGAATAAAGGTAACCTACTTCTGTTGAGGTCGTCTTTCCTTTTCTGCCTTGGCCTGAACTACACCCTACAGTGACTGCAGCCATGAAATTAAAAGACACTTGCTCCTTGGAAGAAAAGCTATCACCAACCTAGACAGCATATTAAAAAGCAGAGACATTACTTTGCCAACAAAGGTCCGATTAGTCAAAGCTTTGGTTTTTCAGTAGTCATGTATGGATGTGAGAGTTGGACTGAAGAAAGCTGAGAGCCGAAGAATTGATGCTTTTGAACTGTGGTGTTGCAGAAGACTCTTGAGAGTCCCTTGGACTGCAAGGAGATCCAACCAGTCCATCCTAAAGGAAATCAGTCCTGAATATTCATTGGAAGGACTGACGTTGAAGCTGAAACTCCAATACTTTGGCCACCTGATGTGAAGAACTGACTTATTGGAAAAGCCCCTGATGCTGGGAAAGATTGAAGGCAGGAGGAGAAGGGGACAACAGAGGATGGGATGGTTGGATGGCATCACTGACTCGGTGGACAAGAGTTTGAGTAAGCTCCAGGAGTTGGTGATGGACAGGGAAGCCTGGTTTGCTGCAGTCCATGGGGTCACAAAAAGTCAGACATGCCTGAGTGAAATGAACTGAACTTGCTGCCTTCTCTTCTCCTTGCAGACTGAATACTAAAACACAGAAACTTCTCACCAGCCTCCTTTCTTTTATGGCAGTAGTGACCTAGTATACAACAGAGTTTATCAGGAAAGTATGAAAACAATCAACCCCAGATAGGCAGCCCTGGAAGGGTGGGGAAGGGGCTGGACTTTATTTCCAGCACAGATATCCTCAGGCAGGTACAGCCCTGCAGGCCCTGTACACTCAGTGAGTCAGGGGCATTCAATATGTCGATACTGCACTGAAACTTGTAATAGACCACCTGGGGCAAACAGTTGTTCTACAAGAGAAAGAGAATAAGAGGACAATGAGGAGGGAAGAAAGGTGCTGAAAGGGACAAACAACTGAAGCACATTTTTTTGTGGAGATAATCCCATTTTTCCACCTTGGAACTGAATATTTAAACTGAAAGGCAATGACTAGATTCCTGCATGTTGCAACAGTGTCTACAGAAAGAAACCACGTGAAGAAAATTAAAAACTTTTAAGTTTAAATCCTTAAGGATTTATTAAGTCCATCCCCTTCCCTCTTTAGATATTTCTTTAATCAACACTTTGCTACCTGTGACCCTCACCTCCTGTACACTCAAAGACACAATCCATTACAAACTATCGGCAGTTTCTCAAACCCACAAGCCCCCTCCCCTCTTTACTTACTACACTCGTTTCTTTCTGGGGTTATTTTCTCTAGTCTCTCCTTGCTGCTAAGTCGCTTCAGTCGTGTCCGACTCTGTGCGATCCCAGAGACGGCAGCCCACCAGGCTCTGCCGTCCCTAGGATTCTCCAGGCAAGAACACTGGAGTGGGCTGCCATTTCCTTCTCCAGTGCATGAAAGGGAAAAGTGATGTTCACAGTCTAGCCAGAGATGATAGACCTGTAAACAAATACCTACAATCAACTGAGCTATATAGGGGTGTAAAAAGTAAAATGATCAATTTTATTGGGGTGGGGGTGGCCGGTTTAGGCTTTACACAGGAGGTGAAGCTTGAGCTGCTTTTCGAAAGATAATTTGCAGGCAGTATGGATCTGTAAGGATAATTTGCAGGCAGTATGGATCTGTAAGGATAATTTGCAGGCAGTATGGATCTGTAAGGATAATTTGCAGGCAGATCCTATCCTTACAGATTTACACCCCTATATAGCTCAGTTGATTGTAGGTATTTGTTTACAGGTCTATCATCTCTGGCTAGACTGTGAACATCCCTGGAGTGGAGTCTGTCTTGTCTTGCAGTCTTCTGAAGCAAACACAGCATCCCAGCACTTAAACATGCTTGTTGAATGAATAATGATCAAAGTTTTCTGCTCTGTTCTATCTATTCTCCTGGATAGACCAACCCACAGTTTCAGTTTTCTATGCAGTGAGGAATGTAGGAGAATGGATGGAAGGATTTTGGAAACTCAAAGTCCACTAGTTTTCAGACAAGATTATTCACAGTGGAACAAATTCTCTGGGAAAATTCAATGAAAAATTTTTTCTGCTGATGATGACAAACTACATTTAAGTCAAGTCCTGGCTATGCTAAATACTGTTTGGAAGGAATTCTCTTTCTTTTTAAATTTTTTTTTTTTATTTTTTACTTTTTCCATCCTCAGATAAATATAATCCAGGGAATTTTTGAAACAATACTGATGCCTGTGTCCTTTCCTGAATATTCTGGTTAAATGAGCCAAGAATAGGGCCTGACTTTGGGGTTTTTAAGCTCACCAGGTGTTTCTAAAGTGCAACCAGGGTTGAGATCCACAGCTTTGAGAGAATTCATCCGGAGATGGGGTGGGGTTTACATAGCCTGTGTATACTGATAAGCTACCAACTTTCCAGGTCCAATTTAAATCGAATGAACATCTCCAGCTTAACATATCCAAAAGCAACCAAACCTCAAGTTCCAAAGTGAGTGGCAACTCCATCCTTTCAGTGAATCACACCAAAATCCTTGCAGCTGAGGAGGTATAAGAAGAAGAAAGCGAGAGGGAAATGAAGAAGAGTGAAAGGAGAAGATACATAGGGAGCTAGTGAATTATAAGTGAATTAAAATTAACGATCTTGTTTATAATTTGTTCTACATATTTGAAGGAACATTGACATTATTTAAAAGGTGACAGGAAAGCCCAGTAAAGAAGTGCATTGAGTAAACTGCCTACTTTCTCTGAGCCTCTTGATTAACCTGTGTTATTAAGAGTACATAGGTGACACGGCTGATGAAACAACACAGATGAATCGGAGAGATATTTACAAGGTGCACTTGTAAACTGCGTAGCTGGATGTGAGGTAAGGTAAAGGGAGGAGTCAAGAATGATATCCACAGATTTGCTGACTCAAGGGCAGCTGGCTGTGCCTTCACTGAGCTAGACAACAGAGAAGTAGATTTCAAAGAGAAAGGAGAAATTCTGTTATTTCTGTTTGTTTTTTACTGGATGCTTTATTTAACATTATCATTTTGACTGGGTATATCCCTCATCTTTAAGTAGCAGAACAAAACATGGCCTTCAGATTAAGTCCACTCACAAGTTATTCTTCCAATGATTCTTAAATCAAACTGTAAATTCAAATATTACCACCTCTGATTTCCCATGATTAAATAAAACCACACAAATGAGAGTGCCTAGCACACTGTGTGAAGTAAACAGCTGCTCAATAACATGAACTGCTCTTTCCTTGACTTGAAGCCATGTGATTAACACGTAAATAATAGGCTTAGGAATTAAACAGCAGTGTGACTTCAGGCAAATTATTTAACTCCAACTGTAAAATGGAAATGACAATACCCAGCTAATAGGGTTAATGTGAAAAGTAATAAAGAATAATGCGTACAAAGTCATTTGACCCCCAAAAATACGGTTAATAAATGTCCAACCTTTCCAAACTTCCTCCTTCAAGACACCATATTCATAACTGTACCAAAAGTATAGACTCATGGCTCAATGAATTTAAAAATATCCATCAGAATCCCTGTCTTCTGATAAGAATTACCAGTACCTTGACACAGTACCTGGCATGGGGTGGACCGTCTACTAATGTTTATTGAATTCAGGTGAATCCCTATGTCCACTGTCAGCTGACTGTGGCAGCAAGAGCTAGCCTGGGTATTTCTGCTACTCAAGGGCTCTTTCCACTATCCTGTGTTCTCTGCATAGGTTAGGTCATCTACTTGCTGATACAATTATATGCTTATTTAGAGTAGTACAAATTAATGTTAGGGTCGTAATAAGATGTTAATGATAATTTGAGTTTTTCAGGTTTCTATGGCTAAGGAAGTCGTTACTCAGTTAAAATACTTTACCATAAAATAAATTTAAAAAATAAGCACTTAAGGTTTTTACACAACTTATATTAAGACAAAAAAGTTTTCTTTTGTCTAACTACCACAGGAAGCTCACTTATGTTTATGATTTCCTAAATGTAAACTGTAGGAACGCTTTTAGAATAGTGATATATTAGAATGGCACAACCAATTCAAATGGTAAGCAGCAAACTCGAGCAGTACATAGAGTTGGGGGAAGTGGGAAAGGCACTCCATTCTTGCCAAACTCAAGGCTGAATACACATGAAGCAAATATGATGCACTGAACATACAGACACAACTGGATGTGGTGAGGTGAACCATACAAGAAGCACCTGTTAAGACAAGTCAGTTCGCCACCTCTGGACAAGTAGAAAACAAGTTTTTGAACGTCTGAAGACCGCAACACCAGCGCCATTTGCAACACCTGCTTTAAGGATTTGTCATGTGAAGCAAACAGGTATAACCGAATAGCACAATTAGGGGCCCACAACCATTCCACCCACAGGCTGATCTCATAAACATCATCAAGTAAAAGCAGGCAAACGGGCAGAGGAGGCCTTCACTTATTTTCTTCCAGATTGCAAACGCTGTACATAGGTTGCCACAAGCAAGTAACCAACCCCAAATAAATACAGGAATAACTAGGCATTCCGATATTCTCAAGGATCCTCTTCATCCTTAATCTCTCAGGAGGTCTCATCCCATGAAATACGATTTGTCTGCACAGAACTCCGCGACGACTCCTACAAAGTGAAGCACTGGTCACTTCCTCCCATGGATGCACCCCTTTAAACCAGCTTCACGGACCCCCTAAAACCACTGGCTTAATTGACTGCCACAGTGTAGATGCCATTACCTCTGTTAAGTTTCTAGAACATGGAGACTGGGGGGTGCAAAACAGCTAGAAACAGATTAAACAACACTTGAACACATTTCTGAGTCCTGCCATACATCATCAGTCCTGGATGACACACCTTCACATCACCCGCAAGAGTCCCGCCCCGCTGGCTGCCGGCTGCTCTTACCTTTCTGTCACAGAGGACCTGGGCGAGGGACTCGAGGATCTAGTCCAGGCGGAGGCGCTCCAGGCTCAGCTTCTCGTGCAGGAAGAGGCCCAGGGACCTCTGTAGCAGGTACCGACAGGCCGTCTTCTTGATGGACCCAGAAAACGTCCAAGGTATGATGAGGGCTGGCAACTGGGCCGTCGGGGCCTCGGCCGGGGGTCCCGGGTCCCGCTCCAGTCTGCTGTAGGACCCAAGCTTGGAAGGACCCAACCCTACTCCTGCTTCACACCGTCCCTCAGGGAGACCCCACCGCCTGCACTGAGTGGATCCCCTAGGCCTCAGGGAACCAGCCCCAATCCCGGGGCTTCCTAGGGATTCTTAGTTCGTACAGAACACAAGAGTGTATGAGAGAGTCTGTGGGGAGGCTGCAGGACCCGAGGTGGAGTGAGAAATTCTGCTTTCCCATTTGGTATATTCTACGTGGTATTTCTTTGTCCCTTTTCTTTCTTTTTCTTTTTTCTACTAGCAAAAGCAATTTATTCAAAAGTACCCAGAGAAAGCACCATCCTGAATTGGTGAACTATGGCTAACACTAAGCAAAGTCAGTACTTGCTTTTAAATAGGGGAAAGTTTGGGGCGGAAGGGGAGACTTGAAAGGCGGCTGTAATAACAAAGGAGTTCATTGGTGGAAGCTGGGAGTCCAAAGTATGGAGGCTTCTCATTGGTTGGGCTTCTGCTGGGTGTTTCTTAATGCAGTGTTGCAATTCTATTTTGAAGCTCTGAATTCCTGCTACATTTAATTCATACTAGGGGTATAAGGACATTAGTAATGAATAAATCCGAGTTCCCGTTTTCAAGAAATTTGCAAATTTTTCATGGGGACAGGAAAACAGCTACAATAAAAGAAGGTAAGTGCCATAAAAACGATGAAAAGACGTGAATGTATTCAAAGAGAAATTTTTTTTTAAGTGTTAGAGGTCGCTGGAGATAAGATTAAGCAAAGACTTCAAGGAGGTGATGTTTGAGATTTGTCCTGAAGAACTAACATCTATTTTTTTTTTTAATTTTATTTTTAAAACTTATTTATTTTTGTTGCGGCATGTGGGCTCAGGTTTCCCAACCAGGAACTGAACTCAGGTCCCCTACGTTGGGAGCACACGGTCATAGCCATTGGACCACTAGGGAAGTTCCAGAACTAATATTTCTATAAGGCAGTAGGATTGAGGAGAACATTCCAGATGGAAAAACTCCCCACAATAGCACGAAACTGTGATGGGGCCAGGAATGGTTTCAGGGCAGGCCCCTGTTAATTTAGGCTATGTATGTGGTAGTGGGGGCTTCCCAGGTGGCCCTAGTGGTAGAGAACCTGCCTGCCAATGCAGGAGACTTAAGAGACACTGGGTCAGTCCCTGGGTCCGGAAGATCCCCTGGAGGAGGCCATGACAACCTACTCCAGTATTCGTTCCTGAAGAATCCCACAGACGGAGGAACCTGGCGGGCTGTGGTCCAGGAGGTGCAGGCATGCACACACACATGTCCTAGTGGTCAGAAACAAATCTAGACAGACAAGCTGGACCTTGGAGTTAAGTGGGCCTGAGTTTGGACACTGGTGACACCACTGAATAAATACCCAATGTAGGTAGAGTTATTTGGCTTCTCTCAGCCTCAGTTTTCTCACTTCTAAAACGAACCTAATCAGACATTTCTCAGGATCGTTTGAGATATCTGTTCTGTGTGCGTGCATGTCCTAAGTCGCTTCAGTTATGTCCACTCTTTGTGACCCATGGACTGTAGCCCGCCAGGCTCCTCTGTCTATGGAATTCTCCAGGCAAGAATACTGGAAAAGGTTGCCATGACATCCTCCAGGGGATCTTCCTGACCCAGGGATTGAACCCTGGTCTCCTGCCTCTACAGCATTGCAGGCGGTTTCTTTACCACTGAGTCACCAGGGAAGCCCATTCATTCTATAGTTGATATTTAATAAGTATTATTATTTTGCAGAGGTCTTGAATACAAGGGTGAAGAGTTTCTGTTTTCTTAGCCAGTTTATGGAAGGGTTTGCACAAGGTAACTACAATTGGAATAATCCGTCAGCAATTTATAAGGCTAGAGGGAAGTGGGGTGGGGAGAGGAGACAGGGAGACAAATTAGGAGGTTACTTTGTCATAAGCTAGTAGATCAGTGGACTTCTCTGGTGGCTCAGGCAGTAAAGAATCTGCCTGAAATGCAGGGACCCAGGTTCAACCCCTGGGTTGAAAAGATCCCCTGTAGTAGGAAATGCCAACCCCTTGCCTGGAGAATTCCATGGACAGAGGAGCCTGGTGGGCTACAATCCGTGGGGTTGAATCCTCAGGGTGATGTTACTTCATAGTCAATAATATCAACATTTTATTTTTGAGTTTTCAGAATATGCAGGTCTTTTTTTTTTTTTCTTCCTTTTCTGTCCTGCTGTTTTGCCATTGGATTGTTCTGCTAGCAGGCAAAAAGAAAATCAGTGAAACTTCCATCAACCAGTGTCATCATAAACAAAAGGGGAACTTAAATATCTGTGATTACTATGTGAATGTAAGCATCTTTGAAAGATTTGGATGGACAAAGCTGAAATTAACCACTTGAATTTAGCATTTTATGTGGATTATATGCACCAATAATTTTTAACTCTCCTTTGTTCCACCAGTACTGCTGAGTCACTGTAGCCTTCAAAGAACTTCTATAAATAATTTTCTATCAGTTAATTTAAAAAGCAGTAGGACACGACTCATTCAGGCTCAGTTGTCATGTAGCACTGACCAACCACATAGAACCTTGGACAAGTCATTTAATAATGAAAGTTACAACCAACCTAGATAACATATTAAAAAGCAGAGACATTACTTTGTCAACAAAGGTCCATCTAGTCGAGGCTATGGTTTTTCCAGTAGTCATGCATGGATGTGAGAGTTGGACCGTGAAGAAAGCTGAGCGCTGAAGAATTGGTGCTTTTGAACTGTGGTGTTGGAGAAGACTCTTGAGGGTCCCTTGGACTGCAAGGAGATCCAACCAGTCCATCCTAAAGGAGATCAGTCCTGGATGTTCATTGGAAGGACTGATGTTGAAGCTGAAACTCCAATACTTTGGCCACCTCATGCGAAGAGTTGACTCATTGGAAAAGACCCTGATGCTGGGAAGGATTGGGGGCAGGAGGAGAAGGGGACGACAGAGGATGAGATGGCTGGATGGCATCACCGACTCGATGGACATGAGTTTGGGTAGACTCCAGGAGTTGGTGATGGACAGGGAGGCCTGGCGTGCTGCGATTCATGGGGTCGCAAAGAGTCGGACACGACTAAGCAACTGAACTGAACTGAACTGAATGCAGATCACATGTCTGTGACTTGGGGGAAGGGTAATCTATTTTTTGCCTCATTCTTAGGCTGTTATGAGGATTGAATGAGGTAACTGATATAAAAATGCTTATGCTTTATAAGCCACAAATGCCAAAGATTAGACAAAATCTCCATCCACATAAATAAGGCAAAATCATTATGAACTACATTAGAAATTTTCCCACTTTGTTTCCTTCCTTGCTCTCTGAAGATCTGCATGATTTGTCTTCTCCCCCTCGACCCCCCCAACCCCCCACCCAGTTGGCAGGCACTTTACTTCCATATGTTGACCACAGTTAACCTCTCATTTTGGGTGATATTTCCAAAGTATGATTTCCAACCAAGTAGCCATTTTGTCATTTTGAAATTGTTTTGTTTGCCCTTCCCTGCATTTTGGGATAAGCATAGGAGGTTTGGGTTCAGACATAAATTATTTCACCAAGGGCACTTTTGGAGGAGGAAAAGTTATTTTTCACTCACTTAATAAAACAACTTCTTGTACAGCAAACTCTGTCTCATTAAGGGCTGTGCTGGAGACTCCAGGGGTGATTTAAGAGACTGAGTCAGCATCTTTATCTTGTGATGCATTGAAAGATGTGTTAGTTCCCCTAGGGAGAAGGAAGGGAAATTGAAAATAAAGTCTTTTTTTTCCCCCTTTTGGCTTAATTTTCAACTGAATGAAGTGGTTACTTCTGAACTACAGACACACAGATGAGAAAATGTGTGTAATTACTGTTAATAAGAGGGGGACTTGCATAATTAAACTGAAATGCAGTGCATTTTAAGGAAAGGGAAAGCATCCCAGCTAAGTTTCTGGCAGACAATAATGAAGGAAAGAAAAACATTTGAGGCTCTGAAGTCACGCTTCTGTTGATACATATGGTGTTAATGGATTTTGAGCGGCCTCAACCTCCTGGTAAGCAGATGGTTTTATACTTGTGCTTAAACTAGAGGTTAGATGCCTTGGTGGAAAAAAGCAGTGAGCTTTCATCTCAAGTTTAGTTCTGGACCTAATGATTTGTGGATTTACCTCTGTCAAAGGATGAAGACAACACACTTTTCAAACACATATTGTCACGCCTAATACCCTTTAAGATACTCAAACATTGTCTGGGCCCGGTAAATAAATCATAGTTGATCTTCAGAGAGATTTTATTTTTTTTACCCCTGGATAAAGTCAAGTTTTATAACTAAGTAACCTCTCTTATCCTGGGCTAAAGGTTAAATCAGGGAATCTATGTCTCTCATTGGATTGTCTGTTCAAGGATATGAAGTACAAACAACTAAAAATACACACCGGTTTCTGTTAGGTAACTAGAAAGGAGTATTTCTGAAAATAATTATGCTGCTGTGGAACTGTAGTAATAAGCTCCCCACCCCCCAAACCCACATTTAATGAGAAAAATACTGGTCCAATTCCAAATCCTTACTAACTTAAGACCATGTGTTTTACACAGTAATTGCATATTTTTTTAGTTAACTAGCCATTGTACCATCAGCTCATACATTTTATGAATGGAGACAGCACTCCTAATTGATAAGCACTGCATGCTTATAAATGAAGTTAAAACAACAGTGACACTTTGGGAAACAAATGTAACCATTTGCCTGCTTCCCAGGGATAGCTTGTTTAGCAAAAATCCAAGAAAATTGCAGATCTCTGCATTTAGGATTCATTACTGAAAACTGAAATGTATGTGAAAGACAAGAAGGTGAATTGCTAATTTTGGTCAGACAAAAGTGCTGACTTTTGGAGGAAAATGAGGAGGACTGGGGACATGAGCTGGAGCCTAGAGAATCGCATCAATAAACACATTCTCACCTGGGCTCACTGGGTCCCAGGACACCAAGACTCTTTCAACACCAAACACAGTTGTTGCCAGATAATTCCACAAGAAGGAACTTTCACCTTCTTTACAGTTTGGTGTTTACAAAGCACTCTGGAGAGAATATATGTAAGTCTATAACACACTAATTGATGGAGGGATGTTATTTGGATCAAGAAATGATTGGATGGAAAACGGTCTATGATATAGTAAGTGTGGAAAAAGCAGTTTGCAAAACAGCATGTGCAGTACAGTTCATTTTTTTTCCCTTGTGAAAAATAATTCTATAAATGTGTAAGACAAAGACTGTAGTGAGGCATAGCAAACAAACAAGGAGTGAAGTAGAGGGAATACAGATGATTTTTGCTTACTTCTGACTTAAGTTTTCACACAATAATGTTACTTTTAAAACAAAGTTCTAAAAAAGGCTTTAGGGAAGGAAAAATTCAAGTCATAAAAACATGGGGCAATAATTATTACTTAGACTAGTAAATCTCTAGACTTAAGGGAACAGAAAGCAATTAAAATACAGACATAAAGAACACAGAATTTATATTTCTTTCACACACTAGAACAATGCATATTTGAGAAGTGAAATATTTAGTTAGGTCAGGCTGTACACATTCAAGGAATCCTATATCATGATGTCTGTTAGCATTTAAGAGTTAGTAACTGAAGAGTGCACTAAACAAAAAAAATCTGGCTCATACAAATACATATTATAAAAGTAACTTAGTTTTAAAAAAGAAAAACTAGTAATTAGTAACTAGAGCTAATCAGTGAATTTAGCAAAGTTGCAGGGTACAAAATCAATACACAAAAATCACTTGGATTTCTATATACTGACAATGAAAAATCAGAGAAATTAAGGAATCAATCCAATTCACCATTGCAACAAAAGGACAAAATATCTAGGAATAAACTTACCTATGGAGGCAAAAGAACTGTACACAGAAAATTATAAGACACCAATGAAGGAAACCAAAGATGGCATAAACAGATGGAGAGATATTCCATATTTCTGAGTAGGAAGAATCAATATTGTGGAAATGGCTATACTACCAAATGCAATCCACAGATTCAGTATGATCCCTGTCAAATTACCAATAGGATTTTTCACAGAACTAGAACAAAAAATTTCACAATTCATATGGAAACACAAAAGTCCCCGAACAGCCAAACAAATCTTGAGAAAGAAGAATGGGGCTGGAGGAATCAACCTTCCTGACTTCAGATTATACTACAAAGCTCCAGTCATCAAGACAGTATGGTACTGACACAAAAACAGAAATATAGACCAATGAAACAAGATAGAAAGCCCAGAAATAAACCCGTGCACCTATGGGTACCTTCTTTTTGACAAAGGAGGCAAGAATATACAATGGGGCAAAGATAGCCTCTTCAATAAATGGTGCTGGGAAAACTGGACAGCTACATGTAAAAGAATGAAATTAGAACACTTCATAACACCATACACAAAGATAAAGTCAAAATGGATCAGAGATTTAATGTAAGACCAGAAACTATAAAACTCTTAGAGGAAAACATAGGCAGAACACTCAACGACATAAATCAAAGCAAGATGCTCTATGACCCACCTCCTAGAGTAATGGAAATAAAAGTAAACAAGTGGAACCTGATTAAACTTAAAAGCTTTTGCACAGAAAAGGAAACTATAAGCAAGGTGAAAAGACAACCCTCAAAATGGGAGAAAATAATAGCAAATGAAACAACTGACAAAAGGATTAATTTCCAAAATATACAAGCAGCTCATACAACTCAATGCAGGAAAAACAACCCAATCAAAAAGTGGGAAAAAGACTTAAACAGACATTTCTCCAAAGAAGACATACAGATGGCTAACAAACACATGAAAAGATGCTCAATGTCGCTCATTATTAGAGAAATGCAAATCAAAACTACAATGAGATATCACCTCACACCAATCAGAATGGCCATCATCAAAAAGTCTACAAACAATAAATGCTGAAGAGGGTGTGGAGAAAAGGGAATGCTCTTGCACTGTTGGTGGGAATGTGAACTGATACAGCCACTATGGAAGACAGTATGGAGATTCCTTAAAACTAGGAATAAAACCACCATATGACCCAGCAATCCCACTCCTAGGCATATACCCTGAGGAAACCAAAACTGAAAAAGACACATGTGTCCCATTGTTCATTGCAGCACTATTTACAATAGCTAGAACAAGGAAGCAACCTAGATGTCCATCAATAGATGAATGGATACTCGAGGAGATAATAGTTGAGAATTTCCCTAAACTGAGGACAGAAATAGCCACAGAAGTCCAAGAAACCCAGAGAGTTCCAAACAGGATAAACCCAAGGCGAAACACCCCAAGACACATATTAATCAAATTAACAAAGATCAAACACAAAGAACAAATATTAAAAGCAGCAAGGGAAAAACAACAAATAACACACAAGGGGATCCCCATAAGGATAACAGCTGATCTTTCAATAGAAACCCTTCAGGCTAGAAGGGAATGGCAGGACATACTTAAAGTAATGAAAGAGAATAATCTACAACCCAGATTACTGTACCCAGCAAGGGTCTCATTCAGATATGAAGGAGAATTCAAAAGCTTTACAGACAAGCAAGAGCTGAGGGAATTCAGCACCACCAAACCAGCTCTCCAGCAAATGCTAAAGGATCTTCTCTAAACAGGAAACACAGAAAGGATGTTTCAACACGAACTCAAAACAACAAAGTAAATGGCAACGGGATCATACTTATCATTAATTACCTTAAATGTAAATGGGTTGAATGCCCCAACCAAAAGACAAAGGGTTGCTGAATGGATACAAAAACAAGACCCCTATATATGCTGTCTACAAGAGACCCACCTCAAAACTAGAGACACACACAGGCTGAAAGTGAAAGGATGGAAAAACATATTCCATGCAAACGGAGATCAAAAGAAAGCAGGAGTCGCAATACTCATTTCAGATAAAATAGACTTTAAAATAAAGGCTGTGAAAAGGGACAAAGAAGGACACTACATAAAGATCAAAGGATCAATTCAAGAAGAAGACGTAACAATCATAAATATATATGCACCCAACATAGGAGCACCACAATATATAAGGCAAATACTAACAAGTATGAAAGGGGAAATTAACAATAACACAATAATAGTGGGAGACTTTAATACTCCACTCACGCATATGGATAGATCAACTAAACAGAAAATTAACAAGGAAACACAAACTTTAAATGATACAATAGACAAATTAGATTTAATTGATATTTACAGGAGTTTCCACCCCAAAACAATCAATTTTACCTTTTTCTCAAGTGCACATGGAACTTTCTCCAGGATAGATCACATCCTGGGCCATAAATCTAGCCTTGGTAAATTCAAAAAAATTGAAATCATCCCAGCCATCTTCTCTGACCACAATGCAGTAAGATTAGACCTCAATTACAGGAAAAAAACTATTAAAAGTTCCAACATATGGAGGCTAAACAACACGCTTCTGAATAACCAACAAATCACAGAAGAAATCAAAAAAGAAATCAAATTATGCATAGAAACGAATGAAAATGAAAACACAACAACCCAAAACCTATGGGACACTGTAAAAGCAATACTAAGGGGAAGGTTCATAGCAATACAGGCGTACCTCAAGAAACAAGAAAAAAATCAAATAAATCAACTAACTCTACACCTAAAGCAACTAGAGAAGGAAGAAATGAAAAACCCCAGGGTCAGTAGAAGGAAAGAAATCTTAAAAATTAGGGCAGAAATAAATGCAAAAGAAACAAAAGAGACCATAGCAAAAATCAACAAAACTAAAAGCTGGTTTTTCGAGAAGATAAACAAAATTGACAAGCCATTAGCCAGACTCATCAAGAAACAAAGGGAGAAGAATCAGATCAACAAAATTAGAAATGAAAATGGAGAGATCACAACAGACCCCACAGAAATACAAAGGATCATAAGAGACTACTACCAACAGCTATATGCCAATAAAATGGACAACTTGGAAGAAATGGACAAATTCTTAGAAAAGTATAACTTTCCAAAACTGAACCATGAAGAAATAGAAGATCTTAACAGACCCATCACAAGCACAGAAATCGAAACTGTAATCAGAAATCTTCCAGCAAACAAAAGCCCAGGACCAGACGGCTTCACAGCGGAATTCTACCAAAAATTTAGAGAAGAGCTAACATCTATCCTACTCAAACTCTTCCAGAAAATTGCAGAAGATGGTAAACTTCCAAACTCATTCTATGAGGCCACCATCACCCTAATTCCAAAACCAGACAAAGATGTCACAAAAAAGGAAAACTACAGGCCAATATCACTGATGAACATAGATGCAAAAATCCTTAATAAAATTCTAGCAAACAGAATCCAACATCATATTAAAAAGATCATACATCATGACCAAGTGGGCTTTATCCCAGGAATGCAAGGTTTTTTTAACATCCACAAATCAATCAATGTAATACACCACATTAACAAATTGGAAGAAAAAAACCATATGGTTATCTCAATAGATGCAGAAAAAGCCTTTGACAAAATTCAGCATCCATTTATGATTAAAACCCTCCAGAAAGCAGGAATAGAAGGAACATATCTCAACATAATAAAAGCTATATATGACAAACCCACAGCAAACATTATCCTCAATGGTGAAAAATTGAAACCATTTCCCCTAAAGTCAGGAACAAGGCAAGGATGCCCACTTTCACCACTACTATTCAACATAGTTTTGGAAGTTTTGGCCACAGCAATCAGAGCTGAAAAAGAAATAAAAGGAATACAGATAGGAAAAGAAGAAGTAAAACTCTCACTGTTTGCAGATGACATGATCCTCTACATAGAAAACCCTAAAGATTCTACTAGAAAATTACTAGAGTTGATCAATGAATATAGTAAAGTTGCAGGATATAAAATTAACACACAGAAATCCCTTGCATTCCTATACTCCAATAATGAGAAAACAGAAAGAGAAATTAAGGAAACAATACCATTCACCATTGCATCAAAAAGAATAAAATACTTAGGAATATATCTACCTAAAGAAACAAAAGACTTATATATAGAAAACTATAAAACACTGATGAAAGAAATCAAAGAGGACACAAACAGATGGAGAAATATACCGTGTTCATGGATTGGAAGAATTAATATAGTGAAAATGAGTATACTACCCAAAGCAATCTATAGATTCAATGCAATCCCTATCAAGCTACCAATGGTATTTTTCACAGAACTAGAACAAATCATCTCACAATTTGTATGGAAATATAAGAAACCTCGAATAGCCAAAGCAATCTTGAGGAAGAAGAATGGAACTGGAGGAATCAACCTGCCTGACTTCAGGCTCTACTACAAAGCCACAGTCATCAAGACAGTATGGTACTGGCACAAAGATAGAAATATAGATCAATGGAACAAAATAGAAAGCCCAGAGATAAACCCACGCACATATGGACACCTTATCTTCGACAAAGGAGGCAAGAATATTCAATGGAGAAAAGACAATCTCTTTAACAAGTGGTGCTGGGAAAACTGGTCAACCACTTGTAAAAGAATGAAACTAGAACACTTCCTAACACCGTACACAAAAATAAACTCAAAATGGATTAAAGATCTAAACGTAAGACCAGAAACAATAAAACTCCTAGAGGAAAACATAGGCAAAACACTCTCCGACATAAATCACAGCAGGATCCTCCATGACCCACCTCCCAGAATATTGGAAATAAAAGCAAAAATAAACAAATGGGACCTAATTAAAATTAAAAGCTTTTGCACAACAAAGGAAACTATAAACAAGGTGAAAAGACAGCCTTCAGAATGGGAGAAAATAATAGCAAATGAAGCAACAGACAAACAATTAATATCAAAAATATACAAGCAACTTCTGCAGCTGAATTCCCGAAAAATAAACGACCCAATCAAAAAATGGGCCAAAGAACTAAACAGACATTTCTCCAAAGAAGACATACAGATGGCTAACAAACACATGAAAAGATGCTCAACATCACTCATTATTAGAGAAATGCAAATCAAAACCACAATGAGGTATCATTTCACACCAGTCAGAATGGCTGCTATCCAAAAGTCTACAAGCAATAAATGCTGGAGAGGGTGTGGAGAAAAGGGAACCCTCTTACACTGTTGGTGGGAATGCAAACTAGTACAGCCACTATGGAGAACAGTGTGGAGATTCCTTAAAAAACTGGGAATAGAACTGCCATATGACCCAGCAATCCCACTGCTGGGCATATACACCGAGGAAACCAGAATTGAAAAAGACGCGTGTACCCCAATGTTCATCGCAGCACTGTTTATAATAGCCAGGACATGGAAGCAACCTAGATGTCCATCAGCAGACGAATGGATAAGGAAGCTGTGGTACATATACACAATGGAATATTACTCAGCCATTAAAAAAAAATACATTTGAATCGGTTCTACTGAGATGGATGAAACTGGAGCCCATTATACAGAGTGAAGTAAGCCAGAAAGAAAAACAACAATACAGTATACTAATGCATATATATGGAATTTGAAAGATGGTAACGATAACCCTATATGCGAGACAGAATAAGAGACACAGATGCATGGAACAATTTTATGGACTCTGAGGGAGAAGGTGAGGGTGGGACGTTCTGGGAGAATAGCATTGAAACATGTATATTATCATATGTGAAACAGAACACCATTCCATGTTCGATGCATGTGACAAGGGCTCAGGGCCGGGGCAATGGGATGATCCAGAAGGATGGGATGGGGAGGGAGGTGGGTGGGGGGTCCAGGAAGGGGAACACATGTAAACCCATGGCTGATTCATGTCAATGTATGGCAAAAACTATTACAATATTGTAAAGTAATTAGCCCCCAACTAAAATAAATAAATTTATAAGAAAAAAAAAAAAAAAGAAGTTGTGGTACATAAACACAATGGAATATTACTCAGCCATAAAAAAGGAACACATTTGAGTCCGTTCTGATGAGGTGGATGAACTTAGAACCTATTATTCAGAGTGAAGTGAGTCAGAAAGAGAAAGATAAATATCGTATTCTAATGTACATATATGGAATCTAGAAAAATGGTACTGAAAAATTTATTTATAGAGCAGCAGTGGAGAAACAGACATAGAGAATAGACTTATGGACATGAGGGCAAGGGAGGAGAGGGTGAGATGTATGGAAAGATTAACATGGAAACTTACATTACCATATGTAAAATAGATAACCAATGGGAATTTGCTATATGACTCAGGAACCTCAAACACGGGCTCTGTGTCAACCTACAGGGGTGGGATGGGGCAGGAGATGGGAGGGAGGTTCAAAAGGGAGGGGATATATGTATACCTATGGCTGATTCATAGGTTGAGGTTTGACAGAAAACAACAAAATGCTGTAAAGCAATTATGCTTCAATTAAAAAATAAAAAAGAAACACTGGTCCTCTAAAATAATTCAAGATTTGAACTGAGAAATATTGCTGTTAAGAACTCTAATACGCTGAGACCAGAAACCATCAGCACCTTAAGGACTAAAGCAAATTGAAACATGTAGTGATGGAGAAAATACTGGGAAACAGGCTGCCTCCCATGCTACCGGTGGAAATGTATTTTCATCACTCTAAATGGCAATCAGGTAATATTCACCAAAATTCTTAACATCATGGATATCTTCACAATTCAGTATTTCTAGTTTCAGAAACTTATCCAATGGAACTTATAAGAACATGAACAAATCAATGAGGGTGCTCATAGAAACATTGTTTATGACAGTGAGAAATACACAATGCCTTAAATGTCCCATAGAAGAGTGGTTTTTTTTGCTTTTATGTTTGAGTAAATCATAGTAATCCATTAAATCCGTAGTATACTGTGCAGCCACTAAGAAGAATTTGTGCATGATTGCATCTAATAAATACAATTTTGAACAAAAGAAGCCAGACAAAAAAGAATATATACTCTATGTCATTTATATCTAGTCAAAATTAGGCAAAAAAAACTAATGAATAACTTTGGAAGTGCCTTGTGACTGGCAGTGGGCACAGGGCTTCTGCAGTTCTGTCAGTGTTCTTTTCTTGGTCTCAGACTGATACATGGGGATGTTCACTTTGTAAATGTTCATCAGACTGTACACTGTTGAGTGTTTACTTTCCTGAATGTTTGTTGTACTTCAGTTACTTCAATAACATTTACCAGATGAAAAGTCGTAAGAAGGATTCATACATAGAAAGAAGTTCAGCATATATTTTAATATAAAAACTTAATTTCCATCTTAAAAGATGGAATAGAGAGAGAAAAATCTTCTTAGAAAAATCATCTTAAATAGAAAAATCTTTCTATTTTTATGGAAAAATAAATGGATGATGTTCACAAAGTGGCACTGGTGACATCTCTGGGTAATAGGATGATAGGTAATTTTTATTGGTAATATTTTTATTTTAAATATTTTTTAAAATATTACCATAAGTATATATTACTTTTGTAAGAAGAAAAAAAGTCAAAATAGTATCATTTAAAAAATGAGAAAGATATATATGTAAGTTTGTTAAAACAGAGAAAAGAGTTAATAAGAGGGCTTCCCTGGTGGCTCAGTGGTAAAAAATCTGCCTGCCAATACAGGATACACAGATTTGATTCCTGGTCCAGGAATATCCCACATGCCATGGAGCCCTAAGTCCATGCACCACAACTACTGAGCAGCCCTGGAGCTACAACTATTCTGCGCCGCAACTTCTGAAAGCCACACTCCCTAGGGCCTGTGCTCTGCAACAAGAGAAGCCATTGCCGGGAGAAGCCTGCACATCACAATGAAGAGTAGCCCTTGCTCACTGCAACTAGAGAAAAAGCCCAGACAGCAGTGAAGACCCAGAACAGCCAAAAATAAATAATTTTTTTTTTTTTTTTTTACAAAAAGAGAGTTAATGAGACTATGCTAATAGTAAGAGAGTTGACCAAGATCAGTTAGGATTAAATAACATGGCATTTTACAAAGCCTTGATTCAAAAATAGGACACTTTTGGGATATTCCTGACCGTCCAGTGATTAAGACTCCACACTTAAAATGCAGGGACTGCAGGTTTGATCTCTGGTTGGGGATCTAAGATCCAACATGCCACATGACAAGGCCAAAAATATTAAAAATAAATAAGTAAAAAAATTAAAAGGGAGTAAGAATTAAATTTAAAATTATTTTTTAAAAAACTTAAAAAACAGAATTTTTCATTTTAATACTATATAACATGTGGCTTTAAAATGAAGTAGGATGTTAAAATGAAGTAGGATGTAGAACAGTGTATAATAACAGACTCTGCCCCACTAGTTTGCTAGGTGATGCAAGCAGTCTGGACCTCAGCTGTCCTGTCTGTAGAATGGGTTTAATGATACCTTGCTTGCATCCTCCCAGAGGTATTTTGAGAATAAGTGATATAAAGATATAGAAGCTTTGAACTTTTCAGAGATGTTGGTTCAAGGTATATTACAAGGGCAGCTTATGAAAAAATAAAAAATTGGGTGCTACTTGAAAATTCTGTGAAAATATGCTCTTAAGAAGCACATCTGTACATTTAGATTTTGGGATAACAGTTTTCAGTTTTTCAGACTTTTACACAAGAACATTTTTATAAAGATAAAATGAAGAAGATAAATTTCTATTTTCACCTTGAGAAAAACAGAACAATGGTACAGATTCAAATTATTTTTGAAAATTGGATGATAGCACTAATCTATAATTTTTGCGATTTACTGAAATTTCCCACTAAGGAGAGAGAAAGAATTGAGTCTTTCACCCCAGAAAACACGTCTGCCTCAGCTTATGTTAAAATTCTGTGTATCTCCTCACTGTCAATTGCTGAAAGACAGTCCTTGCAGTAGCATGGTCTTCTGGGATTGGTTAAATAAATACTGAAGAGTTGACAGTTAAAACAGTCTTAAAACTACAAATATTCCTCTCCATCTGCCACCTCTACCCTGTCTACATTCTGATTTTTATTTTATTACCTTAGGTACTTGGCATTAATATGCATGTAATAGTTTACAATGAATTCTGTTTAGAACTAGTACTTTTATTTTTCCAAGGAGTGTATCTGAGGATTGTTTGTCCATATCCATTTTATCTGGAGGACAAAACCATATCTACAGCATTCATTCAGTGCAGTGGCATTTTGAAATAGACCTCACTAGTTGGACATACTAACCCCAACAAATAGATCTCTGTAGCATTTCCTAGATCAGCAGTGCTCAAGTGTCCTTGGACCAGTAGCATCAGCATCATCCAAGAACTCGTTAGACTTGCAAATTACTGGGCCCTGCTCTAGATCTACTGAATCATAAAGTCTAGAGATGCTGCTCAGTGATCAGTATTTTAATAAGCCCTCTGGGTGATGCATGCAAAAGTTTGATAACTGCTGTTCTAGGGCAAGGGCCCCCAGTCTCTGGGATCTAACATCTGATGATCTGAGGAGAAGCTGATGTAATAATAATAGAAATAAAGTGCACAATACATGTAATGTGCTTGAATCATCTGGAAAGCAACCCTCACCCCTACCCCTTCTCTCTGGAAAATTTGTCTTCTGCAAAACCTGTCCCTAGTGCCAAAAAGGTTAGGGATCACTGCCCTAGAGGGACCATAGGTGAGTGTTCTAGAAGCACAATATGCTCCTTTCAGGGACCTATTAAAATAACCAGTACACATGGGTTTACTTTGAAAACAGCATTGAAATCTCAAGACAGTTGTCATCATAAAAAACACATGGTAGTCACACGGCAGCTTCACTTTGCAGTCATTTGGCCGTTTTCAGGCCAGCTCTATAGTAGATTAGAAATATTCCTAATTTACAAACAAGAAAGTAAAATCAGAGGGGAAGTGGAAAGCACTCTTAGAAATTTCTGTAGCTTTTTGCATCATCTGAAACTTCCTCTAATGTTAATTACAATAGAGATGGTTGTTACCTTGCCTTTCAAAGCCTTTCTGTATGCAAAACTGAGACTTAAAAACAGGATACCGGTCTTGTTTCCATCAGTAAATCATCCTGTTCTTGAAGTAAGACTCAAAAGCAAGAAACCCCTGAAGAACAAGAGATCTTTACTGTGGAATCATCAGCTCCCTGTTCAATTTCTCAGTCTAATCACATCTATCTGTGTAAGAGAGATTTTGTATTTATGAACATCCAAGGAGATCCGTTTCAATGGACCATTGCATTGAATGAGTACTGTGGATATTGTTTTGTCCTCTGGGCCAAGTGCATATGGACAAAGAATCCTTGGCTATACTTTTTGGAAAAATAAAAGTAGCAATTCAAAACAGAATTCATTGTAAACTACTAAGTGCATAAAAATACCAAATTCCCTAGGGTAATAAAAGGCCTTTTCTCTAAAGTAAGCTCAGTTTACCTATTACAGAACTGATCCTTACAAAGGAAGTATAAGGTAAAACCAGGAAAGGGACAACCAGAGCAACACAGGGGAGCCTGACAGCCCACAGTCCATAGGGTCACAAAGAATTGCACATGACTGAGCAACTGAGCATACACACACACACACACACACACACACACACACACACACTCCCAGAGGTAACAGCTTTATATTTTTAAGCTGAATTAATTTCAGAAAGTGACAAATATAGAAGGCTTTGGGACAGTTCATTGCTCTGAACCTCAGTTTTATTGCCTGTAAGAAGGCATAACAGGATGGTTGTGAGGATAAACGAGTTAATTCATATGAATTGCTTAGGACAGTGTCTAGTGCTTAGCAAGCACTCAAAGGAATTTTAGCTAAATTAATATTTTTCTAACTGTAAATGTTATTCTATTTTCAGGTTAAATTAACTATAGAATGCTGAAGTCAGTACAAACAGATCAACTAAGATTTGTGAGCAGGTTAGTAATAGAAAAGTTTTCATGTTAATGGATATTGCTGCCTTTTTCTTGTGTGTTCAGTCCAGTCGCTCAGTTGTATCTGACTCTTTGCGACCCCATGGACTGTAGCACGCCAGGCTTCCCTGTCCATCATCAACTCCTGGAGCATATTCAAACGCATGTCCACCGAGTAGGTGATGCCATCCAACCATCTCATCCTCTGTCATCCCCTTCTCCTGCTGCCTTCAGTCTTTCCCAGTATCAGAATCTTTTCCAAAGAGTCAGTTCTTCGCATCAGGTGGCCAAAGTATTGGAGTTTCAGCTTCAGCTGAAACATTCCTTCCAATGAATATTCAGGACTGATCTCCTTTAGGATGGACTGGTTGGATCTCCTTGCAATCCAAGGAACTCTCAAGAGTCTTCTCCAACACCACAGTTCAAAAGCATCAATTCTTTGGCACTCAGCTTTCTATATAGTCCAACTCTCACATCTGTACATGACTACCGAAAAAACCAAAGCTTTGACTAGATGGCAAAATAATGTCTCTGCTTTTTAATGTGCTATCTAGGTTGGTCATAGCTTTTCTTCCAAGGAGCAAGTGTCTTTTAATTTCATGGCTGCAGTCACCATCTGTGGTGATTTTGGAGCCCCCCAAAATAAAGTCTGTCACTGTTTCCATTGTTTCCCCATCTGTTTGCCATGAAGTGATGGGACCAGATGCCATGATTTTAGTTTTTTGAATGTTGAGTTTTAAGCTAACTTTTTCACTCTCCTCTTTCACTTTTATCAAGAAGCTCTTTAGTTCTTCTTCACTTTCTACCATAAAGGTGGTATCATCTGCATATCTGAGGTTATTGGTATTTCACCCGGCAATCTTGATTCCAGCTTGTGCTTCATCCAGCCATTTCGCATGATGTACTCTGCATAGAAGTTAAACAAGCAGGGTGACAATATACAGCATTGACGTACTCCTTTCCCAAGTTGGAACCAGTCTGTTTTTCCATGTCCAGTTCTAACTGTTTCTTCTTGACTTGCATACAGATTTCTCTGTAAAGTGGTCTGGTAGTCCCATCTCTTGAAGAATTTTCCACAGTTTGTTGTGATCCACATGTCAAAGGCTTTGGCGTAGTCAATAAAGCAGAAATAGATGTTTTTCTGGAACTCTCTTGCTTTTTCGATGATCCAGCGGATATTGGCAATTTGATCTCTGGTTCCTCTGCCTTTTCTAAATCCAGCTTGAACATCTGGAAGTTCACAGTTTGCATACTGTTAGCCTGGCTTGAAGAATTTTGAGCATTACTTTGCTAGCAGGTGAGATGAGTGCAGTTGTGTGGTAGTTTGAGCATTCTTTGGCATTGCCTTTCTTTGGGATTAGAATGAAAACTGACCTTTTCCAGTCCTGTAGCCACTGCTGAGTTTTCCAAATTTGCTGGCAGATTGAGTGCAGCACTTTCACAGAATCATCTTTTAGCATTTGAAATAGCTCAACTGGAATTCCGTCACCTCCACTAGCTTTGTTTGTAGTGATGCTTTCTAAGGCCCACTTGACTTTGTATTCCAGGATGTCTGGCTCTAGGTGAGTTATTACACCATCGTGGTTATCTGGGTCATGAAGATATTTTTTGTATAGTTCCTGTGTATTCTTGCCACCTTTTCTTGATATCTTGTGTGTGTTAGTCACCTAATTGTGTCATACTCTTTGTGACCCCATGTACTATAGCCCACCAGGCCTCTCTGTCCATAGGATTCTCCAGGCAAGGATACTGGAGTGCATTGCCATTTCCTTCTCCAAGGGATCTTCCTGACCCAGGAATTGAACCCAGGTCTGCATTGCAGGGAGATTCTTTACCATTCTGACCTATAGAGAAGTCTGCACACAGACCCTCTTCAGCAATCATGGTGAGCCACACACAAGTCCCTGCAAGTCAAGGCAAGGAGAACTGTTTTATAGAGAGGAAAAGGAAGTTGAGAGGGTTGTACTAAACAAGAATCCACCTGCAATGCAGGAGACCTGGGTTCGATCCCTTGCTTGGGAAGATCCTTTGGAGGAGGGCACGGCAACCCACTCTAGTATTCTGGCCTGGAGAATTATAATTCAGGGTATAACTACCATTTACCCAAGGATTCAGTAATAAAATATGTAGTCCCTTAATCACCATACTTTGAAAACAGCCAACCTAGCTAACTTTCTGATATGTAGTATCTTAGTGGAATTTGATTTGCCTATTATAAAAACAGAGTCTATCCTTAAGCCCTTAGAATAATAAGTTTTAATTCATTGACATAGGTCATATTTAAAACAGAAAAGCTGGAGAAGGATTGCTCCAAAAGGTATTTGGCATGCATCCAGTTGGCCCTTGACGTGGAGAACTCTTTTTGGTCTGGGAGACATCCAGCAAGAGGACAATGGTCCTGGTCAGAGCAGTGTCAAAATCTGTTTTTCCCAATTCAGTATGATTCTGTAATCAGATCCCTGTTAACGAAAACAGTGCTCAGTTATATTTCAGTTTGGGTGGTCTTAAAATAAACACATCAACAAAAAAAACAAAAGGAAGGAAGGAGCCCCCCTCCCACCTTTTTTTAATGGTTTGTCTCAGTTGATCCTGATAAAAATATTGAAATGTATTACATGTGTGTGTTTGTGTTCATGTATAGTTTTATAGCTGGGAAAACTGGAGCACAGTCATGAATCCAAGTCACGGTTTTTCTCTCTTCCTGACTGGGCACTGAATTGTTTGTACCTATCTACAAGTAGTGAGATTCAAATAATTAGGTGGGAAGGAAAACACTCTAAATTGCAAAGTACTGGATAAGTATTAGTTTTTGTTGTTATACTTTACAACCTTGAATTCTTAGTAACTAATACTAGTTAATCTCCAAAACAGAAACCTTGAAAAGGTGCTCTCATGTAGACCTTTGGCATGTCAAATGTTATAGTTTCTGTCATTTCTATTTATCAATAATATGTATTCAGCAAAAATACCACATGGTTGCTGTACATCCTTCAATGTAATTACCAAACAAATATGTATTCAGCCTGTCAGAAGCCTAATAGAGAGTCTCAGCCTTATAGACTAAAACTAATGATGGTAACTATAAACAGTGACAGACTGGATGACAGTCCCTATACAGTCTCGATTTGCAATTTTGTGTTTGGCAGAACTCATAGATTTTATTACCAACAATATATTGCAGTCCGAAGGAAAAATGGAAACATTATGAGCCGTTTTCAAGGGCTGTCTCACAAAACACACACTGTAATCACCCAGCTGCAGAGAACAATTCGTTTCTGATATGACGTGGTGGGGGCTGTTG
Organism: Giraffa tippelskirchi; assembly: GCF_054371585.1. Lineage (NCBI taxonomy): Eukaryota > Metazoa > Chordata > Mammalia > Artiodactyla > Giraffidae > Giraffa > Giraffa tippelskirchi. The sequence goes on along the minus strand of NC_137276.1, from coordinate 123,053,147 downwards.
TTTCTATTATTGACATTTATTTTAAAGACAGGGAGTATGCATAATACTATATCTTTCAAAAGGGACCAACATAAAAGCTGTGGGTTTGTAAGTAGTCAAAATGCCTAATACCATTCAGAATTAATGATGAACAACACAAGAAAGAAATTCTGTTACGGGGAGTAACTCAAGAGTCAAATGTTTAACCAAGGTGTAGTTTTGATTTGAAAACATAGTTTGAAGAAATACTGATATAAAACAACTGAAGATAAAAATATCACAGTGGACTTATTTTCAGTTTTTCAAGTTTCAATTCAGTTCACTCGCTCAGTCGTGTCCGACTTTGTGACCCCATGAACCGCAGCATGCCAGGCCTCTCTGTCCATCACCAGCTCCCGGAGTCCACCCAAACCCATGTCCGTTGAGTCGGTGATGCCATCCAACCATCTCATCCTCTGTTGTCCCCTTCTCCTCCTGCCTTCAATCTTTCCCAGCATCAGGGTCTTTTCAAATGAGTCAGTTCTTTGCATCAAGTGGCCAAAGTATTGGAGTTTCAGCTTCAACATCAGTCCTGCCAATGAACACCTAGAGCTGGTCTCCTTTAGGATGGACTGGTTGGATCACCTTGAAGTCCAAGGGACACTCAAGAGTCTTCTCCAACACGACAGTTCAAAAGCATCAATTCTTCGTCGCTCAACTTTCTTTATAGTCCAACTCTCGCAGCCATACATGACCACTGGAAAAACCATAGCCTTGACTAGACGGACCTTTGTTGGCAAAGTAATGTCTCTGCTTTTTAATATGCTATCTAGGTTGGTCATAACCTTCCTTCCAAGGAGTAAGCGTCTTTTAATTTCATGGCTACAATCACCATCTGCAGTGATTTTGGAGCCCAGAAAAATAAAGTCTGACACTGTTTCCACTGTTTCCCCATCTATTTCCCATGAAGTGATGGGACCAGATGCCATGATCTTAGTTTTCTGAATGTTGAGCTTTAAGCCAACTTTTTCACTCTCCTCTTTCACTTTCATCACTTTAGTTCTTCTTCACTTTCTGCCATAAGGGTGGTGTCATCTGCATATCTGAGGCTGTTGATATTTCTCCCAGCAATCTTGATTCCAGCTTGTGCTTCCTCCAGCCCAGCATTTCTCATGATGTACTCTGCAAGTTTAAGTTCTGTCATAAATAGTTAAAAACTTTTAACTGAACTATGGAATTGTGTAAATATACTCTTCCATGTTTTAATTCCTCAAGTTGTAAATTTCTGAGTTATTAAAATAAACCACTAGTTTCATTTTCACTTTCTGTTTTTGGTAGGATTATAGTGATATTCCAGAATTAGTTCAGACCTACTAACAAAATTAAGCAATATCTACACAAAAGTACCCATCCCTCTATTTAACTTGCAGTTAATTATTCTTAGTCTTCAATTAAATTGATAAGGTAGGGAATACCACTATTCAGAAACACTTCCATGAAAAAAATCACAAATTGTTAGAAAACATCACAGAGAGAAAATTTCCCCAAATTTTATGTCTGACATCATTTGGAGGGCAAAGATAAAACTGACTGACATTTTTATATTGCAAGTACAGAATAGGAAAAAGAAAAAGAGAATTTTAAAGTTTGATAAAAAGTTAGTTTCAGGTAAAACATAAAGACAACTCAGAGGGTGAGATAGGCTGGCTTTTGTAACCAAAACCCCTTAACTAATGTCAGCTGTAAATGATTAATTTTACATCCTACATTTTATGAAATAAAATGAAAATAACCCTGTGATCTAGTCTCCCTGTACTAAAACATCCTGTTTTATTTTTTTTCATAGCACTTATTACTATCTGAAATTATCTCTGTGATATCTTTACCTATTAATTAGCAACTGACCTGCTCAGCTATGTTCAGAGATTACCAGCACCTAACACATTAACTGAAAATAGGTTCTCAAAAATATTATAACATTAAAATTGTAATTTAAAAAATTAGGGGGAGCCTTCTGTTAGATCTCTGTTCTCTAGATCTCTATAAATCTCTGTTTTATAGATTCCATTCTTATTTTGTTTTTAAACTTCTCTTATATTCTTGCTGTCTATTTGGGAAGAAAGAGAAGCATTTTGTTCTGAATGACACATAAAAAGTGTTCCCTGACCTAAAAACTTAAGGCCATAGAAACATGGGCTTTTATTATAGATTTTAGAGCCTATGAAAAGATGCATATTGATAAATTCTCTCTAGAAAAAACAACAAACATTATCCAACCCTCTCTAGGACAGAGGAGAACAGTTTAGTTTGTTCTTTAAAAATTTAAAATCCAATACAGGTATGGATTCTGATTAAATATACATTTCATAAAATAAACAGTGTTGTGCCTTGATGCTGTCTTTTGAATGGCAGTGGAATGGCTAAAAACATAGTCTCTGGAGCCAGGATACCAGAATTTGACTTCTGACTCTTCTATTTAATAGCTATATAATTTTAGGGAAGTTAAACAACCTCTTTATGCTTAAATTTCCTCATCTGTAAAGTGTAAAAGAACTATGGACAGAGGTTCGTGACATTGTACAGGAGACAGGGATCAAGAAAATCCCCATGGAAAAGAAATGCAAAAAAGCAAAATGGCTGTCTGAGGAGGCCTTACAGATAGCTGGGAAGAGAAGAGAAGCGAAAAGCAAAGGAGAAAAGGAAAGATATTCCCATCTCAATGCAGAGTTCCAAAGAATAGCAAGGAGAGATAAGAAAGCCTTCCTCAGCGATCAGTGCAAAGAAATAGAAGAAAACAACAGATTGGGAAAGACTAGAGATCTCTTCAAGAAAATTAGAGATACCAAAGGAACATTTCATGCAAAGATAGGCTCAATAAAGGAAAGAAATGGTAGGGACCTAACAAAAGCAGAAGATATTAAGAAGAGGTGGCAAGAATACACAGAACTGTACAAAAAAGATCTTCATGACCCAGATAATCACGATGATGTGATCACTCACCTACAGCCAGACATCCTGGAATGCGAAGTCAAGTGGGCCTTAGAAAGCATCACTATGAACAAAGCTAGTGGAGGTGATGGAATTCCAGTTGAGCTATTTCAAATCCTCAAAGGTGATGCTGTGAAAGTGCTGCACTCAATATGCCAGCAAATTTGGAAAACTCAGCAGTGGCCACAGGACTGGAAAAGGTCAGTTTTCGTTCCAATCCCAAAGAAAGGCAATGCCAAAGAATGCTCAAACTACTGCACAATTGCACTCATCTCACAACACTAGTAAAGTAATGCTCAAAATTCTCCAAGCCAGGCTTCAGCAATACGTCAACCGTGAACTTCCAGATGTTCAAGCTGGTTTTAGAAAAGGCAGAGGAACAAGAGATCAAATTGCCAACATCTGCTGGATCATCGAAAAAGCAAGAGAGTTCCAGAAAAACATCTATTTCTGCTTTATTGACTATGCCAAAGCCTTTGACTGTGTGGATCACAATAAACTGTGGAAAATTCTGAAAGAGATGGGAATACCAGACCATCTGTCCTATGCAGGTCAGGAAGCAACAGTTAGAACTGGACATGGAACAACAGACTGGTTCCAAATAGGAAAAGGAGTACGTCAAGGCTGTATATTGTCACCCTGCTTATTTAACTTCTATGCAGAGTACATCATGAGAAACGCTGGGCTGCAAGAAACACAAGCTGGAATCAAGATTGCTGGGAGAAATATCAATAACCTCAGATATGCAGATGACACCACCCTTATGGCAGAGAGGGAAGAAGAACTAAAGAGCCTCTTGATGAAGGTGAAGGAGGAGAGTGAAAAAATTGGCTTAAAGCTCAACGTTCAGAAAACTAAGATCATGGCATCTGGTCCCATCACTCCATGGGAAATAGATGGGGAAACAGTGGAAACAGTGTCAGTCTTTATTTTTCTGGGCTCCAGAATCACTGCTGATGGTGACTGCAGCCATGAAATTAAAAGACGCTTACTCCTTGGAAGGAAGGTTATGGCCAACCTAGATAGCATATTTAAAAGCAGAGGCATTACTTTGCCAACAAAAGTCCGTCTAGTCAAGGCTATGGTTTTTCCAGTGGTCATGTATGGATGTGAGAGTTGGACGGTGAAGAAAGCTGAACACCACAGAATTGATGCTTTTGAACTGTGGTGTTGGAGAAGACTCTTGAGAGTCCCTTGGACTGCAAGGAGATCCAATCAATCCATCCTAAAAGAGATCAATCCTGGGAGTTCATTGGAATGTCTGATGTTGAAGCTGAAACTCCAATACTTTGGCCACCTCGTGCGAAGAGCTGACTCATTGGAAAAGACCCTAATGCTGGGTAGGATTGGGGGCAGGAGGAGAAGGGGATGACAGAAGATGAGATGGTTGGATGGCATCACCGACTCGATGAACATGGGTTTGTGTAGACTCCGGGAGCTGGTGATGGACAGTAAGGCCTGGTGTGCTGCAATTCATGGGGTCGCAAAGAGTCGGACACGACTGAGCGAGTGAACTGAACTGTAAAGTGGGGATTATAATGGAAGCTTCTTTTAGGTTGTAAAGAATTAATGATTGTATAGCAAAGGGAATTTTACCCAATATCTTATATTAACCTATAATGGGATATAACCTGAAAAAAAAAAAGAACCACTGCTATATACGTGTAACTAACACAGTTTTGTAAATCAACTATACTTCATTAAAATAAAAAGAACAATCAGTCAATATATCTGAAGTCCTTGGAAAAATATGTGACTTATAGAGGGTACTCAAAAACGTTCTCTGTTATTATCTATTCTAAGAAAAATGTCCAAAGTGATATTGTTAGTACAAAATTACTTACCATAATAAATATCAAGTTATCTCCATGCAGAAACTTCAGACCAGGTGTACTTTGGAGATATGCTTTTAACACACATTGCAGGTTCATAAGCTATAGCCCCATAGAACCAAGTTTCACAGACTGAAACCTGTTCACTCTTTCAGTCATTTAAATAATATTTGTTGGATGATAAACTACAGTATTTCCAGCTACCTTTAGATGCCAGGAAGAAGACTTAGAAAGATAATTTTAAAAGATGAAGAGCTTGAATACCAAATTGAGATTTGTTTAATCACCCTTTCTGGCTACTATCTTGTAAGAGAGATCTGAGCAAACAGACAAGTTCTCGTACACAGCATCAAGGTTCCCTGTTGAGGTATCATACACCCTTCCAAGAGTAGAACCAGTAAACTTGGGTGTAATCTGCATATAATAATATGCAGATCCTGAATTTTTTCTTATTCATCAAATACTTACAAGTGGCTGCTTAATGTGTTAGATTTAGTACTAGGCTCTAGTTCTAGAATTGGAAAAGAATAAAACAAACCCCAAACACCAAACTTGCAAACTGCTTACAGTGTAATTTGAGATGAGCCGTGGAGGGCTCCAGCTTTGGGAATTTTGATTTCAGAAATAAGGAAGGGTAGGGTTAGCTTAGTAAAGAAACAGAAGGAGAAAACTGTGGTAAGCAGAAGGAAGAACATGTAGAAGACCTAGAGGGTGGGTCCTAGACTGGGGTCAGTTCAGCCCTGACTCACCTATACAACCAAATCTCCTTAGGAGGTGTTTTCCTCCTCTCCCTCTCCCTTCTCGTTTTTAATGCTAGACTCTGCCCCTTCCTATAAGTCACTCCTTTTTGCCCTCAAGAGATTTTAAGGTAATTGGTCAAGGGTGGTATCCATGTATTGGCATTTTAAAAAGCATCTAGTGATGCTGAAAGTTAAAGCCACTCAGTCATGTCTGACTCTTTGTGGCCCTCTCCAGGCCAGAATCCTGGAATGGGTAGCCTTTCCTTTCTCCAGGGGATCTTCCCAACCCAGGGATCAAACTAAGGTCTCCAGCATTGCAGGTGGATTCTTTATCAACTGAGCTATCAGGGAAGCCCTAGTGATGCTGAGGGCAAGGCAATGAAAACAGCTGAAGGTGGTACTTCATCCTTCACTAACAACAGCCTGTAACCTAGGTGGCTACAAGGTTTAGTCGCTAAGTCGTGTCCCACCCTTGAGACCCCATGGACTGTAGCCCGCCAGGCTCCTCTGTCCATGGGATTCTCCAGGCAAGAATACTGGAGTGGGTTGCCATTTCCTTCTCCAGGTGATCTTCCCGACCCAGGAATCGAACCTGGTCTCCTGCCTTTGAGGCAGATACTTTACCCACTGAGCTATGAGGGAAGATAACCTAGCCCTAGGGCAAAATGATAATCTTGAAGTATTTTATGCACGAGCAGGTTATAGTCAGACTCACTTTGTAATTATTCCTCTGGCTGACTAATGGAGAATGGATTGAAGGGAGAAGACTGGAGGCAGAGGGACCATGGAAGAGGTTCTTGTAGAATCTGCATTATTGCCTCTGGCTTTCCTGTTTCTTAAACCTGGTCTCGTAAATGTAGCAACTTTCAAGTTTCAGGCTATCTTCAAGTGCTAAAACTTGAGGGGGCCTTACTGAACTATTAACACTCACAAACCATAAGGGCACGCATTCAAACAGACTTCTCCCCAGATGGATGAAGATGGATTTCAGCAATCTATAGACACCCTAAAATTGTGTGTGAATTTTTTAACTTTCTAGAGACATGTATTTTTCTAGGGTAGGGATCCGCATTTTTCATCAGCTCAACAAAATGCTATATGACCTCTAAAGGTCACTGGCCTGTAAGGCCTTGCAATGAATGAACTTTAGTGGCATATTTGGAAATTAAGTCATTTTTAATGCAGCTCTAAAAAATACAACGATATTTTTAAAAACTGTCCCATAACTCAAATTCTCCGGTGGCTTCTAAGCCTGACAAAGCATCAGAATGATGTAGGGAGACTGTGAGTAGTAGAGTTCCAGATCTCAAGCTAAAACTGTTAAATCAGAATGTATAGGGGAGGATCAAACTGATTGTAGTTGTCAGTAGGGCTTGGGGACCACTGAGAAACTTCCTTACTTTCAGTAAAAACATTTACTTCTACTTTCCATCATCTTGCTTTTATGTGATCCCTGGATCAGGAAGATCCACTGGAGAAGGAAATGACCACCCACTCCAGTATTCTTGCTTGGAGAAGCCCTAGGACAGAGGAGCCTGGTGGGCTACAGTCCATAGAGTCACTAAGAGTCGGACACAACTGAAGTTGCTTAGTGCACTCATGTCTATTACTTGTGCAGAAAAACTGAGCCAGGAGCTTTCTCTTAAAATAACATGACATCACTAATGCTGTATCTCCCCAGTGTATGTGGGAGCATATTCATAACTCGATTTATAATTCTGGAGAATTTTTTGAGTTAGAAGGGTTTTCTTTTTTCTGTCAGTACCTCTTTTTCTCTCTCTCCTTACCAAGAATTGCCATTCAGTCCTCTCCTAAGAGTGCTGTTTCTACTGAAGATTTTTGTGCCAAGGTGAAAATCATTCTGAATTGTCTTATCTTAGCATTTGAAACGAATGTATACACTGCCCCCCCCCCCCCTTTTTTGAAGAGGCTTGCAGGTTTGAGGAAATTATTTTTCTTCTCAGATGAATCTGGCCTCCTTCTTCCTTTCCCCTCCCTGTGCTATCTGCTCCACATCTGGTATCTAGTACAAGGCAGAAACAGCATGTTATCAACCACGAGAAGAAAGAAACATAAGGCTCTTAGAAGTCTCGGGTCTCTTTTATTGTCCTATTGAAAGCACACTCTGGTATATCTGAAAAGGTTTAGATGATTAAAAATGAAATGTAAGAATGTGTTGTCCTAGGCAGTTGTGAAGGCCGAAGGGAAGCCTTTTGTATTGCTAGGCTGCGGCTATCTCCAAGGACAGCTTGGAATAGCAGCAGAACATAATATTCAGAAGGACTGATTATGCAGGATTGATACAGTATTTTGTATTATTTCTTGTTCTATCAGGTTTAATAATGTGAATTTGATCGAGTTAAGTATTCTAAATGACAGCAACACAATTGCTGTTTTGATGCAAGACTTTCTGAATGAGAAATATTTCACATTAGTTCCCCCAAAAAGAATCCATGCTGAGAAAATCTAATTAAAAAAAAATGTTTTCTTTAAGGCTGGGGCTAGAATTCACTGGCAAGTTTTATTTTATACCTACTCCCTTTTCATTCTTACTTTTTTCTCCTGCTTCCTCTCCTGTTTCTTTTTTTCCGTATTTCTACATCTCATTGTTATCCTTCTTCTCTTCTGTTGTCTAGGCCAGCTTCTGCCTCAGGGTTCCACATCTATGGCCCTGAGGAGCTTGGCAGAGATTCTTAGGAGTGACAGCGCTGTGTGCTCCTTCCGCAAAGACATCCAGGAAACAGGAAGGCCTGGGAATTTGATGGGAGTATGCGTGAGTATTCAACCCCTTATTTTCCAAAGACTCTGTATAGTCATCCCCTTGCATTATAGAAGTTATCATCCCATTTATTAATTTTTCTTATTTAATGTATAATTTCTTATTGTTGTTATAGTAATAAGATATCAGACCCTTTTAGATTTGGTCTTCGCTCTCCACCTAGAATACCCATCAGGTAAAGAAATAGAGTCTGTTCTGTAGAAGTCTGACAGTTTTTTAACTTGCCTGAAAAGAAATACTCCACATCCCAAGTGCACATCACATCTTATGTCCAGTCTTTGCCTTCCCTGCATGGAGGACTGCGCTTGCGAGAGAAAATGGTTTCAGGACCACCCAGTGCACAAAGGCCCCTGTCTGCAGCAGTGGCTCTCAGTGCATTGATTTTGCGCCCCTTTCCCAGGACACCTGGCAGTATCTGGAGACATTTTTAGCCTTTGAAACTGAAGGGGTGCTACTGGCATCTAGCGGATAGAGGGATCATGCTAAACAAACTGCAGTGCACCCCTGATTCCCCCCGTTTTGCCCTCTGCCACTAAACAAAGGATTATTCAGCCAAAATTGAGTGGTATAGAGGTTGTGAAACCAGCCCTGTCCAAGACATCAGACGTACCCTGTTATGTGAGTTGCTCGGTGTATGCACAACAGCAGGGAAATGTATCCGTGAGACTCAGTGCTGACTCACAGATGACAATTGTGCCACCTTTGTGAAAACTAGCTATGCTTGTTAGACCTGATGGGTATTTATGTGTCTGCCAGACACTTGGTTTGTAAGAGAAAGTGAAGTCTGCTAGGCAGGGGCCAGGGTGGAGCACAGTCTATTTAAAGAGGACTACCTGGGCGTTGGCAACCCGGACTCTGCCCCCAGCTGATTGTGGGGCTTGGGCAAGTCCCCTCACCACTCTGGGCCTCCTTCTCTCCTCTGTCAAATAAGAATTTGAATGAACTCATCCCTTCCTGTTCTAGAGTTGTGTAATGAATGAAAATATTACCTCACAGTTAAGTGTAACTCTTTGACATAGGTTAAACTGGGCATCTTTTTCATCGGTAGGTCCCTAAGATTTTTCTCATCAAAAGCAAGAGCCATCTTTAAATGTCTATATTTGAAGTGTCTTGTCTTGAGTAAGCTTGAGATCCCAGGAAAACAGAGTATCCATTGGTGTTAAATGTTGCCCCTCCAGGATGTTCTTAGAAAATTCCAGTTTGTCTCACTACTTGTCTTACCACTTACCTTGAGGAGCTGTCAGTGTTTTTCTACCAGACATACATCAACCTGGCTGACCACTAATGCTCCCTGGGAAAGGCACTAGAGTAGGATCAGGTCTAAGGAGAAATACCAACGGAATTTTGTGACCTTGGTAATGACTTCACTCCTTATCCTACACCATTCCTTTTCTGAAAACATCCTGGATCAATGGAGCGTTCATCGGTCTGATACATCAGTATCCAGAAGTCTGTGAGAAGAAAAGGAAACAGAATTAAATAGTTAAATTAATAATTCAAGAGCTATGTAATGCTGATACTCAGCACATAACACATGCTTTACAGATATTATCTGATTTAACCATCACAAATACCTGATGAGATGGGTAATACTAACATTGCTTTACTGATTAAAAAAACAAACAAACTGAGGCTCAGAAAAGTTATCTCCATTTCTATTATCTATGGAAAATGTGATGAAAAGAGATTTAAATAATAAACTAAATTTAATGGGTCACACAACTGAGAAGTCTGGAGATAGATGTAGAAGTCAAGCTTGGTCCAAAACCTTAACACATATCAACATCTTCCCAATTTCTATTTCTCTTTTCTGTTTTCTGCAGTGTTGGTTTTGGCTTTAGGCCACACTGCGCCTCCCAGAAACTCTTGGCTTTTCCTTAGGACTTCATCTTTCTTTGCTTTAGAGTAGTCTGTGTTCCCCACCCAAGCCATGGGATTCATTCTCTCATCAGCTCTTGCTGAGTCACATATTTTTCCCTGAACTATCCATGTGTGATGATGGGGGTAAGTTGGTGCTGGGAAGTGTTGATCAGTTGTCCCATTCCTGGTGCTGCTGGGTCAAAGGTATAAGTCAGAAACTGGCTGAATTCCTGAAAGGAATATTTGAGTACTGTTGGTGAGAAAATCTGAAGGACTAGATATTGAGGTGGTAACTCAAAATTCACCAGTAGTTTAGGAAATGATCAAAATGCCTGGAATTTCTACTACAAAAGTAATTTTTAAATAAATCTAAAACAAACTTTAAATTTAAATGGCAAAGAAACAAAAAGATTAATGTCAGAGTCTGGGCTACTGATTCTTAATTCCCAAGCAAGTTCTAGAAATTGTGGAGATTTTATATGAGTAATTTAGAATTTATTATACAATGATATTTTGAAGTGGTCAATATAAGTCATGGAGATTAAACAGTCCCACTAACTATGCTGGTTTTCAATGCTCATATTACTGGACACATTATTCTCACTAATCAGTGGGAATTCTCATGAAAAAGTAACCAGAACAGATTGGTTCTCTGCATCCAACCCTTCTGATCATTTTGGAATAGGACAATCAGAAAGATCTCTGGATCCATACAAGTGTCTTTTTTTTTCTTCAAACACCTCACCAATTTCCAAAGAAAGACAGCATTTGTTTTCAGTTATGAAGTATTTCTTCACCATTAATAATATGATAATTTCTAGAGACTTGAGCCAACTTCATATGATTTAAAAATAATGAAACTAAAACTTTAAGAAGGAAGACTACATTATTATACCTATTAATGAGGTTTTTCTTTCCATGGAATTCTCCAGGCCAGAATACTGGAGTGGGTTGCTGTGCCCTCTTCCAGGGGATCTTCCTGACCCAGGGATTGAACCCTCATCTCTTACTTCTACTTGCATTGGCAGGCGGGTTCTTTACCACTAGCGCCACCTAGGAAGCCCAATCTAAAACACAAGCATCTTTAATGAAGTACATTTGCACAGGTTGAGGGAAACTGGGCAGCAACCGCTTATCCCATAGAAACAAAGATCATGAAATGTGGACATTAAACTTATTTGTCCTCAAGAAATAAAGGGAGCTTAATAAAATTTAACCTGAAATACTAATATTCATATTTGGATATTGTATCATTTCTCTGTACAGGTGGATATCAGGTAAGATTGCAAACAGGTTTCTGATCCATCACCTAGTTACCAATATACCAAAGTAGCCTTTGATTAACAACATTCCATCTGGATGGAAAATGTATCCCCTCTTTAAAAAAAATTACACATTTTTCTAGTTTAGAAACCTAGATTTGAACAAAATATTGCTTGTGAAGAAATTAGCACAAAAATTTCAAATATTAATTTTGTTTCATCTACCTCGGGCTACAATGAAAGGGGCTTCCCTGATAGCTCAGTCGGTAAAAAATTCACCTGCAATGCAGGAGACCCTGGTTCAATTCCAGGGTTGGGATGATCCACTGGAAAAGGGATAGGCTACCCACTCCAGTATTCTTGGGCTTCCTTTGTGGCTCAGCTGGTAACGAATCCTCCTGCAATGCGGGAGACATGGGTTCGATCCCTGGGTTGGGAAGATCCCCTGGAGAAGGGAAAGGAAAGGCTACCCACTCCAGTATTCTGGCCTGGAGAATTCCATGGACTGTATGGTCCATGGGGTCGCAGAGAGTCAGACACGACAGAGCAACTTTCACACTTCACAGGCTACCATGAAACCATAAAGGTAGAAATAATTGAAAAACAAACCAAAACAAAGCCTCCTCTATAATGGTACCTGTTGTTTTTTTTTTTTAATTTTTTAAAGATTTATCCTTTTTTTTGGACTGTGCTGGGTTGTTGCTGCACAGGCTTTTCTCTAATTGCCCCGAGCAGGGGCTCCTCTCTAGTTGCGGCTTCTCGTTGCTGTGGCTTCTCCTTGATGTGGCTTCTCTTGTTGTAGAGCACAGGCCCTAGGGTGTGTGGGCTTCAGTAGCTGTGGCACGTGGGCTCAGTAGGTGCAGCTCCCGGACTCTAGAGTACAGGCTCGGTAGTTGTGGTACACGGGCTTAGCTCCTCCGCAGCATGTGGAATCTTCCAAACCAGGATCGAACCAGTGTTCCTTGCATTGCAAGGTGGATTCCTAACCCCTGGACCACCAGGGAAGTCCCTATAATGTTAGCTCTTAAAACAGAAAACAGACTACAACACTAAAATGACAGTCATCCGTGTGGACCTATTTAGAAGCTCTTATTACCTGTGGGTGGAAGTCAAAGTAGGCCTCCTACTGTAGTATGTCTTCTCTCTCTCTCTCTTTGTCTCTGTCTCTGTCTTTCTGTTTGTCTGTCTGTCTCTCTCTAACACAGTTCAGCACATCACACTTCGAGTAACCAAGATGTCAATGGTGTATTCAGAGAAGAGTGACTTTGTTGCTGAAAGGCCTCAAGATGAGATCATGTCCACTGTCTGAGGTCATGTCCACTGTCTGGGTTTGTTGAAGGAATTTGGATGTTTAACCTAGGAAATAGCAAATTTCATTTCTTTTTCTAAATAACTCAAAAGTTAACTTGACCTAGAAAACTAAGTGTTTGATTCATTAGCGTCTTAAGGAAAACCAGAAGCAGTGAACAGAAGCTCAAGAAAGTAGTTAAGCACACAAATGATGCAGTTGGAAAGTCAGGGGTTCAAATACCTGTTCCAGCACATACTAATTGTAAAAGTTTGGCAATGTATTTAACCACTCTGAGCCTGAATTTCCTTGTCTGATAAATAGGGGAGAATAACAACTAACTTGCAGAGTTATCATAATGATCAAATGAGTCAACAGTGTATTCAAAGTGGTACAGGTAGCCACTGGCATTAGTAAGGATTCAACAAATGGTCTTTCAACAGTTGCTTTATAAATCGTCATCACACTTTACTATTATTTGTCAGATGTATGCAGTCATAAAAATTCTTGCCTTTGTAAGTAGTCATTCCAGCCATTAGTTGAGGTGTTCAAGCAGCTTCTTAAGGTGTAAGGAATATGAGCTTGAAGTCATCAGGTCTGGATTTGAATTTCGGTTCTAACACTAATCAGCTCTGTTCAACTTGGATATGATATTTAATTTGTATGAGCCTCAGTTTTCTTTTCTTAAATTAGGTTAATAATATATCTCATGAGTTTGTTTTTTGCTGAATAATAAATAACATAATGAGAACAAGGATATCATTTTTTTTTGAGCATTTACAGATGTTCCTGGACTTATGATGTGGTTATGTGACCCAAGAAATCCACCATAAATTGAAAATACCATTAACTCAAAAATACATTTAATACATCCAACCTACCAAACAGTCTAGCAGTCTAGACTGTTTAATACAGTCTAGCCTACCCTAAGTGTGCTCAGAATACTTATATAAGTACAAAGTTGAGCAATATCATCTAACCCAAAATCTATACTATAATAAAGTGTTGAATGCCTTATGTAATGTATTGAATACTATACTGAAAGTGAAAAACAAAATGGCTGTGTAAATGCAGAATGGTTGTAAGCGTATCAATTATTTACCCTCCTGATTGTGTGGCTCACTGGGAGCTACAGCTCACTGCCACTGCCCAACAGCATGAGTATCTTACTGCATTATCACTAGCCTGGGAAAAGACCAAAATTCAAAGAGCAGTTTCTACTGAATGCATATCACTCTCACACCATCTAAGTCAAAAAATTGCAAGCTGAACTGTCCTTCAGTCAGGAACGGTCTGTACCCAGGGCCAGGTACTATTCTAAATGCTTTCCATACATTGACTTATTCAGTCCTTACAACAAAACTAGGAGGAGGTTATTACTATTATCCCCATTTTACAGATAAGGAAACTGAGACAGGCAAAATTAAGTTCTTTGCCTAAGGTCACGTAGTTAAGGGGCAGAAGAGGAGTTGTGAGTACAAGATGTCTGGCTCCTGGGACCATGCTGAGCATTTCGAACAGTGTTTCACACTGAACATTTTCTTATTCCATCCTGCAGATGAGAGGACCACTTAGCCACCATAGCCACACAGTGACAGCAAAACAAAGAGGCAAGCTTGCCAGAGGTGGTAATTCAAGAGTCCAGACTTACCTTTCTTGAGTGCCAATTCACAAACTAGTGTCAGATTGCATGACTCCATGCATCTTCCAACTAGGAGTTTCTACAGTCCTCTAAGTTTTCTGAATAGAAACAAGCCTTTGATTGTTTGATCTTAAATTTTCCAGTTTGTAGTCAGGGGCATTTCTTCTAACTGATTATGGAAAAAGACATAAAGTCACAGAATTCTTTGTATTTTCCCCAAAGAAAAGTTTCACACCTCTGTTTCTAAAGGGTGTGTCCCTTTCTGAGGGGAAAGGAGATTGGGAGTTTAGGATTGACATGTACAAGCTGCTGTATTTAAGACAAGGACCTACTTACAGAACAGGGGATTTTGTTCAGTACTCTGTAATAACCTAAATGAGCAAGGGGGTGTCTTAATAACAGTGCAGTCACCTCCCTGGTCATTTAATACCTTTTTCAATAAATGGAGATGAAGAAACCAAATGAACAAATTCAAAACCTGAGTGCAAGCCAATTCCTCAGTATCCAGAAGATGTTACGGATAACATAAATAAATGAAAAGCAAAACTGTAGCACACATAGACTTTGTAAAATAAATGGGTGCAGAAACTCCTAACTCCACAGGCATGCAAGGGTGTGCAATTTGTAGGGAGCCAAAGGATCAACATCTGGGTTCAAGGAAGATTTTTTCTGTGAAAAACATCCCTAATTATGGTCCATATACAACAGGGAAAACACTGAACTTTCAGTTGCAGGCATAATCCATAGGAAAGAAAAACAGACAGTTAGGGAAATGGATCCAAGATCCCAATTCAAGTCTGTAAAGTGAAGTCCCATGAAGAGCTCTGTTCCTACAGTTGAGTGGCTGTGACACTGGATGGAAGTGACAGAGAAAGATTTTATATGTGTGTATGTGTGTGTGTGTATGTGTGTAAATATATGTGTATGCACATATATTTCAAATTTTACCTACAAAAATAATTTCAATAAATCAGGCAGTTACTCCTTGACTAATTATTTGACAGCATTATTTCTGCAAGTTTTAGTACAGAATACAGAGGAGGGAAAAAAGGTTTCATAATTCTTTGGTTAGAATCTGATTCACTGCTAAACTAATTTCTCTTTCCAGTGTGTGTGTATGTATGTTTTTTCCTGTCCTAGACAGTGCTTGGGAAATGATCATCTCTTTTTTTTATGAGAGCAAGCATACATATTTTAGTTCCCTAGATTTTATCATGGTATAAACACCTAAGAAAGATATAAATGTTGTGAAAACTCCAAAATAACTGGAAGGCAGAAGTTCAGTGGGGGAATTTTCCAGGATGCACTTTGAAGAAAGTTGTGGCAGAATGTTAAGCAGTGAATGCAGGAATGACATTCGGTAACTCTAATTCTCCAGACAATGACCCAAGTGTTTCTAAAGAAGTGGAGCAGTGTATGTATCAGAGTAAGAAAAGGGCAAAATAAATAATTGCTGTTTATAAGATAGAGGAATAGAAATGACTTACTGTCAAGTAAAGAGCTTTACTAAATTGTGCACTTGAAAAGACTATTTTTAAAATTTACTGTGAATGCCAAGTGATAATGAAAAACATCTGTGCATCTTTGGCGAAATAACAGATAAATAAAATAGAAACTGAAGAGACAGCAGAGACCTTGTCCCTTTTACTCTGTGAAGAGTTGCTGTTTGAGCTGTACTTTTTCTCCAGTCCATTGTAGGGAAATAGATTCTTTGGTCGCCATCTAGTGATTTAATGGAGAAAAGCATCTAAAAGGTTGGTGCTAAGTCAGTCGTGTCTGACCCTGCGACTCCATGGACTGTAGTCTGCCAGGCTTCTCTGTCCATGGAATTCTCTAGGCAAGATTACTGGAGTCGGTTGCCATTTCCTGCTCCAAAAGGGTTGAAATTTTTTTTTTTTTATTTCATACATGGGAAAAATGTAATGAAATAGTTGAGTTTCAGGGATAAAGCATTAGTTTGAAACTTAATAGCAAAATTAATACTCATTGGTAAAAGCAAGAATTTAGAGGTGATTTGGAAAAAGCAAGGACCTTTACTTCTCAGGTTTGCTCAACTCATCACAGAGTCGGACATTACTAGCACACACCAGCATCTAGAATGGTATGTGGCATACTGTATAAACCTTATGTGAATGTATTAGAAACAAATGAATAAATGGTGACAAAAATTATAGGATTTCAGAGACTATACTTCTCTTGTTCTACATATATATAATATTGCATCTACCTACAGTTTTAAAACAGACTGTTCTACTTTTATAGGTGATTTTAAATAACAAAATTAGAATTCTGTAAAGCATTGTTGTTGCTGTAGATTCCTCAAAATCATGTTAGGAGTTCTTTGCTGAGTTTGAAATGGAATATCAGAAAATCTAGGTTATTCAAAATTTCTAAAATTTCTACTATTTAACCTTAACTGTTAATTAATTTATTATTATTTTGCACATTTGCAGGGAAAGGAGATTAGCATATATTGTATCTCTCTGATGAGTTAAGTGTTTTATTTATATTTTAATTTATGTAATACAAAGAAAGCAATTGGATGAGTTGAAAAAAACTGAAGCTCAGAGATTTAGTTTATATGGTCAAAAGCTCACCCAAGTTTTTTGGCCTTCAAGCCGATAATAATATGTTAGGCAGAAGTGGTTTTTATTTGTTTCTTTTTAGGGGCTTTTTGGTGGCTTTTCTCTAACCTGATGTTCTCTGTCACTCTTTCATAATTACCTGAGCTTGTAATTTTGATACCTTGCCTGGGACCAAGGAATTGGTTTAGGATTGGACATGGTAACCCTTTTATGGCCAATGAGACAGAGAAGTCTTCTAGAAAAGTTTCTCATTCTGGATAAAAAAAGAAACACAAGAGAGAAATGTTCCTTTTCTGGCTTTTGACAGTGGTTTCTGAAAATGTTATGCCTGGCACTATTGCAGTCATCTTGTGACCATGAGGGGAATGAGTTCACGCCTCAAAAATGACAAAGTGAACAAATGGGAGGATGGGCATTGATGACACTTTGGAGTCACTAAGATAACCAACCAGGGGCTGCCTTGCCTTGAACTTTGTGTTACATGAATAATAAAGAGCTTCCTTTTGAAAGTAATGTAGAAATAAGTTTTCTGTTACTTACAGTTGAAAACATCTTAATTAAAACATAAGTGAAATATAAGAGAGAAATAATCAGAAAGTTTGTTTAAACCCTATTGAGAAAGATAATTAATATGAAAATGAGTCTTATTTTAATAAAACAGAGAAGTAATTATGCATTTAGAAAAATCAACAAATGGCATATTGAAAACAAAGTGTCTAACAAAATGTGTTGGTGAACTTAAATTGAGACAAGGAAGAGCTAAATGCCGTAGAATGAACGATAAAAAAGACAAGAAAACTGGAAGTCTGCTTACTACTTTATGGGTGCCACAACTGAACTTTCTCAAATGCTCTAGCATGCCAGTGGAAAACTAGATAAACCAAACTTCAGAACACAGGATCCATGTTGTATTGAGCTTTGCTGTCCTCTTAAAGTGGTACTCTCATACTTTTAATATGAGAGATATTGTCTTAACTTTCTTGGAAACCAAACCAAAATAAGGAAAACTTTTAAAACAGCAAAAATAACAAAATGCCCCCAAACAAAGAACACTTCAAATTGAAGTGGAAATTCAAAATGAAAACAATTTATTTTAAAAAATTCAAACAAAAAGATGAAAATAGAAGCATTTTCAAAGTTAATTGGAGTAGTGATTTTAATAAATATAAAATTATTTGTATTACATTTATATAGCAAGATGTAAAAATTAGCCATTTGCATTGTACTCTGTTTTGGCAACCGTACACACACACACAGAGACACAAACAAAAACAAACAGACTGAAATGACAGCTTGTTTAGAATAAGATTCTGATCAGTATCATTTCCTTTGAAAAGATTTTTTGATAGAAGATTTACAAAGTCAACACTTTATTCTTTTTGTCTCTCTTTAGAAGTAGTAACTGGTAGCAGGAGATGCCATCTTTTATAGCTTCCATTTGCTCCTGAGAGCCATCTTATTTCCCATCCAGTCAACTTTCGGTAAAATCGGACTTCTCCTTACCACAGGTTTATGAAAGCATTCTTTATAATTTGGAGGAATAGCCCTGTTCCTTACCTACATTTCAAAACATAGTTATTTTGCCACTGTTTCACTCTGGATCAACTATGTAATAAATTTTAAGTCTGAAAGTATTTCTGTGTAAATTCATTGTCATATCACTTGAGACATTCTCAGAATATTTTCATTATATAGGCATTGTCAAACTATCATAATAAAATAGGTGGTGTTTTCTATTAACCTTATGTATGCCTTTTTTAAAAATAATTTTTTTTTGTAGGTCTATGCCTTTTTTTTCCTTCCTTTTTTTTTTTTGCAGGCTTCTCTGGTGGTTCAGTGGTAGAGAATCTACCTGCTGATTCAGGAGACACAAGAGACGTGGGTTCAATCCCTGGGTCAGGAAGATCCCCTAGAGAAGGAAATGGCAACCCGCTCCAGTATTCTTGCCTGGAAAATTCCATGTACATAGGAATATGGTGAGCTACAGTCTACAGGGTTGCAAAAGAGTCAGACAATGACTGAGCATGACCTCTTTACAATTATATCAATTATAAATAATAATAATAATAATTATTATACCTTCATAACATGCCTGTGTGATTGGTGTATTGTTACTCCCATTCTCTAGATGGAAAAACTGAGACTGAGTAGAAGAATAACTTATCTGATATCAAGTGGCAGAGCCAGGGTTTGAACCCAGGCCGACCAAGTGTAAAAACCCTGACAACAGGAAACAGTCTCAATTCCGTTGCTCTGATGAGACAGTAGTTATTTTAATTAGCTTGTTAAAATTATGTCAGAAAGGATTATGGGTACCTTGCTGTTGGGAATTTAGAATGGCAAACACTGTTGCAAGCATTTTGGCAATTACTTATAAAACTAAACATGCAATTACTATATGGCCAGACTACTGCAGTCTTGGAAGTTTAGCCCAGAGAAATGAAAACTTGTGTTCATGCAAAAAACCTGTATATATCTGGAAACAACCCAGATGTCCTTCAGAAGGTGAAAGTGAAGTCACTCAGTCATGTCCGACTCTTTGCGACCCCATGGACTGTAGCCTACCAGGTTCCTCCGTCCATGGGAGGAGGCAAGAATAATGGAGTGGGTTGCCATTTCCTTCTCCAGGAGATCTTCCCAACCCAGGTATTGAACCCAGGCCTCCCGCATTGTAGGCAGACGCTTTACCATCTGAGCCACCTTCAGAAGGTAGATGGTTAAACAAACTGTGGTATATCCATACCATGGAATACTATTCAGCAATCAAAAAGAATGAACTATTCATATATATAACAATTTGGATTCATCTCAAATAAATTACGCTGAGTGGAGAAAAGGTTACCATTTCTAAAAGGTCAAGCCTATATTTTCATTAAATAACATTTTTGAAATGGCAAAATTATGGAGAGCAGCTTAGTGTTTGTATTGGTGAGCAGTAGGACCACTGAGTGGGAAGGCAATAGAAGTGGTTATAAAAGGGCAATGCCAGGGATCCTTGTGATGATAGGGCTGTTTTGTCTGACTGCTGTGATGGTAGATACACTGTCTACACCTAGTAATAAAATTACGTAGAGCTGAGTACACATACACCTGCACACATGTGTAAAACCAGGGAAAATCTGAGTATGATCTGTGGGTTGCATCAGGATCAGTGTCTGCTTGTGAAATGCTTTATATTTTTGCAAGATGTTGTCACTAGAGGAAACTGAGTAATGGGTACATGGGATCACTATTACTTTTTACATCTATTGCCAATCTAGATCTCAAAATTCAAAATATATTTAAAAATTATTGTAGATAATTCTGTTATCTTAGAGTTATTTTTCCACATATCTAAAAAATGTGAGCTAAATTTTTATACATATTTTTAGCCACAAATTAGATATTAAAAAAATTCAGCAAATAAAGCACCTGCCCTCCATTGGTGCCCTGCTTTTATTGTTAGACTACACTAACAAGTAATTCTGTGATACCTCATTTCTTTGCTATGTAGACCTGCATTATATGGTGTTCTTTTTTTTGAAATGTGAAAAAAAATCCCTTAACGACATAGCTTTCCTCTTGTATTGTCTGGGGCTGGGCATGTATGTCTGTTTTCATTTTTCTCTGTGTCTCTTGTCAAATACGTCAATTTTTAAAATATATTTTTATTTGTCAACATCTACTGATTTTAAAAACATACACAATTCAAGTCATTTATTTTTCTTTAACAAATAGCATAATAGTTTGTCTCACCTTTGATTGAACAGGGTGAGGGAAAGTGTTTTTGAAAACAATAGATTTTAAGTCTGATTTCTTCAAATGCAATGCTAATGAACCAAGGCAGTCTTAAGTCACACAGCTTCCTGTTGGGTTGTTTTTTTTTTTTACTTACCTTCTTTCCAAATCCCCTAGCTTCTGCTCCCCTGCCATTTTTGTTCAACCTGCTCCAGCTGTTACTGGTGTTGCTATCATACACACAAAGCGAGATTTGCCTTTATGGTTGCCATGGAGATACTGCTTATTTAAAAAAAAGTCTTTCTTTTCTGAAAGAAAGTACCTGTGATGTTATGTGTTCACCCAGGTCTGTAAGCCAGTTTTCTACATTCTGAAATTACCAAAGTAGCTCTGCAAAATTAACCTTTGGCATTTACTATTTACATAAGTTACTTGTACTGTTTCACAAGATATTCCCTAATTTTCCCTAAGTTGTGACCACATCCTACTGGTCACAGGGAACTAAATATAAGAAACAAAACAGGTTATAATTTTCCCCTTGCCTTTACCACTCCCCTCTCAATTTTAAAATCTGTAACAATTAGTTACATCTCTCACAGCTTTATCCTCCATTCAGATATACTTTGTAAATTTATCAAATCCCATGACTTGTAGTTGGCACTGTCCAGTCGAGAAACATATACGGTCTTTTGAAATTAAAAAAAAAAAATTAATTTCTTATACAATTTTTAAAAGTTACCACCATGGACAGTTATTACAAAATATTGGCTGTATTGTCCATGTTGTACATCCTTGAGCCAAACTTACACCCAGTAGTTTGTGCTTCCGACTCCCATACCTATATTGCCCCTCTCTCCCCTCACTGGCAACCACTAGTTCGTTCTATCTGTGAATCTGCTTCTTTTCGTTATATTCACTAGTTTGTTGTATTTTCTAGATTCCACACAAAAGTGCTATCATACAGTATTTGTCTCTCTCTGTCTGACTCATTTCACTTAATGCCCTCCAAGTTCATCCATATTGCTGCAAATGGGAAAATTTTATTCTTTTTTATGGCTGAGTGGTATTCCATTGTGTGAATGTACCATATCTTCTTTATCCATTCACCTGTTGATGGACACTTAGGTTGCCTCCATATCTTGGCAATTATAAATAATGCTGCTATGAACACTGGGGTGTGTGTACCCAGAAGTGAAATAGTTGGGTCATATGATAGCTCTACTTTTGGTTTTTTGAGAAAACTCCATACTGTTTGCCACAGTGGCTGTACCAATTCAACATTCCAACCAACAGTGTGTGAGAGTTCCCTTGTATACTGTCTTATACTGTGTGTTGTATCATGTATATTCATCCTGTCACTTCCACTAGACTGTCCTTTGCTAACCTGACTTTCTTCTCTTCTTTCCATCTTCTTTGCCTCAGTAACTTAGGGATGGACAGCAAATCATTCCGTTGACACATGTTCATTAAACTCTTAACTGTGTGCAGAGTACATTCTAGCAGCTGGAGATACACTAGTCAATAAGACAAGTCCCTGGATTTTAATTACACTTGGAGAAAAGTTGATCTACTTTAGATATAAATAATCTTTTGCTTTTGCCCTTTCTAATTAAAAGAAACACCACAAAAACTCTTGATACTGCTCATCATTGAGACCTTTTGTTCCCTATACACTGAATCATAAAAATGACGATTATAATAAAAAGAAAAGTTAAAAGATACAGCTCAGCAACAATATCAGTGAGTTTGGTGGTAAGGTAGTGGGGAGGCAGTTGGCTCGCTGAGCTCTGGGAGTAAGCTCGAAAGATGGCTATGATTTCAGCTCCTGCAGTCTAAGAAGAACAGGGGAACAGAACCTGGGCCATTGCTTGAAATAAAGGGCAGGGGTTGGGAGCTCCAGCCTGTGAAAGGAAGTTTAAAAAAAAAAAAAAAAGCTTTTGACCAACAACGAGGGTTTTAGCTTATATAACATTGCGAAACAAGAATGTAGGGAGGGACTAAAAACTGTCTTGTATCCAGGATTTGTGTCAAGGTGCTCACTAGCACAGTGCTTGGATTTGCATTTGCCTCTGTTCATCCCCGAGTAAGCTCAGTCACCTATGCAAGACCTTGTTCTGGTTTGTGGTCCCTAGTGGTCCAGGTGATGCATCTCTTGGAGAAATAATTATAAAGCAAGAGCATAAAAAACAAAGAATATGAAAGAACCACCTCCCCCACTGCTGCCACCCCTTAAAAATGAACTTGAAAACCGAATTCCAAAGTACATCAGAATTATTATAATTGAAAAGATAACCAAGAAAATTTAAGATTGGTGTATGATCATTCTGGATGAAATGAAAATAAGAGCAATCTAAAAAATTAAGACAAGTATGTTTGAGATTTTTTAACAACATGAAGGAATAACAATCTTGAGAATATAAAAATTATGAAAAACCAAAGCAGTAGCTTATGAAAAAATATTAAGTAAAAACCTTGGAAACAAAAAGTACTATTATAGAAAAAATTAAATAGGATTAACTCAAGACTAATGCAGTTAAAGAGGAAATTTTAAAATAATAGGAAGAAGGTACTGAGAAATATACAAAGAATCTAGTCCTACGAGGTAAAACATTGAAAATTATCTATGAGATAGCAGTCAGACATGATGTGCTATAGAAAGACTCCAAAACTGTTACTAGGAATTTTAGAAAAAGACAATGGAAGAAATAGGTGAGAAGCAATAGTTAAAGATGGTTTAGTATTTTACAGAACTAAAAGAAATAAAATTTCATATTGAAATAGCACACAGTATATAACAAAGTGTGTTTTATTTTAATTTTTTTATTGAAGTGTAGTCGATTTATAATATTGTATTAATTACTGCTGTAAAGCAGAGTGGCTCAGTACTCTTTCATATACTTTTCCAATGTGGTTTATCATAGGATATTGAATATAGTTCCGTGTACTATACAGCAGGATTTTGCTGTTTATCCATCCTGTATATACCAGTTTGCATCTGCTAACCCCAAACTCCCAGTTAGTCCCTCTCCTACCCTCCTCCCCCTTGGCAACCACCAGTCTATTATCTATGTCCAACAGGATGTATTTTAAAATAGACTTGTTATTTACTCTAGTGAGAAGATTCCCCCAAATAAGTCTGTTGTCCTTTGGGAAAATGTAAATTGTAAAGGATGCTGATGAAACAGTAACTTGTCTCTTATAGAATTAAATTTATTACTTTAGCCATGCATACATTTAAATTACATTTTATCCAAATAGAGTAATTTAGAAATATTATTTTTCCCTTAGTTACACTTAAAAAAATATCTAACCTCTTCAGATGCATCTTTGACATTAGTGTTTTTGTCATCACCAGAGTATTTTTAAAGCATCATAGCGGCATATCAGTTCTTTTGAGATAGAGCACAAAGTGATTGTGTGTGTGATGTGGACACTGAAGGTTCCCATTCACAAAGTTAGTACAGTTTCATTTTCATTTTTATTCTTCCTCTAGGTTCATATTTCCAATCTTTGTAATGTAATAACTTTTACTGCTTTTTAAAGTTTAAAAGTATTGTTTATAATGGTCTCCAACCCTTGCAAACATAATGTTAAAACGTAAGAATAAACACTGAAATTGTTAACCTTCTTCCCCTTCTTTTATACTAATTTCAACAGATGATCTTTATAAACATGAAAACTAGCACTAGTTTTAGAAAAAAAAAAATTGTTGGCTCATTTTTGTGTAATTTTTTAAGCAGTATTTTATGGCTTATGAAAGTGTCCATAACACGGTAGACTGTATAAGGACTCATATACATATATATGTATGTATGTATGTATATATAGTTATTTTCTATTCTAGAATATTTTGGGGGAAAAACTTAGCTTATATTTGGGTTATATAAAGCTTTTACTGACCTCTTACTCTGTATCAGGTATTGGTGTTCTGTATGTAGCAGTGAACAAGATAGATAATGGTCATAATCTCCTGGAGTATACATTCCAGTTTGATGATATAAGCAAACAAGAAAATATCAGGAGAAATGAATGATATATAGAATTTTTTAAAAATGTCAAGAAATTGTTTGAAGTTTGTAAAAGTTTAGAAGGCTTTGAAGAATTCTGAATACCTGACTGAAGGGTCTTTGAGACCATGTAGACCTTAAGATTCATTTATGGACCAACCCAGGTCTAGAATTCCCATATCCAGAGACTAAATCCACTAATTTACGTTTAGACCATTCATCTTTTTGTTTAAAAATTTTTGACCTCACATAAAAAAATATATAGGAAGATGTTATAAAACTAGAAAAAGTAAGAAAGAGAAGAAAATTGTAGAAAATCAAAAGTAAACAAAAAACCTCTGATTTACTGGTAGGCAGAAAGGCATGCTGATCTGTATATGCATGAGTCTTGGTCATGTTTAGAATTTTTGGCCACTACAAACCTGCTCTGTGGAGGATATGTGTACTTTTGTTTGCCTATTTTCTTTCCTTTTCTTTCTTCCTAAATTCCTGTATTTTCTAAAATGAGATGTATTGCTTATTTAATCTGAGGGAAGACATGCTTTTAAGTTGGAACCATTAGCTTTCAATTTATTTTAGATATCTCTTTCTTTTTAATGTGAAGTGATTGAATTAAGATTTTTAAACCTTAAACCTGAAACTTCTAAAATACATTCTAA
This sequence comes from Giraffa tippelskirchi, assembly GCF_054371585.1. Lineage (NCBI taxonomy): Eukaryota > Metazoa > Chordata > Mammalia > Artiodactyla > Giraffidae > Giraffa > Giraffa tippelskirchi. Next base: position 123,027,830 of record NC_137276.1, on the reverse strand, counting down.
TGGGTATGTTGCTGTGTTGATTTTATCTTAATTAGTATATAACTGAGGGGCTTCTCTGGTAGCTCAACTGGTAAAGAATCTGCCTGCAATGCAGGAGACCTCGGTTCGATTTCTAGGTCAGGAAGAATGCCTGGAAAAGGGATAGGCTAGCCACTCCAGTATTCTTCGGCTTCCCTAGTGGCTCAGACGGTAAAGAATCCACCTGCAATGACAGAGACCTGGGTTTGATCCCTGGGTTGGGAAGATCCCCTGGAGGAGGGCATGGCTACACACTCCAGTATTCTTGCCTGGAGAATCCCCATGGACAGAGGAGCCTGGTGGGCTATAGGCCACTGGGTCGCAAAGAGTCGGACATGACTGAGTGACTAAGCACATATTGAATATAACTCAAAACACTGATTTTACATGGCTTCTGAGAGATGGATGGTTTGCCTATTTGCAAAAGTTTCCTAAGTAGGTAAAGTGTATTCTATTCATTATTTTCAGTACTTTCAACTGAGTGAAACCCAAGCACTTTAGCTTCCAGGTGGCTCAGTGGTAAATAATGCACCTACTAATGCAGGAGACTCAGGAAACGCAGGCTCAATCCCTGGGCTGGGAAGATTCTCTGGAGTAAGAAATGGTAAGCCACTCCAGTATTCTGGCCTGGACAATCCCATGGACAGAGGAGCCTGGTGGGCTACAGTCCGTGGGGCTGCAAAGAGTCAGACACGACTGAGTGAGTGAACATGCAAGCCATTTACCCTGAGCTACTGCCTCGTGATGTATTTTATATTATCAGGTTGATCATAGGATGTTGAATTACTAATGCTATGAGATAATATCTAGGTCTTGAAGAGACACTCACCCCTTCCTGAAACTCATTTAATGTAGAAAATATATATTACCCTTCTAACTTTATTGCTTTTGAGTACTTGAAAGAATCCTATTGAAAATGCTACTAGGTAATAGATTCGTAATCATCCCAGATAAAAATCTTTGCTTTACTTCCCTGTGCTCACATTATCCTGTTTCAGATAATAGAGACACTCAGAGTAATTTTCATTCTTTATAAGGTCAAAGTGTCTTTTGCTTGTACAGTTTTTCTGTTGTAACTGGTATTGACTCATTAATTTCTCAATATCTTCTATACAATCAAATCACATTAGGTTTTAGGATTGTCATTTTTTTTCAAACACTATGACCCTCAAAAGACACATATATTATATCCCTTTACTAAAATTTCATTTGTCTGGGTACATTGTAGACACCCACATATTTATGTTTAATTGAATTATTAAGGACATTTGAAAATTTCACATAATACTTCTATAAAAGAGTAAAATTTTATTCTTCAGTAGAATACACCTTTTTAAAAGTATATAACATTAAAGGTGTGAAAAGGAAGTTTGAAGTTTTCTTTCAACTCCAAAAGTGTATAATTTAGTAAAATAATCTTTTTAGGTCTTAAATTTTTTTTCAAGAGTGGGATATCAGATTGCATCAGCATCAAACAGCTGATAGACTCTTTTAATTGCTTTGAAAAGTATATGTGTTACATCATCTAACTAGGATACATTATAAAGAGATTTACAGAAAAATGTCTAAAGAACAGCTTAGGTCATGACACGTCTCAAAAGCATCTCTCTAATACATCACACACACACACACACACATATACACACACACACACCTGTTGTGTACTGCCTGGAGCAGGTCCAGGCAGCTGCTAGGGTGGGTGGAATTAAGACAGCTGACGTTTGCCTGTCTGTCTCACAGAACAGCCGGTGGTGGAAGGAGACATGTTGGCAATGATGCAGGTAAAGAATCCAGTCCTTCCTGCTAAGCTTTCTCCTCAAAATAGTGGCAACAACACCAAATATGCCCCCCTTGAACTGTATGAAAATGATGACTATGAGGAGAGTAACTAAATGTTGAACTGGGACTAAGGTGACACTGAGAGGTACCTAGGATGCAAAATTTAATGTGGGTGATGACCCTGTATCTTAAATTTTGCACCTTAAAAATTTTGTACCTTAAAATTGGGAGAGTGAGCGTCACCTTAAGGTTTGTGCTTGCACTGTCTCACCCTAGTCTGCCAACTTTGTTCCACAGTTGTTAGTGTCTCTATGTTACAAGCCATCTATAACCAGGTATAAGTCGGGTGACAAGAAGAACCCATAGCAGGTATAGTTTTCTTACATTGATGTAACTGGGAGATGTTTGATAATGGACTTAAAATAAGAACCTAATTGAGAGTTCTGAATACCAGGGCTCTTTTAGGCTAATTAACTGAAGTGTGCTTTAAACATATATTTTAACTATACACGAACTCACCTTTATGAACAGAAATGTCTAACTTGATCAACTATATATCCTATCCTCTTGTTTGTTCTTTGTTGTGGATTTATATCCACAACTCATCCCCACTAGGCTGCTTTTTTATATCACTGACTTAATTACTAGTTACAGAGATTTCTCTCTCCATCTGCAGTCACTCCGAGTTAGGTTCTAAGTAATTTCTGTCTATGGTTACAGCTACCTGTGCTCAGAATTATGCAAAGCTTAGGGAAGTTCTTTCTCCCCGCAGCATTATTAGCAAAACACTCACCCTAGCTACCTACTCTTCTGAAATGATGCTTCTGGGTTTGTGCAGTATTCCAGAACTTGGGTTGGCTCTCCATTGAAAATGATCGATCCTGTTCTAGATTTTGGCTGAACAACTTCTGGATTTGCTGTAACCTGAGTAACTCCTCCACTGAAGAGATGATTGTACTCCCTGTTGCTTCCTGAGTTGTACTACAGAGAAACACATAGTTAGGGTCAAATATTTAACTATCTCATGTTCATTATCACATAGGCTTTCCATACTATATGTGCCCTTTTTCTGTTCTAAGTTCTGTGAAAAATGAGTGAGATTTGCATTTCCCTGATGACTAGCCATGCTGAGCATCTTTTTCATGTGTCTGTTGGATATCTGTATTTCCTAGTTAGAAAAATGTCTATTTAGGTTTTCTGTCATTGTTTGCTTGTTTTTTGATATTGAGTTGTATGAGTTGTTTATATATGTTGGATATTAATTCCTTATTGGTCATATCATTTGCAACTATTTTCTTCCATGCAGTAGGTTTTTTTCATTTTGTCAGTGGTTTCCTTTGCTGTGCAAAAGCTTTTAAGTTTAATTAGGTCCCATTTGTTTATTTTCAGTTTTATTTCCTTTGCTTTATTATATCATTTATATGTGGAATCTAAAAAATACAACAAACTAGTGAATATAACAGAGAAGAAGTGAACTCACAGATGTAGAAAACAAACTAATGCCTTCCAGTGGGGAGAAGGAAAAGGGAGGAACAGTATAGGGTTAGGAAATTAAGAGGTATAGACTATTAGGTATAAAATAAGCTACAAGGATATATTGTACAATACAGGGAATATAGCCAGTATTTTATAATAATATTATATTGGAGTATATTATAATAATATAATTGGAGTATAACCTTAAAAACTGTGAATCTCTATATTGTACACCTGTAATTTGCATAATACTGTAAAGCAACTATACTTCAATTGAAAAAATGAGTGAGTTACAGAAGTATACAGGTGGAAGAATCCTTTAGCTCATTTATGCTTCTGAACATAAGATTCTAAAGTCCTGTTTAATGCTGTTACAGCCAAGTTAGCCCCCAATTTACAAATTAATTATCCAGCTACAAGACAACTTTCTCCCACCTCCCTCTTCCTCTAGATGCGTTTGTCTTTCCTGCCCTGATTCAGAACACCGAAGGCAGGGGTCACAAGCTCAAACACATTGAGTCCAGTCAGACTGTATGAATGAACAAAGCCGACAAGTAACAGAAAAGAAGGTAGGACTGTGGTAAACCAGTTTATGGGTCTTCACCAGAGGTCCTGCATCAATCCCAAGTTCAAATTCAGATGTAAATAATAAATAAGATGATATATTCCATAGATATGAAATACACTTTCTAAATACATGGTGCTTACACACGTGCATCTGAGTCTGTGCTATATTCCAAAAGTTGTTAGTCGCTCAGTCGTGTCTGACTCTTTGCAACCCCATGGCCTGTAGCCCGCCAGGCTCCTCTCCATGGGATTCTCCAGGCAAGAATAATGGAGTGGATTGCCATTCCCTTCACTAGGGGATCTTCCCAACCCAGGGATCAAATCCAGGTCTCCTGCATCATAGGCAGATTCTTTACCATCTGAGCCATCAGAGAAGCCCATATGCTCTGCCTACTACTCGAGAGAGGACTCTGCTTATGTAAAAAGTATTATATATTACAAAATTTGCACGTAAAACATAGTCTCTTAAGAAATGAAAATCAGGGTCCAGAAAGGAACCTTTTAACAGTTCATCTAGAAGTCCATGCTGAAAGAAAGCTAAGGAAGTATAAGCCAGCAGTTTTCCCAGGAAGAGAAACAGCACCACTCCAATTTTGAGCAGAAACAAGATGCTAAAATTAAACTCCCAGCAGTTAGCTGGGAGAGAGATTTAACAATGGTGTCTGACTCTCACTCACTCTTTCCAGGGAGATCAATGAGAAAGCAAACATCTTATCTCACAATTAATAGTTTCAACATTTTAAACTGAAAAAGCTCCAGAGTAAACAAAGGCAGCACCAAGGCAGAACTAAGAGTGAATGCATTAACGATTCGACTACACCTGTATCTTTCCACATTAATTCTTAAATCAATTTATCTGAAGCACTTGGAATCTTGAAATACTAGAGTGAATGCCGCAAAAAACGTCATTAAAAGCCCCATAAATTTCATTTATTTTGAAAAGTTAAACTCAAAAGCTGAAGTGTCCTGAAATCAATCTTCTAAATAAAAAAACTTACAGAAAAAAGTCAGTAATTCTGACTCCCTAATAACTAGATTTTTGGTACTATTTATAAAAATTCTCTAGTATGCAAACTTAAATGAACAAGGAATAGAAATGTAATTGCAGATAATCATAATATATAAAATGATACAAATGAGTGACTATCAACCATGATGAAATTATCTGAATATATATTCTTATATGTAACATATATATTCCTCAATTAAAATTAGACCTAAATTTAGCAGGGAAGACAATCAGAAAATTATGTTTGCTTTATATGCTCTATTTCTTTCTAAAACAAAAACACGGTTGTTTTCATGGTATTTCTTGAAAAACAACTTTCAGAAAGGAGATTTAATACTCGGTAAGTAATAGAGATGGTCTGGAGCCACCTTGTGGCAGTCACCAGTAATTGGAAGTGGTTTTTAAAATAATGGTTTATCTACAGTCTACAGTGGAGAAGGCAATGGTAGCCCACTCACTCTTGCCTGGAAAATCCCATGGACGGAGGAGCCTGCTAGGCTGCAGTCCATGGGGTCGCTCAGAGTTGGACACGACTGAGCGACTTCACTTTTACTTTTCCCTTTCATGCATTGGAGAAGGAAATGGCAACCCACTCCAGTATTCTTGCCTGGAGAATCCCAGGGACAGAGGAGCCTGGTGGGCTGCCGTCTATGGGGTTGCACAGAGTCGGACACACTGAAGCGACTTAGCAGCAGCAGCAGCATAGTCTACAATAAAAATGTTTTACAGCTGAAAAATCATCTGATTTCTTTCAAAATGCTAACCTGTGAAACATAAATAATGTAGTTATGTGGCAAAAGTGCCAGACAAAATATATTTGTAATAGGAAGTAATACTGAGAATTACCATAACAATCATTTGTACAGTGTTTCTTGTGTCCATTTGTTCACTGCATGGGGGAGCCTCTGGGGGAGACCAAGGCAGACTAAATCAGCTTGTTCTCCAAGGTTATACAGATTTAGTTATGGGGTGAATCTGGGATTTAAAAGTCATTCTTATTATTAACTGTCATTCTTTTAAAAAACCCTACTACATACCAGGCATCATATTAAGTGTAAGTGAAGTCTCTCAGTCGTGTCTGACTCTTTGCGACTCCATGGACTGTAGCCCACCAGGCTCCACTGTCCATGGGATTTCCCAAGCAAGAACACTGGGTTGCCATTTCCTTCTCCAGGAGATCTTCCTGACCCAGGGATTGAACCTGAGTCTCCCACATTGTAGGCAGACGCTTTACCATCTCTATTTGTCATCTAACACACACATAAGTTGCTTCAGTCCTGTCTGACTCTTTGTGACTCTATGGACTGTAGCCTCCCAGGCTCCTTTGTCCATGAGATTCTCCAGGCAAGAATACTGGAGTGGGTCTCCATTTCCTCCTCCAGGGAGATCTTCCTGACCCAGGGATTGAACCTGTGTCTCTTTTGTCTCCTGAATTGGCAGGCAGGTTCTTTACCACTAGCACCACCTGGGAAGCTCATTGGTTATCTAGCTGTGATAATATTCTTATGAGATAAATACTACTATATCCATTATATAAACAAAGATATTCAGAAAGACAAATAGCCTGTCCTGAGTCACTTACCTGGAACTGACAAAGCTGGTATTTGAAACTAGGATTATTAAAGATCATACTGTTCAGAAATGCTATGCTTTTTCCTACTATATCAACTATATCATGATGTTCTAATTAATTATATAATGTATGTATCCATCATTCATTCATTCATTCATGATAACACACACATATGCACACAGGGGTGGGAAGATGAGAGAGAGAGAGAGATTAAAGACTATTGGATTTAAGGCTCAAGAGTCCATCTGACAGGGTCTGGGAAGAATCCGTTTTCTCTAAAACAGACAAATCTGTTGAACATGGCTTTAAACTAATTGCAAGGAGGAGAACTGAGGGAAAAAGCCCAGGTAGAAACATACATCTGGTTATTATGGAGGATACCCTGAATATCTCTTCCTCTCTCTCTCTCACACACACATACACCCTGGGCCTTGGGACACTTTTCCTTCAGCTGGCATACCTTCTCCTCCTTCCCTTGGGTAAATCATTCCTTTCACAGGTATCCACTTAAGTTCCCTGAGAAGCTTCCTGGTCTGCATCCCCTGTCTAAGTGCCCCTGTAGCCTCACACAGCCTACCGTCCGCCTTTCAGAGCACTTGGCACACTTCCTTTTGATTGTGCTTCTCTGTGCTCCATCAGACTCCAAGCTCCAGGGTCTCCAGGCTGCCCCCTCCATCAGTTGAATGCCAGAATTCAATGCAAACTTGTTGGCAAATGAATTAAGGTCCTGAAAGAAATCTCAGATCTAGATCACAGATAAGCCTAGATCACAAAAATAAGCACTACCATGGGTAGAACACAGCTGGTGGGGAGCTACTGTGTAACACAAGGAGCTCAGCTCAGTGCTCTGAGATGACCTGAAGGGGTGGGCAGTGGGAGGGAAATTCAAGAGGGAGCTATACATATAGCTGATTCATGTTGTTGTACAGCAGAAACTAACACATTATAAAGCAGTTATATTCCAGTAAAAATACATAAATTAAAAAAATAAGGCTCCACAGGTGCAGAACAGAAGTATGAAAAGGTAAAGTGGCAGCACAGAAAGGGAAAAGGGTCAATTATGTCTGGGGAAGGAGAGAGTTAAAAAGACTTATCTTAAGGAGATGATATTTGAAATGTGGAGTGACAGATGGGAAGAGGAAATCATCATAAGGAATGAGATGTGGACCTCAAATATTAATGTATGTGAAAAATAAACTGCATGCAGAATTTGTTAAAATACCATTTCCTCAGCCAAATGCCAAGGCATTAGATTTCAGTGGAATCCTGGAGTCAATGTTTCCAAAAAGGCCTTCAGTTGATTCTAGCACTGATGGTCTTCTGACCTCATTTGGGGTAAATGGAAAAGCCTGGTGTGTTTGAGGCCAGGAAAGAAGTTTTCTGTGGCTAGAGATCTGTGATGCAGGGGAGGAATGTTGAAGGCCTCCTTTAATGGAGACTGGATTAGGTGGTGCCTAGTGAGTCACACCAAGGAATTTAAATTTTATTCTGTAGTAATTATGATAGAGCCACTGATGATTTATAAGGAGGGAAGTGGTTTGATCAGATATGATTTGACTTCACTGTAGGGTATGGAATTGATGGGAAAGAGACAAAAAAGGTTGGACTGACCACCAAATTTCTCCTCCATGCACTGCCTCCATGAACCTGTTTTTCAGACCCTTCCAAGTTTCCAGACATATTCTTGAGTTCCATAGATTTTTTTATGATGATCTCTTTAGTTTGCATTTTTCTAGCAAATGACAGTTTTATGTTGATGCAATCTTTCCCCAAGTCATCTCATTGGTTGGTATGTAAGTAATACTACGACACACATCTACTGGCTATTTGTATTTGTGATTTCTCTGCATCACGTCTGGTAGAGTAGCAAGGCAGTTTAGTGTAGTTCTAGCCTCTGTGACGGAGAAGGAAATGGCAACCCACTCCAGTACTCCTGCCTGGAAAATCCTATGGACAGAGGAGCCTGGTAGGTTGCAGTCCATGGGGTCTCTAAGGGTTGGACACGACTGAGCGACTTCACTTTCACTTTTCACTTTCATGCATTGGAGAAGGAAATGGCAACCCACTCCAGTGTTCTTGCCTGGAGAATCCCAGGGACGGGGGAGCTTGGTGGCCTGCCGTCTATGGTATCGCACCGAGTTGGACACGACTGAAGTGACTTAGCAGCAGCCTCTGTGAGTTTAAATTATTTTTCACTAACTAGCTGCATGTCCTTGGGCAAGTCCTAAACTCCCCATGCCTCAGTTTCCTCATCTATAAAATGAGGGTAATAGAAATGCCTACTATATAGGGGCATTGTAAGGACTAAACATATTAACCCTGTACAATGTAAGGACTCAGTTCAGTTCAGTTCAGTCGCTCAGTCATGTCTGACTTTTTGCGACCCCATGAATCGCAGCACGCCAGCCCTCCCTGTTCATCACCAACTCCCTGAGTACACCCAAACCGTGTTCATCGAGTCGGTGATGCCATCCAGCCATCTCATCCTCTGTTGTCCCCTTCTCCTCCTGCCCCCAATCCTTCCCAGCATTAGGGTCTTTTCCAATGAGTCAGCTCTTCGCATCAGGTGGCCAAAGTATTGGAGTTTCAGCTTCAACATCAGTCCTTCCAATGAACACCCAGGACTAATCTCCTTTAGGATGGACGGTTGGATATCCTTGCAGTCCAAGGGACTCTTAAGAGTCTTCTCCAACACCACAGTTCAAAAGCATCAATTCTTCGGCGCTCAGCTTTCTTCACCGTCCAACTCTCACATCCATACATGACTAATGGAAAAGCCATAGCCTTGACTAGACGGACCTTTGTTGGCAAAGTAATGTCTCTGCTTTTTAATATGCTATCTAGGTTGGTCATAACCTTCCTTCCAAGGAGTAAGCGTCTTTTAATTTCATGGCTACAATCACCATCTGCAGTGATTTTGGAGCCCAGAAAAATAAAGTCTGACACTGTTTCCACTGTTTCCCCATCTATTTCCCATGAAGTGATGGGACCAGATGCCATGATCTTAGTTTTCTGAATGTTGAGCTTTAAGCCAACTTTTTCACTCTCCTCTTTCACATTCATCAAGAGGCTCTTTGGTTCTTCTTCACTTTCTGCCATAAGGGTGGTGTCATCTGCATATCTGAGGCTATTGATATTTCTCCCGGCAATCTTGATTCCAGCTTGTGTTTTTTTCCAGCCCAGCGTTTCTCATGATGTACTCTGCATATAAGTTAAATAAACAGGGTGACAATATACAGCCTTGACGTACTCCTTTTCCTATTTGGAACCAGTCTGTTGTTCCATGTCCAGCTCTAACTGTTGCTTCCTGACCTGCATACAGGTTTCTCAAGAGACAGGTCAGAAATAGAGGAAAACAACAGAATGGGAAAGACTAGAGATCTCTTCAAGAAAATTAGAGATACCAAGGAAACATTTCATGCAAAGATGGGCTCAATAAAGGACAGAAATGGTAGGGACCTAACAAAAGCAGAAGATATTAAGAAGAGGTGGCAAGAATACACAGAAGAAGAGTACAAAAAAGATCTTCACAACCCAGATAATCACGATGGTGTGATCACTCACCTAGAGTCAGACATCCTTCAATGTGAAGTCAAGTGGGCCTTAGAAAGCATCACTAAGAACAAAGCTAGTGGAGGTGATGGAATTCCAGTTGAGCTATTTCAAATCCTGAAAGATGATGCTGTGAAAGTGCTGCACTCAGTATGCCAGCAAATCTGGAAAACTCAGCAGTGGCCACAGGACTGGAAAAGGTCAGTTTTCATTCCAGTCCTAAAGAAAGGCAATGCCAAAGAATGCTCGAACTACCACACAATTGCACTCATCTTACATGCTAGTAAAGTAATGCTCAAAATTCTCCAAGCCAGGGTTCAGCAATACGTGAATCTTGAACTTCCAGATGTTCAAACTGATTTTAGAAAAGGCAGAGCAACCAAAGATCATATTGCCAACATCCACTGGATCATCGAAAAAGCAAGAGAGTTCCAGAAAAACATCTATTTCTGCTTTATTGACTATGCCAAAGCCTTTGACTGTGTGGATCACAATGTAAAGACTATGTGAGTTTTAATTGTTTTTTAAAAATTATTGCTTTATGTTAGGTTTCTTGTATATGTTAGGTTTATGTTAACTTCTCTTTAGCTGTGGGGCTTTGTTTTACTGCTATAGTTTCAATTAATTCATAAAGTGCTTGACATGGCCACTTACCACTTTCAAAGCATGAGAAATATTTCACAATGGCCTTCAGCCTTGGGCTTACTTGAATCTCCTTTATTGCTCACTACTGGTGGAGAAGGAGGCTCTCAAAGGTACACTAGATCTTCCAGCTCAGAACTCCATGCAGAGGGCATACATGTCTGTCTTGACCTCACCTACGTGTTTAATTTCCCAGGGTCACTGTGCCAGCTGGACATAGCAGAGAGCATTTTTGGACATCAATATTTTTTTGATCCTCTTTCCTGTATGTGAAGGTACCAGATGATTTCTCTAAGTATCCCTTATGGCCTTTCCTCTTGTATCTGGGACACTAGAAGTTTATAGGAATAAGGCAGTTGGAAAACTGGGGTTTTATGTGGTTAGCATGTCAGAGTTTAAGTATTAAAGACTTGAGAATCTCCTCCTAAAATCTTCCTTACCCCTCATGCTCACTCTGTTTAGCCAAGCACAGGCTCTAGGGCGTGGGCTTCAGTTGTTGGGCCACTGGGCTTAGTTGTTCTTTGGCATGTGGGATCTTCCTGAACCGTGGATTGAACCTGTGTCCCCTATGTTAGCAGTTGGATTCTTATCCACTGTACCACCAGGGAAGTCCCAGATTGTTTTCCCGTATTACAAATTACTCAGTACATTTCCCTGGCCTATACAGTAGGTCTTAGTAGGTTATCTATTTTATATATGTGTCACTGGTTTCTTTATTCTATTCAATTTGTCCTGGACTCTGGTGCCCTGTATTCTCCACACATCTCTTGTGGAGTATGCTTCACCTTCACACCAGCAAGGAGCATCCCCCCTGGACTCTCTCCCTCAAAACTTTCTTTCTTCACTGTCCCCTTAGTTCTGTTAACCCCTTTCCCGTGTACCCAGAGCTGCATCTCCTAATTCTGCCTGGGTCGGCGGGACTCACCGGAACCCTCCTTGAATAGCTGCTTGCTGTTCTTGTCTCTGTGTTGGTGTCAGCATCTGGGGGTGGGGTGTACTGTCTTCACACAAATAATCCTTATTTCAAGTCACTTTAGAAACCCAGTTCACCACCAATTCTGGGTCCTCTGTACAGTTCTCTCATGACTTTCTGTTACACCCACATTCTCCAGCAAGGCCCGATGACTGGTCCACAGATCCTGGTCCTACATACATAGTCTCTGTTTTTCTATCTCAAGGTATTACGTCAAAGTCATGCAGTAACCAGAAGGAAAACCCACTTCTGAGTGGGTTTTGTTTTTTTGTTGTTGTTTCCAATTTAGTTTTACATGGAGGGAGGTGGCTATTTTTGCTCCCTTGTAACCAAAACAAAGAAAAGCAGCAGAGGGTCCCATCCACATGCCAAAAGAGGGAGTGAAGAGTAAGTTGTTATTGTAATGTCTGGAAATCTATCTATTCTCCTAGCTCCATTGTCTTTCAGCTCTGGGTTTAAAGTCCCTAGAAAGTTCTACTGAACCTCTTTGATAGGGAGTTTCCTCGGGAATAATAGGATCCTTTGTTCCCTAACTGAAACATACTTCAGAGAAACCAGGCAGGTCCTAAGATTCGGGAATGGGTTCAAGCTGGAAGCCCTGGGAATTCTGAAGGGAGCAGTCACCACAGACAGGTTGTTTAGATGGAGGCTTCTGGTTCTATTCTGTTTCAGGATAGAATCTGATAAATTAGAATAGAGGTTTGCTGGCTTCTGTCAACTTCTGCCCGGCCACTACTGCAGGCAAGTTTTGCCCCCAGGTATCCTCATCAGTGGGAGGTGATATGGAAAGGGCGAGGGTAGGAGTTCTCACTCCTTAAATATGACCCTGAACCTACTGGCTAAGTAAGGCATCCTGACTTCATGTCCAGTGTGTAATAGTGTAAACATTTTCTTATTTTCTAGATCCCTACCAGCATGACAAATTGTGTGAAATGCAAATATGTTGTCAGTGACAAAAACAAGTGCCTTATTGTGATCGCTTGAATCATAAAATTCTCTTGAGAAAGTCATCCTTCTGGAGTGTTCCTGTAAAGGTCGCAGTTCTTGAACCCCACCCCCTCACCACCATTCAGTCCCATTCTGTGCTGCTTCCTTTCGTCCAGCCCTTCTCCTTGCTTGCAACACTTGGTTTTATCTTGCCTCGCCCTCCATCTGATTGGCCAAGGTGAGTCAGCTACCACCTTGTCTTGCTTCCAGGTTCTCTCTGAGGGAGACCCCTCACCATGGGAACTTTACGGGAGTTTGCTGTGGAGGATTTTAATGCTTAGAGGGAACTGAGGTAATACTGACTGATAAGGCCATTCCAGCTGGACATTTGAGGTTGAACTGATTCTACAAACGGAGTCCATGACCTCCCCTCCCACAGCCTCCTCCAGCCTTAACACAAAGCACTGTACCTGCTGGGTCCTCTCAGCATGCAAGATAAAGAGGCCCAAGCTCTTGGGCCTCGTAAGGGTGTATGGACAGTGTCTTTCATGGATTTGAAAAACAATGACCTTCTGTCACCCCCGACGTGGCTCTCCGTCTATCTGTACTCACATCTCTGCCTGTGGACTGATGGCTTTGGAGGAAGTGGGCTGGTGCTAATGAGTAGCCATTCTCAAGGGAGAAATCTGGAGAACTCATTCAGGCTAGAGCCCAATGATGCCCAGGCCTATGGCCCAGAGGACTTCCTTCTCTGGCATTTGACATGATATGTCCTACAAGAAGAATATTAATAACTAATACTTAGAGTTCTTACCCTGGGCTGGCTCTGTTCTACATTTTTCATGTACATGAACTCAGTCCTTTTAGCCCAACACCAAAGACAGATTGATGAAGGAGAGAAACTCCAACTCCATAATCTCACCTACACATCATTTGGAAAACAATTCAACTTTTCTTTTTAATTAATTAATTAATTTTTTTTAAGCTATGATTTGCAGCATCTGGGACCTTAGTTCCCCCACCAGGGACTGAACCCACACCCCCTGCTTTGGGAGCACAGAGTCTTAACCAGTGGACTGCCAAGGATGTCCCAGAAAAGCAATTCAGCTTTTTATTTAAAAAAAAAAAAAACTCTTGCATCAAAGTATATAGGCTAACATCTCCATTGGTTGTTTTCCTTGGGAGTCTCTTTAGGACAACTTGGGTCCAGACTGGTCCCACAATTAGCCTGGTCCTGGCTGCTCAGTGTTGACTCAGCTGCAACCCTGGATGCCTCTGCCTCATCCTCGCATCCCAAAGGGTGCCCAGCGCACCTTTCCCATTCACACAGTGCTCACCTACTCCACAGCTGTGTTTGACCATTACAGTAGAATGTTTCTTACCTCTGATCTATGTGATGATGTAATTCAGATGGAGCAAGGCACTATGAATACCAAAACAGTGATTTTTCAGTATGTAACTTCAGCATATTGCTCCTGTATGTCATTGCTTAAAAAATCAGTTTCCTCTCCTCTCCTTGATTGATGTTATAAAACCCCTCTTCTGTTCGTTTAGAACTCCTCCTAAAAGCCCTTCTTCAGTCCAAATAGAGCCGTGACAATGTGCCCCATGAAGTCATCTGTCTCATATAGCTGGCAGTCTGGATGTCATTTTAAGCTCAGCTCGGATTCTCCATCTACAGGAATAGTCAGCAGTTGACTGAATGAAAATAGTGATGTGTTTCAGAAATAAAGCCTCGTTTTCTTCCTCCGACTGAGCAGCCTATAGCTTAACTTACAACATAGCATATCCATTCAGCCCCGTCTTTTTCCTTACCAACATGAGCTGCTTCTCTGTGTGCTTCTTCATGGATACAATCTGGCATTTATGGATTTCTGCACACACAGATAAAATTCCTCTTGGAGAACAATACCCTTTCTTTTGAAGAGGTAATACTAATCTATCATTGTATTAGTTAAGAGGCTTTGGGTGTCCACTAACAGGAAACCTAATTCAGACTAGGTTAAGAAATGAAAATGATTTACTGATTCATGTAAAATCAAATCAAGAATTAGTGTAAGCCTGAGATAAAGCTTGATCTAGCAGCTCAGCAAGGTAACTTGTGACTTGACTGCTTTGTTATCCTAAGGCATTACAGATGACTTTCAACTGCTTCTAGTGGCCATATACATACTGAGCAGTAAGGTAGTAATCCTCTATGGATTTCTGGTAAAAGCAAAAATAGTCTTTCCTCAAAGTTCCCAAGACACATTATCTTGTATCTCAGTGTCCAGCTGGGCCACATGTCCATCTGTAGGCAATCAGTTTTGACTAGTAGATGTTACATGCTGACTGGCTCAAACTAATCAGGGCTACATGCCTAGAGGTGGGGGTGGGATTAGCTTTTGCTAAGTACAGGGGCCGTATTGAGGTAGCTACTTTCCCCAGGAGGAGGTGGGGCTTGGATTCAGAAACAGCTGTATAAACACCACATTTCTGTCACAAATATAATCCCACTAATATTCAAGGAAACCTGTAAAATGTTACTTATCAATTTTGGTAGCTCCTGTTTCAAATGCACTTTGTGTATTTCCCATGCTCTGTGCTTGGCTGCACACAAATATCTGAGGCCGAAAGCAGTCTTCCTAGATCCTTTCTCAACTATTTTCTTGTGTGAATGACTAGATCCCAAGCCAAGTGCTTTCCATGTTTACATATTAGAATTTCACAGAAGCCCTATGCACCAGACACCATCAACTTCTTTTTGTAGATGAGGAAACAAAGTGACCTAGTTTGCTCAGTGTCTCACAGTTGTAAATGATAGACTCAGGATTTAAATGGAGGCAATCTATCTCTAAAGTATTATGTCATGCCAACTATAGTTTCCCTAATGAGCTCAGACTTAACAAGTGTCCTAGGACAGCAACATGCACTATTTTAGTTATAGTCAGAAAAATCAAGAGAATAAGGAAGTTATTATCTGTTTCCTGGCGCTTTTCTCTACATCCTTTCTGACATTTGTTATTTCTTTTAGTTTTTTTTGATAATACCTATTTTAAGGGGCATGAGGTACTATCTCATTGTGGTTTTGATTTGCATTTCTGTAATAATTAGTGATGAATATCTGTACATGTGCCCATCAGCCATCTGTAGGTCTTCTTTGGAAAAATGTTTCTTCAAATGGTCTGCCCATTTTTTAATCAGTTGGTTTGCTTTTTGTTGTTGCTGACTTGCATTATTTACCATACCTTACAGTTTTCAGTGCACAGGTCTTTCACTTCCTTGGTTAAATTTACTCCTAGTTATTTTATCCTTTTTGTTGCAATTGCAAATAAGATTGTTTACTTAATTTCTCTTTCGGCTAGTTTGTTGTTTGTGTATAGAAATGCAACAGGTTTTTATATATTGATTTTGTACCCTGCAATTTTATGGATTTTTTAAATTTTTTCTAGTCGTTTTTGGTGAAGTCTTTAGGCTTTTCTATATATAAAATCATGTCATATGAAAATTATTATTGTTTTCCTTCTTCTTTTTTGATCTGAATGACTTTTATTTTTTTTTCTCTTGCCAATTTGCTCTTTCTAGGACTTCCAATACTTATGTTGAGTAAGAGTTGGCAAGAGTGGACATCCTTATATTATTCTTAATCTTAGAGGTATAGCTTTCAGTTTTTCACCATTGAGTATGATGTTATCTGTGGGTATGTCGTATGTAACCATATTACGTTGGGATACGTTCCTTCTATATATATTTTATTATGAAGTGAAAGTCGCTCAGTCATGTCTGACTCTTGCGACTTCATGGACTATACAATCCATGGAATTCTCCAGGCCAGAATACTGGAGTGGATAGCCTTTCCCTTCTCCAGAGGATCTTCCCAACCGAGGGATTGAACCCAGGTCTCCCACATTATAGGCAGATTCTTTACCAGCTGAGCCACAAGTGAGGCCCAAGAATACTGGAGTGGGTAGTCAATCCCTTCTCCAGTGGATCTTCCCAACCCAGGGAGTAAACCGGGGTCTCCTGCATTGCAGGCGGATTCTTTACCAACTGAGCTATCAGGGAAGCCCCATATATTTTATTATAATAAGTTCTTATAAACGGGGATTGAATCTTGTCAAATGCTTTTTCTGCATGTAGTGAGATGATCATACGATTTTTTATCCTTCATTTTGTTAATGTGTCTATGACATTGGTTGCTTTGTGGGTATTGGACACCCTCAAATCCCTGGGATAAATCTCATATGATTATAGTATATGATTCTTTTAATGTATTGCTGAATTTGGTTTGCTCCTCTTTTCATGAGGAATTTTGCATCTGTGTTCATTAGTGATAATAGCCTGTATTTGTGTGTGTGTGTGTGTGTGTGTGTGTGTGTGTGTGTGTATTGTCCTTGTCTGATTTGGTATTAGGGTCATGTTGGCCTCAAAAAAAAAGAGTTAGGAAGTATTCCTGCCTCTCTAGTTTTTTGGAAGGATTTAGGAAGGATAGATATTCAGTCTTCTTTGAATGTTTGTGGAATTCATCTGTGAAGGCATCTGGTCCTAGACTTTTGCTTTTGGGGAGTGA
Source organism: Giraffa tippelskirchi (assembly GCF_054371585.1). NCBI lineage: Eukaryota > Metazoa > Chordata > Mammalia > Artiodactyla > Giraffidae > Giraffa > Giraffa tippelskirchi. The sequence goes on along the minus strand of NC_137276.1, from coordinate 123,010,765 downwards.
TTTGATTACTGTTTCAATTTCCTTACTAGTCATCAATCTATTAAGGCTTTCTTTCCCTTTATGATTCAGTCTGGAAAGGTTGCATGATTCTAAGAACTTACCTATTTCTTTTAGGTTGTTTAATTTGTTGGCATGTAACTACTCATAGTATTCTCTTATAATTCTTTGTATTTTGGTGGTATCCATTGTAATCTCTCCTCTTTCATTTCTGATTTTATTTATCTGAGCCTTCTTTTTTTTCTTAGTGAGTCTAGTTTAGGGTTTGTCAATTTTGTTTCTCATTTCAAAGAACTAGCACTTAGTTTCATTGATCTTTTCTGTTGCCTTTTAAGTCTCTATTTGAATTTATTTCTGCTCTGATCTTTATTATTTCTTTTCCTCTGCTTCCTCTGAGCTTTGTTTGTTCTTCTTTTTCTAGTTTCTTTACATGTAAGTTAGATTATTGCTTAAGGTTTTTCTTGTTTCTTGAAGTAGGCCTGTATTGCTATAAAATTCTCTATTAGTAGTACTTTTGCTGCATCCTGAATTTTGGTATGTCGCATCTTCCTTTTCATTTGTCTTCACGTTTTTTAAATTTCTTCTTTGACTTCTTCATTGACACAATAGTTGTTCAGGAGCATGTTGTTTGGTCACCACATATTTGTGATTTTTCCAGTTTTCTTGTAGTTGATTTCTAGTTTGTACCATTGTAATTGGAAAAATGCTTGCTATGATTTTAATCTTAAATTTGTTGAATGTTGTTTTGTGTCTCCACATATACTCCATCCTTGAGAATGTTCCATGTGCACTTGAGGAATGTGTATTTTGCATTTGGATGCAATGCTCTGTACAAATCTAAGTTCATCTGGTATATGTTTCATTTAAGGCCACTGTTTCCTTGTTTACTTTCTGTCTGGATGATCTATCCATTGATGTAAGTGAAGTATTAAAGTCCCCTACTATTACTGTGTTGCTTTCAATCTCTCACTTTAAATCTGTTAATGTTTTATACATGTTAGTTCCTCTGTTACATGCTCATATATTAATATTATAACTATGCCTTCTTGATAGATTGCCCCCTTTATTATGATATAAGTTCATCTTTGTCTCTTGTTACCTTGTTTGGCTTAAACTATGTTTTGTCTGATGTGGGTATGGCTGCACCCACTTTTTTTTACTACCATTTGCCTGAATTATCATCCTGCATCCTTTCATTTTGAACCTATGTTTGTCTTTAGAGGTGAGATGAATCTCCTGGAGGCAGTATATATTTGGAGTTTGTTTTTTTAATCCATATAACCAATCTATGTCTTTTGATTGGTGATTCAATACATTTACATTAAGAGTGATTGTATAAATACGATTTTATAGTGATATTTTATCTTTTGTTTTCTAGTTGCTCTTTATCTCCTTGATTTCTTTATCCTTATATTTCATTCTGCCATTTTAGTTTGGTGGTTTTCCATAATGTCACCAAAGACTTTGACTGTGTGCTGCTGCTGCTAAGTCGCTTCAGTCGTGTCCGACTCTGTGCGACCCCATAGACGGCAGCCCACCAGGCTCCGCCGTCCCTGGGATTCTCCGGGCAAGAATATTGGAGTGTAGATCACAACAAACTGTGGAAAATTCTTCAAGAGATGGGAATACCAGAGCACCTTACCTGCCTCCTGAGAAATCTGCATGCAGATCAAGAAGCAATAGTTAGAACCAGACGTGGAACAGCAGACTGGTTCCAAATAGGAAAAGGAGTACGTCAAGGCTATATATTGTCACCCAGCTTATTTAACTTCTATGCAGAGTACATCATGAGAAATGCTGGGCTGGATGAAGCACAAGCTGGAATCAAGATTGCCAGGAGAAATATCAATAACTTCAAATATGCAGATGATACCACCTTTATGGCAGAAAATGAAGAAGAACTAAAGAGCCCCTGATGAAAGTGAAAGAGGAGAGTGAAAAAGTTGGCTTAAAACTCAGCATTCAAAAAACTAAGATCTTGGTATCTGGTCCCATCATTTCATGGCAAATAGATGGGGAAACAATGGAAACAGTGAGAGACTTTATTTTTCTGGGCTCCAAAATCACTGCAGATGGTAACTTTAGCCATGAAATCAAAAGACGCTTGCTCCTTGGAAGAAAAGCTGTGATCAACCTAGACAGCATATTAAAAAGCAGAGACATTACTTTGCTGACAAAGGTCTGTCTAGTCAAAGCTATGGTTTTTCCAGTAGTCACATATGGATGTGAGAGTTGGACTGTAAAGAAAGCTGAGCACCTCAGAATTGATGCTTTTGAACTGTGGTGTTGGAGAAGACTCTTGAGAGTCCCTTGGACTGCAAGGAGATCAAACCAGTCAATCCTAAAGGAAATCAGTCCAGAATATTTATTGGAAGGACTGATGCTGAAGTTGAAAAAAGTATTGGACTACTTTGGCTACCTGATGCGAAGAACCGAGTCATTGAAAAAGACCCTGATGCTGGGAAAGATTGAAGGTGGGAGGAGAAGGGGACGACAGAGGATGAGATGGTTGGATGACATCACCGACTCGATGAGTTTGAGCAAGGTCCAGGAGTTGGTGATGGACAGGGAAGCCTGGCATGCTGCAGTCCATGGGGTTGCAAAGAGTCAGACCCCACTGAGTGGCTGAACTGAACATGTTTTTCTCAGTTTCTCTTTAATGTTTTGTGTCTTGGCTCTTGATTTTTTTGTGTATGTGTGGTTGCTATGAGTTTTGCATAAGATGTTTCATAGGTTAAAATAGTCCTTTTTCTGATGATAGTATCCTATCTTCATTGGCCTACATGGGTTTTGTCCTTTTCCTTTTTTTTATTTTGGTCTCAAATTATTATTTTTTTTATGTTGTGAGTTTGTTAGCAAATTGAAGTAGCTATAGTTATTTTTATTGCTGTTTTCCCATTAATAATCAAGGTAGAATTAAGTGTTAAACAGTCTATTTGGATAAAGAGTGGCGGTTTTCTTAGTTTTTCTGTTTATCACCATACTAAAAGTTTCATGTACTTTTTCCTTTTGTTTCAGATAGAAGAGCTCTCAGAAGTTATTGTATGGAGAGTTGAGTGGTGATAAACTCCCTCAGCCTTAGTTTATCTGGAAAAGCCTTTATTTCTCTCTCATATCTAAATGATAGCTTTGCTCGATATAATATTTTTGGCTGATAGTTTTTTTATCTTTCAGTATTTTTGAATGTGATTCCATTCTCTCCTAATCTGTACAGTTTCTATGAAGAAATCAGTTGATAATGAGATGAAGGTTCCTTTGTATGTACCTGTCTTTTTTACCCCTTGGCTGCCCTTAAGATTCTTTATTGTTGATAGTTTTAATATAATGTGTCTTGGAGAACGTATTTTTTTTGTTGAGATAATCAGGTGTTCTCTTAGCTTTGTAAATTTACATATCCAGTTCCTTACCAGATTTGGGAAGCTCTCACATATTATTAAAGTGAAAGTGAAAGTTGCTCTGTCCTGTCCGACTCTTTGCGAACCCATGGACTATACAGGCCATGAAATTCTCTAGGCCGGAAACCTGGAGTGGGTAGCCTTTCCCTTCCTCAGGGGATCTTCCCAACCCAGGGATCAAACCCAAGTCTCCCACATTGCAGGCAGATTCTTTACCAGCTGAGCCACAAGGGAAGGCTCAGAATCTGCCTGCAATACAGGAAATCCGGGTTTGATCCCTGGGTCAGGAAGATCCCCTGGAGAAGGAAATGGCAATCCACTCCAGTATTCTTGCCCCAATCCCATGGACTGCGGAGCTGGCAGGCTGTAGTCCTTGGGGTCACAAAGAGTTGGACAAAACTAAGTGACTAACACACAAACACAGCTATTAGTTCTCTAAATAAACTCTCTGTTCCCATCTCCTACTATTTTTCTCTGGAATACTCATTATACGTAAGCTGCCTTTCCTAATGAGGTTTTTGTATAATTTCTTTATTTTTAAACACCTTTCTTATTCTGTAAAGAGTTTTAAATTATTTCTAACAATATAGCTTGTTGACAACTAGAGGTATTCCTTTTGTTTTTCAGTAGGTGGTGCTATAGCACAAGTTTTGGGTTTCTTTACCTGCGCTGCCTCTGGCTATATTTGAGAATATACAGTTTGCACTCTCCACCAACTCGGCCTCTGCGGTGCATGTTGCTACTGCCCTCATTGTAGCCGCACATGCCTCTGGGGTTGCTGGTGGCTTGTTGCTGCTGATGTTCCTCATCTTGCTGCTGTTGCAAGCAGGGGCACCGGGATGGTGGGTGCCTCTGCTCCGTGGGGCTGTTGGGTTTGTGGGTATTATTGCTGTGGGCCCAGGGGCCAGAGTCAGGGGTGCTGCGATGGCTGGAGGGACCTGAGTCACAGATTCTGCTGCTGCTGCCGCCCAGTTCCCTGTGGCCACTGTAGCTGGGAGGCCGGCATTGTGTGCTACACTTCCTCTGCTGCGAGGAGCTGTAGGCTAAGCCACCAAGACCAGGGCCTCCATCTCAGGCACTGCTTCCACCATCCCCCACCTCCTCTCTGTGTTCCAGTTGTCCACCTTCAGCTGCACAGGGGTGTGAATCTCTCTGGCATCTGGATGTGTTGGGCAGGGAAATCTTTGCTGAATTATGGATATTTTACTAGTTGCAGATTGAAGGGGAGAGACACAAAGGGAGAATCTCAGGCTACCACAATGCCAATATCACCCACAGTCATGTCCTTCAGCCAAGACAGATGAAATGCTGGGAACTGAGAGAAGCAGCGACTGATTCAGACTGCTGAAGCAATGACAGTGATCCATGACAATGAAAACTATTTCTGAAGCCTAGGGACTGGCAAATGTAGTTGGGGAAAAAGTGCAGTTCCATAAATAAATAAATAAAATTTTATTCCGAAGTCTGAAGAGGCAACTTTTGATTGTGAGCAAGATCAAAAGTAGTTACCAAAAGCACAATTTATTAGCACTTAGAAATGGAACTAGGCCATCTAAATATAAATGGCATACTGAAGACAGATGTTTATTTCCATTTATTTCTTAAGACTCAAAAATCACAATAAAGAATTTTAAAATGCATAAATCTGAATTTGTATTACAGTTGATGCAAGGGACCCATATTTTTTGAAGCTAAAAATGTAATACACACATAGTTACTGATCTAGAAGTCTATAGAAAGTGAAAGCTAAGTTTGTGATAGAATAAAGCAGAAAAGTCAAGGAAAGGCTTGGAAAGGGGGACAGGGGTAAGGATAGCCACAGTGCTTGAAAGGGAGAATAGTAAGTACAATTAATGAGGGACTCCTTTCACCTCCCTAAATCATATAATTTGACATATGACAATCTACCAACCTAACCTCTACTACACGTGAGACGAGTATTCCTACTTGGAGAAAACTATGTATTCTTTAAAGAGAAGGACTTACTCATAATGACAATTAGAGGTCTCAAAATAAAGCAGGTGGCTTGCTGGCCTGTCACCTAGTAGAACAGCCTGCCAGCTGACAAGGTGCTTCACCTCCAACTCAAATAGAGATTTCCCAAATAGCTTTTTCAGTGTCTGTCTCTTTTGCCAAACCAAGCTACCATATGTTGTCCTTTCTATATTCACTTCCCTTACCTCCTTGTCTGTTTAATGGACCCATATTTTTCCTTCAGGACTCAGCTTAAATGCCAGCTCTTTTGTGGTTTCTCAGAGAATAAGCACATCCTCCCCATGTCTGTCATGCCACGTTATGCATTAGGACACCTTATTGCCTTCATAACTTGGATCTAGGTATGTCTCTTCCTCATATGGCTGTGGATCTTTCAAAGATAAGGCCTATATTCTTTTCAGGTCTGTCTTCTCAACCTCTATCCAGGTGCGTGGAACAAAGAAGGATTGCATCTTAAACTGTTTTTAATGTCAGTTAGATACAGTGAGAATTTATACTAGCTAACTTAAAAGAATTTTCTTTGAAACCTGAGCCACTATGACCATAAAATAAAAATTTAATTTCCTGAGAAATTAATGGAATGTGACCATTATATAATTATATAATTGAAGAAGTGAGAACCCTTTGGGAACAGAACTGGTATATTAATGTGCAATATAAAAAGTGTGTGTTAGTCGCTCAGTCACATCCAACTCCGGAGAAGGCAATGGCAACCCACTCCAGTACTCTTGCCTGGAAAATCCAATGGACAGAGGAGCCTGGTAGGCTGCAGGCCATGGGGTCGTGAAGAGTCGGACACGACTGAGTGACTTCACTTTCACTTTTCACTTTCATGCATTGGAGAAGGAAATGGCAACCCACTCCAGTGTTCTTGCCTGGAGAATCCTAGGGACGGTGGAGCCTGGTGGGCTGCCGTCTATGGGGTCGCACAGAGTCGGACACGGCTGAAGCAACTTAGCAGCAGCAGCAGCATATCCAACTCTTTTGTGACCCCATGGACTATAGCTTGTCAGGCTCCTCTGTCCATGGAATTTTCCAGGCAAGAATACTGGAGTGGATTGCCATTCCCTTCTCCAGGGGAGTCTTCCTGACCCAGGGCTTGAACCCGGTTCTTCTGCATTGCAGGCTGATTTTTGACCATCTGAGCCTCCAGCCAAAGGTATAAAAAGTATTGAATAAAATTCAATCGTTTCCTGAGAATACTTATTTTTTATTCTCTATTCATATATATTTTTTCACGAGTCCACATTTAGAGACCATGCAATTTTGTCTGTGTATATGAGATATATATATATAAAACTCTTGGTCTTCTATAAACCAGGCAGTGACATGTATTCCCTGGCTAGCCATTTCTTGGTTTGGAGTTAGGACTTGGAGAATAGTCTTAGGAACCATTTTCTATTGGGAAACTTTTCTGACTAACTTTGGAGAACTCTTGGGATTTACTAGCTATGTTTCTAAAGCTTGATCTTTAACAAACAGAGGTTTCAAGGAATTATTGGAATGGAATTAATGCTATTTTTCTTATGATTGGTAAGGCTACACAACATTCCTTCCTAACTTACATAACCCCATTGATCTGTCTCCATAATTATGCTTATTTGAGGGATAATTCAATTCCATAAAATTATACAGACATATTAGAAAAATATATATAAATATGTAATACTGATGTTGAAGCTGAAACTCCAATACTTTGGCCACCTCATGCAAAGAGTTGACTCATTGGAAAAGACCCTAATGCTGGGAAGGACTGGGGGCAGGAGGAGAAGGGGACAACAGAGGATGAGATGGTTGGATGGCATCACTGACTCGATGGACATGGGTTTAGGGAGACTCCAGGAGTTGGTGATGGACAGGGAGGCCTGGCGTGCTGCAATTCATGGGGTCGCAAAGAGTCGGACATGACTGAGTGACTGAACTGAACTGAACGCATGTAAATGCACTTTATTTCATATAACTGAAAACTTCATGAGGCCAGGAATCATGAATGTTGTGTTACTCACTGTTTCTCTAACATTTAATATAATGCAGAGAAATACAGAATAGATGCTTAGTAAATATTTGCTACGTAAGTAAAACACACAAGGAAGCATTTCATTACCTCCTTAGATAGAATTTTTATAATGCTCTTCTAAATTTTGAACCAGTTCAATAGTTTTGATTATTAATTTAACACAACATTGTTAAGCAACTATATGCCAATTAAAAACTAAATAAAAAAATTTTTTAAAGTTCCGTAATCAGAACCATGTGGTATTGGTGAAAGAATAGACAAATCGATCAATGGAACATAAGAGAGAATCTAGAAATAGACTGACATATATCAAGTCAGCTGATCTCTGGCAAAGGAGCAAAGGCAATAAGTAAAAACAGTCTTTTCTGTTGATGCTAGGACTGGACATGCACACACAAAAAAGAATCTGGACACGGACCTTATACCCTTCACAAAAATTAAATTCAAAGTGGAGCACAGCCTAAATGTAAAATGCAAAACTATAAAACTTCTAGAACATAATATAGGAGAAAACCTAGATGACCTTGAGTGTGGTGGTAAGTAAGATATAACATGAAACGTAGGATCCATGAAAGAAAAGAATGATATACTGGACTTCATTAAAATTATAAATTTCTACTCTGTGGAACAAAAAAGACCAAGAGAATGAAAAGACAAGCCCCAGACTCAGAAAAAAATATTTTCAAAGGATGCATTAGATAAAGGAATGTTACCTGACATACATGAAGAGCTCTTAAAACTCAACACCAAAAAAAAACTCAACACCAAGAAAATAACCTGATTTAAAAATGGGCCAAAGACCTTAACAGACACCTTACCAAAGAAGATGACAAATAAATACATAAAAAAATGCCCCACACCACATGTTATCAGGGAAATATACAAATTAAAATGGTGAGATATGCTATATACCTATGAGGAAGGCCAAAAACCCAGAATACTAACAACACTAAATTTTGGCAAGGATATGGAACAGCAAGAACTCTCATTCATTGCTGGTAGGAATGCAAAATATTACAGCCACTTTGGAAGACAGTTCAGCAATTTCTTAACTAAAACATCCTCTTACCATGTAATCCAGCAATTGGGCTTCCTTATATTTACCCAAGAGTGTTGGAAATTTATATACACACAAAAATCCACACATGCCAGGGGTTAAGAAAGAAGAAGATGAATAGGAGGATGAACTTTTCGGGCAGTGAGAATTCTCTGTATAATACTATAAAAGTGAAAACATGTCATTATATGTTTGTACAGACCCTTGGAATGTACACCACCAAGAATGAATGAGCCCTAATGTGAGTAAAACACATTCTCTTTCTGCAGGCCTATTTTTGAACATTCTATTTGTTTAATTTGTCTCACTATTTATTCAGGTATGATTGCTGTACTATTTACTGAGGCCATATAAGATGTTTTAATTGGCTGACGTGGTAAAGCTATTTCTCCTGCATTACTTTTCTTTTTTCAGAGAAATTCTTAGGGCTTAGTTTTTGTATGTGTGTGTGTGTTTTGTTTTTACAGCTGCCTAGAAGTTCATTGTATGGATACACTTTTATTGATCTAATCCTATTTACACACACTTGCTTATACTTTTTTGATTTTACAATTAACACTGCATAACTGCATAGATATTCAAGTATTTCCAAACAATGAGTTTAATTTATTAAACAAACAAATGAAATAAATATTTATTTTTCCAGGACTTTAACATCACCTTGAGTAGTTAAAATTTTTGGTGTTTTATTGGGATTGGATTTCACTAAGTTTATGAATTAACTTATAGAGAATTGATATTGATTGCATGTATTGATTATACTTACATTTATGATGTTGATTCTTATTATCAAAGAACAGGGTATGCCTTTCCATTTTTTTGAGTCACTTTTGTATATATCCTTCATAAGTATTGTAAAGTTTCCTTCTTATGATACACACATTTCTTATCAAGTTTATCCCTAAGCATTTTGTTATTTTTGTTGTTATTTAAGTGGAGTCTTTTCTTTCATTATATCTTCTAAGTGGCAGTTGGTTAGGATGTTGAAAAACAAAATTCAACTGAGTAAATCTGAAGATCTAATTGATTTTACTCAATGATTCATCAATCAGGCAGCATCCCATCTAACAAGTAGAAAGGAACTCCGAAGAGCATAGAAAAAGAAAGGTTTTTATAGACAGAAGCAGGCAGGGACATGGGAAAAAGTGAACTATCTCATCTTTCTTTGAAAAGTGGACGGTATCTATCAGGCAGAATACTTTACTACTGTTGACCAGAGAATTCTAGATTGGCTGATTAAGATTATATTCCTAGGGGAGACTGAAACTGCAATTAGGTAAGATACTAAATTTCAGTTTAGTATGGGCTTAGCACAAGTCACTCCATTTTGAGTCTGTTATCTCTCTTTTTTTAAACATTTTTAAGCATTTTAAAATATATAAAATGCTACTGAATTTCATATTTATGTACTATTCTTCCTTATGAATTTCTTTTATGTTTGTGGGATGTTTTCTAATCAATTCTCTTGGGATTTCTAAGAGTTCAGTCATAGTTCCCTCTTCTCTTTAATGTTTATATCTCTAACTTCTTTCCTTTGTCTAATTGCATTATGTGGTACTTTCAGGACAATCATGGTGATTGGGGATGTACCTGACTTGAGTGAAAATAGACTTATTTTATCTGTTCATATTTATTCATATCTATTTATATTATTCTATTCATATTCCATAATCCATTTTCATTAGTAATGGATGTGAACTTATATAAAAAAATGTCCTTTAAATGAGTATGGAGATATTCATATGATTTTGTCCTTAAATGTAATAATATGGAGAATTATGTTAATAAATTTCTTAATGTTAAAACATTCTTGCATTTCTGTGATAAATTTCTTTTGGACATAATATTTATTGTTCTTGTTTTTTACTGAGCTGATGGATTCCAGTTTGTAAAATTTTATTTAAATTTTTTTTTGTTTTACTCATTTGTGGACTGAAGTTGTGGTTCCGTTCTTTTCTCCCTTTGTTCCTTTCTCTTCTCCTTCCTTCTTTCTTTTCTTTCCTTTTAAAACCTTTTCTAGTTTTGAGTTCAGTCTTGCTTTCTCAAATATAATTGGAAATTTTTCCTCTTTTTCTATGCAACAGCATGGATTTATCTGTTATTTGGAATTTTGGTGAAATTATTTGTGTCTTGTGTTTTTTCAGGAAGAGTCAGTTGCTTAACTTTATTTCTTTTATGGAAATTTTTTCGATTTTATATATGTGTGTGTGTGTGTGTGTGTGTGTGTGTGTGTGTGTGTGTGTGTGTGTGTGTGTGTGTGTGTGTGTGTGTGTGTATGTATTCTGGAATCAGTTTTATAATTTTTTTCTTAGAAAATTATCTGTTTAACCCAAATTTGTGAACTTTATTTCCATGGATTGGACCAAATTTCTTTCTTATGGTTTTTAAATTTCCTCTGTTTAACTGGTTATTTATTGGCAGAATATTTTTTTTTCTCGTTTTTCCTATGTTAGGTTAGCTAATAATTTATATGTCTTGTTATTTTTATCCTTTGTTCAGAGATACAATTTTGTGATTTACTTATTAATTTTATAACTGTATTTATCTTTTGAAAAAAATTCTTCCTTTTATTTTACTTATTCTTTTTTCAAATTCTTGAATTACATGCTGCTTGTTTTATTCCTTCTTATTTATTGGGGGGTGTGTGTGTATGTACATACACTCATATCTTTATACTAGTTTTTTATGTCAATGATATGCTTCTATAATTTTCTTCTCAACTCTGCTTCAGTATATCATTAGTTTAGATATGCAGTGTTTTTATTACAATTTCTTTTATTTAAAAAAATTAATTAATTTTTAAGTGTTTTTTTTTTGATGTGGACAATATTTCAAGTCTTTATTGAATTTCTTACAATATTGTTTCTGTTTTGTATTTCAGTTTTTTTTTGGCCATGAGGCACATGTAGGATCTTAGCTCCCTAATCAGGGATCACACCTGCACTTCGTTCATTAGAAGGTGAATTATTAACCACTGGACCACCAAGCAAGTTCCCTATAATTTCTTTTAGACCATCTTTAGTTTTGTTTTTTATTTCTTTTTACCTAGAATTATTTTAAAAAGACATTGTAATGTTACTGTTTTTAAAAAAATTTTGTGTAATGAGTTCAGAAAGTGTTACCTGTATCCTGGATCATTTTTACTTTCTGAAATTTATAGATTTTTTTTGAAGCGAGTTTGTAACCAGTGTCCCTGAAAGTTTCATGAGCACTTCAAAGGAAGATACATTCTCTATTTTTTGCAGAGTTCAAATATAATATTTATATATGCTTTATTAATTATGTTATTTAGATCATCTTGATTTTGCTTGGCCTTGACCTGCAATGGCTTGAAGCAGGGTTTGGGTTCCCAGCCAGAGATTGGGCTGGGTCATGGTGGTGAAAGCACCAGGTCCTAGCCATGAGACCAGTGGTCAGTGACAAGGGCCCTGACCTTCGGCTTTACAGAAAAGAAATTTCCACAAAGACAGAAAGTAGTGATGCAAGTTAAGTGTTTATTAGTAGAAAAAGGAGTACTGTACATGTGGATAGGTACATGGTCAGACTCAGGGGGAAGGTCCCTGAGTCTCACCCTTGTGGCAGTTTGAATTACTTTTATGGGATTTTTCTTCTGGGTTTCTGTTGGCCGATCATTTTGATTTGCCTGGTTCACAGTCCATATTTGATATATCTTAGGATCCTACCAGATGTGTGCATGCATCTCTTAGACAAGATGGATTTTACTGAAAAGACGTTTGGTAGAACATACCTTAACAATCTGTGTACTTGTTTTTGTTTGTTCATTTGTTCTGTTATGTTCTGAGTGAGTAAAAACTTAATTCTCATAGTAATATTTATTTCTGTGTCTCTTTGCATCCACTATTAGTTTTTCTATATATATTGATGCAATGTTATTTGGTTCATATTGATTTTTAACTATTTTGAAAATAACATATTTATAGGAAAGCATTATTAATCACATGTATATTGTTTGATGAATTATTTCAAAATGAACGTTCTTGAGTCACTACCACCAAAATAAATATTTAGAATATTTCCAAACAAGATCGTTTAGCCAAATTTTTTAAAAAATTGAAGTTTAGTAACTTTACTGAGTAGGATGTGTTTCAGTGGTGACTATGTAGGAGATCAGACTATGCCACCCCAAAAATATGACTCTAGGAAACCAGAATATGCCTCTGGCATAAGGATAATTTTGAGCTGATTATTTTTTAAAAAGACCAGACACAAGAGAAGCTCTGAAAACATAGTAGGCTACCATTTTTGTAAGGGAAATTTACATTTATAAATTTATATTCTTCGTTTGTTAAGAGTGTCTTTCTCAGTACCAGGAAGAGAAGGATGACTTTAAATCACAAGAGACTCTTGTCAGTGGAGAAGGCAAGGACTTAAATCTGCATAGGAAACATTTTTCTTGTTTCCCATACTTTTCCTGGTCACCTTCCCTTAACTGGCCTCCCCCACACCCTCTTTCTTTGTCTATGCTGAGATGGTACTTTAGCCCCAATTCTAAGTTACCTCTTTGAGTTACTCATTCCCTGGGTTTTTCCTGTATGTATACAGATGCTAATACCCTTCTCTTTGATTTTTTTCTTGTTAATTTGTCTTTTGTTACAGGCCCCCAGCCTAGACTTTAGAAGGATAGAGGGAAAAGGATTTCATCCTCCCCTTCAACCATTTTGGCTCAGTATTCTCACTCTTACAGTCTCACATTGGGAAACTTGACTTAAAGTATATCTTTTAATTTGGCTCTGTTTTATTATTTTGTTCTTCTACTTTGAGAAATATGTTCACGTGAATGTTGGATTGCTTGCTGTCTTCTGTCTCCCATTATTTTCTTTCTAATTCCTTTTAGCTCTCTATTTCCATTTTATTCTGGTCACTTTTTTCCATTTCTACCTTTTTGTTCCTTGCTTTGTTTTCTGTATATTTTTCAATTTTTTGCTTTCCTTCTGATTTTGGCTTCGTTTCAGTTAAAATTTTTTCTTCTGTTTCTTTTCTTAAATCTGTCAGATTATATTTATAGTCTTCTTGTAGTTCTTTTATATTTTTGCCTAAGGCTTTTTCCCATTAAGGAATTAATTTCTAATACAATTATTGGTGAAATATATGATCATAATTTTCATCTGCTTTTTTGTTATTGTTTTTGGTAAATGCTTTCTTCGTTACCAAATGTTGCTGCCATTTCCATCCTCTCTGCCTTAGATTATTTTGTCAGTTTTTTTGTTTGTTTCTTTTTATTCACCCATCACTGAATTAATTGGGTTGTCTTGGTCTGTTCAGGCTGCTGTAACAAAAATATGGCTTGTAAACTAAAGATATGTATTTCTGGAGGCTGGCAAGGCTAAGACCAAGGTGCTGGCAGATATCTGGTGAGAACTGCTTCATAGACAGCTCTTTTTGTTATAACCTCCCATGGCAGAAAGTATGAGGGAACTCTGTGGAGTTTCTTTCAAGTGAGAGTATTTGTTCCGTTCATGAAGGCTCTGCCCTCATGACCTAAGGTCCCAAAGGCTTCACCTCCTATTACCACCACTTTTGGGGGTAGGATTTCTACATATGCATTGTGAAGGTGAAACTGTGTACCTCCGATTGAGCCTTGAACCCACACAGGCAAGACTTGAACCCAGCCAAAACTGATTTTGGTGAGGCAGCAGTGAGTAGTTTCATGAAGCGAGAACTTAATTCCTTGCCCAGGAATTGAACCTGGGTAGTCTGGATGAAAACCAAAAGTCCTAGTCACCAAACCAGCAAAAGCTAGAGGCTAGAAGGTGTTTTTCCCTGGATCTTTGCTCCCAGTGAAAAATATATTTATCCCAGAGGCAGAAATTGTAAATGCAGGTGCAAAGTTTTTTACTAGAGATATAGCACAACAACAAGTCCGAGAGCACACAGAGAAATGGTTATTTTAAGGTCAGATGGAAGCAAGGCAGAGATGCACACCCAGAGAGAAAGGGTGTGGGTGTCCAGCCTAATGAGGAAGAGCGCAGTAAAAAGACTGTCACATCATTTATATAAGTCAGTTCTTCTGGGACTTTGTCTTCCTACAAGCCAATTATCTGGTTTCTTTCCCCACACCTGACCTTCCCTGGGACCCTCCCCTGGGGCGCGCACGCCACCCCTCACCAAAGATGGATCTTGAAGTAAAGGCTTCTGGGAGGAGCAAGACTCATTATGGCCTGGCATTATCCCTTGACCCACAAAGAGCCCTTATGTGCATGTGTAGTGTCTCCCTTGTCCCAAAAGAGGGAGGAGCTGAGATCTCTTAATCTTTTACTCAAACAGGATTTTGCCCCTCTTTGTCCTTGCCATGACTGTTACCTTAAGGTGTTTACAAGAGACAGGCACTGACTATTTACCCTGTTTCTGTTATTACTTCCATTTCAGAGGGCAAACTTCAGGATGATTGTAAATGCCTCAACTGGAGCCCACCTGTCTCTTGGCTCAGGAAATGCAAACAGAAGGCTAGTTGTAAATGTCTAATGTGAAGCCCATCTATCTCCTACATTAAGACCCAGATTGGAACTTGCATCCATGGTCTTTTAAGTGAGATCACACACCTAGTTTCAGGACTTAGTGAAGCTGAGGTTCTTAATGTCTTGTCATAGAAAGAATTCAGTGAGAGAAAAAGTGACAGGTAAGAAGTGGATTTATTTATAGAGAGAGAGATACTCCACAGACAGAGTGCAGGCCATCTCAGACAGCAAGAGTGACCTTGAAGTATGGCATGGTTAGTTTTTATTGACTGGGTAACTTCATAGGTTAATGATTAGGAAGATTCCAACTATTTTGGGGAAAGGGTAGGGATTTCCAGGATTTGGGCCATGGCCCATTTTTTGGCCTTTGATGGTTGGCCTCGGAACTGCCGTGATGCTGGTGGGTACGTCATTTAGCTTGCTGACATGTTCAGTTCAGTTCAGTTCAGTTCAGTGGCTCAGTCGTGTCCGACTCTTTGCGACCCCATGAATTGCAGCACGCCAGGCCTCTCTGTCCATCACCAACTCCCGGAGTCTACCCAAACCCATATCCATCGAGTCAGTGATGCCATCTAACCATCTCATCCTCTGTCGTCCCCTTCTTCTCCTGCCCCCAATCCTACCCAGCATTAGGGTCTTTTCTAATGAGTCAACTCTTCGCATGAGGTGGCCAAAGTATTGGAGTTTCAGCTTCAACATCAGTCCTTCCAATGAACACCCAGGATTGATCTTCTTTAGGATGGATTGATTGGATCTCCTTGCAGTCCAGGGGACTCTCAAGAGTCTTCTCCAACACCACAGTTCAAAAGCATCAATTCTGCGGCACTCAGCTTTCTTCACCGTCCAACTCTCACATCCATACATGACCACTGGAAAAACCATAGCCTTGACTAGACGGACTTTTGTTGGCAAAGTAATGTCTCTGCTTTTAAATATGCTATCTAGGTTACAATGAGCATATGCTGAGGCTCAGGGTGTGGTGGAAGTCAACTCATCTGCTATCTTGGACTTATTTGTTTCCAGTCAGTTTCTGTCATGTCCTTGGGCTATGTAATTGTTCTAAAGTTTGTTCCCTGATTCCTTCCCTTCTGTTTCAAAGGGATACATTCAGTCAGTAGCAGGGGTTCTCCGTGGATCTATTGAGTATAGTTTGGGGATGTAGAGAGGAGAATGCATAATGTTCCATGTAACGTGGTTATCAGAGGTTCTGTGATGCGCTATTGCCATGATTTGTGCTAACAACTGAACTTCAGAACTCAGTGCTAGGGCAAGAAATTGTTACAGTTTGCTAAGGACGAAAATGTGAAAATTCATTTGTTAGTCCTTCCTCTGCTTTCTCAGTATGTCTTAAAGTGTGGAAAAACATGTTTGGTGTCTGTGTGATACACACAAAACTGTGTGTGGGTGTAAATGTGGGTATATGTGTATGTGTGTATGCACTCATGCATTTCAGCATGTAGTAGCAGGACAATGCAAAGAACTGTGCCAATTTTGTTGATTAATCCTCTTTACCAATTAGCATGAAGCCAATAAATTACTGATTGGAACTGAAAGACCACAGATGCAAAGGCAATACCAGACAAACATTTATCCACCCCCATAGCAACACTTGAGATGGGCACACTGAGATTTGAAGTATTCAAATGTAGAGTACTCACAAGAGAATAATTACATTTGATTAGATGTGACTAAAGAGATTTAGAGTAGATTTATTGTTTCTGACCTAAGTAGTGATGACTATATTATTTGATTTTAGGACTAGTGGTTCCAACTGAATTTTTTCTCATTAGGTTTCACTAGGAAGCCAAAACAAAGAAAATATTACTCAAAACAAAAGCTTTTAAAATATAATACAAATTTTTGACTAGTACATAACAGAGAATCCAATTTGAGTCAACTAATTTTACCTGAGATTATATTAATTATAAAACGTTGTATGGAGTGGCTTAGGATCACAAATATACAAGTATAGTATCCTTTCTTCTTGACCTCATAACTTGCTAAAACCCATGAAGCATAATCTAAAAATAACTTGGATGAAGGGTGGTTATGGGTGAAGGAGAAATTAATCCTGACAAGGGAATCAGAGAAGACTAGTGTTGTGAAATGTGGGAGGGGAAGGTAGGATTTGCAGAGTAGACTTAGAAAGGGAAAGATCTTAAGTGATCCTTGGTTTGGAGTCTGCTAGGGGTCCTGTGAGCACACAGTATGCTCAAAGAGCATGTCTTCAGATGATGACCTGTAGTACAGGGTACGTCTTGATAAGCAGACTAAGAATCTTTGAACTTTCAATGATCATAATGCTTATTAAGGTTATTTTGAAAATGAAGAAACTAAGGGCAAGAGAAATTAATGGATCCCTTTAATATCTCAGAGTTATCAGAGACTGTGCTGGGATTAAAACCATAAACTTCTGTTCAGTGTTTTTGCCAAGACACACATCCCCTCTAGTAAACAGTATCAAAATGAAGAAGTCTTTGAATACTAGGGAAGGAGTATGGAAAGGATCTGGGATGATTAGATGTATAATTAGGATATGTTGGAGAAGAGGTGACAGATAAAAGAATCAGGTAAAATCTGGGTTATCATAAGAAAAGCATACCTCAATTCCATTTTCAGCTCTAACAATGCCCTGGGTAGATGGCATGTTTGCTAGGATGCTTTCTATCCTGGTTTAAGAAACTGTATGGACATGCATGATAATAGAAGTATTTATGTCTGTATTTGCTGTGTGGGACATTGACATGAATAACAGAATCAAGACTGTCCATCTAATATGGTGATTCAGTTTTGCCCTCTTGAGTTACCCTGACCATGTCAAATAGATACAAGGGTTTAGATCTGATAGACAGAGTGACAAATAGATTCAAGGGATTAGATCTGATAGAGTGCCTGAAGAACTATGGACAGAGGTTCGTGACATTGTACAGGAGGCAGTGATCAAGACCATCCCCAAGAAAATCAAAGACAAGAAGGCAAAATGGTTGTCTGAGAAGGCCTTACAAATAGCTGAGAAATGAAGAGAAGCTAAAGGCAAAGCAGAAAAAGAAAGATATAGCCTTCTGAATGCAGAGTTCCAAACAATACAAGGAGAGATAAGACAGCCTTCCTCAGTGATCAATGCAAAGAAATAGAGGAAAACAACAGAATGGGAAAGACTAGAGATCTCTTCAAGAAAATTAGAGATACCAAGGGAACATTTCATGCAAAGATGGGCTCAATAAAGGACAGAAATGGTATGGACCTAACAGAAGCAGAAGATGTTAAGAAGAGGTGGCAAGAATACACAGAAGAACTGTACAAAAAAGATCTTCACGACCCAGATAACCACAATGGTGTGATCACTCACCTAGAGCCAGACATCCTGGAGTGGGAAGTCAAGTGGGCCTTAGGAAGCATCACTAAGAACAAAGCTAGTGGAGGTGATGGAATTCCAGTTGAGCTATTTCAAATCCTAAAAGATGATGCTGTGAAAGTGCTGCACTCAATATGCTGGCAAATTTGGAAAACTCAGCAGTGGTCACAATACTGGACAAGGTCAGTTTTTATTCCAATCCTAAAGAAAGTCAATTTCAAAAAATATTGAAACTATTGCACAATTGCACTCAATCTCACACACTAACAAAGCAATGCTCAAAATACTCCAAGCCAGACTTCAACAGTATGTGAACTGTGAACTTCCAGATGTTCAAGCTGGATTTAGAAAAGGCAGAGGAACTAGAGATCAAAAGGCCAACATCCATTGGATCATTGAAAAAAGCAAGAGAGTTCAAAAAACCCATCTATTTCTGTTTTATTGACTATGCCAAAGCCTTTAACTGTGTGGATCACAACAAACTGGAAAATTCTTCAAGAAATGGAAATACCAGATCTCCTTACCTGCCTCCCGAGAAATCTGTATGCTGGTCAAGAGGCAACAGTTAGAACCGGACATAAAGCGACAGACTGGGAGTTTTCCCAGTTTCCCAATTTCCCTTTCAAATTGGGAAAGGAGTATGTCAAGGCTTCTTTAACTTCTGTGCCGAGTACATCATGTGAAATGCTGGGCTGGATAAAGCACAAGCTGGAATCAAGATTGCTGGGAGAAATATCAATCACCTCAGATATGCAGATGACACAAACCTTATGGCAGAAAGTGAAGAAGAACTAAAGAGCCTCTTGATGAAAGTGAAAGAGGAGAGTGAAAAAGTTGGCTTAAAACTCAACATTCAGAAAACTAAAATCATGGCATCTGGTCCCATCACTTCATGGCAAGTAGATGGGGCAACAATGGAAACAGTGAGAGACTATTGTTTTGGGCTCCAAAATCACTGCAGATGGTGACTGCAGCCATGAAATTAAAAGACACTTGCTCCTTGGAAGAAAGGCTATGACAAACGTAGACAGCATATTAAAGAACAGAGACATTACCTTGCCAACAGAGGTCCATCTAGTCAAAGCTATACTTTTTCCGATAGTCATGTATGGGTGTGAGAGTTGGACCATAAAGAAAGCTAAGTGCTGAAGAATTAATGTTTTTGAACTGTGGTGTTGGAGAAGACTCTTGAGAGTCCCTTGGACTGCAAGGAGATCCAAC
This sequence comes from Giraffa tippelskirchi, assembly GCF_054371585.1. Lineage (NCBI taxonomy): Eukaryota > Metazoa > Chordata > Mammalia > Artiodactyla > Giraffidae > Giraffa > Giraffa tippelskirchi. Next base: position 122,991,252 of record NC_137276.1, on the reverse strand, counting down.
CAGTCCATCCTAAAAGAAATAAGTCTAGAATATTCATTGGAAGGACTGATGCTGAGGCTGATGCTTCAATACTTTGGCCACCTGATGTGAAGAACTGACTTATTGGAAAAGACCCTGATGCTGGGAAAGATTGAAGGCAGGAAGAGAAGGGGGCAACAGAGTATGAGATGGTTGCATGACATCACCGACTCAACGCACAAGAGTTTGAGCAAGCTCTAGGAGTTGGTGATGGACAGGGAAACCTGGCATGCCTCAGTCCATGGGATCGCAGAGTCGGACTGACTATTAGACTGAACTGAACTGAACTGACTATGTCATATATATGGCTTCCATTCTTAGGACATTTGTCCACAGGTCACTCCTTCCATGGCCAACCTTTTGAAAGGAAATAGCAATGTAAAACAAGTGAATTTTATGCAAGCATAAAATCAACACCTATAATTTAATAATCAAACTAAAACTCTTTGCTTTGGGTTTCATTCAATAACAGCATGTAAGTGCAGTCTGCCATGTTTTATCTTTTTTTTTTCTCCCATCAATAGCTGAATATATTTCAAGTTCATCTTTTGTATAAGCAAACAATTCTCAGAAAAAGTAGCTGTCAATCTTACAGCCTGAAGAAAATAAAAAGAGCATATCAATAGCTTCCTGCTGCTTTGTCCTTTATAAATGGTCAGCTTTAGGCCTTGTATGTGGGCTACCTGTTTTCTGCAGCTAAGCAGTTGGCTTCCAGAGGGGGGAAAAACCCCATGAACAATTCACTTTAAAGATCTTGGCATTTACCTCCAGGGACTAGTTAATTAGCTCTTTGGGTTGTCTCATTTGAATTAAAGACAAATTAGAATAAAGAGGAAAAAATACATTCAGTGGCCTTATGTTTCTGATTTTATTATTGCTTTAGACTTGCTTGGTGTGGTTGGCTTGAAGTCAAACAGCCAGAAAGCAGAATGCACAGTTGAGATGATAGAGTGACCGTAAGTATAATTACTTCACAATTGTGTTTTTACATTCACTACTAATTACTGGGCACCAGAATTGTTACAGTTCAAAAGTAATGAAAATAATGCCCATAGTTAGAAGGTTTTTGATGAAATGCATATGTAATTTTCTAATGGTGGGAGATCTGTGGTAATTCCAGCCACAGTGAATTTAGCGGTAATTACAATTACTTTGCATAACAATTGAACCATTACCTTTGAGAACTGATGTAAGCCCATAATCCATTTGATTTTTGTCACACTCATGCTCTAAGTAAAAACTTTTCAAGTGCTGCTAAGAAATATACTGTCACTGAAAGATCAAAATGTTGAGGCTTCAGCGAGTATATAGTTTAGACAATACCTAATCTGAAAGTAAGTGTAATATTTTTACAGTTTGATAAGCCTGAAAATGTGAACGCCACTTAAGTTATTGATTTCTCAGTAAATTAAATAAAGGAAAACAGAAGGTACTGACTACATTATCTTCATCCAGACCATTTAAGGCATTTGGTATGTAAATTAGATGGTTCCATAGCAGCTGCTTGCTGTAGCAGATCCCTTACTGATAAAGATCTGGAGGGACTTGCCTGGTTGTTCAGTGGTTAAGAATCTGCCTTTCAATGCAACGGAAGTGGAAGATCCTGGAAGATCCCACATGCCATGCCAAGGGACAGCTAAGCCTGTGTGTCACAACTACTGAGCCTGTGCTCTAGGAGCCCAGGAACCACAACTACTGAGCCTACACGGCCTAGAGCCCATGCTCTGCAACAAGAGAAGCCACTGCAAGGAGAAGCCCGCATACTGCATCTAGAGCGTGGCCTCTGCTCGCCACAACTAGAGAAAGCCCGTGCACAGCAATGAATACCCAGTGCAGCCAAAAATAGCTAAATAACAACATTTAAAAATAAAAATAAAGAACTGTATATATGTAAAAGAAAAGATATGGAAATATGCATAATCATAAATTGAGAGAGTTCAGTACCATCTTTAGCAAGTCAAATACACCTTTCACAAGTACTCATAATTACTAAGACAATCATATACTACTATAAGGGGTTAAGTTCTGAGTAGGAAGAATAATGAAAGCCACATGATTCCCTTTAATTCGCTATTACATCCCCCATTTGTTGGAAATCTCTCTCACCTTGATTGAGTAGTTTAATTTTCCAAGTCTGCATCTCTCTTCATGCAGAAAGAGCTGTGAAATAGTGGACAGCTCAGAGGACGGCTGTTGCAATTGCACTAGAACATGGGCTAAAGGTTCCAGTTTTGGAACCTGGAGGAAATGGCAAGCCACCCCAATATTCTTGCTTGGAGAGTCCCATGGACAGGGGAACCTGGTGGGCTACAGTCTATGGGGTCACAAAGGGTCAGGTATGACTGGAGTGACTTAGCACACAGCACAGTGCAGAAGCAAGTGGTCTCTTGCCACTCTTGATATCAATTGTATGGTTCATAATTTAGTTTTGCTATGGGTTAGGTGGAGAGCATTAGCTTTCTAATCAACCTTTTCACCAAAGCCAGGAAGTTTGATTTTTGCTGTTGTTTTGAGCATGAAAGTAGTTATTTCACTATGTAGGAATTGGCAAACTACATTCAAGGAGTCAGAGCTGGTCTAAATCTGTTTTACATTTAAAGAATTGCAAACAAACAAAGCAACAAAGAATATGCCACCAAAACTATATAGGCTTGCAAACCCTAAAATATTTACTATCTGACTCTTTACAAAGTTTGTTAATCCATGCTCTATGGGCTTATACAGCTTTCTAGTATCCTTGAATGATAAATACTGAATAAGGCATTTTTATTCTTTATTAGTTCAAGTCTCTATTGTAAATTACTTTTCTCTCCTCTGACTTTTCAATATTTGCAACCAGGGTTATAGCCACTCATGCCTCAAGAATGCTATGTTTGTTAAAGAATAAATGCGGCTCAATGAAACATCAAATGTTTTAAGACTTAAGACACTCATCATTGCATCGCATAGTTTGGAGCCTGAGATTTGTATGTATATCTCGTATATCTCTTAGATGCTCAAAATTAGAATCAGTCATTTACTGGAGCAGCAGTTTGACCATGGATAAAAAAACTACATGGTGTTGGAGGGTCTGATTTGTACTCCAGCTTTCTGCTGATATGTGTCACCTTGCCTAGTGTAGCTAAGTTCTCTCAGCTGTGATTTATGCATTAGCCATACAGTCTAATGGCACCTTCCAGAATTGTGTGACTTTTAAACAAGAAATCGTAATTAAAAGCATCTTGCTCAGTTTCTACTGAATAGACTCTCAGCTGTTGTCAGTGGACTCTGAATCTGTCAGAACATTGAATAAACACATTCATAGATTTAACTCCAAGTTGTACCATAAAATAATAATTCCCATAGTGTAATAAACAGTAAGGAGTTCGTTCTTTTTTTCCATTCAGGTTAATCTGTACCATTTTCCTTATGTCCTTTCTATTAGCTATTGTTTTTAGACATGAAAAATTTTATGACTTAGACTTGGTTGTCAGTATTCTGCACTAAGAGAATCTTTACCTCAAAATGTTCCTTACAATGTAAATAAGCCCAGTTATCGGCACACTATTCTCAATTGAGAAACACCTTTATGAAGTCTATATTTAAGGGAACATATCAATGAATGTGCAGATGTATTGGGTGATACAGGGTTATTGAGTATCTCAGGACATTCTATTTCTTCATATACATATTTCTGCACACATATATTTATATATAAATAACTGTGTGTGTGTGTGTATATATATACACACACATATATATATATATACATATTTAATATATATTAACATGACTTTCTTGGGAAGCATGCCCCACAGTATGGTAGCTGTGATGGCTAGTGGCTTCCCAATATCTATTATCTCCCTTTCTCGTTAGTAACAGAATACTTACTTTTACCTTAGCACATCGGTACCTGCCTCTCTTGCAGCTAGATATGGCTATGGGACTAAGTTATCATCAGTGGTATCGTTGCAGAAAATTTGAGTGAGGATTTCCAGGTAATCTCCTGTGAGGGAATGGCTGTATCTTCTCTTTTTCTTCCATCTTGCTGCCTGGAATGAAGATACAGATGGCTGGAGCTCTAGCAGGCATATTGAAGCCTCATGAGGATGAGGCTCATACCAAAGAGAAGGAGTTCAGGGAATTAAAAGGTGCCTGAGTTTCTGATGTTTTGAAAGTTTCCATAATATCTATACTATTTCTTCTAGACTTATTTAGTGTGAGGTGGAAATATCTTGTTTTAGTTACTATTTGTTTTATTTTCTGCCATAGAAAATAGAATACAATTGTATCTAATATAGATATAAACAGATTTCACTTGTTCATGATAAAAGGGAAACATCTTGTTTATTAAAAAATGGATGAGCTTATTGAATCTATACCAAGGATCATGAAAATGTATATTTGCATATTGAAATTGTCATAAAACACATCATCTGTGCGTGCATGCATGCGTTAGTCACTCAGTTGTGTTTGACTCTTGCGATGTCTGGGCTATAGCCTGCCAGGGTCTTCTGTTCATGGAGTTCTTCTGGCAAAAATACTGGAGTACATTGCCATTATCCTCCTCAAGGGTATATTCCTGACCCAGGAATTGAACCTGCATCTCCTGTGTCTCCTGCACTGCAGGCAATTCTTTACCTGCTGAGCCATCAGGGAAGCCCTCAAACACATCGTCAGTCAGTCAATTCAGTTGCTCAGTCGTGTCCGACTCTTTGCGACCCCATGAATCGCAGCATGCCAGGCCTTCCTGTCCATCACCAACTCCTGGAGTTTACCCAGACTCACGTGCATTGAGTCAGTGATGCCATCCAGCCATCTCATCCTCTGTTGTCCCCTTCTCCTCCTGCCCCCAATCCTTCCTAGCATCAGGGTCTTTTCCAATGAGTCAACTCTTGGCACAAGGTGGCCAAAGTATTGGAGTTTCAGCTTCAACATCAGTCCTTCCAGTGAACACCCGGGGCTGATCTCCTTTAGGATGGACTGGTTGGATCTCCTTGCAGTCCAAGGGACTCGTAAGAATCTTCTCCAACACCACAGTTCAAAATCATCAATTCTTCAGCGATCAGCTTTCTTCACAGACCAACTCTCACATCCATACATGACTAATGGAAAAACCATAGCCTTGACTAGATAGACCTTTGTTGACAAAGTAATGTCTCTGCTTTTTAATATGCTATCTAGGTTGGTCATAACTTTCCTTCCAAGGAGTAAGCTTCTTTTAATTTCATGGCTGCAATCACCATCTGCATTGATTTTGGAGCCCAAAAAAATAAAGTCTGACACAGTTTCCACTGTTTCCCCATCTATTTCCCATGAAGTGATGGGACCAGATGCCATGATCTTGGTTTTCTGAATGTTGAGCTTTAAGCCAACTTTTTCACTCTCCTCTTTCACATTCATCAAGAGGCTCTTTAGTTCTTCTTCACTTTCTGCCATAAGGGTGGTGTCATCTGCATATCTGAGGTTATTGATATTTCTCCTGGCAGTCTTGATTCCAGCTTGTGCTTCTTCTAGCCCAGCGTTTCTCATGATGTACTCTGCATGTAAGTTAAATAAGCAGGGTGACAATACACAGCCTTGATGTACTCCTTTTCCTATTTGGAATCAGTCTGTTGTTCCATGTCCAGTTCTAACTGTTGCTTCCTGACCTGCATACAGGTTTCTCAAGAGACAAGTCAGGTGGTCTGGTATTCCCATCTGTTTCAGAATTTTCCACAGTTTATTGTGATCCACACAGTCAAAAGCTTTGGCATAGTCAATAAAGCAGAAATAGATGTTTTTCTGGAACTCTCTTGCTTTTTCGATGGTCCAGCGGATGTTGGCAATTTGATCTCTGGTTCTTCTGCCTTTTCTAAAACCAGCTTGAACATCTGGAAGTTCATGGTTCATGTATTGTTGAAGCCTGGCTTGGAGAATTTTGAGCATTACTTTACTAGTGTGTGAGATGAGTGTAATTGTGCAGTAGTTTGAGCATTCTTTGGCATTGCCTTGCTTTGGGCCTGGGATGAAAACTGACCTTTTCCAGTCCTGTGGCCATGGCTGAGTTTTCTAGATTTTCTGGCATATTGAGTGCAGCACTTTCACAGCATCATCTTTCAGGATTTGAAATAGCTCAACTGGAATTCCATCACCTCCACTAGCTTTGTTCATAGTGTTGCTTCCTAAGACCCACTTGACTTCACATTCCAGGATGTCTGGCTCTAGGTGAGTGATCACACCATTGTGATTATCTGGGTCATTAAGATCTTTTTTGTACAGTTCCTCTGTGTGTTCTTGCCACCTCTTCTTAATATCTTCTGCTTCTCTTAGGTCCATATCATTTCTGTCCTTTATCAGCTCATCTTTGCATGAAATGTTCCCTTGGTATCTCTAATTTTCTTGATGAGATCTCTAGTCTTTCCCATTCTGTTGTTTTCCTCTATTTCTTTGCATTGATCGCTGAGGAAGGCTTTCTTATCTCTCCTTTCTATTCTTTGGAACTCTGCATTCAGATGGGAATATCTTTCCTTTTCTCCTTTGCTTTTTGCTTCTCTTCTTTTCCCAGCTATTTGTAAGGCCTCCTCAGACAACCATTTTGCTTTTCTTTTCCATGGGGATGGTCTTGATCCCTGTATCCTGTACAATGTCATGAACCTCTGTCCATAGTTCATCAGGCACTCTGTCTATCAGATCTAGTCCCTTAAATCTTTCTCACTTCCACTGTATAATCATAAGGGATTTGATTTATGTCATACCTGAATGGACTAGTGGTTTTCCCTACTTTCTTCAATTTAAGTCTGAATTTGGCAATAAGGAGTTCATGATTTGAGCCAGAGTGAGCTTCTGGTCTTGTTTTTGCTGACTGTATAGAGCTTCTCCATTGGCGGAGAGGAGTAACTCCACGTACAAGGTCAGAAGCGCAGCCGAGAGGAGCAACCCCACTTCCAAGGAGCAGCAGCTGCACAGGCACAGGAGGGCCGAGAGGAGCTACTCTACGTTCGAGGTCAGGAGGGGCGACTGTGAGGAGATATCCCTCATCCAAGGTAAGGAGCAGTGGCTGCGCTTTGCTGGAGCAGCCGTGAAGAGATACCCCATGTCCAAGGTAAGAGAAACCCAAGTAAGATGGTAGGTGTTGCGGGAGGGCATCAGAGGGCAGACACACTGAAACCATAATCACAGAAAACTAGCCAATCTGATCACAAGGACCACAGCCTTGTCTAACTCAATGAAACTAAAGCATGCCGTGTGGGGCCACCCAAGACAGATGGGTCATGGTGGAGAGGTCTGACAGAATGTGGTCCACTGGAGAAGGGAATGGAAAACCACTTCAGTATACTTGCCTTGAGAACCCCATGAACAGTATGAAAAGGCAAGATGATAGGATACTGAAAGAGGAACTCCCCAGGTCGGTAGGTTCCCAATATGCTACTGGAGATCAGTGGAGAAATAACTCCAGAAAGAATGAAGGGACGGAGCCAAAGCAAAAACAACACCCAGTTGTGGATGGGACTGGTGATAGAAGCGAGAGGAACTCCCCAGGTCGGTAGGTTCCCAATATGCTACTGGAGATCACTGGAGAAATAACTCCAGAAAGAATGAAGGGATGGAGCCAAAGCAAAAACAACACCCAGTTGTGGATGGGACTGGTGATAGAAGCAAGGTCCAATGTGGTAAAGAGCAATATTGTATAGGAACCTGGAATGTTAGGTCCATGAATCAAGGCAAATTGGAAGTGGCCAAACAGGAGATGGCAAGGGTGAAGATCAACATTCTAGGAATCAGCAAACTAAAATGAACTGGAATGGGTGACTTTACCTCAGATTACCATTATGTCTACTACTGTAGGCAGGAGTCCCTTAGAAGAAATGGAGTAGCCATCATGGTCAACAAAAGAGTCCGAAATGCAGTACTTGAATGCAATCTCAAAAACGACAGAATGATCTCTGTTCTTTTCCAAGGCAAACTATTCAATATCATGGTAATCCAAGCCTATGCCCCAACCAGTAACGCCGAAGAAGCTGAACTTGAACGGTTCTATGAAGACCTACAAGACCTTTTAGAACTAACACCCAAAAAAGATGTCCTTTTCATTATAGGGGACTGGAATGCAAAAGTAGGAAGTCAAGAAACACCTGGCTAATAGAGTTTTGCCAAGAGAATGCACTGGTCATATCAAACACCCTCTTCCAACAACACAAGAGAAGACTCTACACATGGACATCACCAGATGGTCAACACTGAAATCAGATTGATTATATTCTTTGCAGCCAAACACATCATACCTACCACTAAATAAATTATTGTAGGATTTATGTGTGCAAATATATGTATATATACACTACGCACACACACACACATATATTTCACACATATATGTATATGACAAGGCAATATATATATATATATACCTATAATTACACATATATGTGATTACTAGGATACAAAACCTTCTCTAGACTATTATAACAGACAGCTTGAAGTTCCAATATTGCATCTGCTCTTGGGCAGAACTCATTAGCCAGTCAGAGATCTTATATCAATGAAGCAAAAATAAACATCCTCCAGGTACATTTCTTTAGCACAAACCACATTTATTATAGAGAGTAAGGGAACTCAGTTGAAAATATGTGGCTTATATTCTTTTGAAAGAAAAAATATGTTTCCTATTTTATTTGTATCTTGTTCATTTTCAGTAGCACTTGTCAAGTGGTACTAATTAACATCTATCAAAGAATAAAACAGCTATTTAACCATCTCAGAGTGCTAAATGCTAAGTCACCTCAGTCATGTCCGACTCTGTGCGACCCCATAGATGGCAGCCCAGCAGGCTCTGCCGTCCCTGGGATTCTCCAGGCAAGAACACTGGAGTGGGTTGCCATTTCCTTCTCCAATGCATGAAAGTGAAAAGTGAAAGTGAAGTCACTCAGTCATGTCCGACTCTTAGTGACCCCTTGGACTGCAGCCTACCAGGCTCCTCCATCCATGGGATTTTCCAGGCAAGAGTACTGGAGTGGGGTGCCATTGCCTTCTCTGATCTCAGAGTATGTCTTCTATAAGTGATGTAGTATGGTTGTGCCTCTGCAAGTAAAACACCTTCACTGACTGTATCATAATTTTAAATTTTTGTTAACTGTGAATATTCACAAATTGGCTAGGTGGAAAGATGTTTAGACCCATTATGCAAAATAAGAAAAAAAAATGTAGAAAAATGCCCAGCAATTTTTTTATAAGAAATAGTAAATTAAAATCAAAATGCAAATTGTTTATAAACATATTAAAATAACTAATTGCCCTACAATTAATACAAAATATAAACGTTCAGTTCGGTTCACTTCAGTCCCTCAGTCATGTCCGACTCTTTAGGACCCCATGGACTGCAGCACACCAGGCTTCCCTGTCCATCACCAACTCCCAGAGCTTACTCAAACTCATGTCCATTGAGTCAGTGATGCCATCCAACCAACCATCTCATCCTCTGTTGTCCCCTTCTCTTCCTGCCTTCAATCTTTCCCAGCGTCAGGGGCTTTTCAAATGAGTCAGTTCTTCACATCAAGTAGCCGAAGTATTGGAGTGTCAGTTTCAGCATCAGTCCTTCCAATGAATATTCTGGACTGATTTCCTTTAGGATTGACTGGTTGGATTTCCTTGCTGTTCAAGGGACTCTCACCACAGTTCAAAAGCATCAATTCTTCGGCACTCTGCTCTTTTTACAGTCTAACTCTCATATCCATACATGACTACTGGAAAAACCATAGCTTTGACTAGACAGACTTTTGTTGGCAAAGTAATGTCTCTGCTTTTATTAAAAAAAATAAAATACTGTCTAGGTTTTTCATAGCTTTTCTTCCAAGGAGCAAGCGTCTTTTAATTTCATTGCTAAAGTCACCATCTGCAGTGATTTTGGAGCCTCAAAAAATAATGTCTGTCACTGTTTCCATTGTTTCCTCATCTATTTGCCATGAAGCGATGAGACCGGATGCCATGATCTTAGTTTTCTGAATGTTGAGTTTTAAGCCAGCTTTTTCACTCTCCTTTTCCACTTTCATCAAGAGGCTCTTTATTTCTTCTTCACTTTCTGCCATAAGGGTGGTGTTATCTGCATATCTGAGGTGATTGATATTTCTCCCAGCAATGTTGATTCCAGCCTGTGTTTCATCCAGTCCAACATTTCTCATGATGTACTCTCCATATAAGTTAAACAAGCAGGGTGACAATATACAGCCTTTAGGTATTCCTTTCCCTATTTGGAAGCAGCCTATTATTCCATGTCTGGTTCTAACTGTTGCTTCTTGACCCGCATACAGATTTCTCAGGAGGCAGATCAGGTGGTCTAGTATTCCCATCTCTTGAAGAATTTTCCACAGTTTGTTGTGATCCACACAGTCAAAGGCTTTGGCATAGTCAGTATAAACATCAGTCTCATAAAATAGTAAACGACTCTTCTTTAAATATCAGGAAACTGAAGGATAGAAAACTTAAAATCACAGTTAGCCGATATTAGAAAGAGGAAGAGAATACCTGTCTCTCTATTTCCAAACTCGTGCTCCATTGTATATTTGTAAGACTTTTTTAAAAATGATGAATTATTGATGGTGTCATGCTGTTCTTGACTCTTCTGTGTAAGAGATTTAAAATTCAATTCTAGCTTGTACAAAAGCTTTGGAATTAATTGTAAGCACCTGCCAGTTTCTTTGCTCTGTCCTTTAGCAGAAGAGATTTTCACTAAACCTCTGTCATTTGTGTTGTTATCACATGCTTTCCCCGGATTAGGTTCCACTGCTCCCTCTCAGAGCAGATATATTACCCTCCTACTGCCCAAAGGCAGAAAATGATACAGAACTAAAGCGAACTCAGGGAAATAAGAAACGTGAGGTTTTAATAATATAACTGGTTTTGGTATTCCAGACTCTGGTTCATTAATGAAAAACCTTGTAATTCGCTGTTACTATGCTAAAACCTATAAATATTGGAAAAGAGCAAACACTTCTTTGAAATATCAATATTATCAACCAGATAAACTATTTACAAAGTAACCAATGATATTAAACTATGGAAAATGGAAAGAGAGAGAAGTTGCTGAAAAAAAGTAAGTCACAGTGGAACTATTCTGGCCAACTGAGTTTGGGCCAAACTCAGAGAACATCACTAAAGAGGTAATTCTATAAAGAGGAATGATGATCTGGACAACTCCTGGTGTTTGTTTCTACCAGTAAAACCTTGTAGAATAAAGTCACGTGATAGATGGCATCCAGTGAGAGATTGTATCTACAGAGGGGGAGGGACAGAAGCCGAGTTTTCATTCTCTCTTTGCATCATCCACCCATCCTCCTACAAGACGTCATAATCACTTTCAGCCCTGTCTTGACTCTCTTTCATTGTCACTATTTCTGTTTCTAGGCTATCTATTTTCTTTTCTCAATGAGAAATAAAACTATGTTAGCTGCTTTGTTTTCAGATGGCCAATGTTATCAACCATTTGTTTCTATATGCTGAGTGCTTAGGGTGAAGAGGTTGCATAGGTTATTGATTAGTGAAAGATAAAATGAGTGAGTGGTATCTGGAAAATCTGCCAGGATCTACCTCCATGGGGTAGTGAAAAAAAGATAAAACCAAACAAAAGCAAAAGCTGATTAGAGTTCACAAGTAAACTGAAGTCTGGGTGGAAAGAAAACTAAAAGGACTGATCCAAGAGGAAAAGTAATATTACTATTAAGTATATATCATGCACAGATACTTAATTCAGGAAAAAGTGTACCATAGAGCACTCGTACAATCCATGGTTATTAGAATATCTGTATTCATTCACATCAGGATTAGGCAGAAATGATAAGCTGATCGTGAAAGAGGAATTTTGTGTCAGAATTCCAGAGAGGGAATTTGTTAATGCTTTCTGGGAAGATATTGAGGGTTCAGAATGGAAAATGTTTCTTATGGGAGAAAGGGGAGAACTTGGAAAGAAAAAGTTGTATGAGAACTTCACCTTCCTGGTCTACAGAAATTACAATTGCTGGTCTCAGAGTACCAGAGGAAGGAAAATTCAGAGCCAGGAGTACAAGTGTAAGGCTCCAAATGTTTAGGGAATTACTGACCAAAGAGTTTGGAGAGCTGAGAGAATGAGGGTCACAGTACTGAGTGCAGGTCACGAAGAACAAAGCCTTGGCCCCAGCATTCAAACATTGCAGAGCTGAAGGGAGTTTCTGGTTTTCTGTGTCTTTCACATAATTGACACCTGTTGCATTTTCAGTCTACTTTCTTCCAGTCGTGTTCTAATGGGTAGAAGTGGCAACTATCCAGTGTAGCACCTCTTTGGAGATTACTTGGGATCTTCAAGTTCAGTGAAGCACTGGACTTTCCATCACATAACTCAGACTCTTGAGGAATATCAACACAATAGTTACTGTCATCAAGTATGAGGATGTCTTAATTTACAATCTCAGGAGTATAAGAAATACAATATTCTTTCTTTTCTAAAGCTCCAGTTAATTTTATTTCAAGTACCTCTTTTGGCTGACTGGCAAGGGGAGAAAGGAACAAAACTCAGACTATAATCTTAATCTTGCAAGGTGTCCTTCACTCTCATTTACCCACAAATCTGTGATATTTGCAATGCCTAGGTGGATGATTTGCAGCAAGTCCATTCAGCCACTGGTTATTCATGTCCTTAGTTTCTCTGCCCCAGTTGACTTGTGACTCACCCCATCCTTTGTTACCTTGCTTTATCCTTGGTTACCTTGCTTCATCATCGGTTTATTCGCTCACAGAGACCTTCACATCCTCAGTCTCCTGCCATTTCTGTGCCATTCCAGGGGGCACAGGCATCTTTGCCAAGGCTGCTTATGGTCCTACCTGCCTTGCCAATACTCAATCACTTCTCTCTCAAGTCAGGTTATTTTCTGTTGGTATGGCACCAAAGGGCACCATACATGTTTGGCCTGAGGAGCAATGAAACTCATGTCTCACCCCTCCTTTTTCCCACCTCAACTCGGCCATATATTTTTCAGATAACTGCTAATCTTCTTAAAAGTTGTTCTAGAGTAGTAAACAGCATAATTTCCTGAATGGGTTTTGGCTGTGCTCCAGATGTAAGGAAGACATGATGGCAAACTGCTTGAAACGAGAGGGAGGAGAGAGAAACATAGGAAGAAAAACAATAAATTAACATCATGAAATATTATTTAACTTCATATTTTTTTGTATATCAGACAGTCCAATAAGAAGCATGATTTGTGTTTGCCTAAATCATCATCATTACTCAAGCATCACTGGGCTGACAAGCCAATGACTTACTTCCCTTTTAAATGCCAACATTAAAGATGCTTAAGTGGGTGGTTGTTACTGATTGCTATAAACATTGCTTTAAAACTGCTTTGGACTGAAACATATCATGAGATTCAGAAAAGAAAGAAAAAACTTGCTATAGGATTCCTCCAGGATTTATTGTTTCATGCAATGTGGAGGTCTCTGGTAATGATGAATATAAACCATTGATCCACATTACATATTTTAAAATAATCTGTAGCTCCTAAAGAGAATAGATTTGAGGAGAGGGGAAAACAGATAATAACCAGTATATATCATATACAAATATATATATTTAATAAAAAATAAATAAATTTAAAATAAACATGTTTATATTATACATTTATTATTTATTATCTGTCTCTCCCTGCCAGAATATAAGTCCCAAGAGGCAGCTTCATTGTTTTATTCACTGATATATCCTAAGTATCTACAAGAGTGCCAGATAGATATATATGTAATTAATAAATAATTTTAAATGAATGGTATGTCACTAATCAACGATTATGATTAATATACATGTTGAAACCTGAGATATAAGAAGAAAAGATGATTAGCTTTGGGTAAATCAGAGTACCAGAATACCCTGTGACATCAGAAAATAGTCATTTTTATAATTATGGTGAAAATTTTTTGAGTTGAGTCAATTAGTTTCCATATTTTCTAGTCAGATACAGTATAAGTAGAGTTAACAAATTAGCTCAAGATTTGGGATGAATAAATCTGTACCTCCATCTCACAACTACAGACATGTGAAGGGATGAGTATCCTGCATATCTAGATCTTATCTTCAGCTGACAACTCTATGTAAAGAACAGTCATTGGAGAAAGTGCCTGCCAGTGATTCCAGCAATCACAGTGACTAAATCCAAAAGATCTTGTCTTCTCTGAAAGGATAGCACTGCAGGAAACTACTTCACAATAATTCTTCCATATCCTGAAGTCAGCTGACAATATCCTATCAGTTCACTGGCCACCTCTCATTTCTCTTCCTTTTTGCAACTGGTCAACATTCATCTCTAGTAATCATCCAAGTTCTGAGGAAATAGAAACCACCAAGAATTAGTCTGGAGGATGTGTGTGCATGTGTGCTCAGTTGTATCTGACTCTTTGCGACATTGTGGACTGTAGCTGTCCAGGCTCCTCTGTCCATGGGATTTCCCAGGCAAGAATACTGAAATGAGTTGCCATTTCCTCCTCCAGGGGATCTTCACAACCCAGAGATCAAACCCGAGTTTCCTATGTCTCCTGCATGAAAGATGTCTCTGATATCAATTCCCATCCCAAGGGTGGATGATGTCCAAACCCCTTATAATAAGACCTTGGTGGTTACTATTCTAAACTCTCAGATACCATGAAAATCAGACTATGCTGCTTGAAGCATGGCTTCACTTAATAATTAATATTACAATGAAATATTTTGCTTAACACCTTAATAAACTGAACTGCATGAGATCTTAATGGCTTCCCTGGTAACTCAGAAGGTAAAGAGTCTGCCTCCATTGTAGGAGATCCAGATTTGATCCCTGGATCGTGAAGATCCCTTGGCAAAGGGAACGGCCACCCATTGCAGTTTTCTTGCCTGGAGAATTCCATGGACAGTGGAGATTGGTGGGCTACAGTACATTGGGTTGCAAAGAGTTGGACGCAACTGAGATTAACACTTTCACTTTCATGAGGTCTTAATGAGGTGAAATGTGTCCAGTGACTTTCAACTCTTGTCTTTAGAGCTTTTAAGTACTAAAATAATTTGCATATTGTCTTATCAGCCCATGAAAGTGAAAGTCACTCGGTCATGTCCAACTCTTTGTGACCCCATGGGCTATACAGTCCATGGAATTCTCCAGGCCAGAATACTGAAGTGGGTAGCCTTTCCCTTCTCCAGGGCATCTTCCCAACCCAGGGATCAAACCCAGGTCTCCCACATTGCAGGTGGATTCTTTACCAGCTGAGCCACAAGTGAGGCCCAAGAATACTGGAGTGGTTAGCCCATCCCTTCTCCAGCAGGTTTTCCAGACCCAGGAATCGAACTGGGGCCTCCTGCATTGCAGGCAGATTCTTTACCTACTGAGCTATCAGGGAAGCCCACATCAGCCCATATCTGGACAATTTATTTAGTAACAGGATATAATTTTAGATTGCTCTGGGAAAATTGTCAACTTAATCCTTGAGGGAATGGCAGTGGGGTTGCCATCTGTGGCGGTGATCTCCCATTGAGAGGTGTGGACAGTGTCTCTCTCTTTGGTCATGTGCTCTGTGACTGTTTGATTAATAGAAAACAGCTTAAGTGCCACTGTGCCAGCTTCTCACTCCAAAGACTCAAGAAGCTGGTAGCTCCCGTTACCTGTCCTTTGGGCTAGGAGTGACTCTTCATGCCCAGCCACCATCCTCTGAGGAAGCCTACAAGTAAGTCCCAAGGGAGAGGCCAGGTGCACATGTTCTAGCTTACAATCCCAGATGAAGTCCTGGCCAATAGCCGGCATCAACCCCCAGACTTATGAGTGAATGAGACTTCAGATGATTTCAGCCCCTAACCACTGAGTCACTCTAACCTTTCAGCCACCAAGCTGGCGATGCATGAGCTCTGTCCAAACTGCAGATTCATGAGCAACATGAATAATTGTTGTTTTCGTCCAGTGACTTTGAGGTAGTTTGTTCCACAACAATAGATAATCAGAGCACTACTCCAGATTCTTGATGGCTACAAAAATCTCTCTCAGCATAGCTCCTGTTTGAGGATATTGGAATTTTGAGTGAAAAAAGTTTTGCTCTGTGTCTTTCAGGATACAAATTGAAAGAGGATGTAAATTTCTTTTTAGATTAATCAATTTCAGGTTTGGTTACTTGAAGCCTTTTGTGAATTAACATACTTAAGATGGGCTTCCCAGGTGGTGCTAATGGTAAAGAATCTGCCTGCCAATGCAGGAGACTCAAGAGATGAGGGTTCGATCCCTGAGTCGTGAAGATCCCCTGGAGGAGGAAGTGACTACCCACTCCAGTATTCTTGCCAGGAAAATTCCATGGACAGAGAAGCCTGGCAGGCTACAGTCCAAAGGGTTGCAAAGCGTCAGACACAACTGAGTGACTGAACACACACATACGTACTCAAGGTAAATTGAGTGCGAAAATTTCTAAAATGCTTTTGTTGACCATTGAGCTGACCTGAAGAGAATCTAAGGATTTTAAGATACAAATTTTCAGCCATCCTACAACCATCTTCCTCCTTCTTTCCCAGAGAGAAAACTTTCATTCCCTCATCAGCTCCCTGTACACCCACCTTGCCCGTAGTGCCTACACTGTTGTTTTAGACAGGCTGCCGCTTTGCCAACCTTCTGGTTTTCTTCAAATTCCATCACCGTTATTTCCTATCTTCCTTCACATCCCACCTCCAAAAAGTATGCTTTTCTTGTAGGCATGTAGCTCTGTCTGCTTTGTTAGTTCCCAGTCAGTACTCATTTCTGGCTCAATGCCAAAGTTGGTTAGCTGAAATCATTTAATTTAGCAAAGATTGTTAATTATTAGGAAGACAAAGGTTTTACTAGAATCTTGACATTAGAATAGCGAGTATTTATCCTGGTTAAGTACCTGCTATCTACCTTTTCTGTTTACTTTTTTCTGTTTATAGTTTTCTTGGACTTACAGAAATCAAAAATATTAAAATCAGGGCCTAGTTAACGAAAGCAGATCAAACCATCAAGATATATTTATGACAAGTTCTAACCTCCTTTGTACACAAAATTCTAAAAAAATGAAAGGAAACTAGTAAACATTTCAGTTTTCAGCTAAGTACTTATTGTCCTTGGAAGAAAAAATTGAATATATGAGCCTATATTGAATTATTTTCATTCTTGACATTTACCTTTTTAACTTTAATTTCATTTTTAAAATTTATTTTATTGAAGTATAGTTGATTTACAATGCTGTTAGTTTCTGCTATAGAGCAAAATGATTCATTTATACATATATATGTTTTCTTTTTCATACTATTTTCAATTATGGTTTATTACACAATATTAAATATAGATACATGTGCTATACAGTAAGACCTTATTGTTTATCCATTCTGTATATAATAGTTTGCATCTGCTAATCCCAAACTCCCAGTTCATCTCTCTCCCTGCCCCTAATCTCCTTGGCAACCACAAATCTGTTTCCTATATCGGTGAATCTGTTTCTGCTTCATAGATAACTTCATTTGTGTCATATTTTAGATTCCACATATAAATGATATCATATGGCATTTGCCTTTATCTGACTTATTTCACTTAGTATCATAATCTCTAGATTCATCCATGTTGCTGCAAATGTCACTATTTTATTCTTTTTTATGGCTGAGTAGTATTCCTTTGTGTATGTGTGTGTTACAATATATTAACATGTATATATACATACACACACACACACACACATACACACACCACATTTTTATCCATATATCTGTTGGTGGACATTTAGGTTGTTTCCATGTCTTGGCTATTGTGACTAGTGCTGCTATGAACATAGGTGTGCATATATCATTTCAAATTATAGTTTTGTCCAGGTCTGTGCACAGGAGTGGAATTGCAGAATCATATAGTAACTCTACTTTAAGGTTTTTGAGGAACATCTGTGCTATTTTGCATAGCGGTTGTACTGATTTACATTCCTACTAACAGTGTAGGAGGGTTCCTTTTTCTCCACACCCTCTGCAGCATTTGTTATTTGTAGACTAATTAATGATGGTCATTCTGATTGGTATGAAATAGAAACTCACTGTAGTTTTTATTTGTATTTCTCCAATAATTAGTGATGATGAGTATCTTTCACCTATTGGCCATCTGTATGAGAGTTGGACTGTAAAGAAAGCTGAGCACCAAAGAATTGATGCTTTTGAACTGTGGTGTTGGAGAAGACTCTTGAGAGTCCCTTGGACTGTAAGGAGATCCAACCAGTCCATCCTAAAGGAGATCAGCCCTGGGTGTTCATTGGAAGGACTGATGTTGAAGCTGAAACTCCAATACTTTGGCCACCTCGTGTGAAGGGTTGACTCATTGGAAAAGACCCTGATGTTGGGAAGGATTGGGGGCAGGAGGAGAAGGGGACGACAGAGGATGAGATGATTGGATGGCATCACCGACTCGATGGACATGGGTTTGGGTGGACTCCAGGAGTTGGTGATGGACAGGAAGGCCTGGCATGCTGCGATTCATGGGGTTGCAAAGAGTCGGACACGACTGAGCGACTGAACTGAACTGATGTGTTCTTTGGAGAAATGTCTATTTAGGTCTTCTGCCCAGTTTTTGATTCAGGTGTTTTTCTGTTGTTGTTGTTATTGAGTTATATGAATTGTTTGTATATTTTGGAAATTAAGCCCTTGTCAGCCACGTCATTTGCAAATATTTTCTCCCAGTCGGTAGGGTCTCTTTTCATTTTATTTATGGTTTTCTTTGCTGTGCAAAAGGTTATAAGTTTAATTAGGTCCCATTTTCTTATTTTGCTTTTATTTCTGTTACCTTGGGAGACTGACCTAAGAAAACACTGATACAATTTATGTCCAAAAATGTTTTGCCTATGTTCTCTTCTAAAAGTTTTATGGTGTCATGTCTTCTATTTAAGTCTTTAAGCCGTTTCTGAGTTTATTTTTGTCCATGGTGTGAGGGTGTGCTCTAACTACATTTAGATGTGTCCAACTTTCCCAACACCAAAAAATGTGGAACGTTTCACAAGCTTGTGTGTCATCCTTGTGCAGGGGCCATGCCAGTCTTCTCTGTATAGTTCCAATTTTAGTACATGTGCTACTGAAGTGAGCATGGCATTTATTACTTTTAGATGTTTGTAACATTACTTAATTTAAAAACATATCAATTTGTGTCAATTATGTAAATAATTTACATTATATTCTTTTCTAAAATTTTGTTTTCTCTTTTTAAAAAACTCCAAAAACATATTTTAGAAAGTTCAAACAATAGAAAAGCATGATTTTAATAGAGAAAAATCTAATCCAGTAACTCCCACCTCCCCCATGAAATATTTTCCAATTTGTTATTTTATTCCTACCTGGTACCCAGGAAGACACCTGCCAAATTTGTTGTTTACTGTGGGAAAATTCTTGAATCATTTTTTGCATCATCCCTTTAATATTCTCCAATAAAATAGACATTACAGATAGTTAGAATAAATCTGAAAAAGTTTATTTCAGAATTACATACTTTATAATCCATAAAATTAAGTGTCGTCTCTGAAGGTGGAATTGAATCTTATCTCTTTTCTAATGTACAAGTCAGCAGAATGATTTTTTTCAGATTTGTTTTGCAGTAAGCTTGAGAATATTTTAAAATATAAATTATGTCTTCATATTCATCTTAAATTGTCTAAAGAATTTATTTCAAAGAAATGGGCAAAGTCATTTTACATGATAAAATATGGCCTCAAAAATTTAAGCAAATCTTCAAAATTTGTAAATAAAAAGTAGAAATGGCAAGAACCCAAGCTTCATTACTCTCCCAAGACTGCATTGCTGAGCTGACAGCAATTAAGTAAAAGTTATCATTGGAGAACCCAGGTAACTGCAGTGTAAATAACATTGCTCCCATTCTGTCTGTTGTAATTAAATGCTGCTTGTTACTCACAGGGTAAAACCTGTGCCCTATTGAACTGTTTTCCCAAAGAGATAAGAGACTATTGAAGGATCACCCAAATTCACATTTTGTCACAAATAACTTCTGTTGTAGTTTAACTCATAAACTTATACTTCAGGTTTTCCCATAGGTAATATAAAAAACAAAAAGAATTACTAGAATGACATTTTTATCACAACTAAAACTTGATGTGATTACTATAATCTTATCAGCTCTTAGGGCATCTCTTAAATGAACCGAGGCCTTATTCTTAGTTAAGAGTGTGTGCTATCTTGCAGGGAAAAAGACTGGACCATGGTGTACTGTACTTGTTCAGTTAGGTAACTTTTATCAAGTACCTATTATATGAAAGGCACTGTTACAGGCACTGAGGATACAGCATGGGACAAACTGGATCTAGCCTCAGCTCTCATGGAACTTATATCCCAATAAAGAGAAGAGAGTAGACACCCAAATCAACAAACATGATAATCACAGATAGTGTGGTAATTATGGATATGAATAAATATGAATAGTCAGAAAATAGGGTGATGATAAAGGGAGGGGAGGACTTGGATGTGGGTAGATTGGGGAAGACCTCTCTGAAAGAATAATGTTCTAAAGGAGAGTGAACCCCAGCCCCAAAAGAGTAGCGGGGTACATGCAGGCAGAGATAATCCAGAACTTATATTGGACACACAAATGTTCCACCATCACCACAGAGTCCACATCTTTAAATTTGAATGCATTGTTTTCTCTCTGTTTTCCAGAAGCTAGTTTTCTTTGCCAACTATCTCATTTTCTGTCAGTGAACTTTTAATTCACTTATAGAAGAACAGAAAGCAGTGGTCGACATACCGATGGCAGCCAAGCTGCCCTGGTTTACTGTTTATCACAGGGTAAATCTGTTTACTGAGAATTAATTTTCCCTGGTAAAAAAGCATAAAGGAACTACAGAGAAAATTGTTGACAGGATAGACTTTCTGGCTACTATTATAGAAGGAACTGATCAGATTGGGACTCAAGGGAAAGATAATCTAAATCAGAGACAGAATTAGGATGTCAAAGAAGATTAACTGTATTATTAACAAATAAAGCATGTTAGAATAATCTCAGACCCATATGTATTGGGTCTAAGTTGTCATATGTATTTCTACCTATATTTACATGTATTATGTGAAATTCAGTTCATTTCAATTCAGTTGAACAGCCGTGTGTGACTCTTTGTGATGCCATGGACTGCAGCATAACTAGGCATCCCTGTTCATCACCAACTCCCAGAGCTTGCCCAATATCATGTCCATCGAGTCAGTGATGCCATCCAACCATCTCATCCTCTGTCATCCCCTTCTCCTCCCACCTTCAATCTTTCCCAGCATCAGGGGCTTTTCCAATGAGTCAGTTCTTCGCATCAGGTGGCCAAAGTATTGGAGCTTCAGCTTCAGCATCAGTCCTTCCAATGAATATTCTGGACTGATTTCCATCAGGATGGACTGCTTGGATCTCCTTGCAGTCCAAAGGACTCTCAACACTTCTTCAACACTGCAGTTCAAAACCATCAATTCTTCAGTGCTCTGCTTTCTTTATGGTCCAACTCTCACATCCATATATGACTACTGGAAAAACCATAGCTTTGACTAGACGGACCTTTGTTGGCAAAGTAATGTCTCTGCATTTTAATATACTGTCTAGGTTTGTCATAGCTTTTCTTCCAAGGAGCAAGTGTCTTTTAGTTTCATGGCTGAAGTCACCATCTGCAGTGATTTTGAAGCCCCCCCAAAATAAAGTCTGTCACTGTTTTCCAATCTATTTGCCATGAAGTGATGTGACCAGATGCTGTGATCTTAGTTTTCTGAATGTTGAGTTTTAAGTCAGCTTTTTCCCTCTCCTCTTTCACTTTCAAAAAGAGACTCTTCAGTTCTTGACTTTCTGCCATAAGGGTGGTGTTATCTGCATGTCTGAAGTTATTGATACTTTTCTCGGCTATCTTGATTCCAGCTTGTGCTTCATCCAGCCCAGCATTTCGCCTGATGTACTCGGCATAGAAGTTAAATAAGCAGGGTGACAATATACAGCCTTGACATACTCCTTTCCCGAATTGAAACCAGTCTGTTGTTCCATGTCCAGTTCTAACTAGTGTTTCTTGACCTGCATATGGATTTCCCAAGAGGCAGGTAAGGTGGTCTGGTAATCCCATCTCTTGAAGAATTTCCCACAGTTTGTTGTGATCCACACAGTCAAAGGCTTTGGTGTAGTCAATAAAGCAGAAGGAGACACTTTTCTGGAAATCTCCTGCTTTTTTGATGATCCAACGGATGTTTGCAATTTGATCTCTTGTTCTTCTGCCTTTCCTAAATTCAGTTTTAACATCTGGAATTTCTCGGTTCACGTACTGTTGAAGCGTGGCTTAGAGAATTTTGAGCATTACTTTGCTAGCGTGTGAGATGAGGGCAATTGTGCGGTAGTTTGAACATTCTTTGGCATTCCCTTTCTTTGGGATTGGAATGAAAACTGACCTTTTCCGGTCCTGTAGCCACTGCTGAGTTTTCCAAATTTGCTGGCATATTGAGTGCAGCACTTTCACAGCATCATCTTTCAGGATTTGAAATAGCTCAACTGGAATTCCATCACCTCCACTAGCTTTGTTTGTAGTGATGCTTCGTAAAGCCCACTTGACTTCCCACTCCAGGATGTCTGGCTCTAGGTGAGTGATACACCATCGTGGTTATCTGGGTTATGAAGATCTTTTTTGTACAGTTCTTCTGTGTGTTCTTGCCATCTCTTCTTAATAACTTTTGCTTCTGTTAGGTCCCTTTATTTTGCCCATCTTTGCATGAAATGTTCCCTTGGTATCTCTAATTTTCTTGATGAGATCTCTCGTCTTTCTCATTCTTTTGTTTTCCTCTGTTTCTTTGCATTGATCACTGAGGAAGGATTTCTTATCTCCCCTTGCTGTTCTTTGAAACTCTGCATTCAGATGGATTTATCTTTCCTTTTCTCCTTTGCCTTTAGTTTATCTTCTTTCCTCAGTTCTTTTTAAGGCCTCCTCAGACAAACATTTTGCCTTTTTTCATTTGTTTTTCTTGGGGATGATCTTGATCACCACCTCCTGGTCAATGTCATGACCTCCATCTATCATTCTTCAGGCACTCTGTTTATCAGATCTAATCCCTTGAATATGTTTGTTACTTCCACTCTATAATTGTAAGGGATTTGATTTAGGTCATACCTGAATGGTCTAGTGGTTTTTCTACTTTCTTCAATTTAAGTCTGAATTTGGAAATAAGGAGTTCATGATCTGAGCCACAGTCAGTTCCTGGTCTTGTTTTGCTAACTGTATAGAGCTTATCCATCTTTGGCTGCAAAGAATATAATCAATCTGATTTCAGTATTGACCATCTGGTGATGTCCATGTGTAGAGTCTCCTCTTCTGTTGATGAAAGAGAGTGTTTGCTATGATGAGTGTGTTCTCTTGGCAAAATTGTTAGCCTTTGACCTGCTTCATTTTATACTCCAAGGCCAAATTTGCCTGTTACTCCAGGTAGCTCTTGACTTCCTACTTTTGCATTCCAGTCCCCTATAATGAAGAGGACATCTTTTTTGAATGTTCATTCTAGAAGGTCGTGTAGGTCTTCACATAACCATTCAGCTTCTTCAGCATTACTGGTTGCGGCATAGACTTGAATTACTGTGATATTGAATGGTTTGCCTTGGAAATGAACAGAGATCATTCTGTCATTTTTGAGATTGCATCCAAGTATGGCATTTTAGACTCTTTTGTTGACTATGATGGCTATTCCATTTCTTCTAAGGTCTTGCCCAAGTAGTATATATAATGGTCATCTGAATTAAATTCACCCATTGCAGTGTATTTTAGTTGGCTGATTCCTAAAATGTCAATGTTTACTCTTGCCATGTCCTGCTTGACCACTTCCAATTAATTTGATTCATGGACCTAAGATTCCAGGTTCCTATGCAATATTGTCCTTTACAGTATTGGACTTTACTTCCATCACCAGTCACATCCACAGCTGGGTGTTGTTTTTGCCTTAGCTCCATCTCTTCATTCTTTCTGCAGTTATTTCTCCACTGATCTCCAGGAGCATATTGGGCACCTACTGACCTGGGGAGTTCATCTTTCAGTTTCCTGTCTTTTTGCCTTTTCATACTGTTCATGGTATTCTTAAGGCAAGAATACTGAAGTGGTTTGCCATGCCCTTCTTTAATGGATCACGTTTTGTCAGAAGAACTCTCCACCTTGACCCGTTCGTCTTGGTTCACCTTACATGGCATGGCTCATAGTTTCATTGAATTAGACGAGGCTGTGGTCCATGTGATGTTTGGTTATTTTTCTGTGATTTGGTTTTCATTCTCTCTGCCCTCTGATAGATATGGATAAGGGGGTTATGGAAGCTCCCTGATGGGAGAAATTAGTGAAATTAGTAATTGTTAAATTAATATACAAAAAGAAATTGTCCATTAAGGAACTTCTATGCAATTAACAACCTACTGGAAAATTCTTAAAGAGATGGGAATTCCAGACCACCTTACCTGCCTCCTGAGAAATCTGTATGCGGTCAAGAAGCAACAGTTAAAACTCTACATGGAATGATAGACTGGTTCCAAGGTGGGAAAGGAGTATGTCAAGGCTGTGTATTATCACCCTGCTTATTTAACTTATATGCAGAATACATCATGTGAAATGTTGGACTGGATGAAGCACAAGTTGTAATCAAGACTGCCAGGAGAAATATCAATAACCTCAGATATGCAGATGACACCACCCTTATGGCAGAAAGTGAAGAAGAACTAAAGAGCCTCTTGTTGAAAGTGAAAGAGGAGAGGGAGAAAGCTGGCTTAAAACTCAACATTCAGAAAACTAAGATCATGGCATCCAGTCCCATCACTTCATGGGAAATGGATGGGGAAACAATGAAAACAGTGGCAGACTTTATTTTGGGGGGCTTCAAAATCACTGCAGATGGTGACTTCAGCCATGAAATTAAAAGACCCTTGCTCCTGGGAAGAAAAGCCATGACAAATCTAGACAGCATATTAAAAAGCAGAGACATTACTTTGCCAACAAAAGTCTGTCTAGTCAAAGCTATGGTTTTTCCAGTAGTCCTGTATGGATGTGAGAGTTGCACCATAAAGAAAGCAAGAGTGCCGAAAAATTGATGGTTTTGAACTGTGTTGTTGGAGAAGACTCTTGAGAGTCCCTTGGACTGCAAGGAGATCCAAGCAGTCCATCCTGATGGAAATCAGTCCAGAATATTCATTGGAAAGACTGATACTGAAGCTGAAGCTCCAATACTTTGGCCACCTGATGCGAAGAACTGACTCATTGGAAAAGGCCCTGATGCTGGGAAAGATTGAAGGTGGGAGGAGAAGGGGATGACAGAGGATGAGATGGTTGGATGGCATCACTGACTCGATGGACATGATATTGGGCAAGCTCTGGGAGTTGGTGATAAACAGGGAAGCCTGGTGCTCTGCAGTCCATGGCATCGCAAAGAGTCACACACGACTGAGTGACTGAACTGAACTGAGCTGATGCAGTTCAGTGCAGTTCATACATGGTCTTAATTTAGGGTTTTTGTGGATTTATTTTTTTGCCTTTTAAAAAGTTTGTTCCTTTATTTCATAAAAAGTGTAAGTCATATCTTAACGCTTGATGATAAAAAATTTAATTTAAAAAATTACAGATAGACTTGGTACTGTTGTGAGTCTAACATTCCATAGATCCCAACATCTGTGTTGTTAAATTTGACCCTCTGCCTAAGTTATGAAATTCTGAAGTAATCTGTGTGATTTCTAAGGAATATAAAAAAATCTCATTCTTCATAAATCATACACTAAATGATTTTAATACCTGTTGTTAATTCTTTCCTGACCCAGTATTTTCATGAGTTTGTTATGATTTTGTTTCTAACATTGATTCCTTCTACATATATTGTTTGCCCTTCTTTTTTTCTTCTTTTTTTTACAAATAATATTTTTCATCACCTCTCCCTAGAATTGCAAAGCAGCATCATTTCTTCTAGGAAACCTTCCTGGACCATGAGGTTGGGCTAAGTGTCTCATATCTGAGCTCTCTCAGCCCTCTGCACAAAGCCCTTCCCTAATCCCTTATCAGAACATATCAAGATAAGGTTGTAAGCACTTCAAAGACATGGCCAGAGTATTATCATCCTGATGCCTGGTAGGAGCCTAGTACATGATAACTTGAAACAAACTACTTTCAGTCAGCTAGCAATGCAATGTCTATTTTTATGTCTGAAGAAAATGTGTGTTCACTCAGACTTCCTAGTGAAAAACTTAGGAGAATTCTTCTAAAACCAATGAGTAGGGAAGGCTGATCTAAGCCAGGAAGAAAAAATTGATGAGTTTTACACTACACACACACACACACACACACACACACACACACACTAATTTTTACATTACAATAGAATATCACAAGCAAAACGAAAAGAAATGTTAAGACCCTGGGGAAAATATTTGCATCTCACATTCCAGACAAAAAATGAATTGCTCTAGCTTATTAAACAGTCTTAGAAATTGAAAAGAGAAAGGTCAATGAATACAATAGAGAATAGGCAAAAGACATGCACAGTTCACAGAACATAAAATTCTAATGTCCCCCAATCTTACGAAAAGATCTTCAAAAAAGAGCACTTACCAATAAAAAAACAAATATGAAATTCACACTGCAATGTCATTTCTTACCTATCAGATTGGCAAAAACCCAGAAATCTGAGCACATACTTTGTTGTCAAGTTGCTAGAGAAAGCTGCTTTCTTATGTATTTCCTGGTAGATGTGAAAAATGGTACATGGTCTATAGCAGGAAAAGTGGCTGTATTTACTAGATCTGAAGGTGTATCTACCTTTGACTCAATCATCTCACTTCTGGGAGTTTATTAAATAAATATACCTATACACGTGTGGAACCAGTTACGTAAATTACAGCACATCCACACAGTGGACTATTATGTAGCCACAAGAAAGAATGATGAAGACCCCTAGTGACTGATACAGGATGACCCTCAGGATAAACCGCTAATGAAAAGAGTATGGTATGAGTGGAAACAGAATAAGAGGAAGGAAATGACTATATATATTCATATTTTCTTGTGTTAAAGAATCGTGGAAGAACAAACAAAAAGCTAACAGAATCATTACCTAGAATGAGTAAAGGAAAGAATGAGAAAAAAAGGCAGGGATAGAGGCAAACTTCACTTTTTGTACTTTATTGTTTTGATTTGTGAATTATTCATGTAAATACAACTATTAAAATTGTTTGTTAAAAAAACCCTTTTTCGAAAAGAACAAGGCTGTGAATATTAGCTTTGTGTATGCACCTTATATTTATTTTTATTCAGATAAGATTATAGTTATATATGCAGAAATAAATGTCACAATATATGAGTGTGCAAAGAAGAGAGTTTGATGTAGTGGATAAAACACAATTTTAGAACCAGAGAGATCAAGATTTTCAAATTGTAGCTCTATTATATAACTAGGGATTTGATCTTGGTTTCTTTCATTCTTTATTTTCTTCTTTAAAATGAGGCTAATAACTTCAGACTTCTAAAGCTCTGGTATGGTAAGGGTCAATTGGAAGAAGGGATATAAAAGTTTTAGTACTTCATGGAGCTCACAAGACACACAGCTAACAATGCAAAGTCTGGAATGTGACCAAGCTGTCTCCTTTCTAGAAGTTCTCTTTCTTGCATACACTCAAATAGTGTGACAATTCTGAATCAAGAGTAATTCTCTTCTGGTTATCCTAACCACCCTTTGGAAATTTAGCTGAGATCTTAACTTCCTCCATGAAGATTTCTTTAATAGAGAGTATGTTATAGTTATGATTAGTACTACAAACTTTATGTTTCATGTTTTATATATTCCTTTTTTGTCTCATAAGAATCCTAGATGTTTAAAATTCTTTACTGACTATTAAAACAATGCTTCCCTGGTGGCTCAGATGATACACAATCCGCTTGCAATGCAAGAGACCTGGGTGTGATCCCTGGATTGGGAAGATCCCCTGATTAGGAAATGGTAACCCACTCCAGTATTCTTGCCTGGAAAATTCCATAGACTAAGGAACCTGCCGGACTACAATCTATGGGGTTGCAAGGAGTCCAACACGACTGAGTGACTAACACACATAGCACATAATAAATGCTCAATGAAATTTTTTGGGTCTATTTTTGTTTCTATTTGTGACAGAAAGCCTGAATATTAAGTAGCAAAGCCTAACCGAAGTCTTGAGTACCAGTTGTTTTAGTTTTTGATTTGTACAACCTTTAATTGGCTTCCCAGGTAACTCAGTGGTAAAGAATCCACCTGCCAAGCAGAAGATGCAGGAGACACAGGTTCAATCCTTGGGTCAGGAAGATCTCCTGGAGGAGGAAATGGCAACCCACTCCAGTATTCTTGCCTGGAAAAATTCCATGGATAGAGGAACCTGGCAGGCTACAGTCCATGTGGTCGCAAAGAGTCAAACTCAACTGAGTGCCTGAGCACTCACAACCTTTAATTAATGCTCTTTTGCAATCTGTTATATGTATTTCTCTATAAATCTAATATTTGCAGTCATTAAGGTTATTTTTAATGAAAAAGTAGTGTGCTCAGGAATAAAACAAAATAATAATAATAATAACAATAATAAAAATAAGAAATGCATATGTTTAGGGGATTCCCTGACAGTTCAGTGGTTAGAACTCTGTGCCTTCACCATGCAGGTAGCAGGTTTAATTCCAGGCTGGGGAACTAAGATCCTGCAAGCCACATGGTGTGGCCAAAAATATTAAGAAAAAGGAAATGAAAATGCTTATATTTGGAGCATAATATCATTTAAATATTTTCCATTCTGGTGTTTTATAGTATTCTCATGTCAGGTTATATCCCTGTCAAAATTGGCATTTAGTTATAAATATGGCAACCCACTCCAGTAGTCTTTCCTAGAGAATCCCATGGACAGAAGGAGACTGGCAAGCTACAGTCAATAGGGTCACAAAGAGTAGGACATGACTGAAGAAGCAACAGCGCACACACACACACACACACGCACGCGCGCGCGCGCGCGCGCGCACACGACCATCTTTCATAATTTTTCACTTGGCCACTCTTAAGAAATTATTTTTGCTTGTATTATTTTTCAATAGACTATTTTTTTACAGTAGTTTTAGGTTCGCAGAAAAAATGGAGTGGATAAACAGACTTCCCACATACCCCCTACCCCAACGCAACGTACATAGACTTCCCTATTACAAACACCCGTCCCCTTCTGTCAGAATTGGTTCATTTGTTACAATTGATGAACCTACATCAGCATGTTGTAGGTATCCAAAGACTACAGTTTACATTAGGATTCACTCTTGGTTTTGTACATTTTGTGAATTTGGACAAATCTATAATGACATGTATCTCTCTTTATAGTACAATATAGAGTATTTTCACTGACCTAAAAATTCTCTATGCTCCTGTTATTCATTCTTTCCTCTGTCCTAATCCCTGAAAATCTCTGATCTTTTTATTTTCTCTATGGTTTTGCCTTTCATAGAATGTCATACAGTTGGAATCACATGCTGTGTAGACTTTTCAGATTGACTTCTTCCCCTTAGTAACATGCATTTAAGCCATGCATGTCTTTTCGTGGCTTGATAGCTCATTTCTTCTTAGCACTGAATAATATTTCATTGTCTGAGTGGACCACAGTTTATTTACCCATTAAGTTTCTGAAGAACATTTTGGTTGCTTCCAAGCTTTGGCAGTTATGAATAAAACTGCTGTAGATATCTGCATGCAGGTTTTTGTGTGGACATTTGGGTTGTATCAAGTTATTAAGAATGTGTTTAATTTGTAAGAAACCACCAAACTGCCTTTAGAGTAGCTTTATCATTTTGCATTTTGTTGTTTTTTCATTCTCTTAACATTTTCTTTCATATAGCAGAAATGTTTAATTTTAATGAAGTCCAGCTTCTTTTTTTCATGGATTGTGCTTTTGGTGTTCTATCAAAAAAGTCATTGCCAAATCCAATATCATCTAGATTTTCTCCTAATTTTATAGTTTTTCATTTCCCTGGTGACTCAATGGTTAGGAATCCATCTGCCAATGCAGGAGATGCAGGAGATGTGGGTTCGATCCCTGGGTTGGGGAGATTCCTGGAGAAGGAAATGGTAACCGGCTTCAGTGTTCTTGCCTGGAAAATACCATGGACAGAGGAGCCTGGCAGACTACAGTCCATGGGGTCACAAAAGACTTGGACACGACTTAGTGACTAAAGAACAACAACATTTTACATTAAATTCGTGATCTACTTTGAATAAATTTTGTGAAGGGTGTTATACCTGTGTCTAGATTCTCTTTTTTTTTCTTTCCCTGCATGCAGATGTCTAGCGATTCCAGCATTGTTTGTTGAAAACCCTGTCATTGCTTCATTGCCTTGCCTTTGCTTCTTTGTCAAAGATCAGTTGAGTAGGAGTCTATTTCTAGACTATCTGTTTTGTTCCATTGCTTGATTTGTCTATTCACATTGATTTGCCAGTACCACACTCTCTTGATTGCTGCATTTGGTTACTTTTTAGCATGCATTGATTATGTTTTAGCATTTGTCATTCTAATTTATATGAAGAAATATTAATACTTAGCCATCCTGATAAAAATAGCATATTACCAAGACTAAGTCAGAGGGGTGACTACTTCTATGTAGTTTTTAGTCTCATTGTTCTATACTTCCTGATTGATATTTCAATGTATTATAACATTTTTCTTCTCTTCTTGGTAATGTTGAGGTTTGTTTTTATTATTTCTTTTTTTAAAGATATGTTTATTTAATTTACTTGGCTGCTTCATTATGTCTTAGTTTCAGCATGTAGAATCTTTATTTTGTCATGTGGAATCTTTCATTGAGGCACATATACTCACTCTAGTTGTGGTGCATAGGCTCAGTAGTTGTAGCACGCAGGCTTACTTGCTCCATGGCATGTGGGATCTTAGTTCGTTGACCAAGAATTAAACCTCCGTCCCCTGTACTGCAAAGCAGATTCTTAACCCCTGGACCACCAGGAAATCCCGTTTTGGTTGTTTCTGATAGCATAAAATTATAGTTTAATTGAAAAAAGCACTTAGGAAACAATTTAAAATATAAAATTAATACCATTAGTATAAAACTAATTATTTATTTTTGTTTGATTGATGGAACCCAATTAATTTCATTTCAGGGTCAAGATTGACAAAGGACCATGGGCTTAAAGTCATACCTCGAAACTCCTTTATTTTTTTCTTTTTAATAACATACTTTCATACTGCAGATGTCCAAATATCTTGTTTTTCAACATGGAGAACTGACAATATCTAGTTTGTCTTTTATATTCGAAGCTAGTTTTTTTTTAATGAAATAACTTCCAGATAATTTAGTCTGTTAATAAACATATTTAGTAAGTATTTACCATATTCAGGATTCTGTGCTAAACTTTGCCCTATATAATTTTGATTATATGTCATAGCAACATAATACCTAATGAGATAGGTGCTATTATTATCTCCATTTTAGAGATGAGGCATTTAATGTGCACAGAGGTTAGAAAGCTTGTTAGAAAGAGGTTAGAAAGACTTCTCACATTTATACGTTGGTGGTGCAGTGGTGAGCATAGCTGCCATCCAAGCTCTCCTGAAATTTTCAGGAATTTGAAACTAAAAATTCTAAGTTTAAATCATTAGTTTATTAACATATTCTAAAAAAGAAGTTTGGGTAGAGAATAAAAAATAAGCAATCATTACCTTTGTTGATAGTTAATACTCTTCCAGACATAATTCTTATATTACTAAATTAATGAATTGCAAGTTATGCTAGACTTTATATATGTTATGTCTGCTCTACTCTAGACACATTTCAGTGCAGGAGATATTATGGTTTTCAAGACAGGTAATGTCCCTGCTTTTATGGAACTTATTTTCTGTTTGAAGTATGGGTATGGGGGTGTCTGGTATTTATTAATAAACAATTATATAAATGTTATGGACTGAATTGTGTTCCTCTAAAATTCACACGTTAAAGTCTTAACCCCCAGTAACTCAGCATGTGACTATATTTGGAGATAGAGTTTTTAAGGGTATGATTAAGTTAAAATGAAGTCACAAGGTTGGGCCCTAACCCAATCTGACTGATATCCTTACAAGAAGGAAAGAGTGGGACACAGGTGAATACAGAAGGAAAAACATGTGAGAATGTAGCCATATACAAACCAAGGAGAGAGGCCTCAGAAGAAACTAATCCTACTCATACCTTCACCTCCAACTTCTGGCCTGCAAAACTGTGAGGAAACAACTTATTGTTTAAGCTGTTCAGTCTATGGTGCTTTGTTATGGCAGCCCTAGCAATCTAACATACTAATCAAGTACTGTAAGATCAAATGGAATCTGATAGGCTAGAGGGTGGTGGAGGCGTTACCTTAGATTGGATACCCAGAGAATGTTTCCCTAAGGAAGAGATGTTTAAACCAAGAACCCAGTAATAGGAAGGAGTCAATCATATGGTGCTCGGAGAGGAGAGCATCCAGCAAAGGGGATAAACAGAGCAAAGTTTCTATGGGTCAAAGAACCATAAGAAAGCAGATATGAATTAGATCTAATAGAAAATGATAGAAAATGAGGTTGGATTCCTAAGCCAACCTCAGATGATGTAAGACTTGCAGGAAGAGGAGTTTGGTTTGATTTTAAGTGCAATGGATGGTCATGGGAGAGTGTGACTCATAGAAGTGATATGATTGGATACTCATTTTAAAAAGATAATGCTGGTTGCGGGACTTCGCTGGCGGCCTAGTATTAATAGTGATGACTCTGTGTCCTTCTGTGCTCCCAGTGCAGGGGGTTATAATCCCTGATCAAGGAACTGGATCCCTCATTCTGCAGCAAACATCCCTGATGCCATAACTCAGATCCAGTGCTGCCAAATAAATAAATAAATGGTAAATGAAAGATAAAATTGGTTGCTAGGTGAAGGTGAAGGATGGATTTAGGGGTCAAGAGCATATGAAAGGAAGCTACCTTGGATGGCTACCCTGGTTGTCTAGGCAAGAGATTGGGTAGTTTGTGCTGGTTGGTTACTTGTTGTACAGATGGACAGGACTAGTCAGATCTGGTGTATGTTTCTAGTCAGAGGCCACAGTTCTTACTGCCAGCTTGTAATTGTGAGTGGAAGACAAGGATCAATAGGTTTTGGGTTAAGTAACTTGGTGGTGAGCTTGGGAAGGATCAAGACAGAGTAAATTTGGAGGGAAAATCAACAATTCTACTTTGGCTGTGTTATTTTTTTGGAGATCTCAATTTGGCACCTGGAAATACGGGTCTGAACTTCCTGAGTGTGTCAGGGCTGGTCATACAAATTTGGAAGTCACTGGTGTAGATATGGTATTTATAACCCAGAGACTGAAAGCACTCACCCAGAAAGAGTGCACAATAGAGAAGAAAAAAATGTCATTTCTCACCAAGAGGTGGTCATCTAGAATGGTCACTGTGGACAGAACTCAGGGTAGGCTTTAATATATTTTTCAAAATAGGTGGTACATTTACGGCTTCTGTGCACAACACATCTGACCTAGGTGGAAGGACAACATCTTCATCGGGATCTACTCCCAAATCCTCAGAGAGATGTAGCAAAACACCTATTTAAAAAATCAACTTAGGGTACTTATTTCTTCATATATATTTTTATTCCAAATTGTCTCAGTACACTCAGAACTCTCTTCTTAATGCTTTCCTGCTGCTTCTTGTGTCCATCCCTCACATGAAATTTCAAGAGATCTTTAAGGAAAATGGAATTCAGACCCAGTAAGTTAAAATCCATCCTGCCTCATTTTAATATTATCCATCCCAGCCCTGTTTCCTCCATTTTGGAGGAGGATAAACAGGGGCTGAAATAAAATTGGGAGTTAGTTATAATGACCCATTGAATTGAAGACAGAAAATAATTCTCTGTGACTCACATTAGCCCTCTAAAGTTGTCAGAAAATCAAATG
Organism: Giraffa tippelskirchi; assembly: GCF_054371585.1. NCBI lineage: Eukaryota > Metazoa > Chordata > Mammalia > Artiodactyla > Giraffidae > Giraffa > Giraffa tippelskirchi. The sequence goes on along the minus strand of NC_137276.1, from coordinate 122,957,348 downwards.
AAATTCAAAATACGGGTTTGACACTAGAAGTGACTTAAGCAAAAGATATTTTTATGACTACAAATTCAACAACTTCATTTGTTCATTTATTCATTCACTCATTCAACATTTATTAAGAACCAGATATGTTTTAGGTACACTTTTGCCACCCAAGGTCATATGGGAATATGACAAAGCCTTGGTCAATCAGATACTTCTGTCTGAAGCAAATGAAGCTGGTGGCTTCCTGTTGAGATGGCTCCTGCAAAAAGACAGTTATTTTGCTTGTTCTTTATGATTCTCTGTTACTATCCTAACTTTTATTCAGTTCTCAAATCTTTGTCTCCAACTTACCATTGACTGCATGAACTTTTGCTAAACTTCTTATAAAAATATTTTCTGCTTAAGAGACCAAACAAGTGTTCTGGTCGCTATAGGTTTCATACCTGGAAAACTTCAAAGGATTACATCAGACACTCAAAGACTAAATGTATATGTATTTCAAATGGTTACCATCCACGTCTCACATGCATTGTAGAATGGATAGTTTTCTGCATGAAACCCTTTAGTGACTCAAGAATAGGTGGAAGACAAGTTCTCCTTAATGTCCAATTATTTCTTGAAAGTGTAAGTCGCTCAGTCATATCTGACTCTTTGCGACCCCGTGAACATAGTCCATGGAATTCTCCAGGCCAGAATACTGGAGTGGGTAGCCTTTCCCTTCTCCAGGGGATCTTCGCAACCCAGAGATTGAACCCAGGTCTCCTGCATTACAGGCAGATTCTTTACCAGCTGAGCCACAAGGGAAACCCTTGTGGAGGAAATTATTTCTTAGGGTAGCTCAATTTTACTGGATCTTAAAACAGCAAACGATTTCTTGCTGTCCATCTTGCCACAGATGAAGAATGGAAATTTGGGCTGAGGGATGGAGATAAGTAGAACTAATAGCTAGGTCAAGCAAAGTAAATTAGATGCAATGTCTAAGCACTATTTTAGAAACTCTCCCCGGAACTTTGGGGTTATAGAGCTAAGTGCCAAAGAGAATAAAACATCGAATTGGTCCAATCGTTTCCGATTTGATGACCAAGAAATGAAAACACTTGGGGGAGTCTACTCACAAGCTCAGGATATTTCTAGTTCTCTTTCTCTGTCAGATCTTCAGGGTAGACTTTGGGCTTTAAAAGCCAGAAGTGATAGCAAGTCATCTAAAGTGTGCAGAAATGGAAGCATGATGAAGCATGAGCACCCAGTTTTCTTGTTAGCCTTCTGGGTGGAAAAGATAAAGAAAACCAGTAAAAAGATGACAGTATCTTTTTTCCGGCAGCCCTGGGCACCTTAGTTCTTTACTCTTAAGAGAAATGCTACCAGAAGGCATTTATTTAAGAGGGGGAAGAAATGTTCTTTGTAACTTTCACTGGAAGTTACAAATAAACTTGATCTGCATGTTAGAAATGTCTCACAATTGTACACATTTAGACCCATAAAAGCCATATATTTATGTATCATTTTTTATGTCTACAGTCAAATCTGAAATATAAGGCAACTCTCCAAGGTTTCAGTAAAGTTAATATTATCTCCATAGGTAGAAATTTATAGAAAGAGGGACTTGTCTGGTGGTCCAGTGGTTAAGGATCTGCACTTCCAATGCAGGGGTCTGTGGGTTTGATCTCTGGTTGGTGAGTTAAGATTCCACATGCCTTGTGGCCAATAAAATAAAATAAAAGGAATTCATGTGTATATATTAAAAAAGGGAAAATTCTAGAAAGAATGATTTGGTAAAATTGTATAGTATCCTTACTGGACTGCCACTATTTGTCTGTTTTCAAAAACACACACGCAAAAAGTATTAAACAAACAAAAACATATTAAATTGTTTTTTAAGGGAGGAATGATTTAAAAAATTATTAACTGAAATTTTAAAATGGATTTGTGTATTATTGTATTGAATTATGTATTATAGATTATTCAATACAATAATATACAAATCCATTTTAAAATTTCAGTTAATAATTTTTTAAATCTTTTCTCCCTTAGTATATATCAATTAAATAATCAATGGACTCTTAAGTACTTCACATTGTGATAATTCTAGATTTACCAAGAGAAGGATATATGGAGTGCTAAATTTTAAAGAAAGCTTAGAGAAGAAATGCTAACAAATTTTGGAATAATAATAAATAATATCAGCTAGTTTTTATTGAATATTTAATATCAGTTAGTTGGGATGATCCCCTGGAGGAAGGCATGGCAACCCACTCAGTATTCTTGCCTGGAGAATTCCATGGACAGAGGAGCCTGGTGGGCTACAGTCCATGGGGTCACAAAGAGTAGGATACCCTTGAGCCACAAACATATTTAATCCCTAAAACAATGTAGGAGACTGGTACTGTGATTGCCATTATGTAGTTGAGATAACCAAATTCCAGAAAAACTCAGTAAATTGTCTAAATTTTCCAAAGTTAGGCAACCTGTAAGTAGATGAGTGGAACATATGAACCTGAGTAGCTTAACCCCTTCAACTTTCCCCTTGGTCATTACCGCCTTTACCAGATAAAGTATATCAATAAAGGCACATTCTATTTACTAGACAAAAGGGGTGGATTTTAATGAACCATTTTCTATTTAAGATAATATAACCTGAAAGGTTTACAAATAAGTTGTGCACCTCCATGTGCTACTATAGTGAAAACAATCTCATACTGTTGCCTCAGAAGGCTTCGATTTCATTCTTCATCCTGACACTTGATGTGAGTAGCCGAGGGCAAGTAAGACAGATTCACTAATTGCTGGTGTATAAAACAGACATAGTTCATCAACTGTGTTTCTTATAATATATGAAAAAATATTTTTAAAGTGTAAAATACTAGATTATGATTTTAAAATTAATATTTAATTTTTATAAAAAACACAGGCCCCAAGAAAGATAATGTGAAAGAGAATATGACTGAATAAAGAAACATATTCTTAAAACTGTTTCTTTTCAAAGATTGCAACTTTCCTTTTGACAATGTTATTTTCTCACTGTCAGTAAGATTTACAAGCGTTATTTACAGTAGAAATGACATTCATTGAACCATTTGTTATCTGTGCCTGGAAGTCAGCCAAAAAAGACAGCCCAGGCGAGTACTAGTGCTTACAGTCTGGTCAGTGATACCTTTTGAGAATGGTTGCTGAGTTGCATTGTTCAGGTTACACCTGTGTCAAGAGAATGAACTGTCAGTTTCATTTTATCTTTAGGTATTTGACAAAGGGATGAGGGTATTGGAGGTAAAGGCAGAAGAAAAGGTAAGAAAGATGAGAATTGATTTTATAGAAATCAGGAGTAGAGAGCCTAGGAAAAAGATTGATGAACCAGATTGAAAAAAAGCTCCATGTTGCTGAGAAACAGAGAAAGGGGCAGATCAGGATGACAGTAGACAAATATGGTAAGGTGAAGCTAACATATAAATTTGAAAACTGAAATTGAAATTGCATGATTAGCAAAGAGCCTGGAAGTGTTGTTATATCATAAATAATATGAGTGATGATTCATCTCTCAGAGCCTTCTCATAAAACCTAGTAGTTATGGTATGCACAGGAAGTGTCAGCTTTAAGGTTTGAGAGATTTGGGGGATGAAATATTATGACTCAATAACTTGTTGGCATTGTAAATCCCTAAGGATACATTTTCTGTATGAGAAGAACTGACATCCTATTTCTTTCTTCCACTTTATCCTAAAATACGCTTTATCTCAGCTTCAAAAAGTGTATGAAACATATATACACACATATATGCACACATACATGAATGCGTGTACACACATATTCATCTAAGATTTCAGAGTTCATTGAGGTTACATACTTATCTAGGATTATATTTTTTTAATGATGGGGAATGCGAGTTCTGTAGTATAGAAACAGATTGCCTTGTTCACTGATATATGGCCAATGCCAGGCAAATAATCTTGTAACTAAAAGATGCCCTATAGATATTGGCTGAATGAGTGAATGCCATTCATCCTTGGTTTCATAGCAAATCCTCTAATTTTCTAAGATGATCATAAAAATTCCAATTTCATCATAGAAGGCCTAACTTTTAACATCTCTGGGAATAATGAAAAATAAACATTTACTATATTAAGAGGAAAATATTAATAATACTCTTTACTCATGTAAGTAAGGTATAGTTTTATTATAATCTATTTGATAGAATGTCAGAGCATTCCACTATTGAGAAAATGTTTATATCTACTCAGAATATATAGGGGTTCTTGTGTTAACTTTCAAACAAATTCTCTGTGAACAAAAGGATTACTGAAAACCACTGCCTTTTACAAACTGACAGTATGGAAATCTTAGTTAAATAAAGATATAAAAGAAAACTAACTTTTAGAAACTAATATTAAAATGTCATTGATGTCAGTTTAACACTGGCAGAAGATATTAAAAGCTTCTCAAAACTGACATTTTTAATCAAAGTAATATTTTTAATAATAGTTCCTCTGTGATCATGGTAATCACTTGTGTTATTAAAAATCTATTTTTTTAATACCCATACAGTGGTACAGCTCTAAATGTGGGTGGCGTAGGTCGCACACAGACAGTGTGAACTGAAGGTCACCAAAAGGGCTGTGTCCCCAAAATCCATCCCTACTGTCAGTAATATGATATTAAGTTTGTAGAGAATTCATTAATATTATTTGAATATATTATTCTGTTAGTCTTATCTCCAGCACAATCAAACAGGTTAAGTATATAGCAATAGATGCTTGAACAATTTAAGTAACTTGCTCAAGTTGTTGTTGTTCAATCGCTTGTCCGACTCTTTGCAGACAAGCTTTGAAGTCTTGCCCGACTCTTTGTGACCCCATGGACTGCAGCACGCTAGGCTCGCCCGTCCTTCAGTATCTCCCAGAGTTTGCTCAAATTTACGTCCATTGAGTCAGTGATGCTCTCCAACTGTCTCATCCTCTGTCACTCCCTTCTCCTCTTGCCCTCAATCTTTCCCAGCATCAGGTCTTTTCCAATGAGTTGGCTCTTCAAATCAGGTGGCCAAAGTATTAGAGCTTCAGCATCAGTCCTTCCAGTGAATATTCACTCAGGGCCATATAGCTAATAAATAATGCCCCAGGGCCTGAGCCTAAGCCTTCTTACTCATAATCTAATATTCCTTTCACTGTGACATGGTCACTCTTGGCACCTAAATATTCTGTATTAGGGACACAGCAGTGTTTCAAGAAGATCAATCCTTGTTAAAGTTTAAGCTTACTTGAGAGATGTGTAATGAAATAAAGCAAAAGAGAAGCATTAACCTTTAGAAAGAAAAATCTGAAGACTAATGAGATAAGATGCAAAATAGGTAAATTTTGAAAAAGTAGGTTTTTTTTTTTCAAATTGGAAAGTTTACAAATAGAGCACTGCTGTGGTTGGAGAAATCTGGACCAGCCAGGTAACACTGCCACATAGATCTAGAAAGCAAAAAACCACTGGGCACTGTCACTGGGAGCTGAAGGAACGGGAGTGGGAATAAGATTTGAGTAAGGATTGAGGCTGGAGAGAAACTAAACACATACTTGGTTTTTTTTTGTTTTTTTTTTTACTTTTTATTTTGTATTGGATTATAGCCAATTAACAATGTTGTGATAGTTCAAGGTGAACAGTGAAGGGACTCAGCTATATATATATACAGGTATCCATTCTCCCCCAAACTCCTCCCATCCAGGCAGCCACATAATGTTGAGCAGAGTTACCTATGCTGTACAGTAGGACCTTGTTGGTTATCCGGTTTAAATATAGCAGTGTGTACATGACCATCCCAAACTCCCTAACTATCCTTTACCCACAACCTTCCTCCCCTGGTAACCACAGTTTGTTCTCTAAGTCAACACATGCTTGTTTTTGATAAAAAATTAACTCACATGTATTTTTATCAAGACAAGTGATTGGCTTTGAAAGAGATACCTTCTCTATAGGCAATAAAAAAAAAATTTTCTAAAGTTCTAACTTTCAGGTGTCGTGCATTTTTTAAACTTAAAATTATTATTATTTGCTAGGTAATTGGACACTTCCACCAAAATCATGCGTTAAGGAATGAAAAGGAAAGAGCACCATACCTCCATGTCCTCTGTTCTTCAAGACACACACAGGTCTGGACATGAACGGTGTATTTATACCTCAGGAAAAACCCACACCTGCACTCCTTTCATGCCTGAGGTCTTCAAATGCCCACTGAGAGCTCCATAGTGAAGCCTTATATTTATGGATTTGGACATAGTAGAAAGTGTTGTAGTCCGTGCCCAGGGGTGCCTGAAAAAGGGATTTGAGACTCAAAGTTGACACAGGAAGCCTTCAGACCCACTTACCTCAAGCAACCAAGTACTTGTTCAGAAAAGTCAAATAAAGAGCTAAAATGTAGTGCTTTCTACATAGTCATTTTACCTTCATTTTATGGCTTGATATCAAAACCTTTTTCCATTAAGATGCTAGCAGTTGATAAAAAGCCCAGATTAGGTTTTGTCAAAAGAAAATCTAAGGTAATGTCAAGCTTTCTTGGTTTTCTTGTGTTCTTTTCAGGAAACTCTCTTGAGACAGAAAGTATAAGGCAGTGAATAAACTACTTAGTGAGAGGAGGCTGAAGTTGTTCAACGAAATGGCTTTTATATATGTAAAGTGTTCTGAAGCCTTGCCTGACTTAAAAAACAACAACAATGTTTGTGTCTTAATTCTAGCTGTGGATTTTTATTTCTCTTTAAAACCAATTTTCAGCTTAGCTCACCAAATTTCCAGCAGTAACTTGGCATTTTCTAAGATACTAAGACTAATTTGTTTGAAGACAGAGACTTTATTTGATTTTTTCAAAGTTTGAACCTTTTTTTCCCCACATATTTTCTAGAGCAACTAATAGAAGGTAAATTTAGTTAATGAGGAAGCGTATAGGATGCAGAACTGTCTGGAACATGAAATTAACATTCATTTAACAAATATTTATTGAGCACCTGCAGTATGTCAGACTGTTCTAAGAGGTAAGGATACATTAGTGAAAAAAAAAAAAAGCAGAACTCTCCACCCTTGTGAGTCTTGCTTTCTTGCTGGGGGAGAGACACAGAGTCAAGGAATGAATAAGTAAATTACACAGAATGCTAGAAGGTGGTAAATGCTATGGAGAAGAGTAAAACTTGAAGGGAAGTAGGGAGTGTAAAGGTATGGTGTAGGTTACATTTATGACCAGGACTATCAGAGAAAACCACACTGAGAAAGGCATATTTGAGCAAAGACTTAAAAGAGATTTCCTAGGTGGCTCAGTGGTAAAGACTCCGTTTTCCAATGCCGGAGACACGGGAGATGCAGGTTCAGTCCCTCGGTTGGGAAGATCCGCTAGAGGAGGAAATGGCAACCCACTCCAGTATTCTTGCCTGGAGAATCCCATGGACAGTGGAGCCTGGTGGGCTACAGTCCATGGGGTTGCAAAGAGTAGGACACACCTGAGCGGCAGAGCACACTTAAAAGAGATAAGGGACCAATTATGTGGGAATCCAGGAGAGAAGGTTTCCAAAGAAATGAAATGACTGATGCAAAGAATGAGGCAAAAGAATGCCTGGCGACTTCCAGGAACAGCAAGGCAACCTGTGTAGCTGAAGTGGCATGATCCAGGGAATGGGGTAGAAGATAATCTCAAAGAAGTGATGAATGGCTCAGATGACACAGGGCCCTCAATGCCATTGCAAAGTTTTTCTACTGAACAAAAGGGTGAACCATTAAGCGTTTTGAAAAGAGACCTGACAGTCCCTTTACTTAAGGTTTAACCACTCTACTCTGGGTGCTGTGTTAAGAACAGATTGTATGGGAGCAGGAAGACCAAATTCAGATGTCATTGCCATAATCCAGGGAGGCAGTGATCCTGGTTTGAAAACTGGGAGAAGTGGTCAGATTCTGGATACATTCTGAGGAGAGAAGCAGCAAAATTTGCTCAGAAAGTAAATAGTATTGTATGGAGTAAAGAGAACAATCCGGGATGACTCTGAGGTTTTGGTCTGAGCAACTAGAAGGGGATAGTGTCCATATACCAACATGGGAAGGAGTATCATGATGAGATCAAGTGTGTAGCTTCGACCCCTCAAGTTGAGATGCCTGTTAGATATCCTAGTGTTGACCTCCAGGAGGTGGGAATTGGATGTCTAGGAAGATGTCTATCCTGGGGAGTTGGGATATATTTGGAGATCGCCTACCTATCGGAAAGTATTTAAAACAACACAAGTGGATGAGAGCACAGAGAGTGAGAGAAAAGTTGTTCAGCCACTAAGTCATGTCTGATTCTTTGTGACCCTATGGACTGCCTTCCCTGTCCTTCACCATCTCCTGAAATTTGCTTAAACTCGTGTCCATTGAGTCAGTGATGCCATCCAACCATCTCACCCTCTATCGTTCCCTTCTCCTCCTGCCCTCAATCTTTCCCAGCATCAGGGTCTTTTCCAGTGAGTAGGCTCTTACCATCAGGTGGCCAAAGTATTGGAGCTTCAGCTTCACCATCAGCCCTTCCAATGAATATTCAGGATTGAACTATGGTGAGGGAGAGAGAAGACCTAGGACCAAGTCCTGAGCCCTAAGACACTCTGATATTAAGAAGTCGGACATAAGAACAGAAACCAGTACTTTACCCTGAGATAGAACAACCAAAGAACAGTGAGGGGGGGGCAAACATGAGGGTGGTATCCTAGAGGCCAAATGAATAAAGTGCTTTGAGGGAGAAGAGGGGTGGGCTTTGGAAATGCTGCTGATAGGTTAAGTAAAATAGCCCCTGAGTGCTGGATTCTGCATTGTGAGTTTACTTTTGGGGTTAGAGCCAAAGTTTCTTTTTCTTTGGCTTTGGCTCAGTGTGTTTTTCAGTGGGGTGTCTTGCTTTCTGAAGCCAGGTCTGACTCACCCTGGAAATAGAGCTTGCAAAATCTGGCCTGAGGCCAGGTCATGTGCCTTTTCCCCTGCCTCTTCAACTTCTAAAGCAGCCGATCTGTCTGATAGCGCTAAGCCAAACCTCTCGTCTGTCTGGTGGGTGGTAGCAGAGAAGAGGCCCAAAAGAATTGAATCCCATTCTCCCAGAGTATTTTCATTGTGGTTTACTTAGTATGCAGACTCCCGGAGAATATACAGGACCTGAGTCATTACACTTCAAGAGCAACAGAGTAGGTGGCCCACGGGTTATTTATTCAAGAAATAGGAAAAACTGGAAAAGATGGATAAAATGTGTCACAGATTTGGAATTTAAATCATAATTTTGCACATCATTTATGATGATACAGGTATCTCAACACTCAGTCTCATCTCCTAGCTGATAAATCAGGTACTCGAATACCTCTCTTTTCCCAGAATGATAAAAGCATGTAAACTATGGTTAAAATGTACTTTAAAGATGTGAAGCAATTTAGTACTTTAACAATAAAATTCCCTCAGCAAAATAAAATGCTCACAGTACAAACATCAGATAATCAAAATGCAATAAATAGGTTGTAGACTGATTTAGAGAAGACTTTTACATATTTTGGCTAATGATCAAGTTTGGGAGATGCAGGTCACAAATTGTTCTATTACATTCTTCTTTTTGTAGAAATATTTTCTAATTCAGGGTTTTCTTTTTGTAGGATTTTCATAAGGGAAAAGGAATAAAATAAATAAATTTCAATAAGCATGTTTGAATTTCACAAATACACTATATACTGAAGATCTGATAATCAGAATACAAATTAATTTTTTCATTTACCTATTGCTATATAGTAAATCACCCCCAACTTTAAAGGCCTAAAGCTACAATTTTTCTTTTTAATTTTTACAAATCTCTTGGTTAACTAGGTGAAACTGGGTGGTCGACTGCATTCAGCTAATTGGTTCTTCTGCTCCATGTGATGTCCAATAGGGCCACAGTCATCAGGACTCTTGGCTGGGCTGGAGTACCAGTTGGCTTACTCACTCGGCTGGCAATGCTGCTGGCTTTTGCTGGGAGCTCAGCTGAGGCTGTAGAGTGCCTTGGTTCCTCTCCAGGTGCTTTGGGATTCCAAGAGGAAGAAAGTAAAAACTCAGTGCCGTTAAGACTTAGGTTTGGAAACATAAGAATGGCATTTCCGCTGCATTCTATTGGTCAAAACTAGGTACAAGATTAACTCAGATTCAAGGGGCTGGGCTTCCCTGGTGTCTCAGAAGGTAAAGAATCTGCCTACAATGCAGGAGACCCAGATTTGATCCCTGGATTGGGAAGATCCCCTGGAGAAGAGAATAGCTACTATTCCAGTATTCTTTCCTGGAGAATTCCATGGACAGGGGAGCCTGGAGGGTTACAGTCCATGGGGTTGCAGAGTCAGACACAACTGGAGAATTAACTTTCAGTTTCAAGGAGACAGGAAATTAGCTCCACCTCTTGATATAAAGAGTAGTATATACATCCAAGAAGGGAAGAAATGGTAGAGGACCATCTTTGGAGATTAGCTACATATTTTTTCCTCTGATCCCAACTGTTCATGACCCTACCATGTGCAGAATATCTTCACTCTTCCTTAAAACCCCCAAAGCCTCAGCTAAAGGCCGGGATGATTTAGTCCTATTATCTAAATCAGGTCCAGGCATGGATGGGGCTCCTCGGGTGCAGTTTCTCAGGTACAGAGACCTTTGAAAGACAAAGTATCTATCATCCAAATTCCTAATGTACAATGATGATATATGATAGCATAATTGCAGTAGACAACCCTGTTCAAAAAGGGAGCAAGTAGGTGAACCCTAGAAGTCATCGTTCCATGGCTCTGCACATGTTGCCATTTCTCTGACACCAGGGTGTTCTGTTCCCTGGGTGTGAATTTTTTAGTCCTGTGGTTCTCACATCTTCCCCTACCCCACTGCTTCCCATGCAGGGTCATGGACTCTTCACTCTGCCCTCTGAATCATCCTTCCTTTTCTGTAAGAAATTGCCCACATTTAGAATTGAATAGCTTTCTCAGCCTGCTTCTTACCCATAGGAGCTAGGAGGTCCAGAAACCTCTTCTAATTTTAAACTGCCTCTACAGTATTCCAGGGCTTCCCTGATAACTTAGCTGGTAAAGAATCTGCCTGCAATGCAGGAGATCCCGGTTGGATTCCTGGGTTAGGAAGATCTCCTGGAGGAGGGATAGGCTATCCACTCCAGTATTCTTGGCCTTCCCTGGTGGCTAAGCTGGAAAAGAATCCACCTGCAATCCAGGAGACCTGTGTTCAATCCCTGGGTTGGGAAGATCCCCTGGAGAAGGGAACAGCTACCCACTCCAGTATTCTGGCCTAGAGAATTCCAAAGAGTCCGACACAACTGAGCGACTTTCACTTTCACTGTAGTATTTGGTCCAAGCCTGTATAATTCTTTTTCAAATTATGTGGGTTTCCATGCATCAAATTATAATCTACTCATTAGGCCAAAAATAACACCTATACATTTTTCAGAGAGGCTCCTCCCTATCTTGGTCTAAGGGAAAGCACATTGAATATTCTTAAAATCCCTTGTAGTGTAGTGTAAAGGGTATAAGAATCATGTATTTATGATCCCTGCAGTCCCAGTTTTTAAACTGAGAGGGTCTATAACAGCAGTCCCCAATGTTTTTGGCACCAGAAAGTGGTTTTGTAGAAGACAGTTTTTTCATGGGCCTGATGGGGGTGGGGGATGGTCTCAGGATGATTCAGGTGCATTATATTTGTTATGCACTTTATTTCTATTATTATTGCATTGTGATATGTCATGAAATAATTAAACAGCTCACCATAATGCAGAATTAGTGGGAGCCCTGAGCTTATTTTCTGCAACTAGACAGTCTCGTCTGGGGGTGATGGGAGAGCCATGGGGAGCAGCTGTAGATACATATGAAGCTTCATTCATTTGCGAGCCCACTGCTCACCTCCAGTTGTGTGGCATGGTTCCTAACCATTATCAGTCTATGGCCCAGAGGTTGGGGACCCCTGGTCTATAAGACATGTTTTTAAGCTTCTTAGATGTTCTACAGTGTAGCTCAGAGGGTATAGAAAGTACTGTACTACATTTTTCTGAGGTCCCAACATGTAAGAACAACCATACCCCTGAACTGATTTTGACCCTCAGGCTATGTTTTACTGGCAGTGCCCTGGCATTGCCTCCAGGTTTTAATTTACTTTGAATATATTTTATTTGGTGAACTGGGATTTTAGGATTGACAAAGAGTTTTATTATCCAAACCAGTAATTCTGGGTTTGGAAATGTTTCATCTATTTTTATCTTGCCATACACAGTTAAACCTCTGGAGAAGGAAATGGCAACCCACTCCAGTATTCTTGCCTGGAAAATCCCAAGGACAGAAGAGCCTGGCAGGCTACAGTCTATGGGGTTACAAAGAGCTGGACATGACTTAGCAACCGAGCACACAGTTAAAACATTTGTCATTTTCAAAATACTGCCTGGAAATGTTCTTAGCCATGTTTACAGTTTTATTAAGAATGTTGCCAAACTTTCTGTCACTATATAACTTTCTGTGAATCTGTGATCTTTTTTTTTTTTTTTCAGTCTTTAATAATGTCAATGTCCAGCCACTATTTATAATCTCCTTGAGCCTGTTCTGGCTTCTGCTGGCTACTAGCCCTAAAGTCAGTGTTTTAGGATTTTTTTATGGCAATACCAGGCATCAATTTTTTAATTTAGTGTTTATTTTTCACTGTGGTGGGTCTTTATCACTGTGTGGGCTTTGTCTAGTTGTGAAGAGTGGGGGCTAGTCTCTAGTTGCAGTACATGGACTTCTCATTGCAATAGCTTCTCTTGTTGCAGAGCACAGACTCTAGGCACGTGGGCTTCAGTAGTTGCAGCACATGGGCTCAGTAGTTGTGGCAAGCTGGTTTAGTTGCCCCTTGGCCTGTAGGATCTTAGTTGCCTGACCAAGGATCAAACCTGATTCCTCTGCATGGACAGGCAGATTCTTAACCACTAGACCACCAAGGAAGTCCCCAAATACCAATTTTAATTTCAGTTATAATGGTACCCCTAATGAAAATGTAGAGCATTTGGAAAAATAAAACACGTCTCAAGAATAGTAGTGCCGAGAGAACCAAAATTCACGAAGTTGCTAATGCTTCTCCGTACCTATCTACTTCAGAGTTATTCTTTCAGCAGCAACATACACGAGTTACATAGCCAGCTGTGAATTTTTATCCATTGTGTACTGGCCTATAAAGTTAGTAAGTCAGTGAAAGTGAAAGTGAAAGTCGCTTAGTCGTGTCTGACTCTTTGTGACCCCATGGAATTCTCCAGGCCAGAATACTGGAGTGGATAGCCATTCCCTTCCCTAGGGGATCTTCCTAACCCATGGAGAAGGGAAAGGCTACCTGGTCCACTGGGACAACCCAGAGGGATGGGACAGGAGGGAAGAGGGAGGAGGGTTCAGGACATGGGGACACAGGTGCACCAGTGGCTGATTCATGTCAATGTATGGCAAAAACCACCGCAATACTGTAAAGTAATTAGCCTCCAATTAAAATAAATAAATAAATTTAAAAAAAATTGACTTTAGAGACTTTTATTTATTCAAATATATATTAATGTAAGCATATTCAACTCTGAATATTCATTGGAAGGACTGATGTTGAAGCTGAAGCTCCAGTACCTTGGCCACCTGATGCGAAGAGCTGACTCACTGGAAAAGACCCTGATGCTGGGAAAGATTGAAGGCAAAAGGAGAAGAGAGTTACAGAGGATGAAATGGTTGGATGGTATCACCGATTCAATGAACATGAGTTTGAGCAAACTCTAGGAGATAGTGAAGGACAGGGAAGCTGGCATTCTGCAGTCCATGGGGTCACAAGGAGTCAGACATGACTAAACAACCGAACAGCAACAGCAAGAATGGACTTACGGATATTTATTTTATGAATGACAATCCAATACTATATTTATTTTGGTGCTCAAATTTCAACAGTTACCTTTTTAAAGGAAGTTTTTTTCTTGAATTACTCTAGCAGGATATATCGGTCTCCTCTGAACCTATAGATCTTACCATTTGCAGCCCTTTTACTTGCTCTCCACTTTTTGCCTTATATTGCAGTTATTTGTGAATTACACTCATTCTCGTAACCCCCATTTCCATTTCAAATACTGAATTATTGAGGATAGAGATGATGTATTACTAGCCCTCTATTTCTTCTACAGTCAATGCACATTATAGGAAATAAATAAATATGTGTTGTGTGCATGCAAAGTTGCTTCAGTCATGTCTGACTCTTTGCGACCCTATGAATTGTAGCCCACCAGGCTCCTCTGTCCGTGGGATTCTCCAGGCAAGAATACTGGAGTGGGTTACTGTGCCCTCTTCCAGGGGATCTTCCTGACCCAGGGATCAAACCTGCATCTCTTGCGTCTCCTGCATCAGCAGGCAGATTCTTTACCACTGTGCTACTCCAATAAAAATTAATTTAAAAAATACAGAGATGCTTACTGACAGATCTGGGCTATGAACCGAGGCAGTCTGACCCCAGAGCCTAACCACTGATTCTAAACTGCCTATTGGTATGTATGAAAATGATGTGTTTCTTAAGAATCATAGTAATAGTTTTGTATAACACTAGTGGGCACATTTATATTTTGTGCTTCCCTGGAAGCTGGATGAAGTATGTGAGTGACTATAGTACAGTACAAAGTGTTACATATTATGAGAACAGGTGGTACAATGAACTGCTGTAGGAAATAAGAGAAGAAAAAGTGTATGTCTAGCTGGGCAAAGTGAAAAATTTATTGGAGGAGGTGGCAGTAGCGTACTTGATGTGTATGTAGAGATGGGCATGAGTGGGGTTATCCTAGCTTTGGGGAGAATCACAGACTATACATAAAATGCAACAAGTAGATACTTTTGTTGGCATATACATTGTGTGAATGGAAGCAGTGAGAAGTAAAGCTGGAATAATACTAGATGAAAGCGTTAAAGGATCTTCCTTTTGAGAATGATTTACTGTGTGAAGAAAAGTAAATGAAGCATCTGGACAGATGCCCCCAAACCTAGAAATGTACTTGTCTAAGTGTTTTGAGTTGGCACCATGCTTTAGATTTATAGATTGAGAGTTGTATTGATCAAGGTGTTTATTCAAAGACAAGAAAAGTCAGAATTTGGATAAACTACCACCAGATGGTAGCAGATAGGCTGATTTCTTAGTCCAGATGACTTGATATAAGCCAGAAAAATATGTGTGTGAGACCCAGTTCAGAACTCTTGGTTATGCAAGGATCTCATGTGTGTATGGGTTTGTCTGTATAGTGATAATTGCATCATTAATTACCATATTTATGTAAAAGAATTTATTTCTAACAGTACAGCTGCATCCTTTTTCAGAAACAGTACAGCTTGTTTCTTGGTGAGACATTTTATTCTTAGAAGGAGAATGAATGCTTGTAGTTCAGTCACTAAGTTGTGTTCGACTCTTTGTGACCCCGTGGGCCACAGCACACCAGACTGCCTTGTCTTTCAGTATCTCCCAGAGTTTGGTCAAACTCATGTCCATTGAGTCAGTGATACCATCCAACCAACTCTTTCTTTGTTACCTCCTTCTCCTTCTGTCCTCAATCTTTCCCAGCATCAGGGTCTTTTCCAGTGAGTCGACTCTTCACATCAGGTGGCCAGAGTACTGAAGCTCAGCTTCAGCATCAGTCCTTCCAATGAATATTCAGGATTGATTTCCCTTAGGATTGACTGGTACAGGGATATATGCTAATTCAATGGGATGGTTGAAAATTGCTATTCAAATATTATTTCAAACAAATTAGAAAATACATGAAAGAGTGAGGCTAGAAAATGGGTTAATTAAGATTGAGAGGGACTAGTTCAGTTCAGTTCAGTCGCTCAGTCATGTCCGACTCTTTGTGACCCCATGAATTGCAGCACGCCAGGCCTCTCTGTCCATCACCAACTCCCGGAGTCTACCCAAACCCATGTGCATCGAGTTGGTGATGCCATCCAACCATCTCATCCTCTGTCGTCCCCTTCTCCTCCCACCCCCAATCCTACCCAGCATTAGGGTCTTTTCCAATGAGTCAACCCTTCGCATGAGGTGCCCAAAGTATTGGAGTTTCAGCTTCAACATCAGACCTTCCAATGAACACCCAGGATTGATCTCTTTTAGGATGGATTGATTGGATCTCCTTGCAGTCCAAGGGACTCTGAAGAGCCTTCTCCAACACCACAGTTCAAAAGCATCAATTCTTTGGCGCTCAGCTTTCTTCACCGTCCAACTCTCACATCCATACATGACCACTGGAAAAACCATAGCCTTGACTAGACGGACTTTTGTTGGCCAAGTAATGTCTCTGCTTTTAAATATGCTATCTAGGTTGGCCATAACCTTCCTTCCAAGGAGTAAGCGTCTTTTAATTTCAGGGCTGCAGTCACCATCAGCAGTGATTCTGGAGCCCAAAAATATAAAGTCTGACACTGTTTGCACTGTTTCCCAATCTATTTCCCATGAAGTGATGGGACCAGATGCCATGATCTTAGTTTTCTGAACGCTGAGCTTTAAGCCAACTTTTTCACTTTCCTCTTTCACTTTCATCAAGAGGCTCTTTAGTTCTTCTTCACTTTCTGCCATAAGGGTGGTGTCATCTGCATATCTGAGGTTATTGATATTTCTCCCGGCAATCTTGATTCCAGCTTGTGTTTCTTCCAGCCCAGCGTTTCTCATGATGTACTCGGCATAGAAGTTAAATAAGCAGGGTGACAATATACAGCCTTGACGTACTCCTTTTCTTATCTGGAACCATGTCCAGTTCTAACTGTTGCTTCCTGACCTGCATACAGGTTTCTCAAGAGACAGGTCAGATGGTCTGGTATTCCCACCTCTTTCAGAATTTTCCACAGTTTATTGTGATCCACACAGTCAAAGGCTTTGGCATAGTCAATAAAGCAGAAATAGATGTTTTTCTGGAACTCTCTTGCTTTTTCGATGATCCAGCGGATATTGGCAATTTGATCTCTGGTTCCTCTGCTTTTTCTAAAACCAGCTTGAACATCTGGAAGTTCACGGTTGACGTATTGCTGAAGCCTGGCTTGGAGAATTTTGAGCATTACTTTACTAGCATGTGAGATGAGTGCAATTGTGTGGTAGTTTGAGCATTCTTTGGCATTGCCTTTCTTTGGGAGAGACTAGAGAGAGGCCCAAATTTGGATTTTTCGTGAATAGTGAGCAGAATCTAAAGGGCTCAGATCATAGGCAAATCTGACTCCAAGACACAGCTAATGTCTTCTCCTTTTATCATCTAATTTAATCCTCTCAACAGCCTTATGAAATAGAAAGTACTATGTCCATTTAAATATAATAAGACTGTGGCTCAGAAAGCTAAGTGATTAGCTAATTCATCAGCACAAGTAACAGACCTGGAATTTGAACGCTCATCTGGTTTCACTTTCAATGCCCTTTCTTCTCAGTACCCAAGAGATACATGATCTACCTGCTTCAGAAACCTACTGGCCTTTGCTCTCATCAAAGCAGGAAAGGAGGAGATAACAATTTTAAAATACTGGTTAATTAACCATTGCACTTCCCCAGCATTTTATTATGAAAAAATTCACACATACAAAAGTCAAAAGAATTTCACAGGATGCCCTTCATATAGCTACAAGTTAGATTCTACAATTTGCATTTTACCCTGCTTGCTTTGGGCTTCCCAGGTGGTGCTAGTGATAAAGAACCCGCCTGCCAATGCTAGAGACATAAGAGATGTGGGTTCAATTCCTGTGTTGGGAAGGTCCCCTGGAGGAGAACATGGAAACCCACTCCAGTATTCTTGTCTGGGGAATCCCATGGACTGAGGAGCCTGGTGGGCTATAGTTTATAGGGTCACAAAGAGACACAATTGAAGCAACTTAGCACACACTACTTGCTTTATTGTATATCTGTCTATCTAGTCATCCTGTTATTTTATCATTATCTCAATTTTAAGTGCATTTCACAGTAGATTGAAGACATCAGTATGTCTTTAACTCATTACTTCAGCATGCATATTATTAACTGAAGTTCAATACTGGTTTATAGATTTATTAAATTTTTTAAATAAAAATACAGTGAAACACACTGATCTAAAGTGTGTTACTCAATGATTTCAGACAAATGCATACAGTTGTGCAGCCTGAATTTCTCTCCTGCTACACAACATCGCTCTCAGACCAGAAAGTTCTCATATGTCCTTTTCCAATCAAGTTCCATCCCCACCACCCCCTTTAGGACACCATCGTTCTGTTTTCTGGTTCATTGTTAGTTTGTTTAACCATAAATTAATGTTGCCTGTTTTAGAATTTCATATAAATGGAAGGAAACAGTGTGCCATTATGTACTTTTTTGTATAAGGGTTCTGTCACAGCAGCATATTTTGAGCATAATTCATTTTATTCTATGTGTCAGTAGTTTATTCCTTATTTCTGCTGATGGACAGCTGGACTGTTTTGGTTTTTAATCTTTTATGGAATAAAGCAGCTCTGAATATTATTGTAGCAATTTTTAATTTCTGTTGGTGTAACTACTGGTCACAGGGTAAGTTTGTGCTGTGCTTAGTTGCTCAGTCGTGTCCGACTCTTTGCGACCTCATAGACTGTAGCTCACCAGGCTCTTCTGTCCATGGGGACCCTCTAGGCAAGAATACTGGAGTGGGTTTCCATGCCCTCCTCCAGGAGGTTTAACTTTGTAAGAAACTGCCAAAACTTTTTGAAAAAAATTTGTGCCATTTTACACTCCCAGTAACACTGTATGAGAGTTCTGTTGCTCCACATTGCTATCAATCTTCTAAATATTATACTTCTGGAGAGTTGGCATTGTTTTCTCAGTGGGGAAGAGAGCCCTGCACAGCCAGCTTGGGTTGGATTCTCTGTTCCTTCTGAGTAAACTTCTATTTTAGCTTTCCCCACATTGTTTTGTTACAGTTTGTAAATATTCCCCAACTTTCTCATTCATATTTTTTTCTGCTTATTCATAACATTTTGCTTTTCCTGAATTCTCTGATTTTAACATATTTTATTTCTACTAACTGGTTCTAATAATGCCTCCTCTTTCATTGCAGTGAAATGTTAGTCACTCAATCATGTCCAACTCATTGAGACCCTATGGACTGTAGTCTGCCAGGCTCCTCTGTCCATGGAATTCGGCAGGCAAGAACACTGGAGTGGGTAGCCATTCTCTTCTCCAGGGGATCTTCCTGACCCAGGAATTGAACCCAGGTCTTCTGCACTGTAGACGGATTCTTTACCATCTAAGCCACCAGGGAAGCCACCACTTAGATTTTTCCTTTTGACTAATATGATTCAGTTGTAATTGTTGAATTTTTTATTGTTAGTAGTCAAATGAGAGGATTCATTTATGCATGCTCTTTGTAGCCCAAGTTGGACAGTTAAATTTAAGTGAGGAATTTTGCCAGATATTTCAGAATTTCAGGCTCAAATTTTAAAGTTATGTCTGCAAGAATTGCTTTTATTTACAGTGGACTTCTTGGGCCTGGGTAGAAGTAGGATAGTTTTATGGTGATGTTGTTGATTGGCAGTTGCTTGATCAGAGGACTTTGGTAATACATGGAAAACTGGTAAATCAAAGGGCAAGAGGCAATGAGCAGTAGGTTTTGTGTGTTTTAATTTGAAAAGACTTAAATTGACAGAAGAGCTAAACCTAGGGATTGCCCATATTAAGCATTGTGTTTGTTAATCTCATTGTGTTTGTAATTCACTGTGAGTGACAGAGGTCCCTTGTTTTTTACCTGCTTGGTACCTAGAAGAGGGAAAACCTGCTAGAAGTCTTCTTGGAGGGCATTATTGAAGTTTAAATATCACTTTAAAAAAGGCACCACTGATAATTTGCAATATGTTATGCTCTGCCAGTGATTAAAATAGTTTAACTGATTCCAAAAAGACAGGTACCCCTGTTAGAATAAGAATTTTTAAAATGATATCTAAAGGAAATTTCTTGATATGGACTTCAAATTTAGGAATTCTCAAAGAAGGCAGTAGCATAAATGCATTTCTACTTTCATTAGGTAGACACTTCTCAACAATTTATACTTGTGTCCACATTCATTAAAAAAAAGAAAAAAAGAAGAAATATGAAAACTGCTTATTCTAAAATTCTAGCCTCAAGTCAAGAAAAAAGAGCCAAGGAAAAACGAAACTAGAATTGAATGGCATGGGTATTATAAGTATAAAGCAGGGCATTTACGTGCTTAGTCCTATCTGGTCTTTGTGACCTGATGGTCTGCAGCCCTCCAGGCTTCTCTGTCCCTGAGATTTTCCAGGCAAGAATACTGGAGTGGGTTGCCATTTCCCACTCCAGATGATTTTCCCAGCCATGGATCCAACTCATGTCTCTGGTGTCTCCTGCATTGGCAGATGGATTCTTCACTACTGAGTCCCCTGGGTAAATGGAGCTATAAAACAGTTCCTTGGATATGAATCTTTTCCTCTTTTTAGCTGTGTGATCTTGGGGACAAGATGTTTAAGTTCTTTACATTTCATAAGATAATCTTAAACATTAATAAGATGTAAAGCAACTCAGTTCAGTTCAGTCACTGTCTGAGTCACGGCTATCAAGTCGGTGATGCAATCCAACCATCTCATCCTCTGTCCTCCTGCCTTCAATCTTTCCCAGCATCAGGGTCTTTTCCAATGAGTCAGCCTTTCGCATCAGGTGGCCAAAGTATTGGAGTTTCAGCTTTAGCATCGGTCCTTCCAATGAATATTCAGGACTGGTTTCCTTTAGGATTAACTGGTTGGATCTCCTTGCAGTCCAAGGGACTCTCAAGAGTCTTCTCCAACACCACAGTTCAAAAGCATCAGTTGTTCAGTGCTCAGCTTTCTTAATGGTCCAACTCTCACATCCATACATGACTACGGGAAAAGCCATAGCTTTGACTAGACAGATGTTTGTTGGCAAAGTAATGTGTCTGCTTTTTAATATACTGTCTAGGTTGGTCATAGTTTTTCTTCCAAGGAACAAGCACCTTTTAATTTCATGGCTGCAGTCACTATCTGCAGTGATTTTGGAGGCCAAAAAAATAAAGTCTGTCTCTGTTTCCATTGTTTCTCCATCTATTTGCCATGAAGTGGTGGGACTGGATGCCATGATTTCAGTTTTTTGAATGTTGAGTTTCAAGCCAGATTTTTCACTATCCTCTTTCACTTTCATCAAGAGGCTCTTCAGTTTCTCTTCACTTTCTGCCATATGGGTGGTGTCATCTGAATATCTGAAGTTATTGATATTTCTCCCAGTAATCTTGAGTCCAGCTTATTCTTCATCCAGCCCAGCATTTCTCATTATGCACTCTGCATATAAGTTCAATGAGCAGAGGACAATATAAAGCCTTGATATACTCTTTTCCAAATTTGGAACCAGTCTGTTGTTCCATTTCTTGTTCTAACTATTTCTTCTTGACCTGTATACAGATTTCTCAGAAGGCAGGTAAGGTGATCTGGTATTCCCATCTCTTGAAGAATTTTCCACAGTTTGTTGTGATCCACACAGTCAAAGGCTTTGACATAGTCAATAAAGTAGAAGTAGATGTTTTTATGGAAATCTCTTGCTTTTTCAATGATCTAACGGATATTGGCAACTTGATCTCTGGTTCCTCTGCCTTTTCTAAATCCAGCTTGAACATCTGGAAGTTCACAATTCACATACTGTTAAGCCTGGCTTGGAGAATTTTGAGCATTACTTTGCTAGCGTGTGAGATGAGTGCAATTGTGCGGTAGTTTGAGCATTCTTTGTCATTGCCTTTCTTTGAGATTAGAATGAAAACTGACCTTTTCCAGTCCTGTGGCCACTGCTGAGTTTTCCGAATGAGTTCAGCACTTTCACAGCATCATTTTTTCGGATTTGGAATAGCTCAACTGGAATTCCATCACCTCCACTAGCTTTGTTCATAGTGATGTAAGGCCCACTTGACTTTTCATCCTAGGATGTCTGGCTCTAGGTGAGTGATCACACTATTGTGACTATCTGGGTCATTAAGATCTTTTTTGTATAGTCCTGTGTATTCTTGCCAGCTCTTCTTAATATCTTCTGCTTCTGTTAGGTCCATACCATTTCTGTCCTTTATCGTGCCCATTTTTGCATGAAATGTTCCCTTGGTAGCTCTAACTTTTTGAAGAAATCTCTAGTCTTTCCCATTCTATTATTTTCCTCCATTTCTTTGCATTGATCAGTGAAGAAGGCTTTCTTATCTCTTCTTGCTATTGTTTGGAACTCTGCATTCAAATGGGTATATCTTTCCTGTTCTCCTTTCCCTTTAGCTTCTCTTCTTTACTCAGCTATTTGTAAGGGCTCCTCAGACAACCATTTTGTCTTTTTGCATTTCTTTTTCTTCGGGATGGTCTTTATCACTGTCTCCTGTACAATGTCACGAACCTCTGTCCATAGTTCTTCAGGCACTTTGTCTATCAGATCTAATCCCTTGAATCTATTTGTCACTTCCACTGTATAATCATATGGGATTTGATTTAGGTCATACCTGAATGTCCTAATGGTTTTCCCTACTTTCTTCAATTTAAGTCTGAATTTTGCAAGAAGGAGTTCATAATCTGAGCCACAGTCAGCTCCCAGCCTTATTTTTGTTGACTGTATAGAGCTTAAAAAATACAAGAAAGAGAACCCCTAAATAAGATAACTGTCCACAAATTTTTAAAATTCTCTGAGTGGTCTCACAGAGTAATATTACCCTCCCTCACCCCAATTTCTAGATGAGAAAATTGATATCTTTACTTATTCAAGAATGCACAGCGAAGTTATCGGTGAAGCTGAAGCTATTGGTGATGCTGTTTCAACACAGATATAAACAAATTCCCAAAGCCAGTAACTTTTCCATATAAAGCACCTACCAGTTTGTTGAAAGTTAGTAAGTGCTTAGTAATTATGAGTCTCCCAAGCAGGAGAGAAAGAGAGAGAGAGGGAGGGACAGAGAGACAAAGGGGAGAAATATGTAAGCTGGAAATATCTAAAAATGGGATTACTGTATTCTACATTGAGATACTTGAAATGCTCTCTTTGAAGTTCTCTTTTATAAAATTACTATAGACCAGGGATTCTATACTTAGAGTCCACTAAGTTTATGGGGACTGTGGATAGAATTTGTGAGGGGTAATCTGTGAACCTGGGAGGAAAATAATTGTGCCTGTTTTAACTTAGTTCTCCCAGAAATATAGCACTTCCTTCAGTTATGCATGTAGGTAATAAACCATTAATAGAGCTCACAGATATTTTCAAATTATAGTTGAAATAATATTATCAAATTATAATAATTTTAATAATTATAATATTATAATATTATCAAATTATAATATTATCAATTATAATATTATCAAATTATAGTTGTTGTACATATACTGAAGTCATGTATATGCCCATGAGTAATTCCAAATAATTGTAGTTCTTAGAACCACCACTCGATATTATTATTTGATGCACCAAGAAGAAATACATATATTACTACATGGCACATTTTAAATATTTTGATGATCTATTTCAATATAAATGGTTTTCTTTGTAATTCTATGTATTTTATTTTATGCATTATATATATATGCATATGTATATCCAGTTGAGTATATATTCAACTATCACAAAGATGAAAATATAGATTATTATTACCACACAAGAAGGCCTTCTCATGTCGCCTCTCAGTCAATAGCTATTCAAAGATAATCATTGTTCTGATTTCTACCGTCCTGGTTTGGTTTTATTTTAAAAATGAAATTTCTTTAAGCACATAATATATACCTTTTAGTGCCTTGCTTCTTCTGTGCAAACTTAACATATGAGTGATTCATTCACTATTCATTCATTAGAGATTGCGTTCTTCAAAGACAGGTGCTGAGAAGGAGTTTGGATTGCGAGATGCAGGTGAGTGCTCTACACCTGTGAAAGGAAGGAAGTGGGCAGAAACGGGCAGAGAAAGAAGTTGAACTGTGATGTCAACCTGACAACGCCTCAAGTCAATATTGCCATCAGGGTGTCCTGAGCTGAAATGGCTCAGTATTTACATCCCTGTCACATTCAGTCCCTAGGTGTGGGCTGCCCTGGGAAGAGCCAGCCAGAGGCAAAGCACTCCTTCCACTTGAGGCAGATTCTGAAAGAGGTGGACTAGTGGAAGCTCTTGACTGCATTGCTTGTGACTGGTCAGTAAATCACATGGCAGGATTTAAAAAAAAAATGGGCTGAAAATAAATTATCTACAAGTAGGATTAATATCTCATTACACTGAGATGAGAAAAAGTTTCTCTTCCAAGTTCTGTATATAAAAAATATATCTTGGAAGCTGGATCTTGGTGTTACATCTCAGAGACGCATTACCAAAGTTATGCTGTGTAATATACAATGTGTGAATATAGCTTGACAGTAAGTCTTGGATTCTGATAAAGTCTGCAGTTTTATACTTCTTCAATATTGCCTTGGCTATTTTTAATTTTTTGCATCACTGTGTGAATTGTAGTAGTACTGGTTGCCAGGAGCTAGTGCCTAGAAAGGCAGTCCATCGTGAAGGATGTGAAGTTGATGAACATAATGAGCTGGATTGCACCAGGCAAAGAGCTGAGATATTGTGCACTCTAACCTCTATCACAAACTTAAATTTTCTCATTGGCTTGCATTAGCAGATTCATTACAGCTGGATTTGGCTCGCATGGGGAATATTTTGCAAACTTTCATAGTATTGTTATAACGTATAGAAATATTCAGAGAATGAGTTTTCATACTAAAGGAAATATGTATTTCATGTGATTAATATACACACACATATGCTTCTATCTCTGAAATTTTATATTGGGAGCTACTTACTGTATTGGAAATATAATAAGGTGGTGTTTAGTAATACATTTTATATTAGTTCTGGTAATGTAGCTGTGGTGGAAACTGAACAGAAGCCTACAGAACCCAAAACAATAGTAATATAGTTAGCCATTTTGTGCTCTAGTACCTACAGCTAAACATGTACTAAGGGAAGTAAATGACAGCACAGACTTCCTTTCTACAGTGTCATTTTCAGTTGGGGAATGAATGTAATTATGTTTAATTGAGTTGAGGCACATTATTACACTGAGGCATGCCTCTCTTGATTGTAAATAAGAAGTCTGTGGTATTTTAGAACAGTGGAAAAATGCTTTCAATCTGCATGGAGTAAAAATTAGTAATGGCAGCCAATGTATGTCTCCTCCCAATTATAGACAATTAGGAAGGCTCTTTGGTATTATTAGAAGGCACTTCTGACATATGATTAAAGCAGAGGTCAGGTGAATAAAAATGCATGTAATATACCCAGGAATCTGTGTAGACAAATGGGAAATGTGGCATAGTGAAAGACAAGTGGTTAGAGATACTGAAGGTCTGAATCTTAGCTCCAAAGTCATGACCCACTAGTTATAGCTAGAGAAGGTGATTGGTTACTTTATCAATGAAATGAAGCTGGTAAAAGTGCATCTTAAAGATCTCCTCCCACAGAGCTCTGGCTATAAGTGCAATTCATAGTGTAAGGAGAATATGACCTGAGCAATATATTAATGTTATCGCCAATCACTTAAATTACTCAAGAATACATTATTTGAGGGAAAATGTAGATGTCATAGGGTAATTGTTATTTTGCTACTGTGATGCCCAACTTCTCCATTTCTTGACATTGTTTTTCACATCACCTAATTTTTCCTATTCATAATTACATCAGTTGCATTTTCACTTAAACACACATTGATATACAGAGTTTTATACATAAACTCAGCAATTGTGATTTTCTTTTCATGTAAAGGATGCAATATAAATTACTAGTGTTTCAGATTGCCAGCATCTGAACCTGATTGTATCAGGTTCCAGGTGGGCTCAATACAATCTATCAATTTTGTTAATCACAGAGCAGAAGGAGAGGTATTAGGGGATTAATCTGATTGCTTCCTTTTGCTCAGTGCTGTGATATGTACATGTTTAACAATGTTCCTTCCACCTCCTGTTTGCAGTTAATGATTCTATAGCTCTGTGTTGACCTTTGCTTCCAATTCTAATTTTGGAAGTGACTGGCTTTAAAGTCATGCTGAAAAGAATTCTGAAGCCTCCTCTGGGCTTGGTAGGAAAGTGCAGTGTAATCAATAAATGATAACTGCTTTAGGCATGGAAGCAACCATGGCCGCACATATGCCACAGGCTAGGCGTCCCTGCTGCCTTCACTGCTTCATGAATCACAGTGAACATAGTGATTTTGATGGAAAATTTAATTGCATAAACCCTCGGGAAAGAAATTATTATCATTTGCTTGATATTTTACACATCGTTTAAATTATATTAACAATCTTTGGTCCCTCTTCTTGTTCTGCCATCAGACTGGAGTGGGACAAGAATTTATAATGATGTAACTGTATTCACCACTCTTGAGGAGAGCCCTCCATGACTTAATTTAGTCATGTGATTTTGTCGTAAAGAATCTTCACCTGATGTAATTCACATACCATTTTCTTCTCAACAGGAATAATGTCCCCCAAACCTCATTCTTTTATATATATATATATCTAAAAAACCACAAAACTTTAAATAGCATTTAGTATTTCTTTAATGTCTTTAAGCACCAAATGCTCTCTGTGTGTATTAAATGGTGCTTCTGACTTCCCTGGTGGCTCAGAGGTTAAAGCGTCTGCCTCCGATGCGGGAGACCCGGGTTCGATCCCTGGGTTGGGAAGATCCCCTGGAGAAGGAAATGGCAACCCACTCCAGTATTCTTGCCTGGAGAATCCCATGGACGGAGAAGCCTGGTAGGCTACAGTCCATGGGGTCGCAAAGAGTCGGACACGACTGAGCAACTTCACTTCACTTCAGAACCAAAGTTGTTGCAATGTACAGGTGCCAAACAGTTAGGATTCTCTCTGATAAAATAAAGGAATATATATGTGGCTCAGTTGGTAAAGAATCTTCCTTAAATGCAAGAGACTGCCTGCACTGCAGGAGACCCAGGTTTGGTCCCTGGGTCAGGAAGATCCCCTGGAGAAGGAAATGGCAACCCACTCCAGTGTTTTTGCCTGGAGAATCCCAACGGACAGAGGAACCTGGTGGGCTATATAGCCCATGGGGTCGCAAGAGTTTGACACAGCTTAGCAACTAAACTACCATCACCTGATAAAATAAAAAAATTCAATTTCAATTTCATTGAGCTTAGTAAATACACAAATGTTCAAACCACCCAATCCCTAGTTCAAAGATTGTCTTTGTTTTCCAACAGCTAAAGTAGAACGTATCAAGAGGCTACTTTTCTTCAAGAATGAGAAAGTTTGGGGAAAAGAACTCAGAAAGCACACCAGCATGCAAGCAAATCACAGTGATAATAAAAAGCAAAATATAAGGAGATGCAACAACATGTTTTACCTAATAGTTTACTCGGAACCTCATGTGGATTTTACAAAAGATTCATCATGTCCTCAAGGTGTTTATGGTAGTATTGAGTATATAAAATATATGCCTTGAATTATGGAAATATAATTAAAGACATAATTACCAGCAAGTAAATGAGGAAGAGAAGAAATGATATAACTGATGCTTTACATAGAAATAGATGTTTCTATGAAGACTTGCAAATAACTTGTAAATAACAATGTGTTTGAAATCTCATGAAGTTTTCAGGAATGTACTAATGGAGATCTTTCCACATGTGTGGTACATGCTTTGGAAATAAAACCTGTATTTAAAGTATGGCTCAACCATCAAGGTTCTTTGACCTAGATTAAATTGCTTGTTTCTAAGCCTATTACTTCATTTAAAAAATGGACATATACTCAAAATCCTACAGTGTATATATATTAAAATAGATATTTAATACAATGAACAGTTATTGAATATCTGCTATATGCAAGATACTCTTTTGAGAGCTATGTAAAACACCAACACCAATACGGGGAAATCTTGCCCTCGTGGAGAGCAGATTCAAGTGGGAATTTCATTAAGTAGTCTATTCATTTGGCAGACATTCATTAAATGTATATTATGGTTCAAGAACTCTGCCTCTGCTTTTGTGATGTTTTCTTGGAAGGCACACAATATACAAAGAAACCTGCATGCTTATGGAATAGTGTGAAGAAAGAAAAAAACAGGATCTCTGGGAGAAAAATGAGAAAACAAGGGGAAAGCTAAATTCATTTGAGTGGTAAGGGCTGACTTTTCTAAGGTAACATTTAGACAAATTCATTAAAATATCAGATTAAGGCTTGAAAATGGGGAAGGAAATGATTTGTAGCAGAAGAAAGAACATGTTTAAAGGCTCCTAAATTAAGAACAAACTTGGTGCATTTCAGGACCTGAAAGATGGCCAGTGTGTCTGAGTGAGTGAGTGACTGAATGAGTGATTGAGTGAATGGAAAACAAAGAGCTCAGCAGAGGCCAGTCTTGTGTATCGTTTCCATGCCATGTTTACAGTCTGGCTTTTATTCTAAGTGCCATTGAAGCCACTTAAGGATTTCAAGCAAAGGAGTGATGTGATCCAATTTATCTCTTAAAATCTCCATCCTGACTGCTGTATGGAAAATCGATTGAGAGGTATCATATTAGGTACCAAAGAGAATAAGTCTATTGCAGAAATTCAGGTGAAGAGTCATGATTTATATTTGGGTGATGGTGGTAGATTCTAAAAGAAAAGAATGGGTTTGAAATATGTTTTGGAAGTAGGGTTAAGTGGTGGATAGTATGTGAGAATGTGATAGATGACTCAGAGTTAGGTCTAAAGAGTGGTAGCCTGGTTTCCGACTTGAACAACAGGGTGAATCATTCCACTTGAAGGTGTCTAGTTATGACAGAGGCTCTATGGCCTGCAAAAACTACAATATTATTTATTTGGTCTTTTATGGAAAAAGTTTGCCAACCCTGGTCTAGTGCATAGATCCCAATGCACTATGGATTGAATACTAGCTCTTGCATTTATCAGATGTTTATAAGCCAACAATTACGTAACTAATCTGTGCCTTAGTTTCATTTCTAAAATGAATGCAGTATCAGTACTTACCTTGTAAGTTGGCTCTTACAAAAGAGAAATAATATAACTCTAGTAAATTGTCTGGCATATGTAAAACATTTAATAAATATTAGCTGTTGTTATTTTTCACTTTATATACAATTTAGTTCCTACCACCTGGAGCCCTCCATCAGTCTTCTTGAGTATCCTTATGATT
Organism: Giraffa tippelskirchi; assembly: GCF_054371585.1. Taxonomy (NCBI): domain Eukaryota; kingdom Metazoa; phylum Chordata; class Mammalia; order Artiodactyla; family Giraffidae; genus Giraffa; species Giraffa tippelskirchi. The sequence continues at coordinate 122,928,237 of NC_137276.1, read as the reverse complement.
TGACAACCTGCTTGCATGGAGCAGTGATTGGAGAGCTTGCCAAGATGTCTTTTGAGCTTCCCAGGTGGCATAGTGGTAAAGAATCCACCCACCAACGCAGAAGACCCAAGAGACACAGCTTTGATTCCTGTGTCAGGAAGATCCCCTGGAGTAGGAAATGGCAACCCATTCCAGTATGCTTGCCTGGAAAATTCCACGGACAGAGGAGCCTGGCAGTCCATGGGGTTGCAAAGAGTCAGACACGACATAAGAATGTATAATATTTAATAGTGAAAGAGGCCTTAATGAAACATTCATTTAAAAAGTCAACTGGTATTTGTCAACTGGTCTACAGACAATGCTTTTTAGAGATTTGTCATGATTTTTAATGTAGCTGTTGGGTGGGACAGGTGTCGTTTAGCTGCTAAGTCATGTCCGACTCTTTGCGGCCCCATGGACTATAACTTGCTAGGCTCTTCTGTCCATGGAATTTTCCAAGCAAGAATACTGGAGTGGGTTGCCATTTCCTTCACCAGGGATCTTCCCGACCCAGGGTTGGAACACACATCTCCACCTTGGCAGGTGGATTCTTACCACTGAGCCACCTGGGAAGCTTGGGTAGGGGCAAGGTATGGAGCAATTAATGAAGCTTCAAGTTTTCGTGTCCTATTGATATCTGGACAAGATAGTTTTCTAGGTTAGGTGTCTGCAAACTAGAGCCTGTGAGCAGAGGCAGCTCCTTGCCTGTTTTTATGTGGTTCTCAAGCTTAAAATGATTTTTACATTTTTAAAAGGTTGTAAAACAAAGCAAAATAGCAAAGACTAGATGGTAGAGATGAGTGGGGGCCCACATGATCTAAAATATTTGCTATCTGACCCTTTATAGAAAAAGGTTGCCCACTCCTGTCCTATACAGAAGAAAGTACTTTAAGTTTATCTTTTGTATTTTAAAGTTAGTGGATTAAAGAATTAAGCACAGAGTTAAAAACCCAAGTTTATTCTGTGAGCTCACCTTCTTTTTGGAGTTACTCCATTTATGAAATTTATTTTTGTCTTCATGGTAGCATCTCACTTGTCAAATACATGTATCTCTGTTTCAAACTGAACCATTTCTTTTAATCACTACTGTAGAGAGCAAATCCAGAGCTGGTAACTCATTTATCTATTATGCAAATTGTTTGCTTGGCGGAAGGCTAGTGGCTTTTTAAATGACACTCTTGTTAGTTTTCATTACCTAGTTGGTCTCAACTTGGGATTTATCAAACCTAGAAAGAATTCCTAAAACAACTTTTCAATTGACTCCAGAAAAAGAAGGCAGGAAGGCAGGCAGGCAGGAAAGATTGAAGGAAGGAAGGAGAAAGCAGTGGTCACTTTAAGGCCACTTACTGCTTCAGCCACGTCTCCCCAAACCCGCCTACTTTTACACTGAACTCTTTTTCAACCTCCCAGCGTTCCCTCTTCAATTCAGGTCAGGCTCATACAAGGACAGTTTGGTTTAGTCTCAGAGGACTAGCTAAAAGCTGTTGTGATAATAAATGAATCCACAGTCTTTTCCAAGATAGCCACAGGCATTTCAGCTATAGGTCTGCAGGGGCTCACTTGCATACCAGGCATTGTCTTTTTTCTTATAGCATGTGGTTTGTAGCTTATTTGAGGCCACTCTATCAGTAAAGCTAAGCATGGTTAATTTCCTAACTTAGTTATCTTTAACAAGTGTATGCAAATTTGGAAAGAGTGACTTGTAGAACTTATATTTTCTAAGACTAACTTTTGATACCATGTAAACTATCTGGAATTCTTGAACAGTATTCCAAATATCTCAATAATTGAAGTGAAGAAGTGAAAGTGTTTGTCGCTCAGTTGTGTCGGGCTCTTTGTGACTCCATGGAATGTAGCCCTCCAGTCTCCCTCTGTCCATAGAATTCTCTAGGCAAGAATACTGGAGTAGGTTGCCATTCCCTTCTCCAAGGGATCTTCCCAACCCAGGTCTCCTGCATCATAGGCAGATTCTTTACTGTGTGAGCCACCGGGGATTCCATGTATAAGTGATATCATATGATATTTGTCTTTGTCTGACTGACTTCACTTAGTTTGGTAATCTCTAGCTCCATCCATGTTGCTGCAAATGGCAGTATTTCATTCTTTTTTGTGGTTGAATAATAGTCCATTGCATATATGTACTACATCTTCTTTACCCATTCCTCCATTGATGGACATTTAGGTTGCTTCCATGTCCTGGCTATTGTAAATAATGCTGCAGTGAACATTAGGGTGCCTGTATATTTTCAAATTATGATTTTCTCCAGATAACTGCCTAGGAGTGGGATTACTGGATCATATGGTAGCTCTATTTTTAGTTTTTTAAGGAACCTCCATGCTGTTCTCCATAGTGGCTATACCAATTTACATTCCCACCAACAGTGTAGGAGGGCTCCCTTTTCCCCACAGCCACTCCAGCATTTACTGTTTGTAGATTTTTTGATGATAGCCATTCTGACCAGTGTGAGGTGATACCTCATTGTAGCTTTGACTTGCTTTTCTCTAATAATAAGTGATGTTGAGCATCTTTTCATGTGCTTTTTGGCCATCTATATTTCTTCTTTGGATAACTGTGTATTTTGATCTTCTGTCCATTTGATTGGGTTTTTTGTTTTTTTATATTGAGCTAAATTAGCTATTTGCATAGGTTGGAGATTAATACCTGTTGGTTACTTTTTTTGCAAAGATTTTCTCTCCTTCTGAGGGTTCTCTCTCTCTTTTTTTTTTTTATGGTTTCTTTTGTTGTGCAAAAGCTGTAAGTTTAATTAGGTACCATTTGTTTATTTTTGTTTTCATTTCCATTACTCTTAAGTGATGGATTGAAAAACATCTTGCTGTAATTATGTCAAAGACCGTTCTACCTATGTTTTTCTCTCAGAGTTTTATAGTATCAGGCCTTCTTTTAAGTCTTTAATCCATTTTTAGTTAATTTTTGGTATAGTGTTAGGGAGTATTCTAATTTCATTTGTTTACATGTAGCTGCCCAATTTTCCCTGTACCACTTATTGAGCAGACTGTCTTTTCTCCATTGTATATTCTTGTCTTCTCTGTTATAGATTAGGTGACTATAGGTACATGAGTTTATCTCTGGGCTTTCTATTCTGTTCCATTGTTCTGTATTTCTTATTTTTCAGACATAATGCTATTGCAGTCTTAATAGACTACAGTCTAGTATAAACATAACTTTTAAATACCTTGGGCAACAAAAACCGTTTATATGACTAGCTTTACTGTAGTATTAAAATACCATAGACAAAGAGGCCTGGCATGCTGCAGTCCATGGGGACTGATGTACAGCAAAGTGATTCAGTTATACATCTATGTATACATTCTTTTTCATTATGTTTTATCACAAGATATTGAATATAGTTCCCTGTGCTATACAGGAGGACCTTATTGTTTATCCACTATATATATGACAGCTAAAGATTTTATAAATTTGATTATAAAAATTGTGTTACAGAAAGATCATTTTGTTGCTTCTGAGGAGAATAAATAAGAAGTGCTTTTACCAACAAGGACCTACTGTATAGTGCATAGAACTTTGCTCAATGTTGTGTGCCATCCTGGGTGGGAAAGGAGTTTGGGAGAGAATGGATACACGTATAGGTATCATTGAGTCCCTTCACTGTTCACCTGAAACTATCACAACATTGTTAATTGGCTATACCCCAATACAAAATAAAAAGATTAAAGTTAAAAAAAAAAGAAGTGCTTTTGACTGGAGGTAGTTTGGTAAGCTATTACAATGGTTCTAGCAAGAAATGATAAGAGCCTAAGCAAGAGTAGATATCTGCTAAGGGACCAAGGGAATGCTGGGTAAGACCAGGCTTCCAGTTTTTGGGGGTACCTCCAGGTATGAGTAAATGTTTCAGGGATAACATGTATGAATGAATTAAATCACACAATGGCATGTACACGAGGCTATTTTTGATAATAATTTGCTCACTCACTAGATTGTAAAATTTAGGTTTGAAAGTAAATCATTCATCTCTGATGGGCAGATATAATGGGAGGAGAAAGTAAAAGGGTAAAGATCCATCTGTTTAAAAAAGGATTTATGTAAATCAGCTATAATTCAGTAAAAAAGATACTGAAGCAATAAAAATTGATTTGTACCATATAAGCTTTTCTGAAAACATTTCTAAACTTCTATTTGAAACTGAAAGGCAGTGTGACCTTTAGCACATTTTATCTTCTAGTCAATCTCCTAAACACTAAGGTAGAAAAATTTTTATGAAAATCATTCACAAATGTTAACATCTGATGCCCTTGGTTGCTGTATTACAAATGACATAAAGTTTCACAAGAATTGATGTGACTAAGTAGAAATTCATAAAGTCATTTAAACAGTTGAGATTTGTATCAACTTCTGTCATTACTGAAAGCAGTATCTGGATGAGGAAAGCACTGTCATGAACAGATAAGTATAGTAAATGCTGGGGCTTCCCAGCTGGCTCAGCGGTAAAGAATCGCCTGCCAAGCAGGAGATGTGATTTTGATCCCTAGATTGGGAAGATCCCCTGGAAAAAAAATGGCAACCCACTCTAGCAATATTCTTGCCTGAAAAATCCCATTGACAGGCAAGCCTGGTGAGCTGTAGTCCATGGGGTTGCAGAAAGAGTCAGATATGAATTAGCAACTAAACAACAGTAGTAAGCACCAGAGAATGCATAAAAAGATCATGTCTCCTCTTTGTTTAATTTCTTTTTATTTATTTATTTTTGGTTGAGTTGGGTCTTCATTACTGTACACTGGCTTTCTCTAGTTTTGGAAGTGATGTCTACTCTCTAGTTGCAGCATGTGGGCTTCTCATTGTGGTGGCTCCTCTTCTTGTGGAGCACAGGATCTAGGGTACACATGCTTCAGTAGTTGCAGCTCCCGGGCTCCAGAGTGTGGGCTCAGTAATTGTGATGGACAAGCTTAGTTGCTCCGAGGCATGTGGAATCTTCCCAGCACAAGGATCAAACCCTTGTCCCCTGGCAGGAGGATTCTTATACACTGTAACACCAGGGAAGTCCTCCTCTTTGTTAATTAACACTATTATAAAGAGATGACAGAGGAAAGGGAAACCCAAAAGTCCTTAAACTCATACACCTAAATTTTATGCACAGTACTTTTGATGCTTGGATAGAACCAAGATCATAAGCTTCTTAGCTGCTTTCATACTTACATGCAGCTGATAACATATTAAGTGCATTTTATGATTTTCTTTTACCAAAGTATCTTGAAAATTATGACAAGCTAATTAAATATCACTTTGGATTTTAGAATGAAATTTTCATGGTACTGGGACTAATGGGTGGAGGGAAACTATTGTTTATCTTCCATGCTATACCCTGGAAAGACTGAAGGCATTTTGGGAGGGAGGCAAAGGGTGAGATGGTTAAATAACATTGCTGGCTCAATGGACATGAATTTGAGCAAATTCTGGGAGATAATGGAGGACAGAAGAGCCTGGAGCACTGCAGTCCATGGGGTCGCAAAGAGCCTGACACAACTCAGTGACTGAAGAACAGTAGCAACCATGGAGGGAGACAGGCACTGCAGAAACCACATTTCTATTAAACTTTACAAAAATATGAGGGGCCAGCTTTATATATGAGAAACCAGAGAATTAAAGTATTGAAATGTTATTGCTGAGGATTGCAACTAAGTATTTCAAGTCTAAGGTATACATGTGTTTTAAAAAATATTAGAGACAGAAGGAGCTCCAAGCTGTTGGTATAGGAACACCCTGAGCTCACCTCCTCCCACAGGTATACCAAATCACAACTATTTACAGAATAGCTATCTATAAGAATGACCTGAAAACTAGCAGAAAATATTTTCCAAAACTAAAAATATAAAGAAGGAGCCACAATGACATAAGTAGGAGGAGCAGAGACACATTATAGACAAGACCCACACCCCCAGTTGGCAACCCACAGATGGGAGGAATATCACAGTTGTAGAGGTGCTCTCCAAGGAGCCAGGTGTGTAAGCCCCACATTGGGCTTTCCAGGCCCAGGGGACTTGCACCAGGAAGATAAGCCTCCAACATCTGGCTTTGAAAATCAGCAGACTTGTGATTGAGAGAGGTGCAGGACTACGGGAAACAGACTCTGCTCTTTTTTTTTAATTGAAAAAATACTAGTTTCAGTATACAAAATAGTGATTACATATTTTTATAGATTATACTCCACAAAAAGTTATTATAAAATATTGACTATATTCCCTGTGCTGTATATTCCATCCTTGTAACATATTTATTTTATACCTAATAGTTGTTTTCTCTGAATCCCCTTACCTTTCCCCTCAGCCAGTCTCCTCCCTTCTGGTAACCACTAGTGTATTCTTTGTATCTGTGCAGAGACTCTCCTTTTAAAGGGCATGCACAAAATCTTACATGCTCTGAGTCTCAGCACAGAGGCAGTTTCCTAAAGACACCACTAAAAAGCTATTAGAACTAACAAATGAATTCAGTAAAGTTGCAGGATACAAAATTAATATACAGATATCTGTTATATTTCTATACCCTAATAACAAACTGTCAGAAAGAGAAATTAAGAAAGCAATCTCATTTACAATCACATCAAAAGAAGTATACCTAGGAATGTCTAACAACAAAGAAGGTAAAAAACCTGTACTCTTTAAACTATAAGATATTAATGAAAGTTGAAAATGATATAAACTAATGGAGATATTGTTAAAATGACCATATTCCCCAAGGCAGTTTATATATTCAATGTAATCCCTATCAAATACTAATGGCAGTTCCACACAACTAGAAAAAATAATTCTAAAGTTTATATCAGGGGCTCCCTGGTGGTCCAGTGGTTAAGACTCCCTGCTCCCAATGCAGAGGGCATGGGTTCAATCCTTGGTCAGGGAACTAAGATCTTGTATAGTGCCTGGCATGGCCAAAAAAGTAAAATGAAATTTACATGGAAACATAAAAAAGCTTGAATAGTCAAAGCAATTTTGAGGGAGAAGAACAAAGCTGGAGGTATCAAACTGACTGATTCCAGGCTATACAACAAAGCTACAATAATCAAAACAATATGGTACTGGCACAAAACAGACACACAGATCAATGGCACAGAATGAGAGAACTCAGAAATGAACCCAAACTTGTATGGGCAATTAATCAAGGACAAAGGAAGCAAGGATAAACAATGGGGAAAAAGACAAACTGTCCAATAAATGCTATTGGGAAAACTGGACACCTACATGCAAAGAATTAAACTGGACTACTCTCTTATACCATGCACAAAAATCAGTTGAAAATGTATTAAAGACTTAAATGTAAGAAAAGTCTTAGAAGAGAGCCTAGTCTTAGAAGAAAATGTTTTCTGACATTGGTCTTAGCAATATATATTTTATATATCTCTTCAGGCAAGGGAAACAAAAGCAAAAATAAACAAATGAGGTTACATCAAACTAAAAACCATTAACCATTAACAAAATGAAACACAGCCTACTGAATGGGAAAAGATATTTGCAAGTGACCTATCTGATAAGGGATTAATAGCCAGAGTATGCAACAAACTCATGTAGTTCAACATCAAAAACACAAGCAATCCATTTAAAAAATGAGCAGAAGACCTGAATAAACTTTTTTTTTCCGAAGAAGACATACAGATGGTCAACAGGCATGTGAAAAGATGCTCAACATCAATAATCACTAGGGAAATGCAAATTAAAACCACAGTGAGATACTATTTCATTCCTGTCAGAATGCCAATCGTCAAAATGACAACAATTAGTAAATATTGGCAAGGATATGGAGAAAAGGGAATCCTTGTGCAGTGTTGCTGGGAATGTAAATCAGTACATACTTCTGGGGAAAAAAAAGTATGGCGGTTTTTCAAAAAAATAAAAATAGAAATAGTGTATGATCCAGAATTTCATTTTAGGGTATTTACCCAAAGAAAACAAAAACACTAATACAAAAAGATATATATACTCCAAAGTTCATAGCAGAATTATTTATAATAGCCAAGCTATGGAAGTAATGTTAGTACCCAGCAAGAGATTAATAGATCAAGATTTTATATACATGTACCATGGAATATTACTCAGCCATAAATAAAAAAATGAAATCTTGCCTTTTGCAATAATATGGATGGATCTAGAGGGTAAGTTATCATGCTATGTGGAATAAGTTAGAGAAAGATGAATACCATATAATATCACTTATATATGATATCTAGAACACAGACCAAACAAAACAGACTCATAGGTACAGAGAAAGAAACGGGTGGTTGCCAGAGGGGAGGGCCGTGGGGGTTTGGGGATAATAGGTACAAGGGATTAAGAGGTACAAAGTTCCAGATATAAAATATAGACGCCACAGTGGTTTTATGTCACAAGGTCAATAACAGTAGAATAACTTTGTATGGGGACAGATTACTAGACTTACCATGGCAATCATTTTGTAATGTGCATAAAGGTGAAGTCACTTTCTTCAACTGACAAAAACATAATATTGTACATCAACTATATTTGAATAAAAACACATTAAATTGTCAGTTAAAGTATGCATAAGTAAATATGTAGGATAAACATAACTCACCTTTTAAGTATCTTAATATCTTATGCGTCCATATATCCCCAAACTCTATAAAGATCTCTATGCAGTTAAAAGTTTAAAATAAGGTTGTTATTTTAACAATAGAAATAAGTTTATGGTAGCTTTGGGAAAAGCATTTATTCTATCCATTTTGATAATGGTGTTCCTAACTGAATATCCATTCAAAAGCCCCTATGAAGAATTAAACAGATTTAAACACCATATGAATACATGAAAGCCAGTTTTGTGTTATTTTTATAATTCGTAAATAGTTTAATGTTTAAAGGTGCACTGGAATGAAAGCAGAGAGATGGTTTGTGTTGCAGAGACATCATGATGTGACTGGAAAGAGGGGAGGAGGCTTGGCGGAGGGCAGAGAGCAGTGAAAGAGGATACGTGGATTTGAATCCACATTTTGCTATAACCTGTTTTCTGACATCAGATGGGTCCTTGGTGGCTTTGTTTATTCCTGTAGATGGTTTCTAACTTCCCACCCCCGTAAAGTCTAAACTTCAAAGGAAGGAATTCACAAATTAAAAAGATAGCCAAGTACATTGGAAAGTCCCTGAAGGCAACAATGACGATAGTGATGATGTTATAATGCTCTCTAAGGCTCACCCAAGCTTTGGAAGTCTGATATTCTGTGGTTTGTTTCCGGATTTGCTATGAGATGGTAACTAGTACTTAGTAAGCTGGCCTGTGATTCCATCCACTAGAGGACAGTAGTAAATGTGCACAAACATATTCAAAAGAGTGACTCACTGAAATAAACCCTATCCTGCAGAAAGATGCTATGCAAAGGAGCATATGAATAAAATAAATTTAGGGTCAGTAATCTGAATAAAGCCACATGCATTAGAGGGCTGTAGAAATTCCTTATCTAGTAAATATTTAAGTACTCCAGTTCATAAATGGGCAATTTCTCCAGGACCAGCTCCTCTATAAGAAGTCAGCTGTGCTGAGAGTGAAAGGCCCCTGCAATCATCATCAGACATGCAGCTGTGCCTATAGTGGCAATGAAGGTAGCTGCAGGCAGTCCAGGGCCACTCCCAGCCCAAGGCAGGCTCTAACCTCCTCGAGGTGTGCTACACACACACACACACACACACACACACATATATACATATATATATGTATATATATATATATATTTTATTTCTACAACCCAGCCCAGCCCAGCACTTTGTGTGCAATAAGTGCCTACTCAAATCTTACTCTCCAAATCTAGTCATCTCTGGACTTGGTTCCCTGTTTTGTTACTTCTCAGCTTTTTGATTTTTGGCAAATCGCTTGGCTTCTCCAACTCAATTGGTTTTGGTTTTATGGATTCAAAAGTTTCTGAGGATCCTTTAACATCCTCAGGTATGTATACAGCAATCGCACCTTTCGAGACATTTTGTGTATTTCCTTACTGCTCTCCCCTGCCTGAGAACAAGTGAGGCCTTTAATTATGCTTCTTAACACATTTTCATCCTAGATTTCTTCTTTTCCTGATATAAAGCTTCTGATTAGGTCAAGTAAGTTCAGTGGCAGGTAGACTGCCTAAATGTGTGGCTGCATGCATGCTTAGTTGCTTCAGTCATGTTCAACTCTTCGAGACCCTATGGTCTGTAGCCTGCCAAGCTCTGTCCGTAGGATTCTCCAGGCAAGAATACTGGAGTGTGTTGCCATGCCCCTCTCCAGGGGATCTTCTTGACCCAGGAATTGAACTTGCATCTCCTGCAATGAAGGCGAATTCTTTACCTACTGAACCACCTGGGAAGCCAGCCTAAATGTATACCTGTAAGTAAAAATCTTAATCTTTCTGAAACTCACATACTGTTTTTTTTTTTTTTTTGGTAAATGTTTCTTATTTAAGCTTTTTATTTTGTTTTGGGGTATAGTCGATTAACATGTTGTGATAGCTTCAGGTGAACAGGGAAGAGACTCAGCCATACATTCACATGTATCCCTTCTCCCACAAACTCCTCTCCTATCCAGACTGCCACCTAACATTGAGCAGAGAGATACTCGCATTCTTAAATAGCAAATGGAGACACTATGTTTCTTAACGTTGCTAAAGATTAAAAAAGATAGATATTTAAAACATAAAGGTAGACCTTTTGTTGACTTCTAATAAATATTGGTTCTATACTGTTCTCTCTGACAGGTCTGTAGCCTATGGACATGTGATTTTTTTACCTACTGGTAGGAATTTATAGAGAATCCTGTTAAAATAGACAGCTTTTAGTACACGGTGGATCACATGGTGTCTTCTATAATATAATTGGGCTTCCCAGGTGGCTCAGTGGTAAAGAATCTGCGTGCCAATGCAGGAGACAAGGGTTCGATCCCTGGGTTGGGAAGATCCCCTGGAGAAGGAAATGACAGCCCACTCCAGTATTCTTGCGTGGGATATTCCATGGACAGAGGAGCCTGGTGGGCTACAGTCCACTGGGTTGCAAAAGAGTCAGACACAACTTAGCAACTAAACAACAACAACAACAAACATAATTACTAAATATAGAAATGACCTAATACCATTAGCACACAGGAAACTCCGTGGTGGCTCAGATGGTAAAGAATCTGCTTGCAATGCAGGAGATCTGGGTTCAGTCCCTGGGTCAAGAAGATCCCCTGGAGAAGGGAATGGCAATCGACTCCAGTATTCTTGCCTGGGAAATCCCATGGACAGAGGACCCTGATGGGCCAATGTCCATGGAATCGCAAAGAGTCAGACATGACTGAGCAACTAACACTTTCTAACAAGCAAGAGCATCCCTTCTTTAAAAAATCATTACAGTAGAATTCTAAATTTTCTAAAATAATTGTAGTAAATCAACATGTGCCCTGTGTATTGAGCAAATTCGATAACAGTATTTGTATTGATGAATCTGTAATTAAAGATAAATGTTCTGAGTATTTATATGTGATTGAAACAAACTCTTCTGTTTATAACATTCTTAGTCACTCTATAATTTCCTGCACATTTAAATGTTAATTTTGTTAGAATTAACATGTATTGTCATCCTTACTCCCAATGCAATAAGATGAAAACAACTTCAGGGTCTGAACCATTTATCCGTTAGTGATGGTGAAATACACCCATAGCTGAAATAGAATTAAGAAATTAAGTGTTTTACAAACGGGACCTAATTAAACTTAAAAGCTTTTGCACAACAAAGGAAACTGTAAACAGGTGAAAAGACAGCCTTCAGAATGGGAGAAAATAATAGCAAATGAAGCAACAGACAAAGAATTAATCTCAAAAATATACAAGCAACCCCTGCAGCTCAATTCCAGAAAAATAAACGACCCAATCAAAAAATGGGCCAAAGAACTAAACAGACATTTCTCCAAAGAAGACATACAGATGGCTAACAAACACATGAAAAGATGCTCAACATCACTCATTATTAGAGAAATGCAAATCAAAACCACAATGATGTATCATTTCATGCCAGTCAGAATGGCTGCTATCCAAAAGTCTACAAGCAATAAATGCTGGAGAGGGTGTGGAGAAAAGGGAACCCTCTTACACTGTTGGTGGGAATGCAAACTAGTACAGCCACTATGGAGAACAGTGTGGAGATTCCTCAAAAAACTGGGAATAGAACTGCCATATGACCCAGCAATCCCACTGCTGGGCATATACACCGAGGAAACCAGAATTGAAAGAGACGCGTGTACCCCAATGTTCATCGCAGCACTGTTTATAATAGCCAGGACATGGAAGCAACCAAGATGTCCATCAGCAGACGAATGGATAAGGAATCTGTGGTGCATATACACAATGGAATATTACTCAGCCATTTAAAAGAATACATTTTAATCAGTTCTATTGAGATGGATGAAACTGGAGCCCATTATACAGTGTGAAGTAAGCCAGAAAGAAAAACACCAATACAGTATACTAATGCATATATATAGAATTTGAAAGATGGTCTAGTCTAGTCAAGGCTATGGTTTTTCCAGTGGTCATGTATGCATGTGAGAGTTGGATGGTGAAGAAAGCTAAGCGCCGAAGAATTGATGCTTTTGAACTGTGGTGTTGCAAAAGACTTTTGAGAGTCCCTTGGACTGCAAGAAGATCCAAACAGTCCATCCTAAAGGAGATCAGTCCTGGGTGTTCATTGGAAGGTCTGATGTTGAAGCTGAAACTCCAATACTTTGGCCACCTCATGCGAAGAGTTGACTCATTGGAAAAGACCCTAATGCTGGGAAGGATTGGGGACAACAGAGAATGAGATGGTTGGATGGCATCACCGACTCGATGGACATGGGTTTGGGTAGACTCCAGGAGTTGGTGATGGACAGGGAGGCCTGGTGTGCTGCGATTCGTGGAATCATGAAGAGTCGGACACGACTGAGTGACTGAACTGAACTGAACGATAACCCTATATGCGAGACAGAAAAAGAGACACAGATGCATAGAACAGTCTTATGGACTCCGTGGGAGAAGGTGAGGGTGGGATGATCTGAGAGAATAGCATTGAAACATGTATATTATCGTATGTGAAACAGAACGCCATTCCAGGTTAGATGCATGAGACAAATGCTCAGGGCTGGGGCAATGGGATGACCCAGAGAGATGGGATGGGGAGGGAGGTGGGAGGGGGGTTCAGGATGGGGAACACATGTAAACCCATGGCTGATTCATGTCAATGTATGGCAAAAACCACTACAATATTGTAAAGTAATTAGCCCCCAACTAAAATAAATAAATTAATTAAAAAAAAGAAATTAAGTGTTTTAGTTTCAACAAAGGCAAAATGACAGATTGGTTTAGGAATAGCTGTTGACAAGACATAGACATAATGCCTGTGACCAATATAGACATGAAATTTTATTTTCTGATTTCACAAGTAAGTGGGATGTGTCAAAATTCCAGTTCTTCTTGCTCCATCATGAGAAATACAGAGATGATTGGACAACTGGGGCTTCTTCTTCCTGCTCAGAGCCTACTTTCTGTAAAAATCAAACAGCATCAATAGGGCTGAAAAGGCCCATGAAATAAGACACTCAAAGTACAGAAAAAGAGATTTCTTTTTTCTTTCCTCCAAAGTTGCTCTGTGTTTCTAGGCTCTCTCTATCTCTCTCAATTTTATTCAAGGTGTTTTTTTTTTGTCAAGAATAGTTTCTTCTTGAACATAAATGACTATAAAACATTTTTCAAGGGGATGTCTTCTTGGGTTAATGAAGTCTCACCGCAATAGGGGACACCGACTGTGTATGACTTGAGCCAAAGAAAAGAAATTCCCTGGATATTTTTATGTAAACCAGGTGGATAAATACACAGAGAACACTACACCAAATCTACAAATGTTTGAAGGTCTCAAAATACAAGCTAGATGCTGAAAAACCAGAATGTGAATGTTCAAGTGAAGAACAAAATCTTACCTGTTAAGGGAGGTCTATTTGTAAGAATCTCTAAAACAGAAGATATAACTTCTCTCTTGACGATTCCATAATACTTCAGAGCCAGATTCTTTATAGCCTGGTCTACAGGTGCTTCACAATTATGCCCTACCCAAATGTTACAACTTTGCCCCTGTCACTCCTAATGCCCTCCATACCCACATCCCATCCCCACCCACAGTCACCATTTCTAGTACTTCCTTCCCTGAGTCTTTGTGTGGCTGCTTCCTCTGCCAGAAATATCTTGCCTCCACTTCAGGTGAACTGTGACTCTCAACCCTCAACAATAATTCAAATGTCAATTCTGAAATCAATAGCTTTCTGGAAATCTCTTCGCCCTACCCCGGAGCAGAATTAAGTTTTTCCTTTCTCATACCCCTGTAACCCTGGCATTTGCCTACACATAGCACTTGACACGCTGCATGACTACAAAAAATATGAGATATCACCAGTGCCATTTGCTTTATACCATCTTGCATGTGTTCATCTCCTCTACTAGCAAGTGAGCTTTTTGCTTACACACCTACACAATGCAGGGCCTGGAACATAGTATACTTAAATTGAATATTCTCAGCATAATTATTAAAATCCATACCATTCATGTGCACAAATGTCTTCAGACTACTAGTCTGTTTTCTTAAAAAAAAGAGAGAGAATACTGTATCACCTTTGCATATATTTGTTCTTTGAGTGCTTGTTTATTTACTGATGAATCATCATGGTACTTTTAACATATCAAAATTGAGTTTATTGAACTTGGCAAAATGATAAGTTCATTCATTTCCTTCTGTTTCCCAAGCTAATGACTGTGTTTGTTTTATTTTAAACTCCCTTTTAAAGGAGTTTAAAGCTCCACTTTAAACTCCCATTTATATACACGGACAGTTTTTTAGATTTAGGTTCAAGACACCCAGTATGTGGGAAATGGAGATGCACAAGGGTCTAATGGAAACATGTAAGTTAAATTTAAAGTGGTCTGCCTTTTGTTGGTAGATCATTTAAAGAAAGTCTGCCCTTTGTTGGTAGATCATTGATTCATATGAGTTGTGAAGTGATATAATTTAATGTTAGAAAATACCAGTCTTTTTCCATAATTAGAATGACTTGGAAGTGGAGTGGTTTGGGGAATATTTAGAAGAGAAGAGATAGTGCAGATAAGATTGTTGAAAGTCAATTTGGCCAGATGGTTAGATGTGGGAGTTAGAATCAAAAAGAGGAAAATCCCACCCAACAAATATGTATAGACATTGGCAACCAGGTCCTAGAGACAAGTAACCATATTAATAATTAACTAACATATTAAATTAACATTAAAAATCCTAAACAGTGGTTGAGATTATGACACCTATCTCAGGGAAGATGCTTTGTTGTTGCAAAAGAGAAGTGCAAATCTTTTTGTAGAAATAGCTCATTTCTTAGGTTTGATGAGAGTGCCTGCCCTGACTAGAAAGGGCCTCTTCAGTCATATCTTATTTTAGGAACAGGAGTTACCATGTGAAAGGCTGAGATGGAGCTGTGGAGGGTGGGCATTTCAGCCAGAAGGGACAGTCAAAGCAAAGTCTCATTGTGATCATCAGTACGAGGTTCAGTGTGCTAGAGGGTAGTGCTGGAAGGAGGGATTAGTTGAGATGAAGATGGCAAGGCACCAGGGATCAGGCCCCAGAGACTTGATTTGCTACATAAAGAATCAGATTTGGGGGAAATACCTGCAGTGATTTTTCTTCCTGACACGGTCCACTGTGCAGAGAGATCGGATGGTTGGGGACATGTGCTTTATTTTCCCCAAAATGTTGTTTTCTGGATTTCTTTAGTCAAATTTTGACAGAGATAATCTTCTGAAGGCATTTTATCTCTGTTCTCATAAAATGTTTATAAATGCATATAACAGTGTTTCAGGTCTCCCCATGAGGGAACACCACGAGGAGCTTTCTGGCAGTTGTAAGGAGCTGTGTCACGTGTGCAGTAAAGAGGATGTAGTTTGTAAGGCAGGCAGAGCTATTTCCAAGAAATAAGATTCCACCCAAAAGCTTTAGACACAAGTGTTAACTGCACAAATGGCTAAATACACTTGGTTATGGCAGGTACAAAGAGTCATTTTGAACCAGTGAGGTCACCAGCTTTAGTGCAAAAAAGACTGAGTCGGTTTTAACCATTGGCAGTTACGTTTATGAAATACCCCCCAGACTAGGTATGATGCTGGCTTTCCCTTGCCTTGGTGTGATTTAAATAACACAAGAGAACGTGAGATACCACTTCTTCCTGTAGCTCCTGTTAGGACTTCCTGTAATGATAGGTTTCTACTGAAAAAATGAGCTTAACCACTTCTGCTCACCAAAGTCCCCTTCTTTGAGGGTCAAAACTATAAATAGTCCTACAGTGAAAGCAATATCCTGGCAATTCATAAGTCTGTTATCTGGGTGTAATTTCCATCATCTTTTGTTCAGTTTTTAAAACAGTAAAATCATAAATATGAATCCTCAGCTTCTTTCCTTCCTTCCTTTTTCCTGCCTTACACATACACACACACAAAGATAGGCAAATACCTGTACACAAAAATGGGGGAAAATACTCCTCTCCAAAGTATTTATGGTGGCACATTTAAAAAGGAGTGCCTTTGGCTTTTAGACAAACACATACCTTTTCCAGATAATAGATTCTCCCAGACAGGTTCAGACACAAAAACTCAGCCATGAAATGATTGCAGTAGGTAAAATTAGGTCTCTGAATGTGTTATCTTGGTGTTTTAGAATTCTTAACTGAGATGTACTTTAAAGTATGTATATATACATATAATTTATTTGGTGTGATGGCAGTTTAGATACCAAAAAGAAATTTGAAATGGAAAGTGGGGAGATGGCTCAAGTAACTATTAAGAACTTAGTATTTGTATTTAAACTTCAACTCTTTCCGAATCATTATTCCTTAATTCATTTATGACAACAATCAGTGTTGCTGGTCAGCGACCAAATCCAGGTTTTTCTGCTCACTTTATGGCTTCACCCTTCCTTATAATAAATGATGTGTTGGACTGGCCACTGGGCAATGGTCCATTGCCATTCTAGGGGAGAACTTGCTAACTGAAACCAGAAGAGAAACTATAGTGGTTACCAGGTCCCAGGCCCTAGTACAGTGCTTATTCATCTCTCCCTACCTCTTTGGGGAACCATCTTATCTTACATTTCAAGCCGTGTGGTTTGGTTGAGGTTTTCCTTACCCTTAGCTTCACTGATTAGTTTGGGGTTGGTCTAAGTCAATCAGCATTTCACACCCCTTTGACTAGAGTAATTGGGGCGGGAGGGGTGGCATTTACTTGCAACTTAGTTTGGGCAGTGAGCAGGCCCCAAACACTTGTTTATCTGTTAGCAGAGAAAAGTTCCATTTTGTGGACCTGCAGGTGAAAAAGTATGAATCCTGAGGCAATAATAGCTATCTAGAAATCAAGGACACCTTACTTCAGAATGAAGACAATGCATTTAAATAGCCAAGTTCAGAGATGTAGAAAATCAGGCCTCAGGTAATTCACTGAAGCCCTTGAATTAAGGCTCATCTAGTCCTTATTCTTGGACTTCTCATTACAGCACTCAATGGCTTCCCTATATGTTTAGGCCAGTTTTGTTGGGTTTTAAGTGGCTTGCTATGGAAAGAATCCTGTCTAATGCTTCATGTGCTCAATTGCTCAGTCATGTCCAACTCTTTGTGACCCCATGGACTGCAGCCCGCCAGGCTTCTTCTGTCCATGGGGATTCTCCAGGCAAGAATACTGGAGTGGGTTGCCATTTCTTTCTCCGCAAATGCTGCATATCACTTTATTGTTGAAGCACCAGCTTAGACTTTTACCTTCTTAGTTGTGACTCCATTAGAAGGATGGTGACAAGAAAAATCATGACCCCACAGCTGTCAAAGACATCAAAGACTAGTATCTCATCTTTATTGATATTTATGATTATATATATATGTAATCATGTGTATGTCTGACTCTTTGTGACCCCATGGACTGTAGCCCACCAGACTCTTCTGTCCATGGGGATTCTCCAGGCAAGAATACTGGAGTGGATTGCCATGTCCTCCTCCAGGGGATCTTCCCAGCCCAGATCTCCTGCACTATAGGCAGATTCTTTACCATCTGAGCCATCAGGGAAGCCCAAGAATTCTGGAGTGGGTAGCATATTCCTTCACTAGGGGATCTTCCCAACCTAGGAATCAAACCGGGGTCTCCTTTATTACAGCTAGATTCTTTACCAGCTGAGCTACCAGGTGAATATGTATATGTGTACATATATATTAAATATATATGTGTGTATGTATAATTGTCTATCAAAACAAATCTGTTTTTGGTGAATTAATGCCTTTTTTGATTAAGCGATAGGAGATTGGGTTTGCTGATTCTGCGTCCAGTAATCCATAAAGCATGCAAGTACAATCATGTAACTTGAATGAGGAAAATAAGCCTTAGGAAGATCTAGATCTAATATTTTAAGGATTAAGCAGTGTTGGGAGAGAAAGGCATGCTGATTGATAAAGACCCCTCTAGTGGCCATAAACAGGTAAACAGAGGGAATCATAATCGTATTTTCTCATCTGTACTGCTCAACCACTTTGCTTCCTCTCATACCCTGCAGCTGAAGTTGTCTCATTGTGTCTAAGTGAGCTCAAATAAAGTTGGATGATGAAGAATTGCAGCCCAGAGGCAAGCAGGAGTCATGTGCATTGAATTGTAGTTTGAAAGCTCACAGGCTTAAAATGGCTCCTAATATGCCAGAAAAAAGGATGGGGTCACTGTTTACTGTGTAATGTTCAATGGCACTATGAAAAATCTACTAGAGGAAATGTGACACCTTGTTAAGTCCCAGTAGCAGAGGGTAGGAGAAAAAGTGTCAGTTACTCAATGTTTTACTGCATGAATATGAAGTTTATTTCAAAGAACCCTCGCAATACTGTTAACTAATATTGAGAATGCAGCTGTTGTATAAGCTGTTCAAAGTTTTCTACATTTTGTATTTGTACAAGTGAAAGTGTTAGTCGCTAAGTCGTGTTCAACTCTTTGCAACCCTGGACTGCACGCTGCCAGGCTCCTCTGTCCATGGAATTATCCAGGGAAGAATACTGGAGTGAGGTGCCATTTCCTTCAACAGGGGATCTTCCTGATTCAACGTTCATACCTAGGTCTCCTGAATTACAGGCTGATTCTTTACCATCTGAGCCACCAGGGAAACCGCTTGTACAGAAAAAGGCTTCTAATATATCTGCTTAAAAATGTAGCAATTAAACCTAGGCAATTAAATTAAAAAGTAATAATAAAGATAATATGGAAAATTAGGGAATTCCCTGGTGGTCCAGTGGTTAAGAGGGGCTTCCCAGGTGGCTCTGGTAGAGAATTCGCCTGCCAATGTAGGAAACGCAAGTGATGCGGGTTCAATACCTGAGTCTGGAAGATCCCCTGGAGAAGGAAGTGGCACCTCGCCCCAGTATTCTTGCCTGGGAAATCCCATGGACAGAAGAACCTGGTGGGCTACAGTCCATAGGGTCACAGTCCATGGAAACTGGGATGGAATGAAAGAAAATAAAGAGCAAATAATAATAAATATTTCTTCAGATTCATGTTAAAGTCATCTTGAGTTTCTGAAAGGAGAATAAAAATTAATTGATTAGAAACAAATTTAAGGTTTACTCAAAACAATATAAATATAATAATAATTTTAAATGTTTTATTTGATGGGAAACTTTCAAGATGAATTTGACTACATAGTGTGGTTCTGATAACAGGTGGGCAGACGTGGCCCTTTGAGTTCAGAGTGGCCAGGCACTCTTCTAGCTATTATAGACACATTAGAGAATAAAGCAATAAGGACACTATCCTTGACCTCATGAAGTTTACATTCTCTGGTACAGGGAAACAGGAAATAAACCTGAGAAATAACTAAATTATATATAGTATATAGTGAGGCTTCCCAAGTGGCGCTAGTGGTAGAACCTGCCGCCCATGTAGGAGACATAAGAGATGTGGGTTCTGTCCTTGGGTTGGGAAGATCCCCTGGAGGAGGGAATGGCAACCCACTCCATTATTCTTGGCCTGGAGAATCCCATTGACAGAGAAGTCAGTTCATAAGGTGGCAAAGAGTTAGACATGACTTAAGTGACTTAGCACAGCGTATAGTATGTAGTATTGACAGAAGATGTTAAGTGCTATAAAAGATACAAGAAGTAGGATTGAGCTGCTGGAGTAGGGGATTCATTTAAATAGGGTAGACAGTGATGCTTCAGCAAAGATTTGAAAAAAGTAAGGAAAGGAACCACATGGATATCTGATGGAAGACTAACAAAGATACAGGAAATAGCAGTGCAAAGATTCTGAAGAAGAAATGTACCCAGTGTGTTTGAAGAACAGAAAGGAAGTCTAAGTGTCTGGTGCAGAGTAAAACAGATACAGTAACAGATGATGAGATCAGACAGGTGTGAGATGGAGTCTTGTAAGGATTTAGATTTTTTAAATTGAAGTATAATTGACATATAATATTATATTAGTTTCTTCAATATCTTGTAATAACTTATAATGGAAGAGAATCTGAAAAGCAATGTGTATATATATATGTGTGTGTGTACTCACACACACACATATATAAAACTGAATCACTTTGCAATATACCTGAAACATTGTAAATCAACTGCACTTCAATTAAGAAATTAAAAAATTTAAAATAACATTAGTTTCAAGTGTATAATGTGAAGACTCAATATTTCTGTATAATAAGAAATGATCAGCATAGTATGTCTAATTAACACCCACCACCATACATAGTTACAGAATTTTTTTCCTTGTGATGAAAATTTTTAATATCTACTGTCTTAGAAACTTTCAAATAATGCAATTCAGTATTATTAACTATGGTCAACATGCTCTACATTATGTCCTCCTGACTTATTTTATAGCTGGAAATGTGTCCCTTTTGACACCCTTTGCCCTTCACTCCATGTCCCCCACTCTGCCTCTGGTTACCACCCAGAGGTGGTTCTTTGTATTTTTGAGTTTGAGTTTGTTTTGTTTTGTTTTCAATTTTTCCACATAAATGGCATCATATGGTACTTGTCTTTGTCTGACTTTATTTCACCTAGCATAATGCCCTCTAGATTCATCCATGTTGTTGCAAACATCAAGATTTCGTTCTTTTTTATGACTCAATAATATTACATTGTGTGTAAGTATGTATATATATATATGTATACAATCACATATTCTTTATCCACTCATCAGTAGACATTTAGGTTGCTTGCATATCTTGGCTGTTTTAAATAGTGCTACAATGAACATGGCAGTGATCTTTTCAAGTTAGTGTTTTTCGTTTTCTTCAGAGAGATACCCAGAAGTGGAATTGCTGGATCATATGATTGTTCTATTTTTAATTTTTTGAGGAAACTCCACACTGTTTTTCATAATGCTTGCACCAAGGATTTAGATTTTTAATGTGCATGAAATAAGCCCTAAGAGAGTTTTGAGCAGAAGAGTGGCATGACCTAATTCAGTGTTTTAACAGTGTCAATATGGCTCTATTGAGAAGAGACTGTAAGAAGGAAAAGGTAGAAACAGGAGTATCAATTATTGCAGTAATCCATGTGACAGTTGATGCTGATTTGGATCATGGTATTAACAGTGGAGGTGGTAACAAGTAATGCTAGATATGCTTAGAAGGTAGAGCCAATAGGGATTTGGATATGTGAAATGAAGGATGGAAGACGAAGAGACAAGAATTATTACAAGATATTTGAACTGAGTAATGCAAGTTTGGAGAGGTCATTTCCTGAGATATTAAGACTGTATGTGGAGTAAGTTTGGGAGGAGTTGGATGAATCTGGAGTTCAGAGAGATTCTGACTGAGAGGTCCATTTGGAGGGGTCACCTATGTAAAGTTGTGAGACTGAATGTATAATGGCAAATAGATAAATGAAGTTTCTATTTTAAGTAACTTGCAAGACTAAATATCTATAAAAATTCCTTCTGGTATAGAAACCCTAAAATGCAAAACATCTAGATAAAACATAATAAATTTTAAATAAATAAGTCTAAGCTCTAGTAATGAAAGCAATCAGAAGCCAGATAAAGAATAAAGAATGATTGCACAGTGGTAAGCTAAATCTAGAGTTTCTTTTGACCTGAGGGCATCTCTCAGTTCCTAAGGACTCAGATCCTGGGTTTTAACTGGGCCTACATATTTAGGACTGGAAACCATGCTGCAAGGTCTTAGAATATGGTGGACAGATGACATACTTTAGTAAAACAAAACTTGAAATTACTTTCTTAGAGAGTGCATTTGTTGTTGTTTAGTCACTAAGTCTTAGGGATGTTAGAGGATTGTCTTCACTCAACTTGTGTTTTTGACCTTATGAGGATAACTTGTTTCCTAGTTGTTCTAAATATTGTCTTTCAGTCTTTGGTTTTGCTATCAATTTTCTGTGTTTTTATATGGGGTTTGGGATGTATCAGAGACTATGCCCACCATTGTTACTATCTTCTAGAATCCCCATTATAAATCTTTTGAAAAAAAGAAATAGATGTGGGAGAATGGATATGTATATATATATGGCTGAGTCCCTTTGCCTTTCACCTGAAACTATCACATTGTTTGTTAATTGGCTATATATCCTAATACAAAATAAAAAGTTTTTAAAAAAGGAAATAGAATGACTTAGCTTTTATAAACATAAAGTAATATATATTCACATATATGTAAATATATATGAATTTATATAAACAAAAATCAAGACAGTTGTTAGGAAATGGTATATGAAGAAAGAGCAAACAGAGATGGCTAAGTGGTAAAATGCGTTACTTAAAATAATTATAATGTGCAACGATCAAGCCAATCTCAGGAAAAATTGCCAATAGTAATAGATTTTCTTTGGTGCTAAGCATCTCCTGGTTCTGTGGTCAATGCCCTCTTCTAGCTTGCCACACCTAGCGTCCCAGAAACCTGTGTTTTGTTCCATGTAGGGCCTATCAATAGCTACTTTTGATCCTTATTTCCCGTTCAACCATAATTCAGTATTAGGACTGTTAACTAGTATTTTTGGAATGAACACTAGACTAAGTGGAAATCTCAGTTTAGCCATTAATTGACTGGATCAGCTTTGATAAATCAGTTTATCTCTCTGTTCTACAGATGCATGTGTATAATTATGGATGTGTTTGCTTGTGCTCAGGTGCTCAGTTATATCCGACTCTTTGCGACCCCATGCACTATAGCCTTCCAGGGTCCTCTGTCTGTGGGATTTTCCTGGCAGGAATACTGGAGTGGGTTGCCATTCCCTCCTCCAGGTGATGTTCCCCACCCAGGAATTGAACTCGCATCTCTTACATCTCCTGCATTGGCAGGCAGATTCTTTACCACTAGCGCCATCTGGGAAGCTCATAAATTATAGGTAAATTTTAATAAAAATGAAGAAAAAATAAAATCCAGACTATGTAATTCTTAATAAACATATAAGCATGAAACACATACATATAGAAAATAAGCTTGAGAGACATGGGACCCATTCATCCCATATCCTTTTTTATCTGATTAGAAAACTCAGCCCTGAACTCGTAGAAAATCAGGGTGGAAAAAGTACATTCACGGCTCTGTGTGCTTTGCTTGCCCGTGATGCTCTTACACAGCTTGAGTTTTCTCCCTTATGAGACAGAACTGGCCACTCAGTCAAAAATATAGCTCCTGACTCCCTTTCTACCATATCTTTCCTAGCTGTTAATACTTGTTTCCTTTATAGAATTTATCACCTCTCCAGTTATTTTATATGTCTGTGTATTTGCTTTTGACCTGTCCTCTTCATGACTCAGATAATCATGATGGTGTGATCACTCACCGAGAGCCAGACATCCTGGAATGTGAAGTCAAGTGGGCCTTAGGAAGCATCACTATGAACAAAGCTAGTGGAAGTGACGGAATTCCAGTTGAGCTATTTCAAATCCTAAAAGATGATGCTGTGAAAGTGCTACACTCAATATGCCAGCAAATTTGGAAAACTCAGCAGTGGCAACAGGACTGGAAAAGGTCAGTTTTCATTCCAATCCTAAGGAAAGGCAATGCTAAAGAATGCTCAAACTACCACACAATTGCACTCATCTCACATGCTAGCAAAGTAATGCTCAAAATCCTCCAAGCCAGGCTTCAGCAGTACATGAACCGTGAACTTCCAGATGTTCAAGCTGGTTTTAGAAAAGGCAGAGGAACCAGAGATCAAATTGCCAACATCCATTGGATCATCAGAAAAGCAAGAGAGTTCCAAAAAAAATCTACTTCTGTTCTATTGAATATGCCAAAGCCTTTGACTGTGTCAATCACAACAAACTGTGGAAAATTCCTCAAGAGATGAGAATACCAGATCACCTTACCTACCTCCTGAGAAATCTGTATTCAGGTCAAGAAGAAACAGTTAGAACTGGACATGGAACAACAGACTGGTGCCAAATAGGAAAAGGAATATGTCAAGGCTATATATTGTCACCCTGTTTATTTAACTTATATTCAGAGTACATCATGAGAAATGCTGGACTGGATGAAGCACAGGCTGGAATCAATGCCAGGAGAAATATCAATAACCTCAGATATGCAAATGGCACTTATCTTATGGCAGAAAGCGAAGAAGAACTAAAGAGCCTCTTGATGAAAGTGAAAGAGGAGAGTCAAAAAGTTGGCTTAAAACTCAACATTCAGAAAACTAAGATCATGGCATCTGGTCCCATCACTTCATGGCAAATAGATGGAGAAACAATGGAAACTGTGACAGACTTTATTTTGGGGGGGCCCAAAATCACTGCAGATGGTGACGGTAGCCATGAAATTAAAAGACGCTTGCTCCTTGGAAGAAAAGTTATGACCAACCTAAACAGCATATTAAAAAACAGAGACATTACTTTGCCAACAAACGTTCATCTAGTCAAAGCTTTGGTTTTTCCAGTAGTCATGTATGGATGTGAGAGTTGGACCATAAAGAAAGCTGAGCACTGAAGAATTGATGCTTTTGAACTGTGGTGTTGGAGAAGACTCTTGAGAGTCCCTTGGACTGCAAGGAGATCCAACCAGTCCATCCTAGAGGAAATCATTCCTGAATATTCATTGGAAGGACTGATGTTGAAGCTGAAACTCCAATACTTTGGCCACCTGATGCAAAGAACTGACTCATTGGAAAAAACCCTGATGCTGGGAAAGATTGAAGGCGGGAGGAGAAGAGGGCAGCAGAGGATTAAACAGTTGGAATGCATCACCGACTCAACGGACATGAGTTTGAGCAAGCTCCGGGAGTTGGTGATGGAAGGGAAGCCTGGCGTGCTGCAGTCCATGGGGTCGCAAAGAGTCTGACACAACTGAGCGACTGAACTAAACTGTCCTTTTTAGTGGACTATAAGGTGTAAGGTCTATGTCTATTATTTTCAATAATCTGTGCCCAGTGCCCAGCATAGTAGGCTCCCAGATATTGGATAAATCTCAGTGCAAATGAAAAAAGGGAATGAATGGAACACTTGGGCAAAATTTTGCAGGGGACTAGTCTGTGATGTTTGAAAGTGGGGACTGGAGCCAGAAAATAAGTTTGTTCAACACGAATAATGTATCTAAACTTAAGTCAAAGATTAGAAAGTATAAAGAAAACATAAAAGTAGCTAGAAAAGCACACTATGTGGTTAGACAGAACCTGGGAATGGTTGCTAAGTAGAAAAACAAACCTTTCAAACAGATAACTCAATCAAGGTATTGGTTAAGTAAAAATAATTTGATAAAATATGATGTTATTTGAAGTAAATTTTATTATTTAAACAATTTATGGCAATGTGAAAAAAGCTAAAACTGCTAAAAAATAAGTTAGAGTTAAAATTTCCTGGGATGTGTAACAGTAAAAGAGACACTGAAGGAAGGGCATAAAAATTCATTTCTCATGAAGAATATGAAAGGTGCTGTGTAAAATGCGAGTAAAAAAGTCATGGCCAAGCACTTCTCTGGTGGTCCAGGGGTTAAGACTTCACCTTTCAATGCAGGGGGTTAATGTTTGATCCATGGTTGGGATATTAAGATCCCACATGCCTCACAGCTAAAAAACCAAAACATAAAACAGAAGCTATATTGTAATAAATTCAATAAAGGCTTTAAAAATAGTGCATATAAAAAAATCTTTAAAAAAATTAAGAGAATCATGGCTACAAGCACTGAAAACATGATTATAATGAGTAATGGAAATGTCACCTGAAACAACAGAAGATGTAACTCAAGTAATGAGTTTGAGTAGAAATTATAAGCTAATGACTTCTTGTGTGATTCTCTAGTTCAAACATCAGCAAAACTAATGAAAAGTATTCCATGACCATAGCACATATGTCAGACCACATACCCAATAGTGTATGTTTTATTAAAATATTAGAAACAGTTGTTCAAGTTCAGGAAAAATGGATTAGCAGTGTGGTTGGTGCAATTTCAAGACAGGAAACCTTCAAGGAGGACAGGAGCGAGAGAGGGAATGTCCCGTGTTGGCTTTAGGAATGGTCACGGTGGTAAATACTTCTTCATGGGGCAGATGATACTCTGGAAACAGACAGACAGTAGGAACATGTAACCAAACAGTGCAACAATTAAAATTCTTAGTAATAGGAGTCTAAATCCAGCTCCTGCTTGACTCATCACTTCCCTTACTTTCAGTCATTTTCCTGTGTCACGAAGACAGGACACAAAATGCAGGTTTCCCTAATCTCTGTGAGTCAGTATCTTGATCAAAGTGTAGCTAAGCTGTGTACAAGCTATACTAACAAAGTGAAAAGACACATGACTCCAGTCTATCTTCTCTGAACTGGAGGAAATTCTTAATAGTTACCAGGTAAGACCTTTTGAAAGTCAGGTTACTGCTGCAGGTGATGAGAAAGTGCATACTTTGATACGTCTTCCAGCTCTAGGCAAAGTCAGTCTCAGGGGCTATTCTTTAAGCCTGAAAAATGTTTTGAGGGTGATCCTATGAAGGTTTTATTTAAGAACTGAATCTTCGATGGACATGGGTTTGGGTAGACTCTGGGAGTTGGTGATGGACAGAGAGGCCTGGCGTGCTGCAATTCATGGGGTCGCAAAGAGTCGGACACGACTGAGCGACTGAACTGAACTGAATCTTCTAAGCCTAAAATTAAAACTGTAGCAATGATAAAACTAAGAGAGGAAGTTGGATAGCTACCTGCTTAGGAGCCATTTATTCCAAAT
Organism: Giraffa tippelskirchi; assembly: GCF_054371585.1. Taxonomy (NCBI): domain Eukaryota; kingdom Metazoa; phylum Chordata; class Mammalia; order Artiodactyla; family Giraffidae; genus Giraffa; species Giraffa tippelskirchi. The sequence continues at coordinate 122,901,048 of NC_137276.1, read as the reverse complement.
GGATAACTCGAAGGGTTTTGTCAAATCCATAGCTCTTCAGCAAATTCATATTCTTTGATGCTCCACTTATCCAGCACCACCAGGAAACTGGTTCACATAGATCAAATTTCCAGATAACAGAAGCAGCAGAACTACTTTTTGAAATACATGACATAACACACTGATTTGCCAATGGGGGATTCTGAATTTAATAATCACTCCTTGTTTCCCTGAGAGGATGATTCAAAACCATCATAATGCATTGTCTTTAGTAATGACCTGGGACTCTACCAGAATGTGAAGGACTAAAAGATTTTCTTCAAACCAAATGGACCCTACATATTCTACTTCTATAGTTTCATCAGACTTTAGAAAAATTTTTTCTCTTATTCTTTTGGCATTTTTTCTCTTCTCCTGTTTCCTTGTTTCTAATTTGTTGGCTTCTTACGACTGGAATTTCCCACTTTAAAAGCTTTTTCTTTTAGAGTAAACTACTCTGGCTTTATTATAACTGTTTTACCATAGCATTCATCACTCAAAAGTACTTTTTGTTTAATTCCAAGTTTGCTGCTGGATTCTAAATGGTTGCGGATTTCTGAAATCTCACATCTAAAAAATACATTTTTCTTTTTTAGTGAATAATTTGAAAAATAAGATAAACCAGTATTGTTTGATGCTCAACATGTAGAAATTCAAGTTCAAGAATAAAAGCATGGCTATTTATGAGAAGAGAGTAAATGACAATTTTCTGCTTCAGTTCTCACCTGCCTATTATTCAATCCACAGAACTTTGAGGAAGTTTAGAATATTCCTACTGGATTAGAATATTCCACAAACGAACAAATATAATTTCATATTCCAAGTTACTGGGCACCGTGTAGAACCACAGCATATACATACTTTACATCCTTTCTCATACAGATTTTTTTCAGTAAAACTTTGCCTGCCCTTCTGAAGCCAGTATTGTATGCATCACATTGTAATGAGGAGGAGAGGGCGTAACATCCATAGTGAGTTAGATGTGATGCACTTGATTGAATTCTAAAATATTAAAAAGGATTCAAACAGATTAATCTGAACAATACATTTCTTTTAAAAATCCACAACTTAGACTTTATAATTTATTTTAGATAGTTTTGGGTTCTTGTTCCTCCTTCACTTGCGTAATCCTAGCCTGAAATCTATGCTTTCAAAGACCACGTAGAGAAAAGCAACAGTCATACCCACGTGCAAGGACCCTTGAGGCTCCAAACTGTCTCTACAGATTAAAACCTCTGCTAGGAGAAATGCAAACTGTGTGAAGAAAAACAAATTTTATCCAAACCCTGAGCTAAGAGTAATGCTCTGAAGTTAGCCTGAAGAATTGTGCAACAGGAGCTCTAGCTCCTTTGAATTTCTACTTGGCTCTCTCAGGATTCCATCCTTCTCCTATAATATGTGCTTACTACCCTGTTTATTCAATTCACTCTTATTCTTTTCAACTTAATTGTATAATTAACTGTTCTAAATATATACTTCTCGCTTATATGCCATCCTTTCTGCAAAGAGATCAGAGGCTCTGAAAAGATGTCTTTGGGAGAAAGCATGTTCAGAAAGTTTCTTTTAACTGTATCATTAATCCTCCACAAATTTCTGTGGATTGAATAATAGGCATATGAGAACTGGAGCAGGAAACTGTCATTTACTCTCTTCTCATCTTTCTTTATTGGAGAAGGAAATGGCAACCCACTCCAGTGTTCTTGCCTGGAGAATCCCAGGGACGGGGGAGCCTGGTGGGCTGCCGTCTATGGGGTCGCACAGAGTCGGACACAACTGAAGTGACTTAGCAGCAGCAGCAGCATTTTCCTTTAGTAGTGTGCACAGTATCCAGAGAAGGAAATGATGACACATCTTGAATTTTATGAATTTTCTGAAAGGTATGCAATAGTCACTTTGCCTTCAATAAAACTGCTTAAAACATAGAAATAAAGCCAAAAGCAAAGATATATCCATACCTAAATTCTTTAACTATCTATGAAATCAGATATCAGGCAAAATACTAGTTAAGAAGATAGTAAAGAAACATGTAGTACATAAAAAATATTTCTCAGGAGTCTTTAGCTAAGCTAATGTATTTTAATTAAGTTTTTATTTTTTCTATTTATTGACTACTTTATAAATGAAATATGATATAAAATATAAATAAAGCCTTTTCTTATCACATAGATTTCAAGAATTTTCTCCTGTTTGTTATTTAATTTGTTTGGAAGTTTCTTTATAAACACTGAAGTTTTATGTATACATTGTCTAAACTATCTATTTTCCTCACTTTATCTTTTTTGCTTTGGATATAATGCTTTGAATAGCTATTCCCTCACCAATATTGCACAATTACTCTTCTAAATATACTCTTCTCTCTTCTTTATGGGTTTATTTAGCTTTTACATTTATTTGAAATTTATTTTAGTACATAGCATGATATAGGGATCCCACATTTCTCATATGTTAGGAACACACACTCCCAAGAAACACAAACAAATAATTTTGGAACATGTCACATTCTCTGAATTGGAGTCTGGAATTAATTCTCACAGAGTGAATCTGAAGTTTAAAAAGTTTTGAATAGATCAATAATCTTTCTTTTAAAATTAAGAGAGCTTTCTTGAATATGTCACTGTATTTCTGAATTTAGAGATATATTCATTAAAGTTCTTATTGAGTACCAATGATTACCAGGAACTAGGCACTGTGGATAACTGAACTATATAGATCTATAGTCTCTATCCTCAATCTCATGACCTAGTTGGGGTGGGGCTGGGGAGAGGATTGTGAATACAAGCAGACACCTCCAGAACACTGTGGTAAAGCCTATGCCATTAAGCTCTGCCTAAGTTACCTTTGTGGCAGTGAGGGCTCCCAGAGGAGGAGATATTTGAGCTGTGTCTTGGAGGATAAATGGGGATTCACCCAGAAGACAGAGGCAGGAGGCATTCCAGGTCAATAGAGCAGCAACTGGCAAGATGCACACGTGAAGTATGCCAGCACATTGGAAAATTATGAGAAATTTGCTCTAATTCAAATAAATGTGCCCCCAAAGACGCCGTGCTTGGAAGGGTCATTGTTGTGGCTGTTCAGAGGAAGTATTAGAAGAGAAGAGAAAGTGAAGGTCATTGATTGAGAGTGATTTTTTAAGGCCAGGTGAAATATGATGAGTGTCTGAACTGAAGTCGTTACAATAGGGACGAAGAAGGGAAGAGCATAGGAAGGAGGTAGTACTGAGAAAGTAGACTCCTAGATTTTGTTTGCCAAACAGAGTAGATGGTGGTACTAAAGTCAGGATGTAAGTAACAGGAGGCACAGCAAGTTTAGGACATTATTTACCTCTGCATACCTGAGTTTCAGTTACCCAAAGACCATCCAGTTGGTTAATGATACCTGAAATCCAGCAGAGATATCTGAGCTAAATCTTTGGGCATCAGGGATGTGAATCAAAAAATCAAATGTCTACAGGTTATAGTTACTAACTAGACAAAGTAAATGAGTAAAGTGGATAATAAGGGGTCATGGGGACTGTCATGAGCTGGAAAGAGCATGCCCTGTCTGTGGGGGATAGCTGCTACTCAGGTAGAATAGGTTATTGACATGGGACTCTGGGGGGCCAAAGCTGGCAACTTTTTCAAAAAGAGAAACCAGAAACCTGAATTTTATTATGTGCTTTCCCAATCTTGAGTTAGTTTAATATTAAAATAAAAACTTGTGAGCCAAAGCAAATTAGTTGGCTGGCCTCATTAAATCAATGGATACCTCTATTGTGGATGGTAGTGCCAATTGTAAACATGAATGAAATTCCTAAGAAAAACGTAGTCTACAGTGAGGAAAGGAGAACCTCAGAGTGAAACTCATAAAAGCTTGAAGTTGAAGAGAGAACCTTGAACCAGGTACTGCACAATATAATTCATATTTCACAGCATAAAGATGTGTCCCATTAGAAATCCAAGAGTACCAACTACCAACTTCAAAAAGCCCTCAATTGTGGGCAATCCTACTACATTTCTTTCATCAACTCACCCTCATCCATCTTAGACATCATTTCAAATCTTCTCCACAATCTTTAAATCTCTGACCCTCACGATTAACTCCCAACTATACCCTCTCTCAGCTAGTGACCCCATCTTATAGTTCATATAGAAAATAGAAACTATGAGATAGGATCCTGTATTTAGTTTCAGGGATATGAGAAATTCCTATATTTTCCTGTTCTATTCTGTTCTCCTCTCTCCAGCTTCTCATGAATCTTACACTCTCAGTGCCTTCTATGGTATATTCAGATACCCCATCTTAATCTTTCCTTAGGTTTTAAAACACATCGAGGCCTCTCCCATTAACAAGAATGAAAAACAAAACAATCACTCCCAGGCTCACAAGTTTCTCCAGCTTACTCTAGCTTTCTTCCCTTTTATAGTTAAGCTTCATGAAATAATCGTATACACACCCTGTCTCCAGTTCCTTTTCTACACTCATTCCTTAGACTATCTGATCTAGCTTCTGTTTCAAAACCCTACCAGACTCTGTCTTGTTAAGGTCACCATGCTACTAAATCTATTGAAAGTTTTCAGTCCTCACCTTTCTTGTCCTCTTAACATCATTTGACCTTGTTAGCCACTCTACTGTTTCCCTGGCTTCTGTGATACTTGGCTTTCCTGGGCTTCCCTCCTACTCCTTCTTCAGATCCCATATTATTCTTCACTTCCCCAGGGAACGTTGCCTTGACTGGCTCAAATCTCACTATTATACGCTCTCTGAGGACAGTAAAACTCTCCTTTGTAATATTTTTCACTGTGAAATTTTATATTTGTCTGTGTGCTCTCCCCACTTATAAGCTGAAGATAGGTAGGAAATATGCTAGGTTTTCTCATCATCATGTGCACTGTGGCTGGTCCAAGTCCTAAGGGATTACTATCTATCTGTCTAAAGAATGAATGATTAAATAACTGAAAATGAGTGAATTTAAAGCCTGAAACTACAGACAATAGAGGCTGCCTCACTTGTCTAGTGTCTTCTTTCATATTTGGATCATTTTCATTTTTATTAATGAGACATGAAAAATATATTTCAGAAGTTTAAAAGGGATTATTTCAATCTATTTAATTTTGAATTAATTTATTTTTACTTTTTATTCTTCAACTCACACTTAGTATATGATATGACCTCTAAGTAGAGCGACACAAAAATGAACAACAGTTTGTCTCTACTCTTAAAGGCATATTTTTTTCCTTTTTATGTATTAAAATTGAAATCAGAAATAAAATTTAAATTATCTATTAATTCAAACAGTTGCAAATGCGAAGAGAATAACAATAAGAATGATGAAGAACAAGAAGACAAAAGGGTTAGAAGTCTCATTGAAATCTCATTGAGTCTCATTCAAATCTCATTGAAATTATATAAAAAGGCTTTTATTTCACCTAAGATATTTTTACATTGTTAAATACGTTCATGTGAAGGATCTATATCTAGAGAGATATATAAAGGATCTATATTTAGAAACTAGTATGAATGAACACTTTCAGTATGAGAAATGAACCAAATGTTATTGCTTATGATCATCAGCTATATTCATTCAACAAGCATTTATGGAGCTCCTGCCATTCACTAAGGTAAGCTAGGCCACATCTTCAAGACCAACTGAATGTAAGATTGAGCACAGGGGAGAGAAAAAGATCAAAGAGCAGAGAGATTTCTAGATGTGTTGACTGCAGGGGGAGGGATGAACAGGAATTACTTCTGGAAGTTTTGAATTTGGGCTGTTGATGTATAACTAAATCAGAGCATGTTGATAGTGTGCCTACAGTGAAAAGTAGAGTTCTTGCTTATAAATATCATCTTGGTAATAATTGACACATCACTAATAGTTGAAGGTCAGGGAGTAGTCAACAGTGTTGGAGGGTCATGGAGAGATCAAGCCATATAATCAATGGAAAGGCTTTGAGATTTTCTACTTCAATATATATGAGAATCTAGGAAGTAGATTCAGAGATTAGAAAACAGAATTTTCTCAGAACTGAATGTGTCAGCTCAATTCAATCCATATCAGACAGCCCTGTATTCAAATCCAGTTTTGTCACCTTCAGTGTATGACATTGGTCAAATTCACTGAACCTCTGAAAGCCTTAGAGTTTCTCATCTGTGAAGTGGAGGTAACAGTACCTGCCCCCACAATGTTTAGGGAAGAATTAAATATGATACTTAGTACAATGTCTTTCACATTGTATAAATGCCAAATATAGCATTGAGGAGGAGGACAGTGGTGACAGCCATCCAATGGTGACAAACCATCCTGTGTTTATGAGGGCCAGGAAAATAGAAGAGAAAAGAGGAAAAGAGATTTTGATTCAACATAGAGATGACATTTTAAAAGACCAAGTTGTCTAGATGGAGAGGTGAACTGTAGGAAGGGTAAATTTCCCATCACGAGAAGGAAGGATTAGATGTTCATTTGGTGGCAAGCTGACAATGAAGTTTCAAGCATGAGATATAAGTTGACATTCTAGATCTATGACTTTATTATATCTCTATATTCTGTCAGATCAAATTGCCAACATCCGTTGGATCATTGAAAAAGCAAGAGAAAGTTCCAGAAAAACATCTACTTCTGCTTTTTTGACTATGCCAAAGCCTTTGACTGTATGGATCACAACAAACTGGAAAATGCTTCAAGAGATGGGAATACCAGACCACCTTACCTGCCTCCTGAGAAATCTGTATGCAGGTCAAGAAGAAACTGAACCAGACATGGAACAATGGACTGGTTCCAAATTGGGAAAGGAGTACGTCAAGGCTGTATATTGTCACCATGCTTATTTAACTTATATGCAGAGTACATCATGTGAAATGCTGAGCTGGATGGGGCATAAGCTGAAATCAAGGTTGCTGGGAGAAATATAAAAAAACCTCAAATATGCCACCCTTATGGCAGAAAGCAAAGAACTAAAGAGCCTCTTGATGAAAGTGAAAGAGGAGAGGGAAAAAGTTGGCTTAAAGCTCAACATTCAGAAAACTAAGATCATGGCATCCAGTCCTATCACTTCATGGCAGATAGATGGGGAAACAGTTGGAAACAGTAGCTGACTTTATTTTTCTGGGCTCCAAAATCACTGCAGATGGTAACTGCAGCCATGAAATTAAGAGACGTTTGCTCCTTGGTAGAAAAACTATGACCAACCTACACAGAGTATTAAAAAGCAGAGGTATTCTTTGCCGACAGAGGTCCGTCTAGTCATAGCTATGGTCTTTCCAGTAGTCATGTACTGATGTGAGAGTTGGACCATAAAGAGAGCTGAGCACCGAAGAATTAATGCTTTTGAACAGTGGTGTTGGAAAAGACTCTTTGAGAGACCCATGGACAGCAAGGAGATCCAACGAGTCAATTCTAAAGGAAATCATTCCTGAATATTCATTGGAAGGACTGATTCTGAAGCTGAAACTCCAATACTTTGGTCACCTGATGCGAAGAACTGACTTATTGGAAAAGACCCTGATGCTGGGAAAGATTGAGAGCAGGAGGAGAAGGGGACGACAGAGGATGAGATGGTTGGATGGCATCACCAACTCAATGGACATGAGTTTGAGTAAGCTCCGGGAGTTGGTGATGGACAGGGAAGCCTGGCGTGCTGCAGTCTATGGGGTTACAAAGAGTCAGACATGACTGAGTGACTGAACTGAACTGAATCTGTTTGCTCTATGATTATATTGGTTCCAAAGGAATAGGACATGTAGTGGGCATAATTTGGGGGGAGAGGGGAAAACAGACAACTTTCTTATCAGATTAATAGAAAAGTTGATATGTTATTTCACCAAAAAATCAAATCATCCCCCAGCTGGATAATGACAATTTTGTTCTCAAAAGCAGAGTGGAAACTATTACAGTTGACCCTTGAACAATGCATGGGTCAAGGGCACCCGAACTGCCCAGTGGAAAATCCTAGGATAACTTACAATTGGCTTACTATATCCGTGGTTACTCTGTATCCAAGTCTCCAAATCTACAGATTCAAGCAACTATGAATCATGTGGCACTGCAGTGTTTACTCTTGAAAAAATCCATATATAAGTGGATGTGTGTGTGTGTGGATGTGTGTGTGTGTGTGTCTGAAAGTCGCTCAGTCATGTCGGCTCTTTGTAACCCCATGGACTGTGGCAAGAATACTGGAGTGGGTAGCCTATCCCTTCTCCAGGGGATCTTCCCAACCCAGGGATCGAACCCGGGTCTCCCACATTGCAGGTAGATTCTTTACCATCTGAGCCACCAAGGAAGCCCCATAAGTCAATCTATGCAGTTCAAACCTGATGTTGTTCAAGGGTCAACTGTGTACTCAAACACATCCTTATGCCACTTCTGCCCACACCTTCAGTTTAACTAATAGCAGCCTCATTTCTTTCACTGTAATGTCAAAACTTTAGGAAAAATAAAAAGAATTTTATCTTCAAAAAATGTTAGGACCCCAGATTTGTGGAAATAACAGTATGTATTTTCCTAAAAATAAAACCCTGGATTTTGAAAACAGGCTCTTCGGTGGGTGATTAGTAGCATTACCCAAGATTTATTCAATTAAGAAAATCATTACCTAGAGAAATCTTTTAAGTGGCAACTCTCCAAAAGCATTTCACTTTACTCTAAATGCGTGAACTCCACATAGGATGAAATGCTTATTAATGTAGCCATTTATGAAGACTGTGTTCTTTTTGTTGTTTTTAGAGTATGGTCATGAGTGATGAAGCCATCCTCACTTGTTCTTGTGACGGTTCATATTTACTCTCAAGAAGACTGACTAGGACTACAACTATAAATTCTAGCTCAAAGCCTAAATGACAGTCACAATCCTGGACTCACTCTCACAAGCTCAAACAAAGAACTCAGGGACTCTAAACATTAGGATAAGATTTAACATGACATTATCCTTCTGAGGAAAGTATTTCAGGTAAATCTTCCTAGTCTCTAGGTGACAGAGAATATAGGCTGCTTTGTGCAATAATCCCTCAGAGGAGAAACTTTGAAGGAGTCCTATTTTTCCTTAGGGCATATGGAATCTGAACGTGTGAATTGTTCTTATACACACATCAGCTCTAAATTCTCCAGGGTAAGAGCTCTTTCTAGTTTTAAACATACTAAAGAGACCCGTTCTGGATCTGATTCTCTCCCAGGCTAGCCGACTTAGATATAAAGTGGATTTATAGTTCACTCGCATACATCCTGAGTGCAGTGTTATATGGAGGACAACACTCCTTTGTTCTGAATAAGAAATAAAATCACCAGGATAGCTAGGGTCTTCTAGGGTTATCTCAATCACACCCTGTATCTTGAGTCGTAATTATGAGAAATGCATCCAAGCAACTCCTCATTTGTGTATGGATGAAGAGAAGGAACAGGTCTCTTTTATCCTTGAAGAGTAAATAAGAGGTATAGAGCAACATGTAAGCAGTTTGGCATTCTTGGATTTCACAGTCATGGTTCTACCTAATCTTTTGTGATATTATTAGACCCTGACTGGCAGTGTTTTATACTTCTACTGAGGCATAAATGTCACTTGAACATGCAGCAAGGCCAGAAAGTTTGGATTAGCTAGTGAGCAAATTGTTTGCTGTTGTTTAGTCGCTAAGCCGTGTCTCTTTGCAACATCATAGACTGTAGCCCATCAGTCTCCTTGCTCTATCCATGGGATTTCCCAGGCAAGAATCCTGGAATGAGTTGTCATTTCCTTCTCCAGGGCATCTTCCCGACCCAGGGATTGAACCCACGTCTCCTGCGTTGGCAGGCAGATTGTTTACCACGGAGCCAACAGTGAGAAATGGATGAGTCCAATTGACTACTCAGCATCCACATCTCAAGGCACCTTTGTTGTCTTCCTTCTGGGACATATTTACAATAACTGGAATAAAGTTATTTTATAATAAACCTTTGTTACTTATGAAATCTGGTCATGAAGTAGGAAAGGAGACAGTTGAACTTGAAACTGTGTATAATGCATGCTCACTGTAATGGAAGCATGATTGGATCACATTTTGAATTTTGTCCAAACTTTTTTCAGGCTTCCCTTGTGGCTCAGCTGTAAAGAATCCACCTGCCATTTTTTTTCATACCTATGAATTTAGGGGATTCCCAGGCCTACATTTTCAGAAATATCTTTCATGGAAGCAAGGAGTTAACTGTATCTATAAAAAAGGTGTGAAATATATCAAGGCACGTAGAAAGACATTTGCAGATAAGAAATAAAATTTAATTTCTGCCTTTCAGGAAAAGGCTTCAAAGCAATCTCTCCTTTTTCCAACGTTTGATCTCTTAAAAGATTTATTTGGAGGACATAAAAATTATAAAAAAATATTTTGTAGGATCATCTTAAATGTTACCCTTGTTGTTGTTCAGTCACCAAGTCATGTCTGACTCTTTGCGACCCCAAGGACTGTAGCATGCCAGGCTTCCCTGTCCCTCACCAACTCCAGGGGTTTGCCTAAGTTCATGTCCATTGAGTCAGTGATGCCACCCAACCATCTCATCCTCTGTCCCCTTCTCCTCCTGCCTTCATTCTTTCCCAGTGTCAGTGTCTTTTCTAATGAGTCAGTTCTTCACGTCAGGTGGCCAAAGTATTGGAGCTTTAGCTTCAGCATCAGTCCTTCAAAAAGAGTACCTTGCAGAGAGAAAATATCTAAAACAATTCCCCATTTCAGTCAATAAAACTCAGTTAAATTTAGTAATATAAATTCATCCTGAAGATTCATTTCTAATAAAAATTTTAGTATAAAATACAGATATCATTTGACAAATAATTATTTTACCACTTCATAATATAGAAAATATAATAAATTTTTCCTATGAAAGTAACTTCTGATTTGTTGTGAAATCCTTTGGTGGTTCCTCATTGTCTTCAGGATAAAGTCTGTATTCCTTCACTTGGTCCATCAGCCCCTTTATTGCCAACCAAAGGAGCCTCACCTTGAACCACACACCCCAACTTATATTTCTCCAAGCACCAGTCACACTGAACTATTTGCACTTCCTGGACCTTTTGGGCCTTTGTTTATGATGCCTTCTCTGTCTGAAACTCTATCCTCAGTCTTTTGACCTTTACAACTTGTCTCGGGAACATGTCTTCTAAAAGGCCCAAGAACTTCCCAGTCTGCCCTCAGTGTCCATCAAACCCTTTCCCAAGGACCCCGTGTTTCTGTGTATCAGAGCAGTATTGATACTACATCCTAATTGTCTACTTGTCAGTTTTTATCATTCATTCATTCAAGCATTGCACAAATATTGAATGAATATTAACCACACGACAATCACTCTTTGAGGCACTGAGGACAAACAATGAACAGGAAAACTACCAGCTATCATGGAACTTAGCTTCTAGTGGGGACACAAAAAACAATAACACATAAACATACAATAAAATGCCAGGCAATCTTAAATGCTATGGAAAAAAAAAAACAACTCAACAGGGTAAGGTAAACAGGGAGTAAGTTAGTTCTGGTGAGGAAAGTAGTTGCTTTTACAAACAAAGTGGTTTATTTTTAGAAAGATTGTCCTGAGGGTCCCTTTAATGAGATGGCAGGGTTTTTTTTATTGTTTATTTTTTACATAGATTTGAAGTAAGCAAGAAAGCAAGCAATGCTGCTGCTGCTGCTGCTGCTGCTAAGTCACTTCAGTCGTGGCCGACTCTGTGCGACCCCATAGACGGAAGCCCACCAGGCTCCCCCGTCCCTGGGATTCTCCAGGCAAGAACACTGGAATGGGTTGCCATTTCCTTCTCCAATGCATGAAAATGAAAAGTGAAAGTGAAGTCGCTCAGTCGTGTCCGACTCTCAGCGACCCCATGGACTGCAGCCTACCAGGCTCCTCCGTCCATGGGATTTTCCAGGCAAGAAAAAATTGGAGTGGGGTGCCATTACTGGCGTTTAAATGAAGCTGTGTTCTAGGCAGAGGCAGAGCTGTGAAACAAAAATATTCCTGGCACATTTGGGGGAATAGCAAGGAGGACAGAATGGCTATCGTACATACACTCTGTGAGGGAGAGAGGAGTAGAAGATGACATTAGAGAAGTGTCATAGGATGTTCAAGTAGAACAATGGTTCTCAATAAGGCTGTACTTTAGAGACAACTGGTGAACTTTAAAAAATGTAGGACAGCCCAGTCTCATCCCAAAAGAGTGTAAATTTGATAACTTGGAGTAGAGCCCAGGCATTGATATTTGTTGTTGTTGGTTTCTCTATCATTTTTTTTCAAGGTTTAATAAACTTTTAATTTTAGAATAGTTAGGGGGTGGATTTAAGGTCCACGTTTTGGAGGGGATGGGCACAGATAGTTTTAAACAGATCCTGTGATAATTCTAATGTATAGTTTATTTGGGGCATTTTAGGGCAATTTAGGATTTTGACCAGCATTCTGACTAAGATGGGAAGGCATTGAAGAACTGTGAACAACTGAGTAATATGATCTGACTTGTGATTTCAAAGACTTTCTCTAGCTTTTTAGTGGACTAGGAGGGAAAGGACAGGAGCAGTGAGATCAGTTGAGAGATTCTTACCGTAATTCAGGTGAAGAGTCTGTGGATTTTGGGACCAGGGCTGGCTATGTGCTACCTGTATGGAAAAGGATCATGATTTCTTTATATTTTCAGAGCCTAGTACATATAACAGATGCCCAATCAATATTGCCTGAATGATTGTGAAACAGATGGTTTATATATTGCTCTTTGGGAGACAGCACAGCTCAAAGGGTAATAAGATAAGAAATCTGGGAAGGTTCTAGGCCATAACATGGCCTGGATCGTTTACAACCAATTGAACAACTGAAAACTTATATTTGTTATCTATAAAATGGGAATAACAATCCTTCATGGGGTTGTTAGTAGACTAATAAAAAGAGTCAAATATACGGAGTAAGTTTATACTGCTAGCAATCTGCCATAATTACTCAAACCTTACATACACCTTGTGATACAGCAGTGATAAAGAGTGTGAGATCTGGGGTCCTACAGACTTGGTTCTTATCCCAGCCTTAGTACTTATTACTTTGGCCAAATGATATCACCTCTGTAAGTCTCATTTCTTCGCCTTGGAAATGAAGATAATAGTTCCTATCTCATAAGCTGCTGTGAACATCAAAAAATACCATATTAAAAGTACTTTGATTCCTGGCATATAATAAGCTCTCAACATGTAAGCTACTACTATTGCTATATCATCTCTAGAGTATGTGTTATATGTTCTCAAAACATTTTCTCATTTAATAACAGTGTGCTGGATACTCTCTGTTTGCCCCTCCAGATCCATTCTCCATGCTGCTCTGAGCCTGGGCAGCTGACCTTTATGGGCTATGTGAGGATAGTGCCCAGTTGAAAGGCAATCAGAGGACATCATAGGGTAAAAGGAGAATGATGGTAGAATATCAGTCCCCCTCAGAAACCTCCCCCCTGATATCGAGTTGATGTTGGCTATGTTTTCCTGTGGTAACCCTCAGCTCTGGGCCAGAAGCCCTCTCTACACTCTCCACTTCCATAAATCATTGTCTTTTCTGCCCTTGAAGGCCATGAGGTGGCAAAGGGTCTCCCTTATTCCTAGCCAAGGTACTGTCCCTTTTTCTATGTGTGTACTCACCCTCTAGTAAATAGTCCCTTTATTGGAATCTTCAATTATTTAATTTGGGTGTATATCAGTTTCCTGTTGAAATCCTGACTAATACATCTGGAAATATGTGTCATTCCCATTTTGAAGGTGATGATACTGAATCTTTAAAAGATAATACTCAAGATAGTGAAAACAGAAGAAATTTCAAATTAGATAGCCATGAGTTCAAATACTGTGGGAATTTGAGCAAATTACTTGAACTCTTTTGTTGCTATGTAAATCATGTAAACTTATTTTTAGCTGTGTGAGTTTGGCCAAGTTATCTAAACTCTCCAAGCTTAGTGTTTCCTACTACCACATAGAATTTCTGTATTATAAGTAATACTGCTTTTAAAATAATTATCATAGTATCAACCAGAGTGGTTAATAAAAAAAAAACATGTTAGGTTTATGTCCCAAGAAGTCCCTACAAGTCATAGTCTTTGGCAACTCCTCTGTCCATGGCATTTTCCAGGCGAGAATACTGGAGTGGGTTACCATTGCCTCCTCCAGGGGATTTTTCTGACCCAGGGATCGAACCCACATCTCCTGCATTGGCAGATAGATTCTTTACCTCTAGCACCACTTGTTGTTGTTCAGTTGCTCAGACATGTCCAACTCTTTGGAACCCCATGGACTGCAGCACACCAGGTTTCCCTGTCCTTCACCATCTCCTAGAATTTGCTCAAACTCATGTCCGTTGAGTCAGCGAGGCCATCCAACCATCTCATCCTCTGTCGTCTCCTTCTCCTCCTGCCTTCAATCTTTCCCAGCATCAGGGTCTTTTCTAATAAGTCTGCTCTTTGCAATCAGGTGGCCAAAGTATTGGAACTTCAGTTTCAGCATCAGTCCTTCCAATGGATATTCAGGATTGATTTCCTTTTGGTTTGATTTCCTTGCAGTCCAAGGGATTCTCAAGAGTTTTCTCCAACACCACAGTTCAAAAGCATCAATTCTTTGGGTCCAGCTGTCACATCCATACATGACTACTGGAAAAACCATAGCTTTGACTAGATGGACCTTTGTTGGCAAAGTAATGTCTCTGCTTTTTAATATGCTATCTATGTTTGTCATAGCTTTTCTACTAAGGAGCAAGCGTCTTTTAATTTCATGACTGCAGTTACCATCTGCAGTGATTTTGAAGCTTTACTTGGAAAGATCATAAAATTTTGGATATAGTTTGGTAATTTCTGATTCAATATCAGTGGTCTCTTTGAAGGCTAATTTTTCTCTTTGTATTATCTTGTAAGTACAGCTGTGGATGTAAAAAGTGTCTTGGCCTAGTGTAGAAAGTTTTCATCAAAATGACATTTACTAATGATAGCAATCATCAATACCAAATCTCCCTTTTAGATATTAGCTTTTTCCTATTGGTGTATTTGATAGTTGCTTATCTTACACAGTGGGACAGATTTAATTCAAAGCTATTTCTGAAAGCTTCTCAGGAGATGGAAAACAACTTTTTTCAACAGCATTTGGCTTAGAATAACTGTTTCCACATTGGGGATTTTCAGTGATTATCAGAAATCATTTACAATCCTATTGGCAATGCAGTGGCATTGAACGGCTTTATTGAATCTGATGTTTTGTCCAACAGGTATGTTGACTGGAATATGTCAGCTCTAGGCATATTACCACTTTGTAACACAATGTAGCTGTCACTTGGAAATTTCATTATAGAGTGGTGCACTGGGCTTGATCCTACCAGGAAAAATATAAATTGCTTATTAAAAAAAATTAGGCTCTCAGACTGCCAATTCAAAAAAAGAAGTCTTTTTATTTTAAAGAATTCATTCCCATGGATTTTAGAGGTGAAAAATAGGGCAGAAAGCAAACTAATTGGCTATCCATGTGCACCAAATACGCTTCATAATTTATTTAAACATCCCAACAGTCTTGCAAGGCAGGAATTACCTCCAGTTCACTGAAGTTCAGACGGGTGTCTAACCATGAATAATCCATCTTGGAAGTGATGGATGTGGGTCTCAAGTGTAGACTTTTCTGATTTCCATGCTCAACCCACCCCATCTAATGACCTATGTTGTCAGTACAGAAATTTATTAGAAAATAGCTCTTTAAAAATTACTAAAAATCTCATTTTACTTGATATTTAGGTAATTTTCTCAACTAACTAATCTCAAAGCTTTCCCTCCCATTCTATTGCTCCATTCTCAAGTTAAGACCTCTTAACTGGATTGCTATAATATCATTTTAACTTATTTTCCTGAGTATTGTTTTGTCCACCCCAGTACATTATTTATATTAATATTTTAAGCACAGAGACCTGATTATTAATTCCTATTGATACCTTTCTATGACTCCTGCCTACAGTTCAGGAGACCTGGGTTCAATCCCTGGGCTGGAAAGATCCCCTGGAGGAGGACATGGCAACTCACTCCAGTATTCTTGCCTGGAAGATCCTATGACAGAGGAGCCTGGTGGGCTAAAGTCCATAGGGTCGCAAAGAGTCAGACACAACTGAGCAACTAATACTTTCATGGCTCCTTATCACCAATGAGGTAAAGTCAGGATTCCTCAGTACCATGTTTGGCATTCCTGACTACGTGTTCAGCAATCAGGGTAACTTTTCATATGACCCTTAGTTCCAAGAATATGGAATTTTCCTAAATCTACCACACTTTTCCATGCCTCCCAGTTTGGACATGTTTCCCTCAATACTCACCCCCACCTTACCTAGAGAACGTTTATTTATCTTTTAAGAATTTGGTCAAAATTCCCCTTTCAATGAAGTCTTCCCTGTCCTTTCTGAATGATTTTATGCCCATATTATTATTTCTCTTTGTAAGAACAACACTCTGCTGAAGGCTTTTTGTTATGATTTGTTGTTTCCTTTTTGCCATTTTGTTTCCTCCTAGCAAATTTCGAGCTCTTTGCAAGCAGGGACTATGTCTAGATGTTCAATAATTATTTGGGAATTAACAAATCTGTTGAAAACTTTAGAGTTAGTTTCATGCTTTCAAGCAAATATCTTTCAAAATAGCAACTTCAGGGACCTAATTCATTATATTGATGCTTCTGAGAGAGTTCCAACAGACTTGACTCTTGAAATCTAAATGGGCCCCGGGTATGCCTAGAAAGTGATAACTCCTCACACTGTTAAAAGTTGGGAGGAGGGCTCAAGAAGAAAGAGAAAGATAATGTAAGAAGCAGAGAGCAAAAAGAAAAAGCAGCACCCAGAGAATAACCTGGATGTCACAGAATTGAAAGAGATAGAAGCTGCATTAAAAAGTACAATCTATAGATTCAGTGCAATCCCTATCAAGCTACCAACAGTATTTTTCAGAGAACTAGAGCAAATAATTTCACAATTTGTATGGAAATACAAAAAAAACTCAAATAGCCAAAGCAATCTTGAGAAAGAAGAATGGAACTGGAGGAATCAACCTGCCTGACCTTAGACTATACTACAAAGCTACAGTCATCAAGAGAGTATGGTACTGGCACAAAGACAGAAATATAGATCAACGGAACAAAATAGAAAGCCCAGAGATAAATCCATGCACCTATAGACACCTTATCTTTGACAAAGGAGACAAGAATATACAATGGAGAAAAGACAATCTCTTCAAAAAGTGGTGCTGGGAAAACTGGTCAACCACTTGTAAAAGAATGAAACTAGAACACTTTCTAACACTATACACAAAAATAAACTCAAAATGGATTAAAGATCTAAACGTAAGACCAGAAATTATAAAACTCCTAGAGGAAAACATAGGCAAAACACTCTCTGACATAAACCACAGCAAGATCCTCTATGACCCACCTCCCAGAGTAATGGAAATAAAAGCAAAAATAAACAAGTGGAACCTAATT
The DNA here is from genome assembly GCF_054371585.1 of Giraffa tippelskirchi. Lineage (NCBI taxonomy): Eukaryota > Metazoa > Chordata > Mammalia > Artiodactyla > Giraffidae > Giraffa > Giraffa tippelskirchi. The sequence goes on along the minus strand of NC_137276.1, from coordinate 122,883,603 downwards.
AAACTTAAAAGCTTTTGCACAACAAAGGAAACTGTAAACAAGGTGAAAAGACAGCCTTCAGAATGGGAGAAAATAATAGCAAATGAAGCAACAGACAAAGAATTAATCTCAAAAATATACAAGCAGCTCCTACAGCTCAATTCCAAAAAAAGGAAACAACCCAATCAAAAATGGGTGAAAAAACTAAACAGACATTTCTCCAAAGAAGACATACAGATGACTGACAAACACACGAAAAGATGCTCAACATCACTCATTATCAGAGAAATGCAAATCAAAACCACAATGAAGTACCATCTCACACACCAGTCAGAATGGCTGCTATCAAAAAGTCTACAAATAATAAATGTTGGAGAGGGTGCAGAGAAAAGGGAACCCTCTCACATTATTGGTGGGAATGCAAACTAGTACAGCCACTATGGAGAACAGTGTGGAGATTCCTTAAAAAACTGGAACTAGAACTGCCATATGACCCAGCAATCCTACTGCTGGGCATATACACCGAGGAAACCAGAATTGAAAGAGACACGTGTCCTCCAATATTCATCGCAGCACTGTTTACAATAGCTAGAACATTGAAGCAACCTAGATGTCCATCGGCAGATGAATGGATAAGAAAGCTGTGGTATATATACACAATGGAATATTACTCAGCCATTAAAAAGAACACATTTGAATCCGTTTGAATGAGGTGGATGAAACTGGAGCCTATTATACAGAGTGAAGTAAGTCGGAAAGAAAAACACCAATACAGTACATTAACGCATATATATGGAATTTAGAAAGATGGTAATGATGACCCTATATGCAAGACAGCAAAAGAGACACAGATGTAAGGAATAGACTTTTGAACTCTGTGGGAGAAGGCAAGGGTGGGATGATTTGAGAGAATAGCATTGAAACATGTATATTACCATATGTGAAATAGATCGTCAGTCCAGGTTCAATGCATGAGACAAGGTGCTCAGGGCCAGTGCGCTGGGATGATCCTGAGGGATGGGATGGGGAGGGAAGTGGGAAGGGGGTTCAGGATGGGGAACACATGTACACCCATGGCTGATTCATGTCAGTGTATGCCAAAAGCCACCACAATATTGTAAAGTAGTTAGCCTCCAATTAAAATAAATAAATTAATTTTTTTTTAAAAGTACAGATGTAGCTTCAGAGTAACTCAGATGGGTTGTGGCTTCCTGAGCATGGAGTAGTCAAGGAAGGGTTATGAAATAAGAAAGGGGAACAATAGGCTGGGCTAAATAAGCCAGAGCAAAAGTTACAGCCTGCTGAGGCTCACAACCATGTTCTTCCATCTCTCCATCCAGTATTGGGAAGCTAAACAAACCCTACTAATTATAATCAAGGGCATATCACTCCCATCTTACCTGTCACTTGTGTAAACAGATTACTTGTAAAAGGAAAAAATAATGAATTTTGGGAGCAAGAGACATCTGTAATTGACTGTATAAACCCAAACAAAAAGTTCAGATAGACAAATAATATCTTTTTTCCTTTACCAGTTAGATCCCTTGTGACAAAACTTGGTCTTTGTTGATACTCTGGCAAGTGATAGTGACAGGCCAAGGAACATCAATAGCAAAATGGAAAGGAAAGAAAAGCAAGCAATGGGCATAAGCGTTAGAAGGGATAATTAGATCCTTTATAGTTGAAAGTGGAATGTAGGCACAATTAAACAATCATTAACAAATTTCTTTATTCAACAGAAAATTGGATTGCCTGGTTTTTTTTTCCCCTGAGCGCATATGAAAATGGTGTGAGAACTAACATGATGTATGACAGTGTCATACCCACAGGTGCAACCAAAGCATCCTCTGGCTGCTGATTGCTCCTAACTAGTCTTAGCCTCCAAGCTTGTATTATCTAATGTAATTGCTGTACGTGTGGCAGTTTAAATGTAAATTAATTAAAATCATAAAAAATAAAAAGTTCAGCTTCTCTGTCGCAGCAGCCACATTTCAAGTGCTCAGTAGCCACATGTGCCTAATGTATTGAACAGTGCAGATGCAGGACATTTCCATCATTACAAAAGTTTTTATGGGAAAGCTCTGCAAGCTTCCCAGTTTACCCTAAACATCCCCACTAAGCTAAGACTACTCATGCATAATTTTAACATATCACTTCCTGGCTCATAAACTTCTGATGGATTTCTTACTGCCACCAGGACAGTGCTTCTCAACATAAAATGCACATTCGTATTATCTGGAGATCTTGTTAAAACGCAGTGTCTGATTCAGTAAGACTGCAGTGATCCCATGGTTCTGCATTTCAACTCAGCTACCAGGAGACACTGATGGTGTTCCTTCAACTATATTTTATCACCTTGCATTCCAAGTTCTCTATTCCCTCACCAGCCATACCTGATATCCATCAGGTTCTAGAAATGGCCCTTCTTTGCTCCAGGGGTTAAGTTTATCAACAGTTCCTTCTGATGACAGTATTCACTCATGCTCCCTTCCTAGGTTCCTCCAATTTCTTCGTCTTTAGGGAGGTTGTCCCCAGTGACTCAAGCCAGCTCAATCACCTCTACAGAAATGGCTTTCAAACTTCAGTGTGCATAGAGATCACCTCAAGGAAGCTTGAGAACTTATGCTACTCAGGTCCTGTGTACTTGGTCACTTCAGTCGTGTCTGACTCTTTGTGACCCCATGGACTTCCAGGCTCCTCTGTCCATGGGATTCTCCAGGCAAGAATACTGGAGTGGGTAGCCATTCCTTTTTCCAGGGGATCTGCCTGACCCAGGGATCAAACCTGGGTCTCCTGCATTGCAGGCAGATTTTTTTTTTTTTTTTTTACATCCAAGCCACCAGGGAAGCCTGTTCTCAGGCCCTGCCTCGGGAGAATCTAGTCCTTAGGTTTGAGATGAGACCCAGAACCCACTTGATTCAGACTGTAGGTGATTCTAAGGGTTTCCCTAACCAAATTCTGAGAAATACTGTCCTTAGTTTACTTCCTAGCTATATAACTGATTTTGATACTTAAAAAACTTATACATAACCTTATACTGATATTCCACTGCTTGTAGTATTTTTTTTATCTATTGTGAGATTAAGTATAAACAATGTTGGAATCCCTTGACGAAGATTTTAAGAGCCTTCATTCAGAGGCCCCATCCCCAGAGACTGATTTAATTGGTAAGGAACTCATCATTGTCAGTGTGTGAGCTCAGTTGTATCCAACTCTTTGTGACCCCATGGACTGTAGCCCACCAGGCTCCTCTGGCCATGGGATTTCCCAGGCAAGAATACTGGAGGGGGTTGTCATTTCCTCCTCCAGGAGATCTTCCTGGCCCAGGGATTGAACCTACATCTCTTACGTCTCTATCTCCTGTATTCACAGGAAGATTCTTTACCACTAGTGCCACCTGGTAAGACTCTGATAAGGGAATATATTTTTGTTTGTTTTCTAAAGCTCTGTAATTCCTTTCCTGTGGCTGCCATAACAGAGTACTATAAATTTGGTGACTTAAGATGACAGATATTCCTTCTCTCAGTGTCCTGGAGGTTAGAAATATGCAATCAAGGGGCTGGCAGGGCCATGCTTCCTCTGAGGGCTCTGGGAGAGAATCTGTTGCATGCTTCTCTCCTAACCTCTGCCGGTTGCAGGTTATTATTGACATTTCCTGGCTGTTAGCTTCATCTCTCTAATTTCTGCCTCTTCCCTTGCATAGCCTTCTCTCCTGTGTCCATGTCTCCAAATCCCACTCTTCTCATACAGACTGGTCATAGGATTTGTTTGTGTGTGAATGTGTGTGTGCTCAGTCGTGTCCGACTCTGCGACCCCATGGACTGTAGCCCGCCAGGCTCCTCTGTCCTTGGGATTCTCCAGGCAAGAATACTGGAGTGGGTTGCTTTTTCCTCCTCCAGGGGATCTTCATGACCCAGGAATGGAACCTGTGTCTAAGTCTCCTACATTGGCAAGCGAATTCTTTACCACTGAGCCACCTGGGAAGCCCCCATGGGATTTGGGACCCACACATATCAAGTCTGACCTCATCTTAACTTGATTCCATCTGCAAAGACTATCTCCAAATAAGGTCATAGTGAGGGGTATCTTGGGCTAGGACCTCAGTCTCTCTTTTTTTGTGGGAAACAATTCAACCTGAAAGCTCCTCAAGTGATTCTAATACACAGGCCAGTTTTAAGAACAATGGTTCCGAAACTTGAGCATACAACAGAATCACCTTGGGGCTCGAAAACTGAAAGCTTGCTGAATCCAAACTCAGATTTGGATTCTTGGGCCTAAGAATTTGCATTTTTTCACAACTTTGAAAACCACTGGTGTAGGGGAATGGAAAGTAAAATGAATGTACATTTTGACCCTTAAACAAAGCAGGTTTGAACTGGGTCCACTTCTATGAGATTTTTTCAATAGTAAGTACTACCATACTATACAACTTGTGGTTGGTTAAATCCACAGAATCACAGATGTAGAGGAACCTCATGAGCAAAGGGCCGAGAATAACTTATACACACAGAGTTTTGACTGTGCAGAGGGTTGACACCGGCAACCCCTTTGCTGTTCAAGAGTCAACTTTCTTTCTTTCCTACCCTTGGAGGAACAATGTAGGTATCACCTGGGAGCTGAGGAGAAATGCAGAACTTTGAGCACACTCCAGATTCCTGAATCCAAGACTATATTTTAACAAGATTCCCAAGTAATTTGCACTTCCATTAAATTTTTAAAAGCATTGTTGTATACTATTCAAAATAAAGTTGATTTTAAATCACTGGTTGAATTAGTTAGTAAAGGGATGGCTGGATAAAGAAATAAATGTGTGCTAAGTTGTTTCAGTCATGTCCAACTCTTTGCTACCCTGTGGACTGTAGCTCCCAGGCTTCTCTTCCATGGGATTCTCTAGGCAAGAATACTGGAATGGGTTGTCATACCCTTCACCAGGGGATCTTCCTGACCCAGGGTCAAACCCGCAGCTCTTATGTCTCCTGCGTTGGCAGGCGGGTTCTTTAATATTAGGGCAGCCTATGAATGAATAATCAAAAAGATTCCCTAACTGCCTTTCTCCCAGGAGACAGAAAAGGGGTCCTTCTAAATCCATTGATCAAGTTGTCTCAGCACCTGTGAAGACAGTGGCTCATCATCACAGTGGATCCAAGGGAATCTGTCTGCTGGTTCTTCAGCAATGGAGTATTCTTGCTTATTTGGCCTTTCTCAGGCTTTAACCAAGAAATCCCATACCTTCCTCTCCCTGCCTCTTCCCAATGACCTCATCTTAACATTTTGTGGCTTCTCTATCAGCACTTTGTCATTTGTGCCAAAATCTGAAATAGGAGGCTGGCTGGAATACAGAGAAGTAGAGCACAATGTAGATTTAGTGATGAACTGGCTTTGGGCCAGAAGGGTAGCAGGTAGGTTTCAGAGTTTCAGCTGAAGAAGAAAGAAAAGCTTTTAGAAAGCTTAGAGCCAAGTCAAAACATGCCATATATGATTTTTTTTTTTTTTGGCAGATATGGTGTAAAATAAGAGTAGACCAAATTCCCCAGGTAATAGTAATTGACCTATAAATGTCATTATTGATAGATTGTGTTTCTGGAAACATTGTTCTAGAGCTAATGTACTCATGTGAATCTCAAAAAGGAATTTAGAGACAAGCTTTGAAAGTCTTTCTTTTCCTCTCTCCACTACTGATTTCCATTTTCCTCTTGGAGAGCTGTGCTTTTTTTTTCTCTCTTAAGCAAGCCACACACCCAAGCTGTCACAAACAGTTGTCTTCTCGAAGGCCAATGTTTTCTTGGAAAAAAAAGTTGTTTTTCAAAGGCCATTACCTTTCATTCCTTCATGGAGCCATTTCACATCGACAATGAATCATTTAATAGAAAGATTGATAGAGTTCACATTAAAGTTTGCTTTTTTTAACTTGACAGTTTGAGGAAGAGTTGATATTTCATTTTAATAAAATGGGTATTGTCTGGAGAGGCACAGTCTGATTTCAGGAAGCCGTGCTATACATGCGGCACCTCCTGTCACATCACTTAAGGAGTATTCCTTTAATGTTTTGTTGCTTCCTCTTCCTCTTCTGTAAAACAGGATCAACAAAGTTACCAGATGTCTGTTAGAAATAAAGAGAACACACATCTCATAACTAAGAAAAAAATCTCTCATATCTTTAGCCATATAATATAAGTACATTTCTGAAATCACCACTTAATTTAACTTCAATTTTCTTTTCTTTTTGGTATGAGCTTATAAAAATCAGCTTCCACATTCTAAATGTTCAGTTAAAGCATATGAGGTTTTTTTCTTTTTTTTCTTGTCTGAAATTAACCAGTTATACACATTAGCAGCTTTGAAATAAAGAGCACATTAACAACTCTAGATATTTCTTTATTTGTCCACAATGAGAAATGTTGCCTACCTAAATCCAGGATGAAAAAATCCTCCTTCTTCTCTCTGTCATATATTCTGCTAGTAAATTGCTGAATCACTGTGTGTGGCAGCCGAGTTCAGCTCTTGGGCATGCCTCTTAGAGAACTGTCAGGGGCACCCAAGGTCCCTCTGCTATTTCTAGATGACAGGAATAGCAAAGCAGCCTGATGCCATACTCTCAGCAGCTATGTGAGTATGTGTGTGTATGAGAGAGAAATTATTTCCTTCCTCTTTATTAAAGCTGGTAGAGACTGTATCCCTGCATGTTTATGCAAATCAAAGTTTGTACAATTTGAGCATAAGGTAAGGATCTTAAGAAATCTTGTAATATGACTCTAAATGGTAGTGTGGTAAAATGTAGGCAGCCCTGGACAGGAGTCAGGGGAGTTGGGTCCTGTCTCAATGAGGTACATAAACTATACGTCACTTTCCAAGACTAAGGTGAATAAAAATTTGATACTTAAAATTTTCCTTCTCTCACTGTAAAAATAAACCACAATCTGCAGGTTAACTCTACTTTTAAAAATTCTTGTTGGGAGTAGTACAACATTCTGGTAATAATGTTTTATTGATTTCTAGTTCTATTACCATTTTTGTCTTCTTCAAATTGAAACAAGTCTCTTTAATCCATCCTTGAAAAAGTCTCCTGTAACCCCTTAATTATTATCCTTTAGAGCGAGACATAATAACATAGTAAAGAGCTGATGAGCACTCAATAAAACTATAGATTATTTTATAGGTCAAGAGTATTAGCTCTACAAGAGAAGAAACCAACTTAAATACTGGAAAAGGCCTGCCTGGATTTGACCAAATATTTTACTAGTAATGTGATACTGAGCATGTTACATAAACTCTTGGAGTATTAGTTTCCTCTTCCCTAATAGACCCTACACTACAGGGTCACTGTGAGAATGAAATGTTATAAAACATGTAAAGTTTTTAGCATAGTGCTTGATCTGTAGTAAATGTTTGTGACTTACACTGAAATATTATCTAATTAAATATTTCTTAAAATGTTTGCCAGCTGGGTCCTAAAATCTCTGGATTATACAGAAAATTATTTTTTGTATTTTATTTGTTATGATGGATTTTATTAACACCTATTTGAATTTACAGTATTGGGTTCTATTTTAGTTGCTGTTTAGTACTGACTGATTCTTTCAAATAATGTGTTACAATCCTTAAGCCTTTTTAGTTTCACTGATATGTCATCAACCTTCCCCAATCCTCCAATTCTTTGTCAGAAGATATGACTGGTTTTTTTTTTAAACACAAAATTATCTTAAAAAATTTTTTAAAGATTTATTTATATATATATATTTTTTGGCAATGCTGAGTCTTCATTGCTACACATGGGCTTTCTCTAGTTGCAGAGAGTGTGGGCTACTCTTTGTTGCGGTGTGTGGTCATCTCATTGCAGTGGCTTCTCTTCTTGCAGAGCAGGGAGTCTAGGGCCTGTGGGCTTCAGTAGCTGTAACACATAGGCTTCAGTAGTTGCAACACTTGGGCTCAGCAGTTGTGGCTCCTGGGCTCTAGAGCACAGGCTTGATAGTTGTGGTGCATGGGCTTAGTTGCTCTATAGCATGTGGCATCTTCCTGGAGCAGGGATCCAACTCATGTCCCCTGCATTGTCAGGCAGACTCTCAACTACTGGACCACCAGGGAGGCCCATGACTGCTTTTGAAAAAACAAATTCCAGAAGAAGGTCTATTTCTAACAATCAACCCTTCTAGCTGAGTAAATAGAATTCAGATGTGGAAAATTCATTTTTAAAAAAGATAAGAGAACATTGTAAGAAAAGTTTCACAGTAGGAAGACAAGGCAATTTTCTGAATTATTTAGGGAGAAAATCTACTTTTTATTAAGTTATATGAAGATGTCATGTTTAAATACCCTTCATCTGATGGCTTTGAATATCCAATTTACTTACTGAATTAAAAAGAAAATATTCTTTGATGATGGGGAAATTTTGCAAATGCTAGAACAATTGAAAGACATGTTCTCATTATTTTCTGTTTTCTTCTGCTGTCTCTATAGAGTATATCTCAATACGCTATGGTTAGTTATCTAGAATATCTCTTAAAATCTCCAGAGGCTGTTGTAGATAATGGGCTGATTATGTATTGTGAAAATTCATAGGTTTTTTTTTTTTTTATCTTTGGAAGGAATTATTGTTTCCGTTAATCCGAACTGCAGTTTATAATCTAAAAACATAGTCTTGCTACTTATATACTCTAAGATGGGCTTCTCTGGTGGCTCAGACATAAAGAATCTGCCTGCAGTGCAGGAGAGACCCAGGGTCAGTCCCTGGGTTGGGAAGATCCCCTGGAGAAGGGAATGGCTACCCATTCCAGTATTCTTGCCTGGAGAATTCCATGGACAGAGGAGCCTGGTGGGCTACAGTCCATGGGGTCACAAAGAATTGGACACGACTGAGTGACCAACACTTTCACTTTCATACTCTGAAATGAATAAAAATTTATTATTTTCATGATAATGGTAACTGTTAAGCTATTAAAACTCAAGAATAACACACGTGGAAAATTAATAAGGTTTTTCATTATGGGGTTTCAAAGCATTTGTTGAAATAAGAAGAAACAACTTTTCATATCTAGAATTTAAATGGAAAATTCCTAATTCAAGTTAAATCTATAATGATTTTCAAGATAGTATGATGATTGCAGAGAAAAATTGAAGATGACTACAACAGGAAACTTAAACCAGGATGACCACTCGTGATGTAATGCCTCTAAATAAAACTTATTAGAAACAGTAAAATGGAGAAAAAAAAGGAACAGTAAAATGGAAGACTGATGGAAAATAGACAAATGAATTTATCATTAGGAGTATAACTGTCAAAGGGACTAGATATTTGTTTTGTCTGGGTAATTTTTTTCTTTTCTAATACAAGGATTTAATGCTGTAAATGTCCTCAGCTCTGATTTAGCTGCATTCCATGAATTTTGGTATGTTTCATACTCGCTTTCATTCAGTTCTACGTGTTTTTAAGTTTCCTTGGAGATTTCTTTTCTGACCTATGGGTTGTTGAGAACCATGTTGTTTAATTTCCAAGTGTTTGTTAAGAGGGCAGATCTCATGTCAAGTGTTCTTAACACACACACACACACACACACACACACACACACACACACACACACACGCACACAGCCAAAGGAACACAAGGAAACTTAGGGAGGTGTTGGATATGTCCTTTACCTTGATTGTAGTGGTGGTGTCAGGGGTCTTTGCCTATGTGAAACTTATCAAACTGAGCACATTAAATTGGTATAATTCTTTGTATATGAATTATACTTTAATAAAGCTATTAAAACGATTTCATTTGAGTCTAATCTACTCCATTCTGTAATGATTCTACTAATTAGTTTCATTTTGATGTTGTTTTACATAATCTTATTTGCTCATCAGCAATACTGGCATAGTAAAAAATGACAAAAAATTAAAAGAGCACAACTATTTCTAGGTATTAAACTGACAGATTAATATTAAAGACAAGAGCATTTGCTTCAGATTACTTATAGGAATAATAGATTTAAGTGATTAGATTTGTTGTTATGCCAAAAAACAGGAAAAATTATTGTTCCAATAATATAGCTCTGCCAACTTTTACTTGTTCACCCTTCAGATTAGTTTAACTATTAAGACCATTATTGATTACAGAACAACTTGACCAAATAATTTATTCAGTAAATATCAATTCAACAAATATTGACAGATACCCGGCCACTCAATAGGTTCTAATCTGCTGTAAGAAAAATTCCTTTTTATGGAATGAATCTTACTATCTGCATTGTTTTTCTGAATCGCTTTCTGATTTGTTCCATTAGTAGAGTAATAGCCCATGTAGCCTCAGTCAAGCCTCTATAGACTATGAGATCTCAGTTTCTTTCCTGGCAGAAAACTGAAGTCTACTGTCATAGCATTGGTGCCAAAGTGGCAGGTATGTGATCAGGAAGCCTCCCTGACAGCTGGAAGAGCTGTGGGTAATAAACACAGTCAAGCCTTCCCTCTTGAGATCAATGAATTAAGGAAGCTGGAGGGTGTATCATAACAATTACCCAGCCACACCAGCATTTATGCATTGTTATTTCATTACCATGCCCCTCAGCCTCTTAAACTTTACCTAAAGCAATTATTATTTAATCTGAATTATTACTTATACAATTGACAAGATTAATTTTTCAGAGGCAGCATCCATACTTGTATTATATTTATGAGAAAGTTCTAAGGGTGGCTTTAAAATACCACGCATTTCTTAACATTGGGGAACCTTGTTCAATTGAAATACAGTTGCCTTTAATGTATTTAAAAACAGTCCAGATTTTTACATCTATTTGATACAGAAATTTTATAGTTACTATATAATAGATCATTATACAGTATTTATCCCTGGAGTGGGGCATGGTAACCCACTCCAATATTCTTGCCTGGAGAATCCCATGGACAGAGGATCCTGGTGGGCTATGGTTCATAGGGTTGCAAAAAGTTGGACAAGACTGAAGTGACTTAGGACAGCACAGCACAGTATTCATATTTCAAAAAGTGGAACTGATTGGAGGTGGAGGAATTACTTATCAGTCCAGATGCAAATGTCATAGGTTTAATAAATCTCTCAGACTATCTGAAGCTGGAGAATTCTGGAACCCTAACAAACTATTTCATTTTGTTCTCTTGTGGCTCATAAACCAAGACTGGCGTCTCTTTGGGAAGGTTTTGGAATACTATGCAATCAGAGCTTCACAAGGACAACACACTGAACTTCATACTGTGGCAGCCCTGGCACCCAAGGGTGGCCCTTGATTGCCAGTGTCCAAGCTGATTCTTTAGGTCCAGGGTTCTAAGGAAAAACTTGGCCCAATTAATTGCATCTATATTTCTCATTTCTTTCTTTCTCACTGCCCTTAAACTCAACCAGTCCTGCTGTTGGAGGTTGATTCCAACCACAATAGGGAACCCAAGATTTACTCCCTACTAGGTCTATCCACAAGAAGCTAAGGACTTGAGGTAAGCCATCATTGAGCTTAGACCTTAGTGCATAATGAATGAATGGGTTAGAAACTGACAAGCTGTGTTGTGGTGTAGACTGTGGACATTGATCTTCTATTAGCATTCATCTACATAGATTACTTTTCTTTCTATGCTCCTCTAAGATTCTTTAAGTAGGTCAGCCACTCTCCTATTGGGAGATAGTGCCAAGAAGTGGGAGGATTTCAGCTGTTCATAAACTTTTGATGAGCCAAAACCTAGAAAACTCAGAGACTTACAGGAACCAGCCAGATAATTACTGTGCTCTGGTAGTGACTCTGGTGAACCCCAAACCACACTGCATCAATCTAAAAAGAGTGGCTCCTCCTAGGGTTTCCAACAGGCTTTATAGATTAAGGGAGTTTTCAAGATGTGGGATTCTCAGTACTAAAACTGGAAATTCCTGGGCAACTGGCATGAGTTGGCCACCCTAGCTTCTACTCAACATAGCCAGCTGTTACTATATTTGAACTTCCTTCTTTCTAATTTTCCTTTCTTCATTATGCAAAATCTTCTAATGTTGGGAATTAAATCTGAACAATAACCTATGGATAAAAACAATGACCAAACTCGGTCCAGGAACCTCCCAGTTTGTAATCTCTGAGGGAGGGAGAGTTAAGTAGATGACTTTGGTTTGCTTTTAGTCTGTATCTTAAACCAGAGTCAAAAATTAATCATTGTGGCTCACGTATCCATAATATCTTACTAACCCTGGGGCTTACCTGGTGGCTCAGACGGTAAAGAATCTGCCTGCCAATGCAGGAGACCTGGGTTTGATCCATGGGTCAGGAAGATCCCCTGGAGAAGGGAATGGCTACACACTCCAGTATTCTTGCCTAGAGAATTTTATGGACAGAGGAGCCTGGCAGACTACAGTCCATGGAGTCCCAAAGAGCCAGACAAGACTGAGCGACTATAAATGTTCCATGTAAGCCTTAAGGCTGAAACCTAAACTAGTTATAAATTGTGTCATTTTAATCTTTTTTTTTTTAATCCTTGTATCTGTATATACCCTCTTTGGGAATCCACCAGAGGTATCAGTGAGAAAACAGAATTCAGAGACTCTGTTTATGCCCAAGACTATCATCACAACTAATATTCTAATTATCACAATGCTCTGCATGTTCTTCTGTCCTTTCACCACTGACCCTGTCACTCTTTTCTTTTTGCCATTTTTAATTTGCTTATTTCATCAAAAACAAACACCTTTACATCCTCAGCTTTTTCTTTTTCATAGATCATCCCCTCCGCCCACTAGACATAAATAATAAATGTAAAAATACTTAGAGCAGTGCCTAGAATATAATGTGTCAATAAACATTTTAATCACAATCACAATAATTATTAACTGAAACCTGCCTCTGCTGAGAGGACACACTATTTTGCAATTCTCTCAAAGGGAAGCTTCCTGTTTTCTATAATGCCTCAGGTGTCCTCACAGGGACAAAATGATTGTATTCTCCCAGCTACCCACTGTTGTTGATAGATCATTATTTTTCTTTCTTCCTGTGAAAACTTATGTTTTCAGATTCTTACCATTGACCCAAACGCTGTTTTCCTCATCTTTGTCGCTTAATCACAACCCTATTGTCACTGAGGACTGGTGATGCCTCTGCATTTTCCTCCACCCTGAATCCTGTCAGAATCTCAACAGACTTCATGTCCATGTGAACGAGCCATGCATTATAGCTTCCTGCTTTCTGTGCCTTCATTTTTACTGTGTGCCTCTTCAGTGTCATCAAGAGGAGCTCTGAAATCCTAAGTGTCAATATACCACTCTCAGACTACATCCTCCTTTAAAAACCTCTTTTATAGAAGGCACTAGAGCCTTTGCCTTTGCAGTACCACCCCCTTTCTCAGCATCATCCTTCATAGAAGAAACAAAAACTACCATGTGGAAATAGCCTTACTTCCCCTCCATTGAACTGTGACAGTTAGGTATCTGTCTTTCTACTACCTGACTCAGAGGAAAAGGACCCTGGCACCATCTTGATCAAGCTAAACTTGCCACTTGTGTTTTTAATCTAATCCACGCTGTCTAGAACATTTCCAGATCACTTCTCTCTATCCTTTCATTCTGTGTTAGTTCTGGATCCTTGCTGCTTGCCTGTCAATCCATTTAAGTCTCTTAAGTCTTGCATCTTAAAAAAAAAAACCAAAACCCAACAGAAACACCTCTCTTTATCCTCCAGCTATTACCCCACCTCTTCTCATTCCTTCATACATTAAGTTTTCAAATGCTCTTGTCCAGCATCTTTACTTCCCACACCCTCTTAAGCATTTCACACCTGGGCATTTTCCAGTCACTCTAATGAATAACTTCTGTTTAGCTCACTTAACACACTTGACCCTAGGAGAATCATTTTATTTTCTAATGCACTTGCTACTAAGGAGTATTTGACTAACCTTCATTCACTTTTTCCTCCATTACTTTATGTAGAGAATTTCATGTGTGTGCATGAGTTTTTGTCATTTTTCTGGCCATTTTTCAGCATCCCTCATTGTATCCTCCATGATTTTTCTCAGTTTTATACTTCTCATACTAACCAATATCCTTGTTATTCTCATTCATAACTACAGCACAGACCACCACTGACACATGATAACTCTCAAACCTATACCTGTGTCTCTGACCTCTCTTCTGAATTCTTGACTCATAATATGCAGTTCTCTGCAGGGCTTCCCAGGTCGCACCAGTGGTAAAAAGGAAATCCACCTGCTAATGCAGGAGATGCAAGAGACATGGGTTCGATCTCTGGGTCAGGAAGATCCCCTGGAGGAGGAAATGTCAACCTACTCCAGTAGTTTTGCCTGGAGCCTAGCAGGAAGCAGTCCATGAAGTTGCAAATAGTCACACACAACTGAGCACAGAGGTGGGAGTGTGGGAAATCTGTCCCTCAGTGTCCTAGGATCCTGCAAGACAACATATACAAAACTGACCTGGTGTTTCCCAGACTCTCATCATAGTCCTTATAATTGTCACCAGAATTGATTATTTTTTTCTACTATTGACCTGAGAATCCTTTAGAATCTGCCTCTTCCAATTTCCCTACATTTAATTAGTGCTATGTTACTGTGAACTAGGAGTCTTGCCCTCTATAGGAATGGCCTGCATGGGTGGCCCAGCCAAGCTCATTCATTGGTTGGGAGCAGCCCATGGGAAGCACGACCTTGTCATGAATAAAGTGGTGGACCTAGTGGGATGGACACTGGGGCCATTATACTCTACACACTGCAGGAGATCTGAGAAATACATTTTCATGGCTGCCATTTTCCAAAGCTTCTCCATTTAACCTCCTAATTATCTACATACATCTTTCTGATCCATTCATCTGAACATGGCCCCATCATCTTTTGGGGGGGGGGGGTTGGAACACTAACTCTTCTCTCTGCCACCACTCTTGCCTGCTTTTCTCTCTAGTCCATTCTCCAAGGTTCTGACAAAATGCTCCTTTACATATACAAATCCAACTTGGTAACTCCCAGCAACTAGATTATAATATTCCAGTGGACACTCAGGGATAAAAGCCAAGCCTCTTAGCATGGGAACAGTTCAGTTCAGTTCAGTCACTCAGTTGTGTCTGACTCTTTGCGACCCCATGAACCGCAGCACGCCAGGCCTCCCTGTCCATCACTAACTCCCGGAGTCTACCCAAACCCATGTCCATCAAGTCAGTGATGCCATCCAACCATCTCATCCTCTGTCGTCCCCTTCTCCTCCTGCCCTCAATCCTTCCCAGCATTAGGGTCTTTTCCAATGAGTCAACTCTTCGCATGAGGTGGCCAGAGTATTGGAGTTTCAGCTTCAACATCAGTCCTTCCAATGAATACCCAGGATTGATCTCCTTTAGGATGGATTGATTGGATCTCCTTGCAGTCCAAGGGACTCTCAAGAGTCTTCTCCAACACCACAGTTCAAAAGCATCAATTCTTCGGCGCTCAGCTTTCTTCACCGTCCAACTCTCACATCCATACATGACCACTGGAAAAACCATAGCCTTGACTAGACGGACCTTTGTTGGCAAAGTAATGTCTCTGCTTTTAAATATGCTATCTAGGTTGGCCATAACCTTCCTTCCAAGGAGTAAGCGTCTTTTAATTTCATGGCTGCAATCACCATCAGCAGTGATTTTGGAGCCCAAAAAAATAAAGTCTGACACTGTTTCCACTGTTTCCCCATCTATTTCCCATGAAGCATGGGAACAAGGATGTACCAAAATTCTACTGGGCTGGTCCAACTGCATCTGTCAATGTGACTTCTCCAGAAATTCATGGTACAATCCACTAACTGAATTTGTAGTCCCTCCAAAGCATTTTCCTCAGTTCCATGCCTCACGCCTTTACACACACAGTTTCTGCCTAGTGTCAACTCTTCACTCTCCTGCCTCCCCCCGCCTCACGGCCTCGTTATTCACTGGCACATGGCTTAGTATATTCTTCTAAGCTCACAGTTCTTGCCTTGGCTGTGCAACGGCTGGAAAGCTTTCAAAGTAAAACAAAACTGAGGCATAAGTACCTAAGATTCTTATTTAGTTAGCCTGGCTTCTTTTCCTCAGCAGAGCATTTTTGAGATTCATCCATGTTTTATGTATTAGTAGGCTGCTTAAGTAATTACTGAATTGGTGGTAACTGAAGAGACATGATTTTTTTGAATGATTAGTGAACATATATGCTGTTGAGTTAGAGTAGTTGCTAGAGTTCTTTTGCCAATGACCTTACATTGAAAACAATTTGAAAATTAAGTATTTAGATGGATCATTTGAAATAAAAATTTGGCAGCTGTTTAGTGGATAAAGCTGGTTGTTTGAATTCAACTAATTTTTTTAAAAAGCTGATTGTTTCTCTGAAATTTTTTTTTCAAAACATTTTGGAAATTTCTGTGAAAAGGTCATGTACACAAGACAACTAATGACTACTGATTCTATTTCCTTCACAAAGGGAAAAAGAAATAAACCATATATTGGCGAAAGTTGACTCTTAGGAGTGTCTGAATTCTTGTTCTGAATAAGAAAGTTCTGACGCAGTAGACTTGGCTTTGCCTCCCAGGGGCCTGCTTTCAGCTAGATTTGGGCACTGGAACCAAGAAAAAGATGGCAAACAAGGTGGCCCCTCCAGCAGAATGTAGGCAGCCTGCTTCACTGAAGCATAGGTTGCCAGGGCCTAAGCAGAGAGTCAGGACCAGGTATGTTTGTGAGGAAAGGGAGAGCAGCATAAGCCATGTCAGAATGGAGGAAAAAGGAGAGCCCCTGGGGCCATGGCTACAGGCTCTTCATAGACAACTGTGTTTTGACTGTGAATGGGTTGTGAGTTGGGCATAGCTTCAAACCGGTTCAGCTATTCCTGTGGAAATAATTTTTTAAAAACTGAAATGGTAGCGACAACCAAAAACATAACTAAATGTCACTTTCTTGACTTGAACACAAGGACTACTCATATCTGAAACGTTTAGTAGACCATCAGAGAAATGTTTGAACCACAAGGGGAAGTAGTCTTAAAAGCAGCCACAGAGAAAATGCAGGTTACCTGCAAAAGAAAGAAACTATCCTGCTTCAGTTTTCTCTTTGTAAAAATGAAGGGCAACAGGAACAGAGCAGCATCCACGTCATCGTGAAGGAAGAGGCTGTACCCAGCACAGTTCTTGTTTATGTATGACACCAGGAGAGATTTTCAAATATGCAAAGATTCCAGAAACATTTCACTCACTTATACTAATGCAAAGAAAATTACTTGAAGATGCATGTAGCCAACTGAAAGATGTCTCAAATGTAAAACTTTCTGAGAAAGTTATGCTATAAAAGATTGATGATAAGCATCAGTGTCAGTTAAATATAGAAGTAGGTCAACAAATCTATAGTAGACCACACAAGAAGAGATAATTTGTATAGGTTACACCCTTTCTACAGTGCAAAAAATCAAGCCATAACAAAAAATCTTTGCATAAAGAGCCTCCCCTGCAATGTGTCAAATGCCTTATAAAAATGACATCCTATCACCCAATAATCCTTTCCCTGAGCTAGCCTAAGAAACGATCTGAGATACAGACGATATATACACAAGGATGTTCCTCACATCGTTACTTATTATAGTGAAAATCTGAAATGAAATAGTCAGCTGTCATTGAATGGATACCCAATTACATGTGCATTTGAAATAAGTAGAGAAAAACTTAGAAGGCAGAGTATGGTGCGATTTAGGCAGGCATTAGGTCACAAAGGATATTGACAGTGGATATTTCCAGGCTTGCAAACTGCTGAGCCAGCTTACATGCTTCCCTGGGCAAGGCCACCCCTCTTTCATACCTAAACTCTCTACTCTGGAAAGGAGTATGCAACAATCATTTCTGTTTTTCCTAATGGTTAATTTAAACCCTACTTGTAAAGTTCTCCCCCAAAATGAATTCAGATTTGTTCCAGTGCTCATTATTTTCCACCCAGTTATATACATCCAATCCATCTGGAAGGAAATCCAAAGAAATTGTTATGAGTTCTTCAATCCCAAAGTTTTCACAGAGAGTTCCAGAAACAAGGGATGGAAGAGTGCTGGCACATAAGTATTTATTTATGTCCAAAAAAGTATTTATTGAAAATTATTTGAATATATCTGATGAAGAGAATGCAGTGTCAGTAAAGTTTTGAGAAGTTCCAGAACTGGTATGGAAAACTAAATGATTGTTCAGCAAATGTTCACTCACTGCCTAGTGCTCCCACCTCTTTTGGGAGGAATGTCTTCTCTGTACTGGGGATAATGGGTTTGGCTGTGTAACATGTTTTGGCTGATTGGATGTTGGTGAGATGACTGGCAGAGATTTGAAATATGCTTGTGAGAATGGCTGTAGCCTTTTGACTTTTGCCACAAAAATACAATGCTTGGGTAGCAGCCCAGGAGAAATGAGAGATCCATAAAGTAGATCTGGATCAATCCTATAGTTTGGCACCCAGCACAGCGAACCCAGTCCAGACCAACAAAATTCTAACAACTTGAAGATATGTGAGCAGAAAATACACACTTGTTGCTGTAGGTCACTGAATTTTGGAACTCAGTGATTTCTTATGCAGCATACAGTGGCAGCAGCAAACTGATAAAGTTCTGTCTGTAAATTTGGAGACAAATCAGGGAATTAAACAATATGTTGTGAAAAATGTTAGTACTTGTCAAAGGTGAATGTAAAATATGAAAGACTGTAATGTTACTCAGGAAAAAAAATACAAAAGTAATAGTTAAGTATATTCAGAAGCTAAGCTCATGAGAGAAGGAGAATAGAGGAAATTAAAAAAAAAGAGAGATTATTCAGAATCTTAGAACCATCAGCAGCTGAGGGCTAAAACACTTGGACCAAAACCTTCTAAAAATTGGAAGGAAGTGAAGTAATACACATGGTCTATATTTTGACCCAGTTATTTAATTTATTTGGGCCTCTGCTTTATCTTCTAGAAAAGAAGAGAATAGCAGTGGGTAAGCTGTTTCAGCATTAAAGCTTGATAAGCCTTTGAGATCATTTTAAATCTCTTTAGCAAAATAAGCTTAGAAAAGTATGCATCAGAGATTTTAAGGAAATTAAATTTTCATTATTTTGGTAAACCTGACTTTTTATAGTTATTCCTTATTCAGATTATTAAATGGGGCACTCATAATTCAACAAGAAATCAATTCAATAAGTAAATAACATTCCAGCTTAATGTAAAAACTGATTTGAACAGATTGCAGTTTTTGAGTTAGCTATGTTTAATGCAGTCACATCCATTTTCTTTTAATTTACTTCTCTGCTAAATGTTATTTCAATATTTTAAGATACCTTTTACATATTTCTAATTTCCCATATTAAGGAAACAATTTCTCTTTCAACATTCTCTAAGTGAAAATACACTCTATAAGACATTTTCATTCTGAAAAATCATAAAAGCAGCTGAGAAACAAATTTTTATCAGTTTTTATCCAAATGATCACTCAGTCACAAATTTTTGTTAATTTTGTGCTGGTACACAAGTAAGGGGGTTTCCCTTGTGGATCAGCTGGTAAAGAATCTGCCTGCAATGCGGAAGATCTGGGTTCGACCCCTGGGTTGGGAAGATCTCCTGGAGAAGGGAAAGGCTACCCACTCCAGTATTCTGGCCTGGAGAATTCCATGGACTGTATAGTCATGGGCTCACAAAGAGTTGGACATGACTGAGCAACTTTCACTTTCACGCAAGTAAGAGTTTAGGGATAATAAAGATTCTAACAGATTTGGAAAGTCACCTAGTTGATAAGACTGAAACTATCTAATCTATTGAAGAGTAGTATCAATATAAGCTTGAGAAATTTATAACACAACATAAATCATATTCAGTTCAGTTAAGTTCAGTTCAGTCACTCAGTCCTGTCCGACTCTTTGCGACCCCATGAAGAGCAGCACGCCAGTCCTCCCTGTCCATCACCAAATCCCTGAGTCCACCCAAACCCATGTCCATCGAGTCGGTGATGCCATCCAGCCATCTCATCCTCTGTCATCCCCTTCTCCTCCTGCCCTCAATCTTTCCCAGCATCAGGGTCTTTTCCAACGAGTCAGCTCTTCACATCAAGTGGCCAAAGTATTGGAGTTTCAGCTTCGACATCAGTCCTTCCAATGAGCACCCAGGACTGATCTCCTTTAGGACAGACTGGTTGGATCTCCTTGCAGTCCAGGGGACTCCCAAGAGTCTTCTCCAGCACCACAGTTCAAAAGCATCAATTCTTTGATGCTCAGCTTTCTTTATAGTCCAACTCTCACATCCATATGTGACTACTGGAAAAACCATAGCCTTGACTAGATGGACCTTTGTTGACAAAGTAATGTCTCTGCTTTAATATGCTGTCTAGTTTGGTCATAACTTTCCTTCCAAGGGATAAGCATCTTTTAATTTCATGACTGCAATCACCATCTGCAGTCATTTTAGAGACCAGAAAAATAAAGTCAGCCACTGTTTCCAACTGTTTCCCCATCTATCTGCCATGAAGTGATGGGACTGGATGCCATGATCTTAGTTTTCTGAATGTTATCTTTAAGCCAACTTTTTCACTCTCCTCTTTCACTTTCATCAAGAGGCTCTTTAGTTCTTCTTCACTTTCTGCCATAAGGGTGGTGCCATATGCATATTTGAGGTTATTGATATTTCTCCCGGCAATCTTGATTCCAGCTTGTGTTTCTTCCAGCCCAGCATTTCTCATGATGTACTCTGCATATAAGTTAAATAAGCAGGATGACAAAATACACCCTTGACATGCTCCTTTTCCTATTTGGAACCAGTCTGTTGTTCCATGTCCAGTTCTAACTGTTGCTTCCTGACCTGCATACAGGTTTCTCAAGAGACAGGTCAGATGGTCTGGTATCCCGTCTCTTTCAGAATTTTCCACAGTTTACTGTGATCCACACAGTCAAAGGCTTTGGCATAGTCAATAAAGCAGAAATAGATGTTTTTCTGGAGCTCTCTTGCTTTTTCGATGATCCAGCGGATATTGGCAATTTGATCTCTGGTTCCTCTGCCTTTTCTAAAACCAGCTTGAACATCTGGAAGTTCATGGTTCATGTATTGTTGAAGCCTGGCTTGGAGAATTTTGAGCATTACTTTACTAGCGTGTGAGATGAGTGCAAGTGTGTGGTAGTTTGAGCATTCTTTGGCATTGCCTTTCTTTGGCATTGGAATGAAAACTGGCCTTTTCCAGTCCTGTGGCCACTGCTGAGTTTTTCAGATTTGCTGGCATATTAAGTGCAGCACTTTCACAGCATCATCTTTCAGGATTTGAAATAGCTCAACTGGAATTCCATCACCTCTACTAGGTTTGTTCGTAGTGATGCTTTCTAAGGCCCACTTGACTTCACATTCCAGGATGTCTGGCTCACATCATCATGATTATCTGGGTCGTGAAGTTCTTTTTTGTACCGGTCTTCTGTGTATTCTTGCCACCTCTTCTTAATATCTTCTGCTTCTGTTAGGTCCATACCATTTCTGTCCTTTATCGAGCCCATCTTTGCATGAAATGTTCCCTTGGTATCTCTAATTTTCTTGAAGACATTTCTAGTTTTTCCCATTCTGTTGTTTTCCTTTATTTCTTTGCATTGATCACTGAGGAAGGCTTTCTTATGTCTCCTTGCTATTCTTTGGAACTCTGCATTCAAATGGGAATATCTTTCCTTTTCTCCTTTGCTTTTCACTTCTCTTCATTCACAGCTATTTGTAAGGCCTCTTCAGAGAGCCATTTTGCTTTTTTGCATTTCCTTTTCTTGGGGATGGTCTTGATTCCTGTCTCCTGTACAATGTCACAAACCTCCATCCATAGTTCATCAGGCATTCTGTCTATCAGATCTAGTCTTTTAAATCTATTTCTGACTTCTACTGTATAGTCATGAGGGATTTGATTTAGGTCATACCTGAATGGTCTATTGGTTTTCTCCACTTTCTTCAATTTCAGTCTGAATTTGGCAATAAGGAGTTCGACAAAAGTGCCTTGCATTCTAATAGCCATTTGCTTTCAAATGCTACCTGATAGATGGATAGGGCTTTCTCCATATGCAATTACCTGTTGTGAAGAATACGTACGAGAAATGCAAAGCCCAAGTAAGACAGATCTATGAACCATTAATTGGATTTTACAAAAGTACTGATAAACATCAAAGTTTATTACATTCTGCTGAGATTAAAATTTAATTAACAATGATAAATAATTTTAAGTATTTAAGTATTGCCCAAACCCCAAACTAAAATTCTTGTTTGATGTTTAAGTGTATTTTTCATAGCAGAGAATATCAGATAGATCATTGAACTCATCCAATGATGCTTATCCATAACTTCAATCTTATTCATAGCCTCACACTATTTCTGTTTTGCTGACCTATGTATAAGAAACATGACTTTTAATTTTTATTTCTATAAGCATAATTTTCATTTTTTAAAACATTTGGTTAATCCCATTTACTCTTTATATTTAAAGAGGTTCATCAGTTACAAACTATTTTGTGGTTATTGTATTTCACAGTTTATTTATGTACTGTTCCAAGACGGAAAACCAAGAATAATTTTTAATCATAAATTAGGAAAAAAAGTATTCAACACAGTTTCATGATTCAGAATCACTTGGTATTTTAAAGAGAAAAATGATGACTTTAGTGTGGGCAATACAAATGAGATCTATGCATTTACATAATAGAAATTAAAATTGTAAAATAAAATTTAGAAGGAAAAACAAAACTCATGGCTAGGCAAAGAACTCTATTTCACCAAAAATCTTTCAACAAGTAAGTTTTATATGGGTGAACAGCAGACAGTTGTTAGCAGTTACATAGGAAAACTAAATAAAACCACATGAAGTATGCTCTCCTCTCAAGTCTTAAGGAGCTAAAATTGTAGCTCTAATGTCAGAGCATTGTAATCTATGGGAATGTAAAATGATATACCATGTGTTTTAGCAATGTTCACAACATTATTTTTAAAGAAAACTAAAATTTTATTTGTTTTGTTCTCAATCCTCCAGGGGATATTTGACTTCATAGAAAATTATCGCAAAGTAAGCATGGGAGAAGAAAAGCAGCAAGATAGTTGCTCTTCTTAAGTGTATATTGATTGCTTAGTATTTGGGGAAGAGAGGAAGGAGAATAAAAAATGTATATAAGTAACTACAATAAAAGACTAGTAAAATGTGCCATCAGAATCAAAAATAATTCCATCCATGTTAAAAAGGGGGAAGGAGTGGGGAGGAGAAAGAGGATAGATAAATTCACTGATTAAGTATTTATTGATAGTCTCCCATATACCAGATGTTGTGCAAGGCTCTTAACCAACCGTAAAGATAAAGAAATACAATTTCTGCTTCTCAGGGCTCAAAATCCAGAAGGAACGATAAGATAGGAAATGTGCCCACAGCAGTCTGTGAGTTCAAGAATGGCAGGGACTGTATTTTGTTTGTTGCGGCATTCTAAGCAGTGAGTGAATGCTCACTGGATGCTTAATTCACATTTCTAAAGAATCAGTTAGTCATCTGCACACACACAACTTAAAGCTAAGCATGACATTTTTTTTTTCCTATTTAATCCTCACAACTCTGAGGAAGCAACTGTCAAATGATGAAAATGAGGGTTGGAGAAGCTAGGGAAGTTGCCCAAAGTTACACAGCTAGTATATGGTAGTGTGTATCTAGAAGGCTTTTAATCATTTATTTTCTTATTATCTTATTGAGTGATACAAGTTGTATAAAGATATAGCTAAATTGTTGTATGGGTTAAAGAAGGAATTATTCCAACTAGGGAAATCAATAGAGGTATGAGAGTATAGATGGTTGCCCTGGACACCGTGGAATGGAGAGAATTCTGAGAGATGGTAGCAAAATCCAGACCCACATTTTCTGGCAACCATGAAAACATGAGAAAATTTAAATTTAAATTCATTAGCATCAAATAAAATTAAGAATTCAGTTCCTCAGTTGCACTAGCCACATGCCAAGGGTTCCATAACTACGTGTGGCTTCTAGCTATCATATTCGTCAGCACAGACTTATAGAGCATTTCTATTCTTACAGAAAGTTCTATTAAAGAGAGCTAGATGCAGAGAAAGCGTTTAACAAAATTCAACATCCATTTATGATAAAAACCCTCCAAAAAGCCGGAATAGAAGGAACATACCTCAACATAATAAAAGCTATATATGACAAACCCACAGCAAACATTATCCTAAATGGCGAAAAATTGAAAGCATTTCCCCTAAAAGTCAGGAACAAGACAAGGGTGCCCACTCTCACCACTACTATTCAACATAGTTTTGGAAGTTTTGGCCACAGCAATCAGAGCAGAAAAAGAAATAAAATGAATCCAGATTGGAGAAGAAGTAAAACTCTCACTGTTTGCAGATGACATGATCTTCTACATAGAAAACCCTAAAGACTCCACCAGAAAATTACTAGAGCTAATCAAGAATATAGTAAAGTTGCAGGATATAAAATCAACACACAGAAATCCCTTGCATTCCTACACACTAACAATGAGAAAACAGAAAGAGAAATTAAGGAAACAATTCAATTCACCATCGCAACGAAAAGAATAAAATACTTAGAAATATATCTACATAAAGAAACAAAAGACCTATATATAGAAAACTATAAAACACTGGTGAAAGAAATCAAGAGGACACAAATAGATGGAGAAATATACCATGTTCATGGATCAGAAGAATCAATATAGTGAAAATGAGTATACTACCCAAAGCAATCTATAGATTCAGTGCAATCTCTATCAAGCTACCAACAGTATTTTTCAGGGAACTGGAACAAATAATTTCACAATTTGTATGGAAATACAAAAAACCTCGAATAGCCAAAGCAATCTTGAGAAAGAAGAATGGAACTGGAAGAATCAACCTGCCTGACTTCAGGCTCTACTACAAAGGCACAGTCATCAAGACAGTATGGTACTGGCACAAAGGCAGAAATGAAGATCAGTGGAACAAAATAGAAAGCCCAGAGATAAATCCACGCACCTATGGACACCTCATCTTTGACAAAGGAGGCAAGAATATACAATGGAGAAAAGACAATCTCTTTAAAAAGTGGTGCTGGGAAAACTGGTCAACCATTTGTAAAAGAATGAAACTAGAACACTTTCTAACACCATACGCAAAAATAAACTCAAAATGGATTGAAGATCTAAATGTAAGACCAGAAACTTTAAAACTCTTGGAGGAAAACATAGGCAAAACACTCTCCAACATCAACCACAGCAGGATCCTCTATGACCCACCTCCCGGAATATTGGAAATAAAAGCAAAAATAAACAAATGGGACCTAATTAAAATCAAAAGCCTCTGCACAACAAAGAAAACTATAAGCAATGTGAAAAGACAGCCTTCAGAATGGGAGAAAATAATAGCAAACGAAGCAACTGACAAAGAATTAATCTCAAAAATATACAAGCAACTCCTACAGCTCAATTCCAGAAAAATAAATGACCCACTCAAAAAGTGGGCCAAAGAACTAAACAGACATTTCTCCAAAGAAGACATACAGATGGCTAACAAACACGTGAAAAGATGCTCAACATCAGAGAAATGCAAATCAAAACCACAATGAGGTACCACTTCATGCCAGTCAAAATGGCTGCTATCCAAAAGTCTACAAGCAATAAATGCTGGAGAGGGTGTGGAGAAAAGGGAACCCTCTTACACTGTGGTGGGAATGCAAACTAGTACAGCCACTATGGAGAACAGTGTGGAGATTCCTCAAAAAACTGGAAATAGAACTTCCATATGATCCAGCAATCCCACTGCTGGGCATACACACTGAGGAAACCAGAATTGAAAGAGACACATGTACCCCAATGTTCATCGCAGCACTGTTTCTAATAGCCAGGACATGGAAGCAACCAAGATGTCCATCAGCAGACAAATGGATAAGGAATCTGTGGTGCATATACACAATGGAATATTACTCAGCCATTAAAAAGAATACATTTGAATCAGTTCTAATGAGGTGAATGAAACTGGAGCCTATTATACAGAGTAAGCCAGAAAGAAAAACACCAATACAGTATACTAATGCATATATATGGAATTTAGTAAATCGGTAAAGATAACCGTGTATGCGAGACAGCAAAAGAGACACAGATGTATAGAACTGTATTTTGGAGTCTATTGGAGAGGGTGAGGGCGGGATGATATGGGAGAATGGCACTGAAGCATGTAAATTATCATATGTGAAACGAATCACCAGTCCAGGTTTGATGCATGATTCAGGGTGCTCAGGGCTGGTGCACCGGGATGACCCAGAGGGATGGGATGGGGAGGGAGTTGGGAGGGGAGTTCTGGAAGGAGAACACATGTACACCCATGGGAGATTCATGTCACTGTATGGCAAAAACAATACAATATTGTAAAGTAAAAAAATAGATAAATAAATTTTTTAAAAATAAAAAAAATAATAAAGAGAGCTATTCTGGACAGAGTAAGTAAGTAAGTGTTAGTCGCCCAGTCGTGCCCAACTCTGCAACCCCATGGACTACAGTCCGCCAAGCTCTTCTGTCCATGAGATTTTCCAGGCGAGGATACTGGAGTGGGTTGCCATTTCCTTCTCCAGGGGATCTTCCAGACCCAGAGATCGAACCCAGATCTCCTGCACTGCAGGCAGATTCTTTACCAACTGAGCTACAAGGGAAACCATTCTGAACAGAAGGGACAATGAAAACAGGGAAAGCAGCAAGGAAACAAAGTTCAGGTCTGTTCAGAGAAGATCAGGGTGTTGAACTTGGTGATAGCATAAAGTCCTTGTTACTATGTAGGACATGATAAGTAAGTGCCAGATATATTTTTGATGATGTTAAATGCCAGCAAGTAGAATTTATGTGAACATGGAATGCATTGAGAAACATAGAGGGTTTCTCATTAAGGAATTATGTTGTTGGATGGGCTTCCCAGGTGGTGCTAGTGGTAAAGAACATGTCTGCCAATGCAGGAGGCATAAGAGATGGTGGTTTGATCCTTCCCCTGGAGGAGGGCATGGCAACCCACTCCACTATTCTTGCCTGGAGAATCCCATGGACAGAGGAGCCTGGAGGGCTACAGTCCATGGGCTTGCAAAGAATCGGACACAACTGATGCGGCAGCACCCATGCGCCATCTGTTCTGGAAGTCGTTCACAGGACTAATGAAATAGTGAGAGATAATGGTGGGAAAGCTGGCCATGAGGTTGTTGAGCTTGGGAAAGGAAAAGCTGAAAAGGATGTGAGAAATTCAAGTTAGAACCTCTATGACTTGATATCCTGAGGAGAAAGAGAAAAAGAATGTTGAATAACTAGGAGAATGGTGTCATAACTGGGAGAATAGTGTCAGAATGGGAGAATATTGTCAGAAATGCAGAAGTCAGGAGAAGGATGGGATTTGTTTCAAAGGGAAAAAAATAAGTGTAGTTTTGAACATGTTGAATTTAAGGTTCTTTTGAGACATTTATTTGGAAACTTCCATGAAGCACTAGAGAAATTTTCCAAATCCTTTCTTTATTTTCACAGAAAAATCAATGGCTGGTCTGTGATGATGAGATAGATGGGGAGACAAGGAAGTCATCACCAGCAAGAGGACCAACATCCAGAAGGTGAGGAGTGAAGTCCAAAAAGGTGCCAAAGTCAAGAATAGCAGATATGAAAGTTGAAGTAAAGGGCCAAGAGTTGGGGCTATGACTGATGTAGTCTAATTTGTCTCTTACAGCTTTGGAATATTGTACACTTTCTTAGCCCTATTGGTTTTACATCATCCCCCAGAGAGACTACTACTAGAAAAGTTCCTGAAAGTTTCAATTTCACATTGTTTGCTAACATCTTAGATGTTTATGATAGTATGACAGTGACTTTGCTGTATATGAAATGTTATCAGAAATTTGTGTGGTATTCTAAATTTTTTCTATGGACTTTCATACATAATACAAACTGTGGTTGTGTTTCATTGAAGCAGAAAGCCTTGTAAGAGTTGTAAACTATCAATCCTGTTGTTTAAATATCACAGAGAATCGTGAGGATTTCTTTCACCTTAATATTAATAGATTCCAAGATCCCGGGAGTGATTCTCTTTCACAAGAATTTTTCTATTCACCATTTAGATTGTGTTAGTGTAATTGGTGGTAGAAGGAAAGAAGCAGCTGTGTAATTTAAAAGGGAAAACAGAACACAGATGGTAAGATAAAGTTCTAGGTATTTGTCTAACTTCATGAATAGAGACAGGAAGAGATAAAGATCTTTATATCTTTCAAAAGATAATTAAGTCTTTGTCACAAACGAAGACAAGGTACTTTTGACAACCAAGATTTCAGGGAAAAAATAATGTAACATAAAAGGATGGGTACTAACCCGGAATTTTGAAGTTTTACACAGTGGATTCCTGAACATAAGGCAAGTGCTCTACCAGACCTCACTGTGTATCACTGAATACATAAATGCTGATTTTGTTCATTGAGTTAGTTGTTTAAAAAGGTTAAATGCTTGTAATTTGTATACTTCCCAAGGCTGAAATTACTAAAAAGTCATTGAAAGTCCTTCAGTTAGGGAATTTTTAATGAGTTAATGCTTGATTCTCC
This sequence comes from Giraffa tippelskirchi, assembly GCF_054371585.1. NCBI lineage: Eukaryota > Metazoa > Chordata > Mammalia > Artiodactyla > Giraffidae > Giraffa > Giraffa tippelskirchi. The sequence continues at coordinate 122,855,109 of NC_137276.1, read as the reverse complement.
TTGAGATATCTTGAATTCAAAAGGAAGCATGCAGGTGCAAGAAACCACGAGAGAGGTGAACTGAATAACCTCTAGCAGAATCACTATTGAAATGCAGACCTCCCAAATCTCAGTGGTGGTGTACATTAGTCAGAAAAGCAAGGTGGACTTGACAGCAAAGGGAAGAGAATTAATATGAAGAGGAAACTGTGATGGTGTTGAGAAGTTAGTCATTAGCTATAGCAATTAACTGCAATTACCATTACTTACAAAAGCATAAGATATTTTACCCAAGCAAATATTATTCAGTAAAAGATAATTATTTCTCATGATTATGGTTGTGTGACAGGTTGTGTGCCATAGATCAGCTAAGACAAAGTGAGAGTAATTGTCTCAGCAGCTGTATTTCAAAACACATACCTTCTGCCTCAAGACTAATGTTGACAGCATCTATCCAATCCCAAACATCCAAAGGAAAAGTGAATGCATTTTACGCTCATCCCAATATGCTGCATACACAATGTCAAAGATATAGGTGTCTGAAAAGACTGTTTTTCACTTAAATAATGGAGAAACTGGAATTCTACCATTAATATTTTGATCTGAATTTGGATTTTTCACTTCTAACCTTAATTCTAGCAATACAGTTAAGACAGGAAACAAGAACTTACAGAATTTCTCTAATGTGAACTGTATTTTTCCATTAGCACATGTATTTGAAAGTTTTTCTTAACTGCATATGGTTACCTTTGAATATGCCGTAAAAGCAAAGATGAACAAAACAATAGCAAGGTGGAGTTAGTTGAGAGTTTCTGTGTGATGTAGCAAATTATGGAGAATATATTGCAAGCTTTCTACAAAAAAATTCAGAAACAATTTTTGGACTTGTATTATCTATTTTACCTGCTTTAAGTAAATAAGTGAATTATGCATCAATTGACACATCTTAAAATGCTTGTACAGAATTTTGTGTACTTTGTTGAAAGGTAATCAGGTAAATCAACTTTGAGTTCTTCTGATTTATGATTTCAGCTGTTTACAAATTAAAATTCATTAGAATGGGATGAATTTGTGTATTGTACAATCAGATTTAACTCTCTAAATGCCAGTTGCATAATATTAATCTTTATAAAAGACTTGTCTGGTGGTGAAGAGAACATTATTTGGAAGAAGGCTGTCTGGGTTTGAATCCCTGCTCCTCTTATATTAACAGTGTAATCTTGGCCAAGTCATGCCTAATATGCCTCTGCTTTTTCCATCTGTAAAATGAGCATATTAAAAGTACTTGCTTCACAAAATATTGTACCAAATAGTTAATGTATGTAAGACCCTTAAAACAGTACCCATTACAAGGTAAGAGCTATAAAGTCTCACCTTACATTATTATAGGTCTGCCTCATATTACACACAGCTGGAGGCCAATACGTGTGCAGTAAATGCAGGGAAAAAGCTTGCAAGAAGTTAAAGTTTGATAGTAATAAAATAAAAATCTTATAAGATATACTTAAAAAAAAAAACCCTAAGATTTCAAGAAAGCGCTTGGCTACCAAAAGAGTACTATATCTAATAACCCAAATAACTTTTTTTATTAAGACTAAAAATTCCTTCCCTCAACTGTTTATTCATTAAAAAGCTTTCCTTTAAGTTGTTAATGTTTTTGCACTTGAAATTCATGAAGACTAAGTTAAACTGACTGGAGAGTTTCTATCATTTTATAAGGCCAGTCATATGAAAAATAATTGAGAGGACTTTAAATAAAGCAGTGGATAATATCCAAACTTTTAATTAGCTGTGATAATTGGGAAGTGTACCCTGGATAATTAATGTTCACAGAAAATTCTAAAAGTTTATATTTAAGTCTCTCCTGTTTCCAAGTTTTAAAATTTATTTTTGGTTGGAACTGCAAACTAAAAACAAAGATACAGATTTTCTCTGTTTTATAAGTTTCTACCGTAATTTTTATTAGCAAAGATAAATATGGCCAGGAATTAATGACTTTGTAGTCTACTGGCTAAGATTCTGCCCTCTCAGTTTTGTGGGATCCCTGGGTTGGATCCCTAGTTGGGGAACTAGACCCCAGATGTCACAACTAAGACCTGGAGCAGACAAGTAAATAAATAGATAAAAATATGTATAAAAAAAGAAATGACCAGGAAGTAAAGCTATGTGAGGTTTCAGTGGTCTGTAATGGTTGAATTATCTGTGAAATAAATTCAAATTGTTTCTGAAAACAAAGTTTGGGCTGATACAGATCTTCGTATGAGTCTCGGCTATGTCATTTATAAATTATTTCATTTGGACAAATTATTTAAACATTGTCAGCCTCAGTTTCCTCCTCTGTCAAATAGAGGTAGGAGTATTTATGTCTTATGATTTTTGAGATTTAAATTAGATGACACAGAAGAATACACAGTACATTTCTTGGCATAAATAGTTTGATAAATGTGAGCTGCTAATGGTGGTGGTGATGATGATGATGGTAATGATGGCTCCGCTTATATTTGTTTTGCTCCACTTACATTTTGGTCTTTAATCACTGACAGGTTTCCTTATTCTGATGTTTCTTTTCTACTTCTGTAAGTATTCTTTCTCCTTTATAGGATTTTTCTTTATGTACCTCTTTCTTTAAGGGTCATGATTGTTTATTAAGATCTTTACCCAGGAATTGAGATATGGGTAAACATACAGTAGTTGCTCAACAACTTGTTTCAAATTTTGTAGTGTTTTACACACCTTTATACCTATCAAATATATAGAACCTGTGTAGGAATTTGAGGAAGACACAAAATATTTCTGAGACATAGTTTCCTCTGACGTTAAAGTCTCATAGAATTTGGAATCTGTGACACAGGAGAACTTCTGGCCAGAGGTCTCTTATGACACACAGCTGTAAATACATCTGGTAGGGGTGAGGTAGGTAGTCTTCGTGAGTAGACAGAAGGTAACTGCAATTTATTGGATGCCACTCTATGTACCTGGATGACTCAGCGGGTAAAGAATCTGCCTGCAATACAGGAGACACAAGAGACATGGGTTCAATATCTGGGTTGGGAAGATCCCCTGAAGGAGGGCATGGCAACCCACTCCGATATTCTTTCCTGAAAAATCCCATGGACAGAGAAGCCTGCTAAGCTACAGTCCATAGGGTAGCAAAGAGTCAGACTGGACTAAGCACAAACACTCTATGTACCTCTTTTAAGTAAATATGCCTCAAAGATCTACCTGGTTTCTATTTAGCTTCTCACGATACAATCTCTCCCATGCATGCATTCATGCTCAGTTGCTACAGTCTTGTGCGACTCTTTGCAACCCAATAGACCATAGCCCTCCAGGCTCCTCTGTTCATGGGATTCTCCAGGCACAAAAAAGATACCTAAAATTTTTTACATCTTTAGGTATATATTTTTTTTCAGATGGTTCAAAGGCCCTCTCTCTGGCCCTGACTTATCTCCAAGTCCCCAGTCTGACAGGCAAACTTCAGGGAGATGTCCCACCATTACTCCTACTTAGCCAGTAGACTACAAAGTCGTTAATTCCTGGCCATCTTTATCTGAAGTGCTGGTAAACTGGCTCTCAGAAACGTTATTTATGGGCTTCTCTGGTGGTCCCGTAGTTAAGAATCCACCTGACAACGCAGGGACACAGGTTTGATTCCTGATCTGTGAAAATCCCACATGCCTCAAGGTAACAAAGCCTACGTGCCACAACTACTGAGCCTGTGCTCTAAAGTTCGTGCTCTGCAACAAGAGAAGCCATTGCAATGAGAAGCCCACACAACTGCAACAAAAGAGTAGACCCCGCTCTCCAAAACTAGAGCAAGCACACACAGAGCAACGAAGACCCAGCAGCGAAGACCCAGTGCTGCCGAAAATAAATAAATAAATAAAAAATTTAAAAAGTTATTTGTAAGCGTTTGTCAGTTTCTATAGTGTGAATACTTTCAACATGGCCTGGTTCCTAGCTACCATCTTAACATCGCTGAATGCAGACTTGGAAGGAGACGTGCACACTTGCTAAAGCACAGCGCAGCACCGGACTTTCCCCAACTTGTAACGCCCCAAACCAAATTCATCATCTCTGCTCCAATCCTGGTTAATAGCACTTCACTCGCCAGTATATCCAGGCTAGAAACATAAGAGGCAGCCTCAGTGGAATATGAGGTATTCCTCAGTTGTCTCCTGCTTACCCCTGTGCCTTTGCTGGTGCTCCTGCCTCAGACTACACTGTCCCATGTGTCCATAGCGGAAAAGCTTCTTCAAGTCTGAGCTCAAACGTGGAATCTGTTGATAAGCCTTCCTTACTTGACTCTCCAGTTGGAAGTAGTCACTTTTTCCTCTGTAATCATACTAAGTAGTTTTTCTTTAAATAGAAACATCTAAAGTTGATACATTAAAAGCAAACCCAGATTTCTCAACATGAGTAAAGAAAGAAGAGCTCCGCCTGTAGGGTGTGAAGATGGATCTGAAGTTGTGAGCTCTGGTCTGCAGTCATTCACCTTCCTCCCAGGAGGATTTCATATGGGTCTTCTTTCCTTAATTCTGTCATCACAGTCTAATCAAGATTGGAACTTTAAAACAAAGCCTTCAAACAAACTCAAGAGAGACAGGAAGGAAACAAAGGACTTTGCATGGATCAGATCAGTGGCCCACTCCAGCATGAAGGTTTGAGTTTGTAAATAAAGCTGATCTTTCAAAAGCATTTACTTATTTTTTAATGCTAATTATAGTCTTCACCAAATATAAACTTCTATCTGCTAGGATGGTGTTTTACTCATCTCTAAACCACTCATGCAGACTGGCACTGTATTATGTGTAATACATAACTCAAAACTTGTGAACACAATTCATGAATGCATGACATGAGAACTTTGATTTCAAAGTTTAGCTTGAGAAGATTGTGACAGGTAACAGAATATAAATATGCCATTATCCTGTGAGCATACATAAGAGAACTTTTGTGACCCCGTTTGACCTTAAATGGCATATAATAATTTTATTTTTACTTATTTCTATGTTTCTTCTGAAGAAAATATAGATAGAAATACACTATTCAAAACGCACAATAATCCATTAAAGGGATATAACTGTTAGCCTTTCTTTCTCCTTCAGAAACATTAAGAGCCGTGACTTTGTTTTCCCCTCCTTAATTTGCAGGCAATTGCTTCTAAAGAATCCAACTTCAAATTGACATGAGGATTGCAGAATAAGTATCTGTCCTTTGAACTTTATTTCAAAAGATCTGAAAACTTAGATGGTATATTTTTCTTAACTGAAGAGCCTTTAACTTCTGGGACAAAAGAAAAAGAGGAGTTGTAGAAAAGACTGTGATTAAACCTTAACCTGAAAGGCAAACTGGCCAGACATGGATGCATGAGCTGGTTTAGCTGGTTCAGACTTGCTACCCCTTGCGTAAACATTCTCATCAGACCCTCCCATCTCTGTCTAGTAGGGATCAGTGAATCATGCTGAATCCAGATCTTTACCTTTTCAAGGTCTATCTATTTCTTTTGCCTCTAATCACCTTTTCTTTGCCTCCTGACTGTTTGCTTGACATCACTGTTTACCAGGCATCTGGAAAAGGAAATAGGTTTAGAAGGAGATTTGGAATAGAGTGATATATGGAAATAATTAGGCAAGAATTCAGAAGACCTGGTTTGGTTCTAGTTCCAGCTGATTTTGAGTAGCTATTGACCTTGAATAAACCCCATTGTGTTTCTGGAGAGAATTTATAAAAATTATTGACCTGGAATAAATAGTATTAATGAATTTGTAATATTATCATAAGTTTAGGTATTATGTTTGCATTTTTAAAAAACAGACTTTTAGTGATATATGCAATGCACTAAAAAGCACAGAAAAAAAGCAAAATGGCTGTCTGAGAGGCCTTAAAAACAGCTGGGAAAAGAAGAGAAGCGAAAAGCAAAGGAGAAAAGGAAAGATATTCCCATCTCAATGCAGAGTTCCAAAGAATAGCAAGGAGAGATAAGAAAGCCTTCCTCAGTGATCAATGCAAAGAAATAGAGGAAAACAACATGATGGGAAAGACTAGAGATCTCTTCAAGAAAATTAGAGATACCAAGGGAACATTTCATGCAAAGATGGGCTCAAAAAAGGACAGAAATGGTATGGACCTAACAGAAGCAGAAGAAATTAAGAAGAGGTGGCAAGGATACACAGAAGAACTCTACAAAAAAGATCTTCATGACCCAGATAATCATGATGGTGTGACCACTCACCTAGAGCCAGACATCCTGGAATGTGAAGTCAAGCGGGCCTTAGAAAGCATCCCTATGAACAAAGCTAGTAGAGGTGATGGAATTCCAGTTGAGCTATTTCAAATCCTGAAAAATGATGCCGTGAAAGTGCTGCACTCAATATGCCAGCAAATCAGGAAAACTCAGCAGTGGCCACAGGACTGGAAAAGGTCAGTTTTCATTCCAATCCCAAAGAAAGGCAATGCCAAAGAATGCTCAAACTACCGCACAATTGCACTCATCTCACACGCTAGTAAAGTAATACTCAAAATTCTCCAAGCCAGGCCTCAGCAATAGGTGAACCGTGAAATTCCAGATGTTCAAGCTGGTTTTAGAAAAGGCAGAGGAACCAGAGATCAAATTGCCAACATCTGTTGAATCATTGAAAAAGCAAGAGTACCAGAAAAACATCTGTTTCCGCTTTATTGACTATGCCAAAGCCTTTACTGTGTGGATCACAGTAAACTATAGAAAATTCTGAAAGAGATGGGAATACCAGACCATCTGACCTGTCTCTTGAGAAACCTGTATGCAGGTCAGGAAGCAACAGTTAGAACTGGACATGGAACAACAGACTGGTTCCAAATAGGAAAAGGAGTACGTCAAGGCTGTATATTGTCACCCTGCTTATTTAACTTATATACAGAGTACATAATGAGAAATGCTGGGCTGGAAGAAACACAAGCTGGAATCAAGATTGCCGGGAGAAATATCAGTAACCTCAGATATGCAGATGACACCACCCTTATGGCAGAAAGTGAAGAAGAACTAAAGAGCCTCTTGATGACAGTGAAAGAGGAGAGTGAGAAAGTTGGCTTAAAGCTCAACATTCAGAAAACTAAGATCATGGCATCTGGTCCCATCACTTCATGGGAAATAGATTGGGAAACAGTGGAAACAGTGTCAGACTTTATTTTTTGGGGCTCCAAAATCACTGCAGATGGTGATTGCAGCCATGAAATTAAAAGACGCTTACTCCTTGGAAGGAAGGTTATGACCAACCTAGATAGCATATTTAAAAGTAGAGACATTACTTTGCCAACAAAGGTCCGTCTAGTCAAGGCTATGGTTTTTCCAGTGGTCATGTATGGATGTGAAAGTTGGACTATAAAGAAAGCTAAGTGCCGAAGAATTGATGCTTTTGAACTGTGGTGTTGGAGAAGACTCTTGAGAGTCCCTTGGACTGCAAGGAGATCCAACCTGTCCATCCTAAAGGAGATCAGTCTTGGGTATTCATTGGAAGGACTGATGTTGAAGCTGAAACTCCAATACTTTGGCCACCTCATGCGAAGATTTGACTCATTGGAAAAGACCCTGATGCCTGGAAGGATTGGGGGCAAGAGGAGAAGAGGACGACAGAGGATGAGATGGTTGGATGGCATCACCGACTCAATGGACATGGGTTTGGGTAGACTCCAGGAGTTGGTGATGAACAGGGAGGCGTGGCATGCTGTGATTCACGGGGTCACAAACAGTCAGACACGACTGAGCAACTGAACTGAACTGAACTGAACTGAGATATAGTACTATAATGAGAAATTAATGGGATCAAAATAGTTGATATGGGAAGAGAAGAAAATAGGGAAGAAAATATAGACCTAGGTACAGTAATGAGTAGCCTTGACCTCCAGATTTGTTATATAAAATAAATTTACACAAAGGAATTAGTTTTAAGGGGCAGAATGTACTGACAATTTATAGTTTTATTTAGTTATAGACATTGGTTGCTATTTTACACTGATAATGTCTGCTCCTTTTTTTACTTTTAGTCTGTATCTTTTGTTTTGCTTCTTATTTATACTTTTTCTTTACAATTAAAAAGTGAAAGCATACCTTAAAGAAAATAATTAATAATAATTAAATAAATAAATAAATAATAATTAATAAAATATTTATACTCATTACCCAGAATCATTGAGTCACAGTTTTGGAATTCTAGTGTTTGTTTTTATTATTTGTACATAATGTATATATTAGTCTGTATTCTTCCAGAAGAAGATCCTCCAACAATTATTTGAGTGCAAATAGTTTATGTCAGCTGAGCAGGGGACACTAGAAGGGCAGCTGGAGAGTGAGAGAAGGGGAAGAAGCTAAGGAAGAGTACTTTAGTCAACCCACATCTCTGGTGGGTAACTGGAGTTCGTCCCTTGGAAAGACTCTGGGAAATAGTATGAAAAAAAAAATCAAACAAATACCAGGTCTTGATAATCCCATCTAAAGTTCAAGAGGGCTGGCTTTAGGGCTGCTGATGTGCATACATGCTAAGTTGCTTCAGTCATGTCCGACTCTGCAACCCCATGGACTGTAGCCTGTCAGGCTCCTCTGTCCATGGGATGCTCCAGGCAAGAAAACCGGAGTGAGTTGCTATGCCCTCCTCCAGGGGATCTTCCCAGGAATTGAACCTGCATCTCCTGCATCTTGAACTGCCAGAGGATTCTTTACTGCTGAGTCACCAGGAAGCCCTAGGGCTGCTGTGGCGGGTGTTTGTGTATGTTAATCCCTCAGCACCTGTAGATCATTTTCCATGTATAGAGGGCACAGCAGCCTTCCACGGGCTGGAGGATGGCACTTGAGCACAGAAATGTGGATAGTGGCAGCAGAGAGTCAACTGGAACACACAGAAGAGTTAGAGAGATTTGGGTGTAGCACCAACACTGTCTACCTCAATGTATCACTGAATTTTTTAGGTAAATCAATTATTTTATAAAGATGAAACATGTTTACCTTGAGCAAGTTGGAAAAGTTAAAATGATATATTTTAAAATCATTTTAAATTTGACCATCTTATAGTAGTCATCAATATGTTTAGGTGAACACCATTCCCATTAAGTAAATGTGTGTGTGTGTCCATGTGTCTGTGTAGACATGTGTATGCACGTGTGTAGAGAGACAAATTTTGTGAATTCCTCATTTTAGGAAGAAATTTGTATGTCGACTGAAAGAAAAACACACAATAGAAAAACTGCAAGTTAAGTTTCATTGGGACCTTATTGAAGACTATAGCCTGGGAGTCAGCCACTCAGATAGCTCTGAGGAATGGCTCCAAAGAAGTAAGGGAGGGGCCGGAATGTATATCAATTTTCTGCTGGAAGAAAAAAAAAAACACAACATGTAGTCTAATCACAAAGAATAGACATCTCAAGTTAATGATTTTAGTGCTGTTCTAAGTATGGGAAGATGCAAGAATCTGAGGTCATTGAAATTTGCCTTAGATATGCATCTTAACCATCTAGGGGCCAGTGTATCCAAAGCACAGAAGGCTTTCTGTTTTTCTTCATTGCAAATTCCTCTCAGGGTGCACTTGTCCCTAGGCGACTGCAGTATCTCATGGCTTTGATTCTTGTAGAACTGAAATGGCAGCAACATTCTTTTCTTTACAGATACATCTGCTTTTCTTTGGTCAGATTCCTTATTTAAGGAGTGCTGAATATGCTCATGTTGGATTTTCCTTGTATTCAATATCTATTAGCCATTCTGTTGTTCAAAACATTTTTTCCCTCTTTTATATGCATTTATTAAAATTATCTTAAACTCTTCTTCTATGTCAGTATTTTGATTTTTAGTGGTTTACTTTTTATTCTGCTTTCTTTAATTTAGCTATTTTTGTGATTATATTTTAGCCTTCTTTTATTTTCTTAAATCTACACTTCCCTTTTTCATCTATTTTTATTGTTCTGTCATCTTTGACTTTCATATTCAAAGTTTCATCTTTGAATTCATATTCTTACTAAGTTATTCTCTAAGTTAAGATTATTATGATGAATTTTCTTGTGCTTTGAAGTATGTTTTCTTTCACCTTTAGGTCCTTATCTTCCTTTGAAAGTCACATTTCTTTCTTGCTTGCTGTTCTCTTCTCTGCATATTTTGTTTTGCTGCAATATGTTTGCATTTTTGCCGTGGCACTTTATTTCACTTGTTCAAAATTGAGTGGTTCTGTTCAGACATTTTTTTGTGATATTATGTGAGTACACTCATGATTCTTCCTGGTACAGTTGAACCAAGTTTCTTTTGCCCTTCTAGCTACTGTTTAAGAGATATTTTGCTTTCTGTTCGTTTAAGAACCCAGTTGAAGTGCTATGCAGCCTATAATACCATGGCTCTGGTCTCTTTGGAGATGTTAATTATCGGATTGTGTTCTGTGTGTTATTTGTGCTTGTGCTCAGTCATGTCCAACTCTTTGCGACCCCATTGACTGTAGCCCACCAGGCTGTCCCTGGAAATGTCCAGGCAAGAATAACTGGCGTGGGCTGCCATTTTCTCCTCTCGGGTATCTTCTGGACCCAGGGATCAAATCCACAACTCTTGATCTTCTGCATTGGCGGGCAGATTCTTTTACGACTGTGCCACCTGAGAAACTGTATAGAAGGAGTAAAACCATTTAGTTTGGTAAGTCACATACTTATAGGGGGATTATACCTGGGATTCGCACTATTTTCTCAATTCAGTGTATTTGTTTCACTTTTCTAGGACAGTAATAATTCAACTTCTTAGCTTCAGGACAAAAAGAAAAACTTAATCTACTAGTTTACTCTCCCTTATATTAAAAAAAAAATGCTTAGCTACTTATATTTTTCAAACTACATCTTTAGGTGGAAAAATACCCAAGAATTGAATGGGATAATTTACTTACCATGAGATTATACATATATGGTTACATGCCAACCATGACGATACCTATAATTGGGTGAGCCAGTTTTTGGTTTCTTTTAACCTTCATGACAAGGCAAAAGAGTCTGCTACACTCTCATTTTAAATAAATGCTTGTTTATATTCTGGAATTGTTTTTAATCAATCAATAGTCAGGCCTGTTTTATTGCAATATAGATTATTTACAATATTATATTAGTTTCAGGTGTACAACACAGTGATGCAATATTTTTATAGATTATACTCCATTTAAAGTTATTACAGAATAATAACTATGTTTTCCTGTATTATGCAATATATTTTTGTTGCTTATTTATTGTATACATAGTAGTTTGTACCTCCTAGCCCCTTAACCCTCTTCTGTTCCTCTCCCCTTCCCTCTCCCCAGTGGTAAACACTAATTTGTTCTCTATATCTGTAATTCTGTTTCTATTGTTATACTCATTTGTTTGTTTTATATTTTAAATTCTATATGTAAGTAATAACAGAGGGTATTTGTCTTTGTCTGACTTATTTCACTTAGTATGATACCACCTAGGTCCATTCATGTTCCAAATGACAGAAATGTTGCTCTTCTTTTATGACTGAATAGTATTCCATTGTATGTATACACTATATCTTCTTTATCCATTTATACGTTGATGGACACTTAAGTTGTTTCCAACTCTTCATTATTGTAATTAATGCTGCTATAAATATTGGGGTGCATGTATCTTTTTGAATAACTATTTTCAGATTTATTCTTGAATGATATTAATACATTATGTAATTACAAATTTAAAAAATTCTTACAATACACAGAAAGAATTCTTACATTGGAGAAGTTAAACTATCTGAGCATGATGATAATTTCCAGTTGATTCATTTTATAATTCTAAATAGTATATTGTGATATGAAATATGTAACTTAGAAATAGGACAATCAAAGGTGACCTCTAAGAATACTATCAAACTCAACAAACATATAAGTAAACCAAAGGTATCTATTTTCAGTCAAAATCCATACCAGATGGAAAAAATAACTGAATAATATTTAATATAACATTTAATAAAAAGACAAGGGAATGAGAGATTATGAGCACCTTTACTCAGGGTCTAGAAACAATGGGATAGTGTTACCACCCCTAAATTGGAAGGGGCAGGAGAAGGAAGGCTTACAGACCAGGTGTTAGAAGTGCATAGGGGCTGCCCCTTACCTGAAGGAAGACATTCATAACTGAAACCTTGGAAACAGTGTTGCCACAGACTCTGATCCTTTTCTCCTTCCAACCTCAAATCTCCTATCAGTGCTTGTTATTGACCAAACCCATAGAATGCTGAAGGCAGGAGGCCAGGTGTGGAAGAGAGGAGAGGTTAATCTCCAAGGACTTAGTAAGGCAGGAAAGGGTAGAGGATGTATCTGGAGGGACAAATGGAGGCCAGCCAGCAGAGCATCTTACCTTAACATTGTCTTTAAACAGCATTTAAATAACAGGAATGAGCTCTTTAGCTATAGAAGTAAAGAGCATACCTTTCTGCATTTACATAAACATACAAAGCCAATCATGTATAATTTGTAAAATGGAATCGCTTCATGCATGTTCTATGTATGTAGGCACTCACATTCAGAGTTGTTTCTACTACTTGAATTAGCTCACACTTCTTGAGTGGTATATGCAAGGGACTTTTCCAATGGTGTTATGTGAATTTACTCATTTGCTCTTCAGTAGTAGGCACTATCATCCCCACTTTGCAGGTGAGGAAACAGAAGCTCAGCGAAGTTGCCTCAGGTTAATAACAAGAAGTGGGACTCTAAGCTGGGATGCTAACTGGGGCATCTGGCACCAGAGCATTTCCCCCTAACTACCATCCCTAAAGGAAGTCTATGCTATTAGCCCATAGGCTAGTCAATTGCCTAATTTTGGAGTCTCGTGAGTTTTTGTGTCATTTTTATTACACTTGAGTAATAACTACTGAATTGGCAAAGTAACTTAATCTGAAAGAAATGACCCACTTCCCAAATTTTGCACACAAAGTCTAAGAATCAGATTCCAAGATGTTCTGGGTCTAAAAGGACCTCAGCCAATCCTTCCTTTAGTTGTGACCACACCAGTCCCCTCTCTAACCTCATTAGCATCTTGCTGATTCACTTACTGGAACAGATGTAACTCCTGTTTCGTAAGCTTAAAAACCATCCTCCTGAAATACTGCATAGCTCCTGAACAATGATGGTATGAAGATATTTTGCATCAGATATGATTCTAATAGCAATGTGTGGCAAATGTGTCAAAGGGAAAGAAATCTAACTAAGTTTCTTCTTGTGAAACAGAATAAAGAAATGGAGATTTTTGTAAAAGAAGTAATGAGTTCAGTAGCTTCTGAAAGTGAAACTAGGAATTAAATGCAATCACATAGAAGTCCTCTCTTTAAAATGAAGGTCAATTTGGGAAATATCTTAGGTAACCCAACCTACATAACAAAATATCATACATTACATGGCTTAAACAACAGAAATGAGAAACAGAAATATTCTCACCATTCTAGAGGCTACAAGTTCAAGATCAGTGTGCACGGTTGGGTTCTGAAGAGAGTTCTCTTCCTGGTTAGCAGATGGCCTTCTTCTCACTATGTGTGCACATGGCCCTTCCTCAATGTGCATCTGGTTTTGAAAACAAAGACAGCTCTTCCTCTTCTCACCAGATCAACAATTCCATTCAACAACTCCTTCCTTTCACTAATTCCTAGAAGCCCTATATCCAAATACTGGCACCTGGAGTTTAGGACTTCAACACATGAATTTAGGAGGACACATTCAGTCCATAGTAGGAAACTACTTTTCTCCTGACTAGATTAGTAAAATGGAGAAGGAAATGGCAACCCACTCCAGTGTTCTTGCCTGGAGAATCCCAGGGATGGAGGAGCCTGGTGGGCTGCCATCTATGGGGTCGCACAGAATCGGACACGACTGAAGCGACTTAGCAGCAGCAGCAGCAGATTAGTAAAATAAAATTATTCTAAACTTTATTCAAGAATAATTTTATCACAGCACATTTATATTTAAAATAAGAATAACCCATGATAGTTTATTAAAAAATAAACCAGCAATTACTGCTTTATGAATTGCTAAATGCAGGCCATAACATGGAATTCTATTAGCATTCTTAGCTTACTTCAAATTAAACTGATATATATAATTTCTAAAATAGATTGGGCTTGAAATTTTAAAGATAATCAGAGTTTCCCTAAATGTGGCCTCCTTCCATTGTCATTGTAAATGCAGATGACTATGGTAATTGGAATTGGGGAGGGGGCGGTGAAGATTATATTGGGTCCCCTCCTTTGGAACTTCTGTTTGTTTAGGGCAGTGAACCAAAGTGGCTGTTAATTGGGAAAAAATGATATGTCAATGCATTTTTGTCAAAAAGACACAAATACAATCAACCCACAATTCCCACCATCCCTCAAATGAGTTATTTCATTTGTCCACCTATAAGAGGCTTGGTGTTGTTCTTGTATTACCTCTTTCCACTCTGAGTTTCTTTAGATATGGCACTTAACTGCATTTCTTAGGAATACTAATACCTGGGATTAGTTGGGTATAGTGGTTTAGGGGCATAATTGCTCTGCTGCTGCCGCTAAGTCGCTTCAGTCGTGTCCGACTCTGTGCGACCCCATAGAGGGCAGCCCACCAGGCTCCTCTGTCCCTGGGATTCTCCAGGCAAGAATACTGGAGTGGCTTGCCATTTCCTTCTCCAAGCATGCATGCATGCTAAGTCGCTTCAGTCGTGTCCGATTCTGTGTGACCCCATGGACAGCAGCCCACCAGGCTCCTCTGTCCACAGGATTCTCTAGGCAAGAATACTGGAATGGGTTGCCATTTCCTTGGGTCCTGTGCAATTTCAAAAACAGCTGTACTATTAATACCTCAGAAGGCTGGATAGTGAAGATATGTGTGAGCATGAATAGTTGAGACACATTTTTACATGACAGACTATGCCTTTCAACTTATATGACTTATCTGACTTTATACAACCTCCTAGACTTCAATTTATTTATTTATGATATAAGTCTAATAACAGTATATAACACATAGTGTTGTGAGATTTATATATAGTATTATAAATATTATATATGATGTATATTTGTATCCACATATGTATGTATGTGTGTATCTAGAGGGAAAGATCCTTTCAGTTGGGACCACTTGATAAATGTCAGTTGTTCTTACTACTTTTGATTTGGGATTATAATTTCTATTTGAATTTTTATAGGTAGATACTTTTATCACTGGTCCAATTTAACTCAATTTCTATGTATTTTTAAAGGGCAAAAGCAGAAATAATTTTGAAGTTATAAAAGAAATTATAAAATTAATTTATAAAATTGGATTGGGGTGGTAAATTAGCCAAGGTTGCAATATATGTCTTATCTGGCTCTGATTTCTTCAATGAGTAAAAATGACCTTTTGTGAACATAAGACTGCATATGAAAGAAAATCACATGCTTTCAACTTCAATACTGAAAATAAACTTATAATACTAAAACAAATTATCTTATTTTCTATTTAACAGTACACTTTATCACCAAGATGTTTCTTTTTTAAAATGGAGCAAGAATATGCTACATGACCATGAATACTAATAAAACCCCAATGACAATCTGTGCTGTCATCATCATCAAATGATCATATAAAATGCTTTACAATGCCCCTTGGATTATCTATTTAAACAATGTGATATATACAGCAACAATATGCATGATCCATTCTGAAGGATTGCCATTGACTGTCAAAGTAAATTCAAAATTGTGATTTTAAAACAATCAAGAACTGACAGAAAAGTTGGAGGTAACTGTACAAGAAACTTTTTATTTTTCTGAACTGTTTAGAAGAAGTTGCCAACCTGATATCCCATTATTCCAGAATACTATGATGTATATTTCTTACAAACAAGGACCTTTCCTGTACAACTGTAATAACACCATTGAAGTCAAGAAATCACCACAAAAACATCACTAACATTTAATCCTCAGAGTCCATTTAAATTTCACCAATTGTCCCAATGATGGTCTTTATAGCAATAGGATCTAGGTTTGAATCACAGGATACAGTCAGTTGTCAGGTCTTTTTAGTCTCCTTTTCCTGGAACAAACTCCTGCCTTTCTTTGACCATCATGACCTTGAAATTTAAAGGCCGGCTATTTTATAGAATGTTCTTCTGTCCTGTAGAATGTTTGGGTTTGTCTGATGTTTCCTCGTGATTAGGTTCAAGTTGTATATCTTTGGCAGAAATATCACACGTGAAATGCTGTGTTCTTTTTTGTTGTAACCTATCAGAGAGCACACAATTTTGATCAGTTTCATCACTAAAGAAGTTCACTTTAGCCACTAAATTAAGGTGGAGTCTGCAAAACTTCTCTGCTATAGTTTTCCTTGTAGTAACCAATAAGTATTTTGTAGGCTGCTACTTTGAAACTGGGTTGCTATTTTATTCCTCAGTGAATCCTCAATTTATTCACTTATTTGTATCTGAATGGACTTACAGTTTTCTGTATTATTCAGCGGGTTATAGTCGTTCTTTGCCATTCCTATTTATTTTGACATCCATACTGATCCTCATTGGGCATGCAGGGACAACCAGTCCTATGGACACCCTCCTCACTTTCCTTAAACTTTTACACCCCACGCCTGACTGCCTTCCTACACAGATGCTCTCTCCATCTACTGGGGTTCTGGTACCCTGATCTTGACCACTGCAACTCCCCCAGACTGGCACAAATGCCTACCTCACTCTGTTCCACCTAATGGCTTTAGAACTAAATTGTTCAGGAAGGAGAGATGAGGGGAGTAGAGGAAAAGAGAGGGAAAATGAGCCAAAGTTACAATTTGACAATAAATTATGTAGCCTTAAAATTCTGCAACTTAAATTTTTTTTTCTCTGATATTTTCTCAATTTCATATGAGAAAACCATCAAGTCACTCTCAAGCAATTCATATCTATTTGAGCTTGTGTGTGTGTGTGTGTGTGTGTGCTCACGCGCGTGCATGTGCACAGTCGCTCAGTTGTGTCTGACCCTGTGACTCCATGGACTGTAGCCCTCCAGCTCCTCTATCCAGGGAGTTCTCCAGCAAGAAAACTGGAGTGGGTTACCATTTCCTACTCCAGGGGATCTTCCCAACCCAGGGATTGAACTCATGTCTCTTGCATTTCCTGCATTGGCAGGCAGGTTCTTTACCACTGCCTCACCTGGGAAGCCCCTATTTGAGCTTACTGGTCAGAAATTAATTTAAATTTTCTTTTAAATAAATCCTAATGCTTGTCTATGTCTGCCTCCTGAGTCTGCATTAAAGAACACTGAGGGAGGATCTGGTCCTTTGAAGGAGAGAAGACTAATGATGGATTACTGAAAGGCTTCTTTCAGAAGCTTCATAAGTATGCAATTTAAAGTGTCTGTTCACTAAAGAAAATAATAGAGTATGGAATATATGAAAGATCTTTTTGATTATGCGTGAAAAACATTCCCTTTTAAGGATATAGAACTGTTATGGTGAAACTGACTTGGGACCTGTACCTTTTCTGCCATTCAGATGTAAACTTTAACCCCATTCTGACCTCAGTCATGTGTATACTGTTGAAGAAATCTGTCTGCATGCTTTGAGAAAATGTCCAGACAGGAAAAAGCCCAGTAGAGTGAACTCAGCTCTCTAAAGGCTCCAACTGCCCAAATGATCTATAGGGCTATTTGGTACGCAAAACCTGCACTGCCTAGTGATATCTCTTCTTCTGTTGTTTCACATTAATTCTCCTGCACGTACACATTTTATATGTTTCTGTTTTGCTTCATCAGGTTGGCTGTAAACAATGTGATTATACAAATGATACATTTAATGATTTTTTTCCTGGATATCATCCAAAATAGCAGTAGATATGTAACTGTTTGTAGAATGAATCAATGAATCAATGTGCGTGCTTTCAGTGGTTAGTGGCTCAGTCATGTCTAACTCTTTGTGACTCTATGGACTATAGCCCATCAGGCTCCTCTGTCCATGGGATTCTCCAGGAAAGAATACTAGAGTAGGTAGCCATTCCCTTCTGCAGATCTTCCCAACCCAGGGATCGAATTCAGCTCTCCTGCATTGCAGGCAGATTCTTTACTATCTGAGCCACCAGGGAAGCCCGAATCAATGGTCCAATTAATCAGTTAATAGACTCAAGTACATGGCATTAACCATAGCTTAAAAACATCTTTTCCACCCTAAAAGTTCTTAGGTTTGGGTTTTCAAGAGAGAAAATAAATTTTTTGTTATTAATGATCCCGTTTTTATTGTTATAGATTCTGCAACATAAAAAAAATTAAAAAACACTCCCCCCCCAATATATTGGGAAGTGACAATATATGTCACTTCCATATATTTTCCCTATATTGTTTAAGAAAATCATCATGATGTTCTTAGGCTATTCACCTCTCTAGTTGTACACATAATCAGAAATTGCTAGAGCAAATGAGAGATTTCCCCATATTTGTAAAAAAGTCAAGGAATAATTTTAAAATGGAGTCTTCCTATGCTGCCCCAAAGAAAATGCTTCAACATCATCAGATATTTGGTAACGTTAATGAATTAAGGCAAATGCATGGTTTCACCAATCATAGGGTCTGTTTTTTTTTTTTTTAACTTCCCTTAGATCTATACCAGTTATCTTTAACAAGGAGTTCCACAAATCTTAAGTGTATTGTTATCACTAAGGTGACAAACAGAACATCTCTCCAGAATGTAAGTACACTTTTCAGTGTAAGTAAATACCATTTTGAGACAATGCTATACTCCTCCTCCTAGACACTAGCACTTTACACAAATTTGGAAGGTGTTAATGATAAGCAGTAATATGGCTTATCTCTTAGATGATATTTGCCTGAAGAAGGCAAGTATTTTACATAAAAATGTATAAAATAAAACAACAAATATTTTCCCTTTTCCCTTCTAAATGTACTGTTTTTCTCTCAGTGTATCCTAAAAACAGTAACTGTACCAGATGATGACTTGAGGATTTAATATATAAAACAGAACCTACACCCCCATCAATCACTTCCCTGCTCAGACCCTCTAATCCTCTTACTAGTGTCTGCTGGCCCCGGCGTGGGCCCTCCCCACCCACTGCTTTCTGAGCTCATCTCTTACTACTCATGCCTCTGTTTCTTTACCTGTTCCAGCTCCTGGGAGAGCCAGACTAGTTTCTGCTTTTGTGTCTTTTTCTTGTGCTCTTTGCTCTGCTTGGAACTGCTGGTAACCCAAAGTACTACTCTGTAGGTGTGAATAGAGGTTTTGTTTTTGTATCAGCTTCCTCCGTCTCAAATACATATGCACTATAAGTAAACAGAGTATGTTTTCTGTGCAAATGTCACTTCCCAGAAAGGTCCTCTCAAACTTCTTCCAACCAGATCGCTGCTTCAGTATAGGAACTCTGGGATCCGTGTCTAAAAGTTCTTCCCCTCTTTCTCTTCACAGCTGACTCTGCATCATTCAAGGCTCAGGTCAAATGCCAGCCCTTCAGAAAGACGTAACACCATGTTCTTCTTCCTCACTCCAGTCACTCTTTTCTTACTGTGCTCTCTACTAGTTTTATATTCTTCACAGCACATGTAACTCTCAGAGATCAATTTATCTTAGTGTCCACTCATCATTTCTGTTTTTGGAGTGGATTGTAAACACAATGAGAGCTGGAGTTGTGTCTTTTTTCCCTCTACTATATCCCCAGTTCTCAGCGGTGCTTGATACACGGTGCACTCAAAATCTATCTGTTGAGTGTAAACAGACATAGAGAACAGACTTATGGACATGGGGAGAGGGGAGGAGAGGGTGAGATGTATGGAAAGGGTAACATGGACACTTACATTCCCATCTGTAAAATAGATAGCCAACGGGAATTTGCTGTATGGCTCAGGAAACTCAAACAGGGGCTCTGTATCAACCTGGAGGGGTGGGATGGGGAGGGAGATGGGAGGGAGGTTCAGAAGGGAGGGGATATATGCATACCTATGGCTGATTCATGTTGAGGTTTGACAGAGAACAACAAAATTCTGTAAGGCAATTATCCTTCAATAAACAAATAAATTTTAAAAAGTCTTATGTGTTGAATGTAGAAAAAATGATTTCTTTCCTTGACAAAGTTGGATACTTGACCCAGTTCTAAACCAGATGACTCTACAGTCACATTTAGCAATCCTATAACAATTTCAACTGCCCTCTCACCAGTATTTCTTCAGAATATTTAAATCTTGCTCTGTTTATAACAAGACACTTGCAAACAAAAGCAAATGAGTAGGCTGGGAAACACAAAATGATATTTATTAGAGCACCACTTTTGGACCCAAGTAATCAAAAGAGGAATCAGTCAGTTCATCCCTTTTCTCAGGCTTGATGAGTGGCTCTACCTTTTGCCTTATTCACCCAAGCTAGAAATTTGAGAGTCATATGTGGTCTATACTGCTGCCTCTCCCTCATGAAATACATTTGTGTTCAGAGAATTTGATCAATTTTTTCCCTAAGTGGTATCAAATATATTGCCAAAAAGTTTAAATTTATGCTTTTATTTGTTATAGATTTGGAAACTCTGAAGTTGCTTCAGTTTATAATTTGTACTGAAGAACATACTCTTCTATTAGATGACAATATAGTATTTTAAGAATCATTGTCTAATATTTGTAAAATAAACAGTTGAAAGAGAAAATTACTTGAAAGTACATTTATTTATGAAGGCAGACTTAATTTTAGGTAATATTAGAAGAAATAATAGTAGCAATATGGAGCTAAATGCATTCCTGGAAATTAACATTGTTCAAGTGGTGTAATTAGGTGGTTTTATAGTATTATCACTTGCATATAATTAGGACCAACTCTAGTTTTTTTTTTTCAAAAAAAGCAATTTTGAAATTTCTAGATATTTGTGATATTAAATATTATCATTATTTTTATTGACTTGCTCTTTTAGCAGACCAAAAGTGATACTCGAACACTTCTGATGTGAAATCTATAGAAGACAATGCACTAGTTGAAATATTTTACAAATGTATAGGAAATGAGTTTTAAAAATCCACTATTGTCATTTCAATTTTATTTTAGTTTACAAGGACAGTTTACTTTTTAAATTGCTAAATAACTGATAAAGTGAAAATTTTCTTATTATGGAGAAAAACTTCAATATAAGAACACAAAAAGATTAATACTACTTTTAGCAGTTGATTTTAAAACTGAGGAGATGTGAAAAGAAACACTACAATCTACAAGTTAAGATTTGCTGTGCCATATAATGGAATTTGACAAGGCTGAAAAGATTTCAAGTCCTAATGAGTACTGTATGAATGCTAACAGGAATACCATGGGGAGTGGCTGCGCTTGCCAGAATTGGATTTGGAGGCAGTAGGAAGAATATATCCTGGCAACCGGGGTCTGCTTGTTCTTCTAGAGTTTGAGATTTGAACAACAACAGCAGATATAAACAAAGACTCACATCACACTTAAGAATCAATACATTTTGCTACTTGACCTTTCAGAGTTCTCTTGATCCATCCCTGAGAACACAATGTTTCTTAATATTTACTTCTTGACCCTCTGCCCTCTGGCTTAAATTCCTCCCCTCCCCTCTAACCATTTCTTTATTGCTAAGCCCATTTCTCTGGTCTCCCTCCACACTCATTCTCGTTTCTCATTTACCCCTGCCTATCACTACTTCCTTCTGGGTTTCTTCAATTTTATATTTCTTCCTTCCCCTCTTTGCTTCCCTGGATATTCTGTCCTGGTCTCTTGAGCTGAGTCTTTTTAGATCGATACCAAGTCTCTCAATTTTCCCTCTCCCTGCAGCTAATTCCATTGACCATCTCAGGCATCCTGTGCCCAACTCCACTTCCTAGGTTTCCAGCCTCAGACCACTCTTCACTGAGCACTTACTAAGTGCCAGGCAGTTGTATAGAGTTTGAAATAAATAATCTCATTCATACCTCATAACAACCCAATGAGTTAGGCACCACTCACCCTATTTTTGGATGAGAAAACTGAGGCTCAGAACGGTTAAGTATCTTGCCCAGTTTCTCATGCTTAATAATTGTCTGTGCCAGGATTTGAACCCAATTGAGTCTCATTCTTTTTTTTTTTTTTGGCTGAGCTGGATCTTAGTTGAGGCACTCAGGATCTTTTTATTTTTTAGTTGCAGCATGCAGGATCTAATTCCCTGAGAGGGATTGAATCCTGGCCCCCTGCATTGGAAGTGTAGAGTCTTAACCACTGGACCACCAGGGAAGTCCCAAGTCTCACAGTTAAACACCATAGAATATTAGCTTCCAACTTTGTTAAGCATTCATATTATGAGACTTGCCCTGACCTTATGCTGTGATTTCCTTCATTCTCACTTCACTCAAAACGCACAATTTACATCTTGTACTGGTGTCTGGTACGACTCTACATCTGAGTTTCTGCATTGTAACTCCTCTTCCTCTTAGTCTGGCCAAGGGAGGCCAGGGAAAGCTGGGAAAGAGAAATACATGTAAAGTCTAGTCTTTCTTTGCTCATCAGACACTTGGAAGGTGCAGAGTCCTGTCTTGTAATGACATTTCAAGGTCTGGAGACCCAGGTATGCAGTGACAGGTATTGCCTCACACATCAACCTAGTAAAGTGGACAGACAGTCTGCCTGATGCAAAACTGACTGGGAAATTGGGGAGAGGTCAGTGTTAGACTCTCAAAAAGGACAGCTTCAGTCTCCACACAGATGTACCCACAGAGTTTTGTGACAGAATATGGCAGCATGGATTCTGTTATAATCTGCTCTTCTTCCTGACCTTCTCTAACTCTCTCCTGATCTAGTCTGTTGGTGTCTCATGAGCCAGACATCTCCTCTAGTGTCACTTGTTAGTTCAGACCTTACTCACCTTCCTGGCTAGCTCCCTCGCTCTGGTTACCTCTTCATCTCTCACTCCTGGCACATGCTTGACCTCACCATTCCAGTCCGCCCCTGGCTGGCTGTCCTCACAGGCTGTTATTGTCGTTTAGTTGCTAAGTCGTGTCCGACTCTTTGTGACCCCATGGACTGTAGCCTGCCAGACTCCTCTGTCCATGGAATTCTCCAGGCAAAAATAATGGAGTGGGTTGCCATTTCCTTCTTCAGGGGATCTTCCCAACCTAGGGATCGAACCTGTGTGTCCTGCATTTGCAGGCATATTCTTTACCACCGAACCACCAGGGAAGCCCCATCCTCACAGGTACCATGAGTTAAAATCCATCCATCCCACAGATAACGTGCCTACAGTTGTAACCATCAGCCTCGCTGGGCCTTGCTCTGGAGCTGCATGCCCTGCTCTCCCCACATCTTCCCCACCCATGGGCAACTATTTTAGCCCTCAGCCTCCCAGTCCACCCTTCACCCTAAGATTAACAGGCCTAGCTGTTAGAAGAAGAGCGGTCTCACTTCACTAGCCCTTGAAACGTGTATATTTGCTTAGATGTTACCTTTCAACTCCTCATTTGCACAGAACTTCTTAGCAATGCATTCTTTCTCATGCTTTTCTCATGGTGTTCTCATCACTTCCAAATCCATCTAGGTTTGAGTATCTGTTTTAAAAGCCTTTTCCTATTCTGAGCCTTGCCCCTCTGAAAAAACATTTCTGGCTATGTTCCTCTCTTGCTATAGCTTCTGATAATAATAATAAAAAAATCTCACAGTATCAGCTCTAATTTTTCAATTGCACTCATTATTTCTCTTTAAAATGAACTTTGTATTGACAAAGGTGGATACCTGTAACAATTACCTCAATCATGATATAAAACACCACATTCATCAGCCCTAAAATTCCTTTATGGAGCTTTGCTGTCATTCCTCTATGCCCCACAGTTCTGGCCCTAGGCAATTCATTTTGCCTGTTCCAGAACCTCGTGTAAATAATCTAGAATGATCTGTTGTGCCTGGCTTTTAGCACTTTTGAGATTCATCCATGTTGTATGCATCACTAGATTGCTCGATTTTGTTCTAAATAGCATTCCATTGTAGGGCTCTATCACAATTTATTTTGTTGTTCCTCTGTTGAGGGATGTTTGAGCTATTTCTGGATTTGACTATTTTCATTCTCTTTTTATTTAACTTTTTATTTGATAATTAAAGATTCACATATAGTTGTTAAAAAATAATACAGAGATCCCATGTACCTTTTACCCATTTTCCCCTAATGGTAACATTTCTATCACCGCAAGAATCCCTCTTGTTACCGTTCTATACTTACATCCACTTCCCAACCTCTCCTACTCTCTCTTTAACCCCTGGCAACTACTAATCTGTTCCCCAATACTATGATTTTCTCATCTCAAGAATTATATAAATGGATGAGCATCTGACCTTTAGAGGGTTTTTTTTTTTTTCACTCAGTCTATTTTTTTAGAGATTCACCAAGGTCATCGGCTATATAGTCTTTTTCCCCTTTTCTTGCTGAGAAGTATTGCATGAGATAGTTTGTACCACAGTTTATTTGACTAATAATCACCCACTGGGTTGTTTTCAATTTTTGTCTCTTATTAATAAAATTTGTATAACATTTTTTTACAGGTTTCGTTGTGAATACAGATTTTTATTTTTCTGGAAAAAATGTCCAGTGGACAATTTCTGGGTCATATGGTAGTTGCATGTATAGTTTTTTCAAAAAATTGCCAAACTATTTCTCAGAGTGGTTGTAACATTTTACATTTCCACCATCAATGTATGAGTGATCCAGTTTCACCATATCCTTACTAGTATTTGGTTTTGTCCCTATTTTTTATTTCACCCATTTTGATAGGTATGTACTGATATCTCACTGTAGTTTTAATCTGCTGATGATGTTCAACATACGTTTTGTGTTTGTGCTGATGATGTTCAACATACATTTCTATATCCTTATATTTTTGCCCACTTTCTGCTTGGATTATTTGTGTTTTTACTGTTGAATTTTGAGAGTTCTTTATATATTCCATTCCTTGTTCTTTGTCAGATACGAGGTTTGCAAACATTTTCCAAGAATGTCTTTTATCTTCTTAACAGGATCTTTTACAGAGCAAACATTTTAAGATTGGTAAAATCCAATTTATCAATTTTTCCTTCATGGATTATGCTTTTGATGTCATCTAGAACTCTTTTTCTAGACCTTTAAGATTTTCTCCTGTGACTTTTCTAAGTTTCATAGTTATATGTCTTTCATTTAAGTTTATGCTCCATTTTGAGTTAATTTTTCTATCAAGAATGAGGTTTACAGGGATGGCTTCTCCTTTCCTTCATTCGTCTGTTCCTTCTTTTATCCTTCCCTCTTTTTTTCTCTCTTCTTTCTTTCATCTTGGTCATGGATGTCCAGCTGTTTTGGCACTATTTGTTGAAAATATTATTTTTCTTCCATTTAATTGTTTTTGTATCTTAGCTAAAAAGCAACTGGATATTTTTCTCTGGATCTATATCAAGGTTCTCTGTTTGGGTCCATTAATCTGTTTATTCCTCTGCCAATACCAAACAGATTACTTTAACTATGTAAGTTTTGAAATCAGGAAGTTTTGATTTCTCCTGCTTTATTCTTCTTTCTCATAATTGTCTTAGCTATTCAAGATCCTTTGCTTTGCTATATAAATTTTAAGATAATCTTGTCTATAACTACAAAATGTCTTGCTGGAGTTTCAATAAAATTGTGTTAAACCTATATATCAGTTTGAGGAGTATGTATTTTCATTTATTTAGCTTGTTGTATTTTTCATCAACATTGTATAGTTTTAACATACAAGTCCTGTATATGTTTTGTTAGATTTCATTTCATTTTTTTAATTATTTTTTTATTGAAGTATAATTGCTTTACAGAATTTTGTTTTCTATCAAATCTCAACACAAATCAGCCATAGGTACACATATATGCCCTCCCTTTTGAAACTGCCTCTCATATCCTGCCCCATCCTAACCCTCTAGATTGATACAGAGTCCCTGTTTGAGTTTCCTGAGCCATACAGCAAATTCCTGTTGGCTATCTATTTTACATATGGTAATGTAAGTTTCTATGTTACTCTTTCCATACACCTCACCCTCTCCTCCCCTCTCCCCATGTCCATAAGTCTATTCTCTATGTCTGTTTCTCCACTGCTGCCCTATAAATAAATTCTTCAGTACCATTTTTCTAGATTCCGTATATATGCATTAGACTACGATATTTATTTTTCTCTTTCTGACTCACTTCACTCTGTGTAATAGGTTCTAGGTTCATCCACCTCATTAGAACTGACTCAGATGTGTTCCTTTAATGGCTGAGTAATATTCTATTGTGTATATGTACCACAACTTCTTTATCCATTCATCTGTTGATAGACATCTAGGTTGCTTCCATGTTCTAGCCATTGTAAATAGTGCTGCAATGAACAATGAGATACATGTGTCTTTTTAATTTTGGTTTTCTCAGGCAATATGCCTAGGAGTGGGATTGCTGGGTCATATTCTCAATGGTGAAAAACTGAAAGCATTCCCCCTATGATCAGGAACAAGACAAGAGGGTCCACTTTCACCACTATTATTCAGCATAGTTCTGGAAGTCCTAGCTACAGCAATCAGAGAAGAAAAAGAAATAAAAGGAATCCAGACTGAAAAAGAAGTAAAGCTCTCACTGTTTGCAGATGACATGATACTGTACATAGAAAACCCTAAAGATACTATCAGAAAATTACTAAAGCTAATCACTGAATTTAGCAAAGTTGCAGGATACAAAATCAATACACAGAGATCACTTGCATTTCTATATACTAACAATGAAAAATCAGAAAGAGAAATTAAGGAATAAACCCCATTCACCATTGTAACAAAAAGAATTAAATATCTAGGAATAAACTTACCTAAGGAGACAAAAGAACTGTACACAGAAAATTATAAGACAATAATGAAAGAAATCAAAGACAACATAAACAGATGGATAGATATTCCATGTTCCTGGGTAGGACGAATCGATATTGTGAAAATGACTATACTACCAAATGCAGTCTACAGATACAATGTGATCCCTATCATTTCATTTTTTTTAAAGTCAGATTTATTGGGGTGTGTCATTTTTTAAAAATTAATTTTTTTCTGTGCTGCTGGGCTTTCATTGCTGTGCAAGGGGCTTTCTCTAGCTGTCACAAGTGGGGGCTGCTTTTCATTGTGGGGTGAAGGCTTCTCATTGCAGTGGCTTTTCTCTTTTTGGGTAGCACAAGCTCTAGGCACAGACTTCAGTCCTTGCAGCACAGGGACTCGGCAGTTGTGGCACATGAGCTTAGTTGTCCCATGGCATGTGGAATCCTCCTGGACCAGGGATCGAACCCATGTCCCCTGCATTGGCAGGCAGATTCTCAGCCACTAGACTACCATGAAAGACCTAATTTCATTTTTTAGCTATTGTAAATGTTTATTGTTAATATATAGAAATACAATTGATATTTGTATGTTTGTTTCACCCTGTGACCTTGCCAAATTCACTTACATAGTTTTAGGACTTTTATTTTGGAGATTCCTAGGGCTTTTCTACAGAAGCAGTCATATCATATGCAAATAATTACTTCCTTTCTAATGTATATATCTTTTTATATTTGCTTTTCTCACCTTATTACACTGACTAGAACTTCATGTTCTGTGTTGAATAAGAGTGGTCAAGGCAGAACTCTGTGTTGTTCCTAGTCTTTGGAGAAAATCATTCAGTCTTTTACCATTAAATATAATGTTAGTTGTATAGTTAGAGTTTTTGTTTGGTTGGTTTTTTTTTTAAAGATGCTCTTTATCAAACTGAGAAAATTCCTCTCTTACTCTGTTTCTCTGAGAATTTTTTATCATGAATATATTGTTATATTTTGTCCATTGCTTTTTTTTCATCAATGGTATGATCATGTGATCTTTCTTCTTTTTCTGTTGTTTTTTGGGGGGGGCAGTGGAGGGGAGTAAGAAGTGGATTTATTCAGAAAGAAACACACTTCACAGATAGAGTGTGGGCTGTCTTGGAAGGTAAGAGGCCATGATCTTTCTTCTTTAGTCTATTAATCTAATGATTACATAGATGGATTTCTAACTATTAAATCAGTCTTGCATCACTGGTCCCATCTGGTGATGAAAATTCTTTTTATATATTCTTATATTATATTTGCTAATATTTTGTTAAAACTTTTTGTGACTATATTCATCAGGGATATTAGTCTATAGTTTATTTTTATCTTTAATTTTTGGTACTCTCTGTCTCACTTTGGTTATCAGGGTAATACTAGCCCCATATAATAAATTGGTAAGTGTTCCTTATGTTTTCTGGAGGAAAATGTATAGAATTGGTGTAAATTTTCTTTAAACATGTGGTTGAATTCTCCAACAAAGCCTACTAAGCCTGGAGATTTTTTTTCAGAGGGAGATTAAGTTACAAATTCACTTATTAATAGTTTCAAGATGACTCAAATTATATATTTCATATTGGGTGAATTGGATAAATTTGTATTTTTGGAGGAATTTTATCTAATGTCAATTTTTTTCCAATGTCAAATCTTTTTTTCTTTTTGGCTCTTCTTATTCTAGATTCTTGACATGGGAGCACAGATTATTGATTTGAGGTTTTTTCCCTTTTCTAATTAAATATTTAGTGCTATATATTCCCCTCTTATTACTGCTTTCATTGGATCATCAAAAAAGCAAGAAAGTTCTAGAAAAACATCTACTTCTACTTTATTGACTATGCCACAGCCTTTGACTGGATCACAACAAACTGTGGGAAATTATTAAAGGTATGGGAATACCAGACCACCCAACCTGCCTCCTGAAAAGTCTGTATGTAGGTCAAGAAGCAACAGTTAGAACTGGACATGGAACAACAGACTGGTTCCAAACTGGGAAAGGAGTACTTCAAGGCTGTATATTGTCACCCTGCTTATTTAACTTATATGCAGAGTACATCATGCAAAATGACAGGCTGGAGGAAGCACAAGCTGGAATCAAGATTGCCAGGAGAAATATCAATAACCTCAGATATGCAGATGACACCACCCTTATGGCAGAAAGTGAAGAAGAACTAAAGAGCCTCTTGATGAAAGTGAAAGAGGAGAGTTAAAAAGTTGGCTTAAAGCTCAACATTCAGAAAACTAAGATCATGGCATCTGGTCCCATCACTTCATGGGAAATAGATGGGGAAACAGTAGAAACAGTAGCTGACTTTATGTTTCTGGGCTCCAAAATCACTGCAGATGGTGACTGCAGCCATGAAATTAAAAGACACTTGCTCCTTGGAAGGAAAGTTATGACCAACCTAGACAGCATATTAAAAAGCAGAGACGTTAATTTGCCAACAAAGGTCCATCTAGTCAAGGCTATGGTTTTTCCAGTAGTCATGTATGGATGTGAGAGTTGGACTATAAAGAAAGCTGAGTGCCAAAGAATTGATGCTTTTGAACTGTGGTGTTGGAGAAAACTCTTGAGAGTCCCTTGGACAGCAAGGAGATCCAACCAGTCAATCCTAAAGGAAATCAGTCCTGAATATTCATTGGAAGGACTGACGCTGAAGCTGAAACTCCAATACTTTGGCCACCTGATGCAAAGAACTGACTCATTTGAAAAGACCCTGATGCTGCGAAAGATTGAAGGCAGGAGGAGAAGGGAATGACAGAGGATGAGATGGCTGGATGGCATCACCAACTCAATGAATATGAGTTTGAGCAAGTTAGGTGATGGACAGGGAAGCCTGATGTGCTATAGTCTATGGGGTCACAACGAGTTGGACATGACTGAGCAACTGAACTGAATTGATTACTCCTTTCACACCAGTTTTGCCTTGTTTCCCATCTTTGGGAGGGAAACATTGTCTATCACCACTGAATATGATGTTAACTGTAATTTTTTAAAGATATGTAAAGAATCCACCTGCAATGCAGGAGACCCAGGTTTGGGGACCTGGCCCAGGTCAGGAAGATCCCCTTCACTCTTTTACTTTCAATCTGCTATACTGCTATGTTTGAAGTTAGTTTCTTATAGAAAGATTAAAGTCAAGTTTTGTTTTTAAATCCAGTCAATCTGCATTTTACTTGCTATATTTAGACCCATTCACATTTATTGATATGTGAAGTGTTTAAATCATTTTTTTGTTTGGTGTTTATTCTGGGGTTTTTTTGTTTCTGTTTTCTTTTTTCTGCCTTTCCGTGGGTTATTTGAAAATTTTTAGAATTCCATTTTATCTATATTGTTTTCAAGTGCATCGCTTTGTATAACTACTTTTTATTTGTAGCTTTAGCTATTACATTATATGGATATAACTTTTCCTATTTACTGTTGACATTTTACCAGTTCAAGTGAAGAAATCTTAACTCCTCTTTATGTCTCTTTGTGTGTGTGTGTGTGTGCTTAGTCACTCAGTCGTGTCCTACTCTGCAACCTCATAGACTGTAGCCCCCCAGGCTCCTCTGTTCATGGAATTCTCCAGGCAAGAATACTGGAGTGGGTAGCCATTGCCTTCTCCAGGAGATCTTCCTGACCTGGGCCAGGTCCCCAAACCTGGGTCTGCTGCATTGCAGGTGGATTCTTTACTATCAGAGCACCAGAGAAGTGCTTACGTCTCTTTACTGTCCCTCATTTATAATTATCTTAAATATTTTCTCTACATATATTTAGAGCCAAATCAAATAGTATTTTAATATTGCTTCAATCATCAAACAATTTAGAAAACTGGAAAGGAGGAAAAATATATTTTTACATTGAAATACGGCTGATTTACAATGTTGTGTTAGCTTCAGGTGGACAGCAATGTGATTCAGGTATACATACACACACACGCACACATATATATATTATTGTTTTACATTCTTTTCCATTATAAGTTATTACTAGGCTATTCAGTAGGTTGTTTTTGGTTATATATTTCACATATAGTAGTGTGTATACTTTAATCTCAAATTTCTAATTTATTCCTCAGCCCCTTCCCCTTTGGTAACTCTAAATGTGTCTGTTTCTGTTCTGTTTTATAAACGGGGCTTCCCAGGTAGCTCAGTGGTAAAGAATTCGCCTGCCAATGCAGGAGATGAGGTTCAATTCCAGGATCAGGAAGATCCCCTGGAGGAGAGAACAGCAACCCACTCTAGTATCCTTCCCTGGAAAATTCCATGGACACAGGAGCCTGGTGGGCTTCAGTCCAGAGGGTCGCAAAGAGTTGGACATGACTGAGTGACTAACATTTCAAGGAGAAGGGTAGAGGAGCTGCATTTCTGCCAGACTAGCAGAAGAGGGACCTATAAAAACAAAGCTGTAGAATAGAAAAATAAATGGAGTGATATTTCTTGCACAGGGGACCTCAAGTCTTACACTCTATTTTCATGCTTTTTTAAGTACTCTTCTGCTTCACTTGCCAACATCCTACTTCCATCAGAATCACTACCATTATTCTTGATTCTCCAGGTGGAACCTCAGGGATTTTTGACTTTTCTTTTCTCTTCTCCATTTTATCCACATACCATTATTTCTTCATATGAAATAGTTTGTTCTTCCACCTCCTTTATTTATCACACCACCATTGTCTGAATGTCTTGCTTAGAGCAACAGTGTCTCTATTTCCCCTTGCAGAATTCCCTATGTCATCCCTTTGACTTAAAACTAGTCATGACTTTCTGTTGCCTTCCATAATGAATACAAACCTCTTTGCTTATTCCTTCACAGGGTGCTTTTATTCTTCCTATTTAACCTTAATTTTTCTCATCCCCTGAACCACAGTGAATCTGTCTCCCTTTCTACCACCTAAGTCCATCCTCTTTCTAATTTGCTGCCTTTGTTCATTTTTCTATTACACCCAAATACGTAGAAAGCCTGGCATACTTTCCCTTCTTCATCCTGAATATTAAATTCCATTCTACCTTTAAATCCAACTTTATAATGATTACCTCCATGAATATGCTTTCTCAGTCTACTCTAGTTAAACTGAAATTCTCTTCTTTGTGAAGTTCTTTTATACTCACATCTTCTTGATACAATTTACCTCTTAACTATTCTCCATAGAAGTTTTTTTTTGGTACCAATGTAAGTGCCTTCTAAATGCCTGGTACTCTTTTGGAAGCACGGATTATAATAACAGAAATATTTAGCCATAATTAAGCATTAACTTTAAACAATCTGAATGGGCATCTGGTCAACCATCCAGTTCTCTCTATATGTGCATATAATTGAATATCATCCCTGGCTGAGGACCCACTATATATCCCTAAATTGATCCCACCCCCCATCCTCTACCCCTACCTGAGCCACACCTACCTAAAAACAAAAAAGCAATTCCCATGAGAGATAACACTGCATCAGCAGTCCCACCCCAACTGCAGTCTAACTTAGGCTTGTCAGGTTATCTATTGCTGTGTAATAAAATACCCTCAAACTCATAAATGAACACAATCAATTTTCCTAATAGATTTCGTGGGTCAGATTTTCACACACACCTCGGTAAAGATGGCTTATCTTTCCTCCATGATGTCAGAGGCCTCAGCTAAAAAGATCTAACCAGTTGTAGGGACTAGAATGGCTCAGTGTTTGAATCAGCCTTCTTCATGTTCATGTCTTGTGTCTGGGCTGGTATGATTTGAATGGCTAGAGGCTCTTGGTCTCTTGTTTTCTCTCTCTCTCACAAACACATACACCTCTACCTCTGTTTTCAAGGCTTTTCCAAGTAACCTCTCCCTGTGGCCTCTCCAACATGTGGCCCCAAGGTAGTCAGCTTCTTAAACCATAACTCAGGATCCAAGAGAGAATGTTCCAGCCAACAAAGCAGAAGCTATGTAGCTTTTTACGGCCTAGTTGTAAAAATCACAGTGCATTACTTCTACCATATTCTGTTCATGAAAACAATCACAGATGCTCTCAGATCCAAGGGGAGGGACAATAGACCCCAATTCGTAATAGAAAAAATGCCAAGGAATTTGCAGCCATGTTTTAAGACCACGATACAAAGCCAATCTATTTCCCTCTTCCCTGATTCCATCATCTAAGTATGATCTGTCTAGGCTATGGGGAAACTTAACTGCTAAAGTTCTTGAAGTATCAGTTATTTCTACCATGGGATCTTTCTACAATTTGCCCTTTTTATCCTCACGATCTAGCATGACCTCCTGGATACAAGTTGCTTGTCACACATTTTTTCTTCTCCATCCATTTAATTCCCCTCTTCTCCCACTTCTGTCCTCCTGAACATGCTTCCTGACCTTTACTCCTTTTTGGAGACACAATTCTTTCCAAAAGAAACTTCTGTACCCTCAACCATCTTTTACCAAAAGCTGCTGACAACTTCCCAGTAAAATATTTTGCTCACTTTTTTCCCCAGTAGAAGCCATTTCTTCTACCTCATGATCCTAACTTGTCAGAAAAGGGACAGACACTCTCCCAGATCCCCATTGCTTCTTAACATTATTCTCCCACTGCCATGTAAGTCTCTCTTTGGAGAATTGTTTAGTTGCTAAGTCCTCTCTGACTCCTTTGCGACTCCATGAACTGTACCTCATCAGGCTCCTCTGTCCAGGGGATTTCCTAGGCAAGAATACTGTAGTGGGTTGTCATTTCCTTCTCCAGGGGATCTTCTTCACCCAGGGATCAAACCTGCATCTCCAGCATTAGCAGGTGGGTTCTTTAATGCCAACTAATTTTTGCTAGCCATCCCCTTTCTCAGTACTCTTTTTGTCCAATTTTTGAATCAGTTTCCTCCACAACTCCCAGTCTTCCTGTCACTTAGTGACCCGTCCAATGTCCTGGCCTCACAATTCTGGCTCTCCTCTCCTTTTACTCCATTCAACTCCAATAACCACAGCCACCCCTTCCCTTCGTCCTGATGATGTCCTTCATCTACTCCAGTTTCACTTCATCTGCTCTTGTTTCCTCTGGCATTATCAAGCAGTCTCTCTTTATACCTTTTTCTGTCTCTAATTCCTGATTTCTGCTCAGACTACAACCTTTTTTCCTCAATGGCATCACCAAAACACTTCCTGGGTGATCAGTCATCATAGCTATTTCACAGTTTAAAAGTACTCTCAATTAAACACCAACGCTTCTAATCTCTAAATCTGACAGACTGTATATGGCCCTTGCTGTAACAAGGGACACAGTGATTTACCTCCTTCCTGAAATCGTCTTCTGAGTCTGATTTCTTCAGGAGTCTGTCAGGGATTTTCTGACTTCAATTCTTCCCGCTCAGTATTCTTCTCTATTGCACTGGTGTTGCTTATGGGTCAGCTCACTCCCACACCCCCTTTGCTGGCCCTTTTTTGTTCTCTGATGACATATGCTCCCCGAGTGATTACACCTCCTTCCTTGGTTACAGCTATCATTTGCACATGGACAATTCCCAAACCTCTGTCTCTTGCTGCAACACGAGAATGGTCTTTGTAGTGACATATTGTACCTTTACAACTAGATGTCTTTTGTCTCTCCAACTTAGCAAACGTTGAAATCTTCTTTACCACACCTCTCTTCCTACACCACCATTGGGAGACATTACTAAAACATAATTTGCAAGTAAAGAAGTATGCGTTGGTCAAAGAAGTATGGATTGGCCAAAAGTTTGGACTTTTCCATAAGATATTATGGGGTTCTCCAGTGACTCAGTGATAAAGAATCTGCCTGACAATGCAGGAAACACAGGAGACATGGGTTCAATCCCTGGGTCAGGAAGATCCCCTGGAGGAGGGGCAACCCACTCCAGTGTTCTTGCTTGGAAAATTCCATGGACAGAGCAGCCTGGCAGGCTACAGTCCAGGGGGTTAAAAGAATCAAAGAATTCTTTGAAGAATCGAACATGACTGAGAAGGCACACATGCATAAGATGTTATGGAAAAATTCGAATGAACATTTTCGCCAATGCAATAATAATGGTGGTGATGGATCTTGAAAGAAAATAAGCAAATATGAAATTTTCAGTCTATGAACTGCTAAGCTAAATTCACCTGCAGGTGGAATTTCTTCAAAGTACAGAATGGATGCTGATCATCATGACCAGTAGCTCTAGGGATAAGCAATTCTTTTAGCTCTTCTATCTTATTGAAAATGCCTTTCAAGAATGCCTCTCTTTGTTCTTATTTTAAGCTGTGCAGGCAACTTTCTGATACATAATTAGATTAAACAACAAGGCAGATGTCTGTTATTGTGAATGGGATATAGCTGCTGTATACTCATAAAGTGACATTCTAGTTGGTAAATGATTCTCTTGTCAGTTTGCTTGGTGTGAGTCAATGCCCCGTAGTTGGTGAACTCTAGGTGAACTGTTGAGATCAAGTTTCTAGATCTGCAAAACTGAAGACCAGGCTCTGGACTGTAGTGACTGAAAATAGACTATGAACTTGAAGGTGAAGCACTTTAAGAAGGTCAGCAGACCATTTTTGTAGATATATTTTTAGCTGTACATACTCAGCTTTATACATCTTCGTTCTACACAGTGGCTAACATGGTACAAAGCATCAAAAAGTTGAATACTTGCTTATTATTTGAACTCAGATATTCAATAGAATGTCCAAAAGAGCAATTAAATATATATTATATACATATTTGTACACACACACATATATATATATATATATAATTTTTAAGATTCTTTTCTATTATAGGTTATTACAAGACATTGACACTTACTCCTTGGAAGGAAAGTTATGACCAACCTAGACAGCATATTAAAAAGCAGAGACATTACTTTGCCAACAAAGGTCCGTCTAGTCAAGGCTATGGTTTTTCCAGTGGTCATGTATGGATGTGAGTTAGACTGTAAGGAAAGCTGAGTGCTGAAGAATTGATGCTTTTGAACTGTGGTGTTGGAGAAGACTCTTGAGAGTCCCTTGGACTGCAAGGAGAGCCAACCAGTCCATCCTAAAGGAGATCAGTCCTGAGTGTTCATTGGAAGGACTGATGTTGAAGCTGAAACTCCAATACTTCGGCCACCTCATGAGAAGAACTGATTCATTTGAAAAGACCCTGATGCTGGGAAAGATTGAAGGCGGGAGGAGAAGGGGGCGACAGAGGATGAGATGGTTGGATGGCATCACCCACTCAATGGACATGAGTTTGGGTAAACTCCGGGAGTTGGTGATGGACAGGGAGGCCTGGCGTGCTGCAGTCCATGAGGTCGCAAAGAGTCGGACATGACTGAGCAACTGAACTGAACTGAACTGAACTGAAGACACTGAATATAGTTCCCTATGCTATACAGGCAGTCCTTGCTGAGTATCTATTTTATATATGGTAATGCATACCCGTTAATACCAAACTCCCAGTTTATCCCTTCTCCCCTTTTCCTCTTTGGTAACCATGTTTGTTTTCCCTGTCTGTGAGTCTATTTCTGTTTTGTAAAAAAAGTTCATTTGTGTCATTTTTTTTAGATTTCACATGTAAGAGATATCATATGATATTTTTATTTCTTTGAAAAGAGCAATTTTAAATGCACTCAATTCCACAGCATGAATTTCTAAGAGACCTACTCCCAATCTCATGATGTAAATTTCTAGAACCACAAAGCCTCCATGGCATGAAATAAAACAGAAATTTTAATATCTCTTAATAAAAACATAATAATAATATAATAATAATAACAACAAAACAACATGCAGAGTGGCAAAACCTTAGCAGCCTCAAGAATTATAGACCTACCATTTATTAAGTGTGTATTGTACGGAGAAGGCAATGGCACCCCACTCCAGTGCTCTTGCCTGGAAAATCCCATGGACGGAGGAGCCTGGTAGGCTACAGACCATGGGGTCGCTAGGAGTCGGACACGACTGAGTGACTTCACTTTCACTTTTCCCTTTCATGCACTGGAGA
The DNA here is from genome assembly GCF_054371585.1 of Giraffa tippelskirchi. Lineage (NCBI taxonomy): Eukaryota > Metazoa > Chordata > Mammalia > Artiodactyla > Giraffidae > Giraffa > Giraffa tippelskirchi. The sequence goes on along the minus strand of NC_137276.1, from coordinate 122,818,456 downwards.
AGGAACTGGCAACCCACTCCAGTATTCTTGCCTGGAGAATCCCAGGGACGGCAGAGCCTGGTGGGCTGCCGTCTATGGGGTCGCACAGAGTCGGACACGACTGAAGTGACTTAGCAGCAGCATTGTATGGTAGGCTTTGCATATTTTATTTCACTAATTCTAAATACCTTAGGAGATGCAAATTATTACAGACCTTTTATAGTTGAGAAAAACTCAACCAAGATGGTTGAAGTAACTTGCCCAAGATACAGAAGTAGTAAATGGCAGAGATAGCTTCAAACCTAAGGTATTTTGACTGCAAAGCCAATGCTCTTACACATAGTGGACATTTGCTATTTTGCTGTTAACTGCTCAAAACTGAGGTAATAGTATGAAGAGTTAAGCTGTCAAAGTTTACAGAGTTTCAATTATACTATATTTAACTGCAAATAACCATCTCTAGATGTAGGCTAAATTCTGCTTTAGTCTTCTCTTTGGGAATTTCAAATGAAATCTAGAGAAAAAAACATTTAAAAAAAGAGAATGCGTGTAACAAAATGAATAACTAAGATTCTTTGTGTTGATTTAAAATGAGTTTTGAAAAACAATCTCTCATGCCCTATTCCGTAACTCCATGATACCTTTTTTGTAGAGTAGTGTCATTTTTTAACTTTTTTGACGAGGTCCTTGGTAAGAAATTAAATGTCCAGTGTGACCCAGGATACAAGTACATGTGTATAATACATTATGTTGCATATGTGAGCATGTGCATGTGTGTGTGTGTCTGAAATTGAAATCACAAAGCCTTAATCACTGACTACAGATTCTGATCTGTTCTATTACGTGAAAGAGTGTCTATCATAACCCACTATACTCATTTTTGACCCATTATTGGTCAAGATCCAGTTTGGAGAGCCCTGGGAGGTGGGAAGAATGTGTTAATAGGAAAGAGAAGCCTGAGTTTTTGCAAGTTCCACCTCTAACCATGAAAATTTTACTCTCAGGTGGTGACCAGGTGGGATCATCCCCAAAACCTCCTTCTGTTTTAATCTATCATCAAGGGGTCTCTACCTTCACACAGGTGATCCCCCTCATCTGGCAAGCAGGAAAGGCATTTTCCCCCTCAGTGCAATACTGACTGCTCCACATGCCTCCACCCCGCCACTTCTTACCCATGTCCATTTCTAAGGGACTTCAGTGCTGTCAGCTGCTCAGCCCAGGGGCCTGACTCCATCCACAGCTGTCGTTTGGATCATCAGTCCTAGAAACCAGGCTGGCTGGGGATGTTAGTCCCCACGGTCTACCCCAAAGCCACATAACCTTGCAGGGTTAAAGCAAGTAAGCACAGTATTAATATTTACATGAATTTCTAGTGACATATGTTGTGTCTTAAATGGCCCATCCATCAGACTTCTAAACCACAACAGATCTACTTTGAATTTAGGACACGCTTTTTACATTTAGAAACAGAAACTGGGACCATATTTGGGGGCAAAATTTTAAACCTCCTGAAAAGAAAATATAAACTTTCCAGTTCATCAGAGAGAGAAATTAAACACAGTATATTTACTTGTGGAGAGAGAAGGTTCTCTGACTGCAATCCCGAAGTGTTTTTGAAAATCGCAGGGTGCCCAGAGCTTTATGGCAAATTCTTCCTAAATCAGAAAAATAATTATCTGTATAATTTCTATGTATGCACTAAACAAAACACACAAACATGTACACAGCCAGAAAACTTTACCAAAACTGATGTTAATAAGTCAGGATTTCTGAGTGGTGAAGTCTGGATAGTACACTTCCAATAAGGAGTAGACAGCCAATTAAGGAGTTAAAACTGAGTAACAGTATCTTAGGGGCTGCAAGAGATCTGCATTTTTCCATCCACAGGATTTTGTGATAGGGGACTTGTCTCAGCAGACAACCAAAAGAATCCAATGAGGGACCAATTGTGTACTCACCTTCTCCACTAAAAAAAATAAAGTAATGCTTTAAGCATGTGTCCATTCCACGTACAGCTTTTCACTGCATAGCTATACACACACACACACACACACACACACACACTTGGAAGAAGCAGGCAGTGTAGGCTAATAGATAAATAGAAACCACAAAGGATTATTAGAATGACTACCTCCATGGATTAAAAATTACAGGAGGCATTACATTACATTAGATTACAGCTGACATTTTAAACACAGAACACTAGTATGAGAAATATGATTAAGATTGTATTCCATATTTTCTTGAAAGAATCGTCAAGTTCCTGTTAATAATTAAATAATAAATGATGATGATCTTATCAGTAATCTTGTACCAGCATTCTTTCTTTTAACACTTCACTATTTACAGTCCAGGCTGCATGTTAAGAGATGCCTATACCAATTCAATACATCCTATAGTATTTGCCAGCCAGTATAATAGTACAGTGGGCTTCCCCAGTGGCTCACCAGTTAAGAATTTACCTGCAGGAGACACGGGTTCAATCCCTGGATCCGGAAGATCCCCTGGAGAAGGGGAAGGGAACCCAGTCCAGTATTCTTGCCTGGAGAATCCCATGGACAGAGGAGCCTGGAGGGCTACAGTCCAAAGGGCTGCACAGAGTCAGACACGACTAAAGCAACTTAGTATGCACACACATAACAGTACAGGTCAAAAATTGAGGAAAGTTGCAAGTATTAATACTATAATAACATAGAAGCCATCAGACCACATTTCATAGTTTTATTGAGACTTTTTCAGTTTTAACTGTCTATGGTAGGTATAATTCTAATGACCACGATTATACCAAAGCTCTGCTGTTATTATCAACAGCAGATACAAAGTTGGCTGCCATGCTGTGGACACACACACACACTCCAAGTTGTACACTCCTGCATGCAAACTTATAGGAAATGTACATTCCTTTTAAAACACAATTATGCACAATTAGTCTGGACTCTGTTAAGCTACCATTGATATAGATAAACCTGAGAAAGCACAAAATGTCAAGTAACACTGTTTCCATACCAGTCATTCAATGGCACTATTCATCACAAAGAAATCTAGTTCAATTACCTATATTAAAATCACAGATATTATAAAAATAAACATTTTTGCAAAAGCACTAACACATACTAGAGTTCAAATCCACAATTTTTGATATGTAATATATCTTCCCCTTCATATTAATTTGTAAGGATGTGTATAATACAATGTACAACAGAAATTTTTTAAAAAACTGTAACAGGATTCAGCAGCCAAACAATATATAGATATTATTGTAAAACTTGGAATTAAAGTTATCAAATGAACAGAGAAAACATTAAAATTACTAGCAATGTTGAACTTGCTGGTAGTGTGTTACTTAGAAACTTCATCTCAAAGAAATTAAGATTATGCTATTTCACCTTAAGAAGAAACACAACATGAAAACTGAAGCAGAAATGAGCAGACTAATTGATTACACAAGCTGTCTTTTTCTCTCTCCATCTCCCTTAAGTATTTCCTTAAATGCTAATATTGTATCTATAATGCCCATCTCACTAGACTTCTAAAACATAAGTGATGTCGTGTGAATTTAGGACAAACCTTTTGCAATTAGAAATGGGAAGCTCTGACTATATTTGGGGATACAATTCCAAACATATTGAAAAGACAATATAAACACTTCTATAATAGTGTATAAAATGTAGACAATACAGACCCAGTTTGGCTAAGATATTCTGTATTTACTATTGATCCTAATGAAAGTTTGACACTAAACTGTGTCTATGTAGGAAGAACCCTAAATAAAAAGATAAACGTGCAAAAGCATTTCTAGAGAAAATGAATCACTTGTATCACAAAACAGATTTTCATATTTTAGATTAAAAAAAATCTGAAAACTTAAGACATTTCAAGATACTGATATTTGAAAAGCATCATAATATACAGTAACTCATTTTTATGCATCATACATTATGTAAAATACACAAATGTGACATATTAATATTATACATTGTAATAAATATAATTTACATCAGTATGTTGGAACTTTCAAGAAAGTTTTTCAATCTGTACAATGGAAGGACCGTGAGCTTCATCAATAAATACTATTATGATAGTTACAATTTGACCAGCAAAGTTAAAGCTTTACTATATCTCTAACTAGTTACACACCTTTATTGTCATGAGTCCAATTCCAGCTGCTGTAAGCACTGACATCTCTGATATCCAGAGGCAGTATAGTGCACTGCCCTGAGGAGACAGAAAACTTACAGGTCATATCCATTTCACAATTGGTGAACTTTGTACGAGTTTTTTCAGCCAAGGACTGGCATCCAGCAGTCCTAGAAAATACAGTAGCAGATTTCACGCACCTCTGGCTGCCTGTAGTTCTCTACGACATCCCCTAAGGCCCCAACAGATGGATATCATCCAACCCTTTTAATTCACGGAGAGTGGTCTTGACAGGGTCAAGAAGTCCCACAGCTGGCCAATAGGCAATATCACCATTTTAGCTCCAAATTCTACTCTCATGCTGTATCTCTCCTGGGTCTGTGTGTTTAGCATTTCAATGCAAACACACACACTGATGTTCAGTGGGTCAAAGTTGCCGACTGATGAGCCATAAAACACTTTGGCATTCAGTTTTGTAGTGTGAAATTTAGTTAATTGTTACATTCTATAATTTTAGCTTGCCTTTTTATCAAAATGCCAGCAGATTTCTGCCTTTACTGGTAAAATAGCCACTCTTTATCACAAGTCATGAATCAGATCTTCAGCCAATAGATCACTGCTTTATCTTGACCCTTGGTATGTTTTCATCATTAGCAGACTCATCCCAGAGACCACTTCGTGCCTGGAAGGGGTTAGAGAGATCATTCTTTTCACTATTAGGCAGGCAACTGCATGTCATCATTGTCCACTACGTGATGTATGACACTAAGGAAGAAACACTGTGGAAATAGCATGTCAAGAAGTAAAAGGGCATTTCTAGTCCCTGTTCACCTCCACACTGGAGCCACACTTCAAAAGAAAGTTCCCTGGAAACTGAATCAATGTACCTAACATATACTGTAAACCAGGCCAGGCATCTTCAGACCTAAAAGGAAGAACACTCAAGTAAATAAAATGGTAAAGGAATATTATAGAAATGTGTATCATTAGCCTTCGAGTTCAAGGATGGTATGGGCTTTGGTATTTCCACTCTGGCCAATTTAGTGGTATTAATCATGCCTTACTGCACATGATATTTGACAGCGGTAATATATTCATGACATAGCTTAGTCTTTTTCTTTTAGGATTCCACAACAGACAACACTGCAGGATCCTAGTCAAAGGAGAACCTAGCTAACACTTCTCTTGCCTCAAAATGAGGTGTAGGTAGGACATCTGAAAGGTTTCCGCTTGATTTGGTTTCTATAATCCCATGCTTTAACACTGAACATGGGAAAAAGTCACACTCTTTAGGATGGTTAAACACAGCTTTTCAGCTTTTATTCTTTGGTCTTAGTAGTCGGAGAAAGTGTAAGAAACTGAAGGGCTCACAAATCTGCAATCCATCCAGATGCTGCAAGAACTGAAGCCCAGCTCTGACTTTCTTATCGCCAGGTCCCACAGGGCGCTAAGGTTCTTACCTTGGATGCAGCCCCAAATTGCTCTACATATAAAGTGCTTTCAAGCAAGTTTCCCCACCATCAGTTGCAGACTCTGATGCTAATTTGTTGGCGTGTCTTCACCATGAGAAATTCCTTTGATATCGGATTTATTTATTTGGTGTTGTAAATGGTCACCTCACTCATTATTCCAGATGTATCAAATCTGACCATTTCAAGGGCTAGAAATGCAGCAATTCAGTATTCACTGAAAATCATTATGAAAGTTATTGAAGTATTTTATAGATTAGTCATTACTCCCTGACAGAGGTAAAATATAAAACACTCTCCAGTAGTATTCGCTTAAACTATTATTAGTCTGATTAGTAGTTTCTACACCTCACTTTGTAGTGCTGTGGTACTTCAAGTATTTAAATTTAATTCTTCATATTTCCCTTTCCCATATGTTTGGAGTTTTCCCTTCAAAAGTGAGGATGTAAGACCCAGCAAAGCATTATAGCACCTCATTCCACCAACACAATCCATGCAAATTCTGCCTTCTTGTTACACTGCATTCCATGTTTTCCAGCATTTGGAAGAAGCCAAAAAAAGAAAGAGAGAGCTTTTACACCATAATTAATTTAAAGTAAAACCCTTATTCTAAAAATGTCATCTCTCCCTTCTTGGTCCCTCATACATTTGAGAATATGCTTGCAGGCTATGCATTATGGATGATTATCAACCACTCTCCCTCCTGCCGACATCCCTCAACTTGCTAATAGCTATTCAACTTTGATCTGTCATTTATCTGTGATTTTTAAAATTGTTTTTACAGATGGAAGTGAGCATTTGTACTGGAACACAAACATACTCCTTGGGCACTGCACAGCAGTGGTGCAAGTAAAAGTTCTTTGTCACAGGAAGTCTAACAGAGTTTGTGGTGTTTACAAGGAAAGTACATGCACTTAGATTATTTTGAAGGCATTCTACCTGTAAGATAATATACAGATGATTCCATCCACAGACATTTAGCACCCAACACAGAGTAAGCAGTTTTCTAGAAACAATTGTGAGATAATCACTTTGGAGACTTGTAAATTCATTGACTTGATTTTTCTATTCAATTCTCCAGAGAAATTCAGCCAGCTACCACCTATGCTTACAGGATCAAAAAAAGACACCCAGCAGCAATCTGCTCATCTGCTACTGAATGAACTGACTTGAGTGTTTTGGTGTATGACTCTAATCTAAGATTGTGAAGTTTCAATTTGTTCCTACCTCAGATTATTAAAGACAATAAAGACTAGACAAATCACAAACTCAGGTTCCAGGTGGTCAGTTTTCTTGGAGAAAATATTAATATCCAAATAGCTTTAGTACTCGTGTACACTTTAAAGAGGAGTTTGCAAATTTTAAAGGCAGAAGAGAAAGTAAATATTTAAGTAGGGCAGTATAATTTTATGTTACATACTTCTGGTTAGAAAGAAGGAAGCCCTTGAGTGAAGGAAGTTAGACCAGAAGTCTAACTTCTGGTTAGAAAGCAAATCCAGACAAGCTAAGTGTGGGTGTAGGCATTTCCACTTCTATTTTATTTGTTAATTCACTGCTTTCTCAGTTTGAATTTTCTCTAAACTTACTAGAAACTGAAAGGGGAAAAAAAAGCGCTTGGCTCTATGAAGCATCCTACCATGTTACAAAGTGGGTGTTTGGGGATTCTTGCATCTTCACAAGCTTGTATCTCCATTCTGCTTGAACTCCGATAAAATATTGAGTGTCATGTCTTCACTCTTGGACTGCAAGTTTGCCTCACTTCTTCTGGAAGCTTTCCTGGTGGCTCGGGAGAGTCTCCTTCTGAAAGTATCTCCTGCCAAGAAGTAGAGAATGGGGTCCACACAACTGTTGAGACTTGCTAGACCTCTTGTCACCTGATAAGTGGCATACACCCTATCATTGAAAGCACACATTTCTGGGGTCTGAAAATCCAGCCGGGCCCTCAAATTCATTGTTTTCATCACGTGGAAAGGGATGTAAGACACAGCAAAAACAGTCAGTACAATAATCACCAGGTAAATGGATTTCCTCCTCAGAGGCGAATTGTCCAGGTCTTTGTAAATCAGAGCTCTCACAATTAATCCGTAACAGCCCAAAATCAGCACCAAGGGGACACAGAACATGGCCACGGTCGTGCACATGCTATAGATGAAATAACTTCGCAGGTACTCGTCTGAGGTGGTGTCATAGCAGGTGATGGTTTTGTTTTTCCGGATCCCGGTGCCAGAGTAGAAGAGGATGGGGGAGATGCCCACCACCACGATGAGCCACACCAACACGCTGATATAGACCGCGTTCTTCTTCTTGAGCCTACCCAGGGACTTGAGCGGGTACACCACGCCGCTGTACCGGTGCGCGCTAATGCAGGTCAGGAATAAGATGCTGCCATAGAGGTTCACGTGGAAGATGAACCTCTGCAGCTTGCACATGGCATCCCCGAAGATCCAGTCGGTCTTATTGAAGTAGTAGAAGATGAGCGCCGGCAGAGTCAGCACGTACAAGAAGTCGGCCAGGGCCAAGTTGAACATGTACACGGAGATGCCGCTCCACGGCTTCATGTGGAAGACGAACATCCAGATGGCCACGCTGTTCCCCAGGAAGCCGATAATGAACACCAAGATGTAGACGGTTGGCAGGTAGTAGAACTGGAAGCCTGTCTTGGTCAGCGCGCATTTGAACGGGCCGGCGACGGCGGCGGTGGAAGTCACTGTGCTGTTTCCCCAGGGCGAACCAGGGTCGGCCAGGAAGGCAGTGTCCGTCCCGTTGGGGACCGCCGGCCACAGCACCTCGGTCATTCTCTCCTCCCCGACTTAGGCGGCGGCTCCAAGGGACAAGCGGTGGCAGGAGGGCGGCGGCGGCGGCGAGAGGCGCAGCGAGCATCGGAAAGGCGGGCGAGCAGACGCGAGCGGGAGCCGGGGATCCCTGCGGGAGGGGGCGCGCGGGGGCTCGCCCACACCGGCTCCGGCCCCGCGTTCGCCGCGGGCCATGAAATCCGCCCCGAGCGGCGACCGAACACGGCTGGCCGGTGGACCAGCAACTTCCCCGTCCGGCCGGCAGCGCCGAGGTTACACAACAGGGCGCTCAGGATACCGCACCCGACAACTTTCCGACTGCGCTTTCCCCAGGGACCGCAGGTTCGCGCCGGAGAGCGCGCCGGGGGGCTCAGTGAGGTTGAGCCAAATTCGCTGCGCTGCGCTCCGGCGTGGGGAGGGCGCGTCCCAGCCTCCTTCCCCCGAAGATCAACTTCGTTTGGGCATCTTCCTTCTCCCTACCTTGCAAGCCAGCAGCTCGGGTCTAGGGCCCGCGCCCCGCTGCCCTCAGCTTCTGAGGGCCATCGGAGCGCGCGTGGCCGCAGACTCGTGCGCTGTGGATCGCGTCCGGCTCGCAGTCTGGGTGATCTCGCAGGCCCTTCTAGAGACCTGCTCAGTCTGGAGTGCAGGCGGCCGGAGGGCGAGCAGGCTCCCCGCGAGGGTGGGCGGAGTTTGGGCGCCGGGCGAGTCCGCGCGCCTCGGGGAGGAGAGGGGGCGTGCCTCCGTGAAGTCCGCCCGGCTGCCTGCCCGCGCTCTCCAGGGTGTTCGCCCCGGGCAGGAGACGTCTTCTGGGAGAACTGGTCTTCGCCCTGGCCCGGCGCGCTCAGCTTCTGCCCCGGAGCCACTACCGGAGTCGGCTAGGACGCGGGGCGCACTCGGTCATGGTCAGGGCTAGGGCTGGCTGCCGAGAAGCGATTGGCCCGCCAGCGTTCCTTGGCTCTTCCGCCGGCTATCTTCGACAAAGTGAAGTTGCTGACACACAGGAAACCCCTCTGACCGCTCAGAGCCTTCTGCCTAACTCCCTGGAGCCGACCGAAGGAGACTGAAGTCTCTAGGGCCTTCAAGAACCACGCCAGGTGTTTGCATGTTTCAGGCAGCCTGCAGTTCCCAGCTGGGAACGCCCTGGCATTGCAGTGCTCCGCGCTTTAATGAGACCGGATTCCTGGCGCTTGCAGAAACCTGCTACTCCCAGAAAGATTTCAAAGGCGGAAGGGAGGGTGTGGAGGGAGACGGGGAGCATCTCTTTCTGTCCTCCAAGTCTGCCTTTCCGCTTTTATTTTCGTATTGTTTTTCTTAATTAACGAAATGCTAATGAATCGACGTCATTGTTAACATCAGCGTGAACATTTCTAAAAGGGATTTGTAAAAATATTATTAGTTGAACCTTGACGTTGCTTCAGCACAATTTAACTTGTTACCTACCACCTACCTACCGACCACGCAGGGTCCCCAAATCTTCCTGTTTAGTACGTTTAATTAAAGAACAAAGGCTGCAATAAAGAATAATTAAAAACATATTGTTCGGGAAATAACGACTATTAAATACAACTTTATGTAGATACATGTGAAGACATATGGGCTTCCCTGGTGGCTCAGGTGGTAAAGAATCCGCCTGCAATGCGGAAGACCATGGTTTGACCCCTGGGTCAGGAGATCCCCTGGATAAGGGAATGGCAACCCACTCCAGTATTCTTGCGGGTAGAATTACCTAGACAGAGGAGCCTGATGGGCTGCATACAATCCATGGGATCGCAAAAAGTCAGACAAGACTGAGTGACTAACACACACACACACACACACACACACACACACACACACACACACACACACACACACACACACAGACAATTTTAACTCCAAAGTGATTAAGGTGTGGTTGGGGGTTTTATTACCAGTCCTGTTTCTTTAGGTTAAAGCGATTAGTCATAAGTATCTCTGGTAAGTACCCTAAAATACTAGTCGAGGCTTTCTTAAATACATTTAGTCAAAAACTGGTGTTCCTGGCTTGAATGTATCAAATTTTAAAGCATTGTACTTCAGAATTGTAGGTAAATAAGTGTGATTGTAAAATAAATGAATTATTAGTTATTAAGGGACTTATGGGCCTTCCCTGGTGCCTTGGTAAAGAATCTGCCTGCAATATGGGAGACCTGAGTTCGATCTCTGGATTGGCAAGATCCCCTGGAGGAAGGCATGGCAACCCACTCCAGTATTCTTGCCTGAAGAATACCAATGGACAGAGGAGTCTGGCGGGCTACAGTCCATGTGGTTGCAAAGAGTCAGACATGACTGAGCAACTAAGCACAGGACAGCACAGCAGGAGGACATACTTGGGCTTCCCACATGGCTCTAGTGGTCAAGAACCTGCCAACCAGTGCAGGAGACATGAGATCTGGGTTTGATCCCTGGGTGGAGAAGATCCCCTAGAGGAGGGCATGGTAACCCACTCCAGTATTCTTGCCTAGAGAAACCCATGGACAGAGGAGCCTGGCCAGCTACAGTCCATAGGGTCACACGGAGTCAGCCACGACTGAAGTGACTCAGCACACACGCATGCAAGGGCCGAATCTAAATGGGCCCACAGAGGGATGGAACCTAGCAATCTTTGACAATTTGCTAATTAACAATATGCTTTATCAGAAATATTCACAAAGGCTTTTCTCTTTGAAGAAATAATAATCCAAAAAGAAAATATCTGTAAAATATATACCATAAAGATTTCCTTCTGATCCCAGATGTTGCAGGATAATGTACTCCTAAAAAATACTCCTGGTTTTGGTATCACAAAGGAAACTTCCCAACAAGGACCAGACAGTCCTTTTGAGGGACACATGTAGAAAAGACCATATCCAAACACATGGCTCTGTGAGCAAACTGGTGTTTTGAGTTGTGGTCAATAAAACAGCATGAAAACAAGTGATAGAACTAAAGTCAGTAACCCAAAGGCACAGATGATGTTTTGAAAACAAGTCTGAATTGAAATGAATGCTATAGGCCTCAGTTTTCTCATCTATGAAATAAGGGAGTTGACTTTGATTTTTTTTTTCCATTCATATATGATTCTAGAATTCTGAGCCTTAACATGAAACATTTTTGTATTGTTTTATTAGGATGATACTAACTGGGATGGATTTTCTATTCAGAGAGAGGGAAGCAGAGGAAAACATTAACAGTTCCACTGGTTTTCAATAGGTCCTAACTCCTGGCTCTTGAGCATTTTTCATTTGCAACATAAGCAATGTGTAACCCCATTCAGAAGTCTGTTGCAAAGCATTAACTCATAACGTGAGTGTTTGGAAATGTACACTTAGTCTAAGTAACATTAAGTACTCTCAGAAAATTTGACACTTGATTAGGAATTTGGAGAAGATAGTTGTCCTAAGTGCACCACAGGCTTTTTACAATAACGTAAAAAGGTTGATTTTGTAAACGTTGCTTTTGCATTCCACATATTTCACTACAGATTTATGATACATTTAAGTTGTATTTTAAATCAAAATTGTGTCTTTGGGGAATAATTTATATGTATTCAGCTATTATTTGTTGACTATGATAACTTTCTACTTGTAATACATTGGACTAGATTTAATAAATAAAAAATAAAATAACATCTAAAACTCAATAACATGTCAGTATTTACTGATGCTTAAATTTCAATTATAAATGCCTTAAAAGTATGAAAAGAATATTTCATATCTTTAAGTGATTTTCTCAAATATTTTGTATTAATTTTTTATTTGATTAATAATGCAAGTGCCTGACTTTAGGAGATTAACAATTTAGTTGGAAATGCAAAGAACTTACTGAGCTGACCGTAATAACATATAACAATAGCAATAATAAATATATCTTTTCTGTATCCTCAGCACTATGCACACTGCTGAGTCCTTTAATCCTTAACACGTTAGTTGCTCAGTCATGTCTGACTCTATGCAACCTCATGGACTGTAGCTTTCCAGGCTCCTCTGTCCATGGGATTCTCCAAGCAAGAATACTGGAGTGGTTGCCATTCCCTTCTCCAGGGGATCTTCTCAACCCAGGGATCGAACCCAGGTCTCCTGCATTGGAGGTGGACTCTTTACCATCTGAGCCACATCAATACAATCCTTAACATATACTATGGGAAATGATAATCATATCCCTATTATATGAATTATGAAACGAAGGCACAGAGAGGTTAAGTAATTCATTCATAGTCACACAGTAGAAACTGAGATTTAAACTTAAGCCATCTATCCCTAAAGCTCATACATATAGCCACTATTCTATAATAAATTACACATTCATACAGGACAATAATAGGAAAATTAACGTTAGTGACCACTACTAAAAAAGATTGAGTACAGAAATGTTTTTTCCAGAAGTCTTCTATCAAGAGAGAACATTTTTAGGCAGATCTTGAAGATACTGATAGTCAAAAGAGTATTTCAGAAGCCTTCCAAATGTTCTGCTCTACTCAGTCTTTTTAAAAATAGCCAACAATTTATATCTAATTTGCGAAGGACAGACAGTTTTAGGGAAGTCAGATCTGTTCGGTTTCAGACTCATAAACAAAAAGGCTACCCTTCTTGTCTTTACAAAAATTCTAGTAATTATCTTCAGGAAGGCTCTTCTTTCTCCATTTTTTTTTTTCAATTTGATTGCATGTCATAGCATGTAGGATCTTAAGTCCCCAACTAGGAATTTAACCCAGGCCAGTGAAAGTGCAGAGTCCTAATCACTGGACAACCAAGGAATTCTCTCTCTTTTTTTAAAAGTCACAAAAAATTCAACAATTATTGAGGATGGAAAGCTTACTGAAAAAATTTGAATCAAGAGCTACAAGTGAACTTCTGAGAAATGTAAAATGTGAAAGATGGCAGTATGAGAGAAGGGAGCACCAATGTTTGGGCCAACTGTTAGGATTTTGCAGGTGAGGAATAATGAGACCAGGATGTGGGAGACAAGGAGATCCTTTGAGAGAAACTTCCAAGTATAATAACTAAGATGTGATAACTTCTGAGATACACATTAAGAAAGTGAGGCAACTCTTCTTTTCCCTAAAAGGAATATAGGAGAACAGCAGGATCCTCTATGACCTACCTCCCAGAGTAATGGAAATAAAAGCAAAAATAAACAAATGGGACCTAGTTAAACTTAAAAGCTTTTGCACAATGAAGGAAACTATAAGCAAGGTGAAAAGACAGCCTTCAGAATGGGAGAAAATAATAGCAAATGAAGCAACTGACAAACAATTAATCTCAAAAATATATAAGCAACTCCTGCAGCTCAACTCCAGAAAAATAAGTGAGCCAATCAAAAAATGGGCCAAACAACTAAACAGACATTTCTCCAAAAAAGATATACAGATGGCTGACAAACACATGAAAAGATGCTCAACATCACTCATTATCAGAGAAATGCAAATCAAAACCACAATGAGGTACCATCTCACACCAGTCAGAATGGCTGCTATCCAAAAGTCTACAAACAATAAATGCTGGAGCAGGTGTGGAGAAAAGGGAACCCTCTTACACTGTTGGTGGGAATGCAAATTAGGAAAGCCGCTATGGAGAACAGTGTGGTGAGTCCTTAGTAAACTGGAAATAGAACTGCCATATGTCCCAGCAATCCCACTGTTAGGCATACACACCAAGGAAACCAGATTTGAAAGAGACACATGTACCCCAATGTTCATCACAGCACTGTTTATAATAGCCAGGACATGGAAGCAACCTAGATGTCCATCAGCAGATGAATGGATAAAGAATCTGTGGTACATATACACAATGGAATATTACTCAGCCGTTAAAAAGAATACATTTGAATCAGTTCTAATGATGTGGATGAAACTGGAGCTTATTATACAGAGTGAAGTAAGTCAGAAAGAAAAACACCAAAACAGTATACTAACGCATATATATGGAATTTAGAAAGATGGGAACGATAACCCTATATGCAAGACAGCAAAAGAGACACAGATGTATAGAATAGTCTTCTGGACTCTGTGGGAGAAGGCGTGGGTGGGATGATTTGAGAGAATAACATTGAAACATGTATATTATCATATGTGAAACAGATCGCCAGTGCAGGTTTGATGCATGAGACAGGCTGCTCAGGGCTGGTGCAATGGGATGAGCTAGAGAGATAGAGTTGGAAGGGAGGTGGGAGGGGGGTTCAGGATGGGAAACACGTGTACACCCATGGCTGATTCATGTCAATGTATGGCAAAACCGCTACAATCTTGTAAAGTAATTAGCCTCCAATTAAAATAAACAATTTTTTAAAAAAAAAAGAACGTAGGGGAAAGAAAGAAACAAGATGCCCAAGGAATTTGCAGCTGATGTCCTCCAGTGAGGTAGAGAAAGTGAGAGGGCTAAGATGGAGCAGAAGTGGAAAAAGCACACTTACCCTGAGAAAGGGTAAAATGTGGTCCCGGTGCTGCAAGGGCCCACCTGCTCCAAAAATAATGCACTTGTCATGGATCCAATCAGTAGGCTTCCTGAAATTTATTTCATTAAGAATCACATCAGGGGTACAGATGTGTACAGGGGTACAGAACAGGAGACAGCCTGGTTGCTCCAGGGTTAGAATGAATAAGAGGAGAGGAGAGTGAGGGGCCAGGCAGAAGAAAGGGAGAGGGGAAGGAAGAGGGAGGAAGGAGAGGGAAGTGCAGGAGGGGAAACACCAGGTGTGTGGGGGAGAAAAGAAAACAAGTTGCTTGCACAGAACTGGGTATGGACCTTTGGAAATCTCACTGAGCATTGCTTTCCAATTATATAGGGGTAGCTATAGGGGGAGGGTCTGGGAGGTAGTGAAATGACGCATGACACGGCCTATGGGGTCCTAGAGTAATGTGCCTGCTGAGTATCTGCCCCTTGGGAGGTGATAACAAGCTAGATCTTCCTTTCTTTCTTTTTCCTTCCCCCTGGTTCAATGAAGACTCTTATTTTTTTTTTCTTAATTGAAGTATAGTTGATTTACAATGTTGCATTGGTTTCAGGTATACAGAAAAATGATTCAGTTATACATACATATGTATATGTATATATATGAATATATAACTGAATCATATATATATATAGACTAGGTTTTCCATCTGTGCCCTATCTTATAAGGACCAGTAAAATCCCAGGCTGCCTAAATCTTTTCATTCTTTGCAAAATTTCTTGCTCCCAGAAGTTAAGATTACTCAAGGAAACTGCTTCTTTACAGTCCCCTTTTTTAGTATTTACTTTCCTCATTCCAATCTACATGAAGCCCTAGTCCCTAGTCTTGGGCACTTTATAATATTTTTAAGGAATTTCTTATTAAAGCCAGAATAAAAGATGCCAGTCCTGGCTTGTCATCTTCCTCTAATCTTTGTTATCTGATAAATATTCCCTTTGCTGTCTTTGTATATGTGTGTCTTTCAGTCGTGTCCAACTCTTTGTGACTCCATCGACCATAGCCCACCAGGCTCCTCTGTCCATGGGATTCTCCAGGCAAGAATACTGGAGTGGGTTGCCATTCTCTTCTCCACTCTTTGTATGTGACCTCTCTGGTTTCACAAAGGCATGTCTCACAAGATTTACTGATAACAGATTGGAAATGTTATATTATTATGCTGGTTTTGCTACAATTTCTTTATACTCTTAACTGTTTCAGGACACAGGGAAGTAAATGTTTGTAAAGCCTGTTGGTGCAGAAATATCTTTAGAGCCAGTTGCCCATATCTAAGATCTTATAACATAATCATGGGCCTATGGAGGGTTTCCATTGAAGCACAAAGGATAAGAATATGACATTATTTGAGCATTACTTGTCATCATTATTATATCTACCATAAGTAAATTGTTGACTTCTGGTACATCCATGTTTTGAATATATAAGCTAAATCCCGCATAGATAAGTGAAAACCATGTGTGAAAATTAAGAAATACTTGTTTTCCTTATGTGAAGTCACATGTTATATCTGTTCATTCCTGGGATGTTGATCTCAATTACGTCCTGAGTGTTCCACATTTTTCTTTTTCTTTTCTATTCTTAATTTTTTTAAATTGAAGTATAGTTGATTTACAATGTTGTGGTTAATTTCTACTGTACTGCAAAGTGATTCATATATATATATATATGTACACACACACGTGTGTGTGGTGTGTGTGCTGTGCTTAGTCACTTAGTCATGTCCGACTCTTTGCGACCCCATGGACTGCAGCACACCAGGCTTCCCTGTCCATGGAGGTTCTCCAGGCAAGAATACTGGATTGGGTTGCCATGCCCTGCTGCAGGGGATCTTCCCAACCCAAGAATCATACTCAGCTCTCCTTGTTGCAGGCAGGTTCTTTACCATCTGAGCCACCAGGGAAGCCCATACATATATATATATATATGTGTGTGTGTGTGTGTGTGTGTGTGTCTTTAAATGTTATTTTCCATATGGTTTTATCATAGGATACTGAATATAGTTCTATGTGCTACTACAGTGCTATACACATTTTTTCAGATTAAACTTAATGGCAGTTGTCATTCACATTTCATACTTTGGAATTTGGCTTGCTGAAAAGTTGGTAGGTTTTCACCAGTGGCACTCAAATTGTGAGCCAGTTTTAAGCAGGTGAGCACTGTGTCATTTTTATAATCACTTAATTCAGATTCTTGGAGAAAGGCTGGCAGGATGGACTCATCCAGGAGAGTCTCCTTAGAGCAAGCCAAAGTATGGATACTCTGCTGGAAAGATACCTGGGTGGCCAAAAAAAGCCCTTAATATGTCAACATACTAAGATGAAATAGATCCAGGCTTTGTCTATAAAAACAAAGTTGTTGTTTAGTCATTAAGTTAGTCCAACTCTTTCTGACCCCATGGACTGTAAACCACCACATTCCTCTGTCCATGGAATTTCTCAGATGAGAATCCTGGAGAGGGTTGCCATTTCCTTCTCCAGAGGTCCTGACCTATGGGTCAAACCCACATCTCCCTCATTGGCAGATGAGTTCTCTACCACTCAGCCACCAGAGAAGCCCATAAAAACAATAAAATGAAATAAAATAAAATTCAATATTGAATTTGTTATAGTTGACAGAGAACCCATAGAGTCTAGGTAATGCTTCAGGTAGAAAAATAATCAGTTATTCCTTGAGAAATTCTTATGTTTTCAATGACAGGGTTTAGCAGAATCTCAAGTTAGTTCAGATTTTCATCTTTCAAATTCAATGCTAGATACCTGATACTGCAGCTAAATATTTACCTTAGAGACTACCATAGTATAATAACCACATAAGTAAAATACTATCTTAGCGCACCAGCAACATCTTGAGTCTCTTAGTACAGTTTCTCAAACTTGACTGTGCATATAGATCATTTGGGGGATCTTGCCAAAATGTAGTTGTAGGTATGGGGTGAAGCCCCCAACTGTTTTTTTCTTCAATAAGTTCCCTTTGATGTCCAAGCTCCTCATCCAACCAGTACACTCTGAGTAGCAAGATCTTACATGATCCAGCCTGGACATTGCTTTTCTATGCCAATTTAAAAATGCTATAGCAGCTTCTACCTAGTGACTAAAATACATGAAAGGCTTAGTAATCTTGAACTGTGGTATGCATGTACCACGTGCTATTTGGAATGCCACATACCTCACAGTACATGGTTTAAGAGAAGAAGACAGAACTGGGTTCAAAGATCAGTTAAGGCTACTGCCAAACTAGACACACTCCCAAACCTGTGTTGTTTCCATGTTCTTATCAGATAACTCCTATGTCACAAGGTAGGTGTAAGAATGTGATTGTGTATACAAAGTGTTTAGGACTGTGCCTGGTACCTAGTAAGTGCATTATAAATGGTAGCTATTATTATTATCATTATTATATATAATACTATCATTTTTACCTTAATGGATAGAACTCGTTAAGCGGACATTTGGATGTAAGAAGAAAAGTAATTTAGACAAATAAAGCAACTTTGTTACTGAAAGGTGTGGGATCTGGCTGCTTGCCACTCAAAAGGCAATAAACAGATCAGATCGGTGGAAAGGAAAGTTTGCTTTATTTCAGATGTGACAACTAAGGGGGAGGGCTGAAGTCTGTCCAAAGGCCGACTCCACTCTCTGACAAGCAGGAGGTGAGAGCTTTCATAGACTGAGGCAGGGGGCTCCATGCAGAAACATCACAGTCAGCTCTCATGGTCATTTTCAAATTGGTCATCAGTGGTTTTGTCTTCTTGTTTGTTCTCAATACAATCTTCACTTCCAGGGTCGGTTGGTTTCCATTTTTTTGAGGCCATTTCTCGGAACTGTGGGAGTTGTGTCACGGCTCCGTTCTGGTGATCATGTAGTTAACTTCCCCACCTGGTGAGGGTTTCAGTATCTATAAGACAACACTCAGGATATGGCTCAGAATATTCTCTATAGCCCTTCAGGAGGAACTAAAGGTCCTTGACTACACTTGATGAGTATATTATTATCATTTGGTTTCCTTTCACTGGTTTTGTTTGTTTGTTTGTGCATGTTCTCATTTCTCTGGTTAAACTTATTCTTTGACTCAACTTTTCCTCAGACAAAAAGCAGGCAAAGGACCTAGGGGAAGGACCATAGCTTCCTACTCTGTTCCAACTTTATAGGAAGGGTACAGGAATTTGGACTTTTCAGGAAAGAAGGTACAGGAGCTTGAAAATCATGTATTTTGCCTCTTCTCTCTACTTCTTTAAAGATATGGAGTCTCTGTTCTCTGTCTTTTTCCAGTCAACTGTTTGCTTTTCTTTCCCTCCCTCCTTCTTTTTCGTCCTTTCTTCTTCCTCTTCTCTCTTTCCCTCTCTCTGAAAATCAGTTTTCTCTTCCTACATGGATATGACTCAACATGACAATGCAAAGCCTACCACTATTTCCAACAATAAATTCCTGGGGAAAGATTCTGGACTGATACGGTCAAGCTCACTTTGGCCTGGAGGTGAATAGGATGAGCCAAACCATCAGAGCCTTCCTCCAATTCTGTGACATACTCAAAGAAAAAGACAAGGGTAGCTGACTTCTCTTAGGAGGAAGTGTGGGAGCAGGGAGTGAAATTGCTATCACCTCTGGTTTAGAAGGCAGTAAGACCATGGATGTGATTGCTGGATAGAAAAGGGAGAAGAGGAAAACAGGGGTTTCTGGAATGTGATTGTGACAGGCAAATTCCTAAGTTTCCAGGAGGCTAGAGGATTGTGCTTGGGGCCATTCGAAGCCTGACAGAGAAACCATGCTCCAAGATTCCTGAGATCTGGCCCTGTGCATTTACTGGGCAGGGAAGTGGGTGAGAGTTAGCAATGAGAGTACCCAAGTGGAGATATACAGAGCATATGGAAAAACTGAGCCGATGAATGAACTAAGAAGACAGAAGGCAGAAAACTCCTGTTGCCTTATCTCTTTTGTCTTTGCTAAGGATGTATAGAAGACAGGATGAAAAAAATAAAAATAAAAGGAAAATAGAATCTTTGTATTCCTGTCAGGAAAATGGAAGTCTTCTTCTGATCAAAGATAAGTTATGAAGTTCTGCTTCCATTTTGGAAACCAGCCCAAGGTATGGTAATTTCTTCAAGGGCTCTAATTATTAATTCAGTTGGGAGGAACCCAAGGGACCTATTTATAGTAATTTGAGCCTCTGGAAATAAGGAGTTTGATACAAGCCTCAGAGCAGCAGAGAAACTGAATTTGGTTTAGAGAGTGAATGCCTCAGAATAAAGTAGAAAGCAAGTCTGGAAAAACTTTGTGGCCATTGCATGAACCCATCATGGCCAAGAGCTCTGTTCATTCTCCCCGGGTATGAAATTTTTACTGTAGGATACCTTATAATTTATTTTAGCAAGAGATCATGAGAGATTAGATTAGATTTTATCTCCAATGAATGTGGCAGACTGGTAAGGGTTGGGTTTGAAAGTGTGTGTGTAAAGGACTGCTGTGGCAAGCTGAGCTGGACAAACAATCCATTACTTTTCATTTAGAGACAGACGAACCCTATTACTAGCATGGGGATCCTCAGGGATCTGCCAAAGATAGACTTTACAAAGTTATGAAATTACTGTTCAGTAAGTAAGGAAAAGTGGTTTGACACTGGAGGATAAGTTTGATGTCCTTAATTACAAAAA
Source organism: Giraffa tippelskirchi (assembly GCF_054371585.1). Lineage (NCBI taxonomy): Eukaryota > Metazoa > Chordata > Mammalia > Artiodactyla > Giraffidae > Giraffa > Giraffa tippelskirchi. The sequence continues at coordinate 122,797,988 of NC_137276.1, read as the reverse complement.
AAGGGGAGGGGAGGAAAGAAGATTCTTGGAAAGAAGATCAATTTTATAGTATTCACCCCAAAGCATGCTGTATTATATAATATAATATATTTTATATGCTATCTTACAATTAACAAAAGGGGAAATGAAAGACCTAAGCTAGGAACACCTGCTCAGAATAAATGCAAGGTAAAGATGTAGGGCTCTAAGAGAAGGAAAGGACATGGAACAAGCATTTCAACAGAAAAAAAAGGGGGAAAAAAGAGTTGTTATTCTGGCCTTGGAAAGAAAAAGGCAAAGGGAAAAAGATATAGCAGGTATGATGAGCAAGATCTAGGTCTGTAAGTCATCAGGTATATGAGGAAAGAGACAAACTCTCCTTACCTCTGAAAAGACCATTTTGGTTAGAAGTTCTTAGAGGTAATATATGAGGAGGAGAAGGGGACCCACTGCATTTTTCTCATGGATGGAAAGACTTAAGAAAATGAATAGAGCATCTGCCAATGTAAACATACAATACTAAATATATTAAGTATAAAAAGATTATATGAGAAAATTGGAATATGAAGAATATGGCATATAGTGATATATGAGGAAATGTTGGAAGAAATAAAGTATAAATCGGCAGGCAATGAGAAAAGGCAGGAAAAGAAGAAGAAGAAAAAGAAGGAGAAGGAGAAGAAGAAAGCGATGATAAAAGAAAGGTTAGCCATCAAGGAAACCTTTAAAGACTGACAAACTTCCTACAACTCTGGATAAAGCAGAACTTAAAGTTAACAATATGGAATAAGAGAAATGTCAGGCCTCAGAAGACTGATTATACAGCACTCTGAAATGAAAAGCATATATATGTCTCAACATGTAAACACACGTGTATGTGTGTGTATGTGTGTGTGTGTGTTAGAGAAAGGAGCAGGATCAAAGATGAAGGAATGAGCACTTTTGGCTCTTCAGCAAGGAAAGTTGAAGAAAGATTATTGATTGTCTTGTGGGTAATCTAAAATGTAATTGGAAAAAAAATGTAGCTAATGCCATGGTAACAGCAGTGAAGAAAGGAATAATTTAATTATTACCATAGTTCAACATTCCAGAAGGGAATGACCTGATGGCATTTTTAGAGAGGAAACTCTTTCTAGGTTAATGGCCTCAGCTGAATTCCTTTTGTAGACTGCTGACTGACTTGTCTCCTATATTGTTGGCTTATGGGAGCCTATTATGATAAGCATGATGAAATAAAGAGACTCCTCAATCATTTTTTAGGTGTACTTAATTTCTAATAAAAGTTATACAGTTATTTACCCAGGAACAGGATGGTTGTGGGAAGAAAAGTTACTGCAGATGTCACACACCACATATATGCATACCCAGAAAAAAATAAATGAAAAATTCTATACCCTGGGACAACCAATATTAACATTTACTCATCCAGAGATTCTTCCTTTCAAATAGAATCAAGTGAATATATATTTATATGTATATTTTAAATTAGAGTACTACATGGTTGTGTCCTGCCTTCTTGCAGGAGGCATAAGAGACATGGATTCAGTCCCTGTGTTGGGAAGATCCCCTGAAGGAGGGCATGGCAACCCAGTCCAGTATTTTTGCCTGGAAAATCCCATGGACAGAGGAGCCTGGTGGGCTGCGGTCCTTAGGGTCACAAAGAGTCAGACACAACTAAAGTGACTTAGCAGGCATGCATACATATCTTACCATTCATTTCCATTTTCTTAATGATGACAGGACACCAGTAGTAGCTGAAAGGATAAAGGAAAGAAAACTAGGTAAATAGTTCCCTGGAATTACTAAATAGGAAAGACTGACATAATAACAGAGAACTAAATACATAAAATCACAAAGATGCACTATAAAGAGACAAAGAGAACTAGGTTTCCTTAAGATATCAAGGTGCATAGTTAAGATTAGATCAAGACTTTGAATCAGGTAAGCCATAATTTTCTTTCTGGTAACAAAGGAAAAGCTTCTTACCTCTTAAGTTACTGCAAAAACTCTATATCCCAACATTCCCTGGTCAGAAGTTTTCAGATGGAAAAGAGTCAACATGGCAGATGACATGGATATGTAATATTTTAATGTGCTAAATAAAATGAAAAAAGTAAAACAGAAACACAAAAGAATTAGCATTTAAGGTGCAAAAGTGAAATGGATAGTCTGAATTCATTAAAAGGGCAAAGATGAAATGTTTAAGACAATGAAAAACATATGGAAGAGATATTTCAAAATACATCAGTAACCTATTCAATATGTTGCAGTAAGAGCCATTAAACCAAAAAGAAAAGCCCAAAAGTTGTATTTGTATGGAAAATATAAGGAAGATTCAAAGATAAACTAGAAGTTGGCAACAAGAAAGTGAACAGGATGAGACATTATAAAAAAACTGTTTTTGAAAATAGGATGATTCAGGATGTAGTGGTTACTCACAGCAATCACCAAGATAGTTATAAAAATAATAGCTGATAGTTAATGGGCACTTACTGTGGTAAGTCTAAGGACTTCACTTTTTTTTCTAACTTAATCTTTGGGAATAATAAGAAGATAGTGCTCTGCCAAAGAGTCAGGATTTTATAGAAATGGAAAAGAGACAAACAGAAAAGACAAGGGAAAATAAAGACACTGAGACATAGGAAAAGACCCTAAACTTAAAAAGGAACATACGGTTAGTTAAATACAAGGAAATGTCAAACCAAATCAATATCTACAAAATAGAAGCTGCTGTATTTGATGATAAATGTATAAAAAAATCTATTAAGAAGCTACAGGAAATAAAACTAGGCCAAAGCAGAGCTACCACACAGAACATTTTGTAACCCCCCCCCCAAACTCCTAATTAAGACCAATATAGGAAAACATGGCAATTCTCCAAAAGAAGCATGTAAGAATAAAGTACCTCCTAATAAGGGGACATGCTATAGGAAAAGATTTGGGAACCAGATGGCTGAGGTTATTAACTGGAGAAGTCAGATCAATGAGCTGGGAGAAGTGGGCAAGTTGGAAGCTTAGATACAAATTCACTGGGTATTTTTAGAAGGAAAAGAAAGAATCCAAAAGGCCTAATCATGGGGATAAACTCCTTCTGGGAGAGCAGAAATGCAAGAGTCTGTAAATGAGTGAAGGAGACAGGAAGATGTGCCAAATGGGAAAAACCACATCATAGGAAAGATGGGTAAACCACATCATAGAAAAGAGGAGGAAGAAAGAGTTGAAGGGAAAAGAAAATATAGGAAATTGATTTTCAAAGCCATGCAAATTGTTGGTTGGGGAAGAGTAATAAATGCATACATAAGTAGTATTTTTAAATGTTATCTGTAATAGTGAATGTATAAAGATAAAATATTACATATAGAAAATCAACATCAGAACTCAATACTATTTCATTTGCTAAATTCTGAAATATGAGGAAGTGGGATCCATTAGGCTCTAAGTATTGAAGATGCAAGGGTAATTCCAATGGCTTCCTTGTGATGGTATCAAACTAAGACTAGAATATTTGCAAATTGGTTCTCTCTGGCTATTCCTCTTGAGACATAAAGACACCTGAGATAGAACTGTTGCCTTTTTTTAATTGGCAATTTTTATTTCCTTCATATGTTTCAGTTTCTATATTGAATACGTACAATTTTATTATCAGAAAAAATACATTAAAATGTTTACACATTGAAGAATGGTAAAATTCTAAAGCTATTTGCAGCAGGTAGCACCTAGCTGAATATGTATTTCTCAAACCTTCAGGCAGGTGAAGGAGCTAGGTCAGAACACATTTTTTTTTGGTGAAATTTAAACAAAATCTGTACTTTAGTTAATAATACTGTATCACATTTTAATTTTCTCTCTTTTTTTATAACACAGTATTTCTTTATATTCTCCAAACTGGATTAGAAGTTTAAAGCCTCATCCAGATTTTTTTTAAAAATCACCAAAATAAGAAGCTTTCTAGACTTTTAGCATTAATATTTGATCTCAGAGTAAATGGAGCTATATAAAAGTTTTGAGTGAATATAAATTAGAAGTCTAGAATTCCATTCATATTGAGTCAAACAAATGAAAACAAAATGTCATGAATTTTTAGTTAAGCAAACATCCACAAATTTTCTAAAATACATATATTATATTTTGCATTATATATATGTATATATATACTTATATATATACACGCAAAAGCTTTTTTACTACACTTGATAAAGGCTTGAGAAAGAACAACAGAAGAGTGACGCAGAGAAATTGGAAAACATAAACTAAATGAAATGAGAGCACTGAATATGAAATAGAAAAAGTGGAACAAACTAGGTAAAAGATCAAGATCAGCATATAATTCAGTTGTTTTTAAATATGGATGCTCATTAGAATCACATCTGGAGCTCTGGAGAAAAAAACAATATCTAGGTATTTGTATTTTACACAAAATTCCAAGAAAATTCTAATGTGCATCTAGATTTTAAAAAGTGATTATGTACACCCATGGTGGATTCATATCAATGTATGGCAAAACAAATACAATATTGTAAAGTTAAAAAATAGGTAAACAAACTAATTTAAAAAAAAATTTTTTAAAGTGATTATAGGTTTTTCTAATAAATGGCAGTTTTAATGATATAGAATTCTATTGTTTTCTGTTGACTAATCATGACAAAATGATATTAAAAGAAATAATAATTACATAATCACAATAGTAAAGGAGGTTTATCAATTTTCACAATCAGTAGCCAGACAAAAAATAATGGAAACATGATTAACCTGACAATATAAAATAGTTACATACAATTTGGGGGGTTAAGTAGAGTGATGTGGTAAGTGGAAGTGCATATGTGAACATGTTTTCATCTACTCAGCCAGTCTGTATCTTTTTGTTAGTGTATTTAATCCATTTACATCTAAGGGAACTATTGATATGTATGCTCCTATTACCATTTTCTTAATTGTTTTGGGTTTATTTTGTGTAAGTCTTTCCTTCTCTTGTGTTTCCTGCCTACAGAGGTTCCTTTACCATTTGCTGTAAAGCTGGCTTGGTGGTACTGAATTCACTTAACTTTTGCTTGTCTTGAAAGCTTTTGATTTCTCCATCAAATCTGAACAAGAGTCTTGCCAGGCAAAGTATTCTTGGCTGTAGGTTCTTCCCTTTCATCAGTTTAAATCTATCTTGCCATTCCCTTATGGCTTGTAGAGTTTCTGTTGAGAAATCAGCAGATAATCTTATGAGATCCCCTTGTATGTTACTAATATTTGTCATTTTTCCCTTGCTGCTTTTAATATTTTATTTTTGCTTTTAATTTTTGTCAGTTTGGTTACCATGTGTCTCAGTATGTTCCTCCTTGGGTTTATCCTCCTTGACACTCTCTGTGCTTCTTGGACTTGGTTGACTATTTCCTTTCCCCCTGTTAGGGAAGTTTTCAGCTATTATCTATTCAAAGATTTTCTCAGGTCTTTCTCTCCCTCTTCTCCTTCTGGGACCCCTATAATGCAAATGTTGGTGTGTTTAATGTTGTCACAAAGGTCTATTAGACTGTCTTCATTTTTTTTCATTCTTTTTCCCATATTCTGTTCTGTTTCAGTGATTTCCACCATTCTGTCCTCCAGATCACTCATCCATTCTTCTGCATCAGTTATTCTGCTATTGATTCCTTGTGGTGTATTTTTCATCTCTGTTTATTTGTTCTTTAGTTCTTCTAGGTATTTGGCAAACATTTCCTTCATCTTCCCCATTCTTTTTCAAAGATCCTGCATCATCTTCATTATTCTGAATTCTTTTTCTGGAAGGTTGTCTATCTCCTTCATTGAAAGCAACTTGAAAACAACTTTATTCAGTTGTTTTTCTGAAGTTTTAGCTTGTCCCATCATCTGGGACATAATATCTGCCTTTTCATTTTGATTAACTTTCTGTGATGTGGTTTTCGTTTTGGCTGCTGTGAGCCTGTGGGCTTCCCAGGTGGCACTAGTGGTAAAGAATCTGCCTGCCAATGCAGGTAGACATGAGAGTCCTGGGTTTGATCCTTGGGTCCAGAAGATCTCCTGGAGGAGGATATGGCAACCTATTCCAGTATTCTGCCTGAAGAATCCCATGGACAGAGGAGCCTAACAGGCTATGGTCCATAGGAATGCAAAGAGTCATACATAAGTGAATCAGTTTAACATGCACAGTCACAAGCTGTGGGATTGTAATTCTTCTTGCTTCTCTGTCTGCCCTCTGGTGGATGAGGTTAAGAGGCTTGTGTAAGATTCCTGATGGGAAGGACTGGTGGTGGGAATATTGGGTCCTGTTCTGGTGGGCAGGGCTGTGCTCAGTAAAACTTTAATCCAATTGTCTGCTGATGAGTGATGCTGCACTCCCTCCCTGTTAGTTGTTTGGCATGAGACAGCCCAGCCCTGGAGTCTGCAGGCTCTATGGTAGGGTTAACGGTGACCTCCCTTAGGGCTCACACAAAGGGGCACCTCCCAGGACTGATGCTGCCAGGGCCCCGTCTCCATGGTGAACGACTGCCAACACATGCCTCCACAGGAGACTCTCCAACACTAGCAGATCATTCTGGTTCAGTCTCCTGTGGGGTCACTGCTCCATCCCCCTGAGTCCTGGTGTATGCAAGATTTTGTTTTTGCCCTCCAAGAGTTGAGTCCCTCAGTCCCATGGAAATCCTGTAATCAAATCCTGCTGACCTTCAAAGTCAGTTTCCCTGGGAATTCCTAGTCCTTTTGCTAGGTCCCCAGGCTGGAAAGCCTAACATGGGGCTCAGAACCTCCACAAAAGTGGACAAACTTCTTAGGTATTATAGTTCTTCAGTTTGTGGGTCACCCACCCAGCATGTATGGGATTTGATTTCATCATGATTGCATCCTTCCTACCATTTTTTTCGGCTTCTCTTTTGTCTTTGGACATGTGTTATTTTTCTGGTGGATTCCAGCATCCCCCTGTTGGTGACTGTTCAACAGCTAGTTGCAATTTCTGTGCTCTAGTAGGAGGAGATGAGCGCATGTCCTTCTACTCTGCCATCTTGAGAATACATTGGCTACCTTGAGACTACCTTTGTAGTTAGGATAAGCAACTCAGTACTCTAAACGTGATGTTTGCTTTTTCTCAATAATGAAATTGTTACATTATGTATTTTTATGCTTTTCAACAAAGGCATTGGGGCTTTGAAAATGATTGAAGCTTCCCGTTTATCCTCAGAGCAGAGAATGTGCCAGTACTTATCTAGTAATTCTCTGTTCTTTCTCAGTAAAATCAGCAATTTGTCTAAAATCAGCAATTTGAACTTCCAATGTAACTCTTGCATCTCTTTTCCTGTGAATTTTAAACAGTTGAGACAAGCAACAAGATGAGTTACATTTTTTATGTAAATTTGGATGACTTTCAGGATGGATAAAAATGAAAATTACCTAGAACTCAAAACCCTTGGTACACAAATATCACCTAAGTAAGTGAAAAGTAGAAGCAATATTAGATTTTAACCTCAGCTCTCCCACTGCCTGACAATGGGCACTTAATCTTCCCGTGTCACTGAGGAGTATTCATTTCTAGGTCTAACCACCTCTTGGAATATTATGAGAATTAGATAATGAACTCGCACTTTGTGCTATTGGGAAAAACCAGTGCTATGTAAATTTTTTAAATGGTTGTTTAAAATCTTGTTCTTTGCAAAAAAATTTTTAGCTATTTGATATTCTATATTTAGTCAAATATGTATTCATTATAGAGCAGCTATTATGAAAGCATGCCCTAAGTACTGCTTTTAACTATTAATATTTACCACATTAATAATAACATGGAATCTTAATTATTATTCTATTACAGGCTAATTCTTTTGAAACACAATAAGAAAATAAATAATATGAACCTGTATACAGCAAAAATATTTTTCATTCTATTTATTTTTCGTAAAAAAGAACTTTATGTTTTTTGGGCTAAAAGAACTTATATTTTCTCCCAATTTCAGTAAGTTGGGATTTTGATAGACTCTATAACAGCCCCAAGTCTTCCTTTCCAAGCTCAGTCCTTAAGTCAAGGCACTCTATTCTAGTCAAGACTTCTATTCCTCATTTATTCACTCTATCATTCTATTCATCATTTATTCTATGATAATTATGTTCTATTCACTCTGTTCACCTGATAATTCAGGTCATTTATTTTTTTAATTGTCCTCCATGCCTTTTCCATTTTTTGATCATTTAATAACCTTGAAGAACTGAGTCAACGAAAAACTGTATATATCCAAATACATATGTTTATATAAGTGTATATGTATGTTTATATGTGATATTTTATATTCAAACCTAATAATAAAATGCTTATCTGTATACATTTTAAACTTCCCTACAGTATTCAAAGATTTTGTTTTCATGAGACTATTTCCAATGTTCAAACTTCCCTCCCACTTTGTTGTTTTGTCTGATGAGATGCACCCTGCTTTACAGTCTGCACCCTGGGGGGACCTGGGGGAATGAGGAAGAAGAGGAGAAAATGATAGATTCAATATCCACAAGCTAAACAATAACTTGGAAGAAAAGTTATGACCAAACTAGACAGCATAGTAAAAAACAGAGACATTACCTTGCCAACAAAGGTCCGTCTAGTCAAGGCTATGGTTTTTCCAGTAGTCACAAATGGATGTGAGAGTTGGACTATAAAGAAAGCTGCACACCAAAGAATTGATGCTTCTGAACTGTGGTGTTGGAGAAGACTCTTGAGATTCCCTTAGACTGCAAGGAGATCCAACCAGTCCATCCTAAAGGATATCAGTCCTGGGTGTTCATTGGCAGGACTGATGTTGAAGCTGAAACTCCAATACTTTGGCCACCTGATGTGAAGAGCTGACTCATCGGAAAAGACCCTGAGCTGGGAAATATTGAAGGCAGGAGGAGAAGGGGACGACAGAGGATGAGATGGTTGGATGGCATCACCAACTCAGTGGACATGAGTTTGGGTAAACTCTGGGAGCTGGTGATGGACAGGGAGGCCTGGCATGCTGTAGTCCACGGGGTCGCAAAGAGTCAGACATGACTGAGCGACTGAGCTGAAATGAAACAACTCTCAAATTCCTCTTTCCCAGCATCCTGAGTGATAATCTGTTTCTGATGAAGGAATTACTGTCTTTGCAGTGATCCTTCTACTTTCTTTGCAATTCCTGGAGTCTTTCAAGTTCGATTTATCTGTTGAAGCCAATTTTTAAAAAGTCGTCAATGAGAAAACATCTCACTGTAGGTAATATCTTCATTTTGTTTTATTTAAATTATTAATTTATTCAAACTATATTATAAAATATTGGTTATGTGTAAGAAATTAAATAGCTTATATATTTTAAACATTCATTAATATACATTTAATGTATTTTTATTAAAATGATAATGTACATTTTTACTTAAAAATTAAAATCATGAACTTAAATAGCTGTATAATGATTATAGAGAGAATCAAGAGTAATAGAATATTCAGAACAGTGTTATAAAAAATTTGCAACAGTTAACCTTAAAATTGGAGAAGGCAATGGCACCCCACTCCAGTACTCTTGCCTGGAAAATCCCATGGACAGAGGAGCCTGGTAGGCTACAGTCCATGGGGTCGCTAAGAGTCGGACATGACTGAGCGACTTCACTTCCGCTTTTCCCTTTTCATGCACTCGAGAAGGAAATGGCAACTCACTCCAGTATTCTTGCCTGGAGAATCCCAGGGACGGCGCAGCCTGGTAGGCTGCCGTCTATGGGGTCGCACAGAGTCGGACATGACTGAAGCGACTTAGCAGCAGCAGCAGCAGCAACCTTAAAATTAATTTTTAAATATTGCAGATACTTCCTTTCCTTTGTCATACACTGCTAAATTAGTTACGAAAGATGAAAAATGATTACCCCACAAAAGATTTCAAAAAAAGAAGGCTAAAACATTGAGATGAGAGATTTAAACACATTTTTGGTAATGGTGTTAATTGATATAACAGAGAAAAGAAAGCTGTATCTTGACATGGCGAACTTCTGGAGGAAAAATATGAATTTATCACTTCAAGGTCCACTATTTAGAAATGCTGGGTGTTCATTGGAAGGACTGATGTTGAAGCTGAAACTCCAATACTTTGGCCACCTCATGCGAAGAGTTGACTCATTGGAAAAGACCCTAATGCTGGGAAGGATTGGGGGTGGGAGGAGAAGGGGACGACAGAGGATGAGATGGCTGGAAGGCATCACCGACTCGATGGACATGAGTTTGGGTAAACTCCGGGAGTTGGTGATGGACAGAGAGGCCTGGCGTGCTGCAATTCATGGGGTCACAAAGAGTCAGACACGACTGAGCGACTGAACTGAACTGAAGTACTAAAAGAGAGCGTAAGAACAAAGAAATTGGTTGAAAACCTGGACAAAATGGAGGAGGGAAATGCAGGCTGAGGACTCACTGAAAACTCACACTGAGTTTTCTCACTTCTTCTGTACAGTGAGGTACCTAACTCTTCCACTAATTCCTTCTCTCCTCACCAACCACCAGTTCTGAACTTGAACCAGGATATGAGCTCAGAAAACTGTGGTGACATCAGGTCTAAAACCACGAAGATTAGTTAAGAAACTATACGATGAACCAATGGGACTTTGACCTCTTTGCAAGCACACCAGCAGGCAGCTTATGTGTGCCATTTATCCTTTCTCTCACCACCCCTCCCCTCGTGCCTGGCACTGCAAGCACACAATACACTAATTCTTAGAGTGTCCAAAGGCCTTTCCTTTAATCCCACTCATCATCCAAAAGAAAAGTTTCTGAATATAGACATTTCTTAATTTCAAACCTAGATAGGCAAAACACTCCAATCCCTTTAAGACAGCCTTTAGTTTGAAATAAATGAATCAAAACAAATGAACAAAGAATTTCTACAAAAAGAAGGACAAAGACAGTGAAGAAATAAAAAGTTGTGAAAGAAAACCCTCAAATTGTAACATCTGCAGTGAGTAAAGAGAAAATATTTTACCCATAAAAAAGGACATAATACCACAAAAGAATGATATAACAATAAAGTACATTTAAAATACTTCATGTCAGTGTATGGCAAAACAAATACAATATTGTAAAGTTAAAAAATAAAAAATAAACTAATTTAAAAAATAATAATAATAAAATACAATACTTCATAGTAATTTAGCAGTAATAGTCTACAGAAAAATTTCTAATAGGGATTTTGGAAGCCAATATGCAAAGTGTAAACATTGAAAAATCAGTATTGTAGACATTACTGAATATTGAGACAAATGCCCAAAGAAAGAACTTAAAAAGTTGAAACTATCTGTTTATAGAAAGATTTAAAGTTTGATAGAAGACCTACTGTACAGCACTCAATACTCTGTAATAACCTATATCGGAAAAGACGCTGAAAAAAGAATAGATGTATGAGTATGCATAACTAAATTACTTTGCTGTACACCTGAAACTAACACAACCATGTAAATTAACTATGCTAAGTCGCTTCAGTCATGTCCAACTCTTTGCAACCTTATGGACTGCCACCAGGCTCCTCTGTCCATGTAGATTCTCCAGACAAGAATACTGGATTGTGTTGCCATGCCCCATTCCAGGGACTCTTCCCAACCCAGGGATCGAACCCATGTCTCTTATGTCTCCTGCAGAGGCACGTGGGTCTTTTTACAATTAGCGCCTCCTGGGAAGCCCCAAATTAACTATACTCCCATATAAAAGAAACAAGAAAAGAAAGCTTGATGAAGCTTGCTATGCATCCTTAGCACTGTGTTTGTTTTACCTGCTTACATGAATGACTGATAAATAATGAAAAAGAAACAAACAAGCAAAAAACCAAATATAGTCAAAAGGAATAGTACAGACTACATTTTTTAAATTAAAGCCTTTGGTGATTTTGTCAAAAGCAAAACTAGCACATTGTGTGGAACAAGTAATTTTATTTCTGATGATTCAATACTCAATAGCAATTCAGGGTCAATCATTATGGATGTCAACTTGGTTATATAAGTAGAAACTGTAGAAGAGACTGTAATAGATATGTATCTAATCTAAAACGCAAGTAAGAAACAAAACTAGGACATTTTTCTTTTGGTAAGGGATTTACCTATTTTTATTTTCTCAGATTGGCAAAAAACAAATTAGTAAAATTAGATTTTGAATTAATTTAGCTATAGAAAATCTAAATTAAAAGTCTCATTTTGATATTTTTTAAAGTGAAAGTGAAAGTCGCTCAGTTGTGTCTGACTCTTTGCAACCCCATGGACTATACAGTCCATGGAATTCTCCAGGCCAGACTACTGGAACGGGTAGCCTTTTGCTTCTCCAGGGGATCTTCCCAACTAAGGGATCGAACTCAGGTCTCCCACATTGCAGGCAGATTCTTTACCAGCTAAGCCACAAGGGAAGCCCACTATTTCCTAAGGAAGGAGTCAATTTCATTATTATGAAGCATTTTAGTTTTACTGATTCTTTGTCAGTTGTGCATAAAGTGTTTTTACGATTATGTCTAACTACAAAATGTATATGATTCATATATGGTTAACTACTATTTTAATCACAATACAATGTTGATTTTACTCTTCTATTTTAAACACAAAGAATTTTGTACTTTGTTGTATTTGGATCAAATGAGGATTAAGTGTTATAAATCATCTTTATGAATATTTCTTTGGTGGTTTAGAGATTAACCATTTATGATTTGAAAACTGTATTCATAATAGAAACTTTCATCAGAGCAAAACAGAATACCGAAATTGCATTTGTAAATTCCAAGTAAAAGAGTTCTAAATCACAAAATGTAAAGGATGTTTCTAGGAACTGGCAAGTTAATATTCTCCAGAAGCAAACTGGGAATGAAGTTGATAAATTATACCTCTGGTATTTGATAATCCAGTGGTCACTTTAAAGTAGATATCGAAAACAATATATTATCTGTCTATATTTAATGAAAGCATCATGATTTTCTTTTATCAGCTAATGAAAGAGAGCAAGTTACTTCAGCAAAACAAAGTTTTATTTTTTAAGAATATTAAAAAGATCTAAGTTGATAGGTAATTCCTAGCTACTTTGAGTCCCATCTTACCTGCCAGAGTGATTGTGCTACAGTAAAAATATATATACTCTCTTACCTTTACAAAAGAAATGGAGTCAATATCATATTACCAACCACCCTTTAGTGTGAACTGTTGATTTGCCATGAATCTGCACTCCCCAACCTCCTCCTTTCTTTCATAAAACAGATCCAAGTAGTCACCAGTCATTAATTGTCCATCTAGATGGTATTTGATCAATACTCAGTTATACTTTGACAGAAAAAAAAATCTTCCCACTTTTTACTAACAAAAATGACCTCAACAAATAGAAGGTTTAGAACAAAAAATTTTGCACTTTTTTAAGGATGAGTAGTTGTTGGCACTTACTAATACTAGCTATCATATATGTTCTGCAAAGCAGATAGAAATGTGAAAATCAAAAGCTCTGAGAAAGTTAAAAGATGTCCATGAGTGACAGTATTATATAATATACATATTTTCAAGCAAACTTTTAAGAAAAATATATTGATATTTGTACATTTCTATCACTCCATTTTTATTATTCCTACTTAGAATAATCATGTCTTGGAGATAATAAAGAAATAACCCTAGCAAGATAGTATCCTACAAAAACTGCAGGTACAGTGTGCAAATTGTTTTTCCTGTCTCTTTGCTAATGTGGAACATATCCAATTCTTCATGATCAAGTAATTTACTTCACCATACATTCAGAAAACTAAGATCATGGCATCCGGTCCATGGCATCACTTCATAGCAAATAGATGGGGAAACAGTGTCTGACTTTATTTTGGGGGGCTCCAAAATCACTGCAGATGGTGATTGCAACCATGAAATTAAAAGACGCTTACTCCTTGGAAGGAAAGTTATGACCAACCTAGACAGCATATTAAAAAGCAGAGACATTACTTTGCCAACAAAGGTCCATCTAGTCAAGGCTATGGTTTTTCTAGTAGTCATGTATGGATGTGAGAGTTGGACTATAAGGAAAGCTGAGTGCCGAAGAATTGATGCATTTGAACTGTGGTGTTGGAGAAGACTCTTGAGAGTCCCTTAGACTGCAAGGAGATCCAACCAGTTCATCCTAAAGGGGATCAGTCCTGGGTGTTCATTGGCAGGACTGATGTTGAAGCTGAAACTCCAATACTTTGGCCACCTGATGTGAAGAGCTGGCTAATTGGAAAAGACCCTGTTGCTGGGAAAGATTGAGGGCAGTAGGAGAAGGGGACGACAGAGGATCAGGTGGTTGGGTGGCATCACCGACTCAATGGACATGAGTTTGGGTAAACTCTAGGAGTTGGTGATGGACAGGGAGGCCTGGCGTGCTGTGGTTCATGGGGTTGCAAAGGGTCAGACATGACTGAGCGACTGAACTGAACTGAACTGAGGAATGAAATAGACTCCAAAGCCTACATCAAGAAATGAACTTTTAATTTTTTAAGGCTATAGTCACTCTACGTGGAAGAAAAATGCTCTAGGCTGGTGGTTACTTGAAGGAAAACAAAAAACAATCTTTATTTACTCTGGGATTAAATAAAACAAGCATTACCAAAAGAAATTCCTAAACAGGTATTTAATATCAGAAAAAATTCAAGGCTAGTTAAAGCAGTATTTTATTCATAAAAACAGGTCATTTGGGACTGAATAATGTGTCTGGATACTTTAGGTATGAGAAATATGAGAGACACATAGTAGAAACTGGCAAAAGGAATCCTAACTAAATAGGGCTGAAATTCTTCCAAATGAATTAATTCCCTTCCTTAGGCTTTGTCTTCCCAATCTCTCCCTAAGGAATATTTGGCCAAGTCTAATATTTTATTAGTTATAATCTTAAGTCGATACAGTGTGCTTTTTGATGTCACCTCTAATTATATTTACATACTGGAATACACATGTTACCAGTTATAAAGTTGTACTGACCTTTGTCATTAAAAAAAAAAAAAACCTAAAAACTCAAAGCTGAAAAATGTGTTCAAAGGACTTTTACTTGCAATTGGCAGAAAATCCAGCCCAAACTGACTTTATAAAAGGAGCTTATTCACTCACTAAACTGAGATATACAGGGGATGGCTGGCTTTCTCTCTGTCTCTCTCTTCTCCTTTGCTTCCTCTCTTCTTTCCTGTTTTCTCTCTTTTGCTCTCTCCACTGTTGCATCTCTTCCTGGTCTCCATCTGCCCTCATATTTATGCAGGTTTCCCATCACAAACAGGAGATGGCTTCAGCATTCCCAGATCTCACATCTTCTGAGATTCAGTCTAGCAGGAGGCAGAATTCTCCAGTCTCTTTCCAGCATTCCTGGTGAGTGATTGCTATCACTTCTGATAGGGTAATGTAAACCATTACTGAACTCTCCATGCTTAAGACAAGGGGTATGAGGCATATGGATTTGCTTATAACTGAGTGACTCTACATTTCATTTCACTCCTTAACCCCATCTGTATTAGTTTCCTATGGCCGCTCTATAAAAAATTACCACCAACTTTGTTGGATTAATAGAACATGTTTATTCTCTTGCAGTTCTGAAGGTCATAAAGCCAATGTTGATTTTGCTGGGCCAAAGTCATGCTCCCTCAGGAAACTCTAGGGAAGAATCCATTTGTGAGCCTTTTCCAGCTTCTGGAGCTGCACTCCTTGGCTCTTGGCCCCATCCTCTATCTTCAAGGCCTGCAGCCTAACATTATGCTATAGTGGTCATACTGCCTTCTTCTTCTGTAATCAAATCTCTTCTTGCCTCCCTCTCGTAATGACATTTGTTGTTACATTTAAGGCCCATCCAGATAATGCAGGATAATTGCTCAATCTCAGGATCCTTAATAATCATGTCTACAAAATCACTTTTGCCACATAAAATAGCATTTACATATTCTAGGAATTGAGACCTGGATATCTCTGGGAGCCATTATTCAACCTACCACACACAATAGTAGCATAAAAATGGAGAGAAGGGGAGAGAGAAACCCAACAAATGTTAGGAAGAAAAGTAACAAGTATCTAACACTGATGTGTTTTAAAAGCTGGTTTTATTTTGTTCCTTTGTCTTTTGTAATTATATTACCAAAGCAAGGGTCCTCTCTGTGCTCCTTATTTTAATTTAACATCAATGGCCAAATTATCAAGTGCATAGGTATATTTCCACTTATATTTAGTGGATATTGGGAAGCTAGAGATCCAGTTGTGACCTGAACTTCGATTTGTTGTTGTTCAGTTGCTAAGTCGTGTCCGATTCTGTGACCCCATGACCTGCAGCATGCCAGGAAATTGTCTATTCTAGGATAGTTTGGGCATCAGAAGTTTCTGCTCCTGCTTAGCCACTTTAGTCGTGTCCGACTCTGTGCGACCCTATGGACTGTAGCCCACCAGGCTTCTCTGTCCAATTAATTCTCCAGGCAAGAATACTGGAGTGGATTGGCATGGCCCTCCTCCAGGGATCATCCTAATCCAGAGATCAAACTCAGGTCTCCTGCACTGCAGATAGATTCTTTACCACTGAGCCACCAAAGAAGCCCTGTAGTATCAATTTCTTTCGTTGGCTCAAAAATGGAACTGTGCTTTGTTCACCTCAAGTAAGTGAATCAGTTAAGATTTTTAGTCAAGTACAATAAGATATTATAGCTATAAAACAGGTCAGTTGATGATGAATGTGTTTTCTATTTTGAAACATACATAAAAAACTAGGTTAGCATCAATTACAGCTGATATTAATATCAGCTGTAATATATAAATGTAATTAATATATGTTATTAGAGATATTTTGTAAAATATCTTATGTTTGAACCTCCATATGTACAAAAAAAAAAAAACACCTCTTCTTAAATTGGTTGTTCAGTGTACCTTCTTTTGTGTGTTACTGGATTAAAAGCTTGCTTCTTCATTCCCTCAATGCAATCAAATTATTGCCTCCTCTCTTAGTTTTCAGACTGTCATAGGAAGATGGAACCTGTTTGTTTGGCTTGGAATTAAAACTTCCTATCCTTAAATTTCCATGATCTTTGATTGATCTGCTTGAACAGAAGAATTAAAAAAAATTATGAGGGTCAGAACTATGTTGTGAATGAGAATCAGAAGATTTTGGTTTAAATCTTTATTTTGGCTAGTTACTAGTTATCAGATGTGAGACCTTGACAGAATTAGTGCACCTCTCTGATCTTCTGATTTTTTTTAATCTATAAAATGGGAGATGATAGTTATTATCTATGGTTACTTTCTGCCTCAAATGTGTAAAGCATAGTCTGTAGCACCTAATTTGGGGATATTTTTTTTTATCATTGTATTCATTCTATCACTTAGATATTGCTTAATTTATACTTCTTTTCAAGTGTTTTGAAGGAACTGACACATCAATTAACAACAGTTTAGTGAATAATTACTCTAAGTGCTGTCCTTGGGGAGCTTTCAATCCTGCTATGTACAGTTTTTAGTAGAAGCCATTAAAACTGTTTAATATCACCTAACAGAATATATATAAATATGTCTGACATAATTTAGCCACTATTTTAAATAATTCAACATATTTTAAAAAACATTAGATGATAATTATCAGCAACTGCAAACAACCTTGACTTTTGGACATAACTCAAGAAGATTTTAAGTGTAAAGTGAAAAACCAGATAATAATGCCTGTCTCACTGAGTGTCCTGGCAGATGAATTCAGCAATCTAGGCCAGATGCTAAAACTGGTAACACTTTGAAGAATTCTTCATCCCTGTGATTCGTGTATTTGCAGATATCTTTCAGCCTCAAGTTTATCTTGAGGCATTATAAAATTATATGAAAATAGCTATATGAAGAGAAGCTTTAAAGAGAAACAGCTTGATTGTTTTTGTTTATTTAAGGTTTCACACATAAGTCAAAGAACACAGTATTTGTCTTTCTCTGTGTGACTTATTTCATCAAGCACAATACCTTCTAGGTCCATCCATGTTGTTGCAAATGGCAAGATTTCGTTCTTTTTTATGGCTGAAGCAAGGTCTAATGCTGTAAAGAGCAATGTTGCATAGGAACGTGGAATGTTAGATCCATGAATCAAGGCAAATTGGAAGGGGTCAAATAGGAGATGGCAAGAGAGAACGTTGACATTCTAGGAATCAACAAACTAAGATGGACTGGAATGGGTGAATTTAACTCAGATGACCATTCTATCTACTACTGTGGGCAGGAATCCCTTAGAAGAAATGGAGTAGCCATCAACGGTCAACAAAAGAGTCTGAAATGCAGTACTTGGATGCAATCTCAAAAACGACAGAATGATCTCTGTTCATTTCCAAGGCAAACCATTCAATATCATGGTAATCCAAGACTATGCCCCAACCAGCAATGCTGAAGAAGCTGAAGTTGAACAGTTCTATGAAGACCTACAAGACCTTTTAGAACTAACACCCAAAAAAGATGTCCTTTTCATTATAGGGGACTGGAATGCAAAAGTAGGAAGTCAAGAAACACCTGGAGTAACAGGCAAATTTGGCCTTAGAGTACAAAATGAAGCAGGGCAATGGCTAATAGAGTTTTGCCAAGAGAACGCACTGGTCATAGCAAACACCGTCCCCCAACAACACAAGAGAACTCTACAGATGGACATCACCAGATGGTTGACACCAAAATCAGGTTGAATATATTCTTTGCAGCCAAAGATTTAGAAGCTCTATACAGTCAGCAAAAACAAGACTGGGAGCTGACTGTGGCTCAGATCATGAACTCCTTATTGCTAAATTCAGACTTAAATTGAAGAAAGTAGGGAAAACCACTAGACCATTGAGGTATGACCTAAATCAAATCCCTTATGATTATACAGTGGAAGTGACAAAAAGATTTAAGGGGCTAGATCTGATAGACAGAGTGCCTGATGAACTATGGACGGAGGTTCATGACATTGTACAGGAGACAGGGATCAAGATGATCCCCTTGGAAAAGAAATGCTAAAAAGCAAAATGGCTGTCTGAGGAGGGCTTACAAATAACTATGAAAAGAAGAGAAGTGAAAAGCAAAGGAGAAAAGGAAAGATATTCCCATCTGAATGCAGAGTTCCAAAGAATAGCAAGGAGAGATAAGAAACCCTTTCTCAGTGATCAATGCAAAGAAATAGAGGAAAACAACAGAATGGGAAAGCCTAGAGACCTCTTCAAGAAAATTAGAGATACCAAGGGAACATTTCAAGCAAAGATGGGCTCGATAAAGGACAGAGATGGTATGGACCTAAAAGAAGCAGATGATATTAAGAAGAGGTGGCAAGAATACACAGAAGAACTGTACAAAAAAGATCTTCCTGACCCAGATCACACAATGGTATGATCACTCACCTAGAGCCAGACATCCTGGAATGTGAAGTCAAGTGGGCCTAAGAAAGCATCACTACGAATAAAGCTAGTGGAAGTGATGTAATTCCAGTTGAGCTATTTCAAATCCTGAAAGATGATGCTGTGAAAGTGCTGCACTCAATATGCCAGCAAATCTGGAAAACGCAACAGTGGCCACAGGACTGCAAAAGGTCAGTTTTCATTCCAATCCCAAAGAAAGGTAATGCCAAGAATGCTCAAACTACCGCGCAATTGCACTCATCTCACACACTAGTAAAGTAATGCTCAAAATTCTCCAAGCCAGGCCTCAGCAATAGGTGAACTGTGAAATTCCAGATGTTCAAGCTGGTTTTAGAAAAGGCAGAGGAACCAGAGATCAAATTGCCAACATCCGATGGATCATCAAAAAAGCAAGAGAGTTCCAGAAAAATGCCTATTTCTGCTTTATTGACTATGCCAAAGCCTTTGTGTGGATCACAATAAACTGTGGAACATTCTTCAAGAGATGGGAATACCAGACCACCTGACCTGCCTCTTGAGAAACCTGTATGAAGGTCAGGAAGCAGCAGTTAGAACTGGACATGGAACAACAGACTGGTTCCAAATAGGAAAAGGAGTATATCAAGGCTGTATATTGTCATCGTGCTTATTTAACTTCTATGGAGAGTACATCATGAGAAACGCAGGGCTGGAAGAAGCACAAGCTGGAATCAAGATTGCCAGGAGAAATATCAATAACCTCAGATATGCAGATGACACCACCCTTATGGCAGAAAGTGAAGAGGAACTGAAGAGCCTCTTGATGAAAGTGAAAGAGGAGAGTGAAAGTCTTAGCCTAAGGCTCGATATTCAGAAAACTAAGATCATGGGATCCCGTCCCATCACTTCATGATAGATAGATGGGGAAACAGTGGAAACAGTGTCAGACTTTATTTTTTGGGGCTCAAAAATCACTGCAGATGGTGACTACAGCCATGAAATTAAAAGACACTTCCTCCTTGGAAGGAAAGTTATGACCAACCTAGACAGCATATTAAAAAGCAAAGACATTATTTTGGCAACAAAGGTCATTCTCGTCAAGGCTATGGTTTTTCCAGTAGCCATGTATGGATGTGAGAGTTGGACTATAAAGAAAGCTGAGGGCCGAAGAATTGATGCTTTTGCCCTGTGGTGTTGGAGAAGCCTCTTGAGAGTCCCTTGGACTGCAAGAAGATCCAACCAGTTCATCCTAAAGGAGATCAGTCCTGGGTGTTCATTGGAAGGACTGATGTTGAAGCTGAAACTCCAATACTTTGGCCACCTGATGCGAAGAGCTGACTCATTAGAAAATACCCTGATGCTGGGAAAGATTGAGGGCAGGAGGAGAAGGGGATGAAAGAAGGTGAGACGGCTGGATGGCATCTTCGACTGGATGGACATGGATTTTGGTGAACTCAGGGAGTTGATGATGGACAGGGAAGCCTGGCGTGCTGCGGTTCATGGGGTCGCAAAGAGTCAGACACGACTGAGCGACTGAAGTGAACTGTACTGATTATAATAACTTTGTATGGTGCATAATCTATAAAAATATCAAATTACTATGTTGTATACCTGAAACTAATGCAACATTGTAAGTCAACTATACTTCACTAAAAAATAAAGAAACAAAAACATTAAACTGTGGCTCTGTGGTCATATTAGCAATAACATGAATCTGATTACGTTAGGTTGGCATGTACTACCAATTACATAAGGCTTCCCAGTTAGCTCAGTGGGTAAACATACTGCCTGCAATACAGGAGACACACTGAGATGAGGGCTCGATCCCTGAGTCTGGAAGACCCTTGGAGGAGTGCATGGCAACTCAATCCAGTATTCTTGTCTGGAGAATCTCATGGACAGAGGAGACTGGTGGGATACAGTCCATAGGGCAGCAAAGAGTCGGATTCAACTGAAGCAGCTGAGCACACACTGAGCTAAATGTATTGTGTCTAAAAAATTCGCTCTAAAATACAAATTCCCGTTTATATTTTTCCCTTCTCTTCTCAACTTTGAAGTTATACATTAAAAAATGAAAATGTGAAAGTCCAAATAGTGGTATCAAAACCATTCTAATAATCAAATATATATAGAAAAGATTTTCTTTCTCTGACATTAACATTTACAGAAAGAATGAAACTTTAGAGGCGTAAAAGAAAAATAATCTATATAGTTAGTTAGTCAATTTTTACCCAAAAGATTGTGAGGAGGCCAATTATGGTTAACAACCCTAAAATATACTAATGTTTCCTTATTTTTGGAACCTCAGACTTCCAATGAAGTAATACGGCATTCAGAGATCCATCTATTATACTCTCAACTAGTGCTTCTCCTAGTACTTCATAAGGTGCATTAAGCCTTTAATGAATAAAGATGTGACTTTCTAAAATAACTAATACCTTCAATTTAAAAATGAAAACAACTGGCTGGCATTGCTCCATGAAGAGTACCATGTTTCAGAATCATAGAAAGAAAGAGAAGCTCAAATTAAGTTATTAGTTCCTGGTGAAAATTTAATGAAGTTGACATAGGTAACACTTTTTTTAGAAGAATAATTTTTGACTTACCTATTTGTTATTCCTAAGACCTGTAATTATTTGAACAGTTTTTGTAAAAGAGCCACTTGCATGGGGATATGCTGAGCCTTAGACAAAGAATTTAATTTTTTTTAATCAGCAGGAGTGAGAGAGATTTATGTCATCCAAAAGAGAAGGAAAACAAGCAAGCAAATTCATCCATTTTCCACAATAATACCTTTTTTATTTATTAACAGCTATGGGAAAGGCTAGACCATCAGTCTATAACTGAATTTAGTCTACTTTGTGGCATAAAGAAGGGTGAATCAGGAAACTTGCTTGGTTAATTTTAGCCTAGTAAGTTTTTGAAAGCGATTCAGAAGAAGTAAGGCGACACAGTTAAGTATTGATTTTCCTGTCTCAAATCAGAAACATAAATCATATGCCACGACTAAGTTCTTCCTGAAGATATCAATACACTTCCCATAAGGCCATTAGTGCTTAAATATTTTGATCACTGAGGTGAAAAAATAGACACCAGAGCCAACTGAGTTGGGGAAGAAAAGGGTGTACCTTTTCTGGTGAAATACTGTAGAAACAGGATTAAACCTCTGGATCACGAAATACATCTAGGGCCATCTTCACTATGGTAACCAACACCCAGCTGCTAACCTGGCTACTGACATGTACAAGCACTAAGGGTAGGAAATGGATATTCCAATATAAGAAAACAAATTTAAATAAATATAAAACACTTTTGTGAGTGCTTTGAAAATGCACTATCTCGTTTGGATAAATTTTTATCGTTTACACCAACTATTCTCTATCTTTGGTCTTATCATTTCATTTTTCAGGCACCAATATTTTTCATTACACACCTTGGGTTAAGAATAATTCTACAAGCTAAGCATACAGGAGTGAGCAAGACAGATGAGGTTCTTACCCCTTAGAGAAAAATATATAAACAAATCAATGAATTTCTGCAGGTTCTCAGGAAATAGTGCTTGGATAAAGTGGTTGGGAGACTCCCTCCAAAGAAATGTTCAAGAGAGTTCTCCAAGGTTGTGCCAGCATTTGAGCAAGGAGTTAAGAGAGAGTGGGTTTGAGTGAAGAAGCGGTGGACCAGTTTTCCTAGATAAGGGAGGAATAATGTCCTGATTTGGAAAGCATCTTGGCAAGGATGAAGAAGTGAAAAAAATCTGAGTGTATCTGGAAAGTTGTACTAGAGAGGTAGTCAGAATTCATACCTGAAAGGCCTGCTAAGCCAACTTAAGGAGTCTGGATTTTATTCCAAAAGCATTCATTATGGAGCTATTATGATGTATTTTATGACAACATTCTTCTTAGAGTAAGCCAATAGTTAAAATTTTTAAAAAAACTTTGAAGTTATCATTCCTTAAGTAACTTCAAAATGGAGTTGTTCAATCTAAATTTGTTTTATATTTAGTGACTTTCAAAAGAAAATGACTGTGTAAATCTCAGAAATAATATGTTTCAGGATATTTCAAGAGAACTTTGGAATTCCTGGGGAATGTGTTCTGGTGATTCTTCCAGAAGAGACAAGTTGGTAGAGAAGGACAGAGGAGGAATCCTGGTAAGTGATTCTTACAAATAAGGGAACATGCACTTTCTCATCAGCCTGGATTCCTTTTTTTTTTCTCCCCTCTATATCCTTTCACATATTTCACAATCAAGTTCACAGAGATTGGTTTAGCTTTATGTAGAGCTTTCAAAATAATGGGTGTTTGGTTTTGAACGATCCTTATAGTTCCTCTTCACGGATATTTGTAAAGAACAGAAACTTGTTATTTACTCAGAATATTCTGACAGTAGATTCTCTAACACTCCCCTCCAGCCCATATGCACAAACATGCAATCTCACATTTTTTTCCATCAGAGCAGAGTGGAGTCAGGAAGTTCTTAGTAATTTGCAGACATACACCAATCAGCTAACATATCACTGCAAGCAGTAATACCTCTGAGGCAGGAAAGAACAGATGCTGATCACAGGGGTGAGGGTGTGGAAAGGGCTTAGTGAGTGACCTGACCCAGCAAACTTTCAGCACAAGGAATCAAGGCTTACTAGATACAGGGGTTATTTTTTCTTACAGATAGTAAATAAACGGTGTAAGGTGATTTCAGTTTGCTTATTGAAATATGGTTTTAAGAATTTTATGTAATGCCTTATCAGATGGAGATATCAAGATAGTTTCAAGCTTCCACATTGGCTGGGATATTTTATTTAAATTAAGAAAGAACTAGAGACCAAAGGATTGTCTATATTTGAGGCACAAATCAGTTTCTGTTTCAGTCTATTAGGATATTATTTCAATATTGTTTTTCCTAGTAAAGCATCTTGTTTTCTCCTATATTTGATTTCTTAAGCATGGTAAATATACTTGGTCTAAGAGAATTTTTTCTAGTTTCACAATTGCATTAAAAGTTAATATTTTAAAATAAATTGAATATTTGAAGTAAAGTATGCAGTCTTTTCTAATAAAAAATGTCTGAAACAGTGTCCATTTGGCTTCAAGATTGAAAATAATGTTACATCAGCAGCATATCTTCCAGTAAGATTTATTAGAATGTTTGGTTAGCAGGAAATATCAGTTTACTAGATTTGTATTTATAGAATGAAATGCCAGTATTTACACTGAAAATAAATGATACCAGTCACATCCCTTACTCATGTGTTACTTTTCCACACTGTTTTTCTACCACTTTATGACAAAATTTCTTCCCCTTCTGGAATAATCTACCTAAATTTGATCTGCCTGAGAACATTCCTGAAGTAAGAGGGTTGTCCTTTCCCCTTTCCCCTTTCATAATTGTCCTCCCACTGAATTGCTTTTCTTATAATCACCCTTCTCATCCATCTTGAATCTTACTAGGGTGCATTGTCCCAAGGAAGAAAAATCTCCAACATACAAAGGAATATTTTAATATGTTGGTGTTGGTATTGAGAGAGTGGATTACTCCAGACTCAGTTTAAAAAATTCTGTTACAATGTAAGTGGTTACCAATGATTTGATCTCAACAAACATGGAGGAACCAAATAAATTGCCACTGACAGATTGTTAGAAATGTTTATGACCTACTACTCTGATTTTAGTGTATAATTTTGAAGGAGTTCAGAGAATTGAGGAACACTGCTCTACCAAAAATCCTTCTGTACTCATGTACTTAATTTATATAAATAATTTTTTTTCAGCATTTGCCTTCTCCCTCAAACAAAATTGAAAAGGAAAACTAGGAATAAAATTGATGCTGAACTTATTTCAGTTTAAGAAGCAACTCACATCTTAAAATAATTTGCAATATACCCTGTCAAAGTTTATTTCTCATTATTGTTGTTGTGATTAATTATATGATCTTTCTATTGTAAATGTAATTTAATCCTGAAAATATATTTTAACATTTAGGGCATTATGATCACAGGAAATGCTACTACTACTACTAAAACTAATAACAAAGCCTTAAATGGAAATACATACATACATACATATTTTTTTAAACATTTTTTCTAGTGCCTTTGAAAATATTTATCTATTTATTAATATTTGGCTGTGCCAGGTCTTAGTTGCCTCACAGGGGATTTTCTATCTACACTGAGGCATGAAGGATCTTTAATTTCAGCATGTGGGATCTATTTCCCTGAACTTGGATTGAACCTGGGCTCCCTGCATTGGGAGTATGGAGTATTAGCCACTGGACGACCAGAGAAGCCCCTACATGTATATTTTCAGTGTAGCAAAATATGCTGAGACGGTCAGTAAAATACTTTAAAGCATAGGTTTATATTACACACACACAAAAAATTCTGCCAAGGATATGTAAAGTTTTCACATAATGAAATGTAAAGTGTTCAACAGTTAAACAGCAAGTTCATTTATCATTTAAAGGGATGGTATTATGACTACATCACAAGTTGTTAGGACATTAGGAGACCATTACATTGGAAATAGTAATGCAATAGTTGATTTTAAATATTTACAATATACCAGAAGTCATACCCTTGGCAATGACTTAAAACAATTATGAAGAAGTTTAGAAGTCAACATAAAGACATTTATGATGATACAAAGCTTTCCAAAATTCTCAGAGATTGTAAGCAAAGTTTTTTGGAAAAAACAGATGGACAAAAACTATGAAACCTCCTTTAAAAGAATAGCAATCTGGCTGAAACAATTTTTACTAGAAGGGAAGTTGACACAACCAGGAGCTGAAAGCCCAAATCCTTACAATGGCCTATGGGGCCCTATGCTATGGCTGAGATCTTCCTTTTCCTACCATTCTTTCCCCTAGTCACTCCACATTAGTGAAGCTGCGGTCCTTGTTAGACTTCAGACACGCTAGACAGGTCCTGCCTCTGACTTTCACATTGCTGACTCCCCCTACCCGAGACACTCTTTCCCCAGATCTCCTTCAAGTCATTATCTTCTACTCATGGGCTTCTCTGACATAAAATTACAATCGCCTCAATCCCAACTCTCCCCAGCTTAATTTTTTCCAATACCATAATACTTTTTATACACATAGTACATTTCACACACAACGGAATTGGATTATTTATGAAGTTTTTAGTCTCTACTCCTCTAGAATGCAAGGTCCACGGAAGCAGAGGTTTTGTCATTGCTCATAGCTCTATTTCCAGTACCTAAAACAGCCCTTGGAACTTAGGAGTAGGCATTAAATAAAAGATGTTGCATGGATGAATATGCAAGTTGTTTCTAAGATTCATGGCCTCCATGTCAAAGGTTTTTTTAGAAGGAAATGACAAAACTTCTTATAAAATTTTCTTGTCACTGTCAGTAGAAATAATGGGAGTCTATCATAACAGATTAAAGAACCAAGGAAATAAGCTATCCTTATTCCCTATTAGTCATTTATTATAGATGTAATTTATCTTCACGACTAACAAGATCACAAAGAAACTTACATTCACTCCTTTATTCAGTCTGTCAGTTAGTTAATTAAGGAACATTTGTTCAGCATCTGTTGGCTACTGTGCCACTGGGGCAAAGGCAAATAGAAATTTGCCCCTGTCCCCCATCCCTAGGACAGCACAGATTATTAAAATAGCACATTTTTAATTTTCTAAATGTATTTTTCTTCAAAATGTTGTTTAATTAAAAATAATATAGCCTTACCCACATTTGTCTGTAAATGCAATGTACTCCTCAACAGGAATTTTATGAAATTTGATGAGGTGATGACATAGTGACATGAATGAACCAAAGGCCAAGAATAACCAATATATTTTGGAAGAGAGGGAAGAATCTGTATCAATAAGTTCTATATCCAATGTCAAGACTTATTGTA
The DNA here is from genome assembly GCF_054371585.1 of Giraffa tippelskirchi. Lineage (NCBI taxonomy): Eukaryota > Metazoa > Chordata > Mammalia > Artiodactyla > Giraffidae > Giraffa > Giraffa tippelskirchi. The sequence continues at coordinate 122,770,861 of NC_137276.1, read as the reverse complement.
AATCTATAGTAATTAAGTATGGTATTGACAGAGGGATAGAGAAAAACAATAATGAAATATAATGGAGAACCTTGCGTATATAGAACTTTGCAATATGACAGAAATGGTATTATAGATTAGTTGAGAAAGGACAGATTCTTCCATAGATAACTAGATTATTAAAATACTGATTAAAATATTGCTGTTATTATGAAAAAAACTCTACTCTTCCACCCAAAGAAATTCCAGATGGTCTAAAGACTGAAACTTAAAAGAAAAATTTAATAATGCTTAGAAGAAAATTTAAGAGAACATATTTATGATCTTATAGTATAAAAAAGATTTATTTCAAAAAGGACTAAAGAAAAACAGTAATGTAAAAGGAAAGATGGATTTACTTTACCAAAGCTATCATTGTTGTTATTTAGATGCTAAGTCATGTCCAAATCTTTCATGACCTCATGGACTCTAGGGTTCTCTGTCTGTGGAATTTCTTAGGCAAGAATACTAGAATAGATTGCAATTTCCTTCTCCAGGGGATCTTCCTGACCCAGGGATTGAACCTGCATCTCCTGCATTGGCAGGTGAATTCTTTACCACTAAAATCACCAGGGAAGACCCAAAGCGATCATGTGTGTATGGTGTGTGTTAGTTGCTCAGTCGTGTTTGACCTTTTGCGACCCCATGGACTGTAGCCCACAGGGCTCTTCTGTCCATGGAAGTCTCCAGAATACTGGAGTGAGTAGCCATTCCCTTCTTCAGGGGATCTTCCTGACCCAGGGATCAAATGCAGGGTCTCTTGCATTGCAGGCAGATTCTTTACCATCTGAGCCACCAGGGGAGCACAAAGCTATCATAAATAAATACAAAAGCACAGAAGGGAAAGATACACTTGCTTTTATATAAGGAATCAATGATTATTATACATTGTGTATTTATAATATGTAGTTTATATCAATCAATAAGAAAAATACCCCCAAATCAATAAATGGACAAAGCATAAATTGAGAGACTGTTGTCCAAGTTACCAATAAACAAATAAAAAATGCTCCTGCTCAGAAATGAAACAGGATGTTCAAATCAAATCAGTTAACAGCAAAACATTTCATATTCATTAGACTGGCAAAAATTTAAGTCTAATATTGAAGGAAATGTGGACTAAATCTCACATAATGTTGATTGGTGGTGAAGTTGGTCGGAAACCCAAGGAGAGCAATTTGGATATATGTAATTAGTTCAAAGCATTCAGACACCTTGATTTGACAACTTCTTAGTATATCCCGTGGATAAACTCCTGCGTAAGTGCACAAGGAATCATACATAGGCATGCTCATTGTGGCTTCCTAATACAAATGATATATTAGAAATAGTCAATCAACAACAGACTGGATGAATGGTATCTTATTTTCACATGGAATATGAAAAAGAAGTTAAATAAACAAAGTAGATCCATATGTGTCAAAGATGATAAAATTAATGAAAAAAGCAAGTGAGAGTAAAATGTCTACAACCCACAATCCAATGCTATGTTGCTTACAGTTATATGCAGATATTATAAAGGTGGGTAGATTGAAATTACCACCAATTTCTCCCAGTTCCAAAACTCCATAACACTCCATACACAATATATGTCTTGTATATTTGTGTTTCTGGGTAGCTTTTATCAAGCTTTTATAATAATTTAAAAGACAGAAACAGTAACCTTCTTCCCTTGAAATTCTTCCCATATCATGGTTTTAGTTAATATCTGTAAATGCACCCTCTTTGCCCCAATCTATCTCTCTGTCCCAGATTGCTCCTTTGAACATCAGAGCTGTGCATTGCTCTAGTTTCCAAGACATTTCCACTTAGATGCCTGCCATGCACCTAGAACTTAACAAGTAAAAGGCAGAACTCATTTTTCCTCACCGCCCTTGCTCCTTGTCTGCCTCAGGTTCCTATCTCAGAGAATGGCTCAGCCATCCAACAGATTACTTGGTGAACACAATCCCCACCTGTTCCCCAGAACCCACATCCAATTACAAAATAACTCTCAATCCCACTTGTCATATACTTATTTCAGCCTTCCTTTTCTCACCATTCCAAAAGTGGAACCACGCCCAAGCCTCCTTGCCTTCAGGCCAGATTATTATCACAGCCTCCTAACTACTCACCTATCCCCCACATAGCAGCTAAAAAGCAAAAGTAACTGCAAATTCTGAGTGCCGTGCTTCTAATATGCAAACCTGCCGTTGGTATGTCCCCAGCTTAAAATCTTGCCATGGTACTTACTTGTCCTTAAGATAAAGGTCAAACTTCTCAATATAGTTACAGGGTTCTTTCTAATATAATGGTTGCCTCCCCATATTTTTTCACTGTGCCTTCCTCTTTTACTCAGCATTCCAGCTTAAGAACTTCTTTCCATTTCTTCTTTAGGTATGTTTTCTCTGGCGTCTAGGACTTTATTCATGTGATGCTATTTACTCATTCTCCATGTTTATCTAGTTAACTTCTGCCCACTCTATATATTGTTTCTTTCCATTCCCTAGTGTGAATTATATCATAACCCTCCTCTGTGCTGTTCTTAGATGGGTGTCTAAGGGCTGTCACAGATGGGAGCACAGGTTGTGTACTGTTCAACTCTAAGGGGCACTCTTCACATTATGGTCTATGTGAAGGGTGCCCCTGAAGTTGTGCACATGTGGTGGTCATGTCTATCATATCTTTATCACAGCAGGCAATTACATTACAGTGCATTAGTGTAATTGCCTGCTGACTTGTCTTTCTCACTGTTTCACTAAGTAGACAAGGGACATTGCATCTGAGACTAGAAGTCAATAAATAAAAAAAAAAGAAAAGAAAAATACATTGACTCTTCACCTTTGTCATGAGGTCATATAAGGATATATCCTCTATGTATACACCAGGACCTCATCTCAGGGGAGGAAACCGAGAAATGACAGGCCACCTAAGATAAACTGAAAATTTTTATCCAAGACAGGATGAACGCTTCCTAAAAGATATCAAACTAAGTACCTAAGCAATGAAATCTAAGCCCCATAATAGCAGAGATTTTTGTTTGTTTGCTTCCATTTGATCCATTGCTGATTCCTCTGACTCTAGAAGAGAGTCTTACACCTAGTAGTCCTGAAGCAAGGCTTTCTGAATGAATGAAGGAGTCATTTGTTTCAGGATTGTTATTGTAGATTATATTCAACTGGATTGAGGACCCATGAAGAATACTAGAATGGAGCTTGACAAACATCCATTGCTGTGTTTTGTTCAACCAAAGGCTCTTCTATATGTATCAGGTTAAGAAATTGCAATTCTTTAGCATCAGGCACCTTTGTAAGTTTCTTTAATTCATTTGGGGACAAGGCAGAAGAAACAGGGAAAAACCTCAGGGGCATAGAGTCAGAAGAAAGGTAAATACGCTCTTTGAATTGCCTGGATTTTTAACAAGTAACATTTATATAGCATCTTACAAAAACCACAGAACTCCCACACACATGCTCTCTTGCCCCTCACCAGGGAAGGCAGAGACCAAGCAGCCATTTCCTTCCTGTCAGGATAAGACAGAATCTCTCTGCCCTGAATTAAGTTCCTGTTAGAAGTCTCTTTCACATCTTAAAGGCCATAAATGAAAACTTAATCATCAGAATCTGTCTGTGTTTACACTGAAGGAAGTTTTCTGTGTGTTAAAGAAGAAACTGAAAAAATAAAAACTTTTATGGAACTGGGTTATTAGGTTAAAGTTTCATAAATTCTCTTCCATGAAAACCTAGGATTCCTTGAAAATGTGCTGAGACTCATGGATGTATTAAAAAGGGTTGTCTCTAGCTAGTTTAGTGACAGTTTGGATTTCTTTTGTATTTCTTTTTAAAAAAAACCGTTGATTCTAGTCTTTCCTCCTTTCCCATTCCTAACTACATATTTAAATTCACTCTATGGTGATGTATTTGTTTCCAAGTGTAACTGAAATGTAAACCAAAAAGATAGTGAATAATGGAATTGCTTTGGTCAAGTTTCTATTTTAAACATTTTAAAATTATATGGCTTTAAATATTGGGAAAATCCTGGGTCAGTTTTTTCCTTTACAGCCACTCTTGTTAGTGTGTGTCAGTTACTGTTAAGTGTCCTTTTTAACAAAGATTTTGAAGAATGGATTTCTTTTAAGATGAGTACAGTGTATCTAACAATTCAATAATGGGTTACCTGTTTGGGGAAATACGATCTTACTTGTTATACCTTAATTTAGTTCCTTTTCAGTAATATTTCACTCAGCTTATTTGATCTTGGCATAATTTGAAGAGATAAATGAGGTAAACATGGTTTAATGCCAGCTTAAACAAATTCTTTTGATATTTATCTCTGGTAAAATGTAACTCATGACTGGGTGACGATACAATGTCACAGTGTCAGAATAGTTCCTATTAGCTTTTAAACTGTGCTACTCCAGACTAACTGGTGCCTTACACAGAGAATCATTTCTCAGAGCAACCATTGCTGCACATCCATCCATTCTTAATGAGATTGGGCAATGTTGCCATTTACCGATGGTGCAAGTAGGTTTAGTCTTCTCTGTTGTTCATAAATGTGACAAGTGAACATACATTTATTTTTCCTAGCCTTCATTCAAAAATTGCATAATATTGAAGTGCACACTTGTTTTAATTCACTGACTTCTATGACGTATTGTAATGAAGTAATTTTCAAAGCTTTTGCCCAACTATAACTTCAGCTGTTTTCACTGAGAAATTTCTATACCGAATCTAGCATCTATCTTCAATTTCTATATTAACAGCTCTCCCTGAAAGGTTAATTTTGCCATCAATATCACTAAGGCTCAAATTAACTGCCTCCCAGCTGAACATTGCTTTAGTTGTTGAAAGCAGAGTATGACTGCTACTGTAAGTTGCCATCCCATAGCAGTCTTCATGATGACATTTGGAAGGGTAACTAATTTGCTTCCAATTCAAAAGATGCCCTGGTAGCAAAAGACCTTTATTCTAAAGTTTTCTTCCCCTGGATACAAATATTTTAAGAAAAGAAGGGCAGCTTAGGACCTAGCCCCTGATATTGAGGATAAGAAGCTGCAAGGGCAATGAGATTCTCCAAGTGCTGGTAAGCAACCAGGAGAAAGGAAGTGGAAGGATGGAAGAGGAAGCCATAGGACTAAGCATATCAACTGCTTTATAGACCCCAAAACTATTACCGAGACATTAACAGGCATATTTCTGTTGTTATTATTGATTGTTGCCCATTTTACCCATAGCTCATGTGTTTTCTTGGTAAAGAAAGAAGAAGGAGAGAACTTAACCAGATAAGCAATAATGAAACTAGATTTCTTCATTTACTTCCCACTTCAAAATAAGTTGCATAAAAAGGCAATATTTATTTAATTTCACAATCTAAAGAATCAAAAGCATGTGGATGTATTCTTTTAATAACTATTGGCAGTCACTGGAAACCATTTATACTATTGCCAAGGTGTTATGGATTATCAATGAATTGTTACTTAATGGGGAAAAGCCCAGTTTTGTTTTTTAAAAATTAAACCAAAATCTCATTGTGAAGTTGCTGCTCAAAGACACAATGTTTATGAAAGTTTTTCAGTATAGATAATTTGTGCTTTGATGTTTAAGAGTTACTAAAAGCACCATGGCTTTTTATGGAACATCTTTTAGAAATTGAACGCTGTAAACAAAACATTCTGGTGTTGCTTTTGAGAGTGAAGCTATAATAAAATCAGATACATGCCTAAAGAGCTAAAAATTAATGTTTCAAAGAGGTACAACTGCAGTCTAAAAATTTCAATAATGTCAATAATTCCAAAGCTCCAACAGGAGAGAAAATATTAGACTATCCAGAAGTTTCTGCAGAATTTCTTGCAATATATTGGCCCTTATGATGAAGCGATGTGAAAAGAAAGTCCTCCAATGTGAGAGTTATCTTGGAATGAATGGTCAAGCCCATACATCCTCTAGCATCATTATCTCTTAGTTTATCTTCTGAGAATAACCACTCAAAATATGAATTATCTTTTCTACAAAGAACCACAGTTGTTCATTGGGTTTTGATGCAATTTGTAGGTTTAGATTTGATTCAAGTTTGATCGCTGCAACATCATTCATTCATTCATTCAATAAGCATGTTTTGAATCACTGATGCTGCTGTTTAATCACCAAGGGTGTCGGACTCTTGCGACTGCATAGAATGTAGCCTACCAGGCTCCTCTGTCCATGGTGTTTTTAATTACCTGATGTTTAATTTGGTCCATGAACTATGAAAACACTGGACATAAAATGTAAAGCAAAAATGTTCCTTCTCTTTAGGTTCACAGATAAGTCAGGAAGGTTATGGGCTCGATAAAGGACAGAAATGGTATGGACCTAAAAGAAGCAGAAGATATTAAGAAGAGGTGGCAAGAATACACAGAAGAACTGTACAAAAAGGATCCTCATGACCCACATAATCATGATGATGTGATCACTCACCTAGAGCCAGACATCCTGGAATGTGAAGTCAAGTGGGCCTTAGACAGCATCACTACGAACAAAGCTAGTGGAGGTGATGGAATTCCAGTTGAGCTATTTCAAATCCTGAAAGATGATGCTGTCAAAGTGCTGCACTCAAAATGCCAGCAAATTTGGAAAACTCAGCAGTGGCCACAGGACTGGAAAATGTCAATTTTCATTCCAATGCCAAAGAAAGGCTATGCCAAAAAGTGCCCAAACTACCGCAAAATTGCACTCATCTCACACACTAGTAAAGTAATGCTCAAAATTCTCCAAGCCAGGCTTCAGCAATACGTGAACTGTGAAATTCCAGATGTTGAAGCTGGTTTTAGAAAAGGCAGAGGAACCAGAGATCAAATTGCCAACATCTGCTGGATCATCAAAAAAGCAAGAGAGTACCAGAAAAACATCATTTTCTGCTTTATTGATTTTGCCAAAGCCTTTGACTGCGTGGATCACAATAAACTGTGGAACATTCTTCAAGAGATGGGAATACCAGACCACCTGACCTGCCTCTTGAGAAACCTGTATGCAGGTCAGGAAGCAACAGTTAGAACTGGACATGGAACAACAGACTGGTTCCAAATAGGAAAAGGAGTACGTCAAGGCTGTATATTGTCACCCTGCTTATGTAACTTATATGCAGAGTACATCATGAGAAACACAGGGCTGGAAGAAGCACTAGCTGGAATCAAGATTGCCAGGAGAAATATCAATAACCTCAGATATGCAGATGACACCACCCTTATGGCAGAAAGTGAGGAGGAACTGAAGAGCCTCTTGATGAAAGTGAAAGAGGAGAGAGAAAAAGTTGACTTAAAGCTCAACATTCAGAAAACTAAGATCATGGCATCTGGTCCCATCACTTCATGGGAAATAGATGTGGAAACAGTGTCAGACTTTAGTTTTTGGGGCTCCAAAATCACTGCAGATGGTGATTGCAGCCATGAGCTTAAAAGACGCTTACTCCTTGGAAGGAAAGTTATGACCAACCTACACAGCTTATTAAAAAGCAGAGACATTACTTTGGCAACAAAGGTCTGTCTAGTCAAGGCTATGGTTTTTCCAGCAGTCATGTATGGATGTGAGAGTTGGATGGTGAAGAAAGCTGAGCGCCGAAGAATTGATGCTTTTGAACTGTGGTGTTGGAGAAGACTCTTGAGAGTCCCTTGGACAACAAGGAGATCCAACCAGTCCATCCTAAAGGAGATCAGTCCTGAGTGTTCATCGGAAGGACTGATGTTGAAGCTGAAACTCCAATACTTTGGCCCCCTCATGAGAAGAACTGACTCATTTGAAAAGACCCTGATGCTGGGAAGGATTGTGGGCAGGAGGAGAAAAGGACTACAGAGGATGAGATGGTTGTATGGCATCTCCGACTCGATGGACATGGGTTTAGGTAAACTCCGGGAGTTGGTGATGGACAGGGAGGCCTGGTGTGCTGTGATTCTTTGAGTCGCAAAGAGTCGGACCCGACTGAATGACTGAACTGAACTGAACTGAATATAGAAGCCAAAATATTTTGTCAGATTGACAAAGGAGGAAACAAATAATTGGACAAAGGGATGCTTGGGCAAATGGATTGATGAGTGAGCTTATAAATTCTGACAAATGTAAGTCTTACTTTATGGTTTAAAAAAGGTTTGGGGGAGAAGTAGGTTTTGTATGAGTCAAGGTGCAAAGAAAATCCAGGACCAGATGATACTTGGCCTTTAATGCAAAGCTAAGTACTTAAACCTTTAACCTATAAGCCAGTGCTTCTCAAAGTTATTTCCACAGAACACCAGTGGCCTTCACTGAGCAACCAAGTTGTCTGGATATGGTTAAGTTATTGTAGAAGGTTAGGAAATAAGCAATTTCATTTATGTACATTTCAGACATTTCGGATCTAAAAGTAATTATGCTATTTACAGAAAACATATGGTCATTATGATCATTAGCAGTATGCATGTGTTACAGGGAATTAAAATAAACATTAGAACAAGGACCAGGCAGGTTATGTGAATAAAAGAAGCAGGTTGTGTATAACTTGCTTTTTAGTGTTGAAAGCAAAAACAGAAAGTAAGTCTGGATATGCTGGGAAAAGCAAAATGTCCAAAGTTACATAATTCAAAAAGGCAATGGTGTTTCTCTTCTCTGACTTTTTCATACACATTATCATCATTAACCAATATTTTCATATCTTAAAAGTGCTTGACACTATGCTAATAATTAGATTATATTGAAGATCAACAGTAAAGATCCTTTCTACTATCAAAATTACTGTACTGACTTCTCATTAACATAATTTTGGAAAGAACCCTTATTTACAATGTAACTGATAATCTCCATTGATGAACAGATGCAACTGAGAAGGGAAATTAGAGAAATTAACAGAAAAGTAAATATTCAAAACTATGCCTACCTATTTAAAAAAGGATACATTCTACAACACAAGGAACATAGCCAATATTTTGTTATAGCTTATAAATACAATATAACCTTTAAAATTGTGAATCACTATGGTGTATATAATACTGTACATTGACTATACCTCAGTAAAAAACACTTATCCACTGGTTTTTAGTAATAATGACAGCACCAATTAGTTGAACACCAAGTATTATGCTATTACCTTTTAAATGAATTTATTATCTCCCACTTGTAAAAATAACTTTTTAAGGAAATTATTATTATTATTTCCATTTATAGAGATGAGGAGAACAAATTCAGGCTCTATTACCTGAAGTTCTTATAATTACATAACATTATTCATGGTGCTATGAGAAGAGGCAAAGCGACAATTTAACCCAAATTTTGTTGAATTCTAAACCCGTGACCCCTCCCTTTCACTCTGCTATTCCTCTTCCTCTGTTTTGATCTATGTAAAACTGTGCCGATGGCATACTGATTAACACAGTGAGTTAATATAATCCTTTTAAAGTTTATTTTTTAAACTAATCAACTTTTAGCAATATTTTTATTTCATACTTTTAATTCTCAAGCCAGGCTTCAACAATACGTGAACTGTGAACTTCCAGATGTTCATGCTGGTTATAGAAAAGGCAGAGGAACCAGAGATCAAATTGCCAACATTCCCTGGATCATTGTAAAAGCAAGAGAGTTCCATAAAAACATCTATTTCTGCATTATTGACTATGCCAAAGCCTTTGGACAGTGTGTGTCACAATAAACTGGAAAATTCTGAAAGAGATGGGAATACCAGACCACCTGACTTGCCTCTTGAGAAATCTGTGTGCAGGTCAGGAAGCAACAGTTAGAACTGGACATGGAACAATAGACTGGTTCCAAATAGGAAACAGAGTATGTCAAGGCTGTATATTGTCACCCTGCTTATTTAACTTATACGCAGAGTACATCATGAGAAATGTTGGGTTAGATGAAGCACAAGCTGGAATCAAGATTGCCAGGAGAAATATCAATAACCTCAGATATGCAGATGACACCACCCTTAATGGCAGAAAGTGAAGAACTAAAGAGCTTCTTGATGAAAGTGAAAGAGGAGAGTGAAAAAGTTGGCTTAAAGCTCAACATTTAGAAAACTAAGATTATGGCATCCGGTCCCATCAGTTCAGTTCAGTTCAGTTCAGTTCAGTCGCTCAGTCGTGTCCGACTCTTTGTGACCCCATGAATCGCAGCATGCCAGGCCTCCCTGTCTCCATCACCAACTCCCGGAGTCTACCCAAACCCATGTCCATCAAGTCAGTGATGCCATCCAACCATCTCATCCTCTGCAGTCCCCTTCTCCTCCTGTCCCCAATCCTTCCCAGCATCAGGGTCTTTTCCAATGAGTCAACTCTTCGCATGTGGTGGCCAAAGTACTGGAATTTCAGCTTCAACATCAGTCCTTCCAATGAACACCCAGGACTGATCTCCTTTAGGATGGACTGGTTGGATCCCTTTGCAGTCCAAGAGACTCTCAAATGTCTTCTCCAACACCACAGTTCAAAAGCATCAATTCTTCGGCACTCAGCTTTCTTCACTGTCCAACTCGCACATCCATACATGACTACTGGAAAAACCATAGCCTTGACTAGACGGACCTTTGTTGGCAAAGTAATGTCTCTGCTTTTCAATATGCTGTCTAGGCTGGTCATAACCTTCCTTCCAAGGAGTAAGCGTCTTTTAATTTCATGGCTGCAATCAACATCAGCAGTGATTTGGAGGCCAAAAAAATAAAGTCTGACACTGTTTGCACTGTTTCCCAATCTATTTCCCATGAAGTGATGGGACCAGATGCCATAATCTTAGTTTTCTGAATGTTGAGCTTTAAGCCAACTTTGTCACTCTCCTCTTTCACTTTCATCAAGAGGCTCTTTAGTTCTTCTTCACCTTCTGCCATAAGGGTGATGACATCTGCATATCTGAGGTTATTGATATTTCTTCTGGCAGTCTTGATTCCAGGTTGTGTTTCTTCCAGCCCGGCATTTCTCATGATATACTCTGTACATATGTTAAATAAGCAGGGTGACAATATACAGCCTTGACGTACTCCTTTTCCTATTTGGAATCAATCTGTTGTTCCACGTCCAGTTCTAACTGTTGCCTCCTGACCTGCATACAGGTTTCTCAAGAGGCAGTCAGACGGTCTGGTATTCCCATCTCTTTCAGAATTTTCCACAGTTTATTTTGATCCACACAGTCAAAGGCTTTGGCATAGCCAATAAAGCAGAAATAGATGTTTTTCTGGAACTCTCTTGCTCTTTTGATGATCCAGCAGATGTTGGCAATTTGATCTCTGGTTCCTCTGCCTTTTCTAAAACCAGCTTAAACATCTGGAATTTCACGTTTCACATATTGTTGAAGCCTGCCTTGGAGAATTTTGAGCATTACTTTACTAGCGTGTGAGATGAGTGCAATTGTGCAGTAGTTTGAGCAATCTTCGGCATTGCCTTTCTTTGGGATTGGAATGAAAATGGACCTTTTCCAGTCCTGTGGCCACTGCTGAGTTTTCCAGGTTTGCTGGCATTTTGAGTGCAGCACTTTGACAGCATCATCTTTCAGGATTTGAAATAGCTCAACTGGAATTCCATCAGCTCTACTAGCTTTGTTCGTAGTGATGCTTTCTAAGGCCCACTTGACTTCACATTCCAGGATGTCTGGCTCTAGGTGAGTGATCACACCATCGTGATTATCTGGGTCGTGAAGATATTTTTTGTACAGTTCTTCTGTGTATTCTTGCCACCTCTTCTTAATATCTTCTGCTTCTTTTAGGTCTACACCATTTCTGTCCTTTATTGAGCCCATCTTTGCATGAAATGTTCCCTTGGTAACTCTAATTTTCTTGAAGAGATATCTAGTCTTTCCCATCCTGTTGTTTTCTTCTATTTCTTTGCACTGATTGCTGAGGAAGGCTTTCTTATCTCTCCTTGTTATTCTTGGAACTCTGCATTCAGATGGGAATATCTTTCCTTTTCTCCTTTGCTTTTCACTCCTCTTCTTTTCACAGCTGTTTTTAAGGCCTCCTCAAACAGCCATTTTGCTTTTTTGCATTTCTTTTCCATGGGGATGGTCTTGATCCTTGTCTCCTGTACAATGTCCCTAACCTCTGTCCATCACTTCATGGCAAATAGACGGGGAAACAGTGGCAGACTTTATTTTTTGGGGTTCCAAAATCACTGCAATTGGTGACTGCAGCCATGAAATTAAAGATGCTTACTCCTTGGAAGGAAAGTTATGACCAATCTAGACAGCATCTTTAAAAGCAGAGACATCACTGCCAACAAAGGTCCATCTAGTCAAGGCTATGGTTTTTCCAGTAGTCATGTATGGATGTGAGAGTTGGTCTATAAAGAATGCTGAGCACTGAAGAATTGGCACTTTTGAACTGTGGTGTTGGAGAAGACTCTTGAGATTCCCTTGGACTGCAAGGAGATCCAACTAGTCCATCCTAAAGGACGTTAGTCTTGAGTGTTCATTGGAAGGACTGATGTTGAAGATGAAACTCCAATACTTTGGCCACCTGATGGGAAGTGGTGACTGATTGGAAAAGACCCTGATGCTGTGAAAGATTGAAGGTGGGAGGAGAAGGGGACAACAGAGGATGAGATGGTTGGATGGCATCACTGACTCAATGGACTTGAGTTTGGGTAAACTCTGGGAGTTGGTGATATACAGGGAGGCCTGGTGTGCTGCAGTCCATGGGGTCGCAAAGAGTTAGACATGACTGAGTGACTGAACTGAACTTATTTCATGCCATAACCTTTTTATTGATCTCTCACTATGTTTTTTATCCAAAACGTCCTTTAATAAAGAAGTAACCATAAACTCTAGAAATGTAGGAGACAGTATTTTCAAAATGTCAGACTTCATACTGGTTATCTATGTCTCTTGTGATAAATTTCATAAGTTATCATCTCCCTATTGTTTCTCATAGAAGTAATCACTGTGTTCAATTTCATTGTGTATGAATGTCAAGTTCTTCTAGTATAAGGACATTTCCTTAGAAACAGAACTTTTCCTATAATATTTGACCCTTAAATCTCTTTGCAACAATTTCAAAAAACATATTCATTGAATGTAACTAAGCTTTCTTCAGATAATATTAGACCACAGATGAACTTTTTTTATCATGACATGAAAAAGTCAAGCAAGATAACCTGGACTGATATATTCAGCCTCAAATAAGTAAATGGTCACTTAAGATGAACTGAGAAAGGGAGAAGATGATGACAGAAAATAAAAGGTAGCAAAAATAATGTACATATTCTGAGTTTTCATCAAAAGGCAAAAGGAAACAAAGATAATGATTTACTCAATCATTCCATTGTTTCATGGTCGTTCAGTTCAGTTCAGTTCAGTTCAGTTCAGTCGCTCAGTCATGTCTAACTCTTCACGACTTCGTGAATCGCAGCATGCCAGGCCTCCCTATCCATCACCAACTCCCGGAGTCTACCCAAACCCATGAACATCGAGTCATTGATGCCATCCAGCCATCTCATCCTCGGTCGTCCCCTTCTCCTCCTGCCCCCAGTCCTTCCCAGCATCAAGGTCTTTTCCAATGAGTCAATTCTTCACATGAGGTGGCCAAAGTATTGGAGTTTCAGCTTCAACATCATGATCATTACAAGAGCTGATAACAGAGCTGCTGCTGCTGCTCCTAAGTCACTTCAGTCATGTCTGACTCTGTGCGACCGCATAGATGGCAGCCCACCAGGCTCCCCCGTCCCTGGGATTCTCCAGGCAAGAACACTGGAGTTGGTTGCCATTTCCTTACCCAAAGCATGAAAGTGAAAAGTGAAGGTGAAGTCGTTCAGTTGTGTCCAACTCTTAGCAACCCCATAGACTGTAGCCTACCAGGCTCCTTCGTCCATGGGATTTTCCAGACAAGAGTACTGGAGTGGGTAGCCATTGCCTTCTCCGTGATAACAGAGAAAAACATCAATATTAACTGCCATCACAAAGAGATACAAAATGATAATCCCCGTCGTTCATAGTATTCTTTCTAAAAGAAACTCTTCTTTTTTTAATTTTAATTGTTATTTGGATGTTCTGAGTTTTTGTTGCTGTATGCAGGCTTTCTCTAGTTGCAGGAAGCGGGAACCACTCTCTGGTTGCTGTGTCTCAGCTTCTTATTGCAATGGCTTCTCTTGTTGCAGAGCACAGGCTCTAGGCTGTTTGGGCTTCAGTAGCTGAAACACATGGGCTCAGTAGTTGCAGTTTGTGGTTTCTAGAGTGAGGGCTCAGTAGTTGCGATGCGTGAGCTTAGTTGCCCCATGGCATATGGGATCTTCCTGGACCAGGGATCAAACTGCATTGCAAAGCAGATTCTTAACCACTGGACTACCAGGGAAGCCACTAAAAGAAGCTCTATAGCCATGACAAATAAATAAATTGTACACAATTTCTAAGCATGATCTACAAATAATTAGCATTGTATTACTTATTAAAATATAAAGCATTCAGTTTGCCTAACTATGAAATTCAGTGTCTTTCCTCTCCCAAAAGAAAACTAAACTCTTTCTTTACTTCCTATTTTAAATAATGACACTGTTGTTGGTTTAAATTTTCTTACATCAGTAATACTTTTCCTGCCTCTTTCTAGAGTGAGATATAGATTCCCAATTAAATTTCAAGTTAATTTGATTATTATAGTAAATAAATAAACAGTGATCAGTTAGTTAGCAAGAAGATTAGAAAATACTTAGAGAATAATTTTTTTCGCAAAGCTGACATTTTCCTCATTACTGTTTTAAAATATCAAAGGAGGTAACTAGTAAGCAGTCAAATGTTTCTGAAAATTCACAAGACCATTTAAATGCTGTAATGTAGTAAAGGAAATCATAAACAAATATGAAAAAAAAAAAAACCATAGAATGGGAGAAAATATTTGCAAATAAGCAACCAATAAGGGATTAATCTCCAAAATATACAAACAGCTCATTCATAGACTGGCATTGCTTTTCATGCTGAAGAAATAATAAAAGACTCTAAACTTGGCAGAATTTTATGCTTTTTTAAAACACGTGTTAGATGGTCTAATAGTATGGACTACAGCCCATCAGGCTCCTCTGCCCATGGAATTTTTCAAGCAAGAATACAGGAGTGGGTTGCCATTTCTTACTCCAGGGGATCTTCCTGACCTAGGGATTGAACCTGAGTCCCTGGCATCTCCTGCATTGGCAGGCAGACACTTTACCACTCTACCACTTAGAAGCCCCACTCATGCAGCTGAATATAAAAAAATCCCCAAACAACCTGATCAAAAAAATGGGTGGAAGATCCAAATAGACATTTCTCCAAAGACATAAGGATGGCCAAGAAGTACATGAAAAGATGCTCAGCATCACTAATTATTAAAGAAATGCAAATAAAAACTATAATGAGGTAACACCTTATTCCAGTTAGAATGGCCATCATCAGAAAATCTACAAATAAATGCTGAACAGGATGTGGAGAAAAGGGAACACTCCTACACTGTTGATGGACTGTAAATTTGGTCATCCATTATGGAGAACTGTATGGAGGTTCCTTAAAAAGCTAATTATAGAAATATCATATGATCCAAGAACCCCACTCCTGAGCATACATCCAGAGAAGACCATAATTTGAAAAGATACCTGCACCCCAATGTTTAGCACTGTTTACAATAGCCAGGACATGGAAGCAGTGTAAATGTCCATGGACAGAGGAGTGAATAGAGGGTGGTACATATATACATGGAATATCTCTTAGCTATGAAAAAGAACGAAAAAATGTCATTTGCAGCAGCCTAGATCGACTTAGAGACTGTCATACTGGGTGAAGTAGGTCAGACAGAGAAGGATAAATACCATATGATATTGCTTATATGTGGAATCTAAAAAAATGGTATAAATGAACATATTTACAAAACAGAAATAGAGTTACTGATATAGAAAACAAACTTACGGTTACCAAGGGGTAAGGGAAAGGAGGGATAAATTGGGATATTTGGACTGACATATACATGCTACTATATATACAGTGAATAACTAGTAAGAATCTTTTATGGGGAACTCTACTCAAGGCTCTATAATGACCTATATGGGAATTGAATCTAAAAACAAGTGGATATATGTATATGCATAACTGATTCACTTTACTGTATACCAGAAATCAACACAAAATTACAAATCAACTATACACCAATAAAAATTAATTAGGGAAAAGTTGTTGTAATGCATATGGATAACTATATATATATATATATATATATATATATATCTCACACCTTTTGCCTACAAATTTTCAATAAGATCATTGTAAGACATTGTTTTTTAATGCTATAAGTCTGTGAAAACTTAACCATGCGGGGCAAATATTTACCCAATTTCCAAAAATACATTAAGGAAAAGATTAGGATAAAAAGTTAACTGTAAAACTCAGAACTTCTCACTTTTTCTTGAAGTCCATACCATTAGACCATCTAAAAGGTGCTTTAAAAAAGCAAATCATTGATCTTGCATAAAATTCTGCTGAGTTTAGAATCTTTTATTACTTCAGCATGAAAAACAATGGCAGAAAAGCCAAATTAAATGTGACAGAAAGTTGTTAAGGTGCTCATTACCATTTTTCTGACAGTGATTTATTCTTGAATCTGTAATACAAAAATATAATGAGATTTTTCCAGAATCAAAAGAAAAAGTGTTCTGAGACAGAAAATACATGCATTTACTTTCTCTCTAATTAATAAGAGGAAAATAAACATAGCATCTGTCACATGAGCATGCTAAAACAACACTGCTCTGTAAATATTACTGTGCAACCCATTTCCAGGATCCAGATCAGAACACTTGCAAATACTTTGGTGTTGTTTCCAAGCTAGAAATTCATGGTATATATTTTAAATAAGGATTATCTAAATAATACATTTTGTGATTACTTAATAACAAAAACAAACACATTTTATGATTATCTAAATAACAACAACAACAACAAAATCCCTCTGACTACATCCAGAATCACTTCTTTGAAACTCATAGTCTAAGAATAGCCATTTGATTTACTCTTCACATAAGTTTACAAAGTTGGATAATAGAGATAATATATTATGTAAGTGATATTAAAATCTATGGCATTAGTAAGGAACACTTGAAAATGTTTTTCTCTTCAAGGAACATTCTAATAAATCCCTTTAGGGAAATCAAAATTTATCAAGAGGAAAATTATTCTTAAAGAAATATGCCGGTTTGAAGGGTTCCCTAACAACATTTATATACTGATTGCCATATATGTGCCGGGATAATGCTGAGAAAAAGATGCACAAGACATTGTTCCTATTCCCCAAATGGCTCTCTATTCAGTGGGAAGCTAAGATATAAACACAAACAAGTGGGATACTGGGCAGAAGGAATTGTAATAAAGACACTTCTGAAGAAAAACTTTCCAGAAAGCAGGGGCATCTATTGGCAGAGGGGGAAATTATAAGAGCTCCCTGTGGGCTTCAAATTTAAAAACCCAATATGGCATTTGTGTTAGTTGATCTATGGGAGCACAACCAAGGAGATTGTTTAAAACAAAACAATAGATGTGCAAGAGATTAAAAAAAAAAAAGTGAAAGTGCTTGTCTCTCAGTTGTGTCCAGCTCTTTGTGACCCCATGGACCATAAGCCGCCAGGCTTCTCTGTCCATGTACTTCTCCAGGCAAGAATACTGGAGTGGGTTGTCACTCCCTTCTCTAGGGGACCTTCCCCACCCAGGGATCAAACCCTGTCTCCTGCATTGTAGGTGAGTTCTTTACAGTCTGAAGGATGAGGGAAGCCCAAGTGTATGAGATGGAAATATGTAAAACAGGGTCACAACTAAGTAGGGTTTCAGGACGAATAACTGGGAAGTGATGGGGTGAATCACTTAGCAGAAAGAGACTCTGAAAATGAGGTTAGGACTTAAAAAGTTACTAATGAAGCATACCTATTAGAGCAACAGGAATAACTGTTATTTCTAAATGGGAAGCAAGCATATATTCCATTTTTGCTACTCTGAAAATATCAGTTGCACTTGCTGAAGTGTCCCTGGTTTGAATATGTTTGAAAATCACTATCACAGAAAATAATTCAGAATCATTTATAAATATGATTTGTTGGGCCAAATCAAAAAAATGTAAAATTCATCAATCGGGCTGGTTTGGTTCTTTCCATTACAATCGTCTGGGATTATCATATTTCTTATCAGCATTTACTTCCAGGAATATGCATGGATCTGAATAGCTGCTTGCTAAGATATAAAAAACAAAATGCTCCATCCAAATTTGCGGGTTTGCTTGGACACTTTATAAAACCATAAGTGCTGTTCAAAGCAGACACCTTGAAACCACGCCAGGTTTTGAGGGAGCAGCGTGGGTGATGATGCACATGAGACAGGATGGAGTCTCTCCCTGGATGGAGTCTCAGCTACTTAGCAAGCAAACACTGAGCACCGCAAGCCATGACCCTCAATATCTGAAGCAACATGCCATGATTCATAGACAAAGAAAGATGTGGCATTGCAGTCTTCACTTTCTTCTTATCCATTTGCTTTTGTTGCTGAATTAACAAATACGTACGAAACCTCTGGGGAAAAATCATTAAGCTAAACTCTCATCTATTTCTTTACCAGTTGGAGAAATGTTTTCAATACTGAATTATTCCATTTTAATTAGGTTATTTAATTTTTACCTCATTATTAATGATTGGTAGAAAAATATTATATATGCTAAAAATGATACACTAACATTTAAAATACTTAAAAATGTTATTGTAAATTTAGAATGTAAAAGTCTAAACATACTTTTTATAATTGCACATTTTTTCATTTTCATGAATTTATAATATACATGTATAATACCTTGTTGGCACATACTAAATGCATTTGTTGACTACTGAACCAGTGCTTTACATGTATTATCACTAGGCCCAAAACAATGCTGTGTGCTAGATACTTTTAATTTATTCTGTAAATAAGGAAACTAAATCCAGAGAGGTAATTTGTGCAAGGTTATAATGCTGATATAAGGTGAAGCTAAAATCTTAAAAGTCTGTAGCTGTGAAATGTGGGCTTCTCCCCTCCCCGCCATGTTATCTTAAAGACACTGTTAATTGAATTCTTATTATGTATAGGTTGTAAGACTTTCCATGTTGATTTCATCTAATCCTCACAATAACTCTATATAGTATATTATATTATGGAACCTGGTCTACAAAGTGAAAACCAAGTCAGAGAAAGCATAAATAAGTTATCCATATTCATATAGCGGTGAGTAGTGGTGTCTATTATGTAATTCAATGGAGCAAAGTTATATATTCATTTTTCTACACGAAATGTTGAACAACATTTGTTTCCTAAATTAATTTAACTCGATACTCCTATTGTTATTGTGATACAGTCTTTTAATGCTTTGGGATCTAGGTGTTAACATTCTCCCAGTAGGTCCTAGGACTTGGGTGAATATTGTTCTTTGCATTTTAATGCTATATCTATTTTGAAAAATCCTTCTTAAGTCTATGGTTTACTGGAATAAACTCTACTGGAAAAAAAGCCTAGTAGAGGTCAGTTATTAAACCAGGAGAGGATGAATATAGTACAAGATTTGCCTACCATTTGCTAATCTGCATGTGGTTTATAATGTCATGTTCGACAAACATTGATTCCTCTATTCATTTAAAATTAGAAAATACCTAATCTTCACTCATTATATTTGAGAGAAACTGAATAGATCTATCAATGTGAAAATGCTTTATTTTGTTCAAAAACTATATAAGCTTAGCAATTACATAATTCTTCATTAGTCACTACTTATAAGTCTGACACATTGATTATTATCTCTCCCCCCTCCCACCCTGACTCATTGAAAAGGAAAGAAAAAAATATGCTTGGATAGGTTCTTCTTTATACTTTTCACTAAAGTGTTGAAACTAGATGTTTTAAACTTGATACTGATTTTGTGTTGCCTTTCTTACATTCTTGCCTATTTTGAAAAATCTAAAATATAATCATTGACTTTGCAAAATACAGTGGTTAGCTCAGTGCTCAGCAGAGAAGACACAGAGTAGGACTGCATTCCTGCTGTGACATGGCCCCTCCACTACTTGCAATTTATGGAGAGAAACCAATCTTTGCCCATATCTGAGTGTGGACTGAGCATTGTCTGAGCTTAGCCCTTTCAGGAACAGATGTGTCATTACTGGTACTATACAACTGGATTATCTTATCTGCGGAGAGACCTTTTTGTTCTTGTGTTTTTAAGTTTATACCCCACTTACAGTTATTATCAAATATTGGCTATGTTTGCCTTGTTGTACAATATGTCCTTGTAGCTTCTTTTATATCTAATAGTTTGTATGTTTTATTTTCCTATGCCTGTATTACCCTTCACCCCTTCCCTCTCCCCATTTCTAACCACTACTTTTTTCTCTATATCTGTGTCTGTTTCTTTGTTTTATTTACTAGTTTGTAGTATTTTTTTATTTTCCACATGCAAGCGATATCATGCAGTATTTGTCTTTTTCTGACTTATTTCACTGAACATAACACCCTCCAAGTCCATCCATGCGTCTGCTTTCTTTTTTATGGCTAAGTAGTATTCTGTTATATATACTTAATGTAATATATATCTCACATTTTCTTTATCCATGCATATGTTGGTAGGTTGTTTCCATGTACTGGCAATTATAAATAATGTTGCTATGAACATTGGGATGCATGTATTTTTTCAAATTAGTGTTTTGGGGGCTTCCTTGGTGGCTTGATGGTAAAGATCCGCCTGCCAAGACAGGAGATGTGGGTTTGATCGCTAATCTGGGAAGATTCCACATGCCTCAGAGCAACTAAGCCCATGTACCACAACTATTGAGCCTGTGCTCTAGAGTCTGGGAACTGTAACTACTGAGCCCACACGCCACAGCTACTGAAACCCGCGAGTTGTAGAGCCTATACTCTGCAACAAGAGAAGCCACTGCAATGTGAAGCCTGTGCACTGCAACTAGAGCATAATCCCTGCTCGCTGCAACTAGAGAAAAGCCCACGGAGCAACAAAGACCCAGTGCAGCCAAAAGTGGATAAATAAATTGTTAAAAAAATAATGTTTTTATTTTTGGGGGGGTGTATACCCTGAAATGGGTTTTTTACAGTCCAACACCTATATCTTTTCTCCAAGCTTTTTCCTAATCCTCTTCCTTTACATGTATCATATACAGACAGGATAGATGTTTCTTCAGACCAATCGATGTTGCCCTGCATCTTCAACTTATGCAGCCAGCCTGCGAGAGACCCAGCTGAGGCCGCCATGTAGAAAGTTAAGCCTTCTGTGATATTTTCCACTTATTAAAGTTAGTGAGAGTGCTGAAGAAATGACGTCTTCTTACACTGGTGATCAGCAAATCTCAGAAATACAGAACCATGAGACATGTTTTTGCTCATATCGACCAGCTCCTTTATTTCTCAGAGGGAGAAACTTCATTCCAGAGAAGTGGAGTGGCCTTTCTTACCCCACACAGAGTGAAGAGCAGACACAGGGTTAGAGTTCTGACTAAGTGCCCTTTCCTGTCAATTTCAGCTGCCTCCCACTTTCTGCATGATGTCATCAGGGAAGAATGTTTAGAGGAGGCAGTCACCACTCTCTCCCTCTTCCTGGTGCATTGTGACAGTTCTGGAAAGAATAGGGACCACTGAGGGAGTGGACAGGGGTGCATTATGACTCTCCATTGTGAGTCATGTCAGCATAGGCCTTTCCGGTTTGGGGATGCCCCCCCCCCATTTAAGTCTTCCAGTTTATACTAAGTAGGCATTGCTTTTCTCAGATCAAGAATCGACTAAACAGGAGTCCAGGAAAGAGTTGGTATTTTTGTCTGTTTGCTCTTGCTCTAAAGTTCAGGCCATTTAGGGGTCACTCTGAATTTGAGCGGATATTAGAATGAAATGTGAGAACAGGAGAACATTTTTCCAGATGAATCTGTATTTAATTAGGCAGTAAAGCCAATCTAATTCTGACATGACAGCTTAACTTTCTGATATTGAAAGGCAATTTGTGTGGTACAGAATTTATTAAAAATAAACATAAAGGCCAAACTAATATGTTAACATTTAAGGTGATGGATAGTAAGATTTTGGTATCTAGTCCCTATAGCGTTATAATTACGTACTAATTATACCAACCTTATCACCTTAACGTCTCTCAGCACTTAGAAAGGATGTTGTAACAGAAAATTTCATCGATGAATTTTAAGTAAAAGCAGTTATATCCCCAAATATCATCTTCTTAAGTTTAACCAGAAAATTGTATAGAAACAATGTAAATAAAATGTAAGGATGAGTTCAAAGCAAAAAAATCATTTATGTAATTTTATAACATTTATTTACTGTACATGTGGCTATTTTAATACTCATTTAATTCTATTACGTATTTCACCTTTTTGTGTCAGAATGTTTATACTGATATCTATAAGAAATCAGTATCAATTATGCAGCAGAAGATACCGTTAGTTTCTTTTGTGGATAGTTATCAAATAAATGAAAGTAAAACAATGAAACATCATTTTGTAACTATGAAAGTCATACAAAATATTTGCTTAATATCTTAAAATTGTTATACTTTGAAATATGTGATTGATTGTAAAGTCATTAAGCCCTTAATAGCTTTACAGTGAGCCCTAAAGAACTTTAGCTCCCTTTAAACCAGGAATATTATCCCCTTCAGTTTTGCCTAAAATATATACATAAATTTCTTACTACAAAGATTTTTTCCTAATATAAAAAATTATGGGTATTTTAACTGTTTAGAAATTTGGGGACTAAGGTATGGTAAAGCAACTATTGACATGTTATACAGGCATTAAGAATATAATTTTAAAGATGAGACATTAATATGAAGGAGAACTTACATTTTAACATTATGTTAAAAAATAGAATACATGGTGTTAGAAGTACGTCTACTTCAACATGTGGGGAACACCAAAGGGAAAGATGGAAAATGAAAACTACTAATTTTTGCTGTGTGACATTTTGTTTCTCTCATTTTGTTGCCTAGTTCAGTTAAAAATGTAATGTCTTTAGTATCACAAACAAGATGTAAGATATTTAATAAAAGATAATTTTTTAAAAAAATCAGGAGTTTCTCTAAGAAATGAAGCAGATTAAAGAAAACTCTTCCCAAATCATGGAAAACAGATGAATCCCTATAAAAAGACAAATAACATGAACAAAGTCATAAATTTAAAAAGCGGAAAATGAGTCATGGAGCACATGATGCAACATTTCGATTTTTTTTCAGAATGCCACTGACATTTTTATAGGTGAACAAAGATATTGCTCAAAATTCTCCAAGCCAGGCTTCAGCAATACATGAACCGTGAACTTCCAGATGTTCAAGCTGGTTTTAGAAAAGGCAGAGGAACCAGAGATCAAATTGCCAATATCTGCTATTCATCGAAAAAGCAAGAGAGTTCCAGAAAAACATCTATTTCTGCTTTATTGACTATGCCAAAGCCTTTGACTGTGTGGATCACAATAAACTGTGGAAAATTCTGAAAGAGATGGGAATACCAGACCATATGACCTGTCTCTTGAGAAACCTGTATGCAGGTCAGGAAGCAACAGTTAGAACTGGACATGGAATAACAGACTGGTTCCAAATAGGAAAAGGAATACGTCAAGGCTGTATATTGTCACTCTGCTTATTTAACTTATATGCAGAGTACATCATGAGAAACGCTGGGATGGAAGAAGCACAAGCTGGAATCAAGATTGCCGGGAGAAATATCAATAACCTCAGATATGCAGATGACACCACCCTTATGACAGAAAGTGAAGAAGAACTAAAGAGCCTCTTGATGAATGTGAAAGAGGAGAGTGAAAAAGTTGGCTTAAAGCTCAACATTCAGAAAACTAAGATTATGACATCTGGTCCCATCACTTCATGGGAAATAGATGTGGAAACAGTGTCAGACTTTATTTTTTTGGGCTCCAAAATCACTGCTGATGGTGATTGCAGCCATGAAATTAAAAGATGCTTACTCCTTGGAAGGAAGGTTATGACCAACCTCGATAGCATATTGAAAAGCAGAGACATTACTTTGCCAACAAAGGTCCATCTAGTCCAGGCTATGGTTTTTCCAGTGGTCATGTATGGATGTGAGAGTTGGACGGTGAAGAAAGCTGAGCACCGCAGAATTGATGCTTTTGAACTGTGGTGTTGAAGAAGACTCTTGAGAGTCCCTTGGACTGCAAGGAGATCCAATCAATCCATCCTAAAGGAGATCAGTCCTGGGTGTTCATTGGAAGGACTGATGTTGAAGCTGAAACTCCAATACTTTGGCCACCTCATGCGAAGAGTTGACTCATTGGAAAAGACCCTAATGCTGGGAAGGATTGGGGGCAGGAGGAAAAGGGGACGACAGAGGATGAGATGGTTGGATGGCATCACCGACTCGATGGACATGGGTTTGGGTAGACTCCTGGAGTTGGTGATGGACAGAGAAGCCTGGCATGCTGCAATTCATGGGGTCGCAAAGAGTCGGACACGAATGAGCGACTGAACTGAACTAAAACTGACTTGCATATTCAATTTGTGTGTGAAGTTCGTTTCTCATCTCTGTATCCTGAAGCCATTTTAGAAAAATACTTTGAGCTAAACCAACTGATTAATCCTTATATTTCTATCCCTCTAGCATGTAACTGTTTGCTACCTTCAAACTAAGGCTTTCCAGGTGGCTCAGTGGTAAAGAATCCACCAGCCAATGCAGGAGATACTGGAGATGCAGTTTCGATCCTGGGTCAAGAAGATCCCCTGGAGGAGGAAGTGGCAACCTCCTCCAATATTCTTGCCTGAGAATGGACAAGGAACCATGGACAGAGGAACCTGGTGGGCTACAGTCTATAGGGCCACACAGAGTCCAGCACAACTGAGCACACCTTTAAAGTATGATAAAATAATTGAAGTATCTAGAGTGAAGCTTTAAAGAATCTATTTAATAAATTAGTCATTCATGTTCACATGGCAACAAATATTTAGTTATCCTTTTCAAAAAACAAGTGTTTGAAAAGTATTTGTTGCGATTAAAATTTAGGTAGAAAAAAGTATATACTGAAGTCCATCACATATTACAAATAAAGGTGAGTGTAATACATTGCATCTATAGCTTTTGAAACTGATGTTAAATACAAAACAACATTCTAAGATAGCTTTTTAGTAAACATCTCAAATAATTTTGTGGGCTTTGAGGATAAAAGGAATCTGTCCATTACTTCTGAGGCAGGCATTCAAGAAAAGGGAGCAAGAATCCAAAGACACATGGTTATGTAAGCATCTAGTCATGTGGACCTCAGACATGTTTTTGGAGACTTCCTGGGCCCCAGGAGCTTGAGTTGCTGATCCCTCCAGGAGTGGTAGAGAAGAAAGAAGGAAAATAGCAGTCCACTTTTGGGGGACCCCATAGGAAATGGCAACCCACTCCAATATCCTTGCCTGGGAAATCCCATGGACAGAGGAGACTGGAGTGCTGCAGCCCATGGGGACACAAAGAGTCGGACGCGACTGGGTAAATGGACCACAGCAACAAACAAAGGAAGTTACTGGTAATGCCTAAGGACTGATGGCTAAACTTCAAATAAGTCAACGGATGCCTCCATAAATGCTAATGTGAATTGATATCTTTTAGAACCAAAGCAAAAGTTGCTCAGTTGTGTCCTACTCTTTGTGACCCCATGGGCTATATAGTCCATGCAATTCTCCAGGCCAGAGTACTTGAGTGAGTAGCACATCCCTTCTCCAGTGGATCTTCTTGACCCAGGAATAGAACTGGGGTCTCCTGCATTCAGGTGGATTCTTTACCAGCTGAGTTACCAGGGAAGCCCTTTTAGAGCCAAATAGACATCTATTGCTTAATCCCTGCAAGATTCAAACCTGAATGAGAACATGGAAAACATAGATGGAATCCTCCAATTGACTGAATTAAATTGTCAACCTTGACTGTGCACAGTAAATGTTTGCTAAAGTGATTAAAGCCTGCAAATGCCCTGTCTTGGTTTGAGAAGTTCATTCAAACTTATTGTTAATTAGGGGAATATTTATGCCAAAAGTCTGCAGAAAATCTGTAACATCATTCTTAAAAGACAGATTGTAGCATCCTTTTTAGAGATTTATAAGGATAAATAATCAGACTTTAAAAGCACAGATGCTTAGAGGAAAAAACCTCTAACGATAGTAAGAAAAAAATATTAGAGCAACCCATAATAAAAAAAGAAATAAAAAATAAGAAAAGTATGAGGTTCAGATAAAAATCTAACTTCTAATTATTCAGTATTATAAAGTTATTTAAATATTTCACAGAAAATCCTGAATTCAATATCATTTTTTATATAAAAGGAATATTTTTTTCTTCTTCCCACCATCTCCACTCCAAGCTCCATAGCTTCAGTTAAAATATTTTATTAGCCAAGGAATATGAAGGAAATCATGGAACTGCTGAATTAGAACGGCTGTTGGGGTCATTCAACTCTTGTTTCCATCTTTCGAAAGATAAGAGTCACCTGGAGGTTTGGTCAAAGGCATGACTCCCAGCCCTCCGCTGAGAATTCGGACTGAGTGGGTTTGGAATGAATTGGGGAATTTGCACTTTGAGCAAGTATAAGTACCTCAGGTGATCCTTATCATAACAAAATTTTGAAAACTGTTGATCCTTCTAGCCCAATTCCATTTCTTCAGAGAGGAAGAGGACAAATCCAAAGGTCATATGGCCGGTAATCAGCCCGGATGTGCCACTCCTGTGATTTCTTACTTTTTCCTAACTTCATGGGAGCTTTCAACTATGATCTTAGTAAGAGTTCCAGATGGTTTCAAGAAAAAGACTAGACAAATTTGGTAAAAAATTTTAAAAAAAGAAAAAATTGGAACAAATAATAAAAAAAAAAGCACATGGATTTTTCATTTACAAAAATTCATATAAAACATATCTTTACAACATCTTCACTGTTTACATGCCTACATCTCATTATCATATGATAATAAAGTTAGTTTAAAAGTATTTTCAATGCCAGGACATTTAGTTCAAAATCAGACATCTGAGCCCCATAGCTCCCAGATCCCCTTGAGCTTCATGGAAGAGGGAGTGGGGTTATGGAAAAGGACAGGTTGAGGCGGTGCAAAATGGAGATCCTTTTTTTAAACTTATATTTTTATTTTTAATTGCAGAATAATTACTTAACAATATTGTGATGGTTTCTGCCATACATCAACATGAATTGGCCATAGGTATACATATGTTCCCTCCCTCTTGAATCTCCCTCCCACTTTCCACCCCATCACACCCCTCTAGGTTGTCATAGAGCACTGACTTTGGGTTCCCTGCAATATACAGCAAATTTCCACTGGCCTTCTATTTTACATATAGTAATATATATGTTTCCATGCTACTGTCTCCATTTGTCCCACCCTCTCCTTTCCCAACTGTATCCACAAGTCTGTTCTTTTTGTCTGTGTCTCCTTTGCTGTGCTGCAAGTAGCATCATCAGTACCATCTTTACAGATTCCATATATATGTGTTAATAGATGATATTTGTTTTTCTCTTTCTGACTTACTTCATTCTGTATAATAGGCTCTAGGTTTATCCACCTCATTAGAACTGACTCAAATATGTTCCTTTTTATAGCTGAGTGATATCCCATCGTGTGTATGTACCACAGCTTATTTATCCAGAATGGAGATCCTTGATATCCTAGTTTGTGACAAAAATGTCCACTTTTATTTTTTATGTAACATTCTTTAGCATAAAATGTCATGTAAATAAATAATTTTGCTTGGTTAAAACTCATCTGGATCAACCACATTGCAGCTAGGTAATCACACAATGATAGATATTTTAATCTGCAATAATTAAATCCAAAATAATTTACCTTCCCATTAAGACAGATAAGCAGTAGGCAGGAGGAATATAATCACTTCTTCCCAAATTAGAATATTTTAACATCAGATTTCTATTCAAGGAGAATCAATACCAAAAGAAGGGATGAAAGCCAACCCAATAATCTACGTTACATACTTATCACATTTTCCTACCCAATACATGTTTAATACCCATCTCTTACTTCCTGGAATGAAGTTTTGTGGGTTTGTTGGCTAAAGAAGAATGATGAAGCAGGGCTATTATATTTAAATTGTTTTCTTTAATCTGTGAAGCAAATAACTATGCCAACAGGCACTATATGATACCTAGTTTTCTGAAGAGAATCCCCAACACTGCTTTCCAAAAGCACAGTACAACTTAATGATCACATCTGGGTGGGAGTTGGTAGTTGGCAAATGAGCTATACTCAACATAGAGCCAAAATTTGGTTCTTCAACCAAATAACTTTTATTACTGAAAATCAGCTTTCTAAGAGATTGCATTTTTCAAGTCTTAGACATACCAACGACTTTAAAATGATAGCCTGATATACCTATTTGGATCACACTTCTTTTTTCTTGTTCTAATGTAATTTTTTTTATCTCTTCCTCCCCCTAAGGTCGTCAAGGCTTGCTGTCAATTAGCTCCAAGAATCATAACAAAAGTTCTGTAAGAGAAGATTGACAATACTAATTATTGAAAAGTTTTTGGATTTCTAGTTGCCTTGTCAGATCTAACAGTGCTGCCTTAAATGACTATATTATTTTTTCAGGCATATGTGGTGGTTTTAAAAGTCAAACTGATTACTGTGGATTTGATTCTCTAGGAAATACTGGGGTAGGTGGTTTTTGAATAGAACCCAGGACAAAAACCCAGTTTAGGTTTTCTGGTTACAAAAAATAGAAAATGATTCTGGTTAATTGAAGTCACAATAGAATTTATTGAAACTATATCACAGGTGCTCATAGAATAGACTGACATTTCCTGTTAGATTTCTTTTCTGAACATGTGTGATCAGATCTCAGGTTAACAGAAAACTGAAAAATATGTTAAGTATGTGTGGACTGTTAATCGAATTTATTCAAGTCATCTGAAAAGAAAAACATCTCTTCTCTTTTTGCTTTTGAGGTTTGTTTAACCTCAGGTACTTAATGAGTGCCTACCCTGAGTTACTTTAACTTTATAAAATTAAAATTTGATACACTGAACATTACTACTTCACAAAGAAGTTTTTTTTATTATGTCACCTCTAGAGAAACATGGAATAATATGGATTGGATGAGTGCATACAGTTTTTTCATAACTTTTGAATTGCTCCACCTTAAATTCATTGAAACATTACTCTGGAATAAATGAACTGCAGAGTCCAAAACAAATGCAATAGAATGTCATTGGCATGGGTTCAAGGCAGTGGCTCTCTTCCACTATAGCATACTGCCTTCTCATTAGTGAGGGAACTGGTCATTCCAAATTTGAGAGGGCTGAATTCACACAAAAGTGAACTTCAAGAATGGAAGAAATTTCAAGAGGTAGCTTGGCAGAGGGAGAGAGAAAAAGTCATTTGTTATAAGAAAGTTTTGGGAGGATGACAAGCAGTCTGACTATAGTATGGTTTTTATTGAAGGGTATAGTTAGGAATGGGCTTCCCTTGTAGCTCAGTTGGGAAAGAATCTGCCTGCAATGCCAAGAGACCCGGGTTTGATGGCAACCCACTGGAAAGTCTCATGGACAGAGGAACCTGGTGAACTACAGTCCATGGGGTCAAAAGAGTCAGACACGACTTAGCGACTAAACCACCACCACCATAGTTAAGAATGGGCTCCCCTGGTAGCTCAGCTGGTAAAGAATCTGCCTGCAATGTGGGGTACCTGGGTTCAATCCCTGGGTTGGGAAGATCCCCTGGAGAAGGAAATGGTAACCCACTCTAGTATTCTTGCCTGGAGAATCCCCATGGACAGCAAAGCCTGGCAGGTTACAGTCCATGGAGTCGCAGAGTCAGACATGACTGAGTGACTAAGCACGGCACAGCACATAGTTAGAAATAAGTTTAGAAAAACAAGTAAAGACTAAATTCTGATAGGTGACACTTAAGTCAAAAAAGAAGAAGGTCACAGATTCTCAAAGAACAGGTAATAATGCTGTAAACAGTTTCAAAAAGCTGTCTGTAACCAAGAAAAGCTGGATGAAAGGAATCAGCAAGGAAATATCAAATATAAAACAAAGCAGTGTCATTACAAGGATGGGAGCACTTCAGAAGTGTTCCTGCTGGATACTTGATATTGGTCACTGAACTACAATGCCACAGTGTACAGTTTCTAAATGGCCTCTTTATTTAATATCACTTACTCAAGATACAAATTATAAGTAGGAACATTTGGGTAGCAGAACATAGGTTACTCTCTTGTTCCACAGCTACTGGGCAGTGAGATGGAGATGGGGATGACCTTCTCATATATTCTCTAGAGGAGACAGCATCCAGCCTCCTGCTGTAATTCACACTAATGTGAGATTCCTTCAAAATATAATGGGTTCAACTGCTAGAAAATAAAAGCTAAGTTGTTATATCTGATACAGGGAGTGGACTTTATTAACCAGAATTGGCTTTATCTGATTTATATTAAAGGGGCTTCCCAGGTGGCACACTAGTGGTAAAGAACATGCCTCCCAATACAGGAGACATAAGAGACATAGGTTCGATCCCTGAGTTGGGAAGATTCCCCTGGAGGAGGGCATGGCAACCCACTCCTGTGTTGTTGGCTGGAGAATCCCATGGATAGAGAACACTGGCAGGCTGCAGTCTACAGGATTGCACAGAGTTGGACACAACTGAAGAGACTTGACACACACGCAAGCATAAGGTGTGTTAAAGAAGGGAGAAACTATATGATGTAGCACAGAACCTACCTCGGAAACCATTGGTAGGCTGGGTTAATGAGTGTGTGAAAATGTGCAATGGTACCACTGAGTGGTAATCTTAGCCTCACCTGGGCATGAAACTACAGGTATGGCTTCACCTCCTTCTGTATAAACTAAAGCACAAATAGAATCAAAGCTGTATTTCAGCAGGAACTCTGTTGTGTTGTTGCTGTTTAGTCACTAATTCATGTCTGACTCTTTTGCAACCCCATGGACTGTAGCCCACCCGGCTCCTCTGTCCATGGGATGTCCCAGGCAAGAATACTGGAGTGGGTTGCCATTTCCTTCTCCAGAGGATCTTCCCTGCCCAGGGATCAAGCCTGCGTTTCCTGCATTGTGGGTGGATTCATTACCATTCAGCCACCTGGGAAGCCCAGGAACCCTGTTATACTTTCTTATTACTATACTAGTATTCCTGGTAAATTACTACACCTGATCCTGTAGAACCCTAGATTTCTCAATTGGACACCAATTATATAGCTGATCTATATTGAGGTAAAAGTCTAGAAGAAAGACACGTGCTGATCTTTGTTTTTGTTTTGTCATCTATCAGTGTGGTATTCAAGGTCAGTGTTTTCCTGCACATTAGTAAGAGGCACAGTTCTCAGGGAAAATACCTTAAACAGGCCAGCTCTCATTTTTGACTGTGAAAAGAACATAGAAAGAAGAAGAAAAATGTCAGACACAAGCACTTATATGCACAAAGTGGAGCAGAAGCATCAGTGACAAGGAAAGATTTACAAAAATGTTGCCACTAGGTCCTTCATATTGGCTAATAGAGCTGCTTCCACCAGCTTTAAAATACTGCATAAAGCTGGTAAAATGCTCAGGATTCAACAGACTCTTGAGGCATGTTGGTTAAATTGGGTTGACTTGGACTTTCAAGGGGTTATCTATATTTTCATAAATGCCACTCTTTGATGATATTTTGGACTTTAAAGTTCATTATCAGTTTGAATCAATACATTTTTCTATTACTCAAGAGTTGATATATTATTTATTCATGTATTTTTGGCAATGTCATTTTTTATGTAGTGGTCATTTCAATCCAAGCAAGAATCATGAGGCCCAGCATCTACATCCTGACCTTGTTTATTTCAACTTCATGTTTTAAATTATGACGTCAGTTCAGGATACAAGCAAAAAAATGAAGATGTGAGCTATCACAGCTGGCCCTGAAGGCAGTTCCAATTCTGGCAATCAACATTAATTATTTTAAAATGTATTAACTGGAGGATCTTTTTCACACATGATCATGACACTGGCTATAAACCATTTTAGTCACTGGTCAGTATAGGAGGGATTTAGGGGAAATATCACATCAATTCAAAGAAATTTTATTCATTATGTATTTTAAAAATATCTCCTGGTAGAGGGTAAAAACCTTGGTTTACATCGATGTTACCACATCTGGAAGTTTCTTCATCTCTGCTGATACACAATTAAGCCAAAATACTAAGTAAGACAGCATAATTTAACTGGTTATATTTACCATAAAATTGAACCCACTGCTTGATAAAATTAAATCCTCTACTTGATAAAACCTTTCTCTGTATTCTATTTATTTAATCATTTCACAACAACTATATAAAAAAGATTTTATTATTGTTTACACTTCAAGAATAAGGAAATGCAAGCATGGTGGTTTAAGTAACTTGGGGTCTTACAGCCAATAAACCCTGGTTAGGCTGTGCTTTCCATGTGGCAAGTCAACAGCCTTTGTCACTGCTAATTTAGACCCTAGACTGCACTAATGGGGGGGGAGGGTGTCTATTTATTAATATTTAGGATATGTGATTAATACTTTCAAGGAAGTCTTATACATTTCACCACACCTTGACCTTTGCAATGGTCATGCCAAAGGAGATTCTTCCACTAGCTTTGTTAAATGGCTGATTATTTATCCTATAATATAAATTGTTCTAATTTTCAGTAATTGAAGCCTGGTAGTTCAACACATGTTTCAAAATAATCTTATTAGCTTGTGTCATGTGGCAAATCTTAGAGTACCATCTAATTAAGCTACTTTTAGAACATATAAACACATCTTCGTTGTCATTGGAACTGCTGATTAGTAGTAAATCGCTCTTTTACATGAAGCTTCAGCTTTTGTGCAGGACTGAAAGAATTTGAAAGGAGCTAATGGAAAACTCAGCCTGCTGAAGTGCTTTAATGGCTTTATGTCTTACAAGATCTACAATTTTATTCATTCTAATTTGAAGAGAAAACCTTTTTTAAAAAAAATCTGGGGCTTAACAAATGACCTGATTTCTAACAAAAAGCATTAGATGTTTAATAAATCTCACAACTGGCTGGCTATATTTTCCTCAGTTTATTCAAAACATTTCAAACATCTGGAGGAATCTAAAAAAGAATATGTGCTAAACAAGGGTGAGTTAATCAGCTCAACTCTTGAAAAATAAAAAGAGGAAATATATACACAATATATGTATTACTTGCCTAAAATTGCCATCTACCAGGGAATGTTTCCAAACCTTGTTAATTGCTCATCCAATCTTTGAAAGTATGCCTAGCATATATCTTTAATATATATAATTTTCAGATTTAATTATAAATCATAAGCCTGTCCAATTCTAAGGAAAATTATTATGCTCAAATATGAAGTTTCATGTCGATGAGATAAACCTGTTATGAATCATTATTTATTTTACTTTAAATAGTACAAAAGCAAAAGCCTTTTGGTTGTCATTAAAAATAGCTTTTAATGCCCAAATTTTAAACATTTGCTATCAAGCTGTCTTCTAAACCTCATTAACTGATATAAAAGACAAAGCATATACTTAGAATGTGAATTTTTTATTAACAATGGTGGATAGAATTTCTATTCAATGGTCTTCTACATAATTTCAACTTTGTGGCTGACACCTTGACACATATCACTAGGTCATCATCATTACCTTGTGATATGACTGAGGAAGACTTTCTACAAGGAATAGGAAATATTTGCTCTACCATTTTCTTGTCTTTTGCTTCAGTCTACATTATGAGTATTATTTTCCATTTGCAGCTTCCTGGCATAGAGGTTTTTTTTTTTTACCAGTCTATTTGGTGAGAGTTAGTTTAGCTTGCAAATCTGCTTACCAGGCACACAAACATGAATTCAATATTATAGGCAGAGAAAGAGGTGGAATGCCAGTTTTCAATCCTTGGCACCAAAATGAAGTCTATTTCGGTACTTTGGTGTGTGGTGTGCACACGTATGTGAACTTGTACATGTACAAGTTGACAACATATACAAGGTGCCATTTCAAAGCAGAGGATTTCGTTATGCTCTTGCAATTGTCTCATTCTGTGTAATTCAGTTAAATTAAGTAAGTATGTAGTAACCACATGCTGGGGCTTCCCGGGTGGCTCAGTGGTAAAGAATCCTCCCGTCAAACAGGAGACACGGGTTCAATCCCTGGGACAGGAGGATCCCCTGGAGGAGGATATACAAACCCACTCCCATATTCTTGCCTGGCAAATCCCATGGACAGAGGAACCTGGGGCCTACAGTCCATGGGATTGCAAACAGTTGGACACCATTTAGCAACTAAACCACTAAACCACCATCAATCCCATTCTATATGCATCTGCTAGTCATATATTTCTAGTTACTAGAATGCTTCTCCTCTACAAAACTTTGCATATCATAACTTCACTCACCTTCACGATTCTTTTCCTTTGTGAATTCTTTCTAAGACTTTCTAAACCTCTGATATAGTCCAAGTCTTCATAACCTTTGAACTTTTTGAAATTCTCTGTTCTTAATGCTTGGAACAGTTCTTGGCAGAGAATAGAAACTCAAGAAATATTTATTGAATAAATGAATGAATAAATGAATTAAAGGGTAAAGCATGCCCTACTCTCTCTTTGCAATTAACTATGAGTATTTTCATATGAAATGCTCTGAGAGGTCCTGCAATGAGGACATTCATTTAACTCTGCCTTTCCTAAGCTTATCCTTTTCTCTCTTAATCTACTTACATAAAACAATTTCTGGGAAATATGCTTTGGGAAATGCAAAGATGGGGAACCGGCTACTGATGTACCAGAAAGTTTAATATTCTAAAAGTGTTGGCCACTTTGTTATTTTAAAGTTCAATCAAAATAATGATGACCCAGGTCTTTGGTTACATTTTGTGTAACATCAAGAAAATATTTATAAACTGTATACATCTATACCTCCTTTTTTATACACATGATCCATTAGTGGTATAAGATAAGAAGAAAATATGCATTTCTCTGTACTGTATTAAGAATAAATTCCCAGTATGCTCAATGATCAGTCATTAGAAGTGATTAAAGGAAGCCAAATAAGAATTGATTTGGAGTTACATAACCAAAGCAAGAGGATCACTACAAACTCTCATTCAATTATATCTATAGTGTAGAGGCAGCAGAAATTGAAGATGTTTCAAGATGACCATGATTCATTTCTTCCAGCTTTTAAAGTAAGATTTCCTGGCTGAGTCTACATTGCTCTGTCCTACACTTAAAGAAAGAAGTTGAAAAGAAAAAGAAAGGAGAAGAAATAAGATAAAAGATTTGCCATAATTTTCAATGTCATTATTCCTATAGAACAGGGGTCAGCAAATTTTTTCTAACAAAGGCCAGATAGTAAATATTTTAGGCTTTGTGGGCCATATGATCTTCATCGACCCTGCCATTAAGCATGAAAGCAGTCGATACACTAAAGAACAGAATAATGTGAAATTTTATCTACCTATTTATCTATAAAATATTATCTACCAAAATTGGCAGTGGGCTGGATTTGGTTCACAAGTCATGGTTTGCTGACTTCTGCCATACAGAACAAAAGTTCCTCCCTCCATAATTCTAACCATGTGTGATAGAGTTTGTGACCTCTAGTATGTTGGGATTTAAGAGTTTTCTCAAAGTCAAATATTTTCTTACATTTTATCAGCTTTTGTTCTTATTTTGTCCATTGTTTTCATTGTTCTTATTTTATCCATTTCTTTAACACATTTCCATAAAGACTTTTCTTAAAAAGTACTACTAGATTAATACTTGGTAATTGATTTAGTTATTCACTCATGTTGAGGAGATCATTAATGGATGACATAGAGATAAATCTTATTTGGGGACTTGTTGGAAGAGTAAGGCAGAGAAGGGCAGCCGAGATGCATCCAGGCCTCTCTTGAAATTTCAGGCTACCTGGAAAAAAACAGAGTGAGGAGAGGGGCCAAAGCAAAGGAGAGATGTGACTTGCCAAAATCAGACCTCCTGGTTTAGTTTCTGTAAGGCTAACTTTCATCTTCAAGTAGATTTGGGCTCAGTTCTGTGTCTGAACCCAGAAATATGGAATGCTGTTTGTGAAGCATGTTTGGGGGATGGGAGGGGAAAAGAAAAAAAGAATAGGAACTGATGTTCCACTTTTGCATGTGGGAGGTTTTTTCTTATTGTCTTATGTATGTGCTTGCATGTTAAGTTGCTTCAGTTGTGCCTGACTATTTAAGACCCTTTGAGACCCTATGGACCATAGCTCTCCAGGCTCCTCTGTCCATGGAATACTCCAGGCAAGAATACTGGAGTCGGAAACCGTGCCCTCCTCTAGAGGGTCTTTCCAACCCAGGAATCGAATCTGTATCTCTTATGTCTCCTGCATTGGCAGACAGGTTCTTTACCACTAGAAACACCTGGGAAGCCATTTATGGATGTCATTAAATAAATGTAGGTGCTTCGAATTATTTCACTTCCATTTATAAAGATTTGAAATTCTCCAAATTCTTTCCTAACCTTTCCTGGATCTTGTGATTTACCCCTATGTTATCCCTTTCTTTTTGACATGCCCTCCTTCCTTCTAACAACCAAAGTGGCAGAAGGATACGAAAAAGAGGAAGAGGTAAGTGGTAAGACAATGGTTAAGTTTGAGGAAGTAAGAGGCAGGAGTGAGAATAGTACACTTTTGCTGATCTCAACCTCTCACTTGACAAGACACACCATGATTTCTATAGAAATAAGCAACACGTTTTCTTTAAATATCTTCACAAGCACTATCTTAAACATCAGTTCAGTTCAGTTCAGTTGCTCAGTCATGTCTGACTCTTTGAGACCCCATGAACCGCAGCACGCCAGGCCTCCCTGTCCATCACCAACTCCCGGAGTTTACCCAAACCCATGTCCACTGAGTCAGTGATGCCATCCAACCATCTCATCCTCTGTCGTCCCCTTTTCCTCCTGTCCCAATCCTTCCCAGCATTAGGGTCTTTTCCAATGAGTCAACTCTTCCCATGAGGTGGCCAAAGTATTGCAGTTTCAGCTTCAACATCAGTCCTTCCAATGAACACCCAGGACTGATCTCCTTTAGGATGGACTGGTTGGATCTCCTTGCAGTCCAAAGGACTCTCAAGAGTCTTCTCCAACACCACAGTTCAAAAGCATCAATTCTGTGGTGCTCAGCTGTCTTCACAGTCCAACTCTTACATCCATACAAGACCACTGGAAGAACCATAGCCTTGACTAGATGGACCTTTGTTGGCAAAGTAATGTCTTTGATTTTTAATATGTTATCTAGGTTGGTCATAACTTTCCTTCCATGGAGTAAGCGTCTTTTAATTTCATGGGTGCAACCACCATCTGCAATGATTTTGGAGCCCAAAAAAATAAAGTCTGACACTGTTTCCACTGTTTCCCCATCTATTTGCAATGAAGTGATGGGACCGGATGCCATGATCTTAGTTTTCTGAATGTTGAGCTTTAAGCCAACTTTTTCACTCTCCTCTTTCACCTTCATCAAGAGGCTTTTTAGTTCCTCCTCACTTTCTGCCATAAGGGTGGTGTCATTTACAAATCTGAGGTTATTGATATTTCTCCCAGCAATCTTGATTCCAGCTTGTGTTATTCCAGCCCAATGTTTCTCATGATGTACTCTGTATAGAAGTTAAATAAGCAGGGTGACAATATACAGCCTTGACGTACTACTTTTCCTATTTGGAACCAGTCTGTTGTTCCATGTCCAGTTCTAACTGTTGCTTCCTGACCTGCATACAGGTTTCTCAAGAGACAGGTCAGATGGTCTGTATTCCCATCTCTTTCAGAATTTTCCACAGTTTATTGTGATCCACACAGTCAAAGGCTTTGGCATAGTCAATAAAGCAAAAAGTGAAAGAAAGTGAAAGTGAAGTCGCTCGTTCGTGTCCGACTCTTGGCAACCACATGGACGGCAGCCTACCAGGCTCCTCCATTCATGGGATTTTTCAGGCGAGTGTACTGAAGCGGGTTGCCCTTGCCTTCTCCTAATAAAGCAGAAATATATATTTTTCTGGAGCTCTCTTGCTTTTTTGATGATCCATCGGATGCTGGCAATTTGATCTCTGGTTCCTCTGCCTTTTCTAAAACCAGCTTGAACATCTGGAAGTTCACAATTCACGTATTGCTGAAGCCTGGCTTGGAGAATTTTGAGCATTACTTTACCAGCGTGTGAGAAGAGTGCAATTGTGTGGTAGTTTGAGCATTCTTTGGCATCGCCTTTCTTTGGCATTGGAATGAAAACTGACCTTTTCCAGTCCTGTGGCCACTGCTGAGTTTTCCAAATTTGCTGGCATATTGAGTGCAGCACTTTGACAGCATCATCTTTCAGGATTTGAAATAGCTCAACTGGAATTCCATCACCTCCACTAGCTTTGTTCCTAGTGATGTTTCCTAAGGCCCACTTGACTTTACATTCCAGGATGTCTGGTTCTTGGTGAGTGATCACACCATCGTGATTATCTGAGTCATGAAGATGTTTTTTGTACCGTTCTTCTGTGTATTCTTGCCACCTCTTCTTAATGTCTTCTACTTCTGTTAGGTCCATACCATTTCTATCTTTTATTGAGCCCGTCTTTGCATGAAATGTTCCCTTGGTATCTCTAATTTTCTTGAAGAGATCTCTAGTCTTACCCATTCTGTTGTTTTCCTCTATTTCTTTGCATTGATCACTGAGGAAGGCTTTCTTATCTCTCCTTGCCATTCTTTGGAATTCTGCATTCAAACGGGGATATCCTTCCTTTTCTCCTTTGCTTTTCACTTCTCTTCTTTTCACAGCTATTTGTAAGGCCTCCTCAGACAGCCATTTTGCTTTTTTGCATTTCTTTTCCATGGGGATGGTCTTGATCCCTGTCTCCTGTACAATGTCATGAACCTCCATCCATAGTTCATCAGGTATTCTGTCTATCAGATCTAGTCCCTTAAATCTATTTGTCACTTCCACTGTATAATCATAAGGGATTTGATTTAGGTCATACCTGAATGGTCTAGTGGTTTTCCCTACTTTCTTCAATTTAAGTCTGAATTTGGCAATAAGGAGTTCATGATCTGAGCCACAGTCAGCTCTCGGTCTTGTTTTTGCTGACTGTACAGAGCTTCTCCATCTTTGGCTGCAAAGAATATAATCAATCTGATTATGGTGCTGACCATCTAGTGATGTCCATGTGTAGAGTCTTCTCTTGTGTTGTTGGAAGAAGGTGTTTGCTATGACCAGTGCTTTCTCTTGGCAAAACTCTATTAGCCTTTTCCCTGCTTCATTCTGTACTCCAAGGCCAAATTTGCCTGTTACTCCAGATGTTTCTTGACTTCCTACTTTTGCATTCCAGTCCCCTATAATGAAAAGGACATCTCTTTTGGGTGTTAGTTCTAAAGGTCTTGTATGTCTTCATAGAACCGTTTAACTTCAGCTTCTTCAGTGTTACTGATTGGGGCATAGGCTTAGATTACCATGATATTGAATGGTTTGCCTTGGAAACGAACAGAGATCATTCTGTCGTTTTTTGAGATTGCATCCAAGTACTGCCGTTTGGACTCTTTTGTTGACCATGATGGCTACTCCATTTCTTCTAAGGGATTCCTGCCCACAGTAGTAGATAGAATGGTCATCTGAGTTAAAT
Organism: Giraffa tippelskirchi; assembly: GCF_054371585.1. Lineage (NCBI taxonomy): Eukaryota > Metazoa > Chordata > Mammalia > Artiodactyla > Giraffidae > Giraffa > Giraffa tippelskirchi. The sequence continues at coordinate 122,731,269 of NC_137276.1, read as the reverse complement.
TCACCCATTCCAGTCCATCTTAGTTCGCTGATTCCTAGAATGTCGACGTTCACTCTTGCCATCTCCTATTTGACCACTTCCAATTTGCCTTGATTCATGGACCTAACATTTCAGGTTCCTATGCAATATTGCTCTTTACAGCATTGGACCTTACTTCTATCACCAGTCACATCCACAACTGGGTATTTTTTTTTTTGCTTTGGCTCCATCCCTTCATTCTTTCTGGAGTTCTTTCTCCACTGATCTCCAGTAGCATATTGGGCACTTACCGACCTGAGGAGTTCCTCTTTCAGTATCCTATCATTTTGCCTTTTCATACTGTTCATGGGGTTCTCAAGGCAAGAATACTGAAGTGGTTTTCCATTCCCTTCTCCAGTGGACCCCATTCTGTCAGACCTCTCTACCATGACCCATCTGTCTTGGGTGGCCCCACACGGCATGGCTTAGTTTTATCGAGTTAGACAAAGCTGTGGTCTGTGTGATCAGATTGGCTAGTTTTGTGTGATTATGGTTTCAGTGTGTATGCCCTCTGATGGCCTCACGCAACACTTACCGTCTTACTTGAGTTTCTCTTAAGCATCAGAAAATAATATTATTTTCAGTTTATTTAATTTGAAGAAAGTGAAGGAGCATGCCAATGAAAAGTTAAAATAACTAACTTTACTGTAATTCCAGTATGTATAGAAGATGTGAAATCCACCTACTTACAGCATTTACCACAATACACTCATTAGTAATTTAAAATACTATATGTTTCTGTCTAAACATGTCACCAGTATATGAAAACATTTCTTCAAGTCACCGCAGCCCAGGTCAAGAGCATTGCAGGGTAATTGACTCAGATCTGTTATTTTATTTAGTGCATGAATTCTTTCAGCTTATTACTAAGTGTGACATGGTATAAAAATGGGGAGGGGAAAGTCAAAATTCAATCTTTCCAACAAATGGAATGGAAATTGCATTAGATTCATGGAAAGTTTTAAAAGCTTCTTAACCATTACATTTCATTTTTATGCACCTGAATTTATTAATTTTATTTTTAAAGATAATATCTTTTTTTTGATCAAAATAAACAAAATAGACTCCTATGAAACTTGTAAGTTAATAAGTAAGTTTCTGATATAAAATTTATGTCAAAGCAACTCAAACTCATCTTGCCTGACCAATAAAAACATAAAGGAAACTCAGTTAACAAAATATCCTGTAAGAAAATGTGTCACTTATTTTTAAAAATAATCTAATTTTATAGAACATAATCATGTATTTATAAATATGTAGGAAATGAAGTTGTTTGCTCAGCACTTCATACAGAAAATGCATTACAGTGAATATGAGTATCATTTACAATATAAGCAAAGCATGAAAGGTTAACCTATAATGCCAGTAAAAATATGCTTAATAATTCTCCTATTTTTCTTATTTTCAGTGATCGGTCACACCCTCCAACTTACAAATATCTAGACTAGAAACAATATAATGTGTCTCTGAAAGTTAGTCCAGATTTTTATCAACTATAAATCTCCTCTCATTTGCTTGTATGTTTCTGTTTTATTTTTAATATTTTTCTCCAGATTGAATTTTGACTTTCCCCTCCCCATTTTTATACCATGTCACATTTAGTAATAAACTGAAAGAATCCACATACTAAATACAATAACAGATCTGAGTTAATTACCCTGTAATGTTGTTGACCTGGGCTGCGGTGACTTGAAGAAATGTTTTCAGTTGCTGCATACTTTTGCTCCAGTGGCTCAGACAGTAGGTAGCACCACTGAATTTGTAAGATGAGAGATTTTATTTTCTCTTCAAATGGCAAAGAACTCTTAAGTGGATAGAAAGGTCATCTCGCCCTTCCTCTGCTATAATGACACATAAAGCTTGTCATCGGACGCATCCCAGAAGATGCACCTCTTCAAGTAAACAATCCAAGTGCTGTTTACATGTGTATATTTAGAGCCAAAAAGAAATAGAGAGGCAATAAATACTAAACCACCCTGTGACGCCTATTACATCTTTCAATCTGGTCTCACTAGCCAGATCCCAAGAGCCTCAACAAACAGGCTTAACAAACAAATAGCCTTAACAAACATGCTCCTCTAATGACCTGATTCCCCACTGTCAGCAAAGGTGACATTGAAATCCAGTCAGCATCCTTACATCCTAACACCAGCGATTAAAAAAATATATCTCCTTCTCTTCTTTAGTGATCTGTTTGAATCTGTGATACGGTTTCATTTATTGTCAGGCTATAAACCTCTTTCATGTATATTGCTCTCAAAGCTCATCTAGTTTCTCTTATCTCTCTGATTACTCAAACCTCTTAATATTCTAAAGCTTCATAAATCCAGTCTTATTCATGAGACTGCCGTACCCTGAGGTAGCTTTCCATTTCTTAATCTTCTAGAACATTTTCTGTAACACACATGTTAGTACTTAAAAATAATATGTATTTTCATCCAAACATTTCATCAGTATAAATCTTCACTTTCCAAAAAAATGAAACTGCATTTGATTCAAGTTTCTATCTTGAAACATATATGGGTTTTGAGGAAGATTATTTTTAGTCGCTAAAACATAATGTTTTAAACAGGCAGTTTAAAGGGGAAAAAAGAGAAGGAAATTTTTGTTAGCAATGGCTTCTTGCTTTAATTCCTTTGTGAACATTTGATAGCAGATAGATTCAGAATGACTGATGAAAAGGAGTATCACTATATTTAGAGGAAGTTGTACAAAGCAGAAAATGCTGAAAAATTCTCAGAATTACTTCCTGTTTCACAGTTGTTATGTCTGCAAATGTTGAGGATTTTGTTTGCCTTCCTTGCTCTTGGTATTTGATTTTCATTAAGTTTCAAACTTTGCTGTTTCACATTCAGACTTTTTGAACATTATCCTACTGATAACTTTCTAAAGAGAGTTATATTTAACTTTAGCTTAAGCCAAATTTCTAATTATTATTTCCCAATTTTCACTTCTAAATCTCACTGTTATGGGATTGACATGTTATGATTGACATAAATATTTACTGGTGTACTCATTTTGATTATGGAGAGAAATATTTGAAAGGGCAGTATATTTTTGCAGAACTTTCCATTAAACTACAGAACAATCAATGGCTTGATTTCTCAGGTTTCCAATTTGTAGATTCTGGGAACAAAGTCTTACTAGGGTTGCTTAACTTTAATAAGTATGTGCTTAAGGTTGCTAAAAGTTAAGCCTTAAGTTTGAAGATATCAATCTACTTTTCAAAGAGTTGACCTCAGAAGGGTTGCTACTCCTATTATTTAGAAGCAAACTTTTCCCTAGAAATAAGCATGTGTTTTTCATCAGAGAAAAAAAAAATAGTAAACCTTCTATGCCTATCATCCATCTCTCCATCCATCCATTCAGCATTCATGGAATATTTGTGTCTTTCATCCAAAGTATATAAGTACATTTAGCTTTATTCTGTAATCTATGTAGATGAATACTATACCATACCTTGCACTGGAGAGCTTCCCATTTAAAGTATAGAGTTCAGTTCATTCATTTTTAATTATTTATTGTGAAGCTACTCAAGTCATGGCTGTGTCAGAGGTGTTGAGGATTCCATGCTGAACAAGAGGAACCTGATCTTGCTGTCTTTGAACTTAAAGTTCATTACAGAGGTTGACACTAAAACCTGAAGGACAAAAAACAACTAAAAATGCAGAAATGTTGGGGTAGCATGTTGCTGACAAGGAATAGTAAAGATGGGAATTGAAGCTACTTCTTGAAGTAGGGCTAAGGTAGGAATGATCATAGTATGTCTGAACACAGAAAGACGACCTGACCATAGAGAACACTCAAAAAGATATATTATGCTCAGATTGTAGTGGGTAAAATAAAGGATTGAGGGTGGTGGGTGGTAAGGATACTGGGGACAGGAAAGATTTATAAAAGAAATTCCATAAAGTGAAATCTCATTAAATGAAAGCTGAGTAGAATTTCAGAGGCTCACAGAAGGGGGAGACCATTCAGGCAGAAGATGCTGCTGGACCCAGGCAGAAAAATAATATGTGCCTTTGGAAATGCAAGTTGTTCTACATGGTTAGAGGGTAGAATGGTGACAAATGTACTAGAGCAAGGCAAAGACAGAGAGGCAGGAGTAAATTAGGATTTCTAATGGTTGCAGCTAACAAAAATGTAAACAAAGGTGACTTAAATTTTATTGTCTATCAAGAAGTTTTGTGGTAAGCATTTACTAGCTTTGATCCAGCAGTGTAATTATGTCAGGAATAAAGGTAAGTCTCTACGTCTCACCTCCTCCTGAAAGGACCAACATGACTGCCACAGCTCCCATAAAGTCATTCCCACCCCAAGTATCCCCAATCACCTATGCAGGGAACAAGGAGCTGAACCACATAGAAAAGAATCTTCTCTTTTAGGATCTTATTTCTTATCAGGTAGAAAAATTTTTTCCCAGAAACTCTCCAGAGAACTTCCCCTTTTACCTGGTAACATGTTCACATTAGATGAGGAATCAATTTTCCTAAGTTCTAATAAGTCAAGATTTTTTTTAGCAAGGAAGAGGGAGGGAAAATACCTGTTGTGGTGGTAGCCACAGTGTGTGTGAGAGTAAGAGTGGATGATAGGAAGCTGAAGCAATAGACTCCCCTCTGGGCAACGGGCTGCTGGCTGAAACTTGGCTTATGATAACTTAATGATCATCACATCTTTTGCTCCATTAAATTTCTCATTTAAAACATTTTGCTATAGATGACTTAGGTTTTCCCCCTATTTTTTACCTTCTTTCTGTCTGTGGGGTTTGTGGACAAATAAGTATTCCCTGAATTCTTTTGTTGGTTTTTAAGCTAATACATTCAATTCCAAACAATAAAATCCACTAGAATAGGACACTTTCTAAGTAGTTTTATTAAACAGCTTTTTAATAGACTTTTCCCTTAGGTCACAAATGTAGACAAAAATATCACTTATACTATCTTATTAATGATTATGTAAACACTGAATCATATATGTAATTTTTTCTTTCAGGGATAGTAAAAATGGCTCTCTTAGGAGAACATAGAAAATATATGTATCGATATCTTATTTTGCTTTCATAAGCAACATATGTAATGACCTACATTTCTTATTCAACCAGGATGCAAGACTAACAAGCACACTGATGATGACAATCATTTCCTGCATTTCATTAACGTTGCACTCTTATGCTATTTTAAATGAAGGTGTCTAAATCAATTCCTGTCTGCTCAGAAAGATCCCTCAATTTATTCTACAGGGAATTGAGTTTGGTGTTTGCTTCTTCAATCTTAAAGTAGAAGAAAAGATGATAAATTTCTATTACAAAGATCCATCTGCAATTGGATGCATTGCCCGTTTACTATCTGTAGCAGTTAAGACAGTACTTTTTCTGAAACACACTATACTTGGTAGCTCAGACCCATTACGAACACAAAAGTGAAGGACTGCACGATTTCCGCTAAGAAGTTCTAGTTTGTGACAGAAACTACAGAAAATGGCTTTGCAATGGTGGGAGTCTGTAATTTGCCACTTTAGTCTCTCTACCATCTAGATTCTGCCAAAGATTGCTGGATTCCCCTCTAGTGATCCTTCATCCACAATATCCACATGACTTGTTGTTTTTTAGTTGTTGAGTCATGTCCAATTCTTATGCGACCCCATGGACTGTAGCCCGCCAACCTCCTCTGTCCACGAGGATTTCCCAGGCAAAAATACTGTAGTCATTTGCCATTTCTTACTCCAGGGGATCTTCCCAAACCAGGGATAGAACCCTCATCTCCTGCATTAGAGAAAGATTCTTTACCACTGAGCCACCAGGGAAGCCCATCAATATGACTTGTTGTTCAGTCGTTCAATCATGTCCAGCTCTTTGCAACCCCCTGGGCTGCAGCATGCCAGGCTTCCCTGTCCTTCACCATCTCCCAGAGCTTGCTCAAACTCAGGTGCATTGAGGCAGTGATACTATCCAACCATCTCATCCTCTGTTATCCCCTCTCCTCCTGCCTTCAATCTTTCCCAGCATATGACTAGGGATTTCTTAAAGTTTTCAGCATGAGGACTTATCCCTCAGATACCTATATGATGTTCAGTTTCCATCCATGTTCATTTAGAATATATGGTTAAGAAAATACAAAGTAAGAAGTGAACATATATCTAGTAATATTTTTAATGCATTAGCTAACTATGGGTTAAATGTAAAGACTTGACCACAGATGAAGATGATAATCTCCTCTTCCTCCCAAACACCACAAAATGGCTTTTAATACATAAAAAATTAACAAATGAGGATGAAGAGAAAATTAGAAAATATGTTTTCAGAAAAACCATTAGAATAATTTTTAGAGAGTCAAATAAGATGAAGGAAAGAAGGATCATTGACATAGCAGAGCAGAGAACATCAAAAGCTAACCAACCACATAAGGTTGTTATGATAGGAAATGAGCTTGTTTACCTCACAAATCCCCCAAGAGTCTCTGAGTATGGGGAAGCAGGTAAGATGAAAAGTGGAGGGCAAACACTGAACATGCAAGATATTGTTTAAAGTATCTTAACTCTTTCAAAAATGCACACTAAAAGAAATAAAATGGTATCTGGAGAAGTTTATTCAAGAACCAGTGAATACCAAGTGACATAGAGTTTTAAGATGAAAGCAGAGTGATAAAATAGATCTACATGTGTCCCTTGCACTACCCATAGCCCCCTTCCTCAGCCCTGAGGAATTCCAAGATACTGTTTTCCATGTTTATTTTTGCCTCGCAGAAAATTGGAGTCATTGGGGAAAAGCAATTGAAAACTTTTCTAGATAAAAAGCCCTCTAGATGTTTGGGCATTTCTTAAAGACATGGAAGAATTCACTCTAAATGAAGTCAACTAGTTGAGTCCTGTTCCCCTGCCCTAGTCTTCTCCCCTAAAACACAGAGCTTTCTGAACTTGGATATTATATACAAATATTTCCTGAAGGAGCAGCATATATGATAAGAAATTCTTTCCTATGACAGTGAGAGTGAAATTGAAAGTCGCTTAGTCGTGTCCCACTCTTTGAAATCCAATGGACTATACAGTCCATGGAATTCTCTAGACCAGAATACTGGAATGTGTAGCCTTTCCCTTTTCCAGGGAATCTTCCCAACCCAGGGATCAAATCCAGGTCTCCCATGACAAGGAGATATCAAAAGAAACAAAGATTTCTAAAAATGGAACTCAGTTAAAACGGACAAATAGATCACATAGTATCACATTCATAAAATAAGAGCAGGAAATTACTTTTAAAGGAAATCAGAGAAAAAGAAATTGGCAATTAAAGTACAATAGAAAAAAAAATATTAGAAGTCTTCACAGAAAATCTATAAAAGCCCAAATAACAAAGAGAAAACAATAATTTTTTAAAGAGCAGAAAATTAAAGGATTAGTTTAAGTGGTTCAACATCCAACTAGTAGAAGCTGTTCAGAAAGAAGGAAAAAAAGAGGAGAGGAAATAGTCAAAGAAATAAAACAAAATTGCTCCCAAACTGCAATTGCTCCCAAACTTAACTCTTTAAGTTAAAAGAGTCCATTAAATGCCCAGTAAAATTAATGGCATGAAATAGTCATACAAGGGCTTATTATCATGAAATTTAAGTATGCCTGGGGTTAAGGGGAAGACTTTAAAACATTCACAAAATAAATATTCTTACCAGTAACGTTAAAAAACAAAAGAAAGTAGAATAAAGGTATTAAAAATTCTGATGAAAATTATTTTCAGCCTCTAATATTATACTTAACCAAGGTATTGAGTCAAATATAAAGATTGAATAAAGTCACTTTCAGATATAGAATAATTTTAAAAACTTATCTCTCATATACCCTATATTAGGAAGTCACCAAAATTTATAATTCATGAAAAATTAGATAGTAAAGTAAGAAAGAGAAAAAGAGGATTCAGGGACAAATGTCTTCATTACAGGAGAGAAAAAAGGGACTACTTTGGCATGATTAATGTGCTTTAAGCCTAAAAAGCTATTAGTTTAATTTGAAGCAAGGAATAGACGTCTGTAGGAGGCAGATCATCAGTTAAAATAAATGGACAACAACAAAAAAATTAAATGATAGAGGATTGTTAGATTCTTTGAAGTATTTAAGCCTTTGGAAAATTATTGGCTGGTGTTTAACAGATAACTGTTAGAGAATTAAAAAAATAATCAGTGGTAACTGCATAAAAAGATAAATACATAAAAAGTTTAAATACAATGAAGAAGGAATTACCTTTAACATCAAAGGTTATATGAGAATAAAACCTAATAAACATATACTATTGTTACAGGAGTGAATAATATTTATTTAATGTTATAGCCTAAATTATTTTATCTTTCAAAATTCATATGTTGAAATCCTAATACCCAATATTATGATATTAGGAGATGGAACCATTGGGAGGTGATTAGATCATGAGGGTGGAACTGTAATGAATGCTATTATGTCCTTGTAGAAGAGGCCAGAGTGAGATCTCTGGTCCCTTCCACTGTGTGAGGGGAAGGGAAAAGCTGGCAGTCTGCAACCCAAAAGAGAATCTTCTAGTCACCCAGCCATGTTGGCATCTTGCACTTCCTGCCTCCAGAACTGTGAGAAGTAAATTCTGTCTTTTATAAGCTACCTGTGTGTGCTTAGTCACTCAGTCATGTCTGACTCTTCGTGACACCATGGACTGTGGCTCTCCAGGCTCCTCTGTCTATGGGGATTCTCCAGGCAAGAATATTGGAGTGGGGTGCCATGCCTTCCTCCAGGGGATCTTCCCAATCCAGGGATCGAACCCAGGTTTCCCGCATTGCAGGAGGATTCTCTACCATCTGAGCCACCAGGGAAGCCCCCTGCTCTGTAATCCTTTGTTGTAGCAATTTGGATAGACTAAGATGTATAAAAGCAAGAATGCAAAATCTGGCTGCTGCTTTATCATAGATGGAAGAAATTAAGAGTGAGGCTGGTTAAGAAAAATTCTCAATTACCCTCAACACCATCAAATACCTCTAATTTTCTTAATCTCCCTGTTTAGTCCATTACTTCCATCCCGAACTATGTTCAAAGACCCTCTATTAAATAAGTCTCCAGAATCCCACTGGGACTTTTTCCTACTACACAGAGGGAGTGAGGATTCTGGGAGCTGGGTAGTTTCTTAATCAGACCTTCCCCAAATCCTGCTGTTTTCAGAACTATATGCCTTACTACTTTCAGAAATATTTGGTGTGATGAATTGCACATATCTTAGGGTGAGGATGGATCCAAAGTAAAAACTGGGTTGCTATTCTGTGAACTTAGGCTTCAGCTCTGTTTGACTAAGCCAGATATTCTTTGGTTACCTTCTTTTCAAATTCTCAAAATTTTTTTGTTATTATCCACAGTTAGTTCTTCTATGTTCTTATATTGCAGTGCTTTTCAAAATCTTTGAAATAATTGTAGATTAATAGGAGGTTGCAAAGAAATGTACAAGAAACTTCTGTGCACACTTCTCCCAGCCTCCCCAAATATTAGCATGTTACACAACTACAGTATTGATATAATATTAAAACCAAGAAGTTGACAAATCAAGAAGTTGACATTGGCACCATTCATAAATCTTATTCAGAATCCATCAGTTATACATGCACTTATTTTTGTGTTTGTGTCTATGCAATTTGTCACATATATAGGCTTGTGTAAACTACTGCCACAATCAAACTATGCAGCTTTACTATCACAAAACTCTCTTGTTACCCCTTTATAAATCACAAGACTCTTCTGTTACCCCTCTCCTCTCACTCTTTAACCCCGACAACAACAATTTGCTATTCATCTCCATAGTTAATATGCTATTTCATGAATATTATTTAATGGAATATTATTGAAGTATAGTATGGAACTTGAGATTGACTTCTTTGTACTCAGCATAATTTCCTAGAGGCTTCTTCGATGAAATTGTTACATGTATTAGTAACCCCTTCTTTTTTACTGCTGAGTAGTAATAAAATTATGGTACATCAATAATTTAACTAATCATCCATATGCAGAACATTAGTGTAGGTTCCAGTTTTTGGCAATTAACAATAAAATATTTGGGTACAGATTCCTGTGGGAAGTCTTAATTTCCCTGGAATAAGTACCCAAGAATGCAATTTTTTTCTACACAACTCCACTTCTAGGTTTGAAGGAAAGTATCAAGCTATTTTACAGAGTGGCTGTACTGTTGTACATTCCTTCCAGCAATATATGAGCATTTAAATTTTTCTGCATACTCACTAGCATTTGGAACTGTAACTATTTTTTTAACTTCAGCCTTTGTAATAAAGTGTATAGTGATATCTATTTATAGTTACAATTTACATTATCTAATTGCTAAACATTCCAAACATGCTTTTGTGTGTTTATTTGTCATATGTTGTTTATCTTTGATGAAACGTGTGTGTGTATCTTTTTGCTCCTTGTCTAATTGGATCGCTCGTTTTCTTTTTTTCTCATGCTGAATATTGAGAATTCTTATATACTCTGGATTCAAGGCCTCTGTTGGATAAGAAACTTGCAAATATTTTTTTCAAGGCTTTACTTTGTCTTTTCCTCCTTATAGCTGAGTCTCTTGCAGAACAAAAGTTTCAAATTTTGAAGAGGCCTTATTTATCAATTTTTCCTTTTATGGATCATGTTTTTGGTGTCAAGGCTAAGAGCTCTTTACTAGTTCTAGATTTTTCTCCTATGTTCTTTCCTAGAAGTTTTTATAGTTTTACGTTTTACATTAAAGTCTAAGATCAATTGTCAGTTAAAGTTTATATTAAGTGTGAAGTACAGATCAAGGCTATTTTTTTCTAGTGGGTGTCCAAGGGCTCCAAAACCATTCATTCAAAAGGATGCCCCTCTTCCATTGAATTGCTTTTGCCTCTCTGTCAAAATTTAATTAGGAGTATTTGTGTGGCTCTCTTTCTGGGTTCCCTCTCTATTCTCTTCCACTAGTCTGAGTGTCTGTCCTTTGCATCACACTACCTTCGTTAGTGTGTCAATGCCTTTCTAACATCTTTTTACTGTTTTGTTTTTTAAAGCAGTAATTCAAGAGACATACTGGAAGTAAAGGCATAAGTTTGATCTGTTATTTTTTCATAAAATCTACTTTTAATTTGATGCTGGGAAAGAGTTAAAGCAGGAGGAAAAGGGGATGACAGAGGATGAGATGGTTGGATAGCATCACTGACTCAATTGGACATGAGTTGCAGCAAACTTCAGGAGATAGTGAAAGGCAGGGAAGCCTGGCATGCTGTAGTCCATGGGGGAGAAAAGAGTTGGACATGGCTTAGCGACTGAACAGCAACTTTTTAAATATCTTTTTCATTGTTTCACTAGCTGTGGCAAAAGTGTTAATGTTGTATAGTTTAAAAAATAATTTGTTAGTATTTTGTTACCAAAATAGTGTAGGATCTACAAATATTTTAAAAATAATACCTACGTCTGTGGCAAATGCTAAGATGAATACAAGCATAAAAATAAGCCAAATCAGACGGAGAATAATACATTTTACCAGAGATGAGGTGGAGGAGAGGGATAAAAGAAGGATTACAGAAAAGGTGACAAGGGAGCTGGATTTTCCCACATCTAGAGAGGGTGTAAATGCAGGAATTAGTAGTTGGTCCATAGAATTAATTTCAAATATAGCTTCAGAGGACTTCTGCTCCTAGTTAAGATTAAATAAGAGGAGTTGGATTTACTCTTGCACCAAAAAACAGGTAAGGTGAAGAAATATATGAAACAATGTCACGCAAAACATTGAACGTCAACAACATAGGATGGTGACCAATCAGAATTGGGAAAATACAAGGAGCCCTAAAATTGCTGCAGCTTCATGTGTGAAGATTAGACATAAGGGAGAGGAACTCCAGGCAGAGCCAGCTGTACACCTAAGTGAAGAAGATGGGATGGTGTGTCCAGGGAAGCCAGGCAGCTAGACTTTACAAAGTAGAATATTGGGGGCTTTCCTGGTGGCTCAATGGCTAAGACTCTGTGTTCCCAATGCAGGGCCCCTGCCTTCGATCCCTGGCTGGGTAACTACAAAGCAGAATATTGGACATTTGGGTAATAAGAGTTGCAAGGAGAGAAAGTTCCAGAGTTCTGTGGAGGGTTCCCCTTAAGGTTCAACAGATAGTAATCAGCACATAAATGAGAGTTCAGGGCAAGAACTACATGGAAGAATTAGAAGGAACAGTGCTCAGAGACCACACAGGACTGGAAATAGCACCTATACCCAAGAGCCAAAGTAGAAAACCTCACAATTTACAGGGCATTGACTGGAATTCTAAAAATGTCCTGCTTCATTGTTGGGGAAGTATTAACCTTATTTCTCATCCCATCTAACAAAACTTAAAAGCAAGGCCCAAAAAGATCAAACTGTTTCCAGACACCCACATGCAGAAGAGAAGTCAAGACTATTTATAGGATGACAAAAATATTCAGACACAGAAAGGTTAAATTCACAATATGTGGGCAACTGCCCCAAATAGAAGGCATACAAAGAAGCATGCAAATATAACTCATGAGGAGAAAAGTCATTCAGCTGACCCAAAAATGAAATGAGGTGGTAGAATGTCACTACCTTACCTTGGTAATACCCTGAGGTTTTAGGACTTGTGGTACTTTCAGTGGGGTGATTAAGCATGGAAAAAGTGATAAAAAAAAAAAAAAAAGTGTATGGAATTCAGTGGAAGCGGAAGCTTAGTGACTTTAAGTAGTCCCAAGTTTGGGTGGGGGCTGGTTTTTCTACTTTACAATAAGAAGGAGTTGGGAGCAAATTTACTAAAATCTTGAAGCAAATGGTAACTCTGGGAGGCTAGAAGATTTAAGTATGCTGGCAGCTGACTTTTGGGTTAATACTAGCAAAATTAATTTAATTTTAGAATGAGAAATATTTAAGTGTGAATAGAAATATAGCACTCAACTTTTGAACCAAGGGCCTTAGGGTGATTTGGGATTACTTGAAGAGCCCTGAGACTCCATTTGGACCCTAATCAATACTGGACACAATCACATTGTCCTGACAGGTGTCCAAGTAACCTCTTCCCTTTCCACTCTTTCAAAAAATAGAAGCAGACTCACAGAGAATGAACTTGTGGTTAGCATGACTAGGGGGAGGAGGATGGATAGATTGTGAGTTTAGGACTAACCTGTACACACTATTATATTTAAAATAGATAACTGAAGGAAATGGCAACCCACTTCAGTGTTCTTGCCTGGAGAACCCCAGGGACAGGGGAGCCTGGTGGGCTGCTATCTATGGGGTCGCATAGAGTCGGACACGACTGAAGCGACTAGCAGCAGCAGCAGCAACTAACCAGAACGTACTGTAAAAAGTAAAAGTAAGAATTAAAATGGGCATTATCTATGTAAGCATAAGACAATGCTTTCTCTGGGAATTGTGATAAATAAAATTACTTAAGCAAGTATGAAAAATTAAGAAAGAGATAAAAAACAGGCAATTTTATCAAACCTAGCTCCTGTTCACTACAGGAAAGGCACAAATAGATGATAAACCTATTGTTTTGAAACTGAGACGTAGCCCAGCTTCCCCACTACCCAGCTTGACTGGTTGGAAACAGTGGTGTTGGAACTGAACAAATGCAGCTGCGAAGCTTACTGAGCTTTTACATGGCCTTTGACCTTGGCTGTCTCTCTGTCCTTGCCTGTTCTTGTCGTGTCTATCAAGGCACCAACACTCCAGCTTTCATTGCTGTCTTTGCCTTTGTGCTCCTATCTGCATTGACCTCTGCAGGATAGAATCCCTCACATTCCCTTGGCATGGCCCAGAAGACTGAATAAAGCTCCTCAGTAGCCACTCCAGAGGTCATTTAGAACCTGCCCAGAAAAAGCAAATGAAAAGCAAAACAAAACAAATATAATGAACCACAACAGCAGTTGATGGATTCCCTTATTAGCTAACCAATCCTTAGTTAAACGATTTTCTCTCACTTTAAGTGTTAATTTAGATTTGGGGAAAAAAGCTTCGGTCTTCTTTTTTGGAGCTTGAGTTCTGTTCCTGATAATAATAAAAATCCTTGTTATTTTGAAGGGCTAATCCAATTAGCAAAGTTGCGAGATTAGATTCAATTTTGAGTGGCTAAGAAATGTCATTTTAGGCAAGAACAACAACATTCTCCCTTTTCCTAAATATTAATAATAGCAGGTAGTGCTGTAAGATTCTGGCCAGGCTGCAATAAGGGGTCAGCCCGCTGGGTCCTGGCCCAGGGCATCGATCTATGGGGGCACAGAACAATCCACCATCCCTGCTGGAAAAGGTGTATTTATAGAACTCCTCTGTGTAAGACTATAATATGAGGTTTAAAAGACTTTTGTTAAGTTACTTGGGATAGGACAGGTACGATCCCACAAGGTATTTCTAAGATGCCTGACAAAAAGCAAAAGCAAAGCTGTCATTTACCCCAGTTAGGGTCTAAGTTTGGAGCTTAAATGGAATTGTAATTGTACATGACAATGGACAGGAGACAGCCTTCCAGCTGTCTTTTCTTAGTGTTGTTTTGTTTTGTTTTTTTTGCTCCAAGGAACCCAGCTTCAGCCTTTAATTCTGCTGAACAAATATCGAAAGAAAATCAGTCCTAGAAGGTACATAATATTTATCTACTGATGCACAATACTGTGAAGCCACCACATATCTTGGCCTTACACTGGGCTTGAGGAACTCCAACATTGTATATCCAGCCTTGATTGGCTGAAGGACAGAAATACAGGTAATAATTAAGTGACTAGATTTCTAGATATGAAACCTAATGGATAAATAAAAAATCACACTTTAGCATAAACAACACAGTGTAGCTATTCAAAAATTTACTTTTTCAAGAGGTTCATTCCAATTATTCTAACATGCTGTCTAATCCAACTGATAAGAGGTAATAAAATGTCATCCTATGCATTTCAGCACACTGCCTAATTGATAGTCCTGGTTTATTCGCCAACTGAGAAATATCTCTGAGCAGGTATTTAGTGAAGGAGAGAGCAAAATGAGAGGCCTGTTATCTGCAGAAATTAGAAGAAAAAGATGTTGCAAAAGTAATGTATTATCTTAGAGTACAAGAAGGAGAAGGCTGAACTGAAACAAAAAGTAAGACGTGTGTGTACTTATTCATTCACTTACCATGTGCAGTCAGCTCTCCCTGTCCACAGGTTCTGCATCCTCAGATTCAACAACCACAGATCAAAAATACTAGGGAAAAAATTCCAAAAAATTTCCAAAATGCAAAACTTGAATTTGCTGCACATAGGCAACAATCTACATAGTATTTTATAATTATTTAAATAGTATTTACACAGTTAGTATAAGTAATCTAGAAAGGATTTGAAGTCTACGGGAGGAAATGATAAGCAAATACTACACCATTTTATGCTTGAGGGACTTCGAGCATCTGCAGATTTTGGTACCCATGGGAATCTGGAATCAATCTCCTGAAGACACCAAAGAATGACTGTATTATGGAGCACCAGAAGTCTATGTTCCAGCTATTGCTCTTGGCACTGGGAAAAGAACACAGCAAAGAACAAAAGAAAGTCCTGCACCATGGAAATGTCATCCTAGAGAGAGAGACGGTTATCTGTTAACTCTGTATAGTAAGTCGAATAGTGATGAGCACAGGTAATAGGGAAAGAGCATGCTGAATGCGGGAATAGGTTGATTTGCTGCGTCATTTTACGCAGAGTATCTGAGAAGGCATCACTGATAAGGCAAATTTAAGCAGTAACGTAGGAGAAGAGAGAGAGTTTATGTTTGGGGGGATGGGTGGGAGGGAGGGATAGTTAGGAAATAACCTGGGATTTGGGATTGACATGTACACACTGCTGTGTTTAAAATAGATAACCAACAAGGACCTATTCTACAGCACAGAGAACGCTACTCAATATTCTGTAATGACCTAAATGGGAAAAGAAATTGAAAAATACTAGATACATGTATATGTATAACTGAGTCACTTTGCTGTATAACTGAAACTAACACAATATTGTTAATCAACTCTACTACAATATAAAATTAAAAAATTTTAAAAAGTGAGAGAGTTCCAAGTGTCTTCAGGGGAATGGTTTCAGGAAGAAGAAGCAGACAGTGCAGTAATTGGAGTGGTTATGGATTCAACTAACAGAAAGGATCATGGCTAAATCACTAAGATCATGGCATCCAGTCCCATCACTTCATGGCAAATAGATGGGGAAACAGTGACAGACTTTATTTCTTTGGGCTCCAAAATCACTGCTGATGGTGACTGCAGTCATGAAATTAAAAGATGCTTGCTCCTTGGAAGAAAAGTTATGACCAACCTAGACAGCTTATTAAAAAGCAGAGGTATTACTTTGCCAACAAAGGTCCATCTAGTTAAAGCTATGGTTTTTCCAGTAGTCATGTATGGATGTGAGAGTTGGACTATAAAGAAAGGTGAGCACTGAAGAATGATGCTTTTGAACTGTGGTGTTGTAGAAGACTCTTGAGAGTCCCTTGGACTGCAAGGAGATCCAACCAGTCAATCCTAAAGAAAATCAATCCTGAATATTCATTGGAAGGACTGATGCTGAAGCTGAAACTCCAATACTTTGGCCACCTGATGTGAAGAACTGACTCATTTGAAAAGACCCTGATGCTGGGAAGGATTGAAGGTGGGAGAAGAAGGGGACGACAGAGGATGAGATGGTTGGATGGCATCACTGACTCAATGGACATGAGTTTGAGTAAACTCTGGGAGTTTGTGATGGACAGGGAGGCCTGGCGTGCTGCAGTCCATGGGGTCACAAAGAGTCAGACACGACTGAGCAACTGAACTGAACTGAATGTAATTTTCTATGTTAGTCTTTCCATACATCTTACCCTCTCCTCTCTTATCCCCATGTGCATAAGTCTATCCTCTATGTCTGTTTTTCCATTGCCGCCCTGTAAATAAATTCTTCAGTACCATTTTTCTAGATTCCATATATATGTGTTAGCATATGATATTTATCCTTCCCTCTGACTTACTTCACTCTGTATAATAGGTATAGGTTCATTCACCTCAGCAGAACTGACTCAAAAGTGATCCTTTTTATGGCTTAGTAATATTTCATTGTGTATATGTACCACAACTTTTTTATCCATTCAACTGTCAATGGACATCTAGGTTGCTTCCACATTCAGTTCACTTCAGCCACTCAGTCGTGTCCGACTCTTTGCAACCCCATGAACCCCAGCAAGTCAGGCCTCCCTATCCATCACCAACTCCCAGAGTCCACCCAAACCCATGTCCATTGAGTTGGTGATGCCATCCAACCATCTCATCCTCTGTCGTCCCCTTCTCCTCCTGCCCACAATCTTTCCCAGCATCAGAGTTTTTTCAAATGAGTCAGCTCTTTGCTTCAGGTGGTCAAAGTATTGGAGTTTCAGCTTCAGCATCAGTCCTTCCAATGAATATTCAGGACTGATTTCCTTTAGGATGGACTGGTTGGATCTCCTCACAGTCCAAGGGACTCTTAGAGTCTTATCCAACACCACAGTTCAAAAGCATCAATTCTTCTGCACTCAGCTTTCCTTATAGTCCAACTCTCACATCCATACATGACTACTGGAAAAACCATAGCCTTGACTAGATGGACCTTTGTTGACAAAGGAATGTCTCTGCTTTTCACTATGCTGTCTAGGTTGGTCATAACTTTCCTTCCAAGGAGCAAGTGTCTTTTAATTTCATGGCTGCAATCACCATCTGCAGTGATTTTAGAGCCCACAAAAATAAAGTCAGCCACTATTTCCACTGTTTCCCCATCAATTTGCCATGAAGTGATGGGACCAGATGCCATCATCTTAGGTTTCTGAATGTTGAGCTTTAAGCCAACATTTTCACTCTCCTCTTTCACTTTCATCAAGAGGCTCTTTAGCTCTTCTTCACTTTCTGCCATAAGGTTGGTGTCATCTGCGTATCTGAGGTTATTGATATTTCTCCTGGCAATTTTGATTCCAGTTTGTGCCTCCTCCAGCCCAGTGTTTCTCATGATGTACTCTGCATATAAGTTAAATAAACAGGGTGACAATATACCACTTTGACCTACTCCTTTTCCTATTTGGAACCAGTCTGTTGTTCCATGTCCAGTTTTAACTGTTGCTTCCTGACCTTCATACAGGTTTCTCAAGAGGCAGATCAGGTGGTCTGGTATTCCCATCTCTTTCAGAATTTTCCACAGTTTATTGTGATCCACACAGTCAAAGGCTTTGGCATAGTCAATAAAGCAGAAATAGATGTTTTTCTGGAACTCTCTTGCTTTTTCAATGATGCATCGGATGTTGGCAATTTGAGCTCTGGTTCCTCTGCCTTTTCTAAAACCAACTTGAACATCTGGAATTTCACAGTTCACGTATTGCTGAAGCCTGGCTTGCTTCCATGTTCTAACTATTGTAAATAGTGCTGCAATGAACAATGGGATACATGTGTCTTTTTCAATTTTGGTTTCCTCACGGTATATGCCTAGGAGTGGGATTGCTGGATCATATGGTGCCTTTATTCCTAGTTTTGTAAGGAATCTCCACACCATCTTCCATAGTGGTTGTATCAATTTACATTCCCATCAACAGTGCAAGAGCATTCCCTTTTCTCCACATCCTCTCTAGCATTTATTGTTTGTAGACTTTTTGATAATGGCCATTCTGACTGGTGTGAGATGATATCTCATTGTAATTTTAATTTGCATTTCTCTAATAATGAGAGATGTTGAGCATCTTTTCACGTGTTTGTTAGCCATCTGTATGTCTTCTTTGTAGAAATGTCTGTTTAGGTCCTTTCCCCAGGTTTTCTGGGTTGTTTGTTTTTCTGGTATTGATTTGTATGAGCTGCTTTTATATTTTGGAAATTAATCCTTTGTCAGTTGTTTCATTTGCTATTATTTTCTCTCATTCACAGGTTTGCCTTTTCACCTTGCTTATAGTTTCCTTTGCTGTGCAAAAGCTTTAAGTTTAATCAGGTCCCACTTGTTTGCTTTTGTTTTTATTTCCATTACTCTAGGAGGCGGGTCATAGAGAATCTTGCTTTGATTTATGTCGACGAGTGTTCTGCCTATGTTTTCCTCTAAGATTTTTTTATAGTTTCTGGTCTTACGTTTAGGTTTTTAATCCATTTTAAGTTTATCTTTGTGTATGGTGTTAGGAAATGTTCTAATTTCATTCTTTTACATGTAGCTGTCCAATTTTTCCAGCACCATTTACTGAAGAGGCTGTCTTTGCCCCATTGTATATTCTTGCCTCCTTTGTCAAAAATAAGGTACCCATAGGTGCATGGGTTTATTTCTGGGTTTTCTATCTTGTTCCATTGGTCTGTATTTCTTTTTTTATGCCAGTAACCTACTGTCTTGAAGGTTCTAGCTTTGTAGTATAATCTGAAATCAGGAAGGTTGATTCCTCCAGCTCCATTCTTCTTTCTCAAGACTGCTTTGGCTATTCAGGGTCTTTTGTGTTTCCATATGAGTTGTGAATTTTTTTCTTCTAGTTCTGTGAAAAAGGTCATTGATAATTTTATAGGGATTGCATTGAATCTGTAGATTGCATTTGGTAGTATAGTCATTTTCACAATATTGATTCTTCCTCCCAGGTACGTGGAATATCTTTCCATCTGTTTATGTCGTCTTTGATTTCTTTCATCAGTGTCTTATAATTTTCTGTGTACAGTTCTTTTTTCTCCTTAGGTAAGTTTATTCCTAGATATTTAATTCTTTTTGTTTTAATGGTGAATGGGATCGATTACTTAATTTCTCTTTCTGATTTTTCATTGTTAGTATACAGAAATGCAAGTGACTTCTGTGTATTGGTTTTGTATCCTGCAACTTTGCTAGATTCACTGATTAGCTCTAGTAATTTTCTGATAGTATCTTTAGGGTTTTCTATGTACAGTATCGTGTCATCTGCAAATAGTGAGTGCTTTGCTTCTTATTTTTTACTTCTTTTCTGAACTGGATTCCTTTTATTTCTTTTTCTTATCTGATTGCTGTAACTAGGACTTCCAAACTATATTGAATAATAGTGGTGTGAGTGGACCCCCTTGTCTTGTTCCTGATTTTAGGGGGAATGCTTTCAGTTTTTCACCATTGAGAACACTGTTTTCTGCAGGCTCATCATATATGGCCTTTACTATCTTGAGGTAGGTTCCTTCTATGCCCATTTTTTGAAGAGTTTTAATCATAAATGGGTCTCTTTGGCAAGTGTTTCTCCGTAGCTCCACCCGTTCAGGCACTTAGCGGGCTCCCTTGCCTGGGGTCCTTCTCCGTTGTTCAGCACGTCAGGCAAATAGAGGGGTCCCCCTGGCTGGGGTCCTACTCTGTAGATCGGCCCATCAGGCCCTTAAAGGAGCACCTTCTGTGGGGTCCTCCTCTATTTCCGTTCATCATGCATTTGATGGGCCAGCCTCTCTATTGTTCAGCTGTTGATGCTGGCGTGTAGAGAGAGAGAGGCTATGATAATGGCTCCACCTCCTACATGTGACTCAGCAGTAATACCTTGCCTCCATGGCCACCCACCTTTCTTCCACAGGCATTTCCCACCACAATCCCCACCCTTACATCCCCTTGATCCGTCCCTCTACAGTCAACAGCAGCCATGGCCCTGGGATTGCGCCACAATCCCCAAACTCCAGCTCCCAGCTGATGTGCCTTCCAGGGGGCCAATGTTCCTGTCTGGAGTTTGTATGGCTGCGGCAAGAACTGTCGGATTCTCATTCTGTTTAGGCTGCCACGGATCAGCTGTTTCACTCTCAGCCTTAAATGTTTCTCCTCTGACTCAGACAATTGCCCCAGTGTAGGGATCGGACCCCTGCTTCAGTTCCCTCACCTGCTGAGGGCAGATCGAGTCTTACTAACACTTCTGTTTTCTCCCCTAGTTCCTTTGTCCTACTGAGTTTCATGTGGTTCTATATATTCTTTTCTGCTGGTTAGGTATTGCTGTCCACTCTTAGCTGGTGTTCTGCATGCACTTCTGTGTGTGAAGGTGTATTCCTGATGTATCCATGGAGAGAGATGCACCTCATGTCTACCTATTCCTCCACCATCTTGTTCTCTCTACATTTAGTTTTTGAGCAAATGTGTTGTATGTCATTTCACAAAAGTTTAGCAAAGGTTCAGAACACTCAAATATTTGCACACATTCATACAGGAAATACACGCCCAGTTTGATGTTTGAGCACCATGTTATTTTCTCTAGTGTACGCGGTGTGCTCAGTCTCTCAGTTGTGTCCAACTCTTTGCAACCCTTTGGACGGTAGCATGCCAGGCTCCTCTGTCCATGGAACTTTTCCAGCAAGAATACTGAGGGGTTGCCATTTCCTCCTTCAGGAGATCTTCTGGACCCTGGGATCTAACCCATGTCTCCTGCATTGCAGCAGATTCCTTACCACTGAGCCATCTGGAAAGCCCCAGCTTTTTGCTACAATAGGCAACCTTTTAATACTAGGATTTAATTACTATCTTTAGGTCTCAAAAGCTTTTGATAAGAAATTAATAAAGATATGTCTATATTTCTAGCTCTCACTCCTAGTCCCCTCCTATCTTCTTTATCTCACCAGAGTTCTAGTTAATCCAGTAAAAAGAAAAAAAAAAAAACTACTTGCAATAAAATACTGACCAAAATACAGCCAATAGAATAAGAGCAAAATGATAGATCAAAGTAATGAGAGAAGCAAGATGGGTAGGATAGTTATATTATAATTTAAGACAAAGGAAGCATAAAGTACAAAAGTAAGCATGCTGCTTCCTAGTAAAAGGAAAATGCACTATTGTGATTGTGCATGTCTAATTATCTACAAAACACAAGATCATTAGGGCTCTATTTTTTAAGAAGAATTTAGAGCATGAAACAAATTTTCACGTTGTGACAGTAAAAAAAATTAATAAGCATGCAATATGAATATAAACATCCCATTCTTTGGAAACTATATATTATTTTAAAAAAATAGAAACATAAGTTCTTGGATAGGCTTACCAGGCAGTTGCTTTTATCAGTAGAAGGGAATTGTCAGGTGCTAAATTGCTAATCCTTTATGAAACGCCTTCTGAGAATCACTGGAACATGTTCTCAGATTTTATGGCTTAGGTTTTAAAAGTAATATTCCTTTCGGTGAGCTTCACATTCTAACTCCCTATACTGAAGTATAAGGCATATTTGATTTAAGCATGAAAGTGAGAGATTTACACTTTTTCCCCTTGCATGCACAACTTGAAGGTATTTTCCTATAAAGTGTCCTTGATCTGTTTTTTTAAAAACTGAAGTAAATAAGCAACAGCAACTAAATTCCAATGATCAATAACCATAAACATACTAGATCAAATTTGGAAAAAATTAGAATGTCTGCGAGACAGGAATAAATGCGTTTGTATACCTTCCTATCATCATATTATCTCATTTGAGTCACTACAGGAAAAAGACCTGGCATTTGCAAATGTCAAGGGGTTATGCCTGGGAACTGAATTTTTTGTTCTGACTAAAAGTGGAACAAATCACATCATGCCTCTTACTCATGAGCTCAACATATATGTGGACTGTTGGCAACACATACTCGGGTACATTGCATCAAATTTGTATCATTTTTTGAAATCACCTGTTATTCATTTATGTTGTGTGCTACATTGACTGCAGAGTACAAAGAAATTTCCAGCCAAAGTAAAACCCAGACATCTGAGGCTGTTTGCCAGTTCCATTGAATGCAAAAGTTGAACTTTACATCGTTCCACAGGAAAAGCAAGATTTGTTATAGTTAACAGTTGCTTTGTCCTCCAATGACTAGCACAGTGAATTAGTAATTTTTCAGCATGTACCACTGTGCTCTTCAAATAGAAGCAGACTTTCATCAGTCATTTTGAATACCTGGCTCCTCAATCAGAGGGTAACCTATTCTTTCCATATGACTGGACTCCACTCTCAATAAAACAATGTATTACAAAAATGGTAGCTCTATTTGTAACCTAAAGTGAGGGTCCTGGTGCTCACTGCTCAAAATCCAATAAAGAAGCAAGGATGGTGAAAGGGAAAGTTTGCTTTGTTTTAGATGCCAGCAACTGGAGATGGGGTGGATGGACTCCTGTCCAAAGGTTGACTCCCTGCCCTGACCATCATGGGGCAAGAGTTTTTATAGGCAGAGGGAGAGGGCCACATATAGAAACAGCACAGTCAACTGTTATAGTCATCTCGAAATTGGTCACTTGATGGTTTCACCAGCATCATCTTGATTGTTTTAAGTACAGTTAATCTTTAGTTCCAGATTCTGTTTGTTTCCATTTCTTGAGGCCAGTTCTCAGAATTGTGACAGCTGATGTCATGGCTATAGTTGGGTCATCATGTAGTTAATTTCTTTTACCTGGTGGCAATTTCAATACCTATAAGACAGCTCACAGGATATGGCTTAGAATATTATCTATAGCTCTTAAAGGTGGAACTAAATGTCTTTGAATATGCTTAATGACTAAACTATTATTATTTCATCTTGTTAGACCGTTTGCCTTTGTTTCTGCATTTTCTCACTTCTCTGATCAAAGTTTGGCTAAGGTTTTTCAACATACAAAACGTAGACAGAGGACATGGCAGGGAGGGGAAGACCATAGGGTCCTGCTCCACTTCATATTCACTGTTATTTTGAGAAAAATGCTCCCCAAACACACAGTGAGAAAGAAAATATTGGTGAATAAAATAAATAATTTTGCTTACAGAAAGACACAGTTCTGGCTTCTGTTTCAACTTTGTATTTAAAGTGGTCATGGTCTTGAAATAATACCATTTGTTAACCAGCCACCAAAAAAGAAAAAATGTGTGAAATTCAACTGCCTTTAAATTTCGGAAGTTTTTTAGGACTGGTAAAACAGGGCTCTGAATTGATACAGGTAAGTTAATTGAGAATGATTTGTAAAAATGGCATTGCTCGTGGGAATGAGTACCATCATTATTTACTCTTAAAACCTTTATGGTATTGAAATATAAAATGAGAATACAGAAATAATGGAGACTTCTACACCATATATATAGTAGGCAGTACAAGAATGATAAAAGGAGGATGTGAGATGCTTGAAACCTGATCTCAGTCTCTGCTTCTGGGTAATTCAATCTAGGCATTCACATTTTGCTGAGATATCTTTCTGTTCTTTACTAAATAATACTTTCACAAGGCAGCTAAACCCTGTATTCTGAGCACTTCACACAGTTCTTGGCTTGTGTATGCACACATTTCAAGGTAAATAATATATTTGTTATAAACAATTTTAACTCATTAATGTTTCTTTTCCATCTGCCTTCATCTTTTCCTTTAAGCCTCCATAATGTAGCAAATTAGAAACCCACGTGGGCATTAAGTCCTCTTGGGGGGCCAGTTGATAAACAAATAACATTAAAAATACCAATTTACCATCAATAAATCTCTCTTTGCACCTGTACTTAACCAGGATCTCAATCATTATCTGTATATTTGGTCACTTAAAACTTTTACTTACCTAGATATTTTCACTGTAAATTGATTGAAGTTTCTATTTCAAGAGATCATTTTCAGCACAAAAACTTTTTTAACATTCTTCCCACTTTGCCATTTTTATAATGTACATAACAAAAAGCCCAGAAACTCCAGGTTAGAATATTTTATGGAAATAGTTTTCAACATGCATGAAAATTCAGGTATAAAATGTCCATTGCAGTATTGTTTATATGATGGAAAGAGTGCTAAGATATATTTTCTAGTGTGAAAGAATCAAGACACAGAACATTAGAGCAGAAAATATAAATCAAATTTTATAAAGTAAGAATCATTACAATATAATTATATACACACTCACAGCACACAAACATACACATTTTAAATGTATAGAGAAAGATTTGGATAAAATACACATTGATTTGTTAAAACTAATCAATGTTACTTTTGGGATGGGAAGATGGGAGGCATGCTTAAGAAGAAGGTGATATATGTATAATTATGGCTGATTTGCATTGTTGTACGTCAGAAACAAACACAACATTGTAAAGCAATTTTCCTCCAATTAAAAACTGAATTAAAAAAACTAATTACTTTTGATGAAGAGAATGGAATATGGACAGTTTGCTGAAAATAATTTTTATTATTTATTTTACATGCTTATGTGTTGCTTGAATTTTTTTAACAAAGAGAATATTTATGTAGTATTTGACTTTTTTCAACTTCAAACACATAGCTATAGGAAAAAAATAAAAATTACTTTAAAGAAGGAAGAAATTAACCACCACTTTGTACTGCCTTTTCAAATATTGCTACCTGCAAAAGCCTTCCTCTCTTTTCTCTGCATTCTCCTGTACTTGAGTATGTGTCATTCTTTTAGTATTTATTGAATTCAGTAATATTTATTAAAACTCTACTGAGTTCCAATTATGAATAAGATATTAATCCTATCCTCAAGGAACTCACAACTGAGAGAAAAAAAGAAATACATTAACAATAAAGCAGTGAGCAGATGGCTAAAATATGGCAAGTATGAACAAAATGTTATGGGCTTTGTGGCAGGCAGAATTCTAAGATGGACCTCAACATTCTCAGCTGGTCTGTTACTGGCTTTGGCCCTTGGGAAGCACAGGCAGGGGATGGGATACTGAAAGGAAGTTCCGGGGATTTCTTCTACATTTTCTTTCTGCTCAGTCACACTGCTTCTGAGCACATACTATACACCAGATACTGTCCTAAGAAGAGTACTCTTTTTTTTTAATTAGTTTATTTTCTATTTTTTAACTTTACAATATTGTATTTGTTTTGCCATACATTGACATGAATCCACCATGGGTGTACATGTTTTCCCCTTCCAGAATGCCCCTTCCACCTCCCTCCCCATCCCATCCCTCTGGGTCATCCCAGTGCACTGGCCCTGAGCACCCTGTATCATGCATTGAATCTGGACTGGTGATTCGTTTCACATATGATAATTTACCTGCTTCCATGCCATTCTCCCATATCATCCTGCCCTTGCCCTCTCCCATAGAGTCCATAACACTGTTCTATTTATCTGTGTCTCTTTTGATGTCTCGCGTACAGGGTTATCTTTACCGATTGACTAAATACCATATATATGTGTTAGTATACTGTATTGGTGTTTTTCTTTCTGGCTTACTTCACTCTGTATAATAGGCTCCAGTTTCATCCACCTCATTAGAACTGATTCGAATGTATTCTTTTTGATGGTTGAGTAATATTCCATTGTGTATATATACCACAGATTCCTTATCCATTCATCTGCTGATGGGCATCTAGGCTGCTTCCATGTCCTGGCTATTATAAACAGTGCTGTGATGAACATTGGGGTACATGTGTCTGTTTCAAGTCTGGTTTTCTCAGTGTGTATGCCCAGCAGTGGGATTGCTGGGTCATATGGCAGTTCTATTTCCAGTTTTTTGAGGAAATCTCCACACTGTTCTCCATAGTGGCTGTACTAGTTTGCATTCCCACCAACAGTGTAAGAGAGTACTCTTTTTACCTCATTTAATTCTCCTAACCTACATTTGAAGTAGAAATTATAATTACCCCCACTTAAAAATGATGTTAGAGAAATTACTGTGAGTCTCAAGAGAAAAACAGTGGAGCCAGTATTCTAGCATAAGCAACCTGACTTCAGAGCCCAGACCCTAACTTTTATCATACCCTATAATCATCTTGGATAACCTGAATCTATTACTTCAGGGAGAAAAAATAATAAAAGTTTTACTCTTTATGATATGCATTAGGGTTTCTTGAAAAAAATCAAGTGGATCCAGCATAAATATTTTTATTTTATCCCCACACTCAACAATTTTCTCTCCTTTTCACAGAAAGATATGATGTTATTCGGTGTATTTTAAAACCTTTCCTACTGCTGCAATACAGCATGAAAATTGGATGGGAGCTCTCTTTGCCTCTATTTCTGATTTATACATTCTTGAGTGAATATATTTGTGTCTTAGCTTCTAACATGATACTAAAAAGTAGTCTGTGATGAGCACTCTGGCTATAATTTCTTAGGATCCAACCACCTAGCACCTTCTCAGAAATTCATCACATACATGTTGCCTTCTCTGATATATTGCCATTATGATTGTGACTTAAGGGGTTTGTAATTTAAAATAAAAATAAAATAGTAATGGTGATGTGGATCTTGTCTCTTGGTTCAAGCTCCTTGATCCTCAAGAATTACAGGTATCTCACAGCAAGGTTACACATGATGTTTTAGAACATTGATGTTTTATAATTTGTGTTATCATTCATGCTTATTTCTAAAATACTATGCTTAAATAATTGAAATTGTGACATATCTTTGAAAATGTACCCAAATGTTTTGGTTTGGATGTGTGTCAAAAGTCCATTAAGTTAGCCATGAATGCCAAAAGTTGAATTGCCCTGCTATGGGCCAGTGGTGGTTAAAAAAAAAACAGCCTTACCTGCAAGTAAGCATTACACATTATGCAAAGGTTAGTTTCATGATATTAGAATTAAGAATTATTTATTTAATTAAAACACCTACTCTCTACCATCCAGCATGCTAGTTAATAGGAATAAAAAGAAAATCACATCTGAAAATCCCCAGTCTGGTGGGAATTAGACAGTTGGACATATTATTTGAGTACAGTTGAGATTACATGACAGACACACAGCTAGAATACACATGCTCTGGAAAGCCACAGGATTACCACTTAATGATGAAAAATGGAAGCACATGCTGGATCCTGAAATGGATCAAGACAAGTAGAAGTCTTTCAGGAAAAGAAAGAAGTTTTGTGCATTAGGCAAAATAACAGTCTGTGCAGAACCTGAGAGATGAGTGAGGAAGTATGACCCTTTTGTGGAACATTAAGGATTTCCTCATGACTGGACTGTGGATCCTGAGGTGAGACTTGGCAAGTGAACTAAATGGACAGGCTTGAGTCAGAGTAGAAAGAATTTTTTATTAAGCAATTTGCTGTTTATCCTGGGAGCCCCTGGGAACCTTTAGCTTAAGTGATAGAGTAATATAATTATATATTATATTATGTTCTATTATATTATTATAACACGAAGCTCTTTTGTATTAGAACTCTTATGCTGTCAATCTGCAAATTGTACATACCACTTGATGATTTAAAAAAAAAAATTAAACTAGAAATAGAAAGGAACTTCTTCCATGTGATAAAGGGCACCTAAGAAAACATAACAGTTAATGATGAAAATTGGAAAGCTTTCCCCCTAAGATTAGGAACAGGACAGAATGTCCACTCTTGCCATTTTTATTCCATATTGTACTGAAGGTTCTAGCCAGAGAAATTAGGCATATTAAAAGAAAGAAAGAAAGAAAGAAAAGATATTCAGACTGGAAAGGGGAAAAGTAAAACTTACCTCTAATTACAGAGGGCATGATCTCCTATACAGAAAAGGCTAAGCACCATCAACAGCAACAAGCTATTAGCTATTAGAGCTAATACATGAGTTCATCAAGGTTGCAGGATACAAGATCAATATACAAAAATCAACTGTATTTGTATACATTAGCACTGAAGAATCTAAAATTGAAATTAAGGAAAAGTTTCATGAAAAATAACATCAAAATATTAAGATACTTTAAGAACATATTTAATAAGACAAATGCCAGATTTGTGCACTGAAAACTACACCATGCCATTGAAAGAAATTTTAAAAGCCTTAAATAAATGGAAAGCTATCTCATGCTCTCCGATTGGAAACAAGATAGCAACAATCCACAAATGGATTTACTGATTCAATGCAATCACCATCAAAATCATAGTTGCCATTTTGGCAGAAATTGATCAACTCTTCCTAAAATTCATATCGAAGTGCAAAGAACTCCAAGTAACCAAAACAATCTTGAAAAAGAACAACAAATGTGCAGGATTCACACTTCCCAATTTCAAAACGTATTACAAAGCTACTGTAATCAAGACTGTGTGGTACTAGCATAAGGATACACACCAAGATAAATAGAATTGAGATCAGAAAGAAATCTGCACATTTATGGGTAACAGTTTGGGGTTTTTATTTGGCTATGCTGGTCTTCGTTGTTTCATGTGGCTTTCTCTAGTTGCGGTGAGTGGGGCCTACTAATTGTGGTGGTGCGCAGGTCTTTCATTGCGGTGACTCCTTGTTGTGGAGCACAGGCTCCAAGCTCACAGGCTTCAACAGCTGCAGCATGCAGGTTCAGGAGCTGTGGTGCCTGGGCTTCACTGCTCTGTGGCATGTAGGATCATCCTAGATCAGGGATTGAACCCATGTCCCCTGCATTAGCGGGTGGATTCTTATCCACCGTACCCCTAGGTAAGTCCTGGCAACTGATTTTTAACAAGGGTGGCAAGACAATTAAATGGGAGAAAATATAGTGTTTTCAACAAATGGTGCTGGGACAACTGGATATCTGTATGCCAAACAATGAAGCTGTACTCCTAACACTATATACAAAAATTAACTCAAAACGGGTCAAAAACCTAAAAATGAGAGCTATAATTATTAACTCTAGAAAAAAAATAGGAGTAAACTTTCATGATCTTATATTTGACAATAATTCCTTAGACAGTATTTAGAGTCAACAAATAAAATAAATAAAATGAACATCACCAAAATTTAAAATTTTGTGCTTCAAATAATGCTATCAAGAAAATGAAAAGACTGCCCATAGACAGAATAGAAAAAAAGTAACCACAAATCACATACCTGATAGTGGTCTAGAATCCAAAATACAAAAGGAACTCTTACAACTTAACAATGAAAAAGACAAATAATTCAATTAAATATGGGCAGAGGATTTGAACAGACTATTTTCCAAAAATATATACAAATAGTCATTAAGCACGTGAAAAGACATTCACCATCTTTAGTCATTAGGGAAATGTAAATCAAAACCATGAGAGATATTACTTCATATCCACTAGAATGGCAATAATCAAGAAGATGGACAATACCAGGTTTCAGTGAGGATGTAGAGAAATAGGAGTCCTCTTGTATGGGTAGTGGGACAGCAAAATACTGCAGTTGCTTTGGAAAATACTCAAGCATTTCCTCAAATGGTTAAACATAGCATTACTACATGGTCCAGCAATACCACACATAAGCTAATACCCAAGAGAATTGATAGCATATGTTTAAAAACTTAAACATAAATGGGCATGGCAGCATTATTCACATAGTCAAAACATGGAAACAGCTCATATGTTCATTACTGATGACTAGATAAGCAAAATGAGGTATGTCCATAAACAAGGATATCATCCAGCCCAAAAAAAGGGAATGAATTAATAATACATTCTGCAACATGGATGAAACTTGGATAAGTAAAAGAAGCCAGACAACAAGTGCTACATATTGTTTGATTAGATTTATATGAAATGTCCGAATAGGAAAATACATAGAGACATAAAACAGATATTGGTTGTCAGAAACTAGGGGGATAGGGAAATAACAAAACAACCGAGTTCAGGATTTCTTTTCAGGGTGATTATCTTCTGAAATTAGGTAGTGGTATTTGCTGTACAATTTTGTGAATACATAAAAACCTACTGAATTCTATACTTTTTTTTTTACTGCTTCTTTTTTTTAAATTTTAAATTAGTTTATTTATCTATTTTTTAACTTTACAATATTGTATTTATTTTGCCATACATTGACATGAATTCTTCATGGGTGTACATGTTTTCCCCTTCCAGAAGCCCCCTCCCACCTCCCTCCCCATTCCATCGCTCCGGGTCATCCTGGTGCACCAGCCCCAAGCACCCTGTATCATGCATGCATCGAACCTGGACAGGCGATTCATTTCACATATGATAATTTACATGCTTCAACGCCATTCCAGAAAAATAAACGACCCAATCAAAAAGTGGGCCAAAGAACTAAACAGACACTTCTCCAAAGAAGACATACAGATGGCTAACAAGCACATGAAAAGATGCTCAACATCACTCATTATCAGAGAAATGCAAATCAAAACCACAATGAGGTACCATTTCACGCCCGTCAGAATGGCTGCTATCCAAAAGACTACAAACAATAAATGCTGGAGAGGGTGTGGAGAAAAGGGAACCCTCTTACACTGTTGGTGGGAATGCAAACTAGTACAGCCACTATGGAGAACAGTGTGGAGATTCCTCAAAAAACTGGAAACAGAGCTGCCATATGACCCAGCAATCTCACTGCTGGGCATACACACTGAGGAAACCAGAATTGAAAGAGACACGTGTACCCCAATGAATTGTATACTTTTAAAGTGTTAGTTGTGTTGTAATAATTATATCTCAATTAAAAATTATGCTATGTAAATTACATAGGAATAAGATCATTTTTAAATGAGTTTTTAAAGTATGTGTTGATGTATAGTAGGTGTTTAATAGATATTTGTTGAAAGGAGGAATGCATCATAACTGATCAAAAACTGAAATTATAGAAAATAAGAGTATACTATAATTAAGAATTTAAAGTAATCCTTAGAAGTACATCACAAGATCAGAAAGTAATTATTTCTGAGAATGACAACAGTTACAGATGTTTAAATCATTTCCTTTTTTCAAAAAAAGTACCAATTTTTCCAGGTAACTCAATGTAGAAGTACAAACTCATAGATAAATACAGTGTTGTCAAAAATGACTTGACAAGGTTTATTCAGAATGGACATTGAATAGGCTCGTTGGGGTTTCTTTTAAGAATTGTGATCTTGCAATGGCTTCAGGTTAATATGAAATTTTAGGAGAGATTAATCGATTCTGACTTACGACTGTAATCATGCTAATCCAAGAATTGTTCTCCAACCCATTTTGTACCTAAGATTGTTGAGGAGATTTCTTGTCTTTCACATTTCATTAGAAGACATATTTTAAAGGTTGGTTATATTTCATATAAACTTATTTAATCAAAGATAGTGATCAATTTTGACTTCATTTAAGATGAATGTAGAGAAAATGGAAGTTTGATAAAGCTGCTCTATAAATATTCATTCCTAACTTCTTTAGTTCCTATAAAAATGATCTTATGTGGAGTGTATATGAAATATGCACATATATGGATATGTGGGTGTCATATACACATACATGTACACATATATATGAATTTTTCAATATGTATATGTATATTCAGGCAATTAAAAACTGAATCATACCAGTTATATATTTCAAGCAAGAGAATTTTAACTACAAGTTGCATGTTTATAACTAAAAATAAAAGATACATTTTAAAGCTCTGATTCTGTTAGCTTAGTTAGAGAACATTGTTGTGTTGAAACTGATCATCAATTTGACTCAAACACTGAATATATGTCCTAATAAAGCTTAAAATTCTTGGTAACGAAGGTGCATTTGCTTGGTATATGATAAACAGTTCTGAGATGCACTAATCCAATTGGTCCAGAATAAATCTAATTTTGGTAGCAATGTCTTAACTTCATAAAAGAATGAAAACACTCAGTCTAACCTGGCTTTGTTGTTGTTGTGTAGTAGCTAAGTCATGTCCTACTCTTTTGCAACTCCATGGACTGTAGCCCACCAGGCTACTCTGTCCATGAGATTTCCTAGCCAAGAATACTGGTGTGGGTTACCATTTCCTACTTTGGGGGATCTTCCCAATGCAGGGACCAAACCCAAATTTCCTGCATTGACAGGTGGATTCTTTACCACTGAGCCACCAGGGAAGCCCAATCTGGCTTAAGTTTTATAACTAATACACAAATTCACCCATTTGCCAGATTGACAAGTGTCTCCAATTTATTTTGAAGCTCTTGATGTTATTCATTCCTTCTGTTGGGTTATTGCTTTTCTTTAGTGACATCCTCAAGATTCAGGGATCATAATCCATCAACTGCTTAATAGGCATCATCTCCTAGTCATTGTGCTTTCCAACAAAAAGAATATAGTGATGCTGCCAAATGAGGATTGTGGAAACCTAAACACAAATGTAATTCAAAAGAAAAGGTACTCACTTTAATACTCATGGATATCCCTTAGAGAACACATGTCAAACCATCTTATTTTTCAAATTGATGAACTGAGGTGCAGGGAGGCATGTCCAGTATCACAGATGGTGCACCTGGCATTTAATGCAAGCTCCTGACTTCTACCCCATGCCCGTTCTGCTACATCTGAAACTAACATGCATATCATTTCTGTATCAATACGTCTCCTAAATGTGGTAAAGAAAGCACCAGAAAGTTTCTCTTTATTTTCCTTGAAGTTATGCATGCTGTTTTAATTGACTTTGTAGTACTGATACAGCAGCATTAACACAAATCCAGTGAAAGAGATATTTCTGTCACAGCCATGACAACTAACAAAACAAAACTGTTCTCATCTCTCCACGAAAACTTCTAGACTTTGGCGATAAGCAAGCTTTATATTCCAACATACGCTGGATCATAGAAAAAGCAAGGAAATTGAAAAAATCTACTTCTGCTTCATTGACTATGCTAAAGCCTTTGGCTATGTGGATCACAACAAACTGTGGAAAATTCTGAAAGAGATGGGAATGCCAGACCACCTTACCTTCCTCCTGAGAAACCTGTATGCAGGACAAGAAGCAACAGTTAGAACCAGACATGGAATAATGGACTGATTCAAAATTGGGAAAGGAGATGTCAAGGCTGTGTATTATCACCCTCCTTATTTAACTTATATGCAGAGTACATCATGTGAAATGCCAGACTAGATGAATCACATGTTGGAATCAAGATTGCCAGGAGAACTATCAACAACTTCAGATATGCAGATGATACCACTTTAATGGCAGAAAGCGAAGAGGAAATAAAGAGCCTCTTGATGAAGGTGAAAGAGGAGAGTGGAAAAGCTGGCTTAAAGCTCAACATAAGATTGTGGCAGCTGATCCTATCACTTCATGGCAAATACATGGGAAAATTTGGAAACAGAGTCAGATTTCATTTCCTTGGGCTCTAAAATCAATGCTGATGGTGACTGCAGCCATGAAATTAAAAGACAGGACTGAGGCAATGGGATGACCCAGAGGGATGGGATGGGGAGGGAGGTGGGAGGGGGGTCCAGGAACGGGAGCACATGTAAACCCATGGCTGATTCATGTCAATATATGGCAAAAACTACTACAATATTGTAAAGTAATTAGCCCCCAACTAAAATAAATAAATTTATTTAAAAAAATAAAATAAAGAAAAAAAAAAAGACTCTCACTCCTTGAAAGAACAGCTATGTCAAACCTAGAGACAGTGTTTTAAAAAGGAGAGACATCACTTTGCTGATAAAGGTCCATATAGTCAAAGCTATGGTTTTCCCAGTAGAAATGTATGGGTGTGAGAGTTGGGTCATAAAGCAGGATGAGCCCCTAAGAATTGAAACTTTCAAACTGTGGTGCTTGAGAAGACTCTTGAGAGTCCCTTGGACTGCAAGGAGATCCAACAAGTCAATCCTAAAGGAAATCAACCCTGAATATTCATTGGAAGGACTGGTGCTGAAGCTGAAGCTCCAGTACTTTGACCACCTGACGGGAATAGGTGACTCACTGGAAAAGACCCTGATACTGGGAACAATTGGGAGCAAGAGGAGAAGGGGGCAACCGAGGATGAGATGATTGGATGGCATCACTGACTCAATGGACATGAGCTTGAGAAAACTCGGGGAGACAGTGATGGACAGAGAAGCCTGGCGTGCTGCAGTTCATAGGGTCGCAAACAGTCAGACACGACTTAGCAACTCATCAACAATAACAGTATTCACATCATTGCCATCTCATTGTGGTCACAGCATTGCTTCTGCTTTACTTACTTAGCATAATTGCACACAGATACTCTTGGAAGGAAGGTTATGGCCAACCTAGACAGCATATTTAAAAGCAGAGACATTACTTTGCCAATAAAAGTCCGTCTAGTCAAGGCTATGGTTTTTCCAGTGGTCATGTTTGGATGTGAGAGTTGGACGGTGAAGAAAGCTGAGCGCCTCAGAATTGATGCTTTTGAACTGTGGTGTTGGAGAAGACTCTTGAGAGTCCCTTGGACTGCAAGGAGATCCAATCAATCCATCCTTTAGGAGATCAATCCTGGGTGTTCATTGGAAGGACTGATGTTGAAGCTGAAACTCCAATACTTTGGCCACCTCAAGCAAAGAGTTGACTCATTGGAAAAGACCCTAATGCTGGGTAGGATTGGAGGCAGGAGGAGAAGGGGACGACAGAGGATGAGATGGTTGGATGGCATCACTGACTCGATGGACGTGGGTTTGGGTAGACTCCGGGAGTTGGTGATGGACAGAGAGGCCTGGTGTGCTACAATTCATGGGGTCGCAAAGAGTCAGACATGACTGAGCGACTGAACTGAACTGAACACTATTGTTATACATATTTCATATTTCTCATCTTCAGAATCTGCCTAGGATGTTACTGTTCTAAGCTCTATAAATAACTGCTTCTATAGATGACATTTAAATAGTTTACCTTTTCATTTTTTTAAGAGAGAGAATGTTACAATGAATATATTTTGAAGGTTTTACTTGCAAATTATATCATTTCCTTAGGTTTGATACTGAGATATATGATTAACCTGATGAATAGTATCTACAGTTTTAATTCTTGTTTTTCTTCCTCTTCTCCTCCTCCCCTCCCTTTCCCCATCTCCTCCCTCCCCTTCCTCTCCTCTTCCTTCTCCTTCTTTTTACAGCAAGATAGCCTAATGGATTGGAATGTATGTGTTCAAGTTACAAAGAAGCAAACCTCACTTGGTGGATTGACACATGTTAATGATTAATAAATGGAGGAAGAGTAAACCCTCCATTCTTCCCCTTCAAAAAAACAGACAAATCCACAATGCACCTTTCAGTATGAGCTGATATAGCTGTTTGGGCTGAGACCTTGAATTCTTCAAGGGATGGGACTTTGTGGCCATGGCAGAACTCATCAAAGTGACAGAAATGACTTGAGCTATTCTGTGGCCTCCCTCCTGGTTTACAGACTGTAAAATAATTGTGACCACTTTGCTTTGGAAACCACTCAGCTTCAGGGCAGTGAGAAGAGACCCTCCATGGTTTCAAGTTGTCTTCCCTTGCAGCTGTTAATACGCATGTCCAATAGCTAGGGGAAAACAGCTCAGGAAAAGCATTTCAATAGTGAGACTCATGCTGCTCTGAACAAAGTGACTAACAGCATTATTTGCACATGGTACTTGGAGAGAGAACAGAGGAGGAGAATGAGGCAAAGACACTGGCATTTATTGAATACCTGTTATTGCGGTTGTTGGTGCTTTGTAGATGTATTATCACATCTGGGTGTCATGATGAGGCTGAAAACTAAAGAGAGGCATTCCTGTTTTATAGGTCCCTCCCAAAGAGTAAAACATTTGCTCAGGATTGCTCAGTGGGTCAGTGGTTGAGCTGAGATGTGAATCGATATCCGTCTAATTTCAAAGTGCTGATTTATATTGTTCTTGATTCTTTTTATCATTTTGTACCTCCAAAAGGCTCTATAAAATGCTGCTAATAATACATAAGGATATCTTTCACTACATCCTCACCAACTATGGGTATAATTGATAAAACATTTTGCAGATAGTCTAAATAATGTATTTTATATTAATTTATTATGTATTTCATTTTTGGTAAACTATTATATACAGAAAATTATTATTAAATATTATTTCTATATAAATGATTATTACATATAGAAAAGTATAAATTATTATGAAAATTATTAAGTATAGAGTAGAAAGATGACTATTTCTCTGTTTTTATGTGTTTATGCATTTACTACCCTGGCAGCTCAGTTGGTAAAGAATCTGCCTGCATTGCAGGAGACCTGGGTTCAATCCCTGGATCAGGAAGATCCCCTGGAAAAGTAAGTGGCAACCCACTCCAGTATTCTTGCCTGGGAAATCTCATGGACAGAGGAACACGGTGGGCTATAGTCCATGGGGTTGTAAGACTCAGATATGACTTAACGACTAAACCACTACCACCATGGATTCATTAATTCTTGAATAACAATTGCCTTCTTCTTTGATCCATTAATATTACTACTATATTTTAATATTACCATTATATCTATTTTAATATTATGATTGATTTTATTTAAAATTTCATTCACTAGTTATTAACTCATTCAAACAATTGCTAAATGCTTTGTGCTTTTCACTGGCCCTGTGCTAAACCCTAGGACAACTTCTCCCAGCAAGAGCTCAACGTCTGCTTGGAAGAACAGTTGAAAAAGTCAAGCATTGAAGTACCAAACAGCAGGGGTTTGCAAAGGAGCTCCTTTTGTCACCACGTTTCTCTGGAATCACATACACTAAGAGGAGACCTATAGCTCAGCAGTTCTTTGCCACTTTTAGGTGTCCTGTGTCTTAACATAGACCAAGCTCCCTTGAGTCTGGAGCTTCATGCTCAGCCACTTCAGCTGGAGAGACCTCAGGCTTTGATACATTGGCCTGCGCTTCTGAATCCCAGAAATGACTCCATCACCTCAGTGAAATTCTCCAGGGATAGTATGGAAACATCAGTCCTTCAGCTCTATCAGCATACCCCATCCTATTTTCTTATTCCACTCCTCCTACTGCCAAGATGACTATTCACAGGCTGGTCTTATTTCCATGTGATGCCAGTCATGTCAGAATATGGCCAAGTGCTTTATGTTAACAATGTAATGAGTATCTACGCTCTAGTGTTTTGAACACTGAGATGCATTGTAAATACTTGGGTGTTTACTTGCATCTTCTGTGAGTTATTTCTGTGCTAGAGTGATGAGTTGTGCTCAGCCACTTACCCATTTTCTTTTTCCATAGATCAGGACAACAACCAGATGAGTAGAAGCTTGTATGGTGGCTGTGGGGATGGAAATCAAGTTTCTCCTATCCCTGTGGTGAGAGGCTAACTTTATGTGGTAATTATATCTGTTTTTCATCCATTTTTTAATGAACAAAGTAAAATAATGATCAACTTGAGATGTGTTTACAAAATTATTAGATGTTTGGAAGATTTGACTCATATCTCTCAGGGCGGTCGTGTGTCATATGAGAGGAAAAAGTGGCTACCCCTTGAGAGGCATGGTCTACATTAAATTTCATTTCCTAAGTTTGGATAACGAGGACAGTTCTTGGAAAGTTGAATGAAACAAAGACAGTTTAAACATCAACAGTAAGGGGGAAAAGTCAACAAATGAACTAACTACTATCTCAGGCTAATTTTAAGAAATAAAGAAAACAGCAGTTATTTAAAATCCATAAAATTGTATGTATTTCAGAATTGGAAGTTAATGTGAGAAATGTGATAGTAATAATGAATTTACCCCAAATATCGTTGTTTAGTAGCCCTTTATAATTGAAATTGTCACTGAGGTGGGTATTATAGGTAGATGGACAAAATATCTTTAATATTAATTAAGCTTCTGGTAACTTCTTTTAGGAAAAACTTGCATATAGGAATGCATATTAGAAAGTACATTGCAGAGATGAAGGTATTTTGAGAGCAGCATGTGTAATTGCATGCTTGAATATTATTTTTAAACACAGAGAAATATAGATTGTGATTAGGAATTGAGGCAAGGAGAAGTTACAGCTTCTGCATTGGGAGCCCTATTCCTGGCATATGAGTTCAATTTATCCTAGAAGTGGACAGCTTCGCCTATCTAGTGCTTAAAATGGAACTTCAGGTGATGAAAATCATCTGAAAACTTTAACTGCAGACCTCCTTTGAGCTCTGTCTGACATTATGCCAACTTCAGCTGGCAAGTGTGTTGTGAGAATGTAATGAATCCCAGAAGCAGAAATAATCAGTCCCGTCAACCTCAGCCTTCTTTAAAGGATGGTTTATACAGTAATATGAGCAGCAAGAAATCTGTTCTCCTCCACCAGCTGGAATAGTCACGCTGGGCTGATCTATTTAATAATCACTGGCTAAATATTTACAATAATGAGTGGCTTTTGTTTTAAAGCTCAGTCAAGATAATTAGACATGAGGATAAGTTTATTTCTAGCAGTAACAAACTGAAATTCTTGACTTGAGAGAAAGATAACCGTATATGGTCTAACGTTTTTATTCAGATTGTAATACATGGGAGCACCATCCTGATGGGTGTGAAATACTGAGTTCTCGGCCAAGACTTACTAGAGAGGCAGGGATAGTTTTCATTTTTCATTTAATGCTGAAACTTCTAGCTGTTCTCTCTCATATGTACTGAAAATTATAAAACCTGAACTAATTAATTAGCATGTAAAATCAGCTTTGTGGGATTATCATATAGTGTTTTAATCGGATTTCATGAGAATGTAATTTTGCTCTATTTAATTCAGTAAAAAAAAAAAACTATCTAGAGACAATTTAGCTTTTTGTAGTGAGCTTTTACAGAAAAGAATCCTAAGAATAAAGAGATTGAGTTATTTCAAAATAACTTATCACACACAAGCTAGGCAGGAATGTCTTTTAGGACAGTTGCCAGGCACTGCAGAGATGGGGCCCAGTTTCCAGTTCTTCAACTACATTCTCTGCTCTCCCATTGGGGACTTCCAAAATGCAATTTCTGTTTCACTTTAGGCAGCATTTGAGGTCTTGTACTTTCTCTACCATGGTTCCCTTCACTACCCTGCCCTTTGGTGATTGTGTAAGTCACACTTTCTAAGTTTGTAGCCTTTATGTGTGCAAATGTGTGAAATGAAAGATTTAAGGAGAAAAGTGCACAAAAGTATGCAGCTTCAAGATGTATTGTTTTTACTCTCTCATTGGTCTCTGTGGAGGAACACAAGTTTTTTTTATTTCATTGTACTCCCAAGCGTAATCTTCTCCTTTATCATTAGTGCTTTGTATGTGTCCTATCTCATAATTTTTTTCTTTTCCAAAGAGATAAAGCTATTATTTTATATTGCTTTCTGAACTATTTATTTATTTATATACTGTTTTGCCTTTCGAAAATTGTTTTGCCTTTCAAAATTTACCTAGAATTACTTTTTGTATCTGTGTTTTTATATTTTCTGTAAAGTAGAACTCAACATCCCAGTCAGGGAGAAGAGTCAGTGCAAAGACTTCGAGATTTCAGGAACTTGTCTCTAACGAGGAAGATGGAGCCAGAGAATGAGGCAAGAGGAGTGAGAAATGAGGTTGCAGAAACAATCGCAAGACTTAGCTGAAGATTCAGCTTCATGTTATTAAATGTTGTGTGCATGCTCAGTCGCTAAGTCATGTCCAACTCTTTGTGACCCCAAGGACAATAGCCTGCTAGGCTCATCTATTCATGGAATTTTATTGGGTTGGCCCAAAAGTTTGTTTGGGTTTTCTGCAACATCTAACAAACAAGCCAAATGAACTTTTGGGTCAACCCAATATTATATGTAAGTTTTTCGATATAATATTTACATCTAAAAATAGATATAGAGAGCTTTCTAGCCCTAGATAATTATTTTTTTAATTTTATTCTGAATGTATGGGAAGCTCTTGGAGAATTGGGAACAAGAGAGTGATAATATAATATTTACATTTTTAAGAGTCACTAACTATTGTGAGAATAATTGAGATGGAAATGGAGAAGTTAGGGAGCTTCTGCACCTTACAACATACTAGATGTTGGAGGCTTGGACTAGGTTTTTAACACTGGAGGTGGGAAAACATGGACAGACTTGAGATTTGTTTTGAAAGAAAAGCCAGACAGATTCTTTGATGGATCAGATATAGGTATGAAATATGGTTACAAGGTGATATTTTCAGAGATAGGAAAAGTATCAGTTAAAATTTCACTGGCTCGAGACTTCCCTGGTGGTCCAGTGGTTAAGATTCTGGGCTTCTAATGCAGGGGATGCAGGTTTGATCCCTGGTAGGGGAACTAATCAGCCAAAAAAAAAAAAATCACTGGCTCCATGAAATTCTGATCCAAGTAGTGAATGTTTCCAGAAGTAGTCTATACCAGTAACTTTGCACTTAATGGTACAGTGAAAGTCATTCAATCGTGTCCAACTTTTTGTGATCCCATGGACTATACAGTCTATGGAATTCTTCAGGCCAAAACACCGTTTGTTCCCTTCTCCAGGGGATCTACCCAACCCAGGGATCGAACCCAGGTCTCCCGCATTGCAGGCAGATTCTTTACCGGCTGAGTCACCAGAGAAGCCCTTATATTTGATAATGCCTTTCTAGTTGATATGTAGGCTCATTGATTCCCATATACCAGCATCCCCTTAAGTGCTTGCTGGACTCATCAGTCTCCTTAATTTTCAGCTGAGGAAACTGACATATAATATTTAACAGGTAGTGAACCTGGACCTTCAACTAAGTCTTTATGAAGAGAATTCTTAACTTTCTTAGTATGTTTTATGTAATCTCTGTAACAGCAATACCAATGGCAGAG
This sequence comes from Giraffa tippelskirchi, assembly GCF_054371585.1. Taxonomy (NCBI): domain Eukaryota; kingdom Metazoa; phylum Chordata; class Mammalia; order Artiodactyla; family Giraffidae; genus Giraffa; species Giraffa tippelskirchi. The sequence continues at coordinate 122,690,026 of NC_137276.1, read as the reverse complement.
CACAAAAAATACACACTTATGACATGTTGGTTTATTGAATGGGACACAGCTGCTGTATCTAGGCAAAAAAGGGAGTTTAGCCATGCACAAATTACACCAAGAGGTCTAGCCTGACCTAGAATTCTATTTCTTCTATTTAATGGTTATGTCTATTTTTAATTAAGTTTATCTAGAAATATTTAACTTTTAAGGCCTAAACCTATTTTCTAATTAAAGCATATGGACATACCCTGGGATTATATTCCTGCTCATTTTTCTTAATCTGTTTGTTTGAATTCTCTTTTGTGAGTGAGTGAGAACTGAAGCATGAATTATAAAGAACAAAATGCTGTTCCTACCTGAACTTAAAAATTCAACAGAAAGAGTGACTCGTCAGCAGCAATTAGTGTAGAAACCCAGATGGTCGGATGAGACAAACATCAACTGATTTTATTAATTTCTTAAGGAAATGTTTAATGTTGAGATGGAGTCCTCAGAAATGTACCTAAAGCATGTTATTTTTCCAATAGGCTAATTTAATTAATTCCAACTGGATTATTTTGGACACATTACCATTGTTTATCTAAAGAGAAAGAACAAGTACAGTAAGTTCTAATATAGTGATGTGAACAGCATAAGACTGAATCTTTAAAACAACATGAATTCAAGTAAGAGGAATTTATAATCTGCAAATGTTAAGTTGTCCCTCTCAGAGAAAGAATGATAATAAACTTATAATAGCTGGCATTTATAACTTTCACAAAGTACATATCATTTTGATTTGACTTTCACCCTCACCCTTAATAATATGAAGTTTGTATTCATCAAATGCTTGTGCCAGGCTCTGTGCACAATTCTTTGCATACATTATGTTATTTAACTTCTAATAATCTGCAGACTTTCCTGGTGGCTCAGACGGTAAAGAATCTGCCTACAATACAGGAGACCCGGATTCAATCCCTGGGTGGGGAAGATCCCCTGGAGAAGGGAATGGCAACCCACTCCAGTATTCTTGTCTGGGAAATCCCATGGACAGAGGAGTCTGGTGGGTTACAGTCTATGGTGTCACAAAGAGTTGGGCACAACTGAGCAACTAACACTTTCACTTTCTTTTCATTTTGCAAGTTAGGTGAATTGATTAAAGTTTGGGGTGATAAGCAAGACAAATGGACTTTGCCTAACCTGGGAAGAATTGGGGGCAGGAGGAGAAGGGGACGACAGAGGATGAGATGGCTGGATGGCATCACTGACTCGATGGACATGAGTTTAGATAAACTCTGGGAGTTGGTGATGGACAGGGAGGCCTGGCATGCTGCGATTCATGGGGTCGCAAAGAATTGGACACGACTGAGCGACTGAACCAAACTGAACTGAACCTGAGAAAAGTAAAAAAGATACTAAAACTAAAGACTGGAACTAAGGCAATTTTGGAGCACTGTCTTTGAAATCAACAGGTTCCAAAGTTTGTTCAGACTTTATGAGATTCTATCCAAAGATCACATTTACAGAGTCTATTTGGCTTTCTTATGATATTGTACCCCTCCGCTTATCCAGGTGCTTCAGTCTGATTAAGACTAACTTCAGAACTTTGAAGGTAGAAATAAAGGAAAGTTCCTTTCTCTCTAACCATGTTGGCATGTCCATAGAGAACACAGCAAGCCAGATATAAATTAAAAGTAAAAGTGTTAGAGTTAATGCTGCCTCCCAGCTTTCTAGAACCAGTGGAAATGAAGGGGAAGAATCTCAGGTTATACACAGATGGTAAAGTAGTGGTCGGATGGTTCCTGAAGCCTGAAGGTCCCTAAGGAACTGGATTGGTCTTAGCTACTCAGAAGACTGAGTGAGTCCAGCAGGTTTCACAGTCACGGGACAGCTCATCACCCATAATGTGTACATACAATTCCACCTGGAGAGATGGCAGTGGAGATCTCTGTTCTGCACTTCTCATTGTACGAAGGAAATACAGATTCTAAGACATAACAAGCAACAAAAAGGAGAGAAAACTGTCAGGAGAAGGAAAGCTATCAAAATGAGGGTGTGTTAGTGGAGCCCAGAGTCCGTGAGCCTTTGATTCAGGGTTAAAGACCAGCTGTTGTGCTTTCCAGGTGACACAGTGATAAAGAATCTGCCTGCCAACACAGGAGATGCAAGAGATACAGGTTGGATCCCTGGGTCAGGAAGATCCCCTGGAGGTGGAAACGGCAACCCATTCCAGTATTCTTGCCTGATAAATCTCATTGACAGAGGAGCTTGGCAGGCTACAGTCCATATAGTTGCAAAGAGTCAGGCACATCTGAGCATGCACCCAAGGGCAGCTGGCAGCAGTGGAGAAAGGGATAATCAAATTAGTTTCTGCTCTTTCCCTTGCCCACTGTGCTCCCTTATGGTAATCATTACTAGTTCCCTACCTAGCCTCACAATTCTATGGCAACCACCACTGGGGCTGATGTCCTCAGGAGAAACATCAGAGCAGCACTGAGTCCGGGGCGGGCATAGGAGTGGATGAAAACATATGCGACCTACCAGCCTTGTTGTATCACCCTTTTACCCTGTACTCAGTTGCTTCAGTCATGTCTCTCTTTGTGACCCCATGAAACGTAGCCTGCCAGGCTCCTCTGTCCTTGGGGATTCTCCAGGCAAGAATACTGGAGTTGGTTGCCATGCCCTTCTCCAGGGGATCTTCCATACCCAGAGATTGAACCTATCTCTCCTGTGTCTCCAGCACTGCAGGCAGATTCTTTACGTCTGAGCCACCAGGGAAGCCACCCCTTTACCCTGTCCCCATCCTAACCTCTAGGATGGGTGGATTACTCTTCAGGGCAATGACTTCCTGCTTTTCCTGAGTATTCACACATAAGCAGCTGTCGGTCAGATGGTGGCAAATGAGAACAATTTCTTTTTATGAAGGCTAGGGTGTATTCTTCACATTTTCCCTAATTATTTATTCCAGACAAAGTAGCTGATATCCTTGGGGAAACATAGATTTATGGGTTAATCTCTCTGTTTTTTTTTTTTTGACTCCACCTTACAGCATATAGGATCTTAGTTTCCAAACCAGGGATTGAATCTGCACTCCCTGCAGTAGAAGTGAGGTGTCTTAACCACTGGACTACCAGGGAAGTCCTAAGTTTACAGGTTAAAATAAGAAACCTGGTAAGTATAGCTACTTTGGGTAAGACCAAAAAACTGGAAGATGTATGTCATCTGAGGCAAATGCTATTATTATTAGTCAGTCATACCACTGACAGTAGTATAAAAGCTACTAATAGAAATGTGAATGTTGGTCAGACAAAAACAAAGGAGTTGTGAAGGTCGAAATGATATAAAGAATGTGCCTAATGTCCAGAACATAGTAGGTGGGTTGTTGCTTTTTCATCAATAAGTCCTGTCCAACTCTTTGTGACCTTCGTGGACTGTAGCCTGTCAGGCTTCTCTGTCCATGGGATTCTCCAGGGAAGAATACTGGAGTGGGTTGCCATTTCCTTCTCCAGGAGATCTTCTGGATCCAGACATCGAACCCACATATCCTGCTTGGCAGGTGGATTCTTTACCACTGAGCCACCTGGGAAGCCCAGTAGGTGGGTAGATGTAAATTTCTTTCTTACTTTTTATAATCACACATGGAGTAAATGAGGAGTCAGATTTGTGTCTGTTTTTCTTTACTGAAATAACTTCAGTAGTTATACTAGTTTCCCAGAGCTTCTGTAACAAAGTGCCGCAAGTTTGATGGCGTAAAACAACAAGAATTGATTATCTCTTAGTCTGGAAGCAGAGTCTGAGATCAATATCATTGGGTTGAAATCAAGTTGCTAGGGATGTGCTTCTCCTAGGAGCTCTAGGGCAGAATCTTTTTCCTTACTCTTGCAGTTTTCTTTAAGGAATGACTATTGACATTCCTTGGCCTGTGGATGTATTACTACAATCGCTGAGACAAACATCTTCAAATTTCCCTCTGCTCTGTCTTCACACACCTTCTCTGTGTGTGTCCAGTCGCCTCTGTCTCTCTCTTAGAGGCATACTTGTGATTACATTGGACCTATTTGGTTAATCCAGAATAATCTCCTCATCTCAGATCTTTAATTTAATCACATCCACAAAGATCATTTTTGTTGTTTCTGATTATATAAGGTAACATTGATGGATTCTAAGCATTAGGATAGCAGGATCCATTATTCAATGTACACAACAAGTGACTTTGCCTACACATAGTAAGTGCTCAATAACTATTTGTTGAGTAAAGCCTCTTTCCACAACCTTTTCCCACTGCCTCTCCTAGCTCCTATATCTGTTTTATTGATAGTACTGTGTCCTACCCTCACATACTCTCTATATATGTTATTTATACATATTTTCTCTCCACCATCCCTTGTGATCTAACAGAAGTGCTTTAAAAAAAAAAAACATGATGATGAAGAAGGAACCATAGACATGTAGACTGGAATCATGTTGGTCTTGAAATTTTGAGTTAGGATGGAAAGTAGCAAGCAACAAAAGTATAGTTCAGTTGAAGATCTATTGCTTTTACAAGTCTATACCTTTGCTAGTTATTTTTCCAGTGAGTGAATAAGACAGATATCGAGGACTTCTCTGAACTTAAAGTAATGGTTTTGCCATCAGAAGTGTAAGCTATAAGATTGACAAATCATGGATAACATTAGAGTGGTCTTAAAGACAGTGGTTTTCATAGTTGAACAAAGTATATGGTTTTCAAAGGTGATACAATTAGCAATGAAATATCTTTAACTCATGAAACATAGAAATGACTGGACTCTTGGATGGAGGATATGTTTTAAAGCCATGGATTGATACAGTCCCGATGACTGGGATATGCTTTGCTTCCATACTCCTTAAGAGGTCTGCTGAAGTTAGGAGACATTTCATAGTCATTTCCCAATTCTGGAGAGAATTATAGTTGACCTTTGTCTTCTCACATGGAATTATTTACAAAGATATAATGAGCTTGTGATGGGGACAAGTAGTCAAGGGAAGATTATACCCTTAGTACACACCACAAACAAATGAATTAGAATTGTATTTCTTTATTCATCATCCTATTATAAGTTTTTTTAATTCATTCACTCAGTCAAGAAATACTTACTGAGCATCTACTGTGTGTCTGATACCTAGTAAGATGCTTGATATACAATGAAGGAGCTGATGGACCTACCCTCTTGTCCACATTCCTCTGTACTGACAAAATCATATCCTGCAAAACTTTAATAATGACAAAAGATAAGAGAAAAAACTGATGGGTTAGTAAAAATATACCATGTAAAACAACAATAAAAGCATTTTCATCAGGTTCTTCAGTGTCACAACTAAGGCAACAGTGGGCCTCGTATCAGCTTTTATTTCTGTATTCATGATGAACATATATTGAGTATATAAATACCAGACATTCTGCTAGCCGCTAGTAATACACAAAATGATAGAAAAAGATCATAATGGATATTCATCTAAGTAACTAAATCATTATGCTCTAGGAAGTCATTGAATACATAGAAATGTTGAATCAACAAAATAATAACATCTTGTTTACAAAAACAATAGATGTGATAGTAGGTGGAAAATATGATTGAGTATGCGGTATACCTTCAGTGACAGTATACTTTCAAATTTTTGTTACCAAAAAGAAGTTAAAATATGAGACTTGGTATTGATATAAAATTGTACAGCTCCAAAAGTATTTCCAGAGTTGAAAGACGACAGATTTCAACACGTAATGATTTCAAGAATCTAATTAATAAAACCATCCAAGAAGTTCCTTTATCAAGAGAAAATTTAAAAGGAGCTTCAAATTAACTAATTTCTGCATCAGACTACATAGTGTAAGCCAAAATGCAGACACTATAAATGTAATTAAAATAACAATTAGGTTACTATCTGTAGGAAAGCAGGTGAAGCTGATTCTGAAGAACTTGTGTGACTCAGAAGTCAAACAGATTATGCAACAAGCATGACTCATTTTTATTTCGTGCTACTGAGAGTGGAGTCGACAGGCATCATCAGTCTCCCCACTAAATTAAGCATTATTCAATAGTACATATTTATGTTCACGCTAGGCCTCTAGATTTAATTGTAAACTGTCTCATTTAGACTGTTGACAGAATTTCAGCAACCTCAAACCTCCCAGCTCAGATTACCCACAGAGAGCAGAGCAGTCATCTCAAGTCCAACTGCTTCACCCTTGTATATATACTTGTCACATGTGCTACTTGCTCAGGCATTTCCTTTTACTTGGTAACCTGGTCTCCATCCAAATGCTCTCTTAGAAACGAGACAGGGTCAGAACTGTTAAAGGCATAGAGTGACAACTGACAGTGAACAAAGAGTCCAAATACACATCAAACAGAAAATCACAGCCATCCAGGACAGATCTGCCCATGTATTTCATCATTCCCCAAGGGCAACGCTGGATTGCAGCACTTTGCCTCGTAGGGAGCAGCATTAGTCATCAAGAAAATGTCAACTGATGTTCAACTATTCCTTTTTGACTAAGACTTGGGGGTGTGTAATAAATTAATTTAAACTATAAAGCTTTGTCATTTAAGGGAGGAGTCAAGCTTCACTCTCAAAAATTAACTTGCTTGAATCTTCATTTTCTTATGAAACTGGTGTCGAGCTTTCACAAAAGAAGCCTCACCAAGTGCTGAGATAAAGTTAACATCTACAGGAAACTAAAAATAGCTCTTGATGAAATCTACAATGCCTGAGTCCCAAACATTTATATTCAATATATGAAAGAATGTCTTAAATGAATGTCTCATTCCAATGTATTTAATTACGATAATAGAAATAATAGCAAATAACATTTATTAAACACTTATCATGTATCAAGAACAATGTTGGTTTCCTTACAGAGATTATCGGACTTTATCTGCCAACAATCCTAAGTATACATATATTATTATAATCCCCAAAGTTTTGATGAGAAAACTGATGCTGTCTCTGCCTTGCCCCACTTCTTACTGTAGTCAAGGGGCAGAGCTGAACTTGAATTCTGGCATTTAACTCTGGAGACATTGGAAATCTCTGGGTCAGGCAGATGTCTTTGTCATCGGATAGCTGTGTGCTTCCAAAAGCAATGTTTATTTTACACATATGTTACTGTGTACTCTCTTAAACCCAAATCTATTCAGGGAATGTATATGAGTGGTTTCAAAGTTAAGATTCTTGATAAAAATGTGCAGAGAATCAAGAAAAGCTGTAAGAGAAATCGAGAATTGTAAAGTATGCTTTTAGCTAACAGAAATTAATCAACAGTGTAAGGTTTCATCAATTTCAAAAGCAGAGTCACCAAACCTATAAAATCCTGTTTTATTAAGTTGCTTCATTGAATAAAAGCTATATTACACAAACTTATCAATTGATGAAATGAGTTGAAATTAGAAAATGTATGACCTATAGGAAAAAAAGACTTTCAGATTTATTAATTTCAAATGAATATAATACATATACATAGATACTATACTATTTTAAGAAGATATTTCAAAGTAAGGGGACAATGTTTTTAAGTTCTTCTCCAAAATGATTTGATTTTAATTTGTTTACAACAATGGATTAAGGTTCTGAAAGTGGTTTAACCTCTTAGATGGCCTGCAATCTGATTTCTTCTGCAAATTTGTTTATCGAATTTGTGTGCAGAGAATACGAAGATGTGTCCCATCTACAGCAAACTATTACATATTCCCTAATTAGCAGAACCTGAGAAACTATGTGAGTTTTAACTTATAAAATATTTTGACCTCTTTGTGTCATTGAGTACCCTGTGATTGTGCTTTTAAATATCAAAGCAAGAATAGAGGACATCAGAGAAAGGATCCAGAATTGTCTGGGCATTAAGTGTTTATTTATGAAGGCTTCCTTGGTGGCTCAGATGGTAAAGAATCTGCCTGCAATGCAGGAGACCTGGGTTTGATCCCTGGGTCGGGAAGATACCCTGGAGAAGGAAATGGCAACCTACTCCAGTATTATTGCCTGGTAAATCCCACGGACAGAGGAGCCTGGCAGGCTAAAGTCCAGGGGATCAAAAAGAGTCGGACACGACTTAGAGACTAAATGATGATGAATGATGTGTTTATTTAAATGCTAAGGAAAATTTCAATGAATATAACAGCATCAAACTGCACACTGATGATTCAGACTCCTGTTTAGTTTGGTATTTTCAGGAAAATACAGTTACCTTAGCAACTAGCATATCACATGGGACATGCTGTAGCATGCAAAAAGTCTCCAAGTCAAAAGCTTGTCCTTTTGCAAGAGATCACATCAGGAAATGGGGGGAAAACAATCTCTTCACGTAATGAATCAAGATATTTACTTTCTTGTTAGGTGGAAGATAATTTATATTTAGATCAGTTTTTCTTTGCTACAAATGGATCAAAATGGCAATATGTATATCGCAAGTATGAGGACAAAAACATAAAGAAACATGACTTAATTGTACATAGTAAATCTTTCATTGAATTAACCTCTAAACATTCCATTGACTGATTTACAGGCCTAATCAACTGAATTATCTTTGAGGGGAAGTGCAATAGGTTAGGTATTTTCTAAAATCTCAGTAATAGGTTATTAACCACTAAACATCAAGAAGTAGAAATATTTTTATCCTGGTGGCAGTAACCCCAAAGTTGACAAAATTATAATTTTAAAACTATGTCTTTACAAGTCTTAAACAACCTGTTTGGATGTGAAATCTGCAATTAAACTGATCACTATCTGTGTTGCTATAGAGACTTTAGTCTAACTAATTTCAAAGAAAAATAAGCCCTTAAGTTTTTTCAATCTTATATATGTACATTGCAGAAGAAACACTGCTGGCTCCCAAATGCCCAGATTTTTCAGTAACAGGACAGAAAAGGTACCTGACATTACACACTTAACATTCTAGCTACGGGAGATATATAAAAAAAAAAAAAAAGAAGAAAACAGAAGGAAAGAAATAAAAAGAGTAAATGACGCTGTGGTAACTTCCACGAAGTTACTAAGTCGCTTCAGTCGTGTCCGACTCTGTGTGACCCCATAGACGGCAGCCCACCAGGCTCCACTGTCCCTGGGATTCTCCAGGCAAGAACACTGGAGTGGGTTGCCATTTCCTTCTCCAATGCATGAAAGTGAAAAGTGAAAGTGAAGTCGCTCAGTCATGTCCGACTCTTCGCGACCCCATGGACTGCAGCCTGCCAGGCACCTCCATCCATGAAGAACATGGAACATATTTCCTCTTCCTCTATCTCTTTCGCTTCTCTTCCCTTCCTGGACATTTCAATCCTGCAACTATTAGATGGCACAAACTGAGGAGCAGGAGCAGGAGCAGGATGCAATCACTGGTCCAGGTCATCAGAGTCTGAGCAGGAGAAGAACACCTGCAGAGGCCAGCCAGGATGGCAGAGGTTGGGTATTGGTTACATACCGGGAGATGTCTCATATAAGAAAATGTGCTAAAGATAGTGGAAGTCAGGTTTCTCGCTGTTGGAAAAGGGAGATAAAAATTCAGAAAATGAGAAAGCGAGAATGAATTCTGCATGTATGGTTGGATTTGAAAATTTATAGTTTTTAACATATGTGTGGATAAATACAGAAATAAATGTATATAAAATATGTTATAATGAACATTTCTAATATAAATTATATTTTAATATATAAAATATATACATTTCAGCCCCCTCAGTGGAAAGATATAGGGAATATATGATGTATAAAATATCTGTTCTCTGGATCTTTCTACTGAGAGGGCTCAAGCACCAAACTCTAATAATAATGAATATACCTGGAGCCTGAGATCTTGAATTCTGAATACTATTTTCCAGTTAAAAAAAAAAAAGTTGGGCTCCTTGAAAAGATATCTGATACCAGAGATGGAGCAAGGCAAGTCCAAGATAAGCCTGGAATGTCTTATCATACCAGAAAGCAAGAAAACATAGAAATGATGATTCAAATATGTCTCAAGAAGTCAGCTTGGAGAGGCTCCCACCAGTCAAATCTGGGGCAGCTTGAGTGTCAAAATAAATCATAATAGAATAGGTTAAAACATGTGGAATAAAATAGGGAAACCATTGGTTCGCCTAGACATAAACAAATGAAAGAAAAAATGGCAAATTTGACAAGGAAAATAATATTTACAGTTTCAGTTGTTATTGTTTATTTGCTAGGTCATATCCGACTCTTTTGCAACCCCATGGACTATAGCCCACCGGGCTCCTCTGTCCCTGGGATTTCCCAGGCAAGAATACTGGAGTGGTTTGTCATTTCCTTCTCCACAGGATCTTCCCAACCAAGGGAGCCAACTCATGTATCCTGCATTGCAGTAAGATTCTTTACCACTGAGCCGCCAGGAAAGCCAGGCCCAGTACCTCCCCATAAAATGCTTTCAAATTACAAAATGGAGTGAGTGACTTTATAGTAGAGAAGCCTGGCAGACACCACCGTGACCAGGTGATCACAGTGATCATTACTTGTAAAGGATAGAATCAAACTCATGTGTCACCTGGGAGGAGGCAATGAGAGGGATACAGCATCACTTCTGTGATGTGATTGCCAGTGATGCATAACTGAATCTAATCATAAGGAAATATCAGACAAATCCAAATTGAGGCACATTCTACAAAGTACCTGGTCTGTAATGTGGTCGTGAAGTCAAGGGAAAAACTAAGGAATTCTTCCCCATCGAAGACTCTAAGGACAACTCAATGCAATGCATGATTTTCAATGGAATCTTATGAATATAAAAGATATTATTGGGACAATGTAAACAAAGCCAAATGATTAAATGGCAGTAATGCATTGATGTTCATTTTCTGCTTTTGTGGGTTGTCTTGCAACTGTATAGGAGAGTGTCCATGCAGGTAGAAAATAGCCACTAAAATGGTAGAGAGTGCCTGGGGCATCATGTCAGCAGCTTACTCTCAAGTGGTTCAGGGAAAAATTTCCTTGTATCACACTTCTGCCTTTTCTCTGCAATTGCTTCAAACTAAAGAATATGTAAAAAGATAATATAGTACATGCAAACTTCACATGAGCAGCTCCTTTAAATTTGTGTTGTCAGAAAATTTTTGTTTGAAAAGGCAGCATTTCAAACTGAGAGTTAAGTCAGTCACTAAAAAATCTGTCTGAAGAGTATTCCAGGCAGAAGGAGCAGCTGGTGCTGAAGCCTTAGGCATGAAGGAGTCTTAGTTGAGTTCCAAGGGTAAAAAGTCAGTGTCCGGTATAGCTGGAGCCTCAGGGGTAAGGGAGGAGCCATGGAAGGTACACGACAAGGCTCTCCAGAGGGGCCTCATTGGTGATGATAAGAAATTTGGAACTTTATTTGAGATGCCAAGAAAAACCACTGAAGAATTTTAGCAAGAATGTAATATGAACTCATTCATATTTTCAAAAAACCACTCATCAAAGAAGGGAGATAGGAATAAATACAGAGATAAATTAAAGGACTGTTTGTACTGGGAGTAAAAAAAAAATGGAGAAAGGTGTTTTATATTTTGGAACAAAAAGTGATAGGATTTATCACTATCATTATTGAATGAGGGTGTTGAAGAAAAAAGAAAAACAAAGGGTAAAGAGAGCAATTATTCCTTATTTAGAGCTTACTATATGCCAGGTAACCTCTAACCAGATGACATACATTTATTTATTTATTTAACTCTCAGAACAATCCCATGAGATAAGGACTATTGTGACTATTGTTAGCCTCAGTAAAAGATACCCAAGGCATGAAAAGGTTAAGTGATAGCCACAGAGGTGAAGTGGCATTTTCATCACATCATATCAAGGGTACATTGTACCAGCATGATTTATCGCCATTGTTACTGACCTTGACCACCTGGTGAAGGTAATGTTTGTCAGGTCTCACCACTGTTAAGTTACTCTTTTCCCTCTATCCGTACAGTACCCTCTGAAGTGGAGTCACTATACACCATATGCAGCTAAGGAGTAGGGAGTTTTGCTCCACCTTCTTCAGGGCAGAGTATCTAAATAAATTATTTGGAATTGTTCTGCAGGAGAGATTTGTCTCTTATTCTTTATTCTTTCTTTATTTAATCATTTATTTATATTAGTATTAATTCATGAATATTTATTTCTTATTTTGGGTGATAATCCAATACTATTTTATTTATTTCATTGCTCACTTTTTTTTCTAGCTTGGGAACTCTTCCTGTTCACATCTATGTCACTTTGATAAATACTTATTGATGTACGGTTGATTTGTTCGTTTGTTTCTTTGTAAATTTTTAGCTCTTCTTACTTTATGGCACTACAAGATACTTTCAGGCTCTTCTGGTGTATTCCCTGCCCCAGTTCAAGACCTAATCATTTATCCAAGGAACTCTAGTTTCTTTTTTTATGGAATGGTATTAGAAGCCAAAATCTGGATGCTAGGTGTACTTTCTCCTTTTTCAATTTTTTTTTCAAAATTGTTTTTCTCAAATTCTTTGTATTTCTGTAGAAAACTCCCCTGTATTTTTATTGAAATCCTAGATTTTGGCTTGAATACTGGATAAATGATTCACTTTTCACTGAAATGGAAAAATCTGAAACACAATTAGATGGGTATAGACAACAAAATATTCCAATTTTGATATTTAAAATTTAACATCTAAATGTTCTAATCTAACTCCCATAACACCCTCCTAGCTCTCAGGACCAGAAGATTTTGTTTTCAATTTTTAAAATAATTTCTATTGAAGTCTAGTTGATTTAAAATGTTGTGTTAGTTTCTGCTGTCCAGCGAGGTGAATTAGTTATACAAATATATATATCCAGTCTTTTTTAGATTCTTTTCCCATATAGGTCATTACAGAGGATTGGGGAAAGTTTCCTGTGCTATACAGTAGGTCTTTACTAGTTATCTGTTCTATTAAAGCTTCTTGTGCAATAAACAGGGCAACAAGAAATTAAAGAGTAGCTTAAAATCTCGGATGGCAGCACCCAAATTCACTAGTTTATTCACTACTGATTTACAAACTTCTTGACATGAAGGGCTGTAAATTGACAGCTGTGGCTATTTCCATGTGGCTGGACAGAGTCTCAGAAGAGGGGGAAGAATCTCGTGTTTTTTAAGCACCTATCATGTTTTAGATTATTGTTCAAGGTCTTTTGCATGCAAAATTTATGCCAAGACTTACAGCACTTGAAAAATGATCATTCTTCCCATTTGGAAAATGTGGAGATTGACATTGAGAGATTAGGTAACTTCTCAATTCACACAGCAGGAAAGGTGGTACTCAAATCCAATCCAGGACAGAGTTGTCTGATGAAATACTGCATAGGATGGACACCAAAAAATTAGCCATTGTCTGTCTGAAATTCAGATGTAACTGGGCATCCTGTATTTTTATTTGCTAAATCTGGCAACCCTAATCTGGAACCATCTGGCCTCAAAGACTGTGTTTCTTCCATCTCACAGTATAAACAAAATACATCAGGAGATACATGAGAGTCTGGAAAATATTTTCCTCCAATATTCTATACTTGACTTTAGTTTCCATATATAAATATGTATGTGAAAGTGACCTACAGCTCACACTGAAAAAAAAAAATATACTAAAGGGTCTGAAGATAGGAAGGAAATTTTTAGGTTTGGTTTTTTTTTTTTTTGGTACAGTTACATGAGCCTTTAATAAAATTAACCTTTTGCTTCAGTCAACTGTCATCAAATTGGAACTTTTTCCAACCCAATAATTCCATTACACATTTAAACTGTTTTTCAGCACTTAAAAATGCAATCTAAAATATCTGAAAAAAGAAAATACAATGTCTTGTCATATTTGATGCTTTCAATCTTTAATTAAAAATATCAGAGCAGTAAGACTAGGATTGTTCTTTCTCTGGAAGCACAGCACTCTCTCAGCACTAGAAGGAATAATTGGTACCGTTGTAATCAACTATCACAGTAAAGTCTTCATCAGGAGCTTAAAGGTTTTATGCTAACAGTTCTCCTTTTAGCCTCATATTCTTTAAATTGATTATTTCTACTTTAACTTTTCAATATCTAAGTATATTTCTATTTCCACATCAATATACTTTTACTTTTGTAAATAGAAGAAACAGTGTAAGGTCTTTAAAATTACATAAATATTCTTAGAACCTTAGAGTATGAATGAGACTTTCTAATTAATAGGTCAATTAAAAAAAAAAAGAACACCATGACAATATTGTAAAGTAATTAGTCTCCAATTAAAATAAATTTAAAAATTTTTTTAAAGAATAATAAAGGAGAATGTAGACAGATTTGCTATCTAAACATATGGAACTTCAATATAGTTAAAAACACAATCGAATTTAAACTCAAAAGCCAAATTCATAAAAATTTTGCATATGTTAGCCAATAGTTCATTGACTTATTTAAAGGATTGCCTGATTTATCTTTAGTTTTATATTTTTAAAAACATACAACATTGTGTGTATTGTTTTTGCCAACATATTTAAAATGTTTGGTTCTTTTCATTGTTGATTACATTTCAATCATTCCATCAGGAATCACATTTCTCGTTCCTGAGTTACTTCCTTTATTAACTATTTCAGTAATAGTCATGGATGGTAAATTCTCTTGAAGGTTTATCAAAATTTTAAGCCATTTTAGGGGAAACTTTGCTTACAGCTTTGGTTGAGCCTTCCAGTGGTCAAGTAGGTGGCCAGGCAGCATGAAGATGGAGCTAGGATTAGAAGAAGCTCAGTATGGGCTTCCCTGATAGCTCAGTTGGTAAGGAATCTGCCTACAATGCAGGAGACCCCAGTTTGATTCCTGGGTTAGGAAGATCCCCTGGAGAAGGGAAAATTCCATGGACTACAGTCCATGGGGTCCCAAAGAGTCAAACATGACTGAGTGACATTCAGTCACAGCATCCTAGGGAACAATAACAACTTTTATTCAAGAAAGGTGAGGATTTGCCCAGTATGACGTTTACCCAGATGAACTTGAAGAGATGAGAGTATGAGTCTGAGAAGATATCATTTTGGAAAGAGAAGGTATATACAAGAGATGAATGTCCTTTGTGGGGATGCCAACTTACTAGGGATTATAGCAGGAACAATATTGTGCTATTCTAAACATTGTGTTTTTATCACTAGCAAAACCTGGTTCTTTGTCCTCTCACAGCTCCAGTAATAATAGCTGAGCTGAGTTGATTCTATCACAGAGGTGCTTTTACAAGCCACAGATCAGGGAGGAATGAGGTTGTAGTGTTAACTTTCCCTAAGAAAAGAAGAAGGAAAGCTCTCCTGGAGCAGGAAATAAATTTGGAAAGATACAGTTGGAGAGAAAGGAAGGGCAAGAGGATAGGAAAAAAGACAGGAAATCAGATTCACATGTCTGTTTCCCTGAAACACAGCTGAGGGGGATCACCATAGCAGGCTTATGTCATCTGGCCTTTGGGTAGGATTTTGGGACAATAGTCTTCACAGTGTGCCCCCGACTATAGCAAAGTAACAAAACATGAGTGTTCAGGCAGAGGGCCTGAGTTTTGGCCCCAGTTCCCTATGGATGTGTGGGGTTTGGGGAAGATCCTCCCAATGCCATATGCCTATGCAAAGTGAAGTGAAATGCCAAGAGAACCAGGGACCAGAAGAGGCAAATTCAGACAAGAAACTGGCTGGATTCCATGTATATGCATTAAAATACAGTATTTGTTTTTCTCTCTCTAACTTCTCTCTGTATGACAGCCTCTAGGTCCATCCACGTCTCTGAATGACCCAACTCCGTTCCTTTTAATGGCTAGTATTCCATTATATATATGTATCATGTCTTCTTTATCCATTCCTCTGTCATGGACATTCAGG
Source organism: Giraffa tippelskirchi (assembly GCF_054371585.1). Classification (NCBI taxonomy): domain Eukaryota; kingdom Metazoa; phylum Chordata; class Mammalia; order Artiodactyla; family Giraffidae; genus Giraffa; species Giraffa tippelskirchi. The sequence goes on along the minus strand of NC_137276.1, from coordinate 122,674,273 downwards.
TTGCTTCCATGCCCTGGCTATTGTTAATAGTGCTGCAATGAACACTGAGGCACATGTGTTTGTTTGAATTTTGGCTTTCTCAGGATATATGCCCAGTATCAGGATTGCTGAGTCATATGGTAATTCTTTTACTTTTTAAGGAACCCCCAGACTGTTCTCCATAGTGGTTGTATCAATTTACTTTCCCACCAACAATACAAGAAGATTCCCTCTTCTCCACACCCTCTCCAGCATTTACTGTTTGTGGACTCTTTGATGATGGCCATTCTGACCAGTGTGAGATGTTATCTCATTGTAGCTTTGATTTGAATTTCTCTAATAATTAGTGATGTTGAACATCTTTTCATATGCCTCTTGGCCATCTGTACATATGTGGAACCTAGAAAAATTGTACAGATGAACCTGTTTGCAAGGCAGACATAGAGATGTAGACATAGGGAACAAATATAAGGACACTAAGGAAGGAAAGGGGGAGGTGAGATGAATTGGGAGATTGGGATTGACCTATATACACTAATATGTATAAAACAGATAACTAATGAGAACCTGTTTTATAGCACAGGGAACTCTAATGGTGCTTAATGGTGGCCTAAATGGGAAGGAAATCCAAAAAAGAAGAGCTATATATATATGTATGGCTGATTTGCTTTGCTGTACAGCAGAAACCTACACAGCAGTGTAAAGCAACTATACCCCAATAAAAAAGGACACAATAAAAAATTAACCGATATAAACCTACAAATAAATAAACCCTCAAAACTCAGAAAAAAAGAAAGAAAGAAACCGACTGGAGATGGGTCCTTGTAACTGAATCAAGGGTAGAGTCCACAGCGGGCATTAATAGCGGATGTCAGCTGCGTGGAGACCAGGAGGAAGAAGTTACCATAAGAATGAATGGAGAAAAGGAGGGACTATTAGCTATACATTCCTGATGTTTTGACAGGGGAGGCTTGCAGACCCTGGGGAGAGCATCACCCTCCCCCACCAGAAGCTCATATGAATTTACTTGGAAATATTTAACGGCCCTGACCCACCATAAACTCACCTTGGCTGTTTAGTGGGTATATGGGTTCAAGAGAAGGAGGAAGTCCCTTCGAGAAAACAAGGTGATCTTCTTGTGTATTTGAGTTGAACTTTCTATCCAAGTTTACAAGTTTAAGATTCCAACCTTTAATAATTTTTAAAAGAAATCATTCTGCTTATCAGGATTTACGTACAATTATAAAGTAACACATATTCATTGCAGATAATTTGGGATATACAATTCAACTCAAAAACACTTTATTCTCCCATCATTTTTGGGATGTATTTCTCCATGTATTCATTTAGTGAGCCTGTGCTGTGCTTATTAACTCAAACATGTTTTTCATTAAACATTATTTAAATTCATTAAACAACTTGAGACCATTGTGTTCTTACTATTCATCCCTTAATTGATTTAACCACACCCTGTTGCTATTTATTTAGATTGTTTCCACTATTTCCTATTCTAAATTATACTCTGATGGTCTTTAGTTACATAAAATTTTGTGTACATCTTTATAATTCTAACTAGATAAATTAATAGGAATGAAAACAATAGAGTTCCATTTTCAAGACTTTTCAATCTTATGCACATTTTCATCACTTTTAATTCATATTACAGCTGGACTGGTGTATGTAACTACCACCAGGGTATGAGAAGGTCCATTTCTCTCTTCTCTCAAAAACCTTCAATTAAAAAAAAAATTGTAAAATCTCTGCCAATAGATACAATGGCATCTTGTTTTTTAAAAAATCTTTTTTCTTGGAAAACCAACGGAAATGAAAATTTTTCATATGGCAGGTTAAGCTTTCACTGAAATTAAGTGTTCAGATACTATCTTACCTGTCTCAGGACATTTACCACTGCCCTATTGTTTTGCAGTCTCCTCTATTTAAGGATTATTAACCCTGGTTGTCACATATGTTGCAATTTTTCTCCTGTCGACATCACTTTATAATTTTTAGAAGCTTTCTTTCACTTTTATATACAAATAAAACAAATATTTTATAAACATATATTATAATACATACAGATATATGTTTAAAGATAAAATACTAAGATGGGCTCATCCTAGCCAATTTATCTTTAATTTGCAACTATTCACAGAACATTGAGAATATGCTCTTACTGGCACAGAGTAATGATTCTAGTAAATTAAGGAAACAAGTTTAAACAAATATGTGCTTACTCAAACTCTGCCTACCAGGACCTGCTGCTCTCAGCCCACACAGTCTTCACATGAGCTTCAGTGACTTTCAATGTCTTAAAATGTCCTAGTCCTTGAGAGAATAGTAAATATAGTAACAGACAGTGTCTAGGGTTTTACAGTTCTTTCACATTGTCCACAGAGAGGATCTCCTTTAACTGGAGGAGCTGGTGCATTTTGTTCCATCTTACAGAAGGAGAATGAGCTTGGTCACTTGCCAACGATGCTCGGGCGTGAGTGGGAAGGTATGACCAGTGTACACACGCAGTTCTCTCCCCACCTTGAATTCCATGCTTCTTTTTTCACACAGGACTACTTCCCCAGTGTTAAGTGATTGTTTTTTAATGTATTTATCTAGGCTGGGAAACATTGTGAGAAGTACAAGTATCATCTCTTGGATAATAAGTGAAAAGTGAAATTTGAACATAGGTTAGGCTCTTGTAAATTAAATGCAATTGTCAAGATGTATGCTTGACCGTAACAGTAACCTGAAACAGGAAAAAGAATGTGGAATCTCATTTTTCTTGTCTTAGAATCTCCCCACTATGGGAGATCCAAGTTTCTGATTCTTTAGAGAGCTCTTGGAATAAAAATGAGGAGGCCATTGTCATGTCAGTATGCAATCATCTCTGAGGGTACAAGAGCCGAAACATATTAAAAGCAATAGACCTAAGTATATGATCATTAAATGTTTGCTTTATTCCAGGCCAAAGGAGAATCTCTGAATTTTCACCCAACTCTCCCACCAGCACACGCTGAATCTATCCTACCTCTTAGTCTGGCCTTAGTTTCCTGCATAACACTTATCATCTCTCACATAGTATGCATTTATTGAGTTACTTCTTTATCATCTATACCCACGCACTAAAATATAAGTTCCATAAGAATTGGGACTTTGTTGTAATCATTACATTGTTGTCAGTCCCTAAAATAATTCCAGAGGTTATGTAAGGATGTGAAGAAGGCTGAGCACCAAAGAACTGATGGTGCTGGAGAAGACTCTTGAGTCCCTTGGACAGCAAGGAAATCAAACCAGTCAATCCTATAGGAACTCAACCCTGAATATTCATTGGAAGGACTGATTCTGAAGCTAAAACTCCAATACTTTGGCCACCTAATGCAAAGAGCCAACTCACTGGAAAAGACCCTGATGCTGGGAAATGGGAAAGACTGAGGCAGGAGGAGAAGAGGGTGAAAGTAGATGAAATGGTTGGATGGTATCATCCACTCAATGGAAATGAGTTTGAGCAAACTCCAAGAGATAGTGAAGGACAAGGAAGCCTGGAGTGCTGCAGTCCATGGGATCACAAAAAGTTGGACATGACTGAGTGACTGAACAACAACAAAAATAATGCCTATAGCACAATAAGCACCAAATGAATATTTGTGGTAGAATAAATAGGTAAGGACTGAGTAACAGTAGATTTTCAGGTAGACCACGAGAGACATCATCCCCTCCCCTAAAGTCTGTACAAGGATATCTGGAATGCAGCTTCTCTTTACCACCTCCCCTCTCCCTGGTCATCCTGAGGGTACACCAATATCTTCCCAACTTGGAAATTTTCTTGAAAATTAATATTTAAATGATATATACCAGTGGAACTATAAAGCTTAATCGAGTTTGTTATGTTACAAAATATATTTGATTTACTGTTATTTTTAAAAGTACATATTGACTCTGTAAAATAATATGATACTTTGAAGAGACACACTAGAACTTACTCACAGATATCACATAGGATGAAGTTCCTTTTGAGATGAGAGTCTCTTTACAAGAAGATATATATTTATTTATCTTACATAAAAGGCTGGAGGTGAACAGTCTAGGACTGGTATAAGACTCAATTTCATAAAATATTTTTAGCACCTGGATTCCATCCTGTTATTCTAATATTTATTTGCCCTTCAATCCCAAGGCCATTTCATGGAGCAAAATAGCTGCTTTAGCTCCAGCAATTTTGTAGCACTCTAGCTCATAAAAAGGATAAAGGAACAAAGAAGAAAGGGCAAATGAACCATGATGATTGTCTACTAAAGCAAATTCAGGAAAGTCACATGATACTTCTGCTTATATTCAAGACTAAGTGACATGGTCTCATCTTGATTGAAGGGAGGCAGGAAGATATAGTCCTCATCTCTTGTGATCATATAAGTTGCTTCAGTCATGTCCAACTCTTTGTGACCCTCTGGATGGTAGCCCACCAGGCTCCTCTGTCCATGGGATTTTATAGGCAAGAATACTGGAGTGGGTTGCCATTCCCTTCTTCAGGGGATCTTCCTGATCCAGGAATTGAACCCATATTTCTTACATCTCCTGCATTGGCAGGCACTTTCTTTACCACTAGCACCACCTGGGATCCTGTGATCATGGATCCAGCTAAATACTGGGGACTCTTCTACCCATAACAAGAAAGAATGGATATAAAGGACAGCTAGTAGTTTTTATCCAGGCATCCAGCTGAGTGTTTTTCTACTCAGTATAATCATCCCAAGAGGCCAAGTACTTATTCCAATGATACTGTCATTGCCACTAATTTAAATTACCTTCAGAGCCATTTTTTTATACTTATCCCCAAAGGTGTCAAATATTCAATCTTAAAGAGTAGATCTGAGTTTTGAAACATCAGAGAGTCATCTCAGATGAAATTTTCTGTGTATGACATGTGACAAAATTAGTAATGTCATCTGAGGCCTATAAGTTAGATATGACTTTAAATTTATAAGCCCAGTACATTTCTGGAAACAATTTCTAAAGACATCATTAGTACCACCACTTAATAAAGCTTGAAAATTTATGAGGATGGATATTGTCATATATGATACTGTCTACTTCAACCATAGTACTCATGTAAATTTACTGTCCTCAACTTGTAACTTCTAGACCAGTATCCATTTGTCTGAATAAGATGCTGTAACAGTCAGTAGTGTATCATTTAAAATTTTTCAGTTAAGTTCTTGTTTCCTAGGATGAAGAGGATCTATCTATCTCCAAAATTTACATAAAGATGCTCTAAAATTAAAATCTTATAGTAGAAAAGCTTCTTGGGGCTTATTTAGAATACCATATGATATTTTGTTTCCACCAGTTAACTGGAGGGCATGTTAATTATCTGTACACTTCATTATAAGATAGCTCAAAACATTAAATTTCATCAGCAAATTGAAATTAGGAAAAATTATAAGTTTTGACTACATTTTAAATCAGTTTCTAGAATTTGATATCTGATTCATTTTGCTTTTGAGTCTTTATCAATTGTCCTAAACCAGAAAAGTAGTTCTTTGTTAGAGTTCCAGAACTCAGCTAGACATTGTACACTCTGGGGCTTTTACCAGAAAGTGGTGCCCCCTACATGCCCTGGTAACATGCCAGCATAGTGTGTTGTGCTTGCCTATTGATCTTTTACCAGATTTAAGGTTCCTTTAACTATAGTTTCAATTATAATAAAAAAATTATTATTTTCAACTATGACATAATCACATAATCATAATCACTGAAAGATGAACTCCCCAGGTCAGTAGGTGCTCAATATGCTACTGGAGATCAGTGGAGAAATAACTCCAGAAAGAGTGAAGAGATGGAGCCAAAGCAAAAACAACATCCAGTTGTGGATGTGACTGGTGATGGAAGCAAAGTCTGATGCTGTAAAGAGCAGTATTGCATAAGAACCTGGAATGTTAGGTCCATGAATCAAGGCAAACTGGAAGTGGTCAAACAGGAGATGGCAAGAATGAATGTCGACATTTTAGGAATCAGCAAACTAAAATGGACTGGAATGGGTGAATTTAACTCAGATGACCATTATGTCTACTACTGTGGGCAAGAATTCCTTAGAAGAAATGGAGTAGCCATCATAGGCAACAAGTGAGTCCAAAATGCAGTACTTGGATGCAATCTCAAAAAAAGGGAACCCTCTTACACTGTTGGTGGGAATGCAAACTAGTACAGCCACTATGGAGAACAGTGTGGAGATTCCTTAAAAAACTGGGAATAGAACTGCCATATGACCCAGCAATCCCACTGCTGGGCATACACACCAAGGAAACCAGAATTGAAAGAGACGTGTGTACCCCAATGTTCATCGCAGCACTGTTTACAATAGCCCGGACATGGAAGCAATCTAGATGTCCATCATCAGATGAATGGATAAGGAAGCTGTGGTACATATACACAATGGAATATTACTCAGCCATTAAAAAGAATACATTTGAATCGGTTCTATTGAGATGGATGAAACTGGAGCCCATTATACAGAGTGAAATAAGCCAGAAAGAAAAACACCAATACAGTATACTAATGCATATATATGGAATTTGAAAGATGGTAATGATAACCCTATATGCGAGACAGAATAAGAGACACAGATGGATAGAACAGTCTTGTGGATTCTGGGAGAGAAGGTGAGGGTGGGACGTTCTGGGAGAATAGCATTGAAACATGTATGTTATCATATGTGAAACAGAACACCATTCCAGGTTCAATGCATGAGACAAATGCTCAGGGCTGGGGCAATGGGATGACCCAGAGGGATGCGATGGGGAGGGGGTGGGAGGGGGGTTCAGGATGGGGAACACATGTAAACCCATGGCTGATTCATGTAAATGTATGGCAAAAACCACTACAATATTGTAAAGTAATTAGCCCCCAACTAAAATAAATAAATTTATTTAAAAAATAAAAAAAAAAAAACAGAATGATCTCTGTTCATTTCCAAGACAAAGTATTCAATATCAGGGTGATCCAAGCCTATGCCTGACCAGTAACACTGAAGAAGTTGAAGTTGAATGGTTCTATGAAGATTTACAGGACTTCTAGAACTAACACCCAAAAAAGATGTCCTTCTCATTATAGTGGACTGGTAAGCAAAAGCAGGAAGTCAAGAAACACCTGGAGTAACAGGCAAATTGGGCCTTGGAGTACAGAATGAAGCAGGGCAAAGGCTAATAGAGTTCTGCCAAGAGAACGCATTGGTCATAGCAACACCCTCTTCCCACAGCACAAGAGAAGACTCTACACATGGACATCACCAGATGGTCAACACCAAAATCAGACTGATTATATTCTTTGCAGCCAAAGATGGAGAAGCTCTATACAGTCAGCAAAAACAAGACCAGGAGCTGACTGTTGCTCAGATCAAGAACTGCTTATTGACAAATTCAGACTTAAATTGAAGAAAGTAGGGAAAACCACTAGACCGTTCAGGTATGACCTAAATCAAATCCCTTATGATTATACAGTTTAAGTGAGAAATAGATTCAAGGGATTAGATCTGATAGACAGAGTGCCTGAAGAATTATGGATGGAGGTTCATGACATTGTACAGGAGACAGGGACCAAGACCATCCCCAAGAAAAAGAAATGCAAAAAGGCAAAGGTAGTACATATTTGTGTAAAGGAAACACTCAGGCTTTCAGGATTATTAGTTTACCTAGAATGTTACCAGTCAATCTAAGCCTTTGGAAACTGGGTGATAAATGGGATTTAGGCTTGGGACTATCTCATAGTGGGAATGGTATGCCCATGTATCCATCCTATAGTTATTTTCTAAGTTTATCTTGTATTGATGAAATAAATATGCTCAACTATGGGCAGAATCAGCATCCATATGTGCTTTATATGCATGTGTATATCTGTTTAATATTCACAATGACCTATGAGGTAAATCATGTTAATCTCACACTTTATAGATGAGGAAATTAAGACACAAAGTGAATAGATAACTTGTCCATGACCACAAGCCTATCTGTGACAGAGATGGAATTTGAATTCAGGTAGTCAGTTTCCAGAATTTGTACTTTAATCTATTACTTTATTGTTGAATATAGAGTAAATCCATTTCTTCCTTCTCCTTCCAAAAAAAATGCACATGCACACACAAACCTATTTTAGGAGAATATATAAACAGCACAATGGATACTTTAGGTAAGTATGACAGGAGTGAGAGGAAAGATTTTTCATTTTGATTTTATATATTTTTTGTACTGCTTGATTTTTTTTAACCGTGTGTATATTTTATTTCTGCTTTAATATAAACAGAAACATGAGGGAAAAGTATATGCAAAGGCCCTGAAGTAGAAGAAAAGTATTTTTTGAGAAACAAAGGGAAATTTTCATGATTTATACATAGACAAATCTAGGAGAAGTAATGATGAGCTTGACGAGGAAGGCAGACTTTTGCAGGCCATTTGAAATATATTTTGGAACTTGTCCTAAAAGCAATGAGAAATCATTTAGAGTTTTAAGCCTGGGAGTAACACAATCAGATCAATGTGTTTTAAGGAATTGCTGGGTTGACTCCTAGATTGGATAGGAGCAAAAGTGGATGCCAAGGTCTATTTACAAGTGAATTAGAATAATGCAGAAAAGATGATGATGGTGACTTAGACTGTGACAGTGGCAATGGAGAAAGAAATAAGTGCACAGATATCAAATGGAAAGATCAATTTGATTTGGCGGTTGACAGAATAGTAAGAGACAGAGAAGAGAGAAGAGTGACTCCCAGTATGCCAATTTTGCCCATTACATAGATGGAACAAATCTATTATAATAACTCCTACTGTCCTCTCACTCCATACCCCACCACAGTAGCTAGATCAAGATGTGGAGATATAACAAAAGTTGGCCCAATCAGAAACATTCCTAGGATGGAAGTTATGAGTGAAAATATTTTCTTTCCCTTTCTATATGCAACTGTGAATCTGAACTTAGCAACAGAGATGCAGTCAACACAGAGGGAGGAGGAGAGATCAGTGTTGGGGTGGGTACAAGACAAAGATTGAGAGATTTAGAGAGACATCTGGTAGCATGGACTGCCTTGTTACCCAGCTGTATTTCCACCAGTCAAAGCAACACAAGACTATATAGTTTCCTTTTCGCCTCAGGAAAATTTAAGTTGTGTTTCTTGCACTCAAAGTGGCACTTGTAACTCAAAGTGTCATCATTAATATAAGATTCAGGTAATATTTAGGAAATAAATGAAGAAGGCCTTGAGAAGTGACACTACATGGGGATGAGTAAAGCAAGAAAACAAGAAGAATATCAATGTTCTAGTTTGTGATGGGTGGAGCCTGGTACCATTAACTGAGATAGAGTATAGAACAGATTTGGGGAAAGACAATGAGTTGAACTTTACACGTGTTACATTTAGGGTGCCTATCAGTCACTCAGGGGACCTTCAGTTGACAATTAAATTTAAATAAATCTTGATAGACTTGTATCCAGTTCTGGAAATTTACAGGCTAGAGAATTTTATTACACAAAGATGAGAGATGAAAAGTTCAAAAATGACGGTATTAGGGAAACTGCACAGAGTGAGAAAAATAGTCGAATGAGACTGAAAGTCTGGAGAATGTCAACTGTTAACTGTCCAAAGGAGAATAGCACATTAAGCAGACAGAAAAAGAAATGCCATAAAAACACAAATCAAAACAAGGATGTTCCAGGTTATAGAGACTAAATGGTGGAGAAAATCTTGGGAGAATCCTTAATAATGGACAGAGCTCTCAATGCCAAAGAGTCAGCCAAAAACTGCCTCTTTTAAAAGCTACAAAGAGGTCCAATGTCTGAAAGTCTCCTTGGCAACTAGAAGGGCTATTGATGGTCTTCTAAGAGCTACGTTAATAGAAGAGAGAGAAGAAAAACACATTTTCAGTGGGATAGAATAAACATGTGAGGTGAGGAAGTTAGCTACAACTAATGTTGTTCTCAAGTTTTCATAAATAGAAGATGACAGAGTTGGATTATATTTAGATGCAAATATAGACAAGGTTTTAGTAGGTTAGGAAAAACACAAATGGGAAAGCTGTACACACACACACACAAACACACACACACCTGTGTGCAATGTATAAACTACATATATATGTAGAATGTGAAGTACCCATATACACTCATATATATAATAACTACATATACATACATATTCTGGGACCAGAACTCCTGGGCTTAAATCTTACTGTCTGAGAACAATTGGTATAATGTCTCTATGCTTCCTTTATTTCTGTTATATGAAGATAATGGGATAATAATGGAAATTGTTTATTGGAATTGTTGTGAGGATTAAATGAGTTAATGCTTGGAAAGGACATAGAAGAGATCCGGGAACAGAGGAAGCACCAAGTAAATGTTACTTATCATCACAGCAAAGACAATCCATCTTAGAGAGTGGTTATAGTCTCTAGGAAATTTCTTCCTTCTAGGCTGCTCAAGTGTGTAGGGAGAGAAGGATGCCAATGCTCACACAGATACATCATTACCTTGATTCCTTAATAATGGATAGAACTCTCAATGCCAAGAACACTTTGGATCGGCTGACAGGGCATTAAGCATTGATTTTCTGGCTTTCCCTGTCAGTCTTCCTCGTCATAAGTTTTTTTCCTCTCAACTCCAAGCCCTCAGGTCTCCTTTTAATCTACTTAGTCTGACTCCCAGAAGTACTGCTTTTCAGGGCCACAAATAGCATGACATCATTGTCACGGAAGAAGGCGAAGCACATGCCTCAAACTTGAGCCAAATAGTATTCAGGGCACCTGCCTGGGACTCCATCTTTATGGGATAGTTAGGCTCATTTCTCATAAATTTTGGATACATATTCCATAGAATATGCAGCAATTTTAAAAATTATGAAGCAAAGTTGGGTGAAATGCTTATAATATGATGTAACAAAAGTCAGAATCATAAAATTAATCCACCATATAATTTTAATTCTGAAAATGCAGACAGGTTTGTGAGTATTTACATGGTGCTTGAAAACATAGAAAGATTGAAAGGAAAAACATAAATATCTTGAAACTGTCTATACAGGGAGTATTATTTTATCTTCTTTATACTTTTGCATTTATTTACAGAGAATTTATATGATTAGAAAAATCATATTTCATATACAGAGAAGTTTTCTGACACTCAAGAACTTCCCTTCTTTATATTGTTCCCAAGCATCTGGCCTGGATAATTCCATGCTCTGTATTGTCCATGGGGTCACAAAGAGTTGGACGCGACTGAGTGACTTTCACTTTCAAGCAAATTATCAGACAGTTGTAATGCTCTTGTAGCAAAACTTTCAGTAAAACTCATTTTGGAAAGTGTCAGTGGTGATCTAGATATCAAATCAGGTAAAGAGAAGAATTTCACTTATTCCTTCTGGTCTTGCTTAAAGTGGCAACAGATCTTGGCCCGAGCTCCTCATTCTGTGCCTTTTTTCACCCTGTGTGTGACCAGAATGAGGCGTCGCAGTGCATTGAGAAACACAGGCTTTAGAGTCAGTTAGACTTGGGTTTGAATCCCATCTCTGCCACTTATAAGCCACACAACATTCAAAATGATGCTTAGTATCACCAAACCTGTGTATCCTCATCTACCACAGGCAGTTAAAACGACCTGTCCCATTAGATTATAAGGATTACACGAGATAACAGATTACTTGAGATTTGTTAGTTCCTTTTTCTTTCCCTTCCCTTTTCCCCAGACAGTCCCCACCTTAACCCAACCAGACCTGCCAGCAGGAATCCCGAGAGAAAACCAGAGCAGTATGTGAAAGGACAAGTACAAGGTGGAAAAAAAGATGATATAGTCAGGACTATGATGCGCTAACCCTAGGTCGGGAAGATCCCCTGGAGTAGGGCACAGCAACCCACTCCAGTAGTCTTGACTGGAGAATCCCATGGACAGAGGAGTCTGGTGGGCTATGGTCCATAGGGTTGCAAAGAGTCGGACACGACTGAAGTGACCTAATGCACATGATGCATTAAATGACAATATTCTATTCTAAGGTGATAACTAAGAGATCGATGTAGATGTGCTTCTCCTTGAGGACAGGAATGTGTATCTGTTTTGTCCCTTGCTCTATTGCTAGAATGCAAAACCTGACACAGAGTCAGCAAACACATCTTTGTTGTTTGAAAGAATATGAAAACCAAGATCTGTTGCCAACTTTAAGCAAGACCAGAAGGAATAAGTGAAATTCTTCTCTTTAACAGATCTCCATTCTCAAATCTTTCTTTCAGTCATCTACTCAGTTATTAAGTCTGAAGAAATTAATTGATTCAGTTTTCATTTTTTAAGTTTTTTCTCATTGTCTGGAAGAATAAATAGCTTCCTTGGAGATAACTTTCCCTCTAGAAGTTTTTTTTTTTTTATTTTTTATTAGAAGATAATTGCTTTACAATATTGTGCTGGTTTCTGCCATAAATCAACATGAATCAGCCACAGGTATACATTCTGTCTTGAACTACCCTCCCACCCTATCCCACCCCTCTAAAGTTGTCACAGAACACTGGATTGAGCTCCCTGTGTCACACAGCAAATTCCCACTTGTCATCTATTTTGCATATGGCAATGTATATGTTTCCATGTTACTCTCTCAATTCGTCCCACCTTCTTCCTCCCACACTGGGTCCACAAGTCTGTTCTCTATGTCTGCATCTCCATTGCTGCCCTGCAAATAGACTCATCAGTACTATATTTCTAGATTCCATACACATTGAAATTGTGGTACATCTATACAGTGGAAGGGAGAAGGCACCCCACTCCAGTACTCTTGCCTGGGAAACCCCATGGACGGAGGAGCCTGGTAGGCTGCAGTCCAGGGGGTCTCGAAGAGTCAAACACTACTGAGCAACTCCACTTTCACTTTTCACTTTCATGCACTGGAGAAGGAAATGGCAACTCACTCCAATATTCTTGCGTGGAGAATCCCAGGGATGAAGGAGCCTGGTGGGCTGCCGTCTATGGGGTCGCACAGAGTCGGAGACAACTGAAACGACTTAGCAGCAGCAGCAGCAGCATACAGTGGAAGTTGGTTTTAATGGGAGAAAAGGGATAAGAAGGGAAGGAAGGAAGGCAGGAGAGAGGAGGATAGAGAGAAAGAGAACAATGGGAAACAAGGATAGAATTTTGTGAAGAAGAAAGAGGACAAGTTTTAGATGAGAAGTTTTGCCCGAGCAGCCTGATGGGCCCTCCAGGGAACCCTATGTCTAGGCCAGCAGGAGGAACAAGAGGTTCGTAAGATTCAGAAAGGAGACAGCTCCAGGACACTCTTTGCCTCCCCACTTTGCCTTAGGACTCTGCCTCCAAAACCAGTCATTTTCTGAACTCTGATTTTCATCTCTAATCAATTTGTATTGAGCTATTAATGTAATTTGATTTAGATACAATAAAATCCATCCATATTCATGTACAGTTGGATGAGTTTTGACAAGTATGTATTCCCATGTAACCAACTCCCCAGTGAAAGCATAGCACATTTCCATCAGCCCAGAAAGTTCACTCATGCCATTGGCAGCCCATTCCAAACCCCTGTATACTCAACTGATCTGATTTCTATCACTCCTGATTAATTTTGTCAGGTCTGCTTTTAACCCATCCTTGGGTGGATTGGTGACTGACATCTCATTGTCATAACTTTGCCAAGCTTCTTAGCTGCTCATTTTTTTGTACTCTGTGATGACCCAGAGGGATGGGATGGGGGGTAGGTAGGAGGGAGGTTCCATAGGGAGAGGATATATGTATACATAGAGCAGATTCACTTCGCCTTACAGCAGAAACTAACACAACATTATAAAGCGATTACTCTCCAATTTTCACAAAGGCATAGCCATCAGAATTAATGGCACCTTTTCTGCAATTGATGCCAGTCACTTCTCACAAGCAGCCACAGTACCTTTTATCCCACAGGTGATGCTTTCTTAGAGGCTGAACCTGGCTCTGCACCCCTATCTTCTGGGAATATGGCTGAACAGGCTAAAGTGGGCTCCCTTTGGTTTCCAGGAATGATTGTCATAGTTGCCCAAATAAAAACTCTCATGTGTTTGAAATTCTGTTGGATGCTGAGTGCTCAGGTTGTTTACCTGTCTTGCAAGATCTTTAGGGAGAATATTTGCAAGTATTTGTTCTCATGCTATTTGAAACTTCAGAAAGTTGTTCTCTTCAATGATCCACTGTCTTGGAGTATTATTCACAGCATTAGAGGCTTTAACTATCTTTGTAATTATTATACAAAAAACACTTTCTATTAAAAACAAAAGCAATGTGTCCTTTTGTGAGATAATTAATAGGCAGATGGGTGTGTTTACTCACTGAGCCATAATATTAGAGATATCAGGTATTCTTTCCATAAGACCCCCTACTTAAAAACACTTATGATTCAGGTCGATAATCTTCAGAGCTATGGAAAAAGAAAATCTTTCAATGGTATAGAGAAGTCAGAATTTCAACTTTGTGAAGATAATTTTCAGAATAAAGATAGATTTCTCTTTTTAAAAAATGCTTATGATACATGTGTACCCTCTGCAATATTTTCCTTATGGGAAGTACACAAGATCTCCATATATATTGAGACTAAGAAGGGGACAGTTGTTCAGAATTCACTAGATTGTATTCCTTCTGTTCAGCATCCAAACTTACTACCCTTAGCATAGAATAGAAATGCAAAGTAAAATATATATTAAAAAAGAACTTGTAGCTGTTTTTTCCCCTTTGTTTATTCCATTATAAATGCTCATAACATAAAATGTTACCGGCTCTGGGAAGTAGTTCTTCCTCATACCATTTTTCTATCTACAAAAATAAGAATAGTTCCTTTCTGCTAATCCTTAAAGCTGTAATTATTTTTATTTATTTATTTTCCTTTTCCCCCCAGTCTATCATAGATAGATAGGTAGAAAATGAAATCTTACTAGGGATGACTAGAGAATCTTTTTAGGGAAGATATATTAGTTTGCTAAGGCTGACATAACCAACTACCACAGACTGTGTGGCTTAAACAAGAGAAATTTATTTTTTCATAGCTGTCGGGGCTAGTCCAAGATCAAGGTGTCTGCAGGTTTGGTTTCTCCTGAGGCCTCTTTGGCTTGCAGACGACTGCCTTCTCACTGTATCCTCACATGGTCTTTCCTCCAGGCACCCACATCCATGAAGTCTATTTATGTGTCTTAACATCCCCTTTCTATAAAAACAACAAAAATCAGATCGGGGTAGGGCCCTCCCTAACTGCTTTATTTTAATTTGATTTCCTCTTTAGAGCCCCTGTCTCCAAACACAGTCACATTCTGAGGTACGAGTGATTAGGGCTTCAACATATAAGATTGGAAGAACACTACTCAGGCCATGACAAAAGGTCTAATACTTTGGTTAGAGAGATAATTTATAGTAACAATTGTAATAGAAAGAAATGGATTACAGATAATTTTCTCAGGGATAATTCAGAGGGTTTAAGGACTGATTTGATGTGGAAGGTGAGACATAGGAAGAATGAGAAAGACCAAGTTTTCTACCTTTGCCAGCCGGATGGATAACAATACATTTGATTAAAATTAAAAAAGGTACAGAATAAAATGCAGACTTGGGGATAAATTAGGACAGTCAGTTATAATACATTCAACAAATATTTAGCATGCTTTTACTATCTACCTACCACTTTTAGATAAAGCCTCTAATTTTCACTGAGTTTACATTCAACAGTGTGCTAATTTGTACTCTTTGAGGTGTCTATTAGATATTGAAAAGGTGATATATAGAAAAGTGAAGATGTTGGGTAAGCAGTTGAATGTAAAAATCCAGAATTCAGGTTGGGTTGACACTGCAGTTATGAATGTAGAAGTCACAGTATATACATTATTAAAATCATGAACCTCAGTGCTTTCACCTCAGAAGTAAGAAGTCTCTGAATCAAGCATATGTATATGGGTTATGAAGAGAGGAAGGACCAGTAAAGGAAATGGGGAGGTGGGGCATCAACCAATGAAGTAGGGGAAAAACAAATAATGACTTCAGTTTTTATTACGTCCAGCCTAAATTGCCTGAGAATTTTCACATATATGTATGTCAAATAAGCATTATAGAATAATATTTTTACAATACACAGTTTATATTCAAGTCATAAAAGTATGGCCCCATGGACTGTAGCCCACCAGGCTCCTCTGTCCTTGGGATTTCCCAGGCAACAATACTGGAGTGGGTTGCCATTTCCTTCTCCGGGGGATCTTCCCCATCCCGGGATTGTACCTGCATCTCCTGCATTGGCAGGCACATTCTTTACCACTGGGCAAACAGGGAAGCCCACAGTAACTCTAGCTGCTCTAAATGTAAACGTTCTAAGGAAAGATTTTAAGTGCATTATCTGCACCAACCTGTAATCAACAGGAAGCAGCCCAAGCCCTCAAGGAATCTGTTCTCTTGTGCTGACATTACTCTGTCTCTGACCATCTTGTTTCAAATACTGATTTGCTAGCATAGATTGTGAAAGGTAAACTGAAGCTGCCGATTCTCTTAGGCACCAACTTCAAACAACTCAACGATGCTGACATGTTTTCACATTGACGTTGGCTTGCCCATCTCAACATCCCTTGGTTCCCATTATTCTCACTGAGTCCCCAGGCTGCAATAAGAATTTCTCATTCTTTCATGTTTAAAGCCTTTAATTACTCCCCCAGACATCCCTTCCCAGTTTGGCAGTGCAAAAACAGACTTCAGGGAAAGATTTTCTAGAATTAAACAAACGGATGACATCAGTGTTTTCCTGTTCTTTTAAGAATTAGGGCAGAATTCTGTCTTTGTCATGTTAGTCCATGGGAGATCGGGCCAGAGAAGTGGTTGATGATTATTCTTTGAAGAGAATGTTAAGTGGTCCCTCATCATCCGTCACAGCTAATAATAATAATTCGGAGGAAAACAAAAATGAAATCTTTTTGGCTTCTACGATAAGACCTTCATTTCCTTTCTTTCAGACACTGTCCTCGTTTGCCATGAACACATCCACGCTGCTACTGAAGAGCAGCTTAATGCATCCTTGTCAGTTTTCTCCTCAGTCTCTCGAGTTCCCAAAGTCATTATTCCCATTTGGTTGTTAAATATAATCCACCTTTTGATTCCTAATCATCTCTTTCAAATATGTCTGAAATTTTGCTTTTCTCAACACACACTAAAATGATTTTCTTGAAAAAATACATTACTATAATTTTGGCTTCCTTTTTATTTCTTTTTAATAATAAAGCTATTACTCATTCTCCAGTTCCTAACACAGCCAAAATTGGAGGGGGACTCAGACTGTTGAACCCTATTATAAATGAGTGGCACATTATAAATTAAATACAGACAGAGTCAACATGAACTTGGTCAGACAGATGAGGGAGAAAAGCCAAATGCTGGTTAATTTCCCTTCTCTATCATTTCCTCTCAAGTCTTTGTAACTCCCTCCCCTCTTTTTTTCTCTCAAGCTTCTCGCCTCAACTTGGACACAAAGACAAACCACAGCCATCACCCATGGTATAGACAGATCCTAGTGCACAAGGCACAGAACAGCCGCATTTTCTCATGGGAGTGCCAGAAAGAAGTAAAGCTGGGGGCAGATGAGTGAGGTGTTGGGGGGTGTCAGGGATGAAGACACTTAGGAGATCATGTCATCCAAGAGCAGCAGGCTCTGACATCTTCAGAGCTAAGAACGTGACATAAATAAGCAAAGTCAAATGAAAATGAATATGACAGCCAACCACACACCCTAGATAGACAAATCTGGCACTACTCATCTCTAGCCAAATATTGTCATTTAGAACTATGGGTCAATGTTGCCAGAGTTCCCGATTATTAGTATTATTTTTGAGAGAATCAGAAATAAGACTTTTTGAATATATGTAAAATAACCTGAGTTTATCAATCAACTATATTTTCCTTGATGCCATTATACTCAGGAGCCACCAAGTTGAAACCTCTTGTTTAACAACAATAATTGGTATTCCCAAGTGTTTACCAAACCACATTGTGATTAGCAAGCAGAATCCAGACAGTATATAAATACATTCTTCTTAACTATTCTCCAACTGTTGTGCATATGAGTTTCCCAATTTATCAAATTTTGAAAGAGAAAATACTGGAAACAAAGGTAATAAATTATTTAATAAAGAGATAATTGAAAGAAGAATATTAACTTCCTCTCCCCATACACCATTCTAACACACTTTTAGGTTTTTTCATTCTTCATCTTTTTAGAAATAAAGTAAGAGAGAGAAAGAGACAGAGACAGGAATACTCCTGAAGAGAGAATTAATCTGTTTTGGAAGCTTGTCATGTGCCAAACAACTTCCTTAGGACCTTAGGTGTATTATATTTTCTTAATCTTTTTTTTAAATTGGAGAGTAAATTAGGTGAATAGTAAGTGAACTGAGACCCCCAAAGCATAATTAATGTAAAGATTTTTTTCATGTAAAAATAAAAAGAATTAAATAGCTAAGAAAATTGTGTATGAATTTAGCTCCTTAAACACATTGTCAGATCAGTATTGGGATCTGGGACAACTCTAACTTTGCACAAGATTATGCAAAAATTATCTCTATTAGTAAGGGTAAGACTCCTAATATCTGACCTTTCACCTCAACATAAAGAATTGAAGACATCAGACACATGAGACTGAGATATTTTTAATGCACATCTGAATGTCACTCTGCTAGGAGCTGGACAGGAGACTGAGTGCATATATCTCACTAAAGGATAAATTTGCTGTGTCAATGTGAGTGCAATGAGGGGAAAGTGGATTGTCTTACCCACCCAGAAGCAGTTCATCTCTTTTACTCCTTCTTTCCTTCACTCACTCAATGTGTATTTATTGTATTTAGCTCAGTGCCAAGCATAGAGAGATTTGACAACGAACAAGCCACAGGAGACCTCTGCCCTCAAGGAGTTTGTATTCCAGCAAGAGGAGACAGACAATAAACAAGAAAAAAAAAAAACAAAAACATAAATAATATGATTTCAAATAATGCTGAATACTGAGAAGAATTCTTAAAAACAATGTACACAGTGATGAGTGCAATAATGGAGGGGAACTATTTTTAGATACTTATATCAGAAGGAGTATAACCCAGAAGTAAAGATATGAGAAAAAAGTGATAAAGAATTGCAAGTACAAAGAGTGTGAGGTCAGAATGCCCTTGAAAAAATCAAGGGGCTGAAAAGGAATCTGTGGGGCTGGAGGATACTGAGCAAGAGTCAGAGATGTCATTGGAGGAATGTTTTCCACCACAGGGAAATTTACTTTGTTTTAAATAGCACAGAGAAAAAAATAAAAAATAAAAATAAATAAATAAATAAACAGCACAGAGAGTCACTGGAGTGTCGTTAAGTAGGGAAATGACCTGTCCCCCTGGGAAGACTGAAAGGCTTCCAGAGCCTCCATAGAACAGGAAACCATCACTTCTCTGATGCCTGGAACAAAAGAGAAACTCCAAAGGAAATAGAGGTTTCTAAGCTTTACATCAGAGAAGGCAATGGCACCCCACTCCAGTACTCTTGCCTGGAAAATCCCATGGACGGAGGAGCCTGGTAGGCTACAGTCCATGGGGTCGCTAAGACTCGGACACGACTGAGTGACTTCACTTTCACTTTTCCCTTTCATGCGCTGGAGAAGGAAATGGCAACCCACTCCAGTATTCATGCCTGGAGAATCCCAGGGACGGTGGAGCCTGGTGGGCTGCCGTCTATGGGGTCGCACAGAGTCGGACACGACTGAAGCGACTTAGCAGCAGCAGCAGCAAGCTTTACATACAGGTAACACAGAAGCCAGCAAAGAGTCTCTGACTCTGGCAGCTTCGTGCCAAGAAAGGGATTTCGCTGACCGAGTCAGCGCAGGCCAGAGCTAGAAGAAGGCCTAAATCTTGTAAAATACCACACACAGCCCACCCAACAACCAATCTGCTGCACCAGAACATGGACTTGAAGACAATGAATACAACCAGTTCTTACCTGAACAGACAGCCTTGTCCAAAGACAATGAGTCCCACTGCGTGAGACCTGTGGGAATGCACAGCCCTGATTTGCCTGTTCATCTTACCTGTTAACTTTAGTTGGCTTTAAAAAATAAACATAACTTCTTTGGTGTTTGCATACATTGCTGGCAGGAGTATAAATTGATATAGTCTGTTCATTGGGATCATGAATAATAAAAATGTGCCTTCATTTTGACCCAACACTTTTACTTCTGTGAATTTATCTTGAGGAAATGATCAGAGATGCTGTGACGAGATAAACAGTTTAAATGTTCAACAATAGCACATGGGTTATGTCCATTAGAGCACTTTTATATCCATTCAATATCATGTTCTGGGAAAATACTTCAAGACAGAAAAAAGTTCTGTAACATAGTTTTAAGTAAAAACAGATGCTACAGAATACTACGTACAACACAAGCCTGATTTTTAAAGTATGTACATTTATATGTACATATTTTATTTACTCTATTTTAATATATTAAAGTGTTAGCAGCAGTTCTCTTTCAATGGTGACCTAGACTGTCAATTTTTCTTTCTTACTGAGTCTCTATCTTATGAAATTTTTATAATGAACATGAGTTTGAGCAAACTCCTGGAAATAGTGATGGACAGGGAAGCCTGGCATGCTGCAGTCCATGGTGTTGCAAAGAGTTGGATATAAGTTAGTGATTGAACAACAAAAACACAGTGAACATAATTCAGTTTTGTAATTTAAAACAAAATGTACTAAAATCTTCCTTAAAAGCTTTATGTCCAAAATGCTTACTTGTTGCATCATTAGGGCTGGTCTTCTGGCCTTCTGGAAGGCCATGATAGTCAAGAGAGGACTAGCAGATTCAGAGTGTAATCTAGGTCCCTCCAAGGGCCATTTGTCACAACGATCACACATACAAACATTTCCATGGTCCCTGTAACTAAGGCAAAATAAGAGAACAAAAATGGGCTGTTAGTCATCCCTATTTTGTAATTCCAAATATTCTGTATACCTTCATATTATTTTTTTAAATTTTTTGGACTGAAGTTTTAAAAGTTTGGTCTGTTTAGCGGTGGCATTCTCCTCTTTCTTCTAGAAAGTATGCTCCACAAAGCAGAGAAAAGTCTATTTTGTTCATGCTTTATCCTCAGTGCCTGAACAGTGCCCACAAATAAACTAAGTAAATATTTGCTGAATAAATTAATGGGGATTAAATGAATCCAAACTTTAATAATAGAAATGCATAGAGAATGTGCATGGCACATTCAGGTCGGTGTTCAGTTAAAATGAAAATCCAGCTTTCAGGAGAAATGAATTAAACTTTTTGCAAGGGTATGCTATCTTACAGACTGGAAAATTCTTTTTTGCTCCAGCAATATTTTAGGAGCTACTAATTTCTCATATGAATGGCTTTTGACCATGGTTTCTTTTGCACAACAAGCAAGAAGATTAAGGCCTATGGGGAAAAAAAATTGATACCCACAGACTAGTATTGCTACCAACTTTATACATGAAAGCATAGAATGAAAGGTTGGGGGAATCTCACAGAGAAGAAAGAGAAGTAAAATAAATGAGATTATGCAAATTGCAAACATTCTATAATTATTTCTTCTATGTTATTCAAATTCAAAAATTATAAATGCAAGGAGCAGGCCATAAAGCCCTATGATGTTTTATAGGATCTAGATAAGTATCAAGGATCTTGAAAATATTCATATCTCTTGATGCAGTGATTCCACTTCAAGGATACAAACTAAGATACAAACTAACACAGACAAAGATTTGTGTACAAACGTGGTTGAACCACAGATTTGAAGGAGAAATTACATTTCATATGTGAATCACCAGCAGATAGATCTGAAAGGGGCCTTTGCTGTATTAGTCAGAGTTCTCCAGAGAAACAATCAAAAGGATGTATAGAAGGGGAATGTTGTATGAGAGAGAGACAGAGAGAGATTAATTTGAGGAAATTGACTCATGGAATTGTGGAGGCTAGAAAGTCCAAAATCAACAGGGTAGGCTGGAAGGTTGGAGACACAGGAAATGTTGGATGCTGCAGTTTGAGTTCAAAGGCAGACTATACTCAGAATTCTCCCTTCTTTAGGGGATATCAATCCTTTTCTATTAAAGGCCTTCAACTAGTAGATGAGGGCTTCCCTGGTGGCTCAGATGGTAAAGAATCTGCCTGCAATGCAGGAGACCTGGGTTCAATCCCTGGGTTGGGAAGATCCCCTGGAAGAGGGCATGGCAACTCACTCCAATATTCTTGCCTAGAGAATCCCCATGGACAGAGAAGCCTGGCAGGCTACTGTCCATGGGGTCACAAAGTGTCAGACATTACTAAGTACAGCACTAGTAGATGAGGCCCACTCACTTTATGGAACATAATCTATTCAGTCTACTGATTTGAATGATAATCTCTAAAAAGTACCTTCGAAGCAACATCTCAATGTTTTTGATCAAAAATCTGTGTACTCTGGACTAACCAAGTTGATATATAACTCTCTGAGACATGAACTTCTCAATCTGTTGACAAATTGACCCAAACTGAAATCTTTCCTAAGTGTTGACATCAATCTTTTCCTGATGTCTGCAAATTGTCCTTGAGAGTCATATCTAGAGCTAGAAAGTATCAGACAATAACTTTTATTCTTTTATTTTAATTTTAAGTATAGCATGCCTTGTTCCAAAAGTATATAACTCATATTTCAAGGGTATAGATTATCTTATTCACTTGGCATCCCAGAAGGTCTGAGCCTCATGCTTTCCACATCACAGGCATTCAATACCTGCTTGCTCAGTTAAACTGAGACTCATTTTAAATGAGCTCAGTCAGAAGGTTGTCATGTCATATCACTTAACTTTTCTGGGTTTCATTTTCCCTTTCTAGAAATGACAGGATTTACTATTAATCCCTAATTGCACTCCAGTATTCTTGCCTAGAGAATCCCATGGACAGAGGAGTCTGGCGGGCTACAGTCTATAGGGCCACAAAGTGTTGGACACAACTAAAGCTACATAGTATGGCACAGCATCATGTAAGCAGTAGCTACAGTAAGTATGTAGGAGCTCAGAAGAAAAAACGGCAAGGAAGGCTCTTCATGAAGGAGGTGCGGTTTGAAAGAGGAGTAAGAGGCACATAGTCAAATGAGAAGACAAATGTGGGATATGGCAATGAAATAAAACAGTGCGTGAAATGAAAGAGGTGGAAATGTACCAGGTCTTTTGACAGACGGTGGGTTGTACAGAAAGTTGTTGAGAAAGGCTATGGGAGATGTGGCTGGAGAAGCACATGAATAACTTGAAGACAATATAAATGGCTTGCACTTTAAAGTGATTGGATGTTATTGATAATTTTTGAATTAGGAAGGAACTTGATTAAAACAGTGTTTTGTGGTGGGGGGAAAAACCTATTCTGGCTCTATTAATTTATCCTCTTTAAATTTATAAAGTATATATAATTATATATATAAATATAAATTAATTTATCCTTTTTAAATTAAACAATTTGATCATTATCTTATGCGTCCCATTCCCTTAACTGTTTTTGTAACCACAGACAAATCTAATTCCTTAGATTAATTATATAATATTAAGCTGCAAATCCAAGCACTACCAAAAAATAATTTAGAAGTAATTTTGTCATAAAAATTATTTCAATGCAGTTGTCACAACTAATATCTATTATTACATTTATACACTATTACTTGTCAGAGGAAAAATTTAAACAGGAAAATGTGGGCTGCAGAGAACTCCATTAAAATGAACTATAAATCCTGGATGAAGGGAATTTTTCAAAATTAAGAAAGAAGAGACACAGGCTGTACCCAGATGTCACACTAAGTCTTCCTGGAGGAAGTAAGGATTGGTGAAAGTGTTAGTCACTCAGTCATATCTGATTCTTTGCTACCCCATGGACTATAGCCCACTAGGTTCCTCTGTCCATGAGATTATCCAGGCAAGAATACTGGAGTGGGTTTCCATTTCCTCCTCCAAGGGATCTTCCCAACCCAGGGATCGAACCCAGATCTCCTGCATTTCAGGCAGATTCTTTACCAGATTCTAAGCCACCAAAGGAAGACTTAGCTTGCAACTTATCTCAAACAGTAAAGAACTAACTGTTTCAACGTATCTAATTGTGTGCCTGATATCTGGAAAAGACAGGGTTGTGAGGATAGGAAGAGTTGCTTTGGCAGCTGAGCCCTGTCTCTGTTATCTAGCTTCCTGACTGAGCCAATATCTTCATCTATAGTTTTGTCATCCATAGAAACTTCCCAGTTGACCAGTGGTAAAGAATCTGCCTGCTGATGGACATGGGTTCAATCCCTGTTTTGAGAAGATCTCACATGCTGCATAGCAACTAACCCTGTGCACCACAGCTACTGAGCCTGTGCTCTAGAGCCTGTACTCCACAACGAGAGAAGCCATTGCAATGAGAGTCAGCATACCACAACTAGAAAGTAGCACCACTTGCCACAAAAAGAGAAAGCCTGCATGGAGCAACTGAGACCCAGCAGAGCCAAAAAATAAGTAAATAAAATTTAAAAAATATTATGCCTAGCACATTACCCCACACATAATAGGCCTCCTTAAGGACACAGTTCATCCTCCCACCACTGTCCATACCCTGACCATCACTACGAGTGCTCAGTTGCTCAGTCCTGTATGACTCTTTTGCGACCCCATATACTGTAGCCTGCAAAGCTCCTCTGTCCATGGGATTCTCCAGGCATGAATACTGGAGTGAGTTGCGATGCCCTCCTCCAGGGAGTCTCCCCCACTGTAGGATAGAATCCCCCTTCTCCTGAGTCTCTTGCATTGGCAAGCAGATTCTTTAGCACTGAGCCACCTGGGAAGTCGCTGCCTTCACAAGTTTTTAGTTGTAAAGTTGTAGACAACACCAGCAACCTCACAGTGCTGCAAAGAAGAGGGAGGGAACTATACCATGCTAAGTAATGCCCATGAGATTCCCACTGTAGCAAGTCCTTTCACACATCATATAATAAAAGCTATTAGACAAAGTTATTTCAGTTTCAATGTACAGTTTTGCCCATTAAAAGAACATAGCCTACATTTTCATGTCTGGTTAGAATCAGATGTATCTACCTTTTACTTCACACATTTCTAAAATGAGCAGAACACCACAATTAAATGGTTTCTAATAGAGTTCCCATGCACAAAAGAGTTCAGAAAATAATTCACCTTTTGGTAAGTAAAATGTAGTAATAATATATGTTTAGTGAATGTTTCTTATCTGAGAGGCACTCTTCAAAATGACTTAACATGTATTGACTCATTTAGCATTCCTAACAAATTAGTGAAGAAACTTTACCTTTATTACTGCCTTTTTATTGGCAGGAAAGATTACAATTTATGAAACATTCTTGAGGTCACCCTACTTGGTAGCAGAGGTAGGATTAAGAGACATATAAGCCAACGCACTTCTTGGGACATGAAACAAAAAGAAAATAATATCTAAAATTGTGGTCTACATTCTAGCTTTTTTAAAATTAAAAGCAAATGAAGATTTAGGCTTTTGTGTCTAAAACGTTTATAATTTCAAAAGAAAAAATTCTTTATCATGCAGTGAGAAAATTTAAAAAAAAACCTAATGTATTAATTGAACTGTTTGGTTTTGTTTTTAATTAAGTATTATTTCAAAATTACTTTATAAAGAGTCTCTGTAATATAGAGATAAACAATTCATAGAAGAGGGCTTCCCTGATGGCTCAGTGGTAAAGAATCTGCCCACCAATGCAGGAGACGCATGTTTGATCCCGGGGCGGGAAGACCCCCTGGAGGAGGACATAGCAATCCACTCCAGTATTTTTGCCTGGAGAATCCCAAGGACAGAGGAGCCTGGCAGGCTACAGTCCACAGAGTCAAAAAGAACTGGACATAACTGAAACAACAGATCACACAGAGCAGTCCATAGAAGATTTTCCAAGACTGCTATTACAGGACTCTGGCCCTTGTGAAAACTGTAAGCATCTCTAGTATATAAATAGAGATGACTTTTATGGTTCTTAGGTATATTTTAGCTTTATTATTTTTTAAACAAACTTACTGTAATTTGTATACCATAAAATTCACCTGTTTTCAAGTGTACAGATCAATGCTTTTTAAAATACATTTACAGAATTGTGCAGTTCTCACCAGGAGGGGTGATATGTTGAACCTATAAGAGATACCATTCTCTATAAAAGATAAAAACAGAAACCATAAACCAATTCAGAAATATACTTGGAGGTACTGAAGTTAAACAGAGGTGATCTACTTAAATATTATTAATATGAATGTATTAATTCATAATTCTCTCCTTAATACAGAATGGGAATATGGTTGTATTCCATGACTAACAGGGAGAAATAATGTTTTACTGATCTACAGAGAAGTAAACTAAGATGTCTTATCTAGAAAGAAAGAAAGAAAGTGAAGTCGCTGAGTCATGGCTGACTCTTTGCAACCCCATGGACTGTAGCCTACCAGGCTTCTCCGTCCATGGGATTTTCCAGGCAAGAATACTGGAATGGGTTGCCATTTCCTTCTCCAGGAGATCTTCCTGACCCAGGGATTGAACCTGGGTCTCCTGCATTGTAGGCAGACGCTTTACCGTCTGAGCCACCAGGGAAGTCCTATCTAGAATATATTGCCAATTCCCTCTGTAAAGCTTTGTAATGACATCTATTTGCTACTACCATTACCTTGAAAGTTACTAATCTACTTGTTGACAAATCCATTATAGTCTTTTGTTATTTGATGAGTAGAAAAGATAATTTGATGAGAAATATGAGACAATGCCTGTTGACTGAGAAGCCTGTTGAATTTCAAAGCACACAAATTAAAGGATCTATTAACAGACATTAAGTTCTAGATTTTCACAATTTGAAGGAACTTTAACCTAACTACTTCTTTTTTATAGATGAGGTTGCTTGGAGAGACTGAAGATCAGAACCCAATCTGGTGAGCTATCTATTGTATATTCATATTCAAATTTATGATTCCTGTGTTATTTTTCAGGTAGTATATAGGTGTCTCATCCCTTTTATAGTATCCTAAGCTTTTCGGCAAAGGGGCCTGTTTTTCCTGATTCCTCAGCATCCAGCAGTGTTTGACTAAAAAGCATTTGTTGACTATGACATTTTAGCTACCTATAAAAGTTGAGACTGTTGTTTCTTTGGTCCTAAAACTTTTATATCCAAAAATCTTACTGCTGTTAGCCTTCAGATCTTTCAGCTTTTTTCCCTCTGCTAATTCACCATTTGATACTTATTTGTTGTTCTTCTTTATTTCAATGATAAGATAAAGAATTCTAAAATGAATTAAAATTTAAAATATTTTTAAATAGTATAGATTACACAAGAAGAAAAGTGATTATCTTTGGAAGAACCTAATCTACAAACAAATTTTCCAGTCAAAGAAAAACAAAGGGTAATCAAAGAATTAAATCCAACTTAACCAGTATTAATTGGAACTTACCTATTTTAATACACTGAGAATATAACACATATATGACATAGATACTACTTTCAAGAAATGCCTACCCTCTCATAAAATAAATATTGTATGACAATTTGATCAGTTAGTTGTATTTTAAAGCAAAATAATACTAAGTGTTATTAAGTTCCCTGGTGGCTTAGATGGTAAAGAATCTACCAGCAATGCAGGAGACCCAGGTTTGATTCCTGGGTTGAGAAGATGCCCTGGAGAAGGGAAGGGCTACCCACTCCAGTATTCTTACCTGGAGCATTCCATGAATAGAGATGCCTAGCGGGCTACAGTCCATGGGGCACAAAGAGTCAGACACGACTGAGCAACTAACACACATTATTAAGTATAAAGTATTTTAACATATTTAATCCTTACAATAGCACTAGGAGGTAAACATTATTATACTTCCATTTTACAAATAAGAAAACTAAGGAACAAAGAAGTTAAATGAGCTGCCCAAGTTATGGCAGAGCTAATATTTGATCCAGGAAGTGTTGATACAGAATCTGTATTCTTATACCATATTGTACTATCTCTCAACTAGCTGCAACTTCTCAATTAATTCTATTTATTTTTACAAATATATCATCTAAATTAAAAATTAAGATTTACTGATCATATTACATGAGGAAGGTAAATCTACTTTTGACCTTTGAAAGACTCCTCTCACAGAAGCAGTCTGAAGATTGTAAATGCCTTTACAAATATATGACACTATTGTTGTTGTTCAGTTGCTCAGTCATGTCCGGTTCTTTGAGACCCCATGGACTGAAGCATACCAGGCTTCCCTATCCTTCACTAGCTCCCAGAGTCTGCTCAAACTCATGTCCATTAGTCAACTATGCCATCCAACAATCTCATCCTCTGTCATCCCCTTCTCCTCCTACCTTCAATCTTTCCCAGCATCAGGGTCTTTTCCAATGAGTCAGCTCTTCACCTCATGTGACCAAAGTATTGGAGCTTCAGCTTCAGCATCAGTCCTTCCGATAAATATTCAGGGTTGATTTCCTTTAGGATTGACTAGTTTGATCTCCTTGCTGTTTGAGAGACCCTCAAGAGTTTTCTCCAGCACCACAATTTGAAAGTATCAATTCTTTGGTGCTCAACACCTTCTTTACAGTCCAACTCTCACATCCATACATGACTACTGGAAAAACCATACCTTTGACTATATGAACTTTTGTCGGCAATTAATAATAGCGTTAAAACATTATTTTCATGTTTTACATTTTGATGAAAATGTGTATTTAGAGGTAGAAGCATCTGCTATAGCTCATAATACATTTCTGAAAAGTTTACAATATGTCATCATTACATTGCACACCTAAAGTTACAAGGCTTACAGGGAAAAAGGAGAGTTAATCTAAACTACTAGAAACCTATTATACTTTATGGCCAGAGTACTATGGCCAACAACAACCACAAATCCTTCTTTAGAACAATTGATCACAGCTTTTTCAATGTTAAAATTATTATAAATATGTATGTACTATAGTAATTATAGTACTTTATCCTAAAATAGAAAAGAAGATAGACTAATGGAAGAGAGTCAAAGAAAGTTTGTTGAATTATGGAGACAAGCAAATTGCCAACAGAAGTTGTATGTGGATAAACAGATGGAGGCTTTGCATGCACTATAGCAAAGATTTAGATTGATGTGTGGACCATTTCCTGTCATTGATCAACCTCAAAAGAAGATGGCATAAATGGACACTATGCACTATACTGCATTCTTCCATGGCTTGCTAGATTCAACTTCCTTAGGATACTTTGCATTTTGCTGTTGTTGTTGTTGTTGTTGCTGTGGTTGTTCAGTTGACAGGTCGTGTCCAACTCTTTGTGACCCCGTGAAATGCACAATGCCAGGCTTCTGTGTCCCTCACCATCTCCCAGAGATTTCCCAAGTTCATGTTCAATGAATTGGTGATGCCATACAACCATCTCATCCTCTGTCACTCTCTTCTCCTACTTTCAGTCTTTCCCAGTAGCAGGGTCTTTTCTGATGAGTCAGCTGTTCACATCAGGTGGCCAAAGAATTGGAGTTCAGCTTCAGCAACAGTCCTTCGGAGGAGTATCAAGATTGATTTCCTTTAAGATTGACTGATTTGATCTCCTTGCTTTCCAAGGGACTCTCAAGAGTCTTCTCCAGCACCACAGTTTGAAGGCATCAATTCTTCAGTGCTCTGCCTTCTTTATTGTCCAGCTCTCACATGACTACTGGAAAGACTATAGCCTTGACTATACGGACCTTATTTTGCTATTGTTACAGCAGAAAACATTAGGATGCTGAGGGGAAATCACATAAGAACTTTCTGGGCTTCCAAGTTATACTGACATCATCACTTTCCATATCAATCCCATTTGACTTATTTACATTACAGAACATGTGTTGCAAAGGAAGAAAACTGGAATGGAGTACATCAAAACTTGACCATTGGCATTATTTCTGAATTTAGATTATTTCCTCCTTTTCTGTTGAACACACTTAAAAGTTGAAAATATCTATTTTAATCAGAGCAAAATGCTTTACTTAATTAATTCCAATTATGGTTACCAGCATATGGGTCATTGCATAGAAAACACAGCTTTTAGTGTCAAACAGAAAGATCCAAGGGGTCATTCATACATTTCCATTTGCAATTTCAGCATGAGTGCAAATTTTTCCCTTTCATCTCCTTTGACATTAATACAAAATTAAAAGTAATAAGGGGTGATTATTATAGCCTTTCATTCCTGATAGCCACATTTTTGGACTAAGGGATCAGCACAAGTCCAGTATCATTTCAAAGAACAAAACAAAAATGGATAGAAAATGGCACTTTTCCTAATCATTCTCAACAAAAAAAAGTGGGTTTTGGGGTCCAATTTGTAAGAAATTTCTGTGGATTAAAACCTACTTATACTGCCCAGGTTGGTGTTCCTCTCAAAATTGTCATCTGAACTGCTAATTCACTTCCTCCAAAGCCCTGCCGCCAGAGAAAATTATGTGTCTTCTGTGTGTGAATGCTAAGTTGCTTCAGTTGTACTGCAGCCCGCCAGGCTCCTCTGTCCATGGATTCTCTAGGCAAGAATACTAGAGTGGGGTTGCCACGCCCTCCTCCAGGGGATCTTGCTGACCCAGGGATCAAACTTGCAAGTCTTATGTCTCCTGCATTGGCAGGCTGGTTCTTTACCACTAGTGCCGCCTGGAAAGCCCTGTGTTTTCTGTAGTTCTGCCCAAATTTTGTCCTAATGAGTTACTGAACTTCTCTTGTAACTTTCTTACTTGGTTTGCCGAAGGCTTGACTTACTCCTCCTAGTAAAAGCCCCGGCTTGTTCGCCTCCCTCTCTGAACAAAGACTGATTTTCATAAGAGTTGTGAGTGTTTTCCCTTCAGGCATCTGGGCTAGCTTCTCCCAGAGAAGTGGGCTGTTGCACTGTTTTTTGTCAACTTTCATCACAGAAATATTTTCAAAAGGCAGCAGAAGCTGTGGTAAGCAGGTCAGTCTCTGCTTTCATAAAGAGAGTGATGGGAAAGAATTTTAAACAATTTTAGAGATGAACATTTGCTAGTACATGAATCTGGATTTATAGCAATTAGAGGTACGTACATTTTCATAGAAGAGTCTACACATGGTTCCTCCTGCTCTAATGTTCCAAAATCTGAGGACTCACAGATGTTTTTTATTTCCCTGCTACAGCTGATAACATCAAACATTTAAAACAGAGGAGCCCTGCTGAGTCTAAGCAGCTTCAGGTTGAGCGATGTTGTCAGTGGTTACAAGAGTAACAGAGGGCTCCAGGGCCTGGGCTACGTCTTGGCTTGTAAAATGTCGTTCAGTTCTGCCTCTAATATACTTTTATGTAGAAAGTAGCTTGGTATCAATATGTTACTAAATGCCAGGCATTTTTTGGAAAGGGAGCAAAGAATTTTGGAATATCAAAGTTATAGTGATAAAATGGAGACATGCAAAATTATATTTGCCTACTAAAAATCACTCCAACCTTTCACTAGTATATATAACTTAACAACAATTTGTGATATTCTGAACAACTCTGAAGGACCTGTTTGCAAGCATTTCAAAATGCAAGGGAACTCTTTACCACTTCTAATTAAACTATATCTCATGATTTATCCATCAGTTTGCACAGTCTGGCTGCACAAAATGGATTAATTTCTGAGCTCAGGGTGGCTGAAAGGTGGGAATTAAAGAAACCAAGAATTTCTTCAGGATGGTCTGGATCTTCTTTCCTGAGGGTCTATACCTGGAAGTCTCAAGAAATACAGATGACATGGGAGAAAATGAGAACATCCTAGGGCTTTAAACTTATTTCTAGAATTCCCTGCTCCCCAACCCTCCTCCCAGCAAACAACCTGACATTTTGCATCAGGACCAACAGCAGAAAGCTAACTGCTAGGAGGCTAGCTATAAGGCAACCACACAGAGCAAAGGCTAAAAAATAATCTTTGAGAAGTCTTGTTTTAAAACATAATTTTCCAGAACACATAGGTTTTCCCAGGGGAAAAAAAAAATGATTACCATGTTAGTGTTCAAACATATCAATTGAAAAGTGGTGTTGAGATGGTGAAGTTTA
Organism: Giraffa tippelskirchi; assembly: GCF_054371585.1. NCBI lineage: Eukaryota > Metazoa > Chordata > Mammalia > Artiodactyla > Giraffidae > Giraffa > Giraffa tippelskirchi. The sequence goes on along the minus strand of NC_137276.1, from coordinate 122,642,251 downwards.
TATAACACTTGTATGTAAGGCAGTGGGAGGATAAGAATCAGAAAAGCAGAAAATAATGAAAATCATTTTTTTACATTTATTTATTTTTAATTGGAGGATAATTACTTTACAATATTGTGTTGGTTTCTGCCATAAATCAATATGAATCAGACATAGGTATACGTATGTCCCCTCCGTCTTGAATCTCCCTCCCAGCTCCCTTTTTCTTAATATAGTTCTGACATCCAGCAAGGTTTAGCTCAGGTGGTTACCATATACATACACTGGAGGCTAATTAGAAAAGAAAATGTTTAAGAAAAAGAGTGTACCATTAAAAAAAAAAAAGTTTTATTTCAAAATATTAGTAAATCAAAACATTGCTAAAGTAATTAAACATGATTATTTAGAAAGTTCTTAAATTTCTCCTGACTTCCTTTAACTCTGATACGATTTCCTGCATTTGTTTCATTTTTATTCCTTTTCATTTTGTCTGACTCTTTGTGACCCCATGGACTGTAGCCCACTAGGCTCATTTGTCCATGGAATTCTCCAGACCAGAATCCTGGAGTGGGTTGCTGTTCCCTTCTCCAGGGGATCTCATCAGCCCAGGAATCGAACTCAGGTCTCCCACATTGCAGGTGGATTCTTTACGGTCTGAGAAACCAGAGAAGCCTGAATAGAGAAGCAGATGATTAAAATAATATTATCATAATTTAAAATATTGAGTTGGAAATAAAAGCTTGAATATAATAGTTAGCAAAAGTTAACCTTTGGGGGTTAGGCCATTTTACTTGAGGCAAAGTGCACAGAAAATTTGTCTGTGCAATGATCCAAGGCATCATCACATCCCAAATCCCTGAAGTCTTTCTTGCCCCTTGCAGCAAGGTGCATTAGCTGACTAATAGTATTTCCAGATAGAAAAATGGAAGGGAAAAATGCTGAGCCTGACACAGAGAGAAGAGCTTAATAGAGTTGTGTACATACATTAGCCTTATGACTTACAATAGACTTGCACAACTGCCAACTCCATCTCAGAGGGTATGTCATTAACACTTCCTCTGATCCCTCCAGCCTTTTCTCCCCCCAAATTATCTTATGAGCTTTCCAAGCAGATGCTTTAACTTAGTATTTCCTCAAAGATGAAAGAATTTAAGCCGGTTCAAGACAGAGCAATTAGATGTCTTATTTTCTTGGCTGATTTCAGCAAATATTAAGTTCAAGACTTTGTTTTGTTTATAGGATCCATATGTCTATTAACACAGAAAAATCAGCTAATACTAAGGCCTTAAAGGACTGCAAAGAAAATAAAGCCCTTCCCTTATCTTTAAGTATTGACAAATTTCTTTCAAAATTTTAAGTTTTTGAAATTTCTTAAATAAGATAACTCTAGGCTAAAATGTATCAGACACACAAAAGTGTAACAACAGAAAAGTTAATCTCATTTAGTTCTCAAAATTGCTTCCTCTCCTTATTTACAACCATCTATTAACATGAGAATCAGAGATGTAACTGGAAATGGGTTGTTTTTTTCTGCATGATTAGAAGAACGAATAGTCTTTTATTACCTTTGATCAAGACCAGAAAGGAAGTAAATTATGATTGCAGTTTATAATTACAAATGTAAACATTCATTGTGATTCACATGGTGGTTTCTCATTCCCCTTTCCTACTTTCAGGAAGATTCTGTAAAGATGTCATGGTTTACAAGAATTATTTAAACATGCTTTCTATCAACACTGTTTTTGTGTGGGGGGTAGATAATTTATTACCATCTCTCAACAGAGTAAGTGAATGGGTGCTCAGTCTCACAGTGGTTTACAACTCTTTGCAGTCCCCTGGACTGTAGCCCACCAGGCTCCTCTGTCCATGGGATTCTCCAGGCAAGAATACTTGAATGGGTTGCCATTTTCTACTGCAAGGGATCTTCCTCACCCAGAGATTGAACCTGTGTCTCCTGCATTGGCAGGCAGATTCTTGACCACTGTGCCACCTGGAAAGTCCTTGCCTAAAAGTGTACCTAGAAGTAAAAGTCTTAATCTTTCTGAGACTTGGATTTTTAAATAGCAAATGGGGATACTACCTTTCTCACAGTGTTGCTAAAGATTAAAATAAGATAGATATTTAAAGCACAAGGGTGGACCTTTGATTGACTTCTAACAAATATTGGTTCTATACTCTTCTCTCTGACAGGTCTAATAGCCTATGGTTATGTTATCTTTTCAGGCTTCCCTGGTGACTCAGTGGTAAAGAATCTGCCTGCCAAAGCAAGAGACACAGGTTCAATCCCTGGGTTGAGAAGATCCCCTGAAGAAGGAAATGACAATCTACTCCAGTATTCATGCCTGTGAAATCTGATGGACAGATGAGCCTGGTGGGTTACTGTCCATAGATTCACAAAAGAGTCAGACACAATTTATCAACTAAAACAATAGCAACAGAGTATAGACAAACTAAAATCATATTTATGATATAAAATGCAAAAAGAAATAATAAGAAATGTCTACAGACCACTCTTTTTAAGTATTCTAAATACTAATGCTATTTCAGAAACAGCTGGAAGATAAGCCTGTTTAAAATGTCTTCTATTGGGATGAAAAATTAGTACTTAATAATTTCTTTACTCTAACATCTTCAGGGTTGAGATAGAGAGAGTTTTTCAGTGTTTCGTCCAAAGAGTCTTCTGCATGCTCACCTTGCCCTTTAGGTGAAATCTGAGCTAAAATGTTTCATTATCATCCCTGTTCTTCCTCCCACAGAAGCCCTCATGATTTAGTTTTTTCTTGCTTCATGAACTCAGGACATCCCTCCTCCCCGGCCAGGCTCAGTTGCTTTACAGACTGTGAGATCACATCCCTCCTCCTCCTCCTCCTCCTCCTTATTCTCTTTAGTTGCTTTGGCTAGCATCGCCATTTCCCTTCCATACCTAGTTCTTCTTTACACCTTAAATTCCTGGTGAAGTTTGGGATTGATCTCCTATTGCTCCACATAAACTCATCTTTGTTACAGTAATTGACATCTTTAAACTCTTTAACAAGAGTTGCTGCTTCCATTCTTTCTGGAATACTTTCTTCTCTTCCCTCTGTGGCTATTTGCTTTTGTGGATCTCCTTTGCATTTCACTCTTCTTATCCATCTCCTAAATGCCTGTCATCTTGGGGAGAGCTAAAGTGGCTGAACCAGGACTCAGAGCCAGACAGAACTCTTAGAACCCCGTGACACAGGCTCCATATTGCATAATGACTTAACCCACTGACTTCAGAGTTAAACCAAAATTGGTTCAAACCCCAGCTCCACTAATTATTTTGCCTTTTGGGGCTCTGATTTTCTCATATATAGGGTATAGTTAATAATACTTTCCAGCTGGAATTGCTCTGAAGAATAACTCTGGTAATAAATGCAAAATGTCTGTAAATAATAGCTTTCCAATAAGTGACATCTATTATTCTTTCATTGGCTTTATGGTTCATCCACTATTTCTATATTTCACAATTCCTCCAACTGTTTTCAGAGTCAAGCAGGAGACAATATAATAAAGCAGGGAGCTATTTGTGTGCGTGCTGTCACTACAATAGTGTCCAACTCTTTACAACCTTATGGACTGTAGGCCGCCAGGCTCCTCTGTCCATGAGATTCTCCAGTAAAGAATAGTGGAGTGGGTTATCATGCCCTTCTGCAGGGGATCTTCCCAATCCAGGGACTGAACCCACATCTCTTATGTCTCCTGTATTAGCAATCAGGTTCTTTGCCTCTAGCACCACCTGGGAAGCCCAGAGAGCTATTTAAGGCAAAGTAATACCAGGGAAGGAGAGAAAAGCATTCTTGCTACAAACCAGTTAAACCAGTTGAACAATTATCTGAGCTATTTACTGTGGGCTCTTTACTCTTCATTAAATTTAAGAGACTTCCATCCTTTTGAGAGTGGTCTTCCCAGGTGGCGCTAGTGGTAAAGAACCTGCCTGCCAATGCAGGAGACATAAGAGACTTGGGTTCAATCCCTGGGTCAGGAAGATCCCCTGGAGGAGGACACACCAACCCACTCCAGTATTCTTGCCTGGAGAATCCCATGTACAGAGGAATATGGCAGGTACAGTCACAGGATCACAAAGAGTTGGACACAACTGAGATGACTTAGCATGCACACACTCATCCCTTTAAGAAGCACATTGACTTGAATGCCTCACCAGCACTGCTGGCGAGAGTTCCTCACAGCCTCTTCCATCTTAACCTGGACTCTATATGGACCAATGATCCCGGATTGGCAGCTTCCAAAGCATATTAACACATCATCTCATTATCTATAGGACTATCTTTGAACACCAAAGACAGAAAAATTTGATAAGAATCTATTAAGTGAGTCAGAATGCTTCTCATTCTAAGGAGAGCTCCTTTACTTATAGGTTTCAAAGAAAGAATGAAGATTCTGTCGATTGTTTTAAGTTCTTGATAAAGGCTATGTGCCTACGTGATAAGTCACTTCAATCGTGTCCAACACTTTTTGACCCTAGGGACTGTAGCTTTCCAGGGTCCTCTGACAATGGGATTCTCCAGGTAAAAATACTGGTTGCCATGCCCTCCTCCAGGGGATCTTCCCCATCCAGGGATTGAACCCACATCTTTTATGTCTCCTGCATTTGCAGTTGGGTTCCTTACCACTAGCGCCACCTAAGAAGCCCCTTGATAAAGGATAACTTAAATTTTTTTTTAATTTAAAAAAAAATAAAAGATAATTTAAAAAATAAAACATGGGAAAGCCACGTTTGTCATACAAATATAAAGCAAACATGTATTAAGAATTTTATTTTACTCATTAATGGATGAGGAAACCAAGAAGATGCTACAACTTCGTCAAAGGAGAGTCCTTAGGACATGAATATACAAATAGATATGAAACTGCCAATATCCATTTGGCAAAAACTAATTGTTTCACCACACACATCTGTATTTCTATAGATAAAAATGTTTGGGGGATTATTATCAGAGTTGTAAAAGTTTGAAGACAATGTAAGAAAGAGAGAACCCTAACTGAACACTTAGTAATCTGTTTTGCCCATTCCAAAGATTTTTATATTTTTTCTGACAGTTTATCTCTTAAAACTACAGAGAACACCAACTTTATATTTTGCTTACCTTGATATTTCACAGGGACAGATAAGTTCCCCTCAACCAAGGAGCCAGATTTGGCAAGTGTTAAGCAGTGCCAAAAAGATACAAGGTAGTCAGACTCTTAATGGGTTAGAGAACTCCTGGTTTCTATTCTTAGAACCAATACTTTGAACACTATGTCTCCCCATCACCTTGTGTGTAAAATGCCATTTAAATCTGTTCTAAGATTTCAGAGTAAGGACTTCTCTCGTGGTCCAGTGGTTAAGACTTCGCCTTCCAGTGCAGGGGGTGCAGCTTCAATCCCTGGTCAAGGAGCTAAGATCTCATATGCCTTATGGCCAAAAAAACCAAAACATAAAACAGAATCAATATTGTAATAAATTCAACAAAGACTTTAAAAATGATCCACATCAAAAAAAAATCTTAAAAATAAAAGATTCTAAAGTAGATGGCAGGAATTACAGAAGCAGGAAAAATAAGATTCACCACTTTCCGATGAAATAGAATAATGACTGTTCTGACTTACATTTCCTACTTTTCCTCTCTTCCTCACCCATCTGGATTGCATTATAAAGTTTGATACAGGCCCTCACTGGGAAGGAGAGGGGTGGATGCTGGTGCAATGGACACTGAGCTTGATAGAGAATCATCGTGGCATTTCCATAGCCAGCTCACAATGGAATCATTGTCAGCCCTCCCTTTGCTTTGACCCTGATGCTGAACATGAAGTCAGGGCACATGCCCCACAGTTCATCCAGCTGGAGCCCTACAAGAACAAGGATGCTGATGTCAGCTTTGGCACAGTGTTTAAGGACAACAAAGCCTGCTCCTGGTGAATTACATAAAGATGGAACACAACTCTCAGCTCTGTGTTTACAAAGACATCAGCAATAAACACACATATCTTTTAGGAAAAGAAAACCACCACCACTTTCATTATTGTCACAAAAGATGAATCCATTTTTTAAAAAATCATGGGTAATTAATATAACATGGAATCCTCCCCTTTCTAGTTAGTATCACAAGAGCATATGTTTTGCCTCTATTTTCCATAAACTACGTCTCTTTGCCACGTGCAGTTATAGCTATTAATTATTTTATCGACTTTTAGAAAATTTTATAATTTTCATTTTAATAACAATACAGAAAAGAACAGAAATTTTAGTTCTAGAAGTAACTGGGGTCAGGATCTCTTAATCTTCCTATGGCCCTCCTGGCACTTTGGAAAAGGCTCCATTCTTTCTCAAAAAAGAAGGTTTATCTCTGATTTCACCCTTCCCCACTTCCCAGATGGCTCAGTGGGTAAAGAATTCACCTGCCAATGCAGAAGACACAGGAGATGTGGGTTTGATCCCTGGACTGGAAAAATTCCCTGGAGAAAGAAATGGCAACCCACTCCAGTATTTCTTGCCTGAAAAATCCCATGAGGTCACAAAGAGTCTGACACGAGTGAGTGGCTAAGCACAGTAGCAATAGCAATGATGATACAAAATTGTTTTTATAACCTTTGTAAATAACTTTCAATTCTAATCTGCTTCTTCAAAGAAATAACTAATCAGTTTCTCTTATAATCATATTCATTAGGCACGGCTTTTAAAAATAAAGTTAAATATGTTTAGGTATATCATTGAAGCTGATTCTCAAAGTAAAACAGAGAAGGATTTATGACCTCAACCAGGTGGAGTTTAAGCTCATTTGAATATCTGTAAGCCAATCCTTTCTCTTTTCATGAAAAATCCTATTGTTTGAGAGTATTGCCATTTATTTAAAAGATAATTGTGTAAGTATTCAATTAAAAACAAAGAAATATATAAATATATTGTTTCCCTAAGCACATGTGCACACAAAGCCGTAGGGAAAAATGAATTTGCATACTGCTATTGAATTTCTAGGGGAAAAAAAAATAGTGTTGGAAAAAAGATAAAGATGTTGGTGAACAAAAGTGAAAGCATTTAGCTTTTAATTATTACAGACATGACTAACTCAAAAACCTACACTCTGTTTCAGTTCAGTACAAACAAAAGCAGTTTCAAGATTTTTTTCCCCACTAATTGTTGCCTTCCATAATAATAGATAACTTGTGATGAGCATTTAATACATCCCAGGCACTGAGTTAAGTCTTTTACATGCATTAATTGTTTCTAATGCTTAATGACAATTTGTAAGGCAAGTACTATTATGGTTAGAAAATTAAGGAGTTGAGAGGTTAAAACTTGCTGAAAGTCACAGAGCCATAGGGATCCATAGCAAGTACTATTTCTCCTGTGTTTTGCTACAAACAATGTTACAGTTTCAAGATTCCAAGACACAACTGTACCTGAAAATGCTTCTTAGGCTCATAGTAATGTTTCCCAAACTCTCTACATTTCTCTTGGGGCCCCAAATTGCACAGTATCTTAATTTCTTTGTCTTGTTTTGGGATTTTATCATACTCTCTTTAGCTCAAAAATTCCAAAACATTTTGCCCACAAAAACCCTTTTACAGGTTCCTCTGACTACACTGAAATTTTTAAATAATACTCTCCTTTTGTCCTTTACTGACAGAAAATGCTTTTGATATCCTTTTGGTCTGGTTCCGTGGGACTGGAGTTACGCCACTAATAATAAGCAAAAAGTCTCAGGGAATGTTAGTAAGGGTGTTGATTTGCCAGAATATTTTCCACTTGCTGTTGAGGTGAACAGTTTAACTGCTTAAAATTTTAGGTAATAGAGAAGAAAATAATCATTATTCCAAACACAGAAGTAATGAAATTTTTCTCTCCAAAGAATCAGTCTTCACTTCTCAGCTTTTTGTTTTTTGGGTAGATAATGAAGGCAGTATATTTTTCCCTTCCAGAAGCTCCTCAAATGTGAGGGGTTTTTTTTTTTTTTTTCAGCTATTTATTTTTTTCAGTTTTTAAACAGCAGAAAGGAAAAGTTAAGTCTCCTTTGTTATTAACATCGTAGTGATCCTGATTTCCTTCTCTGATTAGGTAACAACCTTGCTTACTCTAGGATAAAGTAAAAATGTCTTTGTCTGTCATAAAAGACGCTTCCAAATTCAGCATCTACTTCCAGTGCAGTCTTATATCTTCCCACTGTGCTCTACTCTCTTGGGCTCTTTGCTCTCAAGAACTCCCCAGATAAGCTTGTGCTGCCATGCTTTCTCTCACTGGAAAAGCCTGCGTCCCTCTTTCTTCCCAGTTTCATTTCAAGGCTTTAATTGAAGTTTTCACCTTTGTAATTTCCCCTCCCCAGACAATCTCACTCTCCTCTCACCTAGCATCATATTCTCCTTGTTCTTTTTTGCATATTTCTCGATGCCTTGGCATAGTTCCTGGAGCAAACTTCCAGGGATCAAAGCCCAGGAAATTATCAGACATTGCTCATTGAACTCTTTGATACTGAATTAAAGTCCACCCCAACTGTGCTGGTATCCCTTTCACATAGAGGAAGTAGGATGCAGGGGCAGTGGGGAAGGCAAAGGGCAACTGGATCATTTCCCAGTGGTTGTGACTTGCCATTGTGAGTGGCGGCAGACTACTCATAAGTATGCATTAATGGTTGGTGATGGACAGGGAAGCCTGGCATGCTGTGATTGATGGGGCCGCAAAGAGTTGGACACGACTGAGTGACTGAACTGAACTGAAATGAGAGAGGGATGGGCCCCAGTCTGAACAGCCAGAGTTTGTCTTCTGTGGACAGATACTCTAAAATGAGGAGAGACAGGATAAAAGACCACATATTCCTCATTCTCAAGCCAAGGAAACATTCTCGACTACACATGCGCAGAAAGGCTCTGTCAACCTACTCATAGGCTTGTTCACTGGAATCCATCTTGCCTAAGAGATGAGCACCGATACGTGAGAGGACCCTGAGATAAACCAAATACAGACTCAGAACCAGGCAGAGCAGGGTGATCAGCCCAAGGAAACTTGTAAGAAATGCCCCATAAAAGTGATTGAAACTACCATGAGGACATGACTTTCTCTCTCTCTGAACCCACCCATGTGTCTATCCACATGTACTGTACTCTTTTCTTCCTAATAAACACTTTACTTGTTTCATTACTTTTTGTCTCTATGTGGAAATTCATTTCTACACAGCTGATGGGCCAAGGCCTTGTCACTGGCCACTGCCCCTGGTGGTCTAGTGGCTAGGATTTGGCGCTATCACGGCTGCAGCCCTACCTCAAGCTCTGGCTGGGAACTGAAATCCTGCTTTAAGCTGCCGTAGGCTGAGGGCACCTGAGACCAGTGGAAGTCCCGGGCTGGTCACATAAGAGGAGAAACAAGTCATGAGGTCTCCGTAGGGTAAAGAACAGTGTATGGAAAGAAAGGTGTTAGAAAGCTGGAATAAACTTGACTCATTCTGAATTATTCCACTGAAGAGTATAAAATGATACAATTTAGGTGAGATATTATAGAAAATTTTATTTTTACTTTCAAAACTGAGAGGATAGTAGCAGTTAAAAAATGTGAAGAGACCTCAATTTGACTGATCTAGAAATAGCTTTCAAATTCAGTTCAGTTCAGTTCAGTCGCTCAGTTATGTCCGACTCTTTGTAACCCCATGAATCGCAGCATGCCAGGCCTCCCTGTCCATCACCAACTCCTGGAGTCTACCCAAACCCATGTTCATCGAGTCACTGATGCCATCCAACCATCTCATCCTCTGTCGTCCCCTTCTCCTCCTGTCCCCAGTCCTTCCCAGCATTAGGGTCTTTTCCAATGAGTCAACTCTTCATATGAGGTGGCGAAAGTATTGGAGTTTCAGCTTCAACATCAGTCCTTCCAATGAACACCTAGGACTGATCTCCTTTAGGATGGACTGGTTGGGTCTCCTTTCAGTCCAAGGGACTCTCAAGAGTCTTCTCCAACACCACAGTTCAAAAGCATCAATTCTGCGGCGCTCAGCTTTCTTCACCGTCCAACTCTCACATCCATACATGACCACTGGAAAAACCATAGCCTTGACTAGATGGACCTTTGTTGGCAAAGTAATGTCTCTGCTTTTTAATATGCTATCTAGGTTGGTCATAACCTTCCTTCCAAGGAGTAAGCGTCTTTTAATTTCATGGCTGCAATAACCATCAGCAGTGATTTTGGAGCCCAAAAAAATAAAGTCTGACACTGTTTCCCCATCTATTTCCCATGGAGTGATGGGACCAGATGCCATGATCTTAGTTTTCTGAACGTTGAGCTTTAAGCCAACTTTTTCACTCTCCTCTTTCACTTTCATCAAGAGGCTCTTTAGTTCTTCTTCACTTTCTGCCATAAGGATGGTGTCATCTGCATATCTGAGGTTATTGATATTTCTCCCAGCAATCTTGATTCCAGCTTGTGCTTCTTCCAACTCATCATTTCTCATGATGTACTCTGCATAGAAGTTAAATAAGCAGGGTGACAATATACTGCCTTGATGTACTCCTTTTCCTATTTGGAACCAGTCTGTTGTTCCATGTCCAGTTCTAACTGTTGCTTCCTGACCTGCATACAGGTTTCTCAAGAGACAGGTCAGGTGGTCTGGTATTCCCATCTCTTTCAGAATTTTCCACAGTTTATTGTGATCCACACAGTCGAAGGCTTTGGCATAGTCAATAAAGCAGAAATAAATGTTTTTCTGGAACTCTCTTGCTTTTTCGATGATCCAGTGGATGTTGGCAATTTGATCTCTGGTTCCTCTGCCTTTTCTAAAACCAGCTTGAACATCTGGAAGTTCATGATTCACGTACTGCTGAAGCCAGGCTTGGCGAATTTTAAGCATTACTTTACTAGCACTTATGAAAAAAGTGGTTTGAAATTAGCAAAGTTATGGACTTTCAGTGATCAGTCTTAATTTTTGTCATTTTTACACGTGTGTAGTGATACCTCATTGTGCATTATTTTTGCATTTCTCTGTCAAAAGACATTGAGTATCTTTTCAAATGCTTGCTTGTTATCCATGTATCTTCTTTGTGAAATGTCTGTTCAACTCTTTGGTCCTTTTTTCAAACTAAGTTTTCCTTTCTTATTATTGAGGTTTGAAAGTTCTGAATATATTCTGGATACAAGCCCTTTTTCAGACATAGGCTTTGCAAATATTTTTCTCCCAGTCTGTGGCTTTCCTTTTAACAGTATTTTCTAAATAGTAGAAGTTTCATATTTTGATGAAGTATAGTTTATTCATTTTTTTTCTTTTTGGATTCTGCTTTTAGCATTATAGGAAATAAATCACAGTCTAAGCAAAGTCACAGAATTTTTCTCCTAGGAGTTTTGTAAGTTTAAGCTTTACTTAGGTTTATTGTCCATTTTAAGTTATTTTTTTTTTATGTGGTGCAAGATATAGATAAACTTCCCTTTTTACATAGTGAGAGCTAATCTATCATTATTTATTGAAAACTACAGCCTTTCTACATTGACTTGCCTTTAAACTTTGCCAGGAATCAGTGTCCCCATATTGTGGGTCTCTTCTGGATTCCATTCTTTTCCTTTCGTGTATTTGTCTATCTTGATGCCAATGATACACTGTGTAATATGTTTATAGCTTCATACATACATATTTGGGCTTCCCTGGTGCCTCAGATGGTAAAAGAATTTGTCTGCAATGCAGGAGACCCGGGTTAGATCCCTGGGTCATGAAGATCCCCTGGAGAAGGAAATGGCCACCCACTCCAGTATTCTTGCCTGGAGAATTCCATCGACAAAGGAGCCTGGCGGGCTACAGTTCATAGGGTTGCAAAGAGTCAGACAAGACTGAGAGACTAACACACACACACATACATATTTATAATTTGTCTCAAAGTCAGATAATGTTAGTCCTCCAACTTTGTTTCTTTTAGTTATTCTAGGTCTTTTGCATCTGTTTGAAATTTTAATATCAGTTCTTCAACTTCTATAAGAATGCATATGACATCCCAATGGCATTTTAGTTGGGATTGCATTGACTCTATTGATCAATTTGGGAAGAAGTGATATCTTAATATTGTCTTATATCCTATGAATGAAGAACATCTCTCAATTTATTTAAGTTTTCTTTAACTTCTCTAAGCACTGCTTTGTAGTTTTCAATTTATAGATCTTTGTCATATTTATCCCTAAGAATTTTATATTTCTGATGCTATTTTAAATGTTGTTAATTTTAAATTTTAATTTCTAAGGAGAATACATATTTGCATTAGAATATGTCACCCATCTTAGTTTTTGAGGGCACTGTATTCAAATCTTCATCAATTCAGATTTCCTGCTGACATTTTCAGAGTATGGCATTCCCTCATACAAATATACATGACCCGTTGATGGACTACATAATAAAAATTATTTCCCAGGAAAGGTATTTACTCAATGTGAGGATAGCTTTGAGGGAAATTTCTTTTTATAAATTTCTGAGAGTGATTCATCTTACAGTAATATCCCAGATATTGAGTTTCTTTCAAGGACAGGACAGAAAATAAGAATATTCTGATTAAGCTTCCTTTGAACTACAATGGATAAAAAGCTTTGGGGGACAAGTGTTTACCAACCAATATTATATCAATTGCTGGGAGACCAAAGGGCCATTTAGAAAGTTACTTTTTTCTAGCGCATTAAATAGTGTTTGGTTCTCTAATAGGATTAATTTAACTAAGACAGTTATTCGAATCAATTCATTCCCCCAGAGAAGCTTTACTCACCCTCATTTTCCACTGAATTAAGGATGGGCTGAATTTCCTTTCTTTTTTATGTATTTATATTTAGCATTATTCCTTTGGTAACATTTAAGAGCATTTAAGTTGCAAAATGAGTTTAAAAAAAGGTTGATTATAGACTTTGGCAGAAGCTGTAAAGCTGTTTGGTGAAAGATTAGAATGTAATTTATTTCTAAAATCACAGATGAGTTTGGTCTTTTCTTAAGACCCACTGAATCTTACTCTAGGATGTGGGTCTTGAAAAATAAACGTTCATCCAAATTTAACATATTTTTAGAAATCGTGTGAACTGGGAACCTGAAAATACAATCACTTTGTGTGTGAATATTAATATATTCATTTGCTATATTCTTGTATTCAGTCTCAAATTTAGAGCCTTTTTACAGATTGTTAAGTGTAACCCGAAATTTTAAGTGCCATGCTAGTCATATTATTAACCAAATCTTGCTAGAAACAGTACTATGTAATCTTAATATGTACGACCCAAGTTTACTGATGCCTGGGTGGTTCAGCCTGAGCACTGGACTGGGAAGTTTTAGATTTAGATTTGGGTCCACCTTTTGGCATGGTTAACAGTGTAGTGTTGAACAACCAGTATCATGCCTATTAGTTTGCCGGGGTGGCTCTAACAAAATACCAAAGACTGGGTAGCTTAAACAACAGAGGTTTATTTTCTCACAGTCTGGAGATTAGAGATTAGAAGTCCAAGATCAAGATGTTATCAGGTCTGGTTTCCTCTGAAGTTTCTCTCCTTGGTCCCTTAGTCAGTTCAGGCTGTTATTTTAAAAACACCATAGGCTGAGTGGCTTAAACAACAAATATTTATTTTTCAGAACTCTGGAGGCTCCGATGTCCAAGATCAAGATACAGCCAGATTCAGTATCTACTGAGAGGTTGCTTCCTAGTTCATAGAGGGCTATCTTCCTACTGTGGCCTCATATGGAGGAAGGGACAAAGGAGTTCTCTAGGGTCTCTTTAATAAGGGCACTAATTTCATTAATAAGAGCAGAGCTCTCATGATCTAGTACCTCCCAAAGGCCTTTCCTCCAAATACCATCACATTGGAGATTAGATTTCTTCACATGAATTTTGAGGGGACACAAACATTCAGTCTATAGCAGGTATAGCAGATACCTTCTCTCTGTCTGTTCACATGTTCACCTTTCTGTGGATGCACAGGACTGGTGCTTCTGTGTCCCCATCTCCTCTCTTCATTAGGATACCAGTCGTACCAGTTGTATTGGATTGGGCTTCCCAGGTGGTGGTGGTTTAGTGGTTTAGTCACTAAGTCGTGTTCGATTCTTGTGACCCCATGGACTGCAGCCTGCTAGGCTCCTCTGTCCATGGGATTTTCTAGGCAAAAATAGTGGAGTGGGTTGCCATTTCCCTGGTGGTGCTAGTGGTAAAGAACCTGCCTGCCAATGAAGGAGACATAAGAGACGTGGTTTCGATCCCTAGATCAGGAAGACCTCCTAGAGGAGGGCATGGCAACCTACTCCAGTATTGTTGCCTGGAGAATCCCATGGAGGAGCCTGGTAGGTTACAGGCCATAGGGTCACAAAGAGTCCAACGCAACTGAAGTGACTTAGCATGCATGTGCATATTGGATTAGGGTCTGGCCTAATGACCCCATTTTAACTTAATTACTTCTTTAAAGGCCCTCTCTGCAAATAGAGTCACATTCTGAGGTACTAGAGGTTACAGTTTCAACATGACTTATGAGCAGACGCAGTTCAGCCCACAATACTCTTAAACGTTGACTTCTTCAATATGTGTGGGTTGGTTAGAGTATCACTAAAGACTGTCCAAGGTCTGAAGGATTAAAATTACTTTGAGAAGATGACCATTGTCTTTTCTGAATAAATATTGTGCCTCTCAGTATCCTTGGTTGCAAGCATCACAAAATGACCCTGGATAACTTCAGATAAAGAGAATTTTTTGATAAACTGTGGGGGAGTCACAGAGTAAGAGGAGGCCAGAGGCTTTGGCTAAGAAACAGGAGAGACCCTGGGAGCTGTGAAGAGCAAGGCAGCAGTACTGTTCCAACTTCCTTGCAAATAGGCAGGGAGGGAATGTCTGGAACCTGGAATATCCACTGGGGGAGGCTGGCACCAACTCCCACCAAGACCATACACAATGAAGAGGTCGGGGGGTGGGCTCTGAAGATGTCAGGAGACTCCTGAAAGGGCAGATAGGAGTTACAGCAAGATGATGTAATGGTACAGAGCATTCCCTCCCCCATAAGCTGACATGTAACCACTACGTACATCTTATGATGTTTAACTAACAGTACGTTAAATATGATTGGGAGAGCTGACAAAACAATAAAGCAGTCTCCTGACATTGTTAATGGCTCCCAACAATCACATTTTGACAATAAATTCTTTAAATAAAATTCAAATTGACCTCGGTGAGGCAGCAGTGAGCGGTGGCATGAAGTGAGATCTTGATTCCCTGCCCAGGAATTGAACCTGGGTAGCCTGGGTGAAAACTATGAATCCAAGACACCGGATTAGCAAGTGCTAGGGGCTAAAAACTGTTTTTTCCCTGCATCTTTGCCCCCAGTGTAAAATGCATTTATCACAGAGACAGAAACTGTAAATGCAGGTACAAAATTTATTATTAGAGACATAGCACAACAACAAGTGGGACAGCACATAGAGAAATGGTTTGTTTAGCGGAGGTAGAAGCAAGACAGAGATGCACACCTGGAGAGAAAGGGTGTGGGTTCCCAGCCTAGTGAGGAGGAGTCCTATAAAGGGCCCATTAAGTCATTTATATAAGGCAGTTCTTCCAGGTCTTTGTCTTCCTTCAAGCCAATTTTCTGGTTTCTTTCCCCACACATGACCTAGCCTGGGACCCTCCCCTGGGATGTGCATGCACCTCTCAACCAAGATGGATCTCGAAGTGAAGGTTTCTGGGAAGAGCAAGACTCAATATGGCCTGGCATTATCCCTTGACTTTTGACTCAAAAGGAGGCTCTCTGCACATGGGTAGTGTCTCCCTTGTTCCAAAAGAGGTTGGGAGGCAGATATCTTAATCTTTTACTCAAACAGGATTTTTCCCCTCTTTGTCCTTGCCATGACTATTACCTTAAAGTGTTTACAAGAGACAAACACTGACTATTTACCTTGTTTCTGTTCTTACTTCCATTTCAGAGGGCAAACCGGAGGGTGATTGTAAATGCTTCAACTGGAGCCCACCTATCTCTTGTCTCAGGAAATGCAAACAGGAGGCTAGCTCTAAATGTCTAACCTGGAAACTATCTATCTCCTACATCAAACTTAGAAGTCAAAAGTGCTACCTTAAAAAGCTGCACTATTTTTTTCACTCAGAAGTCTAGACTTTACTGATTTCATCCATCAAATGGGAATAAAGCTGCTCTTCCTGTGAAAAGCAAGATTTAGAAATGGATGAATTTGGGGCTTACACCTTACAGCTATAAGCTTTGATTACATATTGAAGATATGATCAGTCTTTCCCTTGATCTTTTATCAGTTTCCTGCTATTGATCTTCCACTGGTTCTTTTTGGAAAGCTTAATTCTCCCTAATTCTCCCAAGGGAGAAACACTGCTTATTAGAAATTGATGTCTTTTATTGATTTCCATAATCCCAATTTCCTTTTAGATATTCTCTTCGGTTTAGTTCAGTTCAGTCACTCAGTTGTGTCTGACTCTTTGTGACCCCATGAATGGCAGCATGCCAGGCCTCCCTGTCCATCACCAACTCCCAGAGTCCACCCAAACCCATGTCCATTGAGTAGGTGATGTCATCCAACCACCTCATCCACTGTCGTCCCCTTCTCCTCCTGCCCTCAATCTTTCCCAGCATCAGGGTCTTTTCAAATGAGTCAGCTTTTCACATCAAGTGGCCAAAGTATTGGAGTTTCAGCTTCAACATTAGTCCTTCCAATGAACACCCAGGACTGATCTCCTTTAGGATGGATTGATTGGATCTCCTTGCAGTCCAAGGGACTCTCATGAGTCTTCTCCAACACCACAGTTCAAAAACATCAATTCTCAGCTTTCTTTATAGTGAAACTCTCACATCCATACATGACCACTGGAAAAACCATTGCCTTGACTAGACGGACCTTTGTTGGCAAAGTAATGTCTCTGCTTTTCAGTACATTGTCTAGGTTGGTCATAACTTTTTTCCCAAGGAGTAAGCATCTTTTAATTTCGTGGCTACAGTCACCATCTGCAGTGATTTTGGAGCCCAGAAAAATAAAGTCAGCTACTGTTTCCACTGTTTCCCCATCTATTTGCCATGAAGTGATGGGACCGGATGCCATGATCTTAGTTTTCTGAATGTTGAGTTTTAAGCCAACTTTTTCACTCTCATTTTTCACTTTCATCAAGAGGCTCTTTAGTTCTTCTTCACTTTCTGCCATAAGGGTGGTGTCTTAAGATTGACACATAGTAGCTGTTCACTGAAAGGCTTCCCACATGGTTCAGTGGTAAAGAGTCCCTCCATTAATGTAGAAGATGCTGGAGACCCCGAGTTAGATTCTCTGAGTTAGACTCCAGTACTATTGCCTGGGAAATTCCATGGATGGAGGAACCTGGCTGGCTACAGTCCATAGTGCTGCAAAGAGTCAGACATGACTGAGCAACTGAGCATGCACACAAGCTGTTCATTGAATGTTTGTTGGATGGATGAGGATATACAAGTATGCTAATTCCTTAATCTTAAGGTGACATAAGATATTCTTTTATGTTTCTGTTATTCATTTTTTTTTCAATAGGCTTTCTGGAAATTTTTGCTATCTATATTTTACTGAAATGTAGTAATTGCTCTTAATAATTACACTTAATAATCTCTTCATTTATAGATTTTGTTACATTTTTTCTTTTCCTCAGCTCTACTCTGAAATATGAAGTGTTCAGGTTTTTCTGTAATTTTAAAATATATTCTATTTTTGGTCCAAACACTAGATATATAGCAAAATTGTTATCATAGTCTAGCTATTCAAAACTTCTCTGTAGCTGTGAAACTTTGTTTTGGATATCATAAGAACCTCAAGTTTTTATTGAGCTCACTGTTATTCTTATTTTGTTTTTAAATATTTTGAAACTTCTTTATACTGGTTCATACTCTGCTTAATTTTAGTCAAATAAACAATCTCTACAACCCTGATTGCAGTGTATTCGGCTTTTCCTTTCCATCCCCATGAGGAATTAGCATACTTGAATCCTCATCCATCCAACAAACACTCAATGAACAGCTTGTGTGCATGCTCAGTTGCTCAGTCATGTCTGACTCTTTGCAGCACTATGGACTGTAGCCAGCCAGGCTCCTTCATCCATGGCATTTCCCAGGCAATAGTACTGGAGTCTAACTCAGAGACTCTAACTCGGGGTCTCCAGCATCTCCTACATTAGTGGAGGGATTCTTTACCACTGAGCCTGGTGGGGAGCCCTTCAGTGAACAGCTACTATGTGTCAATTACTGTTCTAGATGTAAAGTTGGCGCTGATACTAATCTTCCCTCATAAATATAATTGTACAGTTTCGTCTCACTTACATTTTATCTATCAATCAAAATTTTGGTAGTAAAAACAAAATGCTACCTTGCTCTGTTTTTATTCTATGCATAATGATAACAGAGATTCTTTTCTATCCATTCACTTCTTGAAAATACACATCGAGAATAGGGAATTCTTTAAAATGAAGAGATCATTAAAGTATCTGTATGGAAGGGATCTCATAGAGGCTTCTAAGTTTTTAAACTAGTCATTTTTTCTTTCAAGTAAAGATATATACATAGTACTCCAGTTGTTTAAAACAGCCAGACTGCTGTTGTTTTTCTGTACAAAGATATTGAACACATCCAAATTTATAACTTTGTAAAATTTCAACATCACTGAATGGGAGCAATAAACCAGTTTTGATAACATAAGAAACTGAAAATTGGAGTGACATTATAGGTGACATGTGCAATCATACCAACCCAACATCTCACTTACTTCTGTATTTTGCTGAAATTACACAATTTCACAAAGATATATAGTTGAACAAATAATCTTTATTTGCCACTTTACCTCATACTCTAAGAATACTTTTCAATTTGCTCTAATCTAGATCCTGGGAACAGGAGACAATTGGTTGTTTTTATTTCAAAGTTAAATCCCCAGACAATATCTGCCATCTGCTCACATTCCCCTTTACCAAAATGAAAGTCAGACAAGAAGCTTACAAACTCTTCAGATAAAATCTGTAGAAGATATTCCCATGGCTTGGCATGCCATCGACTCCTTCATTGTTGCACAACTACTGCTGGGCTCTGGTGGGTGCATGCGCAGAGCAGATGCATCTGGGCATAGGCTAACATTTAATTGGACTTGGCACTGGTGTGCCGTAGCAGTGTACTCATACATACGCTTTTATCTGAAAGAGCAAGCTCAGGCCTGAATTTTTAAAAAAGAAAAAGAAAACAAGTCTTCCTAATCTATGCACATTTGCAAAAAGTTCAAATATATAGACTTACAGACTATAGGTCCTTTTTTCAAGGACTACCCTCCAACATGAATGGTATGAACAGTATGAAGAAGCAAAGAGATAGGACACTGAAAGATGAACTCCCCAGGTCGGTAGGTACCCAATATGCTACTGGAGATCAGTGAAGAAATAACTCCAGAAAGAATGAAGAGAGAGAGCCAAAGCAAAATCAACACCCAGTTGTGGATGTGATTGGTGATGGAAGTAAGCTCCAGTGCTGTAAAGAGCAATATTGCATAGGAACCTGGGATGTCAGGTCCATGAATCAAGGCAAACTGGAAGTGGTCAACAGGAGATGGCAAAAGTGAACATCGACATTTTAGGAATCAGCAAACTAAAATGGACTGGAATGGTGAATTTAACTCAGAGGACCATTATATCTACTACTGTGGGCAGGAATCCCTTAGAAGAAATGGGGTAGCCCTCATAGTCAACAAAAGAGTCTGAAAGGCAGTCCTTGGATGCAATCTCAAAAACGACAGAATGATCTCTCTTTGTTTCCAAGGCAAACCATTCAATATCACAGTAATCCAAGTCTATGCCCCGACCAGTAATGCTGAAGAAACTGAAGTTGAATGGTTCTATGAAGACCTACAAGATCTTCTAGAATTAACACCCTCAAAAGATGTCCTTTTCATGATAGGGGGCTGGAACGCAAAAGTAGGAAGTCAAGAAATACCTGGAGTAACAGGCAAATTTGGCCTTGGAGTACAGAATGAAGCATGGCAAAAGCTAATAGAAATTTGCCAAGAGAAGGCACTGATCATAGCAAACACTCTCTTCCAACAACACAAGAGAAGACTCTACACATAGACATTACCAGATGGTCAATACTGAAATCAGATTGATAATATTCTTTGCAGCCAAAGATGGACAAGCTCTATACAGGCAGCAAAAAAAAGACCAGGAGCAGACTGTGGCTCAGACCATGAACTCCTTACTGCCAAATTCAGACTGAAATTGAAGAAAGTAGGGAAAACCACTAGACCATTCAGGTATGATCTAAATCAAATACCTTACGATTATAAAGTGGAAGTGACAAATAGATTCAAGGGATTAGATCTGATAGAGTGCCTGATGAACTATGAACGGAGCTTTGTGACACTGTACAGGAGACAGGGATCAAGACCATCCCCAAGGAAAAGAAAGGAAAAATGGTTGTCTGAGGAGGCCTTACAAATAGCTGTGAATAGAAGAGAAGTGAAAGGCAAAGGAGAAAAGGAAAGATATCCCCATTTGAATGCAGAGTTCCAAAGAATAGCAAGGAGAGATAAGAAAGCCTTCCTTAGCGATTAGTGCAAAGAAAGAGAGGAAGACAATAGAATGGGAAAAACTAGAGATCTCTTCAAGAAAATTAGAGATACCAAGGGAACATTTCATGCAAAGATGGGCTCAATAAAGGACAGAAATGGTAGGTACCTAACAGAAGCAGAAGATATTAAGAAGAGGTGGCAAGAATACACAAAACTATACAAAAAAAGGTCTTCATGATCTGGATAATCACGATGGTGTGATCACTCACCTAGAGCCAGACAACCTGGAATGTGAAGTCAAGTGGGCCTTAGGAAGCATCACTACAAACAAAGCTAGTGGAGGTGATGGAATTTCAGTTGAGCTATTTCAAATCCTAAAAGATGATGCGGCGAAACTGCTGCACTCATTATGCCAGCAAATCTGGAAAACTCAGCAGTGGCCACAGGACTGGGAAAGGTCAGTTTTCATTCCAATCCCAAAGAAAGACAATGCCAAAGAATTTTCAAGCTGCCACACAATTGCACTCATCTTACACAGAGTAATGCTCAAAATTCTCCAAACCAGGCTTTAACAGTTTGTGAACCGTGAACTTCCAGATGTTCAAGCTGGATTTTAAAAAGGCAGAGGAACAAGAGATCAAATTGTCAACATCTGTTGGGTCATTGAAAAAGCAAGAGAGTTCTAGAAAAATATCTACTTCTGTTTTATTGACTATGCCAAAGCCTTTGACTGTGTGGATCACAATAAACTGTGGAAAATTCTGAAAGAGATGGGAATGCCAGACCACCTGACCTGCCTCTTGAGAAACCTTATGCAGGTCAGGAAGCAACAGTTAGAACTGGACATGGAACAACAGACTGGTTCCAAATAGGAAAAGGAGTACGTCAAGGCTGTATATTGTCACCCTGCTTATTTAACTTCTATGCAGAGTACATCATGAGAAACGCTGGGCTGGATGAAGCACAAGCTGGAATCAAGATTGCTGGGAGAAATATCAATAACTTCAGATATGCGGATGACACCACCCCTATGGCAGAAAGTGAAGCAGAACTAAAGAGCCTCTTGATGAAAGTGAAAGAGGAGAGTGAAAATGTTGGCTTAAAGCTCAACATTCAGAAAACTAAGATCATGGCATCTGGTCCCATCACTTCATGGGAAATAGATGGGGAAACATTGGGAACAGTGCCAGACTGTATTTTCTTGGGCTCCAAAATCACTGCAGATGGTGACTGCAGCCATGAAATTAAAAGACTCTTGCTTCTTGGAGGAAAAGTTATGACCAACCTAGACAACATATTAAAAAGCAGAAACATTACTTTGCCAACAAAGGTCCATTTAGTCAAAGCTATGGTTTTTCCGTGTTCATGTATGGATGTGATAGTTGGACTATAAAGAAAGCTGAGTGCCAAAGAATGGATGCTTTTGAACTGTAGTGTGGAGAAGACTCCGGAGAGTCCCTTGGACTACAATTAGATCCAACCAGTCCATCCTAAATGAAATCAGTCCTGAATATTCAATGGAAGGACTGATGCTGAAGCTGAAACTCCAATACTTTGGCCACCTGATGCAAAGAACTGACTCATTTGAAAAGACCCTGATGCTGGGAAAGATTGAAGGTTGGAGGAGAAGGGGATGACAGAGGATGAGATGGTTGGATGGCATCATTGACTCAATGGGCATTAGTTTGAGTAAACTCCGGGATTTGGCAATGGGCAGGGAGGCCTGGGATCTTGCAGTCCATGGGATCACAAAGAGTCAGACACAACTGAGCAACTAAACTGAACCGACCCTCCAGCGAGTTCACCTGGAACTATTTAATGGGTTAACTGTGTTTCGAGAGATGCAGTTCAAAAAGCCCAAATCTTGTCCAACTATTAGTGTTTCTCTCTATGCGTGAGACAGAGACTGAAGTTAAGCATCTGATGTACTTCCTTTCCATCATTGATATCCTTGTCTTAACCTTCACTCCACATCCTTTAAGTCCTAAGCAGCAGAATTTTACTTGTTTTCCATAGGGTCATTCAGATATATCTACTCCATAAAGCTTTTCTTCCTCTCTCAAACAAATCTTCCATCTCTGTCTTTGTCTCTCTCTTGTCTCTATCTCTCTCTGTCTCCCTGTCTGTCTGTCTCTGGAAACCTATAGTATTAAAAAAACAATTTTTTTAATTGGAGGGTAATAGTTTTACAATTTTGTGTTAGTTTCTCCCATACAACAACATGAATGAGCCACAAGTATACATATGTCCCCTCCCTCTTGAACCTCTCTGCCACTCCCACCCCCATCCCACCCCTCTAGGTTGTCACAAAGCACCACATTGATCTCCCTATCATACAGCAACTTCCCATTAGCTATCTACTTTACATATGGGAATGTATATGTTTCAATGCTAATCTCTCAATTTGTCCCTCTCTCTCCTTCTCCCACTGTGTTCAAAGTCGGTTCTCTATGTCAGCAACTCTACTCCTACCCTGCAAATAGGTTCATCAGCACCATTTTTCTAGATTCCATATGCATGCATTAATATACAATATTTATTTTTCTCTTTCTGACTTACTTCACTCTGTATAATAGGCTCTAGATTCATCCACCTCACTAAAACTGACTCACATGCATTCCTTTTTATGGCTGATTAATATTCCGTTGTATATATGTACCACAGCTTCTTCATCCTTTCATTGGTTGATGGGCATCTGTATTGCTTCCATGTCCTAACTATTGTAAATAGTGTTGCAATGAACTTTGGGGTGCATATGTCTTTTTCAATTATGGTTTTCTCAGGGTATATGCCCCCCTACAGCACTTTATATGCAGTTAACAAGTTTCTTTATTTGATTCTGTGTCTGAAAGCACAAACTTCTTGATCTCACTTTGTTATAACTCTTGCTATACCTAACAGCTGGCCTGACCCAGGTAGGTACTAATTAAATAATAAGTTCATTGAATTGTTTACCCAAAGACAGGATCCTCACTATGTCATTCACATTAAAATGGATTTCTGTGTGGCTTGATTTAATGAAAGTGTTTTCTGCAGTCCCTTTCACATTCTTAGTATTCTGCATATTTCTTCCAATGCTTCCATATTGCAGTATCTTTTCAGCTGTTTTGATTCTTTTTCATCTAATTCTCTAAGATATTACTATTTAAATTGGCAATTTTTACAGTATAAGAGGATGTGCTATAGAGCGATAGGAAGATTTCAATAGTTTCTGATTTACCTGTGAGCTTTGACTGAGAGGTTGATGAAAGATGAAACAATGAAATGGGAGCTTTGCAAAATTATAATAAATCCATCTCTTTGTGTTTGATAACACATTCTCTGTTAATTCTGTATAGGTGTGTGTTTTTCATAATTCCCTCAAACTAACACAGACAGTATATATTTCAGTATGTCACTTTACCTTTTGTTGAAGTTTTGGTTCTCTGGCATAAGATACTGAGATGGAATTTGGTATCAACATCTTTGGAAGGGAAGAGGAGAAAGCAGGATGGAGCAGAGGGAGAAGTCCCCATGGAAATCTCAGGAGTATATGTCCCATCAGAAGTGACCCCATTGAGCTACAATGGTTGAGTCTTAGAGAAGAGGAAATATCATATTACATCCCTTATATGTGGAATCTAAAAAGAAATGATGCAAATGAACTTACTTACAAAGCAGAAAGAGACTCACAGACTTAGAGAATGAACTTATGGTTTCCAAGGGAAGGGATAGTTAGGGAATTTGAGATGGACATGTACACACCACTATATTTAAAATGGATAACCAACAAGGACCTACCGTACAGCACATGGACTCTGCTCAGTGTTATGTGGCAGCCTCGATGGGAGGGGGATTTGGGGGAGAATGGATACATGTATATGTGTGAGTCCTTTAGCTGTTCAGCTGAAACTATCACAGCATTGTTAATTGACTATACTCCAAAAGAAAATAAAAGTTAAAAAGAATAAAATGGCAGAGTCTTTATATCCCACCTTGATCAATCATTGTCTGTGTCCTGCCTAGGGGGGAAAAAAAATGTGCTTGAGCAAGTTGCCTCTCTGCAGATGCGTCAAGCCCTGGGAAGCTGATGGCTGGAGGCTGTCTGCTGGGGTGATCTCATAGTTCATCTCTCTGTCTACAGCACCTCTTTAGAAAACCCCCTTTCCCCAAAACAGGGACAGAGATTACTTTTTAAGTTTTGAGATCAAAAAAAACAGAGAGGAACAGCTAAATTCCGTCAACTTTTCTGCAATCTTTCATTAATTAGCTAGACTTTCATTAATCAGCCCCATCACTCCCTTAGACATTAGGGTACTTATTTCTCTACAATCTGAATGCTGCAGTTTTACAACATTGATTAAATTCTGGCTTTACACAATGAATCCTGATGTCATACCACATTGGTTACATCAAAATTCCAAAAAGTGTCAGATTTTCTTAAAATTTTAGTATCTGGGATAAACAGAAATGACTAATTAGCTAGACCTCAAGAGAACTTGTTGAATTTCCTTTAGCATATCAACTTTAGGCCTTGGGGATTTGGATCACTTTTCTTTGAAATATGGTAGTCATGATCATATGGTATAAATGATGAAATTTCAGATTATAAACTTCTTTTGGCAATTCACAAATCACTGTAACTTGTAACAAACCAATCCCTAGTAACAAGAGATATATTTCCTGAGACCAATTATATTTGGATAATGTCAGGTGCGAAGGCCTAGATTTAAAAGTTTTGCAATATTTCAATAACACAAATATCTCAATAAATCTGCAATATTAACTGGTAGCTGGAAAATTTTGTTTCAGACTTCTCCTTTAACATTGCAGATGCCACAATGAACATTTCCCACTCACCCGCCTCCACCTTTGGCCTTAGCCTATATTTGTTTAGTAGTTTTAAAATCTTAATGATAAACCTTTTATGAAGAAGTAATTTGGGGGGAAGGTATGTAAATTTCACAATAATACTTCAGTTACTCAAAGATCTGGGCTCTTCTTTTGCAATTTCCTGTGAAGTATTACTTTAAGACCTCTCAGTCATGAAAACTCTTTAACCTAGAATGAGGAAAAATGATTGAAGACGTCTCTGGAGCAGTTACTGAAGGGCAACAGGAAGGAAATTCACAAAGACTGTGTTGATAAACTTGGGTGTCTTAACTGTGTAGCCTTCCCTTTGAAAGGAACCTGAAAACAAGTTAAAGACAAGATGGTGCCTGGTTATTTTTTCAGCCATGGATATTCCATTATTCTGAACTCCACATCTCTTTTCTATCAACAGAAACTTTTAACATATTTTTAGGAAAAATCTTTGAAATATCTATTGAAAATGTGTATTGTACATTCTCAAAGCTTCGTATCTTAACATGTAGTATTCCACTCGGCTTCAGTACCACAGGAATCATTCTTAGTCACTTATCATTAATGTTCAGTAATTTTTTTAAATGAATGAATAAATAAACATTGGCCTTGGTTATTGAGATATTTAGCATACAGTTATAGACCTATCTTGTATGTATATAACATTATCATTAAACTTTGTACAATATTCAAATTACCAACATTCACTGGATCATAGAGAAAGCTAGGGAATTCCAGAAAAACATCTACCTCTGTTTCATCAACTATGCCAAAACCTTTGACTGTGTGGACAGTAAAAGAACTGTGGAAAGCTCTTAAAGAGATGGGGAATACCAGACCATCTTAAGTGTCTCCTGAGAAACCTGTATGTGGGTCAAGAAGCAAAAGTTAGAACTCTGTATGGAAGAACTGATTGGTTCAAAATTGAGAAAGAAGTCTGACAGGGCTGTCTGCTGTCACATTGTTTAATCTATACACTAAGAACGTCATGAGCAATGCTGGGCTGGATGACTTACAAGCTGGAATCAAGATAGACAGGAGAAATATCAACAACCTCAGATATGTGGATGATACCACTCTAATGGCAGAAAGCAAAGAGGAACATAAAAGCCTCTTGAGGGTGAAGGAGGAGAGTGAAAGAGCTGGCTCACAACTAAATATTAAAAAAGCCAAGATTATGGCATCTAGCTCCATTACTTCATGACAAATAGAGAGGGGAAATGTGGAAGCAGTGACAGATTTCCTTTTCTTGGATTCTAAAATCACTGTGGATGGTGACTGCAATGATGAAATCAGAAGACCTTTGCTTCTTGGCAGGAAACCTATGACAAACCTAGACAGTGTGTTATAAAACAGACATTACACTGCTGACAAAGGTCCATATAATCAAGGCTATGGTCTTCCCAGTGGTCATGTACAGTTTTGAGAGCTGGACCATAAAGAAGGCAGAGCACCGAAGAATTGATGCCTTTGAACTATGGTACTGGAGAAGACTCCTGAGAGTCCCTTGAACAGCAGGGAGATCAAACCAGTGAGTCTTAAGGGAAGTCAATCTTGAATACTCGTTGGAAGGGCTAATGCTGAAACTGAAACTCGAGTATTTTGGTCATCTGATGGGAAGAGCTGACTCATTGGAAAAGTCCCTGATGCTGGGGAAGATTGAGGGCGGAAGGAGAAGAGGGCCTCAGAGGATGAGATGGATGGATGGCATCACTGATGCAATGGACATGAACTTGGGCAAATTTCGGGAGATGGTGAGGGATGGAGAGGTCTGGCATGCTGCAGTCTATCGGGTCACAAAGAGTCAGACATGACTGGGTGACTGAACAACAACAACAATACAGCATTATTATTAAAACTTTGTACAATATTCAAAGAAATATGAAATTATTCTCCATTCTGATCCACAGAATATACTGTGATGATTACTCTGACTTCATCCATGAGTTCAGTATTCTTAAACTTTAAAATTTGAAATATACTATCTTTTATTAGTACAAAGGAGTATTTTAAGAGTAATAGAAGATTTTTAAATTCAAATATTTCATTTACTCTTGTTATTATTCCCTCCATCCATGCATATCAAATAAAGCTATTGCCAAAATAAGAGCTTTACCTGTCCACTTAAAAGAATTCGATGTTTTCCTCATTAGTATAGTTATGAGTATTCCTATATGTCACCTGACAAAATTAATTCTACAAAATGTAGTGCAGCAGAATGGTGGCCATTATATTCTTCTCCACTTAATTCACAAACTGGTATCAAGCTTCCTGCTCAGGCAGACGTGTAGGTGCCAGCACACTGCACTCCAGAGGGTACTGCTAACTCTACAGTCCAGGAAGATGGTCACCCCAGGAGGGACATAGCGCTTAGCCATGCACTGTGGCACTGGCAAAAAAAAGAAGAAAGACATAGGTAAGTGTCCATGACAGAACAGAAAGACAAAATATAAATGTGATACAGTTAACTCTTCTGGTTCCATGTTTTTTGTAGTTCGGCTTGGGCACAATCTGGAGATTAAAAGACCAAGGAGATTAATGCTTAGAACTTCTCTGAAAAGCCCAATGGCATCTTTTCACTGTGTGACAGAGGCAGCAAGACAGAGCTCCTGAGAGCTCCCAAGACTTCTTATGTGTGCTCAATCACTCAGTCATGTCTTACTCTTTGTGACCTCATGGACTGCAGCCCACCAGGCTCCTCTGTCCATGGGACTCTCCAAGCCAGAATACTGGAGTGGGTTGCCATTTCCTCCTCCAGGAGATCTTCCTGACCCAGGGATTGAACCTTTGTCTCCTACATCTCCTGCATTAGCAGGCAGATTCTTTACCACTGAGTCACCTGAGAAGCCCCGCAAGACTGGTTGTTGGTGACTTAACAGTTGATATAATCTGGAACCTGGTAAGACACTAGATAAGTTTCATGATCTGAGATCTCACACTGAAAGACAGGAATGCTGCTGCTGCCTCAAACAGTGCACAGAGGACAGGAACAGCAGTAAGCAAGTGGAAAAAAACTGCCCCCAGGAAAAGTTACATGAGCGCTTTCTATTTGGGCTCTTGTTTCTAGTGACCCTTGAATCTAGCAATTTTCTCTTGTTCCGAGAATCTTCCATGCAATGCGTATCTGTGCATTAAAGCGTGAGATGTGAAAGACCAAGATATAAATTTGAATTAATTTTAAACCTCCTCTCATCATTTCAATCCCTGTCTTTACTTGCCTGAAACCACCTCACTACTGGTGGTTTTTTTTAAACAAATGAACAGCAGTTTTAATGTGGTTATAAATATACATCTTTGCCTAGGAAAATAGAGGTGTGTGTGTGCATGTGTATGTGCCTTGTATGTTGTATGTTTAAAGGAAGAGAAATGCAAGCAAAGATGGGAGAATACGCTGACTCACTGAATTGCAGGAAATTCTCTGAGGAAAGTTTGTGAATCTTTTAGAAAGTCAAGCCTGTTTCAGATATCCACAAAGGCTGAAAGCCAGCTGGGAGATCTGCATAGAAGAGATGAGGAGCCTGTGAGGACACACAGCTCAAAGAGTAAGAACACGACTTCCAGAGAAACAGACTTGGTATAACTCCAAGATCTTCCACTCCCCTGCTGTGTAATGGGTAAATTATTGAGTCTGACTAAACCACTAGACCGTTCAGGTATGACCTAAATCAAATCCCTTATGATTATACAGTGGAAGTGAGAAATAGCTTTAAGGGACTAGATCTGATGGACAGAGTGCCTGATGAACTATGGACGGAGGTCCATGACACTGTACAGGAGGCAGGGATCAAGACCATCCCCATGAAAAAGAAATGCAAAAAAGCAAAATGGCTGCCTGAGGAGGCCTTACAAATAGCTGTGAATAGAAGAGAAGCGAAAAGCCAAGGAGAAAAGGAAAGATTGCCATTTGAATGCGGAGTTCCAGAGAACAGCAAGGAGAGATGAGAAAACCTCCCGCAGTGATCTGTGCAAAGACATAGAGGAAAACAATGGAATGGGAATGACTAGAGATCTCTTCAAGAAAATTAGAGATACCAAGGGAACATTTCATGCAAAGATGGGCTCCATAAAGGACAGAAAGGGTATGGACCTAACAGAAGCAGAAGATATTAAGAAAAGGTGGCAAGAATACACAAAAGAACAGTACAAAAAAGGTCTTCACGACCCAGATAATCACAATGTTGTGACCACTCAGTTTAGAGCCAGACCTCCTGGAATGTGAAGTCAAGTGGGACTTAGGAAGCATCACTATAAACAAAGCTAGTGGAGGTGATGGAATTCCAGTTGAGCTATTTCAAATCCTAAAAGGTGATGTTGTGAAAGTGCTGCACTGAATAAGCCAGCAAATTTGGAAAACTCAGCAGTGGCCACAGGACTGGGAAAGGTCAGCTTTCATTCCAATCCCAAAGAAGGGCAATGCCAAAGAATGCTCAAACTACCACACAGATGCACTCATCTCACACGCTAGTAAAGTAATGCTCAAAATTCTCCAAGCCAGGCTTCAGCAATATGTGAACCGCGAAATTCCAGATGTTCAAGCTGGTTTTAGAAAAGGCAGAGGAACCAGAGATCAAATTGCCAACATCTGCTGGAAAATAGAAAAGGCAAGAGAATTCCAGAAAAACATCTATTTCTGCTTTATTGCTGAGAAGGCAATGGCAACGCATTCCAGTACTCTTGCCTGGAAAATCCCATGGATGGAGGAGCCTGGTAGGCTGCAGTCTGTCAGGTCGCGAAGAGCCGGACATGACTGAGCGACTTCACTTTCATTTTTCACTTTCATGCATTGGAGAAGGAAATGGCAACCCACTCCAGTGTTCTTGCCTGGAGAATCCCAGGGATGGTGGAGCCTGGTGGGCCGCCATCTATGGGGTCGCACAGAGTCGGACACGACTGAAGCAGCAGCAGCTACTTTATTAACTATGCCAAAGCCTTTGACTGTGTGGATCACAACAAACTCTAGAAAATTCTTCAAGAGATGGGAATACCTGACCACCTGACCTGCCTCTTGAGAAACCTTATGCAGGTCAGGAAGCAGCAGTTAGAACTGGACGTGGAACAACAGACTGGTTCCAAATAGGAAAAGGAGTACGTCAAGGCTGTGTATTGTCACCCTGCTTATTTAACTTATATGCAGATTACATCATGAGAAACGCTGGGCTGGATGAAGCACAAGCTGGAATCAAGATTGCTGGGAGAAATATCAATAACTTCAGATATGCAGATAACACCACCCTTATGGCAGAAAGTGAAGAAGAACTAAAGAGCCTCTTGATGAAAGTGAAAAAGGAGAGTGAAAATGTTGGCTTAAAGCTCAACATTCAGAAAACTAAGATCATGGCATCTGGTCCCATCACTTCATGGGAAATAGATGGGGAAACAGTGGAAACAGGGGCAGACTTTATTTTGAGGGGCTCCAAATTCACTGCAGATGGTGATTGCAGCCATGAAATTGAAAGACTTTTACTATTTGGAAGGAAAATTATGACCAATCTAGACAGCATGTTAAAAAGCCGAGACATTACTTTGCCAACAGGGGTCCAGCCTTGGCTGTGGTTTTTCCAGTAGTCATGTATGGATGTGAGAGTTGGACTATAAGGAAAGTTCAGCATCGAAGAATTGATGTTTTTGAACTGTGTTGTTGGAGAAGACTCTTGAGAGTCCCTTGGACTGCAAGGAGATCCAACCAGTTCATCCTAAAGGAGATCAGCCCTGAGTGTTCATTGGAAGGACTGATGTTGAAAGTGAAACTCCAATACTTTGGCCACCTGATGCGAAGAGCTGACTCATTGGAAAATACTCTGATGCTGGGAAAGATTGAGGGCAGGAGGAGAAGGGGACAACAGAGGATGAGATGGTTGGATGGCATCATCAACTCGATGGACATGGATTTGGGTAAACTCCAGGAGTTGGTGATGGACAGGGAGACCTGGCATGCTGTGGTTCATGGGGTGGCAAAGAGTCGAACATGACTGAGCGACTGAACTGAACTGAAGTATCAATTTATTCTTCTGTAAAATGAATGTGGTTGTACTTACCTCCTTGGGTTACTGTAAAGGTGAAATAAGATACTGCATGAAGCTGTTTAGCCAGAGCACAGGGTGAACAGTAGTAAACATAAATGACAGTATTATCAGATTCAATTTAGGAAGAACAACACTCAGAGACAGATACAGCAGTGAGAAAGGGTGAAGGGGTGAGAATGCTTGGGCCATCCAAAATTTTGAGAACAGTTGGCCTAGACTCTGAATAACTCTGCTTGAGGGTTATTAGGAGTAGGAGCTTAACAGAAAAAGAAAAACAAAAAAAGATTAAATCATAATGAAGGAAGGAGGAAAACCAGTAGAGCACAAGTTTGCTTAAAAGCCCAGGATGAAGATAAAGCCAAGTGTGTTTAACACTATCACACAAAGAAGATTTACATGTGTCTATTACATTTGACAATGTGGAGATGGTCAATGGGCTCTGTCAAAGAGCATCAGAAGAGAGAGTCGGGGAGGTAGGCTGCATTAAGTTTTAGTGTTTGGAAAGTCAGGAAGCAGAGTAAGCTACTGGTAAGCTTCAATGAGGATTAAAATAAAGATATGAGGTGCCACCTAAAGGAGAGTGAAAAAGAAAAAATGGAGAGAGAGCTGAAGGTGTTCACTTGATGAAGGAAAGCGATGGTTGAGAGGATACTAGATGGAAGAGGATCCCAGAGCAATGAACAGAAATGGCCTCATGAACTAAGAGAGCAGATGGCCTAAACGAAGAGAAGCTGACCTCATCCTATGAACAGAGGTGGAAATAGGAAAAAAAATCAGTGAAAATATTATAATATTAGTAATAATAGGAGGAAGTTCAGATCAATGCGCTGAGCACACATCAGCTTTCCCTCCCTCTCAGAATACCAAAAGTGATGATACAGAGGAGTTCAATAAGCAAAATACAGATGAACCCACAACACTCTAAATAACCTATGCTGGAATCATCAAAAGACATCTCAACTAATTTATTAAAGAGGAAAGAAAAAGGTGAATTTTGAAGCATGAAATAAAGCCAGGTAAACGGTACAGAACATGCTGTGGAGAAGGTGGCCCCCTAGAACCACAGGGAGCTGAAGTGCCCCTGAAGATCAATCAGGGGGATTAGTTAAAGATCCTTGAAAGGAACAGCTTCAGGAGTCAGCACTTCCTTTCACTTCCTCTGCTCCCTTCCCCCACCCCTTGGTGGATGAGTGAAGCATCTCATTTTCCACTAGGCATGAAGTGGTAGCCTCTTATCTAACAAAAGGGAGTGAACAATTAGGAAAAGCCAGCATTTCAGTATAAGTGTCACAAAGGAGAAAGCTGACAAGCTGCCTTCTTACCTTAAAGCAAATAGTCCCTTGCCAGGCCCCTAGACACAGACCTCCAGTGACTTTCTCCTCTGAGACACCACTGCTCACCAGTGCAGAAGAACCACAGCCCACGGCTTCAGTCATAAACACAAGTGCACAACTAAGGGTCAACAGACTTAAAAAGGGAAATATGATGTGCACAAAAGACTGGAATCAAGATGAAAACTAGCTCCTGAGGTAATTTAGAGAATAGAAAAGAATATAATAAGAACAACTACCACTAAGTAGTATAGATGTTGCTTCACTTAGGTTGGGGTTATGTCCTATTAAACTCATCATAAATTGAAAATATTGCTCTTGAAAATGTATTTAATACACCTAATCTATGACTTAGCCTAAGCTATCTTAGAAGTGCTAAGAACACATACCTACCATGGGGCAAAATTATCTAACATGAAGCCTATTTTAAAGGGTTAAATATCTCATGTAACTTATTGAATACTGTACTGAAAGTGAAAAATAATGGTTGTATGTGTGCTGTAAGTATTGACGTTTGTGATCACGTGGTTGACTGGGATCTGTGGCTGGCTGCCGCTGCTGCCCAACATCACAACAGAGGATCAGTCATACTGCATATCACTAGTCTGGGAAAAGGTTAACATTCAAAACTCAAAGTACAGTTTCTACTAAATGCATATCACTCTTGTACCATCTTAAATTTCAAAAATCATAAGTTGAAGCTCTGTAAGTCAGGGCCTGGGTCTATATAGTCACAGAGACCAAAGATAGTTTGTTTTAAATAAAAATAGAAGAAAAAAGTCTATTTAGATTTAAAAAATATATATTTACTGTAAATGGATAGGTACACACATATATATACATAGATTTGCACACAAATACATTATATATGTAAATGGAAGGACTGGGAAAGAAAATCCAACACAGCTTTACCATACAGCACAAAGTATGAGAAAAAAATAAGATAAAAGAGACCAGTCTAGATGGTTCACTAATCGGACAATTGGGATCCTAAAAAGAGAAAAATCTAAAATACAAGAAAGAAAACAGTTTAGATTTTTTTTAAAAAAGGGGGCATTCAAAAAAAAAAAAAGAGGAAAAAGAAATGGAAGATGCCAAATATCCAGAACTAAACAAGGACTTAAGAATTCAACTTAAAGAACTCTAAATTTCAAATAAAGTAGAAAATACTAAGGATATGATAGAAAATAAATTAACCATAAATCATATCAATATAATAAATATAAATAATTTTTAAATTTCTATATTAAAAAGCTTTTTTGATTTTTAAAAACTAATTATATAAACTATATGTTACCTATAAGAAGCAAAAATGCAAAATTAAAAATAAAGCAATTGACAAATTTATATGATGCAATTTTGAGCCAAAAGAAAGTTAATGATTCCATTAATGTCAGAAAACATTAAGATAAAAATAAAGTAAATTGGCAGTGTTTGCTTCTAAATATGAACAAAGACAGATGCCACATAATGATAAAAGAAACAATCAAATAAGAATATGTGATAAACTTGAATGTACTTGAAAACATAATCTCAAAATATATGATCCAAAAAAGCTTCTAGAATTATGTCAAGTGAAAGTATCTCAGCCACGTCCAACTCTTTGTGACCCCATGGACTATACAGTCCATAGAATTCTCAAGGCCAGAATACTGGAGTGGGTAGTTGTTCCCATCTCTAGGGGATCTCCTCAACCCAGGAATTAAACCAGGTCTCCCGCATAGAAGGTGGATTCTTTACCATCTGAGCCACCAGAGAAGCCCTTACCATCATGGTAAGAGATTTTAACACAACTCTGTTTAAAAAGCAATAGATAAGCAAATTTAAGACTAGTAAAAATATAGAGGCTATGAATAGCACAATTAAGAACTTTATTCTAAAATATAAACAGAGATCCAAGACCTCACCAATTGAAGTTTTGTTCTTTTTATGTGCACCTAGACACGGGCCAAAAATGATCATATATTAACTTTCAAAAGTGGTCTCGACATGTTAAAAAATTAATACTTCAACTGTTCCAGACCAGTGTGATTAACCTACAAATTAATACTAAAGAAGATAAAGAACATTTTTTTAAACTAAAAAATGCATGGCAAAACAGCTCAAGAGTTAAAGAAAAGGAAATCATAATCAAAATTATAAGCTATTTATAAACCAGAAAAAAATGAATATATGATATATCAAAACTTGAGAATACAAATTAAAGTAGCTCTTAGAAATAAATTTATAGCCTCAAATGTATTTAAATGCTCATATTAAAAAAAAGTCAAAATCAAAAATAAGTAAGTTAAGCCTAAATTAAATTGAAGGAATAAATAATAAAGATTAAACAAATAAGATTAAGGCTTCCCAGGTGGCGCTAGTGGTAAAGAACCAGCTTGTCAATGCAGGAGGCATAAGAGATATAGGTTCAATCCCTGGGTCGGGAAGATCCCCTGGAGGAGGGCACGGCAACCCACTCCAGTATTCTTGCCTGGAGAATCCCATGGACAGAGGAGCCTGGCAGGCTACAGTCCATGGGGTCACAAAGAGTCAGAAACGACTGAGTGACTAACACTTTCACTTTCAAGGCAAATATTAATGAACTAAAAAGAATAGAAATAATTAACAACATAAAAATCAGGTTCTTTGAAATCAATACTAGATAAATATTCAAAATAGCTCTATAAAAATGGCATAAAAATATTAAAAAGAAACAAATTGGAAGGCATAACTTTAGACAAGGATTTTTAACATGAGAAAGAATACTGCACTGTATATAAACACATTTAAATACTTAGGCAAAAATGATACTTTTCTTTAAAAAATAACTTACAAAAATTGATGCAAGAAGATACACAAAGTATCAGTAAATCAACAGCTAATGAAGAAATCTCTCTGCATTCCATTAAGGAACAAATAATGGGGAAAGTATTGAAGTGAAAGCATTAACCTCAGAGACAAGAAAAGGCTTTCTACCACTGCAGTTGTTTAAAAAGCAATAGATAAATCAATATTCAGTAATATAATGGAAGTCCTAGACTGGGCAATAAGAAAGCCAAATGCAATAAAAGACACAGAAATTAGAAAGGAAAAAGATGGAACTCTCAATATTTGCAGTATTCCATTGCCTAAAATATCCAGGATATCTACAAACTATGAGACATATCAGTGTCAATACAAGTACTAACCAATTAAAATGTAGTATGAAAAAAGAAAACATAGCAATCACTAGGAAAATATGAAAAACTTAGGAAAAATACTTATTTTTCTATAAGTAAATTATTTGTGAGTGAAGTCACAAAGTA
Organism: Giraffa tippelskirchi; assembly: GCF_054371585.1. Lineage (NCBI taxonomy): Eukaryota > Metazoa > Chordata > Mammalia > Artiodactyla > Giraffidae > Giraffa > Giraffa tippelskirchi. Next base: position 122,606,288 of record NC_137276.1, on the reverse strand, counting down.
GTATTTAAGGGCACCAAAGAATAACTTCAAAATGGAGAGATGTAACATGGTCTTAGAAATCAAGATACCGTTTGTGTAAAGCTTAAAAGCACAAGAAGTAAAGTATAGGTTGCTTTGGAATGTATACATATGTGGCAAAAATATTCATAAAGCATGAGAAGTTAGGAGTGTGGAAGATGGGAAAAGGGAAAGGATTGATGGATATGATTAGAGAGGGGCTAAACGGCTCTCTTTAGCAGTTTTGCGTTTGCAAAACTGTTTGGTGAGTATATGTCTGCATATTATACTCTCTGTACCATATTCTCTGTACCTTCATAGTCATACTTACTTTATTTTATTATTATTTAAGCCATTATTTTTATTTTACAATTTAAAAATATTCCTGGTAATTATGTGTTTCTTTTATACTTTTTAAAAGACACAAGGAAAAAATGTGAGTCACTATGAAATTTTAAAAAGTCAACAGGCTGACACATACATTATACTCAACCTGTTCTTGAAATGAACATTCAAAGTCTAAATCTACTACACATTCATGTACAATGATACAGACCACTTTACTTATCTCAGTTGCATTGATTCTTTAATACGTCTCAATATTTAATGAGAAAAAAACAACTTCTTTTCAGCCACAATAATCTCAGAATCTCCAAGTTTCTTTTCATCTGACAGCTGTCAAAGCAGTAGAGATTATCAATTTTATCTCAAGGTAATAAAGAGAACCTGCTGTATAATGTACAAATGCTGTATTTACTGAAGCATTAGATATAGGTTACAAATCTAATTAATTAGTCAGCAATATCTAATTATCATTAAAGTATAAATGTTAAAAATCTGCATTTTTCCATTTAAAACCTAAGCAAAATATTCATATCGGAAAGAATCAAATATAATAAAAATTGGAAAGGCGGTTGTTTTGTTTTGCCTTCTTTTGCTTGCTTTCATATCATATGGAACAAAATAAAATTACCCCACTTCAAGAACAACTGATATAAGAAAAACCCTAGTTTCTTTAACTACATGAAAATGAGTACTTTGAAAAATCCTTTATTAAAAAAAAAAAGAAAAATCCTTTATTAACATAATTTAAATAATAATTCTGTGTTGATTTATAAATATTTGATTTAAATGTCAAACCTCATATCTATAAAGTGACTTCTAATTTAGTATAATTATGCAACTCTGATTTTAGAAATCACACTCCTTGAAAATCACACCACTATACAAACAGATGATCTTTATTAAGTTGAGGAAGTTTTCCTTTATTCCTAGTACACTGAGCCCTTTAATCATAAATAGGTGTTGGATTTTGTCAAATGATTTTTCTACATCTATGAATATGATCGTGATTTTTTTTGTTCTTTAGCCTGTCAATTTGATAGATTGCATTAATTGATGTGAGAACACTTGACCAGTTTTGCATACCTGAGATAAATCTCACTTGGTCATACAATGGAATTCTTCTTACACACTGTTGGATTCAACATGCTAATAAAAAAAAAAAAATGCCTCTATGTTCATGGTAGATATTGGTTTGTAGTCTTCTTTTCTTGTGATATCTTTGTATAGTTGTGGTATTATGGTAATGTAGCTTCACAGAATGCATCAAGAAGTATTCCTCTGCTTTTATCCTCTGATAAAGGTTATAGAGAATTAGTATAATTTCTTCCTTAAATGTTGGAAGTATTCACTAGTAAAGATATCTGGGACTGGTGCTTTCTGTTTTAGTAGGTTACTAATTATTGATTCAATTTCTTTAGTAGATTCAGGCCTATTCATATTGTTTATTTTCTCTTGAGTGTGTTTTTGCAGATAGCATCTTTCAAAGAATTGGCCCATTTCATCTAGGTAATCTAACTAGTCATTCAGAATTTTCCTTGGTTATGTGTAATGTCCATGGGGCCTGTAGTAATTTCCCCTTTCCAATTTCTTATATTAATAATACTTTTTGTCTCACTTTTTTTCCTTAATTAGTTTGCCTAGAATTTATTGATCTTTTTCACAGAATCAGTTTTCCATTTGTTGATTTTTTTCTTTTGTTTCCCATTTGATTGAGTTTGTTCAGGTTTTTTTTTTTTTCTTTCCTTTTGCTTAATTTGGTTTTGATTTGCTCCTCCCTATCTAGTTGCCTAAGGTGGAAACTTAGATGACTGATTTTAGGTCTTTATTTTTAATGTACGCATTCAATGCTATAAACTTCACTCCAAGCACTGCTTTTGTTGCATTCCACAAATTTTGATAAGTTGTGTTTTAATTTTTACTTAGTTGAAAATAGTTTTAAAATTTCTCTTGATACATTTTTTGACCCATGTGTTATTTAGAAGTGTAATCTCCAACTATTTGGGGATTTTCCCACCCTCTTTCTGTTATTATTTTCCTAATTCCTAGTGGTCTAAGAGAAGAGGTCATATAATTATTACTCTTTTAAATTTGTTAAGGCATGTTCTGTGGTTTGGAATATGGACTATTTTGGTGAATGTTCTGTGTGAGCTAGAAAAGATTGTGTATTCTGTTGTGATTAGATGAAATAGTTTATGCATAACGATTGTAACCAGTTGATTGGTAAAGTAATTGAGTTCAGCTATGTTCTTACTGATTTTCTGCCCACTATGAAGAGTAACTAAAGAGCCTCTTGGTGAAAGAAGAGAGTGAAAAAGCTGGCTTAAAAACTCAACATTCAAAAAATGAAGATCATGGCATCCAGTCCCATCACTTCATGGCAAATAGATGGGGAAACAGTGGAAACAGTGACAGACTTTATCTTCCTGGGCTCCAAAATCACTGCAGATGGTGACTGCAGCCATGAAATTAAAAGATGCTTGCTCCTTGGAAGAAAAGCTATGACCAACCTAGACAGCATATTAAAAAGCAGAGACATTACTTTGCTGACAAAGTCCATCTAGTCAAAGCTATGGTTTTTCCAGTAGTCATGTATGGATGTGAGAGTTGGACTATAAAGAAAGCTGAGCACCAAAGAATTGATGCTTTTGATCTGTGGTGTTGGAGAAGACTCTTGAGAGTCCCTTGGACTGCAAGGAGATCAAGCCAGTCAATCCTCAAGGAATTGAGGATTCCTTGGAGTCTTGAGTATTCATTGGAAGGACTGATGCTGAAGCTGAAGCTTCAATACTTTGGGCATCCGATGCAAAGAACTGGCTCATTGGAAAAGACCCTGATGCTGGAAAAAATTGAAGTCTGGAGGAGAAGGGGACAACAGAGGATGAGATGGTTGGATGGCATCACGGACATGATGGACATGAGTTTGAGCAAGCTCCAGGAGTTGGTGATGGACAGGGAAGCCTGGCATGCTGCAGTCCATGGGGTCACAAAGAGTCGGAGTGAGCCACTGAAGTGAACTGAACTTAACTGGATCTATCCATTTATTTCTAATAGGGAATTGAAATCTCCAGTTATAACAGTGGACTTAACTACTTCTCCTTGCAACTCTATCAGATTTTGTCTGACATAGTTTGACAGTCTCTCATTGGGTCCATACCCAATATGAATTATCATCAAATTAAAAATTCTTATGTCTTCTTTGAAAATTGACCCCTTCATTGTTATGTGTGGATTGGTTTTATCCCTTATATTCATTAACCTGAACATGAATTGCCTTTATTTGAAGAACAGCGGGACCCAAAACAGCCTATTCATGTTTTACATTTTATGGGATTTCATAATTCTTGGAGAGAAGATTTTATGGCCACAGTATTCCAAAAACAAAGAGTTTCAAGAACAAAGTAAAATCCTAATTTTGAAGACTGCCAAGAATATGACAAAGTCATGAAACCCAAACAGCAGGAGCAGCCATGTATATCCTTTTTCCCAGAGGTGTCAAACTTGACACAATCCTTCTGTTTTCCTGTGAGGATTCTGAGCTGGCCCTTCTGGATTCTTCAATGGCATCTGATAAAAAATGAAAAACTGGAACTACCTGGGCACCAGACTTGAAAACTATTAGATGTTTGCTGCTAATCATCAAGTTTATTTTAATAAAGATAAACAAATCATTGAAAACTTTGGAATGTAATACTTCACTAATAAAATCAGACTTTACTTCCATAGTCTGAGTTGAGAGTCTCCTCATATGTGTTTAGTGGCATGACATACCTTTAAAAAAAAAAAAAAATGTACTGTGTCAGTATTGGTTCATCAATTGTAACAAAACCCCACTCTGGTCTGGGAGGTTTTGCATGTGTGGGGATAGTGAGTATATGGGAACTTTGTACTTTTCACCCGATTTTGCTCTGAACCTAAAACTGCTCTAAGAAATACATACCACTAAAAAATAAAGGAAAAGAAAAAAGTCCTAGCACAGACAGTTGATTTGCTATTTACACAATGCATAAAAGTGAAAGAATATATTCTACAAGTAACTCAAAAGGTGAGGCGGTGGTATTTGCCATTTTTCCTCAAATGCAGAACACCATTATGGGGATTGTATGCGTAAGATGTCGTCTTGACTGTTTTCACAGGTAGTCTTTCAAGAATGAAGCAGGTACATTCTTTACCTCACCCCAGAATCCGACTTAAAGTAAGCCTCATCATTTCTTTGTTTTTATTATTTAAAATGGAGTTAAGATAAAGAGTCTGAAACATTTGGAGAAGAGAAAAAAAACAGAAGTGGAACATTTTTGTTCAGAAGGAGTGTCATCAAGAGTGATAGCCAGACTACCTGGAAACAGCAATCTTCCTATTAAAGAGAAGTCCCAAAGAGGGCACTGATCCAATGTATCTTTTACTAGTTGAAGGCAATATTATCTCTTCAGGCTACATTAACTGTACTTTTCAACCAAAGAGGACTTCTCTTGTGACTCAGCTGGTAAAGAATCTGCCTGCAATGAGGAAGACCTGGGTTTGATCCCTGGGTGGGGAAGATCCCTTGGAGAAGGGAAAGGCTACTCACTCCAGTATTCTGGACTAGAGAATTCCATGGACTGTATAGTCCATGGGGTCACAAAGAGTTGGACATGACTGAGCAACTTTCACTTCACACTTCACTTCAATCAAAGACATATTCTAGGAGGGACAAATTGAAAGATTCAAACTGACACATGTGCTAAGTGCTTCAGTCATGTCTGACTCTTTGTGACCCTATGAACTCTAGCCCGCCAAGCTCCTCTGTCCATGGGATTTTCCAAGCAAGAATACTGGAGTGGGTGGCCATGCTCTTCTCCAGGGGATCTTTCCAACCCAGGAATTGAACCTGTGTCTTTTAAGTCTCCTGCATTAGCAGGCAGTTTCTTTACCACTAGCACCACCTGGGAATCCCAGGATTGACACATACACACTACTGTATCTAACATCAGTTCAGTTCAGTTGCTCCATCTTGTCTGATTCTTTGCAACCCCATGGACTGCAGCATACCAGACTTCCCTGTTCATCACCAAATCCTGGAGCTTGCGCAAACTCATGTCCATCAAGTCCTTGATGCCATCCAACCATCTCATCCTCTGTTGTCCCCTTCTCCTCCAGCCTTCAATCTTTCCCAGCATCAGGGTCTTTTCCAATGAGCCAGTCCTTCACATCAGGTGGCCAAAGTATTGGAGTTTCAGCTTCAGCATCAGTCCTTCCAATGAACGTTCAGGACTGGTTTCCTTTAAGATTGACTGGTTTGATCTCCTTGCAGTACAAGGGGCTCTTAAGAGTCTTCTCCAACACCACAGTTCAAAAGCATCAATTCTTTGGTGCTCAGTTTTCTTTATAGTCCAACTCTCATCGCTTCCATACATGACTACTGGAAAAACCATAGCTTTGACTAGACGAATACGCTGTCTATGTTGGTCAGAGCTTTTCTTCCAAGGAGCAAGCATCTTTTAATTTCATGGCTGCAGTCACCATCTGCAGTGATTTTAGAGCCCCCCCAAAATAAAGTCTCTCATTGTTTCCATTTATTTGACATGAAGTGATGGGACCACATGCCATGATCTTAGTTTTCTGAATGTTGAGTTTTAAGCCAACTTTTTCACTCTCTTCTTTCACTTTCATCAAGAGGCTCTTTAGTTCTTCTTTGCTTTCTGCCATAAGGGTAGTGTCATCTGCATATCTGAGATTATTGATATTTCTCTGACAAATCTTGATTCCAGCTTGAGCTTTATCCAGCCCAGCATTTTGCATGATGCACTCTGCATATAAGTTACATAAGCAGGGTGACAATATACACCCTTGACATACTCCTTTCCCATTTTGGAAATAGTCTGTTGTTCCATGTCTGGTTCTAACTGTTGCTTCTTGACCTGCATATAGATTTCTCAGGAGGCAGGTAAGGTGGTCTGGTATTCCCATCTCTTTAAGTAATTTTCCACAGTTATCTACATCTAACATAGATAACTAATAAGTACCTATTGTATAGCACAGGGAACTATTCAATACTCTGTAATGGTTTATATGGGAAAATAATCTTAAAAAGTGGATATATGTATATGCACATCTGATTTACTTAGCTGTACATCTGAAACTAACACATTATATATAAACTATACTCCAATAAAAATTTTTTTAAAAAAAGAATAATGGATAGCAGCCATTCTGACAGGCGTGAAATGTTACCTCATTGTGGTTTTGATTTGCATTTCTCTGATAATGAGTGATGTTGAGCATCTTTTCATGTGTTTGTTAACCATCTGTATGTCTTCTTTGGAGAAGTGTCTATTTAGTTCTTTGGCCCACTTTTTGATTGAGTCATTTATTTTTCTGGAATTGAGCTACAGGAGTTGCTTGTATATTTTTGAGATTAATTCTTTGTCCATTGCTTCGTTTGCTATTATTTTCTCCCATTCTGAAGGCTGTCTTTTCACCTTGCTTATAGTTTCCTTTGTTGTGCAAAAGCTTTTAATTTTAATTAGGTCCCATTTGTTTATTTTTGCTTTTATTTCCAACATTCTGGGAGGTGGGTCAGAGAGGATCCTGCTGTGGTTTATGTCGGAGAGTGTTTTGCCTATGTTTTCCTCTAGGAGTTTTATAGTTTCTGTTCTTACGTTTAGATCTTCAATCCATTTTGAGTTTATTTTTGTGTATGGTGTTAGAAAGTGTTCTAGTTTCATTATGGAGAGGGTGTGGAGAAAAGGGAACCCTCTTACACTGTTAGTGGGAATGCAAACTAGTATAGCCACTATGGAGAACAGTGTGGAGATTCCTTAAAAAACTGGAAATAGAACTGCCATATGACCCAGCAATCCCACTGCTGGGCATATACACTAAGGAAGCCAGAATTGAAAGAGACGCGTGTAGCCCAATGTTCATCAAAGCACTGTTTATAATAGCCAGGACATGGAAGCAGCCTAGATGCCCATCAGCAGACGAATGGATAAGGAAGCTGTGGTACATATACACAATGGAATATTATTCAGCCATTAAAAAGAATACATTCAAATCAGTTCTGATGAGGTGGATAATACTGGAGCCTATTATACAGAGTGAAGTAAGCCAGAAAGAAAAACATCAGTACAGTATACTAACACATATATATGGTATTTAGTTAATCGGTAAAGATAACCCTGTATGCGAGACATCAAAAGAGACACAGATAAATAGAACAGTATTATGGACTCTATGGAAGAGGAAGAGGGTGGGATGATATGGGAGAATGGCACTGAAGCATGTAAATTATCATATGTGAAATGAATCGCCAGTCCAGGTTCGATGCATGATACAGTGTGCTTGGGGCTAGTGCACCGGGATGACCCAGAGGGATGGGATGGGGAGGGATGTAGGAGGGGGGTTCTGGAAGGGGAACACATGTACACCCATGGTGGATTCATGTTAATGTATGGCAAAACAAATACAATATTGTAAAGTTAAAAATAGATAAATAAACTAATTTAAAAGAAAAAAGAAAAAAAATAGATAACTAATAAGAACTTGCTGTACAGAATAGGAAACTCTACTCAATACTCTGTAATGGCCTATCCAGGAAAAGAATGAAAAAAAAAGAGGGGGATATATGTATAACTGATTCACTTGGCTGTACACCTGAAACTAATACAACACGGCAAATCAACTATATTCCAATAAAATTTATTTTATTTTTTCAAAAACATTAAAAAAAAAAGAATAGTGAATTGTAAACCAAAGCTAGTAAAACGCTTTTTGTTAAGTCAAAAAAATATTCAAATAATGCTTCTTGTTTTACCATGTATTTAGACTCTGGGGGAGTTGGGTTGGACAAATAAATCTTTGTAAAAGCTCTGTGCACAGTTACAGAAGTCCACAGCTTAAGAGAAATCACAATTACCTTTCCGATAGCTCTTTTTATACTTTATTTTCTCTCCCAAAGTTCAAAGGAGTTCCCTAATGCCTTACTCTGCTTAACAGATTTGTTCTGTTGGCTGTTGCCCAACCCTCAACTTGTATGCTCAGCAAAATCTGAATAAACCTCTGTACTCTCTTGTTCTAATTCTAGTTTACAGGCACTTTTGTTTTCTTAACAAAATAACTAGGTGGCTAACTAAAGATGGACATTTGGACTTACTGGTTTTGTCCCTGAAACCAGAGGAAACAGGAGATGTTAACCAAACATTCAATTTTCAGTGCTTCAGACATAAATGTGGTCAATCTTTTGATTGCTTCCTCAACTCTTTGCAGCCATCACAAACTTTTTTATCTCATAATTTTCTGAAACAACCAATGCAACGTGGTAGCCACATCATACAAAAAGTGACTTTGAGTCGTTCTTGCAGATGCCAAAGTACTCTGTGCATTTTTCAGTTCTAGTTTTTTCTTTCGTTAGCAGTCTCACAACTCAGAGACATGAAAGCTATTGCTATCACTCCAAGGTTGCTTAATGGCTTCAGTTGAACAAGCTGTACAGAAATTCTTCAACTCATACTCTCTCTCTACCACCCTCTCTTTTACTCCTCAACTCCCTATCTTTGGGAAATTGATAAACTCTATTATAAATAAATATAAATTGGGTTTTATTACTTTTCATGTCATTTTTGTATTTATTTAATTTGTGAATTGCCATCATTTTGTATGCTTTTGCATCATTTTGTTTTCTGGGTTATTTTCCAGGTACTTAAATGGTATTCTTTATGCATCTACCATTGAATCATACAGTTCCTATGACAGTAAGAATACAGTAGGCAGATACTTGGGTTTCCTGAGTGGCACTAGTGGTAAAGAACTCACCTGCCAATGCAGGAGACATAAAAGACCTGAGTTCGATCCCTGGGTTGGGAAGATCCCCTGGAGAAGGGCATGGAAACCCACTCCAGTACTCTTGTCTGGAGAATCTCATGGACAGAAGAGCCTGGCAGGCTACAGTCCATAGGGTCACAAATTGTCAGACATGACTGAAGCAAGTTAGCATGCACAGACACAGACAGATATTTATTCTGAAGAAGAGATGGAAGACAAGGAAAGTTGCTCATACGGTGGTTGTCCTGGCATACTCAAGAGAGCGTAGACCTGTTCTCCCTAGCCGCATAGGATGTAAGTGGAACCAGTGAGGGAAAGATGCATAGATGTAGGTTTGGTGTAAAGAATAAAGTTTCTGATTGATAGATCTGTCCAACAATATGTTGAGAACAGGAAGTTGTGCATATGAGTTCCCAGGAACAGGATGTGTAACAGCCAAGACCAAGGAAGAGTTGAACCCAGGAGGATCTAAGATCCAAATTGTGATATTCCACACTTTAATTCATTATGGGAACCACAGGCAGAATATGTGTGCATATATTATTCATAGACGTCATGAGGAAAATTGAGAAATTCTCACTAGAACTAATAAAACAGAGCAGGACCACATGGTCCTTCCCTACTAGGTCCTCCGTCTGCCTTTTGTCTGTGGAAAAACTTTAGCCAAAGAATAAGTTTAATCAGAGAAGTGAAAAAATACAAAAGCAAAGGAAAAGCAGTCAGACAGGACAAAACAATAATAGTTTAGTCAGTAAGCAAAGTCAGTGACCTTTAGTTCCTTTTCAAGAGCTGTAGAGAATGTTCTGAGCCATGTCCTGTGAGCTGTTTCATAGAGACAGACACCCCCGCCAGGTGTAAGAGGTTAACTACATGGTGACCAGACTATAACCATGATGTCAGCTGCCGCAGTTCCGAGAACTGGCCTCAAGGAAATGGGAACAAATTGACCCTGGAACTGAAGGGGGTGGCGTGTGTGTCAGCCTTTGAACACAAGTCCACGCCTCCATCCAAAATAAAGCAAACTTTCCTTTCCACCTGCCTTGCCTCTTCTATGGGTTTTGAGCAGAGAACAGCTGGACCCTACTTTTGGGTGCACTAGGACCTCATGTGCTGTTTTTCCAGCCCTGGCTCTGTCCTGACTTGCAGCACAGGGGTTATTATGGGGTGAGGGATTTAATGCTTCAGCACTTGTTATTAACTTGCAAGTGAAAAGGTGGGCCCTCCATGCCACAGTCACTGAAAGAGTGAGACCTGAATCCTAGCCTTGTAGGATTGTGTAGGTCTCAGCCTAACCCTGTGTAGATCTCAGCTTTCACACAGGTAAAATAAATTGGATTAGGAAATCTTCCTAGTAAGATCTTCCTGCTTCAATATTCTAGAGGAAACAAATACTTCAGGACTATTGATTTAAAAGCAACAAATGAATGTGATGTACTTGAACTTATGAAGTACAGAAAGGAAAGTGAAGGGAAAGTGAAGTCACTCAGTCGTGTCCGACTCTTTGCGACCCCATGGACTGTAGCCTACCAGGCTCCTCCATCCATGGAATTTTCCAAGCAAGAGTACTGGAGTGGGTTGCCATTTCCTTCTCCAGAAGGAAATTACTATATATATTTCATCAATATATATTAATTGTAATAATGACAAGAGATGTGATTACCTTTCCTGTCTGACCTCAGGAAATATTTCGTGTAAGTAAATGAGCAGGAAAAAAAAATGGCTTTTCCAGATTGTTAACACCCATTTAGGGGTAACTATCAATTTGTTCCTGCTAGCAGGAGAGGTTTTCAAATATTCACTCACTCAGCAATTATTTAAGTACCTGTAGAGTTCCAAACACTGGGATGTTTAGTACTGGGGATAAGATGGCTGATCACACATAAGAAAATGCAAAGTTTTTTACTTTGAGAAGCTCACCACTTGGTGGAAAGGACAAGCTCAGAGCAGGTGATAATAATAAGCTAGCATCCTGAAGCACAAAGTAAGATACAGGACTAAATAGAAGACAAGTACTTTGAAAAATGTTTGACTTGTTCTGGGCAATCCAAAAAGACAGAAAAAAAAGAAAAGAAAAGAAAACCTCAATGCTGAGTCTTTCTCTTTGCTGTTACTAGGAATAAAGTTCAGCACACTGAGTCATCAAGGCTTAAAATTCAATGGCAATAATACCTTCCTTCTTGTGGGGCATAAAGCTCACAGTTAACCGTCATGACTTGTTAGGAAAACAGATCCCTGCTTGGTAAGGTTAATCCACTTTGAACATGATAAGGCATGAAGAAGTGGCACCCGGAGACTCCTCTCTGCTCTGTTCAAATGCAGCCCAGAGCCGCACAGCCAGCCAGCATCTGTGCTGTTTGAACAAGACATACTTCTGCCCGTGATTAATACTGGCTTTAGAGTTCAGTTTGGAGAATCAGATAAACAGATATCAGTTTTCTGCTTTCCCTGTCTCCTGTCTTCTGTTCCAATCCACTCCTCCAGTGGTAAATGGTCTCTGTTCTTTCTGTGGGTAGGTTGAGTTTTAGACAAACATTGAAAGGCTCCCTTATTCGAAGATTTCAGCTTGGGATTGGTGTTTTCTGTCCCTGGAGGATACTGGGGCAATGAATTGCCTCATTGTTTTTAGAGGAGAGAATTCAGGGAGAAGTGTGGGTGTCTAACTAAACGGCTGCAGTTTTCTGGAGCTGCCGGAATAGTGACGCTGCCCCAAGAAAAGGGGATTGGCTTGCCATCTAATTCAAAAAGGCTGTGAAAAATGCATAAACAAAACTGGTATTTCACATGTGCAAAAGGCCACTTGTAAAAGTCCCCATGGCAATCAGATTAATTTAGATTTGATAATTTTTTAATTTGAACACCAGTACTCTAAACCATTACTCTAAAATGAGTTAAGCATTCAAGAACTATTTAAAAGAGAAAAAAACAAAACAAAACAAAAAACAACAGTCCTATGCCTTTTTTTTTTTTAATTTTTTAATCATGATACAGTCAGGCAGTTCTAGACTATCTGCACTGAAGGATGTATTTATTTATTCTATTTACACTGACTTTGTTTCAGAAATTAAGTGGCCAGGCTCTCAGTAAGAAGTCTACCCTAATTACAAACTCAGAGCAGGTTTGGTTTCTACGTGAGAAACTTATCCTACCTAAACTTGTATTCCTCTTGCCGAAATGTCAATGAAATGAAAACCCCAGGCAGTGCCAGGAGGGCTGCCACTGTGTTCATAAAAGAGCAGGACTTACTCGACATCTCAGCTGGACGGATGCTTCAGCAGCTGCCAGCTCTAAAGCTGACTGGCAAATACTCTTGGCACAAAGTTGGAGCACCATGGTACAGTTGGAGGTTAAGGCAGCACCCTCACAGACCCTAGGATTACTCAAGCCGTGAAATCGAACAGAAAGACATACCCAGTGTTTGTCCAGATTTTTCTCTGGTTAAACTCAGGAGAAATGAGCTCTACAAATTCAGCCTACTGCAGCAGTATGAGTTGTGAGCCTTACTGAACTGACTGTAAGATTATCTCTTTTATAAGAACTTGGATTCTTTAATCCATGGCTGGCATTTCAAGCCATGGGAACAAATGTAAATACCAGGCAGGTTTTTTTTAATAAGTAGCAGCATTTCTTCACTTTATTTCAATCATAAAGCTCTCTTGATCCTAGAGCTCCCTCAAAATTCTTATCAAATTCATCAGTAGTCATTTTTAGAAAGTTATATTACTGGACAATGACTTTGGACAATTTTAACCTCTCTTCCTTTTCCCAAATGCTCTCTTTCCTTGGCATTCAGGCACATTTATTCTACCAATTTTGGCCTTTTCTTCCCAAGGTCTCCTTTTCATTGTAACCTTCTCCTTTACCCTTTCTTAAATGTCATGTTTGCTCAGGTCTTGATTTTAGTCCTCTTCTGGTTTTATATTTATCTCCTATGCTGCTGTACCTGCTTCGAGCGCTTTAATTATCAAGTATACTAGATGGTTTCAACAACCACTTCCAAAACAGCCTTTTTTACTGGGTACAAGTCTTGTGGTCAATTGTCTCTGAAAATAACCCTGTAGAGACCCCAGGTGCTCAGTTGCTCAGTGGTGTCCTACTCTTTTTGACTCCACAGACTATAGCCTGCCAGGCTCCTCTGTCCATGGGATTTCCCAGGCAAGGATATTGGAGTGGGTTGCCATTTCTTCCTCCAGGGGATCTTCCTGACCCAGGGATCGAACCAGCATCTCCTTTGTCTCCTGAATTGGCAGGCAGATTCTTTACCACTGAGCCACCTGGGAAGCCCCAGGAAAGTCCCCAACAGCTTTTAAACTACTCTTTGCTGCCAATACACTTAAACTCAATAAGGGTGAAATCAAATTTATCTTAACTTCCTCAAGTAACTGGGGACATAGTGAAGCCTCAATAAGTAAATTAATGGATTTTCAATGCATTTTTTAATAAAAGTGATTATAATTATAAACAATTTTTAAATGCTTTCAAGGACTTTTTGGGTAGGAAATAAAATGGACTTTTGCATTTATTCATAGAAGGAAATACTACATTTGTGTGTTGATAGCTATCTAAAGGAGCTAATAATAGGGTCATGTTTCTATCATCTCCTCAATATGGTAGCTGTCTCTTCACTGTGAAATGCTTCTCTTGTGGAAAAGAAAAACTAACCCAAAGGAGTTGTGGTAAGATGGGAGGTATGCGTGCTCAATCGTGTCCAACTCTTTGCGACCCTGTGGACTGTAGCCCACCAGACTCCTCCGCCCATAGAATTTTCCAGGCAAGAATACTGGAGTGGGTTGCCATTTCTTCCTCCAGTGGATCTTCCTGATCCAGGGATTGAACCCACATCTCTTGCATCTCCTGCACTGGAAGGCAGATGCTTTACTACAGGTAAGATAATATTTGGAAATTTTGTGTCCTTTTTTTTTTATTCCTCCAAATTATTTATGTTGTTGCACATCTTCTTTCTGCTGGATCTGGGGAAAGGAGAGGATGGCACACATCAGCAGTAGATGGACGGGGAGCAGAGGCTGAGGCTTACAATGAGAGCAGAATGATACCTCAGGAGAAGCAAGAGAGGGCAAAAGAACAGGGACACCCCTTCCCTCAGCCTCGCTCCTATGAGGCTTCTCTTCTCACCAGATACTGCCTTGTGAGAAGGAAGAGTGAAAATATGACTAAGAACAATCTAGGGTCAGAAGGAAGCCCAGTCAAACTCCCAAAGGAAAAGGTCCACGTGTTTTCTCTTACTCTTGATATGAGGCATCTAGTTTTCCCCATCTTTCCTCTTTTCAACACTTCCTACATCTCTCTCTTTCCATCACTCTATCTCCATTTCTAGCTATCTCTCACTTTTTATAAATGAAAAAAAAATTGAGAGCTTCAATCCTTTGATATTACCTTCTAGCCTCAAGTGAACTGTCTTGGGAAACATTGACTGGTCATAAAAATCAAGGACTGAAAAAAGAAAGAATTAAGATGAAATGTGGATAATGATGTATAGAATGTAATTTGAGTAATATTTTTTCTCTGTGCCCACACAGAGCTGATGTAATTTCTTTTGTCAGTATGTAATATAACTAAATTACTATTGGTAAATAGATGGTAGCAGCATTTTGACTAATTTTACTCTATGAAACTCAGGGAAGAAAGTAAAACTCATGCATTTGGGCATTCTAGTTTAAAATTTCTCAATGAGATAACTTTACCACATGGTTAGTAAAGGAATAGCCCCCTCCCTCCTAACTATACTAAATTTCCAAAGCCATCTGTGACCTTAGTATTTTGAAAAACTCTCGTAGAATGATCTGAAAACACTATATTGATACAAATGCATAAGAAAAACTAAATGTCACTCTGATCACCATGTCCAGGAAAATATACATATTCATAGAATGTCTTTTTTCATTTTTATTGCTATATTCCATCCCATTGCATGGATGTGCATGTATAATATACAATCACATAATTAAACAAAATTATGAAATTGCATATCTTCAGGAACATACATGAGGCCTTAGCATGTGTACAATTCCTCAGCATCCATGTATATATTGGTCCTGTAGTAAATGAAATGGGCCTCTGATGGCATCAGGTTTATAACAGCAACAACTGCGACACGGGTCCTTGAGAATTCAACCACCCAGGCCTGCCTAGAGGAGTCTCATGAAACTGAACTCTAGAAGGGACCACAAAGGATGATAATACAAATGATGCCAGAACAACAAGAGTAATGTTGTATTGTGTATTTAAAATCCTGATTTACCAATGAAGCATGGCTTTTGCCTGTAACAGTAAAGGTGGGAGTTATGATTCAGGGGAGTTCATGCTATCTGAAAATTAAATAATAATGGGGAAATGTAAGCTTTTGTAATTAATCTTCTCTGTTCTAATACATTTTTTATTTTTTGAATATTATCTTCTTTATTTTGTTATTGAAACAGAGTTTATGTACAATGTTGTATTAGTTTCAGGTATACATATATATATACAGACACACATATATATACACATATTCTTTTTCAGACTTTTTCCCTTTTAGGTTATTACAATGTATTGAATATAGTTCCCTGTGCTATAAAGTAGGTCCTTGTTGGTTATTTTATATATAGTAGTGTGTATATGTAATCCCAAACTCCCTCTTTCCCCTTTGGTAAGTTTGTTTTCTGTGTCTGTGAGTCTGTTTTGTTTTGTAAGTAAGCTCACTTGTGAGTACTGACACATTTTTAACGTAGGACTCTAAAGCTTTCTGCCCATCTGGGAGAGAAAAATTAGTCCCATGGTCACCATCACTTGCAAATAAATCTCTTTCATCTGTAAAGCTAGATTTGGAAGTTTTACAAAAGGCTGACTTCCTCGGGCTGTTCCCAGAACCTCCACTTCTGGAGGGCTGAAAAACACAGCAGCCCGTCTTTTGATACTCTAGCTCCTCCGCTCTGACCAGCAGCCAGAAACTGGGGGTGGAAAAATTAATTAACATCAATAGAAACATTTCCAATGCTTATAAAAGGTTCAAGCTAGCCAAAAATGCGGGGCTCAGATGAGACGTCAGAAGTAAGCGTTACAAATATCATGCCTAGGGGCAGCAGAGTCTCTTTCTAGAGGTTAAGTTCCATGAAAGCAGTGACCGCATCTGCTGCTACTTCTCTTTTCTCTCCAGAATCTAGTATTGGATTTGTACACTCGCGCTACTAGGTGGTCAGGAAATATTTGTGGAATGAATGAATGAACACAAAGAGAGAGTAAACTCTTTGTAGTATGACTGAGGGACAGAGACTTCAGCCAGCTAAATGGCATCTTCCTGTTTGCTTTTCTACAGGCAAAAAAACATTACATGCTTACACTCTATTGTGTACAAAATAGATAAAAAACAAGGACCTATTGTGTAGCACAGGAAACTATATTCACTATCTTGTAATGACCTATGTAGAAAAGAATTGGAAATAAATATATGTATCTATAACTGAATATATATGTATATATAACTGAATCTATTATATTGGTTGGAGCTTCTCTTGTGGCTCAGATGGCAAAGAATCCGCCTGCAATGTGGGACACCTGGGTTCAATCCCTGGGTTGGGAAGATCCCCTGGAGAAGGGAATGGCTACCCACTCCAGTATTCTGGCCTGGAGAATTCCATAGACAGAGGAGCCTGGCAGGCTACAGTCCATGGGGTGGCAAAAAGTCAGACAGATATATATATATATATATATATCTGAGTCATTGTGCTATACATGTGAAACTAACACAACACTGTAAATAAATTATACTGCAATTAAAAAAATCACATGCCAGATTTAATTAAAATAGGCTTAGTGCAATTATTACTAACAAGCAGTATCATTAATGCATGATATTAATAGATGCACAAGAAGCAAAAACAAAGAGCCTTTAGTAACAATATTTTCACCCATAGAATCCTGACCTACATTTTTACTAACCAACACCAGAAGGAACACGCTGTCTTGGAGCTCAGCAACATCGCTGATCTTGCTGTGTGAGATGAAGAGCTTAAAACATTCACCTGCAACTGACATAGTGAAAGAAGATGGGAGAGGATGTATGAAAGATCTTGTCAGAAGTGGTTGCAGGCTAAAGGGGTGCAGAGTTGGAATGAGTCTTGCAGAACTTCATCCATTCATTCGTAGACATTTGCCATTTTGAGTACTGCTTTGTGCAAGAAATTACAGAGAAAAAAGGAGACATCTGCTCTTGTACATAAAAATCAAATACCCAGATAACTCCTCTACCAGCTGTCTATCTCTTGCTGTAAACTCTTCTATTCAAAAAATATTTTGCTAAGATGCTTAACAATTCTGCTTTATATATAGACATATTGATATAACATTTCATTGTGTTACAGTTACCTATCTTTTAATGACTAACCTCTATTTTTATTAGGTCTTCCCTGATGGCTTAGTCAGTGAAGTGTCTGCCTGCAATGCTGGAGACCTGGGTTCAGTCCCTGGGTCGGAAAGATCCCCTGGAGAAGGAAATGGCAACCCACTCCAGTATTCTTGCCGGAGAATTCCATGGACAGAGGAGCCTGGCGGGCTGCAGTCCATGGAGTCACAAAGAGTCGGACATGACTGAGTGACTAACACTTTCACTTTCTATTTTTATTAAATCTGTTTTCTATCCTAACTTGCTTTGATTGCTATTTTTATGTTCAAGTATTTTAAAATATATTGGACATATGGAAGTGTAAAGTGTTAGTTGCTCAGTCAAATTCTACTCCTAAAAATCCCTAAGTGGATAAAAAATAAGAACTAAAGAACTAGTACATTTCTTTAAAATAAACTATTTCTGCATGTGCAAAATAATATTATCACATTTAACAAATGTCACAACGCTCTTATATTAGCCAATATAAAATCTATATTCAAATTTCCTCATTTGATATTAAAATATTCTTTGCAGCCAGCTGTCTTTTTAAATCTATACCTGAAAACTCCCAGCAGATCAATGCCTCCCATCACACACACACACACACACTTGCACACTCCTATGAATGTTTAAGTCCTTGTCTTTCTTCAGACTATAGAAATGTGTTGATACTCTGAACTTCATCCCTCCCTTGTCATCCTTTCCTTGGTCATCCTCCCCCTGACCTAGCACTTCCTACTCAGCCTCCCCAGGACAGCATAGAAGATGCAGGTGGTCAGTCTTATAATTAAAAACACGTTTCTGAACACACTGTTCCAGAGAAGCTCTTTCTGCTCCAAACCCATTTTAGGACTTGGACCACTTTAGCTATTCTAACAGCTCTCAAAGAAGCACTTGTACAATTTGGAAGAAAACTTCCCTTGATTTTTGGCCGAAATTCTGTACTCAAGGAAGCACACAGGAAGGACAAACAGCTCCCACTAGTATTGGCAGAGACAAACAGAGCAGGGCAAGTGTCCCCAGAAAGCCTGGACCTGCTATCAGTCCTGACCCTCTGTGATCCCCTCTGGTTTCTAGAACACACCACAGATAAAGTTGGCATACATGAATATTTTCAGCCATTGAGAATATCAATGTGAAAGCTGAAATCACACGGTCGAGGACACTCAAACACACACACACACACACACACACACACATACACTTTCTGAGGGAGATGGGAGTCCCAACACTCACACTGACACTCTCAAGAACCAAAAAATCTGATTGGTGGTGGGGACTGTGGAACATTTCCTCATTTTCTTTTTCCATTTACCAGAAGATGTCTCATGGAACGATTTCATCATAAAAAGCAGTCTTTATATTTTTATATTACTTAGCGCTATTTTTGTTATTGTTGTTTAGTCCCTTTGTCATGTTTGACTCTTGGGGACCCCATGAACTGTAGCCCGTCAGGCTCCTCTGTCAGTGGGATTCTCTAGGCAAGAATACTGGAGTGGACTGTGGATTGAGCCCGGGTCTCCTGCATTGGCAGGTGGATTCTTTACCACTGAGCCACCGGGGAAGCCCACCTAGCACTATTAGCAACCGCTTAATTCACAGGATCCAACCTGAAATCTTTTTGCCCTTCAGAAAGTAAGACAGAGCCAGCTTCTCCAGGAACTCATTTGGTTGCAGTTATGCTCTATTAAGTGAGGTGGAGTGTTGGTAGATGCGGAGATAAGGAGCGAGGAGGGAAGCAGGGGGTGGCTATAATGCCAGAAGGGAATCCTTCACTGACTCAGGGCTATGTGATCATTAGAGCAGGATCTCTATGAAGACATATTCCAAACATCCTATGTTTCAAGTCACTAGGCTTTCTAAACACTTCCTGAAGGAATATCATTTTTCAGAACTCCTTTTTCTTTTAGGTATGCTCTTTCATGTCAATGTCAGCCTCATTCTCCAAGGTGAGGTGCTGTCAGTGGTGTTCTATAGGATAGTAAAGGGCTTTAGCAAGTTAAGAACACCCTCTAGCCTTTAGGCCCAGCACATTTGTGCAAACTAGAAAGAGGAGCTTCCTTTGGCAAGATGAATAAAGAAAACAAAAATGACCCCTCTGGGCATATGCAGCTCCTCTCAAGAAGTGGCTGGGCAACCGAAGCACCTGTACTCAAGGAAAAGGCCTCTCTTCTTGGTGGAAGGACCCCACCTTGCAGGACTGCTGAACCAAATAGGGCAGGGTCTCAGCCCCAACCCTCCTCATGGCTTGAGGACTCTACGGGGCCCACACAGTCTTGCCTGGCTGTCCTACCCACCAGTTCCTAACCAAACCCCTGAAGGTGCTGGCCTCTGTATATATTTGCATTTTAACATGCTGTTCAATTCTCTCTTTAGGTACTTTCATAGCATTTTTAGAGCATTTTCATTGCCAGGTGGTGCTAATGGTAAATAACCGGCCTGCCAATGAAGGAGATGTAAGAAATGCAGGTTTGATCCCTGGGTCAGGAAGATCTCCTGGCGGAGGACGTGGCAACCCACTCCAGTATTCTCGCCTGGAGAATCCCATGGATAGAGGATCCTAGTGGGCTACAGTCCATGGAATTGCAAAGAGTCAGACACAACTGAAGCAACTTTGCATGCACATCCATGGCCTTATCTGCCTGAGGCTTCAAAAGTATTCACCAAAACAAGAAAAATGGAAAGAAAATGAGATCCTAGATGGGGAAGCAAGAAGGTTGGAGGAGAGGAGCCCTCTGCACTCATTACAGGAGAAAGCGGAAAATGTTCACACTTCTGCTCCAGTCAAAGACCCTGAGACAGATGATACTTTATAGGTACGATTCACCTCAGAAACACAGCTCTGCTAGTACATGTGTTTCTGAGGTGAACATCAATAATACAAACTGTACCTTTGAAGACCTGGTTAATAAAATGCGCCTGTAAGCACTGCACAGACCTGGCCTCACACCTGAAAACATCCCTTTCACACATTCTGTACCTAAAATATAAATGCATTGTTTGTTCCTGACTCATATGTTAACTTATCATGACTTTAAATAAGAAAGTGGATATTCATATAAAATAGATAACTAATGAGAACCGACTGTATAGCACAGGGAGCTCAACTCAATTTTCTGTGGTGACCTAAACGGGAAAGAAATCCAAAAAAGAGGGGATATATGTACACATGGTTTCCCAGGTGTCTCTAGTCATAAAAAATCCACCTGACAATGCAGGATCCCCCAGAGAAGGAAATGGCAACTCACTCCAGTGTTCTTGCCTGGAGAATTCCATGGATGGAGGAGCCTGGAGGGCTACAGTCCAAGGGGTTGCAAAGAGTTGGACATGACTAAGCATGCACACACACACACACACACACACACACACAAAGTGTATACATATAGCTGATTCACTTTGTTGTACAACAGAAACTAAAACATCGTAAAGCAACTATACTCCAACAAAAATTTTAAGAAAAAAGAGTAAAACAAAAAGTAGATGTTAAGTCTTTCAGTCTTTTATTATACTGATTCTAGAAGATCCCTTTGATATGTTCAAATCTAATTCTCTGTAGGTAGAACCAACCTAACTTTACCTCCTCTCTCTTATGTTTTAATGGAGATGATTATATAAGGATTATTTATATTCCAGGCTGTAAAATTATAACCAACATTCTGTAATCACTTCAAAGTGGCAAAAATGTTTAAATCACTTGCACAATGACATGAGACAAGGAAATAATCCTTGTAGAAAAAAAATGTTAACAATTGAAATTGTATATTATCCTGTACCTTTGGGAGATTTTCTGAGAAGTTTCAGAGAAGGGAAGTTGTTTTGATGAAATTGTGTGCTAAATAGCTTCAGTAGTGTCTGACTCTTTGCAACCCCTTGGACTATAGCCCACCAGTCTCCTCTGTCCATGGGAGTCTCTAAGCATACTGTATTCTCCAAGAATATTGGAGTGGTTTCCATGCCCTCCTCCAGGAGATCTTCCAGATCCAGGGTTGAATCCATGTCTCTTAACATCTTCTGCATTGGGAGGTGGATTCTTTTCCACTAGAATCATCTAGGAAGCCCTTAATGAAATTGACCCCCACCAAAAATCTAACTTCAAACCTTTCTTAATACAGAAATGAAAAACCACCAAAAATCTAACCTCAAACCTTTCTTAATACAGAAATGAGTTACTTACTGAGTCAGGGAAATAAAATATTATTTCCTAAGTCTAACTCAAGAATTTTGCTGCTTGAAGCCTGCATTATTTGGACTCTTAAGTCCCAAGTCCATTGTATTATAAAGTACTTTTCTGTAATTTGGGGTACAAGGGGCTGAGAATAGCAGGAAGAAACTCAAAACCCATTAAAGGTCCCCAATTATTGGGTTTGGCTTTCCCCTGTCTACAGTGACACCCTAAACCACCCTGACAACTTATCTGATGGTAATGATTCCAAGGAGCTGTGGGCATTTAAGGATAAAATGCCACCTATGACAAACCTTGCCTCGGGATTTAAGAAACTCCAATATCTACAGGGACCAGATAGAAGTATGAGTGAAGCCAAGGGAGTATTTGCCTGTTAAATATGTACAACTCTTTTATATTTTCCCAAGGAAATACATTCTCCATTTTTCTCAAAACATAAGGTAGTGTTGGCATGGCCTGGCATTTGTCTCTCCAGATTGACAGTGACATGAACAGCTGAGAAATATTTCTAACGCTGTGTGTTTAGTTACTCAGTCGTGTCTGACTCTTTGCAACCCCAGAGACTGTAGCCCACCAGGCTCCTCTGTCCATGGGATTCTCCAGGCAAGAATACTGGAATTGGTTGCCATGCCATACTCCAGGGGATCTTCCCAACCCAGGGATCAAACCCAGGTCTCCTTCACTGCAGGTGGATTCTTTACCATCTGAGCCACCACAGATGATGACAGTGACATGAACAGCTGAGAAATATTTCCAATGCTAAAAGGGGAAAAAAGCGTAGTGCTGTGAGGATTGGCAGCTGTTACTCAGCCTCGGTCCTAGAGAGAAAGGGAGTGATGGAATCCATGTTGTCGTGGAAAGCTAGTGTCTGCCTAAAAGGAGCAGCTACTTCTCAGCCCTGGACATTGTTACTGCATGAAAGTGAAAGTGAAAATTGCTCAGTAGTGTCCCACTCTTTGCGACCCCATGGACTGTAGCCTGCCAGGCTCCTCTGTCCATGGAATTCTCCAGGTAAGAATACTGGAGTGGGGAGCTGTTCCCTTCTCTTTTCAAGGGAAGATGGTACCCCAGATTTTTAGATAAAATCTCCCAATTTTAAAATGCTACCTGAACCTTTTAAAATTGAACAAGTCAAGAAAAACACCCAAGGCTTTTCTTTTTGAAATCTGTGGTCCATACCATGCATCTCAGATTAAAGGGTTTCCAGATAGTCTTGGAATTTTTGAGGACCTAGAAATCAGTGAGCAATGTGCATCCCAATGTGGAAGAATTTGCTTTCATGTATGATGCAAAGCAGATCACATTTTAATCTCCTGCCTATTAAAGGGGTGGAGTCACCCCTCCCAAGTGTCTGTGATTCTCTAAATTAGGATTTGCAGCTTTATTTCAGCATTTGACATCTATACCCTGAACTTGGGGAGGACATGCCCTGCTTTTGCCGTGTGCTTCCATTCTGGATATGTATTTCTATCTACAGATCACTTGGTGAGGAAAATCCTTAGTGTTTCTCCGCTGGATCATGAATTCTGTCTATGCTGGCAATAATTGCTACCTGAGCTCCTAGAAAACGGAGTAGGTGCACTTAAGGATTACATGCATTTTCAAATGGATTCAGTTCAGTTCAGTTCAGTTCAGTTCAGTCGTTCAGTCCTGTCCGACTCTTTGCGACCCCATGAAGAGCAGCACGCCAGGCCTCTCTGTCCATCACCAACTCCCGGAGTTTACCCAAACCCATGTCCATCGAGTCAGTGATGCCATCCAACCATCTCATCCTCTGTCATCCCCTTCTCCTCCCGCCCCCAATCCTTCCCAGCATTAGGGTCTTTTCCAATGAGTCAACACTTCGCATGAGGTGGCCAAAGTATTGGAGTTTCAGCTTCAACATCAGTCCTTCCAATGAAAACCCGGGACTGATCTCCTTTAGGATGGACTGGTTGGGTCTCCTTGTAGTCCAAGGGACTATCAAGAGTCTTCTCCAACACCACAGTTCAAAAGCATCAATTGTTCGGCACTCAGCTTTCTTCACAGTCCAACTCTCACATCCACACATGATTACTGGAAAAACCATAGCCTTGACTAGACAGACCTTTGTTGGCAAAGTAATGTCTCTGCTTTTAAATATGCTATCTAGGTTGGCCATAACCTTCCTTCCAAGGAGTAAGCGTCTTTTAATTTCATGGCGGCAATCACCATCAGCAGTGATTTTGGAGCCTCAAAAAAGAAAGTCTGACACTGTTTCCACTGTTTCCCCATCTATTTGCCATGAAGTGATGGGACCACATGCCATGATCTTAGTTTTCTGAACGCTGAGCTTTAAGCCAACTTTGTCTCTCTCTTCTTTCACTTTCATCAAGAGGCTCTTTAGTTCTGCTTCACTTTCTGCCATAAGGGTGGTGTCATCTGCATATCTGAGGTTATTGATATTTCTCCCGGCAATCTTGATTCCGGCTTGTTTTTCTTCCAGCCCAGCGTTTCTCATGATGTACTCTGCATATAAGTTAAATAAGCAGGGTGACAATATACAGCCTTGACGTACTCCGTTTCCTATTTGGAACCAGTCTGTTGTTCCATGTCCAGTTCTAACTGTTGCTTCCTGACCTGCATACAGGTTTCTCAAGAGACAGGTCAGATGGTCTGGTATTCCCATCTCTTGAAGAATTTTCCACAGTTTATTGTGATCCGCACAGTCAAAGGCTTTGGCATAGTCAATAAAGCAGAAATAGATGTTTTTCTGGAACTCTCTTGCTTTTTCTATGATCCAGCGGATATTGGCAATTTGATCTCTGGTTCCTCTGCCTTTTCTAAACCCAGCTTGAACATCTGGAAGTTCACCGTTCACGTATTGCTGAAGCCTGGCCTGGAGAATTTTGAGCATGGGTTAGTTGCCCATTAAGACCTGGTTGAGGCCAAGAACCCAAACCATTCATTTCCCACATGCACCTTTATGCTCTCTGTTTCCAGTACACAAAGTACTCCAGACAAATATCCACAATTTTATTAGCTTAATCTTCAGGTATAAAACCATTCCCTGTCTCCCACCTTTAAGAGACGGGCTACATACCTTGGGAAAACCTAGCGTCCCCTGAACAGGAGGCCTAGATTCTAGAGGAGACTGCTCCAAGCATTCATGGAGTCTCATTGTTTCTTCCACGAAATAAACTTCTCTAGACTTCACTTAACTGCCTCAGGTGTATTAGAGAAAAGAGAAATGAAATAGCTTAAACAGAAAATGTTTCTTCCTTAAGTCTTGGCTTGGTCCAAGTTGGACATTGAATTCCTCTTCCTTTGAGGCACACTTCTTTGGTCTCATTTGGCCTTCCCAGGACGGGCACATCTCTGAAGTAGCATATCTCATAAATTGCAGTTTTGGAACATCTGCAAACTCTTTTTTATCTCTCTCACTCTTTCCCTCTACCTCCCCACTCCCTCTTTTGCTTCCATATGGCATATCTCCTAATTTCCCAGAATAAAATAGCAGTAATTCTTTTTTGTAAAAAAAAAAAAAAAAAAAAAAACGGGGGGGGGAGTATGGTTGCTTTACAATGTTGTGTTAGTTCCTGTTATACAATGAAATAAATCAGCTATATGTATACATACATCCCCTCCTTCTTGGACTTCCCTTCCAAGGGAGGTGGGACCTCCCTTTCAAGGGATGGGAGGGACCCCATTCCACCCATCAAGGTCATTACAGAGCATTGAGCTGAGCTTCCTGTGCTTTATAGCAGGTTCCCACTAGCTGCCTATTTTTACACATGATAACGTGTATATGGGAGAAGGCAATGGCACCCCACTCCAGTACTCTTGCCTGGAAAATCCCATGGATGGAGGAGCCTGGTAGGCTGCAGTCCATGGGGTCGCAAAGAGTTGGAAACGACTGAGCAACTTCACTTTCATTTTTCATTTTCATGCATTGGAGAAGGAAATGGCAACCCACTCCAGTGTTCTTGCCTGGAGAGTCCCAGGGACGGTGGAGCCTGGTGAGCTGCCGTCTATGGGGTCGCACAGAGTTGGACACGACTGACGTGACTTAGCAGCAGTGTGTATATGTCAATCCCAATCTACCCTCCCTCCCCTCTGCTGTGTCCACATATCCATCCTCTATGTCTGTGCCTCTATTCCTGCCCTATAAATAGGTCCATCTGTACCATTTTCTAGATTTCACAAACATGTGTTAATCTAATGTCACTGATTTATCCTAAATCACACAACAAGCTCAGAGATTAAACCAATAGTGTTCAACTTCCTATCACCTTTAGCCAATATAAGACTTCTCTGTACTTACCAAGGTAGACATCAGTTTCAGTTAAAAACTGATCCAAAAGTTTCAACCTTTAAAGCCACAAATTCAATATAGACAATTTAAATCTGAACTCTTTCTCTTTCAGTGATCTATTTCTCATTTTCTTGAAGGATTAATCTCCAAGTTCCAAAGGGAATTCTTAATTGTATAAGCTGATCTTGGCAAAGACAAACCAAAGTAACACAGAAATAAGCCTCACCATGTTATGCCTTTATTGAAAGTGCTGGCATTTGACATCAGTCCTGCACATATTGGACTTTTGATAAGTCTTAAAGATATTCTTTACACATATGATTCATATCTAGAAAGGAAGGGGCCGATAGGCCTGATTCAGAGCCATTGTTTACATGCAGGTCCAGAGATTTCCTAAGGGTTGTCAGGTGACGGCATTTAGCTGTCTGCAGAAGGAGGGGCGCACATACTTGTCTGAGTGAGAACATCTGGGCTGGAGGCAGGAACAAGCTACTCCAGGGGTGCTGCCCAATCTGTCACTGGAGAGGAAGTGAAGGCAGGTGCAACAAAACAGCACTTACTGTTTGATACACAGATGCTGATCTCTCCCCTGCATGAAGCTGCTCCCTGGTGTCAAAGGAAGAGGAACAGCTCCTGTAGAACTCAACCTTTAAGTGATTCTCCAACACAACTCATCGGCAAGTCTTCCTCTGCCAGATAGACCTGGTTTCATGGTGACCACGTAGGTCAATCCTTTGGTTAATCAGAAAACAGTTAAGCCATTTGTACTGATGGAGCAGGCATCGTGCCAGCTGAAACATTCTTACACAACCCAAACACTTGGGATGATTTGTACATCTTGGAAGCAGGCACAATAAGCAGCTTAAGATACTTGGAGCTGAGAAATGAAAACAAAGGATGTGGTCTCTCTGCGGCTCCCTGACCTCAGGGATCTGTGTGGTTTCCACGATTATAAATTATCCTAAAAGAAATTGAGTTTTAGGTGAGGAGAAATGATTCTCAGCAGCAGGATTCCAATGAGTAAATTGCCAGGCCCAAATGTCAGAGAGTCACTCTGGTCATGTTCCTTTTTAAACGTCGTTGTTGTTATGGTTCTTCTTCCTTCTGTAAGTCACCTTTTGGTTTGGCAAAGATGAGCTGCAGACTGTTGACTCTCAAGGAAGTAAGATCTGGGTCTCCCAGCTGTGTTGCTGTAAATGATTCAAGGAGAGCACACATGACCTCCACGAGCAGATTTCGGCTTAGCAAAGTTCTTTCTCCTCTCCCCACAGGGTGGGTCCAGCTGAAAGGACTCTTTCTGCTTTGGCTGATAAGAAAGTGTGCTTCCTGTTTCTCTGAGGGCAAGAAACTTTAGTTCACCAGCATCTGAGAACTGTGGTGCTTCCCCCACCAATCTGAATCTCCTGCTCTGCTTTTTTTTTGAAGTCTGTCTTTGATGGCCTCCTCAGTCTCACCATGTGTGTGCATGCTAAGTCGCTCAGTTGTGTCTGACTCTTTGCGACTCCATGGACTGTAGCCCACCAGGCTCCTCTGTCTATGGGATTCTCCAGGCAAGAATACTGGAGTGGGTTGCCATGCCCTTCTCCAGGAGATCTTCCAAACCCAGGTATCAAATCCAGGTCTCCTGCATTGCAGGCAGATTCTTTACCATCTGAGCCACCAGGGAAGCTCCAGTCTCACCATAGAGAAGAGGAAGGGACCTGCCTGAATAGGGCCTTCTGTCCTTCCTCTCTGACACCAAGCTAAATATCCCTTGAAAATATCAGAACTAAGAAGCATGTTGTTTCTCCACCTAACTCTAGATTATTATCTTACTATTTTTACAGCAACACACATTTGCCACAAAGCTAGTGTATCACTACATATAATCTATTCTTCTTACAATGATCATGTCACTTTTTTCCTATGTCCAGCATTGAATTTCTTTCTCATGCGTAGAGAATCCTCCTGATGAGCGTGGGTGGGAGGCAGAGACCTCCTTTCAGAAAAGAACCTGAAAAATTATTTCTTCAGTGTTTGTTGAAGCCAAGGCACAGGTGTGTGCCAATGAGATGCTGACTGGGGGAATAAAACAATATATTCATCAGGCTAGGGTGGCAAGCCCTGAAGTCAGCATCCAACATAGGGAGTATCAGTGGTATAGCCTCTGAGTGTGTCCCTAGAAATGGCTGCATCAGTGTTTACCTGAAACCTGTTCTGCTTGGCTTGATGTTGGACAGTGGATAGTAGAGTCTTCTTAGCAAAAGCTTTCAAGCCCATGCCCATGTATGCTCAGTCGCTTAGTCGTGTCTGACTCTTTGTGACTCTATAGACTATAGCCTACAGGCTCCTCTGTCCATAGAATTTTTCTGGCAAGAATACTGAAGTCAGTGGCCATTTCCTTCTCCAGGGGATTTTCCCAACCCAGGGACTGAACCTTCATGTCTTTCATTGGCAGGCAGATTCTTCACCACTGAGTCACGTGGGAAGCCCACTTGGGGATAAGTCTATCTCTGCTTAAATAAACCAGATTAATTTCTGTTGCTTGCAACTAAAAATCCTGACGGAGTCACAGTATTAGCCCTTTCCCAGCTTTTCTTTTTCTCTCTCATCTCCCTTCCTCTCCTCTCTTCTTTTACTCCCTCACTTTCTTTGGCCTCTCTTTTTTCCTCATCCCTCCCCCTACCCCCTCCTCTTCTCCTCCTTCACTTCTTCCCTCCCCCATTTCCCTCCCTCTTACCTTCCCTCTGTTAACTGGGAAGAGCAAACTTTGACTCCAAGTTGGATCTGTTTCTTTAACTTTTGCTTCCAGTTGCTTTTGTTATTATAATCGCTAGAAGGATGCTTTCTATAGCTGTAAGCATACATAATGGCCTGCCACAAGGAACCCTGCCCCTCTGTCTGAATCTTAAACTAAAGTGCCTTTGTTCAGTCCACAGGGAGACATTCTGACCCTGCCCACCTGTGAATGGCTGCAGAAGAGAAGAAATTAACACTCCCCACCCCACCTGATGAAGGCCAAGTGAGGAGATATTTTGCAAGATTTATGGCCCTTTTACTTTACTTCCTCATCTCCTCCCCCTCTCTGTTCTATAAAAGAAACAGGCATCCAGACCCTGAAAGGATGATACTCTAGGGCACTATCCCACTATCTTCTTAGTCTGCCAGTTTTCAGAATAAAGTCACCATTCCTTGCCTCAGCACCTCATCTCCCTGATTATTGGCCTGTCCTGTAGCCAGTGAATCGAGCTCCGATTTGGTAGCATCGCCCCTTCTTTCCCCCTTCCCTCACTTCTTCTCATCTCTCATCCCCTCTCTCTTCTCTTATCTTCTCCTGTGCATCTCTTTCCCTCCTCATCCTCCTCCTCCTTCTCTCCCATCCCTTACTTCCACTGTTTTCTCCTCTGTCATTATTTTGGCTCTGATCTTCAAGTCATTATGAACAATCCTATCTTGAAACTAGCAAAACTGAAAAGAAATGCTCCATTCCCATTTTGGAGCTGCTAAAACCGAGACCCAACAGGTTTAGACAAACCGTTACAGTCAAACAGCTACAATTTAGAATGTGCATGCGTGCTAAGTCACTTCAGTCATGTCCAACTCTGTGCAACCTATGAACTGTAGCCCACCAGGCTCCTCTGACCAGGGGATTCTCCAGGCAAGAATACTGGAGTGGATTGCCCTGTTCTCCAGAGGATCTTCCCAACCTGCATCTGTTACATCTAACCTGCATTGGCAAGCAAGTTCTTTACCACTAGCTCCACCTGGGAAGCCCTCCTACTGATCAAATGCTCCTAGCACTGTGCTATCACATTGTCTAAAAAGTACACTTGGTATGTTTCCTGAAGATGAATGGGCATTTAATTCCACAGATACAAGGGAATAAAGAAAAACATTTAGTAAAAAAGAAGCTCACAAAATAATACGTATTTCTGCATCTTTTCCATTGTCTTTGAGTCAGAATACAGTAGATGGATGTGTATTTGCTTCTAGTTCATGTTTATTTGGTAACTTGCGTGGTTATGTGGTCATGTGAAAAAAGTTGGGGTGCAGACCAGGAAAATCACCTCTGTAGGTCCAGGAAATTAAGGGTATCCATTATCTCTATTAGTATTATAAACTGGGATAAACCATTTGATAGTTTGCATAAACACTTACAGTGCTCTTTCCAAAGGTTAGTTTTGTCATTCTCTGCTTTAAAATCACCTTGTGGTTTCCTGTTGCACTTGAAATAGAATCCAAACTCTAAGTGGAATGACCATGTAACTGGGACACCACTCTGGGACACTTGTGAGATGAAAGGGGTCCCAGTCCCATTAGTCACTGGAACAGGACAGCAGTCACAAACTGAAACCACATGCCAGCAAACCAAGATACATGATTACTCTACCCACAGGAACATTACTTTCTTCGGAACCTCATTGTGGTATCACTAGTCTCCTAATCTCACAGCTCAGTTTGCTTCTGGCATACTGGCTTCCTTTCTTTTTCTTCTTTTGCTCTTGGCTTTTTTAAAACTCAGCCTTTGACGGTGTAGGTCACAACAAACTGTGGAAAATTCTTAAAGAGATGAGAATACCAGAACACCTTACCTGTCTTCTAAGAAACCTGTATACAAGTCAAGAAGCCACAATTAGAACTTTACATGAAACAATTGACTGGTTCAGAATTGGGAAAGAAGTATGTCAAGCCAGTATATTATCACCCTGTTTATTTAACTTATATGCAGCATGTGTGCATGCTAAGTCACTTCAGTCATGTTGGACTCTCTGCAACCTTGTGAACTGTAGCCCACCAGGCTCCTCTGTCCATGGGATTCTCCAGGCAAGAACACTGGAGTGGGTTACCATGCCCTTCTCCAGGGGACTTTCCTGACCCAGGGATCAAACCCAGTTCTACTGCATTGTAGGCAGATTCTTTACCATCTCTGCCACTACGTGAAATGCCAGGCTAGATGAAGTACAAGCTGGAATCAAGATTGCCAGGAGAAATGTCAACAACCACAGATATGCAGATGATACCACTCTAATGGCAGGAAGTGAATAGGAACTAAACAGCCTCTTCATGAGGGTGAAAGAAGAGAGTGAAAAAACTGGCCTAAAAGTCAACATTCAAAAAATGAAGATCATGGCATTCTGTTCCATCACTTCATGGCAAATAGAAGGGGAAAACATGGAGGCAGTGACAGATTTTATTTTCTTGGGCTCCAAAATCACTGTGGACAGTGACTGCAACCATGAAATTAAAAGACGCTTGCTCCTTGAAAGGAAAGCTATGACAAACCTAGATAGCATATTAAAAAGCAAAAACATCACTTTGCCAGCCAACATCCATATAGTCAAATCTTTGATTTTTCCAATAGTCTTCTATGGATGTGATAGTTGAATTACAAAGAAGGCTGAGCACCAAAGAATTGATGCTTTCAAATTGTGGTGCTGGAGAAGACTCTTGCGAGTCCCTTGGACTGCATGGAGATCAAACCAATCAGTCTTAAAGGAAATCAACCCTGAATATTCATTGGAAGAACTGAAACTGAAGCTGAAGTTCTAATACTTTGGCCACCTGATGTGAAGAGCCAACTCACTGGAGAAGATCCTGATGCTGGGAAAGATAGGCAAAAGGAGAAGAGGGCAGCAGAGGATGAGATAGTCAGGTAGCATCACTGACTCAGTGGACATGAATTTGAGCAAACTAGTTATCTTTTATTTGAAATGATTGTGTTTATTTATTGGTATAATGTCCACAGAGGCAACAACCTGGTATCTCAAGTCCACTTCTTTATCTGCAGAGCCAAGGACAGCGACTAACACAGTAGGTACTCAAAATGACTTGTCCAATGAGTGAATACGCGGCAGTAGAGCTGAAAAGGACATTATACAGCTTTCCTGGTGGTGGTTGTCAGGGCAGGTTAAATTCCTATAGTCACTCATACACAACACAGCAAAAACACAATTCCTGTGTTATCTTTATTTGCTCTATTTACAGCAACACTGTAGAAAAGTACCTTCATTTTAATGGCCCAAAGACACCAACTTATATCAGAGAGTTGCATACACTGTAGAAGATGAGATTCAGTGAATTCATATGCCTCCTCAACAAACTTAGAACTACTCACTTTCTGCTATTCTTGTTTCATCCTTCCCAGTGCGAACCTAAATTTTTATTTCTTCAGAAAATTTTAAATCCCAGGTAACACATCATTTTATCTATAGGGTTTTCAGTATGTCGCTCTTATAGGCAATCCTTATTTGTTATCATAACTGTAGCGCTACTCCCCCGGAGAAGGAAATGGCAACCCACTCCAATGTTCTTGCCTGAGAATCCCATGGACAGAGAGACCTCGCAGGTTACAGTCCATAGGGTCACAAAGAGTTGGACAGGACTGAAGCAACTTAGTACACGCAGCACTACTATCATATCAAGTGAAAGTGAAAGTGTTAGTCTCTCAGTCTTGTCTGACTTTAAGACCCCGCAGACTGTGGCTCACCAGGCTCCTCTCTGTCAGTGGTATTTTCCAGGTAAGAATACTAGAGTGGGTTGCCATTCACTTCTCCAGGGGATCTTCTCGACCCAGGGATGAAACCTGGGCCTCCCGCATGCAGGCAGATTCTTTACCGTCTGAATGATAAAGAATAGCCATCAGGAAAGCCACTATCATATCAAACAAGATTAATTAATACTTCATTAATATCTACTGTACAGGCTATGTCCAGTTTTCTCCAGTTTCCTAAAAAATGCATTTGTATAACTGGTTTATTTAAATCAGGCAAAAAAACAGGAACAAATACAGCTTTTCACTTATAGGTCCCAATCTTCTTTTAATCTATAATACTGCTCCACACCTACTTTCTTTGCCATTTACTCATTGAAGAAACTGGGTCATTTTTCTTACAATTTATCATATTCCGGATTTGACTGACACGGTCTTCATGATGTCTTCAACATGTATCTTTATCTTCCATGTTTCTCATAAGTTCATAGTTAATGATTCATAACCTTTTTTTCTTAGTGCTGCATAGTTCCAACTATAGAAAACCATACTGTCTGGATGCCACACCTTGAGTAATGCTCAGATTGATCGCTGTGTTCACGAGCTGTCAGTTTCATCTGTCTACTACAACCCCACCTCCACACACATCATCTTTTCACAGTCATTAACGATCATTGCCTAAAGCTATTACTTCACTAGAAATTTCAAAATGAGATTTTTTTTCCCAGCTGATAGTTTCTTCTTCTATTAAGGAAAACTTGTTCATCAACTATTTGGTTGCCTTAAATGTTAGTCCTTATAGGAAAAGCAAGATAAATGTTTTGGTCTTTCTTATCAATTTTCAGAATAATGAGTCAGTATTCTAGGAAACTCCAAGAGTAGCCTTGAAGTTTCATTTTCATCTTAAATTCATTGATTTTTAAATATTTTAATCATGTTCAATTCTTAGCAATTATTGTTATCATTTGGGGTTTTTTTGTACCTGAGTTCTCCCAATGCTAACTAATGGAAGCTCCTTCAAGTTTGTTCCTTGTCAGATGGCTCAGTGGGTAAAGAATCTGTCTGCAATGCAGG
Source organism: Giraffa tippelskirchi (assembly GCF_054371585.1). NCBI lineage: Eukaryota > Metazoa > Chordata > Mammalia > Artiodactyla > Giraffidae > Giraffa > Giraffa tippelskirchi. The sequence continues at coordinate 122,572,774 of NC_137276.1, read as the reverse complement.
AGACACAGGAGGTGTGGGTTTAATCCCTGGGTCAAGAAAATCCCCTGGAAGAGGAAATGGCAACCCACTCCAGCGTCCTTGCCTGGAGAATTCCATGGATGGAGAAGCCTTGCAGGCTACAGTCTATAGGGTCGCAAAGAGTCAGACACAACTGAAGAGACAGCACAGCACAGCACAGCACCTTTTGACATCATCCAATTTTCTTGGATAGTTTCTTTGCTTTCAGGCACAACAGTATGCTCAAAATTCATCTTGTACATTTCCTGCTCCAGACCTGGAATCAGCAGTTTTCCATGGAGTCTTAGTTCCTTTTAACGGGAAATACATATTTTTAAACCACAGTCTGGGCACCGAGAATGTTCATTTCTTCCAAAGTGTCCAATGTTTCTAGGATTTTTTAGGGGAACAAGTGAGAAAATACATATTTTTAAGAAAAGTAAACATCATTCCTAAATTCACACTGATATTTTCACCAGTTCAAATAAAAGATTCCAGTATTTTTACTTGAATTCTTGGTTTTATATTTATATCTCTTTTTCTCTGAAAATATTTTGGCTCATGTGAACACTAATATAATTCATTATTTGTTCTGTTTCAATATATAATAGTTTCAAAATAACAATAACTATTTCTAGTAATAACAAACTTACTGAATACATTTAAAATTTTCTTCATGGTTTTCTTTTTTATCACTGTACAGTCAAAATACTATGGTTTAAAACCACTTGGAAGGAATCTTCCCCATGTAATTGCTGCCTACTAGGTATATAGTTTGGTCACTTGTTTCTGGTTTTGATAACCATTATTTATAGGGACTGGTTTTGATTTTACTTTTTAAAATTGTGTGAAATACAAATGTGTTTTCAAAATCAAAGCCACAAAACAAAGCATATTCAGTTTTAGAGAAGTCTAGTTTCCATCCTTACCCTGTTTTCTCCTTCCCTCATTGGTAACAGGAAATGGCAGTCCACTCCAGTATTCTTGCCTGGAGAATCCCAGGGACGGCGGAGCCTGGTTGGCTGCCGTCTATGGGGTCGCACAGAGTCAGACATGACTGACGCGACTTAGCAGCAGCATAGGTAACATACTTATCAGATTTTGCTTTAATCATATATATATTAAATCATATACATAATATATATAGATATACACATTGGTTGCACAAAATGTAGCATAATATCTACACCTTTGTACAGCTTGCTTTCTATTTTTTTAAAAATTTTAACTAACAATATATCTTGGTAATATCTCCATAAAAAATATAGACAGATAATCCTAATTTCCTCAAGTCTGGAATTGTTGTTGTTGTTTAGTTGCTCAGTCATGTCCGACTCTTTTGTGACCCCATGGACATTTCCATTGTTTACAATGGGCATTTGCATTGTTTACAGTTTTGGGTTTTTTTCTATTATATCTAGTGCCAGTCTGATTTTCAGGTTTTATCTCTCTAGTAAAGTCATGCTCTGTCATAGTCCATTCAATGACCTTCACTGGTGCCCACTATCCAAAACATCCTGAGATTTTTCACATATCATGATCTTGACCTAGAGGAATTCATAGTCCAATTGCAGAAAATGTTCTAGATGTTTTCACATGTGACTCCACCACTATATAGCTATGTGACTTCATGGTGTGTGATTTGGGGCAATTTAATTGATTTCTATCAGTCAGTTTCCTCACCTGTGAAAAATGATAGTGAGGTCTACCTGCTAGATGTGTCATAAGCATAAAATGAGGCAATATTTTTAAGTGAATTTATTTATATTTATTCTCTGGCCTTACTACACGGCATGTGGAACTTCCCTGACCAGGGATCAAACCCGTGTACCCTGCAATGAACGCATGGTGTCGTAACCGCTGGACCACTAGGGAAGTCCAGAGGCAATATTTTTAAAGCACAATGCCTACCACATAGCAAGAACTTAATAAATGTCATCTATAAATGGATACAGATTTTTGGATAAAATATATCACTAGCAACAATGAATATCATCAGTATTTTGGAAGTAGCGTGGTGGGGTAGGAAGAGCAAGGACTCTGGCACCAGTCAACCTTGGTTTCAATATTAAATCCACATTTCCTCTGACCTCCTTCGAGAAATTCACTTATTGATATTGAGTCTTCAGTACCCTCACCTGTAAAATGGAGGGGAAAAAAAAACACCACTCTTCTGGTTTTCATTTTTTCATAATCATAAGGGGTTGCACCAAAGACAACTTCAGGCACAGAATAAGCAGATAACAAGCACTCCGTTATATCTCTATTCTGTGCTGTCTACAATACAAAAACTGAAGTTCGCAGTTGGGATCCAGGAGCTCCTGGGCAAATGTCTTTCACTTATGTTAAAGCAGAGGGCACGGAGAACTTCCCTTTAGGGATCGCTCTCACCCACTTGGAGCCATTTTCTTGAAACCAAAGTATTTCTCAGTTTATCTGAGGATCCATAGCTCTCCTCAGAGATGTTCTCTTTTAGTTCCTGCCTTTTGACCTCAACTCTGCCCAGTAATCTAATGCAACATTTATACTGCTTTACTAGAAACTGTAGTCGGCTTCAGATGACAATCAAACTCTAAAGGCAAAGTGGGCTTCACTCAGCTCTGAATATATTTGACATTAAGACAACACAGGGAACAACAAAGCATGCACAGCCGCAGCACAGGGGAGGTCTCTGACGCTGCAGTCATTTTTCATTTGGGGCATATGTGTGGTCATGAGAGGCTGACTGAGTACAAAAGGACCACTTCAACCCATAGATGATGACAGTTGAATGGTTCCTTCACTATTCTTACCTTGTAAACCCTTCTCCCTCATTCAGGTGCAAATGAATAGCCTGATTCTCACCATCTGAGGTTGCTCATCACACAGTCTCAATGATGAGGTAATATAAGTGCTTGGTTCAGAACATAGTCATTGGATAGATTCTCATTTATCTTAGAGATAATACAGATAAACTCTTAAGCAAGCCCTTGAGTTAATCATGGGAGCATTGACCAATGATCAAATCCTGAGGTGTTTCCAAAACTAGAGGAAAGGTTTCAGAACCAGCTATGAACTCTTGTCACTCTATAGAAGTAGTATACTTTAATACCATATAGTGTACAAGGTACTTTGTGAAATACGTTATATAAGTAATCTTCCTTAACCCCTCTTGACAATCCTAGGAGATAAATATAATTGTATGCCAATTTTAAAGATAAAAAATAAATTCTAAGTTTGAAATCTTATAGTGCTAAGTCACTTCAGTCGTGTTTGACTCTTTGACACCCAGTGGGCTGTAGACCACCAGGCTCCTCTGTCCATGGGATTCTCCAGGCAAGAATTCTGGAGTGGTTGCTGTGCCTTTCTCCAGGTGATCTTCCCAACCCAGAGATCAAACCCATGTCTCTTATGTCTCTTGCATTGGCAGGCACGTTCTTTACCATTAGTCCCACCTGGGAAACCCTGAAATCGAATAAATCAAGTTTCAAATACTGAGTGGCCCACTTGCTTGCTATCTGCCCTCAGGAAGAACACCTAGTCCTGAGCCTCTACTTTCTCGTTGTGGTAATACCTATTTCTAGAGCGTTGTGAGCAGTGCAAAGCTTGTGTACCAGACAAAGTTATGAGTTGACACAAAAATCCAGCCCCCCACTTAGCCATGTGCCATATGACATTATCTTTCCAGATTTCCAAGAGTCGTTTCCCAGTTGCACAGAAGCATTCTATAGGCTAGTGGCAACCAGCTCTGAAACCTTGTACAGTTCATAGTTGGTTTGTTTTTTTAATAAAAATTAAGAGAGATAAATGTAGAGTGGCTTTTACATAGAAAACATGTAACGTCTTTTCTTCTTTCCCTACAATAGTTCGATGGTGGATTTTTCCTTCCATCTTCCGGAAACTGGAGATGGCTAGTGACAAACTATGCTCAAACTGGTTCTGGCTGTGCCCTCTCAGCAGAGATATTCAAATTGAGAGTTTGGTCTCCAACAGTGGAATTTAAGGCACATGTTGTTAGCAGAAGAAAATCTCAGAGATGTGGGTTGCCTCATCCTCTAACCACATCACAGAGATCATCACCTACTCTGCTTTTTTACAAGGGCAGCTCTTCCTGAGTAAAGTGATATGTTCACTTAAAGCTGAAAACTACTGTCCAGCTTTTCTCAAAACTCCAGTAATATCTATATCTATGTATATATCTATATATATAGACACATATATCTATCTATGTGTCTATATATGTATGTATTAATAGATATAAACATATAAATCTGCTTTGCCAAATACAAATTTCCAAGTCCACAAAATTTCATGTGAGCTAAACAATCTGCATTATCTCAATCCATAGTCTGATGTTACTATCCTTTTCTTTGACTACTTTTGTAGAGTCTATCAGTAGATATAGCAGACTCAAGCGTATCCTCACATATACCCTTGAATAATTATTTTATCTGAAGATTCAGAGGGGAAATAAATCTTATCCCCTGACAAAGGGCAGGCAAAAGAGAATTAATTTCTTTCCTTTTCAATTAGATGTGTTTTGGGTTGTTGATAGTTGAGCTCTGGGAACCTAGGAATTGTTTTCATGGTTGTAGAAAGTAAGAATCTCTAACATAGCAGTAACCAGCATGCAAAATGTGTTACCATCTACACAACAGCGTGGCCAGTAAAGCCACAAAATGTTGAGCTGCATTTGTGCTGAGAGACACTGAGTACTTCCAGCAATGGCAGAAGCAATTGGGAAGTGAAAGGTCCCTTGCCGTGGGTAAGGCAGGGTGAAGTTAGGAGCAGGTTTTCCTCAAGGGAGTGTGGCAAGGGGCAGTAGTGGTTGGATCAAATGCCAGGGACTCCAAACCAGAAAGCCTGACTTGACTGTCCTCTGCCATGCCTTCTGGGAATTCCTGTTTTCTGCCCAAGAACCTCTTATTTGAGGTTCTCCTGAGTCAGCCCACAAATGCTTTCTCATTCTTTCTCTATGCCCTTTGTATTTAGTTCATGTAATTGCAAAATCTCTCAGAAAAGATATCCATTCTTTAGATATTCCATTTCCTTTGCTATTCCTCCCAAAACAAAGGACAAAATCAGATAGACTATTACCATTCTCAGATAGCAGCTCATGTTACTGCGATTTCCCTTCTAGCTATGTGGGCAGCACAGGTGTGCTAGGATTTGCAAGTGATGTCTGTGATGTCTGTCCTGTAGGAGCTTATACACTTCTCACATCATATAGGAAATAGTGGTCACCTAGTCTGAGTCTAGCCACTAGGCCATGATGAGTCAAGGGAGGGGCAGAAACAAGACTTCTTCAGTCCTCCACCACTTACAGGTGTCTAATACTAAGTCAAATGGGCCTTAGAAAGCATCACTATGAACAAAGCTAGTGGAAGTGATCGAATTCCAGTAGAGCTATTTCAAATCCTGAAAATGATGCTGTGAAAGTGCTGCACTCAATATGCCAGCAAATTTGGAAAACTCAGCAGTGGCCACAGGACTGGAAAAGGTCAGTTTTCATTCCATTCCCTAAGAAAGACAATGCCAAAGAATGCTCAAATTACTGCACAATTGCACTCATCTCACACGCTAGTAAAGTAATGCTCAAAATTTTCCAAACCAGGCTTCAGCAATACGTGAACCGTGAACTTCCAGATGTTCAAGCTGGATTTAGAGAAGGCAGAGGAACCAGAGATCAAATTGCCAACATCCGCTGGATTATCGAAAAAGCAAGAGAGTTCCAGAAAAACATCTGTTTCTGCTCTGTTGACTATGCCAAAGCCTTTGACTGTGTGGATCACAACAAACTGTGGAAAATTCTGAAAGAGATGGGAATAGCAGACCACCTGACCTGCCTCTTGAGAAACCTGTATGCAGTTCAGGTAGCAACAGTTAGAACTGGACATGGAACAACAGACAGGTTACAAATAGGAAAAGGAGTACATCAAGGCTGTATATTGTCACCCTGCTTATTTAACTTCTATGCAGAGTACATCATGAGAAACATTGGGCTGGAAGAAGCACAAGCTGGAATCAAGATTACCAGGAGAAATATCAATATCCTCAGATATGCAGATGACACCACCCTTATGGCAGAAAGTGAAGAAGAATTAAAAAGCCTCTTGATGAAAGTGAAAGAGGAGAGTGAAAAAGTTGGCTTAAAGCTCAACATTCAGAAAACTAAGATCATGGCATCTGGTCCCATCACTTCATGGGAAATAGATGGGGAAACAGTGGAAACAGTGTCAGACTTTATTTTTGGGGGCTCCAAAATCACTGCTGATGGTGACTGCAGCCATGAAATTAAAAGACGCTTACTCCTTGGAAGGAAAGTTATGACCAACCTAGATAGCATATTAAAAAGCAGAGACATTACTTTGCCAACAAAGGTCCATCTAGTCAAGGCTATGGTTTTTCCAGTAGTCATGTGTGGATGTGAGAGTTGGACTGTGAAGAAAGCTGAGCACCAAAGAATTGATGCTTTTGAACTGTGTTGTTGGAGAAGACTCTTGAGAGTCCCTTGGGCTGCCAGAAGATCCAACCAGTCCATCCTAAAGGAGATCAGTCTTGGGTGTTCGTTGGAAGGACTGCTGTTGAAGCTTAAACTCCAATACTTTGGCCACCTCATGCGAAGAGTTGACTCATTGGAAAAGACCCTAATGCTGGGTAGGATTGGGGGCAGGAGGAGAAGGGAAGACAGAGGATGAGATGGCTGGCTGGCATCACTGACTCGATGGGCATGGGTTTGGGTAAACCCTGGGAGTTGGTGATGGACAAGGAGGCCTGGAGTGCTGCGATTCATGGGGTCACAAAGAGTTGGACACGACTGAGCGACTGAACTGAATACTAACAATGGGCACAATGAATATTTATTGATTAGATGAGTGAATAAATTGAATGGAATCAAGGACATGGCTTGATGAGAATAGAAAATGTTATATGTGAAAAAAAAATACACAAATAAGACTTTGAAATGGGATGAGGCACCATGGGAGATGGAAGGAGTATCAGTGAACTAGATACAGAGACTACACTGGAAAGCCATGAGGGAGACAGCTGGACAGACAGGACTCAAGCCTTTGAATAAAGGAGGTAGAACTAAATTCCATCTCTAAGAGGTTGTAGATGTTATGTCCTTAAACAAGGGAACTTCACTACAATGGAGATGGGTTATTTTCTTTAAATCATAGCATATGTACATGTGTACATATGTAAAAAACAAAAATATAACACATTTGGTGTCTACAGAATAATGAGCTTGGTCTGCCCTACTAGCGGATGTGGTCAGGGTACATAATTTTATGTACTGTTGAGAATTTTTGTTATGTCCCTGTAAGAATTTTTGAAGTCTTAAGCCACTGCTAATTATTGTAGTTGCTGTATCTTTGGTCAATAAATAGGGGCTGAATCAGGCCAAAGTACAATATTGCTACCCCTGTTACTGAGCTGATTGATTCAAAGTCCTTTTCTAAGAGTAACTGTTGAAATTATGAGATATAAAAAGAGATGACTGAAGATTTGATTTTTAACTCATAAAGCCTTAGCTCTAAAACTTTCAGTGACAGGATGTATGATTGACCCAAAATAGCTGTTTTGTGCAGAATCAGTTTACAGTAAGTTAGATTTTAACAGAATTAGTAGATTTAAGGTGCGTGCATGCTAAGTGGCTTCAGTCCTGTCCAACTCCTTTCAACCCTATGGACTATAGCCCACCAGGCTCCTCTGTCCATGGGATTCTCCAGGCAAAAATATGGGAGTGAGTTTCCATGCCCTTCTCCAGGGGATCTTCCCAATCCAGGGATCAAACCTGCATCTCTTGCAACTCCCGCACTGCAGGCAGATTCTTTACCGCTGAGCTACCAGGGAAGCCCAGATTTAAGGTATGTAAGTGCAATTGATGGATTCAGAGCCTATAACATTTCCTTCCCCATGTGTCTTTATTCTGTGTTGAGGCACCCTAGAGATGGAATAGCTCCTGACATAAGGCAGTTATTTCTCTTTGCCATACCACTTCCCCCCCCCTCCCCACCAACCCTTGCCTTGTAACTGGTTTTTTGCTTCTCAGCTGGCTTTTGCTGCCTGCCTGGTCTCCTCGGATAAGGCTTTGCCTTCAAATGGGATTCCTTGATCCAAGCCCACCAACTTTTACCCATCTTTACTTCCTACTTGAACCTAGGAAGCCAGTGCCTCTCAAACTTTAGTATGCATCAGAATTCCTAGGAGAGATTTTTAAAACATGAATTTCTGAACTCCATCCCCTCAGTGTCTGATTCAGGCATTTGGAGACCAAGCCTGTGAACGTGCATCTCTAACAAGCTCCCAGGTGACTGGAGGTCACATTTTGAGAGTTACTACAGCAGACAAATTAGTCCGACCCAGGTTTAAAACCTGGGCTCCAAAATAAGAACGGAAATTGAGTCTCTCACTTACATAGGAGTTCAGACATGAGAAAATGAAATAGTAATTTAATAATAACTAACCTTTATTGAGTATCTGTATTTACTACTATAATACTACATTAACCATGTAGGTTAGGTATCATTAATGTAGTATTTTTTTTATTTATTTATTTTAGTTGGGGGCTAATTACTTTATAATATTGCAGTGGTTTTTGCCATACATTGACATGAATCAGCCATGGGTTTACATGTGTTCCCCATCCTGAACACCCTTCCTACCTCCCTCCCCATCTCATCACTCTGGGTCATCTCATTGTCCCAGCCCTGAGCATTTGTCTCATGCATCGAACCTGGAATGGTGTTCTGTTTCACATATGATAATATACATGTTTCAATGCTATTCTCTCAGATCGTCCCACCCTCACCTTCTCCCTCAGAGTCCTTAAGACTGCTCTACTACTGCATCTGTGTCTCTTATTCTATCTCGCATATAGGGTTATCATTACCATCTTTCAAATTCCATATATATGCATTAGTATATTGTATTGGTGTTTTTCTTTCTGGCTTACTTCACTCTGTATAATGGGCTCCAGTTTCATCCATCTCAATAGAACTGATTCAAATGTATTCTTTTTAATGGCTGAGTAATAGTCCATTGTGTATATGTACCACAGCTTCCTTATCCATTCGTCTGCTGATGGACATCTAGATTGCTTCCATGCCCTGGCTATTGTAAACAGTGCTGCGCTGAACATTGGGGCACACGTGTCTCTTTCAATTCTAATTTCCTCAGTGTGTATACCCAGCAGTGGGATTGCTGGGTCATATGGCAGTTCTATTCCCAGTTTTTTAAGGGATCTCCACACTGTTCTCCAAAGTGGCTGCACTAGTTTGCATTCCCACCAACAGTGTAAGAGAGTTCCCTTTTCTCTGCACCCTCTCCAGCATTTACTGCTTGTAGACCTTTGGATAGCAGCCATTTTGACTGGTGTGAAATGGTACCTCATTGTAGTTTTGAATTGCATTTCTCTAATAATGAGTGATGTTGAGCATCTTTTCATGTGTTTGTTAGCCATCTGTATGTCTTCTTTGGAGAAATGTCTGTTTAGTTTTTTGGCCCATTTTTTGATTGGGTCTTTTATTTTTCTGGAATTGAGCTGCAGGAGTTGCTTGTATATTTTTGAGATTAACTGTTTGTCCATTGTTTCGTTTGCTATTATTTTCTCCCATTCTGAAGGCTGTCTTTTCACCTTGCTTATAGTTTCCTTTGTTGTGCAAAAGCTTTTAATTTTAATTAGGTCCCATTTGTTTATTTTTGCTTTTATTTCCAATATTCTGGGAGGTGGGTCATAGAGGATCCTGCTGTGATTTATGTCGGAGAGTGTTTTGCCTATGTTTTCCTCTAGGAGTTTTATAGTTTCTGGTCTTACGTTTAGATCTTTAATACATTTTGAGTTTATTTTCGTGTATGGTGTTAGAAAGTGTTCTAGTTTCATTCTTTTACAAGTGGTTGACAAGTTTTCCGAGCACCACTTGTTAAAGAGATTGTCTTTTCTCCGTTGTATATTCTTGCCTCCATTGTCGGCGATAAGGTGTCCATAGGTGCGTGGATTTATCTCTGGGCTAATGTAGTATTAATATTGCCATTTTAAAGATAAGAAAACTGAGGTTTAGATAAATCATACAAATTTTCTGATGTCACATAGCTAGGTTTAGATTTAGGTTTTGCTGATATCAGAAAAAAAATTCTGGTCAGAAAATTGTGACTACTGGCTATCCTTTGATAGTAAAGGGGAAAAGTCTCACATTTGCATTTTTGGAAGTGGCATCCTCCCCCCGTCCCCCAGTGAAAATGAAATAATAAAATGCCGGAAGGTTGTGAATTATCTCCGTTCACTCTTGGACAATCTGGTGTGGGGAGACTATCTCAACACAAATAAATTTATAATCTGCAGCTTTGGAAAGTCGTGTTACCCTCTGGTTCTTAATTTCTAGATCTGTTAAGAGAAAGGAATTCAAATGCTCTTAAAGTTTCTTACCTTCTTTAAATATCTGTAAACTTCAATTTAGAAGCCAAGATTATCTTGCGTTAACTTATGCTGAAAAAGAACTGCCAAGGAGTTGGAATGTTTACTGTACTCTTTCCACAAGGAATGTCTATTAGAAACCATGGATATTGGAAATTATTCTATCGGAGGGCTAATGTTGGAGCAAAGAGAAATAGACTATTTTAATGGAAAATGTTATCAGACTAAGGTGTATGCTGTTCTTCCCAGCTGTCCTGAAAAAACAGAGCTAAAAGTCATCATGCTACTTTTATTGAGCATGGAGTTCTGCTCAAGGCACTGATACTTTTTCAGTCACTATTTTTTTTCTACTGCCCTCTGCTTCACATCTTGTTTTTTCTTACATTAAAGTTACATTTTCCCCCTTGAAATTGGGAAGATATTACCCCGTCATCAGCAAGCCTACATACAGACGCAGCTAGGGGCTGGACTGCTCTAAGCAGTGAACTTCATTTAACATCAGCAGCAAAAGCTGACATTTTCCTGTACCTCGTTGCCAACTTCTGGGGTGACACCCTGTCTGGAAACCACAGACCATATGTACTGACAACAAGGAGACTTTGTATAAAGAATCAGACTTTTCCTCCCCAGCTGTCTGGGGAGAACAGAACAGGAAGTGTATCTTTCATGCATCGTGTTTATGAAGTGACCATTCATTGTAAAAACAAATTTGTAATTGGTGTAATGTGTGTGGGAGATGTCTGGTGGCCATCATGGTGCTAATCATGAGTAAAATTAGAAGGCAGCATCATGAACTTGGCCTTGATGCCTAGTATTCCCCATTAGAAGAAACCTCTCCTTAGTTATCTGATTTTTGTTTCTGCAATCTGATATTTTAATATCTAGACATTTTTATCAGGAAAGCCAATACCAAAGTTAACCATGTGAAAAAGATTTTATGGAACAAGAATACAAAAATTTGTGGGGGAAGGGGAGAATGATATGACTTTCTAACTGAAAATGGTGTCCAACTGCTCCCTTCTCAAAAGCCAATAAAGAGGCAAGGTCAGGGAAAAGGAAAGTTTGCTGTATTTTGAATGCTGGCAACGAGGGGAGGGTGGACTCCTGTCCAAAGGCTGACTTCCCCCTTCTCTCCCATTGACAACCTGTGGGCAAGAGCTTTTATAGGTGAAAGGAGGGGGCTATATGCAGGAACAGCACAGTCAGCTCTGACCATCATCTTGAAATTGATCATTCATCTGTGGCCTGACCAGAATCATCTTGATTGTTTTAAGTACAGTTAATCTTCAGTTCCAGGGTTGGTTTGTTCCCATTTCCTTGAGGCCAGTTCTTAGAACTGTGACAGCTTATATCTTGGCTACAGTCTGGTCATCATGGAGTTAACTTCTTTCACCTGATGAACTACAGTTCAGGTGGTCGCAAAGAGTTGGACTAAAAAGTAAAATGCATTTCTTGCCATAGATTATGGTTGTTTTAAAGCCATTGCATTGTGGATAGCCTATCACTCTTCACACAAGGGTATAGAAAGAGGTTTCAGCCTAATTTCATTGTATGATTCCTCTGCAGTGGTCTAGACTAAGCAGACTAAGTAGATATTCACAAAAGCGTGAAGTGATCCTAGATTACAGAGAGAAGATTTGCATGGTATTTTATAGCACAGTTTACATAAAATTTGTGCCCTAGATTCCAGAATGAGCAGTTCCATTTAAGATGGTTTCAGTGGCCATTTGGGTTCTGAAGTATAAACAACTGGCTGAAAAAAGTATCTTTGTAAACAATTTTTTTGTCAGCCAAGATTTCATGGACATAAAAAGATTAATGACAGAGCAAGTACAGGCTAAATCCAGTCATTAATAGAAATAAGTCCCACAGGATCCAGAGAATGAAATGACCAACTCATCCACAAGTGGAGGAAGACTTCCAAAGGGAAGAGTGTTTGAGCCAGCTAGACAGAAGGGGATTCAGCTTGTTTGGGGAAGGCAAGCAGATATGTGGATATTCTTTTTCATCTTATTTAATATGATAACAAAGAACGAAAAAGATTCCATAAAGATGCCAAAAAGATGCCATTCATTCTTAAGTAATTCTTAAAGACTATTTTTGAGTACAGTTGATTTACAATGTCATGTTAGTTTCAGGTGTGCAGCAGAGTGACCCAGTTTTATGTGTGGGTGTTTGTGCATGTCTGTGTGTGGGTGTGTGTGCTAAGTCGCTTCAGTCCTGTCTGAGTCTTTTGTGACCCCATAGAATTTAGCCCACCAGCCCCCTCTGGGATTTCCCAGGCAAGAATACTGGAGTGGGTTGCCATGCCCTCCTTGAAGGGATCTTCTTGACACAAGGATCAAACCCATATCTCTTATGTCTCCTGCACTGGCAGGCAAGTTCTTTACCACTAGTGCTACCTGGGAAGCCTATATATATATATATATATATATATACACACACACACACACATGTATAAGGGAAAAGATATCCTGGAATGCAAAAGTAGGAAGTCAAGAAACACCTGGAGTAAAAGGCAAATTTGGCCTTGGAGTACAGAATGAAGCAGGGCAAAGGCTAATTGAGTTTTGCCAAGAGAACGCACTGATCATAGCTGCTGCTGCTGCTGCTGCTAAGTCGCTTCAGTCGTCTCTGACTCTATGTGACCCTATAGACGGCAGCCCACCAGGCTCCCCCGTCCCTGGGATTCTCCAGGCAAGAACACTGGAGTGGGTTGCCATTTCCTTCTCCAATGCACGAAAGTGAAAAGTGAAAGTGAAGTCACTCAGTCGTGTCCGACTCTTCGCGACCCCATGGACTGCAGCCTATCAGGCTCCTCCGTCCACGGGATTTTCCAGGCAAGAGTACTGGAGTGGCGTGCCATTGCCTTCTCCGACTGATCATAGCAAACACCGTCTTTCAATGACACAAGAGAAGACTACATATGGACATCACCAGATGGTCAACACCAAAATCAGATTGATTATATTCTTTGCAACCAAAGATAGAGAAGCTCTATACAATCAACAAAAACAAGACCAGGAGCTGACTGTGGCTCAGATCATGAACTCCTTATTGCCAAATTCAGACTTAAATTGAAGAAAGTAGGGAAAACCACTAGACCATTAATGTACGACCTAAATCAAATCCCTTATGATTATACAGTGAAAGTGGGAAATAGATTTAAGGGACTAGATCTGATAGACAAAGTGCCAGATGAACTATGGATGGAGGTTCATGACATTGTACAGGAGACAGGAATCAAGACCATCCCCAAGAAAAGAAATGCAAAAAAGCAAACTAGCTTTCTGAGGAGGCCTTACAAATAGCTGTGAAAAGAAGAGAAGTGAAAGGCAAAGGAGAAAAGGAAAGATATACCCATTTGAATGTGGAGTTCCAAAGAATAGCAAGGAGAGATAAGAAAGCCTTCCTCAACGATCAGTACAAAGAAACAGAGGAAAACAATGGAATGGGAAAGACTAGAGATCTCTTCAAGAAAATTAGAGATACCAAGGGAACATTTCATGCAAAGATGGGGTCCATAAAGGACAGAAATGGTATGAACCTAACAGAAGCAGAAGATATTAAGAAGAGGTGGCAAGAATACACAAAAGAACTATACAAAAAAGATCTTCACAACGCAGATGATCACGATGGTGTGATTACCCACCTAGAGCCAGACAACCTGGAATGTGAAGTCAAGTGGGCCTTAAGAAGCATCACTACAAACAAAGCTAGTGGAGGTGATGGAATTCCAGTTGATCTATTTCAAATCCTAAAAGATGATGCTGTGAAAGTGCTGCACTCATTATGCCAGCAAACTTGGAAAACTCAGCAATGGCCACAGGACTGGAAAAGGTCAGTTTTCATTCTAATACAAAGAAAGGCAATGACAAAGAATCTCACTCACTAGTAAAGTAATGCTCAAAATTCTCCAAGCCAGGCTTCAGCAATACGTGAACTATGAACTTCCAGATGTTAAAGCTGGATTTAGAAAAGGCAGAGGAACCAGAGATCAAATTGCCAACATTCACTGGATCATCAAAAAAGCAAAAGAGTTCCAGAAAAACATCTATTTCTGCTTTATTGACCATGCCAAAGCCTTTGACTGTGTGGATCACAATAAACTGTGCAAATTCTTAAAGAGATGGGAATACTAGACCACCTGACCTGCCTCTTGAGAAATCTGTATACAGGTCAGGAAACAACAGTTAGAACTGGACATGGAACAACAGACTGGTTCCAAATAGGGAAAGGAATATGTTAAGGCTGTATATTGTCACCCTGCTTACTTAACTTATATGCAGAGTGTATCATGCGAAATGCTGGGCTGGATGAAGCACAAGCTGGAATCAAGATTGCCGGCAGAAATATCAATAACCTCAGATATGCGGATGACACCACCCTTATGGCAGAAAGTGCAGAAGAACTAAAGAGCCTCTTGATGAAAGTGAAAGAGGAGAGTGAAAAAGTTGGCTTAAAGCTCAATACTCAGAAACCTCAGATCATGGCATCCAGTCCCATCACTTCATGGGAAATAGATGGGAAAACAATGGAAACAGTGGCTGACTTTATTTTTGTGGAATATAGCCATGTAATTAAAAGATGCTTACTCCTTGGATGGAAAGTTATGACCAACCTAGACAGCATATTAAAAAGTAAAGACATTACTTTGCCAACAAAAGTCCATCTAGTCAAGGCTATGGTTTTTTCAGTAGTCATGTATGGATGTGAGAGTTGGACTATAAAGAAAGCTGAGTGTTAAAGAATTGATGCTGTTGAACAGTGGTGATGGAGAAGACTCTTGAGAGTCCCTTGAACTGCAAGGAGACCCAACCAGTCTATCCTAAAGGAGATCAATCCTGAGTGTTCATTGGAAGGACTGATGTTGAAGCTGAAACTCCAATACTTTGGCCACCTCATGAGAAGAGTTGACTCATTGGAAAAGACCCTGATGCTGGGAAAGATTGAGGGTGGAAGGAGAAGGGGACGACAGCGGATGAGATGGCTGGATGGCATCACCAACTCAGTGGACATGAGTTTGGGTAAACTCCAGGAGTTAGTGATGGACAGGGAAGGCTGGCCTGCTACAGTCCATGGGGTCACAAAGAGTTGGACACAACTGAGCAACTGAAATGAACTGAACTGAAGGGAAAAGAATCTTTTTTTATTCTTTTCCCTTATCAGTTATTACAAAATATTGAGTATACTTCCCTGTGCTATACAGTAGGTCCAAGTTGGTTAACTATTTATATATATATATGTATATATATATACATATATATACATATATATATGTAGTAGTATGTATCTATTAAACCCAACTCCTAATTTATCTGCCCCTCTTCCACTTTAGTAACCATAAGTTTGTTTCTTGTCTGTTTTTCTATTTCCACTTTGTAAATAATTCCATTTCTATCTTTCCTCTTGAAACCAGAAGAGCCACCACAGTGGGACATGTTGCGTTTTCACTTTGGATGTAAAGGGAGTCAAGTAAGTAAAAATTATTCATGTCCCTTCTTTTGAGTGTTGAATATGATATATCCTTTCACTCGGAGTTACTCTATGGTTTGCTTGCACCAGTCACCCATTGTTTCTAAGAAGAAAGTTTTTCTCACAATTTTATCATTTTATCAATTCTTAGCTAATGTAGCTAATATTTATTGAGTATTCTGTGCTATATGCTCATTGGAGTGAAGTTTACAATTTAAACTCTCACACAAAATCTATGAGATAGACACCTTTAATATCCTATTTTTTGTATAAGGAAACTGAGCCACACAGGATTATGTGATTCATAGCTATAAATTTGGGTTTGTACCCAGGCAGTCTTATTTTGGCACCATAGCTTTAAAGCATGTATCTTCAATAGTATTTTTCAGACCAGATTCTGGAAAATAGTAGTTCTATTAACAGTTATTTTTAAAGATATTAACAGTTATTTTTCAAAATCAGTTTCCAAAGTCGAAGAGGTTCACCAATGCATGAAAACATATGGTACAATTTTTCAGAATCTTTAATACAGTGATAGGCATTGCGAATCTTCAAGAAGGACTATGATATGCAGTGTTTTCCCAAACACCTATGTGTGCACACAGGTGCATAAATGTATATAACAAATATACATTGTAATGGTATATAAATTATGAATAATTATATATATATGTGGGCTTCCCTTGGGTGGCTCAGACGGTAAAGAATCTGTCTGCAATGTAGGAGATGAGGCTTCCATCCTTGGGTCAGGAAGATCCCCTGGGGAAGGGAATGGCTACCCACTCCAGTATTCTAGCCTGGAGAATTCCATGGACAGAGGAGCCTGGTAGACTACGGTCCATGGAGCAGCAAAGAGTCAGACACAACTGAGCGACTAACACTTTCACTTCACTTTCACATACACATATATGTATTTTACAGTACACTAATGAGGAAACATAGTGTTCTAATTAGTGAGGTCTTATATTAGTCCTAGTACATCTATCTCTAAATATAATGTAACTCAACAATGAATAGCAAGCTTCTAACTTTTATATAGTTAGGTATAAAACAGAGCTTTTTGATACTTCTCCAAATGTAACATAAAAATAATAGCAAAATCATAGATATTTTAGAGTACAGCCCAAAAAGAATGGGCTTCCCAGATGGCTCAGTGGTAAAGAATCTGCCTGCAAGAGCCGCAGGAGACACAAGCTCAATCCCTGGGTCAGGAAAGTCCCCTGGAGGAGGAAATGGCAACCCACTCCAGTATTCTTGCCTGGGAAATCCCATGGACAGAGGAGCCTGGTGGGCTACAGTCCATGGGGATGCAAAGAATCAGAAACGACTGAGCGACTGAGCACACACACATCAAAAAGACTGTCTGCATCCGAAGTTTGCATCCCTTTCAGAGAATCTAATAACCAAAGGTGTTAACAAACATTGACCAAATAGTTATCTACTTCAAAGCATCCGAATTCTAATAGCCCTTTACACATCTTCTAGCCAGACCTTTTACTATAAGAAGAGTTATATGGAAGTTTTTAAGACACACTTTTGATTTTTCAGAAATCTTCAGTAACAAAAATTATGTTCATTCAAATTTTTAAACTGTCTTCTGAATTGTGTCAACCTTGACATAAAAAAGTGGCTCTTAGTTGTAAAACTAATGTCCTGCTTCTTTTCCTTCAGTGTTGCTTTCAGAAAGATAATTTGGAGTCCTGTCTTTGGGATTGGGGAGGAGTTAGTCCTAGTTCCATCAGAAGTCATCTTTAAAATGGTAACAATGATGAGGTTTGAGCATAGTATCATGAAATGTAACTTTATGATAATGAGAGTTTGAGCATAGTATCATAAAATGTACTTTATGCTAATAAGAGTAATTAGTGTGTCAAATTACATAATCTACACAGCATAGCCACAATGCATGTACATAGGTATACACCCACACATACACAAAGGCATACACATACACAGTTGTAATTTTCCTTAGTATTTTTGCCCTGTGACTGATACAGGAAAATTTATCACAGTCCACTAACATTCACAGCAGACTCCTTTAACTGAGATTCCTGGCATTATCAACTTTAAAACATTAAGGAATCAGAAGACTTAGGTTCTAGTTTTCCTGTAAAAAAAAAAAAAAGTTAAGCCTTTGTTCTAGGAGCAATTCATTTACTATAACTGTGACTTTGTTTTCTTATCTATAAAATGGGGTAAATAAAACTGTGTCATGCCTAAATTGATTGATATAAGTATCTAAGTAAAATATGTGTGTGAAGTTGTCAGGGGTCTATTTTTTTATTTTCAACTTTTCTCCACGTTATGCTTATAATGTCTTTTTAAATACTGTTTTTCATAGTTTTAGGTCATATTTTCCTACTTGTCATGCCCAATTATTTTTGATTGAATGTTGGGTATTGTGATTCCTACATTGTTAAATGTTTGGATATTTTGTGTGTTTTTTAAAGAGTATTTTAACATACAATTAAGTTGCAGATGAGTTTAATCAACTTGAGACTTGCTTTTAAGATTTGTTAGGGAAGGTTTTGAGCAACTTTCCCTCCAGAGATAATTTAGCTCTTCTACTAAGTCATGATCCTTTGGGGTCTTCACTGAATGCCCCTGGGTGAGAACTAATGACTCTTTACCCTGATTAGTTGGTGCTCAGAGGACATTCTCACTTCTGTGAGCTCTAGGGATTATTATGCTTACAAATCCCAGATTGCTCTTTGCCTGACCTCAAGAGTTTTATTCTCACATGCACTGGCTACTACTCAACTGAGACTCAAAGTGGTCTCAGTGCAGATAGCTGGAGTTACTTTGGTTTGTTTTTCATAGCTCTATGCATTGTGTAACTCTTCCCTGCAACTTTCAGACACCTCAGCCTCTCTGAACTTCCATTTCTGTCTCCTCAAGTCCCTAAGAGCATTGAACTCTCCTCTTCATATGGGCAATGTTCAGAAAGTGCCTGGAGGCTGGGACCTAGGGAAAGTAAGTCTCATGACAACTTTTCCCTTCTATTAATGATCACAATCTTGGATTATCTGTTTTGGAAAGTCTGAAAATAGTTATTTTATGTATTTCACCTAGTTTTCTTTGCAAAAGTCTGAATCTGGTCCTTGTTATTCCATTATGGCCAGAAACGGGAGCTTCTATCTGAGGGTGCTTTGACATCTTAAAGTATTTTATTTTTCACATTCCCCCATCTTTCAGTTATTTCATTCCTAATTTTTCAGAACAGTATATTCACAGAGGTAAATTGGCATTGTGTGTGTGTGTGTGTGTGTGTGTGTGTGTGTGTGTGTGTGTATGAGAGAGAGAAAGCAAGTGACCTGCTGAGAAAAGAGAGAGAAGGAGAAGAGAGAGATACCCAGCATATTGTGGAAAACTGTTTTTATTTTCTTATCTGCTACTTCCAGGTTTTGCCTTTTGAGTGGTAGCTTTTTATTTTTAAGTTAATAGTTATATGTTTACTTTTTAAAGAATTATAAAAATTAACACCAGAATTATCATTTCGTACATTATATTGCGTAGAAGGTGGCTAAATAAAAAAGCGAATTTAAAGAATAATTATTATGTAAACAGTGGTAGACATTAAAAACAAATCTGGGAAGGTGATATATGGCTAACTGATTTGCAGGCCTGCCTTTCTATATAGAAGTACTAAATAAGGTAAGAAGGCAAAAGGGTACAATACTCAGATACTGTGTCTGATTCAACACTACCTTTCTTCTCTCTGGAAATCTTATCTTCCCCAAATGCGTTCGTATTACTGCCCCTTTGGTATTGGTGTGAGGGGGTCCTCCTATACTCTAATTGCTAATGGAAGACACTTATACTATCTGGAAATCAACAATACAATGTTGCAGGTAGAACCTACTTCAATCAGGAATATGCCGATGAAAGCCTAATCCTGTACATCTACACTTTTCCTTCATTTTGACAATTACATACTTTTTCTATTAAGGGGGAGTGGGAAAGAGGCCCATGAAGAACTCTTTAAACAGAGCTACCAAAATTATAGGCTTCCCCGGTTGGCTCAGCAGTAAAGAGTCTGCCTGCAATGCAGGAGCCTCAGGAGACAGGGGTTTCATCCTTGGGTTGGGAAGATCCCCTGAAAGAGGGCATGGCAACCCACTACAGTATTCTTGCCTGGAGAATTCCATGGACAGAGGAGCCTGGTGGGCTACGGTCCAGAGGGTCGCAAAGAATCAAACACGACTGAAGCGGCCTAGCATGAACACACATTAAAATTATAAAGGGAAATGAAGACATTTCTGACAAAAGAGGGTGATGGTTACATTAAAAACTCATATCTCTTTTACATTTGCTTGTGCTGTGTAGAGTTCGTGACGCAGACATCATCATTATGAATTAGTTGGATGAGCCAGTTATCAGAAAGAAAAATAACTGAGTGTGAATTCAGAACCTGTGACTACATTAGTCTAAGTCAGGTCTGTATATCTACCTCTTATTGCTTTAAGAATAAAGCGTAGGGTTGGTGATTTCAAGATTATTTCACTAAACATGATGATTTTACCCAATAACGCTGGGAAGGCAGATTTTCTGCAATATGGTTAAGAATGGTAGAGAAACCTAAAGGAGACAATTCCTTATAAATAATCAGTAGCTCTATAAATCCATGGCAGTATCGAGTTCCAGGGCTTTGAGGTCAAATCAACAAAGATCTAAGCGGCAAGAAGCTCTCTTTTAGTCTTTTTCTCTACATCTTCTTTCCACCCCTCTGAACGTACACTTTCTTCAGAGCTTGGGACTACAGAGTCACTTGACTGACCCATTTAGCACAGAGCAGTTGTGGGAAAACATCTCATCAAATTATGGCATGAGCTAAAAAAAAATGAACTCGTGCTGAATGATTGTTGAAAGTCTTGTAAGAAAAAAATGAGTATTTAACTTTCCATGTAAAGAATCCCAATCAAATATACAAATTAAAACATTAACGATAAACAAATCCATCTAAATGTGAAAAATACCATGACACATAATTAAAAGTACAAAATACAATCCTTAAGGAGTGATGTTCTGCTCTCATCTGTAAGATAAGTACCTACTGAGATAAGCACAGGCTCCTACCGTAGAGGAACCCTGGAAGAGAGCGCAGCCTAGAGGTTGGAGAGGAAGGAATAGTAGTGACTCTCTTTTTAAAAAAAGCATTGGAACCCTCTCCAGAAACAGGAAGCAGCTAGAATTAAAGTTGATATTGGCCACCAGGTGGCAGCAATGCCTCAGTAACCTTACTTGAAGGATAAGGACAGTTTGCCCTGGTTTCTCCACCTTCTCACCTCCAGATTCATAAGCATCACTTCTCCGTATCTATAACTATTGCTGGTGGACTTATGGGTTCTGTTCATAGCTTCGTTGATTTTATTCTTTCCCTCCTAAGAGGAAAACATAACCTTTACTTAACCAACTTTAATGTCTCTTAGGCTCTTCACATTTCCTGTAATTTTTAAGGCTTTTTGTCAAATTTTCTTTTTATTTTCTTTTCTGCTTTTCATTCCATTTTCAACTTCTTTCTTTCCTCTTACATCCTCTCTTCCATCTGCAAACATGCCCCCAAATATTCCTAGAATTCTGCGCAGCCAGACATGAAGACCAACGATAGATGTTTCTTTTGGCTTTTCCACTTCACCTCATCTTTCTTCCTGCACCATTGGGAGACTTTCTTCAGAAGAGCAAGATGAACTCTGTACTTTAAGTCCCCTGTTCCTGGCTCAGCTAAATCATGCCTTCTGCCTCACAGAAGCAGAAAAAGAAAGCAAAGCTATTGAACATGAATAAATCTCTTGTGATTTTGTCTTTTCTTAACAGACATTTCCGCAAATTTGCCTTTAGGGATGTTGAGCTTTGAAGAATTTCTTCATCCTATTCTCTCGTTTTGTTTCTTCAGCTGAGGCTAAATGAAGTCCTCACAGAAGGATACTTCTTTTAATGAGATGTTACTGCCAACATCCACTTCAAATATAAACTGCCTCAGTGAAAGCAACTGTGCTTCTATAGACAAGCATCAGGCCAAAAAAAAGCTGGAGGTTCAATTGGAAATGACCCTGACCAAGCATCTGAAACTTATTGAGACGTAGGATCCTTGTATACATTCTCCAGAGCTTATGAGTTAAGAGTGGGTTTTGGAAGGGCTTTACCAAAATTGGAATCTGACCCTGGGGTTGGGGTGGGAGGAGATATAACTGTCAGTTATGTGTCTGCACAAGACATAGGGGATGGATTATGGAGAAGAGTGTTATATGCAATGGCAGTCACTGCTGGGGAATCCCTTAGAAAATTTCAGTTTCATGAGTAGAGACTATATCACTAGTTAGGGAATCTGCAGGGGTTACCTGTGTTTCCCGAGGTTGTATACCTACTATGAGAGGAGAATTCAGATTTTGGAAGCACAAATTTCCCCATCTGTACAACAGAGTTATTAAATGCTCATCTTAGGTAGCACTTGGTGAGGAAGAAGGAACACGAATTCCATTCTGCATAATAAGTGATACTAAGTAGGGGGTTGATACGTGTAACTTCCCTATGTAATAAATAACAAGCATTTATTAGCATGGGCTTGTAGGAAGACAGATCCATGTTAAAATTCTGCTTACTTCTCTTACCAACTCTGTGTTTTTGGTTTTTAAGTTTAGCTTTATTCTCTATTAAATGGAAATATAATAGCTTCTACCTTCTAGGATATATGGGTTATATCTGCTTCATGAGTGCTCAGTGAATTGTATCTATTAATATTATGACAAGTGTTTTGAAGTATAATTGATGAAACATATCCTAACAACTGGAAGGAGAGAATTAAACTGTTAAAACTGAATATTAAGCTGAACATACAGAGGATTGATTATTAAATGCTATAGGGCATATTTCATGCTCAGTCACTCAGCTATGTCTGACTCTTTTCAACCCCGTGGACTGCAGCCTGCCAGGCTCCTCTGTCCATGGAATTCTCCAAGCAAAAATATCGGAGCAGGTTGCCATTGCCTCCTCCAGGGTATCTTCCCGACCCAGGGATTGAACCCACATCTCTTGCGTCTCCTGCACTGGCAGGTAGATTCTTTACTGCTGAGCCATCTCATATTATTTTCCTCTCTAGAAACAAATTTCTCTGTAGAAAAATTTTCTCTTGTTTTGGCAAAAGCAAAGTTACCCAAGATGGTTAGGTGATAAAAGTTTCTAGATTTAATTAATTTAACACATTAATTATTTAATGTGTAGCCTATAAATCGTTTTACTCTGTTATTATTTTAAAATATGCTTAATTCCACTCAAGCGCTTTATCTTTAAAAAATCGTAACTCAGAACATTTAAAAGTAAGAACATTTTTTTTTAACTAGGAAAAACAAGTCAGGGTTTAGGTTTGATTTTTTATGTTTTAGCATTTAATAGATATACATTTTAAGTTTATCCCTGAAAAATGACTGAATTTGGCAGTAATTAATATTCAATTAGTATAGCAGCACCCAAGTAGGATCACCAAACATCCAGTCTGTCAAGTTATAATGAAACACTTTGGTTGTGAAGATACATAATTTCCTTATAGAAATGACAAGCAATAAAAATTGATTTGGAGACATAAGTGGCCAGGACATTATCAACACATCCACATATTAAAAATTCAAAGGATGTAATTTTCTCATTTAGAAAGAAAACATTAAAATAGCATTGAACTCTAAACATTAATAATGCATTTGTGCACATCTGCAAACTCAATTTATCTTTCGTGTTTTGTTCATGCTCAGAATTCAATTACAATTCACTTCATTCTTATCATCCCTTCTAGAGAAATCAGAAATTAAATTTTGCCCTTACCTGCCCTCATGGTCATGAATCACTAAGGAAATAAAAATTCATTTCAACCATGATATCTCAAAATACAATCCTGTGAATCAAATTGGGGAGGTCTTATGAACAGATATATGGAGTTTAAACTATAGGAATTAAAATATATGTCTGTGACACCAGGTTAACTCTGAGGAAGAAAAAAAATATAAATTATCTGTTACTTCTTTGCTCAGCTCCCGACAGCTTATACATTTAAGATAATGTATGCAAAGTTATGGAACAAAGAACATGCTTGAACATGGAATACACATTGCATTTTATAAGGAAACTAATTTATTGTGTGCGCATAATACATACCGTGGCTCTGAAGGTAAATTCTAAAAGTGCAAATCTATTCTAGTACTGCAAATGACCTTTTTCTTTCTCTTTCCCTCTCTGTGTCTATAAGGAAAGTTGAAAACCCTGAGTTCAGCACAATGAAAATAGAACAGCAAGTCAGAACATAGCTATCTTGTTCATAAAAACATACCAGATATGGATCATAAGTTGCTTATAATGGTAGGCATATTTTTGGCTTCACAAAAATAATAATAAAGGAAACACAATTTTCAAAGCTGTTGAAGTGAATAGCAATGTGCCATCACCACGTTCTATCTTTCAAAGTCTTATTCTTGGCCAGCAGGTCATTCCCTTTTCCTAAACAAAAATATGAGGTCCCAAGTATCAGATTAGATTGCTATGGATCTATCCTGTTAAGCATTTTCTATATTGAAAGTTAAAAGCCATTATATGAAAACTATATTAAAAATGAGCACACAAAAATAATTTTCTATTAAATAAATCGGGGTTTCTAGCCTAATCAAAACATGTCAGTGGTTCTGTTTCCGTTTAAGGAGATGGTATGTGTTTAACTTCATGATTATAATGCCTAAAGCTTTTCAGAGAGGAAACAGAAAGTAAATTGAAGAAAACACAGAAGTAAATAAAAATTGCTGGGTAAACTTGAAAACTAACGTAGTGATGAGAGCATAACTTCAGATGCATGACTTCTTGGGCTAACCCAAACCTGGGTTGTGTCTTCAGCCTTCTGAAGTGCTCTCCTAAAGTTTCCATTCACTGATCTCAATATGCTTCCCTATTTCTTACTTATTAAAGCAATAAAGCCATTCTATTGTTCACTTTGGTTGTTTGAAGTAAAAAAGAAAATAGGTCTTGCTGATTTCATTTAACAATTCATTAAACCAGTCTTTTGAGACCCTACTCTGTGCTAGGGACATAGTTCTGGGGAAAACGTCATAACGCCTGTGTCCCCACTGTTTCAGTTCTCATAGGGGCAGGGACACAATAAGCAAAGAAGGCATCGTATGCAAGGTGGCGGGTTAAGGGGTACAAAGGAAAATAATACAAGGGAGCTTGAGAAAGTGATGAGAGGAGAGAAGAACCTATTTTAACTGTCTATTCTAGGGACTTCCCTGGTGATCCAATGGCTAAGACTCCACATTCCCTACACAGGGAACTAGTATGAACTAGATCCCACATGCTGCAACTAAAGATTCCGCATGTCACAATTAAAAAGATAAATAAATAAACCGTCTATTCTGAAAGACCTCTCTAATAAGATGACATAAACAGAAGACTGAGGGCCTGTAAGCCAACTGAGAGGCTGTATCTGAGGAAAAGAATTCCAGGCACAGGACAGAACAAATGCAAAGCCATCGAGACAGGAGAACGATTGGGGTGCTTGAGTGGGGTGAGAGCCGGTAAGGGCTGGGAGACTGTAGAACAGGAGGCCTGAGAAGATGCAAAACAAGCAGGACTTGATTTTGTTTTCTATTAATAACTAGATGGGCTTCATGTTCTAATTTACATTTTTAAAGGGAGAATGATTAGGTTTTGGACTTTTTCTTTCCCTACAGGCAGCAATCGAGGAGATACAGAATCAGCCTTGTTCTGATTTTCATACCCACGCTCTCCGTCTTTCCCTGGGCAGGTGTGGAGGGAAGCTCCCCGGGGGCAGTATGTAGGTCCTGCCTCCTCATCGTTACCTGGCTGTCGAGGAGGTAGACTGTGCCATTTTATTTGCCTTCAAAAATATTTTCTGACATTTCCCAGTGGTTTTATGACTGGTGCCTTTCTTTGCATCCCAGGACCCAAACCTAACCAAATACAACCGTTCAGTGATACAGCTGACATTTTAGTTACACATACATTTTCATCATGATAAATAGGATCATCTGAGCTCTTTTTGGATGGATTTTAAGGAGGCAATCAACAAAAAGCATAAATAAAATCTTTGTTATAACAAAATAAACCAAAATACTATTACCAGTAATTCTTTATTTTGTTGGCCCATTCCTTGAAAGAATCTTTTGTTTCACCAATGGCCAAAGTCAGTGAGGCACTGTTGAAATTATAACACAAACAATGACTTAGAGAAAGATTTTTTTTTAATTGTAGAAGGATCCCTAAACATGGAGTGAGAAGAATTTCACATCTATTTCTCTCCCTCAAAACAGTGAAATGAGTGTTTCTCCCAAGATGGCAGTCTAAAAGATGTATGTCCATTGAGTATTATCCTAAAAGCACTTGTGCATGTATTAAATTGACTAAACTGTTAAAAGAGAAAACCATCTCTCAATGTTCCACAGAGAAAATACACGTGTAATGAAACTTATGAATCACACCTTTCTTCAACTTTTTCCAATGATAAACTTTTATAGTGAATTTAGAACTAAAATGTAGCCACAATGACTATGTTTGGTTAACTTTTAGTGTAAATGTAGTGGCTGTTACAAGCATTATTTTTTGAACTTAAAATATGGGATGGTAAAATGGAAATGTGAAAGACACTTGTTGGGGAGATTAGGATGAATCCTTCCTGTGATCCTGAATAAATTCTAGTTCCCTCTGAACCTACATTTCTTCTTATTCTTCCAAAATACATGAACAATAATAAGTGTGTGTGTGTGTGTGTGTGTGTGTGTGTGTGTAGTATTTTTATGAGATTTTAGGGAGTTATTTCTTACCAATTAATCATTAATTAATATAGGCAGTCAAAAAATATTTGTCCCTTCAGCTGCGACCCTTAGATACTGGTTGTAATTCTTACTTAAAGTACAGAAAAAAGCACAAATCCCCTTTTAATAGAAAAGCAACCCATTAGCTCTTTCTTTCTGTCTTTATTTTCCTGTGTATCTCCTTTATGGTCACAGGGAACCCTTCAATTCCGATACTTATGGTCACCAAATGTGAGAAGGCTTGTCCACACAAAAGCAATTCTCTGTGTCACCATCTGGGTGTCCTACAACTTAACTCAATTCTGACACTATCTGCCTGCGTCAAGAAAGAAATCAAAGACAAATATTAGAACAAGAGATACGCTAGTGTTCATATCTCACAAGAAATTACAACAGTGTTAGGAGTTCTGTGCCAGGAATCAGGGGTAAAGACCTGTATAATAAAATAAAAACAATTATTCAGACTTAAAATATTCCTATTAGTTAAAATATTCATATATAGTTAAAGTATTCATATGGAAGAAAGGGTAAAATGGGTTCTTTTGTATTTTCTTAATAGGGCCAGAGATAGGGGAGGATACCTTCCATCTACAGCTGGGAGTCAAAATACCAGAAAAAGCCTGGTGAATGGTATCAAGCCTATCTATTGCTGCAATTTTGATCCACAGAATTTTGTGTGGCTGCTAAACTTCTCTGTAACAACTCTAACAGATGCTATTTATATGTTTGTGTTATACAGTAGCTTTGCATTTTTTTATTTCAATTTCCCCGATGATTGATGATGTCAAGCATCTTTTCTTAAGCTTATTATTAGCTATTCATATATCTTCTTTGGAGCAATGTGTATTCAAATCCTTTGCTTATTTTTCAATCAAGTCTTTTTTGTTGTGGTTGAGCTGTAGGAATCTTCTAGAACTCTGCCTAATTTTTTAAAATTTCCTTATACTTAAATTTTAAGAGTTCTTTCTATATTCTGGATATAAGATCTTTATCAGATATATAATTTACAAATATTTTCTTCTACTTTGTGACCTGTCTTTTCATTTTCTTAATGATTTTAGCTTGTGCATCTATGATTTATTTTGAATTAATTTTTATATGTGAAGTAGAGTGATGGCTTAGTCCATTTTTAAACAACATGAATATCCAACTGCCCCAGTACCTCAGATGAAATGACTACCTTGTCACTCTTATATTTTCTTGATACGTTTGTCAAAAAACATTTAATCATGAATGTACAGGATTATTGCTGAACTCTCAAGTCTGCTCCACTGATCTATATGCCTACCTTTACACAAACATCACACTGTCTTCTATACTGTAGCTTTATAATATGCTTTGAAATTAGATAGTGGAAGTCACTCAACTTTATTCTTCCTTTTTCTAAGTTGTTTTGGTTATTCTAAGTTCTTACCATTTCCACATACATTTTAGGAGCAAATCACCAATTTCTACACAAAAGCTTGCTGAGATTTTGGTAAAGATCGTGATAAGTCTACAGATCTTTGAAGAGAATTTCCATCATATTAATATTGAGTCTTCTAATCCATGGTCATGGAATGTCTCCCTGTTTTTCTTTAGTTTCTCTCAGAAATTTTTTATTGGTAGATGCGTGTATGCATGCTCAGTCACTCAGTCATGTCCACCTCTTTCACTCTCTTTCATGGGCTGTAATCCACCAGGTTGCTCTGTCCATGGAATTTTCCAGGCAAGAATACTGGAGTGGGTTGCCATTTCCTCTTCCAGGGGATCTTTCTGACCCAGGGATCAAACTTGCATCTCCTGTGTCTCCTGCACTGGCAGATTCTTTACCACTGAGTCACCTGGGAAGCCCTATTTGTAGGCACCCTTTTTCAAAATAAAGTATTTGCTTTCTGTTTCCAGTTCATTGAACATTTTCATCACAAATGAGTGCTAGATTTTGTCGAATGCTTTTACCTTTTGAGATAATCATGTGGGTTTTGTTCTTCATTGTATTAATAAGATGTTATTACGTTAAATGACTTTCAGATGTTAAGTCAACTTTGCATTTTCAAGGATAAATACCACTTAATCAAGATATGTAATTTTTTACGTGTTTTATATGTTGCTGAAATGAACTGGCTAGAAATTTGTTGAGATTTTACATCTATGTTCATGAAGGATATCTTTCTTTTTTGTGATATCATTGGTATCAGTAAATTGTGATATTGCGATTTATAATAAAAAAATATATATTTGGTCTTTGTCTCCATTTCTGGCACCAAGCTCCTGAAGCCCTTAGAATTTCGTAAGTGGTAAGAATAATATATTGTCTTGATATTCATAGCAAGTCACTTTCAGCCACACCTAAGTTTATATTAACAAGGTGATTTTTGGAAAGCACAGTAAGGAAGAGGATTAGTTGCCAAGAAAACAAACCGTGTGATTACAGAGTTAACAATTTCAGTCCCACCCCCAGCCTCCAGGAAGGGGAGAGTGAGTGAAGATGCAATAGCTTGTGATGTAATCAACCATGCCTCTGTAACAAAGCCTCCATAAAAACCTGAAAGGACAGGGTTCAGAGAGCTTCTGGGCTGGTGAACAAGAGTCCTGGGAAAGTGATCCATCGAACTCCTCACCCTTTCTCCATATTCTATGCATCTAGTTCATCTGGTTCTTCCTGTGTCATATCCTTTTATTAACAAACTGATATCCAGTCAGTAAAATGTTTCTCTGAGTTCTGTGAGTTGGTCTAGCAAACTAATAAAACCCAAAGAGGAAGAAGTCATTGGAATCTCCAATCTATACCTTCCCCTGGTGGCACAGTTGGTAAAGAATGTGCTTGCCGTTGCAAATGTCAGAGACACAGTTTGATTCCTGGGTTGGGAAGATCCCCTAGAGTAGGAAATGGCAACCCACTCCAGTATTCTTGCCTGGGAAATCCCATGCATAGAGGGCTATAGTCCGTGGGGTCGCAGAAGAATCAGACAGAACTGAGCATGCATGTTGAGTTGAGTCTATAGCTTGTTGGTCAGAAGCACTCAGGTTTGCAACTAGCTTCTGGAGTGGAAGCAGGCGCAGTCTTTTGAGGCTGAGTCTTTAACATGAGGAATGTCTCCTCATAGTGTTAGAATGAAATTGAATCATAGGACATCAATCTGGTTTTGAAGAACACCACCCTCACTCCCTATTAGAATTGGGTGTGGGATTAGAGTGATACTGACTTCATAGAATAATCTGGAATATGTTTCCTTCTCAATTTTCTGAAAGAGTTTGGTATTATCTCTACTTTAACTGTTTCATAGGATTCACCAATGAATCTTTCTGGGACTGACCTTTTCATTGAATTACTCTATTGTTTTCTTATTTTCTCTTTTGTTGATTTCTAGTCTAATCTTTATTACTTCCTTCTGCTTGGCTTGGGTTTAGTTTACTGCTCTTTTTCTAACTTCTTTTTTAAGTGATATATATTTGGTTTACGATATTAAGACAATTTCAGAAGTATTGTATAGTAAGTTGACATTTGCATACATTATGAAGTGATTGTCATGATAAGTCTAGTAAGCATCTGTCCCCATACAAAGTAAATACTATATTATTGACCATTTTCTTTATGCTGTGTATTATATCCCTTGGTTTACTTATTTTATAACTGGAGATTGGAACCTCCTAATTCATTTCATTTATTTCTTCCCCACTTCACCCCTTTCTCCTCTGGCAACCACCTGTTTGTCCTCTGTGTCTATGAGTCTATTTTTGTTTTGTTTGTTTTTGTTTTTTAGACTTCACACGTAAGTGAAATCATATGGTGTTTATCTTTCTCTGTCTGATTTCTTTCATTTAGCGTAATATCCTCTATGTTGTTGCAAATAGCAAGACTTCATTTTCTTTATGAATGAGATGTATGCCATTATTTATATATGCTACATCTTCTTTATTCATTCATCTATTGATGGACCTTAGATTGCCTCCATATCCTGGCTACTGTAAATAATGTTGCAATGAACATTGGAGTGCATATGCTTTTTTCAAATCAGTGTTTTTGTTTTCTTCAGATAAATATTCATAAGTGAAATTTCTGGATTATATGAAAGTTCTATTTTAATTTTTTGAGAAGCCTCCATAATGTTTTCCATAGTGGCTGCATCAATTTACAGTCCCATCAACAGTGTGCAAGGTAGCCAGCAGAGCACAGGTAGCTCACCAAAGCTTGTTTCAGTAGACTCACACAACACTGGAGTTCAGTGAACATTTAATTTCTGTTAGAATCAACCAATCAACTGACTGTCAGTTCTGGTATATATGTTTATATGCGCTTTATTCATATTTTTCTTTTTTCTCTGATTTCCTTAGTATTTTAGTTGGACATAGGAAAAGTAGTGTCATGATATGCTAATAAGATGCTGTTTAAATCCCAAAGTAAAATCTAATTTTTAGATTTTGAGGGGCATGGATTTCAAAAGTTCAGAAAATATATAGATATTATAGCATAACCTGAGACTGAAAAAAGTGGCAATTTATGAAAGTTGACATCCATATGAAAATTAAATTTTACTTACATAGACTCAAATTCTCCCCAATCCAGAGGAAAACAACCCATAATGAATGTGAAATTACTACAAAAGCAGTTATATAATGAGATCAGCCACTAAATAAATGTAACAATAGTACATATCATTTTACTTCTGATCATGATTTTCTTTGATGTTTGATATAAACCATTCTGAAAATTCATCTGGAAGGAAAACATGTAAAAATATACAGAAAACTCAGTAAAAAAAAAAAAAAAAAGAGAGAAGTTGCTCTACCAGCTGTATTTTAAAAGTATGATCATGAAAATGTGTGCTATAGGTGGTGGAGTAGTTAAGTGTGGTAGTCCAGTTGTTGAGCCACCAAGCTTCCACTGCAGGGGCATAGATTCCATTCCTGGGTCAGGGAACTAAGATCCTACATTCTGTGCCATATGGGCAAAAACGTGTGGCATAGTGTTGGAACAGATAGATGAACAGAACAAATAAAAGTTCAGAACAAATAAAAAGAACAGAACAAATAAAAGTGAACTTTTCTCTGCATTGTAATAAACATCTTCATCATTATCACTTACATTAGTTGAATGTTTACTATGGACCAGTCGCTACTCTAAGTTCTTTCCTGCATTAACATATTTAATTCTCATGATGATCTTGAATCATAGCCCTTCCAATTTTCAGTTAGACTATTTAACTCCATGGCATACTGCCAGTGTGAGTCTAATAAAAGACATGAAGGAAAGGCTGGCATTAAAGTATTGAATCAAACAAATTAAATAAACAAAAAGAACTGGGCTGGGTAAGCAGTGGAGAAACAGACATGGAGAATAGACTTATGGACATGGACATGGGGAGAAGGGAGGAGAGGGTGAGATGTATGGAAAGAGTAATATGGAAACTTACATTACCATATGTAAAATAAATAGCCAATGGGAATTTGCTGTATAGCTCAGGAAAGTCAAACAGGGGCTCTGCATCAGCCTAGAGGGGTGGGATGGGGAGGGAGATGGGAGGCAGGTTCAAAAGGGAGGGGATATATGTATACCTATGGCTGATTCATGTTGAGGTTTGACAGAAAACAGCAAAATTCTGTAAAGCAATTATCCTTTAATAAAAAAATTAAAAATAAAATTTTAAAAAAAGAATGGAGAACTTTATGAGAGCTGGGGAGTAGGGCAGTTACATGCCCCCTTCACATCAGTCCTACTCGACTAGCACAGGATTTCTGGTCATTTGCACAGGAAAATGGGCCAATATGGGTTCTTTCTCAAAGTGAGTTTACTGCTGACCACCCAGTGCTACTGTTAGGATGCTCAGAGATGGGCAATGTCACACATAAGTAAAAGGTCTTGATATATGGGATAGGCATGTCTAGATGATGCAGGGATCCTGGATGGGGAAGGCATCTCAGTCTAGTGGCAAAACCAGCAAAGTATTAAGTAATTCAAGAAACAACACCTGGGACCAATCTTCATAGGCCTATTCCAGGGGTGGGTGTCTTCAAAATGTCTTAATTTGTGGAGAGAAGACCAGCGAGAATTATGGTTTGGGAGTCACAGATTATGGAATACAATCATCTTTCTCTTGTTCTTACATCTAGTGGTGTGTTTCCTCTATCCTGTCTTTTGAGTGCTCATAAACTGAAGGCCATTCATTGGTCATTATATAATAACATCCACTGAGACTCAACTCCCTGTTGGAGTTCATGTACCAGATGGCTAGTGCAAGGAAAGACTGAGAGATAGGACTGAAGCATTGAATAGTTTGTGAGTAGGAAGTCTGGCTTCCTAAGACTGAGTTTTTAGGTTTCTTTTTTTACCCAAAGAGTAGTTCAGGGAAATGCCAAAAAGTGAATCTCCAGCTCAGATCTCTCTTCTTCCGGTGCTAATCCACAACTCAAAGTTGCGCTTCTTCTTGAGTCATGATTGCCTGTGACGGGTTACTCATTAATTAGGGCTTTGGTTTAATGGCCAATCCCCTACTTCAGCCTTGAGAGCCAGCATCCTTCCTAGGAAGTGGCCACCTGTTTCTGCTTGCTTACATCAAGGCGTTACATCTCCCCTCATCTATTCCAGCCCCCAGCCCAATGTTCCTGATCAGGACTTGGCTTTCTGAGAGAAGACTGGAGCTGACATCGATGAAGAGCAGGTGCTGGTCAGAACTTGTCAGGTTCCTCTCCCTGGTTCCCCAAGCTGACTAGTTTCTACACCACTGCCTATGAAATTGACACCTTTTCTAAACTCTTAATGGCTGTTGTCGTGGTTCAGTTGCCCAGTCATGTCATACTCTTTGCAACCTGATGGACTGCAACACGCCAGGCCTCCCTGTCCTTCACCATCTCCCAGTGTTTGTCCAAGTCCATATCCATTGTATCAGTGAGGCCATCCAGCCGTCTCATCCTCTGATGCCCTCTTCTCCTTCTGGCCTCAATCTTTCCCAGCATCAGGGACTTTTCCAAGGAGTCGGCTGTTTCCCTCTCAAAAGCACGGCAGTGCCACACAAAGACCTGTATATAAACAATCACAGCAGCATTATTCATAAAAGCCCCAGATCAGAAGCAATCCAAATATCCATCAACTAGGCGAAAGTGGTTTTTATTTTTTAATTGTGGTATATCCAGTCAGTAGAAAATTACTCAGTAATAAAAAGGCGAAACTACCAAGACATTAATGAATATTCAAAATGAATCACCTTCAAAAGCAGCACACTGAGTGAAAGATGTCAGATACAAAGGACTGAAATGGAGCAGGATGCTGTGGTCCTTGCCTACATCCTCCATGTCCTCAACCTGCCTTTTGTCTGTGGAAAGCTTTAGTCAAAGAATAAGTTTAATCAGAAAAAAATGAGAACATGTGAAAACAAAGGAAAACAGTCAAAGGAGATCAAATAATAATAATGTACTCATTAAGCATAGTCAAGGACCTTTAGTTCTTTCTCAAGGGCTATGGACAATATTCTGAACCATATCCTGTGAGCTCTCTTACAGATACTGAAACCCCCATCTAGGTGGAAGAAGTTAGCTACATGATGACCAGACTGTACCCATGACAGAAACTGCCACAATTCTGAAAACTGGCCTCAAAGAAATGGAACAAACAGACCCTGGAACTGAAGACTAACTGTACCTAAAACAACCAAGATGACACTGGTCAGACCACTGATGAGATGGTCTGTTAGAGATGCCTGTGCAGTTTCTGACTATAGTCCCCCTACCCCACTGTCTAAAAAAGCTCTTGCCCCACTGGTTGCCAGTGGGGTGGAGTCAGCCTTTTGACAGACATCCATCCTCCTCTCCCTCAGTTTTTGGGCATCTGAAATAAAGCAAACTTACCACCAACCTGGCCTGTTTATTGGCTTGTGGGTGGTGAGCAGCCGAATCCCATACCTATCAGTAATAAGACTACATCTTCAATAATTCTATTTATTTAAAAGTCCAGACAAGGAAAGTGTAGTAGAGACAGAAAGCAGATCAGTGCTTGTCCAGGACTAGGGTTGCTGCTGCTGCTGCTAAGTCGCTTCAGTCGTGTCCGACTCCGTGCGACCCCATAGATGGCAGCCCACCAGGCAAGAACACTGGAGTGGGTTACCATTTCCTTCTCCAATGCATGACAGTGAAAAGTGAAAGTGAAGTGGCTCAGTCGTGTCTGACTCGTCATGACCCCATGGACTGCAGCCTGCCAGGCTCCTCTGTCCATGGGATTTTCCAGGCAAGAATACTGGATTGGGGTGCCATGGACTAGGGTTAGGAGGGAGGAATTATTGTGAAAAGACACAAGGGAACTTTCTACAGTGACGGAAATGTTCTAAAAGTGACTTGTGGGGATGGTTACACAACTCTACAAATTTACCAGAATCATTGAATTGCATAATTGTAGTAAGTAAATTTTATGTTATGTAAATCTTACCTCAATAACGCTGCTAAAAAAATAATAAATTAAAAAAAAAAACCAAACATGGCAGTTATCTCTGTGAATTCTATATGGAACAGGTTCCCCTTCCCCAAAACAGATTTCAGAACATAATCCCCAGGTCACCTGATGGTCTGACAATTAAGAGAATATAGGAATGTCTATGCTGGAAGTGACTGTGTGCACACCCAGGAATTGTTAGCAATACCTGCCAAGACCTTGGGAACAGTAAATAGAAATCTCAGTCTACAAAAACTTGTGTTCAAGAATTACCACATCCCTTTTCTTCATAACCTGAATCGATTTCTATTTTTCTATCTTCAATTTCCTAGCTTGTGAAGCAATCATCCTCATTGCTTACTGAAATTCCCACTTCTTGCTCATAGGCCATGGAGCCAAAACACTGATGCTGGCAGTGTCTTTTTGTCCTTGCTCATCCATTTGCATGCAATCATGGCCCTATCTGCATGACCCCTTCTGACCAATATTCCTTTGTTGTTTTAGTCCCACTCTCTGGCACTGAATTCCCTGGTGGCTCAGTGGTAAAGAATCCGCTTGCCACTGCAGGAGACCTGGGTTTGATCCCTGGGTCAGGAAGATCCCCTGGAGAAGGAAATGGCAACCCATTCCAGAATTCTTGCCTAGAAAATCCCATGGACAAAGAAGTCTGGCAAGCTACAGTCCTGCTGCTGCTGCTGCTAAGTCGCTTCAGTCGTGTCTGACTCTATGCGACCCCATAGACTGCAGCCCACCAGGGTCCTCCATCCCTGGGATTCTCCAGGCAAGAATACTGGAGTGGGTTGCCATTTCCTTCTCCAGTGCACGAAAGTGAAAAGTGAAAGTGAAGTCGCTCAGTCGTGTCCGACTCTTCGAGACCCCATGGACTGCAGCCTACCAGGCTCCTCCGTCCACGGGATTTTCCAGGCGAGAGTACTGGAGTGGGGTGCCATTGCCTTCTCCGAAGCGGCAGTCCATGGGGTCACAAAAGAGATAGGCATGATTTAGTGACTAAACAACTAAACAACAGGCACAGGAATCCTTGCTGAGATGGCCCACGGGGCCTGTATAGGTGACAGGTTGCGAGGCAGTGGCATGGAAACTGCATCTGGTCTGCAGCTGTGCTTTGTTTGGCCTACACTTTGTTTTAAAAACATTGTAGCCAACTTTTAAAAGTCAGAAGGGTTCACACAAAAAAATTACAATTTCTGGCTTCTCTGGAACATCAGGAAAGCTAGAAATTATGGGCACTTCTCCATGTGGCCACGATCACAGGAGTTGAGAAGCGACTGCCCATCTGATGTTTGACATAGACACATCCAACCTCACTTATCCCCCAACACTGAGGCAGGGTGTCAGTTGATGTTTTCACAATATTTGCAAGATTTTTTGTTGTTGTTTTTTCTTACATTAGGCCCTTTGAAACCACTTGTCTGACCTGCCTTTGCCATAGCAGGTGTTTGAGATTCCTGGTATGGCTGCCCCACAGGCCATCCCCTTTCCCTCTCCCCAGCAGCCTAGACACACTTTCTTCTGCTTCTCTCTCCCTTGCCAGTGGTATTCCCTTGCTAGTCTCTGAAAGAATCTTCTTTATCCATTTTTTAAAAGTCATTTTCCTTTGACAAGCCAAACTCAATTTTAGCTCTGGGGTTTAGCCTTTTAAAAACCAAAACTAGAAAATATTTTTTTTTCCAGGCAGCAGGAGCTTTTGTCCTTTCACAGACCTCTCTTGAGATAAGGGGAGCAGAACCAAAATTCTTGCTTAAAAGGAGAAGAGAGAAGAGAAAATATTATGGAAAGAGGGAACATGGGTTAATATCTCAAATTTTTAACTCATAGGCATAACTTTGTTTTCAGATATCTAATTAAAAGACATATTCAGTTCAGTACAGTCACTCAGTCATGCCCGACTCTCTGCCACCCCATGGACTGCAGCACACCAGGCTTCCCTGTCCATCGCCAACTCCTGGAGCTTGCTCAAACTCATGCTCGTTGAGTCAGTGATGCCATCCCACCATCTTATCTTCTGCTGTCCCCTTCTCCTCCTGCCTTCAATCTTTCCCAGCATCAGGGCCTTTTCCAATGAGTCAGTTCTTCTCATCAGGTGGCCAAAGTATTGGAGCTTCAGCTTCAGCATCAGTCCTTCCAATGAATATTCAGGACTGATTGCCTTTCTCCTTCTGTCCAAGGGACACTCAAGACATATTAGTTGAGTCAAATGACTCATTGGTTAATATAAACACATTCCATCTTTTACATGGAGTCAAAGTACCCTCTGTTCAGTGAGTTGTTATTCCCTTTACTTGTAATATTGCTGGGCTGTTAATACTGGAAGAATGTATGATTATGCAGCTAAGTGCCAGGGTCCCCCTGGAATGGAAAGGATGCTTCAGTTCCAACCATGGTCAGAAACTAACTCCCCTACAAACATAAGCTGTCACTAGGTACCCCTTCCTGTCTCAGGCATGTGTGCTAAACAGCAAACCTAGCAGGTAAAACAGAACTCTGAGGAGGTCAAAACCCAGGCAGCAAAGGGCCATGCCCTGTGAATGCTCAAGTCAAAGAGAATTGAAGGGAGCCAATGAAAGAAATTCCAATCCCGGGGTCCGTAATGAAAAAGCAGACGGTCTTTAGGCATTTAGCCAAGCACACTGGAGGGGAGCAGAGGAGTCCTCTGTAGGCTGCACTTGGAGTGAACTCTGAGCATTTACAGATGAGAAGGCTGAGGGCTCTGTGTAAACAGTTATTATGAAGGCGAAGAAACAAAGAAGCTCCATCCCAGTACAGAATGTCATCACACCACACAAAAGGATCCGCTGGCCCGAGACTGTGCAAAACAAGGTTTCCAGGCAGAGTGGACACAATCACTTAGCCACTGACAAGGCTTACTACCAGATCTCAAGGGGCCAGGCACTGGAAGTTATTTAAAGCTCATTAAATGATGTTAATAGTTTTTCCCCTTTATTGAGGTAAAGTTGATTTACAATGTTCTATAAATTTCAGATGCATAAATAACCACCAGTGATTCACAATTCTTAAAGATTACACTCCATTTATAGTTATTAAACAATATTGGTTATATTTCCTGTGCTGTATAACATATCCTTGTCGCTTGTTTATGTAGTTTGTACCTCTTAATCCCCTATCTTTCTAAGAGCAATGACATTGGAAAGTAGTGTAAATTAATCAATCAACTAATCAATAAAAATACCAGCATCAGTTAGTCAGTCAGTTTTGTCCCTCAGTCGTGTCCGACTCTTTGTGACCCCATGGACTGCAGCCAGGCCTCTCTGTCCATCACCAAATCCCAGAGTTTGCTCAAACTCATGTCCATTGAGTCGGTGATGCCATCCAACCATCTCATCCTTTGTCGTCCCCTTCTCCTCCTGCCCTCAATCTTTCCCAGCATCAGAGTCTTTTCAAATGACTCAGTTCTTCACATCAGGTGGCCAGAGTATTGGAGCTTCAGCTTCAGCATCAGTCCTTCCAGTGAATATTCAGGACTGATCTCCTTTAGGATGGACTGGTTGAATCTCCTTGCTGCCCAAGGGACATTCAAGAGTCTTCTCCAACATCACAGTTCAAAATCAACAATTCTTTGTTGCTCAGCTTTCTTCATAGGCGATGGCACCCCACTCCAGTACTCTTGCCTGGAAAATCCCATGGACGGAGGAGCCTAGCAGGCTGCAGTCCATGGGATCACAAAGAGTTGGACACAACTGAGTGACTTCACTTTCACTTTTCACTTTCATGCATTGGAGAAGGAAATGGCAACCCACTCCAGTGTTCTTGCCTGGAGAATCCCAGGGACGGGGGACCCTGGTGGGCTGCCGTCTATGGGGTCTCACAGAGTCGGACACGACTGATGTGACTTAGCAGCAGCAGCAGCTTTCTTCATAATCCAACTCTCACTTCCATACATGACCACTGGAAAAACCATAGCTTTGACTAGATGGACCTTTGTTGGCAAAGTAATGTCTCTGCTTTTTAATATGCTATCTAGGTTGATCATAACTTTTCTTTCAAGGAGTAAGCATCTTTTAATTTCATGGCTGTAGTCACATCTGCAGTGATTTTGGAGCCCAAAAAAATAGTCTGTCACTGTTTCCACTGTTTCCCCACCTATTTGCCATGAGGTGATGGGACCGGATGCCATGATCTTAGTTTTCTGAATGTTGAGTTTTAAGCCAACTTTTTCACTCTCCTCTTTCACTTTCATCAAGAGGCTCTTTAGTTCTTCTTCACTTTCTGCCATAAGGGTGGTGTCATCTGCATATCTGAGGTTATTGATATTTCTCCCTGCAGTCTTGATTCCAGCTTGTGCTTCCTCCAGCCCAGCATTTCTCATGATGCACTCTGCACATAAGTTAAATAAGCAGGGGACAATATACAGCCTTGACGTACTCCTTTCCCTACTTGGAACCAGTCTGTTGTTCCATGTCCAGTTCTAACTGTTGCTTCCTGACCTGCATACAGATTTCTTAAGAGGCAGGTCAAGTGGTCTACTAGTCCCATCTCTTTCAGAATTTTCCCGTTTATTGTGATCCACACAGTCAAAGCCTTTGGCATAGTCAATAAAGCAGAAGTACATGTTTTTCTGGAACTTTCTTGTTTTTTCGATGATCCAGCGGATGTTGGCAATTTGATCTCTGGTTCCTCTGCCTTTTCTAAAGCCAGCTTGAACATCTGGAAGTTCATGGTTTACGTATTGTTGAAGCCTGGCTTGGAGAATTTTGAGCATTACTTTTCTAGCATGTGAGATGAGTGCAATTGTGCAGCAGTTTGAGCATTCTTTGGCATTGCCTTTCTTAGGGATTGGAATGAAAACTGACCTTTTCCAGTCCTGTGGCCAACTGCTAAGTTTTCCAAATTTGCTGGCATATTGAGTGCATCAAGTAATCAATAAAAATACCAGCATGCAGATTGCAATTCCAAGACACCTTTTCCCTTTGAATATTGAAGCTGAGTTGGGGTGAAGTGGCCAGATGTAAATCTCCTGTAGTTTATTACCAAAGTTGGGGGGGGCAGGGGGAGCACAGCTAAATTGAAGACCTAGTCTTTCTACCCCTGAAGAAATACCTCATTGCCCAAGAGACAACATGTGTTTCTTCCAACTCAGATATAATTGGGAAGGCGGCCAATGGCCAAGGACATAAAGAGATGATTGGATGGGATACAATTCCTACATAGTGTGTTAACTTTCCTTCATGTTGGTTTGGAAACCTCTGTTTTACTGGACAGTTTAATACCTGCTAGAGCACATAAATCACCTTAGATGGGGGAGATCTATAGGTATGTGCGTCCATCCTAGAGACTCTAGTTAACATTCAGAAAAGTAAACTATCAAGCAAGTGACGTCATGTATGTCCCCTTCTGACCCACCCTCATGATTGACTCCTGGGAAGAAAAAACGCACAGGAGCCTGCCCTTCCTCTTCGGTGCCCACCTGCTCTGGCACTGGTCAGAGCCACCTGAGACCTTATCCATCCTGGTTTCATACTTTCTATTTTTTCCTTATTGTCTCCCTTCTATTCTTTTCCACTTCTACCTTCATTCCATATACTAACTGGACTGGAATCAACTGTGTCCTTGCCTCCGTAGTGGGTGAAACCAGGTCCTGGCCCGGCTCTGGCAATTAGGATGGGTTAAATCTAACCCATCTCATCCCCACCCTTATGCTGCCCTGCCCCCCCTCATCCTGTCTCGCTTGTCCTCCGGTTCAAGTGCTCCCAGCTCCTGGCATATGAACAGCATCTGGACATATAGTCAGTATCACGGTTCGTGGTGAAAGAGTCACAGAGAGGCCAGGAGGGGAGGAAAGGAAAACAGAAAGCTAAGAAGGAGGGCAGCATGCACACTCGACCCATTAGGTACATGGCTGGATTCCCAGTAACTAATGACTATAAATTAGATGAAGAAATCACTGGAAAAGGTACAGTCAAAACATAGCTCAGATAGAAGCGTCATTTAGCAGTCGGAGCCACGTCTAATAATAGTTGGAAACCAGTAGAATAATTTGATCAACGACTTTTTTTGCAACTTGTATCACTTGTTTTATAGTTTTAAAATACATATAATTTAGACCAGTGCTATTCAGTAGCACAATGCGGCAATTTAAATGTAAAGTAATTAAAATTAACTACAATTAGAGAATTCGCTGGTGGTTCAGTGGTTAAGACTTCACCTTCCAGTTCAAGAGGTGTGGGTTCAATGTCTGGTTGGGGAGCTAAGATCAGGCTGGCCAAAAAATAATACAGGAACAATATTGTAACAAATTCAGTAAAAACTTTAAAAAGTGGTCCACATCACAAAATATCTTTAAAAAACAATAAAATTAACTACTTTTAAAAATTCAATTCCTCAGTTGCACTAGTCATGTTTCAAATGCTTGATTTCCCCATGTGGCCAGGGGCTGCTGTATTGAACAGCAGAGGTATAGAACATTTCCAGCATCTCAAAAAGATTCAGTGTGTTTTCATTTATCAGGTTACTTTTTCCTCCATATCAAGTGAACAAGTGTATTGTGTATTGCTTGTAGCTCTGACTACTGTGAAATTTTCCTTCAGCACTGTGGAGGTAGCTGACATGGCACTCTGGACCACCTATTTATGCAATCGATTTGTGATTTCTGTTTCCATTTTGCACACATCAGTGTACTATTTCCATCTTACAACAGATTGATGATACTCCCGTGCCACTTTATGAGTCTGTAGATTTGATAGTATTCAATTTAGGATAAGCAATTCACATTTCATAATCACTTTCACTCCCATGATTAAGAGATTTCTTAATCCCTATCAATGTCCATTAGTATCTGAGGAGCTGTTATTTTAAGCAGAGATGAGCTCTAGATGCCGAGAGGTTTGCCCACACTACCACTTTCCTACTGGAGGCAGTGACTCCCCATATCACTACCTGTACCTCTAGCATCATCAGATCTACAGGATGACACAACTACATGGCAGGAAAGATTGTACCACAGCCTGAATCTGCTACAGTATTCTCCAATATGAGCTCTAATAAAATGTACAACCTTATCCCATAATCTGATAAATTTATTGGAGGTAGTACCCCCAAGCATGGCATAAATTGCCTCAAAAAAACAGTGGGTCAGTGGTGGAGAAGGGATAGATTGGGAACATGAGGTTGCTACTGCTGCTGCTGCTGCTGCTAAGTTGCTTCAGTCATGTCTGACTCTGTGCAATCCCATAGATGGCAGCCCACCAGGCTCCCCCATCCCTGGGATTCTCCAGGCAAGAGTACTGGAGTGGGGTGCCATTGCCTTGTCCGAACATGAGGTTAACAGATGCAAACTATTTTATGTAGAATGGATAAATAACAGGGTCCTACTGTATAGCACAGGCAATTACATTCAATATCCTCTAATAAACCATAATGGAAAACTATGAAAATGAACATATGAATATATTCTTATAACTGAATCACTTTGCTGTACAACAGAAATTAACAAAACATTATAAATAAACTGTACATTATTTAAAAAACAAGTAGACCAAAGAAAACTGTTTCTCTTTCTTAATAGAGGTCCAAGATGCAAAAATGTGTTCTTTACATTAAAGAATTTCCTGAAATGCCCCAGATCATTAGTTCACTACAAAACTTTAAAATGTTTCAGGACCTTTAGTATATATGTATGTGACTAGAGTATCTAGGGTAAATGCTACTTCCTGATTACCAAGTCTATTTAACAAAATGGATTCAAAATAGTAGAGCAGTATATTTCTGGGGCTTCTCAGATGGCACGGTGGTAAAGAATTTGCCTGCCAATGCAGAGACGCAAGAGACGCATGTTCGATCCCTGGTTCAGGGAGATGTCCTAAAGTAGGAAATGACAACCCATTCCAGTATTCTTGTCTAGAAAATTCTATGGACAGAGGAGCCTGGCAGGCTAGAGTCCATGGGGTTGCAAAGAGTCGGACACAACTGAACACACACACACAGAGGACCATGATGACAATGACAGCCCATGTCTAACATCCTTAAAACACATAGCTAGTCTTCTTTCTGGAGTGTACTATTATCCTGCAAAAACCAAGGGAACAGTGCAAAGTATTGTAAGCAAGGCAAGTGCACTGAATCTGTACATTTTTTTTTCTTTTGACCTTTTTGTTTTTTATTGGGGTATAGCTGATTAACAATGTTGTGATAGTTTTAGGTGAACAGCGAAGGGACTCAGTCATACATACATATGTATCCATTCTCTCCCTGAATCTGTATATTCAGCAAGTTGTTTCAAAACTCTCTTATTCTGCGGGTCTATTTACCTGTCTCTCTGCAATACCACAATGTCTTAATTGCTATAG
This sequence comes from Giraffa tippelskirchi, assembly GCF_054371585.1. NCBI lineage: Eukaryota > Metazoa > Chordata > Mammalia > Artiodactyla > Giraffidae > Giraffa > Giraffa tippelskirchi. Next base: position 122,529,385 of record NC_137276.1, on the reverse strand, counting down.
TTTTATTAAAATTTTGTTATCTGTTAGAACAGTTTTCTTCTTCGGAAGTATCTTGATTCTTCTAGACTTTCTGCTCTTTCATTTAAGTTTCAAAATCAGCTTGTTAACTTCCATGAAAAAACTCTCTAGTGATTTGTCTTGGAATGGATTTGTCTTCAAGAGAGAGAGCCATCATTATGTTTGGGATAGCAGTTTAAGATTATTGGTAGTTATAGAATAAAGATTTCATGGGAATGAATGTGAATAAAAATTAAGGAGATTAACTGAGTGCTTTTCTGATAAGTGGTATTTGTCCTGACAATGTTTTATCTTTACTGTTATATAATAAACTTTAAACTCTTGTAAATGCAGATCAAGGAAAGGAATGAGAAGAGAATGTAGCTTGGAAATAAAGCTTGAAGGTTGAAGGAACATGTTTTGGTTTTCTTTGCTATTCAGCTAGCAAAATTTGGAGGTACTTACAGATGAAAGTAAATAAACCAACAGAAAGATGGAGAATAAAAACTGAAGAAGACAGAAGATGACTGAGGCAGCAAGAGCTAAGTAAACATAGAGTGGAAATCCCCCTCTCTTTCTCTCTCTGTGTGTGTATGCGTGCGCTCGCATATACCCTGCATACATGCATGCAGTAGGTGGCGTTTCAAGAGTACACAATATTAAAGAGGGAAATTTTCCCCAAAGCATTATCCCCAAAGAATGTCTTTATGTATTCTAATAGAATGGAGGGAAATCATTAGATTTGAGACACTGAGGAACTGTAGGAACAAAGAATTACTGTAGGCAATATGACACATTTTGAGAGTTTTTCTAAAAAAGGAAATTAGATATGACTTGACAATTAGTAGGTTTCACTGTAGAGAGCATCCCAAGTTAATATTCCCAACCAGTTGTATGACTTTTTGTATAATGCCATAAGAACTACTTAAATTTCTCTGTATAGATATAATTTTACCTATCTTATTTAGAAGGAAAATTTCTCCTCTTCATAACTCAAGGAGAATATTTTTATAAATTAGAAGTTGAGTTTCCTTTTAGGAAAACATATTAAGAATCCCATGGACAAAGGAGCCTGTCGGGCTACAGTTCACAGGGTCTCAGAGTTGGACACAACTCAAGCAACTTAGCAAGCATGCATTAAGAACTGAAAAAAATAGTATAAGAGTAAATCACTTCTCCTTCAAATGCACAAATTTTTGAAATTTAATAATACGATAGTGAAAGCAAATTTTCAGATCAAATGATGACATAGAAATTCAACAAGGAAAAACATGCTAAAAATTGAATGGTACTTTTAGTTTTCTTTCCAGAAGAATGAAATTTCACAAGCATAGTCTTAGGAAGTTTGTAATCTACACTCAGTTGTTTTAAAGTTATTGATCATGATTTAATCTAATTGTAATTTATTTGTTTTATCTGAGAAAGTGTGTGTATGATTCTATGACTCATAAAATTATTTTAATAATCAAAGTAAAAATGATTAAAGTACAAATAGAAGAGGTTGTGATTTCTCTTACATTACTAAAAAGTTGCCAATGAAAATAATGTATTAATAATTCTATTAGTGTTACACATGATTGCAGGAATAGCAATCCTTGATACTATCTTTTCAATCATCTTTATTTTTAAATGACGACATGTGGTTCTTGCTTTTGTTCTATCTTGTGTTTGTGGGGGGGTGTTTCACCCTCCCACCTCTCCCCTCATACACATCTTAATAATTTTATGGTTTTCGGAATAATTACTAAATAAGTTATAAATAATCTTTAATTAAAACATAATTAGTTCCTTCACTGTATCCCAGATAGATAAAATCATTTTTCTTCAAGTCATTAGGGCTCTACTTTAAAATTATGGTCCCAGGACTAAGTAAGACTTTGATGACTTGAGAGAGTAACAAACTGTAACATAGACTGCATCTTGCTCAGTCAGTGAGAGCTAATTCAGGAGCTGACTAAATCTCACAAATGCGTTTAAAAGGGAAATGGATGCTGATTCCTAGATTCTATCATTTAATGTGTAAATGGGGAGTTTCAAATGCTGTTATTTGCCATAATAAGTCTGATGTCATTCAGTAACAAAGTTCCAGAGCTGAAATTAACATCATCAGCTTTTAAATCAACATATCACATTCTAATGAACCAGTTGTATTCGTCTGAATTAAAATGGAATCATTCGTAGGACTTCCAGGATGGTGATGTGAGGACCCTCTTCCCAGTAGAACAACTACAAATGATTAAAACTAATTAAAAAAAACAGTGACTTGGAAATTGTTCTAATGAAATAGAGAAAATGTAAAACGTTTATTCCAGAAAATGTACTCAAATTTTTTTAAGAACAGCAGAGTCTGTGGCAACTGAGCCCTAATCCACTTCCCCCAGGGCTTCCTAGGTGGCTCAGTGGGTAAAGAAGCCACCAGCCCAGGAGATACAAGAGATGTGGGTTTGATCCCTCAGTCTGGAAGATCCCCTGGTTGAGGGCATAGCAATCCACTCCAGTATTCTTGCCTGGAGAATCCCATGGACAGAGGAGTCCATAGGATCACAAAGAGTCGGACATGACTGAAGAGACTTAGCACGCGTGCATGCACCATTTCCTGCCACCTCCTCAGCTCAGCATCATGGAAACTATTCCCGTTGGGTTGCAACTAAGAACGCAGAGCCCCTCTCCTTCTTGCTCTCAGTCTGTATCTATGGAATCTTCCCTGGAGGAGCCTCCTCCATCAATACTCATCCCCCCAGCTCCTTGTCCAGAAACTCTATTCTAGCAAAGGGCAATTAAGGGATCTGGGGCTCCCTTTCTCCACCCAGAAAAGACGGAGGGTGGAAATACAACACTAGTCCCCAGTCACTCTGTCCCAGCTTGCTCATAGGGAGGATGTTTCAGGCTGAGACAGTGTAGATGCAAAGATCAGAACTTATCAACATCACCCAGCATTTCACTTGAATCAGAATTATCCCCACCTCTAAACCCCTAATAGTGACATAGAAGTTTTACACAAGGGTAGTAAAACAGATCATAGGAAGGAATAACTCCATAGCTCCATAAATGCAATATCCAGGGACCCTAATTGAATTAAATCAAACTGTGGAGCAATTTATGCCCCAGGGCATTGTTGAAAACAATAGGGTCATCAACTGACAATTAGTGGAGGTAACAGAGGGGTATTATCACCAGAGGCAAAAAACTTAACAGGGAGCACAGGGAAAGAGATTAAAGAAAGCCCTGATGAAACCACTGCCTCCTTGGGAGACTGTGTGCCTACCTGAGACTGGGTACTTCCCTATGAGGACCCACATCAGAAAATATACAGATTTCACTAAAACTGTCTATTTCAACAAAAATGATGAGACATACAGAAACAGCAAATTATGACCTATATATATGTAGAGAGAGAGAGAACAAAAAGAAATGCAGGAAATAGGTGTTGCCTTTGAGAAGACTCAATGATCATACATAGCAGACAAATCTTTGAAGGCTATTATAAAATATTCAAAGAACTGAAGGAAACCATGCATAAAGAAGTGAAGGCAGACATGATGACGATGTCTCAGCAAATAGACAATGTCAAAAAAGAGATACATACTATACAAGAAAACCAAATAGAAATTCTGGAGATGAAAAGTGAAAAAACTCAAAAGAAAAAATTCACTAGAGAGACTCGACAGTAGGTTTAGGCAGATCTAAGAGAAAATCAGTGAACTTGAAGATAATTTCTATAAACTATGTAATATGAATACACAGAACAAGAATGAAAAAAATGGACAGAATCTCAGGGAACACAATATACCTAAACTTATGGAATGCAGTTGAAGCAGTGCTTAGAGAGAAATTTATAGCACAAATACTTAAAAGCAATAAATAAATTAATAATCTGACTTTTCACCTTAAGGCACTTGAAAAAGATGAGCACACTAACACTAAAGCAAACAGAAGAAAGCACATAGTAAAAATGAGAATGGAGATAAAAGAAACAGAAAATAGGAAAACAATAGAGAAAATCAATGGAACAAAAAGGAGGAAAGACCACAAAATTGACAAATCTTTAGCTAGATTAACTGGGGAATAAAGATGAAAGACTCAGATGAAGGAGTGAACATCACTACTGACCTTACAGGAATGAGAGGGATGTTAAAAGGGGACTTTTCTGGTGGTCTAGGGGTTAAGACTCTGTGCTTCCACTGCAACGGGGAAGAGATTTGATCCCTGGTCAGAGAACTAACTTCCCACATGCTGCACAGCGTGACCAAAAAAACAGAACAAAACAAAAAGGGTGCTAAAGGAATAATATGCAGCTGTATATAAACAAATTAGATAATTTAGATGAAAGGAACAAATTCTTAGAAAGAAACTGACAAAAGAAGAAACAGATGTAAATAGACCTATAATAAGTAGAAAGAATAAATTTGCTAATTTAAAACTTCCCACAAGGAAGAGCCCAACACCAGATGCATTCGTTGTTAATTCTACAGAGTATTAAATATGAATAAACACTAATTCTTCATAAACTCTTTAAAAAATAGAAGCTAATCATTTTTGACTCATTTTATGAGGTCATTGTTACCGTTATATCAAAATGAGACAAACACAAGACAAGAAAAGCAGAGACCAGTATCTCTTATGAATATAGATACAAAGATCTTAAATAAGATATAGCAAATTAATATAGCAGTAATACATAAAAGGGACTATGCACTATAACCAACTGGGATTTATTTCAGGAATGTAGAGTTGATGTATCATACAAAAATTATTTACAGAATTACACTATATCAATAAATTAAAAAGTGAAAAATATATGATTATCTCAGATGCAGAAACAGCATCTTCATGATAGAAACCTAATAAACTAGACATTAAAAGAACCTCCTCAATCTGAAAGGCAATTTATGTGAAAAAATACCCACAGTTAGCATCATACTTAACAGTAAAAAACCAAATGCTTTTCCCCTACAAAATGAGACAAGGATGTCCACTCTTATCTCATCTATTCAACATTATTCTGGAGGTTCTAGCTAGGGCATTTAGACAAGAAAAATAAATAAAAGCATTGACACTGGAAAGAAAGGATCAAAACTATTTCTATTTTCAAATGATATTATCTTACATGGAAATATATTAAAGTTAAAATCCACTAAATTTTATTAGAATATTAGTAATAGTAAATGAATTAATATATAATCAATATCAGATCAGAATATAAGATCAACATACAATAATCAATTTTATTTTGTGTACTAAAAATGAACTCTTCAAAAATAAAATTACTAAAATAATTCAATTTTCACTAAAATAAAAGACAATAGAATACTTGGGTGTAAATTAAACATAAAAATTTTTTGTTAATTACTCTTTAATGATTCTATACTATATTATTTACAGAAAGCACATGTAAAAGTATACATATTAAAATACATCAGATTTTGAAATTCCTCCAATAAAAAAATGCAGTGTAATTCTTAGAGCAGCATTAGATAAGTTTTTAGGTAATTAAGTTATACCTTTCAAAGTATTGCCTCCAGATGGTAAATTAAGTCTATTTTTGTAGTATTTTAATAAATTACTCACCTTGGAGTTCTAAGAATATAGGCTTTAAGATTTCAGACTTAAACTGTCCCTTAAATTCTTTTACCAGGATTACTAATATACCCTAAAGAACTATTTATTTTCTAACTTGTTCATTTTCATTACTTAATATACTGTTGGGAATACTTTATCTTGGGCCATGTCTAGACATCCAGATGGTTTTGATAAATTCATTTGAAAAAGAGGCTGAGTTCAGGGAAACGGCTAATTATTTTTTTTTTAACTAAGCATATTTTTTCTAAAGAATGCCACAAAATCATCTTGACTGAATTACTCACCTTTCAACTGATTATTTTGGCAGCCGGTCGATCAGAAACATCATTTTCTATGATGAGAGTTTTATATTTAGCACAGAGATACTTAAGAGGGACTTTTATTCTTTGGCGGGGTACAGGGTGGTAGAAAAGAGACTTGCTTTTAATGACCATCAGGTTAAATATTGCCAAGTAAAAATATGCCCACCATATTCACAAGGAAAATCACATCCGAAATCTAAGTAGCATTTTACTTCTAAGGAAAATAGATGTTGCTGAGGTAGCCAACTAAGACTTACTCTTTGAACTATATACTGAAAACTATCTTTAAATCAGGACAAATAATTGACATGTTGACCAAATGTGCAGCTTTCTCAGGCTGCAGAATGTAATGCTCTATTTGCTGCAGCCAAAAGAGAAAGATCAGAAAATGACAAGACTCATTGAACACCTCTTGGCAGATACAGAAATGATTATCTCTTGTTTACTCTATCAGATAAATCCTGGATCGAATGCAGGAATGATGCTCATTATTCACTCGTTATGATTCTAGAGCCCAAGATCATGATTGTGCCTTCATTCATTTATTCAACAAATGACGAAATAAATACCTGTTAAGTGTCTATCATATGGCAGTTCTAAAAGAGGTGAACAGTATAAATACAAGCCTTATATAATTCTCAGAGTAATTCTATGATAAAGAAACCCATGTCCGATGAAACTATATAATTTATCCAAAGCCCCACACTCTCTTAAGTGGAAAATTCAGGATGAAACAATTCCTCCAGACAGTAAGGATGTTGTTTTTTACTTTGCTGATTCATTTCTTTAAAGATATTCATTTTAACTGCAACATATTTTATATATTTTAAAAAGGATGAAAATAGCTCAGCATTCAACAACCAGATTTAAGAGAAGTTAACACTTCACAGCATTTGCCTCAGGTTTTAAAGAAAAAGTGCTACAGACCCAGCTCCAACAATAACTCCATTTTCCTCCTTCCTGATTTCCTAGAAGTATCACTGCCCTGAAGATACATCACATCATTTCCATGCATGTCATGTTAGACAGTGCCTATGTATTTCTACGTAGTAATGTTGTTTTATGTGTTTAAATGTGCATAAATGATATCACTTTATGAATCTACAACTTCCTTTTTCATTTTACATATTTATCAGAAGTCTATTTTGGTATATGAATATATGATTATTTCTTTCTTTAACCAAAAAGTTATATAAAATGCATTTTTAAATGTCCAAGTGCCTCTGTTTTTGCTAATAATTTCTAATTTTATTGTTATTTAATTTGCTGAGGTTTCTTTGTGGCCAAATCACGTTCATTTTTGCAGAGGTTTCTTGTACTTGAAAATAATGTGTTGTCTTGTACTTGAAAATAATAATAATTGTTTTACACACATTCTGAGTATAGCTATTATACCAAGTTATAAACCATTTTGTTTAAATCCTCTATATTAACACTAATTTTTGTTTGCTCAAGCAATTAATGTTTTAAAAGTATATTAGGTAGAATCACAAATCTTTCTGTGGTTGCATATCTATAAATTTTTATCTATCATTTTTGCTTCATGTATATCAGTATGTGTTTTACCAAAATCATAATATCTTCCTTTTATCATATAATGCCCTCTTCTCCATAATGATGTACTTAATTTACAATCTATTTTGCTTGATAACCATCTTTCTGAATACTGTTATAGTATGTTTCTTTTAAACAAGCTGAATTTTGTAGTTTAAATAAACTGAGAATTTCTATTTTTTATCTTGTGATTTCCTGTAGTTTCTGATGGTAGATATATTGCTATTGTATTATTGTCTATTAACAATGCTTTTCCTTTTCTAATTACTTTTTCCTTTTTCCACAATTCTATTAATATCAAGTTGATGTGTCTTTAGTTCTATTTTTAAAGTTTTTTAAATATACATATTTGACAAGCTCTAAATTAGGTCAACGATTCTACACAGCTACTGAAAAACAATGATACTTTTAATTACTTTACATCAGGTGCAAATAAAAACGTAATTTTTCCAGTCACTAATATATGGAAGAAATTTTCCTATAGCTAATAATAAAGCAACTGCCATGTGATATGGTCGGAGAAGGCAATGGCACCCCACTCCAGTACTCTTGCCTGGAAAATCCCATGGATGGAGGAGCCTAGCAGGCTTCAGTCCATAGGGTCGCTAAGAGTCGGACACGACTGAGCAACTTCACTTTCATTTTTCACTTTCATGCATTGGAGAAGGAAATTGCAACCCACTCCAGTGTTCTTGCATGGAGAATCCCAGGGACGGGGGGAGCCTGGTGGGCTGCCATCTATGGGGTCGCACAGAGTCGGACACGACTGAAGCGACTTAGCAGCGGCGGCAGCAGCATGTGATATAGTAAATTTTAAAATCCCAGTAAATATCTCTGAGTTCTTACTTGATTATCCATATGTGAAGTTAGTGTGATATGTATGTTAATGTGATTTGGATCAGGATAAATTTAGGATTTAGAGGAGTAGTTCAATTGCTCTCATATTGGAATTTTTGCTAAATTCCAAAATGTTCAAGTTTCTAATTGTAAAAACTTAAAGTCATATTTATGATGTTGCTAGACAGCATTGAAAAGTTTGAGTTTTAACAATAAAAACAGAAATAATCAAGACACACTCCTCAATAAAAGAATGCCAAGTTTTATATTTATAATTGTCTGCCTATACTAATGCATAGAAAAATATGTGATTAGCATTCCTAACTTTTAGTCAACTGAATAATGTTTTGCAGCATTTAAAAACAAAAGAATCCCTTGTTACAAGGGATAGCCATTATCAAGTATTCAGATTTTATTTCATAGCAATTTAAAATTCATCTTAGCTATGAATTTTCCTGTAAGGCAGCAGCCTTACTATGGGCTTCCCAGTTGGCACTAGTGATAAAGAATCTACCTGCCAATGCAGGAGATGCAGGAAACGTAGGTTTGATCCTTGGGTTGGGAATATACTCTGGAGGAGGAAATGGCAATCTCCTCCAGTATTCTTGCCTGGGAAATCCCATGGACAGAGAAACCTGGAAGGCTACAGTCCATGGGGTCGCAAAAGAGTTGGACACAACTGAGCGCGCACACACCCACATACACTCAGCCTTATTATACCATTGGGAATGCAAAGTCCCTGTGATGGGGAGGAGAAAAATGTTGGAGCCACACTGGCTTTTGATTTCCTCTCTCTAGAAGAATATGTGTGACTTCCTAATAGTCCATTTGCTAAAGAACTGGTCACATGGACCCACCCCAACTGAAAAAGCAAGTGAGAAATAAAGAGAAAATGGGTATTTGTAGAACACTAATGTCTCTCCTATAGATATATTCTTAGTTTAAAAGACGAAACAATACATCAGAATGCCTTTCCTGATTGTGCTAAGTCATTTCAGTCATGGCAGACTCTTTGTGACTCTATGGACCATATCCCAACAGGCTCCTCTGTCCATGGGATTCTCCAGGCAAGAATACTGGAGTGGGTTGTCATGTTCTCCTCCAAGGGATCTTCCCAACCCAGGGATTGAACTGGGTCTCTCGCAACCCGATGGACTAAACCTAGCAGGCTATATAGTCCATGGGGTCGCAAAGGAGTTGAACACGACTTAGCAAGTAAACAACATCCATTTTATAAATAAATAAACCAATGCTTATAAGATTAATTGATAACCCAGTTAGCATTATAGAGGGCTTCCCAGGTGGTGCAGTGGTAAAAGAATCAGCTTGCTAATGGAGGAGATGCAAGAGACATGGGTTCCATCCCTGGGTTGGGAAGATCCCCTGGATATGGAAATGGCAATCCAATCCATATTCTTACCTGGAGCATTCCATGGGCAGAGCAGCCTGGAGGGCTACAGTCCATGGGGTCACAAAGAGTCAGACACAGCTGGAGGGGCATGCAATCCTCAGTAAGAGCAATCAGGACAGGACTTCAGGTTATAGAACCAAAAAATCATGGGGGTTTCTGACTCTAAATCCTAGTCTTTTACCATCAACCTAGCATAGTAGGTAAATGATCTCTCTATCTTCTTAACACTGTCCTCAGATTTTCCCCCTTCACTTGGGTTACCCTAGGAGGTCAGTGGCACAGAGGGAGAGGCCTTCCACTGGCCACATCCTTCCACGCTTGCTCCACCCTGTTGTACTCCACAGTCAGGGCTAGCTTTCTTCTCTGACTACTCATCAAAATTTGCTGTCCTGTGTTTCTCTTCCAAAAAGCACTGATGTCAGCAAGATGAACAAAAGCATAATCTAGTCAGTCATCTTAACATCTTAAAGAGTGCAGGGGTGCCCAGTTGCTCAGTCGTGTCTGACTCTGTGCAACCCCATGACCTGTAGCCCGCCAGGCTCTTCTGTCCGCGGGATTTTTCGGGTAAGAATACTGCAGTGGGTTGCCATTTCCTTCTCCGAGGGATCTGCCTGACCCAGGGACTGAACCCATATCTCTTACATCAGTAGGCAGATTTTTACCAATGAGATACCTGGGAAGTCCCCATCTTAAAGAGTAACTTTCACTTTAACTGAGAAAACAATGACTTGGCATTCTTACACAGTAGAATGTAGCAATATGATACTGCAATAATTTGAGACACCTACATATTCCACTAGACATTCTACATATTCCATATTCCACCTACATATTCAACTTTCTATGCTGTCTCTTTAGAGGGTATATTCTGAATATTAATGATTAACACATCCCTATTAAATCATCATACTGACTGCCTAACTTTGGAAATATGGTAATTCATCCTAAATTATACAATAAATATCAGTTTTAACTAAATATTTAACTAATACTTCCAGAGAGAAAATGGAATTCATGCAACATTTAAACGCACGAACAAAAAATAATTTTAAGCCATTATCAAGTATTCAGATTTTATTTCATAGCAACCCTGAATTGTATTTGGTAGTTCTCCACTGTAATTTAAAAACCTAGGGAAAGTCATAAAAATGATTTTCTCCCGCTATATTACGCTTTTGTCTTAATAGAAGTAGCAACATGAAAACATTTATCAGAACTGTTTAATGTCAGTTAAGATGAGGCATAAGGTTTTTCCAAGTCTAGTAATTACATAAAAGTGCATTACTGATATTAATATATGTTCCCATATTTATCACTACTAAATCTGTCATTTTAATGTTATTTGCATATTACACTGATTCCGTTTCTATGTAGTCCAATGTGCTGTAAAAGTTGCAGATGCTTATTTAAGAAATAACCAACTGCAGTTTGCATTGCTACCATTAGGTGGCAATAGTTATTTCTCTGTAATTTACAAAAGAATATGAACTTAACTTGAACATTTTTATTTCTGTGGTGTACCAGTTCACCTCCAAGGTCCTTCTGCTTTAATGGAAACCTAAGAAAAGAAACAAAGGTGTTAAATAGCTGATCCAAAATAAGACCAACTGTGTTAGGGTTTTCAGAAATTCCAAATCACTGGAAAAATTATGGTACACTTGATTTTCACCATATATATATGCTAAGGAATGCTAAGTCGCTTCAGTCATGTACAACTCTTTGCAATCCCATGAACTGTAGCCCGCCAGACTCCTCTGTCCGTGGGATTCTCCAAGCAAGAATACTGGAGTAGCTTGCCGTTTCCTTCTCCAGGGAATCTTCCCGACCCAGGTACTGAACTCATGTCTCTTAGGTCTGCATTGGCAGGCAGATTCTTTACCACTAGCACCATCTGGAAATATATATATATATAGTATGTGTGTATATATATATACACATATATATAATAAAATAGTTAAATAAAATGCACATGTACATAGATAGTAAAACTTTTATTCCAAATTTCTTGCTTTCAAAATTCTGGAAAAATTCTTTGAAGCTAAATCAATCTCAATTTCCATGTCTCTTTCCCCATCACTCTCTTGCTCTTACTCTCCCGTATTTATTTGTTTATTGGTTTTATGTCTAGTGTGCCTGTTTTTTTCTTGCCCAGAGCACATGCTTAGTCTGGCAACTGATTACCACTGCTCAACTCAAAGATACTATGTCAGAACAATCCAAGTTTATAATTCAAACCTTACCATAGTTTTAAATTTTTGATGACTAATGCTAATTTTTCCCTAATAGGTTATTTTTTCTCAAGGCAGACTGCACATGCACACACAGAATTTTTGACTCCTTTTAAACAGTGACTGCAAGAAAAATTTTATAGTTTTCTACTATAGTTAGAAACTATAGTTAGAAAATTTTATTTAGATTCATTGTGACTATATCAGAAACTCAAACACACATTATACTCAATACAGAACAGAATTACTACCATTACTAATTAGTATTATTAATATTAATAGCATAGATAAGCTCCTTATTTGCTGTAAGGAAAATTTATGATCTCAGAATCTAGTGGAAACTTGAGCTCTTATTCTTGCAGACAGAGACCATGTCAGTCTTGTTCACCATTGTGTCTCCTGCGGTTAGCATGGTGCCTCGTACAGACCAAGCAAGCCTCTAACTGTGCACAAGCTAAGTGGGAATTTCTCAGACTCTTAGTTTTGATAACAGTGTAGAATTTAGAGAATATAGTCTTTGAACTCAAATGGGGCTACAGTTGAAACCTTAGCTCTGAGAGGTACTAGTTGTGTGTATCTCAAAATAAATTGACAGTAATTTTTAACATTTTAACATTTATTTATTATTAACATTAACTGAGTTTCAACTTCTTTGTAGGGAAGATTGGATGAAATAATGTGTATAGGGCCTCTGAGATAAAGGGCATTCAACTGGAGACTGTTATTATTTCTCACTCATAATTGCTATAATTTGTTCATCTGAATTCTTATAAGAATAATTTTTATACATAAGTAGTTTTGGGGGTGGGGGGTTAGCTTGAAAAGTAGCTTACTGGGACCCTTCAGCTTTATTTTATCCCCTATTTAAATTCATAGCATCTCTTGATTTGTGATTCTGCAAATCAAATTTGAAGAAATGTTTTACCACCATGGAAAAATCAAATGGCAGTAGAAAAATTGAGGGGCAAAAACAGGTGGACACCACAAAATTTACACCGAGATTAGGCTTCGTCACATCTGCAATGCAAGTCAAATTACAATCCTCTCTCCCCCTCTCGATAACCAGTAAATAGTGTGGCAGGAAGAATTCTAAGATGGTTCCCAAGACTCCTACCCCCTGGTGTGCAGTTCAGTATAATAACCACCCTTTGAGTTTGGGCAGGACCTATGAATATGAGAGGTAGCCAGTCCTTTTGTATTGCTCTTCTTCCTGTTTCTGACACCAATTGTTTTTGCTGTTCACACTGTTAGCACTGTTCGCTGAACCCAGAGTAGGCAAGGCGCAAGCTAAGAGGCTGGAAGGAGACTCTAGGATGAGCCATACGAACTTCAGTTCAGTTCAGTTCAGTTCAGTCGCTCAGTCGTGTCCGACTCTTTGCGACCCCATGAATTGCAGCACACCAGGCCTCTCTGTCCATCACCAACTCCCGGAGTCCACCCAAACCCATGTCCATCATGTCGGTGATGCCATCCAACCATCTCATCCTCTGTCGTCCCTTCTCCTTCCGCCCCCAATCCTACCCAGCATTAGGGTCTTTTCCAATGAGTCAACCCTTCGCATGAGGTGGCCAAAGTATTGGAGTTTCAGCTTCAACATCAGTCCTTCCAATGAACACCCAGGACTGCTCTCCTTTAGGATGGATTAATTGGATCTCCTTGCAGTCCAAGGGACTCTCAAGAGTCTTCTCCAACAACACAGTTCAAAAGCATCAATTCTTCAGCGCTCAGCTTTCTTCACCGTCCAACTCTCACATCCATACATGACCACTGGAAAAACCATAGCCTTGACTAGACGGACTTTTGTTGGCAAAGTAATGTCTCTGCTTTTAAATATGCCATCTAGGCTGGCCATAACCTTCCTTCCAAGGAGTAAGCGTCTTTTAATTTCATGGCTGCAATCACCATCAGCAGTGATTTTGGAGCCCAAGAAAATGAAGTCTGACATTGTTTCCACTGTTTCCCCATCTATTTCCCATGAAGTGATGGGACCAGATGCCATGATCTTAGTTTTCTGAACGTTGAGCTTTAAGCCAACTTTTTCACTCTCCTCTTTCACTTTCATCAAGAGGCTCTTTAGTTCTTCTTCACTTTCTGCCATAAGGGTGGTGTCATCCACATATCTGAGGTCATTGATATTTCTCCCGGCAATCTTGATTCCAGCTTGTGTTTCTTCCAGCCCAGCGTTTCTCATGATGTACTCTGCATAGAAGTTAAATAAGCAGGGTGACAATATACAGCCTTGACGTACCCTTTTCCTATTTGTAACCAGTCTGTTGTTCCACGTCCAGTTCTAACTGTTGCTTCCTGACCTGCATACAGGTTTCTCAAGAGACAGGTCAGATGGTCTAGTATTCCCATCTCTTTCAGAATTTTCCACAGTTTATTGTGATCCACACAGTCAAAGCCTTTGGCATAGTCAATAAAGCAGAAATAGATGTTTTTCTGGACCTCTCTTGCTTTTTTGATGATCCAGCGGATATTGGCAATTTGATCTCTGGTTCCTCTGCCTTTTCTAAAACCAGCTTGAACATTTGTAAGGTCACGGTTCATGTATTGCTGAAGCCTGGCTTGGAGAATTTTGAGCATTACTTTACTAGCATGTGAGATGAGTGCAATTGTGCGGTAGTTTGAGCGTTCTTTGGCATTGCCTTTCTTTGGGATTGGAACGAAGACTGACCTCTTCCAGTCCTGTGGCCACTGCTGAGTTTTCCAAATTTGCTGGCATATCGAGTGCAGCACTTTCACAGCATCACCTTTGAGGATTTGAAATAGCTCAACTGGAATTCCATCACCTCCACTAGCTTTGTTTGTAGTGATGCTTTCTAAGGCCCACTTGACTTCACATTCCAGGATGTCTGGCTCTAGGTGAGTGATCACACCATCGTGATTATCTGGGTCATGAAGATCTTTTTTGTACAGTTCTTCTGTGTATTCTTGCCACCTCTTCTTAATATCTTCTGCTTCTTTTAGGTCCATACCATTTCTGTCCTTTTTTGAGCTTATCTTTGCATGAAATATTCCTTTGGTATCTCTAATTTTCTTGAACAGATCTCTAGTCTTTCCCAATCTGTTGTTTTCCTCTATTTCTTTGCACTGATCGCTGAGGAAGGCTTTCTTATCTCTCCTTGTTATTCTTTGGAACTCTGCATTCAGATGAGAATATCTTTCCTTTTCTCCTTTGCCTTTTGCTTCTCTTCTCTTCCCAGCTATCTGTAAGGCCTCCTCAGACAGCCATTTTGCTTTTTTGCATTTCTTTTCCATGGGGATTTTCTTGATCCCTGTCTCCTGTACCATGTCACGAACCTCTGTCCATAGTTCTTCAGGCACTCTGTCTATCAGGTCTGGTCCGTTAAATCTATTTGTCACTTCCACTGAATACTCATAAGGGATTTGATCTAGGTCATGCTTGAATGGTCTAGTGGTTTTCCCTACTTTCTTCAATTTAAGTCTGAATTTGGCAATAAGCAGTTCATGATCCGAGCCACAGTCTGCTCCCGGTCTTGTTTTTGCTGACTGTATAGAGCTTCTCCATCTTTGGCTGCAAAGAATATAATCAATCTGATTTCGGTGTTGACCATCTGGTGATGTCCATGTGTAGAGTCTTCTCTTGTGTTGTTGGAATAGGGTGTTTGCTATGACCAGTGCGTTCTCGTGGCAAAACTCTATTAGCCTTTGTCCTGCTTCATTCTGTACTCCAAGGCCAAACTTGCCTGTTATGCCAGGTGTTTCTTGACTTCCTATTTTTGCATTCCAGTCCCCTGTAATGAAAAGGACATCTTTTTTAGGTGTTAGTTCTAGAAGGTCTTGTAGGTCTTCATAGAATCCTTCAACTTCAGCTTCTTCAGCGTTACTGGTCGGGGCATAGACTTGGATTACCGTGATATTGAATGGTTTGCCTTGGAAATGAACAGAGATCATTCTATCATTTTTGAGATTGCATCCAAGTACTGCATTTTGGACTCTTTTGTTGACCATGATGGCTACTTCATTTCTTCTAAGGGATTCTTGCCCCCAGTAGTAGATATAATGGTCATCTGAGTTAAATTCACCCATTCCAGTCCATCTTAGTTCGCTACGAACTTCAGACACATTTATTCTCTTCTAGCTGGAACAGCAGCCATAGCAGCAGACATGACATAACACAACTTAATCACACACAACCTCTCTCCTGACTGACACAGCTGCCTTATAACAGTATTCTCTCCTGACTGACACAGCAGCCGTAGTATTCTCGCTGTATCCTCTCCTCTCATGGCTGACCCAAGGGACACAGCCATGATGCAGCAGTAATTCCCATCGCTTTTTTGGGTGGAGCCCATACAGGCATGGGCTTCCCTGGTGGCCCAGATGGCAAAGAATCCGCCTGCAATGTGGGAGACCTGGGTTCTGTCCCTGGGTCAGAGAAGATCTCCTGTAGAAAGAATGGCTACTCACTCCAGTATTCTGGCCTGGAGAATTCCATGGACAGAGGAGCCTAGCAGACTACCGTCCATGGGGTTCGCAAAGAGTGGGACAAGACTGAGCAACTTTCACTTTCACACAGGCGGACCCCACACAGTAACCTGTGACCAAGTGAGTGCCTTGTGATGCGGATGCGCGGTGCTACAAATGATCTCAGCTGTTACGTTGTCATTATTTACAAAATGTGGTGTGAGAGAGCCTGAACACGCCATCTTGGCTAATTGGCTCTCTCCCCACACCTTTGTTTAAATTAAGTTATATAAGACTCTATTGTGACAGCTGGGGGAGAGCTATTCCAAGCAGCAGCAGATGCTCTCCTGCTGGCCTTAAAGAAACAAACTGCCACATTGTGGGGAGAGCCACATGGCAGGGGATGGTGGGCAGCCATCAGAGACTGAGGGCCTCAGTCACACAGTCGTAAGGAACTGCATTCTGCCAACAACCAGTGAGCTTGCAAGAGGATCTCTCTGAGCCTCAGAAGAGATGGCAGCTCCAGCAGACACTCTGATTTCAACCTAGTGAAAATCTGAAGTCTCTGCTCACCTGTACCTGACTTCCTGTAGCACAGAAACTGTGAGATAATAAATTTACATTGTTGTAAGTCAGTTAATAATGGGAATTTGTTACACAGCCATAGTTATGACTGCACATATCTAAGAAATGTTGAGAGTTGAAAAATCCATCTAGATATTCAGAGTAATAATGGGAAGAAAAAAATTTAATGTTTTATTGGGAAGACTTTTTTAAAATTTTATTCTATTTCATTTTATTTTGGCACCACTGGGTCTTTGTTGCGGTGCTCTAACTTAGTCATCCTGCAATGTGTAGGGTCTTAGTTCCCCAATCAAGGAATCAAACCTGCACTGGAAAGTGAATTCTTAACTACTGTACCAATAGAGAAGTCCCAAGAAGAAATAAAAAAAATTTTTTTTCAGAGTAATGATAAGAAATATCTGAAGGTATTCGCATGCCAAACATAGGGCAAGGTAAACATCATTAACAAATAATTTATAATTGTTTAATTAAAACAAAGAAACAAATTTTAAATAAGGCCAAATGGTGAAATAACAATAACAAATACCCTACAATTAAACCTGATCTGTTGATCTCCAGATCTGATGACAAGTTAGGGAAAGTCAGAGGATATTCTCCACTGAGGAGAGGTAGTCATGTGGTTAAAAGTTACCCACTCCCTGGGTTCAGAAGATGTATTTTGCAAGCTGCACGTTCTGTTAGGATTTGGCTTAAAATATAAATCAGTCTTTTGGGAAGAAATTGTGGTGATCAGTGAAGTCTGGTATTTTGGTCTATTTGGTAATTTGTCATATTTCTCATTGCAAATTACTAAATGAGAATTCTTGGAAGCCAAGTCTTCTCCCTCAGCTGGTATTACTGAAAGATTTCATTCACTTCTAATTTCAAATGAAGTAAAAATATTTCATAAACAAAGTGCATGTTTTAGTTTCTTGCCCAGAAAACACATTTCCAATGCTCACATAAAATATTTGGCAAGCTGTGAAATGAAATTTTCCTGTGCAGGTGTTTTTGTGTTAGTCCCTGAGTCGTGTCTGACTCTATGCGACCCCATCAACTATAGCCCACCAGGCTTCTCTGTCCATGGGATTCTCCAGGCAAGAATGCTGGAGTGGATTGCCATGCTCTCCCTCCAAGGGATCTTCCCAACTCAGGGGTTGAACCCAAGTCTCCTGCATTGCAGGTGGACTCTTCACAATTTGAGCCACAAGGGAAGGCTATCAGATGGCAAAAAGCCTGAAGGTAAATGTTTCCATAAAGCAAAACATAGATCTGCTGATATTTTGGTATGGTTTTGGAGTTACCTTCAAATTATGTATGATAAACAAATGTTCTGAAGGTGAATGTATAAATAATTGTCAAATAATTGTTGTTTAGTTGCTAAGTTGTGTCCAACACTTTTGCAACCCCATGGATTGTAGCCTGCCAGGCTCTTCTGTCCATGGGATTTCCCAGGCAAAAATAGTGGAGTGGGTTGCCATTTTCTTCTCAGGGGATCTTCCTGACCCAGGGTTCGAACCCGCATCTCTTGCATTGGCACGCAGATTCTTTACCACCAAGCCACTTTGTCTTACTATTAAAACTTTCTATTAAAACTTTCTGTCCTCTTTAATTAGTGATTGGCTTTAAGGTTTCAAGTATACAAAGGTGTTTGAGATGTAGGAATTGAAAAATAATTAGCAAGGTTGAAATCTCAACATTATTTAATATTTCCTAAGTCTTTTCCATGATTCAGGTACTGTGTAAATAATTGTACATAGGTTATCATATTTAATCCTCAAAACAACTTTATCATTAAATAGAAGAGCAAACCAAGGCATGGAGGGATAAAAGAACTTGCCCAAACTTATAAAGCTAAAGAATCATGGAACCAGGAGTTAAACTAAACAAGTATCTTCCATCTACATAATGCACTAGATATGCTAAATATGATAGTCCCTAAATATATAAGTCGGAGGAGGAAGTGGCAACCCACTCCAGTATTCTTGCCTGGAGAATCCCCATGGAAAGAGGAGCCTGGTGGGCTACAGTCCATGGGGTCGCAAAGAGTCGGACACGACTGAGCAACTAAGCACAAATAAGTAACGTAGAAAGATAGTATCTTGGCTACTGAAGGAATTTGTTTATTTTTTAATTAAGCAGTTTCATAAAATTGAAATAAAACATTCACATATGTTGTTTTCCATCTCCACCTCCCCCAAATTCACTTGCATCCTCCTTCAGACAATTATAATTTTTTACTTATCCCTGCATGAATAATCTGTGCAAACATATTATATATTTATATATGATATATATAGATATATTTTAACACAAAGGGGGCATTTACACACTGTACCGCATTTTGAGATTTTGAACCTAACTGTCCATCTTGGAGATCATTTCATATTAGCATGGCAGAGCTCGATTTGTATGTTTTCACGTGGAAACTTGTTGACTTACCACCATGAAAACCAGCAGAATTCTCAGAAGTAGCAATGGTTTCTTTTTCAAGCTTGCCAAAGAAAACAAGAAAAGGGGAAAAAGCATATCCTCCCTTTCCCACAGTATGATCTGAAATTTTTGTTTTACAGACAGAAAAAAATGAAGCCAGGCAAGTCATGAGACTAGATAGAAGTTTGTTATTTTGTACGTTATATTTATTTCTAAGTTTGCTATTTTGTATGTTAAAGTTAATATCATAATTTTCAGTTTCAAAGACTTCATTTTATTTCACGAACATTTTCCATTTTTCCTCCTCACTATCACATTATAAGAGCTTCCCAGGTGGTGCTAGTGGTAAAGAATCCACTAGTGGGAATCAATGAGATCTCTAATAACTGTGCATCTCTCCTGAAATAATCCACCAGTGCAGGAGATGCGAGTTCCATCCCTGGATCAGAAAGATCCCCAGAGAAGGAAATGGCAACCCACTCCAGTATTCGTGCCTGGGAAATCACATGGACAGAGGAGCCCGGAGGACTACAGTCCATGGGGCCGCAAAGAGTCAGACACGACTAAGTCACTGAGCACAGCACATGACATTAAAAAGAAATGACATTTCAGTTAGTCACCAGAAAACTAAATGACCAAATCTTCTCTGTATCCTTTTGGCTACAGGTCAAAAGTTGAATTCCATGCTCATCTTCTGGAGATCTTAAACACATTACATTATTTTCTATCAATTGTGTGTGTGTGATTCTACATCCAATAATTTGAATAAGCAAGGCCCTTGGGGATCAAATTTGATGTCTTTTTGGTTTCACTAGCTCTTGCTCATTGTGACTTTATTCTTCATATGTTTAGTAATTTTTGATTGTGGACTCAAAAATCCACAGTCAAATGGCTGGGCTTTATAAAGTGGGAATTCAATGAGATTTCTAATAACCAGCTATCTCTCCTGAGAGTATTTGCTTTAACTTCTCCCACGTGTTTGGTTGCTACCAATCTGGAATCATATACAGTTATTTGCCTAGTTCAGAGTTCCCTGGATCATGCAGCGAAGTGAAAAATGAATCCCCATCTCCCAAATTATTTCTATCTAGATAAATCTCTTTGCTGCTAAGCAGATTTCATAAACCTATCATTGTCTGAGAATGTAGTCTCTCATGGTTCTCAAGTTTACTTGGGATCTTAGTTCCAAATCCCCATTTTGGGCATCCAAAGACTTAATTTCCTGTCCCATGTAAAGCTGCAAAATGTCAAGTTTTAAGATGTAGAGATTGGAAGATACACTCAGCAGAGATGGTTTTATGTGTTAGGATCTCCTACTTTGTTTTTTATCCCCTAATCTTGTTCTTCTTTCTCTTATGAGCCAAGCTTTGCATTGAAAAACAAGCTTATTATACTTTATATACAACATATGTAAAGGGTTTTAGAGTGGAAAGTTTTTTAAGTAATATAGTTATATAACATGGATAGAAACAGAAGATTCAGAAAGAATTCAAACTGCTTTTCAAAATTAATCTGCAGAGTTCTGAGCATTGGATGAACCTCTGAGCATATAATCTTATTGTCCTCCTTAAAAGAGAGAAAGAATGATAAATAATAAAGATTGTGTTCTAGGCAAATGGAGGAAAATGAGGGAGTTCATATGATTAAAGAAGAGCCTATGTGTGGTGAAAAGTGAAAGTGTTAGCAGCTCAGTCCTTTCTGACTCTTTGCAACCCTATGGACTATAGCTCACCTGGCTCCTCTGTTCATGGAATTCTCCAGGCAAAAATACTGGAAAGTGAAAGTGAAAGGCACTCAGTCGTTTCCAACTCTTTGAGACCCCATGGACTACACAGTCCATGGAATTCTCCAGGCCAGAATACTGGAGTGGGTAGACTTTCCCGTAGCTATTCCCTTCTCCAGGGAATCTTCCCAACCCAGGAATCAAACCCAGGTTTCCTGAATTGCAGGCAGGTTCTTTACCATCTGAACCACCAAGGAAGCCCTCAAGCGTGGTATAGAGGAAAAATTAGGACTTAAAGGTAGAAGTTTGTATCCTCGGTTCATCATGACTTTCAGACCTTGGACAAGACATTTAACTTTTGAGTAGGGATAACAGAACTTAATCTACAGAGTTATTTTAAGAACTAAAAGGAAAAATTATCTGAATACCAGGTACTCGCTTGTATTAATGAAATAGTGTAGTTATCCAGGTGTGCAATACTGTGATGAATTAGAGCCTTTGAGGCTGATCGTGACCTTGGGGTAGGAGTGATGCATAATGAGCTTTGCTGAGTGGTGCTTTGACAGGTTACACAAGAGGGGAAGTCCTTCACAGAATATCTTCCAAAGACAACAGGATGGTGCTATCATTTACAATGGAAGAGGGCAAGGGAGTTCCTGGGAAAAAAAGGCATCAGAAAGGAGCTTATATGTCTTAGTGATGTCACTTAGCCCCAGAGTGGTGCCTCTCAGTCAGAGACTTCCACGAGGCAACAGGGTTTTTGTTCTGTAGCCCCAGGGTTTGTCTTACCTATATCTAGCAGATAAATCGGAGAAGGCAATGGCACCCCACTCCAGTACTCTTGCCTGGAAAATCCCATGGACAGAGGGGCCTGGTGAGCTTCAGTCCAGGGGGTCGCTAAGAGTCGGACACGACTGAGCGACTTCACTTTCAGTTTTCACTTTCATGCATTGGAGAAGGAAATGGCAACCCACTCGAGTGTTCTTGCCTGGAGAATCCCAGGGATGGGGGAGCCTGGTGGGCTGCCGTCTATGGGGTTGCACAGAGTTGGACAAGACTGAAACGACGCAGCAGCAGCAGCAGCAGCAGATAAATCAACACGGTTCCACAGGGGATACAAGGCAGCCAAGCTCTATATACCTAGAAATAGCCTGACTTGGGCTATATTTAAAGCAATTGTATAGGTTAAAACTTGAGTCTGGTGCTGGCAAGTTTGAGCTAATGATCCCAGCCTGCTGTAAAGAAGCATATAACATAGGAGCTGATAAACAAGACCCGTCTTAACTCTTTTATAGAATACATGTGGATGGACTTACACACACATCTACGTAAATTGCCCTCCTAATATCTTGTACTGGTTATTTTTCATTTTTTGCCTGGATTTATTTTCCACCCTTTTCAGCAGTCCTTTGTCCACAGGAAGACGACCACTATGGGGCATGTGGCCCAGGCTTCCTTGTTCTCTGGTTTCTGTTTGGCATTAGCAGATTAAGGGTGGGAGGGCAGAAAGGATGGGATATAGCATCTTTTTGTGCCTTATTGCCCCATGGTTTCTGGCATGGGTGGATATCTACAGTTATAGCTGTATTACCTGCACTACCTGGGGCTTCCCTGGTGGCTCAGACAGTAAAGAATCCGCCTGCAATGCAGGAGACATGGGTTTGATGCCTGGGTCGGGAAGATCCCCTGGAGAAGGGAATGGCTACCCGCTCTAGTATTCTTGCCTGGAGAATTCCATGGACAATGGAGCCTGGCGGGCTGCTGTCCACAGGGTTGCAAATAGTCGGACACGACTGAGTGACTAAGTGTGCATGCCTGGGCTATGTCTATGATAGCTCACTCCCCTTTACCTTCCAGCCAGACCCAGCATCAGGGGTTCTAGTCCCTCAGTGCCCCACTCTTTCCTGCAGAATCTGCTAAATCAGCACGTCTCTACCTGCAGTCCTTTCATCTCACAACTAGAGCTCCCATTATCAAATCAGACCAAACAATATCTCTGCTGATAAAGGGCAAGTTTATTTCTGTTTAGGCATTGCAAGTCATGTATATGGATTTAAGATTTTTTTAAAAAATGTTTCACTAGTTATGTTCATATAGCTCAAAAACAATTTTTAAAGACTATAAAAGAAAACAAGCAAAAAAAATACTTCTTTCCTTCCAACCCAGTCCCTTATCTAGCCAGAACATCCTTCCCTTCCACATAGAAATCTCTATTCTTAGATTCTATAGATCTTTCCAGAGTTATGCATATTCAATAAGATACAAAGATAGATTTTTTCTTATTTTATACAAAGGTATATTATACATACTGTTCTAACATTTTTCTCACTATATAGTTCCTATGATTTTTAATAGATATGTAGCTCTCTGCTATAAAAATAAGCTGTGATTTAGTCATTCCCTATTGATGGATTTTTTAGTTGATTCTAGCCATTTGCTATTATGCAAAAATATTACTCAGAATAGATTTGAACCTATAGCCCTGAGCATTTATAGAAGGAAATCCATAGAATGTATCACAAAAGTCGAATTCCTGGGTCAAAGGCTATGTGCATTTGCAGTTTTGATAAATGTTGTCAAATTGTCCTTCGTATGGGTCACACTAATTCAAATTCCTTTCAGCAATGAAGAGTGATTGCTTCCCTACAGATTTGCCAAAGGAGAATGTTGTCAAACCCTCTTCTCCTACAGATATTTTCAGCATCATATCAAACTCCAGATAGTGGTGCAGAAGGTTTATACACAATTGTAGATAGCAAACAAAAAAGAATTCAAGGTGAAAAAACATAGTTAGCTTTGATTTCATAAGCTCACTCAAATATTTAGATATAGGAAAGAAGTTATAAATCACCATTTTAATGAATTCCCACCACGTTGTCTTAATTTTCTGCTTAATATTGGGTCTTTAGTCCCACCACCCTCCAAAAATCTGATTTTATTTCCATTCAAAAAGTGACAACCAATGAGGCAGAATTTTTTTTAAGACTCTTTTTTTCATTTTTTATGAATATGACAAGCTCAAAGGGACATAACAAACTTATGAGTCCATGGGGAAAACATGTAGCAGTCTCTTTCCTTGCCTATCTCTCCAAGATATTAGTCACAAAAAAATTATTTTTCTATCTCAGAGCTGAAGTATCTGGCTGGTGTTGCTGGTGGTCCCGTGAGAGTTGTTGCAAAGCATGAATGGAGGAAGAACAATTCCTTCCCTCTTCCAATAAGTTCACTGTTTAAATTCCTGGATGTGGTTATAATGTTTCCAAAACATGCTGAAATTGTGCCTACCACGGCTTCTAGACTGGCCAGCATTAACATTTGTTGTTGTTCAGTCACTAAGTCGTGTCTGACTCTTTGCAACCCCATGGACTGCAGCACGTCAGGCTTCCCTGTCCTTGACAATCTCCCAGAGTTGCCTCAAATTCATGTCCATTGAGTCAGTGATGCTATCTACTAAAAAGATTGTGTAAAGATAAGACAGAAGTGTGCTGGTAAATGTTTACAACATACTCTTCAGGAAGTAGGACTCACATTTTAATATCTGTCCATTTCCATGGTGTAAATATTTCCTCCATGACCAGTTTTAAGCTACCAATGTGAAGTCACAAAATGCAGAATTGGGATGAGAGGCACAGTAGCTCACCATTATATAGATTTCCATTGTATATTGTTTTTCCTGCAATACTGTGATTTATAATAAGAAATACACATTTGGTCTTCTTCAGTTTTTGGCACAGAGCTCCTAAAACCCTTCAATTTCACAAGGGCTGAGAGCTGTAAATGTGTCTTTTGTAATGTTAATGCAGTGACTTCTAGACTTCCAATTCGGATGCAAGCTGATTACCAGAAGAATCAACTTTGTGCCAATGGCCAATGATTTAATCAGTTAGGACTATATAATGAAGCCTCCACAGAACCCCAAAAGGACTGGGTTTGGAGAGATTCTGGCTTGGCGAACATGTGGAGATTCAAGGAGAGTGCTGGCCCTGGGGAGGGCCTGGAAGCTCCAAGTCTCTTCACCATGCCTTGCCATGTGCATCTCTTCCATTTTGGTTGTTCTAAATTATATCCTTCTATCATAAACTAGCAATCTAATAAGTCAAATGTTTAGTTGAGTTTGTGAGCCTCTCTGGAAAATTAACTGAACCCAAGGAGGGGTTGTGGAAACCTCTGGTTTATAGCCAGCTTCCCGAAGCACAGGTAGTAGCCTGGGTTGCGGCTGGCATCTGGTCTTATAAGACTGAGACCTTAACTTGTGTAATCTGATGCCATCTCAAGGTATAGTTCAGAATTGTGTTGAATTGTAGGATACCCTGCTAGTTAGTGTTGGAGAATTAATTGATGGTTGTGTGGGAAACCACACTCCCCTACGTTAGAAAATGGGTAAAACAATTATCATCATAGATCATAACCTCAAGGGCATGAATGATAATATATGAAAGTGAAGTCGCTCAGTCGTGTCCGACTCTTTGTGACCCCATGGACTGTAGCCTATCAGGGTCCTCTGTCCGTGGGATTCTCCAGGCAAGGATACTGGAGTGGCTTGCCATTTCCTTCTCCAGGGGATCTTCCCAATCCAGGGATTGAACCCAGGTTTCCCGCATTGTGGGCAGACGCTTTACCATTTGAGCCACCACAGTAAAATAACTAGAAATTTATCTAAGTGTTTATTAGCTTTATTTGTAAGATAGTTTCGTTATTTAATTTTTGATAATGGCTGTTTAACTATCAGCCTGCAAAATTCTTGAAAATTTATCATTGGCTCTTGCATGCTGATTCCAATGCATTACTAAAAGGGAGATATTATAGTCACCAGAAGCAAAGTACTGAAAAAAGACTCATTTATTGCAGTCTTATTATTGGGCCTTGTAATAACTATAATCATAATAATTGCGGTGAAAAAGCCTGCTAGTTGCATATCTGAACTGAATTTTCTCCTTTTTTTCTTAACAACAGAATTTTTTTGTGAGGTTTGGCAATGAATCCAGTTAAAATACACTTCCCATCTCTCCTTAAATAAACGGGAGAGTGTGTGACTGCATTCAGGATAGTGATCTTTGAGAAAGTTATTGACCGAGACTCTGGAAGAATTGTGATGGATTCAGTTGACCTTCACCATTTAGCACAACCAGCTTTTTTCCATTTTCTCCATATGTGTAGTAGGTGGGATCATGGCAGCAACATTGTGAGCATGAGGTAGTTCTGAGGATGTGAGCTTTTGCTCAGAATACCATAGCAGAAAATAGAAGTATTCTAAGACAAGGGAACCCAGTCCCTGGGCCATGGGCTGGTATCAGTCTGTGGCCTATTAGGAACCAGGTCACACAGCTGGAAGCAAGCAAAACGTGATCTACATTTGCTGTTGCTCCCCATCACTCACTTTACCACCTGAGCTCCACCTCCTTTCAGATCAGCAGCAGCATTAGATTCTCATAGGAGCAAGAACCCTACTGCACTTGAATCATATTGAAACCATCCCCCTGACCTGGTCTGTGGAAAAATTGTCTTTCAAGAAACCAGTCCCTGGTGCCAAAAAGGTTGGGGACCACTGTTCCAAGATGTCGATAATATGAAACAGTCAATATGCTAGGCTTGAACAGCCTATCTCTGGACTCCATTGTATATGAGAGAAAATTTAATGTATTTTTAAGCTACTTATTTTTAGATCTTTGTAATGCACAATCAAAGTGTTGTGCACTTTGTGCACAATCAAAGCTACTCAGTCATGTCTGAGTCTTTGTGACCCCATGGACTGTAACAGCTCACCATGCTCCTCTGTCCATGGAATTCTCCAAGCAAGAATACTGGAGTGGGTTGCCAATTCCTTCTCCAGGGGAACTTCCTGACCTAGGGATCAAAACTGGGTCTCCTGCTTTACAGGCAGATTCTTTACCATCTTAGACACCACGGAAGCCTGCACAATCAAATACCACCTCTAAATGATGCTTATAGTTAAGATTTATTGAGTGTTTGTTGTGTGCCAGACACCATGTTAAGTAATTTATGTGTTACTCTAGAAAGATAACACTTTTCTGCACAGATTCATCACACTAGTTTATGATTTTTTAGACTTGTTTGTCCTAGGAAGGATTGATTACACTTATAAATGTTCACAACTTCCCTTCAGCAGAATAGGTGTTCTAAGAGTCAAATTTATCTTTTCATGTTACCAGGGGTATTTATTCAATTTCTTCTCAAAAAATGTATTAATTGTATGACATTTGAATTGTATGTGCAAATACTCAGTTCACTGTTTGCAATAGTAAATATCTATTTTGAATCACAAGAAGTAAGACAATATAGAAAGCACTATTCTAATGTCCTATAGCTTTCTGATAAAGATTTAATTGCGGTAACTCTACTCCAGTTCTCCATATGGTTCCAAAAATTTTTAGAAAATATATTATTAAATTAGATATAATATTCAGACATAGAATCCCTGTTGTAATTACAGACACAAGGAGCTAACATTTCTAGGAGCTAACATATCTAGTTCCTTCCAATGAGTCTGTGACAGCACTTCAAAATACAACAACTCATTGAAATCAGCTCCCAGAAGGAACAGTTGATAATCAACTAGAAAAATGACACCTTTGGCATGCTTGTCAATCATGTCTATTGTTGCATCCTGTGAAGGAAGGTAATCAGTTCTGAATGGCATCTCTTAAGAAATGCCTGGCATCTCTTACGAGAAAGCCTGCTTTTATTAAAATAAGATTTTTCCTGAAATTTAACTTTTGAAAGCCATCTATCTCGATTCTTCTTTTCTGAAATACTAAGAGGGCCATTTGGGGCTTATTTTACATTTTACAGTTCAGATGATAGTCTTTTTTTTTTAATTCTAAAATTAAAATTGAGGGGTTTTTATTTTGGATGTGTTTGTTATAATGGCTCAGAATGGAGCCATTAATAACTGCTGGCTCCTAGCAACTTGAGCCATTGGAGAAGGAAATGGCAACCCACTCCAGTGTTCTTGCCTGGAGAATCCCAGGGACAGTGGAGCCTGGTAGGCTGCCGTCTATGGGGTCGCACAGAGTCAGACACGACTGATGCGACTTAGCAGCAGCAGCAGCAGCTGCTTTAGCCAAATCGTTCTTGATGTCTTCACCTTTATTGAGCCCCATCTCTCTATTTTATAGCAGAGGCAGAGCTCAACAAATTCAGAATTCCTGGGGAAGATGTGGAGACTAATTCCAAGATTTACACTCCTTTTTTGAACTACCATGAAATGTTTTTTAAAGATAATCTTTCCTAAAATGCCTCCATTTATTTGTATTTATGTTTCAATTAAAGGGGAAAAAATTCCATGACTCAGTTACCCATTTTCTCCTTTGTGTTATTTCTCCCTCACTAAACTGTGAGAATTTTAAGGAAACAAGTAAATACCCATATATATACAAGGATTTAGATAATGGGTTTTATTGCTGTTGTGGGCCAAAAATTTGTTTGGATATTCCAAGCATGTGTGAGTTAACTACTTTAAAAATATATATATTGAAGTATAGTTATTTTACAGTGTTGTGCTATTTTCAAGTGTACAGCAAGGTGATTCAGTTATATATATGCGTATATATATATAAATAAAGAATATGTATATATCCTTTTCAGATTCTTTTGCATTATAGGTTTCTACAAGATATTGAGCGTAGTTCCCTGTGCTATACAGTAGGTCCTTGTTTTTACCTATTTTGTATATAGAAAGGTATAAATGTAATTTAGGAGTTAACTACATTTTAAAGCGACCCGTTGCTTTCCTGGTGTCTGTTCACAGAGAAGAAAAACTTGAAAGGTGAGGCAGAGCTCCACTATATGGGCCTTTTTCATTTTTCTGGGTCTTCACAAAAGGCTTTATCCAAAGCCTTCCCTAGAAAATAACTGACAGATAAGATATACTGAGTCCTTTCTCGATACTAGGTACTGTGTTGAGCAGTTTACATGTGAGATTTCACTTAGATCTCATAGTAAACCTAAGAGTTAGTCAATGCTAATATCTTTATTTCATAGATGAGGAAATAGAGGATCAGTCACAGATACAAAGAGGCACAGCCTGAACTCAATCAGTTTTGTCTGCCTCCAGGGTGTTTGAACTTAAATCCCAGTGCCATATGGAGAACCTTAGCTGATATTCACTGCATGCTTGAAGACTGCATAATGGAGCTAAAGGGCTTGCAAAAACGCATCCCTTTTAAAGTACTCCGTCTTGAAAATATTTCTCTTAGTCCAGTGATTACAGCTGTACTTAGTTCACAGAACCTCACACTGCACAGGTTAAGACATATACCCTCAAAGTGATTTACTTTAATCCCATCGTCTCCTACCTGCTAAAGATAAGAGCTTCTTGGTAGTAGCTGTTTTTGATCCTAGGGAAAGGAAGAAAGTTAAGGGAAGAATGAAATCATTGTAGAGTGATGTCGACTTTATGCAACAGCAAATCCTGTGATGAGTTGTGAGGTCGCTCAGAGGCAATGAGGAGAGAGTGAGAAGGCAACAGAAGCAAATTTATTTTACTTTGTAAGTGTGCCTAAAGCCCTTTTGGCTGAGACAGATTCACATGCCATTAAATGTCACATTTGGTTTCTCAGCAACAGCTTACTAATATTTGTTCTGGGCCTTGATGGATTGAAAGCTTTAAGATAATTATAATGGAATCAAAATATTACATATTCTAAACTAAAACAATACTGAAGATCATATTTTTAAGTTCATGATTCAAACACCCTTTTGGACCTTGCTATGTCTCTGAGTGAATATTCTGAAATCTGTAGCAAATATTCTCATTATATATGGCTCTGGGTTGTTTGCAGATACTTAGACCTACACAATGGGACAATGACATACTCTATCTGCACACTTTCTGCAGGAGAGGCTCCTCTAGACACTGAATTCTGTGAACACTGGCAGCTTTTCTAGTAGCCTCTTGGCAACTGTAGAGTCACATGGCTTCATGGATGCTGCATAGTTTTCTACTGCCTTCATAACAAATTGCCACAAATGCAGTAGTTTAAAACCACAGAAATTTACATCCTACAATTCTAGAGGTCAGAAGTCTGACACGGATCTCACTGAGCTAAAATCAAGATGGTGGCTGGGCTGCTTTCCTTGCTTTCTCTAGAGGAGAATTCATTTGTTTCTTCTCCAGCTTCTAGAGGTGCCCATATTCCTTGCCTCAAGACCCTCTTTCACCATCTTCAAAGATTGTAATATTGCATCTCTCCAATCTTTCTTTTGCCCTCTCATCTCTGACAGTAGAGAAATGTCCTCAGCTCTTAAAGGCACGTGAGATTAGATAATCTCCCCACCTGTTAACATCACATCTGCAGAAGTCTTGCCATGCAAGGTAACATCCATAGGTTCCACAGACTAGAAACTGGGGATCTTTTGGGGGTCCTTTTTCTGCCTACCACAGATGGCCTAACTAGAAATATTTTGACTAGCACGGCAATGGTCACCCTCCACTGGAGCAGTCAGGAAGCTCACCAGAGAGAGAGCCTGGCAGGGTCTTACTCTCAGAGTGACTCACGGTTAGTTCTCTCATGGCACCCTCAGTGACAACAGATTCAACAACAACTAACACCTGCCAGGAGACTCCAGCTGGGAGCAAATTTTGTACTACTGGGAGGAATAAAATTGGACAAATTGACTTGGCTGCTTTAACATGAAAAAAATTTTAATAGAAATTTAGGATATTCCTGATTTGGAAGGGAGTGGGATATATTTAAAGAAGTCCTCTATTTAAATCAGAGAATCCTAGACTGGAATGAGAAATCACCCTTACTGTGCAACACTATAGTCCTCCACCACGTTTCTGACCAGCGAATGATACCTAAGCATAGCAAGATGGTAGCTCACTGCTCATTTGAATTTTGCACAACTGTAATTGTTTTAAATGTTCTTCCCACCACAATGCTGAAATAAACCCATCTGTCATGTTCACATATGGCTCTCTGTTCTCCTTTTTGGAACCATAGAAGAAAAAACTCTAATTCAGCTCCTACTTGCTAACTGGTTTCTGATGGGTCACAGAGAGCCAATCCAGGCCACTGTGTGTGTGTGTGTGTGTGCTCGGTAGTGTCCAGCTCTTTGCAACCCCATGGACTGTAGCCCGCCGAGCTCCTCTGTCCATAGAATTTTCCCATCAAGAATACAGGAGTGGGTTACCATTTCCTACTCCAGGGGATCTTCCCAACCCAGGGCTCATCCTTGTGTCTCCTATATTGGCAGGCAAATTTTTTACCACTGCACCACCTGGGAAGCCAACTGTATGGATTAGTTAAAGAAACTGTATTTTTTTTCTGTTAACGATTTAGGTCAAGAAAACAACAAACAAAAATAATCTAGCTTTACAAGGAATCACTTGGAGAAACAGTTAAAAGATGTATCATATAGATCCATTATATTGTTTAATCTCTTTGTTCAAATTTGTTACAAAGGGAAAAAAATTCTATAATGGATGTTCAGTCAGTTTAAACTTGAAATTTATTTCCAAAACATTTAAAATCACCTCAGTTATTAATACTAAGACTAGAAAAACAATCTTTCATTTCTTTAGGAAATGTCATTTGAAATTACTATTTCACTTTAAAATCATCTAAATATTACCCATGTTCTCTTTTAAGATGGTTTTACACTATCAACAAAAAGAGAGTATTTGAAGGTTGAAAATTTTCAAGAAACAGAATAGATATGGTCAGTAATTTCTAGGCAGCTGTTAAACAGATGTTTCTGTATTCACAGGAATTGTTTATGAAAAACAAATTAAGTAATGTGTTTTTTTGTGTGTTTCTTTCTTTTTTTTTTTTTTGGTCATGCTTTTCTTGCTGTATTTCAAAAAGGATTTTAAATTAATTTTAGTAAATATATAATAAAAGTTTAAGAAATTCACTCAAGTTTAAATGTTAAATTTGCTTTGCTGCTTAAATTATTTTTTAAATATTCTGTCTAGTTCTTAAAGCTTACTGGGATTTATAAACAGTCAAGTAAACAAAATGAATCCATCAAAAGACCATTTATTAATGTTTCAAAAAAATACTGAAAAACACAGGAAGTTAGGGGGAGAGATTTTCAAATGGGGGATAATCTTAATCATAGGAATGTCAACTTTTTGAAATGACAAAAAGCAACATGTTCAGAAAAGGAACATTTGATTGACAGATGAGAATCTGCACAAAAGCTTTGAGAGTTTGATCCTGGTGTCTTTTGTGAAGTGTTTGAATTATAAAAACAATGAACAAACCATGTTGTTCTGAAGTATTTTGCAATTGAAGTACTATTTGGTTCAAAATTTCCTTCTGTTTTTGTTAAATATAATTGGCATTAAAATATCCTTTATGTGTGCTGGTCTATAGTTTAAAAGTGGACTTCAAAATTAAAACAATACAAATGAAATTCATATTTGCCATTAGGTCTCTGATTCTACCTGGATGAACCTATATTAGTTGAAATATTTCTAAATATGATACAGTTTAACTGAATGCTCTTCTTTCATCAATAATTTAGGTTAGTTTTAATAAATAATGTTAAAAATATATAATTCAATTGCATCATAGTAGGTCTATTACCTTTTTTAACTTAAAACACGTTATTTATGAATATTCACTTTTTTGAGACATTTGTGCCTTAAGTTGTTCTCCCTGAAAAACAGATTCTGAGATGAGGATTTGGGCATTGGAGGTTCAGGAATGCTTCCAGGAAATCTTTGGAAAAGTAAGGGAAGTGGGTTGAGAGGAAGGAGAAGCTAAACTGTGATACATTTGTGCAAGAGTGTTCTCCAACTGAGGCAAACGGTCAGGCCTTACTGTCCTTCCTACATGGACCAACCATTGAATGTAAACACACACGGGGAAGGGATGTGCAAGAGATGTCCTTCAAAGGAAGGACAATTCCCCAAATATGATGCGACTGTGAACTCTAACCACCCAACACTGCCAGCAGCTGGTGAAGTGAGTGCCCCTTCCTCCTAAAGGCATTGGGTACACTACAGTATCTGCCACAAATTTTGAACTAAACCAAAGAACTCTTCCAGTGTAAATACCACTGGCATCATGGCCATGATATCATTAATATTAAAATTTAGACTTCAATAGAATAATTGTCATCATCAAGCTCAACACTCTCAAAGCCTTAAGGTAGAAACAATAAATAAAAAGAAAAAAACAAGATATTAATAGGTGATCTGCTACATGTCAAACCACCTCTATGCCTTCAGGTTAATGCCATTCAGCTGAATTCCAACTGATATATCCACTTGCCTACTCAGTATTCTCCTTTGAATGCCTAAATGGTACATTAAAATAAAAATCAAGCATTTGATTTCCCCTGCATAAGTGTGCTCCTCCCCCAAGATTCCTCACTTGAGTAAGTGGTACAGTCATTCCTCCAAGTGTTCAAGATAAAACAATCTGATTCATTATATTTTGTTCATTTTGGCACATCGAATCCATTAGGACATCATGAAGGCCCTTCTGTCAAAACATAACTGGAATCAGACCTCTTACACACTACTAGTAACTTGACATAGTCCAATATCACCACTTGACTATGGCAGCAGCCTCCTGAGTGGTCTCTCTGATTCCCCCTTACCTTACAATGATTCTCCACACATCAGACAGTTCAGTTCAGTCGCTCAGTCGTGTTCGACTCTTTGCAACCCCATGAACCGCAGCACGCCAGGCCTCCCTGTCCATCACCAACTCCCTAAGTCCACCCAAACCCATGTCCATTGAGTTTATGATGCCATCCAACCATCTCATCTGCTGTCGTCCCCTTCTCCTCCTGCCCTCAATCTTTCCCAGCATCAGGGTCTTTTCAAATGAGTCAGCTCTTCACATCAGGTGGCCAACGTATTGGAGTTTCAGCTTCAACATCAGTCCTTCCAATGAACACCCAGGACTGACCTCCTTTAGGATGGACTGGGTGGATCTCCTTGCAGTCCAAGGGACTCTCAAGAGTCTTCTCCAACACCGCAGTTCAACAGCATCAATTTTTCGGCGCTCAGCTTTCCTTATAGTCCAACTCTCACATCCCTACATGACCACTGGAAAAACCATAGCCTTGACTAGATGGACCTTTGTTGGCAAAGTAATGTCTCTGCTTTTTAATATGCTGTCTAGGTTGGTCATAACTTTCCTTCCAAGGAGTAAGCATCTTTTAATTTCACGGCTGCAGTCATCATCTGCAGTGATTTTGGAGCCCAGAAAAATAAAGTCAGCCACTGTTTCCCCATCTATCTGCCATGAAGTGACAGGACCGGATGCTTTTAAAATTGAGATCATACCACTCCTTTGCTTAAAACCTTTCAAAGACTTCATCATCCTCACAGTCCTACTCACTATCTCACAATCTTAACCATCCACCAATTTCCCTTCCCTCACTCTGTTCTGGCTATGCTAGTCTTTCAATTCCCTGAACACACCCACCAAAATCATATTGTCCCCCAAGGGCCCTTTCTCATCTGTTTTCTCTGCCTCAGACTCCAGGCATAGTTAGTATCTGCATGGTTCCCTCACTTACCTCAGATCTCTGCTTAAATTTTGCCCATCAAAAGTGTCTTCCTGCCCCTCCATGATCCATGATGTAGGTAGTTCTTTAGTTCTTTTGCCATACTGTTCTGAAATTAAACTTTGTTCTAATATGGCCATAGGTATTGATAGCAGTTTATTTTGTTTAAAGGTAAATAACTACCACATAAACATGGCAGATGGAGAGAACAAGTCAAAGACAATTGACAGGGAAAGTAAATTTTGTGGTTTTGCTCAATAAAAGAGTGTTCTTACTGACATCTAGAGGGGATTGATACAAGAGGCGATTAGTTTCCAGTTTCTGAAATGTATCCTCAAGATGCTAAAGAATCACCTGCTGTGGTTATAGTCACAGAATTTACTAGAAGTTGGTTAAATGACCCTTAAGATCTCTTACATATGTGAGTTGGAAGGATTTTATTAAAATTTTAAAGACCACTGTGCTTTCCTGTTTTATGGATCCTTGAGATATTTTCATCCATATTCAGATTTGAGTAGATGATCCAGCTCAAGGTGCTCATGGTTTGCCATAAAGATGACTCTTCTTGTAAACAAGGCAGAAAAACACATTTCTCTTGAAGCATTCATTATGCATATGAGCACCTGATTAGAAATATGGCAACGGGAAATAAATAATCTCTTGAAAGTTCATTACTGAGTGATGCTATCGTGTTCTAAATAAGCACAGTGTAAATTTCAGACTGGCTCATTAATCATTAGAAGACAACTCTAATCAGTGGAGTGTGACTCTAACTTTACTTTAGGGCAATTGTACTTGATTGAAAATAGCAGCCAATTAAGGAAAAAATACAAATGATTGGCAAGAAGGAAAAAGAGAACTTTAAAATCTTAGACATAATGACTCCATTGATTGCTAAAAATTGAGTTGTTTAAAACTCTCAGATTGTCATAGCTGCCCTGAATTAATCCTGCACCAGGCAGATTAGAGAAGCAATTACTAAATATAGTAGAGACAGTTTTTAAAGGATCCTTCTTTAGTTTAGAACTCCAATTATATCTGGGTGACAATGCGTTCACTTAATAGATTACATTTCCAGCCAACTGTCTTTATAGTTAGGTGACAAAATTCTGGGTAATGGGATGTAATTTAAAGAGTCCAGGGGAAATTCTGAAGAGGTTGTTTCCTCCTGAGTTGACTCAGCTGGGAGGTATGTTCTTTTGCCTCTCCTCTCCCCTTTCGTATTGCCTGAAAAATCAGACTTGATGGATGAAGTTGTAGAAGCCATCTCAAAGGTGACTTTGAAGAAGGAAGCAAGCTAACTGCAAAACAGTCCTGGACAGCTATCTCTTTTATGTGAGAAGGAAACATAACTTCGATTTTACTTAAGCCTCTTCTTTGAGTTTTCAGATACATGTAGCCAAATCAAATTTGAAAATACTCTGCTTCATGATGTTATATTAAGTTCAGTAAACTTGTTCTCTGGAGCACAACAAAGCAAAAAATGCACTGAATATAGTAGTCATGGGTCATAATTTCTTGCCCAGCATCCATTCCTCTTCTGTAACCTAATCTCAGCTTTTGTAGGTCTATCCCTCACCTCTGAAGTTTCTTTTGGTGAGACTATAAAATAAGATGTTCTCTTCTCTGAGCAAGAAGTACCCATTAACTAACCTTGGGTGATGGGATTCCATGTGTTCTAATATCGAACGTTGAGTGACAAAAAGATAAAGTCTTTGGAGCTGATTCATCTACCATCATCTTGAAGTAGAGGCCAAGCAGATATTGAGAACCTCTAGTTACTGTCCTTTCTTAGCCCTCATTTATTTATCTTTTCCTTCAGTGCTATATATTTTCTTTTCAGTATATATATATATATATATATATATAATTTCATATTTACTTTCCTTTGGAAGGTTGTTGGGGAAGGGGTGGGGGTAAGAATGCTGTATTTTCTTTTGTTTTTGATTGAGTAAACAGTAGTGGTTTTTGTATTCCAAGTTGCACGTAACACATGATCAAAATCGGTCCAATGGTGGGTCATTCGAACATAACATAACTGGTATCGACTAAACCTGAAGCTCATGTCCACTGCAGTTGTCACATGGATTTAGACCATTCTGACACCAGCTGACTACTAGGACTTCTGAGAGTCTAGCATTGTTTCTAGGTCTGCATAGATCTTAGGTAATGATCGCTTAGAGCAACTGATTATAGTATAAATTTAACTGTGTCAATTTAATGAGGCCAGGCAGACTTCCTCTGCTTTCTGACTCTGGAATGTCCCCTTAGTCACAGCTAACCATACCACAGATGAAGCCACTGCCTAACAGCATTATTTAGAGTACATAAATGCATCCCCACTCCTAGAATATTGTTGTTCTTTAGCCACTAAGTCACATCTGAAACTTTTTCAACCCCCATGGACTGTAGCCCATACCATACCAGAGTGGGTCGCCATTTCCTTCTCCAAGAGATCTTCCTGACCCAGGGATTGAACCTATGTCTCTTGCAATGGCAGGTGGATTATTTACCACTGAGCCACCAGGGAAACCCACTCCTAGAATAGCAAATCAAAAATCATATCACATATGCTAATTTAGTAGACTTCTGAACATTTTTAGTACAGTCCCAACTTAGTGCCACACAGTTTGAGTGATCAGTACCAGATTACTGTTGCAGAGATTGGGCTAGAATATAAGTTGTCTGACTCTACTTCCTATGCTCTTTTCCTTACACGTAATTAATGTACAGTATGAGATTTAGCTTTGGAGTTGGAGACCTAGGCTAGAGTCTACATTTTCTAACTTACTATCTGTATGACTCAGTATAATTATATAACTTCTAAGACTCAGTTTTCTCACTTCTCCTGTGCAAAATGGGAATGATTGAATGAATTAATGTACACATTGAGCTTAGAATAGTATCTGGTACATGGAACTGATATAATGTCACAAATGTTGGATATAATTATTAAGATCAACACAATTATTTTAATAAGAAGAAAATATTACTATAGATCACCCTTTCTGTTTATTTTCCAGAAATCTGATGTATGAGATAGCATCAGGATTTGTAAAGAAAAACAAACTAAAAAACCAAATATGGTAGAAAGCCTTGGATTTACCTCTTTTAACTATAAAATATCAAGTGGATGAAAAATAAATCAATCTTTTTTTCACTTCTTTTAAGTTCTTGGAATATCAAGCCCTTACTTAATTTCGGAATATCTAAAAAATACCATGCATTACTATGGGACACTGTCTAAAACTGCACTCAGAGGAAATTTTGTAGTTTTAAGTGTGTGTGGAAATCAAGAGGAAAGAATATATACAAACTAACCTAGAAGAAATTCAAGAAACTTAAAAAAATGCCAAATTCAACAAAAGAAAAAATATAAGGAAATCATAAAAATAAAGACAGAATTTTTCACAGAACTAGAACAAATCATTTCACAATTTGTATGGAAATATAAGAAACCTCGAATAGCCAAAGCAATCTTGAGAAAGAAGAATGGAACTGAAAGAATCAACCTGCCTGACTTCAGGCTCTACTACAAAGCCACAGTCATCAAGACAGTATGGTACTGGCACAAAGATAGAAATATAGATCAATGGAACAAAATAGAAAGCCCAGAGATAAACCCACGCACCTATGAACACCTTATCTTCGACAAAGGAGGCAAAAATATACAATGGAGAAAAGACAATCTCTTTAACAAGTGGTGCTGGGAAAACTGGTCAACCACTTGTAAAAGAATGAAACTAGAACACTTCCTAACACCATACACCAAAATAAACTCAAAATGGATTAAAGATCTATATGTAAGACCAGAAACTATAAAACTCCTAGAGGAAAACATAGGCAAAACACTCTCCGACATAAATCACAGCAGGATCCTCCATGACCCACCTCCCAGAATATTGGAAATAAAAGCAAAAATAAACAAATGGGACCTAATTAAAATTAAAAGCTTTTGCACAACAAAGGAAACTATAAGCAAGGTGAAAAGACAGCCTTCAGAATGGGAGAAAATAATAGCAAACGAAGCAACAGACAAACAATTAATCTCAAAAATATACAAGCAACTCCTCCAGCTGAATTCCAGAAAAATAAACGACCCAATCAAAAAATGGGCCAAAGAACTAAACAGACATTTCTCCAAAGAAGACATACAGATGGCTAACAAGCACATGAAAAGATGCTCAACATCACTCGTTATTAGAGAAATGCAAATTAAAACCACAATGAGGTACCATTTCACACCAGTCAGAATGGCTGCTATCCAAAAGTCTACAAGCAATAAATGCTGGAGAGGGTGTGGAGAAAAGGGAACCCTCTTACATTGTTGGTGGGAATGCAAACTAGTACAGCCACTATGGAGAACAGTGTGGAGATTCCTTAAAAAACTGGGAATAGAACTGCCATAAGACCCAGCAATCCCACTGCTGGGCATACACACCGAGGAAACCAGAATTGAAAGAGACGCGTGTACCCCAATGTTCATCGCAGCACTGTTTACAATAGCCAGGACATGGAAGCAACCTAGATGTCTATCAGCAGACGAATGGATAAGGAAGCTATGGTATATATACACAATGGAATATTACTTAGCCATTAAAAAGAATACATTTGAATCAATTCTATTGAGATGGATGAAACTGGAGCCATTATATAGAGTGAAGTAAGCCAGAAAGAAAAACACCAATACAGTATACTAATGCATATATATGGAATTTTAAAGATGGTAATGATAACTCTATATGAGAGACAGAATAAGAGACACAGATGCATAGAACAGTCTTATGGACTCTGAGGGAGAAGGTGAGGGTGGGACGTTCTGGGAGAATAGCATTGAAACATGTATATTATCATATGTGAAACAGAACACCATTCCATGTTCAATGCCTGAGACAAATGCTCAGGGCTGGGGCAATGGGATGACCCAGAGGGATGGGATGTGGAGGGAGGTGGGAGGAGGGTCCAGGCAGGGGAACACATGTAAACCCATGGCTGATTCATGTCAATGTATGGCAAAAACTACTACAATATTGTTAAGTAATTAGCCCCCAACTAAAATTAATAAATTTATTAAAAAATATATATATAGACAGAAATTGACTATAAAAATGAAAGAAACTTAAGGTGGTGACTAAATTGAATAACTATTTAACTGGAAAAGTTATAACTTTAGCCTAGATCAAAGAAGAGGAGAAAAAGAATAAATATTAATATATAAAAATGAATGAAGATGAGGAAACAATCACAGGTACAAAGAAAATCAAAATTATTAAAGTTTACTACTTGACCAAACTCTATGAAAATATGTATTAAAATATGAATGAAATGACTAATTTTCTAGGAAGATATGTGTTAGGAAGACTGACATTTATAGTAGGAATTTTTTTTAATCCAATAACTAGAGAAGACAATTGTCAATTAAAAAAATTTGGCAACTAGCATGGGTTTTTGTAAGTAAAGTCATTTTCTTATAAAGACCTTTGGATTCTGAGTGATTTCTCTTCTCTTCATGGGGCAAGGCAGTGTAGGTGTGAGCACCAAAAGACTGAAGACATCTGGCGCTGGTCTTCTTGACTCAAACTCTTCCGAGCGATGAAATAAAACCTGCATAGAGACAGCTTTCCTTCAAAGCTGTGCTCCAGTTTTTTATAAATATGTCTTCCGGTTATTTTATGGGGGTAAAGCTCACTGTGCACCTCAGGAGTCCATTTG
This sequence comes from Giraffa tippelskirchi, assembly GCF_054371585.1. Classification (NCBI taxonomy): domain Eukaryota; kingdom Metazoa; phylum Chordata; class Mammalia; order Artiodactyla; family Giraffidae; genus Giraffa; species Giraffa tippelskirchi. The sequence continues at coordinate 122,489,119 of NC_137276.1, read as the reverse complement.
TCCAGTTTGTGAGGTCTCATCCTCCTTCTGTTTTGCGGAAATAGGTAAAGTTTGTCATTTATGATGATATCTCCCTATCCTAATCTCCACAGTTCTTTTCCATTATGAGTTTATTCTTATTCATACATCTTACTTGTTTTTTAAGCAAATTTTGCATCCGTGCATGCTCAGCTGCTTCAGTTGTGTCCGACTCTTTGCGACCCCTTGGACGGTAACCCACCAGGCTCCTCTGTCCATGGGATTCTCCAGGCAAGAATACTGGAGTGGGTTGCCACTCCTTCTCCAGGGGATCTTCCCGATCCAGGGATCGAACCCATTTCCTGCATTACAGGCAGATTCCTTACTCACTGAGCCACCTGGGAAGCCAAAAACAAATTTAAACAAGGGACAAATGCATGTGCCTGGTCTCCTACATTTAACAGGAAAAATGTTACCTATTTTCAGATGTTAGAATGTAGGTATTAAAACATGAGTATAGAATATACTTTTTTAAAAAAATATTTATTTGTTTTAATTGGAGTCTAATTACTTTACACTATTGTGGTGGGTTTTGCCATACATTGACATGAATCAGCCATGGGTGTACATGTGTTCCCCATCCCGAACCCCCCTCCCACTTCCCACTGGCTTTGAGTGCCCTGTCTCATGCATCGAACTTGGACTGGTCCCATCTGTTTCACATATGGTAATATACATGTTTCCAAGCTATTCTCTCAAATCATCCCACCCTCGCCTTCTCCCACAGAGTCCAAAAGTCTGTTCTTTATATCTGTGTCTCTTTTGCTGTCTCTCATATAGGGTCGTCATTATCGGCTTTCTTTTAAAATAAATGATTTATTTTAAGCATTTTACTGAGATTAGTAGTACTTACAATTACGTATAAATCTAACAGTGCAATAGCTTTAAACTGTGAGAACACAGTCATCTATTCAATGTCAATATAACCAGTATCAATATTATTTCAGCCTACTACATGACATATTATTGATGATAGTAAAGATTAAAAAAAGGCCACTTGACTAAAATATGCATATTCATGTAAATGTAATCTACTTTGATATCAGTGGTCTGTTTTAAAAAATGGCTACTCTAACTCAAAAATACATCTTACTCAAAAGTACATCTCTTTTTCTAATTTTCCACTTTGCTATCTAGGAAACCTTATCTTTCTCTTTCATCCCCACCACCAGATAAAAAGAATTGGGTGATTACGAATTTTGAAATGTGGGCTTGGATTCTGCTTATCTTCAACCTAATATTCATAAACTATCCAATAGGCAGTCCACCCTATAAAAAATTCTAACATTCTCACATTTCATAATACATCAAAGTACAATACTCATTTATAATGTTGGATGATTTGTCATATCTATAAAATCTCTTATGTCTATATGAGAGACAATCTACTTTGTTTTTAAATCTAGCTTCAGAAATATGGCATTCTCCGTATAATATATGTGGTGGTGGTTGGCGGTTTAGTCACTAAGTTGTGTCTGACTCTTTTGCAACCCCATGGACTGCATCCCACCAGGCTCCCCTGTCCATGGGATTTCCCAGGCAAGAATACTGGAATGGGTTACCATGCCCTCCTCCAGGGGATCTCCCCAACCCAGGGATTGAACTCAGGTCTCCCACATTGCAGGTGGATTCTTTCCTAACTGAGCCACCAGGGAAGCCCCACCATATAATATATGGTACCCCCCAAACTGAAGTGTTATAGAATAACAGCTAATAGAAAATTAACTTAAAATTTTCTTTCCAATAAGTTAATTTGAAAGGCATCATTTACTTTATGAAATAGAGTAGTACTTCAAAATAAAGTATTCTAAACTCTTTAATAAATTGATTATAGTCACACACAATGTGATTATGTAAGTATAAAATTCCTACATGTTAAATCTCAATGACTGTTACACATAAATTCAGGTGAGCAAGCATTAAAAGATTTGGTTCATCAAATTCATATTAATTAGATTGCTATAAAAGGGTTGTGTGTTTCATAAATAAAAGGTGGTATTGACCTTCTGATAACAGGACATCAAGCAATTGTTTCTCAATTAAATGTAAAATGTGTTTAAATGTAAAACTCTCAATTGTACTGTCACAAGTATTTCTTTTATTAAATATTTACTTATTTATTTGGCTGTGCCAAGTCTTAGTTGTGGCACTTGAGATCTTTAGTTGCAGTATGTGGGATCTCGTTTCCTGACCAGGGTTCAAACCCAGGCCCTCTGCATTGGGAGCATGGAGTCTTAGCCACTGGACCACCAGAGAAGTCCTTGTCATAGGTATTTCTTTTGTAATGTAATAATACTTCAGCAAATTTAATTACAAATAATCTGATTAATTCAGTGGGAAAAATAGAAAAGCAAATTATTTTATATTCTCTGATCTTTCCTTTCTATATCATCTCTCATATTATCACCTTGAAAAGATGTTTATCCTTGAATCACTTACTTTTGCTCTCCTGTGCTCTAGGCTTACCAAGTCTGAATCCAATGATCTATGCCAACTCTAAATATAGTGTTTCATCATCCCATGACTTTTGATGGCAATAATGAGTAGAGGAGGCTGTTTTATTCACTGCTCTGTGGCATATGGTCCTAATCCAAAAAATATTTAGTAAGTAATTGAATGAAAAGATAGTGGATGCAGTAAGCACACCAGATTTCTTAGTAAGATAATATTACTTTTCCACATAGATGACATAAAATAAAAATAACAAAACTATTATTGATAGCTTGTAAGGAGTCCATTTGTTACAGAATTTTTTCTACATTTTATTCACCATTTAATTTTCCATTTCTTGCTAACACTTGACATTTTACTTGACATGTTTCTTATTTTGTTGACTTTGCCATTCAGCATAGCAAATTCAGCACAGCATCCATCTTTTGAATTGTGCACAAAGTAAAACTACTCTGATCCAAAACAGACAATGGTAGTTTTTTCTTTTCTTTAGGAACAATGCAACCTGATATAAAACTCTTGAGGAGGAATTGGAAATTAGAATTGAGTGATAGCAGAGATACTGAGAAAGGCGGAAAAAAATGACAGCAAACTAAGGAAATAAATGACACTCTGGTTGGAAAATTAGAGAACATTGCAAAACTCAGCTTGAGAGTAATGTGCTTATTGACCATTTTGGCACTGAAATTGAAAACAGGATGTAGAAAGCCCAGAGACAATTGATAAAATGTTTCATTCAACTCCTGAGAACATCTGGGAGGACAAGCGGCTTCTCTAATGGGAAAATGGAAACAGGAGAAATTCTTAGCTTAAACAATCACTAAGCTCATAAATCAGTAGAGATCTTGTTTACTTATTTAACCATAGAGATAAAAAGAACTTTATTGACTGAAGTTATTGTGTATCTCATTCAATTTCTTAAGTTTTAGAAGAGAAAGAATGATCTGCAGTAGTCAAGCTACTTGCCCAAGTGAAGTGGAGCTAGAACCCATCTCTGCTGACTTCTAGTGAGATGGCCTTTCCAAGTATTATTGGACGTAGAGTCCTTTGAAAAGGATTATTTAGGCTCCCAGTTTCAGTGCAGTTTGAACTGAATAATACTGGAAACATAGCAAAACAAAATCTGTGGAAGCTAGCTGAAACAGAGAAAACAATAGCTTCATATATTTCTATTACAAAACAAGGAGGGTCTAAAACCAAGTATCTATGTTCACCTTAGAAAGATAGGAAGCGGAGAGCAAATTAAACCAAAATTGAACGGAAGGAAGGAAGGTTGAAACAGCTGCTTTAGGTCTCACATCTGGTTCGTGTAGGAGTTTCCGTGTGTTGATCTGTCGATTATTTTTCCCTTGAGGATTTCTCATGATGTCCTGGTTCTTTGCATGTTGAATATTTCTGGATTGTATCCTGGACATTTTTAATATCATGTTATAGGACAGTCCTATAATAGTCCACTGGATAATATTGATTTGTTGTGGTGGTGGTTGATTCACAAGGCAATTTTCCTATTATGCTGAAACTTGAAGTTCTGTCTTATCTTCCATGGATAGAGTTCCAGTGTCAGCTGAGTTGTCAAAGCCTCTGCTGTGTTGCTTCTGGTCTATCCCACATCTGGACAGCTCAGGGCCAAGCAGAGAAATAGTATCATACATACAGTTCATACATATAATTGGCAGGCACTTATCTTCAGTTTTCTCCACGCAGCAATTTTCTCCACAGTCTCTGAATCTCAGGGCTCCCTTTTCCTATTTCTCTGTGTTGGAAATTGATTTGTTTTACTTTTTAAGAGCTTTAGTTACCTGCACTGATGCAATTTTGCACAATGGGGGCTGGCCCTAGAGCAGACAGGAGTCCCTTTTCCTGTTCCTCTGGCTAGCAAGACAGAGTTTCTCTATAAAATTCACTGCCTATACCAAGTGCAGAGTTCCACACTGAAGCTGCCCTTGATCAAGGCATAAAGATAAAAGAGAGGTAAGGTAAATAACTAAGAAATTGACGCTACTAAGGTCAAATTTTTGAAGTTTGATATTCCTTCTTCAATTTGTTTGTGAGTATTAATTTTCAGAGTTTTCAAGTTGTTGTTGGTTTGGGTTTTTTTTTTAGGAATTTTATCCAGACTGTTTGCCTGTAATCCACAAGAAAGGTAAACTATAGTATGCTTACTACATTCTGATGACCACCAGAAGTCTTTGGGTGATTTTGTTCATTATCTGTCCCTTTCCCCAAATTTTCTATGATAATCACAACATTACTTATATGTTTAGGAATAACTTTCAGTTCAGTTCAGTTCAGTCGCCAGTCGTGTCCGACTCTGCGACCCCATGAATCGCAGCACGCCAGGCCTCTCTGTCCATCACCAACTCCCGGAGTCTGTCCAAACCCATGTCCATCGAGTCGGTGATGCCATCCAGCCATCTCATCTTCTGTCATCCCCTTCTCTTCCTGCCCCCAATCCTTCCTAGCATTAGAGTCTTTTGCAATGAGTCAACTCTTTGCATGAGGTGGCCAAAGTATTGGAGTTTCAGCAATAACTTTAAACAAGAAAAATTGCCTATGTTTTAAATTTTCTCAAAATGCTTGGGGAAAATTGGTTTTATAGAATTTCAGCCCAGCATAAATTTGGATGGAGGTTTGTAACATTGTACAAGAGGCAGTGATTAAAACCATCCCCAAGAAGAAGAAATGTAAAAAGGCAAAATGGTTGTCTGAGGAGCCTTACAAATAGCTGAGAAAAGAAGAGAAGCAAAAGCAAAGGAAAAAAGGAAAGATATATCCGTCTGAATGCAGAGTTCCAAAGAATAGCAGGAGAGATAAGCCTTCCTCAGTGATCTATGCAAAGAAATAGCGGAAAACAATAGAATGGGAAAGACTAAAGATCTCATCAAGAAAATTAGAGATACCAAGGGAACATTTTATGCAAAGAAGGGCACAATAAAGGACATGGAAGTGCTATGGACCTAACAGAAGGAGAAGATATTAAGAAAAGGAGGCAAGAATACACAGAAGAACTATACAAAAAAGATCTTCATGACCCAGATAACCACGATAGTGTGATCACTCACCTAGAGCTTGACATCCTGGAATGCAAAGTCAAGTGGGCCTTAGGAAGCATCACTATGAACAAAGCCAGTGGAGGTGATAGAATTCAAGCTGAGCTATTCCAAATCATAAAAGATGATGCTTTTAAAGTGCTGCACTCAATATGTCAGCAAATTTGGAAAACTCAGCAGTAGCCACAGGACTGGAAAATGTCAGTTTTCATTCCAATCCCAAAGAAAGGCAATGCCAAAGAATGCAAACTACTGCACAACTGCACTCATCTCACACACTAGCCAAGTAATGTTCAAAATTCTCCAAGCCAGGCTTCAACAGTATGTGAACTGAGAAATTTCAGATGTTCTAGCTGGATTTAGAAAAGGCAGAGGAACCAGAAATCAAATTTACAACATCCGTCATACCACAGAAAAAGCAAGAGCATTCCAGAAAAGCATCTACTTCTGCTTCATTGACTACACAAAAGACTTTGACGGTGTATATCACAACAAACTGTGGAAAATTCTTAAAAGGATGGGAATACCAGACCACCTTACTTGCCATCTGAGAAACCTGTATGCAGGTCAAGAAGCAACAGTTAGAACCGGACATGGTAAATGGACTGGTTGAAAATTGGGAAAGGAGTATGCCAAAACTGTATATTGTCACCTTGCTTATTTAACTTATATGCAAAGTACAGCATGGAAAATGCCAGACTGGATTAAACACAAGCTGGAATCAAGATTTCAGGGAGAAATATCAATAACCTCAGATATACAGATGACGGAGAAGGCAATGGCACCCCACTCCAGTAATCTTGCCTGGAAAATCTCATGGATGGAGGAGCCTGGTAGGCTACAGTCCATGGGGTCGCTAAGAGTCGGACGACTGAGCGACTTCACTTTCACTTTTCCCTTTAATGCACTGGAGAAGGAAACGGCAACCCACTCCAGTATTCTTTCCTGGAGAATCCCAGGGACGGCGGAGCCTGGTGGGCTGCCGTCTATGGGGTCGCACAGAGTCGGACACGACTGAAGAGACTTAGCAGCAGCAGCAGCATACAGATGACACCACCGTCATGGCAGAAAGCAAAGAGGAACTAAAGAGCCTCTTGATGAAAGTGAAAGAGGAGAGTGAAAAAGCTAGCTTAAAACACAACATTCAAAAATACTAAGATCATGGCATCCAGTCCCATCACTTCATGGCAAATAGATGGGAAACAATGAAAACAGTGACAGACTTTATTTTCTTGGACTTCAAAATCACTGCAGATGGTGACTGCAGCCATGAAATTAAAAGACACTTGCTCCTTGGAAGGAAAGCTGTGACCAACCTAGACAGCGTATTAAAAAGCAAAGACATTACCAATAAAGACATTTACCCAAAAAGATCTGTCTAGTCAAGGCTATGGTTTTTCCAGTGGTCATGTATGGATGTGAGAATTAGACCATAAAGAAAGCTGAGTGCTGAAGAATTGATGCTTTTGAACTGTGGTGTTGGAGAAGACTCTTGAGGATCCCATTGGACTGAAAGGAGATCCAACCAGTCAATCCCAAAGGAAATCAGTCCTGAATATTCATTGGAAGGACTGACACTGAAGCTGAAGCTCCAAATAATTTGACCACCTGATGCGAAGAACTGACTCCTTGGAAAAGACCCTGATGCTGGGAAAGATTGAGGGCAGGAGGAGAAGGGGACGATCGAGGATGCAATGGCTGGATGGCATCACTGACTCAACAGACATGAATATGAGCAAGCTCCAGGAGTTGGTGATGGACAGGGAAGACTGGCGTGCCACAGTCCATGGAGTCACAAAGAGTTGGACACAACTGAGTGACTGAACTGAACTGAACTGGTAACTAAAAGCAGTGGAATCCAATCACATTTATGTTTTTGTTGTTTATATGTATTCTGCTCTTTATTAGAATATATACTTGTTGCCAGAAACTGTCTCTTACCCATTTTTGCTTCTGTCCTCCGTAATTAGCACTGCATGTAACCCACAGTAAATGCTAAATTGCACTGGATTTTATTCTTTTCAGTTTAGTTCAGTTTTGTTGTCCTTTGTCATCCCCTTCTCCTCCTGCCTTCAATCTTTCCCAGCATCAGGGTCTTTTCAAATGAGTCAGTTCTTCTCATCAGGTGGCCAAACTATTGGAGTTTCAGCTTCAACATCAGTCCTTCCAATGAATATTCAGGATTGATTTCCTTTAGGATTGACTAGTTGTATCTCCTTGCAGTCCAATGGATCCTCAAGAGTCTTCTCCATCACCACATTTCAAAAGCATCAATTCTTCAGCGCTCAGCTTTCTTTAATGGTCTAATTCTCACATCCATACATGACTAGTGGAAAAACCATAGCTTTGACCTTTGTCGGCAAAATAATGTATCTGCTTTTTAATATGCTGTCTAGGTTGGTCATAACTTTTCTTCCAAGGAGCAAGTGTCTTTTAATTTCATGGCTGCAATCACCATCCACAGTGATTTTGGAGCCCAAGAAAATAAAGTCTGTCACTGTTTCCATTATTTCTCCATCTATCTGCCATGAAGTGATGGGACTGGATGCCATGATCTTCATTTTTTGAATGGTGCATTTTAAGCCAACTTTTTCACTCTTCTCTTTTACTTTCATCAAGAAGCTCCTCAGTTCCTCTTCACTTTCTGCCACGAGTATGGAGTCATCTGCATATCTGAGGTCATTCATATTTCTTCCTGCAATCTTGATTCCAGCTTGAGTTTCATCCAGCCTGGCATTTTGCATGACGTATTCTGCATATAAGTTAAATAAGCAGGGTGACAATATACAGCTTCACATACTCTTTTCCCAATTTGGAACCAGTCTGTTTTTTCATGTCTGGTTCTAACTGTTGCTTCTTGATCTGCATACAGGTTTCTCAAGAGGCAGGTAAGGTGGTCTGGTATTCCCAACCCTTTAAGAATTTTCTACAGTTTGATGTGATATACACAAAGTCTTTTGTGTAATCATTGAGGCAGAAGTAGATGTTTTTCTGGAACTCTCTTGCTTTTTCTTTGATAAAGCGGATGTTGGGAATTTTATCTCTGGTTCCTCTGCCTTTTCTAAATCCAACTTGAACATCTGGAAGTTCACGGTTCATGTACTTTTGAAGCCTGGCTTGGAGAATTTTGAGCATTATTTGCTAGCATTGAGATGAGTGTGATTGTGTGGTAGTTTGAGCATTCTTTGGCATTGCCTTTCTTTGGGATTGGGATGAAAGCTGACCTTTTTCCAGTTCTGTGGCCACTGCTGAGTTTTCCACATTTGCTGGCATAATGAGTGCAGCACTTTAGCAGCAGCATCTTTTAGGATTTGAAATAGCTCAGCTTGAATTCCATCACCTCCACTAACTTTGTTCATAGTGATGCTTCCTAAGGCCCACTTGACTTTGCATTCCAGGATGTCAGGCTCTAGGTGATTGATCACACTATCGTGGTTATCTGGGTCATGGAGATCTTTTTTGTATAGTTCTTCTGTGTATTCTTGCCTCCTTTTCTTAATATCTTCTCCTTCTGTTAGGTCCATAGCACTTCCATGTCCTTTACTGTGCCCATCTTTGCATGAAATGTTCCCTTGGTATTTCTAATTTTCTTGACGAGATCTCTAGTCTTTCCCATTATATTGTTTTCCTCTATTTCTTTGTATAGATCACTGAGGAAGGCTTTCTTATCTCTCCTAGCTATTCTTTGGAACTCTATTCAGAGGAGTATCGCTTTCCTTTTCTCCTTTGCCTTTAACTTCTCTTCTTTTCTCAGCTCTTTGTAGCGGCTCCTCAGACAACCATTTTGCCTTTTTGCATTTCTTTTTCTTGGGGATAGACTTGATCATTGCCTCCTGTACAATGTTCAAACCTCTGATTCTTTTAGGTGTTTGATTCTTTTAGATGTTGTTATCATAGACTCATAGCATCCCCTCTTACTAGAAAGGGACTCTGGTGAAACACAGCTCTTTCTGGTTAAAATTTTTGCCTGTGTACTTTTTCTACATTCTTTCATTTGCACTTTTACTATTTTTAAAACGTTTTATTTTATACTGGAATATAGCTGATTAACAATGTTGTGATAATCAGATGGACAGAAAAGGCATTCAGCCATATCTATACATGTGTTAATTCTTCCCCAGATTCCCCTCCCATCCAGACTACCGCATAACATTGAGCAGAGTTATCCATTTTAAATATAGTTATGTGTACATATCAATTTAACTCAAAGTCCTGTAGTGAGTTAGAAAGGAACAACATTGAAAGCAAAAGTCTCCAAATATTTAGTAATAACTGTAGATTTAAAAGGGCTTCCCTATAGCTTTAAAGAGAAAAAAAAAAGATTCTGTCAATGAGATGTCAAATGTACTTTAAAGAAACATTTTGGGGGGCAGGAATATAGCAGTACTCATATTGCTACAGTCTCTCTGAAGGATCTTCCCCAAAACAAGTGATTATGTCTAGACTTTGAGAAAACAAACTGCCAGTGTCCATAGACGTATGAAATTAAAGATATCCATCATTTGGGGTAAATTTTGGCATATCAAATGGCTGATACAATGATACCTATGTATAATTCATCCTATGTCAAATATTTGACTCATTTTGAGAAAGCATTTATTTGATTAAATCAAACAATGAGGCAACCCACTCCAGCATTCTTATCTGGAGAATCCCATAGACAGAGGAGCGTGGCAGGCTACAATCCATAGGGTCTCAAAGGGTCAGACATGACTGAAATGACTTAGCACACAACACACACACACAATTATAAAATAATAAGCAAAAATGTCCAAAAAGATTAAATTTATTATTTGGTTCTTGTTTTATCTTGGCTTTATTCATATTAAAAAAACTGTAATGAATAAATAGTGTTCTGAACTCAGAAAATTGATTTAGTTGGACCTCACTGGTGGTCCAGGGGCTAAGACTCAGCACACCCAATGCAGGGGACCCAGGTACAAGCCCTGGTCAGGTAACTAGATCCCACATGCAGAAACTGAAAAAAAAGATCCTGCATGCTACAGTGAAGGTCGAAGATCCCTCAAGCCACAACTAAGACCTGACATAGCCAAATAAAATGAATAAATATTTTTTAAAAAAGAAAAGAAAATTGAATTAGTCATAAGAGTTGCCAATGCAATGCAGGACAGTACAGTTAGCATCTTACCACTATCACTTATATTGTTTTAATGAAATCAGTTTTTTCAATATTATACAGTCAATATTGAAATTATAAGTTTTAAATAGGGAATAATAATCCCAAATTTCATCACCCTAACCCAACTATGAATATTTTGAATTTTCTTACAACCATTATTTTCCAGGGCATCTGTTTCTCATTTGGCTTTAATTAGTCAACACACAAAACTTATATCACACTTTTTTTTTTTTCTAAACTTTATCACAATGCCATATTGTCTCCATAACCTTAATTTTAATTGGAACCTAATATGCCAAGATGCAAGAGTACCATGGCTATTACAAACAATGCTTTTGTTGGGTAATTTATTCCCAGGCTTTGGCTCAGAGGGTAAAAACATCTGCCTGCAATGCGGGAGACCCGGGTTTGATCCCGGGTCAAGGAAGAAGAAAGATCTCCTGGAGAAGGAAATGGCAACCCACTCCAGTACTCTTGCTTGGAAAATCTAGTGGACAGAGAAGCCTGATAGGCTACAGTCCATGGGGTCGCAAAGAGTTGGTCACCACTGAGCGACTTTACTTCACTATAATAAAAATTTGTGTCTGTGTTGATCTTCTATTTTTTTCTTAATTTCCTTAGTGGGACTTCCCAGAAGTAGAATTGATAATTAAAAATTAACATTATTTTTTCTATTTTTTGAAAAATATTAATTATTGTTCCAAAATATTTCCTTTATAAGAAATGTATTATTACTTTCTTTATTTTTACTTTTAAAATCACTGAGTATTTTTTTGAGGGCAATTGATTTAGTACATAATAAATGGAATCCAGAGTCATTGCATTGTACATGTATTTGATTATTAACTAGGTTTAAATGTTTTTAATTCTTTTTTATTCTTTTCATTATCTTCTGAAAAATTTTTTTTTATGTTCTTTGTCTTTAGGAATGAGGTCTTTATAGATTTCTCTGATGCCAAGCAACAAAGAAATATTGGTAATCATTTTTAATGGTGTATTGATCTACTTTTTAAAGCCCTTGTAATCTTCTGTTCAGCAATCCTGCTTTTTGCTCATAGAAATCAGCTTATGTCTAGGTGCTGAATGTAAGTTGAGCATATAGTGGAGACTAGGCACTTTACACTCATTATCTCATTGTTGTTGTTTTTTTTGTTGTTTGTCTTTATGTGGGTTCTTAGTTCCTCAATCGGGAACCAAATCCATGCTTGCCACATTGAGACTGCTGAGTCTTAACCACTAGACTGGCAAGGGAGACCCTTCACTATCTCATTTAATTCTTTCTGTCAGTCCTGTGAAATAGGTACCATCATCATTACCAGTTCAGAGGTGATGAAAGAGACGTTCTGAGAGGGTAAATGATAAAGATTAGACAACTGGTTAATGTCCAAGCCCAAACTAGACCCCACACCCCACATACTTTAACCACTCCAAGCTACCAATTAAAAGAAGTGTCTATAAAAGCAACTTGTCACACGAGAGCTGTCAGAGAATGACCTGATCCATACTGTCATATTTCTGACCTTTAGCTTTGGCCTTGTGACCAAAAACACCCCCAAAATGGGATGAAGTTTAGCTCTCAACATGGTTGAAGAGCTGGAATTATAGAGCTTCTGTCATTTTTATCTAGCTTCTCCATGGACTCAGCAGTAAAGAATCTGCCTATAATACAGGAAACACAGGAGACGCAGGTTTAATCCTTGGGTTAGGAAGATCCCCTGCAGGAGAAAATAGTAACCCCCTCCAGTATTCTTGCCTGGAAAATACTACGGACAGAGGAACATGGCAGGCTATAGTCCGTAGGGTTGCAAAGAGTCAGACATGACAGAATGACTAAGCACACACACATCTTTATCCATGTGGAACAAGGGGACCATGATGACGAGAGCTAGGCCTTCCATTAATCTTCAGGCACCCGTTAATCCCCAGAGTGACCACAGGAAGTTATTTAAGCTCCCCGAGTCACGACGTCCTCATCTTTAGAAACTCTGTTCATAAAGCTTTCCTTGGATTCAGTGGGATCGTATACGTAATGGACCAGACAGAGTGCTTGGTACATAATAGATGCTCAATAGATGCTCCTGTGTTTGGTTTGCAAGACTTGATTTGGATGTGCAGTAGTACATCAAATGCCTCCCAATGATTTTGCTCAGGCTCTGTCACTCCTGAGAGTTACTAAACTACTTAATTATTGCCAAGACTTTAATTGGAAGAAAGTAATCCATTCTAGAACTTCGAATAAGTACCTATACATTGGAAACTTTCCAGTGTAGACTAAATTACTCATAGTCCATCTCAGGACAATCCCATGTCCTCCAAAATCTCTGTACCTTGACTATATTCATTGTGTAAATTCCTGAAACAGTCTTAAATAATTGATGGAAGAAAAGAAAAAAGAATCTCATACTGTTAGCAAGATTGGATTTAGACTCCCACAAGCCTAATTACCTCCATGAAAAGTACTCTTCTGTACTTTTTGGCTCCATCCTCTTCACGTAATTAGCTACAGCCTTGATTTTTGTTTCTTCTCATTACCTGAATGTTATACCTTCAAAATAGGTGTGGATGGTGGATTATTACCTTTTCATCCAATACTAATATAGGCACAATTATATGATATCAACACTTCCTCTTCAGAAGCAATTTGTTTTCTAAGTCCTTGATAACTGTACCTTATTTCATTATTTTGTTTAAGGAGATGCCCATTGAAACACATTTCTATTCTATTGTGCTGTTTGTTCATAGTCTGTAGCTTGCTGCAGGTGAATTTTAAGCTATTAGGTCTTTCTCACATAATCACAATGTTTCTCAGTATAACTGAAGTTACTGCATTTGTTACCTTCAAGAACAGTATAAGTTTCAAAGTGCGCTTAGGAACAAGAATAAACTTTAATTTCCTTTATTCACTAAGAGATGGCAGAAAGAATATTGGTGATATGTAGAGATTAAGTAGGTTAACTAGATATAATTAAGGCTGAGAGTTTTGAATGACACAATGATTTTATCATTTTAAAATGCTTTGTGTTGCCTGTTGTACTAAAAGTATTGTCTGTTTGAGCTTTTAAAAAAATCCAGTGCTCACCTGATTAACGTGGTGGTGCTAATTTTTATTCAGGCTGCTTAGTATTTCTGTTTCTACTGTGATGGATAAATCGTTTCGAGGACATAACACTTAATAACCTTTAACAAGACCTCCAACTGTAATCTGTCAGAATTATTCCCTGAATACAGTTCTTCCTTCTGCTTATGCTGAACCTTTATACAGCTATGAAATATTAATAACTCCTAAGAGAGTTGGCTAGATTTTATCGTATGTTACAAGAAATCGTTTTTTCCTCTGAGAGCCCAAGATTTAAATTGGATAGTCTATCCAAGGATCTCAACCTCCAAGACTTCTTTAGAAGTAGAATGATCCAGAAAAACCACTTTGTATAGATTCAAATTTTCATCTTTTCTAGAGAAATTACATTGATCCTGCTGACATAAAAGTGATGTGCATGCACCTTTCTCGCCCGTCCTGTGTAGAACAGGTGACTCCCCTACATTTCCTCATCACCTCATAAAACCCACGTGTCTCTACACCCACACATGTCATAGGCCAGCTGATTAGAATACTTGGCCCATAAGCTCTATCTACCTTGCCCCAGAGTTAACAGAGTGAACCCTTAGGGTTTCCATCTGTAATACTTCTGAGCTCAGTTTTTGTATATAGACTTCATCAACACTTGATTTTATCTCATCTGTCTTTTTCTGTTCTTGATTCAATTCTGACTGGAGACCCACAAGGGCAAGAACTTATGTTAGTCCTGATGCAGCCCTCTAAGACTCTACTTTATACTCTGTAGCCGTGGGGAGGACTTGAAAATCCCACTGAAATGTAAAAACAAGAAGAAAAACTCATGTCCTAGGGGCTACTTTAACAGTAATTATCTCTCTTCTCAGAAACGTTTCAATTTCTAAATTGATATGTAGCTGCTTAGCTATTCACAATTCATTCAATGTGTATCTTAAACATGGACATCGGACAGATGTCTAGATTGTTACGATATAGATCTCTTTCTGATAGTAGACTTACAAGAAAATGTCCTCTTTATAAATTCTATCCAAATCTATGTATACTCTGAATGTACGTCCGTATTTGGTTTTGGTCACTTCATATAGGGAGAGGGACCACACCTGAAATTTGGTTTGTATATTAAGACTGATGATACCATACAAGCACCGAAAAAGTTGAAGGGACTTGTTAAATAATGAGCCTCTAGGGAGACAGCAAGATGCCTCCCAAGCAGGTCCAAAAGTGACTTGAGAGAGAAGGGGTGACTAGGAGGTGGGGCTGCTGTAGGAAGTCCTGTGTGTGGCTTGAACTTCCCACAGGAGCCACAAGAGGGAGTAGCAGGCTTTCTTGTCGACTGACCCGAATGTGAGGTCAAAGGGGAAAAAGGAGGGGAGAGGCTTAAAAGCCATCACTGGACAAACATCAATAACACTGAAACATGTACGTTACCATATGTAAAATAGATGACCAGCGCTAGTTTGAAGCATGAAGAAGGGCACCCAAAGCTGGTGCTCTGAGTGGGGAGGGATGTGGGAGGGGTGTTCAGAATGGGGGGGACATGTATACCTGCGGCTGATTCATGTTGATGCATGGCAAAAACCATCACAATAATTTAAAGTAATTATCCTCAAATTAAAATAAATTAATTTTTTTTAAAAAAAATAATAAACTGGGGCTTTTTTCCCCTAAAACCAAAAAAAAAAATAGGAGGGGGGTGGGGGGGTGTGGGATTCAGGCTCTTACTACAATATTACATGTACATAAACACATAGCACATATTTGAGTACACTTACCTCCCTGCAGCTTCCTTCATATCTTCCCTTGAGATTTCTGTGCATAGCAAGGACTTAAGTTCCTGTGACCACACCTGGCTCATAATTCCTTCTCCTTTGCGATTCTGGCTTGCATCTCACCTCCCAAGGTTGTTTATGTCTTTTCCCTTGAGTTAGTTCATCAAGATAAAAAACTCAGTCCTTCTACCCTACTGAAACAACAGCTAAAACAAAAATGTCCAGCATCCACAAGATGTTTACCTTTGTGTCATTTTAAAACATTTATTTTAAAAGTTTGAAAACTCAAGAAAAGAGAGCAATGGATGACTATCCTTATTGACTGGAATTTGCCACACCTCTAAACAGGCAAAAGTGCCTATGTAAGCGTTTTCTCCATAACATAAGAAAGCTGTCCCCATTTGATTATATGAAATTATACATCTCAATAATCCAGTAAACACTCACGCACACATACATCCCAACACACACAAACAAGTACTGACACGTGGTGTGCTGATCTTGTTTCCTTGATACTAAATAAGGAAATTTTGCATAAACTTGTCTTAGACTTGGAAGACTCAGAAATTCTGACAGTCCCTTTTGGAAAATGAAGCTGAAAATTGGAAGAAAAAAAAAAGATCTCTCAAATTAAATTTTATCATTTGTATAAAATTCATCAAGTGGAGTTCTAACAGAAAGTATTCAAATTCTCTTTTCTCTAAACTTCTTTTCTTAGAAACAAACCAGAACCATTTCTGTTTATTCCTATGATACATATTCACATCTCACTTGCCCTAATGAAATTCGGAACTGAGAGGTAAATGACTTTAACGATAGTGTCAACTTTGCATCATGAGTTGAATTAATTTGTAAACATTAAGCTTCTGATCCTCACTTGTAAGGGCATCACTGCTGAGCATTTACCACAAGCGACAGGTCTGGAGGCTTCAGACCATTCCCTTAATCTAACTCCCAACAAGATTCCTACTGAAGAGGACTAGCTGATCAATGTAATTGCTTGAGCTTTGTCTTAGTTGTGTGTGTGTGTTAGTTGCTTAGTCATGTCTTAGTTAGGACATAAATAATTTGGACGATTCAAATATAAATTTCAAGGCCCAATTCTAGGATATATGGTTTTAAAAACTTGTCCAACTTTTCATGGAAGAAAATAAATATTTTGCATCCTGAAGGAGTTTCATAGGACCGCCCAATACTAGAAAATATTCAAGATTAAAATGAGCCAGCCTCACCCAAATTTGCCAAGATATTAGACGATGATTGGATACGAAAAAAGTTATAAACATCGGTTTCACATATAAAATCAAAAATATCATCTTGAACTTAAAATCTTACGTCAGTGATCAGTGATGATTCTGTTTTCTTTTTTATTAATTAGTAAGTAATTCTTTAACTGATAAAATTTAAATGACTCTACTCAATGCTGTGTTGACCTAAATGGGAAGGAAATCCAAAAGTGAGGGGATATATATATATACGTATACATATGACTGATTCACTTTGCCACACAGCAGAAACTCACAGAACATTGTAAAGCAACTATACTCCAATGAAAATTTTTTGAATTAAAATAAATAAATAATGAGAAGTAGCTCCTTGCAAAATGTGCTAAAGAATCCCAATGAATCAATGAATCTTTATAATTAAGCATTTTACTTGTTCTTTCCTTGACTGAAAAAAGTGAATTTGATATTAAAACAGATTTTTACTTCCTGATATATCCTTTAACCCAAACTAATGCTGACAGAGTAAATCAGACGCAGGATTTCTATAAATATTTTTGTAGATTTAAATAATTGTGAACAAGTTTATGTTAAAAAACAATAAGAGGGTTATAAACCTGACTAGCTAGAGTTTGAAATTAAGACAAGTGATATTTGTCTTAAGAATCCTAAGGTTTTCTGAAGATCACTGGAGTCAGACCTCTTTTTAATTTTTGGTTAATTATTAATATTATATTTGGCAACCTGATGTCCCCTCTATGCCTCAGATCCCCTCATCTTCTGGATGGACATAAAAGAACCTACTTCAATAGTTTAGTTGTGAGAGTTAATTTTAATGAAATGATTTTAAGAAAAAAAACAGTGCCTAATTCACTGTGGCACTTCATATGTAGTACCTATTATCATGATGGTATAATTGTACTTTTCAGCTGATACTAAAACTGCAAGATATTTTTTCTCCACTTCTAAAAATACATATTTTCTGAACTAATACATCAATCTGATAGCAAAAACAAGTTTTAAGACTGTTTGGTTTGTACGTCTCAAGTGTATCCTTTACACTTAATACTTAACAGTATTCCCTATCCCTCTTTTTAATGCTTAGATACACATGATACAAAGAAGCTATCACACACAAAAAAGAAAAGAATGTTTCTTCTTCCTGTTCTAAGGACGCTTCACTGCAGGAAATAAAACATTTTATGGAGAATTTATGTTATATATTTTACAAAATTTATCACCAGATACATGCCAAATATAACTGAGTTTAAGGAAGTTTTCTTCTTACAAAAGTCCCTGCAAATGTTTAATTTGCTAATGTAAGATTATCCTTACAACTTCAACTTCACCAGTTTCTAAGCCAATTTTTTTTTTTTTTTCTGTATCTGGTCTTAGTTGCAGCACGAGGGAGCTTCATTGCTATGTGTAGGCTCTTAGTTGTGGTATAAAACCAATTTTGAGATGTTCTTTTGGTCCAAGAGATATGATCTATCTTGCTCAGTAAAGGGGCATTTGAAACAGAGGAAGGATCAAAAATAGAAACTCCTTAGCTTTTTGATAAAAAACTACCATCAAAATTTGTTACTGTTGTTGTTTACTCTCTAAGTCCAACTCTTTTGTGACCCCATGGACTCTAGTCTGCCAGGCTCCTCTGTCCATAGAATTCTCCAGGCAAGAATACTGAAGTGGGTTGCCATGCCCCCCTCCAGGGAATCTTCCAGACCCAGGGATTGAACCTGCATATTCTGCATTGGCAAGCAGATTCTTTACCACTCAAGCATCAGGGAAGCCCACCTTCAAAGTTTAAGATAAGTTAGTTTAGGATGTAACCAATTATCAGCCAGAGCTAGTTTTCCCTACTTCCATCCAGCTCCAGACCAAATAATGCTTGTATAAAGTGAGGGAAATTGAGACTATGTTGACCATAGTTGTTCTCTCTACCTTTCTTCCCATCTTCACCCCAGGATAGACATTGGATTAGCTGTAGGACATCTCAGAACCAACTGAGGATGATTCAAGAGCTGAGAAGGACTGTGAATCATTAGTTCCTTATGAACTGGTGATTGCCAGCTTTGCTGATGTCCTCCCAACAAATGGTGTGGAATCCAGAAATCTGTGAGGAGGGTTAGAAATAAGTTGTAGCTTCTAGGCACCATAGTGGGGGTGTGTGGGAGTAACTAGATTTTCTCCGTGTTCAAGAGAAACCATACACACCTGAAAGTAACATTTCAATCAAAATTTTTAAAGAAGAAAGCACACAGAAAGTGAATGAGAGAGGGAATAATTACTATGAGTGTGAAGTTAGTTCCTTCATCAGGATGAGCAGCAAATATGTGCAAGGATGGCCTGCCAGGTTGGGAATGCAGTCATCACAGAAGGATGTTGGTGTGGACTGGGTAGTGAAAGCTCAACCTCTAAAGGGACTCTGTTTTTCTGGGAGTGACTAGAATCAAGAAAGCTGTGTTTTTGTTTTTCTGGTTTTTTTCATCAAGCTGAATGAGGACTCTACCCCACCCCCACTCCCACCCCTCCAGCCCTCCCGCCGAGGGCTTTGAAGAAAGTTATTTTGTAGGAAAAAATAAAGGTATATTTTTGCACACAGGCTGTTTGAGGAAGTGGTACCAGAGTGAGAGAAACCAGGATTGACACCCAGGTCTTCTGTCTCAGAGCCAATGGCAAAAAAGGCAAAATAAATCCCCTATTTTCCACCCCCCTCCCCAATTATATCAGCTTTTAGAACTGAGGCTCCCAATAATCGAACTTCCATTATTTTTCTATATTCTCCACATTGAATGATTTCATCTACCAAACATGTTACATGTGTTGAGTAATTGTTAATTCATATTTTCAAATTTTAAACCAAAGGGTATAGAGCAAATTTTCAGTGCCTCTCTACAGCATGAGCTGATTGAATTCCATCCAGGACCAATGAAACTTATTTGTGTTCACATCTTTCACTTTTATCGTGACAAGGGAAAGATGACTTCCTCTTGGAAAATTACTAGACTCCTAAAATTCCAGCCACTTCTTATTTTGAGTGAGAAGGAATGGTGAGTGACAGTGGAGGCTCACCCAGGCTCGTATAGTGGAGCGATGCTATGCAGCCAAAACGAGGAGGGGTAAAGCGGATAGATTACTCTCATTACGAATAATTAGAATTTGAATGTAAGAAAAGAAGAATTTAAAGGTGTATTAAAAAAATTTCAGAACTTATCCAAATACACATAAAGCAAAACCACCAGGTAAGAAAACTGTGAAATAATTATTGGGAATAATTTTAATTACATAATTCACTGTTTCCAGTACAATATCTTATGCGACAAAATTTCTCTTTTGTAAAATCTTAGCTTTCTTTAAGTCATTGTTTTGTGTTTACCTTTTTTAAAGAGCAGTTTTAGATTCACAAATAAGAAATGAGAGGAAAGTACAGAGATTCCCCATATGCCCTCTGTCCCCACACATACACAGCTTCCCCCATTTCCGATATTATTCACCAGAGCGGTACATTTGTTACCAAGGATGAACCCACACTGATACATCATAATCACCCTAAAGTTCACAGCTCACTTGAGGTTTCACTATTGGAGTGGCATATTATTTTGCTTTGGACAAACATATAATGACATGTGGGCTTCCCTCATAGTTCAGTCAGTGAAGAATCTGCCTGCGATGCAGGAGACTTGGGTTCAATCCCTGGGCAGGAAGATCCCCTGGAGAAAGAAATGGCAACCCACTCCAGTGTTCTTGCCTGGAGAATCCCAGGGACAGGGGAGCCTGGTGGGCTGCCGTCTATGGGGTCGCAGAGTCAGACACGACTGAAGCCACTTAGCAGCAGCAGCATACATCTTTAGTGTGGTGTCAAATTCTGTGGCCCATTTTGTAATTAGGTTGTTTGGTCGTTGTTGAGTTTTAAGAACTCTTATTCTTAACTACTTGACTATAGTACACATAGTCCTTAGAGAATCGGGGCTATGTTCCAAAATCACTAGTATTGAAATTATAAGCATGACCAACATTCATTGAAAGTTTGCATGTCGTCTCTTCTCTGAAAACCCTTCCCTGAAAAGCTCCTATTTATCCTTCAAGACTCCCAGTCCCTTCCTCAGTGAAGTCTTCCTGTCCTTGTTCCCCTGTCTTGTTAGCATTGTTCCCCTGTCTTCTGTGCTTTCTTACCAAGTCATTCAAACTTTGTGACAGAACTTAATCCCATGATTACAAGACTTTCTTTAAGGCAACTAGACTGTTCTCTTTCTTTGATACCTGGTAAGTGCTAGATACATTTTTCTGAGAAAAACACATAGAAACTCTTCAAGCCAAAAAGAAAAAATATCCTTCTGGGAAGGAATTCCAAGAGAAGAATAGATAATGAACATACTTTTTCGAGCAAGAAGAAGAATGAAGTGAAGTAAAAGTCGTTCAGTTGTGAAGTGAAGTAAAAGTTGCTCTCTTTGCCACCCCATTGACTACACAGTCTGTGGAATTCTCCGGGCCAGAACACTGGAGTGGGTAGCCTTTCCCTTCTCCAGGGAATCTTCCCTACCCAGGGATTGAACCCAGGTCTTCCATCTTACAGGTGGATTCTTTAGCAGTTGAGCCACCAGAACAAGAATAAATGTATGTGAAATAGTGTCCGTCATTCAGTAGTGTCTGACTCTTTGTGACACTATGGACTGTAGCTCTTCAGGCTCCTCTTCCATGGAATTCTCCAGGGTTGTTATTCCCTTTTTCAGGTGATCTTCCTGACCCAGGGATGGAACCCAGGTCTCCTACATTGCAGGTAGATTCTCTACCGTCTGAACCACGAGGGAAGCCCATAATTTATGTATAACTAAAAACAAATTAAATCTCAAAGGGTGGAAGAATACTGTCGAAGCCGTATCTATTTCCTAACCTACAGCCACATACTTTCCACCCACAAAAGAACAGAATTCTTCAGAATACCTTTATACACTTCATAAGAACTGAGGATCAACAGCACTCTCATCTTCAAGGTCAAGTCTGGTTTAGAGGACTTCCTAGATCACATCAAACACCAACACTGACATCTGCTGGAAAGGCACTCTGTCCACATTTCCTGCAGTTGGTTAAAAAGAGAAAAAAAAAAGTGGACAGAAACAAAATGATAAGAAACAACCTAAAAAATACCTCCGAATTCAAACAAGAAACTCATTTATCAAGAAAATGTGAGCATGAACAATCTGGGATATTTCTTTTTTTTGAGAATGTAATCTTGACAAACAAATTTTTGGAGATAAACATGACCATAGATTTATGACTCTGGATTATTAATTCTTATATACACAGCATGTAGCATGGCATCCAAAATGTATTGAATATTTTTTAAAAAAAGAAAAATAAGATACATATCTCTGGAATTAATCTCTATTTCAGGCTTCATGAATAGCATGGTTTGTGCTTCCTGGATCATAGAAAATACTAAATCATTTTGTGTTCTCAGTTTTCCTGGATATGGAGGACAAAGTTTTGGCGAGTGGTTTGTTGCTGTGGTTTATATTATTCTACCCATTCTCCTAAATCTGCTTTCTGCTGTCTCACTTGTGATACTAATTAGGTGTTAGGGGAATAGTCAAACTGAGGAAGAATATACTTTCCTCTGTTTATTTATTTATAAATTAATCAGATGTGAAGTTAATCATTAATCAGATGTGAAGCATTTCTTTCTATACTTATTTTTCCCATTTATTAAAACTTCTTGGTAAGAAAAATATTCTGCAACTCAAAAAATTGTTTTGTTTTATTTTTCAGGAAAAAAATCCAAAAACTTGTATGTTTAAAGTTGATACCCATTAAAATAAACTCGGGCTTCCCAGCATGAACATTCCATTTTAAGAGATATTTCTGTTTTCTTCTCAATTCACCTCATAAGTCCTTTTGAGGGGAGTAAGGTATTTATTGTGTTCCTTTTTGCTTTCTGGCTTTTTATCTCTTTATTGTGAAATGTGGCTCAGTTGGTAAAGAATCTGCCAGCAATGCAGGAGAACTGGGGTCGATTCCTGAGTCGGGAAGATGCCCTGGAGAAGGGAATGGCTACCCATTCTAGTATTCTGGCCTGGAGAAACCCATGGACAGAAAAGTGTGGCAGGCTACAGTCCATGGGGCTGCAAAGAGTCAGATACGACTGAGCAACTTTCACTACTACTACTACAATGATGAATATACAGAAAAAGAAGAAAACACAAATGTACAACTTAGTGCATTATAAGAAAACGAGTACTCGTGTAACTATCACTCAGCTCAGGAAATAAACCATGGCCAACATCTTTATAAAAACCCTAGCTGTCCCTCCTCAGTCACAGTCTACACTCTTGCTTTCCTTTACATTTTAACTCCTAAGTATACATCTCTAAGCACTACAATGTTGCTGGGGTTTTAATTTTGTATAAATGGGGTCGCAGTATATACTTTATTTTATGTTTGGCTTCATTCAGTCAACACTGTGCATTTTATCCATGCTCTGGCATGGTAGCTATGATTTGTGTCTCTTAACTGCTCGGTGTTCTTCCATTTTTGTAATATATCACCAACTGCACATCCAACCCAATGTTGACAGATATTTGGGTCACTTCTAGTTTGGGACTATTTCTAACTCTAATGCTTCCATCAACATTTCTATGCATGCCTTGTGATGCATTTACAGGCATCACAAGATATAAACCTAAGAGTAAATTTGCTGGGTCATAGGGTATGTGGGTCTTCAACTTCTATAACACCAAATCTTTTATTGAAGTGGTACACTGATTCATATTCTACCCAGCAGGTTATGAGTGTTCCATTTACTTCATGTGCTTGCCAACACCTGATATGGTCAGACTTTCTCATTTTGAGCCGTTTGGGAGGGTTTGTAGTAGTCTCTCATTTTGTTTTTATTTGCATTGATTATCCTTTATATATGTGTGTGTGTCACTCAGTTGTGTCTGACTCTTTGCGACCCCGTGGACTGTAGCCCGCCAGGCTTCTCTGTTCATGGGATTCTGCAGGCAAGAATACTGGAGTGGGTTGCCATGCCCTCCTCCAGGGGATCTTCTCACCCCAGGATCAAACCTAGGTCTTCCACATTGCAGGTGGATTCTTTACCATATGAGACACTGTGAAGCCTTTTATATGTGTGTGTATGTGTGTATACATATATGTGTGTGTGTGTGTTTGTAAATTACCTACATAAGTCCATTGCTTATTTTCCTAAGGGGTTGTCAGTCTTTTTATTAGAAATTTCTAGAAGTGTCTGAACAGCTTAGTAGCCTTGCAGCTGAAGCTAAAGCACGGTGCAGCCCTACACACTTGTGGTCTCCTGCTCCAGTACCTGGGTGACATCAAGGGTGACATCAAAGTATTCTTCTGAAGCCCCCGAGATGAATAGAGCGTGGCCATCCTCATCCCGAGGGCAGCCCTGAAGCTGGAACCTTCTAACAAGATGATATACAATAAGCTCTCATAACCAGTGAAGGAGCATGCTGCTCAGCTGAACACAGAGTCCGCCCTGTACCCAGAAATGCCGGGTGACCTCAGCCTGCTGACCACCAAGACTCCTGGCAAGGGTGCCTGGCGCATCCCATGGAAGAGCCTTTTGGGGGACGCTGCTGCTGCATGTGGGGGCGTGGCTCTCTGTGGTCAATGCTGCCAGGAACTGACTGCCCGGGTGGCTGCCACCTGCCACCGCCTCCTTGCACAGCGGACCCCACCCTGTGCTCCCCGAGTCTCTCAGGCTCCCTGTGCACTGTGCTCTCTGACCTGGCCCTCTGCTCCATTTTGGAGGCAGCAAAGTTTGGGGATCTCCTGGTCCAGAGCGGAGAAGGGACCAAGACCCTACAGGAGGAAAGTGAGACAGTGAGTTCCTGGCAGCAGTGACCACAGAGAGAGCCATGCCTGCAAAGGCACCAGCAGTCTCCCCCATACCCTATTTCACGGGATGGATCAGGCACCTTTGTGGGATACTTGGTGGTCAGCCAGTTGGAGTCACCTGGCATTTCCAGGTACAGGGCCTCAGGTCCAGCCCAGAAGGAGGGGGATCTCATTCCTCCAGGTCACACCCTCACCCCCACCCTCTTGGGTTAGGTCTCTGCAGGAACAGCCTCAGTTTCTCTTTCCCGACAGGCTTGGGGGCAGCCTTTCCAGCCTTTCCTGCTACCCTCTGTCCAGCACCCCCACCCCCTCCCACACATAGTGAAATAAAGCCTCCCACCCCACACGAATCGTGTTACAATCTGTTAACTCCTCCTCCTCCTACCCTTTCCTCCTTCCTTCTCTCTTTCCTTCACAGGTACCAGGTCCACAGGACAGTCTGTTCTTCTTGACACTTTTTCCGGCCCCCTCCCAATAAGTCTCTTGCATGTTTAATCCATCTCAGTGTTTCCTAGAAGGCCCTAGGAATTCATTATCTTCAT
This sequence comes from Giraffa tippelskirchi, assembly GCF_054371585.1. Taxonomy (NCBI): domain Eukaryota; kingdom Metazoa; phylum Chordata; class Mammalia; order Artiodactyla; family Giraffidae; genus Giraffa; species Giraffa tippelskirchi. Next base: position 122,463,993 of record NC_137276.1, on the reverse strand, counting down.
TCTAACCATCATGGTGTCTCATAACCAACAGCTGGTTTTATTGTTTCTGGTTTTGTCTTCCCTAATCTTGTGCCAGTGGCAACCACAAGGCCCCATCTGTCCATAACTACAATCTGAAAGTAGCAACACCTCACTGAAGTGTCTACGACCCATTCCAGCACCTCTCTCCAGCTTTCCCATTGACCTTTCCCTGCTCACATTTCCTGTGATAATAACTTCCGGTTTGTTAAAGCCTTACAATTCATGCCTTGTCCTCATCTCCTGTGTGCTTTAGCTAAGGTGGCCTTTTCTGCCTGGGTTGATCTTCTGACCTCTTTGCCTAGATATATCAGCTCCTCTGTTGGCACTTCCCTGGAGGAACTTCCCAGAACACCCTAAGCTATATTTTGTACCTGCTGCTACCAGTTGCCTTACCCACTAAATGCTCCTGCATCTCATGTTACTGCCTTTGTACCTCTCTCACCAACTGAACTGCCCTCCACTGGCTTGTCTCCATATAGCCGGTGCTAGCACATGCTTAGTTCAGAGTAATTACTCTGTAAATATTTGGGTTTTTTTTTTAATTAAAAATGTTAAACCCTAGTAATTCATTACTTAACCATCTTTAGAAACTCCTGAAATGCAAAATAATTGATTTGTTTGTTCAAGTCTTTTGCATTTATTAGAGGACATTTTGTGTTGCCTTGTTTTGGTTTTGGCTCCATCACACAGCTTATGGGATCTTAGTTCCTTGACCAGGAATTGAACCCATGCCCCATGCATTGGGGCATAGAGTCTTAGCCACTGGACCATTAGGGAAGTCCTGAGGACATGTTATTTGTAATTCAAGGATTGACACAGGTAAAGCAGTGGCTGTCCAGAGTTTTTTGTCATTAGGATTATGGGAAAGTTTCCCACCAAAGAGTGAGCCAGAGAAGGAAAATCAAATCAAATCTTAATCAATCCTTTTTCTACTGATAAGAACTTTAGAGGAAAATAAAATGTTAAGACTAATGAGTGAATAGAGGTTTGAATTTTGTGGAGACCTATTTATGCATTCATATTTGATATAAGACTAATATACAACCAAGTCCTGTCTTTCAGAGTTTTGGAAAAATGCAAAGAAGTAAGGGTTTTAATAATTTCTCTTATATCTATTTTAAAATACTGTAACTGTTTACCCACCTATGTGGTGGATATGCACTTGATATTGGCAAACCAGAGAATCAAAGAATCAAATCAGAGAATTAAAAGCCACATTTATGCCAACAAGTCAATCAAGTCAAGTTAAAGGAACAGTATATCAAATTTTGTGTGGCTAAAACGCAGGTGATTATCACACTTTGGATTTACAAATTTAAGGTTTGGTATTATGCAATTACCCAATAGTAGTAAAAAAAAAAAAAAAGTAGTATTCTTTGTCTTGTGAGCATGATAAAGCTTGTCAAGGGGGACACTTTTTAGAAAGTGGAAAAATGTAAACTTGGAGAAGTTTGCATTCCATAGACTCATCTTCTGGGCTCTTTCTCCACCATTGCTCCTTAGAGATCAGCCGTCTTGCCCTCTCCTTTCCCACAGCAATCTGTCTGGTCCTTTAGTCTGTCAGTTCAGTTTGAGGGCTTCCCAGGTGGCGCTAGCAGTAATGAACCTGCCTGCCAATGCTGGAGACATAAGACACATGAGTTCAGTCCTTGAGTAAAGAAGATCCCCTGGAAGAGGGCATGGCCACCCACTTCAGTATTCTTGCCTGGAGAATCCCATAGACAGAGAAACCTGGGGGGCTAGAGTCCAAAGGGTCTCAAAGACTCGGACACGACTGAAGGGACTTAGCTCTATCAGTTTGAATTGCAGCTTTTTGTGGGCACGTTATCTTGCCAACTCTTCTCTGGAGTTTTTGAGCATGGAGACTGATTAGGATTAATTGTATTATTCTCAATGGCAAGCACAGCACATGGCACAGATTGCGTGCACGCTGTCACTTCAGTTGTGTCAGACTCTTTGTGACCCTATGGGCCATAGACCTCCAGGCTCCTCTGTCCATGGGATTCTCCAGGCAAGAATACTGGAGTGAGTTGCCATGCCCTCTTCCTAAGGGATCTTCCTGACCCAAGGATCAAATTTGCATCTCTTATGTCTCCTGCACTGACAGGCAGGTTCTTTACCACTAGCGCCACCTGGAGCACAGTATGAAAGTGAAAGTGAAGTCGCTCAGTTGAGTCTGACTCTGCGACCCCATGGACTGTAGCCTACCACGCTCCTCCATCCATGGGATTTTCCAGGCAAGAGTACTGGAGTGGGTTGCCATTTCCTTCTCCAGGGGATTGTCCCAACCCAAGGATGGAACCCAGGGTCCCGCATTGCAGGCAGATGCTTTACCCTCTGAGCCACCACAATTTAGCATTCTCTAAATTCCCAACAAAGAAAGAACTGGGGGGTGGGGGGGAGGAGAAAAAGAGAGTGTATGAGAGAGAGGAAAGAAATAAGGTAACATGAATATAAGTCATTTTCCCCAAAAAGTCTCTTAAAGTATTTAAATCTTGTTAACTATGGAATGAAAGATTTTATCTGTTATTCAGAGGTTAATAATTACAAGTGAAAAGGTGGGGAGATTGTAGGGGAATGAAACAGTTTCCCAGACCCTTTTAAGTCACATCAGATGAGAGAATTGTTCGCTATACCTTTTCATAAGGAGGGTTCTGCTGGGAGCCAAGAGTGCCAAAAATAGTGATAGAGCTCAGCACCTTGTGAAATAATGTAAAGGGAACAGGGAAGAAGAAGAAGAGACAACTAATTAAAATAAGATAAATATATTAAAAAATATTCAGGCTGTAGCTGTATATTCTGGACAAATCAATTTCCACTGCAATTCTTATAATTTGTTCACAAGTAAATTGTTTATGTTCCTCCTGTGTGCCACTGTTGATGCTAACTAACACAGGCTTGTGATGCCTGAGAAAAGAAACAAATACATAAGTAAAAACAATTCTGCAGATGATATAGGTATTTGCATGCAAGGCAACAGATTCTCAGTTTTAGACTTAGAAATACTTTAAAGAAGGTACAAAGGCTGTAAAGGTATGTTCTCTCTTTCACCAAGATCCCTTATAAGGGATGGACTGGGAGTTTAGGGTTGGTAGAGACAAACTATTGCATTTAAAATGGATAAAAAAGGAAAAAAGGTCCTACTGTATAGCACAGAGAACTAGATTCAGTATCTCATAATAAACCATAATGGAAAAGAATATAAAAATGTCTGTTTCTATGGGTATAACTGAGTCACTTTGCTGTGCAGCAGAGATAGGCACAACATTGTAAATCAACTATACTTTTAAAAAATCCCTTATATGAGTATATTCACAAGTTATACCACCCCTACCAGAATATTCCTTCCTACAGTCTCTTCGCCATAGATAATGAATTAAGCAATCACATTTTTGTATTCCAGGAGGGAGGAAAGTTTTAATTACACACTTTCTAAATTACTCTCTTTAGTGGTACATTTCAAGGAGTTTAGAGTGAGTTGTGGGCTGGGAAATACCAGCTCATTTCTTCAATTTTTCAAACAATGGAAGACTTTGAAGAGCCATCAATCTTTCTAGATATTCAGTGGTTGCATTGTTTTTATAGCTTAAAAAACAGAGTTCCATAAAAGGTTTCTGATCTGCATTTTCAGCGAGGATAGGAGATACATTTAATTAAAATTCAAGTAAACAAACATTCAACCAGCACCTCCTAAATACAATACAACTGCTAGGCACAGACTGCCACACACAGATGAATAAGACCCGATACTCCTGATGAGAGAATACCTTTCTTAGGGCAGATTCCAATGTGTGATATTCTTCCTATAATGGCAGGAAGTTATGATAAGTACTGAAGTGGAGGTAAAAGCAATCAGCCCTGACCAAATAAAGCATGAAATAATTAATGTGGCTTTCATGGTGTCAGAAAGGAAGACAAGGATGCTTCTAAAGGAAATGACTTTGCCAACAAAAGTCCATCTAGTCAAGGCTATGGTTTTTCCAGTAGTCATGTGAGAGTTGGACTATAAAGAAAGCTGAGCGCCTAAGAATTGATGCTTTTGAACTGTGGTGTTGAAGAAGCCTCTTGAGAGTCCCTTGGACTGCAAGGAGATCCAACCAGTCCATCCTAAAGGAAATCAATCCTGAATATACATTGGAAGGACTGATGTTGAAGCTGAAACTCCAATACTTTGGCCATCTGATGTGAAGAGCTAACTCTTTGGAAAAGACCCTGATGCAGGGAAAGATTGAAGGCGGGAGGAGAAGGGGATGACAGAGGATGAGATAGTTGGATGGCATCACTGACTCAATGGACATGAGTTTGAGTAAACTCCGGGAGTTGGTGATGGACATGGAGGCCTGGCGTGCTGCAGTCCATGGGGTCGCAAAGAGTTGGACATAACTGAGTGACTGAACTGAACAGAAAGGAAATGGCAGGCTTCCCTGGTGCAGTGGTAAAGAATTCTCCTGAAACACAGGAGATGCAGGTTCGATCCCTGGGAAGATCCCCTAGAGCAGGAAATGGCAACCCACTCCCATATTCTTGTCTGGAAAATTCCATGGACAGAGGAGCTTGGCAGGCTGCAGCCTATAGGGTTACAAAAGAGTTGGACAGGACTTAGTGACTGAACCACAACAATAAAGAAGTGGCATTTAATCTAGTTGAGGGACGAGTCAGTTTCCAGCAGGATGGAGGCTGGAAAGTGAATGCTTCCAGAGAAGTGGATATTGCCTTACTTCATTCAGGTCTCTGCTTCTATGTCATCTCCTTGGAAAGCACTATATCTCCCTGTTTAATAAACCTACCTTGCTAGCAAAACTTCCTAAGATATGTTCCGCACACTTTGTTGTCTTTTCCACTAAACTCTAATAAATATGTAAGAACCAATTTTGATGATTTAGAGTATCCTGAGGGAAGAAAGGTGAGGAGACCACCTAAATAAATTGATTGATTGATTGATTTAAAATAGAAATTTGTGCTATGAATAAAATGTAAATAGGGGATGACCTAGTCACACAAAAACTAATTACAATTTTAGAGAATTAAGCCAAAGATTATACTCAAATGGGTTTTATTAATATCCTTTCACTAGTCTTCCCTAAAACAACATACATATTTCACTGATCCAGCAAGATATTTTATATAATTTTCAACTAACAGTGATAGATAAATGCATGTTTTATTTAGACATTTTAATATTTTGAATTGGGCAAACCCAGTGCACTCAAATGGGTACACGATCTAAGAAACAATATAAATGAATTTATTGTAAAAAAAAAAAAAAAGGAAAAAATATGAAGCAATTTAAATGAAAAGCAAAAATCATTTACTAGACACTTAGAAAATTTGAAAACCCAGAAAATTTAAAAATAATAATCATACAATCTTACCACTAAAATTACTTTCCTGTGTAGCATCTGATCCCATCACTTCATAGCAAATAGATGGGGAAACAGTGACAGACTTTATATTTTGGGGCTCCAAAATCACTGATAGTGACTGCAGCCATGAAATTAAAAGACGCTTACTCCTTGGAAGAAAAGTTATGACCAACCTAGATAGCATATTAAAAAGCAGAGACATTACTTTGCCAACAAAGGTCCATCTAGTCAAAGCTATGGTTTTTCCAGTAGTCATGTATGCATGTGAGAGTGCATACTCTCACTATAAAGAGAGTTTATAGTGACTATAAAGAAAGCTGAGTGCTGAAGAATTGATGCTTTTGAACTGTGGTGTTGGAGAAGACTCTTGAGAGTCCCTTGGACTGCAAGGAGATCCAACCAGTCCATCCTAAAGGAGATCAGTCCTGGGTGTTCATTGGAAGGACTGATGTTGAAGCTGAAACTCCAATACTTTGGCCACCTGATGCGAAGAACTGACTCATTTGAATAGACCCTGATGCTAGGAAAGATTGAAGGCAGGAGGAGAAGGGGACTACAGAGGATGAGATGGTTGGATGGCATCACCGACTCAATGGACATGAGTTTGAGTAAACTCTGGGAGTTGGTGACAGACAGGGAGGCCTGGTGTGCTGCAGTCCATAGTGTCACAAAGAGTTAGACATGACTAAGTGACTGAACTGAACTGATGTGATTTAATGCTTTTTTAAAAAATCCTTTTTAAATATTTAACATAAAGAAGACTGAGCACTGAATAACTGATGCTTTTGAAGTGGTGTTGGAGAAGATTCTTGAAAGTCCCTTGGACCGCAAAGAGATCAAACTAGTCAATCCTAAAGGAAATCAACTCTGAATATTCATTGGGTGGATTGAAGCTGAAGCTGAAACTCCAATACTTTGGCCACCTGATGTGAAAAGTCAACTCATTAGAAAAGACCCTGATGCTAGGAAAGATTGAAGGCAGGAGGAGAATGGGACAACAGAGGACAAAACGGTTGGATAGCATCACCAACTCAATGGACAGGAGTTTGAGCAAGCTCTGGGAGATGGTGAAGGACAGGAAAGCCTGGCGTGCTGCAGTCCATGGGGTCACAAAGAGTAGGACACCACTGAGCGACTGAAAAACAACAATTGTAACAGCTTGTAATATAGTTATTTTCTAACTATTGAAATAATTATTGTACTATTGAAAGACTGCTCTTGTTTTTTAATATGAAAAAATGCTGCAATGAACACACCTATTCATAAATATTTTTTCAATACTCAGGTTACTTTTTAAGGATAAAATGAGTTGGATAATGAGTAGAGTAGTCATAGTATTGTATTCAAGAAGATAGGGTGGTTTTCATTTAATCTTATTCCAAATTATGTTGTGGTTCAGTTAAAGGACTAGACACAGATGTGGGAGGCAGGAAATACTAGAGCAGCCTGTATTCAGGATCCTGTACATCTTGTTTTAGTCATTACACAGTGAGGTTCTTGCCATTCAGCCTTGCATCTCAAGCCCAGCATGGTGCCTGGCTAGATTCTTATAATGTGTGTTTACAAAGCTGAGTCAGTGTTAATTTAAGCATTTAAAATATACCTGTGATGAAATATGGTAAGGAAATGTAGTAGTGCCAGTTAAATGTAATTAGAAATATTTTGATTAATAGACTAAAATATTTTAAATACATTGTTTAACGGCACAAATTTCATGATGATTAAAGCATCCATTCTCTAACCTGATCTTGAATGCTGTTTAAATAAGGGGGGAATTCGAATAGTTAAGTTTAGTTATGTCTAAACGGTCACTTTCAAATTGACATGGATTAGGTACAGTCTGTGATCATATCATGCTGGATCATGAACTTAAAATGTTCAGAGTGAGTCAAAAAGCACTTGATTCTATTTCTGAAGTGTTTATTATATTTGCAACAATGAGCAGGACCTGTTGTAGCTGCAAAGAACAGGAAGATAAAGTTTCACTACTGAACAGGAAAGATAGAATTAGAGACAACACAAATAGAGAGTATGTTCCATGACTGCTTTGAAAGGGATGTGTAACATAAGAACCAGGAGGAAAATGAAAGATTAGGTGAAGTAATTTGAAAAATGGATAATAATACAATAGCAATCATAGTAACCATGAATCAATTTCTTGCCGTATGTCAGGCACTATGCTAACATTTTATATGTTAACCCAGTAGTTGCCTCCATAACAATTAAATCAGAATGGTGGAAGAGGGAAGCATCAACACTTTTTTAAAGATTCCCCCAGATAATTCAATCTGGGACCATTCAACAACCCTGTAAGGTAAATATTCTCTTGCTATTTCTGTTTTATGAAGGGGGAAACTGAGTCCCAGAGAGGCAATGTAACTTGGCCAAGGTCAAAGAGTCTAAAAGTTGACATGAATCCAGATGGTCTGATTACAGAGCCCTTGATCTTAATCACTTGCAGTGCCTCCCTAGCACTTCAGGGCCGTTTCTGATGAGTAGCTTTGAATTTTATGAATTTAAGGCAGTTTCCAATGCATCTGTTAAAAATAACCATTTCAGGGACCTCCCTGGTAGTCTAGTGACTAAGACTCCGTGCTCCCAAGGCAGGGGCCCCAGGTTTGATCCCTGGTCAGGAAATCAGATCCCTTACGCTGCAACTAAGACCCAGTACAGCCAAATAAATAAACAACTGAGCACCTTAAAAAACAAAAAAAAAAAGATAAAAATTATCTTTTCAGGAGGTTATAATCTATTTCTGTGGCTTAACCAGCGTTCGTGATGACGGTGTCCCTGAGCAGTACTCATCTCTTCCATGTGCAACTTGTCAAAGCTGCCCTTCTCTCTGCCTTGTTCCTTAACCCTCCAAATATTACTATTTCTATTCACCTTCAGAGTTCACCTAAGCCCATGTCAGGAAATTGGTTGCATTTGTGAAAGCAAAGCAGGGCAAGCACTGAGGTTCTTTACTGAAGCCCCATTCACCCCACCCAGATTTTGATTGTTAATTTTCCAGTTGTCCATTACAAAGGCTTCTTTTGTTCAGTCTCTGCTGCAGACTTCTAGCTCCTCAGATGTCTTTCTACCTTCAATCTAAACCTAAAGTCATGTTACCTTATGGGTCTAGTTTTCTGCTTAGCTTGGCCATTCTCACCAAATGACTTTAATCGAGAAGTTCATACTCTCCTCTAGACTACAGTACTGTGTGCTCTTCTAAATGGAATTTGGAGATTCGCTTGGCTAAATTTCTGGTTCTTTGGCACAGCATTGCTCTACATTTAAGTTCACGCATGGACTTCTGCCGACTGCTGCCCTATTTCTAGATCTTTAAAGCCACATGACCACTAGCTTCTACAACCCCTTATGAATGGATCCTGTCTGTATGGGCCATCTCAATCACAGCTGTCCTGCTCCAAGCGATTGCCTTTCACCTATAATTGGGGGGTAGGGGGTAGGGTAGGGATATTTCAGTATTTAATTCCTGTATAGTAACTGTGTATCTAGTGCCAGAAAAGATTTAATGAGCTGGGCACTTGGGCCTGAGGACTCACACAAATGTGAAACCCTCCTATGGAGAATGTGACTGCTTTCTTTTTCATTTATTTTTAATTGGAAGAGAATTGCTTTACAATGTTATGTTGGTTTCTGCTGTACAACACTGTAGATCAGTTATAAACATATATATATCCTCTCCCTCTTGAGCATCCCTCCTACCCCCACCATCTCACCCCTCTAGGTCATCACAGAGCACGCAGTTCGGCTCCATGGGTTATACAGCAGCTTCCCACTAGCTATGTTTTACACAGGGTAATGTATATATGTCAACGCTCTTCTTCAAATTCATCCCATTCTCTCCTTCCTTGCTGTGTCCACAAGAATGTTCTCTACGTTGGCATCTCTATTCCTGCCCTGCAACTGACGCTTTTTTATTTCCTAGGCGATGTATTTATGACCATGGCACAAGCAGTGATTGCAGTAGTTAAAATCTCCCTCCAGTGAACCGTGCCCATTGCAACTGGAATCACACAGGCCCACCTGAAGCCACAGTTTAACCCAACCATCAGGCTCTGCTAAATTCCAAGGGCAGAGATTCAACAGCCGGGCTCCATCAAGGGGCCAGAGTGACTGAGAGTGGCAGTTATAATTTACATAACAGCCTAGCAGCTCCCACCACTGTGAATGAAGCTTCAGGTTTATTCTTTATCTGTTAAAAAAGAAATTCTCTGTCATCATGAAACCCAACTAGGGAGAAAAAAACTGATCACACTTGCTTCAGTAAATTGTTTCTGAAAGACATAAACAGGTCACTAATAGTAGCAGATTTTATCTGTGTTCTAATCTGCCACTGCTGTTTTCCCTAAAACAGTACACTCAAGGGCAGGCTATATGTTTTCCCTAACATTTAATTAGCAAAAGAAAAGCACCACATGAATCAAAAAAAAAAGAAGAAAAAACAGCTCACACAACAATAAAAGAGAACCAAGGGGCTGCTTTCTCAGAAGACACAAAAGAGTAGCTCTGGCTACCTTGGATACCTCAGCACCCCCATGATCCCCAGTGGAGGTGAGGTGGAGGTTGAGGGCAGGATAGAAGAGCCGAGGATGACAGGCGTCTCCAGGCAAGAGTACTGGAGTGGGTTGCCACTGCCTCCTCCGGCGTCCAGAGCCAAGTGCAGGCAACTCTGAGGGTGTTTGGCTGCGGGGCTTCGAAGGCGAGTTCCCCACGTCCTGGCCCAGAGGTCAGCTCCAGCACACACCTGTATTTTGCTTTTGTAGGGTTCAGAGTACCTGAGGCCCTTTAAGAACCGAGTCCAACTCCTAAGAAGTTCGGAGAGGGAAGCTATGGCCCTGTGTGGCCTCACGCAGCCACAATCTGAGAGTAGCTTCAGATTTACTGCCCACCCTAAGTGCTGCATAGCAGGGACCAGCCATGGGAGAACCATGTGCTGGAGGCTGAGCCATGGCCAGTCATGGCCCAAGGCCACTTTAGAGTCACTTCAACAAGGCCCAGTGTTGTTTTGAAAGGTCAAGAGAAGTCAGAACAAATCCTTTAACATTTAAATCTCCACGTTTTCTCATTTTTTTATCTCTTCATGATGTGATACAACAGACTTTGAATACTTAGAGTGGATATGTTCTGTCAAAAGTTGCCAAATCTTGAATAACATTTTTCTCCAGAACATATAGTAGACTATTTCAAATAGGAAGGTGACTGCCTCAGACTCATCAGTGAGTGGAGTGAAAAAATAGCCAAATCTCATTGCTGACTGTCCCACAGGTTCACAGGTTCGCTGACATGTTAAGTGGCTATTTCCTGTATGAAGGTGTGCCTCAGTAAAATTTAGATTGTCACTGAACTTCTGGGTCATTCCAAAGTGTAAACTCCATGGATGTCTAGGGTCTGTAATGAAATGAGAAACTAGACGTTCTAAGACAGGGTCCCATCCTGTGAGCTGAGGACCCCTAGTGGTTGCTGCAGTAATAATTCCCTCTGAACAATACGCATTGCCTGGAGAATGAGTATCTCAAATTACCGTTTTTCAGATACATGTATACGCTGTTGTTGATTAGTAAAAATAGTACAATGGCTTTTTGTTACTGTATTTTTTCAGTTAAAAGATACCCAAAAGTACTCTAATTGGAGAGTAGCTAGATGTTTTGATGTTACTCAAAAAGGTTGTGAACCCCTGTTTTAGACAGTCACCCCAGGGCAGCTACTCTCTTGAGTAGCTTGAATAATTGAGTCGACTGAAAAGAAAAGAAATGCTATGCAAAACTCAACATGTAACAGAACTGTATTAATTATAAAGTAATGCACTTATTTCTACTGCAGCAAGTTTTAGAAAACCAGCATTGACTACAAAGGAAAATTTGCCATCCCTGACCAAATACCAAGTACCACAGTCACACAAAGTAGCACTCAATGAATGAGCCAATTTCTTCACATTGGAACTCTGGCTTTCACTATCTGTGAAAAATGAAAACTGCAAAGCCATATGGGAGACCAGGGCTCACTTCAACTTAATTTTTAATTCACCATTTAAAAAGCTCTCTCACACATGCGCGCACGCACACACACAAACATTCAAGAGTGAGTCATCTCACAGCCTGTGTGTCAGCTTTGTGTGTGCATAAACGTTTATCCCTCTGAATCAAGTCATCATTATTCCATTATTGAAATATTCTCTCAGACTGCCTGATTTCCAGTGCCAGTCTCCTGGGGTAGTTAGGAAAATACAATTTCATTTACAGAAGGACTGTGATTCGGAATTGATAAAGAGAATTTCTTTTTTTCCCCTTAAGAGTTCTCCCCTCCTGCACCTAAAATACATCAAACAGCACTTAAAGTGTCAGAGGAAAGGAGAAGAAGATTATCCAAAAGCACTGGGCAGTGGGTGGCACCACATGATTCGGATTTTCCCTCTGGGCATGAGAGGCTAGTAGGGAGGAGAGTCAAGGCCCCACCTGTCATCAGTTAACACCTGACGATGAATTTCCATATCATTATGTTTGTCAAGACAGACACGCATGACTGCATGAGACGCGCAAAAATAATAACACTTCAATCTCAGGTACACAAATATACTTAAGAAAGAGAAGTTTTATTAGGGCAATTTCACTTTATTTTTCCATACAGCAAAGTCAACTACTGCAGTAATAATAAAATAAGCATAAAACAAATTGCAGCCCAAGACAAAATACATAATTTTAAGCAACTACAAGCAGAAAGTAAGTTGTGATTACATAATAGTAAAACCAAGCACAGCTGTCCTTTCAGCAGATGAACGTGTAGGGTTGCTGATAAGTGCAACATTATAACCAGCTGGAGTGAAGGCTGGATACACTAATTCAGTAAACAAGTGCCCATTATCACATTTGCTTTTTTGAGTGCTTCTGAGTTGAAAATTAAAACCGTGAAAATTGAACTGTGTTTTATCTTTTTCACCTGCTGAAAGAACAGGCTCCTACAGCAATTAAAAAACAATCACGTAACAACTATAGCTACGGTGTGCTGTTTGGTTTGCCTGTTTATGGTTGAAATTTTGTGAAAGTCAATACTTGTTTTGAAGATTTTTTTTCTTTTTTTTTTGTGAACAGTAAACCACTGAAATTGGCAGAAACTGATTTGAATAGTATATGTCCTTAGTATAGTTCTTTCTCTCTCTTTTTTTGTTGTTTTGTTGAAGTTTTAAACATGCAGTAGTTTTTGAAAAATGTAAGGAATATCTGATCCATGATTTCACCTTAATGGTTGAAGGACCTGCTATTTTTGGTAATGATCTTCAGGCAGATTTGGCCCAATGGAGTTTTTGTCAGTCATGAGATCTTGGAAGGATGGCATATCTTTCCAGCTGAAAAAATCCTGGCAAACTACAAGCTGTCCACAAAAAAGCAAAGCAACATGTTTGAAGGGGTATGGAGTGCTAACTCTGTGCCACTTTTGCAAGCAATTTTGCTCAGTCTGTCATTTTATTAGCCTTAACAAAACTCCTTGTAATTATAGACGTTTTTATTCAAAATAAGATCTTACTATTATACAGGTTTCTCTCTTTTGACTATATACAGAAGTGCAAAAAGTCAACCTTCTCTCTAGACGTTCCAACATGCTAAATTGCAGCATAATCAACCCTCAAGAGTTTGCACACACGCTATAATTCTCATTACGTAAACTTTGAGTATTTGGATTATCAACAAAAAGTCCCTTGTTCTATTTATTGATTATGCAGCTTATTTATAACAAGGCCTGATATTCAGGGATTTCAAAAATATTAAACAATACTTTAACATTTGAAATGGATACAGTAGAAAATAAATTTTATTCTAATATCTAGGATCTAGATCTTCTTATAATAACTAATTACAAACAAAATAAATCATCAAAATATTACTCAATTGTCTGCCAGGATTGTTGCGATAGCAACAACTTAACTTCTTACTTAGCAATGATTATATATTTATAAGATATCCATATAAAAGATCTTTGTTCTTTTAATGAAAACTAGACAAGAACTAACAATGACTGACATTCTTACACTTTTAATATTAAATCAGTAAAATATAAATCATTTAGTTAACAATACGAATATTCATATGACACTACATGTAATTCAAAACTGAGTATGTTATGAAGGAAAAAACTACTTTAATTTTTTTTTTGTATTTTGAAAAGTTCATCGGTAAAATCTACTAAAACAAGAGTCTATAAACTGAAATGGTATTCAATTGTTAATAGAAAATGAAATCTAATAAATGTAGGAAATGAAAAACTACACTTTAACAAGAAAAATAAGTAATATTCTATAATGTAACTAACTACAATAACATGTGGAGTCACCATTACTCTCTTAACACGATTGAAATTACATTGGTATGGGTTCCAACCCGTAATGTAATAATCTAAGGCTTTAATAGATGTACAGTACAATCAGTAAAATCAACACATCAGTCTTATATTAGAAAGCATCTCTCTCAAGCATAAAAACTTGCAGTAAACTTGGAAGTATGGAAAGTTCTAGAACTGAACTTTCACTTCTCCCATTCCATACTAGAACTACCAGTGACCTGGCCCCTACTTCAGCAATTTTTAGAACTGCTGAACAGAGCAAAAATATCCTTTACTAGCTGCAACATCCAAACCACAAAAAAGGAATTCCTTTGGATGAATCCATTCTTAAAAACTGAATGCACATCTATTTTTTTTTAATTTGTAAAAGGCTTTCTAAGGCTATAAGCAGTAAATCTGAACAAAACAAAACAAAACAAATCACATATAAAATTCACCCATGTACTTAACCCACCCAATGACTAGGTTAATTAAACATTTCCCATTTTCATATTTTGGTTTATCATGCATCTGATGACAGTGCTGCTTTCTTCTTTGTTTAGAGTCACTATTTTAAATGTGACTGTGATGAAGCATTTAAGCAAATGTGAAACCATTTTTGCAAAGCATTTAGAGTCTTTTGACTTTTGACAGAGCTATAAATAGAAGCAAAATAATTTCCTCAAACTTTTTTTTGTTATCGTGTCTCAGAAATGGCATATCCCTTTTGAATAACATGTTATACAGTATAGTAGGCATAAATATTACACTACAATGCATTAAAATAATTTTTATATATATCTATTATATATAATCTCCAGTATGTGTGAGTTTATCTGTATTGAGAGAGTCTGTGTTGTGCTGTCTATTTTGTTACTGTAAAGTTAAATTGGCCATTTCTGAGACAGCTTTGGTTTCCAAAAAAAAAAAAAAGAATGGTGCCCTTTGACTGATTAGTACTAGCAAATAAGCAACAAAATGTGGCTCTGAAAACAATAACACTGAAGAAATAATACTCTAATTTGATGTACAGTCTATGGCACTTCATGAGAATCCTTAACAACATGGTACTTAAAGCCATGATGTGCTTTAAAAGATACACAGTTGTGGTTTTGCTTGGCACATTCATCTCTGTCAGACCCCTCCCTCACCACATCTTAAAATCTATTACATTAAAAATATTACTCAAACAAAAATGACTGTGCATGCACGCTCTCATCTATAATGGCAATTTTAAATACAAGGTGCACCTTTGTTATTTGTAAACCTTGAAAGAAATAAACTTATTTTTAAAAAATTATATCTTGGTCTACAGACGTACCAATACATAATAGAATCATGGTTACACCATAGTCTGTCTTTTCAAGATGGCATGAATATATAGGAAACTAATTAGGTCTGCATATTTGAATGCATCACTCTGTGCTAGAAAAGAAAGACAATGTTGTTCTTTTAGACAGGAGTATCACCTCAGCACAAATATCAATTAAATGTACAAAGTGTATAGGCAACAGTGTGCAGTGGGTTTCCATGTTGTCTTTTCTTCTGGTTAACATGCAGTATGTGGATGTCTTGTGGCTGAGGGGTTTTTGTGTGTGGTTGCTTGACGGTATATACAATATGGCTAATGACCTCGTCCTTTACTCTAACCAAGCACACTGTCCTTTCCTCTTTAGTACGATCTACAAGGGAAAAAGAGATAACCTTCTGTTAAAACATACAATATCTAACAGCAGTGTCCCATATACATTCAGCAGGAAAATTGTATTTCTTGGTTTAAAGAGTGAACACATGAATGGCAGCACCTTCATGGAAAAAACAAAAAACACACTGCAGGCACAAAGGACCAAAGTGTGTTTATTGTCACTTTGAGAACAAAATGACACTCACAGCTTCATAAAATTGTAGTCTCTGAACAAATATCAGCCAATACACAGCTTAAAGTATAAAATACATTTGCAGAATCAAGGGGCATAATACACTAGAGCTCTTTTTAGCGCTATCATTGTGGGACAGAACTTACAACTCACTTTACCTCTTTCTAAAGTTTAATAGGTTTCAGAAGTAATGATTTGGCCCACAAAATTAAAATCCATGCAACAGTCCTATTAAACACAATTTCCTCTATGTGGATGCTTGATTAGCACAGTATGTGTTTGCAAAAAAAAAAAAACAAAAACGATGTTACTCTAAGTGATTGCTTTGGATAATTTACAGTTTGGATTTTTTTCTCCTAAAGGCAAGAAAAAGAAATATCATTTCTTATGCTCCTGGCAAATTCAGGTTGAACTGATATTACAATGTACTTGTGACTTAATAATTCCAGCTGTTACATGAAATTTGTTCCCATAGAATCTTTACATATTCAACTATGCTTTAGCATACAACTTGAGAATTAAAAAAAAATCACCATTTTGCTCCATTCAAAAACCAGTTTAAATATTGCAGCTTCTCATGAAAATGTATAAGTATTTGTTAAATAAACAGAACCTTAAAGAGCTTAAGTTTCAATACTGACACATCTACTGTTTTGCTAACTGATGAACTCCACAGCCATTTTGTATCTTTTTTTCCTGAACCTGCATTATTGCTAAGAAACAGAACTTGTTTATGTATATATATACCCAACTGACCATAAAAGCTTGAAATGTTTTTTTTTAACATGTCAAAAGAAGAACTCTACTTCCAAAACTATGTACTACAAAGTGATTGTACAGAATAATAAACCTTATTATCAGAACTGCACTGAGACAGCTTACGAAACAGAAATCAGTTTCAGTAATTTAATCCATGATTGCAGCATGTCTTTGGTACTGCATCTCAGATTGAATTTATCATTCCTTTATTTCAAGTTGTGTCTGTCTTCTTCTCCTGTATGAGTTCATCCTTTGACAAGCTCTTCCTATGAATTATTATTACAAGGGCCTCTGAACTGGTTCCCTGACGCCATCTCCTGATTCAGCACCCTGTCCCTTCTTTTATAAGGCTCTGATATCTCCTTTCTCTCTATATCAACCTTCACTGTCCAAACTCACTTAATTTCTGACTCGGTTAGGAAGAGCTGCTCTTTCATCTTTGTTCCTAGAGGAATTTGTTCAAAGCTCTCTCATTTTAATGAAAAGTGCTAAAATTTACATCATCATCTCATTGACTGTCGATCTTTATTTCATCGACCTGGTAACTAACACACAGTAGCTAACACAAAAAATCATTTATAAATGTGTTAATGCACAGATAAATGAATGAAAGGAAGCAACAAAGAAAGAATGATCACCCATCTTATTTACCAGATTCAGTTTTAAGTGTTGTAGCTCTTCTTAAATATAAAAAGAAATACCTAATATAATTCTGAGCAGGTAGATAAGCTGAATGAATGCGTAAGAATAAAACATGCTCTAAAAGGATGAAACATGGGCATCTTGCAAGTCAATGTGTCTGAAAAGAAACCACGAGACTTTCAAACTATTTGAGCAAATATCCAGGTAGATGTGTGCATGTGTGTGTATGTGTGTGCATACATGAATGCGTGAGTATATTTAAATCAGGCTCTTTATATTCTAATGACCCTGATACGGTAAAGCAGGGGTAAACTGGGTACATGTTCTCATTTAGGACTTAGCAAGACAATTTTTGAATAAAATAAATGCTGACTTATACCAGGGATCAGCAAACTATTGCCTATAAGCTAAATCCTGCCTACTGCCTTTTTTTGTGCGTGTCCAACTTTTTGTGACTTTATGATCCATAGCCCAACACGCTCCTTGGTCCATGGGATTTTCCAGGCAAGAATACTGGAGGGCGTTGCCATGCCCTCCTCCAGGGGAGCTTCCCAGCCCAGAGATCTAACCTGTGTCTCTTATGTCTCCTGCATTGGCAGGTGGGTTCTTTGCCACTAGCACCACCAATAAAGTTTAATTGGGACACAGTACACCCTTTCATTTACACAGTGTCTCTGGCTGCTTTCATGCCACATGGGCAGAGTAGCCCTATGGCCCCCACAACCAAAAGTATTTACTATCTCATCTTTGAAGAAAAAGCTTGCCAATCCCTGATCTAAGCCTTCTATTTAGTTTTAAGCTGTATTTTTCCTTCACGATTATGCTTATTTCTAGTAAAAAATTTTTAAAAATGTATATATCCTCAGTATTATGCATATTTAAATGAAATTAGCATATTTCTTATAAATTCATACATTAAAATTCCTCATAACTCATCTAAGATAAAATTGTGAGTTCTATATAAATACATTTTTTTGAAATTCTGCAAAATTTTCTTAAGTACATTACACAATTGTTATCTTAAAAAACACACACACACACACCACGAATATACACTCAATATTACATAATGAACTTACTGTTTAGTGATGAAAATTCTACATCTGGGTAACATACTTGTGGCTAGTCAGATGTTCGGCAGATATTATGGGTATCTAGCAAATAAAAAATTATTTAATGAATGTTCCATGCAAGCAAGCCAACAACCAAGAGATGAAAACATCTTAATATTAAGTTTTTTAAGAAAGTGAAATTCAGCTGTGAGGTGACAGTCCTTATCTGATCAACATAACAGTAAGTTAATGTAAACTTAATGCCAAAGTAGCAACTCATTGTTTAAAATCTTTGTGTTAAATACTATTCTATAAATGTTATCAGTTTTTAGGAAGTAAGAGAAGTAAAACTATCAAAAATTCATGCAGAGCAGTAATTGAAAGAAGCCCTTTTTGTTGGCCTACACACACGTACCTGTGGTTTCAGTTATTCAGTATTCTAGAAAGCAAAGAAGGCAATGTCTTGCCTATTTTTGTGCAACCAATTTCTACATTTTCATTCAACTTGTGGTATCTAACATTTTTTTCCAAGTTAAAAATACCAGGTAATAATTATAAAGGAGTATTTCAAGAGAACTGGATAAAAGCATGTAAGTCTACTTCAGAACATATTCCTGAATCCTGATTGCACATTTTATTGCATTTTAAATGGGCAAGAAAATTACAAAACTTGACAGAAAACACAATAAGGAACCAATACAGAGGTGACTTGTTTCAGTCATCCCAACAGCCAACATCTTCCAATTTGTAGCCTGATTCTCCTCTACCCAGAATGATGACTGCTATACTGGGAGAGGCAACACAGCACAGGTTCAACCCCTAGTGACCCATTTCTGGGTGTGTAAACATGAGCAAAGCACTTCATTACTCTATACTTAGGCTTCTTCATCTCTAAACTGGCACTAATCTCATTTCAGCAAGGTTGATGGGAGAAGAGTAAAATCGCATACATGAAAGCATTTTGTTGCTGTTTCCATCTAGATGTCCTAGACTAACTAACTCAACGTATTACAATCCACAGTCTGGAGTGTAAATTAATATGTCTCTATTTTATTTCCATTTCTCAGCTGACATCTTTACACAATTTTACAGCACTGGCAATGGCACGAAAATGTGCTCCAAGCATAATGAAGCTTCTCATACCATTTTTCCTGCTGCTGCAGGACAGGATGTTGCACCCAACAGTGTAGAAGCATCAAGGATGGGGCTGTCGAAACATACCAAGGACCTTCAACACCAATCGATGCAGATGAAGGGCCAGCTATAAACTTCTGCATGCATGCAGGCTGCATTTTGTGGCATCAGCTATTTCCAGCATCGCTAATGTACTGTAGGCATATACATATGTATGTATATGTAGATATAATATATGTGTGTATATATATATCCATTCCCTTTTCTTTCTTCTGGTTGTCAAACAGTATGAAGACCCAAGATTATGCATGAAATGGTCACAGCACAATGCAAAAAGTAAAGTGTCCCCTACAACCAAGGTGGCCAAGGGCATGTTGAAATTTGCTTTGCTGTAGTTCTGCTTACACCAGCAATTCTATAGTCATACATGGTACACACAAGATCAGCATCACTGATCTGCACCACAAATGGATTGCATTGAATCCATTAAGAAATCTCTGCCATAGATTACTAACATGCCACATATGCACAATCTAGCATTCTTGTAAACGAGTCTGATGTGTTAGCAAAAATCCAAGGCTATTTTGACAAACTTCAGAAAAACTAAGATTCTTTGCCAAGAAATGTTTAAAGCTTGTCTGAAACTTTAAAATACATCCATTTTGGCATGCTGCTTTTGAAAGTTTTTAATGACTATACTTATAGTTTATAGTTTTTCTTCAATGGTACATGGCGTACTATTGAAACAAGGCTGGCTCCTCCTATAGTGATAACTGCAAATTCAAATGGCATTTAACTGGTCTTCTTTTCCCAAAGGGGCAACACATTGGTTCCCATCTGATACTGTTTTTTTTTTTTTTTGAGATTCATTTGGTTACATTTAACTTGGTCTGTAAATTATCCGAAATTTTATTGGACTCTAGATATTTCATATGCTGTTAACCCTATTGAACTTGCTTTTATAACAAACTTATCTATACTTTCAAGCCAAAAACTACTTTACATAAATTTGATTTTGATTCAACCAGTATTTTCTAGACTATAATTTTAAATAGGAGCTAAAAATGCTGGCTAATCCATGTAGATTTTAAATTTTAAATATTTTAATAACTATTTTCTTTTGAATAATTACATTATGAAATTTAAATTTCTGAAACATATTCCTTTTACTTAAAAGAAAAACCCTGTGTATTTGTCACTCCATAAACTTTTGTGGAACACAGAATAACTCTAATTGCCATACTTGGTGCCTTTTTTTTTCCTTCACAACCCTCTAACTTTTATGCTGAGTAGTTACAGAATAAGAGCACTTAGGAATTTTATTTTTTCACTTAAATCATTGAGAATCAAAACTTCAACACTTACTTATTTTAACTTATTTTGAGTATGCAATCTGCTTATCAAATAAAACTAATGAATTTATAACAAACTCTATTTACAAGAGTGGTTGTTTGTGGCATATATAGCACATTTAAATATTTTGCTTTTTATTAAGAATTTAGGCAAGAAACTATATATATATATATATCCAATGCTTATAACAAAACCCTTAAAATCACCTATATTTTTAAAATTACTTTTTATTATGTAAGTTTCAGGTGTACCGCATTGTAGTTCAACATCTGTATACACTACCTGATACAATTTCGATTGGTCAAAATACATGCATGATTTTGATTTGAGACCAACTGAGAATTGCTTGTGTAAATATCATTTTAGTAGCTTTAGAAATGGAGCTGCGACAACTTTGGAGCACTTATAAATGGCATAAAAGCATTCTGCTGCTCATCATAGAAAGAATGTGTAGGCCAACAAGAGGTATCTTTGAAACCCCATGCTATTAAAGCACCCTCTACAGCCCTCACGGACACACGATTCCCCACTGACCTCAATGGGAAATCCACGTGCGTAAGGGCTGTTGGATTGAGCCCTATTAGAGTTGGTTTTTAAGAAACAAAGCTGTAAATTAGCAAACCTGGTTGGCTGTGGCTGTTGCAGCGAAGGGAACACTTGTGGCAGATGTTGTTGCTGCGGACACAGTGGCTGGCGTAGCACCGTGCACCATGGGAACTTTCGGAGGGAAAATCATATAAGCAAACATACAGAAGAGTGTAGCAATATGGAAACCATGGCAACATGGAGGAGATAATTGGGCATGGTATTTATCACAGCAGTAAGCCATGTGACGGGACATCATCACCAGCGAGTGACATGCAATCACAGCGCAAAGCAGGACAACATTCCAAGGAGAGAGGGGGAAGGGGGATGAAAGAGAAAAAAAAGGGGAAAAAAAGCTTGTTACCATCAAATCAAGAAAATTGACACAAACAGGCTTAATTTGCTAAGTCAAAACCAAGAATTTTATATAGTGTTCATAGTTAGACATTCAAAATCTAAATCAAAATACAGATATTTACTTCATATATACAATTATCTGGTTTTGAATAAAAGTATGTTTTCTTATTTACTATTATAAAAATACACAATTATTACTTATACGAGATAGTTTTTTTTTTACACACCAGAACTCATAGTCCAATCAAAATCCACCAAAGGTGACTAAAGGAAACTTGTGTGTAAAGAAAACATTTATGTGAGTCCATGTCAATTAAATAGAAAACGGCATTTAATTGACAGGTGTTAGTAAAAAGGAAATGGACTTGCCCAATAGATAAAAGTTAAACTTAGCAGTGGATTTTGAGGGGCTGTGAGGTGCACCATAGGTTTAAGATAATCAAGAAACAAAGCTGGCACCTACCAACACTTGTAGCGGGTGTCATGCACAATATTGAGCCTGCCCATCATGCATTGCAACAGGAAGGTGGATTTGAAAAGGGAAAAGAATTAAAACATCCCATCACACGTGTAATTAGGAAATTCATTTGAACAAAGAAGAAAAATTGTTATTATGGGAACAGTGGCATGTAACTGTCAGCACAATCAAATCATACAACAGCATAGTGATCAATTAGAACTAGTCTCAAGTGAAGAATAAAAGCCAGTTTAACTGTGTGCTGGTACACTTTGTTTCTCCTAAGTGCTGCCTATAAATAAAAGTTAATTTTTAAAAAAATGGAAACCTGCTTAATTCTTTTAAAAATAGTATTGCAATTTGGTTTTGTTTTAATCTGGTTACTGGCCATCTGGTGGCTTTGCTATTTCTGACTTTTTAACATATGAATCGAGCACATGTTAAATAATTAAGAGAAATTTACTAAGATGCTAAATAATTCAATGCACAGAACTGACTTAACAATGTAATGAAACCAAAGCACTCATTTCATTCCCTTAGTTTTATTTATTTCCCTGTTCAATGTAGCAGCAACCACACAGAAATGGAAGGGGTTGTGATCAACTATACAGGAATTTTATTTGGAGGGATACCAAGCAATATAATAAGGCATAAGGAGAAACTGAACTTCCGCACTGCCTTAGTTTGGAATTTAAATGTCCAGAAAACATTTAGATGGGACACACTTTCTTAAAGTCTCGAACTGGTTTACTTAGAAGGTATCTGAGAAGGCAGACTGGTTTTCTTTGCTGTTTTAAACCTTCAGGACTTCTCAGAACAGCAAGTGTTCTATGAAATTTCACATTCAAAAATGGTTAATTAGATTCCAATAAAAACCCTGAATGGGGGATAATGAAGATATATACACTGCATAAGGGGTGTTGGCACTGATGTTCACAATGGCTCCACCACAACGTTAAAATCAGTATTACATAGATAGTACCTTTCTCTTTGCCATATAAACATTGGAAAATCTACCTTATTTTCCCAAGCACAGGGCACTTTCCCATATACTGAATTACTGTTCTTTCTATGAGATTATTTTAGACTTCTAGGTTTTAAAATATCAAATCATTTTATATTTCCATCTAAATCTTGGCACATCCTATTTAAATACTAGCAGCATCTGGGATGAACATTTGTTAGAAAAAATCTGCCAATTGCGTCTTGTCAGAGATGGCCCTACAAAACAAAGCTGCCATTGAGAAGCACAGATTACTTCACTAGCATCCTTGTAACAGCTGCAATTAGATTGTTATCGCAATTAAGACTGTGGGCACAATGATCAATGATTAAACTTGAGAAGAGAGCTAGGAAGGCATTCTCTCAGGTGGAGTATTACTACACTGATAGGCATTATTTATTAAGACACTTGAAGATCTCTGTCATTTGCTACCACTACTGAGTCAAAACCTTGGGGAAGACAACAAACACCAACCAGTGATAACCGAGACAGTAATTTGAGACAGTGGAGCAAGCAAACTTTAATATCCTAGATCCTATGAAATCATTATCCTCCAATAGTTGGGTCAGAAGACTGTGAAAGAATGGGTGAAAGATGAATGGAAAAGAATCATGTGTACTGTCCAGGTTGTAAGTTTTAAATTTATTATTTATTATTATGCTGCAATTTGTCTATTATGTTTCATCCCATGCATAAGGAAGGCTGCACATGCTGAAAATGAGTTAACCTTATCCTATCTCTCTAAAACCCTAAAGCTTTTAGGATTTGAATTTCAGTTTGAGTTATCTTCCTCATTACCATTAAAACCAATGCACACAGTTTTGAGAGGGATTTGCAGCAAATAAACATAAGGCAGCAATGAAAATACTAGCCAGGGTGCAGTAACTCACAAATATGAAGACATAATGCTGTAGGACCCACTTACCGAAATCAAAAATCACTTTTGAAATGACCGTAATATCCATCTTTACATCAAATTGGTTGATTTATTAATAATGATTGCATAAATAGCCAATTAAAATTTTTTTCTTCAATTTTCAGCATAAGGCAAAATTTAAATGAATGTATTTGTCAATTTCAAATTTCCCCTACGAAGGTATTTGCAGAGCAGAATGGTGTGCTTCTGAGGAATGCAAGATGTTAATTACATGATTTTTAAATTGAAATGTTAAGTTAATCTGTATGAAGATTCAGAAAATACAACTAGGAAAGTAGTTCACCAATGAGATGTATGTGTAGTTCAAATCAGTTCAATGAGGAGGGAAAAAGTAGAGAGGAAAAAAATTATAGAGATTTGGTTGGAGGTTTGCATTTAGATGTGGTAATTCAAGCCTATTTAGGTGTATTATGATAGGAGTAAAAAGCTGATTTAAAGTCTTCTAAAAATACTCTATATCATTTACAACTAAAACTTCACAATCGATTGAATTATTCTAAAATTGATGTCTAAAGAAGCAACAGCTTCATATAATTTATTTTTATAATCTATTGAATTATATTTTGTGTCTCTACTGAGTTCAGGAAACAACAAAGAAAACAGTGCTTACTACATTCTTGGCTTTATTCTAAACTCTTAGACCTGTCTGTAAAAGTGCTTTAAGAAGATGTTTTATCAAATTATGCTTAAAACTAAATTAAACATAACTCTATGAAATAATTACCAGTATTATCTCCTTTTTATATATGAAAAAATTAAAGTATAGCTTATGGTAGATGTATTTAAACTTCCAAGCCAGATTTATAATCACTATGCTAAGGTTCAAATAAACTATCTTCATTAATCATACTAAAAGTGATAATTGAAAGCTTTGTTTTCTTTTCTTCCTGTAAACGCAACCCCATCCCCCTGTATCTCTCCTCTTATTCCAACCCCTCAGGAAAGTTTTCTGGACTTCTGTTTCCCTTTCTAGGAGTGTTGGCTCAAGGTGAAGCTGAAGCTGTTAAAAGCAAACTTATTTTTAGGTTTTTAAATATCATAAGCCTACAATGACTGAGGGTAATATGCTAGGAAGAGAAGTATGCTTCTGAGGATGGCAAGTAGGCAAAAATGGTGAATGAGAGCAGAGAGAAAAAAATTCTTCCAGACTGAAGAGAAGGTGAGAAGCATGCAGGGCCCCTGGGTAATTGGGTTTGTGGGGTGTTCTTTCATAGCAGCCCTGCCAGAAGCAGGCTTTCCAGGCAATGGGCTGCATGGGAGGCTAAGGAGCTAAGGCAAGGATGCTGGTACCCAAGGCAAGCATAGAAGCCCTGGAGCACCGGCCTTCAAGGGATCTTCTAAGCATGGACAATGATTACATCAGCAATGACCAGCATTGACTGAAGACTGGAGACTGGGTAACCTGTCTGAGACTACTGGACGGCACAGGATCACCATTCGAGTAGAGGTGGGAAAAGAGGAGATGTGAGGATGGAAATTCTGGAATTTCAGTGGTGCCTGATATATCTATCCAATACTGAAACTGAAGTTTAGAATTGGACTTAATATAAATTCAGGAAAACAAATCTGATGTAAACAAAAATGTTATTTTGTGAAATTCATACCTACAACATAAGTAGACATTAGATTACGTATACTCTGTATGAATAGTAAATTTAGTCTTAAAGGGTGAAGGTAAAACAAAAAAATGGACTATATATCTAAAAAAATAAAAATTTCTTCAATGTGAACATGGTCCAATTTACTTATATTTATCTTTAAATGAGATGGAGGGTATAAAAGCAAAAGGCTAGAAAATTTTCTTGGCAGGGGTGGGAGTGGGATGGGAGATGCAGTGGGATGCAGTTGACTGAATGAATAGAAAGATGGATAAATGAGTGAGTTAGAAGGATGTGCTGTGTGCTGTTCTAAGTCGTTTCAGTTGTGTCAGACTCATTGTGACCCCATGGACTGTAGCCCGCCAGGCTCCTCTGTCCATGAGATTCTCCAGGCAAGAATACTGGAGTGGGTCGCCATGGCCTCCTCCAGGGGAATCTTCCTGACCCAGGGATTGAACCCGCATCTCTTTTGTCTCCTGCATTGGCAAGCAGGTTCTTTACCATTGGCACCACCTGGGAAGCCCAATAAGAAGGACAGGTGGATGGAAAACAGGGAAGGAAAGAAGAAAAAGAGCAAGGGAAGGAGGTAGGAACAGAAAGAATAGATGGATGGTTAGAAGGATGGATGGATAAATGGACAGATGAATGCGTACACGGATGGATATATGGATGGATTGTTGGATAGATAGGTAAAGGCCACATAAGTCCAAGTTTGTTCCTAAAAGTTATGGTATACACTAATTTTTCTTTACTAGTTAGGTGGCTTGCCATGGAATCCTGATCTTTTGCTAGCAATCTGTTCTGTATACAGAGTTACCCGCTCCAAAGATTTAGTCAACCATGCTTCATTGTAATGTCAATGAAATAGACCTATATATCCCTGATATTATTACTGAAGCAACAGACTACAGAATTCTAAAACTCTAAACTGCAAAAAATAAATGGATTCCTTTCTCTAGTCAGTTCCAATAAAATCTTCAAATGTAACTTCCCAACTATAATATTGTGGTTAGACAGGATGCTCTGATCACAGAATTTGTCTATAGGTCTGCAGAATAACCTAGACTTTGGAAAATGAATTTCCTTTTCCCCCATATCACATGGGATGACACATGAATTTACGGTAGGATAGATTTTCTGTAGTTCTCAAAAATTAGTTGACAAAATTTAAAAATGGACAGATTTCCCATATAACTGTTCAAAAGTCCAGAATATCTGGGAAATAAATCATAAGATCTAGCAATACTGGACACCAGAGCCATCACACTGAGTAGTATACAACCAACCCTGAGAGGCACAGACACAACCACCCCATAGTCACAAAGACTATGACAATATATGGAGCCACAAAGGGTGTCCAGTGCACAACAGGTACAACCTACCAGGCAGACAATCCTCTAAGGCAACAAAAGGCTAAGTCTGAACCCTGACTGTCCCCTTCAGGCTGAGCCTAAGCTCTCCTCCGCCTCCCACACCCCATAGCTTCAAATTTACTTCCTGCTTCACTTGTTCATATTTCCTGCCTGGCTTTTAAGGCATTTGGGTTTTTATATTTTCTACATTAGATTTCTCTCCTTCCCAGCTATATGATAAAGTGATTTGGCAGGAGTAGAGATGGGCTCTCCATTATAACTTTTTAATGTCATTGTGGCACACAGGTACATATGAGATTGAAAATACTCTGAAGGAATGAAGGAGGCACTACCTACTTCTATGCGATGAATAAAAGTTAACCTGCAAGCTCTTCAACACCAGGGTACAAATCAACTTTATTTGATATTACTATTGCAATAATTACATATTGACTACAAATATAAAAAAATACTTCTGATGCAAATTTATCATAAAAAATGCAAACAAATCTTAAAATTTCCAGCGTATTTCAATATATTGTGGCACATTTTATTTAAATTAACAATGCTTAGTTTCTAGACAGAGAGGTAAGTATGACTTTTATTTATGAAGGTATTTATTGGTTTTCCCTGACTTGAATTTTACCTAGCATCTTTTACTCTGTCCTATCCACAGACTAAAACCCATTCCATAGAGAGACTATGGTCATAAATCAGAGTCATACATGTCATGCAATTAATGATTATACTTATTTAGAAAAGTCTTCAGTCATGTGAATGTTGTTGGAGAAACTGATTTAAAATCCACTTGATAAAAGAGATTATTTTAGGTTTCTTTAAGTAATACATGGAAGAAGTTAAATTTGTTTTCACTTTTAGATTTTTAAATAAAGAAACTGTCACTTCTAGTAGTAATGTTTCATTCAGTGAAATAAACTGACAAAAATAGTTTTTAATTTCTTCCAAAAGATCACAGTAGTTACCTACAATTCCTTGAAACTTTGTCTAGTGATCTAACTATAGAAAAATTGATAGATTATTTGTTGGAGACAGCATAAATCCGGGGGGATGGAAATTCATACTAAAGCAAAAAAAATTTATTTCTGGAAATCTCTGAAAACATACAAATATTGAGAAAAAAAATTTAATTTTATAAAACTTAAAAGAAATGTGACTTTTCCTTCAGAGCACAACAAACACCCAAAGATCAAATGATTTAATGTCTATTCTAAAATGGACAAACTGCAACGATAGATACTGTTTCATGAGTACAAATATAACTTTATCTGTGGTGCTAGGGCAGGCTATTTGAATTAGTGGAATATTCTATTCTAGTTCATCGAATGTTACTACATATTCTACACATGGATGGCTAGTTTTCAAAGAGGCACTGTATAAAAAGCTGTACTTGGGAGTAAAAACTAACGAGAATATAATTTATTCTCATTATTAAAAAGAAATTATCACATTTCCTCATGGTATTTTGAACCTAATGTACTGTAAATACCGTTAGTATAGTATAACATACTAATGGGTCTGGATCTTTGACATACACATCTAATCACAAATTTATCAATTTAATTAATAAAATTATTTAATTAACTGACTGATCTCTTAACACATGGCAATTTTTAAGAAAGATTAAGAGATGAAGAGGAAAATAAGATAAGAGTCTCCGGTTACTTGAATTCTAGATTATAAGGAATGTAACATGTATTTTCTAAAGCAAATGAAGAGTAAGTAAAAATAATAAATTTCCAGGTAATTAAGTGACTGATTAGTTTATGTTTTTAAATTGTAAATCTTTGTGTATAGTTCTAGAGTATGTTTATTTTACTGAGGTGAAATCAACTGAAACCACAAATGTGTACCTCACTTATAAATGTAAACTTCACTGGGTACTTAGGGCTACTTCAATATTAGCTCAGGAGCAATAATTTTAAGTGATGTATACTGATTGGTACCAATAAGATTGGAACACAGAGTCAGTTTTTTATTCTCCACCTTGAAAACAAAAAGGCTGAAAAATAAAAACCAAAACTGAAGAGTGTCATTTCATATAATTCAAATGAACTCGGAATCATGAAGGCAAAGGGGTCTTACAGCAGGAAAGGGTCATAAAATAGCTTGACAGACATGTAACGGTGTTGAGGAAAGAGAAAAAAAAAAGAGAACTCTATTTCATTTCAAATTACACAAATACAAATAAATATACAAAATATCACTGACTTCTCATCCATTTTTCATCAAGCTAAAACTCTTAGTTTTTAAGGAAAATCATAGGAGAGACCTGAGACAACTTTTCATCTTACCTTCCACCTGTTCTATGGCTAAAAATGACTAGGGGCATGGCTTATCTGCTCTACCAATAGAAATCTACATGCATTATCAGATTTATTTATTAACAAACTCAAACGCCTTACCTGGTGGGAGAAATGCTGTATGCTGTTGTAACTGCATGTTGGCTAGAGCCTGTTGGTATTGGAAAATACCAGTGTTAAAGACTGCTGTGGCACCGTTGGTTTTTTCAAGAGCAGGCCTCTTTGGTAATGGGGGAAGTACAGCTTGAGGAATTCCCTGTTTAGTGAGTGAGTATAAAAAACAAATACCAGTAAAAAGAGAAAAAGAAAAAAGAAAAATCAGTTGAAGGCTAAAATTGTTAGGAAGCATGAGCAAGCAAGCAGCAGAACACTTAACTACCCAAGGAAAAAACATCCAATAAACAAAAATTTAAAGGGGAAAAAAAAGCAAGATAAAAGCTTTAAAGGAAGCATTATTTTTGTCTTGGAGAAAAAAAAAAAAACCCACTAGTATGAGAGCACATGTTATAATGTGTTAAAGTGTTTTAAGTCCCATAATGCTTCAGGCTTTCTGGGAGAAGCCATTGATTTGGGAAAAGAAGAAAAGCTGCACTGCGAGCTCCATGAGGATTGACAAGTATAAGCAATGTTAATAGTTAATTGTACGAAGTGACCGAAACTGGTAAAATAAAACCCGGTCCCACTCTGCCCCCCTCCCCACATTTACCTAAACATGCACATGTCCCAGAGCATGCAAGTTTTTTTTTTTTCTTAAAACACTGAACTATAAATATTAAAAAGTCAATAATTCTATCACTAAAGCCATGCTAACCAAACAGGTACATAAATATACAGTCCAAAAATACATTTTTAATGTCCTTCAAGTACTTCATTAGAACATTCTACAATGTAGTTAAACTGAATGTGGGCCGCTGGGTTTTGGGAATCTTTCATTGCACCACATCTGTCCAGGGACTTGTTTACAGTCTTTCCACTAATTTTGTCAGGAAACCACACTCAGTTTTCATTGTACTTTACAACTTTATAACAGAAAAAGGAATATATATTTTTAAATTGATTAAAAAAAAAAAACTTGTATCTACAATAAAGCTACATGCCAAGCTAAAAGGTGAAAGGTCATAGTACCAGGTCAAAGGTTGCCTCGAGGGGTCGCTTCAGTGATTTGACAGCCGACTGAGTCTTAATTAGCAGGCAGCGAGCACATGATGGCAATGGGCCAGTGGGGTTCAAGCGCATTAACATAAACAGCAAGCAGAGGTGCATCATGGGGGCAGCAGTGCATTTTTGGGTAGGTGAGAAAAAACAAATAAAAAAACAAATCATCGGAATGCCATATACAACGAATAACAAGACTAAGCATGCACAATAAAGGCACTACTGAGTTGTTATTGGGAGGATAACTCCTCTTTGTAGTTAATTACAAACAAGATACTCTAACAGAAAAAAAAAAAAGAGTGGAAGGAAGAGAAGAGGAGAGAGTCTGCCTTCTGTATTTTTGCTCAAGTATCCATAAACAAACACAGAAAAGACCTCTCCGTGACTATTTGACTGTGCTACGAAATACCACACAGGGTTCTTTTTCATGAATAATTTAACGATTAAGTCATATATTTATGTTAAAAAAAAAAAGGACAACATTAAAACAGCTAAGCAAAGAACAAAAATGGACTCATTAAAATCAGCTATTAGATCACATTAAAATTTACCTTCATTATATAGTTTAGTATCTGTTCTAAATGATCCATTTCTAACTCTTCCTTGAGTACTGCTTTCTCCTTTCTATGTAATGGCATAGGCAAGCTTCTCTAGTTTTACAGTTCTGTTTATGCCACAATACAGTTCAAGATCATCTAGATAAGCAAACTGCTCAAAATCTTGTAGTGAATTCTAAAAACAGTTTTGTTGAAGCAATTCTCCTAAATAGTTTCAGATTTTGTTATGGTTAAAGCAAGATAAATGTAGAGAAGAGCCTTGATGTGCAGAAGAACACACCGAAGGAAAACAATGGCTGATTAGAGAGCACACAGAAATAAGGGGACCAGAAATGGCAGTAACGTTAAACCGAAAAGGGGACAGGTGTTCTGTACAAAGCAGAAATTTCAGAAACCCTACATCCAGAGTAAGACAGAGTATTAAACGTTAGGCTGAGGGTAGGAGCAATCTGAACCATTTGAGGAGTTACCCTCACTTCTCTGAATGGTCACTTCATTACGTATTGTCTGGGATACCTGAACAAACATATCTTCAGCACACACACACAAAAAAATTTTTTTTAAAAAAGGTTAATAAATGAATAGCTTGTTGTCAGATACAGCTGTTCACTGTTTTTGTGACCGTTAACAAGGACTGAGCTAAGGTCTCTACTCACCATGGCAGCTGCAGTGGCTGCAGCCTGTGCTGCGGCAGCCTGGTTGACCTGGTATTGGGCAGCCTTGATCTTGGCTTGCAGATGTGCGGGAGGATGGAAGTATTTGCACTTTTCCCGAGAGCATCTCCCTTTGATGTAATCCATACACACGGTGACTGTGTTGTCATTGGTGTCAATCATTGTGCTGTCAGCAGGATGGGCAAACCGACAATCGTTTTCTCCTCTGTTGCAATTGCCTCGCTGGTACTCTCGACATACCTATGGGGTCATGAAGTGCACAAAGGTTAGTCAACATGGACAAGTAGAAACTTTCTCAAGATTTAAAGTGCAAGAGTGGTGACAGAAGGCTACGGGTGAAAGGGGAAAAGATAATTTGCAAAGGAACCACAAAATAACTTGAAAACATTCCTAGTATACAAATTACAGCCCCATTTCAATAAAATGTCCATGAGGAAGAAAATGCGATTAACATACTAACTATGGTAAAACATCTAATTTAAATAATGTTGATATACTTATTCATTGTTGTTGTTCAATTGCTTAGTTGTGTCTGACTCTTTTGTGACCCCATGGACTGTAGCTCACCAGGCTCCTCTGCCCATGGGATTCTCCAGACAAGAGTATTGGAGTGGGTTGCCATTTCCTTCTCCAGGGGATCGTTCCAACCCAGGGACTGACCCGCAACTCCTGCATTGCAGGTGGATTCTTTACTGCTGAGCCATCATGGAAGGCCATACTCACTCATCACTAAGGAGGAAATAGTAACTTTATAGTGAAAAACTCTATAGACACCCACTTAACCAAACAAAGTTAATATCACCAGTAATAAAGACATAATGATTTCACATACCTACCAATATGATGCACTGAAAAAAGGGTACATCACATTTGTTGTATTATTGCTGAGAACACATAACCTGAATTTAATCATGACGATACAGTAGACAAACTAAAATGGTAGGATGTTTTACAAAATGACTCATCAATACTCTCCCAAAGCGTCAAGGTCATGAAAGACAAAGACGGACTGAGATACTGTTATAGACTGAACGATCCTGGAGTCAGAGGAAGGATATTGGTAGGACAATGGGTGAAATTTGATTAAGATCTGTAGATTGGTTAATAGCAGCATACCAAAGCTAATTTTCTGGTTTTGTAAGCAGTAACATGGTTATGTAAGCTGTCAATATTTAGGTAAGCTGGGTGAAGGAGATGCAGGAACTCAGTTCTATTTTTGCAAATTTTATGCTAATCAGAAATAATTTAAAAGTGAAAGTGTAAAAAGTAAAATGATAGCTTTTTTGTAAAATGTTTCTAAGAGCTATATTTTTGATCATTAGAGATTCACTAGGTAGTTATGTAAAGCAGATGGAAAAGGATTAGTTTTTGTTATCTGTTTGTTTTATATCTATTAATTTTGGATGGGGTCCCTGGAGAAAAGGTGAACATGCATTATTTTTCACCCATTTGCTCGATTTGGACCTTTTACTATTAAAGGTTGCTGGGGATTTCCCAGGTGGCGCAGTGGTAAAGAATCTGCCTGCCAATTCAGGGGATGTGGGTTTCATCTGTGGGTCGGGAAGATCCCCTGGAGTAGGAAGTGGCAACCCACTCCAGTATTCTTGCCTGGAAAATTCCATAGACAGAGGAGCCTGGTGGGCTAAAGTCCATGGGGTCGCAAAGAGTTGCATGCGACTGAGCACACACTTTATAGCTTGTCAAGGTGCCTGCTCTAATCAAAAAGTTGCCAGCACTTTCATTCAGGAAAGTTTGACCTTTTTACCACAAGAGGGCCACCTAAACACAGAAAGTCCTTTTGATATTTTTATGCTCTTATTACTTCATGCTTTAAGGATGTTTCCTTTTTGTTTTTCACAAATCTTTTTACAAATTGAGCAGATACAGTCCCTGAACACTCTATTTTGGAATTCATCAAGAAAAAAATAAAGGCAAACTCTGCTATGATTTAAAAAACAAAGATTTTCTTGGATTTAAGTACATAAAATGATTACATTCAATTCTAGATGTTTCCCCCTTTTATATCCATATCCCACTGCTGAGGAAAGTGATTCCCTTTAAAAAGGCCTCTATAATTTGTATCGTGCTACATGTTAAAAAAGAGCATTATAAATGACATCTTGTACCATTTAGAAACCTCAAGCTAAAGCAATGCATCCTATCTACATAGGCAAGTCAACTCTACTCATCACTTCAATTTATATAATTTTTAAAAATTATTAAATAATTACTCTGTGCCAGATACTCCGAGAAATATTAGGAACAAAAGATGACTTAGAAAGTTACAAAAGATGCTACTTTTTATCATTACATTTATCTTCTTGAATAGAAGAAAACAAGGACATCGGGGAGTTTATAATTTGAAAAACAAACATGGTTAAGCTGTTATCCAGAATTCTTGTGCTCCACTCTCACTGAGCTTGCAATCAAGCTGTGCCGCCTTCAAAACCACAAATCCCCACTTACTAAATTAGACTCCTCAAAATACGAGGAGAGGCACACTTAAATACGGATAAAAACTTTTCATGTAGATATGCAAAACTTATGCATAAGCAAAAAGGCTACTTTTCTGTTTTAAAAAATCTATGTCAATTCAGCCTCATCTAACAGGAAACTGTTGTTGTTCGGGCACTACTGCTGTTAGCTTTTCAGTAATTTTTGCTTTCTTGAATATACTCACAAAGAATCTGGTGGCAGCTGAACCAACACTCTTTTCCAATTTCTCTTACTCTCTGCCACAGTGACAAGAAACAACACCTAAAGGTAGTCTATCTGCAGGAGCCTGAATAATACTAATATCAAAGATTTGCTATTTTCCAAAAGCAATTATGCCAGTGTTTGTGCCAGAAATGTGAGCATCAGTCCCCCAAAATAAAACCTGAATTCTGGGCTGATTTTGACTTTTTATTTCTCTGTCTCAATGTTCTTTTTATTTTCAAGGATATGAACTTACAATCAGGTTGCATAAAGATGGTCATTCTAAGACCTCTTCTGGTCCCTGTCCATTTGCTTTATACATATGTATATGTGTGTTTTGTATAAGTTAATAATTGGTTTAGTACAATTTGGTACTCTTTACGGTCTTGCAGGATTCATTTAGGGAGAATTCTAAAAATCACTTAAGCAGAGTTGATAACTAGCAGTCAGCTTAGAATCTTGTCCTAAAGTGGCTGTTTCACTTTTATTTTTTATCCATCTTAATGTTTCTCCTGACAAGAGAAAAACAGAAGAAATACACTGAAATAGCTTTTCTCCAATTATTCTTGCCTTTGAAAAAATATAAAGAAGAAACAGAAAACCTCTTGTGTAAACTTGTACTGGGGCGAGCCAAAAGGCCAGAGGGGCTAGAAAATGTTGCCAAGCTTTAGATGTACATCTGGCTTGTTGGGTATCTATCTGAACAGGACAAACCTCCCAGAGCTTTTCACATAGATTTTTTCCTAATAATCAATACATCTCATTTTTCAATAAAATGAGATCTGTTTCTTGACTGATGAATATGAGTTTGGCCTGGTTTCTCTGATAAACTCGAGAAACTGTAGGGTATGCTGCTCCCTCAAAGAAATATCTTAGTTGTGGTATTGGATTAGCAAATTCTAGTTGACAGGCAAAATTTCAACAAATTTAACCATCCAACTCAAATCAGCATAAGGAGTTGCACAATTTACCACACAGAGAATTTGTACCAAAGAAGTTTAAATTTGAAAATCCTAATAATATTATGGCCCTTTTTGCTATTCCCATCTAATCTTCTGCACTAATGTATTTTTCAAATAATTGTAATTAAGAGTATGGTTATTACTTGGTGATCTGTTTTTGCTTGCTGATGTATGTAAACATTCTTTTTGCCATTTTACTAAACAGTGTCCATAGTGATCATTTTTGCTGACTGAATCAAATTCCATCAAATAGATATGCACAATGTAAGTAACTCTTTCAGAGAACATCTAGATTATTTCCAATATTTCCATACTACAAATAATGTTGCAAAGACTATCTTCAAGACCTCACCAAAAAAATCATTCTATAAGGATGAATATGTAGAAATGGTATTAGTGGGTCAACAAATATAACTACTTTTACAGTTTGATAAGTGGTTTCAAACCTAGATGAAAATAATTCCATCTACTAGCTAACGTCCTTCAATCAAAAAGAATGTCTGTAAGTATAAGTGTTAATGCAAGATTTGCTTTGGAAATCATGTAAGTTTTCTAAACTTTCATACAAAAAGGTTAAGAAGTTACTTTCATAGTAAAAATCATCACTTCGATAAAATATTTACTGAAAACATTAAAGTACTAAATTTCATTTCCAGAAAAACATCTTTGGCTTATAACTTTAAATAATCAAAAGGAAAAGCAATTAGGAAAAACTTCCTAAGGAAATCTATGTTAATTCTACATAAACCTTCTTTGTTAATTAAACAGCAGTGGTAGTGTGCAAAGAGGACAGAGTCTGAAAACAGAAATTTTGGGTTCCACCTAGTATTTATATTTACCAGTTATGGAATAATGAATACTGAAAAAATAATATATAGATAGCTTAAAACATACTATACAAATCTGGTTAAAACAAACAGTTCTGTTATGTGATCTCAATTTTTTATAAACATGACAAACATATTTCAAATTGGTCAAAATAATAATAGGTTGTAAGAAAGTGAAAGTGTTAAGTCACTCAGTTGTGTCCAACTCTTTTGCAAACCCATGGACTATAGCCTGCTAGGCTCCTCTGTCCATGGGATTTCCCAGGCAAGAATACTGGAGTGGGTTGCCATTGCCTCCTCCAGGGGATTTTCCTAACCCAGGGATCAAACCCACGTCTCCTGCATTGGCAGGCGGATTATTTTTTACTACCACTGAGCCACCAGGAAAGCCCAATTTAAGTCTAATGACTAATATTAAGGAGCTTAGTCAAATATACATATATACCTGCTGTTCAACAGTAAGTATCATGGATGCTTTATTTTCTATTAAATTTGAGCTAACACACACTTTACAACATAAATACTGAATAATCAATTATTTTATCAAAGAATCCATAGCACTATAGGTCATGAATATACAAATATGAAGAAATTATCTATGTTTTCAAAAAGAATTCAAATATTCATATCTTAAAATTCGACGATTAGGGGAAAAGATCTTAGTTAATTGTTTGTATAATTACATTCCCAAGATAAATATCTAATGATGTGATATCTAGTTTCAGTTTGTTACCAGATAATTGTACAAACTTGGTCTATCTGAATCTCATTTTTTAAAAAATGAAGAAAAAGACATCTCTAATGCTACTCTAGAGGATTTCTGTTAAGATCATCTGGGACTTTCCTTTGAAATCTAAAAGGTGAAATCCATCATTACTGCCATTAGCCGGTGAAGACAAGCATATTTCTATAGATAACATAGCTAAGAATTTGTCATTTGATTTCATGTAACTTAAAAATCAAATCTGAATATATCAGAATGACCAACTAAAGAAACAACTTGCAACTCTATCGTCTCCAAAACAAAACTCAAACTAATTACAGACAGCATAAATGACAGAGACGAGACGTTTTAAATGGGAACATGAGTTCACCATTTTAGAGTCTTATTACACTACATTATTAAGCCTTCTCAAGTCTTATTACAATTTTTTTTTTAAATTTAAACTTCATAGACTCATGTGCATTAAACTCAATATTTCTTGGTGATTTTCTAAAGAAATTAAAATATCACAGAAGCAGTAGCTAAATACTCGAGACAAAAACACAAAACTAAAGTAATTCTATCAATAAGCCTTTCTTGTATTATTAAAAGCATTTGCCTTTCTAATCTCATTTTGAAATGAGTGTCTTTTATATGCAATAGATCATGACAAATCCATTAAATGCCTATAATACTGTCATGGAGGCATCCTTTCACCATCACTTAAATCCACATCTAGCTTTAAATGCTTTTTTTGTGTGTGTAGTCAGTAGGCATTATATGTTTTTATAACTATATGAAAAAAGTCACTAGATTCTTCTGTATCAGTAAGTAATGGAAGCATTCAATATCCAGTGGCCTGAATTAGAAACTCATGTCATGATTACCTCAGTAGAATAAAACTTTCAGCACATGAATACATTATTTCGAAACAACTCCAGTGAAACTATCAGAAGCCAAGTAGCTTGCCCACCTTTGCTGGAATATGTCATATAGGCTATTAATATAAAAATAGTTAACCTAATGGCAATCTAATGTCTCCATCATCATATGAAGTATGTGGCCACTGGTTTGTTTTCTGTTTGATTAATGCTGTCAATGGTATAAATTGCCCCCAAAAATCATCATTGTTTTCTTAAAATATTTCATTATGCTGTACCACGGTGTTCTCAGCAACTTCACAAAATGCAGAATGCTAAATATATTTGAGGAGACAGATTTTTAATCCAGAGTCACAGGTAACTACATGAGGTAAATGATAAAAAGTTAATACTTAAATAACTGGTGCTCACATCCCCTGGATGGTTTTATTATAAACCATTTGCATTTAGAATCACCTAGCAGATCTGTGAAAAGGATTCGAGAGCCCCATTGGAGACCCACCAAATCAGTCTGTGGGGATGAGGCCCCACATTTAAAAACAATTTTTTATGTTTTAAATTTTGGTTGTGCCTCGTGGCTTGCAAGATCTTAGTTCTCTGACCAGGAATTGAACCTGCATCCTCCTCAGTGAAAGCCCAAGTCCTAACCACTGGACCTTCAGAGAATTCCTAGGCTTTCCATTTTTAACAGTCCTTCTAAGTGATTCTAATCACATTAAAGCTTGAAAACTATTGCTCTAGGACTAGGGGCATGAACAAGATGCCATATTTTGTAGTTGGAATGTTCAAAATGTAAACACGTTCCCAAGGATAATGCTAACAATGTTAAAAATGTGTCATGTTTTATCTCCTCTGGTAGATTACCCTAAGCTCTGAATAAGGGCATGGATTAATTAATTGATTAACTAGCTGACTGACTCATTTATTCTTTCATTGAACAAGTTACTAGGCATCATTTATGAGCTTGGCACTATTCTGGGGGACTTTCTTGTTATAAAACAGTAGACAACCTTTTGATGCCTCAAGATATTCCTCACAACAGTTTTTACTTGAAATGTGGTCAACAGTTCTTCAATGGATACTGCTGAATAAAGGAGAGAAT
This sequence comes from Giraffa tippelskirchi, assembly GCF_054371585.1. NCBI lineage: Eukaryota > Metazoa > Chordata > Mammalia > Artiodactyla > Giraffidae > Giraffa > Giraffa tippelskirchi. Next base: position 122,425,305 of record NC_137276.1, on the reverse strand, counting down.
AAATGCACTCATGGATCCTTTTTGCACCATAAAAAAACTATTGTGTATATGACTAAAAACCTCAGTCCTTTCTAGTACGTACAGATTTTTAACAATTTGTTAAAATAATCATTGAAAATAACTGCCACTCAGAAATTACACAAAGGCACCCCAAGGTCACAAAATGGAATTTTTTAAAAGCCTCATTTCAGTGACCAATATTTAAGAGGTTTGCTCCTCTTTAGAGAAAACCAGAAATACTGATTTTACAGCATAGAGGGTATGCAGCTGCAAAGTCTTTTAAAAGATATTCAACAAAGAATGGATAATATGGATAGTGATAGAAAACTTATGCATGTGTGGATATATATATACACACACACATAAATAACCTTTTCAGTAGTTTGTGGTTGGCATTAAATGCAAGAAAATGACCTAAATTTCACCTTACTGGAGGTGATCATAGAGATTATCTGGTATAATCCCCTAGTTTAATAAGTGTGAAATATGACGCTTAGGGAAAAAAAAAACCTTGACCTATGCTTACTCACTTAATTAGCAACATCACCAGCACTAATCCTTGGGTTCCTCTTTTTCAATTTTTTGTAGTATCAACATTTTTTGTAGCATCGCATTGGGTGCTACGTGTTAATTCTTCTAAACAAAACAACCAGAAGGATGATAATCTATGGTATTTTTAACTTCTTCATTGCATATTTTGTAGTAAAAAGAGAAAAGGAAGTGACAAGAAGAACTGGCCAGTATTTTAACTGATTCAAAATTTGTTCACTCAAAAGGAACTGAAAAATTCTAAAATGTACATGGGAGTTCCATGAGTTAAAAATCAAGCACAGATTTAAATCCCAAATAACTAAATGTGTAAATAAGTGTGGGCACTTACTGCCATGTCTCTTAGACCCCAAGAGGTGGTGTAATGAGCATGAGAGGAAAGAGCCTGAAGACAGGAGTGTCTAAAATCACAACGCCGAGGAGAAAGACGTGCCCCTTAGCATCACACTGCAATATCCTAACAGGTTGTAACTGTGACACTCAATCAGATCCTGTGAATGAGAATAAGATAGGAAGCTGCCCTACTATCAGGCATTGAGATAAGTGGAATTCAGGTTAAAAGGAAATGACAGTCATTACAGCAGGAGCCACTTGTTGTGACTACTAGAAAGGAAGACAGAAAAAAAAATACTTGCAATAGCTCCTTGCAAAAGAAAAACAAAACCAAACGAAAGAAGTCTTCATTTCAGCTAAACATCATACAGAATATAACCAATTACAGTCTACCTAAAATTGTGGAAGAATTAGTTTAAAAGAGTTCTGAATACACAATCAGTCTTTTAAAGAGATTCTTTGAAAGAGATTTAAATAGAGACAATCTCAGTTTTAATCTCCTATTAAAAATTAATTCAATCAAGTTCATCTCAGACTGCCTATTTGGTTCCCATTAAACAATCAGAACCTTAAGAAATGCTTCTGAAAGGCTGGCGGGCAGGCGGGGACTCATATATTGAGCATCTAATAATTTTTAAATATTTAAAACTTCCTAAATTTGCTCCTAAATTTCTCTGCAAACAGCACTAGTTATTAGTGAGCAAGAGCAACTATGCAATGACAAACCACCCGCAAGTCAAGGTTTTATCTCTAGCACACGGCAGGGTCCTTGGTGCACAGAGGGCATGCAATCAGGTCTCAACATCCTTCCTGAGTCCTCCTTATGGAACTCCTGTAATTAGGAGCTTTTTCCATCATGTTCAATGAAAGGTTAAAAATAAGCCCCAAACAAACAAACAAAAACTCTAAAGGGAACATACAAACCCAAATTTCCTGCCTCCTGTTTGTACCATCACTTGTATGGGAAGGGGAGTAATAAGTGTTTAAAATTCTGATATCACGTCCTGCTGGAAGATCCTACCCATGTGACCTTGAATAAGTCATGTTACATCTCTCTCAAGTTTATTGCCTTGTTAAATGGAGTTAACAATAGTATCTTTCTCATAAGATTGCTTTGAGGATTAAATGTGTGTTGCACATAGAGGGGTAATGCTATGGCTGGTAGAGAGTAAATATCCAATAATTATCAACTATTGCTGCTACCATCAAAAAGGTAGTAGCAGTTATAACTACTCTGAAATCTGAAATCCTTTGTAATGCATGCAATGAAACTTAATAAACAAGGAAGTGGTATTTATTAAATAAATTCCTGCTAAACTGATAAATTATTAGTGTCAATTATGTTCACACAATGGCCTTGTTTTGCCATTTTCTTGTAATTAAGACATGCAAAACTTCTAGTACTAAATATTGCCTCATCCTAACCAGGGAAAAGAGGAAAAGCTCATTTTTTCTTTATTTGGATACCAAAGCCAGATTTGAGAGCTTCAGTGTACAGTAATGCTGCCATTTTTCCCATTTAGAGTTTACCAAATCTATTAATTTATAGTCAAGTTGAAATTCTCAACCACTTCAACATAAGATTATATCTTTAATTTCTTTTTCACGCAGCAATAGCAAAGCACATACATCAGATCATCCTTGACTCTAAGACAGAGGATCACCCAACTTGCAATTAAAGATTTATCAGCGCATTTCACAAACAAAGGTGTCTTGTCATTCCTGCTGAAACACTGTGAGGGTTATGAGGAAACTTGCAATAAAAAATTTTAAAACACTTTGTATGTAGTAACTTAATAACAACTTGATGAGAACAAGTATCAGGGGATTGACAGAATTTGTTAATAGCAACAGTAACGAGACATTTAGGAAGCCAAGTCTAACTCTTTGAGATAAAATCATTTCTCCATTTGGAAGATAAGAAAACTGAGGCACAAACAAGTAAAAAGCAGTCTGATCCCAGAGTCCAAGTTCTTATCCACTTTTCTACATATGGATGTTGTGGCTTCTATAAATGTTACATTCATGAAATGTAGCATATCTATATTCTAGCAAAATGCTCCAAACACTGAACCAAAATCTCTGAATTATCTGTTAACCTTTATAGCCACTGAAATAAAAAAAAACAAAGAGCACACTATGAATTTTAGAATGGAATACATAAAAATACCCATGACTCCTACCTCAAGTCTGTCTGTCCGCATTAATTTCTGTGCAGCAGCTGCAGCAGCTGCAGGTACAGGGACCCCAGGGTTCCCTGTAACCAACATTGGTGCAGTCGGTAAGATCTCTGCTGGAACCAGGCTTGGGGAAACAGGTCCCAGGTAGGGATTAAAGGCTGCTGATGCATTGGTAGCTAAGCTTGGTGCAACTGAAAACATTGGCTGAAAAATAAAATACAAGGTAAAATTTAATAGGCAGGTCTTGGTTCAAAGTCGATATCCTACATTATATATCTATCCCCCATCCATGCATCCATTCATCCTTCCATGCATACATCCATAATCCATTCTTCCTTTGCTCCCTCCCTCCCTCCCCCTCCCTCTCTCCATTTAACTGTACATTTATTAACTCTCATTTAGATTAAAAATGTTTCTTAAATAAGCATTCATCAAATCAATGTTTATCTAAAATATAATGGATAATTTATCTAGGAAATTTTCCACTGGGATTTTGAAGCTTGGGGTCTACAATACTTGCAATTACTTTTTGAAAAATAGCTCAACCATTCAATACAGCAACTTCTTGTAGTTACCTAATCTCCACCTTTGTCCTGATTTAATCCTAGAAACTTGTCTAAGAAAATACATTTCGTAATTGCTATGTCAGATGTACCTGAAAGATTTGTTTACAACTGTTAACAGGTTGCAAGTGTCTTATTATCTAGAATAAATAAAGCAGAACTCCCAGTGGATAACAGAGTTTCACAGTCAATGTAAACTGTGAATAAGTCTCAGAATATATGAAAGGTGATGATGACACCATTTCTTTTGAACACATAAGATAAAGTGTTTGGCATATGTAATTGTTGTAGGTTTTCCTGGGGAAATTATAGATGTTCCACCAGCTTCTTATTCCTTTGTGAGATACTTTACATCAGATTCAGCTTACTATGGAGAAATGAAGTCTGAAAAGAATACTCCTAAAGAAGTGTATTATGATTGTTCAAGGAAATACATATAGTAACACTGAATAAATGCTATAAGACAGATTTTTCTGCCAGAAATGCTTTCATGAATATATGAGGATGGTTTCCATTTGTTGATATGAAAATTTGTATGTCAGGAAATATATCTGTTCTTGAGTAAAATTAAATAATTTACCTGAAATTTACTTTAACAATGTGCTTTTTCATTTTTCAAAGCATAACCAAGCACAATTTTCCACCTTACTGGTTGTATATTTTCAACCTCCTAAGTCAATGAAGTTCTCATTCTTGATGTTTAATCTATGTGTAATAATAATGTTTGTTTCAAAAACACAAAAACAAATGGACAAAATGGATCCTGTTCTTTAAGGTAATTTTAAAGTTTGTTATCTTTACCCTGCAGTTAGGAACAGAATCACAGAAAGTTTTTTTTAGAAAGAAAGGGACATGAGAATGTAGATAATTCTTCCCTCTGATAAGAATAAGAAGTTAGATGATCCATGAGCTTATTTAGTACTCAAGAGAGTTTTACAGAATAAGGTTTTATGCAATCAAGATGTATATGTTACAGAAATAATTTTTATAATTCAGAAATATCTTAAAAATAAAATAAACTCTTTATCTAATTTGGCTCTGACTCATTCTGTATTTAGAAGAATAACACAGAATTCAAGTATTCCTTTTTTCTGAAGGCAGTGGTTCTCAATTATGGGTGATTCTATCTCACAGGGAGTATTTTGCAACATCAGGGGATTATTTTTGGTTGTCACAGCTGGGGGGCACTATTGCATCTAATAAGGAGAGGCAAATAATGCTGGTAACTATCCTACATCACAAAGAAAAGGACTTATTCGGCCTAAATGTCAATAGTGCTGGGGTTGAAAATCTCCATTCTGACAGCCTTCTCTTGATGTCACAAATTGTTTTAGGACAACATGTCTGCAGCTCGCATTTATAGTCTTAATCACAAGATCGTGTCATAGAGAAAAGTCAATACAACTTTTGATTCACTTGGGAGAAGAAAAAGTACATCATAGAGTCCACAGACGCTTTCAAATTAAAATAATTATGCCTCCCAAGGTGTTGGTCTGAGTGCCATGGTTAGATGCCCTGTCAGGTTGATGGCTCTTGATTGAAACAGCCTAAAGTAATACTTCTAGTTCCCAGTTCCATCTCTGCCTAAGGGAGCTACTCACTGACAACGGAAAACTGCGGGGGTCCCAGATATTAACAATCAATAACCTGTCAGAAACAGGGGCCCAGGGCAATCTCTCAAGTCCATCAACAGCTACTTATTTAAACAGCAGTTGATTTGATGTTGCTCCACTGACTACTGGCTGCCAGGGCAGCAGCAAGACAAGAGTTTACTTGTACAGTAAGTATGTGTTGAACTTGGGGCTCTATTCAGAATTATTCAGATTAAACTTACACCGTTACATACTATCAAATGCAATATGTGACATTTTCAGCCACATGTAGGTCAGCACCCTAATTTTTCTCTTAGATATTTAAGAATTATAAGTAATTTAGCATAGTAGACTAAAAAACTAGTTTAGAATATGGAGAACAGAAGCCAGTCAATATTAACTCTTGCCATGAATTAATATGTATTTCCAGAGAGGGTATTTTAAATGTAAACTTAAGAAAGTAATTGAGATGTTTATGTCACTTTCCACAATCTACTAAAATTATTTAGAAGCAGAAGTCAAATTGGCAAACTTATCTGGAGGGAAGAAAGCATCCTTAAAAATTTTAAGAAAATAAGATCAGTGGCCAATAAAATTCAGCTTTGTTAAATATCATTGAATAAAACAAATTTATAATCTGCTATACATATAAAATAGCAGTTCCATGTTATAGATAAAAGAATACTTTCATTAGATAAAAATACTGATCTTACTAACTGGGAATGATTTTTCCACTGGATTGTCTCTATAGAGTTGTCACATGAATTGCCTTTCTGACAATTTAGCAAATGTTAAGAACTTTAGGGCACTGTCCCCAGGTAAAATCAGTAGCAGCTTTCAAAATTCTAAAACACCAACTATGCAGCAAGCATTATCTCAAATTGCTCCCTCTCCAGATAAGTAGCATTATTTGCTAAACAGGCAGACAATAAATAATAATAGCTCTATACTTTGAAACTTGATTCCAAAAGTTGCCCAAAAAACATCCCCATCAAAGCACAACATCCCTTCATTTCTTCTGAGCTTTTGTAAATTCATTATATCCCTTTTTCAAGGAGCACCTTGCTGGAGGTAGGTCATTGCTGGCCCCATCAGAGGGCCCTAATCAGACTAGTGAAGCGCTTGAACTGTGGCAATGCCAGTTCTCTATTCCAAATGCCATCCTGCAGAGTTCAGCAGAATTGCAAGGACTGATATTAATGCAATGGTATTATCAAGAAGCATCCTATTTTCTCCTAAGTATCCACAGAAAAATGTATAATTCTGTAACTGGTGCATTTGAACCTGACTACATCCTTATAATAATGATTTACAGATCTTTGTTCCCAGAAGGCATAAGGAAGGTTGCTTTATGATTGCCTTTTTTGCCAGTGAACACCCTCAACAGAGAAAAACAAACTGCAATCTTACTAATGCTGGTGCATTTATGGGCTAATCATTTGTTTGTTTTAAATGAGACATTTGATTCCATTAAAGGTAATCAGGCTTTATTATGAATGAAAACATTATTCAATTTCACTTTAGGACCCTAGTTAAATGTGTGCAAACATGATTATTACAATAATTCTATTTATTGTGTGCCAGGTATTGTGCTAAGCGTTTTACCTGTGTTATTATATTTAATCCTCATAATAGTAGAAAATAAATTCCTTGGAGCAAACAAAAGCAAAACCTCCACTGCTTTTGTGTCAAGGAGGAGGGGAGACACATTTAGTTCACTATTAAGTCTCCAGAACTGAAAACGATGTCTGGTATACAATAGGCATTCGATAAATACACACTGAATAAGTATCTGAGTGAAAGAATGAATGAATGAAAGGGTGAATAAATTACAGCCTTATCAGGTGGATATTATTAGTTCCATTTAGCATATAAGGAAAAGGGTTCACCGAGACTATGTAAGTATGGTCACAAATGAGTGCATGGAGACCTATGACTTGCACACCTCTATGTTTGATACCAGGTGGTTCTAAAACCAGTGGTTCTCAATGCTGGCTGTCCAACAGAATCACCCAGACAACCTGGAGCCCAGAATGCCCTGGTTAAATAAACTCTCCATTCATCAGAATTTTCTAGGCAACAGTATTTTTTTAAGCTCCTGGGGAAGTCCAATTCCATATACTATGCGGTCTTCTACTATTTAAAAACAGAAATGGGTCCACTTTTCAGATTCTATATGAGGTCTCTAAGAACACATGTTTCCTTATGGCTCCCTGCTTTTAAACATGGGTTTCCCTCCACAACAGAGGCTGATCCTGCCAAGCCCAAATGCTTATTAACTAACTAGGCTTCAAGAATCAGGACTCTATCTCTTGGTGTTTGTCCTGATTCATCCACAGCTCCAACTATGAAAGGAATTTTCCTGCCCTCAGTTCCTATGTAACTCTTCATCACTAGGATCCAGTACTGATCACTAAGTGTGTTTACTTAACCACCTCTTCTACTTGGGCTCTCAGAGTGCAGTCTCATGCATTGTACATTGTCTACTAATATATCCAGCACTTGGTATCTATACAGGTCTCTACAAATATTTGCTTAACAAATATATTTATGGATTTGCTGTTTTTCTCTGCCACAAAAACTAACTAGTAAATACATTAAATATTTTCTAGTACACATATCTGAACATTTAAAAAGATTTTGTGTTATTTTCTCCCAATCTCAAATTTTAATCATTAATTTCTTTACTATGCTTGTTTAAAATTTATTTTATTTTCAATTGTTACATTTTTTTTTATACTGAACTAAGCTTCATTAACATACTGTTACCATGCTGTAATCTTGCAAATATCATGGGGGTCCTAATTTATTTTATTTTAAACACTGTGTGAAACAGCGTTTGCATACAATGTTTGCTAATTTTAATAAAATGGAGGGAGTATATAAAATAGATAATACATAATCAGTATGTTCTGGGATATAGAACACAAATTTTAAGTCAAGAGTTTTCTAGATTTTATGGGTATGTATGCATGTGTGTGTTTGTGAAGATCAAACTTTTAAGCAGGGGAAAACAAAGCTTTTAAAAAAATTAACAGCTCACAATCAAGGTGTACAAAGCCAAGTTTCTGGGTAGGTACAACCCTGTACAAAAGCTATAAACAGTCTCTGTAAACAATTATTTTGCATGTAAACACAGAGCCAAAAGCTAACGGGAATTATTAACAAATTCACATCACAGTGTATTTTTTTCTAACAAGGTAGCACATGATTGGAATAAAATGAGAAATACTGTTTTAAACTCTGCTTCTAGACTGACTTGCTGACTGGGCAAATCATATGACCACTTCCTTTATTCTAAATTTCACATTATCCTTCAAGCGAGTTCTCCTGAAATAATAAATACTTAAAAAAGCAGACTCACTTCTAGTCCTCCACAAAGAAAGGTATTAACAAACACAGGCTGGTGCCTAAGATTCAGGGCCCATTCTCAAGCTGCTTGAAGAAGCAGAGGCTCCTTGACAGAATCAGGCAGTAAGACGGGCAGGTTGGATGCAATAATACTCAGGGTGACTGACCTGGAAACATTTTACCAGAAGTACTTGAGGATAAAGCAGCCTTATCTCAACCACTAGTTGGATAAACTAAAAAGTAAAGCACTAAAACACAATTTAAGAATTTCTAGGTGTTCCTGGAAGTGTGACAAATGACAACTTCAAAGCTTTCAGCAATCAACTGACAAAAATGCTTGGACATGAAGTGACAGCAAAGGCAAGGTGACAGGAGCAGCAAAGGAGCTTCTAAGGCTTTAGCTAAATCCAGTAACTTTGAATTTCTCTGTCCCTAAGAAGCAATAGTTAGAACTGGACATGGAACAACAGACTGGCTCCAAGTTGGAAAAAGAATACGTCAAGGCTGTATATTGTCACCCTGCTTATTCAACTTATACGCAGAATACATCATACGAAATGCCAGGCTGGATGAAGCACAAGCTGGAATCAAGATTGCTGGGAGAAATATCAATAACTTCAGATATGTAGATGACACTACCCTTATGGCAGAAAGTAAAGAAGAACTAGAGAGCCTCTTGATGAACGTGAAAGAGGAGAGTGAAAAGGCTGACTTAAAACTCAACATTCAGAAAACTAAGATCATGATATCTGGTCCCATCACTTCATGGCAAACAGATGGAAACAATGACAGGCTTTTATTTTCTTGGGCTCCAAAATCACTGCAGATGGTGACTGCAGCCACGAAATTAAAAGATGCTTGCTCCTTGGAAGAAAAGCTATGACCAACCTAGGCAGCATATTAAAAAGCAGAGACATTACTTTGCCAACTAAAGTCCATCTAGTCCAGGCTATGGTTTTTCCAGTAGTCATGTATAGATGTGAGAGTTGGACTATAAAAAAAGCTGAGCGCAGAAGAATTGATGCTTTTGAACTGTCATGTTGGAGAAGACTCTTGAGAGTCCCTTGGACTGCAAGATCCAACCAGCCAATCCTAAAAGAAATAAGTCCTGAATAGTCATTGGAAGGACTGATGTTGAAGCTGAAACTCCAATACTTTGGCCACCTGATGCAAAGAACTGACTCACTGGAAAAGACCCTGATGCTGGGAAAGATTGAAGGCAGGAGGAGAACAGGACGACAGAGGATAAAATGGTTGGATGGCGTCACCGACTCGATGGATATGAATTTGAGTAAGTTCTGGGAGTTGGTGATGGACAGGGAGGCCTGGCGTGCTGCAGTCCATGGGGTCACAAAGAGTTGGACATGGCTGAGCGTCTGAACTGAACTGAATGAACTGAGGCTACTCTGAATTCATGAAATGCATAGGGAATTCGACATGAGTTCTGCACTTCTAAGTGGCTAGTTTGTGTACCTTCAGGGCAGCTACCATGGGAAATTATGGTTAGTCAAGGCCAACCTTTGGGTGCACAGGGAAAGGCATGGGAGGGGGCATGGCTAGGGGGCCTCTAGAGCTCAGATACAGCTCCTCAAAACACTGCTGATGCAGATTTCTTCAAGGGCAATGCCAAGAACCTGGAATCGACAGAATTTCTGAAAAGCATCTCTCTGAGATGGACCAAAGAAATATAAGAGATGCCTCCAAGTTGTGAAATCCTAGGTGCAGTCTATTTTTGGCTATTTAGCAATTTCTTGTTAGATTACTTTGTATCAGAGAGTGCATGACAAAGTAATAGTATTTTTTAAAGTACTGTGTGTGTGTTAGTTGCTCAGTCGTGTCCAATTCTTTGTAACTCTATGGACTGTAGCCTGCCAGGCTTCTCTGACCATTTTTTAAATCTACTTTAAAAGTATTATCTAGATAAAAAAAAATCCAAAATTATTATTTTTTAATTTGGATAATTAAATACTCTAGGTCCTCTATTTATCTTCAAAAACCATACAACAAACTGTTTGCATTTTTATTAGTCATTGAGAAATGACAATACAATTAATACCAATTATTTGATGATTTACTATGATAAATTTAAGGAAGTAGACACACAGATTCAATTACTTAATTTCAACTACCAATTTTCTTATCTTATGAAACGGGAATAATTATATAGTTGGTAGGATCTTGCAAGTAATACGTCTTACTAAACTTTTCACTATATGTTGAAGAAGGTCAGGGATTTTTAATGAATCAACCAAAGACCCAAAGTGGGTTGGTGACATGTATGCATTTAGTGTTTCTATAGCATGGACACCAGAACCTGAAGAGCCTGGGTGAAAATCGTGGCCCTCCTCCTCACTAGCTATGTAACTTGGGCAAACTAGTAAATCTCTGAACCCCTGAGTCTCCATCGCTAAAGCTGGATAATATTCCCTACCTTAGAGTATGGTTGTGAGGATTGAAGATGCAGAAAGTGCTGAACGCCTTAAATGCCCTCAGAGTACTGTAATTACTCCCCATCCTCAATGTTATGTTCTCTTTCTGATTCATGGTTTGGCACATTTCACTACAACATAATCAAGTCCATGAAAACAAGAAACTCTCCTATAAATCCCACCATTTCCAAGATCAGTCCAGTGTTGTGTCCTGGGGATCTTAAATTTACGACCTAGTTCTCTCTAACTTTGTGAGAAAATGAGAAACTAAACTCAGAGGCATGCTAGCTATTTCCTGGTCCCAACAGTACATTCATGAAGTCCCTGACTACCCCATTCTATGCTGCAGTTTCTATAACTGGACTGGGTTCTGGTTCCCAGTTACAATTCCTTTGGAGTCTTGGGTAGGTAACCTACTGTGAATTTCTGTTTTTCCCATGTTTCTCCTTCCTTCCTTAGTTCTTTCACCTATTAGCAATTTTTTAAAATCTCTGCTACATGTCAGGAATAACACTAAATGCTTATGAATTTGATTAGACCTTCATAGCTCCCTCCTCTTTTCATGTTTCCTCCAGTTATGGTTTGGGGGTTACACTGGTTGGCCATAGAGAACTAAGATGCTTTACCTAACTGACTAAAAACGTTGCCACTACTTAAGATATTCCTGCTACTCCCTAGGTTACAAATCTGCTCACAATATCATCTCCTCTGATATCACCACTATGTGGGTTGGATCCAAGTTTATAGCATGTCTTTGTGTAGCACCATCTATTCTAATGGCCATCTCCTTTTGAGAGCAACCTTTTTCCATATTTCCTAACCTTCCAGCCCTGCTGTAATTTCTGTTTGTAGGCTCAGCACTAAAATTCCAGTAAGCAGCTGGTTATGACCATCTCATTTATTTCTGAATCTCCATATCATTATCTTCATCAAAACAGGGCTTGCTACAAGAACGATCAAAGAGTCTCAGGTGGGGTTTTGAAGGCAAATTTCCTCAAGTAAAGCCTTCTCTACAGTCATTAAAAGCCCAAATGTTTCAAAATTGAATAATTAAAATGACTTCTATACTCATTGCAAAAACATCACTCTGAATGGAGTCTATTTTTAGACTATGATCTCAGGATGCCTTTAGAAGGGTAATTCCACATTCAAATCTAGTCGCATCAAAAAAAATTAACATAAAATCTGAATGGGCTCACAACTAATAAAAATAAATGCTTTGTCTAAGTGGAGAATTTTCCAACAAAAACACCACAAAATGTAATTTTTCTGGTTTCATAAATCTGTGATTTAGTGATCTCATAAACAACACATATTTTGTTAATAGTATTTCAAAGACATGAGCAGAAATGCTGTTTAGGAGTTTGTCACAAGATTACGCATATGATGACCCTGAAAGGGCCTTGAGAGTAAAATTCAAGGACTGCCTCAGGAGACGAGCCAATACTTCACAGTGAGGAACTCACTGTCATGACCTGTCCTTGTCGTCTGGGAACCACACTTGCTGATGTCAGAGGTGCTCCGGGACACTGAGAGGGAGGAGCCTGATGGTAAGCACGCTTGAAATGTTTAAGTAGAACAAAGTACCTCACACCAAGGAAAGATCTTATATCAATTAAAGCAGCAGCCACCCCAAGGATTTATCACATCTTTGAAACCGTGTAAGAGTCAAGTGTAAGACAACTCTTGTCCTATATTTTATGCTAGAGAGAAAGAGAAGACTTTTTTTTTTTAACCAAACGGAAATCTTCATGCTATCCCCACACAGACATGTGAAATTAACAGATGTCACAGAAACAAATTTAAGATATCATATTGTTAACTGAGTTCCCAATAATGGAAAAAAAATATATCAAGTGAAAACAGAATTATAACATTCTCTCACCTCAACTGTATAGTATTGATAATTGGTATCACTGCCGATTGGATTTGGAGATCCCTCCCACCTCGAAATGCAATCCCCCCCTCTTTTTTGGAATGATTGGTTCATTAAGTTCTAAGAGAGAATAATAATTACATTGAGTTCAGGTGTTAAAATGTATTAGGAAAAAAAATTAGTTAGCACACATGCTACAGTTGCCATATCAAAAAAACGTGGGTCTTCACATTTCTAGGACCCCATAATATTGCATATAAGTCAGTGACAGGAATATTCCAATTATTGAAAATTTCAACATGCATTTAAATACAAAATTACTATATCAAAATTAATATCAAAACATCTTTTGCAACTTAGTTATGATATTAATATCTTACATTTTTGTGGATAAATGTGAGTAAAGGTTATTAAAGTCATATGTCACATACACCCTCCCCCCAAATTCAAACAAACAAATAAATAAATATGCTCAGAATCAAAGGTTATCTACCTACACTGTTCAGTAAACATTAAATCTGTGTGACCACCTAGAGTTTATAAAATTTAGCGTTTTCCCCTAAAAAGTCCATATGAGTTTCCGCCTCTCCTGATTAGTTCTCTGATGAGACTTCCAGATCTATGATATGGATTCACCACTGTCAGAATTTTCCTAGCATCTGTAACTACCAAATAGTTTTAATTCATAATAAGTTTAAAAGAATAACAAAGGCTCCTTTTCAAGAAAGAGAACTATATAGATTCTCTTTAATAAGAGAGGGAAGGGAAACATTTACTCAAAATTAAAGATGATTTACACCAATTTTCAAAATGACTATTAGTGTTAAAAAGGTAGCCTGAAAATGCACCTAGACTATACTGATGAGTTTAATGGTCATTTTTAAAAAGACCATTGTACATCTGCAAGTCACAGGATTTAATTTGAAGATAATTTGAGGGGATAAACATCCTATCATGTCAATTTTCACATGATTTAGCCAGAAGATGAGTAACTTCATCGTGTAAAAATTGTTCCCAGGGAAATTGTTTCCAGGGTTTGACTGATAGTTTTGCTGGAAGATGCTAGGCAACTGATACTGTTACCTGTGTTCACTTGATCTAATGCAATCACCAGTTTAACACTGAAATTGAGCACTCAGCAAGACAAACTTAAGGAATGAGAACTAAGAACATGCTTACCACGGGTTGTAATGGGGCACCAGGCATCATGGCATTGGCTAGTTGCATTTGCTGGGCCAACATGGCCATGTTCTTCTGCTGAATCAAGTTATTGCGCCCATTTATCTCCAATTGTGTTTTTAAGTGTGGGGGTGGATGAAGATATTTGCAGTTCTCCCTGGAGCAACGACCCTAAGTAACGAAAGCAGAGAACATCATCTTAAAAAAATAAAATTGACAAATCTTAAAAAAAAAAAAATCATAATAATACAAACTTATCACTTGAATCTACCATGAGTCTTTCACACAATGTATTATCCAATGACTTTATAACGCATTTGAATACATTTATGAATAATGAACTCATTCAAATCTATTATCAAAATGAGGTATTAAGACATTTCAAAAAGTTTCAAGCTTAGAGAAGTTCCTGTATTAAAATATTAGCACTAATATTGCTAGATCCAAGTTTAAAAATCTACAAACTGCTAGGGTAATATTAACACAGAATATCAAATAAAAATTTTAGGCTCCTTCCTTAATGTCTCCTAGCTAACTTTAATGAACCCAAAAGAATCATGAAGTTTTACTATCTATTTTAACTTGCACTGAGTTGTAAGGGAATAAACTTACAGGACTCAAGGCACACTATCTTTAGTAAAACACCTTTACACATATCTCATAAGAAGTTAAAATTACCACTAAGCTTTATGAGCCTATACATTAAGAAATGTACAGATGAAAGGGAGGAAATTCCTACATATTTCCTGTTGAATACAGAAATCAGTAAGTATAATGAAATATTGGTGAAAAATGCAGCCTTTAACCTTTCCGCAATAAATCTATTCTCCATTACCTAAGAACTATAAAATAACAGAAACAGATATGCTAACCCTTCAAAAACTTATAGCATAAAATGGAGAAACAAAATAAGTTACTATAAAAATAATAAATATGAATATATGTTTCTTTTGGGATGATTCTTCTCATCAAAATATATATAAAAGTCTGTATTATGAAATATTGTCAGGGACAGACCCATTTATTTCAATACCGTATTGTCAAGTCATATTGATAGCAACTTATCTCCTTAGTTATTACCTCATAATCTCTTTCACCATTAAGTTTAGTTAGAACTGTTTGTGAGGGTAAAAAAAGACTTAATTGAAGCCATGAACCACCTTCTTGAGCTTTCTTTGATTTTTCTAAGAAAAACCTGTTTACCATATTTTGACCTTGTAATGTAAACTGACTCAGAAAACTGATGTTTGTGAGAAAATCTATCAGAATTCTAATTTTAATGACCTATTTCTGGCTTATTTTGATTAAGGTTTTCGGGAATAAGTTTATCCACAGGCTTATATCATAGGATACTGCCTGCTCTGTTAACAAGCTTTATGTAATAAAGCATTACTAATAATATTTCAAGTTAGGAGGCAGTAGAGAACAGTGGTCAACAGCAAGGACATTACAAGTCTCAGGACGTGGGGCAGAGGCCGAGCTCCTTCACTCATCAGCTACATGAACTGCATAAAAAACTAACATCTTTAAGCCTCAGGCTTTCATTCATTTCAAAATTGCTATATAACCTACGTGCATGTGTGCTAAGTCGCTTCAGTAGTGTCCAACTTCTGCGACCCTATGGACTGTGGCCCGCCAGGCTCCTCTGTCCATGGGGTTCTCCAGGCAAGAATACTGGAGAAGGTTGCCATGTCCATCTCCAGGCAATCTTCCCTACCCAGGGATCGAAACCATGTCCCTTATGTCTTCTGCATTGGCCCTATATAACCTACACTATATAGGGAAACCCTATATAACCTACACTACAAGTTTATTTTGAAGATTAAAAGAGATACTGTATATGTCACATCCTCGGCCCTGCCCAGTACTCTTAGAGGAACAAGGGGAAGATCAGAAGCTGCTATTATCACCACTCTCAGCACATTTTAAATTGTATACACAATAGCAGAAAAGCAAAATATTGGCATGAAGGTAACTTTTATACCATTAATCACAGCTATCGATACATTCATAAGTAAAGTAACATGTACATCTCTCTGATTTATTCCATAGGAAATCACCATGCCTGATATCTGTTGAGATCATGAGCATACTATTAGCTTAAAATCATCTGGATGCAAAGCAACTTTCACAAAAACAACACTTCAAGTCACAAGACAAACCATTGTGAATGACTGGCCAACCATGGATGACACATGGTCTGATATCAGAAATATCGACGTTTGGATATTTTAGAGAAAATCTACTTTTTCAGTACAAAGAATAACTTGGTTCTAAGAAAAATTCTGGTTATCAATATCTCCACATCATATTTCTTACTAAGATTGGACTTATTTAAGTTCAGATAAGCTGGGTTATATCCACTCTGAGGATTCAGTTAATGTCAGTTCACTCAGATCACTTTCTATAGTTCCACAAATTCCATAAATAACACAGAGACAGCCCTGGGCGCTGAAAGCAGCCTTGTGAACATCAACACTGGTCTTCCTCTCTCTTCATCCTAAGGCCTCCCTGGAACACAAACCTCTAGGGTCCTCCAACCTACAAACACAGCCTACATTCAAACAGTAAAGGAAAGAAACCACGTACAAATCAGCATATATTCTGTATCACTGCATCTCAAAACATTTAATAAAAACTCAGGCCCTTTGATTTTCATTCTGTCTTTACTACACGTACTCAGGAAAAATGTCATTCTACTACGCTTCTTACACAAGCTCCCTTTCCATGCTCAGGTTGATCTGAGTGCATTGGAGCCTTACTTTCAAAAAGCTATGTATGTCCCAAAGAATCAACTGAGGACATTTTGTGGAAAAGGTATGTAGACTACCTAGCCTCTTTCACACAGAGTTTGTGGCAACAGATCTGGGGGTCCAGGGACCTACATTTTAACAGTATTCCAGGTTATTCTGATATAACAGGAAACACTATAAACTACAATTCTGCAAAGCCACGTGAATTTTTCATTGACATCTGTGGAAAAAATAACAGAGTAGCCTCCGCAATGGATATTAGATAAACTTAGCTCCTTAGGAAGGTCAAAACTTGTTTAATGCTGACTGTGCTGCTGAATAATTGTGGTTTGACAAATAAAAAGGTCAAAAGTAAGTTAGAATAAACATCCTCTTCTAGAGAATTGCCTAAGCCCCGAGGAAAACCATGAGTGGAAACCCTTCTATGGAGAGTTAAGGTAAATATGACATTGGTACTTCTCCAGGTTCATCCATCTCCAAGTTCCCAGCCCTGTACCTCAATAAACATTTGCAGAATGAATGAAGCACATTTCTAACTAAATGCTTAAAGATGAATTATACTGTAACTCCATTCTGGAGACAATGAAGATAATAGAATAAAAACTAGATCTAATACCAAATTTTGACTCTGAGTTGTACTAACCTGATGATGCTTTTATTCAGAGGCCAGCAATCTGAACACACAACAAATAAAGCTTGCCACAAGAAAAGGAGAAAAGGTAACGGGGGCCTCCAAGTTTCACTAAGGAGGAAAGAAGATCTGTATAGAGATTCGATGCACTTGGCATCCTAAACTCTATACAGTGTTGAGAATATATTCTAAACCATCTAAAAACAGAAAATCAATCAGTATATTCTGCTCACATACACAAATTTTTGTATAGGAGCTACATCTCTAAATCATTAGAGATTTTACTCCAAGATACAATAAATTGGGTTGCAGGATTACTGCAAAAACGTGAGTTTTTGTAAAGTTCTGATTGCTACAGATAGAATGGAACTAAGTTGCTTCAGTCATGTCAGATTCTTTGCAACTGTATGGACCATAGCCTGCCAGGCTCCTCTGTCCATGGGACTCTCCAGGCCAGAATACTGGAGTGGGTTGCCTTTCCCTTCTCCAGGGGATCTTCCCAATCCAGGGATAGAACCCAGGTCTCCCGCACTGCAGGCGAATTCTTTACCAGCTGAGTCACAAGGGAAGCCCAATAACAAGCAGTTGCCTAATCCAGCACGCTATCTGTTAAAAGTACTAAAAATAATACGAGTAGCAAAACTCCATGACAGTATATGACAATTATCAAAACTATAAGCTTGCCCTTAATCATCATTCTATATTGGCATATCCACTAAGAAAAAATGCCATTCTAATACATTTCTCACAACGCTATGTTTCTGTGGTTTACTTTTGTTGATTGCACTGAAGTCTTACTCTCAGTGAGCTGGCCAGCTGATGCTATACAACTTATATCGTAAATACCTTAGACTCCATTCAAGGAGACTTTTTAGAAGTTAACAACACAGATTCCAAAGATATCCTTGTAATACATATGCTGTATATTTTAAGGAAATGAAGGAAGTTCAATAAAATATTGATCCAGAATGAGCCCATTTTCCTCTAATAATTTTTCTACATCTTTAAATAAAAGTAACCTGTTCAAAAAAAGTAAGAAATTTCCCCTTGAAGTCTTAAAAGCCTATATACAGCAATAATGGTCATCAGAGATCATTTGAGGCCAATGGAGAGATCAAATCATCAAATCCTCAATTTCTGAAGTCACAAATTGTTCAATTGTGACTTGAAGAGTTTTCTTACTAGCCTTTGAAATCAGTACAAACAGTGTGATTCCAACAAGAAGATGTACACTATTGTTTGAGCCTCAAAATAAATATCTAGTTAATTTTTAAACATTATAGTCTAATAAAGTGAGTGTGTGTGTGTTAGTTGCTCAGTTGTGTCCGACTCTTTGCAACCCCACAGACTGTAGCCCTATAGGCTCCTCTGTCCATGGGATTTTCCAGGCAAGAATACTGGGGTGGCTTGCCATTCCCTTCTCCACTAATAAAGTGTACTTTAAAATAATTATATACATAGTATGAGCATATATAATACATATCTAAAAATGATACATGATGTATACAATGAGGTATAAATTGTAGAATAAAGAGAAAACTGAATAAAACAGAGGTGGCGATTTGGAGATATAAGAAAACTATTTGCCAGCTATTTTCAATATTTAAGAACCTGCTAACAATCAAAAATAAAACATCTTACTTGGAACTTGGCCAAACTTAATAAAACCAAAAAAACCCAAAATTATATTTGAAAACTAGAAAAACAAATTTCCTGTTTTTAATTTCATTTCTTCCACCTAAAATAAAAGAAATACAGTGACTTATGAGGTCAGAATACAAAAAGACATCTCATTAAGTTACCAAATGGTGACTATGTTTTAGGATTAAAATTACTGAGTCATATTTGGGCAGTCATATTTGGGCAGTCATATTTGTCATATTTCCTGAAAAGAAAGGAACAATGAAAAACCTATAAGGATACCAGCTAACACTCAAAAATCTTTTCCAACTTTCATTGGAAATACTGGTTTTCTGATATTTCGATTGTTAAAACTAATATTTTCCTTGCAACAGCTGAGATGTGTAAATGTTTTGAAGCACTTTCTAAAGATATTCATTGCTCAGATATTGGCCATAAACACTGGCAAAAGAATTTGGTAGCTTCCTACTGAAAACCGTTACTGGTTTTTGATCAAATTTTTTTTTTTCCAGCTAGGATAATACAAATACGCACAAAAATTCTGCCAAGGTGGGAGAGTGATTGGCAGTCAAGAAATACTGCTTCATACTTTTCCAAAATGATGACTTTTATGGTTCTGTCATGCTTTTCAATTATCAATTCTAAGACAAGGGTGAATAAATTTACTTACATAATATTTATTTTAAAATTTATTTTACATATATATGCTAAATGCTTTTTTTTTTTCAGTTAAGTGAATGAATGTAAGTTTAGCCCTAGGAATTAGTTTGTTGGCTTTTGCAAATATTGGAAATAAATTAATTGCATCTAAAACACAGGATATTATAGGTCTTATGTATACCTCTTTATGATTCACTTGTTTCCATAAAGGACCTGTGTCAGCTGAAAAATTACATGCATTCTAAAAAGTAGTTCAAGGTTTCTCTACCTCAGCACTACTGACACTGGAAACCAGATATGCCTTTGGTATGGGGGCTGTTAGCAGCAGTCCTGGCCTACTAGATGCCTCTAGCACTCCTGCCCTCAGTTATGACCGTCAAAATTATCTCTTGATAATTGCCCAAAATTGTCTCAACATTGCCAAAACACCCCTGGGAGCCAGGGGAGGGTAAAACCATCTTCAGTTGAGAGTTAAGCACTGCTTATACCTAATGGAATTTAATGAAAGCTATATTAATCTGCTCAGGCTACTATAACAAAATACCATCGACTGAGTGGTTTAAAGAACACAAACATATTTTGTCACAGTTCTGGAAGCTAGAAGTCCAAGACCAAGGGTCTGGACAATTTGGTTTTCAGTGAGAGTTCTATGCCTGGCTTGCAGTCACCTTATTATTTCCTCACATAGCCTTTCCTTGGTGCATGCATGCACAGAGAGCACTCTCACTGGGGTCTCTTAAGACATTAATCCTTTCAGATCAGGGTCCCACATTTAGGACCTTAACCTTAACTATTTGCTTAGAGGTCCAGTCTCATCTCCAAATATAACCACACTGGAGACAGGGCTTCAATATGTGAATTTAGAGAGAGATGAGCATTCAGTTAGTAAAAGGGGCAAGCATAATTTAAAAACAGCTAACCTAAACTTATCTGTTAGTAGCTTTAAATATTTTCATTCTTACATTTAAGTGATAGAATTCTTTATTCCGGAAATTTCCTTGAACATAAGATAACAGATTTGTACTATAACACATGACTCTAAAGGGGTGGTACTCCTTCTAATTTTGCCAAATTCTAGTAGCTGCAGCTTCTAAAAACTTTCAAAGTATGAACATGTGAGTTTTACTATTTGTTTGTTTGGGTTTTAAATGAAATTATTTTATTTAAAATAAAAACAAAGACTATAGTATATCTTAGACTAAATACATTCTGAAATCATAACAGTCATATCAATCCATTCACTTGTTAACTGGAATACTGAAGATGCTGATTTTTTTTTAAGGACAAGCCACATTTTCTTGATTTTATTTCCCTACAAAGTCTTTTCAGAAAAACTGAAAGCTAGACACATACTCTCTCCTTTGAAAAAGAAGTTATTGAGAAAGATAAATTAAGTAGCCAAAGAACCCAGAAAAGTAGTTCTGACTGCCACCTGGAATTCTGGAGGACCCATTGCACAGTGTTGTTTTTAATCATATGAAAATGAATACATGTGTACAAATGTACTTACGCATATACACACATATATATTCACCCCAATTGGATACCTATTTCCAAGAGCAGTGTATGTATCACAAACTCAAACTTTGCTTTTGCGGCAATTTTAAGAAACTTAAGATATATGATTAAAATTTTTATTTCATGCTTTATTTGAAAACACACATGAGAACTTTTAGGAAGTTATGGAATAAAACTTAAAGGGACATGGAACTATCATTTAGAAAAAATTCCTGAAGTGGTCAAAGCAGATATGTTCCTTTTTCTGTTAGTCTCCAGGGGGATTTCACTGATTTGATGTCATCATTTGTTTTCTTTTGTTTTACAAACAGGATTCTATACTACATCTCAATGAGTTGACACCTGAACAACACAGGGGGTCTGGTAAGGGGGTGGTTGTTGGGGACACCAGCCCCTCCCTCAACATAGTTGAAAATCTGAATATAATCTTACAGTCGGCCCTCTTTATGGGTAGTTTGGCATCTGTAAATTTAAGCAGCTTTGGATAGTGTGGTACTGTAGCAGTATTTATTGAAAAAAAAATCCACGTATGAGTGCACCTACACAATTCAAACCTGTGTTGTTCAAGGGTCAACTATAGTATATACATTGTTAGTAAGTCAGAACCATCAATTTGCTATATTTAAATACTATGATGTACCACACGGTAAACAGATAATACTGACGTATTAACAGGATTTTTTCTATTCATTTTTTATTCTCAAATATTATGACCCTCTAAGCCATATTATAGGTGCACCCTTGTACTTATGTCAGTTTTACCATCTAAAAAAGCAAGAAAATATTCTTTAAAACAAACACAATATCTGTTTCAATTTCCTCACTGGACTTTCAGGTAACACCAGGAACAAATGCTTAGCATCCCCATAGAACATGAAGAAAGGAATCATTTCTCCTCTTATTTTTCTGGGAAATTAATCTCTAGTTTCCTAAACTTAACATGAAGTAAAATACAGCAACACTACATCAATACTTAAAGCTTAACTTTTTAGGTGTAAATTGCTATTTCTTCATCCAATCAACATAAGGACAAATGCTTGGAGCTTAGATCAACATAAGAGCTGGGAGAAATTTTTCCTACCAGTAAGAGAAAAAAAAAAGCAAAACTCTATAAATGTATTTTCACTGAAATATTCCTAATTTCTTTATTACTACAGATCAAAAGTGTTTTCAAACAAAAAACAATATAACACAATCTTTTTTTCTTCCTTTTCCTGATCCCATAAAATGTTCATGTTCGTATATACACTGTGGCTTAAAAACTACTAAGACTGTCAGTAAAACAAACAAAAAAGTATAAACACACATCCACACACACATATACAGAATCTACTGAGTTTAAATTTGTAATTTTACCATGGTTTGAAAGGACATAAAAGGATGTAACAGACTCTGTTTCTTGGGCATTACACTTTTTCTCACCCAAGTCTAATCTGACTTTAGGGAAGCAATTCTAGGTTAGACTTTCCTAGCTATTTCAAGAGGCCTCTCCAGCATTCAAATGTTCTAGGCTCTATTTTGTAGAACATTCCTAAGTTTGATGATGACCACTCTTGGACATGAAAACCAATAGTGACATTTACAAGACCCCAAAATATCCTCGATGCTGACGCAATAGCAACACACTTTAACTCAAACATCAGGATACTATGACTTTTTTCCCAGAGAACTCAGGAGCTTTAATTGCACAACTCCCATTAATCATCTTGAAAATGGCATAACTGAAACTCTACACGTCTAGATAAGTATTATGTAATTCATGACAGTCGGGTTAGCTGCCTCTGAGGAGGTGGAGAAAGGGAAAAAGGCAACAAATCACATACACATTCTCGTAACCAAAACACCATTCCTTTCTCCAGCAGCTTTTGTCTGTGAGAGATCAGATATACATACAACTGTGACAGCAACAGTTGTATCAGCACACAATTTCAGCTGATAGTCATCTGAAGAAATCTTAGCCTCCTCAGAGAGGGCCCACAAGGAACTTATATTTAGAGTTGCTTCTGATAGGATGCTGTAAGAAGAAACAGTCTCACTTTTTCCTCCTACTCTTGGCCTTCTCTATGCCACAAAGTCCCACAACAGTGTGCAGCCATCTATGAAGTGCTATAAAGGGTTTAGCTGGCACCTATTGTCTGTCACTATTCCACAGTCTTCCTGGGCTCCAAAGATGGGTCTGGCCAGCATCCCTGAGCCAAACCAGAGTCTCCATGACCTTGTGAAAGCCCAGTGACATTTGCTAGGTGCCAGTATCATTAAACAGTCCAACATTTGTTGGCTGCTTTTTTATGGCATCATAAAATTGGAAATGCCAGATCACTATGTTTCTATTATTTTTTCAATCGCTTCATTATTTTTGCGGTACAGCAACTGCCAGACTTCTAAACTGTTTGCAGCAGAAACACTTCTGAAGTTTTATGGCATCCAAATCAGACACTCTTCAATCTTGGCTAATAATTAAAAGCACGAACATTTACATAATAAAATTTAGAGCTCTATTTGTAGCGCATGCCTTTCAATTGAGAAATACAAAATGTTTTACAAACAGTACCCGATTCATCATCCTACCATGATTAGGCAGATTACAGCATGGTTGTCTCTATTATATTTCTAGGGCTTTTTCTAGGGCTTTCCTGAGGGTAAAAAAAGAGGTAAACTTCTTGAGTCAAACACACATAATTTTTCCCTTAACAACCCCTTGGAAGACTTGTTTAAGCAGTTCTTTATAGACCTATTTGAGTTCCTAGTACATTGATAAAGCAAAAGCTCTCCATGTTTAAATACCTTTTCAAATGGGAAGGAGAGAGGTTCTCGCTCAAGGACACATAGCTAAACACAGACAGTTTAACTACAAAGTTAGTGCTCTTCACCATTACATTGCTATGCTATGCTATGCTAAGTCGCTTCAGTCGTGTCCGACTCTGTGCGACCCCATAGACAGCAGCTCACCAGGCTCTGCCGTCCCTAGGATTCTCCAGGCAAGAATACTGGAGTGGATTGCCATTTCTTTCTCCAGTGCATGAAAGGGAAAGTGAAGTCGCTCAGTCGTGTCCGACTCTTAGCGACCCCATGGACTGTAGCCTACCAGGCTCCTCGGTCCATGGGATTTTCCAGGCAAGAGTACTGGAGTGGGGTGCCATTGCCTTCTCCCACCATTACATTAGAGGCATGTATTTGTACCAATGAACACTTGACCATTGTTCCACGTGCCTGCTTTTCTAAACATTGCTCACACTAAAATCATAGATGACTTCATCCAGAATAGGTCAGAACCAATGAAAGCTTCAACCCCCTTGAGTTCTGCAAAAGGAAAAGATGTTTCACAATATAAGAAACTAATTTTATCTTTATAGTTAAATTTATCTATTTTTAATTGGAGAATAATTGTTCTACAATATTGTGTTGGTTTCTGCCAAACATCAACGTGAATCAACCATAGGTATACCTATGTCTAAGCAACTACATTTTGAGAACACTACTCTAATAGTATTTCCAATGTGTCAGGGAAAAGAATTAAGATTCTTTTATAAATTTCACTTTCTCTGAAAACTAAAAAGAAAACAATTGAACACCAAAAAATTAAACTCTTACTTCACATCATCCATTTCAACAAGAGTCCTAGTGAGGCAAGAGGTTCTTAGACTTTCTATGGATTCCACTAACCTGGCCTCTGTGATTTAGACAGATCACATGTAAAGAAAAGGTGATTTTATATAGGAAAAGAGGATCCATTATATATATATATATATATTAAAAGTGAAAAATAAAGTTAGATAATAATACAGAAAGGTTTTAAGGGGTAAGATTTTCATTCAGCAATTTAAAGAAACTAAAGGAAATTAAAGAGGTAAAACATTTTGGTGAAGTAATACCATTACTCTGTATCTATATGAAGGATTTGTTTTATTTGTTTTATTGTAGATCCTACATGCCCACAAACATAGGAAAGCAAATCCTGTTTCTACATCTCTAAAATGTTAACATTTATTTTTAGTTACAATAAACCTTAAATTATAAAAAACTCTGGGATTCCCTAACTGAAAACAAATGTCACTAGCTTCCTGACCTCATAGATTCCGCCTCAAGTCCAGCCATTAAATGCTACTGCTTCACATAAACAATGACAGAGCATGAAGCAAAGGTAAGGCAACAAAGATCCTCATTACTGCTGACCACTGTCTCCTTCAGACATACCAACTTTGTACTTGAACAAAATGTGCTCAATGCCACTGCCTCAGTCCCTGTGGGGAAAGCACTCCACTACCCCCCCCCCGCCCCGCCCCACCTTCTCCCCGCCCAACATCCCCATTACAATTTGCTAAAATTGTGCACAGGCATCAGCCCTCCCTCAGACTTCAGGCTGTATCGAGGAGCAAGACAATTGGCTCCTGGGCCCAGAATACGTCTCTATTGGATGCTGACTGCAGTAGCACAGGCGCAGGGTGAAAAAAAAAGCTCTTGAGGTTAAAAAGCTGTATTACAACACAGGTTATCTGAGCCTCTCTCCTCCTCTGCCCCCACCCCTACCCCTAGAGACTTTCACTGGCTTTCTCTGGCAGGTTTCCAAACATCTAAGAGTAAACATCAACAAAAGTTACTTAAAAATTATTACTGGGAATAAAACAGGAAAGTCTCTGAATTTAGAGAAATCATTCATTATATTTCTACTATCCTGGAACAGCTCTCTGGAAAATGATCCATTGTAACAATAAATACACAAATAGAAAAGATGCCTATGAACTATGGAACTCTTTCAAGACATCTGTAAGATGAGTTTCTAAGGCAGAAGGGTATTGAAGTCGTGACTTAAACTTCGGCATTTGAAAAGCTTAATCATTACAAGGTGCTTGTTCTAAACAGCAATCAGAAGCTGTGGAGATACTCTGAAGTGCTTATTTAAAATGAAAAGTATGGAGATGTTGAGCCTCACGGGAATGCCAGCCATGGCAACACTGTTTTATAATAAGCCAGAATGTGAACGTAAGAGGGAAAAGCACAGGCAGCTGTCACATGATGTTTTTCTCCTGCTATCACATCATCAACATTTAGGCTGAAAGCCCGGATCTTCTAAACACCGGGCTTGGGTGCATTAACTGAGTAAAGCAACGTTATCTGTGAATCTGACACTGTCTACCTCTGGCTACAGCAGGTGGTTGTTAGTAGATATAGTCGTTTCACGTTCCTTGGCACTTTGCACTGTCTTCCTCCCAAGAGGGTCACAGGGCTTTACTGTGCACTAATTACATGTCTTCCTCCCATGCTGACTGCCTCCAGGAGGGGGCTGCGCCTCAGCCTTGTGCCCCCAGCCCAGTCCAGGTCAATACGCCCAAGAAATGTTTGCCAAGTGAATCAGTCCTGACCTTATTTCAGAATATAAAGTATTCTGTCCAGTGT
This sequence comes from Giraffa tippelskirchi, assembly GCF_054371585.1. Lineage (NCBI taxonomy): Eukaryota > Metazoa > Chordata > Mammalia > Artiodactyla > Giraffidae > Giraffa > Giraffa tippelskirchi. Next base: position 122,398,656 of record NC_137276.1, on the reverse strand, counting down.
AGAGAAATATAGTATGATATCACTTACATGTGGAAGCTAAAAAAAAAAAGATACAAATGAACTTGTTTACAAAACAGAAACAGACTAACAGACTTAGAGAAGGAACTTCTAGTTACCAGAGGGGAAGGATGGGGAAGGGATAGAAGGGAGTTTGGGATAGACATGTACTCACTGCTATATTTTAAAAGGATAACCAACAAGGACCTACTATATAGCACAACTCTGTTCAATATTATGTAACAACCTAAATGGGAAAAGAATTTGAAAAACAACAGATACGTGTGTGTAGAACTGAATCACTTTGCTGTACATCTGAAACTAACACAACATTGCTAATCAACTATAAATAAGTTTACATTAAAAAATTCTTCAGACACAAAAAAAAAGGAAGGAAAAAAAAAGAAATTAACACTCTAAATCAATCCATGAACAAAAAAGTGAAGATGTTAGTCACTCAGTTGTGTCTGACTCTTTGCGACCCTATGGACCATATAGACTGCCAGGCCCCTCTGTCCATGGGATTTCCCAGGCAGGAATACTGGAGAGGGTAGCCATTCCCTTCTCCAGGTTACCTTCCCAACCTAGGATTGAACCTGGGTCTCCTGCATAGAAGGCAGATTCTTTACCATCTGAGCTATCAGGGAAGCCCATACTTCAGCTAAAAAAAAAAAAAAATTATATAAAAAATCTTCTTCCAATAAAGTAGTTCTCAAAAACATTCCTCCTTCATCTTCACCCAAACTTCTGCATCTTCTCCCAGTCAATTCATACCCTATGGCCCTGTTTTCTCTCAATTCAATTATATTCTCCTTCTCCCCTAGTCTCATTTGCTCCATTTTCTAGTAACTTACTATTAATACAATACCATCATCCAAACACAAGTCTGTACTTTCCTCCGACCCAAAGAAACAATATGGTCCTTTGCTGGACTTCTCTGTGCCTTTAGTGTGAAAGCCCCTCCTCTGCAGGCCTTGGTGATCTGCACACAGGAACCATCCCAGGAACCATCCCAGGACGTGATGTAAAAGAGTAGTAGAGCCCCAGCTCATGGTTACAATCACGTGAACTGGAATCACAAGGTTGTTGGCTCTAAAGCCAACGTTGGTATTTATTAGCAGTAAGACTGACTTAATTACTCAGCCTCACGCTACTTAAACTTTCTCTTTTATAAAACAAGAATACCATCCTAGGGATGATGTGGCTGATAGATAAGAGCACGGTATAACAGCCTCTGATTAGGTGCTGGTACTCGGTGACTGGACAGCCCTGAATCCCTTTCCCTCTCCCAGCACATTCTTCACATCCCTGGAATTGTGCAACCCCCAATTTCCCTCACACATGCTTGAAAGCATTCCTTCTCCTTTTCCTTCAACCCCTGTTTTGACAGAGGCCTTCAGCTCACGGTCAAGTTAGAATCTCTTTGAATGAACTAACTTCCACAAGCCTCCAGTGGCTGAGGATGGCAAATGTTCAGTCCAGGGGGGGACAAAACCCCTTCTTTAGGAGCCAGGGAGCCCTGGCTTCAGTGCAGCTCTGTCAGCCACCAACTCTGGCCTCAGGTAGGTGCTCACCTCCAAGCCTGCACAGTGCCTTCATTTGTGAAACTGCATCTAAGGACCTTAACTCCTGAGTGGCTGTGAGAAAGCTTCCCCCACGCCCAAGGACGAATCAACCAATGCTCATTTCTCTGACCATTAGGAAACTATTTTAACAGGGATTGATAAAAACATGGAATCACTTTCTTAGGTTAAATCTGATGATGAGGGATGATCCTTTTCAAATGTCCCTTTCTGTGGACATTTTCTCTTTCCTTTTCCCTTCCTTCCTCCTCGCCACTTTCTTGCCAGGTAGGATAAACTCACAGTGGTGAATTCAGCACCTGTCAAATTGTATTACAGGTAATTTTTACAAGTCTGTCTATCCCTCGAGATTAAGTTGTTAAAGACAGGCTGAAATCTAGGCATTTTCAGTATGTTTGCAGAATGAATAAGCAATTTAAGAGACAAGAAGGACATTTTGGTGTGCAAGTCACCACACTACTGAGACACCCCTGTTTAAGTTTTAAGCCAGTGGTCCTTAATCATGGTGTGCATGCGTGCTAAGTTGCTTCAGTCGTGTTCGACTCTTTGCGACACTGTGGACCACAGTCCACCAGGCTCCTCTGTCCATGGGGCTCTCCAGGCAAGAATACTGGAATGGGTTGCCATGCCCTCCTCCAGGGGATCTTCTCAACCTGGAGATCTAACCTTCATCTCTTATGTCTCCTGAGTTGGCAGGCAGGTTCTTTACCACTAGCAACACCTGGAAAGCCCTTAATCATGGCAGTATATGACAAATTAAAAATTCCTATGCCCAGCCTCCATCCCCAGAAATTCTGATTTAATTGATTTTGGCTGGGTCCCAGGAAAGCTCTCAGACAGTTCTAATAGCTGCTACTCTGATCACCATTGGTGAACCTCTAGCTACTAATACACATTCTCATTTACACATCCATCACAACCCTTTCCACAGTCTTTTAAACCCAGTGTTTGCCAATGACTTCAAGATAACAGCTAATGTTATCTGCCTGTTAACTGATACTTGTGTTTCTACACTGTCTCCTCACAGCTACTTTCCTAGACAGTGGGAGAAAGGGTGCTCAGGACAAGGGTGGGCACAAAAAGAGCTACTGCCTTGCGTTCCCTTGGGCATATCATCTTGGGCGCACATGCCGGCAAAAGAGAAAGCACAATGGAACAACTGATTCATTGTCTCCTATCTAACTTGAGAAATAAGCTAGAAGATAGGAAATGAATGGATGAGGCAAAAAAGTAAAATAAGTGGTCTTGCCTAAAATATGCTTCATATCAAGTCTTAAAATCTTCTGGAAAAACTAATTTATTTATTGATCCACCATTTATTTACTTGGTGAAACCACTCATGTGCTGAGTGCTGCAGGGCAGAGGAGACAGAAAATGAATCAGACACACAGTCTACTCAGGGAAATAAAGCAGGCACATAAAAAGCGCGAATATACAGAAAGAAGACAAAAAGCATCATAACAGGCATTCAGATGAAGAGTTCTTACAATTTCAAGGAAAACGAGAAAGATTACACTTAGAAAAGTCAGATAATAGCTTTGAACAAGAGAGAGAATTTTATACATGACGAGTTAGAAAAGATATTCAGGTAGAGGGAATAGCACAATTTGAAGCATCAGTAACAAGTAATAAATCTGTAATAAAAGTCACGGGAAATAAAGTTTGCAAAGTGAGTCCAGCTTAGGGACCCTTTTAAAAACTGAGTTAAAGATTGTCTACTTCCTCCTACAGGCCAGAGAGAGACTCTGAAGGGGACCAAGGATGACACTGGCAAAACTGCATTTCATGAATTCATCAGACAGGAGCTAAGGGGGCCTGATATGGCTGAGAGCCTGGGGAAGGAAGATCAAATTAAGAGATTATTTTAATAGTCCAGACAAGAGCTAACACAGACCTGCCCATTCTCCAGATCATCATCCCATCTTTTCCACAGTCCCCCACCCCACACCATCCTAATGCACACTCATTCTCTCTCCCTCCTCCTCTCTCTCCCAGCCATATTAAACTAAACTACATTCAATCCCTTGGGCAAGATGTTACTATGTCCACATAGATCCAGTTATTCAAATACTTCACCCCTCCCCCTCATCTTTTCTGTTTGGCCTGGCTAATTTCCAGTCAGTTAGACTCCGGTTAAATGTCACCACCTCCAGAAGTTTTCTTTAAACTTCAAGTCTTTGTTTAATGCTCTTTTAGTTGGCTCCAGAGTATTCATTACACTTTATCATAATCGCTTGGCAGTTGCCCTTGTCTCTCACTAGACCAGGAATGAGGGTAGAAGCCACGACTGTCTAATTTTCTAGCTGTACTCCCCAAACAAGAACATCTAGGATAGTGACGGGCTCATAATAGGTATTAACTCACTGAATGAGCAAAGAAATACGTGAGTCTTATAAAGTAGAATATATATGAAATAATATACATGTGTGCTTAGTTGCTCCATCATGTTTGACTCTCTGAGATCCCATGAACTGTAGCCCACCAGCCTTCTCTGTTCATGGGATTTTCTAGGCAAGAATACTGGGACAGGTTGCCATTTCCTTCTCCAGGGGATTTTCCTGACCTAGGGATTGAACCCATGTCTCCTACATTGGCAGGTGGATTCTTTACCACTGAACCGCCTGGGAAGCCCAATATATGTATGATACATATATATATATATACACACACACATATACTGGACATATAATATACATACACATATGTTGATCATATGTCTAACACATACATTTAGAACATATGTTCTAAAACACACCTAGAACAGTGCTTTTTCAAAATCTATTAATGTTTTGAAAATGTATTTGTTGATTAACTGCCACATTAAGCATGATTATTTTCCAATTTCTTGCTACTTAGTAGCAGATTTCTGGTTCAATCATTAGTCCATTACTTTATTTCATGGCTTCCTTCATTCCCAGATAAAAACTAGACTCCATACTAGTCACATCAGAAAAGAGTAAATAATAATCAAAATCTGAATTACTCAGATTAGAAAATGTTACTTAGAAGTGCCAAGAAGGTAGGTATGCTCAGTAACTCAGTCGTGTCCTACTCTTTGCAATGCCATGGACTATAGCCCACCAGGCTCCTCTGTCCATGGAATTCTCCAGGCAATAATACTGAGTGGGATGCCATTTCTTTCTCCAGGGGATCTTCCGAATCCAGGGATCAAACCCATATCTCCTGCACTGGCAGGTGGATTCTTTACCACTGCAACACCTGGGAAGCCCAACAGGGTAGCTTGGCAAAAATTTTGAGGCCTTCATTGCTCAAGGGATTACTAATAAAATGAAACAAAAAATGTGGGCTTTTCCCATAACTGTTTTAACAACTGTTTTAACATTTGTTAGAATAGCAAAAAAAAAGCAGCTGATAATCAAATGGACTGTTTATGCAAACAAAAAGTAACTCCTTCTAAAATCAGTATTCTATGTTATAAACTGCCAGAGTTTTGCTAAAGCATATTGGCTTATGTGGGGTGGGGGACAGGTGCCCCAGACTCCACAGAAGTGAGTCAATGAGGTTACCAGAGCACGTGGAACACACAGCAGGAAAAGATTTACAGTGTATTAGTCAACGAGTTTATTTTAGGGAAGATTACATCGAGAACTATGTAAGGACCAAGAAATACTTTATACAGATTTAAGCAAAAGTTTACAAATTATCAGTAGCCTCATTGTTTATGCCTAAAACATATTATCAATCATGAGTCTGAGCATTGCTCAGAATGTCAAGGTTCTTATCTCCAAGATTTTCTGAAGTGAAGAAACTTTCAGATGACATCATCTCTTTTGAACAGTTCTGCCAACCACGACTTATTGTAGCTTTACTTTCTGTTATTTCGCCTTTTGTTATTTCCAGTAATAGTCAAAATCATGTTATACCTCCTGTGTTTTTCTTTAACATTTAATTATTATGGGTCCACTATGTAAAAGCATTTCTTAATTCACCATAAGTCATTTCTTATACCTCAGTTTTCATAAATAAAACACTCTGCTCACACAAATGTACATATAGTTCATTAAAATAAGCAGGTAATCCCCAAACTTTCTTTCTGAGAATTTTAACTTACATCTTTCTTTCATCTCATTGCCTATCAGAAAAGAAAAGGTGGAGTGGGACCAACCATAGATCATAACACAGAGTATATGTCAGAAAATAAATAATGAATACTATGAAGTGTCCTGTTATACCAAGGGGGACCAAATGCAGAGATAAAAAAAAGATCAGGAGTGAAGCACTTTTTGGGAGCAGTTCAATCAACTCACAACAACCATAGGAGTAGCGGGCATTAACTCCATTACTCTGATGGGGAAATTAAAGCCCACCGAAGTTTCATGACTTGCCCAAGATCACAGAAAGAGCAAATAAAATGTAAATCTAGGTCTGCTACCACGTCTAAGGATTATGTCCTCTATAGCAGACCTGGCTTCTCAGGAATCCAAAAAGCCACAAGGTTCTGCTAAGTAAAACAGCAGCAAGCAATGCCACACAAGTGGAAACTTCAGGCTGTTACAAAGACAGTAGATAAACTAACCTGGCTGGTATGAAGGCTTTGTTCAGGAGAGCTAAGGTGAGAGAGTTAAGGCAAAGTTAAGTGGAAGTAACTTAACAAAGTTAAGTGGAAGCCTGGTTAAGAAACCTACAAAAAAGCTAAGATAACCCAGCCACCAAGTACCTTTGCTGAGACCCGCCTGAATTTCAAGAAGACCCTGAATAGTGAAAATGGTCTATGTCATAAGGATATAGAAAGACTGCACTCATTAAGTCCAAGTGTAGTGACTGCCAGGTATGTGGTTTCTAACAGTACAAGACAAAACATTTGCACTAAACTGTTCAAATGGGCTAGATAATCAAGTTAGGACACAAATGTGAACGGCAGTATAGACCAAAGTGGCAAAGAAGAGAAACTAGACTTAAATGATCATCAAGATTATTATTTGATAATTGAGTTCAAAATATTTTACATTACTCTATGAAGAAATGAAACTATACCAAGTCATTCTAGTAACCCTGAAGAAATAAGAAGTCTGCTTTGCAACCTTAGATTTATGAAAATAAAACATTTCTCACAAAATAAAAACTATTACTTATCCACATTTTTATTTTTTACAAATTATGAACATAAGAGTTAAATACAAGGTAAGGAAATTAAATGAATGATGAAGGGAAGAAAGTTTACCATTCATTGTCCATGCTCTTACAAACAGGGAAGTGGGCATAACCAACTCAACTAAAGCCCTCCTAGAGCCAGGCTCCATCTGTTTATCCTCTTCACAGCACTGGTCATACCTGCAATTATGTTGCTTATTTATGTGTTTCCTTACTCACTGACAAACAACACTAGGGATATAAGACCCATGAGGGCAGGGCCTTGCTTCCCTGAGCCTAGAGTGAATCCCAGAGTGTTAAATAACGGAAAGACAAGATCTCCTGAAGTCCTCCCCACAATTCTATGATGGGAGTACTGGAATCTCCACCCCCACCACCCATCTCATGCTGACGAGGATTCAGATATCCTGGGATATTAAATAATTTGTACAAAGTCACAGAACAATTAAAGCAACAGAGACTCATCTGCCTGATTCATATGTACTGTATAAACATATTTGGCCAGCTATGTTTAGAACTAAGACAATATCAAGTTCAAATTTAAATAGTCAGTGGTATTTAACATGAAGCAGTGAAAAAAACAATCTTTAGAGGACTCTTTTCACTGGATATAAGTACAAACAGACTTCTAACCGTCACCACAGTATGTATTTAGTTACACTATGGATTTTATACAAATTAATATGACATTTTGCAAATCATAAACAAAGCTGTCTCTGTTGACCTTTGGGAAAAACGCAATTTTGCTCTAAAGTATTTATGTTACCACTACAAAGGTCTCAGTGGTTCTCACTTTAGAGAAAATTATGAAGAAAATCTAGCTGATAATCTTGGTTTTTAAAAGCTGTAGGTTCATCTTCTAAACCCATGTAGGATGAACTGAATGTCAGTGTTAAAAATAGATTCACACTAAATTGGTTACTCTCAATAACTGTTAGAAAAGCTCTATAAATTAGACACCATTTTCCATTGAAATTCTTAGAAAAATTATTTAAAATAATTTCATACCTCCTATTATAAGGGATAATATCCATAAGGACTAACAAATGACTCTTTTAAGAAAAGAGCTACATTTAATATTCAAATTCACTGTGCCAACGATTGCACATACATTGGAAAGGAAACTGTATCCACAATTTTGCTAACATACTATTTTTATAGTATTAATACATATACATTGGGTTTCTATTAACATCATACTGCATGACACAGGGTAGAAGAAAGACAAAATGTAATTCTAATTAGTAAAAAGAATTGGATGGAGGAGAAATGAGTGGAAGCTAATTTTATGGGAAACATCCTTAAGAAGAGGTATAAATAAAGTTGGGCTAAAATGGTTGAAGGACATTCTCTCAACCCTGATAGGATTCATGCTCTACCTTCCCATTCATTCTCTTGAGAAGGCAAGTCATCAGTGGCTGCTTACCTGCTAGTTACCTGCTTACCTGTCTTACCTGCTAGTTCACTAGGATTCCAGAGACTTCTAGTTCACTGCCACCATTTTGTGGCAGTTCAAATCTCAGAAAATGAAAGGGCTAGAACTACCGTGCCCATAAAAAGTACTGTGAATTGCCTCCATATTTTGGTCATTGTAAGCAGCACTGCTATGAACACTGACATACAACCTAAATGTCCAACAAGAGATGAATGGATAAATAAAAGATGTGTGAATACACATATAATGCATAAACAATGGACTATTACTTGTCCATAAAAAAGAATGAAATAATGCTGTTTGCAGCAACATGGATGGACCTAGAGATTATCATACTAAGTGAAGTCAGACAAAGAAAAATATCATTTGATATCACTTTTATGTGGAGTCTAAAAAAGTTGATACAAATGAACTTCTTTATGAAACAGACTCACAGATGTAGAAAACAAACATGATTACCAAAGGAGGAGGGGTGAAGGACTAAATTAGAAGTTTAGGATTAACAGATACACACTACTGTAAATGAAATAAACAACAAGATCTTCCTTGTTACAACACAGGGAACTATATTCAATATCTTGAAATAATCTATAATGGTAAATAATCTGAAAAAGAATACATATATATATAACCGAATCACTCTGCTATATATCGGAAGCAGTGTAAAGCAACTATAATTTTAAAAAAAGAGGGGGGCGGAATGGGAAACAGAAAAGCACTCCGGCACCTGGAATCAGTTTTGGAGATCAAAAGCTCCTCTAGGATAGATTGTAGCCACAAGATAATTTGTGATTCTAAGCTGCATCACAGATTTAAAAGCCATGCAAGGGCCATGAGCGCTTTCTATGTGAATTCTAGTGGGAATGCATGTCGGTCCCTTCTAGGACCTCAGAAGTATGCAGGCACAAGTGGAGAAGGGATTTGAGGGAGTGATGACCTAAGACAGGGAGATGGCCGAGTAAGTGTTAGGTGGGAAGGACAGGAATGTTTATATAGAGTTCTATTATCTTCTTGCAGCATCTAAGCAAGAGATGCAAACTCCTTTCAGGAGGGAGGTATCATTAAAGAGGTAAGATAGGACCACTCTAGAACTTAGGATCTAAGGCAATAAATTATATACTACATTAACATGCTAGAAAATTCAACAGACCATCTGTGTAGGCATGTTTCCTGTTAAAAACAGAAAAAAAAGGGGCTTTGGGATTTTCTACTCAGATGAATTTCAGGAATATTTTTGCATCTTTTAAGAAGTTTCCTTTACTGCAAAAAAGTGAGAGTAGCTCCCTTTCAGAAGAACGTGAGGGTATTGGCAGAGCACTGAAGTATTCTGAAAGGCTACTTTTATAATGTATGTTCTTTCTTCATGTGTATTTTTCCCACCCTGAGATGACAGCTCACCCAATTAAGGCTATTACATAACTGTGCCGAAAATAGAAGGGAATCAGTTAAGAAGAACTGCTAAAAAAAGATATATTATTCAAAAATTAAAGATTAACACTTCAAATGTTTTTTATTTCTTGTTGCTACTTAACAAAAACAGAAATTCTGGGGCAGTTGTTTATTCAAAGAGGCAGAAGTAGGAGAAGTATGCCAATTTTCAAAAGCATTCCATTCATTTTTGGAGTTTTGAAATAGCACATGAAATGTAAATATGTACAAAAGGCTCAATTTGTTGAACTCTGTCCCCATTAACACCACAGCATTGGATCTCATATCAATTTTAGCTCTAGAAAGATGCTCTGAAATTTTTAACAGAAGCATTACGGAGCAATAAGAAGTGAATTACATATTCATATGAGTACAGTATCATTCAAGTATTTTAAAAATTTAAGGCCTATCTTTAGGAACCTCTTGTTGATATCTCTGTTTTTGTTGCATAATATGAAGAAAAAAGAAGTCTTTATGCCAGTACTTGCTAGTTATAAATCTCAACTGCCTCTCCATAATCTAAATTTCCTTTTCCAAAATGACAAGACTTAATGATGCTTCCTGTACTTATAACCCATGTTCAATAGAAGAAACTCAAAAATAGTTTGCGATTCATACAAACGACAGAAGCTTAAAAAAATGCCAATACTTTATTACGAATTCCTTGAAATCTCAGCCTTTCCCACCAAAGTAAAATTGGAAAGCATTCCTAAGAATGTTTAAATGGGCTTCCCTGTGACTTGGAGTAGGAGAGGGAGAGACACACAGATAGGCATGCCTGAGGCAAATGTGTTACTTCTCACTGCTACCAATTCGGATGTCAGCACTTCAGTAATCAAATCTGATTTTTTCATCTCTCACATACATTCTGTTTTTCATCTTGAATTATGGTAAGGTGTTTGGTATAGGAAGCAGCACTGCAGTAATGCCTCGCATATGTTTAGCAAAATGCTGTGCAAACAAAACCATTGCAGGCAGAAGCTAGATGCACCAAGGATAAGGAAACATACAAAATTAAGCCCCCCAATAAAGTCAACTTCCCCCCGCTCCCAAAGTCTTCTGGAGCTGTAAGAGGCATTTGGCTTCCTCATGTGATTTTCAGGCAAGTTGTGTAAACCAAGTTTGCAAATCCTAATGACAAGGTCAGAAGAAGGAAGGTGTACAGGTATGAGAACCTGGAAGAAAAAATGGAAATGTGGCAAGGTCAGGAATGTGAAGGGCAATGTCAGAAATCTGTGAAGGGTAGCTGAAGCAGTTACATAACACATCTGCTCCTAGCTGTGAAGACTTCACACTTCAAACTTGGGGCTGTCATTATACATTCTAGGAAAGGTTTACCTTTCTCTAAGAAAAATCACCTTTATGTATAATATTATGTGTGAAGTTCCTTTAAAAATGATAAAGGAGACAGACAGTGTTTCAAAGTGGGAGTGGGCCTCAGTTCATTGTTTTCATAAGGAGAGTCATTCTACAAAGTGCTCTGTCTCTCCGGACTACAGGACAAGAGCATTCTTGTCTGTGTCCTATGGACATCCCCTTCCCAAATCAAGTATCCCAGTATTCACGTTCCTACTACTTGGGGGTGCTTCTCCACTACAAGAAAGAAGGTATGGCATTTTATTTCCAAAAACGTGATCTCAAACTGATTAACATTTCTATGTTTGAGTGTGTCTAGAAAGAGTGATACATATAAGAGCTGCTGCTGCTGCTGCTAAGTCGCTTCAGTCGTGTCCGACTCTGTGCGACCCCACAGACGGCAGCCCACCAGGCTCCGCCGTCCCTGGGATTCTCCAGGCAAGAACACTGGAGTGGGTTGCCATTTCCTTCTCCAAGGCATGAAAGTGAAAAGAGAAAGTGAAGTCGCTCAGTCGTGTCCGACTCTTAGCGACCCCATGGACTGCAGCCTACCAGGCTCCTCCATCCATGGGATTTTCCAGGCAAGAGTACTGGAGGTGAAGATATATACATATGGGTATGTGTATATATAGGGAGATCCATATCCACATATACATAAAAGGCATATATGGAGATTAAAATCCCTTTCAAGATCTGTGAAATACTTCAAGTGAACTTAGAAGGATTGAATAAAAGTAAACTAGTCTCTAAACAACAACAAAAGTGTTAGTCATTTAGTCGTGTCCAACTCTTTGTGAACTCAGGGACTGTAGCCTGCCAGCCTCCTCGGTCCACAGAATTCTCCAGGCAAAAACATTGGAGTAGGTAGCAATTCCCTTTTCCAGGGGATCTTCCTGACCCAGGAATTTCAGCTCTAACTTTCAACTGGTCCTAGAACCAGAATCATTGGCATTTTCCCAGAAAATTCTGTGTCTCCTCTGTCCTACCATACGCTCTGTCCTAGATACGCTTTCCCATAGCGTATCTAGTTACATATCTTCAAAGTCATAAACCCTGGACTGGCTGCAGGTAGGCAGACATAAGAACTGAACTGCATATCAGAAGCACTCATGACCAAGATAGATGCTCTTAGATAGGAAGTGAAAGGCGATAGAAGAAGAATATTCTTTCATTCAATTATGAGACTGGGACTTCTGGAGTTAAAAAAGCTGAAGATCTGAAAATGATAACTAATCTTTGTTAGATGTTTTCCACTTTAAAAATTCCATTTGTATATCCCTGATAAGAAAAGACCCTTGATACTCCAAAGCACAACTGTGTCCTCTAGACCACTGTAAATCCCCAAACTTAGAAATGCCCCACTTCATCAGAGCTGCTCTGTATGTGAAGTCAACAGGACATACTGAGGTGGGTGGCCGACTGGGTATCCTCTCCAGCTGAGGCACCAGGCTCACTTAGGGCACAGTGACTTACAGTTCCTCCCAAACATGAACACCAACAATTACATGTCATGAATCTTTGGCACTGTTCCCAAATACTCAAACACTGTAAGGATATATAAGGTCTAGTGAAATCCAGTTGGCCCATAAAACAGTGTTCAAGGCTTGTGGTTCAAAGAACATAGCATCATACAGGGAGCTGTAGGCCACCTAATTTCTATTTTTCCATTTATGGAATGGCCTTGGTAGCTGATTTATCACTCTTTATGTAAATTAATAATACTCTTTTTTTCACTTTTCTTAGGTTACTAGAGACAAATGTGATACAGTCAAATCTATCCACAAAGCATGTATGTGTATATTTATACACATATACTATATATAAAGACAAGACAGCAAACATTCCTAATTTGTTTCCTATATAAATGTAATTTATATTACATTATGAGAATCACAATACTCAGGGAACATATGTAGATTAGAAGGGCAGACTGGCACTTTAGTAAGATACGTTTGAACCATTCAGACATAAATGCTTTCTGAGACTCCTGAAGAAAAGAACAAAGTCATTTGTTAACCAAAAATGCAATAAGAACAAATTTAAGAGACAAAGATGGTATACGAGAAGGAACACTTTTACAGAAAATCTGCAATAGTGGAGAATAATTAAAAAGAGTGACTAAACATATTTTAGTTCTTAACTATATGAAGTCACAGCTTTGAAGGAGGAGATACACAGTATCATTTACTCTTTACAAATTTTAATATTTAGAAGACAACTTTAATACTGCCAGTCTTCAATGTAGACAATTTCTTTCTTTCCAAGCATTTGCTTTTGCTAGCTTTCGTTTAATAACAATTTTCACAGTCAACACCAACTGCACTGGTGTCTTGTGCTTGGTGCAGGGTTATGATACTGCAGTGACATAAAAATAGCAAAGCAAAAAAAAAAAATACACAGCAGACTAGAATAGCTTTAAAAATTGAAGCTTTTGGATAAAGCTCCCTTGAAATAATTATAATAGATACAGCACCTCATCCTTTGCTATAAAATAGTTCTTCCTTTATTATATAATATTAAAATTACCTTAGGGATTCATATTTCTTTCTCTCTAGACCTATAAACTATTCAAGTTATACTGGGTCTCAGAAGAGTTCAAAATCCAAGCTGCACTGGCCTGCTGTGTCTGTTTACTTAATCTATTTTTATAACGCTGCAGTAGTTGAATCCAACTTAGCAAATACCTGCTTCAAAATTCTGCACCACATTGATTCAAGAGATAAAATTTATGAGAAGCAAGCTGCAAACTATGTTTGTTTCGAATAAATCAATCTACTCCATACTATTAAAGTCAAGGCCATACGGAACCACAGATACACAGTTTTAAAAGTCTGAAACTAGCCCAAAAGGATTTAAATATTTTTTTCAAACTTTGTTTGTCCAATCAGGTTAAGATAGCTGACTACTTCAGCCATGTGAAATAACACAAGTTGCTAGTCTTAGTTTGTAAGCCTGTGTGTCTGTACCAATCCTCGGCAGGTTTTTTGACACACAACGGAGTGTTGAGATAAATGTTATCCTCTCTACAGCAACCTACTATGCAAGTATTGTTGCTGCTGTTTAGTCACTAAGTCATGTCCAACTCTCTGCGACCCTACGGACTGTAGCCCACCAGGATCCTCTGTCCATGGGATGTTCCAGGCAAGAATACTGGAGTGGGTTGCTATTTCCTTCTCCAGGGGATCTTCCCGACCCAGGGCTTGAACCCATGTTTCCTGCATGGCAGACAGATTCTCTTTATCACTGAGCCACCAGGGAAGCTCACTACACAAGTATATTATAGCTAAATTATTTAATAAAATAAATCTTGACCATGAGCATCTTTCATGCCAAAGAACAAAGCCAAATCTAACTTTTACTTTGTGAAGCACTTTTAACAGTTCAATGTACCCAAGAAAATTAAGCTTGATAGTACTGACAGAATGGGATTTGCCAATTAAAAGTTGTTGCCATAGAAACAGAATTTAATATGTTCTATGGAAAAAAAAATGAACATGTTATGCTTTCTCTTCAGTCATTTCCATTTGAACATAAAATGTGAAAAACACAATTATAGAGAAGAATGTAGCTCCCTAAGGGAGCATCAAATGCATTCGCTTGTTCGTGAAAAAATAAAAATTCTTTTTCTTAAGCAAAAATGAACACATACTCTGTTTTCTTGAATTTTTCATAGATTATTTGCCTAATATATCATTTTAGTGTGCAGGATGATTTTTTTTTTTTTCCAAGAATGGAGCTTTTCCACCCCCCCACAAAGTACTCCACTAGATTTATATTTTCTGAAAGTCTTCAAACACTGTGCTCTTTGAAACATAACTTTAAAAATATCTTTTGAACTACTCAAGGGGAAGATCATTACAAAGGATCCTTTGACATTCTAAACACTCTAAATACCACATGTTAAAAAGTATTTTAAGTACATCATTGAATGTTCCTGACTGTTTACTCAGGGGATTAATATGGGTTAGACTCTAGCCAGATGACCATAACCAGCCACAGGATATAAAATAGTGAACTACTCTATCACTTTTATTACTGTTTTACTAACATAGTCCATGACAAGAATTCAGGACATAGTGCTATTAGTCTTCAGGTGGTGACCCACAAGATAAATATTAATGTTTTGTAGAAATTCTATCATGCAGTTCCCAGATGTATGTATTTCAACATCCTTCTAAAAAGCAAGTGACATTTAAAATTTGTCTTTTTTCAAAAGGATCGGTCTATCATGATGTGACTTGATTCATTATATATATAAAATGAAATCATCCTATGACTGATGAAAATTTTGAAGAATAATATATATTCCTTCATTAGTTGAGGGTAGAATGATCTTTATGTGGAAAAGACACTGAATAGACTATTTAATTAATGCATTAATACTGTTTACCATTGATTATCCAGAATTAGTATGATTTAATACCACGGAAGTTGATGAAGATTTTAATTGAGTATACTTACGATGAAAGAAAGCAGTTGTTAAGAAAGAGGAGGGTACTTTAATTATGAAAGGCCTGAACTAAAACATTAAAAAGTACATGAGAAGGACTTCCCTGGAGGCCCAATGCTTAGGACTTGGTGTTTCGAACCCTGGTCAGGGAGCTAGGTCCCACATGCCATGAGGTTCAGCCAAGAAAATTTCAAAAAGAAACAGAAAAAAATACATGAGAGTACTATGTATTCCTCAATTCCTTTCTTCCTCCCCTATGGGGCATTCTCTCTGCCCTCAAAGGGAACTAGAGAATGTCTTAACATATTTAAGGCAACAACATCTCTTAAAGAACTTAATCTAAGAAAGGTCTAAATACAAGAAGGAGATATATTCTTGAAAAAATAGCATGTATATATAAATATCCTACAATTCATTCTTGAAAAACCTTAAGCTGTTGGTCTTCCAAATTGCAACACAGATGCAAATCACATCTCAAAACTCCATATTGTTACCAAATAGAGTTCTCTTTCTGAGATTTCTACCAGAGATGTGCAATCTCTCTTGTTTTACACGAAGTATAAATAATCCTGAAAATTACACCATTGTTATTTGATCTTCTTTTCAGGCCTAAAGAGTAAATGATAATTACCTAAATAAGTTCAATGAGGACATGCCCATAAAGAGTCAAATCTGTAAGATAAACAGCTAGTCAACTGAGGACAACAGTCTATCGAATGGTTCAAAGTTTGGAATTGCGAACTCCGGACGGCATTGGTTTATACAATTAGACATTTCCAAAGCAACGCAAAAGAATGTTTGATCAAGCAAGAATGTCCTTTGCAGATTTAGATTTCAAGTTTGAAAACAAAAAGTTGGAAAGCAAGTATCATAACAAACTCCTCACCTGCCAGTGAATGTTGCAAATGACCTGCTTCAGTGCCTTTCTGATTTGGTTTAGGAACTAGCACTGTATCAGGCTTGCCTGAGAGGATGCTATGTTACTATGACTGTAATCTACTGTTTGGTTTCTATTTCTAAAATATGTTGTTTAGAGAGGAATGACATGACATTTTAAGGTTTTTCAAATTGACAATGAAGTGTTATTCTTTTTAATGTAACTTTAAAAATCAATTCGAATTTAGTTTGGATTCTTTTCAGACGGTACCTTTCATTTTTTCTATTTTTCTATAATTCTGTAGCAAGACAAAAATCCAGCATCCTTGGGACTAAAAGGTTATTTTATACATGAAAAAGACTGTTCTACAAGTTTTTAATACACCCTAAAAATGGATAAAAAGTGTAATGATTGGTACAGAGTCTCTTCCAAGAAATACTTCTTCCAGGCAGACTTTGCTGTAGCCTACAGCCCACCACCCGCTCCTAAAAGTAACTTTTCTTAGAATTAAATATTATAAACTTCTGTTGTACACTAAGCATATGAGGCCTGTAATCATTTGAATACAAATTATTTAAATTTTACGTTTTAAAAAGTAACATGAAAACATTTGTCACTTTGTTACCGAAATAACTGAAATGTTAGTGACTTTGTTACAGAAATAATTTAAATAACAGGCTAATCTAAATATATAGTAAATCTAATAAATAGTAAGTCTCAAACTCCCTTAAGCCTCTGGATTTTACTTACAGGCTAGAGATCTGCTGAATGCCCAATACATACAAAGGGAATCTGAGGCGAGTAAAGGTGACATGACTAATTGTCTTAAGTCACAGGTTAAAGGTACATTCTCCAAATTCATCATTTCTGTTAGGTGCTACTTCTCCAACATGACAGCAACTTAGTTTTCAAGGCAAACAGACCTGGAAACATACCACAACACATCTACATTCGGAAAAGTGCTCATCTCTTGGCTTCAGTGTCAGTACAATGCAAAACAGCCCAGAGGATTCCTCCAAAAACAACCCGAGGGTGCTCACTTGGGAATTAGCTCCAAGGCAGCTATTCCACAGGGATAACGAACCTTTGTTGATCTTGTAACAATGGCTCCTTTACACCAGCTCTTCTCATCTAATTCAATGTATTCTCTATTCATGAAACAGTATTTCTCTAGAGCCGAAGTTTTCAGATCTTTTTGCTATTTTCAGAATATTTTCTGGCTCTGTACAGGGCATATAAACAACTCTTCAGCTGTGGAGGGTCAGAGACACCCCTGTATGCTATGGACGCACTCTCCAGGAAACTGCACATGTAGAATTAACATAAACTATTAGGGCCTTTGAATGCCCCCATTGAAACTGTGAACTCCTCCAGGAGTTCTGTGAACTCTGTAAGACTTTTCAGTTTAAGGTAGAATTCCAAGCTCCCCTGTCACAGTAGCTGTTACGGATGACAAAAAACAGGATTCATCTAGGGATCCAAAAGCAAGTCCACTTGCACAAAATCATTCTCTGCAAGCAGTCTAATTGTGAGGCTTTAAATGGGTAGTAAGAGGAGACGTTAAGAGAAATTTGGGTAGAAACGTCTATCAGAAAAAAAAAAAAAAAACACTGATACTATCTTACAGGACAGCCCTTGTCTTCGGGGCTCCTTGAGTCCAGAGATGGAATCAGTCAGGTCAATCTTCCCTTCTCCTAGCTGTGAGACTGGAAGGATGGCCCCACTCTCTCTCAAGAGAGAACCACTCCTTGAAAGAGATGTTATGGTGAGACTAATAATATATGGAAACACCCAGATTAAGTATGGACCGACATACAAAGTAAAGCAACATTACAGGACTAAGAATGCTATAACCAGAAAGAAAAAAAAAAAGTTGCAGAAAGTTATTAGGATAACAAAAGTTGAATTTAAAAGATAAGAAAAGTAAGAGGCTCCCCTGCCATGGCAGCTCACTCCAGTATTCCTGCCTGGAGAATTTCATGGACAGAGGAGCCTGGCAGGGGTCCAAGGGGTCGTAAAGAGTCGGACACAACTAAAGCAACCTAGCATGATGTAGCAAGAGAGACCAGAACAGAAGGACACCTATCCAACTCCTACTTACATTTTGTCATTAAGGACAAGTATCTTTTTCTTTTTTAAAAAAATAAAATTAAGAAAAATTTTTTTGGCTGCACCACACAGCTTGCAGTATCTTAGTTCCCTGACCAGGGGTTGAACCCAAAGCCACAGCAGTGAAAGAGCAGAATCTTAACCACTGGATTACCAAGGAATTCCCAAGTATCTTTAAATTGTAAAATATGGAGCTATAATGCACTCTGCCAACTTGCCCAGGATACACACCCAGTAAAGTTCATGGACAGGAGAAATAACTAGAAAAATGAAAAAGAGCATCTACAAAAACATGTAGAAAATAAAATCTATTTACTTTGGATTTTCAAAGTTTCATTTTCTGTCTCATACTTCAAATGATTTGAAGCTTTAAGGAAAGGGCAGGATAAGTTTTACTTCCATGATCTATTTCCTCTTACTAACACAATGTATGATTTCTCCAGGTTTTGTGCCTTCTTAAAAATGCTATGAGGCCTAAAATATCACAGCAAGGGACAAGGATTCTATCACTGATTCATAATGTACTCTTATACTTCAGAGTCTCCATTACGACCTTAGTAAAGAAAAATGTTTTTTTCCTTTAATCAATCATTGTCTGAGAGGCATTCCGCTTAACTAGTGCGTAAGACAAACAGGGTAAGAGTAGTCAGCTAGTTTTCCATTTGACTCTTTCTACTGCCAAGTGGGTTTAAAGGCAAACTATTTCATACTTACATTTGCTTACTTGATTAAACATTACCACCTCTGCTTACTAAACAAGTCTAAATATACCTTCCTTGAGGTAACTAAGGAGTGTGTTATGACTGCCTGAGTTACACTAAGGTTGTTCCTAAATCAATTCACAAATACACTTAATACCAAATATGTTCCTGGCCTCAGAAAATATGATCTCTGTACTGAAGCAGATTAGGGTGTCAAAAGAGCAGTTGAAAAACAAGGTAATAAGTCAATCAAACAATTATTTGACATCAAATAACTAACCCCTTCAAACTCTTTAACTGGGCTGATTATTTTGAAACAAACCTAAGCATTTTAGAGGAAGCCAAATTTTAGTCTTTTCTCACTTTACTAAGTACTTAATCAGAGAATAAAAAACACACCTTTCATAGAACTACATGTGAGAATGAACATACGTGAGTGGAAAGAATAATTATTTGCATATTAAATGAAGGCCAATCTTCATAGAAATATGGATACGAGATGGTTAGACAGCACAGGGATTCCCCAGTGGCTCAGGGGCAAAGAATCTGCTTGTACTTCAGGAGACACAAGGGACACAGGTTCAATCCCTGTGTCAGGAAGATGCCCTGTAAGAGGGCATGGCAACCCACACCAGAATTCTTGCCAGGAAAATCCCATGGACAGAGGAGCATGGCTACAGCCTTGGCGCTGCAAAGAGTCAAACACGACTGAAGCACTAGGGCACAGATAGCATCACCGACTCAATGGACATGAGTCTGAGCAAACTCCAGGAGACAGTGAAGGGCAGTGGAGGCTAGACACGACTAGCGACTGAACAGTAACAGCAAAATTAAATTAAATTAAATTTTTCTATAATACACTACATTGTCTCCAAAGTGAATTCTCTGATAAGTGATTTTCTAGTAAACAACACTGAACATTCTGCTATAATATTTCAGTAAGGAACATATCAAATGTCTTCATCTTTTTATGTTGTATTAAAATTTTAAATATTCAAACCATAACCAGGAATTTTTCTTAAGAAAACAGTGTGCATTTATGGGTAGAATGGGCTTTTATTTTTATTTCATGACAAGTTAGGTCACATACGAATTCAATATGCCATGGGATTTTTCTATGTCCAGTCTAAAGTTTAAGGTATGTATCTATCTATATATATATATAATCCTAGGGAGGAAAGCTATAAATTCTGCCACCTATAGCCATATTTGCACACATTTCCCCAAATCCAGATGTGTTCACCTTTCAAGCCCAGCTTTGTCACAGATAATTCTGAATATGGGCAGAGTTTATGCCTTTTACTTAAATGTAATAAAAGAATAAAACTTGTTATAATAACAACATTTGGTATAAAATCTTAGTTTGGGGAAAGAAGATTTTTGCCATCTGGATCTGTCTAAAAACAAGGAATTATTTTCTGACATGAACCAGTTTATTGTACCTTGCCACCCCTCCCCCCTTCTTTAATTTACTATGTACTTCTCAAATGGTATGGTGTAAGAACTTGCTATATTTTTAAAATCTTAACTTGGAATTGTTTTATGAATATCTTGATTATTCAGAGTCTTCCTATGTAATGCCAAACAAAAACATCAACACTCAGACGGAAAAAAATAGTGATCCAATGCTTAGAGAAATATGAAATGGAATATATTTAAAGTGTTGTACACACATTTAAAGTGCATAAACACTCATAAATTATTTAAAAATTAAACCCATTCCAGGCAAATGTGTAAAAGCCATATTAAAATATAGCATATGACAGGCAGTACACTCCTGCTTTGACATAAATCACAGCCCGATTCTCTCTGACCCACCTTCTAACGGAAATGAAAACAAAAATAAACAAATTGGATCTCATAAAACTGAAAAGCTTTTGCATAGCAAAGGAAACTATAAACAAGATGAAAAGACAACTCTCAGAATGGGAGAAAATAATTGTAAATGAAGCAACTGACAAAGGGCTAACCTCCAAGATCTATAAGCAGCTCATACAGCTCAGTATCAGAAAGACAAACAACCCAGACAAAAAATGGGCAGAAACTTCTCCCATGAAGACATACAGATGGCCAATAAACACATGAAAAGATGCTCAACATCGCTCATTACTAGAGAAATGCAAATCAAAACTTCAATGAGGTATCACCTCACACCAGTCAGAATGGCCATCATCAAAAACTCTACAAACAGTAAATGCTGAAGAGGATGTGGAAAAAAGGGAACTCTCCTATACTGTTGGTGGTAATGTAAACTGATACAGCCATTATGGAAAACAGTATGGAGATTCCTTAAAAAACTAGGAATAAGTCTACCATATGACCCAACAATCCCACTACTGAGCATAAACCCTGAGAAAAATCACAATTCTAAAAGACACGTAAACCCCAGTGTTCACTGCAGCAATATTTACAATAGCCAGGACGCAGATGCAACCCAGATGTCCATGGACACAGACGAATGCACAAAGAAGTTGTGGTGCATTCATATAGTGAAATGTTATGCAGCCATAAAAAGGAATGAATCTGAGTCAGTTGCAGTGAGGTGGATGACCCAGAGCCTCTTATACAGAGTGAAATAAGTCAAAAAGAGAAAAACAAATATCATACATTAACGCATACACATACAATCTAGAAAAATGGTACTGATGAACCTAGTAGAGAACAGACTGTGGACACAGCAGAAACATGAGGGTGAGACAAATTAAGAAAGTAGCATTGACATATATACACTGTTGCTGCTGCTGCTAAGTTGCGTCAGTCTATCCGACTCTGTGCGACCCCATAGTCAGCAGCCCACCAGGCTCCCCCGTCCCTGGAATTCTCCAGGCAAGAACACTGGAGTGGGTTGCCATTTCCTTCTCCAGTGCATGAAAGTGAAAAGTGAAAGTGAAGTCGCTCAGTCGTGTCCAACTCTTCGCGACCCCATGGACTGCAGCCTACCAGCCTCCTCCGTCCATGGGGTTTCCCGGGCAAGAGTACTGGAGTGGGGTGCCATTGCCTTCTCCGATATATACACTATTATGTGTAAAACAGAGAGTTAGTGGGAAGCTGATAAATAACACAAGGAGCCCAGTGCTCTGTGATGACCTAAGAAGGGTGGGATGGGGGAAGGGGAGGGAGGCTCAGGAGGGAAGGGAGCTATATATAATTATGACTGATTCACATTTTGTACAGCAGAAACCAACACAAAATTGTTAAGCAATCTTCCACTGATTAAAAATAAATAAATAAAATTTAAAAAATAAAGTATAGCATGTGAAACTGTAATTAAGTACCATGTATTAGTTGTTCAGTTGTATCCAACTCTTTGCAACCCCATGGACTGTAGCCCATCAGCCTCCTCTGTCCATGGAATTCTCCAGGCCATTCCCTTCTCTAGGGGATCTTCCCAACCCAGGGATCGAACCCGGGTCTCCTGCACTGCAGGTAGATTCTTGACCACTTAAGCCACCAGGGAATTAAGTTCCATAGGAAGGGCTTAATATAATGTACTAAGGTATCAGAAATATTACTTTTTCAGGCTTACAATACTCAGGATATACTTAGCCAAGCCTTTCAGGGCAAGGATGATAAGGCACAAGCTATACAACCTCTTGCAAAACCTCCTTAGACACTTATACCTAGTAATCACAACGAATAATCCGAATGTTCTTTCATCCTCCATGTTCTTGCTTTCCTGTCCATTCCCTTTATCTTCTCTTTCTTCTCTACCTGGCTCAGTGCCAGTTAGACCCTAAGACCTAAAGGATTTAGATCCAAGACAAGTGTCTGATTTGAGCTATCTGGAAGGTAAAGAAGAGTGTCAGATTCTTAAATTATCCCACTTTCTTTCTTCCTCTCACCATTTCAGGCACTGTATTTTAGGCATTCAAGGACCAATATGTTCTAAAACTGTTAATGTGAATTTTGTGGGCACTTCCTATTTTTATACTTTCTGACGCATCTTTTAAACTTCAGATTTGTAACAAAAGGAGACTTCTCGAACACAGAAAACACAGTAAGTGATGAATGGTAAAGGAAAATTTCTGGATCTCAAGGTTATACAATCTGAAATATACAGCTGAACAACAGTATAAAAATCTTCATTCTTAGAAATCTTTAATAAGAGACCTCTATGGTCTAGGATACAAACTTATCCCAGCTGGGAACAGCCATCTGTGGTTTCAAGTTATTTTACTTTTAGAAAGTATACGTCTTCTAGCCTAAGCATCCTATATCATTAGTCTCAATGCATCTCAAGGAAATGGGGGTCCTTCACCAATTTAGGTGGAGAAGAGGCAGGATACATTAAGCCATTCTCATCTGAATCTTGGACCAAAAAAAAGGAAACAAAAAGCCAAAACAAAACAAAATTTTAAAACCTCAAAACAAACAATCAGAAAAACAAAAAACCCACAAAAACCCTACTACAACCTCCTGGTTATTCTCTGCTTATTTGCAGCAATTATTAAAATGTCACTTAGAAAAATCTGTGTTCCAATAAATTTAATGAAGACAATTCTGAGCAATCTGGAATGATCCCAGGAAAGGAAACTACATGTTGCCAAAAATATAAAGTACCATCAAAACAATAGTTTGAAAGGAAAGTTGAAATGATTTTTAATATTTAAGCATCCAAGAAAAGCCACTCTGCATCTTCAGCTGATTTCAACACAAGGGGACTGCTGTAATTATCCAATATTAATGATTAATGGTGAAAAATGAGATATTTTAATAAAATTTTTCAGAAATAACCATATTCATAGTCAGGAGAGAGCTACATGTACAGGATTTCCTGCATCAGTGTTCTATCAATTTGATACCGTCTTCAATGAAAAACTCAAGGTTAATTAGAAATGCCAGTGGCCACCCTCCCGTAGAAGTCTTTATATTTAATTATCATTGTTTCAAGACTAATTTTAAGTTATTCAGTATGTATTAAACATGCAGGATAATCATATTATAAATCAAAATATAATTAATATTCAGCCTATCAACACACAGTTTTAAAACTAGTTAAACAATGATATATGAAAATATTGGGTATGATCTTTTGATATTATTACAAGAAGCTTCCAAATTTTTCAAAGAAGAAATCTTTCACGGGAACAAGCAATGAACATGCACATTTTAAATGGTTTTGCAAAAAGTTATCTAATTATGTAAATACCAGGAAGGAACTGAGCTTCCGTGATAGCTCAGTTGGTAAAGAATCTGCCTGCAACGCGGGAGACCTGGGTTCGATCCCTGGGTTGGGAAGATCCCCTGGAGAAGGGAAAGGTGACCCACTCCAATATTCTGGCCTGGAGAATTCCATGGACTGTATAGTCTATGGGGTCGCAAAGAGTCAGACATGACTGAGAGACTTTCACTCAGGAAGGAATATACTGTTAAATATTTATATAAATTTGGAGCGGTAATAGCATTAAAAACAAGTATTATATTATACCTACTTCCTAGTAGTAACATGTAAGTTTAGCTATAGTTAAACGGAACAATCAAAACTGGTAAGTATAGGAACTCTTGCATTTCTACATCTCATTTAAATAGCAAGAGAAGATGAAATATTCTTAAAATACTCCATCCTGGTTCCCATGATTTGATAGCAGTACATTTTATCAAACAATATTAACTAATGTGACTTTCAGATTTGAAATTTAAGGCACTGTAGAAGATACATAATTCACTCAATGTTAAATAATTCTAAACAAGTAACTGCCAAAATTCTGAATCATGAATGTGACTTCCAAATATACTGATGTATAATCAGAGTATACATTTATTTCCATCAATAATTTGACTTTGGACACATAATGACAACTAACATTTGTTATCCTATAATGTAATGCTAAGCAACCCCTAACCTTAACTATACCAGGCCACCTGACCTGCCCCTTGAGAAACCTGTATGCAGGTCAGGAAGCAACAATTAGAACTGGACATGGAACAACAGACTGGTTCCAAATAGGAAAAGGAGTACGTCAAGACTGTATATTGTCACCCTGCTTATTTAACTTATATGCAGAGTACATCATGAAAAACACTGGGCTGGAAGAAACACAAGCTGGAATCAAGACTGCTGGGAGAAATATCAATAACCTCAAATATGCAGATGACACCACCCTTATGGCAGAAAGTGAAGAGGAACTAAAAAGCCTCTTGATGAAAGTGAAAGAGGAGAGTGAAAAAGCTGGCTTAAAGCTCAACATTCAGGAAACTAAGATCATGGCATCTGGTCCCATCACTTCATGGGAAATGGAAGGGGAAACAATGGAAACAGTGTCAGACTTTATTTTGGGAGGCTCCAAAATCACTGCAGATGGTGATTGCAGCCATGAAATTAAAAGATGCTTACTCCTTGGAAGGAAAGTTATGACCAACCTAGATAGCATATTGAAAAGCAGAGACATTACTTTGCCAACAAAGGTCCGTCTAGTCAAGGCTATGGTTTTTCCAGTGGTCATGTATGAATGTGAGAGTTGGACGGTGAAGAAAGCTGAGCGCTGAAGAATTGATGCTTTTGAACTGTGGTGTTGGAGAAGACTCTTGAGAGTCCCTTGGACTGCAAGGAGATCCAACCAGTCCATCCTAAAGGAGAGCAGTCCTGGGTGTTCATTGGAAGGACTGATGTTGAAGCTGAAACTCCAATACTTTGGCCACCTGAAGCGAAGAGCTGACTCATTGAAAAAGACCCTGATGCTGGGAAGGACTGGGGGCAGGAGGAGAAGGGGATGACAGAGGATGAGATGGCTGGATGGCATCACCGACTCGATGGACATGGGTTTGGGTGGACTCCGGGAGTTGGTGATGGACAAGGAGGCCTGGTTTGCTGCAAATCATGGGGTCGCAAAGAGTCGGACACGACTGAGCGACTGAACTGAACTGAACTGAACTGAAGCATTATTCTAAGTGCTTCTCACGTATTTGCGCTTTTAAGCCCTTACAATCCTATTCAGAAGGCACCATTAAACATCTCCAAATAAAAGATGAAGAAACTGAAACACAAACAGGTTAAGTAATTAGCTAACAGTCATACGGCTGAGAAATGGAGGTGTCAGGGTCTGAACTTCTTAACTTAGGCTTTCTAACCACTCTACCAACTACAGTGTTGTCTCCTACACCAGCTCCAAGGTCAAGTCTCTGCAGACAGCCTTCTGCCATTATCGAATAGGAGAAGAGCAGGTACTTTTAAATCAGTCAAGATTCAAAGGCTCATATAAGAACAAACACTGGCCAATCTGATGTTCAAAAGCATCATATCTAAGCTTAACCCTGTTAAATATAGCAAAATGTCATCTTATCAAAAAGGAAGACACCTCTGATGAAAGAAATAAATATAACTATTATTAATAGCTTCTTACTCACAATGCAAATCTTGGAACCTCACTGTTATTGCTGTATTTTTCTCACTGCCATGGCTTTTGGGTTTTGTGTTAAAGCAGCAGGAATTGGCAAGTGAATCACCCACCACAACCCCTACCCCAAATCACATTTTGAGTATGGGGAAAGATAGGGAATGGGAGGATAAGGGGAAAAGGACATGAAGTAAAGAGAAATATGTCCAGGAAAAGATGGGAGAACTGAACTGGCATTGAGACCCCAAGGTGAAGCGGCAGAATCACTTCTCCACGAAGACATATAGGGCTGTACCCCTCGGATCAGTGGCTAACTGACATAACTGGAACAAATCATATGATGTTTCTGTATTCTTCACAACCAGCTCTTATTCCTAAAAACACAACATTTGCCAATGAAGTGTTATTTTAGATTCCTCGGGTTTTGGCTCTCCTCTCAGCTAGATCTAATATATGATCATCTACATAACAATTTGACAAATGGAAAGTTTCCAACAACTATTAGTCAGCAAGTCTTATCTACCATAAACATCTCATTCTCCTTTGAAAACAGCTTCATATTTCAGGTGTGAACCACAAATAACAACGGCATTTTCAAAGAATCTCTAAGAAATTCCAGCTGAAAAGTTAGAACTGTATTAAACAAAAGATTGCAACAGGAGAGATAATGTGGAGTTCAATTTATATTCCTTCAAGACAATATGTGACAATATTTTCTTAGGCATCTGAGTCAAATATTTCTATTTATCTGAACAGTTTAACAGGATACAACCGTAATGGGGGGAAAAAAAACATATATCTTTAATTGTAAATATTTTAGTCATTAATTTAAAATTGTTTCTGAAATTTAAACAATATTTGTAAAATTTAATTCTGTATACTTCAAACTATTACTCCATGAATATGCTGAAGGGCCCTGTAACAAAGATATAAAAATATGTGAAAATTTCTCTAGAAAACAAATGGTAGATATCTAAATATAGATGTTCTCAAACCTACAAAGAAATAAATGTGGCTAATGCTTCAATGCAAATATTTCTCATCCCTGCTAAATTATACCATAGTATTAATTCACTGGAAAATATTCCTTTCAGGATTTGAGAAATATATGGAAATTTGAGTACCAGGTCTCTATTATTATAATTATTATTTATTTTTATGAATTCATTACCCAGGATGTTGTAAATATTTATATGCATAATTCAGGGGTAATCAGTGGTGTTTATCTTGACTAACTGATAATCTACAGACTGCAGTGCATTTATGATTTCAATGGAATTAATCTTCAATTCTCTACAATTCATTGTGAGAAGAGCTATAAACAGATTGCCAAGAGGAGCCTTTCAGCATCGAAGCTTTACTTGATGAAAAAAAAACAATTCCTTTGGGGGCAAACTCATATTTATTCACTGTAGAACACAACTATTCTCAAAAGGAGCTAATAATCTCAGCTTTTTATAATGTACACATCTAAAAGATATCTTCTTTGTCATATAGACAAGATACAATAATAATAAACATGTTCCAAGAGATAATATGATGAAGCCAATTCTACTTTGTCCATGGGAAATATAATTACTCCCACTTCACAAGCCCTCTTCTGACCTGATACAATGCAAAGGGTCTGTGGGAGGTGGGCAGGAGATGATGGGGTGATGATGACCTGATTCGCTAAATGTTCCAACATCCCTGAAGCCCTCCTCTATTTTTCCAATTATTTTTCCATGTTCAGATAAACACTGAATACTTCATTCTTGCTTGGTGAATTTTATGTAGATTATTCCACCAGTAACACATCAACTTCACTTTCCTGGCAGTCACATCCTGCCCGTTTTCAGCCGCCTTCCTTTGACTCCAATTTGACACCCCGGTTTGAACGGTCATGCCACGTAAGGGAAATGCCAAGGCAAATCTGTCAGCTCTATGGGTTAGAGCCACCGTAGTGTGGCTACTTAATCATTTATAATAGAGCCGGGAAGTACTCACTTGCAGTGCTCCCGGGAGACGCTGGTGGCTGACACGATCACAGAAAGTGGTACAGATGTCTTCCAGAGTATTTTGTTTCTATCAGATCACTGCATGTGCTCATTAGCCATAAAAAATGAAAGGAGTCTGTTTCTATCCCAAAGATATTCTATTCTATTCCCTCTTCTCACCAAAAAAACCCAAAACCTCTAAAACTAAACATGTCTTTCATTGACTTTAAAATATTGGATAATTTTTTAATAATAAATCACTGTGCATAGTAAATTTAAAATAAAAGCTGATTTTGTAAGTGCTCTTTCTATAGCTGGACTATTCTAATTCACAGTTGTCTTAATAACTTTAAACTTAAATGTTTCCATAGAAGAGATAAAAGTGATCTTCATCTTTAAAAAAGTCTTTATATATAAATGATGCATATTAAGGCATTTACACAAGAAATGATATGCCACTTAGGCTTTGCTTTAAAATATTCAAGCCCACTGCCCACCATCCCCCCAAGTGGAAAGACAGAAGCAACAAGATTAACAAATATTGAAAACTGTTGACACTAGATTATAGAATATTATGCTCTCCGCTTCTGTATTTGAAAATCTTCATTTAAAGAAACTTAGTTAGAAACAGTTTTACATTAAATCACTTATTTTCCTATATAACCGAAGCACTTTAGTATGACTTAAGTCTATCTTTGCTACCTCGAACTATTAATGTCTAATATTCTGCAAACTATTATTTGATCATTAAGGACAAATGACATTATCTGTAAAGAAAATGTCTTAATTCATTTTCCAAAATAACTGACATTAGTAGGCAATAATTTTGATGTCCCTTATTTTCATAAGGAATGCTAAAACAACAAAGGACGACCGACATTCAAAGGCTTGCTCACCTTCCTAATTGGCTGTGATATTTATTTCTCCATTATGCCTATGTATTTAAATTTCAGTCTTGCACCTGTCATATAATATCCTCCCAAAGCATCAGACTGCTACATTTCTACAATATAATAACAAACTGAAAGAGCCCTTCATTAATCCTTCAACATGGGCGACTTAAAAGTAAGTGAAGCTTTATAGCCAAATTCAGTTAAGATTTTCCGTAGCATCTACATTCAAATGGAAAGGTTTATCTGCCAGCTTATTAGGTGCTGAGGATATTACAGTATACTCAGCAGAGCTCAGCAAGATGACTCACACAGTAAAATAAGAAAAATGGATTGAAGTAGAATAAAATTAAGTGCTATAAAAATCAACTGCTATAAAGTACATGTGATAAAAGATGTGTACTTTCTCTAAAAATTATGTCTTGAAATCAGAGATACATTGGTCTTTTAAGACCAGAATAAGATGCTTCTGATGGTAATTAAATTCAAGGTTGGAAAGCTGTTAACTCAGTATTCAAATAGCAACAAACCTTCTGGCTAGAATTATAAGCCTAGTTAACAGTTTTTATGCTCCATGGTGAACACTAGAATACTTTTCTTTTTCTCCTTTTTTTAAAACTTTGCAGTTAATAAATAATTGTGGAATCACAGCTGGAATAGAATTTAGAAATAGCGTTAAGTCAACTGCCTAATATTGTAGATAAAGAAACGAAGGTTTGCTCATGGAATGTCGATCTTGACTTCCTCCTAGGTGGTAGCAAATTCAGCATTCTTTAAATAAATGTTTGTTCTGATACAGGATGCTTTGTTTATGCTTTTTTTTATATATCTTTTGAGTCCAAAATTTTACATCCCTCCCACCTCCTCCAATGACTCTCCCATATGTACACATACACAAAAATCATATATAAGTGATAAAGATCTCTTCCTCTTTTAAGCTAACAGAATATCTCAGAAGTCCCTGGAAACAACCTTGAAATTTCCGGGAAAAAAAAAAAACTGCATTAATTTTCAGCCTTTTAAAAAATGTTTCACAAAATTGTATAATTATAATGATGTATTTTCTGTTATGTCAACCTCAAGGATATATTAATTGTTCACAAAATGTTCTTAAGAAAAAGTAAAATTAAGCGAAGTTTTCTCAATTCTATTTTCAAATTCTATTTCTATTTTTTGAAAAAAATTAACTGCTTAACAATATCAACCTAATCTCTAATAATGTATCTTTAGAGAAGGAAATGGCAATCCATTCCAGTGTTCTTGCCTGGAGAATTCCATGCACATAGGAGCCTGGTGGGCTATAGTCCATGGGGGTCATAGGTTGGACACGACTGAGCAACTAACACACACACACAAAAAAAATATCTTTTAGCAATCTTTATATTAGTTAGGGAAGATAAAATGAGCTTAAAGGCTCAATTACGTTCATCTAATTTAAAGCAAAAAAAATTGAAAATGAAAGGGAGAATGAAAGATGGCCGCATCAATACATGAATTATTTTGCCTCATCATGAAGCAATGTGAGAATAGTAAACATTCAACCATTTTATCTTTATTTGCTGGGACTTGAAAAGCTAAGTCTTCCAGTAATTTCTCACTAGTTAACCAAGTCATGAAAGGAACCAGAAAACTACAAGATTTATCAGAAAACTGTATGGGCTACATACCCATTTTACTTTCAAAATTTACAAACTGCTGAACAGCACAGTTTTGGGATCACTTCAGAAAATTTATCTCAATACACATTTTACAGGTGTTATCTTCCCACCCAGGTGGCTCAGTGGTAAAGAATCTGCCTGCAATGCAGGAGATGTGGGTTTGATCCCTGGGTAGGGAAGATCCACTGGAGTAGGAAAGTACTTTTTTGAACAGTTACCACAGACTTGAGCTTTCCAGGTGCTTAGTGGTAAAGAATTCCCCTTCCAATGCAGGTAACACAGGTTGGATCCCTGGATCAGGAAAATCCCCTGGAAAGGAAACAGCAACCCGCTCCAGTATTCTTGCCTGGGAAATCCCATGGACACAGGAGCCTGGTGGGCTATAGCCCACAGGGTTGCAAAAGAGTTGGACACGACTTAGTGACTAAACAACAACTAAAGAAACGACATGCATGTATTTCAAATCTTTAGCATAGTTAAACGCTTTCTAAATAAGCCACAATCATCCTAAGTTTGGTGGTACAGATTTAGTGACATCATCTAAGGAGCTTCCCAGAAAAAACGTTGGTTACAAAAGGCTGGACAGAGTGATGAAAGAGTTCAGCGTTCAGACAGAACAGTCCACTTCCACAGAACCGCTGGCATACTTGGAGCCAAGGTCCTAACATGGTCTGTCTTGGATCTTCACTTACAACTTCACAAGTGGTTATGCCAAGAAAAAGGCA
Organism: Giraffa tippelskirchi; assembly: GCF_054371585.1. NCBI lineage: Eukaryota > Metazoa > Chordata > Mammalia > Artiodactyla > Giraffidae > Giraffa > Giraffa tippelskirchi. The sequence goes on along the minus strand of NC_137276.1, from coordinate 122,367,025 downwards.
GGACATGATACCAACTAATGAACTGATTCCTTTTAAACACTATAATGACAGATCTACTTTCTGTTCTTTGGCAATCTCTCTCACCGTGTTGGACTTCCCCTCAACCACCCCAAGTTGGAAAGCTTTTATCAAAACTAGAAGTAACAAATTTAAAATATTTTGTAAGAAACAAAATCACATTGCCAGGACTGGGTCTGCAAAATAGTGTAAAATTATAAATATGTTCTGAATAAAATGTTTTAAAGATACTTAAGATTTTTACATTGAAGTCTGTTCATTAATGAGTCATTTGGGCCATAAATATATAATGCAGTTAAAGCTTCTGTTTTACAATTTAGCAGACACACCTGGTTAATATATCATCTGGGATGTCAGATAGATTTCAACTTCCACATTGGTTCTGAGTGGAAGCCAGTTTCTGGAGTGGCAGCAGGCATGTAATGAATTTATCCTTCCTGACCTCTGCCATGCTGTACATATGCTAGACATGTAAAAAGCGCACAGTGTTTTACTAGAAATCACAAAAGGTACATTGTTTCCTTGCAAGTGATCTCTTACTGAGATAACAAAAACACAAAGTTATTGTAAGTCACACTATAGCTACCTTGTACACAGATGTCTCTTGTTAGAAGGAATTTTAAATATAAAAGATGCAGGCACTGCTACACGAAGATGTTATAGTCTCTATCAATTATATAACTTAAGTGATCAAATTTGAAAAAGAAGGAACTCTCTTCCAGGAGTTGTACATGATGAATAACAGCATGTTTAATTTATAATATATTGTGGGAACAAAATATTCACCTGACAGATATTCTCTTTATAGAAAAAGTTTTGATGGAATGTAGTTACTGGATCAACACAGGTTATGTTCCCTGGGGCCATCAGCTATATGATGGATGAATCGCATTCTTGATTATGATTCAGAAAAAGCATGAAAAAGAATGAAATATGAGGGCGATCTGATGAAGACTATTACCTATAAAAGGACAGGATCTGACATATGTTTTCTTCAGTGTTAAGTATCTGGCACATTTTAGCTGCTTGTTGAACACATTCAGTAAAAAATAGGAGCGGGGGGTTGTAGCATTTAGGCTCAATCTTTGGTTCTGATATTAACCAACTCTGTAATATATACTTAAGTATGTAATCCTTAGTTTTCTCATCTCTCAAATGGGACTGTCAATCAATACTTGCCTCAGTGAGCCATTTTACAGAATGAACAGAATCACATAAGTGCAGGCACCTAGCTTGGCACCACAAAGCCTGACATATGGTCAGCACTCAGTAAAACATTATTTTTAAAACTTCTATAAATAGTTTAATACTATTTTAATACTGGGCTAAGACAGAAATTAATTTCATTGGGCTTATTCCTACATCTACTTCTTCACCCTCTTTTTCTTTGAAACTTATTGGTCTTCTATAAATACAGCTAGAAGAATTCTAATACCTCTATTCAACTTATTGATAATAGTGCCTCCCTACCAAATCCTTCCCTCAACAGCCTTTACCCTGTTATCCTGTGGCTCAATCTATAAACTTAACATTGAGTTGTTAACATTTTAATGAAGATTAGGCTTTCAGTGTATTAGGTTTGTGTACATTTCCATAGCAACTTAAATTTAAGTCTCTCAATGCTATTTCCAAATACTAGTAATAACATATTTCAAATTGAAGACTTATTAAATTTGTACATAAAAATGAAACCCCAAAACAAATGTATAACTCCAATATTATAAACCACAGATATATTTAGACAATTCTACAGATATTTCAGATTTGTTTATCCTATGAAATGCTCTCTAAATTAGCACTCAGCAAAACATCAAAATATAATATTTACATATCTATATAAGTATAGCAATCTATATTTGAGAAATGAATAAATGCAGTTAGACCATGAGAAGGTTCACTGTACTACTTTTTTTTTTTTTTTTAATCCTTAAGTGTCTACGCCATGGTTCTGAAGCAGGGGCAATTTTGCCCACCAAGAGACATTTGACAATATCTGAAGACAAGTTTGGTTGTCAGAACTGTTTGGGTTTTGGGGGGAAACTGTTATTCGCATCTAGAGAGTGGAGTCCAGGAATGCTGCTAAGCATCCCACAATACATAGGGCAGATCCCACCACAAACACTTATCACAATCCACACTGGTGATAGCGCAGAAGAGAGAAACTCTGGTTTGCCTGAAAGTCAATTTAACAAGATTCCCTTCAGAACTCAAGTCTTAATAACATGTCCTTCAAAGCTCAAGTTGATATACTCTTTTGCAGCATTACCCTTAAAGAAAGAACTCTGCTATCTGACTGCAGGAGTTTAAAACAAACGCGATGTGCTATTTTAAATGAATACAGCTAGGTTACGTTTCTTGAATCTATGTCAGAGATTTGAAACAACTGCACGAGTGATCCCTACTAATGCAGTCTCAGACACGATCTTGGGGCCCATTGATCCGGCTGTGGATCCGCAGTGCAGGGTGCACAGAGACCTGAAATGTGAGCGATGGGTGCTTTGTCAGAGCTACCGCAATCTGCAAGTCAATCAGGTGGAACTGGCCCAATAAACAAAAACATTACATCAATTATAAAATCTCCAGAATCACTGTCATGTTTTCATTGATTAATTCCTACTCATTTACTCAACCGAAACAGTTTTGCAGCAAGGAATAAAATGCTTTAAATGACATCCAGTCCCCGCAAAGCCAGGTGTCTAATTATGGTGACGCCTTTCTTCTCTCTCTCTCCCTCTCTCTGTTACGCAGCAAAATTAGCTGCTGAGACTACTAACTCTTTGCTGTAAGCAATACATTTTAAAAGCATTTTTTTAGATGCCCATTATCTTAGGAGAAAACGTATGAAAGAAAATAAAATTGGCTCTTGGGTTAAGAGACACTGGTTGAGGTATCCATTATTTGGTTAATTTCTTAAACACACAATAATCATATATTTTGTCATTCATTCACTTTTGCTCTTTGAGTTACCTCCTATTACAGCAATATTTAGTATCCCCAAATTAAAAATAGTAAGATCTGTCCTCCTCACAATCGTTTTCAGGACAAGTTTACTAAAACACAAATCTGGTAACCATCACTATCCCACCTGAGTGTTATTCACTAGCTGCCTCAACCGTTTAAGTCAAGATCCAGCTCTTTGGGTGAACTCACAAAGTCTTTCATAACCTGGGTTTTAGCCTCCAGCCCTGTGCCTCACCTTTTCTCATAACTGCCCTTTGGCAACTGCCACAGCAGTTACACCAAACTGCTAGCAGTTCCTGGAACATCCCATATTTTTTCCTGCTTCTTTGACACGAAATATACTGTTATTTTAGTTGCAAACGTGCTTTTTATCTGCCTCATTTACTCCTTATCCTTATCCTTCAAATTACTACTCAAGCATCACTAGAACCATTCAGGAAGCCTGATGTGCCCCCCCTCCTCTGTTTCCAAAGTATTCTGAGGACCTCCATCAATGAGCATAATCCACTGCATCTGACGATCTTCTCTGTCTGCTATGTGAGACTGGATTATTTAAAGGTAAGAAGCCTCCTCTGTGAATACTCAGAGCCCTTGGCAGCGCCTGGTATAGAACAGACAATAAATATCAGTGACTGGTTCAGTGAATGGATGAATGATGGCAAATTCATAGATTTGGGTAATAGGTTCCTTTCTCCACTGTTAATGGTAATATTTTATGCTCTCCTTATAACCTAGCCATCCTCAATTAGATATTTTCTGTAGTCAAACTATCTCTTCATTGAAATGTTCAAAGTTAGCCTTCACCTAGAAGCTATTTCATAAATACTAGATGAATGAACAAATAGAGAAATAAATCTCTAAAAATTATTGAGCAAAATTAATCCAAGGACAGGAGGATTTCAGTAAGGGTTGACTAACAAAAGAAGTGGATATGTGCAATTTACTTCCTTCTGGATTCAGGAAAAAACGTGTATGAATACATAAACCAACTTGGGAAATCTATTTGAATGGTATACGGCTATTTATGACACTGGTTAGAGAAGGAAATGGCAAACCACTCCAGTACTCTTGCCTAGAGAATCCTGTGGACAGAGGAGTCTGGTGGGCTGCTGTCCACAGAGTCACACAGAGTTGGACATGACTAAAGCGACTTAGCATGCATGCATGCATTGGAGAAGGAAATGGCAACCCACTCCAGTACTCTTGCCTGGAGACTCCCAGGGACAGAGGAGCCTGGTGGGCTGCCGTCTATGGGGTCGCACAGAGTTGGACACGACTGAAGCGACTTAGCAGCAGCAGCAGCATGACACTGGTACAGCAATTTCTGCTTGGTCTGCAATTTTTCAGAATAAAATTTTGGGAGGAAAATACCAGCAGTTATAATAAATTCAGGAGTACTCACAGAAGGGTCAAAACACTACTATGGGAGCCCCAAGGAAATGAACATGAGAGGACATTCAAGTTATGTCTGGGAGCAGAGGAGATTAATTAGAGAAGACTTCACAGAAAGGGTGGTTCCTGAGATGAATCTTGAAGGGCAGAGAGGGATAAGGAAAGGATATGCCAGAATGAGTGAATAAGCAGGGAAGGATTACGTCCTATCAATTTTCAGAAGTTAAAGTTTGTATCAATATTACAACACATAATTACTGGATGGTGTATGATTTTCAGCTATCCCTGATTGTAATCACCAGGGTTTGTGATATGTGTACAGGACTTTTGCTGTGGTTTGTCATGCTATGGTGTAATGTTGGAGCTGCACTGACTTCCAATAAATACGGAAGATATACTGGGGTAGGGAAGACAAGTAATGGAATACTAATCTGATTATAGGCACAGGCCAAGGACCTATTTGAGAAGCATTAGGGCAAACATACTAAAAAAAGTGACAGAAAAAGCATATCAGAAACTAGAGATAATAAAACATTTGGAAATCATTAGGGCCCCGGCCAAGGTACTTGGTTGCCATGACAAAGCCAAAAGAATCAACTGAAAATTTGACAAGCAGGTATCTTGGGAGAAGCTGAACAAAGAGAGAAAAGGCCAATGTTTTCAAGAGGCAATAAGATGATAATTTTCTAACTCTCTCTTGGGAATATGCTCTGAGTTTTATTCTGCTCTGCGTTTTATAGCGTGAGTCTGACCTGACTACAAATGAAGCAAAGGTAGGTACTGTACAGGCACGATATACTTAATGTCCAAAACCTCTTCTAGCTTTTTTAATTCACTATGAATTACTGAGGAACTTGCTATCTGAATAAAAGAAAGAGGCTGGAGCACAGAGCTAAGCTCACATGTAGCATCACATTCACTAATACCAACAGAGATTTCTAGCAAGGATGCATTCATTCTCAGTCACTTCAGTCATGTCCGACTCTTTGTGATTCTATGGCCTGTAGCCCGCCAGGCTCCACTGTCCATGGGATTCTCAAGGCAAGAATACTGGAGTGGGTTGCCATGCCCTCCTCCAGGGGATATTCCTGACTCAGGGATAGAACCCATGTCTCCTGTGTCTCCTGCACTGTAGGCAGATTCTTTACCACTAAGTCACTGGGGAAGCCCCAGAGATGTCTAGAGCCACTCTTTATCTTTCACTTCATACCTCTCTCAAGTTGTAGAATGGAAATTTTAGTTTTGTGCAACTACACCTTCCAGGGGTAAGCTGGACCCTGCTTGCACTGGCAGGCCTTAGCTAACTGTGTACACCTCTTCTCAAATCTATATTCAGTGACTTTACACTGGTAATCTGAAATCAGTCATGGAATGAGTATTTCAACCACAGAAACCAGTAAATGTGACAAATCAAGGTGGTTTGTTGTTTCTTTCCCTTTGAGGAAGCACGTTATTAAACATTTACCAGGATACCACTGGATTCATCTATCCCATCTAGACAGTCAGAATCCAGTTAAGCATCTCATGATAAGTAACAATTAAAAAAAATTGAACACTATTTTAAATGAAAAGTACATGAGACATGGAGAATAATTCAGTTCAGCAATCTGTTAGCAAGCAAATCAGCTTGGATTGATCTCATAAAACAAATGATTTGAAACCTTTAATGTCATCTGTCCTCCCCAAGCGATATGGTCAAAATATATATGGTTCCCACTAATGTCAACTAAGAAGGAAGCAACAACCATTTCTTGTCTATGCATGTGAGAGTATACTCAGTTGCCTCAGTCGTGTCTGACTCTAAACAACCCTATGGACTGTAGCCTGCCAGGCTCCTCTGCCCATGGGATTCTTCAGGCAAGAATACTAGAGTGGGTTGCCATGCCTTCCACCAGGGGATCTTTCCAACGTAGGGATCAAACCCAGGTCTCCTGCATCTCCTGCATTATAGGTGGATTCTTCACCAACTGAACCAGCATGCAGCTGAAGTCAAATGATAGAACATTTGGATACATTTAAATTGTGTTATTCTGGGGAGATAAAGATTTAATCACCAGGGGAATAATTGGCACCCCACTCCAGTACTCTTGCCTGGAAAATCCCATGGACGGAGGAGCCTGGTAGGCTACAGTCCATGGGGTCGCTAAGAGTCGGACACGACTGAGCGACTTCACTTTCACTTTTCCCTTTCATGCACTGGAGAAAGAAATGGCAACCCACTCCAGTATTCTTGCCTGGAGAATCCTAGGGACGGCACAGCCTGGTGAGCTGCCGTCTATGGGGTCGCACAGAGTCGGACACGACTGAAGCGACTTAGCATAGCATAGCATAGCATAGCGTATAAGTATTAAACATAGTTTTTGAGAGAGTCAACATGTTTTCCCTTCAAGGAAAATTAACAAATACATTTGTTAATGTATGCTTCCCAGCTGGCTCAGTGGTAAAGAATCCACCTGCCAATGCAGGAGATGCAGGTTCAATCCCTGGGTCGGTAAGATCCCCGGGAGAAGGAAATGGCAACCCACTCCAGTATTCTTGCCTGGGAAATCCCATGGACAGGGGAACCTGGCAGACTATAGTCCATGCAGTCGTAAAAGTGTTGGACAGGACTTAGTGACTCAACAACACTTAAGCAACTGATAGCATTGAAACATGTATATTATCATATGTGAAACAGAACACCATTCCATGTTCGATGCATGAGACAAGGGCTCAGGGCCGGGGCAATGGGATGACCCAAAGGGATGGGATGGGGAGGGAGGTGGGTGGGGGGTCCAGGAAGGGGAACACATGTAAACCCATGGCTGATTCATGTCAATGTATGGCAAAAACTATTACAATATTGTAAAGTAATTAGCCCCCAACTAAAATAAATAAATTTATAAAAAAAAAAAAAACAAAACAACACTTAAGCAACTGATACCTTTCCATAAATTATGTCTGCAGAAGATACCTTTTATAATTCAGAGATTAACCAATATGGATCACTCAATTCATTTTACAGAAAAGACAGCTAAACTAGTGCTTTTTAATGCAATCCATAAACATAAAAGAAGCAACATATGTTTTATCACAATGGATAAAAGCAAAAATGGAAAAAAAAAAAAGAGAATGCCATCACTTAGATAACTCAATTAATTCTCTTCATTCCTGAAAGCAAAGGAAAGACATCCATTTAAGAATAAAACTAACTGAACTTGAATATTTAAAAGTGAATGAGATATGCATTTTTTCAAATAGCTTTTGATGTCTTTTCTATCCTTTATTCTGACAAGTCACTTAAATCCCAAAGGTAACTTTCAGCTCGACTTTTCTCTTTAATTGGGTCTTTTTTTTTTCATAAAATGGGCTTATATAATTTTCAAGAAGCTTGTGATTGAACACTACATTTATTATCTTCATCAATACCTCTGTTTAAATTCAAATAAATAAGAATATCTTTAATAAAACATATCAGTAACATGATAGTGATATATTTCTACATCATGAATAAACCTGTATATGACTTTAAAGCTCCCTGAATCACAATTGGTTTTTTAAGTTTAATAATTCCAAATACACATGTTGACTGGTGATGGGATGCCAAAAACTATCCTCATTGGCATGGCATATGAAATTTAACACTCTGAAGTTAACAAATCCTATTTTTCTTAAATACAGCCTACATAAATACTCATTCCTTAACACATACACACACATACCTCTATCTTCATGTTTAACTTCTCAAGTGTATTCTGCTCTGCGGACCCTGGAGACCTCCGCATTTCTAATTTCACTATGAATTCTATTTGTTCCTTGCTATCACCCATATCTTGACATACTGACCATGGACTGACCTTATTTTTAACTCTGCATCTCACTTTCTTCATTCTATATTATCTCATTGTAGCTTAGACTTTTCCTGATCAGTAATGTTGCTCATAAAGAAGCAAGAAAAAAGGTGGGGAGAGGAAAGGCACCATTTGAGATTCAATTTCTCTGACTCTGTTTTCCACATATCCGTCCTTTCTCCTGTTCTACACCACCCCACCTCCCCCCCAGCCAAGAAAACACACCATTCATACCGAGAACCCTAATTATCACATTACTGAAACAAAAGTAGTCTTTAAGGATCCTTCCCACATTCACTCTCTGGGTGACTTCCTTGCTCCTACAAGGCTCCCTTCTCAGAGATGGGAACTTAGTACCAAAGATATATATAAAAGCTACCACTGTTTATGTTTATATAGCAATTATTATTTCCTATAATCTTCACAACAGCCATTTGAAATCATCAAGGCAGGTGCTACTACTTTATTGTAAAGGTAAAGAAACCGGCTTTGAGATGTGACCTGTCTGGCCAAGTATCACAGAATTAGTGAGCAGCAGTGGTCCTGATGACAATCAGGGCTTTTGAAAACTGACCCACCTCCTCCCTTGCATCACTTTTAAGGACAGAAGGTAATATTGCTAATCACATCTACCATTCCTGAGGGCCTCTATGAGCAAAGTACTGTACTGGGCATTCTACGAGCACATTCTCCTAGCAGCTTGCAGAGACAGACAAAGCATACTTCATAATTCAGGACTGCATGAGCCTCGTTTAGGAAATGTGTAAAGAGAAGCCTCAAAGCCACATCAACAAGTACATGGTGAATTTGGAGACAGAACCAGGTCTTCTTATTCCTCACCTATCTCCCTGCCAAAGGACTCACTACATTTGAGGTTATAAGCATGGTAGTATCACAAGGAAATGTATGACTCTGCATTAAAATATACTGGAGGAAATGTAAAAGCATACACATGTGCATGCACACAAACATATACAGCACAGACATGCATACATACATGCATACATATATACATCTCTAGGGACTAGAGAACAAAAATAATTATATTTTTATAATTTTTAGAAACTAAAAAGAAAATCATTTCTACAACAAAATTAATGTTCTGAAGGGAACAGTATCTTATTTTATTTCACATAATTCATTTCAATTTTCTAGGAGGCCTACACTTCAAGACACATGCCCTGTCGGATGGCTCCTCTTCCACTAGAAGAGGGATCATAAACAGCTCAACTTCTAACCCTTAAGAAATACAGAGAAAAGAGGAGAGGTATCTGTGTAACATCTAAAACCATGCCACCTTTTACGAGCATCCTTTTAAATCTGGGTTACTAGTAGCTTCCTTAGCACAGCTTCTATGCATATTCTAGGGGTCCAGTTTCTTTTAAGGAGCAGATACTGAAAAAGTTATCTTAAAGGGGATCAGAGGCTTATCTCACAACAGTTGAATGCTGCTGATGACACACAAAAACTGAGAAGGACATTAAGTCTAATCAATCTCAGAAAAGAACAGAGTAATAAATTCTTTGGACAGTTTTGATCTATAAAAAGTGTGCTGGGATAGCTGTTTATTTTAGTTTGAGACTATTAAAATTGCATCTGAGTGTAATAAAACATAAGTCACGGAGACTGTTGTCTTTCTTAGCACCCATTTTCATGAATCAGAAAATGGTTTCATAAAACCATGAAACCCGATGCCCTGCCTCATGATTATCACCAACCCAGGCGGCTCTGCTGTACTAGATAACAAGGAATACCATTCAACTGAAAACAGTCTTTCCATTTCACACCATTCTGGAATTCTTGCTGTTTCTTATAACACATAAAGTGTCACGAACTTGGAGCCAGAAGCAATTTTAAATATATTCTTTAAAACAAACAGGCTCTTTTTGGGCTTTGGTAGGTGCATGGCCACAATGGCCACTTTTGTTACTATTGTTTATTAATTCACAGCGGCACAGGTACTATGTTAAAGGAACAAGCTCCACGGTCACTCCCCCATATTTGGGGATGACTCAAGCCAACACACGGCAAAAATACACAATATCTGGTGCTGCTTCTCCACTCTGTGCTTTTGATTAAATCTATCAGAATAACTGAAGGCAAAAGGAGAAGGGGGCAGCAGAGGATGAGATGGTTAGACAGCATCACTGATACAATGGACATGAATTTGAGCAAATTCCGGGAGATAGTGGAGGACAGAAGAGGGTGTAGTCCATGGGGTCGCAAAGAGTTGGACACAACTTAGTGACTGAACAACAAATCAGAATAATGAAATTGCCTGGAAGCAGACTAAATAACTCTTGGAAATAAAGTCACAGTTACTGAATAATTTTCATCTTAAATTGGCTTTGGAATACACGCTCTTTCATAGAACAATGGGTGAATATTTACACGCTCTTTCATAGAACAATGGGTGAATATTTATATTCAGTACATTAGTCTAAATTCTGGACTATATCTAATAACTTAGTTAGCCTAGCAGTTCCTCATCTTCTGCTCACTAATTAATGACCGCATCTTTCTAACTGAATGTTCACTTGACAGTGAAAGAAAATTAAATCTGCAAGAGAAGTTTAACTATATAGTCTCACAAAACTTGTTTCTAAACTTCAACTTATCTTAAATAAGTTGCACTTAAATATTTTATGCTAAAACTAAAATCTGAAATTAGTCTCAATTTCCAGAATTATCAAATGCATAGTAATAAGTCAAAGTTTAAAATATTTTGCTTCCTTTTATTCAGTCCATGTCAAATTTTATTCACTGTCTCTGTCTGATTTTAGTCAAAAATTTAAATATTTATGTCCTACTCGCATAATCCTTGGGGCTTAAATTTATAAAGCAAAATTAAACTGGACATAGGCTCTGCTCCTGGTATTTGTATATATAAACTCATTTAATCCTCACCCACACTGTAAGATAGATAACGTTATTGCCAAATTCCCTGGTGTAGTACCAGGTTGACCTAGTACTTGAACCAAGGAAAGTCTCTACGATGCTATTTTGCCTCTCAGACCCTCAGGCTGGGATGGGGTGTCATTCTTTTTTGTTTATTTGTAACACTTTCGTTTAGTCATTTGCTCATTCCTTCACTCCATAAACGTGTACTGAGTGCCCAAATAAGTGCAAGGCTCTGGAGGAACAATGATAAGTGATACAGAATTTATGCCTCTCGGTCTGTCTTAAGTCTAGCAAAGGGACTTTTGATGGAATAACTAAAATCTACTGAGAAGACTGCTAAAATGACAGGTAAAGAAATTATATAGAAGCAAACTTGGAGAGAACCATTTAAACATTTTGAACCTCAGTATTTTCCTCTGAAAAAATGGGCATAAACAAGTATCACTTTCTGAAAAGAAATCATTCTAAAAACCTGATTAAATACAGGGCTTCCCAGTGGCTCAGTGATCAAGAATCTGCCTGCAATGCAGGAGATGCAAGAGATGCAGGTTCGATCCCTGGGTCAGAAAGATCCCCTGGAGGAAGAAATGGCAACCACCCCCGGTATTCTTGCCTGGAAAATCCTGTGGAGAGAGCAGCCTGATGGACTATAGTCCATAGGGTCACAAAGGGTTGGACATGACTGAAGAGACTGAGCATGCAATCAGAGCAACAGGTTCCTTCCCTGACTCTGGTAGTTTGCTGACTGAAATCTCCTGCCTAGACTTCAGATTAAATACATATCAACTTGATACTAACTTACTCAGAACACACATGCCCTGCTTCACTCTATAAAGGAAGAATTTTGGGGCATTTACTTTCCACATGGTAAAAAAAAAACATAAAACTTACAGTGAAGGAATTGAGCATATAAAACTCCAATTTAAGAGATTTGCTTTATAACTTTAAAGAATGAAGGGACCATGAGTAGAGAATTAAGCTATGGCAATCTCTTTCTGTATGATCCTTAAACTCAAGTATATCTTTTAATAGCAAAGCACTGACTTCTCAGTAATACAATCATAAAAAACTGAAAATTTTAATCCATTTTTCATTAAAGCCTCCTATAGGACGAACAGGCAAGAGAGACCATGAATAAAAGGAATTTGCAGTCCCTATCAGCTGCCTGTCTCTCGAGTATGCTTTTATAAACAATTTTGTCTATTACCACATCTCTCTGCTTGAATGACTCTATATCTAAGTAGCAACCAAATTACCTTCTCCATTCAATTTGAGGGGATCGAGTTTTAATTTTAAAAGGTTCCTAGTGTTCACCTAAGACAGGAAAAAATTACGTTTGTGCTGATTTCTAATCTTCTCTAATACTTCACCCATCCAGGAGTCCTGTCCGGGCACTCTCAACACTGACAGGACAATGACTGGTGGGCTGTGAAGGCTTCATGAGTCCCCAGATTTCAGGGTTAAGTGCTGGTGTGCACTTTTACAAGTCTTATCAGATTCTCAAACAGATCACAAGCCAAAAAGATGAGGCTCTACTGAAAGACTCTTCTTCGGGAATTAATACACATGAGATTTAACAAGGGGCTCAATAAACAACTGTGGAATTACTGTCTTACACTTGAATTAACCCATGGGCATCTACTTCCTACTCATCTATCTGTCCCATCTTGCCCACCACCAAGAACAGGAACATGAAAGACAAAGCAAAACAGATCAACTCGGTCAACTTCTGTGCACTGTCTTCTCAAAGTGCTCCAAAAGGCTACATTTTCTAGCCTCTCTTGCAATTAAGTTGTGCCATGTAACCAACTCTAGCCCAGGGACCCTGAGCATAAACAGTGGTATAACTTCTGAAAAGGGATGACCAGAAAGCAATGCTCTTTCCCAGACTCTCTCTGTCAAAACTTTAGGTACCTCAGAAGTCACATGTGGGAGGAAAACGGAGCATAATTCCTGAGCTGCTGGACACAGGACTGCACCACTGGACTTTACAGGGCAAAAAAACAGCTCTTGGTTGAGATAAGCTGCTGAAATTGGGATGGTCTGTTATTATTGTAGCTGCTGCTGCTGTGGATAATCACAGATTATCTATGCATCCTCAGATTAAAGATAAAAAGTTTATCAGTCAAAGTTTAAATCTCTCTATGTGTTATTTTTAAATGGGGCAGAGTTTTCTGCAGGTGCTATTTCTATATTTCTGTAAACTACTCACTACAAACCAAACTTACACTAGTTTATTTTATAACACACTGCAAAATCCCAAAAGCTTATACCCACACACCCCTTGCCCCGAAACAAATAAAGATAAAACATAGCTTAAGGTCCAAAACAAAACAGCTATTTGTACATGCATTCAGGCAACACAAAATGAGCGTTTTCACAGTGGTGCTGGCCACTGTAGATCCAAAGCTAAGGGTCACAGTCCCTGCTGCCTCCCAGAGGATGCAGATCAGTAAACATTACAAGAGCAACAACAGTATAGGATGCTATGGGATCATCACTCAAGCCTGGGGGAATGGAAAGACCTAGGGAGGCTCCCCAGAGGAACTGTCACCAGAGTCGAGTCTAGAAGAACAAGTCATTAATTAAGAAAACAAGGGTGAGGAGGTTTTTATGAGAAAACAGAATGATGAGAAAGCACAAATGTGAGATAACTGGAGGTACGATAGAAAGAAAAAAAAAATACTCCAGGGAGGCTGGAGAGGAGCGTCTAGACGGAAGGGCAATTTGACACGGCCTGAGAGACACAGGCCAGGGCAAAACTGCTTCAATTTAAAATACCAATGTATTTAGTTGCATTGAGGAGCTTCAGCTACATGCAACAAATTCCAGTAAATTCTCTTTTCATTTTTATTCTGTTACAAGTATTTTCTAATTCTCTTTGCTACGGCTTCTTAGATACACCCATCATTTAATAGTGGACATTTAATTTCCAAATACAGGGTTTTGTTTTTTTTTTTAGGTATCTTTGATATTAATTTCTCATTTAAATGCTTTCCTCTCTGCAGTCACTCTCTGTTTTTTCAGTCTAACTTTATTGAAATTTTCAATGGCTAAGTTCAAGATTTCTCTTGGTAAATGTCACAATGCACTTGAAAATATGTGGATTATTTTCAAATTTCTTTTGATATTGATTTCTGACACAATTCCACAATAATAAGAACAGACTCTGTATGATTCCAATACCTTAAGACCATGAAATTTTTGCACCTTGTTTTATGTCCCCGGATACATTCCATTGTCTCTTAGTTTACAGTCTCTAGGAACTTGAATAGAATTTGTATCCTACTATTGTGTGAAAATCATATAAATCTTAATTGTGAACTGAATTGATTGAATTGATTCATGATGCTTTTCAGGTCTACAATCACCCTCTACTTTTCTGTATATTCATTCTAGTTAAGTTTTGAGAGTTTGATATTGAAACTCCAGCTAAAAATCTTAATTAAGCTACTTGAAAAGATAACTGTAATATATAGTGGAACTATATGTAAACTTGTTCTGGATTTTCCAAGTTTCCTGGATGTCCCTGTAGCTCAGACAGTAAAGAATCTGATAGCAATGCAGGAGACCTGGGTTCGATACCCGGGTTGGAAAGATCCCCTGGAGGTGGAAATGGCAATCAACTCCAGTATTCTCGCCTGGAGAATCCCATGGACAGAGGAACCTGGCAGGCTACAGTCCATAGGGTTGCAAAGAGTTGGACATAACTGAGTGACTAACACTACTACTACTATATGCTCATAATTTAAAAAAGAAAAAAGAAAAGAGAAAAAACAAAATACAAATGTAATTAAGGGACCTTCTCAAGTTTTTCTGGGCCCTTTCAGGAGAAAATAAGATGTTTGTGCAACTGCACAATAGTCATACTCAATCAGTGTGTTTATACAATTTGGGGTAATGTTAATAAAAACACGACAAAATGAGTATATGGAAGTTGCCACTGGGGATGGTTTATTCATTTATATATATTGATTCACTCCTCAATTTTTCCTTCTCTACTTATTCTGAACAGAAATAAAACCTAGTATTTTCAGGAGGAATAAAATCAAGTGGCTTACAGTATAAACTTTACAGCTTTATATAATTTAGAAATTTAAATGGATATGGTATTTTATTTTCAGTAGCTAGTGTAAAATCATGAAAATAGTACTAAGTTCATCATCTGTGTCTATAAAGCACTACTTAAAAAAAAATCATTGTTAATTTATGTAAAAAACAGTAGCCATAAAACAAATAGTAATATACTTAGTATAAACAAATAGAAACATATTTACTGTATGTTATCTAAATGGGAAAAGACAACTTTTCCTTTTTAACTTTTGCATCAAATTATTTTTTCCAAGAAACAATCAGGAAACATAATTCAACTATTCAAATCAAGGGATTTGTGACTACAGTGTGGGTCAGACCAAAGTGAAGGACACAATCTAATCTTTAGTTGATATAAACAAGTGGTATAAACCATAGCATTTAGCAACCATTAACTTTGCATATTTTTGTTTTTTCATAATTATCTTCTTTAGTTATTTCCACTTTATACAATGAATTATGTTTAAAATTTTTATCTGGCTTTGGAGATATCCATTTCTGAGATCTTAGTTATGTTTTGCTATGCTGTAACTTTCTTCACCAGAAGACAGAAAAAAGTACCATATTAATAATCTGTCCCATTCATTGGAAATGAGGATTTGTTTTAGAAACAGCTTTTGAGGTTCACCTAGGTCGCTAATTAGCCTTCACCCTTGTATTATGATGGACAAACTAGGCTGAAAAACATTCCCTGGTAGCACTGGCTTTTGGGATTACGGAAGTACACTATGTACTACATGAAAAGGGAGTTATTAAGCAATGCATATGTGGTTATTAAACAATATATTCATGTCCATGTCCCCACAAAATTTACAGTCATGGTGAGACTATAAGGCAAGCAGAGTTAAACTAAAGGACTTAAAAAGCAATACATAATTGTGAGTGTGAACAAGGCTGTGAGTCATTCCGGCAAATAAACAAGATAGAACTGAAGGTACAGAGGTGATAGGAGGTCTCCTTCGCTAAATACCTCCTCCTTCAACACAACCCTCAGAGCCTGGAATTGTTTGGTTCAAGATTCTTTCTAAGATGAACCTTCCTATCCACTTCTTTATTCTTTTTCAACTTCTTTGATCTCTTGCACCCTCCATTATCCTTATTTTAATGAGCATTCTTTTCTTTTCCATGGACTCCTGTATCTTCCTTTAGTGGGAAAAACATGCTTCTATTGGAAGCTCCACTATTCTACAAGAATCTTCTCTGCTCTGAACTCTCCAGCTAACACCCACTTCTCTTTGTTTTATTGCTGATTGTCTTGATACAGTTGTCTAAACTTGTTCTCATACATATCTTCCAACTTACTAGTGACTCATCTTCTTGGAATCTGGTCTGCAATGAGGATTCTACCTTCTCCCCTCCCAACTCTACTCAAACTGCCTTCTCAATAGTTACTGGTGCCCTTCTAACTGCCAGAATCAGTGTCCTTTTCTCATTTCTTGTCCTCTGTATCATCTGGGGGAGAAGGCAATGGCACCCTACTCCAGTACTCTTGCCTGGAAAATCCCATGGACAGAAGAGCCTGGTAGACTGCAGTCCATGGGGTCGCGAAGAGTCGGACACGACTGAGCGACTTCACTTTCACTTTTCACTTTCATGCATTGGAGAAGGAAATGGCAACCCACTCCAGTGTTCTTGCCTGGGAGCGACTTCACTTTCACTTTTCACTTTCATGCATTGGAGAAGGAAATGGCAACCCACTCCAGTGTTCTTGCCTGGAGAATCCCAGGGACAGCGGAGCCTGGTGGGCTTCCGTCTATGGGGTCGCACAGAGTCGGACACGACCGAAGCGACGCAGCAGCAGCAGTATCATCTGGCACCATTAACTACTTCCTTCTTTAGTCTTTTGTGTTTCTTGATAATGTATCATTCTCCTTTCCCCAACATTTATTAATTTGCTTATTCTCTGTCACTTTCTTTGATTTTTCTCCCATCTGACTGCTGATTATAGAGAGATGCACTAAAATTTTCTTTCTATCCTTTCTGCCTATCATACATCCTCTGAGTATGACACAGCACTCTTCTGTGACACAGCACAATCAATTCTATGTGAATGACTTTCAGGTGCTTTTTTGTAAATTCAAACCATCCCCAACCAAATCAGTTATCTGTGTATTCTCCCTGAAAAGAAAGGGAACACACCAATTATTTCTTAACTTGGCTAATGACAATGCCTCAACCCTAATCATTCAAACTATAAACAACAAGGTCATTTTCAGCTAACTTCCCTGGATACACTTTGAGAAATAAGTGCTAAACAGTAGCATAATGCAAAACATTCACAGTGCCTCTTTTTAAGTAAATATTTTTTAAAAGCATCACGTCCATTTTCCTGAAATATCTTTGAGTGGGCTATGTGATTTTTATTGTTCAAGATGGACTACTATGAAAAATAGGAACTAAATAATTTCCTATTATTAGGATGACTAAGAGATTAGTCAGAAATGATATTCAGCTTTTCTAGTTCAGTGATTTCCTCTAGGTGTTGTAGAGATAGTAAAAACTTTCTCCAGTAAAGCTCAGATAAAATCAAAAGCTAGTGTTTTGAAAAGCTGTTCATTCAGAAGGCCAAGTTTCTGTTCTTTTTCCTTTTTATTTTTCAACATGCCATGGATATAATGTTACATTCAACTATCCATTTACAAAATAATAAGAATTAAGTTTCCAGCTGTTTTATTCACTGAATAAAGTCACTGATGTTAGCATTTTTCTTAAATGTTGTTTATGTACTTTTTCAAATGATGAAACAAGACACAGTAGGTAACATAAGTCAAAGACTAGCTCTATAAATTGGTACTAAGATAAATAAATGCAACAGCTAGAAATAATTACGTAGTAACCCCTGAAGAACTGTTATTCCAGTATTTCCAAATGTCTACAGAGTGTGTTTACATAAGTACTCTATTTAGCACAAGGGATACATTCCTGGAGAATGAGCCCCAGGAGAGGCACCATAGCCAGTGCTTACGCTGATGTGAGCTTGCTCCTCTATCAGCAGAGGCTCTTCCTTTCTTTTCAAATTCCCACCTCAGTGTATTTCTGCAACTACTCTTTTTGTTCTCATGTTGTAGGAAAATTTATTAGATTTATTATGCTCTCCATAATGTCCCAAGACTTGCAAAGAGCCTTAACTTCATACTGACATTTAACTTGTTTCCCCTACCTTGGTTTCCAAGAGTTAAAACTCTGCCACGACAGTATCAAGTCCACTGCTTTTTTTGGTTTGTTTAATACTCTATACTTTCGGATGTTACTGTGGCTGGCTAAATGTTTAAAAATACATAGTGCATGGTGTCCCTTTGAAACAATTATTGTCAAAATCGAATAAAAATAGGGACAGAGAATGCATTAACTTCTTCTAAACCACTGTAATTTTCTTAATCCATTTCTATTTACCTTATTTAGGATGTAATTAAATGGACAAATATTTATTTTTAGAATAGGACGAACTGCCTTTTTGCTTATTTGTGTTTTCTCCTCTACTGATTCCCAAAAGCTGTATAAATTCAGGTAGGATAATTCAACTTATATAAGCAATATCTTATAACCTAAAACATTCTCATCATACTGTAACAACTGGTTGTTGCCACAGAGAAAATGAGGAATTTCACCTTTTTCTTTCAATGAATTCTTTATGATACCTTAAAATAAGTATTGTTTTCTAAAAATAATAAACAGGAAGAAGAGAGTGTTACCACTAAGTTTATCCATTCATTCATCCACTCACTCATTTTCACTAACACATTTATTTATTCAATAAATACACATTAGCTTATTCAGCTGTTTGAGGAAATAATACATATTGTTGATATAGCCAATTTTATATTATCTACGTTTGTTTAAAAATCATTTTCTCCTTAAAGGCAGATGCTTATTTTCTAAACCTTAACTTTCTTACCATCATATTCACCTTCACTTTTGTAAAATTATTTTGGGCAATGGAAAAATCTCAAAACTGTAAAAGAAATTTAAAATATGATCTTGACTTTTTCACATTACTTAACTTTAAGGAAAGGAAGAGTTTGAACTCATCTTTTCGCCCATCTCACAATTCTTCAAAATAGATTAAAATTTGTAGTACCAATTATAAAAAAATTATTATGTTTTCAATATTCGTCTTCGTGAGAGCAATATACAAGTGTACCATTAGTGGTCAGGATTTAGGCAAAGATTTACTAATCACAGTAAATACTTTTGAACCTGCAATTATTTCACTTCTCAAATAAATGAAGTATTTCCCAAATAAGATGAAAGTCGAGTTTACAAGAGATGCTGGGCTATGCATTACCCCTTTCAGATTTCATGTGGTCCAGGGAGGCAATATGGTGGGTATGCTTCCAAGGACACATGATACACACAAGGTAAAATGGTGATTAAATGAAAACTTGCCACAAGAAACTAAATAACCAAGTCAGAGTCCAGTGCTTTGTCCCCAGTCTTAAATGATTTGTAGTCTTGTTTGTTGTAAAGCTCCTGAATTCCACTGAAAAATGCAAAAAACAAAACAAACTTACTTACGCTTACCAAAAGGGAAGGGAGAGGGAATCATACTGAAGGGGGAGTATAGGATTAACAGATGCACACTACCATATATAAAACAGAAAAACAAGGGTTAATTGTATAGCACAGGGAACTTACAGTACATGTATCTTATAGTAAATATATATTACAGTAAACTGTAGGGAAAAAATTTTAAAAAGAACATAGACAAATACATATATAGATACTACCAATGGAAAAGACCCTGATGCTGGGAGAGACTGGGGGCAGGAGGAGAAGGGGGCAAAAGAGGATGAGATGGTTGGATAGCATCACCAACTCAATGGACATGAGTTTGAGCAAACTCCGGGAGGCAGTGGAGGACAGGGAAGCCTGGCATGCTGCAGGCCATAGCGTCGCAAAGCGTTGGACACAATTTAGCAACTGAACAACAACATACCTGTAACCAAATCACTTTGCTATAAACCTGAAACTAAAACAATACTATAAATCAACTATACTTCAGTAAAAAGAAAAAAGATGCCGAAAACTTAACAAACATGAAGCAAAAACTGACCTGGTTTCATAAGAACTGGTATATTTGAGTTACAGGGAGAAAATGGTCTACTGAAAGACCTAAACATGAAATCTAATTTTAAAATATCTTTGGAATAGAAATTCATAACAAAAGTAATTAAAGGATGATTTTAACTTAATCTGTGGTTTTGTTACTAAAGTATTAACTGAATTAGCATTTTTTAAATAACTTTACTTTTCAATACGTCATTTTTCAACCCCTGTAAAGACATTTCAAAATAACTTAGGTTCTAAATTGAAACTAAAATTAAACTTTTCTCTGAGTTGAGATGTCCTTTTTAAAGAGGTCTATTTCCGTGTAGCGATCTTAATAAGGCACAGTTAGGTATCCTTTGTTATATGACAGTTCATTACAGGTTTGCAAATAAGTCAACACAGTTTCAAAACTCTAAATACATAAAGAAAGTACAAGTTCAAGCCCTCAACCCTGATCTCTGAAAATGTAATATAGACTACATATTTTCTAAATTAAAGTGATTTTGTTTAGGGATTTAGTGTGGGGCACAGGACAGGGTTTCCCGACAACCCTTGTAGAAGTTGGGTCATAAGTTTCTTACCCAGGGTCAGGAATCACGAAAACAGCTTCTAAAGCCTTTGTTATTTTAATGCTTTTAATTGAAGGTGCTCTGTATTTTCCTCTTGGGCAACCTTCACTTACTGTTGTAGAGGACAATGGTGGCTTTAATTAGCCTAGGCAAACTTGGAAAACAAAACTCGGGACTCTATTTTCCTAACCACAGTACAGTAAAGCAAAGTCTAGGAGAAACACTGAAATGGGAACTATCCCAGGCAAGTGTGGTTATCCCACAGAACAGCATCATTCTGAGAGTCATCAGGTTTATTCCATCAAATAGCCTCTTGCATTTATCCCTGGTAAAATCAACTCTTCTCAGGAAAATGACGGGACAATAAGGAGAAAATCAAGAAGAAAAGAAGGATAATAACCAAATTTTTCTTTAAAATAATGTCTAACCTATTATGTGAAAGGTATGAATTTTTTTTTAAAATAAGGAAACAATGGTTTAAACAGATATTGGTAAAAATTTCTTACTATAAGACACTGAAATGCAGAATTGATGTGGATACCTTTGTGAATGGTTCTCTAAATCTTCCAAAAGGGCGGCATTGCTAAGCCCCGTCTCTCAATGATATAACTTCAGATATTTCTGTTTTAAGTGCAGTTCCCTCCCATCAGTCATTCATAAGCTTTTGTAAGTTTGGGACTCCATACTACCACATGAATTTGGCCTCTGGCAGTTGACCTCTTGGAGAAGGAAATGGCAACTCACTCCAGGATTCTCGCCTGGAGAATTCCACGGACAGAGAAGCCTGGCGGGCTACAGTCCATGAGGTCACAAAGAGTCGGATACGGCTGAGCAACTAACACACAGTTGACCTCTTGGCTAAGAAACACTCTCACAACTTTCAGTTTTACCTCTTTTCTCAGACTATCAGTTCCCATCACCCCTACCTCGTAAAATAGGAGGCTAAGTAACCAGTTCTGTCAGAAACAAATCACAAAACAAAAAAATAGCAAGATAACTACAGCTTACTGAATATCCAGTGCATGCCATGCACTGCTCTAAGTGATTTATTTATTGATTTATTTAATCCTCAAAACAATCTTATAGTTTCACGATTATCTCTATTTTAAAGATGAGATAACTGAAACTCAGAGAGGTCCAATAACTTACACAAGGAAACACACACAGTAAGTCAGTGGTGGAGGTGAGGTTTGAACCTGTGATATCTGGCTCCAGAGTCAATGCTCCTAACTGCCAAGCTGTACCAGTGTATTTGCAATTCTATGTAGAAATGGGGAAAGAGTTTCTGCAAATTACATCTAATAAATGATACACATACACATATGTTCATACATAGTGGTTTAACTATACAGCTGTCCATCTAAATAAAAAGTGTTTTTTTAAAAAGTATCTTTTTGACTTATTTCATGCAGCACATTTTTTAAAATATTTATTTATTTGGCTGTGCCAGGTCTTAGTTGCAGCATGTGGAATCTAGTTACTCAACCAGGAATGGAACCCAAGCCCCCTGCATTGGAAGTGTGCAGTCCTAGCCAATGGACAACCGGGGAAGTCCCTCTTTTTTTTTTAATTATAAATATCTTTTAAAAAATTCATATATCAAAAGCCAACTGCCAGACAGGAAATCAAGAGTGACAACTGGTGACGATTATCGAGCACCGCTCACTTTACTTACATTTTCTCCCTTAACACTGACACTATTATTTCCAATTTTAAAATTCTCCTCGGGACGGATCCCACTAATTTTATTTCTACCACTCTCTCTTATGTTATTAAAAGGATAAAACAGAACAGATGAAATTGCCAAGAACATATGCAGGGCAAAGGTTGGGAGGTGAAACTGACACTCGGGTATCTAAGTTATTTCGCGTGTAAAAGATTTTATGATGAGTTTAACTTTTGTTAGTTACTACATACAGTTTCAGTAATATCTCAAACTTACTCCCTAATTAAAACTCACTTTGATGAATTGGCCAAATAAACTAAAAGCAGCCATCAGGAAATGAGAAACAGGAAAAAAAAGCACTGCCAGGGTATTTCCTCAAACAAATAGTATGCTACTATTTGTAATAGACCCACGTATAATTCAGGGACGCACAGTCATAAAAGCAAATGATTGAAGAGAATGACAGAGATAACATCTTGTAATTTCTGTTTTGGTATAAATCCTTTATGGTGTAAGGAAAAGTGTTTGTGTGCATCTGCGTGTGTACCTGTGTGTGCGTGTGGGGGTGTGTATGCACTGCCCCCTCTATGTATACATCTCTACGTAGACAGAGAGAAAGTGGGAAGAGAAGGTGAGTTTATAGGCACATTTGAAAATAAAAGCAGGGATGGACCCTACTTTCCACAAAATAATGTACTTGTGCTGGTGATGATTTTTCCACTTTCAGACCCAAAGCAAAATTTTTTAAATGTGTAATAATTTCGCCCTTGCTTTAAGAGTTTGTTGTTGAGATACCCTGGAAAGTTCCAGCTATCTTAATATTATAGAAGCACTACTGAAACATATGGTCTTTTTCAAATTAAAGAGACACAAATGTTCCAGGAAACATTTGGCCTGATTTTAACTCTCAGCTGAAGTTTTCTCAACAGCATCCTCCAGGTGGTAGCACACAATATCCGGGGTGTGAATGTTAAGTTAATGTGCCTGATCTACACATACCAAATAATGGGCTTATCTGTTTGGTTTACCTAAAAACACCTTCATGGCAATTTAAGTATCAACGTAAATTGTTATGCTAAAGAAGAGTTACTTTTCTTTTGAATGTGTTTCATGTTTTTAACTGGGCTTTCTTTCCTAGTGGCTCAGACAGTAAAGAATCTGCCTGCAGTGCAGGAGACCTGGGTTTGATCCCTGGGTTGGGAAGATCCCCTGGAGAAGTCAACAGCTACCCGCTCCAGTATTCTGGCCTGGAGAATTCCATGGACAGAGGAGCCTGGCAGGCCACAGTCCATGTGGACACAAAGAGTCGGACACGACGTAGTGACTTTTGCTTCACTTCACTATATTTTTAATACAAACTTTGATTGAAAGATGCTTTTATCTTATTATTTTGGAGAACAGACATCAAAAAAGGAGTAAATTTTATACTAAATAAAATTTTACTGACCATCCCTCACAAATATTTCAATTTTTATAATTATACTCCGACTTTTCACATCACCCGCTTAAGCTCATTTTACTCATATACCACAAATTACAATTTTACATATCTAAAACTGTACTTTGATAAATTCTTTATATAAGGGCATATACATTAACGACACATTTACAGATGTATTTTTCTTCAAATCTGGCATGAAAATTGGATTTTTAATGCCAGAAATATCATCTTAAACTGCCTGAAAAATGAATGTAAATTGATTCCAATAGCTTTTAATTTTTTAAATATGTCCTCAGCTTGAAAAGTTTTATAAACAGTTGGGAATGTTTTATTCCTGCATTCATTAATCAGGCTACAATGACAGTCTCAATTCTGCTAGGTCCCTAAACCTGTCATTACAAAGATTACATACATTCAGCTCCCTGGTCCACCCCTAGGATCTGCCTTTAACCCTTCTCTCTGTCCCTGAGTGAGGGAGGCTTCCCTGGTGGCTCAATGGTAAAGAATTCACCTGCAATGCAGAAGTGGAGATGTGAGTTCAATCCTTGGGTCAGGAAGATCCCCTAGAGGAGGAAATGGCAACCCACTCTAGTATTCTTGCCTGGGAAATCCCAAGGACAGAGGAGCCTGGCAGGTTGCAGTCCATGTGTCGCAAGAGAGTCATACATGACTCAGCAACTAAATAACAACAACTGTCCCTGAAGGAGCCCCAGGGCAGGCTAGGCTTCTGCAACTACAGTCTTCCGTTCCAGTCCCTTTGATGGCTGTGATATCCTTAAATGAGTTCTTCTGTCCCATTTCTAGAACATCTATTCTTTCCTTTAATTATCAAACACGCACGGAGTGTCTGCTATTTCCCAGAGCCTATACAAGGCATTGTAAAGAAATATAATAAACCTCTCTGACCTCAAGAAGCTGAGAATCTAGTAGAGGAGGTCAGACATGTGAGCAGAGGTCCCTGTTCTGACGAGTGTTCAAGGCTAACCTCTGACGCTCAGTCCAAGTTAACACTCTCTCTCCAGGACTTAACCCCACCTGCTGGTTGGTGTTCTGTTTCAAAAGGGAAAGAACACTATTACTACCTACCATCTGCTTAATCAGACTGTGCCCAGATATTCCCACCAACTGGTGATCACGATGCCAGTCACTATTGCCCAATTGAGAGCAGTTCATCCACCTTCCTGATGTCAAAACCGCTCCGTATTTGGGTCAGTTCTGATTTTGATGACTTTCCCCCATCTTTCTCTATGGGCCTGCTACTGACAGTGAAAACATATTGATTCTTGAAGCATGACAGATCATATAATTACCAAGATCCAACTCATCTCGGATTTTCATAACCATGCATCTCATTCTGTGAACATACCACATTTTAAAAGAAATATGTACATATCAATTAATTATTAATGAAAGTCATTTATTAAAGGAGTCCTTTAATTTACATAATTTTCTGTCATTGTACCCAATATAATAGGTACTATTATTAGCTTCATATTTAGATAAAGAGCTGTAGAGGGGTTATGTAATTTTCCCAATACCAAATAATTTGCAAGCAATGGAGCTAGAATTCCAACTTTTGAAAGCCTTACCTCTAGTTTCTCCTGAGCCACTAAACTATGCTACTTTTCCCAACAGCATTCATGACATCATGATTCAGTCATCATAAAAGGTATGGTTAGGCATAAGAGGTAGCATCAGAGTTTGAAGAAAGCATGAGGTTTTGCTCTGCGGTTATTATCCTGTTGTTATTGTTGTTGCTTTGTGGAAAGTGTGTATGTGTGTACATGTTCTTGTTTAGTTTTTCAGTCTTACAAACTTGGGTCTGAATTCTGACTCAATCACTTTTTAGTTGTGTGACCTTGAGAAAATTACATAATAGCATCAACAATTCAATAGCTATTTTCTATATGCTAGCCACTGTGCTGAGTGCTTGGCATACACTCTCATTAAATTAAATTAAATTTTCATAAAAAGACAAGGAGATAATATTACTCCTATTTCAGAGCAAGTGGGACTGACTAAAAGAGGATAGTAAGTCACCTCTTCAAGGTCAAATAGCCAGTGATGACTGGCAGCCTAGACTGAGTTGGGAGGGGATTTAAAAAGGAGCACCTTAATGGCACTAGGTCATAAAAAGGGGCAGGACTGAATTTGGGAACTAGCACTCACTGCCAGAATTTACAATTAACAGGACCTCTGAGTATGGGCACTGGAGCCATATGTCCTGAGTTGGAATCCCTGGGTCCAGTTATGGTATCTTGAGCAGATTATTCAACTTCTCTTAGCCTGTTGTTTCCTCATTTGTAAAGGTAAAGTAGTACTACACACTTCCAGGTGTTTCTGCGAAGACTAAATTGAGATAATTACTGTAATGACTAGAAGTAGTAGGTAGTCAATAAATTACAATTAAAGACATATCTTAACCTTGAATAATTCAATAAGCTTTCATTTCCACACAACAAAAAGGATATTGAACAGTGTAAAACTCCCCTAAAGTATCAAAAATGTCAGTATCTGGGACCATCCCTAAATCTGTCCTTTCTTTTATTTGCTTGAACCAAGTTCAGCCCTGTTTTTCCCTTTCTTTTCTACACAGATATATCTAACAAGACTGGGAGCTTTGATTATATCATAAAAGGCTTATGTACATTTGACATTTCTCAGTGTCGATTATAAATGTTCTGCTCATAGCCCACAAGTCTGCACAACTCGCATCCTCTCCAAGAAAGCACAAGGAATAGATGGGAAATGAGAGGCCTGAGTCTTATTAGCTGAGTGACAGTGTAAATACCGAGGGGTCGTTATGATTGGGACTAAACAGACCTTAGTTTTTGAACTAGCCTAAGACTTTTAAGACTTTCAGTGAATAAGTACTTCATACTTTTTTCTAAAGTAAGCGTTATAAGTTTCTGTTCCAAAATACTCTAGCACTTAAGTATTTTTCAAATTGAACTTTCTTAAAGGAGAATTCAGAGTTTATATTCTTAGTTTTGCACACATTTTTCCTCTAGGTCTGTCTTGGATAGTGAGCATCTTGGACATCAAGCAAAAGGATTGGATTACAATTATACTTCCCCAAGAATCATAGTAAAAGAGCCTAAGCAAGTTCCTATTAAGTGATGATGTGTGTGTGTGTGTGTGTGTGTGTGTGTGTGTGTGTGTGTGTGTGTGTGTGTGTGTGTGTGTGTGTGTGTGTGTGTGTGTGTCCATGGGATTCTTCAGGCAAGAATACTGGAGTGGGTTGCCATGCCCTCTATCAGGGGGGTCTTCCTGATTCAGGGATCAAACCCGTTTCTCCTGCATCAGCAGGCATATTCTTTACCACTGAGGCACCTGGTAAGCCCCAAGTGCTGACAGCAGTGTGGTAAAATCAGGGAGAATTTGAATTTTGAAGTAATAATTTCAAGTCAGGCAATCAGAATGCATTTAATTAATAAATATATCAAATAATTTCACACAAATACAATTACTGTATTACAGCGAATGGATATTCTCCCCACCTTTATGATACCATAGATATCTTGAAAGTTGCAAATTGAATAATTTTTTAATTTTGGAAATGATGGAAGTCAATTAAAATTTCTGATTAGAAACAGAAAATATACTGCCTACAGTTGCATACAGGTCTAATCTTTTCAACTTTAAGAATTTAAATTTTTGGAAGATTGTCAAATTTACAGGATCATAAACTGAAATAAATGGGATGGCAGAAGTTCTATACTCTCATTAAACAAAAATATTTTAATGATCCTTCCAATGTGCTTTTCAAACTCTTAATATAATGAAAGCCACACTAAACAAGACAGAAATAAAAAAGAAATTCTAAAGGCCCCAGTCATGCTACACTGGAGAAGTGAAACCAGGTTTATGAGCCATGCTCAGAAACTCTAAATACTGAAGAAAAATCTCTTCTAGTCCTAGAATCCATTCATTGCTCTGCCGACATTGCTCTGGCCCTTCAAATGTATTGTAACTTTAAGAAACAGAATCACATACAAACAAATGCACTGGTTAGAATTCAGTGACTTGGATTCTGGTCTTGTCTCTGAGCTTAAAAAATTATGAATTATTGATCCTCTGTTTCCTTATCTCCAAAATAGTCATTCTATAATTTATTCAATTTATTACTATTATTTATTCCATTCAGTTAACCGCTAAGATCTTAATGACACCACTAATTTGTGATATCTTGTACCTTTTCTGTATGCCTTAAAAAAGCAACCACTAAATTCTAAATATTACTATATTGTGTCCTGCTTACATGCAGTTACTTTCTTCATAAAACATTAAATACAATGAACATCACTAAATGATTATGTTCCACTAAAAATGCTTTTAAAGTAATTTTAAAATTGTAAGAACATTTTACAAATGGCCATAAGTACAATCTATCATTCTGTCTTCACTTAATTAAATTTTAAAATTTTATACATATATATAATTTTATATGCATATTCTGTTTCATTTCTTGTCCCAGTAGAATATAAGAATTCTAGATAATAAAACAGAAAAAAAAACATTCTACAAGCCAACTTGAGAATAATGCAAACTCCTAACTTCTACGATGCCATACATTTTTTTAAAATTGTAAACTCATTATAAATGTTAAGAATCAAAGCATTAAAATTTCCCTTTTCTGTTTTAACATGTGAAATCAATTACTCAATTAGATGCACTAGAAAGACAGCAGAACATTCCATTTCCTTATACTTCAAATTCTAGAGGGAATAAAACTTGAATATTTTCAATTGTAAATAAAATATTTGGTTGAACATCTTTTAGTTTTAAAAATACACATGCTAAAATAAGCACCATCAAAGATAAGCCTTCTATTTCATTTTGTACAGCTATTGGTCAAAATTTCTTTTTCATTTTTAAAATCTGTTACATTTTTGGTTTTTGAGATGAAAGTGTTTCAGTGTGACAGTAAGCTAATAATAGCCTTGATTCCAACTACAGGGAATCAATTAAGAGATTAAGTCCTTACTGAGAAGAAAACAAAGGGAGGAAAAAAGAAGGCATGAATTGATAGTAAGGCCGCCAACGACCTCATATTAAAAGTGTCTTAATAACACTTTCCAGAATAATGTCCATGAATGGAGGCAAAATAAAGAATAAAGTCTATAAATAAGTAACAGTTGCCACAAAGCTATAATGCTGAAGAGATGATTTGTGCCATTCACTCCAACATGCTGCTGCGCTCTCTCCCATCCCTCACACACCCCCACAAGTATTCTTAATCCAGAATTTTACACGTAAATGGAACAAAATCTTCCCTCAAGAAACAGAGGCAGGAAAATAATCTCTTAAAAAAAAAAAAAAACAATGAAATTAAACTCTAAAAGAAAAGAGACTGCTACATTTAGAACAAGCAGCAGTAATTTTTGACAAAGGACAATAATGTATCCTGGCACTGCCATGAACGGAGCTGCTCTTCTCATTCCTTCTGAATTAACTATGCACTTTGGAATCTGAGTTGGAAGAATGTGAGGGAATAACCATTTCATGTTTCTGGTTTTCAACATGAATGGCGAGGTAAATAAAATACAGGCATTTGAAAAACAGATACTTTCTATTTTATTTTAACTGTTTGCACTCGCAACAAGATTCTCGAACAAGATACACAAAGCCAAAAGGTCTTTCACAAATTCCACTTCAAAGGATGGAAAAACTATTTTTAAAAAATCTATTCAGCGTCAAGTTTAATCTAAATAAAATCAACTAGAAACGTGACTATCACATCAAATTCCTAAAAGAAGTGTTTTGCTTTGGTTCCATATCAGATACAGAGCTGCCCAAGGATAGCCTACCTATGGCGTCTACATTAAGTTAATGGCTGTAGGTTGTTTTAGCATCTAGAGCAGCTTCCTGGAGAAATCAGAATCTTACCTTTACATATCTTCTGCAGAGGTTTCTTGGTGCTTTGAAAACTCCTGAGGTCTATGTCAAACGGCCATTCTCTTGCTCCCAGGGTCTTAGGGGCTTGGAGAGATCCCAACACCTGCTGCTACCACTGAGTGTCGAGGCTAGGAAAGCTTGAGGGTTTTGACAGCAGGATCACTGAGCCACAGCCAAAGCTTGGGAAGCCTTAACAACTGAAAGCAGGTGTAGAGGGCAACGTGGTACCCAGCACAGGGCGCTCAATTGTAGCAGCAGGGGGAGGAATATTCCCGCCCTCAACAGGGGTTCAGAGGCAGCCATCGGGGAACCCAAGGGCCTGTCAATGGACAGGGCCAAGGAAGTGGAGACATGACCACACAGCACGGGACCCTAAGGGAACAAGGGAACGGGAACAACTAGCACAGAGCTCAAGAAGCGTTTGAAAAGAATCACCAAAATTCACCAACAGAACATAAGAAGCAATGGCGAAGTGCAACAAAATACACGAAGATAGGCCATTCTAGCAACCCACATACAGCCAAAAACACAGCTGAGGGGGGAGATGGAGCTCTAGTTCTAGAAAGAAAAGTAAGGAAGACATATTATAGTATGTCTACTGGAGTTGAGGTTAAAAATCTAGTAAATGGTATAAAATTCCTAAATCACATTATTATAACATTTATATTAAGATAAGGGAATTTACAAATACAAAAAAGTCACAGGGTGCTGATCCACAAGACTACAGAGATTAAAAGGCAAAGTTATCCACTATGAGAGCAGAAAATGAGAAGACAGCAAGAAGGTTAAACCCAGCTGATTTTTTAAATGGAGAAACCATTAAAACTGCTTTTTAAATACAACATGTTTCATCAAACACATCACTTCCTATTATGATCAGATGAGAGAGACTGAAGGAATTCAATGAGATAAGAAGAATAAAAAGAAAAAGAAGTGAACAAAGAGTGTTCAGAGATGAGGCAGAGACGGAAAAAAGAGAAAAAAGAGGAGACAAAGAAAAATGAGCTTAACTCAGTAGTTTTTAATGCTTTGTCAGATAACTACTCACTGAGATTCTCCTAAATCTGGGCTTCACAATATTCTATTTTCCATGGAGACACCTATAGCTTGTTAATCACTATTCACAGCTCTTCAACTGCTCACAAACCTTCAGGAACTTATCTTGAGGAGCCAAGTGAATGTTAAATATCAAACAGCTACAAGAGACAGACCCTAAGACAATTTTGCTTTAATGAGCTGGATAAAATCAAGCTAGAGACTAAATATAAACTCTGATAGAACTTTAATAATGCCTAATATGAATCAAAATTAAAATGATCAGACTCATTTAGGAACTGTCACTTTTTCAAGATGAGAAGCAAATTAACCATGCATAATATTTTATATTGTTTTAGAATTAAATGAAAAGAAATACTACTGCCTAATGGAAGTTCTGTGTGCGTAATCTTGACTTTGGGTATTTGCTTTTATATATATATATATATATATATATATATATATATACACACACATATATCTTTAAGTCCAAGTTAACTAGAAGAGTAATAATAATCTATTTACTTGGTGTCAAATAACTCAAATATTGTGTGTTGGGAAAGGTTGACTTCCATCTCCAGCCTCACATACATGTGGTTATGTCATATATATTATGTTGCTGCTGCTGCTGCTACTAAGTCGCTTCAGTCATGTCCGACTCTCTGCGACCCCATAGACGGCAGCCCACCAGGCTCCGCCGTCCCTGGGATTCTCCAGGCAAGAATACTGGAGTGGGTTGCCATTTCCTTCTCCAGTGCATGAAAGGGAAAAGTGAAAGTAAAGTTGCTCAGTCGTGTCCGACTCTCAGCGACCCCATGGACTGTAGCCTACCAGGCTCCTCCATCCATGGGATTTTCCAGGCGAGAGTACTGGAGTGGGGTGCCATTGCCTTCTCCGATATATTATGTTAATAACGTACAATAAAAGCAGCACTTGCTTGGGCAAAACTTACGTCCAGTAAGTCACTAAGGGTCAGATATTTTTATAAAATGAAATAATCCTTATACTACAAAATAGTAAGTACTGCCCAGGCAGCTAGTATTTTAAATCTGAGAGAATTGAGATTGTTTAAGAGGATGAGAAATATGAATTTCCTTGTAAAAATACTTTTACTGTATAAACAGTGCCTAAGTGGAGATAGATGTTTGTTTGAACTAAAGCTTAATTTTTTAAGACACAGTCATGTCAATATGATAGGTTTCCATAAGAAAAGATGAAGTGAGCCCCTATGGTGGAAACCAAATGGAAGCTGACTTTTTTTTCAATGTAGTAAGTCTGACTTTAAATAAAATATTTAAAAATCAATTACAGTTTGTTTTCTGACCTCTTTTCTCAATCACTCTCACGAAAATCAATTTCAACAATCTAAACAACAAAAACTAAAACATACAAATAAACAATGTGGAAGAGAAGATAAGAAACTGAATTAATGTTGCCAATTAAAATAGTACAGCCCATTCAATTATAAGCTCTTCAGACAGAATAGTATATCAGGATTGTCAGTGAAAACAGAAAAATTGGTAGTGACTTTTTTAAAATAAACATGATATTGCTACTAAAGTATCTTCCTAAAAAGCAGTATGATTAGATAATCTAAACCAATGTTTGTTTCCCTATTGTTAAGCATCACAAAGGAAGAAATTTTTGACAAAGGTGCTTACAACTGTATTCCTGCACCTAGTTAACCTGGGAACTAGTAGGTGTAGTGTGTGGGTGTTAGTCACTCAGTCGTTGTCAAGTCTTTGTGATCCCATGGTCTGCAGTCCACCAGGCTCCTCCATCCATGGAATTCTCCAGGCAAGAATACTAGAGTGGGCAGCTAGTTCCTTCAGCAGGTGCTCAATATATCTTTATTGGCTGAATAGTCCTGCCACATGTGAAAAGGCACTTCTCAAAAAGCAAAGATGATGGGGGAGTGGCAGTTATGGTCAAATAGAGTTCTTAAAAATTGAAATGACATTAAACAAGTCATGGCTTGTCAGGGCCTTTACTATGCTCTGAGTAAATTCTTAAATTTTGACTGTCAAAGTTTTTTATTAAATACCTATTAATCATAGATTAATTATTCTGGAAAAACTTGGTCTACACCTCTATGAAAAGCTTGATATTTCTGTATCTTCCAATCTTTTCATGAAAGATACTGGTAAACTATTAATTAATTGGCACATATTCACCTCTGGTATAAATTATAAGACGGAAGAGATACATATGTATTTCAAATCTCATAGTAGGATTATCAAAAATGGGCCTCTGCTTTGGGGAAAGGAAATTTTAGGGTGAGAAAATTTTAGAGTGAGAAAAACTGAAATGAGAGGTGAAGTTGCTTAGTCGTGTGAGACTCTTTGCGATCCCATGGACTATATAGCCTAGCAGGTGCCTCCATCCATGGAATTTTCTAGGCAAGAGGTCTGGAGTGGGTGAGCTCATTCAAATTATTCCTTTTACCAATCAAGAAACTCGCTCAAGGAAAGTATCTTATATTGGCAGTTAAATACATTAGCAATGAAATTTCTTTATTGCTAATGTCAAAGATTCATCCTGAGCAACTATCTGACTAATACGAACAGTATCTTACTAATTTCCTTACATAATTATCTTGAACTGAAAAGAATATTCCTGGCAAGAATTATGTGTAATATACACTCTCTTAATTTAAAATTCTATACTCTTATTGTGTTGAAAAAAGGAGTGGCTAATTTAGATTTGAAAGGAAAAATAATTTATTTCATATACTGAAAAGTTATTAAAAAGAATCACTATGGGTCAAGTGAAAAACAAGAATGAAGATTAAATAGGACCTAAGAAATAACATCTACTCTGTATACTGAGACAGCTAACAAACTTAAGGATTAGGACTTTCAAGTGGTCAAGCTGGGAATAAATATGAATTTTATTAATAGAACATACATGGTATCATGGATCAGGTCACCAGTGTTAAAACTATGATTTCTTTCTAAAACAAAGTTCTGAGATTCAGACTATACATGCCATTTTCCCAGGGACGCCACCTCAGTCCTCAAGAGAGCGGGTCTGCCCAAAAGGTATCTTAGTAAACTGGCTCCCCACTTGCCTTATTCACTCACCAGCGTCCATTAGCCAATTCCATGCTTTATCTTCAATAGATAAGATACTGCTTCTTCTTGCCATGGTGCCATGAAAAGGATCCAGGAGGTTCCCTTAAACAACATTTCCTGAGTGACTGGGGCAGCACCAAGAGTAAAGATATGCCAGGTCAGCCACTTGTCCTTCCCAGCAATATTAGCAGCAGCAGCAGCAGCAGAAGCTGGAGCAGACCATTTAGACCCGACTCCTTGCAGGATGCTAGCCAAAGCATTCTTGTTTACTCTACACCTAGAGAGAGTTTGCCCGTATGTTTGCACCTTTCCCACAGAGTGTCAAAACAGGTGTTTTCCTGTGATCATGCTTAAAATCTGCTCCCCAAACAAGGTGATAAATATACTTTTACTATGAAATTCCATGTTTCTAATTCTATGGAAAACACAGTCTTAAAGGTTTACTTTATCATAAAGAAGACTCGATGAATCTTTGTTCAATTTTCATTTACCTTTCCCACTCCTAAGTACTTTGCCCTAACATTTCCTGTTAACGAAAAAAAGGATGTTACCATATGAAATAAATGTCATCATGCAACTTTGGTCGTTTCTTTCATAATACTCTATTTGCCTTTCTGGCACAGAATTAGATTTTACAAACGCTAATGTTTTCATAATCTTTACAACACTCCCGACAGATGGGGAAATATCAGGTCTCATGAACTTTATTTTACAGAAGAAGCAATGTCTTCTCTGCTTCTCTCTTTCATTCCCATTTTTATGTTATTGATGAGTTGCTTTTCCTCCCAGTGGCGCTCAGCTTAATGAGTGGCTAGAATATGTCTGGACATAGTAAATCACTAACAAAACATTTACTTTATTTAACTAATTTATCCAGAGCTCAAATCTCACAGATAAAAAAAATTCAGATTTTTAAAAAAAATCTAAATAGTCTAACAAAGGGTACATGAAAAACACATTATTATTATTCTAACAAGTAAATGTCATTTACTTGTTAGAAAATAATTATAAACACCAACACAAGTGTTCTCTGTACAGTAAATAATAATAATTCTCTTTAGCAAAACTGAAACCCTACTTACACAGATTCTGAGTGTCACATGTTGCTCATGTATCAATACTTCACATGTTCACTTAAACATCAAAGTAAAAATCAGACAAGTAATTATCACATACCACATACCCAAGAAGTGCCAGGCACTCATTACTTTACATGTGTTATCCCATTTAATCTTCACAGCAACAAAATCAGGTATTATTACTGCCCCATTTTGCAAATGAGAAAACTGAGGCTCAGTCAAGTTATGTCACGTGTTTAAGGTCACAGGGCTCAAAAATATCACTGAACCCAGGTTATAGATAGTTCCAGGCCTGGAGCTCTTAAACATGTTGTGAAAACTGCAGTATCAGTTCTGGTTTACCAAGTTTACGTAAACAGATCATACGTATATGGCACTTATTGTGTGCCCTAGAATTTCGTAAGTCCTTTACTTCTTCAAAATTCGAAACAACTCAATAAGGTAAATATGTTCCTATTTAGGGGGGTAAGAATGTTAAGGACGTTGCCAAAGGTCATAGGAATTGTAAACAGCAAATGTAAACTTTGGATTCCGGGAATGTAGTTCCTGAAGTGGCTTTGTGCCTATGCCTACCCTCTCTTGCCTCCTGAAAGCTAGACTCATGTTAGATGTTTAAATAAAGATGTTAGATTCTTAAATAATGTTAGATTCTTAAATAAAGGAGATAGGAAATGTCAGGTCTGGCCAGAACCCTGGTGGGAGGAGGATCTTTTTACCCCTGCTCCTTTTCAAAAACGTAGGTTCATACATAATGTTGTACACCCTGGTGACTCAGATGGTAAAGAATCTGCCTGCAATGCAGGAGACCTGGGTTCGATCCCTGGGTCAGGAAGATCCCCTGGAGAAGCGAATGGCTACCCAATCCAGTACTCTTGACTGGAGAATTCCATGGACAGAGGAGCCTGGCAGGCTACAGCCCATAGGGTCGCAAAGAGTTGGACATGACTGAGCAACTAACAAGTAAATAAGCTTATACAATCCACAATTCTATCATTTTTCTTAATGATGCTTACCAATTTAAGGAATTTACAAATGTTTTATTCTCAGATTTTCAAAAGGACAAACTCAGTGTCATACTTTATTCCAATGTATCATATCTTCAGAGGCAATAAGAGTAGTAACATTATTATCATCACAGTGTCAGTCATCCTTTTTTGGGGGATTACCACTGCTGAGAGTCATAATTTATTTTTATTCCCATCGCTGGCAAATAAATGTTGTCATGTGTAGGGCCAAGACAATAACTGTGAGCTTAGAGGAAGCTTCAGAAATCCAAGGTTCATCCCTTGAGACACGGGCTGCAACCAACCTTCCACTAGGATACTTCGTTGAATATTCAGCAGCTGAAAAAGACCTTCTTTGAATTAGCTCTTAAGGACACAAAGCCATCCGAGGAATGTCAGACAGCTCAAATCAAGCATCTAGGGAGCCTTGTGTAAGTCTGAAAAACCAATAAGAATACTGAGACCAAGCAATTAATTTGGCAGCAAGTCTAACTCTCTGGACAAATTTTGGCTAGCTTTAGCTCTTTTTGGCTTTAACCTGATATAAATTACCATAAAAATCCATGAAAACTTCAGCAAGAAAATACAGTTATGGTAAAGGTATCTACCCTCTGTCAGAATTCAGCCACCAGCTGTAAGAAATGCAGCCATTTGGTGGCATTTAGCAGGAAGAAATTTACATACCCATGTGGCACAGCCTGGGGTGATACATTAGAGCCTATTTACTCTCAATTATTTTTACAATCAAAAGTTTCCACAGAAGGAAGATGACAATTCTTTACCCTATTTCTAGACAACTACCTTCTTTGCAGAAATCCTTAGGAACTGGAATTACAGACTGTATCCACATAAGTTTGATTTTTCTCTTTGCTGACAACAAGATTTAAATTGATCTCAATGTCCAATATTAACATTGAATTAAAACAAGTTATTCAAGATTTTTAGAAATAGATTCTGGAATCTTTTGGGTGGGAAAAAATAAAATAATCCCCTGGGCTTTTACATAAGCGAGAACATAACAAATGATTTTATGACCTTGGCACTACTGAGTGACAGACTAGGAAGATCATGACTCATTGATGCAGTCATCTGAATTTCATACGAATATAAATAAATATATTATATACATATATAGTCACTCTGACTCTTTGTCTTATCTATTGAAGTTACAGTTCTTACTTCTTGCTGTCAATGATTGCAATTAAAAACTTAGAAATATGATTCTGATCATTTTAACACACTTTGCTTTTAGAAAGGTGTCAGACAATAAATTCATGTTTGTGGATGATGAAATTAATAGCTTCTTATTCATCAATTCCTACTAGGTCGGCTCTCTTTTATTTAATTCCATGAACTTGGCTTTATCTGCAAAGAAATATATTAATAAGCACCAACTCTAGCCCGTACACAGATCAAAACAGGAAGAGCTGCAGTGAGCTTCCCCGCTTCTTCTGGAAATTAAACAACATACCAATTGTAATCAATCTTTAACTAACACAAGTCAGCTAGATATGTACTGGTGACCTAAAAGTGAAAAGCTTTAATTGTGCATTACAAATTTCTGAGTCATTTTGTCCTCACAACTTTTTATGCTTCAAATAAACCTAAATGCTGGCTAAAGAAAATCTCCAAGTATGACTTAGTGTTTCCAAACCAGGAAAAGGAAGGACTTTCAGTGTTTGAGATAAGGTTTGTTTTCTGTAGTTGGGAAAATAAACATTTCCTATGAAATTATGCCTAGGAGGCTGGGTGTGTGTGTATATGGAAAGAGTGTCTCTATGTGGGTAAGGGTAGAAAGGGAGAGAAAGCCAGGGAGGGAGAAAGAGAGAGAACTTTTTAGTAGTATTTGGTGTTTGTGCAAACTGGTTATTCTGTGCTGGAATCAGACTTTATCTTAGGAAGTGTGTGTACATGAGTCATGAAAGTATTGCAATTTATCATAAAATCAACAGGAAATGCTTACCTGACTGCATATCGTATTTCTATAAATGAAGTGATATAGAATATGTCCCACGTGGTTACCTAACATAACAGTAGTCTTGGGTCTCTGAAGTTACGTTAGTTAGATAACCTTTTAAAATTTGATATCTTTATTTCAGTATACATAAGCCACTTTCTGCATTTATATTTTTTCTAAATAGGAGAATACACAAATTTTGTCCTGATGCTGTGATTATATAACCTTAGAGATATCTACTTTCTTGAAAGCTACTTTTTATGTAATTTACGTTTACTATCGTTACTGAGGGATGACCAACAGAAGTAACAGCTTTATATGTTAAGTGCGGATACATATGTAACCTATCATATGACATTTTAAGCATCAAGGCATCAGTAAGAGTTTCTACTACAATTATCCATCTCCCCATGTATTAGTTGGTTAGTTGGAAATATGTCATATAAGCTTGTGTTTCAATATCTGGATATCGGATTAAAAGTGGAAAGACAAAATGCCACTTTCAGGTCTGTGTCTACCAATTCATCTAATCCTTATTACATAACTTGGAGGCAGATATATTATTATTACCCTTTGACAGATGAGAACTTTCAGAGAGATTGGAAAATGTGTCCAGCAAAAGCTGTTCCATGAATGACCCTAACAGAAATGAAGGATTAGATAGGATTCTACCAACACACACACACCACTTGCGATGTTAACTGTCTTGTTTTCTGTTACAGGGACTGTTACACATATATACTTCATCTGAAATATGGAGCTAGGTTTATATTTTTGAGAATTTATAGAAACAATTCTTAAAGTATTTGGAGATTGTTACCTCTTCAGTTGTCAGATAAGTAAACAAGTGAAAATTATTTCAAACCAAGTAGCACACTTATTTTAAGACATCCAGAATATTTTTTGTTTTACCTAACACTTGAAAACAGTAGAATGTTCACCTGTTTTAAAAGAAATCCATTTTCTTTAACTTAAGACATTGCTGTGCAACCTAAGCCAGGTCAGTTTGGCCAACGAGTAAATATCGCTCTTTCATTTCAACATCATTTCTTTTATTTCTCTGAATCCCTAACAGAAAAATGTCCCCATTTTATTTTTGTTTGTTAGTCCCCATTTTATTTTTGTTTGTTATTGACATAAACACTATATGTTGTAACTAAATGTGACCAGTGTTATTTCTTTCTTTAAAGTCCAGTTCCGCCCTGTAATGAGCTCCTGTCTGTCTGTTAGCACTGGTACTTCCAGCTCCCCTTTCCTGTTTAAAGTACTTCTTCCCCCATTCCCCACCTTTTTTTCCTTCCAGAAATGACTAATCTTCCTGTTATTCTTCTCTGTCAATTTTCCCCCTGGTATTCTTTTCGTGTTGCATAACATTTACTTTTCACCAACTCCTTTCAGAAGTTTACTACTGTATCCTTGACGCTAGCCTTCCGTTTTCAACAGATTAAAACAGTCAATATTTATGGATGAGTACACTTTTGGGTCAACTTTCATGCTATTTAGATTAAGCGATTTCCTCAAGTCAAAAATACAGCTATTGTTTCCATTGACATAATATAAATATCAATTCTTATCTTCAAAGTTAAATTCAGCTTAATCCTCAGTTACCAGATACCACAATTACAGGGTTTAGTTTTTTGTCTTTCAAATTTCCTGATAAGGTGCTAGCAAAGCAAACCTAATACTGCTGCTTTCAAACATCTCTTGCCTCTGACCACTTCTCTGCAACATCACACATCATAAAACATGTTAGCATAGACTTATAAGCCGAATGTACAATTTCTCTATTTTCCTGATTTTCAATTGCAAAAAAGTATTTTTAACGATATTCCAGGAATCTGCCTTTTACCCTAATTTCAAGTAATCATAACAGCTATTTCATACTATCTGAACCTGAATAAAAGAGTTTCTATTCTAGAGAAAACACCTGAGAAGACTTTTGGAACTACAATGGTTGTATAAATAATATCTAAAATTGACAACATTAACAGCACATGTCTAGCAAAACAATATAAATTATAACCTCAGATTTGCAGGATACATTTTTCTGGTGAATTTAACATTATATCGTATTTGCTATCTCCTAAATACAAATCCTGTAGAGAAAGGAGGGTCTTACTAGTACCATTTACACTGGCTATTCATATAAGATGTTCACAAAGATTTAGATATATCTTTTCTAAAATCCAAAACACCTTAAAAAAAATCCTGACAAAACATATTTTAATTATAGGAGATAAAGACATCTATAAAATGTCACCTTCAGTTCCTGAAAACAGAAGTCAAATTAAGTTCAAATACTTATGTTAAGACAGCACAGGATCTTAAGCATTTACTTTTGTCTTTTGTCTTAGGGAGGTCCTCATTATTCCCTCTTCTTACCTTTCCAAATAATAAAAATAAAAACTTACTCATTTGTCACATAGAGTGCCCTATATGCAGATACTTAATTTTTCTTTGGGTCAGCAGTAACAACTTTCAAATCTCTTTACTGTTTTTATTTCAGAGACTAGTGCCAGGGTCTCTAAAATCAACTAAAAATATTGTTTGTTAAAAATGTATAATATAGGACACCAAATATGAGAGTAAGCAAAAACAGATTCATAGACACATTTGGGTGTTTTTTTTTCCACATCATATTATGAATAGGAAACAAACCCAAACTACGTATTCTGTGAAAAAGCTGGGCCAGTGTCTACATCCCAAGTAGCTAGCCTAACCAGGTGCTTACCAAAGAAAAAAGATGAGCAACAAATAACTCCTGAGAGAACAGACTCAATCAGATAGCAGCATATTTACAGTAAACAAAAAAGAAAGGAAAGGGAACTTTCCATGAGAAGTAACGTTATCAAAATGCATTCATCCAAAAAAAGAAAAAAAAATTTAGAAAAAAAATTCAAAGAATTTCCCTAAGGGAAATTTTGTAAAAATGTGTTAGAATACTTTGAATACATCTATAACTGTATTTTGCTTTTTTATTAGAAGCCAATGTCTGATTCTGAATATTGGTAAAATAAAAAATCATGCATTTCTCCATCTTTTGCTGCTGCTGCTGCTAAGTCACTTCAGTCGTGTCTGACTCTGTGCGACTCCATAGATGGCAGCCCACCAGGCTCCTC
This sequence comes from Giraffa tippelskirchi, assembly GCF_054371585.1. Taxonomy (NCBI): domain Eukaryota; kingdom Metazoa; phylum Chordata; class Mammalia; order Artiodactyla; family Giraffidae; genus Giraffa; species Giraffa tippelskirchi. Next base: position 122,325,940 of record NC_137276.1, on the reverse strand, counting down.
CGTCCCTGGGATTCTCCAGGCAAGAATACTGGAGTGGGTTGCCGTTTTCTTCTCCAATGCATGCATGCATGCTAAGTCACTTCAGTCATGTCCGACTCCATGCAACCCTATGAACAGCAGCCCACCAGGCTCCTCTGTCCACAGGATTCTCTAGGCAAGAATACTGGAGTGGGCTGCCATTTCCTTCTCCACCATCTTTTGCTATAAACTGTATTATGGAATTGCCAATTAGATACTATGGAAAAGCACTTCTTAGAAAAATATCATGTAATAAACACAGCAAGAATAATATAATTAAAAGTCACTGCTTTACAATCCCTAACAAAATCATGGTGCTATGAAAATGTTCAACAATGGAGTGAAACCACTGGATCTAGATCTGACGGAGAACTTTATAGGAACTGGCCCCAAGTTCACCTGAACTTTCTGATAGATTTCAACATCATTAAAAGTGGAGAGAAATGAATTTATTCCCTCCTGATGGGATGCAACTGGAAGTACACAGCACCAGTTGGGAAATATTCTCACCAAATAATAAGAAGCAGCATTAAAATCGAATTCAATTCTAGTTTTAATTTCTAGTCTACAGAAAATAAGGGTGATGGGGGAACAAGCTAAATGATACTACTGGGAAGCAATTAGCTAAATTCAGAATCTCAAATATCCTCTAGGACAATGACCTGATTTTTCTCAACAAATAAAGCATGAAGGGGAAAAGGAGCAGGAATTATCATAGAATAAAAGAATCTCGAATGACATAAAATCCAAATAGGTTTTTTTTAGATAATCATCTGAGCGATCTATTTGTTAAAAATATTTGCTGTGATAATTGGGAAAAAGTTGAATGTAAACTGGGAATTAAGTGATACAATGAAATTATCATCAATATTGATAGATTCGTAAATATGTTATATTTAAAGCAAGTTATTAATACATAAAGTTCCTATATATATATATATATAAGTAAACTGACAGAATGTCTGAAATTTGTTTTAAAAGATGTCAGGGGAACAAAAAAAAGACACCAGGGACAAAAGGTACATGGAAGGTAATAAATGAAACAAGACAGACAAAGCATTCACAAAATGTACACATGGATGTATGCATACAAAATGCTGACTGATACATACACAGAAGGTGTTACAATATTTCTCTAATTCTGTGTATGCTTAAATATCACCATAAAAATTTTTTGTTTTTGTGTTTAATTTTTTTTTATTTTTTTTAATTGGAGGATAATACCATAGTAATTTTTGAAAGCTTCCTAAAAAAGGGAAAGAAAATGAAAACAAAGTATTGCCTATAAGAATAACCAAACTTTCTTCTGTATTTCTGACTCAGAAATTGAACAAAAGCAAAACCTGATTGACAAGGTAGGCGCTGCTTCTTAAAACTTGATCTGACTGACCTAACTCAATTCATTTATATTTGGGAACATAAAAATCTGTATCTGTAACAGGAAAATAAATGACCTTTCCTACTTCAGGGCAATGTATATATGAAAATAAACTATAAACTTAATTTGCATCCATGGGGTCGCAAAGAGTCAGACCCGACTGAGAGATTCACTTTCACACAAATATAGATATCATTAATAAAATGCTTTCTTGTTCACCTTCATGTCACATGGGTATACTATCATCTCTTCAACCAAGTAATAAGGTCTTTAGGTGCAAAGTCTCGTATTCCTTCAATCAACAACCATTCAGACATCCTTTTCAATGGAGTCTACTATGCAACAAGTATTTCACTAAATGACAAAAACACAAAGGTGGTAGGTCACATGTCACACACTGAAATCCAGAGAGGGAGGGAGATGCATGTAATTAGAATTCATGTGCCAAAGACAGTGATGGAGATATGAACTGGGTGCATTACAGAAACAAGAGGCAGGACAATAGCATGACCAGGGTGGGTTTGAGGAGAAGCGTCTTAGAAGAGGTCATGTATAAACTAAATCTAAGGATGAAGAAAGTTTCGCAAAACTCATATAGGGAGAAAAAAGCTCTAAGCAGAAAAACGGAAAAAAAGAGAAGACATTAGGTTGGGACAGCAAAAAAGGAAGGCTTTTAACCATAGAGCACTAAGGCTAATAATACTCACGGTTAGAGGCACTGAGTCTCAATCAATGACCCACTGGACTAAGCAAAATGTTAAGTATTTAGTAAGGAATCAATAAATACCTATTAATTAGAGTACAGAAAGATAAATAGTAATACTACTTGTGTGCTCATTGTACATCAAGCATTTTGCTATTAGACTGAGAAAAGCGTATTTCTTATTCAACGTCATATCCATCCCAAGGAAGGTACTATTATTATCCCTCTCTTACAGATAAGGACACCAGGACACAGAAAGCATAAGTAATTTGCTCAGTCACTCCATTGGCAAATGGGATAGAAAGAAAGTATCTGGAACTAAATAAAACATCAGAGACAGAAGATATCTGGAAAGAAAATTCTACACGGCTATTCCACATGGTCAAACAATTGTTCAAAAAAAAAAGAGATAATTCTATAACCAGTGGGTGCTGCTAAGTGTTTAATAAGTGGCTTTCTGAGGAGGGAGTTGTAGCATTTGCCAATTTCCACAATGTAAATCCTCCCACTATGGCCAAGTTTAAGCTGCCAATATGACATCACTTAACCTGGAGTTAGGAAGAGGTCTTAAGTAAGCCAACTCCACCATACCACTCCCTGCAGCCTTCAACAAGCTATGCAGGGAGAGTCGAATCAACAGGCTATTCATATGATCAGAAGATAACAACTAAATCAAAGAAAAGGTGCCACTCCTATTGCTTGTTATTCACAGACTCTGTGCATAAGCAACATTCAATTTATAGCTGAAATTAATGAGCTCCTAAGGAGTATAATGAAATATACGAAAGGCAATGAGAATGAACAAGTAATTCATAGAGATTCCTCAAGGAAACATACGTTTTATATAAATGACAGAGTTGACATTAAAAAAGTATGCTTTCTATGTGATTAATGAACAGTGGTTAGTGATTCCCTGCTAAACTATTCCTCCCTCAGGGAGCACACAAGAGGATTTATTTCTGACTAGAGAAGTGGAAAAGTGAAAGCATGGTTTAGGGAAATTATTTGATTTTGGTCAGCTATAGTCATTACAATCAAAAAGAGAAGAGCGGGATTGTTTTTGCATACCATGTGCTTTATAAATTACCTATCATATAAAAGGGGTAGAATGACTCTAATCAGAAGAAAGGAGGAAAAAAAGCCATTTACTCACAGATCTAGATGTATCTTATCTATATTTAAAGAACATACAGATATATGTAGAAAAGGAGTTCAAATTATTAATATTAGTGTTATGTACACCATTGATTTGAAAATATTCCTTCAGGTTATCCATTTAACAACAGCACTGACTGAATAAGCACAGTTATATGAATTTTGCATTTGTATAAAAGGGAGTTAGAATTATTAATATTAATATATTGGTCCTGTCTCCTTATAAAGTTCCTTTATCACTTAACAAGTGTCCAATAAACAAATATATCTAGATAAATTATAAATGAAATATAAAATCTATTTTTCACACAGAATGCAAATACAATGTCAAAGAAAAGCAGCTGGTGATTAGCAAAGTAAAAAAGATAAATTCTACACTAATGAGTTATAGAGGTCTAGCAAACTTTAAGCGAGTATATACCTGTTTTTGGCACATAGTATGGACTGTAGCCTATCCATTAATGAACAGAATCCTGGCTTATATAGACTCCCTAAGAAAAAAAAATGCAACTCATGAGCACTGTCTTATGCTACTTGAAAGAAAGTGAAAGTCGTTCAGTTGTGTCCAACTCTTTGCGACCCAATGGACTATACAGTCCATGAAATTCTCCAGGCCAGAACCCTGGAGTGGGTAGTGTTTCCCTTCTCCAGGGGATCTTCCCAATCCAGGAATCAAACCGGGGTCTCCTTCATTGCAGGTGGATTCTTTACCAACTGAGCTATCAGGGAAGCCTTATGCTACTTAATACATATGCAAAACAAAAGCAAATGATGCTTCTGAGCCTTGTTAAGAGTTTATATACGTTGCTTTCTGATGTTATCGTCTCAATAGTAGGTCCCAGACATCTTTTATTGGGTCAATTTAACTATTGATTTCTACTCATAAAGCTTATCAACGGCAGAAAAAATGTCACTTTTTCAGCTCACTGCCTTAGGGAGAAAAATCCACAGAATAAATGATTAAAAATGAAAAAAATCAATCAGCAATATTGTTACCTAGTACATAAAATAACCCCAACAACCAATTTGGCTACTTAACTAAATGGACCTTTTTCAGCCCAGTTACTGGACTGGGATGAGACTACAGGTATGTATTTTTATCTTTGTGATATCAAGTTGAGAAGTGAAAATTCAAGTGATTTTGCTGTTCTATATACAATGCTAGTTTTCATTTCTTTGAATGAAAGAGACCTGTCTACGAGGTGTGTATGTCTTGTTTTCCCTCAAATTAAAGTGTGGAGAATTTTAAGAGCATCAGAGTCACATGATCTACTGACAATATCACATGTCTTTGTTATTATTATTCAGTTCAGTTCAGTCGCTCAGTCGTGTCCGACTCTTTGCGACCTCATGAATCGCAGCAGGTCTACAATAAAAATGACTGTTATTATAGTTGCAGTCTGAACCCCAAAATGTTTCCCCACACAAGAAACGCTGACAATAATCAATGCTCTTCTCAGTATTCTCAGTAGAGTGAAAGAAAAAGGAAAAACACTGATGATATTGGTATCCTGATAGTATTGCTTCTCCCCATGTAACCTTTGAAGAATAAATTAATACTGTTCTATGCATGATACTCTCCCAACAAATCACTCTTACTAACAGTGAGTTAATATTGTTACAAGAATAACTGTCTATTGTGCCACTGTCCTGACCAATTACCATTCCCCTCTGAGACATGGGCTGTCCATATAACAACTGCTATCAGGAAGCCCAACCAGGTCCTCAAGTGCTGCCTGCACAAGATAACATACAAAACACGGCAGAAGTGCAAATAAAGGCCTGTTCAAGAGATTTACATCAACAGAACATAAACAGTCTATTAGGGCACCAGAGCAATTTAACTGGATGAGTCCTACCATAAATGAAGGGTGCCAGATTCCTTAGAGAAATAGTTTAAAAAGAGTTATATGTCACTATCCAACAAACGTGCTATTACATGAAAAAAAAAATTCTCTAACGAATTTGAAAGCACATAAAATCTGCTCACAATTATTAGTCATGGTCAGGAAGAAACATTGCTTTCAATTCACTGAACACCAAATGCCAAGGACATTCAAATCACTGTACACAAAGAGGTGATGATTGTAAGCTTCTCCTTCTTAAGGAGTCTGTCATCTTGTGGGAAAAAGAAACATGAAAAACTGAACTATAAAATCAGGTATAATGTGATTTATTCTGTAATACATAAAATGGTAGGAAAATGTAGAGAAGAAAAGTTATTCATGAAGTATGTCTCATCTGATAATCACTGTATAATGAGGGCCTCTTATGAGTAAGAGAAACGAAAGAGAACTAATAACTCATCTGTCAATTGCAACCACAGGTTGACTTCAGATGCAAAAGTTTAGCTAAAAAAATCATTCTATAAAAATCAATTGGCTATATAGAATGTAAAATACAGGCTATTGTGTATTTTATGATGTTAAATTGTATCTAATATATCCTTTTGTTATTAAATTTTGGTATAAAGTTAGGTATCCCCCCCTTTTTTTTTTGGAGAATCTACCATTAAACAGCAAAACACTATAAACCTTTAATACTGCCAGGAATCAAGGCATCATGTTAGTCAGGAAAGCTATGCACCTTGATGGCAGTGAACAGCACCAACTCGACCTTAATTAATAGTAGTTATCATCAACCAAGTGTGTCATAGGCTATTTTCATAAGTTAGCTTATTCCAGTCTTTGCTGTGACTAACTGACCAGCCATATTTAAGGGTCCTGGCAATCTCAGGATCTTCATGAATATGATTAAGCTAACCCCACCGGTGGCTTCTCAGTTTCCCAATCTGAAAAGCAAGCGGATTGCAAGACATCATTTCTAAAACTCTTCTAACTGCAATCCAAAGAATCTATGGTGAGACAGAAAAAGAGACACAGATGCATAGAACAGTCTTATGGACTCTGTGGGAGAAGGTGAGGGTGGAACGATCTGAGAGAATAGCATTGAAACATGTATATTATCATATGTGAAATAGAACACCAGTCCAGGTTCGATGCATGAGACAAATGCTCAGGGCTGGTGCACTGGGATGACCCAGAGGGATGGGATGGGGAGGGAGGTGGGAGGGGGGTTCAGGATGGGGAACACATGTAAACCCATGGCTGATTCACGTCAATGTATGGCAAAAATCACTACAATATTGTAAAGTAATTAGCCTCCAACTAAAATGAATAAATAAATTAAATTTATAAAAAAAAAAAAAAAAGACATCACAAAAAAAAAACACAAAAAACAATTTAATCCAAAAAACAAAACCAACAAAGAATCTATGGCTCACTGGAGTTCAATGTTGAAAGTGATAAAAGAAATTCTGTCTAAATATCATGCAAAACCCTTGAACATTCTATGAACGATCTTTTAAAATGTAAAGAAAAAGCAAATCTTAAATTTAGGCAAGAAAAATGTCAGGTATTTTCAAGGAAAAACCTAGCACCTAAAGTTTTTATTCTTGAAATGTTTACAAAGTTTAGTTGTAGTGGAGGCTTGACTATTGAGTGATTTGCCCCTACAAGTGTTACTGTAGTAAAAATGCAAGTGCAACCCTAGATGAATCTCAATTTTCTTTCAAGTTAACACTTCCAACACTACAAATAAAAATAAGTTTAGTAGGTTATTTTCCAAATTTTAAATATTAACCTGATACTGAAAAATCATAATAATCATGGGTACTTAACTAGCTAGAATCTGTGAATGACTGTAGTGTCTTTTTTTTTTTAATCTGTATTTTACTTCTGTTCTTCAAATTGACATAATAGCTACTCATGGCTTAGAAAGGAGATTTGCAGGCTGTTCCTTACAAATATCTATGTAGTAATGATAAACCCAGTGATTGGAATCCAACAAGTTCACATGAAGCACTGTCACTGGTACAAAAGCTGCTGCTGGACCATGCATCTTTTCAAACCACTGAGAATAGAATCTGTAAATCCACAAATGAGTGATTTTCCACCAGTCAAGTCCTGTGCCTGCATGCTAAGTCGCATCAGTCACGTCCAACTCTCTGCAATCCCATGGACTATCGCCTGCCAATCCCCTTTGTCCATGGGATTCTCCAGGCAAGAATATTGGAGTGGGTGGCCATGCGCTCCTCCAGGGGATCTTCCTGACCCAGGGATCGAACCCACATCTCTTATGTCTCCTGCACTGGCAGGTGGGTTCTTTATGATCGAGTCCTATTTTCATTCAAATGCAGTTTAGAACCACACAGTGGAAGACACTTGAAGCAACTTGGTAAACTTAAAACATTTCATCTTTAATTTTATGATGATGCAGTTTTATATGTGCTACTGGAAATTTATTTTTAAAAATAGTTTAAAAATACAATGACCAATAATCTGCCAGGGTGATGGAGTTAATGTGCATAAGGGTGTTAAATAATTTCTTACTGATGTTCAAAACAACATTCATTAAATAATTGGAAATGTATGAAGCATTATCCTTTTAAGGAGTTTTGTTATAAGGTAAACACATTGTAGTGATTAAATCACTTTCAGAATGCTGGCAACTTCTGATTTCATTTTTCTTCCAATGGTGATCTGTTTTTCTCGAGAACAGTTACTAAGAAAAATATTCTTCAGCTAGTCATAAGAATGACTTCCTTAGAAGTCCTTTTCTTTGTACTATTAAACAGTCTGGAAAATTGCTTGCTTGACTCATTCATCCTGTCAAAATATACTACAGGCTAAGGCTGACCATCAATTTTCCCTGCTTCCTAGAACAACACATACGATTTATGCATGAAGTTCTAAATGGCATTTGGACTTTTAGGATCACTTTCACGTCTTGATAGTTTATAAAAACTATATCTACCAAGCTAGTCTATTCATTTCCTATGCCTGAGGACTGCCTCTAAAGCAAGAAAAGTTTTGTTCATTTAAATCCATGATCAATTAGAAATTCAAAGACAAGATATTAGAATTACTTCAAGATTATTATATTTGCAATTACTTGGAGATAATGAGATGAAACAGAATATGCAAAAATACAAAATTCTTTACAAAACTAAAATAATTATGAGGTCAACCAGGTCATCGCTGAAACTCCACATTTGTTGATATATAAGAAGCTTAAAAGTAGCATTCTTTTACCAACTGTCTATTTTATTGTAATTAATAGAAGAGATATAACAAAATAGAAGATACATACATATCAAAACTGAAACTTGCTAATTACAATCCTTTCTTTTTTTTTTTTAGGGATAAAGAATGTTATTTAGAGAGAAAAAAAATATTTTTGTATCCAAAAGCTAGCAGGGACATTAATGAAATAAAGTGACTCCACTCCACCTTCCAACCATAAATAAGACATTAAGTAGGTGAGAAGGTTATTTCACTTTTTTAAAGTCACGTTCTCAAATTTATTATTGTTGTTTAGTTGCTGAGTTGCGTCCAACTCTTTGTCATCTCATAGACTGTAGCCTCCAGGCTCCTCTGTCCATGTAATTTGCCAGGCAAGAATACTAGAGTGGGTTGCCATTTTCTCCTCCAGAGGATCTTCCCAAACCAGGGATCCGGCTCAAAGTCTCCTGCTTGGTAGGCGGATTCTTTACCACTGAGCCACTGGGGAAGTCCTTTCAAATGAATCCACAGTGCTTTAAATCAGAAAGCAAAGTCAGCTCTATATGCGGAGTCTGGAGCATGTGAAGACTTCCAGATGATTTTTACTGTTGGAAGAAAAATGTATCTCCTATATGGATTCAGAAGTCGTGGCAAAAATACTATACTCCCTGAACTTCTTAGCAGTATTAAAAGACTAGCTGGTAACCAGCAGCACAGAGCTTTTGAAAATATATATCTGGCCATGTCTCTTGGTTTAGAGATTCCAACTGAGTAGGTATAGATGGTGAGGCAAGTGGCAGAGGTAGGAAAAAAAGATACTTTTTAGGTCTTTTTTGCTTTGTGCAGAAAGCCTGGGAAAGTACCTGAGATGCTACCTGGCATACAGCAGGCATGCCATGTAAGCTTTTGACTTACATGGAATTAAGTGGTTCCTACTGTTAGTATGGTGGATTACTAAGCAAGGGAAAGGTTTGGGGCTAGCAAGGTATTTGTAGCAAAATGGTCCAACTGGCACCATCTCTTACACACTCTCTACTTTCAGTGCTGAGGTTTCACATTTCTACTGTTAAAGTTCCAAACTGGCAGGTCCTTTGAGGTCAGAGTTTTAACAGGCATTTCCAAAAAGCCAGTTGTAATTGTTTGCATTCCCTCATTTTTCAAAAATCATATGCTAGGAAAATAAACCAGAGGTGACAAAAGGTTAGAGATCAAAAAGCCCTGGAAGGTATTAACATGGGAAGAAAGTGGTCCTCTTTCAATCATCCTGAAACAAACAAATTTTAAAAAAGTAAACACACTTAAAATTTGAGGCTATAATGTGACTAGGAAGGATTAATATGGAACACCTTTATTAACCTGAAATTACTATTATCAGTATTTTAATATTTTTCCAATTTAGTATTTCTATAAGAAATGTCTGTGTGTGTGTGTAAGTGAGTAAGTCAGTGAATGCACAAGTGCCTGCTCTTAGACTGTTGATATTATCTGTAGAAACTTGTCTGCTGGAAAATGTTTCTTTAACTTTGGTTTGGCTCCTACCTTGGAGCTGATGGGAAATAAAAACTTTTCCATGGATTAGGGCCAACTGAGCTGCTAAAACAAAAGGTAACATTCATTAGAGGACCATGGTACTATGATCTCATTCTGAAGGTTAATTTTTTTCACATTAAGTGTAGACTGTCTGAAGTTCCGAAAATTCAAACAATTAATGTCAAGGAAAATAAGTAAATATCATCTCATTTTAAATGTTATTGTTTACATAGACAAATACTTTTAGCTAAGAAACATGAAATAAACGAGTAGATAAAAAAACCTCAGTTGATTCCCAGCTTACTCATTTACCTTAATTTTCTCTCTGCAATATCCCCCAAATTTGAGCACCTACACACACATACACACATTCCATTTGTCATTTCTACATATACCCAATAACACATGGTTTCAATACGAAACCATTGTTAGAAAGAAGTGATTCTTTCTCAATAAAATGTGAGCATCCAAGGGTGTTAGCTCCTTTGATTTTTAAACAAACTACAGGGGGAAAATCCCAGCACTTACACATCTGCTAACTCAATATAATTTTATAATTTGACCATTTAATGCCAGGAATGCTTACTACACAATTTTTGGAGTCTTCTAAAATGCTGAAAACAAATTTTATGATCTCTACCCTCAAAGGTCCGCCTGTACTTTCTCTTAATTGTTTCACAACATGTTAAAAGCCTAAATAGGCAACTCAATTAAACAGGCTACAAGCATCTCTTTCAAACATATTTGATCCTCTTTTAACATCAAGTAATGCAATTAACTCATTGCCACATACTAAATCAATACACAGCATAAAGAATGGGCAATAATCAATAGCCTTAACAAGAAGGCAGTGGCACGGCTCAATAAATCAAACAGTAAATACACAACTCATATTCTGAGACAGAATATAACAAAATTTACACCAACTGCAAAGGAAAACCCAGAGCTAGTCACAGGAAACCACTAAGCTATATCAGTCCAGAAAAGACAATAATATCAGGGAGCTGGGGGACTTTTCCCCATTTGCTGCAAAAAGTATATATCCTCATTTCTAACCAAAGTGAAAAGTCTCAAACCTGTGAATTAGGCCAGCACGTTTTAAATATCTTGAAGCAAAAGAGAACATTTTACTGGGCTAGAATGGGATTCCTATCAGTTCTGAACAATATGAAAGGGGGGAAAAAACGAGGATGTGATAAATGAATATCTTGGATATAAATGCTGCTTTACACCTTTTAGGATGTTAAGGGGTAGATGTTTTACAAACTAAGTAAGTTTATACAAGTATAAAAAGAACAAAGTAGGGATAGAGCGAATCATGAAAAACAGACTTTAATACTTAACCCTCTAGTCTGCCCAGGTACTTTACTAAATAAACATCAATTTTAATTTTGAAAAAAGTCCTAGTTAAGTCTTTTAGGAAGAAATTTGCATAACTAATATACATTTGAAATATCAAATGTGAATTATTCATTTTAGACCAACACAGAGCTAAAGAGGCATTAGTTTCAAATGAAATTAAATTTCGAATGATGGTTCCAACTACTTTTTCATTCATGGATACCTGCATTTAGGAAATGGCTTTTTAGGCACAATGATATAAATAATGACTTATTAATATTACCCCAATGAGCTTAAGGGGCTTCCCTGGTGGCTCAATGGTAAAGAACCCATCTGCCAATGCAGGAGATGTATGTTCAATCCCTGGGTTCGGAAGATCCCCTGGAGAAGGAAATGACAACCTACTCCAGTATTCTTGCCTGGGAAATCCAATGGACAGAGGAGCCTGGAGGGCTACAGTCCATGGGTTCGCAGAAGAGTCCAACACAATTTAGTGACTAAGCTACAACAACTACAACCAGCTTAAAGTCAAGGGGCACACATGCTAGCGGTTAAGAGATGTTTTCTCTTGATAACAGGTAAATGAAAAAGCTAGCATGTGATAATGGAGATAAAAAGTCACTTTAAAATTTTTAAATCAAAAAATGAGTAAGTACCTATAGCACAATATGCAAAATAATGAGATGTCTCTTCTGACATAGGGAAGTTTTTCTTTTAAAGGGACAATAATGTGACCATATTCCAGCATTCAGACAAGAACATCACGAGCAGGTACTAGGTATGGAGCATTTACACTGCTCAAGACGCTGCATGGAGCGATGTACATTATGTAAGTGATTTCCCTGAATCCTCACAAACCTTCAAAGAAGGAATCATTAGTCTTGTTTTATAAAGGAGGAAACTGAGACTTAGGGAGGTAAAGTGATTGGCACAAAGTCACTAGGAAGTGACTGATGGAAGTCAAACCCAGACCCAGTTGCCTTTATGGTTTTGGCGCTTAATCTGGTCTTACTCTGTCATGAAAAGTTTTTTACTTACATACTTCTGCATATGGTTTTTTGCAATTATTGTGCAGATTCTACTTTGATTAAAAATTTCAGGGTAGCATTGGGACCAAGTAAAAACTATCTGTGGCAACATTACTCCTGGCACCAATATTGATTTGCTACAAAATATTATTGTAAATTTCATCCCAAGGAAAAGAGTATAGAGACCAATCTAAATACTTGGAAAACACCAAAAACAAAAAAACTGTCACTAAAGCAAACTAGTGAAGAAAATGCCCAGAGAAATGAAATCAAAGGACAAGGAAAACCACTCACCTTTCCCTGTGATCAATTTGGTTCTAAACACAAAATAAGTTTGACTTATATACCAAGAGTGAATTTATGTCAATTCAGTTCAGTCACTCAGTCGTGTCTGACTCTTTGCCACCCCGTGGACTGCAGCACACCATGCTTCCCTGTCCGTCACCAACTCCTGGAGTTTACTCAAACTCATGTCCACTGAGTCGGTGATGCCATCCATCCATCTCATCCTCTGTCATCCCCTTCTCCTCCTGCCTTCAATCTTTCCCAGCATCAGGGTCTTTTCCAATGAGTCAGTTCTTCTCATCAGGTGGCCAAAGTATTGGAGTTTCAGCTTCAGCATCAGTCCTTCCAATGAATATTCAGGACTGATTTCCTTTATATATCAAAAACAATTTTGGTAAAAAGTAACTAGCTGTTTGAAAAAACTGATATATTCAAGAAAATGGCCAAAAGACATTAAAGCTTCTAGTCATTTAAGGAAAGCTTCCTTGTAACACCAGCTCTTGATGTTAAAGTTTTTCTTTTCCCTTTTGTCCAAGCTAACATTCGTCCAAATGAAATGCTGTGTGAGAATAATTATATATCTCTCACAGAGCATTTTAAATCATATGATGAAATTAACATTTGAGATACTTCTCCTAATAGTTCATTTGTAGACTAACAATTACTAAATACTCAGGAAGCCCAGAAATTTGATATTTTTAAATCTATGTTTTTCTGAGTGCAAACATGCTCTTTTTACTACATCATGAACAAAAAGCAAACAGTGATTCTTGTATTTAGTCATTTTTATTTCAACTACAAATAACTCAAAAGCCTTAAAAACAATGTTGTGAGCGATTTTAAAATTAACTATTCATGTGAAAACACTTTCATCTTACTGGACACAAGTACTATGCAAATAGACAAAGAATTAAATTAGCTACTAAAACATTATTCCAAGCTAAGTTTTAAAATACAATTTTAAAAGTTAGCACAAACACTTAAGTGTGACCTACAATAGGAAGATATATTATACAAATCATTGTCAAAGAGGTGGGTGAATGGTTTAATCTAGATTTCAATTTCATATAGTACAATTTTAAAAGACTTTAGAAAAGTTTAAGCAGTTTTTTTGTTTCTAGTATTATTAAATATGCCCAATGAAACTCATGAAATATGAAGAAGGAACTCTCACCAGTTTACAAAATAGTGTCTCATGGTTCTATGCATTAGAAAAATATCAACTATACTACTTCTTGAATAAGAAAGGATATTTAATGTAAAAAAAAATCATAAAGATAATTATGTAACAAAAACCTCCTTATCTGGTGCCCTGTACTTCACTTCCAAGCTTTGTCTTAGAGTACTGAAATTTTTTTTTTTTTTTTTTCCCCAAAGCAGTCGATTTTGCTTTTCTAAACTGTTTCCAGTCTGGCATGATTATTAAAACTCTTCCTGATCTAAGTTTTAGATTCCCTATATTATCAAATTCCCAGTTAAAATTTAGTATAAATTTCCCACTTTAAATTAAAAAAAAAACCTTGTTAGCAATGATTCAGGGATTTTTTTTTTCTGAATTAAGTAAAAGTGTGAGTGATCATGTTTTAAAAAGTATAGTTGTCTTAAATTCAGGTAACTACAGTTTCTCAACAAATATGCCTAAGTATATATGTCTGTCACTCTAATATACAAACTCACTAATAATTAACACTATATTTTTGTATGCGAAAGTCACTATGCAGTGCTTCATAACACTGTCAGCTTAAATGAGTTAAACTCAAGAGTGAAGGCTGAAGCATAGGCTCTAATGATGGACTGCCTGTGTTGGATCCCAGTTGGGCCACTTCCTGGCGGTGCAAATTTGCATAGGTTGGTTACCTAATCATTCTAAGCCCCAGCATCTTATATAATCAACAGATGATTATCAAGTCAGGCAAGTAAAATTAACCATTTCTGCATATGAGTAAATTAACCATTTCTGCATATCTCACCTAAGAATCAATCTAATTCAGGTTTATCTTGCTGAATTTTGGAATATGATGAATCGTGTACAAATCGTTAACAATGTAAACACATTCTACTAATACAAGCACACGGTTTCTCCAGCAGTACACATACCCAGAGGTGGAACTCATCCACTCTTCTCACACAGACTACGCAATGGTTTCCAATGCTTTTCACAACAAACCTTTCAGACATACACGAGGACATTTAATATCGACTTACATTTTACATGGCAAAATTTGGATTCTTCTGGGAAATTTTAATATTGAAATATAGAAGAGCTAAAGCCATGTTTTATTATCCTATGATCATTTTAATCTTCACCATACTTCTCAGAAGCTAGAAAGTTTATAGTAACCACTAGTCTATCAATAGGTTTCCCGGGTGGCACTAGTGGTAAAGAACCCGCTTGCCAATGTAGGAGACAAAAGAGACTCAGGTTTGATCCCTGGGTCAAGGAGATTCTCCTGAAGGAGGGCATGGCAACCCACTCCAGTATTCTTGCCTGAATAATCCCATGGACAGTGGAACCTGGTGGCCTTCGGTCCATAAGGTCACAGAGAATCTGACACAACTGAAGCGATTGCTAAATTGCAAACACAGTCTCACAAACACAATCTATCAGGCTCTATGTTATTCACCTACTGCCTTCTGCAATGCCTGGTACATAGCAGGTAATAAATAAGGAAAATGGGAGGAAGAATGGATTGCTTTCATTAACTGAGATGCAAAAGTGGCAAATACTTTGGTCTGAAATTTTTTTAAAGACCTAAACCTTCAATATAAAAATATACGTTTAGGGTGAAAATCTCTCCTCCAGCATTATTCCTCTTTATTGTGAAATACAGAAGCCAAGAGTAGCCAACAAAGATTCTAAAAAAACAGTAATAATACTGTTTTTGCATTTCTCATTATGTATAGCTAACCTAATATATGTATGTTATATGTCAAGTTACTATATGTCAGTCATAGTTTAAAGGTTTTGGAGAAGCTACTTAAAATAGACTCTACCACGCAAGAACTTGTAATGTAGATGACTCTTCTTCAATGTGGACCTGACTCTTTAGTTTATCTGAGTTTAAGATGAGTTTGTTTTTTTGTTTTTGGAGTTTTGTTGTTGTTTTTTTTTAATATATTGGTGTTTTATGTGTACATTTGTATTCAATTTATTAATGTGCTATGATTCATGGAAGGCACTATCTGGCAATAAAATTTCATAATAGTGAAAAAAATTTAATAAATAAAATCATGATGATAATCTTTTTCTCATAGCTCGATTTAGATTTCATTAGTTTCCACTTAGTCATGAAGAGATATGAGATAATGTGAAGAAAGATGGTTCATTCAGAACACAGATCTCACTTTAACAGGATTCTTTATAAATAAATGAATTCTTTAGTTATTTCTTTCTTTGTGGTTCATTTCTCAGTTGCCTCCCTTAAAGGAGAATTGTTTTACAAAGGGCAATGTCATCTACCAAAAAAGAATCTTATTTTGGGCATGATAAATTTGGCTCTGTTTTTCTCCAAAAATCTTTTTTTTTTTTTTTAACTTGGCCCATTTGGTAAGTTATAAGGCTTCCTGGGATTGGAAGATGTTACTAGACTTATTTGCAGTCTATGAACGATTTTAGAATATTAGATGAGCAAAGATATTTGAAAGCAAATAATCATCTGAATGCTGTAACATGGAAAAGAATGGATTACAGATGTAATTTATCTGTCACAAGCAGATCCTAAACACTGATTATGTCCATACTTGTGCATAAAATTGAAAATGAAAGAAAAGCTTCCTAGCTTTTCTAACTTTAATTTTTCATGTTTTACTTTGCATAATTTACTGTCAACTATTAATAGCAGATGATTCTTATCTTATCTGAGAACAGCCCGAACTTAAGTATAAGCGATTCTGAAAACCTGAAGCCTCCATCCCATGTTTGACTTTAACGCAGAGAGACAAATTCTAACTTAAGATGCCTGGGGTCCTATGGAGTCTTGAGAAAAGTTTTGGATCTGAACGAATAGTGAGTGAGTCTCAATCGAACAAGTTAAAATATATAAACATTGTTGAACAAACCGAGAAAGCATCAGAAGAATACTTCTGGGCCTAAAATTGTGATCTGGGGTTAAAATATAGGTGGTTCCCAATAGATCAACAGTGATGCAGGAACAGTTGCCCCAGGCTGGTGGCCTGTGGCTATGGGAACTCACTTACTGGGGATTCTCTCTAGTTCTTCTCTTCCCAACTGTGGTCTTGGAATTAGTAGTTGTGAGAAGGAAGAGAGGGAAAAAAGGAAAGATAAACCACTGGAGACGTTTCTCTCTCTCTCTTCCCTAAGTTTCTCTTCCACCGACCCTCCAACTGCTACTGAGAAGTTCCCCTCTGAATCCCACCTCCACTACCTAACACACTAGTCTCCCTTTTAGCAATCTGTCCCTAGAGGGCTGTGTTTTTTATATCTTCCTCTGACATAGGAAGTGTTTAAGTTACACTCCTTGAATTGTGAAATTCCCATCCCCTATCACCTCCTAAACATCTTTGTTCTCATATCTGCTTCTTTATTTCTGATCCCTTGACTATATCCTGTGATACAATGGCCAAAAAACATTTTCTTAATCTGATATTTTCACTATCTACCTATTTTTCCCTATTTTTACTAGTAATGAGAAAGAAATGGTATTAAAAACAAAGCTATGCTTTTGATAATTTTAGAAAAAAAAAAGAATGGGAGAAATTTGTTCATTAATATGAAGTTCCACAGTGGAGCAGACTCAGGACCAAAAACCTCTACATTCAAAAAGAAAGCAGGTTGAGTCCTTAGAAAAAAGAAAGGTTACCTGTGAGACATACATCAAAAAAGTCTTCCCACCATGGGGAAACTTTAGACTATAGTCCCTCATTCCATGTTGTTACTGTTCATTCACTAAGTTGTGTCCAATGCTTTGCGACCCCATGGACTGCAGCATGCCAGGCTCCTCTGTCCTCCACTTTCTCCCCGAGTTTGCTCAAATACATGTCCATTGAGTCAGTGATGCTATCTAACCATCTCATCCTCCGCCTCCCCCTTCTTCTGCCCTCAATCTTTCCCAGCATCAGGGTCTTTTCCAATGAGTTGGCTCTTCGCATCAGGTGGCCAAAGTACTGGAGCTTCAGCTTCAAAAACAGATCTTCCAATGAAAATTAAGGGTTGAGTATTTCCCGAATATTGAATAACCCTCATTCCATACTCTGTCTGTAGTCCCTATGATTCTGAGCCACTGCCTTACTGAAAGCCAGCTCTGGGGCAGAGCAGGCCAAATGTGGAGCTGAGAAAACCTATTGCATTGGCTTGCAGAATATGTCTAGGAGTTTGGGAAAGGCCACTTCTCCTGCATTAGGCCCGGGTGAAATTGCACAGCCCCGAACTTAAACTTGAAATATATTTTTCCCATTGAAAGAGTTTAACAAAAGCATTTGGGGGTCTATCACACTAATATTACTTAAGATGTATGATGAGATGGTATTCACAATGCTTCTGGGGACCCTCCTGGGTTTAATTAATAATCAGAATTTCCAGCATAGTATTTGTACTGGACTATAACTCAAGCATCCTATAGGTTACTTAGGCTTCCCAGGGTTGGACTAATGACTTAACCACACTGCTTCTGTGGGAAAATGCTTTCTAAATGATTAAAACTTTGGAATATGGGGTGTTTTTTTTTTAATACATTGGGGAATAGCTATATGGTTTATACAGTGACCACTTATTTAAGATGATTAATTCAAAATGTTTTCCTACATGGCCATACATTTAAAAGAAATATATCTGAAAGCTGGTGGCAGCATTCTTGCTGCCATTTTGTGTTCACTCATTGATTCATTTGTTGACTTAAAATATAATTACTTTTGAGTATCTACTGCTTTAGGCCCAATGCTGCAAATCTGCCTGAAACATTAATTTTTATTCTAAAGCACTGCTGTTTAGGTGTTTTCTTTGCTGAATCTTTGGGATGTGGATATATAAATTAAGGAGTAATGTTTTACAGGAAAGTTGTTAAAAGTATAGGCAGTGAAATTAGGTTACCAGGCTTGGAGCTCACCTTTTACTGGTTGAATGACTTTACACACATCACTTAACTCCTCTATACTTCAGTGTGACCATCAGAGGAATGGCAGTGATACTGGTAACTCTTCAAAGAGTATTTATGAGGACTTAATACTATGAAAAAATTAAAAGCACTGAAAATACCAACCATCATAGAATGATTTTTAATAAGTAATAACTGATTTTATCTTGCTTCATACAGAGTAAATAAGAGTAACATATCTGCAGAAGAAGCAGAAACAGGGATCAGAATAACTACAGATTCTTCTGTCAAAATCATTTGAGACCTGTTTTTTATGACTTGCATTCTTGTTAAATTCCAGTTATAAATATTTAACTGGGCATACAAATATGTACTGGCAACAGGAAAAATAAAAAATAAAGCAAGCAATTTTTTATTCTGCATTAGTAAAAATCAATCCATTTATGATAGGCTAGATTTTATTGACTAAATACATCATGATTTGAAAGGGGAAAAAAAAAAAAAACACAACTCCCATTAGCCAGGACAGAAAAAGTGATGACAGGTTTACCAAGAAGATACAAGTTTCTCTTCAGAAGTGATCTCTCTTCAACTACTCCCATACCCAGGTGCTTTTCAGGGGGAGTTAATTGATTCTGGAAGTTTTCTCGGGGAAAATATATCTCTCTAACTCTCCCATCCCAGTGACTGCCCTCCTGAATATCCATTTCCCTCCTCCTACCTAAACTACCCAGAGGCATGGGTTCAATCAGGGCAACAGTTAAGAATACAGTTTCCAGCCCTCTCTACTACCAGTAAAAAATTAGGATAAATCATTGGGCAGAGCTGCAAACACTTTACTAAAAAGAGCCTAAGTGGACCAGGTGGTGGCTTTTTTGCCCATGGCTCTTCCTGCTTCCTAGAATGCACATATGATGGCTGGAGCTGCAGTGGCCATTTAACGATTTTTAAATAAACCTATGGTTGGAAGGTATGTGCTCCTTGGGACCTCAGGGTGAATAAATCTAAGTTCCAGTGACTGCAGAGTCATCACATAGGCCTGGACAACCTACTGAAATATAAATTCTTAATCTGTTTATGCCTTGGGCTTCCCTCGTAGCTTAGTCAGTAAGGAATCTGCCTGCAATGCAGGAGACCTGGGTTCAATTCCTGGGTTGGAAGATCCCCTGGAGAAGGAAATGGCAACCCACTCCAGTACTCTTGCCTAGGACATCCCATGGACAGAGGAGCCTGGTGGGGTATGGTCCATGGGGTACCAAAGAGGCTAACAAGACTGAATGACCAAACCACCATCACATGATAGAGGAAAGGTTTCTCTGTTACTCAGTGTTGAATGTAGTTCCTTAAGGACAGATGTCTAAATCATTTCTGTATGACTCCAGAGAGAAATGTAAAAAGGGATCTGAACCAACAGTTCTGACGTAAGGCATATAAGAAGCTGGAAAGAACTTAGGGATAACACATGAAGAATAATACTGATCAGACATGGCCAAGGCTGACAGGTATTCAAGAGAAGGCCTTTCAATCAAATAATAATGTGTAAGGGGTTATAACTATTAGAATTTTTCAAAACAAGTCCTTATAATACAGAAAGTGTTATCTCTAACAACAAACCAAATGCTATCTCAAAGTTAAAATCTGTCAAAAATGTGCCACAAGAGTATAAGTAACGCTGTAGGTGATGTGCATTTGATGTTATTTATATAGGAAAAATAGTATTAAAACTCTGTAGTTGTTCACCATAAATAAATTTTGGAATAAGATGTCCTCACCAAAATTACTCTTGTTTATAGTGAAATTCACCAAGAAATCACTACTCTAACAATCTGTTATACTTTAAGCAACTAAGTATTTCTAACAAGCCTTTTCAGTTGCTTTTACTGAAGCTTTGGCATATTATTAACCAGCATCTGGGGAGGGAGATGGGAGGGAGGTTCAAGAGGGAGGGAATATATGTATATCGATGGCTGATTCATGTTGAGGTTTGACAGAAAACAACAAAATTCTGTAAAGCAATTATCCTTCAATTAAAAAATAAATTAATTTTAAAAAATAACCAGCATCAGTGCTAAATTAAAGACCGTCTACTTAGTTACCCATTTTCACTGACATAATTTTTGGCCTTGTTAACATAGAAATTGCTCCCCTATCTACAAGCACAAAATGTGTTTCTGCTCAAGTTAAAAAAAAAAAAAAAACTTCAAAATTTGCTCAATAGGATCGCTTTGTAAGAAAATAAGAAGCTTTGTCTAAGTCTGTGGGAAGGCAGAGACATTGCTCACCATGAAAGGTAACAGATTAGCGATGTTGATAGCTGAAATCCTCTACTTATCCTTGGCAAGGAAAATGACAGCATTTAAGCTTCCCAAACTAGGTCCCTAGGTGTCTGTGCTCAGTCTGAGAAACATTCAATTTCTCACCTCTCGCGTAAACTGGGCGCATGTCACACACTTCCTGAATACAAGATTTACCCCATGCAGCATAGGCTCTTTCAAGTCAGTAACAGCCTTGTTTGTACATGGGATCATTTTGAGGCCATTTGTGGAATCAGACTTTTGTGTACGTTCAGAAGTACAATTAAAGTTTGAATTCGATTATAAGTGCCACATTGCTTTAGGTTTAAACTGTTTTTAGTTTTGCCGCACACAAAAAATAAAACAAGATTAAACACAAAAAAGAAAAAACAGAAGTGTATCAACATCTTATGAAGAAAAAAAAAACTAGCTCCAGAATTAGTGCCTTACATATCATGATTCAAAACATGCCTTGAAATTTGTCCAGAAGTTTAAAAATTTTTACTCCTTTAAAAATATTATTCTAAAAAAAGTCAAACCATAGAATATAAATAGGTAAATGAATAAAGTTGTAAGTATTACCAAAGCAGCTGCAGCTATTGAGAATTTCATTAAAGAAAGGTTCGTGTCAGAGTTGATGACATCACACTTGGCACATTTACAGTGTTCTTTACAAAGTTGTGAAGTTTCTGCTTAGAAAATTTAACTTAAACATGCTACACATTGCTACACAAGTTATGCTCATAGTCAGTTCATCTCTTAAGTCACTAGAAGGTAACAAGGAAGTCCTGTCAACCTGTCACTGAAAGACATACGGAATATATACCTACAGAGTTACATATACACACAATATAATACTCTGTCAAAGTTGTAATATCACATGGCAGGTGCCCTTAGCAAAAAAGACAACAACAACAAATTCTAAGTAAAAGCTATTCCAATTAAGAGCCTACTAGATCAAAGTTTTAATTCAAAAGTAGATGTTTAGCCTGAAACTTGCAGATATCATTTCGTGAGGATTATCAGTTAAATTGGTTTAAAAGACACAACAGAAAGATTATGCTAGGATTTGGAGCAGCAGCAACACAGGCAATGGCTAAGTTAAAGTTAAAACTGTGCTAACAATGGAAGATTTCTAAAATCTAACTGTAAACAGCTTGAGACCACTTTATTAGGTCCATTTATGTCTGTCCCCACATAACCATCCAGAAACTTGGTCCAGAAACTTGGTTTATTTGTATTACTAACTTTGGATTTTCTAGTTGTTCATTTACCTGTATGTTTACTTATTTGTGTGTCTTCTAATGGCTAATTTTATTATTTCATATATTATGCCATGTCTTCAGAGGCACCTTAAATGCATCTACCTGTGCTCTTGATTCCATGGCACTTTGTGGTAGAATCTGGTCTCTGATATGTCTATGATAAATTTGATCAGCTGGGCTAACTGTACACACACACATGTATAAATGAACAATGAATTATCCTAAACAAAATTGCCTAATTTGATAAGAGAACAAGGGACTAAACTTTTCAAAGGTAAAAGAGTTTTGCTAGATTTTTGGAAAATAAATACTAAAGGTTATATTTCCCCTCCCTCAACACCTGAAAGATAAATGGATATTTGAACAAAGAAAAATTCCATAAGCTATAGTATATTTCTGCCAACCAGAAGGTGAAAGCTTACTTTTTTGATAATATAAAAAACTTGGCATCACGTTAAAATACACCCTGTAGGCTTTTCTTTATATCAACTATTTAATTTTAGTTAAGAAATTGTTACTAAAGAAAAAAGGTAACTTGTCATTAACTACTCTTTGAATCATCATTTCTGAAACATAATATTTTAAAAGCAGCTTATAGCGTGGACATTTTCCTTTTGACATTTTCTCTTTTGGTATCTCTTTTATAAGCCATAAGGGAAAAAAAAAAAAAACCTCTCCAGCATTAAATAAAACACCTTTTCTAATGTTCAAGATACCTGAAGCAATAAATCACTCAAACCTCTAATTTGTAAACAATTTAATTCTCAACATGAATATACTTTGTTGTCAATTAATACTGCAAATGCAAAAGCAAAATTAAGTGAGAAAAATGAAGCACTTAAAACACATGATTTAATTTATAAATGAGTACTCATTATTATAGCTTTTGTTCTATTTATTGCTCTCCTTCTATTTCATGACTTGTTTCTGTACAATATTCCTCACTGTTATATATTCCCATTTTATTTAGCAACACATTTACTGTGATACAGAATTCTATGTTTTCACGTAGTAAATGCATCGAAGTTAATTATTTAAACTTTAAAATCACCACTATGCAACTAAAATGCTACCATAGCTGATTTTCTTCCTATTCCCTTTAGAATATGCCAATTTTATTTCTTCTACATAAATACTTTCTTGAACTGTTTGACTTCTGTTTTTAATGAAATGAATTCTCCTCCTCTCTGTAGAAGTCTGCTATAAACCTAAG
This sequence comes from Giraffa tippelskirchi, assembly GCF_054371585.1. Lineage (NCBI taxonomy): Eukaryota > Metazoa > Chordata > Mammalia > Artiodactyla > Giraffidae > Giraffa > Giraffa tippelskirchi. The sequence goes on along the minus strand of NC_137276.1, from coordinate 122,302,617 downwards.
TCACCTGGGAGCCTGGCCAAAGTCTGAAACAGCACAGCTGAAGGGTACAGCCATTTCCCAGGGTCCTCTCAGAGAGTATTTGGTTTGCTTTCCTAACTTGCTAAAAATAGGAGATTACACAGCCTACCTCCATCTCAGGGCTCAAGAACTCACAAAAGGCTGGACTATGGATTGGAGCAATACATAGAACACATTTTATTAAAGAAGTCAGGATATTACAAGTTTTCTAAATTCCTTCCGTTTACTCTCTGAAACAATACAAATGATCTAGCGGTTACTGGCATGGAAACCTCATAATGCTCCCAAATTTCAGAACTTCAGGCATGAGTCACAAAATCACTTTAACTGTTTTAAAATATGTTTTTGATCTATTTTAGCCACAAAGTTGAACACAGGAAGACTACTACCTAAAAGGTAGGATTCTAAATACTGTATCAAGAATCACATGTGTTAGTTACAAACATACACACATATAGATGAAACACGGTTTTTGAAACATGAATACCTAATTAACACATTCCAAAAATTTTAAATAAATTTTTAACAGTCATTTCACTAACACTTAAGAAGCTGCTGTTGTTCTGGGGATGAAGCTCCACCAGAAATAAATTTGTGTTTATTTTTCCTCTTCTTATTCAAATTGAAATATTTTACTACATTTTAGACGCTATAAATTAAATTTCCATTTCTCTTAGAAAGAACAAAGGGTATGGACAACGTCTGCACTGATTAGCTGCTATAACGAGTTCATTTCAAAAGTAAATTTAAAATCTTAAAATTGTTATTTAAGAAAGTCCTTGATGTGGCAGTTGAATCTTGTTAACCACACAGCATGTCATTAAGCAATGCTGCTGCTTTGCTCAAAGGGGGACTGTTCTGTGGCCACAAGTGAGCAGCAGCTAAAAAAATATTTTGAGAGGGGAAAATAGCAACTGAATTTTAATGTTTCACAACATTTCCAAATGCCGTGGAGGCAGGTCTTCTGTGAAACCACTCAATGTCACAGCTAAGTTTAATGTCCTTCGTTTTTCAGCTACCAGTGCACCATCAACTGTCTGTGGGATTAAAAATTGGATTTACTAGTAATTGGGTCAAAACAGGGTTACTTACGGACAAAGCTGGTTATTGACAAGCATAATTAGCCTTTTGCCCCTCATTTTATGGGTCCCAGTCTCTAATTACACCTAAATTCAGCCGGCAGAATTTAGGATGACACACTCACACGGCACAACTATTGTGTGCCCTTCATGGATGCCTTTCAAAAGCAGGGGGAAAAAAAGGCCCAGGGTAATTTATAACTTTTGTTTATTGATCTTTAGAACTATGTCATCAAGAACAACCTAACATGATATTTTTCTTGTTGTTAATGCCTTCTTTTATGTTCTACTTTGAAGATAATATCCTTGAGTCTTTGGTGAAAACTTTAGCAAAGTGAGCAGCACAAACTGGACCAAGAAGCAATTTACTGAAATAGTTAACTCACAACTTAACTCATAACACTGAGGTGAGATACGAGTTAACTTACATGTTGAATACTTCAGTTAATTCTCCCCTATGGTATTAAAGACGAGTTTTTATAGCACTTTTTTTTTTGCATCAGACAAGATATGTCTATGAAACCTTCACTTCTATATATTTATCAAAATGATAACAACTTCCTTCTCAAAGGTTCACAGTGAATTACACGTGCATATTAATTTTCAAAGACGATTCAATTAAACCAAGTATGTAGAGAGAACCTAGGAATCTTCTTCACATTTGTAGTGTTGACCTTACACATCAAAATAAAGACATGTATGCTACCTTTTAAAAGACTCACTTTCAAATTTGATACCCGAAATATGAATCTAATGACATTTTTGAATGTCAAAATATACTAAAGTGAATTTGCTAGTATTATGGTACCCACAATAGCTAACTTTTTTACAGTCTGGCTGATACCGTTACAAATAAAAAATAATAATAATCAGGAGCCAACAGAAAATAAACTGCTGAATTACTTCACATTTGAATTTTAGAAACAAAAAAGTCCAATTAATAAAGGTACTTTTTATAGAGTTTCCACTGATTTATAAAACTCACATTCAACGAAGTTTATGCCTCTGATAATATACTATAAGAGCAGTTCAGAATCTTACTTCTAGTTACATTTTCCACAAAATGCGTTGCTTCTGGCCTTAAAATAATATGCTCATATAATAAAAAAGGAAATCCATAATGTCAAAATATTAATATAAAAAGCTATCCAAGTTTAGCTGACAAAATCTGCTTTTCTTTTACAACTGTACAGCATGTTTTCAAATAAGCAAAAACAAACCATTCCCATCTAGCCACTGCTATAGCCTCATATACAGTCTATGCATATGCTGACACATACATGTATCTATATTTACTATTTCTCTGGACTGACTTAGCCATTACTTAGTAAAAGTATGCTGACACTTTCTGCTCTAGAAAAAAAAACAAATCACAGCATTAAAGGACAGATAAAAGTTATCATAACAAAGTTTGGCCAGACTTGGCTCTATTGCTTCTCAATAAAGTCCCCCACCCCAACATCATCAATAGGAACACACCGTATAACTAAAACTATTAACAAAGCAATCCATAATTCCAAACTCAGTGGACTGCATGTCCGTATCCCCTTTATTCAATTATTGCATATCCTTAAAATAATATAATATTTACTCACTTTCAATGAATCAAAGCAGGCGATTACTCGTCCATTTTCAACTTGGCAGCTTTTCGAAGGATGTGCAAATTTACATTCCGTGTCTGGCCGTGAGCAAGTCCCCCTTTGGAACTCTCTACATACTTCCAGTGTTAGCCATTTTGTGTCCCGAATTGGTGTGACACTAACAGCCATGTTTAGATTTTACAGGTAGTTAAAATTTTCAGTGAAACCAACAAACCCAACCCCCCTCAAAAAAAAAAAAGTAACAACCAAAAAAAAAAAAGAACTGAACTGATAAAACTGTAAAATGATGATGAAAATGTCCCCTCCAAAATACTTTTCCCCCACTCCCTGCTTTAAAAGTACATGGAAAATTGTGTTCTCAATATCAAGGAAAAGATCTCCCACTAGAAATTCACAGCATGAAACTGTTAATTCAAAGAGGTTTTGGTTTCTAGAGAAATACTAGGATCGTAAGTAGATGAACGTTTAAAAGTAGGGCCTCGAATCAGCCTTGTGCTCTCAGTAACCCCTTCCCAGTGCCAATTTGGAGCCCAAAATGCAAGCATGAAAACGTGGCAGACCCTCTGACACCGAATTTCCAAGCTGCTTTCAGCAAAGTTGTTTGAAAGGGAATCTCCTCACAGCTGAATTTGCAATGGAGTTTGGTGGTGCAATCGGTATTGATTAGTTTGGCATAGACAGATGCAGCAGTTTAGAGCAAAATCGAGAAAATGATTTTGTTTTTCCTCCTTGATTTCCTGGCAGAAGATATCTTACTTTTTCAGCAAACTTTTCTTTTAAAACTAAAGCAGCCTAGGGCAATGCCAGATACTTAGAGCTTTTCTCTTGATTATAAGTAGAAATGGGGGTGTCTGGGCTAGAGGTGGAGGGTGGATGTGCTGTCGTCACAGTCTAGCTGGCAGCAAGCAAGGCAAAAGCAGAGACTGCTCTAGAAGCGGTTCCAAGCAGCAGAGACGTCAGGAAAGGCACTTCTTAGTACCAACCTGTAGAAAAAAGAGATAGGTTAAGATTTACTAAGTAGCTCTTCACTGATGTCCTAAGACAGTATCACAACCTTGCCATGTGCTACCAGACTAAGTCATATTCAAGCCAGCCTCCCTCTCTCTCTCTCTCACACACACATACACACACACACACACTACTTACAGTGAGGCATATTGCAGCCAGCCATCGTAGATTTATTAAAAAAAGGGGCCGTTTCCCCTTGTGAAGCAATGCATGATAGAGAGATAACCAATCACAGATAGTGTTGCAGCAATATTCTGGGCAGAAAGCCAATAGTGTGGGTTGTCTTATGAAAGGTCGCGCCTGTCAGACGTTCATTACTATGCTATAAGCACAGAAAATGTCCATCAGATGTGACTTATTCCACTGCAAGAGGACGAGCATGTGGGTTTTGAATTTACCCAACATGCAGTTAGTGGACTAAACCATGTTAGTTTCAAAACAGCTTCCCAAACAAGTCCAAGCACTTGAAGATCATTACCAGGAAATAAAAAGCAAGGTTTAAAAATTGCAGCCGACTTCCAAGCTGCTTTCCCTCTGGCTCTGCGCAGAGACAGGCACCGAACAGCCTGCTCCTGCTGTCCTGACACGTGAATAAAAAAGGAAAGGGGTGTTTACAAATGGTACATTCTCCTGACCTATCCAATTCACTTCCTTCTCCAGCCTAATTCCTGCCCCTCCACTGAAAGTGGCACTCCTACTGTAAAACTATTCCATTCAGCCCTCAGACACTTTGTCAATATATCACAGGCAGGCGAGATATGAACAAAAGCATCCTTTATTTGAACATTTTTTAAGCAGAAGCTGAGGTCATGTGGGGGAAATAAGGAGTGTAGTGTTGTCAGTGTGTCTGGCAAATCTGAAGTCAACCTCAAGGGAGAAAGTGATTCCATCGCAGAAACATTAAATATTAAGCGAGCAGTTTGATTTGGGCAGTATGATGCATTTCAGAGGTACAAATGAACCCAGAGGGTGGGGGTTGAGGGGTGAGGGACCCTCTATTGCCTAAAGATCTAGTAACTCAGCACTACAAGACCGCTCCCTATATACAGCAGGGCATTTTTGCTTTTAACAACTTACTTTCAATCAGAATGGGAAAACTTTCCCAAAAATGCTTAGTAGTTACAGAACAGCATACATATTATTTTTTCCCTTTTGAATGCTACCAAAGGAAACAAGGCTTCAATAACTCTAAAAGTTTCACACTCCAAAGAGGCAATGACAGTATAATAAATAGTGTCTGATTACTTCTTCCAGGGCCAAAAATGGCCAACAGGCATATAACATATTTATAACTTGGAAATTAGAATACAGAATATGAATATATATACACATACATATAGATAAAACATGGAATCTTAGCAGAATGTTTTTTTAATTTTGTTTTCAGATTAATACTGTCATTTTTAACATTATTTTTTTTAGAAACTACCAGATACTAGGTTTAGAAAATATTGTAAAGGCCACAACTTTTGAGAAAGATTAAAAAAAAAACAACCTCATACTGATGCTCCAGAAGTATTTTTGTTTTCAAAAAATTTTCTAGTCCTAATTCCTGGTTCCGTAAAAATGAAACCAAGTTAGTCACAAACTAAGACTTATTCATCTTCCTTAATATAAGCTCTGCATTCAAAACTTCTCGACTACCTCATGCTGTGAGTGTGTACCACATCCGAGGTAAACATCTCTTTTGTCCTTCTCTCTGCAACCACTAACTCCTTTTCTTTGGGGTTGTGCTCAGTCCTGTCAGACTCTTTGGGACCCCACAGACTGTAGCCCTCCAGGATTCTCTGTCCACCTAATTATCCTGGTAAGAATACTGGAGTGGGTTGCCATTTCCTCCTCCAGAGGATCTTCCCAACCCAGAAATCGAATCCCTGTCTCCTGCATCGGCAAGCGGATTCTTTACCACTGAGCCACCTGGGAAGCCTACCAACATGTCACTTCCTCCAAGACGCTATCAAGATGTCACTTCCTTCATCCCCACCTGCCCACATATTAACACTGTCTCCGCCCAATTACCTCTGCTCCCCAATCAGTGTCTGATTTGCATTTATATGACTGACCCATGAGACGACATGTTCCCAAGGCCAGAAACAATCTTACACATCTTAGTAACCTTAAGTGTCTGGCTTAGGAATGGAAAACAGAGGAAGCCCCATAAACTTTGGTAAATTAAATGATCAATTTCTACATCAGAACTGACATTAACTTTATAGCACAAAATACACAAACACATGCAGGAACACACCCCTATAAACACATATGAACACGCACAAACACAAACTTGAAAACACACACACACCCATTATTGCCTCCATAAGTTACCATGTTCTAGGGTCACTCAGGCTTCCCCATTGCCTAGGAATCCTCCCCTTGGCCTGGACCGCCCCCTCTGACACTCCAGCTTTTCCAAAATTTCCTCACTATCAAGTCCCTCCTCCTTTGTGTTCTTCTCACTATCAACAATGGATACGATCTTACATGTCACAAATATTTTGCAATAAAAATAGTAGCTCTCAGGCATGAACTCTCTCTCACCTTCCTACCACCCATCTTTAAACTATCTTTTTGTATCTGTCTTCTCAGTCTCCCAGTTTTCTCTTCTACTGCCCAAGGTTAAGCTGCTACCTTGACTGGCTCCTTCTGAAGTCCTCTTCCTCTCTAAATTCCTGCTATATATATTCCTGCTTTTCCTCTTAGCTCTTCAAGTGCTAAAGGAGCTCTAAAATGGAAGGGGTGACATGGCAGGAGGAAGGGGACCTTGCCTAGTTATACATCACCTCTCCCTAATGTTCCTAATCCATCATTCCCAAACAAAAGTCTGAAGAGTCACCTACACGTGCGGTTTTCTTGCTTCCTCCTTCTCCATTCACTTTTTAAAATGTATTGGTGTAACTTGCACAACTATTACCTTACTGCTCAGCGACAGTCATCAATGCTCCCATCAAAGCCAAATCCAAAGAATACACTGCTGCTGCTAAGTCGCTTCCGCTGCTGCTGCTAAGTCGCTTCAGTCGTGTTCGACTCTGTGCGACCCCATAGACAGCAGCCCATCAGGCTCCGCCGTCCCTGGGATTCTCCAGGCAAGAACACTGGAGTGGGTTGCCATTTCCTTCTCCAGCGCATGAAAGGGAAAAGTGAAAGTGAAGCCGCTCAGTCATGTCCGACTCTTAGCGACCCCATGGACTGTAGTCTACCAGGCTCCTCTGTCCATGGGATTTTCCAGGCAAGAGTACTGGAGTGGGGTGCCATTGCCTTCTCCGAAGTAGCTTCAGTCGTGTCTGACTCTGTGCGACCCCATAGACGGCAGCCCACCAGGCTCCTTGTCTCTGGGATTCTCCAGGCAAGAATATTGGAGTGGGTTGCCATTTCCTTCTCCAGTGCATGAAAGTGAAAAGTGAAAGTGAAGTCGCTCAGTCGTGTCTGTCTGACTCTTCGCGACCCCATGGGCTGCAGCCTACCAGGCTCCTCCGTCCATGGGGTTTCCCAGGCAAGAGTACTGGAGTGGGGTGCCATTGCCTTCTCCAAAGAATGCACAGTCCTTGTCATTACTTGACCTCTTAACAGCATGCTGCACAGCTCCCTCTTTCTCCCTTCCCCTTGTTTTAAACTGACACATTTCATCTTTTTTGGTCTCTCCCAGCCCTGCACCTCTACCTTCCCAGGGAGAGAGGGGCTATGGGTCCTTAGCATACACCATCCAGGTGGGAGCCCCTGAAACTTGTTACATGCTAAACCTGGATTGACACATACTTCCTCATCCCTTCTTGTTTAAACTGCTATTCAAATATCTCCTTCTCTAAAAAGGCTATGCTAACTCTGCTAAACATTCTACCCCCTCACAATATTCTCAGTACTTCGTATCTCTTGGAACTTTTGTCCCCAAAGTTATAAATTCCACAACAACAGGGTGTTTGTTGCCTTTTTTTTTTTAAACCCAGTCTCTGGAACATAATGTTTTTTAAATATTTAAGAAAAGAATAATTTTATTCAACCTATTAGAAATAAACATGTTTATGAGGACATGTGTCCAACTCCGAGGAAAATTTCATCATGATCTATGAGATCCAAACAATGAGGAAAGGCAATGGCATGGCACACATAGGAATAACTTCACTGCTTGGGGGTTATGTCTAAATACAACTACAAAATTCATTTCTAGCATTGTTTTTCCCTTCTACCATGTTACAGACTTAGTCGTACTCAAGTAACAAAATATACCTTAATTACTAAAATGCTTACAAATGGGTGTTCTGATTATATTTTCTGTAGCAGAGCAGTTCTATTTAAGTCAAAAAGTATTACTGAAAAAATATAGCTATATATTTTTATGCTGAAAATACTATTATAAAATGTATTAGTCAAGGTGATAATAAAAATATTTACCATTAGCCAGACACGGACAAGTGAGCGATCAGATTGTACACTGACCTTTATGAAATACTCCAGCTACACCTGATAATATGTGTTTCAGCCTTTGACACAGGGCACTAGGGGTAACGAACTCATATCTTATCTGAAAAAAATGTATTTGAGTAAACTGCTGATATCAGAATACTATCTTGTAATCTTTTTCTTTATTCAAACATAATTTCAGAGCAGACCAGAAATCTTCATAACTTTAATAAATTAAGATTTTATAGGATTTGGATCAATACTTCAGTGGTAATGGATTTTTTGTTCCATAGATAGAGATAATATTTAAATGTGTATGAGTATTGTGCAGATTGCAGGAATTCTTGCAAATGTATCACCCTCCCCTAAAAATATGTATTGTTTGCAAATAATTATTGAAAGAAGCACTGCTACTGTAAAGGTATTAGCTAACAGGTAAACTGCTTCTGAGGTAAATTTTTGACTGATATTTCAATATATAATAAACTTCCCTAAACAAAAACAAAGAAATGGAGAATTTAAGTGTTTTCAGTGAGAATCAAAATTTTAAAACCTATATAGGTTTTTAAGGTAAGAGCCTTCTTTTATCTATTGATCAAATTCAAAACACTAAACTGTAGAGTTCCTTACATCGTGTGACACGTTCTATTGATACAAACAAGCATATTCCTCCCAAGAACCAAGATCAGTTTCTCCTTAAGTGATATCAGAATTCACATGTATTTTCTACTTTAAGGTAAATAGAAAAGAAGGAATAAAATATAAAGACAGAAGAAAAGAAACCAAAAATAGGATAAAGTATAAAAAGAAAAAGCCTGAGGAATTACAGATAATTACTCTTACGGCAATTGATATATATTAGCAATAAACTAACAGTGGATTTGCTCCTTGGAAGAAAAGTTATGAGCAACCTAGATAGCATATTAAAAAGCAGAGACATAACTTTGCCAACAAAGGTCAAAGCTATGGTTTTTCCAGTAGTCATGTATGGATGTGAGAGTTGGACCATAAAGAAAGCTGAGTGCCGAAGAATTGATGCTTTTGAACTGTGGTTCAAAAAGAAGATTCCTGAGAGTCCCTTGGACTGCAAGGAGATCCAACTGGTCCATCCTAATGCAAATCAGTCCTGAATATTCATTGGAAAGACTGATGCTGAAGCTGAAATTCCAATACTTTGGCCACCTGATGCAAAGAACTGGCTCACTGGAAAAGACCCTGATGCTGGGAAAGACTGAAGGTGGGAGGAGAAGGGGACGACAGAGGATGAGATGGTTGGATGGCATCACCAACTCAATGGACATGAGTTTGAGTAGGCTTTGGGAGTTGGTGATGGACAGGGAAGCCTGGCGTGCTTCAGTCCATGGGGTGGCAAAGAGTCGGACACGACTGAGCAACTGAACTGAACTGAACTGAACAGTGGATTATTCCGTGTGCGTGCCCAGTGGTGTCTGACTCTTTGTGTCCCCATGGACTGTAGCCCACCAGGCTCCTCTGTCCATGGGATTTTCCAGGCAAGAATACTAGAGTGGGTTGCCATTTCCTACTACCGGAGATCTTCCCAATTCAGGGATCGAACTCGAGTCTCCTGAGACTCCTGCACTGACAAGCAGATTCTTACCTCAGTGCCACCTGGGAAGCCCTTAACAGTGAATGCATTCATATAAATACCTATTTAAGGGCTGCATACATTGTGCAATACAGGATAAACAGACACAAGGAATAAGACTAAAATTCTGTTTTGGAGAACTGGTTGGCCTCTATGAGCAAGGTTAAACTTCCTAGTCACAAATGTTCACTAATCATTTCAATTCTTCTGGACCAAATATAGGCAGATTGGTTCTACATGCCAGAGTAGTTAGCTGGGAATTTGGGGGACTTTTTTCATAAGTTTTGATTTGGAAATGTTACATATTGAGGAAGTTAACTTAGTAATTATTTGAGATTTTTTTTTAACTTACTAAGAAGTTTCAAGCTAACTGGAAGAGACGGCCAACTTTGCTGAGTGTGTTTGGAGCTGACAAGAAGAGGCGCCTTGTCCAAAATCGTAACTTCTCCCCCTGGCTCACTGGTGTCGATAAGTCCATAACTAGCAATGCATCACTTCAGTAAACTAAGTTAGCTCACAGCACAATTTTGCCTATGGCTTGTCCCAAATATGAACAGAGATTTTGGTAAACAAATAACTAACTAAGCATTTCTGGAGGCTATATAGCTATTTCTCTACTCACAAGGGACTAAATAGAGTAACAAAGTCATTTATTACATGGGAAAAAACTGTGCTCTGAATGGGTTAATGCCATCTTCACCAGTATTCAACTCCGTATAACAAAAAGCTAAGATCAGTGTTTCTCAGTGAGGGGGAAGCTTTTCAGTGATGCAGAAACAGTAATTTTAATAGATGCATCAGAATGCTTAAACAAGCTCGTCAAAGCATGTGGATATGTAACTCAGGAAGAGGCTAAAGTATAACAAAAAGAATTTAAGGAATAACAGTAACTATACTGGAAAAAATCATAAAGAATATATGCAAATGACTGAAGTTTCAGAAAAATTGCTGAGAAAAAAAGACAACTTTCAACCACAAATCCTCTGGAATGGCACAGCGATGGGCAACGTGGCCTACTGGTCTGACGCTCTGCATTGTTTTGAGTGACAAGTTGCTTGCAAGGAAAGGAAGATTATGTTTACCAACTCAAACAAGTAATCCAAGATCTAGCAAAGCACTCCTTTAAGATGCTGATAAGGTTAGCTTCCCTAATCATCCAGTGGTCTCTTACTGGAAGGACATTGAAGGAAGTCAGTTAGGTGATGCATTATTGCTAAAGATTAGAATCCAAAAGCAAGCAACTAAACTTTCACATTAGAAAATGACTACTGTCCCTTTAAGGATTTATATTTAGGACAAAAATGAAACAGGAAGCCTCTATGCAGACAGTGATTAAAAAGTGAATTTTGATATGATTTCTATAAAAGGCAAAATTTTAAAACCTAAAAAGGTATTAGAAGATAAATATCAAGACGTCATGCTGCATTTTGCAGCCTGAGCCACCAGTTTTGTACCTAAATGTGCCCTCATCCAGTCCCTACAGCAAAGTTTATCTTCCTAGAAGCTTTTTCGGCCCACTGTCAAAAGTATGCAAACCTCTCTTCCTCTTAAAACCAGTGCACACTTGCCAGCCCCTTATCCTGCTTTATTCTTCTTTACAACACTTGTGAGTATTTGGCATAATGCTATGTACCTATTTCACTATCTGCTTATCATCTACTTTTTCCATTAAAATGTAAGCTCTATGACAGCAGGCAGGTGTCAGCTAGTTTTTTCACCAAACAGCCACCACCAACACAGCACAAGGTCCAGACTAAACCAACAATCAGCATTTGTGGCATGATAATATTTTTCATAGTATATCTGAACACCAGTTTACAAATATTTTCAACAAGTTATAATACCTAAACAATAGATACACATTTTAAAACACTGATATGTCACCTTTACAACTGAATGAAATCAGCATCAAAGACCACTGATTGGAAAGAAAGCATAGGAAAGGAAGTTAATTAACATAAAACCATTTTTATACTTCCTTAATTGAGAAGTTGATGGAAGTCTTTTTAATCCATGAAATAGATACACATGGTTTTGCAAATTTTTAACATGTAAATAATTATCGGTGCTTTTCTGACAGAATCAGTCCTCAGTTCTGGCTAAACAGGAAAATTTGCTTTTTCTTTTTTTTGAAGATTACACATGGTTTTTCAAATTTTTAACATGTAAATAATTATCGGTGCTTTTCTGACAGAATCAGTCCTCAGTTCTGGCTAAGCAGGAAAATTTGCTTTTTCTTTTTTTTGAAGATTCCAAACTGTCAGTCTTTTAACATTTCCCTCTATTCCACAAGAAAGTATAACAACACTAAGAATGCTACTTTATCATTCTTTGAGATAAAATACTAATCCTATTTAGCACTTTATTTACTCTATATATGACAAAAAGATGAAGTTATCTTGTTAGCCTTAGGTAGTCATTTCTGATCTGTCCATGTCATTTAATATTTCAAACAATAACTAGGAAGTCAGAACACAAGACTACAGTAAAATCAACAGTGTTGATATGTGTGCATTGTGCTAAAAGACAGAAAAAACAAATCTAACTATTCTGGCAGTTTTCAGGAAGAATGGTACATTAACCCAAGCGAAATCTACCAACGTGAAATAAGCATGACAAAACTCTGAACTGTTAAATGCAATGTGATACATTGTGATATTGTTACTTCCAGAGCAAAACCATGATTATAGACTTTGATTTTAAAGTTTACTTTTATGGGTTATATTTTATTTGCCATAGTAACTAGGGGTCAAAATCTTAATTTTCCATCTTTATACCTTCTGAACAATATCACCGAGCTTCTTATTGAGGTTGGTGATACCTTCATCTAAAACATGTTTCAATATGATCTTCATTGCTTGAGGAATGGTAGCAAAGTCATCGTGCTTCCCTAATAATATTATCATATAACTCAAAAATAAGGATGAAGTTGATTAATGAGAGACTTAAGGAAATATTCCCACAGAACCCTGTACATCAGTGAAAATTTGCTGCATGTGAACCTCTTTGCCCCAATGTCCAACTTTCCTTACAAGGCAGAAATCATTCTCACAGCCAGCAATCATTAAAAGATTTTCCATAATTAACCTATGCCCATTTTCCACTTGAGTAGGTCCAATCAAACTAAATTATAAAATCAATATGTGAAGAAATGACAAAAACAATAAAAAAAAAATCTGGCCAAAATATAAAGCATATCTCTATTAGAATCAAATAATCATAGGTATCACACTTCCCAACCCGCAGATGGAACCTACCTACATCTCTTGTGCCTCCTGCACTGGCAAGTGAATTCTGTACTACTGAGTCACCTGGGAAGCCCACTATCAACTGTATCTGAGCACACCAACTTGATCATAACAGATGATTTAGAATGTAACCTAGTAAGCTCAACCTGGGAAATCTTACTGGCTTATTTCTATTGAAGATTGCCCAAAATCTGTTGCTTAATTATTAATCATTATGAGAAAAATATGTAAAATCTATGTTTACAGTTAAATAAGGAGGGTGGCGCTTGTGGTAAAGATTCCACCTGCCAATGTAGGAGACCCAAGAGACAGTGGATTCAATCCCTGGGTGGGGAAGATCCCCAGAGGAGAAAATGGCACCCCACTCCAGTACTCTTGCCTGGAAAATCCCATGGACAGAGGAGCCTGGCAGGCTACAGTCCATGGGGCTGCAAAGAGTCGGACACAGCTGAGCACGTATTTCTTCAACTTCAAAAGATCTAAAAATAATTATTCTTCAGAATATAATAAATGATATAAAACACAAATATAGGATGCTATTACTTGAATGCATCCTAATTAAATGAATTAATGGACTTCTGATGACAAAACACAATACATACACATCCTTTTTTTCCATTTAATCAGTAAAAATCCCCATCACATCAAAAATGCATCTTTTATTGAAAACTTTACAAATACTCAAGCCACAAAGGTACCACACAGTTTAACGTTATAATCCTAGGGATATTTCTACTGATTTATATATTTGATCTTAAAGATTACCTTTTGAACAAATAATCTCAAACATACATTTAATAATATACCAATGTCAACTGAATTTATTCCCAATAACAATAAAATATTAGAATTTCAGTTTAATTTGAGCTTTCCTAAAAAGAAAATCACAAATTCACATATGCTCACATGCATGTAAAAATAATGCTTTCCCTGACTAACACTGAACCAGGACCCAGTTGTTTTTCCCTGGTTTAAAAAAGAGGAAGGTATGTATCAAAACAAAGACATGTATTAATAACTCATATTTTCACTTCAACGTAGCTGTATCTTCTAGGGAACGTTCCACATAACACAAATACTAAACCAGGTCTCAGACAACAAACTTTGCTAATATTACCACAACTGCTATACAGTATAGCCAGAGCTTCAGAATATATTTTGCAGAAGCCTAAGATTTCAACAAGCAGCTCCACAGTGGTAACAGGGAGGTATATTTTGTTGGTGTCTACCTCAACATTTATTAATTACAAGGCTTCACTTATAAAAAAGAAAAATACTGAGAGATTCTGCAAGTCTTAGAAATATAAGACTAACTGGATAAAAAGATAAAATTTGTCTCCCTGATAACTAAATTTATATTTGTACATAAATCATTTACCACACTTTTGTGCCATAACTCTAATTCCTTAAATTTCTAACATACTTAAGAACTGAAATCTCATTGCTTGCGCAATGCAGATCTAGAATCATGAGTCATTCATTCAGAGGAACTTTTGCAGACACACACCAAAATGCACGTCCCATGAAGTTCACATTCAGAAAAAGATGTAAAATAAAATAAGGCAAAAAATTAGACAGTGAAAATAAAGAATTCTCAAATTAGAAATGTAAAGGCTCAGAAGCAAATTACAAGTTAAATAAATAGTTTATCTAAATTTTAAGTTTTTCTCCCTCTACACCTAGACTTCCACATCTCCAGTGACTACAATAATCTACATTATTTCAAAGTCAAAAAAATTAATAATTTATGCTCTTAACTATGGTTCTGCCTTGTTTTGTGATCTACAAGTATGGGTATAAGTACTCAGTTGCTCAGCTGTGTCCAGCTCTTTGCGATCCCATGGACTGAAGCCCACCAGGCTCTTCCGTCCAAGGGATTATCCCAACAAGAATACTGGAGTGCGTTGCCATTTCCTCCTCCAATGGATATAAATGATAAGGCTATTGCCCAGAAGAGATAGTAACATATAAGTTCAAATGACGGACAGAAATCTCTAGCAAGTAACTTATATGAATCACATACATTGCCTGCATGCTAAGTTCCTTCAGTCATGTCTGACTCTTTGCGACCCTATGGACTATTGCCTGCCAGGCTCCCCTGTAGGACAGATTCTTCAGGCAAAAATACTGAAGTGGGTTGCCATGCCCTCCTCCAGGGAATCTCTCCAACCCAGGGATCAAACCCATGTCTCTTATATCTCCTGCACTGGCCAAGTGCATTCTTTACCACTAGCACCACCTGGGAAGCTCTCACATATATTAACTTCATATATTTTTCTTTCTTTTTGTTTTTGGTTTTAGACATTGCCAAATGAATAGATTTTCACTGTTAATAAATTTAAATCACATAGAAGGGGTTATTGAGAATTTCCTATCTTTCTACTGCCAAATCAAACCCCCTCCAACCCCAAGTGTAACCACTATTATTAGTAGGGTGTGTTCAGTCCTTTTTCTATGTATTATCATACACAAACACACATCTATACATACAACACACATACACAGTTTAAATTTTTTTAAATTATTTTACAGTAATGATGGAAACATACTAAGCATATTATCCTTAGGCTTGCTTTCTACAAAATATGTTAATGACCTTTCCTTATCAATAGAGATAGATTCATATAAATATTTTTTAACAATTATGTATTACATTTCTATACTAGTGGTCACCTAAATAAATGCCAATTTTTCATTATTTTAAGCAATACTGCAATTACATATACAAAACTATGCTTACATTTGAGTCGTATTAATAATATAATACTGGTGGCTCAGACGGTAAAGCGTCTGCCTGCAATGCCGGAGACCCAGATTCGATCCCTGGGTCGGGAAGATCCTCTGGAGAAGGAAATGGCAACCCACTCCAGTACCCTTGCCTGGAAAATCCCATGGACAGAGGAGCCTCGTGTGCTACAGTCCATGGGGTTGCAAAAAGTTGGACATGACTGAGCGACTTCATTTCATTCATTTCAATAATATAAATATTTTGGACATAAAGTATATGCAAATATTAATTTTGAACTAAACATCAAACTTATTCTAAGAAAACATTTATCAACACATACTTCTACCAGCAATTAATAACATGCTTTTCTACATTTATTAAATCTATGTAAGGCCCTAAAAAGATATTATACTTCAAACAATATTGTAAATTTCTATTGTAAGAGAGGAGTAAAAGGTATATATCTTTTTTCCTATATAGAACTTAAAGCCTTGTCTTTGTGTTTTGCAAAATATTTTCAGTTGTTAGCACTTACATGGCGGTTAATCGATGGAAACATTTGTAAAATCAGTTGTTCAACTCCTGTTATTTCAAAATAAACCATCTCATTGCTAAGACAATTACTATATTTTGCAATTATTTGCCAAAGAACAGGGGCCAGAGGTTTGAATAAATGTTTGCATTGACAGAGTATCAAAACAAATATATAGCTTACCATTCTTTGCTTCTTAATAAAAACAAAACATGTAGTTAACACTCTGTGGTACATGTTATATTAGGAAAATCTCTGACAGTACAATGTCATATGATTAAGGGAATGCTTTTTTTGCACGTTATTTCTACAAATGTCAGAAAATATCCTGCTTCTCCCCCTTATTTTTTAGACACTAATTGACTAAAGGAAATTGTTTCTGACAAGTGGTATAAATAATGCAAGGCGTTATCAAACTAGCTAAGGCGCAATAGAACTCTGGTGAACTCATGTAGGCCCAGACACATTTCCCCGTGTGGTAATTTCTCCTGAGGCCAGAGGGCCTCTTGCCCTGGACTGGAGTGTTCTGAAGTGGAAGGCATTATTTCCAGTCTAAAAAACCAAGGTAGGTATATACTCTTGTATGATTTTGGGAAGGGACATGTGTCCCATTAGAAAACAAAACACTCTCCCCTCCTCAAACTCTTTCTTGGTTATTAAATAACAGTTCACAGAATAAAGAGGAACCTGAAACTGGATTTTCAAAACACTTAAGATGGTTGGTTGGCAAAATGTGGGCATTTCTAATGCTTTTATTCTCTTTTTGACAATATGCTTTTACCATGTTGTCAGAGTATAAATACAGTCACAACTTCTCAGAAGATAAGAGCAAGATTCTATTCCTAGGATTTTGTACTTTCCAAAAGAGTATATGTACTGAACACACTTTGAACAAACTAATATGGCAACTTGAGGTTCGGTTCCTCTGCCAAACAGAAAAAAAAGAAAATCCCTTTCTTAAGTATTTTAATCGCCCGTAAGGTTCTGTGCATTCTAGAAAAGCTGTAACACATGAGGATATCTGAAAAGCTGACTACATCCTTCTAATGAGACAGTGATTAAAGCTGTATGTGCTTCTACCAGCATCATATGCACTTAAAAACCAATGACCAGCTTTCCATAGCAAATCACAATGCGTCAGTAGCTGGCTAATAAACTCCAGTAACTGCCAACAGTTTACTGACAGCAACACTTTCTGTTCTGTCTGGGAAATTAGAGATTCAGGAAGATCCTCAAACTCTCTGTACTGGTCACCCAGGGGTGACTTAAAAACACATATTCCTGGGACCTACCCTAGACCTACTAAGGGTAAAGAAGACCAGTAATCTACATTTTAAGCAAGCTCCCCAGGCTACCCTTAATCTCATTAAATTCTGGCAATCATAATCAACTCAAGTTAAAAGACTACTTCCACCAGAGATTGTTTACTGCATTTCTACCCAATAATTTCCCAGAATATCTGCCCTGAAATGATAGCTTATTTGAGATTTGCTGACATGCTTTTTGATTATATTCTATTAACTACTTTAGAAAATCGACATGCCTGCAAAATGTTATGCAAGTTCTGTTATATTCATTTTTTTCAGTGTCATAACTGAAGGTTTATTTTAAAATATTTCATTATTTTCAGAACATCATTGGCAACTAGAAACTTGTATGCAAGGTTGATTTTATATCAGAGTAAATAAAAGACTTTAACACACAAGCCACAGATGTCTGTCCCTCTCTCAACATAATGACCTTTGAGGTTACACCACCAAATGGACCAATTTTGTTTCATTTCCTTTTAGATTCTGCTTATAAGGGACTGTTACATTCATTTTTTAAAATATTATTTTAAATCAGGCACCATACATGCCCCTCCACATCATCTAAGATACTACTCATATCATCCTACTATGTCGCAAACCTCTTGCTTCAGTTCTGCTCAAAAGTTCACACGATACAAAAGCTACTTAATCTGTAAAAAAATAAAAAGTCCCCCAGTATATCTGAAGGAGTATATTGAATAAATTCAAAAAAATAATCACTTGGTAATCTTAAAACTTCCCATATCTTTCTATCATTAAAATGTCAACTATGTATATACATAAATAGATACACAAATATGTAAAATAAATAGACACAGTGATATTTAGACTCCATGTAGTAAAATTATTTTGCAAAAAGAAAAAACAAGCACTTAATTACTACAATATGATAAAATAATTAATAGTATAGATAAATACGAAATAAAATCTAATGTATGTATGAGAATGTAGATATGCATGTGTGTGTGTCTCTGTGTGTGTGTGTGTGTGTGTGTGTCTGTGTGTATCCAAAGAATAAAGAGAAACTTTATGTAGGAATTAGTCAAATCATGCTTTTCATACATACCTAACACCTGGCTCTTTATTTAAATTCAAGTAAAACCTCTGTATTAAAGTTAACAGAAGGGAAAAAAAGACTTAAAAGACTTTGTTCTTTCAACAAAAGTACAAGCTATGTTTCTTCATTAATAACTCCTGGAGAGATTAACTTTTTGAGAAGTTGGCCTGTGCTACATTTCTTCTTGATTTAATATAATATCTGCAAGATGTTCATCTTGTTCTTTAATAAAAAGTTTTGACTGGAGGAGCCACTTAGAAAAATTTACTATTCCCCCAGAACTCATACATTCTATTATTACTCAACAATAGCAGATAATATTTGATTCACTGGTATATAATTTACTTTCATCTAAATTTTGCCATTTGTTCCTCATGACTCTAAAGGATGGTTATATTATCTTGCTCATTGGTGAACAAATAAATTAAGGCTGGCATGGTTAATTGACTGACTCACCCAAGCCTCCTAAGCTAACCGAACAGAACAATCAGGATCCAAAACCAGGTCTTCTGATTTAAAACTTAAAATTTCAATCACAACACATGCTGGCAATTTAATACCAATCTTCAGAGAAATGACAACAACCTTAAGTACAATAGAAGCCAAAAAAACCCCCAGAGAGATTGGGTGTAGAGTCGGGTATGGTACAGTGGCCAAGACTACATCCTTAGTGATTTGCTCTGAGAGGTAAGTGAAGGAGCAAGCCCTGTGTATAGAGTCTGAAGGAGATAAGATGGCCCCCTTCACAGAGCTGAGAGAAAAATGCTCTTTTCCTTGTATGTCCATGGGGTATACACTGGACACTAACATGTATACTTAGAAACATAAGAATTACACACTACCTCTTATCAGTTTCTTCTTAGGACTGCTGCTGCTGCTGCTGCTAAGTCGCTTCAGTTGTGTCTGACTCTGTGTGACCCCATAGATGGCAGCCCACCAGGCTCCCCCGTTCCTGGGATTCTCCGGGTAAGAACACTGGAGTGGGTTGCCATTTCCTTCTCCAATGCATGAAAGTGAAAAGTGAAAGTGAAGTCGCTCAGTCGTGTCTGACTCCTAGCGACCCCATGGACTGCAGCCTCCCAGGCTCCTCCGTCCATGGGATTTTCCAGGCAAGAGTACTGGAGTGGACTGCCATGCTCTCCTCCAGGGATCTTCCCAGCCCAGGAGTCGAACCCAGGGATCCCACATTACAGGCAGATTCTTAACTGTCTGAGCTACTTAGGAAGCCCAAGGACACTGAAGTTTTCCAGGGGAACTTCCTGACCCAGGAATTGAACCAAGGTCTCCTGCATTGCAGGTGGATTCTTTACCTCTGAGCTGCCAGGGAAGTTCAATTAATACATTACAGGGTTCTAAATACTCAGTAAATGATTGAAAGATGAGTTATTAAGGTAAAGGATCTTTGGGCATGATTTTATTTTCATCTGTCTGCTTTCTGAGCAAGAAGAGCATACCTTTCCTTCAGAGCTTTCGAGGACTTAAAATCTATTAACAGAAACCTTCTGCATAAGGAAAAAGGAAGACTGCCCTAAAAGCAATACAACTGAATATATGCAAAGCAAGTATGCTTATAGGAAGACTGATCTGTATCAGCTACTAAAACAGTGTTTGAAAAGCAGTGAAGGAGAAGGAATAACTGTGTGGAACACTTCTAAGCAATGCAGAAGCAGAGAGATTTTTTGACAGCTGTTAAAACGGTAGAAAAGTATACTAGAGAGAAAGCACTGAAGGTCTGAAACAGCGTAAGTGATACTTCTCTTTACATGTAACAAAGCTGTTCTCTAGTAATTAGTTACCTCATGGCACCAAAAAAAGGTAAATATTAAGTTGTTTTCTAACAAGAAAACCCCAAATCAAAACAACTTTAAAAATTACAATCTCAGCTCCACTGCCTCAAAATTATCTCCTTTGACAAAAACCGCAGGTGTACTCTAATAGTACTCTTTTTAGTTCTCTTTCTTTCTTCTCTACTATCCTAGGAAAAAAAAATGTTTTACTTAAAGAAATCCAAATATATCCAACATACGCAAGAACCTTACTAAATGAGTAAATATGTTAAGGATAAACAATACATAGGTAAAACAGTATATACACACTGATTATATTAAACGGTTTATGGATGATCCCGTATATGTAGCCTAGATCTAGGGGGACTACATGGATCCAACTTTGAAGAGTTTATTGCTTTATTGGGGACATAAAATTAATACACAAATAATTGCACATAAGAAAGAAAGTGCTGAGAGATAACAATAAAGCTTGATGACTAAAAGAGAGCCAGGGGTGGTTTCTTGATGGATAAGACATCTAAAATGGGCCTGGAAGGATGGATTTCACTTGGTTGGATACAAAAAGGAATGGCACTCCAGGCTGCAGGAATACAAGGAACAAAGGCAGGGACAGGAGAAAGCCCAGAACATGAACGCTGGAGGAACTGGTCAGTGTGGAGCACCATGTACAATGGGGCTGGCAGGAGATAATGTTGGAATCTGGGGCTGGAACCAAACCAGTAAGGGCCTTGAAGGCCAGAATGAGGAATTCAGCCTTCATTTCTTAATTATTTGGAATCCATCCATTCCAAGATTTTCCTCAAGGGCAGAGTCAGAATATTTAACTAAATACCCTAAGGGCTAAGAATAAGACTGTACATGGGATATAAAGAGATCTTAACAAATAAACTTGGGATTTTTCTACTTCCTAAAGCTTTTGCTTTAGTCTCCAGAAAGCCAAGAGATAAATTCAGTTCTCAATTTCATCTCAAGTACTTGTTTCATTTCTTTTCCTTCTGATTTATGTCTTTTTCATACTCCTATTTGATGTGCTTATCATAGTAAGGCAACTAATATCTTTTTTTTTTTGATGGAGTACACATTACACATAAATAAAATTATTTTAACAAATGCCCTGGTATCAGGTAAGGTTGTAGATGCAACACTTGAAAAGTTTTACAAAAGAGAAATCAGAACCCTCCCACCAAGTAAAACTTGTTCCTCTGTAAATATTTCAATGAAAAGTGGCCACAGCAAATTAGAATACCCAGTTTTTGCAGTTGACAATATTCTAAAATCTACAACTGTTGGGTTCAGCAACCTATCTTCCTGCCTGGCTGTCCAGTTTGACCTTCCCTGTGAATCAGTGTTTCTACTATGATGCCAAAATGACCTTCTGAAACTTACAAGGCTTCCAAAGCTGCAGATATTTTCAGCTGTATCAGCCCTGGCTGTCACAACATTCTGCATGATATTAAGTGGCAAAACTGGAGCCTCCTGTACTAGCCTGACCTTTTAAACTCTACAGTACTGTGCTGCCACTCAAAATTGAGTTTTCCTTTTCTGCTTACTTTGTGATGCTACTTCTCTTGCTTACTTGGAAAGCAGTCATTCTAAGCATAAAATGGCCCCTCCTTACATGAAAATAGAACACTTTACTTATACACAGTAAACCTAACACTGATAGAGGCTTTAAAATAAATATTTACTGCCATCTACAAATAATACCTTTTTAATTACAGAAAAGATTATTTAAATTCCATAAACAAGATTATTTAAATTCTGTAGCAACAAGAAATACAATATGTCATTATTTCTGCAATGGCCAATTTGAAATTTGAGAGATGTCTAAATTTTATAATTGCATCTGTTTATGTTAACCATTATGTATTCAATGCCTAGCACAGTGCCTAAAACATAAAAGAATCCAAATTAATATTTAAGTGCATGTTGCAGAATCTGAATGTTTAATTACACTTCATTTATCACAGAACTATTGAACTGAAATATAGGTGCTAATTTTCTTGCCAAAAAATTAGTATATTAGCATAGAATATTTATCTTAAAAAATATGCCCGAGAATTCCTGGTACATGAAGGGAAAATATTTTTAAAATCCATTAATGCCAGGTCATTTACCAACAGAAAATTGTTACTGTGCAAACAGGATAAAGTCTAACACCAGTAGAGGAAAAAAGCAATAGCAATCAATTCACTAAGACAGAGGGACTAAGATTCTTAATAACAATATCTATCAATTATTTGATCTCAAGCCTTAATAACTATTAGTAATAATAAATTTAGATTTATCCATGTATATTAGAGTATCTTTTCTTTTGTCTTTGGCATACTGTATTTTCACAAATCCTTATAATCAGTGCAAAGAACCACACAACGATGGTAAATATAATGTTGCTATTGTTCAGTTGCTAAGTCATGCCTGATTCTTTGCGACCCCATGGATTGCAGCATGCCAGGCTTCCCTGTCCTCCACTATCACCTGGAGTTTGCTCAAGTTCATGTCCATTGAGCTGGTGATGCTATATAACTATCTCATCCTCTGCCACTCTCTTCTTTTGCCTTTAATTAAATATACTTCAGAACAAACTTGGTGACCCTATTGGTGAATGCATCCCTTAGTTTCATGAATTTACTTTGTTTCATTTTCAGCTATAACCTATGGACTACTTACTTCATAGTCCTTTATGGAATATACATGTAAATAGGATATAACATATGTATCTGTACATATCACACACTCACAGACATATTCTAATTACTCTTCTAGAGATAGGGGGAAGTGAGAAAAGTTCATCCGAAATCTCCAAGTGAATACCCATTCTCAGTGAAATGTTTATTTTAATGTTGGTAACAGATTTCTATTTTTAAATGATGGGAGAAATGAACTGAATTACCCTAATGCCTTCAATAATGTAGTTGACTAAATTATAAGAGCATTTGCAATACTGTTCTATGGACTCAAGACACTTCTCAAACTGTGCCACTTCAAGCCATCCACAGGAGCAATTGGCAGAATGCTATGTCATTCAGAAGTGACACCTGAAACTCACAGGTGGTAATGATTTTGAGTCTAAAAGTAGATTTTGCTGATCTTGGCAAGTGCTGGAGCAGAGGGTATTAGGTGTGAGTAGAACTAATACTGAGCAAGCCACCCTGGCAGATTAGGCCATTCGATACTGCCCTCCTTTCCAAGCCAGGGAAATGTCAAAGTCCACTCCCTGGTCTCTGCTGTTTTATGACCACAATGATTCAAAACCCGCCTTTCACATCCTGCCTCCTTCATTAAGTCTCTGCAGAACAAGCCTGGACTGGGCCTCAAGTGTACACTGCTGTGAGTGCTTGTTGACTTAAGTCGTGCCATCTTGATGGAAACAGACAAACCAACAGCAGAACTGGGTTGAGAGCTCAGCATACACAGTACCTTACTACATGGCCCCTGAGCAAATTATGTGACCTGAGCCTTGCTGAGCCTCCATTTTCTCACCTGTGAACCAGAGACAGCCAGCCATGCATAAATCTCACAGTGCTGTGTAACAACTTTATATAGTCACATAAGTATATGAATAAGTGCCTATGAAATAAGAAGCTATTTTTATAATTATTATAACTGCTGAAGGTGTGGTCTTTTGTAGTTCTTGTTGTGTTTTCATTATTTTACAATGGATGGAGCTTTTCCTTTGGGCCATAAACTTCAGAAAAGCAGAACCTGAATTTCTAATTTCTCTTGAAAATTTCAGCCAAAAATCTTATCATGAAGCTTTTTCGGCGGCAGGCTTTAAATAAATGTTTATGAGTGCAAATGAAGAATGGCAAGCAACAGAATAAAAATCCTGGTTTCTAACCTAGAACACAGAATAAATCCTAGAAACAAGTAACAAACACTTCACAGCTGAATGGGGCCTTATAGAACCTATGCAAAGTTGCACTTTCACCATTTGAGAGTTTGGAAGCTAGCCTACAAAATACAGCTTTATTTTCTGCACACAAAGAAAAGACAAAGGGAAAAAAGTCTCATGTATCTAAAACCTTCTGTCACTAAAGTTAAATTAGTTAACACCTAAAGCATATCGCGCTCTCTCTCAAGGATTTTTTTTTTTTTTCTGTTAACACAAAATTTTCAGTCTCTGAAACCTGAAGGTCAATACTGAGTGTCTTCATCTCCTAATCAGGAGTTAGTATGAAGAAGCTTCAGATGAATTATATGTCCCCACCTTTCTATAAAAATGCCAACATCTGAAGTAAATTAATCTCTTCTATCTGGTCATCTGTCTACCCTACATTTGTGTCATGCTTATTTATCAAATACTTAAACAGAAAGAAAAATAGCTTAAGTACTGAATCATGTAATTTTAACAAATTATGATTTGATTTTTTGTCTTCTCTTTAATATACAAAGTCTGTAAAGAGTTAATGTGTCTACTGGATGGTTTTAGGCAAATTCCACACTCTGCCCACAAGCAGCCTATTCTTGGCTCCTCCATGCCCACTTTGTTTTGCCCGTACATTACTTGTGAATATTTCCATCACTACACTGGAAACTACTCTGAGAAGAGGATATACCTTACTCACGTCTTTATCCTCTGATAGGTGGATAAAGCATGAAAGATGGCACATGTACAACTACACTCAATAAATATTTTCTAATATAAGTGCTTTCCTTTGAGGCCAAAAGCAATAGCATACAGTTCTTTCATGTTCCTTCTCTAAACAGTACATAATTTTATTTGGTGTATGTTCAAAATAGCTCATGAAGAGAGGAATTTTTTAGCAAGTGACTAGCTCCAAGAGAACAAGTCTTCAATTAATCGTTTATCTTTTTTTTAATGTCATAAGCTCTGCCACATAGGCATAGAGAGCACAGATTAGTGTGTGAAGATAATGCAACATGAAAGCATAAAATGCCCATCTTGTTCAGTCACTAAGTAGTGTCCGACTCTTTGGGGCCCCATGGACTGCAGCACACCAGGCTTCCCTGTGTGCTTGTGAAGGCTTGTCCTTCACCATCTCCTGAAGTTTGCTCAAACTCCTGTCCATTGAATCGGTGATGCCATCCAACCATCTCATGCTGCCATCCCCTTCTCCTGCCCTCAATCCTTCCCAGCATCAGGGTCTTTTCCAATGAGTCGGCTCTTCGCATCAGGTGACCAAAGTATTAGAGTTTCAGCTTGATAAACAAATTTAGCATGTACTCTGGAGCTAGGCCTATCACTTCTTGGTGAAAATTTTATGGCATCATGTTACTGGTGTGAAAGGACATTATCTTTGCAAAGCTTCCTCTGGGAGGATCCCAGATGGCCCATATGCAATGTTATAACGGGTCACACTACTGGATGCCTTTACCATATCTGCTAAAGACAGGAGGCCTGGTGTGTTTTGCTTTGCTTTGTTTTTTATAAACCTAAAAAGCAAAGATTACAAACAGTTGGCAAACTCTATGCCATTTGTATTAATAAGCCAATGTCAAAGCAAAGGAACGAAATGTATTAGCCAGCCTTTTAAATTAAATTTATACCTTCCTGAGTCATGTCAATTCTATGGGCAAAGTTTAAAACTACTGTATCGTAACTATACCACATTCATTCTCAGCAGAATCATAAAGGGGAGACGGCATGCTAGTTCAGAAGTGAAGAAAGACCTGGCTTCATTTCAGCTACTCATCAGGCTGTGTGAATTTTGGCATGTAAGGTAACCTCTCTGAGCCTTAGTGTCCTCATCTCTATCAAGAGGATGGTGGTTCCTACCACACAAGTCTGTTCCCTAATCGTGCAGCACTGTGAGCAGGTTCTGTTCTGGAAAGACCATCTCATACACAGAAGATGCTAGCCTCATTCTCTTCATACCTTTTCCTTCCATTTTCTGAAAAGATTGCTTAAGCTTCAGCCTCTGTCAGGTGTCCTCTCCCACAGAGTACACCCTAACCACTCAGCTCCGCAAAGACTTCCCTCCCTTCATTTCCTCCTTTGGTATTCAACTGGATGGTGCCACTACTGATTGTCCTGTTCACCTCTCATGTCTTTCTCCCCAACTCAATTATATGTCAAAAAAGAATAAGAACTATGTAATTCTCCTTTGGGACCTTCCCTCCTGACCTACTATAATCCTTTACTTCTAATAGGTGCTCAGCAAATGTTTGTTAATTGATTATTTAGCAGAACATAAAGAATGACTTCCCTATATTGCCTTATTATTAACATAGAAAAATAGCTTTTTAAGTGAAAACACCTCAGCACATAGTAAACTTTAATCCATTACCGAGAAACAGACACAACAGTCTCTTTATTAACTGCTTCCAAAATAATATTTACTTTTAAAATCCAGTCCTCAAACCATTAATATATTTCTCTGGGAGAGTCATTTCCCATGTGCAATTTTCAGTAAATGGGGTCCTTCTGAAAAAATTATGCAGAATTCCATTTTTTTTCCCATAATCTCCACTATTGTTCTGGATATTTCCAATTAATTTTCAGAAAGGTCCTATTTGGAAATACCTCAGAGAGGTTCTACAGCTGGGTTAAAGATCTGCTTGTATTCCCAGTTGTTCATCTTTGCTATGTTCATACAATATTTCAAAGTCTTCTGGTTAGGGTATGTCAGACCAATTATTTAAGACCAATTGCCTTATTT
Organism: Giraffa tippelskirchi; assembly: GCF_054371585.1. NCBI lineage: Eukaryota > Metazoa > Chordata > Mammalia > Artiodactyla > Giraffidae > Giraffa > Giraffa tippelskirchi. Next base: position 122,275,622 of record NC_137276.1, on the reverse strand, counting down.
GAATGCCTCTATGTTGACAATGAAGCTTTTCCTGAATTTTTTGAGCAATGAAATTCAAATAACAGCTCAAAATAATTTGGAGTAAATTTACTAGTTAAGATTGGCCCATGAGTTGGGAAGGCAAAGAAGAATTTCTAATCTTAGTACAATTTAATCTTATTTACTTTGAAATGAACATTTATTTTCTAAGCATTATCTAATAATTCAACAAAAATAGATTTTTACCAGATCTTTACAGCACACAGCCAAAACCAGATGGGGCAAAAAAAGTCTAATAATAGAAAAAGACACGTTCTAAGCGTGGTTTTCACATAATACTAAAAGGCATATAAACAAAAGGCAATGGAAACACTGTTAACATTATTTTCTCTAGCTCTACATGTTATATTTAAAGACATAAACAGTGCAATTTAAAAATTATTTTCTGTGGACATAGACTATCTAAATAAATTAAGTGATAAATATTTATAAATGGAATCTTTTTCTTGAAAACTCTTGATTTCATGAGAATTTCTCTATGTATATTAAATACAGTCATTGCTCTGACATGCTCAACTTAAACTCCCTTAGCCACTTGTAAAAAGCACGTAAATGCCTTATATAAAAAGGCCTACGAGTACTCCTGTAAACAGCTCTCTATTCTGTTTGAAATATAACTATCCTCCCAACTCCAGGTAACTGCTAACTCAATGCAACTGCTTATTTATTTCCGTATGTAAATAATTTTGTTTATAACGGTGTCCGATTATTAAGGATCATTATTTCCAGGAAAAAGAGTATCACTGATACCTTCCCTAAAATAGCAAGGTCTGAGAAGTATAAGTGTCAGCCACATTGAGCACATTGCAAACTTGTTTTATCATGTATCTATCTACCACCTGGTTTATCACTGGGGATCATTTACACCAGTGTTCTGCATGAACTTTAAAGGGACCAGAACCGCTCAGCCGTCAATAAGACATTTCCCAGCAAACAACAACATACCCCTAGGACAAAATGAGGCTTACTTTAGAATGACCAATTTGGTATAAAGAATTTAAATACCATTCTTTAATTGACTTGATCCTGTGTTTTAAAGGAGCTTGACACAGAAATGAACTGTTTTTAAGAATGTAACAGGTATCTTCCGCCTAACCAAGTTACAGTCCCAGATAAAATATAATTTTAAGTGTTTTTCTCTGATGTTTTAAAATATAGTTCTTTATACGAAAAGAGCTCACAAGGAACAATATGATGAACAGCGATAACATTAACAAAGTTTTAAATAAGGGATTTGGGGTGAAAAGTTTAAAAAATTCTTACTATACTCTTTAAATCATTTTCAATACCTCCCATCACCTTTAATATCCACATCTAATTAGTTGCCACATCCTGTGGGCCTGAAGCCTGTGACTTTTTCTCCAGAACACGTGTTCCTTCATTACCTTGTTATCATCCTTTTCCAGTCCCTCATCTCTAGCCAACAATTTCCATTTCATCCTATGTATGTCCTACTCTCCCTCTAAAAAATGTCACTAAAACACAACACCTGTACATTACTTGCCAAAGCAAGTGTCTCCTAATGTTCCCACTGTGCCCTGAACTTCCTAACTGGTCCTTAGTGTCCTCCAGAGTGGAGCCCCAAACTCCCTTTCTCCACTGATTCCTTATTTCTTCTACCCTATTAACTGCCCCTCCCCAGGCCCTTTATCTCTCTCCTCTTAACTTCCTATCCATTCTTCCGGAGTCTCCTCAAATGCTGTAGCAAGAGTTACTCTTGTGGATTATTCCAAATGTCTACAGTCTCAATCTCCTATCAGTACCCAAGTATCTTTTTCAATTTTGTTTTTATTCTTTCACAGTTCTAGAACTGGACTACCTTGGTTCAACTCCCTGTTGTGCCACTTCTAGTTAAGAAACCATGGGCAATTAACTTTGTGTCTCAGTTTTCCCTGTGAAACTGAGATAGTATCCATCTCACAGGGTTGTTCTGAGGAGTATGTAAATTAATTCATTCACTTTACCCTGGCACCAAGTAGTCCAAGATGTTAGTGATCGTTGTTAAAGCTAGTATCCTCATCACCATTCTTTGTAACGATGGCAAGCAAGACAAAAAAAAAAGGTTAAAAATATGGAATTGGAGTTAAAAAAAAAAGTCTCACAACTTTGAAAATGACAAAAAGTGTTTACCAGTCATGCTGCTACTGCTGCTAAATCGCTTCAGTCGTGTCTGACTCTGTGCGACCCCATAGATGGCAGCCCACCAGGCTCCGCCGTCTCTGGGATTCTGCAGACAAGAATACTGGAGTGGGTTGCCATTTCCTTCTCCAGTGCATGAAAGGGAAAAGTGAAAGTGAAGTCGCTCAGTCATGTCCGACTCTGTGCGACCCCATGGACTGTAGCCCACCAGGCTCCTCCGTCCATGGGATTTTCCAGGCGAGAGGACTGGAGTGGGGTGCCATTGCCTTCTCCGACCAGTCATGCTAGTCACCTTTAAAAGTCAAAAGGGGCATTTTACATCTGTCACAAAGATTAAATGAGATATTTTGAAAAGAAATATATAGCAAATAGCACTTATATTATTAACTATTATTTAGATGCTCATAATTTTACAGATGTAGAAATTAAACAACAGAAAGAGTGAATGTTTTTTCCCAGTCCACCTACCTAGTCACATCTGGTTTGGTAAAATAAAATCCATACACTGTGAGATTTGTGTGCTCCATCTCCCAAGTCAATTACTCCTTTCAAGACATAGACAAAGTGTAATAAACACATAAAAATAAGATAACTTGTAAATGATAATAATCACATCAATATCACCTCTTGTATTTATAAAGTGCTTCACTTTTCAAAACATGTACCCCCAAATGGGCTCTGTTTTTGTGGTTCTACCTGCACTGCAACAAACAATGGACTTTCAAAACAAATGTAGATACAGTGCTCACAGAAACTGACATATCATTTCACAGGATGGCTTTTTTAAACTAAAATTTAGTAAACAAATATCAGTTAGGGAGTCTGTGTTAGGAGAACACTGAGTTGCAAAGTCACTTAATGGTTCAGAGCTTTTTCCACCAACGTTCAGCCCCAGCAGGCCATCTGCCCTCCTATCCTATCTGTGATCCCCTCGATTATCACCATCCCATCCCAGACTATCTTTCTACTAGGATAAGGGGAGCCATCCACAGAGTGCTAAAAGGTCTTCTTGTAATCAGATAAGACAGAAACAAATAAAATGTTAACCTATCATTATTACTACGATCAACAATGCTGATAAACAGATTGCTGGACATTTGACTTGATTAAATTTTAAATTTTATGGATACAATAAACTGTGAATAGTTTGTAAATTTTAAGTTCAAGAAGTATCTTTAATGATGTTCTAAATATGAATATGGACTTCTTAATGCCTCATTTGGCATTCTTGTTATTTAACCTGCTTTTGACGTGTTTTGACTATTAAACTGTACAGTCTTTCACGGTTTCGATTTCCTCACACCCCCACTGCATATACTATTGTTACCACACTTTTTCCAATTTTCTAGAAGAGTCTATTCAGTTATAATCATTGTAGACAAATGTTAGTAAGGAGGAATTTTGAGTGCAGTAAGTATACACAATGTTACCACGTCTTCCACAGCCACATACTTAAAATATTTATGAGCTACTTTTAAAAACCCACAAAATTGTATTCACAATTGTGACACTTCTACCAGTGCCTGAAATCATCTATATCTTATTTTTAATTTCTTCACTTTCCTATTCAATGTCACATTAAATTGGATACTCTGGCTGTCTCTGATTAAAATCTCCTTGCTAATATATATTTCTCTCATTGCTCTTCATTCAGTATAAAACATTTTCTTTCACTTCTTTTTTGGTACATTTTAGTAATATTTTCACCGCTTAACTTTAATATATAGTTTTTTTTTTTTTAGCAAATGACCTTTCATTATCCGTTTACTTTTAACCTAGCTTTTCCCTTGAACAAATTTTCTATGCACTGTTTACCCCAGTTACCCACTTTGGTTTTCTGATACATTTGTAATTATTTGGTAGCTTCAAAAATTGGTATTTTATGGTATTTAACAGTAGTGCTAATGCCAAAGCTATCGATATTTTACTATAGGATATTTGAAAAATATATATTTCTACCAGCAAAATGAATTAAATAAATGAACTAGAATATGTATGAAAATCATGCCTGGATGTTAAATATAAACACATGACAATATGGAAACATCACTGAATAGATATAATTAATGCTGCTTTAACAGAATAATATTTCTGTAATATCGAAAAATACAGAATATTTTTTGTTTTCCACTATTTATGCATTAGAACTGTTATGTTTACTACATGTATTGGTCAGAGCTACAAGAAAATGTACCTTTCCTTATCTCAACTTCCATACAATGTTACCTAGCCACCGTTTATGAAATACAAGTTTCCACTTCACAGTTATTTTCAAAACTCTTAACTTCCCCTACAAGACTGCCACCTCTTTGAGGATAAGGTGTATCTTGATTAAGTTTGGTAGAGCTCACTGAACCTAGCTTGCTATTTTTGCCACAATATATATTTTCCTATGAATCAACTTTAGAAAATAAAATATCTCAAATCAGCATGTAATGTTTATTTCACATGATTAAATATGTTCCCACAATCCTAGAATCTTGTTAGCTCTTTAAAACAAGTTCACTCGTAATTACATGAACTATGAATTAAATAGTAGTTTAACTATTTTAAAAGTGGAAAATATAGTAAAGGTCCAGCGTCAAGATAAATTTTTTTAAGAATCCTCTGGAGAAGAAATATCATTTTGTGAACTCAGCTAGAGAGGGACTGGAATGGAGTTGATAAATACATGGACATCAGCCTTTGGATTACATAGTATTTACTACAATCCTTTTTAATAATCTACATTACTTAATATCTAGATGATTTGAATAAATTGGCATTGCCTTGGGAAAAGTTTTATATTCATATATATATACACTCACACACAAATTGTACCCACACTTGTATTTACCTTATTAGCTATTATTCACCTCTTTGGGTATTTAAAGATGCAACTCTCAATTTCTTAAAACAATTGTCCAAAGAGATGACAGTTTTTCTTTTAGAGCATATACACTATTTGAAGCATGACACTTATTTCAGAAACATCTTCACTTTTTAAAAAGTAATTGATCACAGTGGGAATGCAATTTTCCACTCTATCCAATGTGGCTACATTTCATCTTGAGGTTAATATATCCTGAACTCTTTAACAAAGCATCATCACTGAAACCGAGGATAAGATCTCAAAAATAGTGGGAAAAGTACCAAATACATAATGCTCATACTGTAATATATATCCTTCAAAGGTTTTTCATTTTTATATATGTCATAGGCAGAGGTAATAAGATGCCTTTCAGAAAACATGAGTAGTTATCTGAAAGAAACGTAATAAAATCATTAAAAGACTAATAATAATATGCAGAAAGCTATTACCTCATTATTTGTTAAGGGTTTTTTCAAGGATATAGCTGTAATGCTTTTATAAATGCATATTTTTTATAATATGAAAGTACAACATAAATCCCAAGTTCCCTACCTCAACTCTAAAAATACAAAATATGTCTAGAGACTTTTGGTGCGCTATGTCAATAGCTCTTCTTAAATCCTCTGCTTTGCAATCAATAATTCTCCAAGCATTAGTGAATCTGCTCCATGACTCATCAGAAACGATCTACAAAGTTAATGGGGATCATTGTTCCCCGCAGGCTCCACACGCATTGACACTAATGGCAGTTATGCTTCTTGTGGTGGGAGACAGATTCAAGATGGCACTGAGCCGGGAGGTAACTCTTCTGAGATTCTCCATAAAATCTGCCCCCTCTCCCCCAGTAAAGAAGAACCCATCGGCTCCAACCTGTTCATATATTTAGTATCCTTCAAGTAAATAAAAGTATGCTTATGTTATATGGATATATTTTTTTAGTTTAACACTGTGCATGACAAAATGTACTCCAGTTATGAAAATATCTCAGAGGAATGTTTCCAGGACCTATGCCATTGTGCTTTGTTTTACCAGTCAGATGCTTTCTCAAGAATGTGTTCAAATTATAAAGACAATGTCTCCGTGTATAGGAATTCTTCAAAGCCCAAAGCATTACCAAAGAATTGTATTTTTACCTTTCCTAGTATTCAAAACAATGCCCACTTCCCTACAGGTGAAAGTCTTTCCTTCTTGTGAATTTATTAATCTTTGATTAACATATGGTCAGGAGTTGTTTTGATTTATTAGGTGTTTTTATTTTCTAAGGAAGGAAAGTCATAGCAAAGGAAAATATATATTAAGCATTTGAAGATAATTGCTATTTACTGAAAACTCTATTTTAAAATAAATTTCAGTGACTGGTTTGTGTTTGGTAACTTTGTGACAATGATAACTATGGAGTCTCTAAAATGTTCCTAACTAGCAATCATACTCTATTCTGGCCTTTGAGAGGTGTTAAGACTCATCCCCTAATTATAAGCCTTTTCTCTGCTATTACTACCTCACCATTAAATCTCTAAACTAAACAGTAGTTTTGAGGAAATAAAAATAGATGTTAGACGGTGTGTTTTCTCAAATTTTAGTTACAATGGGTAAGAAAGATGAAGTATTCCTATGTATAACAAACTTCTTTAGCCTGTGAAAGTGAAAATCCCTTTTATTGCATTTTGACCAGTAAATGCTATTAGGCTTTCTCCCAGAATACCGCTTTCTTGCTTTATTCTAGAATAGCTCTGTCCAATAGAAATACAATGCATGCCACATCTGTTATTGTAAGTTTCTAGTAGCCATATTTTCTTTTCTTTTCTTTTACCATGCTGCCAAGCACGTGGGATCCTAGTTTCCTGACCAGGGATCAAACCCCCGTGCCCTGCAGTGGAAGTACAGAGTCCTAACCCCTGGACCACCAGGGAAGTCCCAAGTAGCCATATTTAAAAAAAAAGAAAATGAAAAGAAACAGGTAAAATTAATCTAACAACATATTCTACTGAAACTAATATATCCAAAATATTATCACTGCAACATATTATCACTATAAAAATATTGTGAGGTATTTTACATCCTTTCCTTTGTACAAAGTGTTCAACATCCACTTAGAACAAACCTCAATCCAGATAACCACATTTCAAAGGGTCAATAGTCACACATGGCCAGTGGCTACTATATGGACAAGTTCTAGATTTCAAAAACATGAAGCGTTGTGGCCTAAAAGTTCACACGCTTTAAAATTTCCCTATGTAACATCCTCTATTATTACTATTGCTGTTGGGATTTTCTATTGAGCCAAATATTTAAATGACTATATTTCATTTCCTTCATCTGCTTCCCTGACCTTCATATCTACTGGCCACTCTGACGCCTCAGAGTACAAGAAATTCCAATCACCTATTCTTTTCAGCTTCTTCTAAGCAAGATCTGAGATAGTCTCTCACCTCTGCATCTTCCCATCACCAAGCAGAAAGCCAGAAGGTGCAGGAAGGCTATTCTGTTTCCATAAATAAATATACCAAATACAGGCCTAATGTATGGCGACAATGATAAATGCAAGGGCAATTTTTTTTGTTTACAAAAAGGATCAGAAATTTTATATAACAAAATAACACACTCATCTTCAGTCAGAAATACAATTTTACTCCCTTCCCCACCCCCACCCCAGGAGAAACTTTGGGATACTCTGTTCTTGTTCTGGAACAGAATCCAGTGTTTCATGTCATAGGAATTCTGTGCCCAGAGGAAGAACAGAATGTTGGAATCAAAATTTAATGAATTCAACTTGGAGCCTAAGTTTGCCCCAAATGTGGAAATGTAAACACAAGCAATAATATCTTAAAGCATAAAACACTTTGGAGTCTGTTGGCATGGCTGCATAAGAGTATCACACTAGATGTGTGTCTGCACACAAATTTTATCTTAGTTCCATGAGGAAAAAAATTAAACCAGGCACATGTGAGGTTTTCTGAGTCTCTTCGTCATAATAAAACCTGATTATTCCGTCTTAAGTGACACTGTAATTATACACGGTTGGATGAACAGGTTTTCTGGTGCTGACCCAACCTGTTCCTTAAAACACAAAAGGCCACTTTTGTGAGGAAACCCCCCATTAAATAAAACTAAAAGCTACATCTATCTTTTGAAAGAAGGCCTAACAACACACTAAGTAATCAAAAAAAAAAAAAAAATTCACCCCTGTGCAACACTGGTGAAGATCAGAATGCTGGAGTCTTCCTAAAAAAACAGTTTTGAGCTGCAGTTGTCACCAACTTTAAGAAAGCGAAAATACAAGTGACAACATTGTGCTTTCACTGGCTACAAAATAACTTTATTCAGTGTCCCTGGCTAGAGCACCGCATCAAAGCCATTCTAAGTATTGAGCTGGTTGAGTTTCACAGTCCTTGAACTTTCATTTTAACTTGTCTCAGTGATAATATTTTATCTCAGCAGCAAGACAGGGAGAAACACCAACGCTCTCAGCAGTCCAAAGAGATAACAGGGAGTGGATCACTTAGCCTGGTATAGAATAGTTATGTACTAAATACCCTCCGTGTATAAACAGACACTGTGTTCAAACCCAGGAGGGAGGAACACCGCGTCCACGGGTGTAGTATTTCAAAGCACATTGCGGAGGGCCTGCAAATTCAAAGGCATTAATTATGACTTCTCTCTTGGTGGATTAATTTGCTTAAGAAATTCCTCCGAGTATAGCAGAGTTTACCATCCATTTGCTCTGGGCTTGTGCCTGGGCTGGTAGATATACAAAGTAAAGGCAGCGGCAATAACCTTGCTGGCAGCTTCTTACTCAATCTTAATCCAAGGGAAGCACACTCCTCGGAAATACACCACAGAATCCTAGCAGCCGCATATTCCCCCCGGCCCGGGAGAGACTGAAGAACACAATTACTCTTCTAGCTCCACCACGCTAGTTGTAAAGTACTGTGAGACGGGCAAGCATAAACTCCACCATATACCTGCTCGCCTTACAGGCTCCGGAATCGAAGTATTCTCACATGACACATTACTACCAATAACAGATTCCGGCTCCGTTTAAAAAAAACAGAGAGAAGGGGAAGGGGGGGACGCGCTACATATTTGTCCTGCTTTTGTCTAAAAAAAAAACAAAACCAGAACCCAAGTCCTAACTACTTTTCATTCTTTTCAACCTTTCATGAAAGCAATTCAATCAACCAACTGCGGCTCCACCCAGAGAGCGTCTATACTTACTTTTCTTACAGTTTTTGAGTGACGCACTACAAAACGATGGAAAAAAAAAAAAAAAAGCAGGAGCCCTCTCATGCAGGGCGTCTTCCGCCCTGAAAACTTGGCAAAAGGCAAACTGGACTGAAATACAGCACTCTCCATATAAGGAAGACCAGCTAAACATGTCATGCGTAATTTATGGGTAGCAGGCAGAGAATTAACCTTTGCGTGCACATATTTGGCCCAGATGAAAACCAGGCTGGATGGCAGCCTCGGGAACAGGGATGCGGGACCTCTAGGGAGAAACCGTGGCTCGCGTCTGATGGACTCGCATCTCCCCCCTCCCCCGACAAAGGCCGTTAAGTTGTAAGTACACTTCCACGCACCTGTTTCTTTTACCGCCCCCCCCCCCTTTTCTTTCTTTCTCTTTCTTTGTTTTAGGCTGCCAAGTGGGAAGCTGGCAGGGCTGACAGTGTCCGCAGAGCCCGGGGAAGGTCTACTCGGAGCTGGGCTGCAGCTGCAACCTCCCGCTGTCCCTCTAGCTCGAGATGGTGTGTGATCGGAAACCATCCAGCGCGGTGAGCCGGCCCCAGCCTCCTTTCACTTCCTCCTTCAGCCATGTACAGTCCCGAAAGAGTACGAACAATGCAGAGCAGCGCGAGCAAACTGGGAAAATGGAAACTTACCTCTCACATTTTTTTTTCCCCTCAGAGGCAGCCAGACTGCCGAGCGAGTGCCCAAGGCATTGTGGGAGTCATGATTCCAAGAGGCCCGCGATTTAAAATTGAACTTGTCAGTTCCCGGTCACGGGAGCATTGTGAGCGCCACAACTCATTCAGCTGCAGTGAAAAGACTGTTGCATGTCGCTGTGCAGCCTCTTATCGCCGAGGTCTGGTTTCCGCTGCTGCTGCGCGGCCCCTCCCCCGCCGGCCCAGCCCCACCAGGAAGCCCTGGGCGGACTCCGCGAGCCCCGGAACGCACGCGGCGACAGGGAAAAAAAAAAAAAAAAACGCTCTTCAACTTTCCGCCGCCCGGCGGCTCAGCCCCCAGCCACCTCGCCGCCCCTCAACCTAACAAGAGTCCGCCGGGGATGGCGGTAGCCACTCGCCCATCGCTGCGGAAAGCAAAAGGAAACCCGAGCCGGCGCTGGCGCGGTGCATCCCCGCCGCCTCCCGGTGGTATCTTCCATCTTATACGTTCAACACTGTAACCTCCGAGCTATAGTGCCCACGGGACGCACCCCTGCTACTTTCTGATCCTTGAGACTGGCTGGGCAGACAGATAGGTTCGTTTTTTGAAAGCGGCGGGTGGATGGGGCTTGGTAAGGCCGTCGGCAAGGTTAGACTGAAGGTGAGTCTCCAGAACTGGATAGAACAGTAGGACCTGGTGGGGCTGGCCGCCTTAAAATGCACCACGCAGATTTCGAACCTGGATGGCCCATAGACGGGAAAAACATCCGCAAGACTGCCAGTGTGTATCTTTCTTCAGAAACAGGGTGTCCACGGTTTTGGAATTCTGCAGTAAAACTAACTGCCACACAAGCACGAATACTCACATACCAGCTTCCCATCTCCTTTGTAAATAATATTTGGACTGTAAAACCCCCTTTCATCCCAACTCTGCATTGTATGATATATAGAAAGCAGAGACTCCTCCTTCGTTATACAATATTCATTTTCTGAAATACTGCAATCGTCCAAGGAAAATAAGTCATATTATTGCTGGAACAAAAGAAAACACAGCCCCAAATCATAATTCACTGTGTGTTATGAGATTTAACTTGCCTTCACTTTGAATGGAAAGAGTCCTGGACTATTGTGATGTGATCAAGTTTTAGAGATTTGGGGAGCAGAATTTACTTAGGATTTAGGGAATAATTTATTCAACGATGATTATAATTAAAAAACTTTTTTCTATGTTTTGAATACAGTTTAGGAGCAAACGCTACCTATCGTGTGATGTTTCTACAAGTTTGTTAGGTTGTTTTAAAGATGGTGGGAACAGCTTAAGGAGGAGAAGGAGAAAAGCATCATGAAAGGTGCTGAAGTACAAAACTACTTCTAGAGGTATTAATAACGACTTGAGTTCTCCACCCTTGGCTACATCCACAAAACACTGAGTTAATATTGTGCCCTGCTCCCTTCCAGAACAAATAAATTAATTAATTAGATGGTGCCGCTTCTCAGTATTAATCATGAAAAAGTACCCAAGTGCACACCCAGTGGAAGCAAACTTAAAATGAAACCAACACTTTCTCAAAGGACAAGGATGGGCATTCTCTATCTGCCAATTAGGAGCTACCCCGAGCAATGAGGACTTCCTTTCTTCCAATTCAGCATTCATTTCAACAACTACATCAATAGGCTGCTATGCCAGAGATTCAAGAATGGATAACAACATAGAGTCCCTCCCCTCAAGAATAATACCTCTACTAGGAAAGAGACTGGGGAAAAGACAAATAAACTAATTCTGACTGAAGGATAAATGCTAAAATGATGGAGGCAAGACCAAGGCGCATTCTAGTCAAGAAAGCTTCCTGGAGTGGTTGTTTTAACAGGTGCCTTAAAAGGGGTATAGAAATTATCAAGATGAATAGAGAGGTGAATCCAGGTTCTGTGGGAAAAGAGCCTGGCAAATACAATGGAACTGCTCGTCTTGGGGTTAGAAGTGAGTTGGATACTTGTAGGAGAGTGGCGGCAAGTGAGCTAAAAGTAGGTCTGTGTTCACCCAAGGAGTCTCAGCTTTACTCTGAAAACTGTGATAATCTAGATGAGTTTAATCAGCAAGGAGATAGGTGGAATTTGGACTTGTATTTCAGAAGGATCCTGCGGCAGCAGCTTGGAGAGTGAATGGGAGTGTGGGGTGGAGGCTGATGGAAGAAGGGTGAATGGGTGTGGACAGACTGGAAAAATGACTCATGCAGGGAATGAGGAAGGGAGGAGTCTTGGGAGACTCCCAAGTCCCTGGCTTAACCTACTGGATTGTTTGCTACTTGCTTTTTAATTTTGCCTCCATTCTCCATGACAACAGAGACTGACTTGAGAGCTGGGCCACCTATGCATGTGCTAGCAGGTTGGAGGCCTTGCTGGCTTCCACACGCCTCTCCTCAGAATGACCAGTGAACCGCTAAGGGCTAATCCCAGTTGTAGGAACTTCTTTTCAATTGTTCTCAGACCCTTGCAGACTTCCAAGTCAGAGTTTTGGTGTTCTTTTCTCATGTGGCTTAGAAAATTTGCTGTTTGGAGCAACATGATGAAAAACAAGACTTTGAACCTGTGTATGGTGCAAGAGAGGAAACTATTTTTCCACTTCAACGCTGGAGGAGGGGGAAGTTCTGGGAACAAAAGAGAAATTGAAACTGAGACAAATTTTCTGCTCCACTGCACAGAATACAAAGAAATACAAGAAAGACCCCTGAATGTTAGGAACAGTAGAATAAACATCCTAGTAAATGACAAAGAAGATGAAAAAAATGTTATTCACACTAGTAAAGGAAAAAAGGGTGGCTAAGAAAACTCATACAAAGCAGTGGTCAACCCAGGACTCCAAAGTGAGTCCAAGTAAATTGTAATATAAAACTTCATTACCGCTGGTTTAGCTTAATTTATTGTCATTGATAATGCCATGACATGAATAATGACATTTAACATTTCGAAGCACTGTAGCAAACACCAGATCATATGTTAAAAATCTTAAATCACATTGCCAGCTTTCACTACCAGTGGCATGCTAACCACATTTCAAATTGTGAAAATTATTAAAAAATCATTATAGTAATAAAAAGTAAATAGCTCCCCATTTAGAATACCAATCATATTCCCTCAGTTCTAGGATAGCATTATGGTTTCTTTTGCACCTATGAAGTGTAGTTATAGTCCATAGGCTCATGAGCGAGTGCATCTACAAGTATAAAAAGAATGTCATTTGTGGGTGGAGAGGGAAATTATAGAGAACAATTTTAGATGAAATAAAACTACATGTTAAGATAAAGGAAAGAATGTTCACTGCAGGTTTCTGAAATATTTCAAACCATTCTAGTTTTAATTATACCAATGAATCCCAGTAGAAATATAGTTAAGGAATATGGTTTTTAGAGATAACATCAACTACCTGGTTTACCAATAAAATAGATAAAGGAAACGGCAGCATTTATCTTTTTCATTCAAGTGGGAGTCTTTACGGCATTGTGTAAATGTGTGTGTACAAATTGTATGTTTCTTGTCATACACACTGCATTTATACATAGCTCAGTAAGCTCTCACAGCCGTCTAATTATTTGCTTTTTTCTGCATCGTCCCCCTCAACGCATCATCTAAATGAAAATACCCTTAGAAGCTACGCTCTTTAAACTCGAAATATGAAAAGGTCTTGAATCACAGATCTAGGAATGCTGTTTGTATTATTCCGGAGTAAAAATAATCCATTGGAAGATACTGTCAAAACTAAGACTCAAATTCAGGCCCCGTGATTTTTAACCCATGTTTAAATACAGATGGTTAAGAGAAGCTGCTGGAAGGCGATGAAGAATTGGAAACACTCCCATATGGTGAATCCATTTTAAGTATATGCATTAAATGTAACTCCATTCAGTTTTACAGCAGGGAAGAGGGTTGAAGCATTTTTCTGTAGCCTGGATTCTAACCTGTTTAGGTATCTGAATAAATATATTAATATTTGATAGAATTATATGAATTTAGTTTACCTAAAGTTAGTTTAGTACTTTTATATGTTTCACCTATAAGTTAGTTTTTGAAATCATACCTAGTATTTAAATATTAATAATATATATATTCTACTATATATTGTGTGTATATATAGTATGTTATGTAATAGGACATATTACATATATAACGTATATACCACTTAATATACAAATCACATAAATGTAGAAACATTATATAAATTCAATGTACTTATCTTACAATGTATATAAATATTAAAACTGAGTTAAAATATTAATTTTATTGTGCATTTTTTTGGCATCCCTGGGTAGGCATGAACTAATTGTGCATTTTTCATTAGATTATTCTACCTGAAACTTGAATCTAAATCTTCATTATAATTATTTTGGCATACGGAAAAAAAGATATAAGCAAATACATTTCAGAATTAAAGGTTTAGAAGCACAGAATTATAGTAGAGAATGGAACATTGGAGACTTATCTGGTCCTTCTCCCTTATTAGACCAGAGAGCATTGTATAAGTAAGTTGGAACAATGTCAGAGAAGAACTAGCATCAGTGTCTTCTGACTCAGGCCATTTATTTTCATCATTTTTTCTTAAAGACACTGAGGCAACATTTAGTTGCCTCATATATAAGGCTCTGAGCTCAACTGAGCTCTCATACAGGCATAATTGCTCCCCAAGTTTAATGTGAAGAGGGGCCACATTAGATTTTGAGGAGTATACTTCTTTCCTCCTCTATTTCTTCCTTGTTTCTCTTTGCTTTTTTCCTTTCCATTTTTCCATTCTTCCTCCCTTCTTTCCATAACAGAAGACATTCTCACACAATGCCACTGTTCAAATGTTCATGGAGCATCCACTGTGCTAAGTCCTGTTCTAGGTAGTGTGGTTACAGAAATGAACAACACAGCCCAATCACTTCCTTCAAGGAGTTTACAGTCTGCTAGAAGGAGACAGGCAGTAAACAAAAAATAAATATAAAGGAACAGATAAACCTCTGGGCAATTTCAGATGGAGGTAAGTACACAAAGTGAAAGATACCAGGCTGAGGGGATAAGGTGGGGAGGTTGTGTGTTAAACAGGACAAGTGGTCAAGGGTTGAGATGGTGAGAAGTAGGCGTAGTCCTCAAGACAGTGAAAACTATCTGGAAAAAAAATCGTTCAAAGCAGTGGGAACTGCAGGCCTGGCACCTTGAATCTTCAGCGTATGTTAGGGCTGGAAATCCAATGACCCATAAAAACTAATGGGTGGGAGTTCCCTGGTGGTTCAGCAGTTAAGACTTCAACTTCCAATGCCGGGGGTGCAGGTTCAGTCCCTGGTCAGGGAGCTAAGCTCCCATATGCCTTATGGCCAAAAACCCAAAGCATAAAACAGAAGTAATATTGTAACAAATTCCATAAAGACTTTAAAAATGGTCCACATTTAAAAAAAAAAATCTTTAAAAACTAATGGGATGCCTAACTTCAAAGAGCTTAGAGTCCAGTGAGAGAACTGATGAATCTTAATAAGATTAGTCACACTCATGATGCATAGCTACAATCCTGATAATTTTGGTCAGCAGGAACCATTGACATGTTTGGTTATGTTAGAGGTGAGGGTGTGGGTATAACTGGCACAGGATCTGGATTTGCTTTTCATGAAGATGACTAGATTACACTTGACTGCTATGTGCAGAAGGCTGATAGTCTAATCTCAAAACAGAATGCAGGAAATACACCACTGCTGAGAATGAAAGCAAGTCAAAAGAGTGGGCTCTGGGCTGGACAACAATGTCAGCAAATGGCTGAAGACCTGAGAGAAAGTGATTTGAGTGTCCATAGCAGTGAGATGCAGTAAACATTAGACTCTTCCATCTCAGAGCTGAAGAGAATCCATAAGATGGCCACCTCCAGGCCTTGAGGGAAGTGAAATGTGTGTGTGTGGATGGGCAGGGGGAGCAATTTACTCCCATAAGGTTAACACAAGATAGAAAACTCAAAATTACTGAAGATAGAACATTTTCATAAAATCAGCAGTGATTCCAGTTCCCAGAAATTGTTACTGATACTATTACAGTTTATTTCTTTCCAGGTTTTCCTCAACACATTTTTTAAAACGGTTGATATTGTGTTACAAATGCAATTTTGTGCTCTCCTTTTTTCCCACTTCACCTCATAATATAACTTTATAAAATAAATAATATCTCCCATGTCATTCATATTCACTATAATCCTCAGTTATCATATAAAGTAACAGAGACTGGAGAAGTGACCCTTGACCAAAACCTCATAGTTACCAGGGGGTCAAGCCTCCTGCCCCATAGTACAGCATTTCTGAGCCTACATCCCAGATCCTGAAGTCATGTGTCTAAGGTGTATTATACTTCTATACACTCTGTTTGGGATATACACATGTCTCCTAATACAGATTGTCATTAGGGAAAAGAAAATATATAATAATGGTCTTTTAATAAATAAAAAGTTATAAAAATAAGTATGAAACTGGTAGCCAGAATTTCAAAGTGGACACATTACCTATATTATGTTATAATGTAGTATATAATATACACTTATTATATAAGTATATACTTATATAATTAGCATAACATTATGAAATACTTTCTACCATCTCATAAAATGATGTACTGTGGGTAAGCAGAGAATTCTCTTGTAATCATTTTAAAATAATATCTATTAGATCTAACAGTACAAATGTTATGCTGTACTTATCTCATGGACTGTAATCCAAATATTTCTACATTTTAATTCTGTTCTATGTAGAATAAAAGCATCTGGAGAAAATGTGGCCATTGCATTATTTGTTCTTAAATGCAAAATAAAAAAAAATTTAAACATCAATAGCAAGATTGATTTTTCTTTTCCTAAATGCCCCTGTATCTATCTACTCATTTATTTCTGAAGTTCCTTTCTTTTGGATACTATGATATCCCACATCCTTCTCTCTTTTCACTCCTTTGAATGGGTTTTCTCTTTCTGGATCTTTACGGCATCTGTTATTCCTTCTTTCTTTTCTGTTTCCAGAAATTACTTTCAAACCATGTCTCAAGCAATGTCCTAAAGGGACTTCTGAATAAGAATTTTTGTCACATGAAAATGGTCGAGTATCGTATACACATTTTTTTTCTCTTCTTCCCTCGTTGCCTTGTCCAGTAGTGTGGGAACTAAAGAGTACAGTCATTAATTAATTCTAACGTCTTAATGTAGACATCCGGGTGCTCCCTGCTGCTCCTTGATTCATTTAAAAATATTTATTGAGCACCACACACCAAGAGTTAGACTTGCACTGCAAATACAGAAATTATGAAGCCTTCTTCATGGGGCTCACCATCTAGTCTAGTATAGCGGGAAGGCATCAAGGGGGAAAAAAAAACCCTACACATTTGGGAAAAGAGTGTAGCAAGTGAAATAATTCGATTAAACCCATGTGCTAAGCAGATGGCAAGGAGGGTAGAGCTGGGCAAAGCCCTGCTCCTCATAGACTCCCAAGCAGCTTCAAATGGTAGGATTACCCGGCGCGTATGTGTTAAGTGTTTGATAGCAGAAAGAAAGACACAGAAAATCTTGAAAGGCCATTAGACAGACAAACAACTTGATGCTACAACCACTTTTAACAAATCATTACACTATAGCAACAGTGAGGAGAAGTTTGTTTTTCTTATTTTTCATGCTGCCATTATGTAAAGTCAACAGAGTGTCAAGTCTAGTTCCCAGACCCTGGGGCTCCAGACAGCCAGACTTCCTCACCCTGCCCTGAGGGAACACCCGGCTGCCCCAGCAACTCTCTTCAAGCTTCTCCCAGACCTTTAACAACAAATTCCTGACTAGGTGATAGGAGATTATCTGATTACAGTCATTCACACTAAGGAGAGAATGAGGCTTAATCCTTCAAAAGTGTTTGCTTTGACAAAAGGATAGCTTGTTAACCCTAATGAACTGCTAATTGGCAGAACTGGAGGGCTCTATGGAAAAGATCCCTCCTCCTCACTTTCCCAGACTCCCCCACCCCTCACCCCATCCTTCCCTGTCTATTTTCCCTCCTGAAATAAAGGAAGAAGGGAAACTGGTGCATTCAGAGATGTTAGGGAACTCCTGTTACCCAAACTATCTCTTTGAACCCTCAAGAAAGACGTGTGAGACAGTATTTATGAGCCCATCCTGGAAAGAAGGAGACCGAAACTGGGGCAGTGACTCTTGACTTGAGCCACATTTTGGATTCACAGAGTACAATCGTCTATTTCTGGGCTGCAATTAAATCAGGATTTCTAGGCATGGCATTGGTATTTTCTTGTAAGTTCCTCAGGTGATCCCGCTGTGCAGTCAATTTTTCCTACTGTAGAGCTAGAGTTTATGAGATGAAATTACTCAGAATCAGTGGCAATGTATGGACCTGCTCTGTCTCCTCCCATTGGCAAGTTTAGTTGGCACAAGAGAGACAATGTTATCTGCAGGAAACTTTGTCCAGTTAGGTTTTTGGGTAAACAGGTGCCCATACACATGTAGAAATGCCCGGAGTCAGACTAGTTGTGAGGAGGTAAGGTGATGCGGCACTTTTGTCATGTACCTGGTTGGATGAGATGCTTCTTAGACAATCAAACAGGCTACACTTTGTACCAGATAAGCATCAGTGATGTTTGGGCTTAAAAACTAGCTAGAGAAACAATCAAGCCCACACAGAGGATAATCCTACTTGTTCTGTAACGCTTAGGTTGCTGTTTGCTTAAAATTCTATACCTTGTTTCTTTCTAAGAAATTGTGATCATGAGCACAATTGAGAACGGTATCAAAGTTTCAGAGTATCCTGATCCACTTTGGGATTTACTTATATCAGATTACAGAAAATACAATTTTATATATATATATATATATATATATATATATATATATGCTCTAGAATACATATCGATATGTATATGCATATATAAGAAAATATATGTATGTATGATTATATATGTGACTTTTTTTTAGAAATAAAAGGTCTGGCAAATTTTAGTATATTTTATGAATTCACTCACCAACTAACATGGTTAAATCATAAAGACAAATAAATAACAGGACATTTCTCATTTGAATCTCATTTGCACGTAATGTTAATAGTCATAATGTGCCATCTTTGTGAATGTGCAGTCAGCCCAAAGGACCCTCCTGGTCACACCTGGCTGGCCTCACATGCCCTTATTTCTGCCAGAGGCTTAGCAATGAGTAATCGCTGACAGGACCTGATCCCCTCTAGCCTTCTCAGTAATTCACGTATTTTTGGACAGTGTTGA
This sequence comes from Giraffa tippelskirchi, assembly GCF_054371585.1. Taxonomy (NCBI): domain Eukaryota; kingdom Metazoa; phylum Chordata; class Mammalia; order Artiodactyla; family Giraffidae; genus Giraffa; species Giraffa tippelskirchi. Next base: position 122,256,452 of record NC_137276.1, on the reverse strand, counting down.
ACATTCTTTTCCCTTTCAAACTTCTCTGACCATAAGCCACCAGCTCACCAGTAACTGGGGCATTTTCACTCTTTTTGCCGTCAGCTTTCCTACCTGGTCCACAAATAGTCACTGAGCACCTGACATAATTCTGCCTTTCCTAGAATCTGAGGCTACAGGGTGAGCAACACTAGACCCCAAGCCTCTTGAAACATACAGTCCCACTGGAGCAATAGATATGAATTAGTAAGTAATTATAATCAGGTAAGTAAACAGTAGGACCTCTCTGGTAGCTCAAATGGTAAAGAATCTGCCTGCAATGCAGAAGACCTGGGTTTGATCCTTGGGTGGGAAGATCCCCTGGAGAAGGGAATGGCAACCCACTCCAGTAGTTTTGCCTGGAGAATCTCATGGAAAGAGGAGCCTGGCAGGCTACGGTTCATGGGGTCAGAAAGAGTCAGACACGACTGAGCGACTAACACACACAGGTAAACAACACAAATTTGCAAAGTGCGGTGAAAGAGGAAAAAGAATGTGAATAGGTGACTCTAAATTCCAAAGATAGACAATTATTATTTTTATGACCCCCCCTTTATTTCATTGAATTCAAACATCTGGGCTCATAGCCTTATGAGAGTCATCATAGTGTATAGACTACGTGTCTACACTGCCCGAATTCCTCCTCATTTGAAAGACAGAATTCTGTTACTGTTTTTGCGTGAAACAGTGATTTTACTTCTGTTAAGACGCACGGTGTCCACCACACAGCCCTTGAGGGCGAGGTTTGAAGACATCTGTGACTTATCATTACCGTTCTGCCCTTGCTCAGTTCTTTGGTGTTTATTTTCATTCGCTTCCTGGGTTTAATCTTTATGACTGACATCTACAGACAAAGCTCGCATTTCTCCCACACTTTCAGAGTATAGTATGTCAGCTTTTGAATTAACATATGAAAATCCACTTGTGCTATCTTTTGTTTTGTCAAAATTACAGGCTCTTTTTTTCAAATCCTTGTTCCTGATGTAAAAATTTTTTTCTATTCCTGGATATACAAAATAATGTGTGCTTATTTTAAATAATGTATCAAGTGATTTAATAGGGTTTTATTAATTCTGTTCAGGTGCCATCGTAAAGATGTTTATACACGATTATTCTAGACTAGCAATAGAGCAGCGGTGTCTAACTCCTACCCACAGGCTTATTCCCATGCACACTGTAACTTCCTCCTATGGCTTCAAGACGCCCACGTCCTGCAAAAGCACTTTCCTACCTGTCATTTAGTCTTTACAATTAAATAAAGAAAAAGGTAACTGTGTAAAAGAGGCTGGCCACTCTGAGTCTCTCTTTTCATAAAGTCTTTCTTCTCTAAAGATACTCTAAATTACAGACTTTGCCAGAACAGTTTTTCTCCTTGTGATGACTTTGAAGTCTGTTTATTCTCACAATATACTGGTAGGTCTGTGTTGGAAGAAGCTGTAAATAGTTTGTCAGGGTCCCTAAATACTTAGAATTCTACATGGGCCCTGGGAAGTGTTAACAGATTAGACTTGAACTTGTCGAAAAGGACATATCTGGCAACAAATATCCAATCTATGGAGTGTAGACAAATTGACTATTAGGAAAAATGGAGTACTTGGATGATACTTCGCACAGTTTTGGATATTTTTCCTTACCATGATGGAAGAAGAAGACAACTGAAGTAAGTCTGTCTCTATGACTAACTTACTGGGTGACTAAAGGGAAAACACTTTGGGGTTATTGACAACAGGTACGCACATGCCAAATATGACACATGGGCCAGTTTCCATTGGCAAGAGTCCGGCTGCTGCCACCTTACCCTTTTGCTTGTGTTGTTGAACACTTTTGAAGCGAGGCATACCCATCTCCCCCCACCTTGTGCAATGACTTATGTGTGTGCACCACATTCTTGAGAAGAATCAGGGTGAAAAACACAGGGGTAATTTTTCAAAAACTGCTGTTCTGCCCATGACCTTGGCTCCTGTGAGATAAAGACAGTCTTTGGAGTCTGTTATTAGACTCGAGGTTCTGGACAATCTCTTCAAGTCTCAGTTTCCTGTGAACTTAAAATGCCTACCTCATAAAAATGTGCTCATGAATGACTTCATGAGAATTAATCTAACATGGATCAGGCATTTGATAACTTATAACCACTATTATTGTTTTAAGTGGATAGCAATTACAAATTTAAAAATCTAGAATATTTAAAGAATAAGCTCATTTTAGACTTCAAGTCTTCAAAATATGAGGATTAGACTCAAAGTACAATCTTAAGAAATTTACAGCTATTTTCTACAAGATGAAAAGACAGATTCACTTACAGTTTTTTGAATAGACAGGTAGGATATAATTAAAAGGGAATCCCAGATCTTCCCTGGAATGATAAACAGGCACTTTAGAAACATCTTCCTTAATTGGACAGTAAACAGCTTTCTTTTGTCCAACTTTCCCTACCCACTTTACAAGGGAAATCATAAGAAGGACAAGCCAAGCCAAGCCAAGCAAAAGGCATCTATCTACCACTTTAAAGAACAGTTTATGTGCATAGTTGCATGGAAACCACTTCCTTTGGAGCCATACGTGAAATTATGATTTTTTTTTTTTTTAAAAACCCAGTCAAAGCTGTTGCCACAGTACAAAAATTTAGCTGTCTACTTGCTTCTTTTAAGTAACACAAGTCAAGAGATCCTTTCAGACATAACTTCCTCTTTTTCAGATTTTACTCCTACCTCCTGGGGAAAAAAAAAAGCGTATCTCTCAACTTCATCAGAACAAACACGCTCAGAATTCTAAGAGGAGAAAATAATGATTATATGTTGCTAAGTACTATTTAGTAACAAAGACTTGGGCCACAGGAATGATGACGTCACCCACAGAAAGAGGAACATTTACACTTTTGAAAGAGATTCTTTTCCAACATGTTGGGTCACCATCAGAAGAACAAAGCCAAATAAGGCAGGAGAGTCTGCTTGGCCAGGAGAAGGCATTCTTAGTATCCAATGCTGGAGAAATTATCAGCCCCAAGTTAACTAAATAGAGTCACGCCCCAAACTCACATGCTTTTTCTGTGATCTCCTCCTGAACCTAGTTCATGTCAACAAGTGTGTACTATTCTATGGCAGAAATCCCGTTAACTCCCACAGTAGATTTGCTTCTTGGTTAAGTTACCCAACTATGGTAAGCAACAGGTCAGAGAGTGGCTTCATGTTTCAGGACTGGTCTCTTAACATTCACACACTGTGGAAATGCATGTATTTATTCTCTCACACACCAGCACTTACAAACCACACACCATCTCACACTTTGCATTAATCCGATAACATGGTGAGTCATCATGCCCACATAGGTACGTGGTAGGATGGAATGCATTGCTTAAGTAGCACGTAAGTCATTTGCACCCTCCACACTTACCAATACTAGTAGCATAATGATTTTCTGCTTAAGCACTGTCAGGAGTATGCAGAAGTTAGCTTCTGACTCCTACAATATCATGTCTGCCTGCCTTGGGGAAATTATCATTGTGTTCCTCTCCAAACCACCCACAGCCAAATCTTCTAGTACATACTCAGACCAACTTCACAGTAGATTTTTTTTTTTTCTTTCTAGGCTCTTAACCCAAACCAGACATAGAAACAGCCATACTAGTTGCAATTCACTTTTTAAGTGTAGGGGGAGGCCATTTACTCTTAGATATTGAGTCTGCTTACTCCATTTTTTAAAAAAAGAATATATCTTTCTCAGTAAATTAGCTTATATTCCCTTCCCAAATCATACCCCACCTCCAAACTCCCTCAAAAAGTTTTTAATGATAGTAATAATAAGTGTTAGTAATAATTGGGTCATTTAAAGCTCTTGAGATGAGAAAAATAAATCAGAGGGAATTCATAATTACCATGGAAAACGCAGTGTATAAGTTACTGCTACTTATAAGAGGAACAGGTTGATATTGCAAGGGTCCCTATGATCACTGACATTGAGATTTAGGAAGAATAAACAAAGGAACATCTGTTGTCTCTAGAGACTCTAATGTAGCCTTTTCTCTAGTCTTTTCTGCTTCATATCAATGCAGAAATGAAGTGCCTTATGTCCCCATTACCAAACATTAGTGAATTTATTTTCAGTGGCCATGATTGGGGTCAATTAATCCATAGCAATTTTGCTGAAAAATCTCAAGTTGATAAATTTAAATAATATTTGAGACATTTTCACTTTTATCAGACTCACACCTATTATGGAAATGAAAAGGCAAGAAAATGTAGTTAACCTCTGAAGGTAAAACTGAGCTTATCTGAAATTTATCTAAATATAATAATTTATCTCTTAAAAAACTTTTGACCTATGCAGCAATTCCTGCTTCTCTTCAAACAACAGTTTACTCCCTAGCCTGTGTTAAACACAGATAATGAATGAGTCATTCATTGTATTCCTCCACTCCATCCACATATGCACACATCCTTGCAAATATTTGCTCACTTTGGACAACTCTTTTCCTTGACTTCCAACAAAGGTGACCTGGTCCTTTGTCAACCTCACCTCCTTAGTTTCATGCCCCATTTCCCTCAAAGGACCAGACTCCTCCTTCCTACTTCTCAGATATTCTAAGCTCATTCCTGTCTCTGCACTTGCCCCTTAATTTTTCCAGGTCACTCTTCCCAGTGCCCATGGTACCTCAGTCTTCTCAGCATTCAAGTCTCAGCTTAAGTATTATGCTTTCAGAGAGGCCACCTCAGGAGGCCAGCTGTCTCTCTGTACTACTTTGCTGAATTTTCTTCATACTGCTATCATTATCTGAAATTCCCCTTTAAAAAATTTACTTGTCTACTGGTGTATTCATTGTCTTTCCCCACTAGACTAGAAGTTCAGCTCCTTGAGGGTGGAAACTTGGTCTTGTCCATCACTGTTCCCTCAGCGTCTAGAGCGCTCAAAGCATGATGCTCGATGTATGAACACATGAATAAACGCACTTCAAAATGTAAACTGTCTTCTCATAAGAACTAAACTCTTCTCTTCACATAACCCACTTCCTAAGAAGACCCACAAAGTCAGGGACACCGAATGCCTCCTGTGGTGAGGCCATAAAATGGGAAAAAATGACAATATTAAATTCATTTTTATAAATCATAATTCATAAAATATTAGTATTTTTAATTCTTTGAAATTTTAAAATTTTAGTCCTTTGAAATTTCCCCAAAATTTATTTTCTTTTTCATGTAATAAAATGTTGATGGTTCAATTTTAAAGTTGCTTCTTTTACTAAGCCTTGTGCCATCACTACATCCAGAAGTATAGTTTTCAATTATTTTGATGTCTCGGGTGATACCTTATATTTTTCATATCGTATCTCAAAATCATTTGTTTTAATATTACCTCTACTAGATGGTAAGATTTCCAAGGCAGGGGTTGTACCATGTAAATCTATAAATTTCTAATAGTATCTAAACCACAGCTTTGCCTATCTTGTTTCTCAATAAATAAATAGTAGAAGCAATATAATACGATGATAAAGATCCAGCTTAGAGAAAAACACACCAAGATCAGTTATGTTACCATTATCAAGTTACCGCTCTCTGAACCTCTCTTCCCTTTTTCTCTTAAATCTGTAAAATAGTACATATTTCACAGGGTTGGTGAGATATTAAATTACTCGTGGGAAGCCTTTGACATACAATAATATTTTTAAATGGTACTAAAAAAGAGTACTAAAAAGTGCCATACCATGTCACATGCAATGGTCCTAAAAACTGATGCTAAGAGTATAATAAAGCTATTATCATCATCATCACCACCACTATTCTTTGGGGCCTAATAGTCTCAAAACCAAGTTGTATGTTTATAACTTTAATCTTGACATTTTGCACAGACCAAAACCAAACAAAACCCAAAAACAATTTTCCTAGAGCAGATTTATAATCCACTTCAAGACCAAAAATAGACCCAGAAAACAACTGCAAAAAAATATGTGAACTATATGCATAGCCATGAGGGTGGTTCATCAGGAAAGGATTCTGAAAGGAGATTGCTCTATATTTGGCTTGAAGAAAGCAATGAACTCTAACTGCAACGATGAACATGCATGCTAAGCTGCTTCAGTCATGTGCAACTCTTTGCCACCCTATGGACTGTAGCCCACAAGAATCTTCTCTCTATGGGACTTCCCAAGCAAGAATACTGGAGTGGGTTCCTTCTGCAGGGATCTTCCAGACCCAGGGATCGAACCCACATCTCTCATGTCTCCTGCATTGGTAGGCGGGTTCTTTACTACTAGCGCCACCTAGGAAGCCAGAAGAAGAATGGACAGGTGTTTTTCTTGGTGTTGAGGGCAGGGACAGAGAAAGTGTAGCGGCAGTGGGGCAGCGATGCACAGAGATTGCCCCTCCGTATTCTAAGAGGCTAATGGCAGCCACTATGAATTCATCTCTTTTCAGCTCAGTGGAAAAAGCCAGCACACACCAAAAAAGAGAACTTCTTGGTCCATTTGTTGTCTGCAGGGACCACTTTTTGGTTTCAGTTCCTTTCACTTAGTGGTAACAGAAGTATCCCCACCTGACAACTGCATGACAGTTTAGAGTCCTACCATAACCATGGCCTCCTCCAGACCACCTTGGGAGATAGCTGTTATTTTCATTATGCCTGTTTCTCCTGTACATGAGGCTTAGAAATGTTGAGACATTTTGCTTAATAATTTATTTTAGCACATACTATATTCCATGCAGTGTTTGAGATACTGTGGATATAACATGAACAAAACAGACCAAATCCCTGCCTTCATGGAACTTATATTCTAATGGGAGGAATGGACAGTAAATAATTGAGTAAAAAAAAAAAAAAGACTAAAATTTTATTTAGTATTAAATATCATTGGGCTACACACACACATAAGTATACACATATAATATATATATACACACACACACACTGCTATGTATAAAATAAGGCTTCCTTGGTGGCTTAGTGGTAAAGAATCTGCCTGCCCGGGCAGGAAATGCAGGTTTGATCTTTGGGTCAGGAAGAACCCCTGCAGAAGGAAAGGGCAATCCATTGCAATATTCTTGCCTGGGAAATCCTGTGAACAGAGGAGCCTGGCGGGCTACAGTCCATGGGGTCGCAAAGAGTTGGACATGACTTAGTAACTGAGCACGTGTGAGCACGCGTGTATAAAACAGGTAACTAATGAGAACCTACTGTGTAGCACAGGGAGCTCTACTCAGTGCCCTGCGGTGACCCAGATGGGGAGGAAATCTGGAAATGAGGGGCTATGTGTGTGCATGTGGCTGATTCACTTTGCTGTACAGTAGAGGATAGCACAGCATTGAGGGGCAACTGTACTCCAATAAAAGTTTTATTAAAAAGTGAAAAAAATTCAAATGAGATTAAAAGACAGAGAATGACTGGAGTAGGAACTCTACAATAATATATGTAGTTGGTTATGGAAGACGTCTTTTTGGAGGAACATTTGAGCAGAGATCTGGATAAAGAATGCTTGTGTCATAATAACATGTGTGAGAAGAGCTTGCTAAGAAAAGAGAAGGAAAAGTATGTGCAAAGTTAAGATACCCTAGGAGCAAAATAATGAGTGGAGTCAGAACATAGTGAATGAAGGGAAGACAGAGCGGATTTGAGGGCGAAGATGTAGGTAGAGGACAAGACATGAAGAATTTGGATTTTATCATACTTAAAATAAGAAGCCACTGAAGAATTTTAAGCAGCGAGTTATACGATCTGATTTATGTTTCAAAGAGTCATACTGGCACTGGGATGCATGAGTAGAAAAAGAGAAATTTCTTAGGAGGATACAAGTACAGAGACAGTGTCTCACATGATGCTCAAGATGGCGGAAGGGGTGAGCCTGATCAGTGTTTTGGTATATTTTGGAAAAATATATTTAATAGACTTGCTCATAACTAGGGTGTAAATGAAGCAAAGAGAAAAATTAATGATGCCTTTGACCTACATAACTAAGTATAAGATGGTGCCATTTACTGAGCAAAGAAGATTGGGGATGGAGGAATGAAAAGCAGGGGACAAGTAGAATTTTTTTTTTTGACATGTTGACTTTGACATATCTGTTAACATCTGAGTGAAGAGCTTTAATAATAACTTTGAAGTATGAATCCAGAAGTTGGCAGATGTTAAGGAGGTATGGATTTTTAAAAATTAAACTGTATGGGACTAGATATCTGCAGAGGGAAGACAAGTGACTTATCTAAGATCCACAGTCAGTAAGTGACAATTGAAATTGAAAATGAGTCTTTTGAAATCGACCCACTTTCTCTAGTTACCACAAATATTAGGATGTATTCATAGTTATAAGCACTCGAGTAGAATATGGGGGAGGCCTGGGAGCAGGAACATTCTAGAATAACTTATGTGGAAGGGTGAGAATTTTTTCCAGTGCTTATGGACTATACAGATTCATGGTTACTTCTTATCTTACTTTTCTTATCTAATTATTTGTTGTAAATGTGATGATATTTGCACAATTAACTTTTAAAAACCCTTTCAATTTTATGCAGCCTACATTTGGTCTAAATTCAGTTACTTTCTTGGGTATTCCAAAAAATGACCATTTCAAATGAGAAAGGAGATAAATATCTGTGGTACTTGGCCAACCTTATGTCAGAAAGAGAGGGCTCCATTGGCTAAATGTGGACCATTTTGAGCACCAAAATTATTAAAGCGGCAATGAATTATAGCCATTGAAAATACATAAATCCATGAGTTCACACCAGTGACAGATAAACATAAATTAATAATCAAATAAGTGGGAGAAAAGAGAGTTCTTTTGTTTACAGTAGAATGTGTAAGACCGATACAAATGTTCAGGGAGTGCTGGAGTTGAAAAATCATCATTTGGAAATCATTTTAGTACAGATTGCATCAGATAGCACGGGTTAATGCTAAACCCATACGCGAAGCCATCCTTATAAAATGGAGAAACTAGGCAACATCTTGATTAGATAGCCAAAATTAACACCCTCCTTGTGGCACAGATGAGCATCACGTGCCTCTAGATGTTGATTGCACCTGTATATGCCGTATTCTAGCAGAAAATGCATAACCACAAGGTAACCATGAAAAAAATGTCAAATATATAAAACGAGGAACTCTCTGTTAAAAAGAAAAGAAAAAAAGTATGCAGATAAACCGTATTCTTTAAAATTTGCAAATCCATACAAAGAAATGTTGTTGAAATTCTCCAAATTAAGGAAGGCTAAAGAGATGCTACCACTAAATGTGATATGTGACATTGGACTGAATTCTTTACTGGAAGGAGAAATATCATAAAAGGTATTATTAGATAAACAGTAATATTGGAATATGGACAAATATGAGATTAAAATATTGTATCCATGTAAATTTGTGAAGTAAATAATTATATGTAACTGCTAAGTAAGAAACTATTTTTAGTCATCACATAGTGAAGTAAAGGGCCATGTTGTTTGTAACTTGCCCTCAAGTGGTTCAGAAAGAAAAAAATATACATAGAAAGATGGAAAGAATGAGAACAACTTATAAGCAAATGGGATAAAATATTAAGATTAAGCAAACCTGGGTAAGGAAATAAGACAGTTCGGTATACTGCTTTTATTTTTGTAATGTTTTTTGAGCTTGAAAATATTTCTAAATAAATACATTTTAAGTAAATGAAGTATAACAAGTGTATCTAGTGAGCATTTTGAAAAGTTCGTTGCCATCAGATATGTGATTTTATCTTACTGAGAAAGCCGCCTAATTGCACTGAGAATGTTTTTATCTCTTCTCTAATTCAGATTTGTTCACTAGCACAGGAAAAGAATAAATGCTTCTGCTTAAATTTTTCCTTATGAAAAGTGAAACTAAATTTAACTAAGGTGTACTTAAAGGAAAATTCTACTATTTTTTTCAGAATCAGAACAAACTGGTGATGCTTTTGAAGATCATATTACTACTTATATCGAAAAGAATTCTGAGAATGTGGTAACAACTACATACATAAAAAACTAAGAGCTTACAACAAAATATCTTGTAAAGTAGAATATTTTTCTTTAAATTTGGATTTTAAATATAAATTTAGTATTTTCCTCAATAATACTGAAACATTAAAACTTATTTCTTGTATATGCATAGAATAATGAAAAAATAAAACTAGAAGCAATTTGGTAAACATCAAATATAACTGCCTGATTTTAGTTCATGTAAAATAATAAAAATTATCAATGATGTCAGGTAAGTGTTGGAAATACAACAATAATGGTCAAACAACAAATAATTTGCATTTTATATATTTAAACAAGTGTTTTAAAAAAATTATTGGAGTAATAGTTGACTTACAATAAATTAGTGGTGTTTTTATTTTCTACACTGCAGTGCAGACATGTACAGTCGACTGCATTTAATATATTGTTTTAAGTGGAAGTATTCAGAAATATAAAAGGACTTGCTCTTATTCTTTATATTTGCAGATATATACTTTCTTGTATGGAAATGAGATACACATTCTATATCACAGACAGCATATACTGACTGCCACAGTGCATATTTTTGGAAAATCAAGAATTTTCCAACTTATTTAGCACATAGTTTTATTAACAAAATAAATATGAATACACTATATGTGATGCTTATCTGGAAATCATATATGTTAAAAATAACAGAAAATCAACAGATGTAGGTAGATACAAATTTGCTTTTAAAAGGTTGAAAGACTCACATTACCTAGATTTAGAGAATTTTTGTTTCTGAATTTAAAATATGCCATCCTTCTTAGTTTGCACTTAAACCATAATCTCTTTCAGGCAACAAACTTTCTTGTGTCTATTTTTCTTTTTCTTTTTTTGCAAATGGGGAAATGTCCCAAAGAAGGGAAAGCAAAACAAACAACAAAGAAATATTTCTGTGTTTCAAAAGTCTTTTTGGAAACCCAGTTATCTATATCAGAAACAACTAATGTTATTTCAAAGTAAAATTATTATATGAAAGATGATATATTTGTCAGGGTGGGATAGAGTCTCTGTTAGCAGGTCATTCTTTTCCACAGGTGGGCAGTTTTGGGAAGTTCATACTGTGAAAGAGAGATATAGCCAGGGAGTTATGAGATTAGTTGGATCAACCCAGGGTCTCAATCGGCTGACAGGTCCTCAGCAATATCACCCACAAGTCGCATAGTCAACTGTGTCTTAAGACAGATATAAAATTTCACAATGCCACACAGCAGTCATCCAGTTTTAACTTTTATTAGACTCAGTGAAAATTGATGCCTTAGATAGTACGTCACATGAATATAATTCTAATGAAACGTAGTAAAATATGTGTCTATAGTTCAAAAGTCAAAATTTATGTTTTCCAGCAATAAATTATTTACAATATGATATCTACTTTCACTTAAAAATTTTGGATGCGGTTGTTCATTGGTCAGTTGCCAAGTCATGTCCAATTCTTTGTGACGTTGGATGTAGGGGCAAAGTCTGAATGTTTTATGTAATGACAGTGTGTGAAATAAAAAGTCTATGTAATGGAAATTCCCTGGTGGTCCAATGGCTAGGACTCCATGCTCCCAATGCAGGGAGCCCTGGGTTCAATCCCTGGTCAGAGAATTAGATCCCGCATGCCACAACTAAAAAAAAAGGATCCCATGTGCTGAAACTAAGACCCAGCGCAATCTAAATAAATAAATACATGAATATTTTTTAAAAGTTAATGACAAAACAAGCCTATGCAATGCCTCCAGCTGTTTTCCTAACAATGCCAAGAATATCCCCTTCAACTATCTGCATGACTAATGCAAACACAGTCAGATAGGCACTAATTTTTTTTCTGTAGGTAAAATTTTCTCAAAGGCAGAAAATATTCTAAGCTTATTTTCCATAATCTAAGACTAGGCTTTTCATTCAGAGACTTCAATAATTCTCAATAACAACTACATCAACACATCTGTCTTGCTAGCAAGATAGCATTTTCTCCATTTATTTAGCCTTCATTTGTGTTCTGAATTACAGCAGTGATCAATTTAGATTCTAATTTCCTTGGATTATGTTTTCTCTTGTTGTCATCAGTTATTCAGTGTAACACCACACTATGTATAGCGTACACACAGCATATAATAGTTCATGATGTCAAAATATCTCATACTTAAAATTCTGGACATTTAAAAATATTTCCTTCATTTTTTTTGAATAGAGAAGGGCATTAAAAATGATATTGTTGCAAATAACATAATGAAATTCTATGGAAGTAGTTGTATTTAATTGATGTGTGATACATAAAGATGAAGGTGCATAATTTTAATGGTTTTCTCACAACTATTAGCTTAATTTTAAAATGTTAATTAGTTAAGAATGTCAAACTTTAGTCAACAGTTTACTCCCTGAATTTATAACACGATCAATCTGTTTTTGTTTCTTTTTTTCTCCTTATAATCAAAAGACAGCAACTCATGTTACAGCACTTGGCATGAAAATAGAATAGTTTTTTTAAAAAAGCTTTTTTGCAGGTAATGTAGTAGAACCAGTATGACAGTACCGTTTACCAAAATAGTAAAAATTAAATCCATTAGTTGATTGAACATCGTAGACTTTCTCTTTTGGAAGCCATGCGATTATTCTAACTGAAAAAGCAAATCAAGTCAAGTAAGTGTTTGCATTATTATTTGAATATATATATATATGTTATATATATGTGTGTGTATAAGTGCATTTTTCTTTTTAAAGATGTATTGAGATAAATTGCAATGATTTTGGCCAAAGTACGTAGAAACCAACTACTTTTAAAAGGAAGATTTAAAAATTGTTGTATAATGAATACAATTGTATTAAAAACAATTAATTCATGTTAATATGTGTAAACATTACTCTAATTGGGACAAACAATTGGAAAAAATTTACATTGTATTTAGATTACTTTAGAATTTCCTAGTGAGATCAGTTTCAGCTTAGTTTGATCTCCAGTTACAAATCCAAATGGTCTTTGTTATGGTTCTTGCTCTGTTGTTAGGCATTAAACTGTAAATTGATCTTAAGACAAACATGAATTAGTTTTTTTAGATCATATAATATACACTACAAATTGCTTTTCTAAAGTATTTAAATATCACTGTAATGTGATGATATGAAAAATAACACTGAAATGTCCTTTTAAAATAATACATTTTCACAGTGAGTAAATAAATGCAAGAATATTTTTTCCCCAGAAAATGTTCAACTAATAACATGCAAAATTAACAAACCAATATATGTAGGAGAATTTACAAATGCTAAGAATTTACTGGAGCTAGGGAAGAAAAAAGTTCTCAAAATTTATCATTAATATAAAAATTCTTTTAGCGTAAGTTGTATAAAAACTTACGAAAAAAGAGTATGTTTAACTTTGCAGTTAAAATAATTTAATGGTCAATGAGAACTTTTAAAATTTCCAGCTTTTTAAAGATTGTATGAAGTTGAGACATTGTAAATTTACTAAGCATTTTCATTTGAAATATTGACTACTTACTTGAGACAGATATCCAGTTTAATTTAACTTACTTTGTAATCTGGCCAGTATTTAAATTGTTGTTCTATAAGTAACAATACAAATAAAATGAAAAATAATAATACTTTCTTCTTACCTCTATGTCTTATTTACAGTTGCTTGTTGGGCTTCTTAGACAATTGAATTAAACTAACAGCACCTCAAAGAACTCTGCTCTCTCCTCTGCTCTCCTCTCTAGACACATTTTTTTTTCCTCTGCAAAGCGATAGTCTACTGAAAGAGGAAGTTGTGAAATACCACAGTCATTATGCTTTATAAATTCTACAGAGAACAGAAAATTATTCACAAAGCTTACACTTGAAATCATGGTAACAGGCTATAATTTGTGTGTACACATACAAAATTAATGTATATAGTTATATGTGTAAGCAAATTTTAGAAAAGTTATAGAAATCTATACTTAAGTAATGTTCATTTATATGCGGAAACATCTCCTCTGTGGTTAAATGATAATCATAGAAAAACAGAAAATATTGCTCTATGTGGAAGAAGTTGTCAGGCTGCTATATGAGAAATAAACTTGCTTTTTCATAAGGCTAATTAATGTAAAGTCTTTGGAGTATGACCTAAATGCTAACCTGACTACAGACATTTTGTAAAAAGAAAAAACTTCAGTAAACGGGCATTTTCCTGGAATCTGAATAGTGGTTTTTTTACCTAAAAGTCTTAAACTTCCTTTCCCATGAATAGTTGCCTGTTTTATATAGATAAAGCATTGCAAAACTGAAACTGTTCCTTATTCATGCGCTGTGATCTCTCTGAACTTCAGCCACAAGAATAAAAAACAGGTGCAGATTCTGCAACGCTGAGCATTTAACTGGTTAATTTTCTAAGAAGATAGGGCATTAATTAAAAATATCTATGGGACAGTAGGGACAATATTTGAAAAAGGACATAAAAACAGTTGAGCAACACACTTATTGTTGCTAACTTCAAATAAAAGGAAATATTCATGTATATACTTCTCCCAGGTTACTGGGTCATAGAAGCAAACGGGTAGCTGCAATTTTTATGTGGCGGTCCTTTCCACCCTCCCTTGCTGGTTGGGGAAGAGGTAGGGGGTGGATTGCAAAAATAATTAAGTAATTATGCAAACCTCCACACATTGCAAGAACTGCTTTCTGAACTTTAGAAACTACCATGCTCTCAGGGTATCACATGCTGCTTTACTTAACCTTATTTTCAAAGAGGCAATAAAAAGTAATTAGGGGATGATTAAAAATGGAAACATTTTCCATTTCACCTAAAGTCATACTTAATGTGAATTTGCAGTAAGTGAAAATAAATGAATAAACAACACTAAGAAAACTCCCTCCCCCGTCCCTCCCACTGAAATCAAACCAAATAAAAACTCCACTATACAGTCACCAATATGAAATTTGATTAAAAAAGTGAGATACTTATAGAAAAACTTTGAAGCAAAAGTTATTATTGATGTGATTAACATTGCTTAGATTCTATGTGTTTTGAGAGACTTTAAATATTACTGTATGTGAGTGCTATTATAAAACATTAAGCCCATCTGTTGCCCAAAGACCCAGGTTCACTCCTGGAAGCACAGTGCTCAATATCTCCAGATGATTTTAATGTGCTAGCTCAATATTTGTGTCCCTTTTACCTGGGTAGTAGATGTATATCTCTATTTCTCTAAAAATCCTTTCCAGGCTGGTGAATATGTTTAAGGTTTCTCCATCTTAAAAAATCTCCTCTGACTTTACTGCCCCATTACTTTTCTTTTTGAAAAAGTTGTCACCATTAACTTCTTGCAATTATTTAAAATTTTTTAAAAAATTATCTACTTTTGGCTGCACTGGGTATTTGTTGCTTTGTGGCTTTCTCTAGTTGCAGTGTATGGGCTTTCTCTAGTTGGGGCTACTCTCTAGTTGCAGTATATGGCCTTCTCATTGCAGTGACTTCTCTTGTGGCAGAGCATGGGCTCTAGGGCTCACAGGCTTCAGTAGTTGCAGTACATGGGCTAAGTAGTTGTGGTTCATGAGCTTAGTTGCTCTGCAGCATGTGAAATCTTTCTGGACCAGGGGTAGAACCCGTGTCCCCTGCACTGGCAGGCAGATTCTTATCCACTGTGTCACCAGGGAAGTCCTATTTTTGTCATTTTTTAAAAGCATATATCCCAGAGGTATTGTTTGCACATTGTTGTGCAAACATCAGGCTTTCCTGTTGGTGCTAGTGGTAAAGAATCCTCTTTTTTACCACTTTGTCAGTGCAGGAGACAGACATGGGTTCGATCCCTGGGTCTGGAAGAATCCTCTGAAGAAGGAAATGGCAACACACTCCAGTATTCTTGCCTGGAAAATCCCATGGACGGAGGAGCTTGGCAGGCTGCAGTCCACGGGGTTACGAGTTGGACATGACTTAGCGACAAAACCACTATCACCATTATTCCATTATTTGTCTATACTATATTTTATTTATCCAGTCATTCTCTAATGGATATTTGGGTTACTTTCACCTTTTGGCTGTTGTGAATAATGCTGCTATGAACATGAGCATACAAATATCTGTCTCTACTTTCAATTCTTTGATGTATGTGTATGTGCGTGCATGCTCAATAGTGTCTGACTCTTTGCGACCCCATAGACAGTAGCCCACCAGGATCCTCTGTCCATGGGATTTTCCAGGCAAGAATATTTGAGACTATTTTCATTTCCTACTCCAGGGGAACTTCCCGACCCATAGATCGAACTTGTGTCTCTGGTGTCCCCTGCTTTGGCAGGTGGATTCTTATATACCTAGAAGTAAAGTTGCTGGATTATGTGATTTTCTTTTTTTCTGAGGAACTGCCATCCTGTTAAATCTTCCTATCTTCCTTATTCTTCATCCCTCTGCATCCTGGTTTCTGTCTCTGCTGTGTATCAACTCTTGACAAAGTCACGGAATGATCTTGATACCAAATCCAAACGACAACTCAAAGCCCTGGTATTTGACCTCTTTGCAACATGTGCCACTGTTGACCACTTCCTCCTCCTAGAAGTGTTCTTTGTGCTTGAGTTCTTTACTTCACCCTCTCCTGATTAGGTAGCAATTGCTTCTTTGATTTTCTTATAGGGTTCCTTTAACTGTGTTCATCCACTAAAGGTTGGTATTTCTCAGAATTCTGTTCTGGGCCTGCCCAGATTTTTACCCACAATCTCCTTAATATACATCCATGGTTTCAGTGGGCAAATATGTATTGCCCCCAAACCTGTCTCCAACCTAGATATCTCCCTAAAGAAGTTTTGACCAGTGCAAAATACAAGATCATTTTTACGTGTGATCTAGAGAAAAAGATTTTGCCTGGAGGCAGTAAGACCAGCCTGAATTAATTTTCACCTCTATTGTTTAACTTTGGGCATGCCAGACATTATTTCTGAGCTGTCTTTCCTCACCCAGAAAGTGGGGCCTTAAATGACCTCCTAAGAAAGTTATTGAAAGATGATTTTCTTAACATTAAAAAAATTATGAAATAAAGATTACTTAAATACTTAACTATGTTTACAGTATAAAAAATGCAGGTAAATCAAAAGACTATTCTATTTCCCTGTAACATGATTCTTCTCCCCAGAGGTAATCAATGCTATCAATTTGATACATATCTTTGCAGTTCTACTTCCTGTGTCATTATATATGTATATATTGTATATATTATATCACATATGGAATTAAATAATCTTGTGGGTTTTTAAATGTATATAACATCATACTTATGTTTTTCACTGTGACGTTTTTTAACTTAGAAATATAACTTGGAGCTTCCCTAGTGGCTCAGCGGTAAAGAATCCACTTGCCAATGCAGGAGACACGAGTTTGATCCCTGATCCAAGAAGATGTCACATGTTGCTGAGCTTAGAACTAAGCCCTTGCACCAAAACTATTGAGCCTGTGCTCTGGAGCCCTTGAGCTACAACTACTGAGCCCACGTGCTGCAACTACTGAAGTCCACATGGCCTAGAGCCCTTGCTCTGCAACAAGAGAAGTCACTGCAATGAGAAGCCCATATAGTGCAACTAGAGAGTAGCCCCTGCTCTCCACAACCAGAGAAAAGACCACACAGCAATGAAGACACAGCACAGCCAAAAATACATAAACAAATAAACAAAATTATAAAAAATACAACTTGAAAATAGGGCTCCCCTAGTGGCTCGGTTGGTAAAGAATCTGTCTGCAATGCAGAAGACTTAGGTTTGATTCCTGGGTTGGGAAGATCCCCTGAGAAGGGAATGGTAACCCATTCCAGTACTCTTGCCTGGAGAATTCCCTGGACAGAGGAGCTGGGCAGGCTACAGTCCTTGGGACTGCAAAGAGTCAGATATGACTGTGCGATTAACTGTTATTATTGTTATAGCTTGAAAATATCTCAAAGTTATTCTTTTGAACCAATTCATAAATATCTAACCCCCCGTTGATAGAATTTGTGTAAATTCTCCACAACTAAAAATAGTGTAGCCAGTCAGCAGCATTATAAATGCCTCTTTCAAAGTATGTGCAAGTCCTTCTTTAAGGTGGATATGGGAAAGTAGAATTTTTGGAATGTATATACATTTGAAATATTAATCATCACTGCCAAATTGCCCAGTCAAGAAAAGCTTCATCCATTTGAGCTTCCAACATGTCCTGGTTTTTGGCTCTTTTGCCAGTATTTGATATACTTTAACTTTTAAAGATTTGCCAATCCGATGGACAAGAAAATGGTGTCTTAATATTTTTAATTTGTACTCTCTGGTTACTATGGAGGTTGAACTTATTGTAATGTTTGTATCACACTTTTTAATTCCTGTTTTGTAAATTCATTCTAGACATTTTATTGGATAACTGTCAACTTCTTATTGATTTGTAGGGTTGAATTTATCTTGTTTCAACGTATTGTCATCGTTCTTCCTTTTTAATGCTCCAGTAATTGGCTACTGTAGCTTTTTGAGATGACTCCAATATTCGTTGATAATATGCTTGCTTTTTGAAACAGTGAGATGACCCAGGTTTATTTTGTATATTTCCTACCACAGGTCTGAGCTTAGTCATTTCTCTAAAGGACCCTGGTTCCTTTCAGTAGGACAGGGTTTTTTCAGACCACAATTTAGACCTTAAAGGTATTCATTGCTACTGGAGTTCATTGCTATGGGAGTTGCAGGAGTTTGTTGCAACCCTTATTGCAAGCATTAGAGTTGGTCAATAAAATGTTTGGTCTTTCTACATGCCAAGTAGCACACACTTGCAAGATATATTTAAATATGTATCAGAAGTTTATGAGTCAATATTACATCATATTTTGCATTAAAAATAAGATAAGAATAATGTATCTGGTATAAGAAAATACATTTTAAAAGTAAAAATTGGACATCATTTTCTTATGAAAGGATATTTGGATAAAGAAAGATAGTAATGTAGTAACTGTCATAGCTTGCACTTAGAATATTCAAAATATTCTTCCAAAGAAATTTCAAAAATCATGTAGATTGGAGAAATATTACATAGCTTTCATATTTTCCATTATTTTGATTCACATTTATCATAAGACTCTCAATCTCTCAGTTTCCTTCATTTTTTCTTGCTAGTATGCAATTACCACTTAAAAGTAGGAAAGCATCTGTGCCTATATCCCTGAAAACAGATTTCAATTAGAGTAAAATAAATGTATCTATGCTTTTAGCCACTATTTTTTTCTTAAGACATATTTTCACAGTCACTTTAAAAGTACAGAAGTAGCAATATTTCACGTGCTTTCTGCAGATTTCAATGGTGAGAGAAGTACTTCTGATTCACTGATTTTTTTTTAACTTATGGAAATGGCCTTAATGTTTAAGCATTCACATAATGTTTTCTGTTTTGTGTTTGTGCAGCTAGAGAATCAAAGAGGAAAGCATTGTCTGATTATTCTCAAATACTTTAGCTTTCAGTTCCTTATCTGAAAAAAGGAATGAGAACATCAACTTCAGTAGTGACTGAGAGGATTATTTGTAGACTCAGGTAAAGGGTGAAGCTAAATAAGTTTCCTGATAAGTATGATACTGATATTTCCAGATCTAATTTGACAACACACAATTGGACAAAAATTTTTCTTCTAATTTTTGGATGTATATTTATTATTGGAAAACATCCCAGAAAGTTTACAAATTAAATCACATGTAAGTCCACCTTTATATTACATTTGTTGCGTTCATTAAGAAGGAGGAATGAAAAGAGCCAGGAATATTGGAGATTTGCAGAGAGTTATTTATTCTTCTATTCAATATTAATTATCTGCTATATGTAAGGAGATATGCTAGGGGCTAGGAACATGAAAAGAATAATTGGAGTCTGCAGGTAATTCTCTGTTTCACTCTTTCCTGCTCTGCTTCTTTGCCAAGAAGCTGATCTCTACTCACAACATTACTAGGCTCCCTTGCCCTCTTCTTCTGGTTAAATTTAGCTGGTGGGTTTACCAGCATGAGTCAGAAAAGAAAGAATTTGAGGATTTATTTTACCCACTTCATCCCAGCAGGGCACAGTTTAGGAATGGCAGAATTCCTCTCCCTACAGCTGCAGATCTTCTCTGGCTGTTGTTCTTCCTCAGACATACCTCTGACCGAGTTCCATTAACACGGGTTTTCTTGCCTTTCTTGGTCTAGGGATGGCAACAGCTTCTGACCGTCAGCAACCTGCAGTAGAGTATGACAGAGGATGAGATGGTTGGGTGGCATCACCGACTCAATGGATGCGAGTTTGAGCAAACTCTGGGAGATGGTGAAGGACAGGGCAGCCTGGTGTGCTGCAGTCCATGGGGTTGCAAAGAGCTGGACATGACTGAGCAACTGAACAACAACAAATCTGTAGGTGCTTCATTGTACCTGGTTGGTTCCTAATTATTTCAACACCTCTTAATCATTCCTTCATTAAATCACCTGAAATTGATCCTTTAAAATGCACCATCTCAGGCAGACCTTACCCTCAACATCTACATTAGTCCTGTTATTCAGTCAAATTATAGATGTTACTGATACTTTGAAAGTGACATATTACAAGGTGGACCACTTCAGAGGGAACACAAAAGTAAAAAATTATAGAAGATGCCCTAGGCTAGGGGAATCAAGGATCATAATTTGGATTTTATGGATATTTCAGGGAAGGGTTGCAGTTGAAAAAGTCATGGAAGTCAGAGGAAGAGGACTGTATTCTTAGAGCTGCATGTGATATGCTACATGGGAGATGTGAGGCAGGGCTGGGAAAGGGGATTGTGAGGAAGCCAGAGAGGAGGAATCAAGATGGTGTAAAGAATGGTGTCTTGAAATAGGACTCCTGATTCTGAAGAATAAAAAAAGTGCCTTTAACATGAGCAATCAGGTCTTTCAGGTATCTGTACTTTTTCTTACCCACATTACTGATTTTTTTTTTTCCTTCTGGAAACAAGTTTCATGGCTTTTCTTTGAAGAATAGGCTCATCCTTTGTATCAGCCCAGATAAAGTGAGTGGCACTGATTGTCCTCACACTCTAACATTGGTGCAATGTGACCAAGATCTGGCAAACAAGTTTTAAGCCTTTTCCTTTGTTACAGAGATTGGTTCAAAGATGGGCATGGGAATCAAGCCAGCCAATGAGACTTATTTCTGGGCATTACAAACTCTGCTTTTGCTGAGACTGGTTAGTGAGAAGATTGGGCTCTGATGACATCATCAGAGTCCCTGACTCCAACTATGTCTGCCCCATTGTCTCTGTTCTTTTCATTCACTGAGCCAATGCATTCTTAGATTTCTGTCACTTGCAACTACAGAGTCTTTTACATCAGGAAGGAAATGCTGGAGGAGGAAGCATGTTTTCTTTTCTTGAAGTATAGGATATCATCAATAAAAAAAAGCATTTTCACTATTCCTAGACTAGGATTATTCAATAGAAACATAATACAAGCCAAGTTAATCATTTAAAATTTTGTAGTTATTAAAGAGAAATGGGTGAAATGAATTTTAATAAGGTATGTTATTTAACACAATATATAGAAACATTACCACTTCAATACATAATCAATATAAAAATTATATCATTTAATTTTTAAATAATTAAAATTAAACAACAGTTAAAAATTCAGTTTTCAGTCCCATTAGCACATTTCAAGTGTTCAGTAATATTGGACAGCACAACTGTAGACCAGATCCGAGAGTACAAGAGGAATTAATAGAAGTCCAGTTGAAACTGAGTCTTCAAAGTTTAAGGTCTCAGAACAGGGTCATAGTTCATATTTTCGAACAGGAAATAACTTAAGCAAAACAACGCTTCAATAAAAATAATCTGGCACCTACAGCATTCTTAAAGCTTTCTTGATTTCCCAAATTAATGATGCCTTTTTCTATAATCCTCTTGTATGGAGTCATAAGGACATATGTCAGAATCTCTAGGGGCAGAAACATTTATTCACTTAAAATAAAGCAGCCAGAGAAATAATCTGGTGTTGAACAGACCTCTTTCAAGAACTTGCCCATGCAGTTCCTTTGTCCCAAATGAGATTTGGAACATTCCCACGGCATTATGTGCTGTGCCAATTTCTGATTACCGCTTCTAGATAATCAGGTACTATGCTTTGATGGAATCAAATGTATGATGAACAAATAATTAAAACTTTTTTCCTAATGTATCTTGACTTGAGACCTATTCAAATAGGAAGACAGTAAAAGTCAAGAGTAAAAGAATATGCTATATATTGTCAGTTCCAAAGTGGGGAAAAGGTGCTTTACTTTTCTTTGATCCCATCCCAGGTTCTTGCCCATAAATGTTTCTCAAAAAAGTATATTTGGAACTAGGGAATTATAAAATATAAATAATAGTCTTTCAAATATCCTTGGATAAGTAATATAAAATAAAACAGAACACTTTAAAAATATTTTTCCATTTTTAATCTGTTTAACATATTTGAATAACTTTTTGATTAAATTTTTCTGATCAACATTCCATTTTATTTCCATCTTTTCATAAACATAGAATGATTTAAAGATATAATACTTTTCATTCCTGGAACATTCATTATGATTTTAATCAAATGATTATATGAATTCTAAGAGTTTTCATTTGCTGGCAGATGAATTACATTAACAAAAAACTTTTTTTGTGAGAAACACTTTTTGTGTAAGAACATTACTGAGTAGAGGCATTTTATATGGTTAGTGAAATACTTTGTTTCTGCCAACTGGAGAGGGTTACGTTTGTTATTTCTATGGTGAAACAAAGAGAGGATATGTTCTTCTTTAGTGGCACAAAACCATTACAGCAGAGGAGTATGTTTCAAAATAGGGATCAGGTCAGGAAAAAAAGTCCCCAGAGGAAAGTTGGTGGGAATAGGTCACACCTAAAACAGGAGAAAACAATGTAACAGCCATTGATGGTGGCTGCAGCAAACCACAGCCCCTGTAAGATGGCTGTAACCCCTTTTATAACAAGACTTTCAGCGAACAATGGTGTTATGTAATGTTGGAAGCTCTCATAAAAATGATACATTGGCATCATTTATTTGGTTTTGTTTGTTTGTTTTGAGCAATGGCGAGATATGCATTTGAGAATGTTGTGGGGATTCACTTTGAGGACTAAGAATTAAAAGAGAAGAAATATTTCTTAGTGGGATTTAATCTCTGCTCCTTGGGAGTGGCTGTCTTTGTCAATAAAGTTAACTATTTTTGCTTTTGGAGACCATTTCTGACATTTGATGGCAAGTATGAATATCAATTTGGCTACTACTGACTGAGCCCTCGGTGGTCATATTATAAAGCTGTACAATGTGCCTTTTGTTAGAAAACATTTATATGAGCCTTAATGCATTCTGTTCTTTCCAAAAGCCAATTAGCAGCAGTTACTCAGCTTTCAGAAGGCTTCAAATGAAGTCACTTATGTTTCATAGTGACTGAAAACTCACAGAAATATCAAAGCTCAAATCCTTTATCCTGTGTTCTCAACTGAATCAGTGGTTTTCCGTGTTTTCAGAGTGTTGGACATGGAGCACTTTTGCTTCCCGAAAATACTTTTTTTGGATAGATAGATAGGGATGTAGATAAAATATATATACACATACACACTATGGATATAAATAGATTTTTTGATGAATGGTAGTAATAGAGGTAATCAACTAGGGACTCTTACTATTCAATTTTTATATATAGCCTTCCAGATTCATATATATGGGGCTTCCCAGGTGGCGCTAGTAGTAAAGAACCCACCTAAGAATGCAGGAGATGTAAGAGATGCAGGTTTGATCCCTGGGTCAGGAAGATCCCCTGGAGAAGGGAATGGCTACCCACTCCAGTATTCCTACCCGGAAAATTCCATGAACAGAGGAGCCTGGGGGCTACAGTCCATAGTGTCACAAAGAGTCAAACATGACTGAAGCAACTTAGCACAGCATAGCATAGCAAACACATATACATAAATTTTTCAGAAATAGATTACATAAAAATATAGCAGACTCCTATATACTGCCTCTTTATATTTATTATTCATAGACTGGGAAAATACTTAATGACAAAACTATTATATATTCAATAACATGTCTTATTCATACCATCACCTACATACATTTGAACAATAGTAGCACATATTCTTATAGACCATGTATATCCACACTGCTGAAATACCTGTGGATGCATGGTTTGGAGATCTTTCATAAAAAATATGTCTCTCACATATAGAACCATTGAAATCGTTTAACAATAAGCCAAACTTGCATGGCAATGCTGATTGCTCTACATTCAAAGTAAGTTCACCTGCCATAGCTTCTGTTGTTGTCAAGAAACACACATGGAATATTTACTACAAACCATAATAGGCCTCAACTTGTAAGAGACAGGCTTGGGAATCAACCTGTCTGATTATGTAATTATGTGACTTCAGGAATTAATCATTAGTGGTTCTTAGGTTAAAGGGGAGTGAGATGTATTAATAATTTTGTTCCACAAAACCTGGTAAGACTTCTAAAACGGGAGAAGATCTTGGAGGGGTCTTTAAAGAAGGAGCTGTAATATTTGAGGAAGTTGTTTGAGCAAATGAAGTTTTCAGGGAGATATGTAGTCAAAATCCAAAAGAAATATCCACTGAGTAGTGTATAGAGGATGATCAAGAAATCAAAATTCAGAAAAGAATTTATGTTAGAATCAGCAGAAGATGTATTTAGAAATGACAAATTTCTTTTTAATTTGGAAGCAAAATTCGAAATAAAGTTAAGTTCAGAAAATACTATGATGAAAAATTATGTAATGACGAACAGAATAAAAAAAAACAATTAATGCCTGGGTATATTTTTGTTAGTAGTTTTTCTTCATATAGTTCATTTAAAAATCAAACTTTGAAGTAAAAGGAGTGGTTGTTAAAGCATTGGGGATATTATAAAAGAAAATGGAAAGGCAAAAGCACCTTAGGGAGATATAATTCATGTACTGTACATGACACACACTCAAAAAACCTTTAGAAAAATGACTCATTGGAATTATTTAAAATTGCAGAGACTCATCAAAGAAGGAAGGTTAACTATGACATGATATAACATGTTCTAAGTTATTTGGTCTCCACAGTCATTTGATTATAACTCTTTAACTGATTAATTTCAGAAAAACAGACTCCAAGCTTAACTGGGATGTGATCCAAAAGTTAACTTGCATCTTAGTGGTTTGAATTTGCTCCCCCCTAGTTATAAGATTGTACTCTGTTGTTAACTCTCCTGACTGGTTCATAAAAGTCTATTTAGCATGTTAGCCAAGATTACCATCTCCTTTATGGCTTCCCTTATGGCTCAGCTGGTAAAGAATCTTCCTGCCATGCAGGAGACTTGGGTTCGATCCCTGGGTTAGGAAGATCCCCTGGAGAAGGGAATGGATACCCACTCCAGTATTCTGGCCTGGAGAATTCCATGGACTATATAGTCCACGGGGTCGCAAAGAGCTGGACACGACTGAATGACTTTCACTTTCACCATCTCCTTTAGGACCCTTTATACATCATATATGGACTTACCAGGTGGCTCAGCGGTAAAGAATCTGCCTGCCAAACAGGAGATGCTGGTTCAATCCCTGGGTTGGGAAGATCCCCTGGAGAAGGAAATGGGAACTCGCTCCAGTATTCTTGCCTGGGAAATTCCATGGACAGAGGAAACCTGTGGGCTACAGTCCACAGGGTCACAAAGAGTCGGACACAACTTAGCGACTACACAACAGCAACAACAATAGGTCATATATAGGAAGCAGCAATTGTTAGGTCTGATAATAGTACAGTGGTTATATTTAGCAAAAAAAAATTAGTTTTTTATGGCTATGTAACAAATTATCACAAACTTAGTAGCTTAAAATAATACAAATTTACTAATACCTCATGGTTTCTGTGGGTCCGGAATCTCATATAGCATGGCCTTGTTCTTTGATCAGAATCTCAAACTGCTGAAACAGAGGCACTATTCAAGGTTGCTATTCTTATCTGAGGCCTAGGGTCCTGACTCAAACAGGTTGTGGGCAGAATTCAGTTCCCTGTGGTTTTAGGACTTATGTGCCCTTTTTCTTACTTGCTGATAATGAGAGGCTGCTCTGTGCTCCTAGAGAATACATTCTCTGCCACCTGGGCCCCTCTGGCTTCAAGCTAGTAGTGGAGGCCATCTTGCATATCACATCCTTCTCATGTGTCGCTGTTGCTAAGTCGCTTCAGTCGTGTCCGACTCTATGCAACCCCATAGATGGCAGCCCACCAGGCTCCCCCATCCCTGGGATTCTCCAGGCAAGAACACTGGAGTGGGTTGCCATTTCCTTCTCCAATGCATGAAAGCGAAAAGTGAAAGTGAAGTCGCTCAGTCGTGTCCAACTCTTCGCGACTCCATGGACTGTAGCCTACCAGGCTCCTCCATCCATGTGGTTTTCCAGGCAAGAGTACTGGAGTGGGGTGCCATTGCCTTCTCCACTCATGTGTTGAATCTCTGACTTACTCTGTCTTTGATCTCTAGGCCGAGTTTTAAAGTGCTCATGTGATAAGGCCAGGCCCACTTAGAAAAATCTTCCTATTTTAAGGTCAACTGATTTAGAATCTTTGGCAACCCACTCCAGTATTCTTGCCTGGAGAATCCCAGGGACGGCGGAGCCCGGTGGGCTGCTGTCTATGGGGTCGTACAGAGTCGGACACGACTGAAGCGACTTAGCAGCAGCAGCAGATTTAGAATCTTAATTACTTTTGCAAAATCCTTTAAAACAGTGCTTATGTTAGTGTTTGATTGAATAAGTAGGAGAAAATATGTGCACAACAGGGCCCGAGAATCTAGGGGCACCATCTTGGTATTCTGCCTATCACAAACCCTATCAATTTGCAATACGTGCTGACATATGAAGGAAGGAATGACATGATGCATGGGATTTACATTGAGATAATACAGTAAGAATAAAAAAATAGAGGGAAGGCTTCCCTGGTGACTCAGTGGTAAAGAACCTCCCTGCCAATGCATGGGACACAAGTTTGATCCCTGGTCTAGGAAGATCCCACATGCCATGGGACAACTAAGTCCTTGGGGCACAACTACCTAGCCAGTGCACTAGAGCCCAGGAATTTCAAATACTGAAGCCCACCTGCCTAGAGCTCAAGCTCTGCAGCAAGAGAAACATAACAATAAGAAGCCTGTGCACTGCAACTAGAAAGTAGTCCCTACTCACTACAACCGAAGAAGACCCACTCACAGTAATGAAGACCCAGTGCAGCCAAAAAATCAATCAATCAATAAATTTTGTTTTAAAAAATAGAGTGAGAAATAGTACAATAAAATTGGCAAAATTTAAAAAATTGCTGAAATGGAATGATAGATATCTAGGGGTTTATTTTACTACCCTTTCTGCTTCTATTATGTTTTAAAATATCCACTAAAATTTTAAGTAAATAAATACTATGTCCCTCAACCTTAATCCTGAGACCTAAACAACGTCATTGAACTGTAATCTTGTTGAATTTAAAGTCATATCCTGCATCCTTCCTTTCTTCTGAATCCCTTGTCCAATCATTTTTCAACCTTTTAAAGCCATGAAAGAAACTGATACTGAGGGCATCCCAAGGCAGACTTGGGGTGGCCAGGATGGTAGATGTTAGCGCATGGATGTTAGAGCATTTACTATGCTGAAGGTGGGGAGTATGTCTGAGACAGAGATCTCTAGCCAAAGGGGCAATTGTGATCAACCTTACAGTGGTTGGAAGGAGTAAAGGAAAAAAAAGACCTGAGAAAGAGGAACTGTCTTTCATACAAATGTTAGCAATAAATGTAGAAGGAATGATAGAATTAGCAAATTGCTATTATACAATCTGCAATGTAACAGGAAATTTAGACAAGGATGTCAGAGATATGAAATCAACTGGTGAAAGTTTATCAGGGAACAGCATACTCACAGTTTTAAAATATCATCCTGAAAATATCTTTTCTTTTTAATTATCAAGGGAAAATGGATCTCTATAATGGAGAGATCTTGCAATTACTATTTTAATAAAGCTATCTAATTTAAGATAACCAATAGTGAGACTATGTAATTTTATGTGATTCCTGATTAATGCAATGAGAGTTAAATACTATCACTTATGCAATATTTTCCCCAAAATGTTTAATTTGAATACAATCATAAGAAAGTAATGATCCAGGGAATTCCCTGGCAGTCCAGTGGTTAGGACTCTGAACTTTCATTGCCAAGGGCCTGGGCTTGGTCCCTGGTTAGGGAACAAAGATCCCACAAGCTGCCTGGCATGGCCCAAATCATTATCATCATTATCATCCAATCTACTAGCCTGAACTCATAAAATTCAGTGTTAGTAAATAGAGAAACTAAAAGCATAGGAATTGTTTTAGATTAAAATACTTAACCAAATGTAGCTTCACTGGTGGCCCAATGATAAAGAATCTGCCTGCCAATGCAGGAGACACGGATTTAATTCCTAGTTTGGAAAGATGCCCTGGAGAAGGAAATGGCAACCCATTCTAGTATTCTAGTGATTTCCCAGAATCACTGGGAAATCCTGGGACACAGGAGATATATGACTCCTTAATGACTAAACCACCATTGCCACTTAACCAACTGCCATAAATGAGCTTTGACTGGATCTTAGTTTGAAGAAAGAGCTTATGAATACATGTTGGAGCCAAAAATTTGAGTATGTTTATATTAGATGTTATAATTTAGTTACTATTTGATAATCTTGAGAGTAATAATAGTATTGTGCTTTTATAGGAAAATATTCTAATCAGGAGATGGTTCAAAAATACTTAGAAATAAAGTATTAATGATTTTCAATAGCAGGTTTGATATACATACATGCATATACATGTGTGTGCATGTGAGGACAGAATAAACAAATTTGCCAAATGTTAATAATTGGTGAAGATTATATAGGTTTTATCATAATATTCCTTCAACTATTTTGTAGGTTTAAACTTTCAAATATAAAGAAAAAAAATCACACAACCTTTCTTGACTTTAGTCTTTACATCTGCAAAATGAGGGCCTTTAGAGTAAATTATGTCTAAGTTCTTGACTATTCTTTGATTGTATATGCGTGCGTGCTTGCTAAGTTACTTCAGTCGTGTCTGACTCTTTGCAATCACACGGACCATAGCCCATCAGACTCCTCTGTCCGTGGTATTCTCCAGGTAAGAATACTGGAGTGGTTTGCCATGCCCTCCTCCAGGGGATCCTCCTGACCCAGGGATTGAACCTGTGTCTCTTACTCCTGCTGTCTTGGCAGGTGGGTTCTTTACTGCTAGGGCCACCTAGGAATCCCTTGAGTATATATAAACTAAAACAAAGGACAAGGCAACAGATGAATTATTCAATAATTTAATAAAACAGACTCGAAGGATGAGAAAAGTGATGCAGATGATATGTGCAGTTAATTTTAAACAATTTTTAAAATAACATGTATTCCACTGCCTTGCACATAATTAGTTATGGTTTTTTTGATTTGTAGATGGAATTATGCTATACTTTGATTCTTTAAAAATATTAAATGTCATAAAAGCCCAAATTATTTCCATTTTGAGAATAACAGTTGATACATATATATGTATATATATATAAAGTCCTATATTTATTTTATATTCAGAGTATATTTTTTGAGAAAAATAGAAATTCATCAGTGATTATCTGTCAAATATTTTGGAGAGTTTTTTAAAACTACAGAAAATTTTTACATATGATATATTATTCAAATGCTAAACATTATTGTCTACTATGTCTATTATTGTCTACTTCCTGTCTTAAGGAAGTAATTTTAATTTTTCATTCAGCAGACTAAATGTCTTGGTTCTTTAACAGGTAGTAAATTGGAAGAATTAACAGTTCTCAAATGGTGAATATTGATTAAAAATTAATTTTGTTGCATTACATTTACAATTAGGTATCAATATTGAAGGATAGAAACATGTAAAAGTTACTCTAAATATAAGAATTTTAGCTGTTTTACTTAAAAAGTCCAAAAATGTTACACAGAGAATGTATATAAAATGTACTGTATTGTTTCTGAATCATATTCCTTGTACATGGTGATATAAAATATTATTTGGAAAGATAAGAAATATGAAGTTTCTCCTTCAGTTAGAAAGAAAAATGTAAGCAAATATAGAAATGTTTCACAGATGATTTCCTGCCTATACTGTAAATATTAATTAATCTTTTATGAATAATTTTTGACATCTTGTCTTTCCTTTCATGGTTTATTTATATTGGAATATTCTATTAAAATTGCTACACATATAAATCTATCATAATTTTCTGATTAAAATTGTGTTCAAAGAAGAAAAAAATGAAGAAAATTTATCCAAAGTTCAGATTTTTTACTATTTTACTACATATTAATATAATGTGTTGTGTAGTTAAGAATAAAAGCAAACTTGATATAAGAGGATAGGATATATCCTGGTAGATTTTCAACAAAATATCAATATTAAAAGATTGGTCCAGAATATGTGGTTTTTTAAGATGTAGTGCTGATTTATTTATTTATTTATTTTTGGTTGTGCTGGGTCTTTATCGCTGTGTGAGTTTTCTTGCCCGGAAAAAGCAGCGTCTTCCCTTTCGTTGCGGTGCACAGTTTTCTCAATGGAGTAGCTTCTCTTGTTGTGGAGCACAGGCTTTAGGCATGTGGGCTTCAGCAGTTGTGGCACCTGAGCTCAGTAGTTACAGCTCCCTGGCTCTAAAGTACAGGATCAATAGTTGTGGCACACAGGCTTAGTCACTCCGTGGCATGTGGGATCTTCTTGGACCAGGGATTGAACCTGTATCTCCTGAGCTGGCAGGCAGATTCTTTACCACTGAGCCATCACAGAAGCCTGAGAATACGTTTTTTTTTTTTTTTTTTAAATAACATTTTTATTCTAAAAATGGTATTGGCTTCTTATTTGAACTTTATAAATTCCTGATAACTAATCGGAGCCCTTTTCCAGTCTGTCTTTGTATTAATATTTAGATTTTCTTGTCAGGCAAGAAAATCACAGTCCATGAACCTACACATCAAATGATTATTTTGTCTTTGACTCCCTTCAGTTCAGTTCAGTTCAGTTGCTCAGTCGTATTCGACTCTTTGCGACCCCATGAATCGCAGCACACCAGGCCTCCCTGTCCATCACCAACTCCCGGAGTTTACCCAAACTCATGTCCGTCGAGTTGGTGATGCCATCCAGCCATATCATCCTCTGTTGTCCCCTTCTCCTCCTTCCCTCAATCTTTGCCAGCATCAGGGTCTTTTCCAATGAGTCAGCTCTTCGCATCAGGTGACCAAAGTATTGGAGTTTCAGCTTCAACATTAGTCCTTCCAATGAACACCCAGGGCTGATCTCCTTTAGGATGGACTGGTTGGATCTCTTTGCAGTGCAAGGGACTCTCAAGAGTCTTCTCCAACACCACAGTTCAAAAGCGTCAATTCTTCAGCGCTCAGCTTTCTTCACATCCATACATGCCTACTGGAAAAACCATAGCCTTGACTAGATGGACTTTTGTTAGCAAAGTAATGTCTCTGCTTTTTAATATGCTATCTAGGTTGGTCATAACTTTCCTTCCAAGGAGTAAATGTCTTTTAATTTCATGGCTGCAATCACCATCTGCAGTGATTTTGGAGCCCAAAAATATAAAGTCGGACACTGTTTCCACTGTTTCCCCATCTATTTTCCATGAAGTGATGGGACCAGATGCCATGATCTTAGTTTTCTGAATGTTGAGCCTTAAGCCAACTTTTTCACTCTCCTCTCTCACTTTCATCAAGACGCTTTTCAGTTCCTCGTCTCTTTCTGCCATAAGGGTGGTGTCATCTGCATATCTGAGGTTATTGATATTTCTCCCGGCAATCTTGATTCCAGCTTGTGTTTCTTCCAGCCCAGCATTTCTCATGATGTACTCTGCATAGAAGTTAAATAAGCAGGGTGACAATATACAGCCTTGACGTACTCCTTTTCTTATTTGGAACCAGTCTGTTGTTCCATGTCCAGTTCTAACTGTTGCTTCCTGACCTGCATATCTTAATGACATCCAAACTTATGGGTAAATTAATTTTATAAACCTTAGTCATGTTGGTACATTTTTAAGTGATTTTTTTTTCTTATGAAACACAATAAATTTACTGAAAGTTAAAAATGAATTCTGGGTACTTTCTTTGTGGCCCAGTGGTTAAGACTCTGCGCTTCCACTGCAGGGCGTGCAGATTCAATCCCTTGTTGGGGAACTAAGATCTCATGTGCTCGGGCAGCTTGGCCAAACACACACACACACACACACACACACATATACACATATATATAAAAGACTTCTGCTTTGTTGTATACTGATGGTGTCTTGTTCTCACCTACCAGTCAGTATTAAAATGGCTACATGTTTATCAAATATAATTTGCATCCCCCACATCACTTAATACATAAATAATACATTTATTACATATATTATTAATATAAATAAACATTATTTACAGCTGTGCTACCCCAGTGACTCAGTGGTAAAGAATCTACCTGCAATGCAGGAGATGCAAGAGACTTAGGTTCGATCCTTGAGTTGGGAAGATCCCTGGAGAAGGAAATGGCAACCCACTCCAGTATTTCGGCCTGGGAAGTCCCAAGGATGGAGGAGCCTGACAGACTACAGTCTATAAGGTCTCAAAAGAATTGGACATGACTTAGTGACTAAACAATAATTTTCAGTTGTATATAACACACATGTAAGTAGATATTTGTTGAATGAGTGATTCAATGAATGGATTACCCTGGTAACTAAGAAGGTGCTCCCAGCTATGTGATAAGGTTCCCATGTGATGAGTCATTATTTTTAAAATTAGTGTGAGCATTAGCTCTTAAAACTTTGAGATGAGTAGGTCTTCCTATTGTTTAGTATGTCTCCCAGATTTTGCTATCATATTTCTGCCAATTTTTCTTCTACTTTTCTTTAATGTTTAATTTATTAAAAATTTCAGAACTAGTAAATCTTATTTCCCCTTAATCCCTGTAACAAAATATATTTAGCATTGCTTAACTAAACAAGCAGAAAACATTAATTCTATCCTTCGTCTACTCATATGCCAAATTCACATCTTTGTCTGATTTACTTGCATCTGTTTTATTTTAGCTTGGTCAAGAAAACAATACAGTCTTGAACTGTATTACAAAAGACCAGAAACGTGACTAGTGAACTACCATTCATTACAATAGTTATATTTGAAAAGGATATTGTTACAAAGAAGTCCTATAACTATAAGGGAGATGAAAATAACTTGAAATAACTGTGTACAGTGCTTTACAGCTTTGCATGTGAATTAAATAATTTGCAGCACTCTGACTCTTTATAGTCAATTTTCCAAATTACCTAAGCAAACGTACCATTGTTTATGCTCCTGAGCATTTGAAGTTTAAAAAATGTTTTAAAGTTTTTTATGACAGGATTATTTTTATGACGGGTCTATGAAGTTTAAATGACAGGGCTATTGTACTTAAATATGTTGCATAATGATGGTCTTTGCTATTTATCTGAATAAATTAGTAATTTTACTTAGGATGACTTTTATGCATAAATAAATATTTTAAAAATATGATTCTATATGCTTAAAAGATTTATACTACCCAACATTATTATTAAACTATGAATGTCCTTGAATAAGATTTATGTAAATAACAAAAAAAGAATCAATTGAGTATTATTCTCCCTCTAGCATTCATAGTACATCTTAATTATGCACGTAAAAATCATTTTTTCAGTGTATTGTAGTGTGAATTGTAGTGTAGAGGTATGAATAATAATACAAAAACACTGATACAATATAGTTGTCGCACCATTTGTATCTCGTAGAAACTGAATTTTTTATTCAAGTAGAACAAAGTTATTAAGTTATATGTTCACTAATGCTTCATTATGATGATAATATTAAGAACAATTTGGGAATAGTTCTATATTTCTCATCCTCTAAGTTTAAAAAATAAATGACAACTTCTGCCCAACTTGATCTGCAGCTACTTCCTTTTCCAGATTTGGAATGAAAATTAATTGCTTAACTTTATAGTTGCATTGAAAACTAGTTTAAAAAAAACTGCATACAGGAACTTTCTGTCACATCATCCTAAGTTTCACTGAAAACCTAAAGGGGCAAATAACATCTAGAATAGGAAACAAAAGTCACCCATGAAGAAAACATTTCTTCTCTCAGTTCAGTTCAGTCGCTCAGTCGTGTCCGACTCTTTGCGACCCCATGAATTGCAGCACGCCAGGCCTCTCTGTCCATCACCAACTCCCGGAGTCTACCCAAACCCATGTCCATTGAGTCAGTGATGCCATCCAACCATCTCATCCTCTGTCGTACCCTTCTCCTCCCGCCCCCAGTCCTACCCAGCATTAGGGTTTTTTCCAATGAGTCAACCCTTCGCATGAGGTGCCCAAAGTATTGGAGTTTCAGCTTCAACATCAGACCTTCCAATGAACACCCAGGATTGATCTCTTTTAGGATGGATTGATTGGATCTCCTTGCAGTCCAAGGGACTCTCAAGAGTCTTCTCCAACACCACAGTTCAAAAGCATCAATTCTTCTCTCAGTTATTTATAATTGATTAATTTTGATAAAAATCTATGTAATTTTTATTTTTCACTGATGTTTGAAATTTATTCTTATGGTAACTTGCAACTCCAAGTACCACCAATAATTAGAGCAAACAGGACCCAATTCTATCTTCTCATACATTTCCACCTGTTTCTCCACCTAGAATACACATGTCTCTCATTCCTAAAGAGGTATCATGTATTCAATCAAAAATCTAAATCAAAAAATATTTTAGACTCTCTTGAGAGAACAGAAACAGCATAAAATAATCACTTACGCAGAGATATTTTATTTTGTGCAAATATAAACACAGTGGTGAGAGACAGTCGTGTGTGTTAAAAAGCAAATTAAGTAAAATCACAAGCCTGAAAGGAAGTCATGATTGAAAAGCAAGATATTTCTGCTTCTGGCAGTGAGGGAGTCACAGAGCCCCTCATATGAAAGTATTATCTTTCATCCATTAACAACTAGAAAACTGGGCAAAATATAGAGCACATTTATTTTCAGAAATTGGACCATAGGCAGTGTAGCTAATGGTCCCTGAGAAAAGAAACAAATGTGTTGATCTTCTTGCTTGGAGCTAATTTCTGGGCTACCGTGCAGGTTTGGGGAAACCAAAATGAGCCCAGAAATCTCATTGAGTCATGTCACTGATGTCTCAATTTGAGAAGGCTGCAAAAGTTAGAATATACAGGAAAAAGTATCCAAGATAAAGGAACCGCACAGAAAAAGAACTCTTAACAATTTGACTAGGAATCTCTATGAGTCTTTGGTTGAGTATTAAATACACAGTAATAATATGAAGCCTCATGAGTCCAGATTAGGAACACTTTCCAGGAAAAGAATAAGTATATTGGAGTTGTAAGATGAACAATTTCCAAAACTCACACAGAGCAGGGAGTTGAGTTCCCTTTAACCAGAGTAGAGAAAAGTTATTCTAGACTTTCCCTAAAATGACTTTAAAAAGAACCTCAAAGGATCAAAATTCTAAAATGAGCACCTGGTCTAGCAATGTTTAAAGGAATATAACAAAACCCTGTACCCGTAACCTAAAATTCATAATTTCAACAACTGATAAAAATTGTTAGCTTTATGAAAAAAGGTAAAAATTTGACCCTTAATTCAAAGAAAAATCAATTAAAGGTAAGAATCTTAGAAATAAAAGAGAGGATAAAATTGGTGACAAAGACTTTATGATATCAATATAAATATGTTCCATATCCTCAAGGACATAAAAGAAAACAACATAATGAGGATACAAGTAGAGGATATAAAAAAGAAAAAATGGAATTTCTAGAGATGGAAGTTAAATTATCTGGAATAAGAAATTCATCAGATAAAATTGACAGCAGTATATTCATTTCAGAAGAAAAGATCAGTAAAAGTAAAGACGGGGGGAAAAAAGCTACCTAAAGTGAAATATAGAAAGGTCAAAGACTAAAAAATATAAACAAAGCTTCAGTGATCTGAGGGGCAAGATAAAGCAGTCTAGAGAAGACCCAGAATGAAAGGAGGGAGAGCAGGGGTGGGGGACAGAAATATCAGACAAAATTCTTCAATTCCATGAAGCTTACAATTCTAAAGCAAAAAAAAAAACCAAAACAAACCAAAAAAAAACAAGACGCAGTGAAAACTATCCCAACACATAACACAAGCAAGTTGCTGGAAACTGCTGTTTGAGGATGGAGAAAGGTACAGGATAGGGAAGAAGAAGATGGAGTTAGGGTTGTCATTGAGGTAACAACTGAAGCATCCATTGGCCTCTCCTTGAGGAGTCACAACAGACAGGTAGAAATAGTTAACACCTACTTTAATATTGACATATTTTTTCTTAGTGTGGCATTAACAATGAACAAAATTAAAATACTTATTCTAAAGTCTAGAAAAATATACACAACACACAGCCAAAGAGTTTACTGGAGATATATGTGGGGTGTGCGTAATGGCAGAGAGAAGGGTAAAGAAAAGTTAAAGATCATTTGCCATTTATTGTAATTTTTAGTCACTCCATCAGAAGAGTCTTCCATATATATGCTGAATAATGCTATGCTTCTTTAGTGCCTGCGTACTAAGACACTTCAGTCATGTCTGACTTTTTTGCTGCACTATGGACTATAGCTTTCAAGGCTCCTCTGTTCATGAGATTTCCCAGGCAAGAATACCGGAGTGGGTTGCCATGCCCTCCTCCAAG
Organism: Giraffa tippelskirchi; assembly: GCF_054371585.1. Classification (NCBI taxonomy): domain Eukaryota; kingdom Metazoa; phylum Chordata; class Mammalia; order Artiodactyla; family Giraffidae; genus Giraffa; species Giraffa tippelskirchi. Next base: position 122,219,757 of record NC_137276.1, on the reverse strand, counting down.
AGACCTACCTGACCCAGGGATCGAACCTGTGGTTCTTATGTCTCCCACATTGGCAGGCGTGTTTTTTACCTCTAGTGCCACCTGGGAAGCCCATGCTTCTTTAGTATTACATTTGTATTCAAAGTTTCTCATGTGATATATTATTCTGTAAATCCTCTCCTCCTCCATTTTACTCTCTCTTCACTTGTTCTTTATTATGGATAGGAATTCACATCCATAATTTCTCTTCATCTATTTTTTATTTTATATGTATATAGGTATATAACATATATATAAGAGATATATAATATCTCTTCATCTGTTTTTCATATCTCTTCATCTGTTCTTTATTATGGACATGGAATCATATCCAGTTTCCTAGTCATGAGGAAACTGGTAAGAGCTGAGGTGAGGAATATACCATCAGAGTGAACAGATAGTCTAGAGGTCGGGTATGGAGGTCACAGGACTTAGAGGGTCTATTGTGTTGAGAAGTGGGAAAGGTGGGCTTTAGTCAGCAAAAGGAGGGCCACAGGGCCCTGACAATATTAAGAAAAAAAGACTGGTAGTTCACTAACCATGAACTAAGCATGAGCTATCAACTGGGCTCCAGCAACCAGGTGTGTTTAAAGAAAAAAAAGTTGATTATTTCCACATGATTTTTCCTCAAAATATTTTAACTGGATGAATAAAATAATGTCTGACATAACCCATATTCTAGCTGTTTTAAGTGACTCAGCCCCTTTGATAAAATATTTTGAAATAACCATAAATTAGCAGTAAGTTTGAACTAGTTATGGAAAACTATTTTATCTAAAATATTTTATAAAACATGATTTTAAAAAACTAAAGGAAATACAGAAAAAAATTTACAACATATTCATTTTAGAATGTGTATCACTGATATATGTCTATCTATCTTCTATCTTTATGTAATAGATATATCTTCTATCTTTATGTAGCATTTCCACCTAGCTCAAACTTGCTGGGAGATGCTTATTTCTTGTTAGATGGTAGGGCATGTTTTTGAAAGAGGCAGATAGCTGGGAGCTTAGCAGTGTATTTAAGACAGGACATATTTCAGTATGGGGACTTGGAAAGATCATGTGACACAGAGGAAAAAAGCACAGAGATGTACATGTTGCCTAGTGTTCAACCTATGATCTCATTATCCACATGAGTATATTGAGTCTTGTCATCTCAGACTCTGATGAGATCACTTAGAGTATTAATTGTGGCTGAGGTGTCAGATAGAGTAGAAAGAGCCCTGGATGGGGAAGCTGGGTATACTGACCTCTACACTGGTTTCTGCCGTCAACCAGTCATGTTAACTTCAAACTGAGGTTTAGTTCTATGGGGTTGAGACTAATTATTTCCAAGATCTTTGTCAGTTCTAATATTTTTGGAACTTAAAAAAAAATTCTAACTAATTTCATAAACATAGAAAACCATATCATCAATACCAGGTTTAAAACTATTAAAAAGTGATGATATTTAAGAATGAATAAAGTAAGAATTTTTAGCTAATTTATTATTTGTATTTTTTATCTGAACATCTGTGCCTTTCTCCGTTGCCCTAGAATTCTTCTCATTGGATTGAAATGAAACATAAAATACCAGATGTACTTGCATCTAATATAACAACCAACCATCAGTAAAAATATTCTGGAGTTTAAAAGTAAATCAGTCACTCATTCTTCTGATGGTGTTATTATAAATACTAATGGTAATATTGCTTGTGAAGATTGTCCAAGGAAGACACAGAATCTGACTGAATTTTGTCCCACTTTATTACTCATACATCTCTAATTTCTTTTTTACCCCAAATTCTTCTTTGCATGTATGTGACACAAACTTGGAAAACTAGAAGTTCCCTGTGACCCCCCTCTAACTTCCACCCACCTGAAATTATTTTTTTCTTTTCAGAGTTTCCTCCCTAAATTTACACTTATAGAATAACCTATTTTATCCCTTTTCTCCCTTCTCTTAGAAGAAAGAATCTAATAAACTTAGTAATTGTAAGCTATCAGTGGAAATTATGATTAGTACAATTCATAGGGCATATTTATTTTTAAAAAGATGCAGTAATTGTCTAACTCTGCCCCATACACACCCTTAATTCCTAGTGATATTTGTTAATTGTGAACTACTAAAGAGACATCTTTTAAAATTAATTAGTATGTTTACCTAGCTTGTGAAGATTTTTTTAAAAATATCATTTTTAACAGTTTCAAATAGAAACTCTAGTAACCTATTGTAAAAGGAATAATTAAGCTAATGTATAATGAGCCACAAACTATATCAAAAGCACAAAATCAAATGAGTGCTACAATGTCAGGCACTGTCACAATCAAAGGATTTATATTATTTTTGTCATTAATGTGTTGGGCAACTGTTCTTACTGTGAAAAGCTTAATTACATTCATCATTCATACATATGAAAATTCTCTGCACCATTTATTCATTAAACATTCATTGAACACCTACTATGTTCCTTGACTAATTTCTTGACTATATACAAAATATATAAGGTACACATATTACTAGTTAGGTTATGCCCATGGCAGCCACCTAACTTAGAGGCTATCAGTTGGTTTGTAAATAAATACTAAACAGTAGTTTACATAGAAAAACAATTGCATATAATAATCTCCAAAGTCTCATCGTGCAAATACTTACACCAGTTATAGACTTATTCTTATGCATCAATACTCCAAGATAGAGTATTTGGATTAAAGCAAGACTTTTCTCCCCACTAAAAATAATGAATTGATAATCCTAGTATCAAAGGTTGCTGGAATTGAAGGAAAATGTAGAAGTATTTTAGTAGAGTGGTGCTCAGACTTCCTTGAAAGAGGCCAGGTGGCTGCCCCAGGAAGGTTGCAGAAGTGGCGTGCTGGTGGGGGCAGACTGGCTGAGCAGATGGCCCCTGGTATAACAAGAGAAGTAAAATCCCTGGGGGTAGGGGTGGTGGTGGGGCAGTGCTCTCTGCGTCACACTCCGCCAGACTTTGCAAGTTACTTATTTACATTATATGCCCTGGTCCTGTAGACATTTAAGTTTGAAAAGCCTGAATTATATTCTCCCCTCTCCTTGTCTTTTTTTTTTTTTTTAATTCATCTTTCGTTTCTACTCAATGTGTAATCACTAAAGAAGGAGGTTTGTGTCATTGGGTGATGTTTTCCTAGACAGAACATTCTTTCCTAGCACAAAGGGAACCATCGACTTAAGTAATTTTTATTTTAACTCATTACTATCTTAAGTGATTTTATGTAAATTTGTTTTATGACTGCGGACAAGCATTATTAATGCATGTTTGTGGAATTATTTTTATTTTACACTATTTGTATATAGCTGAAATGATAGATTTAGGCTCGGAAGCCTGATCCATCTCACTTGCTTTAGATTTTTCACAGGCAAAAGTTAAACGGTACTGTCAGCAATATAAGCTTCCAAGGTGGCTCAGTGGTAAAGAATGTGCCTGCCATTGTAGGAGATGCAGGTTCGATCCCTAGGTCAGAAAGATCTCCTGGAAAAGGAAATGGCAACCCACTCTAGTTATTTTGCTTGGGAAATCTCATGGGCAGAGGAGCCTGGCTGGCTACAGTCTATGGGGTCTCAACGAGTTGGACACAGCTGAGCAGCTAGTACAACAACAACCAGCAATACAACTCCAAATCCTTCCTAATACTTAGAAAAACAATACAAATTTAAGAAAACTCATCTTATTTTATTTGACAGGAAAGAAACATAGAGAAAGGGTTTCAGCTTCTATTTTGCCTGTTGCACTGTCCAATATGGTAGCTACTAGCCACATGAGGCTATTTAAATTTAATTTAATTGAAATTTTGAAAAGCAATTTTCCCAATACCACTAGCTACATTTCAGGTGGCTAGCAGGTACTTTATTAGACAGCTGAGACGTAAAAAATTTTTCATTATTACAGAAATTCTATTGGACAGCACTGTACTAGAGAAATGTAATAATTGAAGAAAATTGCTTGTCATCTATAAGCATGAAATCTTACTCTCCTTCTTTCTCTTGTCATGATAAGGAAATTGTTACTCTGTGAAAAGAATATCTAGTGTATTTGTTTTTGTGATATTTCTTTCAATTGTCATGTCCTCCTGTCTGCCTTTTACTACTAAGAGTTTATCTTTCCTGTTCAATCTGCACATTAAACACAGAGACATCAACTGTTTCCACCCACAGCCACAGCCTCCCCTGCTTAAAAAAAAACCCCAACTGTTCCCCTGTCACTAATATTAACTATAAATCGTTATCCTGCAACTGGAAGACATTAGATTGTACAAACTTAAGCTTGTACAAACTTTCTGTCTTTGAGGGATCTCTAGTAAATGTCTTTGCCCCCAAATACCTTCCAAGAATCTGGTCACAGTGCCTGAAATCCCAGCATGTTTCTGAAAAATTTCTCTTTGCCAAAAGTTTATTACTGAAATGCAAATTTCTGGCCGCTGTGTGTCAGTCTGGTTTCCATGTGTAGCTACTTGTAATTTAATAGGTTAATTCTCCTAGGTTTAGAACCTGGAAGGAAAAGGGCTTCAGCAACTATAGAGAGCAGCTTGTCAGGGGAAGTTTTCATGAAAATGCCAGGTTGCCCGTGAAAATGTAGACTTCTATACAAAGAAAGGAAACCAGAAGAAAATAAGAGGATGCTGTTTGCAGCACTATGGGATAAACCTGGCTTTGGTCCTGAATCTGTAATGATCTCTTGTGCCCTTGGACATACTTCTCAACCTCTCTGAACTTCAGTTTTATGTCCTTAAAATGTGTCTGTTATTGTTCAGCTGCTAAGTCATGTCTGACTCTTTGCGACCCTATGAGCTACAGCATGCCAGGCTTCCCTGTCCTTCACTCCCTCCTGGAGTTTCAAGTTCCTGTCCCTTGAATTGGTGATGCCATCCAACCATCTCATCCTCTGCTGCCCTCTTCTCCTTTTGCCTTCAATCTTTCCTAATGTCAGGGTCTTTTCCAATGAGTTGGTTCTTTGCATCAGGTGACCAAAATATTGGAGCTTCAGTGTCAGCATCAGTCCTTCCAATGAATATTCAGGGTTGATTTCCTTTAGGATTGACTGGCTTGATCTCCTCTCAGTCCAAGGGACTCTCAAGAGTCTTCTCCATCACCACAGTTGGAAAGCATCAGTTCTTTAGCGCTCAGCCTCCTTTATGGGCCAACTCTCACATCGTTACATGGCTACTAAATGGATCTAAAAGTAGCTCATCAGGATAATAAAGGATGTGAACAAGACCTAGTTCTGTATAAAGCATATCCTGGGAATGATAATAAGGAGCTACTGTTGGGATTGTCTGCCCCACCTTGTTATTTTGATTTCAAACTAAAAATGATGACCATATTCAGTGTCTTTCCTCTCTGTCTCAAGTACTTGAGAGTCAGACAGTCAGAGTCAGAAGCTGACTCTAGAAGAGTTTAGAGAAGGTATAGAAGAGAACTTCCATGGTGCCTTTGATGAATACAGAGAAATGTCTTGCCTGGAGCAGAGAATTATTAAAGCATTATCCAGAAATGCTGGAAAAGGAGACTGGAAGTTTGGGATAGAGATAAAATGTAAGGCTTGGCAGAAGTTGCTTTTTTTGTTTTTGTTTTTATTTTTATATAGCAGATTCCCTCAGGGACTAGAACCAGAAAGTGTAAATTATTCCTAATTGTTTCAGTTTCTTGCATTTGTCTGGTTTTATACTGATCTTAAGTATTCTTTTCAGTTACAACCAGAAAGTAAGTGCATACTGAGTACCTATTTGTGTCTATAAAATAGGCGTATTCTTCTGTTTAGGATATTTAAAAGATTATTTTTATCATATTACTTTTCTATTTTTTAAAAAAATAGTATTTATTTATTTTTTGGCTGTACTGGGTCTTCATTGCTGCACACAGGCTTCCTCTAGTTGCAGTGAGTAGGGCTACTTTCTAGTTGTGGGCTTCCCTGGTGGCTTAGATGGCAAAAATCTGTCTGCAATGCGGGAGATGTGGGTTCATTCCCTGGGTCAGGAATATCCCCTGGGGAAGGAAATGGCAACCCACTTCAGTACTCTCACCTGGGAAATCCCATGGACGGGGGAGCCTGGCAGACTACAGTTCTTGGGGTTGCAAAGAGTCAGACACTGCTGAGTGACTAACACACACACACACACACACACACACACACACACACACACACACACACATACTCTCTAGTTGCAATCATGGGTTTCTCATTGTGGTGGCTTGTCTTGTTGCAGAGCACAGGCTCTAGGCGCGTGGGCTTCAGTAGTTGTAGCTGAGGGTTCTAGAGTGCTGGCTCAGTAGTTGTGGCGCATGCACTTAGCTGCCCTGTTGCATGTGGAATCCTCCCTGATTGGGATCAAATTCATGTCCCCTGCATTGGAAGGAGGATTCTCAACCACTGGACCACCAGGGAAGTCCTAGGAATTTTTTTAAAGTCTAGAAGGGCAGATAGACTTTAAACAAAAGTTTCTATAAGACAGCATGACTTGAACCATGTGGGCTGCAATGAGAGTGCAGGTGCATCTGCTCAGAAAAATAAATTTCCCCTGTAACAGCAAGCAAAACCCAACACAGAGCAGATGTCATTTCCTGTAGCCATGACTCAAAAAACAATGGCTACTTTTTTTAATGTTTTGGGATATTTTCTCTATCTTCTTCCTATCCTCCTATATCTTTTACTATAAATCACCTAGAATCAAATTGAAATATTTAAGTTTATGACTGTCCCAGAAAATTATAGTTAATAGTCAACTTAATAATTCTTTTTCAATAATCTTACTGATTTGGAGTCAATATAAAGGATACAAATAAAATACTTCTGAGGGCTATATGGTTGCCACAAGTAGTTTTTATGATCATCATTTATTTTGACTTTTATTTTATATGTAATGTGACAACCTTTCTTGTGTTCCTTTCTTGTTTGTTTTGGTCATCCGTAAAGGCTGACTAGTGGTAACAAATGAGAAATCTGAAGAAATCAGGCACTTTGGAAATAGAAGTGGCTGAATATGAACCAGAAAGGATTCTGAATTTTGAAAAAAGGGCATTAAGATTTGGATCATATTGCCATTCCGATAGCAAGCCAATGGGAAATGCATTTTAAAAGGTTCCCTTCAATGTTGTTGATGTAGAAGTAATAATACCAAGAGCACCATTAAGATTGTGGAATTAAAGTAGGGTTCTTTTATTAGAAAACAGAGCTCCAGTTTAAGCTAGAATGCAAATGAACACCTCATTCCCACCCACCTTAGTTCTGGGTCCTGTTTCAGCCACCTTTGCACTATTTCAACAGTCTGATAATTGAAAGTTTTCCTTATCACTAATCTTTCTTTCTTCCAGTTTATCCTATTCATTTGATAAGATTAATCTTTCTAGAGCAGGGCTATTCTATGTCATTCCCACACTAAGAAACCTTCAAAGGCTCCCATTTTTAATTGAGTTAAGACAAACCTGTCAGGCTGTACTTTAAATCCCTCTATCCCACTGGTTTTTCAAATGAATTCTCTGGAATCCTAATGAACCAAAGATGTACTTCAGAAGTTACATGAAATTTTGTTCTAAGTGCAATGGACGCTGACACTGCAACTATTGTCTGTTATCCTGGGGTTCAAATGTCTACATGTCATTAGACCAAAACATTATAGGAGTAACTGTGCTAAATTTGAACTTATAAAATAACTAATTTACTACTTTAAAGTATTTTACAAATTAGTGTTTTCCACATAAAATGTTGTTTGAAAAAATGTTTGATCTATTAAAAGAGTTTGAAAAAAGTTGTTTTACATACAGCATGAAATTGAAAGTTTTAGTTGCTCAGTCATTTCTGACTCTTTGTGACCCCCATGGACTGTAGCCCAGCAGGCTCCTCTGTCCACGGAATTTTCAGGCAAGAATATGAAAGTGGGTTGCCATTCCCTCCTCCAGGAGATCTTCCCAACCCAGCGACTGAACCTGGGTCTCCTGCATTGCAGGCAGATTCTTTACCATCTGACCCACCAGGGAAGCAAGTACCCTTTTTATTCCCAACACGCCCCAGTTCCCTGCATCTATTGTCATGCTGGTTCTCTTACTGGAAATTTCTTCTCTTCCCTTCATTCCCCATTGTCCCCAGGTTAAATCTTTCCATGACCATCAAAGTCTTTACTGGGCTACCTATCCATCTTCCTCTTCCATTTGGGTCATGTTGAATGTTTATGGCACTCATTGGATTTTCTTCCCTGTGTTTTGTCCATATTCCACACTAGGTTTATTTTTCTTGAGGGTAGGAATTGTGTCTTACTTTCCATTTATTAAGTGACCAATATTTCTTAAAAAAGAATTGAGAACCACAATTCTGACATAAAAATAACTATCACCACCACTGTTCCCACCCCATAAATTCTATAAATTCTCTGTTTTAAGAGTATTATCTTTTCAAGAGGCTGGTCCAATGACAGATGTTCTTTAATTAGTAAAAAGTATGAAATATGATACTTTCATAGAACATATGCAAAATCACCCATATCTTAGAGTTATTTGACAATATGAAAAAATATGGTTAGTGATAATAAGGATAACAAAAACAATAATTTATTGAATGCTTACCATGTGCTAGATCTATCCATACATTTTTCTTATCTCGTTCGAACAGTTCTCCAAAATGGGCAGCATGTTACTTTTATAGAAGAGAAAATTGATACTCCAAGAGGTCAAATCTTACAAGGTTACAAACAGAGTAAGTAGGAGAGTCAGGATTCAAACATTGTTTGTGTGGCCCAAGAATGAATGTTCCTTCCAGTTCATCACATTATCACTTAGAATGGAAATAAGGAAAATAACAACAAGAATGGCATATATATGAATTTTTCATGCAAGAAGCTTTGAAAGTTATTATTCAATACTTGGAGTTTGAGACTGCTTTTTTTTTTTTGATTTACAATATTATATTAGTTTCAAGTGTACAGCAATTCAGCATTTTTACAGACCATACTCCATTAACATTCTTGATTATAATTTTGACAGGGGAGACTGCTTTTAATATGTTACAAAATTCTTTCTGGACTGCTTTTTAATATGTTACAAAATTCTTTCTGGAGGGTTTCCCAAGATAACACACCCACTTGGTCTGAAACTGTCTTCCTCAGTTACTGAGCATTTCACTCTTCTTGGCTAAGATGAAGAGCTTGCACCAGGACAAAGGACGATAAAATAAAAAAATTGAAAAATAGAAACCTTATATCCTTAGTTACGGATGTGAAGTTAAAATGTATACTGCTTTTCATAATAGAATAAGAGTGAAGAGAACAAGTGTACAGCATACATTAGTTAAATATAGATTTATGAGCAACTCTGGTAATGCTAATAGAGTAGTGATTAAAGCTAAATAGACAGAGACAGACTTCCTATCATAGCAGAATGATTTGGAGGTATTGATCAAGATGCTCTTGAAGTATATAGGAGTTTCAGACTTTTTCAGCTTATTCCTCGGCTTGAATAAATGCCAACAGTGCCAGTCTTCCTGAGAGACCTACTGCCTCCTCACTGATGCAACCAGGTAACCTCAACCAGCCCTGGTTTTAACTTCTCTTGCCAGTTGGCAGTCTTTCTGATTCCGCTCTTAGCTTTAAGTCCATTGACTGGCTAAAAACTAAACTAAACAGTTGCCTTATTTCACAATACTTAGAAATTCCAAGCTTACCCTTAGGTCATTGAGCTAAATTTTACTTTGGTGATTCCTAAGTAAACTTAGCATCTTTCATAACTTACCCATATTTTTCCTTAATTGTGATCTTACAGTGTCTGAATTCCTAAATTATAAACACTAGATGCAATTTTTCAGCCTCCAGGTATTTGGCAGGAGACACCGGTTCGATCCCTGGGTTGAGAAGATCTCCTGGAGAAGGAAATGGAAACCCACTCCAGTATACTTGTCTGGGAAATCCCATGGGCAGAGGAGCCTGGCAGGCTACAGTCCATGGGGTCACAAAGAGTTGAACATGACTTAATGACTAAACAACAACAGTTTTGAAACTAGCTCTTGTGACTATCACCTTGAGACAGCCTTGAGATTATTACTAGGAGGAAAAGAATGTGAACAGCAGGAATGCTCAGTGGAGGTGGTCTCCAAGGAAGGGAGAGCAGAGGTTCCATTGTTAATTAGCCCCAGTGCGTGAGGATTCAGTTCCAGTTACCCAGAAGCCAGTTGTCCTAAGCCGTTTACAAAACCTCCCTCTCTTTCTCCCTCTTTCTTTTCCTACCGGCTTCCCTCCTTTGCTCCCGTAGTCCTCTCTCCTCCTCCTCATCCTTCATCACTGATTTTCCTGACCTCTTCTCTCTGATCCTACATTGATAGATCTGAAGTATGACTTCATCTTATGAGAAGCTTTCTCCAAAGTCAGAGTGAGCAGAATCATTTTAGACCATGATACTGTCAAGATATTTAAACTGTCAGTAAGAGATCATTGTAATTGCTAGCACCTACAAGATGCCACTTCTATTTAGAAATTAAAGATGATTTATATCTATTAAGTGTAGTTTTTTTTTTTTTAATTCTATTAAGTGTAGTTTTCATTTTGTTTCAAAGTGAAAAAATTGTAACTAACACCAAATTTTCATTATGTGCCAGGAAAAAGTATTGACTATTTTACACAAACTTCCTTATAAAATCTTTAAAATCAGTCCCTATCAGATAATAGGTACTAATATTAACCTTTCTTAACAAGTGAGGGAATTGGGACTTATAGAGATTAGGCAATTTTCCAAGGTCACACAGCTAGTAAGTATTCAGACTCAGGATTTGAAACAAGATACTACTAATTATAAAGAAAAAAAGAAGTACTCTTTATCACTTATACTGCTGAAGATTTTAAATTATTAATTTTAAGCTATATCTGATATCTTTTTGGTGAAAACCGCCTCTCCTAAAGCTATTATAGAATATAGTGAAAGAGAGGCAAGAAGCAGACTGGTCAAATTTCACAGAGAATTAGTTCGGGTCAATAATAGAGTCAGTTCCAATAATAAAGTCTACTTGTATTATATTTCACCATATTATGATAAAATGGCTTTTTTTCTTTTTGTAGAAATATTTTCATGTAGCATGGTAAGATGGTTTAAAACATTACATACCAATTCTCCTGTTAATTTAAGTCTTTCTCTAGAAATGTTCTTACAACTGGATAACAAAGATCTACTTTTTTTTGGTGGGTTGTGGGGGAAACAATCTCCTAAACTTTAACAAGAACATCTCCTTAAGAGCATGGAAATGATGTTTTTACATTTAATACTGTGCCAGTCTTTAGGTTCACATTTGGAGCTGCAATTTTACAGAGGACTTATCTCTTTACCATAGTTTTGTTGAGTATCTCCTGTGAACAAAGGGTCTTAGACAATAAGAAGGTCTGGTCTAGTATCAGACCTTACTTGCTGGAGCCAGGCTCACCATGATGAAAGGGGTTTGCACATCAAGATGAACCCCTCTGTTCTTGAAGCAAGCTGATCAGGAGCGAGCACTTCAGGAGCATTTCCCTCACCTTAGGTGGAGAGGCAAACAATTAACTGTATAGCCTGATTAAACTAAACAATGGTTTTAACCTATGACACTGTAATCTACCTGACTTCCACTATCACCACTATCTGCAAATACCTACTTCTATTCCCTATCCACTGATTGAACCCACTGTGTATTTACACTAATCTAGTCTAGGTTCACAACTCTTCCTAGGGCATGGTTATTTGGGGCATTGATACTTTTGGGGTAGCTCATCTACTTTAAGGATTTGTTCCTTTAGCCATAGTTCCAACTAGTCCCACCAGTTTGAGATGCCATGTCTCCAGCTGAATCCATTTAATTATGACATTTATTTGTTAGAGCTGGAATGAGACTCCAGATCCCTGTTTTAAAATTTTTTTAAATCAAAGTATAGTTGCTTTCCACTTGGTGTGTTATTTTAATCTGCACATTCACTTCTTCAAGTGGAATTTAATGGAGAAGCTCAGCTTAAAAAAAAAAAAAAAACTAAATAGAAATAAAACTGCAGTTGAAACAAGAATACAGAAATGAGAAGGTCCAAGATTCCTCCCTCCCCACCCATCATAAACACACCTGTTAAATGTGTTCAGAGCACAGCCTTAACATTATTGATTTAGTCCAACTAACCCTGAGTCCTAGGCATCTTGACTGAAGTCATCCAACTAGTAACCAACTAATAAGTCTAGGACCCCAAACTCAAGACCAGTGTATTAGTCAAGGTTCTCAAGAGGAGCAAAAACAGTAGAATGTGTGTGTGTGTGTGTGTGTAGTAATTGGGGGGACTGGCAAATATGAAATTTGCAAGGAGGCAAGTAAACTGGAGACTCAGGGAAGAGTTGATTTTGTAGCTTGAGTCTGAAGGCTGTCTGGAGGCAGAATTCCTCTCTTCTTTGGGGGACTTCAGTCTTTTTCTATTAAGGCCTTCAACTGATTTAAGGATATCCACCCACATTAAGGAAAGTGATTCAGTCAATGTCTTCTGAGTTAGATGTTAATCACATATAGGAAGTACCTTCACAGTGACATCCAGACAGGTGTTTGACCTAACATCTGGGTATCATGGCTTAGCCAATTTGGCATACAAAATAAGCCATCACACTCAGAGTTCTTAATTAAAAATTCTTTGCTCTTTCCATTGTGAAAATGGTTTATGATCCAACAGGAGAGAAAGGACAGTGTAGCATATGCTGTTTGTTCCTTACCTAATATTCATTTTCCTCTTCCCCTTCCTAAGACAACTTGAAATTTTTGTGTGAAGTCCAATGAGCCTACCTAGAATGTTAAATTTTCTAATTTTTCCTAGAGTTTTTTTTTTTTTTTTTGCCAGTGAAATGTAACTAAAGATGACTGAGTGCAGTTTTGGGAAATCTCCTTAACGAGACAAGCTGAATCAGCTTGGCCTTTCCCCATCCTCCTTTGTCTTGCCTGGAATTTGGACCTAAGGACTGAAGCTACAGAAGACACCTTGTGATCACAAATGTCAAGAGGATCAGAAAAACCTAAGTTTTAACATTTTTTGAGTTGATGACCAGTAACTCTCTCCAGATTGTTTTGTTTTATGAGAAAAAGAAAAGAAAAAGGCCCTTTTTTTTCTATACTGTTGTTAAGATTGTTATGGAGTCTCAGTCCTTAATTGATATAGACAAGGACACAGGTAACTACAATGAAGATCTTGAAAACTGAACAATGATGAAAACCCTGAGACTGTGCCTAAGGCAGCAAGGTTTCTATGAGTTAGATGTCATGAACACATCAAACACTATGACAGACCATTAGGCAGAAACTCTGGGAGACTGAAGGGCTGCCATGAATTCAGCAAAAGTGTAAGGGGACATAAAAGGCTATAGGAAGAAAGGAGGTGGACATTTAAAAGAACTAAATTTTAGCCACAAGCCTAAGAGAGTCATTGGGATGAATCACAGTAAAGCTGTGTGACTTTTTTCTCTGAACCTTTCTGGGAAGTGACAGGACAGGAGAAGAGCAAGAAGAAATTAACTATCCTCATTAGTAATCTCCAATGTAATTTACCTCCTCGTGATGGACCCTCTGAAGAGCTTATCTTGACTGGTTTGTCAGTGGAAGCGCCTCCTCATCCCAAGGTTTTTTTATTTAAAGACAACTGATTAAACTCTTTAACTTGTGACTACAAATGCCCACCTTGCAGCAAGAGCTGAATCACAAATCACTTTTATATATTATTTTTCAGGGGTGTGGGTTGGGGAAAGAGAGAGAGAGAGGGAGAGAAAGATACTTAATCTGTTTGAGATGATTTAAATTAACTCCTGTTTTGAGGCAAAGACAGTCTCTGAACTTTCCATAACCATCAAAAATCTTTTCTAAAGATACTCTTCTTACGAGTGTTCAGTTTTATGGAAAGAATGAGGGGTTGTGCAGTAGTGGTAAGGGTATAAGTGGGAGGATTTAGGAATTGAGTTTTTGCGAGTTGAAGTGGGAAAGCTTCACTAAGTGGAATGACCTTGGGTGCAAGACAATCATTGACTGGAAGTGAACAGATAATATCTTTGGGGAAAAAAGAATAGAGTAGGTCAGCTTTGAGTCAAGTTTGAAGCCAGAGATGTAAGTGAGAATCAAGATGCGTCTAGCAATAAATGATCAAGACAGCAAAAGAACTAAGCAAGAGGACAAGAAACAGGTGGTTAGCAAATATAGGGTTGGAGTTGTGTCTGAAAATTCTGACAAAGGGAGATATCTCCCCTCCCTTCATTTCCCTCTTTCCTTCCTTCCAGGACATTAGAGGTATCGGGCTCACTTTCCTCGCCAAGTTTATCCCATTCTCTTTTCTCAAACCCCACACTGCCAATGAACATAACAGTCCTTATTCCCAGTTCACCTCTGAGAAGTCTCTTATGAAGCATAGAAATTCAAGCATGTTTATTATATCCCATCTGTTGTCAGGAATTTAAAAAGTATTTTTTGTGCAAAAAATACAACGTGAAGTTGATTTTGACAAGGAAAGATAGTTATTTTGAAGATTTTTTACACAATAGGATATGAGACTCAAATCTTATAATGCATCAGTTCAGTTCAGTTGCTCAGTCGTGTCCAACTCTTTGCGACCCTGTGGACTGCAGCATGCCAGGCTTCCTTGTCCATCACCAACTCCCGGAGCTTACTCAAACTCATGTCCATTGAGTTGGTGATACCATCCAACCATTTCATCCTCTGTCACCCCTTCTCCTCTTGCCTTCAATCTTTCCCACCATCAGGGGCTTTTCCAATAAGTCAGTTCTTCGAATCAGGTGGCCAAAGTATTGGAGCTTCAACTTCGGTATCAGTCCTTCCAATGAATATTCAGCACTGATTTGCTTTAGGATTGACTGGTTCAATCTCCTTGCAGTCCGAGGGACTCTCAGGAGTCTTCTCTAACACACAGTTCAAAAGCATCAATTCTTCGGTGCTCAGATTTCTTTATAGTCCAGCTCTCACATCTATACATGACTACTGGAAAAACCATAGCTTTGACTAGAGGAATCTTGGTTGGCAAAGTGACGTCTCTGATTTTTAATATACTGTCTAGGTTGGTCATAGCTCCTCTTGCAAGGAGCTGCTCCTGCTGCTAAGTCACTTCAGTCATGTCCGACTCTGTGCGACCCCATAGATGGCAGCCCACCAGGCTCCGCTGTCCCTGGGATTCTCCAGGCAAGAATACTGGAGTGGGTTGCCATTTCCTTCTCCAGTGCATGAAAGTGAAAAGTGAAAGTGAAGTTGCTCAGTCGTGTTCGACTCTTAGTGACCCCATCCATGGGATTTTCCAGGCAAGAGTACTGGAGTTGCAAGGAGCAAGCGTCTTTAAATTTCATGGCTGCAGTCACCATCTGCAGTGATTTTGGAGCCCAAGAAAATAAAGTCTGTCACTGTTTCCATTGTTTCCCCATCCATTTCCCATGAAGCGATAGGACCAGATGCCATGATCTTAGTTTCCTGAATGTTGAGTTTTAAGTCAACTTTTCCACTCTCCTCTTTCACTTTCATCAAGGGGCTCTTTAGTTCTTCTTTCCTTTCTGCCATAAGGGTGGTATCATCTGTGTATCTGAGGTTATTGATATTTCTCCCAGTAATCTTTTTGTTTATTTTTTTATTGAAGGATAACTGCTTTACAGAATTTTGTTTTCTGTCAATTCTTAACATGAACCAGCCTTAGGTATACATATATCTACTCCCTTTTAAAACTCCCTCCCATCTCCTGGGCTATCCCACCCCTCTAGATTGATACAAAACCCCTGTTTGAGTTTCCTGAGCCATATAGCAAATTCCTGTTGGCTCTCTATTTTACATATGGTAATGTAAGTTTCCAAGTTACTCTTTTCATACATCTCACCCTCTCTTCCCCTCTCCCCATGTCCATAAGTCTATTCTCTTTGTCTGTTTCTACATTGCTGCCCTTGTAAATAAATTCTTCAGTCCCATTTTTCTAGATTCTGTATATATGCGTTAGAATACTATATTTATCTTTTTCTTTCTGAGTCACTTCACTCTGTATAATAGGTTCTAGGTTCATCCACCTCATCAGAACTGACTCAAACGCATCTTGATTCCAGCTTGTGCTTCACACAGCTTGGCATTTCACATGATATACTCAACATATAAGTTAAATAAGCAGAGTGACAATATACAGCCTTCATGTACTCCTTTCCCAATTTGGAACCAGTCTGCTGTTCCATGTCCAGTTCTAACCATTGCTTCTTTTTTTTACATTTTAAGTTCTGTTTTATTTATGCATGCATGAAACAGTCACCACAATTAGGATAATGAATAATACATCCCCAAAGTTCTCTTGTGCTCTTTTGTAATCAGTCCCTCTAATTCATCTCTGCACTTCCCCATGCCCAGACAAACATTTTTATCTATTCTATCACTATAGATTGAATTTCTAGAATTTTACGTAAATGAAATCATAGAGTATGTGCTTTCTTTGGTTTATTTTAATACTTTGTCTCATAATTTGTGAGTCATTCACACTGTCTTGTGCATATAGCCAATTCCTTTTTATAGGGAAATAGTATTTCATTACATGGATTTATCAGAATTTGTTCATTTACCTTTGTTGGATATTTGATTTATTTCTAGTTTTGGGACAGTTGTAAATAGAGGTGCTATAAACATTCATAAACAAGTCTTTTTGTGAACAGATGCTTTCTTTGATCCTGCTGCTGCTGCTAAGTCGCCTCAGTCGTGTCCGACTCTGTGCGACCCCATAGACGGCGGCCCACCAGGCTCCCCCGTCCCTGGGGTTCTCCAGGCAAGAACACTAGAGTGGGTTGCCATTGCCTTCTCTGCATTTATCCTGAGTAAGTACCTTAAATTTTTATTTATATATTTTTGGCTGTGGGGGCTCCTCTCTAGCTGTGGTGTGGGGGCTTCTCATTTCAATGGCTTCTCCTGTTGTGGAACACGGGCTCAGTTAACTATTGCTTCTTGACCTGCATACAGCTTTCTCAGGAGGCAGGTAAAGTGGTCTGGTATTCCCATCTCTTTAAGAATTTTCCACAGTTTGTTGTGATCCACACAGTCAAAGGCTTTGGCATAGTCAATAAAGCAGAAGTAGATATTTTTCTGGAACTCTCTTGCTTTTTCAATGATTCAACGGATGTTGGCTATTTGATCCATAGCATTATCCAAATTCTTCCACTGAAGTAGTATTTTATTAAATAAATGTACATATTCTTAGCACTTTCTAAATTAATAAATATACATTAAAAATATTGTGAGAAAAGTCTACTTAATTCTCTGAGTAAAGGGCATCTGAAAGAAAAACTATCTGTATTTTCTTTCTCTCTTTCATTGTTCTTTCTTTCTTTCTTCCTTTCTCTCTTTTTCTCCCTTTCTTCCTCCTCTTTCTTTCCTTCTTCTACTAAATTCCCTTTCTCCTTCCCTGTCCTTTTGCAGCCTTAATTTCCTTTTGGCCAAATATCAATCAGCTAATTGGAATCTAATATTTGTTGAGTACAAACATGGTCTCATTTAATGCTCACAGTAAGGATCTTAATATTTTTTAAAAAGATTTTTAGCCACTTGTTGAAAGTCACTTAACTAGTAAAAATAGTAGAGAATTTTCATTTTCCCTGAGATAAATTATCAGCTTCAAAAAAAGCCTTACTAAATGATGCTAATTCTGTACACTTCCTCAAGTTATTTTCAAAGGCAGGGGAAGTGTGAAAAGTGTCAGTCATTTGGTCATGTCTAACTTTTTGTGACCTCAAGGACTGTAACCCACCAGACTCCTCTGTCCATGGAATTCTCCAGGCAAGAATACCAGAGTGTGTAGCCATTTCCTTCTTCAGTAGATCTTCCCAACCCAGGGATTGAACCCAGGTATCCTGCATTTCAGGCAGATTCTTTATTGTCTGAGCCACCAGGGAAGCCCTAGGGGAAGTATAGCCTAGAGTTAAAACTGAGAGCTGTTTTGGGGACATATAAACTGATTTGGATAGGCTCATTATACCAGTTTGATAATGAATACCCAGAACTAGAGGAACTTTAGTAGTAAAGTAATTATAGAAAGTGAAATATTAGCATTTTAGTTTAGCAATTTTCTTTCAATATGTGGAGAAATATTACTTTATACAACAGAATTTGTAAACATGGTGGGTTTAATTTACAGTAATCCAGTTAATGGAGTTAGTGGCCAGCATAATAATGCAAACAGTTCCTAACAGTTGTCACAGAGCTTCACTGCTGGTCCTATACCTTTTCAAGGCTCCTTGTGACTTAGCAGTCATATACCTGTGACTTTACAAAAAGATAGAAAAGGGTAAATGAACCGTTTGGTTATTGTTTAACCATGAAATAATTTTTCTGCTTTTTACCCAATAGGAAAATTATATGATAAGCAAAAGATTGCTTTTCATATTCACCACAATGAAGGACTACATTTCAAAACTGTTTTACTTTGATGGTTCAATGACTTTTTTTTAAATTTATAATCTCTTGAGAGCTAAAAAATATAGTAAATCTTCAGATAATATAAAAATCACAAAGCTTTAAGTAGTTTCACATAAGACATTAGAGGTATGCTCTACTTTCTAAGCAAAACAGCTAATTTCTGAGTATTTATTTAGTTTTTAAAACAGAAATATTTAGAAACATGTCAGACACAAAGTGACATTTTGCAAATCTTCTCAGAGCATAAATACTTGCATTAAGATGAAGTATTTTAGATTTATGACTGATATGCAAGAAGTCATAAATGACCTAATTTTATTGTATTTAATGTTCTAAAACAACATTATAATCTTTCAGTATTGTTTTCATGTTTCAACTATTTAAATGTATCTATTAATAAGAAGGTTAAAGTTCAAAATAATCTATTTTTTAAAGGCCACCCAATTTTCTGATATATTTAAATAATATTGCATACTAACACTGAAATGAAAAATAGTTTGAAACCTCAGCATTCCTAAGAAAGGAAATACTCTCTGTTGAGCCCTCTCAGCATTTTTAGTTCATAGCACAGTACCTGGTATATATTTTATACTCAGTAAAATTTAGTGAACTAAAAAATTTAGTGAATTACTATGAATTATTTTATCTTTAAAATTTTTATATTGTATACTGGAAGAAATCTAGGAAATTTTAAGCATCCAAAAATTATGATCTAAAATAAAGCATGAGTCAATAATGAAATGAATTACAGGCTAGGATCTATTGGTTATAGGATATTTTGAGATGTAAGTTTATTTTGAAGTAGTCTATGAATAGCAGCAGCACACTTAGCTACAAAATCCCTTAATTGCTAAACATTTTATGTCTTAAATGGATAACCTCTGAATGGTGATTTTTTTTTTCTTAGTGTTATTTATACTTATGTTAAGTATAGTACATATTTAACATCTGTCTATTATGAACACATTCATTCACATATGTAAACTTTCCCCTAGGATACTCCCTCTTTATCTTTACTAAAGCTTTCCCTTCACAATAGCACTTCCTTCTGCTTTCTCAAAAGGACATCTTGTCCTACTCCCGCAAAGCAAACTAATGGGATCCAATGCTACTCTTGTTCAACACTCATACACAGGCTCCATGAATCCATAACCATCGCTCATCAAGCTTTTCTCTTTTGTGACTCTCATGTTGTTACTTGTTTCTTACAGCTTCCATTTATTGACTACCAAGAGATTCAGGTTTTACAACTTCAACACCTGGACTGAACTCCGTCTCTTTTCATGCCTTGTCCCACTACCACATTCATCAGTGAACCTTCCAAACGCATTGGCCCAACTGTCAGTCTCAGGCAGAGACACCCTGGTCATTACCCAGAAACTGGTCCTTCAAGATATCAAAGTCTGAAACCTGCCTCTCAGTCCACAGCATCTTTCTTCTCACATCATGAGCTCTCATACTCCTATGGGATTTGTTGCTTTGTGCCCATAATGACCCTTGGTTTCTAACCCCTTTGTATTGTCCTCAGGTATGAGAAAGGCAACTACCTTTGTGGCCTCATCACCCAGTTAAAGATCCCATGTTGAATCAATTAAACTTTCATTTCATTAGCTCCTTCCCTCTATTCCCCAATCCCAGACACATTCCACAATCTTTTCTCTCCACTCCTATTCCATGGCAGCATACTGCTGAAGAATGTTGCACAGTGATGTGTGCTATGGAGAAAAGAAATTTATGCTCCCTGACATCAGCTGGGTTTTCAGCATTTCTCAATAGTATTTTTGTGATTGTATTGGTTTATTTTCTATTAACTATTATTTGTTACCTAAAACTTACTTCTGATTATCTCCCTTTAAGCAGGGAGAAGATTTAGGCCAATTAACATGAATTCTTCATTTCTCTCCTCTCCAAATCTCTTCTTTTCTTCCTTGCTCTTGTTTTAGATAAAAAGAAAGATCTCTCCATTTCCTTTGCTAAACTTTCCATCCATATTTTAAAGCCAACTTTTCCCTATCTTCTGCACACACTTTCTTTTAGTTCCTTTAATTTATCCTCATTTGCTTTCTTTCAGTTAACTTCTCTCTTTCCTTTGGTAAGTGAAGGCCCAAGTTGTCACCAAAGTTAAGCTAAGCTTTCCTCAGTATTGCTTTCAATTTAGAAAAAGGTCATTCTCTTTCTCAATTACTTCATAATTAGACTTTTAAAAGGTGGTCTTTTCTTTCTGCTCCCTCTTCTTTCCCTGGCATTGTTTTTAGCAACTGAGAGCCTAGACTTCCTCCCACTGGTCTACTGGAACAGTTTTCTCCTAGATAAACAAATCCCCATATCCAGTGTCTCTCCCTAAACTACTCTTAACTTTTAATCTAGCACTGTAGACCTTTCTGTTTCTCAAATGTCCAAAGTGTCCTCCCAACAAATATTTAAATCACAACTATATGCAGTACGTGCAGCAGCCCATAGACTAGAGGTGGAACATCCTACTGAAGTTATGAGCAAGAGCTATCATGACAGAGAAAAAATAGAGTGATCAGCTCTACCAGGGAGAACTGGGAACAACTACAGCAGTGTGTCATCTTTAGTGCTGGTACTAGGACTAGTATGCATTTGCTGCATGAAAAAGAGGAAGGTAAGCGTGGAAGAGAGAGACAACTTGCCTGGACACTTGTCTGGCATGTTTTGGAAAAATTTAACGTATGTGAGTAGATGTAGAATATCAAGCATTCAGAGTGTTTTATAGGGATTGGTGAAGGTCATATGCTGAAGGACTTTTTAGACCAGGAGAGGTTAAAATCTGTCCCATTTGTATCAGGGAGTCAATGGAGACTTCTAAGATGTAGAGCTTGATGATGTGATTTAACCAAAATAGGACAGACTGTAGAACCTCTGAAACTAACCCTTCATTTACCAAAATTTTGATTAAGGGAAACTTCATTCTCCTAACCATTCAGTCTTTAAAACTTAGACTTCTATGTCTAGTCTGCCCTCCCCAAATCACTCTCTATACTGTCCATACCAAACTCTATCCATTTTACTCTACATCTCTTGGCATTTTCATTTTCCATTTCTCCCATCCTCCATATCCAGATTCAAACTTCACTGATTAGCTCTTACCTGGACTTTTAAGCACATCATACATTGAGGTACCAGCCTCTAGTGTCTTTCTTTTTATTAATGTGCTCCCCATAGTGTTAGAGTTACATAATCTCTGCAAGGAACAAACCAATATGCCAAACTTTCCCCAGGTCCATCTGATATAAAAAGGCTTTTATTCCTTTTATTAAACCTTTGTTGTGCACTTGCTATTTCAGAGGCACTCTGCTGGTGCTTTGTTGTCTTAATTTACATTTGCACCTAAGAAAATAATTTCGTATTAACACTAAAGCATGTCAGGGGACTTCCCTGCAGTGCTAAGACTCTGCACTCCCGAGGCAGGGGGCCCAAATTTGATCCTTGGTCAGGGAACTAGATTCCACATGCCACAACTAAGAGTCCACGCGTAGCAATGAAGACTGAAGATCCTGCATGCCTTAACTAAGACCTGGCACAGTGAAATAAATAAATACATATAAAAAGATCCCACTAAAGCATGTCATAGCTGTATGTACAATCGCTATCAGCATCTCCCTCTCCTGAATCCCCTTCCCTCAACTTTAATTTGGTAGTTTTGTCCCTAAACACACTGTTTAGGTTAAGTCCTTATTCTAAGTCACCTGTGTAAACAAAGAACTTATTCATCTCTGGTACCACCTCAGAAAAAATCAGATCACTACCACTCTACATGAACCACTAAAGTAGCTCCTTCAAAAGGTTGGTGCAATTGTGAATCACTATATTTTACACTTAAAATTTATATAACGTTGTACATCACTTGTACCTCAATAAAAACATTAGTACATACATCATGTAGATCAATCTGATCTTAGAAGTTAATGAATTTTGTGACTACTAAGCTACTAAAACATTTAAAAATAGCTTTGGTACAGTGCTCCATTTTTATAACTTTGATGGCAAAACTAAGGTCATCACTATAAAACATGGTTTAACTCTGCTTCAATTATACTTTTTAAATTAAGAGTGCATGCAATGCTTATTATTAGATATAATTAGTTTATTATTGCTGCGTAGCCTTTAGTATCAGAAAAATCCAGAGGTCTTAATGTAATAAGTTATAATTACAGAATATTAGAGTGGAGGCTGTGAGTGAATAACTCCACTGAGTCCTTTGGTCCCCAAAAGTAAAGAAACAGGTAGTCAATCTGCTTCTTGCCTTTAGTCAGGGCAGAAAGCAGAAGTATCCTACTGGCAAGTGCCCTATGACATTTATCAAGTCCAAGGAGAAGTAGTAAAATGATGGCCTTTGGGTTGAATTGACTCAAAAGCTGTGTTTTATATAAATAGCATCATTTAAATAAACATTTACAGTTTGGGACAACTCACACAAAAATAAAAACTTATGTTTCTGTTGAAAACACCTATCTGTCAAAGCAGGGTCAACAATCAGATGGTTCTAAATAGTATTTGCCTGTGTGTACATGCTGAATTACTTCAGTTGTGTCCGACTCTTTTGCGATCCTACAGACAGTAGCCTGCCAGACTCCCCTATCCATGGGATTCTCTAGGCAAGAATACTGGAGTAGGGAGGAGCACATTCTTCTAAAGGTATCACTTGTTACTGCCTTTTCGTCTCATTTGATTTCTTTCTGCTAATACAATTCTGGGGCCGGGAAGAGGCGCGAAAAGAGAAGGGGGTGGGGGGAGGGGAGGACTGAAGAAGCCTGGAGATGAATTTCCTGTCATCTTAATGGGAAGAAGCTTCCCTGGTGGCTCAGATGGTAAAGCGTCTGCCTGCAATGTGGGAGACCTGGGTTCGATCCCTGGGTTGGGAAGATCCCCTGGAGAAGGAAATGGCAACCCACTCCAATATTCTTGCCTGGAGAATCCCATGGACGGAGGAGCCTGGTAGGCTACAGTCCATGGGGTCGCAAAGAGTCGGACATGACTGAGAGACTTCACTTTCACTTAATGGGAAGAGGCTTGAGTCAGAATCACATTTTAAAAATTATGATCATTAAATAGCATGCAATTTCTTGAATACTTGAGTGTTCATACCAGCATATTCTTGCCTGGAAAATCCCATGGATAGAGGAGCCTGGCAGGCTACAGTCCATGTGAAAGTTAAAATGCTAGTTGCTCCTTGAGATCCCATGGACTGTAGCCTGTGTTCATGGAATTCTCTAGGCAAGAATACTGTAGTGGGTTGCCATTCCCTTCTCCAGGGGATCTTCCTAACCCAGGGCTCAACCCCAATTCTCCCGCATTGCAGGCAGATTATTTTCCACCTGAGATACCAGGGAAGCCCAAACAAAGTTTATGGAATTCTCCAGGCAAGAATATCGGAGTAGGTATCGATTCTCTTCTCCAGGAGATCTTTCCAACCCAGGGCTTGACCCCAAGGCTCCCACATTGCAGGCAGATTCTTTACCATCTGAGCCACCAGGGGGGTCACAAAAGAGTCAGACAGGACTGAGCACATGCATACCAGCAAGGTGTAATGTCCATAATTTATCCCAACTAGATGTAATGTCAATGACTTTCTTATTTTAGATTTAAAATGACCCTTTGATTTCTATTTATATCTTATTCTCTCATCTTTTGAAGAAGAGTGGTCATCAGAGCATTGATAGATGCAGTGAAAAGTGAAGAGGGGAATGTACAGGAAATGAGTGGTCTTCAACACAGAAATTCAAAGCAGTAAATTAGGTTATGGAATATCATGGGTAGAAAGCCAAGAAAAGAAAAATAAAATGCATGGGCAACTGAACGTGGGAGAGAATTCCTAGTGTGATAAGAAAATGCAGGATTGAAAGCAGAGATTTTATCTTTTCAAGTGTTTTAATACACCAGGAAACATCACAGCCAGAGTTAGTGTATGAAACAGAAGTCTAGAGAAGTCTCCAAACTGATGAAAGAAACTACTTCCCCAAATAGTTTAAGGGTGTTTGTTTTTGGTGAGCCAAACCACTAAAATAAAGAAGGAGGCAAGGTCAAGATTTTCTCTTCTAGGTTTGAAGGCGTCGTGTTTCGCTGATCTGATACTGAAGCAACTGTATTTCCCTGCAAAGCATGAAGCTGTATGTAAATTCATCCATTGTTTAAACCTATTCTGCAAATATGTAATAGGAGACAAAGAAGCCAGCTGGCTCTTAACATTGCATTTTATACCTTTTATTAACATGTATCCCAGGGACTCATTTGCATAACATTTGCATTGCCTCAGCCATGGACTACAAACCCTTGATCCAGGGAGGAAATAGTGTGTGATGCGCTTATTGAGATGTATGCGAGTGAAGGTTGTGGATGGAAGGAGAGAGGCATTCGTAAGTTCAGTTAAGACAGAAAATGAGTATTTAGGTTCCTTAAAACCTCTCTTTCCACTTTAAAGCTATTTTGGGACTTAGAACCTCAACAGTAGAAATTGTTCTTACAGGGAACAAAGTTCTCTAAAAGAAAAAAAATGCTAATTCCATATTTGGCAAGAAGCTTTATTTTTTAATTAAATTTGAAGATAAATTTGTTTTTCAAATAGTATAAAAAAGCAATCTCAGAAAAAATGTCAGAAAAGTTTAGTTTTCTTTTTATTAAAAAGAACCACAGAGATATAAATTGATTTATATTCTTTTTTTAATCCGTATTCTTTTGTTTTTTAAATAAATTTATTTATTTTAATTGGGGGCTAATTACTTTACAATATTGTAGTAGTTTTTGCCATACATTGACATGAATCAGCCATGGGTTTACATGTGTTCCCCTTCCTGGACCCCCTTCCCACCTCCCTCCCCATCCCATCCCTCTGGGTCATCCCATTGCCCCAGCTCTGAGCATTTGTCTCATGCATCGAACCTGGAATGGTGTTCTGTTTCACATATGATAATATACATGTTTCAATGCTATTCTCCCAGAACGTCCCACCCTCACCTTCTCCCTCAGAGTCCATAAGATTGTTCTATGCATCTGTGTCTCTTATTCTGTCTCGCATATAGGGTTATCATTACCATCTTTCAAATTCCATATATATGCATTAGTATACTGTATTGATGTTTTTCTTTCTGGCTTACTTCACTCTGTATAATGGGCTCCAGTTTCATCCATCTCAATAGAACCGACTCAAATGCATTTTTTTTAATGGCTGAGTAATATTCCATTGTGTATATGTACCACACCTTCCTTACCCATTCGTCTGCTGATGGACATCTAGGTTGCTTCCATGTCCTGGCTATTGTAAACAGTGCTGTGACGAACATTGGGGTACACGCGTCTCTTTCAATTCTGGTTTCCTCGGTGTGTATGCCCAGCAGTGGGATTGCTGGGTCATATGGCAGTTCTATTCCCAGTTTTTTAAGGAATCTCCACACTGTTCTCCATAGTGGCTGTACTAGTTTGCATTCCCACCAACAGTGTAAGAGGGTTCCCTTTTCTCCACACCTCTCCAGCATTTATTGCTTGTAGACTTTTGGATAGCAGCCATTCTGACTGGTGTGAAATGGTACCTCATTGTGGTTTTGATTTGCATTTCTCTAATAATGAGTGATGTTGAGTATCTTTTCATGTGCTTGTTAGCCATCTGTATGTCTTCTTTGGAGAAATGTCTGTTTAGTTCTTTGGCCCATTTTTTGATTGGGTCGTTTATTTTTCTGGAATTCAGCTGCAGGAGTTGCTTGTATATTTTTGAGATTAATTCTTTGTCTGTTGCTTCGTTTGCTATTATTTTCTCCCATTCTGA
This sequence comes from Giraffa tippelskirchi, assembly GCF_054371585.1. Lineage (NCBI taxonomy): Eukaryota > Metazoa > Chordata > Mammalia > Artiodactyla > Giraffidae > Giraffa > Giraffa tippelskirchi. The sequence continues at coordinate 122,193,559 of NC_137276.1, read as the reverse complement.
AGGCTGTCTTTTCACCTTGCTTATAGTTTCCTTTGTTGTGCAAAAGCTTTTAATTTTAATTAGGTCCCATTTGTTTATTTTTGCTTTTATTTCCAATATTCTGGGAGGTGGGTCATGAAGGATCCTGCTGGGATTTATGTCAGAGAGTGTTTTGCCTATGTTTTCCTCTAGGAGTTTTATAGTTTCTGGTCTTATGTTTAGATCTTTAATCCATTTTGAGTTTATTTTTGTGTATGGTGTTAGGAAGTGTTCTAGTTTCATTCTTTTACAAGTGGTTGACCAGTTTTCCCAGCACGACTTGTTGATTTATATTCTTTTATGTTCCCTTGGATATTACACAGATTGAAAAGTTGTAACTAGAAAAGAAATTAAAAATAATTCCATAAAATTTTCGCCCTTACACTGAAAATCCAGAAGAATGTAATGACATAATTCAGTAGTCAATACAAGGAGTCATTCTTTCAGGTGAACTGAAGTGTGCATTATTGCAACAACAGCAAAAAGACCCATAGCTGACACTTATTTGGGGGAGTTCTGACTGAGTGACATGTTATTCAAACTTTCCCTGTGTAACGCACAATTCCATATATATATATCTGTAATTCAAAGCTTATGAATTTTACAAAATCTCTGCCAATCTCTATAGGCATATAAATATATTTAAAAGGGTTATGTTACTTAAGTCATAGCCAATGAGCCATTTTAAAAGAGAGGAATAACTTACTATAAAAACCAAGCCAGTTCTTACTGTGTGTTTTAGTTAAATTTCACATGTCAAAATTTGCTTTAAAAAATTCAGAATTTCTAGGCATTTCTCCAAAGATGACATACAGATGGCCAAGATGCACATGAAGTGATGTTCAGTATTGCTAATTGTTAGAGAAATGCAAATCAAAACAACAATGAGGCATCACCTCATACTGGACAGCATTAAAAAGTCTACAAACAACAAATGCTGGAGAAGGGGTGGAGAAAACGACACTCTCATACGTTGTTGGTGGGAATGTAAACTGGTGGAGCTACTATGGAGAACAGTATGGATATTCCTTAAAAAACTAAAAATAGAGTTGCCCTATGACCCAACAATCCTACTTTTGGGCATATATCCAGACAAAACTATAGTTCAAAAAGTATATGCACTCCAATGTCCACAATAGCCAATACATGATAACAGTGTAAATGTCCATCAACAAATGAATGGATAAAGATATGGTATGTATATATATAATGGACTACTACTCAGCCATAAAAAAAGAATGAAGTAATACCATTTGCAGCAACATGGATGGACCTAGAGAGCGTCATACTGTGTGCGATAAGTCAGAAATAGAAAAATAAATGTCATATGATATCACTTATACATGGAATCTAAAATATGATGCAAACAAACATATCCAGGAAACAGAAATATACTCACAGACATGGAGAACAAACTTGTGGTTGCCAAGGGGAAGGAGGATGGAGGAAGGAGGGATTGAGAGTTGGGATTAGTAGATGCAAATGATTACATGTAGAATGAATAAACAAGGTCCTACTATTCAGCACAGGAAACTGTATTCAATATTCTATGATGAGCTATAATGGAAAAGAATGTGAAAAAGAATATATTTATGTAAAACTGAATGAATTTGCTATACAAACAGAAATTAACACAACGTTGTAAATCAACTATACTTCAATAAAATTAAAATAACCTTCAAAGCAAAAAAAAATTCGGAATTTAAGAAATAAAGAGCATATAGTTTTATTTTTTTTCCAGTCCATCACAACCAGAAAAAGAAGTGAATTATTTCAAAGTCATCACTTGAAAACTATATTATCATAGTTGGAAACTATCTTTGGGAAAGTTCCAATTGTCACCAGGGAATAAAAAATGACCACATTTTAATTCAGAGCTAAATTATAAAGTGTTCCATATCACTGTATGGAATATTTTTTGAAAAACATAGGTACATCTTTCTATGTTTTGTTGTTTGTTGCTCTAAATAATTTTCAGCTAAACAAAGTTTCAACTTATATAAAACGTAGTTCATGACACAGTAACTACAACATTTTTACAATAACTTACAATCTTCTGTGATGATGTTTCACAACTCCTTCAGTTAGAGCTGGCAAATATGATTTCTGTTACTCTTCTATTTTAGCTTTTCAGTAAGTGCCAGCAAACGAAATTATATTCCTTCCCTTTTATGGCTTTCTACAAGGCCCTGGCTTGCGAAGAAGGCATTTGTGAGGTTGCTAACATTAAAGTTAATGTTAAACAGCTTATATTTTAACTACAGCTATTTTGCAGGTTGAAATACCTACATTTTGATTCTTCACCACAGATTTTGGTAGTTGAAATAGTAAATGACCATACTTTCTTCTTACTTATTTTTATTACTGGAATGGTGGCCTCTTTACACCTTCAGAAACAATAGTTTCTAATAAAAGAAGATCTGGAATATTGATTCATATGAAGATGAAAGTTCATGTGATCAACATTTTTTGTTTGTTTTAAATAGCTTAGAAGCCAAAAAATGAAATTAGTTCACATGGCCAAAATGCAAGGCATTTTAGGCTTTTATAAAGAAGTAAACACTGACATGGAAATAAGGAAACCGCTTAGAGAAATATGTGAAGGGAAGAAGGCTTTTGTTGGAGGACATGGTAGCTTGCCATTAAAAACGATTACTGTTCCAAGAAGTCTGTCTGGCTAATGCCAGAGCCTCTTTATCAACAAAATAAGTGAAGCATGCTATGCTTCAGACATGTTTCCACACACTCCTTGAAAAAGTCTGAGCAATTTTAAAAATAAGAATGAAGAGTAGAAGCTGTATTGGTCATAGTCATGTTTGAAGTGATCCCTGGTGATCTCTACCACCACTCTGAGCTCACCTCCAGGCCCCAGCTCTGTGCCTGTGACAAATGGAAGCAATAAATGACGTCCTCATCAACAGGATTCCAACAAAAGCTCTGACTACATTTCTCTTCGCTTTTGACCACATATATTGGCATTGTTTAGATACAACTAAAGGAAGCGAAAAATTGATTTAGGTAAAAGGGTCAAAAAGAAGCCAAAGAGGCACAGCTAACAAGAATGCACATTAAAATGTGCTTTCATATGATAAGACCGTAACTCCTAAAACACTCTTTGAAAATCACTTTTTATGGAATGTACTTATTGGGCCAACCAAAATAGTCTATACTATCAAATATTTTAAACTATTGAAATTCTGAATAGTGCCTCCTTTCTTATGTAATCCTTTGTTTTATAAGATAAAGGAATATTTTCATTCATTTTCCCTTACTTAAACGGCTGTCCTGTCGAAACTAACAGTGCTCAGATAATAAGATTTTTTTCTTTTTTAGCTAAGCAGGTCTCTTCTTTTTGATGCATGTTTGGTGCCTACACATATTTGTACAACAATGTGTTAGGCTGTTAGTCTATTTAATTAGGCTTTGATCACTGGATAGTTGGGTTTATACTTTTTATAGATCTTTTTGTTAGAACTCAACAAATATTTAATAATGCTCATTATAAAGAAGTATGGAAACAGCCACAGTATAGTTCTATATAACCAGTGAAAGTGAAAGTTACTCAGTCGTGTCCAACTCTTTGCAACCCCATGGTTGTAGCCATGCTCCAACCAGGCTCCTCTGTCCATGGAATTCTCCAGGCAAGCATACTGGAGTGGGTTGCCATTCCCTTCTCCGGGGGATCTTCCCGACCCAGGGATTGAACTTGGATCTCCTGCACTGTGGACAGATTTTTTAGCATCTGAGCCACCAGGGAACATATAATCAGTGACTATAGTTAATTATATTTTATGCAGTTTTCTAATTTCTAACATTTTAATATAACTGATGTATAATAGTATGTCTGAAAAATCAAATAAAGCTTTTTAAGAGTATTCTTTCCTATTCTCAGAAATAAGGCACCTAATACGATTTAATTGCACTTTGATTTTTTTTTTAAAAGCATACTAATTAACCTTTTAGAATATAGAAATTCATGATTTTAAGTCTGTTACAAGCCTAAGAAATTGTCTAGCTCAATTGCCTTCATTTTGCAGATTAGAAAATTTGAGTCACTGAATGAAAAAATTGCCTGGATTCATGTAGCAGATGTGAATAAAGAGTAGACAGAGCAATTTGAATATGAAACAAAATAATTACAGTCTAAAAACCTGAAATTTTCTTCTTTTAGTGAGTATAAGCCCCCATGCTTCTAGCACATGTATTTGGTATAAGATTAGAAGCCAGTATTTCCCTTTTTGAAAAATACTCTTTGTATCATAGAAACATAAAGATAAAAAAGTAACTTTTATTCTCATTTATTTCAACAGATATTTAGAGAGAATGATTGCCTTCCAAACAATAACAAAAATGTTTTGCAGTTGTTTGGTAGCTAAGTCATATCTGACTCTTTTGTGACCCCATGGACTGTAGCCCTCCAGGCTCCACTGCCCATGGGATTCTCCAGACAAGAATACTGGAGTGGGTTGCCATTTCCTTCTCCAATGCATGAAAGTGAAAAGTGAAAGTGAAGTCGCTCAGTCGTGTCTACTAGGGAAGGGGTCAGTTCAAAATATTTTATTGACATTTTCATAATAGCAATATATAATATGAAATTATAAAATATTTTTTGAGTTACTCAGTCAGTGATACTGCAATTTTGATGTTTTAATAAATTATTCTGTTGCTAAATCCAAGCTGCACACTCTCCACTCTCCAAATTATTAAGTAAACCATTATAAAGTTGAACACACATTATACCTTGTCTTCCCTCATTAGTCCCACTTTTCTTTTTTTTTTTTTTAATAAATTTATTTATTTTAGTTGGGGGCTAATTACTTTACAATATTGTAGTGGTTTTTGCCATACATTGACATGAATCAGCCATGGGTTTACATGTGTTCCCCATCCTGAACCCCCCTCCCGCATCCCTCCCCATCCCATCCCTCTGGGTCATCCCATTGCCCCAGCCCTGAGCATTTGTCTCATGCGTTGAACCTGGAATGGCGTTCTGTTTCACATATGATAATATACATGTTTCAATGCTATTCTCCCAGAACGTCCCACCCTCACCTTCTCCCTCAGAGTCCATAAGACTGTTCTATGCATCTGTGTCTCTTATTCTGTCTCGCATATAGGGTTATCGTTACAATCTTTCAAATTCCATATATATGCATTAGTATACTGTATTGGTGTTTTTCTTTTAGTCCTACTTTTCAAGCAATGGTAAGCTGAATAAATATTTTTATTTTGGCTCTTTTTGTAGTGAGTTATAAACAAACAAAAAAGACAGGGATAACTATATGATGAAACATGTAACCATTAAAACTATGTTATTAAATCATCTTATAATGGCAAAGGAAAAAGAATATAATTTAAGTGAAATAATCCATAAGTTCCCGTTTATAAATACACATACACACACACACAGTGCAAGCTTGTCAGAAATATTAAAGAATATTAAGAATGTAGGTTTCTTCCCCCCTGGATTGCAGGATTTTGGAGGAACTTTTTAAAATAAATGTCAATATTTTTAGCATTTTCTACAATTATCTGATAAATTTTTATAATCAGTCAAGATTAAAAATAATTTCAAAAGAATATAAACATTAAAAACTAAAGTATGGAGTATAATTATGCAAGTGCAATTCAGGTTGCTCCAAGTTTGCGTTTGGACAGCATCTTTTCTCCAGAGAATGTTTAGATCTCGTGAGTATGTATTTTCTAAGGAGGTAATGAGACAAAAGACATTTTTTGCTCAGGGAAAGATTAGAAGCATTGCAAAGCGGAAGAGTCCAGTGGCACAGGAAACAAAAGTAAAAGAGTTAAGATAAGGGACTGCTGAGAAAAACAAGAGAGCCTGTGACAAGTAATAAAAACATTTTCTGAGTGTTTTGGCCTATGACATTAGTCAGAGAAAAGTAGAAGAAAGTAATATTTGGGGAACATCTGCAATATGGCAGGAATTATGTTTTGGTCATTTAATTCTTAGTTGTATTGCATTGGTCTCATGTATTCTCATATAAATTATGGCTAATTTACCTCATCCTGGTGAGTTATCCAGAAAAGCAGAATGACAAAATTAAGGAGACCAGGATTTAAATCTAAGTTAGTTGGCACCTGAAACTTCTGCTCTTTGCATTTCACCCCACTTTCTCCAGAGTCTTTTGGTGAAATAACTGAACAGTTTGTTTTCTAGGACTTTAGTGACTGTTATTTGACTGAAAGAAAATGGGGAATTTGGTCATTTTTACTTTCAGATAGGAAAGTAGAACCCAGGAAGTGTTTACTGTAGAGACAAATTTCTCAGTGTTCTCAGTTCTCTAGCTGAGAGGAAGCCAGTAATACAGTAAAAAGCAAAATGGCCACCAGAGTAAGACAGACCTTAGTACTCAGCTCACATTTACTAAATATGTGACATCAGGCAAGTTTCCTAATGTTTCTGAGTCCAGATTTCTCTTCTTTAAAATGATTTAATGACACCATCGTACAGGGTGGTTGTAAGGATATATGAAAAAAATATTCCAAGTGTGCCTAGAAAAGGTCATAGTACACAGTAGTCACCCAGTAAATGTTGGTTATATTTTCCTTGCATCTTGGCCATTGGAGACATATTACAGCAAGCCACTCATTGCCCAAGACATTTTACAAAATATTTATTTGGCTGCATTGGGTCTTAGTTGTGGCATGCTTCAAGATATTTAATTGTGGCACACTGGTTTAGTTGCCCCATGGCATGTGGCATCTTAGTTCCCCGACCAGGGCTTGAACCCATATTTTCCATATCTCCTGCATCAGAAGTCATATTCTTAACCACTGGACCATCAGGGAAGTCCCCCAAAATGTTGATTAGTTGCTACTGAATTTCCACTAGCAGTTAGCAGCTATCGATGAATTCCTAAGTACATGTAATTGTTTTTTAAAAGTACATCTTGTTGAGATGTTTCATTGTGATTTTCCCATTACCATTTTCTGTTTTTCTCCATGAACTTCAGTTTTCTGCTGTCAAAATATAGAGAAGAAATTTAATAAAGTCATAATCAAGCTTGTATTTAGAGTATGTAGAATCTCAGTATTATACAGAAGGACCCTAAGAGATCTGTAAGTTCAAGAAATGAACAGGATGAATCAGGCTCATATTCTTTTAGACTGAGCTAGAACAACTTCTATTACTATAACTATTGTCATTGTTTTCTTTCCAACTTGAATGTTCCAGATAGCAAATCTGTCTCCTACAAGTTCTATCACTTTCTCTTGTGACAGCTTCTCACATTTACTTTCTTTATGTGGTATTGGATTTCATTCATACCCCTCTTTCAATGGTCCCATCAGAAACACTGACATATATACACTATTGATACTATGTATAAAAATGATAACTAACAAGAACCTACTGTATAGCACAACGAGCTCTCCTCAGTGCTCTGTAGTGACCTAAATGGGAAGGAAGCCTAAAGAAGATGGGGTATATGTATACATATAACTGATTTACTTTGCTGTACAGCAAAAACTAACACAACATTGTAAACCAATTACACTCCAATAGAAATTAATTTTTTTAAAAGAAAAGGAACAATGGCATCACTTGAAGATCCATTAGAGAGTCTTGGGGTTCAATGCAGACCTGCTGAATCAGAGACTCCACAGATGTGGCCCAGCAGTCTATGTTTCAGTATCACATCCGGGAATACTTGCTCCATTTTGAAAATCTGTGTTTTCGATGGTGATAGCTGAATCACTACTAGCACTCAGGTCTTGTGACAGTAACCTGGCCCCCCAGCCCCCACAGACTCAGTTCTTGGCTACTGCCTATTTTACACCTTTGCTTTCTTCGGGGGCATTTTCAGTAAATTGACTTCTCACGTCAGCCTCCACAGGGAGAGTTCACTTTTACAACAGTCGCACAAAGTGGCATTCAAAGCACGTCTTCATGCCTCTATGATCTTCTCCCAATCCATTTCCTGTTTACCACACTGTTAAGACTTCCATGGAGGTGAGCAGAGTATATAACTTAAGTGTTCTTTTTAAACATTAACAATTTGATCTTCTTTTCTTAGGAAGTTGAGACTTACTCTGTAGATTAAAAACTGAAAGCAAAACAAAAGCAGAAACATAACCAAAATAATCAAACCAAACAGAAAATCCCCCAGACCAAGTCCGTAAAGTAACAGAAAACTTAAGCAGTATGTGTCTAGTTAAGATCACTGAGGGTCACAGTTATATCACACAGGCGTATTTGGTGTCAGACACTTTTGGGTTTACAGAGCAGAGTTTGGTCTCCTCCATCTATCTATACCATCAACATAAACACAAAGTGGAACCTGAGCTTCTTCAACTTCCGATACAACATGTCAATGTGAAATAAATAGGAATATGCTTATAAAGTAATGGAAAGTGAAAAGAAAGTTAAGTTTCATTTCTATTTATATTGCTAAATATTGTTTTGCTTCACTTGATTTTGTTTCTCTTCCACAATTTTTTTCCAAGTCAGGGAAGCTGTTAACATTACTGCTTCTTCAAGACGTGGGAAACAGTACTCAAATCATGGACTTGGCAGTTGAAACCTCAATTGTCTAACCTTGTCTACAGTTTGATGATGCTGTTGTTGGTGCCAGCTACAATTCGTAAGTGCTTACTCATTCTCCACAATGAAATCTCTTTCAAAGGACTTTCTCCTTTATCTAACCATGTATATTTCTCTTAAGGTCAAACAGACCATGTACCTACTAATGCTTTTATCAGTAAATGAGGGGGGAATTTTGGGACACTTTGCAATTATTTTTTATATAAAGAACAAAAATTAAGTGCAAAACAGTGAATGCAATGCAATTACTAAAACAGAGAATCTTTTTTGCAGGAAAGATTTATTCTTCATTTCTCTCCTCAATAGCTTTCCCTCCAGAGCTATGAAAGGATATCCAGGAATATTGTCTACCATATCTGTGTATATATTTTGCTTTATTCAAATCTCAGGAATAAAATCTATGAACTTCTTGGTATGAGAAACAAAATATTTTTGTATCATTGTTACTTTACATAGTGAGTGCATGCTAAGTTGCTTCAGTCATGTCTGACTCTTTTCAACCCTATGGACTGTAATCCACCAGGCTCCTCTGTCCATGGAATTCTTCAGGTAAGAACACTGGAGTGGGTTGCCATGCCCTTCTCCAGAGGGTCAATTCTGACCCAGGGATTGAACTCATGTCTCCTGCTTTGGCAGGTGGATTCTTTATCACTAGCGCCACCTGGAAACCCCACTTTACATAGTGACACCAGTCATTTATATGTTTAGTATTCTTGTGGACAATTAACAGAGTAGAAAATAGAGCACTGAAAATTATTATTTGGGGCTTATATTATCTTATTATTCTTTGAATCATCTGCATTTGGCACAGCTCCTGATACATTCTAGACAATGCATGTTAAAATCACGAGTGCATGATTACTAATATTCACTGGCTTGATTAATAATTTGGGTAGTTTAAGAAAAGTCTTACAGAATAAGAGACACAGATGCATAGAACAGTCTTATGGACTCTGAGGGAGAAGGTGAGGGTGGGACGTTCTGGGAGAATAGCATTGAAACATGTATATTATCATATGTGAAACAGAACACCATTCCATGTTCGATGCATGAGACAAATGCTCAGGGCTGGGGCAATGGGATGGCCCAGAGGGATGGGATGGGGAGGGAGGCAGGAGGGGGGTCCAGGAAGGGGAACACATGTAAACCCATGGCTGATTCATGTCAATGTATGGCAAAAACCACTACAATATTGTAAAGTAATTAGCCCCCAACTAAAATAAATAAATTTATTTGAAAAAAAAAAAAAAAAGAAAAGTCTTAAAATGGTTGAAGGAATGAAGCAGGCTATGATTCATTGTCATAGATTAACTAGTAGGAGTTTAAAAACTGAACAGCAACAACAAAAAAAAACCCTATTAGGAATGACATCTGAGTCATAAACCCAGTAATAGAAGCCTTGAGTTTTAAAGCATGTGTTGCAATCACTTAATTTCAATCATTCTTTCACTATCCTCCAACTTCACATGCCATGTTCGGTAGCAATATGTCAAGATGTGAAATGACCAGCTTATCATGGAGAGTGCAGATACAGAATTCCTCTTCTGCTTTAATCTACATTTTGTCATTTTGTTTTCTTTTAGTAGAGATGGGGGTTGAACTTTTTGCCTTACGTCAACACTTGAAAACATGTTTATTAAAATAAATATGTTTATAATAGGCATGTTTTGTGTATTGTACAAGTGGTTTATTTGGTTTCTGTTTCATAATCTAATTTACATAAAAAGTCTTTTCCAAGGATGGGCATATTTTATTTTTGTAATTTTTTGTTAGTTCCTGAATTGGGGGGAAGATTTTTTTTTTTCACTTTAACATTTAAATTTCAGGACATCTTCAGATTCTTCTGAATAATACGAATTCTAGTGGATGGTAATTTTTTCACAATCCATTTTCGAATCACTCTGAGAAAAGCAACAGTGGTGAAGATTCAGTCTCAGTTTGCAGTTCTGTTAAGTTAAAATGACTGAAAATGAAACTTTGTATGTGGTTAGTGTAGACTGAACTTACTCTTGTTTCTCAACTTAACTTCCTTATTTTAGGCAAATATACTGTCGTTAATACTTTCTTTACTAATTCAACAAGGGATTAGGAAAAAGGAGAATGGTTGTTTTTAAAAGTGTTTCCCAAGATTGATAATATACTAAATTCACTCTATTAACAAAACATTGTGTTTTTTCTTGCTTAAAAATTTCAGATTTGTTTCCATCTTCATATTTGTTTCCATCTATCCTCTTCAAAGCCTTTCACTCTGTTCAGATTCATGCCTTAATTTTCTTTAAATCTGCTCTTTATATAATCACTTTTCCAAAAAACTCCTTAACTTGCTTAGGATCATTTGTATTTAAAATATTACTCTATTTTGTACTTTCTTACATTCTGCTTAAGAAAAAGAGTTATTGGGTTAAAAAAGAAATCCAACAATTACCATTAGCCTTTCCCCACCTTCTATTCTTACGTATAAATTCCTCATTTAGTGTCTCAAGCATTTCTACACTGTGGTCCCATTCATGTCCTCAAGCACTTTGATTCCTTCTATTCCCTACCATAAGTCAAACCCCATTTCATTGTCTTCCAATTGTAACTCGTAGGTGCGTTCAACCTTTTAATTTACATTATCTCCCTCTCAGCTTCTTATCCTCTACATCTACCTCCTTCAGGATTAACATTTAGTACATAAATATCTACTAAGTGTTGTGCTCTCTTGGTTCTCTGGATCCATGACAGCATGGATCCCACTAAGTGTAAAAAATAATAATAAATCCCTACTAAGTGTCACCATGTCCCTGGCCCCAAGGTAGAAAATGGAGAGATGGAAGTGAACAACAGAAGAATGGTCCCTGCACGTATAGAGCTTACAGTAAATAAAACCAAAATCAGCAAATTAAATAAAAAACTAAAAATTTACTTAAAAACACTTGGAAGGTACTTTCTCCATTGGTCCCACTCTCCCCGCCCCCCCACCACTGTGTCCACAAGTACATTCTCTACATCTGTGTCTCCATTTCTACCCTGCAAATAGGTTAATCAACATCATTTTTCTAGATTTCGTATATATGCATTAATATATTAATGATATTTGTTTTTCTTTTACTGACTTCACTCTGTACATCAGGCTCTAGGTATATACACCTCACTAGAACTGATCCAAATTTTTTTTTTATATGGCTGAGAAGTAGCATCAACATATATATATATATATATATATATATATATACCATCATGTGTAAAATGGATAGCTGGTAGGATGCTGCTGTATAACACAGGAAGCCCACTCTGGAGCTCTGTGATGGGGTAGCATGGGGGTAGGGGAGGGAGGGGGGATATATGTATAGTTATGACTGATTTGTGTTGTTGTACAGCAGAAACCAACACAGCAGAAACCAACACAACATTGTAAAAATTAAAAAACAAAAAATAAAAATAAATTCTAAAACAAACACTTGGAAGAAAAGATCCAGAGAACCATGAGACCAAAATAGAGAGACTCAATTTAAATTGAGGAGTCTCTCAGGTAGCAATACTGTGAGATCCAAAGTACAGACAGGATTAGCTGAGCAAAGATTAGGTGGAAATCCATTCAGTCAGAAGGAACAACATTTTCATACACATTAAAGAACTTTCTGAAGAAGGTAAGTGTGACCATTGAATAACATGAGAGACGGAATTGCATCTAGATGGAACACCTGTCCCGAGCTGCAAAAGAAAATGTGCTTATCCATTCTTTCTTCTAACCTGAGTACTGAACAATTTTTATGTAATTATCCACCCTTGACTTACAAATTTTGTAAATATCTTGTATCCCCTCATAGCTCAGCTGGTAAAGAATCCGCCTGCAATGCAGGAGACCCCGGTTAGATTCCTGGGTTGGGAAGATCCCCTGGAGAAGGGATAGGCTACCCACTCCAGTGTTCTTGGGTTTTCCTTGTGGCTTAGTTGGTAAAGAATCTGCCTGGATGTGGGAGACTTGGGTTTGATCCCTGGTTTAGGAAGATCCCCTGGAGAAGGGAAAGGCTACCCAATCTAGTATTCTGGCCTGGAGAATTCCATGGACTGTGTAGTCCATGGGGTCGCAAAGAGTTGAATTATTTCTTATTTCTATTTTTGTCCTCTGTATCATGCATAATGACCCATGGGTAGGGACAATAAGACTGACTTCCTAAGTGTGGTAGTGAGAGGGACCCATTGTTGCTTTAATCCTCTACTGTCACCATCTTCCATTTCTCAATACTTTTGGAATAAAGGGGCCTGCATTTTCATTTTTCACTGAAACCCCCAAATTACTTAGTTAGTCTTGAGTGAATACAAAGGTTCCGAGTGAATGAGGGGCTCAAAGGTTAAATGAATTGAATTAAAGTATTCAGTAGGGTATTTTTTCTTTTAGGGTCAACCTTATTCCAGGAACACCATGTGATTCTTGGTTATATGATGGATAGCTGAGAAATGGACAGTGTTCTTTAAGAGAAGTCCCTAGTCCTTCAGTGTGCTATTCCTTAAACACTAAATTGAACTTCTTATTCACTAGGCCACTGTGACTTATTTTGGTCTTCCTAGAACCCACTCAGTTGAAGCATTTTCTTTCAAGAACAGTTTTCAGAATCTACACTAGGAATTAGTCTAAGTCCCAGACATTATTTATAAGGTCATTCATCTCTTTGCATTATGTGAATTCTTTGTCCCCTATCACAAGTGCAAATGTGGAAACATATTATATCATTCAGGCCCCTGCTGATGAGTCTACAGAAGCTTTAGAAAAAAAAAAAAGCAGAAGCAACAAAGCCTTTCAATTAAGAAGGATTAATCACACTATTTGTGCCTGGCAGTGACTGAGACTGGACATTTTGAAAGTGAAAGCTTGTGATTTTGGGGGTCTGAAGTTGTTAGTTGAGATGAGTACAGTGCTGGAAAGTTGTGGGAACAACTACAGTTGTGAGAACCTGGGATAAATATTGAGTTATTGACTGAATTACTCTTTTTATTTGAGAAGCCACTTGGAGAATACTGAAGGTTTTTTCATCCTCCAGTTCACCAAGCTATAGTCAATATTATTACGAAGTTTTGATATGACAGGCTACCTCTCTCTATCTGTCTGGCCAATGATCCATGGATTATGGCCTCTTTCGTGAGGTTGACAACTTAAACTATCTTAGCTCATGAGGAGTTTTTACAGTTACTTGCAGCAGTGAGTCGAAAAAGTACCTGTAGAGTGCAACAATGTACCTTTCATTCAATTCAGTGCCTGCTGACACAGTGTACAGATTCCAAATCTGTTTCAAGTAAGACTTTTAAGGATCTCAGTGGGCAATCTCATGTACATACTGAGCTTAAGCCTAAACTGTTGTCTCTCTCTGTTAAATAATGATGGTGAATATTTCCATTAATAGTGATTGCCATACTTCATCATCTTTCAAAGGAGCTAAGGACATATAAAATTAATGACTACAAATATTGTTTTGAGAGAAGGTGAAATTTAAACCTATGCAATCAAGCAGGACTGCATAAATCTAGCATTGTCACCTTGGTGATTACTTAGAGACATGAAGTTATACCCTTGCTAAGCAAGTACATTCATTTTGTAATGGTGGAATATCGTGAATCTGTATTATTTATGAACAAATATCATCCCTGTGGATTTTTTTTTCTAAATCCCTCAGGAAGGATTCCTCTTTGGTAGCCTACTTGTACATTGTACATTTTTCCTGGCATTTCTTAATCTTCCTGAATGTATTCATTTTTATCATTTTATCTCTCTAGCTGAAAGCTCCTTGAGTGTAGGGACCACTCTTTGAGGGCAGGGGTATTTTTGAAATCTTTATCCATAGTTTTCTGGAAAGTAATAAATGCTTATTAAATAAATAATGAAAAAACATGTGAATGATTCTTCTTTTAAATTATATCATAGGTATCTGTACCTCCTTAGTCCAGCCACTTAAATAAACCTCAAGTCTATGAAAGACAGTCTGATGCAGTAGGAAATTTATACCAGGCCCAGAAGTTGTAAGGACCTCTGAGAAGGCGCCCATGTGTGATGAGCTCTGGAAAGCAGTCTTTTCTATCCTAGAGGCAAGACTATCTAGCTCAAGTGGCAGAGGCAGCAATGTTTCAGAAGAGAGCAAACAGCGCAGGGCCCGCTTTGATGTCTCTGCTCACAGTAAACCACATCCTCACCCTTGGGGTGAGTTAGTCTCTGAAGGGCCTGGCCTGTACTCTAACATCTGAAAGGAAACACTCCTTTTTAACTTTTGCCCCCCAAATATAGGCTCTAGTGGGAAGATGGAGAAATATAATTAAAGCCCCTAGCAAACATTTTTTTGTCAGATGATAGAAACATCTGATTTAATGAAAGAGATTAGGAAGGATTCATTTCTACACTTACATTTCAAATTTGTTAAATTCTGTAGGGCAGAGTGCCACTGCGTTCATTTACAGAGAGATAAATATTTCACAGGTGTATACAAAAGACATCTTGTAAAGAATGCTTTTTGTAAACAAGAGCAATCTAGATCGGGTTCTGCTTCTCTCCTTCTACAGAACCAGTTTCAGTTCTTAAAAAAAAAAGGAGTATATATTCACATATATTAAAAAGCCTACTTATAAAGCAGTCAAACTAATTGTAGTAGAAAACTTTTATCTGTCAATCTGATTAAGAACATTGTCTAGATGCCAATGGGAGACCCATTTCATAGGACAGGATAAAAGAATGTTAACAAATTGTAGTAATTATTATAGCTCTCTTTTCCCCTAATTTGGTTGTAGAAAGGTATTTTTTTCCAAGTAAGTTTTCCCTTTTGATTTTTGGCTCCACTAATTTTTTTCTCAACATAAGTTCCAATTATAGCATAACATGCACTATTATTTATTGACAATTTAAAAGGTAAATAATACCCATTTTATTTTAATTTTCCCCAAATCATTTTAAATGTACATTTTTTTCTTTTTAATTGTTATTTTATTTTTTTTAATTGTGTACAAGAAAATTTTACTCTCAAGGGACTTCTGTAAACACTGCTGTCCCTCTTCCCACCCCTTCTATGCTCACACGATGCATAATTTTTATTTTTATTTTTTTTTTGAAGTTATCAGGAGACCATTCCTTCCACCTTAGGAAGGAAATATCGGTTAGTTTAAGACAGATTTTCATCTTTTCAATAATGTAATGGAAATGATCACATGATGTAATTCACGCAGGGGAAGGCCTGCTAGAAGCAACTAGGAAAATTGTTAGTTTCATTAATAAGAGGCACAAAGAAAATATATGGCCTCTTGTAATATGTTTTGGGTGATAATGCAATATTGGCAACTGTTGCAGCCAACTTAGAGTTATGTGGAAGAGATAAGGGTGCCTGTGGGGCAAAGCTAAGGAATTAGAAAGAAAAGATGAGCAGATCTTGAATCAATTTTAAAATCTTCGTGAGTTAATAAATTATCTTATGTTTTAAGCCAATTTAAGTAGCATCCTCTTTTATTCATTGGAAAATGTTAACAGATACAGCACTGTTTTTGGAGACTCATGGCTTCCACTGAGAGTAGGGCTATGATTTCATACCAGAAGTTGTCATTGGATTCAATATTTTTTATTGAATGCACAGATTCAGCCAATTAAGGTCTATAATTTGATCCTTAGGGTATTAAATGAAGTTAAGCTTAAGCTAAAATTCTGTAGTTCCAAATATCTATATTTTAAAAAATATTTTGACATTTAAACTATATAGGTACAGAATTAAGCTGCTATAGTCTTGCCTTTAGAATACCATTTACATTTCGAAAACTTCCTTTCTCTTCCTCTCTGTTTGCTTTTAACCAATAGATTATTATAAAGTGAATCTGAAACATTTTGATCCATTATTATACTGAGACATCAAAATCATCAAGATGTGATGACTGAAAAATTTATCAACAAGACATAGACTTTTAGGGAACTTTACACAATTCTGATCATTTTATTAGGTCT
The DNA here is from genome assembly GCF_054371585.1 of Giraffa tippelskirchi. Classification (NCBI taxonomy): domain Eukaryota; kingdom Metazoa; phylum Chordata; class Mammalia; order Artiodactyla; family Giraffidae; genus Giraffa; species Giraffa tippelskirchi. The sequence goes on along the minus strand of NC_137276.1, from coordinate 122,177,030 downwards.
TGAATATTTGGAAAATGCAGTTGGTAGTCACATACCAATAATTTTCCAAGAATATTGCCATGAGAACCAACAAAAGAACTCAGGGCTAGGGCATTTTGGAGAAAGTATCAAAATTAAAAGAAATATTCTACTTTGTCAGTTTACTTATTGATGCTTAATTCTTCTCTCCAATATCACTGTAAGTAATTCCAGTCCAGTAATTCTCCTATTTAGTATCACAATTTATTAGTATGTAAGTGGAATTTTTGTGGCTGGTTGTTGACTATGATTTAAGTTAATAAAAATAGAAAAATTCATTTCATATTTTGACTTTTCAAGCAATGCTTCATTGAAATCTGCTTGTATTTTCTAGTATTTCTCATAGTGAATCTCTGTGAACAATATATTAAACAGAATTCCAAATAGATGCAGCTTAAAAGGCAGCTGAATGGTGTTGTCTGTACAGCAGGTTGATTCTACCATGCAGTACATGCCTGCCAGCTCTGGGTTCCCATCCTTAAGACCTTGCTATGCCACGATCCTTGCAGAGACTGAAATGTTTCCAGAGCAGAAGGTTGTGTGCCCGGCTGTTTTCCCTGGGTGAATAACAACTCCACCAGCGCCATGTGGAATGCGAGAAGGGAGTAATGCCCCAGTAGCATAGGCCCCATTACCAGCAAAGAGTGGCAGAGATTCTAAATAAGACAACACATGTCTTCTACACAGGGGATATTTGCAGCAGTATGCAGAGTTTCCCAAACTAATTTGCCTGGGAACCATTTCCACTCAGAACATCTGTTACCATTTCTGGGAAGCAAATTTTTGACTTAACACTTTGCAAAATTATTCTTTAGAGTATGCAAAACACTTCAATACAGATTAACTCCCTGGACCTTTGTTACAGTCCTACTGGATACATCAGCCAGATATAACCCGTTTACCTTAGGACACTGAGATTCGGAGAGATTTAGACTTGTGAAAAATCACATAGACTACTGGAATAAAAATTCAGTTCCAGTAAATTGTCCAAAGTTGTGAGACAGTGTTTGGACTGTGTAGCGGCCAGTTTTTGTAAGTTTTCTCTAATTCTGTAACTGCCTCATGTAAGACCCCTCACACAGCAATGTCAATGCCATATGATAATTTGGGCACTATGGCATTTTATAATCCACGAGTACAATTATACAAGGAAGCCTTTTGTATCAACCACTTACATGAGAATTCTGGCTATTCTTTAGATGAGAGTTGTGCCCTCAGGCAAGTTATTTTCACATTTGAAAATCACATCTATGAAAAGGCTTACCCTATGGGGTTGTTGTTGTTGTGATTAATAAAGATAATGAGCGTAAATTACTTAACAGAGTGATTAGAACACACTAATCACTCAATAAGTTTTGGTTATGAATTCAGAGACAATTTTCACAGTTGATAAACTGTATAGTGAAAAACTCCAGAAAGTTTCATATTAATTATATATCTCTCTTTTAAAGCATGAAAAGGAATTAAAAATCTTGCCTGCAAATATGCTTTTTTCCCTGATCAGTATCTTCTAATATATTTTGGAAAAAATATAGACACATACACACACACACAAATGGAAATCAATTAACCTAACTTGAAACAGATGTCATGAAGATGAGCTGTATGTACTTTCACCCATGAACAGCTAACACATCAATTATGGGAAGAGAGAAGCATTCAAAGCCAGATGTTTTGAATGTCTTTGGAATTTATACTTTCTTCACTGTGGCCAGTTGAGTTACTGTATGTTGATAACTGAAATAACTTCTCCTTAATTGCACATCATTGGAATCTCAAAGACAGCTCTTGGCCTTTTAATAGGCACAGAGGTGCTTCCACTCAATGTGAAGCAGATATGAAGAGAGATCAGATGCAGAGCATACGGATAACATTCTTTTTTTCTAAATTATTCCATCAGAAAAGGGATTCAAACATATTTCCTTTTGCCAGTTTTTCTTTATACCTTGGTGGAGCTGACAGATCTCAAAGGAGCTCACAACCATTCCACACAGGGATTTATTCCAAGTCAGAAAGAAGCAAATATAGTGTATTATGATTTACAGTCCATTGCTGAAAATAGGATATTGTGGCTTAAAGAAATATTTAGACGTTACTTAAGCTAACTATTATGGGATTGAAATGAAGGTCTAAATGTTATGACTGGAACTGCACTCATGTTTCCAAATCTTTTTAACCAAGCTGGTAGCCTGCAGAACAAACTCCACTCTGGAGTAGAAAATTGACACACATATACCCACCCACATATATAATTAAGCCCAAATAATAACATAATTTATTTGAGTATAATTTCTAATCTTTCTTTCAAAACCTAATTGATATTGCTTAGCTCACTGAATATGGATAATTTATATCTGAATATTCAAGAAGTCTGCCTCTGAGAATTTGTATCACGAACTTACATGTCAGATTGTCTTGAATGTATACTATAATAATATGCTGTCCCAAATTCTGACTCAGCTTCACTACTCGACTGTAGCAGTAGGAAATTTCTCTAAAGCATCTCCACTTCTAAATATGTTCACGCTTGAGCATGGGCCTATTCAAAGAAATCCAAAACTTTTAATCTCTACGATATGAAGATATGAGGAAGTTCGACAGTGGATGGACTTGGCATGTGTCTGTAAGGAATGGAGGGCTGTGGTGGGGAGGGAGCAGTGGGAGAGAGTGTGGGGTGGTTTGGGACTTGAGCTTGAAGTTGCCCACTTCAAGTATTGACATTACTCTGAAGTCCTGCTTCAGCATAAATTCGTGTGAATTTAATAATTATTTTTATTCAAGTCTTTAATTATAATTGATTCTTTGGGAAAATGTTAGCCACTGATTTCTCACATTTGCTGGCCCACTCCCACATATGCAAACATTTATACCCCAACTGAGAAGTGTGGAAAAAAGTGCACACCAAGTTTGCTTCATGGAAAGTCTTTCATGACTGAAGAAAAATCACATGCAAGACTTAACTTTTATGCAACTTTCCGGCAAATATTCTTAGGCAGTGAGCAGAGGATTGTGTTGCCACACTGCTCTAGCAATGACAGTCTTCAGGGACTGCTCCTGGTTATGTCTTAAAGAAAAAGTTAGAAGCAGAGGAAGGGGGTGGAGCCACTGCTATCTAGTGTACAGGTCATGCCCTCACTCCCTTGTAAGGACTTGGGGGCCAAAATCGACTGAGTTTTTAGTAAGAGCAATAAAGAGACTGTAGGGGATATAAGAGACATGGGTTCAATCCCTGGATTGGGAAGATCCCCTGAAGAAGGGCATGGCAACCCACTCCAGTATTCTTGCCTGGAGAATCCCATGGACAGAGAAGCCTGGTGGACTACAGTCCATAGGGTTGCAAAGGGTTGGACATGACTGAGCGACTTAGCACAGTACAGCACAATTAGATATGTATGAGTACCTCTCTCTGCTTTCCTCTAACACATCTATACATCTTATTAAGTCATATACAGCCTGCTACTGAGGGATGTCAATATGTTAAAAGAAGAGGATGCTATCAGGACAAAAGGAAGGAAGAAGGACTTATCCTGGAGAGCCTCAGGCTATATGTCTAACTGTGAAGATTTCCTCCTTGCTTGCTTCATCTCTTCAAGCAACTCATGAGGATTTGGAGACAGAAATGTTTTCAACTGAGGCATGTGAACTAGTTGTAATGTGGGATCTAGTTCCCTGACCAGGGATCAAACCTGAGCTCCTGCATTATTTTTTTCCTAAAAATCAGCCCACATAAGACTTATTATAGCATAAGTCCTGCTTTATTTCTTTATCAAGGATGTTGAACTGGAAGAGCAAGTAACTGGATGGGATTTTGAGTCTAATATATATGAGAGAGAATCCTAATGTAATAGAATTCAAAATTTTAATTCAGATGGGCAAAGATAACCCCCACCCACCCACCCACCAGCGACTGGGAAAAGAAATGACTAAATATCCAATCCAGTTAAAAACTTATCCCAATTATATGATGTATATAATTCCTCTAGGTAGTTATTACTCATCTTTTTCTGGAAAAAAGAAAAGCTCAATTTGAGTCACCTCTTTTTTTTTCCCTTCAGTTGCAGCATGTGAACTCTTAGCTATAACATATGGGCTCTAGTTCCCTGACCAGTATTCAAACCTGGACTCTTGCATTGGGAGTGTGGAGTCTTAGTCACTGGACTACCAGGGAAGTCCCCCTCATCTCCTTTGCTTTTTTAAGTATCTGGGATGAAGGGTGAGAGAGGGAAGCATGGCTATCCTCGGACACAGCTACCTCAGCTCCCATCCTCCTCATGTCCATACCTTTTCTCTGGGGCTGTGTTGTCTTTCTACTCTGTTGCTGCTTGTCCACTTATCAGTCTGTACCAGTTGTGGCTGGGAAGGGGTGGTGCACACTCTGATCTCTCTGAGAACTTGGAAAAAGTCCAGTAGGTGGGATAAAGAAAGGGGGGCTCAGCCCACCTCAGTCCCTGATGGTACTATAGACCCCTCTGATACTAAGTTTGATGCTCACTTGGGCTCCATCTGGTGGTCTGTTCTGTAGCTCTTTCTATAAAGCCATCTGTCTCTGTCTAAGCCGTAGCTACTGCCAAACTACACATCAGATTCTCAATCATGTCCAAGTCCTCTTTATGCCACAGAGAAACCAAGGTGATGTGAACAGCTTAATCTCAGGGCCCCTCTGCCTGGTAAGACCATGGGTTGGTATGGATGGTCAAGGCTCAGGACTTGAAAAAGGCCTGGGAACATGTCTGACAGCCTTGCTCTCTAGTCGATCAATATCTCTTCTCTCTCTTCTGTTATCTTTCCACCTCCCCTTCTTCTGCCATCAGCCTGGAGCTCTCCCCTATGCCTCGCCCTTTCTTGGGTCTCTGAGCTCCTTTCAAATCTTAGTAGAGACAGAGAGTATTTTCTCTACACCGAATGAAAACTCTGATCCTTCAGGTTTGGTTATTGAAATGCAAAAGTGTGAAGAAAACAGATGAAAAAAAGTTTAGGAGCTCATTTTTCAAGAAAATGTCCTGGCTTATAAGGCACTTTTCCTACTGCATTATCTGATTTACATGTGAGAAGCAGAATATCTCCTTTTTTCTTATACTCTCAATGTAATAAGTGATTTCCTTTTGTAATAAATTTTAATCTTCCTTCAGCAGATAGATACTTTAGGTTTACCTGTGCCAAGTTTATGAGTTCATGTATTTAGAAAGGCAAAGTAGAAAATATATTAATATTTCCAAGAGGTCAGATGGTATATCCAGCCTTTCCTCTTCTAGCTTTGACCCAGAGAAAGGCAGTAGGTTTGGTAAATGATGGTAATATCAAGGGCAGTGTTGTTTTGCCCTACCTTCTTCTTGGTAGCTGTGTACCCAAGAAGAGGTTGCTCTGTGGGATATCCACACCACCGTGGGGCTGCCTGGTTCCTTTGGGAGGTGAGAGTGGCATGGTCAGACTCATAGAATTCCAGAGCCTCTTTCAGTTCCCACGCAGTGTGGACTGTGAGTTGAGAGCAGGTGATTGATTGGTAGGTTGCCAAGGAGGAGGCTATGTTTAAGATGGAAAGGTGGAACACTGCTCTATATCTAGTAGGAGCTGAGGGGAAACTGAATCAAGAAGATGCCTCACTGTAGCTAAAAAAACCTGCACATGAGTTCAGAAGCTACAAGCTTTGGCCCTGGGATCCAGCTAGACATCTAAGTAGCAAGACATCAGGGACTGGGCATGGGAGACCTATGAATGTCAGCAGAAGCCCACCGTGAAACCAGTCATGTTAGACAAAGGCTTAAGAGAGATTGGTTGTTTACTTAGCCATATCATATTCTGCTCATCGGAAGAACCTCAAACTCAAAAAAGGCCCCACCTTTTAGTTCATCCTGGAATGCCAACAAGATGGTGGCATTCCACGAGCTGTCTTTTGACTCTGAGAATTCAGAGTGAAAGTGTTAGTGGCTCAGTTTTGTCCGACTCTTCGTGAACCCATGGACTGTAGCCCACCAGGTTCCTCCATCCATGGGGATTCTCCAGGCAAGAATACTGGAGTGGGTTGCCAGTCCCTTCTACAGGGGATCTTCCTGACCCAGGGATTGAACCTGGGTCTCCTGAATTGCAGGCGGATGGATTCTTTACCGTCTGAGCCACCTGGGAAATTTTAAGCCATATATTAAATATGGTGGAGGAAAAAGATAAGAGCCTGGGCTCTTAATGACTTCATGGAACTGCCATATCTATCCTGGAGCGTCCTCTTCTGCACTTGCTTTAATCAAAGAATAAAATTCCCAGATTTATATCACTAGAGTCAATTCTCTATCACTAGCAGCCAGCAGAACTCAATTCCTAGCTGAAACAATTAGCATGTTTTTTCCTCTTTGAATTTCTTCTGCTAAGAATTTATAATTTCCCCCAAGACATACATTGTGTACACAGGGCAAAGGTTATTTTTTTCAGAGATGCAAAAGAACACATTAGGAATTTTCAAAATGTTACCTGAGTGATTGTGCAGGACTGAAAGCCAAAGTTATTTGTCTTTGTTTTTTAAAACCTATGCCTAAAGGGCATAGAGATCAGGTGTATATGTATACATAGATATATGCTTCTGTTTTCTTGGCTGAATAGAACAGGAAAAAAAAAAAACAGCTAGGGAAGATTATGGCAATATGATGAGTGTGGAGATAGAATTGCAGCATATATGTATGTGCTCAGCGGTGTCTGAGTCTTTGCGACCCCACCGACTGTAGCCCATCAGGCTCCTCTCTACATGGGATTCCTCAGGCAAGAATACTGCAGTGGGTTGCCATTTCCATCTCCAGGGAATGTTCCCACTCCAGGGATTGAACTCGCGTCTCCTGCTTGGCAAGAGGATTCTTTACTACTTGAGTCACCTGGGAAGCCCAGAGATAGAATTACTGCATGTAATTTATGAAAAATGCTCAGATAGTAGCACTATGGTCAAGGAAAAAAGAAAGGCACTCCATGAGTCTGAAACATGACCATTTTAGATCATAGATAATAATGTGGGGACGAATGGGTTGCCTAGTCCCAGCACATTAACTGTCTGTGTAGGCAGACTATATATATGTCTGCCCTCTGAGTGCTGGAGGCGAGGACCCTGGGCAAGACCTTCTCCTTGTGAAGCTCCAGGAGGCACCCTTCACATAGGAGGGGAGGGAGCTTTCTGAAACTCCACTGAAAATTTCTATATCTGAAACACAAACCTAAAGCTCAATTGCTCCTTTAGCAGAATATCTGTAAATTTCTCTGTCCTCACATATCTGTTCTGTATTATTTAAAAATTTTTACTAGCCACATTATCTGTATTTTTTTTACAATAGTAATTCTATAATTGAACAAGCATTATCTTTAAAATGAAAATGTTCCCGAGGGCAGGTAATATGGTTATGTTCTTAGGGAACATGAATTTTGTTTGAAGAAAATAGAAAGGAGATAGCAGTATGGGAATCATGTTGATGTTGGAAAGATAATTCTGGAAAGTAAGACCTGGCAAGGAAGGGCCAGGTCACGTGGGAAACATTCAAGTCCTGATTAGCAGAGGTATTTGGGGAAACTTCTGAAAACTTTGCATTTATGGAGAGGTCTGCTTCCTTGTTTTTCACCTTGGATCTTACCTGCAGTAAGTATACATCCCAGGCTACATGCAACAGTCCCAGCTTATATCAGCTGTCCTGGGACAATTCTTTTACTTTCAAAATTGTCCCAGAGTTTCATAATTGTCCTAAATCTTAGGATCTAGTCAGGACTTAGAAAACTTGCTTTCTGGTAATTGAATAGTAGGATAAAATAGTAGGATTAAAAAATCTAAAATGTACATACTTGCAATTAGTAGATGAATAAGTCCTGGAGATCTAATGCACCGCATGGTGATTATAGCCAACAACACTGAAGTGTAAATTTCAAAATGCCTAGGAGGATAGATCTTAATTGTTCTCACCATGAAAAGGAAATGATGATTATGTAATGTGAGAGATGTGTTAGCTAATGCTATGGTGGTAATCATGTTATAATATACAAATGCATCAAATTCATACACTGTACATCTCAAATGTATAATGTTACACATCAGTTATATCTCAGTTAAAAAAAAGAACTGGAGAATTAGAAAAAAATAGTCCCAGAATGCATGATAAATTTTATGGAAAATCTCTTCCTGATTTTCATAGATTTAGAATGAGTCTGTGACTTCTTTTCTTAAGAGGGATACCTGTCTCACTTCTCTGTCTTGGTGTCTTTTAGGTTAGGGCAAGATCTTGTCTTGGGATAGGGTCCTTCTAGCTATGCTGTCTCAATGTACAAGAGTTTGAGTAAATTCTGGGAGACAGTCGAGGACAGAGGAGCTTAGTGCACTGCAGTCCATGGATTCACAAAGAGTCGGATACAACTTAAAGACTGAACAACAGCGATGTATAGCATAGTTAAGAGCCTCCAAAATGAAAAGAATATAACTAAAGAGGGCCTCTCTGCCTTTTACCTGCCCCAGTGAGATAGATCAGGGGTGAAGTGGTACTTGAGATGTTTTTAAGAGCCCAAGGATAGTGATATCCATCTATGTATAGTGATGGTATGAACAATCACACCTACCTTACATGTATGCGTGTTGGAGGACATAGAGTCAAGGCAAAATATCTTAGATTGAATTTCCTCCAAACAGACCCAAGTGGAAGTAGTTTATTTGGAAAGTAATGTCAAGAAGGACTTTCCTGATAGTTCAATTGGTAAAGAACCTGCCTGCAATGCCAGAGACCCCGGTTCAATTCCTGGGTGAGAAGATCCCCTGGAAAAGGGATAGGCTACCCATTCCAGTATTCTTGGGCTTCCCTGGTGGCTCAGCTGGTAAAGAATCTGCCTGCAATGCAGAACTGGATTTGATCCCTGGGTTGGGAAGATCCCCTGGAGAAGGGAAAGGCTACCCAATCCCGTATTATGGCCTGAAGAATTCCATGGACTATACAGTCCATGGGGTCACAAAGAGTTGGACATGACTGAGCGACTTTCACTTTCACTTTCAACCTCAAGAAACCAATAGGGAAGTGGAAACTGGTGAGTTAGGATAAGAAAGGAAGCCAATGATAACAGTCTGTTATTGAGTGGGCTACCTCTTTGAGTATAGTGGCTCAGTCTAGCTAGGGATCTCTGGTAGGTTGTGTGTCATTTCAAATAAGTTGTGGAAGAACTAGGGTATTTATCTACTAACTCCTGATGGTCATTTGAAATAGACTGCTACCAGGAAGCATAAACAGCCAAGAAATTCTGACCTATCAGCAAATGGGCAGAAACGTCTTCCATGGTCTGAAATCTTCAAGCAAAGGGTCTCAGGTCCTTGAAGATGGAAGCCAGTGTTCTGTACAAATGTAATTCCCAAAGAGATATAGATACGACATTGATGGTGTCTGGGACATAGGCACAGGGAAATCAACTGCATGTGAAATATGATTTCAGGAAGGTCAGAAAGATCAGTCAACACTCTATGACAGCCCCTGTGAAAACTGTTTATCTTTCACTAATGTTGAAAACAATACTTGATTCTAATCTCTTAGTTGCAAGTTTAGTGGTAAATAGGCTTCCTGGTGGCCCAGATGGTAAAGAATCTGCCTGCAATGCAATAAATCTGGGTTAGATTCCTGGGTCAGGAAGATCCCTTGGTTAAGGGAATGGCAACCCACTCCAGTATTCTTGCCTGGAGAATTTCATGGACAGAGGAGCCTGGTGAGCTACAGTCCATGGGATTGATAAATGTATTAATTCAATACAATTGAAAATTTCAGGTCTTTGGCATCTGACATGACTGGATCCTGTGTTTCTGATTATGCCATCATGATTCTTTCTCTCTTTTTTGTACTTTTTATGTTTTGGCTTCTTACTTAGGTAGGTTATCAGCTATTGGTGCAAAATTGACTACCAATTAGATTCAAACAGTTTAGTAAGCTCAGAATAAATAAAGCACTTGTTTTGACAAAAATTCTAGAATAAGTCTAAGGAAGTTCTCACTGTATTAAATCATGTCACTTGTAAATCCCTCAGCCAGTTATTGCTGTCAGAGAAATAAAATTTGATGATTGGCTGGATTGAGTTCATATGCTCCTCCCTTGGACTATGGGAACTGGGAAAACCTTGCCTGAATCACATAGCCTGAGGTATGTGCAGAGAAATTCCTCAGAAGAAAATCAGGTTGTTGTTGTTAGAAGAAGGGAGATAGTATAACAGACATTAATCAAATATACACACCCCACAGAAATATAGTCACATATATTGCCATTTTACCCATTAAGTTTGATCTCTGGCAAACATATTTTTTTTCTATTAAAAAATATTTAATAATTTAATTTCTTTCAACCCAGATGATAACTTTCTGGCTTTGCAATAGCTGTTTGTGTGATACTGAGCAATTTGCTAACAGAGTGTTAAAACGGGAGATTTTCTTTCTTGGCAGTTTTAGCTGAGATCTCAAAATTGAAAGCGCCAGGTACCAAGGACCCCTATGTTCTAATGGCAGGTTCTAGGCCATCCGAATAGGATTTACAAGTAAAGGGTTCCCAGATTTTTTCCTTGATCTTTAGCCTAGCAAAACCATGTAAGCCCTATGAGAGTTCATCGAGGAGAATTTCTTAAAAGACACTGGGATCCTGGGTTTCTCCTCTTTCTTAAGGGGGGGAGCAAGTGGTATTTTCCACATAAATACGGTGAAGCGGGCACCTAGGGAATCATCACAGAGCCTAGCACCTGCTCCTGAGGTTGGGTTTCCTGACTTATGCCTGGAAAGGTAGCTGAGCCTAGGGCTGCCTCAGATGACAGAGTGAGGACACAGACTTAAGAGGGAAAGAAAAGCCCCTGGTGCTTCCCTCAGTGGGGTATAGTAGTGAGGCATGTAGATTCTGAAGATGTTTCTGCTTTAGTTCAAATCTCACTTCTACCACTTACTAACTGAGATTCAAGGGTGTGTAACTAATCTTTTCTGTGGTTCTGTGGAAATAATTCAAAGAAGTGTTGTGAGGATAAAATAAATTGAAGTTTATTAAGGGCTTGGAATGGGATTATTATTTCTTTCCCACATATTTCCAAGGATCCACAGAGAAAATTGGGTTTGAGTTATCTGAAGAGGGAGCAGGAATAAGAAAGTCATCCGAGGGGCAAGTGACAGAGCAAGGAGAGTCTCTTTGGGATATGTGGAAGCAGGGACTGAGAAAGGTGTCATACATAGTCAACTAGAGGAGACTTCATGCCATGTGGAGTCTGTGCTGGGATCCCTGATAATGGAAGATATCTTTGAAGAACACTCAAAGACACCCTAAAAATACACTTTTAAAGATCTGCCCATGTGCATGAACAGCTACGTGAGAATTTCATGATATCACTTCCCCTTCTTTTTTTTATTTCCCTATCCGTGACCCCTTCTCCAGATAAGAGGAGCAGCTTTGTGATGGGAGAGGAATGCAAAAGCCAGGAAGAATAATCAAATAGACCTGAGAAAAGCTGATCCCTTCCCAAAACTTTAGCTATGAATTAGACAAAACAGTGAAGCTTCAGGATTGATATGAATAACATTATGCCTCCCATCCCCACTGTGGCTGCAAATTTACCTGTTGAAGCTGTAATCACCAAAGTGACCATGTGGCTTATTGGAGGATAGGACTTTTAGGAGGTAAATCAGGTTAAATGCGGTTATAAGTTCAGTTCAGTTCAGTCGCTCAGTAGTGTCCAACTCTTTGCGACCCCATGAATCACAGTATTCCAGGCCTCCCTGTCCATCACCAACTCCCTAAAGCCACCCAAACCCATGTCCATCGAGTCAATGATGTCATCCAACCATCTCATCCTCTGTCATCCCCTTCCCCTCTGGCCCTCAATCTTTCCCAGCATCAGGGTCTTTTCCAATGAGTCAGCTCTTCCCATCAGGTGGCCAAAGTATTGGAGTTTCAGCTTCAACATCAGTCCTTCCAATGAACACCCAGGACTGATCTCCTTTAGGATGGACTGATTTGATCTCCTTGCAGTCCAAGGGTCACTCAAGAGTCTTCTCCACCACCACAGTTCAAAAGCATCAATTCTTCAGCGCTCAGCTTTCTTTACCGTCCAACTCTCACATCCATACATGACCACTGGAAAAACCATAGCCTTGACTAGACGGACCTGTGTTGGCAAAGTAATGTCTCTGCTTTTTAATATGCTATCTAGGTTGGTCATAACTTTCCTTCCAAGGAGTAAGCGTCTTTTAATTTCATGACTGCAGTCACCATCTGCAGTGATTTTGGAGCCCAGAAAAACAAAGTCAGCCTCTGTTTCCACTGTTTCCCCATCTATCTGCCATGAAGTGATGGGACCAGATGCCATGATCTTAGTTTTCTGAATGTTGAGCTTTAAGCTAACTTTTTCACTCTCCACTTTCACTTTCATCAAGAGGCTCTTTATTTCTTCTTCACTTTCTGCCATAAGGGTGGTGTCATCTGCATATCAGAGGTTATTGATATTTCTCCCAGCAATCTTGATTCCAGCTTGTGCTTCATCCAGTTCAGCGTTTCTCATGATGTACTCTGCATAGAAGTTAAATAAGCAGGGTGACAATATACTCCTTTTCCTATTTGGAACCAGTCTGTTGTTCCATGTCCAGTTCTAACTGTTGCTTCCTGACCAGATTGATTATATTCTTTACAGCCAAAATGGAGAAGCTCTATACAGTCAGCAGAAACAAGACCAGGAGCTGACTGTGGCTCAGATCATGAATTCTTTATTGCCAAATTCAGACTGAAATTGAAGAAAGTGGAGAAAACCACTAGACCATTTAGATATGACCTAAATCAAATCCCTTATGACTATACAGTAAAAGTGAGAAACAGATTTAAAGGACTAGATCTGATAGACAGAATATCTGATGAACTATGGATGGAGGTTCGTGACATTGTACAGGAGACAGGAATCAAGACCATCCCCAAGAAAAAGAAATGCAAAAAAGCAAAATGGCTGTCTGGGGAGGCCTTACAAATAGCTGTGAAAAGAAAGGAAGTGAAAAGAAAAGGAGAAAAGGAAAGATATACCCATTTGAATGCAGAGTTCCAAAGAAGAGCAAGGAGAGATAAGAAAGCCTTCCTCAGCGATCAATGCAAAGAAATAGAGCAAAACAATAGAATGGGAAAGACTAGAGACCTTTTCAAGAAAATTATGGATACCAAGGGAACATTTCATGCAAAGATGGACTCGATAAAGGACAGAAATGGTAGGGACCTAACAGAAGAGGAAGATATTAAGACGAGGTGTCAAGAATACACAGACGAATTGTGCAAAAAAGTTCTTCACGACCCAGACAGTCATGATGGTGTGATCACTCACACTCGCCTAGAGCCAGACATCCTGGCATGTGAAGTCAAGTGGGCCTTAGGAAGCATCACTACGAACAAAGCTAGTGGAGGTGATGGAGTTCCAGTTGAGCTATTTCAAATCCTAAAATATGACGCTGTGAAAGTGCTGCACGCAATATGTCAGCAAATATGGAAAACTCAGCAGTGGCCACAGGACTGGAAAAGGTCAGTTTTCATTCCAATCCCAAAGAAAGGCAATGCTGAAGAATGCTCAAACTACCACACAATTGCACTCATCTCACACGTTAGTAAAGTAATGCTTAAAATTCTCCAAGCCAGGCTTCAGCAATATGTGAACCGTGAACTTCCAGATGTTCAAGCCGGTTTTAGAAAAGGCAGAGGAACCAGAGATCAAATTGCCAATATCTGCTGGATCATCGAAAAAGCAAGAGAGTCCCAGAAAAACATCTATTTCTGCTTTATTGACTATGCCAAAGCCTTTGACTGTGTGGATCACAATAAACTGTGGAACTGCGGTCATAAGGGGGGACTTAATTCAATAGGATTGGTGATCTTAGAAGAAGAAAGCAAAAGGTCTCTTTCTTTCTCTCTGCCTTGTGTAGACATATCATGAAGATGACAACCTGTAATCCAGGAAGAGAACCTACCTAGGAGCCAAGTTGCCCAGCACCCTGATTCTAGACTTTCCAGTCTCCAGAACTGTAAGAAACAAATTTCTATTGTTTCAGTCATGCAATCTATGGCATTTTATTGCCACAGCCCCAAATGACTAATCCTAATATTAAGCTTTTTATGGCTGAAAAATTAGACAATGCATGCAAGCTGAGTCTCTCCAGTCATGTACCACTCTGTGTGACCCCATGGACTGTAGCCCTCCAGGCTCTTCTGTCCCTGAAAAATTAGACAATGCATGCATGCTGAGTCTCTCCAGTCATGTACCACTCTGTGTGACCCCATTGACTGTAGCCAGCCAGGCTCCTCTGTCCATGGGATTTCCCAGGCAAGAACACTGGAGTGGGTTGCCGTGCCTTCCTCCGGGGATCTTCCTGACCCAAGGATTGAACCTGCGTCTCCCATGTCTCCTGCATTGGCAGGCAAGTTCTTTACCACTAGCGCCACTTGGGAAGCATTCACACTATTCATTAATATCTAACAGTAGCTGGAAAAGCAATACTTCAGCCTAAGATTTCATCCCAGAACAGGAAAGAAGTATTAGATGTAACAGACTGAAAAGGGCAGTGGTGAGAAGGCATGGACATATTTTTCATGAGCCTAGCTTTTCAATAATTTGGTTGCACTCAACTTCTTTGGACTATGTCTCATTTCTCTAGAATTATAAAGGAGTTGGATTTGATGGGACTCAAGTCCCCATGGCAGCTCAGATATTTTATTCAATAGTTCCTTTCCATTTATGTGAAAGAACTTCAGATATTTTCATGAAAATACAAATATTTTCAAGAAAAGTAAATACAATATGTCAGAACACTTCAAAAACAAGATAGAGAGAAAAAGAAAGACCTTTTAGAAAACTAGAAGTCTTAGGGTTTTTAACCACAAAACACACTTTTCTTAGGCCCCAAGCTCCAAGTCACCAGTATTAGCCATTTCATTTAAGAAAGCACATTAGACTACAAATCATTTAGTGAAATTTCAGTGGTTCCTGACTAATAAGGGTCCACCAGTGTTCTCAAAAATTTTTCTTAATAGCCTAAAACTAATTTTAGTAAATATAAATTAAATTATGAAGACCACACACACAGACAAACACACATTCTCAATGTCTCGACCATAATGAGTTAGGACTCTAGAATTTCTGGCTAATAACACCCCTGATTTCAAGTAGAATATAGCTAACCTTAAAAAGTTGCTGTGACTTTCTGAAAGATGTGCAGAGCACTTCACATTCACTCTAAGGCAACTCATCCTAGTAGTTTTTCTTTAAAGAAAATTATTTCTTTCCTACACCACACATGTCCCTATGCTTGCAGAAACCGTAATTCTTGTTTTAAAATTCTTCCATGCATTGATCTGAGCTTTAAAGACATTCTTTTCCAACACGTCAAAATCATAGGTTTCTGAGGAGGAGAAACCAATGAAAATGTACACTATAAATTCTCAGTTAAAAAGCACCTGCCTGCACAAAAGTGTTTTCACATTTAAATGTTGCCAGTCATGTATAATTTGCAAGCTGCGTGTATAGAAATGCTCCATTGAAGACCTGCCCAAACCAAGAGCCAGGGTTATTAAAAGTCTTTGTACCTTTTTCACATAAATCTAGTACTTCTTATACAAACATTTTTCTCATGTCAGAGTGATTCATAAAGCCTATAATCCCATGAGTGTAATAGGACACCTCTCAATTATGCATCCCAGGGATGAGTAATTTCACAAGCTGAGGGAAAAAGATAAATGCATTAAAATGTTCCCATGAAACAAATTTCAGAGAGAGAAAGGGATGAAAAAAGAAGTGAATGTAGAAACTGAAGATTTAGTTCATTGTGCAGAAAAGAATATTAGATCTGCCTTGGCAGACTGCTTAATTCATAATTCTGCACAAACAACCCTAGTAATAGACCTGCCAAAAGCTTTCCTAATATGCATATACCTACAAATGCTCAGTTTTGTCTCTGGTAACTGCAAAGTATGAGAACTGTATCATAATCACATCTCATAGTGAGTCATGGGTCAGAGAATCTGTGAAGAATTATCTCATTATGTTGTTTCATTCAGAAGCAGTTCGATACAGAAGCATTGTGGTTGGGACTTTCTGGGGTTTTAGCAGCAGCTACATGTTGAGCTTATAATGTGTAGGAAAGTACACAGTAGCTAGGAGTAAGCTGGGTATGACATTTATAGGAACATGGGCTTATATATGAGAAGGCAAATAGCCATATAAAACAGTATCATTTGTCTTGGGTGAAAAAACCCTACAGATGTGAAGAGTTAGGTAAAATCAGATTGTTGGAATCACTAAAGGTTTCATGGGTGAATGGACAAATGGAACTTTAAAAGAAAGTTAGTCTTTAGATAAGCAGAAGTGGAGAGAGGATGTCTTACAAAACTATCTCGTGTTGAAGAAATGGAACCATATAGGCCTAGATGCTGAAATATTTAAAGCATGCTTGAAGAAAATTTATATTACTAGATTTAACAATATAAAATTGCTGGTTTTGTAGCTAAGAAATGATCAAGTATCCTCAGTTTTGTAAGATGCAGGTCTGGCACGCAAGTGTGCTCAGTCCCTTCAGTTGTTTCTGACTCTTTGCGACTCTTTGCGACTCTGTGGACTGTAGCCTGCCAGAGTCCTCTGTCCATGGGATTTTCCAGGCAAGAATACTGGAGTGGATCCTCCATGGATCTTCCAGACCCAGGGATCAAATCCACGTCTTCTGCATTGCAGGCACCACTGAGCCACCGAGAAAGCCCGTGGGTCTGGCATACTGGAAGACAAGGGTGGATATGTGGGTGGGAGCCAGTTTATGAAGGAGTTGGAAATGTCATGGCAAGGTGCTTATAGTGAGGCAGTTCCTTTAAACCTCATCAACAGCACAGCATCTGAAATCTAAAAAAATATGAATCTTAGAATTTTCTAGGGAAGGGATCTTAGGCAAAACTTAGTTTAACTTCCAACCCCTGAACGAACGACTGTTCACTGACTTACTTTTATCATCCTGATGATAACGAAGGTACACCTAATTCAGCTAATTGTCTTTTGAGTCCACTGTAATGGTTTGTTTCTTTATTCCTTTGTTTGTGTGTTTATTTAATATTGAGCCAAAGATCAGTGCTACAGGCAAGGTTAAACTTTGAGTCATCCCTCAAACATCTGAAGACACCTGATTAAATAGTCTCTTTCTTAATTTTGTGAGTTTCAGGCTTCTCACCATTCTAGCTGGTTTCCTTTAGACATATTCCAATTTTTGAGTTTCTCTGAAAGTTTAGTGTTCAACACAGCATAACACAACACACTATATGGATGTTGTACACAGATACCCACCCTACTTCTAGACATGTTTTCTGATTAATGTATAATAATATAATTGAATCTCCTCAGCAATCGCTATACAAAGCAAAATCATATCGAGTTTACTGTCAGCTAAAACCTAATACATTTCCTACCCAGACAACTAAGCCATATTGTATAGCTGTGCAAATGGTTTTGTATATCACAGTTAGGACTTTTCAATAAATTCTTATTTGATGACATCTGGATACAGTTAACCCCTTGTTAAAATCACTCTTTTTTCAGTCAGTATATTACCTGTTGCTATCAAAATTTTCACCTGCAGGTTTAATCAGCAGGCATCAAAGCCTTACAGTAGTCTTTAATAAAACTAATAAGGTGGAATTCTAAAGTATATCATCGTATACTTTATCATATCACATACAAAAGTAAACTTAAGATGGATTAAAATCTGATCTAAAATCATAAAACTCATAGAAGAAAACAGGCCGTAGGTTCTTTGACATTGGCCTTAGCAATATTTTTAAAGATGTGTCTCACTAGGCAAGGGAAACAAAATAAAAAAATAAACAAACAGGACCATATCAAACTAAAAAGCTTTTGCACAGTGAAGAAAATTATCAACAAGATGAAACAGCAGCCTATTGAATGGAATAAAATACTTGCAAATGGTATATCTGATAGAGGTCAATAATCAAAATATACAAAGGAGTCATACAACTCAACAACAATAAAAAATGAGCAACGGAATCAGAAAATGGGCAAAGGACCACCCATTTTGTCTTCTTTTGAGTAGAAAATTTCCCAAAGAAGTCATACAGACGGCCAACAGACACATGAAAAGATGCTCAACATAACTATTAGGGAAATGTAAATAAAAACCACAGTGAGACAACTCATCACATGTGTCAGAATGACTAGTATCAAAATGACAAAGAATAGCAAATGCTGGTGAGGATGTGGAGAAAAGGGAATACTTGTGTACTGTTGGTGTGAATGTAAATTAGTGAAGTCAATATGGAAATCAGTATGGAGGTTCCCCAAAAAATTAGAAATATAATTACCATATGATTCAGCAGTTCCATTTCTGGATAAGTATTTGAAGAAAACAAAAACAGTAATTCAAAAAGAGAGATGAACCTTTATGTTCGTTGCAGTATTATTCACAATAGCCAAGATATGGAAACAACCCAAATGCCCATCAGTAGATGGATGAATAAAGAAGATGTGGTGTGCATAGAATGTACTGCCATAAAAAAGAATGAAATCTTGCCATTTTTGACAACATGGATGGACTTAGAGGGTATTATGCTAAGTGAAATAAGTCAAATAGAGAAAAACAAACACCATATGATTTCACTTATATGTTGAATCTGAGAAACAAAACAAATTAATGAACAGAACAGAACAGAACAGACTCATCAGTATCAGTATCAGTTCAGTCACTCAGTCGTGTCCAACTCTTTGCGACCCCATGAATCTCAGAATGCCAGGCCTCCCTATCCGTCACCAACTCCCAGAGTTTACCCAAACCCATGTTCATCGAGTCGGTGATGCCATCTAACCATCTCATCCTCTGTCATCCCCTTCTCCTTCTGCCCCCAATCCTTCCCAGCATTAGGGTCTTTTCCAATGAGTCAACTCTTCCCATGAGGTGGCCAAAGTATTGGAGTTTCAGCTTCAACATCAGTCCTTCCAATGAACACCCAGGACTGATCTCCTTTAGGATGGACTGGTTGGATCTCCTTGCAGTCCAAGGGACTCTCAAGAGTCTTCTCCAACACCACAGTTCAAAAGCATCAATTCTTTGATGCTCAACTTTCTTTATAGTTCAACTCTCACATGCATATATGACCACTGGAAGAACCATAGCCTTGACTAGACGGACTTTTGTTGACAAAGTAATGTCTCAGCTTTTTAATATGCTGTCTAGGTTGATCATAACTTTCCTTCCAAGGAGTAAATGTCTTTTAATTTCATGGCTGCAATCACCATCTGCAGTGATTTTGGAGTCCAAAAAAATAAAGTCTGACACAGTTTTCACTGTTTCCCCATCTATTTCCCATGAAGTGATGGGACCAGAAGCCATGATCTTAGTTTTCGAATGTTGAGCTTTAAGCCAACTTTTTCACTCTCCTCTTTCACTTTCATCAAGAGACTCTCTAGTTCCTCTTCACCTTCTGCCATAAGGGTGGTGTCATCTGCATATCTGAGGTTATTGATATTTCTCCCGGCAATCTTGATTCCAGCTTGTGCTTCATCCAGTCCAGTGTTTCTCATGATGTACTCTGCATAGAAGTTAAATAAGCAGGGTGACAATATACAGCCTTGATGTACTCCTTTTCCTTTTTGAAACCAGTCTGTTGTTCCATGTCCAGTTCTCACTGTTGCTTCCTGACCTGCATACAAGTTTCTCAAGAGGCAGGACAGGTGGTCTGGTATTCCCATCTGTTTCAGAATTTTCCACAGTGTATTGTGATCCACAGAGTCAAAGGCTTTGACATCGTCAAAAAAGCAGAAATAGATGTTTTTCTGGAACTCTCTGGTTTTTTTGATGATCCAGTGGATGTTGGCAATTTGATCTCTGGTTCCTCTGCCTTTTCTAAAGCCAGCTTGAACACCTGGAAATTCATGGTTCACGTATTGCTGAAGCCTGGCTTGGAGAATTTTGAGCATTACTTTATTAGCATGTGAGATGAGTGCAATTGTGTGGTACTCTGAGCATTCTTCGGCATTGCCTTTCTTTGGGATTGGCATGAAAACTGACCTTTTCCAGTCCTGTGGCCACTGCTGAGTTTTCCAAATTTGCTGGCATATCGAGTGCAGCACTTTCACAGCATCATCTTCCAGGATTTGAAAAAGCTCAACTGGAATTCCATCACCTCCACTAGCTTTGTTCGTAGTGATGCTTTCTAAGGCCCACTTGACTTCACATTGCAGGATGTCTGGCTCTAGGTGAGTGATAACATCATCGTGATTATCTGGATCATGAAGGTCTTTTTTTGTACAGTTCTTCTGTGTATTCTTGGCACCTCTTCTTAAGTACTTGGATGCAATCTCAAAAACGACAGAATGATCTCTGTTCGTTTCCAAGGCAAACTATCCAATATCACAGTAATCCAAGTCTATGCCCTGACCAGTAACATTGAAGAAGCTGAAGTTGAACAGTTCTATGAAGACCTACAAGACCTTCTAGAACTATCACACAAAAAAGATGTCCTTTTCATTATAGGGGACTGGAATGCAAAAGTAGGAAGTTAAGAAACACCTGGAGTAACAGGTAAATTTGGCCTTGGAGTACAGAATGAAGCACGGCAAAGGCTAGTAGAGTTCTGCCAAGAGAACGCACTGGTCATAGCAAACACCCTCTTCCAACAATACAAGAGAAGACTCTACACATGGACATCACCAGATGGTCAACACCGAAATCAGATTGATTATATTCTTTGCAGCCAAAGATGGAGAAGCTCTATACAGTCAGCAAAAACAAGACTGGGAACGGACTGTGGCTCAGATCATGAACTCCTTATTGCTAAATTCAGACTGAAATTTAACAAAGTGGAGAAAACCACTAGACCCTTCAGGTATGACCTAAATCAAATCCCTTATGACTATACAGTGGAGTGACAAATAGATTCAAGGGGTTAGATCTGATAGACAGGTTGCCTGATGAACTATGCACGGAGGTTCGTGACATTGTATAAGAGAGAGAAAGCAAGACCATCCCCAAGAAAAGAAATACAAAAAAGCAAAATGGCTGTCTAGGAGGCCTTACAAATAGCTGTGAAAAGAAAGGAAGTGAAAAGCGAAGGAGAAAAGGAAAGATATACCCATTTGAATGCAGAGTTCCAAAGAATAGCAAGGAGAGATAAAAAAGCCTTCCTCAGCGATCAATGCAAAGAAATAGAGGAAAACAATAGAATGGGAAAGACTAGAGATTTCTTCAAGAAAGTTAGAGATACCAAGGGAACATTTCATACAAAGATGGGCTCAATAAAGGACAGAAATGGTAGGAAGAGACTCGTAGATGCAAAGAACAAACAGGTGGTTGCAGAGGAAAGAGAATTGGGGGGATGAGTGAATTAGGTGAGGGAGATTAACTGGTATAAACTTGCAGTTACAAAATAAAGGAGTCATGGGGATAAAATATACAGCATGGGGGATACAGTCTATTATATTGTAATATCTTTGTATAATGACATATGGTAACTAGATAAATCAATTCCACTTCAGTTAAAAAATATGTAAACATTGTGAGGAAATACATCAAAACACGAATGACAGTTATCTCTGGAGGGTGTGGATAAAGGATGATTGTTAATTTTTACTTCACAGGTTTATGTATTTCTAGTTGTCTGCAATGAACACGTATCTTTTGTAAAGTTAGAAAGAAAACAATAAATGTTATTGAAAATGACAAAAGTGAAAGAAAGAAAAAAGTACACCACTAGATGATCATTATCTGGATACGCATAAGCTATTTAGAAAGTAACATTTATGAAATTTACCTAATCTTGCTAAAATGTGACCAGTATTTCTCAATCTCAGTCCTAAGTATAGCATGATATGGATAAGGTGTCTTGGTGATATACTGGCTGCCTTTGTTTTCAGCATTTTCTATTTCATAAGCTCTATCTCAACATTATTATCACAATCTTTGCTTAATGGGTTGTTTCTACAAGGCCTTTGTAAACAAGAGAGGTAGAAGGAAATGGCAACCCACTCCAGTGTTCTTGCCTGGAGAATCCCAGGGACAGAGGAGCCTGGAAGGCTAACGTCTATGGGGTCGCACAGAGTCGGACACGACTGAAGCGACTTAGCAGTAGCAGTAGCAGCAGAATATAGAAGCCACCTTTGTTATGCAGTAGGACCCATTCATCAATTACCTCTTCAGTTTTTCCTATATCCCACCACAAATGATAATTAAAACACTAGTCAGGAAACCTTTATATAAAAGGCCAGATAGTTAATCTTTCAGACTCTTTGGCCTATGTGGTCTCTGTAGCAAATACTCAACTCTGCTTGCCACAGCAGACCCAAAGCAAACATGGATGATACTAAAACAAATGGGTGTGGGTGCATTCCAATAAAACTTTATTTAGAAAGACAAGCAGCAAGCTAGTTTGACCCATAGCAGTAGTTTGCTGACCCCTGTATTAATATATTAGTGTTAACACATTGTCAGCAGTCAACTTTGTAAGGTCTGAAAGTTTGGAAGAGTCTCTAAAGGAATAACTATAGGTGAGAGAACTCTGAGAGGAAATTTGAAGATTAAAATCTTTCCCTGAGGGGAGAAGATAACTACCCACTTCAAGGAGCTGCAGGGACAGCTAAGGGCTTTAAGGAGGAGAGAATGGATAGTTACCTTTATCTGTAAGAGTGTGTCTAGCAACTAATGCAAATTTCACCCATTTTGCACTTTTGCTGAGGTCTGGGACAGATTTCAGTACTGATATTATCCAAATATCACACTCAGTTCTCTAGGGGCTTGATGTGAAGCCAAAAAGTATACAGCACTCAGCTACCACCAGCTTGAAGTATTTCTTAACTTGGTTAGTGGCAAGCTGGTTAGAAAACCTTGGGCACATACACATAAAACAGTACTTGAAGCCAAAGTGGAAAACTGTGTTCAGCAAACCTTGACCTGGGCACTCACAAAGTACCATTAAGAGTATGAAAGTAGACAAATGAAACTTTCTCCTCCAGCAAAAGCTAGCCTATCAAATTAACTGAAATAGGAACCAAAAGAATCTTTCAGGAAGGACATTATTTTTTACTTTTGTATGGAGTTCATATACCATCTTCCTTCAATTATAAAATAGCATGGTTTATAAGATCCACAACTGATTTAACAGCCACTTTACAGAAAGGAAACCAAAGCAAACTAAACTCTATCATATTAAATCTTCACATCAATTGTAGAATACATTTTGGCTTTAGAAATTCAAAAAGTAAAAAACCCCAGAACATCAGCATAATAAAATAGAAAAAAATATTTTATATGATCTCCTCTACTGTTCTCTCTCCATCCCCAAACACACACACATCCCTTGGCTTTATGGAAAAATAAAACAAGCAGGAGTTAATCACTCATTCTTCAGGATTAAGGCAACAGAAATGAACTTTATTGCTTTGTCCCAATTTGTCTGTTCTAAGATGAAATGAAATGTTATACTTGGATTGTTTTTAAATGGATATGAAACTATTAAGATTTTTTAAAATTAATTAATTCATTTTAATTGGAGGCTAATTACAATATTGTAGTGGTTTTTGCTGTATATTGACATGAATCAGCCATGGGTGTACATGTGTCCCACCAGTTTTAGATTTATACATTTATTACAAATATAGTACAGAGAGTTTTAACAAACCCCTGCCAAGTTTTTAAGTTCAGTTCTTGCTTGTTGTTGTTGTTGAATTTTAAGAGTTATTTGTATAATTTTAGATAGAAGTTCTATACCAGAAATATTTTGCAGATATTTTCTCCCAATTCATGGTTTGTTTCTCTTTCTCTTGACAGTGTTCTAATTTCCTTCTTCTGTTTTAGGGTCTCATCAGTGACATCACATCAAATTTAATAGTCATATCTCCTTAGGCTTCCCTTAAGGAGAAGGCAATGGCACCCCACTCCAGTACTCTTGCCTGGAAAATCCCATGGATGGAGGAGCCTGGTAGGCTGCAGTCCATGGGGTCTCTAAGAGTCGGACATGACTGAGCGACTTCACTTTCACTTTTCACTTTCATGCATTGGAGAAGGAAATGGCAACCCACTCCAGTGTTCTTGCCTGGAGAATCCCAGGGACGGGGGAGCCTGGTGGGCTGCCGTCTATGGGGTCGCACAGAGTCGGACACGACTGAGGTGACTTAGCAGCTTAGCAGCAGTTTTAACACTGTCTCAGACTTCTCTTGTTTTCAATGACCTTGATAGTTTCGCATATTGTTGGTCAGGCATTTTGCAGAATGTCCCACAGTTGAGATTTGTAGTACATTTAAATTCTTTTGTCAGTTTCTGCATTCCATGGGGGATTCCCCTAAACTCCTAAATGATTTTTAAAATTTGTATACATTAAGATATATTCTTCGTGCTATATAACTCTGTGGATTTGGACAGATGCTAAACATCTTGTGTTCTCCACTGCTGTATCATATAAAACAGCTTTACTGCCCTGAAAATTCCTTTGTTTGGCCTATTCAACCAGCTTTCCTCTGCCATCCCCAGAACTCCTGGCAACATACTGATCTGCTTACAGTCATGATAGTTTTGCATTTTCCAAATGTCATATTCTTACGGAAGCATACAGTATGAAGCTTTTTCAAATTGGTTTCTTTCATTTAAGGTTCCTCCATGTCTTTCAGGGCTTATTAGACCATTTATTTTCATAGGTAGATAATATCCTATTTAATGATATGCCAAGTTTGTTTATTCTGTCACCAATTGAGGAAAATCTTGGTTGTGCTCAGTTTTCGATGATCATAAATTCCTTCTAAATGTTTGTGTGTTTGTTTTTATATGAATATAAGTTTTCAACTTATTTAAGGAAATACCTAGGATCGTAATGCTGGATCTTATGGTAAGCCTATGTTTAGCTTTGCAAGAAACTGTCAAAGTATCTTTTGAACTGGCTGTACCATTCTAGCAATGAATAAGAGTTTCTGTTGCTCCACATCGTGACAAACATTCCATGTTGTTGGTGCTTCGGAGTTTCTCCATTTTAATAAGTGTGTGTGTGCGTGCGTGCTAAGTTGTTTCAGTCATCTCTGACTCTTTGCGACCCTAAGGACTGTAGTCCACCAAGCTCTTCTGTCCATGGGATGCCCCCTGCAAAAATCCTAGAGTGGGTTATGATGCCCTCCTCCAGGGGATCTTCCCAACCCAGGGATCGAATCTGCATCTTTTATGTCTCTTGCATTGGCAGGTGGGTTCTTTACCACTAGAACCACCTGGGAAGCCCAATAAGTGTGTAATGATATTTAATTATTGTTTTAATTTGTAACTCTTTAGTGATAAGTGCTGAGCATCTTTTTACATACTTATTTTCCATTTGCATATTTTCTTTGTTGAAGAATCTGTTCAGATCTTTTGTCTATTTTTAAATTGGGCTATTTACTTTCATTTGGTTGAGTTTTAAGTGTTACTTTGCATTTTGGATATATATCCATTATCAGATATATGTTTTGCAAATAATTTTTCCCAGCCTGTGGGTTATCTTTCCATTCTTTAAATAGTGTTTTCTATAATATAGCTTTTGATTTTTTAAACTATTTTTATTATGCTAAAATATCTATAACAAACTTGTCCATTTTAGTCACTTTTGAGGTGCAAGTCAGTGGCATGAATTACATCCTAAATATAATGTAATCATCTCCACTTAATTTCCAAAATTTTTCATCACTCCAAACAGTAATATTGTACACATTAAGTAATACCTCCCGACTGGCCTAACCCCAACCCCTAATACCTTTTCTGTCTCTCTAAATTTGTCTATTTGAGATATTTCTTATAAGTGGGATAATACAAATGAAATACTTGTCCTTTTGTGTCTATGTTATTTAATTTAGCGTGTTTCCAAGGGTCATCCGTGTTACTGCATGTATCAGAACATAATTCCTTTTAATGGGTGAGTAATATTCTACTGATGTTGAAGCTGAGACTCCAATACTTTGGCCAGCTGATGCTAAGAGCTGACTCATTTGAAAAGACCCTGATGCTGGGAAAGATTGAGGGCAGGAGGAGAAGGGGATGACAGAGGATGAGATGGTTGGATGGCATCTCTAACTCAATGGACAGAGTTTGAGTAAACTCCGGGAGCTGGTGATGGACAGGGAGGCCTGGTGTGCTGTGGTTCATGGGGTCATAAAGAGTCGGACACGACTCAGTGACTGAACTGAACTAAACTGAATATTCTGTTATACCTACATATTATATTTTGTTTATCCATTCATCGATTGATGGGCACTGTATAGTTTTCATCTTTTGGCTTTTGTGAATAATATTGCTATGACTACTGGCATAAAAGTTTTTTGAGTACCAATTTTCAATTCTTTTGGATATATACCTGGAGGTGCAATTACTAGGTCATATAGTAATCCTGGGGAATTTCCTGGGGCTCAGACAGTGATGAATCTGCCTGAAATTCAGGACACCCAGGTTCAATCCCTGGGTCAGGAAGATCCCCTGGAGAAGGGAATGGCAACCCACTCCAGTGTTCCTGCTTGGAGAATTCCATGAACAAAGGAGCCTGGCAGGCTACAGTCCAAGGGATTGCAAAGAGTCAGACACCACTGAGCGACTAACACTTTCACTTTTATGATAATTCTGAGTTTGTGGAGTCACAGAAAGTCCAAAACAACTTAGCGACTGAACAACAATGGCAATTCTATGTTTAGCTTTTTGAGAAGAAACCAAACTGTATTCCACAATGACTTACCATTCATTATATATTCCTACCAGCAGTGCATGATGGTTCCAATTTCCCCACATTCTCACAACACTTGTTATTTTCTGTTAGTCTTTTTAAGAACAGTAGCCATTTTAATGGGTATGATATACATCTCATTGTAGTTTTGACTTGTGCTTTTCTTAAGACTAATTATGTTGAACATCTTTTCACGTGGTTATCGGTCGTTAATGAGTTGGTATATCTCTTTGGAAGCTATCTTATTCAAACCCTCCAACTATTTTTACTTTTTTGGATCTTTCTGTTGTTGAGTTGTCACAGCTGTCACATATTTTGGATATTAATCCTATATTACTTATTTATTTATTTATGGCTATGTTGGGTCTTTGCTGCTGCTCAGACTTTTCTCTAGTTGCAGTTAGAGGGAGGCTATTCTCTAGTTGCAGTGTGTGGGCTTCTCACTGTGGTGGTTTCTCTTATTGCAAAGCACAAGGTCTAGGGTACATGGGCTCAGTAGTTGTGGCTCCAGGGTTCTAGAGCCCATGCTCAGCAGTTGTGGTGCGCAGGCTTATTGCTCTGAGGCATGTGGGATTTTCCCGGATCAGGAATCGAACCCGTGTCTTCTGCATTGGCAAGCGGATTCTGTACCACGGATTCTGTACCACTGGTTCTGAACCCTCAATCGTGTATTAGATGTATGACTAACAAATATTTTCTCCCATTCTGTGGGTTGTCTTTTTTTTTTTTTAATTTAGACTTTATTTTTTTAGAGCAGTTTTAGGTTGACAATAAAACTGACGGGAAGGTACAGAGATTGTCCATATATTTCCTGCCCCCACATAGCACAGTCTCCCTCATCATCAGTATCCCCCATGAGAGTGGTACATTAGTGACAATGGATAAATCTACATTAATATTACATCAGCATCACGTAAAGATCATAGCTTTTTCTGCAACTCACTGGTCTCCTTGTACATTCTATGGATTTGAACAAGTCTATAACAACACGTATCTGCCATTATGGTATCATACAAAGTATTTTCACTGTCCTAAAACTTCCATGTGCTCTACGTATTCATCCCACCCTCCCCACAACCTTTGGCAACCACTGATCTTTTTACTGTCCCCATAGTTTTGCCTTTTCCAGAATGTCATATAGTTGGAATCATGTAGTATATAGCCTTTTCAGATTGACTTCAAGTTTCCTCCATGTTTTTCATGACTTGATGGCCCACTTATTTGCAGTGCTGAATAATGTTGCACTGTCTGGATGGACCACTGTTTGTCTATACATTCACCTACTGAAGGACTTACGGTTGCTTTGAAATTTTGTCAGTTATGAATAAGGCTACTATAGGCATCTATGTGCAGGTTCTGTGTGGACAGAAGTTTTCAACTTATTTGGATAATGCCTAGCAGTGGATTGTTGGATAATTTGGTAAGAGTATGTTTAATTCTGTAAGAAACAACCAAATAGTCTACCAAAGTGGCTGTACTATTTTTGCATTCACAAGAGTAATGAATGAGCATTCCTATGCTCTACATTCTTGCTAGCATTTGTTAGAGTGAGTGTTCTGGATTTTGACCATCCTAATAGATGTGTAGTGATATATCACTGTTTCAATTTGCAGTTCCCTGTTGGCAATGCAATGCTTGTGGACCATCTTTCCACAAGCTTATATGAAATCTGCATTTCTTCTTTAGTCTCTTAAGGTCCATTTTTAAATCAAGTTGTTTGTTTACTTATTATTGAATTTGATTATTGTTGAGTTTTAAGAGTTTTGTGTATTTTGGATAACAGTCCTTTATCAGGTGTATTTTTGCAAATAGTCTCTCCCACCTTATCTTGTTTTCTCATTCACTTTACATCATCTCCTGAAGAGCAGAAATTTTTAATTTTAATGAAGTTTGGTTTGTCAATTATTTTTTTCATGGATTGTGCCATTGGTGTTGTACTTAAACATTGCCATAATAAAGGTCATCTAGATTTTCTTCTACATTATCTTCTAGCAGTTTTATATAGTTTTGCATTTTACATTTAGGTTTGTGATCCATTTTGAGTTAAGTTTTGTGAAGGGTGTAAGGCCTTTGTCTAAATTCATTTTTTTTTGCATGTGGATGTCCAGTTACTCCAGCACTGTTTGTTGAATTTATTGTCTTTTCACTCTCTTGATAGTGCCCTTTGATGCTCTTTGATGAACTTCTAATCAAGTCCAATTTCTGTTTTCTTTTTAAAAATTTTTTGTATATGTGCACGGTAAAGGTCCAATTTCATTCTTTCACATGTTGATGTTTTCTGGAAAACTTACAAGTTTTGTGGAAAACTTTCTTCAAGAACTGTTCTTTCCCTATTGAATGGTCTCCTCATCCTTGTCAAAAATCAATTGACCACAGAGGTGATTTTATTTTTATTTTCTCAATTCTAGTCTATTCATCTATTTGTCTATTCTTATGCCAGAACCACAAATTTTGATTACTTTAGCTTTTTAGTACATTTTGAAATCAGGAAGTGTGAGTCCTTCAGCTTTGTTCTTTTTCAAAGATGTTATTGGTATTCAGGGTTCCCTTGAAAGTCCATGTGAATTTTAGCATTTGTCCATTTCTGCAAAAAAAAAAAAAAAAAAAGGCATTGGGATTTTGATAGGGATTGCCTCATCAACAGGTAACTGGAGGTAGGATGTGAAATGCTAACACCTTGCCCCGTTAGGAATATAAAGTTCTAACTAGAAGCTGGGAAGAGAGGGAAACCCTGTATTCTCAAGGGCATTTCTCTTTCACTAACCTGAGATTGGAAGAGGAAACCCATCTTGTTTCAAATGCTATAGATTCTCACTGTTCTTAGTGAGTTTTAGTAGATTTTCTTGAATGAGTGTTTCTTCATTTGCTGTATACCCTTAGGGTCATTTCCAAAGACTTTAAATAGTTGTTTCTTTAAAAATTTTTTTACCAGGTGCTTTAGCGATTGTGTCAGCAATGCGCCTAACACTGTCATGCTGTTAGTGGAATTCTCAACATAATTTAATACAACATTTGTAACTTGTTAAACTCTTCAGAAAGCAGATTTGTCCTTCACAGAAAACCAATTTGAATTATAAATTTATTCATAAAATACTTGTTATATGTTGGTGTTTGGCATCTTTCCCAACAAAGTCAAAGTTTTGGATGTTTCTAGTAAATTTTATGTCTTTTTTTGATCAGTTAGTGACTTAAGATATGGTTTGATTTTTGTAATTCAAAAATTTTAATTGAAGCATTGTGTGTAAACTGTACACATTTGCAAGGAAAGGTAGTAATCTAATTTCACAAAGCATATTTTCCTTTTTATTTTATTTATAATGCTTCAATAAATATTTCTTATTAAAGGTTTAAATAATGCAGTTCTGTATCCCCATAGAAGTTTAATGCATTTGTATACATACATGCTTATGTATAATTTAAAAACAAATGTGTCTATTTTCTACAACTTCATTTTTTTCACTTCATAACAGCTCTTAGAAAGTGTTACTTGTTAGTTGGTAGTTATCTTCTTCATATTTTTCTTCAGTGATTGCAAAATATTTCATATTGTGGATCACCTTATTTTTTCAAAACACTCCCCTATTGGTGAACATTTAGGTTTCCTTTTTTCTTGAATTTTAATTATAATTATTTGGAATTGGAATTCATTGAACATTACTCATCAAAGTGGATTTGGGTTCAGTTACATGTAACAAAAATTCTAAGTAATAAGCTCTAACTTTCCTCTTCCACCATACAGTTATCAAGATGCTCAGAGGTGGAGTTAGTTGATGATGTTACTGAATTCTTAGTAGATCAAGGTCAAGGAGTCTGAGATTCTCCTGGTTTTCCCTTCCAGATCACAAAATGGCTATTTCAGCTGCAGCTTCTCATCCACATTTCTGGTCAAATGAAGGAAAAAATACAACATGCAAATAAAGCTTATGCCCCTGTTAAAGTGCTTTCTTGCAAACTGTACTGTTATGCATTGAATTGTGTCACCCCCTCCCAATTTGTATTTTGTATTCCTAATTCCTAGTATCTCAGAATGTGACAGTATTTGGAGATAGGGTCTTTGAAGAGGTAATTAGGTCAAAATGAGGTTATTTTAATGGGCTCTAACCTAATGTGACTGGTATCTTTATACAAAGAGGAGATTAGGACACAGACACACACAGAAAAAGACCATGTGAAGACACAAGGAGAAAGTGACCATCTACAAGCCAAAGAAAGAGGCCTCAGAAGAAACTAACTCTACCAACAACTTGATCTTGGACTTTTATCCTCTAGAAATTGCGAGAAAATAAATTTGCATTGTTGTAAGCTGCCCAGTTTGTGGTTTGTTATGACACCTTAGGAAATGAACACATGTACTCAGTGATTTTTTTGCTACATCACATTGATTAGAAGTATGTCACTTGAATATCCTTAGATGTAAGGAAGGCTGGGAAATATATATGTATATATACACACATATATATATATATACATTTTATAGTTGAATATATTGCTGTCCCTATAAAAACCAGGATTCTGATACTATTAATAAATGAAGATATAATAGGTAATGGATAGTCTCTGTTACTGAGTTCTAAACCCTTTATTTAAATAATCTTATTTAATCTTTATAACAACTCTGAAATATTGAATAAATCAAGGAATCAAATAAAAGGCCATGTATTCATGCACAAAGCACTCTGATTGGATCACAGGCTGTCTGACGGTAGAACCTAGGAATCTAAAATATCTCAACATTTTGCCTGCTATTATGCACGATACCTGAAGAAGGGAATGGCAATCCACTCCAGCATTCTTGCCTGGAGAATTCCATGGACAGAGGAGCCTGGCAGGCTACAGTCCGTGGGGTTGCAAAGAGTCAGACATGACTGAACAACTAACACACACACACATACATGCATAATACCATAATTGAATTCTTTACACATATACTTTTATGCATATGAGAAAGTAAATTTTCAGAATAGAGTCCTGTGATCATAACCACTGGAATCTATGCTGATATTAATGTTTAAAATAAGAATATTCTAGTTAAATTGCCTTCTAAAAAGGCATTCCCAAATATTACTCCCACAAACAGTTTATGTATCCATTTTCTCTCCAATGCTGGATATTAGCAATCTTATAAATTATATTTTGCTAATCTAACGGATTAAAAATATACATAATTTTTTATATTTATCTCCCTTATCATCTAGGAAGTAAAGAATCTTTTTATACATTCATTTATCATATGTATTTTTTGTTCTTCCATTCATTTTTCTATTTTGTTGACTTTTCATATTGATTGTAAGAATTCTTTATATATTCTGAGTATTAATCCTCCCTTATATTTGCTTTACTTTTGCTGTCCAACTTATAATTTCTCTTAAATTTGTTTAAGGAATCATTTCTTAAAGCAAATATTGAATTTTTTATGATAAATGCTTGCATTTATGTTATCTTGGAAAAATCTTCCCCAAGTTATAGATATGTAGACCTATTAGTTCATTTTGCTTTTATGGTTGCCAGTATGTGGTTATTATGTAAGTTTAACATTTAGCTCTTTTATTCCCCCTATAAAAGATTTTGTCTTTTAAAATCTGCAATTTTTCTTATATGTATTGTGTGAGGTAGAAATTTAATTTAAATTTTTACAAACTTTTAACTGTTTTTTCCCAACATTATTTTTGAAGTTGTCAAGTCCATGCCTTTTTAAAATATATATAAGAATAATTTTTTTGTTTACATAAAGCACTTCTTATAATCTTTTATTACAGGACTTTTTTATACCAAAACATTACAGTCATACTTCATGTATTATAAACCTTAAGTTGGACAACATGTTTTGATGGTTTATTGTTAAAATATTTGTACTCTTTCTTTAGTTTATGGAAAAATTCTGTTTCACCAGTAGTTTTAACATTAGGGTTGCTCCCTTATGGGAGGCAAATATTGCCTTTTGGGGGATTCTCAAGAGGTTGGTGAACATGCCTCTCTATTTGGCTTTTCCACTAAAACTTTTATGCCAGAGATATTTTTAGTTCTCATCTGTCAGTGGATTAAGATGTTTGATGGAAACTACTTTATCTCAAAGATTTATTCAATCCTTTAGCCACTTGAAAAATGAAGGTTAATCACAAAACACAAAGTTTTATTCCTTGACTTAAGAGCATCCCATTGAAGGGTTAATATTTCCTTCTATAGAAAAAAGAGGGTTCATAATTCCCAGGGAATTAACTAAACAGGAGGAATTATCTGACCCAGGGCAATTCCTCAAGGGCCCTATAAAAGTTCCAAGCATTCTGAAGATTGGTACTCAACTGAGCCTGTTTTTTTTGAGCCAGTTGCACTGTGGAAGAAAACATTTTCTCTGATACTTTGTTTTATCAGTATACAATTTAATACTGCATGTGTAGAAACATCTCTCAAATTTACTTAGAAATTTAGACAGGAGAATGATATATTAGGAGAGGTGAAGGGGGATTCTTTTATAGAAATTAGTAAAATGAAATTAATAGTCTAATAAAAATGTTCTTCAAATTTAACACTTACTATAACCCAGAAAATTTGACTATAAATATTCTAGCTGTCTTGATAAACTGAAATCTATCTCAGCTATATTAGAAGGACTGCAATAGGTCCATCTACACTGAAACCAAAGCATAATTGATCTATTTTATAAATTGAATATATAAGATAAGATTTACTTGTGTATATTTCCCTGTAAACTTGGGACTATTGATTTACTTTGTGAACACTATTGGTTACAGACCAGTCCATTTCCCTGACTTCTCACTAGTCTATTTCTAAAATAACTGCATTGTTTTAGATTCAATGTATCTAACTGAAATATGTGCTACAAATAAATAAATAAATGTAAGAATTAAAGAGTTTTACTGAAGTGAAGAGATAATTTACATTCTTCAAAAATGATTTATGAACTGTTAATGTGGACATTAGAAAATATATTATTTTGGTGACTGTGTGTGAAATTCTGAACAAATTCTTTCAAGGGACAGATATCTATTTAAAATTTTAACAAGCATTTCTCACACTGTTGTTTTGTTTTCCTGATTGACGTTATCCAGCATACATGATTTGCAAGCTCTCTTCTTATTGCTTGGGTTGCAAAAAGTGTCATGAATTAAATATGTTGTCTATGGAGTATAGCTAATCTAGAAACCAACATCATGTTATGCAGCTTAACCTTGACTTTCTTTGATGGTTGCCATAAAAATTGCTTTTGGTTTCAATCCAGTCCTGTTTGATAATCACACTTTGCATTGCTTCTCAGAGAAAATCCTTTCCTATGATCTGAGTGGGGAAGTTCTAGGTTCATGTATATATCAGGTCTTCTTCTTAGGTAAGTGAAAATAATAGCTGATGCAAACTCCTTGCTTAAAAAACAGTAGCTGTTTGTATATCTTTGAACAAAGGTTAGCAAAATAACAACAACTCAAAAACTTTCTTCAGAAAATACATCTCAGAAAAAAACACTCTTGCAAGCATATTCTTAGAGACTGGTATAGAGGAAAGATCTAGACTTCAGGACACATGGATGTTGGATTGATCCCAGGCTCCCACCTGCCTAAGGGAATTTTAGCAGCAATTAATTTAACTCCTCCATATCTCAACTCTTTATAGAGTTGGGTTGCAAACGTCCAAGTCATAGGTTGTTAAGTGTAACAGGAGAATTACAATATAGAAAGAACTTGGCACAGTGCTACCAACAGTAGGCCCTTCTAGATAAACATTCCCTGATCAAATTATTCTCCCTAGGTTTTAACTTGCCACTGAGTTTTATGGGGTTTTTCTCTACTGTATGTTCCCACACTCTACTGAAATTGGACTCAGGACAGAGAAACGCTAAGGCAGGTAACCTGCCTAGGGAAAAAGTAGATGGGTAGGGAGGGTTAAGTTATCAGGGCAGAAATACGGTGTTATGAAGCTTTTAGGAAATGAATTTTAGCATATTGTCAGCAGTCATAGACTATGCTAAGAATACTGGTGTGATGGTTAATTTTATGTGTCAACTTGACTGGGCTAGGATTTCCTGGGTGTGCTTGTGAACAGATTTCAGGATGAGATAAGCATTTGAATCAAAAGACTGAATAAAAAAGATGGCCTTCACCAATGTAAATGGGCATCTTACAATCCATTCAAGGCTTCCATAGAACAAAGTGAAAGAAGGGTGAATTCTCTCTCTCTGAACTGAAACAACCACCCTCTTCTGCCCTCAAACATTGGTGCTCCTTGTTCTTGGGTCTTCTGACTCAGACCAGGTCTTGTACCTCAGCTACCCATTTTCAGGCCTTTCAAAAAGAACTGAATTACATCATCATCAGCTCTCCTGGTTTTCCAGCTTGCATATGGCGGATCTTGGGATTACTAAGCCTCTGCAATTACATGAACCTTTTTAATAATAAATCTTATCTATCTATCTATCTATCTATGAATCTCTTACTGATTCTGTCTCTGCAGAATCCTAACACAGTTGAAATTTTGCTTTTTTTCATATTTGGGTAATTTGAAAAATATAGAATTTCGAGTCATGATATATGCATTTACGCCCTGCCTGTTGCTACCATGCTCTTGCGAAAGTTTAACAAGAAAACCTCATTAATTAGAGTTGGGAGGCCAGAAGGGGGAGCTCTCATGTAGTACCATTTGAAGTCAATTATAGGAAGAATTGTTAATTACAGACCCAAGAGAAGAATCATCAGGAAAGAATCATCAATTTTAGGTCTCATGAGGAACAGATGCACATTGCATCTCCTATAAGAAATCAATTACCCCAGCAACTTGGCCAATGAGAAACTGTCATTATGCTGCATTCTCGCTTTTCTTCAGTGAGCTTCTGTTCAAAACAACCCCTCTCAACTTCCTCCTTTTTCTGTAAAATAATGTTCCTCATCTTTGTTTCTTGGACTTGCTGGTGGTTTTTGCCATAGCTTGCTTGTAATGAATTGTGATTCTCTGCTATTCCTAAACAAAATATTTTTGCTGATATTAACAAAATAACTGACTATTTTGTTTTTAAGGTCAGCATTCTTAAGCAAATATCTTCACAGATTTAGGCCTCAGTTTTCTTACAGAAATATTTCATGCTATGTTTAGTTCAAATGGTTCAAATGTAGTTAGTATATGAGATAAGTCTTAGAAAGTATAAATCCTTACATACATTTCTTGGTCTGGATGAATTAACCATACATCATATACCAGAGGAGATATGAGAATAAAGACAAATTGATTGTATTTTACAATGCCACATAATCTTCAAAGAAAAAATTCTCAAGGAAATAAATAGATATTTTCAATATATAAAGCCAGCTTATGTTGATCATATAGAAATTCTCATAGTTTATCACACGCTCACACACACACACACACACACACACACACACACACACACACAGACACACAGTATTTATAATGAGAAACCTAAGACTTCTCAGCAGAAAAATCTAGACTTTTTACTAGAAAAACTAGTGACCTGGAGATTTTATTACCAGGGTTTATAATTGTTATTAATATAAAAGTAATGTATTGAAATTGTTAAGTAATAAAATTTTAAGCCGTTTCAGAAAGCTAAATAAAATAGAAAGTACTTCCTTCCTTTTTTTTTTTTTTAAGGTTATTCAGTCAGCCTCCTAATACGGGCATAAACTTCAGAGGATTGGACTTTGGACTTCGATTCTTCAGAATAAAGCAAACCGTTTCCCATGACTTTATAGCATTATTCACCCACTGGAAATAGGTTGCACAAAAACTTCATGCGGTGCAGCATGGCAAACATGCTCCAGTTGCTGCAATAGTGCAGAGAAGCACAGTGTGGATGTACATTTAACTGTCCAGAGAAGCTCCTTAACTTTCAAATTGTGCATTGGAACCAGACCACATAGAAACTTCTAATGGACTCCAAATGAAGAATAATGACAGAAATTAATTAGAGCTGGAGAAAGAATAAATACTACTTCTCCAAAAAGCATGTACTAAGAATCCAAGGGAGCAGATAGGTTACTCATTCAGGGTATGTTTAATGAGGTTTCAAGAAAGCACTCTATTTAAAGATTGGTAGCATGTTTTGGTTACATTTGCAGGACACTCTGCTGTTTTCTTTTTTACTATGACTGGAATTCTAATTTTTGCTATGTCAAAGAGACTCTCAAGTGTTTTTTAAATCCTCTTATAAAACTATTTCTCTATTTGGCACTTAATGTAGATCCCATCAACCCAAAGTACATTGCATTTCAGGGAAAGAAAAATCGAAATATAATTCTAGTCCCTATTATTTTAAATCTGCTATATTTACCAAATATTTTTGACTCATTGACACTTTTTAAGGCATCGATATTTATCAATATGAAATTTCTTATGTACATTACTGTTAAAATTTTATATTATGCTGCAGTATGTCTGCATATTATTTTAATAATATGAGAAAAGATTAGGACAGATGATTTACTGTGACCAGGTTTTCTCATTTCATATAAAGGAGAACTTTATGTAGGTAAATTTTTTTCCAGCCGTTTCTTCCTCAAAAGAAATACAATTTTTCTGAAGTATGAGGCTAAATATCATTTGAAAATAGTTCAAGCTTGTTGAAAGAATTTACTATTTTCACAACCTCACCACACAGTGTTTCATATTACAGCTCCACTATTTGCCAATAACTCTGCACTATTAAAAGAAGAGGAAAAAAACAGACATGGGACTAGCATCTCAACAATATTTTAATTGAACGTTAGCATATTGATTTCTCACAAGAAGAATGAAGAATGTGAGTCAACAAGAGACTCTTAAAAAACTGCTGTTACTTCCTTTTCCACATTCCCAGAGAATTATCTCTAATCTACATTCCAGAATTTATGTATGTCATACTAAAATTGTATACATATCAATTTCTCTTCAGAGAATGTTAGGTCCTCTAAGATAGAGATCATTTAATTATTTTTTCAATTATTATCAGTGTACTCAACATGTTGGATAAATGAATAACTACATATATATGAATATAAATGCAATTTTGGTAAATTTTAAAAAATATTAATGATTCACAGTTAAAATACATTTTACATTGGGGTGCAAAATACAATGTCTATCTCCCTATCTATCAATCTCTCACCTCTCCATCATCTCTCTCACTCTTAACTATTGTGGTGAAAGGGAAATTTCCCCTTTTCTTCTTTGTAGTTCTTTTGGCTGGCAACTAAAATGACATAAGGCAGATTAACAGGAAAAAATCAAATTTATTGCATGTGCACATGGAATCTACATTAGTATGAATTCCACAGACTATAAAGGCAAAATGAGGTATATTTGTTAATTCTGGACCAAGAAGGAGATAGCGTTCTGAGACTTCAAAGGGAAGTAAGGTAATTCACAGAAAGATAAAAAGTTAATGTTTGGTAAATAAATGTTTTCAGGGCTATTCAAAGACAATGGGACACAGAGAGGACTTTGATCAGATGGGCTTTGCTAGGTTCCTCCCTGAAACCACACCTAATTATAGTTAGTCATCTCCAGTGATAGCTCCTTCTGGGGCAGGCCTCCTATCTTAAATTCTTTTCGGCAATAAGGAGGAAGTTCAAAGCTTCTTCCAGAGTCTTTTGGGCTTTGATTGTTTCAGCTCAAAATAATCCACAAGTTAGAGCAGCGTGTCTTGGGGCAGCCTGCTCTGAATTTCATCACTATCATTTATCTATCTATCTACCTATCTACTTACCTACCTACCTACCTATCTATCCTTTCAGAAATATCAATACAGCATCAGCAAGTAATATTTTTCCCGTGGTGAAAAGGAGTATACACAGGAAACAGAAGTAACCTATTCAAATGCCCTTAGAAAGAAGTGATCAAGATCAGACTAATTTGGAAACAACTGAAAAAGAAAGGTGCTGTTTGCTTAGGAGACTGAGCAAAGGGTGGAATTAACCCTTCACTTTATGACCTTGGCTGACTGGTGGAATGTTGGCAGCAAAGACAGGGCAATGGAGAAACTGAAAATAACAGTCTCTGTTAGGGGGCTATTAAAGTTGTTTTTGATGCTCCTCCACTATTGAATACTTCAATATCCAAGTTTATCTTTCTACACTGGAATGTATAATGGTGATTTTTAGCTAAAGTTTTTCAATCTCTTTGACAATTTGTAGTTTGTATGCTTACCTTTGCTGTGACATGACATCAGGATGTAATTGTTAGGCAATGAATGATTTCTAGTTGCACAATTGCGCGCCTGAGCTCAGTTGCTCAGTTGTGTCCAACTCTTTGCGACCACATGGACTGTGGTCTGTCAGGCTCCTCTGTCTGCAGGATTCTCCAGGCAAGAATACTGGAGAGGGATGCCATTTCCCTCTGCAATTGCACAATTGGAATTACATTAAACTTCAGTGTCTGGGTAGTCTATTAGCAAAGAGGCAACCATCTTAGTAACTACCTGAACTGGATTACTCTTGACATTTTCTCCAAATCTTATGGTTTACTATTGTTGAGATTCAATATACAATCCTAGGTTCAAAAATTTAAGTAGCAGGAACCAAAAACTAAAATGAAAACAAACAATAAAGTTGCCATGAAACAAACTGCATCGTGGAAATATATTGAATGCCATACAAAGCTTGACCGAAGTTGCTTCTTTTTTTCACAATGAAAACATTCTGATCTTGAGCATGATTTTCAAATTATTAGGTTTCTATCTATTAGATTAAAAAATTTCTTGCCAGTGTTGTTCTCCTCTCCCGCTACTTTCACCTTCCTCCTATTCCAAGTCACTAAGCTAAGATACAAGAGTTGACTGTGGTAGATACTTTTGGCAAAAACTAAACCCAACAGATGCAGAGTATAACACAGAGCATTGTTTTAATTTTTTAAACACCCAAGTAAATTCTCTTTGGGCTTCAGAATATTAATTAATATTAATTATTTTCATGACTACTCTTATTATTTGGAATCCATTCATATGAACAAATCAGAAGTCTTATAAATAATATCTCTGTATGATGATTCACTTTACCACTATTGTTAGGTAGTTAGAATAGGAAAAAGGAGTCCAGAATGGTGGTGGCTAAAAGATAAGAAAGGGAAAAGCCCGCAAAAATAGAACAAAGAAAGGTCCGAGGACCAGAGTGAGGACCTCAGGTAAAACAAACAGCCCTCCTGGATAGCCCAATTTACATAGGGCAGGCCCAGGGGGAGGTGAGAAAACATAAAAAGAGGAGCCAAAATTGGGCTGGGAGGCCTCTCTTCTCTTTGGTCTTTAGGGTCAGCATTCCCTCATGCCTCTAGGATGTCTTTTCCTTTACTTTCTAAATAAAACTGAACTGTAACATGGAGCTGTAACACTGGCCCATCCAAGAGCTATAACACTGGTCCATCGGAGGGCTTCAAATTTTTGTTGCAACAAGACAGAACAGAACTCCCCTGACACTGTGATTTTATGTGAAATGAAAATATCTATTTCATTAATTTGTTTTGTTCTCAGACAGAAAGGAAACCCATGATAAAAGTCAATGCAATAGAGTAAAATATTAAGTTTTACAGGGTCATTTTTAGAGTGTGTATATATGGTAGGGTAGCATCATATACTTGACAAGAAATGCATATCTTACAACTTCAGAATGTGTTCAGATGTCTACAGCATATGATACATCAGAAAAACTCATAATTACAAAGCACATTTCGTGGCAGAATCTGTTTCAAACATTTTAATAGTCTCTTTGCTGTTGGTCCAAAAATACAGCACTTTGTTTATGAGACAAAGTGTGATACACAACAAATTCCTACAAAGTTTGTTTGAGTTGAAAAAAGGAGGTAAAAAACTAAACCAGCTAAACAGATGCTTGTGTATGAGAGAGGCCTCTACTCTTAGTGACCTACAGGTCTGGTGGAAAGAGTTATTCCAGACACCAGTGCTGTAAGGGGTTCTGTTCCATTGCAGGAATTAATGTTTCAAGACATCTTTATGGAATGCCAGGTGATGCTCTGTTAAAAGCTAATTTCTCCCCTCTAGATTCTAATGGTTCCTAGCATGGTTAAAATGTTCAGAATGTAAGTGCTATAATGATAATCATTAGGAAAAAAAAGAGACATCAATCATGGATGATTAAAAAATTAAAAGAAAAAATTACTTTCTTTAGGTAAAACAGAATTGAGATTTGGTAAGCATTATTACTCCAGTACTTCCATTCAAAAATAATGCACTAGGGACTAGTAAGAACATCTAAATATTTTTCTTCACAGGTAATGATGTCTTCAGTGTTCAGTGCTCAGTTGCTCAGTGGTGTCTGACTTTTTATGACCCTATGGACTGTAGCCTGCCAGACTCCTGTGTCCATGGGATTCTCCAGATAAGAATACTGCAGTGGGTTGCCATGCCCTCCACTAGGAGATCTTCAAGACCAAGAGATCTAACTCACATCTCCTGCATTGGCAGGCGGAATTTTTTTTTTTACCACTGAGCCACCAATGATGTCTTCAATTCACTTCAGTTGCTCAGTCGTGTCTGACTCTTTGCGACCTCATGAATCTCAGCATGCCAGGCCTCCCTGTCCATCACCAACTCCAAGAGTCTACCCAAACTCATGTCCATCGAGTCAGTGATGCCATCCAGCCATCTCATCCTCTGTTGTCCCCTTCTCCTCCTGCCCCTAATCCTTCCCAGCATCAGGGTCTTTTCCAATGAGTCAACCCTTCACATGAGGTGGCCAAAGTATTGGAGTTTCAGCTTCAGCATCAGTACTTCCAATGAACACCCAGGACTGATCGCTTTAAGATGGACTGGTTGGATCTCCTTGCAGTCCAAGGGACTCTCAAGAGTCTTCTCCAACACCACAGTTCAAAAGCATCCATTCTTTGGCATTCAGCTTTCTTCACAGTCCAACTCTCACATCCATACATGACTACTGCAAAAACCACAGCCTTGACTAGATGGACATTTGTTGGCAAAGTAATGTCTCTGCTTTTTAATATGCTATCTAGGTTTGTCATAACTTTCCTCCAAGGAGTAAGCGTCTTTTAATTTCATGGCTGCAATCACCATCTGCAGTGATTTTGGAGCTCAAAAATATAAAGTCTGACACTGTTTCCACTGTTTCCCCATCCATTTCCCATGAAGTGATGGGACAAGATGCCATGATCTTAGTTTCCTGAATGTTGAGCTTTACGCCAATATTTTCACTCTCCTCTCTCACTTTCATCAAGAGGTTTTTTAGTTCTTCACTTTCTGCCATAAGGGTGATGTCATCTGCATATCAGAGGTTATTGATATTTCTCCTGGCAATCTTGATTCCAGCTTGTGCTACTTCCAGCCCAGCGTTTCTCATGATGTACTCTGCATAGAAGTTCAATAAGCAGGGTGACAATATACAGCCTTGATGTACTCCTTTTCCTATTTGGAACCAGTCTGTTGTTCTATGTCCAGTTCTAACTGTTGCTTCCTGACCTGCATACAGGTTTCTCAAGAGACAGGTCAGGTGGTTTGATATTCCCATCTCTTTCAGAATTTTCCACAGTTTATTGTAATCCACATGGTCAAAGGCTTTGCCATCATCAATAAAGCA
This sequence comes from Giraffa tippelskirchi, assembly GCF_054371585.1. Lineage (NCBI taxonomy): Eukaryota > Metazoa > Chordata > Mammalia > Artiodactyla > Giraffidae > Giraffa > Giraffa tippelskirchi. The sequence continues at coordinate 122,134,798 of NC_137276.1, read as the reverse complement.
GAAATAGATGTTTTTCTGGACCTCTCTTGCTTTTTCGATGATCCAGTAGATGTTGGAAATTTAATCTCTTGTTCCTCTGCCTTTTCTAAAAGCAGCTTGAACATCTGGAAGTTCACGTTTCACATATTGCTGAAGCCTGGCTTGGAGAATTTTGAGCATAACTTTACTAGCATGTGAGATGAGTGCAATTGTGCGATAGTTTGAGCATTCTTTGGCATTGCCTTTCTTAGGGATTGGAATGAAAACTGACCTTTTCCAGTCCTGTGGCCACTGCTGAGTTTTCCAAATTTGCTGACAAATTGAGTGCAGCACTTTCAGAGCATCATCTTTGAGGATTTGAAATAGCTCAACTGGAATTCCATCACCTCCACTAGCTTTGTTCATAGTGATGCTTTCTAAGGCCCACTTGACTTCGCATTCCAGGATGTCTGGCTCTAGGTGAGTGATCACACCATCGTGATTATCTGGGTTGTGAATGATGTCTTATAAGACACTAATTATTCAGAATCTAGTCACTTTCTTTGTTAGTTCTTTTATAGTAAGTTTAAATGGTAAAAGAAAGAAGATAGTGTTAACTATGCCAGATTCTGAGACTACACTATAATGGAAGTGGTTTAACTTTAGATAAGGTTCCAAAAAAGTGAATCTGAATCATATCAAGCAAAATAATTCCAAAGCTTTTGAAATGTGACACCACTGCTGATTGCTGAGAATGTAATTATTATAAAGAGTCAACAGTGAGTCTGCACTAAAATATGATTTAAATGATCTTTCCTTCTTGCAATGCAAAAAGGAGCATAATAGAAATTCAAACTCTGGGAGATGGTGAAGAACAGGGAAGCCTCATGCGCTGCAGATCATGGGGTTGCAAAGAGTCAGACACGACTGAGGGAATGAACAACAACAGGAAGTTTAACTTTGCTAAGACTAAGAGAATATTCAAGTGACGCAATAACAACAGTAAGAAACCACATAGCAACGGGACAAATCACAAAAGGACTCTTGAGTCCTTAGAAGTTTGGGGAATGAAAGCATATGAAAGTGATGAAATTAGGCAGAGTTTGGGAATCAAGTACTGGTGCAGACATGCAGTCCATATAAACCAGAGTTCAAGGGCATCCCAGCACCAGCTGCGCATGAAATTGGGAAGTAGGTAGATTTTGGCTTAGGCACTGACCAATAGTTTTTCAAGCCTACATTTGGTGGGTGGGGACTGGGGTAGGGTTGAATTGGGTAAAAGGAGAAGCTTGCAGCAATTTCTCAAATTCCTTTAAATTTTCTGCCTTTGGCACTTTCCTTAGCCACCACCATTCATCTAAATATTCATTGTATGCACCTCAACCCAGAAGGCTGACATCAGGTCGATTTTTCCTTTCAAAGATGATTCACTGTTCTTCTCAACTAAATACCCCTCCGTGTTTCTCAGTACGAAATCTGTCTGACAGACCCAGGGGGGCAATGGGAAAGCATTATAAAGCCTTTATTTTGGCTTAGTTGGAAGATCCCTTTCTTTCAGTATCTCTCTGAGTATTAGATTTCTCATCAGCAAAGCAGAACTAATATACCACTGTCATAGGACTGTGATAAGGTTTCACTGGACACAGTCTCTGGCATCCTGGAGCTTGGCACAAAGAAGTTGGGCAGAAGTGCCCTTCATATTCCACATAGTGCTGCTGAGGAGGGAATTTTGTTGTCTGCAAAGACGGCATGTGGGCTGGGTTAAGTTGCTTCAGTCTTGTCTGACTCTTTGTGATCCTAGGGACTGTAGCCTGCCAGGCTCCTCTGTCCTTGGGATTTCCCAGATGAGAGTACTGGAGTGGATTGCCATTTCTTCCTCAAAGTTCAGGTAATTAATTTCAAACTCTGGTGGGCATATCACACGTGCAGATAAATATACATCCTTCCACCCTTCTTTCCTTCCCTCTTCCCTTCCTCCCTTCTTTCTTTCCTTACTTTCTTTTAAAAACCCCAGTCCATAAAACACCACATTCTTATCAGTCACATGTATGCATGCCTCCTAAGTTGTTTCAGTCCTGTCCTACTCTTCGTAAACCTAATGACTGCTTTGATTGCAGAGAGAGGGATGAAGGAGAATCTGGAGCCCTTTCTGTTCTACAATATCCAAGGCAGTGCCAAAGAACATATGCAATTTGAAAAAAAAAAAAGAAAAAATAATTTTTGTGGTCTGATCTGGAAATAATCATTCTTTTTTGAAATTTACCTGTCCACTTTTCACAGAAACAAGATAGAAAACATGACACAAAGCCAGGATTTCAACAGTAGAGATTCTAGTTATAGGCAGGCATTCTCTATCTTTTATAATGTTGAGTAAACAAAAGCTGGCTCTTTCAAAAAACACATGTATTCTGGTTTCTAAAACTTTCCTAGGAAAATAGTGCCTTAAAAAAAAAATTTATAGAACTACAAAACCTGTAGATCCTTTATATGTTTGTTATTTGTACCCATTTAGAGTCAAATGTACATTAAATTAAGGTAAGATATAGACTAATTATGAAAAATACTGTTATTCAGAAAATGAAGTGCTATACAGAGGTTGAAATATTAAAAGCACAGATTTCTTCAATCCCAATCCCCCATAAGCACTGGTTTTTATGAAAGGATACACTATTCTATTATAATTCAAAAACACTTCATGATTTTAGGGCAAAAGCTTAAATATTCCCACATTTACAGCTTTCTAATACACATAATAGAGAAATTTAGATCATATGCTACTTTGGAAATTTCAAATGTTGCAGTCACTCAAAAGGCTGTTCACGATGATAATAAAATCATGGAATCAAATCATTTTATAATTTAACAGGTAGCATTTTTGACATTGTTATCTATGCTAGCTTATTATTGATAAGTTTTAACTAATCAACTAAGTGGATTGTGATTTAGCATTATTTATATTTATTAATATTTTTTCAAGATAATTATTTTTCAGCCAGTCAATTTGTGCTTTGCACATCTAACTGAGGAAAAGAGGTCAACAGTGGAGGCTGCTGTGGATTGGGCAACTTACCTAGAGAGAGTATGCTTAGGTTCCCGTATCCATAAAAATTGGTGTGATAACCGTCCCTTCTCCTTTTATTTAGCAGACATCATAAAGATAAATAAGATAATTAAAGGTGCCTGAACATATGGGAGTAAATATATAAACCTGAGGCAGGATTGTTCTCATCATGATGATGAACAGTAATCATATTCAAAAGCTGAATAATTAATTCAAACTATACAAGATCTTTTTTTTTTTTTTAACACTGCATGCAAAGAGAAACTTGGAAAGCAGGGAGGAATCACAAGCTGGGCCTTTGGGAAAGTCTGAGAGCCTAAATTCTGCCTGAGGCACTGCTGGGTGCGGTCACTTGCAACACTCCTGTCTGGCAGCTCCTATGTGAGTGCATCACAGGTTTTTCTTTCCCACCAGCCTGTGCCGAATAGTTTCCCCTCCTACTGCAAACCAGGCATGTTTCCCTCTACTTCTGGCAGGAGCAAGAGTCAGAGGCCTGATGGAACAAGCAACCTCTCTTCTCTGATCTCAGAAAATGCCCAGAGTTTCAGGAAGTGGATATAGAAATCAAACTCTCCTGTTCCAGCTTTATTTACAGGGCTAGCACTTGGAGCCTCTGGCTTCATTATCGGTCATATGCCAAAAAGGAAAGACACCAGGTCACCCCTAAAGTACAAGGATTTGTTTCTTCATCAGAGTGTGCAGTCAGGCTTACTACTACTTGTACCGTAAAAGTTAGACACACTTCCCCTTTAATATAAAATTGTCAAGAAAGCAACAGTATTAGAGCATCTCTGTTTCTTTTTCCCTGGTGCCTCTGGTGCATTGTCTTTTACACAGTGAAGCCTTCCCTGGTGTGCCCTTCCTGGCCAGGTTTCTCACTCAGTTGCTTTCTCCTTCTATACCTCTAGACCTACCCTTGGGAACACTTATCTCAGTTATAACTTTGTTAACCTGCAAGATTATTTGATTAGTATCTGCCTCGCTCAATGGACTTTAAATTATAACATATCAGGAACAGTCTTTAGTTTTACTAGGGCTGTCATATTTAACATGCAAGCATAAATAAATAAAATTTAAAGAGATTACAGGATCCTCGTTTATTTGAATTTCAGATAAACAATAGTTTTTAGTGTATGTTGTTTATCTGGACTTCCCTGGTGGCTTGGCGGTAAAGAATCTGCCTGCAATGCAGGAGACCTGGGTTCCATCCCTGGATTGGAAAAATCCCCGGGAGAAGGAAATGGCAACCCACTCCAATATTCTTGCTGGGAGAATCCCATGGAGAGAGGAGCCTTGTGGGCTATAGTCCATAGGGCTGCAAAGAGTCAGACATGACTGAAGCAACCTAGCACCCATGCATGCACATGTTGTTTATCTAATATTCAAATTTAACTGGGCATCCTGCATTTTATCTGGCATTGCTTTCTAGTCACAGTGTGATGTTCAATACCTGTCATAGTGTTAGGAACATCATCAGAGTTCAATTAAAATTTCTTGAGTGGGTGAATGAAAGATTGTTGGAAGAAAAGAAAGTACCATAAAAATTGTAGATATTACCAACATACAAGAATGTATATATGAGTACTTATAATCCATCCTCTCTCCCAAGTTTCTTAAAATTTTAAAAACAAGGACTAATTCATCAAGTTCATATATAAAAGACTTTGACAGAGTTATTGATAAAAATATTATACTAGAATTCTGTCATTTGTATAGTTTCAACTCTCCTGGTTCCTATATATAAGGAGTAATAAAAATCATATACACACTATAGAAATAGAAAAAGAATTTAAGGAAAAAGTTTCTTGTAATTGCTTACAATTTTGGTTAATATATAACTGATGAAACTTGTATAATAGGTAGTTGCAGTGAAATAGTTCTCTAGAGATCAAGTGCAAGAGAAATAGCGAAAGAAACTGCTAAGTAGCCTTCATAAGGCTTTAGGTAAGCTCAGGTATTGTTCTTCCTCATCTTGTTATAATTGTTTGATATAATTGCTTCCTATAGATTACAAAGGCTTTCCAGGTGGCGCAGTGGTAAAGAATCCACCTGTAACGTAGGAGACTCGGGAGATGCAGGGTAGAACCTTTGGTCAGGAAGATTCCCTGGAAGAGGAAATAGCAACCCACAAAGAGTATTCTTGCCTGGAAAATCCCATGGACAGAGGAGCCTGGTGGGCTATAGTCCATGGTGTCACAAAGGGTTGGATTTGACTGAGCATGCACAAACGCACATGGCTGAACAGACCCCCTGTGATTCAGCCGCCACTTTTCCACCTGCAGAAGTTTGACACCTCAGCCTCACTGGCCTTATTCAGTTCCCCCAAAATTTCATACTCTTGCAAAATATTGGACATGGATTTTCCTTTGCGTGGAATGCTTTCTATTAAAGTTTCACCTGGTTTATTAGTGTTGTCTTTCAGACTTCAGCTCAATTCTCATTTAAAAATAAAAAAGAAGCTTCCCTTTCCTTGATTGCCACAGAGTACTCTTACTCACGCCTCTCTAGGACCATTCAGTTCTCTTTAATAAAACTTATGACAGTTGTGATTTTAATATACTGTTACTGGACAAAAGGGGAAGAAATTTTACCAAAGGAGCTTTAGACTTTGATCTCACTCATATACCTGTATGCATTTATCAGTGATGAAAAATAGTAAAAAAATAAACAAAAAAAAATCCAGAAAACAAAAAACCAGCAATAACAATACATAGTCACTTTAAAATTTCTAAACAATCAAACATCCCAAAGACCTATTATTTGTAAATGTTAGCAGTACACCTTTGACTAAAAATCAAAAGCAAAACAAGCCAAGCAAAAAACCAAAATGCTTATCTATATTATGCAAACAGTCTACATAAATTCAAAAATTAAGGTTTCTTTTGTGGTTTACACTAGATTCTCTATTGAAGTATTTTTACTTCAAAACAGAACCAAACCAAAGTGGAGCATATTTTCATGATCATTATTTCCTCTGAAATTATCTCTGGCTTCAAAGTTTTCATCACCTCACCCTTCTGGAGAACCTGGGTTCTAACATGGCCACTTAGAGGACCTCTCTAATACAGTTTCTAGAATCCAAAACTGACTTAGCCCTCCGGTAAGACATCAGTTTCTTTTTTTTTGTGGAACACTATAAAGTTTTATGGGCTACCAGGTGCGCTAGTGGTAAAGAACCCATCTGTCAATGCAGGAGATGCCAGAGACACAGGTTCAGTCTCTGGGTCAGTAAGATCCCCCGGAGGAGGGCTTGGCAACCCATTCCAGTATTCTTGCCTGGAGAATCCCATGGACAGATGAGTCTTGAAGGCTGCAGTCCATAGGGTTGCACAGAGTCAGACATGACTGAAGCGAGTTAACACACAAACGTGCATGAAGTTTAATCCTAATCATGAAGATAATTTTAGAGGACTTAAGGCGATTGATATTTCCTTCCTTGCTTTCAAATAACTGAAATGACCAGAGCCAGTAACCATAGTGTTAGAAGGCTTTCCTTATCTTGATGCTCTTTTGAAAGTTCTTCTGGAGTTTGTTCCTAACATTCTGGGTGTAGTTCACAGCTCATGTTTAGGGACTGGAGGACACCTGCCCTCCTTTTAAATTGCCTGGAAAGAGCACAGATTTGGAAGTGAGATAGATTAGCATGACTTCAGAGATAATATTAATTATTTAAAGAAGTATTATGGGGATTAAATAAAAGTACCTCCTTAAATTTTAAATGCAATATTTTGAGGCATAAGCATTCACTTTCTTCTTCCTTCATTGTATTCTGTCGTCCATGATGGCTCCCCGAGAGCTCTAACTGCTGTGTGGAGTACACATTGTTTTCTTCTCTGATGTCTTATATCTAGGACTCTGCATTCTATCTGTTCTCATAGTCACAATAAAAATTTCCTTGCTTTTCCATAGCTTTATGTTTCTTGGAGAATCTTCTGGAAATGTCAAGTTTATTCTCCATTTTTTATTTCAAGTGGCACCATTCTTAACTGTTGGCATAATCTCTTTGCCTAGTGTTTCTTTAAAAACTAGCTTCCTAGAACCTGATTTTCTTCTATATTGTGAAAAAAAAGAAAAAAAAGCCCTCCATCAATTTTATTTGTAGCTGAGTTTTCTAAGAAATGTGAAAATAATCCAAGAGGGTGTGGAAATTACCCAAGAAAACAGACCAGTGAAACTATTAAATTATACCTTAGAGCCTCGTTAGGCAAGCCAATCACTGGCCCCACAGTATAGAGTGACATTACACATGTCTTCTGGGTAGAATTTGGAGGATATTTGTTACAGGTGACTAGTTTTGTTCTCCCTCTGATACTCACTTTTATACATCCAAGAAGTCTAGCAATGGCCTCAAATTTTCTTTCTTGTTTATTTATCAAATATTTTATACAGACATATAGTGATTAGGCAATTTTTCCGAGGTCACGCAGCTAGTAAGTATTCACTAAGGATTTAAAACCAGATGCTACTAACCAAAAAAGAAAAAAGGAAGTCCTCTTAACTACTTATACTGCCAAAGATTTAAAATGATTAATTTTAGCTATATATGATAATATTTTGGCCAAAGCCACCTCTTCTAAAGCTATTATAGAATAAATTGAATGAAAAGCAAAAAGCAGACTGCTCAAATTTTAGAGAATTAATTTGGTCAGTAATAGAGTCAGTTCCAAAAATAAACTCTACTTATATTTTAACCATATTATGATAAAAATGGCTTTTTTTCTTTTTGTAGGAAAATTTTCATGTAGCATGGTAAGATAGTCTAAAACTCCATATACTAATTCTCTTCTTAATACAAAGTCTTTCTCCAGAAATATTCTTACAACCGGAATAACAAGGATTTGCTTTTTATTTTTTATTCTTATATCCTCTCAGCTCTGCAGTCTAGAAGTCTGAAATCTCTAGGGCTGTAGTTCCTCTGGGAGCTCTAAGGGACAACTTGTTTCTTTCTCTTCTAGCTTCTATTGACTATCCTGGAATTCGTGAACTGTGGCCACATCGCTCCAGTCTTTGACTCTGTCTTTACACTGCATTCTCCACTCCATGTTGGTATCTCCTCCTTTCTGACTGTGTCAAATATCTCTATGCCTTTCCCTTAAAAAGAAACTTATCACTGGATTTGGGATCCACCAAGAAAATTCAGGATTCTCTCCTCATTTTCAAGATACTTAATTTAATTACATCTGACAAGACCCTTTTCCCAAATAAGTTAACATTCATGGCTGTTATGTACGTATTTTTATTTTTGAAGGAGGAAGGGTCATTTTTCAGACCACCACAGTCTACCTTCTGGCCTTGAAGTCTCACATGCATCCCACATGGACATTTATGCCATCCCAACATGCTCCAAAGTCTCAAGTTATTAGCATCAAGTCAAGTTTAAAATCTCATTTAAATTTCATCAGTCCTTAAATCACAAATATCATCATCTAAATCATCAAAACCAGATATGAGTATGACTCTGGGTATGATGCATCATGGAGCAAAGCTTTTTTCTGTCTTTGGACCTGTAAAACTATATAAACTATCTGCTTCCAAAATACAGTGGTGAAACAGGTATAAAAGAAAATGAAGATTAAAAACTCTGCAGATGAATAAAATATGTCTCTCAGCCAGATTAAAGGCTTGGACTACCTGATTGTAGGCCTCTGCTGGAGGGTGGCAGAGCTCTTCCAGGGAGAAATTTGTACGTAGGATGGTGGAGGGAGTGAAGATATTATTAAGACATATTAAGTAAGGGAAAGCTTGAGAACTTGCCTGATTGGAAGATGTTTGATGCTAAAAGAGGGAGGAGTTTCTTTGAATGACAACGTAACAAGAGCCCCAAAGGTTTTCAATTCTTGGATACAGTGGGGAAGGGGCTGGAAGAGCTAAGGACTTCCCAACAAGTATTGGAAAGCTAGAAGGAGAGCAACTGTGGAGCTACAAATAGATACCAGAAAGTATCTATTATACAACAATCATATTAGATGTTTGCATAATGATTCAGGACCAACGTCTGGGTTGGAGTGTGAAGAAAGTACAATGTTTAGAAGACAAAATGGTAAGGGAAGTTTGATAATTGAATCAATAACAGAAATTTTTATTCAGAAACATGAGATAAATATCAAAAGTACATATCCATCCCTCACACATGGCAGGAATCCTTGGAAAGTTAAAAGAGGTTAATGGACTTCCAGTAGTTACACAGAACAAGACAAGTTATTTAACTTAAATGTATCATGAAAGAAACACTAGAAAGCATATTACTGTGGTTTTTTTTTTCCTTTCTTCAATGATCTTTACTCAGACTAGCTTAAGAAAAGAATTATATTAGGACTGTGACAGAAAGATTTCAATGAGAAGGCAAGGGTTAATATTCAACATCTGGTATTTAAAATAGGATTTTGAAGTATCGCAAAAGGAGGTTTCTTAAGAGAGAGAAAGTAATTTCCAAATTCCTTTAGTTCATCAAAGACCATGTCTAAAAATCAAATCTTAGATCTCCTCCTTTAACACTGAGAAAGTACCCATGTATGTTATTAAAGTTTAGCCAAGAGGCTAAAGTCCAAAACAAAGAGACTATGTCTTCACTGACGTAAGAAAAGTTCAGAGATTTTGTGAGAGGAAGAAAACAGAGAAGGACCCAATATTTAGCTTTCTGGATCACGTCATGTTCTCTTGTGGTATGGGCAGAACCCCTAGTGGGTAGTTGTCCGGGAAATGTCAGAACTGAGTAGTTTCAAGAAGAATCTCATGAGATTGGTCCAAATGGGAGTCATAGCCAAGCAGATCTCAGAAATTTCTGTAACACTTGTGAAAGCCAAAGTGGGGTAGGTCCAAATAGAGGAGAGAGCACGTGGCCCTCAAAGAATTCAGAGAGAGCAGATTATGTTGTTGTTACTGCCAGACAAACATCAAGCTAAAGAGTGTCACTAACTTTGAGAACAAAAGATAAACAGGACCTGAAATGAAACTGAGAATATCTAATCCCCATCACAACCCTAAATTGACCATCTTCCCTTGTTTTATCAGGGTGACTCAGAATGTCTCTTGTCTGGGCACAGTTTAATTTGGTGGTTATACTACCTAAGTCTTCTTTTTTTGACAAACCAAGATACAGTCTTGGAAAGAAGTGGGGGAGTTCAGGATGGGGGACACATGTACACCCGTGACTGATTCATGTTAATGTGTGGCAAAAACCACTACATATTGTAAAGTAATTAGCCTCCAATTAAAATAAATTAATTTACCAAAAAAAAAAAAGAAAGAAAGACGCAAGTAGGAGCAATGTGGTAGAAATCTGAAAATTTCTACCAGGAGAATCTGAAAATTATATGAAATGACTTTTAAAATTGCTGAATATAATTAAAATGAATAGAATGAATAGTAGTAACCAAAAATTACTGTATATCTATCTATCCATCTGTTGAAATTTGTAGAAAAACTACAAGTATGTTACAAGGGACAATTTCATTTTTCCTGAATTATTCGAGAGTAAGTGGCGAACCTGAAGGTGCCATCATCACTAATATTTTATAATTTCCTATAAACCAGGACATTTTTAAATATAAGATTAAAGCCAAGAAATATTTTTTGATATATTTTTACATCTAATCAGATTCCATTCAACTTCTAATAGACTTCAAGATGCTTGAGTCTAATCTAATCCTCACACCCCAATCAAATATCCAAATTGTCTCAATAATGCCTTTACAGAAAATATACCCAGTTAAGTCTCTCTTTGCCTTTCAAGGCATTTTTTGAAGACTAGGCTGATTTTTTTTGGTTTTTTTTTTTTTTTTTTAAGAGAATATCTCTCTCTAGGTTTGTCTGATAGTTTCTCATGATTGGATTTTATCATGCATTTTTGGTAAGAATATCATTGAAATAGTATTGTGTTCTCATTGCATCCTTTGATACAAGTTTGTATTTTCTAGGATTTTATATGAATGAAATTATGCATTATGCATTCTTTCTTTGCCTGGCTTCTTTCACTCACCATAATAATTTTGAGGTTTATCCATTTTGTTGCCTATATCAATAATTCGTTACTTTTTTGTGAAGGGAGTGCCAAATTATTTAAAGGAACGGTACAAATAAAAGAACGTAAGTAGATACTTTGCTAATTCCCTTCTTTTTATTGCTGAACAGTGCTCTGTTATATGGCTATACCCCATTTGTTAATACATTCACTTGCTGATGGATATTTGAGTTTTTCCTGGTTTTAGGAAATTACAAATAAAGCTGCTGTGAAAAAAAATCTGTATACAAGTCTTCGTATGGACATATGCTTTTATGTAGGGGGAGTAAATACCTAGGAGTAAAATGGTTGAATCCCATTAACTTTTAAAAATATATCAATCTCATTTCCATAGTAACCGTATCAATTTGCATTTCTACCCGAAGTGTATAAATGTTCTGACTGCTTCAGATCCTCACTGATACTTGAATATGATCAGTAGTTAAAAATTAAAATTTTTAGCTATTCTAGTGAGTGTGTAGCATTATCTCATCAGTTCAGTTCAGTCGCTGAGTCATGTCTGACTCTTTGTGACCTCATGAATCGCAGCACACCAGGCCTCCCTATACATCACCAACTCCCGGAGTTTACCCAAACCCATGTCCATCGAGTTGGTGATGCCATCCAGCCATCTCATCCTCTGTCATCCCCTTCTCCTCCTGCCTTCAGCCTTTCCCAGCATCAGGGTCTTTTCTAATGAGTCAACCCTTCACATGAGGTGGCCAAAGTATTGGAGTTTCAGTTTCAACATCAGTCCTTCCAATGAACACCCAGGGCTGATTTCCTTTAGGATGGACTGGTTGGATCTCCTTGCAGTCCAAGGGACTCTCAAGAGTCTTCTCCAACACCACAGTTCAAAAGCATCAATTCTTTGGTGCTCAGCTTTCTTTATAGTCCAACTCTCACATCCATATGTGACTACGGGAAAAACCATAGCCTTGACTAGATGGACTTTTGTTGGCAAAGTAATGTCTCTGCTTTTTAATATGCTATCTAAGTTTGTCATAACTTTCCTTTCAAGGAGTAAGCGTCTTTTAATTTCATGGCTGCAATCACCATCTGCAGTGATTTTGGAGCCCCAAAAAATAAAGTCTGACATTGTTTCCACTGTTTCCGCATACATTTCCCATGAAGTAATGGGACCAGATGCCATGATCTTAGTTTCCTGAATGTTGAGCTTTAGGCCAGCTTTTTCACTCTCCTCTTTCACTTTCATCAAGAGGCTTTTTAGTTCCTCTTTACTTTCTGCTATAAGGGTGGTGTCATCTGCATATCGAAGGTTATTGATATTTCTCCCAGCAAACTTGAATCCAGCTTGTGCTTCTTCCAGCCCAGCATTTCTCATGATGTACTCTGGATAGAAGTTAAATAAGCAGGGTGACAATATACAGCCTTGACGTACTCCTTTTCCTATTTGGAACCAGTCTGTTGTCCCATGTCCAGTTCTAACTGTTGCTTCCTGACCTGCATACAGGTTTCTCAAGAGATAAGTCAGATGGTCTGGTATTCCCATCTCTTTCAGAATTTTCCAATTTATTGTGATGCACACAAAGGCTTTGGCATCGTCAATAAAGCAGAAATAGATGTTTTTCTGGAACTCTCTTGCTTTTTCGATGATCCAGCAGATATTGGCAATTTGATCTCTGGTTCCTCTGCCTTTTCTAAAACCAGCTTGAACATCTGGAAGTTCACGATTCACATATTGCTGAAGCCTGGCTTGGAGAATTTTGAGCATTACTTTACTAGTGTGTGAGATGAGTGCAATTGTGTGGTAGTTTGAGCATTCTTTGGCATTGCCTTTCTTTGCTACCCCACGTCCAAGATCAGGGACGGAGGCCGAGAGAAGCTACCCCATGTCCAAGAAGTGGTGGCTGCTCAGGCCAAGAGGCCCCGAGAGGAGCTGCTCCACGTTCAAGGTCAGGAGGTGTAACCGTGAGGAGATACCCCTCGTGCAAGGTAAGGAGCAGCGGCTGCGCTTTGCTGGAGCAGCTGTGAAGAGATACTCCACGTCCAAGGTAAGAGAAACCCAAGTAAGATGGTAGGTGTTGCGAGAGGACATCAGAGGGCAGACACACTGAAACCATAATCACAGAAAACTAGCCAATGTGATCACATGGACCACAGCCTTGTCTATCTCAATGAAACTAAGCCATGCCGTGTGGGGCCACCCAAGACGGATGGATCATGGTGGAGAGGTCTGACAGAATGTGGTCCACTGGAGAAGGGAATGGAAAACCACTTCATTATTCTTGCCTTGAGAACCCCATGAACAGTATGAAAAGTGTTATCTCATAGTGGTTTTTACTTATGGTTCATTCCCCATCCATGTATCTTTTTTGGTGAAGAGTCTGTTCGCATTTTTTTCCCATTTGGATGGCTTCTTATTAAGTTGTAGGAATGCTTTATACATTCTAGACATAAGTTCTATTCAAATGTTGAAGAAATGTTTTATGAAGTCCAACTTTTTCAAAAATTTTAAAGGATTACTGTGCTTTGCAGTTCATTTTTAAAAATCATTACACTGAAGTTCACTAAGAGTTTGTCCTATATTTTCTTCTGTAAGTTTGATAGGTTTTGATCCTACATTTAAGTCTATGTACTTTTGCATTGCTTTCTTTTTAATACAGTGTGTGAAGTAAGGCTTGAGGTTCTTTTTTTTTTTTTCTGCATTTATAATATTGTTCTGGTATCTTGATTGAGAAGGTTATACTTTTCATACTGAATTATCTTGTGTCAGTGTCACAAGAAATATTCACCATGTGTATGTATTTCTGGACTCTTTATTTGTTCCATTGACCCATATCTAATTTTCTGTCAAGAGCACAACTTTTTCTTAGTTTGGTCAGTAATTACCCTTCAAGGTTCCTATTGTGTTTTTTTTTTTTTTTAATATTTATTTATTTGTTTGCACCCGTGTCTTAGTTGTGGCATTCAAACTCTTAGCTGTGGCATGTGGGATCTTATTTCCCTGATCAAGGATTGAACCCAGGCCCCCTGCATTGGGAATGTGGAGTCATAGCCACAGGAAACCAGGGAAGTCCCCCTACTGTGTACTTTTTAACATATCTTCATTATTCTTTGAGCACTTCCTTACTTCCTGGAACAAAAAGATAGTCTACATGTATCTTTTATTGCTCTGTTGTTATTTAGTCACTAAGTGAAAGTGACAGTGTTAGTCCCTCAGTCTTGTCTGACTCTTTGAGACCTCCTGGACTGTATTCCTCCAGGCTCCTCTGTCCATGGATTCTCCAGGCAAGAATACTGGAATGGGTTGCCATCCCCTCCTCCAGAGATCTTCCCCACCCAGGGATCAAACTGGCGTCTCTTACATCTCCTGCATTGGCAGACCAGTTCTTTACCACTAGGCTACCCAGACCAGGCAGAGTACCAGGCAGTTTTCAATCTGCTGCCTCTGTGCTGGGACTGGGAGCAATCAAGTCTGTGTGTGCTTTCCAAGAGTGGGGTCTTGGTTTCCTATAGCCATCTGGAAAGCTCCACTGGTTTTCAAATCAGCTAAAGGGGTTTGCCTTCTGGTATCAGACCCCAGGGATAGAGTGCCTAATATGTGGCTCAAACCCCTCACTCTGAGGGAGGATCCTGGAGCCTGTGAGTTCTCACCCTCCTTTGGGTCACCTACTCTGGGTGCAGGTACCACCTAGATTGCTTTTCTTCCCCTCCTACCAGACTCCATGTGGTTTTCCTTGTAGCCTTGGTTGTAGAACAGTTGTTCAGTGAGTCTTTAGGTCATTCTCATTCAAAGCTGCTCTATATGTAGTTGTAGCTTTGATGTGTTCATGTGGGGAGGTGGGCTCAGAGTCTTCCTGCTCTACCATCTTGAACCTGCCTTCAAAAATGTAGACTTTAAAGGAAAATTTCTGAATAAACTTTCAATCTATTAGTTGCTAGGAAAGTATCTTTTTAATAAGAAATTCTCTGCCTTTTTTTGAAGCCCTCTGTGTCATATAGACTGTAGGTATAATTTCTATATTAAGTTCTTTTTAATCCCAAAAGGCCAAACATACTTCTTTTGAATTTATAAGAAATAAATAATTAGAAGACTTTTCCCTCTTAATTGTACTCAACCAACATCACAGATATGTATGATTGCATACCACATATCATGTATAAGGTATAAAGCACCTTGCTGGTATTGTGAGTGAGTTCAGTTCAGTTCAGTCGCTCAGTTGTGTACGACTCTTTGCGACCCCATGAACTGCAGCACGCCAGGCCTCTCTGTCCATCACCAACTCCCGGAGTCCACTCAAACCCATGTTCATCGAGTCGGTGATGCCATCCAACCATCTCATCCTCTGTTGTCCCCTTCTCCTCCCGTACCCAATCCTACCTAGCATTAGGGTCTTTTCCAATGAGTCAACCCTTCGCATGAGGTGGCCAAAGTATTGGAGTTTCAGCTTCAACATAAGTCCTTCCAATGAACACCCAGGATTGATCCCTCTTAGGATGGATTGACTGGATCTCCTTGCAGTCCAAGGGACTCTCAAGAGTCTTCTCCAACACCACAGTTCAAAAGCATCAATTCTTTGGTGCTCAGCTTTCTTCACAGTCCAACTCTCACATCCATACACGACCACTGGAAAAACCATAGCTTTGACTAGATGGACTTTTGTTGGCAAAGTAATGTCTCTGCTTTTAAATATGCTATCTAGGTTGGCCATAACCTTCCTTCCAAGGAGTAAGCGTCTTTTAATTTCATGGCTGCAGTCACCATCCGCAGTGATTTTGGAGCCCCCAAAAATAAAGTCTGACACTGTTTCCACTGTTTCCCCATCTATTTCCCATGAAGTGATGGGACCAGATGCCATGATCTTAGTTTTCTGAATGTTGAGCTTTAAGCCAACTTTTTCACTCTCCTCTTTCACCTTCATCAAGAGGCTCTTTAGTTCTTCTTCACTCTCTGCCATAAGGGTGGTGTCATCCGCATATCTGAGGTTATTGATATTTCTCCTGGCAATCTTGATTCCAGCTTGTGTTTCTTCCAGCCCAGTGTTTCTCATGATGTACTCTGCATAGAAGTTAAATAAGCAGGGTGACAATATACAGCCTTGACGTACTCCTTTTCCTATTTGGAACCAGTCTGTGGTTCTATGTCCAGTTCTAACTGTTGTTTCCTGACCTGCATACAGGTTTCTCAAGAAACAGGTCAGATGGTCTGGTATTCCCATCTCTTGAAGAATTTTCCACAGTTTATTGTGATCCACACAGTCAAAGGCTTTGGCATAGTCAATAAAGCAGAAATAGATGTTTTTCTGGAACTCTCTTGCTTTTTCGATGATCCAGCAGATATTGGCAATTTGATCTCTGGTTCCTCTGCCTTTTCCAAAACCAGCTTGAACATCTGGAAGTTCACAATTCATGTATTGCTGAAGCCTGGCTTGGAGAATTTTGAGCATTACTTTACTAGCATGTGAGATGAGTACAATTGTGCGGTAGTTTGAGCATTCTTTGGCATTGCCTTTCTTTGGGATTGGAACGAACACTGACCTTTTCCAGTCCTGTGGCCACTGCTGAGGTTTCCAAATTTGCTGGCATATCGAGTGCAGCACTTTCAGAGCATCATCTTTGAGGATTTGAAATAGCTCAACTGGAATTCCATCACCTCCACTAGCTTTGTTTGTAGTGATGCCTTCTAAGGCCCACTTGACTTCACATTCCAGGATGTCTGGCTCTAGGTGAGTGATCACACCATCGTGATTATCTGGGTCATGAAGATCTTTTCTGTACAGTTCTTCTATGTATTCTTGCCACCTCTTCTTAATATCTTCTGCTTCTTTTAGGTCCATACCATTTCCGTCCTTTATCGAGCCTATCTTTGCATGAAATGTTCCTTTGGTATCTCTAATTTTCTTGAAGAGATCTCTAGTCTTTCCCAGTCTGTTTTCCTCTATTTCTTTGCACTGAGGAAGGCTTTCTTATCTCTCCTTGCTATTCTTTGGAACTCTGCATTCAGATGGGAATATCGTTCCTTTTCTCCTTTGCTTTTCACTTCTCTTCTCTTCCCAGCTATCTGTTAGGCCTCCTCAGACAGCCATTTTGCTTTTTTGCATTTCTTTTCCATGGGGATTTTCTTGATCCCTGTCTCCTGTACAATGTCACGAACCTCTGTCCATAGTTCATCAGGCACTCTGTCTATCAGGTCTAGTCCCTTAAATCTATTTGTCACTTCCACTGTATACTCATAAGGGATTTGATCTAGGTCATACCTGAATGGTCTAGTGGTTTTCCCTACTTTCTTCAATTTAAGTCTGAATTTGGCAATAAGCAGTTCATGATCTGAGCCACAGTCTGCTCCCGGTCTTGTTTTTGCTGACTGTACAGAGCTTCTCCATCTTTGGCTGCAAAGAATATAATCAATCTGATTTTGGTGTTGACCATCTGGTGATGTCCACGTGTAGAGTCTTCTCTTGTGTTGTTGGAATAGGGTGTTTGCTATGACCAGTGCGTTCTCGTGGCAAAACTCTATTAGCCTTTGCCCTGCTTCATTCTGTACTCCAAGGCCAAACTAGCCTGTTACACCAGGTGTTTCTGGTGAGTGAAGCCAGGGTGAATTTACAGTTCCTGCTCTGTAGCCGCTCTAGTATGGGAGAGAGCTAATTAATAATTTCTATTACTTATCAGAAAAAGAGAAATAGTTATAATGAAGGTATAATATATGATAGAATTATCCAGGAGTATAAGACAGAGATTTATCAATATTGCCTGACTTCATGGCACAGATGAGATCTGAGTTGGACCCAAATGAATGATAAAGACTTCCAAATATTTTTATCAAAAAAGGACATTCTAAGCAGTGAAGATGGCTTGAGCAAAGACATAGAAACAGAAAAATGCCATTGTTTAGAGAAGCAATGTTTAATCTGCTGTGTTTTTGATGTGTTTATGTGTTTTGGATGTGTTTAACATGTGTTATGGGCTTCCCTGGTGATTCAGATGGTAAAGAATCTGCCTCCAATGCAGGAGACCCAGGTTTAATCCATGGGTTGGGAGGATACCCTGGAGAAGGGAATGGCAACCCACTCCAGTATTCTTGCCCAGAGAATCCTATGGACAGAGGACCCTGGCAGGCTATAGACCATGGGATCACAAAGAGTCAGACACAATTAGTGACTAACACCAGCAACATGTGTTATAAGATAGGTAATTTTATGGAAAATTCTGAATGCCTGGCTGGGAAGTTTCAACCCTGAAGAAAGGGGCGCTATGAAATGATATTAACCATGGATACAATACTTCTTCTTCTTTTTCCATGGCATTTATAGATGCAATAATGGCAATAAATTTAAATGTTTATTAATATTGTTATTTTCTTTTTAATGTTTCCTGACCCTAATCCTTCATATTGTCTCTGACTGCTTCTCTCTGCCTCAAGGAAGATTAGTATTGCTATGTCCGAGAATAAGACAACAAAAGGGTGAGAGAGAGAACATCAGTACAAAGTTTTGAATTGCAAAATTGTGTTTTTGTATCCTTAGCAAGACAATAGCCTTAAAATTTTAGCATTACTGAAATACAAAAGGAATTTCCAAATTTCTACAGCTTCCACAGGGATCTGGAGCCAGTGGTCTGATTAAATCTTAGCACTCCTTTTCCAGTATGCAATACACTCTATTTTGAGGCTAAGTTCTCTGGGAAATAGCAAGATGTGATGTAGAAAAGAAGAGGGAGTTAGAGCCAAATCTAAGTGCTCCATTAGACTGTGGAAAGAGGAGACAAAACCTGATCCAAAGAAAAAAAGAATATCTGTTGCGGAGAGACACTTTCCTGAAAACATTGTGGCTTTGGACTTCCTTCTCTGCTACCTCCACCTAGCTAAGAAGCTCATTTTTACCAAATAGAACCATCTCCAGAATGCATGGAAAAAGAAAGCGTTTCTAAATGACTTACCTAAGAAAGACAGAATCAACCAGAAGAGGCAGTTTAATGGAGAAGAGATGAAATATTATTTCAGGAATTTAGAGAGTGTTTGGTTTTCTGCTCAAAGAGATTAGGTTTTCAATGGAAAATCAGATCAAGCATAGCAAATAAAACATTTGCTTTGAATATCTGAATGTTGTAATTTTCTATCTACTGCTTAAAGTGCTTTATGCACTTATGTTATTATTTCTTTCTTTCAATTAAACCATATCAATCATATGATAAAAGACTAAAACAATCTCATGTTGGATTATTGAGCTTTGTAACAACTCGGTTTTCTCGCTTGCTGCCTGGATCTCAGGTCAGAATTAGTGATTCATGGCCTAAGATAAATGGTGTCCATTGAGTCTCAGGTATCCCATGAGGAAAGCAGTAGAGAATTTGATAGAAAGGGAGAAGAGTAAAGGAGATGGGAAGTGCTATGTCTGGTAGAAAGAAGACTGATGATTTCACAACTCTGAAGTCCAGATAATTTGGACCTAGTGATCACTCCTTGAAGTCAGGTAACACCACTTTGGTACACATAAAACCATATTCAATTTATTTACTATTTCTTGAATTAATGTTTCATTTAGTCAGTCTTGCAAAATAAATGTATAGGCTCTTTTCTTCCCCTCTTTGTTGCTATTAAGCCTTAATTGCCATACTCCATGGTGGCTCAGTGGTAAAGAATCCACCTGCCAATGCAGGAGACGTGGGTTCAGTCCCTGCATCTGGAAGATCCCCTGAGAAGGAAATGCTAACACAGTCCAGTATTCTTTCCTGAGAAATCCCATGGACAGAGGAGACTGTAGGGCTGCAAAGAGTTGGATATGACTTAGCAACTAAACAACAATTGCCATACATCTGTTTGAAACTTAGATTTCGTAATATTAACAGATATTAAAAGAAGGATAAAAAAAGAAGGATCATATCATTTCAAACTATCATAAAACATGAAGAAATGCACATTTGGCTTTATGTATAAAACTGTCTTGTTAAACAGAACACATGTGCAATAAAACAAAAAAGTATTTCTAGAGATTGAGAGCCGATAAGTGATTCTCAGAGAAGAAAAAACGGTGGAATACCAGCACCAAATGGAACTCTTGGGGGTAGTAGAAATGTTCTACATCTTTTTTGTCATGATGTGTCCACTTGTCAAAACTCATTGAACGGGCTTCCCTGGTGGGTCAATGGTAAAGAATCTGCCTTCAGTGTAGGAGACATGAGTTTGATTCCTGATACATCTTGTATCATCCTGAGGAGCAACTGAGCCCACACTCCACAACTACTGAGCCTGTGCTCCTGCGCTTGGGAGCTGTAAATAATGAGTCCTCATACCACAACTACTGAAGCTCGCAAACCTGTGCTCTGCAGCAAGAGAAGCCACTGCAATGAGAAGCCCACGCACTGCAACTAGAGAGTAGCCCCCATTCTCCACAGATAGAGAAAAACCCAAGCAGCAACTAAGACCCACCATAGCCAAAAGCAAATAAATAAGTAAAATTATATTGAATTGTACACTTAATGTGCATATTATTCATCATATGTAAATTATATTTAAGTAAAGTGAATTTAAAAAATAGAACACAGTAACTTTGCCGAGCAGTTAAAGAGGTTTAAATGCCTGCTGGGCTCCTTACAGGCTGAATGAACTGGAGCAAGTGGTGACCCCTCTGAATCTCAATTTCTTTACCAAGTAGGTTTAACAGTATTATTTATCTCAGGTTCTGTATTAAGAAAATATGTTAATGTATGTGCAGTACATACTAAGAGGTATGTGAATCAATATTTCTTCTGTATTTGTATAGCCAAGTTAGAGGTAATATGAAAATTTTTACTTATTAGATTTGAGTAATACAATTCCAATTATGAGACAGTACCTTGATAAAACACCTAAGATCAGTATGTGTGCTATTATTCTAGGTTTTTTTCTAATATAAAAATATTATTTCCCTATTTATTATTTCAGGGAAAAAGATCATATTTAGTTCTTCTCACAGAAATTTTGAAGGGGAAAAAAGTTTGTAATATGCTCTTAGAAGGATTACTACAGTATGCTTGCTAATAATGGTTATACAATTTTCTTTCACTGTAGGAGCTCTCAAGTACACTATACCAATAATAAAAGCTATGAATTTTATTAGCTTATGCTATTAGAAATAACTTCCTTTCAGAGTAAAAGATTCCAGTTTCTTCTTTGGTTCCATAATCACTTTTGGAATATTCTATTAAATTCTTTTAAATCAGCTTAATTAATGGCTCGTTATCGTGGTGACTTCAGTATGAAATTAATTCACTGAAACACACACTAGCTTCTGATTCTTTCTGAGATTTACATTGCATCCATAGATGGTATAAAATAGGTTCACTCCCTCAAAATAAAGTGATAAGAGTTATGGCTCTTGGCCCCTCTATGACTGCTCCAGTTAACAAATGTGTTGACCTTTTAAAATGATGACTGAACAGCTGACCATCGGAAAGCTAGGAAAGGAATGAGTGTACCACAAAGTATTTAAATGGGGTTTCACCAGAAGCTGAGAAAAACCAGAGAAAAATTAAGTCCCTTATTTACTACTTATTTTTTACTTCTCACTTCAACTTGTTTATGAAAAGAACTAGGGATGAGGCACACAGCCTTGCATGGTGTAGATACTTTAAAAGGTTTGGAGAAAAAGAGAAACGATATTAGAGTGCATGCATGCATGTGAGTTCAGTCGGTCAGTCCTGTCCAGCTCCTCGCTACCTCAGGGACCACAGCCCACCAGGCTCCTTTGTACATGGGATTCTCCAGACAAGTACACTGGAGTGGGTTGCCCTTTCCTCCTCCAGGGAATCTTCCCAAATCAGGGATCAAACCCACAGCTCCTGCATCTCTTGCAGTTTGGATTCTTTACGACTGAGTCACCAGGGAAGCCTGAAATTAGGGTGGGTTTATTGAATTATTTTAATATATGCTACATACCTTTAATTCCTTGGTAATTAGAGTTGGAAAGGAACTCACCTTGGTTGCCTTGTGGTGACGTATAAATTATAATTTGGAACACATTTGATTACCATTTTGTACTCCAGCATCAAGGCTTTCCTACAGACCATTCATTTTAGTGAAGTTTGCAATACAGTAAGAAAGGGCTCATGTTCTAGAGTCAGGCAAATCTGGTCTGGTGCCCTGGCTCTCTAATCCAGTGAACAAGTAATATGAACTCCTGTTTAATTTGAAGATAATAACAATACCTACCTCGTGATTTTTTGCAGGCATCATATTCAATCAGTTCAGTTGCTCAGTAGTGTACAACTCTTTGCGACCCCATGGACTGCAGCACGCCAGGCCTCCCTGTCCATCACCAACTCCTGGAGTTCACTGAAACTCATGCCCATTGAGTCAGTCATGCCATCCAACCTTCTCATCCTCTGTCGTTCCCTTCTCCCACCTTCAATCTTTCCCAGCATCAGGTTCGTTACAAATGAGTCAGCTCTTTGCATCAGATGGCCAAAGTATTAGAGTTTCAGCTTCAACATCAGTCCTTCCAATGAATATTCAGGGCTGATTTCCTTTCGGATTGACTGGTTGGATCTCCTTGCGTCCAAGGGACTCTCATGAGTCTTCTCCAACACCATAGTTGAATTCATAGTTAAAGTCAATAGTACATGGCAAAGGCCTGTTTCTATGCCTGGAAGATGGTAGGTGACCAGTTACCCCAGCCCCATTTATGCAGAGAGCTTCCTGCAGTGTGGATAGCCTTTTGTTTGTTATTCAGTCACTAAGTCGTGTACGATTCTTTGAGACCCAGGGAACTGCAGCACTCCAGGCTTCCCTGTCCTTCACTATCTCCTGAAGTTTGCTCAAAGTCATGTACCTTGAATCAGTGATACCATCCTACCGCCTCACCCTCTGTCGTCCCCTTCTCCACTTGTCCTCAATCTTTCCCAACATCAGAGTCTTTTCCAATGAGTCGGCTCTTCGCATCAGGTGGCCATAGTTTTAGAGCTTCAGCTTCAGCATCAGTCCTCCCAATGAATGTTCTGGGTTGATTTCCTTTAGAATTGACTGGTTTGATCTCCCTGCAGTCCAAGGCACTCTCAAGAGTCTTCTCCAGCACCACAATTTTAAAGTGTCAGTTCTTCAGTGGTCAGCCTTCTTTATGGTTTAACTCTCATTACATACTGATAAATAGTACTGAGAGCAAAATTTAAAATCTTACCCTGTTTTTTCTATGCAAGATGAATGGAGAAGAAAACCCGAGCATCATATCTTTACATGATTGCAACTTATCCCTGTTTTAACCTTTAGTCTTTTCATGATCTTATATACTTGAACATACAAATTCCCTATGGAACTCATTGCTTTATTTAATATCCGTTTTCTGGAGAATGACTATATTTCCCCAGGCTTCCCTGATGCCTGCATTCTCTTTGGTAACAGATTACCCTAGGGGTTCTTGTCTCCCTGTTTACAGTTCAGCTGGGTCTTGCTTTCCTTGAGGAGATTGATGGAAGGCAAATGGATTGAGTCAGATGCCCAGATTTCATTCTTAGAGTCATAACTTTTCAGCTTCCCTTTCTATAAAATGGGGTTAGTGTAATACCAAAAGGTTGTTGACATAATTAAATAAAACAAGGCAATTAAAAATTCTTTTATTGAAATACTTCCTTTTATGTGTTTTTCCATTTGAATCTGCTATGACCTAAACCTAAACTGATGTTATGTACACTGTTTGTTCAAAAATTGCTTGTTTATTGACTATTATAAAGCAAATACAAAAAGAATTTTTTGCTTCATGTGAGAAAAGTATTTAACATTTCTGATGAAACATACAGATCATCATATTTAGAATCATTTTTTTTTTAAACTTAGAGGTAGCTTAGAAAGATGAATATCCTGAGTAGAATGCCTGTATTTACTGTGAAAGAGTCAAGAGTAAAACCAAGTGAAAAGAGAATAAAACTAGAACTTGGCATAAAGTCCAGCCACACTGGTCCATTTCTATAGTCACTCTGGTTTCTTTATCTCCAGACTTCTTTTGCTTTGATCCCTTTAATGACCAACTCAGAGATAAATCTTTTAAAAATACCATTGTTATCATGTACTTCCTGATTTAGGATGTGCAGGATCTCTACATATCCTATAGCATCAAGACCCTGATTCTCTGCCTGAAATTCAAAGTTGTCTGTAATCTGGTCCAACTTATCTAGCCAAATTCATCACTTACTACTACTAGCAGATGCCATCCATAAAGTTCTTCTATCATACACATTTAATAGTGTGTGGCCTAGGATCTGATACATCAATGTGTCTGGGGATATCTAAAGCCATCTTTTTTACTGAAAACTTCCTTACCTATTAGAATCTGCATTATTAGTGTATGAATTGAATATCAAATCAAACACACTTTCTGTTGCTTAGAAGGTGTCAAACTCTATGATGGAAACTTTGAGGCACATAAAGATGAATTAGTCACAATTTTACCTCCAGCCTGTTACTAAGTTTAATGGACCCACAGAAGGTACTGTGAAGATGGATGAGAGAAAAGAATAATACACATTGTGTCTGGGTGTGTCTTGGTGAGTGCTCTTGGAGAAGATTTCCAGCATGAGTTGATACTTAAGTTGTGCTTGGAAGAAGAGCCAACTAACACAAAAGGCACAATAACACATAGTGCTTAACACCCATGATGTTTTCATGGGCCTATAAACAAAATGTTTAATTCTAATTTCTTTTAAAATTTGAAAATTGAATATAATAGTAACAGATACATAAAATGAACTTAACCAGGATTATATATGTCTTTATACCAACACAATAGCTTTTACTATTTCATGGTGGAAGGGACCCTGAAGACAAAGTGACCTAGGCTCATAAAAATCATATTGTCACCCTGCCTGGAAGAATGGTTGTGATATTAGTGAGTAGAGATGGAAAGAGGAAAAATGTGGGCTAACGTCCTGTTGTGGGAAAATATAGGATGTGTGGGATATTCCTGGGGAAAAGTGTGTGCATGCGTGCTAAGTCACTTCAGTCGTGTCCAACTCTGTGACCCTATGGACTATAGCCTCCCAGGCTCCTCTGCCCATGGGGTTTTCCAGGCAAGAATACTGGAGTGGGTAGCCATTCCCTTCTTCAGGGACCAATCCCAACCTAGGGATCGAACTCACGTCTCTTATGTCTCCTGCATTGGCAGGAGGGTTCTTTACCACTAGCACCACCTGGGAAGGTGTGTTGACCAACTCTACCTGGGGAAGGGTGATGTTGATCAAATATAAAAAATGATGGCAAAGAAAGGTCAAGTGGTAAATACAGAGGGTGGAATGGAATCATATTATGGAGGCATTGTTGGCGGCAATTTTGAAGAAATTTGAATTTGTTACTGTTTATATTAAGAGCTGTTGAATAGAAGACTGACAGAATAGCAGAGTTCTATATTCAGTGCGTTCATTCAACAAAATTTACCAAACACCTTTGATGTATTAGACATCGTGCTTAACATACAGTAATAGAAAGAGGAGTTTCTGTCATTATGGAGTTAACATTTTAATGGGTTCCTCAGACAGTAAACACACAAGCTATCAAATGTTAATTTTCTAAAGTGATAGGTGCTTTGAAGACAGTAATGGAGGATAATAAAAAGAATTAAGTGTAGAGCACTGTTGTAGTTGTCACCCTGCTTATTTAACTTATATGCAGAGTCCATCATGAGAAACACTGGGCTGGAAGAAACACAAGCTGGAATCAAGATTGCCGGGAGAAATATCAATAACCTCAGATATGCGGATGACACCACCCTTATGGCAGAAAGTGAAGAACTAAAGAACCTTTTGATGAAAGTGAAAGAGGAGAGTGAAAAAGTTGGCTTAAAGCTCAACGTTCAGAAGACTAAGATCATGGCATCTGGTCCCATCACTTCATGGGAAATGGATGGGGAAACAGTGGAAACAGTGTCAGACTTTATTTTTTTGGGCTCCAAAATCACTGCTGATGGTGATTGCAGCCATGAAATGAAAAGACGCTTACTCCTTGGAAGGAAGATTATGACCAGCCTAGATAGCATATTTAAAAGCAGAGACATTACTTTGCCAACAAAGGTCCATCTAGTCAAGGCTATGGTTTTTCCAGTGGTCATGTATGGATGTGAAAGTTGGATGGTGAAGAAAGCTGAGCACTGAAGAATTGATGCTTCTGAACTGTGGTGTTGGAGAAGACTTTTGAGTCCCTTGGACTGCAAGGAGATCCAACCAGTCCATCCTAAAGGAGATCAATCCTGGGTGTTCATTGGAAGGACTGATGTTGAAGCTGAAACTCCAATACTTTGGCCACCTCATGCAAAGAGTTGACTCATTGGAAAAGACCCTAATGCTGGGAAGGATTGGGGGCAGGAGGAGAAGGGGACGACAGAGGATGAGATGGTTGGATGGCATCACTGACTCGATGGACATGGGTTTGTTTAAGTTCCGAGAGTTGGTAATGGACAGGGAGGCCTGGCGTGCTGCGATTCATGGGGTCGCAAAGAGTTGGACATGACTGAGCAACTGAACTGAACTGAACTGTTGTAGTTGAGACAGTCAACATTCCACGAGGAACATAGTAGAGAGAAGAGCAAGTTCCAAGAGTTGGTAAGTTGAGAAGTCTGAAATGAGGTTGGTGTGACTGGAGTGAGTAAATTAGAGAATGAGTCCATGGGATGAGTTTGGGGAGAAGTTTACATTTTGCCACTTGATTATATGACATCTTATGTTGCTAACCTTGTTAATATTTCTTATTTTTGTTCATTTTTATTTCATCTTAATGTGATTTTTTTTATTTATCTGTATAAAGCATTTTGAATCTTTTTTGGAGAACGATGGTGTGCTTAAAATTCTCTTCTCTCCTGCCCAACATCTATCAGTGAGTTGAGATTATGAAAGACATTCAATAAACATTTGTGTGACTGGTTTGTGAGTCAGCTGATATATTCAAATATCATATGTAATTCCACTAAAAGGAGCCAAGAATTCAGTTTGGTCTTAAATAAAACAAATTGTCATTTAGTTTACACAGTCCTCTGAACATCTAAAGTAAAATAAGAGATATCACATGGCTACTTTAAATAGTGTTGGCCTGCTTCTTTGACAAATGTGTTTAGCACTAGTCCAAGAGTAACCATGGCTCATTATTCAATGTGGAATTTTATCCATTGTCATGGTAGACCAAAAAGAATACTACCTAGGGGCAATATTTAAAGATTATTTTTGGACGTTCCAGTATGTAGATATAATTTCCCCCAATGTCTCCAAATAAATGTAAAAAAGTAAACTAAAGCACAAATTTAATTTAAAAGGAATATTCTATTAATTGGTATAAGCTTTGGGAGCTTGAATAAGCTGTGTTTAGATTAAGTATCTATATTTATGGAACAGTAATATAATATTATATAAGTATAAAATGAGGATACCGCTAAGCTGATAGATTTTGGTATATTCTGCTGTGTATATAGTATTTCTAGCTAAAACAATTTACTAGGGACTGTAGTTTGTCCCTATATATGTTTGTCATGATCATTGATTCTAACTGCTGCTATCTTCTGGGGGGTTACTGGACTCTTACATTTTATTGCAATCTATGTTCATGCTGCTGCTGCTGCTGCTAAGTTGCTTCAGTCGTGTCCGACTCTGTGCGACCCCATAGACAGCAGCCCACCCTTGGATTCTCCAGGCAAGAACACTGGAGTGGGTTGCCATTTCCACAGAGTGAATACATTTCTACTTGTAAATGAATGGTTGATTATGGGGAGTTTACATTGATGATAAGTTTGGCTTTTAAGAGTGATGAATAAAGTGTAATAATTTTGTATTTGAGTTATGCTTTATCTTCAAAGGACTAGACAATCAAGAAAGTGAAGTCGCTCAGTTGTGTCTGACTCTTTGAGACCCCATGGACTGCAGCCCACCAGGCTCCTCCATCCATGGAATTTTCCAGGCAAGAGTACTGGAGTGGGTTGCCATTTCCTTCTCCAGGGGATCTTCCCGAACTGGGGATCAAACCCAGGTCTCCCGCACAGCAGGCAGAAACTTTACCGTCTGACAATAAAGAATTAATCCCTTAATTAATCTATTCTCCAAATAAACTGAAAACTCCCATTTTCCACAAGAGCAAAGTTGAGTCAAAGAGACTTAATCCTCTGATTTTGTGTAAATTTTGCCACTTTTCAAAGAAATATTAAGAAGTATTTTAGAAGAATAGCAGTTTTCAAATGCCAACAGATTTACAACTCTTGAGGGTGGAGTGATTTATTAATTACTTTCCTCTTATCCTTAAGTATGCATCGAAGCAGTCAGTTCAGTTCAGTTCAGTCGCTCAGTCGTGTCCGACTCTTTGCGACCCCATGAATTGCAGCACGCCAGGCCTCCCTGTCCATCACCAACTCCCGGAGTCTACACAAACCCATGTCCATCGAGTCGGTGATGCCATCCAGCCATCTCATCCTCTGTCGTCCCCTTCTCCTCCTGCCCCCAATCCTACCTAGCATTAGGGTCTTTTCCAATGTGTCAACCCTTCGCATGAGGTAGCCAAAGTATTGGAGTTTCAGCTTCAACATCAGACCTTCCAATGAACACTCAGGATTGATCTCTTTTAGGATGGATTGACTGGATCTCCTTGCAGTCCAAGGGACTCTCAAGAGTCTTCTCCAACACCACAGTTCAAAAGCATCAATTCTGCGGCGCTCATCTTTCTTTACCCAACCCATGTCCATCGAGTCAGTGATGTCATCCAACCATCTCATCCTCTGTCGTCCCCTTCTGCTCCTGCCCCCAAGCCTTCCCAGCATCAGGGTCTTTTCCAATGAGTCAATTCTTCTCATGAGGTGGCCAAAGTATCGGAGCTTCAGCTTCAATATCAGTCCTTCCAATGAACACCCAGGACTGATCTCCTTTAGGATGGACTGGTTGGATCTCCTTGCAGTCCAAGGAACTCTCAAGAGTCTTCTCCAACACGACAGTTCAAAAGCATCAATTCTTCGGCACTCAGCGTTCTTCACTGTCCAACTCTCACATCCATACATGACCACTCGAAAAACCATAGCCTTGACTAGATGGACCTTTGTTGGCAAGTAATGTCTCTGCTTTCAAATATGCTATCTAGGTTGGTCATAACCTTCCTTCCAAGGAGTAAGCGTCGTTTAATTTCATGGCTGCAATCACCATCAGCAGTGATTTTGGAGCCCAAAAAAATAAAGTCTGACGCTGTTTCCACTGTTTCCCCATCTATTTCCCATGAAGTGATGGGACCAGATGCCATGATCTTAGTCTTCTGAACGTTGAGCTTTAAGCCAACTTTTTCACTCTCCTCTTTCACTTTCATCAAGGGACTCTTCAGTTCTTCTTCACTTTCTGCCATAAGGGTGGTGTCATCTGCATATCTGAGGTTATTGATATTTCTCCCAGCAATCTTGATTCCAGCTTGTGTTTCTTCCAGCCCATTGTTTCTCATGATGTACTCTGCAAAGAAGTTAAATAAGCAGGGTGACAATATGCAGCCTTGATGTACTCCTTTTCCTATTTGGAACCAGTCTGTTGTTCCATGTCCAGTTCTAACTGTTGCTTCCTGACCTGCCTACAGGTTTCTCAAGAGATAGGTCAGATGGTCTGGTATTCCCATCTCTTTCAGAATTTTCCACAGTTTATTGTGATTTACACAGTCAAAGGCTTTGGCATAGTCAACAAAGCAGAAATAGATGTTTTTCTGGAACTCTCTTGCTTTTTCGATGATCCAGTAGATGTTGGCAATTTGATCTCTGATTCCTCTGCCTTTTCTAAAAGCAGCTTGAACATCTGGAAGTTCACGGTTCACATATTGCTGAAGCCTGGCTTGGGAATTTTGAGCATTACTTTACTAGCATGTGAGATGAGTGCAATTGTGCGGTAGTTTGAGCATTCTTTGGCATTGCCTTTCTTTGGGATTGGAATGAATCCCTTTTCCAGTCCTGTGGCCACTGCTGAGTTTTCCGGATTTGCTGGCATATTGAGTGCAGCAATTTCACAGCATCATCTTTGAGGATTTGAAATAGCTCAACTGGAATTCCGTCACCTCCACTAGCTTTGTTCGTAGTGATGCTTTCTAAGGCCCACTTGACTTCACATTCCAGCATGTCTGGCTCTAGGTGAGTGATCACACCATCGTGATTATCTGGGTCGTGAAGATCTTTTTTGTACATTTCTTCTGTGTATTCTTGTAGAATGTATAATAAAGTCCAAAATCTGCATGGTAGAATCTGATATTAATTTAGTTGCTCCACACTGGGGATTAAGAGCTTGCTGGGGACAACCTAAACCAGTCTTGATAATAGAGTGAGCCTATCATTGTGGGCTCTTCTACTTTGGATCCTTGATGATCTTTGTATTATACCTCTGTGGTTTGAGATAGTGTCTTGATGCTGCCCAGCTCTAATTACTAATTATAATTCTTACTCTTATTTTGTTATCATTGGATATGACTTTATAGATTTCACTTGATTTTTAAAAAGATGTTTTTATTTTGAAACAACCTGAAGCTTGTAAAAATTACAGGAATAATCTAAATAACATTTTCTTGAGCCGTTAGAGACTGAGAGTCCAACATGATGTCCCATCACTCCTGAATACATTAGTATAGAATAAAGACATTCACCTACATATCCACAACACAGCCATTAAGGAAGCTGATATTCACACATTTGTACCACCTCAGTTTCCATTCAAGTTCTCTCAATTGTCTGTATAAAGTCCTTTATAAGAAAACAACCCATTCCAGAATCATGCATGATATTTAGTTGTCATGATCCTTTAAACATCTTGAGTCTCCAACAGTTTTTGGTCTTTCCTTGATTTTCACAAAAATGACATTTTTCAATACTATAGGCTTATTATTTGGTAGAATGTCCTTCAGTTTGGGTTGTTATGTTTCCTTATGATTAAATTGAAGTTATGCAACTTGGGCAGCACATCACGTAAGTGACCCCGATTCTTCTCCTTCAACCCTATCAGGTGATACATGGGATTGATTTGTTCCATTACTGATCATGTTACTTTTCATCACTTGATTTAAACTGGTGGTATCTGCCAGGCTTCTTAACATGAAGTTACTTTTCTCCCCCTTTATAATTATTTTCTGGGGGAGGTACTTTGATACTAGGTAAAGATTCCACTTCTCACCAAAATTTTAATTTATTCATTTATTCATATATATATATGGATTGATAGATTTTTGTTTTATTTAATAGGTTGAAGTTCAATATTCTCATATTTATTTTAATGCTAAAATTGTCCCACATTTCTTTACCAGTTCCCCTTTGAAGGTACCATCTTTTTCCTTCTGATATTTCTCCACTCTGAGTCTTTCATTTTTTTCTTATGCAACAAGATTTCCCAGGCTCTTCTCCTAATTTCCCTGCCCAGTCACAGATTGAACTGCTTGTCCAAGGAGTTGTATTTCCCTTAAGTGGACAGTGGTATTTAGAAACCAAAATCTGAGTCCAAGGTATGCTCATTACTATTGGAGATGGCTGAAATCAAGCTTTTCAGTGGAGAGAGATAGGGGATATACCCAGAGTAGGTAAAAATACACATATTTATAGTAGGTAAGTAGGAATATATATTTATGTATTGATTTACATTCACATGTATAAATAGCATATCTTCTGTCTGGAATATTAATAGTTCACATCAATATCTCCACTTCAAATGTAACACCACAAATTTCATTCCAGTTTTCTTCCTTTTCCTATTTGTAACTTTTTTGTGTAACATTGAGAAACTAGGCTCTTATTTTATTGGTTTTTCTTATGTATCTAATCTCTCAGTGATACGCTGCTATACCCAACCTGCATTCCCTCATCACTCACGTGCATATGTGCTCCTCCTGCCTTCAATCTTCCCCAGCTATTGAAAGACAAATATTTTGTCAATGTTATGCAAACTCCAGTAGCTATTAACAGGTTAACTGCCATAACTTTTCAGTTTCCTAGACAAAAGGATGGGTTCAGGCACAAGCAACACAGAGAGGGCAAGAGTAGGTGCTCTACTCAGTCCTAGCTGAGCTCCCAGCTGACAGCATTAATTACCAACTGTGTGATGAGTCACTTTGGATGTCCAGCTAGCAGAGACTTAGATGACTGCAGGCCTAGGGGACTTCTGCCCTTAACCACATATAAGACTGGAAAGGGAGACCCACCCAGCAGGACCCAATAAACCTATAGAATCATGAGAGATAATATTAATAATGCATTATGATTTTAAGCCACTAAATTGTTGTGTGGTTTGTTATGCAAACACTGATAATCAGAAAAGCAAGATTGGAGGGGTAGGAAAGAAAGAGAGCAAGCACTGAAACACCTAAGAAAATAACCTAACGGAAACTGGATGACGATAAGCACCAACATCTTCTCATTTCACATCACAGCTTTGCCTGGAACCAGCCCAAATAACGTATTCAGACATATTCAACTGCTTGGACTATCATTTTATAAATGATTTCATTGGACTTTTGGATGCATAATCTATACAAATCTATTAAGCTCTGTAAAGTTAAGTTAAACTAAGAAATGTGGAACTTGTAGTTTTTTCTTAATTCTCTAAGGGATCTTGGGTGGTCGATTGAATTGAATGGTACCTCATTTTTGTTATATACACCATAGCTTTTTATTTGTGCATTTGTTTTCCAAGGGCTTTCACTATTAGATTACATAGAGAATCAAAAAAAATTCATGAATGAACAAACAATATGAAAATTGTTTCCTCTCAAAAATCTTTTAACCGCCATCTTGCTTTAACAGTTTTATAGAATCTACCTAGCCCTCTCTTGCCACTTCCCTTCTCTTTGTGGTTTGGCCTGCCTCTATTCTTGGATAGTCTCATGGCCAATATAGTGCAAATTTACTGCCAAATGAAACTTAAAGCTTTGCAAAAGGTACAGAATTCCATGGAAACCACGATGGGTTATTAGAGAAATAGTTAGATCTCATTTAAAGCCATTGGCAAATTAGCAGTTAACAATGGGATAAGAAGAAAAATTAATGGGGATGAGGACAGGAATTTCAAAGAGAATGATTTAAAAATCAGAGACTTAAGATAGATCTTTGAAAAAATTGATTAAGCACATACACATTTACAAAAATTCCTCCTTATTATTGCACTGAAAATATGAAATGTTTTTTGCAAAATACAGTAGCATGCAATAGTACAAGTTTGTCAGTTAATGATACCAAGAAGAAAACAATGTGTTTTGGTTTCTCTGAGAATTGAACCTGGTTTGCAACTATAAATTAAATTTAGTAAAACATTTGATAATATTTTATCATATTTTTGCAATTTTTGTTTCATTTTTAAGATAAAGTTCTAATCAAAATCTTTTCCTTTATTTTTAGAAATGAAATTGTGGTACCAATTTAATGTTGTTTAAATGTGTTTCATCCCTATTTTAAGCATATAAATTATCCCAAGATGAGGAAGTAAAATAATATTTACCCTCCTAGACTAGAGAGAAATAACTTATTTGACAATGTTTTTTTACTGGCAAGTTAACGGAAGACACTTCAAGTAACTCAGAGATTGCAGCAATGGATAAATAATCTTTAATATAATAAGCTCAGATATTAGCTTACATGAAATAGTCAACATGAAGATAATGGAAAATACATATTTTTATTGGGGATGAATGGATTCAAAGAAATTTTATATTTGATTTTAGATATTATAAGAGAATATTAAATACAGCACAGAATGGAAAATCCCACTGTTTATCTAATTCTTGTTTCATCTATCCAGGGAACCAGCAGTTACTCCACTAATTTCTAAGGGAAAAACACATGGGACTATGAGTCGCATCCCTGCCCTACATGGAGGTGATAAGCCAGTGCTGTTTAATGCCTGTGCTGTGAAATGTGCAAGACAACAGAAGGGATTAATGGTGACTGGTTACAAGGCAGTTGGTAGTTGCTTCAGGAAGAGAAGAAAAAAAGAAGGTGGGGCCATCAGGTTACTAAAACAAGGGACCATGATAGTTCAATGAGAAGCAGAATAATTCCCACATTAGCTGCCACAACAATATACTGCTTGTCAGAGCTCCTAGGTAGTTTCAGAATTATTATTGGGTATTTCAGAAATGAGTGTTAGTCTTAGGAAAGAGTATCCAAAAAATGTTTCCCAAAGGAACTCTTCATAGAAAGACTTTAAGGTAAGATCAATGGAAATTCAAGAAACTGTGAGAGTTGGCACCATATAGTGAAACAAATGTGATACTGGGTATCCATACATTCATATGCTAGAATCACTTACATTTTAAGGAAAATATTCAGTTTGGATAAAACAAAGAGGATGGACTAAGTAAGTGATATCATATGAGTTTTAGTCACAGAATTCTCTTTCCTTTCCTTCTCTCCCTTTTGCCCTGTCCTTTCTCCCACTCTCTCTTTCTCTGAAAGCTGACAAGGCCGATATATGACATATGCAAGTGCATAGCTGTAGCTGAAACAATGGTCCCAGACCCAGAGCTGATTTATCCAGTCTCCACTTATCCTCTCGCTGTGTTAGCATCTATGCTTCTTCCATGGAACCCTAAGAGCTGAACTGAAGATACTTTGAAGCCACTTTACTATAGAACACTTTACTATAGAACACTCATGTTCTATCAGGTTAGAGCCCACAATTCTATCAATCAGATTTTTAATTATGGTGGTGTAGTTGTATTTTGCAATGTCTGCCCATATCATAGTGCTTGCCTTTCTTTTAGAATTCCTTCCTGTGGTAGGCTATCATAATCTTCTTTGTGCTACGTGGCTCTTCAATGTTTATTGTTAATAGTTGAAAGAAGAAACAATTAGCCTAAGAAAAGCCAGTCAGGTTTACCTCTTGGAAACATGTAACATAGATCAAAGAAGCTACTTTGATCTGGACTGACCAGTTGAGTGGAGATACAGCATGAGCCGTGATGTGAGTATTTTTGACCATGGAAAGGAGGAGGAAGGAAGAAAGAAAGGAGAATAATAAGCAAATACAGAGACAGGTGAGATTTCAGAACTGTTTAATCTCCTAATGGCTTTTGAGTTGCTAGTTTCTTCATGAGACATGAGTGCCTTGGGTTCTGTGATATTTTCTTGTATTTTTCAAACGCATGTGTAGATATAAATTTATTTTACTTGAAACTAGAGGAATGGTGATGGACATGTAGGGTTAAGCTAAAGGAAAGTGTTCACAGAAATTAGTCTAAAGCATTTGATATGCATTTCAATATGTATAGAGAATCTTTAAAATGTGCCTATCCTTTGACATATATATATATATTTTCTACTTTTAAGGATATTCCTTAAATTACTGAAAAGTTAATATAAATATTTTTGCACAATTTCATATGACATTATTTATAACAGCAAGAATGAAAAGTTAAAATCCAGCAGTAGACTAGTATTTAATAAAGAATAAGCAATTGTATGGCCATTTCAAATGTTCTCTAAGAATGCTTAATATAGACTGCCACATTACACAACTCCAGGAAGTATGTCATTGTCCAAGTGAATACCTTTTAGAATTTTGCAGTACCCAGCATATACTTGTGTACACTAATGGCATATCAAACTTTAGACTGTGTTTAACCTTATATTACAGTTAAATAAAAAACTGGTATTCACACAAAATTATATCTTTGGTATAGTTCAGTTCAGTTCAGTCACTCAGTCGTGTCCAACTCTTTGTGACTTCATCAGCTGCAGCACGCCAGGCCTCCCTGTCCAACAACAACTCCTGGAGCTCACTCAAACTCATGTCCATTGAGTCGGTGATGCCATCCAGCCATCTCATCCTCTGTCGTCCCCTTCTCCTCCCGCCTTCAATCTTTCCCAGCATCAGGATCTTTTCAAATGTCAGCTCTTCGCATCAGGTGGCCAAAATATTGGAGTTTCAGCTTCAACATCAGGACTGATCTCCACCCAGTGAACACCCAGGACTGATCTCCTTTAGGATGGACTGGTTGGATCTCCTTGCAGTCCAAGGGACTCTCAAGAGTCTTCTCCAGCACCACAGTTCAAAAGCATCAATTCTTCAGTGCTTGGCTTTCTTTAGAGTCCAACTCTCACATCCATACATGACTACTGGAAAAATCATAGCCTTGACCAGACGGACCTTTGTCAGCAAAGTAATGTCTCTGCTTTTTAATATGCTATCTAGGTTGGTCATAACCTTCCTTCCAAGGAGTAAGCGTCTTTTAATTTCATGGCTGCAATCACCATCAGCAGTGATTTTGGAGCCCCCCAAAATAAAGTCTGCCCCTGTTTCCATTGTTTCCCATCTATTTGCCATGAAGAGATGGGACCGGATGCCTCGATCTTAGTTTTCTGAATGTTGAGCTTTAAGCCAACTTTTTCATTCTCCTCTTTCACTTTCATCAAGAGGCTCTTTAGTTCTTCTTCACTCTCTGCCATAAGGGTGGTGTCATCTGCATAACTGAGGTTATTGATATTTCTCCCGGCAATCTTGATTCCAGCTTGTGCTTCCTCCAGCCCAGCATTCTCATGAAGTACTCTGCATAGAAGTTAAATAATCAGGTGACAATATACAGCCTTGACGTACTCCTTTTCCTATTTGGAACCAGTCTGTTGTTCTATCTTTGTATGTTATATCTTTGTTGTTATATCTTTGGTATAATCCCAAATATATTTCAATGAGTGTATATAGTATTCCTTTAGAAAGATTATAGATACATATTCCAAATTGTAATAAACTGTTTCTGAGTATTGGAAGCATAATTGATTTCAGAAATCCTTTTTGATACTTTCCTTTTTTGCTTTTATAATGAGAGCATATTGTTGGAATCAGAAAAAATGATAACTATCATTTTAATGCTCATATCTGTTGGCTTGTTAAAATAAGCACCACACAATGGGTTTATAAGCAATAAAATGGTCTATTATACACCATATGTGGTGTTCTCTCTTCATGTCATCATTGAAATTTCCCTCATCATATAGGGATACAATATCCAAATTACTCTTGTTTTATATGGACATAAGTCACTGGACTGGAGCCCACTTGAATCTAGTATAAACTCACTTTGACTTCATTAGATCTGCAAAGACTCTATTTCCAAATAAGGTCACATGCATAGGAACTGGGCTAGAATTTCAGCATATCATGTTGGGCAACATAATTCAACCTATAAAACTAGGTTTTATAATTCTTCAAAAATTGCATTAAAAACAGGGAGAACTTTCTTCCAGCTACCAGCATTTCAGTTTATTGGTTCCTCTGAATAAACAGGATTAATTTATAAAAGGAAAGTTAAAAAAGTATAGTTTGGTTTGGACACACACTGTGCCTATCCAGATTTTCATGAATATATCTCACCTCATCAAGAGTTTCTTACTAGAAATGTACTATCTATATATCAAGTGTTAAAATTTATTTACTCATTGTTGAATTCATATTTATTAACTGAACTTTTCTTCTACTAATACACAGTCTGGGACTTGGGTTAGGTGTTACATGCTTAATATCACTCCACTGTGCTGAAGAAACCTGTTTAAACAAATCACGAAGCTGTGACATAGGACAGAGCACTGAGACAAAAACATTTTTAGCTTTTTTCCATTTAAAGTCATGCTGATATTTACAAATGCAGGCAAACTACCGGTTGCTTCCACATCATTCTCCCACAAACCCTCTAAATCATACTCCAGATAAGAGCCCTGAAAATTCCAGCTTTCACAGTGACATTTGCATCTGCATATGGAATTCTCTCCTACACTGTTTGGCAGCTGGCTTAGCACTGAAGATTCATGTCCTGTTATTTTTCTTCAGCAAGACTAATAGTTCTTGACAATATTTCTCCCAGCTCCGTAAACATGGGTTATATTTTCTGTGTGTTAAATGAAAATATTTTATTTTTTCATTTAAAGTATCCAGAACAGATTTAAAATTTTTTTTTGTATAAAAATGGAACAAGTAGATATTACATAATGGAATGATTATTTTGTCTTATATTCTTTTATTTCCCCACTCTGTTAGACTGAGGACCTTAGGAAACAGAGTCTGAACCAAAATATACACACAAATATTCTTTGGCAGGGGTGAGATGTCTATGTGCAAAGTGAGAGTGAAGGAAAAAAATGAAAAAGGGAAATGAGACAAGAAAAGGGAGTGGAAATCAATACAGTTGTCTGTTATTTCACAAGAAAATGCAGTCAGTTGTTGAGTTATATGGGGTTTCTCTGGACAAGTCTGATGCAATCACTTTATTTGGGAGCTATGGTTTGGGTAGAAGAGTGAGTATTTCTTATGGTTCCACTGTCTTTCATTGGTCAAGCCCACCTCAAGGGACATGAATTCCCCACACTCTGATTGTACCACATAGGTTTTCCACACAGTTGATGGAGAAGTCAGAGCCTTACAGCTCTATCTGGCCAGTGGTTAAGGTCAGGGTCTCTACTTATCAGTTGGGGACTTCTAGATCTATAGTGATCATGGCCATACTTGGACTTTATAATCTCCTGAAGTTGTGTGAGTCAGGCTAGGGCTGCACAGGCCAAGAACAAAGGCAAGTAGCTGAGGTCTAGAGAGTGGGGATCAAAGGAGCCTATTGGGCAGTGCATAAATGAATTTAGTGAATCAACACAGTTATGGATACCCTGTCCTATGAAACAAGTGCTGATTTTTATAGCTGGGTTGATCTTTAAAAATCATGTAGTCCAAATGTGACTTTAATATGTGAGAAGATATTTCCATTTTCAGTTAAAATAGAGTAATAGGGACTGAACTTCCCTCCCAACTGAAATAATTTAACCCACAAAAGTGCAATATATATTTAAAAAACCAAGAGTTTTCAAGACACTAGACATCAGACAGTGGAGGACAGTGATGCCTGAGAAATAGGAAGCAAAGAACATGAGCCCAGTGAACACTGCCACCTACTTCCTTCAGACTTCCCAAGCTAAGGGAGAAAGACCCAGTAGGAGCTGAGCAGATTTTTTGTGTGAGGAGATAGAGCTGTGAGTGTGGGTAGACTGAGACAGTTAGAGTCTAGAGTACTGAGTATCATAAAGAAGACAGCAGCACAAAGAGAGAACTCCAGAAATCTGGCAAAGATTCCTTTTCAGTATGCAGTTGATACTACTAACACATGTATCATGCATGCTATGAGACTATACCCTGGATTGAAAGAACCACATAATAGAAGTATTAGGAGTAACAGTGCCAACCAAGCACTCACATGAGACTGGGACTAACGCCTGTTTTGTGTGTGTGTTTGTTAGTTGCTCAGTTGGGTCCTACTCTTTGTGATCCCATGGACTGTAGCCCACCAGACTCCTCTGGAATTCTCCAGGCAAGAATACTGGAGTGGGGTGCCATTCCCTTCTCTAGGGGAGCTTCCCAACCTAGGGTTCAAACCAGGGTCTCCTGCATTGCAGGCAGATTGTTTACAATCTGAGCCACCAGGGACCACCAACCAAATTAGAAAAGCCTCATGATTCAACGGGCATTAGAGTGCACAAAAGCAACTTGCCTATGTATTGGAAATATTTGGTCTTGACTAAATACTGCTCTGATTCTGCTTAACAAATGTGTAAGTGAGAACTGAAAGGAACAAACTGTTTGTAGGTAACTTATCTGCATGCATCATGGAACAAAGGTCACAAATATTTATATAAAAACAAAACTACCAAGAACTCAATAGGACAAAATTCACAATGGCTAGGAAAAAAACAAAAACTAAAGCACTACAGACTTGCAAAGAGGTAAGAAACATGAGCCATTTTAAGGAGAAAAGCTATAAACTGAAACTGATTTAGGATTGATAAAGAAATTAAAATGATTAAACATTAACAGGAGGACATTAACAGAGATATGGAACATATAAGCACCTTCCAATCTGAGTGTTTAAATATAAAAATTCTGATTTATGAGGTGAAAAATACACTGGGTGAGATTAATTAAATTACAAATTGTAAAAAAAAATTAAAAAATAGAAAACTTGAAGACAAGCTATAGAAACCACTCAAAATGAGACATTAAGAGAAAAGATAAAAATAATAATAAATTACAAGGAGTCAGTGATCCTTGGGACAATTTATAAGGGTCTACTAAAATGTAACTGGAATCTCTGAAGAAGGTTCAACTCTTTAAAGAAGAAAGTGGCTAAATTTTTTCAGAAATCTCAAGTCAGTGAAGCCCAAAGTGCAAGAAAGATGAAGAAACTATACCATGGCACACCACAATCAAATTGCTCAAAACCAGTGATAAAGAAAATAACAACCTTAAAACAGCCAGAGAAAAACACATTACATACAGAGGAACAAAAGTAAGAATGACAGAAGATTTCTCTACAATAACAACAATAAAAACAATGCAAATGAGAAGACAGTGGAACTATGTCTTTAAATATTAAACGAACAAAATACTTTCAAACTGAAATTTATACCCAGCAAGTATCTTTCAAAAGAAAGATAAAACAGTACCTATTTAACATATATAAAATGAGAGAAATCATGACAAACAGACCTGCACTATAAGAAATGTTAAAAACAGTTTCAAACATTAGGAAAATGATATAAGATGAAAATATGAATTTACACAATGAATGAAAAGTTTTGAAAATAGTAAATTCTTGGTTATTTATGATTTTTTAAAATTATTTACAACTTAAATATAACTATCTAAATAAAAATAATATCAATATATTGTGGGCTTTATAAAAATAAAATATGTGACAATAATTGCACAAAGGCAAAGAGGAAGAGAAATGAAAATATTGTAAAGTTCTTAAATTACAGGTGAAGAGAATGGGTTTAATATAATTTGAAATCAGTGATAAGATGTTCACTCTAAATTCTCCAGAAATCACTGAAATAACAAAACAATTGTAGCTAGTATGCAAAGAAAGGATATAATATGGACTCATAAAATA
Organism: Giraffa tippelskirchi; assembly: GCF_054371585.1. NCBI lineage: Eukaryota > Metazoa > Chordata > Mammalia > Artiodactyla > Giraffidae > Giraffa > Giraffa tippelskirchi. The sequence goes on along the minus strand of NC_137276.1, from coordinate 122,093,968 downwards.
ACATTTAATTAATCCAAAAAAGAGCAGAAAAAGAGATAAATATATATATGTATATTTCTTCAGATTCTTTTCTCTCATAGGTTATTATAAAATACTGAATACTGTTCATTGCTGAGAAAAATTAAAGAATGTCTAAATAAATGATGATAAACTATATTCATGGCTTTAAAGCTTTTGTTAAGATGTCAATTCTTCCCTAATTAATACATATATGCATATATACGCTAATATATATACATAGTCACTCAATGTAATCTCAGTCAAAATTCCAACAGGCATTTTCTTGAATAAAAACTAACAAACTAATTTTGAAATTCATCATGAAATGCAAAGTAGCAAGAAAAACAAAATGACTTTGAAGAAGAGAAAATTTGGAGAACTAATACTACTTGGTTTTAATATTTATTAGAAGCTAATAATAAAAAATAGGAGTCATTGTCATAAATATAGATTTTTTAAAAAGAAATACAATAAAATAATATAGAATAGATAATGTAGAAATAGACTAATATGTGTAAGGACCATTGGTTTTGACAACAGTTGAGGCAATTCAATGTAGAACGGATAGTTTTTCAACAAAAATTATCCAAATTGTTGCTGAAACAATTGGATATCCATATGCAAAAAAATTACTATAATCTATACCTCATACTATATAAAAATTAGTACCCAATGGACAATATACCAAAAGGTAAAACTTAAAATTATAAAGCTTCTGGAAATATATGTAGAAGAAAGTATTTGTGAACTTGAGTTAGGTAATATTGACTATATATCACATCAAAACTGTATTTCATAAATAAGTTGGACTTCATAAAAATTAAAATCTGTTCTTCAAAGGACACCGAGAATATAAAAATGAGCCAAAAAATCATTAAAATATTAGAAAATTACATATCTGGTAAAGGACTTATATTCTGTATTTATTAAGAACACTCAAAATTCAATAGCAAGAGATAAAACAGTAAAAATAAAACGTAGGCAAAAGATTTGAACAGGTACTTGACCAAAGAAGATATACTTACAGCTACTAAGTCCTTGAAAAGAAGTTCAACATCATTTAATCAACAGAGAAATGAAATTAAAACTACAATGAGATACTGCTAGAAAGGCTGAAATTTAAAAATTGACTGTACCAAATGTTAGCAATGAAGGAGAGAAATTGGAAATTTCATAAACTGCTTGTGGGAATGTAAAATGATATAGCTACTTCAAGAGATAGTTTCTCAAAAAAATGACAGTATATGTCCATACAAAGAACTGTACACAAATTCCAGTAGCAATTTTAATATCTCGAACTAAAAATAACTAATATGTCTATTGTTAGGTAAATGGCTTAGCAAGCTGTGTTATGTTCACACAGTGGAATACTTCTCAGCAATAAAAAGGAATGAAATATTGAAACATGCAACAAAATGGATAAATTTCAAAATCATTATGCTGAGTGGTAGATTCGAGAAAAGAAAATATATTGTATGATTCCAGTTATGAATTAATAAAATTCTAGAGAATAAAAACTAATCTATAGGGACAGAAAACATACTAGTGGTTGCCTGGAAATGGGAGAAGGACAAGGAAAGCTGGAAGGGAATGATTACAAGGACTCTTAGAAGATATTGATATATTCATTATTTTGATTGTAGCAGTGGTTCATGGTGTGCACATATGTGAAAACTAATCAAACTAATCAAAACTAATCAAGCCCAGAGCTTGATCCTTGGGTAGAGAAGATCCCACAGAGGACGAAATGACACCCCACTCCAGTATTATTGCCTGGAAAATGCAACGGGCAGAGGAGCCTGGGGGCTACAGTCCATCGGGTGGCAAAGACTTGGATATGGCTGAGCAATCAATCAAGGATAGTCCAAGATGGCGTTGTTTATACTTGAATCCTCACAGAACCAGTGCAAGATCACAAGTTCAATAAAGTAATTTTTTAAAGTGCTTACTCCATGTCACACTGTGTAATAGGCATAGTGAACAAGTCAGGCATGGTCTTCATCTTTTGAAGTTTTCTACTGAGAAAATTGTCATTATACATTTAAATAATAAAGCACAATTTGACAAGTATATAGGAGAGCTCTAAATATTACTAATGAGCAGCACAAGTATAACGTTCATATTTTTGAGGAAAATGCATATAATCTTGTTACTTGATTGGATCTGTATTGAGTTCAAATCCAATGACAATTTCTGATATAATTTGTACTAGTGTAATAGACAGTTCTAACGAGTAAAACATTCTAATCACCATATAAACTTTCACTGTTTTTGGTTTTACCCCTAAATTTATATCTTCTTTGTCTTATTTCACTTTTCTATGTTTAGAAATTGTGGTGTCACTTTATTCAATGTTTCGTTTCATTGTCTGATTTTATCTCAACTGAAAGAGACCTCTTGCTTATTTTACCTATGGAAAAGAATCAGATTTTTCTGAACTTCATTAAATTTACACTTCCTTTGCAAGACAAGTACTTCATAGGAGACTTTGATGTGGGTGTTCAATAAATGCATTTTCTCTGTTTCCCAAATATTCTTTCCTTTATTTTTTCAAAAACATCAAGCTTGTGAAATTCTTGAAAAATATAGTCTTAAAATTGTCTTGAAACCTGAAACTTGTGTATACCACAATACTTGCTCAGGCTCCTAGCTTTCACCTAAATGCCATTTCCAGAACATCATGTGTTTCCTCTTATCATTTCAGTTCAGTTCAGTCGCTCAGTCATGTCCGACTCTTTGCGACCCCATGAATCGCAGCATGCCAGGCCGCCCTGTCCATCACCAACTCCCGGAATCTACCCAAACCTATGTCCATCGAGTCGGTGATGCCATCCAGTCATCTCATCCTCTGTCGTCCCCTTCTCCTCCCGCCCCCAATCCTTCCCAGCATTAGGGTCTTTTCCAATGAGTCAACTCTTCGCATGAGGTGGCCAAAGTATTGGAGTTTCAGCTTCAACGTCAGTCCTTCCAATGAACACCCAGGACTCATCTCCTTTAGGATAGACTGATTGCTACTCCTTGCAGTCCAAGGGACTCTCAAGAGTCTTCTCCAACACCACAGTTCCAATGCATCAATTCTTCTGTGCTCAGCTTTCTTCACAGTCCATCTCTCACATCCATACATGACTTCACAACCTTTTAAATTTTCAATGAAAAGTTTTCCTCCAATTGAATTTTCACACTGAAAGGAAGTTTTTAATCCCTTTGTAAGGGTTACCCTGTAAATATGTGCAGAGAGTAATCAAAGTTGCTCTAAGAGGTAGATAGTGAATGATTGACTAAGCTGGTGTATTCTCTCTTAGGTCTTGAGGCATATAGAATTATACAGCCTGAGAGCTGAGAGGGCCAAACTCTCAAGACTCACAGCTATGACAAACCATTGGCTGGGATGTTCAAGCTAGGTTCCATCATCAGGTAATTGACTCACCCATTCACTCAGAACATGAGATAATTTGTGATGGAGCAAAATTTTAATAACTCCAAATCATGAATGTGAGGGTTTCATGGGAATTGTTCATTTATTCTTTCAGCATTTATAACATATTTATTCAACAAATTACAAGATCATGGCTAGTAATTTTCCAGTTCTAGATGAACACCAAGCGTCTACACTTCTTCTTTAATTATGCCAGGCTGTATAAAATCATGGGTCTCAAGATCCTGTGACATTATTTACCACTCCCTCATTATTTCTCTGTTAGCTGTCATACTATCTTAGATTCTTATCTCATTCATCCATTTAAGCATTTTTGAGATCTACTATGATCTAAGCTCTTTGCCTACCTCTTGATAAGTAATACAGTCTCTGCTCACTTAACAAGTCTACATTTCAGGTGGGTAGGAAGAAAACCACAAATAGATCATTACAGTGGTGTGTCCAGAAAAGTAGAGGACAAAGAAAGTCATATCAAGCTTTCCTCTCACTAATCCAGTAAAATTTCCCATAGATTTTCTTCTCATTCTGAACATGGTCCATGAAATAATATCTGTATCACGTCCAGAGTCAGGTAGTACAATTCAGCATCTGGTGCTACAGTCCCCACTGTAGTTTATGCTATAAGTGGATCTGCCTCCTGCCTGATCTAGTTTAAGTTATTATGGTTTCTATCAGGGAATCCATGTGAAAACTAATTAGACATGATAGACTTGAAATAGAATGTATTCAAGGAAAAAATATCCATCCTAGGTTAAAATCCCTTATCAAGTAAAAGTTGCTTCGTAACTACATAATGTTACTCATGTTCTGCAAATGATATAGCTTTTAAAAAGTAAGTTATGTTTTATTTAAAGTGTTTTCTAATTTTCTCTAATGCCTCTAGATAAGGAACTTCTGATACTACTGCACAAATTTAAATAAAACATATTGACCATTAATTTCTGATTTCAGTAGAGAGTTACTCATACTTGGAATCCTTGCTGAGGGCATAATGGGGTTTGATGCACTGAGATTTTTTAGGCAGATTTTCCAAAGATTTTATTGTCTTGACTTGTCCTAAGAAGAAGAAATAAAAGTCTGTATTAAATGAAAGCCCAAAGAATTATTAGGATTATATGGCTCCAAAGAGGGCAAGAGAGTCATACAAGTAATAAGAACATGTGGTGACTGAAACTCAACATTCTCTTTTCCAACCAAGTAGTATGCCCCTGCAGGTAGAGACTATCATATGTCTTCAGGCTGGCAACACTTCATTCTCTATTCTGTATTTGGAAGGCACTCAATAAACATTCTGCAATGATTATAAAAATATAATGAAGATGAAGTTATTTTAATTTTAAATTATGTTAAATTCTGGGAAGATTTCCTAATAAAAGTAAATTTAATATTTCCCCCTGTTCTATTCTTTGTTCTTTAGGACATTTCATAAATATGGCTTGCCTGTTCAGAATGACACTTTGCATTATTCTCAAAAGGCATGATTTTTTTTTAATCTCTTGAGTCATATTGATTTGAAATAAACATGTCCTTAAAATTCTAATTTAATATTCTCAGAAAATCTTACCATTATGGAAGTCACTTTCACATGTTCCTGTGAGAGTCAGGGAAGAGATTTGAATTTCTACTTGATTTCTTGCTTCTATTCAATTTCCTACACAGGATGTCAATTCATCTCTTACTTGTGACTTTCATAGGAAGATATGATAGCTTCATTGGCAGAAGGGAAAGGACTATATTTATAATTGTCAGTATTTTTATAGCAACAAGCTGTTGGATCAACAAAAGATAATACAGACTGAGCTGTTTGTATTTTTACAGCTATAATTTAATCTTTCTTGGGAGCAGTATGTAACTTTCCTTTTATGTTTATTTAGTTATCTTCAACTTGAGGCCCCTTTGTTGCCTTTGAGTTGTCAGTTATTATAATACTCTTCTTAATTTTTTTTTCTGTGAAAGTGGAAGAAATTTTTTTAAATGTCTAATGATTACAAAAGGAAATGACACTGTAAGAAAGGTATTGTTAAAATGAAATGCTAAATGTCAAAGTTCTTAAAGTGGAGGAGAAAACTTACATTTGTTTCTAATTATCCTGTACTTTACCAGCAAATTGAAAAATACAAAGAGGGTCTAAAATTAGGATAAATCGATGAATAAATCAAAATTGCTTTTAAAATGCCTTCTCTTTGCTAGATGATCAAATACTTATTTGTCTTCTTTAGGGAATGCAACCTGTTCTATACAGCCTGGTTGAAAATGAAATGGAAAATTCTTTGTATTTTTTTCACATCTACCTCAGTCATATGTCATCATTTTGTATTTTGCAGTTTCCCATACTTTCTCCTTTAACAATCAGTTTCTTATCCATCTAGGTGTATATATCCTCAAGAGAGTCTTTGCTGCTGCTGCTGCTGCTAAGTCGCTTCAGTCGTGTCCGACTCTGTGCGACCCCATAGACAGCAGCCCATCAGGCTCCCCCGTCCCTGGGATTCTCCAGGCAAGAACACTGGAGTGGGTTGCCATTTCCTTCTCCAATGCATGAAAGTGAAAAGTGAAAGTGAAGTCGCTCAGTCGTATCCGACTCTTAGCGACCCCATGGACTGCAGCCTGCCAGGCTCCTCCGTCCATGGGACTTTCCAGGCAAGAGTACAGGAGTGAGTTGCCATTGCCTTCTCCAGATAGTCTCTGAAGAATACATAAACCCTATTCAGTTCAGTTCAGTTCAGTCGCTCAGTCGTGTCCGACTCTTTGCGACCCCATGAATTGCAGCACGCCAGGCCTCTCTGTCCATCACCAACTCCCGGAGTCCACCCAAACCCATGTCCATCGAGTCGGTGATGCCATCCAACCATCTCATCCTCTGTTGTCCCCTTCTCCTCCCGCCCCCAATCCTACCCAACATTAGGGTCTTTTCCAATGAGTCAACCCTTCACATGAGGTGGCCAAAGTATTGGAGTTTCAGCTTCAACATCAGACCTTCCAATGAACACCCAGAATTGATCTCTTTTAGGATGGATTGATTGGATCTCCTTGCAGTCCAAGGGACTCTCAAGAGTCTTCTCCAACACCACAGTTCAAAAGCATCAATTCTTCGGCACTCAGCTTTCTTCACTGTCCAAATCTCACATCCATACATGACTACTGGAAAAGCCATAGCCTTGACTAGACGGACTTTTGTTGGCAAAGTAATGTCTCTGCTTTTAAATATGCTATCTAGGTTGGCCATAACCTTCCTTCCAAGGAGTAAGCGTCTTTTAATTTCATGGCTGCAATCACCATCAGCAGTGATTCTGGAGCCCCAAAAAATAAAGTCTGACACGGTTTTCACTGTTTCCCCATCTATCTCCCATGAAATGATGAGACCAGATGCCATGATCTTAGTTTTCTGAATGTTGAGCTTTAAGTCAACTTTTTCACTCTCCTCTTTCACCTTCATCAAGAGGCTCATTAGTTCTTCTTCACTTTCTGCCATAAGAGTGGTGTCATCCGCATATCTGAGGTTATTGATATTTCTCCCAGCAATCTTGATTCCAGCTTGTGTTTCTTGCAGCCCAGCGTTTCTCATGATGTACTCTGCATAGAAGTTAAATAAGCAGGGTGACAATATACAGTCTTGACGTACTCCTTTTCCTATTTGGAACCAGTCTGTTGTTCCATGTCCAGTTCTAACTGTTGCTTCCTGACCTGCATACAGGTTTCTCAAGAGGCAGGTCAGGTGGTCTGGTATTCCCATCTCTTTCAGAATTTTCCACAGTTTATTGTGATCCACACAGTCAAAGGCTTTGGCATAGTCAGTAAAGCAGAAATAGATGTTTTTCTGGAACTCTCTTGCTTTTTTGATGATCCAGCGGATATTGGCAATTTGATCTCTGGTTCCTCTGCCTTTTCTAAAACCAGTTTGAACATCTGGAATTTCACGGTTCACATATTGCTGAAGCCTGGCTTGGAGAATTTGAGCATTACTTTACTAGCATGTGAGATAAACACTGTTATGTTAGATCAAATACTGCTATTACAGTAGGTAACCACCGACTCTGTATCACTAGTTTCCTTTACAGTTCATATAAGCCAAAAGAAAACAAATATTCTTATGGATCACAAATCACACTATAATTCATCAATAGGAAATGAGCAAAAATGAAATCTTATGATTTTCATTAATCTTGTCATTTCAGAATAATTTTGACTAAACTAGTAGGCATATTAAAGATAAAATCTGTTTTGCTTCTTTTTCCATTAATAAATAAATTGTGTAGAGTTTAGGAAGAAGTCAGTAGATTATAAATTAAAACTTGAGCCACATTTCTGACCTTGTAGGTAACCATGAATAAGTTACCTTTCAGGTATCCTTAGGTAAATTATGAGGGAACAATAAGTCTCTAGGATTTTCTGAAGCTTAAAAAAAGAATCCCTCTAACATATTTTTTAAAATACTTAAAGAATGTAGCAAGGCTAGATGTTTTATTTCAAACTACTCCATATGACATTTTTAATTAAAGCAAGTTTAAGTAAAATTTAATTGCTGCCATGAAGATGGGTGTTACTTTCTTCATGTATCACTAAGACCATGTTTCAAATATGCTTTTTGAGTTGCACCTTAACAGTTATCACATGAGAACAAAGAAAAGAGACTTTCATATTTATATATATCCATTTAAAATTATTGAAGGAAAGTCAATAAATGTTTCAAAATATAGTTCTTTGAGATAAGTACCTCAGAGTTGTTATCACAACATAAAATATTAAAGGGTTTCTTCAGCAACTACAAAATGGGGATTATGTTCTTCAGTGAAGCCATAAAATATCAGATATGTCATTTCAGTTGGGTTGCATAGGACTAAAGTAATCAATACATTAGTTTCATAAACATTATGAAGCTGTATTCTCATATCTAAGTTAAAATCAACCAAAATTTTAAAGCTCCATGAAACTTCTACTTCGAAAATTCTAGTGAATAATTTATCCTGCTCTATATTCTTCATCCATAGTTCTCTTATGTCTTTGAATAATTTTTCTTGAAATATGTGTTTCATGATTACTTATTTTGTATTGCATGTCAGTTCTGAGATCACGCTGTATATGCATTCTCTTTACTCTCCCTCACTTCTTCCTAGTATTGTATGCACTACATAAGCATAAACAAGTTTTGCTTCCTTTAGGTCTTCTCTTCAATACTCTTGACCTTTCAAAATCAGGAGTTATCTTCTATAAGGCAAATCATTAGCTGTAATATGCAGATACATGTATTCCTCATTTTTTAATGTTTTGTTTTATTGTGCTCAAAAGATATTGCAAGTCTTTCAAATTTAAGTTTTGTGGCAAGTCTACCAGCACCATTTTTCCAACAGCATTTCCTCCCTTTGTGTCTCTCTGTGTCACAGTTCAGTAATTCTCACAATATTCCTAACTTTTTCATTATTACTATGTTTATTAGGGCTTCCCTTGTGGCTCAACTGGTAAAGGATCTGCCTGCAATGTAGGAGACCTGGGTTAAATCCCTGGGTTGAGAAGATCCCCTGGAGAAGGGAAAGGTTACCCACTCCAGTATTCTGGCCTAGAGAGTTCCATTGACTTTATAGTCTATGGGGTTGCAAAGAGTTATGGTAATCTGTGATCAGAGATCTTTGATGTTACTGTGGTAATTGTTTGGGGCATGATGAACTGTACTCACATAAAACAGCCAACTTAATTGACAAATGTGTGTGTTCTGATGGCTGTACCAACTGGCAGCTTCCCCCCATCTCTCGCCGTTTCCTTGGACCTCGCTATGCCCTGAGACACAACAGTATTGAAATTAAGCTGATGACTAACCCTACAATCCCCTCTAAGTGCTTAAGTGAAGAGTCACATGCCTCTCACTTTAAATCAAAAGTTAGAAATGATTAAGCTTAGTGAAGAAGGCATGTTGAAAGCTGAAAACTAGACCTCTTGCACCAATAATTAGCTAAGCTATCAGAAAAAGGAAAAGGTCAAAAGAAAATTAAAAGTGCTATTACAGTGAACAAATGGATGATAGGAAATCAAAACAGTTTTATTACTGTTATGAAGAAAGTTTTACTAGTCTGATTAGAAGATCAAACCAGCCACAGTAATCCATTAAGACAATGCCTGATTCAGAGCAAGGCCTTAAGTCTATTAAAATTTTGTGATGTCTGAGAGAGGTGAGGAAGCTGCAGGGGGCAAATATGAAGCTAGCAGAGGTTCATGAGGTTTAAGAGAATAAGCCATCTCCATCACATAAAAGTGCAAGGTGAAGAAACACCTTGATGTACTGATGTAGAGGTAGCAGCAAATTATCCAGATGCTCTAGTTAAGGTAAATAATGAGGGTGGCTACACTAAACAATGGGGCTTTCCTGGTAGTTCAGCTGGTAAAGAATCTGCCTGCAATACAGGAGACCCTGGTTCAATTCCTAGGTTGGGAAGATCCCAAGAACAAAGGTTAGGCTACCCACTCCAGTATTCTTGGGCTTCCCTGGTGGCTTAAGTGGAAAAGAACCTGCCTGCGTGCAGGAGACCTGGGTTTGATCCCTGGGTGGGAAGATCTCCTGGAGGAGGGAAAGGCTACCCACTTCAGTATTCTGGCCTGGAGAATTCCATGAACAGAGAAGCCTGGCAAACTACACTCCATAGGGTCATAAAGAGTCGGACACAACTGAGAGACTAAGCACATGGACACACACACACACACTAAACAACAGATTTTCAATGTAGAGAAAAGAGTCTTATACTGGAAGAGGATGCCATCTAAGGCTTTCTTAGCTAGAGAAAAGTCAGTACTTGGCTTCAAAGCTTCAAAGCATATGCTAGCTATCTTGGTAGGAGCTAATCAGCCAGTGACCTCTAAGTTGCTCATTTACCATTATGAAAATCCTAGCCCCTTAAGAATTATGGTAAATCTACATTGCCCATGATTTAGAAATGGAACAACAAAGCCTGGATGATAGCACATCTGCTTATGACGTGGTTTATTGAATATTTTAAACCCACTGTTGAGACCTACTGCTCAGAAAAAAGATTCTTTTTATAACATTACTGCTCATTGACAAGGCACCTGGTCACCCAAGAACTCTGATGGAGATATGCAATGAGATTAATGATGTTTTCATGTCTGCTAACTCAACATCTATTCTGCAGGCAATAGATCAAGGAATAGTTTCAATTTTCAGTTCTTATTATTTAAGAAATACAATTTGCAAGGCTATATACAGTTGCAATGGCACAGAAGGCAATGGCACCCCACTCCAGTACTCTTGCCTGGACAATCCCATGGACGGAGGAGCCTGGTAGGCTACAGTCCATGGGGTCACTAGGAGTTGGACATGACTGAGTAACTTCACTTTCACTTTTCACTTTTCACTTTCATGCACTGGAGAAGGAAATGGCAACCCACTCCAGTGTTCTTGCCTGGAGAATCCCAGGGACGGGGGAGCCTGGTGGGCTGCCGTCTATGGGGTCGCACAGAGTCAGACACGACTGAAGCGACTTAGCAGCAGCAGCATATAGCTACTATAGATAGTGATTCCTGTGATGGATCTGGGTCAAGTCCATTGAAAACATTCTGGAAAGGATTTACTATTCTAGATGCCACAAACTTTCGTGATTCACAGAGGAGGTCATTATTGGAGTTCAGTTTATTAAAAGGAATTTGGAAGAAATTGATTCTAATCCTCATGGATGACTTGGAGGGGTTCAAGATTTCAGTGAAGTAATTAACTGCAGATACGTGGAACTAGCATGAGAACTAGATTTAGAAGTGGAGCCTGACATGTCACTGCACTGCTCCAATTTCATAATCAAATTTTAAGAGATGAGGAGCATAAGGATGCTTCTTATGGATGATCAAAGAAAATGATTTCTTGAGATGGAATCTACTCCTGATGAAGATATTGTGATGACTATTGAAATGACAACAAAGGATTTAGACTATCACATAAATTTAGTTGGTAAGGAAGCAGCAGGGTTTAAGAGGATTAACTACAATTTTGAAAGAAGTTCTACTGTGGGTAAAATACTTTCCAACAGCTTTGCATGCTACAGAGAAATCTTTCATGTAAAGAAGAGCCAGTTAATGTAGCAGACTTCTTTATTGCCTTATTTTAAGAAATCGTCAGCATCATTCCAACCTTCAGCAGCCGTCACCGGGATCATTCAACAGCCATCAGTATTAAGACAAGATCCTCACCAGTAAAATGATTATGACTCGTCGAGGCTTGGATGATGGTTAGAGTTCTTTTTTAGCAATAAAGTATTTTAAAATTAAGTTATAAAGACTTTTTTCAGACATAATGCTATTGCACACTTCATAGACTACAGTGTAGTATAACATAACTTTTATATACACTGGGAAAACAAAAATTAGTATGACTCACTATATTGTGATATTTGCTTTATTGTGGTGGTCTGGAACCAAACCCACAATGTCTCTGAGGTATGCTTGTATAAATAATCTATTTGTAGACAGGCTAATTATATCAGTCCAAATAAAGAGAAAATTCCTTCATATTTGGATTTGTCCACTGGCAAATAAATGTAAGAAGCTGGCCAAAATATAATTTAATTCCTTTGGGATTGCTATTTAAGGAAAAAAAACCAAAAGTGATCAGTTTTAACAAATTCTCTTATGTACTCCTCCCTAGGCACTAAATAATAAAAACAATTTATCCTCTATGGATAAATTCATGTCCTCCTCCCCAACTTCTTCATTCTTTGATTAGAGATAAAGCAACTAAGTCAACATTTTTCATATAAAATTTCCAAGATTTCTGAAATGTTATATAAGAAAATGTTACTTAGTATATTAAGAAAAACTTCAAATTGGCACCACATTATCCACGTAACAAAAAGTCAGGACTAGAGGGAAACCCAAGGTCAAAAAATTGGTTCCAAATACCTTCCAACCCTGATGGAATAGCTTGTATTACACAAACCCTCAATTTAAAGCTAGTCAGTTAAAATGTTTTTAGCTTATTTAGGCATTAGATATCAATTAAGGCAGCAAGGACTGTGGATCCAAAAGACAAGGAAAATACACTGAAAGGAGCTATAATTGCTTAGCAACATTTTTTCTATTGAAGAATTTTATATTATTTGCCATTTTGTAATGTTGGGCACAAGAGTTTAAACAGAAAGTGTCTGCCTAGAATTTTTGTCTAGCTCTTGGGATGAGGAGATAAAAATGTAATGACGACTGAGGCAGGCTAAACCCAAAGGACAAAGATCTCAAGAAAATGGGCTTGTAGAGATGTGAGGACAACATTCTTATTCTTGAGGCATTTGTTAACATTACACTTCCAGAGTGTAAGAGATTGAGAAACTAGGAGGGAAGCAGGCAAAGAGGCTAAGGAAAACTTTTAACAGTCCATGGGAAATAGATGGGAAAACAGTGGAAACAATGTCAGACTTTATTTGTTTGGACTCCAAAATCACTGCAGATGGTGATTGCAGCCGTGAAATTAAAAGACGCTTACTCCTTGGAAGGAAAGTTATGACCAACCTAGATAGCATACTAAACAGCAGAGACATTACTTTGCCAACAAAGGTCCACCTAGTCAAGGCTATGCTTTTTCCAGTGGTCATGTATGGATGAGAGTTGGACAGTGAAGAAAGCTGAGCGCTGAAGAATTGATGCTTTTGAACTGTGGTGTTGAAGAAGACTCTTGAGAGCCCCTTGGACTGCAAGGAGATCCAACCAGTCCATCCTAAAGGAGATCATCCCTGGGTGTTCATTGGAAGGACTGATGTTGAAGCTGAAACTCCAATACTTTGGCCACCTGATGCGAAGAGCTGACTCATTGGAAAAGACCCTGATGCTGGAAAAGATTGAGGGCAGGAGGAGAAGGGGACGACAGAGGATGAGATGGCTGGATGGCATCACCGACTCGATGGACATGAGTTTGAGTAAACTCTGGGAGTTGGTGATGGACAGGGAGGCCTGGCGTACTGCAGTTCATGGAGTCGCAAAGAGTTGGACATGACTGATCAACTGAACTGAACTGAACTAACACTGCTGCTGCTGCTGCTAAGTCGCTTCAGTCGTGTCTGACTCTGTGCGACCCCATAGACGGCAGCCCACCAGGCTCCGCCATCCCTGGGATTCTCCAGGCAAGAACACTGGAGTGGGTTGCCATTTCCTTCTCCAGTGCATGAAAGGGAAAAGTGAAAGTGAAGTCGCTCAGTCATGTCCGACTCTTTGCGACCCCATGAACTAACACTGGAGGAACACAAATTGGAAATTAGAGTCTGCTGAGGAGTAGATGCAATGATAATACTACAGATTTCCAGGAATACAGGCAAGTTAAAAATGTTTTAGCTCTCACAAAGTTTGAAACCTATTCTCAAATTGTATCGATCCCTAATTAGATCAGTCCCTACCCTAGCTACTGCCTAGAATAATTACATCTTTGAGGAAGATAATATCATCCAGAGCTTCTTGACAGTATAGCATTGTGGCTCAGACGGTAAAGCGTCTGCCTGCAACGCAGGAGACCTGGGTTAGATCCCTGGGTTGGTAACTGCACTTTGCTGGAGCAGCTGTGAAGAGATACCCCACATCCAAGGTAAGAGAAAACCAAGTAAGATGGCAGGCACTGAGAGAGGGCATCAGAGGGCAGACAGACTGAAACCACAATCACAGACACCCAGCCAATCTGATTATATGGACCACAGCCTTGTCTAACTCAATGAAACTAAGCCATGCCATGTGGGGCCACCCAAGATGGACAGTTCATGCTGGAGAGGTCTGACAGAATGTGGTTCACTGGAGAAGGGAATGGCAAACCACTTCAGTATTCTTGCCAAAAAAAGATGTCCTTTTCATTATAGGGGACTGGAATGCAAAAGTAGGAACTCAAGAAATACCTGGAGTAACAGGCAAATTTGGCCTTGGAGTACAGAATGAAGCAGGGCAAAGGCTAATAGAGTTCTGCCAAGAGAATGAACTGGTCATAGCAAACACCCTCTTCCAACAACACAAGAGAAGACTTTATACATGGACATCACCAGATGATCAGCACCGTAATCAGATTGATTATATTCTCTGCAGCCAAAGATGGAGAAGCTCTATACAGTCAGCAAAAACAAGACTGGGAGCTGACTGTGGCTCAGATCATGAACTGCTTATTGCCAAATTCAGACTTAAATTGAAGAAAGTAGGGAAAACCACTAGACCATTCAGTTATCTCCTAAATCAAATCCCTTATGATTATACAGTGAAAGTGAGAAATAGATTTAAGGGACTAGATCTGATAGACAGAGTGCTTGATGAACTATGGACAGAGGTTCATGACATTGTAGAGGAGACAGGGATCAAGAACATCCCCATGGAAAAGAAATGCAAAAAAGCAAAATGGCCACCTGAGGAGGCCTTACAAATAGCTGTGAAAAGAAGAGAAGCAAAAAGCAAAGGAGAAAAGGAAAGATATTCCCATCTGAATGCAGAGTTCCAAAGAATAGCAAGGAGAGATAAGAAAGCTTTCCTCAGTGATCAACGCAAAGAAATAGAGGAAAACAACAGAATGGGAAAGACTAGAGATCTCTTCAAGAAAATTAGAGATACCAAAGGAACATTTCATGCAAAGATGGGCTCAATAAAGGACAGAAATGGTATGGACCTAACAGAAGCAGAAGATATTAAGAAGAGGTGGCGAGAATACACAGAAGAACTGTACAAAAAAGATCTTCACGACCCAGATAATTACAATGGCGTGATCAGTCACCTAGAGCCAGACATCCTGGAATGTGAAGTCAAGTGGGCCTTAGAAAGCATCACTATGAACAAAGCTAGTGGAGGTGAAGGACTTCCAGTTGAGCTATTTCAAATCCTGAAAGATGATGCTGTGAAAGTGCTGCACTCGACATGCCAGCAAATTTGGAAAACTCAGCAGTGGCCACAGGACTGGAAAAGGTCAGTTTTCATTCCAATCCTAAAGAAAGGCAATGCCAAAGAATGCTCAAACTACTGCACAATTGCACTCATCTCACACGCTAGTAAAGTAATGCTCAAAATTCTCCAAGCCGGGCTTCAGCAATATGTGAACCGTGAACTTCCAGATGTTCAAGCTGGTTTTAGAAAAGGCAGAGGAACCAGAGATCAAATTGCCAACATCCGCTGGATCATCGAAAAAGCAAGAGAGTTCCAGAAAAACATCTATTTCTGCTTTACTGACTATGTCAAAGCCTTTGACTGTGTGGATCACAATAAACTGTGGAACATTCTTCAAGAGATGGGAATACCAGACCACCTGACCTGCCTCTTGAGAAACCTGTAGGCAGGTCAGGAAGCAACAGTTAGAACTGGACATGGAACAACAGACTGGTTCCAAATAGGAAAAGGAGTACGTCAAGGCTGTATATTGTCACCCTGCTTATTTAACTTCTATGCAGAGTACATCATGAGAAATGCTGGACTGGAAGAAGCACAAGCTGGAATCAAGATTGCGAGGAGAAATATCAATAACCTCAGATATGCAGATGACATCACCCTTATGGCAGGAAGTGAAGAATAACTAATGAGCCTCTTGATGAAAGTGAAAGACGAGAGTGAAAAAGTTGACTTAAAGCTCAATATTCAGAAAACTAGGATCATGGCATCTGGTCCCATCTCTTCATGGGAAATAGAGGGGGAAACAGTGGAAACAGTGTCAGACTTTATTTTTTGGGGCTCCAAAATCACTGCTGATGGTGATTGCAGCCATGAAATTAAAATATGCTTACTCCTTGGAAGGAAAGTTATGACCAACCTAGATAGCATACTAAACAGCAGAGACATTACTTTGCCAACAAAGGTCCGTCTAGTCAAGGCTATGTTTTTACCAGTAGTCATGTATGGATGTGAGAGTTGGACGGTGAAGAAATCTGAGCGCAGAAGAATTGATCCTTTTGAACTGTGGTGTTGAAGAAGACCCTTGAGAGTCCCGTGGACTTCAAGGAGTTCCAACCTGTCCATCCTAAAGGAGATCAGCCCTAGGTGTTCATTGGAAGGACTGATGTTGAAGCTGAAACTCCAATACTTTGGCCACCTCATGTGAAGAGTTGACTCATTGGAAAAGACCCTGATGCTGGGAAAGATTGGTGGGCATGAGGAGAAGGGGACGACAGAGAATGAGATGGCTGGATGGCATCACTGACTCAATGGACATGAGTTTGGGCAAACTCCGGGAGTTGATGATAGACAGGGAGGCCTGGTGTGCTGTGATTCATTGGGTTGCAAAGAATCAGACACGACTGAGCGACTGAACTGACTGAATTGTATATCTCCTGGAGGAGGGCATGGCAATTCTTGCCTGGAGAATCCCATGGACAGAGAAGCCTTGTGGGCTACAGTCCATGCGGTTGCCTAGAGTCGGACACCACTGAGCGTCTAAGACACACACATAACTTCTTACCTTGACAGTCATAAAATGCTCAACATTCAATTAAACCAACAACAACAATAACAATAGCAACAGGAGAAATAGGCCTAAAAGAGAAGAGTATCAAATAATCAAAAACACAAGAGAAAGAATAAGTGCCAGAAACAGACCCTGAGATGACCTAGTTATTCAAATAACAAAACATAGACTTTAACTGTAATTAATATGTTTAGAGACTGCCCTGGTGGTCCATAAGTTAAGAATACACACTTCCAATAAAAGGGGCATGGATTTGATTCCTGATTGGGGAACTAAGATCCCACGTGTTGCATGGCATGGCCAAAAAAAAAAATAAAGTTCAATAAAATGTCAAGATGGAGAGTTTCAGAAAGCACTGGAATATATATATATATATATATATATATATATATATATATATATATATAT
The DNA here is from genome assembly GCF_054371585.1 of Giraffa tippelskirchi. Classification (NCBI taxonomy): domain Eukaryota; kingdom Metazoa; phylum Chordata; class Mammalia; order Artiodactyla; family Giraffidae; genus Giraffa; species Giraffa tippelskirchi. The sequence goes on along the minus strand of NC_137276.1, from coordinate 122,076,737 downwards.
ATATATGTCAATCAAAGTTCTAGAACTGAAGGATAAAATAACTGAGATTCAGCACTTGGTGATTAAATTGCCAGTAGGTTAGATACAGGAAAACAGAGATGTAGGTCAGTATAAAATAACCAGACTAAAACACAAAGAGAAAAGAAGGAAGGAAAATTCAGAAAGAGATTAGAAGACTGAAAGGATATTGGAAATTATGTAACATTTGTAGAAGAGAAAAAGAGAGGGAGAATGAGATTGAAACAGTAGTTGAATAGAAACTGGCAAAAAAATTTTTAAAGCTGAGAAAAAGATATCAACACAGTTTTGCAAAGCCTTACTACTTCCCAGGTGGCACAGTGGTAAAGAATCTGCCTGCTAATGCAGGAGACTCAATAGACTTAGGCTTGATCCCTTGATCGGGAAGATCCCCTGGAGTAGGAAATGGCAACCCACTCTGATATTCTCACCTGGGAAATCCCATGGATAGAGGAGCCTGGTGAGCTACAATTCATGGGGTCACAAAGAGTTGGACATGACTGAACAACTGAGCACAGACACACACACATTACTTTTTAAAATTATGAATATCAAAAACATCACATCTGTTAAGTTTATTCTCTACATCTGTGACTCCATTTCTGCTTTGCCATTAAGTTCATCCATACCATTTTTCTAGATTCCACATATAAGCAATATAATACAGTATTTATTTTTCTCTTTCTGACTTCACTTATAGTTGCCAAGGGGAGGAAGGCAGTTGGATGAACTGGGAAATTGGGATTGACATTCGTACACTCACAGTAGTGGTGGTTTAGTTGCTATGTTGTATTTGACTCTTGCAATCCCCTGGATGTTAGCCTGCCGGGCTCCTCTGTCCATGGAATTTTCCAGGCAAGAATTCCAGGCAAGTGGGTTACCATTTCCTTCTCCAGCGGAATCTTCCTGACCCAGGGATTGAACTCACATCTCCTACATTGCAGGTGGATTCTTTTACTACTGAGCCTCCACGGAAGCCCATACATACAACACTATGTATAAAATAGATAACTAATGAAAACTTACTATATAGCGCAGGGAACCCTACCCAAGTGATCTGTGGTGACCTAAATGGGAATGTTTATGTATAACTGCTTCACTTTGTTACACAACAGAAACTAACACAACATTGTAAAGCAACTTAATCCCGTAAAAATTAATTTAAAAATCACATCTAGGTATGCTGTATTAAAACCAGTAAAAAAAATTAAGAGAAAATCTTAAAAGCAGCCCAAGTAAAGAAAAAAAAAACAAAAAGCACGTTGGGTTTTCAGACTTGAAGTAACTCTCATTTTTTCATTTTCTTACATCTTTATAGTGATGTATTTCTCTAATTTCTCCTATTCTAGGAACTTGTAAAAATGCAAAAACAAATGCATAGGGCTGGGAAATTTGAATGACAGAAGATCATGTTTCTTTAAAAATCAGCTCAGATTACTTGTTTTATTTCCCCTTTTTAGCATAAATTCTTTTCCCATTTATAATTTTACTTGGAAATTAGGCAGTGACTCTTTCTTGCTTGATTTACTGGGAATTTTAATATTTGAGACTAATTTTCCAACTTGATTTGTCATTTTCTCATGAGCTATTCAGACTTTCTTGCATATATGTCCCCCTCTGATTCATTCAATATATAAACTTTGATGTTTTCAAATTCAACTCATAGTGACTATGAAACTTGAATCTTTGTTTTCAGGTCACAGTTTCATTATAAAATATTTATAAGAGTTAGAGAATAATTATTTTACTCTGGGAAGATAGAGCTATAATGTTTTTGAGTGAGTACATTCTTAAAAATGATATAGGGGCCCATCCTCCTGATCTCTATTTAAAACAAATTTGAAAGAAAATAACCAGGAAGAATTGCCATGTCCTTTGGATTTATATTTTGCTCATTTCTTATTGGACAAATCATTACCTAAATAAGAAGGGGCAAGATAACTACAGTGGTCAATTTTAGGAACATATTTGTGCAAGAGTAAATAAAAAGACAATAGAGGAAGTGATTTGGAAAATTACGTAGGAAAAGCAGAAAAGAGAAGAGGTAGAAAGGAGAGTTATTTGAACAGTTTACAAAGAAAAGGGTTAGATTTAGGTGTTCAGACTTGACAAATATCGTTAGCCTCTATTATGGGCCTGCCTATATCTTGGACTCTAAACAAAGTGGAGAAAATTTCTGCTTTCAAGGAACTTATATTCTAGTAGTTATATATCAGTTAAGATTAGGTTGTCTGTATTAAAAAATGTTTAAAAAGATGAGAAAAATCACAGTTTCCCCTCTAACATAAAAAAATAAAACAGAACAGAATATACCTTAGTCCTGATATGGTGATTTCAGAATCACTGTGTTCATTCTCCATCTATATTTTTTCTCCACAATCACTTGTTAGTGTTAGTTGCTTAGTTGTGTCCAACTCTTTGCGACCACATAGACTCTAGCCTGACAGGCTCCACTGTCCGTGGAATTCTCAGTCACATAGTAAATACCTTCAAAGAGGATGAGATGGTTAGATAGCATCACCGACTCAATGGACATGAACATTGGCATGATGCAGTCAATGTCGCAAAGAGTTAGACACCAATTAGCAAATGAACAACAACAAAATCCTCAAAGCAAAGTGTTGTTCAAAACAGCTACTGGGGCACCAGCCTTCACATCCATTACCAGACAGCAAGAAAAGGGAAGGGTAAAAAACAAAAGGGCTATTAACCCTTAAATCTCTTTAGGAGTCTTTTTTCCAAAACTTCCACTCATAACTCATAGATCAGGACTTAGTCATATGAAACCTGCAGCTGAAAGGAAGATTGGGGAATAAGAAATTTTTATCAGGCATATTGCTGCTCCAAATAACATTGCTTTGGTTGTTCCTAAAGCAGAAGGGAGAGATAGAGAGTACTTAGGGATCCACTTGGCTCTGTCATGGATATAAACATATGAGAAGGAAATGGCAACCCATTCCAGTGCTCTTGCCTGGAGAATCCCAGGGATGGCAGAGCACTGTGGGCTGCCATCTGTGGGGTCGCACAGAGTTGGACACGACTGAAACGACTGAGCAGCAGCATTTTAATAAAATATTACTCAGTATGTCAGTGGAATTGTAATTAACCGTGTTGTATTGTTATTTTATAATTATTTGCTTCTTATGGTCTTCAAACAATGGAAGACCTATAGAACATCTATATATAATGTTGTGAAAAATAAAGAAATCCAGGTTGGCTGAGGAAATCTATTTTCTCCTAGCTGGCCCTATCTGTTATTGTTCATCTAAAGCCACATTTCAGAGAAGGCAATGGCAACCCACTCCAGTATTCTTGCCTGGAAAATCCCATGGATGGAGGAGCCTGGTAGGCTGCAGTCCATGGGTTTGCTAAGAGTCGGACACGACTGAGCGACTTCACTTTCAATTTTCACTTTCATGCATTGGAGAAGGAAATGGCAACCCACTCTAGTGTTCTTGCCTGGAGAATCCCAGGGACAGGGGAGCCTGATGGGCTGCTGTCTATGGGGTCGCACAGAGTCAGACACGACTGAAGTGACTTAGCAGCAGCAAAGCCACATTTATTTTGCTCCATTCTGTAAAAGCCTATTTTTTAATATAGGACTAGGAAAATTATTTAAACTCTAAATTTTATTTGTAGAACTACTTACAGCTATTGCGTTTGGACATTTAAGAGACTAACAAGAGCTGGACAATTATCTCATAGGATTATTCACAAATAAAAGTAACACATTTATGTTCTCAATAGTCTAAGAGCCAGAGTTGGCATGAGACACTACCCACTCAATCCTAAGTCAGTTATTCATATTCCTATTTCAGTTATTCATACTAAGGTTATATGTAAATAAACTCCAAAAGCACCCGAAAGTTTCAATACCATTATAATTCTTTCCTGTGGCTGATTACTGGTAGTAGAAGTATGAGTTTCTCTTACAAACTACTTTTGTAAAGTTAAATTCTATTAGAGTATTAATAAGGAATATATTGATTGCTTTCCAGCTCCTGTTTTCTCTCTCTTACACCATGAGGAAATAAATTAATACTTAACTCGTTTTCTGAATTAATTATTCAATTTCTTGAGTACAGGAGCTTTACGATCTACAACACACTTTCCCATGTAATAACTCACTTTATTCTCACAATTGTCCTATAAAATAAATAATTTGCAGTTATTATTCCTGTTTTATAGCTACTTGAGGCTCTTAGGTATACAGTGAATTGTTGAAGTCACTTGGCCTGTAAATAATGAAATCTGGATTATGACTGATTTTAAAAATATTTTTCTCACTATAATTATTGCCCCTCTTATCTACCCATAAAGGACAAATGCTTTTTTTAGTAAAATTATTTTCCTTGTTGCTGTTACCAATACCATGGAAAAAGAAAATTGTTCTATGTGCTCCTGATCTCTTCCCTTTTAATTACATTCATACACTCTCACATCAACTCCTCCAGGGCAATTTGTTTGGTTGCTATTGCTTAATTAATGCTCATTCTTCACCAACATTGCTGTAAAGGGCAGGAATGAAATATCAAAACTTGCTTTATGATTGTAGATTCACTCCTGCTGTGAGGTTCAATGAAAGGAATAAAATTTCAATTAAGCAATTACCTAACAGTGCCACCAAAAGCCTCAGGAGCGCAGCAGTTCCTATCCATGGCTTTTGCAGCCCTTATTGACCATATGTTGAATTTTCATCTTTCATGATTTCCTCTTAGGCAGAAATTTCTACATATTGACATGTGTGTAATGGAGGAGCACCATGTGAGGCCCAGTTTTGTATTTACCCACGTACACTGGTGTCAGTGTCTGTGACATGAGTAGAATAGGTCCCAGCAAGACATCCTACATTTTCCATGCCCTGTCGAAGGCTGGCTGTTCCTGGTCCTGTGATGATATGGAAATGGCTCCTTTTTTATTGTGCAGGCCAAGATCACATGTGGATTAGCCTTTTGAACACCAAGCCCATTTCTTTGCTTTCATTGTTAGTATTTGTAAAGCAGACCCTGCCTAGACATCAGACACTCCTCTTTCCAACTGAGCTGACTGACTTAGGAGAGTCTAAGAGAGGAGAGACATCAAAGCTCAGGAGAGTCGGGTCCTCTCCAAGATACCAATTAAGCCAAGTTTGATCATATTTTCCTATCTTTTAACTCACAGACCAGTTTCCAGGAAGTTGTGAGCACAAACTGTCACTCTTTGGATACTCAAGGTACTTGGATCAATCACCACATGTCTACCCACTGAAATTAATTTGGAGCAACAATACGTTCTATGGATATTTCTCAGGCTTTTTTTTTTTTAGTTTTCGTGCTTTTGCTCCAAGATTATAAAGTTTACATTTTAAAAAAATTTATAGCTTTAAAGGTAAATATAATGCTATAAAACTATGTAAAATAACACTATTAATAATATACTACATTTGCATTATGACTTAAATTTCTTTCATACTGTATATATGATTTTAAGTAATCAGTATATTGATTTTCTATGTATTCAATGACAGTCAAGTAAAGATACAGAAATTTCAACAAGAAGCTATAGTACTTTCATATCATTTTTCTTTCTTTACATTGCTGAACTTGATGTTTAAAAAACAGAAACATGGAAGCAGCACTGACATTTTTCATTATTCTTATGTAAAATGAAATCTAGGATTCTAAAACAGGAGTAGAAAAAATGTATATGTTTAAACATTAATATTATTGAAAATATATTATAGAACTTAAAAAAGTTACAAAGAGGCTTGTAGAAAGGGCTTGATTTTAAAGAAACTTAAAAAATAAAAAGAAATATTAATAGAATCTTCCCTGATCTCTATCCCCAATACCTGATTCTGCAGAAGTGAACACAGACTACAAAGAATCTGCTTGATTCTTTACAAGCAGAATTTTGATGACTCCCTGTCATCAAGCCCATCAAGCCCATGACCATCATTGTTGCATCCCAAACACTAATGGTCTGACCCATGCCTTGCTTAACTTGTTCATTTCTTCTCTCTCACCTGAAGTTCCAATCACAACATTTTACTGAAATTTCTTGAATGGCCCCTCGCAGCCCCAGGGAGCAGATCTTGAATGGTTGTAAACGTATGCACCATTTTTCACAAACTCTGTCTACAAGGATCCTCCCCAGTTATGGGTTGAATTGTGTTGTTCATAAAAGATACTTTGAAGTTGTAACTCCTAGTACTTCAGACTGTGACCTTATTCTAAAATAAGGTCAATGCAGGTATAAATAGTGAATTAAAATGAGGTCATATTGGAGCAGGATGAACCACTAATCCAATATGATTCACGTGCTTAGTTATAAGAAGTCTGCTCAATGGAGATACAAACATACAGGGAGAAAGCCATGTGGGGATTGAGGTGATATATCTGCAAGGATTGTTGGCCATTATCAGAAACCAGGAAAGAGGCATGGAACAGATTCTCCCTTATAGGCCCCAGAAGAAACCAACCCTGTAGACATCTTGATTTTGGACTTCCAACTTCCAGAAATTTGAAAGAATAAGTTATTGTTTTAAACTGCCCAATTTGTGGTAGTTTGTTACAGCAGCCCTAGAAAATTAATACATACTCTTATCTCCAACTGTTCAGTTCAGTTCAGTTACTCAGTCGTGTCTGATGCTTTGCAACCCCATGGACTGCAGCACGCCAGGCCTCCCTGTCTATCACCAATTCCCAGAGTTTACTCAAACTCATGCCCATTGAGTCGATGATGCCATCCAACCATCTCATCCTCTGTCATCCCCTTCTCCTCCTGCCTTCAATCATTCCCAGCATCAGGGTCTTTTCAAATGAGTCAGCTCTTCACATCAGGTGGCCAAAGTATTGGAGTTTCAGCTTCAGCATCAATCCTTCCAATGAATATTCAGGACTGATTTCCTTTAGGATGGACTGGTTGGATCTCCTTGCAGTCCAAGGGACTCTCAAGAGTCTTCTTCAACACCACAGTTCAAAAGCATCAATTCTTCGGTGCTCAGCTTTCTTTACAGTCCAACTCTCACATCCATACATGACTACTGGAAAAACCATAGCTTTGACTAGATGGATCCACCTATTCTCTAGGGGAAGCAGTGTTTAAATGTAATCACTGTTTTCTCCGGCTCCTCCCTGAAAGAAACTAATTGTCAACATGGTATTTTGCTACTGTTTTCCTAAAAACAGTTATAATATAGCTGAACTCATAAGGCAAAATATTTAATATTAAGAGCCTTATAACTTAAGGAAATGAAAATATAAATTTATAATATTATTTTTACCTTACAGAAATACAAGTTAATCAATTAAAAACAGAATGTTGTGTCCAATCCATTCTGAACTTCTTTCTCTTCATTCTAAATCTTTGTACATACTATATCCCTTCTATCTTTCTTTTTTATCTTTCTTTTGCCTAGATGACATCTACTCTGAAAAACCATCTTTAAAGTCCAATTACAGGCTTGCAATATGTTCTCTATCATCAAATAACAGGCTTATAAAGCTAAGTTTATGCTACCAATAAATTCCAATAGGAAACTTGGTTTATTATAGGAATGTGTGAACTGAGAAATGGCCATTGAATAGGCTAATGTATCTAAGAATAATGCATTTAAAAATTTAAGTATGGTTGCTTTAGCCAAAAGGGCTTCGCCAGTGGCACAGCAGTAAAGAATCCAGCTGCAATGCAGGAGTCACAGGAGATTGGGTTTGATTCCTGAGTCTGGAAGATCCCTTGGAGGAGGGCATGGCAACCCACTCCAGTATTCTTGCCTAGAGAATCCCTTGGACAGAGGACCCTGGTGGGCTACACTCCATAGGATCTCAAAGAGTCGGACATGCCTGAAGCGACTTAGCACCCATGCATGCTTTAGCCAAGAAGTAGAATTTTACTAAAATTCAACTTTGCCTTTATTTTATTTAAAAATATAGTGACAGACATAATGACATTGGCACATAAATTTGGATTTGGATTTGGACCTGGCCACCATGAGGGTAAAACTGGTGATGTTCCTTATAAATGCATAAATATTTTATTCCAATGACTAATTGCCTATATGACATTTTATTGTTTATCTTGTAATATTTAAGTTTCTTCTGATACCTAACTGGCTAAAGGATAGTAAGTTTACATTAATGGTGCTAAAGACAATAATGGCATGAGCTTGTAAAGAGCATCACAGAGCACTACTGAGCTTGTTCAATTTACCCTGCATAATTCGGATTTACTCTGTCATGTATTTTTCCTCAGCATATCATTATACTAGAGTATAATGCACCAAAATTATTATATTCATAGGAAATCCTACATGTGACTTTCTATAGTGAAACTTATTAGTCTTAGATTATTAGTCTTAGACTTTAACTTATTAGTCTTAGACTTTAACAAGTTTCCTGAAGTCTGTGTCCTGTGTTAACATGAAATAAACAAAGCCCTTGCAGTAAAGGCTAAAGAATTGTTGATGTTACCATGTATTCTATCTGGAAATATACCTTGGCTGACATTTTGGAGATGTATATAAACATTTCTAAAATATTTCTGAACCAGTTGCTTTGGCTGTTTATAGGGCTGTCTCACTTTTAGCACTTTCTGAGGTGAAGTGAAAGTCACTCAGTTGTGTCTGACTCTTTGCGATCCCATGGACTATATAGTCCACGGATTTTTCTAGGCCAGAATACTGGAGTGGGTAGCCTTTTCTCTTCTCTAGGGGATCTTCCCAACCCAGGGATCGAACCCAGGTCTCCTGCATTGCGGGCAGATTCTTTACCAGCTGAGCAACAGAGGAAGCCCAAGAATACTGAAGTGGGTAGCCTATCCCTTCTCCAGGGGATCTTCCTAACCCAGGAATTGAACCGGGGTCTCCTGCATCGCAGGCGGATTCTTTACCAACTGAGCTATCAGGGAAGCCCTGATACTCTCTGAGGTGAAGTTCTTACAATTCACATTTTTCATTCTGTAATTGGTAGAGCAACTACCCAAATAGATTAGGGTTTCATGGGTTCTTTTCCCAACCTAATTAACCCAAAGAGATCAAATTTCAGTGGAAAAATAAATACAGAAGAAGCTGAGAAAATTTTTTCAGCAGTTCATCAGAGTCGTTTATAATGCAATTATATATAAATACAGTCATTAAAAAAAAGAAACTGAAAAATGTTAATTCCCAGTAAATTTGCAGAGAAAGATGTCAAATACTCCTTGAATGTAAGCTTTATGATGCAAGTTCTTAAATCACTTTTGTTTAGACAAATTCTCTGTGTAGCAGCTCATGTTTTCTCCAAGGAAAGACTAATTAAAAACTATTTAAGGAATGACTTGGGATAGCAATGCTTACCAGTGTTAATGCTACTCAGTTTAGAAGTTTTAAGTGATATAAAAACTAAGCAAAGTTGATCCAAAATTTTTCTAATGCCAAATGCTATTTGATAATGACAATGTTATTAACATACATTTTCATATTGTCTTAATTTTTTCTAGTTATAAAATTAAGAATAAATTAAAATTCAAATATTAAGGAAATGAATAAAGCAAATAAAAATCATCCATAATGCCATAGCTTTAGTTGCTGGCTACATAGTCCTTCTGTTTTTTTCTTTTTTCTGTACATTTGCTAATACTGTTATTGTCATATCTTCATAGAAAAATGTCACATGATACATACTGATCTTAAATTTGACGTTTTTCATTTAGCAATATATTTTGAACCTTTTTTCATGATGCTAAACTTAGCTGTATCTAATTTTTAATAGCTTCATGCTACTCCATTAAATGGGTCTATTATAATTTTTCCGTATCAATGGATACTTGAGTTCTTAACTATCAAAACAAAGCAGAGTGAATATTCTTATACATACAGATTATTATACCTTGGTACTTATTTCTGAAGATAAATACTTAGAAGTGAAAAATGCTGTCAAGAATATGATCACTTTAGATTTAATAAAGATTTCTAAAATATGCTTGAATTAGTATTGTCCTGAATACAGCCTAAACATTAGAAACCTCTCATCAATTCCTTAGGAATTTTTACTTTATTTACTTCAGTTGTATAAATTGATGTGGGGCTATATAATATTAAGCCTTTCTGTGGAAGGAGATGATAATTCTCATCATTTATTCAGGTTGTGTTTTATGTTCTTTTGGCAAGTTTTACGTGCAGGAATAGGGCACACAAATTTGCATGATCCTATACAATTTATATTCACAGAATGTTATCATTAATTGCTAAACTCTCATGTTTTGATTTATATTTTGTGTTCCAAGTTTTATTTGCATAACATTTTGCTTATCAAATGAATTCTTTTTAAAAATTAGCATATTAATATTGATGTAGACATCCTAGAAGTCTTTCACATTTACTTTGTATCCTAAGCACAAAATACAATGTTTGCCACATTTTAGGTATTTAATAAATTCTTACTGTATAGATTAATGAAAATTACTTACCTTTATTTATGAATAGAGCAAACAAGGGGACACTAAATATCTTAAGGAGGTGAAGCCAAGTTTATCACAGTTACTCTTCTTCCCATCACATCACACTAATTTATGTGAAATATATCTGAAAGAAATTACACCATAGATTTTAGTGTTAGTAGTGGACAGAGAGACATCTAGTCCATTGAAGGATTATGTGTTTGGCTGCTACCTATTTCTTTTCTAATTCCCCTCTCTCTCCAAACGTACACAAGTACTACTTAAGAAGCTGAAAATGTGAAGTCGTGCAAAGATTTGTTTAAAAAGCTAAACATTTCAGTGAAAGCTTTTCTTGAAATAAGAAACTAAGTACAATTTTCATGAGCCACCAATCAAGATCTGATAATATTATTCATGCAGCAATTTGAAGGCAAAACAGGAGGAAAATCAGACTCACTTTGCCGCTGTAAAAATCACCCCCATGGGAGTGAGGGAAATGCTCAGAGAATGAAAAATGGGAAATTCGTGACTCTTCCCAACAGTTCAGCCTAGAGTGAAACAGCAGTCATGATTTTTCAATAACACCTCCTCACGAAACCGAGATAAATTTCTATTCAAAAATAATGCTTTTATGGTATTCAGAGTGGTTTGTTTTGTGTAAGATATGGCTTATTAGACTGATGAAACTTGTCACTGAAAATAGCATTTTATGCAGATTGCACTTGGTTAGTAGGATCTTGCAATAGGAAACTGACAAGAAACTATAATAAAGAACTCAAAATTGATTCTAAGGGGAAGAAGGACTGAGATAACAACTGCTGCAAGATATGCAAACTGGGAAGCCTTAATGTTTTGCTATCATGGTGGTTTCAACTGGAAGTGGTCCTTCCCCCAACCACTCCCCACCTCAATATGTCTGGTAATCTCTCCAGAAATCTTTGGCTGTCACAACTGGTGTGTGTGTCACGGAGGAGTCAGTTGCCATGGACATCTACTGGATTGCTAAACATCCTAAAACACACAGGGCAGCCCTCTAAAACATACAATTCAGTTCAGTTCAGTCGCTCAGTCATGTCCGACTCTTTGCGACCCCATGAATCGCAGCACGCCAGGCCTCCCTATACATCACCAACTCCTGGAGTTTACCCAAACTCATGTCCATCGAGTCAGTGATGCCATCCAGTCATCATCCTCTGTCGTCCCCGTCTCCTCCCACCCCCAATCCTTCCCAGCATCAAGGTCTTTTCCAGTGAGTCAGCTCTTCGCATCAGGTGGCCAAAGTATTGGAGTTTCAGCTTCAACATCAGTCCTTCCAATGAACACCCAAGACTGATCTCCTTTAGGATGGACTGGTTGGATCTCCTGGCAGTCCAAGGGACTCTCAAGAGTCTTCTCCAACACCACAGTTCAAAAGCATCAATTCTTCGGCACTCAGCGTTCTTCACAGTCCAACTCACATCCGGACATGACTACTGGAAAAACCATAGCCTTGACTAGATGGACATTTATTGGCAAAGTAATGTCTCTGCTTTTCAATATGCTATCTAGGCTGGTCATAATCTTCCTTACAAGGAGTGAGTGTCTTCTAATTTCATGGCTGCATTCACCATCTGCAGTGATTTTGGAGCCCAAAAAGATAAAGTCTCACCCTGTTTCCACTGTTTCCCCCTCTATTTTCCATGAAGTGATGTGACCAGATGCCATGATCTCAGTTTTCTGAATATTGAGCTTCATGCCAACTGTTTCACTCTCCTCTCTCACTTTCATCAAGAGGCTTTTTAGTTCTGCTTCACTTTCTGCCATAAGGGTGGTGTCATCTGCATATCTGAGGTTATTGATATTTCTCCCGGCAATCTTGATTCCAGCTTGTGTTTCTTCCAGCCCAGCATTTCTCACGATGTACTCTGCATAAAAGTTAAATAAGCAGGGTGACTATATACAGCCTTGACCTACTCCTTTTCCTATTTGGAACCAGTCTGTTGTTCCATGTCCAGTTCTAACTGTTGCTTCCTGACCTGCATACAGGTTTCTCAAGAGGCAGGTCAGGTGGTCTGCTATTCCCATCTCTTTCAGAATTTTCCACAGTATTGTGATCCACACAGTCAAAGGCTTTTGCATAGTCAGTAAAGCAGAGATAGATGTTTTTCCGGAACTCTCTTGCTTTTTCAGTGATCCAGAGGACGTTGGCAATTTGATCTCTGGTTCCTCTGCCTTTTCTATTGCCCAACCCAAAATGTCAGCATTACTATTATTATGAAATCCTGTGATGGATGAGTGGACAAATTATCAGGTATATCTTTGTAATATGACTTATGATTCAGGGTGAGATAATTAAGAAGAAAAATATGACTTAAGGTAAATATTAAATTGTTCTTAAAATTGTACCTCTAAATTGCTTTAAATGATCCTAGTAATGAATGGTAAGTTCATATTGATTCATGTTGCTTGAATAAATAGTTATGTTTTTATGGTGCTGTGTGCTTAGTTGTGTCTGACTCTTTGCAATCTCATGGACTGTAGCCCACCAGGCCCCTCTGTCCATGGGGAGTCTCCAGGCAAGAATACCGGAATGGGTTGCCATGCCCTCCTCCAGGGGATCTTCCCAACCCAGGAAATCAAACCCAGGTCTCCTGCATTGCAGGTGTATTCTTTACCATCTGAGCCATCAGGGAAGCCTGTTTTTTTGAATGTAGGATAATTCAGCATTATTAATTTGCAGAGTTTTGAGTCGAATTTAGCATCTGGGTCTCACATAAATTATGTTTCTCTCCATTCAGACTTTGTGGACAAAGTCTTATTGTACACCTCATGGCAAATTTCCAGAATGGCATATTTGCAATCCAGAAGAGATACATAAATTCTTTTGCAAACTTGTATACTTAACAGATTGGGTCTTGAAACCTCAGTTTCCCTGATACTTTCTTTAGAATATGGTGTCAAATGACCCTTCATTAGATGTTATGGCTCCAGCTTTGGCCCTGTAGGTGAGCTCCCTGAGCACAGCTACTTGGATCAGAAACAGGGACATGTACCATAGGCATAGTATGACCAAAATATCAAAGGTGATAGTTTACATGACAGATCCAGTGGTGGTAGCTTTCTGTTTCCATCTTAATTAAAAAGTTTGTGATTTTTATTTATTTTTTTCCAGAAACACTGAATTGTGATTTAGATTTCATAATTTTATCAGCTGATTTCATTATGCATTTGAGGAAGTTTTTTTTTTGGAACTATTTTTTTCTCAATTCTATTTTTTCATGTTCATCAGTTTGTTCTCAATAAATGCCCTTCATGAAAGCAATAGAGGCAACTAACAATTCAATTCTCTTTTTGTAAGAAGGATAAATTTTCAGTCAAAGAAAAATTTTATTTCCTAGGCCTAGCGTATTGTCTTTGGCTGTGATAAACTATTTCTAAAGTCATTTAAGACACCCATGAATCTGCAGTCAATCAGACAAATCCCAAGCCATCTTAGGTTTCTGTGTTCTTTCAATGAGGCATAATCTTTAAGGGTATACAGCTCCATCTTGTAACTCTGAAAGTTCCCTTTTTATGATTCAAACCTATGGGACTGGATTTGAGAACTAGAACCAACACAAGTCCTTTTCTCTTCATTAAACAACACTGGGACTAAACTTATTTTCTGTACCCAACTTAAAAATGTCTGTGATTGAGCATACTTGCCTAGTCATATTTAAACAATACTAAAAAGAAGCAAAAAATACTTAGCTACTACATCAGGAAAAAATTTTTCTGGATAAACAAGAGTGTGAAACAACTAAATTAGTTTACTAGTTAGACTCAGAGCTTGCTCATCAAGATGCTTAAAAAATCTCTTTCCATCAGTTTGCTGTGCCCACCAATACAAGGTCATTACATCATAAACTTTGCCTAACTATAGCTGTTTTCTTACTTTTTAAGGTGCAAATTACAATGATCTTAATGAGAACTTAAAACCATATCCTTTTCTTGATGTTCCCCTCTCAGATGGTTCTAAGGCTCAGTCAAGGTAAATTCTCCTTTGCTACAGAAGGTATAATTAACTTAATTTTGCTTGACCACTATCCTATGCTGGTGGTCTTTGGAAAATTAATAGCAAAATTAAAGTATTATAATAAAAATTAAGAAGACTGAGAACCTCCAAATATAAACAGATCTCATATGCTGAACCTTCTTAAAAAGTGATTTATACTAAAATTGGTTTCTAAGGAGAGAAGAAAATTAGCCAGTCATTTTCTATGACCAGTCACTAAAGTGGTTTAGTTATCTATCAAAACTGTTATAAATCTCTAAGAAAGAAGAAAAGTTTCTAAATGTTTCCTTGAAGCTGGTAGTTTATGGATATGAATATCTCACAAAAATAATATCTAGTTGTACATTGAACAAGAACTCTTGGTATGTAATTATGAAAGCAAATATATTTTTGACTCTCACAATCCTCATCATTTTGAACCTGTTTAGTGAGCATTATCACTTCTCTGCATATGGATGAAATAAAATTAATTGCGATTACTTTCTGTCCTTTAAGTCGTAGCCTTTAAAACTTCCAGTCCTGTGTAGTGATCAAAATTTTTGAAGTTGAATTAAATTCTCTTCTTTTCCTTCCAGCTGGAGTTTTCTTTGCGCTGACTACTTGCAGGAGACTATAGAATGCTTACTTCTTTTTCTCTCTTTTTCATAATCTCTTGTTCCACTTGATATCTCTTAATCCAACACCATCAAAGCTGAGGAGGGGGGTGCCACTGAGAGAAGAATGAAGTGTGAGAGAAGAGGTAAGGCAAGTAGAAAAGCTTATATTTGGCTTTTCCTACGTATCTCAGAAATCTTCATGATTTTTTTGTATTACAGATACTTAAAGCCAACTTTTTAACTTGTTTGGGACTTTGGTGGGCTTTTGGAAGAATTCTCTGTGGAGTGCCTTGTTCCAAAACTCCTGAGACCTGGGCAGGGTCTATAATTTGTCAGGTCTATCTCCACGCATAGAATTTTTTCTGCATGGATACCCTGCGTCCTTTTCCAGCTGATATTCCTCACCTAAACGACAACTCTCCTTGGGTGGATCGTACTTAAAATAATCCCAGGATGACATTTCTACTTGGAAATTATAATTGGTTACCATGATTAACCTGCATCTGACTCCTTTTTGGAAAGAGAGAACTTTCCAGTTCCAGCCTTCATTAAAGATCACTTGAATTTTTTCAGGCATGAGTCACAAATTTTAGGGGAACACAAATAAAGCTTCTTAAGTAGACCCTTCAAAACTTCTTTCGCCACACTTGAAGTAAGAACCAGACGCTGCCCAAGTCTTCTCTGCTATGGGACTGAGATCCCTAGCATATTGGGGACGGTTTCAAAACCACTTTTAATAGAGCCTTCTCTCTAATACCAACTCTCAATCATTTATATTCTTCAAGGAGATGTAGGGCTTTAAGATTTGTATGGCTACTTTGTAAATCTTACAAGAGGTATAACAGTTACTTTGGAATGGAGAAATGTCTGGCACATTATATTTTATCTCATTGCATTGTCAAAAATGTCAATTTTAACATTCTGCTAGATACTGAAAAATTTCAATGTAGTTCTTCTTACATATAGTAACAGAAATGTTAACTAAATTAATCCCAGATAGAATGCAGCAGCATATTAGTTCAGTTACATATCCCAGATTGTATTTGATCTCAGGAATGCAAGCATGGCTAATATTGAGAATTTTTTTTTCTTAGAATCAAAAGTCCTTTATTGATAAAAATCATGGTTGCCTAGTAACTGATTTGCATTTTGATTTTTTCTTTTAATTTATTTTTTTATTGAAGGATAATTGCTTTGCAGAATTTTGTTGTTTTTTGGTCAAACCTCAGCATGAATCAGCCATAGATATACTTATATTCCCTCTCTTTTGAACCTCCCTCCCATCTCCCGCCCCATTCCACCCCTCTAGGTTGATACAGAGCCCCTATTTGAGTTTCCTGAGCCATACAGCAAATTCCCATTGGCAATCTATTTTACATATGGTAATGTAAGTTTCCATGTTACTCTTTCCATACATCTCACCCTCTCCTCCCCTCTCCCCATGTCCATAAGTCTATTCTCTACGTCTGTTTCTCCATTGCTACCCTGTAAATCAGTTCTTCAGTATCATTCTTCTAGATGTCATATACATGTGTCAGAATACGATATCTATATTTCTCTTTCTGACTCACTTCACTCTATATAATAGGTTCTAGGTTCATCCACCTCATTAGAACTGACTTAAATGCAGTCCTTTTTATGGATGAGTAATATTCCATTATGTGTACGTACCACAACTTCTTTATCCATTCATCTGTTGATGGACATCTAGGTTCTTTCCATGTTCTAGCTATTGTAAATAGTGCTGCAGTGAACAACGGGATACATGTGTCTTTTTCAATTTTGGTTTCCTCAGGGTATATGCCTAGGCGTCATATGATTGCTGGGTCATATGTTTTATTCCAAGTTGTTTAAAAGAATCTCCATACTGTCTTCCATAGTGGCTGTATCAGTTTACTTTTCCACCAACAGTACAAGAGCATTCCCTTTTCCCCACACCCTCTCCAGCATTTATTGTTTGTAGACTTTTTGATGACCATTCTGACCGGTGTGAGGTGATATCTCACTGTAGTTTTGATTTGCATTTCTCTAATAATAAGCAACATTCAGAAAACAAAGATCATGGCATCCAGTCCCATCAGTTCATGGCAAATAGATGGAGGAATAATGGAAAAAATGGCAGACTTTATCTTTTTGGGCCCCAAAATCACTGCAGATGTTGCCTACAGTCATGAAATTAAAAGATGCTTACTCCTTGGAAGAAAAGTTATGACCGACCTAGACACCATATTAAAAATCAGAGACATTACTTTGCCAACAAAGGTCCATCTAGTCAAGTCTATGGTTTTTCCAGTAGTCATGTGTGGATGTGAGAGTTGGACTATAAAGAAAGCTGAGCACCCAAGAATTGATGCTTTTGAACTGTGGTGTTGGAGAAGACTCTTGAGAGTCCCTTGGACTGCAAGGAAATCCAACCAGTACATCCTAAAGAAAATCAGTACTGAATATTCACGGAAGGACTGATGTTGAAGTTGAAACTGCAATACTTTGGCCACCTGATGCAAAGAACTGACTCATCTGAAAAGACCCATGCTGAGAAAGATTGAAGGCAGAAAGAGAAGGGGATGACAGAGGATGAGATGGTTGGATGCCATCACCGACTCAATGGACATGAGTTTGCGTTAACGCCTGGAGTTGTTGATGGACAGGGAAGTCTGGCGTGCTGCACTCCATGGGGTCGCAAAGAGTTGGACATGACTGAGCGACTGAACTGAACTGAACTGATCATGGTGTATGAGCTTTTTTATGTGTTGCTGAATTCTGTTTGCTAAAATTTTGTTAAGGATGTTTGCATCTATGTTCATCAGTGATATTGACCTGTAGTTTTCTTTTTTTGTGTTGTCTTTGTCTGTTTTTGTATCAGGGTGATGATGGCCTTGTAGAATGAGTCCACAAGTGTTTCTTCCTCTGCAATTTTTTGAAAGAATTTTAGAAGGATAGGCATTAGCTCTTCTCTAAATGTTTGATAGAATTCTTCTGTGAAGCCATCTGGTCCTGGGCTTTTCGTTTTTGGGAGATTTTTGATCACAGCTTCAACTTCAGTGCTTGTAATTGGGTTGTTCATAATTTCTATTTTTTTCTGGTTCAGTCTTGGAAGATTAAACTTTTCTAAGAATCTGCCCATTTCTTCCCTGTTATCCATTTTATTGTCATATAGTTGTTCATAATAATCTCTTATAATCCTTTGTATTTCTGCATTGTCTGCTGTAACCTCTCCTTTTTCATTTCTAATTTTGTTGATTTGATTCTTCTCTCTCTTTTTTCTTGATGGGTCTGGCTAAAGATTTGTCAATTTTGTTTATCTTCTCAAAGAACCAGCTTTTACTTTTATTAGTCTTTACTACTGTTTCTTTCATTTCTTTTTCATTTATTTATGCTTGGATCTTTATGATTTATTTCCTTCTACTAATTTGGGGTGTTTTTGTTGTTGTTTTTCTTCTTTCTCCAGTTGTCTTAGGTGTAAAGTTAGATTGTTTGTTTTTTTTTTTTTTTTTATAAATTTATTTATTTTAGTTGGGGGCTAATTACTTTACAATATTGTAATAGTTTTTGCCATACATTGACATGAATCAGCCATGGGTTTACATGTGTTCCCCTTCCTGGACCCCCCACCCACCTCCCTCCCCATCCCATCCTTCTGGATCATCCCATTGCCCCGGCCCTGAGCCCTTGTCACATGCATCGAACATGGAATGGTGTTCTGTTTCACATATGATAATATACATGTTTCAATGCTATTCTCCCAGAACGTCCCACCCTCACCTTCTCCCTCAGAGTCCATAAAATTGTTCCATGCATCTGTGTCTCTTATTCTGTCTCGCATATAGGGTTATCATTACCATCTTTCAAATTCCATATATATGCATTAGTATACTGTATTGTTGTTTTTCTTTCTGGCTTACTTCACTCTGTATAATGGGCTCCAGTTTCATCCATCTCAGTAGAACCGATTCAAATGTATTTTTTTTAATGGCTGAGTAATATTCCATTGTGTATATGTACCACAGCTTCCTTATCCATTCGTCTGCTGATGGACATCTAGGTTGCTTCCATGTCCTGACTATTGTAAACAGTGCTGCGATGAACATTGGGGTACACGCGTCTCTTTCAATTCTGGTTTCCTCGGTGTATATGCCCAGCAGTGGGATTGCTGGGTCATATGGCAGTTCTATTCCCAGTTTTTTAAGGAATCTCCACACTGTTCTCCATAGTGGCTGTACTAGTTTGCATTCCCACCAACAGTGTAAGAGGGTTCCCTTTTCTCCACACCCTCTCCAGCATTTATTGCTTGTAGACTTTTGGATAGCAGCCATTCTGACTGGTGTGAAATGATACCTCATTGTGGTTTTGATTTGCATTTCTCTAATAATGAGTGATGTTGAGCATCTTTTCATGTGTTTGTTAGCCATCTGTATGTCTTCTTTGGAGAAATGTCTGTTTAGTTCTTTGGCCCATTTTTTGATTGGGTCGTTTATTTTTCGGGAATTCAGCTGCAGAAGTTGCTTGTATATTTTTGAGATTAATTGTTTGTCTGTTGCTTCATTTGCTATTATTTTCTCCCATTCTGAAGGCTGTCTTTTCACCTTGTTTATAGTTTCCTTTGTTGTGCAAAAGCTTTTAATTTTAATTAGGTCCCATTTGTTTATTTTTGCTTTTATTTCCAATATTCTGGGAGGTGGGTCATGGAGGATCCTGCTGTGATTTATGTCGGAGAGTGTTTTGCCTATGTTTTCCTCTAGGAGTTTTATTGTTTCTGGTCTTACGTTTAGATCTTTAATCCATTTTGAGTTTATTTTTGTGTACGGTGTTAGGAAGTGTTCTAGTTTCATTCTTTTACAAGTGGTTGACCAGTTTTCCCAGCACCACTTGTTAAAGAGATTGTCTTTTCTCCATTGTATATTCTTGCCTCCTTTGTCGAAGATAAGGTGTCCATATGTGCGTGGGTTTATCTCTGGGCTTTCTATTTTGTTCCATTGATCTATATTTCTATCTTTGTGCCAGTACCATACTGTCTTGATGACTGTGGCTTTGTAGTAGAGCCTGAAGTCAGGCAGGTTGATTCCTCCAGTTCCATTCTTCTTCCTCAAGATTGCTTTGGCTATTCGAGGTTTCTTATATTTCCATACAAATTGTGAGATGATTTGTTCTAGTTCTGTGAAAAATACCATTGGTAGTTTGATAGGGATTGCATTGAATCTATAGATTTCTTTGGGTAGTATACTCATTTTCACTATATTAATTCTTCCAATCCATGAACACGGTATATTTCTCCATCTGTTTGTGTCCTCTTTGATTTCTTTCATCAGTGTTTTATAGTTTTCTATATATAAGTCTTTTGTTTCTTTAGGTAGATATATTCCTAAGTATTTTATTCTTTTTGATGCAATGGTGAATGGTATTGTTTCCTTAATTTCTCTTTCTGTTTTCTCATTATTGGAGTATAGGAATGCAAGGGATTTCTGTGTGTTAATTTTATATCCTGCAACTTTACTATATTCATTGATCAACTCTAGTAATTTTCTAGTAGAATCTTTAGGGTTTTCTATGTAGAGGATCATGTCATCTGCAAACAGTGAGAGTTTTACTTCTTCTTTTCCTATCTGTATTCCTTTTATTTCTTTTTCAGCTCTGATTGCTGTGGCCAAAACTTCCAAAACTATGTTGAATAGTAGTGGTGAAAGTGGGCATCCTTGCCTTGTTCCTGACTTTAGGGGAAATGCTTTCGATTTTTCACCATTGAGGATAATGTTTGCTGTGGGTTTGTCATATATAGCTTTTATTATGTTGAGATATGTTCCTTCTATTCCTGCTTTCTGGAGGGTTTTAATCATAAATGGATGCTGAATTTTGTCAAAGGCTTTTTCTGCATCTATTGAGATAACCATATGGTTTTTTTCTTTCAATTTGTTAATGTGGTGTATTACATTGATTGATTTGCGGATGTTAAAAAAACCTTGCATTCCTGGGATAAAGCCCACTTGGTCATGATGTATGATCTTTTTAATATGATGTTGGATTCTGTTTGCTAGAATTTTATTAAGGATTTTTGCATCTATGTTCATCAGTGATATTGGCCTGTAGTTTTCCTTTTTTGTGACATCTTTGTCTGGTTTTGGAATTAGGGTGATGGTGGCCTCATAGAATGAGTTTGGAAGTTTACCATCTTCTGCAATTTTCTGGAAGAGTTTGAGTAGGATAGGTGTTAGCTCTTCTCTAAATTTTTGGTAGAATTCCGCTGTGAAGCCGTCTGGTCCTGGGCTTTTGTTTGCTGGAAGATTTCTGATTACAGTTTCGATTTCTGTGCTTGTGATGGGTCTGTTAAGATCTTCTATTTCTTCATGGTTCAGTTTTGGAAAGTTATACTTTTCTAAGAATTTGTCCATTTCTTCCAAGTTGTCCATTTTATTGGCATATAGCTGTTGGTAGTAGTCTCTTATGATCCTTTGTATTTCTGTGGAGTCTGTTGTGATCTCTCCATTTTCATTTCTAATTTTGTTGATCTGATTCTTCTCCCTTTGTTTCTTGATGAGTCTGGCTAATGGCTTGTCAATTTTGTTTATCTTCTCGAAAAACCAGCTTTTAGTTTTGTTGATTTTTGCCATGGTCTCTTTTGTTTCTTTTGCATTTATTTCTGCCCTAATTTTTAAGATTTCTTTCCTTCTACTGACCCTGGGGTTTTTCATTTCTTCCTTCTCTAGTTGCTTTAGGTGTAGAGTTAGTTGATTTGATTTTTTTCTTGTTTCTTGAGGTACGCCTGTATTGCTATGAACCTTCCCCTTAGTATTGCTTTTACAGTGTCCCATAGGTTTTGGGTTGTTGTGTTTTCATTTTCATTCGTTTCTATGCATAATTTGATTTCTTTTTTGATTTCTTCTGTGATTTGTTGGTTATTCAGAAGCGTGTTGTTTAGCCTCCATATGTTGGAACTTTTAATAGTTTTTTTCCTGTAATTGAGGTCTAATCTTACTGCATTGTGGTCAGAGAAGATGGCTGGGATGATTTCAATTTTTTTGAATTTACCAAGGCTAGATTTATGGCCCAGGATGTGATCTATCCTGGAGAAAGTTCCATGTGCACTTGAGAAAAAGGTAAAATTGATTGTTTTGGGGTGGAAACTCCTGTAAATATCAATTAAATCTAATTTGTCTATTGTATCATTTAAAGTTTGTGTTTCCTTGTTAATTTTCTGTTTAGTTGATCTATCCATATGCGTGAGTGGAGTATTAAAGTCTCCCACTATTATTGTGTTATTGTTAATTTCCCCTTTCATACTTGTTAGTATTTGCCTTATATATTGTGGTGCTCCTATGTTGGGTGCATATATATTTATGATTGTTACGTCTTCTTCTTGAATTGATCCTTTGATCTTTATGTAGTGTCCTTCTTTGTCCCTTTTCACATCCTTTATTTTAAAGTCTATTTTATCTGAAATGAGTATTGCGACTCCTGCTTTCTTTTGGTCTCCGTTTGCATGAAATATGTTTTTCCATCCTTTCACTTTCAGCCTGTGTGTGTCTCTAGTTTTGAGGTGGGTCTCTTGTAGACAGCATATATAGGGGTCTTGTTTTTGTATCCATTCAGCAACCCTTTGTCTTTTGGTTGGGGCATTCAACCCATTTACATTTAAGGTAATTATTGATAAGTATGATCCCGTTGCCATTTACTTTGTTGTTTTGAGTTCGTGTTGAAACATCCTTTCTGTGTTTCCTGTTTAGAGAAGATCCTTTAGCATTTGCTGGAGAGCTGGTTTGGTGGTGCTGAATTCCCTCAGCTCTTGCTTGTCTGTAAAGCTTTTGAATTCTCCTTCATATCTGAATGAGACCCTTGCTGGGTACAGTAATCTGGGTTGTAGATTATTCTCTTTCATTACTTTAAGTATGTCCTGCCATTCCCTTCTAGCCTGAAGGGTTGCTATTGAAAGATCAGCTGTTATCCTTATGGGGATCCCCTTGTGTGTTATTTGTTGTTTTTCCCTTGCTGCTTTTAATATTTGTTCTTTGTGTTTGATCTTTGTTAATTTGATTAATATGTGTCTTGGGGTGTTTCGCCTTGGGTTTATCCTGTTTGGAACTCTCTGGGTTTCTTGGACTTCTGTGACTATTTCTTTCCTCAATTTAGGGAAATTCTCAACTATTATCTCCTCGAGTATTTTTTCATGGCCTTTCCTTTTATCTTCTTCTCCTGGGACTCCTATGATTCGAATGTTGGGGCGTTTCATATTGTCCCAGAGGTCCCGGAGGTTTTCCTCATTTCTTTTGATTCTTTTTTCTTTTTTCCTCTCTGCTTCGTTTATTTCCACCATTCTATCTTCTACCTCACTTATCCTATCTTCTGCCTCCGTTATTCTACTGTTGGTTCCCTCCAGAGTGTCTTTTATCTCCTTTATTTCATTATTCATTCTATATTGATTCCTTTTTATTTCTTCTAAGTCCTTGATAAACATTTCTTGCATCTTCTCAATCTTTGTCTCCAGGCTATTTATCTGTAACTCCATTTTGCTTTCAAGATTTTGGATCATTTTTATTATCCTTATTCTAAATTCTTTTTCAGATAGATTCCCTATCTCCTCCTCTTTTGTTTGGCTTTGTGGGCATTTCTCATTTTCCTTTACTTGCTGAGTATTTCTCTGTCTTTTCATCTTGTTTAGATTGCTGTGTTAGGCGTGGCCCTTCTGTATTCTGGTAGTATGAAGTTCCTCTTTGTTGTGGAGGTTCCTCACTGCGGTTGGGGTTGGACAGGTGGCTTGTCAAGGCTTCCTGGTTGGGGGAGCTTGTGTCGGTGTTCTGGTGGGTGGAGCTGGATTTCTGCTCTCTAGAGTGTAATGGAGTGACCAGTATTAATTTTTGAGATGTCTATGGATTTGGTGTGCCTCTGGGCAGCCTGTATATTGATGCTCAGGTCTATGTTCCTGCGTTGCTGGAGAATTTGTGTGGTATGTCTTGCTCTGGAACTTATTGTCTCTTGGGTGGAGCTTGGTTTCAGTGAATTTATGGAGGCTATTGGATGGTCTCTTATTAATTAATGTTTCCCCTGGCTTTCAGTCTTATTCTTGCAGTAGCCTCAAGACTTCTCCTTCCATACAGCCTCAATAATAAAACTTTTAGGTTAATGGTGAAAAGATTCTCCACAGTGAGGGATACCCAGAAAGGTTCACTGAGTTACATGGAGAGATGAGGTGGGGGGGGTGGGTTGAGGTGACCAGGAGGGGAAGAGGGGAATTCAAATGTGGAGAGAGCAATCTAGCCAGTAAGCACTTCCCTCTGTGCTTTCCACAGTTTGGAACCCTCAGAGTGGTTCACAGAGATACATAGAGAGGGGGGAGGAAGGTAACAGAGGTGAGCATGAGTAGAAAGGGAGGAATTAAGAGGGGAGAGAGAGATCTGGGCAGTATCCTGTTCCTGAAGTGTTCTCCGGTACCCAGAACACCCTCAGAGATTCACAGAATTGGGTTGAGAAGAGAAGGAGGAGGGTGGGAGATAGAGGTTCCCTGAGGGAGAAGAAAGAGCATCAATAGGGGGAGAGAGTGATCAGGCCAGTGATCACACTCCTGAGTAAAAATGGGTCCTAAAGATTGGGTTCTTAAATGTACAAAGTTGATATCAAATATGTAAAACAAAGATTAAAAATCTAGAGTAGAGGTTAGACTCTTATAAACTTACAATCTAAAAAAAAAAAAAAAAAAGGAAAAAAAAGGAAACAGTGTAAAAAGAAAAAAAAACAGTAAAACAGTAAAAAAAGAAACAGTAAAAAAATGTAGAACAGGAAAAAAACGTTAAAAAAAAGAAAACACAAAAGGTATAAGATATATGTATGTAGTTTGCTTCAAAAATAGGGTTTTTTTTTTTTTTTTGCAAGTTAATAGTGGGTTATGAAAATGAAAGTTAAAGGTGTAATAGAGGACTTGAAGAAAAAGGAAAGAAGAGGAAAAAAAATTTTTTTTAATTAAAAAAAAAAATTAAAAAAAAAAAATAATAATAGTAAAAAATATATATATCCCGGACTTTCTCTGGAGCTGTTGTGAGCAGTGTGGGATCTGCTCAGTTTTAGATAGATCCTTATTCCTGCTTATATTTTTCAAGATCTATAGGTCCTTTTCAATGCAGTCGGTATTAACTACAGTGATCTTAATCTGTTGGCCTGTCCCTTCCAAAGCGCTTCCCTCTGTTTATTTGGCTTCTGTTTGGAGATCTCTTCAGTATCTAATTTCCGCCCTGCAACAAAGCGGTGGAGGTGATCTCTTTAGGTTCGCTTGTTCAATCGTGCTGTGGGGAAGAAGGAACACTGCAATTCTGGCGTGTGTGTGGTAAGCTCGCAGTGTCTCGGCCGCACTGGGTTCGCCCCCGCTCACGGCTGCGTGTGCTTTCCCCGTCTACCCTGCTCAGGCTTCAGGTTACTCGGCCAGGGAGCGGGCCCTGAGCTGCGTGCACTTCCCAGGTCTAAGCCGCTCAGGTTCAGGCTCCCGGTTACTCCACAAAGGCGCAGACTCGGTTTCGCCCGCGGCTTGTGGGTTTCGCCCGCGGCTTGTGCCGTTCCCGGTCGGGGCTGCCCAGGCGGCCAGGAGTTTGGCGAGGGCGCTCTCCCCTGTTGGGGCGGTGCGGCTTATCACCTCCCTGGTCCCCGCCTCGGTTTACGGGCGCGCCCGGCTCCGGTGTGCTTTGTGTCGGTTCTGGGGAGCTGGTCTCTGGCTGCGACCCTCCCGGCGGCTGTCGACCCTCCGGGATCTCAGGCAGTCTTTGCTTAGAAACTGGGAGCCTGTTTGCAGTTTGGTAGGGGGTGCCCTCTCTGGAGCCGAGTTTGCCCCTTTCCGGCTCTGGCGGGCCCCGCCTGCCCGCTGTGTCCGGCGGGGGATGGGGCGGTCCGCAGCTGGCTAGCTCTCCTCTGGTATCGCTCAGTCCTTTGTTCTGTGAGCGGGCCGGCAGTGCCTTAGAGTTGGGCTTTTCGCGGGATAGTTCTCTCTCTCTCGCTGTCCCACAGTTTAGGTTACTATCTCACGTTAGCTCCCTCAGATTGCCCTCGGGGCACTCGGGCCCGGTCCTTACCCTAGGCAATGCCGCCCGCTCCTCTCCGGTTCAGCCCCCACTTGCTGGTGGCGGATGATGCGAGCGTCTGGGGTTCTTTGCTGGGAGTTGCTTTAGGCACGTAATCTGTGGATTTTATTTATTTTTTTCCTCCCAGTTACGTTGCCCTCCGAGATAAAAAAATCCTCCCCCACACCCGCCGGTGAAAGGGTTTCCTGGTGCTTGGAAATTCCTCCTCTTTTACAACTCCCTCCCCGGGACGGGTCTCCGTCCCTAACTCTTTTGTCTCTCTTTTTATCTTTTATAATTTCTCCTACCTCTTTTGAAGATAATGCGCAGTTTTTGTGGAAGCTTGACGTCCTCTGCCTGCCTTCAGAAGTAGTTTTGTGAAGTGTGGTCAGCGTTCAGATGTTCTTTCGATAAATTTGTGGAGGAGAGAGTGGTCTCCCCGTCCTATTCCTCCGCCATCTTAGCCCCGCCTCAAGTTAGATTGTTTATTCGATGGTTTTCTTGTTTCTTGAGATAGGATTGAATTGCTATAACACAATCTTAGAACTGCTTTTGCTGCATCCCATAGGTTTTGAGTTGTTGTGTTTTCATTGTCATTTGTTTCTAGAAATTTTTTGAGTTCCTTTTGATTTCTTCAGTCACCTATTAGTTATTTAGAAACCTGTTGCTTAATCTTATGTGTTTCTTACAGTTTTTTTCTTGTAATTGATAACTAGTCTCAACGTTGTGGTTGGAGAAGATGCTTGATACGATTTCAATTTTCTTAAATTTACTGAGGTTTGATTTGTGACAATTGCACTCATCTCACATGCTAGTAAAGTAATGCTCAAAATTCTCCAAGCCAGGCTTCAGCAATACGTGAACCGTGAACTTCCAGATGTTAAGGCTGGTTTTAGAAAAGGCAGAGGAACCAGAGATCAAATTGCCAATATTCGCTGGATCATCGAAAAAGCGAGAGAGTTCCAGAAAAACATCTATTTCTGCTTCATTGACTATGCCAAAGCCTTTGACTGTGTGGATCACAATAAACTGTGGAACATTCTGAAAGAGATGAGAATACCAGACCATTTGACCTGTCTCTTGAGAAACCTGTATGCAGGTCAGGAAGCAACAGTTAGAACTGGACATGAAACAACAGACTGGTTCCAAATAGGAAAAGGAGTACGTCAAGGCTGTATATTGTCACCCTGCTTATTTAACTTCTATGCAGAGTACATCATGAGAAACGCTGGGCTGGAAGAAACACAAGCTGGAATCAAGATTGCTGGGAGAAATATCAATAACCTCAGATATGCGGATGACACCACCCTTATGGCAGAAAGTGAAGAAGAACTAAAGAGCCTCTTGATGAAGGTGAAAGAGGAGAGTGAAAAAGTTGGCTTAAAGCTCAACGTTCAGAAAACTGAGATCATGGCATCTGGTCCCATCACTTCATGGGAAATAGATGGGGAAACAGTGGAAACAGTGTCAGACTTTATTTTTTTGGGCTCCAAAATCACTGCTGATGGTGATTGCAGCCGTGAAATTAAAAGACGCTTACTCCTTGTAAGGAAGGTTATGGCCAACCTAGATGGCATATTTAAAAGCAGAGACATTACTTTGCCAACAAAAGTCTGTCTAGTCAAGGTTATGGTTTTTCCAGTGGTCATGTATGGATGTGAGAGTTGGACGGTGAAGAAAGCTGAGAGCCGAAGAATTGATGCTTTTGAACTGTGGTGTTGGAGAAGACTCTTCAGAGTCCCTTGGACTGCAAGGAGATCCAATCAATCCATCCTAAAAGAGATCAATCCTGGGTGTTCATTGGAAGGTCTGATGTTGAAGCTGACACTCCAATACTTTGGGCACCTCATGCGAAGAGTTGACTCATTGGAAAAGACCCTAATGCTGGGTAGGATTGGGGGCAGGAGGAGAAGGGGATGACAGAGGATGAGATGGTTGGATGGCATCACCGACTCGATGGACATGGGTTTGGGTAGACTCTGGGAGTTGGTGATGGACAGAGAGGCCTAGCGTGCTGCAATTCGTGGGGTTGCAAAGAGTCGGACACGACTGAGTGACTGAACTGAACTGAACTGATTTGTGACCCTAGATGTGGTCTATCCTGGAGAATCTTCCATGTGCACTTGAGAAGGAGGTGTATTCTTCTGCATTTGGGTGGAGTGTCTTGAAGATATCAGTCAGATCCATCTCATCTAATGTATAATTAAAGACTTGTGTTTCCTTTTTAAGTTTCTGTTTTGAGGATCTGTCCATTGGTGTGACTGGGGTGTTAAAGTCTCCTACTATTATTGTGTTACTGTCAATTTCTCCTTTTATGTCTGTTAGTATTTGTCTTATGTATTGAGGTGCTCCTGTGTTGGATGCAAAGATATTTACAATCGTTAGTCTTCCTCTTGGATTGATCCTTTGATCATTATGTAGTGTCCTTCCTTATCTCTTATAATCTTCTTTATTTTAATGTCTATTTTGTCTGATATGAGGATTGCTGCTGCAGCTTTCTTTTGCTTCCCATATTCATGGAATATATTTTTCCATCTTCTCATTTTCAGTCTATATGTGTCTTTAGGCCTGAAGTGGGTTTCTTGTAGATAGCATATATATGGGTCTTGTTTTTGTATCCATTCAGCCAGTCTGTATCTTTTGGTTGGAGCATTTAATACAGTTACATTTGAAGTAATTATTGATATATATGTTCCTACTGCCATTTTCTTAATTGTTTGGGGTTGATTTTGTAGATATTTTTTCTTCTCTTTTATTTCTTGACTATATAAGTCCCTTTAACATTTGTTGTAAAGCTGGTTTGGTGGTACTGAATTCTCTTAACTTTTGCTTGTCTGAAAAGCTTTTTATTTTTCCATCAATTTTGAGTGACATCCTTGCCAGGTACAGGAATCTTGATTGTAGATTTTTCTCTTTCATTACTTTAAATATATCCTGCCATTCCCTTCTGGCTTGCAGAGTTTCTGTTGAGAGATCAGTGGTTAAGCATACGGAGTTTCCCTTGTATGTTACTTGTTGTTCTTCCCTTGCTGCTTTTAATATTCTTTCTTTGTGTTTAGTCTTTGTTAGTTTGATTAATATGTGTCTTGGCGTGTTTCTCCTTGGGTTTATCCTGTATGGGACTCTTTGTGCCTCTTGGACTTGATTGACTATTTCCTTTTCCATGTTGGGGAAATTTTCAACTATAGTTTCTTCAAAAATTTTCTCACATCCTTTCTTTTTTTCTTCTTTTTCTGGGACTCCTATAGTTCAAATTTTGGTGCCTTTGATATTGTCCCAAAGGTCTCTGAGACTATCTTCAGTTCTTTTCATTCTTTTTACTTTATTCTGTTCTTTAGAAGTTATTTCCACCATTTTATCTTCCAGTTCACTGATTTGTTCTTCTGCTTCAGATATTCTGCTATTGATTCCTTCTAGAGTATTTTTTATTTCAGGAATTGTGTTGTTTGTCTCTGTATATTTATTATTTAATTCTCCTAGGTCTTTGCTAATTGATTCTTGCATTTTCTCCATTTTGTTTTCAAGGTTTTTGATCATCTTTACCATCATTATTCTGAATTCTTTTTCAGATAGTGTGCCTATTTCCTCTTCATTTATTTGTACTTCTGTGTTTCTAGTTTGTTCCTTCATTTGTGTAGTATTTCTCTGCCTTTTCATTTTTTTTTTTTAAACTTATTGTGTTTGAGGTCTCCTTTTACCAGGTTTCAAGGTTGAATTCTTTCTTTCTTTTGGTTTATGCCCTACTAAGGTTGGTCCAGTGGTTTGTGCAAGCTTCCTATAGGGTGAGATTTGTGCTAGTGTTTGTTTGTTTGTTTTTCCTCTGATGGGAAAGGCTGAGTGAGGTGGCAATCCTGTCTGCTGATAATTGGGTTTGTATTTTTGTTTCGTTTGTTGTTTAGATGAGGCGTCCTGCATAGGGTGCTACTGGTGGTTGAGTGGTGCTGGGTGTTGTATTCAAGTGGGTTCCTTTGTGTGAGTTCTCACTATTTGATACTCCCTAGGGTTAGTTCTCTGGTAGTCTAGGGTCTTGGAGTCAGTGCTCCTATTCCAAAGGCTCAAGGCTTGATCTCATTGTAGGAGTCCAGGAGTTCGGTGGAGAAGTCTCAGCACAACACTGGAGCAAACAGAAATCCAAAGCAAGGTCCTAGAGCTGCATCCCTCTGTTGTGGCAGACAGTGGGCAGAACATGGTAGTTGGCTTTGCTACTGGGGGAACATATTTGGAAATTGATTAATTTTCTTCAGTATCTCCCTTCAAAGTTTGCAACTAAAAGGAAATTTGATAAAATTCAATCTTCTTGTTGGTATAAACTTTTAATTAACAAAAATTAATATTCTCTTAAAAAGGCAAAAATGTATATATAAGAAATATTGAGTCATGCTTAATTGTTAAAAACTTAAGGTACTTACATCAATATCACCAAGAAATTTAATGTTGTTCTGGTAGAATGTTCATTTTAATTAGA
Source organism: Giraffa tippelskirchi (assembly GCF_054371585.1). Classification (NCBI taxonomy): domain Eukaryota; kingdom Metazoa; phylum Chordata; class Mammalia; order Artiodactyla; family Giraffidae; genus Giraffa; species Giraffa tippelskirchi. The sequence continues at coordinate 122,046,203 of NC_137276.1, read as the reverse complement.
AAAGAGAAGAGTAGTATAAAAGTGCAAAGGAGAAAATACAATATAATTAAAATTATTTCCAGGAAGTATGATTACATAGCTAGAATTTCTAAGAAAAATACCTGGTAAACTATAAGACAAAATAAGAGAATTTAGCAGGATAGGTGATTTCAATAAACAAAAGTTTTTCTTTTTATGAAGTAGAAGTAACATATCATGATGTCTTAGTTAATTTGGATTGCTATAACAAAGAACTGTAGACAGAGTGGCTTTTAAACAATATAATTTATTTCTTAGAGTTCTGGGGCTGGAAGTCTGAGATCAAGGTGCCAGCATGGTCAAATTTTGGTGAGGGTTCTCTTTAAGAAGGTTGCAGAGGGCTGACTACTCACTGTATTCTCACATAGTGAAAACGGGGTAAGAACTTTCTGAGGTCTCATTTATAAGGATAATATTCCATTCATGAAAGTTCTACCCTCATGACCTAATTACTTTCCATAAGCCAACTTTCTAATGCATCACACTGAAGGTTAGAATTTCAATCTATTTCACTATGCAAATTGAAATTGAATATATACAGTGTTTAGATGGGTAGAATTTTTCTCTAAAAATCTCTTATTTAATGATATATTTGATAATTTAATGTTTTGAACAGTGTTACTTGAAGACATTAAAGTAATTGACAATTTTCACAATCAAAGTCAATGCTAAAAAGAAAACAAGAATTTTTTTGAGTAGATTTTTCTTTGCTATTAAAAACTTCAACATTCTTTCAAGAGTTGAGTAATAAAGCTCGTTAATTGTTATTTCACAGTTTTTAACTTTTTCTACATATGTCATCTTGGTCACCATCACCTATCACTTTGAATAACTACATTAAAAAAGTTGTACAATATTTAGTTTTTTTTGTGTGTGTGTGTATGTGTGTGGGGGGAGTCTTTTTGGCACTTCACCTCTGTTGTGAAGTGAAATGTGCAGTAAAATGACATTTTTGGGAATAAGAATTATGTGGCTTCATCTGTTGCAGTGAGAAGGATACATTTAAATAGATCCTTAAGGGAAAAGATAATTAAGCAATTTAAATAATAATTTAAAGAAGTGTTAGTTTATGACCTTAGTAGATTATAAAGTCAGAATAGATACATTTGTATTAATTCCTTATGAGATTTAATTGTGTTTCTACTAAAATATCTTTTGGGGTAATCTTTAAATGCATCACTCAGAAAAAAATATGTTTTTAACTTTGACTTTGCATCACTGCACCAAAGTCAGCTGAATTTTAAGGTAATAAAAACAATAGAATGGGAAAGATGAGAGATCTCTTCAAGAAAATTAGAGATACAAGGGAATATTTTATACAAAGATGACCACAATAAAGGATAGAAACAGCAAGGACCTAAAGAAGCACAAGAGATGAAGAACAGATGGCAATGAAGAACTATGCAAACCAGGTTTTAATGACCTGGATAATCACAACGGAGTGGTCACTCACCCAGAGCCAGACATCATGGGGCATGAAGTTAATTGGGCCTTAAGAAACATTACTACTAACAAAGCTAGTGGAGGTGATAGAATTCCAGCTGAGCTATTTATAATCCCAAAAGACAATGCTGTTAAAGTGCTGCACTCAATATGTCAACAAATTTGGAAAACTCAGCAGAGGCCACAAGACTGGAAAAGATCAGTTTTCATTCCCATCCCAAAGAAGGACAGTGACAAAGAATGTTCAAACTGCACACAATTACACTCAGTTAACAAGCTAGCAAGACAATGCTCAAAATCGTTCAAGCTAGGCCTCAACAGTACGTGAACTGAGACCATCCAGATGTTCAAGCTGGGTTTAGAAAAGGCAGAAGCACCAGAGATCAAATTGCCAACATCTGTTGGATCATCAAAAAAGCAAGAGAACGCCAGAAAAACTTCTACTCTGCTTCATTGACTACACTAAAGCCCCTGATTGTGTGGATCACAACAAATTCTTTAAGAGATGGGAATACCAGACCACCTTACCTGCCTCCTGAGAAACCTGTATGCAGGTCAAGAAACAACAGCTGGAATTGGATATGGAACAATGGACTATTTCAAAATTGGAAAATGAGTACATTAAAGCTGTATATTGGCATCCTGCTTGTTTAATTTGTATGCAGAATATATCATGTGAAATGCTAGCCTGGACGAATCACAAGCTGGAATTAAGATGGCTGGGAGAAATATAAACAACCTCAGACATGAAGATGATACCATCCTAATGACTGAAAACAAAGAGCAACTGAAGAGTTTCTTGATGAAGGTAAAAGAGAAGAGTGAAAAAAACTGACTTAAAACTAAACATTCAGAAAACTAAGATCATGACATCTGGTCTCATCACTTCATGGCAAATAGATCAGGAAAAATGATAATAGTCACAGATTTTATTTTCTTGAGCTCCAAAATCTCTGTGGGTGGTAACTGCAACCATGAAATTAAAAGATGCTTGCTCCTTGGAAGAAAAGCAATGACAGACCTAGACAGCGTTTTAAAAAGCAGAGGCATCATTTTGCCAACAAAGGTCTATATAGTCAAAGCTATGGTTTTTACAATAGTCCTGTACAGATGTGAGAGTTGGACCATAAAGAAGCCTGAGTGCCAAAGAATTGATGCTTTCGAACTGTAGTGTTGAAGACTTTTGAAATTCCCTTGGATTGCAAGGAGATCAAACCAATCAATCCTAAAGGAAATCAATCCTGAATGTTCATTGGAAGGACTGATGCTGAATCTGAAGCCCCAATACTTTGGCCACCTGGTATGAAGACACAACTCATTGGAACAGATTGAAGGCAGGTGGTGAAGGGCGTGAAAGAGAATGAAATGATTGGATGGCATCCTTGACTCAATGGACATGAATTTGAGAAAACTCCGGGAGATAGTGAAGGAAAGGGAAGCCTGTCATGCCACAGTCCTTGGGGTGGCAAAGAGATGGACATGACCTAATGACTGATCAACAACAACTCCAATTCAGATGTAAATTGTCTCAAATGAGAAGGGAAAATATAAATATAATTATCTCTATTACCCTAGAGAAGTTTTTTAAAACTTCCTGTTTTATTTCCCATTAATCATTCCATCAAATATGCAGAATCTCATATAAACTAAAAACTGCATTTTGTAGGTACACAAATTTTATATTTGTAAACATTTCACTATTTTTGTTATAAATTAAATAATCATTTAGCTAATAATTAATTATTTGATTTTATTATAAATTGAAAGGTTATACAAATAAATTTTTCGGTGCAAGAGCAATTTTATTTTTCTATCTTTAAAACACAAATTAAAATAATTTCTTTAGGGGTCTAACATAGTGATAATTGTATTGGAGAAGAACAGTGTTTATTGGTCTAAAAGTAACTCTAAAAGTGCACATTTTGGTCTCATTGTTACATACATAGATGATATGGGAAAGGGAAGAAACATAGAATGTAATCCTCAACAGGCAGAGTTGTCAGGAAGTGCCACACCAGAAGCATGACTTGTGGGCTATGTGCAGAGCTCTGTAGAAAAATAGCAGACGGCAAACCCCGGCAGATAGTCTCAGCTACGATCAGTACTTATGATTTTCAGGCAGATGATTTGTGAATTGAAAGATAACACATTTTCCCAAAAATTTTATTATCAATGAAGAAGGAGACTTCTGAATACTGAGTCTTTTTCCTACTTAGCGTCTTAATCCCATTGATTAGAAAACAGTCCTACCCAGAAATTATGCTCTTTACTATTCATCCAAAGGTGATGAAAACTTATGTCCGTGTAAAAACCTGCATGGGAATATTTTACAGAAGCTTTATTGGTAATTGTTCTCGGAAGCAACAAAGATGTTCTTTAGTTGGTAAATGGATAAATAAACCTGTAGTGCACCCAGACAGTGGAATACATTTGGTACAAAACAGAGATACGCTGTCAAGAAAAGACATATGAAAAGACATGAAGTAAACTTAAATGCATACTATGAAGTGAAAGAAGCCACTATGAAAAGTTTCATGCTATGTGATTCCAACTATACAACATTTTGGAAAAGGCAAAACTATGGAGCCAGTAAAATGATCAGTGGTTGCCATGGGTTGGTGGGTGGGGAGGGATAGATGGGTTGAACAAGAATTTTAGGGCAGTGAAAATACTCTGATGATACTATAAAGATAGATAGAGGTCATCATAAATTTGTCTGAACCCATACAATGTACAACACAAAGAGTGAACCCTAGTGTAAATTATGAACTTTGAGGGATAATGATATGTCAATGTGGGCTTCCCAGGTGGTGCTAGTGGTAATGAACCTGCCTGCTAATGCAAGAGACATAACAGACTCAGGTTCGATCCCTGGATCAGGAAGATCCCCTGGAGGAGGACATGGTAACCCACTCCAGTATTCATGCCTGGAGAATCCCATGGACAGAGGAAACTAGCTGACTACAGTCCATAGGGTGGCAAAGAGTTGGTCATGACTGAAGCAACTTAGCATGCAAAAGATATGTCAATGTAGGTTCATTAATTGTAATAAATGTAGGAGATGGTGGGAGACTATGCAGGTATGGGGCAAGGAGTACACAGAAATTCTCTCTATCTTCTGCTCAAGTTTGCTAGGAACCTAAAAACTGCTCTAAAAATTAAAGCCTATTGAAAACAAAACCAGAGTCCTACAACGTATTTGCTTGTATTTCGTCTTTCTTTTAGCTGTCTTTCTCTACAATCCAGAGGCTAAACATTTTTGAACAAGCACTAGATGCTGTTTGCCTTGTAGTTAATCTACTTGTACCCATAAATTATTAGGTGCCGTTTTGAATTATTTGTTCATTTGAGGTGTCATTAACTGTTCCTTCTATTATGTTTATGTATGAGAACAAATGGAGTATGGTTAATTATCACGTTTGAGCAATAATAAATGGTTGTTGAAACTAGTTCCTCTTGTTTGTTCCTCTAATATAAAGCATTACATTTTCTGTCAAAAGGATAGTAAGTCATTAATAAAACAAAAGAAGTTGGCATAAAGAATACATTCAAGTAGTCTGGTAAGCAACAGGAACCAGCATTCATTCAGAAATAGCCTCCAAGTTTTAAAATTCTAGTTCTGGAGGAAAATTAAATATTTGACACCAGTCATTTTGTTTATTATTGTTTAAAATAGAGATTATTAAGATCAAAATTTTGGGGAATGGATACAGAATTTTTATTTATCAAGTTTTCATTCAATCTTGTTTTCTCTGAGCCCCATCATATAGATGTGCACATATTTGTTTATATCTAGATTAGGAGTATTATGAACATGGAGTACACAAAGGAAATAAATATCATTCCCTTGAATATTAGAGCATGGTGGCCATTCTGTCCTAGGAATGGGATACATTTATACAAATGAATGAAATTTATGATAACAATGAAAAGGTAAACTAATCAGTATTACTTTAATCAATCAATTAATAAAAGCTTAATTTATTGACTATGCCAAAGCCTTTGACTGTGTGTATCTCAATAAACTGTGGAAAATTCTGAAAGAGATGGGAATGCCAGACCATCTGACCTATCTCTTGAGAAACCTGTATGCAGGTCAGGAAGCAACAGTTAGAACTGGACATGGAACAACAGACTGGTTCCAAATAGGAAAAGGAGTACGTCAAGACTGTATATTGTCACCCTGCTTATTTAACTTCTATGCAGAGTACATCATGAGAAACACTGGGCTGGAAGAAACACAAGCTGGAATCAAGATTGCTGGGAGAAATATCAATAACCTCAGATATGCAGATGACACCACCCTTATGGCAGAAAGTGAAGAAGAACTAAAGAGCCTCTTGATGAAAGTGAAAGTGGAGAGTGAAAAAGTTGGCTTAAAGCTCAGCGTTCAGAAAACTAAGATCATGGCATCTGGTCCCATCACTTCATGGAAAATAGATGGGGATACAGTGGAAACAGTGAGAGACTATTTTTTGGGGCTCCAAAATCACTGCAGATGGTGATTGCAGCCGTGAAATTAAAAGACGCTTACTCCTTGGAAGGAAGGTTATGACCAACCTAGATAGCATATTTAAAAACAGAGACATTACTCTGCCAACAAAAGTCCGTCTAGTCAAGGCTATGGTTTTTCCAGTGGTCATGTATGGATGTGAGAGTTGGATGGTGAAGAAAGCCGAGCACTGAAGAATTGATGCTTTTGAACTGTGGTGTTGGAGAAGACTCTTGAGAGTCCCTTGGACTGCAAGGAGATCCAACCAGTCCATCCTAAAGGAGATCAATCCTGGGTGTTCATTGGAAGGACTGATGTTGAAGCTGAAACTCCAATACTTTGGCCACCTTATGCGAAGAGTTGACTCATTGGAAAAGACCCTGATGTTGGGAAGGATTGAGGGCAGGAGGAGAAGGGGACGACAGAGGATGAGATGGTTGGATGGCATCACTGACTCGATGGACATGAGTTTGGGTAAACTCCGGGAGCTCGTGATGGACAGGGAGGCCTGGCATGCTGCAATTCATTGGGTCGCAAAGAGTTGGACACGACTGAGCGACTGAACTAAACTAATTAATGTGAGTTAAAATACCAGAAAAATGATACTTGAATATTAATTCTGATGAAGTCAAGTCTGACAGAATTAGGATAAGAAAGTCACATCTGCTGCTAACAGATGTAAGACCCTGTTAAGGTTATCAAGACTTTGGGTTGTGAGTGACTTCATCTGTAAAGTAGGGATGACATTGATGATTCTACTGTGAGAATTCATATTCTGGGTGCTTTTTATTAATGAATTGCAGAATAATTTTATACCTAAGTAAGGGTTAGCATCAGATAAAGCACTGCATTGAGAAATGATGTAATAGGCTTCTGTCAGACTTGCCATCCTATGAAGAGATATAAAAGGGAAGGGGAAAAATATATATCTTAAACTTGAAAATTATGCTGGCAGGATTATAGTCACCATTTCCTGATTTCCCAAAATAGGCCAATAGGATCTCTTATTAGAGAAAGAATGTTAGCTTAATAACCCAAGATTCTACCATAATCCAGCTGGTAGGTCCCAACTTGTTTCTTTCAACCTGCTATCATATTTCTAGTCGCTCCTGGCTCGGAGTAGACCCTCAACATACATGTATTGAATAAGCAACCAAACATACTGCCTTGTCTGGCACTTGGATCTTCTTGTTTGAAGGTAGCAGATGTATAGTTTTTTTAAATGGGAAATATAAAAAATGTACTAAGGTTTTTAAACAAATTAAGTAAAACAAATGACAATAGAAATCTGCTTCTGAGAATTGATGGAGAAGAGTGCATATCAGAATGACAGGGTGGCTGATGCCATGGGGCAAGAGTAGACAAGCAGGTACAAAATATGAAGGCTATTGTGCCCATAGTGAAATGAGTATTACTTTCAAATGTTCTTTCAGTTAGCTTTGAAACTGAATTTACTTAAAAAAATGAAAAGGTGCAATATAATGTGAGACAAATAACTGGCATTAACGTATACCTATCTAGATCTATTCAGCGGGGCACTGACTAATCAAAACCGATACACACCACTATGCTGTACTAACATGTACTGGCCAAATGACAATCATTCATCTCAGATAATCCTTGAGAGACCCCTGATCAATAGAGAGATTACTTATAGAAAATGCCTTTCTGTCTTTTACTGGTCATGGATGAAAAGGTCATTTTGTTCCCCAGAGCTCTTTATGCCACCAGATGAATAAGAAATAGATGTCATGAATAATTGAGAATAAAAACACTTAGGAATATATCTGTATATTATTAGTCACTCATTCATTATGCAGGAACTAAAAATGCATTTTCAAAATAATACAAATGAAAATAATAGACCCCAACAATGGGGAATTTGAATAAGATATTGAAGTGGCATTTAGCAAATGTTTGAGAGAAAAATCAATCATCTAGTGGAATTATTTATTTTGGTAGCCAATTGTGACAGCCTGGAAAGGTGCATTTTTTGTTCTTTTAAAGTAAAATTAAAAAATTTTCAAGTCAAGCCAAGTAATCTGTGGCATAAATGTGAAGATCTTATTTTCTCTGTTCTGAAGTATTTACATCAATTGATATGTGCATTAGGCCTAGGGTAGTTGAAGTCACCACTAGACTTTCCTTAATCTTTCCTAAAATCACAAGGACTGCTCATTCGGACAGCTGTTACCAAAACCAAGGAGGCTGTGCTCTTAGAACAGACCTAAATCCTCCGTGCACTTCTCCTGTGTGCATTTCTCATCCCTCAGAGCATTTTATGCCAATTCTTAATGAGAGGGACAGGGAAGAAAGTGATGAAATGAGAAAAACAAGGCATCATCACACATTGAGCTTTGTTTCCTTAAATTCTCTGACCATTTATTATAGTTTTGTTCTCAAGATTTAGTTTGCTTAATTGGGAATGACTTGCTTGCCAACATTATGCTGTATTTTCCAAAGGCTTGCCTTTAAGCTTGCTCTTAAATACAAGATGCCTGGGGTTGGAAGCTTAAGTGAAGAGCAAACACTTTTGTCTTGGCTTAGTATTTGACTTACTGCTTTATATAGGAAATCTAACACCCATAGTTAAGCCTTAGCAAACCATCACTTTAGCACATGTTATTCTTTGCCTTTAAGTCAAATGTAGAGCTGAAAACTCAGCCAATGAAATTACCACCTTTGGCATTCACGTATGTGTAAGTGTTTGTGTATCTGAGAATGTTTGTTTTATGCTGGTTTTTATAGGCATTATAAATCATGACTGTGGTTGTAAATTAACAAAAATAATTTAGTAGTTAGAGAAGAGAATTTGGACACTATGTACCACATTTATGGAGATTTAAAAAAAAAAACAACATAGTGTTCATTTAGTTGACTATTTTGGGTGCCTTTTGAGACTATGTGCCCTCTGCTCTATGTGGTTTCATTTGTAAAGCTAGTTTCCATCCAAAATTAATCTTTCCTTTCTCTTTTTTTTCCTATAGTCACTTTTCTGTACCTCTAGCATATATAATCTGACTTGTAATATTTTTGTTTGTTTAAGTGTCATTCTCAGCTGTACACAGTAAACTACTTGGTGGAGGCATTATTTCAGCAGTGCCATAGATCACACAGGGAGAATTCAGTAGCAATTTTTAAATTGAATAATTTTGTATAAGACATCCTACTGAAAACAGATTCCTCACAATTTAAAAATTTACATACCAAAAAGGAGCCCATTTAAAATCCATGGTTGGTAATGCAAATATTCTTATTTTTTACTCATGAATATTCATGTATTCTTTTCCCACACTAGACTCTATGGAGGTTCTAAAGGAGAGAGGAAAATATAAAATGCATTAGATTGTCCAAATGCTAATACATAAAACCAATAAATTGTTGAAAAACTAAGAGATGCTAAATATACTGTACTAAGTTCAGGTGGGTAAGATTATTTCCTTGGTGATGTGAAATCTCAAGACAGCCTTCTCAGAGAGGATGATATTTGAATTGGGTCTTGAGGTAAATCCAGAAGGATGAGAAAGATTTTGCCAAATAAACAAGAAAGTAAGGCAATTTCAGCGTTAGAAATTGTCATATACAAAAGTCTAGGAGATGGAGTAAATAAATTTTAGAGGTTGAGTAAAGGACATCTATGAATAGTGGTGGGTTTCTATGAATGAAGAGGGACCAGGCATAAATCTGGGTTATTTGTGTTATTCTACAGGCTGTGATGGTGTTTAAATGTGGAAGTGACGTAGCATAGTTTGCTGGTCTAGAATGGAAAAAATACTGGAGAAGCAAATGATAGAGTCACAGAGACCAAAGAGGAGGTAGTTGATGAGAAGCTGTGAGAGGACAGTGATAGCAATGCTGGGAAATATGAAGCCATGAGACAGTGGGGTGTCAGACTAGAAAATGCTTGAATATAGGCAGAGAGGATAGAGTCAAAGACCAGCCAGCAATTTCCACTTTGAACACCTGGGCATGATTATATTACTGAAGGAATATGGAGGTCTCTCTCTTTCAGGAGGTGAGGCAGGGTTAGTGGATAACAATGAGTTTGGCTCAAGAGTTTAATGTGCCCATGGGGCATTGTAATGGAAAAGCATTATTTATTCAAGCCAAGTATATCTTTTCTCTTCACTCAACTCCTGTTCTTCAGACTTGTCTCTTGTCCATTCAGATGGGTTTGAAGCACCATCATTTGTACAAGTGGCATTTCCTGTGACTAGAATGAACTGGTTGGAGGATAACATCCTCCAAGAATGGGCCACTAAGAGTCCTTCCTTCAGTTACTAAATTGAAACAGTAAAAGCAAAGTTGGTCCCTCTCTGAATGTCTGAAAATGAAGATATGTAAACTTGGTGACTATTAGTTGTCACATTCCAACAACTAAAAAAATACAGTAAGTTAGTTGCCAGTGTGAGAGAAGCCATAAACAAATACTCAGAGAGTGGTGCAAGGGAGAGGAGAATGTTCTTGACTTCCCCTCAGGACTTTGGTCTCCTGTGGCAGTCGTGCATTCCATCTCTTAGGCACCTGGAATTCTCTAGTAATCACTCTAGTAAGCCTCCCTCTCTTTCTTTGTTCTTGACTAAGCTGGCCAGAGTCCATTTCTGTCGTTGCTGTCATTGTTGCTTGTTTTTAAGCTAAAGTTGAATTATACTAAGTCTGAATGGAGTCATTCAGTATGCAAAGAAAAATATTCAGAACGTAATGTCAAGAACTGCACACAGATTTAGACATCATAGAAAGAGATTTGGAAGCTGAAGCCCTAGGAGTGGATGAAGATGTCAGGCAAGCGCAGGTAGACTGAAAAGAGAATAGGCCTGACGGCAAAAACTTCCTAACTACTCAATTTAATAGTAAACACAGAGGGAGAGATTTTGTAGATAGAAAGAGGAAAAGGTGAAGTAGGTCCACAAAAGCCAAAGGAATTTCAAATATGAGGTGTGGATAACTCTGCTAAATATTGCAGAGAGATCAAACAGGATGAGGACTAATAAGAAGCTATTGAATTAAGCAAACAAATTATTACTGTTCACTTTTTTTTAGATGTAGACAGCTCGAGTAGAATGAGAAGGATGTTGCCCAAAAGCAGGGATAAATAATGAATGAGAGAAGACTGTTGTTGCAAGATGTGTGAAAGAATACAAAATAAAAACAGTGGATGGAAAAAGCAATTACATTCATTTTGAGAAATGTTTACTATTATGTGTTAGGTATTAACCTAAGCTAAGTGTTAAGGTAAATAAGTTTCTGCCTGCAGCAGTTTGTAGTCTAGTGGTGGGAACGCATAATCCAAAGTGGGAAGAGAGACAAGACTAGAGAAAAATGCTTTTAATTCCTCAATAGTTATGGGGTCATGTTGTATTGATGTATAAAAAACACATCAATTTTGTGTGTTTGTGCATTTTCCTGCATACACCTGAGTACAAACACAAATGCACACATGCACACCACATAGAGTCAAAGTTGAAACAACTAGTTTGTTTGTAAAACAATCAACACTATAATCGCTTGCTTGAATGTATTGGTCTATCAACTACCCTAGTCAGTCCTGATCCACTAACAAGCTGGGGGCACTGTTTGTTCCCTGATCTATTGTTAAGAGTGAATTCTTTTTCTTACAATTGAACCATGTAAGGAAAGAGTGGCCTTAAACATCTTCCTTTTAGACAAAGTGTGGCAATATTGTTTGTAGAAAGAGAAAGCAACACTTAGATCTCACCAGTATTACTAGTTTTTATTGGTTTTATTTTGCTTTATTTTTTAAAACATCAATGAGAACTACACATGCACATATTTTTCCCTCCACTTACAATAATTATTTGCAACTAATACTACAAAACTTTCCACAAATGGAGAATTTTAGTATTTTTAAGGACACACCCCTAAGTGTCTAGTTTTTCCAAGCAAAGGATGCCAAGAATAAAATTCTTTAGAGGGGAGGCTCCTGTTTATGAGTTACCCATATTCTATCACTGATACTGAAAAATAGCTCCTCACTGTTTATAGTTTTATTACCTGGCCAGAGTTTCTGATCTCAGCAACTTCAAACACTCCTTTTCAAGAGTGTTCCAAATCTGTCAAAGACTTCTAATAGGTAATCAGCCTTGACAAATTCATATTTCTATTTTTTTCTAAGAATATTGTGCATTTTACACATTTTATTCATTCCGCCACTTGTGGTAGAAGGAGGAAGTCCAGTTGAAAACTGAGCCATAAAACAGATAATACTGGAACAAAACCATTTTGAATTAAAACTTGGTCTACTTATCAAGCCTATATACGTCAGACAGAGAAATGAGAAAAATAAATAAAGCCTGTTTGGAAAAATGCCGCAGGTTCTAAAATGATTATTAGATTAAAAAGTATGTTTTCTTCTTTTTTTCATGGACTGGTCTTTGACCAGATCAACCCACTAGCTTGTGCCATAATGCTTGTCAGTTTGCTTGGTTGTTTTTCATTAGGACTTAAAAGCAGAACTGAGAAGAATAGTTGAAACAACTATTGATTACACCTACCTCAAAGTTCTTCCTTTGTGATATGCTTTCTCCAATTTCATTTCTTTCCTTCCAGTCCATTCAATTTTTCCAGCCATGTAAATAGGTGTAATCCTTAATTCATTTCCTTGTCTCAAACCCAGTCATGAAATACAATATTGAGACGGAGCAGGAACCTACGATCCTTGCCCCCCATGACCACAGCCTGCCTTTGTCAGTGGAAATACTTTAAAGAATAAGTTTAATCAGAGAAATGAGAACATGCAGAAACAAAGGAAAATAGTCAAAGGAGACCAAATAATAATAATAATGTAGTCATTAAGCAGTCAAGGACTTTTAGTTCCTTCTCAAGGACTATAGATAATATTCTGAGCCATATCCTGTGAGCGGTCTTATAGCTGCTGAAACCCCCACCAGGTGGAAAATGTTAACTACATGATGACCAGACTGGAGCCATGACATAAACTGCTGCAATTCTGAGAACTGACTTCAAGGAAATGGGAACAAACTGACTCTGGAACTGGGGACTAACTGTACTTAAAACAATCAAGATGATGCTGGTCAGATCACTGATGACCAAGTTCAAGATAATAGTCAGAGCTGACTGTGCTATTTCTGCTTGTAGCCCCCTTCCCTCAGCCTGTAAAAGCTGTTGCCCTTGATTGTCCTTCCCCCATGTTGCCAGCATCCAAAATAAAGCAAACTTTCCTTTCCACCAACATGGCCTCTTTAATGGCTTTTGAGTGGTGAGCAGTCAAATACCACTTTCGGTTACAATATTCTGGTCATTTCTATCTCCAAAATCTACCCAAACATGTGTCCTTTACTCCAGCCCCGCTGCTGCTAACCTTCCTCAGGTCCTAATCTCTTGCCTGCACTCCTGCCTCAGCTCCCTTATTGGTCACTTGGCTTCTGCTGAAGGCTAAAAACCACTCCCTGTGCTTCAGTGATCTTACAAAATGTGAATCAGGGCACATGAAAAACCTTCTAGAGTTTTTAGAATAAAATGCAAACTCCTCATCTTGCTTCTTCCCAGCTAGCACTAGTGGTAAGGAATCTGCCTGCCAGTTCAGGAGACACAAAAGATGTGTGTTCGATCCCTTGGTCAGGAAGATCTCCTGGAGGAGGAAATGGCAACCTACTCCAGTATTCTTGCCTGGAAAATTCCATGGACAGAGGATCTTGGTGGACTACAGTCTGTGGGATCACAAAGAGTAGGACAACAACTGAGCAGGCATGCATACACAGCATCTTGTTTTCTAAGATGAGTTGTCTCTGACACCAAGTTGCTATTCTTTTCTTCACTCCCCTCACTCCAGACGTATCTGTTTTCAGCTCCTCAAACTCTCCAAAAGTTCAGGTTTATGTACTTGCAGTTCTGTCTGTTCTGAATGTTCTTACTTAGGATTACTCCAAAATTTGGCCATGGCCATGAAAAAGAATTTAGGTCAAAAAAAAAAAAAAGCAATATCTTTTAGTATATGTCATACAAGCCAAAAATTCAAATATTGAAGAAGTGTTAATGCACAATAATACAGATTGATTGGTCACGAGTTATTAAAGGAAATTAGGATTTTATAAACAATATATTGTTCCAGTTACTATGACTGCATAATAAACAATTTCAAATGTAGTGGCACAAAACAAGAATTTTATTATGCTCATGATTTCTGTGGGTCAGGAACTTTTTTAATGGGTTGGGTTGGAATGATTTCATTTTGTTCCATGTCTGAGTTTTCAGTTAGGAAGCTCGAAGGCTGGAAATGACTTAAGAGTAGTAAAAATTGTCTGAGAACTCATTTATCCACATGATTGGTGTATGGATGCTAAATGTCAGCTGAAACCTCAGCTGGACCCCTCGATGTGGCTGGTCAGGCTTCCTCACAGTATGGTAATCTCATTCCAAGAGTGAGTATCCCAAAAGAAAGAGGCAAAAACTGTATGGTCTTCAAAAAATCTAGCTCAGAAAGCACATAGCCTTGCTTCCACTGTATTCATGAGCTTTCCCAGATTCAAGACACATATCTACCTTACCTATTAATGGGAAGAGTGTCAAAGTCACATGGTCAGAAGAGCAGGTGGAATGGAGATATTGTTAACACCCTCTACACATATTTTACCTTGAATTATGGTTCATGGAGAGCAACGAAATACTTGGTTGTAAAACAACTACAGTGTCCATGTCTGAGATGGAATACTGGATATAATGGATAACTAGTCTCACTAAAAAGACAAATATATATGCTGCTGGATATTTTGTATCAGCCAGGTTTAAAGTCATATCACGTTTTAGAAAAGAAAATTATTTCAATTGATCAGGGGGATTTAATATATTGAAATTATTTGTAACAATGTAATTTATTGTATTACTTCTGAATAATGTTGTAACACTTATATGCAAAAAAGGTTGCAAATCTTCAAATAAAAAATCAAAGAAGATATTGGAAATCAAAAGAAAGCTTTAAAAACTTTCAAACTTAGTAATGCCTCACCTCCCTAGGCTATATCTTACTTCAGTTCAGTTCAGTCGCTCAGTTATGTCCGACTCTTTGTGACCCCATGAACCGCAGCACGCCAGGCCTCCCTGTCCATCATCAACTCCCGGAGTTTACCCAAACCCATGTCCATCGAATTGATGATGCCATGCAGCCATGTCATCCCCTGTTGTCCCCTTCTCCTCCTGCCCCCAACCCCTCCCAGCATCAGGGTCTTTTCAAATGAGTTAGCTCGTCCCATCAGGTGGCCAAAGTATTGGAGTTTCAGCTTCAACATCAATCCTTCCAATGAACACCCAGGACTGATCTCCTTTAGGATGGACTGGTTGGATCTCCTTGCAGTCCAATGGACTCTCAAGAGTCTTCTCCAACACCACAGTTCAAAAGCATCAATTCTTCGACATTCAGCTTTCTTTATAGTCCAACTCTTACGTCCATACATGACCACTGGGAAAACCATAGCCTTGACTAGAGGGACCTTTGTTGGCAAAGTCATGTCTCTGTTTTTTAATATGCTGTCTAGGTTGGTCATAACTTTCTTTCCAAGGAGTAAGCGTCTTTTAATTTCATGGCTGCAATCACTATCTGCAGTGATTTTGGAGCCAAGAAAAGTAAAGTCAGCCACTGTTTCCACTGTTTGCCCATCTATTTGCCAGGAAGTGATGGGACTGAATACCATGATCTTAGTTTTCTGAATGTTGAGCTTTAAGCCAACTTTTTCACTCTCTTCTTTCACTTTCATCAAGAGGCTCTTTAGTTCTTCTTCACTTTCTGCCATATCTTCCTTAGGTTTTTTAAATCACTATGAGACAAAAAAGTTTGAGACATAAAGCCACAAAGACCAACCAAAGTGTTGTTCATCCATAGTATGCTCCCTCTTAAATACAATGCACAAACTGTTTAGAGACATTTCTCCCATTGCTTTTTGTGTGTATGTGTCTGTGCAAGCTCAGACGTGTCCAGCTCTTTGTGACCCCATGGACTATAGCTCACCAGGCTCCTCTGTCCATGGAATTTTCCAGGGAAGAATGGTTTAGCATGTTGCCATTTCTTTTTCCAGAGGATCTTCCCAATCCAGGGATTGAACCCATGTCACTTCTGTCTCCTGTATTGGCAGGTGGATTTTTTTATCAGCTGAGTCACTGGGGAAACCTTGACTAAACATGGGGATCTTCAAATATTCATTCTTTCAAACTCTCCTAATTGGCCTTGGTTGATGATTAGAAGTTGAAAATAGAGGTGAAGAAATTATGGGTAAGAAATTATACCCTTAAAGAATTATGCATATATTATGATTTATTTAAATCAATTATTAACTAACAACTAATTTAAAAATAAAATATTAATGTGATATATGACATTTTGGGGAAAAAATAGAAGACAGTATTTATTGGTAAGTGGGCCCAGAATGAATGTGTACATATTATATATATAGGGAAGGATACTATATATCCTTCCTTCAATTACAAGAATGTAATTGAAGAGTATTTCATCAATAGAAATTGAATTTGCAAAGCATGGAGTACTACCACTGTAGACAATGTTTTGAAGTAAGAAATTTGGATTTGTATGTGTAAAATGTAGGAGATTCCCAGGTGGCTCAGTTGTAAAGAATCTGCTTGTCAATAGTGGAGCTGCAGGAGACATGGGTTCAATCCTGGCATCTGGAAGATCCCTTGGAGGAGGAAATGGCAACCCACTCCAATATTCTTGCCTGGATAATCACATGGATGGAGGAGCCTGGAGGGCTACAATCTATGGGGTCACAAAAAATCAGACACGAATGAGTGTCTGAGCACACATGTATGCAACTATGTAAAATGTACCTTTTGAATATTTTCTTTTTTCTCAGCTAGGTATTGATAATTCAATCTTGAAAATATTGATAATTTTGTACCTGCAAGTTAAAATTTAAAAGTTCAATTTGAAACCTGTAATCAAGAGTTTATGCCTATGCAACAGTTTTCTCTTTATTTTCTTGGCTACTTAACAAAAGCCTATTTATCCCTTAAGATCTAGCCCAGATATTTTCTATTCTGTGTTTCTATAACAGACCATTGTTACAACACACCATATTTCACTGTGTTTACTGTGTAACCTGAGTTTCATCATGTCTCACTAGTCATGGGTACAAATTGCTGATAATGCATACAAATGAATTATAATGACCAAAAGTGTTTTGGGTTTTATCCCAACCTGCTCAAGTAGTAACTCAGTACCTGGGAATTATCCATAAAACATTTCTAGTATTAATAATACTCAGGGTAGCTTTATGTGTGGGCTCCCCTGGTGGCTCAGATGGTAAAGAATCTGCCTGCAATGTAGGAGACCTGGGTTTGATCCCTGGGTTGGGAAGATCCCCTGGAGGAGGGCATGGCAACCCACTGCAGTATTCTTGCCTGGAGAATCCCCATGGACAGAGGAGCCTGGCAGGCTACAGACCATGGGGTCGCACAGAGTCGGACACGACTGAGCGACTAGGCACACACAACTTCATGTGTACTAAGAAGCTGGTTCTACAAGTGGCATCCACTGTCTATCCTGCAGGCTGACACTGGTACTGCTGTGTCCTCTGTAGATTTTGGTTGCTGTTGAGCACCAGGGCTGCTCAGATGCAGTTACTCTAGACGATATTGTGATGTACCAATCTGAGCCTTCTGGTGCTGAGAAGGCTGGTCTGTTCAGAAGTAGGAGGGATTCTCATCTCTCCAGTCCTGCTTTATGCTTTGTCATTGGAGACATGAACATCTCTGCTTGTGTTCCTGTATTTCAGTGGGTTTTCATGAAAATAATTCTTGTAGTTCCTCTCAGCCCTGAGATCAGATTCTATTCCCTAGGGTATTATCTTTCTGTCCTAGTCTTCCTAGTCATGACAGATAACAATCTCCATTCTCTTCCTTTCTGCCATCCAATATGAAAAACACATGACCTCAGGAAAGTTGCTCTTTCCTCTCATCTTCCAACCCACTCAGCTCTCCAACCAAGTTATAGACATGACTACTGGGGCTGAAGGTACAGTGCCTGCAACACTTCTTTACACATTTCAGCCTTAGAAAGATGGTAAGCCTTTGAGGACATGAAACAAAACTCCTCCTTTTCTGTATTGAATAGAATGAAAAAAAAATTAAATCCATTTATAGACTATTCCCTTTACTCTAAAGATAAATTGTATGATGTGTTAAGAACTGTGATGATTTTATTCTGCTTGAAAGTTAGCAAGTTAATCTGCTACTGTATAATGGAAACCAACAGAAGTCATAACACTCCCTGGTCAGAAAGAGAAGAATTCAATACTCACAACACACCAAAATGCACAAGCTTCAGGTTTACATCATGTAGCCTTTCTAGACAGTACCAAGAGTACCAGACCAAGCTTTCATATTGCTGAAGAGGGGCATGTGCTGTGCACATGAGGGCAATGAGTTGTGTGACAGCTGAGGAGCCCTAAGCTTACAGAACCCTACTATTTTATAATGGGTTGCAGAGCAACCTGCCCAACTTATGTCCAGAAGAAAACGTTACCTTTATTATGTGCATGCATGCTAAGTCTCTTCAGTCGTGTCCTACTCTTTGCGACTTCATGGACAGTAGACTGCCAGGGTCCTCTGTCCATGGGATTCTCCTGGCAAGAGTACTGGAGTGGGTTGCCATGCCCTCCTCCAGGGGATCTTCCTGATCCAGGGATCGAATCCACACCTCTTTTATCTCTTGCATTGGCAGGCAGGTCCTTTACCACTAGTGCCACCTGAGAAGCCCCTACTTTTAATATACTGGAGAATAAATAAACTTGCCCTCTGTTCTGGAGGAAGATTCTCCTGACCTGCAAGGCAGTTCGTTACAGAAACATCCTTGGAAAGATAACATTTCCAAGGTCCAACAAAGGCCATCAGTGCCTCTACTCTTATGAAATGCAAAAACTTAGAATTGTCTCTGAACAGTATTGTGAGTAAAAGTGATCTTCTCTTGTTCCCAGAGTTAGTTTATATCAGGGCCAGAACTCAGGTTATTTGGCATATGATCCAGTAATTTCTTTAAGGAAACAGCAACAGAAAAGGTTGATAGAACAGAACTAGTATGATATTAGTTCAGTTTCATTGACTGACATTGCTAAAGACAAGTGAAGGCTTTCCAAAATGTATTTTAAAAGTTCTAGCAACACTGTATATCCACATACAATATTAACAGTATAAATTCCAAGCTCTTTTTCAAACTTTTAAAGGATTGATATACTGACAAAATTTAAAACAAGCAAGCAAATGAAAAGAAAACAAGCAGTTAACAGCAAAGACAGTATTGCCTTATTCTCACTTGTGCAACTAGGACATAAATAAAATCTATTTTTAAATCATCAAATTAACATCTACTAGAAATTATAGATTTTAATCAGAAGTTTTCACATATAAACCATGTTATGTCCAAGTACTGGGGCCTGAGAACATTGGCTCTATTTTTCCACAGTCATATTTTAGAAATTGTTAGAACAAAATATGAACTCATTAATTGAGGAGTTCATATTCTATGAAATAGCATCTGGAAAAAAAAGTGTATGAAGTTAAACAGCTAATATTACTGTGACTAACACACTCTTTTCAGGGATGTTATTCAAACTGCTACTGGGTGTAGCCTTAGCTCTTTAAAATCACTGACATGGTCACTGAGAGTTTTTCACTTAACTCATTATATCCCAAAGTGAGGAACTGTTTTATGATGACTCAGCCTCCAGTTCTATCCTCTCCCTAATTCTGTTCTTCAAGATACTTTCCAGAGTCACTCTAGGTATGATATTCAAACAATGAATAAGAAGATAAGTAGAAGTTAACATACGCCTGCAGGTACATTGGGAAGAAATCTGAACTAAAAATAAAGTATTTAGGGATCAATTCCCAGTTCCCAAAGCATGATTATAAGTAGATAAAAAAGGACAAAGCAAGAATTTTGTCACCTTTTCAATATAAGTTTTGCCTAGTTTTAACCAAAGAGTGATGAATGTTAAAAATTAAGGGTTGATGAGGATGTTAAATGACACCATAGAATGTAATTAATAAAATTTGGAATGTAGGATGCTCTAAGGAATGTGGATAACTTGCTTTATATCAACAAATTATTTTTCAAGGAGAGAAAGAAAGAGAGGGAGTAAAAGATAATTTATAAGACATTAAATTGCATCATAAGATTCTTATTTGGATTTCAAAAAATTGCACTAAAAATTAAAAACTTTACTGACTCAATTGGGAAGTATGATAGAGGTAACAAATTACTGTCATTTTAAGATTATAATTATGAAATTGTAGTTAGGGGTAAAAGAACCTTTATTTTTTAGAGATACAAACTGAAACACTCCCAGATAAAATAATATGTTACCTAGAATTGGCTTTAAAATAACAGCTACTGCCAACTGCTCAATTAATTACAAATGTCTCAGTCTCCCTTCCACTTTTTGCATTTGTTGACTTTGGGAGGCAGTTGAAGGAGGGAACCCAAGTTCTTTTATGTCCGTGAAAATCTGCTGCTGGCTTCCCTCCTGGAATCATTGTACATTTTCCAGCATTTAGTGATAATTAGCTTAGAATCCTTCACAGTATATGTGGATCAAACTTAGTATTAACAGAAGCATATCAAACTCTAAATTAAGGGTTTGTAAATGAAGCTTTTCCATATCCTACAGAAAATTACCAGCAATATGTGATATTAAAATAAGCCAAATAGGGTAATCTTGCTATTGAAATATTGTGAAACTTACTGAGTGTCTGAAGTCCACCCTTTGTCTTAGATTTTTAATGATTTAATGATATAATTAAAACACTGCTACCTTGGTACAAGAGAAAAAGCTGTATCCTGTGATACTTGGTAAAGGAATGATTTGCACACTTGAGACTGACCCCTCTGTATTCCACTGGTGCATATTTTTTTATGTTGATATTTCTCTGTATTTTTTGATGTAATAAATCTTATCTATACTAAAAAAAAATTAATTCCGTTTCTGACCATTATATTTGGCTCATGTTTTGAGTGTCTCTTATAATGGTATGGATCAGCAGTGTACTGCTGCAGGAACAGGGGCTGTGGGTGCAGGAGACCTGGGTATGGCATAAACCCTGTTGAAGTAGGTCAGCATTAACCCCACTATAGAGACACAAGAACTTACACAGGACTGGGGAAATAGACTTTTGGAGGGCACAAACAAAACCTTGTGTGCACCAGGACCCAGGAGAAAGGAGCAGTGACCCCAAAAGAGATTGACCCAGACTTGCCTGTGAGTGTCCAGGAGTCTCTGGTGGAGGCGTGGGTCAGCAATGGCCCACTGCAGGATTAGGAATTGAGTACAGCAGTGCATGCCTGGGACCTTTTGAAGCAGGTCACCATTATCTTCATTACCTCCACCATAGTTTGGCCTCAGATCAAAAAACAGGGAGGGAACACAGCCCGCCCCCCACATCAACAGAAAATTGGATTAAGGATTTACTGTGCATGGCCCCACCCATCAGAACAAGACCAAGTTTCCCCCTCAGTCAGTCTCTGCCATCAGGAAGCTTCCATAAGCCTCTTATCCTTCTCCAACAGAGGGCAGACAGAATGAAAACCACAATCACAGAAAACTAACCAATCTGATCACATGGACCACAGCCTTGTTTAACTCAATAAAACTATGGGCCATCCAAGACGGATGAGTCATGATGGAGAGTTCTGACAAAACGTGGTTCACTGAAGATGGGAATGGCAAACAACTTCAGTATTCTTGCCTTGAGAACTCTGTGAACAGTATGAAAAGGCAAAAATATATGACACTGAAAGATGAACTCCCCAGGTCAATAGATGCCCAATATGCTACTGGAGAAGAGTGGAGAAATAAATTCAGAAAGAATGAAGAGATGGAGCCAAAGCAAAAACAAACAAACAAACAAAAAACACCCAGTTGTGGATGTGACTGGTGATGGAAGGAAAGTCCAATGCTGTAAAGAACAATATTGCATAGGAACCTGAAATGTTATGTCCATGAATCAAGGTAAATTGGAAGTGGTCAAACAGGAGATAGCAAGAGTGAGCATTGACATTTTAGGAATCAATGAACTAAAATAGACTAGAATGGGTGAATTTAACTCAGATGACCATTATATCTACTACTGTGGGCAAGAATCCCTTAGAAGAAATGGAGTAGCCATTATAGTCAACAAAAGAGTCTGAAATGCAGTACTTGGATGCAATATCAAAAACAAAAGAATGATCTCTGTTCATTTCCAAGGCAAACCATTCAGTATCACAGTAATCCAACTCTGTGCCCCAACCAGTAATGCTGAAGAAGCTGAAGTTGAATGGTTCTATGAAGACCTACAAGACCTTCTAGAACTAACATCCAAAAAAGATGTCCTTTTCATCGTAGGGGACTGGAATGAAAAAGTAGGAAGTCAAGAAATACCTGGAGTAACAGGCAAATTTGGCCTTGGAGTACAAAACGAAGCAGGGCAAAGGCTAATAGAGTTTTGCCAAGAGAATGCACTGGTCATAGCAAACACCCTCTTCCAACAACACAAAAGAAGGCTCTACACATGGACATCACCAGATGGTCAATACTGAGATCAGATTGATTATATTCTTTGCAGCCAAAGTTGGAGAAGCTCTATACAGTCAGTAAAAATAAGACCGGGAGCTGACTGTGGTTCAGATCATGAACTCCTTATCGACAAATTCAGATTTAAATTGAAGAAACTAGGGAAGATCACTAGACCATTCTGGTATGACTTAAATCAAATCCCTTACAATTATACAGTGAAAGTGAGAAAAAGATTTAAGGGACTAGATCTGATAGACAGAGTGCCTGATGAACTATGGACGGAGGTTTGTTACACTGTACAGGAGACAGGGATCAATACCAACCCCAAGAAAAAGAAATGCAAAAGGCAAAATGGCCGTCTGAGGTGGCCTTACAAATAGCTGTGAAAAGAAGAGATGTGAAAAGCAAAGGAGAAAAGGAAAGATATACCCATTTGAATGCAGAGTTCCAAAGACTAGCAAGGAGAGATAAGAAAGCCTTCCTCAGTGATCAATGCAAAAAAATACAGGAAAACAATAGAATGGGAAAGACTAGTGATCTCTTCAAGACAATCAGAGATACCAAGGGAACATTTCATGCAAAGATGGGCACAATACAGGACAAAAATGGTATGGACCTAGCAGAAGCAGAAGATATTAAGAAGAGGTGGCAAGAATACACAGAAGAAATATATAAAAAAGATCTTCATGACCCTGATAATCACGATGGTGTGATCACTCACATAGAGCCAGACATCCTGGGATGCGAAGTCAAGTGGGCCTTATAAAGCATCACTATGAACAAAGCTAGTGGAGGTGGTGGAATTCCAGGTGAGCTATTTCAAGACCTTAAATATGATGCTGTGAAAGTGCTGCACTCAATATGCCAACAAATCTGGAAAACTCAGCAGTGGCCACAGGACTGGAAAAGGTCAGTTTTCATTCCAATTCCAAAGAAAAGCAATGCCAAAAAATGTTCGAACTACTGCACAATTGCACCCATCTCACATGCTAGTAAAGTAGTGCTCAAAATTCTCCAAGCCAGGCTTCAACAGTACATGAACTGTGAACTTCCAGATGTTCAAGCTGGATTTAGAAAAAGCAGAGGAACCAGAGATCAAGTTGCCAACATCTGTTGGATCATAGAAAAAGCAAGAGAATTCCAGAAAAACACCTACTTCTGGTTTATTGAATACACCAAAGCCTTTGACTGTGTGGATCACAACAAACTATGGAAAATTCTTTGAGATGGGAATACCAGACCACCTGACCTGCCTTCTGAGAAATCTGTATGCAGATCAAGAAGCAACAGTTAGAACTGGACATGGAAAAACAGACTGGTTCCAAATTGG
The DNA here is from genome assembly GCF_054371585.1 of Giraffa tippelskirchi. Lineage (NCBI taxonomy): Eukaryota > Metazoa > Chordata > Mammalia > Artiodactyla > Giraffidae > Giraffa > Giraffa tippelskirchi. Next base: position 122,022,385 of record NC_137276.1, on the reverse strand, counting down.
GAAAGGAATACGTCAAGGCTGTATGCTGTCACCCTGCTTACTTAATTTGTATGCAGGGTACATCATGAGAAATGCTGGACTGGATGAAGCACAAGCTGAAATCAAAATTGCTGAGAGAAATATCAATAACCTCAGATATGCAGATGACACCATCCTTGTGGCAGAAAGTGAAGAAGAACCAAAGATCCTCTTGATGAAAGTGAAAGAGACAGAAAGATCTGGCTTAAAACTCAACATTCAGAAGACTAAGATCATGACATCCGGCCCCATACCTTCATGGCAAATAGATGGGGAAACAATGGAAACAGTGAGAAACTTTATTTTGGGGGGCTCCCAAATCACTGCAGATGGTGACTGCAGCCATGAAATTAAAAGACACTTGCTCCTTGGAAGAAAAGTTATGACTAGCCTAGACAGCATATTATAAAACAGAGACATTACTTTGCCAATAAATGTCTGTCTAGTTAAAGCTATGTTTTTTCCAGTAGTCATGTATGGATGTGAGAGTTGGACTATAAAGACAGCTGAACACCGAAGAATTGATGCTTTTGAACAGTGGTGTTGGAGAAGATTCTTGAGAGTCCCTTGGACTGCAAGGAGATCCAACCAGTCCATCCTAAAGGAAATCAGTCTTGAATATTCATTGGAAGGATGAATGCTGAAGGTGAAACTCCAATACTTTGGCTACCTGATGTGAAGAACTGACTCATGGGAAAATACCCTGATGCTGGGAAAGATTGAACACAGGAGGAGACGGGGTTGACAGAGGATGAGATGATTGGATGGCATCACCAATCGATGGACGTGAGTTTGAGCAAGTTCCGGGAGTTGGTGATGGACAGGGAAGCCTGGCGTGCTGCATTCCATGGGATTGCATAGAGTTGGACATGACTGAGTGACTGAACTGAACATAAACAACCTTTGTGCCTATGAAATAGAAAAACCAAGATTCTGGGAGAGAGAAATAGCAGATGTCTATATCTGCAAACTCCTGCCAAGTAACCTATGAGACTTAGGGGGGCAAGTCACCAGATATGATGCAAATTGTACTGTTGGCATCACTAGTTTGACATCAGCTTTGAGTTTCTACTGCTGACATTTGGTGATCTTATTCTACCTAATTGTTGATCTTAAGGAATATGGTTGATGAGACGAATACAAGGTAATTTAGCACTGTGGAGGAAAAAAAGCAACATTAAAGAAGTATTAAAATGTATTGAATTTTTAAACGAAAAAAGGAGGTAAATACTCTCTAAAACAAACTTAAAATTGCTCTTTTTTTATAGCAATTATAAGAAGGTCATTGGGAGATCCGTATTTGACCTGATGAGAACAGTGCAACCTTTTTTTGGCTTATTTTTTAAAAATTTTGAGCTAGAAAAGAGTTATTCTCAGGTATAGTATGTGCTGCTAAAAAAAAAAATCTATATATTGTCTTTGTGTTTCTCAATGCTCTATGCATCAGGTATTTTGTTCAGACTAATTGAATGGAACAGGATAATGCTTGTTATTACTGGCTTCTGCTTTCCTGGAGTAATCAGAAATGATTGTTCACCCCCAAGTGGAGGATTTCCTCTTGCAAATGATCCAGGAGAAAACAATCATTTATTTTGATTGCTTTAGTTGGTGATGTGAACATGGAAAACCTTCTACTTAAAGTAAGTAATATAGAGAAAAAAAGACAAATTAATATTTTACATGAATTCTAAGTTTTCCGAAGTGTTGGATTTAGGTTAATTTGGAGTCTGATTATAACAGCAGCAAATATGGGCTCTGGTGCTGAGTGGACACAAAAATCAGTTGCTGAAAAATCTTATGGCACAAACATTGAGTGACATAAAACACTGTTCAAACTCAGATACTTTTGAGAATGAAGTGAGGAGTTATTCATAATTTTGCTATGACTGTCCCAGGCGAATCTTGGTGTATGATCAGCTTGATATATACAATTATCCTAAATACATTCACCAAATGTTGAGACAAATATATTGTGCCAAGTTTTACCCATCCTAGCTTATTTTCTTTTTTTGGAAAATAAAATGTAGTTAAAGTCAGTATCTTATTCTATTTGATTTGACTTAAGAGTATATTTTTATGCTGAGTGTTAAATTCAAAGAAAGGCAAAATTAGATATTTTGATATGACTTGCCTGATAAAATCTCATTAGTAGAAATGATCATCAGAGGTAGTAATAGATTGGTCAGAATAGGCTAATAAATAAGATTACCTTCCAAAAATAATTTCATCCTTGTATTGATTTCTTTCTTCTTTAATTACTTTTCCATCTGTTGCTAGCACTGTACAATTTAATACTAGAGTTATCAAGTCCAGCTTACTCATTTTACAGATGCATAAGTCACTAACCTTTATCAGCTGTAGAATATAGCCTGAATCTGAAGCCAGGCAGTTCTTTTCCACTGTGAGAAGCTGCTGGTCTCACAGCACTGTATCATTGGTACTGTAACTGTAGCTACAGAATAGAGCTTTCTGTACCTAGTTTGTGCCCCACTGATATGCAGAGCTCAGCAGTTCTTTGAGTTCCTGTAAAGAATGAGTATCTACTGAAGATTTTATACAGGAGACAAATGAGAAATTTAACAATGGACACCCCCAGCAAAAAAACTGTGCTCAGTGCCTCAGTCATGTTTGACTCTTTGCAACCCCATCAGGCTCTTTGGTCCATAGAATTCTTCAGGTAAGAATACTGGAGTGAGTTGAAATTTCCTCCTCTAGAGCAAACAAATGAGGACTCTTCTGTTAGATATATTTTGTAATAAACATTTTGGGAACTCACTAATATTGGGTTTTCCTCTCATCCTGGACATCTGGAAATCCTTACTTCCCAGCCCCCTTGCACTGGGTTGGGGGCATGTAACTAGTTTCAGCCAGGGGGCTTGACAGAAGTGAAATGTATTTAGTGCAGGTATGAGACCATCTACTCTCCCCAAGGCTGGGGGTGGTGGCCGAGAGGAGCTACCCTGCGCCCGAGGCTGGGGGTGGTGAGAGGAGTTAAACCAGGTTCAAGGAGGTGCGTCTGCGTGGGTACAGGAGGGCCGAGAGGAGCTACTCCACATTCAAGGTCAGGAGGGGCCGTCGTGAGTAGATACCCCTTGTCCAAGGTAAGGAGCATTGGCTGCACTTTGCTGGAACAGCCATGAAGAGATACCCCACATCCAAGGTAAGAGAAACCCAAGTAAGATGGTAGATGTTGCGAGAGTACATCAGAGGGCAGACACACTGAAACTATAATCACAGAAAACTAGCCGATCTGATCACACGGACCACAGCCTTGTCTATCTCGATGAAAGTAAGCCATGCCATATGGGGCCATCCAAGACAGATGGGTCATGGTGGAGAGGTCTGACAGAATGTGGCCCACTGGAGAAGGGCATAGCAAACCACTTCAGTATTCTTGCCTTGAGAACCCCATGAACAGTATGAAAAGGAAAAAGGTAGGATACTGAAAGATGAATTCCCAAGGACGGTAGGTGCCCACTGTGCTACTGGAGATCAGTGGAGAAATAACTCCAGAAAGAATGATGGGATGGAACCAAAGCAAAAACAATACCCAGCTGTGGATGTGACTGGTGATAGAAGCAAAGTCCGACGCTGTAAAGAGCAATATTGCATAGGAACCTGGAATGTTAGGTCCATGAATCAAGCCAGATTGGAAGTGGTCAGACGGGAGATGGCAAGAGTGAACGTCGACATTCTAGGAATCAGTGAACTAAGATGGACTGGGATGGGTGAATTTAACTCAGATGACCATTCTATCTACTATTGTGGGCAGGAATCCCTTAGAAGAAACGGAGTAGCCATCATGGTCAACAAGAGTCTGAAATGCAGTACTTGGATGCAATCTCAAAAACGATAGGATGATCTCTGTTCATTTCCAAGGCAAATCATTCAATAACATGGTAATCCAAGTCTATGCCCCGACCAGTAATGCTGAAGAAGCTGAAGTTGAACGGTTCTATGAAGACCTACAAGGTCTTCTCTAACTAACACCCAAAAAAGATGTCTTTTTCATTATAACAGACTGGAATGCAAAAGTACGAAGTAAGGAAACACCTGGCATAACAGGCAAATTTGGCCTTGGAGTACAGAATGAGGCAGGGCAAAGGCTAATAGAGTTCTGCCAGGAGAACGCACTGGTCATAGCAAACACCCTCTTCCAACAACACAAGAGAAGACTCTACACATGGACATCACCAGATGGTCAATACTGAGATCAGATTGATTATATTCCTTGCAGCCAAAGATGGAGAAGCTCTATACAGTCAGCAAAAACAAGACCGGGAGCAGACTGTGGCTCAGATCATGAACTCTTTATTGCCAAATTCAGACGTAATTGAAGAAAGTAGGGAAAACCGCTAGACCATTCAGGTATGACCTAAATCAATTCCCTTAAGATAATACAGTGGAAGTGACAAATAGATTTCAGGGACTAGATCTGATAGACACAGTGTCTGATGAACTATGGATGGAGGTTAGTGACATTGTACAGGAGACAGGAATCAAGACCATCCCCATGGAAAAGAAATGCAAAAAAAGCAAAATGGCTGTCTGAGGAGGCCTTACAAATAGTTGGGAAAAGAAGAGAAGCAAAAAGCAAAGGAGAAAAGGAAAGATGTTCCCATCTGAATGCAGAGTTCCAAAGAATAGCAAGGAGAGATAAGAAAGCCTTCCTCAGCAATCAATGCAAAGAAATAGAGGAAAACAGCAGAATGGGAAAGACTAGAGATCTCTTCAAGAAAACTAGAGATACCAAGGGAAGATTTCATGCAAAGATGGGCTTGATAAAGGACAGAAATGGTATGGACCTAACAGAAGCAGAAGATATTAAGAAGAGGTGGCAAGAATACACAGAAGAACGGTACAAAAGAGATCTTCACGACCCAGATAATCACGATGGTGTGATCACTCACCTAGAGCCAGACATCCTGGAATGTGAAGTCAAGTGGGCCTTAGAAAGAAAGCATCATTATGAACAAAGCTAGTGGAGGTGATGGAATTCCAGTTGAGCTATTTCAAATCCTCAAAGATGATGCTGTGAAAGTGCTGCACTCAATATGCCAGCAAATCTGGAAAACCCAGCAGTGGCCACAGGACTGGAAAAGGTCAGTTTTCATTCCAATCCCAAAGAAAGGCAATGCCAAAGAATGCTCAAACTACCGCACAATTGCACTCATCTCATACGCTAGTAAAGTAATGCTCAAAATTCTCCAAGCCAGGCTTCAGCAATACGTGAACCGTGAACTTCCAGATGTTCAAGCTGGTTTTAGAAAAGGCAGAGGAACCAGAGATTAAATTGCCAACATCCGCTGGATCATCGAAAAAGCAAGAGAGTTCCAGAAAAACATCTATTTCTGCTTTATTGACTATGCCAAAGCCTTTGACTGTGTGGATCACAATAAACTGTGGAAAATTCTGAAAGAGATGGGAATGCCAGATCATCTGACCTGTCTCTTGAGAAACCTGTATGCAGGCCAGGAAGCAACAGTTCGAACTGGACATGGAACAACTGACTGGTTCCAAATAGGAAAAGGAATACGTCAAGGCTGTATGTATATTGTCACCTTGCTTATTTAACTTCTATGCAGAGTGCATAGAAATGCTGGGCTGGAAGGAACACAAGCTGGAATCAAGATAGCCAGGAGAAATATCAATAACCTCAGATATGCAGATGACCCCACCCTTATGGCAGAGAGTGAAGAAGAACTAAAGAGCCTCTTGATGAAAGTGAAAGAGGAGAGTGAAAAAGTTGGCTTAAAACTCAACAGTCAGAAAACGAAGATCATGGCATCTGGCCCCATCACTTCGTGGGAAATAGATGGGGAAACAGTGCAAACAGTGTCAGACTTTAGTTTTGGGGGCTCCAAAATCACTGCTGATGGTGATTGCAGCCATGAAGTTGAAAGACGCTTACTCTTTGGAATGAAGGTTATGACCAACCTAGATAGCATATTTAAAAGCAGAGACATTACTTTGCCAACAAATGTCCGTCTAGTCAAAGGTATGTTTTTTCCAGTAGTCATGTATGGATGTGAGAGCTGGACTATAAAGAAAGCTGAGCACCAAAGAGTTGATGCTTTTGATGCTTTTGAACTGTGGTGTTGGAGAAGACTCTTGAGAGTCCCTTGGACTGCAAGAAGATCCAACCAGTCCATCCTAAAGGAGATCCGTCCTGGGTGCTCATTGGAAGGACTGATGCTGAAGCTGAAACTCCAATTTGTTGGCCACCTCATGCGAAGAGCTGACTCATTGGAAAAGACCCTAATGCTGGGAAGGATTTGGGGCAGGAGGAGAAGGGGATGATAGAGGATGAGATGGCTGTATGGCATCACCGACTCGATGGACGTGGGTTTGGGTAAACTCCGGGAGTTGGTGATGGACAGGGAGGCCTGGCATGCCGCGGTTCACGGGGTCACAAAGAGTCGGACACGACTAAGTGACTGAACTGACTGACTGCCTCTTCCCCAGCAACTGCAGTCATGAGAAATTCTTAGGTTTTGAGAGTAGAGACAAAAAATGGAAGTGGAGTGGTTTTCTGAGTAGCCACTTAAAAAGCCAATCAACCTGGATAGCTGCTCAGACCCATGGGGTATTTTTTGAGAAAAAAACCCTTCATTGTGTTAAGTCATCTAAAGGACAGAGTTGTGAAGTCATGTGCTGCCTCACTCTATTAGTTCATGCTGCCAAGGACCTGTCTCTACTCCAGACCTTCCTCTCTACCCCCATGCTGCTGGGATTCTTTTCTTTCTTCTTAGAGGCCAGTAGCCTCAAGATTCTTCCTTCCAGGTATCTCTAGCAATTCATATTTCTGTTTCCTTTATTGGGCAAGGCAATCAATCTATCTCCAAACTTGCACACACATACACATACTAAAACCATCACCCTGCTTATTTAAATAAAAGGGACCTCCAGTTTCCTCCTTAAAGTGAATTCTCCTCTCTCTCTCTCTCTGTGAGTAAGGAATATAGTGTGTGCACTAAGTCACTTCAGTTGTGTCTGACTCTGTGATCCCATGGAGTGTAGCCTACCTGGCTCCTCTGTACATGGGATTCTCCAGGCAAGAGTACTGGAGTGGGTTGCACTGCCCTCCTCCAGGGGATCTTCCTGACCAGGGACCGAACCCACGTCTCTTATGTCCCCTGGGTTGGCATGTGAGCTCTTTACCAGTAGCGCCATATTCCTGTGATTATCTCTTAGTCAGACTTCAAGTTTCTTGAGGATGGAGAGTTTGTAAGTGAGAGTCCATGGGTAAGCTTCAAGTTCTATGAACCCCTTGAAATGATAGTATTTTGTGTGTGTGTGTGTGTATCTGTGCTATGTGCCCTTCTAGTTTTCATAAGATTTTCAAAGAGGTCCTTGAATTAAAAGAAAAATTAGACAACACTGGTGCTGCTGCTGCTGCTGCAGCTGCTAAGTCGCTTCAGTCGTGTCCAACTCTGTGTGACCCCATGGACGGCAGCCCACCAGGCTCCGCCATCCCTGGGATTCTCCAGGCAAGAACACTGGAGTGGGTTTCCATTGCCTTCTCCACAACACTGGTGCAGGATCAGCCTAAGTTTGAAAAGAAGAACTTACAATGGCCCTTATTCCAGCCCTGATACTTACTAATGTGATACAGGTTCTTATCACTGTTTCAGATTAAGCATGGCCAGAATTGGTCACTCTAATTCACAAGAGTCTGAGGTATATAAACCAGAAAACAACTGATTAATTTAATCAGGACTATATCTATTAGGTACCTAGGATAATTACAGGACAGAGTATTGTCCTACTTACTTATTTATCCATTTAAGCAAATAGTTAAAGGTAGATTTTGAGCTTTTTCCCTAAGGAATCAGTCATCACAAGAGATATTGTTGTCAGATGGACTCTGGGTCGGTTGGCCTGGAAGATATCCTGTCTCTTGGACCATGCTTGGACAGGCAATGACAGCAATGTCTCTTTTACTCCCTTCTTCTTCCCTCTTTTCCATTTTTCTCCACTTTTATGCTTCTCTTTCAGATCCAAGGCTGGCCCACACTATTCTGGTAGATTGAATGCATAGCGTTCAGTCAGGCTTTGAAATGTCTGGATGCCATTCTGTTATTTTAAGATAATCTCTGCTCAGATCTCATGAGCTGATTTACAACTTATAACTTACTCCTCAGACACTTGCTTAGGTATTTATAAGGCTATACATTATGGGATGAAGTGAGAGAAACAAGAAGGAGAAGCAGTCATGCATCAGAAGGCTGCCAAATATCTTGGCACCAAGGAAATCTGCTTGGTTTTTTCATGAAACATATCCATCTTGGCTTTCTTCCCTTTTTATTTGGAATTCATCTTATTTGGTATTGATGTTTGACAGCATATGGCTCTGTACATATGTGAGTAGCTGGATCTACTGCTACTCTTGCACAATAGTCACCTAACTTTGGTAAATGTACTGAAAAACTAATATGTTTTTATTTGAAACTGAGATTATATAAATATCATGGATATCTTTAACAAGAGTCAACCTCAAGATGCTTTTAATTACTGTCATAATCCAAGAGATTCTGCTTTTCATAGAATCTTGAGCAAGAACATTATTTCAAAGCCTCGTATTCCTCGTGTATAAAATGAAAATAATAATAACAGCAGTAGTCTCTAAAGCTGATGATGATAATAGCTGTTTGGCTTTAGAACTTCTATCTCTGCCTTCTAAATCCTTGTGAACCAAGAGTCAAGCAGCTATTAGATTACAGTAGATATATTAGAGCAAGTATTAACTTTATTTCTCAGTTTTATTACTAGAATTCTTAATCAGCTGAATAAAGTATTTTGCCCTTGGCATAGTGTTAGTCTTCATCTATCACTATTTGTACCTATTAATTCAGTATATATTACTGAAAAATAAAAACCTTTTCCCATTTACACTTAAATTTCTAGATGTTTAATTCTTTGTGATTTGGTATTTGCTATGATAATGGGGAAAAGTGAAGATTATTGAGAACACTTTATGATCCTCTGAGCTCATGATTCTATTGTAGGCTTTCTCTAAAAATAGTTCAAAGGGGTTTAAAGCTCAGAATAAAATTTTTCTAAAAACAAGCAGTGCTGGAATGGCAACTATACTAAAAGGAAGATATATCAAAAGGAGAGATATCAGACCTTAAGAGGGCATAACTATCCCTTTTCTTCTTCACTCACAGAGAATGGGTAATGGGTGCATGGTTTCTCTGCTTTCTATGTGATTATGGATCTGTCTCACCACTAGATTTGGAATGAATGATTTTTTTTTTTTTATGTGAACGCTATTACTTAGCCCTGGACCAGAAGTTGGTGTTTATGTTGAAGGTTGCAGAGAAGTGGGGTAGGGAAATGGCAGCAAAGCTGGATCAATCTGCAGGTGCATGGGTTAAAGTGGCCTAGATATACAAGATCCTATGGGTAGAGTGATGGGATGGAGCCAAAGAAAAAACGATACCAAACTGTGGATGTGACTGGTGATAGACGCAAAGTCTGATGCTGTAAAGAGCAATATTGCATAGGAACCTGGAATGTTAGGTCCATGAATCAAGGCAAATTGGAAGTGGTCAAACAGGAGATGGCAAGTGTGAATGTCAACATTCTAGGAATCAGTGAACTAAGATGGACTGGAATGGGTGAATTTAAATCAGATGACCATTATATCTACTACTGTAGGCAAGAATGCCTTAGAAGAAATGGAGTAGCCATCATGGTCAACAAAAGAGTCCAAAATGCAGTACTTGGATGCAATATCAAAAACGATAGAATGATCTCTGTTCGTTTCCAAGGCAAACCATTCAATATCACAGTAATCCAAGTCTATGCCCCGACCAGTAACGCCGAAGAAGCTGAAGTTGAAGGGTTCTATGAAGACCTACAAGACCTTCTAGAACTAACACCCAAAAAAGATGTCCTTTTCATTATAGGGGACTGGAATGCTAAAGTAGGAAGTCAAGAAACAGCTGGCGTAACAGGCAAGTTTGGCCTTGGAGTACAGAATGAAGCAGGGCAAAGGCTAATAGAGTTTTGCCACGAGAACGCACTGGTGATAGCAAACACCCTATTCCAACAACACAAGAGAAGACTCTACACGTGGACATCACCAGATGGTCAACACCGAAATCAGATTGATTATATTCTTTGAAGCCAAAGATGGAGAAGCTCTATACAGTCAGCAAAAACAAGACCGGGAGCAGACTGTGGCTCAGATCATGAACTGCTTATTGCCAAATTCAGACTTAAATTGAAAAAAGTAGGGAAAACCACTAGACCATTCAGGTATGACCTAGATCAAATCCCTTATGAGTATACAGTGGAAGTGACAAATAGATTTAAGGGACTAGACCTGATAGACAGAGTGCCTGATGAACTATGGACAGAGGTTCGTGACATTGTACAGGAGACAGGGATCAAGAAAATCCCCATGGAAAAGAAATGCAAAAAAGCAAAATGACTGCCTGAGGAGGCCTTACAGATAGCTGGGAAGAGAAGAGAAGCAAAAAGCAAAGGAGAAAAGGAAAGATATTCCCATCTGAATGCAGAGTTCCAAAGAATAGCAAGGAGAGATAAGAAAGCCTTCCTCAGCAATCAGGGCAAAGAAATAGAGGAAAACAACAGAATGGGAAAGACTAGAGATCTCTTCAAGAAAATTAGAGATACCAAAGGAACATTTCATGCAAAGTTAGGCTTGATAAAGGACCGAAATGGTATGGACCTAACAGAAGCAGATGATATTAAGAAGAGGTGGCAAGAATACATAGAAGAACAGTACAGAAAAAATCTTCACGACCCAGATAATCACGATGGTGTGATCACTCACCTAGAGCCAGACATCCTGGAATGTGAAGTCAAGTGGGCCTTAGAAAGCATCACTACGAACAAAGCTAGTGGAGGTGATGGAATTCCAGTTGAGTTATTTCAAATCCTCAAAGATGATGCTGTGAAAGTGCTGCACTCAATATGCCAGCAAATCTGGAAAACCCAGCAGTGGCCACAGGACTGGAAAAGGTCAGTTTTCGTTCCAATCCCAAAGAAAGCCAATGCCAAAGACTGCTCAAGCTACTGCACAATTGCACTCATCTCACATGCTAGTAAAGTAATGCTCAAAATTCTCGAAGCCAGGCTTCAGCAATACGTGAACCGTGAACTTCCAGATGTTCAAGCTGGTTTTAGAAAAGGCAGAGGAACCAGAGATTAAATTGCCAATATCTGCTGGATCATCGAAAAAGCAAGAGAGTTCCAGAAGAACATCTATTTCTGCTTTATTGACTATGCCAAAGCCTTTGACTGTGTGGATCACAATAAACTGTGGAAAATTCTGAAAGAGATGGGAATACCAGATCATCTGACCTGACTCTTGAGAAACCTGTATGCAGGTCAGGAAGCAACAGTTCGAACTGGACATGGAACAACAGACTGGTTCCAAATAGGAAAGGAGTACCTCAAGGCTGTATATTGTCAGCCTGCTTATTTAACTTATATGCAGAGTACATCATGAGAAACGCTGGGCTGGAAGAAACACAAGCTGGAATCAAGATAGCCAGGAGAAATATAAATAACCTCAGATATGTGGATGACACCACCCTTATGGCAGAGAGTGAAGAAGAACTAAAGAGCCTCTTGATGAAGGTGAAAGAGGAGAGTGAAAAAGTTGGCTTAAAGCTCAACGTTCAGAAAACTAAGATCATGGCATCTGGTCCCATCACTTCATGGGAAATAGATGGGGAAACAGTGGAAACAGTGTCAGACTTTAGTTTTTGGGGCTCCAGAATCACTACAGATGATGACTGCAGCCATGAAATTAAAAGATGCTTACTCCTTGGAAGGAAGGTTATGGCCAACCTAGATAGCATATTTAAAAGCAGAGACATAACTTTGCCAACAAAGGTCTGTCTAGTTTAGGCTATGGTTTTTCCAGTGGTCATGTATGGATGTGAGAGTTGGACAGTGAAGAAAGCTGAGTGCCACAGAATTGATGCTTTTGAACTGTGGTGTTGGAGAAGACTCTTGAGAGTCCCTTGGACTGCAAGGAGATCCAATCAATCCATCCTAAAGGAGATCAATCCTGGGTGTTCTTTGGAAGGACTGATGTTGAAGCTGAAACTCCAATACTTTGGCCACCTCATGCGAAGAGTTGACTCATTGGAAAAGACCCTAATGCTGGGTAGGATTAGGGGCAGGAGGAGAAGGGGACGACAGAGGATGAGATAGTTGGATGGCATCACCGACTCGATGGACATGGGTTTGGGTAGACTCCGGGAGTTGGTGATGGACAGAGAGGCCTGGCGTGCTGCAATTCATGGGGTCGCAAAGAGTTGGACACGACTGAGAGACTGAACTGAACTGATGGGTAGAGGAGGCCCAATGCAGCTAGGATTTTGGCATCTTGCAGGTACCACAAGATAGCTACCACAGGAAAAGTGAGAATAACCTAGCAGCAAGAGTCAATGGAGTGGATGGTCCACTGGGGAGTAATGGGGATGAAGAGGCTCACAGCACCACTTGCATCAAGGAAAATATCAGTAGAGCCCCTGAAACCTCAGTAAATGAGTAGAGCTCATAAAAGAACTGGTATTTGGGCACTGACCCCACTGTGACATCCAAGGTAATAATAATGATAATACTAGTATTATTATCTAGACAGCATATTAAAAAGCAGAGACATTATCTTGCCAACAAAGGTCCTTCTAGTCAAAGCTATGGTTTTTCCAGTAGTCATGTGTGTATGTGAGAGTTGAACTATAAAGAAAGCTGAGTGCCACAGTGCTTTGGAACTGTGATGTTGAAGAAGACTCTTGAGAGTCCCTCAGACTGCAAGGAGATCCAACTAGTCCATCCTAAAGGAAATCAGTCCTGAATATTCATTGGAAGGACTGATGTTGAAGCTGAAACTCCAATACTTTGGCCACCTGATGTTAAGAACTGACTCATTGGAAAAGACCTTGATGCTGGGAAAGATTGAAGGCAGAAGAAGAAGGGGACAACAGAGGATGAGATGGTTGGATGGCATCACCGACTCGATGGACATGGGTTTGGGTAGACTCCGGGAGTTGGTGATGGACAGAGAGGCCTGGCGTGCTGCAATTCATGGGGTCGCAAAGAGTTGGACACGACTGAGAGACTGAACTGAACTGATGGGTAGAGGAGGCCCAATGCAGCTAGGATTTTGGCATCTTGCAGGTACCACAAGATAGCTACCACAGGAAAAGTGAGAATAACCTAGCAGCAAGAGTCAATGGAGTGGATGGTCCACTGGGGAGTAATGGGGATGAAGAGGCTCACAGCACCACTTGCATCAAGGAAAATATCAGTAGAGCCCCTGAAACCTCAGTAAATGAGTAGAGCTCATAAAAGAACTGGTATTTGGGCACTGACCCCACTGTGACATCCAAGGTAATAATAATGATAATACTAGTATTATTATCTAGACAGCATATTAAAAAGCAGAGACATTATCTTGCCAACAAAGGTCCTTCTAGTCAAAGCTATGGTTTTTCCAGTAGTCATGTGTGTATGTGAGAGTTGAACTATAAAGAAAGCTGAGTGCCACAGTGCTTTGGAACTGTGATGTTGAAGAAGACTCTTGAGAGTCCCTCAGACTGCAAGGAGATCCAACTAGTCCATCCTAAAGGAAATCAGTCCTGAATATTCATTGGAAGGACTGATGTTGAAGCTGAAACTCCAATACTTTGGCCACCTGATGTTAAGAACTGACTCATTGGAAAAGACCTTGATGCTGGGAAAGATTGAAGGCAGAAGAAGAAGGGGACAACAGAGGATGAGATGGTTGGATGGCATCACCGACTCGATGGACATGGGTTTGGGTAGACTCCGGGAGTTGGTGATGGACAGAGAGGCCTGGCGTGCTGCAATTCATGGGGTCGCAAAGAGTTGGACACGACTGAGAGACTGAACTGAACTGATGGGTAGAGGAGGCCCAATGCAGCTAGGATTTTGGCATCTTGCAGGTACCACAAGATAGCTACCACAGGAAAAGTGAGAATAACCTAGCAGCAAGAGTCAATGGAGTGGATGGTCCACTGGGGAGTAATGGGGATGAAGAGGCTCACAGCACCACTTGCATCAAGGAAAATATCAGTAGAGCCCCTGAAACCTCAGTAAATGAGTAGAGCTCATAAAAGAACTGGTATTTGGGCACTGACCCCACTGTGACATCCAAGGTAATAATAATGATAATACTAGTATTATTATCTAGACAGCATATTAAAAAGCAGAGACATTATCTTGCCAACAAAGGTCCTTCTAGTCAAAGCTATGGTTTTTCCAGTAGTCATGTGTGTATGTGAGAGTTGAACTATAAAGAAAGCTGAGTGCCACAGTGCTTTGGAACTGTGATGTTGAAGAAGACTCTTGAGAGTCCCTCAGACTGCAAGGAGATCCAACTAGTCCATCCTAAAGGAAATCAGTCCTGAATATTCATTGGAAGGACTGATGTTGAAGCTGAAACTCCAATACTTTGGCCACCTGATGTTAAGAACTGACTCATTGGAAAAGACCTTGATGCTGGGAAAGATTGAAGGCAGAAGAAGAAGGGGACAACAGAGGATGAGATGGTTGGATGGCATCACCGACTCGATGGACATGAGTTTGAGTAAGCTCCAGGTGTTGGTGATGGACAGGGAGGCCTGGCCATGCTGCAGTCCATGAGATCACAAAGAGTTGGACACAACTAAGCAACCGAACTGAACTGATGCGCTATGAGGATCTGATGGAGAAAAATTAAGGGATACCAATTTTAGATCTGACATTTAATTCTCTGTATTGTAAGAAAGTCACAATTTCTCCAGGTCTCATCTTCTCAATTTATCAAAAGAGGAGAAATCACCTGCTTGAACGTCTTCGCTGGGATGTTAAGAGGCTCTAACTAATTGCTCTGCAAATATGAGCTGTTAACCAGAAAGGGCTGTGAGACCTTAAAGGCAACATCAGTTTCTACCTTTGATTTCTTTTATTTCTTCTGTCACAGTGAATTTTGTCTTTCTGTTGGTGATGAATCATTTTAAAAGGAAGTTATTCACAATTGTCATAGCTAGAATTCCTTGGGTTTTTATTTTGTCTTTGTGCCAAATTTTTTATATTTTGATATTTTCATCACTCCTCACTTGTTTATGTATTTTTCCCAATGTGAGAGTTAATTGATGTGTCAACTTGACTGGATCACTGGATGCCCAGATACCCAGTAAAACACTGTTGCAGGATGTATTTGTGAGGGTGTTTCCAGGAGAGATTCGCATTTGAATTGGTAGGCTGAATAAAGCAGATTGACCTCCTTAAAGTGGGAAGGCCTAAGTAGAACCAAAAGGTAGGAGAAGGGTGGCATGCTCTGCCTCTGTGGCCTCTTCTGTGTCTGCCTTACTGCTTGAGTTTGGACATCAGTCTTTTGCCCATGATACTCCTGGTTCTCAGGGCTTCATATCTGGGCTGGAATCAACACCATTGGTTCTCAGGCTTTCAGACCTTGCAAGTGTACCCCTTGCTTTCCTGGATCTCCAGCTTGCAGAGAGCAGACTGTGGTACAGCCTCCATTAATTACTCACATGAACCAATATCTTTTAATAAAAAAATCTCTCTTCTTCTCTCTCCTATTGGTTCTATTTGTCTAGAACCCTAACTAATAAACCAGTTTTTCTTTTTGAAAATTGAAGCCTTATCTGTAATTCCCAGATGTTATATTTGTCATTTTTATAATTTCTCTTCTTCGCCTCTAGGATATTCCCTCCTATGTTTTAATGTGCATATGAATCATCTGGGAATCTCATTAAAAGGAAGATTCTCAAGTAGTAGCTCTGCATTTGCAACAAGTTTGCAGGTAATGCTGATGCTGATGCTGATGGTTCACAGAACACACTTCGACAATTGTTGTTCTAGAGAAGTAATAATGATAGTAACTGCCAACATTGGCAGAATACTGCCATGTCCCAGCACTCTTCTGGATGCTTTAGGCATATTTAATCCCACAGTAACCCCATAGGGTAGGTAATATTCTATTTCTGCTATTTTGTAGATAAGGAAACCAAAGCACAAGGAGGTTGACTAGGTGTCCAACGTAATAATAAGTGCAGAGTGAGGAAGTTTTAAACCTAAGCATTATGGCTTTAGAACCTAGGCACAAGAAACTACTGTGCTCTAGTGGCCTAAAACTGACCATCAGCTTATTTGTACTTATGTTAAACTATTCTCGAATTTCACACTTATCTAATTGGTTCCTTTTATTTAGAGTTTGTGCATGTAAGTGAAGGTGTCATACCGTCTGTTATGCTAGCCATTAGTCTGAACTGAGATGAGCTGTGAGTGTAAAATACACGTTGGATTTAAAGATAATATGGAAAAAGTAATATAAAGTATTTTATTTATAATTTTTTATAAGAATTGCATGCTGAAATCATGATAGCGTGGATATATAGAGTTAAACAAAATGTATTTTAAAACATACTTTCAAGCAGCAGGGAGGGATATTGGGTGATTCGGATTGACATATACATAATGCTTATACATAAAATAGATAACTAACAGGACCCCGTGTATAGCACAGGGAACTCAATACTCTGTAAAGTTCAATATGGAAAAGATCTTAAAAGAGTGTGTATTTGTAGATGTATAACCAATTCACTTCACTGTACACTGTACAAAAGAAACCAACACAACATCATAAATCAACTATACTCCAATGAAAACTTAAAATGTATATATATTTACACCTGTTTCCTTTTACTTTTTCTAAAAGTGAGGCTAGTAGGAATTTTTCTTTTTCTTTTTCTTTTTTTTGCTAGTAGGAATTTTAAAATTCTATTCATGATTCAGATTACATTTCTATCAAACAACACTTTGAGTAAAAGTCCCAATACAGGTAACTGAGCATAGCTCTTCTCCATAATTTACTCAGTGGTTAAACTCACAGCTTCTCTTTCATCAAGAAAAAAGACATGCCTCAAGCTCAGGGAATGTGGCTGGTCATGGGTGGGACCTGTGGGTAACCAGATGGCTATTGGAATGGCTAACCATGTCTGCCTTCCTATGACTTGATTGTTCACTCCTGTGACAGTGATCACACTGAATTTCCTTGAATTGTTTATTACTAAAAAAATGAACATGAGTTAGTGTGTCTGATTTTAATATGAAAAATTCTTGATTCTGCCCACAGAATGAAATTGTGCGTTCTTCCAGGACATTAGTTTCCTATCTGCAAAATGAGACAAAGAAACTTTAAGATTCTTTCAGACTTTAACATGGTATCATTGTTTGCTGATAAATGCAGGAAGATTAAAAATTTATAACAGGTGACATGTTTTAATTTCCACGGAAGCAGGGCAGGGGGAAGGCCATCTAGCTCCCAAATATATGAGTAAGGTTAACACACCAGACATTTAAGACTGACTCTGTCCACCAACTGTAAATCTTGGTAACTAGGGATTTAGCTTCCTTTGTTTCCCATTAATAAGCATTTTTAGAGAGTTTTAGTATACATGTCCCCTTTTTTTATTGCTAAAGTTATCAAACTACATGAAAAGATAATGAAAGGATTTGTTTTGTGCTTTAAAGTCACCAAAACCCAATGAAACAGGTCATAAATCAAACACTTTAAGCTGGTTGTACTTTTTGTGACTTCTGAACCACACCCAGAGGTGGAGAATAGCTGAACTGAGGCTTATTTTTCCTGTTTGAAGTTCAAAGTTACTGCTGTTTATTTTAAAAATTCACATCTCAAAATTAGAAATGTTTTTTAAGCATGAAATCATGTGGATGAGATTTTTAAAAATTGTCTAATATAAAATAAGAGGTGTAAGTAACAATTCTAGAGTATAACAAGTGAGAATTATTTTTATTCAATCTTTGGGAAGTAATAGTTTCAGTCAATGTAATTACTGACTTAAAGCTTTAAAACATAACTAAATACATCAACACATTTTTAATCTCTTTGGGGTTTAGGAAAATATTGTTTCTATAAATTTTTTCATTGTTTTGAAAATTATTATAATTCAACCTAAAATCTTTGGAGTAATTTATTCAGTTACTAGTTTAGTGTTCTCTAACAGAAGAGTAGATACTAAAATAAAATTCCAGAAAAAAAATCAATGTCCTCAAGTTCAGTCTTCCTTCAATTCCTATTAATTCCAGGCTTCAGTGCTTTGTTAATTTGTTTGTAACTTTTAAGCCCTTACATTCATAATGACAGGTCATTTTTAAGTCAGTTCATTAAACAGAGAGTGAGAAAAGCAAAGGCAAATAAGTTTTTGGAAAACTTAAAACCTTGAACTTATTTTAAATATCAACCTGACATTTTGTACTTTAGGGCTTGGGCTCAAGCATAGTTTAAACCAGATGGTAAAAGGACACAATAGATTATGAAGAATTCTTAGTGAATCTTAGTGAAGCATCCAAAATACAACACAATACAGTTACTTAACTGTTTTATATTCAAGTTCTCATTTAATAAAGTCATTTGATAGTTTCAAAAAATTTAACATGGTAATTCATCTGCTAAATTTTTTAAGGAAATAAATGGTCTCAAATGTTAAAACATATTTAATACTATTCAATCATTTTATATTTGGAGACAGGCTTAACTTTTCTCTACAAAGAGCTTACCTTCAGTGGACTACAGATTACTCATGTTCATACTATCATTTCCTCTCTTTTAAATAAACAGCTTCGACGTTCATTTCACTGCTTGCTTGCAAGTATAAGACCAGTTCATTACTACAGTTAATTCTTTTTGTTTGTTTCCCTTATAAGAAGCAGCAAACTTTCATTTTAAAAAGGATTCACCACTAAGAAGAAAAGATCTAATCCAAGAAAAAATGCAAACCTTTTAGGAAGAATAATCATGGCACCGAAGTTATTACAGTAATAATTTATTCAGAAAGAAACATTTGTGTTTGGAGATGGTTGCAAATGGGAATGGAAATACTGAGAGAAAAGAACAACACATATTTTAAGGATTAGTAGCCATTTCCTTTTGTAAGGACTTGGTCATGCCATAGGCATCATTTCTTTAAAAGGTCAAGCTAAACTTCTTTATGTGTGGTGGTCTGCCCTCTCCTGGGCCAGAGTAATATACAAAAGATCAATTTGACTTGTAAGAAGAACCTCAGCTCCCAAATAAAGTATTCTTTAAGTCAACCTAGTATTAAAATCTTAATATGTATTCATGACTGTAATAAGTTCTCACAGATTGTGGTCCTTGTCCAAATATTTAAAGAGTTTCTTAGGTGCGGTTGTTCCATTAATTTCCTTCTTATCTCTCTTTACCCCTTCTCTCCATTGCAAAATAAACACAGCTTGCCTCTTGATATTTTCCTTGACCTCTCTTTTTAAAGTATTTTAGAATTAACTCATAGGCAAAGAACAGAACTCCCCTCTTTGCTCACATATTTTTCCGTTAAATTTTTCTTTATTATATCATAATACAAATTTGTTAAAGGAGAAAAATAGAGATGAAAAAATTAAACTTAAATATTGCTTGTAATCCCATCACAATGACATAATCACTATCAACATTCGGAAGACTACTTCTCCAGACATTTTTGAGATATATGTGTGTATGTGTGTTTATATATATATATGTATACACATAACATAATTAATATAATGCGATTGTTATATAATTAATATTATATTAATATATTATATGCATATAATATATATACACTATATATATATAATACATGTAACATATTACTCTAAAAGGTATGCATTTTAATAAAGTAGAAAATAGAATATATACTTTAGAAATCTTTGATTTAAACTGAATACATAAAATATTTGTATTTGCCACTTAAGAAGCTATATATTGCTCTTTAATCATTGTAGTGCTGTATCTTTTGCTCAGTTAAATAGTATTCTCCTTTGGGACAATGGCTCTGCTGAATTAACTTGGAATTTCTATTGTTAGGTACAGAATTATATACAAAAATATATACTCACTATTTTAGAACAATCTCATATCTATTTTGACAATGAGTTGTCCTTGGAAAGTATTCCCTAAAGGAGAAAAGGAAAACTACTAGATTCTGTCCCCTCAATATATGATTAAGAGTGAATGAAGAAAAATGAATCTAAACAATGGATAATATCAGGATTTCAGCTATAATCATGATTACAGTAAGTGATATACGTACAAAAACATAAGTAGCTGAGATTAAATAGGTGACTTCGAGGAAATTTTAATTTTGCAGTTTATTTATAGTTCTCCTGTGAGTCTTGTTTCATTCTTCGTAGTTCAGGAGGAAAAAACATATCTTCTGGGATGTGTTTTCAGCCTATGAGCCTTCCCTCTGGGTTGAGTTAGGAGAGCTCTACTTACTGGTGTAAAACTTAGACCTGCAAATATATTACTTAAATATACTAAAAGCTTGTTTCTTCCAAGTAACACCAGTGAGTAGTTTGGGAGACTTGGCAAAGCAGCTCTATTCCACTTGGTCAATTAGTAATCCAACTGAAGTCCTGCTAACTTAAAATTACAGCTTCAGACCAGTGACTTCTTGGGGATGGGGGAAAGTTGAGACGGGAGGGTTTTACCAAGGGGAATGAGGAAACTTTTGGGGTGATGGGCACGTTCATTGTCTTGAAGGTGGTGATAGACTGTTGATGAATGTATGCTAATGTCAAAACTGATCAAATTGTATACTTTTAACATGTATACATAAATTATACCTCAAAAAATCTGTGAAAAATAAAAAATATATATATATATAGCTTCCAAGGTCACCCTGTTCCAGTTAGCCCTAAAAGGAAGGAAACATATATATGAGTTTTACAAGGGCCTGTGTCTTAAATTGGCACACGTCATTTTCAGTCATTCCATGATGAAAATCCAATCAGTCTGCTGTACTCAACTGTAAAGCAGACTGAGACCTGTAATCCAACCATGTTCTAAGAAGAAAATATAGATTTTTATTCATATTGTGAACTACTAGCTGTTTTTGCTATACACCTCTTTATGAGAATTGCCCTTGCCTTTCCAGGAATGAGATGTCCCCTCCTATTATGACCTTTCACCTCACCCTCACTGATTTATCAATGCTGAACACCTGGCATGTCATAAGCAGGCCAGTTAGATTCAGATTCTCCTTTCAGGGAATTAGAAAGTAGGATTCAGAAAAATTTCTCTATGTGGCTGGAGCCATAGCCACTAAACTTATGAGGTTCCAGGACAGGGGATGGGTAGGATATGGGATGAGAATGAAGCAAATAATGCAAAAAAGACATGAGACAGATTTGGATTTCTGCTGACTTTCCAACTGCTGACATTAGCTCCTGATCAATTCCTGATCTGACTTGTTACTCTGATTCATGAAGCAAGTTTATATCCCATACATTAATTCTCATTTTTTGATTAAGTTGACTTGAGTTTTTTCTGTTACTTTAAACCAGATTTTTGATTTGCAGAGAGCATGTTGTGAAAAAGTTTCTACTGAATAGGAGAGAGTTAGACAAGGCCATTATTAACCTTGTTTTCAAATGTGTTAACTGTCTGCCTTTCATGAAATGATACCTGACTGACCTTTCCTCCATCTGCAAAATGTGAACAATAATGTACACCTTTCAGTGTTCTCACAGGTTTTCAAGAAATAAAACACAGAGGACATCGCCAGACCTACAGTGTATGCCCAGTAATAAATGGATTGTTCTGATGGTGATAAAGAGGATGATGATGATGTTTACAGATATCAAATGATGCTTGTTTTCTGGTATATATCTTTCAGTGGAACCAGTGGCCTACAGCTGTCCCTGAGGTTGTATTTTCTCAGATTTCCAGGTGAGACCCAAAGCAAGTGAACTGTGGTGTGCCTAATTAAGGAACCTGAAACTTAGTGCCAACTTCTGTAAGCTGTCTATAGCTAAAGGTCATCTAAAGACCAGAAAAAAATTTTAGAAAAACTCATCTTAAATCAAGTAATGCCAATTATATAAAGGGAAAAGTATTTTATCATTTTCTCAAATTTGCTTTTGGCCATTGTTCTAAGTCCAATTTCTAGAACAGGATTATATCTATAGCTTTATGTTGTTACAATGTGCCTTAAAATAAATGAAAGATTGGGAAACTAAAAGATTTGAAAATATATCTGTCACTCCCATAAAACATAAAAATGGTAGGTGTGATTTAAACTGTCTCAATCTATCTGCACCTAATCAGCTCACTGAACTATCCATTACTCTCCACGGCAGATACAACTGAAGTGCACTTAATTTAATTCCATTTAGCCAAGTTGCTGAATTAACCATCATTCTTCATTTTTACTATATTGTACATTGATAGATGCCTACATAATCTTGCATGATCATAGCCAGTGGGCTACTCTTTAACACATGCATAAAATAAATGCTTTTGAATGAGGAACAATAAATGAAGGAATAAAGTTGAAAATCCAAAAAGAGGTTGGCACTCTGAGTGCTTAAAGCACACACACACTTCAAAACAGAGCGAACAGGGAAGTGTCGATAACATTGTAGGAGTATGGAAGCTGCAGTCAGATGGCTGAATTTTATTTTATTTTATTTTTTTATTTATTTTTTAAAATAAATTTATTTATTTTAGTTGAGGGCTAATTACTTTACAATATTGTAGTGGTTTTTGCCATACATTGACATGAATCAGCCATGGGTTTACATGTGTTCCCCATCCTGAACCCCCCTCCCACCTCCCTCCCCATCCCATCCCTCTGGGTCATCCCATTGCCCCAGCCCTGGGCATTTGTCTCATGCCTCGAACCTGGAATAGTGTTGTTTCACATATGATAATATACATGTTTCAATGCTATTCTCTCAGAACGTCCCACCCTCACCTTCTCCCTCATAGTCCATAAGATTGTTCTATGCATCTGTGTCTCTTATTCTGTCTCACACATAGGGTTATCATTACCATCTTTCAAATTCCATATATATGCATTAGTATACTGTATTGGTGCTTTTCTTTCTGGCTTACTTCACTCTGTATAATGGGCTCCAGTTTCATCCATCTCAATAGAACTGATTCAAATGTATTCTTTTTAATGGCTGAGTAATATTCCATTGTGTATGCGTACCACAGCTTCCTTATCCATTCGTCTGCTGATGGACATCTAGGTTGCTTCCATGTCCTGGCTATTGTAAACAGTGCTGCGATGAACATTGGGGTACATGTGCCTCTTTCAATTCTGGTTTCCTTGGTGTGTATGCCCAGCACTGGGATTGCTGGGTCGTATGACAGTTCTATTCCCAGTTTTTTAAGGAATGTCCACACTGTTCTCCATAGTGGCTGTACTAGTTTGCATTCCCACCACAGTGTAAGAGGGTTCCCTTTTCTCCACACCCTCTCCAGCATTTATTGCTTGTAGACTTTTGGATAGCAGCCATTCTGACTGGTGTGAAATGGTACCTCATTGTGGTTTTGATTTGCATTTCTCTAATAATGAGTGATGTTGAGCATCTTTTCATGTGTTTGTTAGAGATGGCTGAATTTTAATCTACCAAGCAATGTTCAAGCAAAAGTCCTTGGTGATGAGTCAAAATGTTGTTCAGTGACTGTACATTCATGTATGTAGGTTTTAAAATCTAAATGACCCCTATATGTATTTATTTATACACACACACACATGGAATATTCTCATCCATGTTGTTGCAAATGGGAAAATTTTACTCTTTGCAACAACACCATTTGCAACAACACGGATGAACTTGAAAGGTATTTTACTAAGTGAAATAGGTCAGACAGAGAAAGACAGATACTGAATATTACCCTTCCCTGTATTATTCTTGAAGTTCCTATTCTTGTTTGAAATTATTTTAAAACAAAAAGTTATTTTTTTTAAAGTTTAAGTGATGTATCTTTTTAAATGATAACCCCCTCTAACTTTTTTGATTGACTATCTAATTGCCTATGCCAATTGTGTTAAATGGGAGGGGAATTACTGTCTTGTTACTTGATGCTTTTTGTACCAGATTCTTTTTTTAGTTAATAGAATATTTATTGGCAATATTTAGACTTCTGAGGAAATTGTGGTTATTCTTTCCTTTAAACTCAGATAAACCATGGCATTAGGAGAAGAATTTCTCCAAGAAAGCTGTGATGTGTTTAGATATTAGAGAAATGAAGTGCAGTTGCCTAAGTGTGTTTCTTATTCAGGTCTCTAAAGTTATACATGACAGCAAAAGCAGACACATAGGAAATGTTGGAAAACAGTCGTAGATATTCTGAACCTGTGTATTTGCAACTTCTAGTGAGGGAACAAAGGAAACAATGAACTTGAAAAAAGCAGCAAGTAATGATAAAAGTGCCAATTCATAGTATCCTAAGTTAGAAGCATTCCCAATATTGATCTACAACACAGAGGAAATATTTTTATTTGATTAAAATAGTTCTCCTCCATGAAAAAAAATGCAAGGTCAAAAGACCAAAAGCAGAAAATAACATTGTCAACTCATATCACAGACAATGAGCTGAAACATAAATCAATTTGAAAATGACCCAAAATCTAACAGATAATGAGTAAAAAGTACAAATACAAATATGAACAGAAAATTTACATAAAATGAGCTATAAAAGGCCCTTAAACATATGTAAAGCCTTCACCTTTGAGTATGAGAACTGCTAATTAAACCAAAACTAATATGTCATCTTTTAGTCCTCTAAGAATGGCAAAGATCAAACATTCATATAGGATTGAAATTGCTAAAGCTAGAAATAGCCAAAATGTCTAAAAAGAGTGGAATGAGATCAACTATGGTATATTTCTTCTGTGAAACCCCCCATTAAATAGGATTGAATTGGAATTACACATGAAAATGTTTACAAGCATGTAATGTGAAAAAATATGCATATGGTACAATTTCATTTTCATAATATTTATACATAGACATGACTAAGTTCCACTGATTAGGAGTACATATATGAATGACAGAATAGCAAGAAAAATATTAACATAAAAGCCAGGAGAATTGTCACCTCTGGAAGGATGGATGAGGAAAGATTGAGAGTGGACATGATGGAGATCCTGAAATGCCAGAAATATTTTGAATTTTATCCAAATTGCAGTTAAATTGTGCCTAAATGTTTTATACTCTCTTCTGTGGTTATATCACAGAAATCTATATTTCCAAGAAGAGAAAAAAAAAATCATGATGACCAACAACTCTGTGAAAAGATTCCTGGTCTAATTTGTAATAATAGAAAAGAAAATTAAATAGATGTAAATCTATACTTACAGATTGCAAAGGCTAAAAGTATCATAAGAATGTAGAAAAGTGGCAGCAACAGCGTACTTTGGAAAACAATATGGTTTTATCTAGTAAAGCTGATGGTGCTCAAACCCCGTGACTTACCATTTTCACTATTAGATATATATTTTGCAGAGAAACTCTATTCCACATGCAGGAGAATTATATAAGAAAGTTGATGGCATTGTTATTTACAAAAGCAGGAAATTGGAAACAATTCATATGTTTTACCACTGAAGTATAGATAATCCCATATGATCTCATGTAATGATGAAAATTAATTACCTACCTATCATTATGTGCATTAACATAGATTAATCACACACTGATATAAAAAGAATGCTATAGAAAAATAAATGTAGTATGATTTCTTTTTTATTATTGCTCAAATGCATGTAATGTGAAAATAAGTAATCATATATATACATTTGTGGTAAAATATTAAAGAAAAGTGTGTTAAATATAAAATTTAGTTTAAAAACTCTCAATGAAAGAGAGGAAATTTGATTGGAGAGTGATGCAAATGGATTTTAGGTGACACTAGGGGTAAAGAACTTACCTGCCAATGCAGGAGACGTACGAGACGTGTATTCAGTCCTTGGTTGGGAAAGATCCCCTCAGAGAAGGTCATGACAACCGATTCCAGTATTCTTGTCTGGAGAATCCCTTGGACAGAGGAGCCTGGCTGGCTACAGTCCATTGGGTTGCAAACAGTTGGATATGACTGAAGTGACTTATGAATAATATTCTTTATCAAGTCATGAGGTATATACATAACTGTTCATTTTATTATTGTTCTAGGTAACTTCCATATGCTATATACACACATGCATGTGTGCATGACATGTATTTATGACCCAATCCTTAGTTTAAAAGAATTAATAAGAGAAAAATAATGAGATGATTCTTTATATATTTAAATGGAATATTCTTCAAGATAAATTAAGTGGATATGTGTATAGGATGCTATGATTAGCTTTAAACAAAAGGGCAAAATGAGAATAAATATACATTTTGTTTATTTGTGTACTGAACATCTTTAGGAAGTTATCTGGGAAATGGATAGCTGGATTACCACTTGAGGAACTGGGTATTTGAATGGAACTTAAGTGGAAGTGAGAATTTTCATTGAATGCCCTTCTGTAACTTTAAATTCTTGTACCAATCAAATACATTATAATTATTACAATAGTTGCAATTAAATTTTTAAAAATAAAATATAACATCCCACCCAAATTTTCTGGTTAAGATGGGTCCTGTGTTACATCTAAATGGGTGGGAAAGGAGCATTTGACATATTCTACTAACAAAGGATGAAGGCATTCTCTCCGTGGCCTTCCTGCCTAAAGGGCAGAGCATAAGGAATGGATATATTCTTTTGCTGCCAGAAGGGAAGGAGAAGTTGGGAAGGCATGCTGTGATTATTATTTTCACAAATTGCTAATGATAAGCATGAAATAAGAGAATAGGACTGAATTCAGTTAATGTCAAGCCAGAAAATCACACCAAATGTCAAATTTTCACAGACGCTCTCATTAACAACACTTATGCCAGTCACATACATTGGTTTCCACAGAGACTAGCCAAAATTTCCAGCAGTTACTGGCTTTATAATCTGACTTTCTAACAAAAAGTAACTTATTATATCCATGCAAAGCCCAAGGTTGAGCAACACAGAATAGCAGCAGCAAAGAACAAACATTGTGAAGCAAAATAAATCCATTTATTTATGATATAGCTTAATTTTTGGAGGCTCATATTTTATAGCACCATCCATGATTCTGGAATTTTCCTTCAATTAATAATTGTTCCAAATTTACTAAATATATGATTTAGTTGTCCAAAATCGACAAAGCCGTTATTTTTACAAAGTAATTATTTTGTAATTTAACATTTAACTAATAATTTAAAAAATGCTTTTAGGCAGGACGGAGCTAATTTATTTTTACTCTGCTTGTTCTTCAGCTTTCTGTGCTGTCATGAGGGTTGTCACTTTAAACTTTCTGAGTTAGTATCTAAAAGGAGGTAATCATGTTACCAATCTTGACATATTTACAACATATAATTACATAAGTAGTCAGCAAACATTTCTATACCCACTATTGTTTAAACAGTCTATCAAGAGGTAAAACTACATAGAGGGATACTATGTAGATTGTGCTTTCCAATAGATTCATTGTCTGGAGGACCAGACAAATCTTTCATTTGACTGCTCGATGAAAGATAAGCAAAGGAAAAGTAGATAAATTACTATTGTAGAAGTGTGTAACATCTAGGATTTATTTGGAAATTTGATATTATTTGGAGCTATGTGAATTCCATAAGGCTTAAAGGCAGAAGGAACATTATACCTTGACCCTAGAAGTTGAGAATGATTTTTATAAGAAGGAGGAGAACAGAGAAGACTTCCAAAAAGAGGGACGAGCATGAGCTAGTTAAGATTGGTAGCACAAAAGTAAATGAAATTGGTATTTGGAAAACTAGAAACTATGCCTTAAATAGCCAGTTACAGGATCTCACAGAAATGAAATGAAGTCAGACTAGAGGGCCATGAAAGTTATACTAAAGTCATTTACACTGTTTTGTTGTTCATCTGCTGCTAAGTTGTTTCAGTTGTGTCCAACTCTTTGAGAATCCATGGACTGTAGCCCACCATACTCCTCTATCCATGGGATTCTCCAGGCTAGAATACTGGAGTGGATTGCAATTTCCTTCTCCAGGGGATCTTCAAGACCCAGTGATTGAACCTGCATCTCTTATGTCTCCTGCATTGATGGGCGGGTTCTTTACCCCTAGTGTTGCTGCTCGTGGGGAACCATTAATGTTTTTGAAAATGGCTACTTAAATATGAACCACATTTTATGTAATAGAAGAAATATTTGGCCAGAGTAGATTAGTGAATATATCTTTTAAAAAATCATGATAAAATGTACAACATAACATTTACTATCTTAAACTTTTTCAAGTATACATTTTAGTGGCATGAGTACGTTCACACTGTTGTGTTGCTGTAACCACCTACCCATCCACAGAACTCTTCCATCTTTCAAAATGGAACTCTGTACCCAATAAATGAAAATTTCCCACTTTCCCCCAGATCTCTTTAAAAATAAATATGAAATAATATAACAGACATATAAAAGGCAAAATATTTTCCCAAGGGTGTTGAGAAATATATAAGATTTAATGAGTGGGTATGCTTGATGTACCCTAATTATATGTTTCTTTCTTATCATCTCACTCTCTCTGTATATGGAGTATTTCTTAGATCTAAGAAACTTAAAAGGCTAAGGAAAGAATATGGCTGAATTGGTCAGGCGGGGAAGAGATTTCATTAGCAAGATGCCACAGAGGTTAGTCATCATGGGCCTTGACCAGTAATATCAACCAGTGAACATAAAATATAATGCACATAAAAGTAGCATTTAGGCAGAACATGAAAGAGTTGTATTGAATAATACAGCAAGAGGGAACAGGTCCACGCTTATTGTTATCTGCTTGATTTATTGACAGTGCCACATCAATAAATTATCCTATACAAAAGATCTAGTAATCAGTTTTATTCCCATACAGTACCTTCTGGTCAGAAGGTCTTTCACTGTGCCATTTCCCTAGAGGGGCCTCAGATGGTTAGAGAACCAATGAAAACATTCAGTTACTTTGTTTTAACAAGCTTCTGTGAAAACAGAAGGCTAGGAAATTTCAAATGAGCCAATAGTCTTCACTGAGCAGCACACAATGTATTCAGCCAGGTTCTAGGTTTTACTGACCACAGTTAGCTTTTTAGCACTATGTATTGTCAGGAAGGCCAAAGCTTTACATCTTACAGAAACATGTGGTTATATCTAACCACAATATTATGATATTTCCGTATCTTGTGGTATTGCCATGGGAAAACACAACTTTGTTTTCATGTGTTTCCTGAAAAGTCAGTTGTCATATATGCCTTAATTTAAAGATAATTAGTCTTTTTTTTTTTTTTTGGTAATTGGAAACATGAGGAGGGACATTGTAAAATACCCCAAAGTAAACAAACCCAGCTGGCAGAGTAAATTAGTTTTGATTTACATGTGATTTTATAAGCTTAGAGATTTGGGGTTGAAACTAAACTTTTTGAATCTTAAAAACAATTTTCATGCATTTTATTTCTTATGTTTGCTTAATATTGACTGTTGTTTTTTTATTGCTGTCATCAACTTCCCCAAGCCTTTAAAAAGTTGCATTTTCATATCTCTTATGGTCATGAGACTTCCTAAAAGAATTCAGTTCTACTTGGTAGAAGATATGTTGATGACCTATAAGTTATGTTACAATAACTTCATTTTGTGACAAATATAATAGTGAATATCATTCTCCTTGAATTGGAAAATCATGATTGTTATTATCCATTATGTGTTTCTGAACCTGAGGGTGATATTACAGTTTTATCACATAATCCCTAGATTGGAACTGACTTTACAAATTCTTGAATCAACTATTTAGGAGAATAAGCTGAGAGAAAGAAGGGTTGGGTAGGGTGTGAGAAAATTCTTCCTTCCAAAGTTTGGGGGTTGTTGCCTTTAATATCACATAAGCAGGAGAAAAAGAATTCTGATTCTCCTCCTTGCTTGTTCATCAAATCATTATTTTCAAGCCAAGTTTCTTTCAATAATTTTATATTTTGGTTAAAGTTTACTTATTGTGCTTATCAGAAATAGAGACAGATTTATGTAGCTGCCCCAAAGTTTTCAATTAAGCCTAGCAACACTCCTTATTAAAGAATGTTCATGGTTAATCACTGAATGCAAGGCAATTTGCTTATTTTTTGTTGTTAGAAAGTATTGGTTTGAGGAGAGTATGGTCGCTTTCAGAATACTGTGAATAAGACAGGCACTTTTTCTGGATAAGTTTGAATCTACTGCATTTACAATTATATACAACTTCAAGATGTATTTATGTCTCCTGAATTATATCCCAATACCCCTAATTTAGAACCTGAAGCTTGGAACAAATCTATGCTTTTTGAGTCACCTTTTACAACTAGTGAACCTCCTGTCTCAATCTCTTCTCCCACTATTTTTATAAAATTAAGCTTCTGCTCAAATCAATATGATTTCCTTATTGTCTCCAAGACAAGTCACATTGAACTCTAACTACCCACTAATGCATTTCTTTTTCTTGGGGACCACTGCCTCCTGTACAATGTCACAAACTTCTGTCCATACTTCTTCAGGCACTCTATCAGATCTAATCCCTTGAATCTGTTTGCCACTTCCACTGTATAATCATAAGGGATTTGATTTACATCATTCCTGAATGGTCTAGTGGTTGTCCCTACTTTCTTCAATTTAAGTCTGAATTTGGCAATAAGGAGTTCCTGGTTTGAGCTCAGTCAGCTCCCGGTCTTGTTTTTGCTGACTGTATAGAGCTTCTCCATCTTTGACTGCAAAGAATATAAACAATCTGATTTCTGTATTGACCATCTAGTGATGTCCATGTGTAAAGTCTTCTCTTGTGTTGT
This sequence comes from Giraffa tippelskirchi, assembly GCF_054371585.1. Classification (NCBI taxonomy): domain Eukaryota; kingdom Metazoa; phylum Chordata; class Mammalia; order Artiodactyla; family Giraffidae; genus Giraffa; species Giraffa tippelskirchi. The sequence goes on along the minus strand of NC_137276.1, from coordinate 121,991,664 downwards.
TGGGAGAGGGTGTTTGCTATAACCAATGGGTTCTCTTGGCAAAACTCTGTTAGCCTTTGCTTTGCTTCATTTTGTACTCCAAGGCCAAATTTGCTTGTTACTCCAGGTATCTCTTGATGTCCTCCTTTTGTATTCCAGTTCCCTTGCTTTTTCCTAACGGAAATCAGTCTGGAATATTCATTGGAAGGACTGATGCTGAAGCTGAAACTCCAATTCTTTGGCCACCTGATGCAAAGAATTGACTCACTGGAAAAGACCCTGATGCTGGGAAAGATTGAAGGCGGGAGGAGAAGGGGACAACAGAGGATGAGATGGTTGGATGGCATCACCGACTTGATGAACATGAGTTTGAGTAAGCTCCCAGAGTTGGTGATGGACAGAGACAACTGGCATGCTGCACTCCATGGGGTCGTAAAGAGTCAGACATGACTGAGCGACTGAACTGAACTGATACACTAATGCTGCTATTCTCCATGGACTTTGGATAACTTTTGTGTTTTTTCTCCTTTAATACCAGATTCTATAAAATCAAGTTTAAATTAAATTACTCTTCCCAAGAAAAAATAAATTCCTGATATCATCCCCAAAGTGCATTCTCCCTTCTCTGCAATTTTGATCTGTGACTCGCTGCATATTGGTGAATATACTATAGTATCTTAAAGTAGCAATATTTTCCCAAGTGTGTGATAGAGATCCTCAAGAAAACTATGAACTCCAGTAGCATAGGGTTACACTCCACACTTGGATCCTTTCAGTTAGAAACTACTCTATGAAGAAAGACACTGTTGGGATCTATTGACTTCATTGAGACATATCCTTTTAAGGAGGACCAGCTGTGTCAATATTCTAGTCGTATATTACCCTATTACTCGATTTGTTTTACCTTATGGTTATTTGAATTTCATAGCTAATTTCCCTCTCCTCTTTGTTTGCTAGAAGCTTAGAGCCTAATTGGTGGAATTTTAGTAGCAGTATAGGGCTTCATGGTGTGTTTTCATTTTGTTTTACTGTATTATATTTTCCTTTTATAAAAATTTCCTCATGGTGTTTATCTTCTGATAATATATTAATCTTTTCAAAGCCATCTAAATGTCCTTGGAAAAAATCAGATCACACAATAAACAAAATATATTATTTTCTTCATTTACTGTGTTATGGCAATGCTTGAAGAGGGCGTATGGTTACTAAAGATCAGGTGAAGGAGGGAGAAAGAAGACTTGCATAGATTGGAATATTAGTTTTATTAATTTCAAAAGGAGTAATTTTAATTTATAGGTTATAATAATTTGAATTAAAATAGTAATTTTCCATCTCAGACATTCTCCATTCCTCATTCCTATTTTATTTGTCTCTGTAGCACTTATACTGGGCATATCTCTATGCACTCTTTGTTCATTGTCTGTATCCTTCTATTGGAATATCAGTTCCATGAAGGTAAGAATTTGTTTTGTTCCTCACATATCCCCACAAATATTAATAGGGCATGGCCCCAATTAAATAGTCTGCAAATACTGAAAGAATGAATTGCAACAATATCTTATGGATACAGGGTAGAAATAGTCTCACAAAACTGGGAAATGTATATCTCTTAGTTCTATGTGTTCCTATACCAGCTTTGTGGATTTGGTACAATTACCATATCGTTCAACTTTATTACTCTCTTTTATTTGTTTCACAATGATTTTGGATTAGATGAACTATAAGATATAATGCTAAGTCCTTTAATCAAGTTCCATTAATAAAAGTTTTAAAAAGTGTTGATTAATCAACTAGAATCCATGGAAAAGGGTTGTTTCTGAAAATTTCTCATATTATATCTTATAGACCTTCTGAAAAGGTCTTTATTTCTGAGTCAATAATTTATTTTTTCCCCCAATTTTAAAGATAGCAAAGTCTCTATCATGCGGGTCTGCAAAGTTAACAAGACAGACCTTAACAACTGTCGGTTCAGTCACTCATTTGTGTCCGACTCTTTCGACCCATTGACTGCAGCATGCCAGGCCTCCCTGTCCATCACCAACTCCTTGAGCTTGCTCAAACTCATGTCCATCGAGTCGGTGATGCCATCCAAGCATCTCATCCTCTGTTGTCCCCTTCTCCTTCCACCTTAAGTTTTTCCCAGCATCGGGGCCTTTTCCAAAGAGTCAATTCTTCACATCAGGTGGCCAAAGTATTGGTGTTTCAGCTTCAGCATCAGTCCTTCTAATGAATATTCAGGATTGATTTCCTTTAGGATTGACTGGTTGGATCTCCTTGCAATCCAAGAGACTCTCAAGAGTCATCTCTAGCACCACAGTTAAAAAGCATCAATTCCTTGGTGCTCAGCTTTCTTTATGGTCCAACTCTCACATCCATACATGACTACTGGAAAAACCATAGCCTTGACTAGATGGACTTTTGTTGGCAAAGTAATGTCTGTGCTTTTTAATATGCCATCTAGGTTGGTCATAACTTTACTCCCAAGGAGTAAGCGTCTTTTAATTTCATGGCTGCAATTACCATCTGCAGTGATTTTGGAGCCCCAAAACATAAAGTCTCTCACTCTTTCCATTGTTTCCCCATCTATTTGCCATGAAGTGGTGGGACCGGATGCCATGATCTTAGTTTTCTGAATGTTGAGTTTTAAGCCAACTGTTTCACTCTCCTCTTTCACTTTCATCAAGAGGCTCTTTAGTTCTTCTTCACTTTCTGCCATAAGGGTGGTGTCATCTGCATATCTGAGGTTATTGATATTTCTCCCAGCAATCTTGATTCCAGCTTGTGCTTCATCCAGCCCAGCATTTCTCATGATGTACTCTGCATATTAGTTAAATAAGCAGGGTGACAATATACAGACTAATAACTTTAGTCTGTGACAATTTTGTATGAGTAATTATTTTTGATTTGAAAGATATTATCAATGGCTCTAAAACGTAATGAGAATCTTAGGTTATGAAGTTAGGTAAAGTAGACCTGGATCAATTACTTGATGATTTTTATGAATGAGGAGTTGTGTTCTATAGCTAGACTATGAACAATTTACATTAACAATTCCTTTCATTACTGATGGGACTTTCACCACTTATTTACATCATCTATTATATTTCTTTGGTTCATTTTCCTTGCAGCTTTATATAATAGTCTGATTCAATTCTGTTTTGTAAAGGTTCTTCAAAAATTTTATCATTTTGAGCTCATTTTTATAGTCGGAAGTAAATGAATTCTTTTCAGGATGAAAGACATATGAGGCAGGTTATATTCACTCTAAAAATCCTGCATTTTGTCCATTTATGTCAACCTTCCTCCTCATTTACTATGTGCTAGGCTCTAGGGAACTCTGAAGGTGAAGAATTCCTTATGGAGCTCAATCTAGGGGAAAGAACAGAAACACCCATGTCAATAGTTCATAGGTAAAGTGATGAAGCGGCAGTGAGTATGAAATGGAGCACAGAGCAAACAGTGGCAAAAGCCAGTAGATGATGAGGTAAGGGTGTGAGGCAGAAAAGGGAGAACCTGCATGGTCACAAGGGACCTTTGGTGCATGAGAGATCACACTGTGATGGGTAGAAAATTCTTTTCTATTCCTAGTTGGTTGAGTGTTTTTATCAAGGCATCTATGAAGACTCATAGCTACCATCATGTTTACTGGTGAAAGGCTGAATGATTTCCCTTATGATTGGAACAAAACGAGATTGACTGCTTTCTTAATATTGTGCTGGAAATGGACATACACTAAAATTTTGTCAACATATCCTCCAAAAATCTCACTTTATTTTAAACTTTCATAAGAGTATTAGAATGACTCTTTCCTTTCCTATAGCAAAACATTTTGATCTCTACAATCTGTGAAAAAAAGGTGATATATTGTGGTTTTAATTTGAACTGCTTTAATTATACTTGAGGTTGAACATTTTTGATATGTTGTCTATTTTTATAGTATTTCTGCAAATTGTCTATTCATATTGTGATCAATTTTTGTTTGCTGTTGTTTTTTTGTATTGATTTATGAAAGCTTTTATATATTAAGGATTTTCAGTCTCTATATTTTATATATAAATGCTTTGTGAATTTTTTTTGTCATTTGGTCTTGCTTAAATGATTTTTTTTTATCATCTTAAATATCTATATCTGTTTTCTGTGTTTTATATCTTTTTTTAGAAAGGACTTTCTGTTTTCAAGTTTTAAAAAAGAGATCCTCTGCTTATTTTTATAATATGTAAGTTTTGGTCCACCCCAAATTCTGATATAAAAATGGAGATAGAAATTTGGTTTATTCACCCCAAAGAGCTGACTGGTTGCTCCTTCACAGTGTGAAAAATTGTGTATAAATATTTTTATCATGTTAAAGTTTAATTTTATCATTATAAAATTACTCTTTAAGTTTTTAAAACCTTTGTATTTGTGTTCTTTGTCACGTTCTGTTCTGTTGTTCTATATAGGGAGAGGGAGTCCACCAGGGGTCCTAATCATGCCCACACAATCTTGTGGAGTGTGTTGTAAGGCTTACCTATTTCCTGATACTGAACTATATCTGTAGCTAGTTATATTGGCAACTGATTAGGCCAATAATACCCATCCTAAAACAGTTCACTTCCTGGGGCAAGGTGTGGGGAGACTGGCTTGTTCATTGCTTCCTATATGTTTAATGTTTAATGTTCAATGTTCATTGCTTCCTAATGTTTACTGTTTGCTTAAATATGCTGGACCTTTTGCCCTGGATTCCTTTCCATGAATAAAACTCTGCCTCTGCAGGTGTCATCTGGGCCCATTACACAATCCTGGTGGAACTTAGGGGTAAGAGTAAGCACTGCAAATATGCTGAATGATGGTAAGTTCACCAAGACAAGTGTGTTCCTGCAGGTCCTTATTTAAATGGTCAGTTCTTCTTTTACAAACTATACTTATTTATTTTACTGTATATAATTAAATTGTTACTGTTTCCTGTCCAATTTAAATTAGTTGGGAATTCTAGAACCCGACAGATGCTGGGAGAATTATCAGTAACCTCAGATATGCAGATGACACCACCCTTATGGCAGAAAGCAAAGAAGAACTAAAGAGCCTCTTGATGAAAGTGAAGGAGGAGAGTAAAAAAGTTGACTTAAAGCTCAACATTCAACTAAGATCATGGCATTTGGTCCTATCACTTCATGGCACATAGATGGGGAAACAGTGGGAACAGTAGCTGACTTTACTTTTCTGGGCTCCAAAATCACTTCAGGTGGTGATTGCAGCCATGAAATTGAAAGACAGTTACTCCTTGGAAGAAAAGTTATGACCAACTTAGACAGCATATTAAAAAGCAGAGACATTACTTTGTCAGCAAAAGTCCGTCTAGTCAAGGCTATGGTTTTTCCAGTAGTCATGTATGGATGTGGGAGTTGGACTATAAAGAAAGCTGAGTGCAAAAGAATTGATGCTTTTGAACTGTGGTGCTGGAGAAGACTCCTGAGAGTCCCTTGGACTGCAAGGAGATTCAACCAGTCCATCCTAAAGGAGTTCAGTCCTGGGTGTTCATTGGAAGGACTGATGTTGAAGCTGAAACTCCAATACTTTGGCCACCTGATGGGAAGAGCTGACTCATTTGAAAAGACCCAGATGCTGGGAAATTTTGAGGGAAGAAGGAGAAGGGGACGACAGAGGATAAGATGGTTGGATGGCATCACCAACTCAATGGACATGGGTTTGAGTGGACTCTGGGAGTTGGTGATGGACAGGGACGCCTGGCGTGCTAGTGTTCATGGGGTTGCAAAGAGATGGACACAATTGAGCAACTGAACTGAACTGAACTTTACTAATATTCACTAATTTATCAGTCCTACTGTAATATACAAGAGTCTGAAATGCAGTACTTGGGTGCAATCTCAAAAATGACAGAATGATCTCAGTTTGTTTCAAAGGCCAATCATTCAACATCATAGTTAACCAAGTCTATGGCCCAACCACTAATGCCAAAGAGATGAAGTTGAATGGTTCTGTGAAGACCTACAAGACCTTCTAGAACTAACACCAAAAGAGATGTTCTTTTCATTGTACGGGACTGGAATGTAAAAGTAGGAAGTCAAGAGATACCTGGAGTAAACTGGCAAATTTGGCCTTGGAGTACAAGATGAAGCAGAGAAAATGTTAACAGAATTTTGCCAAGAGAATACACTGGTTATAGGAAACACCTTTTTCCAATAACACAAGAAATGACTCTACACATGGACATCACCAGATGGTCAATACTGAAATCAAATTGATTATATTCTTTGGAGTCAAAGATGGAGAAGCTCTATATAGTCAGTAAAAGGAAGATCAGGAGCTGACAGTGGCTCAGATCATGAACTCCTTATTGCTAGATTCAGACTTAAATTGAAGAAAGCAGGGAAAACCACTAGACCATTCAGGTATGACCTAAATCAAATCCCTTACGATTATACAGTGGAAGTGACAAATAGATTCAAGGGATTAGATCTAATTGGCAGAGGGCCTGAAGCATTATGGACAGAGGTTCATAACACCGTACAAAAGATGGTGACCGGAACCATCCTTAAGAAAAACAAATGCAAGAAGACAAAGTGGTTGTCTGAGGAGGACTTACAAACAGCCGAGTAAAGAAGAGAAGTGAAAGGCAAAGGAGAAAAGGAAAGATATACCCATCTGAATGCAGATTTCCAAAGAATAGCAAGGAGAGATAAGAAAGCCTTCTTAACTGAACAATAGAAAGAAATAGAGGAAGACATGGAGAAGGCAATGGCACCCCACTCCAGTACTCTTGCCTGGAAAATCCCATGGATGGAGGAGCCTGGTTGGCTACAGTCCATGAGATCGCGAAGAGTCGGACACGACTGAGGGACTTCACTTTCACTTTTCCCTTTCATGCACTGGAGAAGGAAATGGCAACCCACTCCAGTATTCTTGCCTGGAGAATCCCAGGGATGGCGGAGCCTGGTGGGCTGCCATCTGTGGGGTCGCACAGAGTCGGACACGACTGAAGCGACTTAGCAGTAGCAGAGGAAGACAATAGAATGGTAAAGACTAGAGATCTCCTCAAGAAAATTAGAGATACTAAGGGAAAGTTTCATGCAAAGATCGGAACAATAAAGAACAGAAATTGTAAGGACCTAACAGAAGCAGAAGATATTAAGAAGAGGTGGCAAGAATACACAGAGGAACTGTACCAAAAAATCTCTTAATGACCAAGATAACTATGATGCTCTGGTCACTTAGAGTCAGACATCCTAGAGTGTGAAGTCAAGTGGGCCTTAGGAAGAATTTCTAGCTATGAAGCTAGTGAAGGTGATGGAATTCCAGCTGAGCTATTTCAAATCCTAAAAGATGCTGCTGCTAAAGTACTGCATTCAATATGCCAGCAACTTTAGAAAACTCAGCAGTGGCCACAGGACTGGAAAAGGGAATTCCTTTTCCTTACTCAAAGGAGTACGTCAAAGCTGTATATTGTCACCCTGTTTATTTAATTTATATGCAGAGTATCATGCTGAAGCTGAAGCTCCACTCATTTGGTCACCTGATGTGAATAGCTGACTCACTGGAAAAGACCCTGGATGCTAGGAAAGATTGATTGCAGGAAGAGAAGAGGGTGACAGAGGATAAGATGGTTGGATGGCATCACTGACTCAATAAACATGAGTTCAAGCAAACTCCGGGATATAGTGAAGGACAGGTAATCCTGGTGTCCTGCAGTTCATGGGGTTGCAAAGAGTCGGACACGACTTAGCAACTGAACAACAACAACAATTTAAATGAAAGCTACTGGATTTGTGTCATTTCCATTTTACGGGACGGTGAGGTGATGTGGAATGACTTCCAGTCCAAGAAGCAGAAGCAGCATCTGGAGAAGTGCCCAGGCAATATATCCATCAGTGTCTGCTTTCTAATGTCAAGAACTTGCAATTCAACAATGGAATAAATCACGAGAGAAAGCAAATCACTAGGCTTAAAATTATTGAAATATTGTGAGATAAATTCAAATTCATCTACTTTTCAAATGAAGCATTCAAAATGTGAAAGCAAGGCTAGTGTTTCCTTCTCCCTGTCATAGGTTTTGCTTATGCCCCTCTTGCAGCAGTGTTCACAATCTCCTAATTGATCTCTTGCCTCTGAAAACCAGTGGTGTTTCATCATTTCTATATTGTCAAACATTTTATCATAGCACCTTGTCCAGGAAGTGAACTGAAATTATTTTTTTGAACAAATACATTAAGTTACTTGTAAAAGCTGAAAGTACTGGATAATGTTAATTGAGTAAGTATTTTTGTTAATACCTACTGTATGCCATTAATGAGAAACCTGTATGCAGGTCAGGAAGCAACAGTCAGAACTGGACATGGAACAACAGACTGGTTCCAAATAGGAAAAGGAGTACATCAAGGCTGTATATTGTCACCCTGCTTATTTAACTTATATGCAGAGTACATCATGAGAAACGCTGGGCTGGAAGAAACACAAGCTGGAATCAAGATTGCCGGGAGAAATATCAATAACCTCAGATATGCGGATGACACCACCCTTATGGCAGAAAGTGAAGAAGAACTAAAGAGCCTCTTGATGAAGGTGAAAGAGGAGAGTGAAAAAGTTGGCTTAAAGCTCAAAGTTCAGAAAACTAAGATCATGGCATCTGGTCCCATCACTCCATGGGAAATAGATGGGGAAACAGTGGAAACAGTGTCAGACTTTACTTTTTTGGGCTCCAGAATCACTGCTGATGGTGACTGCAGCCATGAAATTAAAAGACGCTTACTACTTGGAAGGAAGGTTATGGCCAACCTAGATAGCATGTTTAAAAGCAGAGACATTACTTTGCCAACAAAAGTCCGTCTAGTCAAGACTATGGTTTTTCCAGTGGTCATGTATGGATGTGAGAGTTGGACGGTGAAGAAAGCTGAGCGCCGCAGAATTGATGCTTTTGAACTGTGGTGTTGGAGAAGACTCTTGAGAGTTTCTTGGACTGCAAGGAGATCCAATCAATCCATCCTAAAAGAGATCAATCCTGGGTGTTCATTGGAAGGTCTGATGTTGAAGCTGAAGCTCCAATACTTTGGGCACCTCATGCGAAGGGTTGACTCATTGGAAAGACCCTAATGCTGGGTAGGATTGGGGGCGGGAGGAGAAGAGGACGACAGAGGATGAGACGGTTGGATGGAATTACCGACTCGATGAATATGGGTTTGGGTAGACTCCGGGAGTTGGTGATGGACGGAGAGGCCTGGCGTGCTGCAATTCATGGGGTCGCAGAGAGTCGGACACGACTGAGCAACTGAACTGAACTGAACTGATGCCATTAATGAAGCTTGATACCAATAAGTTTATTTTAAAAAAGTAAGCAATTAGACTCTGAACTCATTGAGAATATAAATTTCTTATTTATATCTACATTCCCAGGTTCTCTCGACAGTTCCATATACATATGTAATAATAGGTGCACAAAGGAGTTATTCAATTAATATCCAACCTGATTGATTACTGAAGATTTTCTGATACATCTACTACTGATAACAACAAATAAGAAAACAGTTGCTGAAATTTCTTATGGTCTGTGATTGTGGCTTGTGGCTATGGCTCAGATCATGAACAGGAGTTTAATAACATCAAATCTCTTCAGAATGTTCAAAATTTCATTCATTGTGATGAAAATTTAAGATGTATTATTTTATTTAATCTTCACAGGAAATCTATGAAAATTACATTATTACCTATTGTGAGTGTCCCTTATATGGACACTTGTCATTGGATTTAGGCCCATCCAGATAATCCCCTGAAGAAAGTTACATTCACAAAGACTCCTTCCAAATATGTTAACATTCACAGGTTCTGAGGATTATGACATGGTCATATCTTTTTTGGGGTCAACATTTAACTCACTACAGTGTTGTAACAGAATATCATAAACTCAGTGGTTTAAAAGAAGATAAATTTATGTTCTTACAGTTCTAGATATCTGAAGTCTGACCCTAATCTCACTGGGTTAAAACCAAGAAGTCAGCAGGGCTGTGTTCCTTTCTGGATGGAGACTTTAGAAATGGAACTGTTTCCTTGTCACTTCCAACTTCTTGAAGTTGTCCCCATTTCTTGGATCGTGGTTGTCTTTCTCTATCTTTAAAAGCTAACAGCATTGCATTTCTGCCATTCTTCTTCTGTTTTTATATCTCTCTAACCACAGTCAAGGAGATAGTTTCACTTTTAAGGACTCATAATCAGATCGCACCCACTTGTGTAATCCAGATACTCTTCGCATCTCGAGGACCTTAACCACATTCACAAACTCTTGCCACATAAGGTAACATATTCAGAGGTTTGAGATATTGGGACATAGACATCTTTAGGGGGCCATTATTCTGCCTACTGGGGCTTCCCTAGTAGCTTAGCTGGTAAAGAATCCTCCTGCAATGCAGGGCACCATGGTTCTATTTCTCGATCAGGAAGATCCCCTGGAGAAGGGATAGGCTACCTACTCTGGTATTCTTGGGCTTCCCTGGCCGTGCAAACAGTAAGAATCCACCTGTAATGAGGAAGACCTGGTTTCGATCCCTGGGTTGAGAAGATTCCCTGGAGGAAGGCATGGCAACCCGCTCCAATATTCTTGCCTGGAGAATCCCCATGGACAGAGGAGCCTTGCAAGCTACAGTCCATGGGGTAGCAAAGAGTAAGACATGACTGAGCGACTAAGCACGGAACATTCTGCCTATTGAACAATGCCTGAGACCTGGTGTTGCTTCAGAATCTTGTTTGAAGACATCTGAAGGTCAGTGATGCTACCACCTCTCACAGGAGCTGAAGATTGTATGCTTATCAACAGAAACCAGCCCATAAGGCCTGGACAACTAGACACCTGTCCTATTAAGGCTCTGGTCTCTGTTCTACTAGGTATCTCTTCTCACTGCTGTTTCTACTCTAGGTTCCAGGTTATCCCGGATTAAACCTGAACATTCTGAAGAGATTTGATGTTATTTAACCCCTGTTCATGATCTGAGCCACAGAGTCAGCTCCTGGTCTTGTTTTTGCTGACTGTATAAAGCTTATACATTTTTGGCTGCAAAGAATACAATTAATCTGATTTTGGTACTGACAATCTGGTGATGTCCATGTGTAGAGTATTCCCTTGTGTTGTTGGAAGAGGGTGTTTTCTATGACCAGCGCATTCTCTGCTAGCCTTTGCCCAGCTTCATTTTGTATGCCAAGGCCAAATTTGCCTGTTACTCCAGGTATCTCTTGACTTCCTACTTTTGCATCCCAGCCCCTCTGATGAAAAGGATATCTTTTTTGGGTGTTAGTTCTAGAAGGTCTTGTAGGTCCTCATAGAACTGTTCAATTCAGCTTCTTCAGCATTACTGGTTGGGGTATAACTTGGATTACTGTGATATTGAATGGTTTGCCTTGGAAATGAACAGAGATCATTCTGTCATTTTTGAGATTGCACCCAAGTACTGCATTTTGGACTCTTTCATTGACTATGATGGTTACTCCATTTCTTCTAAGGGATTCCTGCCCAGAGTAGTAGATATAATGGTCATCTGAGTTAAATTCACCCATTCCAGTCGATTTTAGTTCACCAATTCCTAAAATGTTGATGTTCACTCCTGCCATCTCCTGTTTGACCACTTCCAGTTTACCTTGATTCATGGACCTAACATCCCAGATTTCTATGCAACCCTGTTTTTACAGCATCATACTTTCCTTCCATCACCAGTCACATCCACAACTGGGTGTTGTTTTTGTTTTGGCTCCATCTCTTCATTCTTTCTGGAGTTATTTCTCCACTCTTCTCCAGTAGCATATTGGGCACCTACTGAACTGGGGAGTTCATCTTTCAGTGTCCTATCTTTTTGCCTTTTCATATTGTTCATGGGTTTCTCAAGGCAAGAATACTGAGGTGGTTTGCCATTGCCTTCTGCAGTGGACCACATTTTGCCATAACTCTCCACCATGACCCTTCTATCTTTGGTGGCCCTACAGGGCATGGCTCATAGTTTCATTGAGTTAGATAAGGATGTGATCCATGTGATCAGTTTGATGAGTTTTCTGTGACTATGGTTTTCATCCTGTCTGCCCTCTGATGGAGAAGATTAAAAGGGATATGGAATCTTCCTGATGGCAGAGACTGACTGAGGGGGAAACTGGGTCTTGTTCTGATGGGCAGGGCCACGCTCAGGAAACCTTTAATACAATATTCTGTCGATGGGGGTTGGGGTGGGGGCTGTGTTCCCTCCCTGTTGTTGACCTGAGACCAAACTGTGGTAGAGGTAATGAAGATAATGGTGACCTCCTTCAAAAGGTTCCATGCATGCACTGCCACACTCAGTGCCCCCGATTCTGCAGCAGGCCACCGCTGAGCCATGCCTCTGCTGGAGACTCCTGGACACTGACAGGCAAGTCTGGGTCAGTTTCTTGTGCGGTCACTGCTCCTTTCTCCTGGGATCTGTTGCACACAAGGTTTTGTTTGTGCCCTCCAAGAGTCTGTTTCCCCAGTCCTGTGCAAGTTCTGGTGGCTCTGTTGTGGGGTTAGGGGTGACCTCCACCAAGAGGGCTTATGTCACACCCAGGTCTGCTGCACCCAGATCCCCTGCCCCTGCAGCAGGCCACTGCTCACCCGTACCTCTGCAGGAGACACTCAAACACTCAAAAGCAGGTCTGACTCAGTCTCTGTGGGACTCTGGATTTTTGGTGATGGACTGGGTCTCTCTGAGACTGAATCTCTGGGAGTCCTAAAAGACGATGCTGTGAAAGTGCTGCACTCAATATGCCAGCAAATTTGGAAAACTCAGCAGTAGCCACAGGACTGGAAAAGGTCAGTTTTCATTCCAATCCCAAAGAAAGGCAATGCCAAAGAATGTTCAAACTACCACACAATTGTACTTATCTCACACACTACTAAAGCAATGCTCAAAATTCTCCAGCCAAGCTTCAACAGTACATGAACTGAGAACTTCCAGATGTTCAAGCTGGATTTAGAAAAGCCAGAGGAACCAGAGATCAAATTGTCAACATCTGTTGGATCATCAAAAAAGCAAGAGAGTGCCAGAAAAACATCTATTTCTGCTTTATTGATTACACCAAAGCCTTTGACTGTGTGGATAACAACAAAAGGTGGAAAATTCTTCCAGAGATGGGAATACCAGACCACCTGACCTGCGTCTTGAGAAACCTCTATGCAGGTCAGGAAGCAACAGTTAGAACTGGACGTGGAACAACAGACTGGTTCCAAATAGGAAAAGGAGTACGTCAAGGCTGTATATTGTCACCCTGCTCATTTAACTTCTATGCAGAGTACATCATGAGAAACGCTGGGCTGGAAGAAACACAAGCTGGAATGAAGGTTGCCGGGAGAAATATCAATAACCTCAGATATGTGGATGACACCACCCTTATGACAGAAAGCAAAGAGGAACTAAACAGCCTCTTGTTGAAAGTGAGAGAGGAGAGTGAAAAAGTTGGCTTAAAACTCAACATTCAGAAAACTAAGATCATGGCATCCAGTCCCATCACTTCATGGCAAATAGATGGGGAAATAATGGAAATAGTGACAGACTTTATGTTTTTGGGCTCCAAAATCACTGCAGATGGTGACTGCAGCCATGAAATTAAAAGATGCTTCCTCCTTGGAAGAAAAGTTATGACCAACCTAGCCAACATATTAAAAAGCAGAGATATTACTTTGCCAACAAAGGTCCATCTAGTCAAAGCTATGGTTTTGCCAGTAGTCATGTATGGATGTGAGAGTTGGACTGTAAGGAAAACTGAGCATCGAAGAATTGTCCCTTTTGAACCGTTGTGTTGGAGAAGACTCCTGAGAGTCTTTTGGACTGCAAGGAGAACAAACCAGTACATCGTAAGGAAATCAGTCCTGAATAGTCATTGGAAGGACTGATGCTAAAGTTGAAACTCCAATACTTTTGCCATCTGATGGGAAGAACTGACTCATTGGAAAAAATCCTCATGCTGGGCAAGATTGAAGGCAGTAGGAGAAGGGGATGACAGAGATTGAGTTGGTTGGATGGCATCACCGGCTCTATGGACATGAGTTGGAGCAAGCTCTGGGAGTTGGTGAAGGACAGGGAAGCCTGGCATTCTGCAGTCCATGCGGTCGCAAAGAGTAGGACACGACTGAGCAATTGAACTGAACTGAAATGAAACTCCTGTTCAGACCAGACCATAGGCATTTCTTAAGGTGCCATGATGGTAACCAAATTCTTCCACAGGACTATCACCCACAACAAATTGGCTCTGTACCACTGGCTTTATGGGGCTTCCCCGGTGGTCCTAGTGGTCAAGAACCTGCCTGCCAACATAGGAGACTTTAGAGACACAGGTTCGACCCCTGGATCAGGAAGATCCCCTGGAAGAGTGCATGGCAACCCACTCCAGTAATCTTACCAGGAGAATCGTATAGACAGAAGAGCCTGGTGAACTATGGTCCATAAGGTCACAAAGAGTTGGACATGACGGAAGCAACTTAGCATAGCACAGCACAGCACTGGTCTTCTAGTTCTTTAACAGAAGCTTTTAACCTATGAGTCAAGATGGCCACCAGAATGGCTGGATTGAGACAGATTCCTGGTGTCCCCTGACTCATATACCCTAAACCACCACCATTCCCTCTTCAGCTGTGGTTTGTTGTCAGGGAAGAACAACAGGTCCTATTTTTTTTTTCCCCACAGAAGTAATATTCCTTGGTAAGAGCCTTTGGTGAAGTCCATCCTGTTCTAAATAAAGAGGTTTTGAAAACGACTTATTTTGAAAGTGAAGTCGCTCAGTCGTGTCCGACTCTTTGAGACCCCATGGACAGTAGCCTACAAGGCTCCTCTGTCCATGGAATTTTCCAGGCAAGAGTACTGGAGTGGGTTGCCATTTCCTTCTCCAGGGGATCTTCCCAACCCAGGGATCGAATTCGGGTCTCCCGCATTGCAGGCAGACGCTTTACCATCTGAGCCACCAGGGACTTATTTTAGGCTGTATGAAACCAAATTCTTTTCAAAATTATATTTTAATAATTTATCCAGAATTTGTTTGTGTTGAAACCAATGAAACTTAGAAAGCTGAATGATACAGAAGCTTTTTTGTCTGTTCAATATACTAGACTTTATTGTGTAGAAAGGCTTTGTCTTTCAATGTGATGTTAATTCTCTCAGACACTTCCATTTTGCCTCCATATGTTGAAATATTTTAATTATAACATTGCTGTTTTCCATCAAGTTGCATGACCTAATATGTCATTTCTTTTTGATGTCTAGTTATTATCTCGCCTAACTAGGCCAAAAAAAAAAAAAAGATAGATTTATTTTAAAGAATGCCAATAAAATAGATTGGCCACAGCTATCCATAAAACAGACATCACGTTCTATTAAAATGACCTTCCACAATTTGATTAACCTTTCTGGGTATCAGTTTCTACATTTTTTTTATTGTGACAAGTAAGGGAAATGAAGTAAAAATATTATATTTGAAAACATGCCTCTCATTTATTAATACTAGGTGCTTGGTAGGTGCCTCATTGGTGACATGATAAATTTTGGTAAAATTATTATTTTATATGATAGCTTATAATTTTCAATAGCAAATTTGAAAAAAAGTATTTTGAAAGAGATCAAAATCTTATAGAAAAAGATGATCTGTTTCAAAATGTTTACTGTATGTAGTTGGAATGTTATAAAGATAAGTATTAATATAAATGCAGTATTCTGAGATCCAAGTCTTAAAATGGATTCCTAAAGGTTGAGTACATAAAAAATGACTTCTCTATTCTTGAAAAACTTTTCTGTTTTAGACCAAAAGAACTATGAGCTATTGAATTGCCCAGTGAAACAAAAGAGTTCAGGGCTTAATTTATTACATTACTGCTTCTCTTAATCCACAGAGAACATCTCTTGCAATGACCTGGAAGCTGCCCTTGGCAGAGCCAAACATATGATGCAGATCTTAAACATTTATAATTATTAATTCCAGATTTTTGCTTTGAGGCTTGTATCACTCGGGGTCAAAGAAAAAAATAGAAAACTCTCTAAGAGTTTAAACCATAGGGGATTCAGTTACACAAGTGATAAGATGGCTGAAAAGTCAAATAGAGTATAGAAAGACAACCCAGAGGTTAGCAATGGCAGGAAACTAGTAAAAGCCCTGGCTGAAGAGTCAATGGGAGCATGTGTTATGAAATTCTAGGGACTGAAGTCACTAAAGTTAGCTAGAAACACATCAGGTCTGTCTGGTGGGAACTAGAGAGATAGACACATCCATGGCTAGAAAAAACCATCCAAAGCAGAGAAAAAGGGTACGAGGGAGAAGATGGTGGGAGAGGAGAAGGGAGAAGAAGTTGGAGGGAGAGGAAGAGAGAAGAAATAGAAAGCAAAAGAGAAAGGGAAAGAGACATCACTAAAGGCAGAGAAAGAGAAAATTACCTTGGCTTCTTTTTCCTCTCCTTAAGTCTCCCACAAGAGTTTTGCATTGACTGAACCCAATCAAATGTTAGCTGGGTAAATGGATTCTACAGGAATCAGCTATGGTGAAAAAGAACAGGGGAGGCCTGAAAAAATGTATCTGAATGTTAATAGACCCAGAACTGGCTCCCAGCCCAGAGAAGCTTTAACAGTTTTCAGAATGGAGCTAGTTCCTACAAAGCATTCACTAGAGTGGGAAAAGGAAGCAAAAAATATCATGGGTATTCCTGATAGTTTAATAAGCATTATACTTTCTCCAACTCTCTGTATCAACTCCATTGTGAAATTTTGTTGATATTATTTTATTCTCCATGGTCATCTTTCTAAATCTTTTTCTTGAATTATTACAGCAGCTTCCTAACTAGACTCTTTATTTTATACTGTGAAAAATTTGATGGAATTCATCAGTAAAAAATTTTTTTTATCAAATTATGTCACTTTTCAGTTCTGTTCAGTCACTCAGCGGTGTCTGACTATGTGACCCCATGGACTGCAGCATGCCAGGATTCCTTGTCCATTACCAACTCCCAGAGCCTGCTCAAACTCATGTCCATTGAGTTGGTGATGCCATCCAACCATCTCATCCTCTGTCATCCTTTTCTCCTCCTGCCTTCAATCTTCCCAGCATCAGGGTCTTTTCCAGTAACTCAGTTCTTCGCATCAGATGGCCAAAATATTGGAGCTTCAGCTTAAGCAATGAATATTCAGAACTGATTTCTTTTAGGGCTGACTGGTTTGATCTCCTTGCTGTCCAAGGGACTCCCAAATGTCTTCTCCAACACCACAGTTCAAAAGCATCAATTCTTCAGCACTCAGCTTTCTTTATGGTCCAACTCTCACATCCATACAAAACCATAGCTTTGATTAGACGGACCTTTGTTGGCAAAGTAATGTCTCTGCTTTTTAATATGCTGTCTAGGTTGGTCATAGCTTTTCTTCCAAGGAGCAAGCATCTTTAATTTCATGGCTGCAGTCACCATCTGCAGTGATTTTGGAGCCCAAGAAAATAAAGTCTGTCACTGTTTCCACTGTTTCCCCATCTATTTGCCATGAAGTGATGGGACCAGATGCCATGAACTTCAATTTTTGAATGTTGAGTTTTAAGCCAGCCTTTTCACTCTTTTTGTCAGTTTTCACTCATCATTTACCTCGTAATGCCTTCTTATTGCCCCTGGAATAAAGATCCATATCTGTAACTTGACCTATAAGACCCTGTATAGCCTGGCCTCTGTCTGCCTCTTCAGATTCACTTTCAATGGCTCTCTTTTTCATATTTTGTTTCAATTATTCTGGAACTTTTATAGTTTAAGAAAAATCTCCCATTCTACTTTTCATTCGATGATTATCACATATGATATTCCCTCCACTTGAAATTCTACTTCCCCAGTTAACTTTAACTTTTGTGTTTGTGTGTGATCAGCACTTTCTGACTGCTGGTTATATATTTTTAAAGCATCTGTACCTTTCCTCATAGTTACTATGTATTATACTTTAATTACACATTTGAAATGGAGGTAGTGTTTCATGATGCCTATTCTACTCAAGAGAGGTTCTAGGAAATTTCTCTTTCACAACAACAGTGTTCTTCTCTGGGTTTCCTTCCTGTGCAAACCTCTGTCAAAGTTCTTCTCACTGAATTCATTTTGAGAAGTTCCAACTGTCTTCTGCCAGATTTTGACTTGCACACAACTTTTCTAGTTTTTCAGGGCAATAAAGCAATTTCTTTTTTGATATGGTCACTAAGTTCTACAGTATGAATCAAGGGAACAGAATAGAAAGTTTAGATCTATATATTCATGTGTATACAGTACACTGATTTTTGACGAAAGTGCCTAAGCAATTGAATGGGGGAAAGGACAATCTTTTCAATAAAATGTGCTGAAATGTGAAACATCATATGCAAAAAAATAAAGAAAAAAAATCGAAGTAGACCTTTGTCTCTTATCTCAGATTAGATGCAAAGATTCACTTGAAGTAGATTATGCACCTAAATGTAAAAGTTAAAAACTATAAGACTTCTGGAGGAAAACAGGCATAATCACAATCCCCTTGGGTTGGACAAAGATTTCTGAAACGTGACACAAAATACATAAACTATAAAAAGAAAGTTAACAAATTGGGCTTTTTCAAAGTTAAAACCACTTGCTCTTCAACATACACTCTCAATTGCTCTTTAAGATAACACTCTCAAGAAAATGAAAATGCATACCTAAACTGAGAGAAAATATTTGAAAAACTAATATCTGAAACTACTTATACCTTGAAGTATATCTGGAAGTATCATACTCAATCATAAGTAGACATACAGCCCAATTGAAAAATGGACTAAAGATTTAAATAGACACTCCTCCTATGGGTATATATATGAATACAAATAATCACATAAAACACAATCAGCATAATTAATCATCAAGGAAATACAAATTAATTCCAGAATAAGAGTCTATTATACTCACAATAAAATTGCTAAAATTTAAAAGATTGATCAATACTAAGTTTTGGAAAATACGTAGAACAACTTTAACTCTTATACACTACAGATGAGGATATTAAATGGTGCTATCACTTTAGAAATAGTTTGACAATTTCATAAAATATAACATATACATTTATCATATTACTCAAACAAGGTTCTAGGTATTTACCCAAGATAATTCAAAACATATGTTCATGAAAGTCCTGCACCCAAATGCTCATGACAGCTTTATTTTTTAATACCCCAAATATGGAAACAATTTTTTTCTTTTTATTTATTTTTAATTGAAGGGTAATTGCTTTGTAGTATTGTGTAGGTTTCTACCAAACGGAAACAGCTGAAATGTCCATCAAAAGATAAATGACTAAACAGTTGGGGCTTATGATACAATAGAATAATATTCAGCAATAAAATAGAATCAACCATTAATACATGTGACAGTGTGCCTGAATCACAAAATAAATACACTGAAAGGAGACCAAAAAGACAAGATGATATATTATAATATATAAAATTCTATAAAATGGAAACCAATTTATAGTAGCAGAAAACAGATCAGTGATAAAACACTAAATGTGGTTAGACAAACTTGTGAAGAAGGAGGAAGGGCTTTAAAAAAAAGAACATGGAAATTTTGGGAGGTGATAGATATATCCATTAACTTGGCTATGATGACGGTTTCATTTGTGTATTTATTTGCCCAAATCAATCAAATTTTACACTTTAAATATGTACAGTTTATTGTATGCTGATTAAATCTCAATAAAGCCATTAAATAATTAAAGTATATTCCAATTCAGTGTTTCACTCTTTAAAAGCTCATTTTCTACCAATAAATAGAAATATCCCTTTTTTCCCCTTAAATCTTTGCTTTGTAATCCATTAGATGGATATATCATACTTTATATAAATAGTTCCATTTATATACACTGGAATCTTTTCTAGTCTTTTGGTAAGAATAACATTCTAGTAATTAACAAACTTGTGGATAAATTATTTAACATGTGTACAAGAACATGTGCATGTATGTTCTCAGTCATGTCCTACTCTTTGTGACCCCATGGACTGTGGCCTGCCAGGCTCCTCTGTCCATGGGATTCTCCAGGCAAGAATACTGGAGTGGATTTCCATGCCTTCTCCAGGGGATCTTCCTGACCCAGGGATCGAAACTACACCTTTTGCATCTGCTGCAGTGTCAGGTAGATTCCCAACCTCTGTACCACCTGGGAAGTCCTGCGTAAAAGAATACCATAGGACAAATTCACAGAAGTGGATTTATGATATATATGTGTGTGTGTGTGTGTGTGTGTGTGTGTGTGCGCGTGTGTATAAAATTGTTATTCTTCCAACTGACCTCAGTAAGATTTAGACTGATTTATTCTCCCACAGTTTTTAAATTTTTCTATTAATCTCATTATACCTCAATTTCTGTGTTTCCTGAAGCCTTCCCCACACTTCTGAAAATACATCCCTTTCATCAATTTGTCCTCTTAATTCTGTGAATAAAATATCTCACAAACTCCATTGGCCTTCCTTTAGTTAAGACTTTATTAAGATGCTCCACTCTGACTCTTTTAATAGAATCTTAATTGGTCACTCTGGCACCTCTTTTTCCTGTTTTTCCATCTTTCACAGTCACCACTCTCTCAAATCATAGAATAGTCACATCACTGCTCTGATGAATTCATGGGTTTCCTCACTAACCACAGAACCTATCTATAAACATGTACAGCTTTATACAATCTAGAGGCAGTTAGACTGTCATATTTCTTCCTCCTGACAAGATCCCCACTACCCACACATTTTGCTCTTAACCTCCACTGAAATTGTGCCTGCCAAACATATCACTATGTCACACGCTTCTATCTTTGAACATGCATTTCTCTCCAAGAGGATGCCTCCTCCACTCCTTTCTCTGACTAGGAAATTCCTACTGTTTCATTAAGAGCCAAATAATTGTGGCTTAAGTGATACCCAATTAGTCTTCTTGATGTTGCCCTTCATACTGTTCCTTTAAGTAATATCACAAACACACACACACAAACACACAAACACACTCACAAGAGGAATGCATCAACTCTGAAAAAGGAAGTCTTGTAGGCAACCCTATTCACAATAAGGCAAAAATATTTTAAAAGGAAAAAGAGCATCTCAAGACAAAGAGAAAACAAATTAAACTCCCTCAAAGAAATTAAAACTTTATAGTAGACTTAAAACCCATGTTGTTGGCAGTAAAAAGGAAAAGTGACCCAGCAAAATAACAAAAACATGAAAACCCATTACATGTAAAATAACAACAACAACCTGAGATGAAGAAAACAGAGATTAACAAAGCAAAATAGTCCGAAGAAAATTTTATGCATGTGAAAAATATTTGTCTTTTCAAACAAGGAGAATTTAAGTGCCAAAACTAATTAAGAGGATTATAGCTAGACAAATCCTAGCAAACATTTGAATTGCAAAAATACAAGGGAAAAAAAATAGGACAAAGTTCTGAGAGAGAAGAACTGAGACCCTTCTCTCCCAATTTTACATCCAGTCACATGTTTGTTCATATGCAATAAAACAATTTTAATTATCAGGTAACCCATAATAAAAAATAAAATATGCATTCTAAAATTTGATTATCACTCACATTATTCTAAATATTTTGACAGGCTCAATTTTTTTAAAAAAGAATTTTACCCTTAAGAGTTATCATTAACAGAAAGAAATGAGAAAGTATTATTTTTGAATATATTTTGTCTATAAAGCCATTAAGCTAAATGGAATCAACAAAAATTCTTAGAATTAAAAAAAATTCTGTAAAGTGGGCAACTCAAAAAAATTTTAAATTTTAGTTTCCTATATATCTTGTCTACTGAATTTATGCATCAAATTTTCTATATCATAATGATAAACAAAAGGTAGGGGTTACTGTATAAAAATGGACTCTCTATAAAATGAGAGAAAGAAGAAAAAAGAAAGAGAGAGAAAGAAAGAAAAAGAAAGAGAGAAGAAGGAGGGAGGGAGGAGGAGAGGAAGTAAGAAAAGATTATCACCTTTTTGCTAGAAGATATACGAAATGGAGAGACAGACTTTGTTTCTAAATGGTACGACTGTCAAATAAATAGTGCAAAGATGTCAGAGTAAGGATGTAAAAGCTTTGAGTGAAAAATCCCAAACGTGGTATAGTAAACCAGGAAATAGGTAATTTAGAAATGATTTCAGGAAGAGGAACCACTAGGAACCACTGCCTAAACACTAAAGCAATAGGAAAAAAGTCTGAAGGAAAACATTGCCTGAGTAGCAGATTTGCCTAAATATGAAATTTTGTACATATATATAAAATTACATATTCTGAATAGATCAAAACCCTTAATAAATTGATAGGGGAAGTGTTAGCACTCTACCAAATAAACTAGAGAACACAGAGGAAATTTTTATAGGAGAAAAACAAATGGTCAACTGAAGTATAAAAGAAAATGTTCTACCTGTGTAGTTGCTATAAATATTAGTCTCACAATATCCTCTTGTGTATATACACTAGTGTAACCATCCTTTAAGATTATTTGACAACATATTAAGATCTTTAAAATTTCACACCCTATGATCCATTCATGCAAGCTTTAAGAGAATTTCCTACAGAAATAACTCAGAATTGACACAAGCAGTTTGCCAGTGGGAGTCTCCAGAAGCTCAGAAGTCAGGAAGAGAATGAGATTAGAATACTCACTTCTGCAACTCTCCCCTTGCCACAGCACCACCAGTTAGCTAATTTCATCTTATTAAGGCCAAAATTTTTATTGAGTTGACTTCTTCAGATTTTGGTCACAGTCTCAAGGCTCTTTAGTCCTAAGGCTCTCCATATTTGCTTGTTGGTGTCCCTTAACTCTGCCTCTACCTTTGTAAATATCCTCTTCATTAAGCTTTCCCCAATAATATTGCTTGAACATGCCATTTCCTTCTGGTCTCTTGCCTGGTACACTGATGATACCTCATATATTCCATCTCTTAAAAATCAGATCTTGCAAGAAAGAATATTTCTTTCCCCAGTATAGCTACTGTGTGTGCTCAGGGGTTCAGTCGTGTGTGACTCTTTGCGACCGCGTGGACTGTAGCCCACCAGACTCCTCTGTCCATGGGATTCTCCAGGCAAGAAACACTGGACTGGATTGTCATTTCCTCCTCCAGGGGATCTTTCTGACCAAGGGATTGAACCCACGTCTGTTGCATCTCCTGCATTGGCAGGTGCTGTTTACCACTGTGCCACCTAATTAGTGAAGTTTCTAGTTCTCTCATATTTTTATTATTTAAAAAAATTTATTGGAGATAATTGATTTATAATGTGTTTGTTTCAGGTGTACAGAAAAGTGAATCATTTGTGTATGTGTGTGTGTGTATCCTCACTCTTTTATCTTTGATTTTTTTCCTATATAGGCCATTACAGAATATTGAATAGAATTCCCTGTGCTATACAGCAGGTTCTTATTAGTTATCTATTTTACATATAGTAAAGTGAATATGTCAATCCTAATCACCCAGTTAATCCCTACCCTCCCTCCCCTTGTAAACATAAGTTTGTTTTCTACATCTGTGACTCTGTTTTATAAATAAGTTCACTTATACCCCTCTTTTTTAGATTCCACATGTAAGTGGTATCATATGATACTTGCCTTTCTGTGTCTGACTTCATTCAGTAGGACAATCTCTAGGTCCATTCATGTTACTGCAAGTGTGCAATATTTTATTCTTTTCTATGGCTAAGTAATAGTCCATTGTGTATATTTACCACCTCTTCTTATCCATTCCTCTGTTGATGGACATTTGGTTTCCTTACTTGTCCTGGCTATTGTAATTAGTGCTGCAATGAACATTAGGCTGCATTTACTTCTTTTTTTGCTGTATCATTACTATATAGCTCACTGTAGGCAAAAGAGTGACGGGCTCTTGTACATTTTATCCAAACTTTATGCCAACTTGAGGAGACATACTCAATATATCTTTTTAATATACTGTCTATAAATCAAAAGCAGATGTGCAGTCCCAAGGTAGAACTACAGGATGGAACTGTAGATGAATTGATCTCTGAGCGTTTGTATAGCTACACTGAAGAAGATAAATGAACTCATGTTTTAGGTGACATCTCCTCTACTTCTGTCAGCCTTGTTGAATATTTGTAGGTTTTATTCATATGCTCCATAGTGTGTTGTATGTTTTCATTTTAAGTTAACTAGTAGTGATATCCAATTTTTATTCAATATAGTGATTGTATTTAAATCCTCAGGGAAAGAACTGTTCTAAGTATTAGCTAATACTGGTCAGATTTTATCAAGATTCATTTGCCCAGTACACTAATCTACTTAAGATAAACGTGTGTGTATGTCCACTAAAAGACATGTACGAAACTGTTCCTAGTGGCTTTATTATAACATGCAAACAGTATAATTAACTTAAGTAATCATCAAGAGCAAAATAGGTAAGCATATTATAGCGTATTCTTACAATAGATAACTGCACAATGATTAGAAAAAAACAAACTAGTGATTTCCACAGTAGCATATTAAACCAAATTATACTGAGTAGAGAAAGACAGACACAAAATAGTACCTCCTGTATGATTCCATTTATATGAGTTTGAGAACAGGGATAAAGCCAGAATAATTATCTCCAACGGTAGTATGAAAAGAGAGGACATAGGTACTAAAAACATTATAGCTTAATGTGGGTCATACCATGTTAAACAGTAGCATATACGTAAAAATTCATTGAATGGTATACTTATGATTTTTGCATTTAATTCATCTTAGCATATGATTTTTACCTCAAGTTAAAAAGTTTTTGCTTTATAAGTAACACCTTTATGAACTTTTTTTATAAGGTTTTTTTCTGAAGACATTGTTTTATGTAATGTTACTTACACATTTATTTCTTCACTAAATCTTCATAAAATCCATGGAAAGTCAAAGGAATTACATAAGTGCCCAAAGAATTAGATAAGAAGCTTTGATAGCGGGCTTTCTCAGGAGTTTAGTGATAAAGAATTTGCCTGCCAATGCCTGAGGTGCAGGAATGCGAGTTGCATCACTGGGTTGAGAAGATGCCCTGGAGGAGGAAATGTCAACCAAGTTCAGTATTCTTCCTTGGGAAATCTAATGGATAGAGGAGCCTGACGGGCTACAGTCCATGGGGTTGAAAGAATCAGACACGACTGAGTGACTGAGCATGCACAATAATAAATAGTACCAGGCTTCAAATCCCTTTTATTATTATTATATTAGATTGATTTCCCTGCAAACAGACTCCAAGATAAAGATTAGGGAAGTACTCTTGGAAACCACATGCATAAGGGTGTGTGAGAAGCAGGAATAGGGAGTTCAGTTCAGCTCAGTTGCTCAGTCGTGTCCGACTCTTTGTGAGCCCATGAACTGCAGCATGACAGGCTTCCCTGTCCATCACCAGTTCCTGGAACTTACTCAAATTCATGTCCATCGAGCTGGTGATGCCATCCAACCATCTCATCCTCTCGTCCCATTCCCCTCCTGCTTTCAATCTTTCCCAGCATCAGGCTCTTTTCCAGTGAGTCAGTTCTTCCCATCAGATGGCCAAAATATTGGAGTTTCAGCATCACTGTCAGTTCTTCCAATGAATGTTTAGGACTGATTTCCTTTAAGATTGACTTATTGGATCTCTGCAGTCCAGGGGACTCTCAAGAGTCTTTTCCAACACCACAGTTCAAAAGCATCAATTCTTTGGCGCTCAGCTTTCCTTATAGTCCAACTCTCACATCCATACATGACTACTGGAAAAGCTATAGCTTTCACTAGATAGACCTTTGTTGGCAAAGTGATGTCTCTGCTTTTTAATATGCTGTCTAGGTTGGTTATAGCTTCCCTTCCAAGGAGCAAGTGTCTCTTAATTTCATGGCTGCAGTCACCATCTCCAAATGATTTTGGAGCTCAAGAAAATAAAGTCTGTCACTGTTTCCATTGTTTCCCCATCTATTTGCCATGAAGTAATGGGACTGGATGCCAGGATCTTAGTTTTTTGAATGTTGAGTTTTAAGCCAGCTTTTTCACTCTCCTCTTTCACTTTCATTGAGAGGCTTTTTAGTTCCTCTTCACTTTCTGCCATAAGGGTGGTGTCATCTGCGTGTCCAAGGTTACTGATATTTCTCCCAGCAATCTTGATTCCAGCTTGTGTTTCTTCCAGCCCAGCGTTTCTCATGATGTACTCTGCATATAAGTTAAATAAACAGGGTGACAATATACAGCCTCGACATACTCCTTTACCAATTTGTAAGCAGTCCTTTGTTCCATGTCTGGTTCTAACTGTTGCTTCTTGATCTGCATACAGATTTCTCAAGAGGCAGGTAAAATGGCCTGGTATTCCCATCTCTTGAAGAATTTTCCACAGTTTGTTGTTATCCACACAGTCAAAGACTTTGCCATAGTCAATAAACCAGAAGTAGAAGTTTTTCTGGAACTCTCTTGCTTTTTCTAGTTGCAACTTGATCTCTTATTCCTCTGCCTTTTCTAAATCCAGCTCGAATATCAGGAAGTTCACAGTTCATGTACTGTTGAAGCCTGACTTGAAGAATTTTGAGGATTACTTTGCTAGCATGTGAGATGAGTATGACTGTGAGGTAGTTTGAACATTCTTTGGCATTGCCCTTTTTTGGAATTGGAATGAAAACTGACCTTTTCCAATCCCTCTGAGTTTCCAAATTTGCTGATATATTGAGTGCAGCACTTTAACAGCGTCATCTTTTAGGATTTGAAATAGCTCAACTGGAATTCCATCACCTCCATTAGCTTTGTTATCAGTGAACTAAAATGAACTGGAATGGGTGCATTTAACTCAGATGATCATTATATCTACTATT
Source organism: Giraffa tippelskirchi (assembly GCF_054371585.1). Lineage (NCBI taxonomy): Eukaryota > Metazoa > Chordata > Mammalia > Artiodactyla > Giraffidae > Giraffa > Giraffa tippelskirchi. The sequence continues at coordinate 121,964,915 of NC_137276.1, read as the reverse complement.
GTGGGCAAGAATCCCTTAGAAGAAATGGAGTAGCGCTTATAGTTAACAAAGGCATCTGAAATGCAGTACTTGTGTGCAATCTCAAAAACATCAGAATGATCTCTGTTTGTTTCCAAGGCAAACCAGTCAATATCACAGTAATCCAAGTCTATGCCCCAACCAGTAATGCTGAAGAAGCTGAGATTGAATGGTTCTATGAAGACCTTCAAGACCTTCCAGAACTAACACCCAAAAAAGATGTCCTTTTTATCATAGGGGACTGGAATGCATAAGTAGGAAGTCAAGTTCAGTTACTTACCTAGAGTAACAGGCAAGTTTGGCCTTGGAATACAAAATGAAGCAGGGAAAAATCTAACAGAGTTTTGCCAAGAGAACACACTAGTTATCACAAACACCCTGTTCCAAACTCAAGAGAAGACTCTACACATGGACATCACCAGATGGTCAATACTGAAATCAGATTGATTATATTCTTTGCAGCCAAAGTTGGAGAAGCTCTATACAGTTAGAAAAAACAAGACTGGGAGCTGACTGTGGCTCAGATCATGAACTCCTTATTGCCAAATTCAGACTTAAATTGAAGAAAGCAGGGAAATCCACTAGACCATTCAGGTATGATCTAAATCAAATCTCTTATGATTATACAGTGGAAGTGACAAATAGATTCCAGGGGTTAGATCTGATAGACAAAGTGCCTGAAGATCTATGGATGGAGGTTTGTGATATTGTATAGGAGGCAGTGATCAAGACCATCCCCAAGAAAAAGAAATGCAAAAATGCAAAATGGATGTCTGAGGAAGCCTTCAAATAGCTGAGAAAAGGAGAGAAAAGTAAAAGAGAAAAGGAAAGATATATCCACCTGAATGCAGAGTTCCAAAAAATAGCAAGGAGAGATTAAAAAAACCTTCCTCAGTGATCAATGCAAATAAATAGAGGAAAACAATAGAATGGGAAAAACTAGAAGTCTCTTCAAGAAAATCAAAGATACCAAGGGAACATTTCATGCAAAGATAGGTACAGTAGAGGACAGAAATTATATTGAATAGAAGCAGAAAGTATTAAGAAGAGGTTGCAAGAATACACAGAAGAACTATACCATAAAGATCTTCATGATCCAGGACTAGGGAGAGAGAGTTTGAATTGTGATTCTGTTGCAACACAGACCTCAGTCCATTCCATGAAGGAACTCTGGAGGTGAATGGTATTTACATTTGAAAAGAAGGAACTAGGCAGTGACAAGTCAATGGATGTGGACTGAACAAGTATAGGTAATAATCTTGAGTGGGACAATTCTTTTTACAGAAGGCAATTTTGTGACCCATTAAGGGCCAATACTCTTGGTAGGTGGAAGAAAAAAATGACTAAATTCAAAAAGGAGGACTGAGATGAACATAGCATATCCTGTACAAACATTGCCAGAGTTCTATTTCATTGCTGAGTTCATGAAAATCTAATTCAAGAAAATTTTGCAACTTGACTGATAAAAGAGTGATGAGAAGCCAAATTATAGATTTCCTACCCAATGGATTTTTTATATAATGCCTCCAGGTTATCACGGACTTTTTTTCTTATTTCATAAATATCAAATATTAAAGACACATATATTTTAGAGAAATTCAATAAGCTGTAAAAGGACGATGGTACACATTTTTTATTTTCATTTGTGAAGTTGTATCTCAATTGTGGGAATTCTGATTTAATTTTTTTTTAATATATATTTTAGTGTTTTTCAAAATAAGAGGTATTTCTTTGAGATCTAGAAATACTGTTTCAAAACAAAAATTAAAGATACATAATGATGGTAAAAGTAAGTGGTCACATGAAATCTCCAAGAAATAGCAATTATAAAAATTGAATTATAGAACAATCATTTAAAGAAACTTGAAAGCATCCAAAAGCAGAGAGAGGACAAATGAGAGTTCACACTTAAAAATCTGAAACTACAAGGTGTTAGGATTATGAGAATGTAGAATTGTGTCAGAGTACACTCCCCAGTCTCCATGGCTATAGCAGCAGAATGGGCAGAAGAAAACATCATCTTTATCAGGTCAAGGTACTGGAGATAAGAACTTAGGGTTGAAAAAGAAGTCATGAATTTAAAAGGATAATTTTGCAATGAAAGAACTGCTGAGGTAATGATATCCAAATTCTGAGTGTTAACTCTGTCCAAAACACTATCTGAAAGTTGAACAATATATTTATAGGCAACACTCCAGAATCCCTAATGAGAAAGAACAGATGATATAACTACATGGAGACCAAATTTCTGAGTTTCTACTTTTTTTCTTTTTATTAGAAGAGTATATTCCCCAACAGTGTACCGATAGAGTGAGCTGAAGAAACCTGTCTTTTAGGCTTAGACAGAACAATGTTAGTATCTGTGTATGGTGAATTCGCATTCATCACTTCACTCTCAGTGCCTTGCATTTGGTGGTTGCTTACTTAGTATTTGTTGAAAAGGTCATAGAGTTATTGATTAGGTTCTCTTGTGTTGTAAATTATTCACAAAATAAAAATTGTTACCACAATTTTCAAATTGATACAGTTAAAAATCTTATTAAAAATTTAAAAAGTTTTCCAGTTATCTCAATTTTATTTAAAACCCAGTGAAAATCAGGCTACATTTTATAGCATTATTTTACCTAAAAAGAATATTCAAAGATTCTCACATTAAATTATAGACCTTTCAACAAGATCTTACATTTTATAGGTCATAAAGCACAAAATAGACATACAGAATAGTAGAAGAATATTTTAGAAATCAACAAATTTCATAATATGATACAACAGCCTCAGCTGAGAGCTTCCCTTGTAGCTCAGCTGGTAATGAATCAGCCTGCAGTGCAGAAGATCCTGGTTAGATTCTTTTGTGGGGTAGATCCCTTGAAGAAGGGCTAGGCTACCCACTCCAGTATTCTTGGGCTTCTCTTGTGGCTAAGATGGTAAAGAAACTGCCTGTAATGTGGGAGACCTGGGTTCGATCACTGAGTTGGGAAGATCCCTTGTAAGAGGACATGGCAACCCATGCCATTATTCTTGCTTGGAGAATCTGCATGGGCAGAAGAGCCTTGTGGGTCACAGTCCATAGGGGTCACAAAGATTCAGACACTACTGAACCACTAAGCACAGCACAGCCTCGGCTGAATTCATTTACTTAAGAATAATGCCTGGAGAACTGGACCTAAAGGATAACAGTGGGAGAATTGTGACTTGCTGAAAGACAATTAATTTATCAATAATATCCTTATTTTATTTTGGTTTCTATGTTCTCGACAATACATGAAATAATCCTAGGATCACTTTAAGGTTATGGTTTATCTATCAGACTTAGCACCTATTTAAATTACTAAAGTATGGTTGATTTATAATATTGTATTAGTTTCAGGTGTACAGCAAAGTAACTCAGGTATGTTTTCCAGATTATATTTCATTATAGGTTATTACAATGTACTGAATGTAATTCACTGTTATATAGTAAATCCTTGTTGCTTATCTATTTTATATCTAATAGCTTGTATCTGTTAATCTCATACCCTTAACTTGTTCCTCCCTTCCTCCCTCTCTCCTTTAGTAACCATGTTTGTTTTCTATGTCTATAAATCTGTTTCTGTTTTGTATATTTTTGGATTTCATGTATAGGTGATATCATATAGTATATTTATTTTTTTCTGTCTTCACTAAGTACAGTATTCTCTAGGTCCATCTACGTTGCTGCAAATGGCAACATTTCATTCTTTTTTATCACCGAGTAATATTCCACTGTACATATATCTTCCTTAACTCATTCATCTGCTTATAGGCACTTGGGCTGTTTCCGTGTCTTGGCTATTATAAATAATGCTGCTATGAACATTGTGATGTGTGTATCATTTCAAACTAGGATTTCCCTTTTTTCTAGACCTATACCCAGCAGTTGGATTGCTGGATCATATGGTAGTTCTATTTTTAGTTTTTAAAGGAACCTCTATACTGCTTTCCATAGTGGTGGCACCAATTTACTTTTCTACCAACAATGAAGGAGGGTTCCCTTTTCTCCATATCTTTTCAAGCTTTTATTATTGTAAACTATTTGGTGCTGGCCATTGTGACTGGTGAAGTGATATTTCATTGTGGTTTTGATTTGCATAACTCTAATTAGCAATATTGATCATCTTTTCATGTACTTCTTGCCATCTGTATGTCTTCTTTGGAAAAATGTCTATTTAGGTCTTTTGCCCATTTTTTGATTGCTGTTGTTGTTCAGTCATTAAATTGTATCCGACTCTTTGCCACCCCATGGACTGCAGCACACCAAGGTTCCCTGTCCTTAACTATCTCCTGGTGTTTGTTCACACTCATATCCATAGTGTCAATGATGCCATCCAATCATCTCATCCTCTGTCACCCCCTTCTCCTCCTGCCCTCAATTCTTCTTGGCATCAGGGTCTTTTCCAATAAGTTGGCTCTTCACATTGGGGACCAAAGTATTGGATCTTCAGCTTCATCATCATTCCTTCCAATGAATATTCAGGACTGATTTCCTTTAGGATTGGCTAGTTTGATTTCCTTGAAGTCCAAGGGACTCTCAAGAGTCTTCTCCAACACCACAGTTGGAAAGCATCAATTTTTCAGTGCTCAGCATTTTTATGCTTGAAACCTCACATCTGTGCATAACTACTGGAAAAACCATAGCTTTAACTAGACAGACCTTTGCTGAAAAAATGATGTCTCTGCTTTTTAATACGCTGTCCAGGTTTGTCATAGCTTTTCTTCCAAGGAGCAAATGTCTTTTAATTTCATGGCTGCAGTGTCTGTCTGCAATGATTTTGGAGCCCAAGGAAATAAAGTTTGTCACTGTTTCCTTCTTTTTCTCAACTATTTGCAATGAAGTGATGGGACCAGATGCCATGACCTTAGTTTTTTGAGTGTTGAGTTTTAAATCAGCTTTTTTCACTCTCCTCTTTCACTTTCATCAAGAGGCTCTTTAGTTCCTCTTCACTTTCTGCCATTAGTGTGGTATCATCTGCATATCTGAGATTGTTGATATTTCTCCCAGCAATCTTTGTTCCAGCTTGAGATTTATCCAGCCTGGCATTTCAAATCATGTACTCCACATATAAGTTAAATAAACAGAGTGACAATATCCAGCCTTGAGGTACTCCTTTCCCAATTTGGGACTAGTTCGTTGTTCCATGTCCAGTTCTAACTGTTGTTTCTTGACTTGCATATAGGTTTCTCAGGAGACAGGTAAGTAGTTTGGTATTCCCAACTCTTTAAGAATTTTCCACCGTTAGTTGTGATCCACACATACCAAAGGCTTTAGCATAGTCAATGAAGCAGAAGTAGATGCTTTCCTAAACTTCGTTTGGTTTCTCTATGATCCAGTAGATGTTGGTAATTTGATCCCTGGTTCCTCTGCCTTTTCTAAACACAGCTGGTACATCTGGAAGTTCTCAGTTCATTTTTTGATTATATTGTCTTTTTCTTTCAATATGGAGTTTTGTGAGCTGTTTGTATATTTTGGAGATTTACCAGATTTGGTCTTAGAGTTAATATCAGTAGTTCTCAGCATGGATGATTCCCCTGACCCTTGCCCCTTGGTAACATTGGGCTTTATCTGAAGGTATTTTGGTTACATTTGGGTGGAGGAAGGAGGAGAGTGATACTGGCATCTGGTGAGAGAGGCCAGAGATGCTGCTAAACATCCTACAACACTCAGGGCAATAGCTCATCCTAAGGAATTACCCTACCCCAAATATATACAGTGCTAATGTTGAGAAAACCTGTATATCAAAGACTGTGGTTCCAGACACAGTCATACAACAGACCTAGGTCAAAACCCTGTTTATGAAAACACACTTCCTTGCCTGGTGCTGAGACATTGAAGCCTCTTCAACAGAACTTTTTCTGTCTGCATGGATTTACAGTGCAGGCCACTTTCCTTTACATACAGTAAGTCTTCTACACACGAACCTTCAAGTTGCAAATTTTCAAAGGTGTGAACATGCCCCTGTATGCTAGCTGTTGTCCTGTACCTCTGTATTTTTCTAGCTACTGTGCTATAAAATTAAAATGTTTTATTTATTTTTTTGCTTTTGTTTTTTATGTATTATTTGTGTGAAAAGTATTATGAACCTATAACAGTACAATATAGCTAATTGTGTTAGTTGAAAATCTACGCTAACTTTGTTGGACATACTAACAGGTTGGACTCATGAACATGCTCTTGGAATATATGTACAGGAATTACTGTATATTATACCCCTGAAAATGTATAGGACGATTCAACATATTTTGTGTTTCCAAAAGCTAAAACAAAAATAAATTTAAAAATAGCCCTCATCATATCTCCATTGTTAGATGCTGCCATGACAATATTTTGTTCATATTCTTTATTTTTCACTGTCTTCCACCAAGCTGTAGGTGGTCAACCAGCTTAAGGACCTTGAACATCCAATTCAGCTGAAAAATTCATAACTTATTGTGTTTGATACTACTTTGCATCAATTTTAAATGTATTATACTTGTGATTTTCATCAACACATATTTTTGTATGTTTATTCTTGTATAAAAAAGCAGTAATTTTTAAATTCTTTTTACCAGCAGCCTCCACCTTCTTCTTACAAACAAAATCTTACCCGAAGTCCTAAATGTAAATGAAAGACTTAATGAATGCCAAGTCACTGCTACCCCCTATTTCCATCGTCCTTATCCCTTTATCCCATATTCCTAAACAAGCAACACCTTTGAAAAACTTCTGAGGCTGAAATAAAAACTATATTGTAAAGAAATTGCAATATTATATTAAAATAACTGCATGAAATTACTCTAGTGACAAAGACGTTGATGATGCTAAAAATGAATTTTTGGCACATGAGCCACGTATAAGTCTCAAAAGTTCTTTATGAGCAGATGTATGGAAATCAGTCTGGCATAAAACAATGACCTTGGCACATATCAATTTATAATACATGAGAGGGTGAGTTGTTCAAAGCTTGATTGTATATTCATGGAAATGATGAGTTTTTCTTTGCCTTGACTACTTTTTGCTGAACTTTCCCCCTTGCTATTGTCCAATGAACCCCCTGAATCTGCTCATTCTCTGCCAGCACACCCTGCTTCTGAGAAGAATGTAGCCAGACTCCATTTGCTGATGTAACTTGTCATTTTTGATCTTCGCGGCACTTTGGAAAAAATGAACATTCAGTTCAGTTGCTCAGTCGTGTCTGACTCTTTGTGACCCCATGAATCGCAGCACGCCAGGCCTCTCTGTCCATCACCAACTCCTGGAGTCTCCCCAAACCCATGTCCATCGAGTTGGTGATGCCATCCAACCATCTCATCCTCTGTCGTCCCCTTCTCCTTCTGCCCCCAGTCCTTCCCAGCATTAGGGTCTTTTCCAATGAGTCAGCTCTTCGCATGAGGTGGCCAAAGTATTGGAGTTTCAGCTTCAACATCAGTCCTTCCAATGAACATCCAGGATTGATCTCTTTTAGGATGGATTGATTGGATCTCCTTGCAGTCCAAGGGACTCTCAAGAGTCTTCTCCAACACCACAGTTCAAAAGCACCAATTCTGTGGCACTCAGCTTTCTTCACCGTCCAACTCTCACATCCACACATGACCACTGGAAAAACCATAGCCTTCACTAGATGGACTTCTGTTGGCAAAGTAATGTCTCTGCTTTTAAATATGCTATCTAGGTTGTCCATAACCTTCCTTCCAAGGAGTGAGCGTCATTTAATTTCATGGCTGCAATCACCATCAGCAGTGATTTTGGAGCCCAAAAAAATAAAGTCTGACACTGTTTCCACTGTTTCCCCATCTATTTCCCATGAAGAGATGGGACCATATGCCATGATCTTAGTTTTCTGAACGTTGAGCTTTAAGCCAGCTTTTTCACTCTCATCAAGAGGCTCTTTAGTTCTTCTTCACTTTCTGCCATAAGGGTGGTGTCGTCCGCATATCTGAGGTTATTGATATTTCTCCCGGCAATCTTGATTCCAGCTTGTGTTTCTTCCAGCCCAGCATTTCTCATGATGTACTCTGCATATAAGTTAAATAAGCAGGCTGACAATATACAGCCTTGACGTACTCCTTTTCCTATTTGGAACCAGTCTGTTGTTCTATGTCCAGTTCTAACTGTTGCTTCCTGACCTGCATACAGGTTTCTCAAGAGACAGGTCAGATGGTCTGGTATTCCCATCTCTTTCAGAATTTTCACAGTTTATTGTGATCCACACAGTCAAAGGCTTTGGCATAGTCAATAAAGCAGAAATAGATGTTTTTCTGGAACTCTCTTGCTTTTTCGATGATCCAGCGGATATTGGCAATTTGATCTCTGGTTCCTCTGCCTTTTCTAAAACCAGCTTGCACATCTGGAAGTTCACGGTTCACGTATTGCTGAAGCCTGGCTTGGAGAATTTTGAGCATTACTTTACTAGCATGTGAGATGAGTGCAATTGTGCAGTAGCTTGAGCAGTCTTTGGCATTGGCTTTCTTTGGGATTGGAACAAAAACTGACCTTTTCCAGACCTGTGGCCACTGCTGAGTTTTCCAAATTTGCTGGCATATCAAGTGCAGCACTTTCACAGCATCATCTTTGAGGATTTGAAATAGCTCAACTGGAATTCCATCACATCCACTAGCTTTGTTCGTAGTGATGCTTTCTAAGGCCCACTTGACCTCACATTCCAGGTAGTCTGGCTCTAGGTGAGTGATCACACCATCGTGATTATCTGGGTCATGAAGATCTTTTTTGTACAGTTCTTCTGTGTATTCTTGCCACCTCTTCTTAATATCTTCTGCTTCTGTTGGGTCCATACCATTTCTATCCTTTATCGAGCCTATCTTTGCATGAAATGTTCCTTTGGTATCTCTAATTTTCTTGAAGAGAGCTCTAGTCTTTCCCAATCTGTTGTTTTCCTCTATTTCTTTGCACTGATCGCTGAGGAAGGCTTTCTTATCTCTCCTTGTTGTTCTGTGGAACTCTGCATTCAGATGGGAATATCTTTCCTTTTCTCCTTTGCTTTTAGCTTCTCTTCTCTTCCCAGCTATCTGTAAGTCCTCCTCAGACAGCCATTTTGCTTTTTTGTATTTCTTTTCCATGGGGATTTTCTTGATCCCTGTCTCCTGTACAATGTCACGAACCTCTGTCCATAGTTCATCAGGTACTCTGTCTATCAGATCTAGTCCCTTAAATCTATGTGTCACTTCTACTGTATACTCATAAGGGATTTGATCTAGGTCATACCTGAATGGACTAGTGGTTTTCCCTACTTTCTTCAATTTAAATCTGAATTTGGCAATAAGCAGTTCATGATCTGAGCCACAGTCTGCTCCCGGTCTTGTTTTTGCTAAGATCACATAATTAAGAATAAGGTCCTAAATCTCATGGTGATATAAAGAAAATTATTTTTGAAAAAAATATTTGGCTATTTTTTTGTATATCAAAATTATCTTTCAAAGTAAAAATCTTAAAACTAAGATAAAGTAATAATTTAACTTAAAAAGTACACAAAATTTAAAAAATTACTACTAATGAAAGAAGAAAGAAATTCAATTTTCATTTTTATATCAAAAATTGTTTTCACATAAGGAATTTAAAAGGAGCACAATCATCCAAGATTTATGTTTTTGTCTTTGCGCTGTCTTTTCTCTGCATATGCTAAAATCTATTTCTCATGTCTTATGTGAAAGGGAGGAGAAGAGTCAAGATTGAAATACTTAAGACATACATTTTCTTTTCAAAATTCATTTTTCATATGTCAAATATGTCATGAATATTTATTAGGTATATTACACATGACAGGAGAAGGCAATGGCACCCCACTCCAGTACTCTTGCCTAGAAAATCCCATGGACAGAGGAGCCTGGTAGGCTACAGTCCATGGGGTCGCTAAGAGTCGGACACGACTGAGCGACTTCACTTTCACTTTTCCCTTTCATGCACTGGAGAAGGAAATGGCAACCCACTCCAGTATTCTTGCCTGGAGAATCCTAGGGACGGCGGAGCCTGGTGGGCTGCCGTCTATGGGGTCGCACAGAGTCGGACACGACTGAAGCGACTTAGCAGTAGCACACATGACAAGCGAATGAGGCATATAACAGGTAAGATTCCTGCATCTAACTAGTATGATTCAGTGCCTATATTGGACCAGACACTGTTTTAGGTACATTGGGTATGTGAGTTTTCAGTCACTCAGTTGTGTCTGATTCTTTGTGATCCCCTGGACTGTAACACCCCAGACTCTCCTGTCTGGAATTTTCTAGGCAAAAATACTGGCGTGGGTTGTCATTTCCTCCTCCAGGGGATCTTCATGACCCAGGGATGGAACTCACATCTTCTGTGTCTCCTGCATTGACTGGCAGATTCTTTATCCCTGCACCCTCTGAGAGGTCCACTTAGAGTATAGCAGCAAGCAAAACAGATCGCATCCTCCCCTCATGGATTCTAGTGGAGGATATGATATGACTCCTGTTAATGAGGAGTTTTCAAGAAAACTCAGAGGGAAATAAGTATACAATATAACCAAAAACAAGAGGCTGTGCCTCTCTGATGCTCCCATAATGATACATATGGCCATGATGACTTTTAGCAAATTACAATTATCTGTTTATTTTCCATTACATTCATTAAGACAGTAATTTTCAGGCTTAAGAAAATCAGTAGAATCCTGTACATATGTGCATGCAAGATTAAAAACCATTCAAAATGTTGTGAGCAGAGAATATAGCTTATCATAGTTAGCAAAGTGCCTATGAACACAAATGTTTGTAGAATGAATAAATAACAATTATGAGAACAAGACATTATTAAGTGTTGGAGGAGTCTAGAAAAGACATGAGACTCAAGTTGTCATTTAGGATGCTTTAGTGCCATGAAAGTGGCAAATGAGTTTGTCTTGAAAAACAGAATGAGTTGGGAAATGGCCCATGTAGTACAAGGTGTGTAGTGGATTGAGGGGACAGAGGCAGTTTGCTGGGGCAGGAGGGGGGGATGCACGCCGGAAAATAATGTTTTGATCTCTATAGGTAATGGGTTGTGAAGACTAGGCGCTAGAAAGGAGGAAATGGAACTGCCCAGAGATTAAACAACTTCCCTAAAGTGGGTCTCCAAATTTGTGCTTTCTCATCATGGACTATTTAAATGTAATTTGTAAACTGTTAAGCACTGTACATACTTTACTTATGAATCTTATGTCATTTGCAATTCAGTACAGTTTACAGCAGACCATTTTAGCTGGGAAGCACTGAGCAGTAGTCAAGTTCTCTGTAACTCAAAGATTTATTATTTTTAAAATTAGAGATGGATAATTATTGCTATGCATATACTTATTCTTAGTTAAACTGAAAATAAAGGTTCATACAATTGTCCTTTTTCTGACTGATCATATTCAAATAATAAAAATTAACTTATCTTTTAAAAATAGATTGCATTAACAATGTTTGATAGCACTTCCATTCTATTTGAGAAGCCATAACTCATAAAGAAAATGGACTTCGAGAAGCACTTAGGAAGGAATAGTTCAGCAATATAAATAGTATACATGTTCTCCTAGGAAAGCAGTTATGTTTAAAACTCTTACAAATCATGGTTTATAATGGTTGTTTTAGAATGAGAAATGAGTATATTACTGTACATATATTTTTATGGCTTCATAAAGCTAAGTACTGCTTAAATATATAAAGGAGTTGTTACGTCAACTAAATGACTTTTCTTCCCCTAGAGCAGGTTTTAAATATCTGAGCTTACAAACACTTGCTAGATTATCCTTGTCCTGAATGTAGAAACAATTCTAAAAGAGGTGTTTTAGTGTTTGATCGATAATAATTAAAATAAAAAGTAAAACATCTCCTTTATCCTTTGAGCACCAGCAGTTTGAACATCAGATGATTCTAAAAGTAAGAACGTCTTAATCACTGACCTGAGAAATGTTCCAAGTAGGAGTGAAGAAATGCCCACCTGTTAATGAATCCACTGATCTGCTTTATACCAATTCCTTGCCTCTTAAAAATGTTATGTAATACACTTAAAAGATATAACCTACCATGTAAGGAACTAAATGATATTTATCCAGGAAGATCCATGTTGACTCTCTTTCCAAAAAACTCAGATTTACTCGTAACTTCTGGTCCCCAACCCAGTTCACATGAACTCAACAAATGTTTGCTAGATAAACTACTACATGCTAGACATTGTTCTAGCTGTGGAGATAGAAAAAAAAATTTTGTCGTAGTTTATTTACTACAAAAGTTTCCAATCAAGACAAGAAGTAAGAAATATATAAATATAAATAGCTATAAGTAGCTATCAAGAATCCAGGCCAGAAGAGAGGTATAAACAAACTGCTCTGGAGAAGCCAAATTTTTCCAAAGGGAAAAAATTTACTTTCCACCACAGAGAGGTAAGACAATTAGGAGAAGATTTAGTGAGGTGGCTGCCTTTCAGTAAATTGAATTTCAATAGGTTGAAAGGGGCTAAAGAAGAGGCATCACAGAGAGAAGAATAGGAGCAAAATCTTGAGACTTTGGAATCTTCCTCAGTATTGCCAAATCTTGTGCACTTCTTTCCTGATAAAGATGACTCATACTTCGTGAGGCTTTCCCACAATGCCCTGAGGCCAGTGGCAAGCTGTGCACAGTGGTAACAAGATCAGAGTTTCTATAATTAGACAGATTTAGGTTCAGATTCCAGCTCTGGTATTTACTAGCAGACATGCAGACGTGCTACTTACTATTTCTGAGCCTCAGTTTTCTTATGTCCATTGTAGATCTAGTAGTATTTACCTTAAAGGGTAATAGAGAAAATTAATTTTTAAAACTCTAGATACTAAAGAAAACTTTACAAAGAAATATACTAGAGAATTTGTGCAATCACTATGGAGAACAGTATGGAGGTTCCTTAAAAAACTAAAATAGAGCTACCATATGATTGCTGAAATGATCCAGCAATCTCAGTCTGGGCATATACTTAGAGAAAATCATAATTCAAAAAGATGCATACACTCCAATATGCATTGCAGCACTATTTATAATAACCAGGACATCAGTCAGTTCAGTCACTCAGTCATGTCCAACTCTTTGTGACCCCATAAACTGCAGCACCCCAGGCCTCTCTGTCCATCACCAACTCCCTCAGTGCACCCAAACCCATGTCCATTGAGCCGGTGATGCCATCCAACCATCTCATTCTCTATTGTCCCCTTCTTCTCCTGCCTTCAATCTTTGCCAGCATCAGGGTCTTTTCAAATGAGTCAGCTCTTCGCATCAGATGGCCAAAGTATTGGAGTTTCAGCTTCAACATCAGTCCTTCCAATGAACACTCAGGACTGATCTCCTTTAGGATGGACTGGTTGGATCTCCTTGCAGTCCAAGGGACCCTCAAGAGTCTTCTCCAACACCACAGTTCAAAAGCATCAATTCTTTGGCGCTCAGCTTTCTTTACAGTCCAACTCTCACATCCATACATGACTACTGGAAAACCAGAGCCTTGACTAGACGGACCTTTGTTGACAAAGTAATGTCTCTGCTTTTTAATATGCTGTCTAGGTTGGTCATAACATTCCTTCCAAGGGGTGAGCATCTTTTAATTTCATTGCTGCAATCACCATCTGCAGTGATTTTGGAGCCCCAAAAAATAAAGTCAGCCACTGTTTCCCCATTTGTTTGCCATAAAGTGATGGGATCAGATGCCATGATCTTAGTTTTCTGAATGTTGAGCTTTAAGCCAACTTTTTCACTCTCCTCTTTCACTTTCATCAAGAGGCTCTTTAGTTCTTCTTCACTTTCTGCCATAAGGGTGGTGTCATCTGTATATCTGAGGTTATTGATATTCCTCCCCACAATCTTGGTTCCAGCTTGTGCTTCCTCCAGCCCAGCGTTTCTCATGATGTACTCTGCATAGAAGTTAAATAAGCAGGGTGACAATATACAGCCTTGATGTACTCCTTTTCCTATTTGGAACCAGTCTGTTGTCCCATGTCCAGGACATGGAAACAACCTAAATGTATAGATGAAGAATGGATAAACAAGATGTGGTACATATATACAATGGAATATTAATCATTAGAGAAAGACAAAATAATACCATTTGTGGCAAAATGGATAGACCTAGAGATTGAAGTAGGTCAGAGAAGGACAAATATTATATTATATCTCATTTATGAAATCTAAAAAAAAAAAGGTAAAATTAATGTATTTGCAGAACAGAAATAGAGTTACCAATGTAGAAAACAGTCTTGTCTCACTGTTTGTGATCCTATGGACTGTATGGTCTACCAGGCTCCTCTGTCCAGGGGATGCTCCAGGAAAGATTACTGGAGTGGGTTGCTGTGCTCTCCTCCAGGATATCTTCCCAACCCAGGCATTGAACCTGTGTCTCTTAAGTCTCCTGCATTGGCAGGGGAGTTCTTTATCACTAGTGCCACCTGGGATACCCAGAAAGGATAAACAATTGCATGCAAATCTGCATTATATCAAAAGACAAGTCTAATTAAAACAAAATAAAATTCCATAGAACTTGTTTTTGTTTGTTAGGGTTGCCAAAACAAAATACTACCATCTTAGTGGTTTAGACAACAGGAATTTATTTTCTCATAGTTCTAGAGGCTAGAAGTCTAAGGTCAAGTTGTTGACCTCTGGGACCTCTCTCCTTTGCTTTCAGATGGTTGCCTTCTTGCTGCATCCTCATACGATCTTTTCTCTGTGTGCCCACGTCTATGTCCAAGTTTCCTCTTCTTAAAAGGATATCAGTCATATTAGATTGAGGTCACCCTAGAGACATTATTTTAATTTAATTATCTGTTTAGAGATTTTATCTCCAAATATGGTTACATTCTGAGGTATTTGGGATTAGGGCTTCAGCATATAAATTGAGGGTAGGAAGCGTGATTCAACCCCTCACAGACCTAAAACTATAAAAAGCTTAGCAGAAAACAGGGGGAAACTTATGACATTAGATTTGGCAAGGATTTCTTGGATATTACACCCAAAATATAGATAACAAAGGAAAACTAGATATATCAGACAACATCAAAATTAAAAAATTCTGTGCATCAATATATATGCTACAAGAATGAACTCTGAGGACAGCATGCTAGATGAAGTAAGCCAGCAGCAAAAGGACAAATATTATGTGATTCTATTTATTTGAGCTCAGTTCATGGCAAATAGATGGGGAAACAGTGGGAAAAGTGACAGACTATATTTTGGGGGGCTCCAAAATCACTGTAGATAGTGACTGTGACCATGAAATTAAAAGACGCTTGTTCCTTGGAAGAAAAGCTGTGACCAACCTAGACAGCATATTAAAAAGCAAAGACATTACTTTGCCAACAAAGGTCCATCTAGTCAAACTATGGTTTTTCCGGTGGTCATGTATGGATGTGAGAGTTGGACTATAAAGAAAGCTGAGCGTCGAAGAATTGATGCTTTTGAACTGTGGTGTTGGAGAAGACTCTCAAGAGTCCCTCGGACTGCAAGGAGATTCAACCAGTCCATCCTAAAGGAAATCAGTTCTGAATATTCATTGGAAGAAGTGATGTTGAAGCTGAAACTCCAATACTTCGGCCATCTGATTGGAAGAACTGACTCATTGGAAAAGACCCTGATGCTGGGCAAGATTGAACGCAGTAGGAGAAGGGAATGACAGAAGGATGAGATGGTTGGATTGATGGATATGAGTTTGAGTAAGCTCCGGTAGTTGGTTGATGGACAGGGAACCCTGGCGTGCTGCAGTCCATGGGGTTGCAAAGAGTCGGACATGACTGAACGATGAACTGACTGACTGGTTTATAGAGCTACTTCAAATTGTTAAATTCATAGAGAAAGTAGAATGATGATTGCCAGAGGTTAGGGTAGAGGGGTGAGTGTGGAATTATTCATTAATAGGCAAAATTTCATTTTTGCAAAAGGAAAAGAGTTCTGTGGATGGTTGTGCAACAGTGTGAATGTATTTAATGTTACTGAATGATACACTTAAAATAGTTAAGATAGTGCATTTTATGTTTTATATATTTTACCATAACTAAAATAAATACAAATTTAGTTAAATTTTTTTTTTTAAGTCACAGAGCCCTGAGCACATAGCCAGAACTTAGAAAATGATAAGTTACCGTCTTTTTATCCATACAAACACTAAGATGGATTTTAGTTTCTTCACTGATTTCTCTCCAGGACCCACCTCTCTTCCTCTTTCCTTTCCCCAAATCCTTCTTCTCCAACAAGAACCCTGAAGATCTAATCAGACTGTGTCCTTATCACTTCACTTTTTTATTGTGTATGATTCTAAAATGGATTAGTTGGTGACAGGCCATTTTATATAGTCTCTTCCCATGTAGATGTAAGAAAGCTGCTTCTTGGTATTAATGTATCTCTTTTTATAATATGACAGAAAATCTAATAACCCAAGTGTGATAAGATAATAAGTGTTCCCATCTTGTTGCTTGGATACAGTGGCATTAATATTCCTGAGGTAATGACAAAAATGGAACCAGGTTATTGCCCCCCCCAACAGTAAAAATTACATCTAAGGAATTTTGTTTTATATTATTTTAATGTAAAATATATTCAGTGCTTTTCACATTATATATTAGAGTTCATACATATTTTGATTATAAGGATCTAATGTTCATACATATTAAACAGACTGTGGACATTTTGCTCATCAAAACTCCACATTCCTTACCCATGGATTTCTTGTTAATACACAGTTAAAACACGCTATTGTTAAATAAGTTTGGGAGACATTGGATAAGCAAAGTTAAACATTTATTTGTGGCTATATTTCTCATATCTCCTATGTAATAATTTGTACTTTTGCCCACCAAGCAGAAAATAGAATACATGGGAGTCTTAAAACTTAATTTACCATCCTACCTCTTATAGTTTTAGGTTGAATCATCTCAGGACTATTAAAACACCTTTTGGGACACAGTTAAACTTGGAATTGGAATGTATGAGGATGTGACATGTTGCCTGTGAGGATCCTGGTAATATATTTATGCTGGTTTTCCCTGTAAAAGAGGTGGAAAAGGCAAGCACTGACTTTTCCTTTAAGTGAAAATGCTGCTGTTTGGGGTTGACCCTAGAAAAAAAATTGAGACTGTTAGCATGATGAAGTGATGACTAGCATTGAACAAGTGTCTGCTGAGGGTCAAAGACTTTGTCTTATTAGAGAAGGATAATAGTATGGTGGTAAAAGAGAGGTATATGGGATTAAGAAAGCTTCATTTATTCATTTGGATCCGGCTGAATTAATTCTCATAATTATAGCTTAAAATAGAATGAATAGTTTAAAATCATACGCTTTAAAACTGAAAAAAGAAAACAGTAAAGATAATTACATATGGCCATAATAATTAGAATATATAACCTAAAAATATAATTTTCAATGGTATCTAGGAATAATCAAACAACAGATATGCAAGAATTATTCACAGAAAAGTATAAAGATTTAAGGAGACTTCATAGAAAATCTAAATGACTGGTAAAATATCCTATGTTCTATAAAGTGTTGTTATTTAGTCACTAAGTTGTGTCCAACTCTTTTGTGTCCCCATGGACCGTAACCCATTAGGCCTCTCATTTCCTAGGCAAGAACACTGGAGTGGGTTGCCATCTCCTCCTGCAGGGGTTAGGGTTCTCAACAAAAGGATTGAACCCATGTGTCCTGCATTGGCAGCCAGGTACTTTACTGCTGAGCCACTGGGAAAGTCCATGTTCTCAAGCAGAAAGACAATATTATAAAAATGGTGATTTTCCTGGTTGACTTGGAGATCCTATGCAGCTCCAATTGAAGTCCCATCAGGAATACTTTTGAAAGTTGATAATGATTCTAAAGTTTATATGGAAGAAAAAAGAACCAAGAATTTCCAAAATTCTTTTAAAAAAGAAAAATGAGAAAGGAAGACTTATTTTAGCAGATGTAAATATTTAAAACTATAATAATTAAGATAATATAGTGTTGAGGGATAGACACATTGATCAATAAAGCTTAGAAAAGATCCAACCGCAAATGGAATTTTAATATATGAAAGGAGTAACAGTAGATAAATTGAAAAAGAAAGAACGTCTGAAAAATGGAGCTGACACCTAATTAACCATATTGCAAGGGAATGAAAGGGGGCTAGAAATGGCATTTAATTCATGGTATACAACCTATGGACAGAGGAGCCTAGCAGGCTACAGTTCATGGGGTCGCAAGAGTCAGACACGACTTAGTGACTAAACCACTACCACTACAACCTAACTGAAAATCAACTCCATGTCCATTAAGGTCAAAAGCAAAATTCCAGACTTTTGGCATTCAAAATCTGTAAAATTTTTCTGATCTTGTATAGGGGGTTTGTGCATGCTAAGTCGATTCATTGTGATCCTATGGACTGTAGCCCACCAGGGTCCTCTATCCATGGGATTCTCCAGGCACGAAGATTGGAATGGGTTTCCGTGCCCTTCTCCAGGAGATCTTCCCAACCCAGGGATCAAACCTGCATCTCTTATGTCTCTGCATTGGCAGGTGGGTCCTTTACCATTAGTACCACCTGGGAAGTCCAACTAAAAGCTAACCAGGAAATCAAAACACCTAGTAAATTATTTTACATTAATATCAAGTATTCATCTAAAGATAACTTAAAGAAAGTAAAAAAAAGACACAAACAAGATTAGGGTATTTATTATTTTGAGCTATAAATAACGTAAAGAAGTTTAACATCAAGAATATATAAATCCAGTGTATATCCAATAGGTGATCTGTGAAAATTTGGAAGACTTAAGATGCTAAGAGTTGGATATCAAAACAATGTTTTCTACATTGCTTCTGGAAGTCTAACTTGAAATAACTTTTTGAAAACCAATTGTTTATAAATTTCAAAATTTTATACCCCATGACTTAGCCATTCTACCCAGAGTTTAACCCTATGCAAGAATTCATGTACAAGAATATTGATAGCAGTACTCTCTGACTCAGGAAAATAACCAGTCTGGAAATAGCACAGGCCCTCTTGATGAAGAAATAAGGAAATGAATTATGCTGTATTCACAAAATAGAATATTATACAACACTGAAAACTCAAATTACAGTGAAATGAAGCATTAAGTATAAATCTTAGCATAGCATGCTTAAGTGAAAAAGAAAGAAATTCCAGGAGATTAAAAACAATATACATAAAAAATACACGATATGTTCTTCAGGCATGTAAATATATGAAATATAAATCACTTTTATAAAACAAGAAAATAGAAAACATAGAGCTCTCAAGAAAGTGATAAGCTCTGATAGGAGGATGAGTGGTTAAGTATGGATCTAGGTTAGGACAGAATTACAAAGACAAATATAAATTCATGGTAATATTGTATCTTGGGTTGAATGTTTGTAAATTTCTTTTTCCTAACTATAAATGCATATGAGGGCTTCCTTCGTGGCTTAGATGGTAAAGAATCTGCCTGCAATGCAGGAGATCCTGGATCAGGAAGATCCTCTGGAGAAGAGAAAGCAACCCACTCCATTATTCTTGCCTGGAGAATTCCATGGACAGAGGAGCCTGGTGGGCTACAGTCTATTGCAGAGAGTTGGACACAACTTAGTGGCTAATATTTTCATACATACATACATACATACATACATACATACATGGTCTGCCAATGGACTATTCACATTAGTCCATTTATGATTAACTCAATTTTGTGCGTCTGATTTCCTTAAGGAAAATAAAAGAGTTTTACATTGTGATGGCCCCACTGTCCCCTCAGAAGCCTTTATTAGAATGGAAGTCGATGGGTTTGCAGGCAACTTAGAGACTTTCTGTTCTTCTTCTACCATACAGAAAGAAGGAGGTCTTTGGGAATTCCCAATGCAGTTCTGGCATCACAAAGCTTCCTTGATCTGTGTAGAGATAGAATTCTTCTAAAAGGCACAGTGAGAACTTCCAGTATGATGACGGGGATATTTTAAATATTACTAAAATTTCTTTTCTTTTAGAAAGCCTTATTTTTACAGTTATCACTTTGCATCAGAACCTATCAACCACTAAATCTGACATCCATTTCTCATATGGTGGTCAAACTCATGGAAGTGGGACTGCCTCCAACAATGATTATGTCACTGAAATGAAAGTCAGTGAAAATAAGTCAGTCTAATCTTTGAGCATACAGCAATCTGTGACTTTCTCCTCCCAGTGTTGGACTTCAGTGATCTGAAACAAGCAGCAGTGGCTGAAAACTAAATTGAATTGTGGTTTTCATGAGTCATTGATGGTAATCATAACTGGTTTCCAGTCAAACTCTAGTGGCATCTCTGGCCTAATTGGAATGCATTAAAATGTTCCTTTTTCTGACAGCATGTATGCTCACTTTCCTGTACACTCACTTTCCACTGGGCACTTTCCAGTCTCAGTGGGTTAGTATTTTAATAGCTACCTTCCTCAGCCAGGAAACAGCTTAAGCTATAATTCATTCAGATTGGTAAAAATAGATCTTTCTGGGGATTACAATCTCCAAGTCAATTGAGGAAAACAACAGAGCAACAGGAGGATAAAATAAAAACCTTATAGCTAAAGAAAAACAAAAAATTTTATTTGATTGGGAGGTAATTTATACTCTAACTTTTGCAGTGTCTCTGATAACTTTACAATAGAAAAGGCCAACATTTATTTTATTGATGTATAGTTGCTTTTCAGTATCCTAGTACTTTCAGGTACACAATATAGCGATTCACTATTTTATAGATTGTGTGGACATATGCTAAGTTGCTTCAGTCGTGTACTACTCTTTGCAACCCTATGGACTATAGCCTGCTGGGCTCTACTGTCCATGGGATTCTTCAGGCAAGAATACTGGAGTAAGTTGCCATGCCCTCGTCCAGGGGGTCTTCCCAACCCAAGGATCGAACCTGTGTCTCTTTGTCTCCTGCACTGGCAGGTGGGTTCTCTAGCACCAACTGGGAAGCCCATTTTACAAATTGTAATCCTGTAAATGTTATTATAAAATAATTGCTATAATTTCCAGTGCTATACACAGTGTATCCTTGTTGCTTATCTCTTTTATACATAATGGCTTATATCTATTAATCCCATACCACCTCTCCCTTTTCTCTCCCCACTGGTAACCACTAGTTTGTTTTTTATATCGGTGTGTCTGTTTCCTTTTTTCTACATACATTCATTTCATTTTTTAGATTCTACATACAGGTCTTAAAATAGAGTATTTCTCTTCCTCTGTCTGACTTAACTTCACTAAACATAATTATTACCCTTCCCCCAAGGTCCATCCATGGCAAATAGCAAATTTTTCATTCTATTTTACAGTTTAATAATATGCCATTGGATTTATATTTAACATCTTGGTATCTCAGCTGGTAAAGAATCCACCTGCAATGCAGGAGACCCTGGTTCAATTTCTGGGTCAAGAAGATCCTCTGAAGAAGGGATAGGCTACCCACTCCAGTATTCTTGGGCTTCCCTCGTGGCTCAGATGGTAAAGAATCTGCCTTCGCTACAGGTGACCTAGGCTCTCCTGGGTTGGGAAGTTCCACTGCAGGAGGGCATGGAAACCCACTTCAGTATTCTTGCCCGGAGAATCCCCATGGACAGAGGAGCCTGGCGGGCTACAGTCCATTGGGTTGCAAAGAGTTGGACATGACTGAGTGACTAAGCACAGCGCAATATGCCACTGGATTTATATACGACATCTTTATCCATTCATTTGTTGATGGACACGTGGATGGCTTCCATATCTTGGCAATTATAAATAATGCTGCTATGAACATTGGGGTGCATATATCTTTTAAAATGTGTTTTCTTTCTTTATTTTTTTTTTTTCTGGATATATACCCAGGAGTAGGATTGCTGGATCACGTGGCAGCTCTATTTTTAGCTTTTTGAGGAATCTCCATACTGTTTTCTGTAGTGGCTGCACCAGTTTACAGACCTAGCAACAAGTGTTCAAATGATTCCTGTTTTCTCAATATCCTCACCAACACTTGTTATTTGTAGACTCTTTTGGAGTGATTTGAGAAGGATAGGTATTAGCTCTTTTTGTTGTTGTTGTTGTTGTTGTTGGTAGAATTCCTCTGTGAAGCTGTCTAGTCCTGGACTCTTATTTGCTGGGGTTTTTTTGTTTGCTTGTTTGAATTACAAAATCAGTTTCACTATTTGTGGTCAGTCTGTTCAGATTCTGTTTCTTCTTGATTCAGTCTTGGCTGTTTGTATGTTTCTAGAATTTTGTCCATTTTTCCAGGTTGTCCAGTTCATTGGCACATAACTCTTTGTATTACTCTCATGATTTTTTGTATCTCTGGTTATCAGTTGTTTTTTCTCCTCTTTCATTTCTTACTTTGTTTGTTGGGTTCCCTCTCT
Source organism: Giraffa tippelskirchi (assembly GCF_054371585.1). NCBI lineage: Eukaryota > Metazoa > Chordata > Mammalia > Artiodactyla > Giraffidae > Giraffa > Giraffa tippelskirchi. The sequence goes on along the minus strand of NC_137276.1, from coordinate 121,942,584 downwards.
TTTCTTTTTGGTGAGCCTGTCTAGAGGTTTATACATTTTGTTTATCCTTTCCAAAAAAAAAGTTCTTAGTGTCATTGATCTTCTCTATTGTTTTTCAGTTTCTATTTCATTTATTTCCTCTCTGGTCTTTATTATTTAATTCCTTCTGCTGACTTTGGGCTTTGTTTGCTTTTTTTCCTAATTCCTTTAAATGGTAAGTTAGGTTATTTCAGATTTTTCTTATTTCTTGAGGAAGGCTTGCATCATTATAAATTTCTCTCTTAAAAAACGTTTTTGCTGCATCCTGTAGATTTTGGAAAATTATGTTTCCATTTCCATTTCTCTCAAGGTAGTTTTTGATTTCCTCTTTGATTTCTTTATGAACCCATTGGCTTATTAATAACATACTGTTTATTCTCCATGTGTTTGTGCTTTTCCCTTTTTTCTTTCTGTAGTTCATTTCTAGTTTTATACTATTGGGGTCAGAAAAAATGTTTGATATAATTTCAGTCCTCTTAAATTTATTAAGACTTATTTCGTGGTGTAGCATGTGATCTATACTGGAGAATGTTCCATGTGCCCTGGAAAAGAATGTGCGTTCTGCTGCTTCTGAATGGAGTTTCCTGTTGATATCTATTAAGTCCAAATTGCAGATTTTTTCTTTGAGACTACTGTTGTAAAAGGCCAACTTTTGATTTCATCTTAAAGTTATGATCATTATGGTCTTCTGCTCAAACCCTAGGAGTGTTATGTAAGGAAAACAAAACAAAACTAGTACTGTGGAGACTACATGGGATGGTATTGCCTCAGGACATTCAACTTGATGAAGGAAGTCATTTTGCACTCATTTATTCATTCATTCAAGATACCGTGTATCTTCCATTTAGAAGGCACTGAGTATTTATACAAATATATTTGAAGCACATTATTTTTAAAAAAGTTTATATCTGACATGATTTATTCCCCTATGATACAGATAAATTGAGTTTTTAATCTGTCAATAAATTATAAAAAATTTTTTCTAACATTTTTCAATATATTATTAAAGCTTCAATATCAAACTATATTGAGAAATAAGCTTAGACATTCCTTTATTTTTAGAACCTTTGTTGTTTGCTTGAAAATTACATCTATAAATCAAACTGCCTTGTATTACAGAGAATTACTTAAGAAATGAAATTTAGAATATCTTTGTGAATCAACATATTGCTGAAATATGTTTTTAATATTTCTTGTTTATTCTGCATCATTCTGTACTGTGAACTACCTCTAAGTCTAGGAAAACCATTTAAACTGAAACCTTGTTTCTGGAGAAAGAGAAAGACTCAAGAGAGACCTACTGTTGATGTAAATTCAATGTTATTCTCAAAGAAGACTACCTCTTTGGAAACACCCTATAGAGTCCACATAGATCAAACAGTGTCACTTCATTAGAAGACAGTCATATCTGTCAACTCTTTATTACTAATCTAACTCTTTAACTTATAAATTTGTTGAAAGCCCATACTGATACTGAGGAATGTGACTATTTTTCCATAAAGTAAAGGAAAATACAAAACATTGATCCATATCAGAAATATGGGACTCAATTTCTCACAAATTTGCCTTCCTGTTGCAATTAATTTAAGAGATTTACAGAATAATTTTATTTTAGAAGACATAATTAAAATAGCACTTGTATATACACTGAATCGGAGAAGGCAATGGCACCCCACTCCAGTACTCTTGCCTGGAAAATCCCATGGATGGAGGAGCCTGGTAGGCTACAGTCCATGGGGTCGCTAAGAGTCGGACACGACTGAGCGATTTCACTTTCACTTTTCCCTTTCATGCACTGGAGAAGGAAATGGCAACCCACTCCAGAATTCTTGCCTGGAGAATCCCAGGGGCGGCGGAGCCTGGTGGGCTGCCGTCTATGGGGTCGCACAGAGTCGGACACGACTGAAGCGACTTAGCCCTCAGCATACACTGAATGAAAATAATGAGACCACAGAACATGATACTCTGATCAGCGAAAATCTTCTTAAAAAAACACATTAAATAGAGAAATATAAAATGAGTAAATCAAATGTAAGGGAGTAGATTTTAGTATCATCTATCAGGTTTCCCAGTTTGTTTTCTTTGTATTTATATGTTGCACTCAGATTTGACATTCCCATGAATTTTATGTGACTAAATAAAGAAGAGTATACAAGTAACCAAAACAAACATGCCAAAAAAATGAGACAACTCCAAGGAGAAAGCGAATACATATAGAAAACAATTAACTTACTAAGTATATGTATATTCAGTGCTCTGTGTTTAAGTTACTATCTTCACCGTTACATGGAAATATAAATATGACGAACTAAAAATTTCCACCTTTCCAGTTTCTATTTCTGTTGAAAGATAAGAGACATAAGCAAGTAGACATAAAATCCAGAGGATACTGAGTTGATTTTAATGTCTCTTAAAACTCAAATAAATAGAGTTTCCAGTATACTTTCTCAAACAACTTTGTAAAGCTCTCCCCCATTATACTGCTTAACACACTTTGTGCTTATTTGTCAACTTGTGTCTCTAAAAAATATCTATTAGCCCTGCTAGACTGTAAATTCTAAGAGGACAAGAATCATCATTGTTTGGCCCTTATTCTCTCAGCACCTAGCATAATATGTAGCAAATGAAAGTACCCAAATTGTCTGAATGAATGACTAAAATTCTAGAAGAACGATGACAGTACATTTATTCAAAGAAATTTTATGTAATAATCAAAGTAACCATAATAATTGTAAGTATAATCACGTTGAAAATACTCAGATCATAACATTTAGAGAAAAAATTCAAACAATGGTAGAAATTAAAAATTAAGCTCTATTATGTAAAAATAGATGCCTATAAACAGAAAATATTTAAAGTGTGCCCTGAACTCATTTCATTCTTTTCCTTTACATTCTTTTTTCTATTTTTCAAGTTTTCAAGAATAACCAAATTTTCATTTCACATAATGAATTGCAAAAAGGTGTATTGAAAAAAAAAAGATGCATTGGATGTTGTTGACGATAGGTCCATCATAAAGTTCTGGGGAGGTTTTAATGAGATTTTAAGTGGATTAAGTGAAATTATGAATAAAGAGAAAATAATCTATATGCTAATTCTACCCTCTAGGTAGGGTAGAGATTGATTCTGACTCTAGATAGCACAGGGCCTTCAATATTAGGGGTTAAGACTATTTTTTTTAAGTTTATATTTTTAATAATCTTAAAAACCTACTTAAGCACCTAGTCATTTTATTTAGTAAATTTTAGCCTGTATAAAAAGTGAGATTTAAGTCATAGATTATTTGATTTAGGTTTTTTAAAAATACAGGCAAGTTAAAAATTTTCATTCAGCACACAATGAAGTTATTCTCAGTAGTTGTAAAAGTGTGAATAAAATTATTATTCTTATACCCAGCATCCTTGTTTTCCTGAGAGAACCAAAAAATAGTATATACACTCAAATTCTAGGAAATTTATTAAGATTTACTAGAAATAAACTACTAGGAAAAATTAGCTAGTTCTTTCCTTCATCTTTATATTATGAAAAATTTCGAACACGCCACAAAATTGAAATTATTTTTGCAGTAAAAAGCTATGCACCTACATTTATACTTTCCATTAACATTTTATTTTACTGATCTCTTATCCATCTAGCTGGGCTTCCCTGGTGGCGCAGACAGTAAAGAATCTGTCTGCAATACAGGAAACCCAGTTTTGATCCCTGGGATGGCAAGATCCTCTGCAGAATGGAACGGCAACCCACTCCAGTATTCTTGCCTAGAGAATCCCATGGACAGAGGAGCCTGGTGTCCATGAAGTCACAAAGAGCTGGACATGACTGAGTGACTAACACTTTCACTTTCACTTTCACTATCCATCTAGCTAGCCATCCTTCTAAAATCCATCATGCCAACAAATCTTACATTTTGAGACACTTCAAAGCAAATGTCATACTTCTCTTTATGTATTACAAAACACATTGTTAGCCAAGATTAAATGTTTGTATTTTCTTTTTATATAAAACGCATATAATAAAATGGGTAAATCTTAGTTGTAAATTTATTCATTTATGACAATGTTACACTTGAATAACCCATGTCTCTATTACCATCATCCCTCACTCCCCTTCCAGTCAATTTTTACCTCCATTCCCTGAGGGAAATATTATTCTGATTTCTTTATGCTATAGATGAGTTTTGACTAGAATTTCATATCAATATAATGAGGCAACATATACTCTTTTTGGTAAAGCTAAATTCACTCTGCATAATATTTTGAGATTCATCCATATTTTTATGTATGAGTAACAACTTTTTTTACTACAGTTCATTAATTCATTCTCCTATTGTTAGATCCTGTACTATTCCAGCTTATAAATATTAGGAATAAAGTTAATATTGGAGCTTGTTTGTTGGAACTGCATTGATAATGATTTTTAATATTTCTAATAACAGAGTGGACTCCAGTGGTTTGACTCTCAAGCAACAGACGTGAGGCAGGTGTACTAAAAAATGGATGAGGAGATATGCATGGGGAGGCATAGATTATTACAGGAAAAGTTTCCTTGTCGGACATGTTCAAAGGAGACAATGTGGATTAGTTAATAGTTTTCTGAACCTGTGAATTTAAACCCTTACAGATCTCACATATACCCTTGGAGGAAGATTTGGACAGAAAGAATAAAACCAAACAAATAATAATAATAAAGATGTTGATGATTGCTTGAGTTTGTGGAGTAGGAATCTTTGGGATATGAGGAGAGAGTTTTCTAAGAAGGCATCCAAAGTGCAAGGTGTTTCCTATCATTAGGACACTCACAACTCCTGGCTTTGCACAGACCTCTTATCAACTAATTACCAGAAAATCCAAGAGAGGTTTGGCCACTTAACTGTTAGGGAGCTTGGTGTCCTTTTGATGTTTGCTTTTGGCATGCTAAAGGGTAATTCACACAAAGATAAAAAGCATTCATGACACTCAAAGGCTATTCTTATTAGATTAAAGCTTCACAGCTAGTTTAATGACAAAGGTCTTTCAACATATATTTTCTTTCACCTCTAGAGTAAACATGCAACAATTCTCTGTAAATAATAAGGGAAAATTACACCAGTAAGGGAAACTAGAGTTTCATTATTTAATGGCAAATGAAACAGAATGAAGTGAAATGAAATGTCCAAGATCATAGGAATGAGTGTGTTTTGCTAGAATAAATTTAATTTCTTGTTCTCAATATCCTTTTACTCAAATTTTAAAATATGGGATGTCATTCTCATGGGTTCTTGTTTTGTATGTGGCCTAGGTGTTATTTACTCTTAAGAACACTCTTCCTCCAGCTTAACTTCTTTCTATTAGCTATAGACAAGGTTATCACCAAAAAGGAAATGTAAATGTTCTCTCATCTCTCAGGGGGGATGTGAGTCAACAGTGGAAGGTATTATTAGAAATCCAAGAAAGGCCTAAAGAATAATCACAAACTTTAAGTAATTTACAGCATAGCTAAGACTAAATTATTATAGATGGAGCCCCTACAAATGTGAAGAAGACTAAATATGAGCAAGTGAAAAGAGATAAAGCATAAACTTTACATAGGGTCAAAGGAAAGTCAGACTCAAGAAATGCTTTAGACTTAGAACAGGCCTTAGAGAATGGGTAGAACCCTGACCAGGCTTATAAAGCAGGGGTGAGGAGACAGGGCAGGGAGTGGGGGGGTATGGACTGGGGGAAGTAGGGGGGAAGAGCGGAAGGAGATGGGACATGGGGAGGAAAAAAATCAAGGTAGAGGCTGCATAGAAAGGAGGGATAAGAGGAAAACAACCTTTACCTATAGTATTTCCTCTTCTTCCCATGTAGTCTGGAGATTAGATATTAAAACAGGTGCAAAATATTCGTTTGTAGGGATTATTGGGTAGTTTATTAACCTGGACATTCATTTTGCTCTTTGTACTATACCTCTCAACAAAAATTATAGCCTTTGAATAATTATGCAGTGTTTATTTCTGAAAGACATTGGCATCTCTGTGGATATTATAACAACATTTCCTGTTAAATGAATGTCTGAAAGGTTTGGATTTCACTTTTCTTTTTTTAGATGTAGAGAATAACTCTAACTTTGATATAGGAATCTTTTCCCTGTAAAACATTTTCCATCAAGGCATTCACAAAGGTAACAGAATTCTATATGCCTTTACCTGACTTGGTTGTATTAATACCTTGAAAATTGTCTTCTGAGCTCCCTGAGCTCTATTTTCATTTGAAATAGACATTCTTGTACATTATTAGAAGGGAAGGAACAAGGAAGTAGGTGGGCAAAAAGAGGAAAAATTAGCTCTTTTAGAATAAGGTTGAGTCCTTTCTGTAAATTTGTTATCGTTGTTGAGAATATTTTATTAGTCAGTTAATATGAACAAATATAGATTCTTACAAAGCTATTAAAATTTTTACCATCCCTTTAGATTTTATATCTTTCATTTCTTTGTTTAGGCAATTGGGGAAAAAAGTTCATTTTTAATTTTTAACAATATTAGCACATAAGTAGAGAAAAACATATGAAACACTTTATTGAAAAGGAATACATGTTAGTATTTGCAGATGTGAATCTACCACTCTCTCTCCTTCCCCTGCTAAGTTCAAGTTCTGCATCTAAATTTTTATGTTTACTCTAGTAACTTATATAACCTAAATGGCTCTCAGGTTTTTTAATCTTGAAAATCAGAGTTTTTTTTGTTTTTACTACATGATCTCGTTTCCTTTTACTGTTAATATTTATTTTAAATTGTCACCTAAATTATTAAAGAATTGACTATAAAGTCAGATTAAATACTGATAGATCATGGAGCAATAGAACTACTTGATAGAAATGTGAAAAATAAAAAGAAATGGGTATAGTTTATTTTCATATTTCTGCTTTAATTATAAAAATGAGAGGCCAAAATTTTATTTTTAATCTAAATTTTTTCATATCAAATTGTAAATTTGCTTACATAACAAGTAAGACCATATTATAGTACTTAAATAGCATGAATTCCCCTTTAAATTTGTCTAATGTTAATTGATCTTTATTTAGGGGTTAAAAAAAAGACATGGTCAGTTAGGCATATTTCTATGGTTATTTTTTCTGAGACAAAAATATGGTATATTTTCTCATTCCATTTAGACTGTCACAGATCAGCTGCTTCACTCTCAGCTTCAAATGTTTCTCCTCTCACTGAGACAACTGCCCCGATGTGGGGATCGGACCCCTGCTTCAGTTCCCCCACCTGCCGAGGGCAGGTCCAGTCCTACTAAACACTCCTGTTTCCCCCCCTAGTTCCTTCATCCTACCAAGTTTTGCGTGTTCTATATATTCTTTTCTGGTGGTCAGGTACTCCTGTCCAGTCTCAGCTAGTGTTCTGCAAGTACTTCTGTGTCTGAAGGTGTATTCCTGATGTATCCGTGGAGATAGTTGTACTACTCTATGACCACCTATTCCTCCTCCATCTTGTTCCTTCCTGGTATCTTTATAGTCTCTCTGTGTTCCTAATACTTCACATAGACAAAGATTCACTGGACTATGTGTTCCTCACTTACAATAAGCTAAAAAAAAAAAAGACATGAAGAGTCTCGCTTCAATCTTTTGCTGCTGCTGCTGCTGCTAAGTCGCTTCAGTCGTGTCCAACTCTGTGCGACCCCATAGACGGCAGCCCACCAGCCTCCACAGTCCCTGGGATTCTCCAGGCAAGAACACTGGAGTGGGTTGCCATTTCCTTCTCTAATGCATGAAAGTGAAAAGGGAAAGTGAAATCGCTCAGTCGTGTCTGACTGACTCTTAGTGACCGCACGGACTGCAGCCCACCAGGCTCCTCTGTCCATGGGATTTTCCAGGCAAGAGTACTGGAGTGGGTTGCCATTGCCTTCTCCATTCAATCCTCTAGATTTACACAATTTCTTGTTGCAAGGACTAAGAAGTGCTACATTACCTATTCCCAAATGTCAACAGCTCAGGACGTAACCAGAAAGACCATGCACCAAACTCAATATTCATTTACATTTTATGTAGATTTTGAGGTCCATATTGTGATGTATGATCAAAATTGCTCTTCAAGAATGAAGCATTTACTCCCCTCAAACCTGAGAGTGCTACTAGCAGGTGGCCCCTATGGTCCACCCTCCTTGGGAATTTCCATGGTCAAAGAAAACGTCCTCTAACGAGGCAACACTTCCTTCCAGGAAAGCCTATTACAGTGGTTCATCAATGCTGAGAAATAAATGATTGGTCCCACCTATTACAACTCAGGATGATTCTCAAAAGCCATCTAGGCTTCAGGGCTGACCAAGTAGTCAGCTGAGGCCTTTGATGAGACTTCACCAAAGTTCAGCTTTTCCCTCTATCCAATCCTCTCCCATATACAGGTGTTGATACTAAGACTACTGTTGATACTAAGACTACTACTCATTACTCATTAAGTAATGAGACATGCTAATATCCATCTCGGTGTCTGCTTTCTATCCATCCTATGAGAATGAATGGTCAACATTTAGGTACAAGAAAACAAATGCTATTATGGGATTTTTAAGGTGGGCCACCTACAGCCTAGAGGGCAATTTGTTGTTGTTCAGTTACTAAGTTGTGTCAGACTTTTTGCAATACCATGGACTTTAGCATGCCAGGATCCTCTGTCTTCCACTGTCTCCCAGAGTTTGCTCAAATTCATGTCCACTGAGTCAGTATGCTATCTAACCTTCTCATCTTCTTCCACCCCTTCTCCTTTTGCCTTCACTATTTTCCAGCATCAGGGTTTCTTCCAATGAGATGGCTCTTCACCATCAGATGGCCAAAGTATTGGAGCTTCAGCATCAGTTCGTCCAATAAATATTCAAGATTGATTTCCTTCAGACTTGACTGGTTTGATCTCCTTGCAGTCTAAGGGACTGTCAAAAGGCTTCTCCAGCACCACAGTTGGAAAGCATCAATTGTTTGGCACTCAGCCTTTATGGTCCAACTCTCACATCCATACATGACTACTGGAAAAACCATAGCTTTGACTGTATGGAATTTTGTCAGCACAGTGATGTCTCTGCTTTTGAATACAGAGGTTTATCATAGCTTTCCTTTCAAGAAGCAAACATGTTAGTTTCATGGCTGCAGACACCTTTCACAGTGATTTTGGAACCGAAGAAAATAAGATCTGTCACTGCTTCCAATTTTTCCCTTTCTACTTGCTATGAAGTGATGGGACCAATGGTATGATCTTAGGTTTTTTTTTTTTTTTTTTTCCCAGTATTGAGTATCAAGCCAGCTTTTTCACTCTCCTTTTCCAAGAGTCTCCTTAGTTCTTCTTCATTTTCTACCATTAGAGTGGGATTATCTATACATCTGATGGTGTTGATATTTCTCCGGCTATTCTTGATTTCAGGTTGTGATTCACCTAGCCTGGCATTTCACATGATACACCCCCACATAGAAGTTAAATAGGCAGGGTTACAATATACAGCCTTGTCATACTCCTTTCCCAATTTGGGACCAGTCAGTTATTCCATGTCTGGTTCTAACTGTTGCTTCTTGAACTGCATACAGGTTTCTTACAAGACAGGTAAGGTGGTCTGGTCTGGTATTCCTATCTCTTTAAGAATTTCCCACAGTTTGTTGTGATCCACACAGTCAAAGGCTTTAATATAGTGAGTGAAGCAGAAGTAGATGTTGCTTTGGAATTCCCTTGTTTTTCTATGATCCAGTAGATGTTGTCAATTTGACCTCTGGTTCCCTCTCCTTTTCTAATTCCAGCTGGTATGTCTGGAATTTCTCAGTTCATGTACTGCTGAAGCCTAGCTTGAAGGCTTTTGAACATTACCTTGCTAACATGTGAAATGAGCACAATTGTACAGTTTGAGCATTTTTTGGCAATGCCTTTATGGGATTGGAATGAATACTGACCTTTTCAAATCCTGCAGCCACTGCTGAGTTTTCCAAATTTGCTGGCATAGTGAGTGCAGCACTTTAACAGCTTTGTCTTTTAGGATTTGAATTAGCTCAGCTGGAATTCCATCATCTCCACTGGCTTTGTTTGTAATAATGCTAAGACCCACTTGTCTTCACACTTCACATACTAGATGTCTGACTCTAGGTAAGTGACCACACCATCATGGTTATCTGGGTCATTAAGATCTTTTTTTGTACAGTTCTTCTGTGTATTCTGGAAAATCCTATGGACAGAGAAGCCTGGTGGGTTACAGTCCATAGGGTCACAAAGAGTCAGACATGACTGAGCGACTTCACATACATCTGTGTATTCTTGTCATTTCTTCTTGATCTCTTCTGCTTCCATTAGGTCTTTACTATTTCTGTCCTTTATTGTGCCCATCCTTCCTTGAAATGTTCCTTTGATATTTCCAGTTTTCTTGAAGAGATCCCTAGTCTTTCTCCTTCTGTTGTTTTCCTCTATTTCTTTGCATTGTTCATTGAAGAAGGCCTTCTTGTCTCTCCTTGCTATTCTCTGGAACTCTGGATTCAGTTGAGTATACCTTTCCCTTTCCCCTTGCCTTTAACTTCTCTTCTTCCCTCAGTTAAAAAAACTTCCTCAGACAACCACTTGCCTTTTTTCATTTCTTTTATTGGGGGTGATTTTGGTCACTGCCTCCTATACATTGTTAGGAACCTCCATCCATAGATTTTTCAGGAACTCTACCTACCGGATCTAAACCTTGAATCTATTCATCATCTCCACTATATAATCATAAGGGATTTGATTTAGGTCATATCTGAATGGCCTAGAGATTTCCCCTACTTTTTTCAATGTAAGCCTGAATTTTGCAATAAGGAGCTCATGATCTGAGCCATAGTCGGCTCCAGGTCTTATTTCTGCTGACTGTATAGAACTTTCCCATCTTTGACTGCAAGTAATATAATCAATGTTATTTCAGTATTGACCATCTAGTGATGTCCACGTATAGAGTTGTCTCTTGTGTTGTTGGAAGAGGGTGTTGGCTATGGCCACTGTGCACTCAATATTGTTTATTTGAGAAGTGCACGTAGCCCTTGGGATGAATTATCAGTACAGCTGTTCACCACTGGTGAACTGGGATTCTCTATCAATGGAGAATACATTGGCTGGTGTGGTTTTATAGATACAAAGAAAGTATTAATACTAAATATGAAGACAATGGAATTAAGTAGCTATTGTTGAACTCAGTTGAAATGGGGAAGATAAAAAGCTGAGTGATTCAGTTCAGTTCAGTCACCCAGTCATGTCTGACTCTTTGCGACTGCATGGACTGCAGCACGCCAGGCCTCTCGGTCCATCACCAACTCCCAGAGTTTACTCAAACTCATGTCCATCGAGTCGGTGATGCCACCCAACCATCTCATCCTCTGCCGTGCTGTTCTCCTCCCGCCTTCAATCTTTCCCAGTATCAAGGTCTTTTCCAATGAGTCAGTTCTTAGCATCAGGTGGCCAAAATATTGGAGTTTCAGCTTCAGCATCAGTCCTTCCAATGAATATTCAGGACTGATTTCCTTTAGGATGGACTGGTTGGATATCCTTGCTGTCTGAGGAACTCTCAAGAGTCTTCTCCAACACCACAGTTCAAAAGCATCAACTCTTCTGCACTCAGTTTTCTTTATAGCTTAACATCCATACATGATTACTGGAAAAACCATAGCTTTGACTAGAAGGACCTTTGCTGGAAAAGTAACATCTCTACTTTTTAATATGCTGTCTAGGTTGGTCATAACTTTTCTTCCAAGAAGCAAGCGTCTTTTAATTTCATGGCTGCAGTCATCATCTGCAGTGACTTTGGAGCCCCCCAAAATAAAGTCTGTCACTGTTTCCATTGTTTCCCCATCTATTTGCCATGAAGTGATGGGACCGGATGCCATGATCTTTGTTTTCTGAATGTTGAGTTTTAAGCCAACTTTTTCACTCTCTTCTTTTGCTTTCATCAAGAGGCTCTTTAGTTTTTCTGCTTTCTGCCATAAGTGTGGTGTCATCTGCATATCTGAGGTTATTGATATTTCTCCCAGTAACCTTTATTCCAGCTTGTGTTTCATCCAAAGCATTTTTCATGATGTACTGTGCATATAAATTAAGTAAGCTGAGTGACAAAGTGATTAATCAGCAATTAAAATCTAAGTGTGAAAGCTGGAGTGTCTTTGTGGCAGCATATAAAGAGACTCATGTATCCTATACCAATAAAGTAGAAAATGCTGAGGCCCAGGCCTTAATTCTCAGAGTAGTCAAGCTCCAAAAAAGGTTAAAGTCATAGCTGAGATAGGTTGTTAATGCAGTGTTCAGAGTCCTGTTTGGGAAAGAATGGGAGCCTGGACATATTAGAACGGAAATATGTATTGATGCACATGAAAATCTTGATTCTCTAGATTCCTCTGAACTCACTGATCCTTCAGAAGTGGTTCACTACTAAGGAGTGCCATTTCCCCATCTCTTGAAGTTGCTTCAGGAGTGTGTGTCTCACTTGAAAATAGCATCCCATTTCCCTCTGCTCACCTTGCCTTAGGATCTTCCTCAGCCTCCTTTCCTGTTAGGCCAATAACTAAAATTATTTCCCAATATAAGCTGGCTACAGATACTCTGAGTCACTAAGGAAGGAATGGATGAAAGAACTTCAGGGACTAGCCATTATGTAACAGCAGAGGCTGGGCGATTACTCATGGTCTGGATTATGATGAATTAAACTGGAAACACACTCTTCTGGAATACAGAAGTTTACACCCTAGAAAGGATATTGGGAGATGTACGCACATCCAGATAGCTTTTTGAAGGATGGAAAAAGTCATGACTTACATTGAATAAGATGGAAATTTCAGAATTGACTTGATAGATGATAGAAGAAGGGATTTGAAGGCCCAGGGAATTAGGCATTTTAGAGTGGATATACCTTGTGAGGATATGAACCCTTGCAGAGGACTCTGTTCCATATATTGACCCATAGGAACGTGCTGATGGGTCACCATGTACCACATTCAGCTGAGGCTCTCTTTTCAGTCAAGTTGACAGTAGGAGAAGCTTTTACATAATCGGACTCATCAATTATATTGGAGATAACAATTGGAAACAATAGAGGCTGTATGGCAAGGTGTAACTGTCAGAATACAGGTGAGTACAATTACCACAAAGAACAGCAATGTTCGAGTGGCAGCTAAGTAAGTCCCAGGATTTGCAAGAGTTTAGCATTGTTAAAAGCACATGTTGGGAGTCCTACTTCCGTCAGAACAGTATAAAGAACTTCAACTCCCCGGTTCCTTGTACCAAGCAGCAAAAAAATGAGTCAACATTTGGTATGGGTAACTGACCCTGATCACCAGGTAGGTACAGAGCTGCTGTTAGAATGGGAGCAAAGGAATCCTTTGGACACCTGCATGATCCCCTCGGGAGCTCCTTGGTACTCTTACCCAGTTAATAAACAATTTCAGGAATGTTGCCCAGAGTATGGTGACAAGGGTTTCAGTCACTTTAGGGATGAGGGTCTAGAGCCTGGAAGGAAAATTTAGTCAAAAAATTGATAAAACTGCCTAGACAGAGATTATAACAGATACTTAAACACAACCTGGCTTCCCAGGTGGCTCAGTGGTGAAGAATCTGCCTGTCATCTCAAGAGACACAGAATTGATTTCTGGGTTGGGAAGATCCCCTGGAGAAGGAAACAGAAACCCACTCCAGTATTCTTGTCTGGGAAATCGCACGGACAGAGCAACCTGGTGGGCTACAGTCCATGGGTCCTAAGAGTCAGACACGACGTACTGACTAAACAACACTACCTATCACTTGAAAAAGTTGAATCCACAAAAGCCAAACTCTGGAGCAATAGAAACAAGTGGGAAAAGAAAGTCTTGAATTATTGCTGGGAGTTGTCTTTTTTATTTTCCCTCACAAATGAGTTTTCCTGTCTCTCTACTTTGTCCCCACACACCTGGCTTATTTAACCAAGGCCAGATGATATGCTATTCTAAACGTACAGAAAAAGGTTTACTTCCAAAATGGACATCTAAAAATCTAGGTTTTAATGGAGGCTTGCAAAAACTGTTTTATGTATGTTTTCTTCTTACATTATTTTAAATTCCTCTCCTCTACTCACATGAATAAGAAAAAAAACAAGGTGATTCTTCAAGACACAAATATAGAAAGTATATACATATCTGTTATCTATTTCACCTTATTCTCTAACAGCACCGTGAGTTTCTCAGTTGAATGATTTATTGGGATTACTCCTGCCCTCATCTCCGTGGGTAGTTCTGATTGTATAAAACAGCTTACACCTTTGATACCAGAGAGAGCTTGATTCGAGAAGGCTACAGGCAAGTTAGGGTTACTCATGACTTTACCTCTTTCCTCAGTGAATAGGAAGTTAAGAGTCATCTTCAAGAGCACGGGTTATGTTACATAGACTCAGATTCAATTTCTGACTCTGATATTACACTCAATTTCTTAAAGTCACTTTCCTCCTCCATATGAGAGAGTTAATAATAACAACGGAATTTTAAGAGAGATTATATTAAAGGTTGTTAAAATTGTTAGCACTTCCAAAATGCTTAATAGCTGTTAGCTTTTAAATGCAGTGCAGAAAAACTTCTATGGGGAGACTCCTACACATGGCTACAGATATTCTGAATCAATACCACTGATTAGAATCACCATTAGACCTGAGCAAGTTGGGTGCTAGCCTAGAACCCATGACCCAGAGTGTCCCATGCTCTTGTCTTTCTTAAGTGTATTTTTGTCTCCCTCTATTATGCTCGGGACCAGCTGTAGTTGGCAGTAGTAGCTGGATAGGGTTCCCCGAGCCCAGACCAAGTACGTGAGCCTGGTTGCCAGATGTACAAAACTCAGAATTTTCCAAATCCCTCTCCAGTGACTTGGACTGTCTAGGGCCTGCATTGTAGTCTGGGTTAGATGCCCCAAGCCTTGAGCTGCTTCCTATTTCTTCCTTTTAGGACATTCTGTGGCCCTCTACTGCAGATATGGGGTTGACTAGACACTCTAAGGATCTTTGAATTGTGCCTATATAGGGCAGGAGGGTGTCCTGATGGGCACATTCTTCCCATTGGCTGGTTAGATATTTCTTTCATGGGATCATGCAACACTGGTACACTAGAATGATGCTGACAAGCTGATTTGGGGTTACCTCACTTATATTAGACACTGGGTTTGTTCAGACCTAAGAGATACCAGTGGTCCACTTCTGACCTTTAGGCTTGAGCCCTGTGTGTAGATCTGTCAGTTGGATATTACCCTTTTATGTTCCCTCTGCAATGCTTCCTCTGATCTATGGCACTGAGGAGAAGTGGTAGAATCTTTTCCAAAGTGCACTCCTTATTGCCAGGACCCAAGATAACTCCACCCCCTCCACAGGCTCTGTACCCTGTGTTAAACAGTGCTCTGAGGTAACTAGCTTCACTTGTCTCCTCCACGAGCTTTTGAGACCAGTATTCTTCAATGCCAGTGTTGCTCTTTTTGTCTCTGATTGATGTGGTAGCACTGTGTTCCCCTGGATTACTTTTAAGTTGCAAGTGCATGAAAGATGAACATTCTTTGTTCAAATGGGACTGTTCTTACTTGACCCCTGGGCCCCTCCTCTATCTTCTCTTCCAGTGGTGGTGTGTGAAAGGCAGGGCTGTAGTCAATAATGAAAGAAATTACACTCCACGAACACAGAGATTATAGGCTAAAGAGTTCAAGAGAAGACACAAAAGATGTGCTGTTCAATATCTAGACTATACATTTCTGGAGGATGAATTTAACATGATCAGAACATGAATTATAATTCACATTTCAGCATACGTTGGGTAAGACTTTCATTTGTAGCTATCTTCAAAGAAGTAGAGTATAATTTTTGGAACAATTAATGAGAACCAATATTCATAAATGGCACAATGGTTGATTTAACTCTGTGAGTGAAAATGCAACCAACACCTTAAAAATTGTATTAAAGAACTGAATAGGTAAAAATATATGTATTATTTAAATACATAAAGGTTAGGAAAAACCTATATATAATATTCAATTATATATATATAATATATGTCCATGAGATTCTCCAGGCAAGAATATTGGAGTTGGCTGCCATGCTCTCCTGCAGGGGATCTTTCAGACTTAGGGATCAATCCTCTGTCTCTTTCATCTCCTTCATTGGCAGGTGGGTTGTTTATATTTAGTGCCACTTGGGAAGCCCCAGGGAATGCAGGATCATATGGTAACTCAATTTTTAGCTTTTTAAGGAACTTCCCTAATGTTTTCCTTAGAGGCTGCAGCAATTTACTTTCCCACTCACATTGTAGGAGGATTCTTTCTTCCCCACACATTTCCACCATGGGAAATGCATTTACTATTTTTAGATTTTCGATGATGGCCATTCTGACTGATGAGTGGTAAGACTTCAGTGTAGTTTTGATTTGACTCTCTCTAATAGCAACAATCTTTTCATGTGCCTGTTGGCCATCTGTATACCTTCCTTGAAGAAATATCTATTTAGATCTTCTGCTAGTTTTCATGCCTTATCTATCTTTTAATGTTTTCTCTGATCCTCCTCTGTATTTCCTCTCAGTTTTAGATTTTTCTTCCTCTTTAAGATGTTTTTCTCTCAATTCTTGAATATTCCAAAAGGACACTGTCCTACTTCTCCCCCACCATCACTACAGTCAAAAGTCCAACAGTCCAAACTCAGACATAGATCCCAGCTGCATTCCATTCTGCCCCTTCCCCTCCCCCCCAATTAATAACCAGGTTATTCCCTGGTAGCTACACAGTAAAGAATCTGCCTGCACTGCGTGAGATCCAGGTTCGATCCCTAGGTTGGGAAGAACACCTGGAGAAGGAAAGGCTATCCATTCCAGTATTCTTGTCTGGAGAATTCCATGGAGAGAGGAGTCTGGCAGGCTAGCTACAGTTCATGGGGTCACAAAGAGTCAGACATGACTGAGCGATTAATACTTTCACTGTTTTTCAACACTATTTAAACAAGCTCCTCCTCTACCTCTGTCTCTTCCCAAGTTCTACTCTTACAGTAAAGACCATGTTGTCCTCAACTAGCCATTCTATAATGGATACCTAGTTAAGTATTCAGGATAAAATTTGAGGTCCTTAGAAAGGTACCAAGGGTCTTTCAAAATCTTGCCCAAACCTCCATTTACTGTGTAATTTCTTAATGCTGATACAATGCTCTTGATATCTCATTTCCATGGTCATCCTCTGAACAGAAAATAAACCTTATATTTTGTACTTGTTGATCCTTTCTCCTTAGAAAACTTTCCTTCACGTTGTGTATATGGCAAGGTTTACTCACCTTATGATACAGCTGAAAAAGTATTTTTCTGGGACATTTTACCAGGTTCCTTGGGCAAGTTTAACAGATCCCTCCACCATGCCCCCTACTATTAATCATTTAACATGTTACATGTGGAATTGTCTGCTTGTATGTCTGTTATTGTGCTGGACAGTGAGTTTCCTAAAGCCCAAGGTTATGTTTTATTCATAATTGTATTTACAGTGCATGAGGAATGGGTGCTCATTAAATTTATGTATTAATGAGTGAATAAATCTCCCAGGGTTCTCACATGCATTTACCAAATCCCTTTTTTTCTGTTTGCAATTTGTATCTTTATTAATATTCTCTGTCTGTTGAAATATTATTCTCTTTATTTTCTCTCATCCTTTGTCCCTGGTTTCCTTTAGCCCTGGAACCTATATTTAAGACAGCTGGTGCACCGGGATGACCCGGAGGGATGGGATGGGGAGGGAGGTGGGAGGGGGGTTCTGGAAGGGGAACACATGTACACCCATGGTGGATTCCTGTCAATGTATGGCAAAACCAATACAATATTGTAAAGTTAAAAAAAATAGATAGATAAACTAATTTTAAAAAAATGACAGCTGTTTTAAAGGTTTTGTCTCATAATGTTAATTTCTAGGCTTCCTAAGGGAGATCATCTCTGTCAGCCTCTTGTTTATTTCATATGAATGGATTATAATTCCCTGTTTTATCATATCAATTATACTTTTTACTGAAAACTGGACATTTTACATATTATAATGTAGTAACTGTGAAAATCAGATTCTCCCTGCCCTCCCCTCAGGTTTTGCTGCTGTGGTATTTTATGATCTATAAATCATCCATTTTTAAACTTTTCAAACTGTTTTTACAAAAACTGTATTCTTTGATGCATGTGCTCACAGAAAACTCTTTTCCATTATTTCAGTGTTATCTCAGTCAGGCAGTGTACTGACATATTTCTTTATTTTTACTCAATTTATTTAAACTAAAACCCAAAAAACAGTTCAC
Organism: Giraffa tippelskirchi; assembly: GCF_054371585.1. Classification (NCBI taxonomy): domain Eukaryota; kingdom Metazoa; phylum Chordata; class Mammalia; order Artiodactyla; family Giraffidae; genus Giraffa; species Giraffa tippelskirchi. The sequence goes on along the minus strand of NC_137276.1, from coordinate 121,924,324 downwards.
TCATTCTCCCACCTTCTTCCAATCCCCTGCCTCTTGTAACTGCCAATCTGTTCTCTTTATCTATGAACTTGATATTTTTGTGTTTGTTCTTTCTTAGATTCTACATTGTCCTACAGATGTAACTCATTATTCTCAAACGTGCTCATCAAAAATTATTAATGTACAATTAAAAAAGATATACATGAAAGTTGAAAGAGACAAAAATGACTGAATATTTTATAAAATTGCTTAAGTCAAATATTTTAAAATCACAACTATTCTTGAAAGGCAGTTAAACTGTCATTGAACCTGCTTTATTGGATCTTTACCATAATACTAAATGAGACTTGAGAGGACTGAAGTTTATAAGGAAACCCATAAGAAGAGAAAGAAACTAAATTCTAGATGAAAATACAATTAAAATGCTAGAGTAAAAAGTATAAAAAACCTATCATAAATCAAGCCAGAAGATACAGGATAAATCTGGTCATACATGAATATTAATACTTAGAGTAAGCAGTGATTTAGAAACCAGGAAGACATTTTTAAAAAGTGGGAGATAAAACAAAATAAAGAAGTTGGACAAAGGTCTAACAAATATTAAATAATCCATAGGAACCAAAAGAGTAAGGTGAAGCAGCAAACACCATAAATTTAATGCTCAAATATCAAGATGCCCTTACATTTAATGAAAAGATTCTGGCCTCAGATTTTAAGCTCTTCTAAGACAGAACCATCTCTGAACACACAGGTGAGTGGGTGCTCTGGTTAGAAAGATAAATTTAAGTGACCCCCAAAGTAACCTTAAACAATAGCAAAAGAATCATTTAATTTTTAAAATCTCGAGGCTTCACATTAAAGCAGTTCAGAAAATTCACAGTCTGATGGTGGTTTAGTGGCTAAGTCATTTCCAACTCTTACAACCCCATAGGCTATAGCCTGTCAGGCTCCTATGTCCATGGGATTCTCCAGGCAAGAATACTGGAGTGGGTTGCCATTTCCTCTCCATGGGATCTTCCAGACCCAGGAATAGAACTAGGGAGTATTTTGGCCACCTGATGTGAGGAGTTGACTCACTTGAAAAGACCCTGATGTTGAGAAAGATTGAAGGCAGGAGGAGAAGGGGACAACAGAGGATCAGATGGTTAGATGGCATCACCGATTCAATGCACGTGAGTTTGGGTAAACTCCAGGAGTTGGTGATGGACAGGGAGGCCTCGCGTGCTGCGGTTCATGTGGTCGCAAAGAGTCAGACACGACTGAGCGACTGAACTAAACTGATCTCCTGCCTTGTAGGCAGATTCTTTACTAACTGAGCTATGAGGGAATCTTGATAGATATCCTGATAGACATCCTTAAACATACACCACATCAAATATGCAGTAAAAATAGGTATACAAATACTGGCAACTGAAATATCACAACTAAGCTAAAATTACAATGCATGAGAACTTTAAATATAGAAAGGAAAGAAGTGATCAGGGATAAAGATGCATCCTGGGAATATAAAACAGGTAATGTACCTGGGTCAGAAAGTCATATAGGATAATCATGACTCAGTTCATCATGAGAGATGGCAAGCTGGAGTCAAGGTTGCTGTGAAAGTTAGGAGATGGAGGGTGGTGTGGTAGAGTTTTCTCATTCATAGAAGGAGAAGGAAAAGAAGATATGTTTGGAAACATGCTTATAGGAAAACTAAGGACCTGAGGAGGTGAAAGCACTCTGACTCATCCTTACGATCTGTAACTGAAGAAAGAGTGAGTAATAATTCAGCCAGGGACAGTGCCCTTAGTCATCATTTTAAGTACTGGCTTTGGATTGAGAAACCTTGGTTCTGTGCCAGCACAATCTGCCAGGCAGGGGCAGGTACACAGAGGGATGGGAGTGGAATATAAAAACAAACCCCATATACTCAAATAACTTTGAACACAAAATGAGCCTACCAGCGGAATATTACAAAGCACAACAAGAAGTCTAATCATAAGAAAGACAACATTCATGCCGGTTAGCACGGCTATCTTATAAAAACAAACAAACAAGTTATTATCAAAGAGAGAGTGGTTACGAGAGAATAGAACACTTGCTCATTGCTATTGGGAATGTAAAATAGGGCAGCTACTTTGAAAAACAGTATGGCAGTCCTTCAAAAGCTTAGAAGTAGAATTACTATACAATACAGCACTTTTACTTCTGGGCATACATACTGAAAACAATTGAAATCAAGGATTCAAACAGATATTTGTACATTCATGTTCAAAGCAGCATTATTTGCAACACTCAAGAGTGGAAGCAATCCAAGTGCTCATTAATATTTAAATGAATAAACAAAATGCAGTGTACACACGCACACACACACAGACACACACACAGAGGAACATTTTTCAGCTTTTAAAGGGAAGAAAATTCTGACCTACTATAACATGGATGAAACTTGAGGACATTATGCTAAGTGAAATAAGCTAGTCATAAAAGGACAGCTACTATATAATTACATTTCTATGAGGTACTAGGCTGGTAAATTTATAGAGACAGAAAGTAGAATGGTGGCCAGGGGCTAGAGGGAAGGGGAAATGAGAAGTTAGTATTTTATGGCTACAGAGTTTCGGCAAAGAAAAAAACAAAGTTCTGAAGATGAATGACAGTGATAGCTGTGCAACACTGTGAATGTACTTAATGAAACTGAACTTTATACTTTAAAATAGTTAAAATGGTAAATATGGTTTATATGCTTTGCCATGATAAAAAAGAAAGAAAACATAGCAAACTAACTTAAATAAAATGATTGTCATTCTAAGTAAAATATTTAAGCATCTGATAAAAGTCTAAAATGAGAATAATGAAAATGCTGACACAAACGTCTGATAGGAATATACTGTATTTGATGTTGATAGGATCCAAGGTCTGTAACACCATGTTTGATAGATGACTGTCTGTCTAGACAGACATAACTCTCGTATACATCACATCATTGCCACGAGTGGCTGCTGAATTTCTAGAATCACTTCCACACTGAATGCAAAAAGAAGGCAGGAAGAGGTGACAGGCTGTCTTCATTAGACCTTCCATTTTAACCAGAAATAGAAAGCCTCCTTAAATATTATCCTGATATACTGCTCTCTTCATGACTAACACAAATGCTCAATTTTATATTATTCACCCACCAAAGAGAATGCAATGCACCGAGGAAACCAGAATTGAAAGAGACGCGTGTACCCCAATGTTCATCGCAGCACTGTTTACAATAGCCAGGACATGGAAGCAACCTAGATGTCCATCAGCAGACGAATGGATAAGGAAGCTGTGGTACATATACACAATGGAATATTACTCAGCCATTAAAAAAAAAATACATTTGAATCGGTTCTACTGAGATGGATGAAACTGGAGCCCATTATACAGAGTGAAGTAAGCCAGAAAGAAAAACACCAATACAGTATACTAATGCATATATATGGAATTTGAAAGATGGTAACGATAACCCTATATGCGAGACAGAATAAGAGACACAGATGCATAGAACAGTCTTATGGACTCTGAGGGAGAAGGTGAGGGTGGGACGTTCTGGGAGAATAGCATTGAAACATGTATATTATCATATGTGAAACAGAACACCATTCCAGGTTCGACACATGAGACAAATGCTCAGGACCGGGGCAATGGGATGACCCAGAGGGATGGGATGGGGAGGGAGGTGGGTGGGGGGTCCAGGCAGGGGAACACATGTAAACCCATGGCTGATTCATGTCAATGTATGGCAAAAACTATTACAATATTGTAATTAGCCCCCAACTAAAATAAATAAATTTATTTAAAAAAAAAAAAGAGAGAATGCACTGATCCCAACTGGCTTAGATCAAACACAATTTGTTATCTCAAGATGGAAAGGTGCTTAGCCTTCTCTTCTCTCCTCTCCCCTCCACGCTTTCAGGAAAAATCAAGGCTATGTTTGTTTTTAAGAAAAGGGGAAATGACTCTTAAATATGTAATAAATAAACTCTGAAACATTTAGCAGGAAGAAAAATGAACCAAAAGGAAAGTTGTGGGGTATAGGGAAAACAGACAGAAGCAGTATGGAACTAACAGAAGCAGAAGATATTAAAAAGAGATGGCAGGAATACACAGAAGAACTACACCAAAAAAAGCCTTAATGATCTGAATAACCATGATAGTGTGATCATTCACTTAAAGCCAGACATCCTGGAATATGAAGTCAAGTGGGCCTTAGGAAGTATTACTATGAACAAAGCCAGTGGGGCTGATGGAATTCCTGCCGAGCTATTTCAAATCCTAAAAGATGATGCCATTAAAGTGCTGCACTCAATATGCCAGCAAATTTGGAAAACTCAGCAGTGGCCACAGGACTGGAAAAGGTCAGTTTTCGTATCAAACCCAAAGAAGGGCAATGCCAAAGAATGTTCAGACTACTGTACAATTGCACTATCTCACATGCTAGCAAGGTAATGCTCAAAATCCTTCAAGCTAGGCTTCAACAGTACATGAACTGAGAAATTCCAGATGCAGCAGGTGGATTTAGAAAAGGCAGAAGAACCAGAGGTCAAAATTGACAACATCTGTTGGTTCATAGAAAAGCAAGGGGAATTCCAGAAAAACATCTACTTCCAATTCACTGACTATGCTAAAGCCTTTGACTGTGTGGATCACAACAAACTGTGGAAAATTCTTAAAGAGATGGGAATAACAGACCACCTTACCTGCCTCATGAGAAACTTGTATGTGGGTCAAGAAGCAACAGTTAGGACCAGACATGAAACAATGGACTGGTTCTAAATTGGTAAAGGAGTATGTCAAGGCTATATATTGTCACCCTGCTTATTTAACAGAAGAGTACATCATGTGAAATGCTGGACTGGATGAAGCTCAAGCTGGAATCAAGATTGCTGGGAGAAATATCAATAACTTCAGATATGCAGATGACACCACTCTAATGGCAGAAAGCAAAGAGGAACTAAAGAGTCTCTAAATGAAGGTGAAAGAGGAGAGTGAAAAAAATTGTTTAAAACTCAACATTCAAAAAATGAAGATCATAGCATCTGGTCCCATTACTTCACGGCAAATAGATAGGAAAACAGTGGAAACAGTGACAGACTTTGTTTTCTTGGGCTCCAAAATCACTGTGGACAGTGACTTCAGCCATGAAATTAAAAGATGCTTGCTCCTTGGAAGAAAAGCTATGACCAACCTAGACAGCATATTAAAAAGCAGAGATATCACTTTCCTGACAAAGGTCTGTCTAGTCAAAGCTATGGTTTTTTCCAGCAGTCATATACGGATGTGAGAGTTGGACCACAAAGAAGGCTGAGTGCCAAAGAATTGATGCTTTCAAACTATGGTGCTGGAGAAAACTGTTGAGAATCCCTTGGACAGCAAGGAGATCAAACCAGTCAATCCTAAAGGAAATCAATCCTGAATGTTCATTGGAAAAATTGATGCTGAAGTTGAAGCTCCAATACTTTAGCCACCTAATGTGAAGAGCTGACTCATTAGTAAAGACCCTGATGCTGGGAAAGATTGAAGGCAGGAGGAGAAGTGGATGACGGAGGATGAGATGGTTGGATGGCATCACTGACTCAATGGACATGAGTTTGAGTAAATTCCAGGAGTTAGTGAAGGACAGGGAAGGCTGGTGTGCTGCAGTCCATGGGGTCACAAAGAGTCAGACACAACTGAGTGACTGAACAACAACAGAAATAACAGTGAGTAAAGACAATGATAAATTATACTGGTAAATCAAATATTTTGTTTTTAAAAAAATCTACTTGGTAGTGTTTACTTACAAAAATAAATGAATAAATAGCCCAATTACTTTATAATAGGATAATAAAGGGCTTATTAACTGGTAAGTTAAAATATGGTAGGGTCTTTTTTCACCTTCAGGGGAAAGACTGAATTGTTGAATTAAGATTTTGTTAGAAAAATGTTAATGTTTTCTAAGGATTTAAGAATGGAATCTACTGATTCCAAATGAGCAAAGAAAAACCAAACAAATCTCTCTTTAGAAAACTCTGTCACTCCAAAGAAGCCCTAAAGGGACTTCCCTGGTGGTCCAGGGGTTAAGAGTCTTGTCTTCCAATACAGGGGACGCAGCTTCAATTCTTGGTCAGGGAACTGAGATCCTACATATCGCAGGGCAACTAAGCCTGTGCTCTGAAGCCCATGTGCTGCAACAGAGAGCCCACGTGCCACAGCTGAGGCCTGACACAGCCAAAAATAAATAGAATGATAGATAAATTAAAAATTACAAAGAAAAACAAAGAAGTGCTAACAGCAGGGCCAAAAGAAACAAAAACAAAAAGGAAAAATGACAGGAAATTTACCTATTAAAAGGGAAAGATTATCATCTTGGATAAATTTTAAAATCCACTTGTAGGCATCCATAAGAGAGAAAAAAGATGAAAAGAATAAAGCCATACTTGTATTCCACTCTCAATCCGAAATTAAATACTGTTGATAGAATTGAAAACTTTTTATAGAATTTGCTTTGACAGCATGCTCCTTGACAACCCACCCTCTCCTGAAATATTCATTCAACCTCTCTTTATATTTTTATGGACTTATATTTGTATGGCTGCATCCCTGAACAACATATTTATTATTTTAAACTTAATATGGATGGGAATACTATATCTAGTCTTCTACAACAGCTTGCTTCAACATTATATTTGTGAGATTCATGTAAGGGTTTTTTCATTGTTGCTGATGAATAGTATTCTATTGTTTGAAAACACAATTTTTCATGCTGAATATTTAGGGGATTTTTCTCCAAGTTTTTGTAATTGCAAACAATGCTGCTATAAGTTTTCTTGTACAAATTTCCTTGCGCACATATGTAAGAAGTCCACTGGAGCATATACCAAAGAGTGAAACTGTTGGTTTATGATACACATTTATATACTCAGCTTTATTGCATTTCATCAAATTGTGCTCCAATGTAGATATCCCAGATTATTGTCCCACCACCAGCAATGAGAATTCCCATTAATTTGCATTCCCATTAACTTGGTATTGCAAGACTGCTTAGTATTTACCAAACTTGTTGGTGTGAAATAGTTTCTACTTGTGATTTTTGTTTGCATTTTCTTGTATTTCAATGAGTTTGAGCATCTATTATGCTATCTTTATTGGCCTGTTTGTTTTTCTACTTTATGTTTCCTTTTCATATCTTTTGTCCATTTTCTCTTTGGTTTGTGACTGTGTGTATTTTCCTGATTAGTAAGAAATCACTATATATTCTGAATGATAATTCTTTGTGGAATTTATGCATTTTGAATACATTTTCCATTATTTTTTCACTTTCCTTGTGAGATGAAAACTTCTTAATATTAGCATCATCTAGTTTGCCAATCTTTCCTTGAATAAGGTATTCTTTTAGAGTCTTAAAATTCTTCCTTAGATCAAGATCATGATGACAAGTTTGCCATATTTTCTTCAAAATGGCTAAGTTTTAGTGTGTTACATTTAGGTTCTTTGGTACACCTGCAGCAATGGTCAATGCAGAATTCTTACTTAGGCAGATATTATGAGCACAGAAGAAAAGTCAGTTGGGGAATAGTCTCCTCCAATATGTTACTGATTTGTGTCCAAGGCCCTGCAGCTCTTTGTGATCTGCTCTTTCCTTTCTTACACAGGGCTACTTCCTAGGGCAGGCACGCTTCTGGAGCTGTTGGTTATTGTTCAAAATTTCGCTCCCACATAAACCTACATCCCTTCTCTCCATTAGCTTCTGGTAATTGACCACTTGTAAGATGGCACCCTCTTTTCTCAGGACAACCCATTGTACTAACTTTCTAGGAAAGACTTTACTCAGGGATTTCTGATCTTGCCTATAGTGTGACCTATTCAGTAGTTTTATCCATCAAATTAAAAAAAAAGAAAAGAGGAAAATAAACTCTTCGTTTAAACTCTAGGTTAAAGTGATGTGCTCCACTCCACAACCATGGATGCTTTGACTAGCTAATAAATATATATTACTTACATTCAGTCAATCCACACTTTAACGGATCTTATTTTTATGTTATGTTTATGTACGCATGTGCTCAGCGGAGTCTGACTCTTTGCAACTCTATAGAATATAGCCCGTCAGGCTGCTCTGCCCATGGAATTTTTCAGGCAAGAATACTGGAGTGGGTTTCCATTTCCTTCTCCTGGGGGACCTTCCCTATCCAGAGATCAAACCCATATCTCTTATGTCTCCTGCTTTGGCAGCTGGATTTGGGGTTGCAAAGAGTTGGATATGACTGAGCAACTAATCCACAACTGCCACAACATATATATTTTCTTTTATTTATATATGTTATGTGCTTCCCAGATGGCCCTAGTGGTAAAGAACCCACCTGTCAATGCAGGAGACATAAGGGATGCGAGTTCGATCCCTGGGTGGGGAAGATCTCCTGTATGAGAGTACGGAAACCCACTTCAGTATTCTTGTCTGGAGAATCCCATTGACAGAGGAGCCTGGCAAGCTACAGTCTAAAGGGTCACAAAGAATCAGACATGACTGAAGCAACTTAGTGCATGCACATACATGTTTTATATATATGTATATATACATATATAATATTTATGTTATTTACCAAATATATAAATATTAAGGCTTCCCTGGTGGCTCAGACATTAAAGAATCTGCCTGCAATGCAGGAGACGTGGGTTTGATCCCTGGATTGGGAAGATCCCCTAGAGAAGGGAATGGCTACCCACTCCAGTATCCTTGCCTAGAGAATTCCGTGAAAAGAGAAGCCTGGCAGACTTCAGTTCACGGGGTCACAAAGAATCATATATCTTATATTTATGATATTTACCAAATATATAAATATTAACATGGACAAAAATCCCTGTTGTAATGTTGAGTTCCATCTTTACAACTCAATTTTGTTATAGATAGTAAAAAATAAAGTTCCTAAATTGAGCTGCCACAAATTGATGTGCTTCCTTTTTCTCTCCTACTTGCCAGGAGTTCATTACTGGGGTTCCCTTGGCTCCCTCACGTAAGTTCATCACCATTAGAGGAGTCCTCATGTTGTTGAGGGCTTGTCGTGAACACAGAGGTTAATATGGCACCCATGTTCTTCATGCTACAAGTCAAGGCCGCTTTGTTCACAGTCAAACCAGGTCATTGGAAATACTGGGGTTAGAATCCCTGGTTTTACCAAGTCAGCTCAGCCTAACTTATGCCTTTTTATAACCAACCAGGAAAAGGGAGTTGAAAAACTTCTCAACTCTTTTTATTCAATTGAAAAAAAAAAAATCAGGCATTCTAGAGAGGGTAAGGAGTCAAAGATGTGAAACTTTGAGATAAACGCAGCAAGCTGATTTTCAGTGCATTCTAGGCACTTACAAGTCAGAGAATGAAGAAAATTTGTACAATTTAGGAATACCTGCTAGGAGGAGAAACGCATTTTGTGTTCACTTTATATTCTCCTCATCCTTACAATTCATTTTTACTAATTAAATTCCAGGAAGCAGGAAAAAAAGAAAAAGTTGGGTGGAGATACTTGGAAGGACAATTTCATAAGGGATTCAGAAGGAATCATGTAGGAAAAAATACGAGTCCAGAAGAGGTAGGATAGAAACTGATGTGGTTTTCTTAACTGGCCTGAAGAAATCTCTTAGATCCTAGAGGAACTTCCTAGAAGTAAAGATAAAAGACACCTTAGTTCTGTTACTGCACCTGTGAAGATAATATCTGATGAGGTGATAATAGAGGAGTGAAAAGCGATGGTTTTATGTAAAATAAACAAAAATGAGGCTGAACAGCAGACTAATTCTCATGATGTAAATACTTAGTCACATTGAAAACAATTTCTGTTGGAAGAAAACTGATAAATTTCCACGCCTGAATCTTCAGAAGATTTTTGGATTATAAACTAAATTAACATCTTGAACATTTTCATTGAGCTAAATTTTCAATGAAGAAAAATGAAGTCGTATTTTTAAAAAACTATCTATTTGGTGATTTAGTCCACAAATTACAAATATATATGATAACTTACATGGAAAAAATAGAGAATGAAGCAAATCAAAAGAGTAATAAATATAAATGTTATCACTTCATAATAGTTTATAATATTTAGATTTAAAACCTATGGTTAAGGTGTAGCAATTCTCTATAACTTGAAATTTTAAAAATCTCTCTATAGTATACACACAATATATGCTATGAATGAAATACACATTTACTTAAATGTTTAGACAACCCCCTGTTTCAGATAAGAAAAGCTGCTTATACATATGCAACTGATTCAGATAATATTTGTAAAACATTTTCTAAGATATGCAGATGGGAATACTTTACTACTATGGTATTTCACCATGACAAGGGAGACACTCTTGCAAAGAATATCAAACCCATCTTTTCTTTGTATTGTTTGAAAATCAAAAGATTAAAAACCTATTAGATGAGTCCTTGGTTCAATTTGTGCTTTAACTGGACCACAAGACATTTTTCAGAGATCAAATTATTGAAAATGGAGAGCATACTGCAAGTGAATAACACTTTCTACTAAAAAAAACAAGAACTCTCAAATATCTGGCATAATGTTCTGTAGTCTCAAAGTAGATACATCATGCTTTACATTGTATGTTCTATTAAACTTTAAGTTTCAGTATTTAAACTCTACTTAATGATGTTTATAATAAAAATGAAGCATAGTACCAGGGACATATTATCCTTGACAAATATTTGATTCTTTTAACAAAGAAGTTTAGAAAATGACTAGTCAATTACATAAGCTAATTATCATGACATTATGGAAAAGTTTATCACTTTCCATACATTCTCCTCAATCTTTTGTAAACATTTTTTTTTCTTGGCAAAGAATGTGAACTCACAGTCGTTAAAACACAAGCTGTTTTTTCTTTAATACATAATCTATTTTTGGAATAGTTAAATAAAGGAATCACTTCAGCACTCATCAGGTCAAACTCTAGTGCTTTTCACTAAAATCCTCTGTGGTTTAAAGTCATTTTTTCTAGTAAGGTCAAAAAAAATGACATACATTAGTAAACCCCTAAATTCTGAGGTTTTGCTACTTTTTTTTTTTTATTATATATGCTTACCAGACCACCTGACCTGAGAAATCTGTATGCAGGTCAGGAAGCAACAGTTAGAACTGGACATGGAACAACAGACTGATTCCAAATAGGAAAAGGAGTACATCAAGATGTATATTGTCATCCCGCTTATTTAACAAATATGCAGAGTACATCATTAGAAACGCTGGGCTGGAAGAAGTACAAGCTGGAATCAAGATTGCTGGGAGAAATATCAATAACCTCAGATATGCAGATGACACCACCCTTATGGCAGAAAACAAAGAAGAACTAAAGAGCCTCTTGATGAAAGTGAAAGAGGAGAGTGAAAAAGTTGGCTTAAAGCTCAACATTCAGAAAACTAAGATCATGACATCTGGTCCCATCACTTCATGGCAAATAGATGGGGAAACAGTGGAAACAGTGTCAGACTTTACTTTTCTAGGCTCAAAATCACTGCAGATGGTGATTGTAGCCATGAAATTAAAAGACACTTACTCCTTGGAAGGAAAGTTATGACCAATCCAGACAGCATATTAAAAAGCAGAGACATTACTTTGCCAATAAAAGTCTGTCTAGTCAAGGCTATGGTTTTTCCAGTAGTCATGTATGGATGTGAGAGCTGAATTATAAAGAAAGCTGAGCGCAGAAGAATTGATGCTTTTGAACTGTGGTGTTGGAGAAGACTCTTGAGAGTCCCTTGGACTGCAAGGAGATCCAACCAGTCCATCCTAAAGGAGATCAGTCCTGGGTGTTCATTGGAAGGACTGATGTTGAAGCTGAAACTCCAATACTTTGGCCACCTCATGCGAAGAGCTGACTCATTGGAAAAGACCCTGATGCTGGGTAGGATTTGGGGCAGGAGGAGAAGGGGACGACAGAGGATGAGATGGTTAGATGGCATCACCAGCTCGATGAACATGGGTTTGGGTAGACTCTGGGAGTTGGTGATGGACAGGGAGGCCTGCTGTGCTGCAATTCATGGGGTTGCAAAGAGTCAGACACGACTGAGCAGCTAAACTGAACTGAACTAAACTAAAATGTTATACCTCTAGGGCTTGTGCATGCCTTATTAGCTTACTCTCAAATTTCCATAGTTATCTTAAAGTGTTAAGAAATAAGCTTGATAGTATTTTAATTACGCTGTAAGAAAAAGATAATAATATGTTACAAATAATGGTCATTAATAAACTCAGAATAATCTTACTAGTTATTCAACATTATACTAATCATAGTTCAGAACTTGCAATTGTTAATATGCTATAACTTTTATGGTACATAGACTAAGATGTGTCACTAAAATTGTAAGTCCTTCTATCACAAAAATGGGACTCAAATCTTAACTTCACTAGCTTTTTCAAGCTTCATTATATTAATCAGCTTTCAGCATTCATTCAGCTTTTTCGATTGATAGCTAAATGTTAATATATTGTTGTATTTATACTATGCTAGGTTATAATAGTTGTATTTAATTTTAATTGAATACTTTCTATCAAATTATATATTATGAGATATATATTGCATATGTGTATAATATATAATACACAAACATCATTTGATAAACATTATTCATGGTAATTGCTACTTTATATTTTAGTTTATTATGTGTATATATATATATATATATATATACATTCAATCAGTACAAATTATGTTTTATAGAATAGCTTACACTTCTAGATTTTTTCAGGCATTTCCACAGTTAAGTGCCTTAAAGTTATCAAAATTAGGAGATTTTTAATGAGTAATATAAATAAAATATAAGTGAAAAGGAAGAATGCCAATATATTTAAAGTTCTAATAAACTACACATAAGCATGTAGTACGTTAAAACTGATTGGAGTTTTCTGGATAGTTTAATTCGGAAACTCCCTCCTCAGTCTTTTCTGATTACTACAAAATAGTTTTCTGTTAATAACCAAGAAATTTAAAGTAGAAAGAACATATAATGAAAACTAATAGATTACAAATACAGTATAAGAAAAGAAAATAGAGTGTAAAAGAAAATAGAGTATAAGAAAATAGGGTATAAAAAGAGATCCTTTTATTGATAACAGCTTTATAGCTAAAATAATTTTACAGAGCTATGAAAAATTAATAATTTCTATTTTAAGAAGTATCAGGTACTTAGAATAAAATGCAAAACTAGTTTGTTCCATACTCTGCTGCAATTCTACAAATAATATGAGCTTATAATTTAATTTGACAAACAATTACTCAATCTACATCGTTTCTAGCTACTAATTGGAGGAAGTGAAAAGTGAAGTGAAAGTGAAAGTCACTCAGTTGTGTCTGACTCTTTGTGACCCCATGGACTATACAGTCCATGGAATTCTCCAGGCCACAATACTGGAGTGGGTAGCCTTTCACTTCTCCAGGGGATCTTCCCAACCCAGTGATCGAACCCAGGTCTCCCATTGCAGGCGGATTCTTTACCAGCTCAGCCAAAAGGGAAGCCTAATTAGAGAATGACTATATTTCTTGATGAAAGTGAAAGAGGAGAGTGAAAAAGTTGGCTTAAAGCTCAACATTCAGAAAACTAAGATCATGGCATCTGGTCCCATCACTTCATGGCAGATAGATGGGGAAACAGTGGCTGACTTTAATTTTCTGGGCTCCAAAATCACTGCAGATGGTGATTGCAGCCATGAAATTAAAAGACGCTTACTCCTTGGAAGGAAAGTTATGACCAACCTAGACAGTATATTAAAAAGCAGAGACATTACTTTGCCAACAAAGGTCCACCTAGTCAAGGTAATGGTTTTTCCAGTGGTCAAGTACGGATGTGAGAGTTGGACTATAAAGAAAGCTGAGAGCCAAAGAATGGATGCTTTGGAACTGTGGTGTTGGAGAAGACTCTTGAGAGTCCCTTGGACTGCAAGGAGATCCAACCAGTCCATCCTAAAGGAGATCAGTCCTGGGTGTTCATTGGAAGGACTGATGTTGAAGCTGAAACTCCAATACTTTGGCCACCTGATGTGACGAGCTGACTCATTGGAAAAGACCCTGATACTGGGAAAGATTAAGGGCAGGAAGAGAAGGGGACAGCAGAGGATGAGATGGCTGGATGGCATCATCGACTCGATGGACATGGGTTTGGGTGGGCTCCGGGAGCTGGTAATGGACAGGGAGGCCTGGCGTGCTGCGGTTCACGGGGTCGCAAAGAGTAGGACACGACTGAGTGACTGAATTGACTGATATTTCTTGATGGAATGAATTATTAAATTATATAATAGGATAAGCAAGATTTTTTCTTTCAAATTTTGTTCTTAACATCTAATATTATGTTTAAAGATAACGATATGGTAAATGATTTATGTTTTCTTACTCAGCAATTAGTTGAGGCTAGTATCTACATTGTGTGGTTATAACAGAATTTTCTGTGTACCTTTATTTTTAATAGACTTTATGTTTTAGAGTACTTTTAGGTTCAGAGCAAAACAGTGAAAGATACAGTTTTCCTCATACCTCCTATCCCCATACAAGATAGCTCTCCCATTATTGACATCCCCTACATAGTGGTACTTTTTTTTATAATTGGTGAACATAGATTGACACATCATTATCACCCAAAGTCCACAGTTTACATTGCATTTCACACTTCATGTTTTATATTCTATGGGTTTGGGCAAATGCATTATGACATGCACCCATCATTATAGTATCCTACAGAGTAGTTTTACTGCCTTAAAAATTCTCTGTGCTCTGCCTATTCATCCTTTTCTCTCACCTAACCTCTGGGAACTATTAAATTTCTTACTGCTTCTATGGTTTTGCATTTTCCAGAGGCATATTTCATATAGTTGGAATCATTCAGTATGAAGTCTTTTCAGATTGGCTTCTTTCACTCTGTAATATGCATTCAAGGTTCCTCCATGTCTTGTTATGACTGGATAACTCATTTCTTTGTAATGCTAAATAATATCCCATTATCTGAATGTACCAGTTTATTTATCCATTCATTTACTGAAGGACATCTTAACTGTTTCCAAGTTTTAGCAATTGTGAAATAAGCTTTTATAAACAGACTTTTGTGCAGACATCAGTTTTCACATCCCTTGGGTAAATATCAGGGAATTTGAGTGATGAGTCATATGGTAAGAGTATGCTTAGTTTTATAAGTTGTAGCAGTTTTAAAATAATAGAATTCTAAGATAAACACTAGGATAACATTTGTATAATCAGATTTTAAAAATATAAAGAAAACAATACTGTCAAATTGTTTTCCTTGAGTGTAACTAAACAAGAAAATAAAAATTTAAAAAGTAAAAATGTTTCTCTGCCACTTAAAAAATTAGATGCACAAATACAACCAACCGAATATTCCAGAAATATGAAAAAAATCACCATTAAAACAAACATGTAGAAAGTTCCATTTCCAGTTATATGGTTACTTAGTTCATTAGGTAGACTCAATGAAAAAAACTAGAATACCAGATAAATTAAAATAAAACATTTTAAATATGGAGAGATACTCACAGGAAAGTGAGAAATACTGAAGTCAAAGTCCATCTGAAGGCAGGAATCTGCAGGTGAATTTTGAAGAAGTGGAAGCACCGAACTTTGCTTTCCGTACCCTCTATGGCATCAGGGACTGGAAATGAGTCTCTGGGCTTCTTTATCAGGTAGAGGAGTCTAAAAGGAGACATATCCAACAAGTCTCCTTCCCTCAACTTCAAGACAAACGCATTATCTTGAATCTCAGCACTGAAAAAAGAAAACAGAAAAAACAAAAGAAAAAAACATATGTCTGCCTCTAAAATATTATAACTACCAGCCTACCTTACACCAATCTGGAGTCAGAATTCATATTAGTATGATCTGAACAAACTCAGGTCAACATTTTAATTTTCTGTTATCTCAAATAGGTAATGCACTCAACTTCTAAAAACTAAGAGAAATCTTCTGAGAGTCTACTTTTAACCTAGTTCTCAAAGAATTTCTAATCGGATTACAGAGAGCTGAAAATCTTGACAAGTCACAGTAGAGAGGCAGTAGCAACAACAGGAAAATACTTTATATATAGGAATTGCCAGACATAGCAAATGAAATAAAATATGTGATAATTATAAGATAATTGTGAAACAATTTTTTCAAGGAATATGAAATTACAAAGAATAAGATGGCATTCTGGATGAAATGGAATAAGCACATTTCACCTTTCCCACTGAGTGCATCTATGAAACCAGGATAGAATGCATGGATCAACTGTGGCAAGTCTAAAATTTTTCTGCAATAGGAAGGATGGAGACGAACACTACAATTTCAAAGTAACACTGA
Organism: Giraffa tippelskirchi; assembly: GCF_054371585.1. NCBI lineage: Eukaryota > Metazoa > Chordata > Mammalia > Artiodactyla > Giraffidae > Giraffa > Giraffa tippelskirchi. The sequence continues at coordinate 121,908,019 of NC_137276.1, read as the reverse complement.
ATAGACAGTGAGTTTACAAGTTCTTTTCCTTCAGTACTCTTGCCTGAATGCAGTGCAGCTGTAAACTCATGAGTGTGACCTGTGGCAGAGAGTGAGGGCTTTTGGATAAGCTCTCGAGTTTTGTCTTGAAGACCAGAAACAGGAACTCCTAATGCTGAGAGGAAATACAGAAATTCATCATTATTTTTTTTCCTCGCTGCTTGGTTCTATTTTCTTACCCCAGTCTGCAGGGAACTCTTTTGCAGGAAAGGGAAAGATCTACAGAAAGCTGAAAAGGCTAAAGTTCTGAGGGAAGGGCACCTTTTCTGTTTTGGTTGTAGTCATAGCTTCAAAAGAATAGGACTGCCCCATTGCTTTATATGTCTCTCTGTCCTCATTCCAGTAAGGCCAGAGTGTGGGTCCCATCATGGAAGTACATCACAGAGGATGACAAGTGGTTTCACTAGAGATCCCCACAAAAAACTGAAGCCTCTGGAAATCAAAGTACAGGGGGAGATCATGGAGAGGGAGGAGCTTATAAAAGTGATCCAATATTATCATTTAGGAAAATCAGGGCTTCTCCTTAATCTGTATATGCATAAATCTCATCCCAATGGTTTTAAAAACTACACTAACAAGCTAGAGTATGTCTGGGATTGACCACTGTGGGGCACACATCCAAGAGAGAATTAAGAGCATAACAAAGGTTTTAAAAACTTCAATAACACTAAAACCATAGCTCACAAGGTGTTGATTAGAACATGTGGCCTGAACTTACTAAAACAAAAATACCAATATTCTGCATAGAGTTCAAATAAGAATTAAAGTCTCTTAAAGTAATTCACAGTATGTCTAAAATGAATTGGCATAGAAAGAACCACAAATACTTCAATTCACCTGGGAAAAGACAATTAATAGACACTGATGTTATGAGGATACAAATGTTGGAAATATCTGACAGAGACTTCAGTGTTGCTATTATACAAATGCTTCAAGAAGCAATCATGAACACTCTTGCAGAAAGTGTTAAACGAAAAAGTTTCAGTGAAGAAATTAAGAAGAATCAAATTGAAATTTTAACATTGCAAAATATAACAGCCACCTCCCCCTTCCCCAATCTCATTGAATGGGCTCAGTAGCTAAATGAACATGACAGAGGAAAGAGTCATTCAGTAAACTTGAAGACTGAACAACATAAATAATTTAATCTGAACAATAGAGAGAAAAACACAGAGAAAAATAGTCTCAGGAATCAGTGGGAAAATACCAGGAAGCCTAACAATATACCAATAGCTGCTGCTGCTGCTAAGTCACCTCAGTCGTGTCCAACTCTGTGCGACCCCATAGACGGCAGCCCACCAGGCTCCGCCATCCCTGGGATTCTCCAGGCAAGAGTACTGGAGTGGATTGCCATTTCCTTCTCCAATGCATGAAAGTGAAAAGTCAAGTGAAGTCGCTCAGTCGTATCCGACTCTTAGCGACCCCATGGACTGCAGTCCACCAGGCTCCTTTATCCATGGGATTTTCCAGGCAAGAGTACTGGAGTGGGGTGCCATTGCCTTCTCCTATATATACCAATAGAGTCCCAGAAAAACAGGAGAAATAGGATAGTGATGAAAAAAAGATTAAATAATGGCTGCAATCTTCCCATGTTTGGGGAAAAAAAAAATCAAACCAAATGAAACAAACCAACAACCATAAATCTAGAGGTTCAAGAACCTAAGGTGAAAAAAAAAGTGAAAGTGGTAGTCACTCAGTCATGTCTGACTCTTTGTGACCCCATGGACTGTAGCCCACTAGGCTCCTCTGTCCATGGAATTCTCCAGGTAAGAATAATGGAGTGGGTAGCTATTCCCTTTTTCAGGGGATCTCCTTAACCCAGAGATCAAACCCAGGTCTCCTTTACCATCTGATCCAGGTAAACCCAAAGAAATCTATGCCCAGATACAGTATAATCAAACTGCTAAAATCCCAAGATAAAGAAAAAAATATTGAAAGCATTCAAAGAAAAATGACACATCAACTAAAGAGGGAATACGCACTCGCACAACTGAGATTTTTTTTATCAGAAAACCATAAAAAGGAACAAGAACTGGTATAAAATTTTTAAAATGCTGAAATAAAAAACTGTCAACCTAGAATTTTTATCTAAATAAAGTATTCTTCAGTAGTGAATGTAAATTAAAAATATTCTCAGATGAAGAAAAACTGAGAGATTTATATCTATCTGCTTTGAAATGATTTTCTAAAAGGAAGCTTTTCAGAAAGAAGGAAAATGATTGTAGAAAAATACTTGTGACTTTAGGAATGAAGGAAGAGCAACAGAAAGAGTAAATATATAGTCTTGAATTAGTCTTAAGTTTTTTAACCCAAAGGAGACTGGAAATGGGAAGCAGAATAATGCAAAGTAAAGAGAACAAACAGAAAATACAAACAACAACAACAACAAAAAGTTTTAAATCTAAACACATCTATAATTATATTAAATATAAGTGATCTGAAGATACCTATTAAAAAACAAAGATGGTCAGAACAAATTTAGAAAATTAAATTAAAAAAATTTTAAATTACTCTCTAAAAATAGTCACAAAATATAATGCTATAGGTAGGTTGAAATAATGATGAGAAATGATATGCTATGCAAGAACTCGTCAGAGGAAAACTGGACTGACTGTGCTAACATAACAAAGCAGACTTCAGAGCAAAAAACATTACATTGCCGGGAATAAAGGACATTACATGATGAAAAAAAAAAGTTTCGATTTACCAAAATGCCATAATAATTCCCGATGTATATGAACCTAACAACAGATATTCAAAATATACAAAGCACAAACCTACAGAGCTAAAAGCAAAGATAGACACTTGCAAAATTACCATTGGAGACTTGAACAGTCCTTTCTCAGCAATAAATAAAAGTACTTAAGAGAAAGTCAGCAAGGTATAGAACAAAATAGTACTACCAGCTAACTTGATTTACTTCATATTTATAGAAATCCACCCAAGAACAGCAAAATACACTTTCTTTCTGGGAGCACAGTGAATATTCACCAAGATGGATGAGATCCTGGATTATAATACACACATTGATCAATATATAATAATGGCAATCATACAAAGTATGTTCTTTGACCATACTGTAATTATACTAAAAAACAAATAACAAAAAGAAAACAAGAAAATCCCTGAACACTTGAAAGTTTAAGTTCATGATTCAAAATAATCTATTCCTCAAATAGTCTGTCTCAAAGGAAATCAGAAAATATTTTAACTGAATGAAAATGAAGATATAACATAGTAAACTCTATGGAATTCAGTTAAAGCAGTCTTCAAAGGGGAATTTGTAAATGTTTATAACAAAAAAAACCAAAATTTAAAACTTCTACTCTGTGAAAAATAATGGCAACAGAATGAAAAGATAAGCTATAGGCTTGAAGAAAATATTTGCCGAAGACATTTGATAGAGGACTGTATAAAAATACACAAAAAACCTCTTAAAACTGAACAAGAAGAAATTAACTGGATTAAAAAAAATGGGCCAAAGACCTTACAATATCTCACCAAAGGAAGTATACAGATGCAAATAAGCATATGAAAATATGTTTCACATCATAAAACATCAGAAAAATGCAAATTAAAACAAGATACCACCACACATCTAATACAACAGCCATTATCTGGAACATCTACAGCAAATGCTGACAGAGAGGTAAACAGTAGGACTTCTTATACATTGCTGGTGGGAATGGTGCAGCCATTTTGGAAGACAGTTTGACAGTTTCTTAGAAAACTAAACATACTCTTACCATATGAATCAGCAAATGCATTCTTTGGTATTTACCCAAAGAAGTAGAAAACTTACAACCACACAAAAACCTGCACACAGATGTCTATGGAAGCTCTATTCATAATTGCTAAAACTTGGAAATAACCCAGACGTCCTTCCATAGGTGAATGACTAAATAACCTGAAGTACATCCAGACAATGGAACATTATTCAGTGCTAAAGAGAGATGCACTATCAAAACAAAAAGGTACAGAGGAACCTTAAATGCATATTACAAAGTGAAAGAAATCAATCTGAAAAGATCATACTCTGTATAATTCCAACTACATGACATCCTGGTAAAGGTAAAACTATAGAGACAATAAAAAGCTTAGTGTTTAGCAGTGTTTGGGTGGGGAGAGCTATGAATAGAGTGCAGAGAATTTTTAGGGCAGTGAAACTACTCTGTAATGATACTATAATGATGGATACAAGTCATCATACATTTGTTCTAACTCACAGAATTACAGTACTAAGAGCAAACCATAATAGGCTTTGGGTAATTATGATGTGTCAATGTAGATTCATTGACTGTAACAAACATACCATTCTAGTGAGTAGTGTTGATAATGGAGATCACAGATGTGTGGGGATAAGGAGGGATATGAGAAATCTCTGTACTTCCACTCAGTTTTGTTGTGAAATTAAAACTGTTCTTAAGTTCTTACTAAAAACGAAACAAATAACAACAACAAAAAATTTATGATGACATCAAAACAGGAAGTAACTAGGAATGACTTTAACAAAAGATGTGCCAGACCTTTGTGTGTGATATTATTAAATCTCAGTGAAACAACTTAAAGGAGATCTAAATAAATATGTACTAGGATTAGAAGATCACATGTGGCAAAACTGTTAATGTTCTTCAAATTAATCAATAAATTCAAGCAACGCCAATCATATTGCCAAAGTTTTCTGTATTCTATTTTATTTGTAGGTTGCTGCTGCTGCTAAGTCGCTTCAGTCGTGTCCAACTCTGTGCGACCCCATAGACGGCAGCCCACCAGGCTCCTCCGTCCCTGGGATTCTCCAGGCAAGAACACTGGAGTGGGTTGCCATTTCCTTCTCCGGTGCATGAAAGGGAAAAGTGAAAGTGAAGTCGCTCAGTCGTGTCCGACTCTTAGCGACCCCATGGGCTGCAGCCCATCAGGCTCTTCCGTCCATGGGATTTTCCAGGCAAGGGTACTTAGAAAATTTTATTTGGTAGTTTAAGGGCCAAGAATAACTAAGAAAATCTTAGAGAAAAAGACAGAATTGAGATTTCCCTAGTAGATAATAAAATGAATTACATACTGACAGTGCAGTAAGTGCATGGGATAAAACATTGCAACTACTTAAAAAGTCCAGAAACAGATGATCGTTATATAAACTCGTGATATATTACAAGGATAACATGTAGTTATGCATAGAAAGAAGTGACATTCCAATAATGGTACTGGAATGACTATCAGAAAAAGAAAAAAAATCAATTTTTCTAGCTCACTTTACACATTAAAAATCATCTTCAAGTGTACTAGAGAACTAAACATGAAATATCTTAAAGATTTTGAGTTTAAAAGTTATTTTAAAAAAAGTTTGAAAGAGTTTTTGATATAATACACAATGTACAAGTCTCATAGGAGAAAGTGATATATCCATTCACATTAATGTTTAAACCGTATCTTCATCTAGACACTGTGAAGAAAGTAAAAAACAAATAAAAACAAATAAAGAAGAAAGTTTTTACTATCTATAACAAAGAAAAACCTGGAATCCAGATTACATAAATTTATCACATAAGTCACTAAGAAAGTTACAACCAATAGGAAATCAAATAGCCTTAAACAGCATATAACAAAAAGAAAATGAAATAGCATGAAAAGATGTTCAATGTCATTAGTAATAAAAAGTAAATGTAAGTTAAAACCATGGAGTCACCATTTCTCACCCAAATTTTCAGGCAAAAAGTTAAAAATCTGACACTATTACATATAAGCACACGTATAGAACAATAGGAACTTTGGTACAAAGGTGGTATGATGTACAAACTGACTCAAACACTTTCAAAAACAGATTGGCGTTCCACAGGAAAGGTGAATGTACAAATAATGTGTGCTCCCCAAATTTCATTCTTGGAGTAAATATGTAAGAATATTAATAACAAATTACATGAAAGCCAAAATGTCCATTTAAAACAGAATAGAAAATAATCTTAAAACAGAATGCTATTTAGAGGGGAAACTGAATGAAGGACAGCTACACACACAAATGAATCTCCCCTAAATCGCATACTAATTAAATAAAATGAATTTGACAAAGATGCTACAGAGTAGTTTATATTCACTAAGCTCATGGATGGGAGAGATATATTCATAAGTAGTAAAATTATTTATAATGAAAAGAAAATTCAGTTCCATTCAATTCAGTCGCTCAGTCATGTAAGACTCTTTTGACCCCATGGACTGCAGCATGCCAGGCCTCCTAGTCCATCACCAACTCCTGGAGTTTACTCAAACACATGTTCATTGAATCAGTGATGCCATCCAACCATCTCATACTCTGTCATCCCTTTCTCCTCCTGTCTTCAATCTGTCCCAGCATCAGGGTCTTTTCCAATGAGTCAGTTCCTCACATCAGGTGGCCAAAGTATTGGAGTTTCAGCTTCATCATTAGTCCTTCCAATGAACACCCAGGACTGATCTCCTTTAGGATGGACTGGTTGGATTTCCTTGCAGTCCAAGGGACTCTCAAGAGTCTTCTCCAACACCACAGTTCAAAAGCATCAATTCTTTGGTGCTCAGCTTTCTTTACAATCCACCTCTCACATCCATACATGACTACTGGAAAAACATTGGCTTTGACTAGACGGACCTTTGTTGGCAAAGTAATGTCTCTGCTTTTTACTATACTGTCTAGGTTGGTCATAACTTTTTTCCAAGGAGCAAACGTCTTTTAATTTCATGGCTGCAGTCACCATCTGCAATGATTTTTTTTGGAGCCCCCCAAAATAAAGTCTGTCACTGTTTCCATTGTTTCCCCATCTATTTTCCATGAAGTGATGGGACCAGATGCCATGATCTTAGTTTTCTGAATGTTGAGCTTTAAGCCAACTTCTTCACTCTCCTCTTTCACTTTCATCAAGAGGCTCTTTAATTCTTCTTCACTTTCTGCCATAAGGGTGGTGTCATCTGCATATCTGAGGTTATTGATATTTCTCCCGGCAATCTTGATTCCAGCTTGTGCTTCTTCCAGCCCAGCGTTTCTCATGATGTGATCTGCATAGAAGTTAAATAAGCATGGTGACTGTATACAGCCTTGACATTCTCCTTTCCCGATTTGGAACCAGTCCATTGTTCCACGTCCAGTTCTAACTGTTGCTTCTTCACCTGCATACAGATTGCTCAGGAGGCAGGTCAGATGGTCTGGGATTCCCATCTCTTGAAGACTGTTCCACAGTTTGTAGTGATACACACAGTCAAAGTCTTTGGCATAGTCAATAAAACAGAAGTAGGTGCTTTTCTGGAACTCTCTTGCTTTTTATGTGATCCAACAGATGTTGGCAATTAGAACTCTGGTTTCTCTGCCTTTTCTAAATCCAACTAGAACATCTGGAGGTTCACAGTTCACGTACTGTTGAAGCTTGGCTTGGAGAATTTTGAGCATTACTTTGCTAGCGTGTGAAGTGAGTGCAATTATGTGGTAGTTTGAACATTCTTTGGCATTGCCTTTCTTTGGGATTGGAATGAAAACTGACATTTTCCAGTCCTGTGGCCACTACTGCGTTTCCCAAATTCTCTGGCATATTGAGTGCAACACGTTCACAGCATCATCTTTGAGGATTTGAAATAGCTCAACTGGAAGTCCATCACCTCCACTAGCTTTGTTCATAGTGATGCTTCCTAAGGCCCACTTGACTTCGCATTCCAGGATGTCTGGTTCTACGTGAATGATCACACCATCATGATTATCTGGGTCATGAAGATCTTTTTTGTATAGTTTTTCTGTGTAGTCTTGCAACCTCTTGTTAACTCTTCTGCTTCTATTAGGTCCATATTATTATTGTCCTTTATTGAGCCCATCTTCGCATGAAATATTCCCTTGGTGTCTCTAATTTTCTTAAAGAGATCATTAGTCTTTCCCACTCTATTGTTTTCCTCTTTTTCTTTGCATTCATCACCGAGGAAGGTTTTCTTATCTCTCCTTGCTATTCTTTGGAACTCTGCATTCAAATGGATATATCTTTCCTTTTCTCCTTTGCCTTTCACTTCTCTTCTTTTCTCAGCTATTTGTAATGCCTTGTCAGACAACCATTTTGCCTTTTTGTGTTGCTTTTCCTTGCGGATGCTTTGATTACTGCCTCATGTACAACGTCATGAACCTTCATCTATAGTTCTTCAGGCACTCTGTCTATCAAGTCCAATCCCTTGAATCTATTTGTCACTTCCACTGTAAGGGATTTGATTTAGGTCATACCTGAATGGTCTAGTGGTTTTCCATACTTTCTTCAATTTAATTCTGAATTTGGCCATAAGGAGTTCATGATCTGAGCCAGGTCAGCTCCCAGTCTTGTTTTTGCTGACTGTATAGAGCTTCTCAATCTTTAGCTGCAAAGAGTATAATCAATCTGATTTCGGTGTTGACCATCTGATGATGCCCATATGTAAAGTCTTCTCTTGTGTTATTGGAAGAGGGTGTTTGCTGTGACCAGTGGGTTCCCTCGGCAAAATTCTATTAGCTTTTGTCCTGCTTCATTGTGTACTCCAAGGCCAAGTTTGCTTGTTACTCCAAGTCTTTCTTGACTTCTTACTTTTGTATTCCAGTCCCCTACAATGAAAAGGATATCTTTTTTGGTTGTTAGTTCTAGATGGTCTTCTAGGTCTTCATAGAACCGTTCAACTTCAGCTTCTTCAGCATTACTTGTCAGGGCATAAACTTGAATTACTGTGATATTGAATGGTTTGCCTTGGAAACAAACAGTGATCATTCTGTCATTTTGGAGATTGAATCCAGGTACTGCATTTCAGACTGTTTTGTTGACTATGATGGCTACTCCATTTGTTCTAAGGCATTCTTGCCCACAGTAGTAGATATAAGGGTCATCTGAGTTAAATTCACCCATTGCAGATCATTTCAGTTCGCTTATTCCTAAAATGCTGATATTCACTCTTGCCATCTCCTGTTTGACCACTTCCAATTCACCTTGATTCATGGACCTAACATTCTAGGTTCATATGCAATATTGCTCTTTCCAGCATCGGACTTTACTTCCATCACCAGTCACATCCACAACTAAGTGTTGCTTTTGCTTTGGCTCCATCTCTTCATTCTTTCTGGAGTTATTTCTCCACTGATCTCCAGTAGCATATTGGATAGCATAGTGTCCAGGAGTCTCCCAGAGGCGTGGGTCAGCAGTGGCCTGCTGCAAGTTTTGGGGCACTGAGTGTAGCAGTGCATGCCTGGGACCTTTCGAAGGAGGTCCCATTATCTTCATTACCTCTACCATAGTTTGGTCTCAGGTCAAATAACAGGGAGGGAACATAGCCCCACCCATCAACAGAAAATTGGATTAAAGATTTACTGACCATGGCCCTACCCATCAGAACAAGACTCAGTTTCCCCTCCGTCAGTCTCTCCCATCAGGAAGCTTCCATAAGCCTCTTATCCTTCTCCATCAGAGGGCAGACAGACTGAAAACCACAATCACAGAGAACTAACCAATTTGATCACATGGAACACAGCCTTCTCTAACTCAATGAAACTATAAGCCATGCCATGTAGGGCCACCCAAGACAGATGGGTGGTGGTGGAGAGTTCTGACAAAATGTGATCAGCTGAAGAAGGGACTGGCAAACCACTTCACTACTCTTGCCTTGAGAACCCCATGAACAGTATGAACAGTATAAAAGGAAATTGGATGATTATTATAAAAGCCAAAATGATGAAAACCTCTGGGTGAAGGGTGAGAAGGTGATGCAGTTGGGGAGAGGAACACAGGGGAATCTTGAAAGAACTGGCAACAAACACAAAGGTGCATAATTTATTAAAGCCTCTTAAGGCAAAATATATATCCACACACTCTTCTCTACGATGTACTTTTTTCCCGCTTTTTAAAGTTTCACTATATTAAAAAAATTTTTTTACAATGTTGTATTGGTTCCTGCCATATAACAATGCAAATCAGCCATAATTATACAAACATCCCCTCCCTCCCTAGCCTCCTTCCCCTCCCCCCATGCCATCCCTCCAGGTGATCAGAGAGCACCAGACTGGGCTCCCTGTGCTACACAGCATCTTCTCTCCAGCTATCCATCTTATACCTGATAGTGAATATATGTTGATGCTACTTTCTCCATCCATCTCATCCTCTCCTTCCCCCACGGTATCCACAAGTCCATTCTATGATATACTTTTAATAAAACAAATGGAAAACTGTAGAGTAAAGTAAATAAATTTTTTGAGATCCCCAAACTGAATTACTGCATTTGATCAAAAAGTTGCAACCTGACATATTAATAGATTCTTTGGTTATAATTTTTTTTCTATCTAACATATTCTAGATTTCAATTCTTGACTCTCCTGATGCCAAAATATAATTATACTATGGTATGTTTTTCAACCATGTGTAATTAAAATGACACCATTGAATTGTGGTAGTGTGTAATGTTTTCCAAATATTAGAGGTTGAGAATATAATTTCATGTTGTGTATGTGCTCTTGAAGACTATTTCATAGATTTACATAACACTGGAAAGATCTCCTTCATGTTACTCAAATTACAGATTAGAAATGAGCTATTGTTTGGTACAGAGGTCAGGAGACTGCCTCAAGAGTACTACTAATACATTTTGAGAAATACTACTCAGGCATAAAAGGGCCAGTTTGTGAAGCCATAATTGCCATTATTGCTGTTTTTGTGCATTTTGGCATAGCGAAATTTGCTCAGTTGTGCCCGACTCTTTGTGACTCCATGGACTATAGTCCATGGAATTCTCCAGGCCAGAATACTGAAGTGGGTAACCTTTCCCTTCTCCAGGGAATCTTCCCAACCCAGGGATCGAACCCAGATTTCCCACATTGCAGGCAGATTCTTTACCAGCTGAGCCACAATGGAAGCCCAAGAATACTGGAGTGGGTAGCCTATTCCTTCTCCAGCACATCTTCCCGACCTAGGAATCGAACCAGGGTCTCCTGTGTTGCAGGCGGATTCTTTATCAACTGAGCTCAGGGAAGCCCAGTTTGGCATAAGTCAAGGACATATTTGGGGCAATGCTGAGAAGAAAGGAAACTTTGCCCAGTGGATTACAATGGGAGCTTAAGTGGGCAAGGGGAGAAAGTTCATAGGAACCAATTATAATTCGACTTATTTATTTTCTACCACAATGTCTTTTATAGAAGACTCTTTCACCCATTGTTTTCACATCTCAGCATTTCCTTCTTTCTCATGATCCTTAAGATTATTCTATCCTTTAAAATGTAAGAGTATTCTATATTTTAAAGCTAGAAAGTTTTCCTTTTTAAAATAAATAGATACAATTCATATAAGTTTCTCTGCAGATTACAGATCGGTCTTTAGAAGATCTACTTCTCTTGCTACATCCTGTAAAATATTTTTTCTTGCTAATTTATAACTACCTATAAGTAGACACACTTTATCTTAAGATCTAAATTAATCATTATTTTGCATAACAGGTAGAGAATGGAGTTTTACTTTGACACTAGTAGGGCGATCGAGTTCTAACCCCTTTCTGTGTAAGTCATGAATATATTTTAAGACTATTTTGCAGTGAGAATATAAGTAGCAGTATTCTCACCAAGTAATACAATAAATACAGTGTTCTGAAAAGTCATGCTCTGTACATTTAACTCAACTTGGCAGAAATCCCCATTCCTTCTATGGAGGAAACCAATACTATGTATAGAAATTTACATAGAAAATATGCTTACAGACTTCTTGGAGCTAGAGTTTAAAATATGCAACCTAAATTGGATCAATTTTATGTAAATATTCTGTGGGAATTAAAAGAAATTAGAATGGAACTTTGACAAACTCTTACACATGCCCCCATACACATATCAGTATATGAATGTGTGTGTTTGTTTACTTGTTTATTTTTCTTCTAAATCGTTCTCCTTGAACAACCAGGTAAGATGAAATCAGCCTGATTCCAAAAAATTGCAGCTTTCATAAAACAGAGGTGCTACATGAAGGTAGGCTCCTGAAGAACCTAAGTATTAAAATCTCCAGAAATTATTGGCAAATTCTAAGCTATAATATAATTCAAATTAAATGACTTTATTACAATTTTGTTTGTTTTGAGCAAACTGTACTGAACTAATTGAAGATACATGCCCACATACACACACATGCAGATCATTGGTGTATACCCAAATGAATTTTCCAAAACAAATACATCTTTGCAACCAGGACTTATATACACAGACAAAATATTATCATATCGCAGAAATTCCTCACATATCCCCTTTTGGTCACTACTCTGTCCCCAAAGGAAGTCACTATTGAACTTTTAACACCATGAAAGTGAAAGTGTTAGTCACTCAGTCGTGTCCGACTCTTTGTGACCCCATGGACTGTAGCCCACAGGCTCCTCTGTCTATGGGATTTTCCAGGCAAGAATACTGGAGTGGGTTGCCATTTCCTTCTTTGGAGGATCTTCCCATCCCAGGGATTGAACCTGTAACAGCATAGATAAAATTTATTCATCTTTGAACTTTATGTAAGTGGAATCATATGGCATGTACAAGTTTCTGTCTTTTTTCCTTGACTCAAAACTCTGTTTGTAAAAGTTATCCATGTTGATTTATGTATTTATGTTTTACTCATTCACATTACTATTAAATATAAAATAATGATTTTAAGACATCAACTATCCATGACTATATACACTGTGTTAATGATATTATATTTAGTAAAATACTACTTCGAGTGTCAGTGGCTTAAGCTGGCTGTATAACAGGAGGTAACATATGGGATCAAAGGAGCTGGTGGAAAGTTAGTAGCAGAAGCTCTTATTAACTCTTCCACTCTATAAAAGTAGGCTGACTTTACTCCTCAGTTCGTATAGCAAACCCCTATTATCAAGCTGTTGTAATTTACCTTATTCCTAATTTAGCAGACGCTGATGGTTGGCTTATCCAAGAGCCATTAAAACTATTGTCTTTTCTTCTCTTTCCTCAATAGGGGCTGAAAGGGCCTGATGTATATTTTCCCCCAAACTCTCATACTACTAAGGAATGACCATGTGATACAGTCCTGCCACTGAAGTAAATTTAAGAGGGAGTTTTGGGGGATGATTTCTAGGAAAAACTTTAATTTTTTTGTTAAAGAGCTAAATGTGGAGAGGTAACATTCAGAATAGCCAATACCCAAGCCAATATGAAAGAGAAGAACAAAGTTGGAAGACTGACAGTATCCAACTTTAAGATTTACTAAAAAAACTACTGTTGGTGAACAAAATAGACAAATAGACTGATATAACAAAATTCAGAATACAGAAATAAATCCCTATAGTCAACTGATCTTTGACAAAGGAGGAAGGGAAATACAAATGGGCAAACATAGTCTGTTCAATGAATGGCACTGGATTTCTACATGCAAAGAAATAAATCCAGACACAGACCTTATATATGTTATGAACTAACTCAAAATGGATCACAGATCTAAATGTGAGACACAAAACCATAAAAATCCTAGAATATAACATAGGAGAAAACCTAAGTGACCTTGGGTATGGTGATGCCTGTTTACAACACCAAGTTCTATCAAAAGAACTAATTCACAATCTGGACTTCATAAAATTAAAAACTTCTTCTCTGTAAAAAACGGTGGCATGAGGATGAGAAGACAAGTTATAGACTAAAAGAAAATATTTTTAAAAGACACTTCTAATAAAGAACTGAACTTATATTTTAAAAATGACAATAAAGAAACAAATGATCTGATTAAAAAGTCGGACAAAGACCTTAAGAGACCTTACCACAGAAGATACATGCATATCCCATGTTACTGTGCTTCACTTTCTTGCAGTTTGCTGATGTTGTGTTATTTTGCAAACTGAAGGGTTATAGTAAGCATATGTCAAGCAAGTCTACTGATGCTATTTTTCCAGCAGCATTTCCTCACTTCATGTCTCTAGGTCACATTTTGATAATTCTCAGAATATTTCAAACTTTATTATTATTATATTTGTTATGGTGATCTGTGGTCAGTAATCTTTGATGTCACTACTATGACTTGCTAAAGACTCAGATAATGGTTAGCACTTTTTAGAAATTAAAAAAAAAATGCTAGTTACTCAATCATGTCTGACTCTTTGCACCCCGTGAACTGTAGCCTGCCAGGTTCCTCTGTCCATGGGATTTTCCAGGTAAGAATACTGGATTGGGTTGCCATTCCCTTCTCGGGATTTTCCCAACCTAGAGATTAAACCCAGGTTTAATATGTGTTGCAAGCAGATTCTTTACCATCTGAGCCATCAGTGAAGACCTTTTAAGAAATAAAGCATTTTTTAATTAAAATATATGCTTTTTAAAGACATAATGTTATTGAGCACAATAGACTGCATTGCAGTGTAAACATAACTTTTCTATGCACTAGAAAACCAAAAATTCATGTGACTTGCTTTGTTTCCATATTCACTTTACTGTGGTGGTCTGGAACTGAATCTGCAATATCTCTGAGGTATGCCTTATACACTGGCAAATAAGCAAATTAAAACTTTAATATTACTACATACCTATTAGAATAAACAAAATCTTGAACACTAACAATCTATGCTGACAAGGATGTGAAGCAACAGGAACTCTTATCCATTGCTGGTGGGAATGCAAAGTGGCTTTGGAAGACAGTTTGGTAGTTTCTTAGGAAACTAAACGTATAAACCACACTTTGCTATCTGACTGAGGATTGACTCCAGGACTCCCCTCACCCAAATATACCAAAATCCATGGATGCTTATGTCCCTCATATAAAATGCATAGTATTTATATATAACCTATGAGCATCCTCCCATATACCTTCAATCATATCTAGACTATTTATAATATTTAATACAATGTAAATACTATACAAATAGTTGTGAATACAGTGTACATTCTATGTGAATACTTGTCAGTGCAGGGCAATGTCAAATTTTGCTTTCTGGAGCTTTTCTGGAATTTCTTTTTTCAAATATTTTTGATCCACAGTTGGTTGAATCCAACCAATGTGGAATCTGTAAATATGGAAGATTGACTGTATTCACAAGTTTTACCTGTGTTTTACAGATCATATTACCATATGACACAACAAAGTCAGGCCTTATATTTACCCAAAGGAGCTGAAAACATACAACCACACTAACACCTGCACACAGATGTCTATAACAGCTTTTTGCATAACTGCCTAAATTTAGAAGCAACCAAGATGTCCTTCAGGAGGTGAATGGTTAAATAAATTGTGGTCCATCCAGACAATGAAATACAGGCATACTTCAGAGATATGACGGGTTTGATCTCAGACTGTCACAATAATAAAGTAAGTACTGCAGTACAGTCACAAACCATAACACATAAGAGTTATATTTATACTAGACTGTAGTCTATTAAGTGTGCAATAGCATTATGTGAAAGGCTACACACTGTGTGATTCCAAGTATTCTGGAAAAGGCAATGTACTTTGTACTATGTACTATAGTACAAAGAACTAGGTACTCCATAGTACTTTGTACTGTGGAGACAGTACAAAGATGGGTAGTAAGTAGGGCTGGAGTGGGGAAAAGGATGAATGGGTAGAGCAGAGAGGGTTTTTAGGGCAGTGAAAATATTTCGTATGAGACCATAACAATGAATATACGTCATTACACATTTGTTTAAACCCATAGAACTCATAGATTGTAGAACACCAAGAGTGAAGCTTAAGGTAAATTATAGACTTTGGGCAAATATGATATAACATGATTCATCAATTATAACAAATTTACCATTTTTCTGAGTGATATTGATAATGGGAGAGTCTATGGCTTCCCAAGTGGCGCTAGTGGTAAAGAACCTGCCTGCTCATGCAGGAGTTGTAAGAGATGCGGGTTTAATCCCTGGGTCGGGAAGATCCCCTGGAGGAGGGCATGGGAACCCACACCAGTATTCTTGCCTGGAGAATCCCATGGACAGAGAAGCCTGGCAAGCTGCAGTCCATAGGGTCACAAAGAGTCGGACATGAATGAAGTGACTTAGCACATGCATGTGTAGGGTAGAGTATATACGGAAAATCTCTACACCGTCTACTTGATTTTGTTGTAAACTTAAAACTTCTCTAAAAAATAAATAAATTGAACAAGAAAAAAAGAGATAAACAAAAGAGGAGAGGGGATCAATGACCTTCTTATCTTCCTGTCTTGCCACTGAATAAAATTCCTGGAAATTCAACAGTCCTTTTGAGATCATGAAACAATGAACATGCAAATGAAATGGTAGTATACTAAATTGGTCAAGCCAAAATGTGAAAATCAGAAACTCTGACCACTCCATTGGTGCTGAACCAAGTTTTAGACTCATTGTTCAGTAAAATAATTTCTTTATGATTTAACCTCATGTTATTCAAGGTTTCCATTACTTCAATTAAAAGTCTATCTGATATACTATTTATAGTGATAATCATGATAAAAACATGTATTGAAGAATGTTGCTTGGAATTATAGTGTATTTTACATTGATTTCTTGAAGGACAACATCTTTATTAAAAATTTAAAACTCCATATTCATCCAAAAGATAAGCCATGCCTAGTTATGAAATACCTGAAAAGCTTTCAGACGCTTTGCTTTTTAAAAACAATTTCTATGAATTTCTTGCTATGGTAGCACAACTTCAGCAAATATTCAAAAGTTTTCGTTTATCACTTCTTGGCCTTTTGGCTAAGACCAAGTGTAGCATCTGTTCTTATCAGTTTAATATCTGATAAACTCTGGGAGTTGGTGATGGACAGGGAGGCCTGGCGTGCTGCAGTCCATGGGTTCACAAAGAGTCAGTCACGACTGAGTGAATGAACTGAACTGAGCTGAACTGAATGTCCTCTATCTGAGAACAACATATTAAATGGATTTTTGGAGCAGGAGGATGGAATAGAGGTTTGGTCAGACAAACACTTAACTGTGCAGACTCTTCTTGGTCCACTGAAGAATGCTGGTGGTAGACTGCTAGCTAAAAGTGAAAGCGTTAGTTGCTCAATCATGACCAACTCTTTATGACCCCATGGACTGTAGCCTGCCAGGCTCCTCTGTCCATGGATTTTCCAGGAAAAAATACTGGAGTGGGCTGCCATGTCCTTCTTCAGGGAATCTTCCCAACCCAGGGATTGAACCCAGGGCTCATGCATTGCAGGCAGATTCTTTACTGTCTGAGCCACCTAGGAAGAGACTTAGCTAGCTAGTGAAGTGAAAGTCCTTGGAGTACAGAATGAAGTAGGGCAAAGGTGAATAGGGTTTTGCCAAGAGAAGGTACTGGTCATAGCAAACACCCTCTTCCAACAACGCAAGAGAAGACTCTACACGTGGACATCACCAGATGGTCAAAACCGAAATCAGATTGATTATATTCTTTGCAGCCAAAGATGGAGCAGCTCTATACAGTCAGCAAAAATAAGACCAGGAGTTGACTGTGGCTCAGATTATGAACTCCTCATTACCAAATTCACACTTAAATTGAAGAAAATAGGGAAAACCCCTAGACCATTCAGGTATGACCTAAATCAATTCCCTTATGATTATACCGTGGAAGCGAGAAATAGATTTAAGGGATTAGATCTGAGAGACTGCCTGATGAACTATGGACAGAGGTTTGTGACATTGTATAGGAGACGGGGATCAAGACCATCCCCATTGAAAAGAAATACCAAAAAGCAAAATGGCTGTAGGAGGAGGCCTTACAAGTAGCTGTGAAAAGAAGAGAAGCAAAAAGCAAAAGAGAAAAGGAAAGACATTCCCACTTGAATGCAGAGTTCCAAAGAATAGCAAGGAGAGATAAGAAAGCCTTCCTCAGAAATCAATGTAAAGAAATAGAGGAAAACAACAGAATGGGAAAGACTAGGGATCTCTTCAAAAAATTTGAGATACCAAGGGAACATTTCATGCAAAGATGGGCTGGAAAAAGGACAGAAATGGTATGGACCTAACAGAAGCAGAAGATATTAAGAAGAGGTGGTAAGAATACACAGAGTTCAGTTCAGTTCAGTTCAGTTGCTCAGACGGATCTGACTCTGCGACCCCATGAATCGCAGCACCCCAGGTCTCCCTGTCCATCACCAGCTCCCGGAGTCTACCTAAACCCATGTCCAACGAATCGGGGATGCCATCCAGCCATCTCATCCTCTGTCGTCCCCTTCTCCTCCTGCCCTCAATCCCTCCCAGCATTAGGGTCTTTTCCGATCAGTCAACTCTTCGCATGAGGTGGCCAAAGCATTGGAGTTTCAGCTTCAACATCAGTCCTTCCAATGAGCACCCAGGACTGATCTCCTTTAGGTTGAACTGGTTGGATCTCCTTGCAGTCCAAGGGACTCTCAGGAGTCTTCTCCAACACCACAGTTCAAAAGCATCAATTCTTCGGTGCTCAGCTTTCTTTATAATCCAGCTCTCACATCCATACATGACTACTGGAAAAACCATAGCCTTGACTAGACGGACCTTTGTTGGGAAAGGAATGTCTCTGCTTTTAAATATGCTATCTAGGCTGGTCATAACTTTCCTTCCAAGGAGTAAGTGTCTTTTCATTTCATGGCTGCAATCACCATCTGCAGTGATTTTGGAGCCCAGAAATATAAAGTCTGACACTGTTGACACTGTTTCCCAGGGATTTCCCATGAAGTGATGGTACCAGATGCCATGAACTTAGTTTTCTGAATGTTGAGCTTTAAGCCAACTTTTTCACTCTCCTCTTTCACTTTCATCAAGAGCCTCTTTAGTTCTTCACTTTCTGCCATAAGGGTGGCAGACATAAGGGTGGTGTCATCTGCATATCTGAGGTTATTGATATTTCTCCCAGAAATCTTGATTCCAGGTTATGCTTCTTCCAGCCCAGTGTTTCTCATGATGTACTCTGCATAGAAGTTAAATAAGCAGGGTGACAGTATACAGCCTTGACGTATTCCTCTTCCTATTTGGAACCAGCCTGTTGTTCCATGTCCAGTTCTAACTGTTGCTTCCTGACCTGCATACAGGTTTCTCAAGCGACAGGTCAGATGGTCTGGTATTCCCATCTCTTTCAGAATTTTCCACAGTTTATTGTGATCCACACAGTCAAAGGCTTTGGCATAGTCAATAAAGCAGAAATAGATGATTTTCTGGAACTCTCTTGATTTTTTGATGATCCAGCAGATGTTGGCAATTTGATCTCTGGTTCCTCTGCTTTTTCTAAAACCAGCTTGCACATCTGGAAGTTCACGGTTCACGTATTGCTGAAGCCTAGCTTGGAGAATTTTGGGCATTACATTACTAGCGTGTGAGATGAGTACAATTGTGCGGTAGTTCGAGCATTTTTTGGCATTGCCTCTCTTTGGGATTGGAATGAAAACTGACCTCTTCCAGTCCTGTGGCCACTGCTGAGTTTTCCAGATTTGTTGGCATATTGAGTGCAGCACTTTCACAGCATCTTTCAGGATTTGAAATAACTCAACTGAAATTCCATCACCTCCTATAGCTTTGCTCATAGTGATTCTTTCTAAGACCCACTTGACTTCACATTCCAGAATATCTCGCTCTAGGTGAGTGATCACACCATCGTGATTATCTGTGTCATGAAGATCTTTTTTGTACAGTTCTTCTGTGTATTCTTGCCACCTCTTCTTAATATCTCCTGCTTCTGTTAGGTCCATACAATTTCTGTCCTTTATCGAGCCCATCTTTGCATGAAATGTTCCTTTGGTATCTCTAATTTTCTTAAAGAGATCTCTAGTCTTTCCTGTTCTGTTGTTTTCCTCTATTTCTTTGCATTGATCACTGAGGAAGGCTTTCTTATCTCTCCTTTCTATTCTTTGGAACTCTACATTCAGATGGGAATATCTTTCCTTTTCTCCTTTGCTTTTCGCTTTTATTTTCACAGCTATTTGTAAGACCTCCTCAGACAGCCATTTTGCTTTTTTGCATTTCTTTTCCATGGGGATGGTCTTGATCCCTGTCTCCTATACAATGTCACGAACCTCTGTCCTTAGTTCACCAGGCACTCTGTCTATCAGATCTAGTCCCTTAAATCTATTTGTCACTTCCACTGTATAATCATAAGGGATTTGATTTAGGTCATACCTGAATGGTTCAGTGGTTTTCCCTACTTTCTTCAGTTTAAGTCTGAATTTGGCAATAAGCAGTTCATGATCTGAGCCACAGTCCGCTCCCGGTCTTGTTTTTGCTGACTGTATAGAGCTTCTCCATCTATGGCTGCAAAGAATATAAACAATCTGATTTCTGTGTTGACCATCTGATGATGTCCATGTGTAGAATCTTCTCTTGTGTTTGGAAGAGGGTGTTTGCTATGACCAGTGGGTTCTCTTGACATTCTGTACCCCAAGGCCAAATTTTCCTGTTAGGCCAGGTGTTTCCTGACTTTCTACTTTGCATTCCAGTCCCCTAGAACGAAAAGGACATCTTTTTTGGGTGCTAGTTCTAAAAGGTCTTGTAGGTCTTCATAGAGCCGTTCAAATTCAGCTTCTTCAGCATTACTGGTCCGGGCATAGACTTGGATTACCATGATATTGAATGGTTTGCCTTGGAAAAAAACAGAGATCATCCTGTCTTTTTTGAGAATGCATCCAAATACTGCATTTCGGACTCTTTTGTTGACCATGATGGCTACTCTATTTCTTCTAAGGGATTCCTGCTCACAGTAGTAGATAGAATGGTCATCTGAGTTAAATTCACCCATTCCAGTCCATCTTAGTTCACTGATTCCTAGAATGTCGGCTTTCACCCTTGCCATCTCCTGTTTGATCACTTCCAATTTGCCTGATTCATAGACCTAACATTCTAGGTTCCTATGCAATATTGCTCTTTACAGCATCGAACTTTGCTTCTATCACCGGTCACATCCACAGCTGGGTATTGTTTTTGCTTTGGCCCCATCCCATCATTTTTTCTGGAGTTATTTCTCCACTGATCTCCAGTAGCATATTGGGCAACTACCGACCTGGAGAGTTCATCTTTCAGTGTCCTCTCTTTTTGTTTTTTTCATACCGTTCATGGGGTTCTCAAGGCAAGAATACTAAAGTGGTTTTCCATGTCCTTCTCCAGTGGACCACATTCTGTCAGATCTCTCCACCATGATCCGTCCATCTTGGGTGGCCCCACACGGCATTGGCTTAGTTTCATTGAGATAGACAAGGCCGTGGTCCGTGTGATCAGATTTGCTAGTTTTCTGTGATTATAGTTTCAGTGTGTCTGCCCTCTGATGCCCTCTCAAAACACCTACCGTCTTACTTGGGTTTCTCTTACCTTGGACGTGGGATATCTCTTCACGGCTGCTCCAGCAAAGTGCAGCCGTTGCTCCTTACTTTGGACAAGGGGTATCTACTCAGGGAAGCTCCTCCTGACCTTGAATGTGGAGTAACTCCTCTCGGCCCTCCTGTGCCCATGAAGCCTCCACTCTTTGAACGTGGGGTAATTCCTCTGGCCGCCACCCCTGGCTCGGGGGTGGGGTAGCTCATCTCAGTCCCCGCCCCCGGCCACGGACACAGGGTAGCTCCTCTCGGCCTCAGCCGTGGGGTAGTTCCTCTCAGAACTGTACCAAGAAGATCCTCATGACACAGATAATAACGATGGTGTGATCACTCACCTCGAGCCAGCCATCCTGGAATGTGAAGTCAAGTGGGCCTTAGAAAGCATCACTATGAACAAAGCTAGTGGAGGTAATGGAATTCCAGTTGAGCTATTTCAAATCCTGAAAGATGATGCTGTGAAAGTGCTGCACTCAATATGCCAGCAAATCTGGAAAACTCAGCAGTGGCCACAGGACTGGAAAATGTCGGTATTCATTCCAATCCCAAAGAAAGGCAACGCCAAAGAATGCTCAAGCTATTGCACAATTGCACTCATCTCACATGCTAGCAAAATAATGCTCAAAATTCTCCAAGCCAGGCTTCAGCAATATGTGAACCACGAACTTCCAGAAGTTCAAGCTTGTTTTCAGAAAGGCAGAGGAACCAGAGATCAAATTGCCAACATCTGCTGGATCGTTGAAAAAGCAAGAGAGTTCCAGAAAAACATTTATTTCTGCTTTATTGACTATGCCAAAGCCTTTGACTGTGTGGATCACAATAAACTGTGGAAAATTCTGAAAGAGATGGGAATACCAGACCACCTGACTTGCCTCTTGAGAAACCTGTATGCGGGTCAGGAAGCAACAGTTAGAACTGGACATGGAACAACAGACTGGTTCCAAATAGGAAAAGGAGTACGTCAAGGCTGTATGTTGTCACCCTGCATATTTAACTTCTATGCAGAGTACATCATGAGAAATGCTGGGCTGGAAGAAGCATAAGCTGGAATCAAGATTGCTGGGAGAAATGTCTATAACCTCAGATATGCAGATGACACCACCCTTATGGCAGAAAGTGAAGAGGAACTAAAAGGCCTCTTGAAGAAAGTGAAAATGTTGGCTTAAAGCTCAACATTCAGAAAACTAAGATCATGGCATCTGGTCCCATCACTTTATGGCAAATAGATGGGAAAACAGTGGAAACAGTGTCAGGCTTTATTTTTTTGGGCTCCAAAATCACTGCAGATGGTTATTGCAGCCATGAAATTAAAAGACTCTTACTCCTTGGAGGGAAAGTTATGACCAGCCTAGATAGCATATTAAAAAGCAGAGACATTACTTTGTCCACAAAGGTCCATCTAGTCAAGGCTATGGTTTTTCCAGTGGTCATTTATGGATGTGAGATTTGGACGGTGAAGAAAGCTGAGCACTGAAGAATTGATGCTTTTGAACTGTGGTGTTGGAGAAGACTCTTGAGAGTCCCTTGGACTGCAAGGAGATCCAACCAGTCCATCCTAAAGGCGATCAGTCCTGGGTGCTCATTGGAAGGACTGATGTTGAAGCTGAAACTCCAATACTTTGGCCACCTCATGCGAAGAGTTGACTCATTGGAAATGACCCTGATGCTTGGAAGGATTGGTGGCAGGAGGAGAAGGGGATGACAGAGGATGTGATGGCTGGATGGCATCACCGACGCAATGCACATGAGTTTGGGTAAACTCCGGGACTTGGTGATGGACAGGTAGGCCTGGCGTGCTGCGATTTATGGGGTCTCAAATAGACACAACTGAGTGACTGAACTGAACTGAACTGAAGTGAAAGTCACTCAGCCGTGTCCGAGTCGTTGCGACCCCGTGGGCTATATAATCCATGGAATTTTCTAGGCCAGAATACTGGAGTGCGTAGCCTTTCCCTTGTCCAGGGGATCTTCCCAACCCCGGGATTGAATCCAGGTCTCCCGTATTGCAGGCGGTTCTTTACCACCTGAGCCACAAGGGAACCCACAAGGGAACCCACAAAGGAAGCCAGCTAAGCACCTAGCTAAAATCCCCAGAGGTCAATGGACTTCAAACATGATTATTATCCCATCAGTAACAGAAAATAGCTTTTTACATCTTCCTTTAAACAGGTAGACTACTATAATCATAGTTCTGAAATGCTTTATTGTCTCATTAAATGAACAGTTTCCCACAGACTTTCTGTTTCTGGTTTTGGGGTTGAGATGGTAGGGGAAGAGCATTTAAAAGTCCTTTTCTCCTCCTGTTGAAAACTGAAATTTTTGTTTGTACCTCTTTATTTTTATTTTTAGGAAGCAACCCTTTATTTCTCTCTTGTTGACTTTCTATGGCAACATCTAAGTAAGAATAAATTGAAGTTAACCTAAGTTTTCTTTTAATCGAAAGTAAATCTGATATCTTAAAATATAGATGGATATACCCCAATGAGTATTTCATGAGCATTTGGAGTCTTTCCTATCAAAAGACATCTTATTAACAATCTTTTTTTCTTATGTTTGTGATGAGACAGTATACTGTATTGAGTTGACTTAATGTAGTCAGAAAAGCTGTCCTCAAATCTTACTGTTAGTAATATTTTAATAGAGAACTTGAGGAATCATAAAAAAATATGTATGCTAATAATCCTGCTTTGCTTCCTTGGAGAAACATTATTTTTTATACAACTGAGAGCCTAATTAAGGAATTTTTTTTCATTCTTATTACATTTTGTAGCAGGAAAATCAAAGAGTTTGGGGTTTTAAATAACAATTGTATGGTGTTTGTGAAGTTGAAAAGTTTTCTGCATGCTCAGATCTCCTCTGTCTGATAAGTCTAGACAATTTTAATGAAACTCATTCACTTAAACTACAGATCACATTGTGACATGAAAATTATGACAAATATTTCCCAGAAAAGCCAAAAATGAGTATTTATGGATATTTGTTCTTCTTATAAACCACTAATTGTAAGCAGAAGGAATGCATCAAAGAGCTCTGATATAACCATTTTATGTAGATTTTGCATGGTATATTAAAACTTTAGAATTTGATAAATTTGGAAGATAGGAAAATAAAATCCCAGATGAAAAGAAACACATGCAAAAATGCACATTTTCTAAATGATGAATAATAATATAGCTAAGACTCATGGACATCCAGAGTTATTTGTCAGACTGTACTCAAGCATGGTGCAAGAAGAAAGTACTTATACAGAATGTAAGCCAGTCTTTGACCAGCTCTGGCACCTAAACAGGAGGATTTTTGGAGCCACGAATGTCTTCTGCACAGATAGGGTTTTATTTAGTGCCAGGGGCATGTATTTTTCTACTTACATTTCCTGGAAAATAAGTACATATTTTGTAACCAGCCTATGAATAATGAAATAACTTCTCATGAATGGTGGACTTCAGAGAGTTCAGGATTTCAACCTTGGTAAACAAGTATATATTTGTATGCCAGTCTAGGTTTCTGTGTGCCTATGCTGCATTCCACAAACCATCTTACAAAAAGGTTTCTGAAGCCCTCTTCTGACTCCCACTTCCCACATTTCATGAAGGAATGTGTGGATGGAAGAGGAATGACTCTTCACAGAAGGATTCTAGTCAAGTGTTTCTGTCTCGAAATCAACCACAGGCTACTTTAGAAAGTAGAGCAATTTGAAACATTCTTTTGGAAAACGGGTAACATTCTACTGAAAGATGGAAGAGAATAAGTGCTCTTAGTTCTTTGGACAGATTTTAGAGACTTACTAATGGTTAGGGTCAAAGACTTCGATGATTCTGAACTAGGATGAGAAAGAAGATTACTATGTTCTGATGAGAAAGGAAATAGAGGTAGAAATCAGTTGTGTTTATGATGTGTGGTGTGTTATGGTAAGGCAAAGGGGTCTGACCTCCAGATGTCTATGCCCCTTGTTTTATTCAGCATCTAATTTTTTGATTCCTTCAGATATGTGGTTAGTGAAATGTTCAAACCACCCCCATACCAATTTTCCCTCCCATACTCACACCTCTCCCCACACATACATAACTCAGATGGATGAAAGTCCCTCAGGGTTCCTTTCTTGGAGACAGAAGGTACAGTTGGTCTGCAGATGGCCAATGAGATGACCCTGGCATCTCTCAGTCGTAAACTCAACGGATTCCTTTGACTCCTCAGGGATTGAATGAGATGGAAACAATAGAGATAATTGTAACTAAAGAATCAAATATTTAAATTCCAGTTTTTGCTTAAAGAAAATAATACAAAAATAATGATTCACGTGTTGCTTAACATCTAGAAATTTAGATAGATACTGGCAACATTTACTGCCCATTTGATTTTTATTTTTCAAGCATAGTTGGGCTTTATTTTTCTCTCAGATAATTCACTTACAATTTGATATGTCAGTAGGTGGCTATGGTGCCTGATTAAGGTGTTCTTATCTGAAAAGAGTGTAAATCGTGCAAATAAAAACCCTAACTCAAAGATAAGAGGATATTTTCTATTCAGATATACAACTGTTCAAAAAGCAAATAGATTTTTCTCTCTAAGAAAGTATATGTGGTGTCTTTGATGTGTAACTTGACTAGTATCAACGTTCATTACTATAAAATCATTTTTATTTATTCATTAATTTTAAAATGATACTAATCTCTATACTCTCCAAAATATTTTGAAAATAGTAGCAAATTGTAACTTGTGTTTGTACTAATAGTGGCACCACTGTAGGTGTTAAACAGAAATAACAGCTGTGCTTTTTACTGAAATGAGTCTTAAATTTTGCAAGTCTTTGTTATGCAAGAGTCTCAGAGATACATCCATTGCATAAAATATGAACACCCTGTAATTATGTGATCATTGTGAAATATTCCATCAAAACATACAAAGAAGAAAGTAAAAATCATCCATAAACCTAACACTAAGACATACCTTATGATCTTTAAAATTTTTTAAAATATGTATAATTGCTGAAATGTTTAAGCAGAATATTAACTTATATTTTTCTTATGATACAAAATTAGAGTCAGGTTAGAAGAAACACAACATCAGTTAAGTACCTCTGTTACTTAAATACTACTAGTCCATAACTATTGCTTACTTGGATTTATTTCTACCCGCATTACTACCATTAGATTTGAAGAAAACACAACTCGTGCATGCCTTCTGCCATGTGGTGGTCCTCCTAGATCCGTTCACTCTTCTAAATATCAAGTTCCTTGACTCTACTTCCAAAATACACCTCAAATTCTCTCACATTCCTTCATCTTTGCTGCCACTGCCCTTGTCGAACCCTCCATCATCTTGTACTTAGGTTAATGTTAAAGTCTCCCCGCTAGTCTCTTTGCTTCAACTTCTGCCCCTTTGGGACTTCCTAGGTGGGCCAGTGGTTAAGACTCCCTGCTTTCACTGCAGGGGCTGGCTGATTGATCCCTGGTCAGAGGACCAAGATCCTGTGTGCTGGTGGTATGGCAAAAAAAAATAAATAAAATAATATTGCCTCTTCATTCAACAGTCAAAAATGGGTGATAATAAATGACTGGATTTGTTTGTTTAATCATCCATGGCTTTGCGCCTACTTTAAGGCTAGTACTTTCCTAGGCACTGGGGGTAAATCAGTGAATGAAATGAAGTTCCTTTTCTCATGCCACAAATGATAGGTTCCTGAATTCCTATGCTTTCTTAGGCTCCACGTTCTTGCTCAGGGCACTCACTCTGCTTGGAACAGCTTTTTTTGAGTCACATCCTTGCCTGGGTTACTTGCACCAGTGGTTCGTCAAGATTAACGAAAATGATCACCTCTTTGAGGAGTACTTCCGTGTCTCGCACCCTACCAGGCTATGTTAATGCAAATATTTGTGCTTTTTAACATTTTCTATGCATTCCTGTCTCTCAGCACTTGCACTGTATTATCGTAGTTAATTACCTCTCTGTCTTCCTGCATTAGACTGTAAAATCTTCCTAAGAGGGGACCCTGTGTTTCCACTCTTGTTTATTAGATCACAACATGACCCATGACCTAACTGCGTTATTGGAAGGCTGTTGAGACAAAACATCTAGACAGTTTAATTTCAACATCACACAGATATGAGGCAGTAAATAAAAAACAATCTAATGAAGGGTCTCAGGTTCAGAAGTCCATTCTGGGCTTTTTCTTTGATATCTTCTGAACAAGTTTTAGAATCTGGTTGATTGTGAATGCCCCTAAGGTAGGGATCACATAAGCAGAAAACAAAGACAGCCAACGTGTATATTCAGTTGCTCAGTCATGTCTGACTCTTTGCAATCCTACGGACTATAGACCACCAGGCTCTTCTGCCCATGGGATTTCCCAGGCGAGGATACTGCAGCGGGTTGCCATTTCTTTCCCCAGGGCATCTTCCTGACTCAGGGATCGAACCTGTGTCTCATGTCTCCTGCATTGGCAGGCAGGTTCTTTACCACTAGCAGAAGACAGCCAATATCAAACCCATTTTTAATCTTCCTGCTGGGTGATTCTCTGCAAATTATATAAGTGTGGGATACATTTTTCTCATTTATATCTCAATAATTAGTATGGAGGTCATGAAATATCTAGTTGGTTTTCTTCCAGGCAAATGAAAATGTTCATGCTAATGGTGAGATATCCATGCAATGTGAGTTTTTATTTGTCATTGGTACTTTTCTGACTATTCTTCTTGAAGTCTGGATCTATCTTTTAAGTCTATTCATCTCCATCCTCTTATTTTTCCAGGCACAGGAATGTGGTAGGGTGTGTTAGACAGTGGTTTACAGTCAAACATAATTGGTCAGATCTCTCAGAGAATATGTTTTTCTGAGATTCTGTCTGTGGAAAGAACATTGAATCCACATGTGTTGTTTTCTCTTGTTGCCATTGACATCCAGAAGTCAACAGCTGGTCTGTTTTTAGCTTTTTAAAAACTTTTCTTTCTTTTTGTTTTAATGTGGCTTTCCTATTTTTCTAAACTTACCCCAGATGCCAAGATTGCTTCAATTCTAGCCTTTTCTCCAGGGCTTTACTTTGTATGGATAATGGGGTCAGTGCATGATTGTTATCACTTTCCTCTGTAAAGTGAAGTTGATAATCTTCATGTTTTCTTAGGCTTTTATAAAGACTAATTGGCTGTTTAAAACCGTTTTAAAGTTGAATTTTATGCTTTTATAATTGAAGGAGTATTTTAAAAAATAATTGTAAAAACTGACTTGATACACCAGAACAAAAACATATTCTTCTTCTTGGTTCAGGATTCATTGGCTTGATTTTGCAAAGGCCAAAGCCTCATTTTGTTAGTGTTGAATTTATTCACCTTCTTAATCTTGGTTCAGAATATGTATTCTTGTGTGGGGACTGGAGACTGGAGTACTAAGGATACACCTCTGAGTTTTAACAGGAAGGTAAAAAGACTCATATTAAAACTTGCCTTAGATTTAATAGTGATCACTTTCCAGAAGAACATAGCCCTATGTTTAGAGGGAAAAAAATGACTAGGGGCTCTCACCAGCCCAAGCTTCAATTCTAAAAGAACTAAAATACTCAATTTAATCTGAATCCATGTGAATTTCTTGAATCTCAGCCGAGTTTATTTTACAACTGGAAAGTACTGGGACCACCCTGAAAAAACAGACGACGATTTTGCCTTAAAAAAATCATTAAATAAATATTGATTCCTCAGGAGAAAAGCTCAAGCCACAGACATCCACACCCAATAATTAGCTAATCGACTCTAAATGTCAAAGATGAATAGAAAAAAATATTTAAAAAGAAACTACAACCTTTATTTGTTGTATAACAGGTATATGAAATACTATAACCAAATTTCTGTTGCCTAGAGTTGGATTTCCAAATGCTTACTTGGTTTTAAATA
Organism: Giraffa tippelskirchi; assembly: GCF_054371585.1. Classification (NCBI taxonomy): domain Eukaryota; kingdom Metazoa; phylum Chordata; class Mammalia; order Artiodactyla; family Giraffidae; genus Giraffa; species Giraffa tippelskirchi. The sequence continues at coordinate 121,878,887 of NC_137276.1, read as the reverse complement.
TTTAACAGATTTTTAAAATTGAAATTTTTTAATATAAACTGCTGGTTAAATAATTTTCCTAATGTTCTTATTTCCTTTTTCCTGTGACTAATGATTGAGAAAGCATAGTCATTTTTGCTCAAAAATTATCTGAAGCTATTTAACTTACTTCAAAAACGAGCAAAAATATTGAGGACCATTTGTGCTTTTTACTTATTGCCTTCCATTCAGATCATTTAAGGTATAAATGGGAATATAAGGTGGTCCACAGAGTCTTTATACTTTAAGTCGATGTGTTATCTTTTCAAATGTTTTATTGTTAATACATCTATTAATTATTCTCTGTATACACTTTCTAATTTGATACATATTCCAGGATTTTCTTCTAGGAAGCTGATCTGTATATTTAGTATTATGAAATTGATTATTGATATACAAATGCATTATCTCGGGCACATCATAAGAGCTGTGTATTGACTGATTGCTCCAATTTATAAATTTCACATTTGGGGAAAATAGAGTCATGGTAAAATATGCTCTTATAAGTATGAGAGTTTTTCTCAGAAAATTAAAAGTAGAACGCTGTCCGAAGATTGTTTAAAAAACATAATTTTACTGAAGTCCTCTTTGCTCCCTAATTATGAAGGACCCCAAAGTGACTTCAAGGTTGGTTATCTGCCTAAAAGATCAAGTGGCAAGGATTGTCACTACAGGTTCTTACATTATTTAACCCACAGAAAGTTTCCTTTTAAAGCAAACGGAACTCAGAATTTGGGCAGAGATCAGACTCCAGTTTTCCAAGCCATGTTCTTCCTATAAAAATATAGCCACACAATTCTTATCCCTGTGTTTTCATGAGAGTGACAGGATTCCGCTTGCAAACAATGAAAGACGTACAGAGTTATGATTTGAGAAAGATAAACAAACCCTCTTCACTATTATGTCTTAACAAGGCTTCTGTTATACGTTATTAATTACTCTGGAAGTAACTCCAGGATGTTTCATACTTTTTCAAGAGATTTTAAGAAATTTTCCTCTCTTTTAGAGCTTCTTGATTTTTTTATTAAAGCTTCAAGTTTGGCATTAAAAATCAAAGCGTGTCGGTTGATGCTGAAGATAATCGTTGAAAATTTCAGCACTAAAATTGCTGACACTTCTGGTGCAGAAACAAATACAGTCCTGACCTACCCCGTGCTCTTGTATCCTCTTTGTTTTACCAGTACAGACTCTCACCAGAAAATCTGGATTAGCTACTCCAGTTGCCTTTCCAGCGTATGGTTTCTTACCTCTTAGCTGGTGAGAAATTTTTAAAATATTTTCTTTGTCTCAATCAGAGCATGAGTGATGAAATTAAAACAAAACAAAACAAAAAACCTTAGATTTCTTTCTTGTCTGTCTGCACAAACCTCCTTTCAACTTCATAATTGTTTCTTCCAACTGGGATCTGGTTTACCAGGCCACAGGACTAAGCCACCCACTCTCCTGATACTCTCAGGTTTGAGTTAGAGGCTGTCACAGCAAGAAGAGACCTTGAGATTGTTTAGTTCAACTCTCTCATTTATAAGATGATGAAACAGAACCAGAGATGTGAAGGGACCCGTTCAAGGTTATGCAGCTAGGTAGTGAAAGACTTGGTTTAGATTTTGGAGGTGGGGTGGGGAATTCTTCATTATACATTTACTGGGTTATGCAGATCCTCTTCTTTATAATTTTAATTGTTTATTATGTAGATGTTGTTGAAAAATGGTCATTTCCCCCCTGCCTCTTCACTGCATATGAACGTAATTTGCTCTGGATATCTGACAGGCTGATATCTTTGGTGGTGCTGGTTGCCTATCATGTGTGCCCCTCTCCTTCCTGGGTAAGGAAGGAATGGGGTAAGGAATTACCCATTACTTTTGATGTCCACAAAAGTAATAAATGGCAGGTGACAGCTTTTGTAGCAGCCAGAATAAAGGATTATAACCTTAATATTGCCAGATACCCTCAACCAATAAACCTACACTAGGGAGAGTAATGTGAAGATACAGGGACAAAGATTTTGTCCTGGTGTAGGCAGCAGAGATGACAGTTCCTGGGTGAGTACTGGCAATGATGCCAGCGGCAGGCAATGTCCAAGACTGGCAAGGGCAACGTCTGGCATCCTTCAGGTATGGCCATCATGTCCAACCTGATGTTTCCTGAGGAGTAATTTTATCTGTTTTCCTGGTACTCAGGCTTTCTTGGTTCCTACTTCTTTCCTGTGCTTAATATTCTAGCTTTCCTGGAAATTTTGTGAGTATCCAGTAACCTTTCTGAGAAATTATTTTTGGATTTAGCTCATCCAGAGTCAGTTCTGGTTACTTCCAAGAGGAACTCTGATAGTTATATGGCTTGAATAGAGAAGTTTTGTTTTCTGGTTATTGGAATATCCAATAAATATGCTTGCTCCGGTATAGATTTCACTAGCAGAGAGATGAATCCAAAGCAACTTAATTTCTCAACTGCCAATAAGTGATGGCTGCCCATTCTAGCCTCTCCAAAATATTCCCTATATAATTAGCTAAATATTTCAAGTAAGGTATGTTTATCTCTCTTTATTTCAGAGATGGGGTCAGTTATTCCTTCTGTAAGTATTCCAAAGACTTTGCTTTAAAAGCTGTATACATCATGCACAGATCTAAAAAATTTTACTACATTTGTGTTATATTCATAAAGGCCTTCCTCCTACTATTGTTCTTTCTAAGTGGCAAGAGCACTGGACCAGAAGTCTGGAGAACATAGATCCTAGTTCTTATCCTTTTTCCAATTGATTTGTCACCTTTGTAAATGACATCATCTTTCTGGGCATCAATTTCCTCGGTGTAAAATGTGGGAAAGGAAAACCTGAGGAAAGTGAGCTGTATCACTTCTTCTTATATTATTGCTTCTTGCTTCACAGACTCTGATTTTATAAGAAAATGTTGGAACAGGGGCAAATCTGTCCTGTTCCTTTATCCCCATCTCCCCTAAGTAAGCATCATTATCCATCCTTCAATAAAATACAAGAAACAATACAAGCAGGAGAAAAAAAAAAAAAAACACAACCTTTTTTTTTCTTTTTTGATAGAAGCTCATGAAATACAGCAATTCAGTTTCAATTTTCTGGAGCTTTGCACAATAATTAATCTTAATTATTGCCTAGAGTAAGCAAACATGCACAAGCCCAAGTTTTAAAAAGAATTCCATTCATTAAGATAAAGGAACCAGGCATAGGTAGAGTGATATTTTTTATGAAGCACTTGACATGAAATTTTCTAACATCTGTAGAGAGTTAAAAAACAATAACTACAATCATTTCAGTTACTCTGAAGCCAGCAATACATGAGTAATCCTTAAGCACTTTATGGATCCTACAAAATCATCAAATAGATCTTCAAAAGTGTTTGCAGGAAGAACCACACCTCTTTTTTTCTAGGCATGGAAAAACCATGTAAAATAGACTCTCAGTGAAGCCAGCATTGCAAGTAACAGACACAGAGTTTATTTTTAGAGACTGGGTTGCTATTAGGACATAGTTGGACACTTTTTAGTCTGATTTAAACATACAAGAAATACCTTTCTGATCATTTATAAAGTCTTGTCTCCAACCTACACAGAATATAAGATGTAAAGGTTCTAATAATAGGGACACAGTTAAATGCATTGATGGGGGCTGCTTTCTCTTTTAACACAATTAATTGGGCCTAAGCAGTATCTAGTTAATGAGGCCTTAAAGTGTCAGAAATGAATAGGTGTGCTCTCCCCTAACTTCAACATGAGGGAATGGCAGACACTGCTCTTTTCAGCTTATTTAAGCTTATTTGGACACTTTTCCTATTTATTCAGTGTCCCTTTAGTGAGAATGGTCATGGACTTTGAGCTGTCTCCTCCCTGAAAGACCAGCTTCACTGTCATGAGTCCCTCCCCACCCCTCCACCCTTATTGGAAGGTGACACTGTGCTACTAATAAAGAACTGCCGGCAAACAGCTGTAATTAGGAAGTGAAAACTTGGTAGTATTAGGTAAAGGCAGCTTAGTTCTGAATTACCCTTGAGGATTTCTAGGAGGCGTGGAGTACTTTTTGCTTCTAATTAAAACCAGAGGAAATACTGAATGAAGGCCAGCTTTAAATGTAAAGAAGAAGGTGTGTATTTGGACAGGCTTTCTCCCTGCTATCTACTTCATTGAAGACCCGACTTCTCAAATTTCTTTAACAGGGACAAGCTACCTCATTCAAACTTTCAAACTAAGAAGGAAGATGATCAAATCCTTAGGAGGGGCAATACAGTGTATCCAATTCATATTAAGGGACACATGGCTGACACGAGACTATTTTCTGAAGACTGATCAAGAAGAAAAAGGATAGGAAGAAAAAACCTTAAGATGCTAAGAAATCTTGGAAACTGGGCGGGAAGCATAATTCATCCACCAATAAACATGGGACAAGCAGGTATTTCAGAGGAAGTTGTAAACTAGTGTGATGCTTACCCATTGGGTTTACCGAGAGGCTGCTGGGCAACTTCTGTCTTAATGGGGGCTCCTTGGTCAGGTGTGGCTTGATGTCCAAAGAATACATCAAGCAAATGTTGGCAACAGAAATCCCAGTAGGACTTTTTTTTCTTGTCTCTCTTCACCTCTGGCATGTGAGCTCCTTGGGGGTAAGGAGTATTACTGTTTTATTCACCACTAGATTGCCAATATCTGAAAGATCTGGTACATGATAAGGACTTAATAAATATTTGATGTAAGAAGAAAGAAGGCAAGGAAGAGAGGGAAAAAAGGAGGAAGGAAGGAAGAATGGAAAGAGGGGAGGACCCCTGAGACTAACTAGTGGCAGGAAATTTTGAGGCATGTGGTTTTCAGTAGTCCAATGAGTGTGTAGGTATCTTTAAGAAGTCTTGTCTGTGATGTGTGCAAACACCCAACACTCCCAACTGAGTGTGGTTATAAGATGGCTGACACAACATCCTCTTAGCTAAATTTGTCCCACCGTGTTCACTCACCCCAAGTTCCCTCTGGCTTCCAACTTACCTCCTACTACTTAGTTCCTTCTTCATGGAGCATCTAGACATGTCTGCATCACCCATCAAGCTGCCCTTGACTTGTGTTTGACTGCTGGTCCTCAACTGAGGTCCTCCCTTTTTTTTTGGAATTCACCACAACATCTGCAGAAAACCTGTGATTATCCAGGTGTTTTAGATTGAGCAGCAACTTTTATTCTCAACTGTGACCCCAGCCTGGCCATTGCCCAATCTTGTCAAGTCCTGTGTTCGCAATGTGGTCTGAATCTTAGGGTGAGATGGAGTCTTCAGAGAGGGGAACTAAAGTGTCAGCCTCTGTGGAGCTAGCAACAGCAGAGGCTGAGGAAAGGGGAAGAGAGAAGAAAGGCGTTCTCTGGGATGAGGGAGCACAGAAAAGGGGCAAGGGAGTGAAAGAGCTTTATATACTTTAAAACCTGTCTCTGGATTTGTCCTGTCTCAAATGCTGACTGTACCAGCTCATAAAACATTTAGAGAGATGTAAAACTGTGCAAACAGAGCAAATTGAAACCAGTTTTAGTAATTTCTCAATGAAGGGATTTCCCTGTAATTCTCTGTGAACCAATTCTGCAAGCCCAAAGGGAAAATGGTTTGTTCTAGACATGTCTATTAATGCTGGTCCTGTCCTCGGCTGGTTGGAAGGGATGATTCCTTTGCCTTCAAGTCCCTTCCCAGTATGTACAACCATGTTCACTGGCTTCATCCATAAAATACAGTCAAAATAATGTCTGCCTCCCAAGTTGTTATTGAGATTAAATGAATCATGTCTAGAGTTTTTAGGAGGTTGTCTGGAACATAGTAAGTATCCATTAAATGCTAGCAATGATATTGACTGTGAAGATATGAGATGACAGTGATGATGATTATAAGGATGTTAACACATCATTGGCTGTGATTGATTGGACAAGACAATCAAGGCCCAAAGCTTAGCCCAAAGCAAACAACCCAGAAGTTGCACATTGCTTTATGATTTTTGCAACTGCTTTCAAAAGAGGAGCTAGACCAATCTGAGCCCTTCCTCAGACAACCAACCAATGGAGACTGACAAAGGTCAGGGGCTGGAGTAGCCACAGTGAGAAGATTAAGACTCGGAGGAGAAACTAACTGAAATAGGGGTGGGGTGGGTGGGTGAAGAAGAGACATTGTAAAAAATGCTCTCAGAAGCAGGGATACTTTGCATGAGTTTGTATGCAGCCAGTACCCAGTCAGCTGTTCTCATTACTTACTATTTTCTTGAATGTCTCTTAGGTTCCAACCCTCACTCCTGGCTTTTAGCTTTAAACACATCTGGGTTTGAATGTTTGTGTTTATGAGTCCAAAGAATCCTGACTGGATTTTAAAAATACTTTTTATAGTATAACTAGTCATACTACCAAAAAAATGAGTCAGATATTATCTGGCTATAGGACTTCCTTTCAATTGTGGCTTAACGGTTTTAGAGCATACCAATGATTACAAAGGGCTTCCCAGGTGGCACAGTGGTAAAGAATCTGCCTGCCAATGCAGGAGACACAAGAGACACGGGTTCGATCTCTGGTTTGGGAAGATCCCCTGGAGGTGGAAATGGCAACCCACTCCAGTATTCTTGCCTGGAAAATACTATGGACAGAAGAGCCTGGCAGGCTACAGTCTTTGGGGTGGAAAGAGTTAGACATGATTGAGCACACGTGTGCACACACACATGTACCCAGAATTACAAACTGATACAGATTCAGCTGTTTATGAAAATTAAATTTCTATGGCTAGGCTCTTCCATGTAATTCTACCCTCACCTCCACTATAAGAGATTGCTAGACATTAATGATCTCACCAGTGACTGAGGCAGCAGAAGAAAGTGTCAGGTATGCAAACTCTAATGCCTACAGGGATATTAATTCATAGACTGGATGCAATACAGTACAGAGTAGTAGGAATGCTGCCAATCAAAGAGGCACGCCAACCTGTGCCTTCAGGGCCCCTCCCCAAGAAGGGACTTTATCCTCGTATCAGTCTTTTCTTGACTGGTGGAAGTATGATCTGAATACAAAAGCTAGAAATCCAAAATTAAAAAATTGCAGCCTTCTGTTTGTTAAATACTGGAAACTATTTTTTTCTTTTAAAGACCCAAAGAAAATGTATCTGCAGACTGAACTTTATCTGAGGCTGTCAGTTTGCCCCCTCTGATATATAGGTTATGAAATATACTCTGGTAAAGAAACAGATGCTTCACAGTTTATCACATTTCCTAAGTCCTCAGCCAACTATGTGGTTATACTTTAGAAAGACAAGAGAGGGAGGACTTTGAGACAAGAGAGGGAAGACTTTGAGACATTTTATCAGAAGTAAATGAGAACTGTATATCAACACGTCAAAAAATTTTGAAAAAAAGTTAACATAATTATGTCTGGGAGTGTGTAATTTCCTCAGTTCTGCCTCATCACAACAAAAATTTGAAGCGACAGACCAGTGTTTCAGCCTTCGGAAGGACCGATATTACAGCTCTGTGTTACAGCTCAATTTTATTTAGAAAGCAAAGGAAAATACATCCTTGAGGCATGAGGGCATGCCGACCCAAAAGATGCAAAGAGAAGAGACGGACCCCCAGCCCTTTGGCTCCTCTTTCTATATGCTTTTTCTCCTCCCCCTGGGCCTGCTCTATGTAAATTGGGCTAGCCAGGAGAGCCAGGAGTGCTGTTTGTTTCACCTGAGGTCCTCACTCCGGTCCTCGGACCTTCCTTTATTCTATTTTCTTGGGCTTTTCCCTTCCTTGTCTTTAGCCACCTCCATTCTGGACTCCTTTTTCCTATTCTAACTACCTAACAATTATCATCAGATGATGGATCCTGGTGATCAATAATGCATACACAATAATGCAATAATGCCTTTCATATTTCAGTGAAATCGTATTAAGTCCCCTAGCACACCTGCACACCTGCATGTATGTTTGCAATTGTTTTCTTCATTATGTACAGCAATAGTACAGTATAGGGGTAATTTTCAAATCTTTTCCCCTATTTCTAAGATCACCATTAAACCCTTAGCTTTTAGATTATATTTAAACATGCTCTTTGACTATGACTAGAAACTAGTTTAAGTGATATACACACTTTTTTTAAATTTCCCTAAGATAATGTTTTTAATAGGTTTTTAAGTTTTCCAGATTAACCCAATTAATTGAAATAGAATATACATTTTTGTTGAAATGAAAAGCCTGTAATAGATGATACAAGGCATGGCTTTCACATTATGATTCAGTGATAAGTCGTCTTGTCTTCTTTAACTGTCCTCTTATTTTCAAAAGACCAGGTGAAAGAATACTTTTGATTTCTGTGAAAGGTAAATCTTTTATAGCCTGCTTTTTGCTCTAAATTCCTCAAATTTAAAGCAAAGTCTTTATAATGGGGAGATCATCTCCCTTTCACATCCTCTCTCTTAAACTTATGTGTCTAATGCTGAAGACAAAAAATATAAGAGAATTAGCTACTGCTATGTGAGAACTCTGGCTCTAGTATGAAAAAGTACTGCTTCTAGTGTTGGTCGAGATTACATAAAGAACTTAGAAGTCATTGCTCCTGTCCTTAGAATAAGAGAAAACTGAAAAAATAGCTCAATGATTTTAACCCAGTGAGACCCACACAAATTTCTGACTTTGAGAACTATAAATTTGTGTTGCTTTAAGACATCACGCTTGTGGCAACTTGACACAGTAGCAATAGGAAAATAATACGTGGATGAATCCAGAGAGTCATACCTCAAGCAAAACCACTAGGGCTATCAGCTGGTGTGTGTGTTGATTGCTCAGTTGTGTCTGACTCTTTGCGACCACATGGACTGTAGCCCACCAGGCTCCTCTATCCATGTAATTCTCCAGGCAAGAATACTGGAGAGGGTTGCCATTCCCTTCTTCAGGGGATCCTCCTGACCCAGGGATTGAACCTAGGTTTCCTGCATTGCAGGCAAATTCTTTACCGTCTGAACCACCAGGGAAGCCCCATCAGCTGGTTGGAATATCAAAATGCTAATTTTTACAAATTGCTGGAAGCTGGGTGTGGACTAGTGAGAAAGTCCTGAGAGCCATGGACCTCTCAGAGAGGTCTTAACATTTTTATGGGTTTTACCACTTGGCTCTCATGATGTAGATCTAAGAAAGATCTCCTGTGGCTCTGGCCAGAATGGGTGGGAAGACCAACCAACAAAATAGACCAAGAGCATTCTCGACAATAAAGGCTTACAGCTTAGATTGACCCCTGTGTAAAGTATACATTTTATTGGTTTTTCCTTGTACCTTAAGGTGAACAATTGAGAAAATATTGGTTTAAGCCAGCAGTTCATAAAGGTGGGTTCTGGGACAAGAAGCATTAGCATCTTCTGGAAACCTGTTAGAAATGCAAGTCTTTGGAATCCACTTCAGGACTACTGATCAGACACTCTAGGGGTGGGGCCAGACATCAGTGTTTTAACAAATCTTCCAGGAAATTCTGATGGAGCTAACAGTTGAGGCATAAGAAGTGTCAGAAAAAAAGAGAGCCCAAGACAGATCCTTTGCATTAACAGGGGCTCTTCTGTGATGTGAGGGCATCTAGATGTTTCCTTGTGCTTCTTAGATATAGGGAAGGGGTTGAGAAAGAAGGCTACTGAAAACCAGAAGACTTAGAATGGCCTTTCCAGAGTCTGGAATAGATGCACAGGGAGTAGAAGCCACAAGCAACTCCCCTAAACCAGGGCTTTCAAGGGGTTGGCAGCATCTGAAAGAATCAAGGGGAAGCCAAGGCAGCAACAAGGTGGACCAATGAGCCAGTTTTGCACATACCAGCATCCAGGGAGGGTGCAGTGAGCTTCTAGTGAGGTGTTAATAGAAGGGGAAGGAAGCATAAGCTGTTGGAATATTTGTATAAAATAAGACTGTTTTCATGTCTGATATGGAAGATAAAGTTATACCCACAACCTTTCCTTACCTAAACCCTAACCAGTTAACTTAGAGCTCATGAAGCAGTCATACACAAATTTAAAAAGATGACAAAACCAACAATTTTGAAATTGTTGTAGAGACTGCACATATTTTAACACAAACTACAAAAAGCTGCTTAATAACATTTGGTTATCTAGAAAATATTTGAGAATTAAAGTATTTTTTTTTTTTTTCAGATTTCTTTTCTCAAGTAGTCTCTATGATGTGAATTTGATGGAAATACTGACTACTGATAGTTAGAGATGTTGAAGTGATAAACTAAAACCACTAGAGGGCAGTAAAAGCACATTTCTTGTGTTTGTTGCAGCTGATTTTATTATAACTTTAAATCAAACACTACCAAAAGGCTCTTTTTTGTATTTCTACCTTGGTCTAGAGTTACACCTCACCTCCACAGTTCAGATTCCTGGAGAATTTCTCCATGTAGGTAAAATAATAACAACAATTATTTTCAATGCACACATTTTTGTTTATCGGCTCTATTTTTGCTGTGGCTTATAATGATATAATTCTGAGACACTGCTCAATTAAGTCATAAGTTCAATGTCTTCACCTCAAATAACCTATTAGGTTCATGGAAGTATATCCCCAAATTCATCTGTATATGTGGACACCCATGGTTGTATGCATGTGTGTTTCCCTAGAAAAGTTTGAGTAAACAAATAAAATATTGTATGTAACCAACAGTGAGCCAGCAGAATTCTTTGGAGGCACATTCATAAAGTAGCTTTATTCTTTCCTATCGCTGTCCTGTAAACCCAAGGACAAACCCCATTGTCAAAACTGACCTCTTTTTCATGACCATCTTGGATAAATCTTGGGCAAGTCCCATAATTTCTCAGAAGTTAAAAAAAAAAAAATTGTCAAGTTATTTTGTTTCCTTCTCAACTTTTCTCATTTCAGTAAGTAAAATGTCCATCTTATAAAATACTTAAAATTCCAACCTTCATGTAAAGTGAATGGTCTCCGTTTTGTCTGCTCTTGCAGTGGGTTGATTTCTCTGCCTAGTGTCTGCTCATCTGGCTGCTTACTAGGCTGCCTCTGATTCCTGGAAAATTGAAAGAAAGAGAGGGAAGAGAGGTACAGAGATGTCTTTCATTGAAATCTGCGATCCACACTGATTTTCTCTGACTGTGGAAGAAGTTTATGCCTAATTTCTCTTGAGTCAACTTTCAGGAACTTTGAGAGCTGTGTGATTTCACTACTAGGTCGAGGGTCAGCTTAATTGATGTGAGCCCTGTGCAGATTCTCAGGACCACAAGCTTAGGGGGGCCTCAGGCTTGGTTTAATGCTCTGTCATCACCATCTTGAAATTTTTAAATTTTGAACAAGAACACCTTGCATTTTCCTTTTTCACTGCATGCTTGTGTGCTAAGTTGCTTCAGTCGTGTCCAACTCTTTGTGACCCTATGGACTGTAGCCCTCCAGGCTCCTCTGTCCATGGGATTCTCCAGGCAAGAATGCTGGAGTGGGTTGCCATGCCCTCCTCCAGGGAGATCTTCCTGACCCAGGGATTGAACCCCCATAGCTTGCATCTCCTGCATGGGCAGGTGGGTTCTTTACCATTAGCGCCATGACCCGGCAAATTACAAAGCAAGTCCTAACAGAGCCACTCCAGCTTCAGCTCCATTACCGGGCAGTGCCTCTCCTTCAGCTGAAAATCCACAATCTCCCCCTCAGCCTCTTTCTGGTCAGATTATCTCTACAGCAGAAACCAACTTGGTCAGGATTCCATGAGCTGAGACCACAAGACAATATCCCTACTTAGGTTCTTTTGTTGTAGAAAAGCAATCACTTTGGGAGGTACAGCGATTGGAAACCTCTAAGCTAGTGCAACAAGTCCTCTGTGGAGCCAAACTCTCCCCAGCGACTTTTATCCTCAAGCATGAGTCAGATGATTCTATTATTTTAAATGACAATGGTCCCACTGAAGCTCTCCTTGAAACCCCCCTCCTCCAGATAATTGTCAAATCAATCTTTTGTCTAACTCCCTGACTTCTTCACCTCAATTCTTTTATATCCTCAAGAGGAATGAGGAGCTGAGGGTCTAAACTTCAGTTTTTGGCTCTCCTATGCAGGGTCTTCAAAGGGGTTTAGCCTCACTCTGAAAACTGCTAGTTCTTGCCCTCTGCTCTTCTGTTCTCAGCCTTTTAAGAAACTCGGCAGAAGCAGAGTCCCAGGACCATGCTCAACCACATCATTTATAACAACAAATTCTTTTTTAAAGGGAGAGATTTTGAAATTAAAATACTTGAGAAACACTTTAAGTAGCACCCATTCTATAAAGATGTTAATAATCTCATCGACAGAAAAGTTCCATTCAAATATTTTTTTTAATAAATTTATTTATTTTAGTTGAGGGCTAATTACTTTACAATATTGTAGTAGTTTTTGCCATACATTGACATGAATCAGCCATGGGTTTACATGTGTTCCCCTGCCTGGACCCCCCTCCTATCTCCCTCCCCATCCCATCCCTCTGGGTCATCCCATTGCCCCGGCCCTGAGCATTTGTCTCATGCATCGAACATCGAATGGTGTTCTGTTTCACATATGATAATATACATGTTTCAATGCTATTCTCCCAGAACGTCCCACCCTCACCTTCTCCCTCAGAGTCCATAAGACTGTTCTATGCATCTGTGTCTCTTATTCTGTCTCGCATATAGGGTTATCGTTACCATCTTTCAAATTCCATATATATGCATTAGTATACTGTATTGGTGTTTTTCTTTCTGGCTTACTTCACTCTGTATTATGGGCTCCAGTTTCATCCATTTCAATAGAACCGATTCAAATGTATTTTTTTTAATGGCTGAGTAATATTCCATTGTGTATATGTACCACAGCTTCCTTATCCATTCGTCTGCTGATGGACATCTAGGTTGCTTCCATGTCCTGGCTATTGTAAACAGTGCTGCGATGAACATTGGGGTACACGCGTCTCTTTCAATTCTGGTTTCCTCGGTGTGTATGCCCAGCAGTGGGATTGCTGGGTCATATGGCAGTTCTATTCCCAGTTTTTTAAGGGGTCTCCACACTGTTCTCCATAGTGGCTGTACTAGTTTGCATTCCCACCAACAGTGTAAGAGGGTTCCCTTTTCTCCACACCCTCTCCAGCATTTATTGCTTGTAGACTTTTGGATAGCAGCCATTCTGACTGGTGTGAAATGGTACCTCATTGTGGTTTTGATTTGCATTTCTCTAATAATGAGTGATGTTGAGCATCTTTTCATGTGTTTGTTAGCCATCTGTATGTCTTCTTTGGAGAAATGTCTGTTTAGTTCTTTGGCCCATTTTTTGATTGGGTCGTTTATTTTTCTGGAATTCAGCTGCAGGAGTTGCTTGTATATTTTTGAGATTAATTGCTTGTCTGTTGCTTCGTTTGCTATTATTTTCTCCCATTCTGAAGGCTGTCTTTTCACCTTGCTTATAGTTTCCTTTGTTGTGCAAAAGCTTTTAATTTTAATTAGGTCCCATTTGTTTATTTTTGCTTTTATTTCCAATATTCTGGGAGGTGGGTCGTGGAGGATCCTGCTGTGATTTATGTCGGAGAGTGTTTTGCCTATGTTTTCCTCTAGGAGTTTTATAGTTTCTGACCTTACATTTAGATCTTTAATCCATTCAAATATTTTGAGCATCTCTTTCTTCTAGGAACAAGCATTAAGTTCTATTGACATGCAAATTAATAAGACACAGTCTTGGTGAGCTCACAGTTAGAAATGGCGGAACACACATAGACGATTTTGTGAAGATGGGTGATAATCAAGTTTTGTCATGGGTTTTGTGCAAGGTTCCTGAGCTTGTGGGTGAGAGTGGGGGTTGTGGAGCTTCTTCCCTGAAGCTTCCTGATTGATAGATCGCTTTTAAGAACCTCTTTCGTAGACCCACCCCTCATAGCCGAGTCTCTGGCTCCACCATATCCACAGTGGAGTTGGGACAGGATGAAGTCCCAACTTACACCCTTTTAGACAAGGGGTTCCATTTTACCTGTAGGCTATTTTATGCCTATTCAAAACTAAATTCCATAGCAAATCTTTGCAAAGGGCATCTTGCGTTTTTTCTATCTCGTTGCTATGAGGAATCAGTATTAGAGCCAACAGACAAAAACCTTTTTTAGCTTCTCCTTCAGTGTGTGACAAACAGTCCACAAAGAGAAGTGGGTGGATATCACTCTTTCTGTTCCATTAACGGATAGAAGAGGGAAGCCAATAGCGGCGTTCTCAGTGACACTTCATATCTTAATGTGGAATCTTGTCCCCTCCTCCTTTTTATGTCCCCCCTTGCAGAGTTCCTAGTATGATTAATAAAATCTTATTAAATCTGCTAGGTTATGAACCCCTTTCGGAATGAAGGGGACATTTAGATCTCTATCAAGGAAAAAAGTTCCTAAGTTCATTGAGTTAAAAAAAAAAAAATCCCATTTAGTCGGAAAGGAAACAGTGGATAGGGTGGATTTCAATTTGAAATTTCCTGGACATAGCAATTATGAAGTGATTCACAACTTGGAAACATCTGTCCAGATTTTGTCTTTTTGCTACTAAAGAAAGAAAATCAATGCATACTGATGACAGAGTTTGATAACTGGATCATTTTCTAAATGGGCTGACTTAACTGGGTGTTATTTTTCTTGTGTGTGTGTGTGTGTGTGCAACTCAGTCATGCAGTTTTTCTTGGGGGAGGGGGTCACATTTTGCATAAATATCCTCTGCAATAATGGAGCCAAAACACGCCTTCTGATCAGCCTTGATGTATTTTTCCCCTAAAGCACTGAAATCATCTTGTACCACTTTCAAATCATCATGTATCACTCTCAGTATGAAGGATCAACATTTCCGAAGCAATATCAATTGCTTCCATAGCCCGTGCATTGGGCATTAGTACATCATATCATATACTTTTCATTAATGATAATTTCTCTCATTCTCAGAATAGGGTTCTCACACTTTTAGGAAAGATGTCAGGAAGGCTCATTTCTCATTCCATTCTCATCTGTACCTGCAAATCTTCCCAAAGGATATCTGTTTTTCAGTCCTTCCTTTCTATCTAGATATATACTAAAGTTAAAGCTGTAAAATCCTCATCTGCTTCTGGTAAAACTTCAGGGGAAGGCCCAGATTTTCAGTCATGTCTCTGTCCACTTTGACTTTGAGAGGTCCAGTCAATTTATACCCCAGTGGAGGGTGTCAGTGGTCTGAGGGTCAAAACTGTCTTACAGAGCATTTACCTTTTCTGGCTGAACCCTGGACAGTAACAGATGATTAAGTCATACTCTTGTGGCTAGAGTATTTGAATGCAGAGTTCCAAAGAATAGCAAGGAGGATAAGAAAGCCTTCCTCAGTGATCAATGCAAAGAAATAGAGGAAAACAATAGAATAGGAAAGACTAGAAAACTCTTCAAGAAAATTAGAGATACCAAGGAACACTTCATGCAAAGATGGGCACAATAAAGGGCAAAAATTGTATGGACCTAACAGAAGAGGAAGATATTAAGAAGAGGTGGCAAGAATACACAGAAGAACTATACAAAAAAGATCTTCATGACCCAGATTATCACGATGGTGTGATCACTCACCTAGCCAGACATCCTGGAATGTGAAGTCAAGTGGGCCTTAGGAAGCATCACTATGGACAAAGCAAGTGGAGGTGATGGAATTCCAGTTGAGCTATTTCAAATCCTGAAAGATGATGCTGTGAAAGTGCTGCACTCAATATGTCAGCAAATTTGGAAAACTCAGCAGTGGCCACAGGACTGGAAAAGGTCAGTTTTCATTCCAATCCCAAAGAAAGGCAATGCCAAGGAATGCTCAAACTATCGCACAATTGCACTCATCTCACATGCTGGCAAAGTAATGCTCAAAATTCTCCAAGCCAGGCTTCAGCAATACATGAACCATGAAATTCCAGATGTTCAAGCTGGTTTTAGAAAAGGCAGAGGAACCAGAGATCAAATTGCCAACATTCGCTGGATCATCGAAAAAGCAAGAGAGCTCCAGAAAAACATCTCCTTCTGCTTTATTGACTATGCCAAAGCCTTTGACTGTGTGGATCACAATAAACTGTGGAAAATTCTGAAAGAGATGGGAATACCAGACCACCTGACCTGTCTCTTGAGAAACCTGTATGCAGGTAAGGAAGCAACAGTTAGAACTGGACATGGAACAACAGACTGGTTCTAAATAGGAAAAGGAGTACGTCAAGGCTGTATATTGTCACCCTGCATATTTAACTTCTATGCAGAGTACATCATGAGAAAGGCTGGGCTGGAGGAAGCACAAACTGGAGTCAAGATTGCTGGGAGAAATATCAAAAACCTCAGATATGCAGATGACACCACCCTTGTGGCAGAAAGTGAAGATCTAGAGAGCCTCTTGATGAAAGTGAAAGAGGAGACTGAAAATGTTGGCTT
The DNA here is from genome assembly GCF_054371585.1 of Giraffa tippelskirchi. Classification (NCBI taxonomy): domain Eukaryota; kingdom Metazoa; phylum Chordata; class Mammalia; order Artiodactyla; family Giraffidae; genus Giraffa; species Giraffa tippelskirchi. Next base: position 121,862,512 of record NC_137276.1, on the reverse strand, counting down.
AAAGCTCAACATTCAGAAAACTAAGATCATGGCATCTGGTCCCATCACTTCATGGCAAATAGATGGGGAAACAGTGGAAACAGCGGCTGGCTATTTTTTGCGCTCCAAAATCACTGTAGATGGTGACTGCAGCCATGAAATTAAAAGACACTTACTCCTTGGAAGGAGAGTTATGACCAACCTAGACAGCATATTAAAAAGCAGAGACATTACTTTGTCTACAAAGGTCCGTCTAGTCAAGGCTATGGTTTTTCCAGTGGTCATGTATGGATGTGAGAGATAGACTATAAAGAAAGCTGAGCACCAAAGAATTGGTGCTTTTGAACTGTGGTGTTGGAGAAGACTCTTGAGAGTTCCTTGGACTGCAAGGAGATCCAACCAGTCCATCCTGAAGGAGATCAGTCTTGGGTGTTCATTGGAGGGACTGACGTTGAAGCTGAAACTCCAACATTTTAGCCACTTGATGCGAAGAGCTGACTCATTTGAAAAGACCCTGATGTTGGGAAAGATTGAAGGCAGGAGGAGAAGGGGACGTCAGAGGATGAGATGGTTAGATGACATCACCGGCTCTATGAACATGAGTTTGGGTGAACTCCAGGAGTTGGTGATGGACCGGGAGGCCTGGTGTGCTGTGGTTCATGGGGTCGCAAAGAGTCAGACACGACTGAGCAACTGAACTGAACTGAACTTGTGGCTAGATAATACTATAAATACTAAATTTATAGTATTATCCCATCCAGTTTAGGACAAGTAAGGAATGTTACCAGTCTACTCTTGGAAAGACTCTCCAAATGTATACGTTGAATATAACCATGTAGCCCACTTCAGTGCCAAAAAGTCTAGTTTATGAATGAGAGATTGAGCTTTTAGCCATGACTAGCAAATGCCAGTGTTTTCTTTCTCCACATAGTTAATTTTTAAAAATATAATACTACTAGTAAGGCTTATGAGCCAGTACATACATGATGTGTAATGCTTATCAAAATTAGTAGAATTCAGATGGCGGTGTTTTGATAAAGACAGTTTCTTGGGTGTGACACCAGCATCATGGTACTGTGAGACATTCTGTCTCTCCCCTTCAATCTAAGGAGTAAAACATCCATAATTCAACGAAAGTTCCTCATACCAGGACATTTGTGAGTTCCATACATCTGTATATCAAAAGGTGAGTGGACTGAACACATGGAAGAGGCAGAACCAGGGGAAATGTAGAAGTGGTGCCCGAAACCTTGGATTCCCTGCCATATCAGGTAAGCCTGTAGCCCAAGAGAACCCAGTGGCAACAAGGAAGCCGTGCACGTGACTCCAGCTTCCCGGTTGCAGCCACGCTCGCTACCACAGGGGAAGCGCAGCAGCAGCAGCAGTGGGATTTGTGACCCCCCCATCCCTCCATCTCCAGTGGCACCTGCAGAGGTGGCATCTGTGAACACAACAACCCCAGATGTAGCAAAGGCACCCATGACCCCAGCTCCCTGCATACCTTCCTCCCTCTCCTACACCTGGTTCCCTCCACCCAGGCAATCCTGATCACGGTGGAGGTGCCTGCCACTCTGGGGTCCCCGGCAGCAACAGCAGTGACGGCCGCGACACTGGCACAGCAAGACACCAGCAATCCTGGAGGCAGAAGAGGTGACAATGCGGGCACCTCACAGCGACATCCCTGGCAGAAGTGTTGGAGGGTGGAAAGTTCTGGTTCTCAAATTGCAGGCAGAGGAAGCTCAGGTAAGAGAATCAATAATTTGTGTTATAGTGCCATCTACTGAAAGAGAAAAAAAATGCTGCTAATTACTGATCTGTTGGATTGTTCTAAATAGAAACAAGTGGAAAAAACCAAAAGCAAACAAACAAACAAAACTTTACTTAGAGAGGAAAGGTATTCACTACTTAAAATGGACCAGCAGCAGAACAGCTCATCAAACACCATGAAGAACCACAGTAACACTGTACCATAAAAAAGAAAATGACAATTCTTCAAAAACCAAACTTAAAAGCATGGAATAATAATAACAATCTAACTGAGAGAAAATTCAACATAGTTGTGAAGCTCAACAAGCTACAAGAAAATTTAGAAAGGCAGTTCAATGAGTTCATGAATAAAATTAATGAACAGAAGGAATGCTTTGCCAGAGATTGAAACTCTGATAAAAAACTGAACAAATATTATGAAATGAAAGAACTAAAAATATGAGATAAATAAAGCATTAGAAAACATATAAAATAGAGTAGACCATAGGGAAGAGAGAATTATCAAGCTGAAAATTAAAAATCTAGAAATAATTCAGGTAGATCAACAAATTTCTTAGCAGAAACTCTACAGGCCAGGAGAGAGTGGAATGACATACAGAAAATTAAATAAGGTAAAAGCTATCACCCAAGAATACTCTAACCAGAATTTATTTTCCGATATTAGGGAGAAATAAATGCTCTTCCAGACACATGAAAGCGGAGGGAGCACATCATCACTAGACCCGCCTTACAAAAAATGTGGAAAGGGACTCTTCCACCAGAAACAAAAGGGTAAAATAACAGAAAATTTGAGTAGATGATAAAAAGACAAAAAACAACAACACCACCTCCAAAAAAGAAACACAACTCTGTATCAGAATGGGCTTCCCTGGTGGGTGAGCAGTAAGGAACCCATCTACCAATGCAGGAGTAGTGGGTTTGATCTCTGGGTTTGCAAGATCACTTGGAGAAGGAAATGACAACCCACTCTAGTATTTTTGCCTGGGAAATCCCATGGACAGAGGAGCCTGGAGGGGGCTACAGTCCATGGGGTTACAAAGAGTAGGATGTCACTTAGTGACCAAACAACAACAACGTCAAAATTGTTGTTTAACATTTAATTATAGCATAAAGGTTAAGGAGGAAAAAAGCAGTAAAATTAACTATCAGTTCAGTTCAATCACTCAGTTGTGTCTGACTCTCTGCCACCCCACAGACTGCAGCATGCCAGGCTTCCCTGTCCATCACCAACTCCTGGAACTTACTCAAACTCATGTCCATTGAGTCGGTGATGCCATCCAGCCATCTCATCCTCTGTCATCCCCTTCTCCTCCTGCCTTCAATTTTTCCCAGCATCAGGGTCTTTTCCAATGAGTCAGTTCTTCTCATCAGGTGGCCAAAGTATTGGAGCTTCAGTTTCAGCATCAGTCCTTCCAATGAACATTCAGGAATGATTTCCTTTTGGATTGACTGGTTGGATCTCCTTGCAGTCCAAGGAACTCTTAAGAGTCTTCCCTAACACCACAGTTCAAAAGCATCAATTCTTCAGCACTCAACTTTCTTTATAGTTTTAACTCTCACATCTGTACATGGCTACTGGAAAAACCATAGCTTTGACTAGATAAACCTTTGTCAGCAAAGTGTCTAGGTTGGTCATAGCTTTTCTCCCAAGGAGCAAGTGTCTTTTAATTTCATGGTTGCAGTCACCATCTACAGTGATTTTGGAGTCCCCCAAAATAAAGTAACTCTCACTGTATCCATTTTTTTCCCCATCTATTCGTCATGAAGTGATGAGACCAGATGCCATGATCTTAGTTTTCTGAATGTTGAGTTTTAAGCCAACCTTTTCACTCTCCTCTTTCACTTTCATCAAGAGGCTCCTTAGTTCCTCTTCACTTTCTGCCATAAGGGTGGTGTCATCTGCATATCTGGGGTTATTGATGTTTCTCCCAGCAATCTTGATGCCAGCTTGTGCTTCATCCAGCCCAGCGTTTCTCATGATGTACTCTGCATAGAAGTTAAATAAGCAGGGTGACAATATACAGCCTTGACGTACTCCTCAGCTTTTGTTTTCCTTTGATCCACATTGTTTCCTTTTCCTTGTTGTTTATGTCTGCTACTTTGGTCTGGCAGTTTTCTATGATATTTTTCTTCCTTTTTTTTGTTTTTATTGCTACTTCATTTGGTAGCAAACTCACAACTTAAAAGGAGGTTATTTGAGACAACAAAGCATAAAAGGCAAATAGGAAAAGGATGGAAGCCATGCAGGCAACTCAAGATAGGATCCTATCACCAGAAAAGGGACTATTTTAAGCATGAGACATTTTATGTGAATCTCTTGGTAATCAAAAAACATAAATCTAGAGCAGAGACACACAACATAAAATGGAAGCTGACAAAAATATTATAGAAAACTGCCAGGCCAAAATAGAAATAAACACAGGGGGAAAGAAACAATGCAGATTAGAGGAAAATGAAAGCTAAAACGGCAGTACTAAGTCTTCATTTATCAGTAATCCCCCTTAACATAAACGGGTTAAATTCACCAGTAAAAACAAATAGAGTGGCTGTGAGAAAGGCAATGCCAAAGAATGTTCAAACTATCGCACAATTGCACTCATCTCACATGCTGGCAAAGTAATGCTCAAAATTCTCCAATGAGGCTTCAACAGTATGTAAACTGAGAACTTCCAGATGTTCAGGCTGGTTTTAGAAAAGGCAGAGGAACCAGAGATCAAATTGCCCACATCCATTGGATCATAGAAAAAGCAAGAGACTATCAGAAAAAACACCTACTTCTGATTTATTGACTATGCCAAAGCCTTTCACTGTGTGGATCACAATAAACTGGAAAATTCTGAAAGAGATGGGAATACCAGACCACCTGACCTGCCTTCTGAGAAATCTGTATGCCGGTCAAGAAGCAACAGTTAGAACTGGACATGGAACAACAGACTGGTTCCAAACAGGAAAAGGAGTAGGTCAAGGCTGTATATTGTCACCCTGCTTACTTAACTTCTATGCAGAGTACATCATGAGAAATGCTGGGCTGGAAGAAACACAAGCTGGAATCAAGATTGCCGGGAGAAATATCAATAACCTCAGATATGCAGATGACACCACCCTTATGGCAGAAAGTGAAGAGGAACTAAGGAGCCTCTTGATGAAAGTGAAAGAGGAGAGTGAAAAGGTTGGCATAAAACTCAACATTCAGAAAAGTAAGACCATGGCATCCAGTCCTATTACTTCATGGCAAGTAGATGGGGAAACAATGGAAAGAGTGAGAGACTTTATTTTGGGGGGCTCCAAAATCACTGTAGATGGTGACTGCAGCCATGAAATTAAAGGACGCTTACTCCTTGGAAGAAAAGCCATGACCAACTAGACAGCATATTAAAAAGCAGAAACATTATTTTGCCAACAAGGGTCCATCTAGTCAAAGCTATGATTTTTCCAGTAGTCAGGTATGGATGTGGGAGTTGGATTATAAAGAAAGCTGAGCGCTGGAGAATTGATGCTTTTGAACTGTGGTGTTGGAGAAGACTCCTGAGAATCCCTTGGACTGCAAGGAGATCCAACCAGTCATCCTAAAGGAAATCAGTCCTGATGGTTGGATGACATCACCGACTCAATGGACATAAGTTTGAGTAAGTTTAAGGAGTTGGTGATGGACAGGGAAACCTGGCATGCTGCAGTCCATGGGGTCGCAAAGAGTCAGACAGGACTGAGCAACTAAACTGAAACTGATTCCTCCAAAGTCTAATTCTCTGTTATTCACATCAAGGATAGAAGAACTCAGAAACCCAGGATATACAAAAGAGCAGATATTTAATAATTACTCTTTAGCTTTTGTAAATCCTTTACTGGCCTCACTCACTCACCTGACAAGCTGAGTAGAATTAGTGGAAGAACCCTAATTATATTTTTTAAAGAGATAAAGAAGAAAATGGAAAGTGGGAGTTTCTTATAGTAGGTAATATTTGCATAGCTAGTTACAAAGTTCAGCCTGCTGTTAAATGAAAGGTTTTATTTCAGATTTTAAAGATCAATATATTATAGTGAACGAAACATACAAGTAACGCATGACATTTTATGGTAATTTTCATGCTGTCTTATAATTACAGCTCAAGTCTCAAAACTAAAATAAATAGATACATAAAATATACTGTCTCCTCATTTTAAAGATAAACTCTAGATTTACTCATGCTAAATTCAGTGAAGCTGGCAAAAACCAATCCTCTTCCAGTGTGTGTAGATAAAGCACTAGGTAGTTTTCTCATTGAGCCTGAATGCTCTTCCTCTGGGGTCCATGAAATAACTCTGTGCTATGCTAAGTTGCTCAGTCATATCTGACTCTTTGCCACCCCATGGACTATAGTCAGTCAGGCTCCTCTGTCCATGGGATTCTCCAGACAAGAATAATGTAGTGGGTTGCCATTTCCTTCTCCAGGGAATCTTCCTGACCCAGGGATCAAATCCATATCTTGCTTGGCAAGTGGATTCTTTACCACTGAGCCCACCTGGGAAGCCCCTACAACCTCTTAATAATTTTCTCAATTTTGCCTGAAGTGCTTTATGAGAATCTCTGTTACTTGCATCCAAATGACCCCAGACTTGAAGTACTGCAGTCTTGAGTAGCTCACTAGATACCCACACCACTTTCCTTTTCTAGTCAATATCTAATGGAAGTAACTAGGAACACCTCAGGTAATGGGGCCAACCTCAGGAAGGTTATGGAAGGACTTAAGGTCAAAATGTGGGAAAACATAAGGTTCAGGTGATAACTCAGTCATCCTGACAGCAAATAAAAATTGTCAACTCAGCAATGCAGGAGAGCAGGCATGCTTTAGCATACCCTAAAGACTTGGGTAATGAGGGGTATATCTCACATTTGTCACTGGCAGACCCCACTAACAATTCCCAGGAAATAAAAATATAATTTAGGTAATAAAGTCTGACCGTCTTTATCTTTTCCTTTGTGCTTCATCTTGTTTCATTTGCTCATGGAGTGTTGTGTGCAGAGGCCTTTCCTGGTGAACTTCAGGCCAGAGTTCCTAGTGTGAAAGAGCTTCGCCAGACACTTCAGCTCATCAGGCAAGGGCAGAAGTGCTGCAAAGACACACTCAATTTAGGATGGCGGCAGCAGGCCTGATGTGTACAGAGATGCTGCGCTAAACACTAGGAGATCTGGAGCATGAGCTTTGCAACTACACCCGCCCCACAGAAACCTCCCCACCCTTCACCCCCACCCCCACCCTCAACTACTGAAGGGACCCTTGTGAAGCAGCCCCACCCACAGCCTGTCTGGGGAGAGCCTGGGCTCTATAGCTCCAGCTGGTGCCTCTTCATTCTTTGACATGAAAATAAAGATTTTCTTTCTTTTGGAGGCAACTTACCCTTGTCCTATTGGCTTGAACAACACTGGGCAGGAGGACTCTTGTTGGAGACCAACTTGGGAGGGTCAGTAACAAGCCCTGTCAGGTATTATTGCTGATATATATCTTACAGCCCATATGCCATTTTACATGTATTATCTTCCTTATAAGACTATGACCCTCAAAGTACATAGTTCCTAATTCATATTTTCCAATCAATCAGTGTGGAATCTTGCTATTTAGTATTTAGATGGACTAGTGGTAAAGAACCCTTCTGCTAATGTGGGTTAGACATAAGAGATGTGGGTTCCATCCCTGGGTCTGGAAGATCCCCTGGAAAAGGGCATGGCAACTCTCTCCAGTATTTTTGCCTGGAGAATCCCATGGACAGGGCAGGCTGGTGAGCTACAGTCCACGGGGTCACAAAGAGTCAGACACAACTAAAGTGACTTAGTATGCATGCACACATGTTCCTAATAGGTTTTTGTCAAAAGAGGGAAAGTGATAGAAGGTTAGAATTACTCTCATTGGAAATTCTGATATTCAGGGATAGCTTATTTGAAAACAAAGGGAATATACCTTAAAAGAAGTGATTCTCTGAGATGTCACCTTATAGGTAGAGTGAATTTGAAAGTCACTTAGTCATGTCTGGCTCTTTGCAACTCCATGGACTGTAGCCCACCAGGCTCCTCTGTCCACCGAATTCCATGGATAAACTAGTGGTTCTCAATCAGGACTAGTTTGTCCCTTAGAGGTATTTAGTAATGCCTGGTGACATTTTTGTTTATCACAACTATGGGTAAGGGATGCTACTAATATCTTTAGTGGTTACAGGTCAGGGGATGCTGCTAAACATCCTACAATGCCTAGAACAACCCATTTTCAACTTTCCACAGCACATAATTACTTGGTTCAAAATGTCAGTAGTACCAAGTTTGAGGAATACTGAACTAACTTTCCACCTGATCAAAGACTTTTTTTTCTTGCTGACTGGCGTAGGAAGAACACCTCTGGACTTCAGTTACTAACACCAACAACTGGTGCCAGAGGTAGTATTTGTCCCAATATAGCAATTCTCCTCTTATTTCATTAGGTAGTAGGACATCTTGAGTTTTCGCTGGACCCTCAATTACCAACTAGAGACTATAACTCTTATCTTCTCTTGTAGGCAAGATTGAGGAAGCAAATTAAATTCTAGCCAATGGAAAAGAGTAGAAATGATGTGTGCTTTATGTATTTAAAAAAGAAGATCTTTGCACTCTTCATTCTTTCCTTCCTGCAAATTATAACATGCATGTGGAGAGTATGAATATTTGTCATGTAGATATGGAAAAATTATAGGAAGGGAATTCCTCAGTGGTCCTGTGGTTAGGACTCAGTGCTTTCACTGCTATGGCCTGGGTTCGATCCCTGGTTGGGGATCCAATATCCTGAAAGTCTTGGTGTGGCCAAAAAAAAAAAGAAAAAAAGAGTGATGGACAATAGAAACCTGGTCTCATGGAGCAAAGTCACCTACCAACTTTATCCTGCCTGTTTCCTGCTGGCCAGTCACACAAGAAAAAAAGCAAACTGCTTTTTGCTTCAAACAGCGCTGTTTGAACATTTTGTAATAGCAATTCTGTTCTTGTTCTAATACAAACCACATACAGTTTTTAGTGTTTTACATGATGACTGGGAGTGAGTAGCACTAGCCACATGGTTTAGAAAGCTGTAGACAGGACTGGTTAAAACTGATAAATACATAATATTGGTAGCCAGAAGGAAAGAGATCACATCCCAAAAGACTATATTATTTGCATGCAGTGAACTTTGTAGAAGTCAGCTAACTCAGGGATCACACCATCTGTGAAACATGGTAGATGTTGAAATTACTGTGATTTTTAAGTTGAAGGATTTAATTGGTTCGCCCGAAACTTCATTCACGGTTTTCCATAAGATGTTACAGAAAACCCTGAATGAACTTTTGGGCCAACCCAATAGAATGTGTATTGATTTTTCCTCCTGTATTGGTATTGTTTTTAATTTTTTTGTTTATAAGCTTTAGAAGTGTGATTAAGATTTATAACCATCTAGTAGAAAAAACAATTCAGTTTCCTGGGGCAATGTTCTATGGAAAGGAGTTGGGCAGTTGACTCTTATTATAAACACTATCTTAAGAGTAATGCAGATGTCTTATTTAGTAATTGGAGGAAAAGATAAGGAGTAGATAAAACAAGTACTTTTAGCTACCAAGTGCCTAATACTCTGTTTTATTCCTTTTGTTGTGGGATATAATTTAGTGGAAAAAAATCATTGTTTTTTTCCTCCTGCATGTTCTGGTTGCTGCCCCTATTTCTACCTATCAAATAAGTGCCTTTCATCCTTTTGAAGACGGACACATGCAGCTGAGAAGGCAAAAATCAATTGAGTTCTTGAAGAGATACGTTAAAACTCCTCTGAACCAGGAATTTTGAAAGCCAAGGCTTTCATGAGCCAAGTTTTTGAGATCACAAAGTATTTTTAAGCTACAAAAGGCTAAGCCTCTGGAGAATGTTGAACATGGAGTCTTGAGGATAAAATTAGGGGTGGAGAGGAGCTTGCTAAGAAAAAAGTATCTTTCCACGCTAAAGGAGATGAAGTTTAGTAAGTGATTGGGGTGAGTGTTATCTGAGGGGAAGGAGCTAGAGTATGGAAACAAGGTAACTGAAACAGCCCATGGTACTCTATTGTCAGCCCAACTAAGCTTTGGATGGGGCAAATGCAGACTGCAGGGAGGTTTGGATCAGAACAGACAAATTTTCCTTGAAGCCCAAGAGAGTTTAAACCTCAAAGATGTCCTTTCAATGTACCTGTTCCCAACCAAAATCATCATCATCTAGCAATAGAAGGGTAAAATCAGAGACATTTCATTAGAAATGGTCACAGATACACCATGCCAAGTCTCTCACTAATTTAGACTAACACAGACAAGTTTTCAAAAGATTTCTGTGTTCTTGAGAAGAGATAGAAGAGAGCTGCCTGGGAATTTGGACTGTCCTTACAAGCGGGATACACAGGATGTGAAGTGATCTTAGACATGGCAGAGGAAGAGTCAAGGGGGATGTGGCTATTACAGCAGTGGGTATAAATGGGCTAGGGGGTGATGAACAAATAGCAGTAGACCCCAGCATAGGTCTAAAAGGATGTGAAGAAAAGAAGTAGTTGCATCTGCCCTTCAACATATACCAATATATTCTGAATCTCTCCCCTCAAATAATCTACATCAACGCTGTGAAGAAAAAGAGCAGAAAGCAATGAAAACACCTGGGATTGACTATTTACCCCAAAGAAATGAAGAAAAGTCTCATAAGCCTTCTACATAAATACGCAGTGACCTCCAGAGGAGGGAGGTGAGAAATCATTCAATGATCCACAAACTCTTGCCTAGTTATGAGAATGTTTTCAAGAAATGGATTCTGAACAAAAACAGTAGTTTTGAAAATCTAAGTGTTAAAAATGGACAAGTAAACAGAAAAGTAAATATTCTTTGAATAGGGCATAGAGAGGTAAATGTGGTCAGATGCATTTTGGAGATCTCTGAAAGTTCCCAACACCTCCCCAAATATCCTGATGCCCCAATCATGGAATACAGGCATTTATTTCCACAGAAGTGGGGTTAGATAGAGTTGGAAATAAATTGTCAGTTAGTCACTGCTGCTGCTGCTAAGTCGCTTCAGTCATGTCTGTGAGACCCCATAGATGGCAGCCCACCAGGCTCCCCCTTCCCTGGGATTCTCCAGGCAAGAACACTGGAGTGGGTTGCCATTTCCTTCTCCAATGCACGAAAAGCGAAAAGTGAAAAATCACTCAGTCGTGTCCGACTCTTTGCGACCCCATGGACTGCAGCCTACCAGCCTCATCCATCCATGGGATTTTCCAAGCAAGAGTACTGGAGTGGGGTGCCATCGCCTTCTCTGCAATTAGTCACTAAGGGGAACACATGTAAACCCATGGCTGATTCATGTCAATGTATGGCAAAAACTATTACAATATTGTAAAGTAATTAGCCCCCAACTAAAATAAATAAATTTATTAAAAAAAAAAAATCTAATTGCACAAATAAGAATAATGGAAGCCAGAGTTAACTAGTATAGGAGTCAGAGTTATAAGAAGTAAAAGATATCAAAGGAGCAACCACAAGAAGAAAAATGCATGAAGAATTAAGGATAGTTTTCTCAATCAAAAGAGAAAGAAGTTCAACCTGTGGCTAGGAGGGAGAGTCTTATAGGACACAAGGCTGGACTTTAGAAGTTTATATTATCTGAAAATGGGAGCTTTCAGCTTTCCTCCCCACCTGCGCTGATCCCAGATCTCTGCGCAATGAATAAAGCCAAACAGAATCAGTGTCACTAGAATGATATAAACAAAGTCTGGGTGGTCGGGCTCACAAAAACAACCACAGCTTATGTAGAGTCAGGTGTCAAGTTGAATGAAAACACTGAAACATCCGTAAGGAAATTTTAATTATGACACTTTCAAATGTACAAAATATCCATAAACAGAAAAGACGCCTGTATAGCTTCCTTTAAAATTACCAAAAATTTTTAAAAATTGTCTTATTTTCATTGAATTTTTCAAGAAATTAAATGTAACTAATTCAACTACACCCCTATTCCACCCCATTCCATTCTTAAAAACACTGTTTGCCTGAGCATAAGGAATCCCAAGTCAAAAGACAAAGAAGAGAGACTGGAGTTCACAAGCCAGGCTTGGAGCCTCTACCTGAAACTGGGCTTGAGTCTGGATCTGGGGGTACTGAGCCTGGGTCTAAAAGGTCTGGGTCTGGGTCTAGGACTGGACCTGGGCCTGGACTCAGGTCTTAGGGTGGACTTGGCCTGGGAGAGGCTGGCACTGGGACTGGGACCAGTAATGGGGCTGGTACAAGGCTTAATCCTGAGCCTGGGCTCGGGACTGTGCCTCATTCTGCAGTATATCTGGGCCTAGGTTTAAGTTGGAGATGGGGCTGGATCTGCGGTTGGGCTGGGGCTAAAAATGTTTGTCTGTAAGAGGAAGTTGGGACTGTTGCAGAGCTGCAAAGACTTTGCTCTTGGTTAGTAGATATCAGGAGTGTATCTATATTTACTCTGATAAGGTCATCAGTGACTAAGAATTTCTCAGCAACAAACTCACTAACCCCTTTCAGACTCAGACTTCCTTTAATCTGGAAATCTTGCTATCTGAATTCAGACAAAAGTTCATCAAAAGAAGAACAAAAGTGAAAATACAGCTTTAGTTTTGGCAGAGTCTTAACAGTTTGCAGTTAGAAGAAATTCAGGTTTCTTAGCTCTTTTAAATCTTAAACAAGTTTCAGTTATTCATATTTTATGTTTTAAACTGGTTTTTTATATTTTGTCAATATTGGTGTTGAAATTAAGCATTACTATAATTTTCTAAAATCTTGTGGATCTATGATTTTATAAAAATGGGTTATGCATTATAGTCATTCATGTTGGAGATGGTACAGCTTGCCTTGGGAACAATTCTTTGAATTCCATTCTGCCTTAACTTAACTTTGAATGTCTCAGTTAGTCTTAGACCTCCACTTTTGACATAACAGCATTGCCTCGTGGGATTTTCAGTGGTCCATAAGCTGGTAAAAACAATGTACAGAATAGAGAATAGACAAGCTATACTCAGTAAGTATCCATTCCCTTCATAGGCACCACCCTCCAAAAGGCTTCACTATTGGAATACTCTCCTGAGGAACACAAGCTACTTTGGACAACTCAGTGTTTTGAGTCATGCAAAAGTGGTTGTGAATAACTCAAAGACTGTAAAATACCCCACACTAAGTTGCTAAAGTGTAAGTTACTATCCCACGTTGGACTCAATTGGCTTCTTCTGTTTTTTTTATTCATAAGAGATAGTAACCATTATGGGTTTCCATGATGTTTGGCACTTAGAACTCATTTACTCAGTTTTCATAATGAACTGAAAAGGTGTGTTATTATCCCTACTCAATACACAGTATGTGAGAGTTGGACCGTAAAGAAGGCTGAGCACTGAAGAACTGATGCTTTCAAACTGTGTTGCTAGAGAAGACTTTTGAGAGTCTCTTGGACTGCAAGGAGATCAAACCAGTTAATCCTAAAGGAAATCAATCCTAAATATTCATTGAAAGAGAGGATGAGATGGTTAGATAGCATCACTGACTCAATAGACACGATTTTGAGCCAAATCCAGGAGATAGTGAAGGACAGAGAAGTCCTGCATGCTGCAGTCCATGGGGTTGCAAAGAGTCAGACACAACTTAGTGATTGAACAACAACAACCATCTGAAGAATACGAGCCTGAGAAAGATTTAATCACTTGCCCCTAGCTATGTAGGTATTCCTGACTGAGCCAGAATCTGAAGTACATACCTTCTAACCCTGCATAGGAACCCCCTGACCTATTCTTGCTTTCTGAGTGTGTGGGCACTTTACAGAGGTGACTGTGCTCCCTGACTTACAGTCAAGTGCTTGCCTCTGGTTTCTGACCTTTACTAGTTTCCTCTGACCCTTGACTTTCTTTCAATATTATGATTTAACTTCTTTTGTCTTGAGTATGAGCCCCATGTCTGTGATTCACTGTTAGATCATCTCTTGGTTGGGTGCCTAGGGGAAGAGTTTTTCCTTTTTTACAAGTCTGATGCATGAAGCAGGGCACTCAAAGCCAGTGCTCTGGGACAACCCAGAGGAATGGGGTGGTGAGGGAAGTGGGAGAGGGGTTCAGGATGGGGGTACATATGTGCACCTGTGGGTAATTCATGCCAGTGTATGGCAAAAACCATCACAATATTGCAATTATCCTCCAATTAAAATAAATTAATTAATTTTTTAAAATAAAGTTTTTAATGTATGTAAAAATTGATTTAATTTGGACTTATGTAATGATGTAGAAATTAAGACGTATTACATATAAACTAAGAAAAACTACACCAAATTCTTGATTTTCACGAGAGTCTGTGTGTGTATGTTACTTAAGATAAATCACAAATCCCGAGGCAATTTTTTTTTATCCCCATCTAGTATAATACACTGCCACTTATGCTAGTCTGTTTGTTTTTAAAGAATGCAAATTAATTTTTTATTGGAGTATGGTATTTTCAAGGAAGGAAAATCTGTTGTTAAAACATCATATAATTCAAATTTCATTTGTATTTCACTTTGAATAGTATTGCCTGTGGTATTGCTTCATCTAGGAGCACAGATGGTGAAAATGTGCTTATATATTCTCATTTTCTATATTCCTTATCGATTTCATTCATAATCTTTGGCACTGTCAACTAACACAGTTTTATTTATTGACATTCTAAAATTTCTGTAGAAATGACCTGTTCAATTGGCCTGAGTAAACAAGTCCAGGAAATTCAGAATCATGAAAAAATCATTAGTCACAACCCTGACAAGTTAATGTAGCAAAGAAAATCAAGAAGAAAGATTCTGTTGGCAACTGATTATTACTTAACATCAGTTTCTGGTGAAAGACAAAAATACTAAAAGGTGAAGTAGAAAGACTTACCAGCACTACTCCTGATTAACATGCTCAGCATGGCTGACATAGGGTTGATTGTTGTCCTGGCCACCAGAGTCTCTGTAAGGACTCATCAGTACCTTGCCCTCTAGAGTTACATTAGGAAAGAAATGAGAACTCTGCTGTTTTGTTAGTGTTTTTGTTTGTTTGATTTTACCTGTTTTTTTTTTTTTCATGAATTGCAACATCAGAACAGTAGACTTGACTAAGCATTGGTTATTAAAAACCAATTGTTCAACAATGATGAAAAGGAAAAATGAGGATTTCCTTGTCAGTTCATGGTTAAGACTCTGTGCTCCCAATGCAAGGTTTGATCCCTGGTCTGGGAACTCAGACCCCATTTGCCATGCAGCCAAGAAAAGGAAAAATGAGTGGAGAGATTTAGCAATATCATCAAATCTTAAGGTAGCAGTAAAAAGGAATTTTGTAGTCAGGGCCAGATTATATATAATAAATTATCTAAATACTAACATGTTATAAATTCTGTGGTCTTAGGAATATAAACTAAGAAATTAACTCATGCCTAAAATCCTATACCACCTTTGTTTTCCCTTCATGTTAAAGTTTTGAACTCTAATCAATTGAATATCTCTTCTTGAGAGGTAATGTTGCCCAGAAATTGGTACAAAGTTGCTTAAAAGAGAACCAGAGCAAGATGCTGGGAATGATCCCATGAGGCAGAGTTGCTGTTCAAGATCTTGTGTGTTGATTGGCTTGGGGGTTGCCAGTTTGCTGGCATGGATAAACATGGATAAAGCACGGATAAACATCGGAAGTAGGTTTACCTAGGACAGAGGAAACAAAATCGAGTTGGACCACACCAGAAGAAAATAATGACATGAAATAGGTAGACCACAGCTGCCTTAAGTGATATGGGGAGCACAGTATTTAAGGACAAGACTTTGGAAATTACACATGCCGGGGCTCAAATCCTTCATCCATCAACCATTCATAGAGACAAAATACATAACTATGCTATGATACAGACTCCTTAGCTATATCTGCCAGGATTGTGGATAAGATTAGAGAAGATAAGCATCATGAACATAGTATAGAGCTTAGTTCTATAAACAGAAAATAACTGGTTTTTGGTAGCTAATATTAATTCTATTATTATCATCATCACCTCCATTGCATGATCAGAGTACAGATTCTGCAGCCAGACAATTAGGTTCACACCCTTTCATCATCATTTACTGACTCAGTAACTCTTGGTAGAATATGTACTCTTCATGTACCTTGATGTCTTCAGTTGCAAAAAGAGGATAATAATATCTATCTTGTGAATTTGTTAAGAGGATTCAGTGATTTAATACATGTGGATTATTAGAATCACTAGATCCTATAAACAGTAAGCACTCTGTTAGTTGATATTCCATCTATATAATTTTAAATGGTACAGAGAAACTCTGAGTGAGAGATCAGTGACAATTTGAACATAAGAGAAGGTGCTTTTTAGCATGAGGAAAATGATTTTTTCTTTTTTGTATGACTGTCCAAACTAAGTTCAAGTGCCTGAAGGTATGGATTAATTTTTTTCCTAGGCCTCTGTTATGCTTGGAGGAGTACCTTTAATCACCAAATCTACAAGCAGGAGGAAACCTAGTGGTTATCCTAGCCCATCTAAGACATGCACACTCTTTACAGTGTTAATACTTCCAACAACACATGGCATAGCCAATGAAGGTGAACACATTACTTTTCAAGGCAACCAATTCTTAGACTATCAAAAGAAAGAAAGTTTGCCCTTCTCTGGAAATGAATCTCAATTCCCTTCTAACCACCAAACAAGTCCAGCCCTAGAAATCATCACAGACTAAATATAGTTTCTCTTCCTTATGACAATTATTCAAATACTTGTAAATAGCATCCATATCAACTCCTCTCCCCCTTGCATTAGGCTGTTTCCCTTTTCTTGAAGAAAGTACCTTCCACTGTTCCTTGTATAAAAGCAGCATGGAACCCTTTGGAATCAGACTGAGTGGACCTCAAATTTCCATGTGCTTAACTTGGGTGGTTTAGTAGATCATTCTTGAATGCTTCATAGAAATGGAAATGGTAATACCTAACTTTAAAAATTGCATTAATAATTAAATGTATGAGTATGTGCATAACACTAGACACACATAAGTGTTCAAGAATAACAATACCTGTGTTGATAATTATTGTCGTAAACAGAATATTTCTCTTGCTATTCTTGGCCTTCTCTGAGGACAGTGTTCAATGTGTTGACATGTGGAAGAGAGAAAAACAATTACTTTCCTGTTTTGTACTGTTCCTAAATTTGGTTTAATCTTAATTTTTAAGCTTAAAATGTCACAGAGACATTTTAAATCACTCCTAAGGAATGCATTTGGTGAAAGTTACAGAGTGCTTATTATGTGTCATTCACTGTGTTAAGTGCATTAGGTGCATCATGCACTGTCTCCAATACAATAATTCTATGTAGCAAAAGGTCATTACTATCCTCATTTTATATCAATAAAAAAGCAAACTGAAATTTAATGTCATGATTGGGATTGACTGGGCTTCCCTGATAGCTCAGTTGGTAAAGAATCCACCTACAATGCAGGAGATCCTAGTTTGATTCCTTTCATTTTGGGATTGACTATATATATTAATATGTATAAAATACATAACTAATGAAAACCTGATGTATAGCACAGAGAACTCTACTCGGTGCTCTGTGGTGACCTAAATGGGAAGGAAACCCCTCAAAAGAGGGGATATATGTATATGTATGGATGATTCACTTTGTTTTAGAAATTGTCACAGCAGTGTAAAGAAACTATGTGCATGCGTGCTCAGTTGTGTCTGACTCTTTGCAACTCCATAGACTGTAGTCCGCCAGGCTCCACTGTCCATGCAATTTTCCAGGCAAGAATACTGGAGTGGGTTGATACTTCCTTCTACAGAGGATCTTCCCAAACCAGGGATCCAACTCACATCTTCCGCATTGGCAGGTGGGTTCTTTACCACTGCACTACCTGAGAAGCCCAGAAAGCAACTATGTGTGTGTTTTCAGTCACTATGTCATGTCCCACTCTGTGCAACCCCATGGACTGCAGCAAGCCATGCTTCCCTGTGCTTCACTATCTCCTGGAGTTTGCTCAAATCCATGTCCATTGAGTCAGGATGCTATCTAACCGTCTCATCTTCTGCCACTCACTTTTCTTCCTGTCTTCAATCTTTCCCAGCATCAGGATCTTTTTCAATGAGTCCGCTCTTTGCATCAGCTGGCCAAAATATCAGAGCTTCAGCTTCTGCATCAGTCCTTCCAATGAATATTCAGGGTTTCTTTCCCTTAGGATTGACTGGTTTGATCTCCTTGCAACTATAATCCAATTAAAAAAAATAAGGTTGTGCAAATTCACATATCTGGTAAGTAGCAAAACTAAGATTATTACCCAAGTCTCTCTGATATAGCATATTACACAAGGGGTCCACAGTCAGATGTGGGTTTGCTGGAACAATTCATGGTCTTATGAATTTCTTTTAAATCAATCAACTGAAGCCGTCTTCTAGGATATAGTCCTACCCTGATGGGGAACTTAGAATTCAAAATGAGAAAGACACTGTCAATGGGAATAAAGGCTCCATTCACGTTGTTTGTTGCCATTTGCAGGGGCCTTAGCTGAGACTTTCACCAGGGATCTCAATCTTCTCCAGATGGGTCTATTGACAAGGCTTCTTGGACTTCCTCAAACCTCATGGCTGAGTTCCAAGGAGAAAGTGGAAAGCAGAAGCTAACAGTTCTCTTAAGTCTGGGGCACAGAAATTCCAGGAAATCACTTTCGCTGGTCAAAGCAGTCACAACATCAACCAGATTCAAAGTGTGGGGAAGTAATCCAGCTCTCAATGGGAGGGTACCACATTCATTATGTGAGAAAAGAACTGATGGAAACTATTTACTATACGTGCTTCTATTAAAAATGCAAAGAATGAAGCAAAAGTGTATCTACTTGTTGATATAACTATGCTGAGATCAGGCTTTCCAGGTGGCTCAGTGGGTAAAGAATCTACCTGCAATGCAGGAGATGTAGGCTTTCCTCTCCATGGTGGGTTGCTATGCCCTCCTCCAGGGGATCTTCCTGACCCAGGGACTGAACCTGTGTCTCTTATGTCTCCTGCATTGGTAGATAGGTTCTTAACCACTAGTGCCACCTGGGAAGCCCATACACATTATACAATTATAATATATATATATATACATATATATATATATACACACACACACACATACTTATTGTATGTATAGATATATATGTATATATACCTTATATACTTCATGGTTATATATCACATTTTTGGCAGAATTGAAAATTTTAAAATTGGATATTTGGTATTCAGTTATAATAATTAAGCAGTTAAGCAATAATTGCATCTAAATCTCAAATCTCAACACGTATTTCTTTCTCTTTCCCCCAAATTAATGCATTGTCTGGGCAGTTCTGCCTCAGGCTGTGACTTGTGTTTAAATGTGGTCCATGAATTCCTTGGTCTCCCTAGATTGCATATTCTTTTAATGACAGATAACAGGAGCACAGAGGTCAGACTTAATCACTATATAGTCTTTGCTGGTGTTATGAGCACTAATATTTCAAGCTATTTTCATGGTCAAGTTCATTTATCTACAGGTGAGGACATAAACTCTGTCCACAGGCGTGAACCTGTAAAGTCACATGGTGAAGGTCATAAATGTGTAAGTCTATAATAAAGTAAAAGTGAAGATATGGGTACAGTAATCCATTCTACCATATACTTATAACTATTTTAAAAACAAGTTTTTATCTCTTAGAGATAAATATTAGCATTTATGGAGTAAATGGTATGATATGATATCTGGCATTTATTTCAATATGATAAAGGTGATAAAGGGGAGAGTCCTTATGAAACAAAGTCTTCCATAAATTGATGACCATTGTAGTTATGTGATGGGAACACTGGGAGTTCATTTTACTATTGTTTTTGCTCCAAAATAAAACTTTAAAAATTTCAGAGTAATTGAGAAACAAATACTCAATGCCTTTCGTCATTATTTGTAGATCATAGAATTATGAATAAATATTTGCTAAACATCCTTAGAAATGCAAATAGTTTTAGATACCATCTTAGGGAAGGAGGATTTCTTAAAAAAGAAGTAATTTTGAATTGTGAAAGCCCAGATGACAAACTATGTTTGTTCTTTCTAAAAAATTCTTGAGTAATATATACTTAGAACATAAATGATTAATGCTTCTCATTAAGCCATTTCAGTTCTATAAATAGATATATCCACAATCATCTCTTTAGTGATTATTCAGTGATTCAACAAAGAATGATCATTGGTCTTTTCAACATATCACCATTACAGGATGCAATAAAAAATAAAGTTCTAATCCCCTTTCCCATACTTCAAGCTATAGAAGCTATTTAGCTCATTTTATTTATTTAAATTTCAAAATGTGTTATTTATAACTTATAAGATACTTTAAGTTTATAAAAGCCCTTTTGGTATCACTTTCTGAAATTCATCTTCATTAGTCTACAAAAGCTCACTGAACCTTCCAAAACGTGTAAAAACAGAGATGAACAAAAAATTTTAGTTTTATAAACAGTGCTTTTCCTAATTACTAGGCAAACATTTAGAACTGATATTTCCTCCCAACTCATTAAGTCTGTATCATAATTCTTTCAGTTCAGTTCAGGTCAGTAGTTCCATCACGTCCAACTCTTTGCAACCCCATGGATTTTAGGATTTGACATATCTCAACTGGAACTCCATCACTTCCACTAGCTTTGTTTGTAGTGATGCTTCCTAAGGCCCACTTGACTTCATATTCCAGGATGTCTGGCTCTAGGTGAGTGATCACACTATCATGATAATCTGGGTCGTGAAGATGTTTTTGTATAGTTCTTCTGTGTATTCTTGCCACCTCTTCTTAATATCTTCTGCTTCTGTTAGGTTCATACCATTTCTGTGCTTTATTGAGTCCATTTTTGCATGAAATGTTCCTTTGGTATCTCTAATTTTCTTGAGGCGATCT
The DNA here is from genome assembly GCF_054371585.1 of Giraffa tippelskirchi. Lineage (NCBI taxonomy): Eukaryota > Metazoa > Chordata > Mammalia > Artiodactyla > Giraffidae > Giraffa > Giraffa tippelskirchi. The sequence goes on along the minus strand of NC_137276.1, from coordinate 121,841,853 downwards.
CTAGTTTTCCCCATTCTGTTGTTTTCCTCTATTTCTTTGCATTGATCACTGAGGAAGGCTTTCTTATCTCTCCTTGCTATTCTTTGAAACTCTGCATTCAAATGGGTATATCTTTGCTTTTCACGTCTCTTCTTTTCATAGCTATTTGTAAGGCTTCCTCAGACAGCCATTTTGCTTTTTTAATTCCTTAAACGGCAATAAAAGCAATCATACAACAGGGAAATATTCCAACAAATTAAAATATTTCATCAGAAGTATTTTGTGCAATAGAAATTTATTAAATAATGCTGATTCTAAAACAGGTTAGATTTTTGACTCTTATTTGATTCAATGTGTGATTTGAGTATGAAAGATCTATAAAAGTGATAATTTAGGTTTGGTGATATTTATAAACCATAACTGACTAAACAGGAGTATTGGAACTGAATTTGAAAATAGCAGTCAGGGTACTCCACTATTCCTTTTCAAATCATCTATTAGCAATTGGGAAGAAAAGATTTCAAACAGCTGCCTGGGATTCATTCTCTCCTGTTCTGCTAAGTAGAAAAGCATCTAGGAGAAAAATAAAGGCTACTGATGACTTAGTCTAATTTTATAAACATGACGATTGACCCTCCTGGAAAATAGATTAGTGCTATTCATTAGAGAGTGCTTATCTATGGAATATTGTTTTAGCAGAATTCCCATGGTTTAGGACTGACATTGATGGCTTTGTGAAGCAGAGCTTCCTGTGAAATGTGACACAAACTCTAAGTACCTAGGACACAGACATCAGTCTGTGGCAATGTAAATGCTCAGTGCTTTGTGAAGTCTCTTAGACACCTCATCTATTACTTTGGTTCCTCAGGGCTTTGCCTTCGGGAGGAGAAAGGACCTGGGGAGGTGCTCTCAATGTTCCAGAGCATTTCTTGCTTTGCTTATGCCTTGTCTTCCCTGGAGGCTCAGATGGTAAAGCATCTTGCCGCAGTGCAGGAGACCCGGGTTCAATCCCTGGGTTATGTGATCCCCTAGAGAAGGGAATGGCAACCCACTCCAGTATTCTTGCCTGAGAAATCCATGGACAGAGGAGCTTGGTGGGCTATACAGTCTGTGGGGTCGCAATGAGTCAGACACAACTGAGTGACTAATACTTGACTGCCCACAACCTTGAAAATAATAGCAAACCTTGGTACTGGGTATGGCCTTTTATTTTTATTTTTTTTAATTTAATTGATGTGTTTGAGTCAGATTGATTTAACACTACTTTAAAACATTTAAACACTGTCTAAATTAAATCATGGGGTTTCCCAATAACTGATTTGAATTATGTGACTCAGAAACATGGGTGTTAACACTTGACGAGTTAGCTACAACAACAAAACAAAACTGTTCCTTTCCGTAAGCAATTAGAAGCAATAATTAGTAAGAAGATCAGAATCTACTTCTAAGAAATATATATTTTACTGATAACTGAACCTAACCCGATGAATCAAAAAATTGTGTGGGTCGCATACTGAATATTTTATCTGTAATCTCTACAAAGGAAACCATAGTTACAAAATGAGGTTGCTTGCTGTAATTCATAACAGGGTGGATGTTTCATTATTTTTGCATTAACATTTGGAGGCTGCACACTGGTGGTCTTTTTCATTCAGAGTGATTCCATCACCTCAGAAAGGGAATAACATTTTTTACAAATTTGAAAATAATATTTTGATATTTGTAGGTAAAATTGATCCCAGGCCTCTTTTTATGTATCTTGAGCAACATTGCTGTAAATAGTTACACTCTCTCTCTTTGATGTGATTATTTGATGCCATAAATAATATGATACCAATATTTCTAAAATATATCTCTTTCAGTTCAGTTCAGTTGCTCAGTCGTGTCCAACTCTTTGCGACCCCATGAACCACAGCATGCCAGGCCTCCCTGTCCATCACCAAATCCTGGAGTTTACCCAAACTCATGTCCATTGAGTTGGTGATGCCATCTAACCATCCCATGCTCTGTCGTCCCTTTCTCCTCCTGCCTTCAGTCTTTCTCAACATTAGGGTCTTTTCAAGTGAGTCAGCTCTTTGCATCAGGTGGCCAAAATATTGGAGTTTCAGCTTCAACATCAGTCCTTCCAATGAACACCCAGGACTAATTTCCTTTAGGATGGACTGGTTGGATCTCCTTGCAGTCCAAGGGACTCTCAAGAGTCTTCTCCAAAACCACAGTTCAAAAACATCAATTCTTCGGCACTCAGCTTTCTTTATAGTCCAACTCTCACATCCATACATGACTACAGGAAAAACCATAGCCTTGACTAGATGGACCTTTTTGGACAAAGTAATGTCTCTGCTTTTTAATATGCTGTCTGGGTTGGTCATAACTTTCCTTCCAAGGAGTAAGCGTCTTTTAACTTCATGGCTGCAGTCATCATCTGCAGTGATTTTGGAGCCCCCCAAAATAAAGTCTGCCACTGTTTCCACTGTTTCCCCATCTATTTCCCATGAAGTGATGGGACCAGATGCCATGATCTTAGTTTCCTGAATGTTGAGCTCTAAGCCAACATTTTCACTCTCCTCTTTCACTTTCATCAAGAGGCTCTTTAGTTCTTCTTCACTTTCTGCCATAAGGGTGGTGTCATTTGTATATCTGAGGTTATTGATATTTCTCCCAGCAATCTTGATTCCCGCTTGTGCTTCATCCAGCCCAGCATTTCTCATGATGTACTCTGCATAGAAGTTAAATATGCGTGGTGACAATATACAGCTTTGACGTACTCCTTTTCCTATTTGGAACCAGTCTATTTGTCCAGTTCTAACTGTTGCTTCCTGACCTGCATACAGGTTTCTCAAGAGACAGATCAGGTGGTCTGGTATTCCCATCTCTTTCAGAATTTTCCACAGTTTATTGTGATCCACACAGTCAAAGGCTTTGGCATAGTCAATAAAGCAGAAATTGATATTTTTCTGGAACTCTCTTTCTTTTTCGATGATCCAGCAAATGTTGACAATTTGATCTCTGGTTCCTCTGCCTTTTCTAAAACCAGCTTGAACATCTGGAAGTTCGCGGGTCACATATTGCTGAAACCTGGCTTGGAGAATTTTGAGCATTACTTTACTAGTGTGTGAGATGAGTGCAATTGTGCGATAGCTTGAGCATTCCTTGGCATTGCCTTTCTTTGGGATTGGAATGAAAACTGACCTTTTCCAGTCCTGTGGCCACTCCTGAGTTTTCCAAATTTGCTGACATATTGAGGGCAGCACTTTCACAGCATCATCTTTATTGACATATAAAATATTGAAATAAGATTTAAAGATGAAATCATGTTTCCCTGTAGAGGTGGTGTTGGAATCAATTTCAGCTCACAGATAAGACAGACACAGTGAAACTTTCTGGGGGGAAGAAGAGATAGCTGAAAAGACCAATATTTAAGAAAGAAGAGGCTGGGATAAGAATGACAGAAATGGCAGAGCAGTGAAAGAAAGAAAGCAAGGCAGAGTATGTGAAATTAATGATTTAACTGTTCACTAAATTTTATTTTGTTTAAGCCTCCATAAAATAACCCTTATGGGGAAAGTCCTAGTTGGACAACTCTTGAATGGTTCTGTGTATACTGAACTTCAAGCTGAACAGCTTTGCATATGTGTATGGTTTCTCTTGGGGCTTCCCTGATGGCTTAGTGGCAAAGAATCCATCTGCAAAGCAGGAGACGAGGGTTCAGTCCCTGGGTCAGGAAGATTCCCCAAAGAAGAAAATGGCTACCCACTCCAGTGTTCTTCCCTGGGAAATCTCATGGACAGAGGAGTCTGGTGAGCTACAGTCCATGGGGTCACAAAGATTCAGTCATGACTGACTGACTGAACAACAACAAATGGTTTCTCTACTACCAGAAAGACACTACTGACCATCTCATCTAAAAATGCACATTTAGACATAAATGGATCCTCATGGGGTTTGTCTGCAGTTGTCTACCTTCCAGGGCTTCCCAGCTGGCACTAGCGGTAAAGAATTTACCTGCCAGTGCAGAAGACATAAGAGATGTGGGCTCAATCCCTGGGAATACCATGGATAGAGGAGCCTGGCAGGCTGAAGTCCATAGGGTCACACAGAGTCAAACACAATTGAAGTGACTTAGCACATTCATCTACCTTCCAGGCATATGCCTTTATGCTTCAGCTACCCCTTCTGTTGCCCTTCCTCTCCCCATATGGCAGCCCTCAACAGGATTAGCATCTCCTCCAAATCATACCCCAACCTACTATGACAGAATTAATGCCTATACTTTTAGCAATTTAGGCACATCTCCGTTTTTGTCCTGAACTTATGCCTGTCTGTTTATATGTCTGCTTTCCCTCTAAGACCATGAGCTAATTGAAGGCAAGAAATATTTGCTGTTCATAGTTTATCCAATGGCAAAATTTCTGGCAAACACTGGAAATATTTGTTGAATAAGTATATTTTTTTATACAGTGGCAAACTGCCACATACTTCTACCTGCATAGATAATACATAATATGATTTTTATTTTAAATGGAAATGTTACATAGGAACTGAGTGTTTGTATGACTGATGTCATGAGATTTACTTTCCTGTTATGTGTATTAAATATGTGTGTATTTGTCTCTCTATATAGCAAATTTATATATGTATGCCAAGACTTTCTCCAGGTTCACCAATTTGGGAGCACAAATAATAATGCTTTTACTTGATTGCGCTTCCTCCACTCAGCATGTATAAAATCCTGCCCAGGTATATATTTTTGTAAAGCCACTGGAATGTGTCTCATTTATACTCATAAAGCGCATGTTTCCTTCTCTTCTGATGCAGATTCTTTTTCATGGCATTCTGCTTGGATTGCTGAAGACCAGAGATCTGACTATCTACTTTGCTCTTGATATTTCCACTTGGTACTTGGTACTTCCAATTAGACCTGGCATCTGAGAACCACCTTTCACCAATGGATATTATATCACTTAAGTTTCAAAACAGCTTGATATTCCTAGGTGATGAGTGTGAAGATCTTTCCTTTTAAACAGCTTATAGTCTGGATGTAAGTCCTTGTCAGGCAATGCTGGGTTGCTGAAATCCAGAAAGAAACCTGTTTGCCTATTTGGTATGAGAAAGAAAAGACAAGTTCAGGATGAACTCAGCAGCTAGAAAGTAAGTGGGTGAAGATCCTATGGAAGAGAGAGCTTACATATGTTGTATATAAACTCTGTTCAAGTCTCTAGCCAACCTCTGAATTTTGGGTGTGCTGGGTAGATTCTAAACAACTGAGTTTCTAAGCTGGCTAAAATAAATGAACTGAGATTTCAGAGATTTGAATTTGAATTTCAGCCATGAAATAAAATATCAGTACTTTTTAGGAACATAGCAGAAACCAGAGTCTCCATAACATATTCATAATGCTGAGATAGCAGTCTAAATTTATTAGATGGGAATAAATAGGAAATTGTCATCCATGCTTAAAGAACTTGAAGAGAAAAAGCTATCAGTGGAGACCAACTTCAAAATAACCCAGATTTGGAACTAGCAGGAACAAATATTAAGCATCCATTAAAACAATGCTAAAAAGTATAGAGGAAAATATAAGGGTCAAGGCAATGGCAGCTGGCACATGTATTTGTGTATAGACACTCTTTCCTTCCTATAAAGTAACGTTCATTATAAAAGCAGTGAGGACAGAAAATAGCTTGACATACACGTTCAAAAGGAGCATTGAATTCAAATATGTCCTATAAGACATTCATTCATGACGAAGAATCATTTAAAATGTACCTTGTTTGGTGCTGTGAAGACAATAAAAGATTTTTAAAAATTAGATACAGTTTTTCTGTTAACAGAGCTAAGAATTGACTTTAATCTGAACAACTATAATACAAGGCCCAAAATAATGCATTTTATGAAAACAATAGTCAAAAGGAGTCTGAAGCCCCAGAGGTAGGCAGATTTATTTCCAGATTTGGGGAGAAGTCCTAAAAGTAAGGTATTAAGATGGAGAGATGATATAGACCTTAAAAGAGGCTTAGATTTTTTAATGTGTGGGCTTGATAAAACAAGGGTGAGCATCCAGGCGTCCGCAGTAGAGAAAGTCTAAATATAATGAAATGAAGTAGCTATCTTGGTTGGAGGGTATAATTTGTGACAACAGTGGTGAGACATAATGCACAGGGAATAGGTGGGTCCAGACTGCAAAATGCTGGACCAAATACTTTAGTCATGATTCTGGAAGATACTAAAAAGCCAATAAAAGACAAGTTATTAAAGCCCAACATTTTTTCCCTTGCAAACCACAAATGCAGAAATGATATCCGTTATTTATTGTTCGAGATTACATTCATTAATTATTGTTTCCGATTCAATTCATTACTTATCGTTTGCAATTATAATCACCTGGTACAAAATGCAAATGGAATAGTTCTTGCAACTTCCATGCAGATCACTTTAATCAGTTAAGGATTAAGTTATCACAGGACAAATTTGAACAAGAAATAAGAAATATGCTATAAAATTAACATTTTGTTTATAAAATATGTGTAAGAGTTCATAGTTTCACAAAATATTTCACTATACTATTAGAAAAGCTTACCCCTTCCACTTCTTGGGATAGGTGTGGCACAAATTTAATTTCATGTTTACAAATGAAAATCAATGCATCAAATGCAAATTACAGTTAAATTATATGTTTGCAGATAAGCGAATATTTTTTTCCTAAGACCCTTTCTTGTGGCCTTTTCTAATGAAAAAAATTCAGAAGATCAACTTTTATCAGGCAGTTATAAAATGACATTGACACTTTAAAATTATTGACAAAACATGAAAAAAAATTTGAAAGCCTAAGGTTAGGTAGGAAAACAAATCCTTTGTGAGTAATGTTTTTTTATAATATTTCAAAGGGAACATTTTGGGTTTTTGGAATGTCAGAATATAATGTTACCAGGGAACCTTAAAACAGGGAAGACATGGAATTTTATGTCTTTGCTTCTATAATGTTTATTTTCATCCTTCGCATTACAGTTAATGACCTTAAGGAAAAGAGCATAGGAAAAGAGCATAGGCCATGCACGCATTTTACTGCATGTAATATGTAAATTATTATATGATACTTTTAAATTCCAAATAGCTAATGCAGCACCCATTCCCCCTCTCCAAATTTGATTTGTGGCATGGGATAGTGTTTACATAACCCTCCTGGAATAATCTATATTGATAGGTACATAAATGTTCTGTACATTTTGCAAATTCACATAGCGTGTTTTGTTTAAAATATTTCCTCCAATGGTCTTAGGTAATATTCTATGAAAATAAGTCTCATTGCAGATATGAGTCACTTTCTCAAGATAAAATTGTCCTTGTAAATTATCCCATTGCTTAAAAAAAAAACAAGTGTGTGTGTATTTGGGGCAAGGGGAGGTAGAAAAACTGATTTTTCCCTCCAAAAAAGGAAAATAATTAACTCAATAAGTTTTGACATTACCGTTTCACTTCCTCTTATTTGCTGGTTTTATGATATTAATATATTTCAAAGTTTACTATTTAATCAAGAGCAGGAAGGCTAATGAACTTAATATGCTTCCATGCACTGAAAATCACATTGTGAGCATAAAATACCAGATGGTACACTCATTATAAAAACAGTGCACTGACTTTGTTTTGTTTTGCCTTCCTTTGGATTTCCTGGTAGGTGCTTTGTGTTCTATGACTTTGGAATTTTTACAGTTATCCTTGGTATCTGACTCTATTACTTTTATAAAGCCACATAAACCTAAGTCCCCTGAGAGCCGAGCTCAAACATGTCTCTCTTTATGAAATCATCTCCTTAGGTTCTATTTAATATGATTCTTTGCACTAAAAACCATATAACAACAAAAAAGGACTTATAATTACAACTGGACCCCAATTCTTAATCAATATAAAGAAATATAGGCATATTTGAACGAGTTATATTTTTTCTGCTCTTTGTGGCTACTATTATCTCTAAATTTGCTCAAGATCGCAGCTTCTAGCAACAATATTTAACAGCACATGACTAATCTTCTCTTACTTGGTCCTCACAAAAAATTATAGGATTGTATGAGTAACCTTGTATGAATAACATTGTATGGGCTTCCCTGGTAGCTCATCAGTAAAGAATCTGCCTGCAATGTGGGAGACCTGGGTTTGATCCCTGGGTTAGGAAGATCCCCTGGAGAAGAGAATGGCAAGCCACTCCAGTGTTCTCACCTGGAGAACTACATGGACAGAGAAGCCTGGCGGGCTCTAGTCCGTGGGGTCACAAAGAGTTGGATATGACTGAGCAACTAACACACACACACACACACACACACACACACACACGAATAATATACAGAATATTGCCAACACAATTTTTTTTTTTTTTTACAATCTGACTAGTGATTAAACACAAACAACTTGCAACTTTATCTTCTATTCCTTTTACACTGATTGAGAGGGTCTTATATGACCTAGAATTTTGGACTTACGTGCTCAAACATTAGACAGTGCTAGTCCAACTCCTTTCAATGCTTAGGTCAAGAAACCAATAAATACCTTCCATCATCTTCTTTTCACACACCCTGGGTCCAGCATGCCTTTAAACCAGGGTCAAGTCTGTGGGCCTCTCTGATTTATGAATGAGTTAAACTCTAAGTGGCCTGCAGCTGCTTCTGTAAAACAATCTGTTACACAGGCACCTCACTATTCCCGAATGAAAATGTTAGTCCATGAGCTCATCTTCTGAAGGATGTAAGGGCCTTGAAGTGGTACCTCAGTTTATTCATCAACATCTCCCTGAAGTGATCTCCCATAAGGAAATAGAAGACAGGGTTGATGACACTGTTCAGAAAGGCCAACGGCCTTGTCAAGATGTACAAGGAGTTGATGATGGCTTCAGTGCATGGGGACTTCTTCCAGGTCTCCAGGCGTGAAGCGATCCGGATGTTTCGCATGATATGGTAGGGAGTAAAAAGCACAGAGAAGATCACAACTGCCATGATGACTAAGTGGAGAGGCTTCTCAAGGGGCAAAGCCGTAGTGAGCTGCCTGTTCCTCTGCTTTAGAAAGAGAGCAATCTTGAAATAAAAGAAGCACATCACAAAAAGGGGAATGAGAAAGCCAAGAAAAGTTAGACACATGCTATAAATGAGGCTGCGATTGGGGTCCCCAGAACTTGCATAATCAGTGCAGTTGTTGCCATTGTCATCAGAATGTATAAAAATAAGTATGGGCAGGAGCTCTAAGGTTACTAAACCCCAAATGGCCAAAGATATTAAAATAGCAAATGCTTTCTTTTGCAGGAGATGTTCCCGGAAAGGATAGTTCATGAGCAGATATCGATCGATGCTGATAAAAGTGAGGAAAAGAATACTGGTATAGAGGTTGGCATGAAGTATGTAGCGGTTGCTTATACACAGCACATACCCATATGTCCATTTTCTCTGAGAATACTGTCTCATCAGCATGGGAAGGGTACACAAAAAAGCCAAGTCACAGATAGAGAGGTTGAAGAGGTAGATGTTACTGCTGTTCCAGTTCTTCAGGCAGAAGAGGTAGCCAAAAACAACAGCAGTATTCCCAAGGATACCCACAATAAACTCAATGCCATAAAAAATGGGAAGGTAGCAGCTTTCCAGGGCAGTCTGCACGGCCTGCCAGTGTTCACAAGTTGCATTCCATTCCTAAAGAAAGGAGAGAAAACGTAAGGATGAATCACTAAAGTAAGACTGAAAGCAAAACTGTACAAAATATCATTGCCTTCATTATTAGCATCATGATCAACATAGTCATCATCATCAAGTAACACTTAAAATTTGAATTGCAGAGAGTTGGTTAAATTAGTAAGAGGTACATATGTATAATACATAATTATATGCCTATATATCATTAATATATTATTTTTATCTATACTTAATTGAGATCCTTTGAACTATATGCTAGACACGGATGACAGTTGTGAGTGAAATAACATTCCCCATCTCAAATAACTTTTTCTCTCTTGGGAAAAATCAAGAAAGAAATAAGTGCATGTCATGTAATGATAAAGATTGTCAGACATAACAAAAAGCACATGCAAATGTCCAGAGGTGGAAACATGCATAGAGGACTTGACAAACAGCGAAGAGACCAAGAGAAACTGCAGTGAAATAAGTGAGGAGTCAAATTAATTATGTCTTCAGGATTGACTGGTCCATAGCAAATCACAGTAGTTCAACAAATTCTCTGAGCTATGTTTAACTGAACCATAGATTAGAAGAGGAAATAGGGATTCTTACAACTTTAGTCTTGCAGTTTTAAAGGCTTTGATTTTGTTTCCATATGGACAAAGGATTATGCTTATTGTATTATGTTTATAAAATACAATTCCAGTATTTCAATTTTGGCAACAAGAGAACATATTTATTGACATATGCCAAGCACATCACAAATATTATCTCTAATTTTCAGAAAAATCCATTTAACTCAACTCCGCTTTCATCCCACTAGACATGACAAAAACCTGGGTTGAAGAATTAAATTACTAATCACTGGTCACCAAATGCCAGGGCCAGAATTTGCCCTGCAGCCCATGGCATCACACACAGTGGATCCTTCACTGTAAAACTGAGCAGGCTAATTTGAATAACCAAGCAGATTGGTTTCACTCTGTATTTGAAGTTATGTGAGGTTACGGCTCTCTCACATTACCAGCAATTTACTACATTTCTCATTGTCATATCTTTCCAATTTTTTCAAACCTCTCTCCTACTCATCATTAACAGTTTTGCCTGTGAATCCCTGAGAAGAACCTGGTCATTGGGCGTCCACTCTCTGGTTCCTGCCTATCTTACTATCCTCTCCTCCTTCCTTCCTGTGACAACAGAAAATATCTATTTCTCTTGGCTTACTTCAGATTGAACTCATCCCTGAGTTCTTAAGATTCCTACATGTTATTCTTCATCTTTTCAGCCTCTCCATCTCAACTGCATCCTTTCCAATGGCTCTTATATACTCTCATCTTGTCTTAAAAACAAGGCATATATAAGATGTAAACAACTCTCCCTGGTTTCACATGTTTCTCTTCTTGTCATACATTGATCACCATTGGAGCTGTCTTCACTAATTATTTTGACATCCTGACACCCTATTCCTTTTTCAATCTACTTTAGTTTGGCTTCTGATCCATCACTCCACCAAAATGGCCTCCACATTGCTCCATCTAATGCTTATTTTTCAGTCATCTTATTTGACGTCTCTGCTGTTTTTCAAACAGCTATGTTTTTCCATTTTTCATAGAAGTACTCCCTTCCTTTGCCTTCTGTGACATGAAAATCTCCTAATTTTCCTTTTTTTCCCTCCCTGGTTGTGTTTTGAAGACTCTCTTGTGGTCTAAGCCTTCAAGGCCTAAGCATTAAATGTTGACTTCCTCAAGGATCAGTACTGAATTCCTTCTTTATCTAAACTCCTTTCTTTATCATATCCCTTCTTTTCATGTCCATGGTGTCGATGGCATTGTCAATACCGTAGACATGAGTTTGAGCAAACTCTGGGAGATAGTGAAGACACGAAAGCCTGGTGTGCTGCCGTCCATGGGGTCACAAAGAGTTGTTAGCATCTGAACAACAACAATCTAGATGCCTGGATGATCCAATCCACTTTCTATCTTTAATGACCATCCATATATCCACCTCTCAATGTGCATCCCAGCCCAGCCATGTCTTATAAGCGCTAGTGGTTTATAGTTATTACCATAGATTGATCTCTCAGAGGTGCCTGTCTCTAGAAATCCTATATAAGTTCTCCAACTTCCTTCTCAATCCTGCTGTACCTCCACCTAACTCAGTAAATGGCCATACCATTTACTGAAATGTTCACCTCAGACATCTGAGAAATGTCCTTGATGTCATCTGTAGCTCACCTCCAATAATGAGTAAACTAACCATGTGTTGTTGACTTCAATGTCTGGCTATTTCTCTAGTTCATCGCTATTGCTTCATCTCTTTCATCACCATTCTAATTCAGGCAACCAGCATCTTGGACTACGTGAGAGTCTCCTATTGTCTTCTCAGATCTTCCTTGGCCCCCTTTCAGTCTACTTTCAACATGATAGCTAAACAATATTTAAAACCTGCAGTCAAAATGCTGATCATATTTCTCTCTGCAACCAAAAGGCTTGAACGATTTTCACAGTCTAAGGAATAAAGTCCATAATTTTTAGTGAGACTTCAATGCCTGCATGGTCTAGCTCCTGGACTCCACTTCAACCTCATCTAGTATTATTCTCCTCCTTTCTCATCTTTCTTCCTGTTGTTTGCACGCACAGAGAATTTTCCTAATTTTCAGTTTGTTGAATTTTTCACAGACCTTTTATATAATCTTTGCTCCATCACATCCTCTGTCTTATATCTCTGCTTCTTTCAGACTTCAGTTTAAGTGTAGTTCTCCAAGATAGTTTCTGACTCCCCAGTCTAACTAGCCTTCTGCCCACTGTATATTTAGTTTTTTCTTAGCATTTCTCACAATTTTATCTTACATACAGTTTATCTTCTACACCTGGTACTGGTCTATAAACACTTGCTTAGTGGAAAGAGGAACATAAACACTTGACTTTTTACAAAGCATCTTTATAAATATTTCTTCTGAGGTCTAATAAGTGGTAAGTCCACCAAATTAAGCTCTTTGCTCTATTTCCTCGTAAAAGCTGATGCTATATATAGTACGGAAGTGAACACATTAGTCATCAAGTTGTGTCTGACTCTTTAGCGACCCCATGGACTGTAGCCTTCCAGGTCCCTCTGTCCACGGAATTCTCCAGGCAAGAATACTGGAGTGGGTTGCCATTCCCTTCTCCAGGGATCCTTCTGACCCAGGGACCAAATCCAGGTTTCCCACATTGCAAGCACAGTCTTTCCCATCTGAGCCTCCAGGGAAGCCCTGGATATACTATGACTAGTACTCAAAATTGGCAATTGTAGGAGTGATATCTATGATTTAGACATACAGTTGTAGAAGGTAAAATTTAATATATATCTCCTAGGATCAATTTTAAAAATTTAAATTAGCTAAAAAATTGAAATTTACATCCGAAGTTAATAAACCTCAGAAAGTTCAGGACAAATACTAAAATATTCCTGTGGATGAGATTCCAGATAATTTTTATTCTGTCCTTTCTGCTTTTGGTTTATTTGGACTGTCTAGTTTTACCTCCAAATCTGCATATGTGATATTAAAAATTTCTAGAAATACAGTAGAAATTCAATGGTATTTACAAAATACAGGCTTTATTTTTCATCTCACTGGTAATTTTTCAACATTATTTTTTACTCTATTGCCAGTGACCCCCATTCCATGATTCTGGAAGTTCTCTCTTCCTTGCCTTCTGTGACATGGCAATCTCCTTGTTGTCCTCTTTCCTCTCTTTGTAGACCCTTTTACAGTCTAATCTTTCTTTGCCCATGTTGTAAATATTAAGAGTTTTTCAAGGTTCATTTCTAGGCAACTTTGTAATTTGGGGAATACTTAAAATGCTGGTGCATGCACCCAAGTGAATATTAAACCAGTAGGAAGTTTCATTACGACAAGAAGATTACTTGTTTCATTTTTGAATTTCCTTTTTCTAATTATAATTCTTTCTGCCTAGTCAGTGCTTAAATGTACTGACTTATGTCAGCAGCTTATGTGTGGCATAAAGGTTTGGCTGCCATGGAAGGAAAATACATTCACGAAGACTTTATAAAGACCTTTATAAAGGTAAGGATGTCTAACATTTTCAGACCGCTATAACCTCACCTGGACCCACTATTTTTAGGTTTCAATTTGGATGAGTGTATCTTTAGTGTGGTCATCACAGTTCTACAAATTGAAGTAACCTAGTCCTTAAGCAAAATTCTTGTTGAAGATGAACTTCCCTCATGAAAAATTAATATTCTCTTTGCTTTTTAGTGGTTAAATTTTTAAATTTTAGAAATAGAAATCATTATTAAATATGTTATAGCTGATTTGGATGAATTATTTTTAACAAGTTTTTTTTTTCTTAGATGTTGGCAATTAAAGTGAAACCTTTAATTATATTTATTAAAATATATCTAGACTTTTTAGAGGTATTAAACTATAAATAGCATTCAATGTACATAAGTAGATCACTAGTTCTCATTTTTAATTTGGGAACAAAGTATCACTTTAATTGTATTCAGCTTTTTAAAAATGTACACTTTTGACACAAATTTAAAACTGTTTGATAGTCTATTAGCTTTTAAAGTGTTTTTCTTATAATCATCACACTAAGAAAAAGAACATTTATGAAATTTTAATTCTTAACTACCTCAAGACTATATAGCAATATAAGTATTTATAAACAAATTGCTTTTTCATTGATAGATAATTTGAATGAAAATATTTACACTGAAAAGATATAATCATTCAATATGAATGACTTCATCTTTTATATATTTTTTATATATTCCAGAATTATACCAGAAATCAAAGGATTAAAGGCTGATAGAACTGTTTCAAATTGTGTGTTTATGAAGCTCTTTAAAAATACTTCACCAACTATTGAAAGTTCTGGAAGTTATAATAGCAACAGTTTCTACAATTTTCTCCTTTTCCTTGGTGAACTATAAATATTCTTAAAGAATATAATTTTTACAAACATAAATGCTAAATCTCATTTTTAGAAAGCCTTAAAATTTCTTATAACACATTATTTTCTGAGCATGCAATTATTATACATTATAGATTGTTTCATCTGATTTAGAAATTTAGTTATTTTCTATAAGTATTCATATTTATCTAAATAAGTCCAATTATTCTTTTTGTTGAAATATGTTACCAAGAATTAGCAAATAAAATAAATAAACCCCTTTTAATAAATTAGATTTATATTTGGCAATTAAAACAAGACATACAATTTGGTAAAAAAAAAATGTAGAGGAAACAGCTATGACTTCCTTTTGGCTTCTTTTGCTGTTCTTTGTGTACTTACAAATGACAGTTCAGACAGCTGATTTAAACATTGCTTAAAATCTTGGTTGCTCACAGACCACTTTTAAAAGAAACCCCTAACTAATGGGAGGTCTAGAGTTATTTAATATATCTGGACAACATGAATTGCATTAGAGCTTACCATTTTGTCAGAAGGCTTGATCCCTTGACAGAAATTTTTTGCCAGCAACTTGATACAACTTCTGATCCAGTGCTATGCTGCTGGCCATAGTTAGTGCAGTCTGATTTGCATATCATGTGGCCAAGATTAATAATTCAAAAGTTCAGGAAAAATGTATTCAGTCAAACGTCCAAGTCAGCTGTTCATGTAAGGAACTTCCTGAGAAGTTGGGACATAAACTAATTATTCATTTCATGGAAAACACATTTCACAAATAGATTTTTAAAAGGTTACTTTTGAAATTATTCCTTTCACTAGCAAAACAACAGAGAAGCACTCATTATTTTCATGTTTATTTGCTTATTTAAATAATAAGAAAATGTAAGCACTGTATGTTCGGTTTACAACTGCTTCTGCTTTTTCTCCAGTTTTCAAATTCACAAATTTTGGTGAATTCTGTATCGGACATATAATAACTAAACAACTGTTATCAACAAGTTTGAGGGAAATATAAAACTGAAAATTTGAAGGCAAATCTGGATATTGCTGTCAGAGTACTGTCAAAAGGGATACTAGAGCTTTAGGCATTTTCATTTTATTTTCGGTGGTTAAAAACAAGAGACACTTAAAATAAATACATCAGGCAGCCAGGGATTAGGGAGAAAGGTGGCAGCTAAGTAAGATAACCTCAATAGAAGGCAATTTACACATCCCAAGCAATGCTCTGCATAAGCACCTGGAAACATATAACCAACCATTTCAAACAGGAAACACACCTGGCTTTTTCTGAGGATTATATTAGATTTATACTCAAGCAAACACTCAGTCTGCTTTATTTGAAGCCTAGTGATGATGCTGAGAAAGATCCTAAATTGTGCAGGCAGCAGTCATTTAATTTGAATGCCTTAGTTTAATGTTGAATTGGCAGTGACAGGCAAAAGCCCCAAAAGAAACTATTGCATCCAGCCCTCCTAGACAAGTATTTCACCTTTTCTGATATATAAGAGCCCCAAACTCAGAAACCTAAAAAAATAAAATTTATAAATAAACACATACACATAAGTATGGCTTCCCTCGTGGCTTGGATGGTAAAGAATCTGCCTGCAATGCAGGAGACCCAGATACGATCCTTGGGTCAGGAAGATCTCCTGAAGAAGGGAATGGCTAACTACTCCATTATTCTTGCCCAGAAAATTCCATGGACAGAGGAGCCTGGTGGGCTACAGTCCATGGAGTTGCAAAGAGTTGAGCACAACTGAGTATCTAACACACACACACATTATATACTTGACAGTATATGCATACACTGAAATACAAATGTATTCATATATGAAATGTATGTATATTCATATGAAATACTATCTCTATAATTTGTTGAGTTCTTGTGATGTGCCAGGTATTGCACTAAGCACCTTTTTGTATTGAATACTTATAAATGTCCTCTGAGGTTTTTTACTATTTCTAAAATTTTCTCATTTTACAGATTAAAAAACACTGAGGCTTAGAGAAGTTAATTAACTTTCTCAAGGTCACAGAGTCAGTAAGGAGAGGGATCTGAGTTTAAACATATATATTTTAATGCCTCCAAGATAGAGTGATGATACTTTTGATGGACACCACAAATTGAATCAAAGATCGAAAATTAATGCAACTATTTTTCAGAAATTCAACTCTTTTTTACTTTTAGAAGAAAGACTAAAAACATCATTTTCTGTCTATAATTTTAAAAGGGCAAAAAGCAAAGCATTTGAATGACCCATACCAGGCCTACTAATTTTAAACAAATTAGCATAGACACTCTCTATGGTACATGGACACATTTCACAGGTTTCTGCCATCATTCTGAGGGGATGCAGGGCAATTCCTTCTGTGTGATGGTGGGAGTTCCCCAGAGCTTCCTCTTTCTTCTTCCCACACCCTGACCGCCATCTCACTCTGGACTGTTAAGATGAAAAGTGGTCTTCACTTCTCCTTTCTCATAGCACCAGTAATCATTACTGGTAGCCTTGGTTCCCTCCTAAGTTTTACTTCACCAAAGGTCACATTGCCTCAGGATGTTCTCACTGGAGAAACCAGAGGGCTTCTGAGACAGACTCAATAAGAGGTCTCTACTACTTCTGTTCTATTATGAGGCTTTATTGGAGGGCTTCCCAGGTGGCCCTAGTGGTAAAGAACCCATCTGCCAATGCAGGAGATGCAGGAGACCCAGACTGGATCCCTGGGTAGGGAAGATCCCCTGGAGAAGGGAATGGCTACTCTCCCCAGGGTTCTTGCCTGGGAAATCCATGGACAGAGGAGCCTGGTGGGCTACAGTCCATGGGGTCGCAAAAGAGTTGGACACAACTTACAAAACAGCAACAACAACAGCAACATGGGGTAGATATTAATAGCAAAATAAACGCTGGCTATTATAGAAGTTTATAATAAATGAGAAGATTTCTTCAGAATAATCATATTAATCTAATGCCATTAGTGTTAGAATATTTGCTGCCCAGGAATATCCTTTTGAAAATGACCTTACAAATGGCAGCTTGGTGAAAAAAGATTAGTGAATTCTCACAAGGCTTTGCGTTTTAGTTCTTGTGTGCACCTTGAAAACATAATGAAATTTTGTTTCTTTGTTTGGAAAAGGGGGATAATAATCCCTACCTCCCGAAATCTCAAAATGTTTGTAGTATCAAATGAGATAATATGTGAAAATGCGATGGGCTAGGAATGCAAGAGCAGTTCATACATACCAGGGGCACCAGTCAGGAAATTCAACAGGACAAAGAATAGAGTGGGAAAGACAATCAAAGTATTAATTAAATCCAGTGTGAATAATAACTTTAATATTTTTGAGCACTCAGTCTATAGCAGCGTGGTGTTTATTTTTTGTTTTATTTATTTATTTTCTTGGCCGCACCACACCATGTGTGGGGATCCCCGAGCAGGAACCAAATCTGCTCCCCACCCCAGTGGAAGGGTGGATCCTTAACCACTGCACCAACAGGGAAGTCCCAACACTGTGTATACTAATTCCTTTAATATATACAAGAATTGAATGCAGTGCATACTATTGCTGATCTTAGGTGGCCTCAGCCTGCAGTTACTTGAGGCAGGTTTTGGTTCCAGGCCAGAGATTGAAGTCAGGCTGCGGCAGTGAGAGCTCTGAATCCAAGCCACTAGACCACCAGAGGGAGTGGCCAGTGACAAGGCCCTGGCCTGTCAGCTGTGTAGGAATGAATTTCCTGGTAAAGACGGGAAGTAGTGAAACAAGTAAAGTACTTATTAGCAGGAAAAAGGGCACATGTGGATAGATACATGGGCAGACTCTGAGAGAGTTGTGCCTTTGTGGTAGTTTGAATCACTTTTATGGGGCATTTCTTCCTGTTGCCCTTTGGCCAATCATCCTGCTCTGCCTGGTTCTGATCCCCATATTTGGTTTACTTCAGGATCCTCCAATAAGTGCGCATGCATGTCTTAGCCAAGATGGATTCTAGTGACGAGGCCTAAGGGTAGATTGACATCACTTACTAAGGTGATGTCCCCTCACTTTTAACCTCCTTGGAGCCTTTCTGCGCAAGTGTCTCCTTGACTCAATATTGAGGAATATGTGTCTTTCATCTTTTATCACTGAGTCGATGGACATGAACGTGAACACACTCTGAAAGACAGTGGAGGACAGAGGAGTCTGACGTGCTGCAGTCCATGGGGTTGCAATGAGTCAGACACGACTTAGCAACTCAACAACAGCATCTCCTATCTGGGCAGGCTCTGCTCCCACTCCTGCTATTTTGGAGTATCTGTCCATAGGGGATGAACTCCAGCTGCTCAGCCTTGGGTCTATTTATCTGTGGTCTCATTACTATGTCTAATTTTCAAATAAAGAAACTGAGGCCAAAAAAGATTAAATAACTTTCCACAATCACACAACTAGGAAGTGACTGGGCTATAATTTGAAGGTTTGTGTGTTTGACTCCTGAACCCAAGCCTTTATTAATTGTCACCCTCATGGTAAAGAGGAAAATATTAGGTCAAAATATAAAATGACTGACACTGGACAATGTTTACTTTCCATATGGCAACTTAATGTGTTTTAATCTAATAAAAATAAGTTTAAAACTAACATTCAGTTTAATTACTAGTTATCAGTTTTATCGGTTATCAAATTTAAGTATTTAAGTCTGACAGCTAAAGATAACAGAACATTTTAGATAAGAAACCAGACAACTAGACACATTTAAAATAAAAAAGTGTTTTTGGAAAGGTTCTAATAGCAACAGCCCTAGGCATGTTTACCAGACACATTTTTTTCAACAGCAGGAACAAGCCTGAGTGGAAAACAAGCTTGTCTAAGGGTCATACTGACCATCAAGGAATCACAAGCAGGGAAAGAGGAGAACAATTAATTTAATCCAAGGAATTTCTCCTAAGCCCTTCTGGGTAGTAATAGTAACAATATGACTCCAAAGAGGTTGAAAGGAAACAAGAAGACTATTTTGGTGTTGCTGTGCTAGGAGGATTTACCCAAGGAAATCTAGGTATATCTCAAGTCAAAGAATGGGTTTAGATGGGAAAAGAAAAATTAAGAGAACAGCAGAACAGAAAACATAATAGAAAGTATATGTAGACTGTCTCTAAAAATTGAAAGTGAAAGTGTTAGTCACTCAGCTGTGTCTGACTCCTGGCGACCCCATAAACTGTAGCCCTCCAGGCTCCTCTGTCCATGGAATTCTCCTGCCAAGAATACTGGAGGGGGTTGCTATTCCCTTCTCCAGGGGATCTTCCCAACCCAGGGATTGAACCTGGATCTCCTGCACTGCAGGCAGATCCTTTACCATCTGAGCCACCAGGAAAGTCCAGACTGGCTCTAAACTCTTCCATATTCTAAAATTCAAACAAAACTCTATTGGCCAAATTTACTTTACCATGGAGAGTAGTCCATCCAAAATGGGCATTCCAGCTGAGGCACAGCAATCTATTTCTTCTATATATAAAAATCCTTGGGACTTCATTGGTTGTCCAGTGGCTAAGACCCCATGCTCCCAATATGGGAGGCCAGATCTATCCCTGGTCAGGGAACAAGATTGCACATGCTGCAACTAAGAGTTTGCATGCCACAACTAAAGTCCTGCAGGTTGCAACTAAGACCTGGTTCAGTCAAATAAATATTAAGAAAAAAATCCTTGTCATGTAAGAGTCACATTAGTAATGTGAATTTGTACAACATTGATGCTTCTTTGTTTCTTATCCCAGTGAATAAAATATCATATTTATTATTTCTCAGCAAAATTCAGAAGAATTATTTTCTGCTAAATAAAAATGTTACTTGTTAAAAATTTCTGGCTATAGCTGAAAAAGGTTCTAAGATTTTTGACCTAGTGATAGTCCAAAATATAGCAAACTCACTTTTTAATTTCCAGTTTATACTCCAAAATTCCAACAGCTAAATGGCTTTTTAATGATATACGATAAACGTTAACCATCAGTGTCTCCCTACAGAAAATAATGTTGTCTTGTTCGCCTGACATGAAATTCAAATATTTATGTGAAATTATGGCAACAATTTTTATTCTTAATATTCACTGACCAAGGCACAGACTTTTTGTTTAAAGAAGAGTTTTCCTGAAATATTGAAATAATTTATTCATTTAATTGGCTTTCCTACTCCTCAGTGCTTTTCAGTCAGATTTATCGTATTTTGTACAAATCTGCTTGATTCTTGGAATGTTTTGAATTGCCTACAAAAACAAAACAAAAAGCAGCTACTTCATTGTTTTGATGTACATATAAGCACTTTTCAATTGGACACTAATTAACTACTCCTCATCTTGCATTTCTTGGTTGTTCAAATATTTCCCTTGGAATATATAATAAGAAATCAGTATGATTGAATCTCACTGAGCATTTTATAATTGAATTGAGAGATTTTCAGAATTCTGCTGGGTATGAAAAATATGTTCATTAAGAGAGTTAAATCAATGTAATACACCACATAAAATCAATGTAATACACCACATAAACAAATTGAAAAATAAAAACCATATGATTACTTCAATAGATGCAGAGAAAGCCTTTGACAAAATTCAACATCCATTTATGATAAAAGCCCTCCAAAAAGCAGGAATAGAAGGAACATACCTCAGCATAATAAAAGCTATATATGACTAACCCACAGCAAACACTATCCTAAATGGTGAAGAACTGAAAGCATTTCCCCTAAAGTCAGGAACAAGACAAGGGTCCCCACTCTCACCACTGCTATTCAACATAGTTTTGAAAGTTTTGGTCACAGCAATCAGAGCAGAAAAAGAAATAAAAGGAATCCAGATTGGAAAAGAAGAAATGAAACTCTCACTGTTTGCAGATGACATGATTCTCTACATAGAAAACTCTGAAGACTCCACCAGAAAATTGCTAGAGCTGATCAATGAATATAGTAAAGTTGCAGGATATAAAATTAATACACAGAAATCCCTTGCATTCCTATACACTAACAAGGAGAAAACAGAAAGAGAAATTAAGGAAACAATTTCATTCACCATCGCAATGAAAAGAATAAAATACTTAGGAATATATCTACCTAAAGAAACAAAAGGCCTATATATAGAAAACTATAAAACACTGGTGAAAGAAATCAAAGAGGACACAAATAGATGGAGAAATATATCGTGTTCATGGATCAGAAGAATCAACATAGTGAAAATGAGTATACTACCCAAAGCAATCTATAGATTCAATGCAATCCCTATCAAGCTACCAACGGTATTCTTCAGAGAACTAGAACAGATAATTTCACAATTTGTACGGAAATACAAAAAACCTCAAATAGCCAAAGAAATCTTGAGAAAGAAGAATGGAACTGGAGGAATCAACCTGCCTGACTTCAGTCTCTACTACAAAGCCACAGTCATCAAGACAGTATGGTACTGGCACAAGGACAGAAATATAGATCAATGGAAAGAAATAGAAAGCCGAGAGATAAATCCACACACGTATGGACGCCTTATCTTTGACAAAGGAGGCAAGAATATACAATGGAGAAAAGACAATCTCTTTAACAAGTGGTGCTGGGAAAACTGGTAAACCACTTGTAAAAGAATGAAACTAGAGCACTTTCTAACACCATACACAAAAATAAACTCAAAATGGATTAAAGATCTAAACGTAAGACCAGAAACTATAAAACTCCTAGAAGAAAACATAGGCAAAACACTCTCTGACATAAATCACAGCAGGATCCTCCATGACCCACCTCCCAGAATATTGGAAATAAAAGCAAAAATAAACAAATGGGACCCAATTAAAATTAAAAGTTTTGCACAACAAAGGAAACTATAAACAAGGTGAAAAGACAGCCTTCAGAATGGGAGAAAATAATAGCAAATGAAGCAATGGACAAACAATTAATCTCAAAAATATACAAGCAACTCCTACAGCTGAATTCCAGAAAATGAACGGCCCAGTCAAAAAGTGGGCCAAAGAACTAAACAGACACTTCTCTAAAGAAGACATACAGATGGCTAAAAACACATGAAAAGATGCTCAACATCACTCATTATCAGAGAAATGCAAATCAAAACCACAATGTGGTACCATTTCACGCCCATCAGAATGGCTGCTATCCAAAAGACTACAAGCAATAAATGCTGGAGAGGGTGTGGAGAAAAGGGAACCCTCTTACACGGTTGGTGGGAATGCAAACTAGTACAGCCACTATGGAGAACAGTGTGGAGATTCCTCAAAAAACTGGAAATAGAACTGCCATATGACCCAGCAATCCCACTGCTGGGCATACACACTGAGGAAACCAGAATTGAAAGAGACATGTGTACCCCGATGTTGATTGCAGCACTGTTTATAATAGCCAGGACATGGAAGCAGCCTAGATGCCCATCAGCAGATGAATGGATAAGGAAGCTGTGGTACATATACACAATAGAATATTACTCAGCCATTAAAAAGAATACATTCGAATCAGTTCTAATGAGGTGGATGAAACTGGAGCCTATTATACAGACTGAAGTAAGCCAGAAAGAAAAACACCAATACAGTATACTAACACACATATATGGTATTTAGTTAATTGGTAAAGATAACCCTGTATGTGAGACATCAAAAGAGACACCGATAAATAGAACAGTATTATGGACTCTGTGGGAGAGGGCGAGGGTGGGATGCTATGGGAGAATGGCACTGAAGCATGTAAATTATCATATGTGAAATGAATCGCCAGTCCAGGTTTGATGCATGATACAGGGTGCTCGGGGCTGGTGCACCAGGACGACCTGGAGGGATGGGATGGGGAGGGAGGTGGGAGGGGGATTCTGGAAGGGGAAAACACATAAAAAAATAATAATAATAAAAATAAAAAATAAAATAAAATGTAGGGGTGAAAAAAAAAGAGAGAGAGTTAAATTCTCTGTGATTGCTTTAGGTATTAAATTTTAAGAAATTACCTGTTTCCATCTATTTATTTCTGAAATACAAAGTCATGTGGGCCTTAGGAAGCATCACTATGAACAAAGCTTGTGGAGGTGATGAAATTCCAGTTGAGCTATTTCAAATCCTAAAAGATGATGCTGTGAAAGTGCTGCACTCAATATGCCAGCAAATTTGGAAAACTCAGCAGTGGCCAAAGGACTGGAAAAGGTCAGTTTTCATTCCAAATTTCAGCTATAGGCAATGGCAAAGAATGCTCAAACTACCACATAATTGCACTCATCTTACATGCAGCAAAGTAATGCTCAAAATTCTCCAAGCCAGGCTTCAACAGTACATGAACCACGAACTTCCATATGTTCAAGCTGGATTTAGAAAATGCAGAGGAACCAGAGATCAAATTGCCAAAATCCCCTGGATCATTGAAAAAGCAAGAGAGTTCCAGAAAAACATCTACTTCTGCTTTATTGACTATGTCAAAGACTTTGACTGTGTAGATCACAATAAACTATGGAAGATTCTTCAAGAGATGGGAATACCAGACCACCTGACCTGCCTCCTGAGCAATCTGTATGCAGGTCAAGAAGCAACAGTTAGAACCAGTCCTGGAACAACAGACTGGTTCCAAATAGGGAAAGGAGTATGTCAAGGCTGTATTTTGTCATCCTGCATATTTAACTTCTATGCAGAGACATCATGAGAAATGCTAGGCTGGATGAAGCATAAGCTGGAATCAAGATTGCCAGGAGAAATATCAATAACCTCAGATATGCAAATGACACCACCCTTATGGCAGAAAGTGAAGAAGAACTAAAGAGCCTCTTGATGAAAGTGAAAGAGGGTAGTCAAAAGGTTGACTTAAAACTCAACATTCAGAAAACTAAGATCATGGCATCTGGTACCATCACTTCATGGCAAACAGATGGGGCAACAATGGAAACAGTGAGAGTCTTTAATTTTCTTGGGCTCAAGAATCACTGCAGATGGTGACCGCAGCCATAAAATTAAAAGATGCTTGCTCCTTGGAAGAAGAGCTATGACCAACCTAGACAGCATATTAAAAAGCAGAGACATTACTTTGCCAACAAAGGTCCATCTAGTCAAAGCTATGTTTTTTTTTTACCAGTAGTCATGTATGGATGTGAGAGGTGGACTATAAAGAAAGCTGAGTGCCAAAGAATTGATGCTTTGGAACTGTGGTGTTGAGGAAGACTCTTGAGAGTCCCTTGGACTGCAAGGAGGTTCAACCAGTCAATCTTTAAAGGAAATCTTTCCTGAATATTCATTGGAAGGATTGATGCTGAAGCTGAAGCTCCAATACTTTGGCCACCTGATGCAAATAACTGACTCAGTTGAAAAGACCCTGATGTTGGCAAAGATTGAAGGCAGGAGAAGAAGGGGACGACAGAGGATGAAATGGTTGAATGGCATCACTGATTCGATGGACATGAGTTTGAGTAAGCTCCAGGAATTGGTGATGAACAAGGAAGCCTGGTGTGTTGCAGTCCATGGGGTCGGAAAGAGTCGGACAGGAATGAGCAACTGAACTGAACCTATAAAACATTTAATGATATGATTCACTAGTAGTATTTTCTTTGTCTCTACAACATACTGATTGATGCAATTATTAATTTTAAAGTACGTTTTACTGAGAACTTCCCTGGTGGCTCAGTGATAAAGAATCTGTCTGCAATGAGGAGACCCAGGTTCAATCCCTGGGTTGGGAAGATCTCCTGGAGGAGGTCGTGGAGGAGTACTCTTCCCTAGGGAATCCTGTGGACAGAAGAGCCTGGCAAGCTGAAGCCCATAGAGTTGCTCAGAGTTGAACACAACTGAAGTGACTAAGCAGCAGAAGCACGTTTTACTGCTGGATTATTATACTGCAAAACTAATAAAATTTGACTTCACTATTACGTCAGTGTTGTAATATAGTAAATGAAGAACTTTCAGACTATAGAAATTTTGATAGTTACATTTAAACAATCTAAAAGTTTACAAAAATATTTCAAGTATTGCTTTTTAAAATATCCTCTTACCTTGTATGTATTATTAATGTGTCGGTAATTTTTTTTTTCATGTTTACCTACCTTTTTTTTTTTAGCCACACTGTGTGGCTTGTGGGTTCTTAGTTCCCCAACCAGGGATTAAACCCAAAGAGCCCTCAAACATGAAAGTACAGAATCCTAACTACTGGACTGCCAGGGAATTACCCTAACATTGTGTGTTTTAAGCAACAGAACAGAAGGAAAGAAAAATAACAGCAAACTTGAGAAAGGATCCAGCCATTTGACACTCGTGATGGCTCCATGGTCAGGAGAGGGATGTGACAAACTTGAGCTGATCAGGAACTTCTCACTGCCCAAAACCACAAAGTAGGAAAGCTTAGCCACAAGACAATTCACTCTACACAGAATTTTTTGTATTGGTATGCTGTGACCATAGTGAAATGTCCCTGTTTCACATAGCTGCATCTGTTTTACCACTGACTGGGGCTTAACACCGAAATACCAAGCAAACTTTTTGAATAAAAATGGACCATTTCCTCTATTCTGCCATTCTTTCACTTTTATTCAACATCTTTTAAAGACCTCCATGTATATCTACGGGGAACTGGAAACGGTGAAATTCTTATCTGTAGCAGAGATTAGCATACACAGAAAATAAAATCCATTTTTCCAATGACACTAGATTCTTGAATGTTAAATACCAAGCATCATGAGTAGCATGAGGAGAGGTAGCCCTTATTATCTGCTATTCATAACTCAGTCCACCAATCTGTTTATTTTTGAAAAAATTAAGGCTCAGATAGTGTAAAATTTGCAAAGTCTCATGCTTCCCAGGTAGCTCAAATGGTAAAGAATCCACCTGCAATGAGGGAGACTGGGTTCAATCCCTGGATCAGGAATATTCCCTGGAGAAAGGCATGGCAACCCACTCCGGTATTCTTCCCTGGAGAATTCCATGGACAGAGGAGACTGGAGGGCTACAATCTATGGGGTCACAAAGAGCCAAACACAACTGAGAGACTAACATTTCCAGTTTCACTCCTTATGCTAGAGTGCATGGTGGACATCAGTCACACTGTTGCTTCTGCTTGCCCAAACTTAATCTAACAATATTTCTTGACAGTTTGCTCCAGGAAGTCCCTACCAGTTAAAGATATCTTGGTGTATCTTATCTTGAATATAGTAGCTCTTGTTTAAATATAAATTATCTAGTTCTACCATATGATAACATCCTGTTAAAAATGTAGTGCTGTGTTGCTCAGTTGTGTCCAATTCTTTGTGACCTCATGTACTATAGCCCGCCAGGCCGCTCTGTTCATGTGGATTCTCCAGGCAAGAACACTGGAGTGGGCTATCATGCCCAGGTCTCCCACATTGCAGGCAGATTCTTTACCATCTGAGCCACCAGGGAAGTACCAACTGAGAATTTTTACAAATTTCTTTCTGCCATTTCATATTTCCATGTTGTCCCAGGCTCCTAGAAAATTCCTGGTTGTGAGTTTTATTACAGTTTCTATATTAGCTTGATTTATCTAATTTTATTGCTTTTGTTATATCTGGAAATTATTATAGACTGTATCAAATGCTTTCCATAAAATGTCAGCTTCTAAATAATAAGCAAATTATTATTTCAGCGATTAGTATGGTCTTTATAATCTTATTCAAGTCTCATAGGGTATCAATTTCAACTTAAAGTAATTCAAAGAATTAGTGTGATAACTGATTTAGAATCCAACATGTAATGCTTGAAATTTTCACAATCTGTTTTTGTAATGTATAGGTTTGTGACTAATGCAAGGACCTTGTCCATCTTTGGTTATTACTCAAGCCTCCTTTTAAATAGCATAAAGACTTGCATATACAGGACAAAGGGCAAGAATAAGTTTTCAAGTATTATTCCCTAGAATAATGAAAACCCAGCCTCTGAGAAAATCTGGGAAGGAAGGGAATGCAAAAAAAAAAAATTCTATCATGTAGTACCATGCTTTGTGAACTCAGGAAGAGAATCGAGAAGAAAATAAATAATAGAAATGGAGACAAAATCCTCTTAGAATTCAAGACATCAAAAAGTGGTGCTGACTTGGGGAATATTTGTAAGCCCATACATGCATGTCAAGGTCAAAGAACAAATATTAATGGGAAAAATAAGTACTTCACTAATAGCAAGCAATAAATTCACTGCTAATGGTAAAAATGAACAAAATTCAAGAAACCCGGCTTACTTTTCTCTTAACTAGATTTGTTGCATATTTATTTTAGTTAAGAAAATCTATTGCCTCTATTAAACTTATAATTGTTTAATTTATACAGATAGGAAGATTTTGCCAGAACTGATATGCTTTTGTTAATTTTAGTTTGTATACTATACTTTTACGAAATTGGAAATATTTGTAGATAGCAATTTTTAAAGTTTATTTATAGATATTCTACCAGGCAAAGTTCTAAATTTACATATAAAATGTTATTATTTTTAATTTTAGGGAAATTAAAAATAATAAAATTGTATTTTCTAAGCAGACGGTCAGTAAAGTAACATCTATTATTAAGCTGAAAAATGAAGGGAAAAGAACAAAGATTTGATTGTGTGGCATAAAAGAGATGGCAGGAAAATATTGTGTGCACAGAGAAAAGGTTAATGTGAACCAGTAAAATAGTTTCCAGCTCAGTCAGGGCACTGAAGCAAGTAATAAGAATACTGCCCACTGGGTCTCTTCTGACCCCACTCCAGTGGGGAGTAAGGGTTGGGGAACTGCCTTGATGCTGCCCAGAGGGGATGCAAGTCCTGCCTCCATAAAGAGAGTTTGAGTTGCCTTTACAGCTTGGCAAGGGTGGGGCTAGGATGCTCACTCAACCTTTGCTGATATGGTGGGAGTGGGCCAATTTTTCTTTTAGTGTTTGATTCAATTAGACTGGTTTTAAAAGGTTTGTATCCTGCTAGACTGTCCCTTTCCTATCACCTGGGCTATAGAGAACAGGCTTTTATAGTGCCTTTTTTTCTTTTTCTGTTTGTGCCTATTGCCATGAGTTTGAGTAAACTCTGGGAGTTGATGGACAGGGAGGCCTGGCATGCTGCAGTCCATGGGGTTGCAAAGAGTTGGACACAGCCGAGCAACTGAACTGAACTGATTGCCATTTGTAGGTTGTGCTTCTTTTGATCCACATCTGATCTACATGAGGCAAATAACAAACAAACAAAACAACCATTATCTTTGACATTATCTTTGTCCTCATATTATGTTTTAAATCCATCTAAAAAGTATTTTAAAAGTTTCAGTGATGTACCAAGTATAACCAGAGAATTATTCTGGACATAAAGTTAAAATACATTATACTGCTTTTTTATTTTTTTTAACCTTTAACTGTTGTGACCAAATGTATGTCAGTTAAAATGTTTAAAAATAATTTATGCATTATTGTCTGAAGATTAAGTGTTTCCAACTTCAAAAGAACACTGATACATGGTTCATTTTGATGAAATTATAATTTGATTTATTATATTATGACATAAGTCACAGAAAGCCACAGGCTATTTAGAATAATGAGTAATGTGAAACAAAAGAAGTAATTTCCTCTGATATTCAGAAAACATTTTCATGTAAACAGATATTCATCCTTTACATTCTATCTACTAACATATGTTAGCATATACATACATATATAACATTTCGGCTCAAAAGAATCTATTGTTGAATTTTTGGGAATTTTTCAAGCTAGTAGAGGTCATGGTAATAGTTTGAACCCGGCCATAGTGGGAATATTTACACCATGGAAATGGCAAATCCTTTAAATCAGCACCATTGTCCTCCCAAATCTTACTTTCACAGAGAGATGGTTGTTAAACATTTACCAGCACATCACTCTATAAATTCTTGTATTTGTCATCATTACTAATTGGCACATATATATTGAATAAGTATATATATATATATATATATATATATATATATATATATATAAAATATACATGTATTTAATAAATGCATATGCAGTTTTTATTCCAATCCCAAAGAAAGGCAATGCCAAAGAATGCTCAAACTACCACACAATTGCACTCATCTTACATGCTAGTAAAGTAATGCTCAAAATTCTCCAAGCCAGGCTTCAATAGTACATGAACCGTGAACTTCCATATGTTCAAGCTGCATTTAGAAAAGGCAGAGGAACCAGAGATCAAATTGCCAACATCCGTTGGATCATAGAAAAAGCAAGAGAGTATCAGAAAAACACCTACTTCTGCTTTATTGACTATGCCAAAGCCTTTGACTGTGTGGATCACAATAAACTGTGGAAGATTCTTCAAGAGATGGGAATACCAGACCATCTGACTTATCTCTTGAGAAACCTGTATGCAGGTCAGGAAGCAACAGTTAGAACTGGACATGGAACAACAAACTGTTTCCAAATAAGGAAAGGAGTATGTCAAGGCTGTATTTTGTCACCCTGCTTATTAAACTTATATGCACAGTACATCATGAGAAACGCTGTACTGAATGAAGCACAAGCTGGAATCAAGATTGCCGGGAGAAATATCAATAACCTCAGATATGCAGTTGACACCACCCTTATGGCAGAAAGTGAAGAAGAACTAATGAGCCTCTTGATGAAAGTGAAAGAGGGTACTCAAAAGGTTGGCTTAAAACTCAACATTCAGAAAACTAACATCATGGCATCTGGTCCCACCACTTCATGGCAAATAGATGGGGAAACAGTGGCAACAGAGAGAGACTTTATTTTTCTGGGCTCCAAAATCACTGTGGATTGTTATTGTAGCCATGAAATTAAAAGATGCTTACTCCTTGGAAGGAAGGTTATGACCAACCTAGACAGCATATTAAAAAGCAGAGACATTACTTTGCCAACAAACGTCCATCTAGGCAAAGCTATGGTTTTTCCAGTAGTCATGTATGGATGTGAGAGTTGGACTATAAAGAAAGCTGAGTGCCAAAGAATTGATGCTTTTGAACTGTGGTGTTGGAGAAGACTCCTGAGAGTCCCATGGACTGCAAGGAGATCCAACCAGTCCATCCTAAAGGAGATCAGTCCTGAATGTTCATTGGAAGGACTGATGCTGAAGCTGAAACTCCAATACTTTGGCCACCTGATGCGAAGAACTGACTCATTGGAAAAGACTCTAATGCTGGGAAAGATTGAAGGCAGGAGAAGGGATCGATGGAGGATGAGATGGTTGGATGGCATCACCGACCCAATGGACATGAGCTTGAGTATACTCCAGGAGTTGGTGATGGACAGGGAGGCCTGGCATGCTGCAGTCCATGGGATTGCAAAGAGTTGGACATGACTGAGCGACTGAACTGAACTTGCTATAGAGATAACTTTTAATTATATCAGTATATATACTTTATACACACACATCTACAGTCCATGATTTGGCAGAACCCATGCTAGGTGTATCAGGGAACACAAAAGTGACTTAAAGGTGTCCCCTGCCTTATCTTCATGAAAGTACCTAATTTAATCAAAAATGAAAGCAACATTGTGATATTTTTTCCCTCACTTTTGTCTCCTTTTCTCCTTGGAGTCCTGAAATATGTATTTCTTGGAAAGGGTTGATGCTTAAACAGATATTTAAAGAAACAATTGCTTGAACATCCACCAGTTCTTTTTGGTGAGCACAAGCAGGTTCTCTCCCTGCAGGAAGTTACAAACATATAGTCGTGATATAAGGTCTTGCCAGGTGGCTCAGCAGGTAAAGAATTTGCCTGCAATTCAGAAGACTCAGGAGATGCACGTTTGATTCCGGGATCAAGAAAATCCCCTAGAGGAGGTCATGGCAACCCATTCGAGTATTCTTGCTTGGAGAGTCCCATGGACAGAGGAGCCTGTTGGGCTACTGTCTATAGGGTCACAAAGAGTTGGATACGACTGAATCAACTGAGCATGAACGCATGCAAAGCACTGCATGGTTATGTTCCAAATAATTCTAGGGATCCTCCCTTTCCTGTAGGTATCCACCCTCAAGCAATGGATAACTAATTTCTCCTGTTTCGATACAGTAGATGGGCAGGTGGTTATGTGTGATCATGGCTGTGGACATCAAAAGGAGCCAAGGATTCAAGAATCTGAACTCTGCCTGTTTCTCTTCCCTATAGCCTCCTAGCTCAGCACTTCCAATCATTCTTCATGCCTTCACATCTGAGACAGAAGGAAATCAGCTCATTCAGCTCATTAAATAAGAAGCCAGCCTTCCTCTCACTCCTAACTACAGTCAGTTCATTTTTAAATTTCTTAATGTGGAAAGACTTAAACTGCTTTTCTAAACCTGAAGGGAGAGAAAGCTATAAGAAATAAATGTTGAGTGTTATTTATTTTATTCCTGGCACTTATTAGTTAAATGTAGAATAATAAAATATCTGTTTCATGAGAAAACATGATTCATGATCAGGATCATTAAGTTTGAACTGATAATGATTCTGTTTCAAACGTTTTATTGTTGTCTTTAAGGAGCTAAGTGATAAATGACTTGAAAATGTGTAGCTTGTTTGAATCATGAAATCTAAGCCTGGTATTCTTGTTACCACACAAATAATTGCTTCATAATCCTCAGAGGGAAAATTATGTACATCTAGATTTGCACCTGTCTTAGTTCAGTTTAAAGTTACATATTGCTGTTAGGTGCAATCAAAATAGCAAATAAAATCTCTCTTGATATTGTTTATTGTACTGACTATCATTATATGGTTGTGTTCTTAAATTTCTGCTAGTTTAATGTATCTTGTTCCAAACTCCGCAAGTATCAGAAAGAGAAATAAATAAAATATAAAATAAAATTTTTTTGCCAGTAAATTCTTTACAACTTTCATGTTGTTGTTGTTGCTTAGTTGCTAAGTCATGTCCCACTCTTCTGTGACTCCAGGGACTATAGCCCGCCAGGCTCTTTGACCACAGGATTTCCCAGGCAAGAATACTGGAGTTGGTTGCCATTTCTTTCTCCTGAAGATCTTTCTGACCCAGGGATCAACCCTGAGCCTCTTGGCAGGAGGATTCTTTATCTCTGAACCTCCAGGGAATTTCCAACTTCCTTGGAAGACTGACTAAAATAAACTAGAAAAAGAAGGTTACATTGTTTTTCTTATAAAACTGGCCATCTAGGAGAGAAGGAAATGTTGTTTAAAAATCCTTTCTGCCCCTATATATCCAGGGATCTAACCTGGTCCAATCTCAGGGAATCAGAATGATGGGGGCCTTATCAGGGTCAAGAGATATGAGTGTTCTGTGTTGGGGAATTGACACTCTTTGTCTTGAAGGAAGAAATTAAGTCCATGCTTAATTCCAAAAATATTCCTGGACTAGAGCAATTCTACCTTACTATGTCTCTTTGTAGACATTCTTTGATAAGCAAAGGAGATGTGCTGTGTTGTGCTTTGTTGCTCAGTCATGTCTGACTCTTTGCGACCCCGTGGACTGTAGCCTCCCAGGCTCCTCTGTCTATGGAGATTCTCCAGGCAAGAATACTAGAGTGGGTTGCCATGCCCTCCTCCAGGGGATCTTCCCAACCCAGGGATCGAACCCAGATCTCCCTCATTGCAGGCAGATTCTTTACCATCTGAGCCACCAGGGAAGCCCAAGTAAAGGAGATAAATGCTTGGAATTTTCTAATCTCAATGAATGACTCTTCCTACCCCAAGATGGATCAGGCTGTTCCTGTGGTGACAGACAGTAAGAATATGAATCACAGGGAAAGGAGGAGGAGGGTGGGATGAATTCCTAGATTGGGATTGACATATATATATTATTGATGTGTGTGCGTGCTCAGTCATGTTGGACTCTTGGCCAGCCCTCCAGTCTCCTCTGTCCATGGGATTCTCTACGCAAGGATTGGAGTGTGTTGCCATTTCCTTCTCATATATTATTGATACTATGTATAAAATAGATAACTAACGTGAACATACTGTGTAACATTGGGAACTCTACTCAATGCTCTGTGGGAAGCTAAATGTGAAGGACATCCAAAAAAGAGGAAATATATGCATATGTGGAGATGATTCACTTTGCCTTACAGCAGAAACTAACACAACACTGTAAAGCAACTATACTCCAATAAAAATTAATTGAAAAAAAACCCAACATGAATCACATTCCCCCTTCAACTCCCAATGGCCTTTTTCCTTACAAAAATGACATTAGGTCATATTTAGTTATATAACCAACAGAGGAACTTGCATACCAATAATAAATCAATATTTCAAAATAACTAATATTTCTCTAAAACAGTATCTACAGTCCATGTACAGAAGCTGTTGCATATTTCCCATGCACCAGAGGTCAAACCTTGAGAGATAAGCTCCATGGGCATAGAACTTTTCAAATTCTGCATTAGAGGTAATTATACTATATGGATTTAATTATAGTGTTTCTTTTTTGGATTTATATATTCCTCTGAGATTTAAAAATCTCAGATAAAATGTTTACTGGCTAAAACTTGCAACTCTTCATGAAGCATAATAATGACCATTAAGGACCATAATTGTTATTATAGTAACATTTTATTGTTACTGGCAAAACATGTATTTTCTTAAAAATAGCACTGAATCAGTGAACTGACGATGTACAATATATTATAGGTTATTTGTATTTTGATTTGCAAGTGTGATTTTAAAAAAGCAAATTAATTTTTATATAATAGATTATAGCATAGTATAAATAGCCTTATAAACATAGAAAGTGCCACCTTCCATACATTTTGATAATAAATAAATTAATGATGTTAAGTTATCCCTATCATGGCTAAGTACTATGCCAGTTGTCCTGCGGTAGAGATAGATAAGAAGATAAAGTGCCTGCCTTAAAAAAATTACTTAATAGTGTATTTGAAACTATCAGTCACCACCAAGAAACATAGAGGTATGGGACTGAGGATGTAACTAAACTCTTTTTTCCTTTTTTTGATGCCCTGTGGCATGTGAGATCTTAGTTCCCTGACCAGGGATCAAACCCATGTCCCCTGCATTGGAAGTGCTGAATCCTAACCAGTAGATGGTCAGGGAATTCCCAAGACTCTTAGTAGGAAGATTCATGTCTTATACCTTTCCTGAAAGAATAATTGGCATGTGGAATTCTAAATGTGGAACTTTGAAAAATATAAAATTATTATGTTGGTTTTTTAATATATTGTGCTTTATATCCCTTGATATATTTTCTTTATGAAACTTTAGATGACATTATGTTAGAAGGGCTTGTAGCAGAGAAGCAAAAATGGTTGTTTAGTGATGCATTTTCTTGGTTTCTGGGAGGAGGATTAGATTAAGTGACATATAATTTCATAATCCATGAAATAATCATGATCTTTCATGTCAGACCAACTCTGAAATGAGGAGCATATATCATGGAGTTTAAAGTACATGATCGTGATATGAACTATTCCACAATATCTTCACTCTGAGTTTCTGAAAATAGATTGTGATTTTTTTTTTAACTTGCTATATGTAGTTTATTGACAGTTTTAAAGGTGTTTGGGGATTACAGAAAACACTAACTAGGTAGATGATTTCACGCACAGTATTCTAGTCAGCGCATATTTGGTTGCAAGGAAGACTTATTTTAAAGAGTACTCATAAATAAGAATACAAATATAAGTAAGGTTAGGCCTCACTAAGAATCTTGAAATTTAGAAGTCAGCAATTAATAAATGGAAGCTCGTCTGTTTGGGCTTCCCTGTTGGCTCAGTGGGCCAATCTGCCAATGCAGTAGAGGCAGGTTTGATCCCTTGGTGAAGATCCCTTGGAGAAGGAAGTGGCAACCCACTCCCATGTTCTTGCCTGGGAAATCCCATGGACAGAGGAGCCTAGTGGGCTCAAAGAGTCAGATGTGACTTAGTAACTAAACAACAGTCTGTCTGTCTGCCTTTCTCTTTATTTATTTATTTATTTTCTCTGTTCATCTGTCTGCCTATCTATGTGTCTATCTATTTATCTAACTATCATCACTATCATCTATTCTCTCTCATTATTTACTCCATCGTCTTCTCCTTCTGTATGGCTTCAGGCGGTCATCTTCGCAAGTAAAGCTACATGTTCTTTCATCACAGCTTCCTTAGCCTAATGACGTCATTCTTAATTTTTGAAAGAGAGGTCTAACTTTCTAAGTTCACTTTTTCAGCTGGGTCTGTGGGTCTTCCGTAAGGAATAGACAAAGCATCAGCTCAAGTGGTCTATGTTGAATGCAGTTTTCCTTAGGAAGGAATAAGAATGGAATGAGAAGTAAGAGGCATCTCTCATAAACAAGCATTTTAATCACAACATGCCTAAAACTAGAATCGTCTTTCTCTTCTCCGCATCCTTCCTAATCCATATCCACATGATACTCATCTTCTCTGTATTCTTAACTTTATGAAAGGTTCATCTATTGATAGTTATCCAATCAAGTTATCCAGTCAAAAAGAATGGAAGATGCAATTGATTTTTCCTCCTTATCTCCACATATCCAATCAGCTCTCAAAGTCTGAGGATTCATTGGTTTTGTGACATTAATACCATTCACTCGCTGGAACTTTATATAATCTATTTCACTTCAGTTTTTTTAAAAATGATAAATTTAATACAGTACTCATATTTTATAGGTTAGGAAGCAAAAAACAAAGACTTAGAGCAGTTAGTTAACTTACTCAGAGTGACCTGCACAGCAAAAGACAGAACTGAGTTTTATCCTAGCACTCCGACTCTAGAAACATCTCTGCAGTAAGTAGTGCCTCGCCTAACCTAAGGGAGATTGGAGTACTTGTAAACAAGAGAAACTTGAACTTGCCGCAGATACTTTACTTCTAATGTTAACCATATGTTGGGCAAGTTACTGATTAATTCTTATCTTAATCAACTGCAAGGAAGCTAGTTGGATGGTGATAAAATAATGACTACTCAGTGTTTATGTTTGTACTATTTCCTGCCTCCATTTCTTTTTCCAGCCACAATTCCTTACTATTCCGGTATTCAGAATTCCTGGCTCAGTTTAGAGCTTGGATCTCCACTTTGTAAATTGTTGAAAGGGCAAGTTTAAATACAATCTAACCTTACTTAAGCAAACTCTTGAGTATTTCTACCTAAAAGTAAGATACAAGAGAAAGGCACAACTTGTTAATCTTTCCCATAGTTTAAGGAAATTTCAGATGAGGGGCAGGAAGTTGAATCTATTATATTATTATTTCTATAATTTTATTTTTATTTCTATAATTTTATGTTTTTTTTAATTTTTATTTTTTGTTTCTATTATTTTATTTTATTATCCTACCCTATATGGGCCCTATTTCAGATTTGATTAAACATTGCAATCTTTTCCTCAATATTTAGAATAGGACTGCCCTAATTCTTTGCAAATATTTGTTCATGATAATTGTTTGCCTCAAGTCTTCATGCATAAGTTTGTGTAACTGAGTGTGTGGATGGCAAAGAGTGTAAACCATGTAACTAGAGTAGGGTTTCTGTGAACGTCACTTGAATAATAAGCCTCTGATTGTTGAGTATTTGTTCTTATGACATTGATAGCCAAAGCTATGATTTATTTGGTGTTAATTCTTGGTCAGATTTGTATAGAAATCAATAAACCATTTTATAATGTCCTACTTTCTGACTCATTTTACAGCAATATATTTACAGATACAGTGGGGTTGTATATACAAAATGTTTTCCATTCAAGATTACAGGATCTTGATTTATGGTCTGTTACTTATTTTTTAGAGAAAATGTACTTTGACTTATTGGCCACTATTTTGTACTGTGCTTTTAACCTTCTTTCCCTTCAGTCTCTTGTAGCTCAGCTGGTAAAGAATCTGCCTACAATGCGGGAGACCCAGTTTCATTTCCTGGGTCAGGAAGATCCCCTGGAGAAGGAAATGGCAACCTACTCCAGTATTCTTGCCTGAAGAATCCCATGGACAGAGGAGCCTGGCAGGCTACAGGCCATGGGGCCGCAAGAATCAGACATGACTCAGCAACTAAACCACCACACTTTAGTCAGTTCAAAACTCAGTTACCCCCTAGAATTTTTAAATAATTTTTTTAGGGCACATTTTGCTGTATAAAGTTACTTTATTATTTTCATTGTTGAAATTCTAGATACCTCTCAAAGAGAGAGCATGCAATTAGAGGTCAATAAATATCACATGAGATAAAAGAATGCTCTGTTAAATTGATTGAATCATGTTTATTTTTCTGTTTCATGTTTATTAAAGTATTCTCCTTTTTTCTCTAAGTTTTAGAATTAAACTCTTGGATATATTCATTAGGTGTTCCAAGGACATATACTGATGAGAAAGGTATAGTTGAATTAGAATTAACTATTACATTTAGCAGTGTGGAGTGATTGGTGATAGTCCCAAGAGTATTTTGGAGGATTTATGAGGTAAAACACAGATTGCAATGGATATAAGAGAAAGTAAATAGAGAGGAACTGGAACCTAGTGTTAACACTTTTGAGAATTTCTCTATGTATTAATCCCACATTTAACCACCACCTTTCGAAACACCTTGCGTCTCGAACTCCAAGCTTACCTCGCCTTCTATGGCCAGAATCAGCTTGCTTTTCATAGAGATTTGCTACTGATGCTGGGCAGAACCCTGTGGGGCTCCTGACCATGGAAGATTTTCTGTATGCCCCATTTGTTATTTAAGCTTCAGTCTCCATGACCTTACCTGAGCTCCAAAGGGTAGGTTCAAACAGCTTTTAATCAAGGAAGGGAAGGGATGCAGAGAAAAGGGGGAAGCAGTGAAGAAACAATAGTACAGCCTTAGGGCAGGGTTCTGGTTCCACTTCAAAGGATAGACATAACACTGTCTTTGAACTCTTCTGTAAAGCTAAGACTCCCAACAAAAGGAAAATGTTAACTACCAGATGAAGCATTCTTCATCCTAGAGACAGTCACACACTTTGGTAACTTTGAGAATCACAGAAGCCCATCAGGAGACCATTTGAGGTGAGATTAAAGGAATACAGGCCCTGGACACATTCAAATCCTTATCAGTAATCTCACCCTTGAAACATTGCTATAAAACTTCTCACCAGATCCCTCTGGATTGGGACATACAGTTTTGATGCCATTAGTTCACGGTGTCTCTGTTTGCCTGGCAAAGCAATAAAGCTATTCTTTTCTACTTCCCCCAAAACTCTGTTTCCAAGATTTGATTCAGCTCTGGTGCACAGAGGCTGAGTTTTTGGCATCACTACTTGAGCATTTTCAAAAATTTGTATCTTCCAAAAATTTGTAAAGCTCTGTTTTCTCCATTTCTGCTATTTTTTTTCTTGAATGTTTACATGATGCAATTTCCTCATTCTCATTTTAGTGATGTTTCTTGAGGAAGCAGAGAAATCCACATTTGTTCATGCTCTGTTTAAGTAGAAACAATCACAGATTCTTAGGAAAAGGTTATCATATCATTTATATCCTATATTAAATGAAAAGCAGAATATTAAATTTATTTTAGGGTAAATTTAACATTTATTTTTACCTAATTTTTATTTTTCTAGGCCTAAATAAATAAAAATCCTAAGTTGAAATTATATTCTCATTCATTGTGTTTAGAATTTCTCTTTAACACCATATTTGGTCTACAATCTGAAGAAGAAATCATATAATTTTAGAAAAGTCAAATTAAAGCACTATAAAGCCTACATCAAAACCAAACTTTCAGAAAAATAAAGAATAATACAAATTTATTATGAATTAATCAATCTGATAAAATAGTTGAATAAAGTTCAGTTAAAAATTCCTAAAAATACACACCGGAAAGCAAAGGATACATGTGGGTTATTTGACAGACACGCTTAAATGTATGTGGCTATACAATTATTGAGTATAGGAATTTAATTTATGAGAGCTAATAAGAAATAGATTGAATGACACAATGGAATTTATGAGGTATGGGAGCAGAATTCCCCATGCTAAAATACATCTCTCTGGCATATTAATTAACTTTTCCTCCTTCTTCCTCTTTTCCTTCTTCTTTTCTGAGAAACAACATATATATGAAGGGCTCTGAAAACCAAGTAGGAGTTGCCATTTTGTAAGACATATTTATACTTGTGAGGGATATCGCCATTTGTAAGGGTGTCTCCTTCTCTATATCTGAAAGAAGATGAGAAAAATCATCTTGAAACTAGTCTAGAAACACATCAATGGAAAAGCAAGGACAAATCTGCATCACACTCACACTTGTTTACTGTGTTTTTCTTGGTAATCTCCCATAACTGACCCCTTCTAACCTCAACATCCTCTTTTGTCTTTAGCTGAAGATGGTACTTAAGGAGAAGGCTTTGGCTACTTTGGCCAGTGACTCAGGTTTTCTGGGTATTTCCCATGAATATGTGCTATTAAACTTTTGCTTGATTTTCTCCTGCTACTCTGTCTCATGTTAATTTAATTTAATGTCAGTTCCTGCCAACAAGGATAGAGGTAAATTTCTTTTTCCGTTTATAATCAGGTCATTCAAGATGGCTGTTCTCTTGCTCTCAGTTCATTCCCCCCTGCTTGTCCAGTTGCTACCTCACCTACATCCTACTTACATGACTGATCTTCCCTTTTCATTATAAAGTCTAATTAGTAAATGCCTACAAACTTGATCCCAGCTCCAACTAGTGATTGTTCTAATCTTTAGATCAAAACATCTTCACTATGATAGCTTATCAGAGGGGTAGTGAGAATTGTGCTTTTTCGCCAGTTTCCCTGGCAGAAACTTGATGTTAATTCTTCCTTTATAATAATTTCCCCTTCCTTCGCCTCCATAGTGAAGACTGCTGCCATCTCCTGCACCTGTCCATCTGTTACACAAGGTAGGGTGAAACTCCAGGACCTTATGGAGGTCCTGCTTATCCACTAAACCCTTGATGCCTCTGCCACTAACTCCAGGCTCTTTCTTCCATCTTATGGCTGGGAAAGTACAGAGCTTGTAGGCCTGTAGGGCTTCCCAGGTGGCTCAGTGATAAAGAATCTGCCTGCCAGTGCAGGAGATGTGAGTTTGATCCTTGGGTCAGGAAGATCCCCTGGAGAAGGAAATGGCAACTCACTCCATATTCTTGCCTGGGAAATCCCATGGACAGAGAAGCCTGGCGAACTACAGTCCATGGGGTTGCAAAAGAGTCAGATACAACTTAGTGACTAAGCAACAACAACCCCTCAACATTAAAATGGTGAAAATGGTAAAATTATAACTTTACAATTTGTTCCTATGGTTTTGTTTTAAACACCATAGAAATCAAGTGTATGAGATAACTAAATTACAAAACAGAAAGATAGAAATGGTTTATTTAGCACTTCATTTCCAGAATACTGAAGATCATGTAAACAATAGATTAAAATATACTCTGATCAGTTAGCACATTGAATGGGTGGACACAGGAAAACAGCTTGATGGTAATAAAGCACAATCATTTTCTTTTAATTCATAAGAATCATTAGTAAACATTATTCGTATTCTAGGAAGAAATGCTTCCTTTAGTATACTCTTTATAGGCAGAATTCTAAATGCTACAGGATTTCTATGAAATTTGCAAAAAAAAATGGAAATATACATAAAAATTATTGATATTACATTGCAGTGTTCAGTAATATCACATTGTATGTTCATTGCTTTGTTATTATTAGTGATAAACAGT
Source organism: Giraffa tippelskirchi (assembly GCF_054371585.1). Lineage (NCBI taxonomy): Eukaryota > Metazoa > Chordata > Mammalia > Artiodactyla > Giraffidae > Giraffa > Giraffa tippelskirchi. The sequence continues at coordinate 121,800,777 of NC_137276.1, read as the reverse complement.
TCAAGATGTTGCATAAAATTATAGTGAGCAAAGAGCATTTTCCTAAATCATGCAAGTGGATCTGTGATGTGCTGCCTCATATGATGTTCCTCCCACTTTCGTTGAGTAAAGCTTCATTTCTTGCATATTCCAGAGGCAAAATAAGTAGTTTCATTCTGTTTAAAACAGTTAAACATTATATCTGTTTCTAGACTTTATGACCAATCTGTGTATTCTCATTCTACAGTACAATGGTATCAGAACAAGAATGCATTACAAAATAATGGGAAAAAGTATTGGCTCTGGTGTTTTTAAACCTAGGACTGAGTCTTAAGAGCACTGAAGTGAGTTTTTCACCTCTAACAGCCTAAGATTCTTCATCTCTAAAATAAGGTTGTATGCATGCTAAGTTGCTTCAGTTGCATCTGACTCTGCAACCCTATGGACTCTAGCTCTCCAGGCTCCACTGTCCATGGGATTCTCCAAGGAAGAATACTGGAGTGGGTTGCCATCTTCTTCTTCAGGGAATCTTCCCAACCCGGGGATTGAACCCATGTCTCCTGCAGCTCCTGCATTGTAGGTGGATTCTTTACTGCTGAGCCATTGGGGAAGCCAAAAATAAGGTTGCTAGAGGGTCAAATCAGATGTCATAGGACATTTGAAATACTTTTAGACAATAAGATATTATAATATTATTCTTATTACTGAAATTTAACTTCGCGTCTTCTCAAATAATGCTGTGATAAAAAGTTAAGCATGTTAAAAGATTTCTTACAACCATAAATACAAATCTATTGCTGGGGGAAAAAAAAGCAAAAAAAAAAAAAAAAAAGCAAAGGCTATGTCTCTGGCCAGAGGGCTGGGATTCACTGGAGAAGGAGCATGAGGAAACTTTTTAAAGGGTGATAGCAATGCTCTGTATCTTGTTAGGATAGGAGTGTCTTCCCTCTTATCCTAACCTTCCAGAGGGTCTTTCTGATTCATTTGTGTAGGTATATACATTTGTCAGGACTCAGTATTGATATATTTAAGATTAGGTATTTCCTTATACATATATTTATCTCAAAGAAGGCAAAAACAAAAATAACTACTGTACTCTTGTTAGTGAAATGTTTACTAAAATGTTTAGAGGTGGAATTTACTGATGTCTGTGACTTTGACATGCATTAAAAAATAAATTGGATTGAGAGAGTTGATAGAGAATGAATAGATGAATAGAGAGCTGATGCAACAGATAAAATGAGATATTTGTTGTCAAATCTAGGGGATGGGCATATAAATATTCACTATACAATTCTTTCAACTTTTCTGTATGGACAATTTTTACATTAAAAGTTGAAAAAGAAAGGACAAAAAAATACAAATAAAAACATACCCCTTCCCAAAATATATGCCTTGTCTCTAGCTCTTCCTTAAGGGTTAATGAATTCACCTAAATGTCTGTATTTGTAAAGCAAACAGAATATAACTACTACCTCAAAGTCTCCAACTAAAGAAATCCAAAAAGAGGAAATATATTGAGAGCAAAGCTAGATGAAACTGAGAGCAAATAAAATCAAGTTTTTGAATTTTCAAATAGACAAAGTATAGCTTAATTAATGAAAGACAAGATATGCTTTGTCATTAAATAAAACAAAAACTAGAGAAGGGTTGGTTATACATTCTCAGTGAATTCCAACTGGAAATGGAAAAGTTTATACTTAAAAATATAAAGTGGAAAAAGTGATAATATCAAATAGAAACAATCACAAGAACAATAAAAGAGGAATTAATGAGGAAAAAAGGAAATAATTTCCAAACTAAGCTAAATGGAATTTTCAAAATTTTCTAGTGAGGAATAATTTTATGCTATAAATATTTCTCCAAGATATAAAAAGCATGGTTTATTATCTGGTTTCTTTCATGAAGAATTTAAAAATATGTTTTTTTCTCCTACTTTTGACCAGAGCAAAACTGAAAGGAAAATATTAGCCCTAGTGTATTTTGAAGATACATAGAACTGAAATTAAATCTTAGGAAATAATTTGAATTTTTAAAAAATGAAGTATTGAAAAATATCTTAGAAAACAGAATTTAGTTTCCAACCTGTTGAGAATTTCACTTGGAAAATCAAATTTAGTTTCTGTTAAGAATTTTAATTGGAAAGTGACTTAGAAAAAAAAAACAACGAAATCAACATATTATTTGAAAATAAACAGTGAGTAAAATTAAATTCTACCTCTGGACACACAAAGAAGGCTTTGGATAATGTGTTATATACCTCAGAAAAATCATAAACTTTTGGAGGGCAATGTATGAGAAAGCCCACTTGCACACTTAAGAAATTCCGCTCACCTCCAGGTCCTGCTCAGCAAGTAAGACCTTATTCAGAAGTCTTATTTAGGGGCAGCTGTTACTGGTTTGACCTTTGGTTTAAGTGGGCTGGTTTGGAAAAGTAAGTGCAATAATCAGAAAAAGAGGCAGACTCAAGAGCAGAAGCCAACACATATATCAAGGTTTTCTATGAAGTTAAAGTTGTTGCTGCGTCATATATTCAATTTTAAAACAGAAGTCCAGAACAAGAAGAGGACCCCTCTTTGAGAGAGAAAGATACTTGAAGTGCCTGACACATAACAGCAGATTAAATATTTGCTGAAAAAATAAATAAATTATAAAATAGAACATCTGTAAGTTAATGTTCCAGTGAGGAAGTAATTCACCACTTGAGACATGTTTTTAAAACGATAAAATTATGGAGAATGATTAACTTTTATTTATCAGTTCAGTTCAGTCGCTCAGTCGTGTCCGACTCTTTGCAACCCCATGGACTGCAGCATGCCAGGCTTCCCTGTCCATCACCACCTCCTGGAGCCTACTCAAACTCATGTCCATTGAATTGGTGATGCCATCCAACCGTCTCATGCTCTGTCATCCTCCCCTTCTCCTCCTGTCTTCAATCTTTCCCAGCGTCAGGGTTTCTTTGCCAATGAGTCAGTTCTTCACATCAAGTGCCCAAAATATTGGAGTTTTAGCTTCAACATCAGTCCTTCCAATGAATATTCAGGACAGATTTCCTTTAAGATGGACTGGTTGGATCTCCTTGCCCGCCAAGGGACTCTCAAGAGTCTTCTCCAACACCACAGTTCAAAAGCATCAATTCTTTGGCACTCAGCTTTCTTTATAGTCCAACTCTCACATCCATACATGACTACTGGAAAAGCCAAAGCTTTGATTAGATGAAATTTTGTTGGCAAAGTAATGTCTCTGCTTTTTAATATGCTGTCTAGGTTGGTCACAGCTTTTATTCCAAGGAGCAAGCATCTTTTAATTTTATGGCTGCAGTCACCATCTGCAATGATTTTGGAGCTCAAAAAAATAAAGCCTGTCACTGTTTCCACTGTTTCCCTATCTATTTGCTCTGAAGTGATGGGACCAGATGCCATGATCTTAGTTTTCTGAATGTTGAGTTTTAAGCCAACTTTTTCACTCTCCTCTTTCACTTTCATCAAGAGGCTCTTTAGTTCTTCGCTTTCTGCAATAATTGTGGTGTCATCTGCATATCTGAGGTTATCGATATTTCTCCCGGCAATCTTGAACTTTTATCTTAGCAATAAATTGTATCTAGGCAACAGATAAATAAATAAACATTTAAAAAAGAGTTCAGTTTGTTAATTCTGTTTTTATGAAACAACTATAAAAGCTTTAGACTCTACATCTGAACATAAGTTGCTATTATATGACAGCTGTGGAAGTTTCAATTTATAAAAAATAAAATATTTGGTAAAATAAGTTATCTGAGTGCTGATATATATTCTATTAAATGAAATAAGGATAAAACTATGACTTTTTCCATTCTTCTTAGTAGTAGGATGGACCTTTGTATATGTTATCTACATAAAAATTCTGCATATTAGATTTTAAATTACAAAGTTAACCTCCTAGATATCATATTTTCAAAGCTCATATTTATTACACGTTCAATGCATTATTATTAAAAATGGATATAGTCTTCATAAAAGTCAACATATTATTTGTGAAGACTATAAGATAAACCTGTTTGAATATTATTACTTTCTATTTTTTTCATTTCCTGAACTTATTCAGGAAGTGTCAGTATTTATTTAGCTTTTAAGTAGAAAACACTGCGATGGCACTGGAGAGGAATACAGAAGGGAAAACTGAGTGAACTACTACTAAGAAAAAAGAGGATGAAATTGTCACTGCTGACAAGTAAGCAAAGTTCTTATTGAAGAAAAAAGAGGATACAGTTTTTAATTGAGCCTTGGAAAATGAGATGGATTATGTTTGGTCAAGTGGTGTTAATTGGCCAAAGTCCTGATGTGTTTAGGGCATAACTTTTTTGTCAGGTTTTATAATTTGATTCCAGAAATAGCATATAGACTTTAGAGGTAGACAAAAAAAATGACCTTAAACATTCAATGATTGATAAAACTGAGGAGAAAACAAGTAAACAAATAAATATAGCTCTGATTTCAGGCTGTTATTGTTAGACTTAAGTAAACTTTGAAACAACAGCACATTCCAAACTGCACATTTTTGCAAAACCTGTGTTTAACTTACATCCCTAAGTTGCTCTGAGTCTAATAGCTTGTGTACCTTAACAGCCAATTGATTTGTAGTGAACATGGTGAGACAACAGCATATCAGGAAAAAGAAATGATAAGGACAGCTGCAAAGCTCAGAGTCTTTAGAGGATGAAGTCTGTTGTGCCTCGTGCAAAAGTACTGAATATATTCCAGTTTTGGAATATCTGATGACCTGAGTAATCATAGGACTTGATACGAAATTCACATTTTTTCTGTATGAAGGATCTGAACCATCATCATTCTTGGCCTCGTTATACTTGGCTCTCACCCTTTGTTTCCCAAGTCTGGTTCTCTTATTGATGGTAAGACACCATATGATTGTAGGGGATACCATGACATCTGCTCACATACTCAGAAAGATTCAGTCACTTTACAATTAACTTTCAACCTTTGGGAATACATCAAGTAGACAGTCTAGTTTTAATATTTTAAAGAATATTAAGTTTCTAACATTCTTTAGCACTTACTATTGCCCTTTTGGGCGCTTTCCTGATAGCTGAGTGGTGAAGAATCTGCCTGCCAATGCAGGAGACGCGGGAGACACAGGTTCAATCCCTGGATCAGGAAGATCCTCTGGAGGAGGGCATGGCAATCCACTTAAGTACCCTTGGCTGGGCAATCCCATGGACAGAGGAGCATGGGGGGCTATGGTCCATGGGGTTGCAAAGAGTTGGACACAACTGAGAAATTGAGTACACACACATGCATTGCCTTTTTTAGAAGAGGGCTATGAAGTATCAGGCGAGTGTTCAGATAGTGCTCTATGTTCATTACATTCATGAAAGGTGACATTGGTTTACTACTTATGACATGAAGTTTAGTTTTTAAGAATCAATGTATTTAATTTATAAGTAGTTAACTACTAAGAAACATTAAGAAAATCATATAGTTTTCATATAGATATGGCAAAATTGCAAGGCTTTTACACAAATTAGTGAAGCATTGAGCCATTGCTCTGAGCTGAGGGTGAAGCTGTGAGAGGGTGGGCTGTCAGCTAGAAGTCCCAGAGAGAAATTAGAAACCTCTTCTCCATGTGCCTTTGACATGAGACTGATCAACAGGAGAAAATCAAACAAGTTCAATAGCAAGTATGTATAGGAGAGACTCAAAAGGACTGAGTAACTCATCAAAATGGCTAAACCCTCACCTTAAATATCATCTTCAGCTAAAGACAAGAGGAATTGGGCATCATGGTTTGGGACTTTGAAGGAGAGGATGGCAATTCACAAGGAGATAGTAAGGACTTCCCTGGTGGTCCAGTGGCTAGGACTGTTCTCCCAATGCAGGGGGCCTGGATTTGATCCCAAGTCAGGGAATTAGATCCACGTGCCACAACTTAAGAGCTCCCGTGCTACAACTAATGATCTCACAGTCTGCAACTAAGACCTGGCACAGCTAAATAAATGAATATTAAAGCAGATGTTTGGTAAGTAAATATTTGCTGGGCTTTGCAGGGACAGTGGGACACAGAGTGGACTCTAATCACTACCTCCCTCTGAGCTTCTCCCACCACAGTTAACCCATATTCTTTGCAGATATTGCTGGTGATAGCTCTGTTCTAGAAACAGGCCTTCTACCTAAATTCTTTTAAGGAAGTTATGGGGAAAGTAACTAGTTTCTTGACTTTTGTGGGCCTTGATTGTTTTCAGCCTGAAATAATCAGCATGCCAGACACATTTGGGGTGTCAGGTTTGCTGGTTTTGTTGCCTACACCTTCTATTCAGTTTATGAAACGGCGTTCTCTCTAAGGTGAAGTTGGGCAGTTGTGTTGATGACAGATGGCTTCAGTAAGACAAAGCCAGCTGTTGCTTTTATTCCTGTGTACTATGAAAGCAGGGACAGAGATGTTTGCTCTCTTCTATTTGTGTTAGCGCCATAATAAAATATGACCTTTTCTGCTATTTGTCTTTGACCTTGAGGTCAGTTTCATCCTTTCTACAAAGTTGCTCAAGCTGCTTATTTTTCCATTGTTGGTAAGAGAAGAAGGGGCAGATCCAACTTAGATGTACAGTTACTGTCTGAATTTTTGTTTTAATTTTAACTGTATTTGATAAGGAATGAATATATAGGGCTATAAAGGACCTTTTTTTGGATTAAAAAATTTATCTTTATAAAAAATATGCATTGTTTTTAAAATTATCATACTATCATTATTAATTAGAAGAATAGCCCCTCTAATCTATGCACAGTAATAAAACATATGTGTGACTAAAAAGAAATTAACTGTAGAATTGATATGTTTTATAATAAAATGCTTATTCAGTTATGAATTTTAAACTAGTTACAATTGTTATTGAAAAATTTAACCATTAAATATTTTGATAACAGACTCTTGATTGTGTTAAACTCAAATTATCAGACCAAATTAAATAAAACTCAAACAGATCAGGACAGTATCATCAATATAGTGATTAAATAATTTGGTAGCTAATTATATTGAATTATAGAAATAAGGAATTCTGTATGTGACAAGTTTTGAATACTGCTTTTTTTTTTTTAATGATCTTAACAAACTGGTGGATATTGAACTATTTGTTAGAGAAGACAAAGTTTGAACCTCTTTTTGTTTGTAGAATAAATAAACAAACATATTTATTATTAGTTTTAAATAAACCTATGCTAGAAGCCCACTAGATATCATTCTTTTTATTTACAACCTATTTACTTCTGTCTGGAGTTATTTCTATTGATTAATCCAAATACTCTGAACCATCTTTTCCTTTGGAGTATGTTCATTCCGAACCTTATCAGCAACCAATCTGTCTTATTATTAATTGCTCTTATTACCGTTTAGTCTATTCATTTATAACCTGACTTTTGCATAAACTCTTAATTCCCTGACCAGGGATGAACCCGTGCCGCTGCAATGGAAGTGTCTACACTTCTACAGTGACCTAACCACTGGGTCACTTGGGAAGTCCTAAGCTCAATTATTTTAAAGGATTCCTGGAATGACTTGGGTGCTTGTGGAGTGTATGTCCTTAACTTTTCACATTCTTTGCCTTAGTATCATTGATGTTACAAATATGTTTTGGTTCTTGGCCTTTGTTTTCCCTCAGAATTTATGACATCCTTTCCCTCTACCTCACCAAAGAGCCATCATGGCATCAGTTTGCCATCATGATATTTCAGCCAGCACTTCCTGGAGGTTGTCGATTTTCTTTCACACAACATTATTGCAGCTTTGCTGTAGACATCACATGCCTTGCGCTCGTGTGTGTGTGTGTGTATGTGTGTGTGTTAAGTCGCTTCAGTTGTGTTAGACTCTTTGAGACCCTATGGACTGTAGCCCACCAGGCTCTTCTGTTCATGAGATCCTCCAGGCAAGAATACTGGAATAGGTTGCCATGCCCTCCTCCAAGGGACCTTCCCAACCTAGGGATTGAACCCACGCATCTTATGTTTCCTGCATAGGCAGGTGGGTTCTTTACCACTAGTGCCACCTGGGAAGCCCCATCACATGTCTTCTAAATTGGTTTGCTTATTTTGAAATGAGTATAGGAGATAAACACCCAAAAATCAGAGAAAAATCAATTTGTCTTTCTTTTGTGGTATGCTGCCTTCCTCTGGTAGTTCCATTTAAAGCTAATCAATATCAGATTTTAAAATAAATGTTAAAGGCTGAAAGGAGTTTAAGAAACATTTCTCTGATTTGAGCAGTGATGGAAGTCCATCAAGAGTACTTTTGAAAACTGCAAAGATTCTTAGACTATATACTGAGAAACTCCTTCTTACAAATTCAAAGTCTCTGCTTTAGGTTTTAGCTTTATGGCGGTGCCTGGTTATCTAACTTAGCAATCATTTAAATTACCCATAATTTGCATGTGAAATTTGTATTATTAAAATTATGAAATCAAAATACATAAAAAATTCTCCTGGAAGACTGTGAACACCTACAAATAGATATGAAGACATTAGTTTGAAAAATACTGACCAGTTCCTACATTATGATTTCACAAGTGAAAAAGCTAAGTTTAGAGAGGTGTGGGGGCCTTGTTCAGAATCACCAAAGAGTTACAAGCATAAGGCTTGGTAAGAAAATTGTGTGTGAGTGTGTGTGCATGTGTGACGGTGCATACATTTAACATAGTTTGTGCCTACCTAATTTTACTTTGTTTTAAATCTTGAAACAATAAAATTTCCTTTACTTAAAAGGTTATGGTCATACTTAAACCTGAGGCATCATTTGGGAAAATGGCATTGCAATTAGTTATAATGTTTGTGTTTATTCTTTCCTTTATTCACTTAACTTAAGAATCCACTCACTTATTAAAACATGGAAAGCTAAAAACCGGTTGCATCACCAAAAAAGAAACCAAAACAGAAAAACAAATCCCCTGTCACAGAAAACTTGTGCATAATCTATTAAAAGATAAAATGAAAGCTACAGAATAAGTAATTTAAAAACTAAACCAAGTTTAATATTAGTAATATTATAGTTTACAGATTACCAGTTTAAATATTCAAAATTTAAGAACTAATACATGATTCATGTAGACCTATTAGTTACAAAAATATGCCAGCAGATAGTTATCACTGGATACCTTTTAAAATGTACAAAACATTGGCATTTAAAGTTTATGCAAACCAAAGACATGTGACAGAATCAGCATCAGAGGGCTTATCTGGCTTGCAACATCTTCATTAGAACAATTTCTAAGGGCAACCAGCTACAATACAATTGAATGTGACTTTTCCTCTCTCACACAATAAAAACTCAATTTATTTTGTAAGAATGTGATAAATGCTTTCAAAATTTATTCACAGGATGTTGAATGAATGCAAAAAAGCCCTCAACCAAATTGCTTCATATAGCAATTTTTGACAATTACTCCAATATCCAATTTCTACAAAGTTTTGAAAATAAAAATCTTAAAATTTTTGAAGTATGTGTGTAGTTTGTATAGTATTTTCGTTCTTAAAAATAATTTTAGGAACTAAAAGAAATGTCATCAATTTATTCAAAGATGTTGATTTTGAGGCATGTATTTCTAATTTTAAATATTTTTATATGACAAACTAAAGCAGGCTGAAACATTTTTCTAAACTACTTCAAGAGATATTAAAACTTGATCTTTTTGGTTATATACAGCAAGACTATTTTATCTATCAGTTCAGTTCAGTCACTCAGTGGTGTCCGACTCTTTGCGACCCCATGAATTGCAGCACGCCAGGCCTCTCTGTCCATCACCAACTCCCGGAGTCTGTCTACCCAAGCCCATGCCCATCGAGTTGGTGATGCCATCCAACCATCTCATCCTCTATCTTCCCCTCCTCCTGCCCCCAATCCTACCCAGCACCAGGGTCTTTTCCAATGAGTCAACTGTTCGCATGAGGTGGCCAAAGTATTGGAGTTTCAGCTTCAGCATCAGTCCTTCCAATGAACACCCAGGACTGATCTCTTTTAGGATGGATTGATTGGATCTCCTTGCAGTCCAAGAAACTCTCAAGAGTCTTCCCCAACACCACAGTTCAAAAACATCAATTCTTCGGCGCTCAGCTTTCTTCACCATCCATCTTTCACGTCCATACATGACCACTGGAAAAACCATAGCCTTGACTAGACAGACCTTGTTGGCAAAGTAATGTCTCTGTCTTTAAATATGCTATCTAGGTTGGCCATAACCTTCCTTCCAAGGAGTAAGCGTCTTTTAATTTCATGGCTGCAGTCACCATCAGCAGTGATTCTGGAGACCCCAAAAATAAAGTCTGACACTGTTCCCACAGTTTCCCCATCTATTTGCCATGAAGTGATAGGACCAGATGTCATGATCTTAGTTTTATGAATGTTGAGCTTTAAGCCAACTTTTTCACTCTCCTCTTTCACTTTCATCAAGAGGCTCTTTAGTTCTTCTTCACTTTCTGCCATAAGGGTGGTGTCATCTGCATATCTGAGGTTATTGATATTTCTCCCGGCAATCTTGATTCCAGCTTGTGTTTCTTCCAGCCCAGCGTTTCTCATGATGTACTCTGCATATAAGTTAAATAAGAAGGATGACAATATACAACCTTGACCTACTCCTTTTCGTATTTGGAACCAATCTGTTGTTCCACGTCCAGTTCTAACTGTTGCTTCCTGACCTGCATACAGGTTTCTCAAGAGACAGGTCAGATGGTCTGGTATTCCCATCTCTTTCAGAATTTTCCACAGTTTATTGTGATCCACACAGTCAAAGGCTTTGGCATAGTCAATAAAGCAGAAATAGATGTTTTTCTGGAACTCTCTTGCTTTTTCGATGATCCAGCGGATATTGGCAATTTGATCTCTGGTTCCTCTGCCTTTTCTAAAACCAGCTTGAACATCTGGAAGTTCACGGTTCACATACTGCTAAAGCCTAACTTGGAGAATTTTGAGCATTACTTTACAGCAGATAGTTATCACTGGATACCTTTTAAAATGTACAAAACATTGGCATTTAAAGTTTATGCAAACCAAAGACATGTGACAGAATCAGCATCAGAGGGCTTATATGGCTTGCAACATCTTCATTAGAACAATTTCTAAGGGCAACCAGCTACAATACAATTGAATGTGACTTTTCCTCTCTCACACAATAAAAATTGCACTCATCTTAGCATGTAAGATGAGTGCAATTGTGCGGTAGTTTGAGCATTCTTTGACATTGCCTTTCTTTGGGATTGGAATGAAAACTGACCTTTTCCAGTCCTGTGGCCACTGCTGAGTTTTCCAAATTTGCTGGCATATCGAGTGCAGCACTTTCACAGCATCACCTTTGAGGATTTGAAATAGCTCAACTGGAATTCCATCACCTCCACTAGCTTTGTTCGTAGTGATGCTTTCTAAGGCCCACTTGACTTCACATTCCAGGATGTCTGGCTCTAGGTGAGTGATCACACCATCGTGATTATCTGGGTCGTGAAGATCTTTTTTGTACAGTTCTTCTGTGTATTCTTGCTACCTCTTCTTAATATCTTCTGCTTCTGTTAGGTCCATACCATTTCTGTCCTTTATCGAGCCTATCTTTGCATGAAATGTTCCTTTGGTATCCCTAATTTTCTTGAAGAGATCTCTAGTCTTTCCCAATCTGTTGTTTGCCTCTATTTGTTTGCACTGATCGCTGAGGAAGGCTTTCTTATCTCTCCTTGCTATTCTTTGGAACTCTGCATTCAGATGGGAATATCTTTCCTTTTCTCCTTTGCTTTTTGCTTCTCTTCTCTTCCCAGCTATCTGTAAGGCCTCCTCAGAGAGCCATTTTGCTTTTTTGCATTTCTTTTCCATGGTGATTGTCTTGATCCCTGTCTCTTGTACAATGTCACGAACCTCTGTCCATAGTTCATCAGGCACTCTATCAGATCTAGTCCTTTAAATCTATTTGTCACTTCCACTGTATACTCATAAGGGATTTGATTTAGGTCATACCTGAATGGACTAGTGGTTTTCCCTACTTTCTTCAATTTGCAATATATATATATATACATATAGATAAAATTTGGCAAAAAAATTATTGCCAAATTTTATCTATATGTATGTATGTGTGTGTATATATATATATATATATTATATATATAATATATATATATATATATATCAAGGCTATTTTATAACGGTGCCGTTTTATGTTGGATAACAGCTTTCTGGAGACCACAAGGGGGCAGACCAAGAACAAATGAAAGAAAATAATCCTCAATATGTAGCCTCTTAAATCTGTCAAAAAGTTACTTTCAAATAAAATGGATCTGTTTCTAATTTCTTTTTAATGAATTTTATATTGTTTTCTTGTGACTGTGAAAACAATTTCACAATCTCTTGCAAATACTGAAAAACCGATTGAGCACTAAAATCTAAATTCATTTGATTGATTATAACCAGTTTCTCTCATATTTTCTTCTAAGACATAGAAGAACTGTGTGAAAGTGATAAATTATGCTGGAGAAAGGCATTTTCGTTCCATTATTTTCCACTAATTAATTTTATTTTGATATTTCATTTAAAATATGGAAAATATTAATCATAACTAATGTCTTGTTTTCATACCAATCATATAGATTAATACTTTAGAAAGAAGTGGCTTGGAAAGTCTTGTATTTCTCTTATTCTTATGGCAACTTCATAGTTTGATTGAAATCTTGTTTTATTTATTAATTTTTGGCCAGGCTGAGTGGCTTAGCCTAGTTCCCCAGCCAGGGATTGAACCCTTGGCAACCTCAATGAAAGCACCAGCTCTTAATCACTGGACTGCAAGGGAAGTCCCTTGATTAAAACTTTTAAACACCCCTCTGTATTTACTGAAGGTAATTTGATTAGCTGGGAAAAACATTTTCCAACAGAAGCTATTTTTTTTTCCAGCAAAGTATGTTTGTGTGTGCTCACCTATCTAAAAAAGATAACTATTGTGTAACAATTATATGACTAACACGCTGAAAACCATCCTTTGGCACAGAAGAAAAAGCTCATGCTTGCATTAATCCTTAATAATTAACTGAATGTTTTGTTCATGAAGAATTAATGCCTGTTTAGAATGAAGAAAAGATCTTCATTGAAGTCAACATTTTGATCTATTATAAGTGAGATTTAGCTAACATGTTAATTACATTATTTCTAGATTCAACTAGATTTAAAAGTGGAAGTTATCTAACAGCCTTCATACTTAAATATATCCAAGTAAGGTATTTCATTTAAATTATTACAGATAAAAGTCTTCCCAGGCAGCACTAGTGGTAAAGAATCCATCAGCCTGCCAATTCAGGAGATGCAGGAGATATGGGTTCAATCTCTGGGTTGAGAAGATCCCTTGGAAGAGGACACGGAAACCCATTCCAGTATTCCTACCTGGAGAATCCCATGGACAGAGGAGCCTGGCAGGCTATAGTCCATGGGGTCAAAGAAAGACATGACTGAGCAAGTGAGCACGCACACAAGCACTACAGATAAAACCTATTTACTTAGCCCGTCTCTAATTCCAAATTACTGCTTGAGATCTAGCCCAGATATAATGCTTCCTACACTCCAATACTCACAATTTAATCTCACTGCTATTCTTATTTTGAGATTTTAAAAATACATACATTTAAATTTGATATTTAATTTGCAGAATAAAATTTTTTAAAGTTTTAAAATCGTGGTTAGATCTCTAAACAGACACCATACATCTCAACTTAAGGATAAAGAGAATGAAAGAGCAACTGAAATTAGAACTATTCACAGCTGAAAAGCCACTCTACGTGTCATCCTGCTGAGCTGATCCCCACCCCTTAGCAAGAAAGCTTTGAAAAAGAGGAAGTATATATTCTAAACTTCAGCTCTTTTACAGGCATAGAGTTTTAAAGCCCACGACTAAACTTGATAATGATCTTTGCTTAGAATCAGCCACTTTTTAGGGAAGAAGAGATTTAACTTCCAGGCAGTATAATTTTGGGGACTGTTAGGGTCAGGATATAAGCTTTAGCTTTAGTCACACTATGTTTTTGGTTGACATGATCCGAACTGGTATGCCTAGTTCATCCTGTCAGTAGTTAGAGCATGTCTTTCTGACCACAGGCTTTCTGGGTTCTACCGCAGTCATAATAGTGGGAGTCCCTGCAGAGTGAGTTACCACCTGAAAACTTATGGGAGTCAGGGCCTCAGCTTGGAAAAGAAGTTCAGTTCAGTTGCTCAGTTGTGTCCGACTCTGCGACCCCAGGAACAACAGCACGCCAGGCTTCCCTGTCCATCACCAACTCCCGGAGTCCACCCAAACCCATGTCCATTGAGTCGGTGATGCCATCCATCTCATCCTCTGTCATCCCCTTCTCCTCCTGCCTTCAATCTTCACAGCATCAGGGTCTTTTCCAATGAGTCAGCTCTTAGCATCAGGTGGAGTTTCAGCTTCAGCATCAGTCCTTCCAATGAATATTCAGGACTGATCTCCTTTAGGATGGACTTGTTGGATCTCCTTGCAGTCCAAGGGACTCTCAAGAGTCTTCTCCAACACCACAGTTCAAAAGCATCAGTTCTTCGGCCCTCAGCTTTCTTTGTAGTCCAACTCTCACATCCATACATGACCACTGGAAAAACCATAACCTTGACTAGATGGACATTTGTTGACAAAGTAATGTCTCTGCTTTTCAATATGTTGTCTAGGTTGGTCATAACTTTCCTTACAAGGAGTAAGTGTCTTTTAATTTCACGGCTGCAATCACCATCTGCAGTGATTTTGGAGCCCAGAAAAATAGTCTCCCTCTGTTTCCACTGTTTCCTCATCTATTTGCCATGAAGTGATGGAACCAGATGCCATGATCTTAGTTTTCTGAATGTTGAGTTTTAAGCCAACTTTTTCACTCTCCTCTTTCACTTTCATCAAGAGTGACATCATATTGCTAAGAGACAAATGAGGAGTATATGCTTATCACACAGTCAACTGTTTAGGGATTTTCTTGTAAGAGAGATATCTCACTCAGATACACCCTCTAAATGGTGTCAACAGATATTCTCTCAGGGAAAACAGCTCCAGAATGAAACATGTATTTTTATGCAGGCACCTCATCTTCTCAGAGTCTTAAATGTACAACACACACACACACACACACACACACACACACACACACACACACAAAAGTCTCCTGTTTTCTAGAAAACGACGAATGAGACACTTCCCTAACCCACCCTTGGCCTCCTTTCAGAATTCTACAATCTTTTATAAGAGATTTAAGTTTTAAGGGATCTTAGGCTTTCCAAAAATGTTTGTGATTTTATTTTAAAATGATGACCCTAGCCTAGAGCCTAGGGGAATGGAAGAGCTGAGAATCTTAGAAATGCAATTAGAAGTAATTCCAACTCTAATCAAGAGAGAGAAGTGAATACCAGTCCTGGGAGAACATTCCTATGTAGAATACTGCCTACCAAGATTAGACGCCAGTTAAAAAAAATGATATTAAAAGAAAACTTGAAAAAGACAAGTAAAAATTTGTAAAATTTTAAAGACTAGAAAGGTAGTTATCAATTATATGGCACAGTCAATAATATTGGGTGACCTCCTCACATTTGAAAACAAAGATTTGCCGTGTTTGAGCTAAAATGTTCTAAATTCACCAGCCACAAGTGTGTGGCTTTCCCCCACTGCTTCCTTTTTTGAAAGGTTGCTGGGCAGGTTCTCCTCAGATCCATGTTAAAATGCTCAGAGGACGAAGAAAATCTAAATCCTTTCTTCTGTCTTCTGGCTCGTCTGTCTCCTGCTTGCTCTGGAATCTGATGAGTTTCCAAATACGTGGGTACTTTTGTGCAGCTCAGACACTCCCCTGCCTCTCTTGCAACACATCCACTTGGGGAAAGAACCAGCCTGAGCCTGATCTACTAGGAAGAATACATTCTATTATTTGTAGTGATTGTTATGCAGAGAGTTAAATGATGCTTGCACTATAGAGGCACCTCAGAAATATGTTCTAAATTGGTGTATATGATTGGTGTGTATGATAAACAACTGGTTTAGTCCCTAAGTCATGTCTGACGCTTGCTACCCCATGGACTGTAGCCTGCCAGACTCCTCTATCCATGGGATTTCCCAGGCAAGAATACTGGAGTGCATTGCCATTTCCTCCTCCAGGGGATCTTCCTGACCCAGGGATTGAAAGTGGGTCTCCTGCATCTCAGGCAGATTCTTTACTGACTGAGATATGAAGGAAGCATTCTTTGTGGTTTATGTGATAAACTATCCCCAGTGGAGTCGTGGAGCTTTGGGGCAGACACAGGAAACTCGAGACTTGCCTGAGGTGACCTAGGTAGTTAACAGTTTTATACTTATCCTTCCTCTCCCAACCCCCTCCCTAAGGAAGAAAAGAGTAGCCCCCAATATCACTAAATCATTGATAGGACAGGCTTTGAAGCTGAGCTGTCTGGGGTTAATTTCCAGACTTCCAACTTACTAGCCATGTGTCCATGGGAACCTACCTAATCTCTTACTTCCTCTTTTTCCTTCTCTGCAGACTACAAATTAATATTTTCCTCATAAAGTTGTGAGAACTAAATGAGTAGATGTGTGTATACACACACACACACACACACACACACACACACACACATATATATTTATACTTAGATGTTCATTTAGTTCTGTGGTAAGTATTATGAATGTCTAAGATTTCTGTGTTTAGGAGACAGATCTCTTTAGGAGTAAGGTCTGACACATTTTAAGTGATACCGATTATCATTGAGAAATAAAATCATTTAATTTTAGGTCTTTTTTTTGCCTGAATAACACACACATGTGCACATTTTTTTTCTTGACTCTGATCAGCATAGGCCTAGCCTTCACTTTCCATTACTTACTCAATCTTATCTAAAAAGTACTATTATTGTTATTTTTTGGTATAATCATGCATCAGCCAATAAAACTGAGAATCTTGATATGTAACTCATTCGGTCTGAAAACAAACCAACACAGCTCTTGGTTGGTTGATATGACAATAGCATATCTGCCCATCTTGACAGTCGGTCATAATTTTGTGAAGCTGAAGTGAAAGGATTAGAAGCAGGATATTAGTAAGAATAAACACATGAAAAGAACTGCATTTCCTTCACAAGAATTCTACTGTACTTATTTTATATTCTGGCAGCTCTCCATCTGTTCCACATTGAAATACTAAGGAGACAAATTTAATGCTGGACTTTATAAGAAAGCGTTCTTTCAAGTTCAGTAGAACCAGAGTTTCTCAGTGAACCCCCTAACTTCTCTGTCTCTTTTATCTTCTTTCCTGCATATTTGGTCATTGGTTATTTTAAATCAGCTTCATTCTCTGAAAGACTAATTCTAACTCCCTTATAGGAAGAGATGTCAATTTGCCTCTGTGTTAGGTGATGAATATTTAAACATAAAAAGACAAGTCATTGACTTGACCAATATGCTATTAGATGTGTGAACCAAGGACGTATAAACAGAATCATGGTAATAAAGAAGGACCACCTAAATTTTCAAGGACAGTAGCAAAATTTCAAAAAATAAGCAAGATAGAACTACATTCCCTTAAAATGCGAAGCCAGAATGCCTTCATTAGCTGCTTTTGTCTGTTTTACTACCCTAAAAATGTATCTGGCTAAAATATGTCTTTGCCTCTTTTTGTTTTGTCTAGGAGGAAGCACCAGTGTTCTTTGTATGCATCTCCAATCCTTCTACTCTGGTTGCTTAGTTGGTAAAGAATCTGCCTGCAATGTAGGAGACCCAAGTTCAATCTCTGGGTGGGGAGGATCCCCTGGAGAAGGAAATTGCAACCCATTCCAGTATTTTTGCCTGGAAAATCCCCATGGACAGAGGAGCCTGGTGGGCTACAGTCCATGGAGTCTCAAAGAGTCAGACACAACTTTGCGACTAAATCACCAATCTTTCTATCCACATCTGATTCTTTGCTAGTGTTCTGAATCTTCTTCCCTCTTATTTCCTCTGGGATGTTGATCCATTGGTCAATACTTCCAGCTCGTCTATTTCTCTAACATATTGCTATTAATTTACTTTACTTTTCTCAGTTTATGAACTTTGTCACTTCTTTCCCACACAAAAATATTAAAATTAAATATTTCTTTTTCTCCCTTCAATCTATCATCCTTTTGCTTATTACTTGCACAACTAAATCCCTTTAAGGCCAATGTTTAAAAAGTAATTAGCTCCAGGACTCATAGAAATAATAACCAAGGAACTCACAAGTTGTAGAGCAAAAAGCAACTATGAGAAAAAAAAAAATTGTTCTACTGCTTAAAACTCTTCAATAACTCTACAGTGCCCAAAGAATGAAAGCAAAATTGTCTGCCATTGCTCACAGACCACTGTGGGGGTTTTTGCTTCTGGTATTTATTTACTTATTTAGCTACACCGGCCCTTAGTTGTAGTATGTGGGATCTTCATTGAGGCATGTGGAATCTAGTTCTCTGACCAGGGATCGATCTTCATTGGGAGTGCCAAGGAAGTCCTGCCTACAGACCACTGTTAATCTAACAGCTTTGAATTAAATTACAGCTTACCCATCAATCCCAAATGTCTCATAGGATTTCTTGAATTTGTTGGTATTTTGCGGCAGGGAATTTTGCTCTTTTATGCTAGCTCTGCCGGGAAACTTTGGCCTCAACATTCAGGGTGGCTGTTTCCTTTTTCAATATTCCAGTCTCTAAGCAGATGTTTCCTCTTCAGAGAGGATCTCTGTGACCACACAGCCCCATCCCTCCTATCTGCCCAGATCACTCCTATTTATCTCCTTCAGAGCACTTCTCCTGATCTTAAATTGTTCATTTATTCATTGATTTGATGTTAATTTGTTAATTTTCTCCACCAATAGAATGTAAACTCTGTGGGGGCAGACTCCTTGTTTGCCTGGTAGCATTTAATAAAGAATTCATTGTTGAATAAAGGAGAAATAATATGCCATCTTTAGAAAAAGAGTTTTTTCAATGGAGGGAATAAAATAATCAAAGAAATTATAGGAAAACATCCCCAAGAGGTTATACAGAGCCAAACATTTTTTTGCAGGTCAGCATCAGAGCTACTCTGGCAGGCAGTTAGTTGCTATGACATCCTGAAGTCTTCCCCTCCTTCCATTTCTGCATATCATGTCTCTTGTGGTTAACCCTGGGCACATGCCAATCAGCTTGCTTATACAGCATTTCCTTGAAGACTTCCTTACATGCCTTTAGTATATACTCTGGATCCCCAGATGATGGCCTAATAGTATATAACTAACACAGGGTCAGATGATCTCTGATATGTTGGTGAAGTTAAATACTAAACAACATTTCAGATGAGAGTTTCAAACAGCTGCCACTCTTTTGACATTAATGCTACTTAAACAAAGCATTTTTTATGTAAAAGCTGCTCAAATGCCTCCTTGCTTATTTTTGCTGATTTTTAAAACCATGATTTCTGTTATTAATATATAAACTAGAAAGCAAACAAACAAGGAATCAACATTTATAAACAATAAATAGACAAAAGATGGTGGTGGTGGTTTAGTCACTAAGTCGTGTCCAACTCTTGCTGACCTCATGGACTGTAGCCCAAGCTCTTCTGTCCATAGGATTCACCAGGCAAGAATACTAGAGTGGGTTGCCATTTCCCTCTCCAGGGGATCTTCTTGACCCAGGGATCAAACGTGGATCCCCTGCATCGCAGGCAGATTCTTTTACCTACTGAGTTACAAGGGAAGCCCTAGACAAAAGGTACAGTGCTTATTTTAAAAAAAATGAATCAATCAAAGAAAAAAAGAGCTGAATCCTGGAACTTACTTCTCCAGATCAAATGGTTGCATACACACATCAGAATTTATAAAATTCTAAACATACCAAAAGTGAAAGTTTTCATCTGAGTTCAACCATATTATTCTCTATGGCTCCTGAAAACTATCTGGGAGAGGTGTATAAACATAATGTGCTAAAAGGTTTAGAAAATGAGGCTATTTTCTCCTCATGATGTCCTTCCCATACTCCTCTGTCTTCAGAAACACAGAAAGTAAACTTAATTAACATGCCAGAATAGTGTACTCAATAGTGAGTGTGCTTAAGCTCCACCCAGAAGCTTCATCTTACTTATTGTCTATAGAGTTACTCAGTTTAAGGATTGGCTTAAATTTCATTGGCTATCCAGAAATAATCATTTTGGATACATATTCAAGGCTCAATGAATACTAGAGAACTTGGGCAAGTTCTGTCAACCACCACACTCTTGTTTGTATTCCAGCAAAGAAAAAATGTATTGAACAATAACTTGAGGGGAAAATCCTTTAATGCTAATAAAACAGTCCATAGAAAATATACAGGATGGAGAATCTTTGTTCTAAAGTAAGTTATAGAATAGGGGAAAACAAATGAACGTATTTTTAAAAAGAGTATAGGAAAAAAAATGGTCATCATCTCTGTCCCTGCAGAATTTACGTTATCTTGCAGGAAATAGAAATGTTACCAGCAAGACTGATAATTTTTTGAGAGGTGAGTTATAAAAATAATGACAATGGTAATGATAACAGTAATCGTGAACATTTATTAAGCACTTACTCTGTGATCCAGGTCCTATGCTAGTGATTTACATATGGTGGTTTAGTCACTAAGTTGTGTCCGACTCTTGAGACCCCATGGACCGTAGTCTGTCAGGCTCCTCTGTCCATGGGATTCTCCAGGCAAGAATACTGGAGTGGGTTGCCATTTCCTTCTCCAGGGGATCTTCCAAACCCAAGAATCAAACGCAGGTCTCCTGCATTGAAGGCAAATTCTTTACCAACTACGTTACAAGGAAAGCTCTAGTGATTTACATACAGACCAGTCCAAATAATGGATTTATGAGACCAGAATTATTTTCTTCTCATCAATGATTAAAATGAGTTTTCAGAAGGTTAAATAACTGCGCCAGGATCATATAGCTTAAGTACTACAGCCAGAAAAACTGAGGTGGTTAAGCATAGCTTCCCTGGTGGCTCAGACTGTAAAGAATCTGCCTGCAATATAGGAGACCTGCTTAGATCCCTGGGTCGAGAAGAGCCTCTGGAGAAGGAAATGGCAACCCATGCCAGTGTTCTTGCCTGAAGAATTCCATGGAAAGAGAAGACTGACAGGTGACAGTCCATGAGGTTACAAGGGGTTGAATATGATTAAGCCACTAACACTTTCACTTTCAAGGCTGAATACAGAAAAATTTTAAAACTTTTAATGTTTATCCCCAGATGGACTTCCCTTGTGGCTCAGTTGGTAAAGAATCCGCCTGCAATGTAGGAGACCTGGGTTCGATCCCTGGGTTGGGAAGATCCCCTGGAGAAGGGAAAGGTTACCCACTCCAGTATTTTGACCTGGAGAATTCCAAGGACTGTATAGTCCAAGGGGTCACAAAGAGTTGGACACAACTGAGCAACTTTCACTAGTATATATATACACTCTAGAATGTTTGGAAATACAAAAGGAAAATAATAACAAAAAAATCACACCTCTACATTGCTGAGATCGGTACATTGACACCTTAATATAGTTTCTGCCATAATTTTTTTCTGTACACATATATCTTTTCGGTCTGAAAACTTGAGATAACCATTTTTTCAAGGAGTCCTGGATTCCTTTAGTGAGGAATGAAAGTAGAGAAAAAAAATTGGTGCATACTCATTGACGTTAGTCTATTTTAATGTACAGAGCTAAAAAAAAATACATATTTTAAAAATACATACATGAGTTTACAATGATATAAATTTAACACTACAGGATTGTTTCTTAATTTTTTGTGTTTATAATTGCATATACCTTTTTAAGTAAGCATTTTATATTACTAAAATTTTGTTTCTTATGATTGTGAAATTAAAAAAACATTGATATGCAAAAAGGAAAATAAAAAACTTTAAAGTACTCCATGGAATATTGCTTTTAAAACAAAAGAGTAAGAGAATAATTAAACTCAATAAATATTTTTGATATTCTCTGTGTATTCATTTTGGGTTTAGAAGTAGTATAGTAACAATAATAAAGTAGATTTTAAAGATTAATGCAACAAATCAGTGCTTACTCAGCTACCTGACTTGATGACATTTCTACTTGTGCGCATTCAGGATTATGTTTGCTTATACACCCAGTAATTAAGGGTTTGCTTCACTCTTTTGTGGTGATATTTAACTTCCTGTGATGATGTTTACTACCCCTGAAATGAGGTGAATCTGTATGACATTTTATTGAAACTTATAGGAATTATGTTTTTACCATTTGAGGCAGTCACCTGAGGTCTTTTCTATAAGGAATTTTCCAGAAGTCTTGGTTTCTTCAGGTAGTAATAATAATAATTATATCTAACATTATTGACACACATGGTTTTCTCAGTTAATTCTCTTCACAAGCATTGATGAATTGTTATTGCTGCTGCTGCTGCTAAGTTGCTTCAGTCGTGTCCGACTCTGTGCGACCCCATAGATGGCAGCCCACCAGCCTCCCCCATCTCTGGGATTCTCCAGGCAAGAACAGTGGAGTGGATTGCCATTTCCTTGTCCAATGCATGAAAGTGAAAGTGAAGTCACTCAGTCGTGTCCGACTCTTAGCGACCCCCTGGACTGCGGCCCACCAGGCTCCTCCGTCCATGGGATTTTCCAGGCAAGAGTACTGGAGTGGGGTGCCATTGCCTTCTCCAGAATTGTTAATATCTACATATTAAAATGAGGAAACTGTTGCACAGAGAGGTTAATTAACTCACTGATGTCGTACAGTTAATTATCTTGTTCTATCACAGTAGTTTCTTATTACAAATGAATAATTTACTTTAGTGTGAAATTGTATATTTTTTCACTCTCGCTTTTTATTCTCTTTAAAGCAAGACAGTCTGGGCTTGCATTTGGTTTATCACCCATTAGTTGTATATCTTTATTATCCTGAACACTTTATTGCTGATAATTATTTCATATTTGCTTTACACTGGGAAAGTCTCAAAATATTAATAATATTTGCCCAGATGGCTCAGTGGTAAAGAATCCGCCTGCAATGAAGGAGACATGGATGATGTGGCTTCCATCCCTGGGTCAGGAGGAACACCTGGAGGAGGATATGGCAACTCACTGCAGTATTCTTGCCTGAGAAATCCCATGGACAAAAGAGCCTGGGTTGCTACAGTTCATTAGGGTCTCAAAGAGCCGAACACGATTGAGCAACTGAGCACACACATGCATATTAATAATAACTTACTATAATTAATGCTTCCCTGGTGGCTCAGCTGGTAAAGAATCCGCCTGCAATTTGGGAGACCTGGGTTCGATCCCTAGTTTGGGAAGATCCCCTGGAGAAGGAAACAGCTACCCACTCCAGTATTCTGGCCTAGAGAATTCCATGGAGTCCATGGGGTAACAAAGAGTCGAAACATGACTGAGTGACTTTCACTTTCACTTTCACTATAATTAATAAAATCACCTAGAGATTATTTAAATTTCTTTACTGTACTTTCTACCTTGAATTCATCCATTTGCTTCAATTACACAATAAGGTCGCTAGAAATTCATTCTTTAGTAATGTTACCAATACGAAATATGGCTAGGTTCATTTGTTTCCATTTGTGTTCAATTAGTGGCAATATTCTATATCTAAATTATTTTTATAAAGCTCAACATTCAAGAAATGAAGATCATGGCATTCAGTCCTATCACTTCATGGCGAATATATGGGGGAAATGTGGAAACAGTGGCAGATTTTATATTCTTGGGCTTCAAAATCACTGTGGACAGTGACTGCAGCCATAAAATTAAATGACACTCCTTAAAAGAAAAGCTATGACAAACCTAGACAGTGTGTTAAAAAGCAGAGACATTACTTTGCCGACAAAGATCCATGTAGTCAAAGCTATGGATTTTCCAGTAGTCATGTATGGATGTGAGAGCTGGATCATAAAGAGGGCTGAGGGCCAAAAAATTGATGCTTTTGAATTGTGGTGATGGAGAAGACTCTTGAGAGTCCCTTGAAGTACAAGGAGATCAAACCAGTCAATCTTACAGGAAATCAACCTTAAATATTCATTGGAAGGACTGTTACTGAAACTGAAGCTCCAATACTTTGGTCACCTGATGTGAAGAGCTGATTCATTGGAAAAGACCCTGATGCTGGGAAAGATTGAGGGCAGGAGGAGAAGGGGGCAACAGAGGATAAGATGGTTGGATGTTGTCCTCTACTCAATGGACATGAGTTTGAGCAAACTCCAGTAGATAGTGAAGGACAGAGAAGCCTGGCATGCTGCAGTCCATGGGGTTGCAAAGAGTTGGACATGATTTAGCAATTCAACAACAACAACAAGAATAATATTGAGCAATATACCACTGTATCTCTGATTATAGCCCACCTTTCTGTATTCTTCTCTGTAATGCTAAGGATGGACTTCTATAAACAGTTTTCAAACCCTTGTCCTCTGGATACTGATTACTTTCTACCAATAGAAAGCACTTATACAAGATTGAACTATGGGAAAGAAGAAAAATGATTCTTCTTCCTACTTCTGGTTTATTTTGACAGCCTTCTAATAGCCAAAGACATACCAGCTGCAGCACCTTTCTGAACAACCAGCAAGAGCCCAACCACTGTTTGCTGAAGGTTTAAGCACCCGCAGTATCAACATCGTATCAAGGCCAGTATCAAGTCACGTGGCCTCCCTGAGCGGTCTGAACACCAAGGTGTGCAGCTGTCCTTCTTCTGCACACCTGGATTATGACCACTATCCCTTCCCTTTTGTCCATGGGTTCCTGAGTTGTTGAGGGAAGCCTGCCTTCAGATCCCTTACCATGGGAGACTCTCCACAGGGCAACACACAACATGATGGCTGGCTTCATTAGAGTAACACAGGGAGAGTGGGAGTGCCAGCAAAAGAGAAGTCACAGTCTTTTATAACCTAATATTGGAAATTCTGTGATCTCATTATTGCCCTATTCTATACTTAAAAGGGAAAACATGAAGTCCAGCTCATAGAAAGGGAGAAGATAACATGCATGTGTGTGAAGAGCAAGAGTTGGGGAGTCATTTTAGAAACTGTCTACTACTAAGGAGATAATTTTTTAAAAAATACAAAGTAGTAACACTGATATTTAAAAAAATAAGGTGGTACAGTCCTATATATCTACCATAGAAGTAAAATTCATAATTAAAAATCTCACAAAGAAAACTATAGTACTAGGTATCTTTGAATTTGAGTTCTTTCAAATATTTAAGGAAGACATACTATGAATGCTACACAAAGTGGTATTTCTACTCATTTTAGGAGATCAGCATTATAATGATACTAAAGCAGACAGGGCATTACAAAGAAAAGAGAAATACATATCAATGTTCTTCAAGGACATAGATAAAAATCTTGAGCAAAGTATTAGCAAATTACTCTTAAAGAAAAAGTAATATTTTAAAATGTCTTGTCTTCAGCAGAGGGAATAAAGTCAAATGTGACGTTATGGTGTGATGGTGACCAGGGTCTTTTGAATCATCTCAACCTAGCCAATTCAAGATATTTAGAGAAGATACTGCAGGAAAACGTGATTTTCTTGGAAAACCATTGTGAGTAGAATGTTCACCAAAAAATGACCAAATCTTCAAAAAGGTAGCCTCATAAAAATACTAACTGGGTTTTCTCATTTTTGACCACATATACTTTTAAATTGTTTTTTCTAAAAACATACATTTTCTAACTTTCATCCTTAAAAAAACTTTGTAATGCAATTTTTAAAGTTTATGCTCTGTTTACAGCTACAGCAAAATATTGACTATATTCCCCATGTTGCACAATACATCCTTCTAGCCTATCTTACACCCAATAGTTTGTACCTCCTGCTCCCCTACTCTTATATTGCTCCCATCCCTGTAATCACCAGTATGTCCTCTATATCTGTGTCTGCTTTTTTTCATTATATTCACTAGTTTGTTGTAGATTTTAGATTCCACATATAAGTGATATCATATAGCATTTGCCTTTCTCTTCATTTTAAAATATGTAAATTTATTTAAAATAAGCACCCAAATGAAAATCTTGTCAAGAGGAGGTGAGGTAGAGAATATTTGTGTTCATTTTATTTCTTTTTAGAGTAGCTACTACTGATGCTATCTCTCCAGATAAATTAGAAGCTCAGATTGCATCAGGCAGTTGCAAAATGTAGAGATGAAGGAGGATATGCACACAGAGATTGCCACAAACAACTATGATTAAATTATCAACTATGAATAAGTCAAAAGAAAAGGCAAAAGGCAAAGGAGAACGTCAAAGTTGAGCAAGAAATCATCACACTTCAAAAGCTGACAAGAAGACAGGTGCATGAAAACAAGAGATCTCACATGCTATGGGACAGTTTGGGGGTCTCTCAAAGACCTTTATCAAAATAAGTAGGCCTGGCAGTAGTTTGAGGAATGATACAGTGCCAGTCTTGTGGGGAATTACACATGACAGCACTTTGTGCTGTGTTTTTTGTTGTGCATTTTTATGCCACCTGACAGAAATTTCTATTGATGATTTCTCCTTTTCTTCAGCAGAGAGCAAAGGTGTCATGATGGGCAGTGGATAAAAATGTGGGGCTGAATTTATAGTCATTCACTGACTGTCATGTACCCTGATGCTGATGGAGCACAATTAAGAGTCTCTAACTGGAATAAAAATTTGTTCTTTAAAAAAAGAAAGGAAGAAAAATATTATACAAAGTATTGTATGCCATTATGGAATCCATCTTTTGAATACAAAAACTGATCAACTTTGTCGATTAATCCACTAGATAAACTGAATTTTAAAAAAGCATATTTTATCTTAATTTATGGAGCAACCATATTAGACAAAATTCAACAATTATTTTCTGGTTCCAAAGTCACCAAGGAAACTTGAGTTAGAAGAAAATACACATATTTGGTGAAAAGCAGCTCTAACATACAGACCTAATATCAAACAGTTAAATGATAGACCTACATCAAATCCTCAAAGGTGATGCTGTGAAAGTGCTGCACTCGATATGCCAGCAAATTTGGAAAACTCAGCAGTGGCCACAGGACTGGAAGAGGTCAGTCTTCGTTCCAATCCCAAAGAAAGGCAATGCCAAAGAATGCTCAAACTACCGCACAATTGCACTCATCTCACATGCTAGTAAAGTAATGCTCAAAATTCTCCAAGCCAGGCTTCAGCAATACGTGAACCGTGAACTTCCAGATGTTCAAGCTGGTTTTAGAAAAGGCAGAGGAACCAGAGATCAAATTGCCAATATCCGCCGGATCATCGAAAAAGCAAGAGAGTTCCAGAAAAACATCTATTTCTGCTTTATTGACTATGCCAAAGCCTTTGACTGTGTGGATCACAATAAACTGTGGAAAATTCTGAAAGAGATGGGAATACCAGACCATCTGACCTGTCTCTTGAGAAACCTGTATGCAGATCAGGAAGCAACAGTCAGAACTGGACATGGAACAACAGACTGGTTCCAAATAGGAAAAGGAGTCCGTCAAGGCTGTATGTTGTCACCCTGCTTGTTTAACTTATATGCAGAGTACATCATGAGAAACGCTGGGCTGGAAGAAACACAAGCTGGAATCAAGATTGCCGGGAGAAATATCAATAACCTCAGATATGCGGATGACACCACCCTTATGGCAGAAAGTGAAGAAGAACTAAAGAGCCTCTTGATGAAGGTGAAGGAGGAGAGTGAAAAAGTTGGCTTAAAGCTCAACGTTCAGAAAACTAAGATCATGGCATCTGGTCCCATCACTCCATGGGAAATAGATGGGGAAACAGTGGAAACAGTGTCAGACTTTATTTTTTTGGGCTCCAAAATCACTGCTGATGGTGACAGCAGCCATGAAATTAAAAGACGCTTACTCCTTGGAAGGAAGGTTATGGCCAACCTAGATAGCATGTTTAAAAGCAGAGACATTACTTTGCCAACAAAAGTCCGTCTAGTCAAGACTATGGTTTTTCCAGTGGTCATGTATGGATGTGAGAGTTGGACGGTGAAGAAAGCTGAGCGCCGCAGAATTGATGCTTTTGAACTGTGGTGTTGGAGAAGACTCTTGAGAGTTTCTTGGACTGCAAGGAGATCCAATCAATCCATCCTAAAGGAGATCAATCCTGGGTGTTCATTGGAAGGTCTGATGTTGAAGCTGAAGCTCCAATACTTTGGCCACCTCATGCGAAGAGTTGACTCATTGGAAAAGACCCTGATGCTGGGTGGGATTGGGGGCGGGAGGAGAAGGGGACGACAGAGGATGAGATGGCTGGATGGCATCACCGACTCGATGAACATGGGTTTGGGTAGACTCCGGGAGTTGGTGATGGACGGAGAGGCCTGGCGTGCTGCAGTTCATGGGGTCGCAGAGAGTCGGACACGACTGAGCGACTGAACTGAACTGAACTGAACATCAAATAGTTAAAATCTGAACACTGGAAAAAACAACAGTCTCCAATCTCCTCAGTCTTTCAGTCCCTAAAATTATACTGGAGATCCTAGACAGTTCAACAAGACAAGAGAGACCTAAAAGACATGCATATTTTTAAGGAATAATTAAAACTCTTATTCACAGATGACAGGATTGTCTACAAAGTAAATCATAAATCATTTAGTCTAAAGCTATTACAACTAATAAGTAAATTAAACAAGGTCTTGGGATATAATATGATCAATATATAAAAGCAAGTGTGCTTCTATATTCCTGATATCAACAATTAGAAAATGAAAATTACAAAAAGAAAACACTGCAATTTGCAATGGCCTTTCAGGTATAAGCTTAAGAAAGTATAAATAATAATCATATAGGAATTACACATCTGTACCTCTGTTCTTGTCAAATTCATTAGTCAATTCAGTCACTCAGTCGTGTCCAACTCTTTGCGACCCCATGGACTGCAGCACGCCAGGCTTTCCTGTCCCTCACCAACTCCCTTCATATTCATTCACTTATTTGGCAGTGATTTTGCTTGTTTTATGTTAAAGTATCACATGTAATACACTGATTCAGTTAAGCATGAATTTTTAGTACACTGAACTCCGAGTAACACTGGACTGTCTTTATTAGCTAAATTTTTCTGTTGCAGCACCCTTTGAGGCAGGCAGAGGATAATGGCAAACACCAGTAATGAAAGTATTCCACAAAGATTTCTGAAATATGTTTTTCAAATTATTGAATTCATAATGTTTCAGAAAGTCTCCATTTAGAAGCACACACACAGAGGTACAAATTTTTAAAAATCAATTTATTTCATGTAAAACATCTTCAAACTTACCTACTTCATTCCTTAATAATTTATTTTCCCAGAATTATTTTAAAATACATATTATTATATTGAGGTTTGGTATGTGGATACGGAGAAGGCAATGGCACCCCACTCCAGTGCTCTTGCCCGGAAAATCCCATGGGCGGAGGAGCCTGGTAGGCTGCAGACCATGGGGTCACTGGGAGTTGGACACGACTGAGCAACTTCACTTTTGCTTTTCACTTTCATGCATTGGAGAAGGAAATGGCAACCCACTCTAGTGTTCTTGCCTGGAGAATCCCAGGGACAGGAGAGCCTGGTGGGCTGCCCTCTATGGGATCGCATACAGTCGGCCACGACTGAAGCGATTTAGCAGCAGCAGCAGCAGCATGTGGATATGGATATATGTATGGTGTGTGTGTTCACACATATATATACACATATACATATATACATATACAAGCATATGTCACACACCTGTATATATATACATATGTATGTACATGTATACAAATATATATATATTTTTTGCTGACTTATGTTTCTCCTATTACTGACCAGCCACACATATTTGTAATTATTTTCCTATACTGACTCCTTGCCAATCTCAAAGACCCAGGTTAACCAAATGTATATGTTGCTTTTGTCTGGTTAAAGTAAGTTCTCCCTACCCTCTCATCAAAACTCAAGAGATCCAGATATCTTTAATGTATAATGACTTATATTTCATTTTCCTGGACTAAGGAGTTGAGTTGTGCACTAAGAAATGTATTCTGCAATGGCAAACAGTTGATATTGAATTGGGACAAAAAAAAATTTAGAGAAACAACTTAATTCATGCTAGCGATAAATAATATCTATCTATTCTGAGGAACAAAAGTGAATGAATTACTCTAAAACTAATGTATAAAAATCATTCATTGACAATAACAACAATTACCTACATGCAGATTTAGAAAGACTGTAGTCTATAAAACACATATTCCTAATGTGAATACTCTCAGTGTTTGTCCTTTTTTCCTGAAATTCTGGGGCTTATCTTTTTCTATATTGATCAGATTTTTACTACAGGTTTTCATGTAGCCAACTAATATACTGATTGGCTGCTCTAGAACCAACTTTAGTAAAAAGAAAAGAAAGTGTTCCATGGAATGCACCCTCTATGTGGTTATGGACCACTCGAACTCCAGAATTCTGAAGTCGAGTAACATACATGAGTCCATCATCTCTTAAGACATCATATTGACAAGTGACGACATAGGTCAGGGGTAAACCACGCAACTTGCTGTCATCAGCTAGCAATGGTGAAGCTTTCACATCTAGAATCCCTGGATATCTTTTAGCCAGCTCTGAACTACCATGAGTTGGAGTCTTATAAATGTGGCCTTTCTTAAACTTCTCAGGGAGCAAAGAACTCCAGTTAACAAATTTGAACAGATGGCTTGATTCCAGAGGAATGTGTTGGTTGGAAAGCATTGCTTTCCTAAGTGATCTATCTGTAGTAAAATATTCACTCCAGAATCTGACTGTGAGTAACTTGGGCAGAACTGGATAATGTGCATTTTCTCTATATGATGGCAAATCGAAATCAAAATTCTGAAGGGCAGGATATATTAAAGATTGGACCTTGAGTTTGATCTTGACATCTGGATCTTCTAAGAGCTGAAAAAAAATTAGAATGTTGTTTAAATAAATCTCTTAAATGAAAAAAAGAAATAATTACAATGCAAAAAATGTATCCTTAAATTTAAAATCCTGAAAAATACAACATACAACATTTTGATAAAAAATAAACATGTCAATATCAACCAAATTTTAGTACTAGATATTGATAAAGTATATGAAACTTTTAATTTCCAAGGCAAAAATAATCAGTCTTGATTGTGTAAGATAGACTGTGTAAAATCTTTTGTTTTGATGTGAATTTCATACATAGGTAAACTGGATTTGTAATTTGAAGCACTGCATATATTTAATCCTCTCTTTTCCATTATTAAAAATATTTTACATATCTAAGTATGTCAACAATCATTGAGATGGGAAGGAGATAGCTTAATACTGAAAAGATGTTTAATCTTGCATAAATCTCCACAATGTGGAATTATTTTTTCATTTCTTTGAGCATTGCTCTGTCTTTTCTAGGGCTAGTCCCCATCTTTCCAGGAACAGTAGAATTTTATAGTTTTCTTCTAAGCTAAGTTTTCTGCAATATACTTCTGCTACTGAAACAAAGAGATTATTGTATCTGTCATAAAATATGTATCTAGTAACCCATGTGTTTTCTTTTTTGTACAATAATATTTGGGCAAATTAAAATTTTCAGACTTTCCAAAGGTTGTTTTTCCAAACACTACCAACTTTATCTTCTATTAATATATGCCTGGAGCACTGGTCTACTCAAGAGAAGTCAGACTGATTAGCACACTGAAAAACAGTATTGTTTACACATCATTCAGAGCACTGGTCAGGACTTCAGGTACAATTTGGTAGTGGTAGTGTGTATCCAATTCCAAGAGAATATTTTTAATAACTAACCTTTAAGTATGATGTTTCTTCTAAGAGTTTTTGCTTACATACATTCAAAGTTAGAAAACTCTCTTTTTATTATTAAGAGTTTACTATTAATACATTAATAAATTAACTAATAGTTTACTATTTTGCTTCATCTTTAAAGATGTTAAATATTATCTCTAAACAGTTTAATTTGAGATTATCGTAAGATTTTTTCTTTTAATTGTTAATTTGGATAATTGTATTAATAGCTATTTTAATGTTAAACCTATCACATTCTATTGGAATAAATGCAAGATAATCATGCTATACTACCTTTTTGATGTATTGCTTAATTTTTTGGCTAGTATTTCATTTCATGATTTTGTATCTATGTTCATAAATGTGAATGCCTGTAATTTTTCCTTCTTACACTGACCTTGTCAGGTTAAGAATCATGACATATCAACTTCTCAAAATGCAACTTTTGTTAACTTTCTGAATTCTTTTTTAGAAGTAGAGATATTTGTTTTAAAAATACATGTTAGAGTTTGTGTTTAAATCTATTTGACCCTTCACTAACTGTGTGTCTCTGTGTAAAAATATTAAAATGACTATTCAGTTTATTTCATGATAGTAGGATAATTCTTGTTTTATATTTCTCCTACAGTCAGTTTTTCCTTTGGTGAATCTTTCCATTTCATCAAATTTAGCAGCATAGCAGTAAAAGTGTTCAAAGTATACTATTGTCCTTTTAATATCTGTGAGATATGTAATTATAGTCCCCTCTTCATTCTTTATATTGGTTTATTAAGATTCTCCTCCTTTTTTTTTTTTTTTTTTGGTCTATCTCACCAGAGATTAGGGCTTCCTTGATGGCTCAGTAGTAAATTATTCACCTGCAATGCAGGAGGGAAGATTCTCCTGGAGAAGGAAATGGCAACCCACACCAGTATTCTTTTTTGGGAAATCCCAAGGACAGAGGAGCCTGGCAATTCAAGTTCATGAGGTCGCAAAAGAGTCGGACACAACTTAAGTGACTAACCATCACCACCAGAGATTAATCAGTGGAAGTACATTTACTGACTTTGCTGATTCTATTGTGTTTGTTTTCAACTTCATTTTTATGTTTTTCTATCTCTCATATACTTACTTCTGTTATTTTATCTTTCCTTCTAATTTTTAGGCACTCTTTTCTTTTTTTAATTTCATGAAATAGTTGCTGGCTGGTTCAATTAAATAATTTTTATAAATTTAGTTAAGGCTGTATGTTTTCCCCTGTATATTGATATAGATGTATTTCTTACAGCATAATAATAATATTTTCATTGTATTGTGAAAGTTGCTTAGAGTTGTCTCCAACTCTTTGCGACCCCATGGACTATGCAGTCCATGGAATTCTCCAGGCCAGAATTTTGGAGTGGGTAGCCTTTCCCTTCTCCAGGCGATCTTCCCAACCCAGAGATTGAACCCAGGCCTCCCTCATTGCAGACAGATTCTTTACCAGCTGAGCCACAAGGGAAGCCCAAGAATAATAGACTGGGTGGCAGTTTAAATATTTTCACATTTTCATTGTTATTTCTTCTTTCACACTTGGATTAATCAGGAATGAGCATTTTATTATCAAAACATAGACTTTTCTCTTGACATTTTATTGGTAATCCAAAGTATTGTGCTAACTGTGGATAGAGATATAATCAAAATAACTTGATTTCTCAAATTTTATTGTGCATACAAATCACTTGGAACGCTTGTTAATATGCATATTGTTATTCAGGAACTCTGTGGTAAGAGCAATGATTCTCCATGTCTAATAAGTGCCCAGATGCTGCTGATACTGCTAGTCCACAGACTATGCTATGAATAGCAGGGATCTATTTGGTTTCTGTTCTTTGAATTGATTGAGACTTGGTTATAACCCTGCATATGCTTGATTAGAAAAAATATTTTTTTTGTGCTTGAAAAGAATGTACTTTCTGATGATTATTATTTTATGCTCACTCTTAAATTTATTAGCCAAGCTGTTCTAGTACTGAAAGAGGTTAGTAAAATTCTTCCACTTTTGCTATTAATTTGTCAATTTTTCCTTTATTTCTATCAGTTTTGCTCTGTGTATTTGGAGACTATGTTATTAATTGCATTTAAATTGATAGGATTTTTTTCATCTTCCAGTGGAATGGAATTAAAATTAGGAATGTTACATGCTAACTCTAGAAATAGTTTTTTCTTCTAAGACTAATTAATCTGATTATAAAGTATTAGTGATCATACTAATTAGCATTTGCATATCTTCTACTAACTTTTTAATTTCCATCTATCTATTTGCCTATATCTTACTGCATCTTTCGCACAACTTACGGTTATTTTAAAATTTTATTATTTCCTTATTTTGTATTCTACCAGAAGTTTTAGTACTTCTACACTAAAACCTTTATTAATATATTTGGTTTAAACTTATAAAATTTATCTATTATTGTACATTCTGTTTATCTCACCTATTCTTTTTTCTGTCTTTTGCATTTTTTGATATATTGTCTCATCATTCTATTTTCTTGTGATATCCTTTTATTTGTACTTTTTTAAAAGAAATTTTTTATAGGTTATACTAGGAATTAAAATAGAATTCATTAATTTATCAATGTCTAATATGAATTGTATCTTTATTATCTTCTTATACAATAGAAAGTTATTAGAATACTACAATTATAAT
Organism: Giraffa tippelskirchi; assembly: GCF_054371585.1. Classification (NCBI taxonomy): domain Eukaryota; kingdom Metazoa; phylum Chordata; class Mammalia; order Artiodactyla; family Giraffidae; genus Giraffa; species Giraffa tippelskirchi. The sequence goes on along the minus strand of NC_137276.1, from coordinate 121,766,401 downwards.
TAGTCCCTTCATGTATGTGTTATTGTCAGTTTTTAATATTAATTTCTTTCTATTTTTAAAATCACAAGACACAGTTATTAATGCTTTATACAGTCAATGTTCATGTTCATTTCTGGTTTGTCAATATGTTTGCCATTTTTTTCCTGTTCTTTATTTTTTCCTGCCTTTTTGACCCTCCATCTGGGGTTACTTTTCTTCTGCCTTAAATAATCCTCTTTAAAATCTAAAGGATATTATGTTGGGTTGTGAACTCTCTTGAGTTTTATTTGTAAGAAAAGTGCTCATTTGGTCCTCAGACTAAAATATATTCATATTAGGCATTTTCTAGTGCTTTTTCTGTGCTAAGTTGCTTTAGTTGTGACTCTATGGACTGTAGCTTGCCAGGCTCCTTTGTCCATGGGATTTTCCAGGCAAAAAACTGGAGTGGGTTGCCATGCCGTCCTCTAGGGCATCTTCCCGATGCAGGGATTGAACCTCTGGATCCTGCATTGGCAGGCAGTTTCTTTACCACTAGCACTACATGGGAAGCCCTTTCACCATATGCTTAATGTCTGTTCTCATTATTGTCTGTTCAAAACACAATTTGTCTGACCTCTCCCAATATTCTATACTGTATTGCAGTCAATATATTGACCAACTTCTACATTGTAAAACCAAGAGTGAACTCCAACATAAACTATGGACTTTAGATGATTATGAGGTGTAAATACAAATTCATTAACTGTAACAAATGTATTACTCCGAGTGGGAATGTTGAAAATGAAGAGGTTATGTTATGCATGGCAGAGGGTGTATTGGAAATTTAAAAAATATATATTTGTTTAGGCTATGCTGTGTCTTCACTGCTATGAAGACTTCTGTAGTGCGGGGAGCAGAGGCTACTCTCTCTAGTTGTGGTGTGTGGACTTCTCATTGTGGTGACTTCTCTTGTTGTGGAGCATGGGCTCTAGGGCACATGGGCTCAGTAGTTATGGTTCCCAGGCTCTACAGCACAAGATCAATCGTTGTGGTGCATGGGTTTAGTTGCTCTGGCATTGGGATCTTCCCAGAGAAGGGATGAAGCCCATGTCTCCCGAATTAGTCAGTGGATTCATCATCATTGAGCCACCAAGGAAGCCCTGGAAATTTCATATCTTCTCAATTTTTCTATGGATCTAAAACTGCTCTAAAAGTACAAAATCTTAAAAAAACCCTACATTGAATGCTTAATTTTGATAGCTAATATTTTTACTTATTGAAGTTCTTGTTTATTTTTCAAATAAGTCCTATTACTTTATAGCTTCTTCCATGAACATATTTCCAAGTTTTAAAATATATTTTTATTTAAATTAAACAGATTCTACTAAAACATTTTTTCTAAGATAACAGTATCTATATCTGGGTGATTATTTTCCTATTAAGTAGTTCTTATTTTCCTCTTTATCTGTGTACCTGCATACCTTCAGATTTTTATTGATAGTTAAAGTAAAAAATTAGTTTTAGAGTTAAGAATGAAAAAAGAGTTAGTTTTAGGTATAAATTGAAACCTAAGACGACATGCCTTCTTGAAGTGATGACCTGTTTCTGGTAAGCCTACATACACATATTATATTATACCATAATATACAATATTATGAATACATATTATGAATATACTCAGATAACATACTTTATTCTGATTTCCTAATTATGTTTATTGCTATCATTTATTGATTTCCTCTCACTAAAAATACCTGTAAACTATATAGGAAATTGTTATCAGCATTTTACATAAAAAGAAGTATTAAAATATGAAATTGTTCTTTGTAATCTTCCCTAAATAAGTAAGATGAAAAATAATGACATATTATATTTAAAATTTAGATGTACAAATCAAAAATTATTAAATGAAAGATAAATAAAACATAGTGGCTCAGGTGGTAAAGAATCTGCCTGCAATGCAGGAGACCTGGGTTCCAACTCTGTGTTGGGAAGATCCCCTGGAGAAGGCAACCCACTCCAGTATTCTTGCCTGGAGAATTCCATGGACAGAGAAGACTGGCTACAGTCCATGGGATGACAAACAGACACAACTGAGTGACTAACACTTTTCACTTTTCAAAGAACACATAGTAAGTGAAAATGCTGAGCATCTTACCCGCTGTGTCACTGCTGCAGCTAAATTCCCTCCAGCACTGTCTCCAGAGATACCAATTCTTTCAGGATCTACACCATAGCTTTTGAGAATTTGGAGGTCTAAAAACCATTTTAATGCAATGTACACATCTTCAAATTGAACTGGAAAATGATACTTTGGGGCTAGTCTGTAGCTGTAAGTAGAAAAACAATATTTCTTCCATCAGTGATATTTTGGTCATTTAAATTTTTATTTTATTTTTAATTCAATTTTATTCTATTGTGAGATATAGTTGATTTACAATGTTGTGTTAGTTTCAAGTGTACAGCAAAGTAGCTCAGTTATACAAATGTACATCTCCATTGTTATTCAGATTCTTTCCACATATGTGTTATAAAAGAATATTGAGTAGAGTTCCCTGTGCTATCATCAAGTCATGTACTAAAACTAGGTCTGGACTCTTGATTCAAAATCAAAAGCAAAAATTTATTTTTCACCAACATAATATTTGTTGGGAAGCATGTTTTTCTTAATCATAAGATTTCACAATCTCTAAATATCACATCTATAAAATTAAAATTTAAAGTTCAAATGTTAAATTTGGTTCGATCTTAGGGGAAAACCTTTTTAGCTGTTATCTTTTCTTAGCTAAAAATGTGTACAGAATGATTATTTTTGATAACTGACATCTTGTTTTTTAAAAAATCAGTCATTATTATTACTTGTTTCTCCAGAATTACTTTTCAAACTTTTCAAAACGTTTCAATTTGACATGACATTATTACATTAGTTTATTAATTCTGAATTATCTAAGGTTTAACTTTAAGTAGATTCTCACATGGAATGTGTTCTATAGAAAATTTAAATGCTTTTCCTACTCTTTCTAAAGTGTGAGTTAGAATGGACTTTGAGATAGGTTCTCTCTTACCTTTCATGTTTAACATGAATAATAGCTGCTTTTATCAATGGAATACAACTTCCAGGCACCATTCCAAGCACTGTTACATATAGTATAACAATTAAGCCCCACATCACTACTGAGATATGCAAATTATCAATTAGAGTTAAACATTCTTTAAAATATCACACAGTTACCAATTTGCAGAGCCTACATTCAATCCCAGTCCTCTGGCTTCAAAGTCCTTATCCTTAATACTCTGCTAATTATAGGGAAAAAATCCAGAGGTGGTGGTTAGGTCCATGTGATGTGTATGCGCGTGTGTCTGTGCATGCACATGCATGCTGTCCCTTCAGTTGTATCTGACTCTTTACAATACCACGGACTATAGCCCATTAGGCTCCTCTGACCATGGGATTCTCCGGGCAAGAATACTGGAGTGGTTTGCCATGCTCTCCTCCAGGGAGTGAACTCTGGTCTCATATCTCCTGCCTTGACAGGCAGACTCTTTACCACTAATGACATCTGGGAAGCCCAGGTCCATGTCATACTGTTGGTTAATTTCACTTGAACTATTTCTTGACTCTCTAGTTTTTGTCCCCTCTTGAAATACGTGTAAGTGTGTTTTCTCTCTGATGTTGGACTGGGCAGCCTCTGACATTAGGTTTCTCTGTCCATAGTTAATGTCATCAGAGGCATGGATTAATTTTGGCCATAATTAGACACTCTATAGTTGAGTGTATATTAATATGTAAGGCATATGACCTCAAATCAAATGAACACAGCTCTTACTTGGTTGATATGACAACTGCATCAAGTTTGTCTGCTGTCCATCTTGATAGAAGGTCATAGGTATAATAATCTGAATAAAAGAAAAAATATTGAACCACTAATAAGAATTGAAAAATGATACTGTTAAGAATAATGTTTACTATTGCGGCTTTATGATTACTTCTTGAAATACTACCTAAAGAATCTAACTCTAGGATAGTGTTGATCAATACACATATTCATCTCAATAGAATGTGAATCATTTCCTTCAGTGAGCCTTTCACTTGCCCCTGGTCAGCTTTCCTGTCCATTTGCCAAAGTTTTCAATGGGCTAGTCAAATTAGCTTTGTGTAGCTGCCTATTATGTGATTTTTGCCTCTATGTGATTACAGGCTGGGAACGAAAATTTGAAGACATATGTTTTCTAACATTAAGGAACTCAAATCTATGGCGTATAGGGGCAACAACGAAAACAAGCAAGAAGATAGCTGCTTTAATTGAGGTGGGTAGAAAGTAGTGCTAAGATATAGGGGAGAAGTCTCTCATTAATCTTTCCACTGGTTCTGAGTAGAATTTAGAAAGGATTTGAGTAGACTAGAGATTGCAAGTTTGTATAAATGTTTTCTATGAGGAGTCTGTACGTATAGGTGTGTGAGTTTGAGTGTGTGTGTTTTGGGAATTGGCACTCATGCAGGTACAAATTTAGCAAAATAGTTTAAAGACCAAAGCTTTGAGGCCATTTGAAAGACAAACCCACCATAGTAAAAAAATTTTGTTTAGAAACACAACTTTATCAATAGCGATTAATAATATCACCTGTTCATGGTAATCATTAATTAGCACTCTCTCAATTACTTCTTATGCTCCCTCTGCCAACATGCAACCTCTCCACTGAAGTCCTCTTTTTCTTCCCTCTCATAGCGAGACTTGACCCCTCTTCTGTTTGCTGGCAAAACTTTGCCCTTGTATCTTTTTCAGTCTTCACCCATCATGACTGAGTTAACATCTTACCATTCTACCGTTTCTGACTTCATAAAATCCATGAGATTGTCCATGAGGCTTTCTTTTAACATTTCAAGATTCTTTCACCATTTGGTACTAACTCCACCCTCTTTCCTGATGTTTTCTTCTCTCTACTTTTCTTTTATATCTCTGACCACTCTTTGTCCAATGGAATGACTGTCATCTTTTTCTTCACCGTTGAAAAATAGTTTCATGCCAACACTCACACAACCTAGAACACTGGCATTCAGAATCCATTTCTGACCTAGGGAGCTGAGGCCCTGCTCTGGGCCCTGCATTTTGAAGAAATACAGGATTTGGGATTTTTCTGGTTGCCTGCTACACTATAGGGTACAGACCCAACAGAGAAAAGTGGCATGTCTTACCCTTACAAACTGTACTCTCATATCCTGGACTTTGGGTCTTGAACAGAGTCTTTCTACTTTTAAACTACAATCCTATCTATGGTGGTATCCTACATGAAAAATGGTACTAAAGGTCTACTTTCAACATAAACACTAATCTGTTTTTCTGGAGTACATCTTGATATGTGGAAGGGGTAGAAATTCTTTTGGAAAAAAAGAAAACACAACCTATTACTTAGTCCTATGCTCTTAAGCAGTAGATGATTTCAAGAAAGTAGACTATATCTTAACATTTAATTTAAATAACTGGGAATTTTTTCTACCTCTATATGAATCCCTTTGGATACTTGGAAAATAATCATTTCAGTCTTGAAGAATAAATCAGAAGTTTCCAGCAGTATGTTAATGAGTTCAAAAGACAAAAAGGCTTTTTTATTTGCTCGGTTCAGTTCAGTCGCTCAGTCGTGTCTGACTCTTTGCGATTCCATGGACTGTAGCACGCCAGTCTTTCCTGTCCATCACCAACTCCTGGAGCTTACTCAAACTTATGTCCATCGAGTTGGTGATGCCATCCAACCATCTCACCCTCTGTCGTCCGCTTCTCCTCCTGCCTTCAATCTTTCCCAGCATCAGGGTCTTTTCAAATGAGTCAGTTCTTTGCATCAGGTGGCCAAAGAATTGGAGTTTCAGCTTCAGCATCAATCCTTCCAATGAATATTCAGAATTGGTTTCCTTTAGGATTGGCTGGTTTGATCTCCTTGCAGTCCAAGGGACTTTCAAAGTGTTCTCTCAAACACCACAGTTCAAAAGCATCAATTCTTGAGCACTCAGCTTTCTTTATAGTCCAACCCTCATATCCATACACGACTACTGGAAAAACCATAGCTTTGACTAGATGGGCCTTTGTTGGCAAAGTAATGTCTTTGCTTTTTAATATGCTGTCTAGGTTGATCATAACTTTTCTTCCTAGGAGCAAGGGTCTTTTAATTTCATGGCTGCAGTCACCATCTGCAGTGATTTTGGAACCCCCCAAAAATAAAGTCTGTCACTGTTTCCATTGTTTCCCCACCTATTTGCCATGAAGTGATGGGACTGGATACCATGATCTTAGTTTTCTGAATGTTGAATTATATATATCCAAGATGGAGAAATAGAAGTACGAGTGCTCAACTTCTCCTGTGAGAACTCCAAAATTACAACTTGCTGCTGAACAGTTGTCGACAGGAGAACGTTGGATCCCACCAAAAATAGATATCCCATGTCCAAGGGCAAAGGAGAAGCCCCAACAAGACAGTTGCTGCTGCTGCTGCTAAGTTGCTTCAGTCGTGTCCAACTCAGTGCGACCCCATAGACGGCAGCCCACCAGGCTCCCCCGTCCCTGGGATTCTCCAGGCAAGAGTACTGGAGTGGGTTGCCATTGCCTTCTCCAATGCATGAAAGTGAAAAATGAAAGTGAAGTCGTTCAGTCGTGTCCGACTCTTCACGACCCCATGGACTGCAGCCTACCAGGCTCCTCCATCCATGGGATTTTCCAGGCAAGAGTACTGGAGTGGGGTGCCATTGCCTTCTCCGCAACAAGACAGTAGGAGAAGTGAAATTGGATTTAGAATCAAACCCCATACCCCCCAGAGATGCTCAGAGGGCTCAAATAAAACCTTGTGCACATCAGGAGAACCCATAGAGACTGAGTCAGACCTGCCTTTGAGTGTTTGAGTGTCTCCTGTGGAGGTTTGGGTCAGCCGTGGCCTGCCATAGGGCAGGGGCTCTGGGTGCAGCAGACCTGGATATGGCATAAGCCCTCTTGGAGAAGGTCACTACTAACCCCACCACAGAACCTCCAGATCTTACACAGGACTGGGGAAACAGACTCTGGGAGGGCACAAACAAAACCTTGTGTGCAACAGGACCCAGGAGAAAGGAGCAGTGACCCCATAAGAGACTGACCCAGACTTGCCCATGAGTGTCCAGGAGTCTCTGGCAGGGGCGTGGGTTGGTGGTGGCCTGCTGCAGGGTTGTGGGCACTGAGTGTGCAGTATGTGCACAGGACCTTTTGAAGGAGGTGGCCATTATTTTCATCACCTCCATGATAGTTTGGCCTCAGGTCAAACAACAGGGAGGGAACACAGCCCCACCCATCAAAAGAAAATTGGATTAAAGATTTTATTTCCTAAGGAGTTTAATCTCCATTCTGTAAAACTTGTAAGTTCTGTCAGTGAGTGATAGGATCAGAAGCTCTCATAATTTTTGTAACAAAAGTGTTTTAAATTCCAAATGTTAATAAACTTTTATTCTGACTGAGATTTCAAAAACTCCATTAATTCACATTGCTTGAATGAAATGAATTTCACAAACAGGAACATGATATTTAATTTTTAGATCATAATATGATAGTAATCATATACATTATGTGAAGTGAATCTTTCAACATATCACACTTACCATTACTACCCAAACACCAGCCACCACCATGGACATAAAACAAGCTTCTTCTTAATGATTTTGTCTTTCGTTGGGGCACATATATACGGACAGGAATGTTGTTAAATGTTGTATCTCTCACAGTTATATTTTTATCTGATGTTGCTGAAACACTTTGAAAGCTTGAAAAGAATAGGATGGCTTCCATGAAGTGGCTTAGTCCCAGTGTTTCAGCAAACCAGGCCTAAAATGAAATACATTCACTTACATGTATATTCTAAATGTAAAGAAAGCTTTTGAGCCAAGAATTGCACATTAATCTTCAACATGATCATAAGTGTTAGTTATGCAGTCTCAGAAAATCAGCCATGATACCACCAGAAGATATATGAACCCAGATGCTTTATTACTATATGATGAATTAGCATGAGTGACACCAATCCTTCTTATACATTTACTCAATAGTAATATTAATATGAAATATATAATTCTGTGTTAAATACTATCAATATCCTGCAGACCCAGGCAAACTCTTCATTCCCCCCCCCAAAAAAAAGAAAAAAAAGAAAAGAAAAATCAGAGTCAAATGGAAAACTTATTATAAAAGGACATCCTAACATAAAATATGGTTATAATTCTTTGAAATAGTTGTGAAAATGCTGGGGAAGAAAAAGGTTTTTGACTTATACTTGAACAGAAACTTTAATGGGAAAGTGGAGTTTGGATGATCAACTGGGCAAAAGGCCTTTCAGTCAGATAAAATTAGCCTAACCTAGAGAAAAACAGAATTGTGGTGTTAGAGAAATACAGGTCATTTGCTATTCCTATACTTCCAGACTTCATGAGGTTAAGTAAGAAGAAAGAATTCTTAAGAAGTATTGTATAAAATATATACACACTTATTAAAAGCAAAACAAAACAAAAGCCTAGAATCTATGATACATATATTAAAATTCAGTTTGGTTGAGATTAAGAATTTATTAAAAAAATGTTATAAAGCATTTGAAAATACAACCACAATGTGAATAATGATATTTGCATTATTTTAATTATGAAAATACTATTCTTTAGAATGGGCTTCCCTGGTGTCTCAGATGGTACAAAATCTACCTGTAATGTGGGAAATCTGACTTAAACCCCAGGGTCAGTAAGATCCCCTGGAGAAGGGAATGACTACCCACTCCAGTATTCTTGACTGGAGATATATAACAAACTCATAAAAATAAGAAATAGACCAATACTTCAATACACAAAAGACTTCAGTACCTGTTTCATCAAAGTTATAGAATGATTGGGGTTCTAAGGAACAAAAATATTCATTTTCAAATATATAATTTCAAAGAAATAGCAGACACAAAACAATGGTGTAATAAGCATTGTTTTAATCTTCCTTCATTTCTCCTAATTTTATAAAAATGATGGTAAAAAACACATCTTAATATTAATACAATTATGCTAAGGAAGCAAAATACAATTGGCTCTCCATATTTTAGGTATTTGATCTGTGGTGGGTTGAATCCATGGATTCAAAATTCACTGATAGGACAATTAACTGTGTTCATTGTTCTGTGCTATTTTATATAAGGGGCCTGAAAATCCACAGATTTGTTATCTGAGAGCCAATTTCTTGCCAGCTCTGATAATGAGGGACAACTGTATTATCATCTATACCTCTTTAAAAGGCATATTATCAAGAATGAGAATAACAAAAGGAAGACACAGCAATTCTAAAATGTGTCTGCATTCAGTAATAAAGCTTCATAATATAGGAAGCAAGAACTGAAAAAAACTGAAAGGAAAAACAGAAATATCTGAAATTACTAGTTGGCAATTGACACTCCTATCTCATTAATTGATAGAGCAAGTAAACAAGAAAATAGTCAGTATATAGAAAATTTGAAAAACACTGTGAACCCAACAGAACTAATTGACATATTGAAGATACTCCACCCAGTGACAACAGAATACACATTCTTTCCAATTGCATGCAGAACTTTCACAAAGATGTTGTTGTTGTTCAGTTATCAAGTCGTGTCTTTGTGTCCCATGGAATGCAATACACCAGGCTTCCCTGTCCACTATCTCCAAAAGTTTACCCAAGTTCATTTCCTTTGAGTTAGTGATGCTATCCAATCGTCTCATCCTCTGCCACCCTCCTCTCCTTTTGCCTTCAATCTTTCCCAGCAGCAGAGTCTTCTCCAATGATTCAGCTCTTCACATCAGGTGGCCAAAATGTGGGAGCTTCAACTTCAGCATCAGTCCTTCCAATGAGTATTCAGGACTGATTTCCTTTAGGATTGACTGATTTGATCTCCTGGCAGTCTCAAGAGTCTTCTCCAGCACCACAGTTCAAAAGCATGAATTCTTTGGTGCCCAGACTTCTTTATGGTACAACTCTTACAACTGTACATGACTACTGGAAAAACCATAGCTTTGACTATATGGACCTTTGTTGGCAAAGTGATGTCTTTGCTTTTTAATACTCTGTTTTGGTTTGTCATAGATTTCCCTCCAAGAAGCAAGTGTCTTCTAATTTCATGGCTGTAGTCACCATCCGCAGTGATTTTGGAGCCTAAGAAGATAAAATATGTCACTGCTTCTACTTTATCCCCATCTATTTGCCAAGAAGTGATGGGTCCAGATTGCCATGATCTTAGTTTTTTGAATGTTGAGTTTTAATCTAGCTTTTTCACTCTCTGCTTCCACCTTCATCAAGAGGCTCTTTAGTTCCTCTTCACTTTCTGCCATTAGAGTAGTATCATCTGCACTTCTGAGATTGGCAGTATTTATCCTGGAAATCTTGAGTCCAGCTTCTGATACATCCAGCCCAGCATTTTGCATGATATGCTCTGCATATACTTTATGTAAGCATGGTGACAATATACAGCCTTGTTGTACTCCTTTCCCAATTTTGAACCAATTTTTCCACGTAAGGTTCTAACTGTTGTTTCTTGACCTGCATACAGGTTTCTCATGAGACAGGTAAGGTGGTCTGGTATTCCTATCTCTTTAAGAATTTTCCACGGTTGGTGTGATACACACAGTCAAAGGTGAAAAGCAGAAGTAGATGTACCATATGACATATTTGGGGAAAAAAATCAGCAAGTTAAAAAGGATTAAAATAATACAGAGTATGTTGTCTATTTTATAATTAAAATAAAAATATGAAACAATGATTTATGAGGAATCCCCACATACTTGGAAATTAAACAACATACTCCTAAATAATTCATTGGTCAAGGAAGAGATAGCTCTAGACATATTGAAAAAAACATTCTGAAGCAACTGAAAATGAAATCATACCATATCAAAATTTGTAGAGTGCAGGTGAAACATTGACTGAAGGAAAATTCATAGTTTTAAATGCATATGTTAGAAGAGAAGAAAGGTCTAAGGGAAGTGAGCTAAGCTTCCTCCACTAAGAATTTACAGTTAGATTATCAAATTAAAACAAAAGTATGGAGGAAAGATGTAAGGCAAACAAAACCCCAGAAATCAATGAAGTCAAAATAGATAAATAAAACCAAAGATTTATTCCTTGAAAAGAAACTATAAAATTGATCAGCCTCAGGTCAGATTAGTCAGAAACAAAAGAGAAGATGCAGCTTACCAATATCAGAAATAAGTGAAAGGACAACATTTTAGATGCTCAGACTCATAGACAGCAATCAGTGTGTGCTCAGATCAACTGGCCTGGCCACTCAGTGAGTGTGCAGTGTAAGGCACAGTGGGACTAGTACTTGGAAAAGTATAAGACATTGAGGAAAGAAATTGAAGAAACAAAAATATGGAAAGATATACGATGATTATGAATGAGAAGAATCAATATTGCTAAAATGATCATACTCCCCAAAGCAATAGAGTCAATGCAATCTCTATCAAAATACCAATGACATTTTTCACAGACTAGAAAAAAGAATTCTAAAATATGTATGAAAACACAAAAGACTCCAAAAGCCAAAACAATCTTGAGCAAAAAGAACAATGCTGGATGTAACATGCTCTCTGATTTCAAACTATACTACAAAGCTACAGTAATCAAACAGTATGATATGGGAATAAAACAGACCCGTACATCAATGGAATAGAATTGAGAGCCCAGAAATAAACCTACACTTATATAGGCAATTAATCTATGACAAAGGAGGCAAGAATATATAATGGGGAAAAGACGGCCTCTTCAATAAATGCTATTGGAAAAACTGGACAGTTACATGCTAGCAATCAAACTAGACTACTTTCTCACAACATATACAAATAAATTCAAAATATATTAAAGACTTAAAAGTAATATCTGAAACCATAAAACTCTTAAAAATTAGGCAATATGTTCTTTGACATCAATATTAGTAATTCTTTTTGAATATGTCTTTGAGGCAAGGGAGACAAAAGAAAAAATAAACAAATAGGACTACATCAAATTAAAAAGCTTTTGCACGGTGAGGAAAACTATCAACAAAATGAAAAGGCTGTCTACTGAATGGGAGAAGATATTTGAAAATTATATAACTCATAAGGGGTTTTTTATATATATATATATATATATATATATACACACATATATATCTCCAAAATATACATATATTGGATATATATATATAGTATATTTTGTATTGTATATTTTGGATATATCCAAAATATACGAAGATTATTAAAAATTAATCATGACCTTGCATTTGCCAAAAGCAGCTGATTTCACTTTCAATGATATGAACTGAAAATGAAGTTGTCCAAGTACATATTTTGTTGACCTGATGAATAAATTAATAGAAAAGCAAGCTAGAAAAATCTTGTGATCAATCAAAAACATAACATTAATAAATTATTATTATTCATTATAACACACAAGTTATATCAAACTATAGATTTACAATTTGTAACTTTATATTGTTATTTGTGCATTCACTATCACCCATATTTTATTAGTAATAAAATGTTTTTAAAGGAAAAGTTTTATGTTTTAATGCCTTTGTGCTTTTCTCTCTAACTTTTGGACAAGGATTCTTGCCTTTTTATTTTGAATCAGGCTCTACAAATAATGTAGCCAGCTCCTCTTGATGTACAATTGATAGGCATATTATGGATGAATATAGATGCACAGACAGGGGCTAGACTACTATTTTGCTTCCATAATGTAGTATTTATGTCAGCCACTGTCATGTACACTAAATGCACCTATTAAAACTGAAACAAAGCTGGTTGTTACAGAGTTGAAGGTATTTGATATTTATTTAGCCTGGTGCAAGCACTCCCAGACTTGTCACACAATAGCAGCATTATGGCTCAGCTTAAGGGACTGCTGCTGTTGCTGCTGCTGCTAAGTTGCTTCAGTCGTGTCCGACTCTGTGCAACCCCGTAGACGGCAGCCCACCAGGCTCCCCCGTCCCTGGGATTCTCCAGGCAAGAATACTGGAGTGGGCTGCCATTTCCTTCTCCAGTGCATGAAAGTGAAAAGTGAAAGTGAAGTCACTCAGTCATGTCTGACTCAGCTTAAGGGACTAACTGTGGGAAAATTTATTTCCTGAGCTTCATAGGCAGAATGTAAGAGAAACACAAAATAGAATTATACTAAGATACAATTTATCATTTATATTGATAAAACAAAATTGAGAAAAATTACAATATACTTTGTTGCGAACCTGACAGAGCATAGATATTCTCATGTCTTGTTGGTTGGAGTGGAAAATATAACAGGGCAATTTTGTAATAATTAGCAAAATTCCAAAATGCTCAACAATCCCACTTCATGGATTTATCATAGACAAGACTCAGCCTCTGAATGTTTTTTATGTATTATCATTTTATTATTTATAATAACAAAATCCCAAAAAGAAAAAAAGCTTGAACCTCAATAGGCCTAATCAAATGAACTATGGTTTATATTCACACTAAATCCTTTGCAGTATGCAAGTGAATGAGGGGGCTTTATATGTGAAGATGTGGAAACATCTACAGGATATATAACAAAATGAAAAATGTAAAAAACACAATAGAATACTTGCTATGTTGTTTCTCATGTAAGAATGAAAAGAGGATAAGAATATATGCTTTTTATTACTGTATTATAGGTATTATTTGTATAAAGAAGCCCCAGGATGAATCACAAGAGGCTAATAAATTGCTTTTCTTCAGAGGCCTGGGCTGAGAATAGAATGAATGAAGACAGGAATAGGAGCAGGAATTCTCAATGCTTATTTTTTTCATATTGATTTGATTTTTGAATTATATGGATGTGTGTGTACATGTTCAGCCACTTCAGTCATGTCTGACTCTTTGCAACCCTATGGACTGCAGCTCACCAGAATTCTCTGTCCATGGGATTCTCCAGGCAAGAATACTGGAATGGGTTGCCATGCCCTCCTCCAGGGATCTTCCCAATCTGGGAAAGGAATCTGCATTTCCAGCATCTCCAATATTGCAGGCAGATTCTTTACTGCTGAATCACTGGGGATGCCCATATGGATGCATTACTATTCAAAAAATAAAATTTATTTAAAATTATTTTTTTAAATAGAGTGGACTACATGAAACAGTAGTGAACTCTTCATTCCTGGAAATATGCATGTTGAGTTTAGAGATTTCTAGCGGTTGGAACTATAGCAGCCTCCAGTCTCTACCACCAAACAATCTTTGTTGATTACTATTTTTTATATATAGTGAAAGAAAGAGAGAGGGACAGAATGAGAAGGCTAATTTTTCAGGGAGAATGTTAGAGGAATAAACTGGATTAGGTTCCCAATGAAGTAGTCATAATAGAAACAAAAGATCCACGATAACCCTATATGCGAGACAGAATAAGAGACACAGATGCATGGAACAATTTTATGGACTCTGAGGGAGAAGGTGAGGGTGGGACATTCTGGGACAATAGCATTGAAACATGTATATTATCATATGTGAAACAGAACACCATTCCGTGTTCGATGCATGAGACAAGGGCTCAGGGCCGGGGCAATGGGATGACCCAGAGGGATGGGATGGGGAGGGAGGTGGGTGGGGGGTCCAGGAAGGGGAACACATGTAAACCCATGGCTGATTCATGTCAATGTATGGCAAAAACGATTACAATATTGTAAAGTAATTAGCCCCCAACTAAAATAAATAAATTTATAAAAAAAAAAAAAAAAGTAAAAGTAGAGAAAGTAAAACAAGATTGTCACACAAACACACACATGCATGCACACACATGTGCACATTTTTACTTACTGCTCCTTTCATGCACTGGAGAAGGAAATGGCAACCCACTCCAGTATTCTTGCCTGGAGAATCCCAGGGACGGCGGAGCCTGGTGGGCTGCCGTCTATGGGGTCGCACAGAGTCGGACACGACTGAAGCGACTTAGCAGCAGCAGCAGCAGCAGCAGAATAGATTACTTTAAAATTACAACCTGAATGTCTCCCTGGTCATAGTGTTAACAGTCTGCTCTGAGATCGTTCAGAGGTATAGCATTTCACAACATCAGCAGAATTTGACAATAGGAAGCTAAAGCTATGTAGAACTCACAGAAACAAAACAAACACATTGGGAAACTTAGAAAATTTGCATTTTTTGATTAGCAAATGTTTTCACTTACCAAATATCTTGATGTTCGTAAAGAAGTATCTAACAGCATTATTTTCCATGGTTCTTCAACATTATCTGGGAGGGGTTTATAAATATAAGCTGCTAGGAAGATTCCCAATATCAGAAAGCCTAAGGATGTTTTCCCCATATTGCAACTGTTTCTTTCCTAAGCAAGACAGTATTATATCTCATTTAAATGCCTGAAACTAAATAGTCTTGGGGCAAACCCCACCCAAAATTATTACATAACTTCTGAGTCAAGAAGATTTCTCACTGGCACAATAAATTGCCACAGGGCAGTTTATAGTGTTTATAAAAAAATACATTCTGATAAAGATCAGGTCAAATTTTTCAGCTTTAGCAAAGGAGAAAAATATTTGTGGAACTCCAAAATGAAAAAGAATATTCCTTCTCAAAGTTTCTGGAAAATAGATTAGAAGCACACTCCCCCCAAAATAGAGTAGAAACACTACTCTTTTCTTAAAAGAGTAGTAAGCGAAGGGTTCCATAAAAATGTTTTGATATATCTTTAATAAAAGCCAAGTAATTATAATGCAAATAGAGTATCATAAGAGATATGTAGTGATTGGAATAGTTTTCGAGAGAATGATGGAAAACTTTGCTGCACCCAAGCCCAAGCTGTCTTAGGTCCACTGTTTGATAAACAGGAGAAAGGTAAAGGGCTGTGTAAAATAAAAAGCACTGACATAGACTTTGTAAGTCCAATTTTTAAAGTTCATTTCTTAGTTTAATATATAACTTGCTATTTCAAATTCTATATTGGTTAATATATAACCTTGACTCATAGATTGTTAAATAACTCCACTATAAAATATTGAAAGTGAAGATGTCTTACATGGATCCTTAAGCTAACTCTGCTGACTTTAAGGTAAAATGAGTGTTTTCTTTGTCATGATTTTACTTTCTAGAGAACAAGAAAAAGAATTTGGATAACTACTTTTTCTATGTTTTCAAAGGAATTCTAGCATAGAGGTTGGTTGGTATAAAAGGAAAAATTTTAAAGCACAGATCTACTTGCCCAGGAGAGAGAGAATCAAAACTTAATGCTATATTTCACTAGAACCCTTCTGACACTCATTTCCTTAACAAACCATGAACTTCCAATAACCCTGACCTGAATCTAACTGGAGATTCTTTCATGACTAATGATTAAGGGCATTTGTATACAGACCTATGGACCCAACAGTACTACATGGACAGCTACCTTTCAGTTCTTAATGACCACCACCATTGTGGCAGATGCCCTTTCACTTTTCAGTTCTCAAAAAGTCTGCTTTTCCTCTTTCAAAAATGACTCAGTGAATTTCTTGCCTGGTATGCAGTCTTTGCCTGGCAATTAACTTAGCATTAAAACAAAAACATATAAATTTTTCATATAGTCTTTGCTTTATCATTTGACAGTAGGGAGAAGGCAATGGACAGGATTAAATAACAGGCTAAGACTCAGGGGATATGTTTAAAGATATACCTATCACTTTTCTCTCTCTGTCTGTCTCTGTCTCTCTCATCTTGATTTGTTCAACAATTTCTTTTCTTAAAATGTATACTTTAATTTTAAAAGCATTCAGGTAAAATTAGTAATAAGTCACGGTAATAGATATGAGTAATAGAAATTGTGGGGAGTAATTTTCTTAACCAAAGGCAAATCTTTCTCAGGTTAAAATAGTTATGTAGAAATTAAACTTCACTCTTAAGATGTTATCTTTTAAAAAAAGTTCTTGAGAAATCTGCATACCATTTTTCAGAGTGGCAGTACCAGTTTACACTTTCCAGCACTGGATCAAGGTTTTCTTTTCTCCACACTGTCACTAGCATCTCCCTCTTGTCTGTTTTTAAAACATCATCCTAACTGGTGTAAGGTGATATCTCACTGTGGTTTTGATTTGTATTTCCTTGATGATTAGTGGTATTGAGTAATTCTTCATGTATTTGTTGATGAGTTTGATGGAAGAAATTTACACATGTTGAGGTATAGGGAGGTCATTTTGGCTTATACATGATTTGGCTTGAATTTTACGCCAACCCAAAAGAGTCTGTCTTATGGCCTGTCAAACATCCACTTGATTTAACAAATTTTTTAAAATGCAATTACTAGATTGTGTAGAAGGTCCAATTTTGAAGACAGGGAAAAATGCCTCCACTTCCTATGTCACTGATGCTAGTTCTCCCTTGATGAGGTTCACTTCCCAAATACCAACGTCATGATAATTCACTGTGTACGTTCTAGTCCATCTCTTTTGAAAGCTTATAGGAAAGTACCCATCATGTTTGATATTTGTTCTTTGTCCTGACAGGATATAAAACTGTGGATCAGGCACCCAAAATGGAGCCAGGTAGCCGTTTTGTGGATGTAGTTTTGGATATGTTCCTGCATCACTGAAAACATGAACTTTCTGAACTGTATAAAATTCAAGGACAGCATCAGCCATTCTCAAAATATCATCTGTTAGTGTTAGTGACCATGAATTTGGGTCTGTTCATCCAAAACACAACAAAGTCAAACTACTAACACTGGATTGTGGTGAAGGAAAACACAGCATTTAATGCAGGGTGCCAAGCAAGGAGAATGAGCAGTTAGTACTCAAAAGATCTGAACTCCCCAATGTTTTTTTTTTTTTTTTAATTTAATTTATTTATTTTTATTTTTATTTTTTTTTGAAGATGGATTTTTAAAGGCAATCCTGGTGGTGTGGTTTCAGGGTACCTGAGAATCTTTTGGATCTTTTTAAATTGGTTGCTGGCTGAGGGTGATATTTTGGGAGTCAACATCATCAACCTTGTTTTCCCAACTGATTTGAGGTCCGTGCGCTGGTTGTTAGTAGTTTCCATCTGTGGGAGTCTGGTGTCTATAAAAACAACTTAGGAGGGACTTCCCTGGTGGTCCAGTGCTGAAGACTCTGCCTTCCCAATCCATAGAGTCTGGCTTTGAACCCTACTCAGGGGACTAGATGCCCCATGCAGCAAGGAAGATGAAAGATCCCATGGCCCCCAACTAAGACTGGTGTAGCCAAATAAATACATCAACACTTTTTTTAAAAGTACATTAGGAATGTGCTTCAGACACTGTTATCAATGTTCTACTGGAAGGCCCTGTGTCTCTGCTATATGATCGATCTATTGTTTAAAGTGTTATAAGTTTCCCGGCCCATCACTATTCTTTGTTGGTACATGTTCACATTTTCTTAATCATCAGCATTCTAAAAATTGTAGTATAATTGCTTTTACAACATTGTCTTAGTTTCTGTTGTATGATGAAGTAAATCAGATATATTTACACACATATCCCCTCCCTCTTGAGTCTTCCTCCCCTCCCCATATCCAAACACTCTATGTCATTACAGAGTACGAAGCTGAGCTCCCTGTGTTATACAGCAACTTCCCACTAGCTATCTACTTTTATACATCAACCCTACTCTCTCAATTCGTCTCACCCTCCCCTTTCCCACGATGTCCACATGTCCATACCCTATGTCTACATCTCTATTCCAGCACTGCAGACAGAATTTCTCAAAAACTCCTATCAAAACAAATAGGCTTGGCCATAGATTGAATGGAATGAGACAGTGTTGGTCTTGTGGTGGGGATGCAAACATGAAAGCACTTTGTGTGGTATTCTTTGTTGTGCCTTTCTACCCCACCTGACAGAACTTTCTATCAATGCTTTCTGTTTTTCTTCAGCGGAGAGCAAAGGCATCAGATGGGAAGTTGACAAAAATGAGGAGTTTAATTTACATAGTCATTCACTGACTGTCATGTACCCTGATGCTTAAGGAGTACAGTTAAGAGTCTCTAATTGGAATAAAAATCTGTTCTTTAAAAAATGAAGAAAGAAAAAAGTAATAAATATAAAGAATTGTATGTCTTTGTGGAATTCATCTCTGGAGTACAAAAATTGATTGACCTTGTAGATTAAACAACCAGATAAATTGAATACAGAGAAAATAGCATGTAACTATTTCAATTTGTGTAGCAACTATATTAGACAAATTCAACAATTATTTTCTTGTCCCAAATTCAACAAGCAAACTTGAAGGAGAAGAGAATAAACGCATTTGGTAAAAAGCAACTCCAAAATGCAGACCTAATATCAAGCTGTTAGATAATACACTTAATATCAAATAATTAAAATCTGAACACTGGAAAAAAACACAAGAGTATCCATTCTTGCCACTCTTTCTTTCCCTAACACTTTACTGGAGATCCTAGACAGAGCAATATGACCAGAAAGAGACATAAAAGGCATGCAGACTGTTAATTAATAATTATTGATAAAACTCTTATTCACAGTTGAAACAATTATCTACATAGAAAATCATAAATCATTTAGTGTAGAGCTTTCAGAACTACTAAGTGAATTAAACAAGGGCTTAGGATACAAGGTCAATATATAAAAGCAACTGGCTTCTATATTCTTGATGTCAACAACTAGAAAATGAAAATTACAAGAAAATATTGTAACTTTGAACAGGGTTTAAATATGAAAAAAATCAGGTATAAATTTAAGAAAATAACATGATGATACATGAATTGTTTCTGGACTTCTGTTCTTGTCTAATTCATATCCGTTCACTTGTTCAGCAGTGTTTTTGCTTGTTTTATTTTAAATACACTAATTCAGTGAAGAAAATATTTTTTAGTATACTGAACTCGAACACTGGACTGTATTTGATAAAGTTTTCCACTGCAGAATACTTTGAGGTACACAGAGGATAATGACAAACACCAGTAACAGAAGTATTCAACAAAAGATATTTAAAACACTTTTTTCAAATAATTGAATTCATTATGTTTCATAAAATCTCTATTTAGAGGCACATATGCAATTTTCAAAAATAAATTTATTTCATTGAAAACATTTTCAAACTTACCTATCTCACTACTCAATAATTTATTTTCCCAAAACTATTTTTAAATTTATAATGCTATAGTGTGGTTTGGTATATGTATGAGGAGATGTATAAATGTATGTGTGTATATATACAGATATATATATATATATAGGTAGATGTAGATTAAATACATTGGTATATGAGCATATGTGCAAACATATATGCACACACATATACATTTTTGTTTCATTGTGCTTCTCCTATTACTGCTCAGCCATTCATATTTGGAACTATTTTCCTAACTGACTCCTTGCCAGTTTCAAGGATTCAGATTATCCAAAAGTAAACGTTGCTTTTGTCTGGCTAAAATAATCTGTCAGCACCTCTCATCAAAATATCAAGAGACTGAGATATCTTTAGTATATAATTATTTATATTTTGTTTTCCTTGACTAAGGAGTTGAGTTGTGCATTAGAAAATAAATTTTACAATGGTGGACAGTTGATATAGAACTGGGACAAAAATACATAGAAAGAATAACAACTTCATTCATGCCAGCAATAAATGGATCTTATTCAAGGACCTGAAACCATGCAGAGTAAATACTTGGTATTAAACAAGTAGACATTTCTTCTAACTGAAATAATTTATCAAGCAAGTAAAATGAAAGGAATGTAAGAAAACTAGATGTTTGAAAATGATAGCTAAAAGTGAAAAATAAAATCTAATATACTCTGAGAAACAAAAGTGAGTGAATTACTCTGAGACTAATGTATAAAAATCATTCATTGACAATAACAACAATTACATACATGCAGATTTAGAAAGACTGTAGTCTATAAAACACATATTCCTAATGTGAATACTCTCAGTGTTTGTCCTTTTTTCCTGAAATTCTGGGGCTTATCTTTTTCTATATTGATCAGATTTTTACTACAGGTTTTCATGTAGCCAACTAATATACTGATTGGCTGCTCTAGAACCAACTTTAGTAAAAAGAAAAGAAAGTGTTCCATGGAATGCACCCTCTATGTGGTTATGGACCACTCGAACTCCAGAATTCTGAAGTCGAGTAACATACATGAGTCCATCATCTCTTAAGACATCATATTGACAAGTGACAACATAGGTCAGGGGTAAACCACGCAACTTGCTGTCATCAGCTAGCAATGGTGAAGCTTTCACATCTAGAATCCCTGGATATCTTTTAGCCAGCTCTGAACTACCATGAGTTGGAGTCTTATAAATGTGGCCTTTCTTAAACTTCTCAGGGAGCAAAGAACTCCAGTTAACAAATTTGAACAGATGGCTTGATTCCAGAGGAATGTGTTGGTTGGAAAGCATTGCTTTCCTAAGTGATCTATCTGTAGTAAAATATTCACTCCAGAATCTGACCATGAGTGATTTTGACAGAACTGAATAGTGTGCATTTTCTTGATATGATGGTAAATCAAAATCAAAATTCTGAAGGGCAGGATATATTAAAGATTGAACCTTGAGCTTGATCTTGACATCTGGATCTTCTAAGAGCTGAAAAAAATTATATTGTTTTAATAAGTTCTTTTAATGAAAAAATTAACCACAATGTTAAAATAATATATTATTAAGGTTCTTTAAAAATACAATTCAATAACACATTTTGATAAAAAATGAAAATCTTAATATCAAGTAAATTTTAGTATTCAGTTCAGTTCGGTTCAGTGCTCAGTCGTGTCTGACTCTTTGCAACCCCATGAACCGCTGCACTCCAGGCCTCCCTGAATATTGCTGCTGCTGCTGCTGCTGCTAAGTCCCTTCAGTCGTGTCCAACTTTGTGCGACCCCACAGACGGCAGCCCACCAGGCTCCCCCGTCCCTGGGATTCTCCCGGCAAGAACACTGGAGTGGGTTGCCATTTCCTTCTCCAATGCATAAAAGTGAAAAGTGAAAGTGAAGTCACTCAGTCATGTCGGACTCGTAGCGACCCCATGGACTGCAGCCTACCAGGCTCCTCCATCCATGGGATTTTCCAGGCAAGAGTACTGGAGTGGGGTGCCATTGGCTTCTCCGCCCTGTATATTAGATGTTCATAAATGTAATATGGTTTAATTTTCAAAGCAAAATTAATTCATATCCTCCTCATAGACTGTGCAAGAGAATCATTTTTTTTTAAAGAGGATCTTTTACTAAATGTAATTTCATATTTATGGAACCTGGATTTATAATCTGAGGTTCCATAAGTTTATACTCATGTACTTGATCTTCTTTTTTCTATTATTGAGCTTCCCTGGTGGCTCAGATGGTAAGGAATCCACCTGCAGTGCCGGAGACCTGGATTCAAACCCTGGATAGGGAAAATCCCCTGGAGAAGGGAATGGCTATCCACTCCAGTATTCTTGCCTGGAAAATTCCAGGGACAGAGGAGCCTGGCAGGCTACAGTCCATGGAGTCACAAAGAGTCAGACATGACTGAGTGATTAACATATTTTTCTATTATTAGAATTATTTTAAATATCTAAATATGTTAGCAAGCATTGAGATGGGAAGGAGATAGCTTGAGTTTTAAAGAGATGCTTGATTCTGGATAAGTTTAAATTATACAGAACTATTAAGTTTTTAATATTTGAACTTATTTGATATTTTAACTTATTACTCAAATTTAATATTTAAACTTAATAGTTTAAATAATATTTGAATTACTGTGCTTTTCTAAATATAGTCCTGTTTCTTCCAGAAATATATGCTGTTTCTTCCAGAAACAGTAGAATTCTATATTTTTCTTCAAAGCTAATTTTCCTGCAATGTGCTTCTGTTACCGGAACAAAATGATCATTTTATCAGTCTCAAAATATGTATCCAGTTTACAGAATAATTACGTTTGATAAGTTAAAATTTTCAGAACCAACTTTATATTGTATATGCCTGAAGCACTGACATACTCAGGAAGACTCAAAATGATTAGCCCACCGAAAAATAGTATCGCTTGCTTATCGTTCAGAGCACTGGCCAGGATTTCAGGTACAATTGGATACAGGTAGTGTGTATCCAATTTTCAAGAGAAAACTTTTAAGAACTACCTATTAAATATGATGTTTCTTCTAAGTGATTTTGTATGCATACTTTTTCAAATTAAGGATATTCTTTTCTATTCACTGTTTCCTAATTTTTTCCTATTTAAAGATGCTGGATATTATCTTTAAACAATTTACTTTTATTAAGATAATCATTATTTTCTTCTTTAAATTATTAATTTGGAGGATTGTACTAAAGGTATTTCAATGTTAAACCTATCACAATCTACTAGAATGAACTCAAAATAGTCATGATATACTAATTGTTTAAAGTATTGTTTAATTTTCTTGATAGTATTTTAGTTCAGGATTTTGCATCTGTGTTTATAAATGTAGATGTTTATCATTTTTCCTTCTCAAATTGACCTTGTCAGGTTACAAATCAAGATACTTCAACCTCTCAAAATGCAACTTTTGCAACTTTTGGAATTTGCTTTTAGAAGTAGATATTTCTATTAAAAATACTTGTTAGAGTTTGTGTTTAAAACTGTTTAATCCTGGAGTGTGTGTATGTAAAAATATAAAAATGACCATTCAGTTTATTTCATGATAATAATATAATCCTTGTTTCATATTTCCCCTAGAGTCAGTCCTTTTTATGATGAATATTTCTTTTTCATGTAAATTTGAATGCATGGTAGTAAAAGTGTTTAAAGTATACTATTGTATTTTTAATATCTGTAAGATATGTAGCTATAGTCTCCTTTTCTTCCTTATATCGGCTTATTAAGATTCTAATCATTTTTTCTTGGTCTGTCTCACCCAGACTAATCAACTGTATTTTTTTTTCAAGAAACTATTTCTGTTGACTTTGCTGATCTTATTGTGTTTTTTTTTAATTTCATTTTTATGCTCTCATCTATCTCTTATCCCTTTTTATTTTGTCTTTGTTTCTACTTTTTAGGCATTCTTTTCTTTTTTTAATTTCATGAAATGGATACTGACCTGTTAATTTTAGCAATTTTTTTATATTTAGTTAAGGCTGTATATTTTCCTCTGGATGTTGATATACCTGTATTTTTGTACAGTATAATGCATATCTGTTATAATGCAGGTCAAATATTTTCATTATAATTTCTTCTTTCACACTTGGATTAATCAGGAGTGAGCATCTTACTTTCAAAACATAGAGAGTTTTCTCTTGATATTTTATTAGTAGTTCAAAGCATTATGCTAACTGTGGACAGAGATACAATCAAAATAATTTGATTTCTCAAATTGTATTGTGCATACTTGGAATCACTTGGAATTCTTGGTATATATGCATAGTGTTATTCAAGACATCTGTGGTAAGACCAATGATGCTTTATCTCCAATAAGTGCCCAGATGCTGCTGATACTGCTAGCCCACGTACTATGCTATGAATAGCAGGGGTCTATTTGATTTCAGTTCTTTGAATTGTTTGAGACTTGGTTTATAACCCTGCATATGTGCCTGATTAAGAAAAATACTTTGTGTGTTTCAAAGAAATATACATTGTGCTCTTTATTGTTGTATGTTCATACTTTAAATTTATCAGCCATGCTATTCTATTACTGAAAGAGATTCATAAAATTCTTCCAATTTTGTTATTAATTTGTTTATTTTTCCTTTATTTCCTATCAGCTTTGCTCTGTTTTCAGACTGTTATTAATTGCATGTAAATGGATGTGGGCCTTTTTTTCATCTTCCAGTAAATGGAATTATAGTTAGGAGTGTTGCATGTTAATTCTAGGAATAGTTTTTTTCCTCTAAGATTATTTAATATGATTATAAAATAATTATACTGATAAATATTTGCTTGACATGTCTTTTACTATGTTTTTTCTTGCATCTACCTATATATCTAAGTTTTAAAGCATCCTATTCATACAACTTCTGTTGGAATTTAAAACTTTTATTGTTTCCATTTTTTGTATTCTACCAGAATTTTTAGTACATCTACGTCAAAACATTTATTAATATTTTTGGTTTAAATTTATAATTTATGTACTATTTTGCATTCTATTTATCTCATCTATTCTATTATCGGAGAAGGCAATGGCACCCCACTCCAGTACTCTTGCCTGGAAAATCCCATGGACGGAGAAGCCTGGTAGGCTGAAGTCCATGGGGTCGCTAAGAGTCAGACACGACTGAGTGACTTCACTTTCACTTTTCCCTTTCATGCATTGGAGAAGGAAATGGCAACCCACTCCAGTATTCTTGCCTGGAGAATCCCAGGGATGGCGGAGCCTGGTGGGCTGCCGTCTATGTGGTCGCACAGAGTCGGACACGACTGAAGCAACTTAGCAGCAGCAGCAGCATTCTATTATACTTTCTCCCTTTTGTATTCTTTGAAATACTTTTTATTATTCAATTTTCCTGTGATATCATTTTATTGGTACATCTTTATAAAATTTTTTATATGTACACTAAGGATAAACATAAAATTCATTACTTTATCAATGTCTAATACTAATCATATCTTTATTACCTTCTTACAGAATAGAAAGTTATTGGAATATTTTGATATTCTAATTAGCCCTTCTATGCATGGGTTATTGTTATTTTGCATATTAATTTATTTCTATTTTTACATCATAGGACACAATTATTATTGTTTCATAGAGTCATGTTCATTTTCATTTTAGTTTGTGAATATATTTACCTTTTTTCCTTCTCTTTATTTTTTCCTACTTTTTTGATCCTCCAACTGTGGTTAATTTTCTTCTGACTGAAATAATCATTTTTAAAATCCAAAGGGAGAGTATGTTGGGTGGTGAAATTTCTGGAATTTTATTTCTTAAAAAAGTCCTCATTTTGTCCCCAGATTAGAAGGATATATTCATATTAGTCTTTTTGCCATATATTTAATGACTTCTCATTATTTTGTATTTACTACCTTTTAATCTCTCTGTTCAATATTACAAACAATTTTCTGATCTCTCTTCCAATTTTCTATATTGCTGTACTTCAGTCAATATACTAACACTACTACATAGTAAAACCTAGAGTGAACCCTAAAATAAACTATGGACATTGGAGGATTATAAAGTGTAGAAACAAGTTGATTAACTGTAACAAATATACTACTCTGGGTGGGGTTGTTGATAACGAAGTCTATGAATGTGTGGCAGAGGGTAGACTGTAAATTTCTCATCGTCTTCTCAATTTTGATATGAATCTAAAACTGCTCATAGTCAACAAAACAGTCGAAAATGCAGTACTTGGATGAAATCTCAAAAACGACAGAATGATCTCTATTCATTTCCAAGGCAAACCATTCAATATCACAGTAATCCAAGTCTATGCCCTGACCAGTGATGCTGAAGAAGCTGAAGTTGAACAGTACTATGAAGACCTACAAGAATTTCTAGAACTAACACCCCAAAAAAAGATTTCCTTTTCATTATAGGGGACTGGAATGCAAAAGTAGGAAGTCATGAAACATCTGGAGTAACAGGCAAATTTGGCCTTGGAGTATAGAATGAAGCAGGGCAAAGGCTAATAGAGTTCTGCCAAGAGAATGTACTGGTAATAGCAAACACGCTCTTCCAACAACACAAGAGAAGACTCTACACATGGACATCACCAGATGGTCGACAAGGAAATCAGATTGATTACATTCTTTGCAGCCAAAAATGGAGAAGCTCTATATAGTCAGCAAAAACAAGGCCGGGAGCTGACTGTGGCTCAGATCATGAACTCCTTATTGCCAGATTCAGACTGAAATTGAAGAAAGTGGAGAAAACCACTAGACCATTCAGGTATGACCCAAATCAAATCCCTTTTGACTATACAGTGGAAGTGAAAAATAGATTTCAGGGAGCAGATCTGATAGACAGAGTGCCTGATGAACTATGGATAGAGGTTCGTGACATTCTACAGGAGAAAGGAATCAAGACCAGCTCAACAAAAAGAAATGCAAGAAAGCAAAATGGCTGTCTGAGGAGGCCTTACAAATTGCTGTGAAAAGAAGGGAAGCGAAAAGCAAAAGAGAAAAGGAAAGATATACCCATTCAAATGCAGAATTCCAAAGAATAGCAAGGAGAGATAAGAAAGACTTCCTCAGGAATCAATGCAAAGAAATAGAGGAAAACAATAGAATGGGAAAGACTAGAGATATCTTCAAGAAAATTAGAGATACCAAGGAACATTTCATGCAAAGATGGGCTCAATAAAGGACAGAAATAGTAGGGACCTAACAGAAGCAGAAGATATTAAGAAGAGGTGGCAAGAATACACAGAAGAACTGTACAAAAACGATCTTCACGACTCAGATAATCACGATGGTGTGATCACTCACCTAGAGCCAGACATCCTGGAATGTGAAGTCAAGTGGGCCTTAGGAAGCATCACTACGAAGGAAGCATCACTACGAACGAAGCTAGTGGAGGTGATGGAATTCCAGTTGAGCTATTTCAAATCCTGAAAAATAACGCTATGAAAGTGCTGCACTCAACATGCCAGCAAATATGGAAAACTCAGCAGTGGCCACAGGACTGGAAAAGGTCAATTTTCAATCCAATCCCAAAGAAAGGCAATGCCAAAGAATGCTCAAACTACCGCACAATTGCACTCATCTCACTTCATCTTTCAGTAATGCTTAAAATTCTCCAAGCCAGGCTTCAGTTACGTGAACCGTGAACTTCCAGATGTTCAAGCTGGTTTTAGAAAAGGCAGAGGAACCAGAGATCAAATTGCCAACATCCACTGGATCATCGAAAAAGCAAGAGAGTTCCAGAAAAACATCTATTTCTGCTTTATTGACTGCGCCAAAGCCTTTTACCGTGTGGATCGCAATAAACTGTGTAAAATTCTGAAAGAGATGAGCATATCAGACCACCTGACCTGCCTCTTGAGAAACCTGTATGCAGGTCAGGAAGAAACAGTTAGAACTGGACATGGAACAACATCCTGGTTCCCAATAGGAAAAGGAGTACATCAAGGCTGTATATTGTCACTCTGTTTATTTAACTTCTATGCAGAGTACATCATGAGAAACACTAGGCTGGAAGAAGCACAAGCTGGAATCAAGATTGCTGGGAGAAATATCAATAACCTCAGATATGCAGATGACACCACCCTTATGGGAGAAAGTGAAGAAGAACAAAAGAGCATCTTGATGAAAGTGAAAGAGAGTGAAAATGTTGGCTTAAAGCTCAACATTCAGAAAACTACGATCATGGCATCCAGTCCCATCACTTCATGGCAAATAGGGAAACAGTGGAAACAGTGGCTGACTTTATTTTTCTGGGCTCCAGAATCACTGCAGATGGTGATTGCAGCAATGAAATTAAAAGACGCTTATTCCTTGGAAGGATTGTTAAGACCAACCTAGACAGCATATTAAAAAGCAGAGACATTACTTTGTCAACATAGATCCGTCTAGTCAAGGCTATGGTTTTCCAGTGGTTGTGTATGGATGTGAGAGCTGGACTATAAAGAAAGCTGAGCACCAAAGAATTGATGCTTTTGAACTGTGGTGTTGGAGAAGACTCTTGAAAGTCCCTTGGATTGCAAGAAGATCCAACCAGTCCATCCTAGAGATCAGTCCTGGGTGTTCATTGGAAGGACTGATATTGAAGCTGAAACTCCAATACTTTGGCCACCTGATGCGAAGAGCTGACTCATTTGAAAAGACCCTGATGCTGGCAAGGATTGAGGGCAGGAGGAGAAAGGGATGACACAGGATGAGATGGTCAGGTGGCATCACCAACTCGATGGACATGGGTTTGCATAAACTCCAGGATTTGGTGATGGACAGGGAGGCCTGGCGTGCTGCGGTTCATGGGGTCACAAGGAGTCGGACACGACTGAGTGACTGAACTGAAGTGAAAACTGCTCAAAAAGTTTAAAATCTTAAAATAACTACATTGAAAGCTTAATTTTGATGGGTAATGTTTTTATTTATTGAAATTTTATTTGTTTTTGAAATATCTTATATTAGCATTTATAGCTTCTTTCATGAGCATATTTCCAAATTTAAAATACACTTTTATTTTTTTTAAACAGATTCTACTAAAACATTTTTCTAACAATTACAATATCTGAATTTGGGTGATATCTTTTTCCTGTTAACTTGTTTTTATTTTCCTCTTTGTATATCTGCTTACCTTTAACTCTCTGCTGATTACCGGAAAAAAAAAAGTCAGTTTTAGGAATAAATTGGAACCTAGGATCATGGTGACTTCTCTCAGTGATGACCTATATTTCTTTCTGGTAAGCATATATACACATATTAAAGTATATTATAATATACAGTATTCTGAACATATGTCATGAATATACTTAGATTTCATAAATATTCTGATTTCTTAATTATACTTATTGTTACCCTTTATTGATTTTTCTCTCATTAAAAATGCCTATGGACTATATAGGAAATTGTTTCAACGTTTTATATATAAAGAAGTATGAAATCATTCTTCTCAATGTTCCCTAAATAAATAAAATAAAATTAGTGACAAATTATATTTATAATCTTGATGTATGAGTCAAAAGTTAGTAAATGAAAGATAAAGAAAATACAATAAGTGAAAATGTTGAGCATCTTACCTGCTGTGCCACTGCTGCAGCTAAATTCCCTCCAGCACTGTCTCCAGAGATACCGATTCTTCCAGGATCTACACCATAGCTTTCAAGAATTGGGGGGTTTAAAAACCATTTTAATGCAGTGTACACATCTTCAAATTGAACTGGAAAATGGTACTTTGGGGCTAGTCTGTAGCTGTAGATAGGAAAACAATGCTTTCTTAATCACTGATTTTCTTGTCATTTAACAAATTTTATTTAATTTTTACTTTATATTGGCTTATATTTGATTAACATTGTGTTAGTTTCAAGTGTACAGCAAACTGAGTCCATTATACATATACATATATCCATTCTCTTTTAGATTCCTTTCCCATATAGTTTATAACAGAATATTGAGCAGAGTTCTCTGTGCTATAACCGTTGATTTTCCTGGACTCTTGATCCAAAATCAAAAGTAAAATTTTGCTTTTACCAACATATTTGTTGGAAACATGTTTTTCCTAATCATAAAATTTGACTTGGAATCTCTAAATATTGCCATTTTTGTAATCAAAAAGTAAAGTCCAATTGTTAAATTTGGTTCAGTCTTGGGGAAAAACTTACTAGCTGCCACCATTCTCAGAAAAAAATATTTGCACAATGATTATTTTTTGTAAATGTTCTTTTTTTTTCCAAAAAATATGTCATTATTATCACTTGTTTCTCTAGAATTACTGTTATTTTATCAAAATATATCAGTTTAACATGATAATTATTCCATTAGTCCATTAACTGAATTTTCTGAAGTTTATGTTTAAGAAGCTTCTTACAGAGCGTGTGTTCTATAGAAAATTTAAACTTTTTCCAACTCTTTTTAAAGTGTGTATTAGAATGGACTTTGAGATAGGGTTTGTCTGACTTTCATGGTAAATATGGGTAATATCAATGGATTACTAACTTCTAGGCACCTTTCTAAGCACTGTCACATGTATTATAACACGTAGTCCCCATGTCAATGATGAGATATGCAAATCACTAACACTTAGAGTTTAGTATCCTTTAGAATATCACACAGTTACCAATGTGCAGAGCTGACATTCAGTCCCAATCCTCTGGCTCCAGATTTTCCTTAATATCCTGCTAATTACAGGGAAAGATCCAGAGGTAGTAGTTAGATCTATGTGATACTGTTGGCTAACTTCACTTGAACAGCATCTTGCCTTTCTGGTCTCTATTCCTTCTTCAAATATGGTGTATGCCTTTTCTCTCCACTGCTGGACTGGACAACTTCTGACATTAGGTTTCTCTGTCCATAGTCAATGTCATCAGAGGCACAGATTAATTTTTGCCATAATAAGACACTCTACATAGTTGAGTGTATGTTAATATGTAAGGCATATGGCCTAAAATCAAATAACACAGCTCTTACTTGGTTGATATGACAACTGCATCAAGTCTGTCTGCTGTCCATCTTGACAGAAGGTCATAGGTATAATAATCTGAAATAAAAGAAAAAAAATACTGGACTACTATAAGAATTGAAAAATGATACTGTCAAGAATAAAGTTTACTGTGATAACTTTACATTTCTTCCCTTTATCTTAAAATACTACCTAAAGAAAAAAGTCTAATACTTAGCTTCCTGTTGATCAGTTTACATATTCATATGTTAATAGAATGTGAATCATTAAGTCTGGTGATCCTTTCACTTGCCCCTGATCAGTTTCCCTTTTTATTTGCCAAAGTTTTCAGCAGAGCACAGTGGCATGTCTTACCCTTGCCAACCATACTCTCAGTACATTGGACCCTGGGCCTTGAACACAGTCTTCCTACTTTCAATCCACAGTCCTGTCCATTGTGATAACATACATGAAAAAAGGTACTAAATGTCTTCTTTCAACACAAAAACTAAACTGTTTTTCTGGAGTACAACTTGATCTGGGAAAGGACAGAAATGTTCTTCAAGAAAAAAAAGAGAAAATACAATCCATTATTTAGTCTTATACTGTTAAGCAGGAGATGATTTCAAGAAAGCTGACTATACCTTAACATTTAATTAAGTAATTGGAAAGTTTTTTCACATTTATATTGGGCCATTAGGAACTTGGAAAATAATCATTTGAGTCTTGAAGGAGAAATAAGACATTTCCAGCAATATGTTGATGAGTTCAAAAGACAAAAAGAGTTTTTATTTGCGACGGTGCTTAATCTTCGTTCTGCAAAATTTGTAGGTTCCGCCAGTGAGTGGTAGGATCAGAAACTGTCTTAATTTTGGTAACAAAAATGTGTTAAGACTGAATGTTAATAAAATTTTATTCAGACTGAGATTTCAAAAACTTAATTCACGTTGCTTTCATGAAAAGAATTTCAGAAGCAGGAGCAAGATATTTAATTTGTAGCTCCTAATATTGAGAATCATCATTTACATTATATGAAATGAACCTACCCATGTATCACCCTTACCATTACTACCCAAACACCAGCCACCACCATGAATATAAAACAAGCCTCTTCTTAATGATTTTGTCTTCTGTTGGGGCACATATATACGGACAGGAATATCGTTGAATGTTGTATCTCTCACAGTTATGTTTTCATCTGATGTTGGTGGAAAACCTTGAAAGCTTGAAAAGAGTGTCATTGATTTCATGAAATGGTTTAGCCCCAACATTTCAGCAAACAGGGCCTAAAATGAAATAAAAATACACATATACTCTAACTGTAAAAAATGTTTTGAGCCAAGAGGTGTACATAAATATTCAATATGACCCCAAAAATCTTAGTCATAGAGTCAGAAAAATCAATGATTATGCCACCAGAGCATATACAAACCCAGATGCTTTATTACTGTATGATGAATAACCTAAGTGACACTAATCCTCACTTATACACTCACCCAATAGATATTAATATGGAATAAATATATAATTCTGTTGTCAATGCCCAGTAGAATTAGGCAAGCTATTCATCCTCAAAAAAAAAAAAAAAAGAAAGAAAAAGAAAAAAATCCCAGTCAAATGAAAGACAAGTTATAAAAGGACATTGTAATATAAATATGAGAAAAATTCTTTGGAATAAATGTCAAGGTGAGGAAAAGGTTTTTAACTTCTACTTTAACTAAGGCTTAAAAGGAAAATAGAGTTTGGATGATCAGCTGAAGAGAAGACCTTTCAGTCAGATTAAGTAAGCTTAGTCTAGAGAAAAACAAAATGTGGTGATAGAGAAATACAAGTTGTTTGCTGTCCTATACTTTCAGACTCCAAGAGGCTGAATGAAAGGAAAGAGTCCTTAAGAAGAATTTAGTAAAATATACAACACACAGATATTAAAAACCAAACAAAACCCAAAGGCTATGAAAGACATATTGATACATTAAGTTTCGTTAAATTTAACAGTAATATTTTAAAAAATCTAGTAAAGTTGTTGAAAAGTCAAAGCACAATGTAAATGATAAACTTGCAATTGTGAAAATCATAGTCTTTAGAATATATAACAAACTGATCACAATAAGAAATAGACTAACAATTCAATAGACAAAAGACTCCAACATTTTTTTCATGAAAGGTCTAGAATGACTGAGTCTCTAAGGAACAAAAATACTCAATTTTCAAATATATAATTCAAAAGGAATGGCAAATACAACAAAATGGTGGAATAAGCACTAACAGTGCTTATTCTTTCATTTCTCCTAATTTTATTAAAATGATGGTAAAATAAAAATCTTAATACAGTTATGCTAAGAAAGCAAAATAAAACTGGCCCTCCACATCCTAGGGTTGTGATCTCTGGTGGGTTGAATCCAGGCTTCCCATGTGGCTCTTTTGGTAAAGAACACATCTGCCATTTCAGGAGACATAGGAGAGGCCAGTTTGATCCCTTGGATAAGGAAGATCCCCTGGAGGGGGGCATGGCAACCCACTCCAGTATTCTTGCCTGGAGAACCCCATGGACAGAGGATCCTGGCACTCTACAGCCCATAGTGTTGCACAGAATCGGACATAACAAGTGACTTAGCAGGCACACACGGGTTGAATCCACAGATACAAAATCCACTGATAGGAGGATTGGCTGTATTAATTGGTCTGTGCCATTTAGTATAAGGGACTTCAGCATTGATATTGGTTTCTGAGGGGGTTTCTGCAACCAATCGCCTGCCACCCTGATAAGAAGACTGTATTATAATATATGCACAGTATTAAGAATCATAATAACAAAAAGCTTAGTTCTCCAAGACACAGCAATACTAAAATGTGTATGCAAACAGCAACAGAGCTTAATAACGCAGGAATCGAGAACTGAAAAACTGAAAGCAGAAACAAAAAAAATCCAAAAGTATTAGTTGGAAATTGACATTCTTATCTCATTTATTGATAGAAAAAGTAAATAGGAAAAGTAAGCATATAGAAAATTTGAAAAAACTATCAACTCGGCAGAATTAATGTATTGAGGACATTCCACCCAGTGAAAACAGAATACACATTCTTTTCAACTGCATAAAGATATGTCACAAAGATGTACCACATGACAGATTTCAGGGAAAAAATATCTCAACAAGCCAAAAAATTAAGATCATACAGAGTAGTTGTCAATCCATAGCATAAGTAAAATAAAAACTGGAAACATAATAGTGTATGAGGAATCCCTACACATTTGGAAATGAAACAACATATTCCTAAATAACTCATTGGCCAAGGAAAAGATACCTCTAGACAAATTGAAAAAATATTTTTAAGCAATTGAAAATGAAATTATAGCATATCAAAATTTGTAGAGTGCAGAAAAAGCATTGACTGAAGGAAAATTCTTAGCTTTAAATGCATTATTAGAGGAGAAGAAAGGTCTAAAGGGTCTGATCTAAGCTTCCTCCACTACACATTTAGAGTTATATTAGCATATTAAACTCAAAGTATGAAGGAAAGAATAAAGGGAAAAAAAAAACAACTAGAAATCAATCAAATCAAAATAGATAAAGAAAATTAAAGATTTATTCCTTGAAAAAAAAAATCCCATAAAATTGATCAGCGTCCAGTCAGAATAATCAGAAAAAAAGAGAAGTTGCAGTTTACCAATATCAGAAATAAATGAAAGGAAGCAATTTTAAATGCTCAGACCCATAGACACTGTAGGCAGCAGTTAGTGTGTGCTCAGATCAACTGGACTGGCCACCCAGGGACTGTGCAGTATAGGGCAGAATGGGACCAGGACTTGGAAAACTGTAAAACATGTGGAAGGAAATTGAAGATGACACAGACAGATATATGATGCTTTATGAATTAGAAGAATTGATATTGTTACTGTTAAAATGACCATACTCCCCAAGGCACTCTACAGAGTCAAAGCAATCTCTGTCAAAATACCAATGGCATGTTTCATAGAACTAGAATAAAGAACTCTAAAATTGCATGGAAATACAAAAGATTCTGAATAACCCAAACAATTCTGATAAAAAAGAACAATGTTGGAGGTATCATGCTCTCTGATTTCAAAGTATACTACTAAGCTATATTGATCAAATAAGGACTATACTGGAAAAAAACAAAACCATATATCAATGGATTAGAATTGTGATACCAGAAAAAAACAGATCCAGACATCAATGGATTAGAATCTCAAGACCAGAAATAAACTCACACTTATATGGGCAATTAATCTATGACAAAGGGCAAGAATATACAATGGGGGAAAAGACAGCCTCTTCAATAAATGGTGTTGGGAAAATTGGACAGCTGAATGCTAAAAATTAAACAAGACTACATTCTCACATCATTTAAAAAATATACTCAAAATATATTAAAGACATAAATGTAAGACTGAATCAATAAAACTCTTTAAAAAATAGGCAGTATGCTCTCTGACATCAGTCCCTGCAATAATTTTTTGGAAATGTCTCTTCAGACAAGGGAAACAAAAGCAAAACTAAACAAATGGGACTACATCAAATTAAAAAGCTTTTGTACAGTGAAGGAAACTATCAACAAAATGAAAAGTCTGTCTACTGAATGGGAGCAGATGTTATATAAATGATATAACTGATAAGGGTTAATATCTAAAATATACAGATTATTAAAAATTAATGTGATCTTGTGTTTGCCATAAGAAATTGGTTTCACGTTCTGAAAGTGAAGTTGCTAAAAGTATAGATCTTGTTGACCTGATGAATAACTTTATAGAAAAATGAGAAAAGATTTGATAAATCAAAAGCATTACATTAATAAGTTATTATTATTCATTGTAACACATAAACTACATACATATTTTTGTAATTTGTATATGTTGCTCATGTATTCACTATTACCTGTATTATTTGTTGCTGCCATTTAGTTGCTAAGTCATGCTTGACTTTTTGTGAGCCTATGGACTGTAATCTGCCAGGCTCCTCTGTCCATGGGATTTCCCAGGCAACAGTACTGGAGTAGGTTGACATTTCCTCCTCCAGGGAATCTTCCCAACCCAGGGATCAAACCTGCATCTCCTGCACTGGCAGGCAGATTCTCTACCGCTGAACAACCCGGGAAGCCCAAACATACCTAGATCAACATTGTGTGTGTGTGATCAGTTATGTCTGATATTTGCAACCCCTCAACTGTAGCCCACTAGGCTCCTCTGTCCATGGGATTTTCCAAGTAAGAATACTGAAGTGGTTTCCATTTCCTACTTCAGGGGATCTTCTCAACCCATGAATCGAACCCTTGACTTTAGCATCTCCTGCATCGGCAGGTAGATTCTTTACCATTGTGCCACCTGGGAAGCTCACATATATTATATATCATGAGTAAAAAATGTTTTTAAAGGAAAAGCTTTATGATTAAATATCTTTATGCATTTTTGTCCCTGCCTTTTGAACAAGGGTTCTCGAGTTTTTGTTTTGCACCAGGCTCGAAAAATTATTTAGCCAGCTCTACTTGATACACACAAACTGGGGCTAGACTACTATTTTGCTTCCATAACGGAGTACACATGTCAGCCGTTATCATGAACACTAGTGCACATATAGACACTGAAACAAAGCTGGTAGTTACAAAGAGGAAGAAATTTGTTATTTCCTTAGCCTTGCTGGAGCACTCCCAGACTTGTCTCACAATAGTAGCAGTATGAATCAGCTTAAAGGACTATCTGTGGGAAACAAAGTTTCTGCTTCCTGAGCTTCTTAGGCAGAATCTAAGAGAAACACAAAATAAAATTGTACTAGAATATAATTCACTATTTATTTGATTAAAAAATCAAGAAAAATTACAATATATTTTTGTTGAGAACTGAGAGAATATGGATATTCTCATGCCTTGCTGGTTGGAGTGGAAAATATTACAGAATGACTTTGCAATAATTAGCAAAATTCCAATTGGCTCAGCAATCCCACTTCATGGATTTATCATAGACAAAATGCAATCTCCAAAAGTTTTTCAGGTATTACTATTTTATTGCTTGTAATACCAAAATACTAAAAATAACAAAACTTTACACCTCAATAGGGCTGAATAAGTGAACTATATTTTATACACTTACTGAATCCTTTTGGAGAAGGCAATGGCACCCCACTCGAGTACTCTTGCCTGGAAACTCCCATGGACAGAGGAGCCTGGTAGGCTACAGTCCATGGAGTCTCAAAGAGTCGGACATGACTGAGCAACTTCACTTTCACTTTTCCCTTTCATGCACTGGCGAAGGAAATGGCAACCCACTCCAGTATTTTTGCCTGGAGAATCTCAGGGATGGCAGAGCCTGGTGGGCTGCCGTCTATGAGGTTGCACAGAGTCAGACACGACTGAAGCAACTTAGCAGCAGCAACTGAATCCTTTGCATTATGTATAAGAATGAGGGGACTTTTTACGTGAAGATGTGGAAAGATGTATAAGATATATAGTTAAATGAGAAATGCAAAAAACCCAACAGAATACTTGTTATGTTGTTTCTTATGGAAGAATGAAAAGGAGACAAAAATATGTTTTTATTGCTGTATTCATTATTATTAGCATCTTGTGTAAAAAGCAACCCCAGGATGAATCACAAGAGCTAATAAAACTGGTGTTCTCCAAAGACCTGGGCAGAGAAAAGAATGGAAAGAGACAAGAATGGGAGCAGGAAATTTCAGTGTCCACTTTTTTCATATTGTTTTGATTTTTGAAATATATGGGTACATTACTATTTAAAAAATAAAATTTATTTAAAATTATTTTTAAAAAACTGGAGTGGACTACATAAAACAGTAGTGAGTTTTTCATTCCTGTAAATATTATGAGATTAAAGATTTCTACTGGTCAGAACTCTAGCAGTTTCCAGTCTGCCACCAAACAATCTTTGCTGATTCCTTTTATATATACAGAGGGACAAAAAGAGTGAGGACAGAGAGATAGAGGGAGGAGGCTAACTTTGCAGTAAGAAGGTTAGAGGAGTAAACTGGATCAGGTTTCCAAATAAGTAGTCATAACAAATCCAGTGGTGATAATTGATTGCTTCTAACTAAACCTATCATTCTTGACCATATGGACCTTAGACACTTGGGCAAACTTAGGGATCTTGTGAGGGACAAAAAAGCCCTGCGTGCTGCAGTTCATGGGGTCACAAAGAGTCAGACACGACTGGGTGACTGACCAACAACAACAAACCTCATTTACAGTCAGCTTTTCTATACCATAAGAACCTACTTGCATGTCTATGGTATATATTGTGTTCCAAAACCATTACTAGTGTTTAAATGTCATAGGTAACTACAGAGTAGTTCAAGCATATGACTTCTGAATTTTGTATGAAGTTGTGAAAGCACACAAGAGTAGAAAAAATAAAACAAGATTGTCACACACACATATGCACACACACACATTTTTACTGCTAGCAGAATAGATCACTTTAGAAATACAACCTGAATGCCTCCTTGGTCATCTTGTTACAGTCTGCTTTGAGATCACTCAGCAATATAGCAGTCAGGAGAATTTGAAAACAGGAAGCCAAGGCTATGAAGAACTTGTAAAAACAAAATGAAACAAAACTAGAATCTTAGAAAACTTGACTTTCTTGACTAATAAATATTTTCACTTACCAAATATGATGAAGTTTTAAAAAAAGTATTTAACAGCATTATTTCCCATGGTTCTTCAACATTATCTGGAAGGGGTTCATAAACATAACTTGCTAAGAGGACCCCCAATATCAGAAAGCCGAAAGATTTTTTCCCCATGTTGTAACTGTTCTGTTTCTTAAGCAAGACACTATTAGACCTCATTTCACTCCCTGAAACCAAATAGAGGCAAACACCACCCAGTTATTATTTAACTTCCGGGCCAGGGAGTTCCCTCACTGGCACAATAGGTTGTTACATGGCAGGTACAAAAGACTAATGCTGAGGATAAGAGCTGAAGTTCCAGTGTGCAGTTTGTAAAGGATAACACTCACATTTTGACAGGTCATATCAAATCTTCCTGCATTAGCATGAGAGAAAAATAATTGTGGAACACCAATTTAGAGAATAATATTCTCAAAGACTCTGGAAAATAGAACAGACACACACTCCCTCTGTGTGGGTGTCTTAGTTGCTCAGTTGCGTCTGACTTTTTTGACCCCATGGACTGTAGCCCACCAGGCTCCTTTGTCCATGGAATTCTCCAGGAGAGAATACTGGAGTGGGTATTCCAGGGGATCTTTTACAGGGGATCTTTTGACCCAAGGATTGAACCAGGTTCTTCCGCATTGCTGGCAGTTTCTTTACCACTTGAGCCACGAGGAAAGAGAGGAAAACAAAGGGATCCTTAAAAAAGTTTGATATATCTTTAATGATATCTTTATTATAGCTTTATTAAAAGCCGATCATATACAAATTGATCATCTTAATGGCTATGTAATGACTGGAGTAGTTTTGGAGTGAATAATGGAAAACTTTGCAGCACCCAAGCCTAAGCTAAGTCTTAGGTCCACTGTTGGGTAAACCGGGAAAAGATAATGGACTTTGTGAAATGAAAGGCACTGATGTAGACTTTGTAAGTCCAATTTTAAAAGTGCATTTCTCAGCTTAATATATAACTTGCTATTTCAAATTCTATTTGGTTAATATATAACCTTGATTGATAATATATAACCTTAATTGTTACATAACTCTACTAAATAATATCAGAAATGAAGATGTCATACATGTGCACCCAAGCTAATTCTGCTGATTTATGTAAAATGTGCGATTCTGTCACTATTCTACTTTCTATAAAGGAAGAAAAAGAACTTGGATAACTACACTGTTATGTGTTGTTAAGGGAATTTCTGTATAGAAGGTGGATAGTAGAAAAGGAAAATTTTTAAATTACAGAACTACTTGCCCAGGAGAGAATCAAAACTTAATGCTCTGTTTAACACTTCTGAGACTAATTTTCTTAAAGAACATGAGTTTAAGTAACCCTGACCTGAATTTAACTGGAAATTCTTTCCTGAAAATTGATCAAGGGGCCTTGTATACAGACCTATGGACTCATCAGTACTACATAAACAGCTGCATTTCAATTCTTAATGACCATAACCATTGTGGAGTATGCCCTTTCACTCTTTAGTTCTTAAAAATCTCTGCTTTTCCTCCTCTGAAAATGACTCACTGAATTTCTTACCTGGTATGTGTTCTCTGCCTGGCAATTAACTCAGTGTTAAAACAAAAAAATACAAATTTTCATATAGTCATTGTTTTATTATTTGACAACAGGGAGATGGCATTGGACAGGATGAAAGAGCAGGTTAAAACTCAGGGTGAAATGTTTAAAGATCAACTATCACACTTCTCTATCTGCCTCTGTCTCTTTCCTCTTGCTTTGTTCAACAGTTGCTCTCTTAAAATACACACTTTAATTTTAAAAACATTCAGGTGAAGTTTAGTATTAAGTCACAGTAATAGTATAAGTAATAGAATTTGTGAGCAATATCTTCCCTATCAAAAAGCAAACCTTTCTCAGATTAAAACAGATACCTAAAAACTAAACTTCTGCATTAATGTGCTATTAATTAAAAACAAATTCTTGAGGAAAATGCATAACATTTTTCATAGTGGAAGAACCAGTTTATATTCCTTCCAACATGAGACCGGGTTTCCCTTTTCTCAACAACTTCATATTTCTCTCATGGTTTTTTTAAAAATCACCATCCGAACTGGTGTGTAGTGATATCTCACTGTTTGAATTGTATTTCCCTGGTGATTAGTCATATTGAGTACCTTTTCATGTACCTGTTGATCATTTTGATGGAAGAAAATTTCATATACTGTGATATGCAGAAGTCATTCTGGATTATACATGTTTTGGCTTGAACTTTATGCCAAGCAGAATAGTCTGTCTTATGGCCTGTCAAACATCCATCTGTTTTAACCAATTAAAAAAAAAAATGCAGTCACCATATTGTTTAGGATGTCCAAATTTGAAGGTGGGGATAAATGCTCCCCTTCCTATGTCACTAATGCTAGTACTAGTGAA
Organism: Giraffa tippelskirchi; assembly: GCF_054371585.1. Lineage (NCBI taxonomy): Eukaryota > Metazoa > Chordata > Mammalia > Artiodactyla > Giraffidae > Giraffa > Giraffa tippelskirchi. The sequence goes on along the minus strand of NC_137276.1, from coordinate 121,725,480 downwards.
GATGAGTTTTTCTTCCCAAACACCAATGTTGTGCTGTCTTACTATGTACATGCTAGTCTATCTCTTTTGAAGCCTTGAAGGAATGTACCAGTCATGTTTGATGTTTGTTCTTTATTCTGACAAGATATAAAACTGTGGTTCAGGCATCCAAAATGGAGTCAGGTGGCCATTGTATATGTGGTTTGGGACATGTTCCTGTATCATTGAAAAGTTGAACTTTCTGAACTATATAAAATTCAAGGGCAACACCAGTCATCCTCAGAACATCATCTGCTAGTGTTACAGAACATAGATTGGGATCTGCTTACCCAACACATAACAAAGTCAAACAACTGACCCTGGATTGTGGTAAAGGAAAGTACAGCATTTATTGCATGGTGCCAAGCAAGAAGATCTCTACTCTTTCCCACTCTATTGTTTTCCTCTATTTCTTTGCACTGATCACTGAGGAAGACTTTCTTATCTCTCCTGGCTATTCTTTGGAACTCTACATTCAAATGGGTATATCTTTCCTTTTCTCCTTTGCTTTTCACTTCTCTTGTTTTCAAAGCTATTTGTAAGGCCTCCTCAGAGAGCTATTGTGCTTTTTTGCATTCCTTTTTCTTGGAGATGGTCTTGATCCCTGTCTCCTGTATAATGTCACAAACCTCCGTCCATAATTATTCAGGCACTCTATCAGCTCTAATCCCTTGAATCTATTTGTCACTTCCACTGTATAATCGTAAGGGATTTAATTTAGACCATACTTGAATGGTCTGGTGGTTTTCCCTACTTTCTTCAATTTAAGTCTGAATTTGGCAATAAGGAGTTCATGATCTGAACCACAGTCAGTTCCTGCTCTTATTTTTGCTGACTGTATAGAGCTTCTCCATTTTTGGCTGCAAAGAATATAATCAATCTGGTTTCAGTGTTGACCATCTGATGAAGTCCATGTGTAGAGTCTTCTTTTTTGTTGTCGGAAGAGAGTGTTCGCTATGACAAGTGAGTTCTCTTGGCAAAACTTTATTAGCTTTTGCCCTGCTTCATTCTGTACTCCAAGGCCAAATTTGGTTGTTACTCCAGGTGTTTCTTGACTTCCTACTTTTGCATTCCAGTCCCCTGTAATGAAAAGGACATCTTTTTTGAGTGTTAGTTCTAGAAGGTCTTATAGATCTTCATAGAATCATTCAGCTTCAGCTTCTTCAGCATTACTAGTTGGGGCATAGACTTGGATTATTGTGATATTGAATGGTTTGCCTTAAAAGATGCTTGCTCCTTGGAAGAAAAGTTATGACCAACCTAGACAGAATATTAAAAAGCAGAGACATTACTTTGCCAACAAAGGTCCGTCTAGTCAAGGCTATGGCTTTTCCAGTAGTCATGTATGGATGTGAGAGCTGGACTATAAAGAAAGCTGAGTGCCAAAGAATTGATGCTTTTGAACTGTCGTGTTGGAAAAGACTCTTGAGAGTCCCTTGGACTGCAAGGAGATCCAACCAGTCCATCCTAAAGGAAATCAGCCCTGAATGTTCATTGGAAGGACTGATGTTGAAGCTGAAACTCCAATACTCTGGCCACCTGATGCGAAGACCTGACTCATTTGAAAAGACTCTGGGAAAGATTGAAGGTAGGAGGAGAAGGGGATGATAGAGGATGGGATGGTTGGATGGCATCACTGACTCAATGAACATGCTGCTGCTGCTAAGTGGCTTCAGTTGTGTCCGACTCTGTGCAATCCCATAGACGGCAGCCCATCAGGCTCCGCCTTCCCTGGGATTCTCTAGGCAAGAACACTGGAGTGGGTCGCCATTTCCTTCTCCAATGCATGAAAGGGAAAAGTTAAAGTGAAGTCACTCAATCGTGTCTGACTCTTTGAGAGCCCATGGACTGCAGCCTACCAGGCTCCTCCATCCATGGGATTTTCCAGGCAAGAGTACTGGAGTGGGGTGCCATTGCCTTCTCCACAATGGATATGAGTTTGAGTAAATTCCAGGAGTTGGTGAAGGACAGGGAGGCCTGCTGTGCTGCAGTGCTGGGGTCGCAAAGAGTGGGACACGACTGAGTGACTGAACTGAATTGAAGCAAAGAGAATGAGCAGTCAGTGCTCAAAATACCTGAAATCCCCAATGACTTTCAGGAAAGGGTTTTTAAAGGCAACATTAGTGGTGTGGGTTGCAGAGTGCCTGGTAAGACTTTGGATCTTTTTTCTGATTGGTTGCTGGCTGAGGGAGATACTTGCATCAACGTCATCAACCTTGTGGTACCAACCAGTCTGTGGTTATGTACTTGTGGTTAACTGTTTCCTAGTGTGGGAGTCTGGTGTCTGTAAAAACAATTTAGGAGGAACTTTTCTGGGGTCCATTGTCTAAGACTCTGCGCTCCCAATGCTAGGCACCCAGGTTCAATCTAGTCAGAGGACTGAAGCCCATTTGCTGCACCTTAACCCTGGTGCAATAAAATAAATACACATATATTTTTAAAAAAGCAACTTATAAATGTGTTTCAGGCAGGGTTATCATGTTCTGGGAGGCATATTTTCATGTTCTATATCCCTGCTATATGGCTGATCTATTTTCTAAAGTGTTACTAGTTTCTGGCCTAATAGCTATTCTTTGTTGCTACATGTTCATATTTTCCAAATTATTAACTTTTAAATATTGGAGTGTAATTGCTTGACAACATTGTGTTAATTTCTGTTGTAAAACTAAGTGATCATCTAGATGTATACATATATCCTCTCACTCTTGAATTTCCCTACCACCCACCACCATCTGACCCCTCTGGTCACTACAGAGCCCCAAGCTAAGTTCCTTGTGCTATACAGGAGGTTCCCACAAGTGTATGTCAGTCCTACTCTCCCAATTTGTCTCACCCTTCACTCCCTCCCTCTGTGTCCACATGTGCATTCTCTATGTCTGCATCTCTATTCCTGCCCTGCAAACAAAGGTTCTCAAAGACCTTTATCAAAATAATAAGCTTGGTAATAGATTGAATGGAATGATACAGTGTTGGTCTTGTGTGGTGGGGGAGGAATTCACGCGTGAAAGGACTTTGTGCTGTGTTCTTTGTTGTGCATTTCTACCCCACCTGACAGAACTTTGCATTGATGCTTTCTCCTTTTCTTCAGCAGAGAGCAGAGGAGTCATGATGGTAGTTGATAAAAATGAGGGGTTTTATTTACAAAGTCATTTACTGACTGTCATGTACCCTGATGCTTGTGGAGCACAATTAAGAGTCTCTAATTGGAACAAAAATCTGTTCTTAAAAAAGAAAGAAAGAAAAAGTAATAAATATAATGTATGCCATTGTGGACTTCATCTCTGGAGTACAAAAATTGATTAATCTTGCAGATTAAACAACCAGATAAACTGAATAAAGAAGAAAAAAAGCATACAATCATATCAATTTATGTAACAACCATATTAGGCAAAATTCAGCAATTATTTTCTTGTCCCAGTGAAACTTAAAAACTTGAAGGAGTAGAGAATATACACACTTGGTAAAAGCAACTCCAAAGTACAGACCTAATATCAAACACTTAAATAGTAGCTGCTGCTACTGCTGCTAAGTCGCTTTAGTCGTGTCCGACTCTGTGCGACCCTATAGACGGCAGCCCACCAGGCTCCGCCATCCCTGGGATTCTCTAGGCAAGAATACTGGAGTGGGTTGCCGTTTCCTTCTCCAGTGCATGTGAAAGTGAAGTCGCTCAGTCGTGTCCGATTCTTAGCGACCCTATGGACTGTACCCTACCAGGCTCCTCCGTCCATGGGATTTTCCAGGCAAGAGTACTGGAGTGGGGTGCCATTGCCTTCTCCGTTAAATAGTAGACTTGGTATCAAATAATTAAAATCTGAACACTGGAAAAAACACAAAAGTATCTTTTTTTCCACTTTCTCTTTCCCTAACATTATACTGGAGGTCCTAGACAGTGCAAGAAGAGAAGAAAGATGCATAAAAAGTAAGCGGATTTTTAAGGATAATTATTCACAGATGGCAGGATTATCTACATAGAAAGTCATAAATATTTCATTGAGAGGTTTTAGAACTACTGAGCAAATTAAAGCAACGTCTTGAGATATAGGATTCATATATAAAAGCAATTGTGCTTCTGTATTCCTGTTACCAATAATAAGAAAATGAAAATTACAAATAAAGTATTGCAATTTGTAACAACCTTAAATATGAAATAAGAAGAAAAGAAGAAAGAAAGTGAAGTCGCTCAATCCTGTCTAACACTTTGCAACCCCATGGATGGTAGCCTGCCAGGCTCCTCTATCCATGGGATTTTCCAAGCAAGAATACTGGAGTGGGTTGCCATTTCCTTCTCCAGGGGATCTTCCCAACCCAGGGAATGAACCCCGGTCTCCCACACGGCAGACAGACTCTTTACCATCTGAGCCACCAGAGAAGCATGAAATACGAAATCAGTTCAGTTCAGTTCACTCAGTCGTGTCCGACTCTTTGCGACCCCATGGACTGCAGCACGCCAGGCCTCCCTGTCTATCCAACGGCCAGAGTTTACTCAAACTCATGTCCATTGAGTTGGTGATGCCATCCAATCATCTCATCCTCTGTTGTCCCCTTCTCCTCCTGCTTTCAATCTTTCCTAGCATCAGGGTCTTTTAAATGAGTCAGTTCTTTGCATCAGGTGGCCAAATTATTTCAGTTTCAGCATCAGTTCTTCCAATGAATATTCATGACTGATTTCCTTTAGGATGGACTGGTTTGATCTCCTTGCAGTCCAAGGGACTCTCAAAAGTAATCTCCAACACGACAGTTCAAAAGCATCAATTCTTTGGCACTCAGCTTTCTTTATGTCCAGCTCTCACATCCATACATGACTACTGGAAAAGCCATAGCCTTGACTAGATGGACCTTTGCTGGCAAAATAATGTCTCTGCTTTTTAATATGCTGTCTAGGTTGGTCATAGCTTTTCTTCCAAGGAGCAAAGATCTTTTAATTTCATGGCTGCAGTCACCATCTGCAGTGATTTGGGGGCCCCCTAAAATAAAGTCTCTCTCTCTTTCCACTGTTTCCCCATCTATCTGTCATGAAGTGATGGAACCAGATGGCATGATCTTTGTTTTCTGAATGTTGAGGTTTAAGCCAACTTTTCACTCTCCTCTTTCACTTTCATCAAGAGGCTTTTTAGCTCTTCTTCACTTTATCCCATAAGGGTGGTGTCATCTGCATATCTGAGGTTATTGATATTTCTCCCGGTAATCTTAATTCCACCTTGTACTTCATTCAGCTCAGCATTTCTCATGATGTACTCTGCATATAAGTTAAATAAGCTGCGTGACAATATACAGCCTTGACTCACTCCTTTCCTTATTTGGAACCAGTCTCTTTTTCCATGTCCAGTTCTAACTGTCACTTCCTAACCTGCACACAGATTTCTCAAGAGGCAGGTCAGGTGGTCTGGTATGCCCATCTCTTTAAGAATTTTCCACAATTTGTTGTGATCCACACAGTCAAAGGCTTTGGTGCAGTCAATAAAGCAGAAATAGATGTTTTTCTGGAACTCTCTTGCTTTTTTGATGATCCAGTGAATGTTGGCAATTTGATCTCTTGTTCCTCTGCCTTTTCTAAAACCAGTTGGAACATCTGGAAGTTCACAGTTCACGTATTGTTGAAGCCTGGCTTGAAGAATTTTGAGCACTACTTTACTAGCGTGTGAGATGAGTACAATTTGTGCGGTAGTTTGAGCATTCTTTGGCATTGCCTTTCTTAGGGATTGGAATGAAAACTGACCTTTTCCAGTCCTGTGGCCACTGCTGAGTGTTCCAGATTTGCTGGCATGTTGAGTGCAGCACTTTCACAGCATCATCTTTGAGGATTTGAAAGAGCTCAACTGGAATTCCACTACCTCCACTAGCTTTGTTCATAGTGATGCTTCCTAAGGCCCACTTGACTTCACACTCCAAGATGTCTGGCTCTAGGTGAGTGATCACACCATCATTGTTATATGGGTATGAAGATCTTTTTTATATAGTTCTTCTGTGTATTCTTGCCACCTATTCTTACTATCTTCTGCTTCTGTTAGGTCCATACTATTTCTGTCCTTTATTGTGCCCATATTTGTATGAAATGTTCCCTTGGTATCTCTAATATTCTTGAAGAGATCTCTAGTATTTCCCAGTTTAATGTTTCCCTCTCTCCCCTCTCTCTCTCTCTTTCTCTTTTTTTTTTTTAATAAATTTATTTATTTTAGTTGGGGGCTAATTACTTTACAATATTGTAGTAGTTTTTGCCATGCATTGACATGAATCATCCATGGGTTTACATGTGTTCCCCTGCCTGGACCCCCCTCCCACCTCCCTCCCCATCCCATCCCTCTGGGTCATCCCATTGCCCTGGCCCTGAGCATTTGTCTCATGCACCGAACATGGAATGGTGTTCTGTTTCACATATGATAATATACATGTTTCAATGCTATTCTCCCAGAATGTCCCACCCTCACCTTCTCCCTCAGAGTCCATAAGACAGTTCTATGCATCTGTGTCTCTTATTCTGTCTCTCATATAGGGTTATCGTTACCATCTTTCAAATTCCATATATATGCATTAGTATACTGTATTGGTGTTTTTCTTTCTGGCTTACTTCACTCTGTATTATGGGCTCCAGTTTCATCCATCTCAGTAGAACAGATTCAATTGTATTCTTTTTAATGACTGAGTAATATTCCATTGTGTATATGTACCACTGCTTCCTTATCCATTCGTCTGCTGATAGACCCCTAGGTTGCTTCCATGTCCTGGCTATTGTAAACAGTGCTGTGACGAATATTGGGGTACATGCGTCTCTTTCAATTCTGATTTCCTCGGTGTGTATGCCCAGCAGTGGGATTGCTGGGTCATATGGCAGTTCTATTCCCAGTTTTTTAAGAAATCTCCACACTGTTCTCCATAGTGGCTGTACTAGTTTGCATTCCCACCAACAGTGTAAGAGGGTTCCCTTTTCTCCACACCCTCTCCAGCATTTATTGCTTGTAGACTTTTGGATAGCAGCCATTCTGACTGGTGTGAAATGGTACCTCATTGTGGTTTTGATTTGCATTTCTCTAATAATGAGTGATGTTGAGCATCTTTTCATGTGTTTGTTAGCCATCTGTATGTCTTCTTTGGAGAAATGTCTGTTTAGTTCTTTGGGCCATTTTTTGATTGGGTCGTTTATTTTTCTGGAATTCATCTGCGGGAGTTGCTTGTATATTTTTGAGATTAATTGTTTGTCTGTTGCTTCGTTTGCTATTATTTTCTCCCATTCTGAAGGCTGTCTTTTCACCTTGCTTATAGTTTCTTTTGTTGTGCAAAAACTTTTAATTTTAATTAGGTCCCATTTGTTTATTTTTGCTTTTATTTCCAATATTCTGGGAGGTGGGTCATGGAGGATCCTGCTGTGATTTATGTCAGAGAGTGTTTTGCCTATGTTTTCCTCTAAGAGTTTTATAGTTTCTGGTCTTACGTTTAGATCTTTAATCCATTTTGAGTTTATTTTTGTGTATGGTGTTAGGAAGTGTTCTAGTTTCATTGTTTTACAAGTGGTTGACCAGTTTTCCCAGCACCACTTGTTGAAGAAATTGTCTTTTCTCCATTGTATATTCTTGCCTCCTTTGTCAAAGATAAGGTGTCCATAGGTGCGTGGGTTTATCTCTGGGCTTTCTATTTTGTTCCATTGATCTATATTTCTATCTTTGTGCCAGTACCATACTGTCTTGATGACTGTGCCTTTGTAGTAGAGCCTGAAGTCAGGCAGGTTGATTCCTCCAGTTCCATTCTACTTTCTCAAGATCGCTTTGGCTATTCGAGGTTTCTTATATTTCCATACAAATTGTGAAATGATTTATTCTAGTTCTGTGAAAAATACCGTTGGTAGCTTGATAGGGATTGCATTGAATCTATAGATTGCTTTGGGTAGTATACTCATTTTCACTATATTAATTCTTCCAATCCATGAACACGGTATATTTTTCCATCTGTTTTGTGTCCTCTTTGATTTCTTTCATCAGTGTTTTATAGTTTTCTATATATAAGTCTTTTGTTTCTTTAGGTAGATATATTCCTAAGTATTTTATTCTTTTTGTTGCAATGGTGAATGATATTGCCTGTGACAAAATTCAACATCCATTTATGATAAAAACCCTCCAGAAAGCAGGAATAGAAGGAACATATCTCAACATAATAAAAGCTATATATGACAAACCCACAGCAAACATTATCCTCAATGGTGAAAAATTGAAAGCATTTCCCCTAAAGTCAGGAACAAGGCAAGGATGCCCACTTTCACCACTACTATTCAACATAGTTTTGGAAGTTTTGGCCACAGCAATCAGAGCTGAAAAAGAAATAAAAGGAATACAGATAGAAAAAGAAGAAGTAAAACTCTCACTGTTTGCAGATGACATGATCCTCTACATAGAAAACCCTAAAGACTCTACTAGAAAATTACTCGAGTTGATCAATGAATATAGTAAAGTTGCAGGATATAAAATTAACACACAGAAATCCCTTGCATTCCTATACTCCAATAATGAGAAAACAGAAAGAGAAATTAAGGAAACAATATCCTCTATCTCTTTGCATTGATCACTTAGAAAGGCTTTCTTATCTCTCCTTGCTATTCTTTACAACTCTGCATTCAGATGGGTATATCTTTCCTTTTCTCCTTTGCCTTTAGCTTCCTTTCTTTTCTCAGCTATTTTTAAGGCCTTCTCAGACGATCATTTTGCCTTTTTGCACTTCTTTTTCTTGGGGATGGTTTTGATCACTGCCTTCTGCACCATGTCATGAACCTCCGCTCATAGTTCTTCAGGAACTTTGTCTATCAAATCTAATCCCTTGAATCTATTTGTTACTTCCACTGTATAATCCTAAGGGATTTGCTTTAGGTCACACCTGAATGGTCTAGTGGTATTCCCTACTTTCTTCAATTTAAGTTGAAATTTGCAATACGGAGTTCATGATCTGAATCACAGAAAACTAACCGAACTGATCACATAGACCACATCCTTGTCTAACTCAATGAAACTATGAACCCTGCTATGTAGGGCCAACTGTGACATGTTGGTCATAGTGGAGAGTTCTGACAAAACATGGTCTACTGGAGAAGGGAATGGCAAACTGCTTCAATATTCTTGCTTTGAGAAGAATGAACAATATGAAAAGGGGAAAAGATACAACACTGAAAGATGAACTCCCCAGGTCAGTAGGGGCCCAATACACCACTGGAGAAGAGTTGAGAAGTAAATTCAGAAGGAATGAAGAGACAGAGCCAAAATGAAAACAACGCCCAGTTGTGGGTATGACTGATGACAGAAGTCCAATGCTGTAAAGAACAATATTGCATAGGAAAGTGGAATGTTAGGTCCATGAATCAAGGTAAATTGGAATTGGTCAAACAGGAGATGGCAAGAGTGAACATAAACATTTTAGGAATCAGTGAACTAAAATGGGCTGGAATGGGTGAATGTAACTCAGATGACCATTATATCCACTACTGTGGGCAAGAATCCCTTAGAAGAAATGGAGTAGCCCTCATATTCAACAGAAGAGTCTGAAATGCAGTACTTGGATGCAATCTCAAAAATGACAGAATGATCTCTGTTCATTTCCAAGGCAAACTATTCAGTATCATAGTAATCCAAGTCTATGCCCCAACCACTAATGCCAAAGACACCGAAGTTGAAAAGTTCTTTGAAGACCTACAAGACCGCCTAGAACTAACACCCAAAAAAGATGTCCTTTTCATCATAGTGGACTGAAATGCAAAAGTAGGAAGAAATACCTGGAGTAACAGGCAAATTTGACTTTGGAGTACAAAATTAAGCAGGGCAAAGGCTAACAGAGTTTTCTCAAGAAAACACACTGGTCATAGCCAACACCATCTTCCAACAACACATAAGAGGACTCTACACAACCTAAGTGTCAACAATTAGATGGATTGAGAAATGTGAAAAAATACACATATTATCCTTTACAAAAGGAGATCCTACCATTTACAAAACATGGATGAATCTGGAATGCATCACGCTGAGTAAAATAAGCCATACAGAAAAAGATAGATATTGCATATTACCACTTATATGTAGAATCTGTTTCTTTATTTTTTTAAAAAGCCAAACTGAGAACAGGAAAGTGCTTGCCAGGGACTGAGGTGGGTGGAGGAAATAGGGTGAAGTTGATAAAATGGTAGAGAATTTCACAATAGGGTGACTATAAAATGAATAAAGTCTGAAGATATAATGTGCTAACAAGATGACTATCACTGGCACACAATTGAAATTCGCTGAGAGAACTTAAATGTTCTCATCAAAAAAAAGGTAAATTTGCGGGTGATGGATGTTTTAATTAAGGCAGGGAATCCTTTCACAACATGTATGCTAGAGAACAAGAAGTTGAAGTTCTGAGTAGGGATCAAAGTAGAGAAAGCTAAGTTACATCATAACCTAAAGGTATTTAGTTTTAAAATATAATAAGCATATCATGTTTATAATCTTAAAGATAAGGTCATTGAAACTTACATAATTACTACTTGTAGTTCAGTTCAGTTCAGTCGCTCAGTCGTGTCTGACTCTTTGCAACCCCATGAACCGCAGCACGTCAGGCCTCCCTGTCCATCACCAACTCCCGGAGTCCACCCAAACTCATGTCCATCGAGTCGATGATGCCATCCAACCATCTCATTCTCTGTCATCCCCTTCTCCTGCCCTCAATCTTTCCCAGCATCAGGGTCTTTTCAAATGAGTCAGCTCTTCGCATTGAAAGGTTTGTTGCTGAACCACGTAAAGACGCAGGGATTCTTGGCCTCCGGAGAAGAAGAATTCAATCCGGGGCCAGAGACAAGGCTTGATCGCTCAGAGCTTTTGTGTAATCAAGTTTTACTGAAGTATAAAGGAGATAGAGAAAGCTTCTGACATAGGCATCAGAAGGGGGCAGAAAGAGTACCCCCTTGCTAGTGTTAGCAGTGGAGTTATTTACTCTAAAATAACAGGATTAGCCAGAAGGTTTAATCCAGAGACTGTCCTCAGGCAGGATACATTATTGTTATATAATCCTTGTAAAGACAGACCTACTCCCATAATTTACATTTTAAGAGAACAGAATTAGCCAGAAAGTTTAATCCAGAGACTGTCCTCAGGCAGGATACATTATTGTTATATAATCCTAAGGAATGTAGGGGAGAAGGCAATGGCACCCCACTCCAGTACTCCTGCCTGGGAAACCCCATGGACGGAGGAGCCTGGTAGGCTGCAGCCCATCGGGTCGCGAAGAGTCAGACATGACTGAGCGACTTCATTTTCACTTTTCTCTTTCATTCACTGGAGGAGGAAATGGCAACCCACTCCAGTATTCTTGCCTGTAGAATCCCAGGGACGGAGGAGCCTAGTGGGCTGCCGTCTATGGGGTCGCACAGCGTCAGACACGACTGACGCGACTTAGCAGAAGTAGCAGCAAGGAATGTAGAGAGAAAAGAAAAAAAAGTTTGTCCTTTCTTCCTCCTTGAGAATTCCAGACCCCTCTCTCTTTGGGGACCCCTAGACTTCTTATCAACCTGCCTAGGAAATGACTCTCTCAGCATCAGGTGGCCAAAGTATTGGAGTTTCAGCTTCAACATCAGTCCTTCAAATGAACACCCATAATTGATCTCTTTTATGATGGACTGGTTGGATCTCCTCGCAGTCCAAGGGACTCTCAAGAGTCTTTTCCAACACCACAGTTCAAAAGCATCAATTCTTACGTGCTCAGCTTTTTTTATAGTCCAACTCTCACATCCATATGGAATGTGGAAAATATGGAAAAACCATAGCCTTGACTAGACGGACCTTTGTTGGCAAAGTAATGTCTCTGCTTTTTAATATGCTGTCTAGGTTGGTCATAACTTTCCTTAAAGGTAAGGTTATTCTTGATGCAATAATTTCATTTCTAATAAAGGCTTTTCAGTTATATAATAAGGCTGTTGTTTGAATTAAACTACTAATAAGTATAGAGATCTAAGCATAAATTTTGGCATTTCAGAGGTCTTCATTAAATTGCAATGTTATCATTACCGTTATTATCAATATACATATTATTATTAAAATTACAGTGAGGCCCGCATGCCTGAGGGGTGCGGCCCCAGGTGTCCTGTTTCCGTGGCCCCGCGGGCTTCGGGAAGGATGCTCTGGAGATCCAGGAACTGGCAGATATGGACTCAGTGGTCTTTGAAGACGTGGCTGTGAACTTCACCCTGGAGGAGTGGGCCTTGCTGGACCCTGGTCAGCGGAAACTACAGAGATGTGATGCTGGAGACATGCAGGAACCTGGCCTCTGTGGGTTCTTGCCTTCAAGTTAAAACCAGATCGAGTACTCAGTGTGATATTTTGAAGAATGAACTGTGCAGTGAAGAGAAAAAAGTAAGATTCACAAGAAATGATTCCTGGTCTGTTTTTGGAGAAAACTGGATGTTTCTTGACACCGGAGGTCACCAGACCTTAGAAAGGGATTGGAGAAATCATTTGGTGGATAAGCTCTGCATGGATAATGAAGGTCATCACTGTCCAGAAGCCCTGAACCAAATTACAGATCCTACTGTGTGTAAAGGATATTGGCCTGAAATTCAGCCCTGTAAATGCACTAAGTGTGGAAAAGCCTACAGGGATTGTTCTTTCCAAAATCAGCCGAGATCTCTCCCTGGATACGACATTATCCATGTGAGGAATCTGGGGAAGCCTGCAGCTGTGTCTCATGCCTAAGCCCTCCTAGGAGAACAGACATTGTAGAGGAATCCAATAAATGTCAGGATGCTGGGAGAACATGTAAGAGATGCGTGAAGAGTCATGGTAGTAAACGGTCTTCAGATTGTAAGAAATCTGGAAAAGTTCTCGCTTTTCCCTCGTCCTTTAAGGGACATGAGAGAGGTCAGCATGGACAGAAAACCCACATGTGTAATGTCTGCGGGAAATCCTTGACCTGTCATTCGTACCTTGCACAGCACATGAGAACTCACACTGGAGAAAAACACTGTGAGCGTGAGGAATGTGAGCAAGCCCTCCGATCTTCCTCATCCCTGGTTGGACACATGACGATACACACCAGTGACAAACCTTATGTGTGTAAGATATGTGGGAAAGCCTTCAGTTGTCCCAAATACTTCAGAAGACACATGAAAACACACAGCGGCATGAAACCCTACGAATGCATAGAATAAGGCAAAGCCTACAGCTCCTCCTCATCTCTCAGGGAACATGCAGGAACACACAGTCAGGAGAAGCCCTATGAATGCCAGCACTGCGGGAAAGCCTTCAGGCATCAGAGATATTTTAAAAAGCACATGAGGATGCACAGTGGAGCAAAGCCCTACGAATGCACAGAATGCGGCAAAGCCTACAGCTGCTCCATGTCCCTCCGGGAACATGAGAGAACACACACGGGGGAGAAGCCCTTTGGATGTCCACTCTGTGGGAAAGCCTTCACGCGCCAAGCCTCCCTTCATGGACACCTGAGGACACACAGCAGAGAGAGAGCCTACACATGCACGCAGTGCCAGAAAGCTTTCTGCTGGCCCTCCTCCTTAAGGAAGCACATGCGAATGCACAGTGAGGAGAAGCCCTACGCATGTCAGCAGTGTGGGAAAGCATTTTGGTACTCCACAAACCTGCAAGGACACATGAGAACACACACTGGGGAGCAACGCTGAACACCAGGCCTCTGGGAGAGACTTCACTTTCACTTCAGACTTGGAATGTGAGCAGCACCCTGGAGCAGAACCTTGTGAATGGGTCACTGTGGGAAAACCTTCAGCTCTTCACTTATTTCATACACAAAAACTCAGGGCATGACAGAAATCTCTTAATGGATATAAATATGGTTTTCCCTTCCTAAGTGCCTCATCCTCGATAGGGAACCCAGGGTATTCATTTCTAGTTCATGTTGCTGATCTGAACACTTAAAGTAACTATCCCTCTTCTCCTTCATCTGTACTAGTTATATTTCATTACCTTTGATTTTACATCATCATGCAGTCATATAAAGTTTATCTCATTTCTGTAAAAATAAATAAATAAATAAATAAATAAATAAAATTACAGTGAGAAAGGAATACAATCAAAATTCATGCCCAGGGAATTTCCTGGCTGTCCAGTGGTTAGGACACTGTACTTTCACTGCAGGGCATCTGGGTTTGACTCCTGGTCAGGAAATAGAATCTCACAAGCCTTGAGTTATGGCCAAAAAAAAAAAAAAATCATGCCCAGATAGATATCACTTCACTCATTCCCTATTTAAAACAATTTACGCCTTGGTGCTGCCTACATTGCTGGATTGAAATATGAATCACAGCAGTTTAATGCATGAACCCTAAGAAACCACTGCTCTAACAAAGTGGGTGACAACATAGAAAAGGCCAAGAATAACCAGAGCAGAAAATATAGTAGAATAAAGGTATAATCAACTATGAGACTCAAAATCTTCTTCTTGACTGTTGAAGGATTATTAATCCACTGAAAAGTAGAGAAAAGAATTCTAATCAGAATTCTATGAATTAAAGGAGTATAGCTTTTACACGAATATGTTGACTTTTCTCCCTACTCTCCACCTAGATCACTCTCTCTCTTTTAGATAATGCACACTCTTAAGAGTCAGGCTTTCAAGAATGAGCTGATGGGGAAAATCTTCCTCCTTATCTGGGAGAAAACACTGAGTATAGACAAGAACTGTGCACAGGGCAAGTATGCTAGGAAGGAATGTTAAGCACTAGGAAAAGGACATGTTTCCCTTACATGGATCTATCTGTACACTATAGAACAGAAAAAGGAGATTAAAATATTGTCACAGCAGAGCATCATACAAAACACTGTAAAAATACTCACAGAAGAGATTGTCAATGAACTCAATTCTTGACTTTTTTCTGATATTCATTTTCACTTATATTCAGCAAGGTAGGAGATGTGTATGATTTCTAATTTTTTAGCCATGAGGAAGTTTCCAAAATGTTTGTGGAAAAGCTTTTGGAATTTAAACTAACTAAATCTAGGCTCTTATTTTTCTACAACCTAATTAAGTGCTGAATTTTAAACAGCTTTCCAATAGCAAATTAAGGAGTTTTTCACATGCTTAAAAGTGGTTGTGATTTGAGGAAACTGTATGTGATTCTCCGGAGAAGGCAATGGCACCCCACTCCAGTACTCTTGCCTGGAAAATCCCATGGACGGAGGAGCCTGGTGGGCTGCAGTTCATGGGGTCGCTAAGAGTCGTACACGACTGAGCAACTTCACTTTCACTTTTCCCTTTCATGCACTGGAAAAGGCAATGGCACCCCACTCCAGTACACGTGCCTGGAAAATCCCATGGATGGAGGAGCCTGGTGGGCTGCAGTCCATGGGGTTGCTAAGAGTCAGAAACGACTGAGCAACTTCACTTTCACTTTTCCCTTTTATGCACTGGAGAAGGAAATAGCAACCCACTCCAGTGTTCTTGCCTGGAGAACCCCAGGGACGGCGGAGCCTGGTGGGCTGCCGTCTATGGGATCGCGCAGAGTTGGACACGACTGAAGAGACTTAGCAACAGCAGCAGCAGTATATGATTCTCACCAAATTCATCTCAGGTTTATTTTTGTTTTTATTAATACCAATTTTTTTACAAGGATTCAGTAAATATTGTGGATATTGAAATATTTGAAATATTGTGACATATTTGAAATATTGAATATTTCAATATTGAAATATTGTGGATATTGTAAAAGTTCTCATGGAGAGAGAAAACCATGAAGAAAGTGGTTGCATCTACTCCCCTTGATCTTCTCACTCCATCTAGGAGCAATACCTTGATCTCAAGCAATCTGTTTATCAAATAGGGTCTCATTAGTTGTTCATGGACCAAAGGGATTAAGCTAAAGCAATATTTACTGCTTCGGAAAAACACAGGCCAATATGGCATAAATTATAACACATAAACATAAATCACTTGAAATAAGGCAATATTGCAAAGTAGTGTCTCAACCTGGCAGGGCGATGGGTTGCATGATGAGAAGCAGGAGAGAATTGTGAGTTAGGAAGCAGATAAATCAACTACTTCCTCCATGGGCTGGCCCACATGGCTGTAGATTAGAGAGCATAAAAAATCTTGGGAAACATCTTTCCCACAATCAGGATTTTCACTTATGTCAGGCTGCAACCTCTGAGTGCCAAGACCTGGAATGCTTGCATGAAGAAGAAATAGTGAATGCTATCACTGTTCTTTGCAATTCTCTCAGTTTTGCAGCTTAAGAAACATGATGAGTGCAGTGAATTTACAATATGAGGTAGTATCTACTTCTCTGAAAAGAGCATCAAAACAGGCTGAACTCTGATCTGTGCATCCATACCTTTACAAATTCAACTCTATCAAAGCACATGGCATGTTTTAATTATTTCTTCACATTTATTTTAAATTGCAGGATAATTGCTTTACAATGTTGTGTTGGTTACTGCTGTATAACAACATGAATTAGCCATTAGTAGGCTGCAGCGGCCGTTCTCGGGGAGCTGCCTCTCGCGAACTCGAGCACGCTCGTGTGTGCCTTAACTCGGGTCAGGGCCATGATCCGCCAGGAGCTCTCCACATCCTACCAAGAGCTGAGTGAGGAGTTGGATCAGGTGGTTGAGAACTCAGAGCAGGCGGACGAGCGAGACAAGGAGACGGTCAAAGTCCAGGGTCCAGGGATCTTACCAGAAGCGAGGCGGCTGAGACCGTCCGTGCAGAAGCGTGGCCGAGAGGAGCTATCCCAGGTCCAAGGAGTGGCGGCTGCGTGAGCACAGGAAGACCGAGAGGAGTTACTCCACATTCAAGGTCAGGAGGGGCCGTCGTGAGTAGATATCCCTGGTGTAAGGTAAGGAGCATGGGCTGCACTTGCTGGAACAGCTGTGAAGAGATACCCCACGTCCAAGGTAAGAGAAACCCAAGTAAGACGGTAGGTGTTGCGAGAGGACATCAGAGGGCAGACACACTGAAACTATAATCACAGAAAACTAGCTAATCTGATCACATGGACCACAGCCTTGTCTATCTCAATGAAACTAAGCCATGCCATGTGGAGCCACCCAAGACGGACGGGTCATGGTGGAGAGGTCTGACAGAATGTGGACCACTGGTGAAGGGCATGGCAAACCACTTCAGTATCTTGCCTTGAGAACCCCATGAACAGTATGAAAAGGCAAAAAGAGAGGACACTGAAAGATGAACTCTCCAGGTCCGTAGATGCACAATATGCTACTGGAGATCAGTGGAGAAATAACTCCAGAAAGAATGATGGGTTGGAGCCAAAGCAAAAACAATACTCAGCTGTGGATGTGACTGGTGATAGAAGCAAAGTCCGATGCTATAAACAGCAATATTGCATAGGAACCTGGAATGTTAGGTCCATTAACCAAAGCAAATTGGAAGTGGTCAAACAGGAGATGGCAAGAGTGAACGTCGACATTCTAGGAATCAGCGAACTAAGATGGACTGGAATGGGTGAATTTAACTTAGATGACCATTATATCTACTACTGTGGGCAGGAATCCCTTAGAAGAAATGGAGTAGCCATCATGGTCAACAAGAGTCTGAAATGCAGTACTTGGATGCAATCTCAAAAACGACAGAATGATCTCTGTTCATTTCCAAGGCAAACCATTCAAAATCATGGTAATCCAAGTCTATGCCCCAAACAGTAATGCTGAAGAAGCTGAACATGAACGGTTCTATGAAGACCTACAAGACCTTTTAGAACTAACACCCCCAAAAGATGTCCTTTTCATTATAGGGGACTGGAATGTAAAAGTAGGAAGTCAGGAAACACCTGGAGTAACAGGCAAATTTGGCCTTGGAATACAGAAGGAAGCAGGGCAAAGGCTAATAGAGTTTTGCCAAAAGAACGCACTGGTCATAGTAAACATCCTCTTCCAACAACACAAGAGAAGACTCTACACATGGACATCACCAGATGGTCAACACCGAAATCAGATTGATTATATTCTTTGCAGCCAAAGATGGAGAAGCTCTATACAGTCAGCAAAAACAAGACCGGGAGCAGACTGTGGCTCAGATCATGAACTCCTTATTGCCAAATTCAGACTTAAACTGAAGAAACTAGGGAAAACCACTAGACCATTCAGGTATGACCTAAATCTAATCCCTTATGATTATACAGTGGAAGTGAGAAATAGATTTAAGGGACTAGATCTGATAGACAGAGTGCCTGATGAACTATGGATGGAGGTTCGTGACATTGTACAGGAGACAGGGATCAAGACCATCCCCATGGAAAAGAAATGCAAAAAAGCAAAATGGCTGTCTGAGGGGACCTTACAAATAGCTGGGAAAAGAAGAGAAGCAAAAAGCAAAGGAGAAAAGGAAAGATATACCCATGTGAATGCAGAGTTCCAAAGAATTGCAAGGAGAGATAAGAAAGCCTTCCTCAGCAATCAATGCAAAGAAATATAGGAAAAAAACAAATTGGGAAAGACTAGAGATCTCTTCAAGAAAATTAGAGATACCAAGGGAATATTTCATGCAAAGATGGGCTCGATAAATGACAGAAATGGTATAGACCTAACAGAAGCAGAAGACATTAAGAAGAGGTGGCAAGAATACACTGAAGAACTGTACAAAAAAGATCTTCACTACCCAGATAATCACGGTGGTGTTATCACTCACCTAGAGCCAGACATCCTGGAATGTGAAGTCAAGTGGGCCTTAGAAAGCAACACTACGAGCAAAGCTAGTGGAGGTGATGGAATGCCAGTTGAGCTATTTCAAATCCTGAAAGATGATGCTGTGAAAGTGCTGCACTCGATATGCCAGCAAATTTGGAAATCTCAACAGTGGCCACAGGACTGGAAAAGGTCAGTTTTCATTCCAATCCCAAAGAAAGGCAATGCCAAATAATCCTCAAACTACCACACAATTGTATCCATCTCACACGCTAGTAAAGTAATGCTCAAAATTCTCCAAACCAGGCTTCAACAATACGTGAACCGTGAACTTCCAGATGCTCAAGCTGGTTTTAGAAAAGGCAGAGGAATCAGAGATCAAATTGCCAACATCTGCTGGATCATTGAAAAAGCAAGAGAGTTCCAGAAAAACACCTATTTCTGCTTTATTGACTATGCCAAAGCCTTTGACTATGTGCATCACAATAAATTGTGGAAAATTCTGAAAGAGATGGGAATACCAGACCATCTGACCTGTCTCTTGAGAAACCTGTATGCAGGTCAGGAAGCAACAGTTAGAACTGGACATGGAACAACAGACTGGTTCCAAATAGGAAAAGGAGTACGTCAAGGCTGTATATTGTCACCCTGCTTATTTAACTTCTATGCAGAGTACATCATGAGAAACACTGGGCTGAAAGAAACGCAAGCTGGAATCAAGATTGCTGGGAGAAATATCAATTACCTTTGATATGCAGATGACATCATCTTTATGGCAGAAAGTGAGAAGAACTAAAGAGCCTCTTGATGAAAGTGAAAGAGGAGAGTGAAAAAGTTGGCTTAAAGCTCAACGTTCAAAAAACTAAGATCATGGCATCTGGTCCCATCACTTCATGAGAAATAGATGGGGAAACAGTGGAAACAGTGTCAGACTTTATTTTTTTGGGCTCCAAAATCACTGCTGATGGTGATTGCAGCCATGAAATTAAAAGATGCTTACTCCTTGGAAGGAAGATTAGGACCAACCTAGATAACATATTTAAAAGCAGAGACATTACTTTGCCAACAAAGATCTGTCTAGTCAAGGCTATGGTTTTTCCAGTGGTCATGTATGGATGTGAGAGTTGGATGGTGAAGAAAGATGAGCACTGAAGAATTGATGCTTTTGAACTGTGGTTTTGGAGAAGACTCTTGAGAGTCCCTTGGACTGCAAGGTGATCCAACCAGTCCATCCTAAAGATCAGTCCTGGGTGTTCATTGGAAAGACTGATGTTGAAGCTGAAACTCCAATACTTTGGCCACCTCATGTGAAGAGTTGACTCATTGGAAAAGACCCTAATGCTGGGAAGGATTGGGGGCAGGAGAAGGAAGGGACGACAGAGGATGAGATGGTTGGATGGCATCACTGACTCGATGGACATGGGTTTGGGTAAACTCTGGGAGTTGGTGATTGACAGGGAGACCTGTCGTGTTGTGATTCATGGGGTCGCAAAGAGTCAGACACGACTGAGTGACTGAACTGAACTGAATACATATATCCCCTGCCTCTTAAACCTTCCTTCTGCACCCTCATCCCAACCCTCTAGTGCATCACAGAGCACCTGAGCTCAGAGCACAGAGTAAAGAGCTTCCTGTGTTTCCCACAAGCTATCTATTTTACACACGGTAATGTATATATGTCGATGGTCCTCTCTCAACTCATGCCTTCCTCTCCTTCCCCCACTATGTCCACAAGTCCGTTCTCTACACATCTCTAGTCCTTCTCTGAAAATAGTTTCCTTTCCTTGTCTTGTGGTCAATTGTGTCAGACTCTTTGCAACCCAGTGGACATGTAGGGGCTACCCATGGGGCTACCCATGTAGCCCCTCATGCTCCTCTGTCCATGGGATTTTCCAGGAAAGAATGCCAAAGCAGGTTGCATTTCCTACTCCAGGGGATCCTCCTGACCCAGGGATCAAACCCACATCTCTTATATCTCCTCAACTGGCAGGAAGATTCTTTACCACTGTTCCACCAAATAGGTTAATCAGCACCATTTTTCTAGATTCCATATATATGCATTAATATACAATATTTGCTTTTCTTTCTGACTTACTTCACTCTGTATAATGGGCTCTAGGTTCATCCACCTCATTGCAACTGACTCAAACTCATTCCTTTCTTTGAGTGAGTAATATTCCATTGTGTATATGTACTATAACTTCTTTATCCATTCATCTGTCAATGGACATTTAGGTTGCTTCCATGTACTGGCTATTGTAAATAGTGTTGCAATGAACATTTGGGTGGATGTTTCTTTTTGAATTATGGTTTTCTCAGGTGTATGTCCAATAGTGGAATTGCTGGATCACATGGTAGTTTTATTCCTAGCTTTTAAAGGAATCTCCATACTGTTCTCCATAGTATCTATATTAATATATATCCCCACCAGCTGTGCGATATGCTTCCCTTTTCTCCACATCCTCTCCAGAATTTGTTGTTTATAGATTTTTTGATGATGGCCATTCTGACTGGTGTAGGGTAATACCTCATTTGATTTGCATTTCTCTAATAACGAGCAATTTTGAACATCTTTTTATGTGTTTATTGGCCATCTGTATGTTTTCTTTGGAGAAATGTTTGCTTAGGTCTTCTGCCCATTTTTTGATTGGGTTGCTTTTCTGATATTGAGCTGCATGTATATTTTGGAGACTAACTCTTTGTCAGTTGCTTCATTTGCAATTAATTTCTCCCATTCTGATGGTTGTCTTTTCATCTTATTTATAGTTTCTTTTGCTGTGCAAAAGCTTTTAAGTTAAATTAGGCCCCATTTGTTTATTTTTGTTTTTATTTCCATTACTCTAGGAGGTGGGTCAAATAGGATTTTGCTGCGATTTATGTCAACATGTTCTGCCTATGTTTTCCTCTAAGAGTTTTATAGTTTCTGGTCTTACATTTAGATCTTTAATTCATTTTGAGTTTATTTTAATGTAAAGGGTTAGGAAGTGTTCCAATTTTATTCTTTTACACACAGATGTCCAGTCTCCCCAGGACCATTTATTGAAGAGGCTCTTTTTTCTCCATTGTATATTTCTTGCCTCCTTCATCAAAGATAAGATGCCCATAGGTGCATGTGTTGATCTCTGGGATTTCTTTCACGTTCCATTGGTCTATATTTGTTTTTGTGCCAGAAAAATACTGTCGTGATGACTCTAGCTTTGTAGTGATAGACTTTATAGCTTAGCCCCCAAGATCATAGCTTACACCTTGTCTTGGAATCCCAGACAGGACGAGCCCCCAAGATAATAGATGAAAGCTTATGGTGTTCCGCTGGATTTGTGGTCTCCGAAGGAGAAGCTTTAACTCCAGAACCAGAGACAGTCTAAATCACCCAGAGATTTGTGTTGCAGAAATTTTATTAAAGTAATAGTGACAGAAAAAGCTTCTGACAGACATCAGAAGAGGGTAGAAAGATTATCCCTCTTGCTAGTTTTAAGCAGGGAATTATATACTTTTCTGCTAGCTGTTGAGAATAGAAAAAAGAAACACCTCAAGACTGAAAGAGTTACACCAGGTTTCTCTCCCACAACATACATATTTGCACAAGGGGGGTCATCTTTGAATGAAAGGGCTCTGGGCGAGATATATTGTATAAGTCTTGAAGGAAAGTAGACCTCCAAACAAGATACATAGTTTCATTAACATAACTTAAGAAAAACATTTTCATGAGTAAGATGTATTGTTTTCGGAGGCAGTTAGCAGCTCAGAGTTGGAAAAAAGTCACTTTCAGGTGGAACCCATTGTCATCATAGCAACACAGGATTAAAGGAGACTCCTAAATCCTGACTAAAGTGGGAGTGAAAGAATGTAGGGAAAAAAAATGTCTGCAACTTGCAACTTTCTTCCTCCTGTGGCTTGGGGACCTCTGGCCTTCCTAGGAGACCTGCTTAGCAGTTAACCCTTTATGTAGTACAGTCTGAAGTCAAGAAGGTTGATTCCTCCAGCTCTGTTTTTCTTTCTCAAGATTGTTTTTTGCTATTTGGGGTCTTTAGTGTTTCCAAACAAATTGTAAAATTTTTTTGTTCTAGTTCTGTGAAAAATGTCATTGGTAATTTGATAGGGATTGCATCAAATCTGCAGATTGCTTTGGGTAGTATACTCATTTTGAGGATATTAATTCTTCCAATCCAAGAACATAATATAACTCTCCTTCTGTTTATGTCATCTTTGATGTCTTTCATCAGTGTCTTATAGTTTTCTGAATACAGGTCTTTTGTCTCCTTAGGTAGATTTATTCCTAGGTATTTTATTCTTTTTGTTGCAATAGTGAATGGGATTGTTGCCATAATTTATCTTTCTGACATGATAGTATACATAGAAAATCCTAAATTACTACAGCTAATCAATAAATTTAGTAAAGTCACAGGATATAAAATTAATACACAGAAATTGCTTTCATTTCTACAAACTAACAACAAAAATCAGAAATAAAAATTAATTATTCTCTTTCTTCTCTCAACAGAGACTTAACATTGAGAGCTTGTTTCATGGCCACATGCCCAATCTCAAACCCAGAGGCTGGTGCAGAGTAGCTGTACAGTACATGCTTGTTTAATAAATAAAATTTTCTTTAACTGCAAGAGAATTACAATGCCTCTTTCACAAACAATTTAACTCTTTTCAACGTTTGCTTTCTTTTTAGTATCTTCTCTAATAATCAGTTGTAACTCCACATATAATGAAATATTCAATTATAAGTGTGATTATGAAATGTATATGGAATATACCTAAATATGTAAGCAAACATTTAAAATATACTCCTAAATGTTTCTTCCTAATCAAAGATAACTTACTTGAAATACCCACACTCTGCACTTAAATGTACATACAGTATTTATAACTCAATTTAAAGAGAAAATGTGTAAAAATAAACTTTCTAATAAACTGTATCCATAATAAAAATAAGTTAAGAAGAATTTATGTCCTTCTTATTAGAAATATATGAACCACAAATGCCATTTATATAATTAAACTTTTTCTAGGATAAACATTAATGAAAAGGAAAAACAGTTTAAATTAATATACTAATATGCAATTATCAATATAAAAATACTAAGGTATTTTTCTACCAAGACCTCATAAAATTACGACTGCAACTATAGAATCATACATGCAAATTTCTTAAGAATACATAACAGTTTTAAAATATCAGTACATCAAATTTTATAGAATGCACTCAAATTTTGTCAAAATATAAAATGACCATCTCAAAAGAAAACGACAACTTAGCCATGGAAGATTAATATCTTTACTATATGTAACATTGCTACAAATTGATAATAAAAACAGCAGTGACAATAGATATAGAGAGAAAGATTATGAACAGCTATGGAAAAATAAATTTAAATATGTCATAACCATATCTCACACATTATGGCAAGAAATGCAAATTAGCTCCCAGTATTTATTCTCTTTAGTCTTCATGCATTTAATTCTCTCTCAATCTTCCATATCTTTCTCTCTCTCTTTGATGTACTCTACTTCTTTATACCTATCTATTGTTCTAATATCCACTTCAGTTGAGTTTGATATGCTGTTAAAGCCATCTTTTAGGTTTTAATTTTCAACTGTTAATCTTCCAAGTAGTCAAGGATAATGGTGACCATGTAAATTTCAAACATCAAGAAGTATCCTCCCAAGAAACCATACAATTCATTGAGTAGAACAAATAATACTACACAATCTCAAACTCCATGGAGTAAATAGAAAAGTAAATTCTACATTACAGAATTTTTTCTCAAGCTCTTGTCAAAACTTTAGAGAGAATGGGAAATGGGAGAGTATGTATGAAAAAAACTACACAAAAGAGAGAAGAAAATGAAGGGCCTAAGACTGAGGTAAAATTACCCACTTCCTCAAAAGAGAAAGAATATTCCAAAGTTGAAACTTCTGTAAGAGTCATAGTAGATGTTTGCTGTTGTTCAGTCTCTAAATTGTGTCTGATTCTTTGCAACCCCATCGACTGAAGCTCATCAGATTTCCCTGTCCTTTACTACTTCCCAGCAGTTGCTCAATTTCATGTCCATTGAGTTAGTGATGCTATCTAACCATCTCATCATCTGCTGCCCTCTTCTCCTTTTGCTTTCTGTCTTTCCCAGCATGAGGGTCTTTCCCAATGAGTTGGCTCTTTGCATCAGATGGCCAAAATATTGGAGTTTCAGCTGCAACATCAGTCCTGCTAATGAATATTCAGGGTTGATTTCCTTTAGGATTCACTGGTTTGATCTCCTTGTAGTCCAAGGGACGTTCAAGAGTCTTCTCCAACACCACAGTTCAAAAGCATCAATTCTTCCGCACTCAGCCTTCTTTATGGTCCAACTCTTACCATCAGTACATGACTACTGGAAAAACCATAGCTTCGACTATACGGACCTTTATCGGCAAAGTAACGTCTCTGCTTTCTAATACAATGTCTAGGTTTGTCATAGCTTTCCTCCCAAGGAACAAACATCTTTTAATTTCATGGCTGTAGAGACAATCTTCAGTGATTTTGGAGCCCAAGAAAATAAAATCTGTCACTGCTTTCACTTTTTTTAGTAGATCATAGAACTTGTTAAAATGAAGAGACTTAATAAAATATGCACACTGCTCATTGTGGTTGAGAACTGGGGAGGAAGAGGAAATGAAACAGAGAGGATTTATAAGCCAGGGAGTAATGTGAAAAAGAATGGATAATGTTGGTAAATATTTTCTAATGTTTCTTTTTGTTTACATGAAGTATACAATTTTTCATTAATTTCATAAATTTTTCTAAACACCTTTCTGCATATCTATTTTAATAGCTTTTTATTTGGTTATCTTAAATTACACAAGTCATTTGAAACAATAATAATTTAAGTCCTTTCCAATTGTTTTATTTTTAAATTTTATTTTCTTATATAATTGAGGTGGATAGGATCTACCCAGAAAGTGAAATATAGTAAAGGTAATGATATTCATAAGTTCTATCTAATTTTAATAGATATTATCCTGAAGTTAATTTTGGATTATAATAACTTATTTAGCCATAAAAATCTCCTATTACTATTACATGAATATTGTTTAAAGGTTAAAAAGTAAATGCTAACTTCTATTTCTCTTTGAAATATTTAGAGACAAGCATATGATTTTTCTCATTACTACTAACAAAGATACTGAATAATTCCTTTATTCCTAGTATTAATATAAACACTAGAGTCGGACACGACTGAAACGATGCAGCAGCAGCAGCAACAGTCATGACATATTGGTCTTATATTTTGCTAATATATTCTTTTTGATTATGTTTTTAGAATTTTTCATTGCTATGCATAAGTAAAATCAATCTGTAGGTTCTCCTTTTCTACTATCCTTCTACTTTTGATATAACTATCTCATAAAATGAATACAGAAAAGCTTCTCTTTTTTTGTCCTAGACTTGCACTTTTAAAGGTTTGATACATTTTCTCCTTTAGATCATCCCAGGAACACTGCTTTTTTCTGATCAGTCAGAATTCTTTTTAAATTTCTGGTATGGCAATATATATTGAAAATACATTTTAGATTCAGTTTATTTTGCTGTTGGAGTTTCCCCAGTGGCTCAGTGGTAAAGAATCCACCTGCAATGCAGGAGACACAGGAGACACTGTCTTGATTCCCGTGTCAGGAATATTCCCCTGGAGGAGGGCATGGAAACCCACTCCAGTATTCTTGCCTGGAGAATCCCCATGGACAGAGGAGCCTGGCAGGCTACAGTCTGTGCAGTCACAACTAAGCAACTAAGCACAGAACATTCATTATTTTTTATCTGGTGTATTTTTCTTCTCAATTAGAATACATAGAGGCCCAGCAATCCCACTGCTGGGCATATACCCGGTGGAAGTCAGAATTGAAAGAGTCACGTGTACTCCAATGTTTATTGCGACACTATTTACAATAGCTGGAACATGGAAGCAACCTAGATGTCCATTGGCAGATGAACAGATAAGAAAGTTGTGGTACATACACACGATGAAATATTACTCAGCTATAAAAAGGAACACATTTGAGTCACTTCTAATGAGGTAGATGAACCAGGAGCCTATTATACAGAGTGAAGTAAGTCAGAAAGAGAAAGATAAATACTGTATATTAACACCTATATATGGAATTTAGAAAGATGGTACCAATGATCCTACATGCAGGGCAGCAAAGGAGACAAGACGTAAAGAACAGACTTTTGGATTCAGTGGGAGAAGGTGATGGTGGGATGATTTGAGAGAATAGCATTGAAACAGGTACATTACCATATGTAAACTAGATGGCCAGGTGCCAGTTAGATGCATGAAGCAGGGCACCCAAAGCCAATGCTCTGGGACAACCCAGAGGGATAAGGTGGGGAAGGAGATGGGAGGGGGTTTCAGGATGGGTGGGACACATGTATACCTGTGGCTGATTCATTTTGACCTATGGCAAAAACATCACAGTATTGTAAAGTAGTTATCCTCCAACTAAGAAAAATAAATTAAAAAAAAAACTCAACTCTTGAACTAGCTAAGTAAACAAACAAAACAAGGGAAAAAAGAAACTTTTTGTAGCCATTGCAAGGATGATTTTGGAGGTGTCCATTACTTGGTCAATTGTAGATTGGGTCTGTGGTAGAACTGAAGTGTTGCTATCCAGTGGCATCCTTTAGGACCTGTAATAAGCATTTTTTTAAAAAAAAATATATATTTTGGTGTTTCAACATCTGAGGTCTTTCTGACCATGGAGGGACTATACCTCTCACGGTCAGCTAATGCATAGAGATAAGCCACCAACTTGCCTGTCAGCACATTTTTCATATACAAACCAATCAGTTCGGCATCCATTCCTTTGAAGTCTCCTTTATCTTAATCACCCAAGGGCCTAATCATCTAATCACGTAATCACCACAGGGCCAAGTACCAGCCAGAGACAGCCCCTATACCCAACAGTGCCCTGAAATTATTCAAATTAGCCAATCCTAAGCTTGTTTACCCTTCATTGCCTATATTCTTTCCCATCAGTTCAGTTCAGTTCAGTCGCTCAGTCGTGTCCAACTCTTTGCGACCCCATGAATTGCAGCACGCCAGGCCTCTCTGTCCATCACCAACTCCCGGAGTCGACCCAAACCCATGTCCATCGAGTCAGTGATGCCATCCAACCATCTCATCCTCTGTCGTCCCCTTCTCCTCCCGCCCCCAATCCTACCCAGCATTAGGGTCTTTTCCAATGAGTCAACTCCCCGCATGAGGTGGCCAAAGTATTGGAGTTTCAGCCTCAACATCAGTCCTTCCAATGAACACTCAGGATTGATCTCCTCTAGGATGGATTGATTGGATCTCCTTGCAGTCCAAGGGACTCTCAAGAGTCTTCTCCAACACCACAGTTCAAAAGCATCAATTCTGCGGTGCTCAGCTTTCTTCACTGTCCAACTCTCACATCCATACATGACTACTGGAAAAACCATAGCCTTGACTAGACGGACTTTTGTTGGCAAAGTAATGTCTCTGCCTTTAAATATGCTATCTAGGTTGGCCATAACCTTCCTTCCAAGGAGTAAGCATATTTTAATTTCATGGCTGCAATCACCATCAGCAGTGATCTTAGAGCCCCAAAAAATAAAGTCTGACACTGTTTCCACTGTTTCCCCATCTATTTCCCATGAAGTGATGGGACTGGATGCCATGATCTTAGTTTTCTGAATGTTGAGCTTTAAGCCAACTTTTTCACTCTCCTCTTTCACTTTCATCAAGAGGCTCTTTAGTTCTTCTTCACTTTCTGCCATAAGGGTGGTGTCATCCGCATATCTGAGGTTATTGATATTTCTCCCGGCAATCTTGATTCCAGCTTGTGTTTCTTCCAGCCCAGTGTTTCTCATGATGTACTCTGCATATAAGTTAAATAAGCAGGGTGACAATATACAGCCTTGACGTACTCCGTTTCCTATTTGGAACCAGTCTGTTGTTCCATGTCCATTTCTAACTGTTGCTTCCTGACCTGCATACAGGTTTCTCAAAAGACAGGTCAGATGGTCTGGTATTCCCATCTCTTTCAGAATTTTCCACATGGAAACCACAATAAAGCTCTGGTCCACATTTCCCTCTGCTCTCTCTGCATCCCAATCAATTCTGGTTCTTCCATGTGTGGTACCCCCATGGTGTGGCATGCCTCCTCCTCATGGCACCTGTGAGAAACTGTCTTAATTGGCAGTCATCTCTTGATCTCTTTGCCATAGAAGAATAATAATAAAATCTATGTTTTAAAGTTGGATTATAGATTCAAAACCTACCTTGTTAAAGAAAATTGCTTTCCTGTACCTGGGCTATGGGGCAAATAGCTCCTGCCACAGAAGGTGGCCTGATAACCTAAGACATGTGCTACTTACTGTGTCACTTACAATGTCAGAGAAATCTCAAATAGGAATCTCAGGGTTTGTGCTTTATGAACGCTTTTGTCCCTGAACTTTCCTCTGCTTTCCCCCTCAATCTGTTCATAGTTTAGAAAGAGTCATTACATATTTCACTTAGCAGTTTGAGGTGCATTTACCTAAAAGTTTTCTTCAGACATCTTGGCTACTGCCCTAGTGAAGACAAAACTTCTTAGGGGACCATGAGAAGAGGAGTAACATGATCTTTCATTTTAGAAAAGATCATTCTGTTTGACATCTTGCAAACTGACTCTAAGGACTCAAAATTAAAAGGGAGAGAGAAATTATAATTCTATTGGTCTATTTCCAGCAAAAATTGATAGTGATTTAGATTAGGGTGTTAGAATGGAAGTAAGAATAAAAGAGGGTTGGATGCAGGATATATTTTGGCTAAGAGGATTTAATAATGATATTTGTGACAGAATAAAAGAGACAAGTAATAGTGAGTTTTTATTTGTTTTGGTTTTACTTTGCTTTTGTTTGTTTTCTCCCTGAATAACTGGAAATAAGGAGTTGCTATCTGCAGAAATGAGAAAGATGAAGATCAGCAGTTATGGGACAGATCAGAAATTTAAGTTTGAGGTATTTATTTAAATCCAACTGGGATTGTAAAGTATGTATAGATATATATGTATACCTAATCTGGAGTTAAGAAGGTTCAGACCAGAGATGTGAATTGGGGTTTTAACTTACAGAATATTCAAAGCCACGAGATTAGCTGATATCACCAGAGAAGAGAGTACAGGTTAAAAAAACAAAACAAAAACCTGAATGCAGAAGCACTCCACTAAGAGATCAAGAAAAAAGACCGATGCAGAAAATGTATAGAGAGCAAGAGATAGAAACTGGGGGTATATACAAGAAGTGATCATAATGATTGACTGAAGAACTAAATCTGAATAAGGAAGGAAAAATATGTGCAGAATGAGGAAATTTAAAAAGCTGATATAATTCAAGTACATGGTAATTAGGAGTATTAGTGAGAGTGACCTAGAATGACTGCAGGTTATAGTCAGATAATAGCCTATTCGATACTGAGATTATAGGGTGAAGTTTCAGTTAGTAACAAAGTCTAAGGCACGATCATAAGAGCAAATAGCTTATGCAGAGTAAAAGACAACATTATCAGGGGGAAAGAAAGTCAAAGAATTTACAGTCCACACTGTTAGTTGTATCATCTATATAGATTTTGAAATCCCCAATTGTAATAGTTGGGGAGATAGCGACAGTGACTTTAAAGGTGAAATCTTTGAGACATTAGAGTCAGTGATGCAGAGGTTGACAGGTAATGGAAAGGTAACTGATGATAGAGTCTACTACCATGATACAGGAGGCTGTAGGGAGAGAGAAGAGTCTGGTAGCATCAATGAACAAGGAAGATACTTATGGTTTCATCAATGTGGGGGGTAAAATAGAAGCCTGGACTTCAATTAAGTACTACATCTCAGATGACAGTTAATGAAAGGCACAGATAAAATCTTATGGATATCTGTTCATGATGATCCAAGAGTTCCAGAGAGCTCAGTGGAAACATTATGTGGAAAGGGTTCATTCAATATCACGGTAATCCATGTCTATGCCCCAACCAGAAATGCCGAAGAAGCTGAAGTTGAACGATTCTATGAAGACCTACAAGACCTTTTAGAACTAACACCCAAAAAAGATGTCCTTTTCATTATAGGGTACTGGAATGCAAAAGTAGGAAGTCAAGAAACACTTGGCGTAACAGGCAAGTTTGGCCTTGGAGTACAGAATGAAGTAGGGCAAAGGATAATAGAGTTTTGCCACGAGAACGCACTGGTAATAGCAAACACCCTATTCCAACAACACAAGAGAAGACTCTACACGTGGACATCACCAGATGGTCAACACTGAAATCAGATTGATTATATTCTTTGCAGCCAAAGATGGAGAAGCTCTATAGAGTCAGCAAAAACAAGACTGGGAGCAGACTGCGGCTCGGATCAAGAACTGCTTATTGCCAAATTCAGACTTAAATTGAAGAAAGTAGCGAAAACCACTAGACCATTCAGGTATGATCTAGATCAAATCCCTTATGAGTATACCGTGGAAGTGACAAATAGATTTAAGGGTCTAGACCTGATAGACAGAGTGCCTGATGAACTATGGACAGAGGTTCGTGACATTGTACAGGAGACAGGGATCAAGAAAATCCCCATGGAAAAGAAATGCAAAAAAGCAAAATGGCTGTCTGAGGAGGCCTTACAGATAGCTTGGAAGAGAAGAGAAGCGAAAAGCAAAGGAGAAAAGGAAACATATTCTCATCGGAATGCAGAGTTCCAAAGAATAACAAGGAGAGATAAGAAAGCCTTCCTCAGCGATCAGTGCAAAGAAATAGAGGAAAACAACAGACTGGGAAAGACTAGAGATCTCTTCAAGAAAATTAGAGATACCAAAGGAATATTTCATGCAAAGATTGGCTCTATAAAGGACAGAAATGGTATGGACCTAACATAAGCAGAAGATATTAAGAAGAGGTGGCAAGAATACACAGAAGAACTGTACAAAAACGATCTTCACGACCCAGATAATCACGATGGTGTGATCACTCACCTAGAGCCAGACATCCTGGAATGTGAAGTCAAGTGGGCCTTAGAAAGCATCACTACGAACAAAGCTAGTGGAGGTGATGGAATTCCAGTTGAGCTATTTCAAATCCTCAAAGGTGATGCTGTGAAAGTGCTGCACTCGATATGCCAGCAAATTTGGAAAACTCAGCAGTGGCCACAGGACTGGAAGAGGTCAGTCTTCGTTCCAATCCCAAAGAAAGGCAATGCCAAAGAATGCTCAAACTACTGCACAATTGCACTCATCTCACATGCTAGTAAAGTAATGCTCAAAATTCTCCAAGCCAGGCTTCAGCAATACGTGAACCGTGAACTTCCAGAAGTTCAAGCTGGTTTTAGAAAAGGCAGAGGAACCAGAGATCAAATTGCCAATATCCACTGGATCATCGAAAAAGCAAGAGAGTTCCAGAAAAACATCTATTTCTGCTTTATTGACTATGCCAAAGCCTTTGACTGTGTGGATCACAATAAACTGTGGAAAATTCTGAAAGAGATGAGAATACCAGACCATCTGACCTGTCTCTTGAGAAACCTGTATGCAGGTCAGGAAGCAACAGTTAGAACTGGACATGGAACAACAGACTGGTTCCAAATAGGAAAAGGAGTCCGTCAAGGCTGTATATTGTCACCCTGCTTAATTAACTTATATGCAGAGTACATCATGAGAAACGCTGGGCTGGAAGAAACACAAGCTGGAATCAAGATTGCCGGGAGAAATATCAATAACCTCAGATATGCGGATGACACCACCCTTATGGCAGAAAGTGAAGAAGAACTAAAGAGGCTCTTGATGAAGGTGAAAGAGGAGTGTGAAAAAGTTGGCTTAAAGCTCAACATTCAGAAAACTAAGATCATGGCATCTGGTCCCATCACTCCATGGGAAATAGATGGGGAAACAGTGGAAACAGTGTCAGACTTTACTTTTTTGGGCTCCAGAATCACTGCTGATGGTGATTGCAGCCATGAAATTAAAAGATGCTTACTCCTTGGAAGGAAGGTTATGGCCAACCTAGATAATAGCATGTTTAAAAGCAGAGACATTACTTTGCCAACAAAAGTCCGTCTAGTCAAGGCTATGGTTTTTCCAGTGGTCATGTATGGATGTGAGAGTTGGACGGTGAAGAAAGCTGAGCACCGCAGAATTGATGCTTTTGAACTGTGGTGTTGGAGAAGACTCTTGAGAGTCCCTTGGACTGCAAGGAGATCCAATCAATCCATCCTAAAGGAGATCAATCTTGGGTGTTCATTGGAAGGTCTGATGTTGAAGCTGAAGCTCCAATACTTTGGCCACCTCATGCGGGGAGTTGACTCATTGGAAAAGACCCTAATGCTGTGTATGATTGGGGGCAGGAGGAGAAGGGGACGACAGAGGATGAGATGGTTGTATGCCATCACCGACTCGATGAACATGGGTTTGGGTGGACTCCGGGAGTTGGTGATGGACAGAGAGGCCTGGCGTGCTGCAATTCATGGGGTCGCAGAGAGTCGGACACGACTGAGCGACTGAACTGAACTGAACTGAACTGAACCCCATATAGATACAAGAACTTTCAGAGATCAAAATTTTCAATTTGGTTTTTGATTTCCTCTATGTCCTGGGCTTCACTCATCGCTGCTACATGTAGAGTTACTGCCTCCCACTTAAATATCCCTCATTTGTCACAAGAATAGAGCTGCTTTTTCCTAAAATGCCTATGAGATCACTGGCACTGATTCTGGTATCTGAGCACAGGAAGAAGTTTGCATTAAGAAGTGAATTTTGCAGTGATAAACAAATGATGTTGTATTGAGGCCCTTTGAAAAAAGAATTGGCAAGAAAATATGAGTGCCCATAAGGCAGCATTTCAAGACTCCAAATCCATGCCAATTGAAGCTCCAGCATTTCACAAACCATATGTATTCCTTTAAACTTTCTTCTCAATAGTAATACTATTAGACAAAAAAACTAGGGCTATAAATTAGAGTTATAAGAAATAAGTAACAGCAGCAAGAAAAAATATAGAATATAAATATCAGTTAAGGTACAGAGAGGAATAAAAACCATTTAGAATAAGCGATAGAGAAGAATCTGCTGAGTTAAAAAGACAAACAAACAAAATACAATGGTTATGAGAACCTTAGGAAGGTCATGGATAATAAAATATCAATGCAAACACAACCTTTTCTCACTAATTTGTTTCCTACTCTGAGGTTTCTATGTTTTTATGAACCACTGTTCAGATTTTTTACTATAAGTTTTCATTTAACCAACTCATGTACTGATTTTCTACTCTATATCCAATTTTAAACCCATAAACAAGTGCTCCATGGAATCCATCCTCAATGTGGTTATGGGTCACCCTAACTCCAGCATTCTGGAGTCTGGTGACATACATGATTCCATCATCTCTTAATACATCATATTGACAGGTGATGACATAGGTCGAGGGCAAATTATGCAATCTGTGGTCATCAGCCAACAAGGGAGATGCCCTCACATCTAGGAACCCTGGATAATTTTTAGCCAGCTTAGAACTACCATAAGTTGGACTGTTATAAAAATGCCCTTTTTTAAACTTCTCAGGGAGCAAAGAACTCCAATTAACAAATCTGAATAGATGGCTTGATTCTACTGGTACATGTTGATTGAAGAACATGGCTTTTTCAAGTGATCTGTCCGTGGTAAAGTATCCACTCCACAATTTGGCCGTGAATGATTTGGTCAGACCAAGAAAATTTGAGTTTTCCTGATATGACGGTAAATTCAGATCAAGACACTGAAGGGCAGGATAAATTAAAGACTGGGTCTTGAGTTTGATCTTGACATCTGGGTCATCTATGAGCTGAAAATAATTTAAAGTTGATCAAATAGTAATTTCATTTAAAATATATTTTTATTTTAAAAACAATAACTGATATGGGTTAAATTCAGAATCTCAAAAAGATAATCAGAAACAAGAAATATATCTCAAAGAATGTTCCAATTTTCAATTATATCTAAGACAAGACTAGGTGTATTACTTAAATACTATGAACATAAAGAGTGATAGAACCCAGATCTCCTGCATTGCAGGTGATACTGTCTGAGCCAACAGGGAAGCCTACTACTTTTTTAATGGATGGGGAAAAAGACCTAATCTGTGACTAAAAAGCAAAACATCTACTCTTATAGCTAAGAATGGCAATCAGAGGAAATTGATATATTTTAAGTAAAAATTTAATATACATATTATTATATCAACAGAGAATCCCTTGGACTACAAGGAAATCCAACCAGTCCATCCTAAAGGAAATAAGTCCTGAATATTCATCAGAAGGACTGGTGCTGAAACTGAAACTCCAGTACTTTGGGCACCTGATGCTAAGAACTGACTCATTGGAAAAGACCCTGATGCTGGGAGGAGAGTATGGTGGGAGGAGAAGGGGACGACAGAGGATGAGATGGTTGGATGGCATCACCGACTCAATGGACATGAGTTTGAGTAAGCTCTGGGAGTTGGTGATGGATGGGGAAGCCTGGCGTGCTGCAGTCCATGGGGTCACAAGAGTCAGACAAGACTGAGTGACTGAACTGAACTGATATCAACATGCAGTAACATTTAAGGAGAATATCATGTCACTAAGAATTCTAATTCAATGCTGACACTAAACAAATAAATCCTGGCTAAAAGTCTAATTCATTTTAATGTTTAAGTGTTTCAAATATTCAGATTACTCTAGTGCATTGAGACAAATGTATCTATAAATTAATATGCATATATTTTGGGTGTACTAAATTTTTTCCATCAATATGATGCATAACCCAAAATATTTGGGAACCAGTAATACTGAGCATGGGTCTTCCCTGATGGCTCAGATGGTAAAGAACCTGCCTGCAGTGAGGGAGACCCAGATTTGATCCCTAGGGCGGGAAGATCCCCTGTAGGAGGGCATGGCAACCCACTCCAACATTCTTGCCTGGAGAATCCCATTGACAGAGGAGCCTGGCAGGCTGTAGTCTATAAGGTTGCAGAGAGTCAGACACAACTGAAGTGACTCAGCATGCACACACACAATATTAAGCATTACATTTTAGGAGACATTTTTATGTACATTTATTTGGTCCCCACATTGGAATGACCCAGGATGTCTCATAAATTAGCTTCTGTAAGTGTGGTTCCTAGATGAATAGTACTCAAATCACCCAGGGATTTTTTAGAAATGAAAATTCTTACAACCTAGCCCAGACTCACTAAATTAAGTTGGGAGGAACCAGCAATGTGTGTTTTGTCAAGTCTTTTGGGTGATTCTGATGCAAGGAAAAATTTGAGCTCCACTGGTGTAGGTCATAAACAGTAATTATTGAAGCCATATGCACTCTGGTGATGCTCAGAGTAAAGTATAATGGCTAGATGAAGTTCATTTCTGATAACTTGATATAGAGTTACAGAGAGCACAGGATCCTGACATTCTTTCCTTTGACATAAATATG
Organism: Giraffa tippelskirchi; assembly: GCF_054371585.1. Lineage (NCBI taxonomy): Eukaryota > Metazoa > Chordata > Mammalia > Artiodactyla > Giraffidae > Giraffa > Giraffa tippelskirchi. The sequence goes on along the minus strand of NC_137276.1, from coordinate 121,689,390 downwards.
ACATTTTACACACACGCACACACAGGCATATGCAAGTGTACACATACACACACAGGCCTGCAAAAGCAAATGGCAACAATATTTATTTTATTTCATTTAGATCACAGGAATTAGAACTAGTTATTAGAATAAAATAGTTAAAAGTTCATTATTAGATTATTTTATGTAAAAATAATTTCTGAATTAAATAACCAGTTCAGTGTTTTATTTCAGGTAAAATTACCACATTTCATTTATTTTGGTACCTAGTATGAAGAATGCTGTTATGATCTAATTATTAAATAATTAAATGGCTAATTATTTAAATGGTGATTATTAGATGGCTTCCCAGGTGATGCAGTAGTAAAGAATCTGCATGCCAATTCAGGAGACACAAGAGAATGTCGGTTCCATCCCTGGGTCAGGAATATCCTTTGAAGTAGGAAATGGCAACCTGCTCCAGTATTCTTGCCTGGAATATCCCATGGAGAGAGCCTGGTGGGCTACAGTCCATGGGATTGCAAACAGTTGGATGTGACTGAGCGACTGAACACACACAATTATTAAATAGGTAGCTCACAGGTGACTGATTTAGAGTGAGCTAGGAAGATATACAAAAATATTTTATACTTGGCCAACTAATTAAAACTTTACAGATAGCCAAAATCTTTGACCTGTAGATTTTAAAAAACAATATATTTTATTTTAAATTTTTAATGGAGTATAGTTGATTATGTACAACAAAGTGAATCCCATATAGGCCATTACAGAGTATTAAGTAGAGTTCCCTGTGCTATATAGTAGATTCTCATTAGTTATCGCCTTCATATGTAGTATTCTATACCAATCCCAATCTCACAATTTATTCCTCCCCTTTCTTCCCCCTGGTAACCATAAGTTTGTTTTCTACATCTGTGAATCTATTTATGTTAAAAAATTATACTTTATAGTTTTATAGTTATATATAACACATATATGTAAGTGCTGCTGCTGCTGCTGCTAAGTTGCTTCACTCATGTCTGACGCTGTGCGACCCCAGAGATGGCAGCCGACCAGGCTTCTCTGTCCCTGGGATTCTCCAGGCAAGAATACTGGAGTGGGTTGCCATTTCATTCTCCAATGCATGAAAGTGAAAAGTGAAAGTGAAGTCACTCAGTTGTGTCCGACCCTTCGAGACCCCAGTGGACAGTAGCCTACCAGGCTCTTCCTTCCATGGGATTTTCCAGGCAAGAGTACTGGAGTGGGTTGCCATTGCCTTCTCCAATATGTAACTGCATAAGGCAGAAATGTGAAATGTACTAAATATGTTTAAGGGTCAGGGAATTCACCATAACCTTGCACACCCTTCTTCCTCTCCAGTATCCATCAACCTTCATTTTATTACATTCAAATTTGTGTATTTCTTTAAAATTACACTAGTTATACATATGCCAAAGCCTTTGACTGCATGGATCACAATAAACTGTGGAAAACCCTGAAAGAGATGGGAATACCAGACCACCTGACCTGCCTCTTGAGAAATCTATATGCAGGTCAGGAAGCAACAGTTAGAACTGGACATGGAACAACAGACTGGTTCCAAATAGGAAAAGGAGTCCGTCAAGGCTGTATATTGTCACCCTGCTTATTTAACTTCTATGCAGAGTGCATCATGAGAAACGCTGGGTTGGATGAAGCACAAGCTGGAATCAAGATTGTTGGGAGAAATATCAATAACTTCAGATATGCAGATGACACCACCCTTATGGCAGAAAGTGAAGAAGAACTAAAGAGCCTCTTGATGAAAGTGAGAGAGGAGAGTGAAAAAGTTGGCTTAAAGCTCAACATTCAGAAAACTAAGTTCATGGCATCCAGTCCCATCACTTCATGGGAAATAGATGGGGAAACAGTGGAAACAGTGGCTGACTTTATTTTTGGGGCTCCAAACACTGCAGATGGTGATTGCAGCCATGAAATTAAAAGACACTTACTCCTTGGAAGGAAAGTTATGATCAACCTAGACAGTATATTAAAAAGCAGAGACATTACTTTGCCAACAAAGGTCTGTCTAGTCCAGGCTATGGTTTTTCCAGTGGTCATGTATGGACGTGAGAGTTGGACTATAAAGAAAGCTGAGCGCCAAAGAATTGATGTTTTTGAACTGTGGTTTTGGAGAAGACTCTTGAGAGTCCCTTGGACTGCAAAGAGGTCCAACCAGTCCATCCTAAGGAAATGAGTTCTGGGTGTTCATTGGAAGGACTGATGCTGAATCTAAAACTCCAATACTTTGGTCACCTGATGCAAAGAGCTGACTCATTTGAAAAGACCCTGATACTGGGAAAGATTGCAAGTGGGCGGAGAAGAGGACAACAGAGGATGAGATGGTTGGATGGCATCACTGACTCAATGGACATGAGTTTAGGTGGACCCTGGCAGTTGGTGATGGACAGGGAGGCCTGACATGCTGCTGTCCATGGGGTCTCAAAGAGTCAGACATGACTGAATGACTAAAGTGAGTGAGTTATACATATCTTTAGTCAATGCAGTTAAACTTGTTAGAGCTTCCCAGCAGAGTGGTAAAGAATTCGCCTGCAATGCCGGAGATGCAAGACACAGATTTGACCCCTGGGTCAGGAAGATCCTCTCAAATAGGAAATGTCAGCCCGCTCCAGTATTCTTGCCTGTAGAATTCCATGGACAGAGTAGCCTGGTGGGCTACAGTCCATGAGGTCACAGAGTCAGATGTGACTGAGTACAGACACACATCTATATCTAGGTAAGCAATAATTGTTGCTGTGACTTTTAAAAAATTCTTTTTGTAGATGAGATATGATTTTGCTTCCTTAATCTCTCGATGTATTGAAACTCATTTTTATAAAATATATTTCTCTTTGCATTATTAACAGCTTGGTCATGGTATGTATATGATACATATTTTTCTAATATTTTATTCATGATAATAATATCTTAGTTTTCTGAGTGTAATTGGCCCATTGTTTTCCTTCCTGAAATTGTTCTTGTCAGATTGGTCATAAAGATCAAGCTTCTTTGAAAATAACTGAAGAGTGTATACTCTTTTCCTATTCTTAGGCATGTATTTTGTTTATCTAGAATAAAATGGTTATAAAATGGCTCAGATTTTTATTTCTTGTTGTGTTTGTTTTGCCAGTTATATTTTCTAGGAATTTGTCCATTTAATTAAAATATTATAATACTTTAATTGCAAAGTTCTTCAAAAAAATTCTTTCAAGAATACAATATACGTGTTTAACTCTTCAAAGAATAATTCTTTTCCATATTGAAGGGTCTGCAGATTTGTTCTGCTCTCAATTTTGATGTTAATTAGTTGTACTTAACTTCTATTTTTCCTCATTATCTTCCAAGAGATTTAAAAATTGTGTTAGTCCTTTTAAACAGTTCATCTTTGCCTTTTGTTCACATCTCCCATAAGCTCATTTTGATTATCCTAATTTCTTTTCTTGTCCTTATTACTATCTTCCTTCTATTTTTTAATTTGATTTTTTGAGTCAAATGTTTATTTCATCCTTCTTTCTTTGCTAATATACGCTTTTGAGGAAATACAATTTCCTATAAACACTATCCTGGAGAACATATAAAAGTTGTATTATTTTAAATAGTGACCCATTGGTCTTAATATGTTTCTAAATTTCCATACAAAGAAAGATATTTTGTTATTTGTCTTTTTTTATTGATCCTCCATTACTGCATTGTGGTAAGAGTTCAAGTGTTGTATGATTTAAATTCTGTGATTTTTTTTGAGACTTGCCTGATGGCAGTACTTGGCCAATTTTTTAAAATGATCATGTGTATTTGCTTGTTCCCTGTTATTTACAGGTCCTCTGAGTTAAATGCATTGATTGTTATTCCAGTCCTCTATACATTCATTTTTTGCCTCTTGTTCTCTTAATCACTGAAAGAGGTATTTTAAATTTTTTTCTGTGGTTGTGAACTTCAGTGTTTTCCCTTGTAGTTTTGTTAATATTTTCTTCATATTTGTGTGTGTGTGTGTGTGTGTGTGTGTGTGTGTGTGTGTTGGACTCAGTTGTGTCCAACTCTTTGTGACCCTATATTTACAGTCAGGTTATTAACTGATTTAGAGTTGTATATTTTCTAGGTGATTTGAGCTTTTTTCTGTAATAATGTCATCTTCCTTACCTAAACATTCATTTAGATATTATTTCAGGGTATATTTTTTCCATTCATTTATTTTCAAATTTTCTACTTATTTATCATGTTTTTAGTCTGGAAATCTTGGCCTGAAAACCAAATCATTTAGACTACCCCACCTTATTCTGTGCATCCTTCTTTTCTTCTCTATTTTTCACTTCTTTCAGATTGGTTGAACTTTCACTGAATAATTTTTTCCTGTAATAGATTATGAATTATGTCCTGTTTTTATTCATTAAATGATTATTTTAAGAATTACAATGAGTATTCTTAACTTCAACTTATAAACGGTCAAATGGTACCATTTATTTCTTCTTAGATAGTAAAAAAGTTAAGCTTGTAAGACTTAAAATCTATTCTCTCCTCTTCTTAGTTCACTTTTCCTTTTTAAAAACATTTATTTATTTTTAGTTATATAGAGTCTTCATTGCAGCATGCAGGATCTTTTTGTTCACAGGCTTCTGTCTAGTTGTGCACAGACTCAGCAGTTGTGGCACACAGGCTCGGTAGTTGTGGTGGGCAGGCTTAATTGCCTTTGAGGCATGTAGGATCTTAGTTCCCCGACCAAGGATTGAACCCACATCCCCTGCATTGGAAGGCAGATTCTTAACCACTGGACCTTAAGGGAAGTCCTGAGTGTGCTTTTCTTATGTTTTAATTATGTATACCTCTCTTTTTGTTTCTTCCTGCATCTTAAACTTTTAACTGCATTTTCATTTTGTCTGAAACACTTTATGGAAAGTATCTTTTAGTGTGTTACATTAAGAGCAAACTATTTAAGTTGTAGTTTATGTGAAATATCTATCTATATTTTGCTTTTACCCTTAAATATTTTTGTAGGGTGTAGACTTAAGGTGGCAGTCACTTTAGTGCTGCACTTTGATGATATCATTCCATTGACTTAGAATTTACATTCTCACTAAAGTAAGTTGTCAGTATGACTTGTGCTTCTCTGAAGGTACTCTTTTTTTCTCTGTTTTAAATTTTTCCTCATTTCTTTTTTGCTTCATTTTGTTTTATTGGGTATCTATATTTTGTTCGCTGTGTCTCTATATATATTTCTTTCTAGTTAACTTGCTTATTTTTAACTGTTTCAAAAATGATGCTTAAGTTCACGGAATTTCTTTTATCTGTAGTTTGATATTGTTCTTCAGTTCTGCAAAATGTCCTACTATTATATTATTAAATATCTCTTTCTTCTATTTTTTCCTCTTTGCTTTTGGCATAACATTTATAATTCTATTGCAGTTCTCAGACTGTATCAGCTATATTTCTTATCTTTTGTTTTTCTTTTTGGTTTTCCTTGCTTCATTTTGCAATGTCATGTATGAGTAAATCTGAGATAATCTTATAAATTATCTCTTCAGTTCTGTAAAATCACTAGCAATCTGGTTTGGATTTGTTTTGTTTTTCAAAATGCCATATTTCTGCTGAAATTTGCAATCTTGGTTACAAATCAATTGAAAAAAGTAGGATAGTTATTTTATATTCTGTCATTGATAATTATATCATCTGAATTTTGTGGCATACCTTTCTGTTTCTTCTGTTAGCTTTCCTTCATGATTTCTTGTGACTGGAAATGCTTTATTCAGTGCTAGATACTTAGTTTCAAAAATATTTGCATAATTTAAAGTCTATGATGACACTAAATTTTCAGGGAGGATTTTTATCCATTTTTATAAATTTTATACATTGTCAAGAACATTTCAGTATCAATCACTCACACCACCTTAATTTAAGTTCAAGGCCTGGTATTTCCTGCAAACATCCATGTGATGTGAAGCAAGGCTCTAAACACAAATGAGATTTGTTTTACATCGGGTTCCCTCTAACGTTTACAGCATATCTTCTGACACTTAGAGCATATCTCACTTACAAGTGAGGAGTGATTATGACTGTTCCCATATTTGGAGGGCCCTGAAATTTGACTTTAATTCTAATCCTGAAAGGCTTACAAAGCTCATCTCAGTTAAAGACTTTCCTTTTACTCAGCCTTTATGTCAGAAAGGACAATGAGTGTTGAAGTCATTTTGTGGATTTTTCTTTCAATCTTAAGAAAAATTTGCCTAAGAAATTCTCCTATCTTACTAGATTTTTAATGCTTTCCAGACTTTTATAAGATATGTTATCTGTGCATGTTAAGTTGCTTCAGTCATGTCCAACTCTGTGACCCGATAGCCTGGCCTATAGCCTGCCAGATTCCTCTGTCCATGGGATTCTTCAGGCAAGACTACTGGAGTGGGTTACCATGCCCTTCTCCAGGGAATCTTCCTGACCCAGGGATTGAACTCTCATTTCTTACATCTGCTGCACTGGCAGGCAGATTCTTTACCACTAATGCCACCTGGGAAGCCCAGGTGTTATCTGTTTTTTTAATAATCATGGGTCAGAATAATTTGATTCACCATTACAGAAGCCTACACTATCCAATATGCATAGTAAAAATAAACTGATGTTTGAAGAAGTCAAGTGGCCTGTTCAAGGTCACAGCTGGGGATTGCTTTAGCTCCGTAAATCTATCTCTTGATGTGTTCTTTGTACTGCATCAAGATGCCTCTCAGAGAAACAATGAGCAGGCAATGTAGAGCTCAATTTCTAGGAAGTAGCAGGTATCTGTTCTGCAGTATATTTAGAAATAATCACAGAATTTATATTTTTTGACTAGAAATCATGAGGTTATCCTAAAGATGCCAATAGACAAAATTTATATACCTTAAAATGTATATAAAATGAACAATAAAATCAACAGCAAAGTTGGTTTTACTTCAATAAATTTTTGTGCAATATTTATAATTAGAGTTAGTTATGAAATTGCAGACATTATTTTAAACTTTATAAAGAATTTCTTTTTCCTACAGGAGCATTGCTTCTATTGATGCCTTGTTTATTTCTTAAGTCAGATAATCAGCATCAAAAACACTTTTACTCAAGATTTATAATATTAGACTAATTATGATTATATACCAGTTTAAACTGATAGTTAACAGGTGTCTAGTTTTAACTAAATGTCACAGAAATAGTATGATAATTAATATTGATATATGAAAATTATAATTCCCTGTGCAAGTAAATATTATCTATGAACCAGTTAACATGTCTATCTATAGGCAATTGATTATTCTGATAACAACACTTTTCATGAAAGTTTAAGATACTCTATTGAAGAATACTGGAGTCATCTGGTTCCTTAGTTATACAGATAAGTATCATTGATTAATTTCACAATAAATTACATAAATGTAACAAAGCAGTACCATAATTTGCTGACCTATTAATTATGTTTAAGCCAATTTTCCAGAGAGAAGATTTATCATTTTATTTTTAAAACTTTAGCAGGAGGCAGGGATAGAAGCTCTAGGTTTATAAATGTTCTCTGATATTGACCTCTATGGTGACTGCAGTCATGAAATTAAAAGACACTTGCTCCTTGGAAGAAAAGTTATGAACAACCTAGCAGCATATTAAAAAGCAGAGACATCACCAACAAAAGTTTGTCTAGTCAAAGCTATGGCTTTTCCAGTAGTCATGTATGGATGTGAGAGTTGGACTATAAAGAAAGCTGAGCATCGAAGAATTGAAGCTTTTGAACTGTGGTGTTGGAGAAGACTCTTGAGAGTCCCTTGGACTGCAAGGAGATCAAACCAGTCTATTGTAAAGGAAATCAGTTCTGAATATTCATTGGAAGGACTGATGCTGAAGCTGAAACTCCAACACTTTGGCCACCTGATGCAAAGAACTGACTCATTGGAAAAGACCCTGATGCTGGGAAAGATTCAAGGCTGGAGGAGAAGGGGACAGCAGAAGATGAGATGGTTGGATGGCATCACTGACTCAGTGGACATGAGTTTGAATAAGCTCCAGGAACTGGTGATGGACAGGGAAGCCTGGCGTGCTACAGTCCATCTGGTCACAAAGAGTTGGACACGACTGAGTGACTGAACTAAACTGATTAATATAATAATGACATAACTGCACTGATATTTCAATGTTTGAAATAAATGTATTTAAGTGTAGGATATTTTAAAAAATCAAATAAATCTGAGCAACACACCTGTTGAGTCACGGCTGCAGCTAAATTCCCTCCAGCACTCTCTCCAGAGATATCAAATCTTTCAGGATCTACACCATACTTGTTAAGAACATCTTGGGTTAAGAACCATTTTAGTGCATTATAGACATCTTCAAATTGGCTTGGAAAGTGATGTTCAGGTGCTAGTCGGTAGCTGTGGGTGGAATAACAATGTTCGCTAAGTCAGTTATTGTTAGTCAAAAAACGTCGTGGATGTGCCTGCTCTAACCTAAAAATCAAAAGTAATAGTTTTCTTTAGCAACCTCATATTTTAGGTCATTATGAATTCAAAGACAAGCTTCATCTTTATGATGGTTCTTGACATGAAGGTTTTTACAAATGCCATTTTTACATAAGTAAAATTTTGAATGACAAACTTGGACTAGATTAAAAACAAAAACAAAACCCTGGTGTTAACTTCTTGATACTAAACTTCTCCCAAAATGTAATTTTCTTTGTAGCCATTACACTTTATTAGCAACCAATAAATAATGAACAAATCTTAGGAATTATTCTATTCCAAATTAATCTAACGATCAAGTTGGCATTCAGGGGTCACTATTTTTGTCATAGTTTCTTCATTTTTCTATTCATTCCCATTGGGTTTCTTTTTTACTATTGATAATTGACCTAGAATGCTTTTTGAAACTAGGTTTTGTCTGAATTCCCACATGTTACTTGGTGACTAACTGCTTTTAATGAAGGATTAGCCCATGAAACATAACACTAATTTCTTAAAATATATCTTATTGGTTAACCTCAAAAAAAATCCTATAATATACAAAATATTATGACTCTCAGTTTACACATGAGAAAAACAGATCTAACATGATATTTAACTTGCAGCCATTCAGTTGACTCTAGCACAAGGTTTTGAACCTCATTTTCTGTGTCTGAAGCCCTGCTAATTAAGAGTAGGCTTAAAGTCCATTGGAGGTCCTTTGTCCATGAGATACAATAGTTAGATTTTATTATAAAAATTTCTTGACTTGCTCTTTTTGAACCCTACTTGATCTAACTATAAAACTCTTTTCTATCTGACTCTTTTCTGGTCATGCACAAACTCACTTTCTCTATTCTCATCTTCTCAACTTCATTTGAACACTCCTGACATAACCAAGGAATGACCAAGACTGCTGTGAGCATCTGACTGGATAAGGCATCTGGCCAAAACCCACACAATCCCACAGTGTTCTTACTTGGTTGAAATGGCAACAGCATCTAGTATAACAGCTGTCCATCTTGATAGAAAGTCAATATCAAAGAAAGCTGAAATAAGTGAAAATAAAATCAGAGGCTGACAGATGAATTGAAGGGTGTTCCCTTCAGCAGAAAGCTTACTACTCTACCTCATTTCTCAATGAAATTTTCTGGGAAAAATATTTCTAAAATTTCATCATGGCTACAGAACATAAATTCCTCTGTTCAGTGATCCTTTTACATATGCCTCATTTTCACACTAAATATATTAAACCAACTTCATTCTCTTCAAGATTAATCTCTGCTCCCTTCATTTAGAAGCTGTTATGTGTTGAAAAAATTAATACAGAAATACTACCCCCCCTGATACTTGGGAAATCACTGTCTACTGAAGACAAGTACAGGGAGGGATAACTGTATAAGCAGACAGGAATATTGCAAAATATTAGTTGATTTAATGGAAGAGTATAGAAAGTACTCTATGGAAACGGTATTAGACTCCATCAAAACTGCCAGAGGAAGATAAAGAGTAAAGGAGAAGTAGGGAGAGCTGAGACTTGACTTATATATTCGTATTTTCTAAAAGGCAAACAAAAATATGTGCTTTCTGGTTTTTTTTTTTTTTTTTTTGCCATGTATACAGGATGGGAATGGCTCACACATGTTTGCTATTGGGCTTGGGTAAATTCTCCCTTTTACATATAAGAAAAGTTTAAGAAAATATAATTAAATTTGTTAGAAAAAGGAAGAGAAAGAAATCATAAAATGCTAAAGGGCAAATATCCCAATACAAAGTTGTTGCAAAGGTTCCATCAAGTGAAAGGAGGAGTACGAATTGTCTTGTGACGGTTTTCAAAGTTGGGTGTTGACTATTCTTAAAATGTCAAATATACACTAAGTTTTAAACTTTTATTTAACATTTTCTACAAAAAGTTGTTGTCAATGCTTCTCTTTACTGAGTCCAATTCCCTCCTACTTCCTCTAGGTCAGACAAATCTCATCCCATCCTCCCCCTCTCCACATTTCCTCAACATCTTCATGTTCAACTTATAAGCACATTCACAGGCCTTCCATAGATAAATACAAAATATATATAACAAAAAATATATTTATACATACATAAAAGTTTTTATAAGTAAAATTATATATAATAAACATGTATTATATATAAAAATGCATCAAATAAATTGAAATGTACATATGTCCTATATAAAATAAAAATAAAATAGCCCTTTTTCAACTCTGTGCTTCTTTTCCTTCTAACACCTTCCTCCTCATTTCCTTCATAACTAAGATTACTGAAAAACTGGCATCACTGTCTCCATTTCCTCATTTCTCATCTACTATTCAATTCACTTCATTTTGGTTTTCATCACAATGTTCCATCATTTCTGCAATTAACAAGTTTAATGCTGTATTTCTAAGTTCATGAAATTCTTTTCCCTCTTACCTGTTATCTGCTACAGCTTTTGATATTGATTATTCCTTGTCAGAAAGAGATTTAATATAATTCCTTTAAACTATTAATAACATAGGTCCAAAGATTTAAACTTCAGACAGCTGAAGCATTCTGTTATCTATGATAATGTTTAACATATGTCAAAGTCAACATCTTAATAAAGTGTATGCTAGGTGATAAACTAAAATTTTCAACAAGAGGCTCATACCAGCACTTCCCATACACCAACCACCACCATGAATATAAAATAAGCCTCTTCTTAGTGTCTCTGACTTCCGTTTTGGTAAATACATACGGACAGGAACATTGCTGAAAGTTGTCTCCATCACAGTGACATTTTCATCAGATGTGGGTGGGACTTCTTGAAGGCTCATGAAGAACTTTGAAATCTCCATGAAATGACTGATTCCCAACAGTTCAGCAAAGTAACCCTAAAATAAGAGTGAAGGGGAAAAACACACAGAGGTTACAGATATCAAATGCCAATATTGTTAATGACCCTAGAAGGATGTACATGTGTTCCTAAAGGTCCTGCGTCACACTGTCACAGGTGAATCTGAATAGGTTCAGAATCTTTACCACAATAGTTGGCCTCAGATAAAAAAAAAAGATAAAGAATTATTGAAGTATTACAGTTTGGCAGATTTTATACTTTCTACTTTGAGTACAAAGATAAACAAGGTAAGTTCTCTATATGAGCTCAAAAGTCAAGTGACAGAAATGGATACATAGTCATAAAACAACATAACCAATGTCTCATAGACATATACAGAGAACTCTGGCAGAGGTCAATAAACCAGATGCCTGAACATAAGACCTGGGGAGGAGTTTTCAAATATTGGTGATCTCTGATATGAATATTGAAAGGGGAAGAAAAATTTGGGCAAACAAAGAGGAAATCTCACCTGAGGCCAAAGGAACAGACACAGGGACACTCTTATTACAGAGAAATGCAGGTGGTTTACTAAACCATGAAGTAGTAAGCTATTCTAATGAAGTATGATTGACAAAGGATATAGTTTAGAGGGAGTTTTCAGAAAAGAAGAATGTTTAAGACGTGCTGGAATTACCTACCAGGACCAGACTGGGCAAAGTGGGGGAAGGGCCTTTCTTAAGAACAGCTAACTGCCTTGTGATCTTATGTAGTTGTTCCTGAATGTGACTTTGGTTCAAGAGCCTAGATGTCTGCTTTGAGGAAGCTGTTCATCTCAAAGTGCAGTTCCTGACTAACCGGGATAACACCAGGTTTCCCCATCTTCCCCACCTGAGCTTGGGAGTAGCAAATGGATGGCTGGGCAGCTCTTGTATTCTCATGAAGACCATACAGTGCCCACTTCACACTTGGGAAGGAAGCTCATGCAACTACTTGCTGTTTGAAGCTATGAATCATGCACCCTGGCACTAGGGGCTTCTGTTCTTGAGAGTTATTTGAATGAAATCATGGCTTATGACCTGCTGCTATCCTTCTGAAGAGAAGTCAGCCTGGGCACGTGGATGGTCTAGGCAAGAGGGCTCTAGAGGCTGCTGGGACCACCTCATTGAACCGGCTGCCTATCCTAAGGGACCATCCGTTGTAAGCTTGCACCAACACCGTGGTATCCGGCTGTGAGGACTGAGGAGGAGGTGAAGTTGGTCCAACATGGCCTCCGGAACCTCCTCAGAGAGAAGTGCTGGTGAAAAATTTCACAACTCTAGCGTGTCTGAATGAGACCCCAGATTCTCCAGAAAAAATGTTTCCATTGCCTTTGGAAAATATTTTGTTCTTACCCTAGTTTAGTAGCAACTGCCAGCATCTCAAACCAGTCACTGAAACTCGTCTGTGGTGTCCGTCCTCATCCTCTTACAGCTGCCCTAGAGCTCAGACCCGCGTAGTCTGAGCAGTCTGCCCCTCATCCCTGCTATCTGCTATCACATTCTCCAAGTCTTCTCTAGTAAGTATTTAAAGGGAAACCTCCAGCTTTCCCTGCTGCCTCCTGGAGATGGGCCCATAAAGGGACAAGGGGAAGATTACCATCACAGATCTGAGGTAAAGGAGCCTTACTGTCCCAGCCCATGCCCTGTGAACCCAGGCCCACAAACTGCATAAAATGGAGTGTTGGTGGCTGTGTACAATAAATGCCATAAATTCGGTTGTGGTTTCATTAAAAAAAAAAAAAAAGACGTGCTGGAATTAGATAACTGACCTGCTTAAAGATAATAACGCCCTTGTTACCAATGTTAAGTGACATGTTAATGCATGAAATGTAGTAGCAAAATAGTTATTGAATGTAACACCTGTAATAGTTCTCATTAAGGGAGAGGTTTGTGAGGTGAGTAGTTAGGATTCTGCGGTTTCACTGCAGTTTGCACAGGTGTGATTCTGGGAAAGATTGAAGGCTGGAGGAGAAGGGGACAACAGAGGATGAGATGGTTGGATGGCATCACCAACTCAGTCGACATTTGTTTGGGTAAACTCCAGGAGTTGGTGATGGACAAGGAGGCCTGGCATGCTGCGGTCCATGGGGTTGCAAAGAGTTGGACACGACTGAGCGACTGAACTGAACTGAACTGATACTTGGCTGGGGAACTATAAGGTTAGTGCAAAAGTAATTGTAGTTTTACACTGTTGAACTTTGCCACTTGATACTGGAATATATTCTTAAATAAATGTTGTTACATTATACATCATTTTAATGCACATTTCTCTCTTTATGCTTTTTTTTGCTAATGATTTATTATGTGCTGTTTATTTTATATTTATTTTAGACTATAGATATGATGTTAGACAAAAAGAAAATTCAAGCAATATTTTTTATTCGAGTTCAAAATGGGTCATAATGCAGTGGAGACAACTCACAACATCAACAACGCATTTGGCTCAGTAAATGCTAACAAGCGTACAGTAGAGTGGTGGTTCAAGAAATTTTGCGAAGGAGACAAGAGCCTTGAAAATGATAAGCATAGTGACTGGTTATCAGAAGGTGACAACAACCAACTGAGAGCAATAATCAAAGCTGATCCTCTTAGAAATACATAGGCAACTGCTGAAGAACTCAATGTCAATCATTCTATGTTCATTTGGCATTGGAAGCAAATTGCAAAGGTGAAATCTTGATAAGTGTGTGTCTCATGAACTGACCAAAAATAAAAAAAATTGTGGTTTTGAAGTATCATCTTCTTTTATTCTACTCAACAACAATGAAACATTTCTTGACTGGATTGTGATGTGCAATGAGAAGTGGATTTTATGTGACAACCAGCAATGACCAGCTCAGTAGCTGGACTGATAAGAAGTTCCAAAACACTTCCCAAAGCCAAGCTTGCACTGAAAAATGGTCATGGTCACTGTTTGGTGGCCTGCTGCCCATCTGGTCCACTACAGCTTTCTAAATCCCGGTCAAACCATTACATCTGAGAAGTATGCTCAGCAAATTGATGAGATGCACCAAAAACTGCAATGCTGGCAGCCAGTACTGGCCAACAGAAAGGGCCCAGTTCTCCTCCACAACAATGCCTGACTGCACGTCACACAGCAAAACTTTAAAAGTTGAACAAATTGGGCTATAGAGTTTTGCTTCATCTGGTATTTTCACCTGACCTCTCACCAACTGACTACCACCTCTTCAAGCATCTTGACAACTTTTTGCAGAGAAAACACTTCCGCAACCAGCAGGATGCAGAAAAATGCTTTCCAAGTGTTTGTTGAATCATGAAACATAGATTTTAATGCTATAGGAATAAAAAAAACTTATTCCTTATTGGCAAAATGTGTTGATTGTAATGGTTCTTATTTTGATTAATGAAGATGTGTTTGAGCCTAGTTATAATGATTTAAAATTCACACTACAAAATTACAATTACTTTTGTACCAAAAGTATTCCATAAACTGTGTGGCATGGCCAAAAATAAAGGGGGGAGGGAGGAGCACAGTGCCAGAGGTATGATTAATGCAAGATGCCTGTGATATAATTTCTAACTTTTACAGACTATTGTTAAAAATAGACATTCACATAAATAAACTCTATAAAAGGCAGATCAAAAAAGGACCTTGAATGGCTGCTCAGGTAGAAAGAGAATACATATCAGTTATGAAAAATAAGAAGACAGTTTCTGATGGGTGCACTGTTTGATTTCAACCTGTTGAATGTGACAAATTATGGTTGCTTAAAGTTTTAGATTTAGTCAGACAGGCAAAACAATTTGATCAAAGGCCTAAAGAAAATAAATTTCAAAGGTGTTCATGAAAACCATTTTACCTGTAAGCTAACTTGCTTGATCTATAAGGTTGAAATTACAGTGGGAAGCTCTGTTGATACTGCAGTATGGGGAGCTACTTTCAGAACACAGTGTCTATTTTTCTTTTGTAAACATATCATCAAGCAGCTTAATGTGTTCTAACTAGCCAACAGCAAAGTAAATGATATCCATATGTGAGATATATATATATATTTATATATATCATTAAGTATAATGATCAAAGAAATACTAGATCTTCCTCAATTTCCAATGAGGTTATGTCCTGATAAATTCATTGTAAACTGAAAATGCTGTAAGTCAAAAATGCATTTAAATATATGTAACCTACCAAACAGGCTTTCCAGGTGGCTCAGTGGTAAAGAATCTGCCTGCTAATGCAGGAGACAGGGGTTCAATCCCTGGATCAAGAATATCCCTTGGAGGAGGAAATGGCAATCCACTCCAGTATTCTTGCCTGGGAAATCCAATAGAAAGAAGAACCTGGTGGGTTAGAGTCCATGAGGTCACAAAAAAGAGTCAGATACGACTGAGAAGCTAAACACACACAACCTATCAAACATCTGCTAAGTATACTGAAATTGTGTAATTTACTGAATACTGTGCTGAAAGTGAAGAACACAATGGTTGTAGGAGTAGAGAGTGGTATAAGTATGTAGGTTGTTTACATGTGAGATCAAGGGATTAACTGGGAGCTGTGGCTCCCTACTGCTGTCCAGCATCATGATAGGGAATCACCCACATATCTTTTGCCTGGGAAAAGATCAAAATCAAAATGCGAAGTAAAGTTTCTACTGAATGTGTATAACATTTGCACCATCATAAATTCAAAAACTCATAAGTCAAACCATCATAAATCAGGAACAGTCTATACTTAAAAGAGTAATTTAATTTTAAACAGTGGGCATTGTGAAACATAACCTGGGAGTTAAGCTGACCATGCTCTACTATAATTTTCTAATTAATGTATTGAAAAGTCATTTCCAGGTATTATTCTATATTATTTACTCTGATGTCTCTGATTAATTTGATATAAAATAATTAGTATTATGATTTGTACATACGTTGTACTCAGGAGTTTTAACGAGATATTCCTGAAGTTAAGAGGTCCACTTCAGTTCAGTCGCTCAGTCGTGTCCAACTCTTTGCGACCCCATGAATCGCAGCACATCAGGCCTCCCTGTCCATCACCAACTCCTGGAGTTTACATAAACCCATGTCCATCAAGTCGGTGATGCCATCCAGCCATCTTATCCTCTGTCGTCCCCTTCTCCTCCTGCCCCCAATCCTTCCCAGCATTAGGGTCTTTTCCAATGAGTCAACACTACGCATGAGGTGGCCAAAGTATTGGAGTTTCAACTTCAACATCAGTCCTTCCAATGAACACCCAGGACTGAGATCCTTTAGGATGGACTGGTTGGATCTCCTTGCAGTCCAAGGGACTCTCAAGAGTCTTCTCCAACACCACAGTTCAAAAGCATCAATTCTTCAGCACTCAGCTTTCTTCACCGTCCAACTCTCACATCCATACATGAGACTGGAAAAACCATAGCCTCGACTAGATGAACCTTTGTTGGCAAAGTAATGTCACTGCTTTTTAATATGCTATCTAGGTTGGTCGTAACTTTCCTTCCAAGGAGTAAGCATCTTTTCATTTCATGGCTGCAATCACCATCTGCAGTGATTTTGGAGCCCCAAAAAATAAAGTCTGACACTGTTTCCACTGTGTCCCCATCTATTTCCTATGAAGTGATGGGACCAGATGTCATGATCTTAGTTTTCTGAATGTTGAGCTTTAAGCCAACTTTTTGACTCTCCTCTTTCACTTTCATCAAGAGGCTCTTTAGTTCCTCTTCACTTTCTACCATAAGGGTAGTGTCATCTGCATATCTGAGGTTATTGATATTTCTCCCAGCAATCTTGATTCCAGCTTGTGTTTCCTCCAGCCCAGCGTTTCTCATGATGTACTCTGCATATAAATTAAATAAGCAGGGTGACAATATACAGCCTTGATGTACTTATTTTCCTGTTTGGAACCAGTCTGTTGTTTCATGTCCAGTTCTAACTGTTGCTTCCTGACCTGCCTACAGGTTTCTCAACAGGCAGGTCAGGTGGTCTGGTATTCCCATCTCTTTCAGAATTTTCCACATTTTATTGTGATCCACACAGTCAAAGGCTTTGGCATAGTAAATAAAGCAGAAATAGATGTTTTTCTGGAACTCTCTTTCTTTTTCGATGATCCAATTGATGTTGGCAATTTGATCTCTGGTTCCTCTGCCTTTTCTAAAACCAGCTTGAACATCTGAAAGTTCATGGGTCACGTATTGCTCAAGCCTGCCTTGGAGAATTTTGAGCATTACTCTACTAGCGTGTGAGATGAATGCAATTGTGTGGTAGTTTGAGCATTCTTTGGCATTGCCTTTCTTTGGGATTGGAATGAAAACCGACCTTTTCCAGTCCTGTGGCCATTGCTGAGTTTTCCAGATTTGCTGGCATATCGAGTGCAGCACTTTCACAGCATCATCTTTCAGGATTTGAAATAGCTCAACTGTAATTCCATCACCTCCACTAGCTTTGCTCGTAGTGATGCTTTCTAAGGCCCACTTGACTTTACATTCCAGGATGTCTGGCTCTAGGTGAGTGATCACACCATCATGATTATCTGGGTCGTGAAGATCATTTTTGTACAGTTCTTCTGTGTATTCTTGCCACCTCTTCTTAATATCTTCTGCTTCTGTTAGGTCCATACCATTTCTGTCCTTTATCGAGCCCATCTTTGCATGAAATGTTCCCTTGGTATCTCTAATTTTCTTGAAGAGATCCCTAGTCTTTCCCATTCTATTGTTTTCCTCTATTTCTTTGCACTGATTGCTGAGGAAGGCTTTCTTATCTCTCCTTGCTATTCTTTGGAACTCTGCATTCAGATGGGAATATCTTTCTTTTTCTCCTTTTCTTTTCACTTCTCTTCTTTTCACAGCTATTTGTAAGGCATCCTCAGACAGCCATTTTGCTTTTTTGCATTTCTTTTCCTTGGAGATGGTATTGATCCCTGTCTCCTGTACAATGTCAGCAACCTCCATCTATAGTTCATCAGGCACTCTGTCTATCAGATCTAATCCTTTAAATCTATTTCCCACTTCCACTGTAGAATCATAAGGTTAGTTACAGTCAAAAGAAATGGTAAAAGTTCTCACGTAATCAACAAATAGGTTGATGATATATAGGTAGGTAGATAGATAAAAAGATACTAACAGCTTTTGATATATATTCACTTATGTATAATGTGCTGCTGCTGCTTAGTCATTTAGTTATGTTCAACTCTTTGGGACCCTGATGGACTATACTCCACCAGGCTTCTCTGTCCCTGGGGATTTTCCAGGCAAGAATACTGGAATGGGTTACCATACCCTCCTCCAGGGGATCTTCCCAACCCAGGGATCGAAACTGGGTCTCCTGCATTACAGGCAGATTCTTTACCACTGAACCACCAAGGAAGTCATATAATGTGCTACCCATATTTATACCGAGTTAGGCATTTATATACATATCTAATTCTTGTCCAAATCTCTATTCAGTTGTGTCTCAATATTCATATCTCTATTTATGTCAATGAAAACTCAATTAACCATCAGTTAAGAAGAAGAGGCTTTTTATTTGAGCCAAATTGAGGGTTATAACCCAGGAGACAGAATCTCAGAAAGGTCTGAGAACTGTTCTGCTGACCAGAAGTCAAAGATACATTCATATACATTTTTTTTGACTTAATTAATACATATTTATTATCTTACAGTTCTGTAGGTAAAAAGTCTAATACAAGACTCATCGGCTAAAGTCAAAGTGATAGCAAGGTTTCATTCTTTTCTGGAGGTTCTAGGGGAGAATCTGTTACCTTACTTTTTCCTTCTTCTAGAAGCCACTACCTTCTTCAGTTTGTTGCCCTTTTCTTTCATCCTCAAAGCCAGAAACAGCAGGTCAGATCCTCATGTCCTATCTCTCTGATCTACCCTTTGGCTTTCCTCTTCTATTTTTTTTTTTTAAATAAATTTATGTATTTTAGTTGGGGGCTAATTACTTGACAATATTGTAATAGTTTTTGCCATACGTTGACATGAATCAGCCATGGGTTTACATGTGCTCCCCTTCCTGGACCCCCCACCCATCTCCCTCCCCATCCCATCCCTCTGGGTCATCCCATTGCCCCGGCCCTGAGCATTTGTCTCATGCATCAAACATGGAATGGTGTTCTGTTTCACATATGATAATATACATGTTTCAATGCTATTCTCCCAGAACGTCCCACCCTCACCTTCTCCCTCAGAGTCCATAAGACTGTTCTATGCATCTGTGTCTCTTATTCTGTCTCGCATATAGGGTTATCGTTACCATCTTTCAAATTCCATATATATGCATTAGTATACTGTATTGGTGTTTTTCTTTCTGGCTTACTTCACTCTGTATAATGGGCTCCAGTTTCATCCATCTCAATAGAACCGATTCAAATGTATTTTTTTAATGGCTGAGTAATATTCCATTGTGTATATGTACCACTGCTTCCTTATCCATTCATCTGCTGATGGACATCTAGGTTGCTTCCATGTCCTGGCTATTGTAAACAGTGCTGCGATGAACATTGGGGTACACGCGTCTCTTTCAATTCTGGTTTCCTCGGTGTATATGCCCAGCAGTGGGATTGCTGGGTCATATGGCAGTTCTATTCCCAGTTTTTTAAGGAATCTCCACACTGTTCTCCATAGTGGCTGTACTAGTTTGCATTCCCACCAACAGTGTAAGAGGGTTCCCTTTTCTCCACACCCTCTCCAGCATTTATTGCTTGTAGACTTTTGGATAGCAGCCATTCTGACTGGTGTGAAATGATACCTCACTGTGGTTTTGATTTGCATTTCTCTAATAATGAGTGATGTTGAGCATCTTTTCATGTGTTTGTTAGCCATCTGTATGTCTTCTTTGGAGAAATGTCTGTTTAGTCATATACATTTTTGAACAAAGGATTATGCATCAAAATGACATACTGGTATTTTACATAAAGCTTACTAAGGATACATCGTTCAAGTAAGCATATATGAAGGCTGCAGTAAATTATCATGACCCCTTTCAGAATTAGGAGAAAATGTTATCCTTTTAAGAAGTTACACTGGTGGCTTCCCTTATGGCTCAGTAGTAAAGAATCCACCTACCAATGCAGGAGACAGGGGGTTCAGGGAAGATCCCACATGCTGCAGAGCAACTAAACCCATGCACCACAACTACTGAGCCTGTGCTCTAGAGTCCAGGAGCCACAACTACTGAAGCCCAACCACCCTACAGCCTGGGTTGCACAGTAAGAGGCCATTGCATTGGGAAGCCCACATATCGCAACTAAAGAGTAGCTCCCACTCGACACAACTAGAGAAAAGCCCATGCAGCAATGGAGACCCAGCACAGCCAAAAATAAATAAAATTATACAAAAAAAAAAAAAAGAAGTTGCACTCTAACATAAGAAGAAAGGAGATAGATATAAATAACTATACTTATAGTTGTTTTTAATCTTTGCCAGGCATTACGCTTTTCATTTGTGTACCAATTCAATTCTTATGAAAATCTGGTAAACAGTAATATATTCCCAGATTTTTTCAATTGAGTATGTTGAGGTGGGAGAGCTTAAGAGACATATTTATGAGTAGTCATATAATAAGTGCTAGATGTGGGACTCAACCCCAGGTCTGATCCCTGGAGCCAGGGTGTCACTCCTGACCAGACAATATTCTGTCCCCTAGTGGCCATCATTATGAAATGCCCATTGAAGAGACAGCGTGACAGTGGATACAGTGTTCAAGGATCCCTTAGTATTCACAGAACGTTCATGGGTGTGAGAGACTGGGCAGAGAGACTGGGCAGGAACTTAACTCTGAGGGCACCTTGGGCCCTGCCCAGGGTCCAGAAGAATGGTGGTGTTCCCATGGCCTCCTGCATTTCCCAGTCCACTCACGCTACACCTGGTTCAAGTAGCACACAAATATCCCTCCTTACTGGTGCCCAGCAGCTGTCCTAAAGAGATGTCAGAAGGTAGACTCACAAAAACCACTGCCTTAATGTTACAACTGCAGCCAGAGGAGTAGAACTTCATGCAGGTGAGCGTGAAGTGCAAATGCTTAGTCAGTGCCTGACAAGCTTAGAAGATCAACTATTCTATAGCTATAAGGATATTCTGGATCTTCTCCACATTCTGGTCACCACTTCTACACACAAATAGCTCCACACACACTGACCTTGCCCCCAACACCGTGGTATCCCCTACCTGCTCCTCCTTGCTATAGCAAGGGGTAGAGACTCTTACTTCCAGTGGACCATTTTCCATCCCCTTTACTTTTCAGTGTTAAATGTGGAAACAATTTTTAATTACTTTAAATGCTAATATAGAAAGGTGATAGTCAGGTCACAAGCATTTATTTACTTAATTTTAACAAATTTAAAATTCCTATGACCTATGACATAAAGTGTCCACATTTTTCCCAAGAAAATAATTTATGCTAATTTAGCTGGCTCTCTGGCTTTCAATCAAAGTTAAGTACAGAAAATACAAGGCCTCTTTCAAAACATAAATCACTAGACTCAAGTATTTTATCTGCAAAGAATAAGATTATTTAGTTTCAAGTAAATATTGTTAAATGATAGGAGAATTGTATATGTTATACAAGTTAAAGATGAGTATTTATATGAAAATAGGAAATCAACCTTGAATATTCATTATAATGACTGATGCTGAAAGCTGAAGCTCCAATAGTTTGGCCACTTGATTCGAAGAGCCGACTCCCTGGAAAAGACCCCGATGCTGGGAAAGACTGAAGGCAAAATGAGAAGGGGGCAGCAAAGGATGAGATGGTTATATAGCATCACCAACTTAATGGACATGAGTTTGAGCAAACTCTGGGAGATAGTGGAGGACAGAGGAGTCTGGCGTGCTGCAGCTCATGGGGTTGCAAAGAGTCGGATACGGCTTAAGAGACTGAACAACAAAGTGGTTGTCGTATGTTGTGTAAGAAAGTACTAAGTATAAAAAAATTATAGGTGGCTTTATATTTTCTCAACTTTCTAGAGTTTACTAGGAAGTGTAACATTAATAAATACGTAACAAAAGACTAAGAAGTCACCACTGTGCTACAAATATTGCCCAGTGTCCCTGGAGTCTGAATTAAATAACAAGGGTTTTAATTTCTTTGACTCTCTTTGGTGAAGTATGAAGAAACTAGAGCAGTAGCTCATGGACATACCTTCTCAGATTATCTCTCTTTATACTGACTCTATACTGTGGGAGCAATTTTTTATGTAAATTTGAAACATCAAATGATAGGGAAAATTCTCACCAATGCAGGAATTTATATCCCTCAGTGTAAGGGCAAAATATTTTACGCATCTTAATCAATCATACAATGATCTATCACCTAAATATATATATAAAACTGAATTTCTGTTGAGAAAACAGTGCCTATGCCATTGGCTGCACCTAGTCAAAGTTCTGCATATTAAGTGTGGTTATTCAGCAATTTGGAAACTCAAATGAGTATTGGGTTTCAAAATGTTCATCCTTTAGAGGTCAACCAGTGATAACTTTGAAAAGGCCATAGCAGCTAAAAGAATTAAAAAGGGTAGAAGAGCCAGTGACAAATGGAGAAAAAAGAATAGAAGGTAATAAAACTAACAAATTTTTTAAATAGCCTTAAACTTAGGAAGTTTCAAAGTGTTCCAAAGCAAATAAGTAAAACCTTACAATCTGGTGTAAGGGTGGAAAATGCTTTCACAAATGTCTATAATCCCAAACCGGGTACAGGTCTGAAAATGTTATTTGATTGCCATGTTGTTATTTCTTATCATGACGAAATGCACCCTCAGAGTCATTTTAGAGTCTCATATTACCTTTCAGAGTCACTTCAGTTCAGTCGCTCAGTCGTGTCTGACTCTTTGTGACCCCATGAATTGCATCACGCCAGGCCTCTCTGTCCATCACCAACTCCCGGAGTCTACCCAAACCTATGTCCATCGACTCAATGATGCCATCCAACCATCTCATCCTCTGTCGTCCCCTTCTCCTCCTGCCCCCAACCCTATCCAGCATTAGGGTCTTTTCCAATGAGTCAACTCTTCTCATGAGGTGGCCAAAGTATTGGAGTTTCAGCTTCAACATCAGTCCTTCCAACGAACACCCAGGATTGATCTCTTTTAGGATGGATTGATTGGATCTCCTTGCAGTCCAAGGGACTCTCAAGAGTCTTCTCCAACACCACAGTTCAAAAGCATCAATTCTGTGGCGCTCAGCTTTCTTCACCATCCAACTCTCACATTCATACATGACCACTGGAAAAAACATAGCCTTGACTAGACGGACCTTTGTTGGCAAAGTAATGTCTCTGCTTTTAAATATGTTATCTAGGTTGGCCATAACCTTCCTTCCAAGGAGTAAGTGTCTTTTAATTTCATGGCTGCAATCACCATCTGCAGTGATTTTGGAGCCCCAAAAATAAAGTCTGACACTGTTTCCACTGTTTCCCCATCTATTTCCCATGAAGTGATGGGACCTGATGCCATGATCTTAGTTTTCTGAACATTGAGCTTTAAGCCAACTTTCTCACTCTCCTCTTTCACTTTCATCAAGAGGCTCTTTAGTTCTTCTTCACTTTCTGCCATAAGGGTGGTGTCATCTGCATATCTGAAGTTATTGATATTTCTCCCAGCAATCTTGATTCCAGCTTGTGTTTCTTCCAGCCCAGCGTTTCTCATGATGTACTCTGCATAGAAGTTAAATAAGCAGGGTGACAATATACAGCCTTGACGTACTTCTTTTCCTATTTGGAACCAGTCTGTTCTTCCATGTCCAGTTCTAACTGTTGCTGCCTGACCTGCATACAGGTTTCTCAAGAGACAAGGAGAGATAAGAAAGCCTTCCTCAGTGATCAATGCAAAGAAATAGGGGAAAACAACAGATTGGAAAAGACTAGAAATCTCTTCAAGAAAATTGGAGATACCAAAGGAACATTTCATGCAAAGATAGGCTCGATAAAGGACAGAAATAGTATGGACCTAACAGAAGCAGAAGATATTAAGAAGAGGTGGCAAGAATACACAGAAGAACTGTACAAAAAAGATCTTCATGACCCAGATAATCACGATGGTGTGATCACTCACCTAGAGTCAGACATCCTGGAATGTGAAGTCAAGTGGGCCTTAGGAAGCATCATTACGAACAAAGCTAGTGGAGGTGATGGAATTCCAGTTGAGCTATTTCAAATCCTCAAAGACGATGCTGTGAAAGTGCTGCACTCAATATGCCAGCAAATTTGGAAAACTCAGCAGTGGCCAAAGGACTAGAAAAGGTCAGTTTTCATTACAATCCCAAAGAAAGGCAGTACCAAAGAATGCTCAAACTACCGCACAATTGCATTCATCTCACACGCTAGTAAAGTAATGCTCAAAATTCTCCAAGCCAGGCTTCAGCAATACGTGAACCGTGAACTTCCAGATGTTCGAGCTGGTTTTAGAAAAGGAAGAGGAACCAGAGATCAAATTGCCAATATCTGCTGGATCATTGAAAAAGCGAGCGAGTTCCAGAAAAACATCTATTTCTACTTTATTTACTATGCCAAAGCCTTTGACTGTGTGGATCACAATAAACTGTGGAAAATTCTGAAAGAGATGGGAATACCAGACCATTTGACCTGTCTCTTGTCTCTTGAGAAACCTTTCAGAGTAATGCTGAGCAATATATCAGAGTTGGCATTTTAGTAAACTATATTTGCGATTTCTATTTCAGGAGATAATGCTACATCACCAACTGGTTGATAGTTGATTGTATTCAATGATTTTCATTTATCTTCATGATTGGATTATTAAAAATTAGAATTACCATTCTTTAACTTATGCTTAAGTTGATTGGTAAAGAACAAAGTAGTATCAGGTGGCGTTAAATTCAAGCAAAAGTTTTGTTTTTTTGGGGGGGGATGAGGAGAATAATTGAAAAACACCTGGTTACTTCTTTAACATGAAGTGAAGTGAGTGATGGGCTTTTTAGAGATTTTGATAAGATATTATATTATATGGTAATCTGATGTACTTAGCAAATTAAATATTTTCCTTAAGAAAAAAAAGAAAAGAGTGGGAGATTTATGGTAAATCTACATTTTGTTTTCCTTCTGTATGAAACCACACAATGCGGGGAAAAAAAGCATAAATAATTAAAAAGATAGTTTCTCCTGGGCAGTGTTTTAGTATAGCAACTTGTCCCAGTAATCAAGCCTCATTATGTTTCAGTCTTTGATCATGGTGAGTCTCTTTCATTCTTGGAGTATATATGCATTGTCTTTTACCAGAAATTTATAAATTTATATATACATAGTGATAGGCCCTCTTAAACAAAAATACTTTAAGAAAAAAAGTCTTGACTCTTCCACCATTCTCCAGTACATTCTTTTAAGTTTGTCAAAGAAAAACCATCTCTTCCAAATAGAAATAATACAAAAGGTATATCCATAACATTCATGAAAAAACAGAAACTCATGCAAGGTACTATGTACTATAAGAAAAATAACAATAGCCTCCAACACATGAAGAAAACAAATTTAAAAGTAACTGGTACAAGGTAGATGAAATAAATTACACAATGCTTCAGAATAAATAATATAAGAATAAAGATCACAAAGCAGAAGTACAAATATTTAAGGAAGATATAGCAAGATATTTGGAGGTGGTCTCTAATTGAAAGGAAGAGGTGATTTAAAAATGGTACTGGTAGAAATCAGAAAAGGAATAAGAAAAAAAGACAAAATAATTTCAGAAATAAACACTGAGTTATAAGAAACTCAAGCAAAGTGTTATATATGATAGAAATGAGAAAAACAAACAAAAGACAATTGCAAAAGATTAAGTGCTAGAGAGAAAATGACACTGTTTCCAAAGACAAACAAGGACTACATGTGTACATAAATGTATATACACACACACACATAATTAATCCAAATAATAAAAGAAATCAAAATGATCAATCAAAATCAACCAATAATGACTTTTAAAAAGTGACTTAAAGCTCTATTTCACCGAAACTGACCCAAACCCAATAACATGTACTATAAAATTACTAAAAATGGTCAAATCACTGATAAGAAAATAAAAATAAGACAAGCATTGCACTTATTCAGAGCTACACTAAGCTCCAGAAAAGTATTGAAACAACTAAAAAAATATATGCAAGAGATGTTGAGCCAAGGGTTTAATATCCAGACTGGCTATGAATTGTTTTTGTTTTGTTTTTGCTGCAGGGAGGCAATTTACTACAAAGTTAAAGGAGTGAACTATATGGCTTTATTTCCAAGTAATTAGTTTCATTAGAAAAGAACCACAAGTCTTTGAAGACCACCCATGAACAGGAGGTAATGAGCCAGCCATGGGGGATCCTATCACTCAGCAACTAAACCCTTCAAAAAAAATCATGTTCCTTGTTTCCCCTGGGTTTTTACCAGCTGACTTGTTCACAGGTATTTCAGTAAGAAAGGATTTGCACATCTGAATACAAGGTTACTGTATCAAATTCTGTAACTAATCACTGTTGCTCAATTCTACCATTTCTGAAGTTCAAAACGCTTCATTCTGGCAGCACTCATGCCATGAAACTCACAATAGGACTTTTTGTCTTTCTTAGCCAGTCTATTTTGTCTTTGTATTTAAAACTGAAACTCCTTGACTACTCCCTCCATATTCATTCTGTTCAGGCTCTGCATTAAGGAATAGATAAAATATTAAAAATGTTTTAAAACCAGCAAGCAAACTTTGAGTAAAATTTCCAAAACCGCAGAAATTATTTAAAAAATAATAAAGGTAATTATTTTCTCCTGATTACACTTCTAAACATTCAAAGTCAATAAAAGTTTATACTTAACCAAATGTGTAATGGTTTTCAAACATGTTGTTACCCACATTAATTTCCATGGCTCCTCAATATTATCTGGGAGAGGTGTGTAAACATAATATGCCCCAAGGACTCCCACAATCAGAAGCAAAATCGTCTTTCTTCCCATGTTTTCCAACTGCACGTTCTACTTGTCAGCAAAACAAATACACTTCTGAAATATTTGAATGCTGAAATTTCACAACTGTTTTTGGATTTATCAAAAAGTGTTATCTAACTTCTTTTTTTTTTGTTATCTAACTTCTTAGACACAAATTCCATTGGTCCGATTGTCATTCTGCAAGCTGCTGGGAAATAATTAACTCAGAAAAAGTAAAAGGAACTCTGTGAAAGCCTTACTCATTATCTACAGATTCTGTCAAGTACAGCAGCCTTATAATGTTGCTAGGCAGTCAGTAAACAAACATTTGTTGCTCAATTACTGGTTGCTGAGTATTTTAACCATAAGCAAAGAGGCCACAGGAAATACAAGAAACTCAGTGTATGCTTCAAATAACAAATCTCAGAGTGGGGGAGAAAAAGTATGTTTAAACTATTGAGAGCTTTTACGAAGTATGATAGATATGGTCACTTGTATTTTATATTACTTTTACTGTCTTGCTACAAATAAAATTATTAATGAAAAATGCTAAATAAGTTAAAGTTATACAATTTTTTCTGATGCAACATAAAAAACTTATATTCAAACAACTTCAGTATAGGCCACAATTCACATTTTTTAAAAAAGGAAAGGAAACAGAAAAAATGTTTTCAGCACTTTAAATCTTCATACAAGTTTTGCATTTTTGTGTTTACATTTATCCATTCAGCATGGAATCCCTGGATTTGAGATCTTTTAGCAAAATTAGGGGCTTCGCTGGTGGTTCAGACAGTAAAGAATCAGCCCTCAATGTGAGAGACCTGGGTTCAATCTCTGAGTTGGGAGACTGAATCCCTCTCCTCCCATGGAGAAGGGAACAGCTACCCACTCCAGTATTCTGGCTTGGAAAATTCCATGGATGGAAGAGCCTGGCAGGCTACAGTCCATGGGGTTGCAAAGAGTCGGACATAACTGAGTGAGCAAAATTGCAACACAGAGAAGGTTCTTCTTACAAAGGTCTGTGTTCTAGCTTGGTTTTTTTCCTTTGATTATAAAATCATGGAGATAGCTAACAGTTTTTGAGTATTTACTCTGTACCGCAGGCAATGTACTAACACAAATCTTAACGTTGTTGTGGTTCAGTCACCCAGTCGTGTCCATCTCTTTGCGACCCCATGGACTGCAGCACGCCAGGCTTCCCTGTCCTTCACCATCTCCCAGAGCTTGCTCAAACTTATGTCCATTGAGTCGGTGATGCCATCCAACCATGTGATCCTCTGTTCTCCTCCTGCCTTCAATCTTTCCCAGCATCAGGGTCTTTTCTAATGAGTCAGCTCTTTGAATCAGGTGGCTGAAGTATTGGAGCTTCAGCTTCAGCATCAGTTCTTCCAATGAATACTCAGGATTGATTTCTTTTATGATTAACTGGTTCGATCTCCTTGCAGTCCAAGGGACTCTTAAGAGTTTTCTCCAACACCACAGTTCAAAAGCATCAATTCTTCGGCGCTCAGCTTTCTTTATAGTCCAACTTTCACATTCATACATGACCACTGGAAAAACCATAGCTTTGACTAGATGGACCTTTGTTGGCAAAGTAATGTCTCTGCTCTTTAATATTCTGTCTAGGTTTGTCATAGCTTTTCTTCCAAGGAGCAAGCGTCTTTTGATTTCATGGCTGCAGTCACCATCTGCAGTGATTTTGGAGCCCAAGAAAATAAAGTCTTTCACTGTTTCCATTGTTTCCCCATCTATTTGCCATCAAGTGATAGGACCAGATGCAAAGATCTTAGTTTTTTGAATGTTGAGTTTTAAGCCAGCTTTTCACTCTCCTCTTTCACCTTCGTATTAATGTGTACTTGTTGAGGACTGCTCTGGTTTCACTTTGTCCCGGCTTGCCTCCAGGAGTACACATTAATACCTCACTTGTCCCAGTCTTTAACTAGTCTCAGATTGCAGATAAGCAAATAAGTAGGTCATACAAAAACAAGTAGCGGGACTTCCTTGGGTGGTCTAGTGGTTAAAAATCTGCCTTGCAATGCAGGCTACACAGGTTCCATCCCTGGCTAAGGAAGTAAGATCCCATAAGCCATGAGGCAACTAAACCCATGTGCTACAAGTAGTCTGTGAGCTGCAGTGAAACATTTCGCATGATGCAATGAAGATTCCACTTGCTGCAGGTAGGACTAGATGCAGCCAAATAAGTAAATAAAATAACAAATATAAAAAAAGGCAAGTAGCAATCTCAGATATGTTTACTCTTCACTGAATATCCATGTGCCCGTGTGATTTTTACATCTTTTCTCTTATAGTGAAGTGAAATTATGGAAGAAGTGCTGGCCAAATGGACTGAAAAGAAAGTCATGTATGTCAATCCCAGAGAGAAGTAATTAAGATCCATAAGACCTAGAAACTATCTTTTAAAATGGTAACATCACAAAATACAGGTAGTTTGGACTGCTAAATGATCTAAGGGTTCAGTTCCTCAAACTCCATTAAGAATTTTCTTGAGAAGCAAGTAAATTTCATGCTAAGCTTAAAGTACTATATGACTTAATATCATTTTAAATATATCACTATGTGCTCATATCAACACTGGTATGTAAGAACTAATACTATGAGAGACTTTCTTTCCCAAGGTCACATCATTTATCATTTTAGCTATCATTTCCAAAGCTATCATTTTAACCTAGATCTGCAGGCTTTGAGGTCTTTATCCTTGACTCTCTGCAAACTAATGAGAAGTGGAAATCCATAGGAGCTAGTTTTGTCCACGCAGTGTCACTGTTTAATTTTATTTGAACTCTTTCTTGAAATTTCAGAACTTGCATCCCTCTTTACCTATCTGTATCTGTCTTTTCTAACTTGGCACTGGGAAGGTACTAACACTAGCTTCTCTTTCCATACTCAGTTTCATCTGAGACATAGATTTACTTTGGGAAACCTGAGAGGATATTGATATAGGGGGCATCAAGCCTAAAGTATAACCAACACTACAATTACTTGACAACATATCAAATCTGTCTACTTTATCTTGACAAAAGACCATAGTTAAAAAGTAGTGCTGGGAAAACTGGTCAACCACCTGTGAAAGAATGAAACTAGAACACTTTCTAACATCATACACAAAAATAAACTCAAAATGGATTAAAGATCAAAATGTAAGACCAGAAACTATAAAACTTTTAAAGGAAAACATAGGCAGAAACTATCTGACATAAATCACAGCAAGACCACTATGACCCACCTCCCAGAGTAATGGAAATAAAAACAAAAATAAACAAATGGGACCTAATTAAACTTGAAAGTTTTTGCACAATGAAGGAAACTATAAGCAAGGTGGAAAGGCAGCCTTAAGAATAGGACAAAATAATAGCAAATGAAGAAACTGACAAAGAATTAATCTCAAAAATATACAAGCAGCTCATGCAGCTCAATTCCAAAAAAACAAATGACCCAATCAAAAAATGGGCCAAAGAATTAAACAGACATTTCTCCAAAGAAGACATACAGATGGCTAATAAACACATGAAAAATTGCTCAACATCACTCATTATCAGAGAAATGCAAATCAAAACCACAATGAGGTACCATCTCACACTGGTCAGAATGGCTGCCATCAAAAAGTCTACAAATGATGAACACTGGAGAGGGTGTGGAGAAAAGGGAACCATCTTACACTGTTGGTGGGAATGGAAACTAGTACAGCCACTGTGGAGACCAGTATGGAGATTCCTTAAAAAACTGGGAATAGAACTGTCATAACAACCCAGCAATCCCACTGCAGGGCATACACACCGAGGAAACCAGAATTGAAAGAGACACGTGTACCCTAATGTTCATCACAGCACTGTTTACAATAGCCAGGACATGGAAGCAACCTAGATGTCCATCAGCAGACGAATGGATAAGGAAGTTGTGGTACATATACGTGATGGAATATTACTCAGGTACAAAAAAGAATACATTTGAGTCGGTTCTAATGAGGTGGACAAAACTGGAGCCTATTATACAGAGTGAAGTAAGCCAGAAAGAGAAACACCAGTACAGTATATTAATGCATATATATGAAATTTAGAAAGATGGTAAGGATGACCCGACATGCAAGACAACAAAAGAGACACAGATGTAAAGAACAGACTTTGGGACTCTGTGGGAGAAGGCGAGGGTGGGACAATATGAGAGAATAGCATTGATATGTATATTACTGTATGTAAAATAGATGACCAGTGCAAGTTCGATGCATGAAGCAGGGCACTCAAAGCTGGTGCTCTGGGACAACCGAGAGGGATGGGGCAGAGAGGTGGGTGGGAGGAGAGTTTTGGATAGTGGGACACATGTGCCCCCGTGGCTGATTCATGTAGATGTATGGCAAAAACCACCACAATATTGTAAAGTAATTAGCCTCCAATTAAAATAAATTAATTTTTTAAAAGAGTTCAAATAAAGCAAAAACAAAATATTAATGAGAATTAGCAAATGAAATAATTCAATATTTTTCTTCATAGAAAGTTTCCAGTGATGATTTTATATTTCTGCAATTCATATAGAAATCCTAGGGGCAAAATCTAAGTGTGGCCTCAAACATAATTAACTAACACACCGCTCAGTGATTCTTTGACTTGCTCGTGATCAGCTTTCTTTTCCATATCTGTGCTGGTGATTTTAAACAAGCCCATCCAAATCTTATTGCAGCAGCCAACATCAATACAGCTGTCTTCTATATGATCGACATGGTGGTAGGTGCTGAGAATACAAAGATAAAAATACTTGTTTTCTGGTTCCAAAGAGCTCATATCTATAGGGGAGATATGTTCAAGTCAACACTTTCCTTTGAAGAGGAGAGTTGGGTTAAAGAAATCCCTTCAAATGGTTTCAAAATATTATATAAAGCAAAATAAATATAAGAGCTGGACAACAATGTGCAAATTGTAAAGGTTTACGGCAAAGGTTGCATTAAGCCACATGTTTGACAAAGGGTGATAGGCTGGTAAGATAGAGGAAGAAACATTTTCAGCTGAAATTCTTTTAAAATAAAGAGCACTGAAGGAGATATAGTAAACCAGTTTTTTGGGAAATTTCTCAGTCTGATATGTAACTATTTATTCTTTCATACATCAGGTTCTAGTTCAGTTAATATACAACTGTAGCTGATTGTGTTTTATTCTATTTGCTACTGATTAATTGCATTATCTTTATTGGTTGAAATTTATGTATAAGCATATGAGTGTGTGCACGTGTGTGTGTGTGTATGTATTTACTGTCTAAAAATTGTACTTCCTTCTGCATTGCTGAAGGGAAGGGTGATGTAAAATGAAAAATTTCAACTTGCAGTATTACTTGCTAAATGCTGTATTTCACAAATGCACTGCTAATCCTCTGAAAGAACCATGACCTTAATAATCTTGCTAAGTCAGATTCTTACTGAACATAACTGCAGTTTTTTTCCAGATCAAAGAACAATGAGACATGTTTTAACCAAGACCTGTGGACTTATTTGTCCTACCCTGTAAGCTATAAGTAGCTATAATTAATTAATCATTAATTACCATTATGGCTCAGATGCTAAAGAATCCGCCTGCAATGCCAGAGACCCACGTTCGACCCCTGGGTCGGGATGATCTCCTGGAGAATGGAATGGCAATCCACTCCAGTAATCTTGCCTGGAGAATCCCATGGACAGAGGAGTGGTGGGTTACAGTCCATGGGGTCACAAAGAGTCAGACACGACTGAGAGACTAACACTTTCTTTTCACCATTACCTCCATGAAACATTATTCCCTTCCTTTCTAGTACTTAAAAACTTGGACTTTGACTTTTTTGCCTTAGAAAACTAGCTGGTTTTCTTGCCTTGTAATAAACTTCTCTTTTAAAAACTTTTCTGTATGTGTGTATTCACTTGGGAAAAGTAGTATTCAGAATTAAATGACTTTTTAAGACCCAGACCAAATCAAAGTAATGCTTGAAGAATGCGTATCAGCATGACAGGTTCTGTGCTGTGGGCTTTACAACAGTTTCCTCATTCAATTTTTACAGCTACTCTGAGTTATGTATTATTTTTGCTAATAAGGAAAATGAGTATCAAGGAGGAATAAGGACTTTACTTAAAGAAGGGTAGTAAACAAGAGGTCTGTTAAATAGCCATGATTCCTAGTGCTTGACTCTCCTAATAAGAATCATGGTGTAAAACTACATATTTTTGGCTACAAAATTCCTTCTCTTTCTTTAACTTCAGTGGTTTTCTTTCCTCGTTTAGCCTCAACATAGTTAAGGGCTATAGGATTCTATTATCAGCAATGATTCACAGTAGGGTTATATTTAACTGAGAAGTTCAAGTTATCTCTTGAGCAGGGCATCAAACTTTAATGGTGAAGACAAGAGGGTGGGGATGGGGAGGACCATAAAGATTTTTTTTTTTAATCTCTTAACTAATTCTGACACAGTCCCTTCTCTCATGTTAAGAATAACTACTTTATACTGACTTGCCTCTGTAGAAACACTCTAATAACTTACACCTAGAAGGAGGTGAAAATCTTGATAAGTGATCAGAAGATGGGAAGTGGTATAAAGGTATCAGTTAAATGTTTTTAAGAACATGTTATTGCATAAACAAAAGTTTTGAAAATCTTCCCTAAATTTGTCAAAGGAAGTTTGGACAATAAGAAAAAAAGACAGCCTCAAGCTTGGGCAACCTTTTGTTTCCTAATCACATAAAGCAGTATGAGTGTACCTTAATTTGTTTCCAAGTGTTTTTCTAGATGATCCTATTGTTGAAAAAAAAAAAAAAAGAACATAAATTTAGAAGAAACAAATTTAAAATTTCTTAAATATAAAAGGCTTAAAAGGGTCTATTCAGATTCTTCGCCCATTTTAAAATCAGATTGTGTTTTTTTGTTATTGAGTTGTGTGGGTTCTCAATATACTTTGTATCTTAATCCCTTATCAAATATTTTATTTCTATCCTCTCCCATTCAATGGTTTCCTTCAATATGCAGAAAGTTTAGTTTGATGCAGTCCCATTTGTTTATTTTCGCTTTTGTTTCCCTTGCAGTTATAAAATAAATAAGTCAATGATCATCAGTGAACACCACTGTATACAAATATTGAATTACAATATTGTACAACTGAAACTAATATTAATGTGATACTTTAAGTATTATATTATACTTAATATAATATTTTAAGAAAAAAAACCTCTTTTTGACTTGTTTTGAGTATATTGTGAACAAAATTTAATTTAAAAAATCAGAATAAAACATCTGTAATATTCCACAGTTAACAGAAATTCATAGTTGGCTATAAGTTTAATCCTATATCTTGTTCAGTGAAAAGAGATATATGAAAATTTAATTCTTCATCTGTTAGGTATATTTTTTTATATAATATTACAAATTTAGAAATGAGATTTTTAATGTAAATCTGTGCAGGTAAATTCAGAAGCAATATGATGAAAGAATACTAACATTAGCAACCAGAAAGAATCATTTCCAGAAAGATGAACTCCTTACAAATGTCACCTTGTGATCTGTCCAACTGTGTTAGGAAAATAGGGAACTTGAGTTGTAAGGAAAATCAGGACCCAAGACCTAGAGTACCAAATAAAACCTCCATTACATGTCATCTCACAAGTGAATGTGTTTGGTGTCTGAAACAAAACTCTTGCATTATAATTTTATTTTGAGCATTTTACTGATGAGTTAACTGAAATTTACATAATTACTAGCTATATGACTATAATAAAGATTCTTGACATAATTGCTTCATCAAAAGTACAGCTGTGCTAATACTTCTCTTTCATGGCTATTGTTTGGGTTAAATTAGATAATGAACTTAGAAAGCTTAGCATACATCATCAAAAAGTCTACAGATAATAAATGCTACAAGGTGTGTGGAGAAAAAGGAACCCTCCTACACTGTTTGAGTGGGAATGTAAATTGGTGCAACCACTATGGAAAACAGTATAGAAGTTCCTTTGTTGTTGTTGTTTTAATAGCTAAGTAGTAGCTGACTCTTTTGCAACCCCATGAACTGTAGCCTTCCAGGCTTCTCTGCCCATGGGATTTCTCAGGCAAGAATACTGGAGTGGGTTGCCATTACCTTCTCTAGGGTGTCTTCCTTACCCAGGCATTGGCAAGCAGATTCTTTACCACTGAGCCATCAGGGAAGACCTGTGGAAGTTCCTTAAAAAACTAAAAATAGAGATTCCATATGATTGAGCAATCCCACTCCTGGGAATACATCCGGAAAAGAAAAAAAACTCTAATTCAAAAAGACATATGGACCCCAGCATTCATAGCCACACTGTTTATAATAGCTAAGACATAGAAGCAACCTAAATGACCATCAGTAGATAAACAGATAATGAAGATGTGGTATAACATACATATATACATACAATGGAATATTAGTCATAAAAAAAGAATGAAATATTGCCATTTGCAGCAACATGGATGGTCCAAGAGATTAACATGTGGAGTGAAGTCAGACAGAGAAAGACAAATAAATCACTTACATGTGGAATATAAAAAATAATACAAATGAATTTATTTACAAAACAGAAACAGATTCACAAAACATATGCTTATCAAAGGGTAAAGGGGGGCATCAATTAGGAGTATGGGATTAACAGATACACACCACTGTATATACATAATAAACAACAAGGCTTTACTATACAGCATGAGAACTATATTCAATATCATGTAAAACATATAATGGAAAAGAATCTAGAAAAAACATATATGTATATAAAACAGAATCACTTTACTGTACACCTGAAACTGACACGATATGTTAAATTAACTATAAAATAAAAAATAATATATATCAGTAAAAGAAGAGTTTAGCATAGGTTTTTGACACACAAGTATCCCTCAATAAATGTAGTATCATAGTTAATGTCATTACTGCCATTCATCTTACTAATATTATTGTTACTGAAGTAAGAAAAGGACACAATCAAGATTTAAGTCCAGTTATGTCTGTACCCATACGATGTATTTCAGTTCCCTATGCTGCTGCCCATACTTAGGAACTGAGGTACTTGGAAATTCAGCATTTTAATGTAAGTCATTTAAGGATATTGTAGGGCCATTCAGAACTTGTTTTAAGAATTGGAAAGGTCATGTTTACATAGGGCAGAAAGGGACATGGGAGAAAAACACAGAACACTGAGTGTCAAAGCCTTATTTCCTTGTTCCTTATAAAACAATCTTTTTATAATTTTACACACAGACAAAAGAGATAATGCACAAATTAGCCCTTCCAAGCAGAACTTTAAGATCTAAAAGAATGTAGAACTTCCTTGGTGGTCCACTGGCTAGGAATCCACCTACCAATGCAGGGGATACAGGTTCATTCCCTGGTCCAGCAAGATTCCACATGCCTTCCCTGTGCACCCTAGAGACTATGCTCTGCAACAAGAGAAGTCACCTCAATAAGAAGCCTGAGCACCACAACTGAAGAGCAGCCTCTGCTCTCCACAACTAGAGAAAGCCCATATGCTGCAATGAAGACCCAGCACAGCCAAAAATAAATAAGTAAAATTAAAATAAAGGAGTACAGCTTGCTCATAAACATGAATTGTGTGGTCCAACTTTGACCAGTAAACGTGGATCATATTCTTCCTTTTGGAAAACAAGTAGTATAAAAAAAAAAAATTATGCAAGCCAGGCCTTCAAAAGGTGCTGAGGAGAAAGGATAACGGTCTTGGGGAAAGAACAGGGCATTCAGTGGTAAAGTTGGATATATCTTTTAATAGCTTTATTGAGCTACAGCTGATAAAAAAAAAACCCTGCACATTTATACAATTTGATGAGTTTGGACATACTCATACACCATATACCATCACCACACTCAAGGTGATAAACAGAATGATTACCACCAAAAGCTTCCTTGTGCCACTTTGCTGTGCCCTTTGCTGTGTGTGTGTGTTTGTGTGTGTGTGTGTGTGTGTAAAGAATACTTTACCCTCTAAACAACTATTAAGTGCACAGCATCATATTTTAAACTATAGACACTGTTGTACAACAGACCTCTAGAACTTAATCTGTCTTGTACAGCTACAATTTTATACCCACTGAACAACACCTCACCAATTTCCCTGGCCCCATCTTCTAGAAACTATCATTCTGTGCTCTATTTTTATAACTGATTATTTTCTGTTTATTCATATAAGTGAACTCATACAGTATTTGTCCTGGAGATTGACAAAGTTGGCTTAAAACTCAACATTCAGAAAACTAAGATTATGGCATCTGGTCCCATCACATCATGGCAAATAGATGGAGAAACAGTAGAAACAGGAACAGACTTTATTTTGGGGGGCTCCAAAATCACTGCAGATGGTGACTGCAGCCATGAAATTAAAAGGCGCTTGCTCCTTGGAAGAAAAGTTATGACCAACTTAGACAACACATTAAAAAGCAGAGACATTACTTTGTCAACAAAAGTCTGTCTAGTCAAAGCTATTGTTTTTCCAGTAGTTATGTATGGATGTGAGAGTTGGACTATAAAGAAAGGTGAGCACCAGAGAATTGATGCTTTTGAACTATGGTGTTGGGGAAGACTCTTGACTTCTCCCTTGGACTGCAGGGGGATAAAACCAGTCAATCCTAAAGGAAATCAATCCTGAATATTCATTGGAAGGACTGATGCTGAAGCTGAAACTCCAATACTTTGGCCACTTGATATGAAGAACTGACTCATTTGAAAAGACCCTGATGCAAAGAAATATTGAAGGCAGGAGGAGAAGGGGACAACAGAGGATGAGATGGCTGGATGGCATCACTGACTCGATGGACATGAGTTTGAGTAAACTCTGGGAGTTGGTGATGGACAGGGAGGCCTGGCGTGCTGCAGTCCATGGGGTAGCAAAAAGTCGGACACGATTGAGTGACTGAACTGAACTGAACTGAACACTGATTTGTTATACTTAAGATAATGTCTCTCAGAGCCACTCATATTACTGCAAACAGTAAGATTTCCTCCCTTTTTAAGGCTGAATAACATTCCATTTATGTATATATCATTATTTTCTTTATCCACCTATCTGTAGATGCACATTTGTGTTGTTCCTATATCTTGACTATTGTGAACAATACTATAATGAACACAAGAGTGCAGGTATCTCTTTGAGATTCTGGTTTCAAGTATTTTAATATATACCCAGGAGTGAAATGCTGGGTCTTAAGGCAGTTCTATTTTTAACTTTGTTTATAGAATTTTCATACTGTTTTCACAGCAGCTGTACTACTTTGCATTCTCACTAACAGTGTACATGGGTTCCAATTTTTCCTCATCCTCACCAACATTTGTCCTTGTCATCATAGTATGTGTGAGGTGACATCTCACTGTGGTTTTGATTTACATTTCCTTGATGATTAGTAATGTTGAGTATTTTTTTCATATATGTATAGTTACCCTCTAAGCAAATGCTAAAGACTCTGCCAAAAAACTCTTAAATTCAGTAAGGTTGCAGGGTACAAAATCACTGTATAAAAATGTTATGTTTTTGCATACTAACAATGAAGTACCTAATGGAAGGTAATATGAGAAAAAAAGTATATATGCATATAACTGAATAACTTTGCTATACATCAGAAATTAACCCAATGCTGTAAATCAACTGTACTTCAGTAAGATAAAAAAGACAAAAAAATTTAACAATTTGAAAAGAAAATAAAGAAAACAATTCTATCTACAATAGTATCAAAACGAATAAAATATTTAACAATAAACTTAACCAAGGAAGAAAAAAACTTCAGCACTGAAAACTGCAATACCTTCCTGAAGTAAACTAAGGAAGACTCAAATAAACGGGAAGATAGCCTTTGTTCATGGATTGAAAGAATTCATATTGTTCAAATGTCCATACTACCCAAAGTGATCTATAGATTCAACGCTATTCCCATCAAAATCTCATGGCATTTCTTACAGAAATAGAAAAACAATATTAAAATTTACGTGGAACAATAAAAGATCCAGACTAGCCAAAGAAATCTTAAGAAAAAAGAAAAAAAGCTGAAAGCAACATACTTCCTGATTTCAAAATATACTGCAAAGCTACTATAACTAAATCAACATCATACTTGCCTAATAATAAACATATAAACCAATGGAACAGAACAGAGAGTCCAAAAATAAACTCATGTATGTACAGTCAACTAATCTTTGACAAGGTTACCAGAGACTATAAAACTCCTAGAGGAAAACTTAGGCAAAACACTCTCTGACATAAATCACAGCAGAATCCTCTATGACCCACCTCCCAGAGTAATGGAAATAAAAACAAAAATAAACAAATGGGACCTAATTAAACTTAAAAGCTTTTGCACAACGAAGGAAACTATAAACTATAAGGTGAAAAGACAGCCTTCAGAATGGGAGAAAAATAGCAAACTAAGCAACTGACAAAGACCTGATCTCAAAAATATATAAGCAGCTCATGCAGCTCAATACCAGAAAAATAAATGACCCAATCAAAAAATGAGCCAAAGAATTAAACAGACATTTCTCCAAAGAAGACATGCAGATGGCTAACAAACACATGAAAAGATGCTCAACATCACTCATTATCAGAGAAATGCAAATTTAAAACCACAATGAGGTACCATTTCACATCAGTCAGAATGTCTGCTATCAAAAAGTCTACAAACAATAAATGCTAGAGGGAGTGTGGAGAAAAGGGAACCTTCTTACACTGTTGGTGGGAATGGAAACTAGTATAGCCACTATGGAGAACAGTGTGGAGATTCCTTAAAAAACTGGAAATAGAACTGCCATACGACCCAGCAATCCCACTGATGGGCATACACACCAAGGAAACCAGAATTGAAAGAGACACATGTACCCCAATGTTCATCGCAGCACTGTTTACAATAGCTAGGACATGGAAGCAACCTAGATGTCCATTGGCAGACAAATGGATAAGGAAGCTGTGGTACCTATACACAATGGAATATTACACAGCTACTAAAATTAACACATTTGAGTCAGTTCTAATGAGGTGGATGAAACTGGAGCCTATTATACAGAGTGACTAAGTCAGAAAGAGAAGCACCATACAGTATATTAACGCATATATATGGAATTTAGAAAGATGGTAACAATGACCTGACATGCAAGACAGCAAAAGAGACAAAGATATAAAGAACAGACTTTTGGACTCTGGGAGAAGGTGAGGGTGGGATGATTTGACAGGATAGCATTCAAACATGTGTATTACCATATGTGAAACAGATCACCAGTCCAAGTTCAATGCATGAAATAGCAAGCCAGCGCACTAGGACAACCATGAGGGATGGGATGGGGAGGGAAGAGGAAGGGGGGTTCAGGATGGGGAACACACGTAAACCCATGGCTGATTCATGTCAATGTATGGCAAAAACCACTACAATATTGTAAAGTAATTAGAGTCCAATAAAATAAATTAATTTTTTTTAAAAAGAGAGTAAAGTTTGGTATAAAAAAAAAGAAAGAAAGAAAAGGGTAAGTCTCTTCAACAAATGGTTTTGGTAAAAATTTGAATTCCTCATGTGAAAGGGTGAAACTGGACATATGTATGGAAATATGTATTCTACAACATGCACAAATATCACCCCCAAATGGATTATAAACTTAACCATAAGACCTGGAACTGTAAAACTCCTAAAAGGAAATATAGGAGAAAAGCTCCATGACATTGTTTTTCTCAATGATTCTTTTGAGATTTGACATCAAGAGCCAGGCAGCAAAACCAAAAATACACAAGAGGGACTACAACGAAATAAAAACCTTCTACATAGCAAAGGAAATAAACAACAGAATAACAGAACAGCTTATCAAATAGAAACAAATAGTTACAAACCATATATCTATAAGGGGGTTAATATCCAAATTACATAAGGCACTCTTACAAATCAGTCACAACAATGAAATAAAGGATCCAGTGAAAAAAGCAGCACACACTGACTGGATCTCATGAACAGGAGCCCAATAATGACAGGAAATTTGCTATATCAGAATAACATATGTGACAACCTTAGGAAAATACCAACAAGTCAACCCATTTGTGAGCCTGAACATTTTTGCAATATTTTAGCTCTCACTGGGTCAGAGTAATGTCTACATCTGCCACTCTTGCAACTGTGTATAAAGTTCCAAAATGTCCTTGAAAATGCCTTTGAAATTTAAATACTAGCTAAAATATAGAAGTTTATTTTCTATGAGTCTACTAGTTGCTAACATTTAAATGAATTCACAAACAAATCAAGGCTTTTCCTAAGTGTTTGGGAAAAAAATATAATATTTCCAGGTTTAGGAGCAAATGATTCAGTTAATCACTAACTTGTTTTTCTGATTCCCAAAAGTATAATTTTAAACTAGTTCTTATTATATATTGAAGAGCAAAGAGGCTAACAACAAAATTAATTACTTTTCCCACAGAAAGACCCAGGATAAGCCTGATGTAAAACATACCGTTTATCACTACAGACATTCAAGAACAAGACAACTATTAACATTTTATCCCTGTACTTGTTACTGTAAAGCCCCAAAGGAAAGCAGAAGAGCATTACAGAATACAAAGGAGGCAAACTGGTTGGTGATTTTATGGACCACCTCTAAATAACAGCATTAAATAAGCTAAACCTTGTTCTATACACCCAATGCCCACAGACATATTTCTATCAAATCTTTCATATTTTATTGTACTTTGTCTCTCTTTCTCTCCTTATGTATGTGTCTCTCTCATCTAAACTGTCTCAGGATTTACCACTAGAAGTCTTGCCTCCTGAGAAACTTCTCAGCATCTGGAAAACCAGGGATGTCAGTCATCTTAACAATGAGTTATCTTAACAGTTTCTTTCATGGTTATTTGCCTAACACCTGGCCAAGCCATTCAGTACTCATTTTTTAAAAATATATAAATAAATAAATTTTTCTATAAAGCTGAGAATATTTTGATTCTTTCCTCATTTAAAAACAGCTTAATTCACTTTTGGTTGAACGCCTGATTATTTCTAACACTTCCTTCCAAAAATTTTAATTGCATGTAAAAGGTTTCTAAGCATGTAAAGTTATATTTTGAGCATTACTTTACTAGCATGTGAGATGAGTGCAATTGTGCAGTACTTTGTGCATTCTTTGGCATTGCCTTTGTTTGGGATTGGAATAAAACTGACTTTTCCAGTCCTGTGGCTACTGCTGAGTTCTCCAAATTTGCTGGCATATTGAGTGCAACATTTTTGCAGCATCATCTTTTAAGATTCGAAATAGTTTCATGGGAATTCCATCACCTCCACTAGCATTATTCATAGTGATGCTTCCGAAGGCCCACTTTACTTCACATTCCAGGCTGTTCGGCTCTAGGTGAGTGATCATACCATCATAATTATCTGGGTCATGAAGATCTTTTTTGTATAGTTCTTCTGTGTATTCTTGTAACCTCTTCTTATCTTCTGTTTCTGTTAGGTCCATACCATTTCTGTCCTTTATTGTGCCCACCTTGCACGAAATGATCCCTTGGTATCTCTAATTTTCTTAAAGAGATCTCTTGAGTTTCCCATTCTATTGTTTTCCTCTATTTCTTTGCACTGATCACTGAAGAAGGCTCTCTTATCTTTCCTTGCTGTTCTTTGGAACTCTGCATTCAAATGGGTATATCTTTCCTTTTCTCCTTTGCCTTTCACTTCTCTTCTTTTCATAGCTGTTTGTAAGGCATTCTCAGACAACCATTTTGCCTTTTTCCATTTCTTTTTCTTGGGGATGGTCTTGATCATTGTCTCCTATACAATGTCATGAACCTCCATCCATAGTTCTTCAGGCACTCTATCAGATCTAATCCCATTACTCTGTTTGCCACTTCCACTGTATAGTCATAAGGAATTTGATTTAGGTCATACCTGAATGGTCTAGTGGTTTTCTCTACTTTCTTCAATTTAAGTCTGAATTTGGCAATAAGGAGTTCATGATCTGAGCCACAGTCAGCTCCTGGTCTTGTTTTTGCTGACCGTATAGAGCTTCTCCATCTTTGGCCGGAAAGAATAAAATTAATCTGATATCTGTACTGACCATCTGGTGATGTCCACGTGTAGAGTCTTCTCTTCTGTTGTTGGAAGAAGGTGTTTGCTACGACCAAGCGTTCTCTTGGAAAAATTCT
Organism: Giraffa tippelskirchi; assembly: GCF_054371585.1. NCBI lineage: Eukaryota > Metazoa > Chordata > Mammalia > Artiodactyla > Giraffidae > Giraffa > Giraffa tippelskirchi. The sequence goes on along the minus strand of NC_137276.1, from coordinate 121,646,118 downwards.
ATTAGCCTTTACCTTGCTCATTCTGTATTCCAAGGCCAAATTTGCCTGTTACGCCAGGTGTTTCTTGACTTCCTACTTTTGCATTCCAGTCCCCTATAATGAAAAGGACACCTTTTGGGGTGTTAGTTCTAGAAGGTCTTGTAGGTCTTCATAGAACAGTTCAACTTCAGCTTCTTTAGCATTACTGGTCGGGGCGTAGACTTGGATTACTGTGATATTGAATGGTTTGCCTTGGAAATGAACAGAGATCATTCTGTCGTTTTTGAGATTGCATCCAAGTACTGCATTTAGGACTCTTTTGTTGACTATGATGGCTATTCCATTTCTTCTAAGGGATTCTTGCCCATAGTAGTAGATATAATGGTCATCTGAGTTAAACTCACCCATTTTAGTTCACTAATTTCTAAAATGTCGACGTTCACTCTTGCCCTCTCCTGTTTGACCATTTCCAATTTGCCTTGATTCATGGACCTAACATTCCAGCTTCCTATACAATATTTCTCTTTACAGCATCAGACTTTACTTCCATCACCAGTAATATCCAGAACTGGGTGTTGTTTTTGCTTTGGCTCCATCTCTTCAGTCTTTCTGGAGTTATTTCTCCACTGATCTCCGTAGCTTATTGGGCTCCTACAGACCTGGGGAGTTCATCTTTCAGTGTCCTACCTTTTTGCATTTTCATACTATTCATGGGGTTCTCAAGGCAAGATAATGAAGTGGTTTGCCATTCCCTTCTCCAGTGGATCCCATTTTGTCAGAACTCTCCACCATGAGCTGTCCAGCTTGAGTGACCCTACACAGCATGGCTCATAGTTTCACTGAGTTAGACAAGGCTGTGGTCCATGTGATCAGATTGTTTAGTTTTGTGTCATTGTGGTTTTCAGTCTGTCTGCCCTCTGATGGAGAAAGATAAGAGACTTATAGAAGCTTCTTGATGAGAGAGATTGACTGAGGGGGAAACTGGGTCTTGTTCTGATGAGCAGGGCCATTCTCATTAAATCTTTAATCCAATTTTCTGTTGATGAATGGGGCTGGGTTCATTCCCTGTTATTTACCTGGGGCCAAACTATGGTGGAGGTAATGAAAATAATGGTGACCTCCTTCAAAAGGTCCCATGCATGCACTGCTACATTCAGTGCCCCCAACCCTGCAGCAGGCCACCACTGACCGCCGCCTCTGCCGGAGTCTCCTGGACACTCACAGGCAAGTATGGGTCAGTCTCTTGTGGGGTCACTGGTGCTCCTTTCTCCTGGGTCCTGGTGCACACAAGTTTCTGTTTGTGCCCTCCAAGAGTCTATTTCCCAGTCCTGTGTAAGTTCTGGCAACTCTATGTTGGGGTTAATAGCGACCTCCTCCATGAGGGCTTATGCTATACCCAAGTCTGCTGCGCCCAGAGCCCCTGCCCCTGCAGCAGCTCACTGCTGACCTGTCCTCCACAGGATACACTCAAACACAGTTCTGTCTCAGTCTCTGTGGAGTCTCTGGGTCCTGGTGCACTCAACGTTTGTTTGAGCAGTCTGAGCTTCTCTGGCGGTTATAGGGTTTGATTCTATACATGATTTCGCCCCGCCTACCACCTTACTGGGTCTTCTCCTTTGACCTTGGACATGAGTAACTCCTCACAGCTGCTTCAGCGCCCTGCAGCCACTGCTCCAGCAGCACTCATCTCACAGGCTAGTAAAATAATGCTCAAAAATTTCCAAGGCAGGCTTCAACAGAAAGTGAACTTTCAGATGTTCAAGATGGATTTAGAAGGGGCAGAGGAACCAAAGATCAAATTGCCAACATCTGCTAGATCATTGAAAAAGCAAAGAGTTCCAGAAAAACATCTACTTCTGCTTTATTGACTATGTCGAAGCCTTTGACTGGGTGGATCACAATAAACTATGGAAAATTCTGAAAGAGATGGGAATATCAGACTACTTGACCTGCCTCTTGAGAAACCTGTATGCAAGTCAGGAAGCAACAGTTAGACCTGGACATGAAACAACAGACTGGTTCCAAATAGGAAAAGGAGTATATCAAGGCTGTGTGTTGTCACCCTGCTTACTTAACTTCTATGCAGAGTACATCATGAGAAATGTGGGCCTGGAGGAAGCACAAATTGGAATAAAGATTGCCGGAAGAAATATCAATAACCTCAGATATGCAGGTGACACCACCCTTATGGTAGAAAGTGAAGACGAACTAAAGAGCCTCTTGATGAAAGTGAAAGAGGAGAGTGAAAAAGTTGACTTAGAGCTCAACATTCAGAAAACTAAGGTCATGGCATCTGGTCCCATCACTTCATCACAAATCAATGGGGAAACAGTGGCTGACTTTATTTTCCTGTGCTCCAAAATCACTGCAGATTGTGATTGCAGCCATGAAATTAAAAGACGCTTACTCCTTGAAAGGAAAGTTATGACTAACCTAGACAGCATATTAAAAAGCAGAGACATTACTTTGTCAACAAAGGTCCGTCTAGTCAAGGCTATGGTTTTTCCAGTGGTCATGTATGGATGTAAGCATTGGACTGTAAAGAACACTGAGTGCCGAAGAATTGATGCTTTTGAACTGTGGTGTTGGAGAAGACTCTTGAGAGTCCCTTGGACTGCAAGGAGATCCAACCAGTCCATCCTAAAGGAGATCAGTCCTGGGTGTTCATTGGAAGGACTGATGTTGAAACTGAAACTCCAATACTTTGGCTACCTGATGCGAAGGGCTGACTCATTTGAAGAAACCCTGGTGCTGGGAAAGATTGAGGGCAGGAGGAGAAGGGGATGATAGAGGATGAGATGATTGGATGGCATCACCGACTCAATGGACATGGGTTTGGGTAGACTCCGGCAGTTGATGATAGACAGAGAGGCCTTGCGTGCTGTGGTTCATGGGGTCGCAAAGAGTTGGACAGGACTGAGCGACTGAATTGAACTGAACACCAATGCAGGAGAGAAGATTCCCCTGGAGGAGAAAATGGCAACCTACTCCAGTATTCTTGCCTGGAGAATTCCATACACAGAGGAGCTTGTCCTCTATGTGGGCTACAGTCCGTTTGATTCTGTTCCTTTCAGTCACTCAGTCGTGTCCAACTCTTTGCAACCCCATGGGCTAGTACTTTTCTGGTGGTGTCTTTAGGGTTTTCTATGTAGAGGATCATGTCCTCTGCAAACAGTGAGAGTTTTACTTTTTCTTTTCCAACCTAGATTCCTTTTATTTCTTTTTCTTCTCTGATTGATGTGGCCAAAACTTCCAAAACTATGTTTAATAGTAGTGGTGAGAGTGGGCACCCTTGTCTTGTTCCTGACTTTAGGGGAAATGCTTTCAATTTTTCAACATTGAGGATGATGTTTGCTGTGGGTTTATCTTATATGGTATATGGTTTATCTTATGAGGTATGTTCCTTCTATGCCTGTTTTCTGGAGGTTTTTATCATAAATGGATGTTGAATTTTGTCAAAGGCTTTCTCTGGATCTATTGATATGATCATATTGTTTTTATCTTTTAATTTGTTAATTGTGGTGTATCACATTGATTGATTTGCGAATGTTTAAGAATACTTGCCATCCTTGGGATAAAGCCCACTTGGTCATGCTGTATGATCTTTTTAATATGTTGTTCGATTCTGCTTCCTAGAATTTTGTTAAGGAGTTTTACATCTATGTTCATCAGTGATATTGGCCTGTAGTTTTCTGTTTTTGTGGCATCTTTGTCTGTTTTGGTATTAGGGTAATGGTGGCCTCATAAATGAGTTTTGGAGTTTACCTTTCTCTACAAATTTCTGGAAGAGTTTGAGTAGGATAGGTGTTATCTCTTCTCTAAATTTTTGGTAGAATTCAGCTGTGAAACCATCTGGTCCTGGGCTTCTGTTTGTTGGAAGATTTTTGATTACAGTTTCGATTTCTGTGCTTGTGATGGGTCTGATAAGACTTTCTATTTCTTCCTGGTTCAGTTTTGGAAAGTTATACTTTTCTAAGAATTTGTCCATTTCTTCCAAGTTGTCCATTTTATTGGCATATAGTTGCTGATAGTAGTCTCTTATGATCCTTTGTATTTCTGTGTTGTCTGTTGTGATTTCTCCATTTTCATTTCTAATTTTGTTGATTTGATCCTTCTCCCTTTTTTTCTTGATGAGTCTGGCTAATGGTTTATCTAGTTTATTTATCTTCTCAAAGAACTAGCTTTTAGTTTGTTGAGTTTTGCAATGGTCTCCTTTGTTTCTTTTTCATTTTTCTGCCCTAATTTTTATGATTTCTTTCCTTCTCCTAACCCTGGGGTTCTTCATTTCTTCTTTTTCTAGTTGCTTTAGGTGTAAAGTTAGGTTATTTATTTGATTTTTCTCTTGTTTCTTGAGGTAAGCTTGTATTGCTATCAACCTTCCCCTTAGCATTGCTTTTATAGCATCCCATAGGTATTCGGTTGTCATGTTTTCATTTTCGTTTGTTTCTATGCATATTTTGATTTCTTTTTTGATTTCTTCTGTGATTTGTTGGTTATTCAGAAACGTGTTGTTTAGCCTCCATATGTTTGTATTTTTAATAGGTTTTTTCCTGTAGTTGTCATCTAACCTTACTGCATCGTGATCAGAAAAGATGCTTGAAGTGATTTCAATTTTTTTGAATTTACCAAGGCTAGATTTATGGCTCAGGATGTGATCTATCTTGGAGAATGTTCCGTGTGCACTTGAGAAAAAGGTGAAATTCATTGTTTGGGGATAAAATGTACTATAGGTATCAATTAGGCATAACTGGTCAATTGCATCATTTAAAGTTTGTATTTCCTTGTTAATTTTCTGTTTAGTTGATCTATCCATAAGTGTGAGTGAGGTATTAATGTCTCCCACTTTTATTGTGTTATTGCTAATTTCCCCTTTCATACTTGTTAGCATTTGTCTTACATGTTGCGGTGCTCTTATGTTGGGTGCATATATATTTATAACTGTTATATCTTCTTGGATTGATCCTTTGATCAGTATGTAGTGTCCTTCTTTGTTTCTTTTCATGGCCTTTATTTCAAAGTCTATTTTATCTGATATTAGTATTGCTACTCCTGCTTTCTTTTGGTCTCCATTTATGTGGAATATCTTTTTCCAGCCCTTTACTTTCAGTCTGTATGTGGCCCTTGTTTTGAGGTGGGTCTCTTGTAGACAGCATGTATAGGGGTCTTGTTTTTGTATCCATTCAGCCAGTCTTTGTCTTTTGGTTGGGGCATTCAATCCATTTACATTTAAGGCAATTATTGATAAGTATGATCCTGTTGCCATTTACTTTGTTGTATTGGGTTCGAGTTTATAAACCCTTTCTATGTTTCCTGTCTAGAGAAGATCCTTTAGCATTTGTTGGAGAGCTGGTTTGGTGGTACTGAATTCTCTTGGCTTTTGCTTGTCTGTAAAGCTTTTGATTTCTCCTTCATATTTGAATGAGATCCTTGCTGGGTATAGTAATCAGGGTTGTAGGTTTTTCTCTTTCATCACTTTAAGTATGTCCTGCCATTCCCTTATGGCCTGTAGAGTTTCTATTGAAAGATCAGCTGTTATCCTTATGGGAATCCCCTTGTGTGTTATTTGTTGCTTTTCTCTTGCTGCTTTTAATATTTGCTCTTTGTGTTTGATCTTTGTTAGTTTGATTAATATGTGTCTTGGGGTGTTTCACCTTGGTCTTATCCTATTTGGGACCCTCTGGGTTTCTTGGACTTGGGTGGTCATTTTCTTCCCCATTTTAGGGAAGTTTTCAACTATTATCTCCTCAAGTATTTTCTCATGGCCTTTCTTTTTGTCTTCTTCTTCTAGGACTCATGATTTAAATGCTGGGGCATTTAACACTGCCCCAGAGGTCTCTGAGGTTGTCCTCATTTCTTTTAATTCTTTTTTCTTTTTTCCTCTCTGCTTCATTTATTTCCACCATTCTATCTTCCACCTCACTTATCCTATCTTCTGCCTCAGTTATTCTACTGTTGGTTCCCTCCAGTGTGCTTTTGATCTCAGTTATTGCATTATTCATTATTGATTGACTCTTTTTTATTTCTTGTAGGTCCTTGTTAAACATTTCTTGCATCTTCTCAATCCTTGTCTCCAGGCTATTTATCTGTAACTCCATTTTGTTTTCAAGATTTTGAATCATCTTTACTAACATTATTATGAATTCTTTTTCAGGTAGACTCCCTATCTCCTCCTCTTTTGTTTGTTTTGGTGGGCATTTATCATGTTCCTTTACCTGCTGAATATTTCTCTGACTTTTCATTTTGTTTAAATTGCTCTGTTTGGGATGGGCTTTCTGTATGCTGGAAGTTTGTGGTTCCTCTTTATTGTGGAGGTTGTTCCCTGTGGGTGGGGTTGGACTAGTGGCTTGTCAAGGTTTCCTGGTTAGGGAAGCTTGTGTCGGTGTTCTGGTGTGTGGAGCTGGATTTCTTCTTTGGAGTGCAATGAAGTGTCCAGTAGTGAGTTTTGAGGTGTCTATGTTTGGTGTGACTTTGGGCAGCCTCTACTTTAATGCTCAGGGCTATGTTCCTGCATTGATGGAGAATTAGCATGGTATGTCTTGCTCTGGAACTTGTTGACTCTTGGGTGGAGCTTGGTTTCAGGGTAGGTATGGAGGCTTTTGGATGAGCTCTTGTCAATTAATGTTCCCTGGAGTTAGGAGTTCTCTGGTGATCTCAAGTTTTGGATTTAAGTCTCCTACCTCTGGCTTTCAGTCTTATTCTTACAGTAGCCTCAAGACTTCCCCATCCATACAGCACTGATGATAAAACATCTAGGTTAATGTTGAAAAGATTCTCCACAGTGAGAGACACCCAGAGAGGTTCACAGAGTTACATGGAGAAGAGAAGAGGGAGGAGGGATATAGAGGTGACCAGGCGGAGAAGAGGGTCAGTCAAAAGAGGAGAGAGCAATCTAGCCAGTAATCGGTTTCCTAAGTGTTCTCCACAGCCCAGAACACCCAGCGAGATTCACAGAGTTAAATAGAGAGGAGAAGGGTTAGGGAGGAGATAGAGGTGATCTGGGGGAGAAAAGGGAGAGTCAAAAGGGGAGAGAACAATCAAGCTAATAATCACACCCCTATGTAAAAATGGGTACTGAAGATTAGATTATTAAAGGTACAAAACTGATATCAAATACCAAAAAGAAAAGATTAAAAATCTACACTAGAGTTTAGACTCTAAAAAATACAATATTAAAAATACAAAACAAAATCAATCACAAAAATTATAAGAAATATATATATGAAATTTGCTTTAAAAAGTGTCTTTTTTTGCAAGGTAATAGTAGGTTATAAAAATGAAAATTTAAGGAGTAATAAAGAACTTAAAAAAGTTAAAAATGATAATAGTAAAAATGTATCTAAGAATTTTTCTGGAGCTGCTGAGGGCAGTGTGGGGTCAGTTCAGTTTCAGATACTTCCTTGTTCCAGCTCATACTTCTTCTCAAGGTCTATAAGCCCCTTCCAATGCTTAGTCAATGCTAACTACAAATCTGTTGCACCTGTCACTTCCAGAGCAGTTCCCTCTTCTTTGTTTATTTTGTCTTCCTTTGCTTGCAAGTCTCTTCAGTGTCTAATTTTCACCCTGACACAAGGGGGTGAAGTAGGTCGCTTACTTAGGCTCACTTGTTCAGTTGTGCTGTGGGGAGGGAGAAACACTGCAAACAAATATCACTGGCATGTGTGAGGAGTGCTCACAGTATATGGGCCACACTGGGTTTTCCCCAGCTCACGGTGTGTGTGCTTTCCCAGTCTACACTGCTCAGGCTCCAAGTTGCTCTGAAGGGGAACTGTCCAAAGCGGGCCCTGGGTTGCATGCACTTCCCAGGTCTAAGCTGCTCAGGTTCAGGGTCTTGGGTACTCCACAAAGGCACAGACTCAGTTGGGCCTGCATTTTGTGCCCTTCCCAGGTCCAAGGAGCTCAGGCAACCCGGTGCTTGGCCAGTGCACTGTCCCAGGTGGGTGGTGCATCTTAATCATCTCCCCAGTCCCGCCCGCTCAGTTTCCTGGGTGTGCCACAAGAGCGCCATCTCAGGTGCGTCGTGTGTCTTCTCTAGGTAGCTGATCTCAGGCTGCGACTCTCCTGGCAGATGTCACCCATCCAGGATCCCAGGAAGACTTGGTTAGCAACTGGGAGCTTGTTCACAGTGTGGTGGAGGATGCCATCTCTGGGGCTGATATTGCCTCTCGCCTTCTGGCTCTGGCTGTCGCCTGCCTGCCTCTCTGCCTCCAGTGTGGGGAGGGGCCAGTCCACAAGCCAGCTAGCTCTCCTTTGATGTTTGCTCAATCCTTTGTTCTATGAGCCAGCCAGGCTGTGCCTTAGGTTAGAGCTTTTCCCGTGAAAGTTCTTTCTCTCTCATTCCCCTCCCCCCCATGGCTCTCCCACAGTTTGGGTTGCGATTTCACATTAGCTCCTTCAGATTGTCCTCAGGGCATTCAGACCCAGTCCTTACCCTAAGCATGCAACCTGTGCCTCCCCCACTCGCTGGTGGTGGTTGCAAATGTCTGGGCTATTTCTCTGCTGGGAGCTACAGTTAAGGTACATATTCTGTGGGGCTTCTTTTTTTTTTCCCCTCCTGGTTATGTTGGTCTCTGAGATTCCGAAACTCCCCACAAACACGCTGGCGAGAGGGCCTCCTGGTGTTTGGAAACTTCTCCTCCTTCACGACTCCCTCCCTCACGACTCCCTCCCCTTCACGACTGGCCCCATTACCACAGTAACAGCACAAACTATTGCTTAGATTTGTGTTGGCAAATTAGTGTCTTATAATCAGTTGAGCTAGTATATAAAATGCATTCAGCACAGTGGGCAAGGGGGAAAATAAAGAATGAGAGGGAGAGATAGGAAAAAGGAAGGAACATACATTTGTGGTGTTTTAGTCAAAAATTACCAATAGAAATTACCCAAATAAGACATTCCTGTGGAAAATTGACAGTATATATAAGTTTGTAAAAATTCTTGGCTGAAAGTAACCAAAGTGAATAGAAGAAATCAATGTAACTATTAAAATAATCTTATTTCATTTTAAAATTAAAGGTAAATGTTTATATATGTAAAATAAATATTAAAAATTAAAATATTCTAAAATATTGTTAAAATTTAATATAATGTTATTTGGCTAATAAGTTCCCAACATCGTGCCATACATTTTTAAGAAATATTATACAAATGTAGAAGTATCAAGACAAAAACTTAGGTAACTTAGCTTGTGAAAAAATAGTGACGTGTTTGCAAAACAAAGGGATAAAATTATGAAAAACATCTTGATGATATTCACATAATTTTACATGCAAGGGAAAGATGTGGGATAATTGGCAAGGATTTTCCTTTCCAGAGGTAGTGGGTATCCTGAGGTCTCATCTGTGACCCTGCAGACTATCATAGAGAACCCCAGGATAATGTCCAAGGAGCAAGTGTCTCAGCTGAAGTGTGGCATCTGAGACAGTAGCATCTGGACAAATGAAAAAACCTGCTACTGCTCCAGGTAAAAGCTCAGGACTGAAGGATGTATCTCTAGATCAACCTCTCACCACAGTGGCTAGCTGAACCTACTGGACGGAATACACTGAAATTCAAGAGGTCCATCAGAAAGGGAAACGCACCTCCACAATGCATGCTCAGGGTGCTAGACGTTTCACAAGTATATAATAAAAATGAGCCAAGATAACACCCCCTGACAGAAACTCCCTTACATCCAAAGCTCTCCCAAGTACCCTCAGGTAGACGATCTAATGAGCAAATGTCCACTATCTACAACTCACCCTCAGTGTCCCACACTTAAGAGACAGGAACCACATGCCCAGGGATGAGGCAAAAAGGAATCTAGCAACTCCGTTATCTAGCTCTAACCTTCCTTTCTGTACTGTTGCGTGAAATAAATCATTTTCCTAAGCGTGTGTCACTGTTTCCACCCCTACACCTCTATTGCGCCCCCTTTTAACATTTAATCCTTTTTCCTGTCTCTCTCCTGTCCTCCAAAGCTCTTTTCAAAGTCAACCATTTTCAAGATATTGGGAGAGCACCTTCTAATTAGATCCTTCACATTTGGCAATTCTGCCATAGTCTCAATATCTGTGTTATCAGTCTGCCGTAAACTTTGCAGATATTTTCTACACATTTTCTATATACTTATAACCATATATATGTGATAGGTGGGAAAACAGTGGAAACAGTGGCTGAATTTTGGGGGGGGGGGCTGCAAAATCACTGCAGATGGTGATTGCAGCCATGAAATTAAAAGACGCTTACTCCTTGGAAGGAAAGTTATGACCAACCTAGACAGCATATTAAAAAGCAGAGACATTACTTTGTCAACAAAGGTCTGTCTAGTCAAGGCTATGGTTTTCCCAGTAGTCATGTATGGATGTGAGAGTTGGACTATAAAGAAAGCTGAGCACAGAAGAATTGATGCTTTTGAACTGTGGTGTTGGAGAAGACTCTTGAGAGTCCCTTGGATTGCAAGGAGATCCAACCAGTCCATCTTAAAGGAGATCAGCCCTGGGTATTCATTGGAAGGACTGATGTTGAAGCTGAAACTCCAATACTTTGGCCACCTCATATGAAGAGCTGACTCATTGGAAAAGACCCTGATGCTGGGAGGGATTGAGGGCAGGAGGAGAAGGGGACGACAGAGAATGAGATGGTTGGATGGCATCACAGACTCAGTGGACATGGGTTTGGGTAGACTCTGGCAGTTGGTGTTGGACAGGGAGGCCCAGCGTGCTGCGGTTCATGGGGTTGCAAAGAGTCTGACACGACTGAGTGACTGAACTGAACTGATGCGTGTAAACACCTGATGAAGTTGACTTCTCTTTCTCTCAACACCTCTAAATTCCAAAGACGTTTACCTCTTTCAAGCCAATGATCAGTTTTCCTTTCTTTTAAAAATGTACATAGTAATCTTTCTATTGGATTTCAAATTCCACAAACACTGGCTCAGTGCTTGTTATTATTGTATTTCCCATTGGGTCTAAGATAGTAAACTGCTCAATACAGTTTGAAAAAATAATAGAAAATGAATGAATAAATATTGCTGTTCATTTTATAATTTTGTCCAGTTCAGTTCTGTTCAGTCGCTCAGTCGTGTCCGACTCTTTGCGACCCCATGAATCACAGCACACCAGGCCTCCCTGTTCATCACCAACTCTCGGAGTTTACCCAAACTCATGTCCATCTAGTCAGTGATGCCATCCAGCCATCTCATCCTCTGTTGTCCCCTTCTCCTCCTGCCCTCAATCCCTCCCAGCATCAGGGTCTTTTCCAGTGAGCCAGCTCTTCGCATCAGGTGGCCAAAATACTGGAGTTTCAGCTTCAGCATCAGTCCTTCCAATGAACACTCAGGACTTATCTCCTTTAGGATGGACTGGTTGGATCTCCTTGCAATCCAAAGGATTCTCAAGAGTCTTCTCAACTACCACAGTTCAAAAACATCAGTCCTTCGGCACTCAGCTTTCTTCGCAGTCCAAATCTCAAATCCATACATGACTACTGGAAAAACCATAGCCTTGACTAGATGGACATTTGTTGGCAAAGTAGTGTCTCTGCTTTTTAATATGCTATCTAGGTTGGTCATAACTTTCCTTTCAAGGAGTAAGCGTCTTTTCATTTCATGGCTGCAATCACAATCTGCAGTGATTTTGGAGCACAGGAAAATAAAGTCAGCCACTGTTTCCCCATCGATTTTCCATGAAGTGATGGGACCAGATGCCATGATCTTAGTTTTCTGAATGTTGAGCTTTAAGTCAACTTTTTCACTCTCTTCTTTCACTTTCATCAAGAGGCTTTTTAGTTCCTCTTTACTTTCTGCCATAAGGGTGGTGTCATCTGCATATCTGAGGTTATTGATATATCTCCCAGCAATCTTGATTCCATCTTGTGCTTCTTCCAACCCAGCATTTCTCATGATGTACTCTGCATAGAAGTTAAATAAGCAGGGTGACAATATACAGCCTTGACGTACTCCTTTTCCTATTTGGAACCAGTCTGTTGTTCCATGTCCAGTTCTAACTGTTGCTTCCTGACCTGATACAGGTTTCTCAAGGGGCAGGTCAGGTGGTCTGGTATTCCCATCTCTTACAGGATTTTGCACAGTGTATTGTGATGCACACAGTCAAAGGCTTTGGCACAGTCAATAAAGCAGAGATAGATGTTTTTCTGGAACTCTCTTGCTTTTTCAATGATCCAGCAAATGTTGGCAATTTGATCTCTGGTTCCTCTGCCTTTTCTAAAACCACCTTGAACATCTGGAAGTTCATGGTTCACATATTGCTAAAGTCTGGCTTGGCGAATTTTGAGCATTTCTTTTGTTAAGAGTACACTCTTCTTGGCACCAGAAATCACAGGATATAAAAAGCAGTAACAGGCATATAACGAGCAGGTCCCCAAAATAACGCTGGGTTATTGAACTATCTATAGCTTAGTTATTTTCTTCTAAAGCCACCTGGACTCAGAGACAACCAGTTAATCAGAATGCAAATGTACAAATAAACATTAATCTTGAACCATAAATATTAATGCTGAAAAAGCCCTGAATGTAACACTCTATAAAATGGACATGAATATCACATAAATGGATATGTATTCCTCATTTTGTGGTCAACTCATATGTTCAGTTCAGTTCCGTCACTCAGTCATGTCCGACTCTTTGCAACCCCATGACTCACAGCACTCCAGGCCTCCCTGTGCATCACCAACTTCTGGAGTTTACCCAAACCCATGTCCATCGAGTCAGTGGTGTCATCCAGCCATCTCATCCTCTGTCGTCCCCTTCTCCTCCTGCCCCCAATCCTTCCCAGCATTAGGGTCTTTTCCAATGAGTCAACTCTTTGTATGAGGTGGCCAAAGTATTGGAGTTTCAACTTCAACATCAGTCCTTCCAATGTACCCGAATGCAAAAAATTAAGTAAGACACTCATCTCAGGATGTCATTATTTTGGAGAAACAAGAATGAAAGTACGAAGTCAAGAAAGTTGAAAAACATATCCAGCTCATAGCAATATTCTTGAGGATTAGACATCAGTAACTGTATTTAAATTGTCCTTTTCACTTTGTACTACTTTTTCAGTAAAATAAAGACCTTTGGGTAACTCAGTAATTAAATGATTATGGAAGATGTTCAACAAAGCCCATTCTTAATCTTTTTCAATCAGAACACAAGGGATATGATGCTATTAAACCTTAGATATTTAAATACCATTTATCCTAAATTTAGGCCACTTAAAGAAAAATTCTCCTATATAAATTATTCACTCTGTCCCTTATTTATTAAACTACCTAATTTGAACCTCTAATTTTTCAAGTTATAGGCCTTGCCATTAATATCATTGTTATTGTGAGAGTAGTTTATTAACATCATGGTAAAGGTTGATCTCCTTGATCTCCATATTTGAGAGCAAAATTTGGGACCAGTTCATGAAAGGCATTTATATTATGGCTAAAAGCTTGGCATTACATGAACACTCCTACATCAATTTCTTTGTTCACAACCGATCCCCAGGAGTTGGGAGTAGTGGCTGAGGATTTATTGGTCATAGAATCAGAGAAGAGATGATGTTCCATGACTTTCTACTGTGCCCAGAGAGGCCTGTATCAGTCCATCAACTCAGCTACTTTGAATCCCACTCAAAGCAGTTGTCTGTGTCATGAACACCTATGCCTAGTATAAAGCCTGCTCCAGGCTGCCTGAAGCATTATAAAGTCCTCTTCTACCTGCCAAATGTCCTGAGATCTAATATCTAGAGCATGGTACCTTCCTGGAGAGTGGTAGGTTCCTCTTGCCAATGGACTATACTGCAGTCCTTGCACTGTATCCCTCATTATCCACTGCCTCTCTCCACTCACTGGTTCACAAGGGTCCCTTCCAAATTTAGACTCTTGGTTTGGGAGTGTGTTATCTATTCAAAGCCCTATACATCCGCAGCAGCTTAGCCACTGCCTGTCATTCATAGAAAAATCAGTTCAGTTCAGTTTCTCGGTGGTGTCTGACTCTTTGCAACCCCATGGACCGCAGCATGCCAGGCTTCCCTGTCCATCACCATCTCCCGGAGCTTGCTCAAATTCATGTCCATTGAGTTGGTGATGCCATTCAGCCATCTCATCCTCATAGAGAATGGTTGTGTGCAAAATGTTAACTTATTTATGGTGTTCCTACATTGCTAGCAATGTCTTTGTACTTACATAGCTCAGCAAATCTGTTATTTTTCAACCTTGAACCCCCAGCTTTATAATAATGTGATCGCCCTCCTCTCCCCACCCCACCAACTAATTTCCTCTCCACTGACTTAACTCCACCCCCCACACCACATCCAATTTTACCAAAACACAGATAGTCAGTGAGTATCTGGATGTACTATGGATGACAATGAAGGAATTCCAATATGAGAGGCCTTTTGGTCTCATTCTAGGACACATGTTACAACCATACTGGAAGCTGGAGAAATCCCACACCAGGCCTGCTATAGTATAAATGTTATCTGAGTGTGCCTCCATTATTCATATATAAAAAATCTAATGACCAAGGTGATGGTCTTAGTAAGAAGGCATTGAGAATTGATTTGGTCATGAGGTGAAACCCTGGTGAATGGGATTAATATCCTTATAAATATCCTTATAAAAGAGGTCTCAAATGGTTAGCTCTCACCTTCCATCATGTGAGGATGCAATGAAAGGCCTGTGAGCTGGGAAAGGGCCCTAGTTCAACTTCTAGAACTGTGAGAAATAATTTTCTGTTATTTATAAGCAACCTAGACACTGGTATTATATACGGCAGCTCAAACAGACTAAGTCAGAGCCCTTTAAAGAACCCAACTTACTCTCCTCTTTATGGATTCATCCCATCCTTTCCTGTTTCTTATTATCCCCTCAAAATCTCACCTCCCATTATGTTCTAAAAGTAGGACAGTGCAACTCAGCATATGATGTAAAAGTGCCAGAGTCACAGTGACCCATGCCCCGGTGCAATACCCAGTCAGTTGGGAAAGAGGAGCTTGAAATCAGTGCTACTCCATGGTTAAGATTTTCATATCTGAGTTTTAATCCTGGACAAGTTACTTAACCTTGTAAACCCTCAGTTTCTTGATCTTTGAAATTGATGTAATAACAGTAAGTGTGGCATATGGTTTTTGCTAGGGTGAGATAAAGCATTCATAGTATAGTTTCTGGCATACAGAAAACACTCAGTAAATACTGACTATATTTCATATTGTCATTGAAATAAATGCTGAAGGAACCCAATAGCTTATTTTTTTCAGAAAATATTTGTTGATCTTCAGCAGGCAAACCATAGGAAATGATGGTTTAGCTCCTTTGAAGATACAGAAGTACTGTCTGAACTGGACAAACATCTTAATAACTTCTACATAAACCATGGCTCAAACCACAAAAGGCTTCTGAAAAACATATGCTCCCCCAACCCTATGTAAGTATTATTGTATGATGGAGCAGCGCTGTCATACAATGCTTCTTTTTACCATTTCAATCACTTGCTTAATCTGGTCTGTTACCCAGTTCTCTCCTATTGTTATTCCCTTTATTTCTGTAGAATACGCATTTTTGACCAGCCCCACCTCCACTTTCGAACACGCACCTAGCTCCCAGAAGTTCACTTTAGGTCAAAGCTATCTACTCTTTGAGAAGTCATTATTACAAGTGTTCAATGTGTATTTATTCCAAGCAAGACATTCTGGTTACTGTTTTATATTGAATTGCCTCTTGTATATATCATAAAACTCTCAAATCTACTACCTCAACTCATCTTTATTCATTATTCCCCAAATCCAATACTATAGTTCCCCAGGCCTGTCAATTCCACTTCTTTTTATTTCACTAGTTCATTCACTTTTCTCCATTCTCACTGCCACTATCTTAATCCACAACACTCTATTTGTTGCTCAAAGTACTGAAATTCTTTCCCTATTGCCTCCTTTCCCACTTTCCAATTTATTCTCCATTTTTTAGCAAAAGTTTTATTTTTATTTTTATTCTTTTTTTATGTGGACCATTTTTAAGTCTTTATTGAATTTATTACAATATTGCTTCTGTTTTATGTTTTGGGTTTTTGGAACCTGCATTAGAAGGTGCAGTGTTAACCACTGGACTGCCCTGGGATGTCCCAACAACAGTCATTTTTTTTTTTTTTTTTTATAAATTTATTTATTTTAGTTGGGGGCTAATTACTTTACAATATTGTAATAGTTTTTGCCATACATTGACATGAATCAGCCATGGGTTTACATGTGTTCCCCTTCCTGGACCCCCCACCCACCTCCCTCCCCATCCCATCCTTCTGGATCATCCCATTGCCCCGGCCCTGAGCCCTTGTCACATGCATCGAACATGGAATGGTGTTCTGTTTCACATATGATAATATACATGTTTCAATGCTATTCTCCCAGAACGTCCCACCCTCACCTTCTCCCTCAGAGTCCATAAAATTGTTCCATGCATCTGTGTCTCTTATTCTGTCTCGCATATAGGGTAACAGTCATTTTTAAATAAGAATGTGATTGAAACTTTTCAACAGTCATTTTTAAATAAGAATGTGATTGAAACTTTTCAATAACTTCATTGTGCCCTTGGAGTCAAGGAAACAAATCTCACAAGTCCTTTCATATTTGCTCCACCAGTCTTTCTAACCTCATCACTCACTATACTTTCCTCATTTCCTCTGATATAACATGTATGGACTTCTTTCATTTGTTTGGATCAAAAGCCAAGGAAAGAAACAACAATGACAACCCACGCAGAGAGAGACAAAGAGAATCCACCCACACTCTTTTGGGCAAATAAGAGACAGTGAGATGAATTGAGAGATTAGCATTGAAACATATACATTACCATATGTAAATCAGATAGCTTGTGGGAAGTTGCAGTATAACACAGTGAGCTCAACCAGGTGCTCTGTGACAAGAGCTCTAATTTTTTTATACAAAGACGTTGAGGATTACCTGGGAGATTGCTTTCTATTACATAATGGAACAGCTTAAAGAAAGTAGCTAATCAGGTACAAGTTGAAGAGAGGAGGAGTTCAAACCCTGGGATATTCTGAAGAATGTAGAGAGATGACAGGTATGCTGCCAGACTTCAGGAGTATAAAGTTTTTTAAAAAAATTAATATCCCAGTATTCAAAACACTTAGAGTCTAATTAGGGATATACACATGCAACAAATCGTAAAACAATCCCTATACTGTAACTGTGGAGATGTAGGTTTGATCCCTGGGTCTGAAGATGCCCTGGAGAAGGAAATGACAATTCACGCCAGTGTTCTTGCCTGGAGAATTCTATGGACAGCGGAGCCCATCAAGCTACAGTTCATGGGGTTGCAAGAGAGTCACACAGGACTTAGCAACCAAACAACAGCAGCAACATACTGTAACTTTATATAAACTGCTTCAGGAAATATAGAGGTAACATAGAGGAGGCTTGGCTGGAGGACTTTCTGGAACTTATGGCACATCCAGGTGGAGAAATCTATTTGTATATGTGGGTTCTGAGTTGATAACAGTGGTCTTAGTGGGAGGCATAGATGAAGCCAGGAGACCAGAGAAGGGGATAAAAGAAAGACTGAGTGTTGAGCCCTGGAAATACCAGATTTAAAGAGGAGTTTGTCTCATGTAAAACTGAATGGAAGAGAAGTAAGAGGAGAAAAAGAGAGAGAGTGCTATCATAGATCTCATTGGAAGAGTTTTCTAAAAAGCTAGCAAGGGTTTTAAATGATGAGAAGAAGTTATATAAAAAGAATGACAAGAAAAATACCCTTAGATTTAGAAAACAAAGATGATTGGCAAACTTAGCCACGGCAAGTTAAAAGGAATGGCCAGGACAAAACACGAAGTGATGATCTGAAGACGGTATATGAGTATGTAGAAAAAGAGTATAATTAGATTTCAAGTGAAGTTGGATATAAAAAGAAAGGCTACAGATAGGACGGAATGTTGGATAAGTGGTTACAAAAAGCTCATTAGCTTTGTCTTTTTGTTTCAGTTTTAAGATGAGAAAGCTTAGATATGATTGATTATATGCTAAAGTGAAAGAACAAAGTTAGAGATTTTGAAGATACTGGAAAGAAAGAAAACAATTTTTAGAAAAACATCCCTGGAGAGGTGGGAGGTGGGAAGGACATAATCTACCAGACGTGGTAAAAGTAATGGGAAATGTGTAAACATAACACAGAGGGATTGTGTCTGATGGTTGGTTGGTTGATTTGTCTGTTGGTCTCAGGAATAAGACAGGATTTAAAAGAAGTATGTATCTGGTAGCCACTGCCCATTAGTTTATTTAAGGAAATATATTTTAATTGATAGACAATAAACAAAAATAAACATGTGAGTCAAAACAAATTTAAAGTTGGAGGTCTTTTGGATGAGAGAGAGAGACCAAGGAAAGAGAGACAGAGAGATAGAAATTCTTTACATATAATTCTTTTATTCTTTATCTGGCTAATGTAAATCTCTTACCCTTAAACTTCCATGTTAAGAAAAAACTGGCTATTTAAGGAAAATAATTCTCATTAAAAGCCCCTCAACATAATTGTACAAGAACGGGAATCTAAAATTCTGTGGCATCGAAACAGCTATAGTTGATTCAGCTCTTACGAGGCAAATGCATGTTAGTGGCAAATTAATTATATCATAATTGTGAATATTGTTTCCACGGATGAGGAAGAAAACTCAAATTTGAAAAAAATAATTATGATGGTTAAATATCTGATGTTAGGATGGAGCAAAACAACTTTCTTACCTGCCAAGCTGATCCTATGGACTGTTGTTGCTCACCAGGCTCTTCTGTCCATGGGATTCTCCAGGCAAGAATACTGGAGTGAGTTGCCATGCCCTTCTCCAGGGGATCTTCCCAATGCAGGGTTCAAACCTACGTCTCCTGCAATGGCAGGTGGGTTCTTTACCACTAGTGCCACCTGGGAAGTCCCATCTGTTACTTTAGAGTAAGGCAATTTTGCTGTCACAGTGTATCAGATTAACAGCTTTCAAATGTTAAAAGATAATAATTTCCAAGCCTTTTAAATGTCAAGTTTAACTTACTGTATTGATATAGGTGTTTTGGTTTTACAGACCTGAGGAAGTTAGCCAATCTTTTATTTAATCTGGCACTCTTATTAAGATAAAGTTTTTCCTGAGACTAGGATGTAAATCCCAAGAAAAGTTGCTTTCCCTGGACATATATTCCACTTGATGAATTTAGGGAGAGAAGGAGATTTTGCTAATTCATCCAAAAGAGAATTGAGGAATCTCTCTGTCTTAGTAGAGAGTTACTCTGTTCAAGGTTAACAAATGATGACAGACACCATCCAGTGACACCATCCAGTGGCTTATGCAATTCATCTGGATTTGATTAGCACAGATGAATAGAAGCTCCCAGAGCAATGGCAATACAATATTCATGGAAGAGGACAAATGTTTCTGCTTTCAATGGATTTCAGGTAGTCTGTGCAACACTGAGATGTTCTAATTACATGACAATAAGCAAACAAAAATGGTAGTAACAAGGTTGCTACAAGTCAGTCAATAGAGTGTCATCATTAATTACAGTTTCTGATTAATATTTACTATTAAGACTTTTTTGTAAAGAAAATCTTAAAAATATTTTTAAAATGTGTCAAATATATAAGATCATATTTTGCCATAAAAATATTATTATAAGTCAGATCACAAGGCCACATTACCACCTTATGACAAATGATCCAAATTAGTAGGAATGGTATATTTAGAAAAGCCAAACTATAAACTTCAATAAATACAGATATCTTATATCACAGTTTCCTTTTAAAATTACCTATATTGAAATATATAGTTTTTAAAAGTTGAGCAGAGGGAACTTAATGATTACTTCAAAATATCAAATCAATTTATATTATTTTCTAAAATTAAAAATATATTTATGATCCTAAATAAATAAAAAAATAATACATAGATTAAAAGTGGATTAAATGGCTATGTAATTGAATTTAAATGCTGTGATTACATTTAAAAATATTTGTTCCACTTAAAGAATAAGTGACTATGTCCAGAAGAGTTTCCTTGGCTATATTGACCATACAGATCATTGTGAGAGGCAAGCAACATTAATGATTTTAAAACACATTATGTAAAAAAAAAATCTTGAAATTATAACAATAGTCATTGCCTTTTAATTATGGTAATATAATTGAAAAATGGGAAAGTTCCACAAAATAAAGTTATGTAAGACTCTATTTGCCCTCCTAACCCAGGCAAACATCTTTTTATATTGTAATTTTACATGAAAGAATGAGTCATCTTTTTGTATATCTATAGGAAAAACAAATCTAATACTCCTCGTTGAAGTCTTCTCAGGGTATACAACAATATTGATCTCTCAGTGGTGTATTCTTATTGAAACTGAGTTTTTCAGGCCATAAATATGTAACATACTATTAAACACAGGATCATGACACTTTGAAAAATAAAAAAAGATTTATAATATATTACAAAGTAGAAGTTCATTTTGATGACCCAGATCAAGAATAATCCTAGAACAAGTAAAACTTTTTGATTAAAATATCTCTTGTAGAATGCTTAGCAAACCATGAAGATGAGTAACTTGAAGTATAGTCATAAAAACAAACAGGAAAGGGTAAAGGAAATGATCTTTTTAAGTTATTTAACCATACTGAATTCTGATGCACTATTTTAAGCTATAGCAATCTCTTTGGACAGATAGAAAGTTAAAGAGATACTATCTTCTTGAATAATTAACTAATAAGACTAGAATAATTTCAAATTTTAATTCACTGCCCTCCAAACTTTACTGAGAATTGCATTACTGAGCATTGCCTCTAAAGTGGTTATGTTAGTATTTAGGATTGCCCTGCCAGAAAGCTACAAGGCAGGTCTTCACATCTTTGTAAGTTTCCAGGAGTACATCTAATTGTCATTTCAAAAGCTCTCTTCACTTACAAAACCAAGCAAATATTATAATGTAGAAGCAGAAATTATAAGTGTGGCAAGATGTTGCCTGATCGTTATTGGGTAATTGCTGGACAGTTTTCAAAATTTCTACAACCATAAAACTAGTGTTAGGTAAGGTTCAAGATCAGATTGCTATATGACTTGGTGTAGCAATTGGGATAATAATCTCAAACAGGATACAGTCCTCAAATTTCATTCTCTACCACACTTCACACTCCACCTCAGCAAGATCCTTCTTTCAAATACAAATCAGTTCAGATTGGAAGAGATTTCAAGAATCAACAGGTTTAATGGTTTGCAAATTTTATTTTGGGCAATGAAATTGTCTTTTATTTTTTTCCTCCTCAGAGAATTTATATAGAACTCTAAACATGAAGGGGATTAAAGTGAAGCATCTTTAGTTGAAAGGAAGCCTGGGGTGCAGAGCCAAAGAAGAAGCTTGTCTATCATCCTTACCAAACTGGCTCCACATGTAGGGCTTTTTGTCTGTGTGTATGTGATGTTACATACTGGCTTACACATATAGGCTTATGTTTATGGATATGTACATATACATATGTATATATATATTTGCATGTGTCTGTGTATATATAAAATATAAACCTGTGTGTACATATATTTGCATGTGTCTGTGTATATATAAAATATAAACATATGTATGTATATATAATCTTCCTCTAAGTGGTCTAACCCTGAGCATTTTATTTTCAAACTGAAGAAGAAAACCTTTTTCTTTTAAAGAAGTTGGATTGCTTCCCCAATGATTTAATGGGGCCAATATAACACATATCAAAACCTGACAAAGAATTTTTAATAAATAGAAATAAATTCCTCAAAACCCACAGATTTTTAGTTTTAGCAAGTGAAAACCAACAATACATTAACATTTTAATTCACCATAACCCAATGAGGCTCGTGCTTGGAATGCAAGCATAATTTAAGATCTGAAAGTCAACTGACATAATCCAACACATCGAAAGAATAAAGAAGAAAAGTTACACTGTCATTTCAATAGTTGCATTAAAAACATTTGGCAAATTCGGTAACCATTTATGCAAAAAACTATCAGCAAACTGGGAATAGAAGGGACTTTCAATCTGACAAAAGCCAGCTATGAAAACTCTTCAGATTTTTGTTAGTGAAGTATTGAACAATGTTCTCCTAAGATCCAGAGCAAGATCATTGTAATCAATGTTGTCCTGGAAGCCCTAGCCAGTACACTAATTAAGAGGGAAAATCAAAGCATAACGATTGGAAAAGAGGAACTAAAACTGTCTCCGGTTACAGAAGCTATGATTGTTTGTGTAGAAAATCCTAGAAAATGTAAAAAAAAAAAAAAGAAGAAGAAGAATTTATGAGTGAAACTTTCAAGGATATGATTGGGAAGGCCAAAGTAAAAATGAAATGTATTCTTATACACTCTCAATGAACATTTGAAAAATTTTATTTTAGATTAAGTTTTTCCAAAATAAGTCAAGGATAAATTCGAGAGAAGATTTGCAAGGCTTCAGCATTGAAAAAATAATATATTACCAAGGAAGTTGAAGAGGACCTTATGCATTATTTGAAAGTATCAGTAATGGTGAGATATCAGTCCTCCCCTAAATTTATAGATTTAATGCTATACCAATCAAAATCCTATTAGTCTTTCTTTTTTTGAATTTGACAAAATATCCTATTATTTTGATGGAAAAGACATGGAACACAAGAATCAATTGTGAAGATAAGAACAAAGCTGAAGTCAGCATAGTATTAGCATAAGGATAAATATATAGATCAATGGAACAGCAGAGAGAAATCAGAAATAGTCATGTTATGGTCTTTATTTTAGACTCAAGCATCACTGTAATCTAATAAGAAAGGATAGTGTTTTCAGTGAATACTGCTGGAGGAACTGGGTGTCTGCATGGGGGAAAAAAATGAACTTTGAACTCCACTTCCCAATAAGACAAAGGTGTACCTGCTGAGTCACTGCCACTGCTAAGGTGCCCCCAGAACTGTCTCCTGAAATACCAATTTGGATAGGACCCACTCCATATTTTGTAAGAATTTAATCCTGAAGAAAAAACTTAACTGCAGTGATGCTATCTTGAAATGGAGCGAGAAAGTGGTGTTGAGGGGCTGGCTAATCTATAGCTTTAAAACAAAACAATTTTATTTAAACAATTTTTTAAAGTTCCATTTATGGCTGCATCTGTGAATGTAGCTTTTAAATACCAAATGGATGCAATTTAACACCATGTTCTCTTGTTTAATCTTCCAAATACCAAAACTGAGTTCTCTACTACCTTCTTATATGAATGACTCAAAATTAACACTAAAGTTTTCAACCTTGTATCTGAGGTCAATAGATGGCATTGCTCAGGAGAAGTATGGAGAGTGTTATAAACTCGCTGAGAATGTAAGCATGAATTTTAATCCAAATATATTTTGGATTGGAGATGCTCTATAGCTCATATTATATTCTCAATGTAACTAGCGATCTAAGCATTAAGAATAAAAAAGCATATGAATTTTTGAAGGCAGTGGATCTAAGAGCATACTCTAGACAAATGTCCAGTTTTTTCAAAGTAATTAGATAAAAATTATACAGACTGGCAATGCACATACCTCATTATGAATAGTGCCTAGAAATTGATTCTAGATAAATTTTTTGAAATATAAATAATATTTAGATATGCTAGAGAGCTTGCTTCTTTCTGGTATTGATAAATTCATTTGTAAGGTAAATTATCTCACCATTCCTTTAATGGATACAATGGATTTTCCCCCCACATGTGTAGACCAGTAAAAACAGGCGAATACTTCTGTTAACCTGTTCTCAGGGCTAACTTTTTCTTTTCGTTCTTCATAATGTTAAAATTAGTAAGTATTTGTACTTAACATTAAATATTGGTGAGATAATTCTTAAATTTTTATTTAATTTGTATTTAGAAAATCCTAAGCAAAGTATAATTTAAACATAGGTATGTACCAAAAACATGCTGGTTTCTAGTTTAAATACAGTACATTTAAGCTTTTTGGAGCAAAAAACAACAAAAATCATAAGAAAATTTAAAAGGAAAACATTAACAAACAAGCAAACAGAAATGGGATAGTTGCAAAAATTGCTTCCAAACAATACTCTGTATATCTTATTGCATAAACCTGTTGCCTCGAATATTCTGTATTTTAGATTAATGACTATATCATTCAAAAGCTGACAATTTTTTGGCAGTTTCTTTTTTTTAATGCCTATTGTAAAGTATCTTTTAATTGTAAATTTTTTACCTGAAAAACTTCTGTGTCTTTTGCTATCTTTTATTTTTTCTGGTAGGGATACTGTTATATTTCATTGTTTTAAATTGTTCATTTTATTTAATCAAAAATTTAATGGTCATGCTACTAATGATTCAAATGTCCTGATTTTCAACTCCAAATAGATTCCTATCCTTCATCCACTACCCATAAACCCACAATACTATATTTGATATCTTTGAACAAAATCTCTTTTTGGTATTTCTAACCAGCTTATCTAGGACATTTTTGACATGTTCTGTACATTTAACTCCAAAGAAAAACCTTAAAAAATTACATGGCCTTTATTACTTAAAACAGCCTTTATTACTACAATTATTTGAAAGAGTTTAGGTATTACAGGGATTTAGAGAACATTTAATCTCCACACTTTAATGATAAGAAAATATGCCAAAATTCTAGCTGTGCTTGTGCTCAGTGGTGTCTGACTCTTTGTGACCCCATGGACCATAGCCCACCAGGCTCCTCTGTCCGTGCAATTTTCCAGGCAAGAATACTGGAGTAGGTTGCCATTTCCTACACCAGAGGATCTTCCTGACCCAGGGATTGAACTCAAGTCTCTTGAGTGTTCTGCATTGGCAGGCAGACTCTTTACCACTGAACCACTTGCAGCCAGGAAATGTCAAAGGCAAATTTGTGCCAAGTTTTCTAGACTAGCCTCTTTATCTCCACTAAAAATCTTCCCTGGTAGCTGAGTTGGTAAAGAATCTGACTGCAGTGCAGAAGACCAGGATTCTATCCTTGGATTGGGAGGATCCCCTGGAGGAGGACTTGGCAACCCACTCCAGTATTCTTGCCTGGAAAATTCATGGACAGAGGAGCTTGATAGGCTACTGTCCATGAAGTTGCAAGAATCAGACATGATTAAATTCCACCACGATCATTTACTCTCTGTCCTTCAATTTCCTTATCTATACAACTGTAATCATGGTAATAAACCCCTCAGTGGGCTGTGGCAGGTCAGTTGGAATTTCTAATGCACATAGAAGAGTGCCTGACATAGCTAAATATTTAATAAGTATTGTCTTGTCTTTCTATTGTTTATTTATTCTTCACTAATAAGAATTCTTGAGCATTTTCATGCTAATTGAATATAATCAAGGAGTGTATCCCTTAAAGCAACTTTCTGATAAGTGGGTAAATTAGGCTAATTTTTCATTTTTGTGAATTAGTTTTTAAAAATTGGATTTTTGGCAAATTGTTTTCATTTTTTCTTTCTCAGATATTTTCTGGTTTTGAAAAGATACTTAAGTATTTTTAGAACAATAACAAAAGCTCCCACTTTAGAGATTATTTTGCTAGATTAAAGATTCAACAACATAATCTTGAATTCTCAGCAACCCTTCAAAGTGTCTATTATTAGTATTACCAGTTTATAGGTAAAAGAAATGTACATGAAAGACTAAGGAAATTTTTCAGTGTTGGGCATTCCCTCTTCAATGACATTCTGCCTTCTAATTTAACATATAAATGCATAGTACTGCATTTATTTTTCAAGGCACTTTATCAAAAATTTTAATTTTTTTCCCATCTATATGTTAAAAATTAATCTTTCTTAATGGTACCATAACTTTGAGTTACAAAATTCAATACTGTCGGAGCCAGCCGACGAGTCAATGTAGGCACGGACGCGGGATTCCTCGGCTGAGAAAAGAAACAGACACAGAGACACAGAGAGACACAGACACAGCGGGGTGTTGAGAGGATCACTGCTGCAATGCCAGTGATACCTGTTTATTCTCACACACAGAATTATATACCCTTATACCAGGAAATTCTTATACAATACTATTATTAAAAATTACCTAAGTAACATGCATCAGAAATCACCTAAAAAACATAAGTCTATTAATCAAACTCCCATGATTTTCCCATGATTGTTTCTCAGGACTTAGGTCATAAAAGCCATCTGTCCTGTGTCAGATGCGCTCCAGAAAGCTGCAAGGAGTTTCCCTAGTAAACAATAAGAGGTGGCGGGACAGAGAACTATGTCTGGATTCGACCCTTGAGTTAACAAAGGCAGCCCCAGCTCTCAAAGCAGAGCCTGCTTGTCAGGTTGCCCTGGAATTAACCCTTGAGTTAACAAGGCAGTTCTTCAAGGCATGTCCTGCTCGCAGGTTGCCCCCCGCGCAATACTGACAAGAATAAAATTGTTTTTCCTAGAAAAGCCAAAGATTGTTAATTTTACTAGAATAATCTTTAAAGGGATTATGTATATGTTTTTCTATTATCTTTTTAAAAATAAAGGGCAATTCACTTACAATATAAAATACATAAAGCGCATAATTTTATTACAGGTGAACAATACGAGGATAACTTTTAGCTGAGAATTTTAGAATTGGATGTTTTGCTAGTGTAATTTTTATATTATATCAATATCAGTCACTCTGAGTTTTAAACATTTGTGAAATAATCAAAAAAGAATATTTCAGTTTCTCTGTGGAGCTGACACTTGCTTGCCCACATATTCCTTCATTTTATGTAAAATCAAAGAATAAGAGCACTGACAAAAGGGACAGGAATGGCAAAGGTGAGTCTCTGGAAGTGACTGGAGAGAAAAATATAAGAATTTAGTGGACACAAATATGTATTGGCTGTGGTTTCACAGAACTGTCCTCTGCTGTACCATGCGACAGCCTCTTACAACTTGGGTTGCTCTCTCTTCCTTGATCATATGCTGCTGTTCTTATTTTCTTCTTCAGCCTCATATTGTTACTCTCATCAAAGAACCCTTCCAGGAGCTATTTGGTTTCACAGAACGAATACTAGTTTAGAGATGAAGCAGTACTGGTTACAAATTCTGAAGCTGTCCCTTTCTAGCTGTATGAACTTTTCTGAACTGTTTTTTCCTCCTCTATAAACCAGTAAGCTAATTGGAGAGTAATAGAGATGAATGGAGTAAACATTACAGAAAGCCTACATTAGATTCCAAGAGCTCAAACATGCTAGTTTCTAACCGTATCACCCCATTACCAAGGAGTTATTTTGCTTGAACTCAGTACTCCTTGTGTATTTCAAGTCGGAAAAATCCCTGAAATCCAGCAATTTAGAATTAAAAATGGGCAGTGGAAGCCATTGAAATTGTAAGAACCCTAAACATCAAACAGATACAAATATCAATAATATTTTCTATGCCAAGGTATTGCCCACTCTATTACTCTTGCCTGGAAAATCCCATGGATGGAGGAGCCTGGCGGGCTGCAGTCCATGGGGTCGCTAAGAGTCAGACACGACTGAGCGACTTCACTTTCACTTTTCACTTGCACGAATTGGAGAAGGAAATGGCAACCCACTCCAGTGTTCTTGCCTGGAGAATCCCAGGGACGGGGGAGCCTGGTGGGCTGCCCTCTATGGGGTATCACAGAGTCGGACACGACTGAAGTGACTTAGTAGTAGTAGTATTGTTGTTAGAAACATGATTAGGTCATGAGGGCAGAGCTCTCATCAGTGGGATACTGCCCTTGTCAAATAGACCTCAGACAACTCCCTCTTCTCTCCTGCCTTGAAGGGACACATCAGGAAGATGACTGTCTATAAACCAAGAAGCAGGCCTTCTCTAGACAGAAAATCTGCTGATACCTTGATCTTCCCTGCCTCCACATGTGTGAGAAATAAATATTTGTTGTTCAAGCTACTTGGTTTGTGGTATTCTGTTACAGCAACCACGATGGATTAAGACAAACCCAAAATGACATTAAAGCATTATGCAAATTAGGCATTATAAATAAAACATAACTATTGCTTATATACACAATAAAAATTGCATTTTGTAGTATTGTTTATATACAATATAAATATATTTATACATTTCTCTGTCTATATCTCTGTGCGTTCACCTGGGACTGTTTGACTTCTGCCTAGAGAACATATCCTTCAATATCTTATTCTTGTTAGTGTTGCTAGTGTTCCTTATTCTTGCTAGTGTTACCTTCATTTTTATTTCAATAAAATTATTTTTATTTCATCATCATTCTTAAAGAATTTATTGTGGACAGTGTAGAATTCTGTGTTGACAGTTTTTTGTTTTTGTTTTTCCCCAGCACTTACTTCATTATTTGTGACTATTGCTGTTTCTCTAGATATATGTCTAGGAGTGGGATTGCTAGATCATATAGTAGTTCTATTTTTAGTTTTAAAGGAAATTCCATACTGTTTTCTATCATGGCTACACCAATTCACATTCCCAGCAACACGGTAAGAGGGTTCTCTTTTATCTACACCCTCTCTAGCATTTGTTGTTTGCAAATTTCTTGATGATGATAATTCTGACTGGTGTGAAGTGATACTTCATTGCAGTGTGATTTGCCAACTCATTGGAAAAGATGCTGATGCTGGGAAAGATTGAAGGCAGGAGGAGAAAGGAATGACAGGATGAGATGGTTGGATGGCATCACTAACTGAATGAGTATGAGCATACTGCAGGAGATGGTGAAGGACAAGAATGCCTGGCACGCTGCAGTCCATGGGGTCACAAAGAGTTGGACACAACTTGACTGAATGAACAACAATAATTGGTGATGCTGAGCATATTTTCATGTGCTTTTTTGCCATCTGTATGTCTTATTCGGAGAAACGTCTATTTAGATCTTTGCCCCTTTTTAGATTGGGTTGTTTGTTTTTTTCATATTGAGCTGCATGAGCTGTTTGTATTTTGGAAATTAATCCCTGGTCGGTGGCTTCATTTGCAAATGTTTTCTCCCATTCTGAAGGTTGTCTTTTCATTGTATTTATGGTTTCTTTGATTGTTGAAAAGCTTTTAAGTTTAAAATTTAGAATCCATTTGTTTATTTTTGCTTTTATATTCATTACTCTAGGAGGTGGGTCAATAAATGACCTTGCTGTAATTTATGTCAAAGAACATTCTGCCTATGTTTTCCCCTAAGAGTTTGATAGTGTCTGGCCATACAGTTAGGTCTTTAATACATTTTGAGTTTATTTTCACTTGTGGTATTATGGAGTGTTGCAATTTCAGTCTTTTACGTGTGTCTGTCCAGTTTTCCTAGCATCACTTATTGAAGAGGCTGTCTTTTCTCCATTGTACACTGTTGTTTCCTTTGTCATAGATTAGGTGATTGTAGGTGTGTGGGCTTATTTCTGGACTTTCAGTCCTGTTCCATTGATCTATATTTCTGGTTTTGTGCCAGTTTCATCCTTTTTTGATGACTGTAGCTTTGTATCATAGTCTGAAGTCAAGAAGCCTGATTCCTGTGGCTCTGTTTTTCTTTCTCAAGATTGATTTGGCTATCCAGGGTGTTCTGTGTTTTCAAACAAAGTGTAAAATATTTTGTTCTAATTCTGTGAAAAATGCCAGTGGTGATTTGATTGGGATTGCATTGAATCTGTAGATTGCTTTGTGCAGTACAGCCATTTCACATTATCAATTCTTCCAATCCAAGAACATGGTATATTTCTCTATCTGTTTGTGTCATCTTTTATTTCTCTCATCTATATTTTAGTTTCTGAGTACATGTCTTTTGCCCAAATAGGTAGGTTCATTACTAGATATTTTATTTTGTCATTGTTGTTGCAATGATAAATGGGATTGTTTTCTGAACTTCTCCTGATCTTTCATTGTTAGTGTATAGGAATGCAAGAGATTTCTGTGTATTAATTTTGTATCCTAAAAGTTTACCAGATTCATTAATGAGCTCTAGTAGTTTTCTGGTAGCATCTTTAGGATTTTCTATGTATAGAATCATGTCAGCTGCATACAGTGACAATTTCACTTCTTCTTTGACAACTTGGATTTCTTCTATTTTTTTCTTCTTCTCTGATCACTGTGGCTAGGCCTTCCAAAACTATGTTGAAAAATAGGAGTGAAATTAACATCTTCGTTGTGTTTCTGATGCTAGAAGAAATGCTTTCAGTTTTTCGTGATTGAGAATGATGTTTGCTGTGGGTTTGTCATAACCTTTATGATATTGAGATAGGTTCCTCTGTGCCCACTTTCTGGAGAGTTTTCACCATAAATTGGCATTGAATTTTATCAAAAGTTTTTCTGCATCTACCGAGATGATCATATGATTTTTATTCTTCAGTATTTTAATATGTTGTATCATATTGATTGATTTCCATATATTGAAGCATTCTTGAATCTCTGGGATAAATTCCACTTAATCATGGAGTGTGATCCTTTTAATGTGTTGTTGGATTCAGTTTGCTTGTATTTTATTGAGGATTTTTGCATCTGTGTTCATCAGTGATGAAAGTGAAAGTCGCTCAGTCGTGTCTGACTCTTTGGGACCCCAAGGAGTATACAGTCCGTGGAATTCTCCAGGCAAGAATACTGGATTGGGTAGCCTTTCCCTTCTCCAGGGAATCTTCCCAACCCAGGGATCAAACCCAGGTCTCCTGCACTGCAGGAGGATTCTTCACCAGCTAAGGAACAAGGGAAGCCTTCATCAGTGATATTGGCCTGTAATTTGTGTGTGTGTGTGTTATATCTTTGTCTGGGTTTGATATTAGAGTGATGGTGACCTCGTAGAATGAGCTTGTGAGTATTTCTTCCTCTGCAAATTTTGGAAGAAATTGAGAAGGATGACTGTTAGTTCTTCTCTAAATGTTTAGTAGAATTTGCCTGTGAAACCATCTAGTCCTGGACATTTGTTTGTTGGATGATTTCTAATCACAGTTTCAATTTCATTACTTATGATTTGTCCATTCATATTTTCTATTTCTTCCTATTTCAGTCTTGAAAGGTTGTGCCTTTCTAAGAACTTTTCTGTTTCTTCCAGGCTGTCCATTGTTTTGGTATTGCATCATTTGTATTTCTGTGGTGTCTGTTGTAACTTCTCCTTTTTTTGTTTCTAATTTTTTGATCTGAGCCCTCTCTTTTTTTCTTGATGGGCCTGGCTAAAGATTTATCAATTTTATTTATCTTCTCAAAGAATCAGATTTCCATTCTATTGATTTTTGCTATTGTTTTCTCTGTCTCCATTTCATTTATTTCTGCTCTGATCTTTGTGATTTATTTCCTTCTACTAGCTTTGGGTTTTATTTGTTCTTCTTTCTCTAGTTGCTTTAGGTATAAGATTAGGTTGTTTGTTTGGGATAGTTTTGCTTCTTGAGGTAAGATTGTATTGCTATAAACTTCCTTATTAGAACTTCTTTTCCTGCATCACATAGATTTTGGTACATCATGCTTTTGTTGGCATTTATATCTAGATATGTTTCTAATGTCCTCTTAGACTTGTTCAGTGATTCATTGGTTACTTATAAACATATTGTTTAGCCTCCACGTATTTGTGTTTTTTATAGTTTTTTTCCCCTGTAATTGATTTCTAATCTCCTAGGATTGCAGTCAAAAGATGCTTGATACAATTTAAGTTTTCTTAAATTTACTGAGGCTTGATTTTTGACCCAAGATGTGATCTATCCTAGAGAATGTTCTGCCTGCACTTGAGAAGAAAGTGTATTCTGCTGCTTTTGAATGGAATGGTCTACAAATATGAATTAAGTATATGGTCAATGTGTCATTTAAATTTTGTGTTTCCTTATTTATTTTCTGTTTGGATGATATGTTCATTTGTATAAGTGAAGTGTTCAAGTCTCCAATATTATTGTGTTATTGTAGATTTTCCTTTTATGACTGTTAGCATTTTCCTTAAATATTGAGATGTTCCTATGTTAGATGTATATATATTTACAATTGTTACGCCTTCTTCTTGGATTTATCCCTTGGTCATTATGTAGTATACTTCCTTATCTCTTGTAATAGTCTTTAACTAAAAGTATATTTCATCTGAAATGAGTATTGCTACTCCAGCTTTCTTTTGATTTCCAAAGGCATGAAATATGTTTTACCACATCCACTCACTTTCAGTCTATATGTGTCCCTAGATGTGAAGTGGATCTCCTATATATATACAGATCTTGTTTTTAAATCCATTCAGCCAGTCTATGCATTTCACTTAGAGCATTTAATCCTCTTACATTTGACGTAATTATTGATAGGTATGTTTCTCAGTTCAGTTCAGTTCAGTTGCTCAGTTGTGTCTGACTCTTTGCAACGGCAGGGACTGCAGCATGCCAGGCCTCCCCGTCCATCACCAACTCCTGGAGTTTACCCAAATTCATCTCCATTGAGTCGGTAATGCCATCCAACCATCTCATTCTCTATCATCCCCTTCTCCTCCTACCCCCAATCCCTCCCAGCATCAGGGTCTTTTCCAAAGAGTCAGCTCTTCGCATCAGGTGGCTAAAGTATTGGAGTTTCAGCTTCAACATCAGTCCTTCCAATGAACACCCAGGACTGATCTCCTTTAGGATGGACTGGTTGGATCTTCTTGAAGTCCAAGGAACTCTCAAGAGTCTTCTCCAACACCACAGTTCAAAAGCATCAATTCTTCGGTGCTCAGCTTTCTTTATAGTCCAACTCTCACATCCATACATGACTACTGGAAAAACAATAGCCTTGACTAGATGGACCTTTCCTGGAAAAGTAATGTCTCTACTTTTCAATATGCTATCTACGGTGATCATAACTTTCCATCCAAGGAGTAAGCGTCTTTTAATTTCATGGCTGCAATCACCATCTCCAGTGATTTTGGAGCCCATGAAGTTAGTCTGTCACTATTCCCATTGTTTCCCCATCTATTTGCCATGAAGTGATGGGACTGGATACCATGATTGCTGTTTTCTGAATGTTGAGTTTTAAGCCAACTTTTTCACTCTCCTCTTTCACTTTCATCAAGAGGCTCTTTAGTTCTTCTTCACTTTCTGCCATAAGGGTGGTGTCATCTGCATATATGGACGAAGGCAATGGCACCCCATTCCAGTACTCTTGCCTGGAAAATCCCATGGACAGAGGAGCCTGGTAGGCTGCAGTCCATGGGGTCCCTAGGAGTCGGATACTGCTGAGCGATTTCACTTTCACTTTTCACTTTCATGCATTGGAGAAGGAAATGGCAACCCACTCCCGTGTTCTTGCCTGGAGAATTCCAGGGACGGAGGAGCCTGGTGGGTTGCCATCTATGGGATCGCACAGAGTCGGACACCACTGTAGCAACTTAGCAGCAATATCTGCATATCTGAGGTTATCGATATTCCTCCCAGCAATCTTGATTCCAGCTTGTGCTTCTTCCAGCCCAGCGTTTCTCATGATGCATTGAAGTTAAATAAGCAGGGTGACAATATACAGCCTTGATGTACTCCTTTTCCTATTTGGAACAAGTCTGTTGTTCCATGTCGAGTTTTAACCGTTGCTTCCTGACCTGCATACAGATTTCTCAAGAGGCAGGTCAGGTGTTCTGGTATTCCCATCTCTTGAAGAATTTTCCACAGTGTATTGTGATCCACACAGTCAAAGGCTTTGGCATAGTCAATAAGGCAGAAGTAGGTGTTTATCTGGACCTCTCTTGCTTTTTTGGTGATCCAGGGGATGTTGGCAAATTGATCTCTGTTTCCTTTGCCTTTTCTAAAACAAGCTTGAACACCTGGAATTTCACAGCTCACGTATTGCTTAAGCCTGGCTTGGAGAGTTTTGAATATTACTTTACTAGGGTGTGAGATGAGTTCAATTGTGCAGTACTTTGAACATTCTTTGGCATTGCCTTTCTTAGGGATTGCAATGAAACTGACCTTTTCCAGTCCTGTGGCCACTTATGAGTTTTCCAATTTGCTGGCATATTGAGTGTAACACTTTTGCAGCATAATCTTTCAGTATTTGAAATAGCTCACCTGGAATTCCATCACCTCTACTAGCTTTGTTCATAGTGATGCTTCCTAAGGCCCACTTGATTTCACATTCCAAGATACATGGCTCTAGGTGAGTGAACACACCATCGTGATTATCTGGGTCGTGAAGATCTTTTTTGTATAGGTTTTCTGTGTATTCTTGCCACCTCTTCTTAATATCTTCTGCTTCTGTTAGGTCCATACAATTTCTGTCCTTTATTGAGCCCATCTTTGCATGAAATATTCCCTTGGTATCTCTCATTTTCTTGAAGAGATCCCTAGTCTTTCCCATTCTATTGTTTTCCTCTATTTCTTTGCACTGATCACTGAGGAAGGCTTTCTTATCTCTCCTTGCTATTCTTTGGAACTCTGCATTCAGATGGGAATATCTTTCCTTTTCTCCTTTGCTTTTCACTTCTCTTCTTTTCACAGCTATTTGTAAGGCCTCGTCAGACAGCCATTTTGCTTTTTTGCATTTCTTTTCCATAGGGATGGTCTTGATCCCTGTCTCCTGTACAATGTCACCAACCTCTGTCCTAGTTCATCAGGCACTCTGTCTATCAAATCTAGTCCCTTAAATCTATTTCTCACTGCCACTGTAAAATCCTAAGGGGTTTGATTTAGGGCATACCTGAATGTTCTAGTGGTTTTCCCTACTTTCTTAAATTTAAGTCTGAATTTGGCAATAAGCAGTTCATGATCTGAGCCACAGTCAGCTCCCAGTCTTGTTTTTGCTGACTGTATAGAGCTTCTCCATCTTTGGCTGCAAAGAATATAATCAATCTGATTTTGATGTTGACCATCTGGTTATGTCCATGTGTAGAGTCTTCTCTTGTTTTGCGGAAGAGGGTGTTTGCTGTGACCAGTGCATTCTTTGGCAAAACTCTATTAGCCTTTGCCCTGATTCATTCTGTACGCCTAGGCTAAATTTGCCTGTTACTCCAGATGTTTCTTGACTTCCTACTTTTGCATTCCAGTCCTCTATAATGAAAGGGACATCTTTTTTGGGTGTTAATTCTGGAAGGTCTTGTAGGTCTTCATAGAACCCTTCAACTGCAGCTTCTTCAGCGTTACAGGTCAGGGCATAGACTTGGTTTACCATGATATTGAATGGTTTGCCTTGGCAACAAACAGAAATCATTCTGTCATTTTTGAGATTGAATCCAAGTACTGAATTTCGGACTCTTTTGTTGACTATGATGGCTACTCCATTTCTTCTAAGGGATTCTTGCTCACAGTAGTAGATATAATGGTCATCTGATTTAAGTTCATCCATTCTGTTCCATTTTAGTTCACTGATTCCTAAAATGTCGATGTTCACTCTTGCCATGTCCTGTTGATCACTTCCAATTTTCCTTGTTTCATGGACCTAACATTCCAGGTTCCCGTGCAATATTGTTCTTACAGCATTGGATCTTGTTTCTATCACCAGTCCCATCCACAACTGTGTGTTGTTTTTGCTTTGTCTCTCTCTACATTCTTTCTGGAGTTTTGTCCACTGATCTCCAGTAGCATATTGGGCACCTACAGACCTGGGGATTTCATCTTTCAATGTTCTATTTTTTGCCTTTTCATACTGTTCATGGGGTTCTCAAGGCAAGAATGCTGAAGTGGTTTGCCATTGCCTTCTCTAGTGGACTACATTTTGTCAGAACTGTCCACCATGACCCATCCATCTTGGGTGGCCCTACATGGCATGGCTTAGTTTCATTGAGTTAGATAAGGCTTGGATGTGGAATATCTCTTCACGGCTGCTCCAGCAAAGTGCAGCCGCTGCTCCTTACCTTCGACATAGGGTGTCTCCTCTCAGCCGCTCACCACTCCAGCACCGCGCAGCCATGTATGTTCCTATTGTCAATTAATTGTTTTGGGTTTGTTTTTTAGGTCTTTTTTATTCCCTTCCTCTTTTGTTCTCTTGTATTTTCTGCCTAGAGAACTTCATTTAGCAATTGTTGTAGGGCTGACTTGGTGGTACTGGATTCTCTTAGCTCTTGCTTGTCTGTAAAGCATTTGATTTCTATATGGAATCTGAATGAGACACTTGCTAGGTCGAGTATTTTTGGTTGTAGGTTTTTCCCTCTCATCATTTTAAATGCATCATGCCTCTCTCTAGTGCCCTGAAGAGTCTCTGCTAAAAAAAAAATCAGCTGATAACCTTATGGGAGAGTTCTGACAAAACATGATCTACTAGAAGAGGGAATGGCAAACCACCCCAGAATACATGCCTTGCGAACCTCATGAACTGTATAAAAGGACAGAAAGATATGACACTGAAAGATGAGTTCCCCAGGGCTGAAGGTATCCAATATGCTACTGGGGAAGAGTGAAGGAGAGCTACTAATAGCCCCAGAAAAATAAAGCAACTGGGCCAAGGCGGAAACAACGTTCAGTTGTGGATGTGTCTGGTGATGAAAGAAAAACCCAATGCTACAAAAAACAGTATTGCATAAGAACCTGGGATTTTAGGTCCTTGAATCAAGGTAACTCTGGCGTGGTTCAAGCCAGAGATGGTAAGAATCTTGATGGTAAACATCAAGATTTTAGAAATCAATGAACTAAAATGGACAGGAATGGGCGAATTTAATTCAGATGACCATTATAACTACTATGGGCAAGAATTCCATGGAAGAAATGTAGTAGCCCTCATAATCAACAAAAGAGACCAAAAGGCAGTACTTGGGTGCAACCTCAAAACGATCCCAGTTTGTTTCCAACGCAAACCATTCAATATCACAGTAATTCAAGTCTATTCCCCTACCACCAATGCTGAAGAAGCTGAAGTTGATCAGTTCTATGAAGACTTAAAAGACCTCCTAGAAATAACACCAAAAAAAAAAAAAAAGGTGTTCTATTCATCACTGGGGATTGGAATGCAGAAGTAGGAAGTCAAGAGATACCTGGAGTAACAGGCCTTGGAGAACAAAATGAAGCAGGACAAAGGCTAACTGAATTCTGCCAAGAGAACACACTGGTCATAGCAAATACCCCTTTTCAACAACATGAGATGATTTTACACATAGATATCACCAAATGGTCAATGCCTAAATCAAATTGATTGCATTCTTTGTAGCCAAAGATGGAGAAGCTGTATACAGTCAGAAAAAAAGAGACCTGGAGCTGATTGTGGCTCAGATAATCAGCTCCTTATAGGAAAATTCAGGCTTAAACCAAAGAAAGTGGGGAAAACCACTAGGCCAGCCAAATATGACTTAAATCAAAACCCCTATGA
Organism: Giraffa tippelskirchi; assembly: GCF_054371585.1. NCBI lineage: Eukaryota > Metazoa > Chordata > Mammalia > Artiodactyla > Giraffidae > Giraffa > Giraffa tippelskirchi. Next base: position 121,609,021 of record NC_137276.1, on the reverse strand, counting down.
ATATTCAGTGGAGATAATGAATACATTCAAGGGATTAGATCTAGTTAACAGTGTGCCTGAATAACTATGGAGGGAGGTCTGTAATATTGAACAGGAAGCAGCAAACAAAACCATCCCAAAGAAAAAGAAAAGCAAGAAGGCAAACTGGTTATCTGAGGAGGCTTTATGAATAGCTGAAGAAAGAAGAGAAGTGAAAAGCAAGGGAGAAAGGGAAAAGTACATCCAACTAAATACAGAGTTCCAAATAATAGCACAGACAGACAAGAAGACTTTCTTCAAAGAACAGTGCATAAAACTAAAAGAAAGCAACAGAAGGGGAAACACTAGAGATCTCTTTTGGAAAATTGGAAATATCAAGGGAACATTTCACCCAAAGATGGGCAAAATAAAGGACAGAAACAGTAGAGAAAACTAGTTGACACTGAAGAGATTAAGAAGAGATGGAAAGAATACATGGAAGAACTGTACAAAAAAGATCTTAATGAACTGGATGGTGTGGTAAGTTACCCAGAGCCAGACATTCTGGAGTGTGAAGTCAAGCGGGCCTTAGGGAGTACTACTGTTAATAAAGCTAGTGGATGCAGTGGAATTCCAGTAGAACTATTCAAAACCCTAAAGGATGATGCCATCAAGGTGTTGTATTCAACATGTCAGCAAGTCTGGAAGACCAAGCCACAGGACTGGAAAAGGTCAATCCTCATCCCAGTTCCCAAGAAGGGTAGTACTAAAGAATGTGCTAACCATGACAATTGCACTCATATCCAGTGCTAGTAAGGTCATGCTTAAAATCTTGCATGCTGGGCTTCAGCATTATGCAAACCAAAAACTTCCAGAAGTCCAAGCTGGGTTTAGAAAAGGAAGAGGAACCAGAGATCAAATTGCCAACATTCTCTGGTTCATAGAGAAAGCAAAGGAATTCCAGAAAAACATCTACCTCTGTTTCATTGACTACGCTAAAGCCTTTGACTGTGTGGATCATAACAAACTGTGGAAAGTTCTTAAAGAGGTGGACATACCAAACCACCCTACCTGTCTCCTGAGAAACCTGTATGGAGGTCAAGAAGCAATAGTTTGAGCCCTGTATGAAACAATTTATGGTTCAAGATTGAGAAAGGAGTATAACAGGGCTGTCTGCTGTCACCCTGTTTGTTTAAACTATATGCTGAGCACATCATGAGAAATGCTGGGCTGGATGAGTTATGAGCTGAAATTAAGATAGGTGGGAGAAACATCAACAACCTCAGATATGCAGATGACACCACTCTAATGGCAGAAAGCAAAGAGGAACTAAAGACCCTATTGATGAGGGTGAAGGAGGAGAGGGAAAGAGTTGGCTTAAAACTAAATATTAACAAAACTAAGATCATAGCATCTGGCCCCATTATTTTATGGCAAATAGAAGGGGGAAATGTGGAAGTAGTGACAGATTTCCACTTCTTGGGTTCTAAGATCACTGTGGATGGTGTTGGCAGCCATGAAACCAGAAGACAATTTTTTCTTGGCAGAAAACTATGACAAGCCTAGACAGTGTGTTGAAAAGCAGAGACATTACTATGCCAACAAAGGTCCATATAGTCAAGGCTATGGTCTTCCCAGTGGTCATGTACGGTTGTGAGAGCTGGACTGTAAAGAAGCAAGAACTCTAAAGAATTGATGCCATCAAACTCTGGTGCTGGAGAAGACTCCTGGAAGTCCCTTGTACAGCAAGGAGATCAAACTCGTCAATCTTAAGGGAAATTAACCCTGATAGTCATTGGAAGGACTGATGCTGAAGCTGAAACTCCAGTATTTTGGTCATCTGATGCAAACTGCTGACTCACTGGAAAAGCCCTAATGCTGGGAAAGATTGATGGTAGAAGAAGGGGGCACCAGAGGATGAGATGGCTGGATGGCATCACCAATGCAATGGACATGAACTTGGGCAAACTTCAGGAGATGGTTAGTGACAGGGAAGCCTGGCGTGCTGCAGTCCATGGGGTCACAAAGTGTCAGACATGACTGGGCAACTGAACAATAACAACCTTTTGGAGGTTCCCTTGTATATTATCTGTTGCTTTTCTCCTTTTGCTTTTAGTATTTTTTGCTTCTTATTTAATTTTTGATAGTTTGGTTAATATGTGTCGGTGTTTTCATCCTCGGGTTTATCCTGTATGAGACTCTGTGTACTTCCTGGATTTGGGTGACTATTTCCTTTCCTATGTTAGGGAAGTTTTTTATTATAGTCTCTTCAAATATTTTCTCAGGCCCTTTCTCTCTTTCTTTTTCTTCTGAGAAGAAAAAAAGTGTGTTTAATGTTGTCCTAGAGATCTCCTGAGACTGTCCTCTTTTCCTTTCATTCTTTTTTATTTATCCTGTTCCTTGACAGAGATTTCTACCATTCTGTCTTCCAGGTCATTTATCCATTCTTCTATCTCAGTTATTCTGCTAGTGATTCCTTCTAGATTATTTTTCATTTCAGTTATTGTATTATTCATCTCTGTTTGTTTGTTCTTTGGTTCTTCTAAGTCTTTGCTAAATTTTTCTTGTATCTTCTTGACCTGTGCCTCCATTCTTTTCCTGAGATCTCGGATTATATTTACTATCATTACTCTGAATCTTTCTCAGGTAGATTGCCCATCTCCTCTTCATCTAGTTGTTCTTGTCGGTTTTTATTTTACTCCTTTGTCTGAAACGTATTTCTTTGTCACCTCATTTTGTTAAACTTTCTGAGTTTGTAGTCTCTTTTCTGCAGGCTGCACTATTGTAATTCCTCTTGCTTCTGGTGTCTGACACCTGGTGTGTGAGGTTGATCCAGACATTTGTGCCACTATCCTCTTAATAGGGGGTTTGATTGGTGTTGTAGCGACCGGAGCCTGCCCTGGATATTGAGCATGGCATCCCATTTGCTCTTTGCTTGTCACTGCCTTGTCAGGAGTGAGGTCTGCTCCCTAGTTGTTGTAGTAGGGGTCGCCTGATCTGTTTCTTAGCTGTCATTCTGATCTGTGGCACAAGGTATGTTGTATTAGAGCACTCCCACTGGGAAAGAAGCCACTGAATATTCCTCCTCTGGAGTCGTTCATTTGTGAATGTACTCTGCCGTGTTCCCTTTTGGTCTTGTGTAGGCTCACAAAATACACTGTTGTTGGCATTGCTCTCAGTCTCACCTAACCTGTGGGTATGCCTGAATTTGACTCTCAGGTATTGTTTTCACCAGGATACTGGCACAGATCCACTGAGATCAGGACCCAGGACTTCAGTAGTCATGCACCTGGACCAGCTATGGAAGCAGCTCAGATTCTGGCCTGACCTAATCTCTATGTGTACATGCCCACAAAGCCCACAGCTGCTAAAGTCAGACCTATTCCAGCTCCTAGGGTATTTATTCTTTCAGATATTTTGTAACCACTGAATTTAGGAAGCCATCAAGGAGGTTCATGCAGCTACAAGGAGAGATTTCAACTCCTCTTCCTTAGTCACATAGCCACTGGGGCTCGGCTATGGTTTCAGTGCCTCCTAGTTGGAGAAGCTATCCATGCCCTCCTGGGACAGCAGGGTGCATCCCAGTACCCACTGACAGATTTCTTAATAATGAGAGCTTTCCTCAAAAACCTGGGAAAATGCGGCAGGTTCCAGCACTCACTGATGGACTTAGTAAGGGAAATCTCCCAGGACTGGAGGGCAAGTCACAGCACCCACTGGTAGATTCCCTAGTCACAGAAGTTTCCTTGCCATTTGAGGACAGTGTAGGCAAATCCTGGGACCCATTAGTGGAATTCCTACAGGTCAGAGCTGTCAGCTCCTTTCTGGGTCATTGTGGGCAAGTCCTGTTACCTGTTGGTGGAATTACTAGTTTGGGAAGCTTTCTGTGCCCATTTGGGTCAGTGGAGGGGGTGGTCCTGAGGCCCACTGGCAAAATTTGAAATTTGTAGCGGTGGGAACTGCCCATACCCTTCTGGGTCCACAGATGTGGAGCCTGGCATTGGCCTGTGATCTGGAAGAGGTGGCCAGTGCCCATCTTTGGAGCCCAAGATGGCAGTAGTGACTTGTGCCCATCCCCAGAGCTCCTGTAGGAGGTGTTCTGTGCCTGAGAGCTCTCACAGGGAAAGACACTTTTACAATGGTCCCACCCCTCTCCTTGTGCACCTCCCAATAATGGTGCCTCACCTCTCTGGCAGGCCCAGGCTTCTTCCTAGTACACCCTCAGTTGCTACAGCCTGAACTCTTCAGATGTTTCCACATCCAACCCTGGTCCTCTCCCTGGGACTGAGCTCTTGAATCTGAGCATCAGCATGCACCTCTCACCCCTACCAACAGAGGACTGTCTAGGTTGTGGGGAGCCAGGTGGTGGTGTTGACTCTCTGGGCAGGTTACTCTGTGTTACGCCTTTCACAGATTGGTTGCTTCTCTCTCCTCTTAGGCTCTGAAATTCTGCATCTGTCCAGACTGATCTCCTCACTGATAAGAAGACTTCCAGAGCTGTGGGAACCTTTCCTCCTTCACAGCTGCCACCCTGGGGCACAGTACTGATTCCTTCTTTTTCTTCTTCCTTTTGTTCTTTCCTGATTACATGGAAGTTTTCTTGTCTTTTCAGAGATCTGAGGTCTTCAGTCAATGCTCAGTAGCTGTTCTGTGTGAATCTTTCCACTTGCATTTTCAATATTTCTGTGGAAGGAGGTGATTTTACTTCCTACTCCTCTGCCATCTTGATTCTCCCCCTCTCCTAAAGCTCTTTAATTGGCTCATTGATATAGCTCTATAACTACAGATAGCAAACTACACTTAGCAAATTGTTCTGATGCTTTAAAGAGGTGAGAACTTTACTCTCACCTTGTCCTTCTTTCCTGTAAAGAAAAAAAATGTACTTCAATAAAAAACTGATCTTCTGTGTTGCCTAGAAGAAAGAGATCTTCTTTCTTCTGTGCCATCTGTGTGTTTCTCTAGGTTATCTGGGTCTAGTATATTATGGTCTTTGAAATATTTTACAACTATGCATTGTCTACATTAAGCACACCCTCTATTGCTCATTGTCTTTGACCTCTTTTTATTATATTGGTCCTCTGAATTATCTTTTTTATGAGTTATAACAGTGGCTTGGTTTTCTTACTGAATGAATTGAATTAAAATATAGTCTTTAACATACCTGGATTTTTATATCTGCATGAGTCATAAATTTTTCATAGTCTAAAAATTGTCTTCAATGCCACAGACCTTCCTTTCCTAATAATCGTGTGTTATTCACTGTAGTATTTACATATCAACTTGCTGGTTTGTAACACTGACAGCTATAAGCTTTCTGTTAAGTTTTATGATTAATGTAATTAATGATGTTTACAAAATAAATCTTGAACCACAAAGATGCACATGATTCCAATGATTAATTCAGGCAAGCAAATTTTTTTTCATCTGATTTAAGACAATATCTTTGAACAGTGTCTCTCTTTTATAAAAAAACAAAAAACCCACAACTATATGATTGTTGAATAAGATGTTATTTCATACATGTGATGAGACAACAAATACCAACGAAAACATAATAGTCTATACTTATGGGTCCTGATGTAATAGTTCAGTGGTTCAGTGTTTGGATTTCAGGGAAGAGCTTAATATGGTGGAATATGTTAAGAGATTAGAGAAAAGATTAGGTGCTGAGATGACCAAAAAGTAAATAATGAAGCTATAGACTCAAGCAATGTATTTAGGGATTAAATTATCAAACAAATGAGCAAATACAATTACACTTATATAGCACCAAATTTACTCAGCTTAAAAAAAAGAGAACAAACCATAGCATGCAAAGAGTAGCATCACAGGGACTTCAGAAAAGGAGATATTGTTTATGAGGTGTCCTAATGGGAATGAATTTTAGTCATGAGGTTCACCTAGACTAACGTGAGTGTGGGCCCCATCACCACAGGAGAGTCCATAGGTCCAGATATCATCAGCTTGAATATCTTTCTAGTTATACAGCTCCCTGTGAAGATGAATGTATCACTCCAGAAGTTCAAAATAGAATACCCAATACTTACTGCAATGTACAATGGGTGAGGGAACATCTTGAATAATCAGTACATAGAAATCAGTGGAGTAACTCATCTATCTTCTGGGTGTATGTTCCTAAACATTTGAGTAAGGGCTAAAAATTTAGGCTTTTGAAAGGAATTACAGTTCAGATGTTGGCCTTTTCCCTCTATCAGCAAAGAAGGCTAGCAATACGTCTGAAAGCAGATTTTGTGTGAGTGAAAGAAAACTAATGATTTACACAGAGAGGGTAAAATTAATGTATGGACCACTAAATGATAAAAAGGCTTGAAAGGTATTGCTCCCAACCCCATCTAAAAGCCATTGCAATTTTCCTTTCTTAAAATTACTTCTCACTCACCATTACCATTCCTGTCACTACCAGGAAACTATCACGTATATGTTGCCTATAATCATACTTATTTTTATACTTTACTATGAAATTGGTGAATATTTAATATGTATCACACTGAATAAATGACATTTATTCGGATAAATATGGTACAGTCTTCCTTTTAGCAAGATCTAAGATTAGGGAAATTAATTTTTTTCAAAGATACACAGTAATTTTGCTTTGATTTAAATCTTGATTGATCAAAACTAACATCATATTGCTACTTAAATTCACAAATCTCAAAACATAGCCTTTGGACTATAACACTGATTAGCTAGTTAATTATATGTACTACTTACAGATTCTCTTCTAGCCAATTTATATACTTATCTTTTATTCTACTGCCTAGTTGTAAGTAAATTGGCGAGGCCATGAATGATAAAGCTCCATGGATTCCATTCTCCATATGGTCATGAGAAACTTTAACTCCAACATTTTGAAGTCGTGAGACATACATAAATCCATCATCTCTTAAAATATCATGTTGACAGGTGAGGATGTAAGTTAAGGGCAGATTTTGCAACTGGGAATCATTGACTGCCAAGGGTGATAACCTGCTATCCAAAAGTAATGAATATGAAGGGTTAAGTCTTCCAAAAATTGGTTCAGTATATACATGGTTTTTCTTGTACTCCTCAGGAAGGAAGGTGCTCCAGTTAACCAACTTGAACAGATGCATTGATCCATGAGGCATGTGTTGATTTTTCATCATTATCTGGGGGAGCATTTTATCCTGGGTCAAATATAGGCATGCAAGTTTGATTGCCAGTTTCTTTGACAGAATTGGACCATGCTCATTTTCTTGGTGAGATGGCAGAGAGATGTCAACTAGCTGTAAGGCAGGGTAAATTAAAGCTTGTGCTTTCAGTTTATTTTTGAATTCTGGATCATTCTGTATCTGAAAAAAGACACAGTAAAATGTGAATGAGTCCAGGCCTTCCAAGCTATAGGAGTAGGAGGCTTTCCTCCAATCACATCAGCTCTTATGTATATAATTATAAGAATGATATAGTACCTCATAGTTATACTTTGAGTGCTTTAAAAAGTGTCATCCCACTTTCATCAATAATGATTCACACAGAGGTTTACTCACAACCAAATAAATAAATAATTATGTAATTCCTATGGACAAGTAGTCTATACTGAAAAATCTGACCTACAGTAACCTGAGAAGAAATAATGAATGTAATAATAGAATATCATTACTCAAACTCACATATTAACTAAATTCAAATGGAGTTCGATCAAGTTAAAAAAAATATTCCTAACATACAACTTGTCTTTTGGAGAAAACAGTATAGTGGCCCTAGTGGTAAAGAATCTGCCTGCAATGCAGGAGACACAAGAGACGTGAGTTTGATCTCTGGGTCAGGAAGATTCCCTGGAGTAGGAAATGGCAACCCACCCCAGTATTCTTGCTGGAAACTTTCATGGACAGTGGAACCTAGTGTGTTAGAATCCATGGGGCCACAAAGAATCAGATATGACCGAAGTGACTGAGCACACACACGCACAATAAACAGCTTGTCTTTTGGAAAAACCCGTGTAGTGTGGTGGGAAATAAGCATAGTAATTAATGAAAATTTGAAGGGCAAAAAAAGACATGGAGCATTGTATTTGAAGTTTTCTTTCTTACAGAAATAAGAAGCATCCTAATATCTCAACTATGGGGTGAGATGAGCCACCATGTATTTTCCTTTCCTTTGATTTTACTCCTAAACTCTAAAGAAGAAAATGTACAAGTAATCTGAGGAGCCTAACCCCAGACCAACAGCCTCAATGATGACATCTGTAGAAATGAATATACCAGTTGCCACTCCACATGAAAGGCTCAGAATCTGGAGGGTGTTTCTTAATGGTAACCCCTCCCAGAAGTAGCTGACATACAAAATGAGAATTAATTGAAATTAATCCCAGTAGAACTTCACAAGGGGACGTAATATCCAACCAACTGCAAACTACACACTCAAGGTATAGTGGGGGCACAGTTTCAAAAAGACAATGAAGAAAAACAAATTTGTCTAACAATCTCTCTTATGCCCTTGATTCCTTCCCAGTGTCCTCCATACAGATTATTTTCTAAATCAACTGGCTCATGTCATAAGCAGAGTGGAAGAAACAACAGCAGCTCCCAAAACAAAAATGAGACAGAGAAACTCAACCAATACTTTCTCAGGCTAGTGGCCAAGTCGTACAAGAGGAGTTAGAAGATCCTGCTGGTTTTATTGGTAGGTATCCTTCTTCTTATGTTAGTTTTATTCCATAAAATTTAGTTTTGGGGGTAAAAATCATCTATTGTACTGAATTCATTTCTCAACTATATTAGTTATTGGGGACAACTATCATTTAACTGCACACAGCAATGGTTTTAACATAGACCATTTTCTTTTTTATTATAGTAGTGATTCTTCCATGCAAGCATGCTATGTGGCCCAAATGTTATTTGCTAATATTCGACTGAAATACATGAACTACAATACCCAAGGAGAACAAAAAATCCCTTCTCATATTAAACAGTGGTTCCTAGACATTGTTCTGTTTCCTTCAAAATTGTTGACTAATTAAAAGCCTTATTTAGTATTATATGTCACTTTTCCTCAATGCTGCTAAAGCCACATTGTCTAATGGTAAAATTATGTAAAAGCACAGGAGAATTTTTATGTTTTTTCCCACTTAACAGCTTAAAATATAAAACCATTAAAAATATCCTAACAAAGAAAATGATTATTTTGTGTTAGTGTTATAGCATGTGTGTATGTGTTATAAATCTATATAACATATAACACATACAGCTTACCAGTTGAGTCACTCCTGCTGCAAGTGTACCCCCAGAACTATCACCTGAAATACAAACTCGATTGGGGTCTACTCCATATTTTGCAAGGATTTTATCCTGTAGAAAGAATTTGACCACAGAAACAACATCCTCATAGGCAACTGGAAATGGATATTGAGGAGCTAGTCTAGGGCTTCAGAAAAAAAAAAAGAAACAAAGCATATAGGATTAAACTTCAGTTGCTTATATCCATGTATCTCTCAATTTAATCAGCCGCTCCAGAGAATAAAATTGGCCTTACTTTGAATCTTTAGTTTCATCAGTCATACCTGGACTTCCTACTAACTTCTGTTTTTAAAATAAAATGTAGATTCTTATAAAATGTTTTTAAAATATTGGGTTCTATGGGAGATGAAAGAGATCAGGATTCTGTCTTTATCCTCATAAAATTACATGTAAATTTTTCAGCAAAAGTGCAATCAAAGACAGATGCTCTGTAACATTTATCAGATTCTCTATGGAGTTGGTGACTAACATTTCACAACCATTCTTGGGAGTGCACACTAGATTTTAAAAGCAGCAAATCTGAGAGAAAATGATTTGTAGATGTCATATTAGAAATTTATCTAGATAAAAATTCTACAAAATAATGTGTTTTGTTATCAGAATTTGTATCATAAGCTGAGTACATGAGTATGAGCTTACATATGACCTGAAAACACAATTCAAAATAAATACTTAAGTATAGTAAGTGATCTTGCATGACAGCTATAAATGTCATTCTAAGGCAAATTATTAGAGCATCTGTTAATGTATCCAACTGTATATATATATCTTTAATTTTTTCTTCTAATATTGAGGTAAACTCTATTGGGTTGTATTACTTCTACCTATACTAGTAATCTTACTTTGCAAAAGAATTGGTGAATTAATAATGTCAATATCATAGAAGGCAATGGCACCCCACTCCAGTACTCTTGCCTGGAGAATCCCATGGACAGAGGAGCCTGGTAGGCTGCAGTCCATGGGGTCGCTAAGAGTCTGACACGACTGAATGACTTCGCTTTCACTTTTCACTTTCATGCATTGGAGAAGGAAATGGCAACCCACTCCAGTATTCCTGCCTGGAGAATCCCAGGGACGGGGGAGCCTGGTGGGCTGCAGTCTACGGGGTCGCACAGAGTCAGACACGAGTGAAGCTACTTAGCAGCAGCAATGTCAATATCGACCATTAAATGCTGACCTGATGACCCTTGCAATCTTGTCATATTGTAACTATATCTAAAATATCTGAAATGTAGTATAAATTAAGGAAAATAACATATCAAAAATGTATAGTTACTTTAAATGTTCTTCAGAGTACCAAAAAAAGAACAAATATCAGAAGTAACTGATTGCATTCTTAAATTCAGTACAATACACATCACGGTTTTAAAAGTATCTTAAAATAATAAAGTGGTATATTAGGTTCAATTATAGAGAGAAAGGGAGAGCACCCTAATTATTATAAATCAGGAGTATCTCCGAAAACGTCTGATTCTTCTGGTTTCCCTAAGGCAGCATTAGTGAGTAGGACAGCAGTGGTTCCACTTGTATGTTCTATTTAATACCCTTAAGTTCTCAATTAACAAAAATACTACTGTGTTCTCTGTTCGCCATAGGGATAGGAGTCTCTACGTATGTTTCTGTACTACTTAACTGATTGGAAAATGGGGAGAAAACAACTTCACTATGAAGACGAAGTACAGAGAACCCCTGAATAGATCATATAGTACTGGACATTTGCTAGTCTTTCTTGTATATTGTTGGAAATTTGGGCAAAAATCATTAGCACTTAAATTCTCTCATTTTGAGAATGATTTTAAATTTTCAGATGGTCCCTACATTTGCATCTGATGTTTCTCCAATTAAGAGTATCTATGTATCCAATATCTTCTAATCAATTATAATGAAAATGAATCTAAAAAAGAATATATGTGAGTGTAACTATATCACTTTGCTGTATACTTGAAACTAACACAATATGGTAAATCAATGGCACTTCAGTGAAAAAAAGCATATCTATAAAATTGATCTTTTATCACCAACTCAAAAAAATTAACCCCGCAAAAGTCAACATCCCAAATGTATAATGGGTAGCTAAGCACCTAGACATTTCTAGAAGTACCACAGCTGTGTTGCCAAAGATATTCAGCCTGTGGTGCCTCTCAGAAGTCTGTCCAATGACAGAGGTTGAAGGGAAACGAGGGACCTTTGAGGAAGATAAGATAATGTAACATTAGTAAAAGTTACTAACATAAATATAAGATCCCTAGGTTCCAAGTCCTTTGGGAGGCTTGGGTGCCTTCTTTGGAAACCAAAACTATGTCACAAAGGCAAGAATCATAATGTTAAAAAAAAAATTACTGTCTTACTCTACTGCAACAACAACAGCATCAACTTTGTTTGCCGTCCATCTATTCAGGAGGTCCAAAGGTGTATGCTCTGAAATGAAGACATTAATATGAAAGTCTACCCTGTAAATAAATGGCAATGGAAAACCAACAACACTATGAAACATGACAGAAATATGATTAATTTGTAGAATCCTCAAATTTCCACTTTTCCTGCTGCCGCATGTTAGGATCCAGAGAAGAAAGATTTGATGGCTGCCATCAAATGGGGAAGGTCATTGCAGAAGAAAATACATTCAAAGAATCATGAGAATACATATAGAGCTCAGGGAATTAACTGTTAAGTAAAATTGAAGCAAGTATTGAGAGAGAAGTAGGATATAAAGTGAAACCACATTGGAAAATAGGAATACCGGCACCATACTTGGATGCTACACTAAAGATTTCTTTGTCAACAAGGTGATAGATATTACCAAAGAATTTAGTTATAAAATTTATGACCAGATTTGCATATAACGGAAGCAACTTAGAAAAAGGATGACATAAAAAAGGAAATGGTGGTGAGCAAAAAAAAGGAGAAGCAACAGAAGGAAATAAAAACGATAATGTTTCTAAGTGTGGAGAGAGGAAAAAAGCTGTTTAGGAAGACAGGGGGACAGAATTGGTTATTAAATGTAGATGCTAAGGAACAATAAGTAATTGATTGTAATTCTCACATTGATAGAACACAGCTGAGGAGTAGTTCCTCTGCTTGTTTTCTTGAAGTTGTTTTTACTTTTGCTGTTTATTTGGGTTTATTTTTTTTCCTAGAATATTGGGGTGGGGAGTAGATATGATTCAGTTTGTTTAATCATGTTAACCTTAAATTATCTGTGGTTCCTCCAAATATACTGGCAAGCTCTGAAGTTCTATATATATTGATCTTAAATTAAGATGGTGGTTACAGCTGGAGGTACAGCTTTGGAAATCAACAGCATAGGTGTAGGGGAGGGTAGTGCTGAAAAGTGGAGAGGTCTAAATAAAAGAGCATGAAGAGTCAAAAACTAATGAAAGAACTATTGGAGAACACGAACACTTATAAAATGTAAAAACAGGCCCATTTTGTGCACTTGTTTATATTTCCTTTATTTTAAAAAAGGAGAAGCATGTGAAGTTAAGGGAGAGAGGCAAAAGTCAAAAGAAATTCATTTCATAGAAACCAAGGGAGCAGAGAATTTCAGTGAAGCAAAGAGGAGGGATCATTGTCAAATTACACAATTTAAGAATACTTAAAGTAAAAATTGGATTCCACAGTGTATAAAAATGAGCCTGAGTAAGATAAGTGAGTGATAAGTGACTACCTCAGTTCAGTTCAGTTCAGTCACTCAGTCATGTGCAACTCTTTGCGACCCCATGAACCACAGCATGCCAGGCCTCCATGTCCATCACCAACTCCCAGTGTCCACTCAAACCCATGTCCATTGTGTTGGTGTTGCCATTCAACCATCTTATCCTCTGTCGCCCCCTTCTCCTCCTGCCCTCAATCATTCCTAGCATCAGGGTCTTTTCAAATGAGTCAGCCCTTCGTATCAGGTGGCCAAAGTATTGGAGTTTCAGCTAGAGCATCAGTCCTTCCAATGAATATTCAGGACTGATTTCCTTTAGGATTGACTGGTTGGATCTCCTTGCAGTCCAAGGGACTCTCAAGAGTCTTCTCCAACACCACAGTTCAAAACCATCAATTCTTTGGCACTAGCTTTCTTTATAGTCCAACTCTCACATCCATACATGACCACTGGAAAAACCATAGCCTTGACTAGATGGACCTTTGTTGACAAAGTAATGTCTCTGCTTTTCAATATGCTATCTAGGCTGGTCATAACTTTCCTTCCAAGGAGTAAGCGTCTTTTAATTTCATGGCTGCAATCACCATCAGCAGTGATTTTGGAGCCCTGAAAAATAAAGTCTAACACTGTTTCCACTGTTTCCCAATCTATTTGCCAAAAACTGATGGGACCGGATGCCATGATCTTAGTTTTCTGAATGTTGAGCTTTAAGCCAACTTTTTGACTCTCCTCTTTCACTTTCATCAAGAGGCTCTTTAGTTCTTCTTCACTTTCTGCCATAAGGGTGGTGTCATCTGCATATCTGAGGTTATTGATATTTCTCCTGGCAATCTTGATTCCAGCTTGTGCTTCATCCAACCCAGCGTTTCTCATGATGCACTCTGTATATAAGTTAAATAAGCAGGGTGACAGTATACAGCCTTGACGTACTCCTTTTCCTATTTGGAACCAGTCTGTTGTTCCACGTCCAGTTCTAACTGTTGCTTCCTGACCTGCATACAGGTTTCTCAAGAGGCAGGACTGGTGTTCTGATATTCCCATCTCTTTCAGGATTTTCAACAGTGTATTGTGATCCACACAGTCAAAGACTTTGGCACAGTCAATAAAGCAGAAATAGATGTTTTTTTCTGGACTCTCTTGCTTTTTCTATGATCCAGCGGATGTTGGCAAATTGATCTCTGGTTCCTCTGCCTTTTCTAAAACCAGCTTGAACATCTGGAAGTTCATGGTTCATGTATTGCTGAAGCCTGCCTTGGAGAATTTTGAGCATTACTTTACTATCGTGTGAGATGAGTGCAATTGTGTGGTAATTTGAGCATTCTTTGGCATTGCCTTTCTTTGGGATTGGAATGAAAACTGACCTTTTCCAGTCCTTTGGCCACTGCTGAGTTTTCCAAATTTGCAGGCATATTGAGTGTGACACTTTCACAGCATCATCTTTTAGGATTTGAAATAGCTCAGCTAGGATTCGATCACCTCCACTAGCTTTGTTTGTAGTGATGCTTCCTAAGGCCCACTTGACTTCACATTCCATGATGTCTGGCTCTAGGTGAGTGATCACACCATTGTGATAATCTGGGTCGTGAAGATCTTTTTTGTATAGTTCTTCTGTGTATTCTTGCCACCTCTTCTTAATACCTTCCTCTTCTGTTAGATCCATACCATTTCTGTCCTTTATTGTGTCCATCTTTGCATGAAATGTTCCCTTGGTATCTCTAATTTTCTTGAACAGTTCTCTAGTCTTTCCAATTCTGTTGTCTTCCTCTATTTCTTTGTATTGATCACTGAGGAAGGCTTTCCTGTCTCTCCTTGCTATTGTTTGGAAATCTGCATTCAAATGAGGATATCTTTCTTTTCTCCTTTGCTTTTCACTTCCCTTCTTTTCACCGCTATTTGTAAGGCCTCCTCAGGTAGCCATTTTGCTTTTTTGCATTTCTTTTTCTTGGGGATGGTCTTGATCCATGTCTCCTGTACAATGTCACCAACCTCTGTCCTAGTTCATCAGGCACTCTGTCGATCAGATCTAGTCCCCTAAATCTATTTTTAACTTTCACTATATAGTTAAAAGGGATTTGATTTAGATCATACCTGAATGGTCTAGTGGTTTTCCCTACTTTCTTCAACTGAAGTCTGAATTTGGCAATAAGAAGTTCATGATTTTAATCATAGTCAGCTCCCGGTCTTATTTTTGCTGACTGTATAGAGCTTCTCCATCTTTGACTGCAAAGAATATAATCAATCTGATTTCAGTGCTGACCATCTGGTGATGTCCATGTGTAGGGTCTTCTCTTGTGTTGTTGGAAGAGGGTGTTTGCTATGACCAGTGCGTTCTCTTGGCAGAACTCTATTAGCCTTTGCCTTGCTTCATTCTGTACTCCAAGGCCAAATTTTCCCTGTTACTCCAGGTGTTTCTTGACTTCCTACTTTTGCATTTCAGTACCTAGAGAGAGACATTTGAAAACAAGGAAGATCAAGGTAGAAGATTTTGTAACATGTTTAGGTGCCAATAGAGAGGACACATTTATAAATAGAAGAAAAATACTGATTAAATTCCTAACAATAGTAGGAAATATGACCACAGACAAAAAAGAGATTAAATCTTGGCAAAGATAAAAATGCATTTTTCTACAATATAAGTAGAAAGAAGTAAAGTTAAGAATTAATACAGTCTATAACTTTTGAGGACACATATGTTTGGCAAGGAGTAGAGAGTGGATGGTTGCTGAATTTGCAAAGACATCCTTGATAGATGAGGGAGGATAAGCTGAGAGACTTGAAAGAGCATGAGGTTTTGAAAGTGGCATTGATATGAAGGATAGGAACTAAATACACACAAGAGACAACATCTTGAAACCACCTTGAGAGTTTGTAGGATGAGAGTGCTCACCAGTGGTGTGAGGTTTAAGCCTGTTGATCTTGCTGACAGGCCTTGGTTTGGTTTTTGGTTCCTCCACTTGCTAAGAGGACTTTGAACTAGTTACTGAACCATTCTGTAGCTACCTTACCTCTAAAAGCATGATAATAATGCCTATCCTAATATTGTGAGTATCTATCAAATAAGAGTGGACCACTCACCAAATTACTGTAACATTTGTGGTTATTTTGAAATGTTAACAGATCACAAAGTCAAAATTCTGGGTATAATCACTCAGACTATGTCTCTTCGATGAAAGGAGTCTTTTCATTTGTTTCTTACATTTCAGAGTTCCTTTAATACAATATCAATCATATTCTGTGCTGTATGGTGAATCAATAATATCAATAGTCTAAAAGCAACTGGGTATATATGTGTGTAAGTGAGTGTGTGTGTATGTTTGAGCATGTTTGAGCTTGTGTCTGTTTGGGAATGTGTATGAGTGTGTAACTGTCTTAGCTATTCCATCATACCTCTTGTAATCATCTCCAAACATTAGACAGAAATATACTTGAGAGAAACTTGATTACTCCGGTGTATTTTATTTTTCAATTTCAAAAATATGCATTGGATTCTACGCTTCAATGTGATAAGTATTGATGCATCACAGTCTACATTATGAATATGTATTTGCTACTTGGAAGCTGCAGATATTATCACTTCTGAACCAACATTTAATCATCTTATTCACTTTTGTTTTTCTGAACCTAAAATCAGGTCATTAGGTAATATCAGACTTAAGCTTTAAGTTTACTACTTGAATCTCCCATTATACATTGTCAGTGTAACTTTATTTGATAATAACTTTTTTAAAGCAAAAATCTCACCTGACATTTTTATGATTTATTTACAAAAAAGTACTGGATCATCGAAAAAGCAAGAGAGTTCCAGAAAAACATTTATTTCTGCTTTATTGACTATGCCAAAGCCTTTGACTGTGTGGATCACAATAAACTGTGGAAAATTCTTCAAGAGATGGGAATACCAGACCACCTGACCTGTCTCTTGAGAAACCTGTATGCAGGTCAGGAAGCAACAGTCAGAACTGGACATGGAACAACAGACTGGTTCCAAATAGGAAAAGAAGTACGTCAAGGCTGTATATTGTCACCTTGCTTATTTAACTTCTATGCATAGTACATCATGAGAAACGCTGGGCTGGAAGAAACACAAGCTGGAATCAAGATTGCCGGGAGAAATATCAATAACCTCAGATATGCGGATGACACCACCCTTATGGCAGAAAGTGAAGAAGAACTAAAGAGCCTCTTGATGAAGGTGAAGGAGGAGAGTGAAAAAGTTGGCTTAAAGCTCAACGTTCAGAAAACTAAGATCATGGCATCTGGTCCCATCACTCCATGGGAAATAGATGGGGAAACAGTGGAAATAGTGTCAGACTTTACTTTTTTGGGCTCCAGAATCACTGCTGATGGTGACTGCAGCCATGAAATTAAAAGACGCTTACTACTTGGAAGGAAGGTTATGGCCAACCTAGATAGCATGTTTAAAAGCAGAGACATCACTTTGCCAACAAAATCCGTCTAGTCAAGACTATTGTTTTTCCAGTGGTCATGTATGGATGTGAGAGTTGGACGGTGAAGAAAGCTGAGCGCCGCAGAATTGATGCTTTTGAACTGTGATGTTGGAGAAGACTCTTGAGAGTTTCTTGGACTGCAAGGAGATCTAATCAATCCATCCTAAAAGAGATCAATCCTGGGTGTTCATTGGAAGGTCTGATGTTGAAGCTGAAGCTCCAATACTTTGGGCACCTCATGCGAAGGGTTGACTCATTGGAAAAGACCCTAATGCTGGGTAGGATTGGGGGCGGGAGGAGAAGGGGACGACAGAGGATGAGATGGTTGGATGGCATCACCGACTCGATGAACATGGGTTTGGGTAGACTCTGGGAGTTGGTGATGGACAGAGAGGCCTGGCGTGCTGCAATTCATGGGGTCGCAGAGAGTCGGACACGACTGAGCGACTGAACTGAACTGATATGAAGACATATATATGAACCTTGACTGATACAGTTTATCTCTCTGCTAAGGACACTTACTTACAAACATAAATTATATCAGCAAAAGTTCTTCCAAATATAATATACAAAAATTATTTTAATATAAATACTTATAATGTGCAACACATACAAACACATATACTCACACACATTTGCTTATATAGAAAGTGCTTACTGTAACTTCCTAAGACAAAGGCACCACCACGAATAAAAATTACAGCTGGTCTCTGGCTTTCTCTCTTCCTCTTTGGCAAGTATAAACGTACTGGAATATCGCTAAAGGTTGTATCCATCACTGTAACATTTTCATCTGAAATTGGTTGTGTATAGTCCAGTTGAATTAGTATGGAAAACAATTCATCATATCTTTTAAGGCCTATTTTTTCCAATATCATAGCCTGTCAAAGCAAACAAAAAAATTAGAACTTTAAATATTTCAGTTTTTAGTAATATCAATGCATATAAATATGTAATCAAAGAGGAAGAATAAAAAATGAATAATACTGTAAAACTACTAGAATTCATCAATGAATTTGGTAAAGTTGCAGGTTGTAAAATTAATACACAGAAATCTGTTTCATTTCTATACACTAAAAACATAAGATCAGAAAGAAATTTAAGGAGCAATTGCATTCACTGTTGCATCAGAAAGAATAAAATATCTAAGTATAAGCCTACCTAAGAGACAAAAGACCTGTACTCTGAAAGGTATAAGATGCTGATGAAAGAAATCAAAGAAGACACAAACAGATGGAAAGATATACCATGTTTATGGATCGAAAGAATCAATATTGTCAAAATGACTATACTACCCGAGACAAACTACAGATTCAGTGCAATCCCTATCAAATTAACATTGGCATTTTTCAGAGAACTAGAACAAAAAAAATCTCAGAATTTGTAAGGAGATACAAAAGACCCTGAATAGCCAAAGCAATCATGAAAAATAAAAACAGGGCTGGAGGAATCAGGCTCCCTAACTAATACTACAGAGCAACAGTCATCAAACAGTATGATATCGACATAAAAATAGAAATATAGATCAATGGAACAGGATAGAAAACCCAGAAATAAACTCATGCACCTATAGTCAATTAATCTATGACAAAGGAGGCAAGACTACACAATGTAGGAAAGGCAGTCTCCAACAAATGGTGCTGGGAAAACAGGACAGCCACATGCAAAGAAATAAAATTAGATCATTCTTTAACTTCATCCTGGAGAAGGGAATGGCAGTCTACTCCAGTATTCTTGCCTGGAGAATCCCATGGACAGAGGAGGAGCCTGGAGGGCCACAGTCCATGAGATTTCAAAGAGTTGGACACGACTGAGCAACTAACACGCTAACTCCATATACAAAAAATAAGCTGAAAATGGATTAAAGACCTAAATGTTATACCAGACACTATAAAACTCTTAGAGGAAAACATAGGCAGAACACTCTCTGACATAAATCACAGCAACGTCTCCCAGAATAATAAAAATAAAAGCAAAAATAAACAAAGGGTACCTACTCAAAATCTTTTGCACAGCAAAGGAAACAATAAACAAAAAGACAACCCACAGATTTGGAGAAAATATTTGCAAATGATGTGACTGATAAGGGATTAGTCTCCAGAATTTACAAACAGCTTATGAAACTTAATAGCATCAAAACAACCCACTCAAAAAATGTACAGAAGACTTGAATAGACATTTCTCTAAAGAGGACACACAGATAGCCAACAGGCACATGAGAAGATGTTCAACATCACTAGCTATTAGAGAAGTGCAAATCAAAACTACAATGAGATATCACCTCACCTCAATCAAAATGTCTCTCATCAAAAAATCCACAAACAGCAAATGCTGTAGAGGGTGTGAAGAGAAGGGTACCCTCCTGCACTGTTGGTGGGAATGTAAATTGGTACAGTCACTATTGGAACAATATGGAAGTTCCTTAAAAAACTTAAAGTAGAGCTACCATATGACCCTGCAATCCCACTCCTGGGAATATATCCAGGGAAGAAAATGGCCTGAAAATATATATGCACCTCAATGTTAATTGCAGCACTGTTTACAATAGCCAAGACATGAAAACAACCTAAATGTCCATTGACAGGGGAATGCATAAAGAAGATGTGGTACATACATACAATAGAATATAACTCAGTCATTAAAAAGAATGAAATAAGGCCATTTGCAGCCATATGAATGGACCTAGAGAGTGTCATACTGAGTGAAGTAAGTCAGAGAGAGAAAGAGAAATATTATATGACATCCCTTATACGTGGAATCTAAAAAGAAATGATACACATGAACTTACAAAGCAGAAAGAGATTCACAGACTTAGGAAACAAACTCACATCTGCCCAAGGGAAGGGATAGTTAAGGATTTTGGGAAGGTCATGCTATACTGCTATATTTAAAATGGATAACCAACAAAAACCTATTTTATAGCACATGAAACTCTGTTCAATATTATGTGCCAACCTGGATGGGAGGGCTGTTTGGGGGAAAATGGATACATGTGTATGTATGACTGAGTCCCTTCATTGTTCACCTGGAACTATCACAGCATTGTTAATTGGCTATACCCCAATACAAAATCCTGGAGAAGGAAATGGCAACCCACTCCAGTATTATTGCCTGGAAAATCCCATGGACAGAGGAGCCTGGTAGGCTACAGTCCATCGGGTCGCAAAGAGTCGGACACGACTGAGCGACTTCACTTCACTCACTTAATACAAAATGGTTTTGATATTAAAAAAATAAATAAATATAATAATACTGTAGAGGTCTCATTGTACATCCTAACACGTATACTATAGGTGCTTCTAAATAAATCCACATATATAGTGTTTTTTAAATGAGTAATCTGATCAATTTACTTGCAGCTTATCTTATATTGGTCTACTTATTTCTTAGTTATAAATTATAAATTTAATCTGAAAATTTATCTGAGAAAAGATTTTCAATTTCTTTATATGGGTATTCTAAATATTTTCATTTAACTCGTTGTAATTTAATTTATCTAAAATTTCAGAAAGTGTATACTTATCACTTTACTAATAAAGCTGTGCCCATTTTTTGAACTGCAAACACATTACTGTTTTTAAGAAAGACTTGGAGAAAAAAAACACTATTTGTAAATTGTATGCCATTGGTATAAAGCTCTCTTTACTGTTTTTGATAGGCTTCTAATATCTTTGTAGTATCTTCCATTGAATAGTCACAAAAAAGAATTGTGAAATATTGTGGGGTAAGAGAACATTACACAGCATTTATTATTATAGCTATCTGAGGTTGCTAAAATTTTGTGAGGTATTAAAAATTCATATAAGCAGTCTGCTTTAATGATGAGGATACTGAAACCTAGAAAGTTCCAGTTTCTGACCCAAGTTAGATTCCTAGTAATTGACAAGATGTAAATACATTTTTCTAGACCACTGTGATATATACTACTTGTACTCTTCTACATATGTTTTACAAAAGAGCCTATAAGAAATGGAGGGGAGAAAAATATTAAGAGATAACAATCAGAGAAGAAAAAGAAATAAAAGGAATCCAGATTGGAAAAGAAGAAGTAAAACTCTGTTTGCAAATGACATGATTCTCTACACAGAAAACTCTGAAGATACCACCAGAAAATTATTAGAGCTAATAAATGAATATAGTAAAGTTACAGGATATAAAATTAATACACAGAAATCCTTTGCATTCCTATACACTAACAATGAGAAAACAGAAAGAGAAATTAAGGGAATAATCCCATTCACCATTGCAATGAAAAGAATAAAATACTTAGGAATAAGTTTACCTAAAGAAACAAAAGACCTATATATGCTGCTGCTGCTGCTGCTAAGTCGCTTCAGTCGTGTCCGACTCTGTGCGACCCCATAGACGGCAGCCCACCAGGCTCCCCCGTCCCTGGGATTCTCCAGGCAAGAACACTGGAGTGGGTTGCCATTTCCTTCTCCAATGCATGAAAGTGAAAAGTGAAAGTGAAGTCGCTCAGTCGTGTCCGACTCTTTGCGACCCCATGGACTGCAGCTTGCCAGGCTCCTCCGTCCATGGGATTTTTCAGGCAAGAGTACTGGAGTGGGCTGCCATTGCCTTCTCCGAGACCTATATATAGAAAACTATAAAATGCTGATGAAAGAAATCAAAGATGATACATATAGATGGATAAATATACCATGTTTGTGGATTGGAAGAATCAATATAGTGAAAATGAGTATACTACCCAAAGCAATCTAAAGATTCAGTGCAATCCCTATCAAGCTACCAATGATATTTTTCACAGAACTAGAACAAATAATTTCACAATTTGTATGGAAACAAAAAACCTAGAATAGCCAAAGTAATCTTGAAAAAGAAGAATGGACTGTAGGAATCAACCTGCCTGACTTCAGACTATACTACAAAGCTACAGTCATCAAGACAGTATGGTACTGGCACAAAGACAGAAATATAGATCAATGGAACAAAACAAAAAGCCCAGAGATAAATCCATGCACCTATGGACACCTAATCTTTGACAAAGGAGGCAAAAATATATGATGGAGAAAAGACAATCTCTTTAACAATTGGTGCTGGAAAAACTGGTCAACCACTTGTTAAAAAAATGAAACTAGAACACTTTCTAACACCATACACAAAAATAAACTCAAAATGTATTAAAGATCTACATGTAAGACCAGAAACTATAAAACTCCTAGAGGAAAACATAGGTAGAACACTCTGACATAAATCACAGCGAGATCCTCTATGATCCATAGCCCTCATGATGAGAGTAGATGCTTACTAGATTTCTACTGAACAAACATCAGCTACCATTTTAGACATCACTACATGCTGTCTTCGCAAACATGCCCTCCTATTCTCATAGTAATGCTGCAATTAGTTTATACATTTCTTACTTTGCAGTTCAAGAAATTGAGCCACAGAAAAATGAAGTAGACTCTTTTAAGATCTGGATTTTAAGTTCAATCTCTTTCTTCTACTTTATGCAGCCAATAATATGAATGTCTAACTCTGTAGTCTTGTTTTTCCACATCATTTTATCAAGAATTATTGCAAATTATAAAATTTGCTTATGAAAATAACAAAGTGATTATCACTTGAGCAATTAAAAGCTAATTGATTGCTAAAATAATTTGCATGTATATATAAGCAAATACAAAAGCCGTTTCTATTTTACATGTGCAATATTTTAATTCTGTTTTGCATTTGATAAACTAGAAGTTGAACTCTACAGTTGCATGGTTTCAGAATGTACTAACATTGATGAGCCAGGGCAGTAAATAAGCATTAGTTACTCTGAAGTTTAAAGCTATAGAAGCTCTTCAGACAATAACATCGCAGTTTCCCCGTAGGGCTGGCACTTGCTCATTTTTCTCTCTAATCCAGTGAATGAAAAGGTGAAGCATTCACAATAAAAGGGAACACTGAGGGCAACAGGTCATTTGGCACACTTTTAAGTTTAGGCAGGAGATACCTTGGGATCTAGTTTGACAAATCTGTCATCTCCTCTGGGTAGCACACTAGACAGCCACTTCCCTGGTACCACACACTGCTCTCTCTTCTCTGATCATTTATTGTCTGTTGATGCATTGTCCCTCAAACTTCCTATTGTTCACATCATTTATAAGGCCTCCAGTTAGCAGCATGCTTTGATATGGGAGCCTGATACTTTCAGTTAAGTAGATCTTAGTTCAAATTCTAGTATTGTCACAAAAATATATAAAATGTAGCAATTTAGTATTGAAGATAGACAAAAGCAGTGGTTTTCAAAATGTGGTCTTAGAATTCTTGTGGGTTTCTGAGAGATATTCAGAAAATGCACATAATACTACGATACTTCCTGACTTTTTTAAAAGTCCAATTTCCTCATGAGCATGTAGTGGAATTTTCTAGAAGCTACATGACATGTAATATTGCAACAGGTTAAATGCAAAAGCAGATGGTGACTCCAGCTCTCTTCCATAAAGTGAGACATAAATGAGATTTGCAAAGATGGAAAACAATATCACTATTATTTATTTTAGCTTCTAATAGGTTTGTTATATTAACATCATTATTGTTATTAAGTGCATTGATTTCTTTCTCTCTTATTTTTTTTTTTGCCACACTGTGGGGCATGTAGGATCTAAGTTCTGCTTAGAATTGTACACAGGCCCCCTGCAATAGAAGTGTGGAACCTTAACCACTGGACTACCAGGGAAGTCCCTGAAGTGTTATCTAATGAGGTCAGTTTCTAATTTAAATACTAATAACTATAACCCACATTTAAAAATTTCATTGAGTCTTAATATTTAAAAGGTATAGTGTTTCTGAAACTAAAAACTTCAAAAATGACTGAGAGAGACACTAAAACAATACAGGTACTAAATATACATCAAAATATAAAAACATAATCAGTATACATGAGTAAGTTTAAGAAAACATATGATTAGTTTTTCTCAGAAATATAAAATATAAATCGCTTTAAAATCCCTTCAATTTCCACTTAAATAATATTATTTCTTTTATTCTTGACACAGTATATTTTGTATTTATTTTACCAGCAAAATTTTTTCTCCCATGTTTTATACAGATTCAATAGAGTTTATAATGATTTATTAAATTAAACAAATTAAGAATATTTGAATGATTTCTCCTAAAAAAAAAAAGTCGTTTTCAAAATACTAATTACAAGAAACTTTACATGTGTTTGTAACAAGGAATCCCAACTCCCTGGAAAAAATATTACCATGAGTGAAGTAATTTTTACAGCAGCATCCAGGAACCTTACTTTCCAGGGTTCTTCAATGTTTTCTGGCACTGGTGTATAAATATAAAAACTAAAAAGAACACAAGTAAGTCCAAAGCACAGAGTTTTGTACCCCATGATATTCTTTTCACAACCTCTGTGAAAAGTGATGATACACTGTCACCGTATATATACTAAAATGCTAAGTAGGAGGACAAAGGTACATGACAGAGTCTCTCAAGTAATCTGTGTTAACCATGCTGACTTAACATTCAGTTCCAAGATTAACAATGACCAATTGTAACTGATTCAACAGTTACACACACACACTCTATCTGAAACACAGTTCACAATATGTCTCATCAAACATGAAGACAGAATAGCGAAGAATTTAGAACGTTGGCAGAAGCTCTTTCATCCTGTGACACTGTCATTGACTCAGCACAATAAATTTTACTATGAGTCAAAACAGAGCACAAGATAAACCATATAGTCTGTTTCTCCTATTATTATTTTGCAAAGATTAATGTGAAGAGCTTGAATCTCTTTGCAAAACAGAAATAGAGACACAGATATAGAGAACAAACATTTACACACCAAGAGGGGGAGGAAGGAGTGGGATTAACTGGGAGATTTGGATTGACATGTATACTTTATACTATGTATAAAAATGATACCTAAAAATAAGCTACTGAATAGTGTAAAGGGAAAAAAAAGAGAGAGATTAAAAACAAACCCACACAACACACACACACAAACCCCAAAACCTGTCAGGTAATATTTAGTCATGCTCAAGATAATACCATTGTCATACATTATTACAAAATTAAAATCCACTTTCATCAACTGAGCTTTAGACAAGAGTAGAACTTAGTGTTCTTGGCAGAATTAATTCATCCAGTCCAGAAACACTTATAAATTGTTTACTTACATTGAAAGTGAATGTTTTCAATCTATTTAGTTGTCCTTTGTGGATCTTTTTTTGAACTACCTTTCTGACTTCTGTTTTCCTTAAGACCATTTTTGGGGAGTTTTTGCATAAAACAGTTAATTTGAGGCTTCTCCTGTTTCTCCATTCATTTTGCAACAGAAGTTGTTATTCTTACTGTAATTGCTGTTTTATCTCCATGCCATCATTTTTTACTACAACCCTGCTTTATTATCTATCTAAGCATCAAACTGAAAGGAATAAAGATGACTATTCTAAAACAGTTGAAGAATAAGAACCACATGGGTGGAAGTGGGTAAGAAGACTGCAAAAAGGCTAATGGAAAAGTCAACATTTTGAAATATCAGTCTAATTTTGCACACTCATCCTTTCCCATCTTCTTTGGAAGCTCATTGGCCCCGCCCTTCTCCCCAGTGGTAGCTCTTTTTCTCATGACTTCTAAATGACAGAATATGCTATTAGAAAATAGAAAAAATTATAAATTCTTCCTACATTCTGAAACCGAATCTCTTTTATTAATAAAAAGGATTCTTGATAAAGACATGAATTCATATGCTTTATTGCAATATGGAAGAGCTTCAAATGCAGAAATAGCTTTCCTTGATTGATGATTTTTCTCTCATGGATGTGGTGGTGAGGGAGGCTGGTAAGTAGGTTGAAAGCAGAGAAATATTTCCCAATGTTTCTAATGGTTGTGTGCCACATTTCTGCTGGAAGGACATATCTGCCAAGCACATGAGACAGAGCTAAATATCAAAACTGTAGGAAACAGATGTGAATTGAAACTCATTAATGATACTATGTAGTCACAACTCAAGTCAATTCCTGATTGGTTTGAAGTAATTAACCTTCACACTTCCTACAAAATATAGATATAGGCATGTTCATTCTTTGTAATAAAAATAAAATACAAAATTCTGTAAAGCAATTATCCTTCAATTAAAAAATAAATAAAAAAATAAAAATTGCTTCATTTTCAAAGATACTTTTAAACACAATGTCTAGTACACACACATACACAAAAATTCTATGAATAAATCAGACTCACAGACAGCTCTGATGTTGGAATTCACAACAACAGAGAAAGATGTTATAATAACTATTTTAAATATGTAAAGAAATTAGTTAAAATGGAGAAACGTATAAAAGTGTTGAATTCATCATAGGTAAATCAAAAAATTATAAACAGTTATTCTAGAATTAAAAATATAATGTCTGATATAAAGGATTAATTGAGTGAACTAAGAAAAAGACATGAACACAAAGATATGGCAATATAAATTAGGTATATGTGCGACATCAAATGGTCTAAAATATGTTTGAAGATTCCCAAGAGGACAGGAAATAATAAATGGGGAAGAAACATACTAGAATAAATGTTGAATGAGAAATTTCTAAAACTCATGACAGACATGAGCCCACAAGTCAAACAGCTCAGTGAACTGATGACAGTATAAATACAAAGGAAAACACATAGAGTCACATCATAGTTGTAACTGCTGAAAATCAAAGATGAAGACAAAAATCTTGAAATTGGAATTCTAAGATGACTATCCAGGGTTTCTGGTTACTGGTGTAAAAACAACTTATCCTTGTTATTCAGTCAAGCACCAATGCAAATATAAATAAGAAAGAGTTTGGCCGATGTTATTAAGGCTCCAAATCAGTTGACCTCAAACTTTCAATTACTGACATGAATACACAGAGGTCCAATGTTAACCAATAAGGGCAGATTCAGTGGCTCCCAGTCAACAGCTTGCAAGAAAACTGGTAAGTCCTACAATCATAAATAACTCAAATCAGGCAACAACTTAAAGAAGTTGAAGGAAGACTGTAAGCTCAGAAAAGCTAACAGTTCTAACCAAGACCTTGATTTAAGCAATACAAGACTCAAATGGGTGAACCCACCCATAATATACAAGATCAACAAAGTTTTGAAATATTTGAATTCACTTACCCCATTAAATTAAATCTGTGGTAACTTATTACACAGGAATAGAAATTAACAAAAACATTAAAGAAAACCAATCAAGGGGGCAGGGACACATCATACTATTGAAGGAAATAGCAGGAAGGAGTATGGGTGCTATTACATACCAAGCAAAAGACACTGAAGAAAATAAAACAATATCTGGAAAGTATTGAAGATAAAAAAGGAGCTGCCAATATAAAATTCTATACATGAAAATTGTATATATCCTTCAGTTCAGTTCAGTTCAGTCGCTCAGTCGTGTCCAACTCTTTGTGACCCTATGAATCGCCTCCCTGTCCATCACCAACTCCCGCAGTTTACCCAAACTCAGGTCCATCAAGCTGGTGATGCCATCCAGCCATCTCATTCTCTGTCGTCCCCCTCTCCTCCTGCCCCCAATCCTTCCCAGCATCAGGGTCTTTTCCAATGAGTCAACTCTTCGCATCAGGTGGCTAAAGTATTGGAGTTTCAGCTTCAACATCAGTCCTTCCAACGAACACTCAGGATTGATCTCCTTTAGGATGGATTGATTGGATCTCCTTGCAGTTCAAGGGACTCTCAAGAGTCTTCTCCAACATCACAGTTCAAAAGCATCAATTCTTCGGTGCTCAGCTTTCTTCACAGTCCAACTCTCACATCCATACATGACTACTGGAAAAACCATAGCCTTGAATAGATGGACCTTTGTCAGCAAAGTAATGTCTCTGCTTTTTAATATGCTATCTAAGGGGGTAAATAAAGACAAAGATAACACAATTTGTCACCAGATTCATATTACAAGAAATACTAAGAACCCTTCTTCAGAAAAGCCAAAAAAATCCCAGAGAGAAATACCAGCAGGCAAGAAGAAGCCAGAAAGGATGTGAAACAAGGATATCCATTCCCACCACTTTTTTTTACAGAAGGAGTTATCCAGTGAAATAAGTCCAACAATTTGAGGCATGATGAAATAAAATTTGTATTTGAAGGCAGGTCAAGAAAAAACTTAAACATTTTCTGTGTCCATCCAGGCCTCCTCTTTCTCACCCTCATGTGCAGTGTGCATCTGCTTTCCACATTAATTAAACCTCTCAAAGATGGAAGTGTCTGCTTACCATCAAGATCATTTTTTTCCCTTTCTGCAGACACTAGATATGTAATTTCATAAAAGACCAGCATTTTTTTCCAACTCAGCAGGAGGTAATGGTGACTTGCTGCTCACTTCGTACCAGCTAACCTGCACTATGTATCCTCGGTGTAAAATATCAGTATGCAAAATATCTTTATGTAAAATATCAGTATGTCATGTTGATGCACATTCCTTTGTCTCAAAAACGTGTATGACTATGCCTTCAACTTCTAACTGGCAGAACAGTGCTCAGAGGTTTCTGAGAGTCTCTCTCCTGGATTATATTCTTCACTTTAGTCCAAATAAAATTTCCTTTTCCTTAGTAACTTTACTGTTCATTGAACATTTGTTGGCAGGCATCAAGACTGAAAGCAAGAAAGAATATCTTTTTTTGTTTTTTAAAGTGATTCATTAATATTCACAGAGAATCCAAAAGAATACATATTCTGTAAATGAAAATTTAGCAACCTTGTGGGGAATAAAATGTAAAATTATAAATATTACACATCAATGTTCACAAAAATTTGGAAATGTATTTCAAAAACATTTAAAATTCTATTCTTTTTCTGGCCAAAATAGATGAATATGACAAATCTACTCTCCCTACTAATTCACACAACCTCCCCCGCCCCCGCCCAATTTGGAAATGTATGAAACAATAGTTTGCAAAACACTGAAGATCAGGAAAAAGAGAGTAATTCCTAACGGATGAAAAATATGATTGCCCTAGCTTTCTGCCTTGGGAGAGTGTTCTGTGACATAGAGGAGGGAAAGAAGTCTGGTGATTCCCTAAGATGAACACACAGAGGAAGGAATCTTTAGACACCAAGGTGCCTACAATTCACAGGACAGAAAATCATAGTTGGGAACATTGCTCAGAAAAAGAACTTCATGGATCTGTAGCCGGCTTCCTTTAATACTGACTGGCACATTGTAAGTGGGGATCATCCATGGGGCACAGAAAAAGACCAGCAGAAATGATTAAAGAGTGACCCAGTGCTCACAGAGGGTTAGGAATCTTGCTGTTCTAAGAACTACACTGGAAAATTTCAAGATTCATGGGCTATTAAATAGAGGACACAGAGGGTCTTCCCCTAGGACTGGGGAATAATTGGCCCCACACTAAACACTACTCTGGTTCTGTCTAACAAACCTTAAAAGAAAGATCTGAAGAATCAGACTTTTTAAAACAAAAGTATCCAGCATACAAAAAGGTAAGATTTACAATTTTGGATATTCAATACAAAATAACCCAGATGTAAATATGTGAACAATAGAAACCCCATAATGAATAAATTATTCATGGAACCCCATGGAAAAGAAATGCAAAAAAGCAAAATGGCTGTCTGAGGAGGCCTTACAGATAGCCGGGAAGAGAAGAGAAGTGAAAAGCAAAGGAGAAAAGGAAAGATATTCCCATCTGAATGCAGAGTTCCAAAGAATAGCAGGGAGAGATAAGAAAGCCTTCTTCAGCGATCAATGCAAAGAAATAGAGGAAAACAACAGATAGGAAAAGACTAGAGATCTCTTGAATAAAATTAGAGATACCAAAGGAACATTTCATGCAAAGATAGGCTCGATAAAGGACAGAAATGGTATGGACCTAACAGAAGCAGAAGATATTAAGAAGAGGTGGCAAAAATACACAGAAGAACTGTACAAAAAAGATCTTCAGGACCCAGATAATCACGATGGGGTGATCACCCACCTAGAGCCAGACATCCTGGAATGTGAAGTCAAGTGGGCCTTAGGAAGCATCACTACGAACAAAGGTAGTGGAGGTGATGGAATTCCAGGTGAGCTCTTTCAAATCCTGAAAGATAATGCTGTGAAAGTTCTGCACTCGATATGCCAGCAATCTGGAAAACTCAGCATTGGCCACAGGACTGGAAAAGGTCAACTTTCATTCCAATCCCAAAGAAAGGCAATGCCAAAGAATGCTCAAACTACCGCACAATTGCACTCATCTCACACGCGAGTAAAGAAATGCTCAAAATTCTCCAAGCCAGGCTTCAGCAATACGTGAACCGTGAACTTCCAGATGTTCAAGCTGGTTTTAGAAAAGGCAGAGGAACCAGAGATCAAATTGCCAACATCCGCTGGATCAGCGAAAAAGCAAGAGACTTCCAGAAAAACATCTATTTCTGCTTTATTGACTATGCCAAAGCCTTTGACTGTGGATCACAATAAACTGTGGAAAATTCTGAAAGAGATGGGAATACCAGACCATCTGACCTGCCTCTTGAGAAACCTGTATGCAGGTCAGGAAGCAACAGTTAGAACTGGACATGGAACAACAGACTGGTTCCAAATAGGAAAAGGAGTACTTCAAGGTTGTATATTGTCACCCTGCTTATTTAACTTCTATGCAGAGTACATCATGAGAAACGCTGGGCTGGAAGAAACACAAGCTGGAATCAAGATTGCCGGGAGAAATATCAATAACCTCAGATATGCAGATGATACCACCCTTATGGCAGAAAGTGAAGAAGAACTAAAGAGCCTCTTGATGAAAGTGAATGAGGAGAGTGAAAAAGTTGGCTTAAAGCTCAACGTTCAGAAAACTAAGATCATGGCATCAGGTCCCATCACTTCATGGGAAATAGATGGGGAGACAATGGAAACAGTGTCAGACTTAATTTTTGGGGGCTCCAAAATCACTGCTAATGGAGATTGCAGCCATGAAATTAAAAGACACTTATTCCTTGGAAGGAAGGTTATGGCCAACCTAGATAGCATATTTAAAAGCAGAGACATTACTTTGCCAACAAAAGTCCGTCTAGTCAAGGCTATGGTTTTTCCAGTAGTCATGTATGGATGTGAGAATTGGACGGTGAAGAAAGCAGAGCGCTGCAGAATTGATGATTTTGAACTGTGGTGTTGGAGAAGACTCTTGAGAGTCCCTTGGACAGCAAGGAGATCCAATCAATTCGTCCTAAAAGAGATCAATCCTGGGTGTTCATTGGAAGGACTGACGTTGAAGCTGAAACTCCAATACTTTGGCCACCTGATGCGAAGAGTTGACTCATTGGAAAAGACCCTAATGCTGGGTAGGATTGGGGGCAGGAGGAGAAGGGGACGACAGAGGATGAGATGGTTGGATGGCATCACCGACTTGATGGATATGGGTTTGGGTAGACTCCGGCAGTTGGTGATGGACAGAGAAGCCTGGCGTGCTACAATTCGTGGGGTCGCAAAGAGTCGGACACAACTGAGCGACTCAAATGAACTGAATAAATAAACCAATCAATGAATCAAAACTGAATAACCTAGCACAAATGTCAGTAATAGCAGAAAAAGACATTAAAAGAGTATGCATAACTGTATACCAAAATGTTCTATGTTGTTTTGTTGTTTAGTGGCTAAGTCCCATCTGTGACTCTTTTTGACCCCATGGACTGTAGCCTGCCAGGCTCCTCTGTTCTTGGAATTTCCAAGGCAAGAATACAGGAGTCGGTTGCCATTTCCTCCTCCAGGGGATCTTCCCAACCCAGGGATGGAATCTGCATCTGTTGCATTGACAGGCAGATTCTTTATTGCTGAGCCACCAGGGATGCCCAAAATGTTGTATATGCTACATAGAAATATGAAGATACAAACATGAGCCACATTGATGTGATCATCTTCTTTTTCTTTTCTCCCCCCCCCCCTTTTTTTTGGTAAGAAATATTTTTATAACTCAGAAAAACCTTCAAAAATTCGTTATTACAATTTAGGGGAAATTGAGGTTCCTGGGTTGGTCCTCAGGGTCCCAAGCTGTGCTCTGGGAGAAGCATGGATTTCTCATGTATGAAGTGGGTCTTCCATCTAGGTCCTAGAGCCTAGAGGCACCAGTTCACCCTCCAAGAGGAAACTCATTCAGTTAATGGCCTACATTTTCCCCAATTCCAGTGCAAGAGCTGATCAAGAAGCACATATTCAAAGGCTTCCACAGCAATCTGGAAGATACACTCAAACCATCAATTTATCAGGGTGGAAATTTAACATAAATCTTTTAGAGTAAGCTTCAGCATGCAAAGACCTTGTAAGTCATCACATTATCTTCATAAAAAGATAAATTCTAAACAGCTACAAAACTAAGAATTTTTCTTTGCTCCATTAGAGAACTGAAGTCACTGGGCAAAGAATCACCCCCAATCTGGAGAGATAGGCAAATACAAACAATCTCAGCCAAAGTCAGATTACCTGACGCAGAAGACACTGAAACTAGAAACCGATAGAATGATTTCAATGATAATTTCGGTAAATGGCTGGATGCCTGATGTGGATAAGTTTGAGTCAAATTCTCCTAGGGACTCAGAGATAAGATGTTCCCAACACTTTCTCGGGTGTTATATCCAGGAACTCCACCAGGGAGGTGTCATAGTGAACAGTGGAGAAAATTCTTTCCTGTCTTTAGTAGGGAGAGAAAAAAGAAAACATTTTAAGTTGTTCCCAGTAATCTTCATAATGAAGGTTTCCTTTTCATTGAAAAAGCCTTCTCTCACCTGGAGAAAGAACAAATAGACAACTCCAGCCCCTTCTGATCTTCCTGTCTCGTGTGAAGTACAAAGGGAGAAAGCAGAAAAGGCTAAGAAATTTCTTAAAAAGGCACAGCTCAGAGACTCAAATCCACTAAAAGAAAAACTACAGTCTGAAGAGATAAAGCAAGCATCAGAATATAATTCAGATATGATACTAATTTTGGAAATATCAATTACGGAATTTGAAGCAACTATGAGCAGGAGCAGAAGGAGATGACAGAGAATGAGATGGTTGGACGGCATCACCGACTCTTTAGACATGAGTTTGAGCAAGCTCCAGGAGTTGGTGATGGACAAGGAATCTTGGCATGCTGCAGTCCATGGGGTCGCAAAGAGTCGGACATGACTGAGCGACTGAACTGAACTGATGAGCAATATATTAGCCTCAAATGGAAGTGTAGGCAATATGTAATAACAGATGGGTGATATAGTCCTATGAACCTCCCTCTTAGCACTGCTTTTACTGAATCCCATAGGTTTTGGGCTGTCGTGTTTTCATTTTCATTTGTTTCTATGAATATTTTGATTTCCTTTTTGATTTCTTCCATGATCTGTTGGTTATTCAGAAGTGTGTTGCTTAGCCTCCATATGTTTGAGTTTTTTATAATTATTTTTTCCTGTAGTTGATATCTAATCTTACCACACTGTGATCAGAAAAGGTTTGAAATTATTTCAATTTTTAAAAATTTACCAAACTTAGATTTGTGGCTCAGAATATTACCTATCCTGGAGAATGTTCTGTGTGCACTTGAGAAAAAGGTGAAATCCATTATTTTTGGTGAAATGCCCTGTAGATCTCAATTAGGTCTATTGTATCATTTAAAGCTTGTGCTTCCTTGCTAATTTTTTGTTTGATCTATCCTTAGGTGTGAGTGAAGTATTAAAGTCCCCCACTATTATTGTGTTACTGTTTTTTTCCCCTTTCATACTTGTTAGTGTTTGCCTTATGTATTGGGGTTCTGTTATGTTGCGTGCATTTATATTTATAATTTTAAATCTTCTTGGTTTTGGTACCTTGATCATTGTGTAGTGTCCTTTTTTGTCTCTTATCACGGTCTTTATTTCAAAATCTATTTTATCTGATATGACTATGCTACTCTTGTTTTCTTTTGGTCTCCATTTGCATGAAATATCTTTTTCCAGCCCCTCACTTTCAGTCTGTATGTGTCCCTAGGTTTGAGGTGGGTCTCTTATAGACAGCATATATAGAAGTCTTGTTTTTGTATCCATTTGGCCAGTCTTTGTCTTTTGGTTGGAGTATTTAACCAGTTTACAGTTGAGGTATTTATTGATAAGTATGATCCCATTACCATTTACTTTGTTGTTTGGGGTTTGTTTCTATAAACCTTTTCTGTGTTTCCTGTCTAGAGAAGATCCTTTAGCATTTGTTGAAGACTAGTTTGGTGGTGCTGAATTCTCTCAGCTTTTGCTTGTCTGTAAAGATTTTGATTTCTCCTTTATATCTGAATGATAACCTTGCTGGGTAGACTAATCTTGGTTGTAGTTTTGATCTTTCATCATTTTAAGTATGTTCTGTCATTCCCTTCTGACCTGAAAAGTTTCTATTGAAAGATCAGCTGTTATCCTTATGGGAATCCCCTTGTGTGTTATTTGTTGCTTTTCTCTTGCTGCTTTTAATATTTGCTCTTTGTGTTTGATCCTTGTTAGTTTGATTAATGTGTGTCTTGGGGTGTTTCACCTTGGGTTTATCCTGTTTGGGACCCTCTGGGTTTCTTGGACTTGGGTGGCTATTTCCTTCCCCATTTTAGGGAAGTTTTTAACTGTATTCTCCTCAAGTATTTTCTCATGCCCTTTCTTTTTGTCTTCTTCTTCTGGAATACCTATGATTGAATTGATTTAAAATTGTCCCAGAGGTCTATGAGTTTGTCCTCATTTCTTTTTATTCTTTTTTCCTCTCTACTTCATTTATTTCCACCATTCTATCTTCTACCACACTTATCCTCTCCTCTGCCTCAGTTATTCTTCTGTTGGTTCCTCCCAGGGTGTTTTTAATCTCAGTTATTGCATTGTTCACTACTGATTGACTCTTCTTTATTTCTTCCAGGTCCTTTTTAAATGCTTCTAGCATTTTCTCAATCCTTGTCGCTAGTCTATTTATCTGTAACTGCATTTTATTTTCAAGATTTTGGATCATCTTTACTGTCATAGTTCTGAATTCTTTTTCAGGTGGATACCCTATCTCCTCCTCTTTTGTTTGGTTTGGTGGGTTTTCATCATATTCCTTCACCTGCTGAATATTTCTCTGCCTTTTCATTTTGTTTAAATTTCTCTGTTTGGGATGCCCTTTCTACAGGCAGGAAGGTCATGGTTCCCCTTAATTGTGTAGTCTGCTCCCTGTGGGTGGGGTTGGAGCAGTGGCTTGTCAACATTTCCTGGTTGGGGGAACTTGTGTCTGTTCTGGTAGATGGAGCTGGATCTCTTCTTTGGAGTGCAGTGAAGTGTCCAGTAGTGAATTTTGGGGTGTCTATAGGTTTGGTATGACTTTGGGCAGGCCGTCTTTCAATGTTCAGCAT
Organism: Giraffa tippelskirchi; assembly: GCF_054371585.1. Classification (NCBI taxonomy): domain Eukaryota; kingdom Metazoa; phylum Chordata; class Mammalia; order Artiodactyla; family Giraffidae; genus Giraffa; species Giraffa tippelskirchi. The sequence goes on along the minus strand of NC_137276.1, from coordinate 121,573,386 downwards.
TGTGGTCCTGTTTTGCTAGAGAATTAATGTGGTGTGTCTTGCACCAGAACTTGTTGGCTTTTGGGTGGAGCTTGGTTTCAGTGTAGGTAAAGAGACTTTTGTTTGGGCTCTTAATGCTCATTAATGTCTATTAATATTCCCTGGAGTCAGGATTTCTTTGATGTTCTAAAGCTCTGGAGTTGAGCCTCCTGCCTCTGGGCTTATGGTCCTCTTCTTACAGTAGCCTCAAGACTTCTCCATCCATACAGCACAGAAGATAAAACCCCTTGGTTAATGGTGAAACAAGTCTCCACAGCCAGGAACACCCAGAGAGATTCACAGAGTTATATGGCGAAGAGAAGTGGGAGGAAGGAAATAGAGGTGACCTGGAGGAGAAAAGGGAGAGTCAAAAGGGGAGAGAGCAATCAAGACAGTAATCAAATCCCTAAGTGAAAATGGATACTGAAGATTAAATTCTTAAAGGTACAAAATTGATAATAAATATCAAAAAGCAAAGATTAAAAACCTAGAATGGAGGTTAGACTCTCAAAAATACAATATAAAAAATACAAAACAAAATCAGTCACAAAAATTAAAAAAATACATATGAAATTTGTTTCTTAAAAATAGGGGTTTTTTTAGGAAGATAATAGTAGGCTACAAAAATGAAAGTTAAAGGAGTAATAAAGAACTAAAATTTTTAAAAAATTAAAAAGTGATAATAGTAAAAATATGTCTAGGAATTTCTCTGGAGCTGTTGTGGGCAGTGTGGGGTCAGTTCAGTGTGAGAAGTCCATTGTTCCAGCTTGTACTTGTTCTTAAGGTGTATAGTTGCCCCTCAAATTCACAGTCTCAGCATTAACTGTAGGGTTTTAATCTGCTGCACCTGTCATTTCCAGGGTGGTTCCCCCTTCTTTGCTTATTTTGGCTTTCTCTGTTTGCAAGTCTCTTCAGTGTCTAATTTCTGCCATGACACAAAGGAACAAAGGCCACTTATTTAGGCTCACTTTTTCAGTTGTGCTATGGGGAAAGAGGGAGGGACACTGCAAACAAATATCACTGGCATGTGTGGGAAGTGCTCGCAGTGGATGGACCACACTGGCTTTGCCACAGCCCAAGGCAACACGTACTTCCTGGATCCACACTACTCAGGCTCCAGGGTGCTCTGCAAGGGCACTGTTCCAAGTGGGTCCTGCATTTCGTGTATTTCCCAGGCCTAAGCTACTCAGGTTCTCGAGTGCTCCAAGGACACAGACCCAGACTGGCTGTGTTTTGTGCCTTTCCCAGGTCCAAGCCACTCAAGCAGCTGAGTGGCTGGTGAGCACACAGTCCCAGGGAGGCCATGCTTCTTATGCACCTGCTTGGTCCTGACTGCTTGGTTTCCCGAGTGCACCGTGAGGGTATTGTGCAAGGTGTGCCGTGTGTCTCCTCTGGGGAGCTGACCTCAGGTTGTGACACTCCTGGTGGATATGAACCGTCCAGGATCCTAGCAAGACTGGGATAGCAACTGATTAGCAACTGGCAGCCTGCTTACAGTTTGGTGGGAGATGCAGACTCTGGGGCTGAGATTGGAGCAGCCCCTTGCCTTCCGGCTCTGGCTGCCCCACACCTGCCTCTCTGCCTCCAGGGAGGGAGGACCCTAAACCCCTAAACAGCAGCCGTCTTGCTCTCCTTTGGTATTTGCTAGGACACAATCCTTTGTTCTGTGAGTGCGCCAGGGGTCACCATACAGTGTAGGAGCCTTTTACGGGAAAGATCCTTTTATTTTTGGTCTCTCTGGTGATCCCACAGTTTGGGTTGCTAGTTCACATTAGCCCCCTCAGATTGGCCTCAGGGCATTCAAGCCCAGTCCTTACCCTAAGGACGGACGAAGCAGCCCGCACCTCCCTGCCCGCTCCCCGACACTGCTGGGTGACACGAGTGTCTGAGCCGCTTTTCTGTATGTGTTTGTTTTTTTCCGCAAGTTATGTTGCCCTCTGAGATTCCAAAGCTCCCCACTGACATGCCTGTAAGAGGGTTACCTATCGTATGGAAACTTCTCCTCCTTCATGACTCACTCTCCAGGATGGATCTCCGTCTCTAAATCCTTTCTCTGTTTTTGTCTTTTATATTTTGTTTTAACTCCTTTCGAAGAGATTGGGCTGCCTCTCTGGGTGCCTGGTGTCCTCTGTCAGCATTCCGAAGTTGTTTATGGAAGTTGCTCAACATTCAAATGGTTTTTGATGAATTTGTGTGGGAGAAAGTGGTCTCCCCGTCCTATTCCTTTGCCACCTTGGGACCCCTCGCCTCCTGGTATTGCTTTTGTTGACTGTATAGAGTTTCTCCGTCTTTGGCTGCAAAGAATATAGTGTTAGCCACTCAGTCATGTCTGACTCTTTGCGACCCCATGGACTATAGCCCACCAGGCTCCTCTGTCCATGGAATTTTCCAGGCAAGAATGTTGGAGTGGGTTGCCAACCCTTCTCTAAGGGACCTTCTCAAACCAGGGGTTGAACCCAGGTCTCCTGCATTGCAGGCAGATTCTTCACTATCTGAGATATAATCAATCTTATCTCAGTATTGACCATCTGGTAATGTCCATGTGTAGAGTCATCTCTTGTTTTGTTGGAAGAGAGTGTTTGCTATGACCAGTGCGTTCTTGGTAAAACTCTGTTAGCCTTTTCCCTGCTTCATTTTGTACTCCAAGGCCAAATTTGCCTGTTACTCCAGGTATCTCTTGACTACCTACTTCTGCATTCCAGTCCCCTGTGATGAAATGGACATCTTTTTTTGGTGTTGGTTCTAGAAGGTCTTGTAGGTTTTCACAGAACCACTCAACTTCAACTTCTCCAGCATTAGTGGCTGGGGCATAAACTTGGGTTACTGTGATATTGAATGGTTTACCTTGGAAACGAACAGAGATCATTCTGTAATTTTTGAGATTGCACCCAAGTACTGCATTTCAGATTGTTTTGTTGGTTATGAGGCCTACTCCATTCCTTCCAAGGATTCTTGCCCGCAGTAGTAAAATAATGGTCATCTGAGTTAAACTCATCCATTCTGGTCCATTTTAGTTCACTGATTCCTAAAATGTTTGTGCTCACTCTTGCCATCTCCTGTTTGAACACTTCCAATTTACCTTGATTCATTGACCTAACATATATACACGTGTGCTGTGCTGTGCTGAGTCTCATTTGTATCCAACTCTTTGAGACTCGATGGACTGCCTCTCACCAGGCTCCTCTGTCCATCGGATTCTTCAGGCAAGAATACCCAATATTCTTGCCATGCCCTCCTCCAGGGGATCTTCCCAACCCAGTAATTGAGCTGGGGTGTCTTTCATTACAGGCAGGTTCTTTACCAGCTGAATTACCAGAGAAATATATATATATATACACACACATATATACATATACATAATATATATGCACAACATATATATATTATATATACAACGTATATGTAATATATATATAACATAATATATATAATATATTATTTATGTATAATGCATTTGTATGCAGCATTTGTAAAGCAGACTGCCACATCCAGTCCATAAAATATACTTATCTTTGGGCCTTAGAAATCAGCTAGTTCAGAGAGATAATATAAATTTCTTGTTGTAGATACTTGTTGGCTTAAAAGCTAAGAAAACCTAAATATCGCTTCTTTTGAATGTTCTAGTTCACTTTTGGGAACTACCATATCCTGTTTCTTGAAGTCTTTGGTGGGCAAGTTGATCAAGGGGAAAATCACTCACCTGTCAAGAGGTGAGAAAGTAACACTAAGGTAGACTTAGTGCACTCTCCCTGGGTATTGATTAATAAACAGAGACAAAAAGAATGAGAAGAGTTAGCAGTGACTTGTCATCACAATAGCACTCTGCAGAGTTGTATTCTTGGATACTGACTTCTCTGGTAAGGCTTTGCAGGTGGCTCATCAGTAAAGAATCCACCTGTCAATGCAGAAGACACAGGAGATGTGGGTTCAATCCTTGGGTCGATAAGATCCACTACAGTAGGAAATGGCAACACACTCCAGTATTCTTGCCTGGAAAATTGCGTGGACAGAGGAACCTAGTGGGCTAAAGACCCTGGGGGTCACAAAGAGTTGGACATGATTGAGCTACTGAGCACACACGACTTCTCTGATGCTGCTGACTTTCTCTGAACATTAGAAACTTCTTTCAATTCTATGAAGTTCCAAAATGTTATAAAAATTTCTCAATTTTGCTGCATTATCACTGTCATTGTTAGACTTTTTAAAAATTAGTCAGAATCACATCATTTTCTTTTGCTCACTTACTACCAAGCAAAACAAAACAAAAAATTCCATGTATTTCAGTCAGGTCTGGAGGAAGATTGAGGCTTGGAGAGGGCTCAGTGGTAGTCAGAGGAGATCCTCTGTGCACATTACTGAGTAATGAAAGATTCTCATTTCAGCACAAAAGTGATGTTATGTTTTATCTAAGATATTAGTGTCAAGAGGTTAAATACTATCAAGATAACTCTGTATGCGAGACATCAAAAGAGACACAGATAAATAGAACAGTATTATGGACTCTGTGGGAGAGGGCGAGGGCGGGATGATATGGAAGAATGGCATTGAAGCATGTAAATTATCATATGTGAAACGAATCGCCAGTCCAGGTTCGACTCATGATACAAGGTGCTCGGGGCTGGTGCACCGGGATGACCCAGAGGGATGGGATGGGGAGGGAGGTGGGAGGGGGGTTCTGGAAGGGGAACACATGTACACCCATGGTGGATTCATGTCAATGTATGGCAAAACAAATACAATATTGTAAAGTTAAAAAATAGATAAATAAACTAATTTTTTTTAAAAAGAACCATCATTTAAACAAAATGCCTTACTTCATAAATAATGTAGCACCTTTTCATATACTTGTTTGCAGTACAGATCTTCTTTGGAAAAACATCTATTTAGGTCCCTTGATCATTTTAAAATTGGGCTGTTTGGGGTTTTTTTGGTTTTCTTACTATCGACTTGTATGAGTTTCTTATATATTTTGGATAGTAACCCCTTATCAGACAGATGCTTTGCAAATATTGTTTCCCATTCTGTAGGTTGCCTTTTCATTTTCATCTTGGTGATGGTTTCCTTTACTGTGCAGTAGCTTTCTAGTCTGATACAGTCCCATATGTCAATTTTTGCTTTTGTTACCTGTGCTCTTGGTGTCATATCCAAAAAAGTTGTTGCCAGGGTCGATGTCAGGGAGTTTTTCCCTTAAGTTTTTATCTAGGAGTTTTTAGGCTTTCAGTGCTTACACTTTAATCTTTAATATATTTTGACTTGTGTATGGTACAGGATAGGGGTATTGTTTCATTCTTTTACATATGGATATCCAGTTCACCCAACACCATTTATTGAAGATTATCCTTTTCTCATTGTGTAATCTCCACACCCTTGTTAAAAATTAGTATACTATATATATATTTGGGATTATTTCTGGGCTCTATATTCTGTTCCATAGGTCTATATGTCTGTTTTTATGCCAATATCATACTGTTTTGCTTATTGTAGCTTTTAATACAGTTCACAATCAGGAAGTGTGATTCTTTCAACTTTGTTTTCTTCAAGATTACTTTGCTATTCAGGATATTCTGTGGTTTCCTTTGAATTTCAGAATTATTTGTTCTATTTTTGAGAAAAATTCCATTGGAATTTTGATAGAGTGCACTGAATCTTTGTATTGCCTTGGGTAGTATGGACATTTTAACACTATTGATTTTCACAGTGCATTAGCACCAGATATCTTTTCATTTATTGTGTTCAATATATTTCATGGGCCTTTTAGTCATGCCAGTATAAAAAATGCTAACATGTGTCACAGACAAATTCTCTTTGGAAAGCAAAGAATATGAAAACACAAATACAAATATCCACATTTGGGGTATAAAGCTAAAGGATTCCTTAGAGGGAAATTTATAAAATTAAATTACATTAGAAATTAAGAATTCTCTCAAACAATATTCAAAACTTTCATATCAGAAAACTACAAAAAAAGAGCAAAGAAAACTCAAAGAAGCAGAACAGAAGAAATAATAAAGGTAGAATGAGAATTCAATAAAACTAGAACAAAACAAAATTAGAGAAAAAATGACACAAAGCTCACTTCTTTTAAAGAATAAAATTGATATATCTATACATAGACTGACCAAGAAAAGAGAAGACTCAAATTACCCAATATGAAGTATGAAAGAAAGAAAGAAAGTATATCATTACAGAGTTCATAAACATTAAAAGGATAACAAAGGAATACGAAAAAAATTTATGTCTATAAACTCTACAGTTTAAATCTACAAATTTCTTAAATTTGTCACAGTCTTTCACAACTTACTTAAAAAGAAATAGATAACTTGAATTTTGCCTATATAGACTTTAAAGATTTGAATTTGCAATTGAAAAACTTCAAAAAACTAAAACTTGAGGCTCAGTTTATTTTAGTAGCAATTAATAGTAAACATCAACCAAAAAATTATAGTAACTCTAAAAAAGAATTTCCAGAAAATAAAACAGAAAAGAATGCTTCCCAACTCACTATATTGGGCTACCATTATCCTCTTATGAAAATGAGAAAGGCTTTACAAGGAAAGAAAACTATAGGCCAATACAGAAGCAAAAAATCCTTAACAAAATATTAAATCACATTCACTGATATTTAAAAAGGGTAATATTTATTATCAATTAAGATTTATCCCAAGAATGTAAGATTAGCACCCTATTTGAAAGTCAATGTAATTCATGATATGAAGTGATGTGAAAGTCCCTCAGTCATATACTACTCTTTGCGACCCCACGGACTGTATAGTCCATGATTCCATGGACTCCAAGCCAGAATACTGGAATGGGTAGCCATTCCCTTCGCCAGGGGGTCTTCCCAACCCAGGGATCTAACCCAGGTCTCCTGCATTGCAGGTGGATTCTTTATCAGCTGAGCCACTAGGAAAGCCCAAGAATACTGAAGTGTGTAGCCTATCCCTTCTCCAGCAGATTTTCCCAACACAGGATCGAACTGGGGTCTCCTGTATGGCAGGGGGATTCTTTACCAGCTGAGCTACCAGGAAATTCATGATATTATCACAGAAAAGAAATTACATGTTCATCAAAACACATGCAGAAAAATAACTTGGCTTAATTTATCACCTTTTCATGACAGAAATTCTTTGCAAACTTAAGAAAAAAAAAACTTTCTTAATCTGAAAAAGGATATCCAAAAAAAAAAAAAAAGATTATATTTAATGGTGAAAGACAAAATCATTTCTGCTAGAAGCAAGCAAGGAAAGGCAAGAATGTCTGCTCTCTACTCAACTGAATACTGGAAGTCCCAGTCAGGGTATTAAGGTGGAGGAAGAAAAAGTCACACAGACTGAAAAGAAAAGCATAACAACCTTTCTGTGTTTCCAGCCACTACAGTTAACTAAGTAGCAAGTATTATAGGGTCTACAAAAAAAATTTTACAAAACGGATAAGCAAGTTAAGTCAGAACAAAGGATACAAAGTCAATAAATTTTTTAAAATGTTGTTTCAAATTTAATAATGAACAAATGCAAATAAAAATTTTAAGAGAACACCAGTTACAATAACACCAAAATAGAAATGTTTAGGTATAAATATATAGCAAATAATATTCAGTATTTGCCTGTTGAACTATAAAACACTGATGGAAGAAATCAAAGACATAATTAAATTGTGAAATATATACAATTGGTCAGAAGACAATATTGTTCAAATGTCAGTTCTTTCTAATTTGGTTTGCAGAGTCAACTTAATCTCAGGCAAAATCTCATCAGAATTTTTATTCACCAATAAGCTAAATTTAAACATTCAGTCCAGTTCAGTTCAGTCACTCAGTCGTGTCCGACTCTTTGCGACCCCATGGACTGAAGCATGCCAGGCTTCCCTGTCCATCACCGACTCCCGGAGTTTGCTCAAACTCATGTCCATCAAATGGATGATGCCATCCAACCATCTCATCCTCTGGCATCCGCTTCTCCTCCTGCCCCCAGTTCTTCCCAGCGTCAGCGTCATCTCTAAAGAGTCAGTTCTTCGCATCAGGTGGCCAAAGTATTGCAGTTTCAGCTTCAACTTCAGTCCTTCCAATGAATATTCAGGCTGATTTCCTTTAGGATGGACTGCTTTTATCTCCTTGCAGTCCAAGAACTCTCAAGAGTTTTCTCCAACAACACAGTTCAAAAGCATCAATTCTTCAGCACTCAGCTTTCTTTAAGTTCCAATTCTCACATCCATACATGACTACTGGAAAAATCATAGCTTTGACTAGACGGACCTTTGTTGGCAAAGTAATGTCTCTGTTTTTGAATATGCTGTCTAGGTTGGTCATAGCTTTTTCTTCCAAGGAGCAAGCGTCTTTTAATTTCGTGGCTGCAGTCACCATTTACAGTGATTTTGGAGCCAAAGAAAATAAAGTCTCTCACTGTTTCCATTGTTTCCTCATCTATTTGTCATGAAGTGATGGGATGCTCTTAGTTTTCTTAATGTTGAGTTTTAAGCCAACTTTTTCACTCTCCTCTTTCAATTTCATCAAGAATCTTTTTAGTTCTTCTTCGCTTTCAGCCATAAGGGAGATGTCATCTGCATATCTCAGATTATTGATATTTGATATTTTGATTATTGATATTTCTCCCACAAATCTTGATTCCAGCTTGTGCTTCTTCCAGCCTGGCATGTCACATAATATACTCTGCATATAAGTTAAATAATCACGGTGACAGTATAAAGCCTTGACTTACTCTTTTACCTATTTGGAACCAGTCTGTTGTTCCATGTCCAGTTCTAACTGTTGCTTCCTGACCTGCATACAGATTTCTCAAGAGGCAGGTCAGGTGGTCTGGTATTCCCATCTCTTTCAGACTTTTCCACAGTCTGTTGTGATCTATACAGTCAAAGGCTTTGGCATAGTCAATAAAGCAAAAGTAGATGTTTTTCTGGAACTCTCTTGCTTTTTTGATTATCTGGGAATACCAGACCACCTGACCTGCTCTTGAGAAACCTGTATGCAGGTCAGGAAGCAACAGTTAGAACTGGACATGGAACAACAGACTGGTTCCAAATAGGAAAAGGAGTACATCAAGGCTGTATATTGTCACCCTGTTTATTTAACTTATTTGCAGAGTACATCATGAGAAACGCTAGGCTAGAAGAAGCACAAGCTGGAATCAAGATTGCCGGGAGAAATATCAGTAACCTCAGATATGCAGATGACCCCACCCTTATGGCAGAAAGTAAAGAAGAACTAAAAAACCTCTTGATGAAAGTGAGAGAGGAGAGTGAAAAAGTTGGCTTAAAACTCAACATTCAGAAAACTAAGATCATGTACAATATCATGAACCTCCTTCCATAGTTCTTCAGGCACTCTGTCTATCTGATCTAACCCCTTAAATCTATTTGTCACTTCCACTGTATAATCATAAGGGATTTCATTTAGGTCGTACCTGAATGGTCTAGTGATTTTCCCTACTTTCTTCAATTTAAGTTTAAATTTGGCAGTAAGGAGTTCATGATCTGAGCCACAGTCAGCTGCTGGTGTTGTTTTTGCTGACTGTATAGAGCTTCTCCATCTTTGGCTGCAAGGAATATAATCAATCTGATTTTGGTGTCGACCATCTGGTGATGTCTTTAATGGTCTTTAAAATGTTTCACAACTATGATTGCCTATGTTAAGCACACTCCCTACTGTTCATTGTCTTTGAGCTCTTATTATTATATTGGTCCTTTGGGCTCCCTCTCTTTCTCTTTTTTTTTTCCGAAGCCATCCATTCACTTATATATTTATTCATGTTTGTTTCAAGAAATGTTTACTTACAACTAATTTAATTAATTTTTATTGTAGTATAGTTGATTTACAGTGTTGCATTAGTTTTAAGTGTACAGCAAAGTGGATCAATTATACATATACATGTATCCACTTTTTTTCAGATTCCTAGCCAATATATGTCACTTAAGAGCTCCCTGTGCTACACAGAAAGTTCCTATTAGTTAAATGTTTTATATATAGTAGTATGTACATGTCAAGCCCAATCTCCCAATTTATCCCTCTCCCTTCTTTCCCCTTTGGTAATCATAAATTTGTTTTCTACTTGTGTGGCTCTATTACTCTTTTATAAATGTAGGTTCATTTATAATATTTTTTAGATTCCACATATATGTTATATCATATGATATTTGGCTTTAACTTTCTGACTTACTTCACTCAGTATGACAATCTCTAGGTCCACCCGTGTCACTGCAAATGACATTGTTTCATTCCTTTTTGTGGCTGAGTAGTATTTCATTGTATATATGTACCATATCATGGACATTTAGGTTGCTTCCACATCCTGGCTATGGTAAATACTGCTGCTGTGAATATTGGAGTGCGTTTTTTTTTAATTATTGTTTTCTTTGGATATATGCCCAGGCGTAAAATTGCTAGATCATACAATAACTCTATTTTTAGTTTTTAAAAGAATCTCCATACAGTTCTCCATCATGGTTGCACCAATTTACATTTCTACCAACAGTGCAGGAGGGTCCCCCTTTCTTCACATCCTGTCCAGCATTTATTGTTAGTAGATTTTTTTTCATCATTATGGCCATTCTGACTGCTCTGAAGTGATATCTGACTATAGTTTTTATTTGCATTTCTCTAATAATTGATGATGTTGAATATCTTTTCATGTGGTTTTTGGCCATCTGCATCTCTTCTTTGAAGAAGTGTCTATTTAGATCTCTTGCCTATTTTTTCATTGGTTTTTGTGTTTGTTTTTTTGGATATTGAGCTGCATGAGTTATTATATATTATAGAGATTAATCCTTTGTCGTTGCTTCATTTACACATTTATTCTCCCATTCTAACGGTTGTGTTTTTGTTGTGTTTATGGTTTCCTTTACTGTGAAAAGCTTTGAAGTTTAATTAGATCTCATTTATTTATTTTTGTTTTTATTTTCATCATTCTAGGAGGTGGATCAAAAAAAATCTTGCTGAGAAACTATTGTATAGCATATGGAATGCTGCTCATTGTTATGTGGCAGGCAGGATGGCAGGGGAGTTTGGGGGACAATGGATACATGTATATATGTATGGCTGAGTCCCTTTGCTGTTCACCTGAAACTATCACAACATGGTTATCGGCTATACCCCAGTACAAAATAAAAAGTTAAAAAAATACATCATAAAAGAAATATTGCCACAATTTATGGCAAAGAGTGTTATGCCTATATTTTCCCCTAAGACTTTTATAGTGTCTGGTCTTGAATTTATGTCTGTAATTCATTGTGAGTTTATTTTTATGTATGGTGTGAGGCAGTGTTCTAATTTTATACTTGAACATGAAGCTGTCTAGTTTTCCTTGCACCATTTATTGAAGAGGCAATCTTTAGTTCACTGTATATTCTTGCCTCTTTTTGCATATCTGGGTGACCTTATGTGCATGGGTTTATCTCTGGACTTCCTATCAAATTCCATTGATCTACATTTCTATTTTTGTTCCAGTACCATACTGTTTGGATGACTGCAGCTTTGTAGCGTTGTCTGAAATCAGGGAGCCTGATTTCTCCAGCTTCATTTTCCTTTCTCAAGTTGATTTCACTATTCAATGTCTTTTGTGTCCCCATAGCAATTGTAAAATATTTTGTTCTAATACTATGAAAAATGCCATTGCTAATTTGATAGGGATTGCACTGAATCTGTAGATTACTTTGCATAGCATAGTCATTTTGACAATATTAATTCTTCCTATCCAAGAACACGATCTATCTCTCAATCTGTTTATATCACTTCAGGTTCTATTTTGAAGAAGTTTTAACAGATACATAGTTTCCTCACTGAATGAATTAAAACATAGTGTTTAACATATGTTCATTTTTATATCTGCTTGAGAGTCATAATTTTTTGATAGCCTGATGAATATCCTCAATAACACAGACCTTCCCTCAATAATCACTTTCCAGTCACTATAGCATTAATTTTTACACATCAACTTGCTATTTTGTAATATTAATAGCTACAGTGCTTTATATTAAGTTTTGTAATTAATAAAATTAATGATTACAAAACAAGTACAAACTTCCTACTCACATGATTCTAATGATTATTGATTGATTCAGGCAAACAAATTTTTGTCAAGTCTGGTTTATGATGATACTTTTGAACAACGTTTCTCTCTTTTATAAAAGACACAAACAGATGATTATTGAATAGGATGTTATTTCAAACATACAAGACAAGTAATACCAAAGAAAACATATTAATTACCACTTTGGGACCTGATGTAATAACTAAAGGTTTGGATTTCAGAGAAGATCCTAATTTGGTGGGTTGTGCTGAAAGATAAGAAAACAGACTATGTGTTGACATGACCAAAAGGCAAATAGTAAACCTGTAGACTCCAGCAATGTGTTTTGGGATTAGATTATCAATCAAATGAATGAAACACAATTACACTTACTCAGCACCAAATTTACTCAGCTTCCAAAACGGACACAGAACAGAGAAAACAACAACATGCAAAGAGCAGCATCACAAGGATCTCAGAATATTAGACACTACTTAAGATGTCCCATAATAGGAATGAATTTTAGTTGTGAGGTTCACATAGACTAACATGAGTGTGGGCCCCATCATCAAAGGAAAGTCAATAGATACAGAAATCATCAGCTTAAATATCTTTCTATTATAAAGCTCCCTGTGAGGATAAATGATTCACTCCAGAAGTTCAAAATAATACAATAAATAATTCTCATGGCCATGTACAATTGGTGAGAGAATATCTTGGATAATTAATCAATAAATAGATATTGACACAGTAACTCTATCTTCAGGATGACATTTCTAAACCTTTAAGTAAGGGTTAAATATTTAACTTTAGATGCAGATGTTGGCCTTTTCCATAGCAATATGCCTGAAAGCCCCTTTCTTGGATCACAGCCTTTCATGGCAAAGGGGCTTGCATAACTCACTGACACTATGAGCCATGCCATGCAGGGCCATCCAAAATATATGGGTCATAGAGGAGAGTTCTGACAAAACGTAGTCCACTGGAGCAGGGAATGGCAAACAATTCCTGTATTCTTGCTGTGAGAACCCCATGAACAACTTAAAAAGCAAAAAGATATGACACCATAAGATAATCTCCCCACCCCCCGCCAAGGTCGGAGGGTGTCCAGTATGCCACTGGGGAAGATTGGAGGGCAATTACTAATAGCTACTGAAAAGATGAAGCGGTTGAGCCAAAGCAGAAATGACAGTCAGTTGTGGATGTGTCTCATGATAAAAGTAAACCCCAATGCTGTAAGGAACAATATTACATAGGAACCTTGATTGTTAGGCCCATGAATCAAGGTAAATTGAATGTGGTCAAGCTGGAGATGGCAAGAGTGAACATCAACATCTTAGGAATCAGTGAACTAAAATGGACAGGTATGGGAAAATTTAATTCATAATATCATTATATCTACTACTGTGTGCAAGAATCCCATAGAAAAAATGGAGTAGCCTTCACAGTCAATAAAAGCCCAGAATTCAGTACTTGGGTGCTATCTCTAAAATGACAGAGTGATCTGTTAGTTTCCAAGACAAACCATTCAACATCACAGTAATCCAAGTCTATATCCAGTCACTGATGCCAAAGAAGCTAAAGTTGAATGGCTCACAGTTTAGTTCAGTTCAGTCACTCAGTCGTGTCCGACTCTTTGCGACCCTATGAATCACAGCACGCCAGGCCTCCCTGTCCATCATCATCTCCCGAAGTCTACCCAAACCCATGTCCATAGAGTCAGTGATGCCACCCAACCATCTCATCCTCTGTCGTCCCCTTCTCCTCCTGCCTCCAATCCTTCCCAGCATTAGAGTCTTTTCCAATGAGTCAATTCTTTGTATGAGGTGGCCAAAGTATTGGAGTTTCAGCTTCAGCATCAGTCCTTCCAATGAACACCCAGGACTGATCTCCTTTAGGATGGACTGGTTGGATCTTCTTGCAGTCCAAGGGACTCTCAAGAGTCTTCTCCAACACCACAGTTCAAAAGCATCAATGCTTCGGCGCTCAGCTTTCTTCACCATCCAACTCTCACATCCATACATGACTACTGGAAAAACCATAGCTTTAACTAGACAGACCTTTGTTGGCAAAGTAACGTCTCTGCTTTTAAATATGCTATCTAGGTTGGTCGTAACCTTTCTTCCAAGGAGTAAGCGTCTTTTAATTTCATGGCTGCAATCATCATCTGCAGTGATTTTGGAGCCCCCCAAAATAAAGTCTGACACTGTTTGCACGGTTTCCCCATCTATTTGCCATGAAGTGATGGGACCAGATGCCATGACCTTAGTTTTCTGAATGTTGAGCTTTAAGCCAACTTTTTCACTCTCCTCTTTCACTTTCATCAAGAGGCTCTTTAGTTCTTCTTCACTTTCTGCCATAAGGGTGGTATCATCTGCATATCTGAGGTTATTGATATTTCTCCCAGCAATCTTGATTCCAGCTTGTGTTTCTTCCAGCCCAGCGTTTCTCATGATGTACCCTGCATAGAAGTTAAATAAGCAGGGTGACAATATACAGCCTTGACGTACTCCTTTTCCTATTTGGAACCAGTCTGTTGTTCCATGTCCAGTTCTAACTGTTGCTTCCTGACCTGCATACAGGTTTCTCAAGAGACAGGTCAGGTGGTCTGGTATTCCCATCTCTTTCAGAATTTTCCACAGTTTATTGTGATCCACACAGTCAAAGGCTTTGGCATAGCCAATAAAGCAGAAATAGATGTTTTTCTGGAACTCTCTTGCTTTTTTGATGATCCAGTAGATGTTGGCAATTTGATCTCTGGTTCCTCTGCCTTTTCTAAAACCAGCTTGAACATCTGGAAGTTCATGGTTCACGTATTGCAAGACCTTCTAGAACTAATACTATAAAAACATGTCCTTTTCTTCATGGGGATTTGGAATGCAAAAGTAGGAAGAGATACCTGGAGTAACAGGCAAGTTTGGACTTGGAGTTCAAAATGAAGCAGGACAAAGGCTAACAGAGTTTCCCCAGGAGAAAACACCGGTCATAGCAAACACCCTTTTCCAGTAACAAAAGATGACTCTACACATGCACATCCCAAATGGTCAATACTGAAATCAGATTGATAATAATTTTTATAGCAGAAAATGAAGAAGCCCTTTACAGTCAGTAAAAACAAGCCCTAGAGCTGATTGTGGCTCAGATCATCAGTTCCTTATTGAAAAATCCAGGCTTAAATTGAAGTAGGGATCATATAAAAAACAAGGAAATTTCAGAAAAACATCTACTTCTATTTCATTGACTACGCCAAATCCTTTGACTGTGTGGCTCACGAAAAAACTGGAAAATTCTTGAAGAGATGGGAATATCAGACCTCTTTACCTGTCTCCTAAGAAACTCGTATGTGGGTCAAAAGTTAGAATGTTACATGGAACAACTAACTGATTCAAATTGAGAAAGGAGTATGACAAGGCTGTATATTGTCACTGAGCTTATTAAACTTATATGTAGAGTACATTATTCAAAATGCTAAGCTAGATGAATCAGAAGCTGGAATCAAGATTGCTGGGAGAAATATCAACAACCTTGGATATACAGATGATACCACTCTAATGGCAGAAAGTGAAAAGGAAACAAAGAGCTTCTTGATGAAGATGAAAGAGGAGAGTGAAAAAGCTGGCTAAAAACGCAACATTCAAAAAACTAAAATCATAGCAGCTGGTCCCATCACTTCATGGCAAAAAGAAGGGGGAAAAGTAGAGGCAGTGACAGACTTCTTTTCTTGGGCTTCAAAATCACTGAAGATGGTGACTGCAGCCATGAAATTAGATGCTTGCTCCTCGGGAGGAAATTTATGACCAACCTAGAAAGTGTATTAAAAAGCAAAGATATCCTTTGCCAACAAAGGTTCATATAATCAAAGCTATGGCTTTTCCAATAGTGATGTACAGATGTGAGAGTTGGACCACAAACAAGGCTGAGTGCTGAAGAGTTGATGCTTTCAAACTGTGGTACTGGAGAAGACTTTTGGGAGTCCCTTTGACTGTAAGGAGGTCAAACCAGTCAACCCTAAATATACCCAACCCTGAATATTCATTGGAAGGACTGATTCACTGAAGCTGAAACTCTAATACTTTGGCCACCTGAGGTGATGAGCTGACTCATTGGAAATGTCCCAGATGCTAGGAAAGATTGAAGGCAAAAAGAGAATGCTGGAGAGGATGAGTAGGTTAGGTAACATCACCGACTCAATCGACATGAATTTAAGTAAACTGTTGGAGATAGTGAAGGACTGGGAAACCTGGCATGCTTACAGTATATGGGATCACAAAAAGTTGGACATGATTTAGCAATTGAACAATGACATGCCTGAAAGCAGACTTGTGTATTAAATGAATGAAAGAAAACTAACAATTTACAGAGTGCATAAAATTAATGTATGAATGATTAACTGACAAAACGACTTGAAGATAGCATGACCCAAACCTATCTAAAGAAAACTGCACGTTTTTTTTTCTTAAAACTTATCCTCACTTACCACTACCATTCCTGTCACTGTCTTGAAACTATTGTGTATATTTTGCCTATAATTATACTTTATTCATATACTTTACTATGATTGGTGAATATTTACCATGTGTCAGGGAGAATAAATGATATATATTAGGATAAATATAGTAGGAGTCTTCACTGTAGCAAGATTTAAGATTAGGGAAACTAATTTTTTCAAAGATACATAGTTATTTTGCTTTGATCTATACCTAAATTTATCCAAAGCTAAAATCATGACATTGTCCCTTAAACTCACAAATCTCAAAATATATCCTTTAGATTATAACTGATTAGCTAGTTATATGTATTATTTATAGATTTTCTGCTAGCTAATTACTATACTCATCTTTTATTCTAATGCCTAGCTGTAAATAAATTGGTGAAGCCATGAATGATAAAGCTCCATGGATTCCACCCTCCATATGGTCATGAGAAACTTTAACTCCAACATTTTGAAGTTGTGAGACATACATAAGTCCATCATCCCTTATAACATCATGTTGACAGGTGAGGATGTAAGTCAAGGGCAAATTTTGCAACTGGGAATCATTGACTGCCAAGGGTGATAACCTACTATCCAAAAGTGCTGGATATGAAGGATTAAGTCTTCCAAGAATTGGTTCTGTATGTATATGGTTCTTCTTAGACTCCTCAAGAAGGAAGGTGCTCCAGTTAACCAGCTTGAACAGATGCCTTGACCCATGAGGCATGTGTTGATTTTTCATGATTGCCTGGGGGAGTGCTTTATCCTGAGTCAAATACAGGCATGCAAGTTCTAATGCCAGTTTCTTTGAGAGAAATGGACCATGCTCATTTTCTCTGTGAGAAAGAATGGAGGTATCAATGACCTGTAAGCCAAGGTAAATTAAAGCTTGTGCTTTCAGTTTATTTTTGAATTCTGGATCTGAAAATATATATATAATGAAATGTGAATGAATCAAAGGCTTCAAAACTACAGGAGTAGCAACCTTTATTCCAAACATATCAGCTGTGATTATGTAAATAATTATAAAAATGATATAGTTCCCAGTAATTATTTTCATCATATTTATAGTTTACAGGGCATTAAAATGTGTCATCCCACTTTCATCACTAAAGTAATGATTCACACATACACACGCATGCATTTATTCATATATGTAAGTTAAAGTTAGTCACTCATTCGTGTCTGACTCTTTGTGACCCCATGGACCAGGCTCTTCTGTCCATGGAATTCTCCAGGCAAGAATACAGGAGTGGGTTGTCATTTCCTTCTCCAGGAGACCTTCCCAACCCAGGAATTGAACCGAGGTGTCCCGCATTGCAGGCAGACTCTTTACCAACTGAGTCACCAGGGAACCACCAAATAAAAAAAATAATTATGTGATTCCTAGGAAAGATGAAAAGTTATCTATACTGAAAATCATTTTTGACCTAAAGTGACCTAAAAGTGAGAAGAAAAAATGAATATAGCAACAGGATATGAATGTTCAAATTCACATTATCTAAATTCAAAAGGAATTCTATCAAGTTAAAGGAAATATTCCTAATGTACAACTCGCCTTCATGCAGCATGTATTTGGAGATTCTCTTTCTTACAGAGATAAGAGATCCTGAGATCTCAGCTATGGAGTGAGAAGAGCCATCATACATTTCGCTTCCCCTTTCTTTTACTCCTATGCTCTACAGAAGAAAACCTACAATTAACCTCTAAGGAGCAACGACCTAGACATAGACCAACCTTCTTAACAATGACATCTATAGAAATAAATATACCAGCTGCCACTCCACATGAAAATCTCAGTATCTGGAGGGTCTTTCTTAAAGTTAACCCCTCACCAAAGTAGCTGACATACCAAATGAGAAAATTAATTGAAAATAATCCCAGTAGAACCTCACAAGGGGACATGTTAGCCAATCAACTGAAGCTGCACACTCAAGGTATAGTGGGTGCCACAATTCCAAAGCGGAAAATGAGGAAAGACAAATTTCTCTAACATAATCTCTCTTATGCCCTTGATCACACCCCAGTGCCCTCAGACAGATTATTTTCTAAACCAGCTGGCTCATCTCATAAGCAGAGTGGAAGAACAACTGCACACACATAAACAAAAATGAGACAGAGAGACTCAACCAATACCTTCTCAGGCTAGTAGCAAAAGTGATCCTACAAGAGGAGTTAGAAGATCCTGCTGGTTTTAAAGATAGGTATCCCTCTTATTATGTCAGTTTTGTTTCAAAAAATTGGTTTTGGAAGTAAGAAGTATATATTCTACTGAATTCCTTTTTCAAATGTATTAGTTATTGTGGACCACTGTTATTTAATTGCGCATAGCAAGGATTTTTTCATAAAGAAGGCAGAGCACTGAATAATTGATGTTTTCCAACTGTGGTGCTGGAGAAGCCTCTTGAGATTCCCTTGGACAGCAAGAAGATTAAACCAGTCCATCCCAAAGGAAATCAACCCTAAATACTGAAGCTTCAATATTTTGGCCACCTGACATAAACAGACAACACATTGGAAAAAATCCTGATGCTGGCAAAGACAGAAGGCAGAAGAAGAGGGTGACAGAGGATGAGATGGTTGGATGGCATCACCAATGCAATGGACATGAACTTGGGCAAACTCTGGTACATAGTGAGGGACAAGAAGACCTGGCATACTGCAGTCCATGGGGTCAAGAAGGGTCAGAGATGACTTGGTAACTGAACAACTAACAGCAGCAAGGGTTTGAACATTGTAAAAATGGACATTTTTCTTTTTTATTACTGTAGTGATTCTTCCATGCAAGCATGACATGTGGCCCAAATGTTATCCGCTCACATTTCACTGAAATACCTGAGCTACAGTAATCCCAAGTGCTTGGTAGACTTTACAGTTTACTGAAAGAGAATTCTAATGGGCTTCCCCGGTGGCTCAGTGATAAAGAATTTGCCTGCAATGCAGGAGATTCGAGTTCAATCTCTGGGTCTGGAAGATCCCCTGGAGGAGGGTATGGCAACCCACCCAAGTACTTTTGCCTAGAGAATCCCATGGACAGAGGAGCCTGGAGGGCGATGGTCCATAGGGTCACAAAGAGTTGGACACAACTGAAGCGACAAAGCACCACCAGCAGCAAGGAGAACAAATCTGTTCATCACGTTAAAAATGGTTCCTAGATATTGTTTTATTTCCCTGAAAATTGGTGAATAAATTAGGAGGCTTATTTACAAGTATGTTTTTTTTTTTCCTTCAGTGCTTTTAGAGCCACATTGTCTAAAGGTAAAGTTATGTAAAAGGACAGAGGTTTCTTTGTTGTTGGTTTTTCCATTTAGCAGTTTAAAACATAAGTCCGTTAAAAACATTCTAACAAAGAAAATGATACTTTTGTGTTAGAGTTATAGCATGTGTTTGTGTTATAAATAAGTATAACATATAACACATAAAACGTACCAGTTGAGCCACTGTTGCTGCAATTAAACCCCCAGAACTATCACCTGAAATACAGACTTGAGTGGGATCCACTCCATATTTTGCAAGAATTTTACCTTGTGGAAAGAATTTGACCACAGAAACGACATCTTCATGGGCAACAGGAAATTGATATTGATGACCTAATCCTATAACTTCAGACAAGGGAAAAAAAAGGAAAGAAATAAAAGCATATATGATTAAACTTCATATTAAATTTCATATTAAACTTTATAACTTGCATATATTGAGGTATCACTCAATACAATCAGTAGGTCCAGAGAAGAAAACTGACCCTGTTTTGAGTCTTTAATTTCCTTTAATTTCACCCATCATACCTAGGCTTACTACTAACTTGTTTTTCAAATAAAATGTAGATTCTTGGATAAAGTTTTTTTCAAATGTCCTGTTCTATGGGGACTTGAGAGAGATAAAGATTATGTCTTCATCCTCAGAACATTGTATATAAATTTTTCAGCAAATGTGCAATCAATAGGAGAGATGATCTCTCTATAGCATTTATTAGATTCTCAAATGTAGTTGATATTAAATATTTTCACAACCATGTTAAGAGTACACACTAGATTTTCAAAGCAGCAAATCTGAGAACAAATGATTTGTAGATGTCTTATGTTAGAAATTTATTTAGGTAAAAATTCTATAATCTAGCATGTTCTGTTATCAAAACTTATATCATAAGGTGAATACATGAGTATGAGCTTACATATGACCTGCAAACATAATTCAAAAGAAAAGTTTTGAAATTGATATTGAAGTACAGTAAGTGATCTTGTGTAACAACTGTCAAAATCATTTTAAGGCAAATTATTAGAATATCTGTTTGCCGGAGTCCTGCTCCAGCTGGTCCAGGGGTTCCCTCAGGATGGACGGCGTCGGCGAATGAGAAGACACAGCGAGTCTTTGCGTCTCCGAATGTCTTCTGACTTTATTATTCTCAAGGCAGCTTTTATATTTTTAGTTGTACATAGAGACAAATGTAAAGTGTAAAGTCATGCCAAATCAAATCAATGGGCTAGCAGCTTTTGACCCTTATCGGAACCAGGACACTGTTTGTGTTTTTAGTTACAAAAAGTTTAAGTTGTTTACATCATCTTCTGGCCTGGAGGCCTGCTAACATCTTGTGACTCCTTTATTGATAAGGGTTGATCAGCCAGGACACTTTTGCATCAGGCACAGAAAGCACCAGGGTTACATTTTTTTTAAAGAATACAGGCACAGCAGATTATGACAAAGAAAGAATTCACAAACTCAGAGTTTCAAGGTAAAACCTGTTTTCTGTACTCTATCTTATGCCTTGAGCCTAACAGAGAAGAATGTGGTCCCATAAAGTTATGGCACAGCAAGCTGAAAGTGCCAAGGTCAGTGCTTAGCAAAATCACCAGCTGAATTAACAATCGTCTTATTATTTGTATTAAAGCTAAACTTCTATTTATATAAATCTCTAACTATTATGCTTTCATTATATAGGCTAAATACATTAAGAGCAAAAACATAGTGAATAAATATAGACTAAGTAACAGTTTCATAAAGCAATATCTCTTATATTTCCTAATAAGCCTTTCTTCCCTACAAAGGGCTCTGTGCCCATTGGGGCTTTTTGTGTGGAAGCTCTCAATGCTGTTTTGTTGTTAAGGAGCAGCCACGCACATTAGCTCCAAAGGCACAGGTACATTTATTAAACAAACCAATATGCTAGCAAGAGGAATTTAGGTTAGCATACTCTATATCCTAGATAATTTTATTAGGGTGCTATCGTTCAGGGGCCTTGTCGATTGAGGTTTCAGAATGATCTATTTTAGAAGAGAATCAGGAAAAGCCTTTGGCCTAAGTCACAGAAAATAAGAAGAGGTTTATTATAGCAAACATCAGAAAGACAGATATTATCTTCAAGGTGAGCGCTGAGGCAGCCTTCCGAGAATCCCTGAGGGCTGAGAAGCCGTGCTCAAATCAGTCCTCTTCCTCATGACTCTGTCACGGGTGGGATCTCATGGGCTGACTCCCGGCATCTGTTAATGTGAAAAGTATATGTAGATCTCTCTATAGTTTATTCATCTAATATTGGGACAAACTTGGGTTGTCTTACTTTTTTTTATTTCTACTTATACTGGTAATCTTACTATAAATTTGAATTGGTGAGTTAATAATATCAATACTAACCATTACATTCTAGACAGATAACCCTTGCAATTTTGTCATACTGTAATCTCTCTCACCAGAAGATGGTAAAGGACAAGAAGGCCTGGCATGCTGCAGTCCATTGGGTCGCAACTGGGTCAGATGTGACTGGGAGACTGAACAACAACAATCTATATCTAAAATATCTGAAATATATTTAAAATATAGTATAAACTATAGAACATATCAAAATACACTGTTGCTTTAAATGCTCTTCAGGATTAAAAAAAAACAACAACAAATATCAGAAATAACTGATAGAATTCTTAAGACAGGTACAACACATATTGCCATTTAAAAGTACCTAAGATAATAAAATGGTATATTAGGTTAAAATTATTGAGTGAAAGGGATAATATTCTAATTATTATAGATTAGAAATGTCTCTGAAAACATCTAGGTTCTGGTTGCTCTAAGACAGCAATGATGAGTAGGACAGCACTGGTTTCACTTGTATGTTATATTCAATCTACTTAAGTTCTCACATGCAAAGAAATTCCACTGTATTCTCTATACACTATTGGGCTAGAAGTCTCTAAGAAAATTTCTGTACTACTTAATTGACAGGAAAAATGGGGGAAAAAATTCATCCTGAAGATGGAGTACAGAGAATGTCTAAATAGGTCATAAAGGACTGGACATTTCCTAGTCTTTGTTGCATATTGTTGGAAATTTGGGCAAAAATCATGAGCGCTTATGTTCTCTCATTTTGAGAATGAGTATAAACTACCAGATGGTTCCAACATTTTCATCT
Source organism: Giraffa tippelskirchi (assembly GCF_054371585.1). NCBI lineage: Eukaryota > Metazoa > Chordata > Mammalia > Artiodactyla > Giraffidae > Giraffa > Giraffa tippelskirchi. Next base: position 121,550,480 of record NC_137276.1, on the reverse strand, counting down.
GATGTTCCTGCATAAGAATATCTATATAACAAACATCTTATAATAACCTATAATGGAAAATAATCTGAAAAACTGTGCATAACTAATCACTCTGCTGTATACTTGAAACTAACACAATATTATAAATCAACTACATGTGTGCATGCTAAGTCACTTCAGTTGTGTCCGACTCTTTGTGACCCTATGGACTGTAGTCCACCAGGCTCCTTTGTCCATGGGATTCTCCAGGGAAGAATACTGGAGTGGGTTGCCATGCCCTTCTCTGAAATCAACTGCAGTTCAATTTAAAAAAAAAATAATATTTACAAAATTAATTTTTTATCACCAACTCAAAAAAAACAAAAAACTCTCAGCATCCCAAATGTGTAATGGATAATTAAGCACCTAGGAATTTCTAGAAAATATCACAGTTGTATTGCCAAAAATGTTCAGCCTGTGGTGCCTCCCAGAGGTCTCTCTAATGACAGAGGTTAAAGGGAAACTAGGCCCCTTTGTATCATTCCCTAGTGGCTCAGACGGTAAAGCATCTGCCTACAATGTGGGAGACCCAGGTTCAATCCCTGGGTCAGGAAGATATCCTGGAGAAGGAAATGGCAACCCACTACAGTATTCTTGCCTGGAAAATCCCATGGATGGAGGAGCCTGGTAGGCTACAGTCCACGGGGACCCAAAGAGTCGGACACAGCTGAGCGACTTCACTTTCACTTTCAGGCCCCTTTGGGGAAGAGTGGATAATGTAACACTAATAAAAGTTACTAACATAAACCAAAAAAATCCCTAAGATCCCTGTCCTTTTGGAGGCTTGGGTACCTTCTTTGGAAATTAAAACTATGTCACAAGGGCAAAAGATTATATTAAAAAAAAAATGTATATCATGCTCTTACTCCACTCCCACAATGACAGCACCAAGATTCTTTGCCGTCTGTCTATTCAGAAGGTCCAAAGCTGTCATTTCTGAAATGAAAAAGATAATTTGAAAGTATACTCTGTAAATAAAGAGCAATGGAAAACCACCTACACGTGTGAAATGTGATAGAAATGTGTTTATGATTAGAGAGTTTCAGTGAAAAAAGAGGAGTGGTCATTCTCAAATTACACAATGTAAAGAATTATTGAAAAGGGGAAAATGGATTCCACAGTGTATAAAAGTGAGCCTGAGAAATATAAAGAGAGTGATAGAGGACTACAAAGAGAGAGAGAGATTCCGGAGCAAGGAAGATCAAGGTAGAAGAGGTTGAAACATGCTTAGGTGTCAATGGAGAGGACACATTTCTAGACAGAGGAAAGAGAAATATGGATTAAAGGCCAAACAATATGAGGAACTATGATCCCAGACAAAAATAGAGATTAAACTTTACCAAAAGGTTAAAGTGCATTTTGTAGGATATAAGTAGAAAGAAGTAAAGTTAAAGATTAAAACAGTGCTAATAATTTTTAAGGACACGTAAGGTACTCAAGGAGAGGGGGAGTGGAACATTCTGAATTTGGACAAACACCCTTGATAATTGAGAGGGGATGAGCTGAGAGACTTGAAAGAGCACTGAGGGTTTGGAAGTGACATTGACATGAAGGATAGAAACTAAATACACACAAGAAACAGCATCTTTAAGCCATCTTGACGGTTGGTAGAATGGGACTGCTCACCAGCGATGTGAGGGTTAAGCCTGTGGATCCTGCTGACAGGCCTAGATTTGGCCACAAGTTCCACCACTTGCTAATAGTAGGGCTTAGAACCATTCTGTAGCTACCTTATCTGTAAAACTGTGACAGTGTTAGCCATCCTAAGAATGTGATTGCCAATCAAATAAAAGTGGACCACCCACCCGACTAGAGTAGCATCTGTGGTTGTTTTGAAACATTAAACAGATTACAAAGTCAAATTCCTGGGTATAATGACTCAGGCTATAGGCTCTTTGAGGAAAGGAGTCATCATTTGCTTCTTACATTCTGAATTGCCTTAATACAATATCCTTTGTATCCAATGCTATGTGGTGAGTCAACAATATCAAGAGTATAAAAGCAACTGTGTGTATAAGTGTGTATGTGAACTCTATGTGACATGTCTGAGCGCGTTTGAGTTTGTGTCTGTGAGAATGTGTATGACTATAATTTTCTTAGCTATTCCATTGTACATCTTAGAATCATTTCCAAATATTAGATGGGAATAGACTTGATGGGAGGATCTGATTACTCAGTTGTATTTTATTTTTCCATTTGAAGTTCAAAATGAATCTCCCATTTTATATTTTCAGTGTAACTTTATTTGATAATAATTTTTGTAATAATCTTATATTTTAATGATTTGCCAAGAAGTATATGAAGACCTATATATGAACCACAAATGATACATATACATACTTAAAAACATTTAACTCTCTGCTAATTATATATATACCACAATGTATTCTAATATAAATATATATAATGTGCAATACACACAAACACACGTGCTCACTCATATTTGCTTATATAAAAAGCACTTACTACAACTTCCCAAAACAAAGGCACCACCATGAACAAAAATTACAGCTGGTCTCTGGCTTTCTGACTTCCTCTTTGGCAAGTACAAACATACTGGAATATCACTAAAGGTTATATCCATCACTGTAACATTTTCATCTGAAATTGGATGTCTGTAATCCAGTTTCATTATTATGGAAAACAATTCATCAAATCTTTTAAGACCTACTTTTTCCAATAATGTAGCCTGTCAAAACAAACAAAAACAAATTAAAACACTTAACATTTTGATTTTTAGTACCATCAAATGCGTATAAATATGCACTCAAAAAAGAAGAAAAAATATAATAATACTTTAGAGGTCTTATTGTACATCCTAATACATAAATTACAGTTGCTTCCAAATAAATCTCAAGTACATAGTGTTTTTAAACTAAGAGTAGTCTCATTCATTTAACTTTTATCAGTTTACATGCAACTTATTTTGGTCTACTTATTTCTCAAATATAAGTTGTAAAATTTTATCATAAAAATTATCTGAGTAACAAGATTTTACACTTCTCTGCATGCAAATTCTAAATATTTTAATTTCATTTCATTACTTATTTAAAATTTCAGAGAGTTTATAATCTCAGGCAAAATTTCATCAGAATTTTTAGTCACCAATAAGCTAAATTTAAACTTGTACATGGAAAGGATGATTAATTATATTATGTAGTCAAAGCAATTTGGATAATGAAGAATAAGATTCGTGGACTCATAAAACCTTATTCCAAGACTCCTGAGAAGACAGAATAGATAATACAGTGTATTATTGGTGAAAGACTGGACTCACAGATTCAGGGAAGAACAGAGTCTGTTCAGAAATAAACAGATGCAAATATGTCCAATATGTTTTTGACACAGACACAAGGCAATTCAGTGAAGAAAGGTGTTTCAACAAATGGTGTTGGAGCAATTGGACATCCATATGCAAAAAAATGTACCTTCATCAATTCTCACACTTCATATAGAAATTAACTCATAAAGGATCCAATACTTAAATGCAAAAAAAGGAAAACTACAAACCTCTTAGAACATATCATAGGAGAAAATCTTTGTGATCTTATGTTAGGTTAAAAGTTCTTAAGAGGCTTAAAGGCTTCCCAGGTGGCTCAGTGATAAAGAATCCACCTGCCAAAGCAGGAGATGCAGGAGATGTGGGTACCGTTTCTGGGTTGGAAAGATTCTCTGGAGGAGGAAATGGCAACCCTCTCCAGTATTCTTGCCTGGAAAATTCCATGGACAGAGGAGCCTGGCAGGCTACAGTCCATAGGGTTGCAAAGGGTCAGACACAATTGATCACACACATACACACATAATATCAAATCAAATATACAAAAGATTTTTGTAGAAAGAAATAAAAAGGACTTCAATAAAATATAAAAGCTTTTGCTGTATAACTCAAGACAACAAAATGAGAAGTTCCAGATTGGGAGAACATATTTGCAAATTAAGTATCTGCTAAATGACTTCATCCCAAATAGAAAGAATTCACAATAATCAGCAATAGTAAAATGAAGAACCAATTTTTTCAAATGGAGAAAACATTAAACATATATGTCACCACAAAAAAAAAAACATGGAATAACAAATAAATACATGAAAAGATACCCAATACCTGGAATCTCTAAGGAAGTGAAAATATATACCACAATCAGATATTTGGACACACTTATTAGAATGTTTTTTAAAGAAAAACTGAAAATATTAAACGCTAGTAAGGATTTAGACCAACTAAAACTTTCATATATTGCTGGTCTGAATGCAAAATTGTATAGTTTCTTTGGAAAGAAATCTGGGCAATTTCCTATAAATTTAAGTATACATTTAAAATATGACCCAGCACATCTAGTTCTAGATATTGACTCTAGAAATTAAAATTTTTGTTCATATCACCTCCAAAGTGGGAACAACCGAAATATCTTTCAACTGTTTATTGAGGACAAACCATGATACATCCACATAATGGAGTACTACACAGCTTTAGAAAGGATTGAATTTATGATACTCAATGAGTGGATTATTCGCAAATGCATTATGCTCAGTGAAATGCATTAAGCTGGCTTCAGAATTCACGTGCAGTATCAACTCATTTATATGATATTATGGAAAAGGCAAAGTATACAGACTTACAATGATCAGTGGTTATCTTGAATTTAGGGTGGGGAAGAGTTTACTGCAGATTCTTCACCACAGAGCCACCAGGGAAGCCCAAAAAGGGCAGCACAAATGTGATTTTGAGGGATTATGTTTTCATATCTTGATTATCTTAGTGGTTACGTGAATCTCTACCTATGTTAAACTACATAGGACTATATAATCAAAAGATTGAAATTTAACTGTATGGAGAGTTAAAAGTTGGCAAAATGATAAAAAGAGGTAGAGTCTGAATATAGATTGTCTAGGTTTGATTCCCAATTCTAAAATTTATTAACTATATGTCTTTGGATTACTTATTTCTTATGTCTTGTTTTCCTCATTATAAAGTAAGGGTAAAAATATTGAGTTGTTCAAAGCACAGTTTTAAGTGTTAAGTCATACTTTTAAGGAAATTAAAGTAGGGCAGGCTACACCACAAGTGCTCAATAATTCTCAGCTTTTTTCATTAACAACATGTATGGAAAATATTCTCAAATATTTTCATAGCTGGATGAAGATAATGACAGTGAAGATAATTTCAATTTAGCAGATATATCGGTTTAAAAACAACTTTTTTTGACTTTTGGCCCCTCATTTCTCATAGGTCCTATCTTGGAGTAGTTACTGACTAGATCTCTATTGAATAAAAAAGTTATTAACGTTAATACCATTTTAGGTATCACTAGATGCTATCTTGGAACACCTGCTCCCTTATTCTCACAGTAACTCTGTAATGTGCTGATAGACTTCTCACTTTGCAGTTGAAAAAAACTGAGCCATAAAAGGATGAAGTAGACTCTTTCAAAGAACGATTGGCTTTTAAAACTAATGCTCTCTCTTTCTTTTACTCTTGCTGTCAATAAAATGAATGTGTAACCTACATTTTTCCATATCATTTTATCAAGAACTGTGATGTTTGCTTCCATGACATATGTTAAAAATCTCAATACACACAATGGAATATTACTCAGCCATGAAAAAGAATACATTCAAATCAGTTCTAATGAGGTGGATGAAACTGGAGCCTATTATACAGAGTGAAGTAAGCCAGAAAGAAAAACACCAATACAGTATACTAACACATATATATGGTATTTAGTCAATCGGTAAAGATAACCCTGTATGCAAGACATTAAAAGAGACACAGATAAATAGAACAGTATTATGGACTCTATGGGAGAGGGCAAGGGCGGGATGATATGGGAGAATGGCATGGAAGCATGTAAATTATCATATGTGAAATGAATCACCAGTCCAAGTTTAATGCATGATACAGGGTGCTCGGGGCTAGTGCACCAGGATGACCCGGAGGGATGGGATGGGGAGGGAGGTGGAAGAGGGGTTCTGGAAGGGGAAAACATGTACACCCATGGTGGATTCATGTCAATGTATGGCAAAACAAATACAATATTGTAAAGTTAAGAAATAGAAAATAAACTAATTAAAAAAAAAATCTCAGTCATGACAGTAACAAAATGATTATTACACAAATAAGTAGAAACTGATGAATTGCTAACATAATTCACACATATACACGTAAAATGCATCTATAAGCAAACACAAATGCTGGTTCTACTTTGGATGAACAATATTTTAATTCTGTTTTACATTTGATAATTAAAATTTGAATTTTACAGTTGCATATTTTCAGGATACTGGCACTGATGAGCCGGAGTAATAAACTCTGTAGTAGTAACTCTGAAGTTTAAGATATATAAGCTGTTCAGAAAATAACATGGCAGTTTCTCTGTAGGGCTGGCACTTACTTGTTTTTCTCTAATATCCACTGAATGAAAAGGTGAGGCTTTTGCAATGAAAGCAAGCATTGAGGGCAAGGGGTGATTCGGCATATTTTGGACTTTGGGCAGGAGAGACCTTGGGATCTAGTTTGACAGATCTGACATCTCCTCTGGGTAGCACAATAGACAGCCACTTCCCAGGTATCATGCACTGCTCTGATTATTTATTGTCCGCTGATGCATTCTACCTCAGACTTTCTATTGTCCATATCATTTATAAAGCCTCCAGGTAGCACATGATTTGAGAGGAGAGCATGGTATTTTCAGTGGGGTAGAACTTAGTTCAAATTCTGGCACTGTCACAAAAAATCCGAAAACCAGCAATTTAGGACTGAAGGTAGACAAATGAGTGGTTTTCAAAGTATGGTCTTGGAATTCTTGTGGGCATCTTGTTTATTTTATAAGAAGAAATTTTATCTCCCCATGTTTTGTACAGATTCAAACGGGCTTCATAATGATTTATTCAATTAAACAGATTAATAATATTTGGCTCATGTATCCCAAAAGAAAACAGAAGTCTCTTTCAAAATGCTAATTGAAAGAAAGCTTACATGTTCTTGTAACAAGGCATCCCAATTCCCTGGAAAAGAAAAACTTACCATAAGTGAAGTTATTTTTGCAGCAGCATCAATGATCCTTACTTTCCAGGGTTCTTCAATGTTTTCTGGTATCGGTGTATAAATATAATAAGCAAAGAGGATACAAGTCAGTCCAAAGCACAGAGTTTTGTACCCCATAATGAAAGTCTTCTTACAAGCCCTCTGCAGTAATGATATAATGTAGCCCTATATATACTCAAATGTTTGGTAGGTGAACAAAGATATTTGACAGTCTCCTGCTAACATCACATTACTTGGAATGTAATCAGTTGCAAGATTAACAGTGACGATAGTAACTAGTTCAACAGTTACTCTATCTGAAATACAGTTCACAATATCTTTCATCAAATCTGTAGACAGAGTAGCAAAGATTTTTAAATGCTAGTAGAAGCTCTTTCACCCTGTGATACCATCATTGACTCAGCACAACAAATTTATTATGAGTCTAAACAGAACACATGATAAACCATGATGTCTGTTTCTTCTATTAATATTTTGTAAAGATTACTGTGAAGAGTTTAATAAAAAAAAAAAACCTGTCAGGTAACATTTAGTTACTCTCAAGGCTAATGCCTTTGTCATAGATTATTAAAAAACTAAAATCCACTTTGGTCTACTGATCCTTAGACAAGAAGATAAGAACATGGTATTCTTGAGCAAGTTCCAGAATTAATTCAACCAGCTCAGAAATATTTATAAAGTGCTTAATTACATTAAAAATGCAAATTTTCAACCTATTTAGTTGGGCAATCATGCAAAAAGGATATATTCACTAAGCAAATATTTATTACATGTTTATATTTGCTAAACTCTGTATTGGGCAAAATGATAAGAAAACTGAGCAAATTCTTGCATATGTCCATTCCCTGGTGGAGCTTTTGTAAACTTCCTGATTTCCATTTTTCCTAAGACCATGTTTTGGGAATTTTGTCACAGACTAGTTTATTAGGGGCCTCCCCTGTTTCTCCATCGGAGAAGGCAATGGCACCCCACTCCAGTACTCTTGCCTGGAAAATCCCATGGACGGAGGAGCCTGGTAGGCTGCAGTCCATGGGGTCGCGAAGAGTCAGACATGACTGAGCAACTTCACTTTCACTTTTCCCTTTCATGCATTGGAGAAGGAAATAGCAACCCACTCCAGTATTCTTGCCTGGAGAATCCCGGGGACGGGGGAGCCTGGTGGGCTGCCCTCTATGGGGTCGCACAGAGTCGGACATGACTGAAGCGACTTAGAAGCAGCAGCAGCAGCAGCTGTTTCTCCATTCACTTTGCAGCAGAAGTCATCACTTTTGCTATAATTGCTGCATTATCCCTATGCCATAATTTCTTAATACAACCCTGCTTTATTATCTATCTAAGCACCAGACTGAAAGGAATTAAGATTATTATTCTAAATATGTTGAGGAATAAGAACCACATGGGTGGCAAAGGATAAGAAGGCTGTAAAGAAGCTATATATGAACAATCCAACCTACAGAAAAGCATAATGGAAAAGTCAACATTTTGAAACATCAGTCTAATTTTGTACACTCTTCCTTCCCCATCTTCTCTACCTTATTTGGAACCTCATTGGCCTTGCCTTCTCCCCATGGCTAATTCTTTTTCTCTTAATTTCTAAATGATGGAATATTCTGTCAGAAAATGGAAAATATTATAATTCCTTCTACTGTCTGCATTTTGGAACCTAAAGTGAAAGTTGCTCAGTCATGTCCAACTCTTTGGGTCCATAGAATTTTCTAGGCCAGAATACTGGAGTGGGTATCCTTTCCATTCTCCAAGGGATATTCCCAACCCAGGGATAGAACCCAGGTCTCCTGCATTGCAGGCAGATTCTTTACCAGTTGAGCAACAAGGGAAGCCCAAGAATACTGGAGTGGGTATCTTATCCCTTCTTCAGGGGATCTTCCTGACCCATGAATTGAACTGGGGTCTCCTGCATTGCACATAGATTCTTTACTAATTGAGCTATCAGGAAAACCCTTGGAACCTAAGCTCTTATGCTAATAAAAGGGACTTTTGATAAAGATGTGAATTTATAGGTTTGATTGATATATGAAAGAACTTCAATGAAGAAATCGTTTTCCTTGGTTGTTGATTTTTCCCTCATTCGTGTGGTTGTGAGAGAGGGTGGTAAGTAGATTGAAAACAGAAATATTTCTCAGCGTTTCTAGTGGTTATATGCCAAATTTTGGCTGGAAGGAGGTGTCTGCCAAGCATATGGAACAAAGCTAAATTTCAAACTGTAGAAATCAGATGTGAACTGAAATTAATTAAATACGCCACATAGCCATAACTCAAATCAATTTCTGATTGGTTTGACGTAATCAGCCCTCACACTTGCTACAAAATATTTGAAAGGGTGTGTCCTTTCTTTTTTAAAAGAAAAAAAATACTTCAATTTCAAAGATTCTTTTAAATGCAATGAGTAGTATACACACATACACACAGTGCAGTAAAGAAGACCCACAGACAACTCTGATGTTAGAATTAAAAACAACAAATAGAGGTTAAAATAACTTTTAAACATGTTAAAGAAATTAGATAAAATGGAAAAATGTAGAAAGGTGTTGAATTCATCATAGGTAAACATAAAGAATATAAAATGTCATTCCAGTATAAAAAATACAATGTCTGAAATTAAGGATTAATTGAGTACACTAAGAAAAGAACTCAGAGATATGCCAATATAATTTAGGCATGTGTACAATATTAAATGGTCTAATGTAAGTGTGATAAGGACTGGAAATAAAAATAGGGAAGAAGCATACTGGAATATATGCTGAATGAAAAATTTCTAGAATTCATGAAAGTCATGAACCCACTAGTCAAAAAGCTCAGTGAACCAAACAATATAAATAAAAAGGAAATGACATATAGAGACACTATAGTTGTAATTGCTGAAAATCAAAGATGAAGACAAAATTCTTATAACTGGGACTCTAAGACAGCTACCTAAGGTTTTTGATTACTGGTATACAAACCCCTTATCTGTTATTCAATCAACACCTTTCCAAGTATTGCTATGAAGACATTTTTGCAGATGTAGAGGCTCCAAATCAGTTCACCTCAAACTTTCGATTCCTGACATGAGTATGGTGTGTGTTAGTCACTTAGTCATGTCCAACTCTGCAATCCTGTGGACTATAGCCTGCCAGGCTCCTCTATCCATGGACTTCTCCAAGCAAGAATACTGGAGTGGGTCAGTCAGTTCAGTTCAGTTGCTCAGTTGTGTCTGACTCTTTGAGACCCCATGAATCACAGCACGCCAGGCCTCCCTGTCCATCACCAACTCCTGGAGTCTACCCAAACCCATGTCCATCAAGTCGGTGATGCCATCCAGCCATCTCATCCTCTGTCGTCCCCTTCTCCTCCTGCCTCCAATCCTTCCCAGCATTAGGGTCTTTTCCAATGAGTCAACACTTTGCATGAGGTGGCCAAAGTATTGGAGTTTCAGCTTCAACATCAGTCCTTCCAATGAACACCCAGGACTCATCTCCTTTAGGATGGACTGGTTGGATCTTCTTGCAGTCCAAGGGACTCTCAAGAGTCTTCTCCAACACCACAGTTCAAAAGCATCAATGCTTCGGCGCTCAGCTTTCTTCACCATCCAACTCTCACATCCATACATGACTACTGGAAAAACCATAGCCTTAACTAGACAGACCTTTGTTGGCAAAGTAACGTCTCTGCTTTTAAATACGCTATCTAGGTTGGTTGTAACCTTTCTTCCAAGGAGTAAGCGTCTTTTAATTTCACGGCTGCAATCATCATCTGCAGTGATTTTGGAGCCCCCAAAAATAAAGTCTGACACTGTTTGCACTGTTTCCCCATCTATTTCCCATGAAGTGATGGGACCAGATGCCATAATCTTAGTTTTCTGAATGTTGAGCTTTAAGCCAACTTTTTCACTCTCCTCTTTCACTTTCATCAAGAGGCTCTTTAGTTCTTCTTTGCTTTCTGCCATAAGGGTGGTGTCATCTGCATATCTGAGGTTATTGATATTTCTCCCGGCAATCTTGATTCCAGCTTGTGTTTCTTCCAGCCCAGCATTTCTCATGATGTACTCTGCATAGAAGTTAAATAAGCAGGGTGACAATATACAGCCTTGACGTACTTCTTTTCCTATTTGGAACCAGTCTGTTGTTCCATGTCCAGTTCTAACTGTTCCTTCCTGACCTGCATACAGGTTTCTCAAGAGGCAGGTCAGATGGTCTGGTATTCCCATCTCTTTCAGAATTTTCCACAGTTTATTGTGATCCACACAAAGGCTTTGGCATAGTCAAGAAAGCAGAAATAGATGTTTTTCTGGAACTGTCTTGCATTTTCGCTGATCCAGCGGATGTTGGCAATTTGATCTCTGGTTCCTCTGCCTTTTCTAAAACCAGCTTGAACATCTGGAAGTTCACGGTTCATGTATTGTTGAGGCCTGGCTTGGAGAATTTTGAGCATTACTTTACTAGCGTATGAGATGAGGGCAATTGTGTGGTAGTTTGAGCATTCTTTGGCATTGCCTTTCTTTGGGATTGGAATGAAAACTGACCTTTTCCAGTCTTGTGGCCACTACTGAATTTTCCAGATTTGTTGGCATATTGAGTGCAGCACTTGCACAGCATCATCTTTCAGGATTTGAAATAGCTCAACTGGAATCCCATCACCTCCACTAGCTTTGTTTGTAGTGATGCTTTCTAAGGCCACTGGAGTGGGTAACCATTCCCTTTTCCAGGGGATTTTCCCAACCCAGGGATCAAACGCAGGTCCCCTGCATTGCAGGCAGAATCTTAACCAGCTGAGCCACCAGGGAAGCTTGAGGCCCAAATATTAAGCGATGTGGGCAGACTCTAAAAACTGAGTGGCTCCAAGTCAAACCGCCTGCATGAAATTGGGCATCTAAGTCCTACAACCATGAAGAACTAAATTCTAGACTTTAGAACCTAAAAGATCATGGAAGAAGGCTCCAAGCTTGAAAAGCTAATAGCTCTCATCAAGATGTTGATTTAAGCAATAAAACTCTAAGGACTGAACCAATCTTTACCTTATAAGACCCACAAAATTTTGAAATATTTCCACTGTCTTAACCCATTAAATTTGAGGGAAGAAATAGCAATAGAAACTACACAAATATTAAAAGAAACCAATGCTGGGTGTGGGGGGACACATCATATTATTAAGGAAAACAACAGGAATAATGGATATTATATACCATGCAACAGACACCAGAAGACAATAAAACAGTAGTGAAAAGTGTGTTCACGTTCAGTAGCTAAGTCGTCTCCAGCTCTTTGAGTTCCCAAACACTCCTCTCCCCATGGAATTCTCTGGGCAAGAATATTGGAGTGGGTTGCCATTTCCTTCTACAGGGGATCTTACTGACCCAGGAATCAAACCCCCGGCTCCTGCCTTGGCAGGCAGATTCTTTACCACTGAGCCTCCTGGGAAGCCTTTTTGGTACCCAAAAAGTACTAAAGATAAAAAACAAGGAGCAGCCAATAAAAGTTCTATACATGAAAATAAAATGTGCTTAAAGGGGCTTCCCTGGTGGCTCAGACAGTAAAGCGTCTGTCTACAATGCGGGAGACCTGGGTTCGATCCCTGAGTCGGGAAGATCCCCTGGAGAAGGAAATGGCAACCCACTCCAGTACTATTGCCTGGAAAATCCCATGGATGGAGGAGCCTGGTAGGCTACAGTCCATAGGATTGCAAAGAGTCGGAGACGACTGAGCAACTTCACTTCACTTAAAGGGGCTAAAATAAAGACAGAGCCAAGACAGTTTGTCACCAGTAGATTCATAAGAAATATTAAGAAACTTTCTTCCAAAAAGCTAAAATAATCCCTGAAAGAAGTGCTAGCAGGTAAAAAAAAAACAGAAAGGATTTGAAACAAGCATATTCTTTCCTACCACTTTTTTTTTTTTTTTTTTACTGAAGGACTTATCCAGTGAAGTAACTCAAGAAAAAGTAATATGAGGCATAATGAAATAAAATTATTGGATTTAAAAGGCAAGACAGGAAAAATTAAACAAATTTCTCTCTCTGGATCCATTTGGGCCTCCTTTGTCCCTTCCTCATGTGCAGTATGTGTCTGCATTACTCGTTAATGGAAACTCCTCAAAGATGTGAGTACCTGCTGACCCTAAAGATCATTTCTTTTTCTTTCTGCTGACACTAGCAATGTAACTTTTGAAAAGAAGAGCATTCTTTCCCAACTCTGTAGGGGTCATGGTGTTTTCCTGCTCTCTTTATATTTGCTTACTATGTTCCTTGGTGAACTTTATGTAAAATATCTGTATGCCATTTTGATGTATGATCCTTTGTCTCTAAAATGTATATGACTGTGCCTTCGACTTCTAATAGACAGAACAGGGCACAAAGATTTCAGAGAGTCTCTCTCCTGGGTTATAATCTTCAGTTTGGCTCAAATAAAATTTTCTCTTTTCTTCTTAAATTGACTGTTTTTTGAACTTTTACTGACAGCCACCAAGATTGAAAACAAGGAAGAAAATCTCTCTCTTTTTTTTAGACAATGCCTGAATACTCTCAGAAAATCCAGAAGTATATATCTTCTGGAAATGCAAGTGTAGTAAGATTGCTTAATAAAACACAAATATTTAAAAATATTATAAATATTGCAAATCAAATACATGTTCACAAAATATTGGAATAGAGATTTTAAAAACATTCAAAATTCTATTTGTTTTCTGGGCTAAACAAATTAATAGGGCAGGATATACTCTCCCTCCTAACTCACACTCCCCTGCTTAACTGGAAAATATATGAAACAATAGTTTGCAAGACACTGAACAGCAGAAAAGGAGAATATTCCTAAAAGATAAGAAATATGATTGCCCTAGATTACTGCCTTTGGAGAGTTTTCTGTAGTATAGAGGGGGAAAACCAGGAGAAGCCTGGTGATTCCCTAACATGAAGAAACAGAGAGAGGCGTCTTTAGACAATAAGGTGGCTTCGGTTCACAGGACAGAAAACCATAGCTGAGAGCACTGCATAGAATAAGAACCTCAGAGATGCAGCAGGGCTTCCTTGAATACTGACTGGTACAGTGCATGTGGGGATCACACTTGGGGTAGAGGAAAAAGCTACCAGAAATTATTAAAGAGTGACTAGTGCTCACAGAGGGTCAGGAATCTTATCTGCTGTAAGAGTCACATTGGAAAATTTCAAGATTCATGGGACATTCAGTAGAAGACACAGAGGGCCTTACCTCAAAATCAGAGAATGATTAGTCTTAGACTGAATACTTCTCTGGTTCTGTCTAACAGATCTTAAAAGCAACAACTGAAAGAATCAAATTATTTTAAAAAAATTTACTTGCACACAGAAAAGTAAAATTTACAATTTTGGCATCCAATAAAAAATAATGCAGCATGTGAATATGGGAAAATACCCTCATGCTGAGAAAGACTGAGGGCAGGAGGAGAAGGGGATGACAGAGGATGAGATGGTTGGATGGCATCACTGACTTGATGGACATGAGTTTGAGCAAGCTCTGGGAGTTGATGATGGACAGGGAAGTCTGGCGTGCTGCAGCCCAAGGGGTCGCAAAGAGTCTGACACGACTGAGTGACTGAGCTGTTTATAAATAAATCAAAGAATCAAAGCTGAACAGCCTAGCACAAATGTTAGAAACAGTATTCATAACTGTACACCAAATGTCTATAAGTTACATAGAAACATACAAAATGAGCCACACTGGTATGGTCATTTGGGGGGGGGGTGTCAGGAATACTTTTATGACTCAGAAAAACCTCCAAATTTTCATTTTTACAAACTTAGGGTAAACTGAGTTTCCTGGGATGGGGCCTCAGGCTCCCAGGCTGTGCTCTGGAAGAGGAATGGATTTCTCATATATACAATCAGTCCTCCATCTAGGTTATATGGCCAAGAGGCACCAGTTCACCCTCCAGGAGGAAACTCAATTAGGGAATTTGAAACAACTATAAGCAATATATTGGCTTCCCTGGTGGCTCAGATGGTAAAGCGCCTGCCTGCAATATGGGAGACCCTGGTTCGATCCCTGGGTTGGTAAGATCCTCTCGAGAAGGAAACGGCAACCCACTCCAGTACCCTTGCTTGGAAAATCCCATGGACAGAGGAGCCTTGTATGCTACATTCCACGGGGTCGCAAAGAGTTGGACACGACTGAGCGACTTCACTTTCCTTTATAAGCAATATATTAGACTTTAATGGAAAAGTAGGCAATATGCAAGAATAGATGGGTGAAATAAGCAGAGAAATGGAAACATCAAGAGAGAATCCAATGGGAATTCAAGAAATCAGCAACAATGTAACAGAAATGAAGACTGCATTGATGGGCTCATTAGAAGAGTGAATATGGCCAAGGAAAGAATCTGTAAGTTCGAAAACATCTTGATAGAAAGTTCCCAAACTAAAATTCACAGACAAAAGGAATAGAATACCTAAGACCTGCAGAACAATCACAAAATTAGAAGAGATGCCTCATGGACATACAAAGAGAAGGAAAGAGAAAAAAGCAAAAGAAATATTCTAATGGCTAAAAATTTTCCAAAATTAATAGCAGATACTAAAACCACATCCAGAAAGCTCAGTGAACACCAAGCAGAAAAAAATGTGAAATAAATATTTAAAGAAGCCAGAGGGAATAACATCTTACAAATGGGAACAGAGATTAGAATGACATCAGACTTTACACCCATGCAATCAATAAGAGTTGTGCAAAAATAGTTTAAGTGTTGAAAGAAAGAAAACAAAACCCTAGTGAATCAGAACTCCATATTTTGCAAAATTATCCTTCAAAAGTAAAGGAGAATTTAAGGCTTTTTCAAACATACAAAAACTGAAGAAATGTACCATATAGAGACTTTTTCTGCAAGAAATTTTTCAAGTTTTCCAAAGATAAGAAAAATTATATAGGTAATGTACATAAAGAAATGAAGAGTATCAGAGAAAGAATAAATGAAGGTAAAATCAAACTTCTTTCTTCTTTTTCTTAATGGTATAAGTGTTCAAACTAATAAGAGCAAAAAGTATTGCATCAATGTATAATATGCATAAGTGAATGAATAAATGAATGAATAAATGGGGATTTATAATGGGGATTTTTATTCATTTATTCATAAATGAATCCCAGTTATTTTATCAGGGATGGAAGGGAGGAATTGAGAACATACTGTTGTAAAGTACCTATGCAAATAGTGAAATGGTATAGTGTTATTTGAAAATAGACATACTTAGTTGTAAATATATGCTTCAAACTCTAGGGCAATCCAAGAAAATGAAGTATAATTGATATGCTAATAAAAGATAGAAAAATAATATTAAATGCTCAATCAAAATCAGAGGAGGTTAAAAAAAAGTGGGAGGAGAGAAAAAAGAACAAGTACAATGAATGACAAGCAATTACAAAGTAGCTATTAATACAACTATAGCAGTAATCACTTTAAATGTAAATGGTCTAAATGAAAAAGTAAAAAACAGAGATGTCAGAGTGGATAAACCAAGAATTCTCAATTATATGCTGTCTGCAAGAAATCCACTACAAATAAAAAGCATAAATAGACTCAAAGTAAATGGATCAAGATATACCATGCTAACACTGATCCAAAGAAACATGGATTCACTATATTAATGTTAGACAAAGCAGAATTCAGAAGAAGGAAACTTACCAGAGATAAAGAGAGGCATCATATTATGATAAAGGGGTCAGTTTTCAAGAAGACATCAAAATCCTGAACAGGTATGGCCCTAAGAACAGAGCATCAAAATACATGATGCAAACAAAAAAAAAAAGAAGATAGAATTGTAAGGTGAAATAAACAAATCAATTGTTGTAATTAAAGACCTCAATACATCTCTGTCTGTATTTGACAATCCAGCAGGCAGAAAACCAGTAAGGATATAGTCGCTCATCTATAAAGTTGGTTAAGGACACTTTATGTCTAACCTTGTGCAATTAGGCTGACAGGGAAAAGGTATTGGAAACAAACACCTGCAGAAGATCTGATGATTCTTAATTGTGTGTAAGGGAAACCCTGGTAGAAAATGCATCTCCTGTTGCTTTATTAACTTAAAACCAGAAGACAGAAATTCACAAACCAAGCTCCTAGATCCATTAACCCTAATCTTTTATTTGAACTATAGACTCACTCCCTGATATTGCAATAAGAAGGAGAAACTGTAAAAGCTGAAATCCAACATAAAGCAAAGTGGCTGACGGCTCACGTCCATAGGAAAAAAATACTCATACCTACTTAGTCTAGAATGAGGATGGGTCTTTCTCTAAAATTAGCACAGGCTGCCTTAAAGACAAGGATAGCGAGTAGGGCTGAGCCATAGAGAGCTGAAAGTGCATAGGATTCTTCAGGTAACTTTTATCCCATTTTCTGCACACACACCCCTTCCACTGACCTTCAAATGTCTGAATTCCCCCCAGTGACCACCCTTTTCAGATCTTCCCTTTACATGGTTCTTAGATACTGCCTAAATAACATCTACATCTCTCCTTCTAATCAAAACCTACTTTCCTTTCAAAAAGTTGATTTCATCTATTATGGTAACATTAGTAACAGCAATAACAAACTAAAATAGACTAAACATGTGCATGTATCAGGCAAACTGGCATGTTCAGGTTAATCACAATCATCACTTCATCACTTACCACAGCTCTCATCCTTCTAAAATATCAGATTATTTAAACCCAAAAACATGATTTCCTACCTCTGAAATAGTTCACACCTCTGTATACCTTTCCTTTGGCAGAGGAACCAGAGATCAAATTGCCATCATCTGTTGGATCACAGAAAAAGCAAGTGGATTCCAGAAAAACATCTACTTCTGCTTCATTGACTACACTAAAGCCTTTGACTGTGTGGGTCACAAAAAACTTGGAAAATTCTTAAAGAGATGGGAATACCAGACCACCTTACCGCCTCCTGAGAAACCTGTATGCAGGTCAAGAAGCAACAGTTAGAACCACATGGAACAACAGACTGGGTCAACATTGGGAAAGGAGTATGGCAAGGCTGTATATTGTCACTCTGCTTATTTAACTTCTATGCAGAATACATCATGCAAAATGCCAGGCTAGATGAAGTATAAGCTGGAATTAAGATTGCCAGGAGAAATATCAATAACCTCAGATATGCAGAGGACAACACCCTTATGGTAGCAAGTGAAGAGGAATTAAAGAGCCTCTTGATGAAGGTGAAAGAGGACAGTCAAAAAGCTGGCTTAAAACTCAACATTCAAAAAACAAAGATCGTTGCATTGTTCCTATCACTTCATGGGAAACAGATGGGGAAACAATGGAAACAATGAGAGACTTTATTTTCTTGGGCTCCAAAATCACTGCAGATGGTGACTGCAGCCATGAAATTAAAAGACATTTGCTCCTTGGGAAAAAGAGTTATGGCCAACCTAGACAGCATATTAAAAAGCAGAGACATTACTTTGCCGACAAATGTCTGTACAGTCAAAGCTATGGTTTTCCAGTAGTCATGTATGGATGTGAGAGTTGGACCATAAAGAAGGCTGCGCGCTAAAGAATCGATGCTTTTGAACTGTGGTGTTGAAGAAGACTCTTGAGAGTCTCTTGGACTGCAAAGAGATCAAACCAGTCAATCCTAAAGGAAATCAGTTCTGAATATTCATTGGAAGGACTGATGCTGAAGCTGAAGCGCTAATACTTTGGCCACCTGATTCGAAGAGCCGACTCATTAGAAAAGACCCTGATGCTGGGAAAGATTGAAGGCACGAGGAGTAAGGAATGATAGAGGATGAGATGGTTGGGAGGCATCACTGACTCACCAGACATGAGTTTCAGTAAGCCCCAGGAGATGGTGAAGGACAGGAAAGCCTGGAGTACTGCAACCCATCAGGTCACAAAGAGTCAGACACGACTGAGTGACCGAACAACAAAAAACATGATTTTCTACCTCTGAAACAGTACACACCTCTGTATACAATCTCTGCTGAAGTACACTTCAAAACTTATTTAGAAGGACTTTGCCTCCAGATTCTGACAACACAGGACAATAAAAGAGCCTGACATCTGTGACAGTAAGACATGATTACTGAGGAGTACCACCATTGAGTCCTACTTGAGTACACCTTCAAAGATTTCATTTCGGCTAAGTCATCAAAGCACTACAATTCATTTCTATGTTTCTATATACCAATATATGGCTTCCCTGGTAGCTCAGCTGGTGAAGAATCTGCCCCCAATGCTAGAGACACAGATTGGATTCCTGGGTTGGCAAGATCCTCTGCAGAAGGGAAAAGCTATCCACTCCAGTATTCTGGGGCTTCCCTAGTGGCTCACATGATAAAAGAATCCACCTGCAATGCCTGAGACCTGGGTTCGACCCCTGGGTTGGGAAGATCCCTTGGAGGAGAGCATAGCAACCCACTCCAATATTCTTGCCTGGAGAATCCCCATGGACAGAAGTGCCTGGAGGGCTACAGCCCATGGGGTCGCAAAGAGTCAGACACAACTGAGCAACTAAGCACAGCACATATACCAATATAGCCAATCAGCAAAAATATGTGCCACAGATTTCTAATATTGATAATTTAGAATTTATCACATAAATTATAATATATTTACCACATAAATTAATACATTATTTATAAGTATATCCTTTATTTGTAAAATTATCATTCTTAAAACATTTCTTCCCAACACATAAAATTTTCATACATTTCAAGAAAAAACCTCACCCTATTTGAAAATGTACTACTAAACTTCAATGTGCAAATGAACCAGTGTCACCAAGCTGAAAAAAGGGAAAAAAAACAAGGAAACATACTGCTGTGTTGGGTATATAGTTTTACCACAAATAATGACAACATGTGTCTTACACGGTGATAATATACATATTCTTGTTTCACTTCTCAGTCATTGTCAGAACCATCCGCAGGTAGGAAAACCAACACATCATTGAAAACACGCCCAAATGCTCTTAGATGATATACCCCATACATCATCACATACATCTGATTACACGTCAGTCCATTAAAAGTAATAGCCATATCTGAACATCCTTCCACCACCTGGTTGGGATGATTAGTCATTGCCTCTTTAATAAAAATCTTAACAGATTTGGTATTAAACACATCTTTTCCTTTAGAATCTTCTGCATTTTCTGCAAACACTCCAGCATATTTCAGGCAGACTGCAAGCTGCAAGCTGCTCCTTCCCTTTTCAGGACACTTTTCAGGAATACTGAGAAGGCTGTTAAGTCTTTTAATTGATTCTATACTTAAGACAATTCCTCCTCCCACACTCACATATTCAAGATCTCCAGATTTTGTAGTGTGGCCTAGATAGAAAGGTTGTGACGAATTCTTTTTTAGCAGAAAGTACTTTAAGTTTTCAATAATAGCAAACGTAGTGGGGTGTGCAAGGAAGAACCAGTTGTATTGATCTCTATATTTATCAAAGGCATATTTGTAAGCTTTTCTCATCATTAACCACATGTCATTAGTTTTCGTGTTAACTGACTCAAACCCTTTAACATTTTCAGAACTGAAGAACTCTGCTTTGTCGCAGTGTTTGGTCCACGTCTCCTTCACTGCAGCCCAGAGACGCACATCCTTCGGTTTTACAAGGATGATACAGTATACCCGAAAGCTTTTACTGAGTTCCGTGCGTTCATCCTCTGAAATTTTCAAGATATCTTCATTAGGAGCTTGTAGGTGGTGATGCTCATGGTGGTGCATTCTCTTTCCATAATCAGTCCTAATATGTCCTAGCATAGTCATCAAGACACAAAAAATGCTTCCGAGCAGTACACCCTTCAAAAACAAACTGCCTTCAGAAAGCATTTTCCCCTACGTCCGGTACGGTTCAAAGGCCGAAAGCGCAAGCGCACTAGGCTTTCCTCTCACTTTCGAGTGCCGCTCCGTTAGGTTCTAGGTTGCTCTAGATGCAGGCGGTGTCCTCTCGTTGGTTTGGCTAAAGGCGGAGGAGGACAAGGAAGCAGCCTGCGGGCCGCAGGACGGGGGCAAAGGAGCCCTGGGCAGGCAGGCTGAGCCACCCTCTGTATATAAAAGAAAGAGTTTCCACTTAGAGCTTGGATCATATCTAATTAGGATAATGTATTTCACTATGACTGGGTCTAACAAGCCAGGATGGTTAAACCCTGCCCACTGGTCCACCCTAGAACCCTAAAAAAGATTTTACACTGAACAATAAACAATAAAACTCATATTAACCAATCAAAAACAGATTTCTCGATTCATGTAACCCTATCCAGGGTGCAAATTTCAAACCATAATTAACATAACAGTAAGATATATTCTCTTCCTAACAGAATTATTGGAATTTTCTTCTTGGTGTTGTAGCAAGTGTTTTTTTGTTCTGTTTTGTTTTGTTTTGTTTTTACCTAACAAGTAAATAAGTTCAGTACTTGTTTACTTAATCACTGCTACATTTACACATTATTGATTTGGTGTTTTCTTTATGTTTTGTGTTAAGTTGAATTAACCTTGGGCTTCCTTGTTGGCTCAGTGGTAAAGAATTCGCCTCCGAAGCAGGAGACATGGGTTCAGTGCCTGGGTTGGGAAGATCTACTAGAGGAGGAAAAGGCAATCTATTCCAGTACTCTTGGCGGAGAAATCTGAGGGACAGAGGAGTCTGGTTGGCAGTCCACGAGGTGGCAAAAGAGTCAGTCAGACACAACTTTGGGATTAAATGAACAATTTTGAATTAACCTTAACACTTTAAAGAGGTTCATTAATTCTTACTTAATCTTAGCCTTGAAACTGTGAATTCCTATAAGTGAAGTCTGCTACTAAATTAAACCTGAAAAATTATAGTGGTTGCATTCAAAATGTTTAATGAATAGTAACCATTTTCCTCTTATGGCAGGGAAAAATGCGAACCCTAAAAAAAAAAAAAACCAACCCTATTCTATTTGCTGAAAATGATTTCTCATTGAGTACTCACACAGCTTTGGGTACGTTATTACCCATGAAGGCATAAGTGTGAAAATAAAAGGTCAATAAATGCATTTCCTACTTGCAAAATTCTCCAAGCCAGGCTTCAGCAATACGTGAACTGTGAACTCCCAGATGTTCAAGCTGGTTTTAGAAAAGGCAGAGGAACCAGAGATCAAATTGCCAACATCCGCTGGATCATCGAAAATGCAAGACAGTTCCAGAAAAACATCTATTTCTGCTTTCTTGACTATGCCAAAGCCTTTGATTGTGTGGATCACAATAAACTGTGGAAAATCCTGAAAGAGATGGGAATACCAGACCACCTGACCTGCCTCTTGAGAAACCTGTATGCAGGTCAGGAAGGAACAGTTAGAACTGGACATGGAACAACAGACTGGTTCCAAATAGGAAAAGGAGTACATCAAGGCTGTATATTGTCACCCTGCTTATTTAACTTCTATGCAGAGTACATCATGAGAAATGCTGGGCTGGAGAAAGCACAAGCTGGAATCAAGATTGCTGGGAGAAATAACAATAACCTCAGATATGCAGATGACACCACATTTATGGCAGAAAGCAAAGAAGAACTAAAGAGCCTCTTGATGAAAGTGAAAGAGGAGTGTGAAAAAGTTGGCTTAAAGCTCAACATTCAGAAAACTATTGCATCTGGTCCCATCATTTCATGGGAAGTAGATGGGGAAACAGTGCAAACAGTGTCAGACTTGATTTTTGGGGGCTCCAAAATCACTGCAGATGGTGATTGCAGCCATGAAATTAAAAGATGCTTACTCCTTGGAAGAAAGGTTACGACCAACCTAGATAGCATATTTAAAAGCAGAGAGATTACCTTGCCAACAAAGGTCTAGTTAAGGCTATGGTTTTTCCAGTAGTCAAGTATGGACGTGAGAGTTGGATGGTGAAGAAAACTGAGCGCTGAAGAATTGATGCTTTTGAACTGTGGTGTTGGAAAAGACTCTTGAGAGTCCCTTGGACTGCAAGGAGATCCAACCAGTCCATCCTAAAGAAGATCAGTCCTGGGTGTTCATTGGAAGGACTGATGTTGAAGCTGAAACTCCAATGCTTTGGCCACCTGATGTGAGGAGCTGACTCATTAGAAAAGACCCTGATGCTGGGAAAGATTGAGGGCAGGAGGAGAAGGGGACAACAGAGGATGAGATGTTGGATGGCATCACCGACTCAATGGACATGAGTTTGGGTAAGCTCCAGTATTTGATGATGGACAGGGAGGCCTGGAGTGCTGCAGTCCATGGGGTTGCACAGTTGGACACAACTGAGCGACTGAACTGAACTGAACTTTCAAAACAGTTTCTACAGGTAGAATACGACCACTGGTTATGAATCTGAACAAACTCCAGAGAACTGGCTCTGGGGAAGCATCCCTCTGACTTCAGGAGAAACAAGTCTCACATTAAGACTTCTGTCCTTTGCTCTCTACAACAAACATGACTAAAGAGATGAAGAATTGGAATATATCAAACCCACCAACTGTAAAATTACAATGGTGTTTAGAATTGAAACTAGGAGAAGTCTATGATGAGAAGGGCCTGGACACAAGGTTTAGGAGATATGATGATAAACAAAATCTCCTAGCTTTAAACTACCTCACAAATAGAGGGAGAGGGAAAGAGTAATTTTATGAGGCTAAATTACAGAAGTAGGTATGTAGAGATGAAAGGGACGATCTATATAGTTAAAGTCAAGTGTAGGTGTCTAGAAACTTTCAAAACCAGAAGGACATCATATAGTTAAAGCTTGTTCTCTCAAATTTGGAATAAACCATTGTGGTAGGTAGACAAATGACCCCCCACAGATGTTCACATCCTACATGGAAAGTGAGAATTAAGGTTAAGGATGGAATTAAGGTTGCTAATAAGCTCACCTAAAATAGGGAGATTATTCTGGAATATCTTGAATCACAAAGTCTCTAAAAGATGAAAGGCAGAGGCAAAAGAATCATTATCAGAGTGATGCAATATGAACAAATCTTGACTGGATTGGCTCAGATGATGGAAAGGGGCCACAATCCAAGAACACAGGCAGCTTATAGAAACTGGAAAAGGCAAGAAAACAAATTCTCCCCTGGGAACTCCTGTAAGGAATGCAGCTATGCCAACACTGATTTTAACCCAGTGAGACCCATTTCAGATTTCTGACCTACAGAACTATAAGAGAATAAATCTGTGCTATTTTAAGACACTAAGTTTGTGGTAATTTGTTAAGACAATCACAAATACACCCACCAGCAGATATAACAGCAACTAGGTTATAACTAATAAATCCATCTACAATTATAAAACATTACCATCATAATGTGTTCTCATTTCTACCCTAAGAACAACCCTAAGAAAGTAAGAAAGATGTGAAAATACATGTGACATGATGACTGATTTATTCTAATCAGATCATGGGTGTTTGCCTGGCGCAGAGTAAATCACTCAGGAGCTGTTATTTATTCCTATTGGAAATATGGTTATTTATTATGTGCTTAGTCACTAAGTTATGTCCTACTCTTTGTGGCCCCATGGACAGGGATTTTCCAGACCAGAATACTGGAGTAGATTGCCTTTTCCTTCTCCAGAGGATCTTCTTGACCCAGGGATCGAACCCTCAGCTCCTGCGTCTCCTGCATCAGCGGCTGGATTCTTAACCGTTGAGCCACCTAGGAAGCCCCATTTATTATAATGACATTAAAAAAATAAGAAACTTGGGATTATGGGGGCAATTCATGAGGTCTTAGGAGATAATCAGTGGGGGGACTTCAAATCTCCAGAAAGCAGTCTAAGGGCATAAGAGCTGGAGAACCAGCTGGGGCGAGAACCAACAGAGAATGCACAAAAATTCTGTTCCACTTTACGCTTGGACCCTAATGTGTGTCTGGAAAAATCTTCTCTTATTCTGGCAATAACATATGTCCTTCTTGTCATTAGTGTTAAATTTAAGGGGAGAACTAGTTAGTTGTCCGAAATGAAGAAGCAATGAAATTGACCCCATCCTCTTCTAAACCATCTCCCAGGAGCTGTCAACAGCGTTGTTCTGTGGACAGATTTTACCTTTATCTTGTGTTACTCAATGAAGTGAGAGAAGAATAAGACTTTCAGAAGCTGGATCCTCAGTGTCACTTTTTGACTTTTGACAATAGGTATTTTTGATGATTTTGCAGTTTTTATCATTTGGAGCCTGATATTTACCTAGGTCC
This sequence comes from Giraffa tippelskirchi, assembly GCF_054371585.1. Lineage (NCBI taxonomy): Eukaryota > Metazoa > Chordata > Mammalia > Artiodactyla > Giraffidae > Giraffa > Giraffa tippelskirchi. Next base: position 121,525,290 of record NC_137276.1, on the reverse strand, counting down.
TCACTCCATCACTCCATAATTTTTCTCCTTCACTTTAAAACATTTTTTTCCTTAATTTTGGAGTTTTAGATTTAGAAAAATGCAATTATTGAGAGTTCTCATATACTCCACACCCAGTTATCCCTTTTAACAGCTTCTGTTAATCTGATACATTTGTTAAAAAAAAAATTAAGGAACAAATGTTGAAACACTATTATTAACTAAAGTTCATACTTTATTCAAATTTTCTTATTTTTCACCTAATACTTATTTTTTTCCCCAGGATCCTACACAGGATTCCACCTTCTATTTTCTAGTAATGTCTCCCTAGGCTTTTCTGGGCTGTGACAGTTTTTCAGACTTTCCTTGTTTTTTATAACCTTGACAGTTTTAAGAAATATTGCTCGGGTATTTTGAAGTATGTCCCTCAGTTAATATTTTATGGTGTCTGACAGAGGGCAGTCTAAGGGTACTAGCACTTATGGTGCTGAGAAGAGAAATGAAGAGACAGCTAGAAAAGATGCAAAAATTTTGTCCCTCTTGGTAATTCTCTAGACTCAAGTCTCATGTCTGTAGAGATCTTTTATTCTGGTAATGATGCATGTCCCTACAAACACCATTCTTAGAAACCAAGGGAAGAAAGATTACATGCCTAACTTATAGAAGGTTTAAAACTGATCCCACCCTCTCCCAGACCCAAGAAAGGTAGACAACTCCTTGTCAGCGAAGCTTCCAGCTTTTTTTTTCCAGTTTTCCCACTGAATTTTACTTCGGCAGACCCAGGGACAGAGAGGGCCTGCACCAAAAAGAAGGTGCTGGGCCTCTTGGTGGTGAAGCATGGCTTGTGTTGGCGATGGAGGACCGGGTGGGGCAGAGGGAACTTGATTTTGGAGTCCTGAAACTGCTTGATCTGTGGTCAGCAGCACTTGCTGGCTGTGATCTCCTCCACCTTCATGATCTGGATTGAGTGGGTCCCAGTACTCCAGGTCCCAGTACTCCCAGTACTCCCCGCTGCTGTGGGAGTCATAATGAAGCCAGACACCTAAGTTCTTCACCCGTAGTGGAGATTTGTCGAACACCTGTCCACAATTTCCCCCAGGACTTCACCTTTTTCAGCTGAGACGTGAGACACAAAGTACCAGAAGCTGGACTAGCCAACAACATGATTAGGTGCAAAAATTCTCATGTGATAAAGGGGCATGCCGTAAGGCATTTAGGGGTAAGAAAGCAGCACCCACCACCTTATACTCTCAAAGTGTCCCTGAGGCCTTCATGGCGTTCTATCCACGGTCACCCCCACCCTCGAAAAGGCCAGCATTGTTGTTCTGGTCTATATTTAAACTTTCATTTGTTTTTCTCACTGAAAATGAGAAGGTCAAGAATTTTCTAGAACAAGTAGACAGCTTTTTACTTTTGGTTTGTGAGGTAATAAAGCAACATGAAACAATTCAGGGCAAAATGTGCTTATTACAGCTTTTCCAAAAGGTTTCTATTATACAGGAACTGTGTCAAACAAATATCTGTGGTGATCTGAACACTCTTCAGACACAGACATGGGTTCCCAAGTATACCCCACCTCAAACAAGTTGATAATAAGTGATATTTCCTCCATTTTCCACATAAATACAAACACTTTGCAGGATTATAATGTGTCAATGTAGGTTCAACAATTATAATAAATGTACCACTCTTGGGTGGGTATTATTAATGAGAAGGCCATGTATGTGTAGGGGTAGGGGATGTACCAGAATATCCCTTATTCCTCTTAACATTGCTGTGAATGTAAAACTACTCTAAAAAGCAAAAGCTTTTAAAATTTTTAAAAATAAACATCAATCACTCTAAAGATTGAGTGATTATCTGATTTTATGATTGACTTGTTGCAAAATTTAGTAGAAGAGGTTAAAAAAAATCCAACTACCAATATCCAGTCAACTTCAGGCTAACACCACGAAAATGAGACATTAACAGTCAAAAACCACTGTTTAGTGTAGTGAACTGGGCTTTGGGCAAGAAAATAGAGAATTCATTATTATCCAAGCTACATTATTCATTCATCCAATCCAAAAATATTTATCTGAAGCTTATCATATGCTGAATATGCAATCCAATTTGCAGTTTAACCATATGAAAATCATTTATTGTGTAAGCAAATATTATATACTTACTCTGTACTTAGCTATATATTAGTCAAAGGATTACAAAATGAGCTAAAGCTGTCACAGTCCATGTATTCCTGGAATTCAGTATACCTGTCTTTCTAAGGAGTTTCTAGGAGTTTTTCTAGAAGTTTCACTTTTCTAAGGTTGGTTTTGGAGTTCTTAATCCTATAATTATCTGTTTAAGTAATGCTGCTTCTAGGTTGTCCTACTAATTTTGTCTAGTAACCTATAGGCCTGAGTATACCTCATAGCTCAGATCAACCCCATAGCTCAGATCTACTTCCAGAGTCCAATCTCAGTCACATACCATGTAGCTAGGAGAGCAGACATGATAAAGAGTCATGGTGACATAGAACATGAATAAAATATTGTTTCTGCATATGAAGGGCACTTGCAAAAGGCAAATGAACAAGGTGTTAAGCTGATGATTGTCATTACAGGAAAGAAACCAAAGTGCTATATAATTTATATTTTTCTTATCTTAATATGAGGAAAATCAGATCTTCCTATTTGAATCACCAGCTATGGAAGCTACCCAGGATAGTTTTCATAACTTTCTTGCCAGCTGATATTACTTACTTATTTATTTTTAAGATTTTTTTTTTTACGTGGATCATTTTTTAAGTCTCTATTGAATTTGTTCCTGGTGGCTCAGTGGTAAAGAATCCACCTGAAATGCAAGAGACACAGGTTTGATCCCTAGGTCAGAAAGATCCCCTGGAGAAGAAAATGGTGACCTACTCCAGTATTCTTGCCTGGGAAATCCCATGAGTAGCCTGGCGGGCTATAGTCCGTGGGGTCGCAAATAGTCAGACCTGACTGAGCAACTAAACAACAACAACAAAACAATTGAATTTGCTATAATATTGCTTCTGTTGTATGTTTTGGGTTGTTTTTTTTTTTTTTTCCCAGCTGCAAGGCATGTGGGATGTTAGCTCTCTGACCAGGAAATGAACTCATACCCTCTGCACTGGAAAATAAAGTCTTAACTACTGGACCTCCAGGGAAGTCCCTTACTTTTTAAAAACCTCTTTTCCCAATGCTCTAGATGTTTGCTAATGTACTCTGTGCATGTTCCCAGTTTAAAACCTCATGCATGGAGATGTGCACTGGCCAAAGAATGGACTCCTGCTACCAGCTGACTTTGTTCCTTTGATGGCACAAGCACATTCAGAAGATCACCACACCAAAGAATATGGTGGTCAAGGGAACCAGTTATCCACTGCCGCCTACCCACCCACAGGACTCTGGAAGATCTAAAGACTTTAGAAATCCAGGCAGAGGGGTTGCTAATGAGCAATCGTTGAAAACTTTCTGCTACAAGTGAGCTCAGAGAAGTTGCAATGGTGAATCCAGAAGATGTGCATATTCCCACATCGATTTCAATCAGTGGTTTATTGAGTCTTACTCAAAAATTATTGGCATGGATTCAAGGACACATCATCACCCTATGGCCCTAACCACTTTTGTCCTGACTTTCTTACTGATTATCCAAACTCAAATTAGGGAAAAGGTGGGAGGATGGACACTATAGACTACTGCTTAAATCTTAACAGTGACCACTTTGCTTGGGGGACAACCTGGAAGAGGATAAAGAAAAAAGGAATAAATTTAAAACTGCTGTGTCAGCTGCTTAGGTGCAACACGTTACTGAAAGAAGCAATTTCTACCCTGAATAACCTATGAAGGAAAGGAAAGCAAAGAGAAAACATGTAATTATTGCAAGAAAATGAACATGGGAAGCAAGAAAGTTCAGAGGCTAGGAAATAATTGACAAGTTGATTAAAACTGACAAATTCAGGGATCTCAGAAGCAGAAACTGGTGAAATGGTCATAGTGGTGCTACTTAATTTGCAATTTCCTTGAGAATTTCTCACTACCTTTTGGTGATAAATCAATATAAGATACTGGTGTATTGGATCCACCATGTTTCTTTTCCTCCAAGGTTTCCATACAAATGGGTCTTCTGAATAAAGTGCAAATTTTCTTACTTTCTCCTGATCTCCTGGGAAGAGACCTGCTGTGCAACTTAAAAGCTAGCATATTCTATACTCTGGTAGAATGTCTGCAGAGCTCTAAGGAGGAAAAAGCACATGATTTGGTTACTGTGTGCTGTCTGAAAGAAAAGGGATACTGCAAAGAGTGGCAAGGTAGCCCTATGTGGGACAAATACTCCGAGCTGGAATAGGTTGATGCATCACTTTGAGATCTAGAACCAGTTATAAGAGAATCAGAAAAATAAGGGGTAATTTAAAAAATGCTCATTCTGAATGAAATGAAAAAAATAAAACGAATACTCATTCTGTAATACTCCCATGCCTCCAATAAAGAAGGAAGGTTAATTTTATATCAATGGTCAGTGACTTTAAGGCTTTCTACAAAATTTCAAAGAAGTAAATATATTTGTTGTTCCATTGTCAGTGTGGTTCCTAACCCTGCAACTGTTCTGATTTCAATGTCATTGTTTGCAAACTTTTTAATTGTAGTTGATCTGCATTTCTCACAGATAAATCTAAATTATTATTGCTTTAGCTTATATCAGAATCTAGTATCCAGTATCTATGGCAAAGGATTCCTAAAGGCTTTTGGGGCTCCATTTTTAAAAATCATTTATAAAACAAAAAGTGAGAGATAGATTTGTCCCATCCCTGGAGGCATCTGTAATCATTCAATGTAGATGCTTTGCTGGTAGTGTCAGCAATTAGAGAGCATGAAAGATTGGTAATTTGGCTTTGCCACAATTCTTTCCTTCACAGGGGCATAAGGCCTTACAGACAAATTGCAATCTTGCTAAGTGCTTGAGACATCTGTTTTTTGGTTTTTTTAATATAAATTTATTTATTTTAATTGGAGGCTAATTACTTTACAATATTGTAGTGGTTTTGCCATACATTGACACAAGGCATCTGTTATCAGCTATATGTCACCGAGCTTTACAGTCTGTGCTCATGTGCTCAGTCGCTCAGTCATGTCCAAGTCTTTGAAATCCTATGGACAGTAGCCCACCAGGCTCCTCTGTCCATGGGATTTTCCACGCAAGAATACTGGAGTGGGTTGCTATTTCCTACTCCAGGCGATCTTCCTGATGCAGAGTGCAAACCCACATCTCTTGCATCTCCTGCATCGGCAGGTGGATTCTTACCACTTCCCATCTAGGAATCAGTAAAACATCTTACCACACACACATTTACATACACACACACACACAAAAGTCATTTGTGGTACTAATACAGAATTGTACAAAACAGAGCCCAACATTTGCAGATTAGACAAAACATTTGCTGGAAAAAATTGCATGATAATTCATCCTCTGGTTTGGGATGAAGAGGCTTTGAACAATTGAAATTGGCTTTGATGCAATATTATGGTGGCTTCTTTGAAATTTGGAAGTTTGAAGGGTTTGGGGGGTGGGGTGGGGTACTTGTTTTGTGTTTTGGTCTGGAATTAAATCGGCACAAGCAGCTAGGGTAATAGCAGATACATGAGAGCTATAATTGTGTTTTGCTCTTATAAGAAATATGTGTACTATTAATAAATATATGTTTGGTGTTTGCCATGCAACAGGAGAAATTTTTTAAAGGATCCCTGGGTGCTAAAGCCCCACAGGGCAATCGATGGCTGGAAGGAAGCCTGTGGCACATAGCCTGGTCTGCTCGGTGGAGGGCCCTCCCAGGGTCGCGGGGGCTCCTCACAGGCACTGAGGTCGCTGCAGCTGGCACCTCAGGAACACTGCTGCTGCCACCACACCACTGTGCTCCAAGGTTCCTGGTAAATTTCTTGAAGGGAGAATTTTTCCTATCAATTGGAACTTAGATAACCCATAGAAAAGTGACAGCTGTTTTATCAGAGGCTTTACGGCTGCCTACTCAGGTGTCAGTGATGTACTGGAGGACTCACATAGACCAGAAGGACAAAATTTCTAAAGGCGATAAACGTGCTGACAGTTTCAAAAGCAACTATTAACCTATGGCAGTCTCCAAATTTAGAGGCCCCACTTTTAATATTGTAAGAAACTTCATTCATCTTCAAAGACACAAACTGCTAAATAAAACAGAGAAATGGACTATAAAAGGAGCCAAAAGAAACGTGACTGGACCATTAGAATTACCTAACAGTAATTCCTATACCACAGTTCGTATTTGTTTGGTAAGTACTGTTGTGTCATCATCATCTAACTAAAAGAGGGGTTTCCTTTTATTTTTTAAAACTTTTTCTCCTCTAACATTTATGGATATTACAAATTCTGTTTCCTCACTTTTTATTAATTTTAGTGAGTTGTAATTTGAGGAAACTAGCAAAATCTTGTAAAAGTCTTCATATCTTGAGTTTTCACATATGTATGTAAGACTAACTTGCTTGTTGTAAGTCAAATATGTGTAAGTCAAATATATCTATTTATACTAAATAGATTTAGTATAGTGAGTGACTTAGTGTACACTCAGTACCAACAGGCAGAAAAAAAAAGGTGACAGAATTATCGGGAGGCCAAGAAATGTTCTAAAAGAGGGATTTTAGAGGATCTAGACTTTTACTATTTGTAATGAAAAGATGAAATTATTTAAACTATTAAAGAGATGTGCTGCTTCCCAGTAGAATTCTTTGAAGCCACTTCCAAAATAAATGCAGGAAGTTTTCCCTAATTAACTTTCCAGGAACCTGGCATCAGTTGAATTTCACAGAGTTAAAAGGCCTGAAAAAAGTTTAAAAGATTAAAGTTAAAAGATGCTGTCTAGTTATGGTGGGTATGATGTTTAAATGGCCCAGGCAGCAGTAAAGCCTCTCTTAATGTAACTGAGCACAAAGAGTACAACTCTTAGAAGGCAGCTGTTGCTGTGTGCCATCACTCTGCACCCTGTTACCTGGCAATAGGTCCTACTCAGCCATTGGTCGGCATCATAGTGGGTCCCTCCCACAAGCAACCAACTGTCAATGAGCAACCCTTAGAGAAGGATTCAGCCAACAGTTGGGGAGACTGGTGGTTATCAAGCTCAGAGTGGGGTAAGAGGCTGATCCCGGACTTCCCCTCGGGGGCCCTCCAACTCACGGGCCCTCAGGCCAGCCAAGGGACCAGGCTGAGACCTCTGTCCTGCAAGGCTCCTGAGCCCTCGCCAAGGGCACCCACTGGCCATAGCCGAGGCCTTGAGGCAGCAGTGAACCTCTCTCTCAACCCTGTCTCTGCAGCTTAATGGCAGCGGCCGTCTACCTGGGATGCAGTCTGAGGAACTTACCCTTCCCCCTCCCCCACCCCGTTGCTCCCTCTGCGTTGATAACGGCAGAGTCTGGGGAACTTGGCCCTGAGGGAGCCACCAACTGAGATCTGCCTCCTTTCAGCCAGACCTCAAAGAGAAAAAGTTGTGCCTTGGAACCTCGCCCTTCAGAGAATAACGTTGTTTGATAGAGATTTACAGGAAGACCATGATCTGACCGTGGCCTTGTTACTGAGCCCAAGCTCATTCTGCTTCACATGACAGGCCAATAAATTGGGAGATGAGTTGTTAGAGCAAGAAATGATGACTTTAATTGGAAGGCCAGCAGACCCAGGAGATGGCAGACTAGCGTCTCTAACAGCCTGCTCATCTCAGTCAGGATTCAGGGTCCTGTTATATACAATAGAGAGAGCTGGGAGAGGCTTTCAGTGGCAGTGACCAATGACAGAGCAGGGCTTTAACTGGTTGCTGGTTGACAGTTGCTCACTTAGTTGGGAGGAGGGGCCCACCAGGATGCCCAACCAATGCCTGAGTAGGACTGTTATAGCTGCTGTCTGCCTCAACAGAGCATGCAGGCTGGTGCCAGGGAGGGAAAGGCCCCTTTATGCCTTCCTTCCCATCTGGGATTGCCACTACAACCCGACCTCAAAAGCAAGGGATCTGACACCAATAAGTTTGCAACAACTAACCACACCTCTCTCTCACCTTTCCTATAAAAAGACTTTGCTGAAAGCTTTTGGGAAGTTTGGGGATTTTTAGGGCATGAGCCATCCATCTCCTTGCATGGCCCTCAAAAAACCTTACTGTGTTCCAAACTATGATGTTTTGGTATTGTTTGGCCTCACCATATGTCGGGCACACAGACTTTCAATTTGGTAACATTAATACACATAATTTCTACTTTGGATACATCAGAGCTTATTAGATATAGAAGTCATTTATTTCTACTGTTGCCTGGGTATTACACAAATATTTTCAGATTATGATAAGCCTCACTCCTCCACACAAGAAGATTGAATGAATAAAACTCTAAAAAAAATACTCATGGGGAAAGATTTTGCAACTTCGTATGTTTAAAAAGCCTAAGATTTTGCAACTTCCTATGTTTAAAAGGCCTGGAGCTTTACTGCTACTTTATTAAAAATTAGAGGGACCCCTACAAGCAAGCACAGACTCTCCCTCTTTGAATTTATAATTGCCATGCTTATGAATTTGTGCCTGAGATTATGTCCTGTGCCTGATTTAACTGAGTCCTGTCATAATCATGTCCAATATTTAAAAGAGCTTCTTTCTTTCCTAGAAACCCTGATGCATAAAATCATAAGGACCTGGAAGGACCCAGTTGAAAAAGTCTGCCACCTTATTGACCAGGATATCTCACCTACATGAAGGTATTCCAGAGGAAATATGGGCTGTCACTGCCCTGAGAAGGATCCACTCAGGTCAACACTGATCACTCATGGATATCAAGGTAACAGAAAAATTCAGTTGGATCTGTGCTTCCCATGGGAAGCATTTCCATAAACATCTTCAAACTTAAGTTTTTTATGTTGATATTGGTACTGAATTCAACTGAAAGGAGATGTTCTAGCAAACACTACTATTCTCATAGACTACCTCGATGAGCTATTCACAATACGGTTATTTCAGATACTTTAAAATCACATTTCCTAGAAAACAAACATGCTATTTGTTACATGACTTTTTCTTTGGTACTCCCAGTAATGATGCCTATAATTTCAATCAGTTCTAAATTGTATGTCAGTATAAACAAGCCCTGGACTTATAAATTCAACAGTCTGATTATTGATAGAGTAAAAGTAAAATCTGGTAGTAATTTTTATAATGACAAGGTAAAAGTAACTTATATGTACCAAGATGCTCACATCCTAAATTTGACATGAAAATATTTTGATAACTGGTTTAATTGGAAGGATGCTGTAGAAAAGAACATCACTGATTTAATAGACACATCTGACGTTTATAAATAGGAACCTGAAAAAAAAGAACAAAAAAATAAATAAATAAATAAATAAATAAATAGGAACCTGAAGTCAACCTCATTCTATTAACATTGGGATGCAAGTTGTCTCTAGTATATCCAGATAAACTAAAGTAAATGCCTATCATTGATGCATACATAGTTGACTATTATATGAGTATAATTATGGATTTAGACCCAGTGCATGGGGGTAGAAAAGGGACTTACAGGGTGAGTTTTCACATACATTAAACATTAGAAGTTCAATCTGTACCTTTCAGTGGTGCCTCATAGTGATATTTTGATATTTGATGATGACCATGGGTGTCTTTGTGTTTCACATCCAGGTAAAATTATTTGAGAACATATGAATTTGTAAATAATTAAATCGGATTCTTGATTGTCAATTCACACAATTTTTTCTTGGTTGTACAAGAAACAAAGATGTCTTTGATGCTTGTATTTTCAAATGATCAACTAAGTATTTGGCAGTTCCTTTTGAAGTCTCAGACGGTAAAGAATCTGCCTGCAATGCAGGAGATCCAGGTTCAATCCCTGGTCGGGAAGGTCCCCTGGAAGAGGACATAGCAAATCACTCCAGTATTTTTGCCTGGAGAATTCCATGGACAGGAGAGCCTGATGAGCTACTGCTCATGGGGCTGCAAAGAGTCAGACACAACTGAGTGAAAACTAACACATCTGGTAACACTATGAAGTCTTACCCAATCCAAGCCTAAACGGTAGCTTAACTCTAAAGAAAAATCATCTAAATTTGTAATTAAGTGGTTTTCTTGCAAAGTCCAATAAATTTCTCCTGAATTTCAGTCAATCACATACAAAGCATCATATTCATATAACAATTTAAGCTTTTTAGTCATTGTACTAAATTAGTCATTGCACTATATTCCCAGACTAATAAACTGTGGGGAAATGACTAGACAATATAAGAGGGGAAATAACAAAGGGTAAGGGCTATTATAGTTAGGTTGTTTCTGCAAACTTATCACCCTGTAGACTTATTTCCAGTGGTAAGAGTGCTTTCCTCTTCCAATGCCATTTTATTCTAATGGCACGTTTCCCCTGATTACACCAGATGGGGGAGGGCAGAGAGCCCTTCCTGCATCTGCTGTTTCGAAATTACCTTCAGCTCAAAATAATCCTATGCCAAAGTGGCATATTTTGGGGTGAAAAATTGTATTCCCCTTCATTTGTAGCCCCAAGATTCTGCTTCCTGTTCAGTTGTCTTCTGCTTTGAACTTTCTATATGATGTCATCTAACTCTTTGTTATTAATAATGAATTATATGCTGATTGCTCTTCCAAAGATCCAGATTTTTTATGGCAGAAGGAAATTTACTGTCACAAGGCTCAAACATTAAAAAATAAAATCTCTCTTTGCTATAATAAAATGTCACTTAGCTCTTGTTCTTGCATAATTGTCCATAAGGGGAAGTTTTACTTTTGTTAATTCAGTGCATGCATGCCAAGTCACTTCAGTCGTGTCTGACTCCTTGTGACACTATGGACCATAACCCACCTGGCTCCTCAGTTCATGGGATTTTCCAGACAAGAATACTGGAGTGGGTTGCCATCTCCTTCTCCGGGGATCTTCCCAATCCAGGGATCGAACCCGCATCTCTTATATCTCCTGTGTTGGCAGGCGGGTTCTTTACCACTAGTGCTACCTGGGAAGACTCCCGGGTAAACTCAATTATTTACACTTTAAAATTCATTTGGGAGGCAGGGTAGTTGCTCAGTCACTTAGGTTTCTCCTTCTCTGATTTTTTCTTTCCTCATTACCATGTAACATTCCTTGTTCTCTGTTAGTTGATAGAGGCAGAAATAACTGGTCCCTGGCTGCCTTTTCAATATTTATCTATTTCTAATCTACTGAAATCTAATCTACTAGTTCTCAGTACCAAAAAATGCACTTGATAAATAATTACTCAGTGCATTTTCTTTTTTCCTGGTCCTTTTCCACAACGCCTTGTTTCTTCAAATTCTAGAACATTTCTTATAGTGAATTTTTAAAGACTTAAGATTATCCTTTCAACATAGTGCTTGTTCCCAGTTAAGTCTACTTTAGGACTTATAATCATTGAAGTCTTGAACAAATTATGCCTCTAAGATCATAAGTCAGTATAAGACATTTCTCTAAAACCTTAATCAGGCACCACACCATGGATCCTTACCCAATATAGAGTAACCCCATAGATTTTTGAAACCTGTTTTTTTTCCACTTTGTCACTATTTTTGGCATTATATCTTTCAGCAAACTATAAAATTGCACTATAAAAAGGAGAAACAGTTGACAGTTTTGATTATTCAACCCATCAACAAATGTTTGGTAATGTTAAGGGGACAAAAGTGAAGTATTCACTTTTTTATAGTGAATGATAAACTCCTTGATGACTGAAACCATATTTGGCTCTGTCTTTCTAGAAGTTTCTGGCTTCTAGAAGTATACACCCCAAAATTGAATTAAGCCATCTTAACAGGCAGGGCTCTCAGAGTGAACTTTTAGATCTCTGATTTATAGGATTTACTGTCAGGATGCTTTCCTGGTAGCTCAGTTGGTAAAAAAGTTGCCTGCAATGCAGGAGATCTGGGGTTAAATCTCTGAGTTGGAAAGATCCCCTGGCGAAGTAAAAGGCAAGCCACTCCATAATTCTTGCCTGGGAAATCCCATGGAAAGAGGAGCCTGGCAGGCTACAGGCTATGTGGCTTCAGGAATCAGACATGACTTAGCAAATAAACCACCACCACCACTGTCAGGATACCAAAATATGTATCAAAAAAAAAAAAATTTAGTAATGCCTGGACTCAGAACAATGAATGTTCAAAGAGGAGATTGTCCATGTTAACCACGCCCTCTACTCAGCCTGACTTGACCATCTTCTTCATAGCATATCAGTGCCTCTTTTCCATGTAACCTTAATTCCTGCTTCAGGGAAAGCAGACTATAAAACTCTATCTACAAAATATCATGGCTTCTGGTGTCCAATCAGTGAGGATATATATACACACATAATGCAAGGTAATTTACATTAACATTATTCTCAGGAATTCATTGAGGTAAAAAATACTGAAAAGTCAATTACTATAAATTTTAGATTTTTTAAATTTTAAATTAGCAGTGGCCACAGGACTGGAAAAGGTCAGTTTTTATTCCAATTCCAAAGTAAGGCAACGCCAAAGAATGTTCAAACTATCACACAATTGCACTCATCTCACACACTAGCAAGTAATGCTCAAAATTCTCCACGCCAGGCTTCAACAGTACATGAACTGTGAACTTACAGATGTTCAAGCTGGATTTAGAAAAGGCAGAGGAACCAGAGATCAAATTGCCAACATCCATTGGATTATCAAAAATGCAAGAGAGTTCCAGAAAAACATCTACTTCTGCTTTATTGTCTACTCCAAACCCTTTGACTGTGTGGATAACAACAAACTGGAAAATTCTTAAAGAGATGGGAATACCAGACCACCTTACTGCTGTCTGAGAAACCTGTATGAAGGTCAAGAAGCAACAGTTAGAACCACATGGAACAACAGACTGTTTCCAAATAGGGAAAGGAATAGGTCAAGGCCATATATTGTCACCCTGCTTATTTAACTCATATGCAGAGTACATCATGCAAAATGCCAGACTGGATGAAGCACAAGCTGAAATCAAGATTGCCAGGAGAAATAGCAGTAACCTCAGATATGCAGATGACACCACCCTTATGGCAGAAGTCGAAGAAAAACTGAAAAGCCTCTTAATGAAGTGAAAGAAGAGTGAAAAAGCTGGCTTAAAACTCAACATTCAGAAAACTAAGATCATGGCATCTGGTCCCATCACTTCTTCGCAAATAGATGGGGAAGCAATGGAAACAGTGACAGACTTTATTTTTCTGGGCTCCAAAATCACTGCAGATGGTGACTGCAGCCATGAAATTAAAAGACACTTGCTTGTGGAAGAAAAGCTATGACCTACCTAGACAGCAGAGATATTCCTTCACCAACAAAGGTCCATCTAGTCAAAGCTATGGCTTTTCCAGTAGTCATGTATGGATATGAGAGTTGGATTATAAAGAAAGCTGAGTGCCAAAGAATTGATGCTTTTGAACTGTGGTGTTGGAAAAGACTCTTGAGAGTCCCTTGGACCTCAAGGAGATCTAACCAGTCAATCCTAAAGAAAATCAGTCCTGAATATTCATTGGAAGGACTGAAGTTGAAGCTGAAACTCTAATACTTTGGCCACCTGATGCGAAGAACTGACTTATTTGAAAAGACCCAGATGCTAGGAAAGATTGAAGGCAGGAGGAGAAGGGGACAATGGAGGATGAGATGGTTGGATGGCATCACCAACTTGATGGACATAAGTTTGAGTAAGCTCCAGGAGTTGGTGATGGACAGGGAAGCCTGGCATGCTGCAGTTCATGGAGTCACAAGGAGCCGGATACGACTGAGCAACTGAACTGAAGTGAACTTAGATTTTTTATTTTATAAAACATTTTGTCATTGAGGAAAATATTAGATGAACCACTGAGAGGCAGTGTAGTCCCCCATATTATCCTTTCTTCCAACGAAGAGATAGTTTTCATTTTCCTTTTGAATCCAGAACATACTAATACTACTTTCAAAGATTTTCATGTACATAAGAGATTAAGAATCACTGGCAACCTCTCATTTTTCTTACTGGCTCTTTTTCTATACAACTGAAAATCAAGCTATTTTGGAATCACATCCTGGAAAATAAACTGTCTTTAAAAAAAATATTTCCCAGAAAGATCACAAAGTGAATATTGTCATCATTGGAACAAGGATGGATCTAACATTTGTTAAGGATCTTATTCAAACTGAGCAACTATTTTTAGCAAGTAATTTTACTGAACCAAATTCAGTGAAAAGATGCAGAAATAAAGAGTAAATGATCTACTGTGACTATGTTAAGCTGATTTATAAAACTAAACTAGACAAACTCACAGTAAAATATTTCAGTTGAACCACTAGAAATTTTTTGGTTCCTGCTCCTTCTGCAGGTGATACTGTGCTATTCACCACATCATCTCTGGGAAAGGAAAACTCAGAGGGACACAAGCTTTTAAAAATAATTTTTTCCCCCTCTGGCAATGTTTTACAAAAATGACTTCAGAATAACTAGCTATCAAAAGAAAGCCAAACACACAGAGAAAGTAAAAACCCAAACCAAACAAACATAAATATTACTGCAGTTATAGATTTTCTGTTCAAGGTGGGAAAATAGCAGTTTGCTCACTTGATTTTTATATTTTATATTTTTATATTTGCCAGGGCCAAAGGTCATCGTGTATCTCCAGTCATCAGTATTTCAAGTCAGGGATATATCAATTTAGCAAAAGGGCTCAAAGTTTTACTTACTTAGAAAATGCTCTAAAAGAATGTTTCTGCTTTAAATTTATCCTTTTAAGAGGATATGAGTTCCAAAGAATAGCAAGGAGAGATAAGAAAGCCTTCCTCAGCGATCAGTGCAAACAAATAGAGGAAAACAACAGATTGGGAAAGACTAGAGACCTCTTCAAGAAAATTAGAGATACCAAGGGAACATTTCACGCAAAGATAGGCTCGATAAAGGACAGAAATGGTATGGACCTAACAGAAGCAGAAGATATTAAGAAGAGGTGGCAAGAATACACAGAAGAACTGTAGAAAAAAGATCTTCATGACACAGATAATCACGATGCTGTGATCACTAACCTAGAGCCAGACATCTTGGAATGTGAAGTCAAGTGGGCCTTAGAAAGCATCACTACGAACAAAGCTAGTGGAGGTGATGGAATTCCAGTTGAGCTATTTCAAATCCTCAAAGGTGATGCTGTGAAAGTGCTGCACTCGATATGCCAGCAAATTTGGAAAACTCAACAGTGGCCACAGGACTGGAAGAGGTCAGTCTTCGTTCCAATCCCAAAGAAAGGCAATGCCAAAGAATGCTCAAACTACTGCACAATTGCACTCATCTCACATGCTAGTAAAGTAATGCTCAAAATTCTCCAAGCCAGGCTTCAGCAATACGTGAACCATGAACTTCCAGATGTTCAAGCTGGTTTTAGAAAAGGCAGAGGAACCAGAGATCAAATTGCCAATATCCGCTGGATCATCGAAAAAGCAAGAGAGTTCCAGAAAAACATCTATTTCTGCTTTATTGACTATGCCAAAGCCTTTGACTGTGTGGATCACAATAAACTGTGGAAAATTCTGAAAGAGATGGGAATACCAGACCATCTGACCTGTCTCTTGAGAAACCTGTATGCAGGTCAGGAAGCAACAGTCAGAACTGGACATGGAACAACAGACTGGTTCCAAATAGGAAAAGGAGTACGTCAAGGCTGTATATTGTCACCCTGCTTATTTAACTTATATGCAGAGTACATCATGAGAAACACTGGGCTGGAAGAAACACAAGCTGGAATCAAGATTGCCGGGAGAAATATCAATAACCTCAGATATGCAGATCACACCACCCTTATGGCAGAAAGTGAAGAAGAACTAAAGAGCCTCTTGATGAAGGTGAAGGAGGAGAGTGAAAAAGTTGGCTTAAAGCTCAACGTTCAGAAAACTAAGATCATGGCATCTGGTCCCATCACTCCATGGGAAATAGATGGGGAAACAGTGGAAACAGTATCAGACTTTACTTTTTTGGGCTCCAGAATCACTGCTGATGGTGACTGCAGCCATGAAATTAAAAGACGCTTACTACTTGGAAGGAAGGTTATGGCCAACCTAGATAGCATGTTTAAAAGCAGAGACATTACTTTGCCAACAAAAGTCCGTCTAGTCAAGACTATGGTTTTTCCAGTGGTCATGTATGGATGTGAGAGTTGGACGGTGAAGAATGCTGAGCGCCGCAGAATTGATGCCTTTGAACTGTGGTGTTGGAGAAGACTCTTGAGAGTTTCTTGGACTGCAAGGAGATCCAATCAATCCATCCTAAAAGAGATCAATCCTGGGTGTTCATTGGAAGGTCTGATGTTGAAGCTGAAGCTCCAATACTTTGGCCACCTCATGCGAAGGGTTGACTCATTGGAAAAGACCCTAATGCTGGGTAGGATTGGGGGCAGGAGGAGAAGGGGACAACAGAGGATGAGATGGTTGGATGGCATCACCGACTCGATGAACATGGGTTTGGGTAGACTCCGGGAGTTGGTGATGGACAGAGAGGCCTGGCGTGCTGCAATTCATGGGGTCGCAGAGAGTCGGACACGACTGAGCGACTGAACTGAACTGAACTGAACTGAATTCCTTTTTTTGTAACTGTTATATGAGGTGCTTGATAAAAAAAGAGGCAGAGCAAGGAACCATTTGCACTCTCAGTCCCTGTTTCTGGTCAAATATCATTCCCACATAAGTGGAACTTTGACCAAAGATGTTTGTATAGCTATTTCCAATTCACTGTCAATAATGTGATGTTTTCTTTATTTGGCTGGTTTTATTTTATTTTATTGTAATTAATAACCAAAAATATTCTTTTTTTTAAAATAAATTTATTTATTTTAGTTGGGGGCTAATTACTTTACAATATTGTAGTAGTTTTTGCCATATATTGACATTAATCAGCCATGGGTTTACATGTGTTCCCCTTCCTGGACCCCCCCTCCCCAAAAATGTTCTTATTAATGTGATTAATGTGAACCATATGAAACTAGAGTGTGATATTTAATTTCTCTCTGAAGGGTTTGTAAAGAACTGAGGACCATATGTTAATCACTTATTACAAGGCTTGCCTTCAGAAAACAACCAGTGTATCCCTACTAAGTTCTGCCTGCAATGCTTATAAATGTAGACATGTTGCTTTTTCTCTAAGATCTCCAAGATTCCTGTCCTGTAAGAAAGTGGCATTCTTTCCTATCTGATAGTCTGGAAATCTATAAGTCATAGACAGAAACCAAGAAGTATATTGTGGCAACATTTCCATATGAGAAAAATATTATTTGTTCCTCAATTGATTTATTATGCCTTAGTAGATAAGATTCTTATTGAAACTATGCAAATAATTATATTATAATAAAAGTCACAGAACACACTAAAGGCATTTTGCCTAATATTTAACCATTGTTCTAAGCAGTTCTGCCAACAAGAACCAATAATGTACCTTTGATTTTAACAAAATCATCTTCTTAAAAATTTTCAAATTATGTTTATTTTGTATATTAAGGGCTTAAATAAGAAACCATTTAAAGAATTTTACAGTTTGTAATAGGAGAGCCTGTTAAGGTTGATAGATCAAGAAGAAGAGTAAATATTCTCCTACTTCAGTTCAGTTCATTCGCTCAGTCGTGTCTGACACTTTGCAACCCCATGAATTGTAGCACGCCAGGCCTCTCTGTCCATCACCAACTCCTGGAGTCTACCCAAACCCATGTCCATCGAGTCGGTGATGCCATCCAACCATCTCATCCTCTGTCATCCCCTTCTCCTCCTGCCCCCAATCCTACTCAGCATCAGGGTCTTTTCCAATGAGTCAACTCTTCGCATGAGGTGGCCAAAGTATTGGAGTCTCAGCTTCAACATCAGTCCTTCCAATGAACACCCAGGACTGATCTTCTTTAGGATGGATTGATTGGATCTCCTTGCAGTCCAAGGGACTCTCAAGAGTCTTCTCCAACACCACAGTTCAAAAGCATCAATTCTGTGTCGCTCAGCTTTCTTCACCGTCCAACTCTCACATCCATATATGATCACTGGAAAAACCATAGCCTTGACTAGACGGACTTTTGTTAGTAAAAAAAAAAAAAAAAAAACACATTAAGCACAATTAAATTTTCACTTTAGAGTCATTCAGTCTGAAGTAATGGCTTCTTATTTGTCTGATTTGGAGTTTTGGAGAAGTCTTTCATCACATAGTTATATGCATATATACCAGGAATGCTAGAAATCCTTTCTGCTCCTAGGAGCTGTATGCTAAAGGCTGTTCCTTATAGAATCAGTAGTTAAGAGTATGTGATCAATTCCTTTACTGAAGTCATCATTTTTTTGGCGTTTCTTTAGGAGGGGCCTTGAGGCAAGTGTGAATGAAAAGCAAAAATCACTTTTTGATTATAGTATTGAAAGACTATGGCTATTATAATAATGAACAAAATAAGAAGAGAGAAGCCACCTATTAAAGTTTCAGATAACTTGATATTTTAACAATGTAGTAAAAGATCACCTGAGAATAAGTACATATTAATGAATGCCTCTAGTGTGTTCTGTGACTTTTTTATTATATTATCTGCATAGTTTCAATAAAAATCTTACTTAGGCATGATAAGTCAATTGAGGAACAAATAATATTTTTCTCATATGGAAATGTTGCCACAATAAACTCCTTGGTTTCTGCCTATGACTTATAGATTCCCAGACTATCAGATAGGAAAGAATGCCACTTTCTTACAGGACAGGAATCTTGGAGATCTTAGAGAAAAATAAATATGTCTACATTTATAAGCATTAATATTAATTACAGTGAGATCATTGACAAGTCTCCAGGGTCTTTTAATTTATCCTCAAGTTGTGTGTTAAAAATTTTCATCAATTGCAAGCTATTTTAAGCCTAGAAACTAACTCTTTATCATCAACTTATTGATATTTGCACAGTATGGTTATCTTTGTACATTAATTCAACTTTCTATTCACCCTAAAAAGTACAAATGTACTAAACTATTTATTTTGCATATAATTATTGAAGGAAAATATTAGCTCTTTTTGATTTGTCACCTCTTCTTACATGTTGGGCTTGGCAAACAACACTGGTTTGACAGTAGTGTTGAACCAATTAAAATTATGGTATGATTTTATAAACATATACAATTATCTTTAGCTTCCCTCATTTTGTAAAGTAAAAGAGAAAGTTACTGATGTATGATTGTTGGTTGAGTATAAAAGACACCTTGATAGTTTTATTACTGTGGTTTTGAGAGCTGAATTTGTTGCACTCAAAAGGAGACAATATATATTGCCAGGTTTTAAATATAGTAAATAGTTACAGGAAACAACTATAATCTTGATATAGACTGGAAACAAACACAGCAATGAGTAACAAGACACATGAAAAAATCTTATTTTCAGAAGTGAAATTTTGTTAAAAATACATTCAAAGCATGGAAAAAGTATACACACAAAAATCAGTAGGCTCTTGAGTGAGATAGTTTTGTTGATTATAAGAAACTTTTGCCATCTAAAACAGAAAAATATAGTACTACTTGTCAAGAGTTGCCAGTAGATCAAAGATCAATTTTAGTTTGAACTATTTGGTTGTTTTTTTCCTTATTATCTGGAAACTTCCTTTAACCATTTTATATCTTCTTATTTATTTTTAGCATGTATCAACAATATATAGTTAAAGGCTATTATTTGGATGTTCAGTTCAGTCACTCAGTCGTGTCCATCTCTTTGTGATCCCGTGGACTGTAGCATGCCAGGACTCCCTGTGACTCACCAACTCCCAGAACTTACTTAAACACATTTCCATTGAGTAGGTGATGTCATTCAACCATCTCATCCTCTGCTGTCCCCTTCTCCTCCTGCCCTCAATCTTTCCCAGCATCAGGGTCTTTTCCAATGAGTCAGTTTTTCACATCAGGTGGCCAAAGTATTGGAGTTTCAGCTTCAGCATCAGTCCTTCCAAAGAGTATTCAGGACTGATTTCCTTTAGGATGGACTAGTTTGATCACCGTGCTATCCAAGGGACTCTCAAGAGTCTTCTCCAGCACCTCAGTTCAAAAGCATCAATTCTTCAGAGCTCAGCTTTCTTTATAATCCAACTCTCACATCCATACATGACGACTGGAAAAACCATAGCTTTCACTAGACGGACTTTTCCTGGCAAAATAATGTCTCTGCTTTTTAACATGCTGTCTAGTTTGGTCACAGCTTTTCTTCCAAGGAGCAAGTGTCTTTTAATTTCATGGCTGCAGTCACCATCTGCAGTGGTTTTAGAGCCCCCAAAATAAAGTCTCTCACTGTTTCCATTGCTTCCCCATCTAATTGCCATGAAGTGATGGGACTGGATGCCATGATCTTAATTTTCTGAATACTGAGTTTTAAGCAAGTTTTTCACTTTCCTCTATCACTTTCATCAAGAGACTCTTTAGTTCTTCTTTACTTTCTGCCATAAGGGTGGTGTCATCTCCATATCTGATGTTATTGATATTTCTCACGGCAATCTTGATTCCAGCTTCTGCTTCATCCAGTCCAGCATTTTGTATGATGTACTCTGCATGTAAGTTAAATAAGCAGGGTGACATATACAGCCTTGACGCACTCCTTTCCCTATTTGGAACCAGTCTGTTGTTCCATGCCCAGTTCTAACTGTTGCTTCTTGACCTGCACACAGATTTCTCAGGAGACAGGTCAGGTAGACAGGTATTCTCATCTCTTGAAGTATTTTCCACAGTTTGTTGTGATCCACAGAGTCAAGGCTTTGGCATAGTCACTAAAGCAGAAGTAGATGCTTTCCTGGACCTCTCTTGCTCTTTCAATGATCCAGCAGATGTTGGCAATTAAATCTCTGGTTCCTCTACCTTTTCTAAATACAGCTTGAACATCTGAAATTTCAAGGTTCAGGTACTGTTTTGAACCCTGGCTTGGAGAATTTTGAGCATTACTTTGCTAGTGTGTGAAATGAGTGCAATTGTGTGGTCGTTTGAGCATTCTTTGGCATTGCCTTTCTTTGGGATTGGAATGAAAACTAACTTTTTCCAGTCCTGTGGCCACTGCTCAATTTTCCAAATTTGCTGGCATATTGAGTGCAACACTTTCACAGCATCATCTTTTAGGATTTGAAATAGCTCAACTGGAATTCCATCACCTCCACTAGCTTTGTTTGTAGTGATGCTTCCTAAGGCCCACTTGACTTCGTGTTCCAGGGTGTCTGGCTCTAGGTGAATGATCACACCATTGTGGTTATGTGGGTCATGAAGATCTTTTTTGTACAGTTCTTCTGTGTATTCTTCCCACCTCTTCCTAATATCTTCTGCTTCTGTTAGGTCCATAACATTTCTGTCCTTAACTGTGCCCCTCTTTGCATGAAATATTCCCTTGGTATCTCTAATTTTCTTGAGGAGATCTCTAGTCTTTCCGATTCTATTTTTTCCCTCTATTTCTTTGCATTGATCACTGAGGAAGGCTCTCTTACCTCTCCTTGCTATTCTTTGGAACTCTGCATTCAGATGGGTATATCTTTCCTCCTTTGCCTTTTGTGTCTTTTCCTTTCTCAGCTATTTGTAAGGCCTCCTCAGACAACCATTTTACCTTTTTGCATTTCTTTTCCTTGAGGATGATCTTGATCCCTGCCTCCTGTACAATGTCATGAACCTCCGTCCATAGTTCTTCAGGCACGCTGTCTATCAAATCTAATCCCTTGAAACTATTTGTCATTTCCACTGCATAATCATAAGGGATTTGATTTAGGTCATACCTGAAGGGTCTAGTGGTTTTCCCTACTTTTTTCAATTTCAGTCTGAATATGACAATAAGGAGTTCATGATCTGAGCCAGTCAGCTCCTGGTCTTGTTTTTGCTGACTGTATAGAACTTCTCCATCTTTGGCTGCAAAGAATATAATCAATCTGATAATGGTATTGACCAACTGGTGATGTCCATGTGTAGAATTTGCTCTTGTGTTGTTGGAAGAGGGTGTTTGCTATGACCAGTGTGTTCTCTCGCAAAACTCTGTTAGTCTTTGACCATGTTTGTTTTGTATTCAAAGGCCAAATTTTCCTGTTACTCTAGGTATCTCTTAACTTCCTACTTTTGCATTCCAGTCCCCAATAATGAAAAGGACATCTTTTGGTGTGTTAGTTCTAGAAGGTCTTGTAGGTCTTCATAGAACCATTCAACTTCAGCTTATTCAGCATTACTGGTCGGGGCATAGACTTGGATTACTCTAATATTGAATGGTTTGCCTTGGAAACAAACAGAGATCATTCTTTCATTTCTGAGATTGCATTCAAGGACTGCATTTCAGACTCTTTTGTTGACTATGATGGTTAGTCTATTTCTTCTAAGGGATCTTGTCCACAGTAGTAGATATAATGGTCATCTGAGTTAAATTCACCCATTCCAGTTCATTTTAGTTTGCTGATTCTGAAAATGTCAGTGTTCACTCTTGCCATCTCCTGTTTGACCACTTCCAATTTGCCTTGATTCATGGACCTAACATTACAGGTTCCTATATAATATTGCTCTTTACAGCACTGGACTTTACTTTCATCAACCAGTCACATCCATAACTGGCTGTTGTTTTTGCTTTGGCTCCGTCTCTTGATTCTTTCTGAAGTTATTTCTCCACTGATCTCCAGTAGCATATTGGGCACCTACTGACCTGGGGAGTTTATCTTTCAGTGTCCTATCTTTTGCCTTTTCATACTATTCATGGGGTTCTCAAGGCAAGAATAATGAAGTGGCTTGCCATTCCCTTTTCCAGTGCACCACATTTTGTCAGAACTCTCCACCATGACCTGTCCATCTTGTACGGCCCTACACAGCATGGCTCATAGTTTCATTGAGTTAGAGAAGGCTGTGGTCCATGTGATCAGATTGGTTAGTTTTCTGTGATTGCAGTGTTCAGTCTGTCCTTCCTCTGATCTACAAGGATAAGAAGCTTCCCATAAGGAAGCTCCCTGATTGGAGAGACTGACTGAGGTGGTAACTGGGTCTTGATCTGATGTGTGGGGCCATGCTCAGTAAATCTATAATCCAATTTTCTGTTGATGGATGGGGTTGTGTCCCCTCCTATTTGTTTGACCTGAGGCCAAACTATGGTGGAGTTAATGAAGATAATGATGACCTCCTTCAAAATGTCCCATTCATGCACTGCTGCACTCAGTGCCCCCAACCATGCAAAAGCAGGCCACCACCGACCCACACCTCCCCTGGAGACTCCTGGACACTCAGAGCAAGTCTGGGTCAGTCTCTTGTGGGGTCACTGCTTTTTCCTGGGTCCTGGTGCACACAAGGTTTTGTTTGTGCCCTCCAAGAGTCTGTTTCCCCAGTTCTGATGGCTCTATGGTGGGGTTAATGGTGACCTCCTCCAAGAAGGCTTATGCCATACCCAGGTCTACTGCACCTAGCAGTCTACTGGTGATCTGTACCTCTACTGGGAACACTTAAACACAGTTCTGGCTCAGTCTCTGTGGGGTTTCTGGTGTGCACAAGATTTGTTTTAGCCCTCCAAGTGTCTCTGGTGGGTATGAGGTTTGATTCTAAACACAATTTCTCCCCTCCTACCATCTTGCTGGGGCTTCTCCTTTGCCCTTGGATATGGGTTATCTTTTCTTAGTGGGATCCAACATTCTCCTGTCGATGGTTGTTCAGCAGCAAGTTGTAATTTTAGACTTCTCACAGGAGAAGATGAACACACAGGATGCAAATTGCTTCCTCCCCCCACTCTGTGGGAGGTAGCAGGCTCATTCAAAATGGCAAAGAACAATGAGTCAATTTTTCTTCTCACCTGGAACACAGGGAAGAAAGGACTTGAAAGGAGAAATCCAATCTAGTTTCTTGTCCAACAGAGATCACACATGTAAGCTACTGCATAAAATGTACCTTCTCTTTCCAAAATGAACACAGCGGGCTATGTTTCTATTAGTTTGGCAGATGAAGAATCCATGAACTAAAGAGATAAACGTGACCTAAGCCAAATTTCTTAATTATTCATCCTGATTTTAAATGGTGAAGACAGATGTTCCATATAACTGTCTATTTACATACTGCTGTTTAACAAGCTAACAGTTAAGGAAAATGATCTGCTTTAAATATACTGAGGGAAAGATCAAGAACACTCATTTGATACAAGCCTTATGCACCAAAAATCATACAAGGTTGTCCTTCAAAATCACAGCAAGTGAAATACACTGAAGTAATCAAATATATTTAAGAAGGGTTAAAAGAATTTTGGAAGTAGAAGTTTCAAAATTGCTATTTACAGACTCTGTACTTTGTTAGCTAGCCATAATTTATCTTTAAAATATCCCATAGTACTGTTAAGTTTAAAGAGGTGGGAGAGAAAAGGGGATATAATAATTAATTTGATAAGTTGGACATGACCTATACATTTTGATTCCTATCCATCCCACAACACCACAAGTATATATTTTACTATAAAAATATGCCTGGTAGCTTCAACAAATCATTCAAAGTAGCCTAGGTTTTGTCAAAAATTAAAGTATACACATCACCGGTTAATGGTAATTCTTAGGATCTTAACATTCCTTGGGTGAAAAATGAGAGTAGGGGCTTAACCATAGATGTTTTTGCAAGGGTGATTTTTCTATAGAGGAGCCCACTTACTGTGACTTGTTTTAATACAGAATCTTTAAGTGGTACCCCCCTAAAAAAAAACTGAACATTTTTAATGCGAAAAAAGAATGGCTTTCTTTCTCATTTGTTATTAATTACCAGATTAGGACTTGTGCAAATAGAAACAAATTGCTTCATTTCATGAACCATTTTCTAAATAAACATACAACTCCAAAAAAAAATTATTCAAATTAAATACCTAATGTATTTTAGGCAGGCCTGGGCCAAAAAGAAGGACCAGAAAAAATTCTGAGTGACATCAAGAAGACAGCAGGATAGGAAGTTCTAGCTCTAATATAGTAACACCAACTCCGTAACTGTCCACAGAAGAAAATACCTTCATGAGATTTCTGGGCTCCAGGTGAGAGGTAACAGTACTGAGTGGAGCATTGAAACAAAAAAAAATATTGGAAAGAGTAAGAGTAGCTTCACTTTACCTGCATCACTTATCAGAGTGCAATGCCAAGAGAGATCCCTTTGGCCCACAAATTTCCCATGGTGGAAGGGAGAGTGAAATGAATGAGGAACTTTGCTGCAGACACTTGAACACTGGTGAACTTCATCAGCCAGCCCACATAGAATCTTTGTTTAGACCGACTGGCAAAGGACTTTCCCCTGTAAAGACTGGAAGAAGTGCTGCTTCTTCAAATGCATAGACACCAACAAAGGCAACAAGGAAAACAAAGAAGCAGGGAAACTTGACACAACCAAAGGAACTAAAATAGAACTCTAGGAACTGCCCTAAACAAATAGAGATATTTCTACCTAACAAAGAATTTTTAAAAATTGTCTTAAAGAAGTTTGGTGAGCTCTAAGTGAACATAAATAACCAAATGACATCAGGAGAACAATACTTGAGAAGAACTTATGCAAAAAAGCAAACAAGCATGTTCCTTGTAGATGAGAATCATCTGTGATGCTCAAAAGACTTTGTTTTTACATTCCATTATTTTACATATAAATTATTGTACATATACATTATTGAACATGTATAAAGTCATATTTTCAAAGACTATATATAGCTATTTTTGAGACACTCCTAAATCAGAGGCCCTGTACAGGAAATACATTTAGACACTTTTGAATAAAATAATTAAATATTAAGCAGTAAAAGAAACACACAATTTTTGGTATCCAAGCAATATTAATTATATTATTTTAAATTCTGATTTAAGTGAAAATAGTTTGCTACTGTACAGACGGGTGCAAAAGCCAACTTGAAGGGGTTCCCACTGACCAAATATGGAACAATTCAAATTTTAATATAGAGAAGAAATGCAATGGATTAATTCTATAAAAAAAAGTTTAAATATGTAAGTTTATAATATTTTAAAAGTAAACCAATAAACTAGGTATCTTCTGAAAATGACAGTGAAAACAGTTTGTCATCTTGAAAAATGTATGTAAGGGAAAGGATCAAGAATTTATCCTGGGCTTCCCTGGTGTGTCCAGTGGTAAAGAATCCACCTGCCAATGCAGAAGACTCAGGTTCAATCCCTGATCTGGCAATATGCCACATGCCTCAAAGGAACTAAACCCATGCACCACAACTATTGACCCTGTGCTCTAGAGCCCAGGAGCTGCAACTACTGAACCCACATGCCACAACTACTGAATCCCACACACACTAGGGCCCATGCTCTGCAACAAGAGAAGCCACTGCAATGAGAAGCTCATGCACGGCAACTAGAGAGTAGCTCCTGCTCACCACAACTAGAGAAAAAGCTGGTGAAGCAGTGAAGATCCAGCACAATCAAAAACAAATTAAATTAAATAAATAATTTATCTTGACTCCCCCATATAAAATACTAACGGTCAACCTAGGAGTAGGTAAGAGGAAAAGGCTTTTTATTAAAATCATTACAGCTAATGTATGAAAAAGAAGTAATACAATTAGAATATCACCTTTTTTCAAACCCAACTGAGGTTAACAGTTTTAGATACTAAGCATCATTACTAACAACAAAAAAGATCAAAAACCAAACAGCATATGTTTTCTGATGGGAGAACACAGCCTCACCTACAGAATGACCAAAGAGATGGATCCTGAGTCTGATCAGTACTTTTAAACCAGCTTCCAATTTGCATAAAAATACCGAAAACAGAGTATCATTTTGAACTATACCATAAGTGGTCAAGATGAATATATAAAAATCAATTGTATTTCTATACACTAGCAATGAACAATTTAAAATTAAGAAAACAGTTCTGTGTACAACAATATGAAAAAGAATGAAATACTTAGGAATGAGTTACCAAAAGAAGTCCAAAACATGTTCTCCAAAAACTACAAAACATTATTTAAAGAAATTAAAGAATGCTCAAATAAATATAAAGATATGCTCTGTTCATACATCCTTTCTCCTTCACAGCTTAGTCAATAAAATGCAAAATCTGTTCCTTATCTTTGAGACTATCCTCTAGCATAACAGATTAAATAGAAAACAACGAAGAATTCATTCCTCGTTACAGCCTCCACAAATAAAAATGAAAGTTCTAAGATCAATAGATTTATAAGCAGGTAAAAATTTAAATGAGGTAAAACATGTTGCCTATTTTTGAGGAAGACCTAAGAATTCCCATTGCTAATATGAATGCAAATTAGTACAATATTTTTGGTGAAAATGATTGCATCAAGAGACTGACAAATATTTTTATTCTTGGATTAAGTAATTTACATGTTCTTCTTGGTCTTATTAAATACAGAGAAGGCTTTAAATACAAAGAAAAGTATTGCGTGTAATTTTCATCATAGCCATATTTATAAAATAGGAGGGAGAATTGGAGACAGTTCAATAACAGGGGGATGCAAAAGCAAAGCACAGTACAGCTATGCAATATAGTACTATGTAACCACTAAAAATATTTCAAAGTTTAGCAACGTGAAAAATTATTTATGTTAAATATTAACTAAAAATAATCAAAATGAAAACCTCTTTATAGAATCTCAGTGGTATAAATGTGAGTAAAAAAAACAGGAAAATGTTAATTATTAATAATTGTTACCTTTGCATTATTGTAAGAAATCCATGTGATAATTTTTCTTCTTTCCAACATACACACTTTTATATGACTATATACTAACTATAAAGAAACACATGTAACAGGATTTCCATGACCAGGAATCGAACCCTCAGCCCATGCATTGGAAGTGTTGTAGTATTAACCACTGGACTGCCAGGGAGGTCCCATATAGCATTTTAAAGGGAAAAAAAATGACATGAAAAATAACCTGCTAAATAAAAAAATCGGCACAGTATTTTTTAAAATAGAATTTGCTTGACTAGTTATTGGCTGACTTGTTGCTTATATAAATATACGGAGATTTTTTTTCTCCAAGTTAATTTCCTTAACTTTATGCTCAAAGTGACCTTTTGTTTACAACTCTGAGAACCTAAGGAAATAAACTTTCTTTACCAAATATGGTCATCAAAGGAATATGCATAATTCTTAGGCATAACTCTAGAAATAATTACTGAAATTCAAAATGTGTTTTAGGCAGCATTCCATTTTTTAGTAATCATATGCAGCTTAAAAAAAATCAAATCCAAACATTACTAATTCATTTACACTTATATCATCAAATAACTGAATCCACTTTTGGCAAGATTTAGTGATTCAGAAGCATTTAAATCTATTTCACGAGCTTATATTTTCCTCTTAGTATTGTTGTACTATCTCAAACTACCAGCCTACTATCTCGTAGTTACAAAGAATTTGATTTATGGCTGAGCAATTCCCTCTCGAAGCATAATTTTCATTGTTTAATTTTAATTTATCTCAATTAAAAAGAAAAGGCAAAGATCAAATTATATAAAGAGTAGAAATGGTACACTGATATATTGGTTGATTTATATTATAAAAGATAAATATACAGTAACTGCATTTTGATTAAAGTCTCTCAGAGCTTGAGAGAGGCACAACCTTTTTTCCTTTTAGTTGAGACTACTAATATTTGGGGGTTTCCCTGGTGGCTCAGAAGTAAAGAGTCTGCCAGCAATGCAGGAGACCTGGGTTGGGAAGAGCCCCTGGAGAAGGAAAAAGCAACGCACTCCAGTATTCTTGCCTGTAGAATCCCATGGACTTAGGAGCCTGGCAGGCTACAGTCCATGGGGTCGCAGAGTCAGATACAATTGAACAAACTAACACTTTGACTTTTCACTATTATTTTGATAAATGAAGATGTGCCCAAAAATGCCTATAAAAACTGGATTTTCTTTAAAATGTTTATATTTAACACAAAATTATAACATAATTGTGCTATTCTCAAGATAATTAGGAGCTAAATGAAAACATTAATTTGACATATGAGAAGTATAATATGGTTCATAATGGACACAAACATAATGAAGGCATCTTCTTTTATACTGTCAGAATATCTATAGAACTACGTGTAAAACTTAATTACATGTAAACCTTTAACCCAGGATTTCTGATTTTAAGGCAGTTTCACTTTTCACTGATGATGCAGAAGACTTTCAGGCAGTAAAGCTCCTTGACCAACACTGACATTGAAAATGACACATAGACTCTTCATCAACTAGTCTAATAGCTGGAAGGGCAACAGGTACTACAAGGTCCAAGACTTCTGCGAAGACAAAAAGCAAAGACACCACAGAATAATGTGATAAGGAAGTGACTGAAGCAGACTAAAATAGGGGTGCTGGCACTTTCCAAGACCAGTGGAGCCCCAGGAAATGCCAAAGGATGACCTTACACATGAAGGCTTGGTCAGGATTCCATAAATTTATTTGGATAAAAGAAGAAAGCATCAAAAGATATAGTAGAATTTTGTGGACTTCTTACATCTAGCTCAGATGTTACCCCCCCCCCCGCAAGATCATCTTTACAGGAAACACTAGAGAAGTACAATGCATTATTTAAAACCAAACAAACAATACAAGTGGCAATTTCAACTCCTTGAGAGAAACCTGAAGTGTACAACATCAATACTTTGCTATGGATAGTGTACTTTTCAGATCAGGATGGACATCACCAGTGAATCTATAGAGTTCCAAAATATAGGTCACCCCAGACCTACTGAATCATATTTTGCATTTTAACAAGATCATCGGTTAATTCATAATTCCACTTTCCAGAAGCAGAAACTTTACTAGATAGATATTCTTTCACCTTGTTTAATGGGTAGATGAATGGAATCATATAGATAAAAAGAATATTATCCTTTTATCTAAAATATTAAGGATTATTTTAGTCTCAGAACTTCAGAGCAAGGTGATCAATATTTTATTTGCTTCTTTAACCTACAGCTTGGAACAGTCTAATTAAACATTTTCATAGGTAATAATTACTTGAGTT
Organism: Giraffa tippelskirchi; assembly: GCF_054371585.1. Taxonomy (NCBI): domain Eukaryota; kingdom Metazoa; phylum Chordata; class Mammalia; order Artiodactyla; family Giraffidae; genus Giraffa; species Giraffa tippelskirchi. The sequence continues at coordinate 121,495,341 of NC_137276.1, read as the reverse complement.
ACTAAAACTCAAATAATATAGATATAAAACTATAAAAAAGATATTTATTGAAAGTTTGGAGTAAGCATAACATATGCTAAACATTGTAGAAAATATTTAAAAAGAAATTTGATACCTCAAAAATATGATCAGAAGGTTACAGATACCTAGGAAAAAAATTCTGTATAAATACAGACATAAATAAGAATAAATATACTCAAACATTTGAGGATAATGAAACCACCTTGAATCAGAAATGGAAATATATGGGGGAAAAAGTGGGAGAAATAAAAGAAGAGTCGCTTGAACTCAGGAAAGCAATGGGAAAGAAAGACAAAATTATCTCAGAAATGTAAACTATAAGATGCTTAAGGCAGAATCATGTCAAATAAGAAAGTAACAAAGGGCACTGGAAAAAGGCAGGAAAATGACCAAGAGACTGAAAATAACATAAAGTAAAAATTGCAGAAATGGAAGACAAGCAAATTAGGAATAATATTCATATTACCAGAGTCACTGGAAAAGAAAAAAAGAGACAATGGAACAGAAATAATATGTAAAATAAAGCCTAAGAAAAAGTTTCAGAAATTTTAAAAAGATCACCTAAATCTACACATTGGGAAGGTTTACTGGGTAACTGGAAAAATGATGAAGTCATTTTCTTAGTAAAATAATTAGATTTCAAAGATAAATTTAAAATCTTCAAGATCTCCAAGCAGAAAATTCAGATAGTTTACCAAATCAATATTATTAATTTACAGACTTCAAAACCAAATACAACTATGAATTAATCTTTATAAAAATATTCAGCAAAAGAAAATGCAAAAACATAAAGAATTTTATATCCAAACAAGCCATCCATCCTTTAAATATCAAGCATAGTAAATTCTTTTCTAACATATAAGAACATAGGAGATTCTTCATTCAGTAGCCCTTCTTGAGGAATTAACTATCAAATGAATTTCAGTCAAGTAATGATTGGGAAACCTTAAACAAAAGGATCAATAATAAGTGTATTAAAATACATAAATGTACATGTAAGACTAAAACAATATGGGATAAAAGTGGAAGACTAAGATACAAATGTTACATGCTATGACATAGCAGGCTCATTGCTGTACAGGCAATAAGGGAGCATTAAAAAATGTTGAAAGCATAGTATAAACTGGATATTAAAAGATTAGATAAGAAAACATGGAACTAAATATATTTTTATAGAAATAAATACAAAGGTAACCACAAGAATAAAAATACAAACCCTCCTAAATACAAATAAGTGAACAGAGAACATAAAGAACATACATCTCATAGATGAAGACACATAGCAAATACAACAAAATATTCATAATTACAAAACATTTTGTGACAATTGAAACCAAACATATCAGTTATATCAATAAATGTGAAAGAATTTAACTCAATTATTTAATAAAAAACAAATTTTCAATTTGGCTCAAAAAACAAGACCCAAATATATGCTATAAACAAGAGACAACCCTAAGTCAAAGCAACTCAGAGAGGTTAAAAATTAAATGGACTTCGACTTACAGGAAAAGAGAACAGACACACTTTTCCCTAATTACAACTAAAGTACTCGACTAAGTAAAAGTAAAAGTCCTGAACATTGTACATAAAAGAAACATAAAAAGTCACTGATAAGTGGAAAGAAGGCAGACGGGCTAGAGAGCTCCAAACCTAAGGAAAAAATCTTAAGTTCCTTAGGTTTTCTTTTTTTGGCTCACAAGTTCTAAACTTGGAGTTGATAAAAGCAGCTCCCTGGAAAAACCAAGGAACACAGACAAAAACCTGCTCTAACAAAGGATTAGGAAAGGAGCAGCTTAATTAGTGCGACATAAATATATAGATAATAACCACTCTACTCCAGTCAAAAAACAGAAAAAACCGTGGCTCACCCTGACGCATGCCCTAAACGGCCAAGTAAGCAGCCTAGACTTCCACCATCACGCTTGCTTTCCACATGGCAAAGACTATAAAAGAAGAGCAATTAGCCTGTCATAAATACAGGAGACAAGAGACAGGGGTTCAATCCCTGAGTCAGGAAGATCCTCTGAAGAAGGAAATGGCAACCTACTCCAGTATTTTTGCCTGGAAAATTCCATGGACAGAGGAGCCTGGCAGCCTCAGTAGCAAAGAGTAGCATGGGTAGCAAAGAGTCCGACGCAACTGAACGCACACGCACAAGCGCATGCGCACGCACACACACAATAATTCACACATTTTTTGTCAATACAGTTTGCTGTTGTGCCACCAATGTTCTAGACTTCCATCTACATGTACCTCTACCCACCTCATGAAATTGGTCTTCGAGTTAGATTTGTGAGATATGACATCCACTCTTCAGACTGACCTTGATGCCCTCCATATTCCAAAATTACACACAAAATTATGAAGTCTCTAAATGGATTTAGCTTCTTATTTCCCAATTGTTTTTAAAGTTGTTGAAACAATACCATTTTCACTAGACTAATTGTTGAAAGAGAAAAAAAACATGGAAAAGTAATAAAAGCTAATATTCAACACATGTTAAAAACCACTACCACTAAATATTTGAGAGTTATTTGCTTATGTAAGGGGAAACTTCACCCGAGCTACTGCAAATGATTTTCGAATGATATTGCATAATATTACCAAAAATCGGGAATTAGAATAAAAGACTTATTTTCTGATCACGTGAGATTCTCAAATAGATCCAGACACAGTGCAATGTCTTTTCAAAAAAGATTGTATTAGAAAATACTTTTAAAGTTCTCAAAAAATTCAGTCATGTTTTACAGCAAATATTTCTTGAATTTGAAAGATAATGTTATATTTGTATTATCTGCTCAATTATAAGATGACTTTGGCATAATATCTTTATGAAAAGATAAAAACTATTACTATATTATTTCTCTAATAGGGCACCAAAGGCACAGGCCATAAGAGAAAAAACAAACAAATTGGACTTCATGAAACTTCTAAAATTTGTGAACCCATTGATAATGTCAACAGAGAAAAAGGCAACCCACAACATGGGAGAAAATATTTGCAAATTATATATCTAACAAAAGATTAACATGCAGAATACACAGAGAATTCCTATAATTCAAAAATTAACAAAACAACTTTATTCAAAAATAGGCAATGAATTTGAACAGGCATTTCTCCAGAGAAGATATACAAATGGCAATAATCACACATAAAGATTTTTAACATCAAAACTTTAACAAGATACCATCTCATACCCATTAGGATGGCTACTAAAAAAAGAAAGAAAATATCAAGGGTTGGCACAGAGGTAGAGAAATTAGAACACTTTATACTATTGGTGGGAATTGAAAGCAGGGTCTCAAAGAGATATGTATAACAATATTCATAGCAGCATTATTAACCATATGTATAACCATATTGATAGTAGCATAGCTAATAGCTATTCATATGGAAGCAACCAAGAGTTAGTTCATGGATACACGAATGGATAAACAAAATGTACATATGCATACCATGGACTGTCATTTGACCCTCAAAAGGAAGGAACTTCTTACATACATCATATGGGTGAAACTTAGGGACATTATACTAAGTAAAATAAGTCAGCCACACACAAACATACACATACACATAAAAACATACTGTATGATTCCACTTATAAAAGATATGAATACTTAGAGTACTCAAAATCATAGAGACATAAAGTATAAAGTATCTATGGGACATCCAGAAAGCAATTAGATGTCAGATTGTCAGTGAAGTGGACTGGGATAGAAATGAACTTTAAACTCAATGAAAATGTTAGTTGCTCAGTCATGACTGACTTTGCGACCCCATGGACTATAACCTTCCAGGCTCCTCTGTCCTTGGAGTTCTCCAGGCATGACAATACTGGAGTGGGTTGCCATTCCCTTCTGCAAAGGATCTTCCTGTCTTGGGGATAGGTCCCTAAATAATTAATTTCTCCCCCAATTTATTCTTATACTTATTTTCTCTATCTTGATGTTAGTATCTTATCCAATTTATCTTCCAAGACAACAACTCTTCTTTCCCTTCCCCAAACCTGACTGATTCCCCCATTTAATTGTACATCAGTAACTTCTCTTCATTCTAACTCTCACTCAGCCTAAATTCTCTCTCCTGGGTTCCTGCAATGCTTCCTCAGGGGGACTTCTTATCTCATTTCTTCTGCCCCCTCCTAATCTGTCTTCCAAACTACTTTCAGCACTACCTTTAAAAAAACATTTTTCTGTTGCTTCTCACCTAGTTGGTGTCATCAGTGATTCTTTATCACTATCAGGATAAAAATCTATTTATTAGCATGATCCTGTTTCCTTTTCTAGACTTATCCGTTGCTACCTTCCCCCTTAAGGAACGTTTTAAATTATCTTTGTTTCTCCTAACATGAAGTGTGGTAAAAGCAGGCACTAAATATTTTTCAAGTGAAAGAATAAAGAAAGCATATTTCCCTTAACAAATAGTATTGTTTTATGCTCCTTAGTCTTCAGCACAAGTCTAGAAAATCTTTACACTCCATACATACTGCTGCTCTCCACTGTCTTATCTAATGCTCACTTATTTGTGCTTCTGTATTCAGTTCAAGTATCACTTCCTTAGATATACCTTCACTCACCCCTACCTAATAATAATAAAGTAAATGAATTTCTCCTCTTCATGACCTTATCACTGTGATGCTATTCCAAGTAGCAGCAAGCAATTGTACTTAGTCTGTTTAACATATATTCTTTCTTAACAGGCTTGAGGATAATAATTAAATCAATTCATACATTCCCAAGGTGTGGCATAGAAATTACTAAGCAATAACATAGTAAGCGTACAACAAAGGATTTCTCAAAGAGTAAAGAAATAAAAGTGTAAATCAAAATATAAGAAATTTGGTAAGGGAGATGTACAACATGTATCATTATAGTAGAGCTAGTATCTATTAGAGTAAATATTTTCAAATGTTCTAACTATTAACATAGGTGTATTCTTGATGTGGTATGCTGCGCTTTCAAGAAATAAAGAATAATTAATGATCAATAATCTTGCAACCCTAGGATTTTTGAAAAATATTCTGAAAACCTAGAACTAACCACAAGAAGAGTGACACAAATAGAAAAGAATAAAACAAATAGGAAAAAGAGACATTTCTCCTATAAAAACAGAAAGTCTAATTTTATCCAAAAATAGAATTGAAACACATTCTTCAAATTCAAAAATCTTGGTTTTGACTTCTATTGCTTGTTTTTCTAAATCTCTTCTCATCTTACAACAGAAGTCTCAGGGTACCATTTCATGGTCTAAACACTAAAATAGCCTGACCAATTTCTAGACCAAACATACTTTGCTAAGCTTTTTATATCAGGATGCAAATGCTTGCCCAAAAGTAACTCTTAACTGCTCATCCATCACAAAACAGTGGGTAAGAAGAAGTAGCTGGGTTCCGGGTATGCATAAGCTTTGCTCTGAGGAGGCCAAGATTGATTTTAAACAGGACACATTCATTCAGTGGTAAGTCAGAATGTTCATATGAGAAAGGAGAGAAGAATATTTGTAAGATTAAGAACAAAAGAGTATCAGAGTGTCTGGCATATAGTAGATGGTGGATAAATGTTTGTTAAATACGTCTGTTGATTATTTGTGATTGAATAAAATAGAATATATTTGTTAATTCCTATTTACTATCCTTTTGTAACAGAGAAGATTTGAAAAGCAATCGTTACCTTTAAAAAAGTGTCTTTTCCTTACAGAATGACTCAGTAGTGATTCCTTCTCTGAGAAATGAACACTATGAAATTATTCTTATGAGAACAAATCGTTGCATGTGAAATCTATAAAGTTAAATGTTACTTGGATTATTGTTACTTGAATTACCCAACACACACACAGTATTCCATATATAATTAGTAAGTTTATCCCTCAAATGTTAAGGAGAAAGTGAAGTTGAGATAGTACCTACAAGGGAGTAAAAAGAGTAGTTAAGAGTTCAAGGAGGAATGTTTTTGAGGAGACCCACGAACAAGCAGGGAAGAGAGGACTCCTATGGTGGGGAGGTCCCTACAGCTGGAACAAATATCTGAGACAACTTTCACTGTATCTCATGGCTTTGCCTAATTTAGAATTCAAGACATTGATCACACCCCCAGCTCTCAACTATGCCTGTCTTAAGATGAATCAGCTTTCTATGGATCCCTTTCACTTCACAATTTTCTGAAGATCACATCTTATGAGGCTCCAGGGAGCCCCTTAGACTTGTAATCCTAGGGCATTCATTTCTTAGTTACCTCTCTAAGAACTTAATGCCAAAAAGGAGTAATTCATCCATTCCACCCTTCTATCTTCTGTTTTCTATTTTCCCATTATGGGAAGAATGAGAAATCTAAAACCTCATTTAGAGCCCCTCCTGTAATTTTTAGTTTATCTGTAAATACCCTTAGGAAAAAAATGATCTGCTAGAAAGAAAATCTAAGGACATATCAATGGCTATTTGACATCCAAATAGTCTGCTTATAGCTTTCCAGTGCTTAGGAGACAAGCTCCAAGAAGAGACAAGCATGGTTTTTCCAAAGACCCCATAACAGACAAATAACTTTCCCTCAGCCTGCACCTGATCACCACTGAATGTGAAGGTCCTTCTTTTGTCCCTTAAGATGTTGAGTGCTCTTATTCTATGATTAATTGAAATATTTTGTTCCATAATTTGTTGAGGGCTTACTGAGTAAAGACCAGATGCCAAGACATAAGTAACATATGTTATTTCCCCTGTTTTGCAGGAAAATTTTTAGATGAAGTTCTTCCATATCTAGGCCAAAGATTTTCTTCATATTTATAGTGCTACCACTCAATGAAAATTGTACAAAGCATTTTAGATGTGTTTATTCTACCTTTGGGACTTCCCAGGTGGCTCAATGGGTCAAGACTCCCCTGCAATGCAGGAGATATAGGTTTGATCCCCTGGTCAAGAAGATTCCCTGGAGGAAGGCATGGCAACTCACTCCAGTATTCTTGCCTGGAGAATCCCATGGACAGAGGAGCCTGGCAGGCTATAGTCCATAGGGTCACAAAGACTTGTACATAACTGAGCGTGCGTTCGCATGCATTCCACCTTTATGAGTCAAGATTATTTTTCTGTCTACCACTATACTAGTTTAACCCATCTTTGGAACATCCACAAACAGATCATAAAAAATTATCATCAGCAGAAAAGAAGATTAAAAATTTAAAACCAGAAAACAACCAAGGCTTGATCTAAACTTTATCTTGGTTATTGACAAGTTTATATTTCAGTGCCAAGATGATTGGTAGGGAGGGTATGGAGGAAAAAAAAGAGTAAATGATGGTGTATGTTTTCTTTTTGGTTTTGATCATTTTAATTCTATTCCTCAAATAGCTCCAAAAGCACATTCCCCCTTTATCGTGCCTTTCTTTTACATTTTAGTTATCGTCCCTCCTTGTAGCCTTCATTTTCCATTTCCGGCTACAAATGTTTGAGTTTGTAGAGAGAGGAGAAAACTGAGGCTTAGGAAAGCTTAATAATGAGAAAAAAAATGATTTCAGAGCTATTAGTTTAGTTTTGGCCATGCAAAGGCCAACTCCAAATGTTATTTGGGTTTCTATAAAGCTAATTTTATTTAGCCATGAGAAAGCTTTTATTAAATAAAAATAAGATTTTTTAATCATCAAAATGATGAAATCATCAAAATGGCTGTATGAGTTTTCTACCATCTTTTTCCCCAGAAAAAAATAGATTTTTAACAATTGTCCATGAGAGCATTTGTGGATTTCCAGAGTTCAGTGGAGAAGATCCAGTATATCAAAGGAGTAAAAAAAGCCTGAGATTAGATACACTGCTGCTAAGTCGCTTCAGTCATGTCCGACTCGGTGAGACCCCATAGACGGCAGCCCACCAGGCTCCCCCATCCCTGGGATTCTCCAGGCAAGAACACTGGAGTGGGTTGCCATTTCCTTCTCCAATGCATGAAAGTGAAAAGTGAAAGTGAAATCGCTCAGTCGTGTCCGACTCTTAGCGACCCCATGGACTGCAGCCTACCAGGCTCCCCCGTCCATGGGACTTTCCAGGCAAGAGTACTGGAGTGGGGTGCCATTGCCTTCTCCATTAGATACACTAAAGAGGTCAAAAGAAGCAGTTTCGCTTTACCTGTGTCACTTTCCCCAGGGTGCACAAACTGTCAAGAGAGACCTTGTTGGCCCATGGATTTCTGCCAAAGAGAAACTAGGAACATATGAGTGAGCACCTGATTTTCCCAGCTGTGTGTGACCCTGCCATTTCTTTCTTGCCCATCCATAATACTGCTTCATGAGCTGCACAGCTGAGGGGCAGTGAGTGGCTGGGAGAACAGTGTCTTGGGCTAAGAATGAAACACATTGAAGAAATGCAGATCCTAATAACTGCTTTGCAGATGCCATCAGGAAGGCCATCCATGAGCCTCTGGAGCTGCTTCACCTGCAGATCATCCCAGCTTGCCCATGGGTTCCTCCAACACTCCACACACCTCACTCCCACCACCTCTCCCCCACGCCCCAAGCTAGCTCCCTATGTGCACCCCTAACATCAGTGAAAGTGAGCCTTTGCAGACAACTAGTGAACATATGCAGAAAGAGGCTCAACTCTGTAGGTTTGGGGAAAAGTACACAAAGCTGAGCATTCAGCACCACCCTAGAGAAAGCAAATAAGACACAATGAGCACCTGGCCTGGCTTACAGAATCCAGAGAAGACATATAATCTTGAGAATTCCTCAAAAGGGCATAAGAAATGTATGGCAGGTATATCCATATAAAAGGTCTGAGAAAGCCTCAGAATCCTTAATAAAGAAGTATAGAAGAGTTTTTGTATGAGATCAAAGTTAAGTTGCTATCATCTTAAAACAGATGGTTTTATCCATAAGATGTTGTGAACCCCATGGAAATCACAAAGTAAAATCCTACAGCAGATACACAGAAGATAAAGAGAAGGGAATCAAAGCATATCATTACAGAAAATCATTAAGTTACAAGAGAGAGCAAGAGAGGGAGAAAGAAAGAAGGGAACTACTTAAAGTCAAAAAACAATAAAATATCATTAGTAAGTTCTTAACTATCAAGAATTTCTTCAAATGTAAATGGATCAAACTGTCCAATCAAAAGGTACAGAATGGCTAAATGGATTTAAAAAATAAAACACAACTATATGCTGCCTACAATAGACTCATTTTGGCAGGATACACATAGTTTCCACATGGGAGAATGGAAAATAGTGTCTAATGCAAACAGAAACCAAACAGAACAGTGGTAGCTGATCTTATATCAGACAAAACAGACTTTAAGGCAAAAACTGTAACAAGAGACAAAAATGTCATTATGTAATAATAAAGGGCCAACTTATCAAGAGAATATAACAATTCTATGTTTTCCTCTAGGAGTTTTATAGTTTCTGGTCTTACGTTTAGATCTTTAATCCATTTTGAGTTTATTTTTGTGTATGATGTTAGAAAGTGTTCTAGCTTCATTCTTTTACAAGTGGTTGACCAGTTTTCCCAGCACCACTTGTTAAAGAGATTGTCTTTTCTCCATTGTATATTCTTGCCTCCTTTGTCGAAGATAAGGTGCCCATAGGTGTGTGGATTTATCTCTGGGCTTTCTATTTTGTTCCATTGATCTATATTTCTATCTTTGTGCCAGTATCATACTGTCTTGATGATTGCGGCTTTGTAATAGAGCCTGAAGTCAGGCAGGTTGATTCCTCCAGTTCCATTCTTCTTTCTCAAGATTGCTTTGGCTATTCGAGGTTTCTTATATTTCCATACAAATTGTGAAATGATTTGTTCTAGTTCTGTGAAAAATACCCTTGGTAGCTTGATAGGGATTGCATTGAATCTATAGATTGCTTTGGGTAGTATACTCATTTTCACTATATTAATTCTTCCAATCCATGAACACGGTATATTTCTCCATCTGTTTGTGTCCTCTTTGATTTCTTTCATCAGTGTTTTATAGTTTTCTATATATAAGTCTTTTGTTTCTTTAGGTAGATGTATTCCTAAGTAAATATGCACCCAATATCAGAACACCTACATACACTAAATATAATAATCAAATACTAACAAATCTAAAGGGAGAAATAGACAATAATACAATAATAGTGGGGACTTCAGTACTCCACTTCCAACAATGGATATATTATCCATACAGAAAATTAATAAGGAAACATTAGAATTTACACTTTAGATCTAATAAACCTAACAGGTATATACAGAATATTTCATCCAACAACAGCAGAATGCTTATTCTTCTCAAGCACATAATGACCATTCTCCATAATATATCATATGTTAGACCACAAAACAAGATTTATCAAATTGAAGAAGACTGAAACCATACTAAGTATCTTTTCTGACTACAGTAATATGAAACTAGAAATCAATAACAGAAGGAAAATTGGAAAGTTTATCAAATTTGTGGAGATTAAGCAATATGCTATTGATTAGTCAGTGTATCAAAGCACTCAAAAGAGAAATCAAAATTATCTGAAAAAAAAAAAGAACTGAAAATAGCATTCGAACACTTACAGGATGCAGGGGGAAAAAGCAGTTCTAAGAGGGAAGTTTATAGTGATAAATATCCACATTAAGTAAAAAAAAAGATGACAAATAAATTACTTAACTTTATCCTCAACAAACCAGAAAAACATTAAGTCCAAAGTTAAGAGAAGGAAGGAAATAAAATTAGAGCAGAAGTAAATGAAAGAGACCAAAAAAATAACATAAAAGATCAATAAACTAAAACTTGTAAGGTAAATAAAATTGACAAGTTAAGGTAAATAAAATTTCAAAAGGTAAATAAAATTGACAAACATTTAGCTAGACTAATAAAAAAGATTAAAAATTTTTTCTCTAGGATCAAGAATAAGACAGAGATGCCTATTCTTACACCTTTTATTCAACACGGTATTGGAAGTCATGGCCAGAGCAGTTAGACAAGAAAAATAAAAGTTATCCAAATCAGCAAAGAAAAAAATTCAAATTGTCTCTGTTTGAAGATGACATGATGTTATATACAGAAAACCCTAAAGACTTAGCAGAAAACTGCTAAAATTAAAGAACAAATTCAAGAAAGTTGCAGAATAAAAATAAACATACAAATATCTGTTGCACTTCTATATGCCAGCAACAACAACAAAAATACTCTGAAAAAGAAAACCATGTCATTTACAGTAGCATTAAAACAATTTTAAAAAAGTCTTTCGAATACATTTAATCAAGAGGCTGAAAAATCTGTGCACTGAAACATGAAGACACAGATGAAAGAAATTGAAGATACAAATCAAAATTTCATCTTGTGAGCAGAAAGAATTAATATTGCTAATGTCCATACTGCTCAAATCCCTCTATAGATTAAATACTATCTCTATAAAAATTCTAATGTTATTTTTCATGGAAATAGAACAAACAATTCTAAAATCTGTATGAAACCACAAAAGACCCCTTATAGCCAACACGTACTGAAAAAGAAAAAATAAAGTTATGTGCATCACACTTCCTGATTTCAAACTATATTACAAAGCTACAATAACCCAAACTGTGTGGTACTATCATAAAGACAAGCTCATAGATAAATGGAACAGAATTGAGAACCCAGAAATAAACCTATGCATTTACAAACAACTAATACTTTATAAAGGAGTCAAGAATGCTCAATAGAGAAAGGGTAACTCTTCAATAAATGATGCTAGAAAAACTGGATATTCACATGCAAAAGGATGAGACTGGACTCTTAACACTGCTCATGAAAATTAAATGGATTAAAGGCTCAAATGTAAGACTTGAAACTCTAAAACTCCTAGAAGAAAACATAGGGGAAAATCTCCTTGACATTGGTCTTACCAACAATTTTTTGGATATGACACAAAAAGCACAAGCATGTGTACTAAGTCACTTCAGTCATGTCTGACTCTTTGTGACCTCATGGACTGTAGCCCAACAGGCTCCTCTGTCCAAGAGATTCTCCAGGCAAGAATACTGGAGTGTGTTGCCATGCCCTTCTCCAGAGGATCTTCCCAACCCAGGGATCAAACCTGCATCTCCTGCACCTCCTGCACTGAAGGTGGTTTGTTTTACCACTGAGCCACCAAAGAAGTCCCCCAAACACAAGCAACAACAGCAAAATTCAGCAAGTCTGACTATATCAAACGAAAACACTTCTACACAGCAAAAGAAACAGTCAACAAAATGAAAAGACAACAAATGGATCCAGAGAAAATATTTGTAAATATGCCCTCTGGTAAGGGGTTAATATCCAACATATATAAGAAACACATAGGACTCAATATCAAACAAAAAAAATCAATTAAAAACTGGGCAGAAGAACTAAATATACATTTTTCCGAAGAAGATAAACAAATGATCAACAGGTACGTGAAAAGAGGCTCAGCCTCACAAATCATCAAAGAAACGCAAGTCAAAAACACCATGAGATATCACTTTACACTTATTAGAATGGCTATTTTCAAAAAGACAAGAGATAACATATGTTGACAAAGATGTGGCAAAGTGGGAACCCTTGTGTCTTGGTGAGGATGTAAATTGACTCAGCCACTGTAGAAAGTAGTATGAATAGAAATAGAATAGAAATAGAATTACCATGTGATCCAGCAATCCTACTTCTGGGTATATGTCCAAAGAATGAAAACAATAACTTGAAAAAATTATCTGCACACACCTACTCATTGTAGCATTATTCACAATAGCTAAAACATAGAAACAACCTAAGTGTCAGTCCTGAATATTCATTGGAAGGACTGATGCTGAAGCTGAAACTCCAATACTTTGGCCACCTGATGCAAAGAACTGACTCATTGAAAAAGACCCTGATGCTGGGAAAGATTGAAGACAGGAGGAGAAGGAGATGACAGAGAATGAGATGGTTGGATGGCATCACCGACTCAATGAACATGAGTTTGAGTAGGCTCTAGGAGTTGGTGATGGACAGGGAAGCCTGGCATGCTGCAGTCCATGGAGTCACAAACAGTTGGACATGACTGAGCAACCTAATTGCCTGACTGACTGAAGTGTCTGTCAACAGATCAATGGATTAGAAAACATGAGATTTATATGAATATTATTCAGCCATAAAAAGAAGGAAATCTAGCCATTTTTGACAATATGAATTGATCTTGAGAGCATTATGCTGAGTGAAATAAGATAGAGAAAGACAAGTACTGTGTGATATCCCTTATACATGGAATCTGAAAAGTCAACTCACAAAGAGAATAGAATAGTGGTTTCCAGAAGCTGGGAGTGGGGATATGATGAATATTAGTCAGAGAGTGCAAACTTACAGTTATAAGATGAATAAATTCTGGAAATCTAATTTACAACATGATGACTAAAGTTAATAATATTGTATTATGTACTTAAAAGCTGATAAGTGAGAATATCTTTAATGGTTTTACTACGTTACACATTCAAAAAGGTAACTATAGGAGGTTATGGATGTGTTAACCAAGATTATTGTGGTAATAACAGTATTTACATATATCAAATCATCACATCGTACACATTAAACTTATATAGTATTATATATTAATTATATCTCAATAAAGTTGGGGGGGAAGAAATGCAAATATATTTTCTTTTCATCAAAAGAAATGTATTAGGATTTTTAAAGTAATAGTCACTACCAGGTAAAGGGCGCACTAGACTTCTGTATGATCTTTGCAATTTCCTAAGAATCTAATTCAAAATAAAAAGTTTAAAAAATAATAAACAAGAGAAAGCAGTATGCAAAATATTAATTCTTACTGAATTTAATAATGGGTATTAAATATAGGCAAAATGGGTAAAATATATGTATAATTTAAATATTAAATATAGATACAGGTGTTCATTGTGTTATTCTTTTTACTCATCTATATGTTTGGAAATTTCATAATAAAATTTTGAAAATAAAAAGAAAACTTTCATTTAAAAGAAGTAAAAAATTATTACTCAAACCTGGAATTCATTCATTTTAATTGTGTTTACATATCTATTCTGTTATAAACTGATTTGGATCCATTTAGCTTCTGCATATATACCATGTTTGTCTAAATGGATGATGACAGACAATTAATACTCAGGAAAAAAGTGAAAGAAAAATTATGAGAAAAAATAAATGCACATAAGTCAATTTAAGTCTTCAAAATTCACTTTAAAATGTCTTTCTTAGGGCTATTTTATGAAATGAATTTCCTACTTATCCCGTTTCAATGTGTAATATTCAGTACTTGATCCCATTTTTTTTTTTTTTTTTTTTTTACCATTTTCAAGACTTCAGAACACTAAATCCAAGTGGATTTTGTTTGGCTTTAGTTAGAAATTTCAGGCTAAAGTTTGCATCCTGCTAAGCTTTATTGCTAAAGTCCTTTAAAAACCTAAAGCATCCAAACTATGTGTAACAATCTCACTTGCCACAGAGAAGACTGATAAAGAAGACTTCGAGAATAAAAATCAATAAACAAAGATAAAAAGTACACTCAAAGTAGTCTGGAAATAATCAGTTTTCCTGTATCTTCATAAATAAACCATGTCTGAAAAAACCCAGATTAATTTCACCTCCCCCTAGTTGAACCACTTCTCAACTTCTTTCAACATCTATGAAAAAATCATTCAATCTGTAACACAAAAGACCTACTTGACTTTTAACAAAATTGCTCACTTCCCATATGCAAATAATATTTTTCAAAACATCACTATAAAAGAGTAACACATATCAAGGAAAATGAAAACCTTTAATTAAAATTTAGAGAAAGGGCAACAGGGTAGTCTCAGGAATGCAAAATACTTCTGTTTATTTTCTATGGGTCCTTGTTAGGTTTGCCTTGCTGTTTCTAGCAGTTTGAACAACTAAGGGTTCAAGAATATATTTACAATTTCTCCTCTGGTCTGAGTTAAAACTCCTGCATGCCCTGCAGTTTAGCATTTTATCTATAGAGTTGTTGTCAGTCTCTCCCCTTGAAAGCAAGAATAATAATTTTTAAGAGCTTTAGAATAGGAAAAAATAGGTGCAGATATCAGAGCATTTATTGCTGAATAGGAAATTATGCAATTGTTTTTTTTTTTTAAAGCCATGTTTAAAGAGAAACTTTTAAAAAGCTGTTATAATACAGCAAAACCTGTACCAAAGCAAGCTGAGTGACCTGGATTTCCTTTGCTTTTTCATATAAAATTTGTCAATAAAAAAAAATCCACAACTTTTTATTCCATTGTTATAAAGAAGTGAAGACAAATTCTCAGGGCATAAAACCAACACACTGATGAAAAATAAACGCTCAGCAAGAGAAAGTTAACAGACCATGTGCCCTAGCCCTGATTTATATCAACATCGTATTATTAGTGTTTCCCTTTATGAGAGGGATGGAAGGAGAGAGGGAGGAAATAAGGAACTAGAAAGAAAGAAGTAACAAACTGTTATGATTGTAATTCAGAATTTCATACGTACATTTAATGTTCAGAAAAATATGGATCCCCAGTTTTACAGCTATCTCTAATATCAGTGAAGGAGGAAACAGACAGAACAGGCTCCATCTTCAAAGCAGGACTCCATCTTGGGCCGGACTGTGGACTTTGAGCTATATGCCCAGTATCTATGGAAACGACACACCAACTGGAAAATCAGACCCCACTAGATGGAAGAGCCCCAGGGCTCGAACCTAGACTCTCGCCTAAAAGAATACCCTTATTATTTACGTAACTGAGTAGAATCATAAATTCTATTATGCTTATTGAGGTATGACCACAGGCCCATTGATAATAGTCCACTGTTAACTACCTAGGCTTAAGGCATATGAATCACAGATTAACTTTGATTGTATCTTTCTTTTCCTTTGTTCAGACTAGTTTCGGGGAATTTGGGGAGGTGGGTTTGGGCATGTACTTAGGGTATATAAGGTTTTCACAACTGGTCGGGGTCCTTGGCTAAGAGGAGACTCTGCCTTGGGCTCACTGGTGTAATAAACTGCACTCCACTATCTGCATTGTCCTGAGTGAGTTTGTTTTCCCGGAGCGCATGGCTACACATCAACCAGCTAGGACTTAGTATTTTTAGCTGATCTTTCTTGTCCAGGGTAGGACTGAAAATTACTTACAAAGCTATGTAAAATGCAGATTTCAAAACCCATTCCAAGATTAATGAATCTCCAAAGTTAAGAAACAAGAATATATATATATATATGTATATGTTTTATTTTTTGCTTAACTTTTAAACTGTAGTTGATTTATAATGTTTCAGGTGTACAGAAAAGTGATTCAGAAATATATAATTATTTTTCAGATTCCTTTCCTTTCTAAGTTATTACAAGATATTGAATAAAGTTCCCTGTACTACATGGTAGGTCCTTGTTGTTAATCTATTTTATTTATAGTAAAGTATATCTGTTAATCCCAAATTCCTAATTTATCACTCCCCAACCTCTTTCCTTTGGTAACCACAAGTTTGTTTTACATGTCTATTGCATATATTTTTAAAAAGAAAAGATAAATCACAAGGGATTCAGATTACATCTTGGTTAAAAACCTAGTGCTACTAAAAATCCAGAGAACCAACTGAAAAGGTAAAAGAATTCAGCAAGGTAAGTGAATATAAAATTAATGTATAGAAATTTTTTAAACTTCATGCATCTTTAAGATAAATTGTCACAAGTAAAATAAGCAAATAAAATAACAACAAAAATATAAAACATCTAGGAATAAAATTAAATAGAAACCTTCAAGATCTCTCCGGAAGAAACTTTAAAATTCTCCTGCAGGACACAAAATAAGACAGAAAAAAATAGAAAGCCCGTGTCCTTTGGAAGGAAGATTCAACACCATGGAAACACCCAGCAAGATAAACAAGCTGATTCTAAAGTTCATATAGAAAAGTAACAAAGAGAAATCACTAGGGAAACTCAAGAGTATTGAGTGATTATCAGTTTTTCAGAAGTAAAAGCATATTATAAAACTATAATAATTAAGCCAGTACATGTAATGTCATAAAGCTACAATTAAAAGCATATAATTTGCTATAATAATAGAAAACTAATAGTGGGAAAAGGAAATCCAGTAATAGGTGAAACACACAAAGAGACATTGTATATTAATTACAATAAAAGCAACATTTCAAATCAGTGAAGAAAATGCCATTTATTCATAAATGCTGTCATCAACAATAAAAAGTATAAATCTACTAGATGAAAATATGGAAGGAGCATATAAAATAAACTTGGAGTGAAAATTTTCTAAATGTAACACAAAACTGAGAAGCTAAATAAAAGATTGATAACTTCAACTACCAAAAATTATATCAAGGTCAAAAAGAAAATCTATAGAAGGCAAAATAAAATTAGGAAAATTATCTACAACTCATATCACAATGTGAAGTCCTCAAATAACTTAACCACATGCAGCTACAGATTTTTTCCTCTTGTCAGATTGGCAAATATCACAAACTGTTATTTTCAAAAAAAAAAAATGTCTAGCCAAAGTGTGGAAAAAACAGGCATTTCCGTATATTACCAGAGGGAGAATAAATTGAAGCAGTCATTGAGAAGGGTGATTTAAAAATGGCAATTCAAATAAAAAATGTGCGTATCCTTTGACCCAGAAAAACTACTTCTATAAATATAATCTGATTTATATTTGGAACCGATATATGCACAAGTTATTCATTTTAGCATTGCTTATAAGATCAGAAGGTTGAAAACAACCTAAATCTCTATTACTGAGGATCTAGCTAAATAAATTGTGGGGACACTTTTATGCAATGAAATAGTCAGCCAGAATTTAAAAGAATAAGATGTATCTATGTAGACTGTTATAGTGGAAAATCAAGGTGCCAAGCACTGTGTTTATTCTATTATTTTCATGTAGCATATATACTTTTGTGTGAAATAGAATATCTCCAAAGTATACACAAAATTGGTAGTAGTGCTTTCTTCTTGGGAGGAAGGTTAAGTAGCTTCAGAGAAAGAGTGGGAGGAAATTTTACTGTTCATTGTATATGGTTTTGAATATTTTTATTTTTATAATACTTATTCAATGAAAAAAATGAATCAGAACTCTAAAAACCAACACCTTACTCCTGCCTGAGGGTTAACCAGCTTGTTTTTCAGACACAGCCTCTTTAAAAAGAAGAATGACAACACTCAAGGCAGAGCTGTCCAGGAAATGCCAAATTGGTCTGTTAAAACAGTGATCTTGAATTACACATTCTCAGCTACTGCGCCTGACTGGCTCCAGTATTGGCTGGCCTTCTTTCAGGTCTCCTGGCTGAAATGACTTCCATTGCTCCTGCTTCGTGATTGCTTTAAGCTGGCTTGTCTGAGATCTATAAGTCAGCTTGTTTACTCCCTCCAATGATAGCTTCATTCTCATCTACATTCTTGAAACAAGCAGTACTTTATCCCACCATCTACCTTGGATTACTCATCACAGTCCCTTTGACCTAGCCCCAGCTCAGTTTCCCACCTTCTATTCCTATGTCTACAGAATAGTCAGGCATGTGGGCAGGCAGTCCCCTTCTCACTCCGATTCCCAATTTAGTTACTAGCCTTCCCTCAGCCTCCTCTTCCCTAGGGATAGATGTCTTCTCCTCAGTTAAGAGGAGAAGAATTTCATGCAGGGCAATCACATGTCTACTGGTATGTACAGTATAGACAGTGGATCACAAAGAACAGGTGTGGGAGGTACAAGAGGAGGTGGTTAAGTCAGTTAGAATTCTTCTACTAAGATCCAGAGAACAACAAACAAGACCTTGGAAGAGAGTTGAGGGAGAAAATGAAAAGTGAGTGAATTTCTAAATTTTTTAGACTAAGAGATGTTACTGATATCTAGAATACCAGGGGCAGCTATCGAGGAGAACTATGATCCTTGGTATCTGGCTTGTATAACAAGAAAGAAGTTGGTGCTTTCCTGATATGGGAAAAAGCAAGACACAAAAGGGCAGAGCAACACCCAGAGTTTGAGATGCTTTAACAAAACCTGGCAGGAAGTAGGGTAGGTATTTGGGTATAATAGCCAATAGTTATTGATGACTTAACTGCACTCTAGATCTAAGTGGCTTTATATATATATAAGAGGTTTATATATCATTATGGACTGGCTATTTGTTTATGTCATCCCCAAAATTCATATGCTGAAGTCCTAACCCCTCATATAATGGTGTGCCCTCAGTCATGTCTGACTCTCTACAACGCCATGGACTGTAGCCTGCAGACTCATCTGTCCATGGAACTTTACAGGCAAAAATACTGGAGTGGGTAGCCACTTCCTACTCCAGGGATTGAACCTGCATCTCTTGTGTCTCTTGCATTGGCAGGCAGATTCTTTACCACTGTACCACTTGAGAAGCCCAAATATAATGGTATAAAGAGGCAAAACGTTGGTGAGGTAATTAGACCATGAGGGTGAAGTTCTCACTAATGAGGTTAGTGCCCTTATAAGAGACAAAAGAGCTTGCCTTTCCTTTCTGATCTGGAAGATACAGAAGACAGCCATTCGCAAACCAGGAAGGGGTCCCTCATCAGGCAGTGGATTTACTGGTATCTTAATCTTGGAATTTCCAACCTCCAGAAAGCATACCTTTCACCAGTACTGTAAGAAATGTTTGTTGTTTACTCATCCTGTGGTATTGTATTATAGCAGCACAATCTAAGATGTAAGTAATTCAGGCTACATAACTCCTGGTGTTATATATTAATATTAAGCCATCTTTTCTGCCCTAACTCATTTAATCCTCAAAACAAATGTACAAGTTTTGTACTATTATTAAACACATGAAAAAACTAGAACATACAGAGGTTAAGAAATTTGCCCAAGTTCATCATGTAGCTGAAGAGGGGCAGAGCCAGGGTTTAAATTTGGGTGGTTCCTAAATTGCACTCAGGGAAGAGGTCCCATACAGAGAAATCCATGGTGGAGTCAGTCAATAAATGGTATTTATAACTATGAAAATGGATTGACACAGTTTAAGAAGAGCATGTTGTTAAAGGAGAATGCAAGTCCTGTGGAAAGCAAACGACTTAAGGGCAATTAGAGAAGGAGGATTTAGAATAGGTGAAGGAAAAAAGATCAAAAATATAGGAAGAAAACTCAGGGATTTGATGCCCTGCCAATGTCATTGTGTATTCACAATGGTCAGCTTTGTCTAAAGCTTCTAGGAGAAGGAAAAAAAAAAAAAGAGGAAAGGCAAAGGAAAGAAATGTATAAAAATATCAAATATGCTTGTCATAATACGGTAGAGGGCAAGGGGTAGAATCTCAAGTCTTAGGTAACAAGTCAGAGTCTCATTTTTCAGATGAAAAGCTGAATGTCTTGCTTAGATTTAGTAATCATAGTTTCCAAAATATATAGTTGAATTTATGGGACAACTAAATTGAAGGGTATTCCAAAAACTCCAAAGCATAGTGTCCATAATCACACGAGGCATATGAGTATAGGCTCCCTCAAGGAAGGAGTTTCCCTTTTACTTCCCAAGCCTGGGACACAGTAGACACTCAAAAATGACTTGATAATATTGAACATAGCACAGAAAGATTCATTTAGAAGATAAGTAATTTTGAGGAAAATAATGTTACTTTACTAATTTCTTTTTATTTTTAATGTCACCAGATTTTCAAAGTTTGCAGTCTCAGAATTAGACTAGTTTCATAAAGTTTTCCTCATTATGTTTTTCCCCAATCCCATACCAGTCAAATAAAATAAATCTCAGTTCTGCTAACATAGCTCAAATTATGAATTTGGGTCTTTTTTACAGAGCAGAGTTCAACTTTTGAAAGAGTTTTAATACCACATCATAAAGTAACAAATGTTCAGTAATGTTTGACATTTCAAAAGCTAGTACATAGAACTGTAAATTTCAGATCTATAAGGGGAACATGTAGATTTTTAATTATAACAATTTCATTAACTTCAAGAAGTGTACTCAACCACACAGAAACATTTCTTTCTTATAGTTATTTGGGAACTAAAGAAATACGTATGCATCACCACAATCTTCCTTAAAAGGAAATTTCAAGTCTTTCAGAGACAGAACGCCATCTCTTCTGTTTTTAAGTATAGAAACATTTCACTGATTTTCCACAAAATGTTTTCATTAGAGTCAGGGAGATCTTGGATTTTTAACCTGTCCTCTTTCAAAAAGAGATGGAAAAAATGTTTAATGCATGACTACTAAGAATTTTGTGAAAGACTTTCACACTAATGTATAAAGAATTCCCAAATGTCATTTATTTGATACCTTTTTTCTTTGACATGGGAAAAAAGAAGTGGCAGAATCGAAAAAATTATTGAAAACAAATAGACTGACCTATGCTTAGCCTGTCTCCACATTGTCAGGTTGAGATGAAAGCTCCAACAGAGTCCCCAAGAATCCCATGTCTGCATGGGTTCTCAGTACACCGCATGTGCCCAAGAGAAGAAAAACAAAACTGAGGGAGAAATAGAAAAAAATGTGTAATTGGTAATTTTTTTTCTTCTAATGAAGACAGCAAATAAAGGTGTTGCCCTTCACTCCTCCTCTTGAGGCCAACTGAATGGATCAAAACAGTAAAAAATAGGGAAGGAAATATCATCTTCAATAGGTCAGGGAAATGGCCATGTTTTCAATACATGAGTCAGGACACAAATCTGCTAAACTGTGAAGGATAATAAAAGAAAATGTGTGCTACATCAGACTTGGAGGAGGATACAGTTCCCTCTCAAAATGGATGTCATGACCCAGCTTATCCAATAATTTCCAGAATTCATAGGAAAATGAGTAATAAAGGCATGATCAGGTCACAGGGTCCAAAAGAGTCACAGGTTGATACTACAGAACACGGAGCAGAGATGAAGGAGAAATCATGTTGACATAACCATTTTTGTTCTTTCT
The DNA here is from genome assembly GCF_054371585.1 of Giraffa tippelskirchi. NCBI lineage: Eukaryota > Metazoa > Chordata > Mammalia > Artiodactyla > Giraffidae > Giraffa > Giraffa tippelskirchi. Next base: position 121,473,488 of record NC_137276.1, on the reverse strand, counting down.
AGATGGGCCTCTCAGCTGTGGAAGATGGGTAGAGGGAAAGCAAGGCAGCATGGAATGTGGTAAGACACACGCAGGTGGCACTAGTGATGAAGAACCCACTTGCCAGTGCAGATAGACATGAGATACACAGGTTCAGTCCCTGTTTTGGAAGATCCCCTGGAAAAGGGCACAGAAACCCATTCTACCATTCTTTCCTGGAGAATCCCATGAATAGAGGAGCCTGGCAGGCTACGGCCCATCAGGTCACACAGAGTCAGACACAACTGAAGCAACTTAGCATGCATGCATGCAAAAGGACAAACAAAGAACATGCAACTTTATTGTGAGAATGCCATACTCTTAAACAGAGAACAGCAGAAAGGACGTAAAATGTTTGAAGAAAGGGTGCTTGCTGCTACACATGTAACTGGTAACTAAGACCTAGTTTTTGTAAGTTTTTACAAATGCTTAAACAGATTTAGTTTATTTAAGTTTTTATTTTATATTGGAGTATAGTCAATTAATGATGTTGTGATAGTTTCAGGTAGACAGCAAAGGGGCTCAGCTATACATATATCTGTATCCATTTTCCCCTAAACTCCCCTCCCATCCAGGCTGCCACAAAACATTGTACAGAGTTCCCTGTGCTATACAGTAGGACCTTGTTGATTATCCATTTTATTAATAAATATAGCATCAGGTACATATGGATCCCAAACTCCCTAACTATCCCTTCTTCCCATCCTTCCCCTTAGCAACAGTAAGTTTATTCTCTAAGTCTGTGACTCTATTTCTATTTTGTAAATAAATTCATTTGTACAATTTCTTTTTAGATTCCATATATAAGGGATGTCATATGATATTTCTCTTTGGCTTACTTCACTCACTATGACAATCTCTAGGTCCATTGACATTGCTGCAAATGGCATTATTTCATTCCTTTTAATGGCTGAGTAATATTCCATTGTATGTATGTACACATCTTCTTTATCCATTCCTCTGTTGATAGATATTTATGTTGCCCTCATGTCTTGGCTCTTGTAAACAGTGACGCAATCAACAATGGAGTGCATGTGTCCTTTTGGACTATGTTTTTCTCTGGATATATGGCCAGAAGTGGGATTGCTGGATCATATGGTTCAATCAGTTGAGTTCACTCAGTCTTGTCCGACTCTTTGTGACCCCACGGACTGCAGAACACCAGGCTTCCTGTCCATCACCAGCTGCCAGAGCTTGCTCAGATCCATGTCCATCTAGTGGATGATGCCATCCAACCAACTCATTCTCTGTCGTCCCCTTCTCCTCCTACCTTCAATCTTTCCCAGCATTAGGGTCTTTTCCAATGAGTCAGTTCTTTGCATCAGGTGGCCAAAGTATTGGAGTTTAAGCTTCAGCATCAGTCTTTCCAATGAATATTCAGGACTGATTTCCCTTAGGATCGTATGGTAACTCTGTTTTAAGGCACCTCTGTACTGTTCTCCATAGTGGGTCCACCAATTTACACTCCCACCAACAGTGTAGGAGGGTTCCATTTTCTCTGCACCCTCTCCAGAATTGTTTGTGGATTTTTTCATGAAAGTCATTTTGACTGGTGTGAAGTGTTTGCAGATTTAGAATTGACTACTCCACAGGACAACAGGTTACTTGTGACAGGCACTTAAAGAGGGCTGCTTTTTAAGGTTATGAGAATATTTTTCTGATGTAAGTGAGTTTGGGATAACTGGGAGGAACAAGACATAAATACAAGGCCAACACAGCTTGGTTTCCCCAGGACTATCCAGGTTTCAGCATGGAGAGTCCTGCATCCTGAGAAACCTCTCAGTCCTGGGCAAATGAAGATGGTTGGTCAGCCAAGGGAGGAGCCACAATTCCTCCAAGATTCCTCAGCAAAAGGGATCCTAAAGGTAGTATTCTGACTTCAGCTTGGGACTTGCATTAGGAAAGCAGAATCAATCAAGAATGTGAGTGGGGAAGAGATGGGGCCCAGGTAAAAAACATCAAGGCTACACAAATCTGTCACGACACTGGGCCCTCCAATTTACCCAAAGCTAGGTGTTCGGGTCCTGAGAAGCCTCATGCTTGTAATAAAATGATTAGTTGATTTCTAAGCAGTTTAAAATATCATCCTGTTGCTGGAAAGCAGTAAGACAGACACAAGGAAGCAAAGAAGACTGAAGTTCATATTCCAGAAAGGCTGCTGCCACGTCCCTGTGTGGTGGCAGAGGGAATTTTGGCAGTGAAAGCAGTGAGTTTTATTAAAATGTCCAAAAATATTGTGCCTTTTGTGACTAATTTTATTGTTCCATTAGTTGACTTCCTAGAACTCTCCTCTGGAGAAGTATTAGTCATCATTAAATAAATAAAGCCCTGCTGCTCCTCCTCTGTAGCTCACGACATGGAGCAGCTCACATGACTGACAATCCACGTCTGCATTTATGCACTAATAGGAGTTCAGTCAAAATTATAAATCACAGATTTGTGACGACACCAGTTAAGCCCAGATATGTACTTTCTTCAACACATATCCATCCGAGGAGAAACGATTGTTCGATGGATCACAGTGATGGTGAGAAGGGCTTAACAAGTTACTGGGAATGAGGTTAAAATGATTGACTACAAGGCCCCAGCTGGGGAGGAAAGGACGTGAGGGAACCGAGTAAATGGAAGTGCAGGTAGCAAGACCAGCATGCAATGGAAGAGCAAATGGGTTAAACGGAGTTTTGATCAAAGGATGGGATGTGAAAATACAAGGTTTCAGAGATAAAAACCATTAAAATTGATTAAAGCTCCAGAGTACTGGCATGAAAGTACCTTGCTAAAATTGAGAGAAGAAAAATGTCCTTGAAGTATGATTGAAGGAATTCCTAAGGGATTGGATGGGTCAGTGTGGGTGCTGAATTTTTCCAGACTTATGTCAAAAGGCACACTGAGCCATGAAGCACTCCATGGAATTTGGAGAACAATCAAAGCAATTCTTTCTCTGTCACAAATTCTCAATATGGTTCACAATGAAATTCTCATTAGAGCAACTCTTGATTAGCGCTAGTGCTCAGTCCTGCCTGACTCTTTGCATTCCCATGGACTCTAATTCATGACCCCAGGGACTGTAGCCTGCCACACTCCTCTGTCCATGGAATTTTTCCAGGCAAGAGTACCAGAGTGGGTTGCCATTTCCTCCTCCAGGGCATCTTCCTGACCCAGTGATCGAACTTGTGTGTCTTGCGACTCCTGCATTGGCAGGTGGGTTCTTTACAACTGTTCCATCTGGGAAGCCTTCCTTAATTTTGTGTTAGGGGGAAAGAAAAAGATGATATATACTAGAAACCTAAACTTCAGGGGCTAATTTAACCTACCTATTACTATACGCAGTGCTCAGAAAACTGCATTAAATATCCAATGCTGAAATAATTACACTCGATGTGCAAGATTTCCTGACTTTGGAATAGTTGAACAGAGGCCTCAATGATAGGACAGCCAAAGAATTACTTAACTGCTTAAATATCAACAAACCTGAACTTAAAGTGAAGCCAGTCACTTCAACCACAGGAAAAAGAAAGTTTGTGGAAAAAATGACTAAATGATCACCATATGAACAGCTTGGATGCAAAAGGCAGAGTATCATCTTGTGTGTGTGTGTGTGTGTGTGTGTGTGTGTGTACGTGTGTGCACGCAAATGTTGTGGTTGTTATTCTGAAATTGTCAACATGAGCTGGCAGAGGGAAGAGAAGCATACTCACTTCATTTAGACTTGGATCTTTCGACTTTTCTGCCTAGTCATGCCTGGATGTCCATGTGGCTGATCATCCTCAAGTCTTATACCTCTTTACCTTGTTTCATGCGGTTTCTTCATATACTTCATTATGCCCTCAGTGTAAACATTAAAAAGACTTGCTGACATTAAAACAGGACTTTTCCCAGAAACTGAGAATCACTATAACTTTTTCAAGAGAATTGCCTTAACAAATAACACATATTTACTGTGTGCCAACCTCTGTTCTAAATATTTCATATTGATCAATTTATCTAATTCTGACAGTGATCTTATGAAGTAGATACAATCATTACCCTCATTATATAAATATGGAAACCAGGCATGGAGAGAGAAGTAACTTGCCAAGCTGAAGCCTTGATTTGAAGCTGGGCAGTCTGGCTCCAGGGTACATATTCTTAACCACTAAAACAGTGGTCTTCATAGGATGGTCCCCAGACCAGCAAAAGCAGCCTTCTCTGGGAACTTGTTAGAAATTTAAATTCCTGGACACCACATCATATCTACTGAAACTTTGGAGGTGGGGCCTAGGAATATGTGTTTTAACAAGGTCTTTAGGAGACCCTTTACCAAGGATCAGCTTTACCAGGCATTTTCCAAGCAGGCTCAGTTTGAGAAACACAGCAACACACCACCATGCTCAAAAGCAACAATGCAGTAACAAATATGCATAGACATTGAAAAGGCTGTGCTGACAAATTTCCACCCATACCTGGGACTTGGAATAACTGTTGTTTCAAAATTTCTGTATTAAATGTTTAACATCGGGTCCTGAATTCTGCTGAAAGGAATTCACTTAAAAATCCACAACAGGGTAATGTTCATGGCATAAGCTGTCAACATGTGGCTTGGAGTAGAAAAATACAATTCCTTCTTGTCCAGCATGGTTTCCACATCTGCCCATTTGAAATTTCAGTAGGAATGGTTTTGGCCAACAAGCAGTGTGTTTTGAATCGTAGAGTTTGGTCCAGGTAAAAAGCCACCCAACTTTTTCAGAGTGGCAAGTATCAAATCCATCTGCCAGAATATCTGTATTGTAATCCCAGGCAACACCCTGCCAGATCTATCATTATGAAAAAGTGACTCTGGGTCATTTTCAGTGTTTTAACAATGTGTTTCCAAATCATATTAAGAGATAAAATGTCATTGCCTTTGGCCAAGATCCTATATATTTTTAAAATATTCTTTCTGCTCAAATAATGTATCTGCATAAAAAGTCTGAGAAGTAAACCAGCAATTAACAGTGTCTTCTTCTGGCAAGTGGAATTATGGGAGTATTTTTCTTCTTATATTTTTTTATCTCATGTCTTGACCTCTGCCCTGAACTCCAGACTCAAATACCTAATTGTCCACTCAACATCTATTTATATGTCTGATAAGCAACTCAAATGTAAATGTAAAAATACAACCACTTAATATCTAGACCCCCTCAATAATCATTTAGGCCCCTTTCTTTCCCATTTTACCAATAGGCAAATGTTTGAACCAAAATCTTATTTTCATTTTTATTCCCTTTCTCTCATAAATTATATCCAATCTGTCTGAAATCCTACTTAATCAAATATGTCCAGAATAGGACAACTTTTCATAAACATCACAAAACCACCCTGATCCAACCTACCGCCTCTTCTCACCTGAATTACTGTGGTTGTTTCCTTGAAGGTCTCTGTTTTCACACTGGCCCTGGCCCTGGCCCTATAAGTATACAGTCTATGGGGTAGTCAGAGTGACCATTTTAAAACATGAGTCATGTCATGTCATTCTATTGATCAAAACTTTCCAATGGCTGCCAAAAACTGTGAAGAATTTAAGATCTTATTTTTCTTACTGACAAGTTGATAAATTAGCCTATTACTATTTTATGGATGTTAACAGAAAACACGAGGCTCCTGCGTCCAAAAGGATTTTATTACTCACAGCCTGGCAAGCAGCATGAGTATCAGCATATTTGCAACAGTTCCTCATATGCTGCAAGTTCCAAGAGGGCAATACAATGGGCCTAAATGATTATGTGCATAGACAATGGATCTCTTTGTAGAAGAGGAACATTGAGGTCAAAAAGTCCATCATTTTGTAGGAAGTACTGAGCAAGCCTGATCTTTGTTCTGGTGGAAGATGTCACATCATCCCTCAAGGTTGCTAATTACAAACACAACCCTGAGAAATGGCTTGCATAAAGAGTGTTCAGGACCTTGCATTCTTGGCATACTTGGCAAGACAAATAGGAGTGCAAGAAATCCATGAAAGATAGCTTCTCCCAACAGTAGCTCCCCATGTTAATCAGAATAAGTTGTTAGTCAGTCATGTCCAACTCTTTACCATCCCATGGACCGTAGCCTACCAGGCTCCTCTGTTCATGAAATTCACCAGGCAAGAATACTGGAGCAGGTTGCCATTTCCTTCTTCAGGGGATCTTCCTGACCCAGGGATCAAACCCAGGTCTCCTGCACTGCAGGTGGATTCTTTCTTTCCTTGAGTCACCAGGAAAACCCCAGAATAAAAGCCAAGGTCTGTCTTATGATCTACAAGGCCCTACACTATCTGCATTCCTCTACTTCCATGTCTTTCTTTCTTTGCAAATTATCTCTACCAATCATCCTACCTTAGTCATACCGGGCTCCATGCTCCTGGTACACACACCAGGTACAATCCTGCTCAGAACTCTTGGACTTACTGTTGGTCTGGCTGGAATGCTTTTCCTCCAAGATGTTTTCAGGAGCTTGCTCAAATGTTACCTTCTTAGTGAAGCTTTTCTTGACCATCATATTTTTAACTGCTACTTCTGAACCTCTTGGCATTTCATGTTCCTCTATCCAGCATTTTTTACTTCATACTTATCACCATCTGACTTTATGATATACTGTATATAATTTATGTGTGTGTACATAAATGTATACACATAACTTGTTTATGTCTATTTTATTATATATCTCTCCTCTAAGAGGTGGCTTCCCTGGTGGCTCAGATGGTAAAGAATCTGCCTGCAATGGGGGAGACCTGGATTTGATCCCTGGGTCAGGAAGATCCCCTGGAGAAGGGAATGGCAACCCACTCCAGTATTCTTGCCTGGAGAATTCCAAGAAGAGAAGAGCCTGGTGAGCTACATCAATGAGGTGGCAAATAGTCAGACATGACTGAGCAATTAACACTTTCCTCCAAGAGGAGAAGGACTTTATTTGTTCTCTGTGGGATTTGTTCACAGTGGGATTGCCAGTGTCTAAAAGCAGCACTACAGCTCACAGTAGATGCTTAATAAGTATCTGTTGAATAAATTAATGTTTTTGCATATTTTTTAGACTTTCTAAAATAATCATTTGTATACCCAGGAAAAACATTATTTTCTATACACAAGAATTTCCTACATAACAGCCAGTTGTTTCTACACTCAAACAACTTAGTTTGACCGTAGCCATGCCCCTGGCCAAGGAAGGATTGCTAGTAATAGTCGATTTTACTAAGCATTTTCCATATTTGGGGCACTTTATAAATTAGTTCATATAGTTTTCACATCTTTGTAAGGCATTATCCTCATTTTACCTACGATAAAACTGAGGCTCAGCTGAGTAACTTTTCTAAGATCACAGAGTTTGTAAGCAATGGAATTGAGACTATGAACCTGGGCAGATATGAGAAAGGAGGGCCATTGCTTGAGTCCCTGTGATTTTTGAGGTAGGCTTGCCTCCTTCAAAATATTGACTTCCTCTCAAGTGTGTGGGACAAATTGGGTTCTGCACTGTTGTCTGGGCAAAATGCCCTGAGCCTGGGTGGAGAACCAGATGGATACAGAACCTATTTCTTCTCTTCCAAGTGCCCTCCAAACTCTCTACCTTACATTGGGATCAACTAGATCTTGAGGATCTTCGAAACTGACACTTATGGGTAAAAAGAGACCGGCCCAAACATGGGTTCCAGGACAGAGGCTGGACAAGTGAACTGCTCCTTCTGGCTTTCCTTGGATCTCATGAGACTAGACCACAAGAATGGCAGATTCGAGTGACTCTTACCCCACTCCCAGGCCATGTCCCAGGCTCAGGGCTACTAGGGTCCACTGCTGACAACTGGTCTTGAGCCACATTTGAGTCCTTGCATCATTGTTTTCCTGTTTGTTTCAACCATGGTATCACTTAACTCTTTACAGCACCTGAGGATGGTGGGGGCAGTGGTCTTTTATGTACCCACCCTGAGTGCCCACACCCTTCCTCATTGTTCACATCCCACATCCAGCGGTATCAAAAAAGCCATCACAACTACCTAGTGCTGATGGAAGAAAATCAGCCGTCACATACAACTCTGCTAAATACAGTTGCGTGCATTTGCTATGATGTTACAACACGAATCTGTGCACGTGTTGCCCTGCAGCCTGAATACCTCTTGTACTCTTGTCTAATTTCCATGTCCTTCTCATAATACCTTTTAGAAAAGGCTTCCCTGATTCCTCCTGCGTTTCCCACCAGAGGTCTAGGCTCCTTTGGAGTCACCCTTTGTTTATACCTCTTTTGATAGTGACAATGACTCTGTATTTCTAATTATTATTTCATAAGACTGTTTTGCCCTCCAAACTATGAAGTTCTTCAAAGCTATCTTTATATCTCCAACAATTTATCACCATACTTGATCCATACTAAGTGCCTAATAAATATTTGTTGAGTTAATGAATGAAGAAGAAAACCAAGAAGTACAGACCCAAGTGATTTTGCAAAATTTTTAAATGAGTAACTTCAAATCATCTAAACACTACTTCCGGATGAAAAATGTTATTTGAATCTACCCCAAATTTTATTGATTTCCTTATGCAAAATATGTGCTATGTTCAAAGTCAAAGGGGCTTTAATGGCTTTAAGTCAGATCCTCCATCAAAATTCTTTGAAAGTAACACTGACAATGAGATGGTAAATGTTATATTATAAATAAGGCTTAAAAATGTATGCCTAATGTCATTTAGCATTGGGTCTTTCAAGATCCAAAAGTAGCCATGTGTGGCATTTAAACTTAACATCTGCTCTTTCAACCTGTTCAGTTGGGCTATTTGTGAAACGTTCTCATTTATTTCTTCAAACAAAGGGAGCAGGAGTAGGATTTCTTTGTTAAGAGCACTTTTGTTAAACCATAGAGGTGAGGTTGTCAGTGAAAATCAGATGACTGATGGTGGCACTGGAGGAGCCACAGACAGATGGAGAGAATAACTTGGGTCCCTGTGGCTTTTCCTTATGCTGACCTTCATTCTCCTGAGCTGAGAGCTTCTGACGTAGCTTCTGGTCCTCCCTCCCAAACAGCTCCTTCTTACTCGCTAGTCCAATCCCTTCCTAAGCCCCATCACAGCAACTATTTTAACTGAGGGAGGAGAATTTTTCTTTTAGGCATCCTAAAAATGAAGGTGCTCTTCTAAACAAAACATCCTCCAATAAACTGTCAAGGAAAAAATAGTAAATCAAAAGAAACACCAAAACTCAAAACAACTGGAATTTTTCCCATATTGAATTAACTGTTTCTCAATTATCTTCTAAATTACATATTTTCTTCAGAGAAGTTCAGATCATCATCTTCCAGGGTCAAGGCCAACTTTGGCAGGAAGCCTGACACTGGGTCTAAAGAAATTCTCCTTCGGCTAACTCCTTCATGGCATACATTCCACAATTAGATGTTCATTTGTAGGCTTAAAACTATTGAAGACTTTTTGTCTGTGTAAAAATTTGTAATAGTTTTACAACCAACAGAGATACTTTGGAGTGAAGAGATCTGTTATATCTGTTTCTGAGACCAAAAAACAGGGGGCTGATAGCAGGGGGTTGCATAGAAGATGGGGGAGAAAAAGGAATATGACAGACTATCTGGGCTGCTGGGAGTGAGGGAATCAAGAAAAATCTTCAGGCCAATTTCTTTTACCTCACAATTTCTCCCAGTCCAGTCCTAGTCGGTTTGTGAAAAAAAGCACAGGTTTTCACCATATGTTCTTTGATTCCCTTTGCTAGAAGTATTAATAGCCCCCTCCCAAAAAATTAAAATGCTTTGGTATTCTTTAAGGTGTTAATGCTCTTTAAAGATAATTTTATTAACTGTAGCACATGAATCCCAGTTGAGATAGAGACCTAAAGTCATGATGGTCATTCTCAGTAGATGCGGAATAAGATTGACAAACCAACAACGACAACAACAAAAATGGTAGAAAGTAAAAGATACATCAATCATATCACAAGTTGTACACAGCTACATGTTTTCCCATAGAAATGAATTCTACTAACCATTATGTGTCCACAAGCAGAGAAGGGAAGCATGAGTCAGAGATTCATTTTGATCAAATTATTAATAGTTTGACCAAAAGCCCCAATGTGATTCAATTATCTACACTTCCCTATTCCTAATATGAAAAACGCATTCAGCAAATTAAGGTCTTGAAAATGTATTTGCTTCCCCTCTAAAGTTTTTCCATTCTTCCTCTTCTCTCTTCTAACCCTCTTATCCTGCCCTAAATTCTTTCCTTCTGTCTATTTATTACTAGGGCTAATGCTTTAATGTTCTTTATTATCCATGAATTATCTGACAAAAAAAAAAAACCTGGATATTGTTAAAATTAAGTTCCTCTGAAACAGTTTTAAAATACTGACATAGAATTTAATCAAACTAATAAATACTTGGAATATCTACCATCTTTCAGTTCAATTCAGTCGCTCAATCATGTCCGAATCTTTGCGACTCCATGAAGAGCAGCACGTCAGGCCTCCCTGTCCATCACCAACTCCCGGAGTTTACCCAAACCCATGTCCATCAAGTGAAGAAGAACTAAAGAGCCTCTTGATGAAGGTGAAAGAGGAGAGTGAAAAAGTTGGCTTAAAGCTCAACATTCAGAAAACTAAGATCATGACATCTGGTCCCATCACTTCATGGCAAATAGATGGGGAAACAGTGGAAACAGTGTCAGACTTAATTTTTTTGGGCTCCAAAATCACTGCTGATGGTGATTGCAGCCATGAAATTAAAAGACGCTTACTCCTTGGAAGGAAGGTTATGACCAACCTAGATAGCATATTTAAAAGCAGAGACATTACTTTGCCAGCAAAGGTCCGTCTAGTCAAGGCTATGGTTTTTCCAGTAGTCATGTATGGATGTAAGAGTTGGACGGTGAAGAAAGCTGAGTGCTGCAGAATTGATGCTTTTGAACTGTGGTGTTGGAGAAGACTCTTGAGAGTCCCTTGGACTGTAAGGAGATCCAACCAGTCCATCCGAAAGGAGATCAGTCCTGGGTGTTCATTGGAAGGACTGATGTTGAAGCTGAAACTCCAATACTTTGGCCACCTCATGCGAAGTGTTGACTCATTGGAAAAGACCCTAATGCTGGGAAGGATTGGGGGCAGGAGGAGAAGGGGACAACAGAGGATGAGATGGTTGGATGGCATCATGGACTCGATGGACCATCTTTAAGATATTACAAATGAAGATAATGGTCTAGTGGAGGAACTTATGGTCTAGTGAGGAATTTATAATCTAGAAGGAAATAATAACCTAGTGAGAGGTGAAGACAAAGCAATGTGTCTTTGCAGGAAGAGGGACAAAGCTCAGTAGGCACACCAAGGAGGGAGGTGCTATTTCTGTCAAAAAAAAAAGGAAGTCTTCCTAAAGGAGGGGGATGATGCTAATTGATCATCATCAATCATATGGTTATCATTGGTCTGAAAACTACTGTTTTGAATAATAATTTTAGAAAATATTTATGACCTAGATTCTTCTCTATAAATAAGTTTTAATGAGACATTAAATGTCAGGGAGGTAGGTTACCTAAACTACTAAATGAAGACTACTTTATTTTTGCTCTTAAATCTTAACAGCAGCACTTTTCTGAAAGACTGCATCCATGCTAAATGCCTGTAGAATGTGAATTAAAAGGTAATTCAAACCTTGTAGACTTATGCAACATCAACATCTTTGAAAACTGTTTCAATATCAAAGTTAAGTGCCAAGGCTGAGAGGTAAACAGGTGCCCTTGCTTTGCCAATAGGGGGAACTGAGTTCAAATCCCAGCTCTGCCGCTTGTTAGTCCTGTGATCTTTGATTCAGGTACTTTAATGTTTCATCAAAAGTTTTAGTTCTTGTCTCCTAATAGAGAAATGCTATACAGATTTCACTATTGTACACACCTGAATACATTTTTCCCTCTTTCTTTTTTAAAACTTTTGTTTAATGTTTTATTTTATTAAAAGTATAAAATACACTTTTATATAGCAAAATATACTTCAAAAAAACTATTTTGGGGTATAGTTGATTAACAATGTTGTGATAGTTTCAGGGGTACAGAGAAGTGATTCAGTTATACATATGCATGTATCTATTTTTCAAGTTATTTTCCCATTTAAGTGTTACATAATACTGAGCAGAGTTTCCTGTACTATACAGTAGGTCCTTGTTGGTTATCCATTTTAAATATAGTGATGTGTACATGTCAACCCCTAACTACCCCTCCCCCATCATTCTCCCTGGCAATCATAAGTTCATTGTCTAAGTCTGTGAATCTGTTTCTGTTTTGTAAGTTCATTAGTATCATTTCTTTTTAGATTCCACTTGTAACCAATATCATACAATATTTCTCCCTCTCTGACTTACATCACTCAGTTTGACAATCTCTAGGTCCATCCTTGTTGCTGTAAATGGCATAATTTCATTCTTTTTAATGACTGGGTAATATTCCATTGTATATATGTGCTACATTTTCTTTATCCATTCCTCTGTTGGTGATCATGTAGGTTCTTCCATGTCTTGGCTATTGTAAGCAGTGCTGCAATAAACATTGTAGTACATGTATCCTGGAAATATAGATTTCAAGTTTCTCTCTGCTTGTATTCTTGATTTGTTCACCTGTTTGCCTCTTCAAGTGCTTTCATATTTATAATCACACTTATGATACCACAATGAATCTGGGCAGTGATTATTATCACTCACCTAGCTCTCTACCAGCAAACTAAATCCAACCTAGGCTGATTGTTTCTCTAGCACCAAACTCACTAGTAGAAGAGCCCAGTCTTAACCTAGATTTCATAATTCCAATTGCTAGACACTCTTATCTTCAAGCTAGTGAGGTTTCCCTCCTCCTCACCTTTCCCAATGGCAACATCATCCACTTTGTTCTGGACATAATGCCAAGTGCTTTGCATGCAGTCTCTTGAATAACTTGAACCTAATTGCAAGTTAGAAAAGAGGATACTTCGGAATGAAATCTACAAATGCCCTCTCCTCCCTACCCACCATTCCATTGTGAAGTCCTAAAGACCAGTGGTTGGCTTACTCTACTTTTGGTACCATTCCAAGTGCTGTAACAGCTGAGATATAGTCTTAAGTCCGTAGCACTGCCCTTCAGAAAGCCATCCCAAAGAAATGACAGTTAAGCCTGTGACTCCAGCACTTCACTCATTGAAAATCAGTAAATGACAGGATGCATCTAAATTAGTCAAATGTTCGCTTTCACAGGAAGCAAATAGGTAGCCTCCTTTTTTTATTTGCTAGTGAAATGAGAAAAAGTTATGACTTATACTTCCTTTGATGCTCATTCTTATCAATCTTTGAGGTTGACCTTCCACTTACAGAAGCAAGATCTAGCATGACTAGGCATCAACAGAAACTTCTAGATGGTGTTATCTTTTTAATCTTAATTATTTGATAAAGAAGATTAAAGTAACTCATGGTTTCAAAACTTGTTTATTACCTTTCATCAAATCAGTTCAGTCTCTTCTGTAGCTCTAAGGGAAATTCTGGTTAAGGCAGATCTCTTTCTGGATTTAATCTCCATATGCCTTTCTTCCTTTAGTATTCATAGGTATCTACTCTTCTCACTGGAAGTTCAGAGCAAGAGTACCAAAGCTTCAGAGATGGCAAAATTCATCATTTGAATATCCGTTTTCAATGGGAGGAAATAAACCCATGCAAACCGAGTATCCTCTACAAAATGAAAAGCTTTCATTGTTTCCTGAAGAAATAAATAAGGTTATAGGACCAATAGCTTAATCCTTCATTGGTCAAATATATTTGAGGATATACATAAATTTGTCTCAAATTCTTCATCCTTAAGCATCAGAAATTTAGGGTGAGCTCTTTTGATGAGCTGACATTTGGGCTATGATTCACTGTCTCAGACAAGCAGACCATCAAGATGAATTTTTAATCTACATTAAATAAAAATGATGGAGTCTGAAAATCTGGAGAAACATTTAGCACTGCTGTTCCTTAAATATCAGGATATGCCCAATTCCTCTCTCTGGAAATACTACAGGTGAAAACTCCATTAGTGATTGTTCATGTCTGCCTCAGTGCCAGAATATATAAGCACTCATTCATTTGGACAATTCTCTTAGAAAGAAGGAAATTAACTTCAAATGGTTTGGTAATCACCTCAAAAACATATTTGTCAAAGGGAATCAGGCTGGAGGTTTAGAGAAATATCTGTTGTTGTTGCTTTGTTCAAATAAGCAGAACCTTTTCCCCCTCAGAAATCTGAAAGCCTGGTTGCCTCACATCCTTCAAGCATCTCCTAAAAGTCACCTTCCCAATGACACCTTACCCCTGACCCTATTTAAAACTGTAACCCTTCTCCAACCACATGTTTTTTTAATTTGCTTTTCTAAGTGTACTTATTACCAGCTGACAAACTACATATTTCACTATTTTATAGCTTCTCTGATTTCCTCAGTTAAAATGCAAGCTCCATGAGGGCAGGATTTTTTTTTCCTGCTATATCCCCCATGCCTAGAATAGTTACTTTGGAAGATATAGGCACTCAATAAGTATTTGAGTGAATGTGTTAATGAGCCAATAATCTAGGCTTGGAGTCTTATTAAAAGTGAAGCCATAAATTCAGAGATGTCAGGCAATAATAGCTCTTCCTATAATTTTTATGGGCCAGAACCTTATCTTTAATAAAACCACAGATTGTTTTTTTTAAATGTATATGCCTACAGTTCACCCAGTTGGGGAGCTGTGAACAAAGGAGAATGTTTTGGAAGTGAAAACATAACTTAAGAAATTTATCCTTTCTTTTTTTATTTTATTTTTTTTTTATCTTATTTTATTTTCTCTCAAGTAGTTGCTGGAGGTGACAACTTGAGTATTCAAATACATGGTGCTTTCTATGCTGGAGCTTAGGAAGAGTAGTTTTGTGTGGAAATGTAGGAAAAACACTGTAGGATGGAGAGAAAGTCACTCTAAAATTTTTTGCCTGAGTTTCTTGAGTTGTAAAACTTTTTCTCTGGAAAGGGGATGCTGTGAGAGTAAAGGTAAAGGGTAAAATAAAATCAATTTGAAAAATATAAACACTAGATATTATTGCTGCTAAGTTTTATACTTATTGTTAATAAAGTTATGTACTTTGGCAATATGTTAACATCTAACACTTAATTCAGGAAAATGTTGGCCCATATTGAATATTATCCAGTGTTTGAAAACACTTGGATAGATATGCTTCCATTGACTTCATCACGGGGAAAAGATGGAGAAAGGCAATTTTGACTTTCCTATGGCTCAATTTTATGAAAACAATTTATCCATAAATATAAAAATAATTTAACATGTCTTACCATCAAAATAAAGTTAGCTATCAATTTAAGATTTAGTCTACTATTTCAACTTGTTCATAATCAAATTATATAGCTCAGATTTTTCTATGAAAGTTCTAAAATAATAGGGATCTATCTATACACCTGTCCCTGACTAAAAATGACCCTAGAATTATAAATTATAGTATATCTATATCAAGAAATATGAGAACTGACTATTCTAATAAATATATTCACTGTCTCCATGCCATGGTGGAAAGTTTAGCTGACTCTGGAAGACAATATTTGGGTTTCCTGTCTTCAGTTGAATGACTGGCTCTGAGAAACCTCAAAACGTGCTGGGTAATTAAGACCCCTGCCTTCCATATTGGTTATGCTACAAAAAATCTACTGCATGTGGCCTTGGCCAATCTGCATTCTTTGGGACTCAGTTTTTGTTTATATAAAAGGAAACAGATGAATTCTATTGTCACAGGAGCATCAGAGAATATTAGAACTAGAGGAGATTTGTGACTCATTTAGTCTTAACATGTTTACGTTATAGAAGAAACAAATTCTGAAGGGCCTGTATCTCTTGGATGTGCTAATTCTATTGCCAATCTTTCCAGTCAGATTTTTATAGTAACTTCTCACTCCTTCCTCCAAAATGAAATGAAATTAAGCTTTCTATTTAAAAAACATCCCAAAATATATTAGCCAAAATAAGAAACATTATCAAGAATAGGTTTATGACTTATAACTATCAATGTTATTCTTAATCAATCCCCCAATTGGAAATATTTTCCCTTGCCTAAGAATGTGAAATGGGTATATGTTAAAATGAAATTATAGATCATATACACTCCAATTAATACTTCTTGGGGAGTAAGGGTTGATGATAAATTTTTGAACCTCTACTATTTGAGAAGCATTTTACATTTATTTTTTGTTTCAGTCCTTTAATCAGTGGTATCTATCATCATTTTTATTTCATAATTTAGTATCATGGGAAATAAATGATTTGTCCTCAAATAGATTACCAAGAAGATGAATGTCAAAGCTGGGATTCAATATAAAGTCTTGCTGGCCTCAAATTTTAGGAACCATTCACTATTCTACATGATCTGACCAAAGAGAAAATTTTGTCTCAAAATTTTCGGGTAGTTTAGAGTTATCCACTTTTGGATAAAAGCCACTTGATAACTCAATGATTTGACAATCCGCAGAGAGCAGAATGCCTGGGTCAACATGGAGGAGTTCCCCATTTGGATCTCTCTTTCCCACTAAAATAGAAATAAGGGATAGGACTTCCTTGGTGGTAGAGTGGATAGCAGTTGCCTGCCAGTGCAGGGGACCTGTGTACGATCCCTGTTCTGGGAAGATTCCAGATGCCACAGAGCAATTAAGGCTGTGTACCACAACTACTGAGCCCATGTGTTGCAAATGCTGAATCCCATGGACCCAGAGCCCTGGTCTTCAACAAGAAAAGCCAGAGCAATGAGAAGCCCACACACTGCAGTGAAGAGTTAGCCCCCGCTCGCTGCAACTAGAGAAAGCCTGCATGCAGCAATGAAGACCCAGCACAACCAAACATTAATTAATTAACAAATAAAAGAAATGAGGGGTAAAATATTTAAGTGTTAAAACGTATAGAAAGTGAAAGTTGCTCAGTCATGTCCGACTCTTTGTGACCCCACAGACTATACAGTCCATGGAATTCTCCAGGCCAGAATACTGGAGTGAGTAGCCTTTCCCTTCTCCAGGGAATCTTCCCAACCCAGGGATCAAACCCAGGTCTTCCACATTGCAGGCATATTCTTAACCATCTGAGCCACCAGGGAAGCCCAAGAATACTAAAGTGGGTAGCCTATCGCTTCTCCAGGGTATCTTCCCAACCCAGGAATCAAACCAAGGTCTCCTGCACTGCAGGTGGATTCTTTACCAATTGAGATATCAGGGAAGCCCAAAAGGTATAGGACTACACTCAAAAATAGAAAGTGAAAATCTTTATGTTGCAGAAGCAGGGGGAGCCCAGAGCAATAGCAGGGATTAAAGTGTTACAACCCAAATGGAGGTATAACCATATATATGTATTAGAGATGATACTTTAGAAACTGGAGGTACAGAAGTCAAATCTGCCACACACACGGCAGGGAACAGGAAATGGCCACCAATGTGAGCCCAGGAAGCAGAACACTACTGCCTGCCTATTTAAAGAGCTGAAATAGCTCTACCCACTCACATGCTTACAGTTAGAGACCTTTCCATTTGAGTAAAGAAAGACTGCATGAGACCAGTACCCATGCTTCTGAATAACTGCCATAGTTGCTGAAACAAAATTTGATAAAATGTAGTATCTATTCTGGGTTAACAACCATTCATGAAATAGCAGATGGATATTTTCTAGTTATTTATAAGTTACAAAATCCATCAGCAAGCTTAATAGAAAAATACTAGAAGATGAAAACTGGCTTCTAGCTAACACACTTAGACAAAGAAGAGAGAAAAAAAAGAAATTCATGTTGTAAAACTTGGGGGAAAAGGGTAAAATTAGCATTGCTTGCACATGATACCATTGTAGTACAGAAAAGGCCTTGAGATTCAAAATCAAAACTATTACAAGCTGTGTGAAGTTTTAGGTACAAATATAAATAAACTTCAATAAAAAATACAATGTTTAGACAAAGATAGTATACTTACATAATGATTAGCAAGAAAAATGAAAAACTAAGAAGAAAACTTTGGAGTGTTCCTGAGAAACAAAAAAACACTTGGTCAAAAAAAAAAAAAAAACCACCTACTATCCTTACACAACTTTCATAGCATAAGGTTATTAATTTTCCTAAAATTAGTCAGCAGGTCTAAAGCAACCCAACAAAATAAGAACCTCTTTTCTTTGGAAATAAACAAGCTGATTCAAAAGTTCACATGAAGAAATAAACAAACAGTCATAGTCACCGAATCATGATATTTATGTAATAGAATTAACTGTGTCCTCCCAAATTCATGTTCATAGGGTTGAAGCCTAAGTTGAAGGCCACACAGTGTCTTAGAATGTGACTATATTTGTAGACAGAACCTTTAAAGTGGCAATGAAGTTAAAATGAATCCTCTGGGATGGACCCTAATCCAACCTGACTGGTGTCCTTATAAAGAGATTAGGACACACAGAGAGACACCAGGGTGTTCATGTACAGATGAAAGGACATATAAGGACAAAGCAAGAAGGTGGCCATCCACATTGCAAGGAGAGGGACCTCAGGAGAAATCAAACCCACAAGCCCTCTGAGTTCAGTAACACTTCTTACATTGAAAATCTATTAAGAGGTATATACTAAAATTGTTTCAGTAAGGAATGCTCATCCCTGCAAGATTTTTAGGACCTGACAAGCAGCACCTTAAGCAATTTAGTAATCTTCCATAAGGAGAAGTCTGGTGCTACAATTGGTCTTCAATTCAAAGTCATCAAAAACCCAACATATCCATATCATCTTATTTAGCCATCTTCAATTTTCAGGCTTTTTGGTGCTCATGCTATCATAACCTTCATGACACAACTCAGCTATCAGAGCTTCCGACATGACTATATCACATCAGCAACACAGATCACAAGGAAGAAGGAGAGCACATTTCATAGCACAAAGAAAAGCTTTCCCCCAACTCCGTGGTTGACTTTCTTTCATGCTTGGTGATATTAATGTGATATACACATGCATCCATTCTTTCCACACAAAATTACTGCATATAAGTATCAGAAAAATATTCATATGAGTTACTATTAATAATAATTGATGTTATTAATAATCTGGCTCTGCATATTGGGAACAATCATAAACTGTAGAGCTGAGGAGAGCTTGAGTTACTATAGGAATCACCCAAGTGCCTCTACCCACTGAAAATCCTGTTAAAATAACAGCAATTTGCTAAACTGGTTAAAGTAAATAATTCAACCCACAATATTTTCCCTCCTAGTCTTCTCAGAGAAGATTCTCCATATGTAAATAAATCGGAGTATTTATTGTACAATCTCAGATATAGATTTAGGTGACATGAGGGATATAAAAAAAGCTTTCCATGAAGAAGATTCCTTTAGATTTATTAGGGAAATAAGATCTATATTCAAAATAAAATGTGACCAAGAATGAAATATCTCTATAAAAGTAATACTTATGCTGTGCTGTGCTGTCACTTCAGTCATGTCCAACTCTGTGACCCTATGGACTATAGCCCACCAGGCTCTTCTGTCCATGGGATTCTCCAGCAAGAATACTGGAGTGGGTTGCCATGCCCTCTTCCAGACAGGGGATCTTCCCAACCCAGTGATTGAACTTGCATCTCTTATGTCTATATATGTTTTAAATTTTCATTCTGTTTAGTTCGCAGTTCCCCAAACTTCCACTCCTTCCCTTTAATCTACAATTTCCTTCCTTTCTCTCCTTCTATTCCTCCTCATTCTCCGAAGCTCAGATTAAGGATTAGCTTCTGTATAAAACTTTGTCCATCCAAAGACATCCTCTTTGTGTACCCTCTGCAAAATGTTTCAACAACACAAACTGTCAATTCTTGCATGTATTGTTTGCATGCTTGTCTATCCGTGATTACACTCATTCAACTTTACGCACCTGACACCTAACACAACACTGAAAATAAAAGAGGTCAAGCAAATAAGTGAATAAAACAATGGGAGTCTGACTATTTAAAAAGGAGGCAGAATACAATATTGTAAGGACCAAAAGAACTAGAGAAGCACAGGAGTCATTTTTGAGCCCTTCATGCTGAAGGAATGAATGAACTAGATCTAGAGGCATGCTTACCCTAAAAGACAAAGATCTGACTTTGTACAGTCTTTGAATTGATTTTAAGCAATTTGCAGTGAGAAATAAGGGCTTCCCTGGTACCTCAGCTGGTAAAGAATCCACCTGCAATGCAGGAGACCCCAGTTCAATTCCTGGGTCTGGAAGATCCCCTGGAGGAGCACATGGCAACCGACTCCAGTATTCTTGCCTGGCGAATCTCCATGGACAGAGGAGCCGGGCAGGCTATAGTCCATAGGGTCGCAAAGAGTCAGACACGACTGAGCGACCAAGCACACTGAGAAATAAAATCATAGTTGACTGTTCCTGGGCTAAAAACTTTGAAGACAAATACATTTTCCTGTTTCTGTGCTTAACAAAACTGGGACTGGGCAAAAGCAATTTAGCAGCTTGCTATAGCAAATGTTTCCTTTGGAAGATAAATATATGAACCAACCAAAATAGCTCACTTACAAAGACTCAGCTCACTTCAAGACCTTCTCCTTTCTATGTCCACCAAACCAAAGCTACTTTGTTGTAAATCCTGCCAATCCCAGTTTCCTCCCTTGCAAAATCTGCCTTAAAAATTACCTGAGGCTCTGCATACTTTCCACCTTCAGAGACCTGGCTAAAAATATATCACACTGGAGTCCTCTCTTACTCTAAATAAACTCAGATTTGCTTGATCAACATGTGTTTCTAGGGGTCTTTTGGGTTGAGCTAAAGGCCAGTAGTAACCTTAAAATGAATTTGATATATACCCAGCTTTGAAGAACAGTAGATCTGAGGTAGGAAAGCTATTTTTGTGTCATTTACCTTAAACTTTATTCTTCTCCTCAAATATGAGGAGGTCTGAGTAATTTATAAAAATATATTCTTCATTTTTAAAATAACAGCTAAAGTTATCAATTTTTTCACTTGCTTCCTCTGATAAGAATTATTTACTCATATTGTCATACTGAACTTTAATGTCTGGTATTACCTTAAAAATAACCATTTATTTATTTTTAACAGCTTTATCAGGACCCAAGTATTTTTTACATGAAATGTACATTTCCTGTGAAAGAATTTCCAATACATGAAACCATTACCTCCTTTGGAAATGTTTTAACCTAATGAATGTCCATGAAAAAGAAAATACACTGTCACCACTCTATTAAAAGATGTTGTTTATAGAAATTTTATATATTTCAGTTGCTTTACTATATCAAATTATGACTAGTTGTTATCATTTCTGAAACCTGTAATCTATGCTGAATGAATTAAACAAAATGAAAAAAAACTATAGTAAAATAGATGTTTAATAAATAAATAAGTGGATAAGTGAGTGGTTATAAATTGATATAATGCCAGGAAGCCACAGTTGCTTAAGTATTTAAATGAGTATTTTGCCATTTTAAGAATTACTGACTGCCAGTATTTCTTCATTTTTTATTCTTCAAAAGATTCATCTCCATCCACCTTTCTGTTCTATTTTAATCATTCTCTTTTTATAGCCCATATGTTTTATTTGCCATTTTCCTTTATTGTTTCCTTTTAGCATTACTTATTTGCTTTTCTTTGTAGTTTATTTGATCCATAAAGATCTTATAAAATATTTTTATTAATTCCACACTGCTATGTCCTCATTAAGCTTATTTCATATGCTTAGCATAACTTCAACTTCTATTTACCCCTTAATGCAAATTTCTTCACTTCCTTGGAGTCTAAAAAAAAAGGTAGAAGAATTAAAATACAGCATGAAAAAATAAGGAAAAAAGTATTATTTTTAGAAACTACTTGTAAGAAATGATAAAGAAATTTAAAAAAAAAATTATTTCCACACAGAGATAAGATAAATATAAAAATTTTAAAGGAAAGATACTAAAGAAGAAAGTAATACCTATAGTAAAGATGTGGGAAAGGTTCCATTTAGGTGAATTTCATTGCTTTAAATCACAAGACAAAATTTGACATCCAATCTTCTAAATAAAGTGGTTTTAGTTATATATATCAATCAAATGTCACATAGGAGACTAGAACAATGTGTGGCTAACAGTAGCGGCTCAATGCATATGTTTCCTCAAATATGTCTGAATAAATTTACCAAAAACTGTGGTGTTAAAATTTTCTGTCCTCAGCAAGTGTTAACAGCTTGCAGAAGGCCACAGACTTTGGAAGTAATGAATCATTAAGAGAGGGCTTCCTAGGTGAATCAAAAGTAAAGAGTCCACTGGCCAGTGCAGGAGATGCAGGAGACATGGGTTTGATCTCTGGGTTGGAAAGTTCCCCTGGAGAATGAAATGGCAACTCACTCCAATATTCTTGCCTGGGAAATCCATGGACAGAGAAGCCTGGTGGACTACAGTCCATAAAATTGCAAAGAATCAGACACAACTGAGCACACACACAGACATCAAGAGAACACCTGCAACTATTTTTAGTCAGGTGTCTTTTCCAATGATGTAGCCAAAATTATTAGGTTATAGATTTCGTAATACTCAATATCACCCTATTCATTTTCACTGTTAAGAGCAAAGTTTTTACAAAGTGTCCTTTCTCTGGAACCATCAAAGATTATGACTTGGACAGTCTACCCCTAACTGTTAAGGCCATTTGGAAAGCCAATATGTCTCAAAACCTCAGAAGGAATACCCCCATAAATAATGGACTTTATTCAAAGAAGTCTTATTTAAATTCAATCCAAAAACCATTTGCCAGCTGTGTTGTATGCATAGCTTTGGACCAGTCATTGAGGGACTAAGGAGACCAGAAGGCACAGAGGATGATCTCAAGGAATTTGCTTTCAAGGAGCTAGACTTCAAGTAAAGGAAAGTGAAAGTCACTCAGTCGTGCCTGACTCTTTCTGACCCCATTGACTATAGAGGCCATGGAATTCTCCAGGCCAGAATACTGGAGTAGGCAGCCTTTCCCTTCTCCAGGGGACCCTCCCAACCCAGGGATCAAACCCAGGTCTCCTGCGCTGCAGATGGATTCTTTACAACTGAACTATCAGGGAAGCCTAGACTTCAAGTAAAAGAAGTACAAATAACTAATTCAAAAGTAAGTGCTGTATTTGTACAAATGGAGATAAAAGAAATATGATAGGAGACACAAGAAGAGAGGTTATGATCTCCAAAAGTGAGACTAGGAAAACCTTCAGAATTTTCTAGTTATTGATTAAGTATAATGTCAAATATAGTTGAGAGGAAGAAAGAGAAGATAGTTTAGGCTAAACAGAGCAAAGATGTCTGCAAATGTGTAGCCCTGTCAGCGATGGTGAAGATTATGGAATATAAAAGGAAATAAGGCAAAGAAAACAGTGGAAAGACATGAGGTTCCAGATTGTGAAGGCCTTGAATATCATGGTAAGGAGTTTGTATTTATACCCTCTGGCCCACATACATGTTCCAACAGTAGCTGAGATCTTAGCTGTACCAGAATTGCTTCAGGAAGATCATACTCTCAAAGACTCATATACTCCTTAATGCATTTTCAGAATATTGATTCTTGGTTGCTTACTCATGCTCTCAGGTTAAACAACAAACAAAAACTCTTGTATTGAGCTCATTTTTAATATTCTGCATTCTTAATTGTATTAATTGTAACTAAGCTTTTCTCCCATTTATTGAGTCACTGGCAATACAATGTCTGGTTGACAATTTCCCCATCTCAGCCCTGTGCAGGAAATCTACATGTTTCTCATGAAAGCTATGTGGCAACAGCACCTCACATTTGTATACTGCTTTGTTGTTTGCAACCTGTTTTCAAATACACTGTGACTCTGTCACATTGTGTAACACATTGTGTTCTTGTTATTTGACAGACATTAGGCGAAGCTCTTTATATTCAATCCTATTTACAAATGAGAATATTGAGGCTTATGAACATTAAGAGACTTCACAAGATCATAGAACCAATAACTAGAAATAAGATCAGGGCTGAGTCTAGAATTTCCACCTTAATCATCATGCTACATCATTTCTGTTATAAACACACATACCCCAAAACTATTACATTTTCAACAGGCCAACAAAACATTTTTAAGTCAGTGACTTTCTAAACTTGGTTCCTCTAAATTCTAAATTCAATTCAGACTAATATTAAATTTATCTTACTTGTTCAGTGCATCCAAAATTATCAAAAATATATCATGTAATATTTTTTTTTACATGGACTACACCAGCCAAGAGAGCGATGCATTTGAAGTTGTATGCCAAAGCTTATGCATTAAAATATATTCAGTTCAGTTCAGTCACTCAGTTGTGTCTGACTCTTTGCAACCCCATGGACTACAGCATGCCACGCTTCCCCATCCATCACCAACTCCTAGAGCTTACTCAAACTCATGTCCATCAAGTCGGTAATGCCATCCAACCATCTCATCCTCTGTCCCCTTCCCCTCTCACCTTCAATCTTTCCCAGCATCAACATCTTTTCCAATGAGTCAGTTCTTCACATCAGGTGGCCAAAGTATTGGAGTTTCAGCTTCAACATCAGTCCTTCCAATGAATATTCAGGACTGATTTCCTTTAGAATACACTAGTTGGATCTCCCTGCAGTCCAAGGGACTCTCAAGAGTCTTTTCCAACACCACAGTTCAAAGGTATCAATTCTTCAGCACTCGGCTTGCCTTATACTCCAACTCTCACATCCATACATGACTAATGGAAAAACCATAGCCTTGACTAGAGGGACTTTTGTTGGCAAAGTAATGTCTCTGCTTTTCAATATGCTGTCTAGGTTGGTCATAGCTTTCCTTCCAAGGAGCAAGTGTTTTTTTAATTTCATGAATGCAGTCAATATCTGCAGTGATTTTGGAGCCCCCAAAAATAGTCTGTCACTGTTTCCATTGTTTCCCCATCTATTTCCATGAAGTGATGGGACTGGATGCCATGATCTTAGTTTTCTGAATGTTGAGCTTTAAGCCAACTTTTTCACTCTCCTCTTTCACTTCCATCAAGAGGCTCTTTAGTTCTTCTCTTTCTGCCATAAGGGTGGTGTCATCTGCATATCTGAGGTTATTGATATTTCTCCCAGCAATCTTGATTCCAGCTTGTGCTTCACCCAGCCCAGCTTTTCTCATGATGTACTCTGCATATAAGTTAAATAAACAGGGTGACAATATACAGCCTTGACAATATACTCCTTTCCCAATTTGGAACTAGTCTGTTGTCCCATGTCCAGTTCTAGCTGTTGCTTCTTGACCTACCTACAGATTTCTCAGAAGGCAGGTCAGGTGGTTTGGTATTCCCATCTCTTTAAGAATTTTCTACAATTTATTGTGATCCACACAGTTAAAGGCTTTGGCGTAATCAATAAAGCAGAAGTAGATGTTTTTCTGGAACTCTCTTTCCAATGATCCAACTGATGTTGGCAATTTGATCTCTGGCTCCTCTCTTTTCTAAATCCAGCTTGAACATCAGTAAGTTCACAGTTCGTGTACTGTTGAAGCCTGGCTTGGAGAATTTTGAGCATTATTTTGCTAACCTGTGAGTTGAGTGCAATTGTGCAGTAGTTTGAGCAGTCGTTGGCATTGCCTGTCTTTGGATTGGAATGAAAACTGACATTTTCCAGTCCTGTGGCCACTGCTGAACTTTCCAAATTTGCTGACATATTGAGTGCAGCACTTTCACAGCATCATCTTTTAGGGTTTGAAATAGCTCACCTGGAATTCCATCACCTGCACTAGTTTTGTTCACAGTGATGCTTCCTAAGGCCTACTTGACTTCACATTCCAGGATGTCTGGCTCTAGGTGAGTGATCATACCATCATGTTTATCTGGGTCATGAAAATCTTTTGTGTATAGTTCTTCTGTGTATTCTTGCCACCTCTTCTTAATATCTTCTGCTTCTGTTAGGTCCATAACATTTCTGTCCTTTATTGTGCCCATCTTTGCATGAAATGTTCCCTTGGTATCTCTAATTTTCTTGAAGAGATCTCTAGCCTTTTCCATTCTATCATTTTCCTCTATTTCTTTACATTGATCACTGAAGAAGGCTTTGTTATCTTTCCTTGCTATTCTTTGGAACTCTGCATTCAGATTGGTATATCTTTCCTTTTCTCCTTTGCCTTTCACTTCTCTTCTTTTCCCAGCTATTTGTAAGGCCTCCTCAGACAACCATTTTGCCTATTTGCATTTCTTTTTCTTGAGGATGGTGTTGATCACTGCCTGCTGTACAAGGTCATGAACCTCCATCCATAGTTCTTCAGGCACTCTATCAGATCTAATACCTTGAATCTATTTGTCACTTCCACTGTATAGTTATAATAATAAAGTATATTATTAATGGATAAATATCTGTAAAATGCACCAATGGTAAGACAACCATTTCGAAATCTAAACATATTTCACTACTTGAGATTTTAGAATTCTAAATATATTTCATTATTTTAATACAGAACAAATTTCTTAAGAGAAAATTGAAACATTATTTTTCTGAAGTCAAATTCAGAATAAATGTATAATCTCCCAAGTATTATACTTCTATTTCCTTTTTTTAAATTTATTTTTTAGTTGAAGGATAATTGAATTGGTTTCTTGCAAACATCAATATGAATCAGCCATACGGTTCACTATTTCAAAACTGTATCTCCTCAATGTTATAACTGCGGCTTTGAGGGACCTTTATTCATACATGAGTAGGAAGATTCTTAGCCATTACTGTACTTCCATTCCTGTTCAACCAGCAGGACCAGCTAGGTTTCCCATCTCTTTACTGTCCCAAATGTAGCAATACTTTTCTGTGATTGAATTCATCCTTGCCTCTCCTTAAGAAAGTCATTGACAGCTGAAGAAAAAAATGAAGTCTAATGAAAACCGCAGGAGTATTATTAAATTGGATTTAAGTGAACAACTTTATTAGAGAAAAATAAAAGTTCGGTTCCCTATTTGTTAAAGAAATTCCATTTTGATGTTATACATAACAGAGCTAAGCAAGAAATTATAGCCCCAGAAGCAAATTGCTAGCCTAGTATGGTTCTGCCAGAGAAAAGAGCAAAATGTCCTTTTAAAGAAGCTTTATCATCAAAGTAATTCTTAAAATCTCATAGCTAATAGACATTCATTGATAGCTGAAAATTTGAAAAACTATCCAGGAAAGAAAACAAAGTAATAATAGTTTTGTATTTATTAAATATCAATTGTTCAAATATCATTTGTAAATATCATTTGTACAAGTGCCCAGCTCCTCCTTAGCAGAACTCCTAACAGAACAAATACTTGGAGCCACAGAATAATCAAAGAGAACTGAAAAAGAGAAAAATATATTACATGTAAATTATTTTTATTTTGGAGACAGATAAAAGTGGTTCTCTAAACAAATGACATGAGCCAAAATAAATTTTAATGGCCATTTGGGAAAACATGATTGACCAACCAGCAGAATGAAACATGATCTCCAGAAAACAGAACAGGCCTTAGGAACTCCATAAATAAAAATGTGTAATGATCATGATGACAACTTATCTACATTTTTTATTACCTAAGAATCCAATAAAGAAAATAAATGTGTTCTCTCGCAAGAAAGAATTTACCTCAAAAACTTACTTGGTATCCTTTAAATAAACCACATTTATATTTTACAAGCATGTATACTAAATCTAATATTAGTATCAAAACCCAAGCAATATAATTTGAGAAATGTATTCACTTTACTTACAGTTAGCACTAGGGAAATCAAAAGGCTATGTTTCTGATAAAAATGACTGATTTACATTTTGTTAATATAAAAAAGATAAATGATAGCTTTATTGACTCTGTATTTTGAACTGTTAACTTATGAAAAAATAAAAATAGAAATTTCCCTGGTAATCCAGTGGTTAAGATTCTGTACTTCCAATGCAGGGGGAATGGGTTTGTGGCAAAAAAAAATTAGTATCCCTATCTTTCATTATTTAACACCCTTTCAACATCTCCTCTTCTAGTCTAAATGTTCTATTTCTGCCTTTTTTTTTCTTTCTTCCACTTCTTTACTATTATTCATGTAGTTTTATAGGAGGATGACAGTGACAAACCTATGGATGCCAGTAGTAAACCCACAGCACTGAAGTCCTCATAATAATGAGCCAGGCTCTTTGTATTTTAATCCTCATTTATTTGTCCTTTTGATCCCTGACGAAAAATCTCACACTTCATTGTGTTTCACATAACTTCCTTCCAGAGTATAAGCCATCTTATTGAACTTATTTTATATCTTTTTCTCTATCAGTCTAAGTTCCTTGAGCACAGGACCCTCTCAGCATCTTCGTGTCTCCAGGAACCAACTCAATGCCCAAGACTGAACAAGTGGTGTTAACTCAACCTGTGCTATCGACCTTTTTCTTCAATGGCCAGTAGTAAATATTTCAGACTTTTGAGGGCCATCCAGTCTCTGTCACAACTCCTCAACTCTGCCACTGTAGTAGGAAATTAGCCATAGATAAAATGTTTTTTTTTTTTAATGAGCATGGCTCTAATTCAATAAAACTTACAGAAAGGTGGACATCCTGTATTTCAATAAAACTTTATTCACAGAAAAGGTGGGCTGCCCACAGTGCCATTAATTTACCAGCCCCTGCTATAGGAGGGTAGGCATAAACACAAAAGTGAAGGCCAAGGGGTGAGTCCAAAACATTGTAGCTTAGGTGAAAATTACTTACACCTCATGTCATGTGTTCCTAAATAAAACATGGTTGTCTTTACGTTTTTAAACTTTATATAAATGATATCATAGAACGGCTTCCTACATTTTGCTTTTGAGCAATGCACAAGTGTCAACACGTGCATCACATGTTGACACTTGTGGCCTCGAGTTCATTATGTTTGACAATTGTAAAATATTCTATTCTATCAGTAGACCACAGTTTTCCCTTGCTCTTGATGATAAATGTTAAAACAATACAAATATTTTGTCTCAAAGTTAATTTTTAACTCCAAAAATGCTGCAACTATCTTATATAAATTCTTTTAAAAATGTACCAAATTTTCTGAAGGGACTCTACCTATAAATGAAAGTGCAAGGTCGTTAGATACAAAAAATTCAGTTTTAATAGAGAGTTCCTATTGTAGGCAGAATAATAGTTCCTCAAAGAAGTCCATGTCTTAATCCCCAGAATTTGTGAATATGTTTGTTTACATGGCAAAAGGAAATTAAGGTTGCTAACCAACCGACCTTGAGATGAGATTATCTTGGATTATTCAGGTAGACCCTGTGTCCTCACAAGGGTCCTTATAGGTACAAGAATGAAGAAAAAAGTTAGAGGAAGAACCAGAGAGATGGTAGTAGTATGAGAAGGACTCAGCTCAATGTTTCTGACATTAAGATGGAGGGAATGTAGATGGCCGCTAGAAAAAAACAAGGAAGCAGACTCTTTCCCAGAGTTTCCAGAATGGAATACAACCCTGCTGACCCATTTTAATCCAGAGAGACCCATTTCAGACTTCGTACCTCCAGTACTATGAGATAATAGTTTTGTGTTGCTTTAAGATACTTGATTTATTATTAATACAGCACCAATAGAAAATTAATACATGTCTATATTGCCGTACAAGTGTTAGCTCATGTTAATTTGTAAGCTTACTAGCAGTATATAATACCTACAGTTATTGTTTATATATGGTTTTAGGAAGGGATATACCTATGCTTTTCAATATTAGCTACTTAGTATAATTTATTGTATCATTTATACTAATAAGTAATACCAATTTCATTATTATATCAAATTCAAATTTTTATATATAGTAGATCTATTTCTTAGTTGTTTTTTTTTTCATTCTGTTTGATTGGTCCCTTTATCTAGCCTGCTTCAATACCATATTACATTGATTATCATTATTTTGTAACTTTTGTTATTTATAATTTACTATTGTTTCATAATTTTACCTTATTTTTCTTCAAAGTTGTTTTAGCAACTCTTGGCATTTTGTTCTTCCATATAAAGAATTCTAGAAATTCTCTCAATTGTATTGCTTCTCTGATATTCTGTTATTTTTCTCTTGTATCTCTTCTAGAAACCTTTCTATTTTCCTTCTCTATGACTGCTCTATTATTTCTTCTTCTTTTAATCAATTGACCTATGCTTTGCTCTGGCATTTAGCACTCTTGTGATTAATTTGTTTTCTTTCTACAGTTCCTCTCATTGCATGACTTACAGAAAGTAAGGAGAAAAGAAGTCTCCAGAATCCCCAGTTGGCACTTAAGTTTATTTTTCCAGAGAGCAGTATTGTACATGATAGCTATTTCCTTAATGGTGTTGGTATCTACGGACACTTCAGAAATTGTGAGAGGTGGTGTGCGAACCTAGCCACTATACAGAACATTTAATTCTAAGGGAAAATGTGTCTGCATTCTAACCAATGGAATGAATTTTTAAAATACAATCAGTTTGTAAGGTAGAAACTGCCTTTATAAACACACGCTCATAAATACCAGATGGATTTTGTTTGTATGTGCTCCACAATCCCAACTCCCTCCACTTACAAATAAACTTTATAATGGCCTCCAAAATCATCTATCAACTTAATGACATCGAGAAAAGTTTAGTTCTCTAAGAGCCAGTTCTGAAGTTTAGATATTTTTTTGGCATTGAAAAAATACAATACTAAAGAATGCAAATAGCCAGAAGTCATACTGAAGAGAACTACCTATGATAGGCTCTAGGTTCATCCACCTCATTAGAACTGAGTCAAATGCATTCCTTTTATGGTTGAGTAATATTCCATTGCATATATGTACTATAGTTCTTTATCCATTCATCTCCTACATTGCAGGCAGACTCTTTACTGACTGAACCAACAGGGAAGGGTTTGCCTCTATGAGTTTGCCTAATTTAGATACCTCATAAGTGGAATCATGCCACATTTCCTCTTCTTTGACACTTATTTCACTTATATAATGTCCTCCAAGTTCATCTATGTTGTGGAAAATGGCAGGATTTCCTTCTTTTTAAAGGCTGAATTATATTCTATTGTGGGTATATACATTTTCTGTATCTATTTATCAGTGATGACATTTGGATTATTTCCATATCTTAGATATCATTGAATAGTACTGCAATGAACATGGAAGTGTAGACATCTCTTCAAGATTGATTTCACCTCTTTTGAATATATACCCAGAAGTAGGACTGCTGAATCATATGGTAGTTCTATTTTTAATTTTTTAAGGAACCTTCATTCTTTTTCTTACCTGCATTATTTTACATTCCCATAAACAGTGTGTAAGAGTTCCAATTTCTCCATATCCTTGCCACTTGTTATCTTTGGGGATTTTTTGATAATAATCATCCTAACCTTGTAGCTCAGCTGGTAAAGAATCTGCCTGCAGTGCAAAGGACCCAGGTTCAATCCCTGGGTTGGGAAGATCCCTTGGAGAAGGAAATACCAACCCACTCCAGTATCCTTGCCTGGAAAATCTCATGGAGAGAGGAGCCTGGTGGGCTGCAGTCCATGGGGTCACAAAGAGTCGGGCACGACTGAGCAACTAACACTAACCAATGTAAGATTATATCTTATTGTAGTTTTAATTTGCATTTTCCAATAATTAATGATGCTGGGCATCTTTCCACACAAAAGGATGTAGATTCCTTAAAAAAAAAAAAAAAAACTAGGAGCAAAACTATAACCCAACAATCCCACTAGTGGGTATATACCCTTAGGAAACCATAACTGAGAAAAACACATGTACCACAGTGTTTATTGCAACACTATTTATACTTCACTTCACTTCACTTCAGTCACTCAGTCGTGTCCGACTCTTTGCGACCCCATGAATTGCAGCACGCCAGGCCTCTCTGTCCATCACCAACTCCCGGAATCTACCCAAACCCATGTCCATCGAGTCAGGGATGCCATCCAACCATCTCATCCTCTGTCATCCCCTTCTCCTCCCGCCCCCAATCCTACCCAGCATTAGGGTCTTTTCCAATGAGTCAACTCTTCGCATGAGGTGGCCAAAGTATTGGAGTTTCAGCTTCAACATCAGACCTTCCAATGAACACCCAGGATTGATCTCTTTTAGGATGGATTGATTGGATCTCCTTGCAGTCCAAGGGACTCTCAAGAGTCTTCTCCAACACCGCAGTTCAAAAGAATCAATTCTGCAGCACTCAGCTTTCTTCACCGTCCAACTCTCACATCCATACATGACTACTGGAAAAACCATAGCCTTGACTAGACGGACCTTTGTTGGCAAAGTAATGTCTCTGCTTTTAAATATGCTATCTAGGTTGGCCATAACCTTCCTTCCAAGGAGTAAGCATCTTTTAATTTCATGGCTGCAGTCACCATCAGCAGTGATTTTGGAGCCCAAAAAAATAAAGTCTGACACTGTTTCTACTGTTTCCCCATCTATTTCCCATGAAGTGACGGGAGCAGATGCCATAATCTTAGTTTTCTGAACATTGAGCTTTAAGCCAACTTTTTCACTCTCCTCTTTCACCTTCATCAAGAGGCTCTTTAGTTCTTCTTCACTTTCTGCCATAAGGGTGGTGTCATCTGCATATCTGAGGTTATCGATATTTCTCCCGGCAATCTTGATTCCAGCTTGTGTTTCTTTCAGCCCAGCGTTTCTCATGATGTACTCTGCATATAAGTTAAATAAGCAGGGTGACAATATACAGCCTTGATGTACTCTTTTTCACTATTTATAATACCTAGAAAATGGAAGCAACCTAGATGTCCATCAACAGATGAATGGATAAAGAACTATAGTACATATATTCAATGCAATATTACTCAACCATAAAAAGGAATGCTTTTGAGTCAGTTCTAATGAGGTGGATGAACCTAGAGCCTATCATAGAGAGTGAAGAAAGAAAGAGAAAAACAAGTATCATATATTAATGCATATATGTGGAATCTAGAAAGATGGTACTGATGAACTTACTTTCAGAGAATCAATGGAGATTATACATAGAGAACAGATTTGTGGACACAGTGGGGGAAAGGAGAGGGTGGGACAAATTGAGAGATTAGCATTGAAATATATATATTACCATAAGTAACATAAATAGCCCGTGAGAATTTGCTGTATGATGCAGGGAGTTCAAAGGGGTGCTCAGTGACAACCCCAAAGGGTGGGATGTGGTGAGAAATGGGAGGGAGGTTCAGAGGGAGGGGACTTCTGTATACCTATGGCTGATTCATGCTGATGCATGGCAGAAACCAACACAGTATTGTAAGCCAATTATCCTCCAATTGAAAATAAATAAATTTTTTAAAAAAAGAAAAAAACAGAGGACACAAGGAAATTTTGTGAGGTATTAGGTATGCCTTTTACCTTGTCATGATGATACCACAGGTGTTTGCATATGTTCAAGCTCAAATTGTACATGTTAAATATGTACAGTTCCTTATTGCAATAAATCTGCTTTAAAATGCAAATTAAACAGTCTTATGGAGAAAAAACAATATCCTAAATTGAATACATGCACAAATAATTTGAAATTACACAAAGAATGGTAAATCAATTATGGAATTTTTGTTCTTATGTTGGCAAACTGGAACAATTGTGGCTCTTATGTCATAACACTTTTGAGTCATTCATGTCATGTGTAATTCACCCAAACAAAAATAATTGCTAGACCCTTTCTGTGAGGGGTGCTGTGTGTTGAGATTGTTCATCTTCATACCAAAGTGTACCAGTAAATTCAACTGAGATTTATCTGGTACAAGTAATTATCTTTAGCAATTTATAATTGAATCATAGAATTAGATATTGAAAAAAAAAAAAAGATTAGCCAAGATTAGTCTGAACTCAAAACTCAGGAAAGGACTGCATACATGTAACCCAAGTTTTACCAAGACCCAAAGATTGAAATATCAACTCAAATTTCACTGACTCTTGCTTGCGTTTTCCACAATAATATCCATCTTCTGCTGAGTGACTTGCAAGTATTTCTGTGAAAACCCAGAATGCTTGATTTGCAAGTGCTTAAACTCCTTTGATAATCTCTACAACCACTTTCATTCACTCTTGTTCTCTAATAATTCCAGAACAGGCACTGGCATAGCCCCCTCTCACCAGATACTGCAGTCACTATGAAAACTATCACTATGAAAACTATGGAGTAAAATGAAGGATGGCAGCCCCTAAAAACCTCTAAAAGGTAGAAAAGTTAAGAACAGATTTTTTTCTAGAGTCTGGAGAATGGAGCCCTAAATTCCTTCCAATACTTGATTTTAGCCAAGCAAGACTCATTTCTGACTTCTGACCTCCAAAACTGTAGGATAAATTTGTATTGTTTTAAGCCACTAGATGTGTGATAATTTTTATACCAGTAATAGGAAACTAATGTGAAAGAGAAACTAATCAATCTTTCTTGGTTCAATTCAGGTTTTCCTTCCTTTTTTGTTGGTTGGATGTGACTTCCTAATCCTCTGTTATATTCTGCACTGGTCTTGATTCACAGATCCAACAAGATCTATTCTAGAATTTGTTTCCTTATATCAGATCTTTAATACTCATTGAAGAGAATTTTAGGTCTTTTCCTTATAGGTCTCAGAGTCTATACACCCATATCTGTAATTGTTTTTGTTTCTGTATATCCTTCAATTGAACTATTAGCAAAGAATTGAGTGCAAATAATTATTATTTGGGAATGGCTTATTTTGGGAGTGGGGGAATCCTTCTTTTCTACTTTTTACACTCTTGTGTTGCTCTTTCCTTCTGGGTTATTTTGGAAAAGAAAAACTTGAAGGCTAGCTGCCACCTGAAAAAGCATTTCCCAAGATGCTAAAGTCACTGGTTCTGTGGTATGCAAGTATCACACAGTCAGATATCTTCTGTGAGCAGAACAGCCTAGGATTGTGCTATGAAATCATCTTATTCACACTGTGTGTGGGCCACATCCAGGGGAATTAAATGAGAAAGAAAATGCTTACCAATTCATTTCCAGGGCTTCTCTGGGGGTGCTGAGATTTCAGGACATTTGTGAAAGAGAAAAAAGATGCTTTGAGAACTTGAGAAGAATTACATGCTTGGTAAAGGATCAAACAAAAAGAAAATGGAAGATGCAGCTTGGAACAAAAGAACTATAAGACATTCATTTGGAGACAGGGAAAGAAGTTTGAAGGAGAGAGGATAAAAAAGGAAATAGTTCTAGGATCAATGCTGTTGATTTCTCTGCTGTATCAACATTTTTTCAAAGCATCTGAGTTTTCATAACTTTTCACATCCAACCAATGTTCCTATTCACTAGGAGAATTATTTTAAAGGTTAGTGGCTCAACCTAGAAGGGAATTCCTGCATAGTGTTTTGTTAACCACTTAATATTCCTTCTCCAATACAGTATCTAGTATAGTTATTCAAGTAATAAATCTTAATTAGAAAAGAAAGGAATGCAGAATTCAGGTTAAAATACAAGTGGCAAAATGTACATATGATTTAATTTTAGAGGTAGAGTTTGTTATTGTTGGGCTAACACAGCATGTCGGGAGGTCTTAATAATTTTGGCAAGCAAGAAAGCTGTTGGAAAGTTTCTCTGCCTGACAAAAATCCTTTTTAAAGACTCATGGGAGGTATTCATTACAGAGAATTGAGAAATCCATGAGGAAAGGGAAACATTAAAAGACACTATTTTTGTTCTGGCACGCGAGTTTTCCCTTTCCCTTTTTATAGAAGTAAAATCAAGAAGTTCTTACTTTACAGGTCAATGAATCAAGGTATTGGATCTGTTTGGGCTCAAAATGTATGTTTTGCCCATTTGGTCACAGGCAAACACAACAGACTTTACATTCAACATGTGTAAATAATAAATGCAAAAACTGAATACTTAAAGTCTGGGGAACTTAAGGTAAACATTTAGTGAATTTTCATTGAAAACATTAAAGTACTTTTCCCAGGTGTTACTTTTTCGTTAGCAATTTGAGAAATGTCTACAACAATTTTATAGAGATATTCTCATTTACAATGATTCTTTAAACTCGGCAAATTTTTACACATGACAAGCTACATAACAAAATATATATTCCTAGTTGTTTTTCTAAAACTTGATTTATGACAATCTAACAAAAATCACAACAGTTTCTTCCTCCTTTATAACCAACCTACTATGTGCTTTTTTTTTCTTTTCTTTTTTTTTTAGACAAAATCAGTTTAGCTGGCCAGCCTGAGGCCAGCAGAATAGAAACTCAATCAAAAAAAAAAAAATCTTGGCCTTAAAAATATGCATGTCGTACCTAAGATTAATCAAAACACACTTACACATAACTTTGAGGAGTTCACCATTTTCCTAATTTATACATTTGATCATTATATCACTCACTAAAGACAAATCTGTAAAAAATTATCATTTAGAGGGAATCTAAGAAAGACTGAGTAACTATCATACCTGCTCAGTTCAGTCGCTCAGTCGTATCTGACTCTTTGCAATTACATGAATTGCAGCAAGCCAGGCCTCCCTGTCCATCACCAACTACCGGAATTTACCCAAACCCATGTCCATCAAGTCAGTGATGCCATCCAACCATCTCATCCTCTGTCATCCCCTTCTCCTCCCGCCCCCAATCCTTCCCAGCATTAGGGTCTTTTCCAATGAGTCAACTCTTCGCATATGTGGCCAAAGTATTGGAGTTTCAGCTTCAACATCAGTCCTTCCAATGAACACCCAGGACTGATCACCTTTAGGATGGACTGGTTGGATCTCCTTGCAGTCCAAGGGACTCTCAAGAGTCTTCAACACCACAGTTCAAAAGCATCAATTCTTTGGCGTTCAGCTTTCTTCACCGTCCAACTCTCACATCCATACATGACTACTGGAAAAACCAAAGCCTTGACTAGATGGACCTTTGTTGGCAAAGTAATGTCTCTGCTTTTAAATATGCTATCTAGGTTGGCCATAACCTTCCTTCCAAGGAGTAAGCATCTTTTAATTTCATGGCTGCAGTCACCAGCTGCAGTGATTTTGGAGCCCAAAAAAATAAAGTCTGACACTGTTTCTACTGTTTCCCCATCTATTTCCCATGAAGTGATGGGACCTGATGCCATGATCTTAGTTTTCTGAACGTTGAGCTTTAAGCCAAATTTTTAACACTCCTCTTTCACTTTCATCAAGAGGCTCTTTAGCTCTTCTTCACTTTCTACCATAAGAGTGGTGTCATCTGCATATCCGAGGTTATTGATATTTCTCCTGGCAATCTTGATTCCAGCTTGTGTTTCTTCCAGCCCAGAGTTTCTCATGATGTACTCTGCATGTAAGTTAAATAAGCAGGATGACAATATATAGCCTTGACGTACTCCTTTTCCTATTTGGAACCAGTCTGTTGTTCCATGTCCAGTTCTAACTGTTGCTTCCTGACCTGCATACAGGTTTCTCAAGAGACAGGTCAGATGGTCTGGTATTCCCATCTCTTGAAGAATTTTCCACAGTTTATTGTGATCCACACAGTCAAAGGCTTTGGCATAGTCAATAAAGCAGAAGTAGATGTTTTTCTGGAACTCTCTTGCTTTTTTGATGACCCAGTGGATGTTGGCAATTTGATCTCTGGTTCCTCTGCCTTTTCTAAAACCAGCTTGAACATCTGGAAGTTCACGGTTCACGTATTGCTGAAGCCTGCCTTGGAGAATTTTGAGCATTACTTTACTAGCATGTGAGATGAGTGCAATTGTGCGGTAGTTTGAGCATTCTTTGGCATTGCCTTTCTTTGGGATTGGAATGAAAACTGACCTTTTCCAGTCCTGTGGTCACTGCTGAGTTTTGCAGATTTGTTGGCATATCAAATGCAGCACTTTCACAGCATTATCTTTCAGGATTTGAAATAGCTCAACTGGAATTCCATCACCTCCACTAGCTTTGTTCGTAGTGATGTTTCTAAGGCCCACTTGACTTCACATTCCAGGATGTCTGGCTCTAGGTGAGTGATCAAACCATCATGATTATCTGGGTCATGAAGATCTTTTTTGTACAGTTCTTCTGTGTATTCTTGCCACCTCTTCTTAATATCTTCTGCTTCTGTTAGATCCATACCATTTCTGTCCTTTATCAAGCCCATCTTTGCATGAAATGTTCCTTTGGTATCTCTAATTTTCTTGAAGAGATCTCTAGTCTTTCCCAATCTGTTGTTTTCCTCTATTTCTTTGCACTGATTGCTGAGAAAGGCTTTCTTACCTCTCCTTGCTATTCTTTGGAACTCTGCATTCAGATGGGAATATCTTTCCTTTTCTCCTTGCTTTTCACTTCTCTTCTTTTCCCAGCTATTTGTAAGGCCTCCTCAGACAGCCATTTTGCTTTTTTACATTTCTTTTCCATGGGGATGGTCTTGATCCCTGTCTCCTGTATAATGTCATGAACCTCTGTCCATAGTTCATCAGGCACTCTGCCTATCAGATCTAGTCCCTTAAATCTATTTGCCACTTCCACTGTATAATCATAAGGGATTTGATTTAGGTCATACTTGAATGATCTAGTGGTTTTCCCTACTTTCTTCAATTTAAGTCTGAATTTGGCAATAAAGAGTTCATGTTCTGAGCCACAGTCTGCTCCCGGTCTTGTTTTGTAACCCCTCTCAAAATAAAGCTCTTCCTTCTGTATGAATTAACTTGCTTTGTCCCATATAAGCCATGGGCCATGACTCAGTAGAGCTCCAGACACTAAGACGACCATCCATTAATGGACATGAGAAAAACTAGTAGCCTATAAGATGGCATGATGTTCTGCAATAGAAATGGAGTGGGTTTGTCAACTAAGTGACTCACTGCTCAGATTTTCTTTTTTAGGGAATGGATAATAGATGCATATCAAGTCCCACCAGTTCTTCTTCTAAAATATTCTCCATGTTCATGCACTCCATCCACTCCATTGCCACCACACTATCCAAGAGACCATCTTCTTTATTGGGCTTAAGTCATAGTCTCCTTATCTGGTCTCTTCTCTGCAACAATCGACCCTTAAAAATCCATCTTCCATATAACAGCAAGGGAGTTCTTTTAGAAAATACTTAAGATCATGTCACTTACCTGATTAAAATTCTCCAGTGATGTCATTTCTTTTAAATGTCAAGCACATAAAATATATAAATTCCAACTATAGCACGAACTACTGTCTACCTGTGTCTACACATATCCATTCTCTCTCTCTCCTACTGTGCTCTAGCTCTGCGACACTCTATTCTCTTCCTGGGACATGCCAAAGTCTCTCCCACCTCACGCCTTTGCAACTGCTCTTTTCTCTCTGAAGCAATCTCTTCTCCACTCCAGCAGGCTGATTTCTTCTTCCCTCAGATCACAGCTCAAACATCTTCTTTAAGAGATCTTCCTCTAAAATAGTAGTTCTCAATCCTTACCATATATCAAAATTACCTAGGAAGCTTATAAAAACTTCAGCTGATGGGGTCTCACTCCTAAGAATTAATCTGAGTAGGACCATCACATCAGAATTAAATCAAACCAAACCTCTACAGGTGATTCTAATTGCAGCCAACTTGTGAATCAGCAATCAAGAATCTCATCATCTCCTCCCCCATCGTATCTACCTATTAGTGTGCTTCTTAGTATGTATCCTATGTAATTCTTATTTACTTGTTTTCCTGTCAGTTGTCTTTTTCTTTCACTAAAATGTTAATTCCATGAGGGCAGGGAAATTCCTGCTGTACTCCCAATGCCCAACATATATAGTAGGTCAATAAAGGAAGGATTGAATATCCATTCTTCAAGTCAGTAGAGAAGTTTTAAGCACATGAAAGACAGTACAATATGGAGAATCTGATAAGTAGAGAGGATATAGAATGAGATTAAGAATGAAAAGATGAAGAAACCAAAGAGAAGCTGAGTAATGTAAATGAAAGATGAGCATAACCCATGGACTATAGAAAGCTCTCTTGGGCCACTGTCTTCTCCAGTGGAACCTGAAAGTAAATTGACTCAGTTCCACACAAACTCAGTTCCATGCAAACAATGCTTACTTTGTTAACCTGCTGAGATCAAGGCTATCTCATTTTTTATTTTTAACACAGAAAAGTCTTATCTTAGATCCAAAGCTTTCTCTTTTTATTCAAACTATTTTACTAGAAGCCTTCTTAGAAATATATTACATTTACTTACCTTTTTAAAAAATATATGTAAATAATATGTAAAATATTATTGTAATTAGCCCCCAACTAAAATAAATAAATTTATTAAAAAAATAAAAAATAAAAAATAAATAAAAAATACATGAAGGAAATTTATATTGTCTATATCTAGGATTATATTGTCTATGTCTAGGATTTTCAAAGTCAGATATTTTGCTATCTATATTACCTTGATATTATTATGAAATCTTTAAACATATAAACCATATAATCATTAAAGAAGTTTTGGAAACAGGGAAATTTTATGGCTCTTGAGTTTTTTAAGTTTTATATTTTCTAAGTTTGCAGCTCAGCTTTTGCCTACATGTCCTCATTGCTTACCTTGCTTATATTCAGCTGTGACCTTTTAAAGTTAATCATATGCATTTTAAACAAATACAAATGCACAGTGGTTTCCAATCTATGATTGTAATTGCCTAGAGAGCTTTAACACCCACAAATGCCTGCCTGCCTACCTCCCTCTTCAGACTACAGAATTTATTATTGGTCAAGAGTGAGACCAGAATGTTAGTTGTGTTTTGGATTTGATTTTTGACTGTGTTTTCGTTCCCATGTGATTCTAATATGTACCTCGTTGAAAACCCTGTGCAAAACCTTAATAAAGAAATTTGGAAGACCAAACTTTCTATTTTTAGGGGTAATTGTTCAAGCCACACTGACTCTTCCTCTTAGCTTGGTTCTCTCTTTAGGGTCCATCACGTGAACTCTGCTGCCCCCACTCAAACAGCCCCAAGGTTATGAGGCTCCCATTTAAAATTCCAGACCAAGAATGGACAACCTCCATTTTTTTGGTTTTCCAAATGGCAATCCATTCTAGTATTCTCACCTGGGAAATCCCATGGACAGAGGAGCCTGGCAGGCTACAGTCCATGAGGTCACAAAGAGTCAAACATGACTTGAGCGACTAAATAACAATAGAGCTGGAAGAGCTCTTTAAAAAATAATCTAAATTAACTCTCCTCTATTTACAAGTGACAGATTTGAGGTAGGAGAGTAATGTCCCTGAAATCATGCAACTAGTTCTTCCCAGAGGTGGCACAGCTAATTCTCCATTCCTTGCCAGTTACAACACTGTCCCTGAGGAAAGATGGTGCTCTAGGAAGAGTATGTCTGTAGCAAGCTTGTTAGGGAAACACTGACTGAAATCACCCACCTCAGCCAGGCATCATAGTAACCACTTGCATGCATTCTTTTATGACAGGAGGTTCCAGTAAACATGGAACAAACAAGCCATCACCAACCAGAAGAATTTGGGAAAGGTCAAAAGGAGACACCAGTATGTATGGCCTACCAACCTCCCAGAATCCTCCTCACTGGAATCCATCTTGACTGAGAAATATATGTGCTATCAGGAAGGACTCTGAGTCAGAACGATTGGCCAGAGACAACCCAGAAACTAATCCCATCACCATAAAACCTGAGATTCCAAGTGATGTGGCAGAGCAGTTCTCCTGGCTTCCTTACTCTGTTGCTCTCTGCCCAGGAGCCCCTAACCAATAAAGTTTCTTGCTTTGTCAGTACATGTGTTTCCTCGGACAATTTTTTTCCAAGTGTTAGATGAGAGCCCACTCTGTGGCCCTTCCTGCAACAAACTCCAAAGTTATTTTAGAGGGGAAAACCAAAAACCTATTCAAAAATGAGAGAGTCTCAGAATCGGGAGCATCTTACAAATTTTCAGTCAAATCTCCTTAGGAAATGGAACCTGCAATTGGAAAAGCAGTGAGAACCCACTTATTCTCTGGCCCTATGTGTGGGTGTCTGTGTCTCCAGGCCACTTTTTCCCCCTCACTTTGCACATGAAGGTAAGTAACTGACCCCCCTGCTCCTGCATATAAATCTCCTTCAGTTTCTAGAGCTAAATGAATCTAGCAAATACCTGTTTCAAAGTCTCAGAAGCAGGAATCTGATCAGCCCTCTTAGTCAGGCATCCACCCATTCCCCTTTCAGGAGTGCGCAGAGAGCAAAATCAGGTTGTAGAAACAAACATGGGTACAGGATTACCTTACTGCTGGTGGAGAAATTCTCAGAAATAGGACACATGATATCTACTAACACAATCCTAAACAATCTTAACTTCACTTAGTAGGACAATGGAACTTGCAAAATTTGCATAACAAAATCTTAACTGTTTTTCTTTGACTCATTTTATGTCATGAGATTAATAGCAGTAGTTCTTGCCCAGTCCCATATTGAAAGCTCTATTTCAGAAACTGATTTTTTTGTTACTTTCAAAAGATTTTTAAAAATTAAATAGCTGAAAGCTGAATGGCATCAAGGGCGCAATCACAGAGAAAATAGTTTCACATGCATGCTTAGGCCAGTAGCAGAAGTTAGTAAAAACACAGCAAGTCCAACCTGTGTTCTTCCACCAGCCTCACCAAGACAGATTGCCTAGTGAAACTGGTTCAAGTACCAGAGTGAAAAGAGTCTCCAACTGGCAGCGTCAACATTACCTGGGAACTTAAAAATTCGCAGGCTCCAACCTAGACCTACGGAATCAGAAACTCTGTGGGGAAGGGGGGGGGACCCAGAAATCTGTGTTTTAAACAGTCTTCTTGTTGATTCTGACTATTCTGAACTTTGTGAAACACTAGAACAGAAAGTTATTGAGGCCATGGCCACTAATTTGACCTGGCATAAGCTGGTCAACTTTCCATACAAAGGCAAGGTAAAGAAATGACCATGGAGTATGTCATGGAAACCTACCTATGTCCTGGTGTCATCTTTACTAGAAGTATTATGGCCTTGAACAAGTCACCTAGCCTGTCCAGCCCTTGGTTTCTTTCGTCTTTAAAATACAAAATAAGGTTTTTGGAGATCAAATTTGGAGCAGTTCATGATACCTCTGTGATCAAAAATTTTAAAATAATTGTACCATAATTTTCATACTGTAGACTATACCCTCAATGGTGAAGAATAAAATCTAGAAATACAGAGTTAATAGCGCTCCTGGTTCTTAGGCCTCTGAACTTGGACTGGAACTAAACTTGTTAATCAGTGTTTCTGTGCCTCCAATTTGCTGACTCACCCTACAGATCTTGGAACTTGCCAGCCTCCATAATCAGGTGAGCCAATCAATACATATATACCAGTTCTGTTTCTCTTGTGAACTCAGACTAATAAAAAGGATAAGTGGAAATTATACAAATAATAATTAAAGAGAGAAATTTCTAGGAAAAAAGAAAAGTGGGTACAGAAATCTGCAAGCAGAGGGTATCGCATCTTAAAATAATTTAAATAAAAATTACATCAACAAATAATTACTTAGTATTTACTGTATGTCAGACCTTATTTTAAGTTCCCTTCATATGTTACCTCATTTAATCCTCACAACAACCTTATGAAGTAGGTTCAGTTATTATCTCAAAGTGCAAATGAGAAAATTGAAGCAGAGAGAAGTTAAATAACTTGCTCAAGGTCGGAGAGATGGAACAGGAAGACCAAGGTACCATGGGCAAATATTCTATCTCCAGAGTCCAAGCTCTTAACTATGACTCCTTCACTTCTCTCTGGGGCTGGGGAGAATAAGGAAGCGGTAAAGAGAAATGCCAGATCATAGGGAAACTTGGAAACCCTGAGCTTTTTCCTAAAAGCAATGGGAACCACAGAAAGGAAGGTTTAAAGCACAAGAATGACAGATCAGACTTGAACAGATATGAAATAATCACAGGGAGCAAATGGAATGGAGGAGGTAGCAAGATGAGTGATTTATTTCTTTACCGTTTTTGACCATGCTGGGT
Organism: Giraffa tippelskirchi; assembly: GCF_054371585.1. Classification (NCBI taxonomy): domain Eukaryota; kingdom Metazoa; phylum Chordata; class Mammalia; order Artiodactyla; family Giraffidae; genus Giraffa; species Giraffa tippelskirchi. The sequence goes on along the minus strand of NC_137276.1, from coordinate 121,429,670 downwards.
CTTTGTTGCTGCTGCGCTCCAGCTTTGTCTAGTGGTGGTGAGCAGGTGCTACTCCTTAATTGTGATTCACAGGCTTCTCATGGTGGTAGCTTCTCTTGTTGCAGAGCACAGGCTCTAGGATGTGTATGCTTCAGTATTTGTAGCACATGAGCTCAGTAGTTGTGGCTCTCAGGCTATAGTGCATGGCAGGCTTAGCAGTTGCAACGTGCAGGCTTAATTGCCCTGAGGAATGTGGACTCTTCCTGGACCAGGGATCAAACTTATGTCCGTTGCATTGGCAGGTTCTTAACCACTGGCCCACCAGGGTAGTCCAAGGTGATTTTTCTTTGATACAAGATTTTCTCTTTTAATTACTTTTAATTGAACATTTAAGAATAGTTTAAATTACTCCAGAAAATCCATATTAAGGGATTAGATGAAATCATGTGTGTAAAACTTTCAAAAATTGTAAACATTACAGAATTTAAATAATTTTTCATTCAATAAAAAATTACTCCAGAAAATATCAAAAGCTGAAACTCATACAATATAAAAATCTTTAATATCATGTCTTCTTAAAAGGGTAATTATGGTACCACTCCCTTTAGTTACCTCAGGGTACTGTCCCAAGAATGTTCAGAAGTTCCTGGTCACTCAAAAGAGCAAAGATGAGGCAAAACGATGTATGAAGTTATGTGAGGAAGACAGGAGATATGAAGGAGAGTGTCAGGGGACAACCTTGATCAAGAGTAGCAGGTCAGAGGTTGATGAAGGATGAAGAAAAAAGAAACAGGAGATCATAAAAGGAAACTGTTGTATAAATGTATGAGCCAACTAATATCGCTCTTATTTAGAAATTTAAATATAATTTAAATTTGATAGAATTTCATCACTGTCTACAGCTGATCTAGAAATGTTCCAAAGGCCACACATGTAGCATTGGGCCATTTGGAATAGCAATTTTCCAAGGTAAAGTTTAGCTTCTCAGATTCAACATACAATGATTAATCTCAGGAAACCAAATAGTGGATTGAAGCCAAATTTTACATGAGCATCATGTATAAACCATTAAAGGAGTCTCAACAGATATGAATTTTACTTTAAAATGCATATTGGATTTTATTTTAAAATCCAATAAATTCTCCATATGTAGTTAATGGTAACAAATGTTCTATCATGGGGGAAATCCCAGAATAGCTAGTCCTATTCTTAACTCTAAACATCAAAAGGAGTCCACAGCAAAGCTTGCCTTAGAGAAAGTCACAATAAATATGCCCCTAGGCTGTTTCAAGTTTTATTTTCATTTTTAAGGATTGCTAGTTAAATACCACTGGTAAAGGTAGGAAATTCTTGCCAAGGCTTTAACTTGATTTATAGCAATGCTCCTTGAGTAATAACATGTGTTTGACATCCATGATCCCTCAAAAGAGATAACTGAGAAGGTATTTAGCTGCCTTTTTCTGTAGGAAGAAAGTTTCTGAAGACTGTGACTAACTGCCCTGAGGGGACATATGTTAGAGCTTGGATTCAGCTTTCCTTAAGTGCCCTTTTCGTATAAACACAGAATCTAGAGCAGTTAGTTCAATGCCCTTGTGTTCTTGTGTGTCCATTACTGGTTCTGTGTCTATGGACATACGCGTAAAGATTTTCAGCAACTTACGACAGAAGCACAAGGATACTAAGCTCAGACTCACACCTCTGAGGAACTGTACTTTGGACGTTAGCCTATGTGTTAAACCTTATGAAATTTTATACATGGGCAGAGAACACAAGAACACAAGAAAAACAGTCTGATCATTAAGTCTCTCTTTCATTTAAAACAGGTTTTTTGAGCCAAAGCAACAGCTTTTTATTTGGCAAGCATCTTTTTCTAACACAATATGAGCCATGACTTTAAAATTTACTCAAATAAAAATATGTATTTTATTCCAAATTTCATTCTCCTTTCAAATGTAGTTCTGCATGAATTAAAATTGGCTGTTTTTTTTCTTCTCTTCTGATTACTATTCCAGTCCTCTTGGGATTGGCTTAGCTACATTAAAAGGATTTTACTTTATTTTTTCTTTACCCTGGATCTGAATCTCTGAACTTGTTCATTTACACCTTGAGTCAATGACATTATTCAATAGGGAAGTAAGGTCACAGAAAATATTGATTATAGATCACATAGATTTGTGTGACTCTCACAGGATGTTGTGTAAAAGTAAGCTAAGTGGGACAATTCTTATTTTCTGGTAAAGTAATTGAAATCTTTGAACTGTAAGGCTTTCTCTTTTCCATCTGTGAAACTTGGTTTGACTAGGATTTCTTTCCTTGACAAAGTATTTTCAAGAATTATTTCATTTTTAAAAGAAAACATGATCCCAATAGAACAATAAGCCAAGAATATGACCAGACAATTCAAAGAAAAAGAATGACCTTTAAAAACATGAAAAGATGTTCAAGTTCATGATCATATGAGAAATGTACTTAAATATTATAATGGAATGCCTAATATTTTAATCTATCTGTCTGGAAAAGATTTACAAGTTTAGCTATTACTTTATTTTGAGAAAGAGATAGAACATGCACTATGATACATAGTTGGGATGGTATAAATTAGTGCAACTTCTGAAAGTCAATTTAACAATATTCATCAGTTTAATATGCAAATGTCCACTCCAATGAAATTCTACTCCTAGAAATTTTTCTTATAGAAATCTTGTCATGCATACATAGAGATGTTTGTACACAGTTACTTGTTATAACATCCATGTGTTGGAATACTATGGAGCTATTAATAAGGGAAAGCTATAGAAATTGATATGAAATCAACTCCAAGTTATATTAACTAGCGAAAGTAAGATACATCACAGTTTGTAGAGTGCGTTGCTGTATGAGTAAAAGAAAATGGTGCTATATACATATACATGTTATGTACGTGTGGATGTGAAGTATAATGAACTGGTAAAATAAATGACCTCTCGAGTGGACTGACAAATTGAGAAGCTAGGAGACTAAAGTGAATGGAAACTCACTTTTTAGTGTGTATCTTTTTCTCCTGTTGGGATTTTTAAAAAAACCATCAGCACTATACTTGTATATTTTTTAAATAGCATTAAAAAAGGTAAAAACTTATGCCCTTAGCTACATGATGGTGTGTAAAATAAAACAAAAAATGCCAATACATATAAAGGAGTTCTATTTACCTGCTTTAATTTGATAAGGGTGATATAAAACCCTTTGAAAATGCAGATTAATGATCTTAAGTTATACTTCATGATACTACAACAGATTAAAAATGATTTAGACAACTTACTGCTTTGTCTGCATGGCAAAAACATGTTTGTTACACCCCTGTGTTTTCCACATCCATGCACAGTCAGGAAATTTACATCCTCCTACATGGATTCACACCAGGATAGGCCTGACCATCTGGTCTGTTTCCTCCTGCCCTTTCATACTGTCCTCATTATTTCCCAGGTAGATCAGTACCTGGATAGCTTTTTCTGTAAAGAACCAGAAATTAAACACTCTAGGCTTTGTGGGCCAACAGGAAAAATTAAGGATATTATCTATGTGTTTATACTACAAAAGAGAAAACAAATTTCTCTAGTTTTTTATTGAATAAATTAAAAATATAGTAATTGAAAAAAATTGTACTGTAGGTCTACCAATGAGAAAAATAGAATTCTTTTCAGGAAGATGAATTTTGCTTAATTGAAGTTCAAGGTTAGTGTTCCCTATCAAGTTGATTGAAAATGTTTATTTATAAAAACCTCTCTTATCTCCTGAGCCAAATAAAAAGAGGTAGTAAGTCAGTTTGGGCCCAAGGGCTGTAGTTTTCCACTCCTAATTTTAAGACCAGTGTCTTCACCTACCAATCTACCTTCCTGTTGCTAGTATTTTGACAAGTGGATCCAATCTGCCTCAGAGATATTCTAACCTCTAGTGTGACCACCCACTCTTCTGCTGAAATATTGCAATAATTTCCCACCACTCAGACTAGAGAACAAAGCTTGAGCTCTTTGGCCCATCATGCTAGGTCCTCCCAGCACACTCCTTGCCTAATCTCACCCTCATCTTCTTCCTTTCCAGCCATCAGCCCTGCTCTCATCCCAGACATACCAACACATTTTGCTAACTCTGAACTACTTTCCGGCACATTGCATGCTATTTTACCACCTCATACTTGCTGTTTCACTGCCTGGAATCTTCCCTTCCTTCCCTTGATGGGCTCCCAGCCTCAGAGCGCTCACCACTCACCCCTCTGGGAAGACTGGCTGCTCCTCTCTCCACGTTATACACAGCAAAATAACAATTTCACTACTTCTGTAGTTTGCCTGAACTTCCATTCTTGAATGGATAAATTTATTGTTTTTATTAGTGGTGGATTTCTATTGCCTTTCCTATCTCTGATTTATCGTTGCTAGCCTCTAGAATATGCCTAAAACACAATAGTTACTCAATAATTTTTGGTAAACTGAGCTATTATCAATTACAAAGCAATTATGGTGGTGAATACAACTGACAATACAACCTCCATCCACCCACTTATTCAGTTGCTAAGCTGTGTCCTGCTGTTTGTGATCCCATGAACTGAAGCATAGCAGGCTTCCTTGTCCTTCACTGTCTCCCAGCTTGCTCAGACTCATCTCCATTGAATATGTGATGCCATCCAATCATCTCAGCCTCTGTCATCCCGTTCTCCTCTTGCCCACAATCTTTCCCAGCATCAGGGTCTTTTCCAACGAGTCGTTTCTTTGCATCAGGTAGTCAAAGTACTGGAGCTTCAGCATCAGTCCTTACAATGAATATTCAGGACTGATTTCTCTTAGGATGGACTGGTTGGATCTCCTTGCTGTCCAAGGGACTCAAGAGTCTTTTCCAGCACCACAGTGTGAAAGCATCAATTCTTCAGCACTCAGCAATTTTTATGGTCCAATTGTGACATCCATACATGACTACTGAAAAAACCATAGTTTTAACTATACGGACCTTTGTTGGAAAAGTGATGTCACTGTTTTTTAATATGCTATCTAGGTTTGTCATAGCTTTTTCTTCCAAGGAGCAAGCGTCTTTTAATTTCATGGCTGTCATCACCAGTGATTTTGGAACCCAAGGGGAAAAAAATCTGTCACTGCTTCCACAGAAAAATACCCCAAGCTCCCTCTAGGAGAGCACATGTCACGGCAATGTGGCCATCCAGAGCATACAAGGATCACCCCAATGTATCCAAGTAGCTCTCAAGCCTCTAAATACTAAGCCAGTGAGTCATTAAATCAACCAGATTTTTGCATCAGTTCAGTTCAGTTCAATCGCTCAGTCATGACCAACTCTTTGTGACTCCATGAAGCGCAGCACGCCAGTCCTCCCTGTCCATCATCAACTCCCTGAGTCCACCCGCACCCATATCCATCGAGTCGGTGATGCCATCCAGCCAGCTCATCCTCAGTCGTCCCCTTCTCCTCCTGCCCTCAATCTTTCCCAGCATCAGGGACTTTTCCAATGAGTCACCTCTTCGCATATGTGGCCAAAGTATTGGAGTTTCAGCTTCAACATCAGTCCTTCCAATGAACATCCAGGACTGATCTCCTTTAGGATGGACTGGTTGGATCTCCTTGCAGTCCAAGGGACTCTCGAGAGTCTTCTCCAACACCACAGTTCAAAAGCATCAATTCTTTGGTGCTCAGCTTTCTTTATAGTCCAAATCTCACATCCATACATGACCACTGGAAAAACCATAGCCTTGACTAGATGGACCTTTGTTGGCAAAGTAATGTCTCTGCTTTTTAATATGCTGTCTAGGTTGGTCATAACTTTCCTTCCAAGGAGTAAGCATCTTTTAATTTCATGGCTGCAATCACCAGCTGCAGTGATTTTGGAGCCCAGAAAAGTGAGTCAGCCACAGTTTCCACTGTTTCCCCATCTATCTACCATGAAGTGATGGGACCGGATGCCATGATCTTAGTTTTCTGAATGTTGAGCTTTAACCCAACTTTTTCACACTCCTCTTTCACTTTCTGCCATAAGGGTGGTGTCATCCGCATATCTGAGGTTATTGATATTTCTCCTGGCAATCTTGATTCCAGCTTGTGATTCCTCCAGCCCAGCGTTTCTCATGATGTACTCTGCATAGAAGTTAAATAAGCAGGGTGACAATATACAGCCTTGACATACTCCTTTTCCGATTTGGAACCACTCTGTTGTTCCATGCCCAGTTCTAACTGTTGCTTCCTGACCTGCATACAGGTTTCTCAAGAGACAGGTCATATGGTCTGATATTCCCATCTCTTTCAGAAATTTCCACAGTTTATTGTGATCCACACAGTCAAAGGCTTTGGCATAGTCAATAAATCAGAAATAGATTTTTTTTCCCTGGAAGTCTTTTGCTTTTTTGATGATCCAGCGGATATTGGCAATTTGATCTCTGTTTCCTCTGCCTTTTGTAAAACTGGCTTGTACATCTGGAAGTTCACTGTTCACGTATTGCTGAACCTGGCTTGGAGAATTTTGAGCATTACTTTACTAGCATGTGAGATGAGTGCAATTGTGCGGTAGTTTCAGCATTCTTTGGCATTGCCTTTCTTTGGGCTTGGAATGAAAACTGACCTTTTCCAGTCCTGTGGTGACTGCTGAGTTTTCAAGATTTGCTGGCATATGGAGTGCAGCACTTTCACAGCATCATCTTTCAGGATTTGAAATAGCTCTCCTGGAATTCCATCACCTCCATTAGCTTTGTTCGAAGTGATGCTTCCTAAGGCCCACTTGACTTCACGTTCCAGGATGTCTGGCTCTAGGTGAGTGATCACACCATCGTGATTATCTGAGTCGTGAAGAACTTTTTTGTACAGATCTTCTGTGTATTCTTGCCACCTCTTCTTAATATCTTTTGCTTCTTTTAGGTCTCTACCATTTCTGTCCTTTATTGAGCCCATCTTTTCATGAAATATTCCCTTGTTATCTCTAGTTTTCTTGAAAGGATCTCCAGTCTTCCCCATTCTATTGTTTCCCTCTATTTCTTTGCATTGATCACTGAGGAAGGCTTTCTTATCTCTCCTTGCAGTTCTTTGGAACTCTGCATTCAGATGGGAATATCTTTCCTTTTCTCCTTTGCTTTTTCGCTTCCCGTCTTTTCACAGCTATTTATAAGGCCTCCTCAGGCAGCCATTTTGCTTTTTTGCTTTCCTTTTTCTTGGGGATGGTCTTTTCCTGGTTCCTGTACAATGTCACGAACCTCCATCTATAGTTCATCAGGCATTTTATCTATCAGATCTAGTCCTTTAAATCTATTTTTCACTTCTACTGTATAATCATAAGGGATTTGATTTAGGTCATACTTGAATGGTCTAGTGGTTTTCTCCTTTTTGCCACTGCCACCACCTGGCTGATATCCTTGAAGATCTGCCTTATCCATCTTTGTATTTTCAGCACTTCCACAGGCTTGGTACGTAGTTTCCATTCTCCTAACTGGACCCCCGGGCTGGAGGTCAGGGGCTGTGGCTGAGAGGGGCTACTGTGCGTCCGAGGTAAGCAGCAGCGGCTATGCTTCATTGGAGCAGCCATGAAGAGAGACCCCGCGTCCAAGGTAAGAGAAACCCAGGTAAGACAGTGCGCACTGAGAGAGGGGATCAGAGGCAGACAGGGTGAAACTACAGTCACAGACAACTAATCTAGCCAATCTGATCACCCAGACCACAGCCTTGTCTAACTCAGTGAAACTAAGCCATGCCATGTGGGGCCACCCAAGACGGACAGGTCATGGTGGAGAGGTCTGACAGAATGCGGTCCACTGGAGAAGGGAATGGCAAACCACTTCAGTATTCTTGCCTTGAGAACCCCATGAACAGTATGAAAAGACAAAAAGATAGGACACTGAAAGATGAACTCTCCAGGTCAATAAGTGCCCAATATGCTACTGGAGATCAGTGGAGAAATAACTACAGAAAGAATGAAGGGATGGAGCCAAAGCAAAAACAACACCCAGTTGTGAATGGGACTGGTGATAGAAGCAAGATTCGATGCTGTAAAGAGCAATATTGCATAGGAACCTGGAATGTTAGGTCCATGAATCAGGGCAAATTGGAAGTGGTGAAACAGGAGATGACAAGAGTGAACATCCACATTCTAGGAATCAGCAAATTAAGATGGACTGGATTGGGTGAATTTAACTCGGATGGCCATTGTATCTACTACTGTGGGCAGGAACCCCTTAAAAGAAATGGAGTAGCCATCATAGTCAACAAAAGAGTCCCAAATGCAGTAATTGAATGCAATCTCAAAAACGACAGAATGATCTCGGTTCGTTTCCAAGGCAAGCCATTCAATGTCAAGGTAATTCAAGTCTCTGCCCCAACCAGTAATGCCAAAGAAGCTGAAGTTGAACAGTTCTATGAAAACCTACAAGACCTGCTAGAACTAACACCTCCCCCCAAAAATAAAGATCTTTGCATGACACTCCTCAAATCTGTGCTCACTGATAGCATCATCCAAAGTCCCTGATTTTGTTCTCTGTATCTGTGATTTTGATTTTGTTTTGATTTGTTATTTTAGATTTCACATATAAGTGAGATTATCCATCCAGTGTTTGTCTTTCTCTGTCTGACTTATTTCACTTAGTGTAATTTGCCCAAGATACACCCATGCTGTTGTGAATGACATGATTTCATTCTTTCTATGGCTTTTCATATATATGTGAATATATGAGATACATACATATGTAGGTATATAGGACAACTTCTTTATCCATTCATCTATTGATGGACACTTTGGTTCTTTCTTTATCTCGGTTATTGTAAATAATACTACAATGAACATAAGTGTGCATATATATTTTTAAATTAGTGTTTTAGTTTTTTTCAGATAAATATCCAGAAGTGGAATTGCTGGGTCATATGATAATTCTATTTTTAATTTTTTGAGGAATATCCATACTGTTTTCCATAGCGGCTGCACCAATTTACATTCCCACCAACAGTCCACAAGTGTCCACTTTTCCCACATCCTTGCTAATATTTGTTATTATCTTTTGATAATAGTCCTTCTAACAGGTATGAGATATTTCATTGTGGTTTTTATATGCATTTCTCTATTAATTAGTGATAGTAATTTGGTGAACATACTTACATGTGTCTATTGGTGAACATACTTACATGTGTCTATTGGTCACCCATATGTCTTCTTTAGAAAAATGTCTCTTCAGATCCTCAGCCCATTTTTTCATCAGATGTTTTCTTTCTGTTGTTCAGTTGTATGAGTTCTTCACATATTTTGGATATATAACAGATATATAACTTGCAAATATTTTTTGCACTCAGTAGATTGTCTTTTCATTTGTTTCATTTTGTTGATAGTTCTGTTTGCTGTATAGAAGCTTTTTAGTTTGATGTAGTCTCACTTGCTTGTTTTTGTTTTTGTTACCTTTGCTTTTGGAGCCATATTCAAAACTTCATCACTGAGACTGATGTCAAGTGGCTTGCCACCTATGTTTTCTTCTAGGAGTTTTATAGCTTTAGGTCTTACATTCAACACTTTAATGCATTAGGGATTAATTTTTGTGTATGGTGTAAGACTGTGGTCTAGTTTCATTCTTTTGTGAATAAGTCTTTTTTAAAGTGGTAAAGAATTCATCCACACTCAAAAAAAGAATCACTACTCATTTGCACAAGTTAAACTTTCTGTCATTGCTATTGTTCTAGGGGTTCCAGGAAGAGCTTTTCATCAAAATATTTTAGTCTGTGTTTTCATATAGATAGTCACTACTGTGTATAATTTGGGGGACTATAGTATTCCAAAGTATTTCCCATCAGTTATGGGTTTCTATGTTCCATCTTACAATAAAATAGCATGCAATAAAAATTTCCAAGTGATTATATTTTCCAATCATTACTGTTAAGGAGTTCCATGGCCTTTGCCAAAGCTGGACCTTGTGCCTTGGATGTTCTTCCTAATCCTCATGATTTCAAATCTTACTCACAGTTTCAAATCTTACTTATGGTTTCAAAATCCCCATCTTATCTGGCTTGCATGTCATAGAATCTATATCAGTCCTCACACTAGTATGTCCTTTAGTTTTCATGTTTAATGTTATTTCACTGTCAGCTTCTCAGAGTTCCATTTCTATTCTTGGAAGGGAAAGAAAATCTGTTGTAGTTCTGGTCTAGACAGATGTGGCCTGAGGGAAGAGTATAATACAAGGTACCCTGAAGGTTGTGAATGTATGGCTTCTAAGACGCTAATGTGAGAGAGGATATAGATGCATGAGAAATGCATAGGCAATTGTGGGCATGCATAGAAAACACACACACGGGCATGCACACATGGTGCAATTTCTTTGTTTTAAATTAATTTAGTTTGGGCCTCATTATACGAGAAACATTTTTTGTTCATCATTTTGCCTTTTGTTTATTCTTCTGTCTATCAAGAGTGCAGGTTGTATCCAAAAAATAAGTAAACAAATACGATAAGAAAATATCACACATAGGGGCTACTAAAGTGAAAGTGAAAGTGAAGTCGCTCAGTTGTGTCCGACTCTTTGCAACCCCATGGACTGCTATCAGGTCCATCCATGGGATTTTCCAGGCAAGAGTACTGGAGTGGGCTGCCATTTCCTTCTCCAGGGGATCTTCCCAACCCAGGGATCGAACCAGGGTCTCCTGAATTGCAGACAGATGCTTTACCATCTGAGTCACAAAAATGGGTATTCTATGGCATACCCACTCCTATAAAAGCATTGTTTTGTTTATTGATTCATGGCACTGTTTTTAAAAACTGACTATAGCAAGCTCATTGTCACTCATGGCTCAGCTAATTAAAGCATAATGGCACTAAAAAGAAAACTGAAAAAACAAGTACTGAGTAAAAACCTTTGAACCATGGATGTAACCTCATGGTTTGCATGTTCAGTTCTTTAGTTTGGTGCTCATAATACCTCTCAAGTGTACACAGAAACTGCAAATGGAGTTTTTTACTTAGTTACATAATGGAACCTTAGAAACCCAACTCAATTCCCTTAAAAAAAATAATCTGTGTGACATTACACTCATGGACTCTCTCCTGTATAGTTCGGCCAGCAAGACAGACTCAATCTGGACACGTTTCTTCTCAGGATTTTGAGTTCCAGTACAAGGCTTCCAAATAGTGTTATTAATGATGAGTCAGTTCAAAATAGAAACAGTACAAACCACATATTAATAGAAGCCATTTAAATTTAACAGCAGGAAAGAACTAAAACCAGAGAGCAAACTGGAGGCAAAGTATAGTTGACCCAGTTTGAAGGCAGTCTGCAATAAAAGTCTCTTCTGATCTACCAAATCAATTCCTTCAACCTATTCCTGTCTTTTTTTTTTTCTGAGATGAAATCTATCCAGAATTTCTATTTATTGTTAACATTACCAATTTTTCATTGAAGTTTATACAAATACACTGCTTTTCCCTTCCTCTTCTAATTTTCCTTACAAAAACCAAGTTCACCCTAAGAAGCTTTTTAACAGTCATTTTCAGTTACAGTTTTTAACTTTGCGATGTCTTTTCTATTAATATCTCCCTTATATCATCCCTTTCTTGGATTTAATGGCTGAAACAACATTCCAAAATTCTTCCTTTACCAATATTATGTAATACTTGCTATTTTTTTCCTATGTCTTTCATCTATCCTAGTTGGTCTCTGACTTTTTTCTTTCCAAGTATTTGTTGGAAATGTCTTTGTCCTATTGTCAGAAATTTTAATTTTTTTCCTGATAATTTTCCATATCTACATATGCGCTGGCATTTGTGACATAGTACAAAAATCTAAAGTCCTAAGCAACACAATAATCAAAAGAAAAAAACCCAGACATGGGTTGCTGTGCATAAACAGTAGTAACAGCCTCTAGCTTCCTCACAGAAAGCTATCATAACATTACTTAGGATCACTTTTACATTCTAATTGTTATACTTTGGGTTAATTAATAAAATATTGCTGCTGCTGCTGCTGCTGCTAAGTCGCTTCAGTCGTGTCCGACTCTGTGCGATCCCATAGACGGCAGCCCACCAGGCTCTGCCATCCATAGGATTCTCCAGGCAAGAATACTGGAGTGGGTTGCCATTTCCTTCTCCAGTGCATGAAAGGGAAAAGTGAAAGTGAAGTCGCTCAGTCGTGTCCGACTCTTAGCGACCCCATGGACTGTAGCCTACCAGGCTCCTCCGTCCATGGGATTTTCCAGGCAAGAATACTGGAGTGGGGTGCCATTGCCTTCTCCGAATAAAATATTGACGAAGTGCTTAAACTTCTGCCAGAATGACCTGTGGACCCAAAGCAGTTAAGTGCTACTGATCAGAAACAAAATTTCAAATTTCTCCAAGTTTATCTCTGAGAAGTATCTGTTAATATAAACATGCTACTGCTGCTGCTAAGTTGCTTCAGTCGTGTCCGACTCTGTGCAACCCCATAGATGGCAGCCCACCAGGCTCCCCCATCCCTGGGATTCTCCAGGCAAGAACACTGGAGTGGGTTGCCATTTCCTTCTCCAATGCATGAGAGTAAAGTGAAAGCGAAGTCGCTCAGTCGTGTCCGACTCTTAGCAACCCCACGGACTGCAGCCTAACAGGCCCCTCCGTCCATGGGATTTTCCAGGCAAGAGTACTGGAGTGGGGTGCCATTGCCTTCTCCGTAATATAAACATACTTCTCTGTAACTCTTTTTACCTGACTATATACTAAACATTGGGCTTCCCAGGTGGCTCAGTGGTAAAGAATCCAGCTGCCAGTGCAAAAGCCACAGGAGATGTAAGTTCAGCCCTTGAATCAGGAAGATCCCCTAGAGGAGGGAATGGCTACCCACTCTAGTATTCTTGCCTGGAGAATCCCATGGACAGAGGAGCCTGATTGGCTACAATCCATGGGCTCACAAAGAGCCAGACATGATTGAACACACACTCATTGAGTCTATTTTAAATTATTTTTATTAAAACATAGTTGATATACAATGTGTTAGATTCAAGTGACTAGCACAGTGACTCAATTATGTATATATTTTCCTGTGCTATATAGTAGGTCCTTGCTGTTTACTCAAGAGTTTTTAATATGCACACAGCACTGTTCTTAATTGCTTATACAATTGAGAAAGAGAATCTTTCAAGAGATTCTCATGCCCTTATATGTCTTGCTAGGGATGTTAATAATGCAAGGTCTTAATAGCTCATTTATTTGTTGTTCAGTCACTAAGTCACATCTGACTGTTTTGTGACCCCATGGACTGTAGCCTGCCAGGGTGCACTGTCCATGGGATTTCCCAGGCAAGATAATGGAGTGGGTTGGCATTTCCTTCTCCAGGGGATCTTCTCGACCCAGGGACTGAATCTTTGTCTCCTTCATTGGCAGGGATATTCTTTACCACTGAGCCACGAAGGAAACCCTAATAGCCCATTTTTCAAGCCACAGTCTCAGGGTTGTATTTACAGCATGGAATGCTGAGTAAGGAATGCAAATCACTTCCGTATTCTTGCCTTGAGAACCTCATGTACAGTATGAAAGGTAAAAAGATAGGACACTGAAAATTGAATTCCCCAGGTCGGTAGGTGCCCAATATGCTACTGGAGATCAGTGGAGCAATAACTCCAGAAAGAATGAAGGGACAGAACCAAAGCAAAAACAACACCCAGTTGTGGATGGGGTTGGTGATAGAAGTAAGGTCCGATGCTGTAAAGAGCAATATTGCATAGGAACCTGGAATGTTAGGTCCATGGATCAAGGCAAATTGTAACTGGTCAAATAGGAGATGGCAAGAGTGAATGTCGACATTCTAGGAATCAGCAAACTAAGATGGACTGGAATGGGTGAATTTAACTCAGATGACCATTATATCTACTACTGTGGGCAGGAATCCCTTAGAAGAAATGGAGTAGCCATCATGGTTAACAAAGGAGTCTGAAATGCAGTACTCAGATGCAATCTCAAAAATGACAGAATGATCTCTGTTCGTTTCCAAGGCAAACCATTCAATATCATGGTAATCCAAGTCTATGCCCCGACGAGTAACACTGAAGAAGCTGAATTTGAATGGTTCTATGAAGACCTACAAGACCTTTTAGAACTAACACCCAAAAAAGATGTCCTTTTCACTGTAGGGGATTGGAATACAAAAGTAGGAAGTCAAAAAAACACCTGGAGTAATAGGAAAATTTGGCCTTGGAGTACAGAATGAAGCAGGGCAAAGGCTAGTAGAGTTTTGCCAAGAGAACACACTGGTGATAGCAAACACCTTTTACCAACAACAAGAGAAGACTCTATATATGGACGTCACCAGATGGTCAACACCGAAATCAGATTGATTATATTCTTTGCAGCCAAAGATGGAGAAGCTCTATACAGTCAGCAAAACAAGAGCGGGAGATGACTGTGGCTCAGATCATGAACTCCTTATTGCCAAATTCAGACTTAAGTTGAAAAAAGTGGGGAAAACCACTAGACCATTCAGGTATGACCTAAATCAAATCCCTTATGATTATACAGTGGAAGTGACAAATAGATTTAAGGGACTAGATCTGATAGACAGAGTGCCTGATGAACTATGGACAGAAGTTCGTGACATTGTACAGGAGACAGGGATCAAGACCATCTCCAAGAAAAAGAAATGCAAAAAAGCAAAATGGCTGTCTGAGGAGGCCTTACAAATAGCTGGGAAAAGAAGAGAAGTGAAAAGCTAGGAGAAAAGGAAAGATATTCCCATCTGAATGCAGAGTTCCAAAGAATAGCAAGGAGAGGTAAGAAAGCCTTTCTCAGCAATCAGTGCAAAGAAATAGAGGAAAACAACAGATTGGGAAAGACTAGAGATCTCTTCAAGAAAATTAGAGATACCAAGGGAACATTTCATGCAAAGATGGGCTTGATAAAGGACAGAAATGGTATGGACCTAACAGAAGCAGAAGATATTAAGAAGAGGTGGCAAGAGTATACAGAGAAACTACACAAAGAAGATCTTCATGACCCAGATAATCATGATGGTGTGGTCACTCACCTAGAGCCAGCATCCTGGAATGTGAAGTCAAGTGGGCCTTAGGAAGCATCACTACGAACAAAGCAAGTAGAGGTGATAGAATTCCAGTTGAGCTATTTCAAATCCTCAAAGATGATGCTGTGAAAGTGCTGCACTCAATATATCAACAAATGTGGAAAACTCAGCAGTGGCCACAGGGCTGGAAAAGGTCAGCTTTCATTCCAGTCCTAAGGAAAGGCAATGCCAAAGAATGCTCAAACTACCGCACAATTGCAGTCATCTCACACACTAGTAAAGTAAGGCTCAAAATTCTCCAAGCCAGGCTTCAGCAATACATGAACTGTGAAATTCCAGATGTTCAAGCTGGTTTTAGAAAAGGCAGAGGAACCAGAGATCAAATTGCCAACATCCGCTTGATCATCAAAAAAGCAAGAGACTTACAGAAAAACATCTATTTCTGCTTTACTGACTATGCCAAAGCCTTTGACTGTGTGGATCACAATAAACTGTGGAAACTTCTGAAAGAGATGGGAATACCAAACCACCTGACCTGCCTCTTGAGAAACCTGTATGCAGGTCAGGAAGCAACAGTTAGAACTGGACATGAAACAATAGACTTGTTCCAAATCAGGAAAGGAGTACGTCAAGGCTGTATATTGTCACCCTGCTTATTTAACTTATACGCAGAGTGCATCATGAGAAATGCTGGGCTGGATGAAGTACAAGCTGGAATCAAGATTACTGGGAGAAATATCAATAACCTCAGCTACGCAGATGACACCACCCTTATGGCAGAAAGTGAAGAAGAACTAAAGAGCCCCTTGATGAAAGTGAAAGAGGAGAGTGAAAAGGTTGGTTTAAAGCTTAATATTCAGAAAACTAAGATCACGGCATCCGATCCCATCACTTCATGACAAACAGATGGGGAAATAGTGGAAACAGTGGCTGATTTTATTTGGGGAGGCTCCAAAATCACTGCTGATGGTGATTGAAGCCATGAATTTAAAAGACACTTACTCCTTGGAAGAAATGTTATGACCAACCTAGACAGCATATTAAAAAGCAGAGACATTACTTTGCTAACAAAGGTCTGTCTAGTCAAGGCTACGGCTTTTCCAGTAGTCACATATGGATGTGAGAGTTGGACTATAAAAAAAGCTGAGCACAGAAGAATTGATGCTTTTGAACTGTGGTGTTGGAGAAGACTCTTGAGAGTCCCTTGGACTTCAAGGAGATC
This sequence comes from Giraffa tippelskirchi, assembly GCF_054371585.1. NCBI lineage: Eukaryota > Metazoa > Chordata > Mammalia > Artiodactyla > Giraffidae > Giraffa > Giraffa tippelskirchi. The sequence continues at coordinate 121,413,501 of NC_137276.1, read as the reverse complement.
CAACCAGTCCATCCTAAAGGAGATCAGTCCTGGGTGTTCATTGGAAGGACTGGTGTTGAAGCTGAAATTCCAATACTTTGGCCACCAGATGTGAAGAACTAACTCATTTGAAAAGACTATGATGCTGCGAAAGATTGAGGGTAGGAGAAGGGGATGACAGAGGATAAGATGGTTGGATGGCATCACCCACTCAGTGGACATAAGCTTGTGTAAACTCTTGGAGTTGTTGATGGGCAGGGAGGCCTGGTGTGCTGCGGTTCATGGGGTCACAGATACAGACATGACTGAGCAACTAAACTGAACTGACCTGAATGCTGAGAGATGAGATAATGTCTCCCATTAGGACCAAGAGCAGGCCAACTTACTGGTTGCTATAAAAGAGGTGGATTCCCCAAGCTTAGGGTTCCCTGGCTACAACACAAACCTACTGTGTGCATAATGTCTTCCTGGATGCTTTACATACAAACCTGATTCTCTTGCTGCTTGCTGACCATCAATAGTGCATTCCTTTGTCTCAAGCACAGAAGTTTTATATATTTTGCTAATATCCATGAAAAAATAACAGTGTAATTTATTAGCTTTTAAGCAGGGTAAAACAAAATTCCAGCTCCATATATATATATATATGTTTGTGTGTGTGTGTATGTGTAATTTAATCTTAAAATATTTTATGAGGTAAACACTACTCTAGCCCCATTTTTATAGACAGGGAAACTAAAACATACATAAGAAATTCAATCACTTACCCTAAATCACATGGCTGGTAAGGGTTGGAACAAGGATTTAAACTCAGGCCATTTGTCTCCAGAGTTCATGTCTTTACCTCTATGTTTTTTATACCACACTAAGGAGACATATTAATTCATTTTCCATTTATGTTTTAAAAGACCTTTAATTACTTTTCTTAGCAGTAAAAGCTACTAAAGCTTAACTAAAAATTTGTATCTTAAAGTAGTATTCTCAATGTAATGAAACAGAATGATACACTGGTACAGTAAAAAAAAAAAAAAAAAAGTTTTTTTCCCATGCCAGAATGTTACCAGAATTTGTGTGTCTTTTACCAAACAGGAATAAAAAGAATAGTGCAAAGTGATATTCTTTCTTTCTTCAGACCTTCATGGCATTTCACACATTCTCCCAGGCCAACCCATTTCCATTTTCTGTCTGGCTGGAACTTAGCACCTTAGCCTGTGCATTCTCCTTATTCAGTGTTGGTCACTTCCCCTTCTAGACAGTTCGTTCCTTAAAGGCAATTTCTACTTATGATTCACCTTTTCTCCTTCACAACTTTGAGTGTGATGTTTTGCATCTGTTGAGAAATGATACAAAGTACTAGTTAAGAAATGATTTCAAAAAAATAAAATAAAATCCAACAAGGAATTTTAAATGTTTTTTTAACAAAGAATATTTGGAGCAAAGTAAGACATTCAGATTTTTAAATCTCTATTGTGTTTGCCTGACAACAAAATTAACGTTTTCTCACTCTAATTTATAGAAAAACATACTGAATTTATATTCACTGATGTATTATTCATATATACACAAACACACAGACATACATATATATTTGCTTTCAGTTGAATGTTCTGATATTTTGAGGGTAAGAAGTGTGTGTTTTCATCATGTTTTCCCACATGATAGCCATCACAAGGAAGATAACAATCACATCACATCTCTTCTGCCTTTAAAGCCCACACTGAAACCGATTGGTGTCATTTCAGGGGTACTCCAAAGAGCCCTGGTACCATAGTCCTTTATGTCTTGGTGCAGAGAAAAATTCAGTGAGAGCAAAGTGATAGATAAGAAGTGATTTATTAAAATAGGATGCTTGTGAGGCTTACAAGTGAATGGGTGAGAAATGCCACACCCTGAGATCTTAGTGTTCTACCGTTTTATAATCAAAGGAAAAGGAGGAGAAGACCTTCTCTTTCTTGAGTAGAGGTCATGTTTTTATCATCAGCTCCTCCTCCAGGTTGAGCAGGAGAGTTTTCTTGTCCCTACATGGTCAAGCTAGATCCACAAATCGTTGTTTTCTGATGTGTGCAGAGAGCATGTCCTAGGACCATTAATTTACTGAGCTCACGTGGCAGGATGTGGGTCTCGTGCCACCATTGTTTTAGGGTATGTCCCGTGCTTTTGTTCCCTGGTTTTGTTGCTAAACAAGTCTGCTTGGGTTTGTGGTTAAGCAAACCTGTTTTCTCATGTAATTATTAACTTACAGGGGTTTCCTATGTTTTGCTACTTACAATCCCCTAGTGGGATTAACTATTGAATCACCTATTGTGTCCCTTCCTTCTGTCCCTATCAACACCTGGCCTCTTCTCCAGTCTCCCCCTCTCTCCAATCTATTCCACTACTAGATGGATCTTCTTAATATTCTAATTTCTCTACACTGTGATTCTACTCAAAACCTTCAGTGACTCTCTGTTGACCATAATATAAAGCAGAACTCCTTGAGAGCATGGCACTTCAGTCCAGATTTAACATGAATGACACCTATTGCCTGCTTCTTTTCTACAGAAAACATTACTTCTGTCAAATTGACCTACTCATTATCTCACACATGTCCCTTGCATTTCTCTGCTTCTTTTCTCATCCATGGGATAGAATACATCTAAATGTTACACATTCTTCAAGGGCAAATCAAAGCCATGCTTTTCTTAACACTCTGGTCAAGAATTTTGCCCCTGTTCTCACATTTTTCCCTGTGGTGTCATGCTAGATTTACTTTATTCCATGTTATTCTTCTTACCTGAGGTGTGATTGTGATGTGTATTGAAATTTTTGCACTCCACTAAATTTCATCTTTCAAAGATTTCCCTCAGGAACTATTCCAATAATCCTCACATTATTTGAAATATTTCAGGAGCTCTTTCCTGGTAATAGCAGCACCAGCTTTGCTAGAGAACTAACCATTTTATTTTATAAGCTCTCCTGGTTTCTGTAAAAGAAAAAATATGGCCCAACCTGGTCATCCATCCTTGTTCTCAAAATCAATTTCCAATGATTTTTTGTTCCTTTTTAAAAAGTAGTTTCTTTCAGAGTAAGAAATTGACCACAATTGAGGACATCCTAAAAAATGCACCACGGGTTGTAAAAGTATATACTCCTTGCCATGATTAAAAAATAAAATTTTTTCCTTAGATTAATTGACAGAGAAAAACAAAGTTCAGGTCTATGAGCATTTACTTTAGTAACCAGAAGTTCCAGTCACCCTGTAGAGCTTTAGGGTTCACTTACATCACTTTTGGCAGTGACTTAGGCAGTGGATTTCCCATTAAAACTTTTTTCCATCTGGCATGACATGAAAAATTGAAATATTTTGTCATATTTCCGACTGTGCAATAATAAGAGACCATACTCCATTGCCTGAAATTGCAGACAAATGTGCTTGCAAATTCTTTCACTGTGGCCAGAAAAGCAATGGAGACTTTTACTGTGGAGAGATTGACTATGAATTTCCTCAGTATTTCTGCCACGTCTAAAGGCATCAGCTGAGTTAAATATATTAACGTTTTACATCCGTGTATATGTGGATGTAAGACCACTGTCAAGTGCATCTTCAGACAGAAAATTAGTGATAGTACATCTGCATTAAATAAAGCCTAATTACATTGCCTTTCTCAGAAAGTCTGTGGGAAGATAATATGCTTCTACCACCATTTCCATTTGGTTTCATTTGTGGAAACGAGTGTTTTCCAGCTTTTAGATGATCTCTAACACTACAGAAGCCAAAAGTACAATAAGTTTAGGAGATTTTCAGCAAGAACTCCCTGAATTTTCCATGAAATTTTACTGAATAAAATCTAACAAAAATTCTTTTTTTGGTTACTTCTGATTTTCCAAAGAAAATATCTTAATTTTATCCATCTTTTTTTAAAAAATCTATTTAAGTAACCATAGAAAGAGCTTTAATGAAATCTTTTATGACTCCTGCATCCTATTTTCCCAATATTATTGAGATAAAGAAATTGTAACAAAAGTTTAGGAAATTGTTTAAAAATCATTAAGGAAATGAAAAATTTTGTATGTTTTATTTTGATATGTTTTTCTTCATAGCATGCTGTCACTCTTTACCCTCTTACCATACGTTATTTCTTTACTACACTTACTAACCTGATTTTATATTCTTTTGTTCTATCTGCTGATATTCATGTATTATCTAGTTATCTACTAACTTGATTTTACACTCTTTTGTTCTGTCTGCTGATAGTTATCTGTTATCTAGTTATCTATGTATCACTAGCATATAAGTAAGCCCCATGAGTCCAGGGAGTTTCTCTTCCTCATTATGATATTTCTAGCACCAAGAGCAGTATACGTAGGTCCTCACTAAATATTTACTAAATGTAGAGATGATTTAATTTTCAATAAGTCCTAACTGACATAAATTTGTACATCATATCAGAAACTGGGCTGTAGTCTTGTAATAGGGGCTCATAACTGGGTGTCCCTAAAGTTATACAGCAACATTTGTAAATATGCATTTCATGATTTGTCATAACATTCTCTCAATAGATCATAAACCCCCAAGGGACAGAGGATTGTTGTTATAGAGGGGGAAAATGAGAAATTATCAGTGATGCCAGGAAACATCTGGAATTGAGACAATGGAGAGAACCAACCATGAAGCTATAGGACATAGGAAAGAGCCCTTTTTGCATTCTGTTTGAATATTCCCCAGTGACATTTTTCTGGAGATTCAGGACCAGAACAGAAAACACCGTAATGATGGAGACACATAGATGTGAACTATAAAATGCTAGAAGATAGTTTTATATGCTCAAATGCGTTCCCTGTATTTATCTGTCTCTGACATGCTCACTGAAATACTGACAACAGCTGATACATTGTCATCTGGAGCCCCAAATCCTCAACTTTTAGAATATTGAAGATTAGTTTACATTAACTAGTTATCTATTTCGTACCACACTATAATTCATTTAGTGTTTTCTGGGACTTTTGACCTTACGGCTTTAAAGGTTGAAATTTGTTTGTGCCAATACGCTATTGGAGGACTTTGGCAAATGTTAACAAGAAAAATAAATCATAACATGTTAGTTTGAAAATGAATCTGTAATCCTATGCAAGCAATAAAAACGAAAAAAAAAAATCTGATTCAGCACCCAGAATAGAAATTACTCATTCAGACAGTGCAAGTAGTGAAATTTAGCTATTCTTTTTAAGCAAATTAAAGCATCACCTTAGTTAAATTCAAACCAAAAATTACACATTCTCAACAAGATTACACATTCTCTCAAAAATTACACATTCTCAACAAGAATACAAACTTACATATTATTTCATAAAGCAAGACGTTAATCCAGTACAACCACAGTATGGCTTTTAGCATTCACCATAAATTACTTTGGTACACACTGAACCCTGGCTAAGGGAAGACTAGGGTTTTTTAGATTTATTCAAGCATTATCTCATTTCCTTTGCCAATAGTTTACTGAAGTTACTCTTTTTTAAAGTGAGTTTGCTTCTTTTTGTTTGTTTTTTCTCTTTCCCTTGTAATGTCATTTCATTGGATATTTGGGCTAGTAACAGAAGACCCTTAAGTCAACTTTAAAGAACAAAAGCATCTTTTATTTCACCTTTTACTCACCTATGTCCAGATAACAGTATCAAATTGACATCACTGTATTCTAAAACGTATAAAAGTTCCTGAGTTTATTAGGCCACAAGAGAACTAATTGACATTTTCTGGCTCTCCAGGTGGTGCTAGTGGTGAACCCACCTGCCAATGAAGGAGACGTAAGAGGCATGGATTTGACCCTGGGTGGGGAAGATTCTCCTGGAGAAGGTTGAAAGATTGTTGCTGAACTATAAAAGATGCAGGGATTCTTGGCCTCTGGAGGAGAATTCAATCCAGGGCCAGAGACAAGGCTTGATTGCTCAGAGCTTTTGTGTAATAGAGTTTTATTAAAGTATAAAAGAGATAGAGAAAGTTTCTGACATAGACATCAAAAAGGGGCAGAAAGAGTACCCCCTTGATAGTGTTAGCAATGGAGTTATATACATTTTAATTAATTACAATGAATCAAAAGAATGTCTCAAGTTTGTGAAAATTTTACCAGACTCACTCCCACAATTTACATTTTATGATAACAAGATTAGAATTTAAGGATAGAAAGATCCTACCAGACTCACTCCCATAATATATATTCTAAGAAATCAGGATTAGTCAGGTTTTCAGGAAGGAGAAACTGTCCTCCAGCAGGATACATTGTTGTACAATCCCTAGTACAGAGTTTAAACTGAGTTGTGTAATTGACTAAGACTAAAGAATGTGGAGGGAAAAACAATGTTTGTTCTTTTCTCCTCCTTGAGAATTCCAGACCCCTCTCTCCTTGGGGACCCCTGGACTTCTTATCAACCTACCTAGGAATTGACTCTCTCAAGGGTATGGCAACCCGCTCCAGTGTTCTTGCCTGGAGAATCCCATGGACAGAGGAGCCTGGCAGGCTACAGCCCATAGGGTCACAAAGAGTCAGATATGACTGAAGAGACTTAGCACACAAAAACAAATAAAGGATGAGCTTTTGTATATCTGATTTAAGAGAGAAAAACTATTTCCAAACAAACAAAAACTGAGAGAGTTTGTCAACAACAAAGCCCATATAGAGTAAATATTAAAAGGAATTCTTCAGGCAAAAGAAAAATCATTCTAGAAGGAATAAGGAAATGCAGAAGGAATGGAGACCAATGGAAAGATAAATTAAAATGTGGCCAAATACAAATAAATATTGACCATAATAAAATTAGTAATGATATACACGAGGGTTAAGAAATATATATAATTTAAAATGCATGCAACAATAATAAATGTGAGAGTGAGTCAAAGTATTGTATGGTTGTAGTATTATTGGGGAAGTAGGCAAAACATTAGTTTATATCAGACAGAGTTGTCCCATTGAAATATTATGTCATGCCGCTAATTTTAAATTTTCTAGGTAGACACATTAGAAAAAGTAAAATCAGTAACATCTGTTTTAATGTATTTTTATCTAAGTAACATTGTGAAACTTTCAATATATAATCAATTTTTAAAATACTGAGATATTTTACATACATTTTTGTACTGAATCTTCAGTGTTCAGTTTTTACACTTACAGCAAATCTCAACTCAGACTAACCTTGTTATAAGTGCTCAATAGCCACATGCAGTGACCACTATGTTAAATGAAACTATGTTAGGCCCTAATAAGTCAAGGATATATCTTGAAATCTTTACAGTTATCACTAAAAGTACTAAAAGTAGAAGAATATATAGTCTTCAAGCATGAGAATAGGAAAAAATGGGGCATTAAGTAGAATTACTAGAGTAATAAGTATTAATAGTGCCCTGCCCAGATCGCCTTTAGCTGGCCAGACCACCTGCACTCCAACTGTTTTGAGTGTTTGCTGTTTATGGCTCACAGCTTCCCTCACCTGAAGAATTGCTCTTCACCAAAGGGGAACCAGCACCCCTGGAGGTTATGTTCCTGACCCACAACAGGAAGTCAAAGGCAATGACTGACTGACACAGGGCAAAAAGACCTGGCACCCTTGGCAAAAGGGTAGACCAAAGGATCATAAAACAAGTGAGACAAATAAATATAGTAGATATAAACCTAAATATGTCAGCAACTAAATTAAGATGCGTATGGTCTGAGTATTATAATTAAAAGATAAATATTATCAGATGATAAAAATGTTTTTAAAAAGCCTAACTATATATATATGCTCCTTATGAAAAATAACATATCATATATAGAAGGACTCAGAAAGATATACTCTACAAACTCATACCAAAAGAAAACTGATTTTGGTATACCAATATCACATAAGATCTACTTTAAAGCAAGAAATATTCCTAGAAATGAAAGAAATCTTTAACAATAATAAAAGGGTCCATCTACTAGGAAGATATAAAAATTATTTTATATACACCTACTAATACAATTTCACAATATGTAAAGCAAAATTGACAGGTTTAAGAAGAGGAATATACAAATCCACAATCAGAGAGGCAGAATTTAACACATCTTTGGCTAAGTTTCAAAACAAACATCCAGGAAATTAGTGAAGCTATAGTAAATCTGAACAACACTGTTAATAAAATAATAACATTGTTTCATTAAAATGCACAAAAGAATGACACCGTACACAATTTTGGCTACTATATATATATAGAACATTTGCAAAATAGACCACATTTGGGGCCAAAAAGCCAAACAAAAAATTTAAAAGGACTTGAACGATTTAAATGTATTATTTGATCATAGTAGAATAAAGGTAGAAATCAATAACTAAAAGATAAATAAAGTATAAATAAATAACATCTAGAAGTTAAGCAATATGCTTCTATGTAACTAATGAGTTGAAGATGAAATTATAATGTAATGGTAAAATACCTGAAGTGAGTAATGACTGAAATAAAATATTTTGAGACATCTAGTTGAGCTATCACTGAGCTTAGAGAGAAATCTATAACTTAAATTCATGTCTGAGGAAAGTAAAAAGTTCAAATGTCAATTGTTTAGATATTCACCTCAAGAAATAAAAGATACCAAATTAAACTCAAAAAAGAGAAAAAAAGGAAAAATAAATATAAGAATAAGGATAAATCATAATAAAAATAATAAAAAATAAAAGACAAAAATAAGAAACATAGATGTAAGAAAAAAATCAATAAGTCAAAAAGTTGATTCTTAGAAAGACTAATGAATTGATGATTGATCTAGCAAGACTAAACAATGAATAAATATATATATATTTGTGATATATATCACAAATAATATATATCAAGAGACGTAAGAAGTAAAAAAAAAAGTGATAAAATGTAAAACCACAAAGGGTGGCAGAAATAAACCTCTAGGCAAACTAGAAATAAAAAGATTTTGTATAATAAAAAAAAATTTACTGAAAAACACAAATCAATAAAAGGGAATTATCTTAAACTAACAAAGAATATTTATTGAATATTTTCAAACTATCACAAAATTATACTTAAATATGAAATATTGAAAACTGACCTCTAATTTTGGAAATGGATGGGAAAATGTTGTCCACTAACAGCATTTGTATTTGACGTTGTACTGCAAATAATATCCAGAATCAGAAATACATCATTATTTGATAGCATCAATAGTTGACTGGATGACTAAATGGTGAAATATATTCACACCCTGGAGAGGGGAATAGCAACCCACTCCAGTATTCTTGCCTGGGGAATCCCACGGACAGAGGAGCCTGGCTGGCCATGGTCTATGGGGTTCCAAAGAGTCAGACATGACTGAGTAACACACACACATATAATCATACAGTGTAATACTATTCTGCAATGAAAAATAATAAACTATGGCTACACTAAACAATATGAATAAATCTCATAAATAATGTGATGAACTAAAGAAGCCAGACAAAGACAGGTGTACACTATTGTTTCATTTATATAAAGGTGGCAATAGTCACTAGGAAGGAGAAAACTGGGACTTTTGGGATACTTCATTGGTGCTCTGTTTCTTGATCTGAGTATTGATTACATGGATTTGCACTTATAATTTGTGCTCCTTCTCTCTCTGTGTCTCTCTGATATTTTTAATGAAAGATTTATTTAGAAACAAAAATGCTTAATACTTATTAGGTGTTCTTGGTTCTTTCTGGTGTGTGTGTGTGTGTGCATGCATATGCATGTATGCATACTTACTCACTCAGTTGTGTCCAACTCTTTTGGCCCCATGGACTGTAGCCCTCCAGGCTCTTCCATCCATGGGATTTCTCAGGCAACCGTACTGGAGTGAGTTGCCAGTTCCTACTCCAGGAGATCTTCTCAACTCAGGGACTGAACCTATATCTCTTTCATCTCCTGAATTGGTAGGCGGATTCTTTACCACTAGCACCACATGAAAGCCCATGACAATATGTTTGTTGCAGAAGGCAGATTAAATTTTGTGAGACAACCTATTGAGTTATCATTTGCTTTAAATACCTTTTATAATTATATTTTAGAAAGAACATTTAACATTGATTATTGTACATATACAATTACCATTTAATTACAGCTGAAATATAGAAGGGCCAACCTAGACAGCATATTAAAAAGCAGAGACATTACTTTGCCAACAAAGGTCTGTCTAGTCAAGGCTATGGTTTTTCCAGTAGTCATGTATGGATGTGAGAGTTGGACTATAAAGAAAGCTGAGCGCTAAAGAATCGATGCTTTTGAACTGTGGTGTTGGAGAAGACTCTTGAGAGTCCCTTGGACTGCAAGGAGATCCAACCAATCCATCCTAAAGGAGATCGGTCCTGGGTGTTCATTGGAAGGACTGATGCTGAAGCTGAAACTCCAATACTTTGGCCACCTGATGCGAAGAGCTGACTCATTTGAAAAGACCCCGATGCTGGGTAAGATTGAGGGCAGGAGGAGAAGGGGACAACAGAGGATGAGATGGTTCGATGGCATCACTGACTCAATGGACATGAATTTGGGTAGGCTCCAGAAGTTGGTGATGGACAGGGCGGCCTGGCATGTTGAAGTTCATGGGGTCGCAAAGAGTCGGACACTACTGAGCAACTTAACTGAACTGAACTGAAATACAGAAAATAGAGAAAAACTATAAATTCTGTTACAAATGATGTTAAATAACCTTTTAAGTTTTCATTATTACTTCTCACACTAAAAGTCTGGTCTTTAAAATATGCTAGAAGGGATTTTTTCTAGTAGTGAGAAGAAAAGATGTCAAGTTTAGATCCATTATCTGGTGGAGGCAACAGAAATCTTTGAAGTATGAATAAGGTGAGCTAAGTCATTCACCTAATGAGAACCTCAGCACTGTTTCAGGAATCTCATTTTATCTTTGTTTTTTTAAATGGAGCTCCCTCTATCGTGTGTATATTTATGTAGTTGATGCATAATCTTTTATATATTATAGGTGTACAATACAGTGACTCACAGTTTTTAAAGGCTATATACCAAAGAGCACAATGAAATATCAGTCCTCCAAACACTGTTTAGTTATAACAGTGAGTACTCTTATTTTTTTTAAATAAATAGAATTGTTAAAACATCTTCTTTCTCTCTACTTTTCTATTTTGATGGAGATCCATGTAGGCTGTAGAAAGTCTGTGGAGGCTGTGGGATGAGTAGAAAGTGTGAGAACTGCTGATTTCTGTTGAAGTAGTTGAGGTCTTAAGATGAATGGGGTTTCTGATCTACCACATTACATCACTTCTGGTTGTATCAAATTTACATCTACTAAGCAGCACAAAATTTTTGTGGCAGACTTCTTTTGCCCACAGTCTAACACAGGAACGTATGAAAATTGAGTTAAATATTTGATTTAACCTCAAAGCATAATAGTCTATTTGTATTAATACACACAGAAAAATGAAGCATGAACATGTATATAAAAATATGAGTTTTTTTTTCACAAATCTGTTTCTACTCAGAAGAAAAAAAATCTTAAAATATTTTTGTGCTATAATATACGACTTCCTCTCTCTTTGCTTTTCTTTCCTCCAGTCTCTCTCTCTTTCTCAGTCTCTCTTGTACACACCCAAGCAAAATCTGATTTTAAAAAAAGCAGAAATGCAATTTAGATGGCATGGGAAAACAATAGACAAATGACATCATAAATTTAGAGAACGCTATTGGAAAAATATCTGGTATAAACAAATAGAGAAGCTGCAATGTACCAAATTAGGCAATTAAGCTCTTTCTTCACTAAAGCAAAGGGATAGCCGAGTGAGGAAAAACAGTAAGTTCTCCTTGGAAATTGAACCACAATAAACATCATCCATAAATATTCATATCATAAGTTCCCTTTTAGACAAAAATTTTAGAATTTAAACAGAATTTTAAAGGGAACTTATTTTTAATGCTAAAATTTCTGGAGGGTTTTTGTTGGATGGTTAATAGGTGGTTGAGTAAGTAATATGATAAATAATAGTCTTGAGTCACAACAAACCTTAATAAGCTTTCTCAGTAATCAAATATTAAAATGATTTCAATAAACATTTATATGTTGTATACCTATGGCATATTACTTATTTTTTCTTTAGTCAATTATCTTTTAGTGTAATCAAAATAAGAAAAATAAATTGTATATTTACTTTCATTTTTACCATTTCCAACGTTTTTTTTCTTTGTATAGACACAGGTTTTTCTGTGATAACGTATTCCTTCTACCTAAAATACTTTTTAACATTTCTTATAGTGAAAGTTTGCTGATAACTAATTCTTTTGTCTTTCCTTGTCTATAAAATCTTTATTTCTCTTTCATTTTTCAGTGATAGATTAACTGGGCACTGATTTCTGAGGTAATTGTTTTTTTCTCTTTCAGTGCTATAAAGATGCTCCTCCATCACTGTCAGGCTTAGATAGCTTCTAATAAGAAGTTTATTATAATTCTTACCTTTGTTCTCCTTGTGTATCTTTTTTGCACTGGTTGCTGTCTAGATTTTATCTTGGTCTTTAGTATTGGTGTGTCTAGGTGTTTTCTTCCTTTCTCTTATGTATTTATCTTCCCTTCCTCACCCTCCCTCCTTTCTTTCTTCCTTTCTTTTCATTATTTCTTCTACGGGTGTTCTATGAGCTTTTCAAGTCTGTGGTTTAATATTTTTCACTATTTGAGAGGAATGTTTAGCCATTATATTTTCAAATATATCTTCTCCCCTTTCTCTCTTTTTATTTTGGAATTTCAGTTGCTCATATTTTTGACTGTTTGACATTGTCCCACAGTTCTTGGACCTACTGGCCTTTTTTTCCCTCTTTTTGTCTGCTTTGAATTTTTTATTTTTGCCTGATTTTTATCTTTGTTATTATATCTTTATTTCTGGCATTTATATTTCATACTTTCTTAGTTTCCATTTTTATGCTAAAATTTTCTATATGTTCTTGTATGTTATCCTTCTTTTATACTAGAACCTTTAATACATTACTCAAAGTTTTCTCTTTTAAATATCATGCCTAATATCTCCCACATCTGGGTTCTGCAGATTGTGTTGTCTCTTGGTAAAAAGTTACTTTATCTTGAATTTTTGTGAATCACATCATTTTTGGTTGAAAGCTGAATATCACGTTTAGACCAGTAAAGACTGAGTTAGATATAGATTATAGATATATGCCTAGAATTGGGCACATGTCTTCTTCTACTATACAATGGAGAGTTGAGTCAACCTAGTCAAAAGTTGAGTAGACTTTAGGTTTTGTTAGCTCACTGTTTATCTTCTGCACACTATTGACTTCAGATTCCTCTAGAATCACCTTGTATTTAGTGGGGAAGTTGAGTTTCCAGAGAATAATTTTTAATGTTTCATTTCCACTCTCAAGTTTAGTCTTCTTCTGTGAATGTAACCCCAAAGACGGTTTCTCATTTCTTGCCTCTCCTTCAATGATAGACGGCTGTTACTTGTTATTCGGTGTTAGCAAGCCTGGTGGTGGAGGGTGGTAATATTCTCTATTTCTTCCTTTATCCTCTCTTAGGCAAGACCTCTTCTCACAGAAAGGGATTTTTTTGGTAATTATGCCCCTTGGCTACTTGTAGTTGACCTTTAATAGTCTGGGCCAAGGGGAATTCCTTCCCTTCCCTCAGGAGTTGAAGGGTTTTTTTGTTTTTGTTTTTGTTTTTGTTTTCTGATCCCCTCTCCTATTTCCAATGGGTCTCCAATTATGTCTGGGAAAGACAGTAGTTGCTGCCAGTCCCCCAGAGGCTTAAAGTTTTTATACCATAGAAAAAATAGAAAAAATGGTCCAGGCATGGGTTTCTATATCCCTCACTGCTGTTCCCTACCTGAGTCCTGCACTGCCAGGGGTCTCTTTCTGGTTTACTGCCCCATTCTCAATCTATCTCGTGAGAAACCAGTGAAGACCATGGAAAAGTCTAGAAGTGGGTACAAAATGCGTTTGTGTCTGTCATGTCAGGTATTCTACATCAAGACCCAGAAAACTGGTTTGTGGGCTAATCATCTGTTTTTGTAAATAAATATTCAACGGAGTGTAGTCATACCCAATCATTTGCATAATGTCTGTAGTTGCTTTTGTATTATAAACACAGAGTTGAGTAGTTGCAGCAGATACCTTGTGGCCCACAAAGCCTAAAATACTTGTTATTTGACCTTTATATATAAGTTTTCCAATCCCTGTTCTATAATCCTACACTAATCTAAAGTTAGCCTTTAGCAATTCATTTAAAATTTAGGTAATTTCTACTTACCTACTTTTTGATAGCCCCATTTTCTTCCCATGCTCTATCCCAAGTAAACTTACTTCCCCATATTTTAATAAAGCCACTTATCTTTTCTTAGTTTTCAGGTTGCTTGTTAGCCTATAAAACTCAATTCTCTGGTTGAAGAAATGTTATAATTTTGTCAAAGTGCTGGTGATTTATGGATTTTTCTTTTTTTTTTTTTAGGTTTCTCTTATTGTTATGTTGGAAGTGATGCTTCTTTCAGTTTTTTTTTTTTTAACATTCTAGCTTAAGCCCTTCAGTGAAATTTCAGTTTAGTATGCTACATAATTTTTCCAAGTCCTGTGTAAGTTATGGCAGCTCTATGGTGGGATTAAAGCTCACCTCCTCCAAAAAGGCTTATGCCACATCCCAGTCTGCTGCACCCCAAGCCCCATCCCTGTGGGAGTCCACTGCTGACCTGTACCTCCACAGGAAACGCTCAAACACAGATCTGTCTCAGTCTCTGTGGGATCCCTGGGTCCTGGTGTGCATACGGCTTGTTTGAGCCCTCTTAGCATCTCTGGCAGGAATGGGGTTTGGTTCTAATGGTGAATTCGCCCCTCCCACCATCTTGCTGGGGCTTCTCCTTTGCCCTTGGATATGGGGTATTTTCTCACAGCCAGTAGAGCAAAGCACAGCTGCCGCTCCTGACCTTGGACATGGGGTACCTCCTCTTGGCCCCTTGCCCCTCCAGTGCTGCACAGCCACCACTTGCTGCTGTTGGTGGGCACAAACAGAACCTTGTGCACCAGGACCCAGGGAAAAGAGTAGTGACCCCACAAGAGACTGACACAGAGTTGCCCATGAGTGTCCAGGAGTCTCCAGTGAAGGCATGGGTTGGTGGTGGTCTGCTGCAGGGTTGCGGGCTCTGAGTGTAGCAGTACATATATAGGATATTTGAAGGAAGTCACCATTATCTTCATTACCTCCACCATAGTTTGGTCCCACATAAATAGCAGGGAGGGAACACAGCTCCACCCATCAATAGAAAACTGGGTTAAAGATTTACTGAGCATGGCCCTGCCCATCAGAACAAGACCCAGTTTTCCCCTCAGTCAGTCTCTCCCATCAGGAAGCTTCCATAAGCCTCTTATCCTTCTCCATCAGAGGGCAGAAAGAATGAAAACCACAATCACAGAAAACTAACCAATCTGATCACATGGACTACAGCTTTGTCTAACTGATTGAAACTCTGAGCCATGCCATGTAGGGCCAGGCAAGACAGACTGGTCATGGTGGAGAGTTCTGACAAAACATGGTCCACTGAGAAGAGAATGGCAAACTTCTTCAGTAGTCTTGCCTTGAGGACCCCATGAACAGTATGAAAACACAAAAAGATAGGACACTGAAAGATAAACTCCCCAGGTCGGTAGGTGACCAATATGCTACTGGAGATCAGTGGAGAAATAACTCCAGAAAGAATGAAGAGACAGAGCCAAAGCAAAAACAACATCCAGTTGTGGATGGGACTGGTGATAGATGCAAGTTATGATGTTGTAAAGAGCAATATTGCATAGGAATCTGGAATGTTGGGTCCCTGAATCAAGGCAAATTGGAAGTGGTCAAACAGGAGATGACAAGAGTGAATGTCGACATTTTAGGAATCAGTGAACTAAAATGGACTGGAATGGGTAAATTTAACTCAGATGACTGTTATATCTACTACTGTGGGCAAGAATCCATTAGAAGAAATGGATAGCCATCATGGTCAACAAAAGAGTCCAAAATGCAGTACATGGATGCAATCTCAAAACGACAGAATGATCTCTGTTGATTTCCAAGGCAAACCATTCAATATCACAGTAATCCAAGTCTACGCCCCAATCAGTAATGCTGAAGAAGCTGAAGTTGAATGGTTCTATGAAGACCTACAAGACCTTTTAGAACTAACACCCAAGAAAGATGTCCTTTTCATTATAGTGGACTGGAATGCAAAAGTAGGAAGTAAAAAAAACACCTGGAGTAACAGGCAAATTTGGCCTTGGAGTACAGAATGAAGCAGGGCAAAAGCTAATAGAGTCTTGGCAAGAGAACACACTGGTCATAGAAAACACCCTCTTCCAGCAACACAAGAGAAGACTCTACACATGGACATCACCAGATGGTCAAGACCGAAATCAGATTGATTATATTCTTTGCAGCCAAAGATGGAGAAGATCTATACAGTCAGCAAAAACAAGACCAGGAGCAGACTGTGGCTCAGATCATGAACACCTTATTGCCAAATTCAGACTTAAATTGAAGAAAGTAGGGAAAACCACTAGACCATTCAGGTATGACCTAGATAAAATCCCTTACGATTATACAGTAGAAGGGAGAAATAGATTTAAGGGACTAGGTCTAATAGACAGAGTGCCTGATGAACTATAGATGGAGGTTCATGACATTGTACAGAATACAGGGATCAAGACCATCCCCAAGAAAATGAAGTGCAAAAAAGTAAAATGGCTGTCTGAGGAGGCCTTACCAATAGCTGTGAAAAGAAGAGAAGCAAAAAGCTAAGGAGAAAAGGAACAATATACCCATTTGAATGCAGAGTTCCAAAGAACTGCAAGGAGAGATAAGAAAGCCTTTCTCAGTGACCAATGTAAAGAAATAGAGGAAAACAATAGAATGGGAAAGGCTAGAGATCTCTTCAAGAAAATTAGACATAACAAGGGAACATTTCATGCAAAGATGGGCTCAGTAAAGAACAAAAATGATATGGACCTAACAGAAGCAGAAGATATTAAGCAGAGGCAGCAAAAATACACAGACGAATGTCCAAAAAAATCTTTATGAGCCAGATAATCACGAAGGTGTGATCACTCACCTAGAGCCAGACATCCTGGAATGTGAAGTCAAGTGGGCCTTAGGAAATATCACTACGAACAAAGCTAGAGGAGGTGATGGAATTTCAGGTGAGCTCTTTCAAATCCTAAAAAAATGATGCTGTGAAAGTGTTGCACTCAATATGTCAGCAAATTTGGAAAACTCAGCAGTGGCCACAGGACTGGACAAGCTCAGTTTTCATTCCAATACCAAAGAAAGGCAATGCCAAAGCATGCTCAAACTACTGCACAATTGTACTCATCTCACATGCTAGTAAAGTAATGCTCAAAATTCTACAAGCCAGGCTTCACCAATATGTGAACTGTGAACTTCCAGATGTTCAAGCTGGTTTTAGAAAAGGCAGAGGAACTAGAGATCAAATTGCTGACGTCTGCTGGATCATCAAAAAAGCAAGAGAGTTCCAGAAAAACATCTTTTTCTGCTTTATTGACTATGCCAAAGCCTTTGACTGTGTGGATCACAATAAACTGTGGAAACTTCTGAAAGAGATGGGAATGCCAGACCACCTGACCTGCCTCTTGAGAAACTTTTATGCAGGTCAAGATGCAATAGTTGGTACTGGACATGGAACAACAGACTGGTTCCAAATAGGAAAAGGAGTACATCAAGTCTGTATATTGTTACCATGCTTATTTAACTTATATGCAGTGTACATCATGAGAAACGCTGTGCTGGATGAAGCACAAGCTGGAATCAAGATTGCCAGGATAAATATCAATAACCTCAGATATGCAGATGACACCACCCTTATGGCAGAAAGTGAAGAGGAACAAAAGAGCCTCTTGATGGAAGTGAAAGAGGAGAATGAAAATGTTGGCTTAAACTCAACATTCATAAAACTAAGATCATGGCTTCCGGCCCCATCGCTTCATGGCAAATAGATGGGGAAACAGTGGAGACAGTGGCTGACTTTATATTTTGGGGCTTCAAAAACAATGCAGATGGTGACTGCAGCCATGACATTAAAAGATGCTTACTCCTTGGCAGGAAAGTTATGACCACCCTAGACAGCATATTAAAAAGCACAGATGTTACTTTGCCAACAAAGGTCTGTCTAGTCAAGGCTATGGTTTTTCCAGTAGTCATGTATGGATATGAGAGTTGGTCTATAAAGAAACCTGGGCACCGAAGTATTGATGCTTTTGAACTGTGGTGTTGGAGAAGACTCTTGAGAGTCCCTTGGACTGCAAAGAGATCCAACTAGTCCATCCTAAAGGAGATCCGTCCTGAGTGTTCATTGGAAGAACTGATGTTGAAGCTCAAACTCCCATTCTTTGGCCACCTGATGCAAAGAACTGACTCATTTGAAAATACCATAATGCTGGGAAAGATTGAGGGCAGGAGAAGGGGATGACAGAGAATGAGATGGTTGGATGGCATCACTGACTCAATGGACATGAGTTTGAGTAAAGTCCAAAAGTCTGTGATGGACAGGTAGGCCTGGCGTGCTGCGGTCCAAGAGGTCGCAAAGAGTTGGACATGACTGAACGACTGAACTGATATATTTTTAAATTCTAATTATCAAAAGTTGGTTATCAATGTGTAGTAGAGATCGGACACATTGATAGGACAGGAGCTTCTTTAAAAGTTGAGGACAAGTGTAGAGACTGACACAATCTGAAAGTCATGTAAAAATGGAAAAGGTTGGCCATGGGAGATGGTCGGTATAGCATTGTAAGAATGGTAAGTATAATCAAAGCATATAATTCTTAAAATGCTACAGGATGTGTATTACAATTCCAAACCCTGTTATATAGCCTCTCCATTTTCAAGAGAAATTTTAAAATATTTTGAACTAAATTAAAATGAAACACAACTTATCAAAATTCGTGGAATGTACCAAAATCATTACATAGAGAAATTTATAATGTTGAATGTACTTATTAGGAAAGAAGAAAAACGTAAAATCAGTAATGTCAATAGCCACCTGAGAAAGCTAGAAAGAGAATGCTACCAAATCCAAGCTCAGTTTCCTCACATGATAGGCCGATTAACTGAGAGAGGAGGTTTATTCAGAAGGCTGGCTGACCAAGAAGATGGTGGGCTAATGTCTCAAAATAACCATCTTATTGGGGTCTGGATTTTAGGTTCTTTTATAGGACGGAGAAGGGGAGGAGTTGAAAGTGGAGACTATTGTCTGCAAATATTTCCTGGAGTGGCCAGACTCAGGGAGTGGGTGTGTTAATTCTTCAAGCAGAGGGGCAGGGATCCCCAAAGCAGGTAATTACATATGATTATAATAACAAAAGCAATGAAAAACAAAGATTAAAGTCAGAGAAACAGATCCATCATGGAGTCAGAATTGTTCTTTACTGCAACAAAAAGAGTAAATTAAGTCCAAAGTAAGTAAAACAAAATAAATAATAAGAATTAAAGCAGAAATGCATTAGGCTGGAAGTAAGAAATCAGTAGAGAAATCAATAAAACTAAAAGTTGGTTCCTTGAGATAAATACATCAATACATCTCTAGGAGGGCTAACTAAGAAAAAAAGAAAAAAGAGGACACAAATTACCAGTATCAGAAATGAAAGAGAGCCATTATTTTGGTTCCCAGGAACACTGTAAAGATAACAAATGAATAGTATGAACAACTTTTGAGCCACAAATTTGACAATCTAGATGAATTGAACCAAATCCTTGAAAGACCTAATCTGCTAAAACTCAATAAGAAGCAATCTAAATAGGCCTATGTATATTAAAGAAATTTTTAAAAAATAGTTAATAATCTTCCAGTAGGGAAAGCATTAGTACCAGATGGCTTCACTCATGAATTCTATCAAATATTTAAGGAACAAATTACACCAATTCTCTAAAATCTCTTTTAGAGGATAAAAGTAGAAGGAAAACTTCCTAACTCATGCTATGAGATAGCATTATCCTAATGACAAAACAGAAAACAAATTATAAGGAAATAAAACTACAAACCAATATCTCTCATGAACATACTTGCAAAAATCATCAACAAATTTTAGGCAGTTGAATTCAACAATATATGAAAAGAATAATGCCCCGCAACCAAGTAGGACTTATTCCAGGTCTGCAAGCTTGCTTCATCATTCAAAAATCAACATAATCCACCACAATAACAGACTAATACATCAATAGATACAGAAAAATATCTGACAAACTTGAACATCCATTCATGATAAAAAAAACTCTCAGTAACCTAGAATATAGAGGAATTTCCTCACCTTAATAAAACAGCTACAAAAACATACAGCTAATATTGCACTTAAAAATGAGAAATTGGAAGCTTTCCCTCTAAGATCAGATACAAAACAAGGATGTCTCCTCTTACCACTCCTTTTCAACATGTTGCTGAAAGTTCTATCCAAAGCAATGAGATAATAAAAGGAAATTATTTGTATACAGATTTAGAAGGAAAAAATAAAGCTCTGTGTTCATAGATGACACAGTCACCTTTGTAGAGAATCCAAAAAGTTGACCCCCCCCCAAAAAAATCTTTGAGCTAATAAGTAATTATAGCAATGTTGCAGGATACAAGGTTAATACACAAAAGTCAATCGCTTCCCTATATATTAGCAATGAGTGAGTGGAATTTAACAGTGAAAATATGGTATCATTTACTTTAGCACCTAAATGGCAAACCACTTCAGTATTCTTGCCTTGAGAACCCCATAAACAGTATGAAAAGGCAAAAAGATATGACACTGGAAGATGAACTCCACCTCCCCTAGGTCAGTGGGCATCTGATATGCTACCAGGGAAGAGTGGAGAAATAACTCCAGAAAGAATGATGATGCCCAGTTGTGGATGTGTCTGGTGGTGACAGTAAAGTCTGATACTGTAAAGAACAATATTGCCTAGGAACCTGTAATGTTAGGTCCATGAATCAAAACAAATACTTAGGTATCAATCAGTTCAGTTCAGTTTCTCAGTGATGTCTGACTCTTTGCAACTCCATGAACTACAGCACGCCAGGCTTCCCTGTTCATCACCAACTCACAAAACTTGCTCAAACTCATGTCCATCGAGTCAGTGATGCCATCCAAACATCTCATCCTCCGTCATCCATTCTCCTCCTACCTTCAGTCTTTCCCAGCACTGAGGTCTTTTCCAAGGAGTCAATTATTCTCATCAGGTGGCCAAAGTATTGGAATTTCAGCTTCAACATCAGGCCTTCCAATGAGTATTCAGGACTGATTTCCTTTAGGATAGACTGGTTGGATCTCCTTGCTGTCCAAGGGACTCTCAAGAGTCTTCTCCAACACCACAATTCAAAAGCATCAATTCTTCAGTGCTCAGCTTTCTTTATAGTCCAACTCTCACATCCATACATGCTGCTGCTGCTGCTGCTAAGTCACTTCAGTCGTGTCTGACTCTGTGCAACCCCATAGACAGCAGCCCACCAGGCTCCCCAGTCCCTGGGATTCTCCAGGCAAGAACACTGGAGTGGGTTGCCATTTCCTTCTCCAATGCATGAAAGTGAAAAGTGAAAGTGAAGTCGCTCAGTCGTGTCCTACTCTTAGCGACCCTATGGACTGAAGCCTGCCAGGCTCCTCTGTTCACGGGATTTTGCAGGCAAGAGTACTGGAGTGGGTGCCACTGCCTTCTCCGCATCCATACATGACTACTGGAAAAACCATAGCTTTGACAAGACAGACCTTTGTTGACAAAGTAATGTCTCTTCTTTTTAATATGCTGTCTAGGTTGGGCATAGCTTTTCTTCCAAGAAGCAAGCATCTTTTAATTTTATGGCTGCAGTCACCATCTGCAGTGATTTTGGAGCCCCAAAAAATAAAGTCTGTCACTGTTTCCATTGTTTCCCCATCTATTTGCCATAAAGTGATGGGACTGGATGCTATAATCTTAGTTTTTTGAATATTGAGTTTTAAGCCAACTTTTTCACTCTCCTTTTTCATTTTCATCAAGAAGCTCTTTAGTTCTTCTCCACTTTCTGTCATAAGGGGTGGTATCATCTGCCTTACAGAGATTATTGATACTTCTCTCGGCAATCTTGATTCCAGCTTGTGCTTCATCCAGCCTGGCATTTCACTTGATATACTCTGCATATAAGCATATATGCAGAGTGTACTTAGGTATAGACCCAACAAAATATGAACAAAATCTATACAAGGAAAACCATAAAACTGATTAACAAAATCAGAGAACTAAATAAATTGAAAGATATTTCATGTTTAGGGATAGAAAGACTCAATATTGTGAACATTTTTTCTTTCAATTTGATTTATAGATTCAATGTAATCCTACTAAAATTCCCCAGCAAGGTTGTAGATATTGACAAACAGGTTCTAAAGTTTATAGAAGAGGCAAAAGATCTAGAATGGCCTATACAATATTGAAGGAGAAGGACCAGGTTGGAGGACTAACATTACCCAACTGCAAGACTTACTACTAATATAAAGCTGCAATAGTCAAAACAATGTAATATTAATGAAAAAAAAAGACAAATAGGTCAATATAAGCCTAAAAATAACAACTGGATATACACAAGCAAAAAAAAAAAAAAATAGAATCTAGACACAGATATTGTACCTGTCACAAAAATTACCTCAAAATGGATCACAGACCAAAATGCAAAGTGCAAAATTTAAAAACTCTTAGAAAATAACATAGAAGAAGGCATAGATGCCCTTGTATATGGTGTGACTTTTTAAATATTAATATAGCACTAAGTATAATGGGTAAGATGGGCTTATCAAAATTTAAAACTTCCATTCTTAAAAAACAATGTCAGAGAAGAGAAGACGAGTCACATATTGGGAAAAAATAGTTGCAAAAAACAGCTGATAAAGAACCAAAGTTATACAAAATATACAAAACTTAAAACTTAGCAATAAGAAAACAAGCAACCTAATTAAACAATGACCCAAAGACCTTAAGAGACATGTCACCAAAGAAACATAGATGGCAAATAAGCATATGAAAAGATGTTCCACATCATACATAACAAGGGAAATGCAAAGTAAAATAACAATGAGATATCACTATAAATCCACTAGAGTGGCTTTGGTCAACAAAGGTTTTGGACAACACCGATGCCGACCAGGAAGGGGAGCACCAGGAACCCTTATTCATTGTTGATGGGAGAGTAAAATGCTACGTTGAAAGACAATTTGGTGATTTCTTACAAAATTAAACGTGTTCTTACCATACCAGCCTTGGTATTTATCTTGGTATTTACCCAAGGGAGTTAAAAACTTCCTGTATTTCCAAACAAAATCCTGCATATGAATGTTTATAATAGCTTTACTCATAACTACCAAAACTTGGAAGGAAACAAGATAACCTTCAATAGGCAAATGGATAAATCAACTGTTGTACATCCAGATAATGGAATATTATTCAGCACACACAAAAAAGCTATCAAGCCATGAAGAGTCATGGAGGAAGCTTAAATCCATTTTACCAAATGAAGAAGTCAATCTGAAAAAGCAACATATGTATGATTCCAACTCTACAGCATTCTTGAAAAGGCAGAACTATGGATTCAGTAAAAGGATCAGTGATTGGAGAAAGAGAAATAAGGAAGAATAGGAAGAGTGTAAAAGATTTTCAGAGCAGTGAAAATATTCTGCATGATACTGTGATAGAGGATATATGTCATTATACATTTGTCCAGACCCATAGAATATACAACACCAGTAGTTAACTGTAAACTACAGACTTTGGGTAATAATGATGTGCCAGGATAAGTCTATTAATTGTAACACGTATACTACTCTGGTGGGAGATGTTGATAAATGTGAGAGTGTATGCATATGTGGGCGCAAGGAGTACATGGGAAATCTCTACCTTCTCAATTTTTTTGTGAACCTGTAACTGTGGTTTAAAAAAAAGGATTTTAAAAATCATCCTAAATACCAAAAGAAATGCCAAGAAAAAAACCCCCAACAATTCTACATACTACAAGTATGTGTGTCTTACATATACTTCTATATACAGAAACATATGCATATAGAATAAGTATAACATAAAATAACATGATTAAACTGAGCCAAAGGTATTGGTTATTTAACTAAATGTAAGTAGGATATCATACCTATGAAAATTTCATATTGGCAGTCAAAACAAAGTACAATTCTTCCCAAAAAAGACTCAGAAAGATGATGATGCAGATTGAATGATGGCAAACAAAAATACATAAATAAATAGAAGGAATAGAATCTTGATTTCAAATAAGGCATAATTTAGCCTCCAAAATATAAAATGAGACCAAAAAAGTACACTGTGTACTTTTTCATTATGCTAAAGACCAAAATGCATAATGAAAAATGTTATTAATATTTATACATAAAATAGCGTAGTAGCTACTGTATAAAGCAAAAACTAAAGGAAAGAGACAAAAACTAATAGACTAATATAACCGTCTTAAATTTAGTAAAATCAAGTGGGAAAAATTACAAAAAGTATCAGAGCTCTGCTGCTGCTGCTAAGTCGCTTCAGTCGTGTCCAACTCTGCGCGACCCCATAGACGGCAGCCCACCAGGCTCCCCCGTCCCTTGGATTCTCCAGCAAGAACACTGGAGTGGGTTGCCATTTCCTTCTCCGATGCATGAAAGTGAAAAGTGAAAGTGAAGTCGCTCAGTCTTCTCCGACTCCTAGCGACCTCATGGACTGCAGCCTACCAGGCTCCTCCATCCATGGGATTTTCCAGGCAAGAGTACTGGAGTGGGGTGCCATTGCCTTCTCCGATAGAGTAGAACATATGGAAAAATACATATTAAACTCTGTGCCACAATGAGAGAGAATATCCTTTTTATTCAAATGGACATCAACATTTGTGATACCTAAGTCTACAACAAAGCCTATTTTAAATTTTTAAAAATAGATGTACTATCATGATAATTTCAAAACATATTCACAAATTCTTTTGTACTCCTAAAATTCAGGGATAGAGTCTATGTACCCTACCCCTGAACTAGAGCAGGCCTTTGTGACTGCATTTGAAATTGTTAGGCCTTTAGAAACAGCCTTTGTGTCTGGGTGACAAGGCATTGTAATGTCCCGATAAAAGTGGGACAAATCGTTTTAGCATTCAGCATCACTTCTGTGCCTTTTATACTGTCCTCGGGGGTCATAGGACCGGAAGCTTGGGAACAACATTTCCCTTGGTGCCTTCCCATTAGAATTTATTAAAGCTAGCAAATGAGAGACAATGGTGACACTCAATAGGTGTATTCTTACTACAGAAATGCCGTGGTAGACCAGCAGTCGTTTGCTGAAGCTTCCTCAGACTGCACACATTTCTCTCATCCTCTCTTATCTGTCAGCTGTGAGGTGGCTGTGGCTTCATATTAGCTTCCTGTACTTCCCTATGGTTTCTTAAGTGCTGATATTAAATTTCTTTCTACTTGAAACATTTAAAGTAGTTTTGTTTTCATGACTATACCCTGACAAATACACCTGAGGGCAATCATGAGGGTTCCTTACCCAGCATATCAATCTTGTATAGACCATTCTTCTTGAGCCAGAAAGAACTAATTCAGCATCTGGGAACCCAACTTCTGAGATACACTTTTCTATTTTATACCAACATTAAGTGAGGAAATAAAGAAAATATTGCTGTCCTAAACTCTCCCCTGTCTTGGGGTTCTGGAAGTAAAAGGAGGTAAGTATTTTCAACAATTTCTATATGTGATTGAATGCCAGGTTATTACAAACAGAAGCAAAGCCATGAGGTTATAGAGAGAGGAGAATTGTGCCATGAGTCTCCCCTAGAGAGAGATATCAAAATCATGATTCAAGCATTTCTGTGTTCCCTAGCCAAATGCTATCTAGGAGTGTCCCAGACTTCACTTAAAACCCTAACAAGAGGGTTTTAATATCAGTAATTTAATTCTCACAGAGATGAGGTCATTGTTTTGTTGTCATAATAAAAGAATGGTAGCTGTCACAGTGTTTGGACTAAAAGAAGAGGGATATATCTGTGTATTTCTAAGTTCTGTCCAAGAGACAGCATGCCTGTGACAATTAGTATTGATTTTCTACATAAAAATATGCTTAGAGAGAAGAATGATTTATTATAATGATAACATAAATTTAAGGGAGGAAAGCACATTTCCTTTGCTTTTTCTATGCACTTAGCTTAGGATTTGAATATCTGAGTGGAGCACCTACCAGAACAGAGGGCCCTTACTCTTCAGACAAATAAATCAATAGGTAACCTAAGGTGGAGGCCTGGAAGAAAACACACTTGTCTTGTGTGGTAAGAGAAGCAGAAATGACCGTTGTGAAGGATGAAGATTTATACTCAGAGATCCCTAGAAACAGGAGATGTAGCACATCATATTCAAGGGAGCCACATGAGGAAGCACCAGAGTCAATCCAGGATCTAAGGACATGAGCAGAAAGCAGGGGCAAAACCCTTTGTTGTGGTTTTTGTGAGAAGGAAGAGGCAAGGCAGGGGAAGCCAGGATAAGTGGGTTTAAAACTGCATTGTGTGCTCTGAATAATTTTAGCAGGCGCTGGAGTGTAGGGGCTGTCCTGAGTTGTCGGGCACCTTACCTGGGGTGATTAAGGCAGAGGAACATTGGTCTGGAGTGTAAGATGTAAGTATTAGAGTCTAATACAGGAGGGTTTGTGGTGAGGTGGGGGGAGGCCTCTGGACTGGTTGTTTGCATTCAAAAGATGTACTCACAGGCAAGATGTTTGCTCTCTCTAGGAACTAAGTAACTTGGAAACAGTAATCTCTTCAAAGTCAGTAAGGTCCCAGAATCCAGAGCATCAAGATTACAGAAAATAAGAAAATTAATAAAAGTTCACAGTGAGATTCTTTTCCATCAGTCCCCAGCCATACACCCCAGCATTAACTAGAATTTCTACATAGATCTGACCTAGATCAGGGATGACAATCTAGGTAGAGACAGAGTAACTCAGGTTCTCCATTCTCATGGATAAACAAGTGGCTCAAATGAGGACTTATTAAAAGGCTATATAGCTACCTCACAGAAATGAAGCTGGGCTTCATGCGGGCAGGAGTTGGGATCTAGGAACCACTAAAGATGCAAGAAGTTTCTCTTGCACTCTAGTGCTCTCTCTCTTTCTCTAAGAATTGGGAATTCTAGTAACTCTTGTCATCCCTGATCTATGCCAGATTTATGCAGAAATTCTGGAACTCTTTAGAACCACATATAATCCTGTATCCCATTTACTCCACTCATTTTCCCTGATGTTTGGCTGCACTGCCCAATTTCCCATTGATTTATTTATAACTGTGATCCTGGCTGAAAATGCCTGCCATAGGCCCAACTCTATAGAAATTTTTAATTCATAGATCCCCGCTCACTGTTTTGATTATAAACTCTGTGACTCAGAAAATATGCTTAGTGACAGGCTAGCCAGCAGATTGGCCTCCAATAGGTGTCAATCCCTAGTTCAGTTTGTCATGTGTAAAGGTGATGACATGTACAAACATGACCAGAGAGACCCATCTCTTCAGCAAGGGATGACCATGCAGCACAGTGTCCAGAGAAGGGAAGAGGAAACAGGCACCCTGAAACTGCCAACAACAATCATATGTCCTACTGCCAAGAGTTTTTCAATTATCTCTATTGTCTAAGGGGATTAGTCTTTCTCGGCATTTAAGAAGTTGCTAAAACTGATAGGACTTCTGGCTATTTATTCAGGGAGAAAAGTGGTAGCAATGAATTCTGCTCACTGAATATTTCCAACACTCTGCCTTCTAGGCACAGGGTATATTATCTCTTACTGGTTCCTATTGGTTGGTTGAGGACATGTAATCATTCTGGCCTAAAAGTACAATGTCTGCCACTTTCTGGGTGAACATGAATTTCTTGGCATGACATCCTTGGAGCTCTCTTCTGTCCCTTTCATGACAGCATGTTCCTGACAGTAACTTTTCTATCAGCCTGGGTCCCATATGAGCTCATAGCATGGGCTATAGCAAGAGCAAGAACAATATTCACTCCAACACTTTAAAACAGAGCTAACTGGGACTTCCTTGATGGTACAGTGGTTAGGATTCTGCAGGGGGCCCCCACTGCAGGGGACACTGCAGGTGTTCAGTCCCTGGTCAGGGAACTAAGATCCTGCAAACTGGCATCATGGTCAAGAAATAAATACATAAAACAATATAAAGCTAAACTGTCCAACTGAATTTTTTGATTTTGGCAATGACTCCACAGCACATGGATGTATTCTAGCAGAAAAGCAGGTTGTTGTTGAGAGCATGTGTGTATGGAGAAGGAAATGGCAACCCACTCCTGTGTTCTTGCCTGGAGAACCCCAGGGACGGGGGAGCCTCGTGGGCTGCCGTCTATGGGGTCACAGAGAGTCGGACACGACTGAAGAGACTTAGCAGCAGATTTGATGGCTGCTGAGGTCTTTTTCAGTTTTAAAAGTGGCCTTCATCTTACTTGGCAATGAAACTCAGAGAGAAAACTGAGCTGTCTCCCCAGAGTTCTTAGCTCTTACATAGACACGGGGCTTTCTGAAGCCTACATGCAGACCAATTAAGAAGGCCTGAGTTTTATGGTTTTATTATTCTAGTTAATTCCTGCCTGAAAGCTAAGTGGGGTATGACACAAGAGGCAGAGGCATGAACCTTCAGGAGCAGTACCAGAGAGAGGGAATGTAGGGGAAGTTCATTCTTAAGGCCAAAGTTGTTCGTTCTCTCTCCTAGAGCACAGGGTGAAGAGTATGTCCCTAGAATTAAGAAGCCTAGGGCTCTAGTCAGGACTTTGGTTCTAACAGATAGTTAACCCTGGGCAAGCATCTTCCACTCTGAGTTCTGTACCTCAGCCATGAAGTGGGGCGGCTTGACCAGATGATTCTCAAGGTCCCTCGAATAGTCTATGTCCCCTTTCTACTAGAGGATGAGCATAGGACAGGGCTTAAAGACTTGTGTTTAGAGCAGAGGAAGGTCAAAGCTGCACATGTGGGTTACATTTTCAGTGATTTATTTGTTTAATTTAAATTAAAAATATCATCATGTGCTTAAATACTTGAACAGTACAAAAAATTGCATAATAATAATAAAAAAAAATTGTTCTTCCTACTCTGCCTTCCCCATACCCTGGATTCTTTCCCAGAGGCCATTAGCAATATGCACACATTATGACATCTCCCCCTTTTTTTAACCACAAATGGTAGCAAGATATAGGCATTAATATGCTCCTTGCTTAAACAATGAGTATCTTGGAATAAATTCCAGATCAGTACACATTCATCTTCTTCATTCTCTTTAAAGGTCACATATTATTGATATTCTATTACATAGATATAAACAATAAAACTATCCCACTATTAATGGATACTTGCATTTATATTTACATATATATATATTTGCATTTATATTTGTGTATATATATACGTATATATGTGTGTGTGTGTGTGTGTGTGTGTGTGTAAAGTAACCAGCCTTCTGCAACCAGAATCACTGCTTTCTACTGATGAACCTTGTAGAGGGAAGAAAATATTTGGTTTTCTAGGGATTCTTAGATTCTTCATAAAACAAGTAAAAAGAAGTAGCATGTTTTTGTCTAAAAGAGTAGATTAAACCGTCATTTAGAGAACTATTTAATCTATGTGCCTAGGACAATGAGATTTTTCTTGCTTTAGGGGAAAAAAAAAAAAAGAACCCAGAATTTATCATAAATTTTTAAAGATCATAACATGTTTCCGAAACTCTCTTTGGGAAGCTCCTTATTGTTCTGGTTCCTGTCTGTCATTGGTGGGCTGTTGTCAGCAAAATCATACTAACATGTTTGACAAGAAACAAATAACAGACAGATTCTTCCAAAAATGTTAACCAGACTTTATAAAAGAATGTATATCCTCAGGGTATCTCGGCCTGAAAGATGTTGGCTTATTTTATAGAGAAAACAAGAATTTCGTCATTTTTTTCCTTGGAACAACTACAACAAATAGTTTTCTTAATCCTAAACATTTTCCAACAAATAAACTAAGACTCAGGAGCTAATTTTAAACTGTGTTGGCTCAGGAAGCCAACGTGGTTAATAGCCCATGTGAGTCATTTTTTTCCCCTCTGATTACTTGGTTTATAGCATCTTGTAGCTTAATCAAACACATACCACAGAGGCTAAAATTCCAAGAGATGGTGTCAATACAAAGTAACACACAGCATAGTTTGTTTCCTTTGCTTAAGAGACTGTGGTGGGGAACAGAAGGAAGGGCATTGCATTGTTTGTTATAGATCTGTAACTTGAATAGTCCCAGACCTTACCAGTTAGTGTTTATAAATGGGGTCATATTTACATATTAATTGACTCTAGCCCTTCTTGCATAAAACATGTATTTCATGAATCATGTCGACCCCTGATAAAACTCCTGCCCCCAAGCTCAGAAAAATGGCCTTGAATTCTCAGGGAATGCCTTAAATATATTCAGATGTGTCCTTCTCTAGCCTATTGTCATTGTTTACACTGCCTGAGAAGAACTGGTTAGGCTGCAGCAGAGGACATGACTGTGCTAATCCCTGGATCTGTACATACCACTGCCAAAAACCTAAGCAAACCCTTCAGGAATCCAAGAAGTTCTCAGATACCCCAGTCATGCCCCGTTCACACAGTAATTCCTGCAAAACTCTCACTGAGCTCTGAGTTAGAGTTGGGTCATCTGAGCATCACATCATCTCCTCATAAACACTGACTTAACAACTTTTACCTGGAGCTCTGTTTTCTGTAACTCATATCACCAAGGACCTACTGGAGCATTCAATACAGTCAGATACCAAGCTGTCTCCCCCACCCAACCCCACCACTCATTGGAACTGCCCTATCTACTAATCACGTATGCAGTCTTATTCCTCCACCAAATGCCTTCTGTGACAGCAATTCATCAACCCTATTCAAAGCAGTCTGAATCCTAGTTTAGAATAGGCTGAGACCACCCCCACTCCACCTCCACCACACACATACTTCTCCAACCCACCCTTCCAAATCTTTTCAGCCACCACATAATATATCAGATGACTTTATTTCACTCTTAGAATTACTTTGGTCCAATAAAGCATTTTCCCATGTTTCTGCAATAAGTTAAGAAATGTTTCTAAATGCCCAAAGTTATCTGTACAACAAAAATCATTGACTTCTAGAATTTTCAGGTTTTTCCTGGAATTTCCATGTATCAGATATTCTCCCAGTAGTTGTTTTCTAGCACACTATTCCCTTTATAGTGTTTGTTCATGGTTTTACAATAGTCATGAACTCCAGGTTTTTATAACATTGTTATTCTAAACTCTCAGTGATAAAATATTTTGTTTGGTGGATTCTCAATGTGCATGTGATACCACAGTCTGGAGGAACATCACCGTGGATCTATCAGTCGCCATTGACTAAAGACATTCTGCCTTCAGCTACATATTTACAGTTTCACATGTGTTGGCAAAATACATTGATTAGTAGTTTTGTTTTTCCTTGTCTGATCATTCTTCTAGCCAGCCTGGAAGGCTCCTTCTATCTTGTGACTGTGATTAGCCCAAAGAAACTAGAAGCTGAATTGTTTAAATTACTTGACTTATTCTTCTTAGCAGAATAGAAGCTATCTTTTTCCATTGGATTGGGTTCCTGTAAATGAAGCCTTAAGGCTTTTCTCATGCCTCATATCATTTTTAAATGAAACTGGGCCAACAATGACTTCAGCATTGCATTCCCAAAATTCAGGAGGCTAGAAACATGTGACTGTATATAAAGACTGTACATGAAAAATAGAATCTGTCCCCTGGAATTCTCCAAAACTCTTCCTAACAGACTCATTCTGTCTCAGAATGACATCACATGAGTCATGGGTCTGAAGGACACTCTACCAGAGATGACACATCTTCTGGGTTCTGCCAGAGCATGCCAAACATTGTCACTGGAAAACTCTAGGATCTCATGACCTGCCCAGGCCATTTTCTGCCTCAAGTGGCAGGAAAAATATTTATTCATGTGACCTATTTTCAAGGTAATGTGACAGCAATTATTAAACTCCAGGGGTATAGAAAGAATATGTGGTTGGCAGCCTCTTGGGTGGGCATTACCTACATGTGTAACATTTCATTCTATTTTTTCCTGTCAAGGCTGGTAATTCCTATAGAAGCCTTCCTTATGCAAGATTATAAATCACTGAATCCTCTCTCTCTCTCTCTCTCTCTCTCTGTCTGTCTCTGTCTCTGTCCTTGGCTCCTTCTCTTAATCTATTGAAATTCAGTAGAAGCAAATAATGAAATATAGCTCATGGAAATCTATAACTTAGGGAAGAAGGAAGGAAGAGAAGAAGAAAGAAAGAGAAGTGAAGAAAGAAAAGCTATAGTCTAACCATTGAATAGGTCTCTAAAATGCAAATAATATACTGAAGAGGTATTAATGTTAAACTCAGGGGGGAATGTTTAAACAGTAATATAGAGAGTAGTTTTAGCAAGTAAAGATCTCAGTCTAGGGGAGTGTCACTATTTTCACACAGGGAAACTAAGCAATCCACTCACTCTTCATGGATTAGAATTCCTTCAGAAACAGGATAAATATAGGCTTTAGATGAATTATTTCCAGAGAGATCTGAGTCTGTCCAGAAAGATATTAATAAAACCTTTAAAGCCAGCTAGCTAATGTTTCTTTATCTTACATGTTAAGGAACCTGAGTCACCCCAAGAGCTTAAGATCCTCTCTTCATCCTTCCTCTCACCTCATCCTACCATTGTATTGGCCGCATTCATTTACTCATTAAACAAATATGTGTTTTCTCTCCAAATCCTCACTCTTCCCCTCTCTCTGAAAGCATTTCCAGTGCCATTTCTGTAAGATAACTGTAGAATTTATTGTCCAAACTGTGATATGTTAGCCAGGACAAATGGCAAACCAAAGGAGATCCCAGGGCATTAAGTGTGAATCATGACTAGTCCATGAAATTGCTAGGTATTTTGAGAGAGAGAGACCACATTCACATAACTTTCATTACAGTATATTGTTATAATTGTTTTATATTATTTTTGGGAGTGGTGGTTTAGTTGCTATACCATGTCCAACTCTTTGTGACCCTATGTACTGAAGCCTGCCAGGCTCCTTTAACCATAGAATTTTCCAGGCAAGAATACTGGAGTGGGTTGCCATTTCCTTCTCCAGGGGATCTTCCTGACCTAGGGATTGAACCTGCATCTCCTGCTTTGGCAGCAAAATTTTTTACTGCTGAGCCACCTGGGAAGAACTTATTTTATTATTAGCTGTTGTTCATCTCTTACTGTGCCTAATTCATAAATGAAACTTTATCACAGGCATGTACGTATAGGGAAAAACATAGTATACATAGGTTTAAGTACTATCTGCAGTTTCAGACATTTATTGAGGGTCTTGGAACATATCTCCTGTGGATAAGGAGAGACTACTATGGTTTTTAAGAACCTGCGATAGGGATTTGTCATAATTGACATTACAGTGTTTTAACATGATGTGGAAAATTCTTAGTTCAATTTTTCAATTATCAAGAGAAAACTTAACAATTAAGGTGACACAATACAGGCATGATCTTATATAGAGAGATAAGCATAGCAGCAAATATACTAGGTAAACGAAAAGAAACAAAATGAAAACAAAAAAAAAATTACGTCTCTTTGTCACTGACTTCTTGCAAAATACTAAAAGTAAAATGGATAAGAATAATTTTCAAAATAACTAATGCAAATTTTATGTAGATACAAGACTATATCCAAGAAAATGTAGTTTCTTTCCTCTCATCTTAATCCAATTTACCAAAACTGATCATATCTTTGAAGGAAAACATCAGAGTCACAAAAACAGAAAAACAGTGGAACCTCTGACCTATAGTAGTGTCCTCTGACAGAAATGCCATATGATCTTGCAGTATTTCTAGCAGTATAGGCATGGGGGTGTGGAAAGAGCTGACTGGATTGATACTGGGCAAGAGTCCACAGAGAAGGTGCATTACAGAGAACAGGTTTCATTTCATCTTTAAATCAAACCTATTTCACCTATCATTTATAATTATTCCTCCCCTTCCCCAAAAACAAATCTTTGAAAAGAGCTACAAGTTGTTATTCAGTCACTCATTCATGTCTAACTCTTTGCCACCCCATGGACTGCAGCATCCCAGGCTTCACTGTCCTTCACCATCTCCTGGAACTTGCTCAAATTCATGTCCATTGAGTTGGACATCCAACCATCCAACCATCTCATCCTCTGTTGTTCCCTTCTCCTCCTGCCTTCAATCTTGCCCAGCATTAGGATCTTTTCCAATGAATGGGCTCTTCTTATCAGGTGGCCAAAGTATTGGAGATTCAGCTTCAGCATCAGTCCTTCCAATGAATATTAAGGATTGATTTTCTTTAGGATTGACTGGTTTGATCTCTTTGCAGTTCAAGGGACTCTCAAGAGTCTTCTCCAGCACCACAGTTCAAAAGCATCAATTCTTCAGAGCTCAAACTTCTTTATGGTCCAGTTCTCACATCCATACATGACTACTGGAAAAACCATAGCTTTGACTAGATGGACCTTTGTCAGCAAAGTAATGTCTCTACTTTTTAATAAGCTGTCTAGGTTGGTCATAGCTTTTCTTCCAAGGAGCAAGCGTCTTTTAATTTCATGGCTGCAGTCACCATCCACAGTGATTTTGGAGCCCAAAAAAATCAAGTCTGTCATTGTTTCCATTGTTTCCCCATCTATTTGCCATGAAGTGATGGGACCGGATGCCATGATCTTAGTTTTTTTAATGTTGAGTTTGAACTTTAAACAAGAGAATGTTTAAAATTGTAGAACTAGATAACAAAGAATATTATAGAGGAGAATAATTGTGGGATATCCAAATGTGAGATAACCGAATATTCCAAACAATTGAAAGATAGAAACAGTACCCTCACTACTAATTGACTTAGCAGAGTGGAAATTCTGAAATCTTTGCACCTGCAGAGGAGGATGTTCATGAATTGTGAGCCAGTTTTCACAGCATCCCAGGAGAGAACAGGGTTAGGTTCCAAGGGGAGTGTGAAAAATGAAGATGACAGTGGCCCTGCTCAAGGGTCTTAGTAAGGAACAATTGGACCCACAGATCTCCTATCTCAGCTAATATGTTCTAATTATTGCATCTCATATATTCCATGTGGTAGACACATATATATGCTACCCAGATCCTCCTGCAATAAAGCAATTTTTATCCCCACTATTGGGAGGACTTAGTGGACAGCTTCAAGCTCTCAGCAACTTAAGGGTTAGCCTCAGCTGCAAAGAGAGTCCTCAAATAAGGCAT
This sequence comes from Giraffa tippelskirchi, assembly GCF_054371585.1. Classification (NCBI taxonomy): domain Eukaryota; kingdom Metazoa; phylum Chordata; class Mammalia; order Artiodactyla; family Giraffidae; genus Giraffa; species Giraffa tippelskirchi. Next base: position 121,378,252 of record NC_137276.1, on the reverse strand, counting down.
GCTTCTCCCCCCAAAAAAGACCGCATTCAGTGATCAACATGAGGGAATAAATGTCAGGTGTTGATGCAAGTCCATCAAGAGATACCAACCCCAGGATCATATGCAGGGATGAGGAATCGTATTAAAATTGCACATATACTCTAATGCATGATTAGTACATGACTCTATGTCATGAATTTAAAAATCATGGATTCTAGCACTAAAGGCTACAAATAGGAGTGGTCCCTCTTTCCATCACACCCAGTGATCTCTTTGAATAATGTGTGTGTTTGTTCCCTTTAAATCTGGGCTTTGTGTGTTTGGAACCTGTGATTCCTTCGTGTGAGTGTACACACAAGAAGACACAACAAAAGTCCCAGTTAACTACAAGTTCACCTCCACTGGGTCACTTGACATGATAAGAGAACAAAAAAGAGAGAAGTCACCAAACTGGCAAAAACAATTCAATATGATGAGGTAAACATGCTTTTTTGTAGCAGAGACAGGAAGTTTTGTGGTTGATCTCCATGGAGTCCAGTGGCACATCTCCTCTGTTTAATTTGGATAATAAGGAAACAGACTGAACCACCAGCTATGAGAAAGACATTGTGACTGAGCTCAGATACCTGAGGGTTGGTAAGCCACTTAGATGAGCCCAGGTGTTCAACAAAGTTGAAGCAGATCTAGAATGGCCGGTGGACAAGGAGTATGATTAGCATTGGTTACATCCTTGAGAATAACCTGCTCCGGAAATGGACCATGCTTTCACAAGCAACGAGTTTAATCAGCCAGCAGGCCTCAGCTGAGTTCCACTGTAAGCCTAGTCCCAGATATGAGATTGCCCAAGCTTATTAACTCTTACCCAAGCAGCCTTTATTCAATAACTGACTCATGCAGTTATGAAGTACCATGGCATTTACCTTCTCACTAAAGAACACCTTTAACTATTATGGGAACCAAAATAGTTCCCATAATTATTGTTTATCTGACAAAGTTTTTATTTCCTCTTTTGAGGAATAATTTCAAAAGGGACAAAATTCTAGGTTCATGTACTTCTTTTCCCAACATTTTATTTCATTCCACTCTCTTCTTGTTTGCATGGCTTCTGAAGAGAAGTCTGATGTAGCTCTTACCTTTGCTTCACTATAGATAATGTGTGTTTTTTTCCCTTTAGTTTCTTTCAAGGTGTTTTTCTTTATTTGATTTCTTATATTTTAAAAATTAAATACCTAGTGTTGTTTTTCTTTGGAATTTATACTGCTTGATGTTTTCTGAACTTCCTGGATGAGTGGTTCAGTGTCTGACATTAATTTAGGAAAATTCTGTTATTATTGTTTCAAGTATTTCTTCTGTACCTTTCTCTCTCTCCTCCTGGTAGTGCCATTATGCTTATGTTATACTTTTTGAGGTTGTCCTTGGATATTCTGTTGGAGTTTGTGGGGGTAGGGATTTGTTGTTGTTTTGGGGCTTTGTTTTTTCAGGCTGTGTTCTGTTTGCTTTTCAGTTTGGGGGGTTTCTATTGAAATACCTTCAAACTGAGAAATTCTTTCCTCAGCCATGTCCAGTCTACTAATAAGCCCATCAAAGGCATTCTTTATTTCTTTTACAGTATTTTTTTTTTAATCTCTAGCCTTTTTGTGTTTTTTGTAGAATTTTCTGTTCTCTGTTTACATTGCCCCCATCCATCTTTGTATATTTTATTCATTAGAACCCTTTACCTAGTAATCATAGTTGTTTTAAATTCCTACTGTGATAATTCCAACATCCCTGCCATATTTGAGTCTAGTTCTAATGCTTGATCTTTGCCTTTAAGTTGTGTTTTTCACCTTTAGTATGTCTTATAATTTTATTTTGGTAGCTAGACATAATGTGCTGAGTAAAAGAATCTGTTGTTAAGTAGGCCTTTAGTAATGTGATAAGGGGAAGGGAAGCATTCTATAGTCCTATAATTATGTCTCAGTCTTTTAGGGAGTCTGTACCTCTGAACTGTGAACTCCACATTTGCTTATCAGTTCCTGCAGAGCCCTTAGATGGGACAGGATGTCTATAGCAGGCTAGAATTTGGTATTTCCTTTCCTGTGCCTAGAAGGCTAGCACCAGCTGGAGTTGCACATCTCCCTTCCCCCAGGTCAGTTAGGCTCTGATAAATCCAAGCAGATTAGGCTCTGGTTAGTTTCTCCTGGGGACAAACGTTGTTAAGCACAGAACGTTCCAGTATATTTTGAAGTGGTTCCTTTCCCCCTCCCCCTTTCTGAAGCAAAAGGGGATTTTCCCCCCAATATTTACTGTGAGAACTCACATGAGATCCTGGAGGTAAAACTTATAAAACTGTGAGGGGCTCCTGATGACCAAGTCCCCTTGGAATTTTAATCTCTCGTTTTTTTTTCAATAAGCCTCCAACAGCTTGTCAGTTACAGTTCATTTTATTTTACTGCAACACCATCTCCAAAGATATTTCAGCTCAGGAGCTTCTGCTCCAAGAAATCATAATTCTCCATATTTGCCTGGCAGTCACTCCAATTTGGGAGGCAGTGGTTTGCCCTATGACCTCACTTCGCTTTCATATGGAAGAGTTGTTGATTGTTCAGGTTTTAACTTGTCATTAGAATGGAGTGGCAACTTCTAAGCTTCTTATATACAGGACCGGACACTGCTTTAGTTCATTTTTTTTTTCATTTTTTCATTTAACAGCACATGTTTCAAGCCCCAGCTCCATCCAAAGCCTTGTGCTGAAATATGTAAGGAAAAGAGATCATTAAGACAAAGACCACATCCTCTGGTCTGAGTAGTAGGATCAATAAAAGGAAAGCCTACTAATGATACAGCATTGAATGTGTTAGAGGCCATTAAAGAGGTAAATCTAAGTGCCCTTTGAGGATGGATCATTTGTACTCTTATTTCCAGAGTAATCAGAAGCATTCAGTTTTTAATTTGACGTTGCAGGGAGTATGTGCTAAGTCACTTCAGTGGTGTCTGACTCTTTGCGACCCTATTGACTGTAGCCCACCAGGCTCCTCTGTCCATGGAATTCTCCAGGCAAGAATACTGGAGTGGGTTGCCATGCCCTCCTCCAGAGGATCATCCCAACCCAGGGATCAAACTGGCATCTCTTATATCTCCTGCATTGGCAGGCGGGTTCTTTACCACTAGCACCACCTGGGACAGGGTGGCACTAAACAAGGGCCTCGAATCAGAGGAAGACCATGTGCAAAGGCACAGAGATGAAAAGGTATGCTCTGTGACCGAGGATGGCAAGAGCCATGGTTATGCGAGGGGGAGGGTGTGCTAGGGGTAGTAGAAGAGCAGACTGCAAAGGTGAGCGGAGCCCTACATGCTCCCTCTAGGGAGCAAATTGGATGTTATTAGGTAGGCAGTGAAGACTTAGAACGGGGCTTCCCTGGTGGCTCAGCAGTAAACAATCCACCTACCAATGGAGGAGACACGGGTTCAGTCCCTGGGTCCTGAAGATCCCCTGGCATTGGCATTGACAAACCACTCCAGTATTTTTGCCTGGAAAATTTCATGGACAGAGGAGCCTGGTGGGCTATAGTCTATGGAGTCACAAAGAGTCAGACACAACTGAGCACGCACAGGCACAGTAGAAAGATCAGAGCCTGCCCAGGAAACTTTGACTGGCTGATGAGTATACAGTATTACCATTTTGAAAGACCTGTAGGAGTTTCCTCAACTGGTTTGAATTTACCTTTCTGTGGCCACAGGTTTATCCTCAAACTTCAAAACTCCTCCTTTTTGATTTAGCTACAAGTTCATTTCACAGAAAAAAACTGGATGCTTTTTTCCCAAATTTAATATCAGGAGCAGAGGAATAGCAGCTCCAGCCTCTTGATCATGTGGGGCAGCTTCCATACAACATGCAGTCTGTCTTCGCTGTCATCCTTTATGTTCCAGGTCAATTCCTATTTTTAGTTTTCATTTTTTAATTTAAGTAATGCTTTGAGAATTTTGACAATTTTAGTAGCTATTGCTTCAGCATCATAAAGTTTACCCAAATTAGAATTAATAATAGTTTAATAATAAAAATTCAAGAAAGATTGTCTTCTTTAGCATTAATTTTGTTAGAATTCAGATTATATGAGTTTTGATTATAAAAACATAAAGTAAACTTGCTGAAATAAAGACAAGTGAATTTAATGAAATAAATAGAATTTAATTTTTATACTTGTCTTTATTTTATTCATAGTAAAATTACTAAATCTTCAATAAAACACTTAGACATGTAACCTTAATAATTTATTTTTCTAATATCTATTTTTTAAAATTGAAGTTCAGTTGATTTATAGTGTTTTAGTTTCAGGTATACAGCAAAGTGATTCATTCATATACATATATATGTTTTTTCATATTCTTTTCCCTTAAAGGCTATTATAAAACTTCGAGTATACTTCCCTGTACCATACAGTAGGTCCTTGTTGGCTCTCTATTTTACACATAGTAGTGTGTTTATGTCAATCCCAAACTCCTAATCTACCCCCCCACCCCCCAGTAACATTAAGTTTGTCCTCTATGTCTGTGGATCTATCTTTTTCTATATATAAGTTCATCTGCATGATCTTTTTTATTTTTTTTTAAGAGTCCACATATAAGTGCTATCATCCAATATTTTTCTCTGGGTTACATCACTCAATATGATAATCTCTAGGCCCATCCTGGTTTCTACAAATCGTGTTATTTCATTCCTTTTTATGGATGGATAATATTCCATTGTATAAATATATCACATATTCTTTATTCATTATTCAGTTGATGAACATTTAATTTGCTTTCATGTCTTGGCTATTGCAAATAGTGCTGTGATGAACATTGGGGGGCATGTGTTTTCTCAAGTTATAATTTTCTCCAGATATATGCCTAGGAGGAAGATTGCAGGATAATATGGTAGCTCTACCTTTAGTTTCTTAGGGAGTCTCCATAGTGTTCTCCATAGAGGCTGTACAAATTTACATTTCCACCAACAATATTCTTATAGTTGTTGAGTCACGAAGTCATGTCCAACTCTTTGCAACCCCACAGACTGTAGCACACCTGGCTCCTCTGTCTTCTACTATCTCCCAGAGTTTGCTCAAGTTCATGTCCATTGAGTCGGTGATGCTATCTAACCATCTCTTCCTCTGCCTCTCACTTCTCCTTTACCTTCAATCTTTTTCAGCATCAGGGTCTTTTCCAATGAGTTAGCTTTTCACATCAGGTGGCCAAAGTATTGGAGCCTCAGATTCGGTATCAGTCCTTCCAATGAATATGCAGGGTTGATTTTCTTTAGGATTGACTGTTTTGATCTTCTTGCTATCCAGGGGACTCCCAAGTCTTCTCCATCACCACAATTCAAAAGCATCAATTCTTTGGTGCTCTATGGTCCAAGTCTCTCATCCATTCCCTCATAGCTCAATTGGTAAAGAATCCACCTGCAATGCAAGAGACCCTGGTTTGATTCCTGGGTCAGGAAGATGTGCTGGAGAATGGATAGGGTACCCACTCCAGTATTCTTGGACTTCCCTTGTGGCTCAACTGGTAAAGAACCTGCCTGCAATGTGGGAGACCTGAATTTGATCCCTGGGTTGGGAAGATCCCCTGGAGAAGGGAAAGTCTACCCACTCCAGTATTCTGGCCTGGAGAATTCCATGGACTATACAGTCCATGGGGTCGCAAAGAGTCAGTCAGTGAATGACTTTCACTTTCTCTCATCCATACACGACTACTGGGAAAATCATACCTTTGACTATATGGATGTTTGTTGGCAAAATGATGTCTCTACTTTTTAATATGCTGTCTAGGTTTCTCATAGCTTTCCTTCCAAGGAGCAAGCATCTTTTAATTTCACGGCTGCAGTCACCATCTGCAGTGATTTTGGAGCCCAAGAAAAGAAAATCTGTCACTACTTTCATTATTTCCCCTTTGAATTGCCATGAAGTGATGGGACCAGATGCCATGATCTTTGTTTTTTGAATGTTGAGTTTTAAGCCAGCTTTTTCACTATCCTCTCTCACCCTCATCAAGATGCTCTTTAGTTCCTCTTTGCTTTCTGCCATAAGGGTAGTGTCATCTGCATATCTGAGGTTATTGATATTTCTCCCAACAAACTTGATTCCAGCTTATGATTCATCCAGTCCAGCATTTCGCATGATATACTCTGCACTTAGTTAAATAAGCAAAGTGACAATATATAGGCTTGTCATACTCCTTTCCCAATTTTGAACAAGTCCCTTGTTCCATTTCCAGTTCTAACTGTTGCTTCTTGACCTGCATACAGGTTTCTGGTTCCTTTCTCTTCACACCCTCTCTAACATTTATTATTTGTAGACCTTTTGATAATCATTCTGACCAGGGTAAGGTGATACCTCATTGTAGTTTTGATTTGCATTTCTCTGATAATTAGCAAAGTGGAACATCTTTTCATATGTCTTTTGGTCATCTGTATGTCTTCTTTGCAGAAATGTCTATTTAGATCTTCTGCCCAGTTTTTGCTTAGTTTGTTTGTTTTTATATTGAGCTGTATGAGATGTTTATATGTTTTGGAGATTAATCCCTTGTCAGTTGTATCATTTGAAAATATTTTCCCTCATTCTGTAGGTTGTCTTTTCATTTTGCTTATGGTTTCCTTTGCTGTGCAAAAGCTTTTAAGTTTAATGAAGTCCCACTTATATATTTATTTCTATTACTCTAGGAGAGTTGTGGTTTATGTCAAAGAGTGTTCTGCCTGTGTTCTCCTGTAGGAGTTTTATAGTATCTGGTCTTACATTTAGGTCTCTAATCCATTTTGAGTTCATTTTTATATATGGTATTAGGGAATGTTCTAATTTCATTCTTTTACATGTAGCTGTCCAGTTTTCCTAGTGCTACCTATTGAAGAGACTGTCTTTTCTCCACTGCATAGTCTTGCTACCTTTGTGATAGATTAGTTAACCATAAGTATGTGGGTTCATTTCTGGACTTTCTATCCTGTTACATTGATCTGTACATCTGTTTTTATGCCAGTACCATAGTGTTTGGCTTCCCTAATGGCTCAGTTGCAGTTTGCTTGCAAAGTGGGAGATCTGGGTTCAGTCCCTGGGTTGGGATGATCCCCTGGAAGAGGGCATAGCAACCCACTCCAGTATTCTTGCCTGGAGAATCCCCATGGACAGAGGAGCCTGGTGGGAAAAAGTCAGACGTGACTGAGTGACTAAGCACAGCACACAGCACCATACTGTTTTGATTACTATAGCTTTGCAGTATAGTCTGAAGTCAGGAATCCTGATTTTCTCCAGTTGTTTTTCTTTCTCAAGATTGCTTTGGCTAAGTCATCCTTAATATGTTGCTAATTTCACTTATATATAAACTATATATTTATACATAATTTTCTATTTTGTATGATGAAGGTATATTTATAATACTTTCATTATATGTTCAGTCACATGAAAATTATAGCTTTGCACATATTTTATAAGATTATTGCTATGAAAGTATACTTATTTCTCATAAATTAGGGCTGGAATAGGAGCTGGAGATAAAACTTAAGAAGCCATCTGTGGGAGTCATAGATCTGGATGAATCATAAAACTGAGGGACTGTTTAGAAAGTACATGGTTTCAATTTCCTCTTAGTAATTATGCCAGATAGAATTATCACCTTGTCAAAAATCATCACAACTTGTTTGAATCACAGCTAAAACTAAAATTCCTAGTTTTTCAAGTAATTAGATGTTTAAATATAGGCTCTAGTTCTATAACTTAACTATTGCTAAATTACAAGAAGGCAGCTTCATAAATATTTAAATAGTAAATATAAAATCCTATAATTATACACATTTTTTCATGAGAAATGGATATCTCATCAACAAATATGCCTTCAGATTTCATCTAAAAAGAACAATCTTACAGAGACCAGCAAAATGGATAAAGTAAGAGCAGGCAAACCCTATAAAAATTTTCTTTGTACTGTCCAGCTCCCTCTAAATTGTGTGTGTGTGTGTGTGTGCACGTGCGCGCACACGTGGGTGGCCCTGCTCGAAGACATTTTATATTTTTATTTTAAGATATTAATAATACTAAGGTTGAAATTAGTTATTTTCCTTGATAAATGATGTTTCCTCAAGCTAAAATAATTCATTCCCAAAGAAAATACAATATAATAAGATATTTCTGAGGGTTGTGGCCAAGATGGCAGAGCAGGAAGATCCTAAGCTCACCTCCTCCTGCAGGCACACCAAAATTGCCACTACTTACAGAAGAGCTATGACCAATCTAGACAGAATAATAAAAAGCAGAGACATTACTTTGCCAACAAAGGTCCATCTAGTCAAGGCTATTGTTTTTCCAGTAGTCATTTATATGTGAGAGTTGGACCATAAAGAAAGCTGAGCTCTGAAGAATTGATGCTTTTGAACTGTGGTGCTGGAAAAGACTCTTGAGAGACCCTTGGACTGCAAGGAGATCAAGCCAGTCAATCCTAAAGGAAATCAGTCCCGAATATTCATTGGAAGGACTGATGCTGAATCTGAATCTCCAATACTTTGGCCACCTGATGCAAAGAACTGACTCATTGGAAAAGACCCTGATGCTGGGAAAGATTGAAGGCAGGAGGAGAAGGGGACCACAGATGGTTGGATGCCATCACCGACTCAATGGACATGAGTTTGAGCAAGCTCCAGGAGTTGGTGAAGGACAGAGAAGCTTGGCATGCTGCAGTCCATGGGTCACAAAGAGTCGGACATGACTGAGCAACTGAACTGAGCTGAACTGACAGAGCAACTATTTATAAGGACAACCTGAAGACTAGCAGAAAAGGTTTTTCACAGAAAATGGTATAAAGAAGAAACCACAGCAAAATAGGTAGGAAGGATAGAGATGGTATGATCAGTACCCAGACCCCTGGGTCAGCAAGCAACAAACAGGAGGAATATCACAACTGTAGAGGTTCTTCCCAAGGAGCAGAGGGACAGCCCTACATCACACTTCCTAGCTTGAGGGCTCTAGACTAGGAAGATGAGTCCTAGGACATCTGGCTTTGAAAATGAGCAAGGCCTTATGTTTGTGAGAGCTGAAAGGCAATAAGAAACAGGCTCTACTTCTAAAAGGCACACACAAAATCTCACATGCTGTGAGTCCCAGCACAGAGGTAATAGTTTGACAGAAAACTGGGTCGGACCTGCTTGCTGATATTGGAGAGCATCCTGCAAAGGCAGGAGGCAGTTGGGACTCCCCTTGCATATGGAGATGCTAGCTGCAGTTTGGGACGCTCAGTACCTCAATGACCTTGTCACTGACAAGCACCATTTTAGAATTCTCCCTCTATGTTATTGGCATTGAAGGCTTGCCCTACCCACTAGCAAGTCTGAAGCAGCCGCACATCCCCAGGCCAAACAGCCAGCCACATGGGGACCCAACCCACTAATGGGGCCCATGGCTACCACACAAGGAAGAAGTTCATATTCAGCTGACTCAGGGTTCAGCCTCACCTACCAGCATGCCCACAGTAGTCACACCTACCACAACAGAAGGGAAAATGCAACCCACAACCCACAAAGCATATAGCTCTGGTGACCTAGAGGAATGTGTTGCTGGGGCCCACAGGATGTCTATTTACAAAAGACCACTTCTCCAAAATCAGAGATGTAACTGACCTTCCTAATACATAGAAATAAAGATAGAGAAATAAAGATAGAGAATTAGGCAAAAGGAGAAGATAGAGGCATATGCTGCCTAAAAAACGACAAGACAAAAATCTCAAGAAAAGAAGTAAATGAAGATAAGCAATCTATCTAATAAAGAGTTCAAAGTAATGATCATAAAGATACTCACCAAACTGGGGAGTAAAATGGATGAACACACTGAAAATTTTAAGAGTTAGAAGACAAAAAGAACCAAACAAAACTGGAAAAACACAACAAAAGATTAAAAATATGGAAAGCATCAATAGTAGATTGGAAGATACAGAGGAATGAATCAGAAATCTGGAAGACAAAGTAGTGGAAATTACCCAAATTGAACCAAAACAAAATTTTTAATGGGGATAGTTTAAGAGATCTCTGAGACAATATCATTTGCATTATATGTGGTCCCAGGAGAACAGAAAGGAAAAGGGGTAGAGAAATTATTTGACATAATAGCTTGAAACTACCCTAATCTGGGGAAGAAAATAGACATTCAGGTCTAGGAAGCACAGAATCCAAAACAAAAGCAAACCAAAGAGGTCTACACTAAGACACACTTCAATTTAAATGGTAAAAATTAAAGGGGGATCTTAAAAGCAGCAAAGGAAGAACAACTAGTTACACACAAGGGAATTCCCATAAGGCTATTAGATAACTTTGCAATGAAATTTTGCAGTTTAGAAGAGAGGGACACAATATATACAAAGTTCTGAAAGGGAAAAACAGACCTAAAACCAAGAATATTCTTTTCAACAAGGCTATCATTCACATTGGAAATAGAGAAAGAATTTGGCAGAAAAGCAAAAGCTAAAAGGGTTCAGCACTGAACTGGTATTATAAGAAATATCAAAGTGTCTTTTCTAAGTGGAAACAAAAAGGCCACAACTAGAAATACAAAGTTAGCAAAGGAAAAAAAAAATCTCATTAGTAAATGCAAACATACAGTAAAGACAGTGGATCAACCATACATGTATGCTGCTGCATACATGAGACTCATTTCATATCTAAAAAGACACAGACTGAAAGTAAATGTATAGAAAAAGGCATTTCATGAAAATAGAAATAAAAAGAAAGTCAAGGGAGCATACTTAGAAAAGATTGACTTTAAAATAAAGTCTGTATAAGAAACAGAGACATTGAATAGTGATAAATCCATTTAAGAAGGAGATACAGTGATTGCAAAAATATATGCACCTACTATATGAACACCTAAATACATAAAAAGCAAACATTAACAAATATAAAGGGTGAAATTGATAGTGATGCAATAATAGTAGGGTACTTTAATGCCCCACTTATGTCAATTTTCAGATCAGACATAAAATCAATAAGGAAATTCTGGCCTTAAATGACACATCAGACCAGATAAAATTAATAAATAAATACAGTACATTCCATCCAAAACCAGCAGAGCTTTTAAACTGCAAATGAAATATTCTCCACAGTGGATCAGATGCTGGTCTCAACAAATTTAATATGTCTGAAATCATATCAAATATCTCTTACAACCACAAAGGCAAGAGATTAGAAATGACTACAAGAAAAAAACTTTGAAAAACAAAAACATGTGGTTGCTAAACAATAGGATACTAAACAACCTATGGGTCACTGAAGAAATCAAAGAGGAAATGGAAAATTGCCTGGAGATAGACGAAAACAAAGGCATAACAATCCAACATTTATGGGATACAGCAAAAGCAGTTCTAAGACAAAAATTTATACCTACTCCAGCCTACCTCAGGAAACAAGAAAAACCTCAAATAAACTATCTAACCTTACACTTAAGGAACTAGACAAAGAACAAACAACAGCCAAAGGTAGCAGAAAGAAGAAAATAACAAAGATCAGCATGGAGACAAATGAAATAGAAAATAAAAAAGAATAGAAAATATCAGTGAAACTAAGATCTGGTTCTTGAAGATATAAATAAAATTAATAAATCTTTAGCCAGACTCATCAAGAATTATCATACAAAGTGAAGTCAGAAAGAGACAAATATCATATGATATAGTTTATATGCAGAATCTTTAAAAAAGGATACAAATGAACTTATTTAAAGAACAAACAGATGCACAGACTTAGAAAATGTGCTTATAGTTATCAGGGTATAGATTGGGGTGTGGGCAGGGATAGATTGGGAATTTGGAATTGACATGTACACACTGATATATTTAAAATAGATAACCAACAAGGACCGACTGTATGGCACATGGAACTCTGCTCAGTATTCTGTAACAACCTAAATGGGAAAAGAATTCAAAAAGGAATAGATACATACATACGTATAACTGCATCACTTTGCTGTACATCTGAAACTAACACATTATTAATCAATTATGCTCCAATATAAAATTAAAATTAAAAAAATATAGAATAAATGAGAACAGGCCCCCTGCCAAAATAAAATAAGAAAGAAAAGTTACAGCCAACACCACATAAATACAAAGGATCATAAGATATTACCAAAATTATACCTCCCCAAAATTAAACAATCTAGAAGAAACAAACAAATTCCTAGAAACATACCATCTCCCAAAAATGAATCAGGAAGAAATAGAAAATATGGACAGACCGATTACCAGTAATGAAATTGATTCAGTATTTTTTAAATTGCCAATAAGCAGAAGTCCATGACCAGATGGCTTCAAAAGTGGATTCTACCAAACATTTAACAAAGAATTAATACCTATTCTTGTCAAACTAAGATAAGCTTCTAAACTCATTCTACAAGACCAGCATCATCCTAATTCCAAAACCAGACTAAGACACCACAAAATAAATAGTAAAATACTAGGCCAATATCACTGAAGAAAAAAGATGCAAAAATACTCAACAAAATATCGGCAAATTACATTCAATAATACATTTAAAAGATCATGCACATGATCAAGTGGGATTTATCCCAGGGATGTAAGGATGGTTCAATATTCACAAATCAATCAATGGATATGTCACATTGATAACTTAAAAAACTAAAACCTATGATTATCTTAATAGATGCAGAAAAAGCTTTAGACAAAAATCAACATAGATTAATGATAAGAATTCTCAACAAAGTGGGTATAGAAGCAGTGTATCTCAAAATAGTACAGACTATATATGACAAACAAATAGCCAACATCATACTCAACAGTGAAATAGTGAAAACATATCTTTTAAGATCAGGAGCAAGCCAAGGATGCCAACTGTTGCCATTTTATTCAACATAGCATTGCAAGTCCTAGTCATAGCAATCAGACAAGAAAAATAAAGAATGCATATTTGAAAGGAAGAAGCGGTAAAAATGTCATAGTTTGCATATGACATGATACTTTATATAGAAAATCCTAAAGATGCCACCAAAACCTATTAGAATTAATAAATGAATTCAGTGGTATACAAAGTTAATATGCAGAATCTGTTGTGTTTCTATGCATTAATAAAAACTGTCAGAAGGAAAAATTCAGATAACTATTCTATTTACAATTATATCAAAAAGAATAAATTACCTAGGAGTAAATCTAACCAAGGAGGTAAAAGAGGTATACTCTGAAAATAAGACATTGATGAAATAAATGAAGATACAAATGGAAAGATATACAATGAAAACAAAAGCAAAAATAAACAAATGGGTCTATAAAAGTCTAAAAAGCTTTTGCACAGCAAAAGGAACTATCAACAAAATGAATAGGTAGCCTAGTGAATGGGAGAAGATATTTTCAAATGATGTATCTCATAAGGGGTTAATAGTCAAAATATACAAAGAACTCTTGCAGCTCAACAATGAAAAGCAAACAAACCAACTAGAAAATGAGCAGACGGTCTGAAAAATTTTTTTTCCAAAGAAGACATACAGATGGTCAACAGACACATGAAAAGATTCTCAACATAACTAACCATCAAGAAAATGTATGTCCAAACCACAATGAGGTATCATTTCACACCAGTCAAAATGGATCTAAATCAAAATAACAACAAACAATTGTTGACAAGGAAGTAGAGAAAAAGGAGTCCTCATGCAATGTTGGCAGGAATGTAAATTGGTACAGCCACTGTGGAAAACAGTATGAAGTTACATCAAAAAATTAAAAATAGAACTGTCATATTATCTAGCAGTTTTACTTCTGAGTATTAACCTGAAGAAACAAAAACACTAATTTGAAAAGATTATGCATGTTAATGTTCATAGCAGTATTATTATTTATAATAGCCAGTGGAATAACCTAAGTGTCCATAATAAATGAATGGATAAAGAAGATGTGGTATAAACATATAATAGAATATTAGCCATAAAAATAAAATCTTGCATTGACATAGAAAGACCAAGAGAGTATTACACTAAATGAAAAAAGTCAGAGAGAGAAAGACAAATACCAAAACAAAATGAAAACAGATCATAGATATAGAGAACAAAACAAGTGTTATCAGAAAGGAGAAGGATAGAAGGCTGGACAAAATAGATAAAAGGATTAAAAGGTAGAAACCTCCAGTTATAAAAGAAATAAGCTGCAGGGATGTAATGGCATAAGGAATAAGATCAATAATGTAATAAGTTGGTATGGGGACCGATGGTTGATAGACTTATCATGGGATCACTGTGTAATGTATGCAAATGTCAAATCACTGGGTAGTACACCTGAAACTAACATAATAAGTCAACTATATTTTAATAAACATAAATAGTTTCAGTATTAAAAAAAATAAGGTACCACTCAGCCCATCACAGGCTCATAATTATGCAAAAAGCTAGCAAACTTTTGTGTTTAAGGAAATAAAAGAGATGTTATCTATTACACAACAAATTATTCTGCTATCCAACAAACTATTCTTAATCTCTGGTTGCTGGTGAGGTGTAAGTTTGTATGACAGGACCTAGTTAAACCTGGTAACACACAAGCAAATTGGGAAATCTTGGGTCTAGGTTTTAGGAACCAGACTGAGTCATGCAGGGCTATTAGCTGAAAGGCATTGGCAAGTCCATTCCAAGGAGAAGTCAAGTGTAACCGCAAAAGGTGCAGCAACAGACCTGAGATTTAAGGGACCTTGTAGCTCAGTTGGTAAAGAGTCTGCCTGCAACGCAGGACACCCGGGTTCAATTCCTGGGTCGGGAAGATCCCCTGGAGAAGGAAATGGCAACCCACTCCAGTATTCTTGCCTGGAGAATCCCATGGACAGAGGAGTCTGGTGAGCTACAGTCTATGGGGTTGTAAGAGTTGGACAGGACTAAGCACACAGCACGTGAAATAAGAGATAGTAGACCAGGCAAGAGGTCAGGAACCAAGAACAGGAACAAATCAGGAAATGGACTACCCCAGGGAGGAAAAAATTATAGGATCAACTCTAGGGTCCACGGCTACTACTCTGTTTGGTGCTGGCCATATGAAATCGGAGATATTAGACTGGCTGAGTTAATGTCTCAGGGCACGGTCAGACAGTAGAAATGTCAACAAACACATAAAGCAAAAATCTAAAAACTTCCCTTTTAAACAATCAAGTTTCTTACTATATCTAGGAAAAGATTTAGTTGGCAGCCATATGGCCCATCTCCTTTCTCAACAATCACCCCCTGAAAAAAGAAACATTTTAAGTAGTCATTATGAAACTAAATCCTCTAAGAATTATCTTCGCCAAGTTGGACACTTTCCCTCATTATATCCCAAGGAAACCTCATATGCCCTCTTTCTTGTACAACAAAGTTCTTGGAATTTGCTCATTTATATTGGCATGTGAACAGTAATACTTTAAAATTCTCAGTGAAAGATTATCAAAGATACTCTAGAAACATTAAATGTCATAATTTCAACTCCTTAATAGCAAATAGAAATGAAATCCAAATGTTTGATCACATAAAATTCAGGATAAAAATTTTCAAACTCACTATGCCTGAGATGTTAATAAATAAATCAAATGGAACATGATTTCATTTGACCTGAGATAAAACTTTAAGGATTGTATAATTCCATGAGTATTCATTTTTCTCTTACTATTTAGTAAGGCCAAAATATAAGGCAAATGGTTAATGAGGTATTACAAAATCCTTTTTTCTCTCTCTGTTGGTGGGAATGCAAACTAGTACAGCCACTATGGAGAACAGTGTGGAGATTCCTTAAAAAACTGGGAATAGAACTGCCATATGACCCAGCAATCCCACTGCTGGGCATATACACCGAGGAAACCAGAATTGAAAGAGACACGTGTACCCCAATGTTCATCGCAGCACTGTTTACAATAGCCAGGACATGGAAGCAACCAAGATGTCCATCAGCAGACAAGTGGATAAGGAAGCTGTGGTACATATACACAATGGAATATTACTCAGCCATTAAAAAAAATACATTTGAATCGGTTCTACTGAGATGGATGAATCTCTTCATTTTATTGCTAATTTTTTTCTTAATTTTATTTTTATATTTAATTATTACAGTTTCTCAATTCAAAGATTTCTAGTATTTTACACTTTTGCTTTTCTGAAATCAATCTTTCTTACAATCCACATCTATATTTATTGCAAATATTCTTTTTCCTTAGAAGCTGTTACTAATTTGAAATTGCTTCGTAGAATTGAATTCAGAAACTACAGCATTAAAAAATTGTAATAATCTTATAAAAAAAGAAACTTAAGAAGACATATCTAGATTAGTGAATAAATCCTAAATTTTACTGCAGAGAATCTGCTGATGTGCAGCTTTAGGTAGTTGTTTGGATAGTAGACTGAGTACATACATTTATTTTCTCTGCCTCCCTGGATTTCATTAAAATCATATCAAAGTGAAAAAAATCCCTTCTCCAGGGGATCTTCCTGACTCAAGTATCAAACCTGGGTGTCCTATATTGCAGGCAGATTCTTTACCTTCTGAACCACCAGGGAATCCGTCTAAGAAGCAAAACAAATTGTTTCTTGACCTTTTGGCTCAGATCGAGTGTAAAAAGCATATCGCTCAAGGACAAAGGGAAAAGGAAAAAACATGCCAATCACAAAATTTCAGAAGCTATAAAAGAGATGGATAAGTAATAACTGACTTAGCAGTAGCAAAACTGAATCATAAAAGCTAACTCTTAAGCCAGGTAGGAAAAATAAAGAAATAAAATTCACATTGCAAAACCTTAAAAGCACAGGAGTTGAAGACATCATCATGTTCTTCTAGAGGAAAAAGATAGGGTAAAACTGAAAGGTGATTGAATTAAAGAGAAAAAAAGCAAACAAATAAACAAACAAAAAAAAAGGTTTCTAATATACTAGCACAGATAAGAGAAATTACAGACATTTTATAAAAGAAAAAAACAATAGGATGCCTGAAAAAAATGTCTTGGAAATTAAAACCTTAATAAGTATAGGGAAAACAAAGTTTAGGAAGTATCCCATGAATTAAAACAGAAAGATTAAGAGCTGGAAAATAAGATAAAATAAGTGAGAAAATTAGAGGATTAGCCCAGAAGGTCTGACATCTAAATAATAGGAGCTTCAGTAAAAGCGACAATAGAGGGAAAATATTATGGCTAAAGCAATTCAAGAAAATTCTAAGAAGTAAAGTGTAAAGTAAAGTGAAGTTGTTCAGTCGCGTCCAACTCTTTGCAAAACCATGGACAGTATTGTGACCCCATGGACTGTAGCCTGCCAGGCTCCTCTGTCCATGGGGTTTTCCAGGCAAGAACACTGGAGTGGGTTGCCATACTGAATGATAAAAACCTTTTTCAGATTGAAAGTACACACATAGTGCCTAATATAATGAGTAAAGCGATCATCATAAACTTTCAGAACACTAAAACCAAACATAAAACCCTAAAATCTTCCAGAAAAAAACTTAAAAAGCACATACTCTTCCAGTTACTGGTGTCATGCAACTAATTCTCCCAAAGCTTGGAGACTTAAACAACAATGTAATTATGCACTTTGATTTTGTAGGTCAGCTAATTGGACAGGGCACAATAGAAATGACTGTTTCTTTTCTGCGACATCTGCAATTTCAGCCGGGAAGACTCACAGATAACCCAACAGATGGATGGAATCATCTGAAGTCTCTTTCACTCACACATTTAGCATTTGATGCTGTCAGCAGGAACCTAGCTGGGCCTGTTGACAGAAGTACTCCCTGTGGCCTCTCTTTGCCCTGATTTCCTTAGAGATAAGTGTCTAGAGTATTCAGACTCTTGTTTTTTTACTTTTTTAAAAATTTGTTGAGGTATAGTCAATGTACAATATTGCATGTGTGTGGTAGTATGTAAAAGAGAATGACATCCTTTTTCCATGGTGGAAGTTAATTTAAAAAGGCATAAAAGTGAAAAATTCTGAAGAAGGAATTTAAGCATGTTACTTAGAATGTGAAGAGAATAATCAGCCAAAAAATTTAAAGGAACTGTTTCTGCAGAATGGGAAAGGGGAGACAGAGGATTTCTGCTTTTGTAATAAAACTTCAGGAACAATTTATATGCACACATAATATTGCCAAAAGCAAATAGAACATAAGCAACAAAGAAAGAGCTTAAAAATTTCCCAGTTAAATTTGTTTCTGAGGGTTTTCAGAGTCTTGCGTTTGTATTGTTGCTGGCAGCTGTGGTAGGGTTTTGCTGTGTTGGGGGATAGTGTTTTTCAGTAGGGGAACTTTTCATACTAGCCTGGCTAAACATTAGAATCACCCCATTCTTGACGCTCACCCCTAGATATTTTGGCTAATGATCCAGAGTGGGAGATAGTCCTAGGAATGCTTCTAAAGCTTCCAGGTTGAGAACTACTGCACTCGAAATGGGTCTGCAAGATTTTTCCGGAAAGAGCCAGGTAATTACTTAGACTTTGGCCACATATGGCCTCTATCACATGTTCCTCTATGTTTTTGTTTTGGGGGTGTTTTTTTTTTTTTGCTTTATAACCTTTTAAAAATGTAAAAACCAGGCTAAGCTCATGGGCCATACAAAAACAGGCCCTGGGTCAGGTTTGGCCAGCAGGCAGTAATTTGCTCACCGCGGTGCAAGAGGTCCCCGCCTAGTTATCCTTCAGCACCTGGTGCTCTGTTCCCTCCTTGTCCATGGCTACTTCAATTAAACATTGTACATTCTCCACACAAGTTTGTTTTTCTTTCCCTCTGGAAACCTTATGATAGTAAAGTACTTGAAAAAGTACAAATACAAAGGCAAAGGTGAGAAAGGTAAGGTGATGGCAGCAGATGAGGAATATCAATAAGTCACTGGAAAAGAAAAACGACTAACAGTTGGAAACTGGCACCTGACCAAGCAAAGCGGGGAACGCTAACACGTGGGCCCCTTACTAAGGAGATTACAAGTGTGAATTAAGACAAAATGCCCTCTGGAAGCCTATTACAGCCTCAGGACCTGAAGGCACAGCAGAAAATGGGCTAAAGCCACAGTTAAGGGTGGTAAAAGAGAGCCTATCCCTAACTCCCTCAAAGCCCCCAGGAAGAGGATTATAGGATTTTTCACTGTGAAACTGAACAGCTCAAGAGAATATACTTCATATTTCCTATAATAAGACCATCTTTTCGCCTTTTATCTATCCTACAGTGAAATCTGCTAGCTGACTGTGCTCACACTTCACAATTCCATTTGCTTCTTAGTATCTCCTTCTAAATATGAGTCAGGAGCCAAGCATTGCCATATACTTGAGAAAAGTCTCCAATACAAGAACAGGCCAAAAATAACAGGAATGGAAGCCAGAGAAAACAAAGCATATCCAAGGAACACGTGAAAACTTCCAAAAATATATCACTAATCTCAAAAAATTAGAGAATGTATTTCAGTCATGAAGTAATAACAACAGTTTATTTAAAAGGAACCAAGTAAGAACTTTAAAACTGTTAAACATAGAATAACTAAAACAAAAATTCAATAGGAAATTTGGAAGATAAAGTTGTAGAAATTTCTAAGAAAACTAGACTAAAAAGACAAATGGAAAATTGTTTTTAAAGTTATGAAACTTAGAGGATTAGTATAGAAGGCCCAACACCTCAAATAATAGGAGTTCAAGAATGAAAACTCAAAGAAAATAAAGAGAAAAATCATTACAGAAGTATTTAATAATATAAGACAGTTTCCAGAATCAAAGGATGAAAACTTCCAGATGGGAAGGGTTTATCTCACATGTAGTACATATAGTACATCTATCATCATATATGAATGATACACAACACAATAAAATTTTAGAACCCCAAGATATAAAACAAAGAGCCCCTCCCCAAACCCCACCCCATATCAAACCTTTTAGGAAGAGAAAACAGCTCATTGAATAGAAGAATGGAAAATCAAATAGCAAGACTTTCCACAGCAAGACTAAAATTTAGGGAAAGGGAATATACAGAGCTATGCTTTTTAAATTCTCTGTGAAAAAATGGTCTTTGATTTAAAAGTTTTACTACACCAAATTGTTGGGAGTTGACTCTATATCTTTAGTTTGAAATGAATCTCTTGTAAGTAGGATATACAAGGATCTTGGTTTTTAATCAGCCATCTTGGCTGAGCAAATCTGATTCAAGTAGTCAGTCCATTGACATACAAAGTGATTATTGGTAGGTATGTCCTTATTGCCATTTTGTTACTCCTTTTCTGGTTGTTTTTGTAACTCTTCTCTTTTCACTTCTGCTTTTATTCCCTTATGGATTGATGGTTTTTCTTTAGTAATAAGTTTATGTTCCTATCTCTCTAGTTTTTGTGTATCAGTTGTAGGTTTCTGATTTGTGGTTACCATGGAATTTATATATGTTGACCTATAACTATATCTACTTGTTTTAAATTTATAGTCATTTAAATTCAAACACATACTAAAAGATCTATAATTTTTACTTCCTTCTCCTTCATTTTGTGTTTTTGATGTCATATTTTACATCTTCATATTTATTCCTTTACTGATTATTACAGCTGTAGTTGATTTTGCATTTTTTGTCTTTTAATTTTTATGATAGCTTATTTACATGGTTCAGTCTCAGTCGTTACTATAAATCTGCCTTCACTAGTGGGATTTTTCCTTTTCTGTAGATACTTACTTCTTGTTATAGCCTTTTCTTTCCCATTTAGAGAAGATCTTTCAACATTTCTTTTAGGATCAGTTTAATATTGATGAGCTCTTTTGATATTTGCTTATATGACAGATTCTTTGTATCTCTTCAATTATAAATAATAATGTTGCTGGTAAGAGTGTCTCATGTCTCAACACTTTGAATTCATGCCACTCCTTTCTGGCCTACAAAGTTTCTGCAGAAAAATCAGCTGATTAGTTTATGGGGTTCCCTTGAATATGACTCTTTATTTTTCCCTTGCTACCATTACAATTATCTGTCTTTAATTTTTATCATTTTAATTATGAAATATCTTGGCATAGATCTGTTTGTGTTCATCTTTTTTAGGACTCTCTGTGCTTCCTATACCTAAATATCTGTTTCGTTCTTCAGGTTTGGAAAGTTTCAGCCATAATTTTATTAAATACATTTTTGACCCCCTTCTCTCACTTCTTCTGTTTCTGGGACCCCTATAATGCACTGATACGGAGGTCCCTTGAACTATTTTCAGTTTTCAATTTGTTTCCCTTTTTGCTGTCCTAATTGGATGATTTCCATTATTATATCTTCGAAATCTTTATCACTTAGTCTGCTGTTCATTTCTTCTAATGTGTCTTTCATTTCAGTTATTTTATTCTTCAGTTCTGACTAGTTCCTTTTTTATATTTTCTAGTTCCTTGTTAAAATTCTCAGTCTATCATCCTTAATTTTCCTTTAATAACATTTTTATTGCTAGTAGTTTAAACTCTTTTTCTGGTAAATTATTTCTGTTTTGTCCATTATTTCTTCAGGTTTTCCTTGCTCTTTCAGTTGAAACAAATTCCTCTGATTCTCATTTCACTCATCTTTTTCTATCTCTATAAAATTACATGAAGCAGCTTTCTGTGCAGTCTTGAAGGGAGTTTCTTGTGTGGGAGTATTCCTATACAGTCTGTCTGTGCCCTGTGGCTTTGGTGGGGGAGCTGGATCTGACATAAACATAAGTCACCTCTTTCCCAAGGGTGTGCTGGCAACTCTCAGCTTGGTGGGAGATGGGGCTTGAGATGAAGAGGTTAGGGCCAGAGCCAGGTGTGAGCTAGGGCTTCTCCTCTGCTCACTGGCTGTCATTGTTCAGTCTGGTGTGGGAGCAGGTTTCAAGTTTCTGGAGCAAAAAGTCTGAGGGTCAGGCTTGAGATTCCCTTTAAGTGTGTGTTCTCCCCTCTCCCAGTACTAGTATCCTCTCCCCAGAGGTGAACGATGCTGGAGTAAGAGGGGCTGGTGCAGGCACTCGGTGTGAGTCTGGACACAGGCTGCCTCAGCGTCAGCTTTAGTCAGCAGCTAGACCACTTCTGATGTGCTGTCTTGTAGGCATCAGTAGTGGCCAGGTCAGAGCCACCGTTGTGCCTCACAGCCAAGCTCTTCCCTCGCACTGCAACAGCCCTCACCGCAGTGTGGCGCTGTGACGTCAGACAGGTGCAGCCGAGCAGTCACTAGGCTCAGAGACTGGTGCAAGCTGACTGGTCATAGGAAACATTAGGTGTCGGTCAGCAATGGCACCCCACTCCAGTACTCTTGCCTGGAAAATCCCATGGACGGAGGAGCCTGGTAGGCTACAGTCCAGGGGGTCTCTGAGAGTCGGACACGACTGAGCGACTTCACTTTCACTTTTCCCTTTCATGCACTGGAGAAGGAAATGGCAACCCACTCCAGTATTCTTGCCTGGAGAATCCCAGGGGCGGCGGAGCCTGGTGGGCTGCCGTCTATGGGATCGCACAGAGTCGGACACGACTGAAGCGACTTAGCAGCAGCAGCAGCATTAGATCTAGTTTCAACGCACTTTTTCTGCCCTGTTTCAGGAGTAAACTGGCACGTGCGCACTCCTCACAAATGGAGTCCAAGCTTCTCACAGTTCTCCTGTTAGTCCCACCAGCGCTCTAATCAGTCAAAGATATTCACTTCCCAGTGTCAGACCCCAGGGCTGGGATGCCCAATATGTAGCTCAAAGCGCTCACTCCCTAGAGAGGATCTCTATCTGTGTAATCTCCTTCCTCTTGTAAGTCCCGTCCCAGGGCACAAATCTTGACCTAATCACTTTTCTTCCCTTCCTATCTGGATCTTTCTTACAGCCTTGGTTGTAAGGAGTCTTTCTAACTATCCAGTTAGTTTTCAGTGAGAATTGTTCCACATATTGATGTGTTCATAGGGGAAGATGAGTTCCGCATCCTCCTGCTCCACCGTCTTGATCTCTTTCGTCTTAATCAAAATTCTTATATAATTATCTTGGAAGATTGCACTAGGGGAATTAGTAGAAGAGGGACTGTGTAAAATGAGGTTAACCATTTCTTTTTAACAAAAACAATATCAATAGATGATGTCTAGGATTGGTGAAATTAAACGTAATTTTAAGATGAGCATATTGTTTGGAAGCAGAGTGGTACATACTTAAAAAATTAGCTAAAAATGTAAAAATATATGGATTCTATATAGTAAGGGAAAATATGCATAAATATCTTCAATAAAAAGTATTATTTTAACAAGTATATAATACAAATTTCAAATCACTAGTAGCTTAAAGTACTTCCTCCTTTAAAAGGATATGTTTTAACAGGATTAAAGCAGAATTAGTTTTAAGAATCCAAATGAGAAAACTATAAGCAGTTTCTCTTCTGTAAATTCTAACTATAAATATTTCTTTGCTTATTTTATTTTTAAATATTCAAGTTATTTTGTTAGTGAAAAAAGCAAGGAAAAGCAATATGCACAAATGATTCCCATACTTTTAGAAGAATATAATGCAGGCTATATATTTTAAGAAAACTATGCATGCATATAAATTTATATGAAGGATAACTTTGCAAGGATGCAGCTGATATTGGGAATGATGGTTACCTATGAGGAAGAGAAATGTAGTCTGGAGATCAGAAACGAGAGGAAGATTTGCTTTTACCTACATAAATTTTTGTATTTCTTATTTTAAAATATCCTTATGAATGAATTTGATTGTATTAGAGGAAGGGAGATTTTTACCATGATGATAAAATCCAGCAAATTAATTATAGTATGTGCATTTTATATCATGTTAAATATTATATATAAATAAAACATATTTTCATGCATTTCATAATTCTGATGTAAGATATACAAGAAAAGGAGAAGTTTGCAGCGTGGAAATGTAAACTATGGGTTTCTTTTGGAATTTGCTGAGTTTAGTGCCAATGTGATACCCAGAATCTGGTGTTCATTAGAGCCATTTGAGCTAAAGGTGGTGCTGTGAAAGCCATAAGATCATCCAGGGAACATCTAAAGAATGAAAGGAGTTGGTGAAAGCAATAGTAATTTAAAGGACAGCACAGGAAAAGAGATTGAGATGAAGCCAAAGAATATGTTAAGAATGTCAGTCACAGTTGCTTTCACATACTCTGCCCTTTCTAAGGAAGCTGCCCTGCTTAACGGACTGTCATAAATAAAAGCGCTTAACTCTCATTGGCCTCCAGTTTCTCTCCCCTCCACAGCTGATTGGTTCAACATGGGCACCAGACCTGCATCCATCCATCCACCCATCCATTCACACACACACAGACACACAGACACACAGACACACACACACACATATTCTACTTTCTATAAATGCTTGAGAGGTAAGAGAGGGGGAAACAGCCATGGATTTCAGAAGAGGGTATGAGGAGACATTAGAAACATGAAGTAATAAGGAAATACAAACACTTTGAAAAAAGGAACTAAAACATACACACAGAGAGAAATGTCAATTAGTAAAAATAGAAAATATAAAATCAGAAATATCCTCCTCCTTAAAGAAGGGTGTCAACTTTAATGAATGCACAACTGTGAGGAAATCTCTAAAAGTATTCACATAATGTGTTTAAATTCTTTCTATATTGTTATAAGAAACTGAATTTATGACCTAGTAAATAAAACAAAGAACTTTGGCGAGCTAACTAATCTCATTGACATGAAGTTCTAAAGTATGGTTATATCTGACTCAACTCAGTTTTGTATCATTGCAGATATCTTTTAGCCTCCCATTACTGTAAAGACATTCTGTCTAAAAGTTGTTCTGCTTTAGCAGATATGTCTGACTTTCTGATGTGAGGTTCATAAAACACATTTTGAATAATTTTAGAAAATCCAAAATATGACTAATATTAGAGAACTGACAGTTTGTGAGTGTTAATTACTGCTTATCTGTTTGTGCTGTGCTTAGTCACTCACTCATGTTCGACTCTTTGCAACCCATGGACTTCAGCCTGCCAAGCTCCTCTGCCCATGGGGATTCTTCAGGCAAGAACACTGGAGTGGGTTGCCATGCCCTCCTCCAGGGGATCTTCCCAACCCAGGGATCGAAGCCAGGTCTCCCGCACTGCAGGCAGATTCTTTACCGACTGAGCCACCAGGGAGGCTTATCATGTCAGATATAAATAGTTTTAAAATGTACCCCAGGTGTTCTGAGGGTCTGGTTTTTTTCAGTCTTAAACTGAATCATTTCTTCCATACACATTATAAAAACTGCAGTATGATTCCCACTGTCTGGAACCAGAATCCCTCTGCTCTCTCCCCTCTGCAGCGATTCAAATCATTTTTTCTGATAATCACACTTAAAATGTAGAGCATTGTTCAGGATTTGAAGAGTAAAGAACTGAGAAGATCCTCTGAAAGAAACTGAATTAATAGTGAATTTTCAGTATGGATCTGCAAAGTTTTTTTGCCACAAAAGATAGCATATTTACATGTTATTGGGATTAAGCTGTGGACATTTTTGGGAGCCTATGGCAACAGTTTGTGAGGATGTGAAGCAACTGGAAGTCTCATATATTGCTCTGGAATTGTAAATTAGTAAGCACTGCGGGCAATGTCTAGCACCTATGAATGCCAAACAGTTGCCTGCCTCTGAGCCAGAAATAACACTCTAGATATAGACACAGGAGAAGTAAGTACATTTGTCCACCAAAAGACATTGAATAAGAATGTTCATATCAGTACTATTCATAGTAATTCCAAATTGTAAAATACCCAGATGCTATCAAAGGTAGAATGGATAACTAAAGCAAGTGTATTCACACAATGAAGTACAATACACTAATGAGAATGGGTGATCTACAAATACACATAATACCTTGGATACATATCACAAAAATAATGTTAAGCAAAAGAAGCCAGACACAAGAATACATACTGTATGATCCCATTCATAAAAAAGTTTAAAAATTAATATATTCTCTTAATTCAGATGATCAGAAGAGAACAAGGGATCAGAAGTGATGGTAGTGTTCTATTTTTTGATCTGGTGTTGGTTACACACATATTCAATTTCTGAAAATGTATTGAGCTGTTTTCTTATAGGAGATATACAATTCTGTGTGTTTATATTTCTGTTAAAAAATTTTTAACTGTGCTGCTTTATTGTTGCAGATGGGATTTCTTTGTAAAAATTCATTGAGTGTTATGCTTTTGATATGTACATTTATTTTTAAAAAGTCTTCCTCACTTCCACCCCAAATAATGATACTAGAGACACACAGTATAGGAAGAGGAGACTTATCATTTGTCTCTGGGGCTGGGGCTAACAGGTTCTGCCAGAGGGACCTCATTCCAAGTTCCCTCACTGCTCCTCTCCACCTATAGATAGATGTGAGCTAGATAAGTCGCTCAGTCGTGTCCAACTCTTTGCGACCCTATGGACTGTAGCCCACCAGGCCCCTCTGACCATGCGGATTCTCCAGGCAAGATTACTGGAGTGGGTTTTGCTACACCCTCCTCCAGGGGATCTTCCCAACCTGAGGATCAAACCTGCGTCTCTTATGTCTTCTGCACTGGCAGGCAGGATCTTTACCATTAGTGCCACCTGGGAAGCCCCCATTCAGTTCAGTTCAGTTCAATACCTCAGTCATGTCTGACTCTTTGCAGCCCCATGGACTGCAACATGCCAGGCCTCCCTGTCCATCACCAACTCCCGGAGCTTACTCAAACTTATGTCCATCAAGTCAGTGATGCCATCCAACCATCTAACCTCTGTTGTCCCCTTCTCCTCCTGCCCTCAATCTTTCCCAGCATCAGTGTCTGTTCTAGTGAGTCAGTTCTTCACATCAGGTGGTCAGATATTGGAGTTTCAGCTTTAGCATCAGTCCTCCAATGAATATTCAGGACTGATTTCCTTTAGGATAGATTGGTTGGATCTCCTTGCAGTCCAAGGGACTCTCAAGAGTCTTCTTCAACACCACAGTTCAAAAGCATCAATTCTTCAGCACTCAGCATTCCAACTCTCACGTCTATACATGACTACTGGAAAAACCATAGCTTTGACTAGATGGACCTTTGTTGGCAAAGCAATGTCCCTGCTTATTAATATGCTGTCTAGATTGATCATAGCTTTCCTTCCAAAGAGCAAGTGTCTTTTAATTTCATGGCTGCAGTCACCATCTGTAGTGATTTTGGAGCCCCCAAAAATAGCCTATCGTGTTTCGGTTGTTTCCCCATCTACTTGCCATGAAGTGATGGGAAAGGATGCCATAATCTTATTTTTCTGAATGTTGAGTTTTAAGGCAACTTTTTCACTCTTCTCTTTCACTTTCATCAAGAGGCTCTTTTGTTCTTTTTTGCTTTCTGCCTTAAGGGTGGTTTCATCTCCATATCTAAGGTTATTGATATTTCTCCTGGCAATCTCGATCCAGCTTGTGTTTCATCCAGCTCGGCATTTCTCATGATATACTCTGCATATAAGTTAAATAAGCAGGGTGACAATATGCAACCTTGACATACTCCATTCGAGTTTTGGAACCAGTCTGTTGTTCCATGTCCAGTTCTAACTGTTGCTTCCTGACCTGTACACATATTTCTCAGGAGGCAGGTTAGGTGGTCTGGTATTCCCATCTCTTGAAGAAGTTTCCACAGTTTGTTGTGCTCCAACAAACACTTTGGCACAGTCAATAAAGCAGAAATAGATGTTTTTCTGGAACTCTCTTGCTTTTTCAGTGATCAAGTGGGTGTTGGCAATTTGATCTCTGGTTCCACTGCCTTTTCTAAATCCAGCTTGAACATATGGAAGTTCACAGTTAACGTACTATTGAAGCCTGGCTTGAAGAATTTTGAGCATTACTTTGTTAGTATATGAGATGAGTGCAATTGTGCAGCAGTTCGAACATTCTTTGGCATTGCCTTTCTTTGGGATTGGAATTAAAACTGACCTTTTCCA
This sequence comes from Giraffa tippelskirchi, assembly GCF_054371585.1. Lineage (NCBI taxonomy): Eukaryota > Metazoa > Chordata > Mammalia > Artiodactyla > Giraffidae > Giraffa > Giraffa tippelskirchi. The sequence goes on along the minus strand of NC_137276.1, from coordinate 121,350,462 downwards.
GTCCTGTGGCCACTGCTGAGTTTTCCAAATTTGCTGGCATATTGAGTGCAGCACATTCACAGCATCATCTTTCAGGATTTGAAATAGCTCGTCTGGAATTCCATCACCTCCACTAGCTTTGTTCATGTGATGTTTCCTCAGGCCCACTTGACTTCACATTCCAGGATGTCTGGCTCTAAGTGAATGATCATACCATTGTGGTTATGTGGGTCATGAAGGTCTTTTTTATACAGTTCTGTGTATTCTTGCCACCTCTTCTTAATATCTTCTGCTTCTGTTAGGTCCATACCATTTCTGTTCTTTATTGTGCCCATCTTTGCATGAAATATACCCTTGGTATCTCAGATTTTCTTGAAGGGATCTCTAGTCTTTCCCATTCTTTTGTTATCCTCTATTTCTTTGCATTGATCACTGAGGCAGGCTTTCTTATCTCTCCTTGCTATTCTTTGGAACTCTGCATTCAAATGGATATATCTTTTCTTTTCTCCTTTGCCTTTCCCTTCTCTTATATTCATAGCTATTTGTAACGCCTCCTCAGACAACCATTTTGCCTTTTTGCATTTCTTTTTCTTGGAGATGGTCTTGATCCCTGTCTCCTGTACAATGTCACAAACTCCATCCATAGTTCATCAGGCACTCTGTCTATCAGATCTAATCCCTTGAATCTATTTCTCACTTCCACTGTATAATCGTAAGGGATTTGATTTAGGTGATACCTAGATGGTCTGGTGGTTTTCCCTACTTTCTTCAATTTAAGTCTGAATTTGGCAATAAGGAGTTCATGATCTGAGCCACAGTAAGCTGCTGGTCTTGCTTTTGCTGACTGTATGGAGCTTCTCCATCTGCAGCTGCAAAGAATATAATCAGTATGATTTGGGGATTGACCATCTGGTGATGTCCATGTGTAGAGTCTTCTCTTGTGTTGTTGGAAGAGGGTGTTTGCTATGACCAGTGCATTTTCTTGGCAGAACTCTGTTAGCATTTGCCCTGCTTTGTTTTTTACTCCAAGACCAAATTTTCCTGTTACTTCAGGTATCTCTTGACTTCCTACTTTCGTATTCCAGTCCCCTATAATGAAAAAGACATCTTTTCGGGGTGTTAGTTCTAAAATGTCTTGTAGATCTTCATACAGCCATTCAACTTCAGCTTCTTCAGTGTTACTGGTAGGGGCATAGACTTGGATTACTGTGATATTGAATGGTTTGCCTTAAAAATGAACAGAGATCATTCTGTTGTTTTTGAGATTGCATCCAAGTACTGCATTTCAGACTCTTTTGTTGACTATGATGGCTGCTCCATTTCTTCTAAGGAATTCTTGCCCACAGTAGTAGATATAATGGTCATATGAGTTAAATTCACCCATTCCAATCCATTTTAGCTCACTGATTCCTAAAATATCAATGTTCACTCTTGCCATCTCCTATTTGACTACTTACAATTTACGTTTATTCATGTACTTAACATTCCAGATTCCTATGCAATATTGCTCTTTCACCATGGACTTTACTTCCATCACCAGTCCATAGTTACATGAGAAGTAGATAAAAGGCTGTTGAAATCAACTTAGTTGAAAGGATTACAACCTGAGAATCATCAAGAATTACTTCTCATTATCTGAGTACTGGAGAAACTACCAGTTAGGTATTGGGGGAGGATGGGTGTTAGATTGTGATTCATTTTGATGAAATGAGTTTCAAGTGATTATTATACATTATTACTGCATCTCAATTTCTTTAAGTACAAAAATAGGGATAATCTGTGCCCTGCTTACTCCTTTTGGAAAGGAGTTGACTATGTAAACACATTCTAAGCCCAAAAGTGTTAAAATACTCTAGAACAAAAACAACTTTCTGATTCTCCGATTTTTCAGGAAGAGGGATCTTTCTAGGCAGCAGTCACATGCTCCATCTTTAGCATGCTAACTTCCAGGTGAAGTGAATTTACCTAGTTGAAGAGCTCAAAATAAAGTATCAGGCAGGCTACTCCTCTTTTGAGAGCAGGCATGAGGAGGTTCACGTTCTGAGTCTCCTTCAAGGTTACAGGAGCAAGTCTCCATGCAAAAGCCTTCAGTTTTGAGGATGGCTTGTGACTTCTGTAGTCTCAGATGAACTCAACTGGGAAAAGGTAAGAATTAAGTCCCTAATTCTATGGATCTTTACTAGCAGACACACAACTATGTCCCTTTCTAATAGCCAAGAAGCTGACTTGTATCTTGTATCTGCCTGAAACGTTTGCTTCTATCCTATTTTTTTAAAGAACACTGGCAGAAAAAATAATTTTTACTCTTTATTGTGCCCCTTCAAATGCTGATAAAAGTTAATGTATTGTTTTTTGCAACATTATTGCCATTTGTTGCTGTTAACAGTCCGCATCTGTGTTCAGTCATAATCCCTTCTCTTTCTTTAAATCATTACTGTCTGTGAAATAACTATAATGGTTTTCAGAGTCCAAGATTTAACTTGCATTTTTTTTTATCATGTGGCATGTAAACTCAATTAAGCAAACATTTTTATGTGGCTACTAAGTGTCTGACAAGCGTTAGACTTGGGGGATCAAAAGAATAGTGTTCTTAAAACAGCGCTTGTGTCCTGGTTGTTTTTTATCAACTTTTCTTTGTGGGAACTCTTTTTATGTTCTGATGTCAGCAACGTTAATGGGGAAAAAACAGCATCAAAGGCTTGCTGATTGTGTTTGTTTAATATAAGAACTAGATATTCTTTTCTTGCTGCAAAAAGCTTTATGGTTTACATTTGGTCCAAGCCTCGGGAGAGTGCTCCAAGGTGGTTAAAAAGCTGCAAAGTGGCTGCAGAGAGGGCTTCAGGCAGAAGTCCTTACACCAGAGGGACTCCTCAAAGGCCCCTGGGCTCCAGAGCCTCCTAGTTGTGGTTGTGGGTGAGGCTTTAGAAGAGATTCTTGCCCAGCCTGCGGAGGTTGGTCAGGTGGTCACCCATCTTCTGGATGAGTTTCACCTCCTCACCTAGGAAGTGGCTCTCCAGGAAGTCACAGAGGTGGGGAGTCTCTATGGGCAGAACTCAGGCCATGCAGATCCCAAAGGGCCTGCTTGAGGTTCTTCTCCAAGAGAAGAGAGGTCTCCATAGTATCCTGTGTTTTACTCCACTCATCTTGAGATGGCTTCTACGTGTCATGGGACAGGGTGTGGCCGCCGCTCTGGTTTTGCATTCTCGAGAGATGCTGGATGCCCTCATGCTCCTCCTCATCCAATTCATGGAAAAAGTGGCCCACGCCCTACACAGCCACATTGTCAAGGTTGAAATAGAAGCCCAAAGAGAGGGAGGTGTAGGAGGCCTGCAGATGCATGTTGACCAGGCAGTTATGACAGTGGCCTCTACCTTGGTATAATAATTCTAATGAATCTAGGGGCTCATGGTTGATCAGTAATAAGGATTTAAGTTCAAAAAATGGTGTTGACTTGCCCCAGTGATTGAGGACAGCTGAGTGGCTGATTCTGAAAGTTGCAACTAGAAGAGTAGTTGGAGGATAATCGGAGGCTGGAGTAAGGGGTGTCACTGGGTATGTTCCATCGAAGCACTGTTGAAGCAAGAGACAGATCCACAGGACCTCTGAGTGCATTGTCTCTTTTTCCACCTTTATATTCCAGTGTATCATCCAAAGATTTAGATTTCTCATTCCAATTAGGCTGTAATCTTAACGTTTCTTTTAGTATCACTTGTTTGTGAAATGAGATATCTAATCATTAGTAATCATTATAACATCAATATTTAAGTGAGAGAGAATAAACACAAAATGAAATAAACAAGCAAACAAAAACAGTTCAGGTTCTTTTCATTAAGAAAATGGCACCGGGTGGCCTTTTTGTTTTGGCAGCACTACATGTCATGTGGGATCTTAGTTCCCCAATCAGGAATTGAACCCACACTCCCTACAATGGAAGCATGGAGTCTTAACAACTGGACCACCAGGGATTTTTTTCTTTTTTTTAATGATAGATGTAATTGACAGGTATCATTATATTAGGCTCAGGTGTACAACATCCAATATTTGTGTAATATTGTAAAATGACCGCCAGAATAAGTCTAGTTAATGTATGTCCATCACTACATATAGTTACAAATTTCTTTCTTTTTTGTGATGAGAATTTTAAAAATTTATTCTTAGCATGCCAGCTTTCAAATATGCAAAACAGTATCATTAACTACAGTAACCATGCTGTAAATTACATCTCCAGAATATTTTATAACTGTAAGCGTGTACCTTTTGACTCCCTTCACCCATTTACCCACCCACCACTTAATGGCAACCACCAGTCCCTTCTTTGAATCCTTTTTCATTATTGTTTGTTTTTAAGATTTCACACATGAGAACATACAGTATTTGTCTCTCTCTGACTTATTTCACTTATCATAATGCCCTTAATTTCCATTGATGTTATTGCAAATGGCAAGATTTCATTCTATTTATGGCTGGATAATATTCCATTGTGTGTATACATATACCACATCTTAATCCATTTGTGTGTGTATATGTATATATATATATATATATTTGATTCCTCATTCCAAAAACACACTCACACTATACATATATGGCCTGCCCAGGTGGTATGGCCTGCCCAGGTGGCTCAGTGGTAAAGAATCCACTTGCTAAACAGGAGACACAGGTTTGAATCCTGGATCAGGAAGATCCTCTAGAGAAGGAAATGGCAACCCACTCCAGTATTCTTGCCTGGGAAATCCCAGGAACAGAGGAGCCTGGTGGGGCATAGTCCATGGGGTTGCAGAAGAGTTGGACATGATTTAGCAACTAAACAACTATATATATGTGTGTATATATATATACATATGTATGTATGTATATATGTATATTTATATAAACACCACCACATCTTCTTTATCCATCAATGGGCACTTAATTTTTCTGTATCTTGGCTCTGCTGCAATGAACATGAAAGTATAGATAAGTTTTCCAGCTTATGTTTTTATTTTCTTTTGATAAATACCCTGAAGTGGAATTGCTGGATTGTGTGGTAGTCCTAATTTTAATTTTTTGAGCTCCATAGCAGCCGCACCAGTTTGTATTCCCACCAACAGTGCATGAGGGTTGCCTTTTCTCCACATCCTTACCAACACTTAACATTTCTTACCCTTTTTATAATAGCCTTTCTAATGTGTGAGGTGATATCTCACTGTGGTTTTTTATTTGCTTTTCTCTAATGATTAGTGATGTTGAACATCTTTTTATGTACCTGTTGGCCATCTGTATGTCCTCTTTAGAAAAATGTCTATTCAGATCCTCTTCCAGTTTTTAAATCAGATTGTTTGGGATTTTTTGCCAATGAGTTATGTGAGTTCTTTATATAGTAAATATTGACATAAGAAGCCCTTATCTGATACATGATTTGTAAATATTTTCTCCCATTTATGGTTTACCTTTTAGTCTTGTTGATAGTTTCCTTTGCTGTGCAGGAGCATCTTAGTTTCTTGCAGCTGCACTTGCTTATTTTTATTTTTGCTATCTTTGTTTTTGGTGTCAAATCCAAAAAAATCATCATCAAGACCAATGTCAAGTGGTTCACTGCTTTGTTTTCTCCTGAAAGTTTTATGATTTCACGGTTTACATTCAAGTCTCTAATCACTTGAGTTAATTTTTAGGTATGGTGTAAAATATCGTCTAGTTTCATTTTTTGACAGATAACTGTCTGGTTTTCCCAGCACTATTTATTGAAGAGGTGTTCTGCCCATTTTATATTCTTGCCTCCTTTGTCATACATAAATTGCTCATAAATATGAGGGTTTATTTATGGGCTCTCTATTTTCTTTCATTGATCTGTGTGTCTATTTTTATGCCAATATCATTCTGTTTTTATTACTATAGTCTATAACAGTATTAGAAATCAGGGAGCATGATACCTCCAGTTTTGTTTTTTCTCAAGATTTCTTTGGTTATTGGGGGGTCTTTTGTGGTTCAAAGCAACTTTTAGAATTGTTTGTTTCTGTGAAAAATGCCATTGAAATTTTGAAAAGGATTGCGTTAAAATCTGTAGGATACTTTGGTTACTATGGACATTTGAACAGTATTCTTCCAATCAATGATCCTGGAATCTTTTCACTTATTTGTTTCATTAATATTTTGTAGTTTTCAGTGTATAGGTCTTTCACCGTTTTGGTTAATTTCGTGCCTAAGTATTTGATCCTTTTTAAGGTAATGTGAATGAGATTATTTTCTTAATTTCTCTTTTTAATAGTTCATTCTTAGTGTATTCAACTGATTTTTGTATTCTGCAATGTTACTGAGTTCACTTATTCTAATAGTTTTTTGGTGGGGTTTTTAGGGTTTTCTATAATTTGTTATCCAAAAATAGTGATGGCTTTATTATTCCTTTCCAATTTGAGTGACTTTTCTTCTTGTCTGATTTGTGTGGCTAGGATTTCCAGTACTATGTTGAAAAAGAGTGATAAGAGGCAGCATCCTTGTCTTGTTACTGATCTTAGAGGAAAAGATTTCAGCTTATCACTGTCGAGTATATTATTAGCTGTGAGCCTGTCATATATGGCCTTTATTCTATTGAGGTACATCCATCCCCTCTTTTCCCAGTTTGTCAAAGTTTTTATTATAAATAGATGAAAATTTTGTAAAAATATTTTTCTGCATCTGTTGAGAAGACTGTGATTTTTATCTTATGTTTTGTTAATGTGGCATATCATGTTGATTTTTGTGGGTATTGAGCCATTCAGTTCAGTTCAGTCCAGTCGCTCAGTCGTGTCTGATTCTTTGCGACCCCATGAATTGTAGCACGCCAGGCCTCCCTGTCCATCACCAACTCCCAGAGTTTACAAAAACCCATGTCCATCGAGTCGGTGATGCCATCCAACCATCTCTTCCCCTGTCGTCCCCTTCTCCTCCTGCCCCCAATCCTTCCCAGCATCAGGGTCTTTTCCAATGAGTCAACTCTTCGCATGAGGTGGCCAAAGTATTGGAGTTTCAGCTTCAACATCAGTCCTTCCAATGAACACCCAGGACTGATATTCTTTAGGATGGACTGGTTGTATCTCCTTGTAGTCCAAGGGACTCTCAAGAGTCTTCTCCAGCACCAGAGCTCAAAAGCATCAATACTTCGGCACTCAGCTTTCTTCACCGTGCATACCTAGAATAAACCTCAGTTGACCATGGGGTATGGTCCTTTTAAAGTTTTGTTGAATTTGGTCCGTTAACATTTTGTTGAGCATGTTTCAATTCAGTTCAGTCGTTCAGTCTTATCCGACTCTTTGCGACCCACTGGACTGCAGAATGCCAGGCCTCCCTGTCCATCACCAACTCCCGAAGTTTCCCAAACTCATGTCATCAAGTCAGTGATGCCTCTGTCATCCCCTTCGCCTCCTGCCTTCAATCTTTCCCAGCATCAGTGTCTTTTCAAATGACTCAGCTCTTCGCATCACGTGGCCAAAGTATTGGAGTCTCAGCTTCAACATCAGTCCTTCCAATGAACACTTAGGACTGATCTGCTTTAGGATGGACTGGTTGGATCTCCTTGCAGTCCAAGGGACTCTCAAGAGTCTTCTCCAACACCACAGTTCAAAAGTATCAATTCTTCAGCACTCAGCTTTCTTTACAAACCAACTCTCACATGCATATATGACCACTGGAAAAACCATAGCCTTGACTAGACGGACCTTTGTTGGCAAAGTAATGTCTCTGCTTTTTAATATGCTGTCTAGTTTGGTCATAACTTTCCTTCCAAGGAGTAAGGATCTTTTAATTTCATGGCTGCAGTCACCATCTGCAGTGATTTTGGAGCCCCCCCAAAATATAAAGTCAGTCACCATTTCCACTGTTTCCCCATCTATTTGCCATGAAGTGATGGGACTGGATGCCATGATCTTAGTTTTCTGAATGTTGAGCTTTAAACCAATTTCTTCACTCTCCTCTTTCACTTTCATCAAGAGGATTTTAGTTCTTCTTCACTTTCTGCCATAAGGATGGTGTCATCTGCATATCTGAAGTTATTGATATTTCTCCTGGCAATCTTGATTCCAGCTTGTGCTTCATTCCAGCTTGTGCTTCATTACGTACTCTGCATATAAGTTAAATAAGCATGGTGACAATACACAGCCTTGACGTACTCCTTTCCCTATTTGGAACCAGTCTGTTGTTCTAAGTCCAGTTCCAACTATTGCTTCCTGCATATAGATTTCTCAAGAGACAGGTCATGTGGTCTGGTATCCCCATCTCTTTCAGAATTTTCCAGTTTACTGTGATCCACACAGTCAAAGGCTTTGGCATAGTCAATAAAGCAGAAATAGATGATTTTCTGGAACTCTCTTGCTTTTTTGATGATCCAGCAGATGTTGGCAATTTGATCTCTGTTTCCTCTGCCTTTTCTAAATCCAACTTGAACATCTGGAAGTTCATGGTTCACGTATTGCTGAAGCTTGGCTTGGAGAATTTTGAGCATTTCTTTACTAGCATGTGAGATAAGTGCAATTGTGCAATAGTTTGAACATTCTTTGGCATTGCCTTTCTTTGGAATTGGAATGAAAACTGACCTTTTCCAGTCCTGTGGCCACTGCTGAGTTTTCTAAATTTTCTGGCATACTGAGTGCAGCACTTTCACAGCATCATCTTTGAGGATTTGAAATAGCTCAACTGGAATTCCATCACTTCCACTAGTTTTGTTCATAGTGATGCTTCCTAAGGCCCACTTGACTTCACATTCCAGGATGTCTGGCTCTAGGTGAGTGATCACTCCATCGTGGATATCTGGGTCATGAAGATCTTTTTTGTACAGTTCTTCTGTGTATTCTTGCCACTTCTTCTTAATATCTTCTGCTTCTGTTAGGTCCATACCATTTCTGTCCTTTATCAAGTCCACCTTTGCATGAAATGTTCCCTTTGTATCTCTAATTTTCTTGAAGAGATCTCTAGTCTTTCCCATTCTATTGTTTTCCTCTATTTCTCTGCATTGATCACTGAGGAAGGCTTTCTATCTCTCTTTGCTATTCTTTGGAACTCTGAATTCAAATGGGAATATCTTTCCTTTTCTTCTTTGCTTTTTGCTTCTCTTCTTTTCGCAGCTATTTGTAAGGCCTCCTCAGACAACCATTTTGCCTTTTTGCATTTCTTTTTCTTGGGGATGGTCTTGATCCCTGTCTCCTGTACAATGTCATGAAGTTCCATCCATAGTTCTTCAGGCACTCTGTCTATCAGATTTAGTCCCTTAAATCTATTTGTTATTTCCACTGTATAATCATAAGGGATTTGATTTAGGTCATACCTGAATGGTCTAGTAGTTTCCCCCTCTTTCTTGACTGAATTTGGCAATAAGGAGTTCATGATCTGAGCCACAGTCTGCTCCTGGTCTTGTTTTTGCTGACTGTGTAGAGCTTCTCCATCTTTGGCTACAAAGAATATAATCAATCTGATTTCGGTGTTGACCATCTGGTTATGTCCATGCATAGAGTCTTCTCTTGTGTTATTGGAAGAGGGTGTTTACTATGACCAGTGCGTTCTCTTGCCAAAACTCTATTAGCCTTTGCCCTGCTTCATTCTGTACTCCAAGGCCAAATTTGCCTGTTATGCCAGGTGTTTCCTGACTTCCTACTTTTGCATTCCAGTCCCCTATAATGAAAAGGACATCTTTTTGGGGTGTTAGTTCTAAAAGGCCTTGTAGGTCTTCATAGAACCATTCACCTTCAGCTTCTTCAGTGTTACTGATTGGGGTATAAACTTGGATTACGATGGTATTGAATGGTTTGCCTTGGAAATGAACAGAGATCATTCTGTCGTTTTTGAGATTGCATGCAAGTACTGCATTTCAGATTCTTTTTTTTACTATGACAGCTACTCCATTTCTTCTAAGGGATTCCTGCCCACAGTAGTAGATATAATGGTCGTCTGAGTTAAATTGACCCATTCCAGTCCATTTTAGTTCACTGATTCCTAAAATGTCGACGTTCACTCTTGCCGTCTCCTGTTTGACCACTTCCAATTTACCTTGATTCACGGACCTAACATTACAAGTTCCTATGCAATATTGCTCTTTACAGCATGTTTACATCTATGTTAATCAGGGATATTGACCTACAACTTTCTTTTCTTTTGGGGTCGTCCTTATCTGGTTTTGGTTTCTGGGTGATGTTGGCCTGATAAAATTAGTTTCAGATTGGCTCATTATTTTCTATTTTTTGGAAGAACTTGAGAAGAATTAGTATTAATTTTTCCTTAAATATTTGTTAGAATTCACCAGTGAAGCTATCATGTCTTGGGTATTTGTTGGGAGATTTTTTGACTACTGATTCAATATTCTTACTGGAAATTGGCTTATTTAAACTTTCTATATTTCATGATTCAGTTTGGTAAGTTGTGTGTTTCTAGGCTATTGTTTAATTTTTTTCTTCTAAGTTGTCCAATTTTTTGGCATATGATTGTTCATAGTAACCTTTTGTGATCCTTTATAGTATCCTCTGTATTATCAGTGGTAATGTCCTCTCTTTCACATTGGTTATATAAGTCCTGCCTCTGTTTTTTCAGTGAATCGAGCTAAGGTTTGTCTATTTTGTTTAGCTTTTTAAACAGCCAGTTCTTAATTTTATTGATATTTTTTATCATGTTTTTAGTCTCTATTTCATTATTTTTGCTCCACCTTTGTTTCCTTTTCTACTAACTTTTAGACTTAGTTTTTCTTTTTCTAGTTCCTTGATGTGTGAAGTTAGATGTTTATCTGAGATGTTTCTTGATGTAGGTATTTATTACTAGAAACTTTCCTGTTAAACTGCTTTTGGTGTAACCCATAATTTTGGTATATTGTATTTTCATTTGTCTCAAGTTATATTTTTATTTCTTTTTTGATTTTTTCTTGACCCATTGGTTATTCACTAACATGTTGCATAATCTTCACATATTTGTGAATTTTCCAGTTTTCTCCTGGTAATTATTTTAAGTTTCATAATGTTGTAGTCAAAAAAAGATTATTATTTTAAATCTATTAAGATATCTTTTGTGGCCTAATATATAATTTATCCTGGATAATGTACTATATACTCTTGAGAAGATGTATATTCTGTTGCTGTTAAACAACAGGGTTTGTATACGTCTTTTAAGTGTATCTGGTATAACATGTTATTAAGGCCAATATTTTCCTTTTTTTTATTTTTTTATATAAATTTATTTATTTTAGTTGGGGGCTAATTACTTTACAATATTGTAGTGGTTTTTGCCATACATTGACATGAATCACCCATGGGTTTGCATGTGTTCCCCATCCTGAACCCCCCTCCCACCTCTCTCCCCATCCCATCCCTCTGGGTCATACCATTGCCCCAGCCCTGAGCATTTGTCTCATGCATCGAACCTGGAATGGTGTTCTGTTTCACATATGATAATATACATGTTTCAGTGCTATTCACTCACAACGTCCCTCCCTCGCCTTCTCCCTCAGAGTCCATAAGACTGTTCTATGCATCTGTGTCTCTTATTCTGTCTCTCATATAGGGTTATCATTACCATCTTTCAAATTCCATATATATGCATTAGTATACTGTTTTGGTGTTTTTCTTTCTGGCTTACTTCACTCTGTATAATGGGCTCCAGTTTCATCCATCTCAATAGAACTGATCCAAATGTATTCTTTTTAATGGCTGAGTAATATTCCATTGTGTACATGTACCACAGCTTCCTTATCCATTCATCTGCTGATGGACATCTAGGTTGCTTCCATGTCCTGGCTATTATAAACAGTGCTGCGATGAACATTGGGGTACACATGTCTCTTTCAATTCTGGTTTCCTCTGGTTTCTTACCAGCTCAGATCTAAAGGAGAGGAGTGTATGCCCAGCAGTGGGATTGCTGGGTCGTACGGAAGTTCTATTCCCAGTTTTTTAAGGAATCTCCACACTGTTCTCCATAGTGGCTGTACTAGTTTGCATTCCCACCAACAGTGTAAGATTAAGGCCAATATTTTCTTACTGATTTTTTTTTTTTGGTCTACATGATCTATTCATTGAAGAAAGAATATTAAATCTCTTTATATTGTTGTATTGTTTTCTATTTCTCTTTTTGTTGTTGTTGTTGTTGTTCAGTCACCCAGTTGTGTCTGACTCTTTGGGACACCATGGACTGCAGCATAACAGGCCTCCCTATCCCTCACCATCTCCCGAAGTTTGCCCAAGTTCATGACCTTTGCATCTGTGATACCATACAGCCATATCACCCTCTGACACCCTCTTCTCCTTCTGCCCTCAATCCTTCCCAGCATCAGGGCCTTTAAAAATGAGTCAGCTGTTCACATCATTTCTCCCTTTAGGTCTGTTAATATTTGCTTTATATCTTTAAGTGCTCCAATTTGAGGTGTATAAATATTTACAAATCCTACAGCTTCTTGTTCAATTGACCTGTTTATTATTGAGTAAAGGCTTTTATTACAGTCTTTGTCTTAAAATCTATTTTTCCTCTTTTTCTTCATTTTCCTTCTCTTTTCTCATATATGCATTAGATAAAACAACCACTTCTTCCAGCCTTGAAGGAGTAGCCTCATACAGGTGATCAGCCTTGTCCTAGCTCTTGATTTTCTCTCAAAGCTCTGATTACCCAAGGAGCCAACTTCATTCCTAGTGGCTCCCCATAGTTGAAGGTGTGCAAAGACCTGTCAGTGTCCCAGTGGGGAGGGGTTCATTTGGCACCTAGATTCAAGCTGACTAGAAACCAGACTCTCATCGAGCAAGTTTTAAAGTATGCAAATATAGCTTTAAGAGAAAAACCATGAAATGGCATGTCTGTCTCTTCCCATTGCATTGAGCTCTAGGGTAACAGTTAAGAATTGTTTTATTGTTTGTTACCATCCTGTTGAATCTGAGAACACAAAGTCCTACTAGCCACCAAATCTAGGCTGTCAAGGGATGTGTTTTCTAGGTGACAGCCACAAAAACCAGGGCACCAGATATGTACACAAGTTCCTTTCTCAGAGATACCAGCACCCTGGGTCAGGGCAAAGGGGGAGCACAAAGATCACACCCATCTGTCTCCCCAGTCTCTGGAGAGGATGGTACTAAGTCCTTAAATCTGTATTTAATTATAAACCATCAGGCCAACATCTAGAAAGATAAGCTTTCAAAGAAAGACTCAGAGGGTATTTTAGTCTACTATCTCTGTGCTATGCTCTGGTTAAAAACTGTTTCTCCACTTGCAACAGTGCTCTGGGACTTGCAAACATAGACCTTGCTGGCAACCAGAGCTAGGTGACCAATGGATGTTCCCTGTATGGAAGCTTCAAAAAGGGGGCACCAGATGTGTGTACAAATTCCTTTCCAAGACATACTGGTGACTGGCAGTGAGGCAGAGAAAGAAGACGAAGATATTACCTACTCCCCAAGGTCTTTGGAGACGGTTACAATAGGTCCTTACATGTATTTTTAGTTAGAAGTCTGCTCTCAGGTCATAGTTATGAAGATAAGCAAATAGGACTCTTTCACAGGAAGACAGAGCATTTTTCAATCAGCTGCCTCAGCTCTGGACCTTGGGAGTAGCCAAATAAATCTGTGCAAGCCCACAAAGAGTTGTTTCTCACTAGGGCCTTGTGGGGCTTGTGGACACACTGGTTTTCAAAGCTAGATGTTTTAGGGACTCATCTCTTAGGATCAAGTCTTAAAAGTTGGGATGCCTGATACAGAGTTCAAATCAGTAGCTCCTCAGGGAGAAATAGGGGCTTCCCTGATAGCTCAGTTGGTAAAGAATCCTCCTGCAATGCAGGAGAGCTCAGTTCAATTCCTGGGTTGGGAAGATCCTCTGGAGAAAGGATAGGCTATCCAATCCAGTATTCTTGGGCTTTCCTTATGGCTCAACTGGTAAAGAATCCACCTGCAAGATGGGAGACCTGGGTTCAATCCCTGGGTTGGGAAGATCCCCTGGAGAAGGGAAAGTCTACCTGCTCCAGTATTCTGGCCTAGAGAATTCCATGGACTGTATAGTCCATGGAGTTGCAAAGAGTCAGACACAACTGAGTGACTTTCACTTTCACTTTCTTTTCAGAGAAATACTGAGACTTGTGAATTCCCTTCCACTTGTAGGTCTCCATGCCAGGGGTGGGGATTACAATGAGATTGTGTCTCAGTCTCTCCTACCTATTTCGGTGTGAGGGTTTCTCATTTACCCAATGTGTAAGAATTGCTCACCTAGTTTTCAGATTCCTTTCAGAGGAAGTTTTTCTACATGTAGCTGTAGAAGTGGTATGTCAGTGAAAGAAAGTCAGTTTAGGATACTCCTACATGCCCATCTTGAACTAGAACTGCTGGCACCAGGCTTTTTAAGCTTTATGTCATGATTATTAAATAAATATACTCAAGAAACAGTAAAACAAGCAATAATAGACTTCCATGGTCTTTGTGCTTCTGGTGGTCACAGAAGTGAAACATCATAGTTGTGAGCAACTTCTAAGAGCATAAAATATTTTTTATTAGTTATGTCTCAGAATGAGCCTTTGACTCTGCCTCTGAAGATTAGATGCAGGTCCTTCCAAAGACCTGGAATTAGATGTAAACTTTGGCAACTATTAAAGATCTCATAAGCATCTGTCTCTGCTAACTCATGGGATCAGGAAAAGTGGGGAGTAAATATTAGAGTGATTTGAAACCTAGGAAGCAGGAGAAATCATGAGATTCTAGTTGCTCTCGTTATTTCAAATCCCTTGGCTTGGCTGAACTACATCTCAGGCAGGCAAGATAGAGAACGTATGGCTGTAATTACTGAATCACTGTGGGTAATCATTGGAAAACCATGGAAAATAGGAGAGGTGCCAGGAGACTGAAGAATGGAAAGTGTTGCTCCAGTTTTCAGAAGAGGAAGTGGGATTTATTGAATTACATATCACAGGGCTGACAAAAATCCTAGAAAGGATACATTTTTAAAAAGAATACCTGAACATTTAGAAAAGGAAGCATGAAGACCAGAATTAGAGTGGCTTCATCAAGAACAGGTCACTGCAGACTAACCCAACTTTTTACCACCCCCAAAAAATCTTTTACTCACCCAAAAATATTCCCTTAGGGGCTTTCCATATTAAATGCATGGAAATAGACCCAATCAAGTGTTGTCATTGGAAACAGTAAATGCTAGAATAGAAAACAAATTTCTCTATTTTTTTTGTTCTCTGAAATTTTACATTTTTTCACTACAGTTATTTTTTTATTTATTTTTTTATTGAAGGATAATTGCTTTACAGAATTTTGCTGTTTTCTGTCAAGCCTTAATATGACTCAGCCATAAGTATACATGTATCCCCTCCCTTTTTAACCTCCCTCCCATCTCCCTCCCCATGACACCCCTCTAGGTTGATACAGAGCCCCTGTTTGAGTTTCCTGAGCCATACAGCAAATTCCTGTTGGCTATCTATTTTACATATGGTAATGTAAGTTTCCATGTTACTCTTTCCATACATCTCACCCTCTCCTCTCCTCATGTCCATAAGTCTATTCTCTATGTCTGCTTCTCCACTGCTGCTGCTGCTGCTACTGCTGCTAAGTCGCTTCAGTAGTGTCCAACTCTGTGCGACCCCATGGACGGCAGCCTACCAGGCCCCTCTGCCCATGGGATTTTCCAGGCAAGAACACTGGAGTGAGGTGCCATTGCCTTCTCTGCTTCTCCACTGTTGCCCTGTAAATAAATTCTTCAGTACCATTTTTCTAGATTTCGTATATATGCATTAGAATATGGTATTTATCTTTCTCTTTCTGACTCACTTCACTCTGTATAATAGGTCCTAGGTTCATCCACCTCATTAGAACGGACTCAAATATGTTCCTTTTTATGGTTGAGTAATATTCCATTGTGCATATGTACCACAACTTCTTTATCCATTCATCTGTCGATGGACATCTAGGTTGTTTCCTTGTTCTAGCTATTGTAAATTGTGCTGCAATGAACAATGGGATACATGTTTCTCTTTCAGTTTTGGTTTCCTCAGGGTATATGCCTAGGAGTGGGATTGCTGGGTCATATGGTGGTTTTATTTCTAGTTTTTTAAGGAATCTTCATACCGTCTTCCATAGTGGCTGTATCAATTTACATTCCCACCAACAGTGCAAGAGCGTTCCCTTTTCTCCACACCCTCTCCAGCATTTATTGTTTGTAGATATTTTGATGAGGGCCACTCTGATCAGTGTAAGGTGATATCTCATTGTAGTTTTGGTTTTTATTTCTCTAATAATGAGCGATATTGAGCATCTTTTCATGTGTTTGTTAGCCATCTGTATGTCTTCTTTGGAGAAATGTCTGTTTAGGGCTTTTTCCCACTTTTTGATTGGGTTGTTTTTCTGTCATTGAGTGGTATGAGCTGCTTGTATATTTTGGAAATTAATCCTTTGTCAGTTGTTTCATTTGCTATTATTTTCTCCCATTCTGAGGATTGCCTTTTCATCTTGCTTATAGTTTCCTTTGCTGTGCAAAAGCTTTTAAGTTTTATCAGGTCCCACTTGTTTACTTTTGTTTTTATTTCCATTACTCTAGGAGGTGGGTCATAGAGGGTCTTGCTTTGATTTATGTCATTGAGTGTTCTGCCTATGTTTTTCTCTAAGAGTTTTTATTGTTTCTGGCCTTACATTTAGGTTTTTAATCCATCTTCAGTTTATCTTTGTGTGTGGTGTTAGGAAGTGTTCTAATTTCATTCTTTTAGATGTAGTTGTCCAGTTTTTTCCAGCACTATTTATTGAAGAGGCTGTCTTTGCCCCATTGTATATTCTTGCCTCTTTTGTCAAAAATAAGCTACCCATAGGTTTATGGGTTTATTTCTGGGCTTTCTATCTTGTTCCATTGGTCTGTATTTCTGTTTTTGTGCCAGTACCATACTGTCTTGATGACTGTAACTTTGTAGTATAATCTGAAGCCAGGAAGATTGATTCCTCCAGTTCCATTCTTCTTTCTCAAGACTGCTTTGGCTATTCGGGGTCTTTTGTGTTTCCATATGAATTTTGAAATTTTTTGTTCTAGTTCTGTAAAATACGCCATTGGTAATTTGGTAGGGATCACATTAAATCTGTAGATCGCATTTGGTGGTATAGTCATTTTCACAATATTGATTCTTCCTACCCAGGAACATGGAATATCTTTCCATCTGTTTATGTTATCTTTGATTTCTTTCATGAGTGTCTTATAATTTTCTGTGTACAGTTCTTTTGTCTCTTTAGGTAAGTTTATTCCTAGATATTTAATTCTTTTTGTTGCAATGGTGAATGGGATTGATTCCTTAACTTCTCTTTCTGGTTTTTCATTGTTATTATATAGAAATGCAAGTGATTTCTGTGTATTGATTTTGTATCCTGCAACTTTGCTAAATTTACTGATGAACTCTAATAATTTTCTGATACTATCTTTAGAGTTTTCTATGTACAGTATCATGTCATCTGCAAACAGTCAGAGCTTTACTTCTTCTCTTCCAATCTGGATTCTTTTTATTTCTTTTTCTTCTCTGATTGCTGCAGCAAGGACCTCCAAAACTATGTTGAATAATAGTGGTGAAAGTGGACACTCTTGTCTTGTTCCTGACATTAGGGGGAAGCTTTCAATTTTTCACCATTGAGAATAATGTTTGCTGTAGGCTTATCATATATGGCCTTTACCATGTTGAGGTAGCTTCCTTCTATGCCCATTTTTTTGAAGAGTTTTAATCATAAATGGGTGGGTGCTTAATTTTGCCAAAGGCTTTTTCTGCATCTGTTGAGATTATCATATGGTTTTTATCTTTCAATTTGTTAATATGGTGTATCACATTGACTGATTTCTGTATATTGAAGAATCCTTGCATCCCTGGAATAAACCCAACTTGATCATGGTGTTTGATCTTTTTGATGTGTTGCTGAATTCTATTTGCTAAAATTTTGTTGAGGATTTTCACATCTATGTTCACCAGTGATATTGGCCTCTAGTTTTCTTTTTTTGTGTTGTCTTTGTCTGGTTTTGGTATCAGAGTGATGGTGGACTTGCAGAATGAGTTTGGAAGTGTTCCTTCCTCTGAGACTTTTTGAAAGAGTTTTAGAAGGATAGGCATTAGCTCTTCTCTAAATGTTTGATAGAATTCTCCTGTGAAGCCATTTGGTCCTGGGCTTTTGTTTTTTGGGAGACTTTTGATCACAGCTTCAATTTCAGTGCTTGTAGTCGGGTTATTCATAATTTCTATTTCTTCCTGGTTTAGTCTTGGAAGATTGAACTTTTCTAAGGTTATCTATTTTATTGCCAAATAGTTGTTCTTTAATAGTCTCACATAATCTTTTGTATTTCTGCATTGTCTGTTGTAACCTCTCCTTTTTCATTTCTAATTGTGTTGATTTGATTCTTCTCTCCTTTTTCTTGATGAGTCTGGCTAAGGGTTTGTCAATTTTGTTTGTCTTCTCAAAGAATCAGCTTTTAGTTTTATTAATCTTTACTATTGTTTCTTTCATTTCTTTTTCATTTATTTCTGCTCAGATCTTTATGATTTCTTTCCTTCCACTAATTTTGGGGGTTTTTTGTTCTTCTTTTTCCAGTTGCTTTAAGTGTAAAGTTAGATTGTCTATTCGATGTTTTTCTTGTTTCTTGAGGTAGGATTGTATTGCTATAAACTTCCCTCTTAGAACTGCTTTTGCTGCATCCCATAGGTTTTGAGTTGTTGTGTTTTCATTGTCATTTGTTTCTAGAAATTTTTTGATTTCCCTTTTGATTTCTTCAGTAACCTGTTGGTTAGAAATGTGTTGTTTAATTTCCATGTGTTTGTGTTTCTTGCAGTTTTTTTTTCTTATAATTGATATCTAGTCTCATAGCTGTGGTTGGAGAAGATGCTTGGTATGATTTCAATTTTCTTAAATTTACTGAGATTTGATTTGTGATCCAAGATGTGGTCTATCCTATAGAATGTTCCATGTGCACTTGAGAAGAAGGTGTATTCTTTTGCATTTGGATGGAATGTCCTGAAGATATCAAGAGATCCATCTCATCTAATGTATCATTTAAGACTTGTGTTTCCTTATTAATTTTCTGTTTTGATGATCTGTCCATTGGTGTGAGTGGGGTGTTAAAGCCTCCTACTATTATTGTGTTACTGTCAATTTCTCCTTTTATGTATGTTAGTATTTGTCTTATGTATTGAGGTGCTCCTATGTTGGGTACATAGGTATTTATAATTGTTGTCTTCCTCTTAGATTGATCCCTTGATCATTATGTAGTGTCCTTCCTTATCTCTTGTAATCTTCTTATTTTAAGCCTATTTTGTCTGATATGAAGATTGCTACATCAGCTTTCTTTTGCTTCCCATTTGCATGGAATATATTTTTCCATCCTCTTACTTTCAGTCTATATGTGTCTTTAGGTCTGAAGTGGGTTTCTTGTAGACAGCATGTATATGGGTCTTGTTTTTGTATCCATTCAGCCAGTCTGTGTCTTTTGGTTGGAGCATTTAACCCATTTACATTTAAAGTAATTATTGATATATGTGTTCCTATTGCCATATTCTTAATTGTTTGGCGTTGATTTTGTAGATCTTTTTTCTTCTCTTGTATTTCTTGACTATATAAGTCCCCTTAACATTTGTTGTAAAGCTGGTTTGGTGGTACTGAATTCTCTTAACTTTTGCTTGTCTGAAAAGTTTTTTATCTCTCCATCAACTTTGAAAGAGATCCTTGCTAGGTACAGTAATCTTGGTTGTAGATTTTTCCCTTTCAGTACTTTAAATATATCCTGCCATTCCCTTCTGTCCTGTGGAGTTTCTGCCAAAAGATCAGCTGTTAAATGTATGGGGTTTCCCTTGTATGTTGCCTGTTGCTTCTCTCTTGCTGCTTTTAATATTCTTTCTTTGTGTTTAGTCTTTGTTAGTTTTATTATTATGTGTCTTGGTGTGTTTATCCTTGGGTTTATCCTGTATGGGACTCTTTGTGCCTCTTGGAGTTGATTGACTATTTCCTTTTCCATGGTGGGGAAATTTTCAACTATAATCTCTTCAAAAATTTTCTCATACCCTTTCTTTTTCTCTTCTTCTTCTGGGACCCCTATGATTTGAATGTTGGTGCATTTGATATGGTCCCAGAGGTCTCTGAGACTGTCCTCAGCTCTTTTCATTCTTTTTATTTTATTCTGCTCTTCAGAAGTTATTTCCACCATTTTATCTTCATTCTATTTATCTTCATTTTATTCATTCTTCTGCTTCAGATATTCTTCTATTGATTCCTTCTAGAGTATTTTTAATTTCAGTAATTGTGTTGTTTGTATGTTTATTCTTTAATTCTTCTAGGTCTTAGTTAATTGATTCTTGCATTTTCTTCATTTTGTTTTCAAGGTTTTTGATCATCTTTACTGTCATTATTCTGAAATCTTTTTCGGGTAATTTTCCTATTTCCTCTTCATTTATTTGTACTTCTGTGTTTCTAGTTTGTTCCTTCATTTGTGCAGTATTTATCTGCCTTTTCATTTTTTATTGTTTTAAGTTATTGTGTTTGAGGTTTCCTTTTCCCAGGCTTCAAGAAAAGTTGAATTCTTTGTTTGAATAAGGTTGAATTCTTTCTTCCTTTTGGTTTCTGCCCTCCTAAGGTTGGTCCAGTGGTTTGTGTGAGCTTCATATAGGGTGAGATTTGTGCTGAGTTTTTGTTTATTTGTTTGTTTGTTTGTTTTTCCTCTGATGGGCAAGGATGAACGAGGTGGTAATCCTGTCTGCTGATGCTTGGGTTTGTGTTTTTGTTTTGTTTCTTCTTTAGATGGTTGGGTGATGCCAGGTCTTGTATTCAAGTGGTTTCCTTTCTATGAGGTCTCACTATCTGATACCCCCTAGGATTAGTTCTCTGGTAGTCTAGGGGCTTGGAGTCAGTGCTCCCACTCCAAATGCTCAGGGCTTGATCTCTGGTCAGGAACGAAGATTCCACAAGTGGTTTGTTATGGCATTGAGATTAAAAAAAATATCCAAAAACGAGAAACCAAAGATGAACCCCAGATAAATGGCAGTTACAAAATTAGGCAAATAGTAATTAAAATAATTGAATATATACATATACATATATACCCATGAGCAAAGTGAAAACAGTCCAAAAAAAAATAAAGTGCACTAGATTTATCTGGCAAACAAAGGAAATCAAAAATTATATTTACCAGTTAAGAACAAAACTAACTTAAGCACAAACTGGAAAACAAAACTAAAGCAAGCTGCCAAGTTGGGAATAAAGCAATGAAAACAAAACTAACAAATATTTTGAGAGGAAAAGAAAGAAGAAAGAATAGATATGCAAAATTAAATAGAGGTAGATGAAGAAGATTTATATACATTAAAGATTAACTGCAAGGGGAAAAGAACAGTAGGAAAGGCAAACAAAGGAATAAATGTAGAAAAATATAATAGGTTTTAAAAAATTAAAATTTTGAAACAGAGAAAAGAGAAAAAAGAGGAAGAAGAATTAAAAAAGGGTACATTTATTTTATTTTAATTCTCCTTTTTGTATGCAATGATATTTTATGCAAACAGCTATGTACCTTCTTCTTATATAAGAAATATTTTTTCTCCTCAGGTGGTTTAAAACATTCCACACTTGTTTCTCTTATGGCCTGCAAGAGAGAAAAAAAAGCTGATAACCACAACTAGTACTAAACATAATTCTTAACTGTATTTTACATAAATGAGATACATAGATATTTGCTTTTAAGTGTTGAACTTTATTGTGTTTATTTTTTAGCTTTATTGGGGTATAAGTGACAAAATGGTAATATATTTAAAGGGTACAATGTGATAGTTTAATATATGTATACACTGTGAAATGATTCCCATAATCAAAGAATAAATTTAATTTCTGTAGTTTTGGAATCTAGCCCTTACTGCTACTGCTAAGTCGCTTCAGTCATGTCTGACTCTGCGTGACCCCATAGACGGCAGCCCAACAGGCTCCCCCGTCCCTGGGATTCTCCAGGCAAGAACACTGGAGTGGGTTGCCATTTCCTTCTCCAATGCATGGAGGTGAAAAGTGAAAGTGAAGTCGCTCAGTCGTCTCCGACTCCTAGCGACCCCATGGACTGCAGCCTACCAAGCTCCTCCATCCACGGGATTTTCCAGGCAAGAGTACTGGAGTGGGGTGCCATTGCCTTCTCCGCTAGCCCTTACTAGGCCTGCTATTTTACAAAAGCAGTAGGACCCAGCATGACAGTTCTTAACAGTCTTCAACAATGAACATAATTTGCCTGTGCTGTAATGTTAAAGAAGCTGACTAACCATAATTTAAGGATTAGACAAAACTAGAAGGATAGTTACTGTAATGTATTATAGAATTAAGACTTTAAACAGTCAACAGGTTGGAATAATGAGCCAAATTGAACAAAACGAATTTGAATGGGGAAAATAAAAAAAAAAATCCTTCTGAGCTTCTATTCAAATTGAGTACTTTGGATTCAACATCTCATTTAACAGGAACAAATGTTAAGCTTTACATTAGAATCAGACAGCAGATTTAAAATAGGGTTGGTGAAACTTCAGTTTTCGGGCATCTTATCTTCATGGACTCTTTCCAAGGCTGCCCTGTAGGGCCACAGTGTTAGTGTTGCCAAATAAATACAGGATGCCCAGTTAAGTTTGAATTTCAGATAAATAGTGAATAATTTTTTGATTTGTCCCAAATATTGTGTGCATTCTATATTTTTATTGGGTTGGCCAAAAAGTTCATTTGGGTTATTTTGAAATATCCAATATTTGCTAGTTAAGTCCTACACAGGCAAGAATGACTATCCCAAATTGGGGAGTCATCCTCTCTGCCCTCTTGCTAGTCTTAGGTCCATAGATGAGGTTTACAGGTTACCAGCTCTACCTCCACATCTCCCAGGCCCCAGTGATAATCCTGTCCCAGAAGGACCTCAAAGAGTTATTTAGGCTCTCTGATGCCAAGGAAAAGGACATGAATGAAATTCTGTCCTGATCCTTACTCGAGGCTTATTGATAGACTTGATGAGATCATGAAGGTACACCACCTTCTCCCCTGCCCACAACAGGATTAGTGGCAGAGGTGCAACAGGAAAAAGCAGTAGCTAGGACTTGGAGGACCTAGAAACTGAAGCTGCCAATGACATCCAGATTGAGATCAAATGCTCCAATTATTCGAGAATCTGCTCCGTTAAGTAGTGCCATCTCAATGAAATTGAAGCTGGAGTTCCATGGGTAGCATTATCAGTCATGAGCTCTAAAGCTGAAGGAAACTTCACTAAACCATCAATACTTTAAAAATAAACTTGCCTGACAATCCTAAGGAAAGATTGGATTAGTTTTTTTATTCTCTCCTTTGAAAACATTATGAAACTGCTGTGATAGGATATAGCAACCAAAGACAATACAACCAAAAAAGAAAAAAGTAGTTTAGAAGTATCTCAGGAGTTAATTTATTAAAATTATAATTAATTTTCTGGATTTGTGATATTTCTAAGATTTGTCCATCATTTATGTGTTTGTAGTTTATTATAATTTTTAAAGTTTAAATATAATTTTCTAATTAATATGTCTCTAATTTTTATTTACAATGTCATACACTTTCCTCTTAAAGGCCTTCAAAATTGTATAAGCTTTAAGCCCCACAAAAGCTGGGTCAGTCCTTGAATAGAATAAATTAACAGAGTAAAGCTAAATACTACAGCTAAAGGAGAGAATGAACAGAGTGAAAATGGATGACCAGCATCTGAGAGTCTATTATTATGTATCAAGTTCATTGCTAATAACGCTAACTGGTAAGAGCTTTCTATGTGCAAGTACTATGTAAAGAGCTTAACTCACAACATTGTTGCATTTCATCAGCATGATACTGGGAGAAAAACAGTCTATAAGTACAATCTCCAAGGTGGAGAGAAACTGAGGCTTAAAAATCAAGTAATTTGCTCAGGTTATACATCTATTCATTGCTGGAGATAAAATCCAAAATGAGGTTACCAAAATAATACCCTTTTTTCTCTTCTTCCTTCTTCTCATTCACCTTCCTTTCTTTTACACCAGAAAAAAACAATTTTTTTGAGCAATTAATACTGGGATTTAAATATTCATGTGCTCTTTTATCACTCAGTTAGCATTTCTATTGAGTATGTACGATGTAAAGTAACTCAGAAGTTACCTTAAACTCCAAAGTATTTATAGGGACATTTAAATATCTTTAATTTTACTTATATATAGAAAAGCCATTAGTCACCCTTCAAAAATGTATTGTCCCAGGAGAAATTCTGGGATTTTGTTTTTTCACTGGGAATGAACTCGCTTACAGCCATCTTTGATGAGAGAATTGCCTATCTGAGGATGGAAGCAGTATGGTGATTAAGTGAGCCAAAAGAGGGGTGAATCCAGCTCCCAGTGGTGTCCTCTGGGCTATTCAAGCTAAGTGAGATGAAAATATTCCTATTTGCCTGATCCAGGTTGGAATGGATTTTTCTGTCATTTACATCTAGAAGAATTCTGACAGATACAAGTTTCCAAAGAGGAAAATGACTATTCTGGAATAAGTAGTGGTTTTTGCAGCCAATGGAATAGAGTGATGCTAGTTATTTTTGTCTTTAAATCTTTTCTACAAATTTTAAAACTTAGATCAGATCTGTACAGCTTAGGTCAGGTCAATAAAAGCAAATTCAGTGACTTAATTCTGGTCACTCACTTGCTGTCACCTTCACACATGTCATGCTTGGATGGAGATTACAGCAGGAAAGCACACGCATCTTCCACGAAGCATCTGATCCAAAGGTAGGAGGAAGGGCTTTCAGTAGGGATTGGGTGATGAGGAGGAAGGATAATCTCATTAGAGATAGCCAGAATGCTGAGAATGAAGGAAAGGAAAAGAAGAAGACTGAACTAAATCTGGAAGCAAATATTTCTGAAAAGGGAAAAACACATGAGATCAATTAAGAACATCAAGGGAAGAAGTGACACTTTTTTTTTGTTTTAGTAGTAGAGGACCTAGAAGACCCAAAAGAACTTATACAGGTAAAAAAAATTAACAGATAAACCATAGATCAGAAATTACAGGAAGAGGCTAAAACTTCAATTGGCAATAAAAACTTTGCAGTAATTATAAAATCTATGAAGTAGATGCTATGAAGGATCTTGAGGACTTCAGGGTTTTAAAAGATACTAAACAATTAAAAATAACACAATATGGGGGTTTCCCTGGTGGCTCACAGATAAAAAATCCACCAACCAATGCAGGAGACATGGATTCCATCCATGATCAGGGAAGATTCCACATGCCTTGGAGCACCTAAGCCCGTGTGCCACAACTATAAGCACAACTACTGGGCCCACATGCTTCAACTATTGAAGCCCAAGCACCTAGAGCCCATGCTCAGCTACATGAGAAACCTGTGCATTGCAACTAGTGGCCCCCAGTTGCCACAATTAAAGAAAGCCCATGCACAGCAATGAAGACCAAGCATAGACAAAAATTAAATAAATAAAAATTTTAAAAATAACAATATGAAGCATATCTACATTATATCAATATTGTTTGAAGAATTAGTTTGAAATAATTGTATTTCAGTCTAAGTTGACAATTGCGTGAAAATTACCTGGCTCAGAAGTAAAGAATATGCCTGCCAATACAGGAGATGTGGGTTCGATTCCTGGGTTGGGAAGATCCCCTGGAGAAGGAAATGGCAACCCACTCCAGTATTCTTGCCTGGAAAATCCAATGGACAGAGGAGCCTGGTGGGCTATAGCTCATGGGGTTGCAAGAGAGTCAGACATGATTTAGTGACTAAACAATCAAATAAACAAAAACCCAGTTCATTGACAGTGTTACACAACTTGGGAAAAAGAAACGAGAAAGGCAAAGGGAGCCAAACAAGAAAGGTATGGATTACAGAGTGAAGGGTTAAGGGCTGGTCAAGGGTTTGGAGCCAGATAATCTGAAAGACCAAGGATTTCTTGAAAAAGAACAAGATTTGCAGACATTTCATCTTCTAATGCCTTCACTCTGTTGTCTAATCCCTTCAGCATGTAGCTTAAATTTTCCTTTTGAGTTTTGCCAAATGTTACACTCAGAAGTAGTGTGATCATATGCTAGGCATTTTATTCCTTAACACTAAAGTGCTCAAGTGACAAGGGGTCTTGGAGCAACAAATGGTTAAATTGACCTTGCAGGAAGACTGTTGTGATCCCAAGATATCTTCCCCCAGCTGTATATGTTCTGTATCATCTGCTTCCCTGGTGGCTCGGTGGTAAAGAATCAGCCTGCCAATGCAGAAGATGGAGAAGAGGAGATGTGGGTTTGATACCTGATCTGGGAGTAGGAAATGGCAACCCACTCCAGTATACTTGCCTGCAGAATTCCACGGACAGAGGAGCCTGGTGGGCCCAAGTCTATGGGGTTACAAAGAGTCAGACTTGACTGAGCAACTAACACAGATTCATCCCCTTTTCTTGAGAGTCAGTGAGACAGTGGCTATGACTGAAACAGCTATAATCTGGCTACTTTATATTTAAAAAGATGAAGAGATTTTGCAGATATAATAAAATCCCAAATCAGTTTGAGTTCTTTAACAGGGAGATTATCTTTGGTAGGTTTGACCTAATCAGATGAGCTTTTAAAAAGGTTTTTTTTAAAGGGGGTTAGAAGGGTGAGAGAGTCATGTGGCTTCTCAGTGTGTGGAGGGAGCCATGTGGGAGGGACATGAGAACAGCATCTAGGAGCTTTGAGAGGTCCCCAGTCAATAGACAGAAAAAAACTGAGTCTTGTGTCCTACAACTTCAAAGAACTAAGTTCTGCCAGCAATCTGAATGGTGTTGGAAGCAGATGTCTCCCGAGTCAGCTTCTACATGAGAATGCAGCTGACTGGCACCTTGATTCCAGCCCTTGTGAGCATTTGGCTAAAATGTGCCAGACTGCTCCTGACCAACGAATTGTGAAATAATAGATTTATGTTATTGTTCTTAAGCAGCTGAGTTTGTGGTAATTTCTTTCACAGCTACAGAAAACAGATACAATTAGGAAATTTGGCTTCTACTGTATTTTTTTTTTTTATCTTGTTTTACTTGTGATTATCTGTAGCTGCTGGGGTTACTAAACTGGAACTCAAACATGTAATATGGATGTATATGAGCCATGTTCTCTAGTGGAATCTTAGTTGTCCCTCTCTGAACTACACAAAAATATGTCAGCAAAAGCTATATATAATAAGCATATGTGATGTGCTCCTAGAAATGCAGTGTTTGTTTTGTTTTTGTTCAGTTGCTCAATGTCCAACTCTTTGCAACTCCAAGGACTGCAGCACACCAGGCTTTTCTGTAATTCACCATCACCCAGAGTTTGCTCAAATTCATGTCCATTGAGTTGGTCATGCCATCCAACCATCTCATCCTCTGTCATCCTATCTCATCCTCTCATCTTTCTCCTCCTGCCTTCAATCTTCCCTTTGCACCAGGTGGCCAAATATTTGAGCTTCAGCTTCAACATCAGTCCTTCCAATGAGTATTCAGAATTGATTTCCTTTAGAAATCACTGGTTTGATCTTCTTGCAGTCCAAGGGACTCTCAAAAGTCTTCTCTAGCACCACAATTCGAAAGCACCAATTCTTCAGTTCTCAGCCTCTTTTATGGCCCAACTCTCACATCTGTATATGACTACTGGGAAAACTGTATCTTTGACTATATGAACATCAGCAAAGTGATGTCTGCGCTTTTTAATACACTGTCTAGAGTTGTCACAGCTTTCCCTCCAAGGAGCAAGCATCTTTTAATTTCATGGTTGTAGTCACCGTCTGCAGTGATTTTAGAGTCCAAGAAAAGAAAACCTGTCACTGCTTCTACTTTTTCCCTCATCTATTTGCCATGAAGTGATGGGACCAGATGCCATGATCTCAGTTTTTTGAATGTTGATTTTTAAGCCAGCTTTTTACTCTCCTCTTTCACCCTCATCAAAAGGATCTTTAGTTCCTCTTCACTTTCTGCCATTAGAGTGATATCATCTACATATCTGAGGTTGTTGATATTTCTCCTAACCTTCCTGATTCCAGCTTGGGATTCATCCAGCCTGGCATTTCACATGATGTACTCTGCATAGAAATTAAATAAGCAGGGTGACAATATACAGCCTTGCCGTACTCTTTTCCCAATTTGGAACTAGTGTGTTGTTCCACATCTGGTTCTAACTGTTGCTTCTTAACCTGCATACAGGTTTCTCAGGAGGCAGGTAAGATGATCTGGTATTCCATCTCTTTAAGAATTTCCCACAGTTTGTTGCAAACATAGTCAAAGGTTTTAGCATAGTCAATGAAGCAGAATTGACTGCTTCTTTATTCCAGTTTTTATGGAATTCCCTTGCTTTTTCTATGATCCAACAGATGGTGGCAATTTGATCTCTGGTTCCTCTTCTTTTTCTAAATCCAACTTATACATCTGGAAGTTCTTAGTTCATGTACTGTTGAAGCCTATCTTGAAAGATTTTGCACATTACATTGCTAGCATGTGAAATGAGTGCAACTGTACCATAGTTTGACCATTCTTTGGCATTGCCTTTCTTTGGGATTGGAAGGAAAACTGACCTTTTCCAGTCCTGTGGCCAATGCTGAGTTTTTCAAATTTGCTGGCATATTGAGTGCAGCACTTTCGCAGCATCATCTTTTAGAATTTGAAATAGCTCATCTGGAATTCCATCACTTCCATTAGCTTTGTTTGTAGTAATGTTTCCTAAGGCCCACTTGACTTCACATTCCAGGATGTCTGGCTCTAGGTGAGTGACCACCCCATCATGGTTACCCAGGTCATTAGACATTTTTTGTACAGTTCTTCTGTGTATTCTTGCCACCTCTTCTTAATCCCTTCTGTTTCTGTTAGGTTTCTACCATTTCTGACCTTTATGTGCCCATCTTAGAATGATATGTTCCTTTCGTATCTCTAATTTTCTTAAGAGATCTCTAATCTCCCATTCTATTGTTTTTTGACAATGAGGGCAACTCCATTTATTCTAAGGGATTCTTGCCCACAATAGTAGATATAACGGTCATCTGAATTAAACTCACTGAATCCTGTCCATTTTAGTTCACTTGATTCCAAAAATGTTGATGTTCACTCTTGCCATCTCCTGATTGACCACATCCAATTTACCTTGATACAGGGACCTGATATTTCAGGTTCCTATGCAACATTGCTCTTTACAACATCAGACTTTACTTGCACCACTAGACTCATCCACAGCTGGGTGTCATTTCTGCTTTGACTCAGCCTCATCATTCTTTCTGGAGCTTTTTTTCTACTCTTCCCCAGTAACATATTGAACACCTGCCTGCCTGGTGGGGAGGCTCATCTTCCAGTGTCATATCTATCTGCCTTTTCATACTGTTCATGGGGTTCTCAAGGCAAGAATACTGGAGTGGTTTGCCATTTCCTTCCCCGGTGGACCACATTTTGTCAGAACTCTCTACCTTGATGCCTCCATCTTGGATGGCCCTGAACAGCATGGCTCATAGTTTCATTGAGTTACACAAGGCTGTGATCCATGTGATCATTTTGGTTAGTCTCTTTGGCTATGATTTTCATTCTGTGTGCCGTCTGATGGATGAGGATAACAGGCTTGTGGACACTTCCTGAAAGGATTGGCTGTGGGGAAAACTGGGTCTTACACTAGTGGGTGAGGCCTTGCTTAGTAAACTTTAATCCAATTTTTTGCTGACAGGTAGGGCTTTGCTCCCTCCCTGTAGTTTGGCCTGAGGTGGCCCATCCCTTGAGTCTGCAGTCTCTATGGTAGTGCTAAGTCTCTTGTGGGGTCACTTCTCTTTTTTCTTGGGTCCTGGAGTGCACAAGGTTTTTGTTTGCGCCTTCCAAGAGTCTCTGTTTCTCCCAGCTCTGTGGAAGTTCTGTAACCAAATATGCTGACCTTCAAACCTGGAGATTCCCAGCCCCTTTACCAGATCCCCAGGTTGGGAAGTCTAAAATGAGGCCTAGAACCTTCACAACAGTGCTTTGGTATAATTCCTCTCCAGTTTGTTGGTCACCCACCCAGCGGCTCTGTGGTATGACTCCAAGATCAATGGTAGTGCTAATGGTGACTTCCTCCAAGAGGACTTATGCCAACATACCATATCTCTCAAGATGGTTGCTGTCAGTGCCCCTGTCCCCATGGCAGGCCATTGCTGACCCATGCCTTCACAGGAGACCCTTAAACACTACAGGCATTTCTGGCTCAGTCTCTTGTTGGGGGAGAGTGCTCCTTTCCCTTAGGTCCTAGTGTGCACAAGGCTTTGTTTGTGCCCTCCAAGAGTCTCTGGTGGGTATTGCATTTGACTTTAACATGATTGCACCCCTTCTACCATCTCGTTGTGGCTTCTCCTTTGTCCTTCAAAGTGGGGTATCTTTTTTTTTCTGGTGGGTTCCAACATCCTCCTGTCAATGGTTCTTCAGTAGCTAGTTGCGAGTTTGGTATTCTTGCTGGAGAAGATGAGTGCCCATCCTTCTACTCTGCCATATTGAAATAGGATTAGCAGAGTTTCATCTTAAAGTGGAATAAAAAGATTTAAAAGATGCATTACAAAAATCATTTATTTCAGAGTGAAAACACTACAGTTGAAAGGGCCATTTTACTTGATATTAAAGAGGAAATAATGAAGGAGAAAAAGAAGGGAGTGGGAAGGAAGGAAAAATATAAAAATCTACTAAATTAAACCAGAAACTTGCCATTTCTATGTATCTCAAACCAGAATGTGGAATCTCTTGAATGCAAAAATACTATAGTTTTCTTTATTACAACATTTCTATGAATGCAGCTTTTCATCAGAGGAAGGAAATTCTTGATCCATTTTATTTGCCTATTTTATACATCTGAGAAGTGTTTTCTCTTTCATTCCCCTAAACTGCATTAGAAGTACTTTCACAATATAGGTATTAACTTTCATATCCAAGACATGCTTAACAAACTAAACCACTTAAACACACTTTGGCAAACCGTGTCAAAAGTTATGGCCTCTGCAATGTTTTATGAAACATTGCATAAAGTCACTGTTCTAAGACATAAAAGCTTGGTCAGGATTAGCTGGTAACTACAAAATAAAATCCTGAATATCTGAAAAAGGTACATAACAACGTGTTATTGTAACCTACCATTTTTTATGAATTCAAGAGCTCTATGGAAGTACAGTTGTCCTTTGAACAAAGTGTGTTTGAACTGCAGGGGTCCACTTATACATGCCTACTTTTCAACAGTAAATACTACAGTGCTACATGACCCATGGCTGGTTGAATTCAAAGATGTGGGGAAACCATAGATATGGAAGGCTGATTATAAGTTATATGCAGATTAACCCTCATGTCATTCAAAGGTCAATTGTATATACAAGGATATCACTGGAAGGATACAAAATTTTAAAAGAAAAAATAAAATGTAGTAGGAGAATCTTGTGGACTGAAATTCATGGTAAAATAAGGACTAAGTTGTCACTTTATATCCTTTAGTACTGTTAGAACTTTTTAAACATTCGGGTATTATTTCAACATGAAACAAAATAAGATCCTCAATATGTTACAAAAATATCATTGCATTAATCTTTTTTTCAGCTTGCAGTATCAATTCACTGTTTCACTAGGAAGTTTTTATTGAAAGAATACAGTAGCAGTCAGCAGGCCCATAAGGTCCCGAAGGCCTTGTGGTCAGTGACTTTTCATCATTTACAATACAGTAGCATATTTGGGGAACTGGTCTTTCCTTTTCCCCTTCAGAAGTGAGAATTCATTTGATTATGGCAAGTGATTCTTTTAATGTGGTACTATATTCAGTTTTCTGGGGAAGGAGATGGCAGCCCACTCCAGTACTCTTGCCTGGAGAATCCCGTGGACAGAGGAGCCTGGTGGGCTACAGTCCATGGGGTCGCAAGAGTTGGACACGACTGAGCGACTAAACCACCACCACCACTATATTCAATTTGCTAATATTTTGTTAAGAATTTTTGCATCTATGTTCATCAGGGATGTGTTGTGCATGTGTTGTGTGTGTTTGTGTGTGTGTGTGTGTGTGCATGCGCTCAGTCATGGTCAACTCTTTGCAACCCCATGGACTGTAGCCCACTAGGCTCCTCTGTCCATGAGATTTCCAAGCCTAGCACAGAGAATGGGTTGCATTTCTTCCTCCAGAGGATGTTCCCAACCCAGGAATTGAACCTGTGTCTCCTGTATCAGCAGGCAAATTCTTTACCACCTGCACCACCTCCCTATCAATAGGGAGACCTCCTATTGATAACAAGATAATAAGGTTGAGGGTTGTTATGGTTGGTATTTTATTTCATGTATGTGATGGTGATAATGTAGTGGTGGTTGAGTTGCTTATGAACATTATGAATAAGGTGATATAAGTGGCTAGGTTTAGCATTGTTACAGTGGGATTGTATAATAGGATGACTGTCGTTCATCTTATGTGAGCAATCAATGAATATGCTATGATTTTTCATAGTTATGTCCAGTTTAGTCCTCCTCAGCTCCAGTTATAATGGATAATATGATATAGTTAGTATTAAATTTAAGTTAATTGATGGTGAAATTTGGTACGGCACAGATATGGGTGCAAGTTTTTGTCATGTTAATAGGATTAAGCTGCATGCTAGTGAAATGCCTTATGTAACTTCTCGTACTCAGAAGTGGAATAGGGATATTCCTAATTTCATGATCAAAGCCATTGTTATTAGTATAGATGCTATTGGGTTAAACAATTTTGTGACGGTTTATTGGCCTATTATGAACAGATTCATAATAACAGTTATTATGAGTAATATTGATGCAGTGGATTGTGTTAAAAATATTTAGTTGATGCTTCTGTGGCTTATGGGTTAAATATTTTTTTTATAATAGGGATGATGGCTAGCATATTTATTTCAAATCCAATTCAGATAAGTAGTCAATGGGAGCTGATTATAATGGTAATAGCTCCTGAGATAACAGTTGCTAAGATAATGATAAAGATGATGGGATTTGTTAGTATGGGAAGAGTATAAACCAACATTTTCAGGGTATGGGTCCAGATAGCTTAATTAGCTGACTTTACTTGTAGAATGTGGTTTTTCAGAGTGACTGTATTGGTCGGTCATATCAGAATCAGGGATATGTGCTTGAATTCGTAGGAAGGAGATTGTTAATAATAGTGACTTATTTTTAATAATAGTGACTTAGTGAAAAGATTAATTATATATAATTCTGGTATGTATGGGTTGTGGAATGCTCATAAGAATAAAATTGTTGTGAAGATGTTTATCATGATAATGTTTGCATATTCTCCTATTAAAAACAGGGTGAATGACCCTACTGTGTATTCTACATTAAAGCCTGACATGAGCTCAGATCCTCCTTCTGTTAAGTCAAATTGGTCTCTGCCAGGGTAGAGATAAATCATCTTATGGCTAATGGTCATGACGGGAAAATTAATCATAGTTGTTCTTGTATGATGATAAGGGTAGAGAGAGAGTGAAGGACTGGCTTATTAAGAGGACTGATAGGAGAATAATTACCAGTGTTACTTCATATGAAATTGTCTGTGCTACTGCTCGTAGGACCCCAGTTAGTGTGTACTTTGAGTTAGAGGCTCATTCTCATCATAGAGTATATGGCTAAGCTTGATATGGCCAGTATAAATAGAACTCCTGCTGCTGCTGCTGCTAAGTTGCTTCAGTCGTGTCCGACTCTGTGCGACCCCACAGACGGCAGTCCACCAGGCTCCACCGTCCCTGGGATTCTCCAGGCAAGAACACTGGAGTGGGTTGCCATTTCCTTCTCCAATGCGTGAAAGTGAAAAGTGAAAGTGAAGTCGCTCAGTCGTGTCCAACTCTTCGCAACCCCACGGACTGCAGCCTATCAGGCTCCTCCATCCATAGGATTTTCCAGGCAAGAGTACTGGAGTGGGGTGCCATTTTATATTAATAAGAGGATTGTGTATAGGTCTTTCCTTGTAGTTCAGCTGGTAAAGAATCTGTCTGCAATGCGGGAGAACTGGGTTCGATCCCTGGGTTGGGAAGATCCCCTGGAGAAGGGAAAGGCTACCCACTCCAATATTCTGGCCCGGAAAATTCCATGGACTGTATACAGCCCATGGGGCCACAAAGAGTCAGACAGGACTGAGTGCCTTCTCACTTTCACAGTGTATAGGTAGGGAAATTCATATGGTTAAAACTAGACTCAAGGCTAGGATGGGTGCTAGAATGAATATTGAGATTGAGGTTCTGGCTGGTCATAAGTATTCCTTAATAAATAGTTTGCATCAGCAATGGGTTGAAGTAGACCTTATGGTCCTATGACATTTGGGCCTTTTTGGAATTGCATGTAGCCTAAAACTTTTCATTTGACTAGTATTAAAAATTCTACAGCTAAAAGAATGGGAAAAATGAGTATTAGAATGTTAATTATGATAATTTTTATGTTACTAAAAATTATTATGTTAATAATGTTAATTATTTTGTTAAGGAGGATTTCAATCTCTGATTATGAAAGTTTAAGTTTTACACAATTATCAGGCCCTGGCACCCTAAATAAACCCTGTTCTTGAGTAGGATTTTCTTTTCTTATTAATTAAGATGAAATCATTAATTGTTTTAAGGTGCTTATTTAAAGTTGGCTTATATTTAAGGTGCTTATTTAAAGTTATTTCTCTTGTCCTTTTGTACTGGGAGAAATGGAAAATAGAAACTGCCCTGGATTACTCTGGTCTGAACTCAAATCACGTAGGACTTTAATCATTGAACAAATGAAACTGTAAAAGTGGTTACACTACTGGGGTGTTCTGATCCAACATCAAAGTCATAAACCTTATTGTCAATATAAACTCTAAAATAAGATTGTACTGTTATCCCTAGGGTAACTTGTTCTGTTGATTAATTTCTTGGATCAATAAGTGACAATGTGATTTGATTGGTAGCTATAGGCTTTAACAGTCACTCAGAGGATTTTTTTTTCTCCGAGGTCACCCCAACCAAAATTATTAACCCAGTAAAAGTTTTGTTATTCCTTGGTGGCTTAATTTTGGGTTTTTTGGGGGAGAGGGAGGGTTAATTAATTAAAGCTCCATAGGGTCTTTTCGTCTTATTAATTTATTCCCACCTCTTCATGGGAAGGTCAGTTTCACTGACTGAAAGTAAGAGACAGTAAAATTCTTGTGTGGCCATTCATACAAGTCTTTATTTAGACAACAAATGGTTATGTTACCTTTGCATGGTCAGGATATCACGGCCATTTAATGATTGTCACTGAGTAGGCAATGTCTCTAGTACTAGTGATGCTAGAGGTGATGTTTTTGGTAAACAGGCTGGGTTTGTGTTTGTCAAGTTCCTTTTACTTCATTTAATCTTTCCCTGAGGGCATGCCTGTGTTGGGTTAACAATACAATTAATAAATGTTTTAATGGTAGGTTATTTTTATTTACTGTTAACTGTCAGAATAGTATTAGTTGCTGACGTAAACTTATACAAGGAGAAATGTTTCTTGTTACTCATATTAACATCATTGTTTCTATTATTTAATAGATGAGTCCAGTAGTGAGTCTAGGAGTTGATTACTTGTTATTGGAATTAAGGTATTTTTGTTATTGAACCTTAATGCTTTCTTAATTGATGGCTGTTTTTAGGCCAACTAGGTATTGCTTGTTTTTACTCTCTAGTAAAGGTTGTACCCATTTCTAAAAGGCTGTACCTTTTTAGACTAATTTTTAAAATACAGTGTGATTTATGGAAATTTTTGCATTTTTTAAAGTTGAACTAAAATTCATTATCTGGACAACCAGCTATCACCAGACTCGTTAGGCTTATCACCTCTACTTACAAATCTTCTATTTTGCCACATAGGTGAGTTAGTTCCAAATAAATGTTTTTAAGTGTCTTGTCTGGTTTCAGGTTATTTAAGTTCTCTTTGTTAAATTTTTGCTAGTTAACTCATAATGCAAAAGGTACAAAGGGTAATCTTTGCTTTTTAGTACTTTTAATTTTTTCTTTCATTGTTTCCTTGTGGTACTTTCTGTATAGCACCATGGATTCTTTAAATTTCTATCTCCTATACTTTAAATAGTTTAGTAAATGCTTTACTTGATTCGACTGTGTTAGTATAGCAGGGAAGATAGTGGGCTAGTTTTGGTTCAAGGCATTCACAAATTATGAAATCTTCTAGGTGTAAACTAGATGTTTTATTTAAGCTATGCTTTGATTTGTCCAAGCACACTTTCCAGTATGCTTACCTTGTTCTGACTTGTCTCCTCTCACATAGTTAATATTTGTAAATAATTTTAAGCACTTTATTTATTTGACGAGGGTGATGGGTGGTATGTGCATACTTCATTAAATCCTCCTTTAGCTCTTAATGTTCATAACAATTTTTGTATGAAGTTTTCTTAAAATAGAAGATGTAGCCCATTTCTTTCCATCCCATAGGTTACAACTTGACCTAATGTTCTTATGTACTATGATTATGCTTGTATTCCTTTTGAGGGTTTGCTGAAGATGGCGGTATATAGACTGAATTAGCAAGGGTAGGTGAGGTTTATAGGGGTTTACCGATTATAGAACAGGTTCCTCTAAAAGGGTGTGAAGTACTGCCAAGTCCTTTGAGTTTTAAGCTGTTGCTGTTAGTACTCTGGTGAATAATAATTTTGTGTAATTATTTGTGTTTAGGGCTGAGCATAGTGGGATATCTAATCCCAGTTTGGGTCTTAGCTGTCATGTGGCAATAATATTAAAGTTACTTTCATCATTTAGTTTTATTATAATTATGGCTTTTTGTGGCTTAAGTAAAATTTAACTTTATTTTTGTAAAATCTCTTTAACATGCTTTACTCCATGTCTCTATCAATTTGGGTTAATTGTATGACTGCAATGGCTTGCACAAAATTTACCAACCCTCTTTGGTATAACTGAGTCAAACTTTCATTCATAGGCTTAATTTTTATCACTGCTCTTTCCCATGGAAGTGTGGTTAAGCAAGGCGTTATGAGCTACTATGCTAATGGGCTTGATACCTGCTCCTTTTAATCTTAGTGATACAGAGGGCATTCTCACTGGGATGTGGATGCTTGCATATATAATTTTTATTAAAAATTAATAGAAAGGCTGGGACTAAACCTATATGTTTATGGAGTTGATATACTCATCTAGGCATTTTCAGTGCCTTGCTTTAGTATTTAAGCAACATTAGCAGGCTGTTATTGAATAGCAGTGAAAATACTTATATAAATATTTTGTGTAATTCTTCCTGTATCTAGTTTTAAGGTTTTGATAAATTGGTTTGTGGATTGAGGGGGATGCTTGTCCATGCAGGTTGTGAATATATAAGGCAGGGGGAGATAAAGGAAAATAATGGAGTATCATTTAGTATATGAAATAATATTATGTCCTGATTCCATTGACTGAAAATCACCTGCCTCTCATTATGCTGATAGTTAGTGTTCAGTTAAGTCCAGCCACAATCAATGTACCAGGTTAGGGCCTCAGATGACCATAACTGAGTCCAAGCAGTCCCCCAAATTAAAAAATACCAAATGCGGGACACCACAGTTGTGTGAACATGGGCTGATTAGTCCATCAAGAGGTCTTATTTAAAAGGAACAAGTAGGCGATCTTAGGTAAGATGGTCCTGAAGAAACAGATGTCTGATAAAGTTCTGTCAATAGAAATCCCCATAAGTTATGTGCCCAGAGTGAGAAGAGGTGTACCTGCCATGCAGGTTGGTGGTTTCACGCGGCTTGGTGACCAAGCTCATGATCTAATGGACAGGATATATGTTGACAAGGACTTATTTGATGTAATGTACTATGTATGGTCAATAATTATATGTACCATGTGATATTAATAATGTTACATACATGTTATATGAAGAAGGAACTGGCAACCCTCTCCAGTATGCTTGCCTGGAAAATCCCACGGAGAGAGGAGCCTGGCAGGGGCTACAGTCCGTATGGTCACAAAGAGTCAGACATGACTGAAGCAACTTAACACACATACACATGCTTATGTGCTTGGGGTAAATAAATTAATGTATAATTATACACATGTGGACATGCAGGTATGCACGAAGTACATAGAGGGAATTTTTAAAGAACTGAATAACTTTAATACTGACATAGTATTTGAAAGTCTTAGAAATGTATTATAATAAAAAAATTTCATGGACTAGTTTAAGTAGAATTTCAGGTTTGAGTGTTGATGGTGGGGCTTTAGCCTCTTCCTTGAGTCTTAAAGAGATTTAGTGTTCTCCTTTTCTGGTTTACAAGACTGGGGTAATGAATATACCGTGAAGACTCTTCATTTTAGGAGATTGTCTTCAATAATGCTAGTTACTGGTATTAATACTGGGATAAGGAAAAAGTATATAATAGATGCTAGTTGTCCAATAATAATAAAGGGATGCTCTACTGGTTGTCCCCCAATTCATGTGTTAGGAGGTCTGCTACCAGAATTCAGAACAGACATTAGCTGAATGGGCAGAATACCATGCTTCATTGTGTAGATGTAGGAAGCAGTGGTATTAATACCAAGATTAGGATAGAAAAGATTAGAGCTAAAACTCCGCCTAGTTTGTTAGGGATTGGTACTAGGATTGCATATGCGAATAGGAAGTATTATTCTGGCTCAATGTGGGGAGGTGTATTGAGAGGGTTTGCTGGAGAGTAGTTACCTGGATCTCCTAATAGGTCAGGTGAAAATAGGACTAGTATCATTAGGACAAGAACTAGGAACAAAGCACCTAAGAAGTTTTTAATTGTATAACATGGATGAAATGGGATCTTGTCTGTGTCAGATAAAATTCCTGTTGGGTTGTTGGATCCTGTTTTGTGGAGGAATGGACTAGAGCAAACTCTTCCATAATAATGACAGAATGAAGTGGAAGGTAAAGAACTGTGTGAGGGTTGCTTTGTCTCCTGAGAAGCCTCCTCAGATTCATTCAGCTAGGTTTGTGCTGATATATGGGATTGCTAAGAGTAAGTTTCTGTTGCCCTCCAAAATGGTGTTTGTTCCCAAGGTAATGCATAACCTATGAATGCTGTGGTTATTACTGTGAATAACATGATAACTCTGATATTTTATGTTTCTAGAAATGTGTATAATCCATAATACAGGCCACATCCTACATATATAAATAGATCAATATGGAGGTTCCATTTGCATGTGAAAAGTGAAGGTGAAGTCGCTCAGTCATGTCCGACTCTTTGTGACCCCATGAACTGTAGCCTACCAGGCTCCTCTGTCCATGGAATTTTTCAGGCAAGAGTACTGGAGTGGGTTGCCATTTCCTTCTCTGTGTTTGTATTGGATAATTCGGGCTTTCATGGTGGCTCAGACGGTAAGGAATCTGCCTGCAATGAGGGAGACCTGGATTTGATCCCTGGGGTGGGAAGATCCCCTGGAGAAGGACATGGCAACCCACTCCAGTATTCTTGCCTGGGGAATCCCCATGAACAGAGGAGCCTAGCGGTCTACAGTCCATGGGGTTGCAAAGAGTCAGACACGACTGAGCGAGTAAGCACACAGCACAGATCAGGTAATTCATACATAATTCATGTCTCAGCAAATGTGTGTGACTGATGATAAGGCTGTTATTGTGTCTGATGTGTGATGTACTGCTAAAAATAGGCCCATTAAGATTTGTAAGATTGGGAGGGAGATTCAAGAGGGAGGGCACATAGGTATACCTATGGATGATTCATCTTGATGTTTGGCAGAAACCAACACAATACCATAAAGCAACTATTCTTCAATTAAAAATACATAAATTTTAAAAAAGATTTGTAAGATTAAGTAAATGCCTAGTAAAGAGCCAAAGTTTCATCATGATGAGATGTTTGATGGGGCTGGGAGATCAATGAATGTGTGCTTAAAAATTTTTATTAATGGGTGTGATTTTCGAATGTTGGTCATTAGGGTTCTTGTAGTTGAATAACAACGATGATTTTCATATCATTAGTTATGGTTAAATTCCATGAAAGAATAATGATAACATACATTATATTTAGTTTAAGTACTATTTTTGTGACTGGTTTTGTGGGGTTTTCTTCAAAACCTTCACCTGTTTATGGAGGGCTCGGGTTAACTGTAAGTGGTGGTGTTGGTTGTGGTATTGTATTGAATTTTGGTGAGTCTTTTTTAGGATTAATGGTATTCCTGATTTATTTAGGTGGGATGTTAGTGGTATTTGGTTATACAATGACTATGGCTACTGAGCAATATCCTGAGGCTTGGGTTTCTAAGAAGACTGTCTTAGGAATATTTCTTTCTGGCTTAATTAAGGAATTTTCAGAAAATTAAAGAATTTTCTACACATTGAAGGATGAAGAAGTAGAGATTGTATTTAAAGTTAATGGTCTAGGAGACTGAGTAATTTATGATACAGGAGATTCTGTGATTTTTAGTGAGGAGTCCATGGGGATTGCAGCACTGTATAGCTATGGTACTTGATTAGTGATTGTGACTGGTTGATCATTATTGATCAGTGTTGTGGTTATTATGGAAATTGTGGAAATTAAATAAGATTATGTGATGAGCAAAGTAATAAGGAAAGAAAGAATTAATTAATTGATTGATCCTTTTTAGTCTGATACTAATGTATGTTTTTATCTGAATAAGGGAAGTGGTTTTTGGTAAATGTTCTCTAACCAGATTAAGTCTAAGAGAGAAAAAGCTGATTTTTAGCTTGTTGTTAAGTTTAAATAAGGGGCTAGGTGGTGTATAATAGTGGGAAATATCCTAGGGGGTTGGAGAACTTGAATGTTTGATGAACAGTTGAACTTCAAGTTCTGTGCCATGTTACTAATTTTGAGTGCCAGGATAAAGCTTAGTATAATTACGGCTAGGGAGGTTGGTTTGAGGTGACAGGGTATAGTTATTTGGGGGATTGTTGTTTGGGGGATATTGTTCGAGATAATAAAACCAGCAAAAATACTTCCAATTAGTAGATGTTTAATAGAATTAACTAGGAGGGCGTTGGTCTCAAAAATGATCGATGTAGAAAATCAAGGCTGTCCTTGAGGATATAAATAATATGGCTTTGAAAAAGGTGTGAGTATAGATATGGAGGAATGCTAAGTAAGGTTGGTTGATGCCAATTGTCACTATTATTAGGCCTAATTGACTGGAGGTAGAGAAAGCAATGATTTTTTTGATATCGTTTTGGGTGAGGGCACATATTGCTGTGAATAATGTAGTGATCGCTCCTAGGCACAATATAACTGAATAAATTTATTATTTTTTGTTGAAAGATAGAAGCAAATGAGTAAGATGATGCCTGCTAATACTATTGTGCTTGAGTGGAGTAGGGCAGAAATGGGTGTGGGACCTTCTATT
Source organism: Giraffa tippelskirchi (assembly GCF_054371585.1). NCBI lineage: Eukaryota > Metazoa > Chordata > Mammalia > Artiodactyla > Giraffidae > Giraffa > Giraffa tippelskirchi. The sequence continues at coordinate 121,309,260 of NC_137276.1, read as the reverse complement.
GCTGAGGGTAGTCAGGGGTGTAGACCAAACTGGGCAAATTTTCCAGCTGTGGCTAGTGCAAGACCCAGTAGAAGTAAGTTTGAATTATCTATATGGAGTATAAAGATTTGTTGAAGTCTCAAGCATTAAAGTTGAGTAAGAAGCATGCTATTATTATAATAAAACCAATATCACCAACATGGTCATATAAGGTTGCTTATAGGGCTGCTGTGTTTGCATCTGCCTGTCCATATCCTCACCCAATAAGCTGGAAGGATATCATTCTTACTCCTTCTCAGTAGATTAATAATTGGAACAGGTTATTAGCAGTGACAAGAATTGGTATTGTGATGAGAAAAAGGAGTAACTATTTAAAGAATCAGTTAATATTGGGATCTAAGTACATATATCATACTGAGAATTCTATAATTGATCATGTGACAAGTAGCACTACTGTACAAATATCATTGAGAAACACACTATTTAGAAACTGATTGATAGTTTGAGGGTTTGAACTGTAATTCAGTGCCAGTTTGAGATAATTATTTCTTGGAATATATAAATGAATATTATTGTTCGATTAAACTGGTTTATTGACCATGCCAAAGCCTTTTACTGTGTGGATCACAACAAACTGTGGAAAATTCTGAAAGAGATGGGAATACCAGACCACCTGACCTGCCTCTTGAGAAACCTCTATGCAGGTCAGGAAGCAACAGTTAGAACTGGACATGGAACAGCAAGACTGGTTCCAAATAGGAAAAGGAGTATGTCAAGGCTGTATATTGTCACCCTGCTTATTTAACTTATATGCAGAGAACATCATGAGAAACACTGGGCTAGATGAAGCACAAGCTGGACTCAAGATTTCCGGGAGAAATATCAATAACCTCAGATATGCAGATGACACCACCCTTATGGCAGAAAGTGAAGAAGAACTAAAGAGCCTCTTGAAGTCTCAAGAGTCTAAAGAGCTTTCTTATTTCTTTCACAGATTCAGTGAAAGAGGAGAGTGAAAAAGTTGGTTTAAAGCTCAGTGTTCAGAAAACTAAGATCATGGCATCTGGTCCCATCACTTCATGGGAAATAGATGGGGAAACAATGGAAACAGTGGCTGACTTTGTTTTTCTGGGCTCCAAAATCACTGCAGATGGTGATTGCAGCAATGAAATTAAAAGATGCTTACTCCTTGGAAAGAAAGTTATGACCAATCTATCAGTATGTTAAAAATCAGAGACATTACTTTGTCAACAAAGGTCCATCTAGTCAAGGTTATGATTTTTCCAATGGTCATGTATGGATGTGAGAGTTGGACTATAAAGAAAGCTGAGCACCAAAGAATTGATGCTTTTGAACTGTGGTGTTGGAGAAGATTTGAGAGTCCCTTGGACAGCAAGGAGATCCAACCAGTCCATCCTAAAGGAGATCAGTCCTGAATATTCATTGGAAGGACTGATGCTGAAGCTGAAACTCCAATACTTGGCCACCTGATGCGAAGAAGTGACTCACTGGAAAAGACCCTGATGCTGGGAAAGATTGAAGGCGGGAGGAGAAGGGGACGACAGAGGATGAGATGGTTGGATGGCATCACCGACTCAATGGACATGAGTTCAAGTAAACTCCGGGAGTTGATGATGGACAGGGAGGCCTGGCATACTGCAGTCCATGGGGTTGCAAAGAGTTGGACATGCCTGAGTGACTGAACTGAACTGATTTAGCTATTCAGATAGCTGGGGCATTTGTTTACACAAGCTATTTGTTCTGTTTTTATTCCTGTTGTGTTTCTTCCTACTGAGCCTGATTATCTTTAACTGCAAATTGTTCACTGTACTTGAAAATTTATTTAAGGATTATTTGGAGGCTTATTATAAAGATTTATTTCTCCAGAGATGACTTGCTTTTACATCGGAACCATCACTCCTGACCCTTTATTTCATGTTCAGGGTTAAAAATGTATTCCCTTGTAATACGATCTCAGGTTTCAAGGGTTCTGAGGGCTCTTCTACTTCTGATTTACTCTGAGTGATGCTGGAGTCCGGCTTATTTTGGAGACAGTCTGCAGTTGGATTCCCATTTCAACCAGACATGAGCATATAATTTCTGTTCCTCTTACTAAAGAGGTTTCAAAATGAAAGTTCCGATTTGTTAAGTCACAAAAGCCTTCAGGACAAAAGCAATTCCCAGGGCTCCTTCTCTCTCTCTAGGGTCCTGTTTTCCTTTCAGTTTTTGGTCAGTACTTCCTTCCTGTATTGTCAGCTCCTTTTATTTTTTAAAAAGGATTGTTTTCAACAATTTATTTGAGCTTGTTAGTTCTTTTCAGCAAGAGGGTAGGTCCAGATAACCAAGCCTACCCACACCAGAAGCTGAAGTCTTCCCATTTCAAGTCTCAAATATTTTAAAGCAATTTGGTAATGCTAATATATAACTCTATAATAATTAAAATGGAGAATTGGGGCATTACATAAAACTAAATTGAAATAAATACCCTATGCTCTGGATTTTTCTTTACTAAGGTTTACCTGAAAAGAAGAGGTAGGGGGGCTTCCTGGCGGTCCATTGGTTAAGACTGCACCCTTCCACTGGGGGTGAGAGAAGTTCAGTCCCTCATTGGGGAACTGAGATCCTGAATGCTGTTCCCCAAGGACAAAAAAAAAAAAACCCAGCAGTGGGTGTGGCAAAATCTATAGAGACTGCTTTGTTTATTTGTATTTTAGTGGAGTTAAGGTCCTGTGAATACCATGTCAAAATACCAGGCAAAGATTGACTGAAATTACATGTTACTCCATCGATTCATCTCCCTACCCACCTTCCCTTATACTTGAATTCATGACTGTGTCTAAACTCCTAGATAATTTATATTTTTAGATAAAAGTTTACTTACAGAATGTTATTTTTTCTCCTGAGTTTGTTTTTGTTGTTGCTATGAAAAGCCTTCTGGCCAAGTCTACGTACTCACACAATAAAAGAACAAAACAAGACAAAACAAAATCTGATAAAACTTGTTGTTTGAAACTTTACAGATGAAAAAAATTTTTTCTGAACTTTTGGCTCCATGAGACATGGCTGTGGAGAGTCCTAAGTGTCATATGAACACTTAGATAAGGCAGACAGCCACACATGCAGTCCTGTGGCTGGATCCATGAGGTACAGAGGAGGATCTGTTAAGTAATTTCCCATTATCTTAGCAGTGTTTGGTTGGATTCATCACTCTTTATAGATCTAATCTGGGACTCTTTGATTTAAAGTAGAGAAGAACTAAAGAGAAATATGTTCAGAAATAAATGCTAGGATGTTGTTATCAGTTATTGTGTAACTTTACTGGCAAGAGCAAAAGAATTCTTTGACTGTTTGCTTTTCCAAAAACAATGTTAAAATGATATTTTTAAATATATGTGAAAAGTTTGAATAAGCAGAAGTTTGTGAATCTGTACTTTCCAGCTTGTTTTATCTACACACTCAGTGCTCTGATGAGGGCTTGACTGACCATTGTTGAGACACAAATCTGTTGATTATCATTTTGTGTTTGTTTTTCTAAAATTCCATCCATCTACCTACATGCTACACCTTTTCGTCAAACCACTAACTCAGCATTTCTTAAAGGGATCTGGAGATGTATTGTCATGACATTCTTAGATTTCAAATTTGAGGAATATTCTATTTGCTGATGATTTGTGGTAGTTCCTTGTACCATTATTGTGTACCATTTTTGAAAAATAACAAGTGTTATACAAAGTGCATTACTTTCAATATCTCTAATCCTGGAAAGTAGGTATTACAAGAATCCCTCTTTTACAGATGGATTTAAAAAATGGCTCAGAGAGGCTAATCGCTTGTTTCAGCTCATGAGTGAGCTGGAATTCAAAATCCAACCTACATAACAGAAGTGCAGAAGACAGAGAAGCATCAGGCAAAGCTAAGAAGAAAACAGGAAGAATAGAAAACCTCAAATTGCCTCATGGATCATCTCCATGGCTGTTAGCAGCCCTTGCATTTCTGGACAGTGACCTTTTTATTTTTCTATTAGCCACGGGCTTGTGATCAGATCAGCTCTTGCTGTCATGGTGGGAAATTGTTCAGTTCAGTTCATTTCAGTCACTGATTTGTGCCCAACTCTTTGTATTCTTTTTCAAAATATCCATTCCCCTTTTTGAGGTGCCCATATCAAAGAGTCAGACACAACTGAGCATGCATGGTCCTGGGCTCCATGGGAAGATTATATATCTGTGCTTCTTGAAACCAGCTTGGCCACATGACTTGTCTTGACCAGTGATATATGAGCGAAAGTGTCAGAGACAATGTTTAAGAGGCGACTCAAGAACTACTGTGATGTTTTTAATCACTGCCATGAGTCTGGCCACAACCCTGATAGGGTCTGCTCCATAAGGCTGAGTAACAGGATATAGATGATAGCAAGTATACCTGCAAATGTGTTATGGACAAGCAATGTCAGTGAGAGAGAATTCTTTGTTGAAAACACAAAGCTTTGGAATCAATTATTATCACTTTTGCTTTTCTGAGTTTTGATTACTTCATCTGTTAAATGGATTAATAATATCAATTTTTAGATATTGTGAACAATGGGAGAATTATCTAAGAAAATGGATTTAAAGAACTATACACATTGGCACATGCAATAGCTGGTAGTTATTATTCCCTACTCTGGTGATGAATGCTATATTTATCTAAAAAAGTAATCAGCTGTATCTGAGCTTTCTTATTTCTGGAGTGGGCTGCCCTCTAACAAAATGAAGATAACATCCCCATGTAAAATTCGGCAGCAAAAATTTCTTTGCAAGTCAAAATAATAAGAGCAAAATATACTAGTTCATTCCCCAGATATTAACTGACTATCAGGTATCAGGCACTGTGTTTAGTGCTTGGAGGATACACACACACAGATTCAGTTTTTTTCCTAAAGGGAAGATAATCTAGTGCATTTATTAAACTTTGGTGAGATAAAGGTTTACATATTGAGAGATAAAATAGGTGTTGGGATTAGATGTCTTATTTTAATACAGTTATATTAACATCTAGAAGAATAAATCAAACCATCAAAGTAGTATTCCTAAGTAGATACTTGATTGGATCTGCTGCAATGGATAAGTAGAATTTATTAGTAATGAATAACAGCAGTAATATTAAAAAATAACGCTAAGACTTTTAAATAATCGTTTTCAAAAAAATAATCCAGTTCACATTTTGCTTGCACTACAGCTTTCTTCCATTCATAGTAAAAAGATTAAATTCAATCCAGATCTAAAGACACTAAGCTCTTCATCAATAAATTAGGAATTGATTGTAACCTGCTATTAAAAATAACATGGCAGTGAGAACACCTATCAAGCCCTTAGAAGTACATTCCTTTGCATGCAGGCTTCTTGTTTTATTCTTTGGTTTTCACACTTCAGACACATGACAAAGTGCACCCCATCAGAAGCCACAGACTTGGAGTGAATGAGGCACTCTCACTGTGGAGGCTGAACCACTTGGGTGCAATGTGCAGAGATGAGAGAATCACCAGTGGGACCTGGGAGCCCAGGTACAGCATTTTATCTCTGTGGTTCTCAAGGAATCAAAAATTATTTATTAAAATAAAAATATTAATCAGGCATTTACTATGAACACAACCCCCTGGTTTGTAGGGAGCTTATAGAGTGCCACAGATACTGAAAGCACATTCTCTGACCTCCAAGAATGTAAGCAACTTAGTTCAACTTCATAAACTCTATGGTAATCCTTAATTGCTATTACTGAGAATTGGGTGGGAAGAAGCAAAATCATTTCTCTAGATCCTTGGAAAGATTTACTGTGTATTGCCACATGTTTTCTATTGCAGAACACAATACACACAGTTCTCTGCCAGTGGCAAACTGACATCATTTAATTAAGTATTCTAAATGCATTCTTTCACTCAGTTCTCTGTCAGCATTACCTTTTAGGAAAAGATCTACTGCGAGCACTGGCAAGCTTTTTGAAGTCAAATAAAATGAAAGAATTGTTTTGAGTATGTTTTGCTGCCAAACTCTCAACAAGATTAATAATTCAAGTGAAATACATAGCCAAAGGAATTGTACGCTTACTCTCATTTGAACAAATGTTTAACTAATGATCTGCAGATGTGCAAGAAAGCCTGTATAAAAGTAAAATGTATCACTCGCTACCACTTTAAATGTAAATACATCCTATGGCTCCCTTTTGCATATTAAGGAATTTTTAAAGTAAACATTTGAGTGAAACATCTCTCCAATTAAAACACAACTTAAAACAAATAATATGTGAGCCAAAACGTCCATTTTAGTAGCCCATTTCTGAACCACTATTAGCCTCAATTGAGGATAACTGAGCTATTGGAATTGAAATAATCAGGATGTTCAGGTCTAAGTAGACTTTTTGAAAATGCACAAAGGCAATAGTGAAGCATTTGGTCCATTGTGAGGGGAAAGTTTCACTTCCTTTTCTCCTGCCATGACCTGCTTATTCCATTTATGAACCAGCTACCCGGGCTTCCCTGGTGGCCCAGACGGTAAAGAATCTGGTGGCAGTGGAGGAGATCTGGCTTCAGTTTGGGTCAGGAAGATCCCCTGGAGAAGGGAATGACAACCCACTCGAGCATTCTTGCCTGGAGAATTCCATGGACAGAGGAGCCTGTTGGGCTACAACCATGGAGTCGCAAAGAGTTGGACACGACTGAGCGACTTTCACTTTCACCTGCTTTTTAGCTCCTTTCCCATCAAAACCTAAAATATGTCTGAATTTTTAATTTGAATGCTTACTCTCATAGCTTTATGTCCTAAACATTGTGTGGCTAACTTGACTTCAGAGCAGCTGATGAGCTGTGTGGCCTTCAGATAATATCTATCTTGCTGAACGCATGCATGCAAACCAGCAATGGATTTGTTCTGTCTTTCAGGGGCAAGGATGGCTTCTATACTAGTCAAATAATTGAAGTATTTCATAAGTTCTTTACTATTATGGCATCATATAGATTTTGACACCTGTGTCAGACTAAAATTTAAATCATAGGCCAATATTGGCCAGTGGTATTATAGGTGTGGGCAAAAATGGTAATAATCCACCAAACCTCAATACAAAGAAACTTTAAGATCAGAAGTAGAAGGTGAAACTTTGGTACTAATCAGCCTAGTGTAGATGTGGTAAGAAAAGTTAATACATATATACACATGCATACATGTACACACATAGTAAGAAATGTCTAAATACAATTCACTAATTTCCAGAAAATTACATGATTTGATGGTTAAATATTCAGATTGTGAGTAATCCACAACCCTTGACTTGTGTCCCCTTCTTTTCTGGCTAGATGTCTTTTGACCATTTCACTCCTCAAGAATATTTTCAGCTGTGAGCAGTCAGGGGGAATAAAAAAGGTGAATATCAAACAAGTCATTTGGCCTGCTTGTCATTAGCTGTGAGGAAGATCTCTTGGGGATAACAGTGAAAATTACATTTGTGGGTTGTCAGCCTCAATAATATTTTCATTTTATTTCTGATTTTTCATGGGCATTGTAGAACTGGTGTTACTGCTCAAATACCACAAGTTCCAAGCTTGACTCATTTATACTGAATAAGTCATGAATATTCATTGATACTCAGTCATATTCTTCATCATAACATGTTTCATTCCAAAGGTCCTGTTTAGTTTTTACATAATTGTATTGGTGCTGTTTTCATTTTGCAACTGACCTTCTGTATTATACAGGAATATATTTAGGGTTTTGTATTTTGAGCACAGAAAGTTTTTCATTCTGCAACTTCTAAATTGCAGAGGCAGCAATTTTGGAGTAGACTGTACTAAAACTATTATACTTGAGAATAAGTTTTACTTGAAAGAAAGAAAAAGAACACTTAGGTATGTCTTAAACTGTGATAGCAAGTATGTCATTTCCATTTTCCAAGCAGACTTCAACATATGCATTGGTGTTTTTCCCTCATATAATAGTGAGTAGCCAGACCAAGAGAATGTTCTTCCTCACAGTACACTGAGTGTGCTCTCAAATGATTTTTTCTCTGCTTCTCAGAAACTTCGATATTGAATTACTAAAAGTACTAAGCCCTTTCCAGATAGCTGTTGAGAAACATGTGGAATATTTTTACCCTGAAATATGGTTGTAATTTAATGGCACTGCATTAAAGAAAATACAATTGTTTAACCCTGCTGATTGTTTTGTTTTGCCAGCAAATACTGGCACATGTGCTTTAGCAGAGGTGTGATATAATTCGTTACCATTGAGGGCCAAGAGAGTTGCCATTAATGTAAGCTGTATTTTGGACCGAATCTCTGAGCAAAAAGTAAACTTTCCAGTATTTCTAATATTAAGGGATTATTATCTCGTGAGCATTAACCAAATGTAGTTACAGTCAAAACTTGATTATTAAATACTGAACCAAAGTAAAAAGATTTGTATTCTTGAATTATGTTTATTTGTTCATAAAATCACCCCCTCTTTTCCATAAACAAAAGCCATCACTAAATAATACAGAGAAGGGGAAAAGTACAAGTTTTTGGTTACTTGAATTAGTAAGACTGCCTTTATGATTATTTTTTATACAGTTAATGTTATAATAGGAATCTGTAGTCTTCTCATCCAAGATTTGCCTAAGGTTTTTGAACATATCCACTTTCCTTCCATCCACCCCATCTTCCTCCCTAACTAGATCGAAAATTCTAGCTAAATCATTATTTCTTCTTCCTCTTTTTTTATTTCATAGAATATAGCATTTTAGAGTTAAAGCTAAACTAGTGTTATATCAACCAAAATAACACTCTTGAGAATCTGGAATTCTGGGTCTTTTTCCAAGGAATAAAACTTTATAAGGTACTTTGGAGAAGGTGAGTTATAGTTGTGGTAACTTAAAGATACTAAGCTAGAAAATTCTGTGTTTTCTCTTTTCATAAAATGTTTTTTTTGTTAGACATTAGTAGTAACTTAGGCTCAGAGCTACAATATAAATTCTGTCTCTCTTCTGTTTCCTGTCTCTCTTCTTTATACTGCTCCCTTAACTATACTATGTTTTAGTCCTCTAAGGAAATGGCAACCCACCCCAGTGTTCTTGCCTGGAGAATCCCAGGGATGGGGGAGCCTGGTGGGCTGCCATCTATGGGGTCGCACAGAGTCAGACACGACTGAAGCAACTTAGCAGCAGCAGCTGTGTAACAAGTTATCTCCCAAAATGTAGTGGCTTAAAGCAGCACACATTTATCGTCGTAATAGTTTCTGGGACTCAGCTATTTAGAAGCCACATAGCTGGGAGACTGACTCAGGGTCTCCCACTGGGTTGCAATGAATTGCTGAATGGAGCTGCATCATGTTAAAGGAGGCAGAATCTGACTGGTGTTGGAGGACCTGCTCCCAAATTCACTCTCACAGCTGTTGACAAGAGATTTTATTTCCATTTGTGAGAGACCTCAGTTCTCCACCATGTAAGTCTCCCCAAAGTGTTACTTGAATGTCCTTCTGATGTGGCAAATGGCTTCCCAAAGAAAGAGTCAAGGAAATCTCACTTTTTTTTTTTCTCTTTTCCTTTTCTAGCTCAGCCTACAGGTAAGCCCCAGTCAGGGAACTGCACTGCCGTAACCCAAGTGATGGCTCAGACACCTACAATCCTGAGAGAGAATCTGTCACCCTGGTCAGGGAATCCATGAAAGGGACCTCTATGGTAAGATGATTGTTGGGGGAAATCCTGTTAGTTTTTCCTTCTAATTCACTGCTTTGCCCCACGGACAGCTAAAATCTCATAGAATTATATAACAATAGGAGAAGCCTAAAACTCTGAAAGAAAGCCGTTTTTCTTCTCAGAGAAATGGAGAAATGGGGCCTCTAGGATTTAGAAAATGAGGGGAAATCCATAAAAGAAGAGAGATAGAGAAGCAGGTCCCATAATTCTTGGTATGAACAGATGGAAGTCCCAGATTTAACACTGTGAATTGGTTACGTAAGTAGCACAGGCACAAAAGCATAGCAAATGTTTCATAAACTCTAGTTATTGCACAAACTGTACCATGTCCCAGACTAACCCCTGAGTGAAAGACCCAAACATTACAACAAAAAGTTTAAAAAACTAAATTCACATTGGAACCAACATCCACAGAAAGCAATGCAGAATTTGTCTGCAGTCCAAACCTACATGGCTAGATTACCTGTTAATCAAAACAACCAACATTCTCCTGAGGATTGTAATGAGGCTCAGAACCTCACAACATATTTAAAGTTTCCATAACAACTTCATAATTATTTGACGTAAAAATTTTGCAAACGGAATATCTGACCAATTCTCAATGGAAAAACAAGTCATTAGACACAACCTCTGAGATCCTCAAATGTTGGAAGTATCAAATACACTTTGGGGTAACCATGAGGTAAATCTGAACAATCTGGAAGTAAATGAAATACAAACCTTCCAGACATAGAGATAGAGATAGAATAAATATTTTAAAAATCCTAACTGAAAATATGACACTTAAAGTAAGACTTCCATGGATATCTTGAATAGCAGAAAGGAGAAGCCTGAAGAAAAGGTGAGTGGGCTTGAAACATAGTAAAATAAAAATTACCCACCCTGAAGAACATAGTGAAAAAAGGTTGAAAAAATTAACAGTTTCAGGGACTAGTAGGAGAATGACAAACGTTTAAAGTTTGTGTCATTGGAGTCCCACAAGAGTAAAAACATAAACTGGTGTGGGAAAAGAATGGCTAAAAACTTTCCAAGTTTGGTAAAAGACATAAATTTTCAGATTCAAGAAGCTCACCAAATTCTAAACATAATAAATTTAAAACCATGCTCAGCTATATCTTAATAAAACTGCTAAAAACCAAAGAGAAAATAAAATGAAAGCAGCCAAATGTTGTTACTTGTAAGGAAACAAAATTTCTCATCAAAAACAATAGAAGCTAGATGACAGTAGAAAAACATCATTAAATTGCTGGTAAAAGACTGTCAACAGTTTTATATCAACTTCTATACCAAGAGAAAATATGATTCAAGACATTCTGAGAAGAAGGAAAACTAGGAATTATTTTCCAACAGATTTTCTCCAAAAGAAATACTACCAGGAGTTCCTCAAACTGAAGGCAAATGAAAGAATCAAACTTAGAATTTCAAGAATGAAAGAAAAACAAATATGGTAAATATCAGGGTAAATAAAGTAGACTATTTTTCTCTTCTTACATTTTTTTCAATATAAATGACAATTGAAAGCAAAAATTATGACATTTGCTGGTGAGATTTTTCAGTATATGTAGATGAAATACATGTAACAATTATAACAAATGATTTTGATGCTTTTACATTTTATTTAAAATTAAAAATTGTCACTTTAAGAAGGCTGTGAGGGATTTACATATAAAGGGCTTCCCCAGTGGCTCAGAGGTAAAAGAATCAGCCTGCAGTGCAGGAGATGTAATAGACGTGGGTTCGATTCCTGGGTTGGGAAGATCCCCTGGAGGAGGTCATGGCAACCCACTCCAGTATTCGTGCCTGGAGAATCCCATGGATAGAGGAGCCTGGAGGGCTATAGTCCATAGGGTCACAAAGAGCTGGACACAACTGAAGTGACTTCAAAAGCACACACACATATATATGTAAAATACTGAATATGGTATAATCCATAGATAGACTGCTAAAAATGTAATAGAAAAGATAGACAAAAATCCAACAGATAAATTTAAATGAAATTAAAAATTAAAATAATCTAACAGAAGGCATGAAACTTGATAGAGAAACCAAAAAATAAGGAGAAAAGCAGAAAGCAAATAATAAAATGGTGAATCTAATTATACCGATAACCACATTAAATGTAAATGGTCTAAATGTACTAAGTGAAAAAAATTGTCAGATTAGCTATATTTCATAACTTTACTTTAAACTGAATGATACAGGTAAGTTAAAAACAGAAATGATATACTATGCAACACTAATCAGAAGAAATCTGTGGGGACTGTATTAACATCAGACAAAAATTTCAGGGTAAAGAAAATTACCAGGGGTAGAGAGAAACACTAGACAGTGTTAAAAGGGTCAATTCACCAAAAAGACATAATAATCCTAAATATGCACATACCTAGCACCAAGGTTGTGATAGGAGCAATTCCAGGATGACCCTCCCTGGCACCCCCATTCCTGTGTACACACCTGTATAATTCCATTCTTCGAAGCGTGGGCAGGAACTGCAACTACACTAGGATATCACTTGTGGAACTAGGTTATATTACCTGGCAAAGATGAAGGGATTTAACAAATATAATTAAGGTTCCCAAGTCAACTTTTTTCTTTAAGTTGGTCAAAAGGGAAGATTTCTTTTGTGGGTCTAATTTCGTCAGGAAAACCTCCTTAAAGGAGTAATTGGTCTCTTCATGAAGAAAGAAATTCGCCCCATAGCTCTGAAAGAAGTATGGTGCCATATTGCTAAAGGGTCTGTGGAAGTGCTACATGGAAGGAACGGTAAAAGTTTCTAGTAGTTGAGAGTAAAGCCCAGTCAGTAGTCAGCAAGAAAACTGTGACCTCAGGTAGACAATATCAAGGAACTAAAATTATGCCAGTAACCTAAGTGTTCTTGGAAGAGGACCTTGAGTCTCAGGTGCTGACAAAGACTTGGCTCACATCTTGATTTCAGCCTTAGGGAACCCTGAACAGAGGACATAACTAATCTGTACCTAGATTTCCAACCCACAGAAACTAGGAAACAATAAATAAATGTTATTTTATGTTGCCCTAATGGTCTGGGAGCAAGTGACGAGAATGAAAACTGAAGACAAAATCTGGCACAATGGGTCAGGGGACCTGCAGCCTCTATTGGACTGAGGTGAAGAGTCCACCTTTTAATCCTAATTGCAGACTACAAGACTTTTTTGATCTTATCTTTTCCAAGACACTACGCTGACATAGTCCAGATCACCTTGTTTTTACCCCAGGCCATTCCCTTTGGGGCTAGTCTTGGAAACAATCAGCAAGTGCATAGGCAGCGTTCATGCCTGACACCCACCCAGTGTTCCAAGGTCCATGTTTTCATGATCTCAGTCATACTCCCTTCTGGGTCTGGCCTTGGGGTTTGTAACAGGGAGATTATTCTTAAGAAAAACATGGAAGATAATATTTAATGCAGTTTCTTAATATATGCTGTTTTTTCAGGTGCTATTTCTGTGGAATTTCTCAAGGCTGTGAAAGTACATTATTAGGAATTCCCACTACAATTTTAGGCTGTTAATTTTGTGATAATTTGCTGCATAACAGTAGAAAACTAATACAAGAGCTTCAAAATACATGAAGGGAAAGCTCATAAAAGTGGAAGGAAGAAGAGCAAATTCAAAATTAGTTTGACATTTCAACACTCTGCTCTCAAAAAAAAATTAAAAAAAAAGACAGAATATTAGCAAGGATACAGAGGATCTGAACACCATCAAAAACTATTTTACACTTATAGAAGAACATTCCTCCCAACAATAGCAGAACATACATTCTTTTCAACTGCACATTTGCCAAAAAAAAATCTGGGCCATAAAAACTAATCTTAATACATTTAAAAGACCTGTAACCATACAAAATATGTTCCTTGACCATAGTGGAATTAAACTAGAAATCAAAAACAGGTATTTTAGAAATTCCCCAAAATTTGGAAATGAACAGTACTTATAGCTCATGAATCAAAGAGGGAGATTCTCAAGGGAAATTAGAAAATAGGTTTAGCAAAATGAAAATATAACGTACTAAAATTTCCAGAATATAGCTAAAGCAGTGTTTACAAGTAAATTTATAGTAGTAAAGGCTTATATTAGACAAAAAAGTCTCAATAACCCAAGTTTTAGGTAACAAATGAGCAAATTAAGCCTAAAGTTAGAAGGAAATAATCGAGAACACAAATCAATGAAATTTAATATAAGAAGATAATATAGAAAGTTGGTGAAATCAAAAGCTAGAAAAGATTAATGCAATTGATAAAATTTCACCCAAAATGAACAAGAGAAAAAGAAGACACAAATTATAAAAATCTAAAATGTAAGAGCCTCTTGATGAAAGTGAAAGAGGAGAGTGGAAAAGTTGGCTTAAAGCTCAACATTCAGAAAACTAAGATCATGGCATCCAGTCCCATCACTTCATGGCAAATAGATGGGGAAACAGTGGAAATAGTGGCTGACTTTATTTTTGGGGGGCTCCAAAATCACTGCAGATGGTGCCTGCAGCCATGGAGTTAAAAGACACTTACTCTCTGGAAGAAAAGTTATGACCAACCTAGACAGCATATTGAAAAGCAGAGACATTACTTTGCCAACAGAGATCTGTCTAGTCAAGGCTATGGTTTTTCCAGTGGTCATGTATGGATATGAGAGTTGGACTATGAAGAACGATGAGCACTGAAGAATTGATGCTTTTGAACTGTGGTGCTGGAGAAGACTCTTGAGAGTCTCTTGGACTGCAAGGAGATCCAACCAGTCCATCCTAAAGGAGATCAGTCCTGGGTGTTCATTGGAAGGACTGATGTTGAAGCTGATACTCCAATACTTTGGTCACCTCATGCGAAGAGTTGACTCATTGGAAAAGACCCTGATTCTGGGAAGGATTGGGGGCAGGAGGAGAAGGGGACGACAGAGGATGAGATGGCTGGATGGCATCACCGACTCGATGGACATGAGTTTGGGTAGACTCCGAGAGTTGGTGATGGACAGGGAGGCCTGGCGTGCTGCGGTTCATGTGGTCGCAAAGAGTTGGACATGACTGAGCAACTGAACTGAACAGAACTGAAACTTTGAGGAACAGACAACTTGTACTCATAGCCAATAAGAGACAGACTTCTGGGATGCTGGTAATCTTCTAGATTCGGATGGCAGTATAATGGACACTTTCACTTCACTGAGTTGTATACTTATGAATTTTTACCGTTTTTTCTTAATATAAAAATTTGTGTAATATATATATATTTAAAATGTATATGAAATACTCTTACACTCTTAATAGAACAGCTAAAGTTAAAACAGGAAAAGATAAACCTGAAAGTAATAGACTGAGAATATCAAATCCTAAAGAGTATGTTTGGGGGAGTGTAAACCAGTGCAACAGCCTTGTTTGGCATTATCTACTAAAGTTGAACATATGCAAACCCTATAATCCAGCAATGACACCCGAGAATAAACAGGAAGGAAGTGAGAAAGATATGTACATAGAGTATATAAGAATGTTCATAGGAACATCGTGATGACCTAAAACTGGAAACAACCCAAATCCCCCTCAATAGTATAATGGATAAATAAATTATGGTATAGCCATGCAATAGAATAACATTCTGTAATGAAAATGAACTAACTACAACTATCACAGCAACATGGATAAAACAATATAAAACGAAGAAGAAAAAAGTACAAAAGATAAGTATGAATTATTTAAAGTTCAAGACAGGCATAAATAAACTATGGTTATAGAAATCAAGGTAGTGGTTACATTTAGGGAGGATGGAAAAGTTTAGAAGAATGAGAGGCTGTTAGTAATCTTTCTTGAGTAGATGGTGGTTATAAATGTTAGCATTTTGATAATCCATTGAGCAGCACACATTGGTTTGTACATGTATGAGTTGCCTAGGGCTGCTACAGAAATTTATTCTTACTGTTGTAGAGGTTAAAAATCTGAAATCAAGGTGTTGGCAGATCTTCACTTCCTCCAGAGACTCTAGAGCAAAATTCATTTTGTCTTTGCCAGGTGCTGGTGGCTGCCAGCATTCTTTGGTTTAAGGCTGAATCGTCCAATGTCTGCCTCCATCTTCAGAGCACCTCTCCTCTGTATGTTCTAATCTTTCTTTGCCTCTCTCTCATGAAGATACTTCTGATGACATTTAAGTTTCATCTATATATTCCAGGATAATCTCATCTCAAGGTCCATAATGTAATCATATATACAAAGAGACATTTTCCAAATAAGGTGACATTCAGGGTTCTAGGTATTTAGATGTGGACATATTTTTAAGAAGCATTATATGGTTACCACAATGTACTTTTCAGTTTGTGTGTCCTAGTTTAATTTTAAAATGTTTAAGATAAAATAGTAGAAGACATTTAGCAAACTAGAAATAAAGGAGAATTTTTTTTGTTTTTTCCTTCTAGTTTTATTGAGGTGTAATTGACATATAGCACTATATAAATGTAAGGTATATAGCATAATGATTTTGCTTAAGTATATCATGAAATAATTCCCACACTGAGTTTAGTGAATATCCATCAACTCATATAGATTGATACATTAAAGAAAAAGAAAAAGTTACAAGTCTGATCTCTTTTTCTATGAGTTCTTTTGTTTGGTTAGCTCATTGATTGGTATTGAAATATAACTGAACTACAACAGTATATTAGTTCCTTTTAAGCATCATAGTGAGCAGTATTTCTGTACATTTCAAAATGACCACCACAGTAAGTCTAATTATATCACCATACAAAAAGATGTTACCTAGTTATTGACTATAACCCACATACTGAAAATTTCATAGCCATGATTCTATTACTTTGCAACTGGAAGTTTATATCTCTTAATCTTCCTCACCTATTACTCTCTTGCCTCATCCCCCTCTCTTTTGGCAACTACCTGTTTGTTCTCTGTATCTATTAGTTTGTTTCTGTCTTGTTATATTTGTATTTTTAGATTCCACATGTGAGTGAAATCATACAGTATTTGTCTTTCTCTGACTTATTTCACTTAGCACAATGCACTCTAGATCCACCATGTTGTTGCAAATGACAAGATTTAATTCTTTTTTATAGCTAAGTGTTATTCCATTGTGTATATATACCACGTCTTCTTTATCACTTCATCTATGGATGAACACTTATGTTGTTTCCATATCGAGACTATTATAAATAATGCTGCAATGAACAAGGGATCAATATATCTTTTCTAATTAGTGTTATCTTTTCTAATTAGTGTTTTCATTCTCTTCAGATAAATATCTAGAACTAGAACTGATGGATCATATGGAGGTTCTATTTTTAACTTTTTGAAGAATCTCCATATTGTTTTCTATAGTGCCTGCATCAATTTACATCTCTACCAACAGCACATGAGAGTTCTCTTTTCTCCATATCCTTGCCAACATTTCTTATTTTCATGTCTTTCTGATAATAACCATTTTACAAGTTGTTGTTGTTCAGTCACTCAGTCGTGTCTGACTCTTTACCACCTCATGGATTGCAGCACGTCAGGCTTCCCTGCCCATCACCAAATCCCAGAGCTTGCTCAAACTCATGTCCATCAAGTAGGTGATGCCATCCAACCATCTCATCCTTTGTTGTCCCCTTCTCCTCCTGCCTTCAATATTTCCCAGCGTCAGGGTCTTTTCCAATAAGTCAGCTCTTCTCATCAGGTAGCCAGAGTACTGGAGCTTTAGCTTCAGGATCAATCCTTCCAATGAATATTCAGGATTGATTTCCTTTAGGATTGACTGGTTTGCTCTTCTTGCAGTCCAAGGGACTCTCAAGAGTCTTCTCCAGCACCACAGATTGAAGGCATCAATTCTTCAGTGCTCAGCCTTTATTAATGTCCATCTTTCACAACCATACATGACTACTGGAAAAACCATACCTTTGACTATATACAGACCTTTGTCAGCAAATGTCTCTGCTTTTTAATATGCTGTCTAGGTTGGTCATAGCTTTGCTTTCAAGTAGCAAGCGTCTTTTAATTTCATGGCCGAGACACCACCCACATTGATTTTGGAGCCCAAGAAAATAAAATCTGTCACTGTTTCCATTGTTTCCCCATCTATTTGCCATGAAGTGATGGGACTAGATGCTTAAGTCAGCTTTTCACTCTCCTCTTTTAACATCAAGAGGCTCTTTAATTCCTCTTTGCTTTCTGCCACAAGGATGGTATCATCTGCATATCTGAGGTTATTGATATTTCTCTCTGCAGTCTTGATTCCAGCTTGAGTTTCATCCAGCCCAACATTTCACATGATGTACTCTTTATAAGTTAAATAAGCAGGATGACAATATACAGCCTTAACGTACTCCTTTCCCAATTTGGAACCAGTCCATTGTTCCATGTCTTGTTCTAACTGCTGCTTCTTAACTTGCATACAAGTTTCTCAGGAGGCAGGTAAGGTGGTCTGGTATTCCTATTCCTTTAAGAATTTTCCACTCTTTGTTATGATCTATACATTCAAAGGCTTTCGTGTAGTCAAGAAAGCAGAATTAGACGTTTTTCTGGAATTCTTTAGCTTTTCCTGTGATCCAATGGATGTTGGCAATTTGATCTCTGGTTCCTCTGTCTCTTATAAATCCAGCTTGTACATCTGGAAGTTCTCAGTTTACATACATTTGAAGCCTAGCTTGAAGGATTTTGAGCATTACTTTGCTAGCATGTGAAATGAGTACAATTGTGTAGTAGTTTGAATATTCTTTGGCCTTGTCTTTCTTTGGAATTGGAATGAAAACTGACCTTTCCCAGTCCTGTGGCCACTGCTGAGTTTTCCAAATTTGCTGGCATTTGAGTGCAGCACTTTCACAGTATCTTTTAGGATTTGAAATAGCTCAGCTGGAATTCCATCACCTCCACTAGTTTTGTAGTGATGCTTCCTAAGGCCCACTTGACTTCCCACTCCAGGATGTCTGGCTCTAAGTGAGGGATCACACCATCCTGGCTATCAGGGTCATTAAGACCTTTTTTGTATAGTTCTTCTGTGTATTATTGCCACCTCTTCTTAATAGCTTCTGCTTCTGTTAGCTCCATACCATTTCTGTCATTTGTGCTTTCTTTGCATGAAATGTTCCCTTAGTATCTCTAATTTTCTTGAAGAGATCTCTAGTCTTTCGCTTTCTATTGTTTTCCTCTATTTCTCTGTACTGTTCACTTAAAAAGGCTTTCTTATCACTCCTTGCTGTGTTTTGAAACTCTGCCTTCAGATGAGTATGTCTTTCCTTTTCTCTTTTTGCTTCTCTTCTTTTTTCAGCTATTTGTAAGGCCTCCCCAGTCAACCTTTTTGTCTTTTTGCATTTCTTTTTCTTGGGATGGTTTTGATCACTGCCTCCTGTGATCAATGGCTCCAGCCTGGCATTTCACATGATGTACTGTGCATATAAGTTAAATAAGCAGAGACGCAATATACAGCCTTGACGTATTCCTTTCCCAATTTAGAACCAGTCTGTTCCATGTCTGGTTTTAACTGCTGCTTCTTGATTACAAACCTCCATCCATAGTCCTTCAGGAACTCTGTCTATCAGATATAATCCCTTGAATCTATTTGTCATTTCCACTGTATAATCATAAGGGATTGATTTAGGTCATACCTGAATGGCCAGGTGGTTTTCCCTATGTTCTTCAATTTAAGTCTGAATTTGGCGATAAAGAGTTCATGATCTGAGCCACAGCCTGCTCCCGGTCTTGTTTTGGCTGACTGTATAGAGCTTCTCCATCTTTGGGTACAAAAAGCATAATCAATCTGGTTTCAATATTGACCATCTGGTGATGTCC
The DNA here is from genome assembly GCF_054371585.1 of Giraffa tippelskirchi. Taxonomy (NCBI): domain Eukaryota; kingdom Metazoa; phylum Chordata; class Mammalia; order Artiodactyla; family Giraffidae; genus Giraffa; species Giraffa tippelskirchi. The sequence goes on along the minus strand of NC_137276.1, from coordinate 121,289,820 downwards.
ATGTGTAGAGTCATCTCTTGTGTTGTTGGAAGAGGGTATTTGCCATGATCAGTGTGTTCTCTTGGCAAAACTCTGTTAGCCTTTGTCCTGCTTCATTTTGTACTCCAAGGCCAAATTTGCCTGTTACTCCAGATACCTCTTGACTTCCTACTTTTGCATTCTAGTCCCCTATGATGAAAAGAACATCTTTTGGGGGTGTTAGTTCTAGAAGATCTTGTAGGTCTTCATAGAACCATTCAATTTCAGCTTCTTTGGTTTTAGTGGTTGGGGCATAGACTGGATTACTGTGATATTGAATGTTTTGCCTTGGAAACGAACAGAGATCGTTCTGTCATTTTTGAGATTGCACCCAAGTACTGCATTTTTGACTCTTGTTGACTTTGAGGGCAACTCTTTCTTCTGAGGGATTCTTGCCTACAGTGGTGGATATAATGGTCATCTGAATTAAATTTGCCCGTCCCTATCCATTTTACTTCACTGATTCCTAAAATGTTGATGCTCACTCTTGCTGTCTCCTGTTTGACCACTTCCAATTTACTTTGATTCATGGACTTAACATTCCAGGTTCCTATGTAATGTTGTTCTTCAGAGCATCAGACTTTACTTTCACCACCAAACACATTCACAGCTAGGTGTTGTTTCCGCTTTGGCTGAGCCTCTTCATTCCCTCTGGAGCTATTTCTCCACTCTTCTCCAGTAGCCTATCAGATACCTACCTACTGGGGTGCTCATCTTTCATTACCATATCTTTTTTACTTTTCATACTGTTCGTGGGATTCTCAAGGCAAGGGTACTGAAATGGTTTGCCATTCCCTTCTCTAGTGCACCACATTTTGCCAGAACTCTCCACCATGACCCGTCCATCTTGGGTGGCCCTACACAGCATGGCTCATAGTTTCATTGAGTTAGATAAGGTTGTGGTCCATGTGATCACTTTGGTTAGTTTTCTGTGGTTCATGGTTTCATTCTGTCTGCCCTCTGGTAGATGAGGGTAAGAAGCTTGTGGAAGCTTCCTGATGAGAGGGACTGGCTATGGGGAAAACTATATCTTGTTCTGGTGGGCAAGGCCATGCTCAGTAAGTCTTTAATCCAATTTTCTGCTGATGGGTGGGACTATGTTCCCTCCCTGTAATTTGGCCTGAGGTCAAACTATGGTAGGGGTAATGGTGGTAATAGTAACCTCCTTCAAAAAGACTTATGCCAGCATGCTGAGCCTCCCAGGACTGTTGTAGTCAGTGCCCCTGACCCCATAGCAGGCCACTGTCAACCCACACCTCCACCAGAGACTCCTGGACACTTACAAGAAAGTCTGGTTAGATCTCTTGTGGGGTTACTGCTCCTTTCTCCTGGGTCCTGGTGCACACAAAGTTTTGTTTGTGCCCCCCAAGAGTCTCTGTTTCCCCAGTCCTATGGAAGTTCTTTAACGAAATCCTGCTGACCTTCAAAGTCAGATTCCTTGGGGCCACTCAGTCCCTTAGCTGGATCCCCAGATTGGGAAGTCTGTGGTTGGGCCTAGAATTTTACAAGTACAGGGTGATATCTCATTGTGGTTTTGATTTGCATTTCCCTATAGAAATGTTGAGCATCTTTTCATGTGCTTGTTAGCCATCTGTATGTCTTAGATATAAAAGTATCTATTCAGATTCTCTGCTTATATTTTAATTGGGTTGTTTGGCTGTTTGATGTTATATGAGTTCTTTCTTAAATGTAATGTATGCAGATATCTTCTCCCATTCAGTAGATGGCCTTTTAATTTTGTTGCATTTCCTTCACTGTGCAAAACCTTTTAGTTTGATGTAGTCCTTTAATTTTGCATTTTTTCCTTTTCTTGAGGAGACATACCCCCAAAATATTACTAAGACCAGTGTCAAAGAACATATTCCTTATGTTTTCTTCTAGAAGTTTTATCATTTGAGGTTTTACATTTAAGTCTTTAATCCACTTTGAATTTGCTTTTGTGCATGGTGTGAAAAGTGGTCTACCTTTATTCTTTTGGATTTAACTGTCCAGCTTTCCCAACACCATTTATTGAAGAAGCTATCTTTTCTCCATTGTGTTTGTTGCCTCCATCATAGAGTAATTGCCCATATAAATGTAGGTATATTTCTGTGCTCTATATTCTGTTCCATTGACATATGTGTCTGTTTTTGAGCCAATGCCATACTGTTTTGATTACTATAGTTTTGTAGTACAGTTTGAAATCAGAGGGAATGATACCTCCAACTTTGTTCCTTTATCTCAATATTGCTTTGGTTTTGGGGAATCTTTTGTGTATCCATACAAATTTCAGAATTATTTATTCTAGTTCTGTGAAAAATGCCATTAGTATTCTGATGAGAATTCTGAAAGAGATGGGAATACCAGACCATCTGACCTGTCTCTTGAGAAACCTGTATGCAGGTCAGGAAGCAACACTTAGAACTGGACATGGAACAACAGACTGGTTCCAAATAGGAAAAGGAGTATGTCAAGGCTGTGTATTGTCACTCTGCTTATTTAACTTATATGCAGAGTACATCATGAGAAACGCTGGGCTGGAAGAAACACAAGCTGGAATCAAGATTGCCGGGAGAAATATCAATAACCTCAGATATGCGGATGACACCACCCTTATGGCAGAAAGTGAAGAAGAACTAAAGAGCCTCTTGATGAAAGTGAGAGAGGAGAGTGAAAAAGTTGGCTTAAAGCTCAATGGTTAGAAAACTAAGATCATGGCATCTGGTCCCATCACTTCATGGGAAATAGATGGGGAAACAGTGGAAACAGTGTCAGACTTTATTTTTTTGGGCTCCAAAATCACTGCTGATGGTGATTGCAGCCATGAAATTAAAAGACGCTTACTCCTTGGAAGGAAGGTTATGACCAACCTAGATAGCATATTGAAAAGCAGAGACATTACTTTGCCAACAAAAGTCCATCTAGTCAAGGCTATGGTTTTTCCAGTGGTCATGTATGGATATGAGAGTTGGACTATGAAGAACGATGAGCACTGAAGAATTGATGCTTTTGAACTGTGGTGTTGGAGAAGACTCTTGAGAGTCCCTTGGACTGCAAGGAGATCCAACCAGTCCATCCTAAAGGAGATCGGTCCTGGGTGTTCACTGAAAGGACTGATATTGAAGCTGAAACTCCAATACTTTGGCCACTTCATGCAAAGAGTTGACTCATTGGAAAAGACCCTAATGCTGGGAAGGATTGGGGGCAGGAGGAGAAGGGGATGACAGATGATTGGATGGCATTACTGAATCGATGGACATGAGTTTGGGTAAACTCCAGGAGTTGGTGATGGACAGGGAGGCCTGGCGTGCTGCGATTCATGGGGTCGCAAAGAGTCAGACACGACTGAGCGACTGAACTGAACTGAACTGAAACTGTATTGAATCTATGGATTGTCTTGAGTATAATAGTCATTTTAACAATATCAATTCTTCCAATTCATGAACACAGTTTATCTTTTAATCTGTTTCTGTCATCTTCAATTTCATCCATCAGTGTCTTGTAGTTTTCTGAATACAGGTTTTTTACGTCCTTAGATTTACTCCTAGGTATTTTATTCTTTTTGATGTGATTCTAAATGGGGTTGTTTCCTAAATTTATCTTTCTGATAGAGCATTGTTAATGCATGGAAATGCAACAGACTTCTGTATATTAACTTTGTATTCTACAACTTTACTGAATTCATTAATAAATTACAATAGTTTTTGGTGGCATCTTTAGGATTTTTTATGGTATGGTACCATGTCATTTGCAAAGAGTGACAGTTTTATTTTTTCCTTTCCAATATGGATTCCTTTTTTTTTTTTCTTGTCTGATTGTTGTGGTTAGGACTTCCAATACTATGTTGAATAAAAGTGGCAAAACTGGACTTCCTTGTCTTGTTCATGATCTTAGAGGAAAAGCTTTCAGTATGGTGAGTATAGTAATAGCTATGGACTTGCAATATCAATATATGTCCTGTATTATGTTGAGGTATATTCCCTCTATACCTATTTTGTCGAAAGTTTTTGACATAAATGGCTGTTTAATTTTGTCAAAAGTCTTTTCTGCATCTATTGAGATGATAATATAGTTTTTACTCTTAATTTTGTTAATGTGACATATCACATCAATAGGATTACAGATACTGAAACAGCCTTGCATCACTGGGATAAATTCCATTTGATCATGGTGTATGATCCTTTTAATGTATTATCAAATTTGATGTGCTAATATTTTATTGAGGAGTTTTACATATATGTTCATCAATGATATTGACTTGTAATTTTGTGAGTGTGTGTGTGAGATATCTTTGTCTGGTTTTGGTATAAGGGTGATGCTGTCCTCATAGAATTAGTTCAGAAGCTTTCAATGCTCTGCAATTTGGGGGAATAGTTTGAGAAGTATTAACTCTTTTCTCTAAGTTTGGTAAAATTTACCTGTGAAGTCTTCTGGTTCTAGACACTATTTTGTGGCAGGGTTGGGGGTGGGGGGGTGGATTTAAAAAATATTACTAATTCAGTTTCATTGATGGTAATTGATATGTTTAACTTTTCTATTTCTTCCTAGACCTGTCTTGGGATATTGCACACTTCTAGGAATTTGTCTATTTCTTCTAGGTTGTCATTTTTATTGATATGTAATTGTTCATAGTAATATCTTATGACCCTCTGTTTTTCTGTGGTATTGATTCTTCTTTTTCATTTCTGATTTTATTGTTTTGGGCCCTCTTTTTTTTCTTGGTGAATCTGGCTGAAGTTTTATCAATCTTGCTTGTCTTTTCAACAAACCAGGTCTTAATTTCACACATTCATTTTCCTTTGTTTTCTGTGTAATAAAAATAGTCTATTTTATTTATTTCTTCTCTATTCTTTAGTATTTCTTTCATTCTAATAACTTTCAGTTTCATTCGTCTTTTTTCTTTTTCTAGTTCCTTTAGGTATAGTGTTAAGCTGTTTGAGATTTTTCTTGTTTCCTGAGGTAGGCTTCTATTGCTATAAGCTTTCCTCTTAGAACTGGTTGTGCTGCATCTCATAGATCTTGAATTGTTTTGTTTCTGTTTTCATTTGTCTCCGGATGTATTTTGATTTCTTCAGGGATCCATGATTGATTAATAGTATTTTGTTTAGCCTCCACATGTTTGTGTGTTTTGCAAGTTTTTTCTTATAATTGATTTCTAGTCTTGTACCCTTGTGGTCAGAAGAAGAAGCTTGATATGATTTCAATCTTCTTAAATTTACTGAGACTTGTGACTTAACCTGAAATCTATCCTAGAGAATTTTCCATTTGAACTTGAAAAGAATTAGATGGAATGTTTCATATATATTAAGTACATTTGATCTGATGTTTCATTTAAGGCCAGTGGTTCCTTATCGATTTTCTGTCTGGATGATCTGTCCATTGATGTAAGTGGAGTGTTTATGTCCATTATTGTTATTGTGTTATTATAAATTTCTGTCTTTATGTCTGTTAATATCTTCTTCTTGGTTGATCCCTTGATCATTATGTAATGTCCTCATTTATCTCTTGTTACAGTCTTTATTTAAATTTGATTTTGTCTGATATAAAAGTAGTGTACCCAAGCTTGCTTTTCATTTCTATTTATATGGTATAACTTTTTCCATCCTCTCACTTTCAGTCTGTAAAATGTCTTTAGATCTAAAGTGAGTCTCTTGTAGGCAGCATAAATGAGTCATTTTTTGTGTTCATTCACCTACTCTGTCTTTCGATTGGAGCATTTAGTTCATTTATATTTAAAGTAATTATTGATAGGTATGTACTTATTGCCATTTTGTTAATTTTTATGGGTGTTTTGCAGTTCTTTTTTATTCTTTTCTTCTTTAACTCTCTTACCTTGTGATTTGATGACCACTTTTAATGTTATGTTTGGATTCTTTCTCTTTTTTGTATGTATATATTTTATAGATTTTTGATTTGTAGATACTATGATCTATACATATACATTATTATTTCAAGTTGCCTTATCCCTGAAGTTCAAACATAGTTTAAAAATCCTTCCCCCAACAAGAATTTAATATTTTTTGACATCATATTTTGTATCTTTTAATTTTGTTTATGCCTTAATTACTTATTGTGGATATAGATGATTTTACTACTTTTGTCTTTAACCTTTCACTAGCTTTATAGGTGGTTTGTTTACTTCCTTTACTGTATATTTGACTCTACCGACGAGATGTTTCCTTTTATCAGTTTTATATTTCTATCTGTGGCCTTTTCTAATTAGAAAAGTCAATTTAACATTTCTTATTAAGCTGGATTCATGATACTGAACTCTTAGCTTTTGACTGTATAATTTTTGAATTCTCCTTCAAATCATAAGGAAAGCCTTGATAGATCATTCTTAATTGCAGGCTTTCCTCTTTCATCACTTTAAATAAATCATGCCATTCCCTTCTGACCCACAGAGTTTCTGATGATGAGTCAGCTAATTGTCTTAAGAGAGTGCCTTTACTTTTTACATATAACTTGTTGCTTTTCCCTCACAAAAAATGTTCTCTATCTATAATTTTTGCCATTTTGATTACGATGTTCTTGGTGTGGTCCTCTCTGGGTTGATCCTGTGTGTGACTCTGCGCTTCTGGAACTTAGATGCCTGTTCCCTTTCCCAGATTAGGGAAGCGTTCTGCTATTATGTCTTCAAACAATTTCTCTGCTCTTTTATCTCTCTCTTCTGTAATACAAATGATGGTATGTTTGATATTATTTCAGAGGTCTCTTCTTTTTATGGTAAGTCCCCTACATACCAATACGTTTCATTCCGAGAACATATTGGTGAGTCCAATTTGTTCATGAGTCCAACAAAGTTAGCCTAGGTACCCAACTAACAAAGTTGGCTATACAGTACTATACTGTAATAGGTTTATAATACTCCTCACACAAATAATACATAGAAAACAAACACCCCCAAAATATTTTTAATCTTACAGTACAGCACCCTAAAAAAGTACAGTATTATCAGCTACATCACCACTGCTTTTATACTTGCTTTCAGACATCCTGGGCTTGAAATAAAGATATGGTACTACTGTATTTTGTACAGTATTATACAGCAAAGTACACAAATGCACAACCACCTGTAGAGAATGAACACACATGACAATGTGCACCAAACACGTGAACTAACTCACATGACTGAACATGTAAATGTACTTTCACATCTTTGAAAATTTGCAACTTGAAGGTCCGTATGTAGGGGACTTAACTGTATTCTTTTTTTTTTCTGTTCAGTTTCAGTGATTTCCACTGAACCTGTATCTTTTAGTTTGCATATCCATTCTTTTTCATCTAGTCTACTGTTGATTCCTTCTAGGGTATTTTTAATTTCAGTTATGTTCTTCAGCTCTGTTTGGTTCTTCTTTATGCCTTCTAGCTCTTTGTACAGTTTTCACTGCGTTCATTCAATCTTTTCCTGAGGCCTTTGAGCATTTTTATGATTATTTCTTTGAATTCTTTGTTGGGTAGATTTCTTATTTCTACTTCATTTAATTCTTTTAAGGTTTTATCTTGTTCCTTTGTTAGAAACATACTCCTCTATTGATTCATTTTACCTAATTCACCGTTTATATTTCTATGTGGTTGATAGGTTGGTTACATTTCCCAGTTTTGGAGAACTCTCCTTTTACAGGAGACATGTGTCCCAGCAGTGTACTCCCCTCTAGTCACCAGAACTATGTGCTCTAGGGGTAGCCCTATGTGGGCTTCATGGGTCTTTCTGTTATAGGTGGTTGACTACTATGGGAAGCCCAGTTAGCCTGGCTGCCCTCAGTCTGGTCGGTTGTCAGACCCTGCCATGTGACGAGGCTACTGGCCACTGGTGGTGAGTGGAGCTCTGTCACAAAACAGCTGGTTCAGAGTTCCTGAGGTCTAGGGGTGGTGGGCAGAGTCAGGTCTTAGGATTGGTGATGTCAATACAGGGGGCCTGATCTACTGTTGGCCTGTGATGAATGGGGTGGGTTTCTGACATAGCTGGCTGCAGGGTCTGGGTGTCTAAAAGCTGATGTTGGTGGGCTAGTGAGTGGGGCTAGATCCTGGCTGGATAATGACAATAAGGTGTTGTAAAGCTAGTATCAGTCTGCTAGTAGGGGGTGGGGGAGGTCTTGGAAATAGTACTGGCCCTCTGGTGGGTGGAGCTGGGACCTGGGTTCTGTGGTTTCAGGACCCAGGCATCTGGAGCTGATGATGACCCATAGGTGAGTGGGCCTGGGTAGCCTCTGGGTAGCTCACTGGTGGGTGGAGCCAGGTCCCCATGTCCCTAGTTGCAGAGCCCTAGAGAGTTTGTGTCTGCCCTCTAGTGAGTGAGGCTTGTTCCAATGCTAGTATCAGCCAGTAGTGGGTGCAGCTGTGTCCCAAGATTTCTGGCTGCAGGATTATAGGGATCCTGAGACTAGTGCTGGCTCACTATTGAGTGGAGCTGAATTCTGGGGTCTTTGGATGCAGGCCCCTTGGTGTTCCAGAGTTGATTTCAGCCCACTAGTACCCGGGTCAAGTCCAGGGGTCCTTGGGCTGGTGTCAGCTCACTGGTGAATGGAGCTGGATCTTGTGGTCTCTGGCTACAGGGCCTTGGGGGTTCCTGGAGCTGTATTTGGCTGCTGGTGAGTGGGCTAGTTCCTGATATGGCTGGCTGCAGGGTCCAGTGTAACCTGAAGCTGGTGTCAGCCTGTCAGCCCACTGTAGGTGGGGTCAGACCCTCGGGCACCAGCTGAGGGGCCCAAGATGACCCAGAGCTGATATTGGCCTGCTACTGGGTGTGACCAGGGCCTAGGTGGTCCTGGTGCTAGCACTGGTGCACTGGTGGGCAAGACTGGGTCCTGGGCCCTCTGAGAATGGGTCACATGCTGGTGGCAGTTGGGGGCTCAGGAGTCCTAATGCAGCTGGCCTGTTGGCAGATGTGGCTGTGCCCCTGCCCAGCTAGCTGCTTGATCTAAAGCATTCAAGTACTGGTTCTGTCACTTGTGGGTGGGGCCAGGTCCCAGTGCTAATAAGCTAGAGGGACAACTCCAAAATCGTGCTTGCCAGCATTAATGTCTTCATGGTAGAATGAGCTCCCTATAATGCCTGCTATTAGCATCTGTGTCCCCCAAAGTGAGCTCTAGTTGACTCTCTGGGCATCTCCAAGATCAGCAAATGAGTCTGACCCACGGGCTTCTTTCAAACTGCTGCTTCTTGCCTGGGTTTCAGTGTATGACATTTTGTGTGCACCTTTTAACAGTGGAATTTTGTATTTCCTACAGCCCCATGGCTCTCCCAAAAGTAAGCCCTGTTTGCCTTCAGAGCCAAATGTTCTGATGTTCATCTTCCCAGTGTAGGAAGCCCCAAGGTGGGGAGCCTAATGTGTGGCTTGGACTCCTCATTCCTTGGGGAGAACCTCTGTAACTGTAATTATCCTCCCATTTGTGGGTCACCCACCTACGGATATGAGTCTCGACTATACTGTCTTGACTATACTTGATTATAAAGACTATGCTGTCTTTACAGTCTTCTTACCCATCTTGTTATTGTTTGTCCTTTTTATCTTTAATTGTAGATTATTTCTGCTAGTGTTTAGGTGGTTTTCATCAATAGTTGCTCTGTGAATAGTTATAATTTTGCTGTGTCTGTGAGAGGAGATGAGCTAGGGTCTTCCTACTCCACCATCCTGGCCACTTCCCTGAACAGGCATTTTTTTCAAAAAACAAAGCAACAATAAATATATGGCCATCTTCATACATAGTCATTTAGGTGTATACTCCTCTACAGGTAAGTGTGATAAAGGTGATAATTGCTCCTTTGTCTTATTCTCTTCATTGGATATTAACTCCTCAAAGCAAAGACTATGCTTCTTCATAATATAACTCGTTCCGTAGAGTGCATGGTACATGGTGAGTCACTGATGCAGGTAATGATGGCATTGAAGAGGAAGATGCAAAACACATTCCATATAATAATTTATAGGTATTTCTCTTTCCGACTTCACCCTGTATGACTGTCTCTAGGTCCATCCACATCTACAAATGACCCAATTTTGTTCCTTTTAATGGCTAAGTAATATTTCATTGTATATATGTACCACATCTTTATTGATGTGGTTCTCTGTTGGTGGACATTTAGGTTGCTGCCATGTCCTGGCTATTGTAAACAGTGCTACAGTGAACATTGGAGTACATGTGTGTATTTTTTTTTAAATTGACATGTATACACTACCATGTGTAAAATATAGCTAGTGGGAATGTGTTACATAGCACAGGGTGCTAAGCTTAGTGTTCTATGGTGACCTAGATGGGGGGGATGTAGGGGGAGTTGGAGGGAGGTCCAAGAGGGAAGGGATATATGTATACAGATAGCTGATTCACTTCATTGTGCAGCAGATATTAACACAATATTGTAAAGCAACTATACCCCAATAAAAAAAAAAGTTATAGATAATAGACCTCTCTCCAGACTCTGAAATCGCTTCATAGGTGGGCTTTCCATATTCCCTGACATTGTTAGAAAGTGACATATTTACAAGCTATACATTTAGAGCTCTTAGATCCCAATAAAAACTCTTGGTCCTAACAAGGAAAGCTCTGTTCTGTGTTTTTGTTTTAATGAAGGATATGTTTAACCACTGTGCTAATTGGTGAACTGTTCTGTGTACCAGTCTGTAAAATTAGCCGGGAGTTTCCCATACTATATTATATTTATTAAGTGGAGAAGTTAAACAGTGAGTAGTAAGTAGACTACTCAGTTATATTCCTTCAAGGGACAGATTTAAAACTATAAAAGAGTAGAAAATAAAACTAATTAAAAGACATTTGAACTTTCTGTTTTCATGTTAACCAGAAAGAACAACTGGTTTAGATATAAGTAGGAGTCACCCAGATTCTATTTTCCTCATCAAGACTTGCAGTGAATCTATCCCAGCTTATGAATGGCCAACATCCTACTTTCCTTCCAGTATTGTATTTAATTTTTATACAGGAAAGAAAAATTCATCTATGTGAATGCTTTCAACTTCAGCTCTCTCAACTCTTAGAACTGCAGCAGCTAGGATTTCTTTGATCTGAACTATGTGATGTGGAAAAGTCTCCCTGCTATAATTTGCAGACATAGCTTTCCTAACTGAGATTTAGCACAAAAATAAGATAAATTAAACTTTAAAGAGTATTTGCCTAGAGTTCAGGTGTTGGAAGATAATAGCAAATTAAATACCTCTTCTTGTGTATTTGATTAGTCTTCCTCTTCATATTTTTGGTTTAGGCTAACCTTCCCTGAACATGTATCAGTGTAATTTAATATGAAAGGGCTTTATCTCATCCAAAGCTGTCTCTATGACTTCATCCCATCATTTACATTTTTCCTCCCATAGCACACTCTTTTTCAGTCCTTAAGGGTGGGTCTTGGCTGTCCTTTTATCTTTTAGAATTTGTCCTTTTCAAATGCAAAATGGTTTATTCTTATAGAGCATTGGAATTTAAGTCATCTCATAATGGGCAGAAGTAAATTCTCTCTTTCCTAAATACAGAATTCCAAGAAGGGGCATTTACTTGTGAACTGTTGTTTTAAATTATGTCTAGTTAGGCATCCTGTTAAGTAATATGTCAGAATCTCAACAGTGCTGGAGTATGTCACTGCTGTATTCTGGCAAGATTAGCACAGAATATTGCATGAAGAAATTCCAAATTACAAAACAGCTATGATCCGTCCAGAAAGTAACTTTTGACTGCTGAAGATAAACCTCTTAAATCATGTTTGGCCATTTAATTCCAGATATTGAAGTGAAAGAAAACCCTCAAACTCTTCCCTTTTGTATTTGATAAGTTAGATCACAGTTTAATGTGACACCGAATGCTCGGATTCAGATCAGATCACCTCTCCACCACAGAGGACCCAGTGGGAATGCTTTGCTCTAAAGCCGAAGTAGGCAAACTGGTCAAATCCAGCCCACTGCACGTTTCTGTACAGTGTTTAAGTTAGGAATTTTTTTTTTTAATGATTGAAACAAAATGAAAAGAGTAATGACATTTTGATATATCATTATAAAAATTAAATGAAATTCAAACTTCAGCGGTTATAAATGAAATTTTATTGAAACACAGCCCTGCTTATTCATTTACATATTGTCTGTGGTTGCTTTCACTAGTGACAGAATTGAGTACTTGTGATAGAAATTCTATAACCAACAGAGCCTAACATACTATCTTACCCTTTGCAGAAAAAAATTTCTGTCTCTGCTCTAAAACCATAGACTTTCCTCTGCATTCCATGGTTGTTCTCAGAGTGTGTTAATAAAATTCTCTATTGGAAGAAGTGAAAAAATAGAGTAACTGTGTGATGATTGTGGTCTTTGGAATCTTTTTTATTGAATCTTTCCACATAAATCTTTGTTCTTTCATAATGTCCTAACATGTCTGTAGCTTATTCCAAGAGAGTGTCTAATATGTTTTACAACTATGTTTAGTGACTTAAAATAATAGTGATGAATAAAAAGAAAAACTTCTATTTTTTTTGTGATTATGATGTATGTAAAATAAATCTTAAAATTCCAAGACACCCATCCCCTAAGAAACTCCTTCACTTATCCTATCTATGCTTAATGCTGTAAAGTACTTGAAAATGCAGCCATGTATATATGTGTATGTATGACTGTATATTTAAATTTACACACACACATATATGGCTTTATTACTTTTCCTTATCATTGGAGAGACTGGATCTGGAAAATACTGCATTTGATATCTGTGAAGAAAGGGCAAGATTCTAATAAAATATAGAATTAATGCAAAGACTCAAACTGAGATAAGAGAACAGTAGAAGGGAGTGATAGGAATGTAAGTAGTATAGTCATTGGCTTTAAAAAATAATTTTTCAGGGACTTCCCTGATGGTCCAGTAGTTAAGGCTTCACCTTCCAATGCAGGGGGTGAGCTCCCTGGTCAGGGAGCTAAGATCCTGCATGCCCTGTGGCCAAAAATAAATAAATAAATAAAACATAAAACAGAAGTGATATTGTAACAAATTCAATAAAGACAAAAAATGGTCCACATCAAAAAAAATCTTTAAAAAAAAATTATTTTCAAGGCATTGCCTGACAAGGATGTGATTCTCTAGAACTAACTCCACCCAGAATCCCTACCATGTGTATCAGGAAAACAAAACTCGAACACCAGAATACCTCAGTGAGAAGAAATCTTCATAGAGTGGCCAATGGCTTAATTAGACATTGTGTATGCTGTACCCGTAATTACAGTTTTGTATTCCTCACTCCTCTTCCCAGTGGCTGACCTCAGAAACCACCTCAAAGTTGTTCATCCTTGAAAATCAACTTCTAGGGTTGTTAGTGAGATTGACTATATTGCTCTTGAGTTTTCCAGAAGTACTGGCTCACACACCGTTTGCTCTTAGAAAACGCTCATGGAATTCAACCAACATTGTACCACCCTCTTTTCACACACATGGGACAGTCACCTTTGGACAGCTTTTGAGATTTCATCTCACAGATGTGAGAATCCTTAGATATATATCCTGCCCATCCTTAAGAAATCATGACAAACTGCAAATATCCACCAATGATGGCCTTTGATACAGTACCTGCTAGAAAAGCAACATGTAGCATTTAGTGATCAGTTTACAATGTTACAGTCAGCAAGGCTGCCCTATAGACATCTGCTTCTAAAGTCTTGACAACTTTGGATGCTTGATCATTATAGTGCTCCTTCTGTCTTGGTCTTCTCTCAGGTTTGCATCTGTGTGGGTCTCTCACTTTTATCTGCTTCAGCCCTAGTTTTCCCAGGATCCTTGGAAGTCAGCAATGAAAAATGTTAAAATGCATCCATCATTTCTCTTTTATTTCTCCTTTATTCTCCCTTCATTCTCCATATACATTCTTAACCATTCTGGTCCCTACATGCCTCCTCTATCTAATATCTTTCTTTACTCTCAAAACTACTAATTTAATTTGTCATTTTGAGATAGTACTATTACAATTGCCTCCTAAATAACTTTTATATTTCCTATAATCTGGAGCCTATGGACTCACAAGAGGACCATCCATTTCAAAATGCTTCTAAATCTTCCAAAATTGTACCCATACATAGCATTCTAAAGCCTAAATGGTTAAGAGCCTGAAATACTAATTGTTCATTGATAAATAAGTGCCTTAAGGTTTGCAGCTTAATTTCGGTTGCTAAGATGCAATTGTATTAGGTCGGGGTGATACTGATTGACTTCAATCTCCTTTTTCTGCACTATTTCTCTTTGTGGCACTTATCACTTGCTCTACTAGGCAAGTTCATAAAATGGCACAAAATAAGTGGCCAGGATTTTAGTCTACTTCACTGCTGTTGTATTTACTAAGCATATGACTTGATTGTTTGGTTATTTGATTAATTAATAAGAAAATTATAGGGCTGGAATGATCAGTCTTAATTAAGAGATACAGTAATTTTAGCATTATGTTTATCTGTTGAAATGCATGTGTGTGTGTGTGTTAGTCACTCAGTTGTGTGCGACTCTTTGCAACCCCATGGACTGTAGCATGCCAGGCTCCTCTGTCCATGGAATTCTCCAGGCAAGAATTCCATGGAGTGGGTTGCCATTTCTTTCTCCAAGGGATCTTCCCAATCCAGGGATCAAACCTGGGTCTCCTGCATTGTAGGTGAATTCTTGACCATCTGAGCCACCAGGGAAGCCCAAAATACATATAAGTGAGTTTTTTAAAAGTACATAACTTCAGGAGTTCCCTGGTGGCCTAGTGGTTAGGATTCTGGGCTTTCACTGCCATGGCCTGGGTTCGTCCCTGCTAGGGGATCTGAGATCCTGCAGGGCATGGCCAAAAAACAAACAAACAAAAGGAGTTTTTAAAATTGTCAGGTGCTATATGATGTAACATCTTAGACTTGATTTGTTGGTATATTTGCTCTGATTTGGCAGTGAAATGAAAAGTGGCACAGCTGATATATTAGAGATGAAGTATAAGAAGTACATAAATACCAAAAATGATAACAAATCAAGCAAATGACATAGAGATGGGAAAGATGTAAATTCCCAGGGGCTGATGTAAAGGGTAAAAAAGATGCATATTTATTGTCATGTTTACTAGAAACAATATCAAACCTATGAATTTACTGATCTTATTGTTTAGGGAAAGACTTAGAAAGAAGAAGGGAGGAGTGACTTAAAGAAAAATACTAGGTATGGTGGGAGGTAATTAAAATGGCAAACCATTCAGAAGGTGTAGGTGAAATAGAGTCCATAGTGCAAGAAGTACAGGGTTAGGAGTTCAGATTCACTTCAGATGTGAGATCTTAGCAATTCATATACCTAATCAATCTCAGTCTCTTCTTATATAAAATGGAGTTATTATGATTGAATTTTACTTATTTCTTATAAACATTAAATGAAGCCATATTCAAGCATGAAATTGATCTATACACCTTAAGAATCCATAGAAACACTATTAAGTATGGTTAGAAAGAAGAATGGTCGGACTTTAATCCTTCATATGCTGTGGACCCTCCAAATTTTTCAACAGTATAAATATGAACAGAAGCGGAGGAAGCTGGAAAACATGGGTCTTAAGAATGGGGCCTTAGAGTTTTAAAATTAATTCAACAGTATATTCTGGATCTGAATTACTTAGAGTATCACCTGAAAATTGGTATAATTTTAATGCCTACCTCATGAGAATATTTCTGAGAATTAAACAACACCTGTAAAGCCTCTGGCACATGCATGCTTTGACAATAATAGCAATGATTATTACTACTGCTACTACTATTGTTGTTAGGACTTCAGGTGGCGATAGTGGTAAAGAACCTGTCTACCAATGCAGGAGACTTAAGAGACTCCAGTTTGATCCCTGGGTCAGGAGGATCCCCTGGAGAAGGGCATGGCAACTCACTCTGGTATTCTTGCCCGGAGAATCCCATGGACAGAGAAGCCTGGCAGGCTACAACCCATGGGTTTGCAAAGAGTCAGACAGTGAGTTAGCACACAGCATGCATTATTGAATAGGGGAAATTGAACTAGAATTAGTCCCAACATGCCTTCAAGATTCTAATAATTCTGGCAGATTAAATAAAAGTAGAAAATACATGGAGAACTCTTGACACAAAGCAGCTGTAGAAATATCTCTTACAAAAACTCTTAAAAGAAGCAAACATTCCTAACAATAGTTCTTTTTTGAAACTGACTGCAAAAAACAAAAAATGACCCATGTAACCATCCTGGGAAAATAAAGAGCTCTGTAACATGCCATGGTCATCTTTCTGTGATTCATCCTAGGAAGGGTCTGCAAGTCCAGATCTGGGTTAGAAACTAACAGAAGAGTATGATGCCATGAGGTTGGTCACCAAGGAGCTTTGGAAGAAAGACTGTGGATGCCAAGAACCCACAAATATGCCATATTTCCCAAGCAAGTGTCTAGTCTGGACATCACATGTGACTTTTTAACTTAACCATGTCAGCTCTGCAGATTTAAAAACCATGTTCATATCACATGTACTTCTCGAGTTACCTCTGAGTTCCCGATTCTATAATTCGACCATGGTCGCTGACTCACTTATTACTAACTGTAAATCACTGGAACGTTTAGCTGCTGGATATGGGGCATTCCCAGTGTTTGGCTAAGTGGGCTAAGTGTGGCAGCCGAAGATTTGTGGCTAACCGTTGAGGCTGGAGAGCCAGGCTGCCTGGGTTTGAATCAACTTTCTCTACTCACAAGCTGGCAATGACCTGTGGTAAGTTACTTACCTTTATGTGCCTAACTTGTAAAATGAAAATGACATGAACATTTTCCTTTTAGATTTTTTTGGTGAAGTTCAAATGAGTTGGTATTTGTAAAATGTTTATAATAATATTGCCAGAGTAAACCCTGTTGTTACTATAAGAAGTTATTTCCTTAAACCGGCAAAAATCCTCAAAATTTGCTGCATGGGAACCATCTGGAAGGCTTGTTAACACACAGACCCCAGGCCCCATCCCTGAAGTTCTGATTCTGTGGGTCTGGGATGGAGCCTAAGAATTTATGTTTTGTTAACAAGGTCTAGGATCATGCTGACGCTGCTGGTCCTAAAACCACACCCTCAGAAGAAAAACAGCATTTAAACCCAGTGCGCTGGTAATCCCTTTC
Organism: Giraffa tippelskirchi; assembly: GCF_054371585.1. Classification (NCBI taxonomy): domain Eukaryota; kingdom Metazoa; phylum Chordata; class Mammalia; order Artiodactyla; family Giraffidae; genus Giraffa; species Giraffa tippelskirchi. The sequence continues at coordinate 121,272,735 of NC_137276.1, read as the reverse complement.
AACAAGAGAGGTTTCTCCAATTGGCCCACAAAAATCAAACTGCAGGTATCATAGGTTATCATCGCTATCTCTCAGCCTTCAGACCTAACTCTGGGGGCCCTCAGACTTGAGAAGAGCTCACAGTGATTAAAGCCAAGTCCTTACACTCAACAGGTGGAGGAGATAAACGTGGCTAAGGTCCCACGGCTGAAACTGCCCTGTGCACCAGTCAGAATGCGCCTGAGAAATCCTGGGAATTAGAAAAAAGCGGAGGAAGTGAGAAGCGAGCAGGCATCCGTGCGTTCTCAAAAATAGAATTGGGTGGTCGTTTATTATCTGTCCGTGTGCCATGGAGCCTCGGCTCAGTCCCCAGACACGTAAGTCAACATCGCCCCGCCCCGCCTTCCCTTCCTCAGCTCCAGACGGTCCCTTTGCCCCGGGCGGCTGAACTCAGGAAATGCTAGCGGCGGGAGCCCATTGGTCACCTGGGCAGAGAGGTGAGCGGCTCCGTCAGTCTTTTGCTGGGAAGAGGAGAGGACCGATGCCCGCGCCAGCGAGGGGCTTGGCATGGGAATGCAGCTAGTCCTCTGCCTCAGTCTGGGCAAGACGAGCAGCGAGGAAGGGGTGAGAGTCGGGAGGGGTGGAGCAAGTGCCGATGAGGGAAAGGAATTAAAACAACAAAAAATCACCTCTTCAGTGACCGCTGCCGGACAAAAGACACACTCTTAGTAAAGATTCATCAGTAGGTAGAGACCTTTATTGTGGGCATTTATGATAGATTTGCCCGGAAAGGCTAAGGGAGGAGAAACTCCTGCGGCTGCGGGGTACAATGGAGTGATGTTAATAGATATACCTAAATTGACAGCTTTAAGGGGAACTGAAGCGCACTGTTGAGGGAGGAGAAAGAACACTTCCAAACCTCCACTTTGCGTTTTGTTTCTGTAACAACAGCAGTTATGAAGAAACACTTCTGACTGGCGACTTTGGGTTATCTACACTGCAGCTGTCCAAGCGCCTCCAGGTCTGTCTTCGGAGCAGTACTCCTGAGCGGTAAGCCAGAAAGGTCAAGCCATTCGCCCGCCTGGGGAGCAGAGAACGCTTCCTCACTCAGCTGTGGGTACAAGTCTCCGTTTCTTGGGAAGATTTTCAGTCTCTGCCTATGTCAGGAGAGGATTCAGGACGACGACAGAAGAGCTCAGGTACTGTCAATTTCTATTTCATTATATACATTTTCAGGTTTGAGTTTATGGGAATCCACTAAAACACAAATGTTCAGACTTTTGGTTCTCTTTTCAGTAACTCTCAAGTGGGCAAACCCAGAACTTCTATTTTTCTAGCTGAACGACAGAACTGCCTTCAACCTACTCTTCTTTTCTTTGCTTACCTAATTATAAGAAGGTGGAAATGCTGTCTCCAATCACATAACATTTACTTAAATATTTGGTAACCAGACAAGTTACAATGACAAAAGTGGCCATGTGATTAAACCAGTATTAGATTTTAATTTGGGCTAAATTCTAATTCTATGATATTTCTATCTATATGAAGATACAAGCAATTCAGCATTCATGTTATTTTAAATGTAGTTTATAGTTAAAGGATGGTTGCTGGCAGCATCTAAAAGAAACCATTCTATGAAGATCACTTTTCTTAGAAAAGCGTAATAGAGATCTTATTACGTCTTTGTATGTTCTGAATTTCAGGCAAAAATTTGGTTTGGATCCCTGGGCTGGCCTCACATGTGGGTACCAGATACCATTTTTTCCAACAAGCTGAGCATGTTTCTTCGCTGGTTATGCCCCCACCCCCACGCCCACAGCAGATGTGAGGAGGAGAAGGGACCAAGGGAAGAGGCAGAGGGATGTTCTAAGCAGAGCAAAAGCAGCATCATGCCTGCGAGGGGTCAGCGTGGCCCACCGTAGGGCAGGTATAAGGCTCCAGCCCTCTCAGCTGGTCAGTTACTATTCGTTATGGTCATCCTTTGGCAGTGACGAGTATACTTTGTCTTTTTTTGGCAAAGACTTGTGACATTACAGCTCTAACTAAAAGTGTTTTTGAAGGTTTAAGAAAATGAAAAACCAAACATGCTCAGTGATAAAACATATATTATGAAAGTTCACTTGATCGCATATACACAGAAACACACACATCCAATAAAGAAAAGGCTAGAAGGAATAGAGCAAAATGTTATTGATTATATCTGGGTGGTGGGGAGTGTAAGTAATTTTATTTTCTTTATTTGACTTATTTACAACTTCTAACTTTTCAGTGTTGTACACTCATTAGCTTTATAACCAATTTTTTTTTAAGTCTAAAAGAACTAATGTATAAACAGGAAACTTAACCTTACGTATTTCACTTGTCACAATATCTCCGTTATGCTTTCCATTTTCTTTTAATGAATCCCTAAGTAAAAGGGATCCCTGCTTTTCATTAAGAAGTGAAAATATGTAAAGCAATTTTCACAACAATAAATACCATGCTTGTCACAAGAGTCCGTATGAGGCCAGCACACATTATGGCTTTGTAGTTAGTTAGCTTTACCATAAAAGTTGTAAATGAAATTGGTCCCTAATAACCTTTCAGGAAGGTCTCCCAGATTACCAGTTACTGTGTATGGTCTACTGGAACTTTGCTCAAACCATATTTATAGCTGAGGTATGATGTTTTTTCAGGATGAAGCCAAAAGGCAGGGGAAGCACCAGCTTACTGCTCTCCTTCACTGCAATCTGCCTGATAGCCCTCCCCGGGGGCAGGGCCTGTCCTCGCCGCTGTGCCTGTTACGTGCCTACAGAGGTGCACTGCACGTTTCGGTACCTCACCTCCATCCCAGAGAGCATCCCACCCAACGTGGAACGTATCAATTTAGGGTGCGTGAGGGTGCTTGTCTTGCTTCCTTCTCAAGGAGGGATTGAGTACAGTGGTGAAGTCCCCCAAACAGTTGTGACTTTGGTAGATTAACCACAATTCTTTTAATAATACTTTCCTTCTGAAATGAGTGCATGAGGATCTTAAGCTTTCTGGGGCAATAAGAAAAATTTTCCTGGTAAGCTTTTACTAGGGGAAAGTTTTTCTAGAACCCAAAGTCATTCATGGTAGGCTGAGAGCCCCATGATTATAGAAAAGCTTCATTCTGGCTCTATTTTTGCTGAGTAATAATATAGCTGCTGCTAAGAATTAGACTTATGATAATACCTGTAAGAGGTAAATGTCCTCCTATATATATGAAAAGTTAACTAGATCTTTTTTTTAAGGCCTTTGGATTTTTTTCCCATAGAAACCAACTTATTTAAAATACTTTAAAAATGCATAAGTAATTAAATCTGCTAAAAAGTGACTGTATTTTAAAGGTTGGTGAAAAAACGCATGTGAATGAACGAAAAGGCAGACTTAACATCTTTTGACATTAGCACCTATGATGGACCAAACACAAGGATGGTACCAGGGATACAATGATGGATACATTATTCATGTGTAGAAACCAGTTAAAGTGAAAAGACAGATGTATAATCAGTACAATTTAATAAGAATTGTAATACAGCATATGAAGTGTCTTGGGAACAATCAATCACTACTGATAACAGCTAACATTAATTGTGTCCTGGCATTGAGCTAAGCACTCTTCATGAAAGTATTCATTTAATCCTCAAAACCCATTTCAAGTAGGTTCTATTTGCATTTTATAGACAAGGAAACTGAGGCAAAGAGAGGTTACTGATTTTTTTTTTTTTTTAACCCAGCATTGGCCCTACTCCCAGGAGCCGGGTACCTGAGTGAGTTCGTAATCATATCTCTAAAACATTTGACTTCAGAGCCCAGGCTTCTTAACCATTGTTTCATAATGATGAATTCCACCTGGGAGAACGAGGGGCAATGTCACTAGGGAATGGGCTGGATCTTAACAGTGTTCACAAATAGTGAGGGCTGGAGTCAAGGGCATTCCCACCTGAAGAAACAACATAACGTACAAAGGTTTGAAAATGAGAAGGGATGTAGCATGCTCCAGGAATGTGAGTAGGATAAATGCAACTGAGACTGCAAGGGCTGGGTGAAGGGGTTGACCTTCCATGGCATCTGATGAATTTCAGTATTTCAAGCATTGGGTTATCTCCTTAGAGCACAGGGGATCTTTAGTGGGGTGTGTGTTTGTGCATGTGAGGTGGGGAGTGAAATTCAGTTTTGTGTGTGCATTTATTGGGTTTTGCTTTGACATTTGAACTTTAGTTGACAGACTTATGTCTAGAATGATGTTGTTATTTCAGGTACAACAGCTTGGTTAGATTAACGGAAGCAGATTTTTCTGGCCTGAACAAGTTGGAGTTACTAATGCTACACAGCAATGGCATTCACACAATCCCTGCTAAGATCTTCTCGGATTTGCAAGCCCTGCAGGTGAGACTGATGTTGGGAAGGGGCAAGTTAACGAGGTGAGATGTGCCTCCAAAAGCTACCTGTTCCTAGAGAACCCCAAAATTAACATTCTGTACATCAGACGTAGACATCAAGGGAAAATGTCAAAGAACTGCTTTCTTTTTAAAAGTGGAACAGTATGTGGAAATTAGAATAAGAAAATTCTAATTTTCTTATACCTTAGGCTCACAGAAACAAGTATCAATGCCCAGGGATTACTGAACCTTGAAAATGTAATTCTAAAAGGCCACTTCTAGTCATGTTCATCTGGGAATTGAATGTAGTTTATAAAATAATTGCTATCTTTACACAGAAGTTAGTTCTTTATAAGCAATATGTTTTTAAAAAATCTTTTTGAGTTTTTATTTTTTAATTGGAGTATAATTGCTGTAGAATGTTATGTTAGTTTCTCCTGTACAATGTGAATCACTTATAAATATACATATATATATATATATATATATATACACACCCTCCCTCTTCAGTCTCCCTCCCACTGCCACCCATCCCACCCATCTAGGTCATCGCAGAGCATCACTGAGCTATACAGCAGCTTCCCAATGCTATGTTTTACACATGGTAGTGTATATATGTCAATGCTACTCTGTTTGTCCCATCCTCTCCTTCCCCTGCTGCATCCACAAGCTCCTGCCCTGCAAACAGATTCATCAGTACCATTTTTCTAGATTCCATATATATGTGTTAATATACGATATTTGTGTTTCTGACTTCACTCTTTATGACAGACTCTAAGTTCATACCTCATTACAACTGGCAATTTCATTCCTTTCGATGGCTGAGTAATATACCATTGTATTTATGTACCACATCTTCTTTGTCCATTCATCTGTTGACAGACCTCTAGGTTGCTTCCATGTCCTGGCTATTGTAAATAGTGTTGAAATGAACATTGGGTTATATGTGTCCTTTTGAATTATGGTTTTCTCAGGGTATATGCCCAGTACTAGGATTGCTGGGGCACATGGTAGTTTTATTCCTGGTTTCTTAAGGAACATCCATACTGTTTTCCATACTGGTTGTAGAGCAATATATTTTGTAAGTTTCACTTTACATTTGCATTGCTTTATTTAAAATTTTTTTTTTAAGTTATGAGGACTTCTAAGAATGCATCCAATATTTTAAGAATTACTATTCCAGTAGGCAAGAAAGTAAAAAGTAGGAAGAACTCTTAGGAACAAGAACAAAGGAAATGCAAGAAACATCAGGCATAAAGATTGGTATGCCTGCTGTAAGTAGGACTTAAGGCTTTAGAGAAGTTAATTCAATTTATGATGGCTATTAATTTTTTAATAAATTAAAAAGTAAAACTATTGTTCAGAAGTACAACCACATCTGATTTTAAATTAGAAAAAGATGTCTCCCAAAGGTCCTCATAGATGAGATATAGTACAGTAAAGCAAACTGTCAGTTCTACCCTTAGAAAAGATAAATTGCCAGTGTACAGTGAGTCTTTTCACACCACATCAAGGCTGTATAAAGCCATAGGTTTAAGTCTAAATAAGTGATTATGCTGACTTGGTTTAATCAGGCTTTATTTGGAATATATATCTTCAGCAGATTAGATGGAATTTCTTCATGGAATTCACACATGTTTTTCTTGACCAAGTTTTCAATAGATATTGATGAACATTGAGTTTGGTAATATTTGGGGCAAAGTTATTCCATGTCGCCAAATTTTCTTTGCTTATTAAGAAACTTAGCATTCCAGAAAAGCATTCTCAACAGAGATGACAGATTAAGTCAAATCAGGAAAATACGATAAGAAATCACTGTTTTTACTATCATTTTTTTTTTTCTTTTTGGGAGAGACAGTATGTTCAGCTGGTAGCTGGAGAAGGAACTGGGTGAATATCCAAGCACTACTGAAATATTGAAAAATTATTTTAACTTCAATTAAAATCACATTACTCTTAATAGCTAAAAACTAAAAAAACAAAAACAAAAAAACCCTAATGTCTATCAACTCATAAATGGATAAACAAAACATGTTACATGTATGCAGTGGACTACTACTCAATAGTAAGAATGAATAACTGACTTATACGCTACAATAGCGTAAGTCTTGAAAATAAGGCTAGTTGGAAAAAGGCAGGCACAAAAGACCACATATTGTATCACCCGTTATGTTAAATGTTGAGAATAGGCAAATCCAGAGAAACAAAGTAAATCAGTGGTTGTCTAGGTCTAGGAGGAGGGAAGAAATAACTTGTTTCACCTGTACTTCCACCCCACTACTTTTCTACTTCACTGCATTGTTTTGAAATAAATCTGAGATATCATGTTTCATCTGTAAGTACTTCAATATGTATATATCAAAATTAGAGTCTTTTAAAAACAAGTGTAAAATATTGTTTTACCTTAAAATTATAGCATTAATTCATCAATATCACGAACTGTTCCTGTGTGTTCTAATTTCCCTTATATTCCCATATTTAATTTGCAGCTGGTTTGTCGAATTAGGATCCACACAAGGACTGGATAATCTCAGTGTATGTTTTATTATGAATATGCTTGTCTTTTCTGTCATAATTCCTTTGACAAAATAAGGATGCTCTTTGTATTCTTAGGTCTTAAAAATGAGCTATAACAAAGTTCGAAAACTTCAGAAGGACAGTTTTTATGGCCTCAGAAGCTTGACACGGTTGCATATGGACCACAACAACATTGAGTTTATAAACCCAGAGGTTTTTTATGGACTCACCTCTCTCCGACTGGTGCACTTGGAAGGGAACCAACTCACTAAGCTTCATCCGGATACATTTGTCTCCTTGCGCTACCTCCGGATATTTAAAACATCTTTCATTAAGTACCTATACTTGTCTGATAACTTTCTGAGCTCCATCCCTCAAGAGATGGTCACCTACATGTCTGATCTGGAAAGCCTTTATCTTCATGGGAATCCTTGGACCTGCGACTGTCAATTGAAATGGCTGTCTGACTGGTTACGGGAGAAGCCAGGTACCTAGACTGTTTCTTTGTTCTAATTCAACAGACGAAATCTGCCTGGAGGTGTTTTACTAGTGAGGGAGGTCAAAGTAATTTAGCTGGAAAGAAAATGAAATCTCAATAATTCAGTGAGAATGAACTGTCTTAATTCATCAGTGAATAATTTTTAATTCAGGTCAATTATCGCTTCTGGCTTTTAGCAAGATTGGGAGCTAAGAAATGTATCATGTGTTACTCTTCCCTACTTACCACAAGGCATAGAAACCCTTCCCTCTTCTTATTTTCCTTTCAGTCATTTGGTCAATACATATTTTTTCAAGGCCTCGTGCTCAGCAAAGCAACCACTAAGAGCTCTGTGTCTCCTCTAACTACACCTCTGGTGGGATACAGATAAGCAATCAGAATGTAAAACGTGCTTTGACAGCAAAGTAAGAGGCAAGATGCATTCAGTCAACAAGTAGTTACAAGAAGTCAGAGAGAACACAGGGATGCAAAAGTGAACAAACGTGATTGTGGAGCTTACACTCTTTTGGAGAAAATGGGTTAAGAACTAATTGCACTATTTCAATTAATCGAGTCCATAGGGAATGACTGAAAGGAGCCCATTGGTTTTGACATCTAAGTGGTGGCTGATTGGAAAGAGCAATGAGAGCTGGATGGTTATGCAGGGGCTGGGAGAGGCAGGGCTACAGTTGACCCTGGAGAGACCTGGCTTGAAGTGAAGGAGCAAGGGTGGCTGCCAGATGGAAATATGCCATCACTCAGGACTCTCTGAGCATCAGACAGACATGAGCACATTTAAGCTAAGGAGAGATTTTTCAGAGAGAGAAGGTAGCAACATTGCAGAAAGAGCAGATCATCAATTGAGCCAGTCCCCTGAAAAGGCTGGATGGCAAGACACCCAGCCATAGGTGGAGGGGTTTTCCTTAGGAGACAGGAGAGAAAAGGACTAGATGGGTACAGAGGCAAGAGCGTTCATGGGTCTAGTGGAGGGGGTAAGCAAGTTCTTACCTGATGCTTTTTCCTTCTTCATTAAGTTGTAGGAGAGGTGACTAAGGAGGGTGCTAGGAAGGGGTCAAGGTTGGAAGTCTGAGAAAAGCGGAAAAAGTCTGCAGTTGCTGTGGTGAAATATATAGATACACACATATATATGTATGTGTATATACAGTTAGTCAATATAATTAGTCAAAAAGTGAACTGCTTTAGGCCAAAAGACACCACCTTTGCTCTCCAGGAGATTGCAATCTTGTAGGTAAATATGCTCAACACATAAAAAGACAATGAGGCATGGATGAAAAACGGCAAAATGTTTATACTGAAAATTTAGTTCTATAAGGAGCCAGAATAAGTAAGTTACTTCTCCCATGAATAATATACCGAAAGAAAAGGAAGGAATAATAGGGAGTAAGCAGGAAGGTAACATATATTCAGTTTGTGTTTGACATTGTGCTCAATGCTTTCTATTTAATCCTCAATTTAGAGATGAAGAAATTGAGGCTAGAAAAGTTGGGTATCTTGGGCTAGTCATTTAGACCAGTTTTCTCACCTGTAACGTAAGGATACCAATAATTGAAAAAAATAATTAAAACAATACATATAAGGTGCTTAGCACAATGTATGACATAACGTAAGCACTCAACAAACATAATTACCATGATTTTCATTGTCACCCAGCTCACATGGCTAGAAAATAGAAAAGCAGAAACTCAAAGTCCAGTCTTTTTTCAATAATGTATTCAGGATGGAGAAACTGCTTTGTACATAAAAACAGGGGAAGTCTCATGAAGAGGGCAATAAGTAGCCCAGCTTGCCTGGCATGGGGTAGTATAGACTGGCATGGTGTTTTGTCTTTTGCTGTCACTTAGTATGATAATCTCTAGGCCCATCCCTGTTGTTGCAAATAGCATTATTCCATTCTTTTTATGGCTGCATAATATTCCATTGTATATACACATTTTTTATCCATTCATTTGTCAATGGACATGTCTTGGCTACTGTAAAAAGTGCTGCTATGAACACTGGGGCACATGGATCTTTTTGAATAAGAGTTTACTCCGGATATATGTCTAGGAGTATGATTTGCAGAATCATATATTAACTTTTTTTTTTTTTAAGGAACCTAGATAGTGTTCCACGTACTGGGTACATCATCTACAACAATGTAGGAGGGTTCCCTTTTCTCTTCACCCTCTCCAGTCACATCAGCTTCTGCTTTGACATTTTTTTCATCTATTTCAAGAAATTGATAGTTTCTCATACCTTCACTTGCCTCATTTGGCAGTCCTTTTGTACATATGTGGTCAGTAGTCATATGTAACACAGCTTCATCTGTTTCTGGCTATCTTCCACTCCTGGGTTTCACAAAGCTCTAGGTGTTGTTTTTCTAGGAAATATGGATTTGTGGCCTTTTCTCTGACAGTTATATCACAAATATTAAATTTATGTCCTTTTATTGTTTCCAAGCCTTTCTATATCCATCATAACTTATTTTAATGGCAAGCACAGTGTAATCTTTATGTAATACCAACAGTGCATGTAACTCAGTTGAAGAGAAAACAAAATATATAAATGGCTATGGCAGTATTGGTGTGTGTGCTGGCAGTGGTAGCTAATCAAGACTGCCAGCTGGTCAGTCACTACTGTAAGACAACTTCAACTGTAAGACACATCTCAATTTGTAAGCTAAAATGTGTAAGAAATGTGGTCTTAGAATTAGACTGCCCTTCCTCTAATCTTTCCATCCATTTGCCAGGACTGGAGATAAACAGACAACCAGACAGGTCTTTCTACTAGTGGGTGATGAGGGCTAGGATAGAAGTGGAAGGTACTGGAGAACATAAAGCAGGGAGCCCACTGAGAAGTAGTGTTCTTCCAGCTTGTTGATGAAGGAGGTAAGTAGTTAGGTAGTGACGGAAGACAGCCTATCAGACAGCAAGTGTATTGCAAGTAAAAGGGACAGCATATGCTAAGAGCATAACAGGGTATGGCAGAGTTGAGGACTGGAAGGCGTTTCTGTGTGAATGGAATCGAGTGTGATGGAGAGGATGGAAATAATGTGATCAGATTTGCAACTGAGCTAAAATACTTGATGTCCAGGGCTGAGCAATAATCAAACCAAGGTGTGAGTATAATTCTATGATGAGGTTTAATTAAACCAGAAGTCTGCCTTTTTTTTTTTTTGGCTATAGCAGGGTTTTCATGCACTGGAGAGGGAAATGGCAACCCACTCCAGTATTCTTGCCTGGAGAATCCCAGGGACGGCAGAGCCTGGTGGGCTGCCGTCTATGGGGTCGCACAGAGTCGGACACGACTGAAGCGACTTAGCAGCAGCATAGCAGGGTTTGAGCCCAGGCTACTGGGAAGTAGTAAAAAGTCACAGCTGGTTGGTAAGTAGGGGGTTGATACAAGCCTCTTTGACAGGCTTGCTAGCTACCTCCTCTGGGTAAGCTGGGACTTTACAATTTGCTGAAGAATGCTGAGGAGCCAGATATATATGACAGTGCCTATCACACTGAAGAGTCTGGAGTCAGTGGTCAGAGAGATTTTTCTCAGGCCTTTGAGGAACTGCGCAATTACAGGAAGGTGATTTGACCCTGTGCAGTCACTTTGTCAAATGAGATCTAAGAAGTACAGTGTTTCTTTTACATGCTGTGTCTAAATGCATGATATGGAACAGGATGGAAGTCCCTAGCTGTATTCTGTATTTCGTATAAGGTAAAACTCCATATTTCTTATCAAGTATTGCTGTGACCAGCCATTTAAAATAGGCTCACCAGAGTAGTATTTTTTTGCAGAGAAGAAAGATTTAAATAACAAATTAGTGTCAAAATGAGACTAATATTAAAGACACTTTAAACAAAAATCCCATGTATTTGGAAATTAAATGTCCACTTTTAAATGATAGGTGTATCTAAGATGCCATAACAAGGAAAATTAGAATAAAAATGAAAAGAGAACTTACCAGAATTTGTTGCATGCAACTGAAGCTGCTCAATTAAATACAATGTGGAATCTTCAATAATATATGAAAACAAATAATGGTCACTGGCATAAAATTTTGTGAAATTTGAACAAAATCTGTACTTTAATAATACTATATCACTTGTTAATTTCCTGTTTTGTATTTTTTTTTTTACAACATAGTATTTCTTTATACTATCAGAATTGGATTAGAGCCTCAAGCCTCACTCAATTTTTTTTTTAAATCACTAGTAAATTTTATAGACTTTTAGCAGTAATACTAGATGCCAAAATACATGGAACTATATCAAAGTTTTCAGTTAATATAAATTAGAAATCTAACATTCTGCTCATACTAAATAAAACGAGCAGAAACAAAAAACTTTTGTACATACCTATATATAGTATATATGTCAGACCTTTCATGGGCTGCCCTATCGCTTGGGCACAGCTTTCCTCTCTCCGCATTAAACCTGATCCTCCTCAACTGAGTCTACCTCAGGTACCAAAGTCATACCGTGTCTTTCAGCACTCTTAATAACCCTCTTTATTCAGCCACATCCTCACCTCTTTATTGATTGGTTCTACCGGCTTCATTATTTCCAGCATCCATCTTGTTCTCTCCAAAAACAAGCTTGTGACCAAGACAGACCAGGCCAAGGTACCTTGTAATTCATTCATCATTCTTTTTAGTAATGGAAAGAAACTTGGAATTTTTAATGATATCCAAGAATGTATAAATGGTAACTTATCAATCAAACAGGTTCTCATTTAAAGGACACTGAAATCCTCTGAGCCTTAAAACATTAAATGGGGAAACAGAACTAAATAATAAGCTAATAAAAAGTGACAAACATAAGTATATCATTTTGTTTTGACAGTTAAGACAACTACTCAGGTGCTCTTTAGGCATGGAAAATATAGCTGTGAGCAAGAGAAACAAAATCCTTGTGCCTATGGATGTAATATTGTGGCAAGGCATATAGACAATAACATTTTCAGAAATCAATCCAAAGACAAAAAAAAAGAGGAAACACTAAAATTTCCAAATTGTTTCAAATTCTAGCAAAAGCTACTTATTCAAATGTTTAAATGTTAATTCGTGAAGAAGCCACAATGGGCAATAATTCAATTGTCATTTTTTTTCTAGATATCATAAAATGCAAAAAAGACAGAAGTCCCTCCAGTCCTCAGCAGTGTCCACTTTGCATGAACCCCAGGACCTCTAAAGGCACGCCCTTAGTTATGGTTCCACCTGCAGCTTTCCTGTGTGCCAAGCCTACCATTGACCCCTCCCTGAAGCTGAAGAGCCTGACTGTTCTGGAGGACAGTGGTTCTGTGTCGATCTCTCCCCAAGATTTCATGGCTCCCTTCGGCTCTCTGACTTTGAATATAACAGACCAGACTGGAAATGAAGCTAACATGATCTGCAGTATCCAAAAGCCGGCAACGACCTCACCTATTGCATTCACTGCAGAAAATGACTATATCATGCTAAATGCTTCATTTTCAACATTTATGGTGTGTGACATAGATTACAGCCACCTTCAGCCAGTGTGGCAGGTTCTGGCTTTGTACAGTGACTTTCCTCTGATCCTAGAAAGGAGTCACTTGTTCACTGAAACCCCACAACTCTGCTACAAATATAAACAGGTGGTACTGAAACCTGAAGACATCTTTACCAACATTGAGGCTGCTCTCAGAGCAGATCCCCCGTGGTTAATGCAAGACCGAATTTCCTTGCAACTAAACAGAACTGCCACCACCCTCAGTACACTGCAGATCCAGTACTCCACTGATGTCCAAGTCAATTTACCAAGGTCAGAGATAAAGCCAGAGAGACACAGGTGGACCATGATTTCCAGAGATAACAATACTAAGCTGGAACACACTGTTTTGGTAGGTGGGACCATTGACCTAGACTGCCCTGGCCAAGGAGAGCCTCCCCCACATTTGGAGTGGCTTTTAGCTGATGGAAATAAAGTGAGAGCCCCTTATGTGAGTGAGGATGGACGAATCCTGATAGGCAAAAGTGGAAAACTGGGACTCCAGATGGCTGATAGTTCTGACACTGGCATATACCACTGCATAAGCACTAACTATGATGATGCAGATATCCTCACATACAGGATTACCGTGGTAGAGCCCAATGTAGAAGCCTATCAGGAAAATGGAGCTTGTCATATAGCTTCTGTTGGTGAAACTCTTGACCTTCCTTGCCATTCTACTGGTATACCGGATGCCTCTGTTAGCTGGGTTCTCCCAGGAAACACTGTGCTCCAACAGTCCTCAAGAGATAAGCAAATTCTTAACAATGGCACATTAAGACTATTACAGGTCGCTCAAAAAGACCAGGGTCACTATCGCTGTGTAGCAGCCAACCCAGCGGGGGTCGATTTTTTAGTTAACCAAGTTATAGTCAAAATAAAAGGGCAAAAGTCAGCAGAGCATAACGCAGAAACAGATGGATCGGGGTTTGATGAGCCCAATTCCATGGGTCAGCTTCAGGATCCACCAGCTGCACATCTCCCCACATCTTCTCCCATGGGGGCTGAGGCTGGAACACACGTCTTGAGCCCAAGTAAAAATCCCAAACAGCGGGTATTAATATCCCAGAGGCGTGGAGAGTCAACCAGCTGGCGTTACAGGGAGCACAGGAGGCAATTCCCTCCCTCTGCCCGGAGAATTGACCCACAGCACTGGGCAGAGCTTTTGGAGAAAGCTAAAAAGAATGTTATGCCAGAAAAGCAAGAAAATACCACAGGAAAGTCACCTCTACCAGTCACCCAACTCCTGGATATACCTGGTGAGGAAGCAGAGTCATCAGGCATGCTCCCTCCAGATGAGCAACTTCCAGTCCCAACAACTAAAGCTCCAGATGTTCTGACAAGGACAGTGGCTGCAGATTCCAGAAAATCACCTGACAGCCCTGTGACAAGTGCTGGCACCCCAGTCTCCCCAATTGTGAGTCCACAGACCCTATCACCTGAAAAACCAAGAGATTTCAGACCATCTACTACTATTAAAACTCAAGTCACGCCAAAGAATATAAACCCAACTGCATCAACCGAAATGCAAGACACAACCAATCCAAATTTACCTAATGTGTTTCCTCTACTAAATGAAGCAACTCTGTTTCAGGATGCTGACGACATGGAGAGGAAAAAAGAGCCCTTGCAAACTGCATCCCCAGTAACAGTGGGGGCTACTGCGATCAAAGATATCCATATCCAAACGCTAAGTAATGCTGTCGGCAAGGCTGGTATATTTTTAGGGTCAGTAAATACCACAAATAGTCATCAGAGATCTGTAACAGGAGTAGGCGAACCCAGGAGCCATCACTCTCCTTCTCACAGTACTCACATACCTAGCACCACTAAGCTCCCTTCAGGCCCACACACTGCTGTTGCTCCTTCTCAGTTGCACATTCCTAGAAAGAGTACAATGAACGGTCCGCTGTCCAGGCGCTTTGGAAGATGGCGAAAAGTTTGGAGGAGGGGGCGAATTATCAGCCCGTATAGGACACCAGTTCTCCGACAGCATAGATTCAGCGTCGTAAGGCCCACATTCAGAGGCTCTTCAGAAGAAAGCACCACTGCATTTCCAGCCCCAGAGCTCAGTGCAGTGTGCCCATCCTGTTCTCCCAGAGAAAGGCTCACCACTGATGAGGCAGCGTTGTCTTCTCCCAGCTTATCCCCTATCACCCTCCCCAAAATTGAAATTGCCAGCATCACAGCAGAAGAACCTACAACTCTAGTTCACAACCCATCATTACTGTTTGAGAACAAATCAAATGCTGATGCTGAGAAGACCACCCCCATGATAAAATACTTCAGTGCTGAAAGTACCCAAGTGACTCCAACTACTGCAGTTATGATTCATGCAACAAGTATTAGTTACCCAAGTGGGTCTAAAGCCAATGAAAGCACCAGATATTCTGTGATTGTATCGCCACTGCCAGGTCCCACCATCAAGTCACCTGTGCCTACCACTCTAGCCATTACAAGATTTTCAAGAAGGAAAATCCCTTGGCATCAGATCTTTGTAAATAACCATATCCAAAGAGAAAAGCTAAAGAATCAGCATAAATTTGGTTCACAAAGCAGCACAGACACGGTGCTTCCTAAAGTATCTCCTGCTTTACCCACAGATAAAGTTTCTCCCTTCCATTTCACAACACTCTCAGCTAGTGTAGTGAAAATCCCATCTATAACACCAGCCACAACTCACCTCAGTAACACTAACACACACAGCCTTGTAAGTCTCCCAACAATGAAGGAGCTGTCTTCCCTACCCATTTACCCTACACCTCCTAGTAGCTCAAGCAAAGAATCAAGTACAAATTCCATATCAATGCAAACAGACATGCTGACGCCCACTCCTACTGCCCCTGCATCTATCATTATCAACAACACCCAAATAGACAGACCCAAGGCACAAAAAGTACAAAGGAAAATGGAGCCTCAGAAGACTATGAGTGACCCAAATACCTCTCCCACCCAGACTTCTAGCTTCATTACATCCACCACTGTGACACCTCCTGTTCTAACAGCAGCTGAAACTTCAACCAAGCCCAGTGTGTCTGCTTTCACTCATTCTCCTCTAGAGAACACAAAAGAAATTTCAAGCACAATTGGTCTTCATCCAGGAACCTTTAATCTGACAGCTGTACTTGAACAACCATCCCAGGAGGGTACTCAGGCTTTGAAGAATATAACTGCTTCTGAAACCACTTTGTCCAGCAAACTACAGAGTACCACTACTAGGAACACAATCAGACACTCAATCATGCCAAACTTCCTGAGCTCCAGTGCCACTCCAATGCCAATTCCCACCTCCCCTCCCTTGAGTAATCAAAGTGAGGTTACTGACAATATGGCCACGCCCACTCTCAGGATGATGACAAATACAATGTTTGAGCCACACGAATCCTCAAAGCACAATGCTACTCCACAGCAATTAGCAGCAACACCTCTCCAAACTCATCCAAATGCCAAATTTGCAGTTGGAACCATTCACTTTACCTACTCTAATCTGTTATCTTCTACTCCTATGCCAGCACTAATAACAGTTAAACCACAGGATTCTAAACTGACTCCCTCTCCCTGGTCAGAAAACCACTTTTGGCACAAGTCACACCCAGAAATTGCTGAAAAGGGCACAAAGCCAGTAGTGAGTGTACTGCCCACTCCAGGCTTGCCAGAGGTCACCACTCATGCTTCAAACTGGGATATACAGAAGAATGCAAAGAAAAGTGGCTTTGATAAAACAGCAGTTCAAAAAATAACAACTTCCGAATTCCTCCCCTTTGATGCTTTATCTAGGGATGTATTTGAAAGGCCCAGAATAATTGGAGGGAAAGCAGCAAGTTTTACTGTTCCAGCTAACTCAGATGCCTTTCTTCCTTGTGAGGCTGCTGGAAATCCTGTGCCCACTATCCACTGGACCAGAGTTTCATCAGGTATTTGAAACGGTTTCTTTACACTTTTAGTCTTTAGTAACAAAACAAGGAAAATACTGTGTGACATTTCAGGGTTACATATTCGAAGAACCAACATCAACATGAAATTTCTCCAAGACACAGAAACTATTAATATCCTCATTTGATATATGCATGACTTTTTGCTCATTAGAAGGTTTTAAAACACATGTTAAGACAATTAAAAAAAATGCTTTTAAAGCAGATCTAAAAAAAAAAAGGTCATTGTGTTGAACCATTTGGCTTTTACATTAAAATTAGGATTTCTTTTTTAATCCAGAAATAATTTTAGCAATCTGAAGACTAAGGATCTTAATTTTAAATATATTTGTTCCCAGTAGCCTAACAAAATTTAGCTCTCCTTTTGTGACTTCCACATGAGCAATTTGTTTTCCGTCTAAACTTTGATGACCTATGACTATAAATTTCTTTCTCATCAGGACTTGATTTGTCTAAGAGGAAACTGAATAGCAGGTTCCAGGTGCTCTCCAACGGCACCCTGTCCATACAGAGGGTGGACATTCAGGACCGTGGACAGTACCTGTGCTCAGCATCCAATCCATTTGGCACAGACCGCCTTCATGTCACCTTGTCCGTGGTTTCCTATCCCCCCCAGATCAAGGAGAGACGTACTAAGGAGATCACAGTCCATTCTGGAAGCACAGTGGAGTTGAAGTGCAGAGCTGATGGGAGGCCCAACCCTACAATTTCCTGGATTCTTGCAAACCAGACGGTGATCTCTGAATCATCTGAGGGGAACAGACAGGCCCTGGTGACATCTGACGGAACACTGGTCATCCACAATCTCAGCATTTATGACCGAGGCTTTTATAAATGTGTGGCCAGCAACTCAGTGGGCCAGGATGCACTGCTGGTTAAAATACAAGTCATCGCGGCTCCACCTGTTATTCTAGAGCAAAAGAAGCAAGTTATTGCAGGGACTTGGGGTGAAAGTTTGAAACTGCCTTGTACTGCAAAGGGCACTCCTCAGCCCAGTGTCCACTGGGTCCTCTCGGATGGCACTGAAGTGAAACCATTACAATTTGTCAATTCTAAGTTCTTATTTTCAAATGGAACTCTGTTTATAAGAAATGTAGCCTCTTCAGACAGGGGCACTTATGAATGCATTGCTACTAGCTCCACTGGCTCAGAGAGAAGGGTGGTAATCATTACAGTGGAAGAACAAGAGACCATCCCCAGGATAGAATTTGCATCCCAGAAATGGACTGAGGTGAATCTGGGGGACAAACTACTACTGAACTGCTCAGCCATTGGAGAACCGAAACCGAAAATCATTTGGAGGCTACCATCCAAGGCTGTTGTTGACCAGTGGCACAGGTAAACCATACCTTTCAGTTGAGATTATCTTCATCTGTTTAGCTTTACAACTTCTGAAATGGAGAAAGTGGTAGAGCAAGGCTTGCAGCAATGTTAGAGAGCGCACAGACTCTGCTCGTAAGAGTAACTTGCTCTAAAGAGACCTAATCCTTTTGAGATGTCTATAAAATAATATAAATGATGTAAAAAGAAAGTTTCTTACATGCTGTATTCTAAGGGCCAACTTCTTGTTGAGTTTATATAGTTAAAAAAAGATTTTTTAAAAAAAATCTCATTTTCTTCCATACTTGTGACAGTTTTTAAAAACGAGAACTGTGTAAATGTATTTATAATCATTCTATCCAAAAATAAGAGGGAATTTTGTAATGCAAACAGGTCTGGAGAGATGTACTTCATTAATTTACTCTTCAGAGTCTCCTAGTAAAGCATTTTCAATTTTAGTGCAATCCGTACTTCATTTATTCTACCCCAAAATTGCAAAGCACTCTATGAAATTAAGGCTTCACAAAGTGAAATGTACTCAGGACCTCCCTCACTCTGATGGTGTCAGACAACATATATACACATACAGACTTTCTCTAATATGTTCTGATTCATGCATATTGATTCTTATATTTTCTGTAGTGATTAAATCTCTTTGAAAAAATAATAATTTACTAGATTATTAATTTTTGCTATTTGCATGACTTCATGCAATGATTTTTCATAATATGACAGAAAAGATGGGCTGAACATTTCCATTTAATGTTTATTAATAGAAATTATCCATGCAAGTAAAATTATACATGAGTTTATATGTAAAATAGATTTTTTTTCAGTGACAAAGTATGAGTCGGTAATGGATATAGTTAAGCAATTTTACTTGTGATCTTTAATGCCAAAGTAAATGTTAATTTTCAAGCTTTTCAAATAAGTCATCAAAATTACTTAAATTTTACACTCATCCCAAGTGTCAACAGCATCAGTTTCTAAGGAACTAATTCGAGCTTATCTTCAGCTGAAGGAGTCATGGTTATGAGTTTGAGCTGATGCTAATAAGAATCTTGAAGGGACAAGAGAAACTCTTCACATGCCTCTGTCAGTCATTATCGGGCTCCTGTAAACCAGCCCAAGATAATGCTCTTGGAAAACAAGTGATAACTTTGCATGACTCAGGAATGGGTACTGGCTAAACTTTAGGGATATTTAACACAACAACAAGAATATAGACCATATCTATAATTAATCATTGCAGGCTACCTTTGATAAGTGTGGAGTGCAGAGTTTTATAATATGTTCATCAAATTAAACTTATGTTGTTCAAATCTCAAAAAAAATTACCTAAATTTTAAATTGAAATTTAGATTTAAAATTTAAAAATGCTGAGTTATGGAATGTAAACTTCACAAAACACGTTTATGCTTGTCATCTACTGTACATATACCCATTTGTGGCATCAAATATATTCAACAGTTTACCAGTTTTTATATTTAATTATATCAGCATGTCTATTTATTAATCACCCTGCAGCACATGAGGGTGCTTCTCATTTACCTAGAAACTGCTCATTATTTTGTGTAATCAGGAACACAATTTCACTATCCATGAAGAAACTAATGCAAGAATAGAAGGCATCACACCTGTGATGGGAATTACAAATAAAGTTCAAATTTCAGGTTGTAAAGACAATGTCGAAAATATTTACTAGACATTAAGTCGGTTTTTAAGAATGGAAGAGGTATGAAAAAATGTAAGGGAATGTCTTAAAAAGTTAATACAAAGGAATGTCTAATACACATTAGCATCTCAGAATAAATCTCAACCTAAACAATCCAACAAATCCTTCAGAGTTTAATAGCAAAGAAATCAGGTAGGCTGTCTGTATTTCATTTTGGGAAAGCACTTCTGGAACAAGGAAAGATTGTTCACATTGTGGAAAAGCCAATAGAGGGTGTAAGATCACAGGTGCTATCACAGGCCCACCAGAGGTGCTGGCATTCTTTTATAAACAACTACACAGCTTGTCCAGAGAAGGCAATGGCAACCCACTCCAGTACTCTTGGAAAAATCCCATGGATGGAGGAGCCTGGTAGGCTGCAGTCCATGGGGTCTCGAAGAGTCAGACACGACTGAGTGACTTCACTTTCACTTTTCACTTTCATGCATTGGAGAAGGAAATGGGAACCCAGTCCAGTGTTCTTGCCTGGAGAATCCCAGGGATGGGGGAGCCTGGTGGGCTGCCGTCTGTGGGTCGCACAGAGTCGGACACAACTGAAGCAACTTACCAGCAGCAGCACACAGCTTGTCTGCTAACTGGACACTTTTAGTGATTATCCTGCAACTAACCCATTCAAAAAGGCAAGAATGTTCTTTAGTTAGGTGCTTAAGATATCAACAGAAATAAAAAGGCACTTTTGCTGTTAAATAGAGTGCTTGCTGTTACCATTTCTTGGTTCTAAAAGTCTGAATTTAAGATTCTAAAAATGAAAATTTTCAACATAGCTACACTCACAGAAGTCTACTCCACCATGACCGAAATAAGCAAAACCTTTTACTTTTTTAAAGCCTAGTTGTCACCGAAACTAAGAAA
Organism: Giraffa tippelskirchi; assembly: GCF_054371585.1. Classification (NCBI taxonomy): domain Eukaryota; kingdom Metazoa; phylum Chordata; class Mammalia; order Artiodactyla; family Giraffidae; genus Giraffa; species Giraffa tippelskirchi. The sequence goes on along the minus strand of NC_137276.1, from coordinate 121,252,033 downwards.
GCCTTTTCTGAACTTTTTTTAACTGTCTCAGACTTAGAGCACTATAGGTCTACCTCCATGATTTTCAATAGGACTTACCTGACCTATGTTTCAGACAGAATTCTGTTTCCTCTGCTTTGGATCTTTGCTTCTCAAGGGAGTTTGTTAAAAGAACAGAACATCAGGCCCCACCCTAGATGGGCAGAATCAGAATTTGCACTTTAAAAAATCCTCAGGTGGAGAATGAATACATATGTATGTATAGCTGAGTCCCTTCGCTCAGTCTGAAACTACCACAACACTGTTAATTGGCTATACCCCAATACAAAATAAAAAGTTTAAAGTTTGGGGAAAAAAATAGTTAGGATGGTAATATATCTGTTGTATAAAAAAGATACAAAAATATCATAGAACTAATTAGAAGTATTTTCCTTAAATCAGCATGTGATCACTGAAGCGTGTCATTTACTTGGACAAATAAATTCTCCCAGGCTTCCTTAAAAAATATATATCTATATCTCCAGGTGAATCACATGCACAATAAGGTCCAAGAAACACTGCTTTAAAAAGATTGCAAATGCTTCTCTGTCCATACAAGAATTCCCTTTCTTTTACTCAAGGAAAACTTCCACTTTCAAAAGTCAGTTTTCTCTTAAAAACATCAGTTTACAAAAGGAAACACAATTCTCTTTTATATATATATATTACAACTTTCAGAAGTATCAGATTTTGAGGTCAGGGAAGGTCATTTTAAGTCACTGGTTTTCAAAGAGTTGTTCCCCTACCAATAGCACCAGCATCACCTGAGAACTTGAACCTGATTCTCTGTCAAAACATGCAATCTGTGTTCTTAAAAGCTGTCCAGGTGCACACTCAAATTTGAGACTGAAAAAAAAAAAAAATCTGAGACTGGTCTGCAAACTTAATTGTTCATAGAGTCACCTGGGAAGCTTGTTAAACAGTGGGTTACCCAATCCGTGGCCAGATCTATTGGATCAGAATCTCTGAACAGTGAAACCAGTAAATATGTGTCTTAAATTAGACTCCATGTAACTCTGATGTAGGTGATGAGGGAATTGCATTGAGGACAAAGATTTACAGCAGTGGTTCTCAGACTCTGCTGCACATGAGAGTCATTTGGAAAACTGAGTCCAAGGTCACATTCCACACCATAAGTCAGAAATTCTGGAGGTGGGACCTAGGCATCAGCACTGTTTTATACAAATAATTTTAATGTGCACCCAAGTTTGAGAAACAGTGTTCTTAGCATTAGGAAAAAATGACAGCAGGTAGCAATGTAGCATGGTAAAAGGGCAAGTAACTACCTCTAAGTACTTTTTTTCTTTTCAGCTGTATGGTGAGAAACTACCTAAAGATTAAAAAATAAATGCAAAGACCCTTGTGGTTTCCACTCTTAAGCGCATCCATAATGATGACTTTCCCTTGCTTTAACATGCCAGATGAATTCTTTCCAGGCTTGAGAGAAGAAAAAAAAAGATATCAGCAGCTGTAAGTTGTCCTACAATAAATACTCTTCCTACTTAAGGTTTTTTGCTGGAAGATAAAAAATGACTTGAGGCTGTTAGACATGTTTAGCAGTTATGCTATGAAAGGTCATACACACTTTCACATACCTTCTTAGTTCATGTTGCCAAAAAATTAGGAGAAACACATGTAATGAATACTTTCATCTATAGGTGTTTTTGACTGTGTTTTTAGCAGTTACTTTGCTTCCACTGGTCTTTCTGAAAAATTACATTTAGTTTTATCAGGGAAATTCTGCCATCTGGTGGTTATGTGTGGTAACAGCAGGCCGTGTAGTGCTTGAGAGAAAAGTGACGTTCATGAAGCTCAACATGATGCAGAGACCAGAGTCACTGTACCGTTGTCTGCAGAGACAGATAAACCTTTAGTATGCTTCTAAGAAATTTTACCTTGGCATTTACTCTCTTTATAAAAAAAAGAAAATTTACTTTCTAACCAAATAACTGATTAATACTCTTTAAAAGGGAAAATCTGGTATCTTTTCTGAGCAAGTAGATTTGCATGAGAGTTGTTCTTCACTGACACATACCACAAAATGATCATCTGCCATGTAAAGTGGTCAGGACAGTCACGGGTCTAGGAAACTGGTATTTCTAATATTCTTGTCATCATTAAAAACTTTTTAAATTGAAATGCAAAGGAGGTGCATTTGAAGTCCATCTAAGAAATACTACTTGTTTGCACAAAATTTATTTGTTCAGTTAACTTCATCTTTCAGAACAGCTTAACAGACAGTAAAGAAGTCAGTAATAATTTTAATTTCACTGCAACGTTTAGTCCTGTGTCAGTTAATATAACTCTCTTACCCTTGCTAATAGCTGCACACCTCAGTCAGTCTCTTCTTTCCTCAGAATGGGCAGCCGAATCCATGTCTACCCAAATGGATCCTTGTTTGTTGGGTCTGTGACAGAAAAAGACGGCGGGGACTACTTGTGTGTGGCAAGAAACAAAATGGGGGACGATCTGACCCTGATGCACGTAAGCCTAAGACGGAAACCAGCCAAAATTGACCACAAACACCACTTTAAAAAGCAAGTGTTTCACGGGAAAGACTTTCAGGTCGATTGCAAGGCTTCCGGCTCACCAGTGCCCGAGATATCCTGGAGTTTGCCTGACGGGACAATGATAAACAGCGCCATGCAGGCCGATGACAGCGGCCACAGGACCAGGAGGCTCACCCTCTTCCACAACGGAACCTTATACTTCAATAAAGTTGGGATGGCAGAGGAAGGAAATTACACCTGCTATGCCCAGAACACCCTAGGGAAGGATGAAATGCAAGTCCACCTAACAGTCATAACAGCCTCCCCGCGGATCCAGCAAAGTTACAAGACCAACACGAGAATCACGGCCGGAGACACTGCTGTCCTTGACTGTGAGGTTGTTGGAGAACCCAAGCCAAAAATATTTTGGCTGCTGCCTTCCAATGACATGATTTCATTCTCTAAGGACAGGTACACGTTCCATGCCAACGGGTCTTTGTCCATCAATGAAGTGAGACTGCTCGATTCTGGGGAGTATGTATGTGTGGCCCGGAATCCCAGCGGGGACGACACCAAAGCATACAAGCTGGATGTTGTCTCCAAGCCTCCGTTAATCAATGGTCTGTATGCAAACAAAACTGTCATTAAAGCCACAGCTGTGAGACATTCCAAAAGACACTTTGACTGCAGAGCGGAAGGGACACCGTCTCCTCAAATCATGTGGATCATGCCTGAGAATATTTTCCTCACAGCTCCATACTATGGGAGCAGAATCACCATCCACAAAAATGGAACCCTGGAAATCAGGAATGTGAGGCTTTCAGACTCGGCCGATTTTATCTGCGTGGCTCGGAATGAAGGAGGAGAGAGTGTGCTGGTGATACAGTTAGAGGTGGTGGAAATGCTGAGAAGGCCAACATTCAGAAATCCATTTAATGAAAAAATAGTTGCCCAGCTTGGTAAGTCCACAGCACTGAATTGCTCTGTTGATGGAAACCCACCACCTGAAATAATCTGGATTTTACCAAACGGCACACAGTTTCCCAGTGGACCACACAATTCTCAGTATATAATAGCAAGTAACGGTTCTTTTATCATTTATAAAACAACACGGGATGATGCCGGAAAATATCGGTGTGGGGCAAGAAATAAAGTTGGTTACATTGAGAAATTAATTGTATTAGAAATTGGCCGAAAGCCAGTGATTCTAACTTATGAACCAGGGACAGTTTACAGTTTCAGTGGAGACACTGTATTGCTGCACTGTGTCTCTCTTGGAAGCCCTAAGCCTCATGTCAAATGGACTTTGCCAAGTGGTTACATAATAGATAGGCCTCAAATTAATGGAAAATACATATTGCATGAAAATGGCACCTTAGTCATCAAAGAAGCAACAGCTTATGACAGAGGAAACTACATCTGTAAGGCTCAAAATAGTATTGGTCACGCGTTGATTACTGTTCCAGTAATGGTTGTAGCCTACCCTCCCCGGATTACAAATCGCCTACCCAGGAGCGTCCTCACAAGGACAGGTGTGGCCATTCAGCTCCACTGTAAGGCCCTGGGAGTCCCCAAGCCAGAAATCACATGGGAGATGCCTGATCACTCCCTGTTCTCAGCGGCAAACAAAGGGAGGACACGTAGAATTCGGCCTTTTCACCCACAAGGTACCCTAGTCATTCGGAATCCGCAAACCTCAGATTCTGGGATATACAAATGCACAGCAAAAAATTCACTTGGAAGCGATTATGCAACAACTTACATTCAAGTAATCTAACAGAACATAAAACTACCTGAACAAAGTCAACATATGGACAGAATTTAGTTTTTGGAAGAAGTTTAATCAAAGGCAGCCATAGGCATGTAAATGAATTTGAATACATTTACAATATTAAATTTATAATAGACATGCAAAAAAAAGGACTTATAAATAAATGCATTATGAATTGATACTGATTTTTTTTAAATGGATCTCAAAACAAACTTTTAACTTAAGGCACTTTTATTTTGCCAACAAATAACAATGAACAGTAAGAGAAAACTCTTGACCATAAAATAACAAATATCTAATGTACCTGAATTCTTCATTAAAGAATGGACTTTTCTTTCACTACTGTTTGCCTAGTGTCCACCTTCTATCAATATTACAAGCATGGCACTGAGGACAAGACACAATGGAAAGGATTAAATTTGCAGTCTTGATGTTAAGTTTGCCATCCTGATGTATAAATATTGCAGTTGGTTTATAAATAATTTACTAAAACCCACAGAAACTAAGCACTGAACTGTTCTATAATTCACCATTTTGTACATACTGAAAATTTTCATTGATGGGGAATACAAAAGAATGTTTTAATAACTGCATTTAAAAATAAATGCAGGCTGACTTTTCCTCTTGTAAAAAGCAACTTAACACCCACACATCAAAAATGTGAAAAGGGGGTTGATAACATCTATCCCAAATAAAGCCATTAAAAAGCTTTTAAAATACATCGACACTTCTTTATAACTTCAAAATCTAGCTCAGGCACCCCTGGTTTGGAATTGTTCATAAGGAAAATCTTCTTAGGAGGAATCACTGCTTTATGAGCATTTATTTCACTAAGTGAGCATCCTTTACGTGGTGGGGAAATGTTTGGGGAAATCTGGATTGAATACACATAATAGAGTATCACTGTACTGAAAATCTGATCAACTCTACAAAATCTTGCTTTTTTTAATTCACTGAATTTATTTATATCACATGCTTAATTCAACCTGAATTAATTTAAGGACATTATGATTAATCTTTTCTAACTCCAGAGGCTAGCATTTTCCAGTGTAATTTCTCCAGCATCTATTTAAATATTTGTCTATTATTTAAGAAGAATTATAGGAGCCTTAATAAATGAAAAATGAGGAAATGCCATCAGTCTTGCTCAAGTATCTCAGCACACAAAACTGAGAACTATGTTTGCCCCTGTGTATCATTTGAGAAAGATGGGGGGTGGGGGACACTTCACTGTGTCCTCATCACACCAAGTTTCGGCTTGCTCCACCTAAAGAGGTGACCTGTTCCCTACTTTCTCTCATCTTGGTATCCGGTGACCACAAGTGGTCAAAGGATACTCATTCTATTTCCGGGCCAAGAGGGATCAATCAGAGGACAAATGGAACCCTACTAGGGAGGGGCCTACAGTATAAACAGGTATGTGGAAGGGCATCCTATGTCCAGCTCCATTCTACTTCAAAGTCTTTAAGGGGAACTGGGGGCTCCATTTTTCCTAAGATAACTTCCTCTCTGTCTCACCAAGCAAATGACCAGATTCTTCCGAAGGATAGGGTTATCCTTTGTGATCATTTCAAGACAGACTAATGCATATTCTAAAAAGAAAATAAAACTCACAGGAGAGAGGATTGAGTGGGAGGAAATATAAGAATAGATTGAAAATTCTGGTTTCTCTCTGTATAGTACACAGGGGAAAACCGGTTCTAGGTGTGTCCTCAACTCTCTGTAGAATCTTCAAATCACACGGCCTTACCATATCTTAGCTTTCCCACCCAAAAAATAGGAGACGACAACAAAAAGGTATGCCCTACAGCTTTCATGTGCAAAATGATTAATAAATTAATTTCACTAACTTCTGCAAAATATAAAGTGCATACAAATGCTATGCAATTATAACACTCATTCTTGAAACAGTCTTACTGCTGTTTGCAATATTGAGCTACAAATATATACGGTTCAAACTGAAAGTGGCATTTCAAACATCAGTAATTCTTGAAAAGAAGGAAAATAACAATAAAGACAGAACATGACTCGTACTCACTAGGCACGACATTCACATTTTGGTTGTTTTTGCCAAGGCAGTCATTATATATTATTTTGAAGAAAAATAACTTTATGAACTCTATCACTCTGAAACGGGGAAAAAAACAAGAAAACCAAACCTGATATACAAAACTAGCTGAAATGTCAAGATTCATCTGAAAGCAGATAGAACATGTTAATTTAGTGAAAAGAATGGTCTTTAATGTTTTGGCAAAGTCTTTCCCAGCCCAGAGTAAACATGAAATGAGTGGGCTGGAGTGAAATTGTTTCACAGTGTACAAAGCAGTTCACATGGATGCTGCCACAGCAAAGTAAGCGGACATGGATTTGAGGTCATTTGCATGAGTCAAACTTTGCAATGAGTAACTCACCTAGGAAGATATAAATTATTTATATAATGATTTGCAAAGGAAATGATCTACTGAAGTTGTACCAGCTACATTTAAAAAAAGTAGTTCTACATGGTTTGCTCATTATAGACAAATCTATTCACAGTATGTGCGACTATATTACATGTAAATTCACATGGCAAAAGAAAATGAATTAACACAGAACATGGGAAAATATCCCCCACATGTTTTAAAATGCCCTGCAATTTTTCACATTCAAAATTTTATGCATCTAAGTCTAAAAAAATATTATATGGAATACTCTTAAGTTACACAAACTGATAATAATTTACTGTATTTTTTACTCTAATAGGAGCAAATTACCACATACTTGAACAAAGTTAAAATAGTTACTATTTCTTTATAATAAATTTGATGTATAATTTACTTTACTTGTGCTTTTTGCACCAATTTATAAATACAGTATATGCAATACACAACCATGACAGACACCAACATTAATAATTAAATTCAAAATAGCAAATACTTACCATATAAAATAAACAGCAAATACATCTCTTATGAAAACCAGAGCCCTCTGGACTTGGGGGCCATACTCTCTGGAAACCATGTCAAGTTTGAGCACTGTGGAATCTCAGGCCAGCTGCGAGATTTTTTTTTTCTCAAGTTGGCATAAAGGTTCAGGAGAACCAAAACTGGACAGAGTCATTTTTGCCAAATCTGGCAAATAGTTGGACCAGTTCCACTGTGGTTCATTCCGGCCTTTAGAATTTACATGCTGTACCTTCACAAAGACTCTGGTCAATGATCTTGCCATGGAAAAATTTAGTACAGCTACTTCTAACGGGTTTCCATGTACCTCAGGGTGGCTCTCACAGAAGCCTTGGGTTAAGTTCTTGGTCTAAGAAGTTTAAGTTCTAAGCAACAATCTGTTTCAGCACCTTTTGACCACAACAAAAGCAAAGAAAAATCCTACATAAATAAGAACAAAGTTCATAAAGTGCTTATGAAATTACAAATATTTTAAATTAGAGCAATGCAAATAGATGTCCACTTCACCACCAAAGGTGACTGCAGAGGAAATGGATCACCTTCCTGTCAAGATCTGACATGCCTTTTAAATCAGTAGTTTGGTCCGGCACAGTTTGCAAAAAAAAAACAAAACATCATCAATGAATAAATATTTTAAATCCACCATAATCCATTCTTTCTATAACTACGAGATTCAGTAAGAGCACCAATTTTAAAAAGTCTGCTACCAAACTCTTCCTTCAGTAGACCCACATGATCTACATTTTTAAACCTTCTTTTCAAGTTGAATGAAACAAAACCAAACCACACCCTTTCCTTTACTTCTTGTTTCAACACCTTTGTATGAAATGTGGCGTAAAACATAGGAAAACTTCAAAGAAATGAAAAAACAAACAGACATTTCTAAAGATGACCAATGCATTAAATGTGATTTTCTATTTTTCAGTGCAAACAAAAAAGTTTGTATCTTTGTCCTCTTCCAGACTCAGAAGTGTGAAGGATGCCCGTAGGGAGTCACTCCTTGCTGTGGCTGGTTACCTAATGAGAGAAAGAAATTCAAACAAAATTGCAGATGCAAAATTATGCTACAGATAGATGGTATGCGCATGTCACTGCTTTCAGTACCAGCCTCAGGAACAGGGGAATAGACTGGCCCGGGAGTCTTAACACTAGTCAGACACTTGAGTGGCCAGGTCTTTACAGCACCCTTGGATTCATTCTGCAGAGGGGCCAGCTCTACATCACGGTCCCATACCTGCCAGCAAAAGGCCTTGTGATGTGGGTAACTGGCCCATCAAAAGTCTCTATCCCTGAACCACCTAAATACTAACAATAAAAAGGACTGTTAAGTATCATAAAACATTAAAGGTTCTCAAAACTTCATAAAAGCACATCAGAGATTCTTCTTGAACACTGGCATTATAATAGTTGAAAGAGAAGTAGCTTGAAGTGGGCAGTTTTCTGCAAATGGCCATAGATACATCAGAGAGAACCAGGCAAGAGTATATGCACATGAGAGAGAGGCTGCGTGTATGAGACGCAAGCATATGCCTATGCACGTATGTCTATGCACACAGACGAAGAACCATGCTGCTGCTGCTGCTAAGTCGCTTCAGTCGTGTCCGACTCTGTGCGACCCCATAGACGGCAGCCCACCAGGCTCCCCCTTCCCTGGGATTCTCCAGGCAAGAATACTGGAGTGGGTTGCCATTTCCTTCTCCAGTGCATGAAAGGGAAAAGCGAAAGTGAAGTCGCTCAGTCGTGTCTGACTCTTAGCGACCCCATGGACTGCAGCCTACCAGGCTCCTCCGTCCATGGGATTTTCCAGGCAAGTGTACTGGAGTGGGGTGCCATTGCCTTCTCCACGAAGAACCATGCACAGGTTCAAAAAAATGACACAGGCTTAGAAACAGCTACTGCTTGCATAACTCTGGTGGGACTGTTCAAATCCAGCGGCCCCAAGCATACAGACTATGGCATAAACGGAGCCCTCTGGAGATGTGCAACGGGCAGCTCAGCTTAGTCGCCTTATTCAACAAAGGAGACCAGCGTCACTGCTAATGTCAGGCAGCAGAATCTATACCGTGGTTAAAAGGTGGCTCTGGAATGAGTCACTCTGAGTTTTAGTCCCAGCTGCTGGCTGAGTAACCTTGGGCAGACAAGTCAGTGTCCCTGTTCTCTAGTTGTTTTCTCATCTATAATACGGTAATAGCAATCATACCTTATCGCAGGTAAAGAATCTGCCTGCAATGTGGGAGACCCAGGTTCAATCCCTGGGTTGGGAAGATCCCCTGGAGGAAGGCATGGCAACCCACTCTAGTATTCTTGCCTGGAGAATCTCATGGACAGAGGAGCCTGACGGTCTACAGTCCATGGGGTCACAAAGTGTCGGATACAACTGAGCGACTAACATGAGGTAGTTTAGAAATTAAGTGAATTAACACATGTAAAGTCATAGTGCCTGGGAGCCCCGAACCTGCCACCTAGTACACTTGAGGGCATCAGCCAAGATGCTCTTGGGGGAATTTAGCTTTGTAAGAAAAGAACCTGTTGCTTCTTGGGGTCCCCCAGATGGAAAGAAACATTCCTAGACTCAGATGGAAACAACAGGAAAACATCTTTGCTGAACTCAAGGAAAAGACTGGGGCTTCTGCAGGAAAAGAAGCCTTCAAACCAAGATTGAACACAGTACGGACAGCCAGGGCTAAAGTGAACAGGAAAGCGGTGAGGAAGACTGTGGTTTTTGAGGAGCGGCCAAGCGTGTGTAGCTCCACCTCCTGGAAGCCGTGTGTTTCTGAGGGAGCATACTTACTGGAAAGCTGCTTCTGGAGCTGCCGCACCAGGGCGGCTGTCTGCTGTTGCTGCTGGGTCTGCTGTAAGCCTTGCCTGGGGAACTGTCATCAGGAGAAAGGAGAGAGTCAGCGCCCATTGGAGATAAGACCAGAAAGCCTGCAGCCATGCCTGGTCCACACGTGGCCTTCAGCTGAAAGTGCCTGATCCATTCCAAACCCGTCTCCAGGTGGGGACGCAGCCTGTACCCAAGGGGCCCCGAGGAAGGGGTCCAGCGGTGCCCAGTGGCTCACATATCCTTGGTTCCCTCACCCATCACCAGCTGACTAGTTGGTGTCACTATGTTACAAACCATTTGCAGTAGCAAATTGAAAGCTGCCTGGTGGGAGGATTGGGTCAAGTACCACAGGCCTGGACTTGGGTGAATGGAGACAAGAGCGTGGTGAGGGGCACAGAGGCCTGGAACCCACTGGGACTGCACCTGCCTGCTTGGTGGAGGAGGGAAGTTGGGTAGGAGTGAGACCAGAAAGGCATCAAGGAGGACCACGCTTTGAGGAGGCGCTGGCTTCCAGAGTCCTATGTGTGCAGGAACAATCTGAGGGCCTGAGTGCCCTGGTTCCAGCCATTAAGTTGATACAAGAAATTGCGGTAGTTATTCTGAAAAGGGGGAAAAAACCTACGTGGCAGAAGGAAAATCACCTTTGATTAACATCACTCACAGTCTGATCTACTTTTTTCCTTAACCTTCAGATTTCAGAGTATCACTCTAGTCTTCCTTTTCTTTCTGCCTCTCCCCCGCTTCTTTCAGCTGGGCCTATGACTGTCCTAACAAAGGATGCGTTCTGATGCAAGGTTATCTTAATCAGATACACATAGGAATTAATTAACTTACCTCCACAGGCCCACCCCCCACCCACCTCGGGATGGAGTGCCGGCCCACTGCCCTCCTGGCCTCTAAGCGGGGACGGGGGCGCACCCAGGAGATGGCAGGGCAGAAGCAGAGTCAAATCTCTGGTGTGTTTTCCTTTGCTTAGGAATAATGTGTTGGGTGTTTTCCTCCATTGCTATGACATCCAACAAATGAGTTAACCAAATCCAGGTGCTTTTTTGGATTCCTGGACACCAAAGTGAGTAAACACAGTCCTTGCCTCCTGACAGCTGTGTCCTGACACCTGTGACCCCACTATCAGTGAGCAAAGGGACAAAGTACCAAGGCAACACTTAGCTTAAACCTGCACTGCCGACGGACAGGCTCCACAGACAGACCGGCGTTCCTCTGATTGACAGAACACAAACCTTCCTCTCTATAGCAGAACAGGGGACACTGCCCAGGCCCCTCTTCTGAGCACACGGACGGAACAGTATGTTCCGGATGGCAAACACAGAGAGGACCAGCGGCCAGTGGATTTCAGAGTATAAATTAGCATGTATTCATTTGCAAGCTGCAAGCTAACTAGCAACTTCCACTGAGCCTTTTTTTTTTAAAATCTGCGCTAGTTTTTCCTCTTAGTGAAAAAAAGAAACCAAAAGTATCAGTGCTGTTACCACAAATCTCCCAAGAACGTCTTCCCCATACCTCCTTCCATAAATATGACTTCTCTTTTTCCTTCGGCGGGGCTGGGGGGTGGGGGGGGTGGGGGTGTGGCGTGGATCCATATTCATACAAAGGAAGGCAATCTGGCTCAATAAGTTCCATGGACCCAATTTTTTTCACTTGAAAAGAAGAATAATATTATCTGGCTAATTCGGAATTCCAGAGGCATTGTGAAAAATTTCTGACTGGAACATATGAACTCCTTGAGGAAAATTATATGACAAGTCCACCCTTATCTTTGATTAAAAGTTAATGCAATTATTTAAGTATCTATTTTTGCCATTATGTGTATTTTTAAAAGCAAGTGTTCAACACAGTATGATACTGACATAACGATCAGTTAATTTTAAAAGCCATCTTTCCAAAGCTTTCTGTTAGCATGTTTTCCTGGCCACCCAACTATGGCAACCTGAGTTCAAGATGAAAAGAAATTACAGACCACAACAGTGTAAACATTATTTTCTTAAAAGCTGGAAGCAACTTTAAAGAAAAAAAATCATAGCCTGCTAACATAGTTAATTTAATCATAACAACTCATGGAGTATTTTTCAAGTCAATGACCATAATACAGACCAAAGCCTGAGATGCCAAATCTAATTCTTCAGCAAGGGCACCCACTCTTTTCCAGATGCTCTTCCTTCACAGAAGACAAGTGACTTAAGTAAGCAAATGACAACTCCCGATTTAATTTGTAAGCACGGGCTTTTCTTATATTTTCTTTCTTAGAGGAAAGTTCTATTTTCTGATGACACTTTCTGAAAAAGCACTGGTTCTGTTGTAAGCCCGTTTTGACTCTTAGGTACACCTATAGCAATGATGAACCTGCCCACAGGGGTGCTGATGATGACTGTTTACATGACTCAGCTGCTGTTGTCAACAAGGAAACAGCCTGATAAGGAACTAGTAGTCAAAAGCAGTGAATCAAATATAAATGCATTTTGAGGTCCCCTGCATTCAACTTCCTCTTTCAAGGCTTCCCATACTTCTCCTACTCCTCTTGACCTCTGTTAGGGGTTGAATTATTTTCCCTGCAAAAGATTCACTACCGTCCTAACCATCAGTACATCAGAAAGTGACTTCAGTTGGAAACAGTCTTTTTTTTTTTTTTTTTTAAAGGGGAATTTGGACAAAACACAGGGATAACATCATTAAAGGATGAAGGGGAAGATCGGGTGATGTGTCTGTGAGCCAAGGAATGCCCAAGATTGCCAGAAAACAATCAGAAGCTCAGAGAGAGGTGTGGTTCAGGCTCTCGGGAGAAACTGGCTCCACCAACTTGATGATCTTGCACTTCTAGCCTCCAGAACGGTGAGACCATAAATTTCTGATTGTTCAAGCTGTATCCTTGGTGGTATATCATTCCAACAGCCCTGGCAAACAAACACAACCTCACCAGGCTTTCACCACTTTCCAGGGGCCAGGCTGACATCTGACAGCTTTCGATGATTCTAAGCCATCTGGTGGCAGGAAGCGAGCCTGGCACATCACCTCTGCGCTCCGCGACCTCAGGCACCGGGCTGGCCTCCACTGCACATCTGAGTATACACATGTAGACTTGTGAATGTCACCAGACAGCAGGAGGACAAGTCATGAGGAGGGTGGTGGCCGTGTTAGCACCATCCCTTCTCGCCTGAGTCTGCAGGAAGGACAGCTGTGAGTGAGTCAGAACTGGTGTCTCTTCAATAGCCAGCTTACCACTCTGTCACCAGAAAGCAAACAAGCAGGGAAGGAAGAACACTAGCCAGTAACAAGAACTGGATCTGCTAGAGACGCTTATAATAAATATAATACATATAATAAATCTTAGTAGAACTAATAAGAAAAGGAACTGTTCAGTTCAGTTCAGTCGCTCAGTCGTGTCCGACTCTTTGCGACCCCATGAATTGCAGCACGCAAGGCCTCCCTGTCCATCACCAACTCCCGGAGTCTACCCAAACCCATGTCCATCGAGTCAGGGATGCCATCCAACCATCTCATCCTCTGTCGTCCCCTTCTCCTCCCGTCCCCAATCCTTCCCAGCATCAGGGTCTTTTCCAATGAGTCAACCCTTCGCATGAGGTGGCCAAAGTATTGGAGTTTCAGCTTCAACATCAGACCTTCCAATGAACACCCAGGATTAATCTCCTCTAGGATGGATTGATTGGATCTCCTTGCAGTCCAAGGGACTCTCAAGAGTCTTCTCCAACACCACAGTTCAAAAGCATCAATTCTGCAGCACTCAGCTTTCTTCACCGTCCAACTCTCACATCTATACATGACCACTGGAAAAACCATAGCCTTGACTAGATGGACCTTTGTTGGCAAAGTAATGTCTCTGCTTTTAAATATGCTATCTAGGTTGGCCATAACCTTCCTTCCAAGGAGTAAGCGTCTTTTAATTTCATGGCTGCAATCACCATCAGCAGTGATTCTGGAGCCCAAAAAAATAAAGTCTGACACTGTTTCCACTGTTTCCCCATCTATTTCCCATGAAGTGATGGGACCAGATGCCATGATCTTGGTTTTCTGAACGTTGAGCTTTAAGCCAACTTTTTCACTCTCCTCTTTCACCTTCATCAAGAGGCTCTTTAGTTCTTCTTCACTTTCTGCCATAAGGGTGGTGTCATCCGCATATCTGAGGTTATTGCTATTTCTCCCGGCAATCTTGATTCCAGCTTGTGTTTCTTCCAGCCCAGCGTTTCTCATGATGTACTCTGCATAGAAGTTAAATAAGCAGAGTGACAATATACAGCCTTGACGTACTCCTTTTCCTATTTGGAACCAGTCTGTTGTTCCATGTCAACGGCGCAGAAGCGAGGCGGCTGCGACAGCTCGGCGCAGAAGCGTGGCCGAGAGGAGCTAGGCCGGGCCGGGGGCCGGGGCCCGGGGGCAGCAGCCGAGAGGGCCTAGGCCGGATCGGGGGCCAGGGGCCGGGGGCGGCGGCCAACAGGGGCTAGGCCGGGCCGGGGGCTGGGGGCCGGGGGCCAGCGGCGGCGGTGAGAGGAATTACCCAAGGCCCAAGGTAAGAGAAACCCAAGTAAGACGGTAAGTGTTGCAAGAGGGCATCAGAGGGCAGACACACTGAAACTAAAATTACAGAAAACTAGCTAAGCTGATCACACGGACCACAGCCTTGTCTATCTCAATGAAAAAGGAACTGTACCTAAAGATAAAAAGAAATAAATTGTGTTAATATTGCTGAGGCTTTGTGTGTGGCTCTTCTGAAAATATACAACTAGAACCTTTTTCTTATACTTCTATTTTCTTTCACTGTGAGGAGAAAGAAAAAAAAGAGCAATGGAATGTATAACAAAATATCCCCAGCATCACTAATTTGCAACCAGGAATGATCTAAATGTTCAACAGTAGGTAGGGTGGTTAAACAAGCAATATCAGAGCAATACAATGGCCTGACTTCACAATTACTCACAATGACAGACATGCATTATATTAATAAGCTTAAGGGGATATGTCAATAAGCATGCTGTAATTAAGTATGCAAAAAAGAATGATACGAATGCAAAAGTCCGAGATCACTGGTCATCCCTATAACTTCTTATTTTGAAATTACCTGATGTCTATCACTCTAAGTGATAAGTTTCTCTGATCATCTTAAAACTTAAGATGCACAACACATCTGCCTTTGTACAAATAGCTGCTGACTAGATTATAATGTATTGGGCTTCCCTGGTGGCTCAGTGGTAAAGAATCTGCCTGCAATGCAGGAGACCTGGGTTCAATCACTGGGTCGGGAAGATCCCCTGGAGGAGGGCATGGCAACCCACTCCAGTACTCTTGCTTGGAGAATCCCATGGACAGAGGAGCCTGGCGCGGGCTACAGTCCATGGTGTCACACAGAGTCGGACACAACTGAAGTGACTAAGTAGCAGCAGCAGATTATAACGTATTGCTCTAAATATCAAAATAAAACATTATGCTTCTCAAGGTAGCTTTTTAAAAGCTAAAAAAAAAAAAAAAAAAGCCTACTGTGGATTTTACTTTCTATTTAGACGACTGTAAATGAAGGTCCGGAGAAGGCAATGGCACCCCACTCCAGTACTCTTGCCTGGAAAATCCCATGGGTGGAGGAGCCTGGTAGGCTGCAGACCCATGGGGTCGCTAGGAGTCGGACATGACTGAGCGACTTAACTTTCACTTTTCCCTTTCATGCACTGGAGAAGATTTGAAATGGCAACCCACTCCAGTATTCTTGCCTGGAGAATCCCAGGGACGGCGGAGCCTGGTGGGCTGCCATCTGTGGGGTCGCACAGAGTCGGACACGACTGAAGCGACTTAGCAGCAGCAGCAGCAGCAGCAAATGAAGATCTTTGTTTCTCTGGTATTACTTTCCTTGGAATACACTGAAGAAGAATCATGAGCCTGACCTGACTGACCCACTCAGTCCCTGGGATGGAAGTGTCTTAAGCCAGTGAGGGAAATACAACCTGTTGCATTAAAACATATCAATGCTGACTTATAAGTCAACCCTGAATGTGTGATATATGTTCTCTACACACAAAAAATTATTAAACATTTATGAAACTATTAGAAGAGTAGAAAGGTACTAAATTTGGCTGTGAGATATGCTTAATTCTAGTGCAATATGGGACCTGGGTCTCCTCTCAGTTCTGTATAAGTGGACCTTCTGCTAACAATTATAACGTAAATAGTTTGAAGTTAATTTCCACCCCAGTCATATAATTTTAACTTTGTGATAGAATCAAATTTTTTTTTTTTCAGTCCAGTCACTCAGTCATGTCCGACTCTTTGCGACCCCATGGACTGCGGCACGCCAGGTTCCCTGTCCATCGCCAACTCCCGGAGCTTACTCAAACACGTGTCCATCGCGTCAGTGACGCCATCCCACCATCTCATCCTCTGCTGTCCCCTTCTCCTCCCGCCTTCAATCTTTCCCAGCATCAGGGTCTTTTCCAATGAGTCAGTTCTTCGCATTAGGTGGCCAAAGTATTGGAGTTTCGGCTTCAGCATCAGTCCTTCCAATGAATATTCAGGACTGATTTCCTTTAGGATTGACAGATTGGATCTCCTTGTAGTCCAAGGGACTCTCAAGAGTCTTCTTCAACACCACAGTTCAAAAGCATCAATTCTTTGGCACTCAGCTTTCTTTATAGTCCAACTCTCACATCTATACATGACTAGTGGAAAAACCATAGCTTTGACTAGATGGAAGTTTGTTGGTAAACTAATGTCTCTGTTTTTTAATATGTTGTCTAGGTTGGTCATAGCTTTTCTTCCAAGGAACAAGTGTCTTTTAATTTCATGGCTGCAGTCTATTACATTTCAAGTATTTCTTTAAAAACGAAAATCAAACTGGCCAATGCAGGGCATATTAAATTCCCTCGAGGTGTCCTATTTCCATCTTATGGGGGCATTACCAGCCCATTACCACTCTATCCCACCTAATATACTACAGCCCTGGCCATACTGTTCCTTCCTTACTAAAAACTGAAAAACCACCCATCTTTCACATTCTGTCTTGGAAAAGAATCTACATCAGTATTTTCCAAAGTGTGAGAGACATGCAGTCATACAGCTCATCTCAGGCATGGTGCTCACTCACCCAACTCCTGTGGCTGAATTACCTGCAGAGTAAGTACTTATTTTCATAGGTATTTCCAACACATGACAAGTGATGTGCCCACTACCATTGACAGCAGTGATAAAACGCTTCTTTTTAGAGTATGTTCAAGGAAATACAAAAAGAGGCAATTTAAAGAAAAACAGTAGGTAAATAATAAAGAAGGGATATGGCACTGGCAAAAGTAAAAACTACTGAAGTTTGGCACACGTTGCTTGATACTATGCATAACATTTCAGAAGTTGGTTTACAAAGCCACGGAAGCAAATTATACGATTACATGAAAAATTCATGAAATTACATGAACTGAATTTCATGAAAATTTTTGCAGCAAATGCTAACGCAGGCTAAAATTGGGAGTTTCTTTTGCATCAATAAAGATAATACTTTAGAAAGTATTCTCACGTTTCTTTGGGATTACTCAAAGGAAACTCAAAGCCAAGTACGATAATCTTCTAAGCATACCCATTGTAAGTTATCATTTTAACACTGTTTACAAAAAACTTGGTTTCTCAATATAAACATTTTGTCCATGGAATGGAGAGGTCTAAAGAAATTTGAAAAGGAAAAATTATATGACCTACTGAACCCTAAATATTTATTTATACCTTCCATGAAAATAAATATACTGACTACAACAGTAACACAATCCTTCTCTGATAAAGTTCTAGGGAGGAAACTAGCAGGGTATATTTAGGTTTTTTCAGTTCTTAACAATCTTATGGGACATGAAAAAATGCAATCTGCCTTTGAAGAACCCCAGCAAAAAAAAAAGAAACCCGCATGTTTGGTTTTGAAATGTTAGGCCTTACCAGAGGCTGCTGGGGCTGCATTGTTTGGAGACCAAGGGTCTGACTCTGGGTCTGCGAGGACCCCTGAGGCTGGGGGGGCTGCTGGGGCTGGGGGGGCTGCTGGGGCTGCTGCATCTGGAAAGAAAGAAAAAGAATTACACAGCTAATGTAGGAGGTTAATATCATTCCATGGAGAAAGAAATGGCAACCCACTCCAGTATTCTTGCCAGGAGAATCCCAAGGGCAGAGGAGCCCGGCAGGCTACAGTCCATGGGGTCGCAAGAGTTGGACACGACTTAGCGACTAAACCACCACCACCACAATATCATTCCAATTTCCTCCCCCAATATACCTTCTATCTGATTACTCTGTTCTAACAAAGATGACATGCACCTGCCTCCTCCATCTTTTTCTTGCCACACGTCATTCATCCTTCAAGGGCAATATCCAAGTCTGCTCCTCCACACACTCTCAGACTACTCCAACACTAAGGATCTCCTCTCCTGTAGTCACAGTGATCATGGTTAAACCACCTGACACCGTCCAGGGACATTCTCTGTACTTAACCATTTCCATTCCTTTCGTGCCATTTGCTCTTCCACATATTTTATCCCATCTTATGCTAGCAGGTAAAACAAGGACTGCTCACTAGTTATCTTTTCATCCCTTATGACACCCAAAGGAACGCCTGAATTTATTTTTTTTTTAAAAGAAGACTTAGATGTGAGAAGTTCTGGTGTAAATTACGAGCATAAAATTGTAAGCTTATGTCCATGAACGTTGGCTCAAATATATGGCTCTTGGAAAACACCTCCAAGTCACAAAAGAAATACAGACTAGACATCCAACAGGTGGGACGCCACAAAGGAGCAGAAAATAGTAGGAGGTAGTTTGTCTCGAACTTTAAAATCTCCTCCACCCAAACACTTCATCCTGATGATGTTAGCACCAGACTTCTTTTCATCTTCTGCATTTTCCACTTGGTTGGCATACTCTCCCCAAAATTATCTTCTTTAGGGCAAGGTAATCAATGGCTATTGTCAGATGGCACTTTTCTCTAAGTGACAAGGGTCCTGGATTTGGAATCCTAGCTGAGGTCTGGGTGGACCATTTCCACCATGAAAAATATAAGTTGGATCAGAAATACAGCAACTGTAATAGGAAGCCAATTCTCCATTGGGCTCTCTGCGAACCTGTTCAGGAAAAGTCAACCCAACTTTGTAATTATTAATCTGTCTCTTTATGGAGGAAGCTAATCACCAAAAAAGGAATATGTGTAAATTGGATGCAGAAACAAATCATTTTTCCTAATCTCCAAGGAATGTGCAGGTAATGAAAAAATTATTAGAACGACATTATCATGTGAATTGGGTTAAAGAGTACACAGTAACCAATAAGAAAGATTCTCAAAACTTGCAGTAAAAAATACTAGTGGAAGATAGGAAGTGGTAAATTAATAATGTAACAACATTCCTCTGTGATTTGGAAATGAGAAATTTTAAAACAGAGGAAAATGTAAACACCATAGAAAGTTCTGAAACCTATCTTCAGAACTTGGGAAAAACTGTGATTCAAGAAAATATCACTACAAGTATTAATAGTCATATTAACGATAGTATTACCAAATAAGTGCTTTACTTGTATTTTTTAATTAGATTTTCACTATACATGTAAGAAGTGGGCACTATAATCATTTCCATTTTACTTATGACAAAGCTAAAGATTAGAGGGGTTCTGACCACATTGGAGATTATGTGTATGCAGTGAGTGGGGATGGCCACCTGTAGGCCACACTCCCCAAAATCAATTACCATACGTTTTCTCAATTTTCCACATGTTAACAGGTGAAAACTGGGATGTAATTCACAGCATCTTATAATTGTGAAGCGCAGTTTTGTTGAAGACTTGTGTTGGCTTCAATCTGTCCACCTCATGGCACTGCCAACCAGAATTCTTTGGATCATACTGAATTCAGATCTGAAACCCATTTCAGCTAATGGTTCAAATATTTTCTTCCCACCATCAGTGTCAAGGTTAAGACATGAAAGTTCCTCTGCTGCTCCTTTCTGCAGGACTAGTTAATTTCTCATTGACCTCACATGATGACTATAACCCTTGGGTATCCCAGTTTTACCGGAGTTCGCATTCCTGGTGTTGCTTTCTTCTCCTTTCTTAGAAATACATAAAAGGACAGTGCATCTTAAGTTGGATTGTTGATAAGGTTAGAGTTCACTGTATAGACTCATTGAGCAATTTCCAATCCAATAACACAGGACAAGCTTGCTGATAATAAAGAGAAATGGAACTGGCAAACATAATAGCTTGCATTCCCTAATCAAGGGATGCAGAAGTCAGAATGTGTCGAGAGGAAGAGTTCTTTATTTAGGAGACTCAAATATTTATGATGAATAAGCAAAGGGACAACTGTCTGGATACTACCAGAGACAAGATGAAATATCCCTTTGAAACATCCTTCTTACATCACTCCAACTTCACAGCCCAATCAGACTAGAAGTGTTAAACAGAACATTTACAGGCATTACAGGCCCCTCTAGAAATATGATGAAAACTCTGGACAACTCAATTTAAAAAAAAGAAAAACACACAAGAAATTTTGAACTCAAATCACATGGTCTGTAGCTAAACAGTGACTGGGGAAACTGAGGCTTACACTATTAAGATAAAGGCATCCAGTTACCCTCCCGAATCTTTGTGAACAGCAAAGGGCTGTCTACATTATGTACTCTCCTGCCTACAACAACCTGGTGGATGCACAGAGGAAGGAAGACCCCTGCCAAATTGGAACTAAATGACACCAATTTAGCTCCTAATGTCAAATACACAGGATTCCTTGGAACTCAGAAATTATAGTCTGAAGCATCTGTTATTTCTTAAGGCTGCTGAGGAT
This sequence comes from Giraffa tippelskirchi, assembly GCF_054371585.1. Classification (NCBI taxonomy): domain Eukaryota; kingdom Metazoa; phylum Chordata; class Mammalia; order Artiodactyla; family Giraffidae; genus Giraffa; species Giraffa tippelskirchi. Next base: position 121,231,173 of record NC_137276.1, on the reverse strand, counting down.
CCTACCCACAATTCACTCACTCCCAGCCCCCTACCTGGAGGAGCCTCTGCTGCTGTCGAACCTGTGGCTGTCTGGGTCTCATCGGGTCCTGAGACAAGGGCACTGAAGGAAGGTTTGGATGTGCGGAAGTCAGCACCGCATCGATTCCTCCACCCACCAGAGGGCTCTGCTGAAGCGACTGATGATTCAGCCTGGTAAAGAAGAAAGAACTCGTTTTCAGGCCCAAGTGTACTGTCAAAGTTTTTAGTCAGTGCCGTGGGAGCCGTACACACACTCACAAAGAAACCATTATGTTCAGTAATCACTTTGTACAATTCAAATGCAATAAAGGCCAGCGGTGAAGGTCATCTAGATTCTCAGGGACACATGGTATCACCTGACAAGGGACAGCAAGTATACTTACTACTTACAGTAAGACTGCAACATGGATAAATTATTTTTTAAAAATGTTCTGATAGTTTCTAATAAGTGACATTAACCGAGCATTTTACCTGGAGCAGGCGCTGTGGGAAAAATTTGAAATCTGTTATTTCGTTTACTACCCCCACAGCCCTCCTTCGTGTTCAGCAGTTTTGTTAGCCCTACTTTTAAAGTGAGAAAACAGAGCTAGAGAAGTAAGTTACCAAAGGTAGTAAGACAGCAAATGGCACAGGTGGGATTTAAACCCAGAACTTTGGAGTTCTGAAGTTCAATTTCTTAGGCAGTATGGTATGTTGCCACTTACCAGACAAATAACAAACACAATGCATGTTTTCTAAATTTATTCATGTTCCCACATGTGCTGCCATCAACCGTGCCAATTTTCCAAACAGTGATTACTTGGGAGTTGACCTGCACTCTTTGATGGTAACACACAAGAGCAAAGCTGCTGTCCATGGGAGAGCAACATTCGGACATTCCGCAGGAAACTCAATTCCCCTAGACCGATGCCATGCAACAGAACATTCTACGGTGACTGCATCTGCGCTGTCCAGTAAGACAGCCACTGGCCACTAGCTACACAATTTCTGGGTCTCAGTGCAAAACAAGAATGCAGGGCTCTCCGATCAAAAATGAGTAAGAATTTCAAGTGAGTGACAGCAGAGCATTAATAGTGACCACACAGGCCTCTCTAAACACATAGCCCTGCCTCACTGCACAGATCACATATCTTCAAAGCTGGTCCTGTTGGCCACATGTGGTTAATGAACACTTGAGATGTTACTACTGTGACTGAGAACTCAGGAACAACATTTTTAAACTTAACTTGGATTAGTCTAAATTAAAACAGCCCATGTGGCTAGTGGTTAGTCTAATGGACAGTTCAGTTATACACTATGTCTACAACTTCCCGTTAAGCAAGACTGAGTAAGAGACATTCATGGCCCTGTTTTGCCAACCATTTCTGAAGTGGAAAAGGTAAAAACTGAGATATGTAACAGTAACAGAACTGTTGTGCACACCACGTATGATGAGAACTAGAATCACAGGCTTTAAGGTGCCAATCAACATATTCTAGTAAGTAAGGCATTGCTAGGGATAAGCAACAATTTTTTATCAATTAAAAAAAGGTTTTAACAATTTAAAACCTTTTTATGAAAGAGAAGGAAAAAAGAACACTGGAGCTAACATAGCATTATCACTGAAAAATATTACACAAATACTAAGAGAGATGTGAGTCCAACAATAAGCCTTGAATGAAATAAACAAGGTGAGGCATTGCTTCTTTTGAACCACGATCTGGATGCTGCTAAAAATGAGACGACAGAATGAAAGTGATGTGGAAATATGCAAGCTCATAAGAACAATTATAAAACACCATGTCCTAAGGGAAGCACAGTAAAGATGAGGATTTGAGTGGCCACCACTGTCATCATTTCCACATGCATCACCTCTGGGAGCCGGTCAGGGGCTGCAGGTATGGTGACGCCTGCTGCTGAACGTAGCCGCTCGGCGGCTGCTGCATCTGTCTGAGTCTTTCCATGAGCGCTGGGTTGGCGTGAGCGGCCGGATAGGTTCTGGAATTATAGGTAGGAGACAGGACCACGCTGCCAGCCTGCTGCTGAGGGGTCTGCTGCAAAGGCATCTGGGTTCCATACATTGTGTAGCCCTGGGGCATGGTCTGCAGGCAGGCACAAGGGAAGAAGTCAACGTTTCCATTTACCAGCTTTCCTATCACTAAGACACACAGGGCAAAAACAAAGCCAGGAGGAGCTCCCTGAGATGTGCTGTTCTCCAAGGCTCTTTTAACTGAAAATATGAGGAAGACTACTCTTGAGGCCAAGAGAAGAGTCAGAAAATTCTAGGATGAATTTCTGTGCTGATTCACCAGAAAGTTCAATTATAAAACATGAATCCTCATTTGGCTAAGCAATCAGTTTTAAGCTCAGATGCTTGTTTTCCGGAAAGGAAAGGCATGTTTCTGCATAGAAATAATCAGGCAAGCATGCATACCTCTAGTGCACACATGATATCAGTGTTCAACAGATTTCAAGCATCATTAATGCTGTTTCAGAAAAGCTACACATACTCAAGGCAAATAAAAATAATGGAGTATACTTTCCTAGTATGGTATGTAACTACACTTCCTTGGGTCTAATGAATTTGCCTATAGTAACTAACCATTTAACAAAAAAGAAGAAAAGTCATTTAACCAGAGAATGAGGGTGTCACTGAAAGTGAAAGTGTTAGTTGCTCAGTTGTGTCTGACTCTTTGTGACCCTATGGACTGTAGCCTGCCAGGCTCCTCTGTCCATGGGATTTCCCAGGCAAGAATACTGGAGTAGGTTGCCATTCCCTTCTCCAGGGGATCTTTCCAACTCAGGGATTGAACCTGGGTCTCCTGCATTGCAGGCAGATTCTTTACCGGTAGTCTGAGCCACCAAGAAAGCCCACTGAGGGTGTCATTAGTGAGTATTTGATACCCTTGGGCTCTGGTTGGACAGTAGCCTGTTTCAGCACTCTATAATATCATCAGGATACTCAATTTCTCCATTCAACATTCTATAGTGGCTGTTTCTTCAAATCTTGACACCTGATATAAATGAAAAGCTTTAGGTTCTGCTGGATCATCATCTATAATATACAGAACAGAGTGCTGATTAAAACAGAAGAGGACCACTCTTCAGGTCCTCTAAGTACCACATTTCAAGGTAGCTGAATGGCTCTAACTCGGAAGATAGAGTGATGGACAATGACCTTCTTGCAGACAGCACGCAGGGATGCAGGCCATGGGGCTTGGTGCCCATGAAGGCCAATCTCAGCCTTCCTTTCAGCTGTGGAAACAGTGTGAACTGCTGGCCCCAACTAGAGGTCTTGCCAACATCCCTGGCTTCCTGATTATGAGAAGGGTAGAGTGAAAGGATGTGGAGGCAGAAATGACAAAAGTATTAGAAAAAAATAGCTCAAGATTTGCATTACATTAAGGCAAACCTATCATTTGCTGAATAACTACCGTGTATCTAGTGCTTTTCTAGTTCTATAGGTGGTCTTAAATCCCCACAATGTTCATTTCTATTTTACAGAGACAGAAATCGAGATTCAGAGTAACTCTCACAATGTTACACAGCTTAGAGGCTGTCAGGAATTTTGTCAGGTATGATGCCAAGGCCAATCTCCTTATTCTACCATGATTCCTCTTCAAAGCTATCTTTAAGTATCATAAAATTCCATCATAAATTACATCATTATGTATTATAATGTAAGTACTATCGGACTATTAACCATTTCAATATCTATCATCATTAACATAAAGTTATGAATTGATATTTCTAATTCATTTCTAACAATTTCCTAAAATGTTTTATGCCCTTTAATCAATCCCCAGACTTGTTTAATAATCACTGGTAAAGAATTTCTGTGAAATGTCAATTATAATCTATAGGCAGAAGACATGACTAAGTTCCATACCCCATAAAGGAACTGATACCCTACTTACTTGATTCCCCCCTTCAAATAAAGAGCATTAAAAATCCCAGTAGCATCTACAAAGCAAACATGGGTACCTGTGCTTGCTGCAGTCCTGGATACTGGGGGAGCTGAGGGGAGGGCCGGGCCTGAGCAGCAAAGAGAGCAGCCTGGTCCCCTGGCTGACCCTGGAAAACAAAGCCGAGGTGGCTCTTGATCATAACAGCAAGGGTGTGATGCGAGCTCCGGGTTCATAACCGCAAAAACCCATGACACCAAACCTTACGTGAGAACAGCACTTGCAGATTCCAAACAGTATTAAATACTATTTCTCATCAATTTCCTACTGACACTCGAGATTGTCGCACTTATCATTTCTTCCCAAGAAGACTACAGCTATCCCAGATGATAAGACATACATAAACACAAGTCAAAATATTCAATGGCCTGCTCATCAGAGAGAATCTGAGACAGCTTTCCTGTACACTCCAGGGTACAAATGCCCCTCTAGAGTAAAAGGTATGAGTTTCTTAAGTGTGAAATCTGAAACCACAGAATTGCCTCATCCTGTGCCCATCAATTAAGAGAACATATGGTACATACAAATGGCATATACAATCTTCATGACTTTTTAATGATATTTCTTCAGAGGGACCTAAAAATTGTCTATTTAGCCACATATGCAAGGGAAGAATTTAGTTATCTTTTATGACTCTAATAACCAATAAAACCAATTAAATTTTATAATAAGTTAATAGCAAATGCAATTCTAACCAAATGCAATATAAAATAAAACCAATTAACATCTGTTCACCAGTCTTAATTTAATACATGTTTTCGCCTGGGGAAACTATATTCCTAAAAGCAGCTATATGTATTTTGTGTTTTGGCAGCAGAAGCCATTTCACAGAAGTGTGCAGTATTAATCATAGGAAGAGGACTAGCTTCTGACCATCCGTTGGTTTTCTCCAGGACTTACTAATTATAAAGAAATAGGATTTATTCTAAGATATTTTCATTTTATATTCTAGATGTTCTCATTTTTTTAAAGTGTTAAAATATAGTAATGTAAAACCAATTTTAACGTTCTTGGAAAGAAGCACAGATATTTCTGGCAGGAAAAAAGGTATAAACATTTAGCTTAAGACAGAGAACACCAACACTTACTAGGCATCTATTACATGCCTGGGACAAGGCTTCTTTTTCATGTCTCCATTTTCTCACAGGAAAGCTGCAGGGAGGGAACTTAGTCCCCATTTTCTTCAGACAGGAAAAGTCAGGCTCAGAGAGCCTAGGCAGCTTAGCAAACTCACCCAGTTAAACTGGCCAAGCCCTTAGCACCCACGTGAGCCTGCCTCCAAAGCCCAGGGTTTTTTCCATGATGATAAGATGCCTTCATATGTGATATCAAGAATGAAAATACTTAAAATTTCATCTGGCGCTTATTCTTTAGGGATGTATGGCCTCTTAAATTCACCCCAATAAGACAACAAAAGGATAATCTTTATTAAGACTTGTTAGTGAGATTCTGAAATGAATGTATACATCAGATAGTGAAGCATTTTTCTCTGATCCCCACATATAAAATCACTTGAGGGCATTTAAGAAACTTTGGCCTCTCCTAAGGTGACTGTCCACACATACATGGACCAGACATAAATTTCTGAAAGTATCTACTATGGTATCTATACATAACAGCTTCAACAAGAATGTAACATTCCAGTGTAGGGTACCGTGATGATACTCTGAGATTTTAGCTGATTAATTTACTAAGTGCAATTATATCTCTATTTGCTTGTTGTTGTTCAGTCGCCACGTCATGTCTGACTTTTGTGACACCATGAACTGCAGCAGGCCGGCTTCCTTGTCTTTCACAGTCTCGCAGAGTTTGCTCAAACTCATGTCCACTGTATCAATGATGCCATCCAACCATCTCATTCTCTGTTGCCTCCTTCTCCTGCCCTCAGTCTTTCCAGCATCAGGGTCTTTTCCAATGAGTCAGCTGTTCGCATCAGCTGGCCAAAGTATTGGAGCTTAAGCTTCAGCATCAGTCCAGCCAGTGAAATTCAAGGTTGATTTCCTTTAGGATGGACTGGTTTGATCTCTTTTCTGTCCAAGGGACTCTCAAGAGTCTCCTCCAGCACCACAATTCAAAAGCATCAACTCTTTGGCGTTCAACCTTCTTTATGGTCCAACTCTCACATCCATACATGACTACTGGAAAAACCACAGCTTGGGCTAGATAGACCTTTGTCGGCAAAGTGATGCCTCTGCTTTATAATATGATGTCAAGGTCTGTCACAACTTTTCTTCCAAGGAGCAAGTGTCTTTTAACTTCGTGGGTGCAGTCTCTGTCTGCAGTGATTCTGGAGCCCAAGAAAAAATATCTGTCACTGCTTCCACAGAAAAATACCCCAAGCTCCCTCTAGGAGAGCACATGTCACGGTAGTGTGCCCATCTGGAGCATACAAGGATCGCCCTGACCTATCCAAATAGCACTCAATCCTCCAAACACTAAGCCAGTGAGTCATTAAATCAACCAGATCTTTACATGACACTTCTGGAATCTGTGCTCGCTGACAGCATCATCCAAAGTCCCTGAAACATACTGCTGTGCTTCTTGGTGGGGACAACATATGTAAATTATCATTTTTACACAAGAAAAGAACAATGAATTATTTATGTGAGTTAGAACCTTGAGATCCCTAAGTGGTCTAAAATGCCCATGCCCTTTTTTGGCTTGGAGGTAAACAAGATACAATCCACAGATCTTTTCTAGCTCTTCACTCTTACTTTGCTTCCTAAAGAATCTTATAAAAGTAACTGATTTATATGTCAGGGGACAGGAGGACCAAAATACTAATAGGGCAAGTATCTGAGTTACTGAGCAATATTCTTTTATTGACAAATAGTTGAGACTGTGGAAATTTAAGAAATATGAATTGTAAACTATTTCCATTTTTAAAATCACAAAATTAACATTCAAGAAAAAGCATTTTAACTTTGGAAACAAAGCAAGAAGGGGTAAAAAATTTCTATAATTCATGCATTCTTCAGTGAACCATTTTTAGTCCAAAGGTAAACTGCTTATTTATAAATAGACTGTGTTTCTTCCCAATGCTATTTTTTGCCCAACTCACTCCTTAAGTGTAGGAGGTAAGGGTTCTAACATTCAATAGTCTCCCTGAGCAAATCACAAATACCTCACATCAGCCAGCACTCCCCAAGGGCTTTATAGTCCTATAGTCCTATTTGCCCTGAATGAAAAATATCCCTCTTTTCCCAAACTGAAATGATCTCCTGCTGTTATCTGATTTTTTTCCCCAGAATAATGCCAGGAACAAATCATTTCAATTTGTAGAGATATTCAATCTGTTGAGTAAAGAATAGATGACCAAGAAGTTCTTTAGTAACTTTTGTTGTTTTTGTTGTTGTTCAGCCTCTCAGTTGCGTCTGACTCTTTCAGACCCCTGGACTATAGCATGCCAGGCTTCCCTGCCCTTCACTATCTCTTGGAGTTTAACTTAAAAGATGCTGAATGAGGACCAATCCTCCAATGTGGGAATAAGTAAGAGAACTAGAAATTGAAATTTAGTGAAAGTCTTAAAATATTAATAGGATGGTTTTGCTGCATTCAGGAAGGGACTACATAATGTATCGTCCAAACTGGGACAGGCCAGGGGAACAGGGCGGAGACCACTTCTGGCAAATCATGACTTAGGGTCACCTTTGTCACATGTAATCTATTTATCTGTTTATTTTATTTATTTTCCGAAAACTATCTAGGCTTTATTTGATTAAAACAAAATCAGTTCCTACCACTGTATCTGGCATATAGTAAGTCTCAATAAGTATCTATTGAGGAAATCTAAGATTTAATTTAGTTTATCTGCTAAAGAAGAGATCCAGAGGTAAATTGAGATTTATATCTCAGCATAAATTAGTTTGCCAAGTGCTTTCCAAGTGTCCCATGTTTTTGAGAGTCATCTTTTGTTTTAAAAACTCACTTTTCAATTCAATTCTTAGCATCTGTCATTCTAATGATTTCTTCTTTCAGTTTATTAGTACCTAGAGAGTAGCTCAACTGCCCTCTCATTCCGCTTAACTGAAACAATCAGAGGCAACATTCACTTCACGTTATTGTGAGCGTGAAGGGCAGTTCAGGAGGCTGGTTTCTGATGGAGTATTTGTGTCTAGCCAGGTGCCACACTGTGCTCTGGCTTCAGCTTCCCTGGCTCAGGTACCCAATTTACAAGTGCCAAGGGAGTAAGAAACAGTTAACTGGGCAATTCTGACAGCTACATGAACCCACCTCTACCCTGCGACCCAAGGTACATACCCACAAGGTAAATTTACCTGTAAATTCCTACAAGGTAAATTCCTACTATCTTTGTTTTTAAACACTTTGCTTTAGGTTTGGCTCTGGATAAGAAATAGCAATCTATTTTATTTTCTAAAATTTCCACTGCCTAAAAACTTTTTAAAAAGCTGTACTGTTCAATAATGACTCTTCTTCCTGGCCTTTATAAGAACAAGTCTCTCTCATACTGCTTTATTTTTAATTAGACAAGAGAGTATCTGAGCTCAGACAGACATAGACTGAAAACCTCCTGCATGACTGGAAATGAATGAATGCAGTAGGTTTAAAATTTTTGATAAATCATATCCTCAAAGACAATTTCCAATCTTCTGGGTCATCTTCTTTCCATGAGTTCACTCTAAGTCAACTGAGACAATGTGAGGCTCTCTTTCTAAGGAGAACTGGTGATGACTCCGATTAGCAGACAGTGAGCATTACAATCAGCAGCACTTGAGGATCAGGAAACTTCTCTCCACTTAATTCACTAGTAATGATATTTTCAAATTTCTATTTAGCAACTTGCCAATACTATTTAAGGGTTGTGAGGAGAGAGAAGTGTTGTACCTGAAAAACCACAGCCAGATTTTGTGACTCTTAAAATGCTGTTTTGTGTTTCTGAAAATGCTGATTTAGGAATAATAATAAAGGTCACCCAAAGAGAACCAGTGGGTAATGTTTCAAACTACTTGTTTGTAAGGTACTGAGTAATGGTGTCCAAGGATAAACAACAAACGGTGTGAACTAAAAGCTTTGGCATCACATTACACAGGTATATTTTGATTGCAGACCAAGATAAGCAGAAAATTCTTTAATCAAAAGGGGTCTTGCTGACCACTGTGCTTGATTCTTTCATAAAGTTTTCACATCAAATATAACTCGGTTGGTGATCAATTAACAGTAACATTAACTACTGGGACAAACAGGTTCATTTTGAAATAAACACACTTCAATAATAAACCTCAATAACAATAAACAACTGTTAAGTGCTCATAAATGATGAATAAAACATTGATTAGTCAAATATATGCATTCATTAAATTTCTAATATTGGAGACTATTAAAGAAAGATAAGAATAGTGAAAAGGACAGCAAAGATATATACACACATTTCCATTTATTTGAGTGAATATGTAGGTTATATATAACCCTTTAACTTTAAATACTTGATGAACAAAATATTTTGTCTATTTTTTAAAAAGTAAAATCAATGATAAATGCAAATTATATTGTTTAAATTACATTATTATCTGAACAATAATTGCCCTACAGCAAACATAAACTATATGCAAGGTATTTTAAAATTTGATAGTTTAATTCAAGTTTTTAAACAAACAGAAACTTTGCTTGCTCTCTGTACACTACAAATATCAGGAAAAACTGATAGAAAAATTGTTTTCAGAAAAGTCTGCAAACTTTCCTTTGCCTAAAGAATGATTAATGAAATGCCTACATGGCAGTATTTCATCACCTAAATATTGTCAAAGTTGTATATGCAGTTAAGGATATTTTCACCAATGTACAGAAAATGTTACCCATTAAATTCGTAGTGAAACGAGTTGACTTACATTCACATCTGAGATGTGTGCTCTGTTTTATTCTAATGCTTCTTGGGTTTATGTTGTGGGTTGGCTACCTGATATAGAAACCTATAAGTAATTTAATGCAAAACATGCATTCTTAGCTAGCCCAGGCAAAGCGGTAGAGATGAGGTCTTATGACATGCATGCACAAGACCTACGCTCAAAAAAAAAAAAAAATCTTCTCCATACAGGAAAGAAAACAGAGATGATGGGTTCTGTTGAGAATTTCGGAAGAACCAGTGAGTGGGATGTGATGAGTAGGGCATTTTCATAACCACAGTTTTCATTATCTTGCATTGGCCTATGAGTCAGCATGCCATGCGTTCCTCCACTAATGATGTGAGTTACCACAGAGAGAAGCAAGAGTTCGGCAATAGATGGGTTTGAAAGTGGGACTGAGATGATGGTGCATGAACTCGCCTATGTTCCCAAGCCCAGGACACAAACGTTCACTGGTTTCTATACCATACATGTATATGATGGGAAGCACGAGGCAATCAAAGGGGACAACTTCCAGAAATAAATTCTGTTGAAGTGAACATGGGCAATGCATTCATGATTTTGTGTCACGGTCTCAAACATAAACCAAGTGAGTAACAGTGAAATGAAGACTGTAATTATTACCAGCTATAGAGGAATAACCTGCTTCTCATTTTGATGTTCAAAGAGTAATGCTATAAACGTTTACTTAATTAAAAAAAAAAAAGAAAGAAAGAAAGAAAAGAAAGTATAAGGAATGACAGCAGGGGTGTTACCATTATGTTGTCAAAGTCTTCCAGAAGGGAGACAGCAGAGTTACAGAAGTCCTACAGAAAGGGGACAGCAAGAAAACGGCAGACAATACAGATAAGATTTTTTATCCTAATGATGTGGGTAGCCAAAACACATAAGAATCAGTTCATCTTAAAACAATGTTTCAGGGAGTCAAGACTTAAAACCCCAGGCCCTAAGATAGATTATATTAATTTATATGCCAAACAATATCACCATAGGCTGGGACACAAATAATATGACAACAGTCATATAATGGAATAGTATCACAACCTGGAGGTTAAATGGGGACAGACAGGAAGTAGAGAAGTGATCAGACCCAGATAACTTCCCAAAACAAAAGGATGCTGGGCCCTCCAGTATAAGCCAAAGAGTGCCTGAGACTTTCCCAGCCCAGAATCAGGGGAGAAGAGCTCAGGACATTTGGGTCACATGAAACAGATGAGACATTAAGTGAACAATCATATATTATTGGAGGAGGTCATTAGATTGCTCCATTGCTAATAAATGCAAATGAAAGCTCAGCATCACTTTAACCACACATTCAATCAACCAAAATAGACAAAAACTATTACAGTGCCACTAGTGTTCACATGCTAACAAGGAATCTATTAATAAAAAGGAAACTCCATGCTGGGGGAAAAAAATTCCTCTTTTTCAAGTCAATGATTTCCTTGCTTAATCATTTTTATAAATGGATTCTAAGTGACATTTTGTTTGAGATATTAAAGTTTTTCTGTTCACTGAGTTTTAGAAATAGAGATGACATAAAAAATTCACAACCTTAATTGAAAAAAAAAGCAGTTTACTATAATAAGAACTAGAAATCACAGGAGGAATTTCCTAAGCAAATAATATCTATTCTCATCATTTTAGGGGTAAGTACATAATTCATTGTATCTATTCATTTGTCTTATATGCAACTCTATCGCCTTTGTATGAGTGGTTCACTTTCTCGCCCCTTACCCCTATCTTCTCTCCATTCATAAAAATCAAGCTGTGTACACTATCTTCAGGATCACTATATTTGCACAATCATAATTTCAGCAAATGACATGGGCACCTTCCTCATCATCCAAGTAAACAGAGAAATACCAGCTATTAAGTAATAAGCAGAGCATCCACTTTCTTGGACACAGTTTCTACCCAAGGAACAAAGTGATAGGTGTTAGCACATATTTACTAGCTCAGTGGGTTTTGTTCTCATAAGTTCATTTTTGTCACTGAGATGTATAAAAATCATAGTCTCTGAGTAAGTTCATGAAAGATTCTTGTCAAAAATCAAGATTTAACAAGACTGATCTGCATACCTTTACCAAATAAGAACCAAATTATTTTGAAATATGTTTAAATTATACAATCAGGTAAATTGCAGAAGAGAAAATTTAAATAGCTAGTAGAGCTATAAAACATGCCTAAACTCACAGGTAATCAGAAAGTGCAAATTAAAATGTCATAATACAATACCATTTCACCAGCTCTGAGTGAGAAAATTAAAGGTTAATCAAAGTTTAGTGAAGATGTGGAGAAAGTAAAACACTCATTCATAACTGATGGGAATCACCACCACTTTGGAAATTAAATCTCCACTTCTACTTCCACATACATACCCTAAAACTCTGCACAAACAGAAGAAGTGTACAAAAATGTTTACTGTAGCATGGTTAACAGTAACAAAAAATTGGAAATAACTTAAATGATCATTAACAGAATGGATAAACGTTAACACTCATAATGAAATAGCACCTAATCAGACAAGCAAATAAAATCAAGTATGTATAACAAAGTAAATATAATTCAAAATTAGTCAACATTAAAAGATACAAAACAATACAATAATACTTACGTGAGGCGATTACATAAAGTTTGAAATCTGAAGGTGATATTATATAATGTTTGTATCAATGGACGCAAAAATAAGTAGCAAAAATATAAAAACAATAATAAGAAAGAAAAACACAAATTCATGATAATGATTACCTCTTTACAGGAAAGAAAGGAAATGACAGGAGACCAGGGGCCTCATCCATGTCTGTCGTATTTATGTTAAAAAAAAAATATCTAGAGCAAATGTGGCAGAACATTATTATTTAATAAAATTAGGTGGTAAGTATACTAGTGTTTGCTCTATCATTATCTCACCTTGTATGTCTGAGAAACACTGCTAGAGAGTGAGTAGGAGCGAAAGACCAGGGGAAGGAAACCCACACCAAGGTGACACCACATCTGTAGGGGAGCTCAGTTACCAGACAAAAAGGATACTGCTTAGCTTAAATGGGCTCTATCAATCCGAGAGGCCTGTTTTCAGGATGTTACAGGGTCACTTCTGCCAAGGCGCTAACAACCCTGGAAGGCCCTGACTCATTCAGTGTTCTTTCATTAAAACCACTGAAATAATGGGTGTCAGTTCCCATTATTGCAGGGACCCCCACCCCTGGCTGGCAACCGGGACTCCCTGCAGAGAGCACTGTGCTGGTGTGGGGGCCTGTTGAATCCCTCTCTCCTCCACACAGTTTCTGGGAGGGTCTCCAAGCTTTCTCTGAACCCAGCCATGCTTGCTGGCAGGGGCGGATGATAATAAGACTTTCTGTAAGGTGCTGCACGCTTCAGTTCTTATCCAACGCCAACATGAAAACAAGCAAACCAAGTGCCAGCTTCAGGATATCCAAGTAACCATATGCTATAACTGAGCACATCATTTTTGCCTGGCAGAAATCTTCCTCTTTAATGTCATGAATATCCTTAGGACTCATTATTTATAGCCAGCAGTGAATTGCTTTCTTCCAAATCTGTTCAATCAAATTAAGATAAACATAACTTTTCTCTCTCTTTCACTGGACTCTCAAACTCTCTAGCATTATTCCAAAGAACACAAGATGACTGTGTACACTGAAAAGGAGAAATCAGGATTAAGTGATATCATAAATCAAGGTAGAAAATTAGGTCCCCTTCCTATGTCAAAGCTTAAAATTCCCTTCAAAACCCCCTTCCCTAGAAGGTTGATAAGGTGGAGGTGGGGAAGGAAGGTATCTCCTATCAGAAGAAAAATATGAGAAATAATAAAAAGGTAACTGGAAAACAACTTAAGCAGCATTTGGCATTATTATAACCAAAATTCTATATTTTACAATAGTTTTCATGGGATATGTGGGAAATAAACTACAACAGTGATACCTTTAATGGTGAAATTGGAATCACTGTTCTAAAGTTTGTATCACAGAATTTAGATGGTAAAAACATAGTGCTCCAAGAAGCCAAAATGACTATGAGGAAAACTAAACAATGATTCTTTTTCCTGGTCTCTTCTACTGGTGTCCACTAAGTACCAGTCATATTAGGACAATGAATGTAAAAGTAAAGCATTGGATGTACATTTATTTTTAGTCCTTAACATATTTAAGAAAATAAAGATCATTTTTATGGGGCAAGGATTTCCTCTGAAATAATACAACTATAAAATAATACTAATAAAACAGTAACATGAAGTATGGCAGCTAACATTTTTTGAGAACACACTATAAGGTAGCCACTGTTCTAAGGGCTGTTACACATATTAAATCATTAATTTCACAAGAAGCCCTATGAAGTAAGTATCGCATTAGCTCCATTTTATAGATGAGCCTCTGGAGCAGAAAGATGACAACACTCGGTCCCATTTCAATAAGGGACACTGAGTAAGGAATGGAGGGAGAGCATTTTCACTTTTCTGGATGAAGACTGTAACTGGGAAAAATAAAAACAAGTTTCCTCACCAAAACATCTTTATGCATGTCAATATGCACTAAAGCCATAAGAAAATACACTTGATTATAATAAGTCATTCCATCAAATAATTTGATTAACAATACCTAACAATATCCATGCTATTTTATATTTAGCACCATTTTTCTAGCACTAGTGTTAATATACAACACTATTAATATATTCCTGAGGAAATGTAAGAACGTTCATTACAGAAAACTGCATGACCAACTGAAGCTGATATATTTGGCCTCTGAAGCAGAATCAGTTACTTTATAATGGGACTCTAGTTTTCCTCATGCATCATCTAAGGCTAGAGATTCCTTTACACATCAACTCTCTCCATTAGATGGAAAGAGGCTAGGATGACTCTGCCAGGTCTGGGACATATCTGGAATTCAAGAGCTTGGGCCTTCTCTGTCCCATCTATGTTTTCAAAACAAGCGTAGCAGAGGTCACTGTTGGGAAGAGTTTCTGGAAGCACTCAAAGGAAGAGCTACAAGATGAATTTGTGGATAAAAATCACATTGCTAAGGATTAAGGTTGCTAAAGATGCTCCAGGGTTGGAATTCCCTGGTGGTCCAGTGGTTAAGAATCTAACTGCCAACATATGAGACATGGGTTCGATCCTTGGTCCAGAAAGATCCCACATGTCATGGAGCAACTAAGCCAGCGTGCCACAGCTACTAAGTCCGCTTCCCCTAGAGCCTGTGCTCTGCAGCGAGAGAGGCCACTGCAGTGAGAAACCAGTACACTCAACTAGAGAGTAGCCTCTGCTCGCTGCAACTGGAGAAAGCCTGCGTGCAGCAATAAAGACTCAGCACAAAATAAATAAATAAAGATTTGTTTCAGGGTTCTGGAAATAGCTGCTCAAAACATGAATTCATTCAATAAACATCTCATAGATTTCTACCCTCTGCTCAGTAAATGAAATGATATGAAGTATTATAAAGACCCAATGCTTGAGCTAAGAAGAGAGGGTCAGCGAGCGGGTGGCGGGTAGGGTGTCATTGTACAACCAGCCTAAGGAGCAGTCACATCCAGGGTTTGGAGGAACAGGTTAGTCTTTAAAAGGATCTGTCACAATACCAAGATCAATTTTGAAAGCTAAGATAATTTGAAATTCTCCATCAAGCTTGTTACATTTAAAAAATTGGATACCTGTAATTAGGAAATTGGTAAGATAAGGAGGAAAATGATACCTATTTTAACTTCTCTAAAAGAAGCCAAAAACTGAGAAAGAAAAAAACACAAATTTTGTTTAAAGCTAGAGAGAATCACATTTTGTGTATGCATTTAACTTGAGAAAATGTTGCTGCCAAAATCAGAATCAACTTTTCTTACTATGAAGCACACAGGTCAGCACTTATTAGAAAACAGCTAATTGCATCAAGAATAAAATACAAAAACAATGTATCAATATCACTTATATTCCATATAATTCTACCTTGAGTTTTTAAAGATTACAGGACAATTTGTTTTCTGCCACAATACCATATTTAGCTAGAGTCTATGTATATTAATCCATGACCATGATCTACTGGGAGAAAGGAAAGGCACTAACATTTCCCTCGGAACCTCCTCAGTGCAGGCATTCTAGAAATGCTACATACAATCTCATCTTCTCTATGGAGCACCACTCCAGCCTGTGTCTGCATCATGTATGCATTCCTCTTCCTTTAAAGAATACTATTTCTCTTGAATAACCAACACTTAAAGAATGATGAGGTAGGAAAAATAAAATGCCTGCTTCTGTTAAAAAAGAATATAGGAGAGAAGCAGAGGTGACTATCATACAGGCATACCTTGAAGATACTGTGGGTTTGGTTTTAGATCACAACAATAAAGCGAATGCTGCAACAAAGTAGGGCCTTGTATGTGGCACTGGTGGTAAAAAACCGGCCTGCCAATGCAGGAGACCCAAGAGATGTGGGTTCAATCCCCAGGTTGGGAAGATCCCCTGGATAAAGTGAGTCATCTGAATTTTTTGATTTCCCTGTGCATCTAAAGGTTATATTTAAACTACACTGTAGGACTTCCCTGGTGGTCCCGTGGTTAAGAATCCGCTTGCCAATGCAGGGCACATGGGTTCGATCCCTGGTCCAGGAAAATACCACATCCTGCAGGGCAACTAAGCCCGTGAGCACAACTACTGAAGCCGGCACACTCTCGGGCTCAGGTTCTGCAACAAGAGAAGCTGAAGGACCACAACTACAGAGTAGCCCCTGCTTGCTACAGCAAGAGAAAGCCCAGGTGCAGCAACAAAAATCCAGAGCAGTCAAAATTATATCAACAAAAATTTAAAAAATAAACCACACCATAGTCTAGTAGGTGAGCAATAGCGTTGTGTCTTTTAAAAACTACATTTTAATTAAGAAATATTTTATTGCTAAAAAATTGTAACCATCTGGGCCTTCAGAGAGTCATAGAAATAACAAAGATCACTGATCACAGATCATCATAACAAATATAATAATAATAAAGGTTGAAATACTACTACTCTATTACTAAAATGTAACAGAGAGACACAAAGTGAGCAAATGCTGTTGGAAAAACAGTCCTGACACTTGCTCAACACAGGGTTGTCAACTTGTACTTACTATAAACCTTCAATTTGTAGTAAGTGCAATATCTGTGAAGTACAACAAAGCAAAGCACAACTAAACAAGGTATGCCAATACAATCACTGGTGTGCAGTTGAGCTTTTACTACTTGAAGAAATAACTTCTGACTTCTCAAGGGAAAAAAGAAAAGAGAAAAGAAAAATCTAAGATGTGATAAAATTACTACAAAAGATTCAGTTAACAAATTATCAGTTAATTCCTGTTAGTATAAGCTGTACAACCTTAGATGGTATAAAAGAATGCCATGCTAAGTTGCTTCAGTTGTGTCAATTCTGTGCGACCCTATGGACTGCAGCCTGCCAGGCTCCTCTGTCAATGTGATTCTCCAGGCAAGAATACTAGAATGGGTTGCCATTTCCTTCTCCAGGGGATCTTACAGACCCAGGGATAGAACCCATGTCTCATCAGTCTCCTGCATTGGCAGCTGGATTTTTTTTTACCACTAGCACCACCTGAGAAGCCCATAAAAGAATAGAGTAACAGGTATTTTTGAGTGGCGTGAATAGTGGGGTCCTATAGGTACATTTTAGGTCATAAATCTACCTCCAAATATGCAAAGACATTTTTGAATACATTAAGATTTTTCTATTGAATTCCCTTTTAAAAAAATTCTTTTGCTTCAGGGGAAACTGCTTCTCACGGCTGATATCAGGAGGTGAATTTTTGAGGACAGACATTTCACCTATAACCAGGATGGTGAGCTGTTCCCCAGTGTTACCACTATAGAGAAATTCAAAACTGAACTCACCAGTATCAGTTTGAAAGTTGGCTATTAATAAGTCAAATAACACCTTGTGATAGAAAGATAGATAAGAAAAAAATTAACATACTTATTGGAAGGTAAATTTTACTTAGGCTTCTATTACTTTAAAAGGGAGCTGAATTCATTCTAGTAGAGTGATTATTCAGCTTCTGGTAAATTTTTTTCTCCCTGAGGTTTGGAAACAGTGGTGTAACTATTTTCCTTCATCCTCAGAAAAAGCTAAAATCCCACTGAGGTTTTGAATGACTCCAAACTTGTTGCTTAGAGAAAAACCAAGGCTTTTTAAATATTTTCATCAAATTCTCATCATTTCTGTGTAAGAAGCAACTTGGGCCCATCTTTCCTAATACCCAGGGAGTCTGAACAATCAGATCTCCCTGGGAGGTCGGGGGAGATGAGCATGCTGTGACTGCTGTTTACATTCTTATGTGGTTCAAACTAGATTGCTGTCTCCTGTCCTTCTTAAAACAAGGGTTAAAAAAAAATTTTTTTTTTTAATGGATCTCTATTAAGACTGCACACCTAACCCTACCACTCCCATCCCCCAAATCACTAAGTGGACTGAATGTAAGTTGGACTAGTGGATGTGCTGTAAGTTGTACAATGGAGGTACGTCTAGAAAGTTACTCCAAATACAAAGACTATTTCTAAAAGCATTGGAATTCCTTGCCAATTTGAAAACCTGTGGTTGTTCTTAGAGCAGGATGCACTTGTAGATTGGCTACTGCCTTTGTGGATCATAAAGTACCTTACTCCTAGGACTGCTGTGAGATCTAAGATAATCAGTACATGAAAGTGCAGTGCTTACAAGTGTTTTGGCAAATAGTAAGTGCTCTCTTAGGGTTAGCAGCTATCATTAGCATCATCAAAGTGCAATTTTCC
This sequence comes from Giraffa tippelskirchi, assembly GCF_054371585.1. Classification (NCBI taxonomy): domain Eukaryota; kingdom Metazoa; phylum Chordata; class Mammalia; order Artiodactyla; family Giraffidae; genus Giraffa; species Giraffa tippelskirchi. Next base: position 121,212,567 of record NC_137276.1, on the reverse strand, counting down.
TAAGAAAACTTGGAAAACACAAAATGAATACGGAAACCAGAAGAAAAAGTCATATTCTCACTTCCTTCTTTTTGTTTTAACGTATTTGTGCAGATTTGCAGTTTGAGTCTGTACGAAGTTTTGTGTGACTTCCACCAATGCTTTGTTAAACAATCACTATTATCCAGAACGTTACAAAAAAATTAGGAAAAAATAAAGATTATTTCTATTTTTGTAGGGCATAAAAATAGAAATAATACAAATCAATAATTAGAGATATCCATATCCTGACTGTTACTTGTAGTCTACTCTTTGCCTTCTATAGATTTTGGTGAGGTATAGAGCCAGAAGTATAAAGCCAAAGTCAGGGCAATGCAGGGCACTGTAGGAGAAAGCCTAAGGAACATCAGTGTTTTGGAGATACAACCTCAAAGTAATACAGCAAATAATGAATGAATCATTTAAGCAGGGCTCAAAGGAGCCCCGCTCCTTTGATGATAATTGTAACAGGGAGTGAGGGCTCAGATAAGGTCATCTCAAGGATAAAATTCTTGCCGCTTCTAAGTGATCAGAAAATCATTAGCTCTTCTTTTTGTTTTCAAGCACACTTTTAACCAACTTAAGACATTTCAAGTTCTTTTTTGATCAATGATAATGGTAACATACAAGGAGGGGAGAACTATGTATAAATCTGTACAAGAGAGATAGATATACGTGCATTCACACAGGTAATCAGGGATGCTGGTGCAGGAAGAATCAGTCACACGCCCACACCCATTCCTTGCTAGAGGAACTAATGAAATGCGGAAGACACTGCTGATCTGGACAAACCTGTTGGAAAGGCCGCGTCTGGGCTTGCCTGAGAAGCCGCTGTTGCTGCTGCTGCTGCAGAAGCTTCATCTGTATCAACTGCTGCTGCGATGTGATGGCGTGCAGAGAAGGTGGCTGCATCATGGCCCCCGAGCGCCGCTGCAGCATGTTGGACAGAGCTTGCTTGGTGTTGGTGGGGACAAATGAACCAGCGGGGTCCAACCGGGAGCCGCCTACAAAAGCAACCAGAAGGAAGGGCTTTCTGTGCATGCGGATGCAACTCTTTCTGATTTTATCAACACACAGAAATCTCACCTTCTGAGCCTCCTTTTAGGAGCACACTGGAAAGTAGAGCACTGCCCCACCCTCTACAAATTTGAAAGATCAGTTATGAATTGCATAAATTCCAGACAATGGGGAGGACGATGTCCAGTGAATGATACTATTTGAATGACTTCTCAGAGGGCCTACTTTGCTTGGTAAAGTGAAACACCTGAGATGCAGAATCCTTGGCACAATTTCAGAATCATGCGGGTTTTAAATTATGTGAGGCCCCCGAGAACATGTTGTGTTTGTTACGCTGTGCTAAGTCGCTTCAGTCATGGCTGACTCTGTGATCCTATGGACTGTAGCCCACGAGGCTCCTCTGTCCATGGGATCCTCCAGGCAAGAATACTGGAGTGAGCTGCCATGCCCTCCTCCAGGGGATCTTCCTGACCCAGGGACTGAACCCAAGTCTCTTGCATCTACTGCACTGGAAGGCAGGTCTTTTATCACTAGCACCACCTGGGAAGCCAAGGAACGTTACTTTTGCAAGATGTGCTGCCTTTTGTAGTGTATTTTGTCAAGTGTGTTAAGCCAGGCAGAGAGACCCTTTTGAAGTTCATGGTATTTAAGTTTTTTTAACATAGCAAAATAAAAATGCCTGTTTTGTGGTAGAGAGGCATGACAATACTTCAAAAACTTGAAATGCTTGGAAACTTCAAATACCATGATTCCAAAGACAAAACACATCTTTTTTGAAGTGCATAACTAAAATAAATAAGAAACGTCAATTACAGTGAGGCTAAAAAAAGCAAATGAAAACCTTAACACATTTGCGTATATAATCTGTCAAATGCCTTTAAGAGGGAAAAAAATGATGAGATTTGCTGGTTTCAAATAGCTGCCAATCCTTAACTCATCATAAAATTTGTATTCTTTACAGTATGTAAGAAAACTTCTATATAAATACCTTACAAATGTTATACCTTTTTTTAAAAGCACGTGGTACGATAGAAACAAACATTTTAACACTGATCACTGGAAAAGCCTACATTCTTTTAAAGACTCAGTATCAAAATGAGCAGTATGGCTTATGAAGTCATTCAACAGCATCTGAAGAACATTTGGAAAAAAGTTAGAGGTCAAGTTGAGTTACATGGCAAGGTAACTTTTGCTGAAGCAAGAATTGAACATACACTAATATATATAAAGTTAAATGACTCATTTTATGCAGGACATACATTTTCAAGATTAGACTATGGTCTACTCTCTTTTAATTTTCCTAACTTTCTTATAATCTTATACCTTTTGAATCACCTAAAGAAATAAGAACAAATATGCTGAACTCTGCTCTATTTTCTTACATAACTTTTTCAACTCTCACCAAATGGTGTTTATTTTTCATATATGTTTCCTTATAAACTTTACCATCCTGACATGTATACAGGAAAGAGAGAGAGATTGCTAAAAATTTTTGTGTGTATGTGTGTGTGTGTGTGTTGTGAAGAGCACTGTTTTGCATTTTTAAGAATGTGCGAATGAACTTCGCTGGTGGTCCAGTGGTAAGGAATCCACCTGCCAATGCACAGGACAAGGGTTCAGTCTCTGGTCGGGGAAGATTTCACATGCTGAGGACGACTAAGCCCATGTAACGCAACCACTGAGTCAGTGTGCCACAACTACTGAAGTCTGCATGCCCTAGAACCCAGGCTCCACAACAAGAGGGTACCTCCACTCACCAAAACTAGAGAAAGCCCCCATGCAGCAACGAGGACCCAGTGAAATCAAAAATAAATTTTAAAAAATGTATGAATGGAAGCAGACTGTATAAACTCTTCAACTTCATAGGATACATAACTTTAATGAAAATCTATTAATTCACAAATGTAAAATCCCCATAATTAATTGTTTTCTTCAAATTTTTTTCTTACACATCATAAAACATTAAGACTTACCTAATACCTAAACTCTCCCTACTTATGAACACCTTCTATAGTGTTCTGGGGTGAGGGGAAAGGGTATGTGCCTATATAAAATAATTAACCTTCAATTTAGAGACAGTCCTTGTGTTTGACTTCAATATCTAAAGAGTTTAAAAATGCTTAAATTCATAAGGACCTTGGAAGTAAGGAGAAAAAGTTAAAAGAGAGGATGAGCATGTATTATTTCCACACTTACTACTGCCTTGAGAGTTTGCTCTTGAGAGTCCTTTGGTTAGCAAATAGATCACACCAGTCAATCCTAAAGAAAATCAACCCTGAATATTCTTTGGAAGGACTGCTGCTGAAGCTGAAGCTCTAACACTTTGGCCACCTGATGTGAAGAGCCGACTCACTGGAAAAGACCTTGATGCTTGGAAACAGTGAGGGCAGGAGGAGAACGGGGCAGCAGAGGATGAGATAGTTGGATAGTATCACTGACACAATGGACATGAATCTGAGCAAACGCTGGGAGATAGTGAATAACAGATAAGTCTGGTATGCTGCAGTTCATGGAGTCACAAAGAGTCGGATGGACACAACTTAGCGACTGAACAACAACAAAAGTTTGCTCTTTGTAGTCAACATTCACTCACCCAACAACCTACTTTTAAGGCCCCAGCCAGTCTGGATGAAGCACAAGCTGGAATCAAGATTGCAGGGAGAGACATCAATAACCTCAGATACACAGATGACACCACCACACTTAGGGGAGAAAGTGAAGAAGAACTAAAGAGCCTCTTGATGAAAGTGAAAGAGGAGAGTGAAAAACCTGGCTTAAAACTCAACATTCAAAAAACGAAGATCATGGCATCTGGTCCCATCACTTCATGGCAGATAGATGGGGAAACAATGGCAACAGTGACAGACTTTATTTTTTGGGGGCTCCAAAATCACTGCAGATGGTGACTGCAGCCATAAAATTAAAAGATGCTTGCTTCTTGGAAGAGAAGTTATGACCAAGCATATTAAAAAGTAGAGACATTACTTTGCCAACAAAGGTCCGTTTAGTCAAGGCTATGATTTTTCCAGTAGTCATGTATGGATGTGACAGTTGGACCATAAAGAAAGCTGATCGCTGAAGAACTGATGCTTTTGAACTGTGGTGTTGAAGAAGACTCTTGAGAGTCCCTTGGACTGCAAGGAGATCAAACCAGTCAATCCTAAAGGAAATCAGTCCTGAATATCCATTGGAAGGACTGATGCTAAAGATGAAATTCCAATACTTTGGCCACCTGATGTGAAGAGCTGACTCACTGGAAAAGACCCTGATGTTGGGAAAGATTGAGGGGAGGAGGAGAAGGGAATGAGAGAGGATGAGATGGTTGGATGACATCACTGACTCAATGGACATGAATTTGAGCAAGCTCTGGGAGAGGGTTTCTTCCTGAGGCCTCAAAATGTAATATTCAAAATACAATTTAAAAAATCACAATATAACACAGAATGAGGAAAAATATTATATGTTAAGAGTGACACATCCTAACAAAATGCAGACTGAAATTTCAAAAGAAACTGTTTTGCAGAAACAGGCAAACTTTCATTTAGAGAAAAAATTCATTTCTAACCAAGAGATTTTATTTAGAAAATCTGTATTCTAGATATAAAGATTATTTGCGCTTAAATCAAAGCAATACTAACATTCACTGTGATTTAGGAAGGTTTTATTACTGATATCTAAATCTATTTGCTGCACCAAATTTCTGAGATCCTACATGGTATAAACAATTTAAAATTCATAACATGAGGAAACAATAAAAGACACTGAAATACGTCTAATCTTTTAACATGTTGATAAGAATTATATCTGGTAAAAGTGAATGAAATTTTCACAGCATAGAAGTTTTATCAGGTTTATATGTTACACCTGAGATATTGATCAGTGGTTAATTTCCTTCCAACACTGGATGAAAATTCCAAAAGTGGCACATAAATTAGTCACTGAAACCTTATTTTAGAAGAAGGAAGAAACCGAGTGGAGAGAATTACAGAAATGTCCCCTGAGCACTCCCTCATCCCCTGAAATATGCAAGTTCTGTAAGAGCTAAGAGAACCCCAAGCTATTACTTCCCATCTTGGAGTCGCCTGACTTCGCTCTGTCCTCACTTACCTGGAGCGACAGACTGGTTCTGAAGGAAGAAGCCAGGCTGCTGTGGCTGACCCATGAGGTTGTAGCCCCACAGGGTGGACTGTGGGTGGTGCATCACCTGGGAGGAGATGGGTGAGTAGTTGGGAGGCAGTCGGTACATGCTGCTCTGCGGATACTCCTTCAACACAAAGTTAAAGACAAAAGTTACTTACTCCACACACCACATAGATGATTAATGCAAATTCCTTATTTGAGAGAGCTCCTATCCCAGCAGACAAGGTTATTTTAATAAAATGGAAGACAGAGGGCAAGAGTCTCAATATAGTCTCTGCAAAACACTCCTTTAAGTTTAAACTCTTGCTCGACTTAAAATGGACTTGGCTACAGTGGGGGAGAACAAACCAGTCAATCCTGAAGGAAATCCACCCTGAATAGTCATTGGAAGGACTGATGCTGAAGCTGAAGCTGCAATACTTTGGCCACCTGATGGGAAGAGCCAACTCATTGAAAAAGACCCTGATGCTGGGAAAGATTGAGGGCAAGAGGATAAGGGGACAACAGAGGACAAGATGGTTGGATGGCATCACCTACTCAGTGGACATGAGTTTGAACAAACTCCAGGAGATAGTGAAGGACAGGGAAGCCTGGCATGCTGCAGTCCATGGGGTCGCAAAGAGTCAGATACAACTGAACTGAACAACAACAACAGTGGGGGAAGATGGAAAAGGATCTTTTCCAAAATCTGTTTTTTAAATACTAAAAGTACATTTAGAACACCAATGCTGACCATCACCTAGAGTAGAAAACGCATCTTCAGTTGCTGAGTCTCCCGATGATTTCATCTTAGAAGGCTTCCCTGATACCTGGGACCTGGATGAGAATTAGCCAGAAACACGCACAGGACTTTGAAACTAGTCTCTGGCCTAGACAGCGTCTTAGTTCCAGCTTTCAAGAAAGCACTGTAAAGAGGCAACTCCCCCCACTCAACTCCCCCATCTTGTCTCCTCTGCCATTCGCCACACCTCCTGCCCAGCGCTTTCTCTTCCTCAGCGTAGGTGCAGAAACTCTAAGGCTCACACCTGAATGTTTTCCCCACTGCTCCTCCTTCTCTAGCCATGAAGGATGCTGCTGCTGCTGCTGCTAAGTCGCTTCAGTCGTGTCTGACTCTGTGCGACCCCATAGACGGCAGCCCACCAGGCTCCACCACCCCTGGGATTCTCCAGGCAAGAATACTGGAGTGGGTTGCCATTTCCTTCTCCAGTGCATGAAAGGGAAAAGTGAAAGTGAAGTCGCTCAGTCGTGTCCAACTCTTAGCGACCCCATGGACTGCAGCCTACCAGGCTCCTCCATCCACGGGATTTTCCAGGCAAGAGTACTGGAGTGGGGTGCCATTGCCTTCTCCGCCATGAAGGATGAAGGAAAAGTAAAAGCTCAGTTCCCTGCAATATATATGACTGAAAAGAGGCGACTTCAGGAGAAGTGTGGGAGAAAAGGACATGACCAGGACTCACTTGGGGAATGAGAGGAGCTTGAGGAGTCTTTTAAAGCATCTGAAAAGAACAGAAATCCACCCATGTGGATAAACAGGTTAAGAGACCCAGACAGGCAGAAGTGGCAGTCTGGATCTTATTAAGCATCTTTTTCAAAATAGAGACACATTTGTAGAAAGGTTCCATGAGAGGAGGGCACTGACATTCAAGTGGGGATCCAAAAGGGAGGGTGGTCGTGTCTAGAATAATACTAATCACCAAGCTATTAGCTAAGAAAAAAATGTCTTGGTTTTGACTTAGGTGGACAATAAGAATAAGTAGTCATGATGACAGGTCAACAAACTGTGAATATTTCTTCCACTGCACAATAAGAACTCTTAAATTTTATAGAAAAACATCACAAATTCCCTCTGGAGTATTTTTCAGGTGAATTTAAATGATAAGACATTTTACACATTGATTCTATAAAATTATTTCTAAATTACCATCTCATAGATTTCTAAGGTTTTTAAGAAAATGTTATTCTAGATAGGGAAGGATGTCAGGGAAACAAGAAGAAAAACTGCTTTAAATTATGTTCACTTTCTCTCTTATACTAAAACTAAGGTATAAAGAAGTAGAAATATACAGGAGAGTAAGATGAAATAGTAAACGATGAAACCTCAGAATCATCTTATTAGATATGATAGGATCCTATCTAAGGAAAACAATTATGTTGATTTACTACACATATCAACTGCTCAAAATACAAAAAATATTTTAGACATGCCTCATAATAAAAATATATACAAGGATGAGATTTTATTAGGTCAAAAAATTCAAGTTCTAAATTTGAGAAACTGTGAGACAGTGAAATAGTAAATAAATATTATTCACAGGCAAAGTCTAAAATTAAACAAACTTATGAAAAGTAGAAGAGGCAAAATCAGAAACTATGATCCTGTTGTGAAAAGTTTGTGTGCTGTTGTGTTAATTACATCTGAGCCCTTATGATAACTTACAAATAGGCTTACACTGCACTTTGGAATGTTTCTTAGGGATGTAATTCAGGAACTAGTAAATCTGTGAGATGCTAACACACCCACGATCTCTCTCTACTTCCCATACTCACGTCAACTCTTGAGCTGGACTTTGTCTTGCGCTTCCTTCCCTTTGTCTTCTTCTCTTCATCTGTTGCGGTTTTACCCTGATCTGACAGCTCAGCTGATTTCCTCTCAGGTTCGTGAGAGATGGGAGATGTGGGTTCTTCCTCTTCCTCTTCGGGAGGCAGGGGCAGAGGCTCGAGGTAGTAACTCCGAGGCTTGGGCGTAGGGTGCGTGTGATACAGGAGGAGGTGATGTTGCTCCTCATACTTGATCACCTTCCGGTCCACTCGAACAGTCCCAAACCAGGCCCAGGACAGAGGAGCCGGGTTCTTCTGACCCTCAAACAAATCCCACGGGGACACCTTCTGCTTCGTGGAGACCTGGAGACCCTGTGGCAAAATAAAGAGCTATGACCACATGCTCAGATCTTTTGCTGATATGGAGGCCCGGCTTGCTTAGGACACAGATTCAGAGAACATTCTGGCTTGAGGGGGCCTTAAAGAACTCTAGCACACAGCAGTCAGGTTAACTAATGAGTCCAGGCTCATACTAGATCATGAAGGCAGTGGCTACATTCCAGGCCTGTAAGTCAAGATCTACGGTCTGTTATACCACACGACACTCTGTTGAGACTGGGACACCACACAGCCCAGTAATTTTTACTGTAAATGCCATTTTCTCCATTTAGGTTCTTTTCCCCCCACCAGCCAAAAAAAAAAAACAACACACACTGCAAATTTGATATTACTGTACTAAAAACCTTTGGAATCTATTTATTGTTTTTAAGATAAAACTTAAGAGTCAAATTACATTCAACCTCTAATTGGGCTCAAATTAACTTCAATCCAAACATGTATGGACTCGGTTCAGTACAATCATCTTTCATGTACTTAATTAGGCAGTCTCTAAGTAGTTAAGTAATATTATTACAGAATTAACCTGTGCCAACAGGTACAAATAAAGTCCTTCAATTCAAGCTTATCTCCACTGAGTTGAGGAGAGGAAATGTTATTCTCTTTCTGAAACTAAAAGTTTCTTATTTTTAACATGAATTGGTGCTACCCCTTGGTCCTTTCCCTGCCATACCAATCGGAAAATATTTTTCTCCAAAGTGACCCTTAAAATAACTGCTCAAGTCATCTTGAATAACTTGTGAATGCTCCTATTCCCAACTACACATACTCTTCCATTGTGGCTTCATCCAAAACCACGGCTCAGTTACTACCTGTATTTAGACTGTTTCCTAATATCTGTCTTGACATTAGAACTCTTTCCTGGGTGCCAAGACCGCGTATCCAAATGGGTTCCAGATGTGTCACCACTGGAAAGGAGAGTGGTGCAAAGTCAACCTGCGCCTGACTCTAGAGTCTTCTCTCTCCACAACTGTGGGTATCAGTACTCAGCGCTCTCTGCTTTACTGAAGAGCTGCATTATGCCTGTGAGCTGCAGTCTCTCAGGGCTTTGCATAAACACTTCCCTTTGCCTATACCACACTTTGGATGAATAAGAGTTAGCCAGGAGGTAGGCAAACTGATATATCAGTTTTCCTGAGGATCCTGCTCTGACTACCTATCCCTCACCTGAGTATGATGGCTCTCTCTCAGGGTCCTCTAACATTCTGTACCAAGACACACAAATCTCACGACATGGTGTGTGTTAGCCGTTTAGTCATGTCCAACTCTTTGCGACCCCATGGACTGGACTGTAGCCCATTAGGCTCCTCTGTCCTTGGAATTCTTCAGGCAAGAACACCAGAGTGGGTTTCCATTTCCTTTTCCAGGGGATCTTTCCAACCCAGGGATCGAACCCACATCTTTTGCATCTTTTTTTATTGGCAGGCAGGTTCTTTTACCTTGTGTCACGTGGGAAGCATGACACAGTAGTTGTCTATCTACTTCCCCTTAAGGGTAGGAGCTCTGCCTTTCATCTCTGTTATCTTGGAATCTCATAGTTGTTCAATGTTCATTGAAAGAATAACTACAGTGTTTCTCACATTTGGGGCTTCCCAGGTGATGCAGTGGTAAAGAATCTGCAGGCCAGTGTAGAAGATGCAGGAGACTTGGGTTCAGTCCCTGGGTTGGGAAGATCTCCTGGAGTAGGAAATGGCTACCCACTCTAGTTTTCTTGCCTGGAATACTCCAGTATTCTTCCATGGAAATCCCATGGACAAAGGAGCCTTGGGCTACAATCCATTGAGTCGCAAAGAATCAGACATGACTGAGTCACTGAGCTCAGTTTTAGAGCTTTAGACTGACTGAAGTTTTAGAGAACCATATTTAATATCTTATATAGATCAAGTGTTCATTAAATGTTGTTCAGCTTATAAGAAAATAAAGTGCTATGACTTAAAAAAATTTTAAACAGCTTTAAATTTTAAAGCCATTTAAATTTTAATTTTAAGTTTTAAACTATATGGAGACTTCTATCAATACAAATTTTTTCATCTACTAAACATATTCCTTTTTTTTTTTTTTAACAAGGCTTTACTTACTTTTCCCTTGATGGGCTTCAAAAATTCATTTAAATTCAGGAAAACATTTAAATGAAGATCTTCAACATCATTATCTGTATGATAATGCCAAAGACCACTGCATTTAAATGACAAGGATATGTTTTAAAAAATCAAGAAACAATAAAATTAAGATGTTTCATATGCCCTGTAGGAAGACAAGAAAGTATAAGTGCATGTATTTATATACATAAGGAACAAACATTTACTCTTGCCTGTTTTTTATCTATAGAATCGAATCCAGCAATTTTGTTTCCCTTTGTGTCAATCAAGGAGCCCATTGGTTCACAGGTAATGATGTCACATGTCTGTTTCGGCAAAGGTAACAGCTGTCGAACTTTGTCAATACTTTCTGACCGCTTGTCCCCCAGCTCTTTCTAAAACAGAGAGACAGTGAGAGAGACAGAAGTGAGACAGAAATTATAACCAAGGCAAATGTTTACAAGGAGGAAGTTCCCCTATGAAACATTTCCTTTTAATAGCTGGAATGTTCTTTAACCTTCAACAGGGTCTAGGGGGCAGCTCTCATTGACAGTGATGCATATTGTTTCATTTCTTCTATTTAAGTAGAAAATAGAACACACATGAAGGCACCCTTGTTACACAACAAACATCACAGTGCTGAAATAACAAAAACCCGAAGTAGTATTTGCAACCCGAAGACAGGAGCTGCGGCACGGAACACGTTCTCCAATCCACAGTCAGGCCACAAGGTAAACATTGGTTGTTTTATTAGTAAGGTCACTGGATATGTTAATTTTTTTCTTGCATTGTTTGTTTATAGTTTATTTCAAAAACTGTGTTAGTGGCTAGGCAAATGAATTGACTTTAGAAATAGCAATGCAAATGTTTAATATTCAACTGCATGTTGCCAGTGGAAGATGAAATTTATCCTAAATCTAATGTTGGCATTGTGGTTACATATTTGACAATGGACTTCTACAGTCCCTTAAAAAATTAAATATCTTTTATGAGTATAATTATTTTAAGAAAAATCTTCAAGCTATACATATACTTCTAATTTTGGGGTACTGAGAAGCTGAGGTAAAACAAACAGCAAAATAATCACCTGATATTAAGTTGAACACAAAAAATAACGTCTGATTTAAGGAGTAATAAAATAACATGCGCTAAATAACAAATCCAAAAACCACGTGAACTCCTAAGCAGGCCACAAACTTACCTTCAGTTTCTTGACTAAGTTCATATATGCGCGTTTGTTCTCTTCGGATCCCCCTGGGGATGCATTCGACAGGTCAGAGGCCAATGTTCCATTGATTAAAACACCCAGCATGTCAAGAACTGTTGTGAATAATTCACTAGGAGGAGAAAGAAAAGATTTGCATCTTAAAGCAAAGCCAAGATACTGTTAACTAACTGAGCATTTTTATTTAAGGCATAGAACTGTTAATAGTAACCTAAGAGTATGTGATGTGGAAGAATCTGTAGCAAGAATATGAACGCCTCCACTATACATGTATGAAGCGAAGCCAATGTGAAATGATAAGAACCTACTTGTTAGTGTGCATGTCAACGGTTCCAGAAGTAATGATCTGAAGGAGGAGAAGTGCCCAGTCTGTTGTCCGCTGGGTGCTCCTCTGCACTGTGTCAAACATTCCTCCCACCTAGCACATAAAAAAATACAATGAAAAAAATCAGCACAGTGTTACAAAGACCACTACCACCACTCTACACAACCACGTTTTGAGTGGTTTAAAAATTTAAAAGTTGCTCTAGGCTATGGATTATCCTGTCTTCTCTGTCAACTAGCTATATATTTGCCAGTCTTTTTGGTTCCATTAGCACAGGAACTGGTCATTCAGAAAAAAAAAGGAGGAGGTATGGAGTGTAGATACGTCATCAACATGAAATTACACACTAGTAAAATTAGCTCTCTGTTGTTCCTAAATTTCATGATATTCAGTTTCATTATGTAACTTTCATCCAATTAAATCTGAATAGATGTAAACTACGTGACTCAGTATCTACAAATTTTGTGTTGTCAGTTACTTTTGAATCTAAGCCTGTTGTCATAATAACACCTGGAAAGAGCCAGCAACACAGAAGTAATGATGAGTGGAAGGCCTGGTCCTTAGGACTGCTCATTCATGAGTGGGAATTAATATCAAGTATCAGGCAAGCCATCTTTCAGAGTAGCTTTTATCTGGTCTTGTGCATCGAGAAAAAGAAGAGTCAAAAGAATCCGCTGGAGAAGGAAATGTTAAATTTCTATAAAACCTGTCTATGGGATTTCTCTTTATGATCAATTTTATGGAAAGTTTGATAACATTTTGACCTAAAGTACACTTTAATACAGTTTTTAAGCAAGTAGAGTAAAAGCTAATGCTCACCTCAAGTTAGTACTTCCCTAAGACCTACTCTTGGCACAAACGGAAAAGAGAGAGAGAGACACTGGGGGTGGGATGCAGAAGGCAAGACGATACCAAAAATATCTACTGTTGTCTAGAAGCCAGACCAGACAGGAAGGACAGTGGCCAGGAAAACAGAAGGTCCGAGAGTCAAGGAAGTAGTAAAGAGAGCAAACAGTGGCCTTCACCTTGTAACGGAGACTGTGACCCCAGCAGGAGTGGAAAGCTGGAGTTATTTTCACATGGAGATAAATTTAATGGAGGAAAGATGCTAGAAGGGCCTCTTACCAAATTGAGGCGGAGCTGCAACGCCTCATGCATCATCTGTCGTGCTTTGATGTCATCCTGGTATCGTTCTTCTCTCCAGTTACTTAAAATCTAAACCAGAAAATAAATGAACACAAACCCCAATACTTGTTTCCCTGTTAAATTTGATTTTTCTCATATTTAAAGTTAAACTGAGTTTTAAGTGATGAAGACAAATTCTTAGTTTAATAAATTTAAAAAAAGGGAGGGTATAAAATTTTGCTTTCCTCCCCTTCCTCCACACAGACAGGAATATAGCTATTGTTTGTTTGTTATCTAATTACATACCCTGTTAAGAAAAAGCTTATGTAATTACATACACTGTTGATAAGTCTTAGGAAATGCTTTAGAGGATCATCAAGTTAAGCATTAACAAAAATAAAGAATATTTTAAAAATACATCATTACATTGGTCTTATAAAGATAAGTGTAAAGATAAAGGGGCTTCCCAGGTGGCTCAGCAGTAAAGAATCTGCCTGCCAATGAAGGAAATGTGGGTTCGATCCCTGGGTCGTGAAGATACCCTGGAGAAGGAAATGGCAACCCACTATTTCCAATATTTTTGCCTGGAAAATCCCATGGACAGAAGAGCCTGGCAGGCTACAGTCCATGAGGTCACAAAAGAGTCAGACATGACTTAGTGACTACACCACCACCACCACCACCACCATAAAAATAAAGAGAACAAGAATTACATTTTATATCAGTCTTCTCTTATATTTCTAGGGATAGGCTGTGAATCCTAGCAAATGCATTATTCTGATGTTTTGTTGAAGGGGAGGCTTGCTAGTCAATAAACTTGTCTTCCTTGATAAAGGTAATGTAACCAACTTTGAAAAATGTGACATCTTGGACATCAGCCGAGTTGCATACCCATTTATTATATAAATGCTTCCCCACTTATTCAGACAAATGTTGGGGAAGGGACAGGTTGCTTATGCAAGGCAAACCACAAGTGGGAAATTCCCAAATCAGATGTATAAGCCAAAAAAAAAAAAAGTGCTCTGAAGTAGGGCATCTACTGAAAGTCATCTCAAAAGAACTGAAACAAGTCATATGCAGAAGTAACTGAGTCCAACAGATGATCTGTGAGTACGCCACATGGTAAACGTGGAGCACTTCTCAAATCTCATCAAAAGATACAGATTAATCTCCCAAGGCAGGTGAAGGGTGCAAGGTAGTTTAAAAAAGCCCACAAGCTGTCATGGAGCTGACATTCTGGTAGTAGGACAAATCATAATAAGTAGAGCAAGTGGTAAGAATCATGACAAGAGGACAGAGAATGGCTGCGGTCCTCCTTTTAGAGAGTGATGGGGGTGGAACTAAGGGATGGGAGGGGACTAAGGAGGTGAGAGCTGAGCAGAGATCTGCTGAACTGAGGGAGCTGGCCATGTCGATAACTTCCAGGGAAGGGGAGAAAGTCTCTGCAACAAGAAGATGCTTGGCAAGATCAAGGAACAGCAACATGGTCATTGCATACAGAATGGAGTGAGTAAGGCCATGTCAGGCAAGAAACAAGATAGAGGTGGGAGCCAGTGACAAATCATGGAGGGTCACATAAGCCTATACAGGGAAGTTTTATTCCAGGTATAGTAAGCAACAGGGGTTTCCCAGGTGGCGCTACTGGTAAAGAATGTGCCTGCCAATGCAGGAGATGAAAGAGACGTGGGTTTGATCCCTGGGTTGGGAAGATCCCCTGGAGAAGGACATGGCTACCCACTCCAGTATTCATGCCTGGAGAATCCCATGAACAGAGAAGCCTGGCAGGCTACAGTCCATGAGGTCGCAAAGAGTCATACACAATCAAGCGCACACACACACACACACACACACACAATAAGAAACACTGCAACATTTTGAGCACCAGAAAAACATGCGGTTTACACTTTAAAAGGATAACTCTGGCTGTTGTGCAGAGATAAATCTCACATATCCAAAAGGTAGCAGATGATTAGAGAACCGAATAAGTGTCTTGTTCAGGTTCATCCAGTACCATTAAAGAAGACACAGTGTCTAGAATCAACAGCCCTGTGGGAAGCGTCCATTAGGCACTACTGCAGGATAAAACATCCCACAGAACCAATTTACCCACTCTTCTCTATTATGTACTTTCAAATTCCAGTTTGATCACTCAGTTTCTTTATGGCACACAGAACATAAATGTTTCAAATAGTGACCAGGAGAATTACAGCTGGGGGAAAGGCAAAGTCCTAAGTCTTTGTAAATGAACTAAATGAACTAAAAATGCCTTTTGATTTAGCAATGAGTATCTTGTGTCCTGGGACTTCTCAAGTGGTGCTCGTGGTATAGAACCTGCCTGCCAATGCCTGAGATTCACGAGATGCAGGTTCAATCCCTGGGCTGGGAAGCCCTCTGGAGGAGGACAAGGCAACCCGCTCCAGTATTCTTGCCTGGAAAATCCCATGGATAGAGAAGCCTGATGGGTTACATTCCATAGTGTTGCAAAGAGTCGGACACAACTAAAGCGAAGTAGCATGTGCAAGCATGCACACATCTTGTGCCCTAGACCAGCATCACTCCGGTTCTGGCAGTAAAACTGAGTTTTGAACCTACAGAGCTCAAGCTGAGATCTTCCCTGCCATGCGGAAGCCCAGTAGAAAACCTGGAGAGAGGGCAGGCTCTCTTTGTTACTGACATGTGCCCTGCAACACAGATTACTCCAGGACCTCTCCTAAGAGACAGAGTCAGGAGAGGAGCAGATATGACAAAGTTATGTGCAATCTGCAAAATGTGACTTTTACAGACATCTGTCCAATGCCTAATTCATATTACACTATTGCTAACCTCATGGTGACCAGAATGCCAGGTAGGAGAACAGGACATGGGTGGTGCTTTCCTGCATCTAATCACAACATGCTTTGACCTTATTAGTTTAAGCTCAGTGTTTGAAAGGAAAACAAATGAATGCCATTAGGAAAACACTTGCCTAGCTCAATATTCTACTGTACTTTACCTGGTTAACTTGATTCTGCAGAGATGTTAGGAGGCCTTCTCGTTGTTCATCTTGTCCCTTAAGGCAGGTAAGGACCAGTGAGAGGAATGGTTGTTGACTCAAAAGAGACATACTATAAAGGAAGTAATAACAGCAGATCTAGTTAGAAAGAACAGATTACTTCCCGTGCAACACTGATTTCCTGCCCTTGGGTTACTGGCTCTTATTTATTTTACTATTAGAAAAGGGAGGGAAGTAGTAAATAGCCAAGACTACTCGAAAAGTTAAATCATATCTCTAACTAATAAGGTTTAAAACCACTGTAATGCTTCGAAATAATTTAATATGTTCTCTTGCCCTTGAAGGCATCTGCAAACGAGCGTAAATTTGTACTGCATCTTAGGGGGGGGGTGGGGGTGGGAAGGAAGAAGAGAATGCGTGGTTTGTATCAGTAAACTGAACTTAAAGATACATAGCAGGAGGAATAGCACTGTATACACAGAATAAAAAGAAAAACTTTTAAACTTCTCTCACAGTATTTGTATTTTGTTGTTGTTTAGTCACTAAAGTCACGTCTGATTCTTTGCAATCCCATGTACTGTAGCCCACCAGGCTCCTCTGCCCACGAGATCTTCCAGGCAAGAATACTGGAATGGGTTGCCATTTCCTTTTTCAGGGGAATCTTCTCAACCCAGGGAGCGAACCTGTCTCCTGTATTGCAGGCAGACTCTTTACCACTGAGCCACCATTTGTAGTTTAGGGTCCAGGAAACGGGCCTAGTAGGATTGTTGTGCTTGTGTTGTTTTTCAGCACATTTCTCAAGACCAATTAGACGGGCATGAGTAGAACTGAATGAGCCCCGAGGTTTGAGGCCTCCAAAACCATTCTGCCTGCCAGTGACCTAGTGCACAGCTCCACTACATCCCACGGGCTTGACTTGTAAAAGAGTTTTAAGATATTTGATTTAAAAATTTTATTTTAAATTGGCATTTTAGTCTTATTTCTTACATGATCAGAAACAGCTGACATACTGATAAACTAATTTTGCTACACTGCAAAGAAAGATTTCTTAAAATGAGGTCGCGGTCAAAATATTTCAATCAGCTTCATTTTACACTAGCAGAGCTTAGAGAGACTGACTTAGGAGGAGCCATCTTCAATCTCTGAAATAGCATCTAGGATTCCTGTGGGAAGTGAGGCAATGTACATGCCATCGTTAGCCAATCAACTTTGAGAATTAAAACTGAGTTATCTGGTTGGTTAATAAATACTGGCAAAGGGGATGAAGCAACCAGATGCCAAGCAACATATGTGCAAAGCTAGGCCAATACCAAAATGTACTTTAGTTAAGAGCACAGACTCAGAGGCCAGACCACCTGGGTTTTAGCTTCACACCTCCTTAGCTATGTGTCCTTGAGAAATTTACTTAACTTTCTAGTGCCTCAGTTTCTTCTTCTGTAAAAAAGACATAATGAAAGCACCTCAGAATGACTGCTGGGAGATTTTAAAAGTTCACATATGTATGTAATGAATTCTATATTGAGGCTGACATTTCATAAGGGCTTAGTAAATGGCAGCTACTGATTAGGGCATTAGATATCATTATTGATTAGGGCATAAGAAACCCAAAATGCTCAGAATGCTCAGAATTTTTATTTTTCAATGTTAGGAATTTCCTTTTACCTCTGAGGTGCTAAATTTAAATTCATCATGGTTTTACATTAGAATGTGTTTATGTTCTTTTTCAGTAATATAATCATTTTTCTAATATAATTACTTAAACCTTCTCCAGGCCATAAAACTTAAAAAACATTCAACTTGGAGGATCCTATATATTAGGATCTAGCCTAATATATAGGCTAGAACAAGAGCCCTAAATGTTAAATATATTAGTAACTTACTTCAGGGTGCAGCATGACAGAAGTATAAATTATTCCATGAAATTTAAGCATAAGTACCTAAATAACAAGAAAAAAACCCAAACAACTGTTGAATACGGGGACTGTGGATATACAGATCTGATTCAGCAGGTCTGAAGCGGAGCTGAGAAGTCAATATTTTTAATTGTGCAGCAGTGATTAGGGTACACAGGCAGAACTGAATGCTAGTGTATTACATATTATAATTTGGAAACTTTATATAACAGAACTTGGCCTATCAGATTATTTTCAATTCTATACAAAGAAGAAATTTCAGTGAACTCTGAGTACAATGACTATAACAAACCTAGACAGTGTATTAAAAAGCAGAGACATCACTTTGCAGACAAAAGTCCATCTAGTCAAAGCTATGTTCTTTCCAGTAGTCATGTATGGATGTGAGAGTTGGACCATAAAGAAGGCTGAGGGCAGAAGAATTGATGCCTTCAAATTGTGGTGCTGGAGAAGACTCTTGAGAGTCCCCTGGACTGCAAGGAGATCAAACCAGTCAATCCTAAAGGAAATCAACTCTGAATGTTCATTGGAAGGACGGATGCTGAAGCTCCAATATTTCAGCCACCTGATGCAAAGAGTCGACTCATTGGAAAAGACCCTGATGCTGGGAAAGATTGAGGGCAAGACAAGTAGGGGGTGGCAGAGGATGAGATGGTTAGATAGCATCACAGACTCAATGGACATGAATTTGAGCAAACTCCAGGAGATAGCGGAGGACAGAGGAGCCCGGCATGCTGTAGCCCATGGGGTCACAAAGAGTCAGACATGACTTAGCAACTATTAATAACCACCAACAACAGAGTACAATGAGCATGTACATCTGTACGTCACTGAATTTTCTCAACCATTCTTTAACCTCTCACATAGAAACACAACTTCCAGCCATACCTTTTCTGCTTTTGTCTGTCTCTTTCCTTTTTGGAAGAAGAACCCAAATGCTGTCCTTTCTCCAGCTCCTCCCCAGCTGCTTTCAACACTCTTCCCTGCACAGAAGTCGGCAGCCTGGCAATTAGGGGGGCCACCAGCCATACACCCCTGCGTTCAGAGGAACTAAAATTGGAAACAGGTGTTATACCCAAGGAGGCATCCTTTTACTTTGCTCTCACAGTTCTGATAGAAGCTCCAAAGTAAAACTTGCATTCACAGGACACATGGGTTATTCTAACATTTGCCTTTTACTTCTATACTCTGTTTCCTCTCACCAAATACCAGACATTTGCACACACTCTCCGTGCTTATGGAAAGCACTAAAAGGTGGGATTCTGCAAGGATACTATAGCTCAACTATTTTTTAAGTCTGGAAAAGTGTTTTTCTATGATTCTGGCTTTCTGAACACTAACAGTCCTTTTGTCTAACAAGCAATATGCCTTTCTGTCATGGTTAAAATATGAAATGTTCTGATTACATTTAAGCACAGAAATGATCAATTTCTAAAGTTTCAAAATTCACCAGTTATATTTTATACCAAAATGATGAAATACAAGTCTATCTGCCTTTTATAATTATCATTTGAGCAAAACTGCCAATTAAAAAAGATGGCTGAAAGAGTGTTTCCTATATTAGGAATACCACAGAATAGGGCAGCCTCAGGGCACATGAAAGAAATTCACCCCTCTGGAACATCATCTGTGGTTCCAAGGAGTCTGGGCCTGCTCAACCACATGTGTAGAATGCTCAGCTACCATGCAGCCCAGCAGCATGGCCCTTTAACATATTAAATAATGATAA
Organism: Giraffa tippelskirchi; assembly: GCF_054371585.1. Lineage (NCBI taxonomy): Eukaryota > Metazoa > Chordata > Mammalia > Artiodactyla > Giraffidae > Giraffa > Giraffa tippelskirchi. Next base: position 121,193,071 of record NC_137276.1, on the reverse strand, counting down.
TGGACACTTACAAGCAATTATTTTCCTCCCATTCCTGCAGCTTTATGAAAAAAAGTCTGCATTATCCAAGTAAAATGTGCAGTTACATGTGAAAAATGAATGACAGCTTCGTAAAACCACAGGAAAAAAAAATACCTTAGAAATGTCTTTATTCCATTCTGTCTTGTGCTACTTGTATCAGTACTCCCAATCCCGTTTGGGTTGAAGAGGCCTATACCAGCATTAGAAGAGTTATTGTTTAGGTCAGCCGACTGCTGGAATACCTCTATTGTTGCCTTGGCAATATTGTCCAGCAGGTTGTTCATTTCAGCCACCGAACCAGAGCCCTGGAGTCAGACATGAGAAAACAAGCATGCCTGTGTTTTACTTTATACACAAGCATCAATGTTGTGTTGCTTTTCGTAAAATGTCACACACGCTCATGCTTTCATTAACATACTCACAGGGTCCTTCAAGCATTGTTTGATCATTAACTGAAGCTCCAGCCAGGACTGCCTCAGTGTCCACTGCTCAAGATTCTGGGGAAAATGGAGTTAGCACGTTAAGAATACCAAACATGTCTTAAAGTATAAGAATCCCCTGTAGTATTCTTTCTCAAAAAAACAGAGGAATGATCACACATAATAAAGGGATTCATATGACACAAAAGGTTTCCAAGTCTATTATATATGCTTATTATAGAGACAAAGAAAAAAACAGCAACATTAAACTAATGTGCCTTACTCAGCTAGGCATTGGAAATGAATAAGACAATCATTTGTCCTCCCAAAGTCTATCTAAACAACTCCATTACAAAATGATTTTGATATTTTATGAATAACATAATGAAGACAGTCCTTCTACAAAGCTTATTTCTCATGTAAACACAATAAATATTGATACAAATTAACATATCTGCATTTATAGATACATAATGGTTGTATACAATTTGCAGTGCGCGTATTTACCCAGCAATAAAGTGTGGCTGTTACACAAAATGGACAATTGGGGGAATAAAAATCAGAATTAATTAAAGTTAAGAATTAGCTAGCAATGACTAAAACAGAGAGGCAGTAACTCCTGTTATAAACACAAAGAATGTGTCAAATTGACAGAAACACAATCTTTAGACTATTTTCACTCACCTGAAGAATGCGTTTAATGTGCTGTCTTTGGAGGTTGTCCCCCTCCGTACATTCCTTAATGCCATGAGGATAACAGATGAGCTGCAATAATTTCTGTGCTTGCATATTTGAGAGCACAGGGTCCAGAATAAGTTCTTTGTCTGTGCATAACCTCTCAGGTTCTTTTAAACAATGTTCTCCTACCCATTCCTAAAAATAAGATGGCAATTAGATTGTACTGAACTCATGGCTCACAACAGAAAGCGGACAGGAAATTTTCCATTTAAAAAATAATAGATGGAAAAAGTAGGAGGGAAAAGGCTTAGAAACTTTCCAGTATTTTGACTTCCTAAAAGTATAAAGTAGGATCTTGGTTACAAAATTTTTTTTAAAAAAGGAATGCAAGAAAGAAATATGCAAAAAAAAAAAAAAAAAAAAAGAGGTGGGGGAGAAAGCTCAGTAAAGAAAACACTAGTATGTGTTTTCAGTTGGAGAATGAAACTTTGCTCTAAGTACTGTTTTGTAATCATTTTTTTTTTAACTTGCTATGTAACAGTAGTGATTTTATATTATAATACGTATTCCTCACTTTTATAGAATGCACTGTAATATATCCCACTGAATAGATAGGACATAGCATAACACTGAGAAAACTGTCTTCCTTTTCGATATCATTATGAATAATGTTACGTTTATAAATACTTGTGCACATCTGTTCTCTGTACAATTATGTTCTTAGGATAACTTCTTACAAGTACAATTGCTGAGTCAAGGATGATCAGGATCCATATCACAGCAGTTAATTAATCTCAGTAATGCTATCCAGACATCAGTAATTTCTTAAGCATCAAAATGTTTTTAAACTCTCCAGGTGACTCCAATGTGTACCCACAGTTAGAAACCAATGCACAACTTGGCACACTCTCAACATATATATGACTAATAGTTAACTTTTACCATGATTACAGTATACTTTAAGAAAAACATGACTCTATCAACTTTATATTATATCAATAGCAAAGTGAAAAAGAGCATATATGGTATGCCTTTTTTTTTACAGGAAAGGAGAATTTAATAAAAATTGGAAAGATAAATCAGAAAATAATGAAACTGATCACCTAGGGCAGGGAGGAACACAGTGTAGAAAAGATGAGGGAAAGAGATGTATATCCCTGAGCATAACCTTCTCTCTAGTAGACTGACCTTTGCTGTTGTTTAGTTGTTGCTATTGTTATTTAGTCACTAAGCTGTGTCCCACTCTTTGTGACCCCATGGACTGTAGCCCACCAAGCTCCACTGTCCATGAGATTTCCCAGGCAAGAATACTGGAGTGGGTTGCCATTTCCTTCTCCAGGGGATCTTCCCTACCCAGGGATCAGACCCACATGTCCTGCATTGGAAGGCAGATTCTTTATCGCTGAGCCACCAGGGAACCCCAGTTGACCTTTGGGAGTATGTTATTCTAAAGATAGATATGGTAGGAAAAGAAATCTAAACTGAACACCAACAAAACCAAATGAAATCAATTCTAGTTCAAGTGAGTAATATATCCATACTGAAAAAAGAAAGGTCAAATAACATTTTAACTGTAAAACCTTAGGGAAAAAAGAATTATAAGCAAATTCTCAACTCCTTTTAGGAGACTTATTTTTTCATAGTAGTATAAGTGTAGTAATTCTAAAACTACTTCAAGTGTATTGTAGAATTCAACAAATCAATAAATGATTGATGTTATTGGTATCCAGGACTCTTACTATGGAAGAGAGTAAGAGAGTAAGAGTAATCTTTCAACACAGATTAAAGGGATGCTAACAAAAACTTGAGCTGTTTGATCAGAATTGGAGGTATCAGTATAAGCTCATGATTATACACACACACATTTATGTATATGGATGCTTTTTTCCCCCAGCTCTGTCTGCTAAAGGGGCCTAGAAGCAATAAATGCACATTGCCCAGAGCAATAAGAACACACAGAACTCAGATCTTGGTTTCTAAACACCATCTTCTACTTAATAGAACCAAGGTTCCATGAAAAGATGAGTAATTCTAGTCTGGGGCAGGAAAAATGTAAGATAGGCCAGAAAGAAAGACAACACTTGTTACTAAAAAAGAAAGAGAGAGCAAGAGAGATGTGAAAATAATACCAGAGACAGCATGAAAAGATTCCCTGCTGCTGCTGCTGCTGCTAAGTCGCTTCAGTCGTGTCCGACTCTGTGTGACCCCATAGACGGCAGCCCACCAGGCTCCCCCGTCCCTGGGATTCTCCAGGCAAGAACACTGGAGTGGGTTGCCATTTCCTTCTCCAATGCGTGAAAGTGAAAAGGGAAAGTAAAGTCGCTCAGTCGTGTCCGACTCTTAGCGACCCCATGGTCTGCAGCCTACCAGTCTCCTCCATCCGTGGGATTTTCCAGGCAAGAGTACTGCAGTGGGGTGCCATTGCCTTTAGACAAATCTGGAACAACTTAAACATGAAAATAACTGAGGACCATACACTTTAACTTTTGTGGATAATAAATAAGTGGAAAAAAGGAAGGGAAGGCAGAAAAGGTTAGGCTTTTCCTTAGAGTAGAATGCAAACTGATAAATGTGAAAAAAGTGGAGAGCTGGCAAAAGCCATCTTGCAACCATCATAGTAAAGACTGGTTTAGACAAGAATCAAAATGGATGCTCTGTGGGAGGTGAGGGAGTTTGATGAGAAGCAGAAAACTTGCATTGTCTCAGAGAGTGTCCCCCAGACTGTGTACTAATTCCAAGGGGAAAAATGATAACTAGACAAAACAAAAATTAAAAAAAAACATACAGTGGAGACAGCTTGATCAAAACTAACATCACCAATGAGGTACAAATGGGCCTCAGGTGCCTTTGGATGTGATTACCTGAGAAGAATATAACATACTTCTACAGTATCATGGTGACGTATGCATAATCTGACACTAACGTACAGGAAACTTCAGACAAAGCCAAGATTATTGGGACAATTGACAAAACTGGAATGTGGCCTATAGGTGAGACAAACTTAAGATATCAATGCTAAATTTCCTTCCTTTTAAAACCTGCCTTTTAGTTATGTTAATAAATGCTGAAATATTAAAAAGTAAAAAAGAGCAATGTATTCTATCTCCTCTTAAATGCTTAAATAAAAATATAAGAATTAAAAAGTATATGAGACCATACTCACACACACACAAATAGAATTATAAAGCAAATGTGGTAAAATATAAAAAATTAGTGAATCTGTGTATAGGGTATACTAGACTTCTTTATAAATTATAACAACTTTTCAGCAAATTTGGAATTATTTCAAAATATGGTGAGAAGGCAAAAGAGGACTATCTATGTACAAGCTTCTGACAGTATTGGGTCTTTCTCTCCAAAAGAACAGTAATACACTCAAAGTTAAAGGTAAATTAAATCTGAAAAATACCTGTTGGCAGATGGTCCTCAGTACATATCTAGCATATTCTCTTAAATTGGCCGTTTCTATGGAAATGCTTTTCCCACAGGATTTTGAATTTTGCGAGGCAGTCCAGATATCCTCAGCATTCCCATCACGTCGTAAACCCCTCATGGTGAAGTCATCATTTTTTAAAGAGCTGACATTGTTATTGCCAATTTTGGCATCTCCTACATAACAGAATCACAAAAGCAAGATCATAGAAATTCAAAATATTGCCAAATATTTGGAAAATAAATGAGGCAAGCATTCAGAGATTTAAAATACATGAATGGGGTCATTATTGCAAAGTAAGTTGTTCAGCAACAAAGAGAAGGGATCAAGACAGTAAATGCTAGGACGCTGAGAAGTTCCATCAGACACGGGTAAAAAAACAAGTTCAAGGCTCATTTTTTATTTCGTTTATAGAATTAAGTATACTTTCACCAAACTTGGAAAGGCCATTATGAATCACACTTAATAATCACAGAACATTGATTTCACCAATATTTCAAGCACGAATGTATGCAAATTCATTTGACTTATATAGACAAGGAAAAAACGGGTTACTCACCCTTCTAGATGTCCCTTTTTCATTTCTTCTCTTACAATGAATGACTTATTTTCTATCCATAGGTCAAGAGAAAAGTTTTGCCTTAGCCCACCTTACTATCAACTTCTTGACAAGAGAGATTTATTTCCCTGGGAATGGAAAAGGGCAATGCATACTAAGGAAGCCCTGGAAAATAGGGCATTCATTGAATAACCCATGTCTTTCACTTTCCTCTTTGTAAACATCCAAATTAGAAAACCTCACTTGATCAACCTCTCATATACTCAGTAAAATGAAGCTCAGGAAAGTGTTTCCCTCACAACAAAGTTCTGGGGGGAAAACTGAGCAGAATTACTGATTAGCTGGAAATAAGAAATCTTCTCTAGCCACGAAAGACAAAAATTTGTCATATTTTAAAAGTGAAAAATTAATGCAATTTGATAAAAAAAAAAAAAGAAAGATTGCCAAATGAAACAGAGCCTCCAAACTCTTGTCTATTTACCCACAAAGATCACAAGCATTGAACAGGAAAAATTCCTGTAACCAACAAATGAGTTTAGATAAGGCCCTCACTATTTCACTGTAAGGGAAACTAGCCCCAGGTCAGTGCAAAAAGCCTTTTAAAACCCATAAGTCAACCAAGAAAAACTTTTGACTTTGCTGAATTTTAAAAATCAGAATCGCTTAGTGAATGTTTACTTAAAAAATCTTAAGGGGGGGGAAGAACACATAATACATTTAAACTCAATATCTTATCACATATTATCATACATTTTTCATTCAAATATTTATGCAAAAAAGCACTAAGTTCACTTGACTCATAAGCATTCATTTAATTCAACAAAGCTCTTCAAACGCTGGAACAAAGACTGAATTCTACATGTACCAACATTTAGCATGTTATTTCCAACCTTAGATGATATAAACAACTATTGTTGCTATTGTTATTTAGTCACTAAGTTGTGTCCAACTCTTTGCGACCCCATGAACTATAGCCCACCAGGCTCCGCTCTCCATGGGATTTCCCTGGCAAGAACACTGGAGTGGGTTGCCATTTACTTCTCCAGGGGATCTTCACGACTCAGGGACTAGACTCATGTCTCCTGCATTGTCAGGCAGATTCTTTACCACTGAGCCACCAGGGAAGCCCATAAATATCATGTGATTGCGTGCTCTGTCATGTCTGACTCTTTGCAACCCCACGGACTGTAGCCTGGTAGGCTCCTACATCCATGGAATTCTCCAGGCAAGAATACTACAGTGGGTTGTCATTTCCTGTTCCAGGGAATCTTTTTGACCCAGGGGTGGAATCCACATCTCCTGAGTTGGCAGGAGTGCTCTTTACCACTGAGCCACCAGGGAAGCCCTATTAGAAATTGAATTCTATAAAACAGTCCTATCTCCCTAACTCAAAATAGATCCTAGTGGACAGGACTTGAGAGAACACTTTGATAAGGACACAGTGAGGTAAATAAAACTGCAAAAACAAGGAAACAAACACCTCTGCCAGCCCCAGTCTAGGAGATCCTTATTCATTTTAGATGTTAGGATGACTGAGAAGGTCAGGAAGGCTGTGCTAGAAGCTTCTGCAATGGTAGAGACAACAGAACAGACACAGTGTTCAGTGCCTGCCTGGTCTAAGGGTCTGTTGACATTCAACAAGCCTCATCCTGACTTCTCAGACCTGAAGAACCCTCTATCACTTAGGAAGATGTAGAATTCACCAAGAACTGGGGCCAATTAAAAAGGTCAAGGAAAGGCCATGAGATAAAAATAAACTGGTGATTAGGCACTGATATTAAAATATGTATACTTAGAGAGGTTGACAAATTATACTTGGAATTAAACCAGTTCCACAAATCAAGGGGATAATATAATCTATGGTACACATTTTGGTTTCTGCTATGAAAATGTCTATCACATATGCATTCACACTTTCAACATTAGCTTACTGAAAATCTTTCCCTGATGGGCATTAAAAATATCACAGTAAAGAAAAGTCAGGCCCTGACTGCTTAGACCCTATATTTATTTATTAAATAGAATTGACTGGCCAGCTTTCCTTTCAAACATATAAAAAGTAGAGAAATCTTACTGAAATGAGCATTTAATGTTGGCAGTATAATACTAAGAGCTCAGAGGAAAGGGTGTGGCCCTCCATATGGCTCTACCTTTCCATTTCAAATACAAAATCCCTGGGCATTTCAACAGGAGTGTGTGTGTGTGTGTGTGTGTGTGTGTGTTAAGGTGAACTTTAAATAGTTTGCTTTGTGAAAACTCTTGTTACCTACCCTCATCATCACCAAATAATACTTAAGTGTTGTTTGCTCAGTCGTGTCTGACTCTTTGCAACCCCATGAACTGTAGCCCACCAGTCTTCTCTGTCCATAGGATTCTCCAGGCAAGAATACTGGAGTGGGTTGCCTTTTCCTTCTCCAGGGGATCTTTCCGACCCAGGGATCGAACCTGGGTCTCCTGCATTGTAGGCAGATTCTTTACTATCTGAGCCACCAGGGAAGCCCCAATACTTCTTAAAGAGAGGTATAAAAGGGTCAGGATACATCTTAAAACATGTTTAAGACTCATCTAAAACAATTCAGCTCAACTCAGCAACTTAGCCAAACTAGCCAAAAGGAGTTCCTTTGGAACATAAGAGGTAATTTTTGTTAAGTCAAGACCAAAAGAGGGTACCTTAAGTTGAAATTAGGCAGTATGAATTCAAGATTCCTTCCCAATCCTTCAAACCCTGAATGATTTACAGAATAAAAATGTTTTAAGGTACTGCACTGTAAATGAACAGAAAAGATAGTACTACTATTCCTGGAGAATACATATCAATAAAGATGTAGGCATGTCTTGAACATTATAAATTAAATGAAAAAAAAGTGTGATATCTAATACTGATTTATCAACAGTATCATTATCACTGTAATTATCACCTGATGCATGAAAAAACTAAGGCAGATGGACAGAAACTTTTTCAGGATCACAATGAAAAACTAATATTAAAACCCAGATTTTTTTGTGTTCTAGTCCAGGAATATAATACAAAATGTAAACCTTTACACAGATTACCAATTCAACCGAGTTCATCACAAAGTGTGACTTCTGCCAACAAATGAAATCCTAACAATACTGTGAGCAGCTAAAATGCCACAAAAAGAAGTATTTAAATTCCCCCAGAATTGTAAGTAAGGGACAGACTTCTTGGAGTCCAACTGAACATGAACTTGGAAAAAGCCAACTAATTTTTCCAAGAGAATAAACAAACAAAAATATGTTTCTAATAATTTTAATGAGAGTTAAACCTGAATAGAAATTATTTTGCCTCTGTTTCTGGTGATTAACCAAGCTCAGTGCCAGGATAATCTTACCAAGCATCATAATTGCTTTTAAGACAGCAAACACGGCTCCCACTTCAATGCTGTTGTGAGCAGCAGCTAAGAGGTGTCTATCACAAGACGATCTTATTCCGGGGAAAGGTTTACCTATAAGAAAAACAACAAAGCTTTAACAGATTCATCATCATCATTAACCACTCTTTGTAACCATTTACAGTCAGCAGGGCCTTTCATTGTTAGGTTGTGGGCGCTTAATTGCTATTAGCTAGCTTTAATTGACGTTTCATGGATTCACTAAGAGACACTGCCAGTATCCAGTACTTAACCTTTTTTTTTTTTTTTTGATTATTAAGACAATGGCTTTGCTCTTCAGAGAGATGTATCGAAAAAAAATCAGTAGCACTTTTATCCATTTCTGCTGATGTCTCACACACACATTTACATAGAAATGATCTTTAGGAACAAACTGCACTAAATTCTAATCCCTAGAATTCTTACCTATTCCCTTCACCTTAATAAAAGAATAAATGAAATGCCATTGCCCTAAGCTGCTAGGGTATGGTTCATAACCAACAGAGTATGTTAGAGGATCACACGGCCCACCAGCATGACTTAGCCAAGGAGCAGAGGTATTTTTATTGTTTACTAACTCCTGATGTGAGTTTCTCAACACATCCTGATATTAAGTAAATGAAAGGTGCTGACAACCTTTCTCAATACCTGACAACCCCTTTCCTTCATCGTCTTGAAACAAGCCCACCAAAATCAGGAAGGAGATTACAGAATGGACAGCCTACTTGGTCAAGTTAAACCTAAAGCTCCAAATGAAAACGTCATCAGAGAGATTTCAACTGTCATCTCACCGGTTGCTTGAGGTAACAGGCAGGCCTGGGGAGCTCGAAAGAGATGAAGCAGGAGGCGGCATGTCATTCTCGCCCCAGGCTCCGCATCTGCATCTCCGCAAGCTAGGAGAGAGGATTTTAAAAGCAAGTTTTGTAACATACTGAAGAACGTATCTTCCGCATTTCTCTTAAGCTGAAGTTTCTGGAATAATTTAAATAAATGCTCCTTACAGTAAAAAGTAAAACACTGGCTATTTCTTTTCTGAGAAACCTGTGTGCTCTCTTAAAAACAAGTATTAAAATAGCTGTTTCCAACCTTCTCCATTGAAATCAGTGTGACTTTGTTTGGAACAATTATTATAATTCTACCATCTTCACCTTGATGATGTATTACTGCCCAATGCATGTCTACTCAAATTCTACATTGTCACTCCTTTAACTTGTGAGAGATCACAGCACCAAGACACCAATCTAATAACCAGGGAAGCTCCGGGATGCAGCCTTACCTGCGGCTAGGAGAGAGGGGAGTGCGACGTGTTGCACGACGTCCTCCAGGGAGAAACACTGTCGTGCTATCAGAATAGCAATGAAAGTAGCTAATGAATCATGGAATGAAAGGTCACTCACCTTCAAGAAAAACATTGACATGTTTTAATACCTAACACCCTTTTGAGTAGCATCTTAAGATTCATATCTAAGAGAATGTAGGTGATACCAATAAGATCTCAAATCCCAAAAGGAACCAGTAGAGGGAAATCACTTATGAGTATTACCCTCTAGGCTTTTTTCTATTTTTTAAGACAAAGAATGAGGTTCACCCATATCCCAACGCTTTAAGACAATACTAAGCTGTACCTTGCATACATGTAACTGAGAAACCAAACAATAAGACAGCAAAATCAAGATATCTCTAAGTGATATAACATCAGTAAGTCTTTTTGGCAGAATGCAGTATAATCTGATATTGAAGGGTAAGATCATTAGGAAGCAATGGAAAACAAGGAGGTTCTCATAACTGAAAAACAAGCCTGGTGAGTGTTTTGGTGTTTCTTTCAGGAATAACTAATCTTAATTTTGTAAGATAATTAAATTAGTTTTAAAAACAATTGTGAAAATTCTCACCAACTCCTAAATTTAAAGAAGAGTGAAGATGAGTGAGGGAGAAAATGAAAGAAAGAGGAGAATCAGAGGAGGAAAAATCATTCATTCAGAGTGAAACTTCTACCCTTTGCAGATCTCACAAGACTTTGGCAGAAAATAATAAGAAAAACAGCTGTAATGGCAGTCTCCACATTAAGTTGTCCTGTAAGTCAAAAACTATGGTTAGAGATTTACGGAGAAAGAGCACAGCACCTCGAGGTTCATACTATTAATTCCAACTTTACAGATGAGGGAGCAAGCAGAGGTGAAGTGAAACAAAACAACTGAAAGATTAAGGACCTATGTTAAAGATAGAAATTTGGGTCTTTGCTGTCTGGAAGAGTAGGTCACAGATATGAGTTTTACATCTTAGGTACCCACAGGATAGAGTAGGATTGCCCATGTGGTCTTGAGACACCAGAACTAGGAAATAAAACTTTAACTGAGAGGCAGTTTTTATAATGTATACAGTTCTTCTATATATGAGATACACTAATATGTAACATGAATTACTGCAAGAAGCGATGGAAGCGACAGGCAGAAATAAAGAATCAAGATGGATTTTTAAGAAATTCACACAATGATGCAATGTGATAGTTGAGGAAATCTGTGATACTTTATAATGGACATCTCTTCAAAAACTTTCAAACACAGTCACTAAGAAAGACTGGACACCCCTACAAATCTGAGCCTGGATATCCTAATCCCACACAACAGAACCAATACTCCTAAGAGAGTTTTTCTCACCTTAAGAAAACAAACTGGCTGACTTCATAATGCAAACTGCTTTAGTTAAGTTATGTCCTGCACCATGAAGGACCCAAGGCACTTAGTAAACTATGAACAGACTATTCTGAGCAGACCACAGACAAGAAGTCTCAGCTAACGAGACTTCTGGCATCTCCACTCTAACTTAGGCTATTTTAGTTTTTTTTTTTTTTCATTGCCTTATCCCTGGCAATCACACTCTGGTTTATCACTTCTACAGAGAGAGAGGAAAACAAATTTATAATATTTCAGTTAAGAGTTGAGTCAACTAAAAAAAATTACTAATTGAATATTTAGCTGCACAGCTGAGTTTTTAAATGAAACAGAAAACTTACATCTACAGTGCAAAGTACATCATTAAACCCCCACACGTGATTTGAAGAACAACAAAGAGCCTTCAGGACCCCCAGCCATTCTGAACTGAGAACAGTGCAGCAGGCCGTCAGCTCGGAGGAGAAATTGGCTATGTCATTAATCCTACAGAGAAGGAAAAGAACATAAGAGAAAGTAACAAAAGACAAATACTCATACAGGATAAACTCAACAAACACATAATTTCAGTATCATCGAACACAGGATTCATTTCTTAGATTCAAGGATATAATAAAAATCCACTTGACAAACTACCTACTAGAATACGGAACAGAAGAGAAAGGAAATGTCTTCATATGTTTTCTAATATTTAATGCTGTCAAGCAACAAACAATAACCAGTACAGATATCAATTAACATATTTTTAGTTCTGTAAACAAATCTGACCTATGAATTCATGCTTTTAAAAAACATGAAAAAAAGTAAAGGGAAGACCTAAATCCAACATTTCCAAAATTATGTGTATTTTTCATTTGTATTTTTGTCATATATGTTTTTGAAAACGAATCAGACAACTGATAGACTATATCTAGAGCATCTTACGTCAGATCAATAAGCCAGGTTAAGAAAAGCACCCGGAATAGAGCTGAAATAAACTCAGTAACAAAATAAGATTTAAAAAAACAAAGCCAAATGTCTGAAATTAAAGATCTGAATTTCAAAGTAGCAACCATGCAACAACTGTGTGTTTAATCGTAAAGCCCAGCTCACCTTCCAGCATCCTGATGACCCATACATACATTCATGAGAGTGTTGCAGACGAAGCTGTAGCGATTGGCCGCGTTGTCACTAAGGATCTTGCCCAGCACTGAGTAGTTGATGCTACGGGCTGAAGGATTCTCAATAAAATCCATCATGAAGTCTGGATCCCATCGCAAGTTAGAATTTGCAGGAATCACGTTATTATATATGGTTTGCTTTACTTTTGAACAGGCACTACTGAGGTTACAAGAAGAAGAGTTAAAAGACAAAACAAAACTACAATATCTAGAAAGTGACTTCATTTAAGGACAGATTAAATGGCAGCTGTAAAGTATTCCTAGAGAAAGCTCACGTTATGGGTTCTTGATTCCAACTTCCCAATAATCAGCATTGGACACAGTGCCTAGAATGTTCTAGTTCAATAAATAGTTACTAAGTGGGTAGAAGAACAAAACAAAAATAAGACATTTGGGTACTAATCTTAATTTCTAGGTCTTTTCTACATTTTACATGCTTTAAAAATAAAATAATCTACTAAGACGTCCAACAACTTCTCTGAACAGTGAGTACTGTAACTTAAGACTAATAAAAATGGATTGGATTACACACCAGGAATAACTTGGTGTTTTTATCCTAATTATACATCCTATAAAACTATTCCTCTTCATTCAGAATATCCAGGGAGGTTCATGTGCCATGCCTAACTGGGAAAGAAGGGTTCACTCCCTGCCTTCCAGGAGTTTAAATTCTAGTAGGCAGATAACGGATAATATACAAATACAAATTCTATGAGAGTAGAGAAACCATTATACTGTTCCTAAAAATGTATCATGTTGTGCTTCTCTGCAGTATCTAGGGTGTTTTAAGAACCTGGTTTACAACATTCAGAATTATACAGAGTAATATACAGAATATTGTCTAAGTGTATAAAAGGGAATTAGAAAGTATCCTCTCAAATCTTGCTCTGCAGCTACGGCTGAAGGATGATCTGATTTTGGATCTCAGACCCCACATGCGCTTTGCTGTCCTTGCCCACTTGCTGTGGATAACAAGTCCATAAACAACATTTCACCTTCTCTATACAAGAGCTCTTTTAAGCAACAGAAAGCCTTTTCCTTTTAAATTTCAGTAAATTTATTTGTGATCAAGGTGACATGCCCTAGTTTTATGCACCTATATAAATAGTAGCCAGGAATGATTTCCTCACAAATGAAAAGATCTATAGACTCTTTACCCTAACCTGTTACCACTGACAACTGCTTCCAGAAAACAGAGATGGCTCAGTTCAGTGTTTACCAAAATGTGACTTCAGATTTTCTCCTTCACAATGACCTCTGGGAATTTGTAAAAATTAAAAGACTTCTGGACATCACTGTTAGGTGTATGGAATCTGTATGCTTAAAAAAAAAAAAACAAACTGTCCCAGGTGAAACTAAGTCCCAAATATGCTTGGGAAGTACTGGGCCAAGAGGGAGGACTAAAGCCACCCACTAAATGGCAGCAAATACAATTTTCTACATGCTTTTTCTTTGCAGACAACTTATATAAAAGCTTGTCAGTGGTTGCTGAAGGATATAAGTTTGCAACCTGAATTCACGACCTGTTCAAAATGACAAATATTATATACTTTCCAGAGCTTTTATTCATTTTTTTTAACTTTAAAATGTTACTTATTTATGGCTGTGCTGGGTCTTCGTTGCTGCGTACAGGGTTTCTCTAATTGTGGCAAGCAGGGGCTACTCTCTAGTTGCGGTGTTCAGGCTTCTCATCGTGGTGGCTTTTCTTGCTGCAGAGCACAAGCTCTAGGCATGGGGGCTTCAGTAGTTGTGGCTTGCATGGGCTTAGTTGCCTCACGTCATGTGGAATCTTTCCTGACCAGGGACCAAACCCATGTCCACAGGATTGGAAGGTGGGTTCTTAACCACTGGACCACTAAACAAGTCCTCCAAGCACTTTTATTTATTTATTTATTTTTAATAAACGTATTCATTTTAGTTGGGGGCTAATTACTTTACAATATTGTAGTGGTTTTTGCCATACATTGACATGAATCAGCCATGGGTTTACATGTGTTCCCCATCCTGAACCCCCCTCCCCTCCAAGCACTTTTAAAATCTCCCTTTTCCCTGTCTTGACCCTTTCCATGCTTTCCACTCAACTTTTCATACATTCTCACTTAGTGATAGTTCTAAATTTGTTTCACTTGCCCACTAAAAAGGAAATAAAAACCAATTTTTCTCTCTGCTGGTCCCCTTCCTAGCATCAGTCCCTGGTTTCCTCCACCTCCGAGTATTCCAAGTGTTAAGGAAACAGAGTTCTGCAAATAGCAAAGCAGTATCTCTTTTTTTTCAACGTCCCACTTAATTCTAGCAATCTACCCAAGTCTGCCTTAAAAGGCAAAAGAATTCTGCTTTTCTTTCTGCAATTTTTTTATGAGTAAGCCTCACTTTTCTAGGAACTTCTTTCAAGTTGATGCCCTCCTGCCTCCTCTTACAATTTTCCTGAACTTTGTGGTTCATGGTGAATCTCCTCACCCTTCATTTTGAAGCTTCCTATTTCATTTATTACACTCTTTCCAGATGAGCTCTAGGTTTTAATGAAACATTAGCTGCCATCAAGGTCACTGTCAAATTCTTAGCACTCTCTGTTGCAGAAGTATATGGAGTTAACAAACAAATAAAAACACTCATTTCCTTCTGAAACTGTATGTATCAGAAAAACCTTATAGAGTAATGAAAGCAACACATAGCTCAAGGCCAAAATGACTTATATTCAAATGTAGCCTTCATTGTTTATTAACTTAGGATGAACAAAAATCATTTATTGATAGGAAAAATTATTTCTACTTCCTGGGGTTGTTAGGAGGATTAAAGATCTTGATGAAAATAACCCAGCCAAGCCCTTGCCACACAGCAGCAGCTCAGTCATAGTGAATGTTAGCTGCTCAGTCCATGTCTGACTCTTTTCGACCTCTTACACTGTAGCCCGCCAGGCTCCTCTGTTTATGGGATTCTCCAGGCAAGAATACTGGAGTGGGTTGCCACTCCCTTCTCCAGGGTATCTTCCCGATGCAGGGATCAAACCAATGTCTCCTGCACTGGCAGGCAGATTCTTTACTCATCTGAGCCACCAGGGAAGCCTGATCAGTCATAAGTAGATGTGATTAGTGATCTATTTCCTTCAAATATTACATGTATACACATTATAGATGATGTTTCAGATCCAATCATTAAAACTGGTTTAGTAATATACTAATAGACATCTCGCTGCATATCTAGCTTTTCTTCAACCATTTTCTTAATCCTAGACTATAAATAATGCTTGACTTGAAGGTTTTCCAAGAGAATTGCAGTTTTCTTCCATGTCTTTAATTGCTAATGCAAAGTAGCCCCTCAGTTCATTGTTGGTCTCCTAAGTTTCTGCACAGCCAGTGTGCATTACTTGAATTAATTCACTTTGCATGTTTTACTACCCTGCAGGAGCATTAGCGGTCAAACACTGTGGCTTTCTTAAGAAACTTACAGGGCTGTTGCAAGAACCCAGTCATGTATGAGAAAGCTCTCTGAAAACTGTAAACTAAAACTGAAAGACCTCTGCAAAGTAATAGAAGAACATGGGGCATTGTTTTTACATTATTTCTAGGGGAAAATATTAATATTTCATAAGGGATTATTTTTAAACCTAATTCATTTCATAAAGACATACTTTCACATTATTTTCCCCTATCAGTACCATTAAAAATATCACAGATTTTGTTGTTGGTATAGATCATTCTTTAAACAGATTTTTTTTGCAGTGCCTACTATGAGATACTCTTCAAGGTACTGGGATAGAGCAATGAAGAAAATATAAAGCTTCTGCTCTCAAGAAGCTTATATTCTAGAAAGGAGCCAGACCATAAATAAATGTATAATGTATGTAGCGGGGAGGGGGAATAATGTTAAGCTCAGAGAATGACAGAGAGTGGGGGCAGGGGCCGTCCTACTTCAAAGGGGCTGATCAGGGAGGCAGAGCCCTGAATGAACCGTGGGAGTGAGCGAGTAACTGCGGGAAAACTTTACAAGAGCGGTAATAGCCAAGTGCAAAAGCTCCAAGATGGGAGTGTGTTTAGAATGTTTGGAGACCAACAGGGAGGTCCATGTGGTTAATCTGAACGGAGGGAAAAAGACGAGAGGGCTGGATGCAGTAGATCCTGAAGGGTTTTGAATTCTATTCTGAGTAGACAAGAAGCCACTGGTATATGTCAAGTTATTCTTGTTTCAAAGGAGGACTTTTGAAGACATGTTGAGAATACTCTTAAGACAATCAAGGATGCAAGCCAAGAAAGCAGTTAGAAGGAAAATGTGATGGTCCAACCAAGAGATGAGCATGGTGGGAGTGGCCAAGCAGTAAAGAGTGGTCAGATTCTAGATGCACCTGGAAGACAGAGTTTCTCAGATTTACAAACAAACTGGACACAAGGTACAAGAGAGTGAAGAAAATCATAACTGACTATTCTTTCCTTGCCTGATTCTAGGTTCCAAATTTATTTTGTCAGCTATTACCATCTCCTTCCCTCCGCCAGCTTACAATTAATCATCTAAACTTCCTCAAACAACATGAAGTAAGTAAGGAGTTTCCAGCACCTGTCTGCCTGTTGGGGGCACAAGTGCTAAACTGCAGAGAATGACAGGGGCCAAAAATGCTATTTCAAGTAGGAAGGTAAAGGAGTCAAAGAGACAAATGCAGGGAGAAAGTGAGTCTGCAAACGGTGGGGAAACAATTTTCTAAGTGAGGTAATAGCAACTGCAAAATACAGAATGTTTTCTCTTCTACCAAAATTGCAATCAGAGTTAAACATGCATAGTAATTTGGAATAGGAGGTTATAGGTACAGTGAAATGTAATTCAATAGGAATTCTGGCAGATATAATTAGGATTACTTCTCATTATTAAAAAAGGTGACAATACTGGTTGGCTCACAAAAAAAAAAAAAAAAAAAAAAAAACCGGGCATAAACCTATTCTTATTCTTTTGACTTTCTTCTACCCACCTGAAGAGGTCTCCAAATTTACTTCTGAGGTGGCTACATGACACGTAGAGATCGTAGAGGTAGGCTAAGATGCATCTTTCAGGGGAAGAACATTCTGAGGGGTTCACAACATGCTTTACCACACCACACAATCTAAGGAGAAAAATACATGAGGACATGAGACACATACTTTGTCAATATATATGTTATTGCTTGAATCTTTTAGAGTGAGAATATGTCCCTGATTACTTTCAGTAAGACAAAAAGATATCAGACTGTTAACACTAGTCATTATAGCAAGTAAATACCTGAATAAAATATCATTTTCTGTTATGATATTGAAACACTAAGTATTTTTAAAACTTCAGAAATGACATTAACAATAAGAAATGAAAGAAATTCCTCCATACAGAAGATGTATAGGGAGGAGTCATCAATAAAGTTTCTGCACTAGGACACAAAAGTTTTAGTAGAGAATCTCTCTTGAATAAAAAGATTGATAAATTCAGGAAATGTGCAAAGGACCCCATGTCCACTTTGTAAATGAGCAATTTCTTCATATCAGTAGGTCTGATAAGTTCAATTTTAAGACCATAAGCTGGTTCAGGCATGAAACTGACCAATTCATGGTTTGGGGTCACATTCTCCTTGTTTATCCAAACTAGAAACAAATTTATTTTAGTTAATCTTAATTAAGAATTCCAAACACCTTCTTTTTGGTGATATAACACTTGCAATTCAGAAGAAGCACTTACTACTCCAGTTTCCCAGATCAGAAAGATGGCCTCTTGGGCCACAGTTCATACAACACACAATTTCACGTGACACAGATAGACACACTAGTGGTCCATCCACCTATCAGATTCCACCGCCGTGCTGCATTGATTACAGGGTTCAGTACTACTACAACAGTGTCACATATGACTCAAGATTATTAAAGCTGAAAAATATTTCAGAAATCATCTTCTTTATCCTTCTTCACCTTCTTTATCACTATCTTTCACCTTCTTTATCCTACAAAGAGGGCTCTGAGGCTCAGAAAGGTAATGGAAACTTGCCCACAAGGCAAAGAGCTAGTTTACAGCAGATCCAAAAAGAGAATTCAGGTCTCCAGAGGCCCAGTCTAGAGCCTTCTCTGCTGTTTAGAAGATGGGAGGAAGCCTGGGATGACAAGGCTGAGAAGGACACTGGAATCACAGGCGATACCTCTGAGCACCCTTCCCAAGATCTGTGACTGGAGGGCTCACACAGACTTGGACTTGTTATTCCCGCTCTGGGATCAGCAGAAACCTGATAGCTCTGTCGTTCAGCTGGCAATAGCAGAGGAAGGGCAGTGTTCCCTGAAATGGGTTTGCCATGCTGTGGGCTTTTTCTTTGTGGGTGTAAATGAGAAATGCCTTTCAAAATAAGACAGAGAAGCGCCAACATCCTGAAAGAAATCCAGCCCAACATCAGAGGTGTGACCTAGCAAACCATGCAAAGGAATAACCATGTAGCATCCCAAGGCTTCTGAATTGACAGCAGCAGATGCAGGCAACTGAAAATGGCTGTCAGTTACATCAAAAGTGTCCCACAGTTAAGAAGAAAAGTAGATGCTTCAATCAGTTGTTACCTATATAAACCAAAATAGCTACAGGTATACCTTGAAAAAGCAAAGAATTATTTTGTGATTAAAGAAAACAAACATATATTGAAAGATTGCCAGGCATTTACTCTATCAAAGTCAGTGTTCCCTCCACTTCCTAGAAGTAACAAAACATTTTATATTGAGATCCAGTATGTTTATGTAAGTACAAAAAAAAACACCAAAATCCAACCCAGAATAACAGTTTTGGGAAAAGTACTTATCTTTACTATATATGATAAAAAAAACAAACATAAAGTGATTTTATAAACATTTAATAGAACACAAATTTAAAATATCAAAATAAATGATAATGACATAAATGTCAAAATAAAGGAAAAAAAAGTACTTGTGAAAAACTAGTATTTTCATTTCATGACCAATTAGGGCATTTCCATTCACAGTTTAAAAAGTATGGTGTAAATCAAACAGCATGAATGAGCTGCATGAATGATTGCTGATTGTTTCAGCAATCTGGAGGATTTATTAGCTATGAGATGCTGGGTACAACACTTCACCAACCACTCCAACTAACGGGCCTGAGTGTCAGTTTCCTGACTTGTAAAATGGTACTAATTATTCAACTCCACAGGGTAGTTGAGGGCTGTAAAATAGTTCTATATTTTCTGGATTCTAAGGTAGCTATTTTCTTACAATTAAGAATATCAGGGATGTTTCAGATGTCACTTAGTAATAATTTAAGTGTTTATTATCTGTGGCTTTTCTCTCATATGAAGAGAAAACGTATGGTTCACCAAGGCTAAAATACTTAACAACTGGCTTGGCAGAGAAAAAAATTCTGCTGACTCTGGTCACAGAGAAAAAACTGAAGAAAGAGGCCAGAATAGGAGAGACAAGCTTGAAGGAAAGATTAAGAAGATATTCAATGAGGTGTCTTCAAATGATAAGATAGTATTTGTTAGGTGAGGATGGCTGCAAATAGAGAAGAGGCACAGAAATACTTACGTCAAGTTCAATGTTAGCAAAAGTCTAAAAGCAAAAATTCTACTTAAGCCTAAAACCTAGTCAAAAATGTACTTCAACTTTAAAGTAAAAATGTTTCATCTTGGGAAATGCAGTTAAAGAAAAGCACATGTAGTTGAGAGACAGTCTCTTATATGAACTGAATGTAACAATAATTGGATTTACTTTGTTCTGGTTTTTTATTTTTATGGTTATTATAGAAACATCTTTAAGACTTCAAATAATAGTTACAAATTAAAAAACCTATGTGTAGAATTAATGTGGCAGCATTTCCTCTTTCCTCCAAAAGCTGCTGTTAAATGGATGCCACTCTAGAATAGATAGATTACATGTGCTGGGTTACCAAAAAGAAAGGCACTGTGAAACCAAAGAACTCCATGTTTGCCTTTTGAGCCCAGGAGGAAAAATGGAAGAAAAAGAAAAAGAGGTTGCCTTTTGTTTACATATACATAAAGCCCGGAGAAAGAAGTCTGCAGTGGACAGAAGAGAGCTCAGAATAAGTGTTTTGACAGCTCATTATAATTCTCTGGTCCCAGTCATTTCAGCCTCTAACGGTAGTGATGTAATGACTTAGCCCAACTTCTTTAACGGTAGTAGAGAAAACCTCAGTCTGCAATTCATCCAAGCTGAAAAAGACTAAGAATCAAAAAGTCATTTATTCTAAATTAACTCATCAAAATTTTCCTTTAATTTATAAAAGAAATGAAATTGAAAAGTTAAATCTGTAAGATGATAAGTATTCAAAGCTTATTTGGAGTTGGATTCTCCAAATAGAAACTGAAATTACGTGAACAAAGAAGCAACCACTTATTCACCAATCATAATCATTCAGGATTCTGGTCAGCAGAGATGACAGTAACTAGGGAGAGAGAAGTAGGCAGGCAGGCTTTCTACGCTTTTATCACCTTTCTGATAAACACTTCCTGGCACAAGCATTCTTTAACTATGCGTCTTTTTATGAAACAAACAGTACTATTTTTCGTTTAAAGCCACTCATAAAACTTTATCACAAATACACATTCTATTGTTAAATCTGTGAAAAGGGTATATAGGAAGGCCTTTGTTCTTCTTTCAAACTTTCTATTAAGTTATTATTTCAAAATAAAGCTTCTTTAAAAAAGCCACATTACACATACTAGGATATACCAACCCTTCAAACACCTGGGCAGTCTGATCGGGATTCAGGATCAGACAGCTGTGGTAACGCCTGAGAACAGCCACAATGCACACACACAGTCCTGTCGTGTAACTTCCTGCCAGGCTGGAGGATTTCAGGAGCAGTTCCGCTTCCACAACACTCAGTTCGTTCAGGAGCTGCAAAACGCAAAAAGATCGAATAAACATGTAGCTGCCAGAACAAATAGGAAAAAATGTTAATTTTTACAAACTCTGGATATACTGAGTCATCCTAAAACTGCTTGATCTCCTTCCTTGTTCTGCCACAGGACTATATACATATAAAACCACCATCGCAGTACCTTAGGCAAATAGCTTTTACTTTTAATCCTTTACCAAATGATCGTTTTCCTTCTCTCTGGGCATCACGGTCCATGCCATCAAGAGGGATTCAATACTGAAATAGTTGCCAAAATTTTATGGTGGTCCAAAGTTCTGGACTGGATAATTTCAGGAAAAAACACCCCTAACCTCTTGATTTATTTCCATTTACACCTCATTTTCAATAAATGGAAGTTATTCATCAGTATTTTCTTATTATTAACAAAGCTAACACCTCCAACAGAATAAGTAAAAGATATGTTTTATTTCTACTCACTAACAACATATACTAACAAAAGAAATCAAGTACGTGTACAAGAAAAACAGTGGAACAAATCAATAATGTTTCATATGTTTTGCTCTTACATAAAATATATTCTAGTATAAACAGCAAACAAATTTTCACCTTTCCCTAAGCAAAACAACAAAAGACAAGTAAGAAACACAGTCAAAACTCTCACGCTTTTTAATCTTATATTTTAACACCGATTGGATTATGGAAAATTGAAAATTATGGACACAGCTGCTAGTTGAAAATGCTAGTTAGATACTGTTGACTCAGAATGCCTCAACTGTATGAAATTGCACAGGGTGGCTCACTGTAAACTGTACAATGCCTAGTAGGTTTGCTTTGCTAAAGGGCAGGATGCCTTTGATACCTGTATTGCGAAGTCAATGAGTCCATTGATATTCAGTGCTGGCTCCATGAGATCAAAGATGAGCTGAATGTGGTGAGCCAATGGGAGATGGTATGATGTTCCTGATGCAAAGCTTGTGATTTGTTCTAGCACATTGTTAGAAATCTATGTGAAAAAAGTGAAAGTAAGTAGAAGACCAATATTCCAAATACCTTTTATATATTATTTTAATTTTGGGGGGTAAGAAATGTGAATTTATACATGATTCTACTTAGAAGTTGAAACATGTTTCTACAGAAAACAAAATCATGTACAAATCAAATAATATCCTTAAAACAACTATAATTTGAAGAAATAAGACAACTTGTCATTAAGATCTTGACCTAACTCTCCTAAAGGTAGAGTTATGCTTAATTAGTTTCCAGATATTCTTTTGACTACCTATGGATTTGGTTTCTTCACAATTGCAAAGTACTTTGTTTCAGTCATCAACAGATTTCTCCCTTATCAATCAGCAATGTAGGGCACAAAATATAATAATGTAAGTATTGCATTAGAGATTACTTTATGTAGTGCTGATTATTATCATAAGGTAAAAATATTTCTAGGATAAAAATTAATCCTCTGAGAAAAGTAAACTGACACTTGAAACTGAACTACTCGATAGTTTTAAGACACTTCCAAATGTTTTAAAAATGCATTTATAAAACAACGAAGGCTGAAAACACATATTGCATGAAAGAGATATAAGGCAATATCCCAGTTTCATAATAAATCAGCTGTAATGGCTACCTGAGACGTCACTTGATGCTGATCAAAATATGAAAGGAGTTGAAGTTTTGTGAACACCGTCTCCAGGGTTGGAAATGCTTCCTGTTTGTTCTTCCTGGCTTTCTGTCCTTCATCTCCAACTAAATAAACACATAGTGGATACATTATTTTTCATTTAAGTGAAGCTCTTGACCTTTTTCAGGGATACTTTTTTACTGAAGTATAACACACATACGGAAAAGTGTACAGACTCACTGAATTTCTACAAAAGAAATTAATTCATGTAATGAAACTCAAATCACAAAATCACATACCAAAACCCCAGAAGCCCTCTCAGGTTCTGTGCAGTCACTTCCCCTCCCCAGAGAACCAAGAGCCTGTCCTCTAATGGCTCAGATTAGTGTTGCTCACTTTATGCAAATGGAATCATATGATATATACTTTTTATATCTGTCATCTTTCACTCAATAGTATTCATCTGAGATTGATCCATATTGATGAGGTAATTCTAATTATTTTCTAAACATGAACCATTCTCATTTATGTAATATATTTAAATTTTGGCTATTAATGAGCAGTGATAGTTGCTCAGTTGTGTCTGACTCTTTGGGACCGTAGCCCTAGCCCCATCAGGCTTCTCTCTCCATGTAATTCTCCAGGTAAGAATACTGGATGGGTTGCCATTCCCTTCTCCAGGATTAATGAGAAATACCTCCTTAAATATTTCTTACCCACTGACTTTTAAAATATGATATCAACATTGAATGGGGAAAAAAATCACCCAGGCTCAAATGGATATAACAGAAAACTCCATTGGTATCTTGTTAGGAGACTCTCTAACAACTTAGTATGTAAAAAGGGAAATCTACACAATTCCTAACTTTTTAGGGGATAGGAAAAAATTAAATCTGCCCACATTAATGGAAAAGTGCTAACTTTATCAATTTAACATAAAGAAGTTTGGGGAAAAAAAAAGTAAGAAATACTACAAACACTGCTTATTCCAGAAGAGCTCTTGTTCTTGACAGCTCTGAGGATAAGCTCCAAAAACAATTAGGTCCTATTTTAAAATATTTTTTAATATATGTATTTACAAACACAAATCTCAAAGCAAGAAAATGCTGTATTGTATGATCTCCAGGATCTCCTTCAACACTATGATTCTAAGTAGTCAAATGCTACTGAATCAAAAGCTTCCTCACACATCATCTTATTTGGGAAAGTTTAATTTCAGAGAACAAAGGTCATTTTACAGATTTTTGTATTTAAGATTCAAGAAAGATTTCACTAAACTTAAACGGCTTGCTAATGGCAAATGCAATAGCAAATGTTTTACAAAACAACATTAGGAAGAAAGGAGATTTCTCTTTCAACAACAAGCAAGTATGGTTTAGGGGCAAAAGACAAGCAAAAAACCCAGGCTGTTTTATTTCCTAAAACAAACAGAGAATTAAAAAGTGCTGAGTAACATAAGGTACAAGATTATGTGTAACTTTTGCCAAATAACACCAAATATAATGCAAAGAATAAGAACAAAGAAGTTCATGAAACCTACTTGTTTTTCAATATCTATTCTCAAAGGTACAAATTAAGTGTGACATTTTGCCTTCAATATAGCTGCTCACAGGTCATACTGCTGCTGCTAAGTCGCTTCAGTCGTGGCCGACTCTGTGCGACCCCATAGACGGCAGCCCACCAGGCTCCCCCGTCCCTGGGATTCTTCAGGCAAGAATACTGGAGTGGGTTGCCATTTCCTTCTCCAGTGCATGAAAGCGAAAAGTGAAAGTGAAGTCGCTCAGTCGTATCCGACTCCTAGCGACCCCATGGACTGTAGCCTACCAGGCTCCTCCGTCCATGGGATTTTCCAGGCAAGAGTACTGGAGTGGGATGCCATTGCCTTCCCCGCACAGGTCATAAGCGTGTTTAAAATATTCAAGTTTTGAATTTTTCACTTACTAACATCATTGACCCAAGACTGAAAGCTTACACCAATAGTCTTGGGTACCATGAGCTTTGGAAGTGAAGTTAATATATTTATTCAGTCTTTCTTGGGACCAAAACCAAGTGTGTCATCAAGAAAAGGAACAGAATTGAGG
Organism: Giraffa tippelskirchi; assembly: GCF_054371585.1. NCBI lineage: Eukaryota > Metazoa > Chordata > Mammalia > Artiodactyla > Giraffidae > Giraffa > Giraffa tippelskirchi. The sequence continues at coordinate 121,168,197 of NC_137276.1, read as the reverse complement.
ATGAAGACCCAGTATGAGAACTCAAAAAAGCCTCTTTGTTGATTTGCCTATATTAACAGGCTCTATTTACTTACACATAGCTAAGTGAAAGAAAAATTTAAAAAATTACTGGTGGTTCTCAAAAGGAATATTTTATTTTAATGACATTTACATAAGCAATAATATAATAGTAATTCATAGATTTTCATCTGTTTTATGTTCATCTGCTTTCAAAATATGTATTATTGCTCTTCTGTGGCTTAATTTTGATTTTTCATTTTTTAAAACAACTCTAATCCTGGTGCTCACTTCAGCAGCACATATACTGAATCTCTAATCCTAGAAGTTTGGGCTTCTGTTGTGATGATAAACTTCATTAATGGTTTGAAAATTCACACCCAAAGATGACCTGTCAATGTAAATGTAGAATGAGACTTGCCTATGTTGGACTAGAAATGTCATTTCAACATTAGATTATGAATCCACCCCACCCTCCCAGGCAACGTCTGGTTGATCTGAGAGCATACGTAATGAGTTCCTCAAAGTCATGTTTTTATTTGTAACCAGAAATCAAGCACATGCTAACACAACCTGTTTTCTGGCCTCACCAGCATATCAATGCTAGTGTTTACATAGTGACTTAAATAAGACTCTTTAGCAGAAGGCAGCTCGCTATCCCAAATTAACAAACATATTTCTGACTGATGAGGAGTTTTATTTAGAATGTGGGAAAGACAAAATCCCCACTGAAGACGGCCCTCTCCTCAGCGGTGCCCCTAGTATTGAATATCTCAAAAATCAGTGTGGAAGAACAATGATCTCCTGGCAAGTTCACAAGCAACAGCTGCCCATTTAAGAGCCTAGTCCAAAGATAGGACAGACGATAGTCGAGCATTTAAAAAAAACTCTTTGTAAAGAAAGGAAGTGGACTCAGCAGAAAAGGACACCACAGTGCTTCCTTCCTTGTCCTACCCCCTCAGCCTTCCAACACCAAACATTCCACAGGATCTGGAAAGACTTGCTAAAATTAATTTGGGAAAAGAATGTATTACTGAACCCCCTAAAGAGATAGTGTCCATCCCATTCCCAAATATACAAAAAAGTCGTTTCGGATACATCTTGCTAGCCAGCTGCTGAGCTTTGAAATTCAGCCTGTTTCCTCTTTTCTTTAATAGAGAAAACAGAAAAACAGCAGGTCAACAGTTTTTTTAGAGCAGTTCTTCCCCCTCCTCACAATCTCGACAATGGCAACAGGCTTCATTTCCCTTCCACAACCTCATGGAGCTCCTACAGCACTAGCTCCTTACATGGCCACAGAAGAGAGTTAGGGGATCTGATGCAAGTAACATGAAGGTAGCTGTCCCATTGAGTTCTAACACATCACATGCCCAAAACACACTTTCAGACGGAAAAACATGCCACCCTCCTACCTTGTTTCTGCATCTGCACCCTTAAAGATGGAGAGGAAAGAGAGCTATTTGCATTGGTTATAACAACACTTTTCTGTAGGAAAGATCTACTGTGGACAAGCTTCAGTATTTGTTCAGTTAAAGTCCTAAGACTGGATCCTCTGGGAAAAGGTTCATAAAACAGTATTTATTCTGTAGTGAACAACGAAGCGAAATTCCTAGAGGTGGTTTATGCCATGTGTAGGAAGTGTGCTATTTTCATAGGTAAAGGCCAAACTTTTTTCCCATTGTATTACCTAAGTAAAAGAGAAATAAACACCACTGATGGTAGTGGAGTATACAAAATGATATCACATTTTAAATCATATGACTATCTAATAAAATAAACTTTGGAAAGGGTAATTAGGCCAATGTGAAGTGGATAATTACAAAATTCCAATTGTGCAATAAGGTGACATAATACAAAGGCATAACTTCACTGTAAAAACTATGTAAAAAGATTGAGGAAAGAGCATTCCAAGTAAAGGCATTATGGAGCAAAGACCCAATTTTCTTTTTAACAGAAATTGTTTGGAGATGCGAGTAGCCTCCACTACCTATTGCAATTATTCTTCTGAATAACTTAAGAAAAGAGCAGTCACTACACTGTCATGAATTTAAATTATCATGTAAATATGAGGAGGCTTCCCTGGTGGCTCAGTGGTAAAGAATACGCCTGCCAATGCAGGAGATGTGGGTTCTATCCCTGGGTCAGGAAGATCCCCTTGGAGGAGGACATGTCAACCTATTCCAGTATTCTTGCCTGGGAAATCCCATGGACAAAGATGCCTGGTGGGCTAAAGTCCATGGGGTTGCCAAGAGTCTGACACAACTAAGCGACTAAACAACAACAAAAATATGATGGGCCAACTGCAAGCTTGAGAAAAGGATGGAATTAGGGGAACAGACCTCTTCCAGACTAAGGGTTTTCCATTTTTTAATACTTTATCACGTATGCTTAGTCACTCAATCATGTCCGACTCTTTGTGACCTTTTGACTGTAGCCCACCAGGCTCCTTTGTTCATGGGATTTTTCAGGCAAAAATACTGGAGTGGTTGCCATTTCCTTCTCCAGGGGATCTTTCCAACACAGAGACTGAACCCACATATCCTGTGTCTCCTGCATTGCAGGCGGATTCTTCACCTGCAGAGCCATCAGGGAAGTTCTTTAAATACTATATATACGACTATTGCAGAAAATTTGGGAAATATGCAAAAAAAGAGGAGTAAGTAAAAACAACCTCTATCTATCCATGGAAGGCACCATTTTAAATGCAAGGATTACTATAAATGGAATCATGGCCTTAAAATTTCAATGTGCTTATTCATATTTCAATGTAACAGTCACTTGGGAGAGGAAACACTGCTGACCATGCCACGTATGACTTTGATAAAGACTGTGCTAAGGCGGAAGACAAAAGAGAGCACGGTGGGGGCAAATGCATGAGGGCGCTTTACCCCCTGTCTCTGTGTTGCTCTTCTTATTTAGGATTTTCAAAATATCTTTGGTAATCTTCTTCAGCTGATGTCTGGCTTCGTCACGCTCTTTTCCCACTCCGTAAAGAAGGATTGTGCGCTGGTTACATTCATGACTTGAAGATTCATCCTGAAAAAGAGAAAACGCGTTCTGAAAGCCCTGTTTAAAGGGTGGGGCTCATGGACATGAAATGCGCTAACCACAGCATCTCCATGCTGGCTCGTGTGGTGGTGGCATCTGGCCCGCCTTTCAATTCACCTCAACCTCCACTGGCAACACCCTTGTTTTTCCAGTTTGGAACTTGCTAAAGTTTAAAAAAAAAAAAAAAAGTGTCAACTAACCTGAAGTCTTAATAGAAGCAGTTGATGTGGGCGTACCTTACAGAGTAAGTTTTGACTCTTGATTGTTTAAAATTTAACATGGTGTTAATGTCACATTCTAATTACATACTAGCTATATTTTTTCCTTATGGAAAATGTTATTTCTTAATAAGCTCGGTTTCCTACAGTCACTAAACATTTTTAAACCCTTTATATTTTTGCTAGGATCCTCAAGTACTTTTATTTAAAAAAAAAAGACAGTTCCATTAACTTCCAACATGACTATGTAAGACACAAGAATGTATATTTCTTTCCAAATGTAAACAAAAGACAGCATGGTCTTATTAGGTGTGAGAAAAATAGTTGGAAATGCAAACACATTCTGATACCACCTTCCTCTCCTGGACCACCTCCCTCCCCCTCCCTACCCCCACCCCAGACACAGTGAATTCAAGCACTGTTTTTCCTACACAGAAGAGAAAATTACTAAGGCAGAGCATCACAACAACACATTCCTTAGCCAAAGTTAAATAATCCAAGATATGTCCTCTCTTATGCCTGGTTTTGAATTTTTCTATGTAATCTTTTCTCTTTGATCCTATATTCCTAAATTTTCTCAGTAAAATTCCTAGATCTATCATTTAGCCTACCTCCTTTTCTTACCATTTGCCCATATTTACTCGTGTGAGGTACTTACTATCACTAATAGTATCTATCCCTAAGAAGCTCACATGAGGAAAAGATTTGTCCCAGGGAAAACAAACTGCATTCTGTGCATATAAATTAGCAGTGGCTGCAAAAAAGAGCAGAGTCCTTGTGACCTGAAGAACACTAATGTTCAATACGGAGTACACTCCATGTGTGTACTCTGCACAAAGTAGCATTTTGCTTCTGCAGTCTTGAAGTAAGACCCTGTTTCCTCTCAGTTTCAGTCACTGTTCTCTCAGTCTCTTTTTGTCCTTCTTTCTCTCACCTGCCTGCATTCAAGGCACCACTTCTTGCATTGCTTCCTTCTTTATAACATTTTATCAGAAACATACATTTGCATAATCTGCCAATGTATCTTGCTACCACGTTCCCAAATGTTATTTTAAGTGCTCAAATTTGCCTTCTTAAGAAAAAAAAAGCTAGGAGTGTTTTCTAGATGCTGTTATTTAATATCTTGAGTTGCACAATCTCTTCCAAAGTCTCAATGGACAGACCTAACCCCAGCATAAAGTCAACACAGACAGTGATTCCTATAGCTCTATGACCTGAGCTACTGTGCTAATCTCTGAGTTTGTTGTTCCTCCACAGCATTACTGATATACTTCCTTTTTGTCTGGTGGGATGTGTAAATATAAGCCCTACAAAGGGAACAGAAAGGCGATGAGGAAACTGCACAAAATTCAGATGCCAGTCATGTGCCCTGGTGATTGTTTTCAGTTAAGTCACCTGTCAAGCTGTTATGATGCAAACTTGAGTGTGAGGAGTGATGGAAAGATGTAAGCAACAGCTGTTTAGAGAGTACCTACCTACAACAAGACAAGGTACTACAAACCCTGAAAGAAATACATGGGTGAATGTCCCCTGATTAAAGAGTAAAGATTCAGTGTCATCCCAGCAGCATCTGCAGAGCTTGAAGCCCAAACTGGAAAGAAGAAGGAAGGTATCCTAGAAAGATTCATGTGTTCTATGGACATGGAGTACTATGGCTCCACACTGACCAAGTAACAGCCCAAGATCAGGGTAAGAAAGGGCTGTGACTGAACCCAGGGTATGCCCTTGCCAACTCCATGGTCCAGGATAATGAGCCTTTTTGAGCCTCAGATTCTTCCTCTAAAAACTGATAACATCTCCTTTATCACACGGATTGGGTGAGAACTGAGATATGTCTGTAAAAATGCTTAGTGGCATATCAGATACAGCACCCCCTGCTGCCCATTCATATTACTGCACCTCCCCCCATAAGCACCCTACAACCACATTCCTACTCAGTATTTCCCAAAGGCGCTGAGCACTTCCTTCCTTTGCTAGTCTTCTCCTGCCACCTGAAATACTCTCAACATCCTCAACTGCACTTGTAGAAATGCTGTGTACGATGACAGCATTTCTGTCACCCGAGTTTAGTGAAAACCCTTGCTACAGGGGAAGGGGTGGAGAGGACTGACTTTGGAGCATTTATCACGGTGTACAGCACTTATTTTCTCAGTATCTGTTAAATGTCTGTCTTCTCCACTAGAACTGTCAGTTTTGTGAGGAAGAACCCAGGTCTATTTTATTCACATTTACATTCTCCTAAATGGCACTTAATATTTGTTAAATATGTGAAACTAGGAATAATTAAGTAGATCAACCAAAAAAACTAAAAGAATGGGGCAGGGATGAAGATAAGAACAAAACATAGTTTTATAGAAAAGTTGGCTTGATAACTAAGTGCTGAAAAACTGAAGATGAGAAGTGAGAGGCAGAGAGAAAGACCAAAAAAGTCTGGAGGGTATAAATTAGGTCTTAATGGTAGAAATAAAAAATAAGAAGCAAAATCAAGAGGTACCTGAAAGAAGTTAGGAAAGGATCGGGAAGTTTCAAGATGGGCTCACTAGATAAAATTTGTTGGTGGGTAACAGAGCAGGTAGAGAGCTCATGAATTCACCCTTAGGTGAGAGAAATTCAAGGGGTGGGTGGAAACGTATTACAAATGTCTAGTAGGTGGTTTGACAGCAGGTATAGTGTAGAACTGACAGCTTAGGGAAAAAAGCAATATGTCACTAGAAGGGATTAAAATCCCCCATGGTCTCTTTAGACAGGGTATCAGAGGGAAGAACGCTGAGACAGTGAAGGGGATAAATAAGTCATCAAATGATGGACATACACTCTCCATAATTAACGAGTAACCAGAGAAGGCAAGGTCACAAAAGTGAGGGAAGCAACAGTTAATAACAGAGGCCATCAACAGTGTTGAAAACAGTTAAGAAGTCACAGTGGATGCTGGCTTCCCTGACTTGTTTCTTAAAAAAAAACAAAACAAACAAACAAACAAAAAACTGTGTGAACCTCAAAAGAGAAGTTTCTCTAGAGTGGTAGGGGCAGAGAGGAGGAAACAGGAGGTTGGAGTAAGAGTGATGGTGCAATGGTGACTGTGAGGGAAGTAGCCCACACTTACTAGCAGCTGAGGGCAAAGAAAAATAGCTTGAGAGGAAAGTGATCGCTTTATTAGGATGACCAATGACATACTCTCGTTTCAAAGCTATGTTTCAAGTGAGTCCCCAGAAAGGAAATCCGGATTGGAAGGCAGATAATACTGACAAAGGAGACAGGCAACAGTGACCTCTTGACTGGATTAACTTCAGAAGATGAGGACATCTTTCTACTTAACCACAGACAGAAATGAAAACTGGTGAAAATACAGGGAAATCTGGAGGCGAAGAAGTGAGATGCTTGTATCAGTTCACTGGCCCTATTATGCTCAGGGAATGGGCCAGAGGCAAAGTCATGAGGTAAGAGTCAAGGGATGGAATTAAAAACACAAGAGAAGCCTGCAGCTAGCTGGGGGGAAAAAAGCCCAAAGCACTGGTCACTCTCTATAAGGGGCATGAAGACAGCTTTTCTGACATTTAACATTTTCTAGGGAAATCATGATAGCTGTTACTAGCTTTCAAAGAGGAAAGGCAACATTTTTAAAAGCAACTCTCTTTCAATAGCCTACAAAATTGATTTACATCAATTTTTTCTGCATGTAGAAAATGTACAAGTCTTCAAATAGCAACATACACATGAGAATAAGGTCAATTTCAGAAAATGGACACATATTACCAAAGGTATCAGTTAAGTTCTGCTCTTTCTATTAAGTATTAAAACACTCTGAAGTTGCATGGCTGTAAAAGCTCAATTAAAGGGTTAGTCACTCAGTCATATCTGACTCTTTGAGACTGCCTGGACTGGAGCCTGCCAGGCTCCTCTGTCCATGGAATTCTCCAGGCAAGAATTCTGGAGTGGGTAGCCACTCCCTTCTCCAGGGGATTTTTCCAGCCCTAGGGATCAAACGCAGGTCTCCTGCATTGCAGGCAGATTCTTTACTGTCTAAGCTACCAGGGAAGCCCAAAAGATCAGTATCAAAGAATTATTCTCTTGTTGATACCCTGAAGGACACATCTGTTGGGCAGGAGAAAGAATCCATAGGACAGTATATGGAAGTCTAGCCATCCCCTTTCAGGCTAGCCCACTGCTGTCCTTGCATTAAGAAGGTCACCTCCTTGTAAAGTGAATTCTGAAACTCTTATCCTCCAGATCAATCAGTTTTCTTTCTTCAGATAATATCTCAAACTCACAAAGACTTAATTGATTTTAAGAGCAATTAGGAGGATACACATCCAAAAACTGTGGAAGGCTTGTTGCATTGATACTATAGAAATTGAAAGATGTCCCTTAAGCCAAATGTTCTGAGAAGGGAAAACTGGAATTAACTGAAGTCCTATGTTAGTCATCTTCATTTCTTTAAAATAAGTGACTAGAAATGTTGCCAAAACTTGCGTGTGAGTTCATAAGGATGTGACCACGGTGGTGAGATTATTAGAGCTGTGAACTCTCCTTTCACCTCCAATCATTTTTTCTTTCAGCTGAAGCATTCAATGGACCACATTATTCTGTATAGAAGAGAATAAATTCAAATCAGTGTTACAACAGGAATAAGCCTTGGGCTGGTAGAGGAGAATGGATGTGCAAACTGTGGGGAGGCTGTGCTAAAGAAGAAGGAAATTAGCAGCAGCTTCTCAGTAGTATGACACCTGACCTGGAGTAATTTTTTTCTAAATCAAGAGAATCAGGGACTCCTATAATTAGATTTGTAAAGAAAAGCTTTGTACGATAATAGCTTTTAGTCAACAGTATGGCCAAAATGAGGCCTTTATCCAACAAACTCAGAGCATCCTAGGAGCATTATGGCTGTCAAGCAGATTAATTATAGATGCCACGCCTCTGCTTTCAAGTAAAACATGCAAGACAAGGATGACAAATAACTGGATCACCAGAGATAGTATTCTTTTTTTCTGTTTTTTTGCTAAACATCGCAATGCCCAATACTCCTTACTTTTGGAATTTATCTTATAATATCTAACCTAAATTTCTACATTCTAACAGGTAAAGCCAAACTAGATGACATGAGAACTGCCTTAAAATGCATGTGCTCCATCAAAACATTCACTAATGTCAACATAACTGCATTTCAAAACCATAAGACAAGAGAACTAAAATAGCATTAAGAGCTAGTCCAAGGGCATCATTACCTCTTCATCTCCTCCCCAACCCAGTTTCACAAGGACCGCAGGTTCCTACCATTTCAGGGCATGGCGTTCTCCATTTCCAGTAATCCTATTTGAAGCAAATACGTATTTTCAGATAAACAGTCTACCTTTAGTAGACTCCATAAAATAAAGAAACCAATTAAACCACGTGTATATAAAAATTCTAGGATATACAGAATTAGTTCACTTTTCCAGTCATCTTCCAATGACAAACAAAACACTATCAGAGAAGGTTCACAGACAGGTGTGGTTGCTAGTTAAAGTCAGAGGAAAGATAAAGCTAATTTAGATCAAGAACTGGAGCCTTTCATTTACCCCTCAAATCTCTAGTCACAGCACTATAGAAATCTGGAAATATAAATGAGTTAAGTATACTGAAATACTGTTCCTTTTGTGTGGCATATTAATTTGTTGAAAACAGTCAGGATTTCCCCTGTCCCCCAAAGCCTTGTTTTATCCAAAGGTCTTAGAAACACTTCACAAACATTCCTTAAAGCTGACAATCTGGTGTGAAGGCAAGTATGACTCCTATTTTCCTAAAAGAAGTATAGCCATTCCATTCATGGCATTCCGGTCTCACTGCTGGGCCTCAGTGTGGGGGAAGGGTTGTGCAGACAGTAAGATGGGGAAGACTTTTATACACAGTGGTCACAGGTGCAGGCTCCAGAACCAGAGAGCTTAGTTGGAATCGGGTCTCTAACTTCGCTGCTCTGCTCCTCCGTTTTCATCATCCAGAGAACAGAAATAAGATGATTATCTACTTCACAGAACAGCTCATTCATGACAATATAAGAAACCAAAAGTGGGCTATTATTATTCTGAAGCGTATGTGGCATAAAAGCTTTTTCAAGAAGTATGATCTCTCTCTAAACCAACAAGTAAGTTAATCTTCCAAGAGTATATCATCAAACCGACGTCTAGATGACTAACAGACGGGGACCATGACATGACTGACATTTCCAACTGAAATTACCCAAGTCCATAGCTTGATTTCAAATCCATAATGCCAACAAAATTCTCACCTAGTTTAAATCAGTGGTCTTCAACCCTTAAGGTATATGAGCATCACTCATAAAGGGAACGACAGGTGAGGCAACTATAGATGAGGCTGCACCCGTGAGTTTCTGAACCACCGGGGCTAGAACGGTGCCCAAGAAAGGGCGTGTCTCATGACTCCTCAGGTGACACTGAGCTGCGGGTCTATACTTTAAAAACTGTCCTTGAAGATCATCTAATCTACACTGAGACAGACACACTCAAAACTCAGAAGAAAGAAATAACCAAAAGATATATTTACAGCAAAGACACTTACCCAAGTGCATCTGCTGGTAACAGAAGGACATTATAGTTCAAAGCAGTGTGTGAGTGCGTATACAAGCGTGAGTATCCACAATATTTATATAAAGGTGACAGTGAGTCTCTTCACTGAAGGACTGTTGTTGTTAGTCGCTAAGTCATGTCTGACTCCTTTGCAACCCCATGGGCTATAAGGACTTCCTAGGCAAGAATACTGGAGTGGGTAGCTATTTCCTTCTCCAGGGGATCTTCCCAACGCAGGGATTGAACCCATGTCTCCTGCTTGGCAGGCAGATTCTTTACCACTGAGCCACCTGGAAAGCCCTCACTGAATGATATATTTCCCCAATAAACAAAGGCAAAGTCAAAAGAAATTTGTTTAAACTCTACTCAAGACAGGCATAAAAGTCCTATATAATAAGCCTAGCAATGGATACAACGGTTTTTTTCTTTCTTAATGTAATTTTAGAATCTTCAGTTTTATAATGGGAGGAAATTGTGTCGCCTACAAAGAGCTGATCAAATACAGATTTAAAATAATGACATTATTAACCAGGAAAAAAAACAAAGAGCAAGAGACCTAACATCCCTAATGAGCACACATTACGAGTTAATGTGATTACTTGTTAAAAGGCAATAGATCACCAATGTTGGGCACAATATGTTTTCAGGTAAAGAACCATCTGACAAAGCAAGTCTGCAGCCTTCTCCAGGAAGCAGACATCAGTAGGCTTGATCTCTTGGACTTATCATTTGCATGGGAAATAACCTAAAGAGCTCACAAAGCATCAACTCTATGGCAGGTTTCAGTAAAAAGCCACAGGATTTTAAATTGCTTTTTAAAAGATGACTTCTCACCCACCGTGCCCCATATTTCCCAAGGAAATAAAAGCAGAAGTCCTAAAAGCGGGCCAGACGGAAATACAGTGTCTGCACAGCCCTGAGTCCAGGGCATCTGAAGGTAATTTCTGATTGTGAAGTCCTCTTCCTCTCTCCCCCTATTCCTCTCTAGAACACTCAAGACCTGACTGATGAAACCTCAGCAGATTCTCTATCATAAAGAGTGTGAGCAGCTAAACTAAGACATTAAAAGGAAAATAACAGATGCCACTCTACAGCCTGTATTAACTACCACTTACTGGATACATTCAAATCCTTCAGAATCAAGAGTAACCAGGTAATTTTATATCTAGAAGTATTTGACAAGCATATGTATTTGCACTATGATGTGTGTGTATATTTTTTTTCAAGTTTTCTTAAGTTGGAAACCTTTAGTAACAATATCAATGTGAGTACTTAAATGGAATATAAACTAAAATACAAGCTGCATTAATGATGCTGGAGATAACCATTAACTTCTTCATTAAAAAGAAATTATACAGAACATGGAAAAAAATTCAAATGGTCTTACTTATTTTATCTTGAATATAAAATGAGATCTGCTATAGTTAGGGGGAGCTGAAGTTCTTCATGTCAAGAATACTTGTTAAACAAGCAACAGTTTATGAAAACGTCTCAAAGTATAATTTCCAAAACTATCAGGGCATAAACAAAGAAAAACAGCAGTAGCAAGTAAGGTTAAGTCGGTTATCTTCTATCAAATTCTAGGGTTTATTTAGTCATTTTTTTTTTAAGTTAAACTGGTGAGGAGGTGTATGACATAAACCTTAATTTGTTTAATGTTCAATAATAAAAGGATGGAAAAAAGAATCCCATTGACATTTGGGGAAACTTAGACATTTTTTCTTGGTACTGAGGTATTTGAGCTTTAATATTACCATGTCTTATATTTAGGAATAATATTTTCTTTAGAATCAATTCCATTGGTTTTTTTTTAATTCAAATTTTACAAATTTCATTTTAAATTTCAAAGTTTAGATGCCAAATAATGTATTCAAGTTAATATATTCAAGCCCAGTGTTAATTTCCTTTATGGCTGCCTGTTGTGATATAAAAATCTATGGATCCAGGCAAGGACATGATCTTGGTATTTTATTTTAGTTACCATTATACACTCTATAAACCTAGAAAGTATGCCTGGGGTATTTTGAGGAATGCCATCTAATGACTACATAGAGAAATCATTTCCTCATTTTTATTTTTAACCATTTAAAAATTTTTCCTGAATGATAGTCAAGAAAACATAGGTGAAACCTTAAAATTTACTAAACAAAGCTGGAAAAGAGATGCACATGGGTTAAAATATTTGCAGCCAAAGAATACTCTGTGAGGCTGATTTTCGAATGGATGACAGAGCAATACAGAAGCAGAAATACATTCCAATTATAAAGGGAAAAATTTGTTTTCTGCTTTTTATTTAACAATAAATTTTAAACAAGTGATTTTATACAAACTTCTTTTCACTTTTTACTTTAAAAGTCTACTACGCAATTATCAGTCATTTCTCCTTAGAATCCTTTGAAGGTACTAGGGAAAATGAAGTCCAGGAGTAAGGATTGCTGTAGGAAAAGTGACTATGAATAAAAACAACAAAGTCAGAAGGTCAGGAAATCAAACTGGAGAAGAATAAAGCATAGCCTAAGTATTTCTCTTCTAGTTTTTACGTATATGCACTTTTGCCTAAGATCAAAAATGTTCTATAAGAGGCAAACATTCAAAAAATAAGAAATACAAGGCAACCACATCTTCATATAATGTTCTTCAGACTATTTTACTGTGCAAATAGAATATTTGCCACTATGGAATATTCTGATTTGGTTTTTCTGTGTTCTTTACTAACTGCCCCAATGAGGATAAGGCACCTCAATTTTTAGAGGAGTCTCTCCAAAAACGTTACCCACAGAGATGAGGGCAAAATCAGATAGCAGGGACCTGCAAATAATCATTTCCTCCATCCCCCTCTAGGCAGCAGAGAGAGATACGAGCCATGGACAACCTCACCTCTGTGGCTGGGAACAGCAGCCAGTGCAGCAGAGACTACAAGATTACCCAGGTGCTCTTCCCACTCCTCTACACCGTCCTGTTTTTTGTTGGACTCATCACAAACAGCCTGGCAATGAGGATTTTCTTTCAAATCCGCAGTAAATCCAACTTTATTATTTTCCTTAAGAATACAGTCATTTCCGATCTCCTCATGATTCTGACTTTTCCATTCAAAATCCTCAGCGATACTAAACTGGGAACAGGACCTCTGAGGGCCTTTGTGTGCCAAGTGACCTCGGTCGTGTTCTATTTCACGATGTACATCAGTATCTCATTCCTAGGACTGATAACTATCGATCGCTACCAGAAGACCACCAGGCCCTTTAAGACGGCCAACCCCAACAATCTCTTGGGGGCTAAGATTCTCTCGGTTGTCATCTGGGCGTTCATGTTCTTAATCTCCTTGCCTAACATGATTTTGACCAACAGGAGGCCGAGTGACAAGACTGTGAAGAAATGCTCATTTCTGAAGTCAGAGTTTGGTCTGGTCTGGCATGAAATAGTCAATTATGTCTGTCAAGTTATTTTCTGGATTAATTTTCTAATTGTCATTGTATGCTATACGCTCATTACCAAAGAACTGTACAAGTCATATGTGAGAACAAGGGGTGCTGGCAAAGTCCCCAAGAAAAAGGTAAACATCAAGGTTTTCATTATCATTGCTGTATTTTTTATATGTTTTGTTCCATTCCATTTTGCCCGAATTCCCTACACCCTGAGTCAAACCCGGGATGTCTTTGACTGTGCTGCTGAGAATACTCTGTTCTATGTCAAAGAGAGCACACTCTGGTTAACATCCTTAAACGCGTGCCTGGATCCATTCATCTACTTTTTCCTTTGCAAATCCTTCAAAAATTCCTTGATGAGTATGCTGAGATGTTCCAATTCTGCATCATCTCCATCCCATGACAACAGGAAAAAAGGACAAGACGGCAGTGACCCAAGTGAAGAGACACCAATGTAAATAAACTGAGGTAATATTTCAGTCTATTAGTGTATAGAACTCCCCAAAGGCAAGCACTATGTGGAAAATATTAACACTGACTAAGAAGTAGCTGAGTTAGTAACAATAACTCTTCAAACAAGTAATAAACAGAAGACTATGAAAGCAGTTTTCATTCACTTGTGCAATACTGAAAGCAATCTTAAGAAGCAGAGACGTAACCTAACATGTAGCTGTGTAGCAAAACAAACTGCATCCAATCACCATGCCACATGCAAAACTACACACAGGTCATGATATGTAGAGCTTTGACAAAATGGGTAACCGTATAATAATGTAAACAGTAATTTTAAAAAATACATTGCTCACAATCCTACTATGAATTTATTATAATCAGCTAAGAATGATAAATTTGATAAATCACACCAATTATTCTATACTAATTTATGTATATATACTTATACATGCTTATATATATATATTGCAGTCCCTTAACCAAATGCTGACCTATGTGATACTCTTTATAAAAATTTAAGTAATTGAGACATGCAAAGAACAGTAACTACTAACTTTCAATTATGAGGAAAAACTTAAGGGATTTAAACTAATTGAAATGGTAACTGATCAGACTAAAAGGTTTTAAAACTACCTTCTCAAGAAAAACAGTAGAAATAGCAAAGTTATTAAAACAGTTATTTTACAACATCCAAATACCAGGAACTTATGAATATTTCCTTAACAGCACAGAAACTAGTTTACTCATATTTTGATAACTTTAGTAAATACAGTACCATCATTGATACTGATCTCTATTAACTAGCTTCTAAAAACGGCCTGTGATAGGGGCTAATGAACATTTCCCTTATGAGAAAAACAAATCAAATATGATAATGCAGTTGAACAGTATGAACATTAACAGGAAAGTGATGAAAATGTTGGGAATTACCTGTTTGTCATTTGTGTGTATAATAAATAATTTACATTAAACTCTAAAACATACTTTGTTGGAATTTCTTTGTTCAAAGTTCTGAGATACTATAACTCATATTTTCTATACTCCTATATCAAATGAACCTATTTAAGAAAGGATAGTTGCTAATACTATCCTTTTTACTACATGCTATTAGGCAAAATCTATTTTGAAGGTGATATCTCATCTCAATTAGTTCACTGATGCTATCGTTGTTTAGTTGCTAAGTCATCTCCGACCCTTTACAATCCCATGGACAACAGCACACCAGGCTCCTCTGTCCATGGGATTTCCCAGGCAAAAATACTAGAGTGGTTTGCCTTCTCCTTCTCCAGGGGATCTTTCCAACTGAGGGATCAAACCTGCTTCTCCTGCATTGGCAGGCAGGTTCTTTACCACTGAACCACCAGGGAATCCAATTAGTTCATACATAAATGAAAAGATAGGTCAAACTTATACTGTTGTCAGATTCCATACAAACCATATTGTTTTTTTTAATGTAAACAACACACACATCGCACTTGGAAATGGACATAATTTATCAATTATTTATGATCCTCAGAGGTGATTCCCAAATACAAGGCATAGATACTAATATCTAAATATAATTTGAGAAGAAATAAAAAGGATTAGCTGTAGTAAAAGGAAGTTCACTGAATTCCAATATAATCAATTCTATTTTGCTGCTGCTGCTGCTAAATCGCTTCAGTCGTGGCCGACTCTGTGCGACCCCATAGACGGCAGCCCACCAGGCTCCCCCGTCCCTGGGATTCTCCAGGCAAGAACACTGGAATGGGTTGCCATTTCCTTCTCCAGTGCATGAAAGCGAAAAGTGAAAGTGAAGTCGCTCAGTCATGTCCGACTCTTAGCGACCCCATGGACTGCAGCCCACCAGGCTCCTCTGTCCATGGGATTTTCCAGGCAAGAGTACTGGAGTGGGTTGCCAGTGCCTTCTCCGAATTCTATTCTACTAAGTTAAATTTCAGTGCACAGCTGAGCTCATTTAACTCTCTAGATGGTGTCTACACTCAAGCACCCACACTTCCTTCTCTGGCACTTCTGCAAGCGAGCACTGGATGTCAGTGGAGATGCACACAGAGACATGAATCAAAAAAGATGCATATTTGACTTACTGCTAGGGCAAAGGCAGTAGCCATTTCTGCCAGATAGACCAACGCAATTCACTCTAATGTCATATGAGCAAACTCGTTCTCTAGGAACACCGGTATATTTGAGCTGGAAAAGAAACAAGGATCAACAAATCTGACTACTTTACTTTGAATATGGGAAACATGAAGGGCAGATCTACTCCTCAAACTAGCCAAGTCAAGGGTAGATTGGCCATGGATTAGAGCTGGCCACGTCATGCTGCCAGGGTCACATTAGATGTCGGCAGACTGCAAGGCAGGCAGAGATTTCCTGAATAATCTTTCATTTGGGATTAAACTCATTCACTGAGATGATGATTTCAATAAGAGAAAGAACCAGAAAAGCTATTGGTATTACAATACTTTTGCAAAACAAACAAACTTGTTCAATGTTTGGAATTATCTAGGTTATTATACATAATATGAAAAATTTACGTTAAACTCTAAATCATACTTAGTTGAGAGTTTTTATTCAAATACATTAGAAGCATATACTCCTTTATCAAACATCAAACTGAACCCATTCAAGACAGATTAAGAGATCACTATTTATGGAGTACTCATTTTACATAGAACATGTCACTATCTCTAGCTTTAGGAATTTTAATATACACAATACATCTCTCATTTCACAATAACTTCAGAGAGAGAGAGAGAGAGATGCCAAATTTTGTAGATACAGATTTAGAAGATGAGACAGACAAAACATAGTCTTGCCCATAAAAGTGGCTAAGACGTGCTAAGGATGCTGGTTACCGGCATTTTCTCCCAGTGGTTTCTTATATAAATAGTCTAAAGCAGGTGTGACAAATTTTAGCCTGCAAGTCAAATCCAGCACCTGTTTCATACAACCTGTGATTTAAGAATGGTTTTTACACTTTCAAATATTTGCAGGAGGAAAACCGGAAGAATAAAACTTCACACTGCATAAAGCTGTATGACATTCAAATTTCAGTGTCTGTAACGTTTTATTGGCACACAGACACACCCACCCAGGTTTTATCTATGGCTGATTTCCTGCTACAACAACAGGGCTGAGTAGTTGTGACAGACTGAGGGGCCACAAAACCTAAACATTTACTACCTGGCTGTTCAGAAGACTGACAATCCTGCACGGGAACCCTAAAACGTCAAAGAAATGCCCTGCATAGAGAGAGAGCCCTCTCTTCATGCATCTCAGTGTACTGACAACAGCTGTAGGTTCCTTCAGCTGATCTAGGTCATAACGGGTGGCTGGTAATATGCAAAGTGGAAAGTGGGATTACATTGATGCTGGTGGGAACAAAACATGCAAATATACTTACAAGCCAATAAGAGAAACAGCCTGACTTTAAAAAAATAAATAAGTAAAAATGGGAAAAGGGCAAGAGAAATCAATTCCCAAGAGAAATACAAATAGATATTAAAAACATCTATTAATGAAAAGATATACACCCTCATTAATAAACAAGTTTATGTTTACTTGACATGGCTTTTTTCACCTGTAAATTTACAATTGATTTAAAAGATTTTTAACAATTTCATTGGATAATCCCACTTGAGACAAAAAAGGGGTACAATCTTTCTGGAAGACTTTTTAAAAATACCATTCAACATTTCAATGCATATCCTTTGATACAGAAATCCCACTTCTAGGAAACTTTCTATAAATATATGTTAGAATAAATACATAAAAATACATGGAGTGGTATTTGCTCTACAGCATGTTTTTAATAGAGAAAAATTGGAGGGGAAAAAACCTTAAATGCCCAAAAGCAATGGCTTACCTAAACTATGATAACTTTATATAGTATAACCCTTTTTAAAAAAATTGTTAGTAAATCTTCATATACTAACATGGAATGAAACAAAGATCCAATATGTCAATAAACGTAAATATATATATACACATATACATATTTGCACACACATTGGTACATATATTTAAGGGGGATTAACTTTCACTTTCTACTGTATATTAATATGCCAATAACTGAATTCTTCAAACTTCTTTTCCTTTTTATTATAAAATTATGAAACTGGATACTAATATAAATATTTCAAACAATAGTGTAAATTTATTGCCTGTTTCCAGTTATATGTAGAGATTTTATAATACCAAATTTATTTAGACACATGGATCACTACAGTAATGTTAAGCTGCATAATATATTTTAGATTACTACCACCTTGGGTTAGGGCTTCCCTGATAGTTCAGTTGGTAAAGAATCTGCCTGCAATGCAGGAGACCCTGGTTCGATTCCTGGGTCAGGAAGATCTGCTGGAGAAGGGATAGGCTACCCATTCCAGTATTCTTGGGCTTCCCTGTGGCTCAGCTGGTAAAGAATCCGCCTGCAATGCGGGAGACCTGGGTTTGATCCCTCGGTTGGAAAGATCCCCTGGAGAAGAGAAAGGCTACTCACTCCAGTATTCTGGCCTGGAGAATTCCATCGAGTCCATGGGGTCGCAAAGAGTCGGACACAACCGAGCAACTTTCGCTTTCACTTCACTTTCACCTTGGGTTATTTCAGTGTGGGATTTTAAACACGTTCATATAATCTGGGAAAGTACCATGGTATCCTACGATGGGAAGTAAAAGGCTCTTCTATGAGTACAGGAGTTCCAACTTTGATTTTCATTTCAATTGAAAGCAAATACTTCCTCATCTTTTCAATTATTATTTATATGGTACTGGTTACATCGACAGGAACTTTATACTGTTAAGTTTGATCCAAAAGACGATCCGTAAGGAGATGACAGATTCTTCATTTATTCCCATTTGGCAGGCTTCTAATTTCTATTACTTTTCCTTACATATTTAACTCTCTCCTGATTATACTGCTGTGAACCAATTTATGTTTTCAACTGAGTACCTCACTTTGAGACAAAGAGTTTCACAAGTCCATGAAAGTGGATGATACCTCCTCATTAAGTAGTAAGAAATACCCAGCTCAAAAACTCAGAATTTGATAAGCAATCCAAGACTCATCCTGTCTCTGGCATCCAGAAGAGAGAGGTGCTGGTTCCAAGCGGGGGGGCTCTGGAACCAAACTGTGTGGGTTTGCAGAGGGCTTCAGTTGCAGGACTTTGGGCAACCTGCTTAACGCCTGCAATTCCATTTTCTCATCTGTAAAATGGGATGGATCTCTGAACTTGTTGTAAGAATTCAGGTCAGTTCAGTCGCTCAGTCATGTCCAGCTCTTTGCGACCCCAAAGACTGCAGCACGCTAGGCTTCCCAGTCCTTCACCATCTCCCGGAGCTTGCTCAAACTCATATTCAAGTCGGTGATGCCATCCAACCATCTCATCCTCTGTCATCCCCTTCTCCTCCTGCCTTCAATCTTTCTCAGCATCAGGGTCTTTTCCAATGAGTCAGTTCTTCACATCAGGTGGCCAAAGTATTGGAGCTTCACTTCAGCATCAGTCCTTCCAATGAATATTCAGGACTGATTTCCTCAAGAAAGACCACATAATCACTTAGAACAGTATAGCTAGTGTGATTTCATTGGTTTTGACTAAATTCCCTTTGAGCCTGATGAGATTTTAAATGTTTTGTTTAGGAACCTGCCAAATCAGAATAATTTCTAGGACTTTTCATGGTATCTTATTTGATTCACTCCTTTAGTGTGCTGTCCCCACAGGTATAGAGAGTACTCCATTTTTAATTCACTTAACAAGAAACTTACTAACATGAACAATTTGACAAGCATTATGCAAAGCATTTGGCAAACATTCAAACGTCTTTATTTCCTTAACAACCCAATGAAGCAAATGCTATTATTTACTTTCATTGTTATGAGGGGGCAATGGTTTCATAGCGAGCATAAATAACTTGACCAAAGTCACAAGAAAAGTAAGCTGGAATATAAGGAAACGAACCCAGGCACTCTGGCTCCTGAGCAGTGCTCCTGTCCCATCACAGATTCTCAGGTGCAGCATCAAAGGCAGAGGACCCTCCTCCAGTGGGTACCAGCACTGCTGTGAACTAAGAGACCATTGGCAAACATGTATGAAGCACACAGACATAAAGGAGTCTGTTGGATATTTCCTATGGTCAAACATTTTGAAACCTACATTTAAGAGAAGATATTTCTGTAACTCTAGAAATGCCATCGTAAATAAGTTCCTCTTCTGAGGTTTCCCACTCTTTGGCAATTTGAAATTTGACCAAAAAGTGATTTCCACTTTTCATATTATGAAACTAACTTGTACAGCATTTCCCTTGTTTAAATTAAAACTATTCCAAACCTGCATCTAAATAATGGATTTGGAGTCATCAGGAAATTTATACTTAATTACATAGGTCTTCCAGTAGTCATGTATGGATGTGAGAGTTGGACTATAAAGAAAGCTGAGTGCTGAGGAATTGACGCTTTTGAACTGTGGTGTTGGAGAAGATTCTTGAGAGTCCCTTGGACTGCAAGGAGATTCAACCAGTCCATCCTAAGGGAAATCAGTCCTGGGTGTTCACTGGAAGGACTGATGTTGAAGCTGACACTCCAATATTTTGGCCACCTGATGCGAAGAGCTGACTCATTTGAAAAGACCCTGATGTGGGGAAAGATTGAAGGCAGGAGGAGAAGCGGACGACAGAGGATGAGATGGCTGGATGGCATCACCAACTCAATGGACATGAGTTTGGGTAAACTCCGGGAGCTGGTGATGGACAGGGAGGCCTGGAGTGCTGCGGTTCATGGGGTCACAAAGAGTCGGACACGACTGACTGACTGAAATGAACTGAACTGAACCCCTCTATTTAAATTTTTTAAGTTTGTTTTCGTTCTCTACTGAAGCAAACAAAAGGATATATGTTTTAATTATGTTCCATTACATTAATAAAACTTGAAAACTGTATTTCCAAGAAACAATTTATCTAAGTCCAACACCAACTTTTCTTTTTTTTTTTTAATTTATTTAAATTGGAGGCTAATTACTTTACAATATTGTAGTGGTTTTTACCATACATTGGCATGAATCAGCCATGGCTGTACCCATGTGTTCCCAATCCTGAACACCCCTCCCACCTCCCTCCCCACCCATCCCTCAGGGTCATCCCAGTGCACCAGCCTTGAGCACCCTGTCTCATGCATCCAACCTGGACTGGCAATCTATTTCACATGTGATAATATACATGTTTCAATGCTATTCTCTCAAATCATCCCACCCTCGCCTTCTCCCACAGAGTCCAAAAGTCTGTTCTTTACATCTGTGTCTCTTCTGCTGTCTCGCATATAGAGTCATCGTTACCATCTTTCTAAATTCCATATATATGCATTAATATACTGTATTGATATTTTTCTTTCTGACTTACTTCACTCTGTATAATAGGCTCCAATTTCATCTACCTCATTAGAACTGATTCAAATGCATTCTTTTTAATAGCTGAGTAATATTCCATCGTGTATATATACCACAGCTTTCTTATCCATTTGTCTGCCAAAACACCAATTTTTCAAACTGTGCCACCACAATGGTAGTTCCAACCCAAATTATTAGGCATCCTGTTCTCTCAGAAAAATTTCCAGTGGGATATTGAATTCTCAGAATTCACCAAAAATGCTCGATCAAGCCAACACAACAGTCTGGTCCAATCCTGTGGTAAAACTCACAGCAAGAAATATGAAGTGAAACTCACCATGGAGAACTCCACATTACCTCATAAGATCTCCTGATTTCCTCATTCCCTTTTTCTGGTGAGGAAAACATTTCTTCATAGACAACAACTTTCTCTATACAAAAGCAGCAATTACATCCCTTCAGAAATTTTACAGAACTTGGCTCAAGGTTGATGAAATTCCTGAAATCTCTAGCATTTTGCAAAGTCACAAATACAGGAAGAGAGTTCCAAAAATGGCTTTCTCATAAGTAAAATAGTGTATCTCCATTTAAATCCATGGTTCATTCACCAGAGCAGTGAGTAGCTAACATTTTTTTCATGCTTCACATGTAGTCAGCACTATTCTAGGCACTCATCTCAGTCTCTAAACACTGAAGTATGCACTATTATCAAACCCATTGTACAGATGGGGAAAATGAGGCACAAAGCTACTAAATCATTTGTCTATTATCTACTACCCAGTAACTGGTGAATCTGAAATTCTAACCCCCAAAATCTGGGTCTAATAGGTCTTACCTCTTAGAAAATATACCACTTCATCTCTCAAAGGTTGAAAGACCAAACAAAAGACTAAGATAAATGTCTATAGAAATCATCAGGTCATCCCAACAAACACAAATTTCTGAAAAAAGCAGTCTACAAGGGTGCAGATGATGATGCTGTCTGATTTTAGAGTCAACACTTACTCTCCTATAATTTAGGGCTATTTTCTTTATATTTCTCCCTCCCTTATAATCATAAGGCATTAAAAATTTCACTGAACATGTAGAGAAGATACACTGCAGGAAAGTTATTATACGAGAAAAATATAAAAATGACTGCAACTGAACTGATTTATTCAAACCATAGTACATTAACAGTTCATAAGTTTAAAATAAAGAGGTTCCTTATTAGAGAATCCCTCAAACGATTACATATGAAGAGGTTCCAACGGATCTCATGGCACATGTGAAAATGAGGAAGGAAACTTGGTATAAGAAAGCAGAACAGCATTTGCTTCATATGCCTTTCATGGGCTGAACTAATGACTGCCTCGATCGATCAGAAGACACTGAGCTGAGTTTCCTTCCAAACAAAGGTGAATTTCAATTGTTATTATGAGTGGCTTGCTTATAAATGATAGAATATGTTCAAGAGGGAAAAATGGTTTAAGTTTAACATTTTATAAACCATAGATTATAAGCACAGGAAATGACACAATGTACAGCAATCCATCATGAATACTTTTACCTCTTAGCCAGTTATATTTTACTGCCATGTTAATTAAAAGTAGAACCTGTGAATGGGGTAGAATCTGTTGTCTGGATTTCATAAGGGTGTGAAAGTAATGGGACTGTTAAATAAGTACCAAAACTGTACTATGGGCTTTAAAAATGCTAGCCAGGAACAACATGTGCTTTCTCAACTGATTTATTAAATGTGATGAATAAATTTAAGGTGTAAACATGCTGCAAACCTAAAGTCTATTTTTAACAAGGAGCATTTTGAAATCATGAAATGCTTCTTGTTTTACTTTGTGTATATGTTTTCTAACAGCTGACACTGGAAACCATGAATGTGACAGTGACGAAGGGCTTCAACGGGTCTGAGCGGTGCCCCAGAGACCTGAAGACAGCACAGCTGGTGTTCCCGGCCATCTACACTGTTGTTTTCTTCACGGGTATCCTGCTGAACACTTTGGCCCTGTGGGTGTTCATTCATATTCCCAGCTCCTCCACCTTCATTGTATACCTCAAAAACACTTTGGTGGCCGACTTGATAATGACGCTCATGCTTCCATTTAAAATCCTCTCCGACGCTCGTCTCGGACCCTGGCAGCTCAGAGCCTTCGTGTGTCGTTTCTCTGCCGTTATCTTTTATGAGACCATGTACGTGGGCATTATACTGCTGGGGCTTATAGCCTTTGACAGGTTCCTCAAGATCATCAGGCCTTTTGGAAAATTCTTCATACAAAAACCTGCTTTTGCAAAAGGGGTCTCAACCTTCATCTGGCTTTTTTTGTTCCTCCTCTCACTGCCAAACATGATCTTGAGCAACAAGGAAGCAACACCATCTTCTGTGAAAAAGTGCGCCTCCTTAAAGGGTCCTCTGGGGCTGAAATGGCATGAAGCAGTGAATTACATTTGCCAATTCATCTTCTGGACTGTTTTTGTCCTAATGCTTCTGTTCTATACGGTTATTGCAAAAAAGGTGTATGATTCTTACAGGAAGTCCAAGAGTAAGGACAGCAAGAACAACAAAAGGCTAGAAGGTAAAGTGTTTGTTGTCGTGGCTGTCTTCTTTGTGTGTTTTGCTCCGTTTCACTTCTCCAGAATCCCATATACCCACAGTCAAACCAACAGTAAGACTGATTGTCGACTGCAAAATCAACTGTTTCTAGCTAAAGAAACAACTCTCTTTTTGGCAGCAACTAACATTTGCATGGATCCCTTAATATATATATTCTTATGTAAAAGATTCACAGAGAGGCTACCGTGCATAAAAGGGAGAAAGACTGCAGCATTCACTCAGGAAAATCATACGAGTCAGTCGGACAATATAACCCTAGGCTGATAACTTTATCATGGTTAACTATCTATTGATGAGACTTCAAATGACAATTTACTTGGAAATCAAACCTAGGCAATGAAAAACAAATGGATTAGAACAAAAGTTTTGTTACTTTTTAGTATTCTGGTTTATAGAAAGGATCATGTCAACTTTAATTCCACTGTAATCTATTCATAAGCAGAATAAAGCCTTAATAAGAGAAAGCACAATAGTAAGCAAATAGTGGCCACCAGAGGTCACCTTTTCAAGAGCATTCACTTCCACTTTGGAAAAGGTGTATTATGGGGAAATGTATGTTTCTAAAAACATTTATTTTTTTAAATATAAAAAAATATATTCCTTCACTCTAAAATGCCTCTTCACGTTCTTTTGCACATGTAATTCAAACAACACTATTGTTTTTTTATCCCACTTGCCAATTTAAAAAAACAACAAAAAAACCAACTTGCAAGTCCTTTGGTGAAAACTGAAGCTAGAGGTTGAAACAGAGGCTAGATGGAAAGCCTCTGGGGAGTAGGTCAGAAAGCCCTTTGACACCAGATGAAGGTATTTCTTACAATTACAAATGGCCTCTTCCTCAGTATGCCACGACACTATAGGCTGCACAAGCAGCATTATTAAGTCATATAAAACACTGTAATACATGCTAAGTGTGTACAATTCAAGAGCAAGAATACTGTATTCTTATTTTTTGGAATCTTCCCTCTGCCCAGCAGATACTCTAACGGTGGCTCAGCAAAGCCTTCCAGCACCTCCGTGCTCTTTCCTCACATCTCTGGTTGAAAACAACTCCTCCTCCCGCATCTGGGTAGAATCTCAATGCAGATTTCCTATAGTCAGCAGCATTGTTGAATGCATCCTCTAATGACGGTCAGGATTCTTTAAGAAAGGCAACATGTTTTAAAGACAGAAAATATGTCATGTTTTCTTGGTATCACCCATGATACTTTCAACAGATAATAAATTACTAATATTTTAAAAAGAATATGTCACTATGCCATTTCTTGGTACGTATATAGATAGAAATGCTGACCCACAATCAGTAATATCCATACTGGGAAATTTTTAGAGGATCATGACCTACTTGTACTTATATATCTCTGCATTTTCCCAAATCCCTTTGTGGTTTAAAAAAAAAAAACCTCAAAGTATGTTCATGTGCAATTGTGGGTGCTGATTTGTGCCCTCTAGATAAAATGTACAAAGGAGTACTTATGCTCTGCAGACACAACCATCAGAAAGTGAAGCCCACGTCTTCTTCCACAGCCCCAAAGACCCTAGAACTTGCCCGACCTTTCTAGCCTTTTCTCCTAACTGTTCTTCCATCCCTGGAACTCTCTTATATAAAAGTTTATAACTATCTGAAAATGCCATGCTCCTATTTTACCCCTGTGTCAAAGAACTTGTAAATTTCCCTCTGACTCACCAAGAAAATGTTTACCCATCCATGGAACTCTTAAGTTGCCATCACTCAGTCCATGAAATCTCATCTGACTAACCTCCCACCATCGCCCCAAACCCGATCACTCCCTCATTTGTATGTTGTCATACCTCAAATATTGTAGTGATCACACTGCTTTGTAATCACTGATTCACAGATGAATCTACTCTTTCAATAACCTATGTGCATTTTTGAGGGCAGAGAGTGTGGTCCATTGTGCAATCAATAAATATTTGATAAAATATACCCAACCAAACTACCTTTATTTTTATATACCAGAAAAGCAAAAGGGAAGCCAATTCTCACTGATGTTTTACTTTTCAAAACATAACATAAATTTCTTAAAAGCTCAAGCTCTTTTTAGTTGGTCTCCTGTGCATGTACACAGAAGCCTGGGAAACGGGGGCGTTCTGAGGTTCACTAGTGAATGACCAGGAAGGAAGGAGGATTACTGAACAGTACACATATAGCTTGGGGGCTAATGTCTATCATCATTTCAGTTTTAGAGCCACTGACAAAATGCTTAAGCTATGTACTGTTGGTTTTGGTTAAATAAAATTTGTAACTGTAGCATATCACAATCAGCAAAACTCTTAGAAAGTACTTTGAGTGCCTCATTTTTATTTGCAAAAAGAATTAAGTCATAATGACTATTAGAGATGCCACTAAATCCATGTTACCTTTACTGAGTACATTACAAAATCATGAGCAGACTCTAATAATGTATTATAAGTAACTGCATCTAAGCCACCCATCAAACTAGGCTTGGTGATATAACCCATGTATATTTTACATATAAACAGTTTCAATATACACTGAATGGGTATAGACAAATATATTTTAGAAATATCTTTCAAGATAAAATTTCAGTAGCAAATCTGTCCTCCAGAGGTATTTATTTTATATTCCATTATAGTAATATTAGAGTCAAAAGGATAGTATCTGAGGTATAGAACGAAATAATCTACCAAGAATTTAGAGAAGAGTCATCTTAAAATCACATTCAAGAAATGAAAAGCAACTACCTGAGAAGAACTTCCCAAACTAGCACTCACAAATACCAAAATCTAGAAGACTCACAGAATGGGGCACTATACCCATAGTCATTAATGACACAGAAGACAGGTGGGGGGAAAATAGTAGCTTTGGTCAACTCCGTAAGCTCATAGCACAATTAAGGGCTTTTGTAAAAATCTAAAATGTAAATATTTATGCTGAATAAGGCCTTCCAAATACCCCTGATGCAGGAGAAGTAGGAGAGTGTATTGCCCCGACACAGAATTATTCTTCGGAAACCAAGAGAAAGCACTGCAAAGGGGGAAGGAAGAGACAGAGAAGCAGGGTGAATTCTCAGCTCACAGGAGTTAGCTGGCTGATAAACTGATCGTGACATCAGAATAGAAACTAATTGTTCAGTTCAGTTGTGTTAATCTCATCACTTCATACATTCCAGATTCATTTAAATGCAGCTTGTTCCATAACTTTCTAAGGTCTTCTTCCTAAAATTCTTTCACCATCACCCTGGGTAAACTGTATTCTCCCAGTAAGTTAACAGATCAAAGTTCACATACACATAGATGTCACCAGAACAAAACCTCCAAGCAGAGGAACCCACACCCAGTTGTGTGGAACAGCTTAGGGAGCACATGTTGAAAAGCAGCCCTGCTGAGGAAAAGCGTGGAATTTACACATCATTTGAAGTGCCTAAAAACAAAACACAACATTTTAAATTTTACATGGAAACCAAACATAGGTAATATGAATACAGTACATGTGTGAAATCAGTAGTCAAACTTTAACAGGTACCAGAACTAGCTCTAAGAGTAGATCACTAGGCCTGCCCCCAGAGTTTCTGATTCACTAGGTCTGGGCTGAAAACTGAGAAGAAGTTTCCAGGAGAGGAGATAAGGATGCTATCAATTTGGGCCACATGTTAAGAACCATAAAGCACAGCTCTCCTGGACATGAATGCCCAGCAGTGGGATCTGTCAACAGGAAACAAACACAACTGCTATTAAGGGAGCAGGACACATATAAGGTGACAAGCAATGACATGAACTATGGTTACCTGGAAAGTTCGTGTCCCATCTTGGGGCAGGGGAGGGGTGGGGGGGTGGGGGCGCATGTACTACTCAATGCCAACTATTGGCACAGGGGGGAATTTGGGCCCAGAGTTGCTAGCTGGTAGCCATAGCGGTAGTAAAATCAGCACCAGCAACAACAAAAACAGCACACATTATCTACTATTTACTATGGACCAGGGAAGCGTGTCAAGATCTTTAAGTATACTGTTCCAATTAATAATCCCAGGAGGCCTTTCAAGTACTATGTGTGCATGCTCAATCATGTCCAACTCTGCAATCCCATGGATTATAGCCCACCAGGCTCCTCTGTCCATGGGATTTCCCAGGCAATAATACTGGAGTGGGTTGCCATTTCCTACTCCAAGGGATCTTCCCGACCCAGAGATCAAACCTGCATCTCCTGTGCTGCAGGTGGATTCTTTACCCCTGAGCCACCTGGGAATACCTATCAAGTGCTATAGTTATTTCCAGTTTAGATATCAAGAAGCTGAGAAAACAGAGAGGTTAAGCAACTTGCATGGGGTCAAACAGCTTGTAAGTAGCAAGGATAAGACTTAATTCAGACTCTGGTTTCTGAGCTTAACCATCTATTCTTAACAACTGTCTACCAGAGATCTTCTAATGTTTTCAAGAGAAACTTTAAATCCAGTCTCTTCTGCCATATTACTTGTTATTTGCAAAACTTCCATAGCCACTCCCACACTCCCTGGCCCCACAAAAACAATACATCCATGTGTGGGCCACAGCAGCCCACATACTGCCGGCTAATTATCCTTGACCTCGAAGCTACCAGGCACCTCCCAGGACCTTACACTCCTTTACTATGTGTGTGGCATATCGTTATGCATGACCGTATGAGGATTATTTCCTTTTTGTTTCTCACTCTATCCCAGAAGATGGACACTACAGGGCTCCCTGAAGGGGAGAAAACAAAAAAAGAGAACTGAGGCACAAAGTGAACAGATCCCTTGTGCTGGTGCCCATGACCCCAGCACACAGCAGAGACAGAGCTGGGACAGACACCCAGCGGGTGGCCTCCAGACCACAGCTGACAGGACCCGCCACATTCCTCCAGGGGTGACCTCAAGCCCCCACTGTGACAACGATAAGGAGGGGGCTCCCAAAGAGAGAGGTCTCAACACAAAAGAGTTTCAACAACATCAGGGGTATGCACAGTTCCACCACGAGTCCTCAGAGACCTGTGGGGGCCCCTCCAGCTCTTAAGAGGAGTAACATCACAAAGCGTAGGATGGCTGATTCATTGAGCCCATCAACCCTTCATCATGTGCTTCATGCAGGGCCCCTGGCCTCTCTGGAGGCTGCACACAGACCACCATGAATAAAAATGTGGTTCGTGGAATGTGCTTAGTCACTCAGTCATGCCCGACTCTTTGCAACCTTTTGGACGGTAGCATGCCAGATTTCTTGGTCTGTAAGATTTTTCAGGCAAGAATACTGGAGTGGATTGCCATTTCCTTCTCCAGGGGCTCTTCCCCACCCAGGGATTGAACCCGTGTCTTCTGTGTTTTGGGCATTGCAGCAGGTTCTTTACCTGTTGAGCCATTGGATCCCAAAATAAGAGACAGAATTAGCTCACCAAAGCACCTCAGAGAAAAAGGCAGCTAGTGCCAGATGGAGAAACTGAGGAAAGGCTCGGAGGAGGTGGAAGTGTGAACTGGGCCCTGATGAAGAACCAGAGCCTTTGAAAGGGGATCCTGCAGCACTCAGAGCAGTTTGGAGGAAGGCTCAGCGGCTTGGGCACTGAGCTGTGGTCCAGTGAGAGGGGCCACGGGGCCCGGGGGCAGGGGGGTGTTCAGGCTGCTGAAGCTTGTGTGGGGGTGGGGAATGAGCCTGAGAAGTGAGTGTGGGGCCCCATGGCACAGCACTTCAGGGTTGCTGGGGTGTTTGGAGTTCTCTGTGAGCCACTGCAGGTGGCTGAAGTGAAGACTATGTTCTCTATGCTGTGCTTTAGGAAAATCAATTGGTCAGCAAGAGGATGATTCTGGATTAATAGAGCCACTGAGGCCAGGAGATCAATTAAAGAAGTCTTTCATCTATACATTGTTAAGAACCAAGTGGAAAGAAATCTGATATGGACCTCAGAGACATTTTCAGAGAGAGAGAGGTTTTGAGTCCAATACCACAGGAAAGAAGGGGTTTCTATATAAAACGTATGTGATAAATATGCAAAATGTATTCTCAGTGGGGTCCATAATCCCCCTTGCACACCCTCCCAACCAAGAATCATTGCTTTGAGGAATATTATTTTGGGTAATGTGCTGCACCATGATGGTATGCTGAATATGAAGTACCAGTGAGAGAGCTGAGTCAAGGAGTCTACCTAGTGGGGGCAAAATATGGATCCAGGGCTCTCAAGACAGAGCCAGATCAGAAGCTGTGGGAATAATCTTTCCCAAGAAATGGGAGAAAATAAGGAACGAGCTATGCACCTCAGAGGCCACGCTACCCAAGTCTCATGGACAAAACAGACAGAAAAAGAGGAACAGTGCCTGGGACTGGATTGATGAATGACAAGGAGCAACAAGACGTTTCCTGGGAACCCAGGAACAAGAGAGATTCAAGGAGGAAGTGACAGTCCACAAAATCACACACTCTGGGGAGGTCGAATGTGATGAATGGACAACTGTGAGGTCAGTGATCACTCGAAGGAGGAGGTGGGTGGAGCCCCAGTTTGTAATGGGAAGGGAGGGACGACAAGCTACTCTCCCCGTGAAGGACCAGTCAGTTGTCAAGAATTGCAAGGAGGAAATAAGGACAGCTGTTATATTAGGTCAGCTTTTTCCAAGCATTTCTAAGAACAGCTGGAGTAGCTCCTTCCCATGTTTCTCATGCAGCGCAGAGTAAAGATGCTCCACCTGAAACAGGCAACAGAGCTGGGGCACAAATCACATGATGGGTGGAACCATACGACCAAGAAAACCAGCTGTGGTCAGAAAACGAGTGTGCCAACGTTTCAAACCCAAGTTCCCTGGGTTTCTGATGCCCGGCCTGCACCCATTCTAGTATAAAGTGCTTGCAGGGAGAAAGGGATTGGGGATCACCATTAAGTGATAGGCATGTGAGCTGAGAATATGGGGAGGAGTAATCCAAGAGAAAGGAAAAATTAAGGAAAAAGGAACTGAATCTGAGACTCATAGTAGGTAACTCGTGCTCAGTCACTCAGTCACGTCTGACTCTTTCGGACCCTATGGACTGTAGCCCAGCAGGCTTCTCTGTCCATGGGACTCTCCAGGCACAAATACTGGAGTGGGTTGCCATTTCTTCCTCCACGGGATCTTCCCAACCCAGGGATCGAACTCGTATCTCCTGCAATGGCAGGCAGATTCTTTACCACTGAGCCAACTGGTAAGCCCCATGGTAGGTAAACAAATGATTTTAAAAACTCAGAATAAGAGACACAGATGCATAGAACAATTTTATGGACTCTGAGGGAGAAGGTGAGGGTGGGACGTTCTGGGAGAATAGCATTGAAACATGTATATTATCATATGTGAAACAGAACACCATTCCATGCTCGATGCATGAGACAACGGCTCAGGGCCGGGGCAATGGGATGACCCAGAGGGATGGGATGAGGAGGGAGGTGGGTGGGGGGTCCAGGAAGGGGAACACATGTAAACCCATGGCTGATTCATGTCAATGTATGGCAAAAACTATTACAATATTGTAAAGTAATTAGCCCCCAACTAAAATAAATAAATTTATTTAAAAAAAAAATTTATTTAAAAAAACAAACAAACAAAAAAAACTCAGAACTTCACTCAGCATGTGAACATCCACCTCTTCTGTAATAAAATTTAATTGACAAATGTAACATTCTAAGGCACCAGTTCAGTTCAGTTTAGTCGCTCAGTCATGTCCAACTCTTTGCGACCCCATGAACCGCAGGATGCCAGGCCTCCCCGTCCATCACCAATTCCCGGAGTTGACTCAAACTCATGTTCACTGAGTTGGTGATGCCATCCAACCATCTCATCCTCTGTTGTCCCCTTCTCCTCCTGCCCTCAATCTTTGCCAGCATCAGGGTCTTTTCAAATGAGTCAGCTCTTCGCATGAGGTGGCCAAAGTACTCGAGTTTCACCTTCAGCATCAGTCCTTCCAATGAACACCCAGGACTGATCTCCTTAAGGATGGACTGGTTGGATCTCCTTGCAGTTCAAGGGACTCTCAAGAGGCTTCTCCAACACCACAGTTCAAAAGCATCGATTCTTTGGCACTCAGCTTTCTTTATAGTCCAACTCTCACATCCATACAGGACTACTAGAAAAACTACAGCCTTGATTAGATGGACCTTTGTTGGCAAAGTAATGTCTCTGCTTTTAAATATGCTATCTAGGTTGGTCATAACTTTCCTTCCAAGGAGTAAGCGTGTTTTAATTTCATGGCTGCAATCACCATCTGCAGTGATTTTGGAGCCCCCAAAAAATAAAGTCAGCCACTGTTTCCCTATCTATTTGCCATGAACTGACAGGACCGGATGCCATGATCTTTGTTTTCTGAATATTGAGTTTTAAGCCAACTTTTTCACTCTCCTCTTTCACCTTCATCAAGAGGCTCTTTAGTTCTTCTTCACTTTCTGCCATAAAGGTGGTGTCATCTGCATATCTGAGGTTATTGATATTTCTTCCAGCAATCTTGATTCCAGCATGTGCTTCTTCCAGACCAGCATTTCTCATGATGTACTCTGCATATAAGTTAAATAAGCACACTGACAATATACAGCCTTGATGTACTCCTCTTCCTATTTGGAACCAGTCTGTTGTTCCATGTCCAGTTCTAACTGTTGCTTCCTGACCTGCATACAGGTTTCTCAAGAGGCAGGTCAGGTGGTCCGGTATTCCCATTTCTTTTAGAATTTTCCACAGTTTATTGTGATCCACACAGTCAAAGGCTTTGGCATAGTCAATAAAGTAAAAATAGTTGTTTTTCTGAAACTCTCTTGCTTTTTCGATGATCCATTGGCAATTGGATCTCTGGTTCCTCTGCCTTTTCTAAATCCAGCTTGAACATCTGGAAGTTTATGGTTCACATATTGCTGAAGCCTGGCTTGGAGAATCTTGAGCATTTGCTAGCGTGTGAGATAGTGCAATTGTGCAGTAGTTTGAGCATTCTTTGGCATTTCCTTTCTTTGGGATTGGAATGAAAACTGACCTTTTCCAGTCCTGGGGCCACTGCTGAGTTTTCCAAATTTGCTGACATGTTGAGTGCAGCACTTTCACAGCATGGGCTTTTAGGATTTGAAATAGCTCAACCGAAATTCCATCACCTCCACTAGCTTTGTTCATAGTGATGCTTCCTAAGGTCCACTTGAGTTCACATTCCAGGACGTCTGGCTCTAGGTGAGTGATCACACGATCATGATTATCTGGGTTGTGAAGATCTTTTTTGTACAGTTATTCTGTGTATTCTTGCCACCTCTTCTTAACAGGCAAATTTGGCCTTGGAGTACAGAATGAAGTAGGGCAAAGGCTAATAGAGTTTTGCCAAGAGAACCCAGTGATCATAGCAAACACCCTCTTCCAACAACACAAGAAAAGACTATACACATTGACATCCCCAGATGGCCAATACCAAAATCAGACTGATTATATTCTTTGTAGGCAAAGATGGAGAAGCTCTATACAGTCAGCAAAAACAAGACCGAGAGCTGACTGTGGCTCAGATCATGAACTCCTTATTGCCAAATTCAGACTGAAATTGAAGAAAGTGGAGAAAACCACTAGACCATTCAGGTATGACCTAAATCAAATCCCTTATGATTATACAGTGGAAATGACAAATAGATTTAAGGGACTAGGTCTGATAGACAGAGTGCCTGATGAACTATGGATGGAGGTTCCTGACATTGTACAGGAGACAGGGAACAAGATCATCCCTAAGAAAAAGAAATGCAAAAAAACCAAAACGGCTGTCTGAGGAGGCCTTACAAATAGCTGTGAAAAAAAGAGAAGCGAAAAGCAAAGGAGAAAAGGAAAGACATACCCATTTGAATGCAGAGTTCCAAAGAATAGCAAGGAGAGATAAGAAAGCCTTCCTCAGCGATCAATGCAGAGAAATAGAGGAAAACAACAGAATGGGAAAGACTAGAGATCTCTTCAGGAAAATCAGAGGTACCAAGGGAACATTTCAGGCAAAGATGAGCTCAATAAAGGACAGAAAATCGAAGGCACAGCAATAGAATATTCAACTTTATTTTTTAAATTCAGCTTAAACATTATATGCATGTATGTAATCATACTTAGTGGTATTCATCTTAAAGAGTTTTATCTAATATATATCTGAATAGTTTCATAGTTATAAAATATACTAGCTTTGTGCATTAAATTTATATCATATCCATATCATATTACTCTATGCTTTTCATGCTTTTTATTCTATTTAGCTCTATCACTTAAATTTCCTGTAGCGAAGGATGCCTGAACTCATGAGAGAAGCATTAACCTGAATGCCATGACCCTGCGAGACCCCTCCTCTTCTTAACCCACATAGCCTTGCCTCAGCTTTTACATCTTCCCACAATATCCCAGTCTGGAATAAGCTAACCCTGAAAAAGAAAGCTATCCAGAAAGAATATAAAAAGTATTTCAAGCAATCACCATGTCATCACTAAAGGAAAACTAAGAGATTTCTAAGGGCAACCAAAACATTATTAACTGACTTTGACTTTCTAGTTGGAATTTATAATCATTCCAACTGTACATTCAGAGAAATTACTGCTATTCATACTCGTTTATATACTCTCCCTCTGCCCTCTGATCAAAAACAAAAGCAAGACAAAACAAACAAAAAATGACACTGTTTACTAAGCACCAACCAAGTTTCAAACACTGTAGGAATTACCCTATAGATTATTATATATATTATATATATATATTATTATATATAATTATAACTATCCCATTTACACTTTACCCTCTTACAAGGTAGCCATCTTTCAGAAGAAGAAACTGAAGCTCAGATGTAATAATGACTTGCCCAAAGTAAGAGAGCTTCTAAGTGGACAGGCTGAAGTTCACAATGGAGTCTATAGGACCCCCCCAGTTACAGGGCTATTATCAGTACTGACAGCATCCCTCACAACCAAGGCTTCCAAAATGAGGAGCTAGATCAAACAGCAGAACACAGAAGAGAGTATCAATATGAGGGCAGGAGTCAGATGCAGGCATATTTCCAGATTTGTCTCCACACCATCCCTTCCCTTTAATTGACCATTACAGATGAAGTTCTCATACCAGAAAAAGGAAAGCAGCTTTATTTAAAGCAGACCTAATTGATACAAATCATTTCAAATGAAAGATTAAACACAGTAATTCAAACATAGGAACCTAAAGATACCAATCTCAGCAAGGACAACATTAAAGGGTTTGTAATAATTATACTCAGCACAAATCTCAGCTACTGACTAGATGGTAAGCCACAATTACAGTGACTTTTGTACACAGAGATGGGACAGGAAGATCTGGTGAAAATTTTACTATGATCCTTGTTGTATGTCCTGACTACATGCAAAAGACATGGGCATTCCAGACATATCATATGAACTATGTTTCAATTAGACTCCTGCTCATCTTTGTTTTGTAATAATGGGATCGAGTACTGGGAAGGAGTTGGAGGCCCTTTATGTGTGTGTTTTCCTTTAAGAAGAAATGGATACATCAAAGATTATAGAGACAGAGAAAATTAGACTACAAGCTCTGTGCCTACCAACACTGGAGACGGGAACATTGTGCCCGGGGCCAGGCCAAGGCAGAGAAGTCAAATAAAGGGAGCAGAGAGGAAGCAGACATATGCAAGGGAGAAATGACTAGAAGACCAAGGTAAGCCTTAGCAATACATTTGCAAATGGCTCGGGTTCAATCTCTAGGTCAGGAAGATCCCTGGAGAAGGGAATGGCTACCCACTCCAGTATTCTTGCCTGGATTTTCCATGGACAGAGGAGCCTATCGGGCTACAGTTCACTGGGTCGCAAACAGTCGGACACTGAGTGACTTTCACTTCACTCCTACTAAAAAGTGAGGAAGTAGAAACAGGAAAAAGAGTTTATTCCAGAATTTAGGAAGATTTATCAACATCACTACCTATTTTCACTCCTCTAAAGGTGTTACAAACAGTCTCTCCTTGAGTCCTTCTGTCTCTTTAAGAACAAGTTTTGAAAGATTACACAGATTCTATTCTAAAGTTCACTGACAGAATCCTACTTTTGCAGAACAATGAAGCCAAGAAAATTTGAATCAATTGTCCAATATCCCAAAGCAAAAGTGATTTTGGAGTCACGAACCAGGTCTCTGTCCAAAACAAGAGTATAGATATTTGTATTTTATTTCAAGTTTTTAAATGCCAATGTAGATTCAGATTAATATGTCCAAAAGGCCTCAGAAACATTTAAAAGTATTTCCATTTAAGTGTCCCAAGGGCTGGACCCAGCAAATACAGAGCAAACCAATTTTTAAAAGCCAAGGAAATTAAGGAAAAAACAAAGAAAGCAGAGAGATTGTTTTAAAGAATAAAAGAATAAACCAGTAAAAAAAAAAAAAAAAAAACGAATGCAATGTGTGACCAATGATTAGTTTCACATCAAAAAATTATAAAGAATGTTACTGGGAAATAGCAAAATTCATACTAAACATTTGAATTTATTATTGTTTCAGCAGTAATTGCTTGATTGATAATAGTGCTGTGATTAGTAGGAAAATACCCTGGTTCTTAGGAAATACATGCTGAAGCAGTTAGGGCTGGGACACCAGCAATAATGACTTCAACTTCAAATAGGTCTCCCTCAGAAATGTGTGTTGAAGGGGAGGGAAAAGGAAGGAGGTGAAAACTATCAATATGAAAATATAAAATTTGGCTGAACTATAATTTCAACTTATCTGTAAGCTTAACATATTTAAAAGTAATATTATTATAGAAAAAAATGAAACAAAATTTTTTTGAAAAACACTGTAGTGGTAGAGAAACATAAGCATATCCTAGGACATCCGTGGTCCTGTATTCAAAATAAATTTGAGGTTTCCAATAGCTGAACAAAATTATTAAAAGAGCTTCTCTGCATTTAATAGGATCTTCCAATGAAGCAGCAAGATAATTATGGTTATAAAGTCTCCTGTGGCTTTTATGAAATGTGAGACTTGCTATAAAAATCAGCAGAAAAAAATTATGCCGGTTAACCTTTCAGTGATTTGAATAATAATAAAGTTATGGGCTATTTCTTAGCTGCTCTTTTCATCAAAGCATTACACTTTTTTTTTCTGACTAAACCTGTACTACTTCCTTTTTTGAATGTTAAGTAAGTAAGACCAGCTTTAACAAGTCCCAACTTGAGATATGCATAATGGGCTTTAAGACGAATGCATAAAGGCTACCTCATGTTAACTTTTTCACTACTAAACCTACTTTGCATCACCAGTGAAAGAAGCTTAAGAAGCTTTTAAATACACAATCCCACTGTTATGTGACTAGCTGTTTAGTCACTAAGCCATGCCTGACTCTTTGCAAGCCCCTGGACTGTAGCCCACCAGACCCCTCTGTCCATGGGATTCTCCAGGCAAGAATACTGGAGTGGGTAGCTGGAGCTGGTGTCAGTGCAGTAGGTGGTCCTCTTTTTCTCTTCCTGAGGGTGGGCTAGACATGGCCTAATCTTTTCCAGGCTAAGAACACATACTTGGGCTTCCCTGGTGGGCCAGTGGTAAAGAATCCACCTGCCAATGCAGGAGATGCGGGTTTGATCCCTGGGGTGGGAAGATCCCCTGGAGAAGGAAATGGCAACCTACTGCAGAATTCTGGCCTGGGAAATCCCATGCACAGAGGAGCCTGGTGGGTTACGGTCACAAGAGTTAGACATGACTTAGTGACTAAACCACCACCAAAGAAAAAGATCCTCATGTATAGCACATTAAACTATATCAATAACCTGTGATAAACCATCATGGAAGAGAACTTGAGAAAAAATGTATGTATGTGTATAACTGAGTCACTTAGCTGTTCAACAGAGATTGGCACAATATTGTAAATCAACTATACTCCAATAAAAAAAAATTGAGGCAGATAACAGAACTGCCTTTATTACCTCAACAGAAGCTTATGAAATGTTTGTCCATACACACTCCCTCACATGAATTCCTACCCACCACTGGAACTGAAGGATGATAATCCTCAGACTTTGCAGAGAAGGTCTTTGCCCAACATACTTTTAAGGAGACTACATGGGGTATACTCCTTTGAATGGATGCTTTTAAGACTGGCAGTTGGTTATTCTGGCAGTGAGATTTCCCATTTTGAGCAGTACATCAGTTACTATTTAAGGATCACAGTGACAAACCGCAAGAAGTTCAACTCAAGAAAAACAAAGTCTCTCCAACTCAGGCCTGCATGGCATAACTTTCCCCCTCAAGACACAGGGAAATGGCTTCAGTGATAAAGGGAAATCCCTGGAGAAGTACCGAAGGACAATCAGCAGAGTCCAACCTGACAAGTCCAAGTCTGACAAGTTCTTGAAAGACTGAACCACTATTAAGCTGGCTAATTTTTGTTCAGAGGCTTTCCCTAGGGCTAGCTACTCATCCACAACACACTTAGTCCACTCTGAACAGAATGGAATGGAAAATCATTAAATTTTAGTTGTCTGTTTTTGTTTGTTTAGGAAAACGCAACAGAAGAAACAACTACTCAACTCTTGGTATTTACATTGAATACATTTGTTTTTCTGTACCAACACAGGAAAAAAAATGAGTACATATACATTATCTCCTTAAGGCATAAGTAAATTACTAAGTAAGTATCTATTACTGATTTACTAACTTCAAAAAATGTTCCACCTTCGTTATTTTCATTTATCTTTCTCTTCATTCATGAAAATAACAAGTTTTAATTATATTTGATAATTTTTTTACCTTTTTACTTCTTTGTTTGAATGTTGCATTCAAGAAAACACTGGAGATTTCGGGAAATTTTTTGGAAGTTCTAAAATTACTTACAAATAGGAAAAAGTGATTTGATTACATAACTTTATCATTGTGGGAAGATCTTTTAAAAGAGTAAAAGTTGTCTTGTGGAATTCAAGAGATTAGGTAAACTGGACACATAAATAATTTTATTTAAAATGTTCTGAACGTTTATATTTATGTATAGGTGAAAACAAGTATATAGATTTCAACAGATTCTCTAAACCAACACCACAGGTTTCCCAAGTTATCAATCACCAGTATAAACATATTTAATTCTGTTCTTTAATGTGTAGAATATTCTCCTGAAAGATCGGTCTTTTACTAAAGATATTCTGATAGGCTTTAACTCAAAATTTAATTAGCAGGAAGGTTAGTAAATGCATATTTTCCAACTAGCAATAGAAAGTTTGTCCTCCCACCATCACCACCACCAGAAAATCCCCCTAAACACTGGGTCTGACTTAGCAAGGCCCAACCTGAGACTGGACACCCTGCTCCTTAAACCGTCCTCTGGCATTCTGGGTTCCAGCCCTGTGTTCCCTTTCAGGTGAATCACTGTCTCATTCCTGCAGGTTCAGGAAGCGCTTTCCCCCTTCTACACATCTCACCTCCTCTCAGATGTGAGTCATTTCTATTAGCAAGAGAGCCAGTTGCTCCAGTTGTTCCCGAGCAGGAGGGTTTGAAAGGGCGCCCCAAAGGACAATCTTTAGGCAGGTAGGGGAGACCTACCTTCTCTGGCAGGGGAGGGGAGAAAATGACTATTTTTTATGCTTTAACAAAAAAGCTACTTCCCTGCCAACTTTAGTTTCAAGGCTTATGCTTAACTGGCACTGAGAAACCTGTTTGGACTTGAAGACGCCTGTATTAGGTGAATGGACAGCCAGCCACAGAAATGAAAGGTAAATGAAATTTTTTTTTTAATTTATTTTCTTAAAAGCCATGGTTGGCAGGACATAGCACTGATTAAGACTGTAATTATACCTCTGCTTAAATCTGAGATCTGAAGAGAAAGTAAGAGTTAGAAACTTAAGTGAATTAGATCCATGAGTCTTGTTTGGGAGGGAACAATTTCTGAAATGTGGGCCATTGTGCTTCACAGAATTTCACTGTTCCCAGCTCAGGCAGGCAGGTTAGGCAAACTGTGTTATGCCTTCAAACACAGAAACGATCTTAAGGAAATCACTTCTATTAAGTGAATTTTTAAATCATATTTGCTTTATTAGATGAGTAAACCCCAAGTCCATTACAATTGTTTCCCAAGACGCCATACTGAAATTTGTTTCATAATCTTTCATTTACTTTTCTTTTAAAAGGAGATCAAAAAAAAAAAAAGATGGGTTTTCTCTCCCAACTGCCTCATTTTGATAAAAGAATCTCAATCTTTTCATTGTAACACAAAGAACACAGCAATCCCTGCCCTGATTCCTTAAAAGATCATGCTAAAACATGTTTGGAAAGGCACTGAGAAAACCGCCTAACTAGTGACGAATGGCTTAGGAACAGCTTGGGTCTGGTTCATGTTCAGTCATAGGGAGACTTTTATTTCATCAAGGGAATCAAGAAGGAAATTTGAACTCTTCTAAGTTATAATAAGGATTTTTAAAAATAGGTGAGCATAAAGTAGGGTGATTTTTTCAATTTACTAGGTTAAGATTTATCTGCTATGGTATTTTGTATCATATTCTCAAACTGGGTCTGCTTTCACATTAGGCATATTAACATTTTTAACATGGATTTTCTTTCATAATTCTGATTAGAGACTCCAATTTACTAGCAAAATGAACAACAAAAACTTTGGTTCTATATTACCAAATAGAGCCAGAAACTTTTGATTTTACACTATCATCTTTTTATACAGTATTATTATTTCTGCCAGTTCAAGGTTGAAACTAGGAATCAAGGGGATGTATTCTCTGAGTCCTTCAGCAAAATCCTGTCCTAAGACTACCTAACACCTATCTGAAAATTGTTCTGAGTGTATGTGGGTTAAGGAGAAGAGGTTGGAGGAGCAGTCAGATTACTGAATACCATATTTAAGGATATAGCCTAGAAAAGAAAAAGTGTAACTAGTCAGAAAATCCTATTCCATGAAGAGACTGAGTCAAAAATTTCCTGGCAGACAGAATATTGAGATGGCTTATTGCACTCCAGGATATAAGTGGGAGATGGAAAACTAAATTAGAGTGGATGTTTTTATTTAGCTGAGTGTTATCTGGCCCCTTTGGAGCCTGTCTGCTTTCCTTCTTTCTTGATATCTTGGGGTTTCACTTCCTTTAAAAACAAAAAATATTCCACCCTTAGCCCTGTCTTCTGAGAAAATACCACAGAAATTTAAATTAGAGGAGACATGAATGGTCATTTACTCTCTGCACTCCTACAAACAGAGGGAAAACTAGGAAAATACGCTCAGAGCCCAATAAAAGGGATGGTGGTGAAAGCAGTAGAGAAGGGACATGAAACCTAGGTGAAATCACCTGGCAGCACCCCACAGTCTCCACAGGACTGCTATGTGCACAATCGTGGGACAGGACTTTGGTTTAGAGCAGAAAGACCAGCTGGAGATTGGGTGCTGGCGATGCCAAAAGTTAGTGTGACTTGAGCAAGCCTCTTATTTCCTCAGGAGCTCACTGCCCTCTCCCACAGTAAAATGAGGGGATTCGATCAGAGGTCATGAGAGGCCCCTGTGTGACTAGAGTCCCCTGATCCAGGAGATGTACTGAGGCACTCAGGTTGGGTTATCAAGAAACCAAGGCTTGGGCCCAATGAAGATGCTAATGATGAGGAGGAAGACTGGTCCTGCCCTTTTCTGTCCCAGGCAGCTACATGATGTTCATCCAATCCCAGCCTCTTTAGGCCCCGGATTCTTCCTCTGCAAGACACAGATGACTATAGTTTCCTCTTGCTTCCTCAGGTGGCAAGTTTTGCCTCAGTAGAAAGGCAAGGGTCAGCTGGAATTCCTATAGCTGTTGACTATCTAAAGAAGAGAGGAGAGAGCAGAGGCAACCAAGACACTGTGGTTTAGAACTAGATGAGAAGAACACATCAAGAAAACATCAAGGTGAACAAGAAATAAGATGCGAACCTGCTGTTTCAGGCCAATGATTGAAGTCAAGCCCTTATACAACCTGGCAACAATTTCCAAACTTTCCAACTTCCTTATATGGCAAATATGGGCAGAACAGAACATTTATTCTTCATTTTGTATTGAAGTAGCGCATCTTATCTTTCATTTACATTCTTATTAACCAACATGAAAAAACTTACACTAAAAATGCATCTGAAGAGCACTGATAAGCCATCACATTAAGTCATGTATCAGTGATTCCACAATTTCTCTTATAAGGCAATTTCTTTCTCTTTTTTAAAGGCAATTTCTAATAATAATTTCACACATTTCAGAAGAAGGTAACTCTTAAAATGACTTAAATAGAACCTTTGCAACACAAACTGTCCTTCTAAACTGTAATACTAAAACAACAATCATTAACATGCACTGGTAGCTTAACATATGTCTAAGACTACATGGGTTTGGGTAAACTCCGGGAGTTGGTGATGGACAGGGAGGCCTGGCATGCTGCGATTCACGGGGTCGCAAAGAGTCAGACACAACTGAGAGACTGAACTGAACTGCATATTTTAACACAAATTATTTTTTTAAAAGAAAAAACTTCACACAACCTTAAGATATATACTGCTGTTACTTCCATTTTACAGCTGAGCAAACTGAGGCTTCAGTGGTGTACAAGTAGGAAGCAGAGCTCTGAGCTTGACCCATGTCTGCCTGCAGACAACCATGCTCTGAGTCAGGCTTTAGAGTTCTAAGTAAACTCTGTATCTGCTATCTGGGATCTCTTTCTCATCAGTAATTTAATAGGTGGGCTTCCCAGGTGGCACTAGTGGTAGAGAACCAGCCTGCCAATGCAGGAGACCCAGGTTTGATCCCTGGGTCGGGAAGATCCCCTGGAGGATGGCATGGCAGCCCACTCCAGTATTCTTACCTGGAGAATTCCATGGGCAGAGGAGCCTGGTGGGCTACAGTCCACAAGATCACAAAGAGTTGGACACAACTGAAGTGACTTAGCACGTACACACAACTTAATAGGTAAAATTACACAGATTTGTAATTTATTTACCATTCTACTTGACTGCAG
Source organism: Giraffa tippelskirchi (assembly GCF_054371585.1). Classification (NCBI taxonomy): domain Eukaryota; kingdom Metazoa; phylum Chordata; class Mammalia; order Artiodactyla; family Giraffidae; genus Giraffa; species Giraffa tippelskirchi. Next base: position 121,125,608 of record NC_137276.1, on the reverse strand, counting down.
TAGATAAGTGGCTGTCTCGGGCACATCACATCCTGCAATCAAGCTGGGACTATTTTATTACCTAGTTTTCACAAAGGAGACATCAGATTATAATCAACATATGAACCCCCATGGTTGTACAGAAGTAGAAGCGAAAGAGTAGTTAAGCCCAGCACTCAGACCAACTTGTGTTCAAATGCAGGCTCTGCCCTTACCAGGCCTCTAACCTGGGTGAGCAACAGCAGCTGGTGTGTGCTGTAGGAACCTCTGAAAGACTCAGTTTCTTCAACTGAAAAATGGGCAGACTATTCTTACTACCATTCAGAAAGCATCTATATAATGAGTTCTTCCTAGATGCCAAGTTCCAATTAAAGATTTCGAAGGCTTGAAGGACATAATACTATGGTAATACCTCATTCAGTCCTCAAATCAATCCTATATGAATGTTTTGCAGAAGAGGAAACTGAAGTATAGAGTGGTTAGATGACTTGCCCAAGTAAGTGGCAGGTCTGGAATTTGATTCCAATGTCTTTTTCACAAATTATCTAGGGACTTCCCGGGTGGTCCAGTGATTAAGACACTGCATTCCCAATGCAGGGGCCCTGGGTTCAATGCCTGGTCAGGGAACTAATATTCCACATGTCACAGCCAATTTTTTTTTTAATTAATCTAAATAACTTAGAATAGTCTTAGGCACAAAATTACACAGGCAGTGCTTGCTGAACCCATACTCTGATCATCATTGTTGTTATTGTGACTAAAAAGACAAAAACAGACCTTTCAGCTGCTAGAGGAGGCACTGCCTGTAGTCTGGACATGCTCTCAGGTTAGAAATATTACTGGCTTTCAAATTCCACTTTTCAAGTCTCGGAGTCTAAAGAGATCCTTTGTTAAAAAATATCAAGATTCTGGTTGCTTTCAGAGTGGAAGCCAGGGTAATGGGGGCAGCAGAAACAAAATAATCCAAGGTCCCTGCACTGCAGGAGCTTAGGATCTAGCTGCAGAAAGAAGAATCATAGCAGAAAAACATTTGGGCTGTTAGCAGTCAGCTGTGTCTCGCAAGCTGAGAGCTGACAGAAGAGACCCAAGAAAGGAATTCATGGACACCAGCTGCCTCAAGACTGCAGGCATTTTAGGGCCTGCCATGCTGCTTTTGGGGAGGATGACCTGCCTGTCCAAACTTGTTCCTCCTCATACCTGCCAAACTCAAAGGTGAAACTGAAAACAAATCATCAATGGGCTTCTCAAAGCAACTTAGATAAACAGACTAAAAGACAAATTGGAATAATTGCAGTTTACTGTTTACTGGTTTATTTTTAAAGAGAATGGTCCTTCCTATCATGACTGGGTACCTTGCAACTATCCAGGGCACACAATAACATGCAAAACTTAAATAAGCACAGCTGCACTGATTTTGGGTTGTTTAAACCAAACATGTTAAAATCCTGGAAAAAGAAGACTTTAAGCAGGATAAAATTTTGTACTGTGCCAAAATTGTTCATGCAGAACTCGTATAATACAATGGCAGCCCACTTGAGTACTCTTGTCTGCAAAATCCCATGGATGGAGGAGCCTGGTGGGCTGCAGTCCATAGAGTCACTAGGAGTCGGATACGACTGAGCAACTTCATTTTCACTTTTCACATTCATGCATTGGAGAAGGAAATGGCAACCCACTCCAGTGTTCTTGCCTGGAGAATCCCAGGGACGGGGGAGCCTGGTGGGCTGCCGTCTATGGGGTCGCACAGAGTCGGACACGACTGAAGCGACTTAGCAGCAGCAGCAGCATGTAATACAAAGCAAAATGAATGAACAGTGGATCCCATTATAAAAGGTCACTATTGAAACTCCAATACTTTGGCCACCTATGCGAAGAGTTGACTCATTGGAAAAGACCCTGATGCTAGGAAGGATTGGGGGCAGGAGGAGAAGGGGACGAGAGAGGATGAGATAGCTGGATGGCATCACTGCCTCGATGGACTTGAGTTTGGGTGAACTCTGGGAGTTGGTGATGGACAGGGAGGCCTGGCGTGCTATGATTCAAGGGGTCGCAAAGAGTTGGACACGACTGAGCAACTTAACTGAACTGAACTGATAGCAATGGAATAAGCATATTATGATCACCATTCAACAGACACTATGGTTTTACCTATTCAACATCAATATTCTCTTTTCCCTTTACCCTAAAAGACTCATTCTAATTTTGTGTTACAAATATAAAACAAATACACACATACACACATATATAGACATATATTGTGGTATAAAAAAATAAAACTATTCATGCCATGTCTACACACAACAGTACAACACCTCAACTATTATCTTCATTTATCATCTTAAGACCTAGGAACACTGAGTATCTGACTGGTACTCACTCATGCGGCTCATGAGAGACTCAGCATGGACACTGTTAGAACCAGTTTACGATCTGTATGAAACTGCAAGTCATACAGACACTAAACAATTGGCCAATGGAGAATGGAGTTTGAGAGGGCAAAGTTGAAGGCACATGATAAATGAGTGCCAGGGTACCTAACACTTGCTCTGAAGGCCTCCCTGGTCCTCCTCGATCCTGGGAGACATGCCCAACAACACAGCTGTCTTGCAGTCAGGGTGGCCAAGCCCAACAACTCTGCGTTACCTTTCCCCACTAAACCCCAAAAGGAGACGGTGTATTTCCCACGTGTTCCCCTCTCCTATCCTCTTCCATGAATTACACCCCAGTTGACTTTACACTAGGCAGGCACTCCCTCACATGGCTATTTATTTAGATCCTGCTTAATTCCCCAAAAGATCTGAGGTAGTGTACAGAGATGCTCAATATCAAATAAGTTCAAATGAATGCTAACAAAAATGGAGCCTGGGAAAAGCAATGGAGGGAAATTCAAAGCCACATGAAAGATTAGTTCACCAAATGCATCAATTCCTATCTCAGCTCTAAAAGGAAAACAAGAAGGCACACTGATGCAGTTTTGATAAATAATTAATAGTAGCAGGCTTAAAGGAACACTGGATTCCCAGATGGCAAGAGTGGTCAAGGGGGGCTTCCCTGATAGCTCAGTTGGTAAAGAATCTGCCTGCAATTCAGGAGACCTGGGTTCAATCCCTGGGTTGGGAAGATCCCCTGGAGAAAAGAAAGGCTACCCACTCCAGTATTCTGGCCTGGAGAATTCCATGGACTGTACAGACCATGGGATCACAAAGAGTTGAACACGACTGAGCGACTTTCACTTTCAGTGGTCAAGAATCCACATGCCAATGCAGGAAACATGGGTTTGATCCCTGGGTCAGGAAGATTTCCTGGAGTTGGAAATGGCAACCTGCTCCAGTATACTTGCTAGGAAAATACATGGACAGGAGGGTCACGAAGAGTCAGAAAAGGCTGAGTGACTAAGCATAGGCATTAAAGGAACACTGTTCTCAATATGCAGCCTAAAAAGAACTTTTTCTCCTGAGTCCTCATACAGAAAAACAACACCCAAAGAACAGACACAGTGAAAATGGGGACTGCATGGAGGTATCAACTCAAAGCTCAGTCAAATCCATCCTACAGAGGCAGGCAGAAGAACACGGTTTTACTATATTGCTGTTTCTTAGTAATAAATCTAGCAAAACCTCTCTGCCCTTTTCTCCCCAGTACTATTATTGTTGTTGTTTAGTCCAGCTCTTGCGATCCCATGGATTGTAGCCAGTCAGGCTCTTCTATCCATGGGAGATTTCCCAGGCAAGAATACTGGAGTGAGTTGCCATTTCCTTCTCCAAAGGATCTTCCTGACCCAGGGATTGAACCCAGGTTTCCTGCTTGGCAGGTGGATTTTTTTTTTTTTACCACTGAGCCACATGGGAGGCCTGTTCTAATCAACAAAATTTCCCAAGCACTAGACATATTAAGTTAACCATATGAAAATGCCATTTGACCTATAAAAACACTTCCAAATAGTTCAACTTAATGCATCAGCATCAAGGAAGACAAAACCTTAAAATCTTTAAAAAAGTATTCATCCCAAATTAACTACAATGCCATTAAGTTCTAAAACTGTATTAACTACCTCAAAGCTTGACTTACAAGCTCATCAATTTCTTGTAAGAAGGAAATTATTGAATGAGGGGAAAATTACTAAAAATAAGGCTCAGGTTTGGAGCTGGCAGCAGGTACCAAGGCTCGAGGTACCCCAAGGTACTAGCAGAAACCCCATGGAGAGACCTGGGGCAGCCCCACCTTGAAATTATATGTCACAAACTGTAAGCCACAGACAAGCTTTATTTGGTCTGTCTTAATAAAGCTAAGCCAGAATTTAAAATTCATGTAATTTTATACAAAAATCCATTTTTACAGTCTTGTGGCAGGTGACCCACACACCCGCATGGCAACAACCCAGAGCCTGGCCATGGGGCAACACTCCCCTGTTCACTGCAGCCCCCAGCCCCCCTGAGCACTTCTAACATGCTGTTAGCTATATTTTATTGGCCTGCTGATACTAGTGATTATTTCTTCTTATACCTGGCTCACTTTCCCCACTGACATTAGATATGGGGCTTTATATGGATTTGCATTCCATTGCAATAGTCCCCTTACTTCACAGTGGGCTGTTCAGAAATATCAGAGGACCAGTGTCTGCTCAGCTTTCCCCAGGTCTTTGGCCATGCCTTTCAGGAGAAGAAAGTGGAAGTGTTAGCCACTCACTTGTGTCCGACTCTTTGCAAACTCATGGATGATAGCCCACCAGGCTCCTCTGTCCATGTTATTCTCCAGACAAGAATACTGGAGTAGGTAGCCATTTCCTTTTCCAGAGGATCTTCCCCACCCAGGAGATCAACTGCTAATTCCTGTTCTCTCAGTTCTTCCTGGGTCATACTGTGTTCAATTCATTCATAAAGAAAACAGTAATTAACGTCAGTGAAGTTGACAGCAGGAACTACTTTAAAGAAAATGTTATATATCTATATATGTATGCATGTATGCGGGTGTGTATGTATTCACACACACACAGGGAAAATGAATTAAATGTGATGTCATATCCTCTTACTACATATGGGGATAGGGGGATTGGTTGCTTTTTAAATTGAAGTATTGTTGAGTTATAATATTTCGGGTATACAGCAAAGTGATTCATATATAGATAATTTTCTTCAGACTCTTTTCCATTATAGATTATTACACAATACTTAATATAGTTCCCTATGATACACAGTAGTTGCTTGTTGTTTATCTATTTTATATATAATAGTGTGTATCTGTTAATCCCAAAATTCTATTTCTTGTTTTTATGAAAGGAGAAAATGAGACACAGTAAGGGTTTGATGCTGATGAGAACTGCACAATATCCACTGGCATTGAGGATTTCACTAGTGAATCTTTATCACTGAAGGAGGGGTTGAAACAGAAGGAAGATGTGTCTGTTAGGTACCTGTCTTGTTTCATTACTTTACACAGCATTACAGTTTGCTTAAACTGATTCAAAAAATTAGGGTAGCTAAACTTACACCCAATTCTATTGAGAGTGGCATTGAGGACACCACCCCCTCAACCCACAGCCATACTGATGACCTTATTAGAATGGTGACCATGACAACCACCATCATCATTATCATCACAATGAAGAATAATTATGACCCTTAAGTATAGTGCTTAAGCCATGGAAGGACCCTCCGAACAACATCTCTGTAAGCCTTTGAAAAGTACTATCTTTTCTTAATAGGTTTGTAGATGGTAATCAAACAGCTAAAGACTTTACCTGGGGTCTTAGATTTTGAGATTTTTTTAAGGGACCAGAAGTTACTTGAAATGCAGTTTGGCTTAGAATATATTCATTCAATACCTCTACTCCTACTGGGAGTATAGCCCAAAACCTCTCAGACCAGTAAACTGGTATTAATAATTCAGAATTTCCCTACATATAGACTTTGCCTAAAGAACACAAAAATACACATTTCAACTTGGGAAATGATAAAATTTGACTATATGAGTAATAAGATTTTAATGAAGTGAAGTGACAGTCACTCAGTCATGTCCGACTCTTTGTGATCCCCTGGACTGTAGCCCATCAGGCTTCTCTGTCCATGGAATTCTCCAGGCAAGAATACTGGACTGGGTTGCCATTTCCTTCTGCAGGGGATCTTCTTGACCCAGGGATTGAACCTGGGTCTCCCACACTGCAGGCAGATTCTTTACCATCTAAGGCACAGGGGATGATTTTTATTATTAAGCAGAAAAAAATATTTGACATGAATTCCACTACTTTGCCATGAATTATATTACTATAGCACTTACAGTATAAAATAGACTTGCACGTATCATCTCTTCAGATTCTCATAGCATCTTTGGGAGCCAGGCCAAGTATCTATTGGTTTCCTCATTTCACAAACAGTGGAAAGCTAAAACTCTGAGAGCTAAAATGCTTTGCCCAGGGTCACGAGGTCAAAGAAAGACTTAACAGCTAACACCTGCCAACTGCACTGAGGTCCAGGACACTGTCTAGCCTACTTTTGAGGGGCCGCTGATCCGGCCAAGTAGCAGAGCAGAGAAGCAGCCTGTTCTGGGGTCACAGAAACTGATCTCAGCTCCTGGCTTTGCCTCTCACTGTCTGTGTGATGTTGGGCAAGCTGCTGAAGCTCACTAAGGCTCCTCACCTGCACAATAACCAGGTCTGGGGTAAGGTAATAAGGAAGCACTAGACACAAACCCTGCCTTCAGGGAGTTTACAACCCAGTTCATATCCTCCCTCCTCCCCTGCCCTCCCTCAATCAATCAATCAATCAATCAATCAATCAATAAGTAAAAAATTAATCAGAGGTCACCTGGAAAAAAAAAATGTTAAATCTAAGTGTGAACCAAATTTTGCTTAATTGTAGGCTACAGACGTCAAGCGTAACTTTGTAAAAAGAACTTCAGGGTGGTACCTGAAAAACCAGAATGAAGGCTGTTTGCTTGGCATTCCAACATCTTTGAGTTAGTGACTCCAAGCTTGCATTAATGAAGTGCCCTATGAATACAGTGACCTAATTCTATTACAAAAAGAAGTAAATTATAGCCAGTGAGGTAACTTATTTCTTTCCCAAGGCCTTCAGCAGAGCTGCATCTTAGCAGTACTGGAACACACATACACACACACACACAGAGTCTTAGGTTACAGGTGATTCCAAAATGCAAGAAAGGCTGCACCTTTTACCAGAAGCTTCACATTAGATGGTTCTTGTGAACATTACACACAGGCGCTGAACAGTGACACCATTCCACTGATATTCAGGAATTATAGCAGTATCCTCATTTAGTATCTACCTTTTAGTACAGTTTTTCTGTAAGAAAGTGACAAAACACAAACAAAACCCCTCAGATCTGAAATTCTTGCAGTTCCAAATGTGATTCCAAATGTGATTTCAAATGTGAGCTTCTAAAGAACGCACTAAGAAGTGGCAGGCAAATTAAACTATAGCTCTGTCATGTGAGAACCAACACCACCACCAAATAATCAGACCAAAAAAAATCATGAGCAGCTGAATCTAGGGAGTGAGCATTTAACTGGCATTTATCTTTCCCATCTTGACCAGAAGCACAATAATGAGACCCTGGGAAGCCAGGGAGAATAAAGGCATGGCCGTACCCTGGCGGGCATGCCCGCTGGCCCTGTCTGCTGCAGAGGGAGTTTCCCAGTCTGGCACGGCAGCTCCCCATCCAAGCCAAGACCTAACCTGGGAACTATGGGAGCAAGCCTGGGTGCCCAAAGCGGCAGTTCCAGGGCCCTGGAAGCTCAGCTTCCCAGCCTCCCCACTACCCCTCCAGGGCACAGCAGATGCTTGTGCATCCTGCACACCCAGGTTCAAGCTGCTCCACCGTGAGTAAACCTCTCCTTCCTGGAGACCCAGAATCTCAGTTTTCCCAACCATAAAAGCAGTCTGATATGACCAGTAGGGTTCTCACAAAAAGGCCTCAGCAGAGGGCTGGGCATGGTGAAAAGCTCAACTGTGACAATTATTTGTTCTCAGGGGTGCACTAAACAAGCTCACCTGCCACTATTCTTTCTGGGTTGCCAAGAGGTATCAGGAAAGTCATTTGTTATGAATCCTCAATGTTGGTCACTGAAGCAAGAAAAATGAGGAGTTGGCAGAGAGGGGGGCAGAAGAAGAGGAAGAAAGGTATGTTTATAGTCAACACAGACCACTGGATGATCTGTACAGGTCAAGTGTCATCACATGAGGATAAATGATAAATGAACCAAGAGTTGTGAAAGCTGGGGTCTATAGGATCAGGCAGGCAAAGCTCCCAAAGTGAGGAGGCCCGGGGAAGTCAGGAGAGGTTGCAGTGAGCTGGTGACCCAGAGAGCAGGTTCCCAACGGGAAGAGGCAGCGAACACTGCTGGATGCTTCACACTCAGTGCGGGCAGATCTTTCTCAAGGAAGAGATGCTTTCCACATGGTTCATGTCAAACCAAACTATACCTCCAGGTTAGAACATTAGCAGTTCCTTCTTGGCCTCAACAGGGAAAACAAATGCTGCCTCTGCCTTATCTTCCCCCTCCCACTTCCCACCCTCCAATACCAACTATGGAAAATTGCTCTGCATTGGGACTCTAGGGAAGGACAATGGATACGGCTTCAATCAGATCTAGTAGGAATCTGGATCCCAGCTATTACTAGCTCTGTCAGGGCATATTAATTCACATGTCTGAACCTCAGATCATCCCAGCTGGGCAGGAAAAGAGAAATAAAACACACCTAGGGCACAGGCCTCTGGGAGGGTTGCAGGAGAAACCAAGCAACAAGTTCAAGGCCTAAGATCAAGGAGACGCTGAGGACATGTCCCTCCTTTTCTACTATTTCATTTCATTCATTTAAAAAGCCAGCTTACAACTAACAACAACATAACACCATTATGAAAATAGTCAAGGGTTATGAAAACAATCAAAATATCAATGGTTGGCCGGATAAAAGCCAGAGATCTCTAAGCATCAATACTATCCAAACTCAGGAATGGCCGTGAAACCCAGACCTGCCACAGACATCACATTCTTGAGAGGTTTCATCAGCTCTCAGCTTGGGGAGCCGTAGGTGGCAGGATGGGCTCCCGCCTGTCAGCAAGGCCCTGGACCCAAGCCCATAACCATGGCTGAAGCAATGTTCATTGCAACACCCTGCAGGCACTGGGATGTGCACAGTATGCACAGCTGCTCTGTGATAAACTGCACGGGGGTGGGGGTGGGCGGGAATGTCAGTGCTGCTGCTGAAGAAAGACAGCCAGCAGATGAGGATTAGAGGCAACTGAAATGAAGCTCTTGGAGCAAAGAGCTCAGTCAAAGGCCTCCTCGCCTGGCGACTGAAACCACAAACCACACAACAGTCTCAACATAAACAAAGTGGCAAGAACTCCATTGCACCCTGCATCCAACCCATCAGTCACGAACTGCGTTCTACCGTGTGCCTGCGACATGCGACAGGGGCTTGTAAGACTCAGACCTCACCCTGCACAACTGTGCCAGATGCTTCGTGTGTGTTCTCATGTCAACCTTGGAGTCACCCCACAATGGATGCATCAACACACACACTGCACAGATGGAGAGGCGGAGACTCACAGAGCCTGGACCGGCACCACACTGCCACCCCACTCAGCTTGTTGTAGTGTCAAGGGTTGATTCTTGTTTGTTTTTAAGCCAAGTGAGGAAAATATTTTAAAATGTTAAGACATTAAACGAGAAGCTTAGCAGAAACTTCCATCACTCCTGTATCTATCTCTACCTTCCACCCTTCCCGCTCTCTTTTTCCCAGGGTAGACATGTTTTTCTTTCTTGAAAGAGTTGTCTCAATCCTCTGTTATCAGCCCTCTGCCTCCGCCCCACACTCAGATGGCATGACTTTTGTAGCTCTGACAAAGACCAACAGTGACCTCTCTGTTACTGAACTCCATCCAATGGCGCTTTGCTGTCCTAGGCCTCTTGACTTCTCTGCAGGATAAAACTAGTTACAACTTATTTCGTAACCTCAAGTCTCGGTTCACATGATATGAATCTTGTCTGATAATCCTTCCAATTCTCTGACCACTCCTCTAGGCACTTCCCTTTCTGGAGAATTGCTCCTGAAAAACTTCAAAGTCAGCCCTCTCCTATTCTCAGTCTATTGGGCAGGGTCATCATGGGCAATCGCACCCATTCCCATTGCTTTTTCTATCTCTGATCTTCTGTCAACTTTAAAAGTACACCACCAGCCAGGGCCACCTCCCCAGGCCCCAGACCTCAACGTCAGTTCCTCAGGAGACATCTCCACATGGATACTACATAGGCATCCTGAAATCCACAAAGGGAAATCTGAACCCCTCCCATTCTTCCATGTGTTCCTCCTCTTGTGGGCCCTACTACCAGTGAAAGAGACCAATACCCGCTGCCTAATACTGGGAAGGCCACAACATTCTTCCTCCCTTTGCATCAGCAGCCACTCATTCCTCAGTGTGCCCCAAACCTGTCACATCTCTCTACCACTTGAGATCATCATCTCCCTAGCAGATGATGTTATCTCGGGCCATGCTGAACGTTTCCACATGTTCCTTTCCCATCTCACATTTGGCAAATCAGCCACAACCTAGGCATCGAAGCTCCCATGGGACCTCCTTGACCTCTGCTTCTTTTCATCAGGGGACACCACCATGTCTGGATTTCTACAACATTCCCCCTCCTACTCTGTATTTTGTGGTCTATTTACTTCTAGATCCTCAACTAGATTCTAAATTCCTTGAGGGCAGAAACTTACCCTCCATTTTATAATTCCCAGAGTGTGGAACATGAGTAGACTTTTAGACAATAACCTCACAGAAAAGGTCAGATTATGGTTAACACTGATGGGGAGGTAGAGACTCCCAAGACAGGGAAAGAGGAGGAGAAAGGAGGTCATTCAAGAGCAGGAATCAATATGAAGAAAGGCAGGGGGTTAAATGAAAGGCATACCCCTGTGAGGCAACAGTTAGCATAAAGAATTCCTGATCAAATGAAAATGATGTTGAATTTCATGTAGGCAAGGATTAATGGTAACAACACAAGCAAAAGCTCCATATACAAAGTACGCAATTTATAAACATATATTCTAATTTAACCTCATAATGATTCTATAGAGGAGGTACAATTGTCATCAGATTCAGAGGATTAATTATGGAACAAGAAGATTTCTCCCAAAGTTGAGAGCCACCTTTTAATTATCAGAACCCAGCATCTTCTGGCTTCCAGACTCCATAATCTCCAACACTAAAAAAATAACTCCTTATACATTGTTAGTCACTGTAATTTGAGAAGTTCCCTATCATACTGTACTTAGGGTGAGAAAGCATGATGACATGGGCAATTTAGAAAGAAGAACTTAACAAAAAGCAGCAGGAAGAATCTGAGAGGAGAGAAGCAAGAAGCAGAAAGACCAGAGAGGAGGTCAGTACAGGGCCACACATGAAACTAGGAGGGCCTTGATCTGAACAGCAAGGTGATGACAGAAGCAAAGGAATGATATTGTAACAGAAGAAGCAGCAAGACTAGATAAGTGACTGACCAAGGGAGAACGATCCAATTCAGTACTGAGGTTTTAAACTCTCTTGACCAAGAGCTGAAGCAAATATTCATAAAGAGGGATGAAAGGAAAATGGCTTCTGGTGAAGAAAGGAAAAAAACGTGAAGTTTTGAGATGCGAAGTCTGAACACAGATGATACAATGAATAGAAGTTTAGGGAAGGAAGATTATGGAAGAGAGGTGAGGGCTGAGCATCCAAGGAAACATTAACACTCTTGAGAAAAACAAAAAGAAAAAATGAGGATCTATGACCCAAATTTGGGGAAGTAATTCATCTAGAGAAAGTGGTAAAAGAGATGGAGGTGGCAAGAGGAAACGCTCACAAGCCACTTGAGGAGAATAAAGTATTTCCCAAACCTGGAAGACAAATTTGATTCCAGAAAATCCATGTATCATGTCTGAACTAATTAAGACCCAACTCATTCACATAATTTCAATGGGAATTAAGAAAATGAGAGCATGGATTCCCCCAAAGTACAAATCGCCCACAGCCAGGGTCTCTTGATTCTGAACCAAATTCTAAAAGAAGAAACTCATAAATGAATCACCCAGATCACTGAGCAATGTCCCACACCTACATCCAGGGGTGGAACTCTTGCTAAATGTACTTTGCATTTCACTGTCTTCTTCAAGACACGATAAGGAATGTGCTTATAAGGTACTTTTCCTTGGTCTATAAAACTCATATTATTACACAGTGAATTGCTATCCTGTATCTATTTCTTTTCTGTGTACTCTTTGTTCCTTTTTAACTTCGTTCAGGTATAATTTACATACAATAATTTTCATCCATTTTAAATGTAAAATTCGATGATTTTTAATTAATTTATAGAGTTGTGAAACCACCATCAAAATCCAGTTTTTCTCATCTTAATAAAATTCCTCACCCCCTTACAGTTAATCTCTCCACTCCTACCCTCAGCTCTAACCTACTTTCCACCTCTATAGATTTGCCTCTTCAGGCATTTCATTGAAATGGTTTGAGGTCTTTTCTATCTGGTTTCTTTCCCTAGCAGAATGTTTTTTAATTCACCCATATTATAGCTGAATTTCACTCCTTTTTATTGCTGAGTCGTATTCCATTCTTTGACTATACTACCTTTGGCTTATCCATTCTATGACTATATCACCTTTGGTTTACCTATTCTGTTGACTATACTGCTGCTGCTGCTAAGTCGCGTCAGTCGTGTCCAACTCTGTGTGATCCCATAGACGGCAGCCCACCAGGCTCCTCTGTCCCTGGGATTCTCCAGGCAAGAATATTGGAGTGGGTTGCCATTTCCTCCTCCAGTGCATGAAAGTGAAAAGTGAAAGTGAAGTCGCTCAGTCGTGTCCGACTCTTCGAGACCTCATGGGCTGCAGCCTACCAGGCTCCTCCATCCATGGGGTTTCCCAGGCAAGAGTACTGGAGTGGGGTGCCATTGCCTTCTCCTTGGTTTATTCATCCATCAGCTAATATTTGGGTTGATTCAATTCTTAGCTATTATGAATAATGTATTATGAATAATGCTATTAAAGATATTTGCATATATGTCTCTACATAGGTCTATGTTTCCATTAGTCTTGAGTAGATAGTTACAAGTAGAATTATTGGGTAAGATAAATGTAGGTTGAACTTTCTAACAATTTACCAAACTGTTGTTGAAGTGGCCATATCATTTCAAATTCCCACCAGCAATGTATGAGGGTTGCAACACTATATACTTGGCAATACCTGTTACCATCTTTTTCATTTATAGCCACTCTGTAGCCAGGTAGATGTGAAATAGTTATCTCATTGTGTGGGTGTTGTTTTTTTTAAGAAATATTTATGCATTTATCTGACCACTCCAGGTCTCAGTTGAAGCACACAGGATCTTTAGTTGCAGCATGTAGGATCTAGTTCCCCGACCAAAGATAGAACCCAAGTCCCCTGCACTGGGAGTGTGGAATCTTAGCCTCTGGACCACCAGCAAAGTCCTCACTGTGGTTTTTATTAGAATCCCTCTAATGACTCAAGATACTGAATATTTTTTTCATGTGTTCCGGATAAAATGTCTATACAAATCTTTAGACCACTTTTTAGTTGGGCTGTTTTCTTTTTATTAGGAAGTTGTAAATGTTCTTTGTATATTCTGAATTTAATCCTTTATCAGAAATAAATGATATGCAAATATTTTCTCCCAGAATCTTTTCAGTGTCCTCCTTAATGACTGTCTGCTATCTATTACAGAGACTATGGCTCACCCACTAGATACTGCTTTTCCTCCAGTGGGGATAAGCCATACTGGATTTCTTGTTATCAAGTAAAGTTTAAGTGAAGTCAAGAAGAGGAAAACCACGTAACTATCCCACAGAGGAACATGAAATTAGAGATCTCTTTCATGGAAACTCCCTGAAACATTTCCATGAGAAGATAGATTCAAGAAAATATGGTGTACTGAAATCTAAGGGTCATTATTATAAAGTTTAGAAAATTGCTTCCCAGTAACTTTAATCCCAGTAAACTTTAATAAAAGAAAGTAGGGTTTCAGCTCCTTGCCTTACTTTAAAAAGACTGCAACACTAGCATCCAAAAAGGAGGGTGTCTAAGAGGGTGTCTATTGTCTATGATCCATAAACCAATGAATAGTTTTTGACTACTCACTATGTACCATATACCCTGATGATTCAAGATGAGACATGGACAGGGCGTCTAAACTCTCAAGAGATGACGGGTAGTGGGGATGAAATCACTGAATGATTGGACACCATTTTTTCCATCTACTACCAAATCCAGCATCCAAATGTCACGTGCCACCAGGGAACAGAAGAGAAGGCCAAAATAACAGAGAAAGAAATACGTGCCTCTCCACAGGCTGCCCAATTCTTAAATATGCTTTTGCTTTGTAAGTACTCTGAGCCTGCTGACCAGCAGACATAACTGCTTACACAATCAGTAAATTGCTTTGGACTTGGAGGGGATGAGGTTACTTGGGGTCTCTCTGCAGCTTTGTGGTATTTATAAGCAGTATTGCTGAGAGGGCATGATGCTCTCACATGGTTTCATTTCATGAGAAACTGTGACTTCCCCTAGAGTGAATCCTTCTGAAAAGACATCTGACTTCAGCAGCACACTTTACAAAACAGTTCCCAGGATCTCTTCTTTCTTTGATCAACACCTGAGGGAAGTCAGAAAACAGAGACTAGACACGGAGCAGGCTGCCAAAGGAGAAGTGGGGGCACTGTCACAGTTTAACACGCGTTGCGTGCACATACGATCTCAGGTAATCATGAGAAAAAAGACAGTGAGGAATCTGAAGCTCAGAAAGCTTTGAGGTTTTAGCCAAAATTTCAAAAACTAGTGATTCAAAGTTAATTTATTAATTCACTCCTAGCCAGACTTTGGGGTTGGATGGAAGACAGTTATCATAGAGAAATACAGGGACTTCAAGATCCCTTCAAGCAGTATTAAATTCTGAATGGGAACCTACGTTTGAGGAAAACATAGACAGACGTTCACGTAAACCTGAGTTCCACTGGGGACTTTTTTTTAGACCCTTCAGTCCAGTTCGAAAAAGGTTAAGTGACATGATGAAGTCACTCAGCTAGTTAATGTAAAGCCAGAACTAGAAGCCCAGAGATTATAAAACTGGATACTGAAGGTAGTTGAGTTTATAAAACACTTACATATATCGGTCCGAGATCTTTTAACTTTTAACATCTCCAATTGCATTTAAGTCTCATCAGAGATGCATTTAAATACATGTGCTGAGCTTCAGGTCGATGGGGTGGGGTAGAATGAAGCAGAAGCAATATGGCCAGACACAGGCTAACATGTTTTGAGAACACTTTTGGACCCAGGTTCTTACGGACTATGTCACATAATTCTTGTCACAATTCTACTGTATGATTATTTCCATTCTCATGTCAGAGAGAACACTGAGTCACAGAGATGTTAAGTAACTTTCCCAGGGCCACACAGCGGCATTCAGATGGAGCAGGCATACACAGAAATGTCCCATGCTCCCTGGCAGGTGGAACGAGCACACAAAAATAGACAAGTATTACTCGGCACAGCTGTTGATAGCAAAAGAGTAGGTCTTTTCTGAATCATGGGGCATTTTTTTTCTTTTTTTTTAAAGTAAAGATCAAACTATTGTGTATTCAAATTCCTGCTTAACTGTTTTTTTTTTTTTCCTTTTTTCCCCTAGAAATCAAGCCAGGAATTACCTATGCTGACCCCTTGACTGAATTGTCCTCGAGTGTTTCCTGACACAGATTTTTGCTTTCATTCTCTCACAACTAAAGAATGGGGCTCAACTTGACACTTGCAAAATTACCAGGTAAGTTGTAGGGGAAAATGCAAAGAAAATCTTACTTGATCAATAACAGTTATTTATACCACATGTCAATTTAGGGGGTTTGGTGGTTGGCAAATCAATTAACAAAATAAACTTGCATTTACCCTTGCCTTCATTAAATGTAAAACAGCAAACATGTAGGATGGCATTGCCGAGAGAACTCTAACTTGCCATCACTTTGTCTTAAGCTGTTTCATCTAGAGATGATCTCTAAAAGGACACGAAGATTAAACTAACAATTGGGGAAGTCTTTCACACCGAAACTAAAGTATATATTACTTGCCAGATGGAACAGTCTAGACCAAAGACAATATCAACCTGCACTACTGGGTAACTAGAAAATGATTGTGCAGGGCAGCTGTACCAGGGCAGTGACACCTGGTCATCTGCATGACTTTGGTATTTCATTCCCACCTGGCAGGTAGAGCAGTGACATATTGTTGATGCTTTCACATTCAGTGCCAAAGTGTGACATGCCCCCACGAGCAACAGTGGAGCGTCTCCAAAAGCAAAAGGAACAAGAGTCTTCATCACATTTCATTCAGAATGTGACTGCTATTCATTCAGTTCAGTTCAGTTCAGTCACTCAGTCGTGTCCGACTCTTTGCAACCCCATGAATCGCAGCACGCCAGGCCTCCCTGCCCATCACCAACTCCCAGAGTTTACCCAAACCCATGTCCATCGAGTCGGTGATGCCATCCGGCCATCTCATCCTCTGTCATCCCCTTCTCCTCCTGCCCCCAATCCTACCCAGTGTTAGGGTCTTTTTCAATGAGTCAACTCTTTGCATGAGGTGGCCAAAGTATTGGAGTTTCAGCTTCAACATCAGCTCTTCCAATGAACACCCAGGACTGATCTCCTTTAGGATGGACTGGTTGGATCTTCTTGTAGTCCAAGGGACTCTCAAGAGTCTTCTCCAACACCACAGTTCAAAAGCATCAATTCTGCGGCGCTCAGCTTTCTTCACCGTCCAACTCTCACATCCATACATGACCACTGGAAAATCCACAGACTTGACTAGATGGACCTTTGTTGGCAAAGTAATGTCTCTGCTTTTAAATATGCTATCTAGGTTGGTCATAACCTTCCTTCCAAGGAGTAAGCGTCTTTTACTTTCATGGCTACAATCACCATCAGCAGTGATTTTGGAGCCCAAAAAAATAAAGTCTGCCACTGTTTGCACTGTTTCCCCATCTATTTCCCATGAAGTGATGGGACCAGATGCCATGATCTTAGTTTTCTGAACGTTGAGCTTTAAGCCAACTTTTTCACTCTCCTCTTTCACTTTCATCAAGAGGCTCTTTAGTTCTTCTTCACTTTCTGCCATAAGGGTGGTGTCATCTGCGTATCTGAGGTTATTGATATTTCTCCCGGCAATCTTGATTCCAGCTTGTGTTTCTTCCAGCCCAGCCTTTCTCATGATGGACTCTGCATATAAGTTAAATAAGCAGGGTGACAATGTACAGCCTTGACGTACTCCTTTTCCTATTTGGAACCAGTCTGTTGTTCCATGTCCAATTCTAACGGTTGCTTCCTGACCTGCATACAGGTTTCTCAAGAGACAGGTCAGATGGTCTGGTATTCCCTTCTCTTTCAGAATTTTCCACAGTTTATTGTGATCCACACAGCCAAAGGCTTTGGCATAGTCAATAAAGCAGAAATAGATGTTTTTCTGGAACTCTCTTGACACAAATCAAAATTATGGCCTGACATTGAGAGAGACCACCTACTAAGTACTAGATACTGTGCTTGAAATGTATGCAGAGCATTTTTAACTCTCAGAAGACCCAGCAAAATGGCTGCTATTTATTTCATTTCACAAAGCCAAGAAGTGACTGAACCAGCATTGTCAAAGAGGACTTTCTAAATGGTATAGATGACCTTATCTGCAAAGCAGAAATAGAGACACAGACATTGGGAACAAATACATGGAATCCAAGCAGGAAGGGGACGGAGGAGGAACTGGGAGATTGGGATTGACACACGTACACTATTGATGCTATGTATAAAATGCATAACTAATGAAAACATACTGTGTAGAACAGGGAACTCTACTTAATGCTCTGTGGTGACCTGAATGGGAAGGAAGTCCAATAGGGAGGGGATATACATATATGGCCGATTCAGTTTGCTATACAGTGGAAACTAGCACAACACTGTAAAGCAACCATACTCCAATAAAGCCTAATTTGAAAAAACATTAACAAACAGGACTCCAATGCCCTTGATCTCCACTGTCCAATACAGGAGCCATGTGGGACTAATGAGGTATCTGACTACAAAATCCATGCATTTCTACAGTACACACACAATCTCCCTTACACACAAACACAGGCAACCACAGCCCCAGCACATATACCACAATACCACTCTCACACATGTGCATGCGTGCTCAGTTGTATCCAACTCTTTGTGACCCTATGGAGTGCAGCCTGCCAGGCTCCTTTGTCCATGGGATTTTCCAGGTAAAAACACTGGAGTGGGTTGCCATTTCCTTCTCCAGGGGATCTTCCTAACCCAGGGATCGAATCTGCATCTCCCGCATTACCACTACTGAACCTGGGAAGCCCCACCTTCAAACACACACTGGCACAAAATGATGATTCACTTTGGTACTAGTGTTATTAGGTCATTGCCTTTGCTAACTTAATTTAAAAGGAGTTGGAGGCAGGAGTGCAGGGGGAAAATAAGAAAGGAAATTTTACCGTAATTCTCCCTTTGTAATCAAGCTCTGCGCTAAATAACACAGGGAATAACATGCAAGGAAACAAGGAGTGTGTGAGATATGAGAAAAAACAGCTTCCAGTTTTTATTAATTGAATCACTATTATACCTGTCATTTAACATGCTTCCTAACTCAGCCAAGTTCTTTACTGACAGCAAAGAACCACATGATAAAACCGCCTGGGTAAAGAAAGCCACTAGCTTTAAATGGACATTGTTCCTGAGTGGGAACACTGCAGAGAACTGCTTCTGGGCATAGCCACAGGCATTAGGAAAACTGGGGGCAATGACAGAGAAGAGAAGAAATGATGGGAGGTAGCTGGCAGGAAAGAATATGCCATAGTCTTAATTCTTTAAAAAAAAACAAAACAGTGTCACAAAAAACTCTCTACATTTAGTTTTGAGCCTTCCAGAGCAGCCCACAGATGCCTTTTCCTCTACTACCATACTGTTTCATAGAATAACCCATAACAGGCTTTAACCACTAGTTTGCTTAAGCTGTATCGTAAATGTGAAATTTGCAAATGAAGTAATAACCAAGCCCAAGCCTATTCCACTGAAGTGAGAAGTCCTATATTCCAAAATGTTAATCTCATACATAAACTAAGGATGCAAATACTGTGAGGTGACAGGATCGGCAGACACTCTCAAAGCTACAAAACAGTTCAATCATAGCCGTGAAAAGACGTCAGTCGGCCCTAGTATTATTTATGACTCAGAGTACATATCAGGACTATTTCTGACATTCTGATTTAAGACTAATTTTAATAATAACCATAACTGATCAGTAAATCATCATTTAATAAGAGTGCTTGTTCATACAATTAAAACTTTAAAGTATATAATGGACACAAAATTCCTAATCAACCCAGGGAAGTAGGGGTCCTTCTATTCCACAATGGATAGGCATAGCAGATCTAGGGAGCTAACACTAAGGGTTGAAATACTCCATGCCTACTATGTACGTTGGGCTTCCCTGATGGCTCAGCGGGTTAAGAATCTGCCTGCAACGCAGGAGACACAGGAGACTCTGGTTCAATCCCTAGGTCAGGAAGATCCCCTGGAGAAGGGAATGGCACCCCACTCCAGTATTCTTGCCTAGAGAATCCCATGGACTGAGGAGCCTGGCGGGCTACACTCTAAAGAGTTGCATAGGACTGAGAGACTAAGCACACAGTATGTATCTGTGGCCAGTGAACAATTCTATTTGCACTTCCCATGGCTTTGAAACTCATTGTTACAAGGTATAGCCAGTGTTTCACAAAATGGCATAGCTGCCCCTTTTCGGGTGGGGTCCCTCAGTTGGACCACTCATCCTGATTAAAAGTTACTTGTCCTCTCCATACTTCCTTTAGGTGTCTGTTCTGGATTAGATGAAAGGGACAGCTAACTGAAGAAATTAATTCAAGCAGGTACCTTAACCCAGGTAAAACTGCACATCTTAAGAAGCTTCTAAGGTTATGGATGCTGATATGCATCTGGTGGTACAGAAGCAGCCAAGACTGAGACACTTCATTAAGTCAAAATTGGCTTGAACGATACTGTTCAATACGGTATTTGAAACTGGCAACCGTGATACAGATGGCAGCTGAATCAGGCATTTTAAACTTATAAATACTGTGGGTCTCATCATAACAGGCTAGTCCAGGTATAAATTACCAGCCTGTTTAAGGATATTTAAGCCACGGAAACCAGTTTTTAAAAACACTTCTAGCAGAGAATAAAAGGGAAAGAATTAAAAAGAGTACAATGTTACTTGGCAAGAGCCTATACACTTAAAATTTCAGGCAGCAATTTAAGAACCTGTTTTTGGATTAAAAATCATTCAAACTCTCTTCTTTGGTTCACTTCTTCAAAGAAGAAAAACAAAGTACATTCTACGCTGCCTGTCATGTAGGGAACTGAGGGCTAAAATCATGCTGTTAGCCCTAAAACAAAATCATTCCAAAGCATAATTGTCATTATGGTAAACATTATTAGTGAGACATGAAAATTCAGAAATGACCTTTCTCGTAAAGTCACACCCCAAAAGTTCATTTGTAAACAGTTGGTTTCAGTTTTCAAAAAAAACTAGCAGCAGCAGCAGATAAAAGTAACCAGATGGCCAGGAGATTTATGGGCGGAATGCCCAGAGGGATTGCAGACAGCCATGCAGGTCCAACCCCTGTGGAGAAGAGAAGGGAGCAGGGAGCAAATAGATTCATATTTCTGTATAGTTGGAAGAAAGTTTTGACCAGACTGATGAAAAGTGCTCCAGCCAAAGTCATCATCAGAGGAACCCCTATTATCCCAAGAGCAGGCTTGTCTTAATGTTCCTACTGTGCTCAGTTACTGGCTAGGAGTGATCCATGGAAGCGTGGCATCAGCAGGAAAACAGCGCTGGGTTCAGAGCTCTGAGCTAGAGCTGCCCGTCAATTACTTTCCCTGCAGCCGGAGATCTGAGAGACCCCTTCTCATGGCTGTCATGCAAATCCAATGTTCATAAACTGTTTCACTGATTATGTGATACAATGGTAAGGCTCATGAACTCAACATTTCAAAATAGCAAAAGGCTTAAAATTTTCATATTCTTAGCGTAATAGGTACAATCTAGCCTATAAATAAAAATAGGTACCAGGCTGCAATTATTTTTAAGAATTTTCCTCCTTGATAATAAATTTAAATACTAATGACAATTGTCCCTTTTCGTCTTTCTTCCTAACAATGGTCCCTAAAGATTCTTAAGTATTACCCCCGCAAAAAAAGTCATTGGCAAATAATTCAAAATGACCTGCTAGTTTTATTCTTTCGCATTCCAAATAGCTTAAAACTGAGAGAGAGAAAAAGATATTTCAAAGAGCCTGCCAAAGACTGCACTAAAATAACCACATGCTACCCTTCTGTTGTATGAAATTTTAATTTGCTGCTCCCCAATTTATTCAATTTGTAATTATATCAAAACTGAATTAAAAATTGAATCAAGATCATTCACTGGTATATTTATTTTCATTCAAATGATTAGCACAAACAACCAGAAATTCACATTTTACTCAACGGACTTGGTGGGGGGAGTGGGATTCAGGGGCGAGGTCACGAATATTTTTTAATGTTTTGTGTGTTTCATTATTGAACTACAGCTGATTCACAATGTTGTGTTAGTTGCTGGTATATAGTAAAGTGATTCTGGTGTACAACAAAACAAAATACATATTCTTTTTCATATTCTTTTCCATTATGTTTATTACAGGATACTGAGGATTGCTCTCTGTACTATAGTGTAGGACCTTGTTGTGTGAGGCCACCAATTCTTTAGCCACTCAAAACATTAACAGTGCACTAAATAGACTCTTTAAATTACTAAAGATGTTTTTTAACTAGCCCAAAACATCAGTAGTTCAACCTGTCAGGAAGCCTGGCATGAGTAGGGCATGCGTGCAAAGCATGAAGTGACCTCTCCCCACTTCTCCTACAGATAATGAGCTGCATGGCCCGGGGAATCACACCCCAAGCAACACAAGCGACGGACCTGTAAAGAACACCACCGTTCACAACGAATTCAACACTATCGTCTTGCCTGGGCTTTACCTCGTTATATTCGTGGCAAGCATCTTGCTGAATGGTCTAGCCGTGTGGATCTTCTTTCACATTAGGAATAAAACCAGCTTCATATTTTATCTCAAAAACATAGTGGTTGCCGACCTCATAATGACACTGACATTTCCGTTTCGAATAGTCCATGATGCAGGACTTGGACCTTGGTACTTCAAGTTTATCCTCTGCAGATACTCTTCGGTTTTATTTTACGCCAACATGTATACTTCCATTGTGTTTCTTGGGCTGATAAGCATTGATCGCTACCTGAAGGTGGTAAAGCCATTTGGTGACTCTCGCATGTACAGCATAACCTTTACAAAGGTTTTATCTGTTTGTGTTTGGGTGCTCACGGCTGTCCTGTCCTTGCCAAACATCATTCTAACCAATGTCCAGCCAACTAGGGAAAATATTCATGAGTGCACGAAACTTAAGAGTCCTTTGGGAGTGAAATGGCATAATGCCATCATTTACATCAACAGCTGCTTGTTCGTGGTTGTGCTGGTGATACTGATCGGGTGTTACATAGCCATTTCCAGGTACATTCACAAATCCAGCAGGCAATTCATAAGCCAGTCAAGCCGAAAGCGAAAACATAACCAGAGCATTAGAGTGGTCGTGGCTGTGTTCTTTACCTGTTTTCTACCCTATCACTTGTGTAGAATTCCCTTTACTTTCAGTCACTTGGACAGACTTTTAGATGAGTCGGCACACAAAATCCTGTATTACTGCAAAGAAATGACACTTTTCTTGTCTGCATGCAACGTGTGCCTGGACCCAATCATTTACTTTTTCATGTGTCGCTCATTTTCAAGAAGGCTATTCAAAAAATCAAACATCAGAACAAGGAGCGAAAGCATCCGATCATTACAGAGTGTTAGAAGATCCGAGGTCCGCATATACTATGATTATACTGACGTGTAGGAATTCAAGGTCACCAGGCCCACTCTTGTTTGTCAGTATGTACAAAATGTAAATAAATGTGTATTTTCATTATCCCTGCTTGAGCCCATCAAAATGTGGATGAAAAGAGAACTGAAATGTTATGAATTGGGGGTATAATTCGGAACTGAGGAAAACGTTAAGGCATAATGAAGAAAGTGAAATTGACGAGATGGTGTATGGCTGAGCAGCGGGGATCATGACTCAAAGTTTAAGGAGCAGATTTCAGGGGCAGAAAAGGCCACAGCTATGCCAGCACACTGCAGTCATCTTCCAGGAAGTGCTGATGCTCTGAAGCCACTTTTGAGAGGACAGGAAGTAGTGAGAACTCTCTTTGACCTTGATCCTTAAGATGTGGGAAAGAAAATGCTGTTTTCAACACAGCTCATTTGTTGCAGATGTAACTGAGTAAATATGGATTGCTAGGTTTCTCTGTCATTGTATCTATGACCTGTCCACAACATTGAGCCATAGTCCCTTGTCTATGTTTATGTTTTATGCACATTAGAAAAGCTTGTACAGTACAGGAGTAGGCAAGAAGGTTCAAATGTATTTTTTTAAGCAAGGCACTTGAAAGACTGAAGTCACTTAACTGATTTTAAACTTAGGTTATTTCAGAGAAGAAAAATGTATGACTGAGTATTAAGACAAGTGGATTTTGATAAAACACTGAACTTACAGTGCCATTATTATTACCCCTATGCTGCATTTGAATCCTTATGTGCTAGGGGCAGAGAACAGAAGATGAAGGCTTTGTTAATAGTCAAGTACATATAGTTTATTTAAAAGCCATTTAATACTCTTTATTTTATAAAAACTATAGTTTTAAACTACATCCCATCTCTAATAGGAATATCATTCATTTTAAACCTTCAGTTGTAGAGCTCAATACATCAAGTCAAAAAGATTAAGGATAACTTAAAATCTTAGAATAATTTCTCCTTCTTCAATATAAGCCTTTGAACCTTCATGCTTTTTCAAAGCCTTCAGCTGCCTGACCATTGTCTAGGTTCCTAACATGGGACAAGGAGCCAGGGGAGCATTAAAAGACCAGGAGTGAAGGCATGTTTGCTGATGAAAAGGTATCATTATGGTTAACGACGACAAAGCAGATGTACATGTATAACACAGTGCAAGGCTTCATTTTATTTAGATACGTACAAACGATCTGCAAAATTCTGAAAAGCTAAAGTGAGCAAAAAAAGAAGGAAGCAGGGCCCAAGAATAACTCAGCCTAACAGTGACTACCACGGTTAGGTTCAAGAACAGAAAAGGGGTCTAACAGGTGAGTCAGGTTTAACACAAGGGATGGAAGCAAAGAGGTTAAAAGAACTGTTTAAGGACCTTTATCAGAATATCTATTTCTCCATCAAGATTCCAGTTCCATAAATTCCAGGGGATCTACAGTACATGAATTAATACACATCTCTCTTGAACATGTGCCTAGCTACCACCACCTGCTGCTCGTTTTGTTCAGTAGCTAGGTTAAGATAGCCATGCTTTACACCAGGTATTTAAGAAGACAGTTTGAAAGGCTAATCCTAACACCCAGGCTGAGTTACAGCTGCCCTATATAAAAAGGAGGAGCAATGCTGCAGCTGGGAAAACTCTCAGTACAGTGTGTCCTAGACTCTCCTTCTTCTACTTGATTCTACACCACAGCTCACAAATAGTGTGTGTGTGTGCGTGCGCACGTGTTGTGTGTGTGTGTGTGTGTGTCTGTTCTGTTCAAGGCATGCTCAGCTTAGAACATGCCTAAAAACTAAGAACCTATCATCTTCATCAAATGACTTCATTTGGTGTTCTAAAACTTAGCAAACCTAACCCCACACAGCATTTAATTCTCTAAAATTCAGGCCTCAATTCTAAGAGGTCCTTAAAATATTTCAATCCCATTTTAATGTTTCTAAAATTGTACTGCTGTAGAGTTAATGGGTACATTTAATATAGTGGTTTTATTCTCTGAAATTACGTTGTTAAATCAATGGGATAGTTTAAAACATTGACTTAGGGAAAAAATTTGAAAGTATTATCCCCATTTTCTTAAAGCCATATTACAAAAGCATCAAAATCATACTGCTTGTATTTTACACCAATACTCACACTGTGGTCACAACCAAGAATGAATCAGTCACATGACTAACATAATATCCACAGGAATAACTTAAAATATTGTGCTGGTGTCATAAGTTAATATAAACTGCTGCAGTAACACTGAAGAAAGCAAAAGTTCTATTTGATTGGTTTTTAATTAATTGGTAATTTGGAAATAATTTTAAATTTGAAATCTAAAATTTCTTACATGGAACTTTTGGATTATATTCAGTATTTTAGGACCCACTTAAGGCAGCAATTTTAACACAGCTATTTTTATTTTATGCCAATGAGAAATATATTCAGATAATTTCAAAAAGAAATTTTTCTATTATTCATAAAAATTACATGCAGAGCAACTAACCTTGCAGAAAATCTTTTGGTATGCATAACTAACTCTGTTGTACTCATTATACCATTCATACCATTTTATTCTCATTTCCAAATAGTATATCAGTATTTTGTTTCTCAACTAAAGTTTGAAAGGAATGATAACCTGGAAAATGCATAAGTTCAGACTAAATACCTAAGCCAAAATTGTTAATACACAGTACAATCTCAAACATAAATTTTATGATCACTGTGGAGAACTGTAATACAGAAGAAAAAAATAAAGTAAAAGAACCAAGGGCAAAATAAAGCTTGAGGATCACTTAAATCTGATAAATAGAGATTCTCTCTCAAACAGACCACCACAAGAAAACAGCTTACCAAATCAATCAATACTAGGCACATACTATGTTTAAAAAAAAACATTATGGCTAAGACGATATTTACAATAATCTTTGGATATGTCTAAGTGAATTATAAAAGCATTAAGATCAAACATTTTCAAGCTTAAACATAAACATGTGGGAGATGCTGAATTAGCTATGCTCCCCACCAGCCCTCTATCACCATCTAGTGGTAAAATTCATGAAACAACTGAAAACGACTCCAGTCCCATTTACTGCTTGTGACTACACATGACCACGGCCTAGGCCTTCCCTCTCACCTTCCTTCATCAGTCATCCTTAGTGCTAACAAAAAGAAGTGTGTGTGGGGGTGGGAGGGTGGCCGCCACATGGGGGAGGGCACAACAGTCCTGGAGCTGCCCAGATAAATATAAGATGGAAATGTTTGACAAAAAATAAGACCTATAAGAAATTATGTTGTTTGATTGCTAACTCTTGTCCGACTCTTTTGCGACCCCACGGACTGTAGCCCGTCACGCTTCTCTGCCCATGGGATTTCCCAGGTAAGAATACAGCGGTGGGTTGCCATTTCCTTCTCTAGGTAAGTTACAGATGTGTCTTAAAAAAAAAAAAAAACTAAAAAGGCTGAAATATACATGGATTTCATAGGGAAACTGGAACAAATATTGACTATGCTTTTTGACATACAAAAAAATTTTATTTAAATATAGTTTACTGTTTCAAAAATCATTTATTAGAATTGGACTAAGATTGTCAGTGTTGAAATGTTTAATTTATCAAAAAATGTATGGGATTCAAATGGCAACTTTTATTTTGAATATTCTTAAATTTTTCTTATAAGCTACCATAATGAGATAAAAAATCATCTAAAATGATTTAAGAAAATGGTATAATGTGGCTATTAGACCACCTAGCCTTTCCTTGCCTCATTTGGAAAATCAAGATACGGAATTAAATCAGAAATTCTTTTCTTTCAAACACCTTCCTAGGCAAGCATTCTTAATAAAGTGGCCAGCTTCTCTTTGAATAATGCCAGAGAAATCTGTTGATTATAGCAGCTCTCAGAAACAAGCCACACATCAGATTAGATCATCCTAGCTTATCAACAAGAATCTAGAATAGTCGACCAGATTGGCCAAAGCTTCTAAGTCTAGGTTTAAATGTTATAAGCAAGACTTTCCAACAACACTCTAGACACGTTTACCTGGACACAGATATAAACAAGCAGTACTTATAACTAGGTCTAAGAGATTTAGTATACCAAAGATAACTCAGCTCCCTAACCAATGATAGCTTCCGGGTGGCGCTAGTGGTAAAGAACCCGCCTGCCAATGCAGGAGACATAAGAGACTCAGGTTTAATCTCTGGGTCAAGAAGATCCCCTAGAGAAGGAACTGGCAACCCACTCCAGAGTTCTCACCTGGAGAATCCCATGGACAGAGGAGCCTGGAGGGCCACAGTCCATGGGGTTGCAAAGAGTTGGACAAAACTGAAGCGACTGAGCACACACAAAAATACACCTTAAAAATCACTTCCCATTCTTAAGATTGTTACTACTATCCCACACCAAAATACCTTCAGTAACAGTGAAGCCATCTGTCAATTACCAAAAACAAATTGTGTTTTTTCAAAATGCCATATCAACTGTATCTTCAGATTTTTATGTACTATTTTATGCAACTAGAAAAATGCCAACATTAAACACAATGGGAAAAAATGAATGTGTAAGGAGATGAATACTGGGCCAAACACTTATGTGATATAAATTTGGAATCATCTAGATCAGAACTTCTCAACTCCATCAAACCCAATGCACTCTTTCTATGAGATATGCTTCAACACATTTTTAGTAGTAGTAGCATTAGGGCTTCCCAGTTGGTACCAGTGGTAAAGAACCTGCCTGCCAATGCAGGAGAAATAAGAGACATGGGTTCGATCCCTGGGTCAGGAAGATCCCCTGGAGGAGAGCATGGCAACCCAGTCCAGTATTCTTGCCTGGAGAATTCCATGGACAGAGGAGCCTGGCAGGCTACGGTCCATAGGGTCACAAAGAGTCGGACACGACTGAGAGTCTGAGCACAAATGAGCACGAGTAGCAGTGTTAGTCATCCGTTATGTCCAACTCTTTGCAACCCCCGTGGACTGTAGCCTGCCAGGTTCCTTTGTCCAAGGGATCCTCCAGGCAGGAATACTGGAGTGAGCTGCCATTCCGTTCTCCAGGGGATCTCCCCGACCCAGAGATCAAACCCAGGTCTCGTCCTACATTGCAGGCAGATTCTTTACCATCTGAGCCACTAGGGAAGTTCAACGTATTTTTAGTACAGTGATAATATAATCTATCTATACCTGCAGACCTCACTTTGTGTGGTAGTGTGGGACCATGAAAACGAGGACTGCATCACTTTCTCTATTATATCCAAGGAGGCTCCATACCCTTGGATTTGATTAACACCATCACCATCACCCAGGCACCTGAATGGAAATTCCGAGTCATCCAATGGCTCTTCTTTCCTTCCCCCCACTAGCAGCCCTGCACCAAGTCCTGCAAGTTTGCCCTCACACACAGGGGACAAGCTAGGCCTCCACCCCGCATGGCCCAGTGTCAGGCCTAGCTCAGGCTGGAGGCGGCTGTGTGAGCTCACGGACCAGCAAGGACCTGCGAGAACAGCAAAAAACCTTGGCTCCACCTCATACTGTGTGTCCAGCTGAGAGGAGAAAAATGAACCAACCTCACCCTGAGTTTAAACTGCCAGCACTTCTGCTAGGAGCCTCAAGTTTTCCATTCTGGCCGAGGCCCTCACATACTCCTTTCTAGAACTTTTAACACTGCATAGTTATTTTCTAATGAAATAAAAATAGCTAACTTTTATTGGCATTCCCTACAAAGCAGGCATCATTTTGAGCTCCTGACCTGTATCAACTACCTTTATGCCCTTGACAAACTCCAAGGAAGCACTGGCATTACAGTAATGTTCTCAGAGACACACAGGTCAGAAAGGCTGTTGCTGGGATCCAGACTTAGGCCATCTGGCTCCAGAAGCTCTGCTTTCAATCAGGCTCAATAATGAAGTCAAATACAGGACTTAAGGTATTACTGATATGACCAAGAGCCTTGCAAATGATTTATGTTACCAAATGCTAGGAATACAAACATAAGCCACTGCAAATAAGGTTGGGAATGAAGCTAAGCAGCACTCTTAAGCAAAGCCTCAATAATTCCTTTACTAAACCTGAAAGATAATACTCACTATTAAGAGAACATTAAGTCCATCAATCACACACATTTGGTCATTTTACTCCCTCATAATTCAGACGAGGGGGCTTCCTTGGTGGCTCAGCAGTGAAGAATCCACCTGACAATGCAGGAGACTCGGGCTCAATCCCTGGGTCAGGAAGATCCCCTGGGGAAGGAAATGGCAACCCACTCGAGTATTTTGCCTGGAAAATCCCCCATGGACAGAGGAGCCTGGCAGGCTACCGTCCATATGGTTGCAAAGAGTCGGACATGACTTAGTCACTAAACAACAATTCAGATGAGCATATAATTCATGATCAAAACCTGGCTACTTTTGAATGTGGAAGTGTCAGTTACTGAGCTGGCACAGGTGTAAACTCAGACAGTGTCAACAAACCTGGACATATGGTCCCTGGGCTCACAGCACATCTGAAAATTCATGTCTGTTAGGATTGCGTTACCCAGTTAAACAAGTAGTTTAGGACAAGGATAAAGAGATCAAGAAACCCAGCCGTTTCATCAACTTGAAGCCCCACTGTGAAGTCTCTTCTGTCCAGTTTACTAGCACAAACTGTGAACCTCTGGACGCTGGATTCAGAACTATTCAACAAAAATCTCTACTGGAGGTTTCCTGGGAGTGTGGATAATGGTTTCTAAGTCAGTGCTCATTGCGAATGGCTTTGTTTAATATCACAAGAAAGAACCCTGCTCACCAAATTTAGTACTTTTGCCTTGGCAAGCATACATAATCTAAATTTTCATTTAAATTCTCTCTCTCCTCTGCAGCAAAACCATCACGAATCTGTCATACTGTTAACAACTAGTACAAAATTTATGATTGGTGTGACTTCAACAGGATTTTATAAAAGGAGGCTGCAGCATTCACCCTTCCAAGGCACAGGCCTCTGCAGAGACAACTAAACAAACTGGTCGGATAACAAAGTGGTCAGGATATTGGGCCACTAAGGGAACTGCTGTCAGGGAACTATTATACAACTAGGGTTAGATAATCGCCCCCTACAAGAAGTCTGCCAGGCTCTGGAAGGAACAGAACATGGGAACCCAATGAGCCTCCTGGTCATGATGAAGTCACACAAGTGGAACCACACATCCTCATTCAACCCGTCTGTGCTCTCCCTGGGAATCAGACAAGGGCAACATGCACAGCTGCGCCCTGAACAGCTCATTCAAGGAGTAGACACAGAAACTTGGCCCCATTGAGTCTTCATTCTAATGACGCCAACTGGTCTGTGAAAAACAGCCCACAATTGACTGCTGTGCTCCAAACGTTAACTAAACAGATATGCAGCTCTCTACAGCATGAATGGCCTAAAACCGCAGAAAAATTTCTCAGTCACACCACCAAGGAAACTAAATTGCCAAAGATGACCACACAACACTCACACAAACCAGAGGTACATACAAGTGTGCTTAGCAAATAGCAGCAACAGACAGAGAAGAAGATTGAGTCTACAAATTTCAGGTATGGCTTACTCGTTGGGTAAAAAATAAACAGGAAAAAAAAAAAAACCTGCATTCAGTTTAACCTCAGACAAGTTCTCTGAAGTCTCCCCACCACAAAACCTTCCCCTAAACTTGTGAGCGCCTGCTCCTCCCACACATCACACAGCTGAACAGGCGACATCTGTTTATCAGAACAACTCTGGGAAAATTTATCTAGCTGATAAATGTTCACACGTGGAGGCATGGGAAAGTCTTCTGGCTTATATATGAGGGGACTTGAGTTTCGTGCTAGCAGAACAGCCTTCTGGTGGCCTATCAAACATACACTGGACATCTGTTTGATTATTAAAGAAAAGGGCACACTGACCAGAAGTAAAGAATGTCCATGTCAAAAATAAAGAGTAAATGCCTCTCCTCCTGGGACACCAGTGCTGGTGTTCTGTTGATGAGAAGACTCTGTTCCCAGGTGCCAAGTCCATACTGACTCGCTGTGTATGTGCTGATTTTTTTCTTTTCTTTTTTTTTTTTTGAAACCTTGAAGGAATGCATCCCTGGCTTGTTTTATGTTCTTTGTTCTGACAAGACATCAAACTGCACTGAAAACCACGTTTCTTTGGAGCGATTCCTCAGAGTTATCTGAGAGGCTGTGCCCCAGGCTTTAGTCTTCAGTTTGGCTCAGATAAAACTCTTTTCCATTCCTATTACAGGTTCTTTATTATTTTCCTCAACATAATCAAAATGAAGTATTTACTCTCTACATCCGTTAAGTCTCATTCTGACTAAAGCTTCTCTCAGTGGATTCTGAAGACTCATTTTCCTAACTTGTTCAAATGATTTACTAAAAAGCTGAGCAGAATGCTAAGCAAACAAATCATCCTATAAAGCAGTGTACTATCCTCTAGCAGGAGTCCCCAACCTCTGAGATCTAATGTCTGGTGATCAGAGGTGGAGCTGATATAATAGTAATAGAAATAAAATGTGCAATAAATGTCATGGGCCTGAATCATCCCCAAACCACCCCTGACTCCCAGTCCATGGGAAAATTTTCTTTCACGAAACTGGTCCCTGGTGCCGAAAAGGTCGCAGACTGCTACTCCAGGGGACTCATCCTGTGCTATGCTTAGACACTCAGTCATGTCAGACTCTGCGACCCCATGGACTGTAGCCTGCCAAGCTCCTCTGTCCATGGGACTTCCCAGGCAAGAACACTGGAGTGGGTTGCCATTTCCTTCTCCAAGGGATCTTCCCGATCCAGGGATTGAACCCACCATTCTTGCATCTCCTGCACTGCAGGTGGGTTCTTTACCACTGAGCCACCGGGGAAGCCCAGGAAGTCCATCTCATTTATCTTCACCCACAGGACCAGATACGACAGTTGGGGGGCATTCCCTGCCTCTCTCCCATTTGGATAATACACATTCACTCAACAAACGTTTCTGAGTGCCTGCTGCAGGAGTTGACACTGGGGAGACCAAAATAGACCAACAAAGACTGCCACTGCCTATTCTGGCTGGGAAGGATATAAAAAAAAAGGCGACATAGGAAGAATATGAACAACGCCAAGACACCAGAGACATGCCCAGAGTTAGTGACAGGTGAGTCTTAAGAGCAAATGGGAGCAGAACGAAATAATGAGAAAGGGTATTATTTTGGAGGCTCTGAGGGATAAAAGAAAATAGCCTCTTCTGCTTCATGGCCATCTTCTCAAAAAACTATACCTACAGGAGGAAATACATGCATTGAGATTTTATTTTTGTGACAGTGAGTTCTCAACTTTGACTCTTTGCTTACATCACAGGCTGAAATTCATTCCTTCTGATTCTTAAGGTTATATCTAATATTAGCAACCAAGAAAATCTTTTTGAGTAACTCCACTAACTGAGACTAGGCATTCAACTCATGACTCAATATTAGTGCCTACTTCAAAGTGAGGTTTTTGTTAGTCTACAAAACATGTAAATATTGCTCACATCAGTTCAGTTCAGTTCAGTCGCTCAGTCGTGTCCGACTCTTTGCGACCCCATGAATTGCAGCACGCCAGGCCTCTCCGTCCATCACCAACTCCCGGAGTCTACCCAAACCCATGTCCATTGAGTCGGTGACGCCATCCAACCATCTCATCCTCTGTCATCCCCTTCTCCTCCTGCCCCCAATCCTACCCAGCATCAGGGTCTTTTCCAATGAGTCAACTCTTCGCATGAGGTGGCCAAAGTAGTCCTTCCAATGAACACCCAGGACTGATCTCCTTTAGGATGGATTGATTGGATCTCCTTGCAGTCCAAGGGACTCTCAAGAGTCTTCTCCAACACCACAGTTCAAAAGCATCAATTCTGCAGCGCTCAGCTTTCTTCACCGTCCAACCCTCACATCCATACATGACCACTGGAAAAACGATAGCCTTGACTAGACGGACTTTTGTTGGCAAAGCAATGTCTCTGCTTTTAAATGTGCTATCTAGGTTGGCCATAACCTTCCTTCCACGGAGTAAGCGTCTTTTAATTTCATGGCTGCAATCACCATCAGCAGTGATTTTGGAGCCAAAAAAATAAAGTCTGCCACTGTTTCCACTGTTTCCCCATCTATTTCCCATGAAGTGATGGGACCAGATGCCATGATCTTAAGTTTTCTGAATGTTGAGCTTTAAGCCAACTTTTTCACTCCCCTCTTTCACTTTCATCAAGAGGCTCTTCAGTTCTTCTTCACTTTCTGCCATAAGGATGGTGTCATCTGCATATCTGAGGTTATTGATATTTCTCCCGGCAATCTTGATTCCAGCTTGTGTTTCTTCCAGCCCATCCTTTCTCATGATGTACTCTGCATATAAGTTAAATAAGCAGGGTGACAATATACAGCCTTGACGTACTCCTTTTCCTATTTGGAACCAGTCTGTTGTTCCATGTCCAGTTCTAACTGTTGCTTCCTGACCTGCATACAGGTTTCTCAAGAGACAGGTTAGATGGTCTGGTATTCTCATCTCTTTCAGAATTTTCCACAGTTTATTGTGATCCACACAGTCAAAGGCTTTGGCATAGTCAATAAAGCAGAAATAGATGTTTTTCTGGAACTCGCTAGCTTTTTCGATGATCCAGTGGATATTGGCAATTTGATCTCTTCTTCCTCTGCCTTTTCTAAAACCAGCTTGAACATCTGGAAGTTCATGGTTCACGTATTGCTGAAGCCTGGCTTGGAGAATTTTGAGCATTACTTTACTAGCATGTGAGATGAGCGCAACCGCACAATTGCTCACATCAGTTCTTTTTATAAACTGTCACTTCTGCCAATCTTCCAGTAGGGGGAGATATTGTAACAGACATTTGTGTCTCCAATTACAACTTTCGCATAAAGGAGAGCACACAACTGCCAATGAATCCTTGTGCCTGTTGCTCATTTCAAGAGCCTTTACAAAAAAAAACAAACAAACAAGAAAGCATTGTTTTACAAAATGATGGGTAATTATGTCTTGAAGACATAAATCCTGCCACCCTCTTCCACTACCCTAAATCAATGCACTGACTTTGGCGGGATTTAATGCTTTCCCAGAGGGAAACAGAAAAAGGCATGTCTGTTTTCCATGTTTTTCTATCAGATTACAGTTTTTGAAGCATATGCTCAATTATTTTTACCAAAAAGCTCAAAAATGTCACGGTATTATGAATTATGAACACCTCAGCATGATCATCAAAATGCTCACACTCTATCCCACCCACCTCTGCTGACTTTCCTTCCCTGGTTGGTGCCTTTGGTCACACCATTCTCTTCATCCTGAAGGACTTTCTAGACTCAGTCTAGACATCAAAGAGACATCTAACAAGAACCACTTGAGATACCAGCTCCTTCACAGATCCTTTTAGATGGCAACTTTCAAACTCACTTCCCCTCTTTTGGCCACACCGTGGGGCTTGCAGGATCTTAGTTCCCCGACCAGGAATTGAACCCCAACAATGAAAACACCAAGTTCTAACCACTGGACCGCCAAGGAACTCCCTAAACTCATTTCCTTCTAATTTCTCTATAGTTTCCTACAGTGTTTCGAATGGGTCTTGTACTAAAATTCTCTGTATTCTTAACCCAGTGTATTTCTCAATGTCTGGTAGAATCCTGTTGCAACCATGACTCCCCCCAACACAAACACACATACCGTAATAAATCAGTTGCCAGAAAAGCCTTTTTAACTTTTTAAAAAAATGATATAACCCAGTAAATAGCTCCTGCAGTTAAAACAGGTTCATCGAAAATCTTCATATAATGACTACATAAATTATGGGATACTACAAAGTCAGAGGGAGAAATAAAAAACAAAATTACATAGTGCTAACGTGAGTAAGCACCAAGACAGCAAGTGAGAAAAACCAAAATGTTCTGGTGTGGCTAACTGCCCAACGAAGCTAATGGGGAAAAAATTAGGGATAAGGTCATAACAATAAGGTTGTTTTTGTACTTACTTCAAAATAGGATTTGGGGGCAAGGAACAAACTAAGACATTTATAGAAATAAGTAAACCGACTTTTACGGCAATTGTTGAGAGGCTGGATGGAAACTGACTGGAAACAATAACAGACACTGGAGGATTCCATGTATTAGACTCACTCTATTTGCAGGACAAATACACAAGGGATGTTTATATATAACCAGTCTCTGTACTGACGAGGCAGAGTCCAACCTGGAAATGCTGCTAGGGAAAGGAAATGTGTGAGTGCCTGTGAGCATGGGGGGTGGACTCAGGGGGGCAACCATACTGGGGGTATGTGGAGGGTTTTGAGATTAATGGGGATGAAGCCCCATGGTATTTTAATCTTAAGAGTTCCACAGAGTGAAAGGGGAATAAGTTGAGGGAACATAGAACTACTCAGCATAAAACAAAGCATCAAAAAAAAAAAAAAAAAAAAAAATCAGAGACAAAACCAAAACAGAACGTCAATTATGTTATCTTTTTATCTTTTTTTTAGAATATTGGAAGAAGGAAATATGTCCTCTATCCATTATACTATTTCCATCATCATTTATTATTTTATTTATTTTATATTGAAACTTGTGTCCAGTGTTGAATAAAGCCAAGTTATTTGTGTTGTTAATCATCATAACAAAATACTATCTTTTAAATACACAAAATACGATCAATAGTTTGTCGGGATAAAATATTTTTGCAAACAATAATAAGATACATTATTTCCAATTCTAACAGGGAAAAATGTTTACAAGCTAATCATCAGATTTAAGCATATCCACAAAATGACCAGCAAAAATCTCAAGGAAATACAAAATGGTAATGCAGGGTGGACTTTACATCCTGCATTGTAATACCTCTGAGTCACAAATATGCCCAGGTTTCCACAAGTGCTACACTCTGGGACACCTGAGGCCAGTTTTCAAAATCTGACTGATACACAAGGTGAGGTACATAAATAAAGGAAAACTCCACTCCTAAAACTTTTCTGCTACAAAGGAGTAACGACAGACACTGTAAGAATAGATTTATATCATTCACTGACATTCAATGCAGAAAAGGAGTGATAAGAGAAGACAGGCTGAAACAGAAACTTAAGGGCCCAGAAGAAGTCAGACATCACTGTTTTTGCTACATGAGCCCCTGATGATATTCTTGCTTTCCTCTTTGGGTTTTACCTGATCTCTGTATGCTCTAGCTCTAGTCTCTCTCTCTAGGTCTCTCTCCGAATCTCTCCTCTCACTAATACTACCCTCCTAGTCCTCCGATCATCACAATTTCTGCTCTCAAGGCACAAGTCTACACAGTGTCCAAAGCTACAACGGTAACTGATAAGGGCCAGGTGGCTGGAGGCAGCTAAACAAAGCAGGAGGCAAGACATCTGGCTGGAGGATAAAAGTTCCTCCAAGTGTTGTGAGATCAGAGGCTCCAAAACAGCAAGGCCAGGATGCTCACGCCCAGGCCATATTTCTGACTTATCCAGACGCTTTTGAAAGTAAGAGTCCTGAGCCAAAAACATGGATTGTGACTGGTTTACTGAAGTAGGGTCTTAGAATCCGCATATAAAGCTCCCCAGGTGGTACTGATGGCCAGTCAAGTATATGAACAATGACCTAAAAGAGTCAGAACTGCTTCAGACTTCCCAAGTGAGTGGAGGGCAAGAAGGGCAACCCAGAAACACAGGGGGAAACAGGTGGCAGCTTCAGGTTTTTCTTAAAAGTCTCTCAAACATTTACTGAGAAACCACAAGGGACTTCCCTGGTGGTCCAGTGGCTAAGACTCTGAGTTCTCAATGCAGGAGGCCGCGAGTTCAATCCCTGGTCAGGGAATCCGATCCCACATGCTGCAAGTAAGAGTTCACATGCCGAAACTAAGACCCAGTGCAGGTAAATAAATAAGTATTTTAAAATAAATAAATAAAAATGAAAAACTATAAGACGAGCCCTTGCCCCACTGGCAATAAGCTCCTACAGCCAGAAGTTTTACTAGCACAGACACTGTCTTGAGATATGCAATCTTGAGAAGACAAGATAACCAGATAACTCACCAAGTTTTTCCTGGATACTTAGTTTTTATCTTTCCTAATTCCAAGGCAAGTACAGCCTTTAACCATTAACTTTACCATTCTTCTTGGCATCTAGAATCATCATCACCTGCACCACTTAAATGTCTGCCATCTCTCTCCGTGAAAGTGTTAGTTGCTCAAGTCACGTCCGATTCTTTGCAACCCCACGGACTGTAGCCTGCCAGGCTCCTTTGTCCATGGGATTCCCCAAGCAAGAATACTGGAGTAGGTACCCTTCTCCAGGGTACCTTTCCAACCCAGGGATAGAACTCGGCTCCTGCATTGCAAGCAGATTCTTTACAGTCTGAGCCATCTCTACCTTGGATTAAAATGTTACAAGGGCATACAAGCAGATTTCATGATGAGAAAATACACTCTTCCTATGTGCCCAACAAGGACTGTCTGATGCTTGATGAATTAATGAATCAGTGTTCACTGTTCATGTGGATGTAGAAAAGAGCCGCTGAACTGGAGAAGGAATCCTAAACTCAAGTTTAAACTTGGGCTGCAAAGTCCTGTCCAGCTATCTCCTTGCTTGAGCAACTTGGTTAAATCCTCCCAAGCTCTCCTCTCTCATCTGTAAAAATAGAAATAGTTGTCCCTCAAAGAGCTCCCATGTAAACTGGGTGCAAAAGGGTCTGATACAAAGAGAGCCCTCCTCCGTCAAATGTCTGGGATGTAGTGTATCTGTGTTTTGATCCAGTCCTTGCTGGTGAGCACTGTTTCTGAATCCCCTGGCTTCCTGCCTAGACAACTCACTACACAGCAGAGGTCACAAACCAGCCTTCCACAAGCCAGGCACAGGCAGGGTTCGGCCCACAAGACATCAGGTCTACGGAAGCATCTGACTAAGGTGACAACATGTAGACATAACAGTGCTGTTAAGAGGAGCACGGGCTCCAGGAGAGACTCTGTGGAATATCTCTGTGCCTTGGTTTCGCATCTATTAAGAAAGGGAAAACATGTACACCCATGATGGATTCATGTCAATGTATGGCAAAACAAATACAATATTGTAAAGTTAAAAAATAGAAAATAAACTAATATAAAAAAAAAAGAAAGAGGTGGAACCAACCCAGCTCATGGAGCTGTTGTGAGAGCCCCATGAGTTAAAACACATAAACACAATAGGTGTTTAAAATGATGCATACAATCACCATTCGAGGTTCTGACAACACTGACCTATCCACAGAGGAGGCAATGAGGGATGCTGACAAGGTCTAGTTGAGAAGCAGCTGCCCACTTGGGTGGGCCATGAGGCTACACTTCACAATTCCTGGATCCCCGAGGGTCTCACACTTGTCTAGATTACCTGCCATCAGGGGACCACCGGTAGGGCTATTCCTTTGGCCTTGGCCTTTGCAACTCCTGGTATTAAGAGGAAAATGAGCAGATCAAGTAAATTTTAATGTAATGATCATTTCCATCACAGTCATGCTCCATACAAACGTGGAGCACCGCATGGAGAAGGCAAGAAGCATAAGAGCACAAGGGGACAATTAGTGGGTGTTTCCGAGATTGTCAGAATAAACAGAGCCTCCTGCAATAAACCAAGGAAGCCTTGAGAGCCACAGTTAAGAGACTGTTAATGCCAAACTGTCCATTTAATCAGCATAATGTTTACATCTGAAAGACTCTGCCATGAGTCCTGGTAATCATCCTTATATCCATTTGTACTTGCTTGTGTTTGTCCACCAGATCTGCTTACAGCTGAAGCTAGCAAGCCTCTGCAGGCACACGGGTGCTTTTAGCCCCCGCGGTCAAAGCAGCAGTGAGGACTCTATAAAGGCCCTGGAGAAGGATGGGGAATGGGTGTCCCCAGGCAGAGTCAAGTGAGAAGCTTCCCTAAACCAGCTCTGGGTCACTCGGGGCCTCTGCTGAGATTATTAAGTACAATAGTGACTACTGCCGCCTGTAACGCAGGAGACCCAGGTTCGATTCCTGGGTCAGAAAGATCCCATAGAGAAGGGAATGGCTACCCAATCCAGTATTCTTGCCTGGAGAATCCCCATGGACAGAGGAGCCTGGCAGGCTACAGTCCATGGGTTTGCAAAGAGCTGGACACAACTGAGCGACTAAGCACACCACAGTTAATACTGAGTCTGTATATAAGACTCAAAATAAGTAAAAGCACTTCATGAGGAAAGGGACTTGGGTCTGATTTAGTCACTATGTCATCCCCAGGGCATGGAATACTGTCTACTACACAGTAGGTACATATAAAGTATCTAAAACAGCATGGAGCATATCATAAGTATATAAATAAGTACTACTGACTACTGTAACTGCAAACGTTTGTTACGTTTTATAGGTCCAATTGAACTTGACACATTAAACTATGAGTCCACAGTTTGGGCACCTTAGTGAACACACCTGCAATGCAGCAGCCTAATAAACAGTCTTCCATCTGCTCAATATTCTGTAATAACCTAAATGGGAAAAGCATTTGAAAAAGAATAGATACATGTATCAGTATAACTGAATCACTCTGCTGTATACCTGAAACTAACACAGCATTGTTAATTAACTACATTCCAACATAAAATAAAAACTAAAAAGAGCCTTCCAGGGCATAGTTTCTTTCTTATCTGTTTCTGAGTCACACACTTTGATGAGGGATTTACAGCCAAATTCTGAGTACTTCCACCTGTTAACTGCACACTGTTTTTCAGTGGGAAAGACACTGGAGCCCTCCTTGGGACATTACAAGTGATATTATAAGGCCTGAAAGGAACCAAAAATACAAAGAGGGCCCTGCCTCTCGCTTTCAAAACAGTAATACTAGCATCACACATTGAGCAAAAGATTAACACATGATGAGATTACTGAAGTCCTACTTGTGATCTATTTGTCAGTAATGCTCAAATGTGG
The DNA here is from genome assembly GCF_054371585.1 of Giraffa tippelskirchi. Taxonomy (NCBI): domain Eukaryota; kingdom Metazoa; phylum Chordata; class Mammalia; order Artiodactyla; family Giraffidae; genus Giraffa; species Giraffa tippelskirchi. The sequence continues at coordinate 121,085,665 of NC_137276.1, read as the reverse complement.
AAAAATTAATGTGGAAAAAAAACTGACAATAGCAGCACCTCTTATCTAACAGATGGGGTCATCGATGCCAAAATGCTTCTTTACTCAAATGCTAGTTTCACATTTCCGGGGAGCCCCAATCACCACCTGTTGGTGAGCAGCTGTTTACACTGTGTGGCTGCTGCTGAAGAAAAGGCAAGCAAAATTTGCCATCCCCAAATGTGTCTCTTTGATCTGCCAACTATTTTGAGCTGAAAACAAGCCAGGTCCCAAAGACTCAGGAACCTCTGACCTTCCCCTAACTGTCTAAAAGGACTTAGATAGAGGATCTCTTCCCTGAAGGGCGCTACCACTACAGATACACGTAGTGTAGTAGGAGCTAGTTGCGCAGACACAGAGGGACCTAGCACAATTTGTTTGTTAAAACGCCTTTCTGTGTCCCATTGTCTCTGCATAGCAGAGCAAACATTTGTTCAGCAAACACTTGCTCTTTTTTGTCTTCCTGTGAATTTCCTTCCTCCCTCTTCAAGTCCCAAACCACTATCCCTAACATCTTTTGTCTTTAGCTGAAGATGGTGTGTGAGGTGGTGACTTCTGCCATTTTGGTGAGTTACTCAGTTTTCCTGGTCTCTCCCACATATACATGTTATTAAATTTTTGTTTTTCTCCTGTTAATCAGTCTCATGTCAGTTTAATTCTTAGACCAGTCAGAGGAGCCTAGAAGGGCAGAGGGAAGTTCTTCTTCCCCCACAACAGTTTCCTCTTAGGAGAGTGCGACAGATAGAGCCTGGTCTTCTCTACCTCAGTGGTCAGCACCACCAGCAGCCCCCCACCTCTTACCACATACTGAATTTGACAATAGCAAAGTATAAAAACAAAAAGTACTTAGGTTGTTGCCTGGCTATTCATTTGCCAGATGACGTGGCAATGCTGGGGGGGGGGGGAAACTAGCAGAAAATTTCAAGAAGGAAAAAAAAAAAGACATCACGTCTTTTTTTGGATCGCTGAAAGAAAGGAACTAACGTGGAGGCTGGCCCAACACCACGGAGATCCAAACACCTCTCTCTTCCTCCTCGTTTCCATTTCCCAACCTTGAATGAGTTCTGACCAACCAGTTCAGCAGAGTGACAGTCAAAACCTACTATCTTGTGGTTTCTATCAAGTTCCTGATTTTCATCTGTTCCTGAAGACAAGCAAGAACTCTGAGTGTAACAGTGTCAACTTGGAGCGTCCATTGAGACATTCTGAAATGGTTGTTGCTTGACTCACAGATGAAAAACTACAAACAGGTAAGGAAACAGCCTTTCCATGAAATAACTTCAGCATGTGTGAAAGGGGCATGAGAATGGAAAAGGAAATTTCTGGGCTTGGCAGTAATAATGCTGAGTAACACAGACTCTCTCCATCCTCAGTAAGTTACTTTGGGTTTGAGAACTATAACTGGTTGATACAGTAAAGTATTTGCTCATGCTGGTCTGAGGATCCAAATCTGAAATTTTACCACTGATGATTATTTAGGATTTCTGATTGTGGCTGTCAAATAACATCTGTGATAAGAAGCTATCAGAGAAAATGCTTCAAAGGTACTCACCCAGGACAAACATTTCAAAAGCCTGTAGATGTATATCAAATTGCCTCTAAAAACTGCAAACTCAATTATGACAGTAATACTTATAAGTCAGTGTGAATATGGTTTTGCTTACAATTGCATATATGCATAGGTATATAGTCAGTATCTATTTGTACATATATTTATATAGATAAAAGCTTTTATCTTTTTTATTGGGATAAGTAATCCTATTAATACCTAGTAAGGTATGTGTTTACCTTTAAAGTAAACATCTAACCTATGCATAGCAAAACTTTAAGTTCATCAGTTACTTATAATGGTCTAGGACTAACCAGCTAAATTATTTTTAAAACCTTAAACATTATAAATTTAAATTACACACAGGGGAATTATTACACATCCACATTGTCTGCAGAGTCAACCAATCTCATGCCAGAAATGTTCTTTTTTTCAAACAAGAGAAAAATGAGCCAAAGATCACACTGGTAAAACAGAAAGAAAAAAATATATATATATAGCTTGTACATTCATCTTCTTAAAATATACAGACTTGAAAACAGCTTTGGCACCAGAAAAATCTAGGTAAGTTAAAAATAAATAAAACAATGTATTCACTCTAAAATATCAAAATAACATTTTATGATTTGTAAACACAAATTAAGTTTCATACTTGTGTGCATGCACACATATACACAATTACACACTGGTAACATACACATAAACTACATTGCCATTTTATAACCTTCATGCCTGTTATAGCTGAGTAAGGAAGAAATGAGGGGTCACCAAGATACTCAGAGCGTGAAGACCCAGGAAGGGAGAGTTGGCAGAGCATGAGGAAAGAACTCCTGTTTGCTAAGATGCAAAAAGTGCCCGTTTCACACTTGAGGAAGCAGGCAGACAGGATGTAACCACCCAACAAAGATCACCCAGCTGATCTCGCAGTGAGCCTGAGCCCCTGAGCACAAGGAAGGGACTTGCATTCCATTCAGGGCAGGAGTCTGACCCCTACAGGTTTTCAGTCAGCCCAGCCTTCCCACTGCTACACTCCTCCTGGCCCTGCCACCCTGCCCCACCAGTCACCAATCCTCTTCAACTCCTTTCATCCTCAGCCACGCAGTTGTACGATGGCATTTCTAATTCCCCGGAGAGAAGAATGTTCAATCTAATGCTACACACAGATACTGGAGAGAAAAATTATTCTAAAGAGTAAGTTATAATCATCCCTGATATATTTAAATAGGATTCAACAAGGTGAAGGAGAGAGGAGTAGAAAAAGTCTCTTAAAATCAGAAGAACGGGGGATGGGTGGAGGTGAACGCGGAGTGGAGACGCACATTAAACCAGCTAAGGGTATATCAGGCAGCAAAATACTAAGAAATCACCCTCTAAGAGGCCAGTCTACCAGGCTTCTGAGTCTCATTTCCCTGTCTCTACAACAGTGATGGCATTAGCACATAATTAAAATCAGATATTACTTGTAAAGTTTTCAACATTGTGATGTAGAAAGTGTTCATAAAATGTCAGTTAACATCATCATTGCTTTCACTATTCTTATAAAGACATTTAATCAAAGCAGATTGTGCATAATTATATATCAGACCATTGGAAAGCATAATTTAGACATTTCAGTACCTTTGTAGACCAAAATAGACAGATATGACATAAAACCATTTACAGAAACTTCCCTGGCAGTCTAGTGGTTAAAACTCCTAGCTTCCACTACAGGTGGCACGGGTTCAATCCCTACTCAGGGAACTAAGTTCCTGCATGCGGCACAGTGTCCCCTGCTCCAAAAAATTACTTACAACAGTGCCTGTCAAACATTGTTAGACATCAGAATTAACTGGAGGGCTTGTGGAAACACATGTTCCTGGGCCCCACACACCAAAGTTTCCATTTCAGTAAGTTGGGAGTGGGGTTTAAGAACCTGAATTTTAACAAAGTCCTGGATGACAGTAATGCTGCTGAACTGGGATCCACATTTTAAGAACCACTGATCTGTGGTGACTCTCACCTTCACATCTGCCTTACTAATAAACCTATCCACATGTTTCTCATTCAATCCAGGTCAGTAAGTGAGAGGGCAAAATGCTGAATAAATGCTTTAAAAGCAAAGTGAAAGTCACTCAGTCACGTCTGACTCTTTGAGACCCCGTGGACTATACAGTCCATGGAATTCTCCAGGCTAGAATATTGGAGTGGGTAGCCTATCCCTTTCTCCAGCAGATCTTCCTAACCCAGGAATCAAACCAGGGTCTCCTGCATTGCATGCGGATTCTTTACCAACTGAGCCATCAGGGAAGCCCTAAAAAAAAAAAAAAAAGGACCATATTATCCTCCCATTATTCCTGATTAAAAAAGGAAGAGAACAGAGTCAAAATATTTCCCATTAGATCTAAGATGCTTCTGAAAATCAACTGCTGAATTGAAAAATACTGAGGGTAGAAGTCCTGGATGATGCAATTCTAGGAAGTTCACTTAGTCCAACATGACGAAAGCAATACTTTCGAGTACTGATGGTCAACACTGCTGGCTCATGTTGAAGCTGTATTTCTGGGTCAGACTATGCCACTTTGAGCAGATACACCAAGAACAAGAACCCTGACTGAATTTTCTCGGATGGCTCCAGTAGACCTACTGTTGCCCCATTCTTGCTTTTACAGATGCAAAAGGAAAGAATACAGGAAGACTGTTGCTCCTAAGGGTGTTCAATCTATAAAATGTCTCTGGAATGAATTTAGGTGTTGAGGCTTCCCTAAGCTGAAATCCCTATGGTAAGAAACCAATGTCACATTTATTTCATTTGGTTTTAACATTTCTTTGAGAGTTGGGTTGGTACGAGGAGAGCTGTCTCTGGAAAATCAAGAATAGACCAGTCCACAGAGACAAGGTCAAAGCAAAGCCAACACAAGTTTTTTTCTGTCATCTTCTTCATTGATATCCTCACATGTAGAAGGCTGAGAAGGATTTAACACTAAGGAGAGTTTCTTTCAACTGAAAATTACATCATCAGCACAAGAATGCCAAGTCTGTCTGGGGAGAACAGTAGTTTTGAAACTGCAGTCCCCAGATAAGCTGTAATACCACCACTAATGAACTTGTCAGACAGGCACAACTTTGATCCCAAAGTTACTGAACATGAAACTTTGGGAGTAGAGTCCAGCAATCTGTGTTTTAATAGCCTTCCAGGTAATTTTGTTGCAAGTTCCATTTCTAGTTCCATCAGGTAGTGTCAATGAGTCCGGGGACAGCCCCAGTTTTCACTTTCTGACATAACTGTAAATAGTGTCCCCTTTCCACCTCAGAAGTGTCCTGGTTTGGACAATAAATTGTATGGTCATTCTTGCACTTCAGACTACATGCCATAAAAGGGTTTCATTGGTTGGACTCTGTTTACCACTAGGGATTTCAAATTAGCTTCATAACTGCTGTCATATCCTGGTACAAAACCAACAGCCACCCTGAACACTGAAAGATGCTTCATGAAAGTCTAAGGAGTATAGCTATTTCAGAAGAGGTATCCTATGGTCACCAAAAAAGTATCCACCAACAAACTATATAAAATCTGGCTTAAATTCCCAGCATGTGGGATCAAGTCTCTTTTATCAGGTCTTCAAAAAGTAAAATCTTCTGGTTCCTCTATAGGGAGTTTCCTTTTTCTGACTAGTACCAGAGAAAAGTAAAAAGCTAGTCGGTAATCTGCTAGTCTTATTTTTGTGGTAGTGACTTGGCAATATTAATTCACAGAAAAACCAAGTTCACCACAAAGCTTCTCATTCCACCTGTTCTTTTAAAGGCAAAGTGAAATATTGGTCATATGCTTTTGGATCTTATCCATTTTCCATTCCTTTGAAATCTTTGTCTTCACTCAGCCTAAATTAAATTGTTGGCTTTTTATTCTTCACTGAAGTCTTCCATCTGCTGTTTCTTAAAAGCATCAAAGGCCTCGGATACCCTGTTCTAACCCTTTATCTTTCAGATAATAGTCAGAAAGGGGTCAGTGGCTTCTACTCAGTTAGGTAACATCTGCTGTGGAAGCTAAGCTCTCCAAGAAAAACAGGAAAACCAGCTATTTGGCATCTCACACTTGGCCCATAGGAGATCGTACACTTTGGTGGGATCACTAGGAAAAAGAATCTGATTCTCAATCTTCTAGGATCACACACGTATTTTTACCACATGACTGACTGACACCAAGCTGGCCTGAAGTGTGTTAATCCTTCTTTTATCAAGGGAGGATCTTCCCAGCTAGTCTAGCCCTAAGGTCAAAGGTTGTTAAGTGAGCTCCCAGGGAGCTTCATCTAAAGAATATTTCCATCCTGCTACAGAGGATAAATTCCTCTCATCCTAGAGCTATTTCAGTCATTTATTCATTCAACAAACACTGATTCCTTACTCTGTGGCAGCCAAGATTCTATACACTAGAGATACTCTGCTTGTAAGAGGCCTTCACCTCATGGAGCTTACAGTCTAAGAGATACAAACACAAACCTTTCCAGCGTCAATCTTTCTCCTCTGGGGAACGACACTTACTCAGTATGGCAACAATCTTTGGGCATATTTTAACTTATTAGGTTACATTTTGGAGGGGAAATGGCAACCCACTTCAGTATTCTTGCCTGAAAACCCCACGGACAGAGGGGTCTGGCAGGCCAAAGGGTACACTATGCATGCACTATGACAAAATGGAATATCGAGAACAATACTAAATATTTTTAACCATCCTAAAAGCTGCCCTGTATTGTTTCATATTCTCTCTTTCCTGGCCCCTGAAACTGCCAATTACGTTTCTGCACAAAGGCTCTCACTGCTTCTTTCCCTACTATAAATATCTCGGCAAATCTTTATAGAAGTGAAAAAAGGAAGGGAAAGGATATGTTCTAAGAGGAAAAGAAAACCTAAAATGTAAGATTTGCTGCCTCTATTACCACCAAGTCTTATAAAGAGTTTGAATACAAGTAGTCCTTGTTGCCAGGGTCATTCATTTCACCTGAAGCAGGCAGCTGGTTAACCAAAAAATCAGACTAAGTAGGAATCATGTTTGTTGTTGTTGTTTAGTTGCTAAGTCATGTCTGCTTTTTGTGTCCCAGCGGACTGTAGCCCCCAAGCTCTGTCCACGGGATTTCCCATGGAGAATATCGGAGTCGGTTGCCATTCCCTTCTCCGGGGGAACGTTTCCGACCCAGGGATCAAATCCCCAACTCCTGCTTGGCAGGAGGATTCTTTACCACTAGGCTACTTGGAAAACCTCCTAATCACTTTTAGAAAAGGATAAATATTTCCTTTGAATACATTATTGTAACTTAAAATACATAATATATCTTTATTGCCTTATTTTTTGGTGTTGTGGCAAGATTTTTTTCTTGAATATGCTTCTGTTGATGAGCGTTCTGTAATTAATTTTCCTTCATAAATAACTGTAGCATATTGCCAGTCATGTCCAGTTTCTTAGTTTAGTTCAAGTAGTATGAGAATTTTTAAATACTTGAGAAGCCACAAGAGTTAAAAAAAAAAACAAAAAACTCAGACCTAGACTCTTAAACCCTCAACAGAATGGAATCTGTCTTAACCTAATAAGGAAAAGACGCAGCAAAGTTTCTCCACAAACATTTTATGGATGAATGGCAATAAGGAGAACCTTAATCTAAGGAATTAACTAAATATGTCATGGAAACAACATTCTGCCTCAGTAGTTTTTATCTAAATCCATTCCTATTTCTACCCCACCCAAGGAAAAGTGCATGCCTTACTCTCACTGAGAGAGACTGCCAGTCCTTATGTTCACAAAGCCAAGCAGTAGAGCGTAACAATAAAGAGCAAAGACCGTGTATTCTGGAATCAGACTAGTTCAAATCTTGACTCCATACTGCTTACTCTGATATGACCCTGATAGAGTCACTTAATGACTATACGAATCACTTCCCTCACTTCTCATGGAAGTCAAATGAATTAATACGTATAAAGTGCCCAAAGAGTGACTGGCATGACATAAGAGTACAAGCGATATTTACTGCTGCCATCACTAATATAAAGTAATTTGTCAGTAACACAAATACAGTGGTTTGATGACTACAAGAACAGTGGAAGCCAAAGAAATATATTCAAATTCCAGCTTGTTACTTAACCTGTGCCTCCTCAGTTTACTCCTCCGTATAAATAGAATAAAAATACCTAAGAAAAACTATTGTAATAGTTATCATAATGCCTGGTACACAGTTGACAGTCAAAAAATTATAGCCATTAACACTCTTACACTTGTACATATAATGTAGCATATGTACACATACACTACATATAGTATAGTGTTAATGGCACTCTTAATGTAGTAAATCTATTGTACATTCCAATAGATGTCCTCTCCTGAACATCTATCAAACCTGAATTCAAAACCCATAACTAACAGTTGATTGTGGACTCTGCCTCTCACTTGGGGCGGTAAAGGAAAAGCCAACTTCTCCCAGAAAATACATTCTGAGAAAATAAACACTCAACATGTAGAATATAACCTGTGAAAAGTTAAGTGCTATTCTGTGGAGTTAAAACAGGAGCTCAGAAATAGTAAAGAACATGGTGTGCTGGAGTGATGAACAGACAGAAGGAATAGAATTAGGCCAAGTCTTGAAAGAGGGTTTCCTTGGTGGCTCAGACGTTAAGAATCCCTCTGCAATGCGGGAGACCTAGGTTCGATCCCTGGGTTGGGAAGATCCCCTGGAGAAGGGAATGGCTACCCACTCCAGTATTCTGGCCTGGAGAATTCCATAGACAGAGGAGCCTGGCAGGCTACACTCCATGGGGTTGCAAAGAGTTGGACATGACTGAAGCGACTTTCACTTTCTTGAAAGAGGAAAGTGATACACCAATAGAGAGCTGGGACATGAAAAACTGAGTAGGTGAACAGCTTCAATTAATATGCTGATTGACCTTAAAACATGTCTTTTTTTATTCTTATCTTGACCTTTTGTCCTGAGACCCTAACCTTGTTTGGAATATTTTCCCATCAATCCTCATCTCTAACATATATTAATTTCTGTCTTCAAACACAACACAAACCACCTATGTCCCAGAGAACCTTTCCCATCTGATCTGCTTTTTCCTCTGCAGTCACATGATGCATACTTTGTGTATCTCTCCTATCCTTCTAACATCCTGTGTCATTTACATGTAGTTTACAACTGCATCCTGTCTGCTCAATATCCTTACTGCTCCAGGGGCAAGTTTTACAGCTTTGATTTCTTCCCCACTGAATTTAGGCTCAGGTATAAACTACCTACAATGAAATGGAAAACATTTTAAATGTAAATTCAATGAGTTTGACACCAGGTAAACACCACCCCAATTACCACAATACAGTATTTTCCATCACAAAAGTTCCCTGTGCTCCTTTTCAGTCACAGGTGTCCACTTTCCTGATTTCTGTCCCTAGAGCTTAATTTTATCTGGAGTAAAACTGCATTTAAATAGAGTCACATAATTCATACTCCTTTCTGTCTTCTTTGGCTCAATAAATTGTTTTGCTGCTACTGCTGCTAAGTCACCTCAGTCATGTCCGACTCTGTACGACCCCATAGACGGAAGCCCACCAGGCTGCCCTGTCCCTGGGATTCTCCAGGCAAGAACACTAGAGTGGGTTGCCATTTCCTTCTCCAATATATTGTTTTGAGATATATTCATATTGATTACACATACCATTTCTTTTGATAACTAAGTGATAGTCCCTAAGTATATCATGAATTGTTTACTCATTTTAATCTGATGAACATTTGGTCAGTCTCAGTTTTTTATTATTATGAATATGCACATTCCAGGAAGTCTTTTTTGTGGATATATGGTTTCATTTATCTTAGGTGAATACCTAGGAGTTAAATTACTAGTTCATAAGTAGTTATATGTTTAATTTGATAAGAAGTTACCAAACTGTTTTCCCAAGTAGATTTTCTAATTTACACTCCAAAAATGTATGAACTATTTACTGTTCCATTTTCTTGCCAATAGGTAGGTGTTCTCAGCTTTTCTGTACTTGTTTTATTTTTCTGCCATTCTAATGAGGATAAAGTAGGATCTCGTCATTTTAATTTGCATTTCCCTGTTGACTAATGATGCTGAGCATCTTTTCATGTGTTCCTGGGTTGAACATCTTTGTGATTTGTTCATTTCAGTTTTCTGGGTATTTTTTTTACAGTTCTTTGTCTTTTTTATTAGAGAGTTATAAGAGTTCTTTAAGTAGTCTGAGTTCTTTAACAGAGATGTAAATTGTGAGTATTCCCTCTCAATCTATGGCTCACTTTTCATTTTCTTCGTGCTATCTAATGAAAAATGAAAGATGTAAATTTTTAAAAAGTCTCATTTATTAATTTTTTATTTTATGGTTTAGTGCTTTTTATATCCTAAGAAATCCTTACATATCCAACATTGGGAACATATTCTATCTTCCTCTGGAAGCTTTATGGCTTCAGTTTTATGTTGAGGTGTACGATCCATCCTGAATTGTTTCTTCAACTTCTCCCCTTCTTCTGGTAATAGATCTTCTCAGAGAACAAGTGCTCTATAAACACTGCTGATTCACTTATAAATGCCCCACAGGTTAAGAGAAATGTATTTTGAAAGCCTGTTGGAGGGGCATTTGCTCAGCCTCAGGGACATTAGGGATGGAAAACCTACTGACAGGAATAAAGTCATGATTGTAGCCCAAAGGAGCAAACTGGAAGCATCTGTTCAGAACTGCTGTTATGGCCCTGTCTTATGATAAGCTTTTGACTAGGACAGGGATCATCCACAGTTTGTATTTCTACACAAGTTAACAGTTTAACCCAGCACAGAAAAAAAAAAAAAAAAAAGAACACTGTGCTCACAACATTTTTTCTTCTTGGTACATACATTACAACAATTACCATGTCATTAGTGTAGACTGAATTCTCTTTAATGAGTTAGGCTCCATAAAAACACTCAATGATTCACAGCTGCAGCTGCTGCTGCTAAGTCGCTTCAGTCATGTCCGACTCGGTGCGACCCCATAGACGGCAGCCCACCAGGCTGCCCCATCCCTGGGATTCTCCAGGCAAGAACACTGAAGTGGGTTGCCATTTCCTTCTCCAATGCATGAAAGGAAAAGTGAAAGTGCAGTTGCTCAGTCATGTCCAACTCTTAGCGACCCCATGGACTGCAGCCTACCAGGCTCCTCCGTCCATGGGATTTTCCAGGCAAGAGTACTGGAGTGGGTTGCCATTGCCTTCTCCATGATTCACAGTAGTTCTATTGAAAACTGACTCTACAGTGAGTAATAAATATTAAAAAAAAAAAAAAAATTACTCTCAGGGGACATATTTTCTATAGCCTAAAACATTATCATTGTTTTGTAGGATTTAGATGACTTAAAAAAGTTTTACTAATATGTTACCTGGAAAACCTGTCAACTCAAAAAATAAAGACAAGTGTTCCTGCTATTCACATAAAGTCTATTTGAGATTTTACTAAGAAAATGAAGAATTGAGAATAGTAAAAATATTATTTCCCATTTAATTGGAGCTTGGGGAAATTAATAAATTAACTAGGATCACACAGCATTTCATAAGTACTTAGTAATGCAGTTGATCTAGGTTGCCATTTTCCTCCTCCAGGGGATCTTCCCAACCCAGGGATTGAACCCATGTCTCTCGTGTCTCCTTCATTGGCAGGCAGATTCTTTACCATTAGCGCCACCTGGGAATCTTAATAGCTTCCTTAATAGTTTTGCACCAAAATACATCCTTTGTTTAGCAAGGCTCATTTCTCATTACTCTGCTTTAGCTTAAGTTTCCACACTACAACTGAGGAAATGCCATAGGAAAACTACCTCTAAACAAAAACTTAGGCACTCATTTGCAATTTGCAAGTTTTCTGTTTTTAATGATAGTTCAGCTTCACAAGCTAACAGCTCTTGGAAATAATCAACAGTTGCTGCTGCTGCTGCTGCTAAGTCGCTTCAGTCGTGTCCGACTCTGTGCAACCCCATAGACGGCAGCCCACCAGGCTCCGCCGTCCCTGGGATTCTCCAGGCAAGAATACTGGAGTGGGTTGCCATTTCCTTCTCCAGTGCATGAAAGTGAAAAGTGAAAGTGAAGTCGCTCAGTCGTATCCGGCTCTTAGCGACCCCATGGACTGTAGCCTACCAGGCTCCTCCGTCCATGGAATTTTCCAGGCAAGAGTACTGGAGTGGGATGCCATTGCCTTCTCCCAATCAACAGTAGTTACTTATAATTTAGGTTGAAATGAAGAGAAAGTGCCATATAAACGTGGTGTTCTTTCTTTTTAAAGAGAAAAGAAGGGTTTGTGTCTAGATACTTGAATTTGGATAAGTTACATATTTAAATTCCTTTTCTCATCAAGCAGTTCAATTACCATTATTTCCTTAATAGCACTCCATTATTTTTTATGCCTTCCTAAGTGTACAGTCCTTTCTACAGCAGAAGGTCAAAAAGAATAAAGGTAGCACATACACCAGAGAAGGCAATGGCAACCCACTTCAGTACTCTTGCCTGGAGAATCCCATGGACAGAGGAGCCTGGTGGGCTGCAGTCCTTGGGGTCATGAAGAGTCGGACTCTACTGAGTGACTTCACTTTCACTTTTATGCATTGGAGAAGGAAATGGCAACCCACTCCAGTGTTCTTGCCTGGAGAATCCCAGGGATGGCAGAGCCTGGTAGGCTGCTGTCTACGGGGTCGCAGAGAGTCAGATACGACTGAAGCGACTTAGCAGTAGCAGCAGCAGCACATACACACACACACATAAACTCCCAGCAAGAGATACTGTCTTAAGTCATATATTAATAGTCCCTGAAATACTTAACCATTCCAATAATAGTCAAAATAAACTTTTCATGTAAAGAATGTAAGAAACTCTAATATGCAAGAAATACAGTCTAGAATGGGCATCCCTGATAGCTAGATCCGCTGGAGAAGGGATAAGCTACTCCACTATTCTTGGGCTTCCCTTGTGGCTCAGCTGGTAAAGAATCCACCTGCAATGTGGGAGACCTGGGTTTGATCCCTGGGTTGGGAAGATCCCCTGGAAAAGGGAAAGGCTACCCACTCCAGTATTCTGGCCTGGAAAATTCCATGGACTGTATAGTCCATGGGGTCGCAAAGAATCGGACATGACTGAGCGACTTTCACTTTCACTGTTCACAGTCTAGAATGAGCTGCCCACATCATTTAATTAGAACAGCTCTCCTGTACTTCACAGCATTGATACAACTCACCGTCAACCACGATGTAAATCCTAGCTTTCCCCAAGTGAAAGTGAAAGTCGCTCAGTCAGGTCCAACTCTTTGCGACCCCATGGACTACACAGTCCATGGAATTCTCCAAGCCATAATACTGGAGTGGGCAGCCATTGCCTTCTCCAGCGGATCTTCCGGAACCAGGAATCAAACTAGGGTCTCCTGCATTTCAGGCAGATTCTTTACCAGCCAAGCTACCAGGGAAGCCCAGCTTTCCCCCCAAATCCCTATTAAATCACACTGAAAGGATCCCACGAGAGGCTAGATTGATTCAGTGAGGAAGGAGTATATAAAAATGACAGAACCTTAGGGGACTCCCTGGTGGTCCAGTGGTTAGGATTCTGTGCTCTCACTGTCCGGGTTTGATCTCTGGTCTGGAAAGTAGGATGCCACAAGCTGCAAGGTGCGGCCAACTGGACATAAGAATGCCACTTTCTGACTGAGAGGTCACTTCTTCCTCACAAATATCACATCTACAGCAACTTTTTGTTCTGACTCGTACCTTTCTCCTTATCAGACTCCCATCTGCCCCTGTTCACATACTTCGTTTTCCCCTGTGCCAAGCCACCAAGTCTTAAAGCTTTTCTCCTATGGCTGGAGTTCCTTTCCACTGATTTGTTCATGTCACTTACTTATTCACTCCTTCATTTACTTCGAAGAGCTAGAATACAAAAGAAAATTCAAGGAAAATCCCATGCAGCACCCCCATCTCATAGAGCTGAGATAAATGTGGCAGTCAAAAATGCACACACACACACTGCCGCAAATAAGGGACTTACTGAACTATTATACAAGTGCTTTTGTGCAAAGATAGCTGTATCCAGAGTCTAGGCAACCTGTGTTTAATGCTAAGTTCATTCACTCAACAACTAACTGCTTTCCATTTGAGTGGGTACTGTGAATATGAGCCCAGAAACTTCTGTTTGGAATTTCCAGATATATTCAACGATAAGCTCAAATACTTTACAAGTTTGTTTATATTTTTACTTTGATGAATTCATGTTCTCATTGTAATGGAGGATTTTAAAAGAATTGTGGGCATGCAGGAAAATCAAAAGATTTAACAGAAATCAGATGAGCCTTCCCCAAAAGCACAGTGCCAGGAGCAACTGGTAGCATAAAACTTCCATAGCAACGTTGTTAACGTTGCACCACAAACAGAAGCACTCAGGACAAAGGAGGAACTGAAAAAAGACAAAGGAAGGCCAAGGGCACCTGTGTACAGCGCCCAGCAAAGCCTAGGCCAATGGCTCACAAACCCCTGTAATTAAGTTTAAGCCACAGGCATCAATCAAACGTCTCCTTGGATCAGAACTAGGCAGAATCATTGAGAACAGGCCACCCTTGCCTTTGCCACCTCCAATTCTCAGGGATACAAGGCCCTCCAGGTTCCAAGTCCTCTCATTATTCCCTGAAAAGGGAAGAGATGTCTCAACATCAGAAGTGTTCTGATACTGTTTTATTCATGAGGCGCATCTTACACAAACAAAGTCTTATACGGAACACTCACACACTAGACAGATGGAAACGGAAGGGCTCTTAATGAGGTTGAGGCAAGAACTCCAGCTCCCCTGAAAAGCTTGAAACCACTGCTCAGAGCCCTCTTTAGAGACAAGAATGATCTTGGATGAGCCAGCCATATACTTCCTATGCCACCAGAGAGAAGGCAACCTGAATATACTGTAAGACTGTCATCACTAATGCGAGGGGGGAGGAAGGGCAGGAAAGGAAGCACTCTGCAAGTGGGCATTTGAGAAAATGAGAATAAAGACTCAAAACCAGTTTCATGACACAAGATATAAACACAAGAGTAAAATCAAAAAGCCAAGGACAGTTATCAAAGGTGAGAAATCAAGCCATGGTATTTCTGCTTTTTGAAAATTTCTCAGAAACCATTACAAGCCTATGCTCTGAAAAATAAACTGAAAGACAGTTTTTCTGAACTCTTTGAAAGGTTACGTGCTCTGCTCTTTGTTGCTGTCATCGATATTCAGACTAAAGCCTCAAAATACAATATCATACATGTAATTCTATAAGCATCTCTGCTTCCTTGATTCCTTCATTAGTTCAACCAGAATTTATTGAGTACTTCCACTGTGCCAGGTGCTGGCAACAGAGCCGTTAATGTGACAAAGTGCTTGACTCCAGGAGCTCATAGTCCTGGGGAGGGAACCAACAAACAGAATGGGCTAGGGCAGCACAGGACCTAAGGGGGTGTGCCCCGTGGATGAATCGACCAGGCATGCTCACAGTGAAGATGCAGGAACCAGAACAGGAGGCCTGCACACAGGGAGGAAGACACTGGGAGGAAGAGCACCTGCAAAGGTTTCAAGGTGGGACTGACATGCTGAAGGGGGAGGACGAGGAGGAGGAAGAACAGCGGCAGCAAGAAGGCTGATGCAGCTGCAACAGAAGGAGTGAGTCTGAGAGCACAGGAAACACAGTAAGAGACCCGGGCAAAGACCAGCCAGGTCAGACAGGGCCTTGCAGGCCACGAGCAAATCTCAATCACAATCTCTCCCAGTGGGTGCCACCAAAGGCGTGCCCTGAAGGGATGTGGGATCTTGCAGTTGGCCACATTAGAGACTGGGGGTTGGAGGGAGAAGGTGTGAAGTAGGAAGGCAGGAGAGGAGGCTTCCCAGAATTGATCATGACCAAGATAAGTTTTTATACACACAAAGTAAACTGCAGTATAAGGAGGAACAATTTCAGGTAAAAGGTGTTTCATCGAACATAAATGAGAAACCTCTTCAGGCTGGCTTACGCGCACTTTCCACAATTCCACACCAGCTCATGAGTTTAGGTTTGAGTTTCTGAGAGACAGGCTGTCAGAAGTTTTCAGTAAAGGCTCTTAGGCAGTTTCCTCTTTCTTATCTGAGAGAACTCATTCCTGATGCCCTCAATTTTTCAATTTATAGGACTGGATGTACAATAATTATTTAGTTTTACGCTAAATGAGCACAAATTCTGCCTGATACCCCATTAAACAAGTGTTTATTAAACAATGGAAATAATTACAGCAGTGGTACTGAGACCAATCTCAAAACATAACCTTCAAAGTTTTCAGGGGAATGTTGGAGGAGTAGGGAGTAAGAGTATGAGATATTTATAATGATGGGAAAATATGAAATAATCCAAATAACCTTTAATGATTCTCTCCTTCCATGGGATGATGTGCAACTATTCAAGAGAGAAATGAGCTTTAAGAACTGACAGGGGGGTCCAGAACCTGGCAGTCCAGTGGTTAAGACTTCACCTTTCAATGCAGGGAGCGTGGGTTCAATCCCTGGTCAGGGAGCTAAGATCCCCCATGCTTTGTGGCCGAAAAACCAAAACATAAAACAGAAGCAATGTTGTAACAAAATCAATAAAGACTTTAAAAATGGTCCACATCAAAAAGAAATCTAAAAAAAAAAAAAAACTGACATAGAGAAGCCATGGAAACACACTGCTAAGTGGGTGGGGAGCAATGGTAAGAGACAGCAACCTATCTGCTTTTCCAGGATTTAACAACTGCTCACATTTACTGCGGAGAAGGAAATGGCAACCCACTCAAGTATTCTTGCCTAGAGAATCCTGTGGGCAGAGGAGCCTGGTGGGCTGCTGTCCATAAGGTCGCACAGAGTTGGACACGACTGAAGCGACTTAGCATGCAGGCATGCATGCACATTTATTAAGGGCTTTCCACTCTTTCAATATCACACTGATGCTTCGTGAGTAATGAGTATTATCTCACTGAATTCTTATAACAATCCTATGTGATACAGAGAGGTAGGGGTGTGGGTGGGTGTGTGGGGATGAGTGGGTGTGTGGTCAGCGGCTAACTCGAGTTCAACTCTTTGGGATCCTATGGACTGCAGCACGCCAGGCTTTTCTGTCCTTCACTATCTCTGGATAGTGATATTCATGTCCACTGAGTTGGTTATGTTATCTAACCATCTCTTCTCTATGTTGCCCCCTCCTCTTTGTGCCCATCTCCCCATCATCAGGGTCTTTTCCAATGAGTCAGCTCTTTGTATCAGGAGGCCAAAGTATTGAAGCTTCAACATCAGTCCTTCCAATGAATATTCAGGGTTGATTTCCTTTAGGATTGACTATTTTGATCTCCTTGCAGTTCAAGGGACTCTCAAGAGTCTTCTCCAGCACCACAAACCGAAAGCATCAATCCTTCAGCTCTCAGTCTTTTTATGGTCCAACTCTCACATCAGTACATGACAAAACCATAGATATGACTACATGGACCATTGTCAGCAACGTGATGTTTTTGCTTTCTAATATCTAGGTTTGCATCTCAATTTCCTGGCTGCAGTCATCATCTGCAGTGATTTTAGAGCCCAAGAAAATAAAATCTGTCACTGCTTCTACTTTTCCCCTTCTATTTGCCATGCTGCTGCTGCTGCTAAGTCGCTTCAGTAGTGTCTGACTCTGTGCGACCCCACAGATGGCAGCCCAACAGGCTCCGCCATCCCTGGGATTCTCCAGGCAAGAACACTGAAGTGGGTTGCCATTTCCTTCTCCAATGCATGAAAGTGAAAAGTGAAGTCGCTCAGTCATGTCTGACTCTTCACGACCCCATGGACTGCAGCCTACCAGGCTCCTCCGTCCATGGGATTTTCCAAGCAAGAGTACTGGAGTGGGTGGCCATTGCCTCCTCCCTATTTGCCATGATGAGTTAAGTATTTTAGCCAGACTCAAAGAGCTGCTAAGTGAGGGATTTGAATCCAGGAATTTGGAATTTCAACCCTGTAGCCTGAGTTTTTAACCTCTACATTACTCATCTCTCTGAGACAAGTCCTTATTCACTAAGTGTATTAGATAAATTTGCTCCTGGATTCTTTCTTTTAAATAACATTACAGAAAAAAATGTTAGTGTTCTGGGAAATAATTTTAGGGAAAATTATTATTAATTTTAATGATGAAATATCCAAAGTTCATGACATTGTGGAAAGTCAGTATGACCCAAACTGGGGTTACCTTCAAGATCAAGTACAAGGCAACTTTACAAATAAATATTATTTAAAGGCTCAGTGACCTATAATAATTCTGTCAGCCCTCATTATATTGGTAATCTGTGAACACTACATTTGTACATTTCCTTCTAAGTCCAACTGTTTGTGAATGTTCAGCACAGGGGATGTTATGGTACCCAGTTTAAAATTAAACAGGCATCCATCATTTTAAGATAAGGTGAAAGATATCAATCAGCAGACATTCTTTCAACAGTTCCACATGTTGATTACAAAGGAATGAGAGATATTTCAAGGTGAGGCTAATTATCAGCCTAATTACTAAAGGGTACAAAGCATAGGATCTGTGTATACTCCTGAGTCATTGATCCATCTCTGCACAAACCTGATCCACAAAGAAACATCCTAGTTCCCAGAAGAGGGTACACGTTTGAGACAGAGAATAAATGTCTCAAATTCTCAACTCAAATCTTCACCAGCTATGTGACCTCAAGCAAGATGCTTAACCACTCTGAGCTTTACTGTCCTTGCTATACTGGGGTAAAATAACAACACTTACTCATACATCAGCTATCAGGTTTTAATGAGTTACTATAAATAGGGTATTTAAACACAACAGTATCTGGAATGTTATAAAATTTCAACAAATGTTAGGTATTATTACTACTATTTTTATTAAACTCGTGCATAACTAGGAAGCATAAAGTCACCAAGTGACTATTCCTGTACTTTTCATTTTTACCATTTACAGAAAAATAACTGGTTACCCAAGGATACAATTCCCTGTCATCTTTTAACCCTTTTTTTATTCATCCATATTTCTAATTTGCCCACACATTCCTTAGAAATGTTTGAAACTTTACTTGTTTTAGTAAATGCAATTCACTAAAAAACTAAAGCAAATTAGTTTTAAAAAGTAAGTTGTTTAAAGTAAAGGGAATTCATTCAAGTCTCCTCCCACCCTCCTGGCTGGGTGGGGGCCCACCAGAAGTCTACACCATATCCAGTCTGTGGCTGAGTGAGCATGAATCAGGACCACCCAGCAGGTACCATCTTGACATTCACCACAGGGCCCAGGTTAACGCCTGGAGAAAATCTCAGGGCATGAACTCTCCACAGGAAAAAAAAAAAAACAGCTAGGGACAAACCACAAAACAGAACAATCACTGGTGTGCGACTTACTCTAGTAATTCTTATAGGATTTATTCTGAAAACTAGAGTGCTTAGTTTATATCACAGGACTGAATCAGGGCTTCCCCAAAGCCCTACTATTATATAAAATATAAATGTGCATTTTTCTAGCTTTCTGGCTTTCATCAAATTCTGAGAGGTCTTCACGACCTAAAGCTGCTACACATTGTCGATTTAGTAGTAATTCTCAAACTTGAACACACTAAGAAGTTTGAGAGTCACTATTAAATGATTAATAGTAATCAGCTATACCCATCAATACAGTGAAGACTCACTGTATCCCCAGCAGTAAGATGAATGCTATCGCTGACCCCAAACTAGAAAACGTCCTGAGCTCCCCACTTCAGATTACAGATCTGAAATATTTACCACATAACCAAAAAAGGTGGGGAGGCTGGGGAATTTGGCTCCAAATAACTTAGAATTAAAGTGCTGGAATTACAGAAGGGAGAGATAGGATGGATTAGCAGAGAGAATCATGAAGGAATCAGAATTAGAACAGAGAATAAACACAGCACAAAGAGAATGCACTGGGGATAAACTGTAAGCCAGGACTTTTTAAACTTTTGTTTGGAAAAGCTACAAGCTCTTTTAAGTAGTTGATGAAAGAATCCTCCTGAAGAGTAGCACAGAGTACGGACTCATCAGTGCCAGCCCTACATCAGATCAGCATTCACTACAAAGAGAGACAAGGTAGCACCTGTCTTGAGGCTCATTTTAAGGTTTTAGGTAAGACCTGGGCTTTCAAAAGATTTGAGGACTTCGAAATTTCTATTCTGACTCTCAACAGTGTACCTACCATGGTGCAAACATATGTCCCATATGCCCATGACAGAACCAGTTCACTGCTGCAGCCCCACTCTAATTATAATTAACACCCTTTTCTGCTCTCAAAAGTGTCCCAGCTGGCATACTAAATTCTGAGGTCACTCTATTTAAACCTGTTTTGGTTAAGCCTTTGGTAAGTGAAATCTCTTCTGAAGTATTTCCTGGAGCAAGGAACCTCAGATCAAAAAGTTTCTCCTCAATCTTAAAGCTGAGATGAAAAATGCATTGTAGTTCAAAAGGAGATATTCAGAGCATGTCAAAGAGAGTATTGTTCTCAAAGCAGCTATGCGGCCACTGTCCTGCAGCACAGTAATCAAATGCAAACAAACAGAGCTCAAGGCTTTGGGTAAACTTTTCTTTTTCTTGCCATTCCATTCTAAAGCATTACCTTACAATGGGGGGGGGGTTGTAAGTTTGATGAGTGATAATAAATAATCATGTACTTAATATATACATAAGTACATGTACCTATCAGAATTAGAGAAATTAAGTTATCTTAAGCAAAAAGAAAAAAAAATTAACTCACGTTTAGAAGAACATACACGTGCACATGCCAAATAAAAACGTGAAAGAGGAAGGCACTGTCACTCAAAGAAAAGGCAAATATTTTGGTGCCTACGTTACTATCGACTCCGTGGG
The DNA here is from genome assembly GCF_054371585.1 of Giraffa tippelskirchi. Lineage (NCBI taxonomy): Eukaryota > Metazoa > Chordata > Mammalia > Artiodactyla > Giraffidae > Giraffa > Giraffa tippelskirchi. Next base: position 121,065,232 of record NC_137276.1, on the reverse strand, counting down.
GCTCCATAGCCCATGCGTGTCCCTGAAGGGTGGATAACTGTCCTAGTCCCATGGCCCTCTCTGTGTACTAGGCCCATCTCGGAAATGCCTGAAGTCCATATGGATATTGCAGCTATCACAAAAGGGGGATATGTTCAAACATAGCACGAATGTGAAGTTACTAGACAGTCCTGGTTTAAGACAAGCTGTTTCAGTTTTAAACACTCTAGCCCCCAAAGACATCTGACCCAGAAAGTACCTCACATTGTCCCAGGAAGGGCCAAGGAGCTTGTGGTAAAGAGGTAAACCCCTACCCTCTTGGTCCAGTGCACACACTCGGACCTACTGACCACACACCAACGCAATCAGGTTTGGTAAAGAAGGAAACCCAGGCATGAATTAATTGGTTATCTCACTGGAGTTTTGTGTATTCTGATATTGTAACTTCCCAAAGAGACCAGATCCAATTAGCAACCATCCCTTTGTTACCTCTTATCTCCATCTCAGCTTCTAAATGCCAATTCAGTGGTCTTGAATTACTAAAATATCTATCTATATCTTGAATTACTAAAGTATCTATGAAGCCCACAGCTGAAACTTGTGTGATAGACTTATTCTAGAACAAAAGTGTTTCACAGAATTCACTAGAATGAATGGCACAGTTTTCAAACTGCATTTCTTAGCCACAGGAGATCACAGACGTAGCTTGGTGGGCAACCAGTAGAGACTGAGTAGGCAGGACAACTCCTCGCTGCATCCCCATCTGCATTCAAAGGTATACTCTCACCTGTTTAAATGGAACCACTAGAGTTCCATTTAAGATTTCAGTAGGAAAAAATGGATTCTACTGCTCTGCCCCTCAAAACAAAACCAGACATAGACATCATACACACAAACCCCATTTTAGAATATGTTGCCAGAACCAGAGTCTGAATAAACATTTTAAAACGATACTACAACTGCCTGAAAAAGTCTGAAAAATTTAAGGAGGAAAGGATCGTAGATAATCTTTCACTCAATTTACTCATTAAAACTGAGGAATTAAATGAGCCCGTGAGCCTGTAAGTAAAAAGCATATCCTTACAATATCATCTCCATCCCCACTTCCTGCCCATGTTTGTTCACACCCTTCCCCAAAGTTCCCCAAACCTTACCACTGACATGAAGTGTTGAGATCCTATTTGCACAATCTCTAAGTGATGGTGCATCTATAGCATACAGGTGGATGCTCCAAGAATCAAAATGCTAAACCTGTTTCTAAGATATGCCTACTGAAGGGCATGGGTGGCGAGGCGGGGGGAGGGGACAGAATACAATTATTATTATTATTATTATTATTATTATTATTATTATTATTAATCATCATCATCATCATCTTGACTTGGAGAAATCAACAGAAATAACACTAACATTTGTTACTTCTACTTGGTGCCACAAACTGTATGCATTCCACATGCACTATTTCACCTAATGCACACAGCAACTCAGTCAGGGAGGCAACATTATCAGCACTATTTCCCAGGTGACAAAGGCCAAGGCTAGAGAAGAACACCCACCTCCAGAGCACCATCACACCTTCCCCACCCTGAAGCAGGCAGAGGCACAGAGCTGCCCTCAGGATTCTAAAAGGGCCCAAGCACATCAGCTTTTGATGCTAAATTTAAAGTGAACCCAGGTACAAAGAAAAAAATCCCCACATTCCCTGGGGTGTGTCACAAATCTGGTGATTCAACAGTGACTCTAAAAGTAGCTTAGAAAGTGCCAGTTCTCTTGCTGCCAGGGATACCTTGGAATTTAACCTAGGGCCAGTCCCAGACTAAACTTCATTAATCACCTCGGTTTCCTTCCTTCTCCAAGAAGACATTAAGAAATCTTCTTTACCTGGTTTCTATGTGGCACTCACACTGGAACATAAAATTTTCTTATGTCAGCAGCAAGTCAACAAAGAGAGTAGTGAAATTATATTAGAAATAATTAAGCGTGAGGGTCTGGAGTATTTGATTATGCCTCTGAGCTAGCTACTAGGTAGCTTCCAGATCTTTCTAATCTATCACAAATAAGTAGTGTATGAACTCGATTTTGTGCCTCTGAATGAATCTGAATCACAAAGGTTGGCCTAGAGATATCTCAGCATCATAACGATCCACACATTGGAAGAATATGCTTATTGAGTCTGCGCCTTCACTATTTTATTTTATAAAAAATAGAGCTCCATGCCAGAAAAATTGAACTTAAAGCCAAAACATGCTGATTCTTATGTTGTCTTCAAACAAAATGTCTAAAATGAGTTTAAAAAAGAAATAGTGGGAAAGGAAGCAGTAAATATGAATTACCATTCAAATGTCATCATACGTGGAGGAAACTTGTAATATAAAAATGTGTGAGAGCCTCATCTACACCAAATGGTGCAAAGACGCTTAGAAGATAGTCTGAACATAGGCCAGAGGAAAATTATAATAAAATACAGATCCATAAGTACTATATTTAAAGTGCCATTTCAAAATCATGTTTTCTCAAGCAATCATTACCTTTGACAGGTAAGCAACTCCCTACAATGCATTTCAAGTTTTTTTTAATTCTCCATTGGGGAATAATACTTATGACAGACAACATTCATTCTGCTCTTCTATGTGGTTGGCAGTCATATAACGCTGTTGCTCAGTCACTCAGTCATGTCCAACTCTTTTGTGATCCCACGGACTGCAGCACACCAGGCTTCCCTGTCCTTCACTATGTCCCAGAGTTTGCTCAAACTCATGTCCATTGAGTTGATGAGGCCATCCAACCATCTCAACCTCTGTTGCCCACTTCTCCTCCTGCCTTCAATCTATCCCAGCATCAGGGTCTTTTCCAATGGGTCTGTTCTTCACATCAGGTGGCCAAAGTATTGGAGCTTCAGTTTCAGCAAAAGTCGCTCCAATAAGTAGTCAGGGTTGATTTCCTTTAGGATTGACTGGTTTGATCTCCTTGCTGTCCAAGGGACTCTCAAGAGTCTTCTCCAGCACCACAATTTGAAAGTATCAGTTTTTCGGTACTCAACTTTCTTTATGGTCACAGAATATGCTGAGTTAAATATTACCACTGCTCTTGCAGGGATCATCCCAAGGAAGAGATTGCTGAGACACAGGAGGTTAAGTAATGTGCTTAACGATCCACAGCCAGGATAGCCTGAGCCAGTCTTATGAGGGCAATTACTCTGGAGATCTCCCTCTCAATTAATCAGACATAATGCCTCTTACATCCTCTCAACCACTCGTTAAGAAATGTCACAAATGCCTAAAAGATAAATACGCACAGGTAAGATCCTATAAATATTTAGACTAACTAAAACAAGCCAACTGGCGTTCAGTAAAACAAGGATTAAATTGAAGTTGTAAAATTACAGCTACAGAGAAAGATTGTACATCAGGATGCCTGCCAGGCAAGATCACTTAGAAACCATCCCAAATGACTGAGAAAACTTGACAGATTAAAAATGTTGACAATCTCTCATAATCATTTCCTTTTTAAAATCATACCATCTCTTTTATTTCAGAAGCAGCTGCATCATGGTGCTGCTTTTTTTGTTTTGTCTTTTGAAACAAAAGGCTTCCAACAGGGTGATAATAATCGTCTGAACTACACACAAATAGCACCTACTTCATACATCGAGTTGATAAGTGATATTTGGTTTGGTAAATTGCAAGAGATTATTGAGCAAACTCAAACATTGTTTTTCCCTGCAATGGCCCATTTAAAAAAAATAATAATAATAAGCTTCTGTCATTTCCCACAAAACACCAGAATAAATTAACAATCAGTCAGCTGAACTAAAAAAATATTTACAAAATATCCTGTTTGTATGAGCTTTTGCTCTCCTTGCCTAAGGAAAAATAAATGTCTCCTGCCTTCACCATGATTTTGCTTCATCTTCTAGGCCTTTAATAACAGAAACTCATCTAGACATTGCTAAATAATGCTATCTGCACAATAAGCTTTGGTCTTTCCTGCAGGGCAGTAGGCCGATGTGATTTCTGGCAATGGAGAGATACTTTTAGACCACACGGTTTGTCTACATTAGGAACAAACAGTAGAACCATAACAACTTCTGGAGTTGGATACAGTCAAGAAAGAAAGCACGCTCCATCCACACTCTCTGTGGAGACGGACTGAAAGGAGGGATGGAACAAGGGGTAGGAAAGGGGCTGGATGCCCGACTTTCTCACCTAAGAGTCCAGGGAAGTGCAAACACTGAAGTACTCCATCAGATGTGCCATCTTTAAAGGCTTCCAGGCTGCTGCATATTGCTCATTCCCTTTTGAAATTATGTTTACAGTTTGGAAACATTTCTCTGAGAATTAAGTATGGCTAAGTTATAAAAAGGGGCTTCCCAGGTGGCTCCATGGTAAAGAATCCATCTACCAAAGCAAGAGATGCGGGAGATGTAGGCTTGATCCCTGGGTCGGGAAGATCCCCTGGAGAAGGAAATGGCAAGTCACTCCAGTATTCTTGCCGGGGAAATCTAATGGATAGAGAAGCCTGGTGGGGTCCACGGGGTTGCAAAGAGTTGGACATGACTGAATATGCACAAACACACACACACAAGTTATAAATGAGCTTTCCCATAACGATGGTTACTGAGCCAAAGATCTGTTCAAATGTGCATCTTTCCATAAAAATCAATGTTTATTAAAACTTTAAAGCATAGCACTTTGTACCTCCCATATACTCAATGATAACACAGCTTCAAGAAAATTATGAGGCAACAATTAGCCTTTGCTCATATTAATAAGAACCCCTACCATTCCCTGACTACTTACTTTGGCTGAGAACAGCAATTAAGAAAATAAATATTATTTCATTTAAACTTTCTAACAACTTGAATGAGGTAGGTGACACTAACGGAAACAGGGATGTAGAGAGATGACATAATTAGCCGACCGTCCTCAGGTTGATAAGGGGCAGAGCTTGCTTTTGTACCCCAAGTTGACTCTATGTTATATGGGATTAACTCTAAAGAAATACAGATTAATCTCATCCTGACCCTTTCTCCATGATAGAGGAGACAAATTTGCTGGTGTTTATGGTTTGGTTTTGTTTTTCCTCCCTTCACTTTGTGCTGGATGAAACTCTAGCCAAAGATGGCCAAAGGTTTCATGTCAGGGGCAGGCTCTAACAGATTGCTCAAGATCCCCTAGAGAAGGACTGAAAGCCTACAGGAAAATGGGCTGTGATGAGTCTGCAAAAGGCACACGGCACCACAGAGGTGCTGCTTACAGCCCACATATTTCTGCTCACCAACAATCAACTGCCACTGACTTTCTCTTTCCTGGATGCTCATTATTCAGAGACCCTCCCCTTTTTGAACTATGACAAAAGTTTAGGTAGACATTTAAGTCACACTCTCATACTATGAGGGTTATCAATTAGCATGAATTCTCAAAGTAAGATTTTTTTACAAACTAATGAAAGCCATCGAGTTCCTCTCACATCCCCATTATTCAGCTGTTAGCTCTCCTTGCAGATTGCTTATTTTTATCTGAAACGGGTCTCCTGACAATCTCATCAACTCCATAAGACACCCCCCAGCCTGCCTATTTATGACTCAGATGCTTTTACCTTTTAAGTGACTGTCTGTCTTTTTAAATGAATAAAATCAAGGGCCTTGCTTATCAAGTATAATATAAGGCTTCTGGAGAAACTACAAAAGGCAAAGGATCAGAATCTGATTTAGGCTTTTGGTGGCAGGTAAATGGGAAGAATGAAAAACACAGTTCTGGAAGTATTTATATATTGTGAATGGGACTTTTTCAAGACAGCAATAATTGCAAGCTGCCAAAAGCAAAATTCTAAAACGAATAAGCTGGAAGGCCTCTTCAGTGAAATATATCAGAAAACAATGAATAACAAGGATGTGTCAACAACACACATTTTCTCTGCCTGTGGAGGTATAATACTAAGAAGTATCTATCCAGTAAAAGTTGTATTACATAAACATACACCTGGACTTTATGTGTTTTTTCTAAATGCAGCTGCTGGCAAAAGGACTTTCAGGCTTACTCATATGCATATGGTTAAGAACTGGACTAAATTTGGTTTGGCTCAAATTGTAATATTAATGTGATAACAAGAGCTAATGTTTATAGAGCTTGTTTACATATCATAACTAATTCTAAGTGGGAAAATGGGCAGCCTGGATGCACAGGGAAGCCTGCTTGCATTAGGCAAAAGGGCACAGTCTCTCCTGGTGATAGAGACAGCTGGGGAATTATGATCCCTTTTAATGTAAGCGATGAGCCTCAGTTATAAACAATACTGCCATGCTTTTAACTATTTGAATAAAGGTTACTGATTTATCAAAAAAAAATAGACATAATTATCTAGGTGAAGAGAAGCATGGAGAATAAAGGAACTGTATCTTCATCTTCCACATCAACAGACACACATGGAAGACAAGAACTCTCAGTTACAACAGGAACATAGGGATTGACACCCCAAAGTAGTAGCTAAAAAAGTGATCAAGGGAGCCACTGGGGCACACAAAAAAGGGCAGAATTTTTTTTATAAGTTTTATAAAATTGATTACTTAAAGTACATAAATGCATGACTTCGACAAAAAAAACTTTTTAATTAGTTTAATTTGAATTACCAACAAAAAGAAATCGAAATTAAAAGGATGTTTATATTTCTTGGACTAGGAAAACAAAGAAGGGAATACAGTGGAGGTTCTCATTCATTTACAATCATGTCCTTGTCTCTGAAAGATCTTGCCTTCTCACTGAGATGGAGTCTTAGGAGAGAGGGTGCCCAAGAATTGCAAACAGGTAAGGTACCAAGCCAAGGAAACCAACCTAGCCATGTAGGATGAGAGAGGCCACAGAAAAATATCGTGCCCTCCAGCCAAGCAAGCCAGGTGACTGCATGAATAACAGACACAGGGAGCATCAGCAAAAGACTCTCCTTTCACCAAAACGAGGAGACGGCCATCACTGTCGGCAGTTCAGTAGAAGGTTATATACACTGTCGGGAGTGGCCTAATCAAAACTCAAATTAAGCACCATAGGGATAACCATTCATTCATTTTTAGGGGGAAGATAAGGAAAAGCCCCGCAAGTGGTGGAGTCTGGCCTGTGTTTTAAGAAATGCACAAGAGGTCGACAGGTAGAGATGGAAGGAAGGGGCCAATCCAGTAAACCTTAACAAAGTCAGTGGTGGAAGAAGAGATGATGTGCTTGGAAAAGGGACATGGTCAAAGCTACATGTCTCCTGTTGCTGTTGCCTCAGGGCAACTTGAGGCAGAGTGTGGTGAGAGGTGGGTGCCTCCTGGGACAGACAGTTATTTCAATGGTTACTGGGACAGTGTAAAACTACAGACACCATCAACTAAAATACTGTAAAAGGGTGTGTGCCTCTTAAATTATCTAGCTTACAGGACATCCTCCTGGTTTAAAGTGTTCTACTTCACATTGGACACACTTAAATCCCAGACACTGACATTTATCTCATTGTTCAGGGATCCTGTCATACCTCCAGGTTTCCCCAAGTGCTCACCTTTGCCCTTCCCTTATAATTCCCCAAAAGTGTGGAATTCATAAGACTCAGAGATTTCAGTTTCAGGTACCTCCAGTTCTCCCTTCTGCTTACAAAACAGAACCATTATAAAGGTACAAGTTCCTTTAAAAAAGAAATTTCCCCCCTTTGGCATTCTCATGTAGCTCTTGTTAGTTTTAACACTGCAATCATTATTTAATTCCATAAAACTGAACCAGTTTTGATGTGCACAGACCCAAGTACTGGTTTTGGTTATTAAAAAAAAAAAAAAAATACGCTGTTGGCTCAAGGTTTCATTGTTAACTGAGCTAGTTCTGGATTACAAACAAACCTATTCCTGCATGTCAAACTGAGTATTTTAAAAAGTCAGTTTATTTTTAAATTATGGATCTCAAGTCTTCAAAAATAAAAGCAAACACATTAGCTTTTACTCTGGCCTTTATAGATGTTTAGAAGTCTCCTTTATGAAACATACCAAACATTGTAAGTAAAACTTGGAAGAAAAGAACAGCTTCCCAGAGGAAGGGTGGCCACACTGTGTCTGAACCTGGGTTCCCACAGGTCTGAGAAATACTCAAGAGAATCAAACTGAGACAAGTTTACTCAACATCTATGCAGTTAGTTTAATTAAAAGGTTAAACACATAAACTCTGTAATTTCAAAGTCATTCTACTTAGAGGAAAGTTAAATATTTGATTTTTAAGGCAATGACATGTCAATGCAAATCAGACACAATAAATCGAGCAGATGGTACACAGATATAATAAAATTTCAGACATGAGTATCATCTCCACTCTTCAAAACACCAAAAGAAATTTGAAGACTTTTTTTTTTAATGGGGAAAAAAAAAGTGAAAATCAAAACTACTGTTTAGCATTTGTTTTTCAAGGAGTCACTACAGAGGCAGCTCCCAGCCCTGAGCAGTGGGAGTGGCACCCCCAGCTCCATCCCTAGAACTACACTCAGCTTCTCAGCATGAAGATGTCCTAGCTGTGAACTGGGTCTGGGAACATCTCTGCTTTATCTCAATTCATATGCATCTATTAGCAAGATCTACTTCTACTCCATTAGCAAAACAACTACTTCTGCTTTGTTGACTACTCCAAAGTCTTTGACTGGGTGGATAACAACAAACAGTGGGAAATTCTTCAAGAGATGCAAATACCAGACCACCTTACCTGTCTCCTGAGAAATGTGTATGCAGGTCATGAAGCAATAGTTAGAACCAGACATGGAACAACAAACTGGTTCAAAATTGGGAAAGCAGCACATCAAGGTTGTATATTGTCACCCTGCTTGTTTAATTTATATGCAGAGTACATCATGCAAAATGCCAGGCTAGAAGAAGAACAAGTTGGAATCAAGATTGACTGCCAGGAGAAATATCAATAACCTCAGATATGCAGATGACATCACCCTTATGGCAGAAAATGAAGAGGAACTAAAGAGCCTCTTGATGAAGGTGAAAGAAGAGAGTGAAAAAGCTGGCTTAAAACTCAACATTCAAAAAATGAAGATCATGGTATCCGTTCCCATTACTTCATGACAGATAGATGGGGAAACAATGGAAACAATGACAGACTTGATTTTCTTGGGCTCCAAAATCACTGCAGATGGTGACTGCAGCCATGAAATTAAAAGACGCTTGCTCCTTGGAAGAAAAGCTATGAGAAACCTAGACAGCATATTAAAAAGCAGAGACATTACTTGGCCTACAAAGGTCCATATAATGAAAGCTATGGCTTTCCCCAGTAGTAGTGTATGGATGTGAGAGTTGGACAATAAAGAAAGCTGAGCACCGAAGAACTGATTCTTTTGAACTGTGGTGTTAGAGAAGACTCTTGAGAGTCCCTTGGACTGCAAGATCAAGTGTAGTGAAGTGAAGTGAAGTCACTCAGTCACATCCGACTCTTTGCAACCCCATGGACTGTAGCATACCAGGCTCCTCTGTCCATGGAATTTTCCAGGCAAGAATACTGGAGTGGGTTGCCATTTCCTTCTCCAGGAGATCTTCCCAACCCGGGGATTAAACCCAGGTCTCCCACATTATAGGCAGACGCCTTACCATCTGAGCCACCAGGGAAGTCCCAAGGAGATCAAACCAGTCATACAGAATCAGGTCTGACAGATTAAACACCATGAACTTATCAGTGATAAGGAGCCACAAAAAGGACACAGACATGCTTGGATTTTAGAAAGATCCTACTCATGGGTAACTAGACAGCAGCTATTATGGGTGGGGAAAAGACTGGAGACAGGGAGTACAGGCCAAAAATGACCTTGAGTTTGGTGAGAATCATAGATAAGAAATATTTAGGTATTAAAAAAAACAGATTTTGGTGATTGACTGGATAGTTATGAGACAGTGAAGCAGAATTTAATGTTTTATAGCGCTTGAGTGATCCATGGACAATAGTACCAAATAAAAAGGACTTAAGGTCAATTTGGGCTTTCAGGGGTTTTATTTCATTTTGATAATGCTAATATACATATCTGACAATGAGCACACTAAGGACAAAGGGAAAAGAAACTGGTAAAGTAAGTAAAGCTGATGATCTCGGTCCAGAACTGGCTGAGTCTGAAGTAGACAGAGTATGGGAGATCCAGGCTCTTCCTCCAGGGAGACGTATCATGACTGCATTAAACCAGAGGACTAGGTAAGAAAAGTAAAGAAGCCCTGGCAACAATCTGTTAAATAAGGCAACAATCCAGAAATTAGCCACCTGGGCTTCCCAGGTGGCACTAGTGGTTAAAATAAAAATCTGCCTGCCAATGCAGGAGACACAAGAGAGTTGGGTTCGATCCCTGAGTTGGAAAGATGGTTGGAGAAGGCCATGGCAACCCACTCCAGCATTCTTGCCTGGAGTATCCCATGGACAGAGAAGCCTTTGCAAGCCCTGGGGTCACAAAGAGTCGGATACCACTTAAGTGACTTAGAACTCACTAGCACTCAGAAATTAGAGACAAATAGGTGCTCACCTGAAGAAAAATTAGGAGGCCCAATAGCACCAAGTCCAGGTTGGGAATGTGTAAGCCTAATATCTGGAGTAGAACGGACACTAGCAGGCATCACATCCCCGCCCCCCAGAACGGAGTGAGGCTAGAGAGGAAAATCACTCAGGCTCAAAGGAGACAGCTTTGAAGTCCTTTCAATCTCTCATCTCATTTGATAATGATCTTGCCCTTTGCTGGTCAAGACACTCCAGTAAACATGCACTTACAGAGTCTCCCCACTCCTTCCCCCTGGCACCGAAAGTGAGAAGTGTTCTGGTCTGGTTTACTCTCAAATATTTTCTCAGTTTTCCAACACTTTTCAAGGAGTTAGTGAGGCCGTGTGAATTACAACTTGGAAGTATGTCCCAATAAATACAGAAGCTATTCTTACAACAGCCTCACAGTCAAAGGTCACAGCCAAGCATGGGAAAGATCCTGCCTCCTGCTGCTAGCTGGAGCTCTCACTTACCAGGTCGGTTGCACTCGCTCAAGTTCCCTCTTGCTCACTGGCTCTCACTCTGTCTGTCTCTGCATCTGTCTGTCCGTCTCTCTCTTGGCACCCAGTTTCATACCAGTTACTGTTTGGTCGAGCCTGGAACATTTGTCACCCTCAACACAAGTCAGATTGAACTCACACAAGCAAAGAGGAGAGAGCTGGGCTCCAGAGAGGACTGGACATCTGTGGTACTTGACGTTCAAGTCCTTGGCGAGATGTCAACATTTCATAGAGCACTTTAAATGTTTTGTTTGAGAGCTAATGCAGCATTCCCCACTGGTCAACAGCAGGAGTCCAGGCAGAAAGCAAAGCAGATTTCCCTCAACATCAGATGTTACACCCAGTGGCTGAGCCAGTCTTGCCTTCAGAAACCACAAGAGACTGGATAAACTGGTAAGTAAAAAAGTCCATCCAAGGCAGAGTGTATTTAAAGAATATTTGTGATACCACTGTAAAATGGCCCTTTTGTGCTTATCATGTCCTAGATTCCTTTTTATGATAGAGCGACAGATTTACAGGTGAGATTTTACTTTTCCAGGTTCAAAGACTAAACTAAGTCCAATTAACTTTTCTCTGTAAATGTTCTTTTTAATTGCATGAAGCAGGATTTTCTTTCACGACCTGATGCATAGCCTTTCGTAAACTCCTGTTTTAGAAACTTTATCTTATTGCTTGTAAAATATAAGACAATGTTGTGTGTATGTGGATAGTGAGTTAAAATCAGTTTTGGAAATGATAAAGAGCACAAATACCGCTGGGTTATGATGTAATCCTCAGAGCTGAGGGAGTCCAGTAAAGAACTAAAATACTGGAGGGGAAAAAACAGGTTTGGTGTAAGAGCACAAAAGGCCACAACCTCACTAAAAACTGAAACCAAAGATGAAACACTTCATGCAAGCAAGCATTTTAAGTCTTCTCTGAAGAGCTAAATGCCTGGGCTACCTATGTGGATTTAAGGGTGAGTCCCATTTGATTTTCAAAGGAAAGGAAGGGGAATTTTAAGAGCCTCAATTGCTGTTTTAGCTTTTACTATACGTCTCAGAAGTTTTTTGTTTTCTTCTTAATGGAGTGTTTATTATAAGCTCTCATACATGAAATATTTTCTACTTTGAAACTCCTCACATTAATAATAATTTACATTCCCCAGCCAGTATTAATAGTGTTACACAGAATCCCCCAAAATAATTCAAATATTTTACTAATGCCTTCCTTTCTAAAAATTTAAAGAAACTGAATTGCACAGATTCTTTCCTCACAACATCTGTTATTTGCTTTCCATTATGAATTCCTCACACAAATTTCCTTTTATTTATTTTTCCTCTTTAATTCAATAAAGGAAAAAAATTACTTTTAATGGAGGATAACTACTTTACAATGTTGTGTTTGTTTCTGCTATACAACAATTTGAATTAGTTATATGTATACACATAATCCTCCTTCTTGAGCCTCCCTCCCACTGCTCCCATTCCACCCACCTAAGTTGTAACAGAGCATTGAGCTGAGACCCCTGTGTTATACAGCAGCTTCCAGGTAGCTATTTTACACATGGTAGTGTATATATATGTCAATGCTATTCTCTCAATCTGTCCCACCCTCTCCTTCCCCTGCTGTGTCCACAAGTCCATTCTCTACATCTACGTCTCTACTTCTTTCCTGCAAAAAGGTCATCAGTACCAGTTTTTCTAGATTTCATATATATGAGTTAATGTACGATATTTGTTTTCTCTTTCTGACTTACTTCAGTCTGCACGACAGACTCTAAGTACATCCACCTCACTACAACTGACTCAATTTTATTTCTTTTTTTAGGCTAAGTAATACCCCATTGTATGTATGTACCATTTCTTCTTTACCCTTTCATCTGTTGATCAACATCTAGGTTTCTTCCATGTCCTATTATAACATGTACTTCAGTAAACACTGGGATACATGTATCTTTATGAATTATAGTTTTCTCAGGGTATATGTCTAGTAGTGAGTTTGCTGTTTCTTATGGTAGTTTTATTCCTAGTTTTTTAACTAGGAATACACTTCATACCTTTTTAACTAGGAACACTCTTTAACTGGGAATACTCACCATACTCTTCTTCCTAGTGGTTGCATCAATTTACATTCCCACCAACAATCCAGGGGAGTTTCCTTTGCTACACATCCTCTCTAGCATTTATTGTTTGTAGACTTTTTGATGATGGCCATTCTGATCAGGGTGAGGTGATATCTCATTGTAGCTTTGATCTGAATGCCTCTAATAGTGAGTGATGGTGAGCATCTTTTCATGTGTTTATTGGCCACCTGTAGGTCTTCTTCAGAGAAATGTCTGTTTAGGTCTTCCACTTATTTTTTGATTGGGCTGTCTGTTTTCTGTTATTGAGCTGCATGAGCTGCTTGCACATTTTGGAGATTAATCCTTGGTTAGTTGCTTCATTCACAATTATTTTCTCCCATTATGAAGATTGTCTTTTCATCTTTATAGTTCCTTTTGCTATGCAAAAGCTTTTAAGCTTAATTAGGTCCCATTTGTTTATTTTTATTTCCATTACTTTAGGAGGTAGGTCAAAGAGGCTCTTGCTGCAATTTATGTTCCAAGAGTGTTCTGCATATGTTTTCCTCTAGGAGTTTTATAGCTTTTGATCTTACATGTAAATCTTTAGTCCATTTTGAGTTTCTTTTTGTGTGTGGTGTTAGGAAAAGTGTTCTAATTTCATTGTTTTAGATGTAGCTGTCCAGTTTTCCAAGCACCACTTACTGAAGAGACTGTCTTTTCTCCATTGTATATTCTTGCCTCCTCTGTCAAAGATAAGGTGCCCACAGATGTATGTGTTTATCTCTGGGCTTTCTATTTTGCTCCAATTATCTATATTTCTGTTTTTGTGCCAGTACCACACTGTCCTGATGACTGTAGCTTTGTAGTATAGTCTGAAGCCAAGAAGGTTAATTCCTCCAGCTCCATTTTTCTTCAAGATTGCTCTAGCTAGTCAAGGTCTTTTTTGTTTCAATCCAAACTGTAAAATTTTTTTGTTCTAGTTCTGTGAAAAGTGCCACTGGTAATATGATAGGGATTGCACTGAATATGTAGAGTGCTTTAGGTAGTATAGTCATTTTCACAATATTGATTCTTCCAATCCAAGAATATATCTCTCCATCTGTTTGTGTCATCTTTGATTTCTCTCATCAGTGTCTTATAGTTTTCTGCATATAGATCTTTTGTCTCCTTAGGTAGGTTTATTCCTAGGTATTTTACTCTTTTTGTTGCAATGGTGAATGGGATTGTTTCCTTAATTTCTCTGACTTTTCATTGTTAGTTATAACAATGTAAGGTATTTCTGTGCATTAATTTTTCATCCTGAAACTATTAAATTCATTGATAAGCTCTAATAATTTTCTGGTGGCATCTTTAGGGTTTTCTATGTATAGTATCATGTCATCTGCAAGCAGTGATTGCTTTACTTCTTCTTTTCCAATCTGGATTCCTTAAATTTTTCTTCTCTGGTTGCCATGGCTAGGACCTCCAAAACTACGCTGAATAACAGTGATGAGAGAAGGCATCCTTGTCGTGTTTCTAATCTTAAGAGGAAATGCTTTGTTTCTAACCATTGAAAATAATGTTTGTTGTAGGCTTGTTATACATGGCCCTTATTATATTGAGGTAGGTTCCTTCTATGCCACTTACTGGAGACTTTTTTAAATAGGTGTTGAAAACTATCAAAAGCTTTGTCTGCATCTATCAAGATTTTCATATGGTTTTTTATCTTTCAATTAGTTAATACAGTGTATCACATGGATCAATTTGCATAAACTGAAGAATCCTTGCATCCCTGGATAAACCCCACTTGATCATAGTGTATGATCCTTTTAATATGGTGTTGGGTTCTGTTTGCTAATATTTTGTTGAAGATTTTTGCATCTATGTTCAGTGACACTGGCCTGTGTCACTTTCTGTGATATCTCTGTCTGATTTTGCTATCGGGGTCATGGTGGCCACACAGAATGAGCTGCTAATCTGCCCATATTCCCACATGTACTTGCCTCCAATGTCCACAGCTGCTAGAGTTAGAGGATTTTCTTTTGTAGGAACACATTGTCCTTTCATACAATCCACAGACACAGTCTATCTAGTTGATCTTGTGGATTTAATCTGCAGCTTGTGCAGGTGTTAGAAAGGTTTTTGATGCTCTTCCTCAGTCGTTCCGCCCCTGGAGCTCAGCTGTGATTTTATCCCCACCTCTATACGTGGGCCACCACAGGAGCCTGCTCCCGAGGCTGCCCTAGAGGACCTGAGGCTGCCACAGTGAGGACCAAACGTGGAGGTGGCTGCTTGGATCGTGAGGCCCCGGCAGCACCAGGTTCACGGGGAAGCCAGAAGTCATGGGTTCAAAGGCTACAGCTCTATTAGGAGCTTTTTCTAGCCTCCAGCAGCAGGCATACAAGAGGCAACCGAGGGTGGTTCTTCTCTATTGCTGGGCTAGCCTGAGGGGAGAGAGGTTACAGTGGTGGCTCCACCCCTTGAGAGTGGCTCAGCAACAGTGCCCTGCTTCCAATGCCGTCAAGTTTTCCTCCAAAGGCATTCCCTGTTGTGGATTTCCTTCCTCCCGTTCCCTCAGACCATCTCCCCACAATCAACAGCAGTCCTCACCCCAGGATTGCTCTCCAATCCCCATGCTCCAGCTCGAGCCCCTATGTGCACTGGTGGACATGTGTCCACTCTGAAGTACACAGGCCTGTGGCAGACTGTCCGTGTGGTTCTCACTCTATGCAGACTATCACAGATCAGCTGCTTCACTCCCCTCTGATGCTTCAAATGCTTCCCTTCTGTCCCAACCGATTTCCCTGGAATTCAGGAATCTCTCCCCTGCTTTAGCTCCCCAACCCCGGAGTGCAAGTCTGGTCCTGCTTGCTCTCCTCCTCCCTCTCACTTCTTTCATCCTACCCAGTCATGTGTGGATTCATATAGTCCTTTCTGGTGATCAAGGCTCCTGGTAGTATTCAGCCAGTGTTCTGTGAGAACTATTGCATCTCTAAGTGTTGTCCAGAGAAGTCTGTGGAGACAGATGCACTCCATGTCCACCTGCTCCTCTGCCATCTTAGATCCAATTCCTAATGTCTTATAAGTTTTTATTTCCATCTTGATTGATTCTTCTGATTTCTTCCTCTGAGATTTCACATAACACTATTAAATATCAAGCATTGGTACCATTTTAAGCTTAATTAGTGGATGGAAAGAACAAAGTATGTAACTTGTGAAACTTATTCTATTGTTTGTTTTTCTAGAAAGTTAGGTAGTAAATTCCATAGAATCTAAATTAATAGATAATTTTAAAACTTAGTTCATTTTTAACATCCATTCCAGTTTATTTACCAGTCCCTCCCCCCAAAAATACATCTTTTGCTAAGGAGCTCCATTTTCTGGTGAGATTGTAAGAATACTTCAACTGAAATAAGGCAGAGATTTAGACCATATTTTGCCAATGACAAACAGTTTTCCCCTCTGCCATCAAAAACTTCAGAAATCACTAAATTTAGTACTTGCTGTAAGTTGTGACTTCCTTCTTTGTAAATTACTCTCTAAAGGAGTCTTCCCTAATTGAGTTTTATACCTATCACTTCCCTGCCAGTTTTCTCCACTTAAAGAAAGCATTCACAGGAGAAAATCTATCCATTTATATATATAGACCTTTAGACATATACATAGATCTCACACTTGACACAATTAAAAAGGAGAGACTGGCATTTGCAACTAATTCCTCTTTCCTCCATTTGGGCCAACTGTCTGCATCAACTCATTCTGGGGAAAAATGCTCCGTGGCCTTCAGCGCTTCTTCAACAAAAAACATTTCACTAGCTACTAGGCAGTATTCACAAGTGTCATTAGATAGTTTGAGAAAGAAATTCCATAATAAAAGTTTAATTTGTAAAACATAATCAAGATCAAGGCTTACTGACTCTTGGTCCTATGCCCTTTAATGCAACTATATAGATTCTCACTGTTCATGCATAATTTTACTAAAGACTATTTTAAATAAATCTGCATTAACCATATGAAATTGACATTTTTTGCACATAAAATATAGTTAAATATTACCAATTTTATATGACTCGATCTAATAAAAAAGAAAACAGTGTTAGAAGGTAGCCCCAGCAAACAAAGGGCAAGGGAAACATCACTAATAACAACCTACATAATTCAAAATCACTGCGGATTTTGAATGTGGATAATTTCATGGTTACTGTAGCCATGAAATTAAAGGGTGCTTGCTCCTTGGAAGGAAAGCTATGACAAACCTAGACAACATGTTACAAAGCAGAGACATTATTTTGCCGACAAAGGTCCATATAGTCAAAGCTATGGTTTTTCCAGTAGTTTTTCATGTATGGTTGTGAGAGTTGGACCATAAAGAAGGCTGAGCACCAAATAACTGATGCCTCTGAATTGTGGTGGTGGTGAAGACTCTTGCGAGTACCTTGGACTGAAAGAAGATCAAACCAGTAAATCCTAAAAGAAATCATTGGAAAGACTGAATATTCATTGGAAGGACTGATGCTGAAGATCCAATACTTTGGTCACCTGATGCGAACAGCTAACTCATTGGAAAAGACCCTGATGCTGGAAAAGATTGAAGGCAAAAGGAGAAGAGGGCAACAGAGGATGAGATGGTAATATAGCATCACTGACTCAGTGGATTTGAGCATACTCCGGGAGACAGTGGTGGACAAAGAAGCCTGGCATGCTGCAGTTCATGGGATCACAAAGACTCAGACACAAGTTTGTGACTGAATAACAAATAACAACACATAATTCCTATACACTAGTGAGATTTAGGACTTCTAATTATCCCTGCAAGTACTCCCGTGTTTTTAAAGCCTCTGCAGATTCTGTTATCAAAAGTGGATACTTCCAGCAGCCAAATTACACTGGGAAAGAACATCTATCATTGGCTCTGTTTTACTGATTAGGAAACTGGAGTCCAGAGAGCTTTGGTGATTCAAACAGGATAACACAGCTAATAAAGTCCAAGGGTTGAACTTAAAAGGAAAAAGTCATCTGGCTTCAAATCAAATGCCCTGTCGCCTGCCCCATCCTGTCTCTGACCTAAGGAGATAAACACGTCCAATAAGAATTGTGATTTATACACAAATAAAAGCTGGAGATGCAAGAGTATGTGGGACTGCTCTGCGCCTTAACTAGGTATTTACACAATAATGGCAATAATCACATTGTATAAAACAGTCAATATTATTGGGACTCAGATTTTTGGAGAGGAGATTTTCCACTGTCGAAAAAGCAGGCACTTTTCAGACAAACAGCTGAATTTGAATCTACTGTGGGCTTGGGCTACATTTTGTTTTTTAGCTCCTTTGCCTCTGTGATCCACCTCTGCTCCATCACAATAAAGCTATCACCCCAAAGAAATACTAAAACAATAAGACAGGCCAGTACCTGGTACCTTAGGCTGCTGCTGCTGCTGCTCAATAAAAACAGAACTCCTCCCTCTTCCTTGCTAGTAACTTACTAAGTTAGAGGTAGTCCTGTCAAGAGTAAAATCCCACAGGAAATTTCTTGAACTGATTCGCACAGTCATCAGGCCAAGTAAGAAATCATAAAATAAGGGGAAATGAATACTTCTCCCAATTTTATCTCCTATCATTCCAACAGAAAACTGGGCACTATGTCAGTATTTTAGTAGTGAGTACCTATCAACAGGTCCACTGGCCACTAACTAACACCCGTGACCACTGTAAACAAGTAGACCAGTCCCTCCAGGCCAGATCAGCAGGTCTGACAGCTGTGGAGTGTGGAGACCTGGGTCAGTGCCCATGAGCCCCGCAGGTGATGGTCTTATACAGAAAGGGGTGGGAGGAACTAATGAGAGGTATTATTTGCTTAATTCATGTTTGATGGATGGATGGGCAACCAAACAAACTAACAACCATATCAAAAAAACTCAAAAGAAAAGAAAAATGAAAGATATCTGATGAGCAGGAGTTACAATGGTAGGCAGAAGTTACATACATTTTTCATTTAGTCACTCTTCATAAAGATCTGGTGTCATTTTTGGTTTTGGGATTTACAGACAGTCCATATATGGGATGGATTAAGGGCTGACATAATAAAATAAGCAAACTAAACCCAAAAAAAACCTTATTAGAAAATAGAGTAAAATATATTTTAGCCAAAAATTGTCAAACTTTGGTCTCAAGATCCCTTGAGCACTACTGAGAAGCCCAAAGCTCTTATGTTGTTATACCCAGCAATGTCTATTATATTAGAAATTTTAATTGTGAAATTCATAAAATATTTATTTTTAATTTGTTTTAAAAATAGCATTAAATGTTAACATGAAAAATATTTCTGTGAAAAGTAATTATATTTCCCTAAAAGTTTTAGTGAGGAAAATAGCATGATTCTACATTTTTGCTCATCTCTTTAACATCTGGCCTAAGACAGTTAAATTCTCACATCCACATCTGCATTGGATGAGCTTCAAAATGTAGTTTTAGTTAAAGTATACCGAAGAAAATCTAGTTTCACATAGATATGTTCTAACAGGAGAGGAAGAAGTATTTTAGTAGCCGTCTGGATTTTTTTCTTTGGTGGTAGTGGTGGTGGTGATGGTGGTGTAATCACTAAGTCGTGTCCGACTCTTGCAACCCCATGGACTGTAGCCTGCCAGGCTCCTGTCCATGGGGATTTTCCAGGCAAGAATACTGGAATGGGTTGCCATTTCCTTCTCCATCCTCTTTGGTACCATATCAAAACTCAAAAAAGCGGCAGTTTCTTAAAGGCTGTTTGCAAAGGAGAAACTAAATCCATATCAATGAACATTTTTGTTACATTAAAATCCTTTAGTATAATTTAGTCTTTGAAGAAATCTTTTACCACTGCTAGATTTTGTTGTTGTTGTTGTTCAAACATAAGTTTATTTTTGTGTTTGTGCAACACAGGTAACAATTTCCTGATGCTTCTCTTCATTTTTCAGCAATTTCAGACATCTTTGATGAATAGTTTTCATTTAGGATACTATTTCTAGATTTTATATTATATAATCGTTGGTCATTTGGAGAGGTATATTCATCCAGAACTTTGAAGTATACTTTTCATTACACAGTATCAACAAATAGTATTAATAGTGGCACTGATCTCATTCTAAGTACTGGAAAGTATTGCTTTTTTTTTTTCCTTGACTTGAAGGGGCATTCCATTCGATTTTGAGAAAATGTCCGCCAAATACCCAAGTATGAACTGCTCGAGTTTGTGTATCATTCTTTCCAGTAAAAATGGTGTTCCATGAAGAAAGCACCTAATTTAGCTCATAACTCACTCTCAAGTGTTGTTCCTCTAGACAACCATCATATATAGCAGAAATGCTTTGTGAACTATTCTTATAATGCCACATGAAATATTTAAAAATTTGTCAAATGGACAATACGTATTACTTCATCACAGTCATTCTAAAGTGAACTTAACTTTTTCTGTTTTATAGGGTTTTGTTTTTTTTCTTTTAAGATTTACTATTTTATTTTTTGGCTGTGCTGGGTCTTTGTTGCTGTGTGCAGGCATTCTCCAGTGGCAGTGAGCAGGGGCTACTCTTCATTGCGGTGTGTGGGCTTCTCATTGTAGTGGCTTCTCTTGTTGTGGAGCACAGGCTCTAGACGCACAGGCTTCAGCAGTTGTGGCACGAGGGCTCAACAGTTGTAGCTCCCAGCTCTAGAGCACAGGCTCAATTGCTGTGGCACATAGGCTTAGGTGCTCCAAGGCATGTAGGATCTTCCTTCCTAGACCAAGGAAGTTCCTTGCATTGCAAGGCAGATTCTTAACCACTAGACCACCAAGGAAGCCCCATATGTTGTTGGCTTTTTGTTTGTTTACTAAGGCTGCATAGCAGTAAGTTACAAAATGACTACAGGACATAACTACGGACATGGCCTTCAAGTGTGCTGAGGTATCAGCAGGTTTCTTTCACACATTGCGGCTTTTGCACCATTAGTACAGATGTCAGCACAGTGAATGAAAGAGGCAAACAACATGTTAGTATTCTTTTGAAAATGAGTTGATCTCCTGATCCCCTTGAAAGTGTGTCAAGGCCTCCATGTCAAACCATTATCTCAAACTTTGACATACAAATACTTTATTTTGATACAAAAAGCATTATTTCAAAAAAATGAGAATTTAAATATATTAAAATAAGTAACTTGTTTACCAAAATGTACTTGTAAAGACGAAAGAACAAGTTACAACCTGAGAGATGCTATTCACCATATATAAAACCAACAAAGCAGGGGTCAAGAGTATTTGAAGGATTTCTACAAATCAGTAATAGCACAAACAACCCAAAAGAAAAATGAGCATAGATATAACTCGACATTGCGTTGAAATAACCAATTATCATGAGGAGATGCCCATAACATTATGATCACGGAAATGTAAATCAGGACCACAATGCAGTAACATTTCTCAAGAGAAAATTTGTAAATCTGAGGATAGGAAATGAGGATTGGTATCCACAGAGGATTTGCAATCACTTTGGGAAATAGTTTGATGCCATTGTCTATAGTTTAACATTCATATACCTATGATTCAACAATTAAATACCTAGACTTATGCACACAAGAAGCTCTTTCACATGTTCATCTAAAGACTTGAAGGATATATACCTTGGCATGGTTCAAAAGGGCAAAACCCTGGAAACATGCTGAACACAGGAAGCTGAATGAACGAACTGTGGCATGGTCAGACAATGGAATGTTACAGTCACCCAAACAGATGATTTATAGCAACACTTAAATAACATGGACAATGCATGGTATGATATATTTAAACCACTAAATAATTACATATATTTCCTAAAAATCACAATTTCATACACAGACATAAGCATACAACACACTTGTAGGAATACATACACATGTAACAAAACACAACAAAATTAAACTGAGTAAATGAAAAAAATGAGGCTCAGGGTACATGGTAGCCAGAGAGACGGCATGTGGGAAGAAAGAGAATTCAGTTCCATGTATTAATAGCTTATTACTGTCAGTCTTGGCTTTTGTTTTGGTTAACAAGTTTGAAGGAAATTAATAATGTGATTAAGAATAACAAGATAAAAATTTTTAAAGTCAACCTTGCATGAACCTTGCATGATAAGAATATGCCATAAACCAAAGACTACGGTTAATCCAATTTTATGCACCAATGATTTTAATCTATTAAACACACAGAAAATATAAAACTCTGAGGTCCTGAACAAACTCATCATTCAACAGTTGAGTCCTTTATTTGGCCAAAGTTGTACAGATAGAGTCATTCATAAGTTTAGTAAATATCTAATGAACTTCTACTACATGCCTGGCACTAATTTAACAGTGAAGAAAAGAAGTAAGTTCTATTTTCATGAAGGCTACCTTTAAGAGAGTGGCATAGTAGGAATAGGGAGGTGGAAGGATGATGGAGAAAATAAACTGAAAAATAAGTATCACTTTAAATAATGAAGATGGCTCTGAAGAAAATAAAACATGTGAGAGGCTGGAGCGTGCTGGGTAGGTGCTTGGCTGTGTCAAGGGTCGTAAACTGGTAAGGCCTCCCTGAGAAAGTGATGTTTTAACAGAGACCAATATGAGGCAACCACAGTAAGATGCTAGAGACAGACAATCACAGGCCGAGGTCAGGGCTCCAAGAACCTCTGCCCCATTGAGGTTCATCTTTATAGAAATGAACTTCAGCATCACCGCAGAGACAGTGTGAAAGCAAATCTACCTGAATATTCCTGCTCCTCCTATGCGGTTCTTGACAAAACCTGGTGGGTCATGTTTGTAGACCCTTGCCAATGCCTCTCCTCCTCTACCCCCTCATCCCCAATTTACAAAGGTACAAAAGCTTTTCATGATTTATTTGAGACAGAGAAAAACATCTTTCTGCTCAGAGCTTTTCCTGACACTGGATGGCAAGCTCAAGGGAATAGCTGGGCAGTAAAGCTTTTGTTTTTCTTTTCAATTTTTGTTCCACTCAGCCAAAAAAATTAAAGAGTGCAATTAATTTTTTTTATGACACATACTGGTTTACTTGACAAAGGCAACAAATATCTGCAACCTTGCGTTCTCTATACCCCCACCCCATATGCACAAACTGCCTGCACTTTGCCACAAGCTGATCATGTCATGGACATTCAAGAGACAGAAAGTTTGCTGACACTTTTGCTGCTGCAGGCAGGGCAGGTTTAAAAAAAAAATTACAGGTTTAAAAAAAAAAGCCACATAGCTGAAGAAGGGCCTCTGCTGTCCACTAAGAGAGCAATTGTGGGCCCTGGCTAAGGAATTCAAGGTAGTAATAATCCAAGTTATGCTGACATTACACCTGCCAGGCAGCCATCCACTGGGATGGGGTGGGGAATGAAACCAAGGAGAGAGCATACAGGTAAGATGCTGAAGTCACTGAGGGCTTGAAAGAGCTGGGTTTCAATTGCAGGTGCTCTGGTTACCATCTCAGAACTCTCTCAAGCTACTAAGCTCCCTTACATAGCATTCTTCCTATGTAAAGTAAGAATGTCTTCAGTCACTCATCAGAAATTCATTCAACTCCTACTATGATCCATTTGCTGAGCTAGATGAAAATACGAACCTCTCTCTCCATTAAGTGGAACAGACAAGCTAATAAAGACAAGACTCTTAACAAGAAACAATACTCCATAGTCATTACAACTTTAGAATAACACTCTCAGTTCTACAACATACTTGTTCTTACACCTTGGATAAGTTATTCAAGCTCTCTAAACCTCAGTTTCCTCAACTGTAATATGGGATTTCTCTTATCAGGAGGATTTTAAAAAAAGCACAGCTGTAGTTCATTCATTTTCACTGTTACACAAAATTCCACTAAAATTTTAAACCCATTCTCCTGTCAATAACCAGTTGCTATTTCTGCACTTTGGCCATTACAAGCAATGTTCTATGAGCACCCTTTCATGTGCATCTTCCTGTACATCCTTGGAATGCTTTGGAAGAGATTCTTCTAGAACATATACTTAGGAATTAAAATGCTCAGCTAAAGGGTGAATGAACGTTCATCTTTTCCAACTATTTCCAAGCCTTTTCCAAAGATTCCAATTCCTTTAGAAACAATAATGCTGAGCTGGGGATAAAAAAAAGGAGGAAAAAAAAAAAGTCCTGGAAGACTACACAAACCATGAACCATGAACAATTTTTTAATGGAATCTATGTTCATATAGATTTAAATCAAGATGGGAAATAAGACACAAAATTCAGGACAGAGTTCCCTCCCAGCGGAGGAAGGCACAGCCCAGGGAGAATGAGGAGGGGAAAGTTGGCATACCCCCTAAGGCTCTGGCTCTCAAGTCAATGCTGTGTTCTTTTTGTGTGCTTTAGCTTCTTTGCATAAATTCTTTTCAAAATATCAAATATTCCATTGACAAGAATAAGAGTCTTTACTGTCTGAGCCACAAGGGAATTCCTTGAAAAGAATAAGTATTTTTAAAAGCAATTAGCATTGCCTGTGTCTGATACCTAGGTAAAGTTCCCAGTAACTGGCAGTTATTGTTGTAAAATGTGAAGAGAGCAGAAACAGATGACAACCCAGGACTGCAGGAAATGGAGGTGCTCGGCGGAGAGTGGGGTGAGGAGGCTGCTCAGACACTAGAACCACCAAGACTCTGGGCTCTCAGAGGGCAGGATCCCCAACACCAAGAACACTGCGTCACAGAAGGTGCCAAAAGCATTATGTGATAGATGAAAGGAAAAGTCTGTCTTACAGACGACAGTCTTAAACAATATTCTCAACAAAGATTACTTCGGCTTAGAAGAAGGGGGAGAATGAGAAAAGATGGCCAGTAACAGAGTAAGAAACAACAATTTCAGGGCAGGCAGAGAAGCTCCCCAAGGTGACTCAGAAAGAAAAGGTAAGGAAGGTAGAGACACCTTAAGAACTGCTGGCTTCCACCCCATCCCCTCTGTTTGCTTTTCATGATACTAATTTGTTTAGAGGTTCTGAGCTGGCTCTTTTACAGAATTCGTGCTCTGAATCTGTTCAATTGTTTATCCTTGATTAGCTTTTTAACAAGGTATGTTGTATACATCTGAGTTATATTGGGGGGGAAAATATCAAATTATTCCATTTTTGGTAAGTTCAATCATTCAGTGACTGTCAGATATCCCTACTGAAAAGGTATAATTTTTGCTTTGTTATTCTAAATGATCTAAGAGTGATACTTGTAGACTAGAACATCCTGTTCTCCTAGAAACTTTTGCTGACTTTTCACAAACATTGAAGATTGTTGCCTGAATCTGTTATTATGCTGAGATTGAAAACTGGTTTCTTTCTATCATTCCTTCTACCTTTTCTAGCTGACATTCTTCCGTGAAGACATTCTCCTGTCTTCATCCTCCCTTTTTTAATAGTACTAACAAATCTTGAATTTGGTTTGCTTTCAAAAGTGTTTTCATCCATTACTGTTATTTTTATTGATACCCAAATTGTTGAATTTAGAAGTGCCACCAAGTGAGGTCCCATGTCCTTTTTTTCCCTCCTTAACATTTCCTTGTTAGTCTGAGTACTCCCCTTGCTTTCGGCCCGCAAGGTATCAACTCACCTTTCCCTGTGCCTGATTTGAAATCAGTCATTTCCCCAAGGAGGCTTGGTCTGTTTTAGTGGGCGATGATACTTAAAACAAGATAAGCTCGTTGATACTGGGGCTCCTTCTTTGCCATCTACAGAGGGTTTCTACTTTTGTTATGTGAGGTTGGAAAAGGCTTGAACAAGTTTATAGCTATGAGGGTATCACAACTTCAAGAGAATTTCTGCAGGTTTATACCTTGAAAGAAAATAGTCTAAAGACAGAGACAGATCTTGAAAACAAAAGAGGAAAGCAATAATGTATGGATAAAGATTAGAAGTCAGGGAAGCCTACATTAAAAAAAAAATAAAAACAGTATGGAGTAAAATAAAACTGGTCCTTATCCAAGTAGGTCATGAACATGGAATGCAATTCATGGTACAGATGGAAAGGAACACTTCTAATTATCAGACTTTGTACAGTTCAGACAACTACATCTGAGGCAGTGATGAAATGGCAACTAATAGCTCCCATAGGGTATGGCAAGATATAAGATAGCTCTCTCAAAACATGTAAGACTGACTCATATTGAAATCCACATGAAAAGTGAAATAATCACTAATGGATTATTTAAAGAAGACATTTACATTCAATAATGGATCCCACTGGGAAGGGCCTAGGACTCAAAAAAGAAAAGATCTTCCATTCCATATGCACCCTAAGCACCATCTTTAAGCTGCATGAAAATGCATCTTTCACATTTAAGTCCTACTCATTTTCAAGTGAATTATAGTTGCTTCATTATCATATATCGTGTTAACAAAATACAAATTCATTTAAAGAATTTTCCCAATTCATAACAATACATTTTATTGATTCAAAATTTACTGATTTCCTCCAACAGGCAGGAAGGTACATAAATTTCAGGATTTAAAGTATATGAGAATCACTTCTCTGTATTATTTCCATTCCCACCTAGAGTCCTGGATATTTATATTCTTTTCCTTTGGATATGTACGCCTGAATCTTGAACAAACATAAAGGTGATTGACATTCATCTAAGACGTGAAAGCAGTTGGTTTCTCAGAATTGAAAATCTGTTTCCCAGCCCCCCTAGCAAAGGGGCATGTGTTAAGGCCCTAAGCCCCAAGATCTGAAGATCTGAGTACAGCACGCCTGACTGAGAAACACCATCTCAGTGAAGCAAAAAGAGGTCAGAGATTCATTTCCTGGCCTGGCCCCCAAGGGAACAGAAACACATATTCCAAAACAATGCTGCAGAAGAACAGGCTGTGGGCGGAAGTGGGGGGCTGTGGTACGGAGAGGGAGAGTCAGGAATCGTTAACAGCTCAATTTAATTCCAGAAAAGGAATCAGTCCCCCGAACTCGGGAGACAGGAGTTTCATAGCTTTACATCACTCTCATCAAAGAGACAGGCCTGCGTGGACTGCCAAGTAGGAGCATGAAATGCTTTGGACTTCACCCTTACTCCCTCAGAGTGACGGGAAACCCTCACTTACTTAGAGTGCCACTTTCCATTACTAGAACCCAGGGACCACAGAAGCATGGCCTTCCCCCAGCCACCCCTAGGCAGACACTGCTGGGCCAGACTCCCCGAAGAGGTGCAGAGCACTCGGAAACGGATCTAAGGTGTCTCCTGCAGCCCTGCGTCAGCGCAGAACCACCACCTCACATAGATGTGGGGAAGTAGGGCACATGTGGGGCCCGGCCCAGGGGAAGTCCTGGCCCACTGCGAGTCCCAGAGACATCCGATCCGATTCTGCTGTCAGCTGAGTCACTCACTCCCCGAACCCCCACTGGTCCCTCTGAGTCACACACAGCAGAGCACTAGGTATCTGATTCTTACAGGAATAGAAACCCTACAGGGTAGCAACTACCACCTCTCCTTTTAGATGTAAACACGGAAACCAGGAGGCACTCTGCAAATAGGGCAGATTCTCTACTGTCTGAGCTACGCAGGAAGCCCCAAATAATTGACTATTAAGAAATTGAGCCATATTTTTAACCAAGGTCCACTGCATCCATTTAATCATTATGCTTCACTGCCTGCCCATTCTTCCAATAGGACAGTAAAGAAAACCTACTTCTCATTCCAAAACCTAAACATATGAGTCACGTATTGCTGCTGAGTTACTCAATGCATAAAGTTTAGCATCAATTACAGAGCTGATTACATTCTATTCCTGTATCAAAATAGTAAGAAATAAAACTATTATTAAGGGGCTATTTCATGTCTTAAACCATGGGAGCTGCTGGCACCTAGTGGATAGAGGCTGGAGATGCAGCCTTCTATGATGCACCAGACCACTCACCCACAGAGAACTACAACTCAAAAACATGTCAACAGTGCCAAGGATGAGAAATCCTGGGCAACCCCAAGACTGTAGGTAAAAAATCTCTCCAAATCCATCCTGACAAACCAGATGCAGTTCCTGACACAGAGGCTGGGGGGGGGGGCATTTTTGTGGCCCCAGAAGGGCCTGTGCGGCACCTCACCTCCTCCCCCAGCTCCTAATTATCTGCCTGCATCACCCGAAGATGTGAAGACAGACCCAGGTTTGAGGAGACGCCACACTTGCACTTAGCTGCAAGTTCGGCTAAATGTATTTTAAGGGAAGTGGTTGGAATTAAAAGGAAAAACTAGGTCTGCAGGTTATCAGGCTACGTGTTATTACATGGAATGAAAGAACGGCTGTTTGTGGCAGAAACTCACAAATGTTTAGTCTTCGTGATTTTGAAAGTCTGTAAACAGGAGGGCCCAGGAAGGAGGCCTGAAGGTGTAAGGACAGAGCTGAGCTTATGCTTTGGTGGAAGAGGAAGTTCTGAGGTGTCTGCAATTCAGCCTATGAAGAACATGCAGGTATTTCCAATGTGAGAATGAATTAGCCCTGCTCCTCAATTAAAGGTCTGTAAGACCCTGTAGAAGGTCTACAAGACCTTCTAGAACTAACACCCAAAAAAGATGTCCTTTTCATTATAGGGGACTGGAATGCAAAAGTAGGAAGTCAAGAAACACCTGGCGTAACAGGCAAGTTTGGCCTTGGAGTACAGAATGAAGCAGGGCAAAGGCTAATAGAGTTTTGCCATGAGAACGCACTGGTCATAGCAAACACCCTCTTCCAAAAACACAAGAGAAGACTCTACACGTGGACATCACCAGATGGTCAACACCGAAATCAGATTGATTATATTCTTTGTAGCCAAAGATGGAGAAGCTCTATACAGTCAGCAAAAACAAGACCAGGAGCAGACTGTGGCTCAGATCATGAACTGCTTATTGCCAAATTCAGACTTAAATTGAAGAAAGTAGGGAAAACCACTAGACCTTTCAGGTATGACCTAGATCAAATCCCTTATGAGTATACAGTGGAAGTGACAAATAGATTTAAGGGACTAGACCTGATAGACAGAGTGCCTGATAAACTATGGACAGAGGTTCGTGACATTGTACAGGAGACAGGGATCAAGAAAATCCCCATGGAAAAGAAATGCAAAAAAGCAAAATGGCTGTCTGAGGAGGCCTTACAGATAGCTGGGAAGAGAAGAGAAGGGAAAAGCAAAGGAGAAAAGGAAAGATATTATCATCTGAATGCAGAGTTCCAAAGAATAGCAAGGAGAGATAAGAAAGCCTTCCTCAGTGATCAGTGCAAACAAATAGAGGAAAACAACAGATTGGGAAAGACTAGAGACCTCTTCAAGAAAATTAGAGATACCAAAGAAACATTTCATGCAAAGATAGGCTCGATAAAGGACAGAAATGGTATGGACCTAACAGAAGCAGAAGATATTAAGAAGAGGTGGCAAGAATACACAGAAGAACTGTACAAAAAAGATCTTCACGACCCAGATAATCACGATGGTGTGATCACTCACCTAGAGCCAGACATCCTGGAATGTGAAGTCAAGTGGGCCTTAGAAAGCATCACTACGAACAAAGCTAGTGGAGGTGATGGAATTCCAGTTGAGCTATTTCATATCCTCAAAGGTGATGCTGTGAAAGTGCTGCACTCGATATGCCAGCAAATTTGGAAAACTCAGCAGTGGCCACAGGACTGGAAAAGGTCACTTTTCGTTCCAATCCCAAAGAAAGGCAATGCCAAAGAATGCTCAAACTACCGCACAATTGCACTCATCTCACATGCTAGCAAAGTAATGCTCAAAATTCTCCAAGCCAGGCTTCAGCAATACGTGAACCATGAAATTCCAGATGGTCAAGCTGGTTTTAGAAAAGGCAGAGGAACCAGAGATCAAATTGCCAATATCCGCTGGATCATCGAAAAAGCAAGAGAGTTCCAGAAAAACATCTATTTCTGCTTTATTGACTATGCCAACGCCTTTGACTGTGTGGATCACAATAAACTGTGGAAAATTCTGAAAGAGATGGGAATACCAGACCATCTGACCTGTCTCTTGAGAAACCTGTATGCAGGTCAGGAAGCAACAGTTAGAACTGGACATGGAACAACAGACTGGTTCCAAATAGGAAAAGGAGTACGTCAAGGCTGTATATTGTCACCCTGCTTATTTAACTTATATACAGAGTACATCATGAGAAATGCTGGGCTGGAAGAAACACAAGCTGGAATCAAGATTGCCGGGAGAAATATCAATAACCTCAGATATGCGGATGACACCACCCTTATGGCAGAAAGTGAAGAAGAACTAAAGAGCCTCTTGATGAAAGTGAAGGAGGAGAGTGAAAAAGTTGGCATAAAGCTCAACGTTCAGAAAACTAAGATCATGGCATCTGGTCCCATCACTTCATGGGAAATAGATGGGCAAACAGTGGAAACAGTGGCTGACTTTATTTTGGGGGGCTCCAAAATCACTGCCGATGGTGATTGCAGCCATGAAATTAAAAGACACTTACTCCTTGGAAGGAAGGTTATGGCCAACCTAGATAGCATATTTAAAAGCAGAGACATTATTTTGCCAACAAAAGTCCGTCTAGTCAAGGCTATGGTTTTTCCAGTGGTCATGTATGGATGTGAGAGTTGGACGGTGAAGAAAGCTGAGCGCCGAAGAATTGATGCTTTTGAACTGTGGTGTTGGAGAAGACTCTTGAGAGTCCCTTGGACTGCAAGGAGATCCAATCAATCCATCCTAAAAGAGATCAGTCCTGGGTGTTCATTGGAAGGTCTGATGTTGAAGCTGAAACTCCAATACTTTGGGCACCTCATGCGAAGGGTTGACTCATTGGAAAAGACCCTAATGCTGGGTAGGATTGGGGGCGGGAGGAGAAGGGGACGACAGAGGATGAGATGGTTGGATGGCATCACCGACTCGATGGACATGGGTTTGGGTAGACTCTGGGAGTTGGTGATGGGCAGAGAGGCCTGGCATGCTGCAATTCATGGGGTCGCAAAGAGTCGGACACAACTGAGCGACTGAACTGAACTGAACTCAAAAGTATAAAATATTTTTAAAATAAAAGTATGCTATTGAATATTTAATAACATAAAATATTATAAAATGTAACTACAAGACCGAATAAGTAGCCCATACATAAATCCTCATTCTAGTCAACCCATTACAACTGCTCTGAAAACCATCGAGGATACTACATACTGGCACGACAAGGAGAGAAAAAAAAAGTCACACGTTACAGCAAGGGAGACAAAAACAGCAATGCTAAGAAAACAGTTTTAGTAAGTTTGGACATGTATACAATGATTATACACATCTATACTCTTTTCTACTGTTACAAGAATCATCTAGAAAACAAGTATTTATCACATATGAAAAGACCTTGGAGCACCTGGAATGAAAGCTTTTGATGCTTGAACTGTAAGTACAGAAGAGGAATTTTGAGCCTGTCACTTGCTTAAAACAGAACAAAGAACAGGGAGGAAAATGCTCATCATAGATGTGCTGTGCTAAGTCGCTCAGTCCTGTCCAACTCTGCAACCCCGAAAAGGAGGGACTGTAGCCTGGCCAGGCTCCTCTGTCCATGGAATTCTCCAGGCAGGAATACTGGAGTAGGTTGCCATGCCCTCCTCAGGGGAACTTCCCAACCCAGGGATCAAACCCAGGTCTCCTGCAATGCAGGTGGATTCTTTACCAGCTTAACTACCACTGTCACTTGCTTAGAACACAACAAAGAACAGTGAGGAAAATGCTCTTCATAGGTGGGTAGTGATAAAAGAGTGATCTGAAAGCAATTCATTTTCCATATACATTTTTTCCTAATTATGAACTATTCCAAGTACAGAAACTAATGCTGGTAACACCAATATACCTAATTGCCCAGTATTAATTCACAGTAATGTTTAGGCATAATTCACAGTAATGTTAGGCACAGTAATGTTTAGCTGTTTCAGAGTTTAAGAGATGAACGACCACAAATACAGCTAAAGTCCAACCACCCTATGCCCCCCTTCCTTCTCCAAGAGTAAGCACTGTCCTGAAGTTAGACAGTATCATTCCTGCCCAGAACAAGCTCGGTATCACCCTGGATCAAATACAATATTTCACCACAGAGAACTGCATCTCCTTGATTCTAAAGAGAACCTCATGACCTTTTAGGACTATCGTAGGTAAATATAAGATGTTCTTTATCACTGGCTCTCCATAAAATATTTATTTATATTTCCAGACCAGAAGGATGATATTATTATGATGAAATCTGTAACAAGTAAACCCTCTAGGAAAAATTCTAGATTTCAGGCTCCCTTTAACATATTTTTTTCCTACCTGAAGTCCCAACTACAGCAAAGAAGTTATTTTTTTTAACCCTCCTCATCAAATATTTATTAAAGTTTCCTGTGTACAGAGTCAAAAACTTGCTATTCAAAGAGTACTCCTTGCCTTACCAACATCAACATTACACCCAACTTCAGACTTATGGTATATGAGTCTTCACTTAAGCAGGAGCCCCAGGAAATCTGTACGCACATTAAAGTCTGAGAAGGGCTAGCTTCAAGAATTCAGAAAGGTGCCAACCCAGACCAAGGCAGAACTGAACCAATCACATGCTGCCAAACCTATCCTCTCCCTATCAAACAATAAAGCTTTCAGGTGTTATTTCAGTAAAGTCCTGCATAACTAGACCACTGGTTATCAACCAGGGGCAAGCTGGCCCCCTAGAGGACATTTTGATCACAACTTAGGACAATAAAACTATTGGCACCTAATAGCTAGAAGGTAAGGATGTTGATGTTTAACATCCTACAATGTTGAGGACAATGCTCACAACAAATCATCTAACTTCAGAATGTCAATGGTACAAAGGTTTAAAAAAAAAAAAAAAGGAAACAAAAGAAAGCCTGCTGATGATTTCCTGGCTAAAATGGCCATAACTGTTTGTTAACTTCAGTAATTTAAATGATCTGTTTTGAGCATCTAAATCCATAAAGGGGGAAAAAAATAATAAACCAGTAACTAAAAACACTTCTCATTCAATTCTCATGTAGAGTTTACAAGGTTCTCACCAGAGTTTACATCAAATCTATGATGGTCAATAGCAATAACCAACAAGAAGTTTGGTAAAGCAACAAAAGCATATGTTGAAATCTTCAAGTTATACAAGCTGTATTTAAAGACTAAGTACCCTGCTACTGATTCATGGGGTCGCAAAGAGTCGGACATGACTGAGTGACTGAACTGACTGACTCTGCTACCACATATACATCTTCAATAAAACATTCTGGCGTCTATTTAACTTAATTAAATCTTCATTTTTCTACTACAGTACAGAATCACTGGTGAAGAAACCCCTTGGCCACTTCAAGATGACAAGCACTCATTGGGCTAAATTATTTCATTGAAAGGAAATTTCATATTGGACAAAATTTTTGAAAAGGTAATTGAAGAAATACTTTAGTATTGTCAAGAGCTTTGTTAATTTCATCAAAATATTATGATGGAATAATTTCTCTTCTTCAGAAAAAGTAGAATTACAGCACACAATTAAAACACTGGAAGGTGGTCCATTTTAAGAGAAAACGGTTCACTGCATGTAATTACACAGAAGATGAGTAATGAACTCAACACACTTTTATTATGGTGAATGTATTTCTGAAGTGAGCATCGCCTTGTTTGGCCCTGAATCAACTAAATTCTGCCCAGAGAGAGCCTTGAGGTTACATGAAATACTCCACAACCCAAAAATACGAATGCGGCACAATCCAGAGACCTAACATTTCACTAGGAACAACTGTACTCACTATCTAGATTAAAATTAAACTTTGCCAAAAAAGAAGAAAAGAAAGAAAAAAATTAAACTTTGCCATGGATGTTCTAGTTGTACAAAAAAAGATGAAAGAAATTCATAGGCTCCTACTACATATTAACAGCTGTCTTTTGGTCTCATCAATTCCATTTTACCATTATATGACCAAAGATCCAAACAAAGTGACGGTTGATGTAGACCAAAATGTTTCAAGTCATTTCATTTTCCTTTACCTGAACTTGTGGAATGAGGAAGATTTCCAACTAACAATAGCTAATACCTTATTTTTTTTTTTAATTGAAGTCTAGTTGATTTAAGGGCTTCCCTGGTGGCTCAGCAATAAAGAATCCACCTGTAAATGCAGGAGATGTGGGTTTGATCCCTGGGTCAGGAAAACCCTCTGGAGAAAGAAATGGCAACCTACTCCAGTATTCTTGACTGGGAAATCCCATGGACAAAGGAGCGTGGTAGGCTACAGCTTGTGGGGTCACAAAGAGTTGAACACGACTTAGCAACTAAACAACAACAAAGCTGATTTAAATGTTCTGTTAATTACTGCTGTACAGAAAATATAAATGGATATATATGTGTGTACGTGTATGTGTGTATACACACACACATTCTTTTTTTATATATTCTTTTATATATTCATTATGGCTTATCTTAAAATCCTTTTTAAATGAAGTCTCAAGAATTCAGGCAGGTTTGTTTATGTCCCGTGAAGCCTCAAGGTGAACATAATGACCACTTTTACTATAGAAATTCAGAGATAATCTCAGAAGTAACTTCCATGGGCAGGACTGGCTACCCTGCCACAAACTAGCTCTCCAGAATCCCCCTTATTTCAGTAGATCATCATCCAGAGGTGCTTGTCTTTTTTCCTTCTCCCCCTTTGCCTGTCTCTCATCTTTAATGGGCTGGGAAAAGCTGCTTAGAAACAGTAAATCAGCTGAGAGTCTGGGGCAGGGAAGGGAGCATTGTTGGGCCACACCAAGACCTTCTTTCCTTCTGATTGATTTGGTTATTTATTTTTTACATTATAATATAAAATCAACATCCATATGTGAGTATTTTCTCCATCTGTGACAGAGTTTTTAGTAGGTCTCTTCATCGGGATACTAAATCACCTCTATACTTAAGGAGAGGAGACACGACAGAAGTTACAAGGTCAAAGCAATACCTGTCTCTATTATCGTTGTGTCCTATTTTTCATCTCACATGTATTCCTCCCTTTTGATCTCCGTGTCTAACTGGCCTCACCTGCTGCAGATACCTTAAGATAGTTCCTTTTCCATACATCTCTTGATCCATCACTGCAGAGAAGGCTGCCACACCCTGAGACGCCAAGACCAAGTACGGCAAACTACGTACTGGGAGGTCACAATGCCCTGCCATCAACACTACTGCTCAAGAAACACAGACTTAAAAGCATGAAAATTACTGCTAACACGGTCTCAGACTTAGCTATAGCTCATGACCCATGTAAAATGTCCCTAAATTTGCCTCTGCTGTATCCAGACAGCAGCACAGGCAGCAGTGATACCCTCTTTCCCCAGTCAACACATCTCACATGGAAGATTCTGATCTGCCATTGCTTCAAAATGGGCCAAAATAGCAAGAAGATGTAATTTGGAGAAAAAGATCCAAGCAAGGCTTCACTATTCATTTCAGAAGGCACTCCTGCTCTAGAAGTTTGCCTGGGTCAGCCAGCCCCTTCCATCAGCCTCAAATGAGGAACGGAGGGAGGCATGAAATGCACTGCAAGGCATATATGCTCACTTTTTGACACTGAGGAACCAGAGCACATAGCTCTCGACGCGTGGCATCAAGGTTGTTGTTGGTGTTTAGTCGCTCAGTGGTGTCTAACCCTTTGCAACCCCATGGACTGCAGCCCACCAGGCTCCTCTGTCTATGGGATTCTCCAGGCAAGAATAGTGCAGTGGGTTGCCATTTCCTTCCCCAGGGGTATCTTCCAACCCAGCGATCAAACACACATCTCCTGCACTGGCAGGCAGATTCTTTACTGCTGAGCCACCAAGGAAGACTCGGCATTAGGGCACACACAGACATACTGTATTTCAAATGGACATGAGTCACAAGACTCTGTGGAAAATGTCTTCATACACATTCCTAGAAGGAAAGGAAAGAAACAGTGGCTTTTACTAAACCATTTCTGAGAAATTCTTCACTATTACTCTATATGAGTTCAGTTCAGTTCAGTCGCTCAGTCGTGTCCAACTCTTTGCCACCCCATAAACCGCAGCACGCCAGGCCTCCCTGTCCATCACCAACTCCTGGAGTTTACCCAAACTCATGTCCATTGAGTCGGTGATGCCATCTAACCATCTCATCCTCTGTCATCCCCTTCTCCTTCTGCCTTCAACCTTTCCCAGCATCAGGGTCTTTCCAAATGAAAAGACCTTCACATCAGGTGGCCAAAATATCGCAGTTTCAGCTTCAACATCAGTCCTTCCAATGAACACCCAGGACTCATTTCCTTTAGGATGGACTGGTTGGCTCTCCTTGCAGTCCAAAAGACTCTCAAGAGTCTTCTCCAACACCACAGTTCAAAAGCATCAATTCTGCACTAAGCTTTCTTCATAGTCCAACTCTCACATCCATACATGACTACTGGAAAAACCATAGCCTTGACTAGACGGACCTTTGTTGATAAAGTAATGTCTCTGTTTTTTAATATGCTGTCTAGGTTGGTCATAACTTTCCTTCCAAGGAGTAAGTGTCTTTTAATTTCATGGCTGCAATCACCATCTGCAGTGATTTTGGAGCCCAAAAAAATAAAGTCAGCTACTGTTTCCATTGTTTCCCCGTCTATTTGCCATGAAGTGATGGGACTGGATGCCATGATCTTAGTTTTCTGAATGTTGAGCTTTAAGCCAACTTTTTCACTTTCCACTTTCACTTTCATCAAGAAGCTCTTTAGTTCTTCTTCGTTTTCTGCCATTAGGGTGGCGTCATCTGCATGTCTGAGGTTATTGATAATTTCTCCCGGCAATCTTGATTCCAGCTTGTGCTTCCTCCAGCCCAGCATTTCTCATGATGTACTCTGTATATAAGTTAAATAAGCAGGGTGACAATATACAGCCTTGACGTACTCCTTTTCCTATTTGGAACCAGTCTGTTGTTCCATGTCCAGTTCTAACTGTTGCTTCCTGACCTGCATACAGGTTTCTCAAGAAGCAGATCAGGTGGTCTGGTATGCCCATCTCTTTCAGAATTGTCCAGTTTATTATGATCTACACAGTCAAAGGCTTTGGCATAGTCAATAAAGCAGAAATAGATGTTTTTCTGGAACTCTCTTGCTTTTTCGATGATCCAGAGAATGTTGGCAATTTGATCTCTGGTTCCTCTGCCTTTTCTAAAACCAGCTTGAACATCTGGAAGTTCAAGGTTCAAGTATTGCTGAAGCCTGGCTTGGAGAATTTTGAGCATCACTTCACTAGCATGTGAGATAAGTGCAACTGTGTGGTAGTTTGAGCATTCTTTGGCATTGCCTTTCTTTAGAACTGGAATGAAAGCTGACCTTTTCGACTACTGTGACCACTGTTGAATTTTCCAAATTTGCTGACATATTGAGTGCAGCACTTTCACAGCATCATCTTTTAGGATTTGAAATGGCTCAACTGGAATTCCATCACCTCCACTAGCTTTGTTTGTAGTGATACTTCTAACGCCCACTTGACTTCACATTTCGGGATGTCTGGTTCTAGGTGAGTGATCACACCATCGTGATTATCTGGGTTGTGAAGATCTTTCTGTATAGTTCTTCTGTGTATTCTTGCCACCTCTTCTTAATGTCTTCTGCTTCTGTTAGGTCCATACCATTTCTGTCCTTTATTCAGCCCATCTTTGCATGAAATGTTCCCTTGGCATATCTAATTTTCTTGAAAAGATCTCTAGTCTTTCCTATTCTATTGTTCTCCTCTATATACTGGCTTCTATAATTCTTCTATAAAGAAAAAGCTGGCACTCATTAAATAATTACTGGAAATTCTTCACTACTTCAGCATGTAATTACATATTATATAGTTAATATTTCTCTCTACAATGTACTAGGGCTTCCCTGGTAGCTCAGCTGGTAAAGAATCTGCTTGCAATGTAGGAGCCCCGGTTCGATTCCTGGGTAGGGAAGATCCCCTGGAGAAGGGACAGGCTACCCACTCCAGTATTTTTGTCTGGAGAATCCCCATGGACAGAGGAGCTTGGCAGGCTGCAGTCCATGGGGTCACAAAGAGTTGGACATGACTCACCAATTAAGCACAAGATCTGCTTTTAAAAAATTTTTATATTTTAAACTGCAATGAATTCAACAATTAGCGAACACACAACATGACCCCTGCAGCACACTGACTGGGGGGCAGTGTCCCCAGCACCGGGACCCCTGGGGGCAGTCTCTTAAGCTCTGTGAAACTGCTCTTAGACTAAGTTGCATCTTAGTATCAGAGGACAATACCAATTATTTCCTAGATACAGACTCTGCCACAGTAAGCAGTTAAAAATAGAAAACATAGACCCTTCACTCACCATCTAAATATGAAACAGGCCACAGAAGACCTACAAAGAAGCAAGTTTAACTACAAATCCATTATGATCAGATCCAAGTGAACAGGGCATTAGATTTCCCTCCAAAGGAAGTCCAAGGACTGGGAAAATGAAGTGGCTAGAAACATTTCTAGTTTTGTCATATGCTCATAGGAAGAGTACACAGAAGCAAGATATTCTTTTGTGAGGAGTAGCAGACAAAGCTTGCAAGTATGATTTTTATTTGCAATGTGACTGAATTTCATATTCCACATTTCCAACTGTCATCTTCTCAATCTTGCTTAAATTTACTGACCTAACCC
The DNA here is from genome assembly GCF_054371585.1 of Giraffa tippelskirchi. Classification (NCBI taxonomy): domain Eukaryota; kingdom Metazoa; phylum Chordata; class Mammalia; order Artiodactyla; family Giraffidae; genus Giraffa; species Giraffa tippelskirchi. The sequence continues at coordinate 121,026,622 of NC_137276.1, read as the reverse complement.
TTCACTCACTATGTAAGCACCATACGTGGCACCAGAAATATAAAGATGAACAAGATACATTCTGTACCCTCAAGGAACCCAGTGTCCTCCACAATCTTTCTTTCCCATGACCCCTGACTAGATGTAAAGTTCTTAAGAGGGATTCATGTCTTGTATTCCCAGATTGCATATTCATTTATTTCACAAATAAATATCTAATGTCCTAAATGTAATGCTAGGAATACAATGCTAAAAAAAAAAAAAAAAGATATGATCCCTTTTACCTTGAAAAAGCTTATAGTAGTAGAGGAAACAAAAAACAAACACCTAGAGAGACGAGTGCTGTGATAGAAGAAAGGCACAAAACTATGAGCACACACACAAGGGACCTCACACTCAGTCCACCCCAACCAAGGCTCAAGGTGGCAAAGTGTCCTCAAGAAAGTCGCATCCTTCTTTAGGAAAGGATGATGAGAAGTTAGCCAACCAAGAAGGTAGCGGAAGAGTCTTCCATATAAATGAAAGTTTGTGCAAAGATTCAAGGTGAGAGAAATCATGGAGCCTACAAGGTAGGAGGATTCAGAACAGCAGGAGCTCATTGCTGGAGGTAGACTTAGTCAGGATCAGACCAAGAAGGGGACTTCCGGTAGTTCAGGGTTTAAGAGTTAAAGAACTTTATCCTGAGGGCAAGAATGAAGTGTCAAACAGGATGTTGCCATTACAGACAAGATGGGCAGCGGACATTTTCTTTGATACATCAAAGAATCTTCCAAAAAACTCATCTTCCTTGTGCCATAAATCATTATGTCCAACATCTGTGAAGACTACACAGGATTCCCTAACAAAAGAAGGTTCTGAGGAATACCCAGGACAGTGCTGCTCAACAAAAATATGATGAGAGCCATATATGTAATTTTAAATTTTCTAGTAGCCATATTCTTTAAAATAAGTAAAATTAAGTGAAATTAAGATTAATAATATATTTTATTTAATGGGATAATCCTAAAATATTATCTCAACAAGTAATAAATATTCAAAACACTGAGATATTTTACATAATTTTTTTTCATACTAAGTCTGCAAAATTCATTGCGCATTTTACATCATATTTCAATCTGGACTGGCCCCATTTCAAGTCCTCTATAGCCACGCATGGCTAGTGTCTACCATATTGAACAATACAGACTAGAATGTACTTTGGGGAACATTTCTGAGAATGTTTAGGGTACTTCTATCATTTTTGTGTTTACTAATTTATACAAGTATTGCAAATCAGCTTCCAAATGGGAAAAGACACAGAATATCTCAATTTTGAAAGGTACCCATAATCCTACACCAAAAATACCAGTTACATGTGGCCCTGTATGCTTGTAAGACATGGTCTTGTGTCTAAAATATACATAGGGTGGGCTTTCTCAAAAGTAGGGTCTGTAACAACAGCTCTTAAACCTACTATGAAACAGACACTGTTTTTATAGCTTTATTACCTCAGAGGCTACCTTTAAATGAGTCCTCCCAGACCTGTGGCGTTTTACAGGAAGCCCTATCATTGCAGGGAAACGCTGGCCTCCGGGATTACCTCAGTTCTCAGGCTGTCCTGCTGCTTCTCTAACGTTTCTTTCCCATTACCTGTCTACTCGATGGCAACCCACTCCCGTACTCTTGCCTGGGAAACCTCATGGACAGAGGAGCCTGGTAGGCTGCAGCCATGGGGTCGCGAAGAGTCAGACACGACTGAGCGACTTCACTTTCACTTTTCACTTTCATGCACTGGAGAAGGAAATGGCAACCCACTCCAATATTCTTGCCTGGAGAATCCCAGAGACGAAGGAGCTTGGTGGGCTGCCGTCTATGGGGTCGCACAGAGTCGGACACGACTGAAGCGACTTAGCAGCAGCAGCAGCAGTCTACTCAATTCTAAAGGAAGGAATAGAAGGTGAGAGGGAGGAAGGGATGGGTACCTAACGAATACAGCACAAACTTTGCTTCCAGAATTTGCTGGGCTTGGTTATATCTTGCTGGGCTTGATTATATCCCTGCCTGGAAAATCTCATGGACAGAGGAGCCTAGTGGGCTGCAGTCCATGGGGTCGCAAAGAGTCGGGCATGACTGAGTGACTAACACTTACTTACTTACTTGGTTATATCTATTGCCCTCTGCTTTTATTTCTCAGCAAACGACTCAGAGGTCGTGAGTGCCCTTTGAGTGACTCTTTCACATCACCTTGCAGGCCACGCCTTTGGAAGTTACCAGACCATGAATGCCACCACTGCCCCGCCTGCGGAGGGGTCCTGCCCCTCGAACACCCTCATCACCAAGCAGATCATCCCCGCGCTGTACTTCGTGGTCTTTGTGGCCGGCATCCTGCTCAACGGTGTGTCGGGGTGGGTGTTCTTCTACGTGCCCAGCTCCAAGAGTTTCATCGTCTATCTCAAGAATATTGTCATTGCCGACTTCCTGATGAGCCTGACTTTTCCTTTCAAGATCCTGGGCGACTCGGGCCTGGGCCCTTGGCAGGTGAATGTCTTTGTGTGCAGGGTCTCGGCCGTGCTCTTCTACATCAACATGTACATCAGCATCGTGTTCTTCGGGCTCATAGGCTTTGACAGATATTATAAAATCGTGAAGCCTCTCTTGACTTCTTTCATCCAGTCCATAAGCTACAGCAAACTCCTGTCGGTGCTGGTGTGGAGCCTCACACTGCTCATCGCCCTTCCCAACATGATCCTGACCAACCGGAGTGTCACAGAGGCCACACGCGTGAAATGTATGGACCTTAAGAATGACCTGGGCCTCAAGTGGCACAAAGCCTCCAGCTACATCTTTGTGGGCATCTTCTGGATTGTATTGCTTTCCTTGATCGTCTTCTACACTGCTATCACGAAGAAGATCTTTAAGTCCCACCTCAAGTCCCGAAAGAATTCCATATCGGTCAAGAAGAAATCTAGCCGTAATATATTCAGCATTATGTTCGTGTTTTTTATCTGCTTTGTACCTTACCACATTGCCAGAATCCCCTACACACAGAGCCAAACAGAAGCTCGTTACAGCTGCCAGTCAAAAGAAATCCTGTTCTTTGTGAAAGAATTCTCTCTGCTACTGTCAGCTGCAAACGTATGCCTGGACCCCATTATTTATTTCTTTCTATGCCAGCCATTTAGAGAGGTCTTGTGTAAGAAATTGCATATCCCATTAAAAACTCAGCATGACTCAGAAACTTGCAAAACCAAAAGGGAAAATATAATACAAGAAAGCACAGATACTTTGTGAATTCCCACCTCCTTTCAAATAAAGTTCATGCATGCATCTTCAATTCCATAACAAAACAAAATGAATACACGTATCCAGAATAGTATCATCTCTAGGCATTATTATTCAATTTAGTGGAATAATAAAGTTAACAGGTAAGTTTCCATGCTTCTTTTGTAACATCAAAGAAAAAAATAATACATTATTTAATCTTATCCCATCAAAATAGAAAGTTTAAAAGTATAATCAGTAGTCCGGTCAGTTCATATAGAACTTTAAACAGCAAATACACAGGAAGCAATAAAGGCAATTCACAGCTGTGTCTTCTTCTAAAAACAAGAATTAAGTTACACAATTTTTTTCAACAGGGTCATTAAAGACCAATGTAAAAGGAGGCAGAGTTGATATGGACTTAGAGGCCAGTTTGTAGGGAAAGAGCCAAGATTTCTCTAATTTGAAGAACTTGGGTAAGCAGACACTGAGAAAATTACTTAAGAAATCCCCAATTGATTTATTTCATCACATTTCAAAGGAAAGCAGCTATAAATTCTGTACACTGCAGCAAAAATGTAATTTTTCTCTGATAGCATTTTGAGGATAAGGCAACTTTTAAATTCTTTATATGAAGATTAGCTAAGCCACTTAATGACCCTGGGGTTCTGGTCTTAGAATATGTTTAAGTGAACTCTACAGAGAGAATCTAGGTAGTGGCATGGGTTGCAAGCAACTTCCTCTGCTCAATGGTATGGAAAAAAATATATATAGGCTGACAGGGGAAAAGGCATATGCACACAAATACCCCCCAGGCTGGCAACATACATTATTCTCTAGGAGTAAAAAGAAACAGTTTTCATAGAAAGCAACTGGACTTCATAAAAAAGAAAATCTAAAATTTAGGCGTGATAAATTACACACAAAATGAAAATTTACATATCACTTTTTATGAAAAACAAATTTCATATGTGCAGATATAGGATATGGTTGCTGGCTTTGTGAGTTATCAAAGCTAAATTCTTTCCTTGCTATTAACTTGCCTGAAGATATTTAGCCCACCTTTCAAATGTTCTTCTCAAACATTTTTGTATGTCATGTTTATATATATATATTTTTCAAAACCTATCATATATGTACTAATAAAAAATATTTTTCATAGTGTCAATTTTTCCCTTAATAGTCAAGATATTAAAAAACAGTACCAGACTTCCTCAGTCAAGACATGGGTGGTTTCTTTAGTACACTCGATCACACATGCTAATAAAAGACACAGAAAGAAGGCATAGGAATACACAGGTAAGAGTTATATAGAGTATTTTTGAAATCCTATTTGCCACTGACTTTTCAAAATAAGTATTTCTATGTTCTAGGACCTCATCAGATTTTAGACAAAAGTAAGAAGGAACATTTTAAATTGAGGAAGATCTGGGAAGGTCTTCGTACTCTGTATCCACCTTCCACTCTCTGCTCCCAACTCTGGGTCAAATATTCTCTTCCAAAAAGAACAAAATCACAATTCTATCATAAGCACGCCCAGCAAAACTAAGCTTGCTATAGCATTTGTCTGGCTAAAATATATTTGCAACAGAAAGCAGCTTGTTTTTATTCAGTTTCCATTGTTCAGGGCAAATTATTACATACTGATGTTTTACACGCCCCTACTGCAGCATCAGAAGAGAAACTGAAACAGTCGTGTTCGACTCTTTGCAACCCCATGGACTGTAGCCTACCAGGCTCCTCTGTCCATGGGATTTTCCAGGCAAGAGTACTCGAGTGGGTTGCCATTTCCTTCTCCAGGGTATCTTCCTGACCCAGGGATCGAACCTAGGTCACCAGCATTGCAGACAGACGCTTTACCGTCTGAGCCACCAGGGAAGCATAAAAGAAGATAGGAACCACCAAGTAATGCCTCTGTAACCACTGTGGCTAAGCAAATCAGAAATATGAAAGGCAATATTTTTCAGGAAACAATATGCAATGCAAATAAGGATAGGTGAAGCAAGAGTTGAATAACAGCTTCTGCATATCAGAACTTGTAAAGTAAAAGACCTATACTTGGAAAAGTGTAAGACACTGAAGAAAACACAAACAAATGGAAAGATGTACGGTACTCACAAACTGGAAGAATTAATACTGCTAAAATGATCATACTACCTAGGGCAATCTACAGGTTCAATGCAATCCCTATTAAAATATCAATGGCATTGTTTACAGAACTAGAACAAATAATTCTAAAATTTATATGAAAATACAAAGGCCTCTGAAAAGCCAAGATAAGCTTGAGAAAGGAGAACAAAGCTGGAGGTATCACACTCCCTGATTTCAAACTATACTACAAAGCTATAGTAACCAAAACAGGATGGTACTGGCAGAAACACAGACACACAGATCAACGGACTAGAACAAAGGGCCCAAAAATGAACTCATACTTACACAATCAATTAATCTACAAAAAGGAGGCAAGATTATACAATGGAGAAAAGACAGCCTCTTCAATCAATGGTGTTGAGAAAACTGGGCAGCTATATGCAGAAGAAAGAAACTGGACTATTTTCTAACACCATACACAAAAATAAACTCAAATGGATAAAACACTGAAATCTAAGATTTGAAGGCATAAAACTTCTAGAAGAAAACACAAGTAGTACACTTTTTGACACTGGTTGTAGCAATTTTTCTGGATATGGTTCAGACAAGGGAAACAAAAACAAAAGTAAACAAACTACATCAAATTAAACAACTTTTGTACAGCAAAGGAAATAAACAACAAAGCAAAAAGGCCAGGAACCTTCACGCACTATCAGTGGTAATGTAAACGGGTAATGCCACTATGGAAAACAGTACGGAAGTTCCTCAAAAAAATTAAAAATAGAACTATCAGCAATTATACTTCTCAATATTTTTCCCTAAAAAAATGAAAACACTTATTCTAAAAGATACGTGTATCCCTATGTTCACTTCAGCATTATTTGCAATAGTCAAGACATGGAAGCAACCTAAGTGCCCATCAATAGACGAATGCATAAAGAAGATGTGAGATACACACACACATATACATACACACAGACAGACATATATACCGAGAACAAACTGGTGGTAGTCAGAGGGGAGGAATTAGTGAAACAAGTGAGGGATCAAAGAAGCAACAAACTTCCAGTTATATGGTAAATAAATCATGGGATATGAATGTAATGTACAACAGAGAATTTAATCAATAATATGGGCTTCCCTTGTGGCTCAGCTGGTAAAGAATCGCCTGCAATGTAGGAGACCTAGGTTCTATCCCTGGGTCGGGAAGATCACTTGGAGAAGGAAATGGCAACCCACTCCAGTACTCTTGCCTGGAAAATTCCGTGGACAGAGGAGCCTGGTAGGCTACAGTCCATGGGGTTGCAAAGAGTTGGACACGACTGAGCAACTTCACTTTCACTTTTCACTTTCATTGGTGACAGATGGAAACCATACATATCAAGGTGATCCTCTTGTAATGTATAAAAGTAATCACTATGTTGTACACCTGAAACCAATAATGCTATAAGACAATTACCCTTCAATTTAAAAACTGAAGGAAAAAACTCAGATCAAGACTACAAACAAATATTTAAGACTTTAGCGAGAAGAATTTCTGTAAGAAATTTATCAGAGTTAGAAGTCAGATCATAAGGAGTTTATTCAAATATTGAAAAGTTAGGTAAATAAAAGCAATGAACATTTTTAAGAAAGAAACTTAAAGGTCCACGGCAACAATCAAAAATAGAACAGTAGAGCAACAGCAAAAGTGGATTAATCCAGAAACTTCTGAGATCAGTACTAGTTTTTAAATTATTTTGTGCAATATGTTCTAGTTTATAAACAATACTTGTAATACATACTTGTTGCAGCTAAAAAAATACAACATTTAATCACTTCGTACCAACGGTGCCATGAAATAAAGCATTTTGAAAACTGGCTTATGGCAAACACAAGCTATGTTTTGTTGAAGTGCTTCTTTCAGGAGTGAGAGGTTAACAGGCAGGAAGGCCAGGGGTCTTCAAATAGAGGAAATAGGCTGCAAGTGTCAGACATTTTTTTCTCTCTCCCTTAAGAGGCAGGAGGAAACAAACTACAAGTGTCAGACTTTTTTCTCTTAAAATTCTGTGTTGCCATGACGACACCTGGTTCCACCTGAACTTAACTTCTCTCAAAACTTGAGCTAACCAATGATTTTTCCTTATGGAAATGTTTTTCTTAAGTCATGTTAATGAAACTATGTGTTTGCTTTGGAATCTACCTTTCTTCAAACTGGTTCCACCTAAAATTAACTTTTGGCTGATAACAGCTCAACAAACCACTATTCATATCAATTGTTTTATGGCTGGGGGACAACACACCTGTGCCATCCTATCTCAAAAATGCATATTGTGGGAGAGGGGCCAGGTGAAACTCAGCCTTCAAGTGTCTCTCTTAATTGATTAATAGCTTTCTAACAGACATAAAACAGCTTGCTAAAACTAGCAAGGGGGGACACTCTCCGTTCCCCTTCTGATGTCTATGTCAGAAGCTTTGTCTGCCCCATTTTATACTCTAATAAAACTCTGCTATACAAAAGCTCTTGACTGATCAAGCCTGGTCCCTGGTCCCGAAGTTAAATCTTCAGAGATCACGAATCTGACACAGTTCACCGTAAGCTATCAGGAGGATGTCCTGTCATCAAGTGGTGACCCATATGTCACTGGAATCTTGCAGAGAAGAGGTGACCAAAAGGAAGTAGCAGCTTTTACTGTTGAAAACCACAGAGTATTAGATCTTTCCTATCCCAACACACAAACCCTCACAGTGCTGTTACCCAAAGGAAATCCCATGTCATTCTGGGCAGATGATCTGTTATGTTTATAATTTGTGTTTTTATAATTTGTATGACATCTCTTGATGTCATGGATATTTTCAGTACTAATAGTTTATTTTTTTCTCCATAGTCAAAACACACAGGCAGTAGCAACAAGACAAAGGACAGAATAGAGAAATAATGGCACAAACTTCCTATCAACTTAAGTGGAAACAAAGCTTAGTTTAAGGGTGTTTTCCAGAGTCTGTAGATTAATCTTTTAGGTGACGCTAACGTAGAAAGGTTTTATCATTTGTAAGTGACCCCACTAAAAAACTAAAATTAGGCTTGTGCCATAAAAGAGATTTGTTGGCTGACAAACTTCAATGTCCACAGTTGTGGGTATGGGTTCCATTAAAGGGCAGGTGCAAGGGCTGCAGCTGATGGAACCAAGCCTGAGTTTATACTATTTCGCCAGTCACCTTCCATGGTGTTAGTTTTCACTCATGAAAGGAAGTTACCTGCTCTTCTTTTGTGGTAGCAAAATGAAAAGGGATAAAATAAAAAGCAAATTATGCTATATCGGATAATGAGGTAACACTAAAAATATAGTAAGTCAATAAACCAAACTTGTCTTTCTACCTGCTAAATCAGATTCTCTCCTCAGACTTCCTATCGCAGAACTCAGACCACAGTCTGCTTCCCACCAGGCCCATTCCTCAGCGATTTTACCTCTATAGTCGTTCCCAACTGCCCATCTCTTCTGGGCCAATTCCAGATCCTCATTGCCTCTCACCTAAAAAGACTGTGAGATCCCCAAACTGGATCTTGTCTTCCACTTTTCCTCTCAATCCAACCCAACATACTCCAATGCCCACAGACTCACCTGGTACTACTGAACTGACCTCTCCTCACACAACTTTCCTGAGCTCTCCACTGCTTACTAATTAAAGCATCCAAGATGGACCAGATGGCTCCAAGATTTGGTCTCAGCCTTTTCCTCACACAGACCCTGCACACACACACTCGATGCAACCATACTGAGAGTCCCCGAAACCCTCCCCACACCACAACCCCGTTGTGTGCATCTTTCCCCGAGCCTACCCCCACTCCCTCACTTCTCAGAAGCAGCTCTTCACCTCCTTTGGTCAAAAGACCACTTCCTGGATCCCCACGGACTCTGAGAGCCCACAGTCCACCTGCAACCGCTCAGTCTTGTCTTGTCCTTACCATCCCTTCTATGCTGTGACCTTCTAAAAGCAACAAACACTTTCTGGAGAATGGAAGCTAAGGAGACAGCCTGTAGTCAAGAAATAGTATTAGAATTTTGCTTAACCACTTGACCAAAAAACAAAGATTCACATAGCAAGGGCAAGGGAGAATTGCTCTAAAAACCTTCTCCTGGAAATTAACAACAGTGTTCAGTAACTGCACAAGAAATCGATCATATCATACTCAAGCAGGGGGGGAAAAAAAAGAACTTCAGTGACTAAAAAGACACAAGATAACCTTTAAAAGTTCTTTTTAAGGGACTTCCCGGCTATTAATTATTTTATAACCATGGATCAAATAGCACAGCCACACCTCCCAACTGAAAGATGAGATGAATCATATATTGATCAGATAACACTGTGCAGCCAATAAAAAGGCAGAAAATCAAAAGCACCAGACAGGGGAATGACACAATAGACTCAGCCACCCCTACAAACAAATACACATTTTAAGAAGGTGCAAAAGACCTCCCTCTTCAAAATATCCCCAAATTTTTACCCTTCACTTTATTAAAAAGGGAAAACTGAAGCAGAATATAAACAATCCAGAAAGAAACTGTAACCTATTAACAGCTCTCAGATTTTTACCCTTCACTTCATTAAAAAGGGAAAACTGAAGCATAATATAAACAACGCAGAAAGAAACTGTAACCTGTTAGCAGCTCTGCAGCTACATCTCACTTTAAAGCTACTCTGTCTAATCACATCTGTCACTGTCAGATCTGAAGCTACCTATCTGAGAGTTAGGAAAGAATGTCTTTGGACTAATTCAGGTGGGAAAGGGGATTATCCACCTTAAAAAAACACTTTCAAAATGCAAACCTAAAGCACAATGACTCCAGAGAGAAGGGTGACTTGGAGCCACAGAAGCTGCTGGAGAAATGCTCCAGATACGGGCATTTGTTAACCAAAGAACAGCCTCCTGCCCAAAGATTATTTAGAAACTTCAGGATGCAAACTATTTTGAGCTCTGAACATCTCAAGTTGCAAACTCCATGAGGAAAGTGTGGCACAATGGTGCCTGTTCCACTGCCCAGTGGCACTAAAGTTCAAACAGTTGTAAACACTAAATGTGTGTGTGTTTGCAGGTGGGAGGAGGGGGATACAACTGACCTGGTAGCCTCTTTCATAACCACATTTTCCATCCAACACTTTCATTTGAACTAGAATAATTAAGTGCTGGGGAACACTGGGGTCTAACTGTGCAGCTTTGAGCAAGGCCTCAATTGCCCTCATGTCCTAGTTTCCCCATCTGTAAGGAGAAGAAGCTCCTCTATTTTATGTATTTCTTCAAAGAAAATAAATTCGCAAATGTGTGCTCCTGGCTGTGGCAGTGGCTACATATCCGAACAATCTTTTTTTTTGCCTTCCTTATTAGTTCCAAAGGTGACCATGCTATGTTTAAAAAGCAAATTTTAAGAATGTTAAACATTAAAAATGATGCTTCTATTGAAATACGGTTGTTTGGTACTTGCATTCAACAAGATCAAAACTATCATTTGTGTGGATAAAGCAGAGACTTACAAAAAGATCTTTTTCATCAATTCATGGAGCAATTTACTTTCAATTTTTAAACATGCAAAATACTCATTAAAGTAAATGCTTTGTCATTTCTTAAATAAAAAGTATTGCCACAACCAAGGTAGGGGAAAAACAACTTCCCCTCGCTTCTTCCCACTTGGGTTTCTGAAATACTGGGTTAGTGATGATGTGCAATTTCCTAGAACGCTAAGAAAATACCCACTGACAAGCATTTGTCCTTAATGAAACAGAAAGAAGTGATTTATGGAAATTCAAATGAAACTACTGTTAAAGACAAAAACAACAGTGGACAGCAGGCCAAAAAAGAATGCTTCTTCCACCGTGAAGAAACTTCCACAAAACTCCAGGATGCCTCAAGCTCATTGTCAGGAATGAGGAAGAACACGCTCAGTTTCACTATTAAAAGACTGTGTGTTGTGTTAGTCACTTCAGTTGTGCCCGACTCTTTGTGACCCCATGGACTGTAGCCCACCAGGCTCCTCTGTCCATGGGATTCTCCAGGCAAGAATACTGGAGTGGGTTGCCGTGCCATTTTCCAGATTAAAAGACTGGTTTGTCATTATTCCAAAAAGGAAATAGAACATGGAGAACTAAGAGACTTCATCTCTTTTATACTTGGCAACCCAGACCCACACGTGCGCACACACACACACACACACAAACTAAGAACAGTTCAATATATTTCTTAATTCTATCTATACCCCAGAGTGAAGAGGGAAGTACACATATGACTATGTCTAACTTAAAAAAAGAAAAAGAAACTTTACCAAAAACCTTTGTTTCCAATGTTTCTTCATACCATATTTTAAAACCAGTCACCACTCAGCTGGCAGTCACCTGCATCTCATCAAATTCTTTCCATCTCACCCTCACCATCCCCCGCCATAAACCCTAATCATAACTGCTCACTTAACTTGACTACTACAAAATACAAGTGTATTTTTCAGTGAGTCCTAGCCAGTAATGATGCACATATTAGTGTCTTAAAAGAGAGAGCATTTCCTATTATGATGAAAGTTAACATTGGTTCGTAACCCAAATCAAATACAAAGTTTCAGAAAGATCGGCGCTTTTCCCCACTAATTTCTAAGTGAATATATGTAAAACTTTTTCTTTTGCAAAATGATAATAACTACCTGAATTTGAAAGACCACAAGGGTATCTGAAACCAATGGACAGTGTCATCATAAGTGTCCTTACAGAAGACTGCTGTTTTCGAAAGTTCCCTAGATCCACCTTAAATTTCCTCCAGCTTGACAGTTCTCCTTCAGTTTTTTAGAGATTTTTTTTTTGAAGAGTGAATACCAAAGGAATGCATTTTAGATCCTAGAAAAGCTTCTTCTGACTATTATTTAGAAAACTAAGAAGTACTAGGAGAAAAAGAGACAAAACCAAAGTACCCACCAGGCCAATGAAGCAACAGAAAAACCAGACCCCACCCCAAGTGATCAGGCAATGATTTGCCCTGACAAATCACCTTTGGACCACACAACTTACTCCCTCAAAGGAAGAAGAAATATTTATCTAATTTAAATGTACACCAGAGGGTCCAATTCATTAGGCCATTGTGGCCAAATTGACAAAAGTACATTGCAGGTTTACTCTCATAACTTAGAAAAACAGGTCCAATACATTTTTGAATAAAAAAATTACCAACTGTAACACAGTGTGCACAACATAGTAACATTTTTATGTGGGCATGCTGTAGTTCAGTCACTAAGCTGTGTCCGACTCTTTGCAACCCCATGAACTGCAGCATGCCAGGCTTCCCTGTCCTTCTCTATCTCCCTGAGTTTGCTCAAACTGATGTCCTCAGGGTATATGCTTAGGAGTGGGATTGCTGGGTCATCAGTCAGTTCAGTTCAGTTTCGTCACTCAGTCGTGTCCGACTCTTGGCGACCCCATGAATCACAGCACACCAGGCCTCCCTGTCCATCACCAACTCCCGGAGTTTATTCAAACTCATGTCCATTGAGTCAGTGATGCCATCCAACCATTTCATCCTCTGTGAGATGACGTGAGATTATGTGAGCATACTCACAGAAAAATTTTTAAATGTATGTATCAGACATCACCACTGGTAGTCCAGTGATAAAGAATCTGCCTGCCAATGCAGGGGATATGGGTTCTATCCTTGGTTTAGGAAGTTTTCACATACCACAAGATGACAAATAAAGCCTGTGTGCCACAACTACTGAGCCCGCATGCTGCAACTACTAAAGCTGGCACACCCTAGAGACGGTGCTCAGCAACAACAGAAACCACCCCAATAAGAAGCCCATGAATGGCAACTAGAAAATATCCCCCATTCATCACAACTATAGAAAGCCTGCACACAGCAACAAAGACCCAGCACAGCTAAAAAAAGTTCTAAGTAATTAATTAAAATAAATAAACAAAACAAAGCCAAAAAATGTATGTAGCAAAAATGTTAACTGTAATTATCTCAGTACATAATGATTTTGCTCTTTTACTTCCAGATTCTTCTAAAATGAACAAAAAATGAAGATAAATAAAAACATACACTGTATCAGACTCTACTAAATCACATATTTTTTATATGTTAATAGATGTCTCACAGCAGTATTAAAATTGCAACAATTTTTTAAATTATAATTTTGAAAGCTGATGACTGTCAGTATATATACTAAAGAAATTCTACTTAAACACCTGGTATCTTTAACTCATAACACCATTCAAGATGCAAAAATTGGCGTTCTTTAAAAAATCATTATGATGAAAAACACAGCTTGGGTGATTTCAAAAAAACATAGGTATTACAACAGATGAATAAAAATCTTTCCTCTAAAAGAACAAACAAATTTTAATTGTTGAAGAAACCTTGTACAAAATTGAAAAGAACTTGAGGAGACTTTCGTAAAGGTAAAATATTTGTTTAAAAAAAAGAAAAGAAAAGAAAAAAATACAGTTAAACTATCTGCAAACCACAGTTTCATCTACGTCAATATGCAACATTTTAAAACCACACAAAAAGGAAAGGAAATTTTTAGTGCAGCCGGCAGTCCTGCAGCGGGCCTACTACCGCTGAAGCTAGCTCAACAGCTCATGTTTCTCTGAAGACTTGGAGCGAGGCTCGCTGAAGCACAGAGAATACACCTCCAGGTATGTCTTCCTAAATACTTAATATATTCAGTGTCTTTACGTGGCAGGGAAATCTATGATTTTCAGTGCTAAACCATGTGAGCTGAAAATGCCAACATGTAATAAGGTTGCTGTGCAAGAAGGCACCAATTATTAAACTCCAAATAGATTCTCAGTGTGAACTACACTGTAATTTTCTTCTACCTGAAGACCTCATCCATCCCTTTCAGAAAGACAGCTTAATTCACACAACACTGAATACTACTTCCTGAAGGGTAAGCCTAACTAGTCAGTAACTCGGTTTTAAAACTGGATGGATGAAGGCTATGTTGTAGTTCTTCACCACAGGGCACAACAGGGCTCTACAAACATTGCGATAGGTAATTTCTAGAAAATTCTGTTGTGACTTCTGTAAAGAATAACTAATAAGTTATCTCATGAGGTTCTAAACAATGGGCACTCTCAAACAAAGGAAACACTAGAAATTTCTTCTTGATTTTGCTGGACTACACCTGGGCACCTCAGATTTCCATAGGCTAATAACTGGTTTAAAAAAAAAAATTCATCAAGCACTTAGTTTTCAAATTCATGATGGAAAACACAGAATGCTATTATAGTATAATTTAACAACTGTTAAATTTTTGATATGACCAAAAATTTTAAATGAGAAGTTTAGGCTTCATTGCAAGCTAGACGGAGGTTCAAGAAAAACAACTGGGAGGCCCTGCATGACTCTCAAGCATTATCGAATGAATAGTTACACTATAATTATTTTTAAATAAATTACCCACAGGTGGTCAGTTCCAGATACACAGTACACTAACTGATCAAAACTAATTAATTCTCTAATCCTTCTCTTTACCACATAGTCATCTATAAAATGAGACTTTACTGTGTAACTGTATGAGCAATAGGGGCACTCAAAGAAATGCATTATATGTTACGATTATAATGTAACGTTTGAAATACAAGAGCCTAGGCCAAAATCCTAGCACCTTTGTAAAGGAACAATGAGCAAAGGTGGGAGGTGAGGGTTCATCTACACTGACACTAGCTTTTGACCCAGAGAACAAAAGAATGTTCAGAATAAATGGTTAATAAATAAATGGTTATTAGCAAAAGTCAAGTCATAAGGAAGTCAGTAAAGCCTAGAGCAGACTTCAGATCTGAAGGGCGTCCTTTAGGCATTTAGGATAGGCAGGATGGGGGCTGGGAAGGATAAAGGCAGAGAGCCTAGGAAATGATCAACAAGGTGGGACCCTCGTCTGCTCCAACAAGCCAGGGAACCCTGGCCAACACCCAGGTGTTCAGACCGCAGTGTACTCAAACCCAGGGACTGGGCCAAATGCTATAAATAAGGGTTCCCTGCATCCTTGCAGTCCTATGAGCCCCAAATCCTATCACAACAAAAAGTACAAAGGAAGGAAGGAAGTGCTCCCAGAACAGCAGGGATCCCACCAACTAAACTATAGAGTTGGGAGGAAGACAGTGCAGATGACATGGAGAGACTACAAACGGGAATTTTGAAAGAAAAGAAGGTTTAGGCTTAAAAGATAGAACCTAGATTTTTTTTTTTTTTTAAATATATCTACTGTAAAATAAAACATCAAAACACAGAGAGCCTAAATGTTGTTCATTAGTATTAGGGGAAAAATTGAGAATGAATATTTTATTTCTGCTCTTTTACATGAAAATTTTTAGACTATAGTTCCTGACAATAGTAAGCACTTAGTAAAGGTTTGATATCATAATAAAAATAAGACAACTATCATATGATACCACTTATATGTGGAATCTAAAAATAATGGTACAAATGAACCTATTTATAAAACAGAAACAGGCACAGATGTAAAAAACAAACTTATGGTTACCAAGGGTAAAGGGGGGGGGGGATAAACTGGGAGACTGGGATTGACATAAACACACTGCTGTATATAAAATAGATAACTAATAAGGACCTACTGTAAGCACAGGGAACCCTACTCAATACTCTGTAAGGACTTACACAGGGGGAAAAAAAATCTAAAAAAGAGTCGACATACGTAGAACTGATTCACTTTGCTGTACAACTAAAATTAGCGTAACACTGTAAATCAAGTATACTCCAATAAAAATTATTACTCAAAAAAATAACAATAACCACCATTATTATTATTATTATTATTACTGAGACACAGTTTCAAAGTGGTTTTGAACATGGCTGCTAAGATCAGACTGTCTGGCTGGGAATCCTGGCTCTACAGTTTACCAGCTATACAACCTTAAGTGCTACGTAACCTTGTGGTGCCTCAGTTTTCTCATCTATAAAACAGGGATACAAATGACCTAATTTCATTCCTTTACATAGCCAAGTAATATTCCATTGTATATATGTACCACATCTTCTTTATCCACTCATCTGTCAATGGACATTTAGGTTGCTCCACGTCCTGGCTATACTGTAAACAGTGCTGCAGTGAACACTGGGGTGCATATGTCTTCTTGAATCATGGTTTTCTCGGAGTATATACCCAATAGTGGGCTCGCTGGATCATATGGTAGTTCTATTTTTAGTTTTATAAGGTATCTCCATACCCCACTTTAAAAAAGGTAAGGGAGACAACATCTCCATGATAGAAATTAGAGAAGGTTACATAAGTATATGTAAAGTGTTTGGCATGGTACCAGACACAAGGCATGTGTCTGATGACTTTCACTGAGTTTAGTACAGAATGATGCTATTCCTGGACTCTCAAGTCCTATCTCAAGTAGGGAAATGGGAAAAACATGTACTCTTTAAATGTCCCTTTACTTTAGAAAGCTTTATATACATCTGCCTTATCCATCCACTTACATATTGTTTCACCCCAAGATGTACCCACTGGATCATTAAATAATTAGGAGAATTAAGATTCAAAAAGCTTCTAAAGTTTTTGTTTGTTTTTTCAAAAGGATGTTTCAGAGAAGTGAACTTCTTAGCCCCTAAAGTTACTGGTTGCTTTTTTTAAAAGCTGCACATGAATTTTTTTCTTGCTAAAACACAACACCAATCTTCTGATTGATAAATCAAAGGAAGGAAGTTGTTTGATATTTATGAGGAGGGTGCCACAGCCCTAAGAGCATGAGTTTATGAAGCCTAGTTTAACTTACGCTATAAATCATCCAATATTCCAGATTTGGAGAGAACATGACAAGACTTTGTCACTATCAGTGATGATCACAATGGTTCCAAGGGCAGGACTTACACATCTGGCCTTGACTGCCTTGAAACCCACAATGAAAGAAGGAAAAAAAAAAAAAAACCCTCAAGTGCTAAAGTTAGATGTTTTGATACACACACACACACACACACACACACACACACACACACACACACACACACACACACACACACACACACACACACACACACACACACACACACACACACACACACATATATATATAACTGAGCTTCTCTTCTGAGAACTTTGTAACCAACAATCACATACCCTTGCCCTAGAAGCCTTTAAAATAAAATCTTGGTCAAACTTCTTGCCAACACTGACAAGGAAACATCTATGCAAGCACTGTTTAAGAGAAATATAAAGCAAACCACAAAGCTACTTTAAAACTATCTTGCAGCTACACTTAAAAAAGCAAAAGCAGGAGAAATTAATTTTAATACTATATTTAACCTAATGTATCAAAAATATCATTTCAATATATGCTCAATATAAAAATTACTGACACATTTTACTAACTGTTGTACTACGTGCACAAAATAGCACAATTTTACTCCTTAAACCTTTGAAATGTGACCGGTTCAAACTGACTAGTGCTGTAAGTGCAAAGTACACAGTGGGTCTTAAAGATTTAATGTAAAATATTGTAAGAATAGTGCAAGTAGTAACCACTCTTTATACTATTTCATACTAAATCTTTTTTAAGACCCAGTGTGTACTTTGCACTTACAGCACAGGTCACTTTGAACTGGTCAGTTTTCAAGGGCTTAATGGTCATCTGTGGTTGTAGGTTACCAAACCAGACAGGACAGGTCTATACCATCATAATCCAGAACATCAGGCAAAGACCAGATGCTAATCCTACAACTTCTTCTGCTAAAAAAGAAAAATGAAATGAAATTCTAATTGTAAAAATGTTCTGGTAGGTTACACAACAAAAGGCCTATTATTTAAATAAAAATCTTTTAGATTTTAGTACAATTTTCTGTCCCCTCTCACCTCCCCTCTCCACCTAGGTTTCTCCAGCATGAAGAGTTCTATCAACCTGGGAAAACAAAAGCCAGGAAGCCTCATTGAGAGCAATTCAGGCTCAGCTGCAACCAAACCTTTTGTTTCCTCTCTGTTTCTCAGAAATTCAGTTCACTTATCTCCTCTGCAAACTAACTTCCAACCCAACTGGTTACAAACAAGCTATCAGGATGCAAAAGTGTGAAGTCAAAAATATCCCTTCTAGCAGCAACCTACACGGGATTTTCCAAAATCGCAAAATCAGACCATGGAAACCCCAGGCTTCCTTCCTCGTAATCGAAGATGTTCCCACCAATCCACACATCAAGTAACTTCACCAATAAAATTCTAAGAAGCAGAGTGATTGCGACCATGGTTTTGGGAATGCAATTGTGTTTGAAGAAAACAATTTCTAATTTGAATTACTAACCTCCCTTCGCTCTCATTTGTTTTCTTTTTTTTTTAACAGATTCTTTGGAGCTTTTTGTCTTTGTTTTGTTCTTTCTGGACAGTCATCCCTACTGTCCTTGAAGATGACCAACAGTTCTACCCTCTGCCCAGTTTACAGAGACCTGGAGCCATTCACCTATTTCTTTTATTTAGTTTTCCTCATTGGAATTATTGGAAGCTGTTTTGCAACCTGGGCTTTCATACAGAAAAACACAAATCACAGGTGTGTGAGCATATACTTAATTAATTTGCTTACAGCTGATTTCCTGCTGACTCTGGCATTACCAGTGAAGATCACTGTTGACTTGGGCGTCGCACCCTGGAAGCTGAGGATATTCCACTGCCAAGTGACAGCCTGCCTCATCTACATTAATATGTACTTATCAATAATCTTCTTAGCATTTGTTAGCATTGATCGCTGTCTTCAGTTAACATACAGCTGTAAGATTTATCGAATACAAGAACCTGGGTTTGCTAAAATGATATCAGCTGTTGTGTGGCTAATGGTCCTTCTTATAATGGTGCCAAACATGATCATTCCCATCAAAGACATCAAGGAAAAGCCCAATGTGGGCTGCATGGAATTCAAAAAGGAGTTTGGAAGAAACTGGCATTTGCTGACAAATTTCATAAGTGTAGCAATATTCCTCAATTTCTCAGCCATCATCTTAATATCTAACTGCCTTGTAATTCGACAACTCTACAGAAACAAAGATAATGAAAATTATCCAAACGTGAAGAGAGCTCTTGTCAGTATACTTTTGGTGACTACAGGCTACATCATATGTTTTGTTCCTTATCATATTGTCCGAATCCCATACACCCTCAGCCAGACAGAGGTCATATCTGACTGTTCCACCAGGATTTCACTTTTCAAAGCAAAAGAGGCCACACTGCTCCTGGCTGTGTCCAACCTGTGTTTCGATCCAATCCTGTACTATCATCTCTCAAAAGCTTTCCGATTAAAGATCACTGAGACGTTTGCTTCCCATAAGGAGTCCAAGGCTCAGAAAGAAAAATCAAGGTCTGAAAACAGTGCATAGAATACGGGATTTTTTTCATGCTATGATTTCTTGCCTCACTAGACAATTAAGTGTACAAACTCCTGGGAAGGAAGGAAAAAAGAGCCTCCATAAGTAAAAATACAGGCAGAGGGCAAATGTGGCTTGGTCTACTGAAAAACTGTTTCTGAGCACAAACCCAACTGTACTCTTGTAGTTGTTGATGCTCCTTAACACAAATGTTTGTACAAAAAAAAAAAAAAACCCAAAAAGTCTTGTTGAACCAATATAAACCCTGCAATATCCTTAAAACCTAAACAAGTTCTATGACACAAATATTCATTAGGTATTCTAATGGAGCTGACTTCTGATAGAAATACGCAAAAAATACTCTCTATGTGAGTTGCCAGAAAGCTCTTTAGCAACACAGTTTAAAGCCCTTTAGATCACTTAAAAAAAAAAAAAAGCAAGGTGATTTCTTACCTGACACCACCTGAGCCCGATTGATTTGTAATCCATCACTTCAAAAACGGTAACTTTTTGGCTTAATGCTCCAATTTTTAACATCTAAGTGTGTCCTACCACAACAGCTTACAATTTTTTACCTATAAAAAGGCTTGGAAAAACATGGTTTTTGACCATACTATATATCCTTATATTCTACCTATAGGTTATAAATAAAGATTTTTCTACTGTTAGTAATGACAAATCCAGTGATTTCTTATTTTTATTTTGTAGAAGTAAAGAACATACCCCATAACATCTTCAAGTGGGGGGTCGTTAAATTGTACTAACTGCTAAAACTACTGTTTTGGAACTCACATCAAAGGTATGGAAAACTAGCACCAGTCAAATAGTCTTAAAATAGACACGTCGGCTCCACATTGCAAGGACTTATTAGAAAGAAATGCAGCATGAGCTTAGCTGAAGTGTGCCACCCAGGTCCTGAAGACGCGTTTGACCCCATGGAGGGCCAGCCATGTAAGGTATGCATGACTCCACTCTCAGGGTCACAGCCCATTGATTAAATTCTCTCAAATGTGAGAAAAGCAGAAAGGATTCAGTAGATAGTATTAAATGAAGGCTTATTTAGGGAAGGAAGACTAAAAAATTTAGACAAGCATATACAAGACTTTGTATTTTTTTTTTGTTTCAATTATAAAAGCCCACGTCAAAACAACAAGTAATGCAATTGCATTAGCTGCAATGATTAAGAAATGGTGTTGTTCAAGCAAAAACAAACATGTAGACACAGAGAACAGGGTAGTGGTCACCAGAAGAGAAGGGCTGAGGAGAAGGATGACATGGGTGATGGGGATAAGCTATTTGGTGACAAAGGGAAACTAAGTTTTGGGTGGTGAGCACGCTGTAGGGGATACTGCAGTAGAAATAAAATGTTTACAAGTGAAACAACTCTAATGTTATAAATCAACATTACCTCAATAAAAATAAATGATCTCAAAGGATAGGAGGGAGGGTAGGAGGGAATAAAGAAGGCAGAGAGAAAGAAAGAAAAATAAGGAAAGAAGGAAGAAAAGAAACGAAGGAAGGAAAAAGAAATGGTGTTCCTGGAAAGTAACAAGTTTGATTCCAGACTCATTTTTCAGTTCTATGCTGAGAACTATTTTCTGACAGCTGAATCTTGGACAACTCCTGCCCACAGGTTTACTACACATTCTTTTGAGGATGTAACAGTCTGAGGAGAATAGCAAATGAGAAAATGCACGCAAAAAAGTGCCCATTACACCTCTAACATGGTAGGCACTGCACTAACCCCGGCTGGCTAGTGGTAATGACAGGAAGCCCTGTTGGTATCACATGTCTGACACAGATAGGGTCCAGAACGACTCTAAATGGCCTGTGGCAGAGGCTGGCTGCCTGGGCTTGGTGGCCCACTGAGAGCATAGTCTTACTGATGAGCAGATTAAGATATCGTTCATACAAGAGCATATATGAAGCTAGCTTATTCTCTGAATATTTTAGTCAAGCTGCCTTTTAGTCTTCTCTCCTTGGCCTTCACTCACCAGAGCCACATTTTAGAGACAAAGTGGGGGCAGGGGGCGGTAAAAAAACACACTCTTTATTTTTAAATCATATTCTTGTATTCTCATGTGCATAATAAGCTAGTCAGACTCACTACAGCATCCACAATGGCACAGTTTTACTAGTATACACTTTCATTTCCCTTTTTCTGATGGTTTAGTCTAAATGACACTCACAGTAAAGGCACTTCTAGACAACTGGTAATAGAAGGCTATTAAAAAATTCCATCCTACAATGTCAAATTTCTAGCAGCTCTTTTATGATTTCGCATCACAGCTGAATTATGTCATAATCCATCAGGAGACTTAGTCCCTGGGAATCATTCATGCTCTTTCCTCTAAGGAAGAGGACAGTCTTGAGAATGTTAAGTGCTGGGAACAGCTGTGTCACCACAGGTCACATGAATTCACGTAAATAACAGAAGAAAGAAGCCCATGCTTGCGCAGCCCCCTGCTCTCACACCCCCACACACACAGCTGCTGCTGCTGCTAAGTCGCTTCAGTCGTGTCCAACTCTGTGCGACCCCATAGACGGCAGCCCACCAGGCTCCCCCATCCCTGGGATTCTCCAGGCAAGAACACTGGAGTGGGTTGCCATTTCCTTCTCCAATGCATGAAAGTGAAAAGTGAAAGTGAAGTCGCTCAGTCGTGTCCGACTCTTAGCGACCCCATGGACTGCAGCCTACCAGGCTCCTCCGTCCATGAGATTTTCCAGGCAAGAGTACTGGAGTGGGGTGCCATTGCCTTCTCCACACACATACAGCGAGACCCGCAAAGCGCTGCTCACCCAAGAGAAGAGCAACCTTCAACCAGTCTGACCATTTTCAAGTTTCTGCCAGATTTCCTTCCTTTCCCCTATTTTTTCCAAATACACATTTCAGGATAATTTAAAATTTACAGATAAAGTAAAAAGATAGTACAGACAGTTCCCATATATTCTTCATCTAGTTTGCCCTAAAGCTAAAGCCTTACGTACCAAGATGTATTTGTCAAAACCAGGACATTAACACCCAGCACATTAATATTAACTCAACTCTAGACTTCAATATGGAATCTTTTTGACTATTTTAAAACAAATCAGACATCGTGATAGTTCACCCATGAATTCTTTAAGATATATCTCTAAAATATCAAGCTACTCTTTCTGCTGCCCTAAATACACTGTAAAGTTGTTCCACTATGTGGAAAATGAGTGATGACCACAGGTAGCAGATGAAAAATATTGGTATATTCAACCAGTGATGAAAAAGAAACAATTTTAGTTACTTTCAATATAGTCCTGGACATAGGATAATTAACAAGGGGTTCTTAATTGTAACAAGAAAAAAAAATATATGGGTGTAGTGATTTTGAAAGTCATTTCAGAGGATGTTCAAAAATAACCAAAAAATAAACAATTTATGAAACTATTTAGCCTAGAGATCAAAACTCCTCAAAGGTGTCCAGGAAATAATATAATATGCACCTCACAATTACATTTTTTTAAAAAATAGTAGTAATAATAGTTTTCTATAGAAAAAATGACTCACTGAAGTAAGTTAAAATAAAATTCCATGAAAAAGGATAGTGAATCTAAGAATTTAAAAAAATTTTTTAATAAATTTTGGCCCAATTTTCATTACAAATATCAGAAAACTAATCTTACTTCCCTTCAAAATAAAGCACATCACTTGCTATGATTCAAACACTAAATTTCCCAGCAACTATTTCCCATGTGCTATCATCCAGTTCTTAAAGTCAACAGGTGGAAATCCAAGTCCATCACATATATGACCTCTTCTATGAAGCATGAGCCAATTTTTCAACCAGATGTTTTCCCCTCCTCCCATCTTTATTCTTTCAGAGTAGTAAAAGAGCTCTGGGACTGTCAAACGGTTCACTTTTCAGTGGACACTTGGGTTTCCACTCAAGTTATTTCACTTATTCTGGTGCTTGTCATTTTACAGACATTTGTCTCCCTATCTTTTTCATCTTTTCTGTGCTCAAAAGTTCTTACTCATCTGTATAATGCCAAAAGTACCTACCACAATACAGTGCACATAAAAGCTACTTAGTAAATGAGTTTCAAATTGAAGTAGAAAAATACATTCGGACATCATTTGCAGCGACTCAGATGCTCTTAGTATAAGAATACTAATATGGAAAACTTTGCTAAACCTAGCCAGTCGGTAGTATGATACCACAAATGTAGACTACACGAGCACATAAGCTGCCTGGCAAGAACCATAACAAACAGAAGAAGGTAGTGAATACAAAAAACTCACCTCTTTCATATGTAGTACTCAGGCAAGCAGCTGAATAATCAATGACCCTACAATGAAATGATCAGCTTGCCAACTGACAAGCAGCAACTTACCAGAGGTATGGGAAAATGGGTTGCATACTGCAGGTGTCGTAGGAGGTCATAATTAGATGGAAAAATCAACTCCCTCGGTTTTTCTCTCTTCAACAGCTTCTCACCATTAACTGACATTCTTCTGCCCAGGGAAGGGTTGGCATTCTCACAGGACTCTCCAGGCATGGGAGAAAAAATCTAAGTCATGTAAAACAAATGATGGAGACTGTAAATGAAAGAGCAAAACCAAAGCACACACAACTTCAAACACACAAGACACTCATACCATATCTTTTCCTTATTTAACCATTAGCAAAATAATGAACTGTCTTAATTTCCACAAATTTCATATTCAGATCAGGAGCATCATTCCCCCGTTCTGAAGATGAGAAAGTGGCAACCATACACACAGGTAAGAAATGTGCACAGCTCCATTTCCCAGAGGACCAGAGATAAAATTAGACTTATAACTAAGTGTCTTCCTCATAGGGCTACATTTCCTACAAAAACATATACAAAGAAATAATTCACTTATAAAGCTCATGAACAACAGATAGATACAAAGGTTTTAGTCTGTACCCCAACCAACATGTGTTTTCATAAAGAGTTAGTTACACACTGAGATCCCTGAGGAAGGACACATTGTAATTATACCGAGATAAAGTAGAAGAATGTACAAGTCCAGAGCCAGGAAAGCTGTTATTTAGAAGTTGAACACACATCCAGCAAATCAACATGGTCTGTCCAGATGAAATGATATTCATGGATTCCTGAGAGATAATGATCTCTAAACAAAGGAGTCACGGTCAACCAGGAGGATGAGAGTGTTTTAATTTACAGGAGGAGGCAATGCAGCCAAAACTGAGGATGAACTGAAATGAGACAGCTGTGTGAGATGATGAACTGTGGCTTGGGGTGGAATTCATTCCAGAGAAAGACATTTACATCACAAGTACAGGGGTCATGCCAATACACAAGGCAAGGGGCAGGAGGAGGAGACAGTTGGGGACAGAGGTGGGGGGAGGAGGGGTTCATGGTCAATAAGAATTTGAAGGTTGAACCTACTGGAAATTCCGAACCAAAGTCATTTTTAAAGTCATTCTTGTCTACTTCATCAAAAATATTAGTAGTTCCTGAGTCAATGCCCATATGCGCCATAATAGTCTGTTCCTGATAATTGCCAGAGAAAGAAAGTCACATTGTAAGTTTTGTAATTCATTAAGAACCTGAAGCTAAAACATGACAGTGACATTAAGTCATCTTATGTCTCTTTTTCCCTCAGTGTGTTTTTCCTCAATAAAAGAAAAGGAAGTTAAGATACACACTGCTTTACAAAGTCACGTTCTTCGTCCTCATGATAAAAAAGATTTAACTTCCGTGCTATTTCAAGGGAAAATTACACAAACTTCCTGATTAAAAACAAACTGACCATAATTTCCTTCTTGGGGCTATTCCCGGTCACATGCTCACCAACTCGCCTTAGTAAGAAAAATCTAAGCGTATATTTAACATACAAGATACCTTGATGTCCAAAAACAGGAAAGAAAAGAGAGAGAGAAACATAGAAAAAGCATAAACAGGTAAACTAATTTTATGTTTTACTCTAACTTTTTTACTGCGGACAAATTTAGAAACAAAAGTATTCATATTAAAAAAGTAATTTTCAAAACTCTTTAATAAAGAGTATAAACTATAAATTCACATGTGCAATTCTAAAGGCACGTTTTTAAATTACAAAGATAGCCATTATTTTAAAATATAACAGCATATGCTTGAAACTCTCACAAGACCAATATGAGGCTTTATTTTTCAGCAACTATCATAATCTCTAACAATTTTCTATTATTTCCCATCACCAACTTCATGTTTTTGGCCTTGAAAAGTCCCATAAGTATCTGGAACAATGTCCAAAATATCAGAAAACTGGCAGAAAATGATAAAGTCATACTCATAGCATAAAGTAATTTGCTGAAAGCAATTCTACATTTGAAAGACAGATTAAATTTGCAATTAATTGAAATGAAAATATGACGTGTTATGACTAAGACATATGTATAAAAGAGCAATATAAGTATAAAAGAGCGATATAAGTAAAGAGACATTGGGGGAAAGATGCTACTTAGAATAAAAACAGTCATGATGTCAGAGCCAAAACAAGTCCAAATTTGAGGCTAAACATTAAAGTAAAACTGGAGATTAGAAATACATAAAATTGGAAGCACATAATTCCAATTCAGTGAAAAATGTGATGGCCTATCGAATCTTTTCAGTTTTAGCATACCTAAAAGAAAATTCTAGAAGATATAAATTATAAACCAAATCTTTTGTGTGAGTGAGAAGCAGCAATAAATGAGCTTTGAAACAAGAGACTACAACTGAAAAGCCACCACCCTTCCACCAGCATGTAATCCTTCTGAAAGCGATTCCCAGCACAGTTCAGATCCAAGGAGTGGCCCTCTCCCAGGACCATACCTCCATTTTCATGTCGTGGTCCTTTGGATAGTGCTCATCTGTATTTTCTCCTGCTGGCGACCGCGGTCGCGTGGAGGCGGTGACAGACAGGTCTCCCCGAGAGATGAGGGTGCACATGTAGGCGTCGTGGGAGAAGACATCATGCCGGATGAACTCACAGAAGAGCAGCACCAGGTTCACAAACTCCACCTTCTCACATTCGCTGTTTGGATCCGCTGTGAGGAAGCAAAGTCAATCAAGAATTCAGTTTCCTTGACTGAGGAGGGGGAAAAAAGAATAAAGACAATGACTAAGGCTTACAATTTTCACTATTTTTCCTATTTTCTTTTTTTTTTAAATAAAGGATTTATTGGAAAATTTGCTACATGGTTCTTAGCTTTCAGTGCAAAACCAGTATACCAGTTCTGACGTTTCCACTGTAACTGCAAAACAGCACCCAGTGTTCTAAGCCCCATCTCAAAATTAAAGGTAGAGGTCCCTGGCAAATGAATGGCCATTTAAGTAATCACGTAAACACACAAAATTTCAGGTAAGGAAAAAAAAAAAAAAAGCAGGGCTAGATTACTCTCCTCTGATTTTACTTTTATAACTGTTATGATTCATGATTCATAACTGTCTATTCTACTTTGAGCGTCTGTATACTGGGGGGAAGAGGGGTGGTGGGTGGGGGTGGGAGTGGTGCAGTTTTTCAAAGGAGACTTCACAACAGAACCATAATTCAGATGGTATTTGAAAAAAAAGCTAGTGAGTGGAATCCACTGAAAAGGAAAAGGAACAATGCAATAAAAAGGGCCCCAAGATGAAGCTGTGCCATCTTTTAAAATTCATAAGTAAGCTATTTAACTTACAACTTTTAATACTGCAACTACAGTCTCAAACTTTGTACCTTTGAGATAAGGTTGAAAATGATTAAACTACTAAGACTAAACCTACAAAGCTCAGGCCCTGGTACCATCACACTCAAAACACTGAGAAAGATGACAGATGAACCCAGGAAACACTAAACTCAGTGCCCTAAATCTTAAGCCTGTATGTTTGTTCTTGCCCACCTCCAAACTCAATGGCGAGAGTAAACTCTTCAGAGAAGCAGAAGAGCTTTCCCTGACAGAGCAATAAACAGGATCCAGAGCAAGCCAGGCACAGGAGGAAGAACTTTTTCCCAAAGAAAGAACAGGAATGGGGATGGAATGAAGGGAGCAAAGACCAAGTGTCTGTCTCCCCCAGGACACAAGGTACATCCAACTGCTACCTGCCATTCCTGACAACACATTTTCTCCTCTCCAGAATCTCTCCTGTCTTTCTCCGGGCTTCATCAGTGCTTCTTACATTCCAATCACCAGTTTGGCTGAGGTTCTTGCTCTCCTCTACCCTAGGACAGCCACCAAGAACCTAAAAAAACCTCACCCCCAGGTGTCACTCAACTGAAAATGGGTTCTTCTCAGAGGAATCAAAGCAGTACTATTTCTTGCTGCTTTATCTCTCTCTTCTCCATAGATACTTTCCTTTTCTACCTCCCACGCTTTTTCTCCCTTTCCTGTCACTTTTTGTCATTTTTCTGTTGTTCCATCATCATCTGTAGTAATGTATAGATATGAGATTCGGACTATAAAGAAAACTGAGTGCCGAAGAATTGATGCTTTTGAACTGTGGTGTTGGAGAAGACTCTTGAGAGCCCCTTGGACAGCAAGGAGATCCAACCAGTTCACCCTAAAGGAGATCAGTCCTGGGTGTTCATTGGAAGGACTGATGTTGAAGCTGAAACTCCAATACTTTGGCCACTAGATGCGAAGAGCTGACTCATTTGAAAAGACCCTGATGCTGGGAAAGATTGAGGGCAGCAGGAGAAGGCGACAACAGAGGATGAGATGGTTGGAAGGCATCACCAACTCAATGGACATGAGTTTGGGTAAACTCCGGGAATTGGTGATGGACAGGGAGATCTGGCATGCTGCGGTTCATGGGGTCGCAAAGAGTCGGGACACGACTGAGCGACTGAACTGAACTGAAGATAAGATACTCCCTGGTGTACTTTGTCATATGAAAACCTCAGAATAAGATTTAAGCCAACTGAGCTTACACAAATGATTTTTTTTTTAAGTTTCCACCCACAGTATAAACCCACTTGGTGGTGGTTTATTTCCCACCCCCACCCTACTCCCCACCAGCAATGGAATAATTAAGACACAAAAAGAACACAATAGAACATGAACAACTAGAGAGCACAGACAAGCAGTCAACCATCTTCACAAATTATTTCCTTGTATCAGAAACCTGCTTACAAGGTACCTTTGTTTTTTCTTTGCCCCCTTTTAACATTAGAAGTTAGAAAATCAGAAACTTAGAAAACAGGGAAAGAAGAGAGAAGTTCATAATCACAATAAATGTAGTAAGCATCACAGGACCTTAACGCCGCTCTGCTGGTAAGAAAGATCTAGAACGGGAAAATTAATCCATCAAATACAAGAGAATGAGCTGACCTACTGTTTTAACTACTAAAACTCCAGAAATGTTCAAGTCTTTGAAGATTGTCATAAAAGTATCCACTGAAAATAGGCTACAAAATTTTGCTCAGTAAAATATGCAGCATATTCAGTGCAAAGTACATTGATAAGATTACAGATAAGGGAGAAAAAAGATCAGTTCCCAAAAAAGGTCAATCCCCTTGTTTAAGATCTAGAAGCAAAGTTCTTTACTTACACAACGAGGGGGCCTGTGTATCTAAAAACCTTAGAAGAACATTCTGGAAAACAGGTAAACTAGATCCAGCGAGAGAGGCTGAGGAAATGGACTCCTTCTCATCTAAGACTTCTGATTCACCACATCTCTGAGATTAAAAACAAACAAGCAAAGTTAATTATTGAAGACAAGTACAGTCGCAATGGGTCAAGAAATGTGTTGGTTTTTCATTAACATTTACATTCTTGGATAAAACATGCAAAATTAAGATTTCTATACTTATTTGAGGACCATGCATCATAAGTGAATATAACTTCTGAAAGTTAAGGGAAAATGAAAGAAAGTGAAAGGTCACTCAGTCGTGCCCAACTCTTTGAGACCCCATCCATGGACTATAGAGTCCATGGAATTCTCCAGGTCAGAATACTAGAGTGGGTAACCTTTCCCTTCTCCAGGGGATCTTTCCAACCCAGGAATCGAACCCAGGTCTCCTGCATTGTAGGCAGATTCTTCACCAACTGAACAATCAGGGAAGCAACTGCCCCAAAATAACTCAAAATTTCAAAGAACTCCTGTGAAAAACATTATTTGTGTGAATTATAAACGCTACACAGCATGGTATAAATAACCATGGAATGCACAATACAGTACAATAAACTACTCATTACTCCTGTGCAAAACCACTAAAATATAAATTGAGGCTGTCTTCATTTTTAAATAGTTCATTTTAACGGTATGCCCTCCAAGAAATATTTGGGCATGTATTATTGAGTTTGATTGTTCCGTGTTTGTTTTTGTCAGGCGGTGAGTTTACGAGTATCTTGGGAAGTAACGTGTCAAATGTTCCTCTAAGAAGATTCTTTCCATCATCACACTCCACCAATTAGCTCTCTCAGAACCTCCTGCAATCACCACAGTTCAGGAAACACATCTAGAGAAGCTGTTTAACTTCTACATTCTTAAGGTCAGAACTTACTAGAAGACCAGCAAAGGGAACAGTTTAGAAGCAGTCAGAACCTCATTTTCTATTCTTTTTGCTTTCCCTTTGTTTCTTCCCATTTTCATTATCAATTTTAGCATTAAAACAGGATTATATTAGATATGATTTCTTCAATCCATCCCCTTTATAAGGGTCAAATTTTGAATATGGTGTTTAACAGAAATCAATTATCTTAAACATCTCTAAAAGAATACATTTTTAGAGATGGATACATTTACACCTATTAAAATTATAGTCATCTATGTGTGAACCTCTTCTGACTATGACTGTGTATATGTGTATTCTGGGACACACCAAGAGGGAAGGGAAGACACAATAAAAATTATCCAGTAGGAGCACTGCAATTTGAGGAATCAACTTTAGTTACCAAAGTTTAACCACTGCACTTCTTTTTAGAATACAGTCCATTCATAAATATGTAGGAAAAAGCAATGAAGCAAAAAGCAATGAAGCTTTTCTTAATTTGGCCATTATAAAAGGGGCTATGTGGTTTACACTTTAGCATCAATATCTTTAAGCCCCAATTTCAACAACACGACCCTCTGTATTTGCTGAAAGGTGCTTTCCCAGCAAAAAGAGATGTCTATGAAAATATTTTTCCTATTTCATTTTTGTTAATCCTGTCATAAGAAGCAGGTGTATCATCAGTAATGCAACACTGAACGAGGTGAGCAAAGCCCCTGTTGTCCAGCTTACACTCACAGGCATTGAACAAGAAGGCAATGAGGAAAGGAAACCAGAATGGCCTGAGAAAGACTGGCCGAGGGGTGGGTGCTGTTAAGTGTAGATGAGGTGGTGAAGGAGTCTCCTGAGGAGCTGACACATGTTGAGCCAGGAATGCTAGACAAGGAAGTGACACCTCCTCAAACGGGAATGGCCATGTAAAAGGGGGAACAGAATGTGTCACCCAGAGGGAACAACAAGGGCAAAGGCCCCAAGAGGAACGTGAGTGCGGTATGGACAGGAAGACCAGGGTGGCTGGAGCTGGGAGTGACCTACGGGAGGAGGGGACGAGGTGGGAAGGGCAGGTGGGCGGCTCAGGTGAGGCTCTGTGGGTCTTGAGAAGGAGCCACCAGGTGTTTTACGAAGAGGACAATATGATCCGTTTCCATTGTGAAAAGTCAGCTCTGGAGGCTGTGTGGAGGGTGGTGGGGAGGGAGGGGAAGAGACACAGACAGGAGGCAGGAGAGCCCACGGTCATCCAGGTGAGAGGTGACAGCCTGGTCAGAATACACACATGCCTTCTCCACCCCTAGAAAGGAAGAAAGGAAGGCTCATTTTGATGCTCTCGCTCCTTTCTAATCGACTCCAGAGGCTTTAACTGCTCTCTATGGGGCCAGAACACAGTCTCAAAAATGAACACAAATTGGCATCTGTAATCTCACAGTCACAGTGGCCTCAAGAAAGTATTTCCATATTCATTAAACACACGTGTGCGTATATACATAAAAGGAATATAACACCAAACGTACAGACATATATGTATGTGTGCATGTCTTAACCTCACAGAGGGAGATTTCCATTCTAAGTCAGATTTTGAAGTTTTATTTTAAATTAGTCCAGAATATAAATTACGTGCTTCATCAACTTAGAGGGGTTGTGCTATGAAGTCCTTATATGAATTTGTACATTCTTCCTTTTTCTTTTATAAAGAAAAAAAAAAGCACAATGAAAGTAAGAAATAGAATCCCATTCAAAGCAGTATTATTAACAACAAGTAGAAAGAAAGTCAAGTTCTACCTCTGCCTCGATTTCCGCTTGTCTCTTCTCCAGGAGTTTCGCCACAGCCATCGCCCTGTGCTTGCCTGACCGCTTACAGCTCACAGCCCATTCACACAGTAGTGTCACCACAGCTTCATCGTTGGGGGCAACCTAAGGACCGAGAGAAATGGGTACCAGCCATGTCACATGAAACACTCACCTGATGAATGAGACTTAGGATGCAAGCAACACAATGTTTAAACTGTTGAAGCTTTCTTCTATCTTATTACAGTCATTTCAGAAAGTGTTCCCAGATCTATTTCAATTGAAGTATAAAGAGTAAAACTTTTAGTCACAAGGACGGCAATCAGTTAGAACAGCTAAGTCTGTGACAATTCCAAGAGAATTAGTTTCCTTGTATATGCCTTCACTTGCACAGATCATAACCCAGCCCCATCAAGCCTCCAGAATTCAAAGGAAGCAGAAAGGGAAATCGACCACTGAATATCAAGAACAGCTGGTACAAAGACCAAGTAATATTTCACTCCACTGTTGACCCCCTCAGGCCCTTACTCACAGCCTCAGTCAACACATAATCCCAACAAGCCAGGCTGGTGAGTCGCCCAGTCCAAGGAGGAATTGCAAGGAACAAACTGGAAGGGAGGCTGGGATGCTGATCAAGACCTGCTGCCTTGGAAACAACAAGCATGAAGAGTGACACCCAGGCACGGAAAGGAACAAGAGTTACAAGCAGACCCAGTTAACAAAGGACGGGAGCCCAGATCTGTCTAGGGCTCAGCACTGCCTCCAGAACTACCAGCTGTCATTGCCGTGGCCGAGACACAAGACCACACACTGAGGACGAGAAGAGCCAGAGAAAGGTCACAGGGACCCAAGTGACGGTTACGGGGGGCGTGGGGGGGGGTTTACAGTAAGAAGGGGGATTGTCCTTTTGTGCAATCTCACCTTCCTTGTAGAGGATCTATGCCTCTAGACACAGAACATCAACTGCACATTTTTAACATTCATCCAGTTGCATAAACACTATGCCAAAAGGGCCAGACAATCACAGTGCTAGCATTTATATGCTATGTGAGAAGTTCTTAACTTTTCAGAATTCATAAGCTCAATTAAGACTATGATAGCTATGAGCACAGGCCCAAGAAAAACATACATATACACACATGTACTTTAGCACAACATTTCAGATGGTTTGTGGACTCTGAAAGACATTCAAGAATAATCCCAGGATAAGAATCCCTAATCAGCTTTTAGATACCAGCAGACAATTCAGACCATGAAAATCAGTTTATTCCAAGATTTTTACTCTTCCTATCCTAAATTCAGTCAAAGTCTTTATCTTAAAACAAAGAAATATTAAGTTATCTAGGGCAGATATCTCAAAAAGAGCTCTGAATCTTTTAATGTAAAACAAGATAAATATTTCAATTATAAAGTATAAAGACTGAACATAACATTTTTAAAAAGAAAGCAAATTGGGAGGAATGCCTTCCTGGATTCAATCTAATCCCAGGAAAAGCAAAAATATAAATGTCAATGCAGTGATGCACTGCATGCTTAGCTTTATAATATTAAAGAGAACAAGAGAACTTACTTTAAAAACAAAGCCAACAGTTTTAAATAAATTCGTCAGCAATGTGCATCATGTCTACATTTACAAAGTTTTTTTTTAATTTTCCCTCTGCATCAAACAAAATGAAAATGTGTTACCAAAGAATAACTGACTCACTCAATTTAAGTAACAGGCTCTGCTTGACCTGGAAATGCACAGAAAAGAAACTATAAAGGAAAAGACTTCTTTTTAACACATACAGAAACTGACCACTGGTTTGGGGCAGAAATATGCTAGAAAATCAGTCTTAAGAAAAAGAGAATTCATTTCCAAGAACACTTATTAAGCACCCAGGATATGCTAGTCTTTGAGGAAACCAAAATTTTAAAGATCTGGCCCTTGTTCTCAAAAAGTTTACCCTCTAGAGGGAAAAGCAGAAAAGGGAACTCATTGGAAAGCAGCAAACTGTTCTGAAGGTGGGGGAGGAAAGTGACTGAGTCTAGGCACCTGCACTTCCACATCACATGGGCAATTAAACCCAGGTCTCCTGCATTGCAGGCAGATTCTTTACCAGCTGAGCCACAAGGGAAGCCCAAGAATACTGGAGTGGGTAGCCTATCCCTTCTCCAGCGGATCTTCTCAACCCAGGAATTGAACCCAGGTCTCCTGCCTTGCAGGCAATTTTTTACCAGCTGAGCTCCCAGGGAAGCCCCTCATAGGCGATGAGCATCCATCTATGCTAGTTTATAGACACCAAGATACAAACATGAAGAAACAGGCCTGCAGTCTACTCACTGCAGCTTGTGGCTTCAAAACGTAATCATTAGGAATTAAGAAAATTAGGGAGAAATGCTGCTAAAAGATGAGTTTTAAAATATAAAATTTTAATCAGTTTGTGCCCATAAAAAATTATACATTTCAAAATCTATTTTACCAGTAAGTATTTCCCAACACATGCCAGATTCCAAAAAGTCCACTCCTTTCTGAATATCAAATAGCCTGCCAAATGGTGCCACTCTTTCCTTACGATGTTGGAGTGGAGGAATAAGAGGCAGGCTCAGTGGGTGCCAGTTTTAAAAGAAACAGTAAGATAGTAAAAAAGTTTAATGACTAACTTAGAAGAAGATCATATTGGAAATTCAGGTGATATTATATGAACCTGCAGAGAAAGCAAACTATCTCTGCAATATGAATAATTACATATATATTTATATATTTGAGTCATAAAGCATTTTGTTCTTTACTATTGAAAAACTGTTATAACACGAATTTTTAAAATTTAGCATTACTTTCCAAGGTAAATTCCCATTCAAACATCCTCCTACCCCCATATTTACAGAAAATTTTTATTTACATTTTAAGTGGTTTTAGCAAGAGGTCTTTTCTCGATTCTGCTGATTATCAAAAATAAGGAGGAGCTCCTGCTTATTTGACTCTGAATACCAGCCCCAGGGTACACCCCATCAGACATGTTCAACAGGCATATAGACAGATACCCATGTACAGATACCCATCACCCCCAGCCCCAGCAATGCTTTGCTCTGAAGAATTTTTAGAAAATTATTAGAAGACAGCTTAAATTTGCCTGCCAGATGCTATATTACAAGTTAATTTTAATAACTGTCAATAGGACATCATTACTTCAAATATGGGAAGTTGAAATGCATTCTTATCCTGTAAACAAATGTCTAAAAATATGAAGCACCTCTTCTTTAAAACAATCAATAAGTGAAATGAAATTTAATAAATATTATTTTAAAACAAAATAACTTCAAGGCAAAAATTTGAGGTAATTTAGCAGCTCAAGAACTAAACCTGTGTTCAATGATATGGCACGTAAGTGGGACAGTCACACATGTATATAAATAATTTGGATGCATTTTTAAAAAGAAAATAAAAATGATCTCAGAAAGCCAAAAACATTTAACAGGAGCAGAGAGAGAAGATGGAAGGAAATCATTAGTTGTTTGTTTCAGAAAGTGGTTTTCAAGAAAAGCCTTGAGGAATGAGTTAAATTTCAAAACCAAGATGAATAGGGGTGGTCCAGGGGTTAAGAATCTGTGCTTTCATTGCTGGGACCCAGTTTTGGGTTCAATCTCTGGTTGGGGAACTAGAATTCCATAAGTCAAGTGGCAAGCCAAAAAGAGAGAGAGAGAGAGAGAGAGAGAGAGAGAGAGAGAAGGGAAAAAATGGAATTTAAAAAACTGAGAAGAACAAAAAGAGAAATAAGTATGTGGTAGGCAGAATAATCCCCCACCCTAAAGATGTCCATGTCCTAAGCTCAGGATGTGTAAGTATGTTACTGTAAATGACAAAAGGGGATTGTGTAATAGCTGTGATTGAGATAAGATCCTAGGAAGAGTGGATTCCCCCAGAAGATGTGGGCAGGCCCAAGGTAATCACAGGGGAGCTTCTAAAGGAAAGGGGGAAAGCAGGAGCGTCAGTCAGACTTAGACATGCTACAACGGAAACAGGACTCAGAGGCAGGGAGAGATGTGAAGGGGCCACTTTGCTGATTCTGCAGATGGAGCAAGGTGACACAAGCTAAGGAATGTTGGTGATCTCTAGAGACTGGAAAACAGAAGGAAATGATTTCTTTCCAAGAGCCCGTATAAGGAACACAGCCCAGTGAACTCCTTGATTAGAGCCCAGTAAGATCATACTGGATGGAGGTTTGTGACATTGTACAGAAGACAGGAATCAAGACCATCCCCAAGAAAAAGAAAAGCAAAAAAGCAAAATGGCTGTCTGAGGAGGTCTTACAAATAGCTGTGAAAAGACAGGAAGCGAAAAGCAAAGGAGAAAAGGAAAGATATACCCATTTGAATGCAGAGTTCCAAAGAACAGCAAGGAGAGATAAGAAAGCCTTCCTCAGCCATCAGTGCAAAGAAATAGAGGAAAACAATAGAGTGGGAAACACTAGAGATCTCTTCAAGAAAATTAGAGATACCAAGGGAACATTTTAGGCAAAGATGGGCTCGATAAAGGACAGAACTGGTATGGACCTAACAGAAGCAGAAGATATTAAGAAGACGTGGCAAGAATACACAGAAGAACTGTACAAAAAAGATATTCACGACCCAGATAATCACGATGGTGTGATCACTCACCTAGAGCCAGACATCCTGGAATACGAAGTCAAGTGGGCCTTAGAAAGCATCACTACGAACTAGTGGAGGTGATGGATTCCAGTTGAGCTATTTCAAATACCGAAAGATGATGCTGTGAAAGTGCTGCACTCAATATGCCAGCAAATATGGAAAACTCAGCAGTGCTCACAGGACTGGAAAAGGTCAGTTTTCATTCCAATGCCAAAGAAAGGCAATGCCAAAGAATGCTCAAACTATCGCACAATTGCACTCATCTCACACGCTAGTAAAGTAATGCTTAAGATTCTCCAAGCCAGGATTCAGCAATACATGAACTGTGAACTTCCAGATGTTCAAGCTGGTTTTAGAAAAGGCAGAGGAACCAGAGATCAAATTGCCAACATCCGCTGGATCATCGAAAAAGCAAGAGAGTTCCAGAAAACATCTACCTCTACTTTATTGACTATGCCAAAGCCTTTGACTGAGTGGATCACAATAAACTGTGGAAAATTCTGAAAGAGATGGGAATACCAGACCATCTGACCTGTCTCTTGAGAAACCTGTATGCAGGTCAGGAAGCAACAGTTAGAACTGGACATGGAACAACAGACTGGTTCCAAATAGGAAAAGGAGTACGTCGAGGCTGTATATTGTCACCCTGCTTATTTAACTCATATGCAGAGTACATCATGAGAAACACTGGGCTGGATGAAGCACATGCTGGAATCAAGATTGCCGGAAGAAATATCAATAACCTCAGATACGCAGATGACACCACCCTTATGGCAGAAAGTGAAGAAGAACTAAAGAGCCTCTTGATGAAAGTGAAAGAGGAGAGTGAAAAAGTTGGCTTAAAGCTCAACATTCAGAAAACTAAGATCATGGCATCCAGTCCCATCACTTCATGGCAAATAGATGGGCAAACAGTGGAAACAGTGAGAGACTTTATTTTTCTGGGCTCCAAAATCACTGCAGA
This sequence comes from Giraffa tippelskirchi, assembly GCF_054371585.1. NCBI lineage: Eukaryota > Metazoa > Chordata > Mammalia > Artiodactyla > Giraffidae > Giraffa > Giraffa tippelskirchi. The sequence continues at coordinate 120,989,155 of NC_137276.1, read as the reverse complement.
TGGTGATTGTAGCCATGAAATTAAAAGATGCTTACTCCTTGGAAGGAAAGTTATGACCAACCTAGACACCATATTAAAAAACAGAGACATTACTTTGCCAACAAAGGTCTGTCTAGTCAAGGCTACGGTTTCTCCAGTGGTCATGTATGGATGTGAGAGTTGGACTATAAAGAAGGCTGAGCGCTGAAGAATTGATGCTTTTGAACTGTGGTGTTGGAGAAGACTCTTGAGAGTCCCTTGGACTGCAGGGAGATCCAACCAGTCCATCCTAAAGGAGATCAGTCCTGGGTGTTCATTGGAAGGACTGATGTTGAAGCTGAAACTCCAATACTTTGGCCACCTGATGGGAAGAGCTGACTTATTTGAAAAGACCCTGATGCTGGGAAAGATTGAGGGCAGGAGGAGAAGGGGACGACAGAGGATGAGATGGCTGGATGGCATCATTGACTCGATGAACATGGGTTTGGGTGGACTCAGGGATTTGGTGATGGACAAGGAGGCCTGGCATGCTGCGGTTCATGGGGTCGCAGAGAGTTGGACATGACTGATCGACTGAACTGAACTGAATGTGGAGCTTCAAAGAATTACAGGGGCAGAGGACTGCTGGTTAAATGGCAATTGTAGGATGGCTACAATAAACAAGATTCAAAACCTAAGAAAAACAGTTTAATTATAACTCACCAAAGAGTACCACAAAATAGGTAGTAGCTTCATTAATTCATTTACTTACTAATTCATCAATAAATATGTATTGCCACCAGGCCTTCTAGGCATCAGATATAAACAGTCTCATGTATTACTCTGTACGAATAAAAACTGGTTATTTTCTTTTTGGACTTAATTTCTACTATAAAACAAGAGTCTTTAAAATGTTCATATTATTTGCTGCAATCAGTTAATCTCAAGCATACAGCCCGAGGAAATTATCTTAAAGTAAAAACGTTTGAGTCTTCCAGGCAACCATGAAGCATGATATCAAGACACTCCCCCTCCCAGCTCCCAAAATTGACAAACTTTCCGTCCAAAGTTTGAAAGAGGCACCTAATGGATCAAATCAAAGAAAACCAGGTGACCTGACAGGAAGAGAAAGATCCACACAGATGATTCAGAGGTCAGAGAATCTGCTTTCAGCAGTAGAACTAGCGGAACTTTTGTGATGTTGGCTTTGTTTTTATTTTTCTGTGGCAAAGAGTAATATCTCAATATCTAAGTAAAGATGCATAAACAGGAAAGGCAGATAAGACAGGCTTGCAATGGAACACAGGAAACGGGAAGTCAGAGGTACACAACTACTAGCAAAGCTCAAATCCTCGCAAGGAGGGAAGCTCTCAAACCTCAGACAAGGTCCAAGCTCGGCCCACCCACCATTAAAATCCACAGCACGTACGTCCTATCCTATAACTACACACAGGCAAATGGGATACACAAGACCGGGAGAGAGACACGGAGAAACTGAGCCATGACTCATAAAGTTACAGTCAGAGAAAAAGCACCAAAATAAGGGGTCAAGAGGGCTTTCCTGGTGGCTCAGTGGTAAAGAATCCACCTGCTAATGTAGGAGATGTGGGTTCAATCCCTGGGTCAGGAAGATCCCTTCAAGAAGGAAATGGCAACCAACTCCAGTACTCTTGCCTAGGAAATCCCATGGACAGAGAAGTCTGGTGGACTATAATCCATGGGGTAGCAAGAGAGTCAGACATGACTTACTAAACAACAACAAAGTGTCAAGAATGTGGGACCTAGCCCTGATACAAATTAAAACATGATCATGGCAAAAGAATATTAACAATTGTAAACTCCCAATCACAGTGATAGCAGTAGTAATAACTGAAAATATTTACTCAGCAGATACTGGGTGTTTTACATACAACATTTCAATCTTAAAAACAAACTCTGAAGAAGGTGTTGCAATTCCTATTTTACAGATAAGAAATCCAAGGTTGAGAGGTTAAGTACAATGGCCCAGGGCATAGAGATCAAAAGTAGCAGAAATGGGGACCTAATTCTGCTGCTCCCATCATGGGTGAACCTAGATCAGTGGAAGCACAAGGTGCATCATGTTTACAAGGAAATCTCCCAAGGGGCTCACATGCATACCAGGAAGCCTGCCTCCCAGCCTACTTCAACCAGCCACTGCCCTCCATCTCTCTAGGGATGAGCTAGACCTCTAATGAAATTGACATGCAGAAACTAAAACCACAGGAATGTATTACCAAAGATTTCATTCCTTCTCTAATACGTGCTAGATGAGATGATTGTACAAGGCAGGGATCTGTCTTTTCCATTTTCAGTATCTACTGCAGCCCCTGACACACAGTAGATTCAATAAAGTGAGTGAAATCACTCAGTCGTGTCCGACTCTTTGCGACCCGGTGGACTGTAGGCCACCAGGCTCCTCCGTCCATGGGATTCTCCTGACAAGAATACTGGAGTGGGTTGCCATTTCCTTCTCCAGGGGATCTTCCTGATCCAGGGATCGAATCCCGGTCTCCCACATTGCAGGCAGACGCTTTAACCTCTGAGCCACCAGGGAAGCCCTGTAGATTCAATAGATATTGTTAATCAAACAGTAAAAGCAAGTCAGGCTCCCCTGGTGGCTCAGATGGTAAAGAATGTACCAGCAGTGCAGGAAACCTGGGTTTAATCCCTGGGTTGGAAAGATCTCCTGGAAAAGAGAATGGCTACCCACACTCCAGTATTCTTGCCTGGAGAATTCCATGGATGTAGGAGCCTGGCGGGCTCGAGTCCAAAGGGTCACAGAGTCGGGCAAGCAATGTTATATGAAACCAAGGATAAAAACAAGGTGGACTGGGCAGGGTGGGGTGAGTGGGGTTTATATTTTGTTCCCCTTCCCTGATAAACACATGCAATTACTTAATATGAAAAAATAACTGATTCAATCTAACAGTTGCTTAAGTATAAGACACTAGAAACACTCCCATTCCTAACTTAATGAGTCAAGGATGCTGGCCATCACCATCATTCTGAAAGACTGACCAATGGAAAGAAACATAAATACTTGAATGGATATGACAAGATTAGTACAGTGTGCATAAAATGATTATCCTGCCCCCCCAACAACCCAGAGAATTGGAAAACATCATCAACAGAAGAAAATAAACAACAAAAAAAGTGATGAATATTAAGCAGTCATGAGAAGGAAAAAAAAAAGCAACCCCATACTTTGTAGAAAGCAATCCCATTTATGTCCCCCTAACTTCCTGTAGTTGTTAAGTGCTCATATACAAGTACATAAATGTAAAGCAAAGTATTCAAAGGATATGGACCAACATGCATGGTTGTTTCAGCTTCTGTATGTAACAAGTATTTGTTACACAGTCGGCTCTGCTCTGATACTTTCACAACAACCCTATGATTGTTGAGTAAACAGAGGGCCAAAAGTTAAGTAACTTGTTAAATGTCTTAAAGATGCTATTAATAGGTCACAGACCTAAGAGTCAAATCTAAGCTATCTGTCTCCACAGCGGGGACATATGCCAAAATGCCCCCGTTCTGGGCAGAAGAGTGGGAGAAGGGTCCGAGCTGTGGGCTGAAAGGGACTTCTTGATATCAAGAATGTCTTCATGTATTATCTGTATAGAAATCACAAGAAGAAATAACCTCCATAAAGAAAACAAATGAGAGAGGATTGACCCAAAATTCCAAAATCAGTAGGATCCTTATGCAACTGAATGCAGAGTTCCAGAGAAGAGCAAGGAGATATAAGAAAACCTTCCCATGTGAACAGTGCAAAGAATAGAGGAAAACAATAAAATGGGAAAGACTAGAGATCGCTTCAAGAAGATTGGAGATACCAAGGGAACATTTCATGTAAGGACGGGCACGATAAAGAATAGAAACGATAAGGATGTAACAGAAGCAGAAGAGATTAAAAAGAGATGGCAAGTATACACAGAAGTAAGGTCTTAATGACCCAGATAAACATGGTGGTGTGGCCACTCATCTAGAGTCAGACATCCTGGAGTGTGAAGTCAAGTGGACCTTAGGAAGCATTACTACAAACAAAGCTAGTACAGATGACAGAATTCTAGCTGAGCTATTCCAAATTCTAAAAGAGGCTGCTGTTAAAAGTGCTGCACTCAGTATGTCAGCAAATTTGGAAAACTCCACAGTGGCCACAGGACAGGAAAAGGTCAGTTTTCATTCCAATCCAAATGAAAGACAATACCAAAGAATGTTCAAACTACTGTACAATTTTGCTCATTTCACATGCTAGCAAAGTAATGCTCATAATCCTTTAAGCTAAGCTTTAATAGTACATAAACAGAGAAATTCCAGATGTACAAGCTGGATTTAGAAAAGGCAGAGAAACCAGGGATCAAACTGCCAACATCCACTGGATCATAGAGAAAGCAAGAGAATTTCAGAAAAACATCTATTTCTGCTTTATTAACTACGCTAAAGCCTTTGACTATGTGAAACACAACCACCTGTGGAAAATTCATTAAAAAAGAGATGACACTACCAGACCACTTTACCTGCCTCCTGAGAAACCTGTATGCAGGTCAAGAAGCAACAGTTAAGAGCCAGACATGGAACAACAGACTGGTTCAAAATTGGAAAAGGAGTATGTCAAGGCCATATGTTGTCACCCTGCTTATTTAACTTATGTGCAGAGTACATCATGCAAAATGCCAAGCTGGATGAAGCACAAGCTGGAATTAAGATTGCTGGGAGAAGTATCAACAGCCTAAGGTATGCAGAGGATACCACTCTAATGGTAGAAAGCAAAGAGGAAGTAAAGAGCCTCTTGACGAGGGTGAAAGAGAAGAGTGAAAAGCTGGCTTAAAACTCAACATTCAAAAAATGAAGATCATGTCATCTGGTCCCATCACTTCATGGCAACTAGATGGATAAAAAGTGGAAATAGTGACAGATTTTATTTTCTTGGTCTCCAAAATCACTACAGACAGTGACTGCAGCCATGAAATTAAATGACAGCTGTTCCTTGGAAGAAAAGCTATGACAAACCTAGAAAGCATATTAAAAAGCAGAGACAACACTTTGCCAACAAAGGTCTGTATAGTCAAAGCTATGGTTTTTCCAGTAGTCATGTATGGTTGGGAGAGTTGGACCATAAAGAAGGCTGAGCACAAAAGAAATGATGCTTTCAAATTGTGGTGCTAGAGAAGACTCTTGCGAGTCTGTTGGACAGCAAGGAGATCAAACCTGTCAATCCTAAAGGAAATCATTTCTGAATATTCATTGAAAGGAGTGATGCTGAAGCTCCAATCCGATGCAAAGAGCTAACTCATTGGAAAAGACTCTGATGCTGGGAAAGATTGAGCGCAGCAGCAGAAGGGGACAACAGAGGATGAGATGGTTAGACAGCATCACCAAATCAAATGGATGTAAGTCTGAGCAAACTCTGGGAGATGGTGAAGGACAGGGAAGCCTGGCGTGTTGCAGTCAGTCCATGGGGTCACAAAGAGTCAAACATGACTTAGCAACTGAACAACAACAAGATCCTTCAACTACCAGAATTGTCCATCTGACCTCATAAGCATGCGACCCACTCCTAGGGGCAAAATACTAAAATGTAGGAACTCCCTTGGTGGTCTAGTGGTTAAGAATCCACCTGTCAATGTAAGGAACACAGGTTAGATCCCTAGTTCCACATGCCACAGGGCAACTAAGCCCATGCACTGCAACTACTAAGGTCCAGAGCACCCTAGAGTCCAAGTTCTGCCACAAGAGAAGCCACCACAATGAGAAGCTAACTAGAGCTAACACCCCAACTACAGAACAGCCCCTGCTTGCCAAAACGAGAAAAAGCCAGTACCAAGCCATGAAGTGCAGCCTAGTGCAACCATAAATAAATAAACTAAAATCATTATTAACTTTGCTGCAACCATCATCATTAATGGTGTTACCTACATCTGTAATGAAGATACTCCAAATGCAAAGAGAGATTCTCATCATAAGGGGGACTTGATACATTTTTTTCTTTCCTAGGAGAGGGTGGACACAGACTAAATAGATTAAGTTTAATTCATTTCTTATTCAATCATTCAATAATCTAATAATCTCTAGAAACTAACCACAGGTCTATTCTTTAACAAAAGGGAAAAAAATGGCAACTACATCTGAGAACCAGGCTTCCTTTAGTAATTACAAGGCACCTGGTAAGACTATTTTAAAACAAAAAAAAGTCTCTTAATATACTACATTATAAAACAGTACCATAAAAAGGATAGGAAAAATCAATGACTCATTACTGTAAGCAACAGCAAACAAAAAGCACTTGAGATCAGATACTGAATAAAGCTCTTTAATAGCTTTTTAATATGAGACTAAAAGGGCATGTTTATAAATGTAATTAATCACTCTTAGTCAACATTAAACAAAATGGTCATTTCTGGACAAAAACATACTTCACATTACAGCACCAATAAATAATATGGTACGTAATGATAATAATACATAATGATATTAGCAAGTCACATGGTTTGCAACCTGAGGCACATGTATGGAGATCTGGATGAATTTCAAGAGTTACATAAGGTAAAAACTGGTCTCAACTGCTAACAGAACATAAGCCTGTTGTACACAGTCACAAGTAGTATTTCTAACAGAATCACCATATAAAGATTATTAACCACACACTCAGAAGATGTATTATTTAAATATAAATAGTATTCATTTAAAAAAAAATCTTTCTGTATATGAGCATTTCCATATGTACATTTCCAAAAGATATTTGGGACAGCTGATTTTTGAGCAGAAAAAGTAGTTTTTCGTGGTTTCACATCCTTAGAATCAATGTTGATAGTCTTTAGGTCCTGTAACATCTAAGAAAAAAAACATACACCACAAAAGCAAAAAAAAAGACTTTCCTTTGTTTTCTTTCAAGCAGCAGTTAAAAATAGTACTACTCCGAGTTCTGAGAAGACAGGAGGTAGATAAGAAAATTAAAACAACTGCTCTGAGTATTTAAATCAACTGTCATTAATTTGTACTCTTCCAAAAAAATTAATTTCCTATCCCTCAGTTAAATCATCATCATTTAAATAATAAAATGAAGTTTTAACAAAATGAAAAATAATAATAATAATAATAATAAAATGAATAAAGAAAACAGTTTTGGGAAATACGAAATTATACAATAACAGCAGTCATTTGAGATGCATTAGAATCACAAAGTAAATCACTCCAGGTCCTTGAAAAGTGCCACATCTCTCAAACTGAAAATAACTGAAACAGTAGCATTATTTCCAAAAGTTGTCACCATATGGTACAATAAACTTTACTGCTTGCCTCTTATGATGAATGAAAGAAACCTACAGATAAGCAGGGAAACGTAAATTTCTAAAACACAGTGCTAGGTTCAACTCACTTGACAACCAAAGTTGCCCAGCTAAGAACACAACAAGCGGCATTTACTAAGTGCTTACCGTATGCCACCATGTGAAGTGGAGTCTATTACTAAGGCCATTGTACAAAGAGAATGACACCGCTTGCTGTGTACTAAGTCACGTCAGTCATGTCCAACTCTTTGCAACCCTATGGATTGTTGCCTGCCAGGCTCCTCTGTCCATGGGATTCTCCGGGCAAGAATACTGGAGTGAGTTGCCCAGTAACCAGGCTGGGGCCTTCCATCTACTCTACAGCAAAGCCGGGATCCACATCCACATCCACATCTGAACTGGTTTCAAAGTTGTGATATCCTACAAAGGCCAAATTTTTCAACTTGAGGATTGTCTAAGGTAAATACTACGTTAAAACTGCCAAGCTATTAAAATCAGTTAGAGGATATTCCCACAAACCAATATGCCCATATCAATATGGAAACTGTTCACGACAATTACGAAAGTTTTTCACTCCTTTTCCCAAAATTACATCTGACACGTGTGTATTCAGCTACAGTTACCTGAAATCAAATGGGTTTTTTTAAAAAGAAGCAGCACTCAAACTTCCTTGGTGGTCCAATGGTTGGGAGGCCACCTGCCAAAGCAGGGAACATAGGTTCAAATCCTGGTTTGGGAAGATTCCACATGCTGCAGAGCAACTAAGCCCATGAACCACAGCTACTGAGCCTGCAAGCTGCAACTACAAAAGCCTGCACACCCTAGAGCCTGTCCTCTGCAACAAGAGGCCACTGCAAAGAGAAGCCTGCTTGCCACAACTAAAGAAAGCCTGCACGCAGCAACAAAGACTCAGTGCCTCCAAAAAATAAACAATTAAAAAAAACAAAACAAAACAAAATACAACACAAATGAACATATCTACCAAAAATTTTTTTTGAGAAAAAAAGAGAAACAGCACAAAAACAGAATGTACTAGTCAAGAATGCTGTTCGGAACCATTTAGGGCTCCAATCCCTGTTTGCCCACGAGTGAGTTGGGTGCGAGCTTAGACTATTTACTCATCCTCTTAAGCTTTGGTTCCTGCATCTGTAAAGGAGGAAATAAAAAACAAACAAACATTTTTTAATATGTGTCTCACTAGCCAGGGAAAATTTCTTACAGCAGTGCCTAGTGCCAAAAAAGTATTCAAGAAAAGTTTGGGCCTCAAACTCAGAGGCCCACCCCAGTCTAAATGGATTCAGTAACAGCAAAGTCTAAGTGTCTGGACACACCACTTTCTCCCCTAAGTATGTTATGCCCATTATCTAATAGATTGAGTTTAAGGAAGAAGAAAACGTCAGCTGTAAGACATTAGCAATGCTTCCTGGGCATCCAGTAGGAAGATGGGTAACTTCTGAGGCTCAACAAGCTCCAGTTGGGCCATGAACAGCACTGCCAAGTGTCCTAACAGCTCAGCACTGGGCACCTTCATGGGAGCCAGACGTGTGGTATTTTCCTAGTTTGCTTGACTTTTGCCTCATTTGACCTCTTTATCTTGAGTCCAGGGCTTCCCAGGTGGGACAGTGGTAAAGAATCTACCTGCCAGTGCAGGAGATCTCTGTGTCAGGAAGATCCCCTGGAGAAGGAAATGACAATCCACCCTAGAATTCTTGCCTGGAGAATCCCATGGACCAAGCAGCCTGCTTGGCTACATAATAAAGTCCATGGAGTCACAGAGTCAGATACAACTGAGCAAGTAAGTTGCACACATAAGTCTTGATTCCTGATCTTTAAAAGGTGACTTTTTCTTCAACAACATTTAAAAAAAAAACAACCCTAAGCACTGAAATGAGCATGACCTCTCTTATAACACGGTACTCAGACACAGTACCTGGGGAGAAGAGCTGATTCTGTGCAACTGCTTCCCTACAGAGGGTAAAGCCTCTGTGAGAATCCAAGAACGTGAAAAAGGATGACAGGTCTAGGCTGTGCTTTATGGACTGGTGGATTGTGAGATGGGCAGAGGTGTGTGGGTGTGTAGGTGTGTGTGTGCAAGTGTGCATAAGATGGGTAGAGGGGTGTGTGTGTGAGAGAGATGGGCAGAGGGGTATGTGTGTGCATGTGTGAGATGGGTAGAAGGGTGTGTATGTGTGTGCAAGCACACATGTGTGAGATGGGTAGAGAGATGTGTGTGTGTGTGTGAGAGATGAGTGGGTGTGTGTATGTGTGCATGAGATAGGTAGAAGGGTGCATGTGTGTGCGTGCAGATGCATGCACACCTACAGAGGTCCCAAGGGATCACATTGCTTCCACCCCTCTGGAGTCTTTCACTGCCTCCCTAAACCCATTGGTCAGGAGAGCAGCTGGCATTTATTGAGTACCTGTCTACCAGCTATAAAATATTGAAATGTTTCATCCATACAGTTTTGTGCCATTTTCCCATCATCAGCAGACAGAATACCCATTTCACAAACAAAGAACTGAGACTCATCAAGGTAGGTGAATTGTCTGCGATGCCATCAAGGAAATGCACTGAGCCTCTGCCTCTGCTTCGCCGGCGGAGAGCTGTCCTGTCAGCACCGTCACCTGCACCTCTATATAACCTCTCGTGCCTGAATCCCTGGTAAACCTGACATACTACATAGCTCTCGGTTGCCCTCACACCCACCCACCTAAGCAAAAGCCTTCAGAGGGGTGGCTGCTTCCAGTTCATGGTCCTAGTAGCTTTTTTACAAGCACCCAAAACACCGACTCAGTAAATGTCTCCCAAGGGCTTGCCAGGCCCCAGCGCAGTGCTCAAGGCTGATGATATGCTGCTGAGCAGGAGGAATGCTGCTCTGGGCCTGCAGAGCCGCACGCTTGCAGGAGGAGACACGGAACAGGCATAGCTGGGACAGAACAGAAACAGGGCTTTGGCCTTGCGGACCGTGTGGGCGGCATCCTGCAGCCACACTGATGCGGAGCCAGACTGGCCCTGGAGGCCTGGACTAGAGCTGAAGGAAGGCCTGCTCTGGACTCTCCGTTCAAAAAAACCCGTGTGAACTCATCACACCTGCCCAGGGAGCGCTCTGTGAACAGCCTGGATAGAAAATAAATACAAACGCTAAATACATCGGTTTGGATTTAACAGCAGAGAAGAGGAAATGTGTGTCCGTCAGCCAGCGCCGTCCACTGCAGCTGGTCCGGCCTTTGCATTACTCAGGGGAGAGGCAGCTTCCTCCAGCCCCAGATAGAGAAGTGAAAGGCTGCTCTTCCCGCCTCCTTTTGACTTTCCCTTCTATCCATGTCCTCGGGGCACCCGGAGACACAGCTGCTTCCCCCACCACCACCACACCCAGCACAAACCAGGGGAGAAGTCACATGAAAGGAAGTGATCTGGGGGCCCTGGAAGCAGGAGGGGGGCCCTCCCACCCTGCTGCTCAGGGGTGAGATCAGCAATGTGACTCCTGCCTGCGGGTCACGTGTGACAGACTGTCAGGGCTTGGAATCCTCAGGAGGTCCCCACAGCCCCTACAGCAACCCCCTCGTGTGGTTATCGGTCTTCTCCGCATCCAGCAGGCAGAGCAGAAATGGTTCTGAAACACTGAACAGGGAAGTATGTAAGCGTTGTATAAAACACGGAGCAGGGCCTGGAAGGTGACAGGCATCTGAGCAAGCACGGCCCCCCACACACACAGATGCCGAAGCCATATTGCAAAAATTGTTATAAATATTTCAGAAGGATCTGTCCAGTGACTCTTTCTGACAGATTACTAAGAAAAGGTGACCAATCTGAATTAAAGACTTAAAACGTAGTTTTCGTCTTACTCATAAAATAGCATCGTAACCACAAAGACATCCCGCTTGGCTGGCAGAGTGATTTACGATTGGGAGAGTTCCTGTACAAATTCTCACATCCAGGTTCTCCTGAAAGGCTGGGTGATCAGGCTACAGTGGGTCTGTAAAACCAAGCAGAAGCTGAGACAGGGCGCCCTCCTCAGAAAGTGCGGCCCTTTCCTGGTCACCTTGGCCCCATCCTCTCAGTGCCCTGTCCACGGCAGCCCACAAAACCTCACAGTACACTGAATGCAAAGCCAAGCAGCATCACTCTAGAATAAGTAAACGTCAAGGATTCTGAGTTCTGTGTTTTCCCCTAGGCCCTAACTCGGAAGCAGCAGCTGAGGCCACTGGGATAATGAGGCGGTTGGTTGGGGGGCGGGGGGTGGGGGGTGTGGGTGGCGGGTGTGTAAGGGAATAATGCTTTCCATGGCCTGGCACAGCCCCCATGGGACACTGTCCTCCTCTCGTTCTGTGACCACAGTTCAACCACAGGGGCAGGACTAAGGCCTCGAATGCCTTCACCCCATGCATTACTGCTTTCAATGGACTTTCACGGAATACCGAGACTGAGTACACACAGGTCTGAACCTCAGACCTCGTGTGTCATCTGGACAGCTGCCCCCACTCCACCCCGCCCAACACAAGAGGGAGAGAACTGAATTTCCCATATCAGCAGTTCCAGAGAAAAGAGAATCCATGGGGTAAAGATCAAGTTTCCCAAAGAGATGTGCGGAAGTGGCTCTGCAGTTCGGGGCCAAGGCACCCCTATCTACACACGACTTGGGCAAGAGCGAACCTCAGCCGGGCTGCAACTGCAGAGGTTGCTCGGCTGTTCTGTCACCTATCGTGTTGTCTAAGTCCTAAAACAAATTATGAAAGCAGCAAAGGGGAAGTGTATTTTAAAGAAGTGAGCTGGGTTTCTGAGTCCTAACCACACCACTATACAGAAGTACCACTCATCAGAGAATTATAGCTTCATCACATTGGTTCTTCCAATACCACACTGATAATGACTGTTATGTTATTAGTGTTAACAGTAACAACTTTTAAGGCAAAGTGCTCATGTCTTCTTAAAGACAGATAGAGCAAGGAAGTATTCTAGCCAAGGCACGGAAGGGCATTAAGGCACAAGTAACTTGCCTGTTAGCAACTTGCTCAAATTCACATAGCTGAGCAGGGGGTCAAAACAGCTCTGCAGCTCATACATGAATTTTAGAAATAAATAAAATTCAGTAATCAAGAAAACAGTAAACCCTAGTGAAGAGGAAACACAGAGATGAACCACTGTTGTTTACACGCATATACACACACACCTTGATATACACACACAAATAGATGCCAAAGTCATATTGTAAAAATTGTTATAAGTATTTCAGAAGGATCTGTCCAGTTAACTCTTTCCAGTAGATTATTAAGAAAAGGTGACCAGTCTAAATCACGCATTTAAAATTCAGTTTTCGTCTTGCTCATAAAACAGCTCAGTAACCACAAAGCAACCACTCACACATCAAATTTTTCTGGAGTTGAGTCAACATTCAATATCATCAATCTTGAATGGGTTGCATGGACGAGCCTTCCAACGAAGTCTGATTCCACCACAGTCCAGGCACAGGGCGCCCTCTAGTGGCACACACTTCCCCACAGCCGGGGTGGAATGGTCACTTCTCTACAAGAGCTTAGAGCAGCAACCTCCAAACAATTCTCACATAGCCGCTCAGCTCAGCTGGATTTTGTTTCATTTTGCTTTTTTAGTAAATGCTCGCAATATACACATATTTATTTATAATTTTTATATGTTCGTTATAAAACTGAGACCAGAGCTGCTTACAGTGTAAAGTCTTTTTAAATGTTATCTAAATAGAAGTTCTAGTAATTTCTTCTCATACACACCCCTATCACAATAGCTCATCTCAACGACCCACTCTGGAGGCAACTGTATGTGAGACAGAACCTTACAGTGTGACTACGCAAAAACATCAGACCTCATTTCTGTCCTTGGTAAGACACTCAACATTTTCTCCGAGAGGCTGGCTTGGTTGGGTGAATGAGGCATATAATCCTGCACTGGGTCAGGTCATTCATTAGCAAGCTAAATGTCAGGCCAACCACAAAACTGAAGTGGCTCTGGAGGATTTGGTAAAATTCCCTCCAAGGAACCATACCGTCTTGACTCAACACTTAGTGCAGGAAGCTCAGCAATCTAAAAGGACACCCTTGAATGTCAACTGTCCCTATTGTCCTTGCAGACAGCTCACCTCTGTGTATTAAAAAGTGGCGCTAGTGGTAAAGAACCCATGTGACAGTGCAGGAGATGTAAAAGATGCAAGTTCAATCCCTGGGTTGGGAAGATCCCCTGGAGAAGGACATGGCAACCAACTCCAGCCTTCTTGCCTAAAGGATCCAATGGACAGAGGAGTCTGGCGGGCTACAGTCCACAGGGTCACCAAGAGTCGGACACGAATGAAGGGACTTAGCACGCATGCATGCATGTGTATTAAAAAATCTTAGTAGTCTTAAAGCCTTTTATCTAAAAAAAAAAGTCTTTATTGCAAACAGAGAGACTTTCAGGTCGCCACACCAAAAGAACACAGCAATACTCTAACTTGCATCAACAGGCAGAATTAGGTAGACGCACCATCAATGTGCTCTATAGAAAAACTGAGGTGTTTCGACTGAGACTCTCTCACAATGAATCAGAAAACACACCTGGTCTAGAACTCACTCCCAACATCCTGACTCGGCATCATGGTCGAGAACCTTGTTTTTTAGAAGCAAGGCGCTGACTTGCCTATTACTTAAAAAAAAAAAAAGAAAAAAAAAAAAAAGAATGGCAGGGCATGCATGTGTGCTCAGCTGTATCTGACTCTGAGCAACCCCGGGGACTAGCTCGCCAGGCTCCTCTGTCCATGGGATTCTCCAGGCAAGAATATTGGAGTGGGCTGCTATCTCCTTCTCCAGGGGATCTTCCCAACCCAGGGATCGAACCCGTGTCTCCTGTTTTTCCTGCACTGGCAGGCAGATTCTTCACCACTGAGCCAGCTGCGAAGGTATAAAAAGACTAACCTGGAACAAATTCACATCACATGCAGGATAAAGGTTAACATAAAGGTAGGATAAGGAAAAGTTTTTGGTTGTTGTTTTATTCCTTCTTCCCACTTACTCATTTTCAAAGCCTAGTACGAAAATCAAAGCTCAGTTAACTATAGTGTTCCTTCGTATATAGCACAGGGAAACACAGCCATTATTTTGTAATAACTTTAAATGGAGTATAACATATAAAAATACTGAATCACTATGCTGTATACCTGAATCTAACTATAAATCAACTATACTTCAATCAATCAAATTAAATTGAGTGTTCCTTCAAGATGGGTACCATGTGTTAAAACTGCATTCCTAGTGCTTCCGCAACTTGGATATACTATACATGCTTTACATGCATGTAGAAGCAGAGAAAACTTCTATTTCTCCCAAAATAAGGTTGAGAAAATATTATTGAAAATTCTATGTTACTAGAGTAGTTCAATAATGAGACACTGATAGGAAAGCATAAGATAAAAGTTATCTGTGATGGCTAATTTCCTGTGGCAACTTGCCTAAGTAATGGTTCCCAATTTCCTGGTCAAACTCCAGTCTAGACAGTGCTGTGACAGTGTTTGTTTTGTTTTTTTTTTTAATGTGACTAACAGTTAAATCAGTAAACTCTGAATAAAGCAGATTATCCTCCATAATGAGGGTGGGCCTCATCCAATCAGTTGAAGGCCTTATGAGAAAAGAAAAAAACAGCTTCCCTGTGTCTCCAGCCTGCTGGCCTGTCCCACACATTTCAGAGTTGTTAACCCCTACCATCATGTGAGCCAATGCATTAAAATAAACATCTCTCTTGCCTTTGTATTTTTACATATATATATATATATATATATATAAAATTTCCTCTATTGGTTCTGCTTCTGTAGAGAATTCTGTCTAAATAACTGTCTACAGATTTTTCAAAGACCATGACCACAAGTATTAATTAATTCATTGCTCTCTGATATGCCAAATATTAAAACACATTCCCCCTAAATTAAAGCCAAACCATTATACTAAGTACAATCAGATGAAGGGTATTCCACTAACACCAAAATGCTAAGTGTGATGATAAAAGGGCTAAGAAAAAAATCTTCCCAACCAATATACTTAGACCAGCCCAATGGACATTTCATTTTAGTAGTGGTAGGGAATTTTAGTCCAAAAGAAAGATTTCAGGGTGCAGATGTCTTACAAGATATTACACTTCATAGAAAAGTGTAATTCAGTTAATTGCCAGAATTAACTGAATAAAAAAGAAGAAAATGTGCTAAGAAAATTAAAGGTGAAAAGAAGAAAAAAATATTAACTACCTCTTGGTTGTCTTTGTTTTGGTTTGCCCAGAAAATCTTATGATAAAGCGTCTCCATTGAATTGCTGGAATCAGTTCGGTCAAAACAGTGTCGATCCAATACCTCCAACGTGTGCAAAACCCGACTAATGGTCACCCCTACATGTAGAAAGCAAGCAAGCAGTTAAGAAAGGCCAAACAAAGCCAGAGCAGCATACTACAAAATCATCATCAGGTGGGACAAAAGGAATTTTAAGACATTATTATTCTCAGCATAAAAGAATTGCCAACAAAATCAAACCTGACGTTCTAGACAGCCTGGATCTAAAGGGCACAGACCGAAGAATGTCCCCAAAACTCAGTAGGGAACTCTGTCCAAAAGCATCCTTGTTCAGACTGAGGACTGAGTAGCAAGAATCAGAAACACGGCATAAAATCCAACATTCAAAAGCACTCCTTCTTCTGCTGTGTTCTGTACCTGCTGTTGACTCTTGGCACTTGTCAAAAGACCACCGAACTTCCACTGCACGGCCTCTTTGTTTTATCTGCTGTTCTACCTCGTAAATCCTTGCCCGAACCTGAAAGATAATCACTTCTAATTAACTTGTGCTTAGAAAGCCACGGCAGCTGTCTAAATCATGTCAGGTTTTTCCACGCAAGCAGAGCATCCCACAGTGAACCACAGTCTTGACTGCACTGTAGGAAATGCAGGCGGCTGCCCAAGAAACGCATTTTAAAATTTACAAGGGCTGACTCTACGCCAGTGTTCAATGCTCAATGCTCACAAAAATAAATGCTTACCCAAAAAATCTCTACAAGTGAAACATTTTCAGGACATCACAGAGAAAGGTCAAAGTTCTAAAATATCATCTTTGAGCCACCACTCTTCTATGTCTGAAAGCAACTAACCCTGTTTTATTAAGAAAACTGCTTGGTTTAAAAAGAAAAAAAACAGAGCTTTTATTTTAAATATTTGTCCCAATCCTGTGGTTCAAGTTTCTTCAGTCTTTGAACCAAATAACCCAGCACTAATAAAAATATATAATAGTTACTAAATACCCAGACTCCTAGCTCTGTAGTATATGACTCTACTAACACACAGACTCTGATATATTAATACTAACCCTGAGTGTCGTGATCTTATATCAGAACTACCACCATAATTACCGTCTGGGGGGCAGAAGTCTCTGCAAGCACAGCCCAGCAAGATGTGCAGAAGAAAAGGAACAATGTGATGAACTTCTGCTGTTCACCGAGGCTATGGACTTCCCTCTTCACCCAGAGAGATGGAGACAGAGACGGGAGGGCCCCTAAGAATCCAAGGCTGCTGCAACCAGGCTTGACCCACTGTGCCGTGATGCTGCTCAAGAGTGAAAACACCCCGCAAACCACCATAACAGCAAGTCTACCTGCTGGTTGAACGCCGTGTTTCCTCCCGGCATGGGGAGGCTGGAGGGGGCCACCTGCAGCAGGTCCAGGGGGGAGCCCGGATTCGCGCTCTTACTGTCGTTTGTGGAGTAATTCCACACCAAGGCACTTGGGCAACAGAGAGTAACAGTCTGGAAATAAAGTGGTAAAATGCAGATGTTTAGAGGAAGGAAAAAAGTATCACAAAAGCTTAAGAGCTTAAAAAAAAAAGTCATAGTTAAATTACAGTTTCCAACGAGTGAGCTTAAACCATGAACATCTTTTCTTACTCCATTCTCAACTTTTCAAATGGTGAGACAAAAAAACTATGACAGAATTATTCATTTGAATAGGTAAAAATACACCTATTGAGAAATTTAAAAAGTCTTAATTTATAAGCTAAATTCTGGCACAAGAAACCTAGGAAACTTAATAAAAATGCAATAAATTTTAAAATTGTCTCCTCAATGTTTTTCATGCAATTCAAATATGTAATTTCTAAGGCCATAAAATCTAAAAGATTTTTATTTTTTTAACCTCTCAAATAACGGTGTGATATGTAGCCTCATAAACACTGGGCAGGCAGCAACCCTGGACGGGGCCCAGGCAACACACTTTTTCTATAAAAGCCAGTTGGCAATTTTTTAAGGCTTTCAGGCCACCTGAAGTCCCTGTTACCTACTCTTCCTTTTTGTTTAAAGAATATAACACCTATTCTTAGCCTATAGGCTGGATCTGCCCCGCAGGTTATAGCTTGCCTACCCCAACCTTGGACCTCAGTAGACTTTTTTTTACTCTGTCAGCTTGCACAAAGCAGTTTCTGTGACCAACTTACTTACACATCACAACCACCCCAAGAGGTAGGAAGCGGTATCTCCCAACTGTTCCAAAGAGGAATGGAAGCCACAGAGGAGATGAGTGACCAGCCCAAGGTGATTTCAGGCCTGGAGTCACTACACTCACTAATCCTAACTATGGATTCAATATTATAGCTCTCATCAAATTAAGCACACAGTCTGTGCTGAACACTGTCCTGGAAGCGACAGTGTAAGAACTGTCCCCAGCACCCATCCGCACATGGGCAAACAGAGGCTCAAGGTGAAAGCTACCACCCGGCGGAGCAGAGGCCCCAGTTAGGGCGGTAATGATTCCAGAAGGCGTCTTCCCCACTCTGCTCTTGTGCCATTCAACTACACCAGCTCAGAGAATGAAGGCAGTATTTCCCTTCTAAAATGCAAAGTTGATTATTAAAAAACTAGACTCTGAGACCCAGGAGACGTCTTCATGGAAACCAGATGGCATATATGAAACTCAGGCCCTGAAGCCCACCAGCAGGAGCATTGGTCTTCACTGGTGCACACCCCACTGCCTTCCTCTTCTCGTCTCCTGCCCATGGGGAATTAGTTCCCTGTGTTCTTAATTCCAAGGCCTCCGGTATCCAGGGCACCGATCCATCCAATAGTCCTCTGCTCCTAGTCTCAGACTCCCCTCTACCAGTGTACCCTTAGCTTAGGAATACATTCAGGCTTGCCCATCAAAAAGCAAAATTTTTTTTTAAAAATCTCCACTCACCTAGCACCAAACTCTCTTCCCTTCACAGGAATGATTCTCAAATCTCCAACGCTCCTCAACGCACACCTTCACATGACTCCTCACTATCATTCACTGACCATCTCAACCACCATGTCAGTCTCAGTTATTTCCTTATCAGACCTCCCCAATCACCTGGGCACTGCGCACTACTCACTCCTCTCGAAACCTCCTGCAGTACCCACAGAGGCAGTTCCACATGGTGGCTAAGAGTGTGAACTCTGAGTCCCAACTGGGTGCGATTTCCAGGTTCACCTCTTACTTGCTGTGTGACCTGTGCCACCATCATTATTCCTGTTACAGGAATGATATTGGCTCCTTTCTCATAGGATGATTCTGAGAACTAAATGATGCAATATACCTACATCTCAGAAGAGTACCTAGTCATAATTCATTACAACTGGATTATGACCATAATAGTCTCATCATCTTTGTTTCTGTAACAATCCTCTCCCACCTCACTCTTCACTACTAACTCTTTGGGAGATTGCTCCCTCTCCAGGTCTTCACCAGCCAAGTAGCCCTAAGTGGCCCAAATCCATACCCCTGGTCTGTGGTCTCTCCCCGTCTTCAGAATCAGACATGCAACCATCTCTTGAACATATCAATTGGAGATAAGACAGTCCAAAACCGAACTTACACAGACTCACCCAAACTGATTTTTTTCCTTGTCTCTCTCCCCACCCACCCTCCCCACTCCCAAAGACCTTCCCTCTACTGTGGCCAAAACAATCTAACAAACCATACACTGTCCATAAAACTCCCTGCATAAAACCTCCCAATGACATCCTAATTACAAGGCACACAGGTGGTCTTCTACCCCTGACCCCCAACACATTTCACACTTTATGTTTCAAGAAAGCCAACCTGCCCACAAGATGACTCATCAACCCTCCGGGCCTTTCTCCATGCTGTTCCCTCTGCCAAGAACAGTCTACACCTTGTTTATCTGGTTTCTTTTTAAACCAGTATGATAAGTACTAGACCAGACCACTTCCTTCAGAAAACCTCCCTGAAATCTAGGTTGAACTAGAAGTTCCACTTCTCAAATCAGCCCCCTGAGCATCCCTCCACCAACCTTCCCTCATCTCAGCACATGGAAACTCATAGCCCTTTACTAAAGAGCATGTCACATTAGAAACCCAAGAATTGTGACCTGAACACTGACCTGTGAGCTCCCAGGTCTAGGACAGGGCTGTATCTCACTCTTGGTAGCACTGGCCCAGAGGCTGACATGCTCCTGAACCACACAAGCAATGATGCTGGGTAGCTAAAGATAGTCTGAGAAAACTATTCGGATCTTAAACAGAGCGAGAAGGCAACCATCTCAAGCTGCAGACTGAGGAAGCTACATAATGCTACATGGAGAAACTGTCTTCCCCAAAGAACAGTAACACAGCTGACTTATTCCATGAGTTCTCTGAACAATTTTTTAATCATAGAACAGCCCCAATAAAGAACTATGATAGCCATCTAGACAGAAGCAATGAATCCTCTCGCGTTGTGATCCAACACAGGGATACAAGAACAGGAAACTTCTATCTATCAGTTATTTAGACTAGGATAAAACTAGAGTTGTGACGTGAGAGTTGAAGCATCACCCCCAAGTCCACTGTTTGCTGCACAGAATGTGGACATAAAGCAGGAAGGGCTGAGGACTTACCTGCAACATACAACTAAGTCCATAAACCAGGGGGCCGTGCTGTGCACAGGAAAGAAAGTCGGAGAAGGCCAGCTGCACAGGGCTCATGCCAGGACCAGGGGGGCCGGGGCTGGGGGCCCCAATGCTCGAGCTGTTTGGGCCTATTATCACATGGGGCGAGTGGGCAGCAAGGAGGCTGGGGCTGTCGCTCAGCAGCAACGCCAGACGCCGGGCACAGAAATAGGCGAGACGACGGGACAGGTAGGCCGACTGGACAAACTCATCTGAATACTGAGGAACACAAGGACACCAGCCTTCAGTCACGTCTCAGGCTACTTGGTGAGATAACTATTATAATACAGGCTTCTCATCATTACAAACAAAAACAAAAGCTTTCAGAAGTACTAATACAGACCAGTGCTGTCCAACAGAAATATAATGCAAGCCACACATGTAATTTTAAATTTTCCAGTATCCATTGGGGGGAAAAAACACACACACAGGTAAAATTAAAAGAAAGATGTATTTTATTTGGCCCACTATACCTAAATCTAAAATGCTATCATTTCAACATGCTATCAACACAAAAGTATTAGTGAGGTATTATATACCCCTTTTTCCATACCAGGTCTGAAGACTGGTGGGCACTTTAAACAAAGAGCACATCACAATGTGAACTTGTCACATTTCAAGGGCTCACGAGTCACGGCTGGCTAGCAGCTACTAGAGCGGGCAGCACCGGTACAGACGTCTTGGGGAAGACACAGATCACTAGAATGGTGTGGTCTCTGGAAGGCACTGGCTACATTTCACTGGACACTCTTTCATATTGCCTGAGTTGTCAAATATATTAATTACTTTTCCAGGAATTTTTCTTTAAATAAATTTCATCCAGATAGCCTAAATTTTAACACATCTTAGGACAATCATGAATATAGGATGATCCCACCTCCAGGGGCTCAAAGAATATTAAAAGAATGTTGGAGATCCTCTATATCCCTAAACAGAGATAGCAGGTTTTGTTTTCACAGAAATCTATGTGAAGGAGACAGTATTTAGAGAGCTGTTTGCTCAGCTCAGGGATGAGAGAAATTCATGTGAGTGAGAATACTTGAGGGACACATGACTGGTACAAGTGACCTTTACAACTTACACAAAAGCCTCTTACTACTTCAAGTGTTGTAGCATCAAGATCTTTCCTCCTTCCATTTCAAAAAAGCCACCTCTACTTACCTCTTCATTCTTAACAGACTCATTCCTTGCCCATAAAATCAACTGCCTCATGATTACATGTACTATACCTGCAGCATTAGTGGTAATAAGAGTTTAAGAAGATCATCATCCATTGGTCTGATCTTTTCTAACACATCCAAGATCCATGTCAAATATTCGTGCTTTTCCAGCATTCCTTCCTTAAATGAACAGAGAAAAATTACACCAATGATGTTAAAGCAAAACCAACTAAAATTCAAAAAAAAAAAACCACTCTTATCTTTATGTGTAAGTGTAATTTTACTATTGTTTTCCTTGTTGCAAAACAGTCTCACTGATGAAAGTTCAAATTCTAAAGAAAGAAAATAACTGGTGTTATTTTGCACAGTTGGTTTGGAGGTTTTTTTTTTTTTGGTTGTTTCTGCATATCTGCCTCATTCCAAATTGATAAAAATTAATTCCTACAAGAAAGAAAATTTGGAAGCATTCAGATTCCCAGGGCATGTCAAGTGCCTGGCTAGATTTCAGTGTACTAAGAATTCATAGTACACTGGCATGCTGCAGTCCATGGGGTCCAAAAGAGTCGGACACGACTAAGCGACTGAACCGAACTGATGAACTCATACTCACAGGAGGAAACTTGGCCAATGTTGATCATTACAAAGAACAAAAGCACCTACCATACCATCATCTCCAAAAGAGGCTGAAAACCCCATCAGATCCAAGGCCCTCTAGCAGCCTCTTTCACTATCCTAAAAGGAATTTCAGATACCATAACCCACCTACAAAATATAACTTTAAAAATCAATATAATGGCCTATAAGAAATGAAAGGAATTTTTAATAAAATGACATATAAACTTCTAACATAACTACACTAAAGACAACATGCCCAAAAATTTCCAAAATGTTCCACAGGGTTGGTATAGCCCCCCTTAAGATAAGCACTGTTAACGTTTTCATCTATTGCCTTCTTATATGTATATATATATATAACACACACACATATAAATATGTACTTCTTTATGACATTCTACGAACACATATATTTAATGTCATATTACAGCTTTATATTATGATTCACATCATAAAAGAGTCAAGATAGAAACAAATGACCTAAATGGGAAAGAAATACAAAAAAGAAGGGAAATATATATATATCTGTGTGTGTGTGTGTAAAGCTGATTCACTTGTTATACTGTAGAAACAAAACATTGTAAAGAATTATATTCCAATAAAATGCAAAACAAACAAACAAAGATAGAAACAAAAAGTTATGTTTTCTAGGAAAGTCACTGAAACTTCTATGGTCATTCTGGTAACAATCTTAGTAGTTAAAATGAAACCCTACTTTGTTCCTAGCAACTCTGATATATCTATGGACCATATAACCAGCAGTCCACTACCATGATTTTTGACAATTCATTTAAAAATATACTGCTAAATTATTGTTTCTATATTTAAAACATTACAGTGACACCACATTCATGATATCAAAGTATTCACTTATTGCTAATTTCTTTTCTTTTTTTGTCCACACCAAGGGATCTTAGTTCCCCAACCAGGGATCAAACTTGTGTCCTGGCAGTGAAAACAGGGAGTCCTATCCATTGGACCACCAGAGAATTCCCCTTATGGCTGATTTCTAATTTTTAAAATGTTTCAGCTAACAGTTTAGCTACAGGAGAAAGTACAATTTAAAATTATCAGACCAATAAAGTAAACTTCATGTTAAAGAAATAAATAAAATGGAACTTTGCATTAAGGGTTAAGAGATGCTGAACGCAAGGTTCAAAAAAAGAGAGAAACTTCATAAAGATGACTTCCAAGGATGACATAATGTTCATCCTCAAGATGCTTTTGTTATGCACCTGTACCCTTATTTCTGCACATGAATGTCTGCACACACATACACTCCAGTCAGTTTCAAATTTCAGATTACAATGAATTAATATATAATGAACTTTTAAATGTTAAGATTAAAGTTAGATTCATCAGTTTAGAACCTAACTGCTTCCTATAAAGGCGATACTGATTTCCATGTTCCTAAAAAATAATCATTCAAAAATACTAAGCATGCTTAGAGACACTTTTTCAAAGATGCAGGCTAAATCCTCAGCTCAATAAAAGCTCAGAGCAGGCAGCAAAGGATTCCTCTGCTAAATGAAACTAGGATTTGTAAGCATTTTTTTTTTTACTTATTTAAAACTAAAAAGCTACCTCCCAAAGAACCAGGCTGTTTCCTACTTTGAGCTCTTAGAAAAAGTTGCTTACCACCTAGAAATTATAATTAAAGTTCTAAGCATAGAAATTTAGAAACTACACAACCTTTCTACCCACCCACCCCATCACCATAACAGGTCATAAAAGTCTATGCTGATAACACAACTTCAGGTGAATACATTTGTCCTTCCTTCTCACCAAGAGTCAAGACTGAGGCAAATAACAGCACAAGTGCCATCTTCTGGTCAGTATGATGTACATCAGTGTCTCAGGATGGGAGTTTTAATCAGTCCTCAACGTCTTACCCATCCTCTCAACCATATTTTAAACTGCAGCCAAACAAAATTAAGATGACCTTTCCACAGAATAACTAAGCTCCAAAGAAGATCTACTATAAGACAGGAAGCATCAGCATA
Source organism: Giraffa tippelskirchi (assembly GCF_054371585.1). NCBI lineage: Eukaryota > Metazoa > Chordata > Mammalia > Artiodactyla > Giraffidae > Giraffa > Giraffa tippelskirchi. Next base: position 120,965,180 of record NC_137276.1, on the reverse strand, counting down.
AAAAATTCTTTGAATAAATATCTCCAATTTCTGCAAAGTTAAATGGCTTGGGAGGATTACATTTAATAGTGCCATTATAAGCCAATTAATGGCATTAAAAGAGCTGACATCACTGAATGTTGGCAATCAATATGTATAATAGGAAGCTGTCATCTCCGGGCAAAGGTGTTACCTTTAATACAAATTTAGAGTTATGTTGGATGGCTTTCTTTGAAGGCACTAGTTCATATGATGATATAATGTAATGCCCCCAAAAAACTAAAGTGTAAGGAATTTGCTCTCAGTCTTGAGTTTCGTAGGAAGCTTACCTGGAACATGTGGAATGCCAGCTTTTCATTATACTCCCACTGCCTCATGGCCTGCTCCACGTCGGGTGGCACAGGGACAGGGCCATCGCCCGCACTGGAAGCCAGGTGGTAGAAGTCGGAAATCTTGGCCAACTGCTCTCGAAGATACCTGGTAGATATTTGCGTCCACTCTGCATTTTTTTTAAAAAAAGAAGCCATTTCCAGATACAATGAATGTAAGAAACTACTTTTCCTCTCTTTTTCTGGTTATCTTAAGAGTGTACTTTTAAAACAAAAATCTATTACACAAAAATGGCTTTGGCTAACATATATAAGCACTGTTCAGAAAAGTACGACCATGCCAAAGCTGTTAAGTATTGTGCACTAGTGTAACATGGCTGCCCCATGGTCCAGCAATGACGTTGGCCAGCTCTCCCCTTCTGCCTCTGTGACCCCAAACCCAGAAGAAGAGGTGTCCACATCTAAATTAAAAATATCAGAGGCACAAACAGGAAATAGAACAGTGGAGGTGAGTAATTCAAGAACCATAATTCAGGACACAGACAACAGACTTGTGGCTGCCAAAGAGGAGGGGGTAGGTGGGGAAGGGATGTATTAGGAGTTTGGGATTACCAGAAGCAAACTACTATATATACAGAATGGATAAACAAGGTCCTACTGTATAGTACAGGGAACTATATTCAATATCCTGTGATAAACCATAATGGAAAAGAGTGTGTGTGTGTGTGTGTGTGTGTAGATATAGATAGGAGATATAGGGGGGTGTGTGTGTGTGTAGATATAGATAGAGATATAGATATAGGGGGGAGCTTTCCCAGTAGCTCAGACAGTAAAGAATCCACCTGCAATGCATGAGACCTGGGTTTGATTCCTGGGTCGGGAATACCCCATGGAGATGGGAATGGCAACCCACTCCAGTATTCTTGCCTGAAGAATTCATGGACAGAGGAGTCTGGCAGGCTACAGTCCATGGGGTCACAAAGGGTCAGAAACAACTGAATGACTAACACTTCATATATAAATAACTGAGTCACTATGTTGTACACAGAAATTAACAACATTGTAAATCAACTATACTTCAATAAAACTTTTTTAAAACAAATTTTTTAAAAAATCACAGTTCTACTCCAAAAAAATTCAAAATTCCCCAAATGCAGTTCTCTTGGGGTACATTTTTCAGGCTCCAGGGCATGGTTCAAACATGCCTAATTAAGGGGTGCTCTGTTTCTGTCCATCTGTAGGAGGACTGGCCAATTCCACAGACCATTCTCCCCACCTGCACTGCCCAACCCCCACCCCTGCCAGGGACACCAGAGTGGCCACCTCGGACAACCATCTGGGCCTTCGATCACTCTGCTCTTCCCAACCAACACAAGATGCCTCAGGACTCAGCCAGAAAGAACTGTGAGCAACAAAAGGTAAGAGGCTGGGAAGGAAACAGAAAATGGAGCATAAAAAAAAAAACAAACACTAAAATTACTCAAAAGTATCTGCCACAGGGGCACAAATTAAATCAATGTGTTGCCTTTGGCAACCATGAGGGATATGGTGCCAACTTTAGCCCATTCTGTGGATAAAAATGTAATAATTGCACGCTCACAGCCAAATTTCCCAAAGGATTAGTGAAACAGCATTTCGGAAGAAATCGTCCTCCTGAAACATCACCACACAATGCTGTTTTCTCATTATTTCAGCAATAGGTTCTCCAACCTTCTCAATTTTAAAGGAACATAGTCTAACAAAAATAAGAGTAGAAGTAAACATCTGTTAGAAATTGAGTGTTTTGTTTTTATTTTTTAAGCACTACTAACATTACTTGACAATAGAACCTGGAGATAACTATTGTTAGGTTTTGGTTGAAACTACTTATTCTAATTGTGTCTTATTTAAAATTGAAATTCAAATGCACATGTTAAGTAAGCATTGCTTCAGTAATCAGCCAATGCCAAAAGATGAACAGACACTAGGTCAACATTCTGTTCCTAGCATAATCGTTTGTCAGAAAGCACCATCAACATCAGATATTATCATTAAAATTATGCCATCGTCATTAAAACTAAACAATAAATTATTAGTGTCATCAGTTTCTGGTGCCCCTGTTACGGACTAATCATCTCATGACTCTCACTTGTTCAACAAAGCAAAATGCCAACCATCAGATGAGACAAGTTTAGCTTAGCTATAATAAGCAAAAACAAAAATAACAAGCATCCAAATCCTAGCTTTTGTGTGCCAAGCCTTGCTATTAACTCACTCTCAGTATGGTACTATTCTCAATACTCAGAATAGTTTAGCCTCAAGAGCTAAAAATAACACACATATTCACACACCCCCTACTTTGTCTCGGGTATATTTTCCTTTCAAGATTGTTTGTATTAAAATATGGAAGAAACACACGCTCACTATAGAAAATTTTTAATGTGAATATGCCTAGAAAAAAATCTCAATCATTTAATAGCTTTATATCTTTTCAGGTTTTTTCCTTCTTGTGTGCTTGACTGTTTATATTAAACATACACGCATCTTTTTTTAAAAATTGCTCAATATATTACTCTACAATTTGAATACCTTTAAAAATTCAAACAGAATTCAAATATAGACCTCTTGGTCATATATTTTAACTTTACCGTATTTAACTGATGTTAAGCTACCATATCAATGAGACGGATTTGGAGATCTGGGCCCTAAGATAGTCTAGTGTGAACTAGTATAAAAATTAGGATGCACATAAAATTTTCATTAAAAATTAAAAACAAAAAATAAAAAATGGCCACAAGTATTGTACTCTTTAAAATTATTAGGATTCACTAACCCCTCTCATGGGTTTGGGTAGACTCCGGGAGTTGGTGATGGACAGAGAGGCCTGGCGCGCTGCAATTCATGGGGTCACAAAGAGTCGGACACCACTGAGCGACTGAACTGAACTGAACCCCTCTCAAGCTGAGTTAGGACTGGTCATTAAGAGAGAAATAAGGGCAGCAGTGGCAAGAAACACAGTGATTCTCAGGCCTGCATGCAAATGCCATCACGGGGGTGCTTTTACCAAATGCCAGTATCTTCAGCCCCATCCCATCAGATTCTGGTTTAACTGGTCTGCAATGGGGACTCAGTTCTAAGTGCTACCAAGAAAACAGGAATGGCTAGAGATCTTAAGGAAGATGGTTGGGAGAGGGAGGTGGGGAGGTTTCAAAGGTAGAAAGGATGCAGAAAGTGATGAAGGAAGCTGCTTTGAAAGTGCACCAGTTCTAAAACTCTAAGGCTATGGCCACATCTTTAGTTCGCTGATATCAAGTAGAACTCAAGGCCATGAAGTCAGATTATTAGAAAGCTTACGAACATAAGTATTACTGAGAGTGGGGTCGGGGTCAGTATTAAAAAGAATGACCGACTCATCCTTCTGACACTGCTCTCCCTAGCATCCTGTAGCCACTGTTTTTTGTTGATGCCTAACCCCCAAACAGGAGGGGTCTCAGAGGCCATGCAGTTCACCCTACGATAGTCTATCATTTAACCAACCCAGGAGCTGTAGGCACAACTCAAGGTCACACAGGCAAACCAGAAGGACACAGCAGGTGTGAGATGCTCCACTCCAGTACATGAAAATATGCAAATTGATAAATACAATACATAATAGGGGAGAACAGAGACATGTCAAGTTACATTAAAAATGACCCCCTAGGGCCTGGAATAGTTGCAGTATTACTAAGAGAACTGGGAGCTCAGCAGAGGACAAGCATTCACCCTGGGGGCAAACACAGAGCACCCCAAATGCAACAACGCTCACGGAGAAGGTGTCTTGGCAGTGTGACACTGCAGAGAAGCAATAGAGGGCCACACTTAGGGTTACCAGCAGAATGATCCTTGGCAGAGGTCGGCCCTGAGTCCACATCCTAGTTCCACCCCTGAGCCATGAGCAAGGCACCCGGCCTCCACTCAATCTCAACCTCATCCCTACAACAGAGCTCAGTAACTACCCAGGTAGTTACTTCACACAGTGCATGCATCACAGAAGTTGACCAATAAGTGGGCACCATCATCATCATCAGTACTATTATTGGGATGAAACGTTTTTAGAAGGGAAACGAAAGGTTAGCCTTGACTGTCGCTGTCAGCTATCCTCTCCCACACTGCTTCCACCCCAGCTGAGCTGCAACGCCTAACCTAACACTCTAGGTAACTGTTCATGGAATCAATCGATGTCAATTCCATGGTTCCAAAACCTTCAATGGATCTGCAGTCCTTAATGAATTAAGGTCAAACTCCTTCGCTGGGAATGAAAATCATTTCAAATACATTATCTGCTCTGCGGGCTCAGGGTGTTTCTCTCTCTCACGTCTATGATGCTCTGTTGACAGGACCTTCCCCGGTCACCTGTGTTCGTACGTGGGCCCAGTTCAAATCTCACGTGAGTCACATCTCTCACATAGCCTTCTCAAGTCTCTGGACACCAAACCCCCACCTGGCAGGGATCACACTCTCTAACTGACGTTTTAGCATTCCCTCCATCTTTCATCCCCATGCCTTACATACTCAAGACCTAAGTACTGACTTCAATCAATACACTATAGTTCAGTTCAGTTCAGTCGCTCAGTCGTGTCCAACTCTTTGCGACCCCATGAATTGCAGCACGCCAGGCCTTCCTGTCCATCACCAACTCCCGGAGTCTACCCAAACCCATGTCCATCGAGTCAGTGATGCCATCCAACCATCTCATCCTCTGTCGTCCCCTTCTCCTCCTGCCCCCAATCCTTCCCAACATCAGGGTCTTTTCCAATGAGTCAGCTCTTCGCATGAGGTGACCAAAGTATTGGAGTTTCAGCTTCAACATCAGTCCTTCCAATGAACACCCAGGATTGATCTCTTTTAGGATGGATTGATTGGATCTCCTTGCAGTCCAAGGGACTCTCAAGAGTCTTCTCCAACACCACAGTTCAAAAGCATCAATTCTACAGTGCTCAGCTTTCTTCACCGTCCAACTCTCACATCCATACATGACCACTGGAAAAAGCATAGCCTTGACTAGACGGACTTTTGTTGGCAAAGTAATGTCTCTGCTTTTAAATATGCTATCTAGGTTGGCCATAACCTTCCTTCCAAGGAGTAAGCGTCTTTTAATTTCATGGCTGCAATCACCATCAGCAGTGATTTTGGAGCCCAAAAAAATAAAGTCTGACACTGTTTCCACTGTTTCCCCATCTATTTCCCATGAAGTGATGGGACCAGATGCCATGATCTTAGTTTTCTGAACGTTGAGCTTTAAGCCAACTTTTTCACTCTCCTCTTTCACTTTCATCAAGGTCCTCTCAAAATTAAGCTACTAAATCAAGTTCCTTCCCAATCATTGTCTCCCAAATCTTCATAAAAACATCTCCGTTTTCTATTTTAAACCTATCATGGCAGACCCAGAAGGTTTCAAACACCACTGTAGGGAATACACCAAGTTCCCTCTCTAACGCACTTGGTCTTTATACATCTGTTAGTCAGCATGCTACAAAAGGCCTATGAAAATACAAAACTTTTCATTCTTTTTAGTGAACTTCCATTAAATATAAGTATAAATATAAAACTTATACACATACACAATATATACACATACATATAAAATATTATATATGTCCTTTAATTTTGTGAAAGCTCATTTTCCTTACTACATTTTTTCCTTTTATCAGAATGAGTGGGAACCCACTACGTAAAACAGATGCAACAAAGACTGCTTTGTAAAAACTCCAGCCAAGTCAAGAGATGAAGGTGCACATCTTTAAAGTGACCCACTGGAATTCGGACTTAAAGTCAAAGATGACAGGCTCCTCAATGGAAAAACCTACATCCTCAAACCTTCTCCCTGAAGCTATCCCACTACAATAAATGGTTCTTGCTTGCCCATGGGAGGAATAGACTGCTTCTCAAAACTGCAGGATATAGAGGATTTAACTAGCCCAACTTAGGTGCAAACCTGCCTGGTACAGACTGATGGGAGAGTGGGGAGGGGGGTGAGATGGGAAGGAAAGAAGTTCAATATACACAAGATGGTGCACACTCCACTTGAAAGAAAGATAGCATTAAGTCGTGTCTGACTCTTGCAACCCCATGGACTATAGACTGCCAGGCTCCTGTCAATGGGATTCTCCCATGAACACTGGAGTGGGTTGCCATTTTCTTCCACAGGGCATCTTCCCAACCCAGGAATCGAACCCAGGTCTCCCACATTGCAGGCAGATTCTTTACCTAATGAGCTACGTGGGAAGCCCTATACATACACTCGTGAACTCCCAATAAAAAAGGCTGAAAGATTTTTTTTCATTTTCTGTTGTTAAAATGCTTTCTTGATCAAAGGATACCATCAACAAAGTGAAAAGACAACTCATAAATGGGAAGAAAACATCTGCAAATCATTTATCTGATAAGGGACTTGGATCAAGAGTATATAATGAATGATTACAACTCAATAATAAAGCGATTAATAATCCATTTTTTTGAATGGGTAAAGGAGCTAAATAGACATTTCTCCAAAGAATATAGACAAATGATCGATAAGCTCATGAAAACATGCTCAACATTATTAGCCACCAGAGAAATGCAAATCAAAACCACAATAAGGCACCACTAGGACACTTACAGAGGCTACCCAGCTGGCGCAATTGTAAAGAATCTGTCTGCCAGGGCAGGAGATGCAAGAGACGTGGGACACGGGTTTGATCCCTGGGTCAGAAAGATCACCTGGAGTAGGAAATGGCAACCCACTCCAGTATTCTGGCCTGGTGGGGTAGTACGAGTTCAACACAACTCAGTGAAACAACAGGATAGTACAAGATGGACAATACCGACTTTTTGGTAAGGATGTGTCAAAACTAGGCTCCCCATACATTGCTGGTGGGAATGTAAAATAATGTAGCTACTGTGGAAAATGGTTCAGCAATTTCTCAAAGGGTTGGACACAGAGTTATCATGTAACCCAAAGTCCACAAGTAGTCATAAACCCAAGAGAAATGAAAACACATGTCCACACAAAGATCTGTACACATTCGTAGCAGCATGGCTCATATGAGCCAAAAAGTGAAAGCAACTCAAATGTCCATCAACTGATAAGTAAATTTTGTTGCTGTTCAGTCACTAAGCTGCGTCCAACTTTGTGATCCCATGGACTACAGCATGCCAGGCTTCCCTGGCCTTCAATATCTCCCAGAGTTTGTTCAAACTCACATCCATGGAGTCAGTTATGCCAAACAATCTCATCCTGTTACCCCATTCTCCTTTTGCTATCAATCTTTCCCAACATCAGGGTCTGTTCTAATGAGTCACCTCTTCACATCATGTGGCCAAAGTACTGGAGAGTCAACTTCAGCATGAATCCTTCCAATGAATATTCAGGGTTGATTTCCTTTAGGATTGACTGGTTTGAATTTCTTGCTGTCCAAGGGACTCTCAAGAGTCTTCTCCAGCACCACAGTAGGAAAGCATCAATTTTTCAGCTCTCAGCCTTCTTTATGGTCCAACTCTCACGTTCACAAAATAAAATAGTTTCTATGTATAGAATGGAATACCACTCAGCTATACAATGTCATGAACTACTGAAACACACTACAACATGCACGAACATTGAAAACATCATACTGTATAACTGAAAGAAACCTGTTTCAAAGAACCACATAAGTAATGATTCCAATTAGATGAAATGTCCAGAATAGGCAAATCTACAGGGCTGAGGGGGATTGAGGGGAAATGCGGAGTGACTGCTGATGGTTACAAGATTCCTTTCAAGGTGATAAGAGAATTCAATAATGATGGTTTCACAACTCTGTAAACACATGAAAAACTTCTAATTGTACACTTAAATGAACTGCAAAATAGTAAAAATTATATCTCAATAAAGCTATTATATAATTCTTAATGTTTTCCTGAAATACTTGACTACAAAGAAAAATCTAGCGTTTCATGAAGTAAAAAAAAAAAAAGACTATTCCACACTGATAAAAAGTAATGTACTATGGGACTTCCCTGGTGGTGCAGTGGATAAAAACTCACCTGCCAATGCATGGGACACAGGTTCAATCCCTGGTCTGGGAAGATTCCACATGCTGTGGAGCAACTAAAGCGCATGCACCACAATGACTGAGCCTATGTGCACAACTATTGATGTCTGTGGACCAAGAGCCAGTGCTCTGCAATGAGAGTAGCCCCCACTCAAAACCAAAGGATGTCCACACAAAGCAATAAAGACCCAGTGCAACCAAAAACAAATTAAAAAAAAAAACGTTTCAAAGTAGCCCACTATGATCTGATACGGCTTTAAGGGGGCAGGGGAGGGGGTGGGAAGGAGAATAAGGGTAGAAGTAACAGTGGCCAAGAGTGAAGGTGGTCTGGAATTCCCATCTCTTGTTGAATCTTCTACAGTTTGTTGTAACCCACAAGTCAAAGTCTTTAGCGCAGTCAATGAAGCAAAAGTGGATGTTTTTCTGGAATTCTCTTGATCCAAGGGATTTGGCAATTTGATCTCTGGTTCCTCTGCCTTTTTTAAATCCAGCTTGAACATCTGGGAGTTCAAGGTTCATATACTGTTGAGGCCTGCCTTCGAGAATTTTGAGCATTACTTTGCTAGCATGTGCTGCTACTGCTGCTGCTAAGTTGCTTCAGTCGTGTCCGACTCTGTGCGACCCCACAGACGGCAGCCCACCAGGCTCCGCCGTCCCTGGGATTCTCCAGGCAAGAATACTGGAGTGGGTTGCCATTTCCTTCTCCAGTGCATGAAAGGGAAAAGTGAAAGTGAAGTTGCTCAGTCGTATCCGACTCTTAGCAACCCCATGGACTGCAGCCTACCAGGCTCCTCCGTCCATGGGATTTTCTAGGCAAGAGTACTGGAGTGGGGTTGCTAGCATGTGAGATGAGTGCAATTGTGCGGCAGTTTAAACATCCTTTGGCACTGCCTTTCTTTGGGATTGGAATGAAAGCCGACCTTTTCCAGTCCCGTGGCCACTGCTGAGTTTTCCAAATTTGTTGGCATATTGAGTGCAGCACATTCACAGCATCATCTTTTAGAATTTGAAAAAGCTCAGCTGAAATTCTGTCACCTCCACTAGCTTTGATCATAGTGATGCTTCCTAAGGCCCCCTTGACTTCGCACTCCAAGATGTCTGGCTCTAGGTGAGTGATCACACTATCATGGTTATCTGGGTCATAAAGATCCTTTTTATATAGTTCTTCTGTGTATTCTTGCCACCTCTTCTTAATATTTTCTGCTTCTGTTAGGGACATACAGTTTCTGTCCTTTATTGTGCCCATCTTTGCATGAAATATTCCCTTGGTATCTCTAATTTTCTTGAAGAGATCGCTGGTCTTTCCCACTCTATTATTTCCTCTATTTCTTTACTCTTTTCACTTTGGAAGGGTTTCTTATCTCTCCTTGCTATTCTTTGAAACTCTGCTTTCAGATGGATGTATTTTTCCTTTTCTCCTTTGCTTTTAGCTTCTCCTCTTTTCTCAGCTATTTGTAAGGCCTCCTCATACAACCGTTTTGCCATTTCATGTATCTTTTTCTTGGGGATGGTTTTGATCATGGCCTCCTGTACAATGTTACGAACCTCCATCCATAGTTCTTCAGGCACTCTATCAGATCTAATACCTTGAATCTATTTGTCACTTACGCTGTATTATCATACGGGATTTGATTTAGGTCATACCAGAATAGCCTAGTGGTTTTCCCTGCCGTCTTCTATTTAAGTCTGAATTTTTCAAGGAGTTCATGATCTGAGCCACAGTCAGCTCCTGGTCTTGTTTTCGATGAGAGATGGGAACACCTTACCTGCCTCCTGAGAAACCTGTATGCAGGTCAAGAAGCAACAGTTAGAATCAGACATGAAACAACAGACTGGTTCCAAATCGGGAAAGGAGTAAGTCAAGGGTGTATGTTGTCACCCTGCTTATTTAACTTTTATGCAGAGTTCAGTTCAGTTCAGCTGCTCAGTCCTGTCCAACTCTTTGCAACCCCACAGACTACAGCATGCCAGGCCTCCCTGTCCATCACCAACTCCCAGAGTTTACCCAAACTCATGTCCATTGAGTCAGTGATGCCATCCAACCATCTCATCCTCTGTTGTCCCCTTCTCCTCCTGCCTTCAATCTTTCCCAGCATCAGGGTCTTTCAAATGAGTCAGTTCTTCGCATCAGGTGGCCAAAGTATTGGAGTTACAACTTCAACATCAGTCCTTCCAATGAACATTCAGGACTGATTTCCTTTAGGATGAACTGGTTGGATCTCCTTGCTGTCCAAAGGACTCTCAAGAGTCTTCTCCAACACCACAGTTCAAAAGCATCAATTCTTTGGTGCTCAGCTTTCTTCACCACCCAACTCTCAAATCCATACATGACTACCGAAAAACTACAGCCTTGACTAGATGGACCTTTGTTGGCAAAGTAATGTCTCTGTTTTTTAATATGCTGTCTAGGTTGGTCATAACTTTCCTTCTAAGGAGTAAGCGTCTTTTAATTTCATGGCTGCAGTCACCATCTGCAGTGAATCTGAAGACCCCCCAAAATAAAGTCTGCCACTGTTTCCACTGTTTCCCCATCTATTTCCCATGAAGTCATGGGACCGGATGCCATGATTTTAGTTTTCTGAATGTTGAGCTTTAAGCCAACTTTTTCACTCTCCTCTTTCACTTTCATCAAGAGGCTCTTTAGTTCTTAACTTTCTGCCATAAGGGTGGTATCATCTGCATATCTGCGGTTATTGATATTTCTCCCAGCAATTCCAGCTTGTGCTTCATCCAGCCCAGCATTTCTCATGATATACTCTGCATATAAGTTAAACAACCAGGGTGACAAAATACAGCCTTGACATACTCTTTTTCCTATTTGGAACCAGTCTGTTGTTCCATGTCCAGTTCTAACTGTTGCTTCCTGACCTGCATACAGATTTCTCGAGAGGTAGGTCACGTGGTCTGGTATTCCAAGACTATGGAAATTCTCTTTAAGAATTTTCCACAGTTTATTGTGATCCACACAGTCAAAGGCTTTGGCATAGTCAATAAAGCAGATGTTTTTCTGGAACTCTCTTGCTTTTTCAATGATCCAGTTGGCAATTTGATCTCTGGTTCCTATGCCTTTTCTAAACTCAGCTAGAATATCTGGAAGTTCACGGTTCATGTACTGTTGAAGCCTGGCTTGGAGAATTTTGAGCATTACTTTACTAGCACGTGAGATGACTGCAATTATGCGGTAGTTTGAGCATTCTTTGGCATTGCCTTTCTTTGGGACTGGAATGAAAGCTGACCTTTTCCAGTCCTGCGGCCACTGCTGAGTTTTCCAAATTTGCTGGCATATTGAGTGCAGCACTTTCACAGCATTACCAGAGTTATGCATCATCAGCATTATGCAGAGTACATCATGTGAAATGCCGGGCTGGATGAATCACAAGCTAGAATCAAGATTGCCGGGAGAAATATCAATAACCTTAGATATGCAGATGACACCACCCTTACGGCAGAAAGCAAAGAGGAACTAAAGAGCCTCTCGATGAAAAGTGCAAGAGGAGAGTGAAAAAGTTGGCTTAAAACTCAACATTCAAAAAAGGAAGATCATGGCATCTAGTCCCATCATTTCATGACAAATAGACATGGAAACAATGGAAACAGTGAAAGCCTTTATTCTCTTGGACTGAAAAATCACTGCAGATGGTGATTGCAGTCATAAAATTAGGACGCTTGCTCCTTGGAAGAAAAGCTATAACAGACCTAGACAGCGTATTAAAAAGCAGAGACATTACTTTGCGAACAAAGGTCCATCTAGGCAAAGCTACGGCTTTTCCAGTAGTCATGTATGGATGTGAGAGTTGAACCATAAAGAAGGCTGAGCACCAAAGAATTGATGTTTTTGAACTGTGGTGTTGGAGAAGACTCTTGAGAGTCCCTTGGACAGCAAGGAGATCCAACCAGTCAATCCAAAAGCAAATCAATCCCGAATATTCATTGGAAGGACTAATGCTGATGCTCCATTACTTTAGCCACCTGATGCAAAGAGCTGACTCATTTGAAAAGACCCTGATGCTGGGAAAGATTGAAGGCAGGAGGAGAAGGGGATGACAGAGGATGAGATGGTTGGATGGCACCACTGACTCAATGGACATGAGTTTGCACATGCTCCGGGAGATGGTGAAGAACAGGGAAGCCTGGAGTGCTGCAGTCCATGGGGTCACAAAGAGTCATACAAGACTGAGTGGCTGAACAACAGAAGAGTGAAGGGGTAAACCTGGGTGATGGTTATTACATCCTCTTATATTTTTCTATGTTCGAAATGCCCACAACAAAAGGCTTTAAAAAGTTAATCAGTTGAATTCTATAAAATGATTCACAGAAAACCCAAAATCCCCCATTCAGCCACTGCTTACTTGGGGAACGAAAGGGGAAATCAGCGTGCTGATCAGCAGCCTGGATAAAGAATAGCCTCAGTGAAAACTGCTGCCTCAGGCTGACGTGTGAGCAAAGGAGAGTCAGCCCACCTGCTGGAATGCTGGTTCTGCTGAATGGTCAGTTAGTGAACTCGGGCCCTCTGGCTGAAAAGCAGGAAAAATAGGGTGGGCTTGGGGGGTAGCAGGTGACATGCTGTGGTAGAGTAAATTACCGAAACATTTTTTTAGTCACTAAGTTTTTTTTCTTGGTTTTTGTGTTCTTGCTGTTGCTAGTCAACCTGTGAGGCTTGTGGGACCTCGGGTCCTCAACCAGGGATGGAACCTGAGGCCCTGGCAGTGAGAGCCCCAAGTCTTCACCACTGGGCCGCCAGGGAAGTCCCTGAAACTTTTTCTTATGCTTCAAAAACTTTTCCTTTCACTCATAACTACCTGTAGAACACTGGTGCTGAGTGGCAAATATCGAATATCTGTTTTTGTCTGGGTGAGTAATTTTACCGTGTTATTTTTAACGGGCTATTTCTCTCTGGTTTTATTTACTGGCAATGACGCCAAGTACTGTTACTTGGTGATTAAGGTGACAACTCAAAATAAAATAAAAATCATGGGGGATTTCACAGGTGGTCCAGTGGTTAAGACTCTGTGCTTCCACTTCAGGCAGCCCGCGTTCCATCCCTAATCAGGGAACTAAGATCCCACATGCTACACTGTATGGCAAAAAAAAAAAACACATGGGCATGTGGCAGCAAACATTACATGTCTACTAAGGGCCAGAAGCTCTCCTGGGGCCTGGAGCTACAAAGCTGAGATGAAAGCAGTCCCCACCTGAGGTGATTCATTTTTGAGGTAGAAACACAAGGACACAGACACTGACAGCAATGAGGTAAGTGGTCTGACGTGCCATAGAACAAAGGTAGGGAAACAGAGGATGATTGGATAACATCAACTCAATGGACATCACAAGTTCGAGCAAACCCCAGGAGATAGTGAAGGACAGGGAAGACTGGCATGCTGCAGTCCATGGGGTTGCAAAGAGTCGGACACGATTTAGCAACTGAACTTCTGAGGAAAGTTACGAAGCAGTTCCACAGGCAGAAACAGCAGTGTGTAATTTCGCAGGCCCTGCAGAGGGAGCCTGGCAGAGGATGCAAGGCAGAGGGAGAAAGGGTCACCTCTGAGGTGAAGCAGGTGGCCCATGCCAGAGGTCCTCAAATGCTAGTGTACAAAAAGATCACCAGAGGGCGCTGGTTGGTTAAACATACAGATTTAGCCTTGACAGAGATTTTCACCCTTTAAGGCTGGACTGGGGTCCAGAAACCTGCATTTATAACCTGCTTGTTCCCAGGCAGGGACAAGCGATACAGTCTGATCTTTCGCCACAAATGACTCAAAGCCACTGAAGAATTTTAAGCAAAGGAATGAGGAAATCATCAGATACGTAAATTAAGATTCTCAGAAGTTGTAGGGGAGACAAATAAAAAGGAGACTGCAGAGTCCAGTGGACAGGTGACTGAGGAGGGGACAAAAGAAAGAGGAGGGCAGTACTGGAATCACCTGATAATGGAGAAGAAACCTGGGTCTCCTGCAGAGTGGTGAGGACTCCGCCTGCCAAGGCAGGAGACACAAGTTTGATCCCTGGGCCGTGTTTATCCCCTGGAGAACGAAGTGGCAACCCACTCCAGTATTCTTGCCTGGGAAATCCCATAGACAGAGGAGCCTGGTGGGCTACAGTCCATGGGGTTGCGAAGGGTCAGACATGATTGAGCACATATGAGCACATGAGCAGAGAAGAAAAGAGGCAGGTAGCTTCAAGATTTGCCAGCAGGGTAGCTGAGCAGATCATGGTACCATAGAAAGAGATGTGGAACAGAGGGCAAGAGGGGAGGAGGGTGAGGGAGCTAAATTCAATGTTTGTTTTCATTATCTTATTCTAATTAAACTTTGAGATTATCAGAGTCACAAGCAGTTGTTGAGAAATAATAGAGAGAGATCCCATGCACCTTTTACCCGTGTGTGTGTATGTGTATTCACGCTCAGACATGTCCAGCTCTTTGTGACCCCCTGGACTGTAACCCACCAGGCTCCTCTGTCCATGAAATTCTCCAGGCAAGAATACTGGAGTGGGTAGCCATTTCCTACTCCAGGGCATCTTCCCAACCCAGGGACTGAACTCACATCTCTGACTCACCTGCATTGGCAGGCGGGTTCTTTACCACTGTGCCACCTGGGAAGTCCCGACTTTTCCCAAATGTTAATACCCAACAAAACTAAAGGACAAGATCATAACCACCGTATCGACATGGACACGATCCACCAATCTTACTCAGGTTTCCCGGTTCTAAGTTCAGTTTTGAATACCGGAATTTGCGATGTCAAAGATATTCATGGGAAAAGATATCCAGGGGCAGGTGGGTAACAGGTCAGAAGTGTCAGGGTGAAGACACGGATGAGGGGACCTTTATCATATGCGGGTTCAATGCCTTAAACAATGAGATTATGACAACAGAAGAACCCAGCAGGCACAGGTTTAAGAAGGTTTACCCTGCAGAGTAAAAACATGGTTTGTGCAGTCACTTAGCCCTATCCTGAGCCTTCAGCGTAGGTTAACTCACTTGGTGGTAAAGAGCATGGGTTCAGGAGTCAGGTGGCCCAACTTGTCCAGGATCCAATCACCTGGCAGGTTCGGAGCCTTGGGCAAGTCACTCACCCATGCCTCAGTCACGTGTCTACAAAATAGGGCTGTTAAGTGGACTTCGCCTGTACGGTAATTTTGAGAATAAGGTGGGATAGAAGATGCTTACAACTGTGACATGTTGTTCAAAAGGAAGCAAACTTACAGGACCAGGCAGCCAGGACCCCCGAGATGAGAAGAAAATAAACTTGGCTGGAAGCAGGAACTCTCTGGCCAAGACAGGAAGACAGGTGAGGACTGGCTGCTGTGGGTAAGTCTGTACAGGTGTCCGACGGGGTGGAAGCAAGCAGGTGGCTGAGAAACTGAGGGAGTCTGCCCCTCTCCGAAGTTCAAGAGAAGGGTGGGGGCAGGGGAGGGAGCCTGAAGAGAGGTGAAGGGCCGACGAGCGCTGTGAGGAGGGAGGGACAATACTCCCCAAAAGATAAGGGCCCTGACACAGCAATGCAGCAATAACTGCTCGACTGTGAGACTGACAGCTAATGCTGGAGGATTTCAGCGTAAAAAAGAGACCAAGTGGCCAACCAAGGAAACGGGTGGCAAGGTCTCAGGCAGGGAAAGGAGAAAGAAGGGCTGGTGGGGGAGGAGCAAGAGACACTCAAGTTCCAAGGCAGCAAGGAAACTGCCTGTCCATCCGCCTTCGAGGTGCCAGGTGATGGCGGCGGATACCTGGGGACAGCACTTGACACTTGTCCAGTTTTCCCTTCTCACCATCAGGTCTCCAATTCCTGTTCCCAGGCCAATGCAGACAAGTGCTAACTGTTACTCTTAGGGAATTTTTTTTTCCCAGTTGTCCTTGTTCCCTCTCAATCCCGTCAATGCATCAAAGCCGGGACTTCTGTCAACTACAGAATCCGATTTTAGCCCCGGAATAAGAATCTCTTATCCCACCCATCAACCTCACCACCAGCTTCTCACCTCAGCACAGCTTGGAGGATTCCTCCTGACAGAGGGACGCATAAGAAACTCCTGCCCCTACAGGCCCAACCCCTGCTCGGGGGGTGAGGGGGCGGTGCGCCAAAGGTGGCTGTTTTGAGTTAATGTTACAGTTGTCAGAGGTTAAGTCCCTCAAATTTTTCCTGACTTCTGAATACACCTGAGTGAGTGACAGACTTGGCCTCACTGAGATAGATATTTCTCATACGGAATAAAAGGGAAGTTCCTTCTCCAAATATTAAACTGTGCATTTAATTAACCCCTCAGGACAAGCTCCCACCACCTTCCCTGTCAGGAGACCAGGCCGAGGATTTCATGGCCCCAGGAGAGGAGAGCTATGGCAAGAAGAGACTCGAGGAGGAGACAGAGGAACATACCTCTGTGCAATCCTGAGGACATGTGAGGAGGAGGAGGAACAGAGGAGCAGTGCTGGTAGAAGGTCCGCTGCGGCCCCACTGGATGCACCAAAGCTGCTGAAGTTAGTGGATCAGACACACAGTCAGCCTCACTCTTCCCCCAGCTTCTGCCACTGAGGAGGCAGCAGAAAACCCCCATCATTCACAGAGCAAAAACAAACTACATTTTCCTTTTTTCTTTCCTTTCTGCATTTGTGTTGAAATTTAATTCCATGATCAGTTGTGCTCTGGGTAAAAGTTCCTACAGAAAGAGCAGCTCTGTGTTGACTACTTACATCCTGAATGCAGTTGCTGTCAAGTTTGTAATCCTGAACAAGTATGTTTCAGTGGAACATGAGTACAAATGTTACAGACATCATCATATCGCCAGATAACCATGCCATGCAGCAAAGGCTTTAAAATATAAAATGATTACACAGACTGTGCAGACCCATCCCCTTAATCCTCTCCTCCGGCATCACCTGTTTCTTTGGGTTGCTTTTTTCTGGAGACCCAAGACTGATGTATTATACATTTATTTCCATCTATGTTACTCTCAGGGCTTCCCAGGTGGCTTGGTGGTAAAGAATCCATCCGCCACACAAGAGACTCGGGTTCAAACCTGGGTCAGGAAGATCCCCTGGAGAAGGGAATGGCAACCCATTCCAGGATTCTTGCCTGGAGAATCCCATGGACAGAGGAGCCTGGCAGGCTTCAGTCCATGGTGTCACAAAGGGTCAGATAAGACTTAGCTACTAAACAACAACAATGTTACTCTCACAAAGATGTTCCAACTGACCATTTATGGACCTTTAATGTGTTTTATATCCTATAAATATAGTCTGTTGGGTTAGCTAAAAAGTTCATTCGAGTTAGTCTGTAACATTGTACAGAAAAAACTAAATGAACTTTTTGGCCAACCCAATATATATTCCTCAACTCCAAAATCATGGTGAATTGAAACAGGCTTAAGAGCCTGTTTAAGAGCCATTTTATTGCAGATTTCATTTGGAAGACTATACACACTTTGTCTGAAAATGAGTCTGAAACTCAGAGTGTATCTTTTTTAATTAAAAAAAAAAGGTTTCTATTCATCAAGGAATTAACATTCCAGTACAAATTACAAAAAGGAAAGATCCAGCTTTTCTAAGTCATTACAAAGTTAGTAGCATAGAGCCCCTTACAAAAACAAGGCTCTCTGTGCACAGCATGAAACAAGCACAAATTTTCTGAAATGAGCATAAAAACATGCACTAAAGATACACATAAAAACACATTTCAGAAGATACAAAATGAACGTAACAGCAGTTCCTTCTGAAGCACATGCTGAGGGGCCTGGGAGACCACAGGAGGACACAGGAAAGTGAGCCTTCACTACGTTCTTCTGAGTATTTTACCGTGGTCTTCTACCATGAATACCTGTGATCTACTTTCAAAAGAAAGTTGTAAGTCATGCAAGCAGCTGTCTTTCCTCAAAATCCTGCTTATGCTTTAAGAAACAGATCTACAAGATGCACAACCAGTGAAAACCTCACTGAATACTGAGCTTCTTGAAACACCTTTCACACCTCTCCACAACATCACTCCCCTGCCCCTGACTCAAAGTCACCCCTCTGATATGAGCAACTTGGAAACTCTGTAAAGCACACAGACCCAGAAATGAAAGTCCAGGATCCAACTCTCTGTTCTCCCACTTTTCACAGATTTTTCTCAACCCACTTAATAAATGGAGACACCCAGCTACCTCAGAGGGATTTTGTGAGGACACCCCCAAATGACGATACACAAAACCAGGCTGCAAACTACAAAAACTCCTTACAAACAGATATTTTTGCTATATAATATGTTCCAAGTGTAGATGCACACGTGTGTACTAATAATTCATAAAGAGCAAAGAACTAAATTTTCATTAAATTGGGATGCTGCTCAGTTTTTTATTATAGATGATTAATTTGACCAGGAGTCAGTATTAAAAGTGACTAGAAAACAGAAAGTGTTGAGTGTCAATGGGTTCTGAACAGGAAATTCAAGACCAAGTGATGCACCCAAACCAACAAGACCAGAAGTGGCAGTGGTAAAGACCAAAGCAAATGCAGTACACGTAACAAAACTATAAATGTAACTCATATGCTCTCAGTTGGCCAGAGAGGAAGATAATTAGGTACTTTAAGATCAAAAAATAATTTTTTAAAATGCAAAAGCAAAACAAAAACTTCCCAATTTTTACTTAAAGCCTAGATTTCTTTAGGGCCCACCTCATACTTAATTCTCTCGGAAAATCTCCCCTAATTTTTCCAGTCTCCCATCACTTCTTATAGGATTACAGGTAATTATGTTCTGACTATGGCTGTGTGTTTTGGGTATGCATCTTGTTTCCACAAAAATCCTTTAAGGCAGCCCCCTTGAAGGCAAATAGCACAGCCTCCATTTGGTTAAAATTCTTCGCAGCATCTATTTCAATGCAGAGAATCTTAATATACCTTTAAAAAAAAAAATAGATCACTCTTTATTCAAGTGAAATATAACAAGCTCTCTGAAAACATTTTCCTGAGAAATTCAGGAGCAATCATGAGCAGACATTACCTCTGACTTCATCAAAAATTTAACTGATCATAAACACACACACACCCAACAATAACCACCACCACCACATACCAGCATTCCAACATGGAACAGGCTGTAACATTTTTACTTTAGAAAAAGCTGAAATGTTTCCATAGGGCAGCAATGTGGAATGCAGAGTTACACTGCAGCATATTAAACTTGATGAGAACTTTTAAAGGTTATAAACTTGTAAAGATATAAATCAGGAAAGTAGAATGGCATTTGACAGAGGTTAGGGGAGGGGAGAGAGGGGAAGGAGGAGTTTACTTAACGAGTACAGAGCTTCAATTTTGCAAGATAAAAAGTTCTGGAGACCAGCTGCCCAACAACGTGCAGATAGTTACGATGATTGTACTATATATACACAGAAAACGGTTAAGATTGATAAATTTGATGTGTTTTTTACCACAACTTTTAAGTCTCTATAAATCTTACATATCCGATTAACTGAACAGCTACACACCTGAAAAAATACAAAATTCTTGCAATTTTTGTTTCAGTCTCAAGCAGAAAGTAGCTGGCAGAATGAAAAGTAAGCTCTTGAAATATTATTTGAGAAGAACTAAAACTACAATACATTACCTGAGCTTCCTTCAAATCTTTTGCACAAAACACTTTTTTTACAGCAAGGTATCTTCCAGAAAAGGCATTAACAATGCAAAAATAGAGAGCAATAATTTGAGACTGAGATTAGGCTTGGCTGACTTTTTATTTGTTAACATATCAAAGTTACACCTGCACATGTCTTAAAGTACAACAGCTGTATATGAGGTTGTGAAAAACAGCAGCCTACAGTCCATAAACTCCCCCATTTCCCATTCTCCAAAAGCAGTTATTTTCAACTCTTTTATTCATTGTGCTTCTTTTGTTTACCATTTTATCTCTAAATAACATATTTGCTGTTGTACTTCCTGATTTTAAGCATTATCTATTGGCTTCCTCCTATAGAAGATGGTGGAGTAGTAAGCTCTCTTTCACTTCCCACCAAGATG
This sequence comes from Giraffa tippelskirchi, assembly GCF_054371585.1. Taxonomy (NCBI): domain Eukaryota; kingdom Metazoa; phylum Chordata; class Mammalia; order Artiodactyla; family Giraffidae; genus Giraffa; species Giraffa tippelskirchi. The sequence continues at coordinate 120,944,859 of NC_137276.1, read as the reverse complement.
TTATGTATTACCTATTTCCTTTCTCCTTTCAAATAGATTTCAATTCTGAAGCTAGTATATGTTTTCAGCAGGGCAAACCAAGTAAGTAACCAGGCCCTTGTTACTAAAAATCATTTCATTGTCCATGTAACAGATATGAGATCAATGTGAAATCAATCATAATCTTTAATGTTAAAGGGAAACATTAGAGATAAATTAGAAATAGAAATAAAAACTCTCATATGCATGCACAACACGTTTGTGCACACACACGTACACACAGATATGTATGTATCCATCCATCCACTGACCCAGCTTAGATGCCATTGCACACCTCATAGCAATGAGCACCTTCAGCATTCAGATCTGGCTTTCTAAACACCATTCCCCACTAGAAAGAAGTAGGGTTCCATACAGAGATGGCTGATTGCAGACCTGAGGCAGAAAAAAGTACAAGATGAGCCTGGGAGACTTTCTGTGCCCAAAAGGGAGGTGCTCTAAGTCAAATGGTGTCATGTCAAAGGATACAAAGGAGCCTGAAGCATCTCCCACTGGTCACCTCTGGACTAAACACTAAAATGAACAAGTATATCTGGTTGTAAAATGCTGAATGAATAAATATCTGGTCAAATTTAAACTTTTAAAATCAGAAAAAAAAATTAGAGAAACTCATTTACTGAAAAGCTAAATGTGCAACTGCAACAATTCTTACTCTGAGAAGTGATAATTATAGGAAAAGAATTAAGCATTTCCTCCGCCTTTTCAAAAAAGAATTACAATTTATCACAGGTAATGAGGGATAGCCCATTCTTACAGAAGAATGTCAATATCTAGCCATTCCCAATGAAATGATGGTTTTGAACTTGATTCATCAATGGATGCTAAACTTTCAGGTGAAAAATTACTGAGGGATGGGAAGGTTGTAGGTGCCAAAGTTGTACCCATAGGTCCTGTTCCTTCTATTGGAGAGTGGCTTTCAACAGACAGCCCAAGTTACATCACCAATTAAAACCTATCTTTCATGCCTAGGCAAAGTATGAATTTAAATTATACTTATACAGGCACATCTGTCCAGGCTTTAGGGTTATTTTCATAGTAAACAGGTGGATACCTCCTTTGACAAATAAAAGACAAGCCACACGTGAAAATGTGGAGCCAATCTTGACTTGAAACTCAAAGCTTGTCCCTGAAATCAGAAAAAGTATGCACCATCTTCAAGGACCCGAACTGAAAGTAAGCTGGTTGGCTTAGATAAGAAACCAGACTGTCAATTATGTGTTCAGCAGGGCTTATTTTTGCAGTCCAAATGGCTCAGGGAATGTCACAAATTAATTACCCACTGAGCAAGAAAGGGAGCTGTTTCTTCTCTGTTTTGGGGGAATGATAAGGATAGTGGTTCCAAGAGTACAGCCAACCAAGAGCAGTCTCTCATCCAACACAAACGCCCAACCCAACAAAACCTCAGGGGTACAGAGGAAATGACTGGGGGTAAACAGAGCAGTTCCATGGGCAGTTTAACCACGGAAAATTTTAATCTTCTTCTAATCTGTTTCCCCCCAAAAAGGGCCTCATGTCCATGATACGTCTTGTCACTTTTCACCATATTGAACATCCAACATTTCCTAGCCAGAATTAGAGCTGCCCATCTTGCAAGCAATTTCATCTATCTGTCACTTCTTGAGCACCCTGGGCTTTGCTCTGCTCTGCTCTGCCTGCTCCCCGTGGCATTCACGGGAACAAGAGAATTCTGGCTCCTCTGATGCTGACCACAGCCACTGAGTCTTGCAGCCTGGAGTCTGCCTACCTTTCTCCTTAGCAACACTCCTTGGCCTCTGGGGCCCAGACCTACAACATCCACACAATTCCTCCTGTGTCCAGTAACCATTAGGCCACAGCGGGGAGGAAAAAGCAAACATTTTCCAGTAGGTCCACTCGGTCTGTGCCAGCACGTTACTTAACTTCCGAGGCTCGGCTCCCTCATACACACAGAACGAAATAATAAAACCTACATTGCAAGTGTGCTACGATGATCACAAATCATGTCTGTAATGTTCCCAGGACAATACATAAAATAATTAATAGAGACTGGCTAGTAATAACTGTGGTCCTAGTGCAGACTAGTTATAGTCTATATTCACCGGCCACTCACTATGTGGTGGACACTGTTCTAAATGCTGTAGAAGTACTGACTCACTTCATCCAGAATATGCTATCAGTTATGCCCATTTACAGACAAGAAGCAAAGAGAGAGGGTTATAACAGTAGCAGTAATGAAAAAGTCCTTCCACGGTTCCCCATCACCCCACTCCAGCAAACACGCCAGCCTTTCATCACTGCCCCTCGGGTAACCGACATGTCAGGTGAACATAAACCCTGGCAGTTCCACGTCAAACCTCTTCCTCTGCTTATCTCATTCTTTGGCCAGAAATGCCCTTCTCTGCACAATAGCCCCCAGCCCTTCCTCCCCGCCACCTCCCACCCCCAAAAATCCTGCTTCTTCCAAAACTGCACTCAAATGTCACTTCCCTTGTGACCTCCCTGGACTTCCCAAGTCCTTTGGGACTCCCTCTGCATTTATTCGCGTCACTGTTTCCTTTCCTTCCTCCACCGTCTGAACTGTTTGGCTATGTGTCCCCTCCCCCTGCAATGAACACCGAGGGGGCAGGGACCACACTCTCCCCTCTGTCCCCACTGGCCAGGCACAGTGCCCAGCAAAAGCCTCAGAGCAGAGTTAGGACACGTGCGCTGAGGGGCTCTGTGCACCCGACAGATCGGGGTACTCACCTGTGAGCTGGGGATAAAGCACCTCTCTCCCAGGGCTCCGGAATAATAAATGCGAGTTGGGACAGAGGAAACACAGAGCCTGAGCAATGCTCCCTAAGAAATGGGGAAGCCTGCATCACAGCCACCCTAGCTACCCCATGGAGGACCGACTGTTTCACACAACAGGAAATACCATCTTGGGGCCTGACAGCAAGAGCGGGAGCAATCCCAAGGCTGGAAAGCTCATTTTCCCAGCACACGTCGGGAACACCGAAGTCCCGCTTGACACAGGATTGAGAGCAGTTCCAAAATCGCTCCAGAGATGCTGTTACAGAAACAGACTTAGAGAGCAAACTTTTGGGCACCATGGGGAAGGATGGGAGAAGGAATAGTTAGGGGGTTTGGGATGGACATGCACACGTTGGTGTATTTAAAACGGATAGCCAATGAGGACCTACCGTATGTACAGCGCAGGGAACTCTGTTCAGTGTTCTGTGACAGCCTGGATGGGAGGGGCAGTTTAGGGGAGAATGGACACATGTATATGTATGGCTGAGTCCCTCTGCTGTTCACCTAAAACTACCACAACACTGTTAATTGGCTATACCCCTATACCAAATAAAAAGTTTCAAGCAGGGGGAAAAAAGAGATGCTCTTACAGTTAATAGCAATAATGATAGTAAATACTAGATTTATATGATGAATTCATAACTCATTAACTCAGCAACAATAAGACTCCTCCTTATAGCAGGGGAAATTCCTACATATAAACAGACAAGGTTCTGTGTTATTTACTGTAAAGTCACATTTCCCAATCTGTTCAAAGACTTTAATTACGTAACTGTGTAAAGTTTCACTTTTTCATTTCTATGTATTAGCTATCCCATTTTCAATGCTTTTCTCTGGTGAACTCAAAATATTGAAGACAGTTATACTTGTTTTAAAAACAAAACTCCATTCAATTCTAAAACATATCTAAAATCAAATATGTGTCACGTCTGGTGTTTTCCCTCAAGTCTGTTAACACTAATAACCATTGGACAGCACTTTCTAAACATCGTGTCCACCTGTAATCTCTTATCTTATCTTTTCAGGTTTTGTAAAGAAGGAGAACTAGTCTCTTCTCACAAGCTTACCTAAATCACTTCTATTTTAAAATCTCTGTCCCATGTGGTGCTAGTGTATAGATCCCACCTGTCAATGCAGGTGACATTAGAGATTCAAGTTCAAGCCCTGGACTGGGAAGATCCCCTGGAGGAGGGCATAGCAACCCACTCCAGTATTCTTGCCTGGAAAATCCCATGGACAGAAGTGCTGGTGGTCTACAGTCCATGGGGTCCCAAAGAGTTGGACATGAAGCAACTTAGCATGCATGTACACTCTGATGTTAGGATTTGTCCTAAATGCAGTTTTAACCATGAAGCATTTTAATCTTCTTCTAATCTGTTTCCCAAAAAAAAGGGCCTCATGTCCATGATACAACCTTTGACCCCCTTGAAATTACACATGAAACCTCACCCAGAAACCCAAGGCCCCTCTCACTCCCTGCCACTTTCGGGTACACACTACACTGGGCACCTCTTTGCCCTCTGCAGCCTTTCCAGGGCAGAAACTCACTTCATCTACATCTGAGATCTGTAACTCTGCATAATGATAGTGAAGATTTCTGCATTGCTACATTTAAAGAATTTACACAACAGGTCTGCTCCCTTGTTGCTGTTAGCCCACTTAACTTTAGGAAAAACTCTCTTCAATAAAATCAAACAGCAGTGCTTTATAGCTCTGTTCCAGAGCTGAATGTAGGAACTGAAAATAAAACATATGTTTCTATTACCAAGGAATAAAGGCCATTTCTACTGAAAACACTTTACAAATCCTAAGAATGATCATCAAGACAACAGAAGTCATAAAACCAATGCCAGAAAAGGGTGACACTTAACAGTCAATCTTGCCCCAAATGTGCTGAACGGTTCCTTTCACCATCGGAGCCAGAACACAGACACTATTACTGCAAGTTAATCTTCTGAAGTGTATGCAATTTAATCCAACTCAACACATATATATGTGTGTATACTTGCTTGGCTGTACAGCTTGCTTGGAGTGTGAAAGTTGCTACATTAAGGCTATGTCTACACAGCCAAATGCTTCCAACTACACTGTGTCATTTGCTTATAGAAGCTGAAGAAGGTGCTGAAGACAAAGGAGAAAGTGAGAGGTACCAGGTGCAACAGAGGGGTGGCAAATCAAGATCAGATATTTGAAACTGTGTGCTCTTTTCATATAGTGTAGTATAAATAGTACACTACTTAAAACACAGGTAAGAATAAAGAAAGAGCAATCGGATGTTTACAAATTACCTCTTGACTACAAAGGATAAAATAGCAAGTTTTCAGGGGAGAAATCTGGGAGACACCATCTCAAGGTTATCACCACTGGTCCCAGGACAATGTGCTGGGAGGAACTGAGACACTCACAGCACTGCCTCTGAGACGCTCCCACCAAACGTGCATACCATGAATCTGATCACGAGTAACTAGACAAACACAAATCAGGGGACTTTCGACAAAATAACTGGCCTATCCCCTTCAAACATGTTAAGGTCACAAAAAAGAAAGGCTGAAGACCATGACGATTAAAGGCTATGTGGACTGGATCAGAGTGGAGGGGACCCACAGCTGAAGAGCCTAAGGACTTCACTTTCATTCACCCAGCCACGTAGCAGCAGGGCCAGGACGACCACAGCCCAAAGCTGTTTCTGAGATGCTGGACCTAAGAGGTTTGGGGTGAACTCCTAAAATTCATGCATTTTAAAAATACTTTTAGCCTTAAATGCTTATTTTTAAGATCAAAACTGTTATACTCTACCATGAGAAAAGGACAGTGGGCAACTAACTTTCACAGATTTAACATTCACACTTTTTAGTACACATAAATAGTCAAAAAGACCATGCAATGCTTTGTAAATAAACTGAATTGAAAAACAGAATCATGTGTGTTATGTGGTTTATGAAAAATGAGAAAACACAGCTAGTGGGTGAAAGGTGAACCTAGTCAACTATCTGTTGTGGCTGTGCAAACAAAAGAAAGTTTGGGGCGGGGGGCGTGGTTTAGAAAATAATCCCCACCCCAAACCAACTGGTTACGCTGGTAAGGATATTAATAGTAAAAGTAACGAATCCAGGGCTTCTTTAGTGGTTCAGTTTGGCTAAGACTCCAAACTCCCAAAGCAAGGGGCCAGGGCTCAATCTCTGGTCAGGGAACTAAGATCCCACATGTCACAGCTAAGAGTTCACGTGTTACAACTAAAGCACCCAACGAAGACCTGGTGCAGCCAAATAAATGAATAAATAAATAAAAAGGTAAGAAAGCCAACAAGAAGTCCTTGATGTCCTGAGCTAGACACTGGAGCCAGGCATTCCTCCATCTGGCAGAAGAAACCATACATCCAAGTGATACATTTATATCTGGGACCCCTAAAAAGTCTTAATCATACATTCTTCACAAAAGATGAGATCTATCAGATTTTAATTTATCCTAAAATTGTTTTACATTTTATCTGACTCATTCCTGCAAAACCTTTTTGTTTTTTGGTTTGTGGGGTTATTTTTGGTTTTGGTTTTTTTGCCTTTTTGTGATTGTGATGGTTAAAATCAGGAAAACATGAACAGGAACAAGTTATCAAAAAATATGAAGAGCATCTAAGAAATGGCAGAGGAGTCTCTCCGTTATAGCCAGTGATGCTGAAAATTTCAAGAATTACAAACTGGGGTAAACTAGGAAAAAAAAAAAGCATGTATGCACTACCCACCCCCCCACGGCCACACACACACAAATGCCTCAAGCCTGATTATTCATTTATTATTCTTAAACACTGCTGAGCATCTTCTGTGTGCCAGGTACTACCTTAAGATATCAAGCACAGAACATATCTGACAAAATATCTCAGGAAGGAACAGTACAGTTCAGAATCAGAAGAAGCAGGTGATCAATGAATTAGAATATAACAAGAGCTATGAAGAAAAATGAAGCAGAACAAACAAAGTGACAGGAAGATGACATTCTGGCTGCAGTGGTCTGAGAAGGCTTCTCAGAAGTGTCCTCTGAGCTAAGCCGGAAGTAGGGGATGGAGCAGGCCCGGGGGACAACTGAGGGCGGGAGGGAGAGTGGCACCCACAGGTCAATGCCCGAGGCCACGACTTGCACAGAGGCTGCTGCTGCTGACCAAGGCACACGTCTGAGAAAGACAGGCGGCCATGAGAGGACCCTGAGCACAGGTGTGGGCCATGATTTATGTCCTAGCAGGACCACTTTGGCTACAAGTAGAAAGTTGTCCTTAGAGAAGCAAGAACAAAAACAGGATCAGCTACAGGCCCTGCAGAAAACAGGGCAGGTATGGGGCGGGGAGGTGGAGTGGGGTGCTTTGGGCCATAGTAGAAGCAGTGGAATGAGGAATACATAGTTGGACTCTAGCTGTATTTTAAAAGTAAACAGGATTGCGGAGGGAGTGAATGCCTAGTTCTGAAAGATAAAAGTCCAGAAGGACTATGTCTTTTACCCTATCCACCCAGTGACCATGTATAACATTTACTGAGGAGAAGTCAGCAGAAGGAGTAAGTTTAGGCATGGTAGGAAATTAAGACTTTCACTTGGTACACATCAGGTTTTAGATGCTAGTCATCAAAATAGAAGTGACTAGTAAGCAACTAGATATCCAAGCTGTGGGGAGAAGTATTAGCAAATGCAATAGATACATGCAGAGACAGAGAGAGAGAGAGAGAAAGGGTAGAGAAGTAGAGAGAGAGAGATAAAGAAGAACTGCACATACGTGTTTGTGTCTGAATGAAGAAAAGTTCAAGAAAACATGGAAAATGAGAAAAGAAACAAACATTGTACTATATCTACTTCAGCACCATTTAAAAATGCTGTAATGAGAAGGTACTATTTTAGTTATTAAAGAAGGGGGAGGCATTTCTTCAGTATCCCCCAGTAAAATAATAAGCTAATGAAAAAAAAAAAAATTAAGGCTTCTCTCATAGTTCAATCAGTAAAGAAATCTACCTGCAATGCAGGAATCCACCTGCAGCACAGGAGACCCAGGTTCAATTCCTGAGTCCGGAAGATATCCTGGAGAAGGAATGGGCAATGCACTCCAGTATTCTTGCCTGGAAAATCCCATGGACAAAGGAGCCTGGCAGGCTACAACTTAGCGACTAACCCACCAATGAAAAAAATTAGACGCAGAATGAATAAAATACCACCGTGAAAACAACACTCAGAGACAACCGTTGGTAACTTGGTGAATTATTTCCTCCCATTGTTTTCTTGACAATTACCTACTGACACACAAACAACACAGTTTGGTTTTGCTTTCTAGTTATAGTTCGTTCTTTCTCATTATCTTTCTCATTATTTTGACACATATGAGATAATGCTAAACTCCATGAAATTAAGCCATTTTTTTTTTGCTTTGTTTTGAATCCGAGTTTCCGTGCTTTTAGAGTGTCTCTACTCTTCAGTTCACCAGGGCTCCCTCCACCTCTCCAAACACCTTACACCCTAACTCACTCATCTGGGGTGCTGCCTGGCATCGAAAGACATCTGTACTTTCCATTCCTGCTCCTCCTCAGAGTTTTGCAGTTGGGGTGGGGGTGGGGTGTCTGTCTTATAAAACCATAAGCACCTTTCCACTTCATTAAGAATTATTTGTAAACCTAATTTCTCAATGGAATCTTTATGTATCGTCCTCTGTGCACATTTCTAATGTAGCATCAAATCTTTTATAAAGCATGTTTTAGCACTGCCTCAAGGAGTCACTGTCTAGTCACCCAAAGAGTGGAAACTGACTGAAAACAGCTTCCCTTCCGTTCATTCAACAAATATCCACCAAAGCGTGTGTGTGTGCGTGCATATGCATGCGGATGTGAGGGGATGACAGAGACAAAATCTTAAAAGACAGTTTCAGGCAGAGAAACACGCTGTGAATAAAACAACAACACGAGAGAACATAACTGGAGGAAGGTGAGAAAGACAGAGGATGCTATTTATCTGGGTGTCCCAGGAAAAGCCTCCCTGGGAAATGACACTCAAGCAGAAGCCTCACTGGAGAGAACGAGGCTGCGGACACCCTGGAGAAGAACCACCCAAGTATGTGCCAAGCTGCTCCACTCGTGTCAGACTCTTTGCGACCCCACGGACTGTAGCCCACCAGACTCTCCTTTCCCTGAGATTCTCCAGGCAAAAATACTGGAGTGGGTTGCCAAGCCCTCCTCCAGGGGATCTTCCCGACCCAGGGATGAAGCCCGTGTCTCCATCGGCTCCTGCACTGCAGGCAGATTCTTTACCACTGAGCCACCAGGGAAGCCCCACAATCCAAGTACAGGGAAGAAGAAAGACCGAGGCCCTGAGAAAGGAAGGAACCTGCATGTTGGAGGGATAGATGGAAGGCTGTGTGGCTGAAACGTGGCAGGAAGAGGGGGCCAGATCATGGATGGCCCTGTAGGAGAGAATCTGGATCTTTATTCTCACTGTGATGAAAAACTACCATAAACAGGAACATGAAATGGTATGATTTAGGCTGAGCAAACAGCATGGCGGCTGTGGAGAGACTAGAATGTAAGGAGCAAAAATAAAGGCAGGGAGACCAGTTAGGAGACTGTGACCATTCTCCAGCCAAGAGATGGGGTGGCTGGAACCACAAGTCAGTCACTGTGGTGGTGAAGTACTCAGGACACATTTTGCAGCTAAGAGCAACAGAACGTGCTGAGAGAATTGGGAATCTGTGCTTGAGGAAACAGAACCAGCCCCTAACCACACCGCTAGTGACTTAGCTTCACTAACAGACCTTCTCAGTACTCAGCTCGCTGGGCCGGGTACAGGAGGTACAGGCAACAAGGACTTACAGCATAATTTAAAATGCATCACACTGTCTCACTTACCCAAATTGGGATCAGTGGCCGGACGTTTCTTAATTTTCGCTTCAGAAATAGCAGAATAATAGGCACACGTCATCTTGATCAGCCATGTTGCTCGAACCATTGGCACTGAATACTTCGCTAAATATGCAAACACATCTTCTTTTTTACTAAGGATGGGAACCTAGAAAGAAATAACATATTTATAATCATCCATATTATGTTCATCACTAGGCCAGCCTAAAGAAAGGGGAAGTGAAAGAAAGAGACTCTAAGTCCATGCTGCCTCTGAGAAAGTTATTCTGGATGGATTTTCAAACAGCACATGTGGTCTTTAAAAAGCAATAAAAAATTTTAGGCAAATTTTAAGAAAAAAGAATTGACACTATGTTTAGCACACTGGCGTTGTGCTTTCTTATTTATAAAAACAAATTATTTTCAAGCTCTCACATGCTGAAAGCTATTTCTCGCATCAACAATAGAGGGAAATAATTTCATGACAGTCCTCCAAGGAGTTTAATCTCAAAATTGGAAAGGACAGATCATGAGAAAACCTATCCCCACTCTATATCTTATTGAAGGGCATTTTTGTATAAAGCTTTCCAACTGTAACATTTCATAAGAATGAAAATTTCCAGAAAGCTTCTAAAAGAGCCTTTAGCCCAAAATTTTAAATAGAGGCTAAAATGATGGCTCAGTGAATCTGCCTAATAAACACGGCGCTAGAAATAGCTGGGTAATTAATTCACTGGTTGAAAGTGGGCCCTTGAGGCAGTTAATTATTTCTTCCAGACCACAAAGGTACTATTTAGCAAATTAGTATCCCAGTGTACTGCTGAATGGCTTGCAAGAGTTAATCCGGTCTTGCAGAATTCCTCATAAATACCCTAGGAAGAGCCCATTCATCTATACATATCTATCCAATTTATGAATACAGGGTAACACAGTGGACAAAGGGCACATTGGCTACAATGCAGCAGTTTGGGAAAAGTGAGATGGAAAAGCAGGCATTGTCCCACCCCCAGCCCCCAACAGCAATGAGTGCCTCTGTGTTTCATTCCTGGCCCTAGTCTGTGTGATTAAACCCATCACTCTCAGGCTCTTCATGTATGAATGAGATAAATCAACCCTGTCCACTTCACAGCAGGGTGAGGAGGATAAAGCAAAAAAATTACATTTATCAAAATTATGACAACTTTCGTTGTTGCCAGTTAAAAAGATTTCTCCATGCCCCCCAAAATATTCTCAAGCCATGGACTCTACCCTAAGAAAATTCTGGAAACCACAATTATGAACATCACTAGCCCTGGTCTCTATGTCCCAAAGTCTTAATCAATTTTGTCTTGAAAAATCAAAGCTTCAAACCAGCTAATTGATTCATATAGTATGGCATTTTTCTTAGTTAGCCAGTGGCTTAGACAATGGATTTTTTGCATTATACATATGTTACAAACTTGACAACTCATAATATTGGTGCAGTGTAATCCTAGAATTAAAAAGTGGTTTTTGTACATAGCCCTTCAAAACAAGATATCTTTTGCACCAGCTGCTGCTGCTAAGTCGCTTCAGTCATGTCCGACTCTGTGCGACCCCATAGACGGCAGCCCACCAGGCTCCTCCATCCCTGGGATTCTCCAGGCAAGAACACTGGAGTGGGTTGCCATTTCCTTCTCTAATGCAGGAAAGCGAAAAGCGAAAGCGAAGTCGCTCAGTCGTGTCCGACTCTTCGCAACCCCAGGAACTGCAGCCTACCAGACTCTCCGTCCATGGAATTTTCCAGGCAAGAGTACTGGAGTGGGTTGCCACTGCCTTCTCCGCTTTTGCACCTGGTTCTTCCCAAAGAAACATCAAGCTGCTCCAATGATGAAGGAAAGCTGCCTGGTTGGACCCTGAGATGCAGTGTGTCCATACATTGTATTTTATGGTCAATGTAACAGACTTCTGACCCTGTACTATTCCTGCCATGGTTGCTGACTTAAGAACGTAATTCCCATGACAGAGGCAACTACATCGCATACCACATAACTAAAAAGGAGGTGAAAGTTACACAGCCTAAAGCTGTAAAACGTCCTCTCTGTGGATCACAGTGAGACATTTTAACAAGAAAATTTCCTGAACATTTAGCTTACAAGACACATCTTTCAGGGAGCACAAGGCTTGGGTTTACTATCATTTAGGCAGGGGAGAGGAAAAGCACAAGACCAGACTGATGTATTTTTCACTAGGACACTCAGTACAGTCTCAGGGAGTTAAATTTTAGTTGTCAAGGTCAGGTTCCCCACTAGGTAAGATGTACCAAAAGACTATATATTATATACAAAATCAAGGCCTAAAAATAAGGCAAATGCAAAAGTAAAGTTAGCATCTCCACAGAAGTATTACTAATAGTATCTTTATAGACGCCTAAAGGATTTCTTTTGAGCAGCAACTGACTAGGAGGAGTGGGGGGGAGGGGTACATTTTGATCATGCGAAACATTTGGATAAAATAGCAGGCAAAGCTGAGTCTTCCATGAACAGCACAAGGCAAACCTGCAGCTCACTGCCCTTGCTGGCAGAACCCTAAGAAAAATGGTTGGCTCAAATCAAGGGCTTCGGAATTCAGAAGAACATATGTGAAGAAAGTTATTTAATTAAGGAAGAAAACACATTTTGATGGTTTTGTCAAATATACAGTTTGGGCCAACTCAGGAAGGAAAATATGTTTACACTGACTGAAGTATGACTTCCTACAGAGATGGATTCCATTTTCAGCCAAGAAGTCATCTGACTTCAAATTGTAGCTGAACCCAGGCAGTCACCGGGCAGCTGTTTGGTTTCTAAATCAAGCTGGAATTGCATCTAAGTACCAAAGGAAAAGTAAGACACCTAGCACGTGGTGGTCTTCCACTGGCCAAAGGGTCACCCTGTATAGCCTTTCTCTTTGCAAGCTCCTTACCATCGGCATCCCCTGTTTGCTGGGCAGTGATAGAGGCAAACAGAAATTCCTGAGACCACAGCAATCAAAGTCACCAGAAGTAAAACACATCATTCCTAGTGAGCTGTTCCAAGAGTTAGAAGGATATCCCCAGAAGCAAGAGGTCTCCTTTTCCAAATCTAGCTATGACCATGATTGAATTAAGAGGCCTTCTGTAGGTCATTGTTGACCTCTCTGAGGCTAAACACCTGAGGTGCTGTGGAGCTTTACAGAAGCAGAAAACCAGGTCTGGAAACTTGATCCCGTCCCATACAGGAAGGAAACTATTTTGAACTCTAGATCAGGGCTGGAATATGACTCAGGATCTTAACAGGAAAATGAAGGTCTTCTGTACCAAGTCAACTCACAGATAAATATCAGAAATTAAACAAGATGTATTTAAACTTCCTAATATGAAAGAACATGTGGAGAATGCCATTTTCTACCCAATTCTACAGAACCATCACCATCTCAGGAGGATGAAATGCTGAGGAAGGGATGGGAAGGAATGGCTCTTGAAATGCCCAAGAAATGAATAAGTCAAAGTATATTCAATGGTTTTACAAAGAAAATATATTTTAACTTTGCAAAGAGAATTAATGTCAGGGCTTACCTGAGGGACACCTGACTTGGCCAGAGGCAGCTCCTAATAAAGAGAGAAGAACAGTGGCTAATACACTGCACCACAATTCATCACCCTCCATAAAGATGAGAGGCCATTACACCCCTAAAGCAAGGGTGTCAATTCCTCACCAGTATTTGCCTGCAGGAAATATCCCCAAAAAATGCATTCTAAAAGCTTACAAAAAAGGCAAACCTAAAAAGAAAGACATCAGGCTGGCTACATAGGAGTGGAAGGTACTAACCCACATGGAGGGTATGAACTATTGGTAGAAATACATCAAGTATTGAAGGATGGCCTTTGACTTCTGTGGCCTTCAGATACAATTCACAGGCCCCTGTGGGCCCACGTGGTAAATGTTGAACAGTGGAAAAGAAATGCTATGTGGTTCAGCCTGTGTTGAGACAGAGGCGCTCCCTGAGTAGCAAGAGGGGGTTATGCTGATGATTGTGCTTTGCAAGGACTTCAGTTGCCTTTAAGCACTAGCATCTATGAAAGGCAACATGATGCTCTCACACTAGGGCAAAATGAAGCCAATGGGAGCTACAGGCACTATTTTCAAAGAGTTACTTTAGAAAACAAACAAGTAAATACACAAAGGAGCTCTCCTCTCACCTGAGCCTGCACCAAGCCATTCGTGAAAATTTAAGAATGGAAGATGGGCTCTCCTGAAACTAAAGGGTTTCAGGGGAGATGAGAAAGACCTGGGAATTATTTGAAAGGTATGTAAGAAGTCAGAGATCAAGACTAAGAGGGAAGTTTCTGGCTCTCATCTAAATTTCAAAGGACATTTTATATTATTGGGACTATAAGATTGCTGAATGTGTGCAGTATTTCCCATTTGAGGAAAATGATCAAAGGCAAAGATCCTAAAAGAAACTTCCCTTCCCTCCCTCCACTCCCCCCTCCTCCAAAAACCTGGGAACTATGAATAAAACTGCCCCATTTTGTTCTGAAACTTTTTCAAAGATGTTTTTCATGCACACACAGAATCACTATCTTTTATCTCACTTGTTCAGAAAGAGACTTGGGTTAAAAATTTGGATGGACGCTTTTCAAGACAAGGAAATAACATTAAAGCAAGGATTTCTATTCCATGCATTTTGGACACCATGGCCTAAGAAAACCAAGAATGTAACAGGAATAAATGAAGTCTCACTGCCTGTTCTTGATTTTAAAACCCTGTCTACCATATCAACAGCTTCCTGTGTGGCATGTTCAGGTCTCCAGATGTCCCTGGCATCACATGCCACCAAAATGAAGGGCCAACAGCCTATGAGCAGCACACACCTGCCACTGAAACTTTGAGTTGTGGAGAGAACTGGGAAAAAGAAATACACACTTCAACGTTATCCCAAATAGTTTCATTTCTATAAGGCCACAAGGAAAACAACGAAGAAATACTTAAATACCTTTTTTGCCAAAAAAGCAAGTGGTTTATTTCCTGCTAAGTCAGAGAACCAGCTATGAATCGCACTCTGGGATCGAGCGGTAACCAGCCAATAATTATCTTTAGCATTAACTTGTGGTTTCTTCTTTCCGGTGTCCTGGAAAGTGTTAAGCTTTAGTTTCTCAGCTAATATGCTGCTAAAATAAGCTCCGATCTGTGGAAGGGAAAAAAGGAAAAAGTTTAAAGACAAAAAGCAAGAATGTTAGTAATGTACATATTAGTATTTTATTTGTATTAAGTGAAAATCTTCAAAGAGCCCATCAGAAAATAAAAGAGGAATTTGAGACCTTGAAGCCAAGAGATGTAATTTCCTTACACTAACATAATGCAGAAATTCCCAGAGCACCTTTGTTTCACTACTCACAAGCAGTTCAAGGGGAAAAAAAAGCACCTTTGAAAATCTCTGTAAGATAAAATTAATTACATACTGAATAAATTTCAAGAGAAGGGGTTCTGTTTTAATCTTCAGCTCTATGTCTTTTTCATAATACATACCCGTTTGGAGAGAATCTTTTTCCTGTGAGGTACTGCATACAACAGCAGAACCTAGTAATCACACAATAATCATTCTTTTCCTTGTTTTATCTTAATAGCATGTATTTTTGGAAAGGAAACTCTGTATTTACACTCAGTGCCTTTAAAAAAAAAAGTCTAGAGAAATCTAATTTATTTAAATGGCAAATTACAAAAGGTTCAATTAAATTAAATATTCAACGTTTTTGATCGAGCTGCCAATTTCATGAGTACAGGCATTTAAAGAGAAAGCTAATGTTACTTGCTCTGAATGGAACAAAGTAGCAAAGGGAGCTTCTGTGAATGACTAGCATTTTCAAATTAACCACGCTTAAAGAGGACAAAAGAAAGAGACAGGGACAAGAGGGGAGGGGACTGAGTAATATCGAAAAACTCAATGAATCCACGGAAAAACCTGTTGGAATTTCCAAGAATCCTATCACAGCATCACATTGTGTCCTCTGAAAATTCTTTAGTACCAGGATGTGGACAACAATTTCTAATAAATACCTTCAATAAAGTTAGCAGACAGCGGCAACCATGATTAAAACAAAATGCCTACCATGCTGCAGCAGGATTAAGAATCACTGCCTTGGTTAATGCTCACAACTCGATGAACCATTCATCTATAGACTGGAGCACAGTTGGAAACAATTAGCCAAGTCTATCTACCAGGGTGAATAACTGGTACAACTTTTCTAATGTGAACTGGCATCGCCTGTTCTTTGAGATTGATCTACAATGAAAAAGTTTGTTTTGCTAAGTTGATGTACTATGGCAATAAAAATTATAGTAATTAGAAAAAAAAGAAGTCTGAACTTTATTTTTCTTAAACAAATTCATAGTATGGTTTTATTTTTTAAGCAAAGTGTGCAGAATATCCAGAGAATAAATTAAATGCAAAAATTCAGCAAAAAACAGTTGTTTGAAAACAAGCAAGTTTCTCAAACGGTATTTGGTCTTTGCACCAATGACACGAAACGTCTACCTATGTAGATTGTTTTATATTTAAAAGATTCCTTATTTGCAATTATGTATGAGCATTTTAATCAAAATAAAAGCATAAAACAATTTTAAACTAGTCTGAGAACTATCAAGAATATCCACAGTGATCTGAAGAGACTATTCAATTAAACCAAGCCAATCATTAAAGAGCTTTGCAAAAATTATATTTAAAAAAAGTCTAGGTAATCTCTTGCAATTATACTCTTTTCTATGTATTTAATAATAGCAATGGAACACAGGGACTGTATATATGTTTTACTTCCTAACAAACTTCATGAGCAATTTAATAACTGTAAGCGAAGTCAAACTTCCCAAAAAATAAGCTCAGAGAAAATGCATGACAGAACTCAAAAATAAATGAATAAATAAAAACATGACCATACATTTAATTTTATTCTAACAGCAATATATTCACATTATTCCAAAATCAAAAAAAAGTTAAGAGCCTCACTCCCAGCTCCCAACGCCTGCCTCCAAGTAACCACCTTGATTAGTTTCTTATGTCTTTCCAGTGTTTCTTCATGTGTGAATATACACAAACACAAATACATTTTTCTCTTATCTATACCTCATTATGTACACTGAGTAAATCTGAGAACCTTCCTTCCATATTTGCATATGGAGTGTCCTCATTCATTTTCACTCCAGTACTCTTGCCTGGAAAATCCCATGGACAGAGGAGCCTGGTAGGCTGCAGTCCATGGGGTCACAAAGAGTCGGACACAACTGAGCAACTTCACTTTCACTTTTCACTTTCATGCACTGGAGAAGGAAATGGCAACCCACTCTAGTATTGTTGCCTGGAGAATCCCAGGGATGGGGGAGCCTGGTGGGCTGCCGTCTCTGGGTCGCACAGAGTCGGACACGACTGAGGCGACTTAGCAGCAGCAGCATTCATTTTCACAGACACATGATAAGGTACTGTGTGGAGACCCACATTGTATCTAATCAAGTCCCTGTTGATGGACATTTAGAGTGTTTCAAACTTTTGCTATTACAAATCACATTGAAGTGAACAGCCTTTCCTACTGAATATTTCAGTTCCCAGTTTAGCAAATTACATATGCTTGTGTATACATGTGTGCATATAAAGAGATCTGAAATAATACACAAATTTTTAACAATGCTTATCTCTGGTTAAAACAAAACAAGAATAGAAATTCATCTGTATGCTTGATTTCTTTTTATCTGAATGTATGCTTTTTCAACTTAATGAGTAAAAGTATTTCAATATTTGAAAACAGAAATAACTCAGAAAGGATGAAAAACCAAACCTTAAAAGAATACAAACAGAAATAGATAAACTTATCTATATATCTAATTGTTAACATAATTACACAGAAAAAAACTTCAAGAAAAATTTTTAACACAACACTGACTACATTTTCTTAATGAAAATGAACTTTAACTTAAAGTTAGTCTAAAGACAAAAAGCATGGTAGAGGAATTGTAGACTTTATAAATTAATATTGCTGTTGGAATTACACTGGTATAATTTACTCTGGAACTTTTTATGTATAACTGGACTCAGTGAGGACTTCCCTGGTGGCTCAGACGGTAAAGTGTCTGCCTACAATGTGGGAGACCCGGGTTCGATCCCTGGGTCAGGAAGATGCTCTGGAGAAGGAAATGGCAACCCACTCCAGTATTCTTGCCTGAAAAATCCCATGGACGGAGGAGTGTGGTAGGCTACAGTCCATGGGGTCGCAAAGAGTCGGACACGACTGAGCGAGCGACTTCACTTTTTTTATGTATATTGTAAGATAGAGTAAATGAATAAACATGTCAATATTGCTGAGATCTAGGGTTCTCACTTTGAGAGAAAGGAGATACAGTGATGGAAAGGGGACAAGTAAGGGAAAAATTCTGTGGTACCTGAGTTAGAATGGACAGATGGAAAGGAAAGAGGGAGAGAAGGAAGAAGGAAAGAAGTCTAAATATATCTGTCATCTCTGTCCATTGAAAGGCCCTAGACGTTGCAACACTAGTAGCCTTGAGCAACCCAGGCACCAAGATCTGGGCTGGGGCAGGAAAAGAACAAGATGGCCCTGGACAGTGTTATTGTGTCAAAAGAGAGGAAATGATGACATGACAGAGATATGTCAAAAAGGCCCAAAAACTAGGTTAAAGTTGCCCCCACTGGCCAAATGTGAGACAATATGAGCATCAAAAAGAAAACTGAAGATAATACAAGTGATTTTAAAAAGAGTTCAGGGGTTCAAAGTGAACCCCTTAAAAGGCAGTGTCCTTTACAAAAGAATGCCAACTATTAAACATACAAGGAATAACAACTACAAAACCAGCATTTTTGCTTTTGCAACCATCAGCAAAATAAATCATTTGGCAGGAATCATCGATTGATGCTAAAATCATAGCATAAAATTTTATTGCAGAATAGGATATTCATATGGTGTCAAAGCAGCACCCTGTGGAGATTCCTATGAGGAAAAGATGACAACTTTTGCAATGGAAAGAGATGGCAGACACTACCTTAAGTGATCAAACAGTATAACCAATAATCAACAAACTAACACCGCACATCTCCTGATATGCAATGTAGTCTTCTTACCAAAAATATATAACCTGAATCTTGTCATGAGGAAATAATCAAACAAATCTAGACTACAGTACTAGACAATAAGAGAAATAACTGGACTCAGTGAGGGAATCTGGAGAGCAGTACTGAACTGGATTAAAATAGGGTTAGGAGACATGCCAGCCAAAAGCAAAGCGTGATCCCTGATGGGACCCTGGGGCAGGACACCATAAAGGATACCTGGGGGAACCGTGAATGTGGATCATGGCTTAAATAACACAAATGTAGCAACATTAGTTACCAAGGGTCTCACGCACATATTTCAGAAGTTTTAGGAAACAATGAGCATTACCTTTGATGGGTTAATTACAATATTTCTAGCTGAGCCGTGTTCATCTCCAGTAAAGGCTGGCTGATTGTTGAAGCCTTGCTTTACGTTCACTGCGGTAAGTTCATCCTGTTGGAGAAAAGGTACTGATCAGTCCCAAGGATGTAAAAGCTCCAACTGAAGCCAGTCTCCTGCAGCCTGAGGAACAACAAACTTCACGATACTCTGTAGAAGAGAGCTGCGGAACGCTCACCAAGGAAAGCAGAAGTAGGGGTCTAAAAATCAATACATAAATGTGCAGAGAGAGAGAAAGCAAAGGTGGCAAAATGTTAACAACTCCTGCCTGCAGATAAAAATTTTTCACCAACAAATTGGAGAAAGAAAAACAAAGCAACCCCTCTCCCATAAACATAAAATCATAAGACTCTAAACTAGAACTGCTTCTAGAAAGCCCACAGTCTGACTCCCCATCCCTTGCCAGCCCCTATGCATATCTGCTCAGTATTCCAGAAAACTGGCTAACTCAAGTACCCAACACTCCATAGTGAGTTCAAGACAGAAATGAAGGGTTCCGAGGCACAAGACTTGTGCTAACCACACACCACCACAGTCCTGCAACTGAAGGAAAGTTTAGAGCTTGCCAAGTTCTTTCATATATTTTGGTTCACTTCATCTTTATCAAATCTGAGGTGGATGGGAGGCGTGTGTCTTCACGCCCATTTTAGAGATGAGTAGAGTGAGGCTAAGCTAGTACAATAACTGGACAAAGCCAGCACCGAAAGGCCATCTTTTCAATCCTAAACTAGGAAGAGAAATTTCCATGACACTATGCACCATAGTACACATGCCACATGAAAATGTGGTCAAAAAATACACAGCCACAATTCTTACCCTTCTTAAAAACATCTCCTACGAGATAGACATAGGAAAACTTTCCTTACCAAGGTCACAACACATCAAAAATAGCCCAAGGCATTAAAAAAAAAAAAAAAAAAGACGGCCTTCCCTTCCCCATATCACTGTTACCGAACTAAATCGGAGTTCCCGATACAGACTTGAAAGAATAAAAGAGAAAAGATGGAGTAAATGAAGCTACCTTTTGCTCCTCTCACTTCAAGCCAAGAAATGGTTTAAGTGCCAGCCGGGTTAATGGTAGCCACAGCCCAAGAATGAGAATATACACTTAATTCTTCCCAAATAACTGTTGCATGTGTAAAATTAAAACAAACAACAAAACTGATCAAATCACTGCTATGATTAGGCAGGAAGCCTTAGGTCAAAATCATTAGTGACAAACAGCTCCTGTATGGTCACCTCGGGTGAGAACTGGGGTCTCCTGGAGTCCTGCCATGTCATCTGACTTAACTGTGTGAGCTCTAATACCTCGGCCAGCCCCAGTTTTGGTGGGCTTTCAGAAGACCCCACCAGAGGAAACTGAGCTCTCGGGTAATCAAGTTTCCTTCCAGCACAAAGGTCGCTGGAATTGGGATCCGCACAGAAAATGAATTGCATGTTCGTATCAGAAGACATCTTAAACTGCTCCTGCATTTCCAAATTAATCATTTGGAAATCTAGGGCAAAACTACATAATGCAAATTTTAAGTCAGAAAGGTGTCAGTCAACTGAAATAAAGCAAGCATGCTAATGGAATTTCTGCAGTCTAAGGAAGAAGGGGGACGCATCGGGTCGTGAGGTGAACAGGACAAGGAAATTGAATTCTTACCTTTGCTTTACCATCAGAGTAACACAAAAAACACTAATTGAGTAATAGCATACGTTTTCACGAAAGATACGTCCTGGCTTAATTAAGAGGAAACATGTGAGGCTTTCAGGACCAACTAGCTCCATTTAGTGCCACTTCGCTTTCTATTCTAAACTAACCCCGACTCAATGGACATGAATCTGAGCAAACTCCAGGAGATGATGAAGGACAGGGAAGCCTGCCGTGCTGCAGCCCATGGGATTGCAAAGAGACTGAACATCAACAAACCCCTGCTCGGCTAGCTGCCTGTTGTGACTGACTGCTAACCACTGGCCTGGACAGCCATGTCTGTCTGTCTCTCTCTCTCTCATACACATACACACATAATCCCCAGAAGGAAGAACATGGAACCATGGTAACACGTCTGTCAGCCACATCAGATTTTCCTCAAACTCAGATCCATACAGGTACTGCCGGGAAGCATGAGTGCTGAGAATTTTCCAATCCTATGCTCAGAATTTCACAAAAATGCGTCCAGAATCTGGCCACTCCTCACCAACATCGATGCCTCCCCCAGGGTCAGGGGCACCATCACCTCAGGCCTGAATGCTACAGTGGCTCCTAACTAGCCTCCTTGCTTCTACTCTTGTTCCCTGAAGGCCACATTCAACATAGCAGCCACTGGGAGCTTTGCAAAACTTGAGTGCAATGGTGACCCTCCTCAAAATCTGCGATAACTCTGCACCTCAGAATGGGAGAAGGGGCCCCATGAGGTGCTACAAGTCCCGGACACCTCTCAGACTTCATCCCTGGTCACCCTTCTCCTTGCACACTCCTCTCCAGCCACACATCTACCCACCCTCCCATCGCCGGCCAGCTCCTCAAGCCTGCCACTGGACAGTCTCCAGCCTCAGGGCCTTGCGCTGTCTCTTCTCCCTGGGTCTTCCCCCTCTGTCTCTTTCCCCTGGTTTCCACGTGGCCAACTCCCCGATCACCTTAAGTCATGTTCTCCATGAGAAATGTGATGACTCTATTTGAAATTAGAAGTGCTCACCCCATTCCCTTCACCCTAGCACTCCTAATCTTCCAACAGTCCACAGCACTTACCACCTAAAATCCCTGTCCTGTCTGTCACCCCCACCAGCAGGTAAGATCTGTGAGGACAGGGGTCTTTATGTTGTTCATATATAATCATGCCAAAGAATCAAAGAATTATGCCAAGAACCCAGAGCAGTGTCTGGCACAGAGCACACAAAGGCACTCGATACAGATCTGTTGAAAGAATAAATAAGTGTATGATAACCTGTTTTGAACAATTAATATAATATAGCACACTGTGACTCACTACCCCATGAACTTGGGGTCCCTAATTCTGTTTGGGTTTATGACTAGAATCACTTCAGCTTCCAGAGCAGTGGCTTCTCCCCATCAAGCCCAAGGCACTATTCTACAGGCAAGTAGTTTTAAATGCCCTTTTCCCCCAAGTATGAAATGAAATTCATAGACAATAACTTAACATTTTTTTTAATCAATGCAATGCCCTCACTCTAAAAAAAATGTTTTTAATGAAAGTAAGTTATAACAACATAGGTACTTGAAAAGAAAATCCTGAGGCATGCGCCACTGGACCTTCACCACCCAAGAAGTGTGGCCCATGGGCCACTGTGCTGGCTTCACCTGGGCCCTGCCTCAATCAACTTCACAGATTCTCCAGGCAGTTCATTTGGAGAAGTGAGCCTTAGGAGACATGAAGAGTTAGTAAATGTTTGTTCCTATATCCAGAATCACCCTAATGCAGGCACCACAAAATGCAGACTGATACAGGTGGACTGCACTGCCATCTCAAATTATCAGGAACAGCATGGCATCAACTTTCTGAAATGGAAAAAATACCTGGTAAAAGTTTCAAACTAACAAAATAAACTCTTCTCCCAATATATTAAAAATGCAATAGTTATATTCCTCAGAGATTCGGTATATACTGAGTGTATATAGAGCCCCTGGAGGAGGAAATGGCAACCCACTCCAGTATTCTTGCCTGGAGAATCCCTTGGACAGAGCAGCCTGGTGTGCTACAGTCCATGGGGTTGCAAAGAGTCGGACACGACTGAAGCAACTAAGCACACAGGCACGCAAGGGGAATGTGTATTATAATCAAGCAAAAAAAGATCATATGTAGATTTCCACCTGGGAAAGCGACTTTGAAGGTTTGTGGGTAATCTGAGAGTCCAGTGGGGTGAAGGACAATTCTTCACTGAGCCTGACTGTCCACAGTGAGGACACCTGGCCCCACCCACTAAATGGCAATGACCTCCGCATCACAGCGACAGCCAACACCTGCCTCCAGAGTGCCACAGCGCCCGGCTGAAAACCGAAGTGTACTGAGAGGGACTGCTTTTAGCTTTTAAAGCCCTGCCTCTGAAAAGAGGAATCCAGATTTCAGAAACACGGAGTTTCACACAGGCCCCGCTCCTGCTACAACACTACAAGATTGACAACTGGACGTCCAACTCCAGCCACAGCAGCCCCCCGTGGCCCCTAGCGGTGTTACAGGTGAAGGCCGTGCTGACCTCAGGGTAAGGATGACCGAATGGAAACGCACACAAGAGGGAAGGGAGAGCCCAGGCTCTGCCTTCAGACTGTCTGAATTTGAACCTCCAACTCCATTTAAGAGTGACTCAATCCAATGCTCTGTGAAAACCTAAAGGGGTGTGTGGGGTGGGAGGTGGAAAGAGATTCAAGAGTGAGAGGACATACGCATACCTAGAGCTGATTCATGTTGACGTATGGCAGAAACCAACACAAAATTAAATTTTAATTTTAAAAAATATATATAAACCTGAAAAAGAAAAGTGACTCAAAGCAAGCTTTGGAACTGTTTCTGGGCCTGAGTTTCCTCAATTGTGAAACAGGGATAATAGTATGGTTTCCACTACTATTACCTCCATATCCCAGCTGAGGAAATAACAAAGATCATATTGTGGTTTAGAACTCGAAAGAATCCATGTTCCCAACCGCTGTGAATGGCCAGCAATCAGTATTACTGCTGTTTTTGTGTCCCATTTCTGCTTCAGGGAAGTGATAACCTGAAGCTCCAGTCAAGCACTAAGAAATGCAAAAGGTTTTGCTTTAGAAATTAAAAGGACCCTGGCCTTGAGCAGTGAATGGTTCTCAAACTTTTGCAAGCATCAGAATTCTGATGAACCATTTGTTAAAGAACAGCCATTGCCTGGGCCCCTCCCTGAGACTCTCCAATTCAGGAGGTGGGGGAAGGGAGGGGAGGGGGGTTGCGGAGGGAGGCGGTGCCCAAGAATCTGAATTTCTAACAGCTTCCTAGATCAGTCATGCAGATCCAGGGACCACACTTTGAGAACCAGATGTAAAGATTTGGAGTTCATGGCTTTCTAGAAAACCAGGGCCGCCCATGTCCAGCAACAGGGCTGCACTCAACCACCGGGAAGAACCTGGGTGCTCCCTCTTAGTTCAGGAGCAGGAGATCCCTGGTCCAAATTCTCTGCCAGACACCCATCCTACTGCAAAAGCATACACACAAAGCTACACACACACACACACACACACACACACACACACACACACACACACACACACACACACACACACACACACACACACACACACACACACACACACACACACACACACACACACACACACACACACACACACACACACACACACACACACACACACACACACACACACACACACGAAGACCAGTCAGGAAGGTTTCTCTTTCACTCCTTTACTTCTCATAGACCCATGAGTAAAAACCCCAGGGCTGCAGAGTACTCAGTTGTATCAGGAAGCACACAGAGCTAGCTAAAACAGAAGCCTGGTGGGCACTTCCGTTACAGTTTAGTCACACAAAACTTTAGGTCACTTTCCTAGAGAAACTAAGGGAAATGGGTAAAAACCACAATGTCACAACCAGAACATGCTCCATGATGCTTTTTCTCCTAAAGTTTCTGAAAGGTGAAAATTGATGGCAGGAATCCAAACAACCAGTTCAGAGTAAGATTCGAATTTCAGAGTGTTTACTATCATTGTTTGTACAGCGTTTCTCAAACTTCAGTAACGCAGCAACATACCCCCTTTAAAGGAAAAACATTCTCTCTGACCCCAGGATGCATGAAGAACCCAATTTGGGAAAATGAGGTAGGACCTGGATACTTAGTGGCCTTAGGGCAGCACTGAGAGATTCAGAACAAGATGTACCATGTGTTATACGAATTCAAACTACAAACTTCTATGACACTTTGCTCTGAAGACGTTTGCCAAATCTAATCAAGTAAAAATAGAAGGGAGAGAGTCCAGATTTTAAAACAGCATGCCTCTAAAATCCCCAAGCCAGGGGACACAAATAGCTTCCTCTTGCACTAGCCTTGACCCTCTTCAAAGATTTCTCTAAATAAAAGAGGATAACTGCCAAAGTCCTTACCATGGTCCTTACAGAGATTGAAACTTGTTTTACTGCACCCAGCCAACAATTCTCAAAAAAAAAAAAAAAAAAAAAACAGAACCACCAGCTACTGCTTTGCCTATTTGCAAAGCGGAGACAACTAAAGCCCCCAGCACTTGAGGACACACCCAACCACTAATCAGGGTCTTAGTGGCAAACCATTTTCAGTAAAAGAATTCTTGCTGTTGTTGTTCAGTTGCTAAGTTGTGAATGACTTTGCGACCCCATGGACTGCAGCACACCAGACTCCTCTGTCCTCCACTATCTCCCAAAGTTTGCTCAAATTCATGTCCACTGAATCGGTGATGATGCCTAACCATCTCATCCTCTGTCACCTCCTTCCCCTTTTGCCTTCGATCTTTCCCAGCATCAGGGTCTTTTCCAATGAGCCAGCTCTACTGGAGGTTAAATTTTCCCACTATACAATGTGGGGGATAAAAAATAAAGTGCCAACCATGAACTCTGAGTTTTAAATGTTTTTATCATGAACTGTAGTGCTGCAGCAGATTCTTGAGTGTCCCTTGGACAGCAAGGAGATCAAATCAGTCAATCCTAAAGGAAACCAACCCTGAATATTCACTAGAAGGACTGATGTTGAAGCTGAAACGCCAATACTTTGGCCACCTGGTGTGAAGAACCAATTCATTGGAAAAGACCCTGATGCTGGGAAAGATTGAGGACAGGAGGAGAAGGGGACGACAGAGGATGAGATGGTTGGATGGCAAAACCGACTTGATGGACATGAGTTTGAGCAAACTCCAGGAGACGGTGAAGGACAGGGAAGCCTGCCATGCTGCAGTCCATGGGGTCGCAAAGAGTCAGACATGACTGAGCGACTGAAGAGCAGCAGCAGAGGCAAAACACTGTACATACATGCGTGAGCCCTAATATCTACTCAGCCGGGAAAAAACACTAGCTGAGAACACGTACTTACAGTCCAGCCTGGTAACCTAGAGCAGGGGTGCACCAGGCCAGGCTGCAGATGGCTTCAACAGAAACCATCTTTAAAACAGAACTGGTCCAAAGGTAACCTCAACATGGAGAAAGGAAGACTCATCCACCTCATCACTGACTTCATCTAAAATGATAAGCCTTCGATAGGCTGAAATGAAATTCAAGTTCTGCTTGCTTGGAAATTTTTATTTCCTTTTTATCATAAAGTGGGTATTTATTTTTGCATTAAAAATGAGTGAGATGGGATGGGACATGGGAGGGAGGTACAAGAAGGAGGGGATATACAGTATACCTGTGGCTGATTTCATGTTGATATATGGCAGAAACTCACACAATACTGAAGAGCAATTATCCTACAATTAAAAATGAATTTTTTAAAATGAGAGGCAGAGGTTTTCAAGAATGTCACATTGTTCTATGTGTACATAGAAAAGAATGTGTAGTCAACATCTAATACCATAATACCATAAAAATAAATTATATCTAAATTTTAAACTAAATAAAATGATAAGGCTTAAAGAAATTTTAGGGAGATAGGTTCAGTTCAGATCAGTCGCTCAGTCGTGTCCGACTCTCTGCGACCCCATGAATTGCAGCACGCCAGGGCTCTCTGTCCATCACCAACTCCCGGAGTCTACCCAAACCCATGTTCATCGAGTCGGTGATGCCATCCAACCATCTCATCCTCTGTCGTCCCCTTCTCCTCCCGCCCCCAATCCTACCCAGCATTAGGGTCTTTTCCAATGAGTCAACCCTTCGCATGAGGTGGCCAAAGTATTGGAGCTTCAGCTTCAACATCAGACCTTCCAATGAACACCCAGGATTGATCTCTTTTAGGATGGATTTATTGGATCTCCTTGCAGTCCAAGAAACTCTCAAGAGTCTTCTCCAACACCACAGTTCAAAAGCATCAATTCTGCGGTGCTCAGCTTTCTTCACCGTCCAACTCTCACATCCATACATGACCACTGGAAAAACCATAGTCTTGACTAGACGGACTTTTGTTGGCAAAGTAATGTCTCTGCTTTTAAACATGCTATCTAGGTTGGCCATAACCTTCCTTCCAAGTAGTAAGCGTCTTTTAATTTCATGGCTGCAGTCACCATCAGCAGTGATTCTGGAGCCCAAAAAAGTAAAGTCTGACACTGTTTCCACTGTTTCCCCATCTATTTCCCATGGAGTGATGGGACCAGATGCCATGATGTTAGTTTTCTGAACGTTGAGCTTTAAGCCAACTTTTTCACTCTCCTCCTTCACCTTCATCAAGAGGCTCTTTAGTTCTTCTTCACTTTCTGCCATAAGGGTGGTGTCATCCGCATATCTGAGGTTATTGATATTTCTCCCGGCAATCCTGATTCCAGCTTGTGTTTCTTCCAGCCCAGCGTTTCTCATGATGGACTCTGCATATAAGTTAAATAAGCAGGGTGACAATATACAGCCTTGACGTACTCCTTTTCCTATTTGGAACCAGTCTGTTGTTCCATGTCCAGTTCTAACTGTTGCTTCCTGACCTGCATACAGGTTTCTCAAGAGACAGGTCAGATGGTC
Source organism: Giraffa tippelskirchi (assembly GCF_054371585.1). NCBI lineage: Eukaryota > Metazoa > Chordata > Mammalia > Artiodactyla > Giraffidae > Giraffa > Giraffa tippelskirchi. The sequence continues at coordinate 120,917,113 of NC_137276.1, read as the reverse complement.
TGGTATTCCCATCTCTTTCAGAATTTCCCACAGTTTATTGTGATCCACACAGTCAAAGGCTTTGGCATAGTCAATAAAGCAGAAATAGATGTTTTTCTGGAACTCTCTTGTTTTTTCGATGATCCAGCGGATATTGGCAATTTGATCTCTGGTTCCTCTGCCTTTTCTAAAACCAGCTTGAACATCTGGAAGTTCACCGTTCACGTATTGCTGAAGCCTGGCTTGGAGAATTTTGAGCATTACTTTACTAGCGTGTGAGGTGAGTGCAATTGTGCGGTAGTTTGAGCATTCTTTGGCATTGCCTTTCTTTGGGATTGGAACGAAGACTGACCTCTTCCAGTCCTGTGGCCACTGCTGAGTTTTCCAAATTTGCTGGCATATTGAGTGCAGCACTTTCACAGCATCACCTTTGAGGATTTGAAATAGCTCAACTGGAATTCCATCACCTCCACTAGCTTTGTTCGTAGTGATGCTTTCTAAGGCCCACTTGACTTCACATTCCAAGATGTCTGGCTCTAGGTGAGTGATCACACCATCGTGATTATCTGTGTCGTGAAGATCTTTTTTGTACAGTTCTTCTGTGTATTCTTGCCACCTCTTCTTAATATCTTCTGCTTCTGTTAGGTCCATACCATTTCTGTCCTTTATCGAGCCTATCTTTGCGTGAAATGTTCCCTTGGTATCTCTAATTTTCTTGAAGCGGTCTCTAGTCTTTCCCAATCTGTTGTTTTCCTCTATTTGTTTGCACTGATCGCTGAGGAAGGCTTTCTTATCTCTCCTTGCTATTCTTTGGAACTCTGCATTCCGATGAGAATATCTTTCCTTTTCTCCTTTGCTTTTCGCTTCTCTTCTCTTCCCAGCTATCTGTAAGGCCTCCTCAGACAGCCATTTTGCTTTTTTGCATTTCTTTTCCATGGGGATTTTCTTGATCCCTGTCTCCTGTACAATGTCACGAACCTCTGTCCATAGTTCATCAGGTATTCTGTCTATCAGGTCTAGTCCCTTAAATCTATTTGTCACTTCCACTGTATACTCATAAGGGATTTGATCTAGGTCATACCTGAATGGTCTAGTGGTTTTCCCTACTTTCTTCAATTTAAGTCTGAATTTGGCAATAAGGAGTTCATGATCTGAGCCACAGTCTGCTCCCGGTCTTGTTTTTGCTGACTGTATACAGCTTCTCCATCTTTGGCTACAAAGAATATAATCAATCTGATTTCGGTGTTGACCATCTGGTGATGTCCACATGTAGAGTCTTCTCTTGTGTTGTTGGAATAGGGTGTTTGCTATTACCAGTGCGTTCTCGTGGCAAAACTCTATTAGCCTTTGCCCTGCTTCATTCTGTACTCCAAGGCCAAACCTGCCTGTTACGCCAGGTGTTTCTTGACTTCCTACTTTTGCATTCCAGTCCCCTATAATGAAAAGGACATCTTTTTTGGGTGTTAGTTCTAGAAGGTCTTGTAGGTCTTCATAGAATCGTTCAACTTCAGCTTCTTCGGTGTTACTAGTCGGGGCATAGACTTGGATTACTGTGATATTGAACGGTTTGCCTTGGAAGCGAACAGAGGTCATTCTGTCGTTTTTGAGACTGCATCCAAGTACTGCATTTCGGATTCTTCTGTTGACCATGATGGCTACTCCATTTCTTCTAAGGGATTCTTGCCCACAGTAGTAGATATAATGGTCATCTGAGTTAAATTCACCCATTCCAGTCCATCTTAGTTCGCTGATTCCTAGAATGTCAACGTTCACTCTTGCCATCTCCTGTTTGACCACTTCCAGTTTGCCTTGATTCATGGACCTAACATTCCAGGTTCCTATGCAATATTGCTCTTTACAGCATCGGACTTTGCGTCTATCACCAATCACATCCACAGTTGGGTATCGTTTTTGCTTTGGCTCCATCCCATCATTCTTTCTGGAGTTATTTCTCCACTGATCTCCATTAGCATATTGGGCACCTACTGACCTGGGGAGTTCATCTTTCAGTGTCCTATCCTTTTGCCTTTTCATACTGTTCATGGGGTTCTCAAGGCAAGAATACTGAAGTGGTTTGCCATGCCCTTCTCCAGTGGACCACAATCTGTCAGACCTCTCCACCATGACCCATCCGTCTTGGGTGGCCCCACACGGCATGGCTTAGTTTCATTGAGATAGACAAGGCTGTGGTCCGTGTGATCAGATTAGCTAGTTTTCTGTTGTTTTAGTTTTAGTGTGTCTGCCCTCTGATGCCCTCTCGCAACACTTACCGTCTTACTTGGATTTCTCTTACCTTGGGCCTTGGGTAATTGCTCTTGCCGCCGCCACCGCTACCGCCAGGAGATAGGTACCCAGACACAAATAGAAACAAAAGCCTAGAAACTGGCCCATGTTCACACAGAAGGCCAGCATTCACTGTGCAGTTTTGTATTTGACACTGATAAAAAAAAAATCAGACCTTCAATACTTTGGGTGAACTACAAATGCACCCATAAATCATGGGCATTTATCTTGAACTTCAGAGAATGATGTTATTTTTTGGATCACTTTCAGACTAATCTTTTAATCTCAGTAAGTGTTTCATCAGGAAAGTGAATACATTTTGAGTCTAGTTTGGAAATTGGCTAAGTTCTTTCTCACTCAAAGGGGGGAAAAGTCAGTTTAGCACACTTTTCAATGACCATCATAAAAGCAGATAATAAATGCACACACACAGATGTGCACACACAGTTAACCTCCTCCAGACTTCTCATCCACAGCACAGAACATATGCAGCGACAAGCGATTGCCTCCATCACCTACTCACATCTAACAAACTAACTCAATGACTGTCAATGAAATGCCACCACGGATGACAATGCCACAGAAGTAGAAAAATGTGCCTCTGTGCACTAGTCAAACAGGTTGTGCTTAGCCAGGGTCTTACTTCAAACAAACAAAATTTTTAAAAACAGCTTTATGGGACTTCCCTGGAGTGGTCCAGCCGCTAAGACTTTGAGCCCCCGAAGCAGGGGGCCTGGGTTTGATCCCTGCTCAGGAAACTAGAGCCCATATGCTGCAACTAAAGATCCACTAAAGATCTACAACTACAGATACCAAATATTTTTTTAAATACCTTTTTGGTTATTGTTCCTACCTTTGTCCGCCTCTCTCCCAGAAGAGCATTCTCTGCCTGCAGGTGCCATTTGAAAAGTAAGGCTATGATAACACCCATCACAGCCCAGATTCAAAAGTCTTCAGGCAACACTTTCTGTTGTTAGCAGATACAGATGACCCAAGAGATGAGGGAAAAATCTTTCTCTCCTCACACCTCGTATTAGCCAGTTCGAGGTACACTTCTACCAAAACACATCTCACATCTAGTCCTTCCTTTACAAGAACACAGCCGTCTCTCTAACTGCGGTCACTGGCACAGCAGGCCAGGCTGCTGCTCTCACGCCTCATGCCTCCCATCCCCGGCCAGGTCCAGACCTTGCCTGAGCTCAGCCTGCCCAAAGGCCCCGGATGAATCTTTCTGAAACAGGCTGCCTTTTCTGCACTCCCCTTTTTCAACAGCCTCAGAGGCTTTCCTTTTCCTCCCCCTCAGAAGAAGCTAAAGAATGGAAGCATCTGGCACCACCCTCTATAGTTTCTCAGTAACATCTGTGGGCCTTCTCTGCACCTAACTCCAGCCAGGACTCAAACACACAGCCCCTCAGGATGGGCGTCAGACGCCTCTAACAATCGAGCTCCGCTGCCCAGTCCCGTTTCCCTTCCGACTGTTGAATCACAGAGGTCTGAGTTTGAATGCAGAGCCCTTATCTATCACAGAGAACAAGATAAACTGACCTCTCTGCACCTCAGTAGCTTCAATCAAAGTAAGATAACAATAACGCACAGGGCTGAGGTTACATAAAATAAAATGCAGAGTTTAGCACAGTACCTGGTCCCATATTTAGTGCTCTGTAAATGGTGGTTACTGGTATTAAAAAAAAATTAGAGCTTTTTCTTCATATTTTAACTTTCATGTAATCTACTTGACTATTATATCCCTTGCCATACATATTGTCTTTTCCACCTCTGCTGCTGCTGCTGCTTCAGTCGTGTCCGACTCTGTGCGACCCCATAGACGGCAGCCCACCAGGCTCCCCTGTCCCTGGGATTCCCCAGGCAAGAACACTGGAGTGGGTTGCCATTTCCTTCTCCACCTGTAAGCCTTGCCTAATGCCATTCCTATCCCCTGGAGAATATTACACAATCTTTTGCCTTCTTCGAACCACAACCCAGGGCTGCCCTACATTTAATCACTGAAGTATACAGTAGTGTGCTCAGTACTGGGGATTCCATAGTGAGCAAACTGCAACTGTGATAAAGGCCCCAAGGAGAAGCACTACCTGCTCAGCACACACTGGATAGGGGCTTACCCTCATCTGAAAAGCTAGAAAAGAATTCCCTGAAGAAACCACCTTTGCATTTCGCCTCGGAATGCAAAATAGGCATTAACCAAGTTAAGAGGAGGACTCTTACAACAGCAAGGCTGACATTCTGCAGGAAGTGATACAATATTAACTCTACAAAGACCCTGCAGAGTTATGAGATGTATACTGTAATTCCTAGAGCAATCGTTACAAAATAAAATGTGAAGCGGTAAGCTAAAATGTCGATAGGTGAATTTAAATTATTTTTCAACAGAGTTTAATAATCCAGAAGTAAAATGGCAAATAAACCCAAACATATCAATAATTACATTAAATGCTAATGAAATGTTAACAGGCTATGATTCCAATTAAAAGGCAAAGATTGTCAGGATGGATAAGGAAACAAAACCCTGCCAAATGCTGCACCTTAAATATATTAAGACAGATAAGGTGGCAGTAAACACATGGAAAAAGATGAGCAACATGCAAACGATGAACAGAAGAGGGCTAGAGTGGCTATATTAATACCGGACAAAGTAAACTTCAAGATAGAAAGCATTATCAAAGATAAAAAGGCATATATCGTAATGATAAAAGGGTCAATTCATCAGGAAGACATAATAACAATCACCAGCATTGTGTGTCCACTAACAGCAGAGTCAGGAGAAGCCTGCGTGAGGTCTGCAGGCCTAGGAAAGTGAAAGAAAGAATGGTGTCATGGCAAGGGCAGAGGGACCCAGGTGTGAGGTGAGACTGAGCAGCGGGTGGGGACAGAACGCATGGGGTCTTGTGGACCCAGTGAAGGACTTCTCCCTTTACAAGAAGGGTAAAGGGTTTTTACCCACACGTGCTGTGTGTGCTTAGTCGCTCAGTCATGTCTGACTCTCTGCGACCCTGTGGACTCTAGCCCGCCAGGCTCCTCTGTCCGTGGGGATTCTCCAGGCAAGAATACTGGAGTGGGTTGCCATGCCCTGCTCTTTACCCACATACCTACAGTCAATTAATCTTCGACAGAAGCGAGAGTATACAATGGGGAAAAGACAGTCTCTTCAGCAAGTGGCATTGGGAAAGTCGAAAAGCTGCATATAAATCAATGAAGTCAGAACACAGCCTCATACCATACACAAAAATAAACTCACAATGGCTTAAAGGCTTCAACATTAAGATATGACACCATAAAATTCCTACAAGAGATCACAGGCAAAATATTCACTAACATAAATGACATAAATCGAACCAACATTCTCTTAGGTCAGTCTTGGGCAACAGAAATAAAAACAAACAAATGGGATCTAAATCAAACTCACAAGCTTTTGCACAGCAAAAGAAACTGTAAACAAAAGGAAAAGATAATCTTAGAAGGGGAGAAAACATTTGCAAACAATGCAAAAGACAAGCGTCTCACTTTCAAAATATACAAACAGCCAATACAACTCAATAACAAAAAACAACCCAATCAAAAAATCGGGCAGAAGACCTAAATAGACATTTCTCCAAAGAAGACTTAGATGGCCAACAGACACACAAAAAGAGGCTCATCAGTGCTAAATACTAGAGAAATCAAAACTACAATGAGGTACCATCTCACACTGGTCAGAATGGCCCTCATTAAAAAGTCTACAAATAAATGCTGGAGAGGATGTGGAGAAAAGGGAACCCTCCTACACTGTTGGCGGGAATTTAAATGGGTGCGGCCACTATGGAGAAGAATACTGCGGTTCCTCAAACAACTAAAAACAGTTTCCATGTGATCCAGCAATCCCACTCCAGGACATACACTCAGAGAAAACTATAATTCAAAAAGATACATGCAACTAACACACAATTAACACTGTTAATCAACTATCTTCCAGTATAAAATAAATTTTTTTAAAAATATACACTCATCCCTACGTTCATAGCAGCACTGTTCACAACAACCAAGACATGGAAGCAACCTAAACATCCAAGGACAGAGGAACGGATAAAGAAGATATGGTACATATATACAAAGGACTATCACTCACCCATGAAAAAGAACGAAATAATGCCATCTGCAGCAACACGGATGAACCTAGAGATTATCATACTAAGTGAAGTAAGTCTGAAAGACAAATACCATGTGATATCATTTTTGTGTGGAATCTAAAACATGACAAATGAACTTATATATGAAACAGAGAACAGATCTGTGGCTGCTAAGGGGAAGAGGGGCAGGGGAAGGGATGGATTGGGAGTTGGGATTAGCAGATGCAAACAATTACCTGTAGAATGGATAAAAACAAGGTCTTAGTGTATAGCACAGGGAACAATATTCAATATCCTTTGATAAACAATAATGAAAAAGAACATATGTCTGTATATATAATATGCATAACTGAATCACTTTGCTGTACAGCAGAAATTCACACAACACTGTAAATCAACTAACCATACTCGAATAAATTAAAAAAAGAGAGAGTAAAGGGTTTTATGCAGTGGGATAACATCATCCAAACTAAATAGATCCACAGTGTGGACAACAGATTAGAGTTTGTCAGACCAAACAGCAGGCCTAGGGGCAAGGCTACTGGGACCAGTTAGAGGCTCCCTTAAGAGTCAAGACATTAGATGATGGGAGCTAGGACCAAGATGGCAGTAACAGCAATGGAAAGAAGGGAAGGATCTTTATGGGGCTACTCAACAGGACTTTTGGTGACATGGCAGATGGAATGACAAAGAGTGAGGCTATCTATCAAGGATGTCTCCTGGATTTCTGGGATAGCAAGAGAACTTAAGACATAATACAGCAATGATAGGGGTTTTTTGGAGGAAGAGGAGCTGATCACAAGTTCAGTTTTAAATGGAACTTTGAGATATCAGGCCAAACAAGATGTTTCTTAGAGTCGCTTAGAAATCTAGAGTGCAGAGAGGTCCTGGCTGGAGTCGTCAAGTTGTGAGTTGTCTTCATTAGGTAGTAACTGAAGCCTGGGGTGGCCAAGATCATCCAAAGAGAGGGTGAGTGAGAAGAGACAACAGCCTAGAACAGACCCCAGGGAACACCCAATTTGATTTCATGGCCAGGTAAAGGAGGGAAAGCCTTCAAAGGAGACTGAGATGGCGTGGCCAGAGAAGAGGGAAGGAAACCAGGAGTGCTTTAGCTCAAAGCTGTGGGAAGGGACCTCCCTGATGGTCCAGTGGTTAGGAATCTGCCTGCCAGTGTGGGGGACATGGTTTGATTCCCTGGTCCAGGATGAGTCCACATGCCATGGGGCATCTAAACCCGTGTGCCACAACTCCTGAAGCCCGAGCCTAGAGCCCATACTCCACCAGAGAAGCCACCACAATGAAGAAGCACCAGAATGAAGAAAAGGCCTCACAACTAGAGAACGCTCATGCAGCAAAGGAGACCCAGCGCAGCCAAAATAAACAAACAAAGTTAAAAAAAAAAAAAAAAGCTGAGGGAAGACACTGCTTCACCAGGGGAGGGAACGACAGGCATGATATGGCTGCTGGGGCCCAGAGAGAGGGTTCTCTGGAAAATGAGGGCAGAAGCCCAACAAAAAGGAGCAGAGGAAGAAGCAGGAGGTGAAGAAGACACTGAACACGTAGGATGCTTTGAGGAAGGTTTGGAGAAAGAGGTGGAGAGAAATGGGAAGACAGGGTGATGGAGTAGAGGGAGGATGAAGATGAGAGAAGCACGTGCATGTTTTGATGGCACAGAGAGAATACAGTGGAGGGAGAAATTGAAGATAACAGGAGATAAGCAAGGTGGTAGAATAGTTGGAAGTTGTTGAGAAAACAGGAGGGGACCCAGAAGGAAAAGTCCAGTACCAGACCAACCAGGGACGAGTGCAGGAGGGGTTAGAGACAGGCCCTGCAGGCACTTGAACTGTGTACCCCGAAAAGACGGGTCAAAGTCCTAATCCCCATACCTGTGACCTATTTGGAAATAGGGCCTGTGCAGATAAAATCAAGTTAAAGTCCCGCTGAATTAAGGTCCTAATCCAACAGCACATGGCCGGTGTCCTCAAAAAAAGACACAGAAGGAAGACTGATGGAGGCAGAGATTGGAATTATGCTGCCACAAACCATGGAAAACTTGGGGCTACCAGAAGCTGGGGGCTTTCCAGGTGGCACAGTGATAAAGAATCTACCTGACAATGCAGGAGACACAAGAGACACAGGTTCAATCACTGGGCCAGGAAGATCCCCTGGAAGAGGAAATGACAACCCACAATCCAGTGTCCTTGCCTGGAGAATCCCATGGGCGGAGGAGCCTGGTGGGCTACAGTCCAGGGGGTCTCAAACAGTTAGACATGACTGAGTGACTGAGCAAGCACACAGTACCAGAAGCTGGAAGAGGAAAGGAAAGGCCCTCCTCCAGAGGTGCGACCCTCCTCCCAGGGCTGCGAGAGAATAAATTCCCGTTGTTTTAAACCATCCAATTTAGGGCAGTATTCTGTTTTGGCAGCCCTAGGAAACTAAAATGTACATGCAGGGGAAGGGCGAGGGGAGAAGCTCTGCTCTGCTCTATTCTTCATGGCAAGACCGCCCTCTGAAATTGCCATTCGGCAGCACCTAGAGTCTACAAGGCAGAGTCTCAATGGCTGAGAAAAGCAGCATCACCTGGCTCTGTGTAAGGGGACACCCCAGGCCCCACCCCCCCCACCCCCCCCACCCCCCCCACCCCCCCCCACCCCCCCCCCCCGGCATCCCAGCAATGGGGACTGATTCCTGTTGAATCAGGAATAGCTGTTTGAGAAGCTTAGGGGAAAAGGTGGGGGGATGGGGGAAGGAGCGAGAAGGGGATGTGGTCTGTTTCCCCAGCTCAGACAAAATGTTTGTGAGAGAGGGCACTACCACCAGCCTCCTGAACAGAGAGCCAAGGAAGGGGGCAGACGGACTCGGGGGGAGGCAGGACTCCCCTAAGAGTCAAGCATCTTCCCTGCGCCTACCCACATCTCTGACACCTGGGCCACATTTGCATCAAGGCCACATCTGAAACTCAGCTTTTTACACATCCACCCTAGTCTACTCAGCTATTAATATTCACCCCTACCCAAAACTTCCACTGCCGGCCATCAATCACCAACAGTGGAAACCCAGATGAACCCCAGAGGATGTGAGCTCAACACAAAGGCAGTCTGATCTTCACACCAGTACTGAGCAACAGGCAAAAGAGAAGAGAAAATCTTGACCACAATAATACTCCTCCCTGGCCTTTTACCAGAATATTCACACCCATCTTCCTCAGAGCCAAATGGTTCAGGCAGGATGAGTGCCCATTTACAGGCTGAGAAACAGTCTGACGAGTGACATGGTTAAGCAGCCAAGTGAGAATCAGGCCCCCAACAGGCTCTCCAAGACCGTGAGATCTTGGAGGAGACTAGTACGATTTCAATCAAGGTCTACTAGAATCCTAGCTCCTTTATTGTCTGTGAAAAATGGAGACACCTCCACGCACCTCACATGCCTACTGTAAAGGATAAGAGAAAAACCATATGTGAAGCACTCGACATGGTCATAGGTACACACTAGGCACTTTTAAAAAGGCTTATGGGAGTTCCCTTGTCATCCAGAGGTTAGGATTCAGCGCTTTCACTGCCGTGGCCTGGGTTCAATCCCTGACTGGGGATGGTGCGGCCAAAACATATACATATACAGGCTCATCAGTCATTGCCGTTATGGTTTTTGACCAACCAGCACATCCAGGGACTCAGTAACTTTCCAACGAAGCAAATGGAAACATCCACCAAGGATGATGTGCTGAGACTCCTGGGGACCCGACTCCCCACAAAAACCTCCCTCGCCCTTAACCATGAGACAGGCAGGCCCTCCCCCTCCAATGGAAGTGAGAGAGACTCTGATTCAAATTACATCCAAATATACTCGGCATTTATTCCACTCTTATCTAAGTAACTGTAGCCTATTAATTCACATTCAAATCACCTTCAAATGCATGTCACCCTCGGATATCAAACACCTGGATGTGGCTCTCAGGAAAACTACCAGAGAAAAATACTTGAACTTTCAGACTTGCAGAATGTGGGAAAGGGCACTTAAGGTGTCCATAGTTGATCCTGCCCAGAATTGTACATAAGGCAGCCTCAGAAGACAGCTTCCTCTTTGGAGCCCCCACAGGTCAGGTAAGTCACCGTCCCACACGACTTGTGCAATGCAATCACATCTTAATGCAGACTCTTCCTGCAAATCATATTTTTCACTTAGTACTAAATCTGCCTCCCACTGGGCTAGGTGATCTGAAGGCAGAAAAAAATGAATCCAAGCCATGGTTTCTGACCTCTGAAGTTGACTGTCCAGTGCACTGACTCATTGTGCCCTCTTTCTGGCTCTTTCTACACCACGCCTAAGTGCACCCCTGACCCCACACTGGGTGCACACCAGTAGGAAGGTGTCGGTGACTGCCACAAAATGAACTGCAAATTCACAAAAAGGGAAACTTGATGGGTGACAGAGACGAAAGGGTGCAGGAAAAATCAAGTAAAACTGCAGGACATCCTTCTTCCTGCCTGGGAGAAAGGACAGAGGTTGGCAATGTCTCTTTTTTTTAACCCATTATTTAATTAATGTACCATGTTCGACGGGCTTTCCTGGTGGTTCACCTGGTAAAGAATCCACCTGCAATGTAAGAGACCTGGGTTCAATCCCTGGGTTGGGAAGATTCCCTGGAGAAAGGAAAGGCTACGGGTCGCAGAGAGTCAGACTCAACTGAGCAACTTTCACTTTTCTTTCACCATGTTCGACAATTAAAAAAAAAAAATCACTTGTTTTACAAAATTCTAAAAATATTAAGAAATACTAAAATGATGTGAGAATTATTTAGATTTTCTGATGATTTCAGAAGTACTTGAGGTTTCTGCTAGGTTTCAAAAACATCACTGTGACTGTCATTCAAATACTACTTCAAATTATGGTTATTCAGATTTCATAACTATTTGATTTTTATTTTCTATTTTTTAAGATTTTTTTTTTTAATGTGGACTATTTTTTTTAGTTGGGGGATAATTGCTCTACAATGATGAGTTAGCTGGGAATGTCTCTTTTTTGTTGTTAGTGGGAGTGGTGATGCTGTTCATTTGCATACTCAAAAACAAAGGCTAAACCTAGAACTTTGAGCCAAGAAAGCCAATGTCCGCGAGTCCACCTACGAAAGTGCAGCCTGAAAGCCAGCCTCTGTTAACACCTCTCAGCCTCCACCCTTTTTATTTTCGGGAGGCTTGCTCACTCCCACCTCTTCCATGGAGCTGAGCCAACCTTCCAAGCAATTCAGGATGTTTACCACCATCAAAGCAGCCTGTGGGGGGCTGAATAACAGGTATTGAAGGTGAGGTTTAAAGCAGGGGACAAGTGGTATAAACCATAGCCCTCTGAGTCATCAGACCTTCAAGTAAACCAGTTCATGCCACAGCGTGAGGGAGGTGAGTAGGAAGGGAGTTCGAATATTCATTCCAATCCAGCAATCAGGTAATTCTCTAAAGACTGAGCACAAACATGTGTCCACCCGGAGATCCTCAAGCAACAGTATCTACTACCATCCCAGCTGAATAGTGTCCAAGGAATCGATGCATTTTTCACACTCCTCTCTCCTTCGTTTCCTTTGACCAATTTGTCACCAACTGCCAATTCTTCTCTCGTCCTGTTTAAAGCCCTCATCAGTCTTTTTACTTCATGCTTTGGTTACTATAGCCGCTTCCCTCACAGCCTCCCCGACTCCACTCTCTCCCTGTCCGGATTTATTAAGCATGAGCTAGTGAGATAAATGTGACAGCAGGGCCTGGTGAGCTCATCACCGCCCCCCACAGCAGCCGGCCAGGACTCCAAGCCTGATCTCAGAGGCTCTGTCCTCTCCCCCGTGGCACCTCACTCACCCTACCTGCAGCTCTTTCTTAGGAAAGATAGGGTGCAACCTGTCCCCACTCACTCGCATCCTGACCCTCACACCTACACCCTCCAGTGAGACCTCCAAGTATTCCAACCCTCTCTTTTCTGAACTCATGCAGCATTTTTAGCCTCCCTATATATAGAGCAGGATGGTTTACAGCACAGTCTCCGACGTCCAATTTCAACTCCATCACGATGCAGCTAAAGGACCTTGGGAAAGTAAAGTTGACCTCTGTGATTCCCTCCCCTGTGCCTCAGTTTCTCCACTTGTAAAAAGGAGATAATAGTATCCACCAAAGAGGTGTTTGTGAGGCTGGCATAAAACCAAACATGTAAAACCTTCAGAATAACCAACACAATCAACATGGGCTCTCCTGATGGAACATGGCACTTTATACACTGTGAAGTCAAAGTGTTAGTCACTCAGTCGTGGCAGATTCTTTGCAACCCCATGGACTGGCCCACCAGGCTCCTCTGTCCATGAAATTGTCCAGGCAAGAACACTGCAATGGGTTGCCCTTTCCTTCTCCAGGGGATCTTCCCGATCCAGGGATCAAATCCGTGTCTCCTGCACTGGCAGGCAGATTCTTTACTATCTGAGCCACCTGGGAAGCCCTTCTACACCGTACTGAATATTATTCAGTACTGAATATGAGGAATATGTTATTCCTCAATTTTAAAATAAACAAAAGCCGATGCATTAGTCATTTTTTTTCAATTGTTTTCTGTGCATCAGTGAACCAGATGTTCATTTCTAGAGCTGTGCTACTCAGAGTGTGGTCTGAAACTGCTACCGGTCCTCAACAAGAATAATATGCAAAAATTGAAGTGCTTGGAAACTTTCATAGCAACTTGATACTGCCAGTACATTCAATTCGCATTTCATTTTTCTAGTGATTCATTTTTATCATACATCTATATCAGTCTGCAACAGATTGAAAATTAATTAAAAAAAAAACTGGCCCTTCACCACAGATATTTTGAGAAGCACTGTTCTAGAGGGGACAGAAGCAGACTTCTATTTCTTTCCTACACCCCCACATCACTGAGTGCGGTGGGAAGTACATATCGAGTACTAAGTAAATGAAAATATAACTTCAAACGCATTTCGATTATTTAATAGTGACTTAAAAGCAGATCTCATATGAGTAGTCGAGATGTAAATAGGGTCTCCAGTTCACAATCTTCCTTTTTCAAGAAGCAGTTGACATTTAGTCTACAACTGACCAAAGAGTAAAAACAGCTCTGACCCCAAAAATATTTTCCATACTATCTACAGAAGCACTGTGTAGAGCTTTAAAAAAAGAAAGAAAAAAAAAAAAAAACCCTAAGCAATGTCAATATTAACCTTCCTTGCAGAACTCAGGAGAAATATAAATTATTTAGCACTGCCTTGGACATAGTTTTGATAGTGCTTCTAAACCTTTATGTAAACCAGCACCTTAGCAAAAAAAAAAATAAAAATTCCAATGACACTTAAGACAAAATACGTTTGTCTTGGCTCTTCCCTGCAGCCAATCCCTTAAATGGTCCTAATCTCAACAACCCTGTGAGATTAATCCATGAATGAGATGGCTGGAAAAGGAAAGCAGCAAATTCCACCAAATTTTAATTGACAACAAGGCAGCATTTGCATAGCTGAGCTGGGGCACACTGGATGTGGGTTGAAGGCTGAGTTAATTCTTGCCGAGGAAAATCTCTACACATTCAGAATGACTCTGGAAATGCTTGTAGAAAATTAAAAGTAAACAGGGAGTCCTGTGTATGTCGTGCCTCCCGTCCTTTCTCAGAGGTAGTCATGTGAAACACTACACATAAGGGGTCACTCCCAGTAGGACCTTGGTCCCCTGGCCCCAGGACCTAGTCAGCCTTGCTCCAGCAGACAGCTCTTCTCTCTCCAGCAGTTTTACTTTTTATTTATAATTTTATTTATTTATTTTTGGCTGTGCTGGGCCTTTGTTGCTGTGAGGACTTTCCTCTAGTTGCAATGAGTGGAGGCTACTCCAGTTGTGGCACATGGGCTTCTCACTGCAGTGGTTTCTCTTGTTGGGGAGTACAGATTTTAGGGCGCACGGACTTCAGTAGTTGCAGCACGTGGGTTCAGTAGTTGCAGCTCCTGGGCTCTAGAGCACCAGCTAGCGGTTGTAGCACATGGGCTTGGTTGCTCCGGGCATGTGAGATTCGCCCAGATCAGGGATCAAACCGTGTCTCCTTCATTGGCAAGCAGATTCTTTACCACTGAATCACCAGGGAAGCCCTCTCCAGCAGTTTTAACCTCCTCCTCTCAATTGCTCCCAAGTCTAAAGACATGTTCAAGTTTAGGATTCAATATACTCTTACTTTGCTGAACTACATCCCATTCCTCCAAAGATCACATCCATTTCCCATCTCGGTGCCTTTGCTCATATCCTCTGTCCAGAAGGCCTTGAAAACATCCATATTTCTGAAGACATCTCTAATTCTCAAAGAGCTGACTCCTCCCTCATCAGTTCCCACCACACAGGGCTGCTAATCTTCCATACAGAGTTCTTCAATGGCAGGAACCATGTGTTATATTTCCCAGCATCACCGTGCCCTGTACAGGGCTTCTAAGAACCATTTGTTAATAATGACTGCCCCAGTTACTAAATCTAATCAACAAATATTTATTTAACCCCAACCATATCCCACACCCCCTCCCTGCCTCTGGTTGTCAGTGGGGGATAAAAAAGGACAGGGTTTTTGTTTCGTGAAACTTATAGTGGTGGGAGGACAGAGCAAATAAGAAAAACATAAACTGGACTGAGTGCTGACCGTCAGTTGCAGTGATGAAGAGAAGGCAACCAGGCCACAGGAAGCACACGTGCAAAGGCCCTCAAGAGAGAAACTGCCAAACTAAGAAGAGGCTAACGGCGATGCCAGCTCTCCCTCTGGACCACTCGTCACCCCCAATAACTCCCCTCCTTGGAAGTGCTGCGGCCGGGGTCCACAGTCTGCCTGGTCCTGTATTTCTCTGCCCACTCTGAACAGGCAATCACTGCCAGGACTTCAACACAAAAATCACACCAAAATCTACATTTGTACTACTTCTATACAGTGCAACCTGGATTCCCCAGAGGCATCTCCAATCAAAAATATTAAAAAATGAACTGTGGGTGTTTGTAGCGGGTGTGATGGCGTCAAGGTTACTTCGCGGAGCTGGAGCTTTGGCCTCCCAGGCCCTGAGGGCCCGCGGTCCAAATGGAGTCTCCGTGGTGCGCTCAGTGGCGTCTGGAGGTGGTGTTCCTACTGATGAAGAGCAGGCAACTGGGCTGGAGAGGGAGGTCATGCTGGCTGCATGCAAGGGACAGGACCCATACAATATACTTGCCCCAAAGGCAACCTCAGGTACCAAGGAAGACCCTAATTTAGTCCCCTCCATCACCAACAAGCGGATAGTGGGCTGCATCTGTGAAGAAAACAACAGTACTGTCACCTGGTTCTGGCTGCACAAAGGCGAGGCCCAGCGATGCCCCAGCTGTGGAACCCATTACAAGCTGGTGCCACACCAGTTGGCCCACTGAGCCATTGCACTAATTCACTCAGAATATGATGTGGAATTTCTTCTTTCCAGTAAAGACTAGCCATTACATTGGCTTCTCCTCCCATAAAAAAAATAAAAATAAAAATAAAAAAAATAAAAAAAAATAAAAAATGAACTGTGTCACTATACTCCCCTCCCCAACCTTCCTACCCTTGGGAAAAAAATTTAACAAGTTCTTTTGTTTTGCTTGAGGACTACCATCAATCAGCTACCCACCCAACTGTATAAGCCAGTGTTCTCCATTTCAAAGACCTCTGGGGTTCCCAAGAACTTTCCAGCTACATATTGGTGAGACCAAATTTTCTTCATATCCTTCAATCGAAACAACATATTGTAGCAGACTAAATGGAGAACTAGATATGAGAATCCAGACATTAAACAGATTCACAAAAATGTAAAACAATACCACTTTTTCCACTCTTGTTTTTGTTTGGAAAAATATTGCTCATAAAAATATTTTAAATATGAAATTGGTTTATTATTATTTTTAGATGAATTACTATATATTTCTAATATTTCTCAGGTCTAATTTCTAATACCGTAAGTACTGAGACATAAAAGCTCTATGGCATCCTAAACAAGGTTTATTATAAAGGGGTCCTAAAATCAGAAAATTTGGGAATCACTGCTCTAAGCTAAAAATATTGGTATATCCTTGTACTCGCCCCTCTCACCTTACACATCCACTTTTGCCAACTCTGCCACCTCAACAACCTTTCTCCTAAATCCTCGTTACTCTTTCTTCCCAAGCCCCATAAGCCAAAAGGACACACAAGAATATCCTATCAAATCCTGGAACCTAGGAGTGTTCCTCACTTGGAAAAAGGATCTTCACAGAGGTAATTACGTTAAAGATCTCGAGATGAGCTCATCCTGGATTATCCAAGTGGGCCCCAAATCCAATAACAAGTGTCCTTACAAGGCACACCCAGAGCAGGACAGACACCTGGAGAAGACAGTCACGTGAAGGTGGAGGCAGAAGTGAGACAGATGCATGTGGGCCACAAAGAGGCCAAGGGATGTCTGGCGCCACCAAAGGCTGGGTGCGGAAAGGAAACTCCCCTAGAGCTCCAGCCGGAGTCCAACCCCAACAATGCTCCCTCCAGACAGCTGGCCTCCAGAGCTGTGAGAGAATGAATCTCCATTGTTTTTAGGCCACCTGACTTGTGGTAACTTGTTATGGCAGCCATGGAAAACTAACAGACCCATCCCCAGGCCTGCAATGTCAGTGACCGTCTAGCTAGTCGGTCATTTTGCCTCAATGTGACCCTCAGAAGCACTGTCCCCTCAAACTGCGACGCTCAGTCATCTTAAACCTCATTCCCTTAACACCCTTGAATGGCCACCTCATGGGCTCAATCATAACATCCACTCACCTCCACACAGCACGCAAAGGACCCCATACATTGATCCCAACTTTCTTTCCCACTCCAACCCAGCTCCCCACTGCACGCCCCACACCACACCTCAGCCCATCTACCCCTACACGTCCTCCAAGTCTGAGGCTTGAAACCTCCTCCTTTACTAGGTCCTGTCAAAAACTGGGTCACTCCCTATCATCTCCATAGCACTTTGTACATCCCTCTCAAAGAATATCCAAAACACTGTATTCCTTATTTACAGATATGTCACTCCCTCCAGACCAGGTTTTCTCAATCTGGGAACCACTGATATTTGAGGCCAGATAAGCCTTTGCCATGGGGGGCTGTCTGGAGTACCGGAGAATGTAAGCATCGTCCCCTGGCTTCTGCCTACTAGATGCCAGCAGCAGCTAATACACATAGACACACACACACACACACACAGAGTTGTAACAACCCCAAATGTCTTCAAACACTGCCCGTGTCCCTAGGGGGATCACCCCAGATGAAAAGCGCTGCTCTGGATTGAAGTCTTCAGGGACCCGGGACCATCTCCAACACGCTCAGCACTCACTCACACTCCCATTCATGAAAGGCATTTTGAGTCTGAGGTGTGGGCCAGGCACTGTGCTCCCAGCCAGGGACGTGGTAGGAAATGCAAGTCTTAGGCCCTGTCCTCATGAAGCTACAGCTGGCAAAGTGCCTACAAGGTGCTCATTAACAATGAGTGAGTGGCAGGACCTGTTTGGCATGCATGCAGAGAGCCCTACTTCCCTTGGAAGGTGGAAAATAAAACCCAGGAGCTAAAATTTTTCTCCTCTTCTCAGGCCCTAGAACTTCATGACTATATGAAAGAGGGACCCCTTTATACAGAATACCATGTATAAGAACCTTCCACCAAGAAACAGGAAGATGGGAGTGCCTGAGCTTCCAGGGTATTCCTCCCTCTGCCCAGGAGACACCATTCAAGGTTCTGGCAAGCTCCGAGACCAGACAAATCTCACAGAGGTGCTGGGTGCCCTAAAATGCAGAGTAGTTCTCAATGCCAGGGCAACACGAGGGTGTTTACCAGCAGTGGAGGCTGTGTGCAAAGGGGAGGGCAAGTAAAGTTGTAAGGACAGATCAGGGCACACAAGTGCTGCACCGAGATCTGCCTTAAGGAGGCACCTTAACCTCTGTGGGATTCAGCGTCTGCTGGTATTGCATGAGAAAATCAGAGCAACCCATCCAGCTCCAAACATACCTGGTTTCCCCCCAAAATGGTACAGACTCACAGGATCCCCTTCTCTGAACAGAAAAGAGGAGGGCTCTCCTCCTCTTCCCACCAGAAATGGAAATAAAGGAGCCCTGTGAGCATGCCCTCCGCTTCTGAGAGGCTCTGCGCAGAATTAACCACCAAACAGACAAAACGCAGCTGATCTTTGTCTCCTGCTGTACTAGGAGGAGAATTCTGGGAAGGTGTACTCTTTGGGATTCTCTCAGCCTGTGATGATTTGAGGGGAACAAAATATAAATGGGAAGTTGTTGCAGTCTTTTACAGACTGGGACCTGGGGACTGGAGTCGACGAAAAGAAAGAGAAAAAGAGAAAGAGCAATACCCCCCGAGTTATGTGGAAAACCAATAAAGCCCATACACAGGACTTGAACCGCTCACGAAGGCACAGGGTGTCCTCTCAAGGAGGTCTTGAAAGCCCGGGCGAGAAAGTGAGCTCAGTTGGCTTCCATGCTCTGAAGAACTAGCCAGAGACAGAAAGAAGGACACGGGGGACCCAAGTCTCTAGTGGAACAAGGGTATTTTATTAGCAGAAATGCTATATATATCTTCAGTAAAATGATTCCTCAGCCATTAAACAGAATGAAATTCTACCAGTTGCAACAAAATGGATCGTCTATTAAGTACAAGGTCGCTGAAGAGAGTCACTGAAGGGAATCCAAGCAGGTGCCCTTTCCCATGATCTCAGTCCGGAGAAGTGTGTGCAGCTCTACTCATTCCTGTATTCCAGGAACTGATAAGGAACAGAGAGTCCATGAGAAACAGCACGCAAAGGAAGAAAATGCAACATATTGGATCCCTTAAAGTTGAACATACCCTGACAGGAAGTACCATGACAACACTGGGGTTCCCAGGTGGTGCTAGTGGTAAAGAACCCGCCTGCCAGTGCAGGAGATGTAAGAGACGCGAGTTCAATCCCTGGGTCGGGAAGATCTTCCTGAGTATAAAATGACAACCCACTCCAGTATTCTTGCCTGGATAATCCCATGGACAGAGGAGCCTAGCGGGCTACACTCCATGGGGTGGCAAAGAGTTGGACACAACTGAACATGCAAGTATGCACATCATGACAACATTAGATACTTTCAAGAGACTGACAATTGGTTCAAAGATGGTTTAAACCATGTGGACAGCTCTTGTTTACTTCTCAAGAAGCCCATGGAGAGGTGGTCCCAAGATCAGTTCAGTAGCTTTACAATTTCATAAAGCCATTCCGTCATTTCCACTTTCATCCACAGGCTCATTGCCTCATAGTCACAAGACAGGTGCCCTAGCTCCCACAACCATCCCCTCTTATTAATTTTCCAAAGATAGCAGCTCTCAGGGCATTAAAAGAGGGCACTGTCTCCCATGCCTGTACTTTTTTCAACAAGGAAATATATTCTTCCTCAGCAGTCAGCCACAAAGCAGGTTTCCATTAAATCTACCTAGCCAGAATTCAGTCACCTCAAGCTGCAGGAGAGGCAAAGAAAGGGAGGATCTGGCTGTGGGGGGAAAAACATTTTTTTGTGGGAAGTAGGTAGGGGAAACGGGGATAAGACTGATGGTGAAGTAGCCAACAAGGCACCTGGTACATACTGGGTTAGCCAAAAAGTTTTTTTGGATTTTGGCACAACATCTTACAGAAAAATATAATACAACCATATCCAGCACCATGCTGGTAAATGCTTCACAGCCAGCTTCTGAAAAAAACTAAAAACAAAACCCCCTAATTTATAGCATTTGCCAACTTCCTTGGTGTAAATACTCCCTTGGTGCCAAAATTAAAGCCACTAGCATGATATTAACCAGCTCACAAAATTCCTGAAATTTTAATGATCAGCTGCTACAAGCCTGCTCTGGCACTCCACTGAATTGATACCTCAACATGTGGTAACAATTAAGTTTACAGCACTCCTTCCCATATTCTAGAGGATTAGGTATCATACCCTCCAGCTCATAGATGAGGAAAAGGACACAGCACCCCAAATCACACAGTTTAAGTGATAGGGCTGGAACGATCATATAACAGCCCCTAATGCAGCCTCATCACAGCTTTGACAGATCATAAGTGCCTACACCTACACCCTCGAGATCCCTCTGCCTAAACCTCAGCTCAAGGGACTCTAGCTTGGTTTGGAACCAACAACAAAGCTGCACACCTGTAACCTCAATCAAAGTCACCTAATAATTGTTCTTTAAGTTATATCCTCCAATAAGAATGGTAGTGCACATCAACTGTTACAACACAGAATACAGATTCAGTTCAGTTCAGTTCAGTCGCTCTGTCGTGTCCGACTCTTTGCGACCCCATGAACCACAGCACTCCAGGCCTCCCTGTCCATCACCAACTCCCTGAGTCCACCCAAACTCATTTCCATCGAGTCGGTGATGCCATCCAGCCATCTCATCCTCCGTCATCCCCTTCTCCTCCTGCCCTCAATCCTTCCCGGCATCAGGGTCTTTTCCAATGAGTCAGCTCTTCGCATGAGGTGGCCAAAGTATTGGGAGTTTCAGCTTCAACATCAGTCCTTCCAATGAACACCCAGGACTGATCTCCTTTAGGATGGACTGGTTGGATCTCCTTGCAGTCCAAGGGACTCTCAAGGGTATTCTCCAACACCACAGTTCAAAAGCATCAATTCTTCGGCACTCAGCTTTCTTCACAGTCCAACTCTCCCATTCATACATGACTACTGGAAAAACCATAGCCTTGACTAGACAGACTTTTGTTGGCAAAGTAATGTCTCTGCTTTTTAATATGCTGTCTAGGTTGGTCATAACTTTCCTTCCAAGGAGTAAGCATCTTTTAATTTCATGGCTGCAGTCACCATCTGCAGTGATTTTGGAGCCCCCAAAAATAAAGCCTCTCACTGTGTCCACTGTTTCCCCATCTATTTCCCATGAAGTGATGGGACCAGATGCCATGATCTTAGTTTTCTGAATGTTGAGCTTTAAGCCAGCTTTTTCACCCTCCTCTTTCACCTTCATCAAGAGGCTCTTTAGTTCTTCTTCACTTTCTGCCATAAGGATGGTGTCATCCTCATATCTGAGGTTATTGATATTTCTCCCTGCAATCTTGATTCCAGCTTGTGCTTCCTCCACCCCAGCGTTTCTCATGATGTACTCTGCATATAAGTTAAATAAGCAGGGTGACAATATACAGCCTTGACATACTCCTTTTCCTATTTGGAACCAGTCTGTTGTTCCATGTCCACTTCTAACTGCATACAGGTTTCTCAAGAGGCAGGTCAGGTGGTCTGGTACTCCCATCTCTTTCAGAATTTTACACAGTTTATTGTGATCCACACAGTCAAAGGCTTTGGCGTAGTCAATAAAGAATACAGAGTAGTAACCCCACAAAAAAAAAAACAAAATCACCCCTAAAGCCATTCTTAGTGGCACAGTGGTAAAAAGTCAGCCTGCCAATGCAGGAGACACAAGAGATGTGGATTCAGTCCTTGGGTGGGGAAGACCCCCTGAAGAAGGAAATGGCAACCCACTCCAGTATTCTTGCCTGGGAAATCCCATGGACAGAGGAGCCTGGCAGGCTATACAGTCCATAGGGTCGCATAGAGTTGGATATAACTTAGCAACTGAACAATAAACCCATTCTCAAAAGATAGCAATTATCTACATGTAGGTGATAATTCTTCCAGATTATGTAGACATGCATGCATATTTTTAAAGTAGAAGTCATTTTATTGTGTAACATAAGACATTTTTTTTTAATGTAAATTTTCCAAAACAGAAAAATAGGATAGTATAATGAACTCCCTTGTCGCCACCATCCAACTCCAGAAATCATCTAAAGATGATGAAAAGTCCAAGTATTTCCATGTTCCCTTCTCAGACTGGAATGTGTAGGAGGTAGGCACCTCCCTCCACACTCCCCCTGGACTTCTCCCCTCACCTGGCTTTCCCAGATCAGACCTGAGGTCAGCCCTTCTCCAGGCTAAGTCCACCAGCTCCTCTCATCACTGCTCAGGGAACACTGGGAAAGGAAACCTTTGATCATGTTCACTCTCCTTACGGATCCCTCCACCTGCTCTAATTCCTGCCTAGTCTGTCAAGAAGTCTCACAATTGGGGTTCAGAACCTCATTAAAAGAGCACTGCAGAACAAGCATTGGGTTGTCCAAAAAGTTTGTTTGGGTTTTTTCTACAACATCTATGGGAAAGTCCCACACAAACTTCTTGGCCAACCCAATACATCACAATTCTTTAGAATTTCCACTTACTCCATTCTGGTGCCTCTGTTTTGTTTTCACCTGGGCAGACACAGAGCCAGGAGAGGCACTGTTAACCGACTCAACTAAAATCCTAGGGCTCCGTTTATCCTCAACTTCTCCCATTTAGGGCTCACTCAAGGCACCTGGCCTTCCAGACCTCACTTCTTGGTCTTCCATCTTCCTAAGGAATCACATTTTATAGCTACAGGTGCCAGCCTAAGTGAAATATCCACCAGGCTGAAGAATGGTGGCTGCTCACCAAATGAACATCCTTACATAAATTCCCAAAAAGCCTAGTTGAAAGCCCAGGCCCATGATCAAACATAAAATTCTGTAGCCTCCAATATGTTCAAAGAACATGCTCATGGAACAAAGCAAGAACTGAAGCACTGAGTAGCTTAGCCAAATGCACACAAAAGGGAGCTGTGAATATCTCAAGCCCAAGGCATGGAATTCTAGTCTGCCATAAACCATGTACAGCTGATGGAAAACAAGCCTATGCTGGGAACCATGAGTATTAGAACAGAACTTCAGGGGGGGAAAGCAGCTAAATGCATTTGCACTATACTAACACTTTGAATTCTTAAAGAGATGGGAATACCAGACCACCTGACCTGCCTCTTGAAAAACTTGTATGCAGGTCAGGAAGCAACAGTTAGAACTGGACATGGAACAACAGACTGGTTCCAAATAGGAAAAGGAGTAAGTCAAGGCTGTATATCGTCACCCTGCTTATTTAACTTATATGCAGAGTACATCATGAGAAACACTGGGATGGAGGAAGCACAAGCTGGAATCAAGATTGCAGGGAGAAATATCAATAACCTCAGATATGCAGACGACACCACCCTTATGGTAGAAAGTGAAGAACTAAAAAGCCTCTTGATGAAAGTGAAAGAGGAGGGTGAAAAAATTGGCTTAAAGCTCAACATTCAGAAAACTAAGATCATGGCATCTGGTCCCATCACTTCATGGGAAATAGATGGGGAAACAGTGGACACAGTGAGAGACTTTATTTTTGGGGGCTCCAAAATCACTGCAGATGGTGACTGCAGCCATGAAATTAAAAGATGCTTACTCCTTGGAAGGAAAGTTATGACCAACCTAGACAGCATATTAAAAAGCAGAGACATTACTTTGCCAACAAAGGTCTGTCTAGTCAAGGCTATGGTTTTTCCAGTAGTCATGTATGGATGGGAGAGTTGGACTGTGAAGAAAGCTGAGTGCCGAAGAATTGATGCTTTTGAACTGTGGTGTTGGAGAATACCCTTGAGAGTCCCTTGGACTGCAAGGAGATCCAACCAGTCCATCCTTAAGGAGATCAGTCCTGGGTGTTCATTGGAAGGACTGATGTTGAAGCTGAAACTCCAATACTTTGGCCACCTCATGCGAAGAGCTGACTCATTGGAAAAGACCCTGATGCCGAGAAGGATTGAGGGCAGGAGGAGAAGGGGACGACAGAGGATGAGATGGCTGGATGGGATCACCGACTCGATAGACATGGGTTTGGGTGGACTCAGGGAGTTGGTGGTGGACAGGGAGGCCTCGCGTGCTGCGGTTCATGGGTTTGGGTGGACTCAGGGAGTTGGTGATGGACAGGGAAGCCTCGCGTGCTGCGGTTCATGGGGTTGCAAAGAGTCAGACACGACTGAGCGACTGAACTGAACTGAACACTTTGAATGGCATGTTTATCTAAAGATTCCAACACATCAAATAGCGGGGAGCAGGTAGGATTAAGGGGGAGTTTGGCTTATAACAGTCTCTACAAGTAAAGACACAAACTAAAGCAGTGGCTTTCAAAACTTCAGTATGTTTAGGAATCACCTAGAAAGCATGTTTAAAATGCAAATTCCTCAACCTCCTTCCCAGAAATTCTGACTCAGCAGGTCTAGAGTGGAGGCAGGGCATTATGGCAGCATTTTTAAGGAGCATCTTTGACAATGCTCCTGCAGGTGATGGCAGCCCCTGAGAATGACAACCTTTGAGTTCCTTTGCCATGAAATTTGGGAGGCAACATTCCTATGAGCAGCAGGAAAATCTGACCCAGTGTTTCTTACATTGGTTCTGGCCTAAGGGTCTCAGGCCAGAATCTCCACATAAGTTAAATATAGACGTCCCTCCCAAACACTGGTATTGGGGGAGGTAAATGATGGGGCCCTGGCAGTGGTGGTTTACGTCGCTAAGTCGTGTTCAACACCTCTGACCCCATGAACTATATAGCCCACCAGGCTCCTCTGTCCATGGAATTTCCCAGGCAAGAATACTGGAGTGGATTGCCATTTCCTTCTCCATCACGGGCCCTGGGGCCAGTCAATTCATCTCAGGGGGAAGTTTTCTAACCATCTCTGCCTTTTATTCCCCCGGGGAACTGGTCAACCTGTTTCTCATCCAGAACAACTTCATCAACATCCTCCCTCTCAAAGATCGTTGAGAACCAAATTTTCCCTCTCCTCCCCTCCACCTCCCCAGCTGAGGCTAAAATAGGCATTTAATGTTTTAAGGGTTTTAGATGCTAACAAGAAAACAGGCGTTACCAAAATAAAAAGCATTGGGACAGTCAAGTTATAAATACTCACAATTGCTCATTAAGAGTTCTTTCTGCATTTTATTCATTTCCTCGAGAACTATGTACTGAGCACCTAGTCTCATCCCAACTGTGAACACCACTGACAAGCCCCTGCTCCCAAGCAGCGGACATCCTAGTGTGGAAGGAAGACAAGGGAGAGGATACGGACCCTAATGGAATTTCAGACAGTGACAAGCACTACAAAATGTACTAACAGGGGCTTCCCTGGTGGCTCAGTGGAAAAGGATCCACCTGCCAATGCAGGAGACATGAGTTCAATCCCTGGTCCACAACCACAGAGCCTGTGCGCGCCAACTCCCGAAGCCCAAGCACCCTAGAGCCCGTGCTTCACAACAGCAGACCCCACAGCAATGAGAAGCCTGTGCACCGCAACTAGAGTATCCACCACTCACCACTCACCGCAACTAGAGAAAAGCCTGTGCAGCAACAAAGACCCAGAACAGCCAAAAATAAAAATAATTATTTAAAAAAAAAAAAAATTAACACAAAACAATGAACTAACAAGGATGAGAGAAGGTGGGTCACAGGAAGGCCTCCTTGCCCAGGACTCTCTATAAGTAAATGACAAGAGACATGACCGCAGGAGCAACGAGGGACAAGAACCCAGACACAGGGAGCTGGGCCTGTGAGGAGAGAGGTGGTCTCACCACACAGCCTGGAGGAAGCTAAGCAAGTCACAAAGGAGCCGCCCTCCAAGAGCAGAGCCCTGTGCATGTTATTCTAAGGACAAGGAAGCCCTGGGATCATTTAATGAGGAAAGGGTCATACTAACAGTAGCTGACCTGTACTGAGAGCCGTCTGTGTGCGGGGCACTGGTCAAATCTTAGGAACAGGTGAGAATCCCATTCCACAGGTCAGATCTGAGCCAAACAGGCAGTAAATGATGGAGCCAGGAGGCAGAGTCAGGGGGTCAAACTAAAGGCAGTGGTTGTGGAGGTGAGCAAGGACAGATTAGTAGGGCCTTGAAGGCCTAACTTGGCAAGGAGTTTGAGTTTTGTTCCAAGTGTGATGGAACAATATTGGAGGGGGCTAAGACATCTCATTCCCTTAGAGTTAAGGGAGGGGACGCCTTCTGGGGAAAGCCTACCATGCCTTGGATGAGCTGTGAGACTAAACTACTGCAACCTCAGCCACATATATTGACAGATATCTAATCATGCCCTGCCTGCAATGGAAAAAGCTCTCCAGCTCCTGCAGAACTGGATGCCACCTTCTCTCTAGGTCAGCGCCTCAAAGTGGAGCCCTGGACCAGCAGCTCAATCACCTTGATCTTGTTAGCAATGTAAATGAGGTGGAGCCCCCTCTCAGCACTACTCAATCTGAAAAACCCAGCCATCTGTTTTTAACAAGCCCCACAGGTGTGTTGAGTTTGACACGTTATCCCCACGCAGCCATTCCCACCCCACCCCTTCCCAAACCTCACTCCACTTGTCCCTGGGCAGCCCCTGTCCCTGCACACCAGGCTGTCCTCCGCCAGGACCCTGCTGCTGGGCTTCTATGGCTCCTGATGCCTAGAAATCTCACTGTTGCCCCAACCTGTTTTTCTAACTAATTTGATTTCCTAAAAACATTTACTACTATTCAGTTGTTTAGGCTATTTCAAATCCTGAAAGATGATGCTGTGAAAGTGCTGCACTCAATATGCCAGCAAATCTGGAAAACTCAGCAATGGCCACAGGACTGGAAAAGGTCAGTTTTCATTTCAATCCCAAAGAAAGGCAATGCCAAAGAATACTCGAACTACCACACAATTGCACTCATCTCACACGCTAGTAAAGTAATGCTCAAAATTCTCCAAGCCAGGCTTCAGCAATACGTGAACCGTGAACTTCCAGATGTTCAAACTGGGTTTAGAAAAGACAGAGGAACCAGAGATCAAATTGCCAACATTCGCTGGATCATCGAAAAAGCAAGAGAGTTCCAGAAAAACATCTATTTCTGCTTTGACTATGCCAAAGCCTTTGACTGTGTGGATCACAATAAACTGTGGAAAATTCTGAAAGAGATGGGAATACCAGACCATCTGACCTGCCTCTTGAGAAACCTGTATGCAGGTCAGGAAGCAACAGTTAGAACTGGACATGGAACAACAGACTGGTTCCCAAATAGGAAAAGGAGTACGTCAAGGCTGTATATCGTCACCCTGCTTATTTAACTTATATGCAGAGTACATCATGAGAAACGCTGGGGTGGAGGAAGCACAAGCTGGAATCAGGATTGCCGGGAGAAATATCAATAACCTCAGATATGAGGATGACACCACCCTTATGGCAGAAAGTGAAGAAGAACTAAAGATTCTCTTGATGAAGGTGAAAGAGGAGGGTGAAAAAGTTGGCTTAAAGCTCAACATTCAGAAAACTAAGATCATGGCATCTGGTCCCATCACTTCATGGCAAATAGATGGGGAAATAGTGGAAACAGTGTCAGACTTTATTTTGGGGGGCTCCAAAATCACTGCAGATGGTGATTGCAGCCATGAAATTAAAAGACGCTTACTCCTTGGAAGGAAGGTTATGACCAACCTAGATAGCATATTTAAAAGCAGAGACGTTACTTTGCCAACAAAGGTCCATCTAGTCAAGGCTATGGTTTTTCCAGTGGTCATGTATGGATGTGAGAGTTGGATGGCAAAGCAAGTTGAATGCCGAAGAATTGATGCTTTTGAACTGTGGTGTTGGAGAAGACTCTTGAGAGTCCCCTGGACTGTAAGGAGATCCAACCAGTCCATCCTAAAGGAGATCAGTCCTGGGTATTCATTGGAAGGACTGATTTTGAAGCTGAAACTCCAATACTTTGGCCACGTCATGCGAAGAGTTGACTCATTGGAAAAGACCCTAATGCTGGGAAGGATTGGGGGCAGGAGGAGAAGGGGACGACAGAGGATGAGATGGCTGGATGGGATCACCGACTCAATGGACATGGGTTTGGGTAGACTCCGGGAGTTGGTGATGGACAGGGAGGCCTGGCGTGCTACGATTCATGGAGTCACAAAGAGTTGGACACGACTGAGCGACTGAACTGAACCGAACCCCAGAAGTAAAAACTCCTCTTCCTTCATAATTCTACAGTTTCACTCTTTCAGCCTTGTAGCCTCCAAAGTAGATGGCAAGGAGGCTACCTTAACCGAGACTTTCCCTAACACCCCACCCCTCAGTTACCAGATTTCTCTTCATTCATTTTCACTTCATGCCTACGTTCCTACAAGTACCTATGCCCTGGGCATCCTAGGAACTAACTGCAGGAGGTGCCAGGTACTTTGGTGATTCCTAAATGACTCTCATCCCTGCCCTGGAGAAACTGATCCGCCCAATGGGGGCAGAGGGCAACATGTAAATAAATACATAATTACAAATTATATACTTATACTAGACAGGCCTCTGAGGAGGTTGCTGGGCTGAGACCTGAATGATGAAGAAGCAGGCCAACAGGAGTTTAGAACTACAAACATTTGGGTGTTGAAACCATGACTTACTCTGGTCTCCGTGTTTTATGTTTATTATCCATATAATCTTCCAACAGTCCTACAGAGAAGGAAGTATTCTCACTCCCAATCTGCAAGAGGGGACACTGAGGCACGGAGAGCATAAGGAAGTATATGTGAACAGCAGAGCCAAGATTCAAACCCAAGCACACTGGCTCCAAAGCTTACCCTCCTAACCACCGGCTTGAGCGAGAAGAGCGAGGTGGAATGGTGCAGTGAGGGTGGAAAGGCAGATGGGATCCAGGTGGCATGTGTAGGAGCCCTGGGGCAGAGAAGAGTCAGCCTGAAGCAGAAAAGAAGTCAAGCATATTGGTGAAACTGGAGAGCGGCAGGTGGACTGGAAATATACTTGGGAAATGGACTGGACAAGATGGGCGGGATGGTATATCATGGAGTGTAAGAGAGGCGGGGGAGCAATCAAGGAGCCCTTGCAGTTTTCTAAGGCCCTGTTTTCCAGGCTTGAGGACAGAGGATAAAGTATTGTAACACAAGATATACTCAAGTCCTGTGGAGCACTGAGGCACAGCAAGCTCTCAAATGAATAGACTCAATGGATCCAGCAAGTTAAAGCTTCCAGTCCCCACCCCACCCTCCCCCCCACCCCGCCCCACAGTTCTCTGTAGGAGGTCTTCAGGCAGGGTTCCATCCTGTACCCTGGGAACTAGTTTCCAGAACACTATCAGCACAGGTTAATAACAATAAAAGCTGCAGTTACAGAAAAAAGAATACCAGGAGGAGGGTTTCTCCTCACAAAAAATGTAATAGGTTTAGAACCAGAGTGCTTAAAATTTTCTGAACAGCACAACTATACTAATTTACAAATGAGGAGTTATACAGCTTGCCCCAGGCCACACAAATGACAAGAGGTTGAGCCAGAATCCAAATCCGGGTCTGCCTATATTGGAAGCTCACACTTCCATTAAAATCAGCATTTCCCACAATCTGGGGCAAGTCTCTCTGATGGACTATACCAATGGTTTCCGCTGAACTTTTTAAAGTTTTAATATTTATGGTCTTGTTTCAGGACAAATAATCATATGTAATATCAAATAAATAAAAATTTTAAATGAGATATAGACATGATTTCAAATGAATTTTTATATATCACATCAAATCCATGACGACTTGTGAATTACTGGTTAGGAAACAGAAGATGTTTCCTAAAAGGAAAAGAAAAAATTAGAAGTACAGGTGATGGAGGGAGAAGAGAGAACTCTTGAGGCAACGCATAAATAACCGAAGCTTGTGAAACACTGCTCACCACAGCCCCGCCCCAGAACAGCCAAGCACCTGTTCCATATTGTATTCAAATTTGGCTACAGCCCCACATAACTCTGACTCTACTCCAGAGAGATAAAATGTTGGTTGCCTCCGGGGAAAGGGAATAACATTAGAACAACACAATTCAGCATAAATCATCCTTAACACAGTATTGGTCTTGACAGAAGACACCGTTTTCCTGGTCCAACTCCTCTACTTAACCCTTAACCACACACCTTAAAGTCAGGTAAACTCTCCTGGGCCTCACTTTGTCAAAAGGTTCTAAAAAGTGAGCTCTCAGGTCACTTCCAGTTTTAGAGTTCCATGAACTGTCATGAGACCCTAAAATCCAAAAGTAATTTTTTTCCAGAATCAGAGAGGCCCCAATCCTGAATGAGTGTCGACCTGAGGAATAAATGTTATATAGTCCCACAAGGCATCCCAGATCCCCATTCCTTAACAAGGAAACAAGGGGAGGAAGGATGTGTTTGTGTGTGTTCAATTGCTCAGTTACTTCCCACTCTTTGCGACCCTATGGACTGTAGCCCGCCAGGCTCCTGTCCATGGGGGATTTTCCAGGCAAGAATACTGGAGTGGGTTGCCATTTCCTCCTCCAGGAGATCTTCCCAACCCAGGGATCGAAACTGCATCTCTCTCTTACATCTCCTGCACTGGCAAGCAGGTTCTTTACCACTGCACCATCTGAGAAGCCTCTTAACTGGGGAGATGCTACCAATTATGCTGCCCTCTGGTAAGATGTGATGAGGCATTACTTACATGATAATGAAAATCAGCCAGTGTCCCTGACCTCCAGCAAAACTTTAATAATCCTCTGCCACAAATGTTCAAGTTATTAACTTCCTTTACACCCAGTTGTTAGTGTTTGTTATTTCATCTGTAACAGTGAACTTTATTCTGGGTAGGAGTAGCAGGGAGAGATGGGTGGGGAGAAATTTGCAAAATCTCATCCAACTCTGGTCCTCCAGTTAAGCCTCCACTGAGAACCACCTGTCAAACGTTCCCAGCTTCTATCTGAATTACTCTGAATAACATGCTAAACCTCTAAAAGGAGTTGCCACTCCTTATCCTTGTGAAACATTATCAACAGAACAGTTTAACCAGAACAAGCATTCTTCCTCTATTATTGAAACAGATACATTTATCAGAAGGGAAGTCTTAAGGACCCTCCTCGGTTTCTTTACAAAGCCCTTTCTGTGATATTCAGTTGTCACTCGTGTCCAACTCTTTGCCACCCCAGGGGCGGCAGTATGCCAGGCTTCCCTATCCATCACCAACTCCTAGAGCTTGCTCAAACTCATGTCCCTCGAGTGGGTGATGCCATCCAACCATCTCATCCTCTGTGGTCCCCTTCTCCAGAGGATGGGAGCTATTATGATATTAGTGGCCCTGTAAACTTTTAATAGAAGCTTTTTAGGTTCCCAGAAAGAGAAGTTCTGAAATGTGCTCACTTCATGTTTAGCTGAAGAAAACAGAGGATGGGTGGGCTGCAGCTGGCAAACTCAAAGCACAGCTGGGTAGCAGGTGATCTTAAAAAAGAAAACAAAAAGGCAAATCCCTGGGCAAACTGTGTAGCCAGGGGTGATCATTATAACTGGAGAGTTGTTACATAATTACTTGCTAACTACTGACAAACATATATATGACTACAAAATGCCATGGTTACTCTGGCCACTGAGGCTAGTTCAAGAGTGAAGGTTTCTATTAATTAATTTCACTCAAACAAGCAACCTGGGGACCCATTCCCTTCCAAGGTAACTTGACAGCATTTACATATACAAAACAGCCTCCAGCAATTAAGCCAATCGCCTCTGGGGAAGAAAATCAGTGTTTCCCTGTTAAATTGACTTTTAAAGGGAAGAGGGGAGACAAAAGTACTTTCAAACAGCTAAATATTCATCACCTGGACAAAACCGATTTCCACTCCGAAGTGGAAAATTTGAACAGAAAAGGTCTTCCCCAATCCACCCCACCCCCGTCCCTGCTCAGCTGGCGCAAAACCCAAGACCTGTGTCGGAGGCACTGCATTCCAACATTTTTCAAAAAGTTTACGAGGATTTACCGAAGCGGCGGGGAGACAAATAAGGCAGGCAGAGGCGGGGGAGAGGGAGCAAGAAGGTTTCCGCAAGGAAGAACCGGGTGAAGCGCCCAGCTGCGCCGCGCAAGGCCCAATAACCGGGAAGCGACCCGGCACCCGGAGAGAGAGCGCCCCAGAGGAACGCCGGGCCTGACAGCTGCTCGGTCTCCGCCCCCAGGGGTCCCCCCAGCACTTCCCCCCCGGTCCGGCCCCCGCCGCCAGT
Organism: Giraffa tippelskirchi; assembly: GCF_054371585.1. NCBI lineage: Eukaryota > Metazoa > Chordata > Mammalia > Artiodactyla > Giraffidae > Giraffa > Giraffa tippelskirchi. Next base: position 120,884,822 of record NC_137276.1, on the reverse strand, counting down.
CCCTCTCTGCCGACCCTTCCCCCGCAGCGCCGGCGATGCCCACTGGGCCAACTTGGCCCTGGGTCAGCGCTGCGGAGCGCAGCCCCGGTTGCCGGGGAGGCCGCCGGCGCCCTTACCTCCTTCTGTTTGGGGTCCTGCGGGTAGACATCTGGCGGCCCGAGCCGGGGGCGTTTCAGCGGTCTCTGCTCATAGCTGAGAAGCCCGAAGGCGGCCATGATCTCTCATGTTAACCGGCGAAATGAATGAGAGTTGGAGCTGGAGCAGCCGCCTCTGAGCACCAGGGAGCAGCACTTTGCAGACAGACTCTCTCTCCCCCTCCTTGCTCGCTCACTCGCTGTGGCGCTGCAGGCAGGAATAAAGCAGGTTGGATGCAGCCGCTGCCCGGCACGCAGACACGCACTGATGGGGGCAGCCTTCGGCGGGCACCCTGCTGCGCTGGAGCCCCCGGGACGCACCGCCGCCCGAGAGGCTGGAGGTCCGCCCGGGTCCTCCGCGGCGCCGGCCTCCCTTTCCACCTGCCCCCCCCGCACTCCGCCACCCTGTCCCCAGGGGGGAGGAGCAGCTGATGGGAACGTGTGACTTTTTTCACCAATGGACCCAAACCCACCCCTGCCTGGCGCAGGGTGGGGGTGGGGGAGGGGCACAGAGGAGGGGGTAAAAAAAAAAAAAACTTTTCTTGGCGCCCCAGGCGGGTGGCTCAAGTGCTCACCCTAGGCGAGGGTGGCCCGCCTAACCCGAGGAGAGGCAGAGGAGCAGCCCGCCCCCGCCCCCTCTTCTAAGACAGGGACCCTTCCCCCTCTCGCCACGCGCCCCTCAGACCCCGCCACCTGGGCGCGGACCCGGCTGGGAAGGAGGGAGACTGGCCTGGAGGGGGGTTGGGGAGGGACAGGGATGCGGACTGTGGGGAAGCAGCCAGTGCCTCCTAGACGCCCGGCGGGCTCCGGTGGCGCATCCGCGGCTCCGGTGCCCTCGGCCGCTCCGGGCAGGCGCCGAACAGCGCTGCTGGCGGTCGCGGCGGCTGGAGGGGGCCGTGCTCACGGTGGCTCGGGGCCGACTTAACCCTTTGCTTCCCTTCCAGGGGCTGAGGAAGGAAGGGGGCGCGAAGAGGGTTGGCAGCGAGCGCCGACGGGAGCCGCGAGCCCGCGGGCGTCTCGGACTCCTCCAGCCTGCCGCCCCCCACCTTCACCCCGACCGCAGCTCCTCCCCCCAGCCTCCGCCACCGCCAGTTTACCTGTTGGTCCCCGGTTAGTGGGCAGGGGCTGCCGGCAGCGGCGGCACTTCGGCGGCCGCAGCCTCCATGATTCGGGTCGGGATGGGGGGCGGCGGGGGGGGAGGGGGTGTGGACTGGATTTAAGCTGGTTTGTAAGGTATCAGTCTCGCCCGGGCGAGCCCCGGGGACGCCGCGAAGTTTGCCACTGTCTGGAGGCGGCGGACGACGCCGGCTCGCCGCCGCCGGCGTTCTCGCCCCCACGGCCGAGAAGCGCGAGCTTCCGAGTTGGCGGACGGCGGCGCGGCGGCCACACTGAGCATGCCCAGCTCGGCTGCCGGACCGCGGAGGAGTTGGCTGCGAGCGCGCTCCGATCCGCCTCTCCGGGTTTTCGCAGCCGCAGAGCGTGCAGCCCGCGGGCCCCGGCGCCGGGGCTGGCCCTGAGGTGAATCTGGGCGAGGGAGGGGGCGCCCCCAGGACCCCTCTCCCGGCCGCGAGCTGGGCCGTCCGCCTCGACCTCTGTTAAGGTCGCTGTCCCCGTGGCCTGGGCCGGAAACCTCACCTGCGCCGGGCGTGTGGAGTGGGGCGGGGGGATCCTCCAGGGGAGACCTTGGTCATCCAATCCGCCCGCGCTCCCCGCTCGCTCTGGGGCGTGGGCACCCAGATGCAGGGCCACCTGCCGTGAGCCCTGCGAGACTACAGCCGCGGAGGCGGGCCCGGTCTGTCCCCAAGGGGCCCAGCAGGAGGCGCGCCCGAGAGGATGCGCCCGCGCTTGGCCAAGAATGATGGCTGCCATTTATGGAGTCCTCGCTTCGTATCAGGATCTTGACAGTAAAGGTCTGTGGTCCTTTAAAAAAAAAAGAAAAAACTTACAAGGTTTTACTGTACCCCTTTTATAGATAGAGAAATCGAGTCACATTAGGAAGGCCTGGTGACTTGCTCAAAGCCGCGAAGCGAACTGATCGCAAGTTTCAGATCTATTGCCAACAACTTGGAATTGGGAGGAATGGGTTCCTGAACTGCTCTTGCCTGATGAGGTCAGGTTCCTCCCACCTTGAGCAATTCTCAAGACTCCTATTCCATTCTCTATAAGATGGTGCGAGCCGAATCTAACCCCAAAGCCTGTGCATAGTGCCAGGCACATTGTATGTGCTCAGGAGATGTTGGTTAAACCTGATTACTCAAATCTGGTGACTTGAAGCAAAGGTGGTGGTATAGGCGTGGGGGCAGAGGGAGGGGATGAATATAAGCCACTGGGGATAGGAAACTAGTTCTTAACTCTTGACTCGGACCTGTTAGCACTTCCTGAGGCAGCTGAGGCCAATTCAGGCCAGTAGTTTCCGGATTCTTGACTCAATCTGAGCAAGTACTTTTAGAGAACAGTTCCACCAAGAAGCGTTTCCCGACCACCGCCTGCACCCTCCCCAAAGGACTTCTCTTCCACTAACACCTTGGGTGTAACTTCAAAGCTGAACTTGCCCTTGGCCTATAGGTATCTGTCAAATCTAGCGTCCTTGCTTGAGAAATAGTTGTCTAACTTTGTTGTGAAAATTGTCAAACAAACCAAAATGCAGCAAAAATAGCGTAATGAACCCCCAAATACTCATCTCCCATCTGTGACAATTAGAAAAGTTTTGCCATTCATGTTTAATCTCTCTTGCCCCCAACACAGTTACATACACTGGAAAGGACAGTGTTGTTCACTGTTGTGACTTGGGTGCACAGCATGGAAACTGGCATGTGGTGGGCACTCAAAAAGATGTTTGTTAGCTGGTGGGATGGATGAGTGAGTGTGGGTGAGTAGGTGTCTGGATAGATAGATCACCAGTGGTATTTTGGATACCTGGTTGGGAGATGTAACCTCAATTCTTCCCTTGAAATACCTAGGCAACAGTCTCCAGCTGGCCTCCACAAAAGAAAAACTTTTGAAGCACTCAAAATCATATCTGACCATAAAGATTTTAAAATCAAAGTGAGTTAATAATGTGTCCCTAGTGTTTGGAGAAAAGAGAAAAGGAGAGTTCTGTTGATTTCCCTTCTTTTTTCCTCCCTTGTTTTGAGACAGTCTGGCATGGATTCTTTGGCCCTTTCAACATTTAAAAAAAGTGAAATAAAAAAAAAAAGTAGCTTCAGTAAGCTGTGATACTTCCTCAAAAATCATCATTTCCCTACACGGACTTCTCATGGATGTTTGGTTCCCTCATCCTGACATTTGCACTTGTCACAATCTGCCACCACCTACCAATCCAATTTTTTCTCCTTAATCCCTCGCCCCAGTTAGCTCTCACTCGTATTTCCAAATATGAAATTCCTGGGCCCCTCACTTTCTGATAGCCACCTAAGGACAGTCCTTAGCGTCGACTCCTATATGAAGCCCACCTTGAACTCTTTTTTTTTTTTTTTAATTATTTATTTTTGGTTGCCCTGGGTCTTTTTGCTGCATGCGAACTTTTCACTAGTTGCAGCGAGGAGGGGCTACTCTTGGTTGCCGTGAGTGGACTTCTCACTGCAGTGGCTTCTCTTGTTGCGGAGCACAGGCTCTACACAGGCTCAGTAGTTGCAGCTGGTGAGCTCTCCAGCTCAGGCTCAGTAGTTGTAGCGCATGTGTTTAGTTGCTCCTTGGGATGTGGAATCCTCCCAGACCAGGGATAAAACCTGTGTCCCCCACATTAGCAGGTGGACTCCTATCCACCACCACCAGGGAAGCTCCCACCTCAAACTCTTGAGGCACAAAATCATCTTTTGATTCTTTCAGTACCCTTAACACAATTTTCATTCTCTTATATTTTTCATCAGTTTTATTGAAAAAATAACTGACATCCATCACTGTACAAGTTTAAGGCATATAGCATGATGGTTCAATTTACATATATTGTGAAATCATTACTGCAATAGGTTCAGCTAACATCCATCCTTTCATATAGATACAATAAAAAAGGGGGAAATTTTTCTTTTTGTAATGAGAACTCAGGATATACTTTCTTAACAACTTTCCTGTACACCATATGGCAGTGTTAACCATAGTCATCATGCTGTACATTACATCCCTAGTTCTTATTTATCTTATAACTGAGTTTGTATCTTTCAGCCACCTTCCTCAGTTTCCCCATCCCCAATCTGCCTCTGGTAACCACAAGTCTGATTTCTTTTTCTATGAGTTTGGTTTTAATTTGATTTTGTTTTTAGACTCCACATATAAGTGAGATCATACAGCCTTTGTTTTCTTCTGTCTGATTTATCTAACCGGGCTTCCCAGGTGGCTCAGTGGTAAAGAATCCGCCTGCCAGTGCAGGAGATGCAAGAGACACGGGTTCAATCCCTGGATTGGGAAGATCCCCTGGAGGAGGAAATGGCAACCCACTCCAGTATTCTTGCCTGGAGAATCCCATGGACAGAGGAGCGTAGCGGGCTACAGTCCACGGGGTCGTAGAGTCAGACATGACTGAGCATGCACACACGTCTGATTTATATCACTTAGCATAATGCCTTCGAGATCCATCCAGATTGTCACAAATGGTAGGATTTCCTTGTTTATTTAATGGCTGAATAATATTCCACAATATCTTTATCCATATGTCCACTAATGAACACTTAGGTCATTTCCATGTCTTAACTACTGTAGGTATAGCTGCTGTGAACTGGGGATATAACTGCTATGAACTGGGGGTACAGACATCTTTCCGAGTTAGTGTTTTCATTTCCTTTAGATATATTCCCAGAAGTGGTCATTCTCTTCTTTTACTATCTCATCATTTATTGGCATACTTTCAGACTTACCACACAGAACAGTCTTGTTCACCATCCCCACCTTACCCTCTCACTCTCCTTCCATTCCAGAGCTGATCTTTAGGCTCACTAAGGCCAGTTAGCCACAGGGTCTCTGCTGTGCCTGAATTTCCATCACAGTGCTGGTTAATACAGCAAATAGATTCTTTATCAAATAACGTGAGTCTCATTTGCTACTGGTCCTGTGGAAGTGAAAGCTTTAGTCACTCAGTGCAGCCCCATGGACTATAGCCCTCCAGGCTCCTTTGTCCATGGAATTCTCCAGGCAAGAATACTGGAGTGGGTAGCCATTCCTTCCTCCAGAGGATCTTCCCAACCCAGGGATCAAACCCAGGTCTCCTGCATTGCAGGTGGATTCTCTACTATCTGAGCTACAGGGAAGCCCACTGTTCCTATAAGGGGCATCTTATCTTTTTGGTTAATGACCCTCCCTTCCCTAGGACTGGGAACAGTTTGTACAGAACATGAATTACTCAGAGAACACCAGAGGCTCCCCAGAGAGGCCCCAGCTTAGGCCTCAGCCTAGCAAGAAGAGATAAGTTCAGGTGCCTGAGGAAGTTTAATACAGCTGGTGAGGGAAAGGGATTGAAATGCAGACAAAGAAGGAGGAATTATAAGCCATTTAAAGCATATAGGACTTTATCCTCCAAGTATGAAGTTAAATCTCTAGGGCTGCTTTTGTGGGTTGAGGCATGTGTAGAAATTTGTAAAAAGGGGTATGACCTTTTTTGTTGGGTCACATCCAAGGACTCCTCAAAGATCCCTGAGCCACAGGGATCTTCCTAGCTGCTTCTGTTCTTTCTGCTAGTCTTGGTTTTTCACAGTTCTACAAGGAGTCCCTCATAGTTGAGTCCTCTTTTGTGTTCTTGGATGAGGTCCCTTTAAGACAGCTCACGGGCTTGGCTTTTTCTTCCTGCATTTAGTCTGTAGGAAATTCACAGATGTCCTTTGCCTGTATACACTCTGGGGCAGGCATTTTCTCACCAGCCTTATCTTCTTGCCCACATGGACACATTCTGCAAGTCACAGTTCTTCACCTTGAAAGATCTCAACTCTAGGTCAGAGACTACTTCTTTGGGTTCTTGCAAACTGCAGCAGACAGAGGTTAAATGCCGAGGCCAGTGATCCTCTCAAAATTCTTTTTATGAGGCTTGAGGGGAGGAATAACATTTCTTGGGAGAGAGAGACATAATCATATTCGCCGAGCAGATTTCGGAAAATGAGAGTAGAGAACGGCTAGGAGCAGAAGCAAGGTGCTGGCCCTCCAGAAGCAATGGTCCCACTATCCTTATTTTACAAATTAGCACTTGAGGCTCCAGAGGTGAAGTTAACTGGTGCAAGGCCATTGAGTTAGCAAGCGGCAGAGCCGGGGTCAAATCTGGATCCCTCTGACTCTCCATTTATTGCCAGTGTGCTACCTGTATTAACTACCATTTACATAACACTTACAAAAGTGAACCTCAGAAGACAGATCTTGTAGAAGAGAAGCAAAACTCCCGACAGCTCCCTATGGCAAGGTGCATGCTTCCACTCAAGTGGAAAGGAACAATTCTCAGTGTAGCGCCTGTAGGTGAAGTAATTAAAGTTGCTGGTTTTCCCCATGGGACTGAGGCTTGCCCAGGTGTATGTATTACAGTGTTTTGTTAACAGATTGTCTAGAGGTAGTGTTGCTTGTTTTCAGTTTTTCTTACATCCTCATTCTATTTAAATGTATTTGTTCCATGTCTGGTTCTGAATCAAAAAAAGAAAAATTCCCCCTTTCTTTTAGGCTCTTAAAAATAAGAAAAAGGAAAATAAGAATGAGAAGGAATCAAAATAGAGAAAAGAGAAATGGGGGATTCATCTGGGGACATTCCAACCAAATGAAGTTTTTAATATGGTCTTTAGGCTGCTTAGAGAAATGTAAAGAATACAGACATAAAGACTTCCTAAAGCAGTATTGACAATAGAATTATATTGCTATTCTAAATATATACTTTTACATTTTCTAGTAGCCACATTAAAAATGCAAAAATGGATAAATTAATTTTAGTAATACTTTTGTTTAACCCAATATAAGCAAAATATGGCATTTCAACATGTGGCCAATCTTTGAACTGTGGTGCTGGAGAAGACTCTTGAGAGTCCCTTGAACTGCAAGGAGATCCAACCAGTCAGTCCTAAAGGAAATCAGTCCTGAATATTCATTGGAAGGACTGATTCTGAAGCTGAAACTCCAATACTTTGGCCACCTGATGCAAAGAACTGATTCATTGGAAAAGACCCTGATGCTGAGGAAGATCGATGGTGGGAGGAGAAGGGGATGACAGAGGATGAGATGGTTGGATGGCATCACCGACTCAATGGCCGTGAGTTTGAATAAGCTCCAGGCGTTGGTGATAGGGAAGCCTGGCGTGCTGCAGTCCATTGGGTTGCAAAGAGTCGGACATGACTGAGAGACTGAACTGAATGAGATATTTTGCATTCTTTTTTTCTTCCTGCTAAGTCTTAGAAATCTGATGTGCACTTTACACTTATAGCATATCTCATTTCAGACCAGCCACATTTCATGTGTTTGGCAGCCACATATGCCTAGTGGCTACCGTATGGGTCAGCCTGACTCTTAAGGGATGTTTCGGTCCTCATGAACCTGTAACATGTTGGATCTTAGTTAAATCACTGAGAAAGCAGGAGAGTTTCTAGATTAAAAGAGCAAAAAATAATGGAAGGAATTAAAGAAGAGAAAGGTGAGAAAGTAAAGAAGAAACGTAAAGACAACTTGGGAAGACAGTGGATACCCAAAGAGCACTTAGTAGCTCAAGAGACAGAAGTGTCACGGAAGCAAGGACCTGGAAAGAAAACTCCGGGGACTGAAAATCAAGGGATGAGATAAGTGAGTTTTGAATTACAGAGCTGAACCAATGACAAGGCTGAATATTTAACCTCATTCACCAGCAAATTGGTGTCTGCCACATTTACAAAAAGGACAGCTAGTTGATTTCTGCAGAGGGACCGTGGTACACAGGACAGGATCACATACCTAGCTTTTCGGCACCAGAATCCTATTTTATTCCTTTACCCAGAGCTGTTACGGCAGACAAATGCTAGACAAACTCAAGAAAGAGTCCAGGACAAAATCAGAATGCTAATTTATTGACACACTGGAATAGCCCTTTCCAGGGACTGAAATAGGGATAATGCCTTATTCATATCACCTCCAGCTAGTTTTCAAGTTTGTTGTAAAAACAAAGTAGTAAGCAGAAGGTTGATTTAGTAAGCATAGAATTAAAGCAAGGAGAATTGAATAGTCTCTGGGGAATGTTCACAGAGTGCCCCACGGTAGAACTCACCTCCCTTGTGACCTGAATGGGACACATGCCACACCACAGCCCAGGGTGCCTTTGGAGAATTGTTACTGACCAGTGCTTGTGTTGGGCTTCCCTGGTGGCTCAGGTGGTAAAGAATCTGCCTGCAGTGCGGGAGACCTGGGTTTGATCCCTGGGTCAGATCCTCTGGAGTAGGAAATGACTACCCACTCCGATATTCTTGCCTGGAGAATTTCATAGAGAGACAAGCCTGCAAGCACAGTCCATGCTGTCACAAAGAGTCGGACATGACAGAGTAACTAACACACTGTCCTCTCCGATGCTTGTATTATTTACTCTATAGCAGAGGTTTCTGGTGGTCCGCAATTTTTTTTTTTAGGTTTATTTGTTTTATGTTGGACTTGCACGGTCACTTCTGGACTCTAGAAAAACCTGCCTGAACTGGGTCCACATTCTCAAGTGACACTAGTCTATTGGTGTGGAGGCAGACCTGCCCTTTTGAGTGTAGCCTGTTGTCATAGCCCCAACTGACCAGCTCCCCTCAGAGGGTGGCTCACCCACCTGGTTCCTGTAGCTCAAGAGAATGAGTTCCTTATTATATGGGGATATCTGCTAACCAGGGCTGGCTTCAGACGTTCCTGTTGAGAGAGAAATATACAGAAAGAGAAGTTCATTTTCAGTTATATGATTCTTTGGTTACTGCTTTCTTAGTGTTAATTAGTCAGAGATCTAGCCTTCATCATCTATTAGTTACAGATTATAACTCATCTGTTAGGACGTTTTACATTGACGAAAGTGAATCTTACAAACCAATATTTATTCTATGATGAAGTATTTCAGTTCTCAGAGAATTCTTTTCCCAGTTCCAGGAACATCCTCTTGTACTTCCTTATATACCTGCTACAGTCACACAGACAACATGGAAGGCAGAATCTGAATATTACACAAAATATCTTGACAGATTGAAATGATAAACTAAATTAACTGGATCAAATTTGATATAAGAAGAAACTCTTTTCCCCCACCTACTAGACATATCAAAGACTGTTTGGTGTCTACTGTTTGTTAAATCCAAAGTTTAAATTCTAAGGAATAAAACGTAAATGCTGCCAACTCTTTGATCTCAGTAGCATTTGGGGAATAGCAGTGCACAAATCAATTACATGAATCCTTTATATAATAGCATTTTTTAATTAATATTGCTAAACCATTACCCAACATTCTCACCACTGTGCCTTTTTCCAAAGCTGTTAACAAATCATAAAATTTAGCAATTTGATTTTTATCTTCCTTCATTTCTTCTGCTCACCCTCTGGCAGAGTTGCTATCAATCAGCCAAAAACGTCAGCAAGAATATGGAAGAAACAAGAGTTTCTGCTTAGTTTTCAAATAGGAAAACCAGGGCTCGACTAATCTAGAAGTGGCCACAAGTGATCAGATAAAGTCAATGGCCCAGGCTATTCCTTCTGCCAGTCCAGTGTGCTTAAACTTGGTCCTCCCACTACCTCTTCTCCCTCTCTGTGCTCATCCTTACCTGCTAGTCTCTACCCTCCTCTTCTGTTCCAATCTATGCTTTTCATAGCTTCTCCAGCCTCTTTTTACTGATGCTCAAAAAGGACTCTTCCACCTCCTCAGTTCAAGATGTTCATCACTGCATCCCTAGCTGGCCCCAGTTTCTTGTTTGCAGGACAGGACCAGGTGGCTGAGGTTACAGGGATCAGGACAGAAGGGAGAACAGCTCTTGGCTATAGTTGTGGAGTGTGGAGTTGCAAAGTGAAAACAAAAAGCATGTCTTAGAGAGAGAATGTTGTAAATGAAGATGGAATCAAATCAGCAAAGGAGCCTGGAGGAGTCAGGAGCTGTTGGTCCAGGTGAACAGAAAGTGGTTGCGATAATTGTGGGAGACAAGGAGCACTTGGGTGCTTCTTCAAATAGACAGCAAACATCTCCCAGCTTTTCCATGGAGAATCACTGCATAGCTCTACCCACTCTTAAAGACCTATTGATTCTTTCTTGCCCAAACTTCTCAGATTCATCCATTTTTCAATAATCCCTCAGCTACAGCTTTAGTCTAAGCCCTGAACATTTCTTGCTTTGGATTTTCCTTATAACCTAACTTGGCTCCTTGCCCCGATTCTCTTTTTGAAACCTAGCACAAGAGGTTATCAGTTTAATTTTTCAAAAATCCTCATTTCACCATGCCATTCCTTGCTTTAAAAAAAAAAACAAAACTCTTTGCTAAATTTCTGCTACTTTAAAGATTCAACTTAATCTGAAAATCAAGTTGTTTTCACAATATGCTGAAGAGGCCAGGGCTGACATGGATTAAGTTTGGGAAGTCAATTGAGGCATCGTCCAGGGAGGCTTTTATTTTCTCTTCTTTAAAGTGGAGGATTCCATTCCTGAGCAGTGGGAGCATTGCAAGGGGACACAATGAGTATGGAACTGCTTAAACCAGTCGGACAGAGAAGTCATTTTCAACTCCACTGCCTCGTGTACTTGAAGCTTGTCAATGCCCCCCAGAGATGGAGCCTTGGGGCATTCTGATTCACTCTGGGGTAATCCAATAGGTAGAGAGGAGCAAAAATAAAAAGCATTTTCACATCCACACCACAGAAAGATCAGCAGAGTCCTGGCAGAGCCTGAGTTCCTCATTCTTACAAGGAACTATGGACAGGATAGATGAGCAAAGCCAGTATATTCCATTACCAGCAGGCTATGGCATTTCCAGGGAGAGAAGTAATGGAAATAGTCATATATGTCACAGTGGACCCTTAGCTGCTCCCACCTAATAATGAAAGAAGGAAACAACAAACCCCAGTGGCCCATTCAGAACAAACCACATTCAGCCAGGTCCAGCAGGCAAGAAGGTATGGCCAGATAGCCCGTGATTATTTGTCTCTAATTGTCTTCAAAGGTCAGTGACGCAGGCTTAGCTGCCAAGATAAGTGGTCTGGGCCAGTTCATCCCTAAATCTGTACAGAGACCTTCTCAGATCAGGATTTAAAGCCCAGAGCATTTGAGAATCCTGAATAAGCAGGTAGAATTAACTCACATACTGGCTCAGTGATACCCACCAGGTCAAGCCAGTAGATCTTTGGCTTCATCTATTTGGGAAGTGTGTTAGTCACTCAGTTGTGTCCAACTCTTTGTGACCCCATGGACTGTAGCCTTCCAGGCTCCTCTGTCCATGGAATTCTCCAGGTAAGACTATTGAAGTGGGGTGCCATTCCCTTCTCTAGGGGATCTTCGTGACCTGGGGATCAGTCCCGGGTCTCCTGCATTGCAGGCAGATTCTTTACTGTCTGAGCCACCAAGGAAGAGTTATGCTCAAGAAATTCAATTTGCTTAACACATATTTATTGAGTATCTATTATACACCAGATACTCTAAATGTTGTAGCTACAACAATGATATGACTGAGTAGATGGCACTTACAGAAGAGACAAACAACCATGCAAACTAGTATAAAATTGCAACGGTGACAACAGCTTCAAGAGAAGGACATGACTTCTGAGGTTCTGGAAGGGGGATGTCCCATGGAAACAATCCTTAGATTGAGATCTAAAAACTGAATAGGAGTTGTTGCTGTTCAGTCGCTCAGTCATGTCCGACTCTTTGCAACCCCATGGACTGCACTACTCCAGGCTTCCCTGTCCTTCACGATCTCCTGGAGCTTGCTCAGAATAGGAGTTAACTGGGCAAGAAGACGGAAGAATGTTTTAAAGAGGAACAGCATGTGCAAAGGCCCTGTGGCTAGCAGGGCTGAAAGAAAGCCAGTATGCTTGGATAGTGGCAAGAGAGGGGAGCTGGTGTGAGGTGAGATTGGGAGGTGGAAAGGACCACAGAGAATAGTATAGGTTATTGAGCTGTCCTGTCTTTCTCCAATAGGAAGTTCAGTTCAGTTCAGTTGCTCAGTCATGTCCAACTCTTTGCAACCCCACGGACTGCAGCACACCAGGCTTCCCTGTCCATCACCAACACCCAGAGCTTACTCAAACTCATGTCCATCAAGTTGGTGATGCCATCCAACCATCTCATCCTCTGTTGTCCCCTTCTTCTCCTGCCTTCAATCTTTCCCAGCATCAGGGTCTTTTCCAGTGAGTCAGTTCTTCTCATCAGGTGGCCAAAATACTGGAGTTTCAGCTTCAGCATCAGTCCTTCCAATGAACACCCAGGACTGATCTCCTTAAGGATGGACTGGTGATCTTGCAGTCCAAGGGACTCTCAAGAGTCTTCTCCAACACCACAGCTCAAAAGCATCAATTCTTCGGTGCTCAGACAATTTGCTCATCAATTCTTCAGCACTCCTATAGGAAATGGGAAGCTATTTAGTAGTTTTAAGCAGAAGAGTGTCCCAATCAGATTTAAATGGTGAAGAGATTACTTTGTCTGCAACATAGAATGTATATTGGAAGAGAAGTGGTCTGAGTAGATGGGGGAGGAGACCAGTCAGTAAGATAACTGCAAGCCTAAGTAGAAAATGGTGTTTGCTTCTGTCAGGCTGAAGGGGTAGAGATAAGTGAGTAGATTTGAGTGATATGTGAGAAAAAAGCTGACAGAACTTAGTTATGATCAAATATGGGAGGCTGAGATTGAAGAGACAGTCCAGAATGATCCCTGGGTTTCTGGGTTGCTGAACAGGATTGATGGAGGTATCAGTCACTGAGAAAGAGAAACTAGGAGTAGAGCGCCATTTCTGGTGCTGGGTGTAGGGCTGTAGGTACAGCAATAGGATAATGAATAGGAGGTCATGTGACATGTCACATGATATTAATATGTGACTCTTGGTATTCACATCCTTATACAATCCCTTTCTCTTGTGGGTGACTGGACTTCTAATGTCACTTCTGAGAGTAAGTTACAAAGAGACTGCTATCTTCCCCTCCCTCTCCTCTCTCTCTGAATTCTCACTCTGGGGAAAGCCAGCTGCCATGCTATAAGCACCTTTATGAAGAGGCACCAGGGTAAGGAACTGATGTCTGTGAGCAACAGCCAGTGTGGATCTGAGACCTACCAACTGCTACATGAGTGGGCTTAGAAGTAGGTCTTCCTCTGTCCTCCTGGGCTGACTGCATCCCTGGCCAATGCTTTGATTTCAGCCTCCTGAGAGCCTGAGCTGGAGGAGCTTACTCCTCCACACCCAGATTCCTGACCCACAGAAACTATGAGATAATAAATGTGTGTGGTTTGAGGGTAATTTGTTACACAGCAATACATAATTAATACAGATTACCTAAATAGATGCATATCTTATATGAAAAATATTAAGTTGAAAATTTGATATAGATCAGGAGCACAGAAAATTCTGGACTAAAGTTATAAACTTGAAATGCATGCATCCTGAGAGGCAAAGTATAAAATGGAGGAGGAGAGATTATTGAAACAAGTCTAGAGGATCTCCATAATGTACCAGCAAGAAGAAAGAGATGATTTTGCAAAGGAGACAGAAAAGGAACAGCTGGAGAGGTGGAAAGAAAGTTAGTAGAAAGTTGAATCATGTAAGTCAGTACAAGACAGTGTTCCCCCAAATTAGGTAATGGTCAAGTAAGAGAAACGCGAAATACTGTTTTAGGTATTGTGAAAGTAATAGTTCACAGTTCCAGCAAAAGTACACGGTAAGACTGGAAGAATAGTATGGATTGAGGTTGGGCGATAACAGAAATGGAGACAGAAAATTCTTGACAGAATTCAACCTCTGAAGGTGAGAAGAGAGATCAAGTAGGAGCTAAAAGTGGATTATGATTGTTATTTTGTTTTTAAATGAGAAGACATGTAAATAAAGCAGGAAAGATTCAGGCAAGAGAAAAAGGAATATACAGTAAGGAAAAAGCAATAGTAGACAGTATAAGCCTCCTGGAAGGCAAAAAGGGATTCTCCTTAGATAAGAGGTGAAAAAGCTCTGTTATTAGAACAGGAGACCCACAGGACAGCTGCAGAAATACTCAGGAGATTAAGAAAGTTTCTATGTGAGATCTACTTCCCCAGTAATTTAGTACAAGGAAGTCAGGGAAGAAAAGAAGGGAGGTTAGAGGCTTCAGGAAAGGAGAAAGGCTTGAGACAGCCCCTGTGGAAATGGGAAAATGAGATACAGGATTGTAGTAAGTTTTTGTGTAGTGTGAGGACCTGTTCAAAGTTAATGACCTTGAACTTATAGTGGAATCAATCTGCCTCATTGGGTAATACTCAGATGCTTGGATGTAGGCACAGAGAAACAGACAATTGGATTCAGAAGTGTAGACAAATGGAGGCAACAGAGGGACTAGGAAGTCTAGGGGAGTAGAGATGGAAGTAGAGAAGTGTAGGGCAGAGAAGGGAGTCTAGAAATACTGCTCATGAACTCCCATCGTAAGGGAAGTTAAGAAAGGGGAAAGTTGATGAATTGGAAGATAGCAGAGGACAGACAGTACCAACAATGTTAAAGAAGGGCTGATGGGAGAACAGTAGTATAAACAGCAGGAAGCAGGGGAGGTTACAGTAAAGCAGAGTACTAAGATTGATAATTTTGGAGGAGTAATATTACAGGTAATGATAATATCCAGGGACTGTACATGGGAGTGGCTGGCTGAAATGGAGAGGAAATCATTGAAGATGAAAGGAAGAAGAGCATCTGAGTGGCCATGGTGATGGACAGACCACTCACCTGGACATAGTTGTCATGCAGACTGATCAAGGCTTGGGAGAAGGGGACAAAGAACTGACTTGTCCCATGGAGTGGTGGGCTTTTTACCCATTGCCAACGTAGAGAATGAATGAGAGGAACCCCTGCCCAAGTAGATGACAGCAATAACAGGGGGTAAAGTAGGAGATCTAAATGGCATGAGTGCAAAGAAGCAGGGTTTTAACAAGATAGTGGAAATATAATGTTGGGGAGTTAGAGAGAGACTGCAGCAGACACTGCTTATTCTCTGCTTGATATCTTTATCCCTCTTCTCCA
Source organism: Giraffa tippelskirchi (assembly GCF_054371585.1). Classification (NCBI taxonomy): domain Eukaryota; kingdom Metazoa; phylum Chordata; class Mammalia; order Artiodactyla; family Giraffidae; genus Giraffa; species Giraffa tippelskirchi. The sequence goes on along the minus strand of NC_137276.1, from coordinate 120,869,587 downwards.
TTACTAACAAGATCCTGATTTTGTCCAGGATCCAAAAAATATGCCAGCAAGTATATATTTCCTTCCTAGGTTCCCTTGCATCAAAGGGTGGCCATGTGGCACACTTCTACTCAATGAGACCTAAACTTAATTTCACTAGGGAATCTGAGAATGTTTTTGCTTTCCTGATGCAGGCACCAACCCTTAGCTCTGCCTGGAATTCAGATGTGATGGCTGGACTGCAGCAGCCATGTTGTGACAAAGAGATTACAAATATGAAGAAAAGACAAAGATGATCACATAGCTGTGAGTCTGGGTTTTGACCGGCCACCAAACTAATACAAGTAGTGATCTACATCCACATTTCTGATTATGTGAAGAAAGATGAACCCTACTTCATTAAGCCAATTAGTTGAGTTTGTATTATTTGTAATAAACTATGGAAGAAAATAGTAATCACATGAAAGGACTCTCAGGGATGAAGACAGCTTCAGCAAGAGAGGAGGCAGGAGGTAAGGGAGCGCTATAAAAGAAATTGTGCAGGTAGGGCAATTTTCTAGTTATGGAGAAAGGATTCAAGAGGCCAAGATGGGGGAGAATGAGAAGGAGAGGAGTGCAAGGCTGGGACAGAAGGATGTACAAAGCTTCATGAGAATGACGGAAGGGGATCAAATGACCATTTAGGCATGGAGGCGAAAGCTGCACTTTGGACCCTGACCAAGGAAAACAGAAATGAAAGCCTTGATGGATTTGATCTCCAAGACTCTGAGGGCAAAAACCTGTGTAACCTTCTTAGAGGGATTACCAGGTGTGTGGGTGAGACTATCATCTTTCTACATCCTGAGTTAGGTGAGAAAAGAGAAATGTCATCCTTCTGGCCTCTCTAGAGAATCAACATGCAGATTCAAAGCTGCATAATAAAACCTGGCAATTCTCTGGATTCCCTCCAGATCTCCCTAGGGGCAGGAACAGAAGCTGCTCTGGGGAGGAGGAGGGACTGTGGGCCACAGGGCCTGCCAGGACTAAGTGAGGGAGGCATTTTGCCCTCTCTTCTGGTAATTGGCCCACAGGGTTGGTTATCTCCCTCGGGAGGACTCCTCTTGCAGAGTCCTCAGAGTCCCAACGCAGAGTGACAGCGTGTGCCTGGTGGTTCATCCATATTGCTATAGCAACAGGCTTGCCCCTGGAACCATGGGTTCACGGCAAAATGATCAAGACTCTCTTAAATGTTGCTAGTGCGGGTTTGACCAGGATGCAGGCCAGGTGAGCAGACATGAAAGCCTGGCATCAAGAATATTCAGGATAGGAACTCTACCCCAAGCAGTCAAAAGCTTCAAGAGTCTGAGAATGAGTATAAGCTAAATCCAACAGGGACCCAAGGGTCAAACAGAAGAAGCACAATCCCATCACCAAGACTGAGGGACATTCGTATGATGAATCGGAGGGGAGAAGGGGCTGGTAATGAGAATCAGAGAAAAAACCAAAGCAAAAAGGGCTGAGTGTGTGTGACTCCTTGTCACTGGCTGCTGGCTGCAGGGCATGGTGACTGAGCTGCATTAATATTCAAGGATGCTGGGAGGAGAGTGGCTGTCCCCAACCCTGGTCAGTCATGGATGGCTTGCTTTCCAGACTCTCTGCAGACTACACCCCTTTGCTCTGAGTTAATGGCGACTGATCCTGATGGTGTTAGAACTCCATCCTCACCTCCTGCCTCAATTCTTTGATCTGGCTGGAATTCTCAGTATATCTTTTAGAGCCATAAAACTGCCACTGCCACCCAGGATATCTGGCCAGTCTCTACCACTAGACTCGGTTCATAATTTATAATATAGATCTCAGCTAGGAATAGAATCTACAGCTCTTTAGGCAATACCTAGCAGAATATAAGCTCCATTAGGGAAGGGTCTTTGAGACTTTATCACTGCATTCCTAACACGTAGCACACAGCCTGTCACACAATAGGAACTTAATAAATATTCATTGAATCATAGGTCACTGACAACCTTCCCAGCCCTTGCCTACATTCCAGGTTACTGGACGCTTCTGTGGGTGCCTGCCATCAGCACCATCCTGCTTCTTCCAGAATGGACTCTCATAGAACCAAGACCTTTTACCTCCTTATCACTGACAGCACCTGTGACCAGAGCTTCCTGGTGTGGTCCACCTGCAGAGACTTTTAGACACCAATGCTGACCTGGACTAGGACAAGATTTCAAATGTCCCTTTAGCCATTGCAGTGGTAGCATCTGTGTCCCTTCCTTGGTGATGACAGCATTAGTCCCATGGCCTAGACCCGCTCCGACCCAGCCTGCTCCCCCATCTCCATCAGCTAAGGACTTGTCATCCTTCACAGTCAAGGCCTGTGGAGTCTCTGAGAGCTGTAGCAGTACTACAGATGACCTTGAAAATCTCCCAGCTGCAAAAGCCTAGGAGTAAAAATGAGAATTATAGTAATATAATTTTACTGATTCACAATTGAAGAAATATAAAGTTTCTTACCTAATACACTATCTAAAAGCATATAGTAAACAGTAAAATAGTATATATATACACCATTGAAATTCTATTCTATTATATAACAAATATTTAAGGGCTTCTCAGGTGGCATTAGTGGTAAAGAACCCACCTGCCAATGCAGGAGACATAAGAGATGCAGGTTTGATCCCTGGGTGGGGAAGATCCCCTGGAGGAGAGCACAGCAACCCACTCCCGTATTGTCGCCTGGAGAATCCCATGGACCGAAGAGCCTGATGGGCTACAGTCCACAGGGTCACAAAGAGTCAGACATGACTGAAGCAACTTAGCATGCGCACACACACACACACACACACGCACACACACACACACACACACACACACACGTACATTTATGTATTTGTTAAATGGGGGATTTTTTTTTTTGCCAGTATCTCCCATTGGAATGTAAACTCCATGATGTCAGGAACTGTTCATTATTTTTAAAACCTTTTATTTTACATTGGAGTATAGCTGATTAACAATATTGTGATAGTTTCAGGTGGATAGCAAAGGGACTCAGTCATACATACACATGTATCCATTCTCCCCCAAACTTCCCTCCCATCCAAGCTGCTACATATTGAGCAGAGTTCCCTGTGCTATATAGAAGAATCTTGGTGGTTATCAATTTAAAATATAACAATGGGTACATGTCCATTCCAGACTCCCTAACTCTCCCTTCCCCCAATTCCTTCCCTCTGGTAACCATAAAGGAGCTCTGTTCATTTTCTTTACTCCCTAAATAGTAGGTGTCTAGTTAACTGTCAAATAGATGAATAAATTACTTCTGCATGCTCTCTGAGTGGGCCCTCTGTGCACCTGGAACCCAGTTCTTTGGCTAACTTGTAGAATGCCCATTTTCTTCTTCACCTGATCCATCTTCTCCTGGGCATGTGTGTGTAGCCATTACTTCTGACATTCACTACCACAGTCAAGGGATGGTTGCTTTCAGTCAGTTCAGTTCAGTCTCTCAGTCGTGTCCGACTCTTTGCGACCCCATGAATCGCAGCACGCCAGGCCTCCCTGTCCATCACCAACTCCGAGAGTTTACCCAAACTCATGTCCATCGAGTCGGTGATGCCATCCAGCCACCAGCCATCTCATCCTCTGTCGTCCCCTTCTCCTACTGCCCCCAATCCTTCCCGGCATCAGGGTCTTTTCCAATGAGTCAGCTCTTCGAATCAGGTAGCCAAAGTATTGGAGTTTCAGCTTCAACATCAGTCCTTCCAATGAACACCCAGGGCTGATCTCCTTTAGGATGGACTGGTTGGATCTCTTTGCAGTCTAAGGGACTCTCAAGAATCTTCTCCAACACCACAGTTCAAAAACATCAATTCTTTGGCGCTCAGCTTTCTTCACAGTCCAACTCTCACATCCATACATGACCACTGGAAAAACCATAGCCTTGACTAGACGGACCTTTGTTGGCAAAGTAATGTCTCATAGCTCAGTTGGTAAAGAAAGGTTGCTTTACTTGCTATCAAAACGGCCAGTTCCATCTCCTACTCATATCTGCCAAAACCACACTGCACCAAGTTTGTTCATCTGGGCCCAGCCTGCCCTACCACTGTCCCTGATAACTCCACCAGTGCAAAAATGCCTAGCTGGGTTTTCCACTGGGGAGGAGGCAATCTCCACTCCCATCTTTTGTATTACCCACATCCCAAACAACGCTGCCTTGAATGAACTTCCAGATATTTTTTCTAAAAATAACCCTTTTGATCTATGTAATCAGCACCGCTTGCCTAGAAATCTGGCCTAAACCCATCTCAGTGACAGGCATAGCACTATACCTAGGTGTTGGTATTGGGCCAAGCTGGCAGACATTGTCTTTTTTCAACTCTGTGACTTTTATCCACTCAGGGCCCTCAAGGTCTCTTCTTAGAGCCCTGATGGTGAAGGCCTCTGCCACCGCCTGCCCCCTAGCATGACTTTGACATGTCTGAATCTTCCTGTGGGCCCAGATAGGAGTCAGACTGGCCACAACACAAGGAGTTTGGGTCTTACGCTGTGGGTGATGAAGAGCAAGTGAAGACTCTGGAACAGGAGGTTATCTTGAAGAACCAGCGACTTCAGTTCAGTCGCTCAGTCGTGTCCAACTCTTTTCAACCTCATGGACTGCAGCATGCCAGGCCTCCCTGCCCATCACCAACACCAGGAGCCTACTCAAACTCATGTCCATCATGTCGGTAATGCCATCCAACCAACTCATCCTCTGTCATCCCCTTCTCCTCCCACCTTCAATCTTTCCCAGTATCAGAGTCTTTTCCAATGAGTCCGTTCTTTGCATCAGGTGGCCAAAGAATTGGAGTTTCAGCTTCAGCAACAGTCCCTCCAATGAATATTCAGGACTGATTTCCTTTAGGATGGACTGGGTGGATCTCCTTGCAGTCCAAGTGACTCTCAAGTGTCTTCTCCAACACCATAGTTCAAAAGCATCAATTCTTTGGCGCTCAGCTCTCTTTATACTCCAGCTCTCACATCCATACATGACTATAACCATAGCTTTGACTTGATGGACCTTTGTTGTAAAGTAATGTCTCTGCTTTTTAATATGCTGTCTAGGTTGGTCATAGCTTTTCTTCCAAGGAACAAGCATCTTTTAATTTCATGGCTGCAGTCACCATCTGCAGTGATTTTGGAGCCCCCCAAAATAAAGTCTCTCACTGTTTCCACTGTTTCCCCATCTATTTGCCGTGAAGTGATGAGACTGGATGCCAGGATCTTAGTTTTCTGACTATTGAGCTTTAAGCCAACTTTTTCACTCTCCTCTTTCACTTTCATCAAGAGGCTCTTTAGTTCTTCTTCACTTTCTGCCATAAGGGTGGTGTCATCTGCGTATCTGAGGTTATTGATATTTCTCCCGGCAGTCTTGATTCCAGCTTGTGCTTTATCCAGCTCAGCATTTTGCATGATATACTCTGCATATAAGTTGAATAAACAGGGTGATAATCAATATACAGCCTTGACATACTCCTTTTTCTTTTTTTTTTTCAGAACAATAACACAGACTGGTTTTAATATGTGCCCAGCTTAAATGACGGGTTCAGCTCTTGTGTTGACAGTTTCTAATGATGCAAAGATTATTTTATTCTCCATACAAAGTTACTCCTCACATTAATGTAGCTCCGTGTTTTTAGTCAATGCTGCTGCTGCTAAGTCGCGTCAGTCGTGTCCGACTCTGTGCGACCCCATAGACAGCAGCCCACCAGGCTCCCCCATCCCTGGGATTCTCCAGGCAAGAGTACTGAAGTGGGTTGCCATTTCCTTCTCAAGGGCATGAAAGTGAAAAGTGAAAGTGGAGTCGCTCAGTCGTCTCCGACTCAGTGACCCCATGGACTGCAGCCTGCCAGGCTCCTCCGTTCATGGGATTTTCCAGGCAAGAGTACTGGAGTGGGGTGCCATTGCCTTCTCCATCCTTTTTCTATTTGGAACCAGTCTGTTGTTCCATGTCCAGTGCTAACTGTTGCTTCTTGACCTGCATACAGATTTCTCAGGAACCAGGTAAGGTGGTCTGGTATTCCCATCTCTTTAAGAATTCCCATCTCTTCAAGAACCAGTGACTTGGGGATAGATATTTATTGTCATGTACAGGATGAGACGTGAGGGAAGACTCTCAAATATCTTTGGTCATTGTAATTCATTCCCCAGAGGTCCTGACTGAACAGAATTCTACTCCATGCCCCCACCCCCGCTGCCCCCAACATCTCTGTGTGAGTCAGTGGTTCCCTCTGAATATTTCTGGTTTTCTTAGCACCTGGTAAGGTATCCATTCACGGCCCTCTATGGTTAGGTGGTGTCATGACGCTGGTCATGACCTCTCATGTAGCAAGAGGTGAGAAGTGTTCCTTGACTACATAACTGAAACCCTTCAGGACTCTTTCCTCCTAGTATGATGATCAAACATGGGAGGGAACTACACAACTTTGAGGACACAGTGGTGGTGGTAGGAGGTGTGATCACACCAGGACCATTGCTGTAACCATCCACCACATCCGGCAACCCCAGGATGATGACTGCTCTGTCAGCCTGATTCCTGAGGGGCCTTGACGATCACAGGCCTCACCAGGGTCCCGTGAAGGACAAAGAGATTGAATGAGACAGAAATCTAGTTTTAGGCCACTGGATTTGGGGGTTCTCATCAGAGGTCAGCCTAGACTATTCTGACCAATGCATCTCCTTCTCTCCTTTCCTCTCTGTTTTTCTTAACCAATAACTGATAACTTCCAGAAGGCCTTAAAACCTTCCTTCCTGGCCAGGAGCCTTTGGGAGTTCCAGGGACGGGAAAAATGCTAAAAAACAATCACAAGAGCTACTGTTCAAATCAGACATAATCCTAGGGCTGCACCCTCAGCCATGTAACCATGGAATGTTGTAATCAGGCAACCATCCATTTAAACACTACTAACTTCCTGTAAGGGCTTTCCTGGTAGCTCAACTGGTAAAGAATCCGCCTGAAATGCAGAAGACCTTGGTTCAAATCCTGGGTTGGGAAAATCCACTGGAGAAGGGCTAGGCTACCCACTCCAGTATTCTTAGGCTTCCCTGGTGGTTCAGCTGGTAAAGAATCCACCTGCAATGTGAGAGACCTGAGTTGGGAAGATCCCCTGAAGAAGGGAACGGCTACCCACTCCAGTATTCTGACCTGGAGAATTCCATGGACTGTGTAGTACAAAACTTCCTGTAAAGTATAAAACCTTCCAGCATGGCAAGGAATGGAACATCATCCTTCTCTGTCTTCACCAGCTCAGCTCATTAGCTCCCCTTCCAGGAGAGGAATTAATGATCTAGCCAGCATTCCAGGGCATTCCTGGGACATGTTATAAAGGCACATGCACAAATTTCCCTTCACTCTGGTTTGTATTTCTTAACTTCTTTTCTCAGTGTGTTAAGCAGAGTTAGGCAAGGCCTGGCTCTTAGGGTGAATGAGTGGTCAATGGACTTGGGATCTCTCCTAAGGCCCTCTTTGTCTTCTTCCTCTAAGGCTCCCAGGATTTAGATTTAGAGGTATGTGATGGAGACATAGAAAGAAAGGTTGTAAGGCCTTCTGGAAGTTATCTATTGGTTAAGAAAAACAGAGAAGAAAGGAGAGAAGGAGATGCATTGGTCAGAATAGTCTAGGCTGACCTCTGGTGAGGACCTCCAAATCCAGTGGCCTAAAACTAGATTTCTGTCTCATTCAATCTCTTTGTCCTTCACGGGACCCTGGTGAGGCCTGTGATCGTCAAGGCCCCTCAGGAATCAGGCTGACAGAGCAGTCATCATCCTGGGGTTGCCGGATGTGGTGGATGGTTACAGCAATGGTTCTGGTGTGGTCACACCTCCTACAACCACCACTGTGTCTTCATGGCTGTGTAGTTCCCTCCCATGTTTGATCATCATACTAGGAGGAAGGACTCCTGAAGCATCCCATATCTGCAGCCAAAGGGACACTGAAGCTCATTTTGATATTGCCAACAAGTGTGGCAATTTGTATTGTGTCAACTTAGCTAAACTGAAACTGTGCCACCCAGATTCCTCTGCGTAATTCTGAGTCTGTGTGGACCTAAAAGTCACTCTGTGCACGATTTAGAAGGGAGGCATCTTTTGCACTCTGGGAAGGTTGCTATAGGGGTCCCCAGCACCTTGGTGGCATCGTGCTGTAGCCCCACCCACAACAACTCCAGCTTCCACCCCATCCATCCCCCTTCAGCTTCTCTGACTCAGCTTGCTCGACTCTGTGACAGGCACCAGCTGGACTCCTGTAGGACTCCTATCATCAAAGTGGTAGGTTTGGGGACACCAGGAAAAAACCCGGTTCCAGCTCATCCTGGCTTCCCCCACTTCACATTCAACTTCCCTTCCCAACAGCCTGCCCTGCAGAATCTGTGTCCCCAGGCCAAGGAGCAGAACCAACAGCCTCACACACACGGTCCCCCAGCTCCCACTGCTCAGTCAGGACAAGTCCCTTCCGTAAACTCCTTACTAGGTAGCTCTCTTCATGCTCCTGCCTCTCTGATCCTGACTGGTGGACACAGATGCTGCTAAAAGGACTCATTGCTTTTTGTCTCCCAGTTTTCCCTGTTTGCCCAATTTCCTTAGGAATCCCAGCATGGTGGATGGGGATAATCAGCAAGCAGGCCAGGCATTCCTGGGCCCTCTCACTCTAACCTCATGCACATTTGTTCAAGCACCCCTTGAACATCAATAAAAATAGAAATATGGAAGTCTTTAAAATGACTGAAATAGCTCATGTTAACTCAATACCCACAGGATACACAAGGTCCAAAATACTGTATGAAAACTTAATGAAACAAGAACAGTGAAGAATGCAGACATTAATCCAAGAGATGAGAAAGCCACCTTCCTTGCACATGTGTTTTATCCCTCATTTATTAAATACTTAATATGTTTTAGGAAATCACCTGTTAAATGAGGTAATAAAATTAGCTGACATTAGAGGGTTTCTTTTATATGATACAGTTTTCGAAGGGCAAAGCACATGGAATAAAATTTGGTTTAAGCACAATACATGTTACCTGTTCTCATTTTGAGTGATTTATGTGTTGCATAGGAAATGGCAGCCCACTCCAGTATTCTTGCCTGGAGAATCCCATGGACAGAGGATCTTCGTGGGCTACAGTCCATGGGGTTGCAAAGAATCAGACATGGCTTAGTGACTGAACAACAACAATGGTTAACTCTCACCATGACCTGGTGAGTTGGGGACTGGAGTAGTTGTTGTTGGTACCCCCGTCCCCTTGAGCAAGAAGGCACACCCACCCCCAGCTGCTGTGGGGGAAGGTTTCTAAAGGTTTACAGCTCTCCCTTTTCTCCAGAGACTTGCCTCCCAACTCATAGGAGCCGCCCTAGGAGGTTACACCACATACCAATCCTGGGTGACTTTCAGCAGCCAATGACTGAGGGACCTGGGGCATGAAACCCTAGCCCCTTGCCTTGGGTGCATGCATGCTAAGTCGTTTCAGTCATGTCCGACTGTTGTGACCCAAAGGACCATGGCCTGCCAGGCTCCTTTGTCCATGGGATTCTCCAGGCAAGAATACCAGAGTGTGTTGCCATGCCCTGCTCCAGGGGATCTTCCCAACCCAGGGATTGAACCTTTGTCTCTTGTATCTCCTGCATTGGCAGGTAGGTTTTTTACCACTAGCACCAACTGGGAAGCCCAGACCCTTGCCTTGCCTTAATGGTGGGACTAACTTTGTGGTCTAATTCATAAGCTCCCTGTGGATCACATTGAAGCTAGACCCCCTCTGAGAATAATACCCTAACTTGGCCCTGCCCTAGCCTACTGTTCCCTGTCAGTCTCTTGAGAGTCTCCCCTGAATAAATCATGTGCTCTCAAAACCTTTTCTCTGATTATGCTGTAAGGCAAACTGACCAAGAATGCACTATAGATATACCCATTTCCAATGATAAAACATCCACAACTTCCCAGGTGGCTCAACGGATAAAGAATCCACTTGCAATGCAGTAAACACGGGAGACACAGGTTCAGTCCCTATGTAGGGACGATCCCCTTGAGGAGGGCATCGCAACTTACTCCAGTGTTCTTACCTGGAGAATCCCATAGACAGAGGAGCCTGGAAACAGTAAGGACCTAACAGAAGCAGAAGAGATGAAAAAGAGTTGGCAAGAATACACAGAACTATACAAAAAAGGTCTTAATGACCTTGATAATCACAATGGTATGATCACTCACCTAGAGACAGACATCCCAGAGTGTGAAGTCAAGTGGACCTTAGGAAACCTTACTATAAACAAAGCTAGAAGAGGTGGTGGAATTCCAGCTGAGCTATTTCAAATGCTGAAAGATGATGCTGCTAGAGTGCTGCACTCAATATGCCAGTAAATTTGGAAGACTCAGCAGTGGCCACAGGACCAGAAAAGGTCAATTTTCATTCCAATCGCGAAGAAGGGCAATGCCAAAGAATGTTTAAATTTCCACATAATTACACTCATTTCACATGATAGTAAAGTTATGCTCAAAATCCTTCAAGTTAGGCTTCAGCGGTATGTGAACTGAAAACTTCCAGATGTACAAACTGGGTTTAGAAAAGGCAGAGGAACCAGAGATAAAACTGTCAACATTTTTGGATCACAGAGAAAGCAAGAGAATTCCAGAAAAACATCTACTTCTGCTTCATTGATTATAATAAAGCCTTTGACTGTGTGGATCACAACAAACTGTGGGAAATTCTTAAAGAGATGGGAATATCAGATCACCTTACCTGTCTCCTGAGAAACCTGTAAACAGGTCATAAAGCAACAGTTAGAACGAGACATGGAACAACAAATTGGTTCAAAATTGGGAAAGGAGTACATCAAGGATGTACATTGTCATCCTGCTTATTTAAGTTATATGCAGAGTATATCATGGGAAATGCTGGCTGGATGAATCACAAGCTGGAATCAAGATTTCTGGGAGAAATATCAACAATCTCAAATATGCAGATGATAACCACTCTAATGGCAGAAAGTGAAGAGGAACTAAAGAGCCTCTTGATAAAGGTGAAAGAGGAGAGTGAAAAGCTGGCTTAAAACTCATCATTCAAAAAACTAAGACAATGGCATTTGGTTCCATCACTTCATGGAAAATAGAAGGGGAAAAAGTGAAAACAGTGACAGATTTTACGTTCTTGGGCTCCAAAATCACTCCAGACGGTGACTGCAGCCGTGAAATTGAAAGACATGTGCTTCTTGAAAGGAAAGTCCTGACAAACCAAGTGTGCACGCTCTTTCACATCAGTCATGTCTGAGTCTTTGCAACCCTATGGACTGCAGCCCACCAGGCTCCTCTGTCCATGGGATTTTCCAGGCAAGAATACTGGAGTGGGTTGCCATGCCCTCCTCCAGGGGGATCTTACCAACCCAGGGATCGAATCTGTGTCTCCTGTATAGCAGGTGGATTCTTTACTACAGAGCCACCTGGGAAGCCCAACAAACCTAGACAGCACATTAAAAAGCAGAGACATCACTTTGCCAACAGAGATCCATATAGTCAAAGCTATGGTTTTTTCAGTAGTCATGTATGACTGTGAGAGTTGGAAGACTCTTGAGAGTCTCTTGGACAGCAAGGAGATCAAACCAGTCAATCCTAAATGAAATTAATCCTGAATATTCATTGGAAGGACTCATGCTAAAGCTGAAGCTCCAATACTTTGACCACATGATGCTAAGAGCTGACTCATTGGAAAAAACCCTGATGCTGGGAAAGATTGAGGGCAGGAAGAGAAGAGGGAAAAAGAAGATGAGATGGTTAGATAGCATCACCATCTCATGGACATGAGTTTGAGGAAATTTAAGGAGATAGTGAAGGACAGGGAAGCCTGGTATGCTGTAGTCCATGGGGTTGCAAAGAGTCAGACACCACTTAGGGACTGAACAACAACAGTGAGGAAACAGAGGCCAGGAAGGCCAAGGAATTTTCCCAGGAAACATCTCAGACCTCACAGTAAGCTGTGTAAGAATGATTTGAACCCAGGTGGTCTGAGCCCCTGTTCTTTGCCACTGTTCTTCGTATGCAAAGACCTTTCCATGTGCCAGTGAAAGTTATGTTTCAACAACCATTCTAACCCCTTTGCTCAGCTCAGTCCAGTTCAGTCGCTCAGTCGTGTCCGACTCTTTGCAACCACATGAATCTCAGCACGCCAGGCCTCCCTGTCCATCACCAACTCCCGGAGTCTACCCAAATCCATGTCCATCGAGTCGGTGATGCCATCCAGCCATCTCATCCTCTGTCGTCCCCTTCTCCTCCTGCCCCCAATCCTTCCCAGCATTAGGGTCTTTTCCAATGTCAACTCTTTGCATGAGGTGGCCAAAGTATTGGAGTTTCAGCTTCAACATCAGTCCTTCCAATGAATACCCAGGACTAATCTCCTTTAGGATGGACTGGTTGGATCTCCTTGCAGTCCAAGGGACTCTCAAGAGTCTTCTCCAACACCACAGTTCAAAAGCATCAATTCTTTGGTGCTCAGCTTTCTTCACAGTCCAACTCTCACATCCATACATGACTATCGGAAAAACCATAGCCTTGACTAGACAGACTTTGTTGACAAAGTAATGTCTCTGCTTTTTAATATGCTATCTAGGTTGGTCATAACTTTCCTTCCAAGGAGTAAGTGTCTTTTAATTTCATGGCTGCAATCACCATCTGCAGTGATTTTGGAGCCCAAAAAAATAAAGTCTGACACTGTTTCCACTATTTCCCCATCTATTTGCCGTCAAGTGATGGGACCAGACGGAGAAGGCAATGGCACCCCACTCCAGTACTCTTGCCTGGAAAATCCCATGGACAGAGGAGCCTGGTAGGCTGCAGTCCATGGGGTCGCTAACAGTCAGACACAACTGAGCGACTTCACTTTCACTTTTCCCTTTCATGCACTGGAGAAGGAAATGGCAACCCACTCCAGTATTCTTGCCTGGAGAATCCCAGGGACGGCGGAGCCTGATCGGCTGCCGTCTATGGGGTTGCACAGAGTCGGACACAACTGAAGCAACTTAGCGTTAGATGGGACCAGATGCCATGATCTTAGTTTTCTGAGCGTTGAGCTTTAAGCCAACTTTTTCACTCTCTTCTTTCATTTTCATCAAGAGGCTTTTTAGTTCCTCTTCACTTTCTGCCATAAGGGTGGTGTCATCTGCATATTCGAGGTTATTGATATTTCTCCTGGCAATCTTGATTCCAGCCTATGCTTCTTCCAGCCCAGCGTTTCTCCTGATGTACTCTGCATAGAAGTTAAATAAGCAGAATGACAATATACAGCCTTGATGTACTCCTTTCCCTATTTGGAACCAGTCTGTTGTTCCATGTCCAGTTCTAACTGTTGCTTCCTGACCTGCATACAGGTTTCTCAAGAGACAGGTCAGATGGTCTGGTATTCCCATCTCTTCCAGAATTTTCCACAGTTTATTGTGATCCACACAGTCAAAGGCTTTGGCATAGTCAGTAAAGCAAAAGTAGATGTTTTTCTGGAACTCTCTTGCTTTTTCGATGATCCAGTGGATGTTGGCAATGTGATCTCTGGTTCCTCTGCCTTTTCTAAAACCAGCTTGAACATCTGGAAGTTCTTGGTTCATGTACTGTTGAAGCCTGACTTGGAGAATTTTGAGCATTACTTTGCTAGCATGTGAGATGAGTGCAATTGTGCGGTAGTTTGAGCATTCTTTGGCATTGCCTTTCTTTGGGATTGGAATGAAAACTGATCTTTTCCAGTCCTGTGGCCACTGCTGAGTTTTCCATATTTGCTGGCATATTGAGTGCAGCACTTTCACAGCATCATCTTTCAGGATTTGAAATAATTCAACTGGAATTCCATCACCTCCACTAGCTTTGTTCATAGTGATGCTTTCTAAGGCCCACTTGACTTCACATTCCAGGATGTTTGGCTAACCCTAACCCCTTTGCTCAGATGCTGAGAATTCAAAGTCAGTTGGACAGGAGTTTTTTAGTGCATGGAAGAGACAGTCACCAGTAGGAGGCAGTAGTCATAGGCATAAACACACAAACACAGAGCCACGTGAATATACAATCACACGCATACATAAGCTCCCCCCTCCACAAAACCAGAAACACATACCTACACATGTATACACACATGTACTGATACCTTACAATGGAATCCCCTACAGCTGCTTAAAAAGAATGAAGGAGACTGTATGTTCTAAGAACATATATCTTAAATGGAAGAACAAAGCAAAACTTGAATATTTTAGATATTTTAACCATATACATATATTTTTTAATGTCAAGGGAATTATTATTTTTTGTTTCATTCCTTTTTATGTTTCTATATAGTAGGAAATTTAAAAACACAAGACCCAATGTATATTAATATTTTAAGATGGTATTTATGTTCATCAGAAAACAATAAAGGTGCATATGTAGTCTGTAGTCTGATATCTAGCCTGTAGTCTGATGAACAGAAAATAATATAAAATTGCAGGTCATTTAAGGAAGTAATAATATGAACATTAAATCTGTAGATATTCATTTGCCCTCACGTTATTATGCTTTCTAATTATTGAATTGCCAGAGTCTCTGTTCTAAGCCTCTCCCTTCTAACCTCGCAAAGCTGTTCTGTTTGGCTTCCTGATTCTGTAGCATCTGCTGATGGTCACAACATTGGGCCCCTGAGGCCTGAAGGGAGGCTACATGAAGTTGCACCTGGAGTCTTGGGTTTGAATGACTACGTTGTAATTTACTAACAATGACCTCTGGCAAGTCACTTAACCTCTTTGAACTTGAGTTGTCTCACCTGTTTAAATGCAGAAAATAATTTCTATTTCACAGGATTTTTGTGAAGATGAAACAGGGTAACATTTGGATGGTACCTTAGCCTAGCACTAGAGAAGATGAAATAAAGGAATGGGAATGTTCATAAGCTAATAAATAGCAAGGGTTGATTAATGCAAGAGTCCTTGACCAGTCACGTGACTTGGCAACCACACAGTGTGGCCAGTGGCTGATGAAAATAAACACAGACACTTCATCTGCATTGACCAATTAACATACTTTCACATTTGTTTATTATTATTATTAGAGGTGGTAGTAGCAGCAGTA
Source organism: Giraffa tippelskirchi (assembly GCF_054371585.1). Lineage (NCBI taxonomy): Eukaryota > Metazoa > Chordata > Mammalia > Artiodactyla > Giraffidae > Giraffa > Giraffa tippelskirchi. The sequence continues at coordinate 120,854,532 of NC_137276.1, read as the reverse complement.
GTTTTGGCAGAAATATTTGAGAGTAAATTACAGCTTTCATGACCCTTTAAATTCATTATTATGTGTCTTTCAACAGCAAAGACATTCCTTTCCACAGTAAAATGATCAGATTTAGGAAATTTAACAGTGATACAGTTATTACCTAATACACAGTCTAATTCAAATCTGCCAATTGTCCCAACTGTGTCCTTTATAGAATTTTTTTTCCAAACCAGGATTACACATAGTTGTCATTTTGGTTTTTCTTTTTTTATACTATATGAGTGTGTGTTAGTCACTCAGTTGTGTCCAATTCTTTGTGACCCCATGGATTATAGTTCACCAGTGTCCTCTGTCCGTGGAATTTCCCCGGCAAGAATACTGCAGTGGGTTACCATTTCCTCCTCGAGGGGATCTTTCTGACCCAGGTATCCAACCTGGGTGTCCACCATGGCAGACAAATTCTTTACCGGCTAAGCCACCAGGGAAGCCCCATCCTATATGAGTACTCCTTATTTATTCTAATACTTTCTGTATCTTCTTTAAGAAGTTTGACACTTTTAGCTCTTTTTTTTTTTTGATGAACTATCTGCTTACTTAATGGTAATATAATCTCGTGTATGCTCAGTCATGTCTGACTCTTTGCAACCCCATGGACTGTAGCCCGCCAGGCTCCTCTTTCCGTGGATTCTCCAGGCCAGAATTTTTCAGAAGTGGGTTGCCACTTCTTACTCCACGGGATCTTCCTGACCCAAGGATCAAACCAGTGTCTCTCCCATCTCCTGCGTTGGCAGGCAGATTCTTTACCACTGCACCACCTGGGAAACCCAATATAACTTATTAACATTTTTGTTTATCTGATGCTCCTATTGCTTCAGTTTGACCAGCAGAAGCCCCTCCAAACCAGTTCCCATATCTTTCAGACAGGTTCTCATAACTTTTTGAGCACATTCTAATCTGCTGGCACAATAAGATGATCCTGGCTCCTCTTGTTCTTTAATTATTCCAGTGCTGGAATCACTCATCTTTTCAAGGATCACTTGTTCCTTCTAGTATAGTGATATTTAAAAACCAAAAGCTGGACAGTACTTGTTCATTGCTATTGAAGTGTTGTTTTTTTTTTCAGTATGTCTATCTACCTATCAATCTACATTACTTTAACTCCTATGCAACAAATACTTTGATATTTTTTTAGTCTTCTCCCAGCTCACATTTAGATGTGTTCTCTCCCATAATGAGAACCTGGCTCCTAACGCATCAGTATATTTATTCATTAATAAATTGCACAGTATACCAAAATAGTTTCAGAATTGCTGTAACAGTTATCTACAAAAAAAAAAACCTATTAAGCAGAGTTTAAGATTTCTTTTTTTACTACTTTTTTTGAACTGAATGTATTTGGTCAAAGTACTGATTCAAATGTTACCCAAATTAATTCTCTTCTTTTTCTTTCATGTGGTCTAGCTATTAATTCAAAATACTGTGTATTGGTTTCTGTTTGCATTTGATTTTTTTTTTCTTCTTATACTTGTAGATTTAATTTCACTTTTGAATATGTAAAACATTAACAAGGTTTTAAAGTCAAAACTATTTTGGTATGTGCAGAGAAGCCTTGATTCCTCTTTTAGTCCTTTCCTTCTATTCCAATCCACCATGTGTAGGTAATGGATGTTATTAACTTCTGGCTTATCTTTCCCATGCTTCTTTTTTAAGAAATAAACTTTCTTACTGATATGGTATACTTTATATATTTTTTAGTGCTTCCCCCCTCCCCCCACTTAATATCATACCCTGAAAATCACTCCATACCAGTTCACAGAGATCTCCTAATTCTTTTCATAGTCATAGAGTCCTTTCTGTATGGATATCATAGTTTATTAAACCAATGTCCATGTTAAAGCATTTGGATTATTTATTTTTTCTGCAATAACAAGTAAGGTTGCAATAAAAAACCTTGTGCATAGGTACTTTTGTACTGTTAGAGGTAGTATCTATCTGAAGACAGAAACCACATGGTGATTTACATAGGAAAAGTTTGCTATTAAAAATTAAGCTACGATAAGAAAATAACATAAAGGTGTAAAGAGAATTTTAACATAGGATTGGCAAACTTTTTATACAAAAGGACAAATAGTAAATATTTTGGGCTTTGTTCCCTATATTATCTCTGTCACAGTCATTTCATACTGTGTAGACAATACAAAACAAATGGGCATGGCTGTATTTCAATAAAATCTTATTTATAAAACAGATGATAGGCTGGATGTGGCCAGCAGACCATTGTCTGCCAACCCTTGCTCTAAAGGATGCTCTTCGGCTGAGGGAGAGGACCCAAGCAAGGAAGGACAACACTGGAAGGGGAACCTTTCCCATGACGCTCAACATAGTTGCATAAGATGTAGTTGCAGCATTCTGGATGCTAGTGAACATGCTGGGCTCCCTGGGCCATAGCTTTCCGCGGCAGGAACCTAGTGTCTGGCTCGCAAGCACACAGAGGTGGTCAGAGGCTCTCCTGGAGCACCTGGTGTCCTCACCAAAAGTTCCATAACAAGCTGGTCACAAGGTCTAGGCTGTGCTGGTAGGACACTAAGGGCTTGGGCACTCTGGCACCATCTGATTCCCTCAACTCCTCCCCTCTCTCCCCATCTCCACTGCAAACCACTGAGGGACTGTACAGCAGAAGCAAGTGAAAACCAAATGCGGCACCCCAGAACCACAGAGCCCCTTCCTGCTGCAGTGTCCCTCCAGCGCCCTCTACTGACAAAGCTTAGCATGGCACTCTGCTCAGAAGAACTGCCTGGGGTCCAGCCCATTATCACAGAGCAGGTACTGAAGGGTAAAACTGAAGTGAGAGGCTCCTAAGGTAAATTCTCAAAAGTTGCATTCATGGGTCAAAAAGGGCAAATAAATATTTTGCTAGATTTTGATGTGAATTTCTTTCCACAGGGATTTATCATTCTTCATTTCCACCAGCAATATATGAGAAAAAGTGAAAGTGTTAAGTCACTCAGTCGAATCTGACTAGTGGTGACCCCAGGGACTGTAGCCCACCAGGCTCCTCTGTCCATGCAGTTCTCCAGAATGGGTAGCCATTCCCTTCTCCAAGGGATCCTTCCGACGCAGGGATCAAACCCAGGTCTCCTGCATTGCAGGCAGATTCTTTACCATGTGAGCCACTAGGGAAGCCCCATTATTATCTTAAAACCTCTACAGCATAGTGTAAGCTGGACTTTTCACTTTTTTGTCCATATGGTAATTGTGAAATCTTATCATATTACCATTTTAATTTAAATTTATTTTATTATTATAAAGTTGAACATCTTTTTATATGTTTAGTCATTTTTATCTTTTGTGTGTGTGTGTGTTAAGCTTTGTCTTTTGTCCATTTTTCTATTAGGTTATAAGTTCTTAAGTAACAGAACAGAAAAAAAAAAAAAAACAGGTTAGCTACAACTGCAAATTACTTGTGAAGAAACAGCTTTATAGGGCTTTTTGTCATTGTTTACTCTTATGTTAGAGTAAACTTGGTGGGTCAGCTGTTAAAGAATCTGCCTGCAATGAGGGAGACCTGGGTTCGATCCCTGGGTTAGGAAGATTCCCTGGAGAAGGCAATGGCTACCCGCTCCAGTATTCTGGCCTGGAGAATTCCATGGACTGTATAGAGCATGGGGTCACAAAGAGTCAGACATGACTGAGCAACTTTCCCTTGTAATTACAAATATATATGTTAGAGATCAAAGTTCAAATCTAAGTTTAGTTTATTTCAACATTTCCTGAATCCTCCCAGTAGACTAGGCTCCAGAGAGTAAGAAACACAGTCCTTGCTATTGAGTAGCTTAAATCTTAGTGGGAAAACACACTGAAATTATTTGGGAGACAGTAGAATATAGTGACCAAAATATGGATTAGGAGATACATGTGCTTGAGTTCAAATTCTCACATTGCCATTTCAACAATGGGTTGTGTAACATTGGGTGGGTCACTCTATCTTTCTGCCTCACTTTAAGATGAAAATAATAAGCACCTCATAGAGTTATTATAACTACACTGATAAACAGTAAACATAAAATAATCAGTGGCTAACACAAGCTGGAATCAAGATTGCCAGGAGAAACATCAATAACCTCAGATATTCAGATGACACCACCCTTATGGCAGAAAATGAAGAACTAAAGAGCCTCTTCATGAAAGTGAAAGAGGAGAGTGATAAAGTTGGCTTAAAGCTCAACATTCAGAAAACTAAGATCATGGCATCTGGTTCCATCCCTTCATGGTAAATAGATGGGGAAACAGTGGAAACAGTGAGAGACTTTATTTTTGGGGGCTCCAAAATCACTGCTGATGGTGATTGCAGCCATGAAATTAAAAGATGCTTACCCCTTGGAAGGAAAGTTATGACCAACCTAGACAGCATATTAAAAAGCAGAGACATTACTTTGTCAACAAAGGTCCACCTAGTCAAGGCTATGGTTTTTCCAGTGGTCATGTATGGATGTGAGAGTTGGACTGTGAAGAAAGCTGAGCGCCGAAGAACTGATGCTTTTCAAATGTGGTGTTGGAGAAGACTCTTGAGAGTCCCTTGGACTGCAAGGAGATCCAACAAGTCCATCCTAAAGGAGATCAGTCCTGGGTGTTCATTGGAAGGACTGATGTTGAAGCTGAAACTCCAATATTTTGGCCACCTCATGCGAAGAGTTGACTCACTGGAAAAGCCCCTGATGCTGGGAAGGATTGGGGGCAGGAGGAGAAGGGGACGACAGAGGATGAGATGGCTGGATGGCATCACTGACTCGATGGACATAAGTTTGGGTGAACTCTGGGAGTTGGTGATGGACAGGGAGGCCCGACATGCTGCGGTTCATGGGGTCGCAAAGAGTCAGACACAACTGAGCAACTGAACTGAAGTGACTGAATAATACTGATAAATGAAAATGATTATAATTATAGTAACAAAAGCAATAGAGGAATTTACAGAGTGATGTTTTAGCATGTATATGCTAATTAAATTTTGGTTGAATTTAAAAGAGTGTTATGGGAACTTCCCTGGTAGTCCAGTGGCTAAAACGTCATGTTTCCAATGCAGGGGGCCCAGGTTCAACCCCTAGTCAGGGAACTAGATCCCGCATGCTGCACCTGAAGACACTGTGTGCTGCAACTGAGACCCAGTGTAGCCAAATAAATAAATAAATATTTTTTGGAAAAGTGTATTATGACTAAATTATCAAAAATGCTTAAGCCACATTCAGTATATTGATGAAATACAAGTAAATGTTTAAGAAAGAATAAAGTCATCAGTATAGAAACAACAACCCTGGTATTCTGAACTGTTAATTATATAAACAGTAGCATAAAGTACAAAATGGTAGCATTCACATTATCGTCATCCACTGATGGTTTTAAAGACTTAATTCAGGGAATTATAGTTCAATTGATTCATTTACTAATTTTCTTTTTGTCTGTTTGTCACCCAATATGACCAAACCAGACAGCATATTAAAAAAGCAGAGACATCACTTTGCCAACAAAGGTCTGTCTAGTCAAGGCTATGGTTTTTCCAGTAGTCATGTGTGGATGTGAGAGTTGGACTGTGAAGAAGGCTGAGCACCGAAGAATTGATGCTTTTGAACTGTGGTGTTGGAGAAGACTCTTGAGAGTCCCTTGGACAGAAAGGAGATCCAACCAGTCCATCCTAAAGGAAATCAGTCCTGAATATTCATTGGAAGGACTGATGCTGAAGCTGAAACTCTAGTATTTTGGCCACCTGATGTGAAGAACTAACTCATTGGAAAAGGCCCTGATGCTGGGAAAGAATGAAGGCAGGAAGAGAAGGGGACGACAGAGAATGAGATGGTTGGATGGCATCATCAACTCAATGGACATGAGTTTCAGTAAACTCCGGGAGTTGGTGATGGACAGGGAGGCCTGTCGTGTTGCAGTCCATGGGGTCGCAAAGAGTCAGACACGACTGAGTGACTGAACTGACTGATCACCCAATATATACCGTTAAATAAAAGATGAATTCAAAGCTCATGTCTAAGTTAAAATATAAATATTTAAACATGATTAGTAAAGATGCTCGCTTTACTATGATATGATGTAATCTACCTCCTCTAGTTCAAAAAAGGATTTTGAACTACCTCCTCTAACTCAAAAATGTCCTGGGAACCGTGATCTAGAATGCAGCTCTGTACACAGCTATCCGAAAACACATTCGTTTTATTTTACCTGATTACAAATGTCCCAGCTATGCCTTGAGGGAAATTCATCAAGTGCCTGTGTCCGTGCTCAGCTGTGTCCAACTCTTTGCAATCCCATGGATTGTAGCCCTCCAGGCTTCTCTGTTCTTGGGATTCTCCAGGCAAGAATACTGGAGTGGAATGTTACTGGACCACCAACTATGTGCCAGTTTTAGGGTTTTGTTTTTTTTTTGTAGTTTATTTCATTAAGATTTTTGGTCCTAGGGTGACACAATTTGATCAACTGAAATAGAGACCAACATACCCTAGAGAGAACAAAAAATTGGTTGTACACACTTCATAACTATGTGCATTTGCTCCCTAGGAAGTTGCCAGGTCTAGTTTTGTTTTTGTTTTTTTTTCTTAATCTTTGGCTACACCACCCAACCAGGGATTGAACCCATGCCTCCTGCAGTGGAAGGGCTTTTTTTTAACCCCTGGACCACCAGGGAAGTTCCATGCCAGGTCTAGTTTTAAGCACTGGGACTGCCTGTACCCTTGGGAGATGAGAAGCATCTTTGTGGTGTGGTCTCCACCCTCCTGGACAAACGATAGCTTCTGCTCCCTAGGTTCAAGACACAGCCTGAAAAATCTGCTACCATTTCAGGGACCTAGATGACCGTGCACAGCTCTATTTAGAACACAGACTAAATTCTAAAAACTCACATGCGGATATCACTTTTTCCAAAGACTTTCATCTTTTCTTGAGCAAGGAAAGCTAAAGGCCAGGAAAATTTTGACAGGACTTAAAGCCCAGCCTTGCTTTAAAGAGACCTGAAGTACAAAACCAGACTCTCAAAACATGAATTAGCAGGTAATTATTCTTATTTAGAAAAAGATCTGCTTTAATAAAGGATGTGCTGCAATCCCTTTGTAAATTTTACTGCATTATTCTGAACAGAGGCTTCTGTGAGTTCTTTTCATTTGAGTTCCAGGGTGCATTTAAAATTTTAACTTAATTTACCAGAAAGTCACTCAAAGTACGAATGTTTTGGCGAACATGGTAACTAGGACTTCTCTGGTGGCTCAGATGGTAAAGAATCTGCCTGTAATGCAGGAGACCTGGGTTAGATCCCTGGGTTGGGAAGATCCCCTGGAGAAGGGAATGGCTACCCTCTTCAGTATTCTTGCCTAGAAAATTCCATGGACAGTGGAGCCTGGTGGGTTACAGTCATGGGGTTGCAAAGAGTCAGACACAACTGAGCTACTAACACTTTTTAAAAACTGTATACACCTCTAAATATGGCAAATTTTGCCTCTTGCTTTTGCTTGTGGAGGAATTTAGCTCAGTGACTTAGCTGTGAGTTGTTTCTGCTAACACTTGTTTCATTAGAATGCAACTCAATAGATGGGGCTTCAAAACTTTGCTAAAACTGCATTGGCTCGCAGAATAGCTATGGTTATGTTAAGATGTATATCTTCTATAGTAGTTTCTAATATTAAGTTTTAAAGATCCTAAATTGATTTAGATTTCTTGATAGGCTCTCAGATGGGGTCTTTTCTTTTTCATCCTTTCTCCCATGGTGGCATGTCATTATTGGTATCAAAACCATCTTAGGGACTTCTTCAAAAATCAAAATACAAGAACATATAAGTCTGAAATGTGTCTGTCACCATGCAGGTGCATCCTCCAAGGACGTTTTATTCTGGTACATATTTAATTAAATAAAAGGCAGAGTGCTCAGCCATTGCCATTTTGACATATTCTATTTAAGGATTGATTGCATTTTCTAACATTCGTGTATGATATTACTATTTGAAAAAAGAATCACAAGGGACCATCTGGTGTTGGACAGAAAGCAAGTATTCAATGAATGACTCTCAGAAAAACTGCCCAACGGTTTTATATGTTGCTGGTGAGAGTGTAATTAGTAGAATCTTTCTGGAAAGCAATTTTGCATTCCATGATTTGATTTATTAATTCCATCTGGGAATTCATCATAAGGAAATAATAAGAGATATCGAGATGTTTATGCAAAGATGCTTACCATGGCAATTGGTATAATGGTGAAAATTAGAAAAAAACTAAATACTCCTCTATAGGAAATCAGTCAAATAAAATATTACACCATATAATGCTGTGGCTAAGATAGCTTAGCTGCCCAATTTCCATCCTCCTCTTTGTTATAAACAAGATCCTCTATTATTACAATCAGCAATGTACTTAGCTAAAAATACTACATTTCACAGACTTCTTTACAGACAAGGTGGCCAATAAGATACAAGCAGAAGTCCTTGGGTGAGACTTCCAAGCACCTGGATTGCTGTCTGGACCTAGCTGTCTTGATCACTGAGATGATGGCTCAAGCCCCACCAGCCATTTGGGGTCCTTGAGAGAAAAGCCAGGAGAATTGTAGTGACTGCAGTTCTGACCTCTTTGAACCCCTGTAACAAAGCCGGTGACTGGCTCCTTCCAGATGTCTCATTATATGAGAAAAAAAATAAACTGTTATATGTTTATGCCAGTCAAACTCTGTTTGTGGCAGCCAAACATAATTCCCAAATGAAAAGGATGAAACATTTTGCAACCACTTAAAATTATCTTTCTGAAAAGTAGAATGTAATATTAAAGGAGAAAGCCAGAATATGAAACTCTATATGTGGTATATCCTACTTTATTTTTAAATTATACATATACGTTATATATGAGTGAGAAAAACTATAAAATATATTAGAGTATTAATGGATGTCTCAGGAATGTGGGTTGTTACTGTTTTACTTTCCTATGCTTTCTAAATTTTCAACATTGAGAATATTTTTTAGATGTTTTTAAGTTTGCCTAATACACACAACATGACTGGTGAATGTATCCATCGGTTAAATTTATACTTTGTGGAAAGCAGTGGGTCAAAATGGATCAAAAGCTTTTACAGTTTTTATATCTTTAACTCTCTATTTCCACTTTAACTTCTATCTTGGTAAAATGATATGAGACTAAAAAAAAAAATGATATGAGACTCAAAGAACTACGCACAAAGATGTTTGCTGTAACATTATTTTTGATAGTGCAAGGATGGAAGCAAAGTAAATGTCCAACATCAGAAAAGTTTATAATTAAATAAATTATGGTATACTCATCCTACACTATGAGTATTTACAAATCACAATTAAAAGTAAGAGAAAGAACACTTTGGAACTTGTTTTAGGGTGGTTTCCATATCCCTGAATCCCCCCACCCACTGATGCAATGACGGGTATCAGTGAAACATGTTGGTATCCCCAGTCTAGAAGACACTTATAGCCTCCATTGAAATTAGATCTTAGCAAGAAAACAGCTTTGCTGAGAAAGACAGATTTTTCTAATGATGTTTATGTGTCAAGAGCCAAGCCTGGAGGAGTTCAATCGTCAGGTTCTGCTTGTCTGCCATGGCAGAAAGACCCTGAGACAGGCTGCCCAGGTAGGAGGAAGAAAGATATACCGGGTGGAGAAGCCTGAAGTTCCTCTCTTCCTGCTTTTCTGGTCTCTGCATCAATTGCTCCTGGTTCACTCATGTTTCAGTGGAGGCTGTGAGGAGGCATCTATGCATGAAGACAGCCCCCATCCAGACACCCACCTTTTGTCTCTCCATTTTTCTGCAGTCAGATAGGGAAGTCGGTTGGACAACCTCAACCAACAAAGGATGGAAGTCAGGAGATTAATGTGTCTTAACCTCTCATCCGTTGGAGGAAACATTCTGAGGACCTTCTTTCCATTCCCAGTGGGTTCTCCAGTGGATTGAGCCCCACTTGCCCATGGCAGCAGCTAGCTCCATAATACACCTTGATTTAACCTATCCCTCTTCTTGCTTCTGTTTCTTGATATCACATCCCAAATAAATAACCTGCATCCCATCCCAGTCCTTACCTCAAGCTCTGCTTCCAGGGAGGAACCAACCAAGACAAAAGGACTGTGTGAGGAAAGAAGAGTGAGGTACCAATTCTCATTTATCCCACTTTGGGAACCCAAGAACATTAAGAGTAGTGATGAGACTTCTCTGGTGGTCCAGTTGCTAAGACTCCGTGTTCTCAAAGCAGGAGGCCCAGGTTTAACCTCTGCTCAGGGAACTAGATCCCATATGCTGGAACTAAGAGTTCACATGGCAACTAAAAAAGATCCCATGTGCTGCAACTAAGACCTGGAGCAGCCAGATAAATAAATAAATATATACATTTTTAAAAAGAATAGTAACCCATCTCCCCTGGAATATTTGACCAACATCTTTGAAAAAAATTTATAGAGAATAGAAAAAACATATCAAGTGTATGTAGTAAGGGTAAGTATTGTTTCATGAAACTTCTGTTTCAGGGGTGTGTGTGTGAGTACTGAGTAACATTGTATAACATATTTCTTTGGTGAATTGTGGTCCAAAAAGCTGCAAAGCCATTGATTAAGAGGATATCACATGAATCCACGGAATCACTGCTCTGCTGCAGCAAAATTTATGAAAAAATATTTATGAAAAGAATTTTGACATGGAAAACTACTTATAATTGGGACTGGGAGTAGTGGGGGGAAAATAACAAAATGCTGGATACAGTATGACTTCAACTATGTAAGAGGACAAGAGTCATTATTGCATTTCCAATTTTATCCAGTGGGGGTATATTCCTAAAACACCATTAGTAACAAAAAATGAAAGTGAAAGTTGCTCAGTCGTATTTGACTCTTTGCGACCACATGGACTATACTGTACAGTCCACAGAATTCTCCAGGCCAGGTTACTGGAGTGGGTAGCCTTTCCTGTCTCCAGGGGATCTTCCCAACCCAGGGATCGAACCAGGTCTCCCTCATTGCAGGCAGATTCTTTACCAGCTGAGCCACCAGGGAAGTAATGAAAATGTACTTAATGTAAAACAAATGCTTTCACAAGGAACTCAGCTCAGTGCTATGTGGCAGCCTGGATGGGAAGGGAATATGAGGGAGAATGGATACATGTATATATGACTGAGTCTCTTTGCTGTCCGTCTGAAACTATCACAACATTGCTAATTGGCTATACCCCAGTATAAACTAAAAAGTTTAAAAGAATTAAGTCATCAACATAAGTAAATAATGTATAAATTGTTAGTAGTAGAAGAATGAGATGACTAAAGATCTAATTAGAAAGTGGGATTATTGAAAATTAAGAAGGCATTCTTCCAGATTATTAAGAAAAAGAGAAAAGATTAAAACACATACGCAAGTGCTTTCACATAAAATAAGGGAAAAGCAGGAGACACAGGGCAGGGATTCCATGGCTCTTGTTCCATAGTGCTAAGAATCATGTTTGCTACTCAGAAGCTAAGAACTACTTATTGGATGAAAGAGGGAAAGTTAAGCGCGTCCGTGTTCACAGACCTGAATCTTAGAAGCACACTGTCTGGCCCCAGTGAGGAGGGGGAGGCTGGGTGATGGCCCTGATCACATGGCTATAACAGCCGGAAAGCTTCCAGCCTTTGTTGTGACTTCCAGACGTGTCAGATACTGCAGTCACCAGAGAAACTGCTATCACGAAACATTTAGGAGACAAATCTGGAGGTTAGCTTTGAAAAGGGTGTTAATCTTTCCACTGCTGTATTGAAAACACAGTGTAAATGAGTTGTTTGTAAACTGAGTGGAAGGCACCTTTGACAAAATGTTAATCATGGTTTCCTCTGGATAATGGGGGTAATAGGAGGCACCAAGATTAGTGAAGATTTAAGGGCAAAGCTCTGTGGCAAACTCTGTATCTATTAGATGTATTTTATTCTCACAACCACCCAATGAAACAGGTACTGCTATCCTTTCATGAGAGAAAAGGAAAATACTTAATATTAATAATAGCTAATAGTTGTTGAGCAACAACAATGTACAAAAAATAATGCTGAAAACTCTGTGTGTATAATCTTGCTTAATTCTCATACCTATCCTATGAACCCTATGGATTTATTTTTTTCATTTTGCAGATAAAGAAAAGAAGCTTTAGAAAGGCTACCGGGCTTCCCAAGTGGCACCAGTGGTAAAGAACCTATTTGCCAATGCAGGAGATGTAAGACAGAGATGCAGGTTCAATCCCTGGGTTGGGAAGATCCCCTGGAGGAGGGCACAGCAACCCACTGCAGTATTCTTGCCTGGAGAATCCCATGGACAGAGGAGCCTGGCGGGCTACAGTCCATTGGGTCGCCAAGAGTCGTACATGACTGAAGCGACTTAGCACACCTGTGAGGAAAGAGTAAACACAGCAGGTATGATCACTTTCTCCTTTCTGTCTCGAAGGGAACCACTACTGACCCTCGAACAATCCCTGAGAATGTGGCCCTCAGAGAGTTCTTCCTATTAGTGATTAATGATTTTGTTGTATACACCAGGAGCAGTGGACCACATTCTGCTGGCTTGTCAGGCTGTTTGCAATAACATCAGACTGATGATGTTGGTACTTGGTTTTAGTGTTGGGTCCTGAGTTTTGATTGCCAAGACAGATTGTGTAGCAGGAGATGCGTGTGCTACCAACCCCTGCATAAAAGGCTTGGATCCTGAGATTCAAAGAGTTCAAAGAGTCTTCCCTGGGCAGAGATATTCCAGGTCCCTGTGCTTCTCTGGTAGAAAGCATATTCTGTGGGGCCTCAGATGAGGAAGAGCTTTGGAAGTTTTTGCCTTATCTCTCTAGACTTTGAGGGCTTCCCTAGTGGCTCAGATGGTAAAGAATCGACCTGGAATGCAGGAGACCAGGGTTCGACCCCTGGTTGGGAAGATCCCCTGGAGAAGGGAATAGCTACCCACTCCAGTATTCTTGACTGGAGAATTCTCTGGACAGACAAGCCTAGGGGGCCACACAGTCCATTGGGTCACAGAGTCAGACAGGACTGAGCAACTAACACTTTCACTTTCTAGACCTTGAAGATGTACGTCTTTTTCCTAATGGTTTTTCTCTGTAGGCTTTGCTACCAAAAATCCTACTGCAAACTGCTATCGGATCCTGTAAACTTTCCTGGAGTGAAACACTGCCCAAGACTATGCAACCAGAAGATGGGAGAAATAGAATTCAAGCTTAGGAACCCTGACTTCCAGATATGCTCTCCTAACCGTCATATCTTACCACCCCCCAGCTGGCATATGCTGGAACTGCACTTGAAATTGGTGCTATTATCATAATGATTACTGCACTTCCTTTGTTCTCCAACTCTTCTTTAACGAATATGCATTATTTGATCATCAAAGGGAGAAAAAGCTTGGAAATGTCCATGATTAAGAGACAGGAAGGAGAGAAGTCAGAAAGAAAATAGACTACAAGGAAATAATTTAGGATGGTACAAATCACCAAGTGGAGGAGCAGCAAGGTTAAATATAAGGCAGTTTTATAGGAGAAGATTTCCTTAATTGTGGAATACGCAAAGATTCATTAGCTAGGACACACAAAATATAAATCACGAAAGGAAAAACTGATAAATTGAGTCTCAGCAACATTAAACATTTCTACTGGGAACTCCCTGGTGGGCCAGCAGTTAAGACTTCACCTTCCAATGCAGGGGACATGGGTTTGATCCCTGGTGGGGGCGCTAAGACCCCAGACGCCTCAGGACAACTATTGAGCCCACACACCACAACTAGAGTCTACGTGCTGCAACTAAGACCCAGTGCAGCCAAACATAAGTAAATATTTTAAAATTTTCTGCTATGTTAGGACATTGTTAAGTAAATGAAAAGGCAACTTGTATATTGGAAGAAAATATTTATAATAAATATATCTGACAAAGGACTGGTATCCAGAGTACATAAAGAATTCTCACAAGTTAAGAAGAATAAAACATTAGAAGTGGGTTAAGTATTTGAATAGATACTTCACAAAAGAAGGCGTAGGAATGGAAAATAAACATAGAAAAAGATTGTCAATCCGATGAATCATTAGAGAAATGTCGATGAAAATTACAAAGAGACATGACTACAACACCCATTAGAATGGCTAAAATTAAAGACTGACAATGCCGAGCAACTGGAATTCTTTCACTTTGCTCTTAGGAACACAACCACTTAGGAAAAACAATTTGGCATTTCCTTAAATGTGTACTTACCAAATAGTGGAGTATTTCTAAATATATACTCCCCCTAAATAACATTTGTTCACTCAAATATTTGTATATTAATGTCCATAGCAGTTTTATTTGTGATAGCTAAAACCTGAAAACAACCCAAATGTCCACCAGCAGGTGGACAGATAAAGAAATTATGGGGCTTCCCTGGTGACTCAGTGGTAAAGAATCTGCCTGCCAGTGCAGGAGACACATGTTAGATCTCTAGTCCAGGAAGATCGCCTATGCCACAGAACTACTAAGCCCCTGTGCCCCAACTACGGAGCCTAGAGCCCGGGAGCCGCAACTACTGAAGCCCATGCACGCTAGAGCCTGTTCTCCGCAACAAGAAAAGCCACCACGATGAGAAACCTTCTCACTGCAACTAGAGAATAGCCCATACAGCAAAATGAACACCCAGCACAGCCAAAAATAAATAAATTAAATTAGAAGAGAACATATCAGGCCTTTTCAGAGAAGTACATTTCCCTTTGAGGTGCTGTTCCTGTCTTAAAAAAAAAATTGTGGGTTTTCAATTCTTTGGGAGATTACTAGTCAGCAATAAAAGAGCACATACTTTATGCATACAGCAACGTGAATGAATCTCAAGAACATCTCGTTAAGCAAAAGAAGTTGACACAGGACATGTACACACTGCTATATTTAAAATGGATAAGCAACAAGACCTACTATAGAGCACATGGAACTCTGCTCAGTGGGCAGCCTGAATGGGAGAGGAGTTTGGGGGAGAATGAAAGAAGCTGACACAAAAGAATGCCTGTTATATAGTTATATTTATGTGAAATTCCTGTGGTGTCTTGGGGTCTTATGGAATGATAGAAGTGTTCTCTATCTTAATTGTGGTAGTAGTTCTATGAGGATACACATTTGTCAAATCCCACCAGACTACGCTCTAAAAATGGGTACATTTTGTGAATGTAAGTTATACCTAAATATTGTTGGTTTAAAAACATACAAGGCAGTTTTATAGAACAGGGACTGGTCAATACTTTCAAATGTTGCAGAAAAGTAGGGAGAAGATAAATGGAAGAAAACCATTAGATCTGCCCAATTGGGTGTGACTAGGAGTTTCAAGATTACAAATTCAATAGCCTTGGGGGTCAGAAACCAAACGGCTGGGATGTGAGAAAGAACTACCTAACATGTGGAATAAACTGGGCTGCTTTGGATGTACAGCGCACCAGGTGCTGGCTCACACATAGCCACCCATAAAGCAACAGCTCCCAACTTGCTGAAATCCCAACCCAGACATCTAAGCAAGTACCCAGTTATACAGTTTTGTTGTTGCTTTTTAAAAATATTTATTTGGCTGCTCCAGGTCTTAGCTGTGGCCCTTGGGATCTTTGATCTTTGTTGCGGTATGTGGGATTTTTAGCTGTGGCGTGTGAGATCTAGTTCCCTGACCAGGGATCAAACCCAAGCCCCCTGCATTGGGAGCTCAGAGTCCTAGCCACTGGACCCTTAGGGAAGTCCCCCAGTTATACTGTTTATTAAAGTTAATTTTGTAATCTCAAGAAGAGGAAGGTAAAAATACCCTTCATCACTGTAAGAGTTTTTTAAGAGAGTAAAACACGAACTGTTTCACTTTTTCAGCCTTCTCTGCATTCTCCTATCCATTCTCAGCAGGAGGGTCTCCCTCCTCCAGAATTGAGAAGACTTTCTCAGACACTGGCATACATTTCTCCACCTATCTTCTTATCATCCTCAGCCCCTCTTCTCTGTGCTAGGGAGATGTCTCCTCCTCCAGTCTTCCAAGGGAAGGCCCTCTTCTACCTGTACTGCATTCTACCACCACCCAGCACTGGCCACATCCCTCTTCAGTAAGCATGTTCGATCACTCCCATATCTCTGCATTCCCTTTGCCATGACCAGGTGCTCCTAAAGCGTTACCCCAAAGTGTTTCTCCCACTTCTTTTTAACACCGAAGCTGCTGAACTTCTCGAGCAAGGTAAACCCTTCAGTCACACTTTCCTGATCACATTCCTCACAATCTGGCTTCTCTTCTGCCCCAAGAAGCTCTCTCATGCCAAAGCCAGGCAGATTCTACAGACATACCCTCCCTAAGCCTTTTAAAATATTTGACTTTAGGGTCTAGCCCTTTCCTTATTCAATGTCCCTTTTCAGCTTCTGAGAAATGCTTTCTCCTAGTTGCCAAGCTAGTTCACCATTCCTTCCTCTGCTACAGCTTTCTACCAGTGAGTCTGGATGGTTCCCTCAGGCATTTTGCAACATTCCCTCTGCCACCCCTCCCCCTCTCAGTGCAACACTTCTCAAATTGAATGTGCACATGACTCCCCTGGGAATCCTCTTCAAGGGCAGATTCTGATTTAGTAGGGCTGGAGTGGGGCCTGAGGTTTTGCATATCTAACAAGCTCCTGTGAGAGGCTGAGGCTGCTGGTCCCGTCCAGAGACGCTCTAAGAAGCAAGATCTCAGAGAACAGTGCCTGCTTCCAGCTTCAACCACCCACCCAACAGCTCCAAAGGCGACTAGTCCAGCTGAAATGCTTGTGGGTTGCAATTTAAGAGCCACAAAGTTGAACATTCAATGAGGATTACCCTTTTGAATGATTACCATTTTTAATTTAACTCTTTATGGGAAAGTGTGCATATGCATGCTCAGTCGCTCAGTCATGTCTGACTCTGGGCTGCAGCACGTCAGGCTTCCCTGTCCATCACCAACTCCCAGAGCTTGCGCTAACTCATATCCATTGAGTCCGTGATACTCCCATAGAGTAGTTGGAAGCACTCTACAGGAAAACAATTTCCCTCAATATATTAGAGATGGATAGGAAGCATAAGCTTCCCAGGTGGCACAGTGGCAAAGAATCCATCTGCCAATGCAAAGATGCAGGAGATGTTCGATCCCTCTGCCTGATCCCCTGGAGGAGGAAATGGTAACCCACTCCAGTATTTTTGCCTGGAAAATTGCAAGGATACAGAAACCTGGCAGGCTACAATTCATAGGGTTGAAGGGTCACACACACACACACACACACACACACACACACACACACACGCAGGAAGTAAGAGTCTCAGATGTTGCACTTTCCCATTGGCAACAGCTGGAATGAGAAGGTGAAACTGTGTGAGGAAGAGAATGCTGCTGAATCCTAAGGGTAGAAGGCATCTAAGACGCGATAGTTTTTCCTAGAATAGGTATTCATCACCCAGAGAAAAGAAGATTCAGTCACTCTCAGTTATGAATAAACCAAACTTCCATCCCTTCACATATGATTGAACAATTACATCCACTGCCTTTCTTCATAGATTGTGCCCTTCAACCGGCATTTGATTTTAGATTCATCCTCCCAGACCCATTCAGCTAAGCCAGTAGTAATTCAGTGCTGACGGGATGTCAATGATCCCCCAGGAAGATAACAATCCCAGTCCTCCCGTGGCAGGAAGGTTTGAAAGGCTGGTTTCTTTCACTTCCTTTTCTTCCGTGTATTAGAACAATTTCTCCCACCCTCAGAGAATTCATTCAACGACATGATTTGGGCCTAGAGATAACGAGATGCCTCAGCTGCACTTTGTTATTTAATCACCTACCAAAAGAGGAGACCATTTATTGCTTCTGGTGCTTCAGCAGTAGACAGACCTTGGATTTCAAATCTTCCAGGAGTTCACTAAAACTCTGCACTGAAGAAAATAAGGTGGCATCAGAACACAGAATATTTGGGAGCAATTTCTCGATGAAAGGCCTCACCTACTGAGGATATATTATTTCAGGCAACCAGAAAATAAAGACTGAATTATAAAGCAATTTGTGTCACGATGCAAGTAATAGCACCTGAATAGCAAATGAATGTTATATTATCACTGCTACTGACATGAGTCAAAATTAGTTCACAGTGAACCAATTTTTCTAAAGTGGGAAAGAATTTGTGGGTTTACTATCACGAATACCCAACAGTAGATGTTAGCATTTGTCAAATATTAAATGCCAATATTCAGATAATTAAATAAGGTCAGAAGAGGATAGGGAACAGAAATTTTCCTTGTGAGTTCACTGAGCAAAATCTAACTGTTATCTGATTGAAAATAATTAATTAAAGACAGAAATGAAGTCAGGCTTGATCTTACAGTAACAGACAGGACACTTCACTTTCTGTTTCTGAATTCCAAGCAATTCATCCTAGAAGGGGTTCTAGGCTTGGGAGAGGCATTATTTAAAGCACACAATGAGAAGAAGTGTCTGTTTCTTTTCATCACTAAATCCCTGCTTGACTCACACTATGACAGATCTGCTTTTTCAAATTTCAGAGACCCAAGAGTATGAACTGCAAATGGCCTGGTATTATCCTGTCCACACTTCCTGTCACCATCAATGAATCTCCAAGGGAGTCACCATGGCATAGGGGGAAGCATAGGAATTGGAGTAAAGCACGCCAGGGTTCAGGTCTTTCCTAGGCTGTTTGCTATCTGTGTGATCCTAAAGAATTTCCTTATCCTCTTAGAGATTCAGTTAACACAAATGGAGTTAATATTACCTAATCCTTAGAATGATGAGGATAAAACATGTTAACACACACAAAGTACTTAGTCCAGTCAATGAAGGGTTGGTGTTGTTTGTTCTCAGGGTCACTTTAATACTTCATAAACCATGCTGAAAATCTATCATGCTTCTCCATTACATGTTGGACAAAGTCCAGTGAAGACTGACAATCAACCACCTCCAGATTAGTCCCACTTCCACCCTAGACTAGTTAATTCATTTACCCCTGAGTATCCTTTGAACTTTCCTATTTGTTTATTCACTCATTCAATCTTTCATTAATTTGTCTTTCATTAATTTATCAAATATATGTTGAGTACCCATAATAGTGTATTGGGATAAGTGTTGGGGTTCCAAAGAAAAGCAAGGCACAGCCTCTATGCTCAAAGTGGATCTAAGAGAAGAGACAGCTATCTATTTCAATAGGCACATATTGTGTGCTTTCTGAGGGCTCCATTCCACAATTGGTGCTGAACAGCCATTAGAAAGGGCATTTTCCAGTATGGACTTTCCTCAAAAAACTAAAAAGTAGAGTTGCCATATGATCCAGCAATCCCACTCCTGGGCATATATCTGAACAAAACTATAATTCAAAAAGATACACCCACCCTTATGTTCATAACAACACTATTCACAATAATGAAGACAAGGAAACAAACTAAGTGTCCACTGACAGATGAACAGATAAAGAAGAGGCAGTGTGTGTGTGTGTGTGTGTGTGTGTGTGTGTGTGTGTGTGTGTGTGATGGAATATTACTCAGCCATAAAAAAGAACGAAATAATGCCATTTTCAGCAACACCAGTGGACCTAGAGATTATCATATTAAGTGAAATAAATTAGAAAGAGGAAGATAAATACCATATGATATCACTTACATGTGGAATCTAAAAATATGACACAAATGAACCTATCTACAAAACAGAAACAGACTCACAGACTAGAGAAAACAGACTTACGGGTACCAAGAGGGAGGGCAGGTGGAGGAGGGATGAAGTAGAAGTCTGGGATTATCAGATGCAAACTAATACATATAGGATGGATAAACAACAAGGGCATACTGTACAGTACAGGGAACTATTCAATATCTTGTGATAAACCATAATGGAAAAGAATATTAAAAATAATGTAAATATATGTGTAACTGAGTCATTCTGCTGTAGAGCAGAAATCAACACAATCTTGTAAATCAACTACACCTCAATAAAAAAGGGCATTTTCACACTCGGAGTTATTGCTCATTTATTATCTGTCATATATTCTCTCATATTCCCAGTGATGCCATCGTGGGTCTCCATTCTCCAATTTGCTTTTGAGTTCCTTGAAATCAAGGACTGGGTCTTCTTGGATGGATGCCCACAGCTGCCAACAAAGCAGCAGAAGCAGATACTAGATGATCAGTAAGTGTTTGTTTATTGCTTCTAAGTCTAAATGCCAAATTGAGTTTGAGGTTCAAACTAATTTCTATAGAATGTTTATAAGAACTAAATGGATTTAAAATGATGTATAACACAGGCTATCAGCAGTGGGCACCTGAACAAAAAGAGGGGAGTGGATTACAAGTAGACAACCAACAAGCTCAGTCATATCTCCGCCATGATAGTTTTAATCCAGGATGTTTGGCTTCCACGATTTGATACCGAGAATGTTTTGTCTCAGAATGTTTGAATAAGATGTTGTCATCAGAATGACAGTCACATTAATTAATTCTCGCCTTGAAAGAACTAGTACACATTTTCCAGGGTAAAAGCCATAAAACTAATTCAAATCCTTGATCAATTTTCTATAGTGAAAATATTTCCATTTTTGTTTTATACTCCCATTTTTATTATACTGAAATAATTTTCATTGGAATCAGCTGTCCTTTATGTAAAATTTTCCAACAGAAGTGTGATGCACCATTCAAGTTTTTGTCCACACCAAACTTTACTGATTATATTTTTGCCACTTTGTCTTTTCTTTTGTTGCCCTCATTTTTACTAATTTCAGTCTTAATCTTGGCTAAATTAGACAAACCTAAATGTTACTAAGGTCTCATTCCTGAAGTTTGAATTTTATATTGATAATTTCGGAGTCTAATTTTCCACATCAAATTTTAGTTTTCGGTATCACTAAAAAGATCTCATTCCTCAGCCAAGTTTGTGCCTTTCTAATAAATGTTATCTGTGAACAGCACTAGCCACTGTCAGTTAGTTATTTCACACGAGTTTAATATTTGTAGAGATTTGGTCAAATTGTCCTTGGGATGAAAACAGCAGAGTCCAAATGGTATTGTCAATGGAGAAGGATCACAGTTTCCTGCTTCAGAAGTCACATATTAGAGATGCAACGTTTCTTTTCTACTCTTATCATACAAATGCCTTCTGGAAGATTAGGACTTTAAAATATCAATTGGTGAGAAGCAAGTAATTGAGAATATATACTCTGCAGGACTTCCAGGCTTCAAACCTCATCTCTACCTGTGTGACTTTTGCAGGTCACTTATGAAACTGTGCCTCAGTTTCCTCACTTTACAATAGGACTGTTGTGAGGATTAAATTAGTAAGTCCAGAACAATACTTGACACATAATGATCACTCAAAAAAAGTTATGTTCCACTAAATGTCCGTCAACGAAAGGATGGATACAGAAGATGTGGTATACATACAATGGAATAGTAGCCATAAAAAGAACGAAACATAATACCATTTGCAGCAACATGAGTGGATCTAGAGATTATCATACTGAGTGAAGTAAGTTAGAAAAAGACAAATAGCATATGATATCACTTATATGTGGAATCTATAAAAATGATACACAGGAACTTACTTACAAAATAGAAACAGACTCACAGACATAGAAAACACACTTATGGTTGCCAAAGGGGAAACGTGGAGGGGCAGAGGGATAAACTGGGAATATGGGATTAACAGATGCGCAACACTATATATAAAATAAACAAGAAGAATTCACCTATAGCACAGGGAACTATATTTGATATCTTATAAAAACTACAACAGAAGAGAACCAGAACAAGAATATGGAGATACATATGTAAATATATATATATACATATATATAGCTGAATCATTTTGCTGTACACCTGAAACTAACACATTAATGTAAATCAACTACGATTCAATTGAAAAAACAAACTGAATAGAACACAAAAAATTAGGTTCTATTACTACTATTAGCCAGAACAACTGTGTCAATGGTCTGCAAATACATGGTTTTATATCTTTGATGAGCTGTGTCTCAGTTTTCTCTTCTGAACAATGGGGCTGTTAATAGCACCTACCTCAGGGGGTGGCTGCGCCATCTAAAAGAATGTGTAATACAATGCTTAGAATGATGTGCGGCACAAGGTTAAGTGTGGTTCAAATGCTCTGTTAGCTGCTATTATTTTTTCACCTTAGAGTGAGTGAGTTTCCTGCATCCTAAGAACTAGTTTCCATACAGAATACTATAGAGACAACACAGGGAGCCCAGGGCCCTAAGGCCAAAGGGTGCCAACAATGAAAATGAAAATACATTCAAAGCAAAAGGGAACTATGCAGCTATTTAAAATAATTCATAATAATGTATGCTCCATGATAGGGATTTTTGTCCTTTTGGTTCTCTGCTATGTACCCAGTGCCTGAAACTGTGCCTAAAACATCTTGTTCCAGTCAATAAATATTTGTTGAATGAATATGTGAATGAATGAATGAATATAAAGATTGTGTGGCAATACTGAAAGTGTTTCTTATATAGTATTAAGTAAATAAAGCAAGAAATAAAATCATATTACACTAGGATCTAACTTTGTGGAAATACACATGCAAATGGTAACGACCAGAAAATAAAAATAATTGTATTGTTATACTGTCTGTAGTATTAGTATACTGTCTTTTTATATAGCAAAACAAAGAAGGTGAAGGTAAAAATTTCCTAGAGAAAAATTACAGCTGTGTCATAACTTATAAGGTAGGGCATCACACATGTATCCTTTTAAAGTTGGTCCACAGAAATCTAATTATGATCATACAGAAAAAAATTTTTTTGACTTAACTGGGACACTTGATTAGTGAGATTAATTTTTATTTATGATTTTAAGAGGAAAGTACAAAGGTACCCACACACAAATGGAATACATGTGATAAGTATCACACACACACACACACACACACACATTTCCTTTCAGATTATATCTTGAGCTGATTGCCCATTCAACACAATCTCCTTGACTTGCTCCATCCACCATAGAGTACAATGAGTATTTATGTTCATAATGATTTTCTGGGGCACTGCAAGGACTTCAATCATCAAGTAAAGATTCAATTACATTTACCACCCTATACTTCCTAAGGCATTAAAGGGACTAATGCATTTTAGAAAGATTTTTCTATGAAAAGATTTGAACAAAGGGTGTCAGGTTAATTTTTAGTTAACCAGAAAATTTAATTAACCGGAATGACTCATTCCCTGAATATTCCCATTAAATGTGGTTTGATTGGACTTTGGTTTCAGAAGTCCTTGTCCAGGTTCTTCCTATCAATAGTGCCTGGTGGATAAGGTATAATCCTGGAGTCAAACTGCTTAGGGAAGAATAGATTGTTCTCAGTCTTAAAAACAAAAGGACAAGTGAAAAAAAAAAAACCCTCTTTCTGAATACTTCTGACTAGGTTTGCCTTTGAACCTTAGATATACTGCATAAAAGAATAAGCCCAGTTAGATCAGACAGAGTTTGAGGTCTTGTAGTTTCTATTTAAAGCTCTATTAATGTTGTAAGTCTCATTTTGAGCAAATATACATTAGCTATTAAAAATTAATTTATTTTTATTTGTTTTCCAGATTAATGGTGCTTCTAAAATAGAAAATTGAATGAGGACTTAAGTTTTTTCATTTGCAGAAGCTAATTGAAGCACGTATTTGTGAAATTAGACATGGAGAAGTGAAGCACCACCACTCACTCAACCACAATGAGAGTCATTTTTTAACTTGTGAGACAGAATAAAAGAAGAGAAATTAATATGCGTGTGATAAGTCCTCCATCTTCTTTCTCGCCCTGCTGTGTCTATTAAGGAGGAGTCTGGGTCTTTTGTGATGATAATGGCGACAAGGGCAGAGTTGAAAATCTCTGGGAGTTTGGAGGCAAATGAAAGGAGAGGTCCAGAGCAGTGGATTTTGTGCTTTTAAAAATAGTGTCTTAGATATATCAATGCTTCCATGCAAACACAATAAGAGGACAATTGTTTCTAAAGAGTAATCAACCTGCAGCCCTTCAAGCCTCTCCTTCCCCCTATCCAACCAGCAGCCCACTTCCACAGGTTGTCCGCAGCATTTCATCAAGGCAAACCCCAAAGCAGTAGCTCATAAGTCTGTGTTTGTATCACATTTGCTGGTTTCTCATTGGCCAAACCCATAGCCAGTGTGGGAGGGGAACACAGAAATAAGCAGAGGTGTCATTCAGTTAGCACAATAATCTCCAACACATGTTGAAACAATATAACTATCTCGTTTTGGTAATAAGTTCCATCCTCCTAACTCAAAGCCGAAATCCACAGTGCCAAGCACTTTTACAGCTCATTTCATGTGAAGTCAAGTCTTCCCAGGAATACCTAAGTGGTTCTCTGTTTACAATGTACAGCAGAAGTTCCTCGTGTCCACTTTTCCCTTCTTTCCTTCTGCCTCTTTCACGTGCACTGCAGCAGTCTCCCTGTATTTGTTTTCTATTGTTGCTATAACAAATGACCACAAATCTAGCAACTTTTTAAATCCACCACTTACTATCTGAAAGTCCAAAGCCTAGCAGGCCCAGGTGGGTATTCTTTTGGGCACCACGCTGAAATCAAGGTGTCAGCACCCTGGGATCTTATCAGGAGGCTCTAGGGCAGAATGTGCTTCCAGGTTCCTTCGGGTTGTTGGCAGCATTCAGTTCCAGACCCATCAGAAGGAGGCCCCTGTTTTCTGGCTGGCCGTTGACATGGGGTTGTTCTCAGCTTCTGGAGGTGGATCGCGTTCCTTGGCTCGTGGTCACTCATCACCTCAAAGCCAACAGTGAGCATCAAGTCCTTTCCAAGCTTCACATCTCCCTGGTCTCTCCTTCTGCTTCATGGCTCCTTCTCTGCTGCCACCCTCTGACTCTTTTTGACTTCAGTGGCGCGGGTGATTACACTGGGCCCATCCAGAAGATCCAGGATAATCTCCTTGTTAAGTAGCCGTAATTCCATTTGCAAGATTCCTTCACAGCAACCCTTAGATTAGTGTTTGATTGAATGAACACTGAGCAAGAATCTTGGGAGGAAATCTCTATTTTTTAAAATTTTATTTTTAATTGGAGTTTAATTGCTTTACAGTGGTGTGTTTGTTTCTGCTGTACAGTTGCAAATCAGCTATATGTATACACGTATCCCCTCCCCCTTGAGTCTCCCTCTCACCCCCGCCATCCTACCCCTCTAGGTCATCACAGTGCATCGAGCTGAGCTTGCTGTGCTCAATAGCAGCTTCCCATCAGCCATCTGTTTTACACATGGTAGTGTATATAAGTCAATGCTACACTCTCAATTTATCCCACCTTCTCCCTGCTCCCCTGTAGGGAGGACATCTTTAGAATTCTGCTTGCTGTGTGGTGCTTAGTCGCTCAGTTGTGTCCAACTCTTTGCAACCCCATGGACTGCAGCATGCTTGGCTCCTATGTCCGTGCGGATTCTCCAGGCAAGAATACCGGAGTGGATTGCCATGCCTTCCTCCGGGGCATCTTCCCAACCCGGAGGTCGAACCCAGGTCTCCCACATTGCAGGCGGATTCTTTACCATCTTTATTTATGGCTTCCCTGGTGACTCAGATGATAAAGAATTCTGTTTGCCATACCCCAAAGTCTCTTTCTTACACTTTTCAAAAAAAATTTCTCTACAATCCAGTTCTATGTGGTGGAGTGACAATATTTCTCCTGTCTTTCCTCTTTTAAAATTATTCCCAAACGACAAGAAGAATAAACTGAAACACGAACTCCATTTTTTAATAAACTAGAAAATATCTTTCCTACTACTACATACAAATAGAAAAGGTAGAAGGAAGAACTGTAAGTTACTTAACAGAGAGGAGGAAATTAAAATTTAGTGCTAGTGAGAAGCCAGTTTGTCTCATGGAAGTCTCAGAAAAGTTTGGGCATTCAAGACACCTAAGGGTGAAAAACACTACAGTTACCGATATTTAGGGTTCCCCAGTGAAAATTCTAGCTCACTTCTTGACCTATAGGAAACTCATCAATGGTCATGATCCACTCATGCACAAAAGGGTCCAGTCAGATTTCTATTATTTGACTCTTTAATATAAAATAGAGAGCTCTAGGCCATCAGACATTTGTACAGACAAAGACTAAACAAAGAAAAAAAAATAACCTAAAGAAAACTAGAAGGAGAAGAAAACTCAAAAGTAAATATAACTAATATTCTCAGAGATATAAGGAACACTTTCTTCCATAAAATAAGAAGAGTATACTATAAAAAGGAGTAATCAGAAAACAAGAACCTTTTATAAATCAAGGACTTATTCATAAAAATGAAAAAATTAACATATGGTTTGGAATATGAAGTCTATAAAATCTCTCAGAAAATATTTAAAAATAATGGTACATACAAAAGCAAAAATAAGAACACTTGAAGATTATAAGACACTGATTAGCTGAATAATAGGAGTTCAATAAAAAGAAAAAGAGAGAAAATGTGGGGATATTATCAAAAGAAGAAGACAAGTTTTCTAGACTTAAGGACTAGGAGAGCCCCACCTATTTCCCAGGACAACAAATGGAAAAAAAAAAACCCAACATATACTGATGCATGTTAATAGGAGTTTCAGAAAACAAGAATTCAAAAAACATACTGGATAAAATAGCCCACATTCAGAGTCAGGAATCAGAACATTACTGTTTCTCTCAAGTGTAAGAGTAGAAAGCTCTCAACGAGTAGAGCAAAGGCTTTAAATTAAGGCAAAAACAATTTCCAGCCTCGAAGTCTGCACCCAGAAAATCCAATATAAGGAAGGAATAAAGACGTTTTTTGGATTTATAGCATTTCCAAACCAAAAGTCTCTTGTTCAACCTTTCTCAGAGTGTTACTAGAGTGTATTTCCACCCCACTCCCCATATCTCTGTGTTATGAGGAAATAAACTAAAAAGGAGGGATCTGAGAAAACAAGAAATGCAACAAAGAAGCAAAGAAAATGTTGGTAAGGGAAGCTGCTGGACTAGAGCTGGGCAACAGGCCCAAAGAGCAATCAGTTCAACCTAGGGCAGAACAGAGGACTTTCCCTCGAATTTCTTCAATAAAAGCCAAAAACAAAACCAAAATAGGGAAGGAAGAATGAGAAATTTTCTGACAGATTTGACTGTGTAGAAAACAGTTACTAAAGGGGTATTTCATAAAGTGGTAACAGTATGTAGGAAGACATCAACTATGTTTTGTTTGTTTGTTTGTTTTTACTGTAAAACTACAGTAATTTTAAAATAAGATAAATATTTTAGGAGAAAAGTAATTAAAGAAAGGAAGAACAATCTTTGTACAATACTTGGCTCAGGAACTAACAATAAAAATAAAAACTGTACATGTGGCTTTGATAAAAAAATAGAGATATGACTATATTATGAAGGTAAGCAAGAGAAGGTATATATGAACATGCTAAAAAGTGGGGGAAGGGGGAATCACAAGACAAGGCTAACAGAATTCACAGTAGTTGCCTCTGGGGAGCTGGATGACTGCTATGAAAAGGAGGAACTGAGGGGCTATAGGGTTGTTGCAGATGTGTTAGAAATAATTATCTTTTATTTTATTTTTTTTTAATGGGGGCTTCCCCAGTGGCTCAGTGGTAAAGAATCTGCCTGCACTAACAAACACATGAAAAGATGCTCAACATCACTCACTATTAGAGAAATGCAAATCAAAACCACAATGAGGTACCATTTCACACCAGTCAGAATGGCTGCTATCCAAAAGTCTACAAGCAATAAATGCTGGAGAGGGTGTGGAGAAAAGGGAACACTCTTACACTGTTGGTGGGAATGCAAACTAGTACAGCCACTATGGAGAACAGTGTGGAGATTCCTTAAAAAGCTGGAAATAGAACTGCCATATGACCCAGCAATCCCACTGCTGGGCATACACACCAAGGAAACCAGAATTGAAAGAGATGTGTGTACCCCAATGTTCATCGCAGCACTGTTTACAATAGCCAGGACATGGAAGCAACCTAGATGTCCATCAGCAGACGAATGGATAAGGAAGCTGTGGTACATATACACAATGGAATATTACTCAGCCATTAAAAAAATACATTTGAATCGGTTCTATTGAGATGGATGAAACTGGAGCCCATTATACAGAGTGAAGTAAGCCAGAAAGAAAAACACCAATACAGTATATTAATGCATATATATGGAATTTGAAAAATGGCAACGATAACCCTATATGCGAGACAGAAAAAGAGACACAGATGCATAGAACAGTCTTATGGACTCTGAGGGAGAAGGTGAGGGTGGGACATTCTGGGAGAATAGCATTGAAACATGTATATTGTCATGTGTGAAACAGAACACCATTCCATGTTCGATGCATGAGACAAATGCTCAGGGCTGGGGCAATGGGATGACCCAGAGGGATGGGATGGGGAGGGAGGTGGGAGGGGGGTTCAGGATGGGGAACACATGTAAACCCATGGCTGATTCATGTCAATATATGGCAAAAACTACTACAATATTGTAAAGTAATTAGCCCCCAACTAAAATAAATAAATTTATTAAAAAAAAAAAAAAAGAATCTGCCTGCAATGCAGGATATTCAGGAGACATGGGTTAGAGCCCTGGGTTGGGAAGACCCCTTGGAGGAGGAAATGGCACCCCGCTCCAGTCTTCTTGCCTGAAGAATCCCATGGACAGAAGAGCCTGGAAGTCTACAGTCCATTCATTTTATTTTTTAGTTTTAGTTTTTACTGCACCACGTGGCATGCAGAATCTTATTTCTCAAAGCAGGGATCAAACTGACGTCCCCTGCTGTGGAAGCATGGAATCTTAACCACTTGACCACCAGGGAAGTCCCTAGAAATACATCTCTTTTAAAATCTATTTGCATGTGTTGATAATATTGATAAACTTAAATACTTTAAAAAGTATAAAATCTGTATACAGAGTCTCTCCTCTCATTGCCCGCCTAGCTTTCTAGGATTTTGTTTTCCTTTTTTCCCCCTGAGATTTTTCAGCTTCTGCCATGGAGAAGAGAACTAGCGATCCTACCTGAGCAAAGCCCCAGCTAACCCTCCAGCAGAATGCAGCTTCATGAATAGGCCAGGTGAAACACAGACATGCCCAGCCAACCCAAGAATTGTGAGCAATAATAGATGTTTTGAGCCACTTGGTTTTGAGGTGTTTTATTACACGGCAATAGATGAGTGATACAATATGTAACTAAAGCCACTGGATTTTCTCCTCCACCTGTAAATGTCATTGAGAAGCACACTGCAGATTGGTTACGTGTGTAGATTAGCCATTTCCGACCTGTGAGTCCCTGGGTGAATTATTTGTCTCTCATTTTTCTCATCTTTAGAATGAGACCATCCCCAAGAAAAAGAAATGCAAAAAAGCAAAATGGCTGTCTGAGGAGGCCTTACAAAGAGCTGTGAAAACACGGGAAGTGAAAAGCAAAGGAGAAAAGGAAAGATATACCCATTTGAATGCAGAGTTCCAAAGAATAGCAAGGAGAGATAAGAAAGCCTTCCTCAGCGATCAGTGCAAAGAAATAGAGGAAAACAATAGAATGGGAAAAACTAGAGATCTCTTCAAGAAAATTAGAGATACCAAGGGAACATTTGATGCAAAGACGGGCTCGATAAAGGACAGAAATGGTAGGGACCTAACAGAAGCAGAAGATATTAAGAAGAAGTGGCAAGAATACACAGAAGAATTGTACAAAAAAAGATCTTCATGACCCAGATAATCACGATGGTGTGATCACTCACCTAGAGCCAGACACCCTGGAATGTGAAGTCAAGTGGGCCTTAGAAAGCATCATTATGAACAAAGTCTAGTGGAGGTGATGGAATTCCAGTTGAGCTATTTCAAATCCTAAAAGATGATGCTGTGAAAGTGCTGCACTCAATATGCCAGCAAATATGGAAAACTCAGCAGTGGCCACAGGACTGGAAAAGGGCAGTTTTCATTCGAATCTCAAAGAAAGGCAATGCCAAAGAATGCTCAAACTATCACACAATTGCACTCATCTCACACCCTAGTAAAGTAATGCTTAAAATTCTCCAAGCCAGGCTTCAGCAATATGTGAACCATGAACTTCCAGATGTTCAAGCTGGTTTTAGAAAAGGCAGAGGAACTAGAGATCACATTGCCAACATCCACTGGATCATCGAAAAAGCAAGAGAGTTCCAGAAGAACATCTATTTCTGCTTTATTGACTATGCCAAAGCCTTTGACTGTGTGGATCACAATAAACTGTGGAAAATTCTGAAAGAGATGGGAATACCAGACCGCCTGACCTGCCTCTTGAGAAATCTGTGTGCAGGTCAGGAAGCAATAGTTAGAACTGGACATGGAACAACAGACTGGTTCCAAGTAGGAAAAGGAGTACGTCAAGGCTGTATATTGTCACCCTGTTTATTTAACTTATATGCAGAATACATCATGACAGATGCTAGGCTGGATGAAGCACTAGCTGGAATCAAGATTGCTGGGAGAAATATCAATAACCGCAGATATGCAGATGATACCACCCTTATGGCAGAAAGTGAAGAAGAACTAAAGAGCCTCTTGATGAAAGTGAAAGAGGAGAGTGAAAAGTTGGCTTAAAGCTCAACATTCAGAAAACTAAGATCATGGCATCCGGTCCCATCACTTCATGGCACATAGATGGGCAAACAGTGGAAACAGTGGCTGACTATTTTTCTGGGCTCCAAAATCACTGTAGATGGTGACTGAAGCCATGAAATTAAAAGACACTTACTGCTTGGAAGGAAAGTTATGACCAACCTAGATAGCATATTAAAAAGCAGAGACATTACTTTGCCAACAAAGGTCTGTCTAATCAAGGCTATGGTTTTTCCAGTAGTCATGTATGGATGGGAGAGTTGGACTATAAAGAAAGCTGAGCACCAAAGAATTGATGCTTTTGAACTGTGGTGTTGGAGAACACTCTTGAGAGTCCCTTGGACTGCAAGGAGATCCAACCAGTCCATCCTACAGGAGATCAGTCCTGGGTGTTCATTGGAAGGACTGATGTTGAAGCTGAAACTCCAATATTTTGGCCACCTGATGCGAAGAGCTGACTCATTTGAAAAGACCCTGATGCTGGGAAAGATTGAGGGCAGGAGGAGAAGGGGATGACAGAGGATGAGATGGCTGGATGGCATCAGTGACTCGATGGACATGGGTTTGGGTGGACTCAGGGAGTTGGTGATGGACAGGGAGGCCTGGCATGCTGTGGTTCATGGGGTCACAGAGAGTTGGACACGACTGAATGACTGAACTGAACTGAACTGAATAATAATGAACTGTCTTACAGGGTTGTTGTGAAGATTAAATGAGTTAATAAATGCAAAGCAACTTAGAAGCATTCTGAAGTCCATTTATATTCTTCGTGTTACCTATTATTTCATCATTATTCTTTAAGTAGGCAAAAATGCTTAAAATCTAACTACTTTAGTTATAAATATAAATCTTGGTAGCTGTTAGTTCCTAGGGATAAGATGAGACTCCAGTCCTGATTTTCAGAACAACTGATTGATCAGGCAGACTTTCATCTGTTTGATGAACATTTTATAGTGGACAATAACATACACCAAAGTAGAGAAAGTTTGATAAACTCCTATGTACTCAGTTTCAGCAGTTATCAACTTACAGTCAAACTCGTTTCATCTAAATTTTGCCTTCTTGTCTCACACTGGATTATTTGAAGCAAATACCAGATATCATATCATTTCATCTTTAAATATTTCGAAGAGATTAGACTCTTATAAACATAACCAAATAACTGTATTACTACCCAAAATTTAATAACCTCTTAAACCGTCAAATATTAGAATCAAATTGCCCTGATTTTTTCTTTATACTTTGCTTAAATCAGGATCTAACCAGGATCTATATATTGTAATTGGTTCATAGATATTCCTGAGTTATGGTTTATACAGTTAAAGCAGGATAAATCCCTGGTTCTTCCTGCTTATTTACCACTTTTCAGCATAAGATTTGCAATCTCAGATTCTCCAAAATTGAGCACTCTCTTCATCCTCTCTGGTCCTTGTGTAATATCAGAGGGTGGGATTAGGTAATTAATATCTAAGCTCCTTTTACATCTATGGTTCTAGTATTTTGTCTCCATTACCCCCGAGACTTGAGCAAGCTTGCACATTGAGGTGGCCTTTTCTTGAACTACTTCATCCCCTCTGAATGCACTTTCTCTTCTCCTTTGCCCTGCCAACTCCTATTCATCCTGTAAAGCCCAGTTAGGATGTCACACTGCGCAGGATACATTTCATGTAACAAATGTTAATGGGATGCTCATACCACCGGCTGCCTCCCTACTGGCACCACTCTCTCCTGTCCACTCTCCTTCCATAGCACTCTGCACTCACCTCTCTTGGAGTCCTGATTATCGTGTATCTTAATTATTCAACCGCATGTCTGTCTCCTATGATCACATGTTGATTCCCTGGGTTAGTGAGATTGCAAATAAAATATGAGTCTTATTGGAGTGACCCAATACTGGCTTCATGCTTCAGAGATAATCAAGAATTTCCAGAACTGACCAAGTTGGTGAACTTTTAAAGGCCTCTTGACCTTAAAGGAAGTGATCTCTATTCAACTTTCTGTATACAGAATACTAAAATGTGTCCAGGTTCACTATTGAGTTGCCTTAGGGATGGTCTTCATCTGAGTCTGAATCCTGGAGTAAATGGTAGAACATCTCCTAGCAGTTCCCATCAGCCTCTAAAATAGGTGCAGATGAAAATATGGCACTTGGATATATATGAGTGCCGACACAGCATTTTGGGGTATTCAACAACAGAGAGCCCAAGAGAAGAGGTAAGATTAGTTTTCCTCGTGTATATGTGTGTACCCTTCTGTCATTTTCCCTTAGCTCACTTGATTTCAGAGCATGGGCTGCCACCAAATAACAAAAATAAGAATGAATTGATAGCTTATCTTGCAAACATACTTCGAGTAGAGTTGCAGGGTGGGAACAACCAAGGGTAGGTTCCATGCTCTCTTAGTGGCGTGAAGCTAGTCTTTGTCCACTGGCATGCTCTGTGAAAAACAAGGGCTCACAGTGACTGGCCAGAATGTGATGCTTTAAGCAGATATGTGCTTCTATGCAAAAACAACAACAACAACAACAAACACAGTAAAAGAAGAATGCATTTTGAAGTGTTCCTTAAGACCTTCAAAAAAATATCTTAGAAATTATTTTGGTAATGATTTGAAACACTAACATTCCTGTAACCCATGGAGAGTTAGATATGTTAGGTGCAGTAAATATTACAAAAAAGGAAAAATGTACAGTTATTAACTATGCAGAGAGGCCGTGCTCTTTACCCTCCATCTTTGCATATATTCTTTAATCTCCACCTCTGCATATATTTGCATAATGGTTTCAAGAGAGGGATGACACAAAAATGACATCACTGTTGATGTGAGGTTGATGTTTCTTGTTGCCAGAAGCCACGTAAATATTATGATTTTATAACTATTTTTGCCAAGGATCCTTAAATGTGTTTTAGGCCTTTTGGAAAGTCATTTCCAACTCCAAAGTGTGCTCTCCAGGATCAGCGGAAAGCAGGCAGAAGCAGCAGACAATGAAGCTCGGTGTTAGGACTCACTGGCTGCAGGGGGACTTCTTTGCTCTCTATCCCCTCTCCCTCAAAAACAAAACAAAACAGCTATATCAAGTATACTTTTTTTAAACCAATGCTTTAAAAATGCATTAGTGATGAGACTTCCCTCGTGGTCTGATGGCTAAGACTCTGAGCTCCCAATGCAGAGGGCCAGGGTTAGATCCCCAGTCAGGGAACTAGAACCTAAATGTCAGAACTAAAGATTCTGCAACTAAATGAAGCAGAGCCAAATAAACAAACTAATATTTTTTTAAAATACATTAGCAATGACTTAAAATTTATATAACACACTGTTATAAATCCAGTCTTGTTCCCCCATCTGTATCTCTACCCTAAAGAACATTTTAGCATAGAGAGAGGGATCTGGTTGCTCCACATCCCTTGCACTGAGATTAGTTTAGGCATAATGGACACTTAGCAAACACAATCTGCTCTAATTCTTTCAGCAGTAGGCAGTATAGTTATCTCCATCCAGAGGTGGTAAAGCCTTTGGATTCACTTTATCTAAATTCTCAAGGGACACACACACACACACACACACACACACACACACACACACACACACACACACACACACACACACACACACACACACACACACACACACACACACACACACACACACACACACACACACACACACACACACACACACACACACCAGATAGCCAATTTGTTGCGAACTAAAACTACTAGGAGGCTGAGTTGGTTAGGACATCCTCTCTCTTTTGAAGTAAAATCCCTGGGGGAAGCCCAGGGAAGGCTGCTTGATGTTGGTGTAATCATAGGCAAGTGATCCCAAGGTTCTTCCTGGAGAGAGTTAGGAAGCTAGTGAGTTGGGCGTGCACAGCCCACTGGGCTTGTGGACAGTGGTTGCCCATCCTTCAACATCCTCACATGTTGAATACTCCCATACCAGAATCAACTCATTCAACTGAAACAGTAACTGATGACGAGTACTGCTTTAGGTCTTGGGAACAGAAGCTCACCAAATTGTCTAGCATCTCCCTGATCAGTAGGGGAGCATGAGTGTGAACAACCCCTGTTTGGCCAACCTAGCAAATCAGTCCATCAGTTACAGCATGTTACTGAAAATGGAATCCATGGGTGCATTCTCTGGGATGGGACCTTTCTCTATGAAAATTTTTTCATGTGTGTTTTCACTTAAATGATAATCTTTAAAAAAAAAACAGTGGAGTATGAGCATATGCCATTTCATCTGAGTGGTCACCTTATAAGTGACATTGTAGAAGAACTGAATCATATACAGGATAGGAAAAGCAGGTGAGGGCCATCCAGTGGCAGTTCAGTGGCTAAGAATATGCCTTCCAATGCAGGGGACGTGGGTTTGACCCCTGGTCAGGGAACTAAGATTCCACATGCCATGGTGCAACTAAGCCTACACCATGACTAGAGAGAAGCCCAAGTGCCACAACAAAGACCTGATACAGTCAAAAATAAATAAATATCAAAAAAGAAGAAGAAGAAAAGAAAAGGCAGGCCAAACACCAAAAATGCTTTGCAGCAGCAATAAGATAGTCATATGGTGAAAAGCAATTTCATTTCAGCCACCACTTTGAATTAATACTACTAACTTGAATTTTATTGGTTTTGCCATTTGTACTTTATTTGTTTGTTTTGGGTTTATAATAATATAAGCTCTACAAGTATAAGGCATGTATATGTACTTGTAGAGCTTATATGTGGTTTTACACATACTCAAGAAACATTATAACAAAGACAATAATGATCAACCCTGGGGTCCATCAGAAAGTTTTTATTTTTTAAAGAGCTCCACATATTACTCAGTTGGAGAAACAATGGGTGTAGCTGACTTCAGTTGCATTCTAAGCATGATTACCTGGATTTGGTTCTCTACTAGAAACGCAGTTGGGCTACCTACGTAGATAAATTATCCCTTTTGCACTGAATGTTACCAGTTGAACTCCCAGGAAGCTACACCACAAACTCAGTAAATTGACAGCACTACAAAAGCCATGTTCATTTCACATATCACTCTCTCTCTTCCTTCCTCCCATCTTTCTATCAACACACACAGGTGCTGCACGGGGGCCTAAATATATAGATACAAATACAGAAAGAACCGGACCGATCCCTGCCTTCATGGAGCTTACAAGTCTAGCAGAGTTTTCCAAACTCTGTTGACAATCAGCAGAACATGGGGGACAAGTTAAAGAACACATTTCTGGGCACTCTCTCAAGCTCACTGAACCAGAATCTCCAGACGGATCCAAGAAGCTGTCAGTTTGGCGAGCGTGCCAGGGGAGTGTTAACATAAGAATTTTTATGAGATTTTTCTACAGATTTTGCTTCTGTAAGTCTGGAGTGGAGTCTAGGAACTGACTACCATCCTCAGGGAAGGAGAAAGTCAGCAAAACATGTTGTTTTGTATTTTGATTTCTTTTAAAATTTTTTATTGGTGTGTAATTGCTTTACAATGTTGTGTTCGTTTCTACCGCACAGCAAAATGAAACAGCCCTGTGTACATGTGCTAAGTCATGTCCAACTCTTTGCAATCCTATGGACTGTAGCCAGCCAGGCTCCTCTGTTCGTGGGATTCTCCAGGTAAGAATACTGGAGTGGGTTGCCATGCCCTCCTCCAGGGGATCTTCCCAACCCAGGGATCAAACCCTGATCTTAAGTCTCTTAAGTCTTCTGCATTGGCAGGTGGGTTCTTAACCGCTAGCACCACCTGGGAAGCCCTGAAACAGCCATACATATACACATACACATATCCCCTCCCTTTTGGACTTCCTTCTTATTCAGGGAAATGGTATAGTTGATCTTATTTGCAAAGCAGAAATAGTGAGACACAGAGGTAGAGAACAAATATATGGATACCAAGGGGGACAGAGGAAGTGGGAGGAATTGGGAGACTGGGATTGACACATATACACTATCAGTACTATGCATAGAATAGATAACTAATGAGCAAAGCATTTTAAGTGGGGATAGAAGATAACTGTGTTCACATTTGAGATAGCAATGACTTTTCCATGTGAATAACGGATTATTAAGGGGAAAATGAGAGCCTCAGGACTAGTTAGGAAGGTGCTGGCCCCCTGGGACAGGACCTAATGGTGACTGGGATACAGCAGTGGTAACAGGAGTTGAATTATGTGAACAGACTCAAGAGGAATTTAAGAGGAGAATCTACACAGGTGAATAATGGGTTGACATGAGGGTGGAGGGAGAGGGGAGAATCAAGCTGACTCCAGAATTTCTGGGCACAGTTGATGAGCTGATGGAGAAGCCTTTTTCAAGGATAGAAACAGCAGCAGAAGAAGGAGGTGGGACATGGAAAGGGTAGGTCATGAGTTTAGCTTTGAAAAATTTGAGATGAAAGTGCCATGCTGTGCTGTGCTTAGTCGCTCAGTCGTGTCCAACTCCTTGCAACCCCATGGACCGTAGCCCGCCAGGCTCCTCTGTCCATGGGATTATCCCAGCAAAAATACTAGAGTTGGTTACCATTTTCTCTGCCAGGGGATCTTCCCAATCCAGGGATCAAACCCATGTCTCTTGCATCTCCTGCATCTGCAGGCATATTCTTTACCACTGTGCCATCTGGGAAGCCCACATGGACTAAGATGAATCCCTCACTCAGGAGAAGAATCTAAAATGGATATTTTCACTTAGGAACCATCAGACAAAAGATTCCTTGAAGATATAACAGTGGATGAGGTTGCCCAGGCAGTGTATATTTAGAGTGACATAAGAATGCCTAAGGCAAAAAGAACTCTGAGAAACATTCACAGAAAAAAAAAAATGCTAAATGGAGACATACAAGGAAAACCGGAAGAGTAAGAAGTCACTGAACCCAAGGGAAAAGATTGTTTCAAAGGGAGGAAATGGCCAGCACTGTGGAATGCTGCCGAGAGGTCAATGAGATAAGAATTGAGATGTATCCACTGGACTCAATAAGTAGGTCATGGGTGATGTCAATGAGGACAGTTTCACTGATACAGTGAAGGCAGATCCCAGAGGACAGAGGAATAGGAGGTGGGGAAGGGGAGGGGGCAAGGGAGAGCACTCTTGCAGGAAGTTTATCTGTGAAGATAAGGAGAGAGTGATGAAGAGCAGGATGGTGAGAGTGAGGGACAGAGAGCGTGTTCCATGCTAACAGGAAGGAACCTATAGAGAAGGAGCATTTGTAGCTACTGAGGAGGGACGCTGCACAGGAAGAGAGGTCCGGGAGGCTGGAGCAGGGGAAAGACAGCATCAGTGAAGGGACTGGCCTTTGATGGAAGGAGGTTCAGCTCTTCATGGAGGTGGTGGTGAGCGGGAAAGAAGGACAGGAAGAAGATGCCATACGTGCTCTGTGGTGCACTGCTGGGCTGGGGTGGGGAACAGAGTCACAGGCATGAGGAGGGCAGAGCACAGGAGAGGGGACTAACCAAACACAGCAGGACTCTTTTGGCGCTGAAGCCTGCTCAGATTACAGCCCACAAAACAGCCCACACATGGAGTAGCTTTCTCCAGCTGTACCAGCCCCCTGGGGAGAAAGGCAGAAGAGGTGGATAACTGGACTCCTCTAGCCTTAGACGGAGAAGGCAATGGCACCCCACTCCAGTACTCTTGC
Organism: Giraffa tippelskirchi; assembly: GCF_054371585.1. NCBI lineage: Eukaryota > Metazoa > Chordata > Mammalia > Artiodactyla > Giraffidae > Giraffa > Giraffa tippelskirchi. Next base: position 120,816,349 of record NC_137276.1, on the reverse strand, counting down.
CTGGAAAATCCCATGGATGGAGGAGCCTAGTAGGCTGCAGTCCACGGGGTCGCTAAGAGTCGGACACGACTGAGCGACTTCACTTTCACTTTCCCCTTTCATGCACTGGAGAAGGCAATGGCAGCCCACTCCAGTATTCTTGCCTGGAGAATCCTAGGGATGGCGGAGCCTGGTGGGCTGCCATCTATGGGGTCGCACAGAGTCGGACGCGACTGAAGCGACTTAGCAGCAGTAGCAGCAGCAGCCTTAGAGGCTTTTCCAAATGCATTTAGTAAGGTGGGGCGGGGGTGGGGGGAGTGAAATGAGTTGAAGATATTGGTAAGAGAGTGGTTGAGATAAAGAGGGATATTTGTGATCTGTGACCGTGGGAGTGGGTGGCTAAAGTGGGGTGAAGGTTATTTGATATGAGGGATTTTTTAAAATTAATTTTTACTGGAGTATAGTTGCTTTACAGTGTTGTGTTAGTTCCTACCGTACAGCAAAGTGAGTCAGCTATACGTATGAGATGAGGGATATTTTAAGGCAAACGGCTAGCGGCTGCCACAAACTTCAAAAGCTGACTGGCTTCACACAGCAAGAAGCTTTCTTTTCACTCACATCAGAGGCTGGTGTGGATGTTCCTCTTTGGGCAGCTCTTTTCACTCAAGAACCCACGCTGCTGTCACCCTGCACCTCTGACACATTCTCCAAGTGGATCCCAAGGCCACTCTGAGCTTCTCCACACTAATCAGTGAAAGAGGGAAGAGGTTTGGGCATCATGGGTGAAAGGTTTTTGTGCTCAAAAACAGAAAGTGGCATACATCACTTGTGCCCAAGTCACATTGGCTAAAACTCAGCCAAATGGACACACCCCTGTGCCAGGGAGCAGGGAAATGCGTGCCCAGGAAAACTGGGAAGTAGTGAGTGGTCAACCAGAAGACTTTGTGACAGAGACCAGAGTGTCAGCCATCCATCTGTACGTCGAACCACCCAGGCTGCATAGACGCTGAGGAATGGAAATGAAGCCCTCTTGAGGGGAACATTCTTTAGTGATGGATAGTGATAAGGTGGCTGCTGAAACGGTAAAGAGGGGCCAGAGGGTGAAGGTCAAGAGGCTCATGGCATGGGTGCATTTTCCTTGAGGGTGGAGGTGAATGGTAGAAGCAGGGGACCCCAACCTTTGAGACCTAATGCCTGATGATCTGAGGTAGAGACAATGTAATAATGGAAATAATGTGACAATAAATGTAATGCACTTGAATCATGCTAAAACCATCCACCACCCCACCCCCCACCCCCCGGTCTGTGGAAAAACTGTCTTCCATGAAACCAGTCCCTGGTGCCAAAAAGGGTTAGGGACCACTGGAGAGGCTCCTCTGGGCACTTGGAGGATGGGCAGCCACCACTAGACAGGCTGCAGCCTGAGGGCAGGTGGCACCCTTTAGAATAAGGATGTCTCAAGGCCAAGGGATGGAGTCTTCAGGGAAGCAGCTAATGGTGGGGGTCGGGGGTTGTTAACTGTGGAACAGAGTTGCAAAAGAAGGCAGAAAAGAAGTTTAAGCGGGGAGTCCAGAGCAGGACAGACAGAAGAGAGATGACTGGAAGAAATTACACCTGAGTAGTGAGCAAGGATTATAGCAGTGTGTGGAAAGGGGGATTTAGCTGGCTCTGAAGTGGACAAGGTAACTGATGTCTGCCATTCCCCATGGTCAGGAGCACTTGTGTCTCCCGGGAAGGTTACCTCCCTGGGAAGTTTACTCTTTCCACAGAATTCAAGTCTCTGGTGGGTGAGAAGACACTCATTCTTCTGGAAGTTAGCAGAAGTGTGGCTTTGAGTGTGAAGAGAGAGAAGACAGGCTCTGTCAGGGCTCAAGGCTGGGGCAACAGGAATGGGGTTTCCCAAGGGGATGGAAGCTGGAGCCCTGCACAGGGAAAGGGCTCCCTGTGCATCCCTGGCACAGAGCAGGCATGTTGGTTGACATGAATTCCAATGTAACATTCAATTATTTGAGAGTAATCAAAATCTACTGAGCTCTCTGTTAAGTGTCTCAAGATGGGGGATGGCACTCTGAGAGTACAATTCGGATATGGAAGCTGCATGCTCAAAAGTGTAGTAGTCAGCATATCACTCTGGCTTGCTATGATGCGTGATGAGGTAGTTCAGTTTGAGAAGAAAACATCTTGTTGGCTTTGGAGCCAAAAAAAATCAAAGCCATAAAACCATATGATCTGTGGCAGAAGTTTCTCTTCAATGACAGGTTTTATAAGTAATCAGAGTAGGAGGCCCTGTCGGGTAAGGCAAGAATCTTTCCAAGTGCTGTTAACTGGCACAGAAAGATGCCAACTTCATTCCATTTTTACTCTTCTCCCCTGATACGAACAAAAGAATTGCAATAATGGCCATGATGAATGAAGCACTTTAAGATACCTACACCCCAGTGAAGCATTTCCTTTCCCTCTATGTCACACAGATATGTTCTGATCTGCCCAGATGTTCAGTGACAGAACACAATGTATGTGAGACAGAAATGACAATAACAGGAAGGTAGAGAGAAGAATGTTAGAGATGCAGGAAGAGAATTTATCAAGATCTGTATTTTACAATGTGAATAATGTTACTTCATTTTTTTTGGAGCAGAGAAAAGTTTATTGCAGGGTCAAGCAAGGAGAATGGGGAGGTTCATGCCCCCACAAATCTTGAACTCACCAGAGGGTTCAAGCAAAGCATTTTAAAGTCCAGGGGAGGTGGTATTGCTGCAGGCTAAGTGATGAGCCTGTACACAATCCTCTGATTAGCTGATGGTGAAGTAACACGATGATTGACATTACTGACCTTATCAATCCTTAGGCACCACTGGGTCATGATTATCAAGTAGTTAATTTCCTCCTTTTTAGGAGGTGGCTACCTCATTACTTTAACAATAGGAAGTACTAGAGCATCAGAATGCATTGAGATAAACAGAGTATGTTAAGAGATGCCAGCGCTTTCTTGGTGGTTCAGTGGTTGAGAATCTGCCTGCCAATGCAGGGGACCCAGGTTTGATCGCTGGTCTGGGAAGATCTCACATGCCATGGGGCGACTAAGCCCATGCGCCACAACTACCAAAGCCCATATGCTTAGAGTCTGTGCTTTGCAGCAAGAGAAGCCACTGCAACAAAAGAAGCCACTGCAATGAGAAGCCCCCTATTGCTGGAAATAGTAAAAGCTTACATGTAGCAATGAAGACCCAGAACAGCCAAAAATAATAGATTAATTAATTGTATTTTTAAAAAAGGAGATGCCAGTAACCCATGCTTCTATTTCCACAGTGCTAGCATTACCAATAGAGTCTGATCTACAAGAGACTTTATTATTTAGCATCTATATACAAACCTCAAGAAGAGGTGTGGATTTTACATATGATCTTGCCTTCACAAACTAAAGAAAAGAAAAAAAGAAGCTATGGCATACCTCACTACTTTGAAACTATTCTATATAAATAACTACCTGCACTTTATATGAAAGTGGCTTTGACCTTTAGGGAAGGACCTTTTCTACAAGACAATCGATTTTTTGCCATTCCCTGGAGTGTTTACTTAAGAAAAGCTTTCCTGTGATCAAGCTTCCCTGGAAAAGACATTATTTCTAACAAACACCAGTTCCTATATCAAAATTGTTATGGTCTAGAATCCATGCTTAGAGTGTTCTGTGATATTCTCTTACGGTAGAGAGGCATCATGACTTGAATGCATAATTTCAGATTAGGCTGCAGAAACACTATGTGGAGACATTGTGCTCTAAAAAGGAGTTTTTTTCTATCACAAATTGTTTTGACAGTTCTACCATCCATCGCGGAACTCTTGATGTTGCAAAAAGGAAGTTTTAAAAAAGAACATGGGCCCCTTTTTCTGAATCAATACTAGACTGGAGATGTTTTGGGGAAAAGAGACCTTACAAGACTTAGAGGAAAGACGTCCACAGAATATTTATTATTCTCTCCACTTCCTTTCTTCAGAGTGTTGTAATTGAGGTCATTATAAATCTTTGAAAGCAACACTTCTCTCCTATATGCTATACCCACTACCAGAAGATATTTATAGAGATAAAATAGTATCTTGAATCCCTTCAGTATAGTTCCATGAAGCTGGTTCCAAACAAAAATGAATAAATAATGTTTATCTAGGCCCTGAAGATAATGCTAAAAAGCAAAAAATTGATTAGTCCATCAGTCTATTATGTGCTGACACTAACGCCCTAGAGTTTGGGAGGTTGGCTTATTTTAAGAGAAAATGGTTTAGAAGATACAAGGAAAAAATAAAAGAAAGGCCCATTAATAGATATAGATTTTGTTGTAACACCAATTTAATAACTTTGCTATTGTATTTTAATAGTGGTGCACTAGTTGAGTTACTATGCTTTGGTGGAAAAATTACACACATATACAATATAAATATATATGTATGTCAAGTTTATCATTTCTATTTCAGGGTCAGAGAAAAGCTTTGAGATTTGAAAATATACTGCAGTGATGCTGACATGCATTAGAAATCAATTCTCAACCATGGCAGTTCAGACTGCTTATTCATGAGAGCCAATGAACAAATATGAATCTTAACCAAGTTGCAAAAATCATCTTTTCCTCTTGCTTTTCAAAAGAGAAGTGTCGTCTATATTGAAGATAGATGTTTGAAGTAATAAGTCTCTAATTGTAGTACTTTCTTTAAGTATCTGCATTAAGAAATCACACTTTAGATTACTCCTAAGATTTCTTTAAAACATATACATATTATAAGCCTAAAAAGCTGCCAATTTATATTTTTTCAGTTTCTGAGTTTTGAGGAAGCAATCTTACTGTGTTTGTCTTTGTATCCCTGATTCCATGCACGATATCAACACACAGTGGGTCATCTAAAAATGTCTGTTGAATGAAAGAGTAAATAAATGAATGTCTGATTAAGGATTTAGGATGAGCGAAAACACTGTAGAAAGTCACTTTCCTTCTATTAAGATTCAAACTGAAGCATTCTGTAGCCTCTTTAATTGGAATCAATTGATTTTCACATTCATATTCTGGTACAGATGCAGCCCTGGGCCCTTAAGTTTCTTCAACAGGATAAATATTAGCACCCATAACATCATTCTATAGTTTGTTGATTGTGTTTATCTAGCTTAGAAGATGCTGAACTCTATTACCTTTCCCAGTTTTGTATTCCTGGTACCTAGCACAGCATGTGATGTCTGATAGATTTTCAGTAAGTATTCCATGAATGAATTGGAAGACTTTTGGAAGTTCGTCCTGTTTTCCATGGCCTGACCTTTCGCCCCTGTGGGATATAGTTTCCTCATCCATAAAACGAATGCTTTTTATCATTCTGTACATCCTGCTTAACAGACTAGAAAGAAGTACTTGGCTGCAAGCAGTATTAAAGATTGGGTGACTCATGGGAAACATTCTTCTACATAGAATTTCTTGAAAAGGAGAAAGAGGAAGCAACTAGCATTTGTTACAGTTGACTGTTGGGTAACATGGGTTTGAATTACATGGAGCCACTAATCCATTGATTGTTTTCAAAAGTAAATACTACAATATTACACTGTCCGTGTGGGTTGAATCCTCAGATGTGGAAGCAGGATATAAAAGAACCAGAGATAGGTAGGAATCAGCAGGAAGGAGAAACCATGTATTAGGCCAACTACAAATTATATGTAGACTTTTGATTGTGTGGAAGGTCAGCACCCCTAACCCACTGCATTGTTCAAGGGTCAACTGTGTATGAATTAACTTTATAGCCTTCCTGTGAGATAGGATGCTATTATTCCAATTTTATAGATAAGAGAAATTAGCTTCAGAAAGGTCCATAATTTGCCTAGGGTCACAAAGGCAGTCAATGCTTGGGCCAGGATTCTAATCCAGTTCTAATGACTTCAAAGCCTATTTACTTTCCTTTAGGCAAATTACTCATAATTCTGATTTTAAAAAGAGAACCAGTTTTCAATGAGGGTAGGATATACTCTTTCATTTTGCCTCTTCCTTTTCCAGTTTGAATCAAGGAGGAGACTGGTTCAAGATGGCAGAGTAAAAGGATGTACACTCATTTTTGCCTGCAAGAGTGCCAAAATCATAACTAGTTGTTGAGCAGTCATCAACAGGAGGATGCTGGAACCCACCAAAAAAAAAAGATACCCATGTCCAAGGTCAAAGGGGAAGCTGTAATGAGATGGTAGGAGGGGTGCAATCATAATAAAATCAAATCCTATTCCTGCCAGCTGAACAAACCACAAACTGGAGAACAATAATACCAAAGAAGTTCTCCCACTGTTACGAAGGTTCTGAGCCCCACATCAGGCTTCCCAGCCTGAGGATCTGGCAAAGGACCTAGGAATCCCCAGGGAATCTGACTTTACAGGCCAGCAGGTTTGAACTGTAGGACTTCCACAGGACTAGGGGAAACAGAGATTCCACTCTTGTGCATGTATGCTCAGTCATGTCTGACTCTTTGCCACCCTATGGACTTTAATCCACTAGGCTCTGCTGTCCATAGAATTTTTCCAGCAAGAATAGTGGAGTGAGTTGCCACTTCCTACTCCAGGAGATCTTCCTGATGCAGGGATTGAACCCATGTTTCTTGCATATCCTCTTAGAGGGCATAAACAAATCCCTCTTGTTCGTATACCAGGACCCAGGGAAAAGGAACAGTAACTTCACAGGAGACTGAACCAGACTTGACCGCTAGTGTTGAAAGGTCTCTTGTGTAAGCATGGGTTGCCAATGGCTTGCTGCAGGGATGGGAACATTGGCAGCGGCAGTCCTGGGAGGTGCCCCATGGTGTGAGCCTTCTTGGAGGTTGCCATTAGCCCCTACCATAAAGTCTGTAGCAAAAAGTAAAAAAAAAAAAATGGAAAAAAAGCAAAATGGCTGTCTGAGGAGGCCTTACAAATAGCTGTGAAAAGAAGAAAAGTGAAAAGCAAAGGAGAAAAGGAAAGATATACCCATTTGAATGCAGGGTTCCAAAGAATAGCAAGGAGAGACAAGAAAGCCTTCCTCAGCGATCAATGCAAAGACATAGAGGAAAACAATAGAATGGGAAAGACTAGAGATCTCTTCAAGAAAATTAGAGATGCCAAGGGAGCATTTGATGCAAAGATAGGCTCAATAAAGGACAAAAATGGTATGGACCTAATAGAAGCAGAACATATTAAGAAGAGGCAGCAAGAAGACACAGAAGAACTGTACAAAAACAATCTTCACGGCCCAGATAATCACAATGGGGGGATCACTCACACCAGACATCCTGGAATGTGAAGTCAAGTGGGCCTTAGGAAGCATCACTATGAACAAAGCTCGTGGAGGTGATGGAATTCCAGTTGAGCTATTTCAAATCCTAAAAGATGATACTGTGAAAGTGCTGCACTCAATATGCCAGCAAATATGGAAAACTCAGCAGTGGCCACAGGACTGGAAAAGGTCAGTCTTCATTCCAATCCCAAAGAAAGGCAATGCCAAAGAATGCTCAAACTACCACACAATAGCACTCATCTCACATGCTAGCAAGGTAATGCTCAAAATTCTCCAAGCCAGGCTTCAGCAATACATGAACCATGAACTTCCAGATGTTCAAGCTGGTTTTAGAAAAGGCAGAGAAACCAGAGATCAAACTGCCAACATCTGCTGGATCATGAAAAAAGCAAGAGAGTTCCAGAAAAACATCTACTTCTGCTTTATTGACTATGCCAAAGCCTTTGACTGTGGGGATCACAATAAACTGTGGAACATTCTGAAAGAGATGGAAATACCAGACCACCTGACCTGTCTCTTGAGAAATCTGTATGCAGGTCAGGAAGAAACAGTTAGAACTGGACATGGAACAACAGACTGGTTCCAAATAGGAAAAGGAGTACATCAAGGCTGTATATTGTCACCCTGCTTATTTAACTTATATGCAGAGAACATCATGAGAAACACTGGGCTGGATGAAGCACAAGCTGGAATCAAGATTGCCAGGAGAAATATCAATAACCTCAGATATGAGGATGACACCACCCTTATGGCAGAAAGTGAAGAAGAACTAAAGAGCCTCTTGATGAAAGTGAAAGAGGAGAGTGAAAAAGTTGGCTTAAAGCTCAACATTCAGAAAACTAAGATCATGGCATCCGGTCCCATCACTTCATGGTAGATAGATGAGCAAACAGTGGAAACAGTAGCTGACTTTATTTTTCGGGGCTCCAAAATCACTGCAGATGGTGACTGAAGCCATGAAATTAAAAGATGCTTACTCCTTGGAAGGAAAGTTATGACCAACCTAGATAGCATATTAAAAAGCAGAGACATTACTTTGCCAACAAAGGTCCATCTAGTCAAGGTTATGGTTTTTCCAGTAGTCATGTATGGATGGGAGAGTTGGACTATAAAGAAAGCTGAGTGCAAAAGAATTGATGCTTTTGAACTGTAGTGTTGGAGAAGACTCTTGAGAGTCCTTTGGACTGCAAGAAGATCCAACCAGTCCATCCTAAAGGAGATCAACCTTGGGTGTTCATTGGAAGGACTGATGTTGAAGCTGAAACTCCAATACTTTGGTCACCTGATGCGAAGAGCTGACTTATTTGAAAAGACCCTGATGCTGGGAAAGATTTAGGGCAGGAGGAGAAGGGGACAACAGAGGATGAGATGGTTGGATGGCATCACTGAATCAATGGACATGATTTTGGACAAACTCTGGGAGTTGGCGATGGGAGGCCTGGTGTGCTGCAGTCCATGGAGTCGCAAAGAGTCAGACATGACTGAGTGATTGAACTGAACTGAAAAGGCTGTAGACTCCAGGGCTGGGCTGCCTCAGGCCAAACAACTAACAGGGAAGGAGGGGAGTCCCACCCATCAGCAGACAATTGGATTAAAGTTTTACTGATCAAGGCCTTGTCCACCAGAGCAAGACCCAGTTTTCCCCACTGACAGTTGCTCCCAACAGGAGGCTTGCACAAGCCTCTTAGTCTCATCTGCCAGAGGGCAGACAGAAAAAGCAAGAAGAACTACAGTCTCTCAATCTCCAGAATGAAACCCACAATTATAGACATCTAATCAAAATGAAAAGGCAGAGGATTATGTCCCAGATGAAGGAACAAGATAAATCCCCAGAAAAACAACTAAATGAAGTGGAGATAGGCAATCTTCCAGAAAAACAATACAGAACAATGAAAGTGAAGATGATCCAGGATCTCAGAAAAAAAATGGAGAAGATGCAAGAAATATTTATCAAAGACCTGGGAGATCTAAAGAACAAACAGAGATGAAAAATACACTAGAAGGAATCAATAGCCGAATAACTGAGGCAGAACAGATAAGTGACCTGAAAGACATATTGGTGGAAATTAGGGCTCAAACAGAATTAAAAAAAAAGAATGAAAAGAAAAGAATAGAGCGTAAGAGGGCTTTAGGACAAAATTTAACACACCAACATTTGCATTATAGGGGTCCCAGAAGGAGAAGACAGAAAAAAAAGACTCAAGAAAATATTTGAAGAAACAATAGCTGAAAACTTCCCTAACAAGGGAAAGGAAATAGTCAACCAAGTCTAGGAAGTACAGAGAGTCCCAGGCAGGATAAACCCAAGGAGGAACACACCAAGACACACAGTAATCAAATTGACAAAAATTAAAGGCAAAGACAAAATATTAAAAACAACAAGGGAAAAAAGACAAATAATATACAAGGGAACATCCACAAGGTTATCAGCTGATTTCTCAACAGAAACTCTACAAGCTAGAAAGGAATAGCATAATATATTTAAAGTGATTAATGGGAAGAATCTATAATCAAAAATACTCAGCAAGGCCCTCATTCAGATTTGATGGAGAAATCAAAAGCTTTCTAGACAAGCAAAAGTTAAGAGAATTCAGTACCACTAAACCAGCTTTACAACAAATACTAAAGGAATTTCTTTAGGCAGGAAACACAAGAATAGGAGAAAATATACAAAAAATAAACCCAAAACAATTAAGAAAATGGTAACAGGATCACACATATCAATAACTATCTTAAATGCACATAGATTAAATGAACCAACCGAAAGACATAGACTAGCTGCATGGATACAAAAACAAGACCTCTATTCATGCTCTCTACAAGAAATGCACCTCAGACCTAGGGATACTTACAGACTTAAAGTAAGGGGATGGAAGAAGGTATTCCATGCAAATAGAAATCAAAAGAAAGCTAGAGTAGCAATACTCATATCAGACAAAACAAAGACTATTATAAGAGACAAAGAAGGAGACTACATAATGATCACGGGTTCAACCCAAGAAGAAGATATAACAATTGTAAGTATATATGCAACGAATATAGGAGCACCTCAACATGTAAGACAAATACTAACAACCATAAAGGCAGAAATTGACCGTAACACAATAATAGTGGGGGACTTTAATACCTTACTTTCATCAGTGGACAGATCATCTGGACAGAAATTTAGTAAGGAAACACAGGCCTTAAATGACACTTGGGACACATCAGTTGATATTTATAGAGCATTCCATCTAAAAGCAGAAGACTACACATTTTTCTTAAGTGCACATGGAACATTCTCCAGGATTGATCACATGCTGGGCCACAAAGTGAGCCTTGGTAAAATTAAGAAAATTGAAATCATATCAAACATCTTTTTCTGATCACATTGCTATGAGATTAGACATAAACGACAAGAAAAAAGACTCTAAAAAACACAAACACATGGTGGCTAAACCATATGCTACTAAACAACCAAAGGTTCACTGAAGAAATCAAAGAGGAAATACAATTTAAATCAAGGAAAAATATAGGAGATTCTTGCTGGGAACGTACTCTCTCATTCTGTTTCATCTGCTTAAGCTCCATGAAGAAAGTAGAAACTGAGAGCATATCAAATAAGGGAAAGAGGTTGTGCAGCAAAATATAAGCAAGGTGGCTCTAATAAACAGATAATAAATGAGAAGGACTGGTAGAAAAACAAGAAAGTGACAGGACAGGCCTGATGGGGTGGACGGAAGGCAAAGCATGTTTGCCTGGTAAGAGCAAATTGAGCAGGTGATAGGAATTAACATAGGAAATGACAAGTTTGTGGCAGCATCACAGGAAAAGTCCCATAAGGATGTCTGCATCCTGTGGTGTGTTAGATGGCTAGACACCATGGAACACACCGTGATGGGCACAGGCCACTGCAGTAGAATGTGTATTTCCAATCTAATATCAGACCGCTCATAGTTTGAAGTGCTATTCTTTAATGCTTTCAGTGCTTGATTTTGTTTCAATGAGCTAACTTTCAATATAGCATCTTTAGGTGTTATCAATGGAATAATTCTAGGGATCTGTATGTTAATGAGGTCCAAAATCCCCAATACAATCACAGGAGCAATTGGGATACATTTGCATCTGCTCTCAATAGAAAATTCGAAGCAAGTTGATGGCATCTTTGATGGGAGATGTAAATAGATCTTTGAGTAATAAATCTTCTTCCTGGTATCTTAGGTTTTCTCAAAAGTTGCACATTAATTCACTATATTCAGGTAACATTCTGAACTTCGGACATAAGAAATTTTCTCTGAATGGAAGCTGTAAAAATCTAAATTTGATGGGGAGAAAGGGAAAGAAGGAGCTCCTATAAAGTATACACATGCCTCCGAAGCCACAGTCATCAAGACAGTATGGTATTGGCACAAAGATAGAAATATAGATCAATGGAACAAAATAGAAAGCCCAGAGATAAACCCACGCACATATGGACACCTTATCTTCGACAAAGGAGGCAAGAATATACAATGGAGAAAAGACAATCTCTTTAACAAGTGGTGCTGGGAAAACTGGTCAACCACTTGTAAAAGAATGAAACTAGAACACTTCCTAACACCGTACACAAAAATAAACTCAAAATGGATTAAAGATCTAAACGTAAGACCAGAAACAATAAAACTCCTAGAGGAAAACATAGGCAAAACACTCTCCGACATAAATCACAGCAGGATCCTCCATGACCCACCTCCCAGAATATTGGAAATAAAAGCAAAAATAAACAAATGGGACCTAATTAAAATTAAAAGCTTTTGCACAACAAAGGAAACTATAAACAAGGTGAAAAGACAGCCTTCAGAATGGGAGAAAATAATAGCAAATGAAGCAACAGACAAACAATTAATCTCAAAAATATACAAGCAACTTCTGCAGCTGAATTCCCGAAAAATAAACGACCCAATCAAAAAATGGGCCAAAGAACTAAACAGACATTTCTCCAAAGAAGACATACAGATGGCTAACAAACACATGAAAAGATGCTCAACATCACTCATTATTAGAGAAATGCAAATCAAAACCTCAATGAGGTATCATTTCACACCAGTCAGAATGGCTGCTATCCAAAAGTCTACAAGCAATAAATGCTGGAGAGGGTGTGGAGAAAAGGGAACCCTCTTACACTGTTGGTGGGAATGCAAACTAGTACAGCCACTATGGAGAACAGTGTGGAGATTCCTTAAAAAACTGGGAATAGAACTGCCATATGACCCAGCAATCCCACTGCTGGGCATATACACCGAGGAAACCAGAATTGAAAGAGACGCGTGTACCCCAATGTTCATCGCAGCACTGTTTACAATAGCCAGGACATGGAAGCAACCTAGATGTCCATCAGCCGACGAATGGATAAGGAAGCTGTGGTACATATACACAATGGAATATTACTCAGCCATTAAAAAAAATACATTTGAATCGGTTCTACTGAGATGGATGAAACTGGAGCCCATTATACAGAGTGAAGTAAGCCAGAAAGAAAAACAACAATACAGTATACTAATGCATATATATGGAATTTGAAAGATGGTAACGATAACCCTATATGCGAGACAGAATAAGAGACACAGACGCATGGAACAATTTTATGGACTCTGAGGGAGAAGGTGAGGGTGGGACGTTCTGGGAGAATGGCATTGAGACATGTGTATTGTCATATGTGAAACAGAACACCATTCCATGTTCGATGCATGTGACAAGGGCTCAGGGCCGGGGCAATGGGATGATCCAGAAGGATGGGATGGGGAGGGAGGTGGGTGGGGGGTCCGGGAAGGGGAACACATGTAAACCCATGGCTGATTCATGTCAATGTATGGCAAAAACTATTACAATATTGTAAAGTAATTAGCCCCCAACTAAAATAAATAAATTTATTAAAAATAAATAAATAAATAAATAAAAAATAAATAAAATAAAACAACAACAACAACAAAAAAGTATACACATGCAAGAAACCAGGTGTCTGACTGTCAGCTAGCCAACATTGGTTAAGTGGTGGTTGGTTCAGCCTGGAATAAACCAAATTAAGCCACAGGATTTTTTTCTTAACACTTTAGAAAAGAACATTCATCATCAAGTTCTTTGTTTCTAACACCATTCTCCAATAAAAGAAACCAGGACTACTGGGAGAAGGGGGTGATTCTAAGACTGGGACAGGAAATACACAAGATGGGTCCAGAGCCTACTGAAGAACCAGAGAGTGAGGAGGTGACTGAACAAACAAAATAAAAACACTACGAGGGGGTACGTCAAAGGAACACAGGCGCCAGTGGAAAGAGCTCCCAATGGGCAAAATTAGGACAATTTGAGCAAACAAATAAATCAAAGTACAAAATAAACACCTATGAATCCATACTGATATAACAAATAAATAAATAAATGGGAGAAAGGAGATAAATCTCTAATGCAGAAGAATTTCAAATAATTTATGTAATAACATTCTGCCCTCTAGGAGGTGGAGCATATGCCCCTCCTTAAGAGTCAGCTCTGCAGGGTGACTTCTTTCCAAAAAGCACAGCATGGCGAGGGGTGAGAGGAGAAGAGTAACTTTATAGGAGGGCCCTGACAAGCACTACCTCAGGCAGGTGATCAAGATCAGCACCAACAGTGGTCTGTCATGTTTAGTACCCTTGATGTGACTCAAGGAAAATGGCACTTTTCTTCTGTGCTTCTTTACCCCAAAAGCCATACCCAGTATAATCATGAGCAAGGCATCAGACAAATCCCAGTACTGAGCTTCTTACAGGACACCTGACTTTTCATCGGTGTCAAGATCATCAAAAACAAAGGAAGCCTGAGAAACTGTCACAGTACCAGTCTAATGGGTATTCAGATCTATCTGTGTGTGTGTGGGGGGGGGGTGTGTTTATAAAATGTTTTGGACTCCTGGAGTAGTGGCTGCTAGCAACGTTCCTTTCTTTGAGAATGTCTCGAGGTACACAGAGATGGATCTCTGGAATATTCCACATATCTTTGGCCCTTTATGGCCATGCTGATTGATCCAAGAATGGACACCATCAGCCAAGATAATTACACGATCTCCATCCAGTGGGGTATCAGGGACACTAGGACTTGGGAACTGGGCCACTTCACTGGTAGTTCTCTAAAGAGATCTGTGTCCTGAGGCATAGATGTTGCCCTTGACATTGTTCTTTCCCTTCCCATTCCCAAATCTTTATGGTTCAACATTTGCCACCTATGCATTAGCTATGTCAGTACTCACTCAGCAAAAAAAAAAAAATTTCATTTTATTTTTTGTTCAAGCTAACCACAACTAGCTTTTGTTGTTTGCAGTCAGAAAGCCTAAGTGTAGAGCTTCCCTGGTGGCTCAGCAGTAAAGAATCCTCCTGCCAAGGCAGGAGACATGGGTTCGATCCCTAATCAGGGAAGATCCTACATGCCATGGTACCACTGGGCCTGCGTGCCACAGCTGTTGGGCCTATGCTGTGGGGCCCGGGAGCTGCAACTACTGAAGCCCACATGCCCCAGAACCTGTGATTCTCAATGCGAGAGGCCATCCCAGTGAGAAGCCCATGCACCACAACTAGAAAATATCCCCCACTTGCTGCAACTAGAGAAAAGCCCATACAGCAACGAAGACTCAGCACAGCCACAAATAAATACATAAAAATAATTTTTAAAAAAAGCCCAAGTGTATATACATACACATAAAATATTTCTAAAACAGAATCTCAGGATTCATTGCATTCTGAAGTGTCTTCCTTCCCATTATGCTATGTATCTTGATAGTGACTGTGTAGCATTTCACGTGTGGATACACTATAATGTATTTAGTCCTCTCCCTTGTGATAGGTTACTTGCAGTACTTTTGCCATGAAAAACAGTGCTGAGTACAGAGGAGGATTATGAGAAGCTGAAGGAAGAGGACACGGCTCCTTTCTTCTCCGGTCCTAACTCCAACCAGCCTGTCCCTCCTAAGATAAATAGCTTTATGAGGTCCTAGGCTCTGTAAAAGTTTCAGCAAAGTACAAAATGCTTCTTACTCTGTGGACTGAGGAAGCCAGCCAAGGATCCTGTCTACCCACAGTCCCCATCTCTGGGAGCTTTTCGCAAAGCAAGGAATCCAGCCAAGTCCTTATCTCAGAGATCTCTGGTTCTCAGGGACAATGATCTCAGTCCCACATACATGTACTACGTCTCCTTGGCTCCTAAGAAACCTGGAGGAAATGGACCCAGTGGGCAGAATTCTTCTGCTCCTGAAACTGGGAGAGTGCAGGATACTGGGAGCAAGCAAGCTTCCTCCAGGTGACCCAGGATGGGCCCGGCAGCCTGTTGCCTCCTTGACTGCAGTCTCATGAGAGAAAAGATGGCTCTATCTTCCTCCACCTGCAGGAATGCTGCCTTGAAGATGGCTCTAGTAACCAGTAGTACCTCAGGGAGTAACAAAGAGCAACAAACACATCTCTAACAGAGTCCAGCAAAGAGAAAACCAGTCAGGTTAACAAGAACACATGTCCAGTTAAGTCAAGCTTCTGGAACAGACAGATAGAAAATTGATCAAGGAAAGAGAACTTAAGGAGATGCAAGGAATCACACACGTTCACACACACAGAGACTTTCTGGCACTAAAAACATGATTTTCCATCTATACAATTCAGCTGATAAATTGGAGGAGATTTACTAATGGTCTAGTAAATCAAACTAAAGAGTCATCTCAAAACACAGAGCAAAAATTAAAAAGGGGGAATTATTAGGGAAGAGGGAAGAGACTTGGAGGGTGCATCAAGGGTATATAACCAGCAAATAAGAGGTGTTCCAGAGGAGCTAAAGGAACAGATGGAGGAGAGGCAATTATTAAACAAATTAAAAGAACATCTCCCAGCAATAAGTGGAAGTCTAAGTCTGCAAATTGAAGAGGCTCACCAAGTTCCAGGAATGATTGATAAGAAAACATATATCTTTAGGCATTCCTGCTAAAATTCTTGAATTCTAAGGATAGAAATAATAATATTACATGTTTCTAGGGTTCAGTTCAGTTCATTGCTTAGTCGTGTTTGACTCCTTGCGACCCCGTGGACTGCAGCACACCAGGCCTCCCTGTCCATCACCAACTCCTGGAGTTTACTCAAACTCATGCCCACTGAGTCGGTGATACCATCCAACCATCTCATCCCCTGTCGTCCCCTTCTCCTCCTGTCTTCAATCTTTCCCAGCATCAGGGTCTTTTCAAATGAGTCAGTTCTTCTCATCAGGTGGCCAAAGTATTGGAGTTTCAGCTTCAGCATCAGTCCTTCCAATGAACACCCAGGACTAATCTCCTTTAGGATTGACTGGTTGTATCTCTTTGCAGTCCAAGGGACCCTCAAGAGTCTTCTCTAATACCATAGTTCAAAAGCATCAATTCTTTGGTGCTCAGTTTTCTTTAAAGTCCAACTCTCCCATCCATACATGACTACTGGAAAAACCATAGCTTTGACTAGACAGACCTTTGTCGGCAAAGTAATGTCTCTGCTTTTTAATATGCTGTCTAGGTTGGTCATAGCTTTTCTTCCAAGAAGGAAGTGTCTTTAAATTTCATGGCTGCAGCCACCATCTGCAGTGATTTTGGAGCCCTCCAAAATAAAGTCTGTCACTGTTTGCACTGTTTCCCCATCTATTTGCTGTGAAGTGATGGGACTAGATGCCATGATCTTAGTTTTCTGAATGTTGAGTTTTAAGCCAACTTTTCACTCTCCTCTTTCACTTTCATCAAAGGCTCTTTAGTTCTTCTTCACTTTCTACCATAAGGGTGGTGTCATCTGCGTATCTGAGGTTATTGATATTTCTAGGGTAGAACAAAAGAATTACCTGCAAAAGAAGAACAGCAAGACTCTCATAGTATTTCTCATTGACTGGGTAGACAACTAGGAGAAAAAAGAGTAACCTAAGAATTTGATCTCACCAAGTTCTCATTCATGTGCCTAGGTGGGCAAAGATGTTAACGAACATGCTGGAATTCAGCGTGTACAGATCCCATGTCATCCACAAACCCCTGGCTATGGCAAAGAACAGCATTTCTCAACTTCACTGTAAATCGGTCGAGGAGCTTGTGAAACTGCAGATTCCAGTTCAAAAGGTCTCAGATGGAAATAGCAGATCTTGCCTTTCTAACAAGCTTTCAGCTATGGGGGACATTTTGAGTTTGAATCCTTAGCACTACCTCTTTGCAGCTGAGTCAACTTGTGCTTTAATTTTTCTGTTTCAGTTTCTTCATCTGTAAAGTGGGGATAAAGATAGTACCTGCCTCAGAGAGTCGTAAACATTACATGAGATCACATATGTGAACTTTTCTTAAGCTGTACCTGGTCCATAGTGAGTATTCAGTAAATATTACTTATCAACATAATAAAGGACTCTCCTGCACAGTGCAGTATGAATGTTAAATTAGAAGTTTTAGAACAGAAGTAGCATGCTGTGAAGGCCATTTTATTCTGCTAACTGAAAGTATTGAATGACCTCCGCAAGTCCTAATATGTGGGAGTATGGAGGCACAGTATCATCATGGCCAAGGTTCCATCTCAGGAAGACAGAGGAGAGAAGAGAGAACAAGTGCATCCAGAACTATTTTAGAGTTCATCTTTTGGGCAAGATGGCCAGGTTGTTTTCAGATAGTAGAGAAAATGTCTTATCATGAGCATGGAAGTAGAGAAAGTGTCTGTTAATGGGATATAGAAGAATATTAGAATTTCCATGTTAACAGAAGAAAAATGAAGTGGACTGAACAGAAAATTTATCAAATTAGCAAGAAAAAAAGAATGAACAAGTATTAACCTTAAGAATCTTGCAAGAAAATATAGAAAATTATAAGTACTGTCTAGAGTCAAGATAGACCTTGTTTTAATCCTTTATTTTTTTTAATTTATTTATTTTAGTTGGGGGCTAATTACTTTACAATATTGTGGTGGTTTTTGCCATTCATTGATATGAATCACCCTTGGTTTTACCTGTGTTCCCCATCCTGAACTCCCCTCCCACCTCCCTCTGCATCCCATCCCTCCGGGTCATCCCACTGCCCCAGCCCTGAGCAATTGTCTCATGCATTGAACCTGGAATGGTGTTCTGTTTCACATATGATAATATACATGTTTCAATGCTATTCTCTCAGAATGTTCCACCCTCACCTTCTCCCTCAGAGTCCATAAGACTGTTGTATGCATCTGTGTCTCTTATTCTGTCTCGCATATAGGGTTATCGTTACCATCTTTCAAATTCCATATATATGCATTAGTATACTGTATTGGTGTTTTTCTTTCTGGCTTACTTCACTCTGTATGATGGGCTCCAGTTTCATCCATCTCAATAGAACTGATTCAAATGTTTTAATCCTTTATTTAAGCTTCCCAGGTGGTACTAGAGGTAAAGAACCCACCTGCCAATGCAGGAGACCTAAGAGATGTAGGTTGGATCCCTGGGTTGGGGAGATCCCCTGGAGGTGGGCATGGAAACCCACTCCAGTATTCTTGCCTGGAGAATCCCATGGACGAGGAGCCTGGAGGGCTGGAGTCCATGGGGTTAGAAAGAATCAGACACAACTGAATCAACTTAGCATGTACGCAATCCTTTATTCTCTTAATGTAGCATGTCACATTGATTGATTTTCAATCATAGGTTGAACCATTCATGAATATGGTTCAATCATATGTTGAACCATTCTTGCATCCCAGGGATAAATAAGACAGATTTTCTTGACAAACCCTGATAAGCCAGACACTTCCCTCCACCCCAACAGATCTATTTGACTATATAAAAAATGGTAAATCTGGGAGAAAAAATATGATTATGAGAAGGACTGCCTGTTTGCCCACACTGATTCCTTTTCCTCAAGGGACACATTTCCCCCCTACCCCCCATTGTATTTTTACAGCTTGCTGTGCTGTGCTTAGTTGCTCAGTCGTGTCCGACTCTTCGCGACCCCATGGACTGTAGCCCTCCAGGCTCCTCTGTCCATGGAATTCTCCAGGCAAGAATACTGGAGTCGGTTGCCATGTTCTCCTCCAGAAGATCTTCCCAACCGAGGGATCAACCTTCTCAACCCAGGTCTCCCACATTTACCATCTGAGCCACCAGGGAAAGGGATTCTGCCAGGCCAAATTCTGAAACTCATCAGGACAAAGAACTTCTTTCTATGTCTGTTCCATTTTCTTCCTTCTGGAATAGGAATGCCTATAACTATTATCATATGCCTATTCCACCACTACATTTTGGAAACAGAAGCCATGTTGATGTCTTGTTTCACTGATTCACAGATGCAAAGGAATTTTGCCCCAGGGTTTTGACCTATTGCTGATTTTGACCTGTTGCTGAGTTTTACAGCTTACTGAGATACAATTGAGGCACAATAGTAACATTTAAAGTATACAATATGAGTTTTGCCGTATGTTTAACACCTGTGAAATCATCACTATAATCAAGGCAAAGAACATATTCATTATACCCAGAGTTTTTTGGTGCCCTTTGGTCATTCATTCCTCACTCTCCACTCCATCCCCATGGGCTTACATATGTACTACATTTCCCAACCTTTCTACAGGGAGGTGAGTGAAAGCCAGAGCATCTTCCAGGCCTAATCTCCCACATAGGAGATTTTCTGTCTTTCCCCTAAGTCCTGGCTGGCTGTCGAGAGCCAAGGTAACCTAGAAAGCTGAAAATGGCAGAGAACTCATCAGCCTGTGTCTCTGAGTGACTGTGTGGAGCAGAGGATCCCATTCCATTGACAATAAATATCCATTATGTCCAGCCACTACTCTGGTGTTTGTTGCAGCAACTAGTGTTATCTTAACTAATACAATAATATTCACAGAACACTTACAAACTGATAAGACATTAGCAAACAACCCACTGGGAAAGGTTAAAAAGAGTCAGTTTGCAGAAGGGTAAATCCATAAGAATGTAGTAAATGCATGGAAAGATGTTCACATACTAGTAAGTACAAACATTCACATTAAAGTAACACATTGTACCAACAACCATTGAAAAGACTGGTAATACTTATTATCAGGGATGAAGTGGAAAGGGTACTAAAACACTGGTAGTAAAAGTGTTAGTTGTTATGGACCTTTTGGAAAACTAATCTGGCAACATACACTAAGATAATAAATACTTTCTTTGCTTTAGTAGCTCCACTCTTGGGAACCCATTTCAGTCAATAAAGACACTAGGATATAAGAATATCTTTGTAAGAGGATGTTTATTGAAGACTGTACATATGACAAAAACAAAACCAATTAAAACATAACTGGAAGCAAAAGAAATAACTTATCAGTAAAGGGATAGTTGAATAATGATAAAATAACCATGCCATGGAAAGCAACGCAGCAAATATGAAAAAATAAATTAGATAAAATGCAGATATTTCTATGAGGTTTTGTTGATTAATAAAAATGTAGAAAAGTGTATATAACACAAATTTATTTTCATAAACAAAACCTTGCAACATATATGTGTATGGAAATACACATTTATGGGTATATACATGTGGGTATAAAATTAAATGAGCATGGAAAATATTTAACAATAACGTAAGACATTAAAACACAGATTATAAGTTTAGTTGGGAAAGAAGGTATGATAGGCTAAATAATGGCTCCCCAAGATGTCCATGTCCTAATCCTCAGAACCTGTGAATACTACCTTATATGGCAAAGGGACCTCACAGGTGTGATTAAATTAAGGACTTCAAATTAGGAAAATTATCCTAAATTATCCAAGTGGGCACAATATTAAGGCAAGGGTCTCTTACAAGAGGCAGGCTAGGCTAGGGAGGAAAGGAAAGGAAAAGGCAATGGGATGACACTGGAATGATGCAGCCACAAGCCAAGGGATGCTGGAAGACATAGGAATAGATTCTCCCCCTCTAAAGTGAAAGTGAAGTTGCTCAGTCGTGTCCAACTCTTTGCGACCCCATGGGCTGTAGCCTACCAGGCTCCTCCATCCATGGGATTTTCCAGGCAAGAGTACTGGAGTGGGTTGCCATTGCCTTCTCCAGAGGATCTTCCCGACCCAGGGATTGAACCAGGGTCTCCTGCATTGTAGGCAGACGCTTTACCATCTGAGCCACCAGGGAAATCCCCCTCTAAAGCAGCCTCTAAAGGGTTTAGTCCTGACCACACCTGACTTTAGCCCTGAAAGATTCATTTCAACTTCTGGCCTTTAGAACTATAAGAGAAATAAATAGATACTTGTCACTGCAGCAACAGGAAACTAATACAGGGATAATATTGGTAAAGGGAGTGCTAAGCAAAAATCTTAGATGAAGTCCTAATGACCTTCACTTGTGTATTTAACCTTCTCCCCTTGGGTGTGGGTGGAACCAGTGAATATAATAGGAGAGCACTCCTGTGATTTTTAAAAATCTTAAAAAGAAGAAGTCAAAAAAATTATTTTTATTAAAGTTAAAACTTGTAAATTATGAGTCAGATATCAGATATGCAACAAAATGTAGCTTTGCTTTTAAAAACTGAACTAAACTTGGCCCAAATTTTCTTAAAAAAAAAAGATTGTCCTGGATGAATCTGATTCAATCAAATAAACTCTTTAAAAGAGGGCTTAGGCCTTCCCTGAGATCAGAAATGCTGGTTTTAATGGAGAATAGTGTGGAAGTTGCCTAAAAACTAAAAACAGAGCTACCATATGACCCTGTAATCCCACTCCTGGGCATATATCTGGAGAAAAACATGGTCCAGAAAGACACATGCATCCCAGTGTTCACTGCAGCACTGCTTACAATATCCAAGACCAAGACATGGAAGCAACCTAAATGTCCACCAACAGAGGACTGGATAAAGAAGATATGGTACATACAATGGACTATTACTCAGCTATTAAAAAGAACAAAATAATGCTATCTGCAGCAACATGGATGGACCTAGAATTGTCACACTGGGTGAAGTAAGTCAGAGAAAGAGAAATATCACATGATATCCCTTATACATGGAATCTAAAAAGAAATGTTACAAATGAACTTATTTACAAAACAGAAACAAACTCACAGACTTCGAGTAAAAACTTATGGTTACCTGGGGGAAGGATGGGGGGAAGGGATAGTTAGGGGAGTTTGGGATGGACATTGCTATATTTAAAATGAATAACTAACAAGACCTACTGTATAGCACAGGGAACTCTGCTCAATGTTACGTGCCAGCCTGGATGGAAGCAAGGTTTGGGGGAGAATGGAGATACATGTATATGTATGGCTGAGTCTGTTCTCTGTTCATCTGAAACTATCACAACATTGTTAATTGGCTATACCCCAATACAAAATAAAAAGTTAAAAAAGAAAAAAAAGAAATGCTGGCTTTGTAGAAGCCGATCACCACAACTTCTACAGCCACAGTGGATGAATTCTACTGACAACCACATGAGCTTAGAAGGGGACCTTGAGCCTCAGATGAATCTACAGCCTCCCCAAACACTTTGATTGTGGCCAGTGAGACCCTGAGCAGAGGCCTGCACTAAGGCATGCCCAAACTCCTGACTCAGAGAAACTGGGAGATCATATACGGGTATTATTTTAAGACTTTGAGTTTGGGGTAATTTCTTACACAATAGAAAACTCATACATCACTCTGCTGACAAAGGTCCATATAGTCAAAGTTATGGTTTTTCCAGTAGTCATGTATGGATGTGAGAGTTAGACCATAAAGAAGGCTGAACACCAAAGAATTGATGCTTTCAGACTGTGGTGCTGGAGAAGACTCTTGAGAGTCCCTTGGACTGCAAGGAGACCAAACCAGTCAATCCTAAAGGAAATCAACCCTGAATATTCATTGGAAGGACTGATGCTGAAGCTGAAAATCCAATACTTTGGCCACCTGACGTGAAGACTCAACTTATTAGAAAAGACCCTGTTGCTGGAAAAGATTGAAGGCAGAGGACGAGATAGTTGGATGTCATCATCAACTCAATGGACATGAGTTTGAGCAAACTCTGGGAGACAGTGAAGGACAGGGAAGCCTGGTGTGCTACCATCCATGGGTTCACAAAGATCAGGACACGACTGAGTGACTGAACAACAACAAATCAGGTAAAAAATGATGGAAGCGTATGAAGCATATGCATCAGCCATTTGTATTATTTCTCTGATTTGTCTATTCATAACCTTCCAGCCTGAAACGACTGTTGCCAAATGAAAGGCAAACCATCTTCTGTGGGACAAAGGGATAGAAAAACTTTCCCCGTCCAACAATATCACCATGGAGCAGTGAAGGACTGAGTTTCATACCATCTAAGCTATTCTGTTACTCTCAAAAGCTGCTTTGGGAAAACATTCTGGTGAGTAAAACAGTAAAAATATTCCTGCCTACTAAGGTACATGATGCAACACAAATGAATCATTAAAATCACTGTAAGAATAGCTCTCATTTAAGTACATAAAAGTCAGCAGGGAAATTTTTTTCAGGGTTTGCTAAATAATCTACACTGACTTTATGTCTTCTCTCTTGCAAGGTTCTAAAGCATTGCCAAATTTATCTTGCTTACCTGCTTCGCTCTGCTAACTTTCAAAGGAGCTGGATCTATATTGGTGAAACTCCATCAGGTAATATTTAGTTACCCTTTTATGAAAGATTGCTGGCTGAGCCAACAAGGATAACTAACTTCATTCATTCACTCACTCATTCATTCAAAAAATACTTAACAGTGATGAACATACCTGACATATATCCTGTCTTCATGGATTTATACTTTAGTAGGAGAAGTCAGTTCAATAAATTCTTGTTGTTCAGTCACTAAGTCATGTCTGACGCTCTGCGATCTCATGACCTATAACCTGCCAGGCTCCATGGGGTTCCCCAGGGAAGAATACTGGAGGTGGTTGCCATTTGCTTCTCCAGGAGATATTCCTGGACCAGGGATGGAACCCACGTCCTCTGCATTGACAGGCGGATTCTTTGCCACTGAGCCACTAGAGAAGCCCCAGTTTAATAAATAGACTATCATTACACAGTGTGATGATTAAAGAAGTTCAGATAATCTGCAGTGGCTGGTTTGGTGTGGGCATGGGAAAGAGTGCTCCAAGCAGAGGTAACTGCATGTCTTTTATCAAATAACTATCACCACAACCATGTGCTATTCCCTAAGCATGCATGATGCTAGTTAGGCATGGAATCAACAACTAATTCCTGTGAAAATTTTAAGAACCTTGATATAAAACCTCAGGATTGTATTGAAGGTTTTATTCCATTAGAGTCTCTACCAGACAGGGAAGAGCTTCACTAAAGTTGCTGGAAGCTCTTATCTGCCCTGCAATCATTCATTTGACATTTGTCAAGCATCTTCTCCATGCCAGAATATGTGCTGGGCTCTTACTGAGCACTAGCTCAATAATATACCACTGCTAACCTCAAGGGTCAATAGTCTCATAGGGATGGGGAGGAGATAGACACATAAACACATAAACTTCACTATGACTATAATTCAGCATGATAAATATTGTGGAAGAGGAAGTAAGATGAGAATAAAAAGAAGGAATGAACTTATTCCACCAGGGAGGTAGGAAGGATTCACAGATTTTGATAAGTGAATATTTACCAGAAAGTCAAATTGGGGAAGATTTTTTGTTGTTGTTGATACACAGAAGGAATACAAAGGCCGAAAAGGAAAAATGTATGCAGGAAAAGTTAAAAAGTGTGTGGCTGTGGCCAGAGAACAAGATGCATGGCGGGCAGTAGAGAAAAGCAGAAAGATAATTGGCATCCAGCTGGTGAGGGCCTTAACTGGTGAGAGAGCAATAGTGTCTGGACTATTAATGCCAGGAGAAGATGGTTGAAGGTGTTACACAGGAAGTGTCATGGCAACCATCCATCTATACAATGGAGGATTTATTTTCAGAGCCCACTCCGAACAGAAGTAATCTTTTACACCAAATAAAAATTTAATCCCCTGTTTCCCCATCTCTTCCATTACATCTCCAAATAATATACCTCCATAGGGGGTACTGCATGTTCTAAGAGGTCTAGAGACAGATTTGCTTAAGACCAACGATTCCTGCGGTGTATGTTCAGAAGCTAAAAACTATTAATAACTATTAATACCTTTGAAAGTAACAAAAAACCTGAGATAAAAAGTGAGCATCACTGCACATGTATCCCAGAATCAAATAGGAGCACACAGAGGAATATTTTTAAGGGTTACTACCAGTTGCTTGTGACTCCCTCATAGCTCAGTCAGTAAAGAATCTGCCTGCAATGCAGGAGTCCTGGGTTTGATTCCCGGATGGGAAAGATCACCTGGAGAAGGAAATTCCAACGCACTCCAGTATTCTTGCCTGGAGAATCCCATGGACAGAGGAGCCTGGTGGGCTATATAGTCCATGGGGTCACGGGAGGATCAACAAGAGACAAATAAACAACCCATTATATATCCTCTTTATGATCAGCTGACTTTAACTGTGTATAATAAGCTTTATAGTGTTCTCATTTCAGAGTGTGTCTTCAGTCATCATCTTTTGCCATCTTCTTATATTCCCCAGTTAAAGAACCCCTCTGAATAGAGTTTGGTACACAGATGTCTGTGCTGAGCAGAGAATCAAGAGTTCAGTGTCCAGAATGGACAAAACCAGGTAACAAGGTCCCCATTTAGATTGGATGTGTTACCTGCCACACAAACTTAAGGTATTTGGACTTTATTCTGGAAGCCAGAAATTCCTAGTCTCTCTACAGTGAAAGGGCTACCCATATCCTCTTAGATCTCGGGGTAACAAGGCAGGACTCAAGACAGTCATAGTCCTAAGCTCTTTGCCTTCAGCCACAAATAATCTCTTCCATTGAGCCCAATGGAAGCCTAAAAATATTACTGTTTCCTATATGTTGATGAGTAAAAAGACCAGGAAGCACTACTGCAATGAGGAGGCATAATGAACTGTGGTTATTATTGTAGAACATGGGCGCTTTCAACTCAAAGCACTGGATGCCTCTCTGGATGTGCCAAGGAAATAGGCTTGTAGAACAGAAGAACTGAGATGTCCATACTGGGATAATGAAGGTGAATTAGCAGGAAGGATGGAAAGGAAAGGTGAAGTCATCATTAAATTACCCTTCTAGATGCAATTACATGAAAGATAGTAAAGAGCTTCTCTCCATCTCTTCTTAGAAATGAAATAGGACTGGGTTTTAACTGCAGCCTGAGGAATACCACTTTCATGCTCTCAAATCACTCATGTTTATACTATGAGAGATTTTCTTGTGTAAATATCATAGTCCACTTTGATATGGAGACATCAGTGAATTTGTCTGCCATCCTTATTCATTTTTGCAGCCACAACACCTACAGTTCCTCATACAGAGTGAGTTCTCAATCAATGTTATGTTGTCAAGTGATGGTGATCAAGAGAGACAGGCTGATATTCTCTGAAATTCATTACATACACAACAGGTTTTCTCACTTGGAATGTCTTAGGAATCATGGACCATGGGACCGTGATGTATCCTTCTGTTACGCCTTTTTATTTCTCATACCCTTCTCTCCCAAGTTCTAAACTGAGGAATTCATGTTCCCTTCCATGGTGGTAGTTGACTTACTGAATTTTCAGGAGTAAAATGTCATTGGTTATATTCCTTTGGAGCTTAAATCTATGAGATGGCCTTTAACAAAAGTACATCCTATAGGTGAAGATTAACCATTCTGTTTGCCACATGTTTTGAATTCATTATATAGCTTCTGCTTTTCAGTTGCCAGTTTTCCTCATCCCTGTACTGTCATCTTGCTCCCTCCCTGACTACACACCCTGCCTGGGGCTGGACAGAGAACCAATAAATGTATTGCTTTTTTTTGCTCTATGAACTTTACTCTCTTGAGATAGGAAAGGAGAATAAAAGGAAAACCTTGTGTTTGCTACGTGTCTGAATTTGAGCAATCTCAGAGCTTCACTAAGACTTCTTTAAAAATGAATCATTGGCCGTAATACAACTCCAATCTGCATATAACACCATGAGTCTTAAAATCCACTATAGCAGTCAGGGTCTTAGCAGAAATAATGACACACTCAATTACCTCAGGAGGAAATGAGGAGAGTTTAAGGAAAGAATTATTTCATGAAGATGGGTCAGAGTTGGGCGAACCAAACAGAAATGGTGAAGCACCCAGGGATGAGGCCCACTGGGGAGCCATTTCCATCCGTAGAGTTGGAAGGGCAAAGTGATGGCGCTGATAACTGCTGAGCCCTGGGAGACGGCCTGCCTAGCAGGAGCTGTGGTCTTAAGTAGAAGAACACAACTGCCAAGCCAAAGCCTGGCAGGGGATAAATAGCCCATCCCCTCCCCTCCAGCCCTCAGATCTCCCACTGGCCAAACCCAACTCAAGGTCTCCAGAGATCTTCTTCTGGTGATACAGAAAACGGGGCAAAAGGGTAAATATTTTTGGAGTGTCAAAGAATACAGAGCTACTCACTCTGTCAGAGTCCAGCAGGAACAAATGGTAACCCTTAGTTAGAATAATACATCAAGAGTTCCTTTACAAGGCATCTATTTACAAAAGTGTGGGCAGGACACTGGGGAACCACAGAGGTCAAAGTATAACCTGGAGTTAATAGCAGTGGAGCTGTTATCATCTAGTGATTCTAATACCAATTCCATATGTGGGCTCTTTTCCCCAACACCAACTGGACATTCTACAATTCAGTTCTGATACTATCTACCTGGAGAAGAAATCAGATCCCACCAGTTAAGGGCTCAGTCCCACAAGACTGCTCTCCACTTCAGATGCCAATCAGAGGTCCAGATTGTTGGGCTTTCCTGGTGGCTCAATGGTGAAGAATTTGCCTGCCAATGCAGGAGACACAGGTTTGATCCCTGATCCGGGAAGATCCCACAAGCCTTGGAGCAACAAGATCCATGTGCCACAACTATTGAGCCTGTGCTCTAGAGCCTGGGAACCGCAACTACTGAGCTCATGTGCTACAACTACTGAAGCCCGAGTTCCCTGAAGCCCATGTTCTGCAATAAGAAAAACCACTGCAGAGAAGCCCACTCACCGAAAACAGAGAGTAGTCCCTGCTTGCAGCAACTAAAGAAAAACCTGTGCAGCAACAAAGATCCAGCATAGCCAAAATTAAATAAATAAAAAATATTATTTTTTTAAAAAGTCCAGATTGTTATCTGTGCTACTTACCAACAGGCTATAAATTAGAGGTTCCCATGACCTCCTCCTTGGGTTCAGTTAATTTGCAAGAGAGGCTCACTGAACTCAGGAAAAGCTTACCCACTAGATTAGTGATTTATTATAAAAGATATTAAAGGATACAAAGCAACAGCCAGATGAAGAGATAGGGCAAGATCCCAAACAAAGAAGCTTCTGTCCCCACCGAGTCTGGGGCCTGGCACAGTGGCACGTGGAAGCATTCTGGTTCACCAACCTGGAAGCTCTCCAAATCCCATCCTTGTCCATTTTTATGGAGGCTTCATTACACAGAGTGATTGATGACATCAATGGCCACGGGTAGTTGAATTCACTCTCTATCCCCCACCCCTCCCTGGAAGTCAGGGGGTGGGACTGAAAGTTCCAACCCTTCAATCACTTGGTAGTATCCCCTGGCAACCAGTTCCCATTCTTAGGTTATCTGGGGGCTTTCTAAAGGTTGCCTCTTTAACAAAAGTACCCCCCTCCTCCCATCATTTAGGGAATACCAAAGGTTTTAGGAACTATGTGCCAGGATTGGGACAAAGACCAAATATATATATTTCTTATTGCAAATCACTGTAATATACCACCCCAATCCCAAAGAAACAGGGGAGAACACTGGTATCAGACCCCAGAAATAGTGGGGAGGAGGCTGCCTTGAGAGGAGTAGCTGCGTTAGTGAAGAAACACAAGCAGCCTAAGGGAGGGCCCAGGAGTAAATACCCTGGCCTGCCCCTTATTCTGGGCTTCCCAAGTGGCTCAGCGATAAAGAATCTGCCTGCCATCGCAGGAGACACAGGTTCGGTCCTTGGGTCAGGAAGATGCCCTGGAGGAGGAAATGGCAACCCGCTCCAGGATTCCTCTCTGAGAAATCCCATGGACAGAGGAGCCTGGCAGGCTATAGTCCATGAGGTTGCAAAGAGTCAGACACAAGTGAGCCACTGAGCACAAGGCCCTTATTCCACCCTCTAGGGTCCCACCAGGACTTCCTGTTAACCAAAATGAACTGGAGGCCAAGGCAAGGGAGCTCTGGTGATGTGTCTACAAAATACAACCTCCCAATAGAGAGGAGGATGGGGAAAGGTGAAAAGTGAATCTAGAGAGGCTAACGATACCTAACACACTTTTTTTTTTTTTAATTGGAGTATAGTTGCTTTATACTGTTGTGTTAGTTTATGCTATGCAGCAAAGTGAATCAATTATACATATACATAGATCCATTCTTTTTTAGATGTTCTCCCCATTCAGGTCTCCATAGCATACCTGCTTTTAATTAAGTGCCTCCTCCTTTCCTTGCTTCCTGTTCCCCTTCTTTCCACTGAATTTTACTAACCTTTATATCAAGCACTGTGCCAAATGCTCTCACACAAATTATTTGGTTTAACCCTTAAGATTTCTCTCTAAGGCAGAAAATATTGCTTATCCCTCAGCAAGCATTCTCCACCACATTGACCTTGCAACAGTTTCAATCTTTCTAACAGAAGAGCCCTTTTTTTAAAAAAATGAAACTTCACTGGAAGCCTAAAATATGAAACTCATCAAGGACTATATATTAGTGGAAATTTTAAAATGTAAATTTACAACATTTCCTTATAGTTAGGTTAACTAAGGAGAACAGGACTTTTTTTCCCTCTCACTGTGCAGCTTCTGGGATCTTGGTTCCCAGACCAGGCATCGAATCCAGGCTCCCGGTAGTGAGAGTGCAGAGTTCTAACCACTGGACTGCCAAGGAATTCCCCAAGAACAGGATTTTTGATTAATGCAAAAGTTTGCCACCAGTTTCACTAGCCTCCATTAGCATCAGCAATTGCAAACATTGACAGATTACCCGAAACAGAGTTGGACAACCATTGAAATAAGTGACTGGAGAAACACGAAGCTTCAGTGTTTCCAACCTACAAGTTCTTGGCAATGCTTCCCTTTGGTAATCAGAATCTGACTGCTAGAACACATGAGATATGACTGACAGCTACACTTTTCCGGTTACCTGGTCAGGAAAGTTCATCCCTCTGAAAACTCATCCTTTATGCCTCAGTTATCAAACACTTAGGAGCAGCTTATCCCAGGAAATGAAGGCTCTTGTTGAAAACATGGAGATTTAGGAAACCAGGATGTGATTAACCACATTGGCATTTTGCCAAATGAACAGTTAACAACCAGGGGCAGGAAAATAAGTGCTGATTAGTAATCCCAGGGTTTACAAAAGGGGTTTAGACCCAATCCTAACAATCCACTGTGACAGACCAGAAAATTCCTAACCTATTGTAGCTGCAACCATGCTGCCTTAAAAAAAAGTATTAGTCTAATCAAAATTTATTTATCAGTGCCTCTACTCCTACAGAAAAAACAAAAAAAAACCAACCCTGTTGCTGTTGAGTCATTCAGTCGTGTCTGACTCTTTGTGACCCCGTGGACTGTAGCCCACCAGGCTTCCCTGTTCTTCGCTATCTCCCAGAGCTTGCTCAAAGTCATCTCAATTGCGTCAGTGATGCCATCCAACCATCTCATCCTCATCGTCCCCTTCTCCTCCTGCCTTCAATCTTTCCCAGCATCAGGGTCTTTTCTAACGAGTCAGCTCTTTGAATCAGGTAGTTAAAGTACTGGAGCTTCGGCTTCAGCATCAGTCCTTCTAATGAATATTTAGGATTGATTTCCTCTAGGATTGACTGGTTTGATCTCCTTGCAGTCCAAGGGACTCTCAAGAGTCTTATCCAACACCACAGTTCAAAGCTCTCCAGAAAACATAAAGTTAAAATTTGAACCGACACATGAGGTTTCTAACGGTTATTGTTTGTTCAAAAAATGCCTTGATGTTGAATTCATTCATTCATTCATTTAACAAATATGTGAATTCAGGGAATGTTCCAAGAGCCATTCTAAATTCCTGATAAGTCTCACTGAGCCATATGCCAGAAAGAACACGGGTTCTGAAGTCAACTGGAATTGATGTACCATTTCTTAGAGCACTTTAGTTCAAGTAACAGAATACCAAACTTACACTGGCTTAAACTAACCTTTTAAATTTTTTGTCCAATCTCTAGAAGTCTGGAGGGAAGCAGCTGCTGCCTGTGGTTCAGAGGCTTGACCACAAGGGCTACATCTCTGCAGAGCTCCTAGTCTCTCGTTTATTCTCATCCCTCCATGGTGACCAGATGTGAGGGAAGGAGGCCATGAGAAAACAGGTTGATGATAGCCACACTGGAAGAGGGTTGTGATAAATGGTAAGTTCTGTATGGAGCATGCTGTCAGGGAACTCAGTGATGTCATGACACTCAGCACACGTGTCCTGTAGGCCAGTAAACATACAGAACTGGATTTGAGGACTGAAGTCAGAGTTGAGGAGGATGTCTGAGGAGGTAAGTATGCAAGAGGAGTCAAAGTCCAGAGGTCAGGCGAAGAGTGTCTTCTTAGAACTGAGAGAGATAGCTCTTCTATACTAGGGATTGGTCTGAAAGGGAGGTGAGTGTCGATAGGACAGTTGAAGAATAGTAACCTCATTAAAGAGGTAGGTGAGGTCCTCTAGGAGGAGGACTATGGCAATATTGAGTGGTTGGTTTGGAAACAGCCAGCGTGGCGATGTGTAAGGGCTGAAGAAAAATGACTCAGCTGGTAGCATAATAAAACTTGGAGCAATTTAGGTCTGCAGATTTCCAAAGTTTCCCCAGCAGCAGTTCAGGGCCTAAGAAAGGCAACATGGCCAGAGGAAATGGATGACACAAGGTTGGTGATGGCCATGGGATGAGGGAGTGTCCATGGTGACCAGGTAGAAGAGGCTGACTAGATTCCAAGCCAGGTAAGGAGACTGTTCATGGAGTCAACCCTCTACCAGGAAACCCATGTCTCAGGCTCCTTCTCCTCCTGGTCCCACTGGGGTCCAGGAACTTTGGGATCCCTCTCCCTACAAGACCAGCTGCAGGGCACCAGGGGTAGATGAGTTTTCCAAGAGAAAACAAAGAAGGGACAATTAGAATCAAACAATGAGAAAGTTAGCCAGTTTTCAGCAAACTCTAGTGTAGCAGAACTTTATCTCCAGATCCCAGATCACTTCTGAGGGGTTAACTCTAAATTCGGCTGAACTGACATACTTTCTGTTATTTTCATACTTTGTTTCTTATTCTTATCTTTTTAAGAGTGGGGCTCTCTAAACCTCCTTCCCTATGGAGGGTTTTAACTTAGAAGAAGGACATGCTGATATATCCTTTAAATAGACTCCTTCAACCAAACTCTAACCAGTAGAGGCATTGATGCAGAATCAGCCATCCACTTGTCACAAGATGGTCATCTCTACTTCTGCGGCTCCTCACAATCATTCCTGGTTTGGGGGGATGATGCTCAAACTCCTGCAGCACCACAGGAAGGTAAATTGGGAGTGATTGAAGGATCCATTGTGGATAGAGATCCAAGTCTAAGGAAAGTAGGAGGATGTGACTGGAGAGCACCAAGAATGCCAAATGTGAAATCTTTCAAGGGGAAGAAAGGGTACCGTGATGGTTGTTGAACTGGTGAAATCAAATGACAGCTCTTTCATCTGTCCACATCTTCATCTCAGAATTGTAGCCTTCTCTTTAGCAAAGAAAGATGGTTTCCCTAGTCTCACAGAATTCTAGGTTCTTGGTATTGGAAGGTCATCTACTGGTCATGTAGGCCAGGCTGCCACCAAAGCAGCTGGCACTTCTGAAATTGCCTTGGCAGTTGGCTGTTTAGCATCTCCTCAAACATGCCTGGGGGGAAACTGTTACTTGTTGGTGAAACAGTCCATTACTTTCTGGAAACTCTTGATTCTGAGACAACTGTCCTGATGTGGGATTGTTATCTGCTTCTGTGTACCTTTCCTCTATTTGTCCCAGTTTCATCCTGTAATGCCTCATGAAGTAGATATTTTCCCTTCCCCAAGTGAGGGTCCTTCCAGTGTTTCAGTGCTCCTCTCAGGTTCCCACTAATACTTTCTTTTTTGAGACCAAATATCCCCAGTCCTTTAACTTCCCTTTCATTGGCATGGCTTTGGGACTCCTCACCATACTGATCTTCATCTCTCAGTTGGTCAGGTAAGAATGATGCACCCAGACCTGAACACTGCCTTTAGGATGCAGGCTGACTGGGATGAAGAACAGTGGTACTATCCTTTTCTCTAAACTGGACACTCATGGTACAACTACTCTAGCCTAAGACTGCATTTGTCTCTTTAGTCTGATGAGGCTATAACCCCATCTTCTGGGATTTCAGTGTACTACCACTTGGCTCTGCTTTCTTCCCGTGGTTTTGTAATCAAAATTATATATGAAACTTGTCCTGAATCCTCTCTCTCTGAAGTCTTCAGCTGAATTCCACATCTCATTCTTATCCCTGGGAAATTTCTCTTTACCAATGGCCATGACTGCTGCTTCCATTTCCCCAACTGATGTTAGTTCAGTTTAGTTTAGCATTATGTATAAAGTCATTGCTAGGTGCCAGGAATTGTATTGGATGCTAAGGTGGGGGGAGAGGATACAAATGAAATTAGGCTATGATTTCTACACTGGTATTATACATGAACACACCATTACAATGTGATACAGGTGAACTGTAACATATAAACACAGTGGTTATGGGGGCCCAGATGAGTGACTCTTGGCCCAAGCTGGAAATTCAGGGAAGGGTTCCCAGAAAAAGAAGTATCTTGAACAAAGAATTCGAAGGTGCTGAGAAGATAGCAAGAAGATGAAAGGACAGAAAGAGTGAAGTCAAGAAGAAAGAAAGCATGATGGTATATATGAGGAGTTACAGGGTCTTTGGAACTACTAGAGCATCAAGGACCAGACAAGGAAGGGTGAGGTCACCAAAAATCTTACTCTCTACCTTGGACTTGACTCAGCAGGCATTGGTGAGCTCTTGAAATGTTTCAAGAAGATGGGAGAGAAATCAAATTTGTTTTTGTCACTTTGGTCTCAATATAAAAAATGGATTTTAAGAAGGTTAATCTGGAGGCAGGCAAGTGGTTGGGAATATTTAGAAGTTTAATGCAATAACTTAAGCAAGAGATGTTGAGGACCCTAATGAAGACAGTGGTGGTAGGATGGGACAAAAATTCAGATAAACTCCCTGAAGCCTGGATTAAATGGCTAGGAGGATGGTGATACAAGCAGCTGAGAGGGTAGAGGAGATACTTGGGGAAACGTGAGTTCAAGTTTGAACATGGGGAACATGAATTGCTTACTGAACATGCAATTCTAATGTCCAATAAGTTATTGGATTTATGTATCTGAATGTCACAGGGGAGACCAGACTAGGAGAGGAGGGGCTTTAGTTCCTCAATGAGAGTTAAAATCATGAGAATAATTGAGCTGGGACAAGGAGATTATGTAAAGAAATAGCCATGGAGCTAGCACACACTGTGAGGTGCCAATATTTAAGGTAGATTTTACAAAAAAGTTCAGCATGTTTCCTTTGATTCTGTGGCCAACATTTAAAATCAGGAAATTTCACCAGAAAATGAAAATTTTCAGATTCTCTTAAAATCAGGAGCTCTGTACCCACTGGACTTGCATTTTCACACTGTGGTATTCCACAGCTGTGAGAGGAAGCTTTCCCTTTTAAATAAGATACACATTCTCCCATTGTTTACAGCCCCCGCTACTCCCCACTGTCTTTCTAACACCAAGGCTAATGTCAGACCTCATTAATTATTACTATGGTGCTGCTGTTTCATATACTTGCTTCATTTATTTATATTACTTCCCTGGCCCTGGTAGATACTTGAGTTTTTAATTCTCAGCTTAAAAGGTGAGTAAATAAAGAGGATCCCACTAGAGAGATCAAGAAACACAGTTAGAGAAATGGCAAAGAACCAGGAGACGAATACTCTAGTTGCCAAGAAATTTCAAGGATGGGAAATTCAATAGCATTAAGTACTACAGAAAGATCTGATAACATAAGGATTAAAAGTGACTACCGGTGTTGTCAATATGAAGACCCTTCAAAGTCTTTGCCAGAGGAGAGATCTTGGCCAGCCTCATTTTCAACAGAGGGATGGATGATGGAAGTGAGATCTCAGGGATGTGAGGACTGACTGAGAGGTGAGCAAATGGAAAAAACAAGTAAATTTTCCTCCTTCCAGAAACTTGACTAGAAAGGGAAGATTGACTAGAAAGATCTGGGCAGCAGCCAGGGCACTGGAATGTGGAAAGGGTCAAAAGAGATGATTTCTTTCCACAGGGGAGTCTTTGAGCATATTCACGGATTGTATGCAGAGAGCCAGTAGAGAGGAGAACAATTGGTAATGCCTAAGAGAGATGATGGGGCTTCCCTGCTAGCACAGATGGTAAATGCAGGAGACCTGGGTTTGATCCTGGGTCAGGAAGATCCCCTGGAGAAGAGAAAGGTAGCCCTCTCCAGTATTCTTGCCTGGAGAATTCCATGGACAGAGGAGCCTGGTGGGCTATAATCCATGTGGTTGCAAAGAGTCGGACAAGACTGAGCGACAATCATATAAGAGAGATGATAATGCATAGAAGAAGATGCCAGAAATGAGAAGAAGTAGATCAAGAATGGAGGTGAAAGGGCTGGCTTTGAACTAAAAAAGGAACTTGTTATCCCTATGAATGTTGGAGAGGAGAAAATTATGAGGAAAGGGAAGTTTGTAATGTCAAATTATGTCTAATCACTTTCTTGATAAAGTAGAGAGAGGGTCATTTGCTGAATATGAGAACTATGGGTTAGAGGTAAAGATCTCAAGGAGGATGGCGAATGGCTGTCAGAGTGCCTGGGTAGGAAGGGGAGTAGGGGCTTGCTAAGAATCACCACAAGTGTTGTTAAATGGTCCCAAGGACCCAGCTGAGGCTAGAGGTCAGTCATTCCCAGTGATGCCGGCGGTTTGAGTGAGTGATTGATTTTTCTCTAACCCCTGAGAGATATGCTCAGATATGCAGCGTCTGTTTACTATAGCACATGGTAATATTATCTTTAGGGGTGGCAAATACTATGGTTAAAAATACTGTCCTAGTGAAAAAAGCAAGGGTCACCGTCATCTTCAAAGCAGTAAATGTTCAGGAAACCTCAACTGAACTCTTGGTGTCATCTTGCACACATTCCCCAAGTTCAAGTGTAACGGGAGGAAAGTAACACTTGGCTCAGGAAGGTTCTTACCACAATTGTTTCTCCAATTTTCAGCTGACTGAAGGGGTTGCCGCAGCATCCCCTTTGGGCTTCCCAGGGGGTGCTAGTGGTAAAGAACCCGCCTGCAATGCAGGAGACATAAGAGACACAGGTTTGATCCCTGGGTGGGGAAGATCCCTTGGAGGAGGAAATGGCAACCCACTCCTGTATTCTTGCCTGGAGAATCCTATGGACAACGGACCCTGGTGGGCTATCATCCATGGGGTCGCAAAGAGTCAGACACAACTGAAGTGAATTAGCACATGAAAAGGTTCATTCTCATGCAGGGTAAGTTGCTCAGGTTTGAGGAAGTTTGAGACATAAGACAGAAGCAGAGTCCAGAGCCTAGCAAGCGGAGGGTTAAAACTTAAACTGAGAAGATGGGATCAAGCAAAGTGCCCGAGAGAAGGCAGTAACAATTAAGGGACAAGGAGCAGGAGTCAAGGACAGAGCGAACGAAAGAAAATGAGAAAACAAAGAAAGGAGGGGGTAAGGGAGAAGAATGAAAGGCCAGAGGAGAGGGAGAAGCATTAAAAAGAGGAGGGAGGAAAAAAGCACGAAGGAAGAGGTGAGTTCCAACTCTGGAACCTAGAAGTATGCCTGGGAACCAGCCCAACCCCTCCATCTCTCTTGGGAGTTGGGCCTGGGGCCCCACCTGTAAAACTCTTTTTGTTGGTATCACAAAAGCACACCCATTCTCACCCATGCCTTCCACCTTGCTGCTCAAAGTCTAGGCCTTTTTGTTTTAAAAGATCTCTGTCAGGACCTCCCTGATGATCCAGTAGTCAAGATTCTAAGCTCTCAGTGCAGGGGGCCTGGGTTCAATCCCTGGTTAAGGAACTAGATTCAGCATGCCACAGCTAAAGAGCATGCATATTGCAACTAAGACCCAGTGCAGCCAAATTTAAAAAAATTTTTTTAAAAACGTCTCTGTCAATTAAAGGGACAGTGGTGTCTAAGGGAAGCTACAAGGATATAACTGCAGAAATGTCTTCTCTTTTTATTATTTTACCTCCATGTAAATGTAATAGGACATCACTAAATCTCAAAACCAGTCTATTTTGCTCATGGAAGTTAAAACAAATTGGGATGTTTAAACTTTCTTCAGCCATTGGCTGGTTGGGTGATCATGGGTCCTCCACTTAAACTGAGTCCCTGTACATTTTTTTTTTAAGTCTGTAAATCCATTCATCTCATCATTCTACAAAAGGATCTTCTCTGAGTATGAAGATAGGAAGAACTTGTAACACCCTGTTTTCAAGGAGCTTACTAACTCTTGGAGGGGGAACCCATGTGTGGCCATCATTATTTTAGGTTATGTCACTACTAGGGTGTCTTTTAGTCAAGGAGAGTTCACTTCCTCTAAATATCCCTTAGGTGTTGCTCCAGTTCTTTTTGTTGCTGTTCTGCATTTTTTTTTTTTTTTTTTAAATAATAGCTTTACTGAGACTCACACTAGTTTTTATGTGGCATTCTAATCTATCCCACCACAATCTTCCAATTGGATTGTCTTCTTAATCTCCCAGTTCTGGAAATTCTGGAGTCCCCAGCTGTGTCATAGATCTCGAAGATCATGCCCAGGCTTGGCGATTCACTAGGATTCACAGGACTCAGCAAATAATCAGATTCCTGGCTGTGACTGATTACCAACAAAGAATACAGGGCAATCAGCAAAGGGAAGAGGCACATGGGTTGAAGTCTGGAGGAAACCAACAGAGACTTTTTCAAGGCTTCTTCCAATGGAGTCACATAGGATGTGATTAGTCCCTCTCACAATATATTATGATATCACGTGAGAAATGTCTACCAGGGAAGCCATTGAAGATTCAGTGCCAGGGTTTTTATTGGGGGATGGTCACACAGACACCCTCTGCCCAGCTCATACAAATATCTCAGACCTCCAGCAGGAAAGCAGCTGTTCAGACAGTTTAGGCAAGTAAGCCACTCTTACCACTCTGTTTTCTATCAGTGCAGAAAACTTTAACCATTCAAATTCCCAGATACCAGCAAGAAGTTTTTTTCAACATGCAGCCTCAGGCTTACTAGTTCATTATTTTCTGCATACCAACATTATTAAGATATTTATTGGTTATAATAAATACACTCTGCAATACTACCTCAGCGCACTTGTCACTAACTAAAATGATAATATATTGCATATGCTATTCAGTTGTCTACTTGTTATTGTCTTCCTCTCCTGCTAGAATGTAAGCCTCAGGAGGGTAAGGTCTCTATCACATTCATTGCAGTATCTTTCATACCTTGAACAGGGCCTCCCTGTCATAGGACTCAACAAATATTGGCTGAAGGAATGAGATCGACAGTTCAGCCTGGGCCAGATTCAGGTGTGAGCTTCTTGGGAACATTTGGGGAGTAAAACTCCCTCATGGGTGATCATGACCATGAAGGCAGTTTCATCACAGAGATCATTGTTTTGATAGGCATCTAAAGTCAGAGTCTCTTCCATGGAAGCAACCTAAATGTCCACTGACAGAGGAATGAATAGAGAAAATATGGTATATCTGTACAATGGAATATTATTCAGCTATAAAAAAGAATGAAATAGTGCCATTTGCAGCAACATGGATGGACCTAGAGATTATCATACAAAGTAAAGTCAGACAGAGAAAGACAAATATCATGTGATGTCATTTATATGTGGAATCTAAAAAAATGATATAAATGAACTTAATTGCAAAATAGAAAGAGACTCAGACATAGAAACAAATTTATGGTTACCAGTGGGAAAGGTGAGGGGGAGGAATAAATTGGGAGTTTTGGATTGATATATACATACTGCTGCTGCTGCTGCTGCTGCTACTAAGTCACTTCAGTCATGTCCGACTCTGTGTGACCCCATAGACAGCAGCCCACCAGGCTCCTCTGTCCCTGGGATTCTCCAGGCAAGAATACTGGAGTGGGTTGCCATTTCCTTCTCCAATACATGAAAGTGAAAATTGAAAGTGAAGTCGCTCAGTCGTGTCTGACTCTTCTCAACCCCATGGACTGTAGCCTATCAGGCTCCTCCGTCCATGGGATTTTCCAGGCAAGAGTACTGGAGTGGGGTGCCATTGCCTTCTCTAGTATACACACTATTATATTTAAAATAGATAACTGGTGGCTCAGTGGTAAAGAATTCACCTGCCAATGCAGGAGAAATGGGTTCGATCCCTAATCTGGAATGATCCCACATGCTGTGGAGCAACTAAGCCCATGTGCCACAACTATTGAGCCTGTGCGCTAGAGCCCAGGAACTGCAACGACTAAAGCCTATGTGCCCAAGAGCCTGTGCTCTGCAACAAGAGGAGCCACCATAATGAATCACTTTGCTGTACTCCTGAAGCTAACACAGCAATATAAATCAACTATAGTCCAATTAAAATAAAATAAGCCTAAAAAAAATTAAAGAAAAAAAGGTCAAATAGACTGTCAAAACATAAACAAATCAAGTCAGAATCCCCGGGATTTCACCTGCAGCTGAGTCAAGAACAAACTGTAAGAATGTTCTACATCTCCTTATGTTTTTCTCTCTCTTACTAGAGATAAACACAGTGCTGGGGAGCTTTTCTTGTGTGCCTCTCCACTCCCAGAAACATTTCTAATGTCCAGATTAAGTAGCTCCTGGGGTAGGAAAAACTACATTCCTTTCAAAAAAACAGCAATCTTCTCAGCCTTGGAGAAACCCTCCAGGACTCATGAATGGAAAAGGATCTCTGATCCGAAAATCACTTCTCACTTAATGTCTCCTCCTGCCATTGCTCTGGCAGTTGAATGGGGTCAGGCTTTCATCTTATGTAATATGATGGGACAATTCAAATTCCAATGAGTGTAAGCAAATTTTCCTAAAGCTACACAGGACAGAGCTAAGTGGTTACATAAACACATATGGAAACTTAGAAATTTTAAAAAGAGGCTGAATACTCCGAGGGACATGTCACCCCCAGGGGAAATTAACAACTGGGTCAACAAGCAGAACTCTCCAGGTTACATGTGCATCTTACACAGTTTTATGACTGTACCACAGGAGGAGGAAGTGGCTTTAGTGCTCACTATTAAAAGAAGAAAAGAAGCAACACTTTTTATCTCAGGAGGAAGAAAAATAATACAGCCAGAAACGACTGCTGGGTGAAGGATTTGGGGTTACAACAATGCATCAGTTGGGAAAACCCACCCTCAAAAAGACTGACTGAAAGAACTGAATGAAAGGACTAGTTATAGAAGTATGGACAGGTTAAGGGAACTAACAAGGAGCGGTGAGGCACTCTGGGAAGAATAGTGGCTGGAAGCTTATGCTACTTTCAAGCCAGATGGGAGCAAAGGGCAGAACGGGGGGTCACTGGAACCAGCAAGGTCTGTAGTCCTGGAAGAGGAGGCACCCACAAGGGGCTGCAGCTGGATGCAGACAGGATCGGAACCATAAGAAAACTGGGGGTTTGGGGTTGGTGGATGATAAGTATCCCAACCTCTCTTTCCTTCTACTTAATAATCTCCTGCCGATGCCTCCCACTGGCCAAAGCCAATAGGAAGCTGGGCGGGAAGGGTAAGGAAATGTGTGTGAGACAGAGCACATAGTTCAGCTTCCTGGGGCATGAGCAAGACAGGGAAGGGATGGATGAGCTACAGTGGGCATGCGGGAAAAAGTCAGCACAAGGGATCTCTACTACCCTCACAACTGCTCAGGACAGCATCCTGGGCTACTAGGGTCTCTTTCCTCTCTGCCTGGCTTCTTTGTTCTGCTAACTACCCTTAAAGAGAGGCTTGGCTCTGCCTGTACCCCAACCCTGAGCTACATCAGACATTTCCCATTTCTGTGTGCCTGGAAGTTACAAAAGATTGCGCACAGAAACCTAAGTTAACTGATAGCCAGGGAGGGCTGACATGTTTTTAATGTGTTAGGCACAGTCTTATGTCCTTTACACGGATAATCCTACTGCCTACTCATGAAATGGTTTACCATGAAACTCAGCAAGAAGCTTCAGGGCCTCTTACTAGCACAAACATATTTGAAGGTCCTTATAGGGATCTTAATAAATGTACACAGTTATATTTTCAGAAAGTTTGTAAGTATTAATAGAAGGCTTCTCTGGTGGCTCAGCGGTAGAGAATCTGCCACGAATGCAGGAGATGAAAGTTAGATCCCTGAGTCAAGAAGATTCCCTGGAGAAGGAAATGGCAACCCACTCCAGTATTCTTGCCTGGGAAGTCCCACGGACAGAGGAGCCTTGTGGGCTACATTCCATAGGGTCGCAAAGAGTCGGACACAACTTAGTGACTAAACAATAAGTAGAAGATATGTTCATATTAATTGATTAAAATGACTGACTCTTTCCACTCAGAATTCCCTACCACTATGCTTTCCTTCTTATCAGGGTACATTGAGTATCTGTGGGAATTTTGGTTCTGACTAATGAGAAGTTGAGTTGAGATTACATTTAATTTGGGTGCAGTGGAATCTTTTTAGGTGGTTTATAATCATCCCAATGTAGGGATGGTTTCTAGGAATGTTCCTGTTGTCCTCTCTGCTGATTCATCATGAAACAAAGCTCAGGGCCAGAAAGGAAAGTGACCTACAGCACACGATAGGGGGTATATGGGTGCAGTGGAGAAACAAGATTTGAAAGAAAGAGAGCCAGAAACTAATCTTTGGAAAATCCTTGCAGTCATCAGTTGTGATTTCTCATTGATGCCTAGACAAAATGGAAGTTCTCTCTTGGCAAGAATACATTGTACGATTCAGTACATACAAGTGTAACAGCATTGTACTTTTCCCTCCCATCTTTTAAGGGAATTGTGTGAACAATAGAATTCCTGTGCCCATAAGGCATAAGCCAATATTACTGATTATATGCAAGTTATCATAAATTTTGTATCTTACTATGTATTTTGTAAATCACACAAGTAAAACCAGAGAAAAATTAGTTTGTAAATATATTCTAAAATAATGCTATAATAGCTAGTATTTATCGAGCCTGTATGATATGACTGGAACAGTATTACATACTTGAAAGATAATCCATTTAATCTTCACAAGAACATTTTGAGGTATGTATAACTCTTATCCTCTTCCTGGTTTTTATTTTCAAAAGCCAAAACTCATTGTTGAGGCCAAAATTAGAGGTGAGACATGAATATTTTTCCAGGAAGCATGATTAAAGAAGGACTTTTCTAGAACAAAGCCCCAGGGACTGGACCGCAGTGCTGGGCCCCAAGCTGTAGCCATGACGTGCTCAGGGCCAGCAAGGTCAAAGTGTGG
This sequence comes from Giraffa tippelskirchi, assembly GCF_054371585.1. Lineage (NCBI taxonomy): Eukaryota > Metazoa > Chordata > Mammalia > Artiodactyla > Giraffidae > Giraffa > Giraffa tippelskirchi. The sequence continues at coordinate 120,773,584 of NC_137276.1, read as the reverse complement.
TATGGAAATAGCTATAAATTAAAACATGATAACCTTTAAAATGTTGTACTAAAAATGGATAAACATATCTTGTGAATTCGATGAGTACATGGAATATTTTAATGTCTGCTCTCAAAAGTACTTTAAACACATAAAAATGCTCAGTGGTCATCATAAAAATGAATGAAGTACTGATTCATGCTAGGATATGACAAATCTTGAAAACAATATGCTAAGTGAAAGAAGCCAGACATAGAAGGTTATCTTATGACTCCATTTATCTAGGTATCATTGTATCATTATATCATACAAGTCAACTTATATGAAATATCCATAAAGGCAAAATTCATCAAGACAGATTAGTAATTGCCAGGGCCAGTGTTTGGGGGAAATGGGGAGTGACTGCTAACAGGGTGATGAAAATATTCTAGAATTAGATTATAGTGATGGTTGTACAATTTTGTGAATGTTCAGAAAAAACTCAATTGTACACTTTAAAGGAATGTATTTTCTGTTATGTCAATTACATCTCAAAAAAAAGAAGCCTGGCGTGCTGCAGTCCATGGGGTCACAAAGAGTTGGACACAACTGAGGGACTGAACTGAACTGACTGAAAGCTGCCATTAAAAAAAAAACACTGAAGAAAAAAAGAATACTCAGTGGTCATCAAGATCAAATGAAATCAGCCACCATTCCATGTAAAATACTCACATTTAGCAAATACTACACACACACACACACATACTAGCAAATAATACTAATCCTTGAAGATCCTAAGGAAACACTTGAGACAATGAACAGTTTAGCAGAAATTAGTAGAATATCTAACAGGATGGAGGCCTGAAATTATGATTAAGTTGATTTATAAACATTTTAAAAATGATTATTTTTGACTTCTGAGTTTAAGGACTCAGATGTGTATCTTAACTCTGAAAACTGAATCAAAGGAATTTTACACCTTAGTTCACCTCCTTTAGTATCTGCGTTAACTGACAAAAAGAACATTGGCTTTGAGCAAAAATAATTGGCTTCAATCCCACTTCCTCTATTTATTAACTAAGTGATCTTGGAAAATTTATTAAAAACAAAAATCTCCCTGAGCCTCAGTTTCTTCAACTGTAAAATGGGCATCATTGTGGGAATTCATTAGTTAGTGCCTTTAAAATTCTGGGCTTGCTGCTACATAATAGGCACTTAAAGATCAGTTCCCCTTTTAAAAGAAAATAAAATCTAAACACATTTTCTGGAGGGAAGTGTTGCAGAAGCACAAATTACATAGTCCTGTTCCAACACCACCTAGTTAATATGTTTTATGAAGAAACTCGACTGTAATTTTTAAAAAATTTTTGACTCACACAACATTTTCCCCTGCTTTCTAAAACTGGAAACTAAGGAGGTAACGTGTATCCATCTGTGCACCCACACCCTTCTGAATATGAAATTTACATGAAAGCCTTCTCAGTCTGTTTATCCAGGCCTCCTTGGCTCTGAGGCAGATATATCTGCTTCAATTAGAACCTAATCCTGCTCACCTCGTACTAAAACCAGTGAGAAAGAAAAACAATAGTCCATTTAATTAAATTATGCTAAAGCCTGAATTCAATCCATCCGTGTATTAAGAAGGAAGATTTTGAATATTGATTACTGTTCCTTGCATAAAAACCCCACTACCTGCTCCCAACTGTCTCCCTAATAAAGAATGATGTTCCGCCTCTCCCCACCCCCCACCTCCTGTTGCCCTCTACTCTGGCAGTTTTTATTTTATTTAAAAACAAATCAATAGGTCCAGTTCTAGGCAAAAGAGAATGATATTTTTTTCCCTTCTCCCTCTCTCAACCATTGTTTCTGGTTTCTGGAACTTTCTCTCTGTCCTTATCCCAAACATATAATACTGGGGGGTGGGGTCACTGTCCTCCTGGTGCCCACTAGGGCTTTCCATTCCTTGTGCAGCACCCTGGGCTACCAGGGTCTCTTTCCTCTCTGTCTGACCTCTCTCTCTGTTCTGCTATCTACCCTTAAAGAGATGCTTGGCTCTGCCTGCACCCATATCCTGAGCTACACCAGGCATCTCCCATTTTTATCTGCCTGGAAATTACACAAAGGGTTGTGCACAGAAACCTGAGTTAACTGATGCCCTGCTTCTTATTGATCTGGGATGATTTGAGGGCTCCTACAGAATCTGTACCCAAATCCAGCTCTCAGTGGAGGTACACAATAAATTGACTTCATGCATCTCTATGTGAAAGAGTAAGGGCCTGCCCCTTGCAGGAATTAGCTAAGGAGTAAGAATTGGATAGACAGATTGGGATGGTGGATTAGAGATTAGGGCAGTTACTTGCAAACCTGATTTACCATGGAATCACCCAGGGAGCTTTGAAATAATATTGATGTCCTAGCCTCATTTCACTTGATTTAATTGACCTGGTTGGGAACTGGATTTTTTTTTATCGTGGTAAAAAAAAAAAAAAACCACATACAATTTCCATCACAATTATTTTAAAGTTTATGAATTTATTAGTGTTGCAAAAAAGATAACTAGTTCTTTTTCATCTTGCAAATCTAAACTCTATCCCCACTAAACATCAGCTCCTCTTTTTCCCCTTTCTCCAGATGCTAGAAACTACCATCCTACCTTCTGTCTCTATGAATTAGACTACTTTAGATATTTCACTTAAATGGAATCATGCAGTATTTGTCTTTTTGTGACTAGCATATTTTACTTAGTATAATGTCCTCAAGTTTCATCCATGATGTAGCATGTGACAAGGCTGAATAACGCCCCTTTGTATGTTTATACCACATCTTGTTTATCCATTTGCCTTTTGATGCATATTTAGGATGCTTCCACCTCTTAACTACTGTGAATAATGCTGCTTATGAACATGGGTGCACAAATATCTCTTCAAGACCCTGCTTTATTCTTTTGCATACATATCCCAAAGTAGGATTGCCAGATCATGACAGTTTTATTTTTAATTTTTGGAGAAACCTCTATACTGCTTTCCATGGTGACTCTACCATTTTTACATTCCCATCAACAGTGTACAAGGGTTCTAATTTCTTCGCATCCTTACCAATATTTGCTACATTGTGGGGGTGTTTTTGGTTCATTTTGTAATAGCCATCTTAATGAATGTGAGGAATGATGGTGATATCTCATTGTGATTTTGATATGAACTTCTCTGATGATTAGTGATACTGAGTATATTTTCATATGCCTATTGGCCATTTGTTTATCATCTTTGGAGAAATATCTATTGAAGTCCTTTAGCCAATTTTTAATCAGGTTGTTTGATTTTCTGCTGTTTTTGAGTTGTAGGAGTTCATTATATATTCTGGATATCAATCCCTATCACATATACAATTTGCAAATACTTTTCTCACATTCCACAGGCTGTTTCTCACTCTATTGATTATGTTGCTTCATGCACAGAAGTTTTAAGCTGACATATTCCCATTTGTCTATTTTTGCTTTTGTTGCCTTTGCTTTTTATGTCATATCCAAGGAAGCGTTGCCAAATCCAATGTCATTAAGGTTTCCCCCTATGTTTTCTTCTAGGAGTTTTATAGTTTTGGTTCTTACATTTAGGTCTTCACTTTGATTTTTGCGTGTGGTAAGGGTCCAACTTCCAGGGTTTTTTGTTTCTTTTTTCTGCTTATGGACATCCAATTTTACAACACCATTTGTTGAAGAGACTTTCCTTTGTCCATTGTACTTGCACTTTTGTTGAAGATCATTTGACATATTGGCAAGGGTTTATTGCTGGTCTCTTTATCTGATTCCACTGGTATATACATGTCTGCCATTATGCAGATTTCACATTGTATGGATCACTGTAATTTTGTAATATGTTCTGAAATCAGAAAGTGTGAGGCCTCCAACCTTGTTTTTCTTTTTCAAAATTGTTTTGGCTATCTGAGATCTCTTGAGATTTTATGGAAATTTTAGGATGAATTTTTTTTTCTATTTTTGAAAAAAATATGCCACTTTGATTTTCATAGAAGTTACATGAAATCTATAGATCATTTTGACTAGTGTGGACATCTGAATACTATTAAATCTTCCAATCCCGTAGCATGATATCTTTCCATTTATTTGTACTTATATTTCCCCCAGCCATAGTAATTTCTCCAAAGATGAACTGATTGCTCCTTCAGAGCCAATGAGACACAAGGAGAATTTTCTTGCGATTTCTGAAACAAAAGAAAGTTTAAGTCCCATGTGCCTTGAACCTGAGAGACTGAAACTATTGTTACCATCAAGCCGTGGAGCCCAAGATTGATGTCAACACAGTAAAAAGCTGAGACAAGGGATGGAGTGATCGATGTTCTCTGAGCCCTGACGGCATCGCCACTTCTGATCTTTTCAGTTACATGAACCCAAATAATTCCCTTCCTCCTAAACCAGTTTTTGGTTGGCATTTCTGTTACTTGCAACCAAGATCCTTGCTGATTCAGAAAATAAGATGGCTAGTCAAAGAGTGGGTGACCAGGCAGCCACAATCCAGGCCAGCAGTTCTGGGCACAAGCTTTCAGCAACCAGAACAGCACTGCCTTTGAACAAAACTTGATTCCTGTTTGAGTGTGTGTGTGTGTGTGTGTGTGTATGTGTGTACACTCCGTCATGTCTCACTCTTTGCATCCCAATGGACTGTAGCCCACCAGGCTCCTCTCTTCATGGAATTTTCCAGGCAAGAATATTGGAGCAGGTTGCCATTTCCTACTCTAGAGGATCTTTCTGATGCAGGGATCGAACCCAAAGTGCTTGCGACTCCTGCATCAGCAGGCAGATTCTTTACCACTGGGCCGGCCACCTGGGAAGCCCTGATCCCTGGTTGAGGCCAGTTTGCAATTTAAAAATGTAACCTTGCCAATCTTCCAAGAATCACCACCGTTCCCAGACCCATCACATCTGACTGATTCTTACAGATTACACTTCCCCTCTTCCCCCTCTATTACTTAGCCTCCCAGCACCAATCTATTCTACCCATCAACACTGCTCACAGGGAAAGATTTAATTAATTCATTTACACTAAGGTTTACATGATTCATATGTTCCTATTTGTTAGAATATCTACATTTCAGGAGGGGACAGAATATCCCATTAACAAATAACATTTCTGGTGATGGAATGTTTTAACATGAGAGAAGTTACTTATTTAAAATTGCCTGGGTTCACTGTACCATCTTTGAAGCCTAATTCATTGCAGACAAATGAACTTGTCTATGCCTGTATTGCTCTATAATCATATAACTCAATGATACAGTACTTTCTTAATCACTATAGAATACAGTAATTCATAGAGGCTCATATTTTACTCTCCTCCTGCGCAGAAAAGTACAGTGCCCTCAAAAACATCAAGGAAACAGCACCATCACCAATATATATTGAACACTTACCACATATTCTGTATGCTGGGCATTATTCTAAAAACTTTTCGTATGTTACCTGGTCTAATCCTCAATGGCACTCCGTGAGGCAATTATCTTATCAATCGCATATTGCAGTTGAGGAAATTAAAGCACAGAGACGTTAAGCAACTTGTTCAAGTTGGCACAGTTACATTTTGAAGAAAACCACAGAGCAAAAAATTTTTAGAGGCACCGGGGTGGAGCTGGCCTCCAGGGCTCCTCTGAGGTCCCTCAGGATTCACATCCTGGAACCTAATGAAATTGTGAGCTGAAAAAATTATTTTAGAATCATAGAAATCAGGAGTGTCCAATGTACCACTAAGAAAAACAAGAAAAATGAAATCCAGCCCGAATATCAGAAATAAAACTAGACCACAAAGCTGGTACTTCCCAGTCTGTGCTCTTTGCACTCATTCATCTATTCACTCATTCAATCTGCATAAAGATTTCACAGATGTTCATTCACTGCACATGGAAAATGTTGGGGATGCCAAAATGAAAAATGCAAATATATAAGCAAAATAAATAAATAAGCTCTTTGTGCCCAAAGAAACAATGGTGTTGAGGGGAAAGTATGAAATCATTACCATAAAGTGTGATGATGCACTGATCAGAGAGGGAGCAGCCAGCTCTGCCTGGAGGTACTGGCAAAGCTTCACTGACTGGGGAAAAAGAGCAGGAACTTCAAAGGAAGCCAAGGTGGGGAACGGTCATCAGGAGAGGAGACAGCAGAGGCCAGGAGACAGAGTGGGAGACAGAGGAAGTATTCAGGGAACTGCAGGGGCCTTGCTGCTAAAAGTGAGGCTGGGAAGATGAGAAGACAGGGTGATGAAAATTCTTAACACCAGGCCAAGGATTAACTCTTTTGGAGGGCCACAGGTATCCTTGGGGCTTGGTGGCACAGTGGTAAAGAATCCACCTGCCAATGCAGGAGACACAGTTTTGATCCCTGGATCGGGAAGATCCCCTGGAGGAGGAAATGGCAACCCACTCCAGTATTCTTGCCTGGAGAATTCCATGGACAGAGGAGCCTGGTGGGCTACAGTCCCCGGGGTTGCAAAAGAGTTGGACATGACTTAGTGACTGAGCACACACGCACAGGTGTTCTCGGTCACATTTGCAATTGGAAACAGACCAGAGATTTAAGTCTGGGATTAACATATACACACTCCTATATATAAAATAGGTAAACAATAAGGACCTACTATATAGCAGAGGGAACACAATACACAATACACATAATCTTGTAATAACCTACAATGGAAAAGAATCTGAAAAAGAAAAAAATATATATGTGTATATATAACTGAATCACTTTCCTGTACACTTGACACTAACAGAACATGGTCAATTAACTATACTTCAACAAGTAAACGCCAGTCTGTGGGGAAGGGGTCAGAGTTGGGTAGGTGTGCTAGGGAGGGATTTCAAGCATGAAAGTGACCTGGTTAGATTTGCTCTTGGGGTGAGAGTGGGGTGAGGGCAGGGTGGGGATGCTTCTGAGGAGCTGGGAAGAGAATGAGTGGGGTTACAGGGGTGTCAGGGTCAGATGAGAGCTCAGGAACGCTCATAAGGACTACAGAGACGGGAGTGGCAGGTAGGGGTGCACTGAGAGTATTTACAAAGTAAACTCCCAGGGCTTGGACTGAGCATATCAGGTATTGGGGACAAAAGGGAATAAAGTGGGGAGTGGGTCGGGAGCTTCCCAAGTGGGTGGGGAGCTTCCCTGGTGGCTCAGTGGTAAAGAATCCACCTGCCAGTGAAGGAGACACGGTTTTGATCCCTGATCCTGGAAGATCCCACATGCCAAGAGACAACTAAGCTCCTGCGCCACAACTGCTGAAGCCTGTGCACGGAAAGCCCATGATCTGCAACCAGAGAAGTCACTGAATCTAGAGAGTAGCCCCCGCTCAGCACAACTAGAGAAAAGCCCGCTCAGCAATGAAGACCCAGCACCACCAAATAAACAAACAAATAAAACTGAAAAAAGGAAAAAAGGCAAGTCTGCCTCCCTGGTTTCTGAACTGGAAGATGGAGTAGATGATCAGGCCTCGGGCTTCTTTTCTGCACTAATTCATGCAGGGTATAAACAGTTCAACCAGGCAGACCTGGGAGAAGTAACAGCATCCCTTCCCCTCTACCTGCTTTACTCCCAGGACAAATCCCCAAGGCAGAGCCACTGGCAGCGTTGTCTTCATGTATTCTGTCAGATGTTTTATACGTCTGTGTGGAAATCAGTTAATTTTTTAAAAAAACCTCAAAGGATTCTGCTACAAAGACATCTTACCAAATTGCTGAAGTTTCTAGAGAGAATGTTTGCAATCAACCATACATTTCACAGTGTTGGGTGAAGTTTTAGGAAAGGGGACAGTGATGGCATGATACTTCTTCTGGGAACCACATCACTGGGAGTTCGTCGGGGCTGTGTCACAGATTCACCCCTTATTACAGCACAGTCTGAGGGACCAAGAAATACACCAATGCCCAGGTATAATGCACTAATAATGAAATAGATACACCTTCTTTATTAATAATTCTCCTATAATATAGGTATTTAGTGTTAGTCTCTCAGTCGTTCTAACTCTTTGTGACCCCATGGACTGTAGCCCACCAGGCTCCCCTGTCCATGGAATTTTCTAGGCAAGAATATTGGAGTGGGTAGCCATTCCCTTCTCCAGGGGATCTTCCTGACCCAGGGGTTGAACCTGGGTCTCCTGCATTGGCAGGCAGATTCTTTACCATCTGAGCCACCAGCTGCTGCTGCTGCTAAGCCGCTTCAGTCACCAGGGAAGGCCCATAATTTGGAGGTATATTCACCTCCAAAGTTAAACATAAAAATATATTCTCTTTGGTATTCAATGTCCTGGAAATGCCAACAGAATTGTTTTTATATACACCAGCTTTCTATTGGAGAATTAGCTTTGGAAATTTTTCTCTCCTCTGTGACCTAGATAACATTACTTCTACAAATTAAAAGTAAGGCAAATGTCACAAGAATGTGAAGAGATCATTTTGGTGGCACATGCAACAGCTGCTAAATAGGATCACACAGCACATACACATACTACCTAAAAGTTGCTCAATTTTTTAGAGGAAAAACAAAGTCTGCCTTTTTAATGGAACTAAAATAAATCCTATCACACACACTAAATTGTGCATGTTCCTATAGGGAATTCACATAAGGAGCTGCTGTCAAGAACTAAAATGAAATAAAATAGCCCCATTTAAGAATTCTAAATCTTTCCAAAGTTATGTCTCAGAGAGAATTGTAACAAAAAAATATATTAGAATGGTAACTAAATATATTAGGAAAAGACCCTGATGCTGGGAAAGATTGAAGGCAGGAGGAGGGGGTAACAGAGGATGAGCTGGTTGGATGGCATCACCAACTCAGTGAACATGAGTTTGAGCAAACTCCGGGAGAGAGTGAAGGACAGGGAAGCCTGGCGTGCTGCAGTCCATGGGGTCACAAAGAGTTGGATATGACTGAGCAACTGAACAAAGCATACTAGGATGTTGGGTAACAAAAATTTAAGTCTAAATTTGTCAAAAATGTAAGCCTTATGTTTAATATTTTTAACTTGATATAAGAATAGAAACTAACATTAGCAAGTGTTAATTCTTGGTTCATTGGTTTTCTTCAAATGTGCTTATGATTTTAATTGTTTCCAGTGAGGAAACAGTTCAAGAAACTGTTCTTGAACAGTTCTCTGCAGTTCAAGAATTATAATATGAATAATTATTACTATAATAAAGAATAGATAACATGCATTGAGCATTTATTATGTGCCAAGCACTATTTTAAGGTGTTTATATCACTATTCTATTCATCTTTGCAATCCATTATTATCCCGCATTTAAGACACAGGACCATTCCTGATTTCTAGTATTGGGTATCTCAGACTCAAGGGCTGCTTAATCAAGGTATTGTTTGGGGTTGACAAAACATTCAATTGTTTCAAAAACATTTGCACAAGGAAACCCTGTCCAAATCAGGTATATGAAGCTGCTTCATGGCTAAGAGTAAGTTTCCCAGGTTGGTTATAGCAAAAAGTAGAACTTAAGTGCTAGGTCCCACTTCTGGCATATGGAATTCAAACTCAGAAACATTCCCTTTTGCATCTTGGACTAGAGGTTGCCAGGGTGTCCAACATGGATGCAGAGAACTGCTGCTAGATCTCAAACTAGAAAGAGGGTGTGGCTGTCTTGGGAAGTTGTGGTAGGTAGCTATGGGTACATGCCTGGACAGAGCACATACACCATCAATATCCTATCCAGAGTTATTAAAGGTTGAATTTGTTATTGTCAAAACAATTAGACCAAATAATCAAAGCAATGATATATATGTTCCCATTAGAATGCTCATTTTATTAAATGATAAAGCCAGATATAGAAGAATCTTCATGGTATATTATCATTTGTTTAGAAAGCAGGTGATAGAGAGAGGATATATTTATAGCTATGCTAAGATGGTCAGTGAATAAAACAGGCAAGTTTTACAAAAAATTATCTCAGGGGAGAGAGCTGGGGAGACAGAAGTTCTGGGATAGGAGAAGACTTAGTTTTCACTGTTTACAATTTGATCATTTTTTAAATGTTGTAAATCATGTGTGTACATTACTACTTCAGTTAGATAGATAATAGGTGGATGGATGGATGGATGGATAGATAAAAGGAAGGAAAGGAAAGGAAGGAGAAAGGAAGTGAGGGAGATAGAGAGGAAGGGAGGAAAGAAGGAAGGAAGGAGGGGAAGAGAAAGAAAATAAATTCAAAAGGGAATGGTTTAGAGGTGTTGGTTCACCACAGCACTACACTGCAGAACAGAGTCTGGCCCTCAGCACTGCAGATGCATAAACTTGATTCTGCTACGTCTTTGAGAATGGTTCTCTTCCTGGGGGGAGACTCCCACTAACTAAAGTCATAAACAACTGAAGAATAAATCAGGACACAGATTCCTTATTTAGTGCATAGACTAGAGTGTCCAAAGGGACTGGCCATTCACCTGCTCTGGACAGCACTTGGCTCTCTGCAGAGGAATCCATGATCAGTAAAGCCAGATTACACTGCCCCTGCCCTCCACCCCAGGTTGAGGAGCAGGCAGCTTCGGTCAGAGCAGTGGAGTTCAGTGAGTCTCATGTCTAAAGGACAAGCTGTCATCATCATTTTGTTTCCATCTCTGTTGCTTGAATGTCCTTGCATCAGGAACCCAATACCTCAGGTTTACAGGCTAAAACCTCCCTCTCCCAACAACTGAAGGCACATTTTTTATCTCTTTGACTTTTTCTTTTATATTTTCTCTGCTGATTCTTCAATTGACTCATTTTTCTCTTTAGGCATGCAAATACCATTTATTCTGCAAAGATTGTAGACAGGCTGTTATTGCCAGATTTTGCTTGTTCTCTCCACTTCTGATTTGGAAAAACAAACACTTTGCCTTTAGGGTACAGGTAACCTATACATGCACCCATTTATTCAGTCAACAGCATTTATTTTGGGTCCCCCCTGCGTCAGGGGATATGTGTTCCATGCCCTGGAGACACAGTGGAGAATAAGAAAAACTCCTTGACCTCAAGGGAACTCTCATTCTAGTGGGAGAAACAGACAACAGTCAAGTTGACCAACAAACAAATCATATAATACAATTTTAGGTGGTAATATGAAAAAAATAAACCAGAGCAATGGGACAGAGTAGCTGATCAAGGATGATCTGGGAAAGACCCTCTGAGAAGGTAATGTTGGTGCTGAGATCTGCATGGAAAGATGGGACCAGTTCTTGGAAGGTCTGGGGATAATCATTCCCAGCACAGGGAAGGTCAAGAGCAAAGTCCCTGGGGCCCACACAAGCCCTGAGTGCTTTGAGAAGAGAAAACGGACAGGTGCTGAGCCTAGGAAGAGAGTGATAAGAAGAGATGTTGTGGGGTAGATGGGCCAGACCCCAGAGGAGCTTGTAGGTCACAGTAGAGTCTCCTGATTATATCACAAGTGTGACGTGATGGTCACCAGAAAGCATCCTTCATGAGTGTGATGGGATCCGATTTACATTTAAAAAGAATCAATGTGTTGGCCAAATTGAGAATGTATTGTACAAGGGAGAGAACCTAAGAGGTAATTGCAAGAGCCCAGGCCAGAGTCAATGGTGATTAGGACTAGGGTGATCAAAATACACACTCAGGATTGATGTAATTTGGAGGTGGAGAAAGAAGAAGGCACTGATAGATTGAATGTTGCAGAGAAGAAGGTGGTGGCAAAAATCAAGAACAATTCTGGGTTTTGGCCTGAGCTGAGAAGAGACAGTGATGCCATTAACAAACGGGAGAGGATTGGGATTGGGGAGGGGTGAGGTGTTCTGTTTTGGTTTTGTCAAATGATTCTTCCAATCACTATTATCTGATGGCTCATTTCTCAGAGTTCTGGGGGAGAAGTGGCTCACATTCTTACTATCGGAATTCCTTGCTCCCTCTTTTTCCCTCCCATAATACAAGGAACCAGAAAATACCAGTAACTGGATCTTCCCCTTCCTTCTATTTCTATGAAAAAGAAATACATGACAAATTAACCCAAATCAATTTGTTCAAATTAGAACTTGCAGATAAAGAAGATGTGGTACATATACACCATGGAATATTACTTAGCCATGAAAAGGAACTAAACTCTGCCACTTGCAGAGACATGGACCTAGACGTGGACCTAGAGACTGTCATACAGAGTAAAGTAAGTCAGAAAGAGGAAAACAAATAGCATATAATATTGCTTCTATGTGGATCTAGAAAAAATGGTACAGATGAATTTATTTGTAAAGCAGAAATAGAGATGTAAAGAACAAACTTATGGATACCAGGAGGGAAGGAGAGTGGGATGAATTGGGAAGGGACTGACATATATGTATTCTACTATGTATAAAATAGATAAATAATGGGAACCTACTGTATAGCACAGGCAACTCTACTCAGTGCTCTCTGGTGAACTAAATGGGAAAGAAATTTTTAAAATAGTAGGTATATGTATACATATAGCTGATTCACCTTGCTGTACAGCAGAAACTATCACAACATCATAAAGCAACTATACTCCAATAAAAATTAAAAAATAAATTTAAAAAATAGAACTTGCAGGGTGTCATAGGGTCAATACGGTTTCAGCCTAATCGTTTGTACCATCTGCACCCTCTGCTCTGTCTGATCGGAGCTGGTGGTCCAAGTATTGGTGGTGATGGTCCTGGGACACTGGAGGGTATTATTGCATCTTCTGAATCATCACAGAAATATGAAATTTTGTGCAGCAACAAGTTAGTGTTAGGTAGACACAGTCTTACTCATTTATACTCACAGCAGATCTTAGAATGAACTAAAATGCTTCATGGAGATAGTTTACTCCGATAATTTTTCAAACAAGTAGAGGGTGACTGTCTCAAGAATTTCAGATGTGTAAGAGCTTCAAAAATGTCTCATCATCCCCTTGAGGGTTATTTTCTCCCTTGGCTGTTTCCCCTAACCCATTGGAAACTACTATCTGTGATGAAAGCTCCCTCCAATGACAGTGGATTTTATCTGCTACTTCAGTACAGGCAGAAAAAAAGGTCGAGAACTATGAGTCATGTCAAATTTACTCATGAGAAGTAGGAAAAATAAATGCCAAAGAGGAAAGTTATTTGTCTATGGTCATTGGACAATTTAGTGTCAAAACCTTTAGTCGAACCCAGGTCTCCTGACTATGCCCCTTCTTCTAAAACACACTGAATGTTTATAGAACAAATTGAAAGTATTTCCTGAATTGTAACTCCTTTAGAAGCAACGATTCTTGTTAAAGAAAATACCAAATTGATTAGTATATCCTATTTTTCTATTCTAAGAAAAAGGTTAATTCATGTTTAATTTTTTCTGGGTTTTTTTGGCCATGCCACTCAGCATGCAGGCCCTTAGTACCCCAACCAGGCATTGAATTCATGCCCTCTGTATTGGAAGCACAGAGTCTTAACCCCTGGACTGCCAAGGAAGTCCCCATGTTTAATTTTTTACATAAGAAAATATATGGAAGGCTGTATATTTGTGGCATTTCAAGATATTTTACTTTTTCCCCCTTTTGGGGAATATAATTTCAATGTAATAGAATCCTCCCTTTTCAGGTATATAGTTCTAGAAATTTTGACAAATGTTTTCAGGCAGGTAACCTCACCACAATCATCACCCAATTGTTCCTCCTGCCTTTTAGTAGTCAATACCCTCCACCACTCTTGACAATCACTGATATAATTTGTATCCCAATAGTTTTGCCTTTTCCAGATGTCATGTAAGTGAAATCACACAATTGAGTGTGACTTCTTTCACTTGGCAAAAACATTTGAGAATTATCCATTCTGGGTGTGTGTGAGTCAGTAGTTTGTTCCCCTTTATTTCTGAGTGGTTGGAGAAGGAAACGGCAACCTACTCCAGTATTCTTACCTGGAGAATCCCATGGACAGGGGAGCCTGGTGGACTACAGTCCATGAGGTCGCAAAGAGTCGGACAGGACTGAGCGACTAACACACACACACATTTCCGAGTGGTATTTTATTGTGTAGCTGTACTGCAGTTTGTTTATCCATTCACAGTTGGTGGGCATTTGTTTTGCTCTGGGGACAGTTATGAATTAAACCACTACAAACATCTGAGTACAGGTTTCTATGTGGCCATATGCTTTCATTTCTCTTTGGTAAATGGGCTTCCCCTGTGGCTCAGCAGGTAAAGAATCCACCTGCAATGCAGGAGACATGGGTTCAATCCCTGGGTTGGGAAGATCTCATGGAGAAGTAAATGGCATCCCACTCCAGTATTCTTGCTTGAAGAATCCCATGGACAGAGGAGCCTGGCGGGCTGCAGTCCATGGATTCACAGAGTCAGATATGACTGTGCACGCATGTGTATACCCAAGTTCCTGGATCATACTGAAAGTGTTTGTTTAATTTTTTAAGGAACTGCTAAACTTTTCCCCAAAGTGGATGTGCCATTTTGCCTTCCCATTCACATACATTAAAGTTCCATTTGCTCTGCCTCTTTACCAGGACTTGGTGTTGTCAGGTTTTTTTAAAAAAAATTTTTAGTCATTTTAATAAGTGGTTTGTGGTATTTCATTGTGGTTTTATTTTGACTAGTGATGTAGAGCATCTTTTCAAGGGCTTATTTGCTGCTCACATCTCTTCTTTGATGAAGTATCTGTTAAAATATTTTGACATATTTCTTACCTTTGTAGGTTGTTTTCTTATTGTTGAGTTTTGAAAGTTCTTTATATATTTTGTATACAAGTTCTTTATCAGAGACATATTTTTCATAGATTTTCTCCCAGTTTGGGGTTTACGTTTTCATTTTTTACAGTGTCATTCAAAGAGTAGGCATTTTATCATTTTTCAAATTTCATGGTTCATACTCTTTTTCTCTAAGAAACCTTTATCCAACTTAAGGTTACAAGGATTTCTCTGAGAAATTTTGTGTCTTAAGCAATACATTTCTAATTCATTTTTAATAGGTTATAGTTCTCCTTTTAAAATATCTTTGATAAAGTGCTCTTTTTCAAAATGATAAAACATTTCTTGTGTCATTAATATGAAAAAGTCATAGGCTAACCTAGTTTTCATTCCAACAGAAGTGAAGGCATGGAGTGAAGGGTGGTTCACTTTCATAAGGATCTGAGGTTTGTTGAATTTTCACCTATTCTCTGTAGTGTCCACAGCTTGGTGCCCAGGGGTTTGACATCAATTAAAGACACAACATCATGTCTGATCAGACTTGCTGGTGATTTTCAGCGCATGACAAGTCGGAGAGTTTTGGCTCCTATGCATGGTAATTCCACAGGCTGTTCCCAGTACAGCCTGCGTTTCCTACCACTTAGTTCAGTTCAGTTGCTCAGTTGTGTCTGAATCTTTGTGACCCAATGGACTGTAGCATGCCAGGCTTCCCTGTCCATCACCAGCTCCCAGAGCTTACTCAAACTCATGTCCATCGAGTCGGTGATGCCATCCAACCATCTCATCCTCTGTCATCCCCTTCTCCCACCTTCAATCTTTCACAGCATCAGGGTCTTTTCCAATGAGTCAGCTCTTTGCATCAGGTGGCCAAAGTATTGGAGTTTCAGCTTCAGCATCTGTCCTTCCAATGAATATTCAGGACTAATTTCCTTTAGGATGGACTGGTTGGATCTCCTTGCTGTCCAAAGGACTCTCAAGAGTCTTCTCCAACACCACGGTTCAAAAGCATCAATTCTTCAGCGCTCAGTTTTCTTTATAGTCCAACTTTCACATCCTGGAAAAACCATAGCTTTCACTAGATGGACCTTTGTTGGCAAAGTAATGTCTCTGCTTTTTAATATGCTGTCTAGGTTGGTCATAACTTTTCTTCCAAGAAGCAAGTGTCTTTTAATTTCATGGCTGTAGTCACCATCTGCAGTGATTTTGGAGCCCCCTAAAATAAAGTCTGTCACTGTTTCCATTGTTTCCCCATCTATTTGCCATGAAGTGATGGGACCAGATGCCATGATCTTAGTTTTCTGAATGTTGAGCTTTAAGCCAACTTTTTCACTCTCCTCTTTCACTTTCATCAAGAGGCTCTTTAGTTCTTCTTCACTTTCTGCCATAGGGATGGTGTCATCTGCACATCTGAGGTTACTGATATTTCTGCCCACAATCTTGATTTCAGTTTGTGCTTCATCCAATCCAGCATTTCACATGATGTACTCTGCATATAAGTTAAATAAGCAGGGTGACAATATACAGCCTTGACGTACTCCTTTCCCTATTTGGAGCCAGTCTGTTGTTCCATGTCCAGTTCTAACTGTTGCTTCTTGACCTGCATACAGATTTCTCAGGAGGGAGGTAAGGTGGTCTGGTATTGCCATCTCTTGAAGAATTTTCCACAATTTGTTGTTATCCACACAGTCAAAGGCTTTGGCGTAGTCAATAAAGCAGAAGTAGATGTTTTTCTGGAACTCTCTTGCTTTTTCCATGATCCAGTGGATGTTGGCAATTTGATCTCTGGTTTCTCTGCCTTTTCTAAAACCAGCTTGAACATCTGGAAGTTCACAGTTCAGGTACTGTTGAAACCTGGCTTGGAGAAGTTTGAGCATTACCTTACTAGTGTGTGAGATGAGGGCAATTGTGGGGTAGTTTGAACATTCTTTGGCATTGCCTTTCTTTGGGATTGGAATGAAAACTGACCTTTTCCATTCCTGTGGCCACTGCTGAGTTTTCCAAATTTGCTGGCATCTTGAGTGTAGCACTTTCACAGCATCATCTTTTAGGACTTGAAATAGCTCAACTGGAATTCCATCACCTCCACTAGCTTTGTTCATAGTGATGCTTCCTAAGGCCAACTTGACTTCACATGCCAGGATGTCTGGCTCTAGATGAGTGATCACCCCATCGTGGTTATCTGGGTCATGAAGATCTTTTTTTGTATAGTTCTGTATATTCTTCCCATCTCTTCTTAATATCTTCTGCTTCTGTCAGGTCCATATCATTTCTGTCCTTTATTGTGCCTATCTATGCATGAAATGTTCCCTTGGTATCTCTAATTTTCTTGAAGAGATCTCTAGTCTTTCCCATTCTATTGTTTTCCTCTGTTTCTTTGCAGTGATCACTGAGGAAGGCTTTCTTATCTCTCCTTGTTTTCTTTGGAACTCTGCATTCAGATGGGTATACTTTTCCTTTTCTCCTTTGCCTTTCACTTCTCATCGTTTCAAAGCTGTTTATAAGGCCTCCTCAGACAACCATTTTGCCTTTTTGCATTTCTTTTTCTTGGGGATGGTCTTGATCACTGCTTCCTGTACAATGTTATGAACCTCCGTCCATAGTTCTTCAGGCACTTTGTTTATCAAATTTAATCCCTTGAATCAATTTGTCACTTCCACTGTATAATTATAAGGGATTTGATATAGGTCATACCTGATTGGTCTAGTGGTTTTCCCCACTTTCTTTAATTTAAGCCTGAATTCGGCAATAAGCAGTTCATGATCTGAGTCACAGTCAGCTCCCGGTCTTGTTTTTGCTGACTGTATAGAGCTTCTCCATCTTTGGCTGCAAAGAATATAATCAATCTGATTTCGGTGTCGACCATCTGGTGACGTCCATGTGTAGAGTCTTCTCTTGTGTTGTTGGAAGAGGGTGTTTGCTATGACCAGTATGTTCTCTTGGCAGAACTCTATTAGCCTTTGCCCTGCTTCATTCTGTACTCCAAGGCCAAATTTGCCTGTTACTCCAGGTGTTTCATGACTTCCTACTTTTGCATTCCAGTCCCCTATAATGAAAAGGACATCTTTTTTGGGTGTTAGTTCTAAAAGGTCTTGTAGGTCTTCATAGAACCGTTCAACTTCAGCTTCTTCAGCATCACTGGTCAGGGTATAGACTTGGATTACCGTGATATTGAATGAATGGTTTGCCTTAAAAATGAACAGAGATCATTCTGTTGTTTTTGAGAATGCATCCAAGTACTGCATTTCGGACTCTTTTGTTGACTATGATGGCTACTCCATTTCTTCTAAGGGATTCTTGCCCACAGTAGTAGATATCATGGTCATCTGAGTTAAATTCACCCATTCCAGTCCATCTTAGTTCGCTGATTCCTAAAATGTCGACGTTCACTCTTGCCATCTCCTGTTTGACCACTTCCAATTTGCCTTGATTCATGGACCTAACATTCCAGGTTCCTATGCAATATTGCCCTTTATGGTGTCAGACTTTACTTCTATCACCACTCATATCCACACCTGGGTGTTGTTTTTGCTTTGGCTCCATCTCTTCATTCTTTCTCTAGTTATTTCTCCACTGATCTCCAGTAGCATATTGGGCACCTACCGACCTGGGGAGTTCATCTTTCAGTGTCCTATCTTTTCACCTTTTCATATTGTTCATGTGGTTCTCAAGGCAAGAATAGTGAAGTGGTTTGCCATTCCCTTCTCTAGTGGACCACGTTTTGTCAGAACTCTCCACCATGACCAGTCTGTCCTACCACTCACCACCCCTTTTTCTATCTCTGGGTGCTTTTCTTGAAAAGAGTCCAAAAATAAAGCATTTGTAGCCTTCTAGGTTGCTTTGTTGACAATCTGCCATGACTTTTTTTTTTTTTTTCAAATAAGGACCATGCACAGAGAAGTCAGAAAACTAATAAAGACCGTACATTCATTTCAATTTGAATTTCCTGGAAAGAGACTCTTAACCTAGAACATTTCCCTTGCTTTACAGGAGCTTAATGAAACTGTGTTGGCCACCAGGTCTGAAGTGTTCAGTTTTAATACTTTAATGTCCTAGTAACTAGCTATGTTTTACCATCCAAGGGGACAGTACTGTTTTACAAAGGCAAACCAATATGCACTCTGGCAAGATTTTCTCCTGGGTGGATAAAATACTTATTTTTCTAATTAAGCTGAGAAAAAGAGGGCTGGGGAGAGAATGGTTATGGTAGAAGGAAAGATATGTGAGAGATTAATTCAAGTGTGATCCACCTGAGGGTAGGCAGAAAGGATCAGATCTGAGTAGGGCCTACCTTGCTGCTGGCAGATTTGCTAAAGGACATTGTAGTCTGGGAAGGCAAAGAAGAGGAAGGGAACCAGCATTCAGGATGGAGTGTAGAGGGAGACTGGGTTTGAGCTCAGTAGAGGTCAAGTCCCAGATCACTATACCTAACTGCACTTATTATTAACCATTGTTTAAATTGAAGTACAGTTAATTTACAAAGTTGTTTTAGTTTCAGGTGTAGAGCAAAGTGATTCAGTTTTATACACATACACACATATATATGATATATATTAGGGTGCCCAATATGCTACTATTTTATATATAGTAGTATGTATATGTTTGGGCTTCCCTTGTAGCTCAGTCAGTAAAGAATCTGCCTGCAATGCAGGAGACCAGGGTTTGATTCTTGGGTTGGGAAGATTTCCTGGAGAAGGAAATGGCAACCCACTCCAGTATATTTGCCTGGAGAATCCCATGGACAGATGAGCCCGGCAGGCTACAGTCCATGGGTTCACAAAGAGTCGGACATGACTTAGCAACTAAACCACCACCAGTGTGTATATATTAATCCCAAACTCCTAATTTATCGCTCCCCTCTCCACCCTGCCCGCTCCTCCACACACACTACCCCTTTTGGTAACCATAAGTTTGTTTTCTATGTCTGTGAGCCCGCTTTTGTTTTATAAATAAGTTCGTTTGTATCATTTCCTTTAGATTTCACACATTAGTGATATAATACGATATTTGTCTTTCTATGTCTGACCTAATTGCACTGTTATCTAGTGAGGCCCCTCCTGCTGGCCAGCAGCCAGCAGCACATTGGCAGCAGTGGACGAAGAGCAGGATGGTCTGTCTTCATCTCAGGACTTAGCTCGGCCCTCCCCACCCTTTTCTGCTCCTCTCCATGAAGTCAATCCCAGGAAGTAGCAGCCCAGGATTCTTGTGGTTCCTCCAGGATGGAGGGGCCCTGGACACCTACGGGGATAGGGACAACATGAAAAGGAAGAGCTCGCGCCTGATGAAGGGAGGACCAGAGACAAGCCTGAGTGAAAGTTCCCACGAGGTGGGGCAGAGTGGGACCCAGGGGCCCTGTGACTGGCACCACACAGGGGCTCACACCCCGCACGTGGCTGGCACCACACACCCATCACTCAGGAACCCCTCGTTGTTTCACTTGGTACAATGAACCAAGAACCAAACGGTGGGAAGAGCTGCTGAAATCAGTGCTTCCCAGGAAAGCAAACAAACAGGTAAATGACTAAGAAAATTCTGGCAGCAGAGTCCTACATTTGACTTCCGGGAAGGAAAAGGATGACAGCTGGTAGAAAAATGGAGCAGTCAGCTAGAGCAGGAGAGGGCAATTCAAGGTCTTCTTTGTGGGCCAAGACTGCTTCCTTCTCTCTTTCTGCAGACTGGCCTCCAACGCTTTGACCTGATGACTCTCAACATACCTCTAAGTTTCCAGGAGATGGATTCTGATTGGTCCAGATGACTATTCTTAATCAACACCAGGGAGAAAGGGTGGGCCACACAGACTTGGTATCTGTGGGTACTGAAGGAATTTTTCAAAGAAAGTGCTGGGGGCTGAGCAGACAACCCAAAGTTATGTGTGTTACATGGTAGTAGCACCTGCAGTTGTTATTTCATATGGTTGGCTCCTGTTGGGCTCATTGTCTGGTTAATTATCTTTTCATATGAAGTCCTGCCAACCCAGATTTCCCCAGGCAATTACATTTTCAAACCTAAAGACATCTTGTTGCTTTGGTCCCACCCTTAGAACTATTAAGACTATCTCAAGTTTCCATTTGGTCAAATATTATTTTTAGCCCCCTCTGCCCATAGTCAGTGCTCAAATAAATGTTTGATACAGAGTTAACATTTTAGATAAGAAACTAGTCTTTGTTTTGATGCAAGTCACTGAAAAAACTGTATGTCTCTGTACACACTGCTATGCTTAAAATAAATAACCAACAAGGACCTACTATATAGCACAGGGAACTCTGTTCAGTACTCTACAGTAATCTAAATGGACAAGGAATTTGAAAAAGTATAGACATGTCTATCTGTATAACTGAATCATTTTGCTGTACACCTGAAATTAACACGTTAATCAACTACACTTCAATAAAAATAAATACATTAAAAAGAAAATGGTAAATATGTGGAAAACATTAAAGAGCACTCATTTCTAATAAGCAATGCTTATTTTTGCTTTTAAACAAAATAATGTATATAATAATTTATTATGGAGTTTGTAACAACAACAAAAAATAAATTTAGGGTTAGTTTAAAGCTCTCTCTAGTTCACATAGCTCCAGAAGCCAACACTCCTTGTTTCTAGAGTTGACAAGATATAAATCTACCTAACTGTACTACAATTCAGTTCTTCACCTTGAGACTATTTTAGGAGACTTTGTGATTTGTCTGACTGAAAATTAAGCTATTCTACTACCTGGAATATCTTAACCAGAGAAGGGATAGGAAATCTAATAATTGCTCCATTGTGTCTGAAAAGAAATGAGTTAATATGTAGAATAAGTGCTGAAACAGAGTAAGCCTCCCTATGTATTACATTTTTGTTAATATTGCTACTATTATTTTGATGCAAATCATCAAGGAAATTGTCAGTATTTTAGGTGTCGCACACCCACACAAAGGGAAACATTTATACAATCATAATAGTTAGTAATGATAGGCTCAAATTACTCCAAAGTTTACCATCTCAACACACCTACCCTGGGTTATAGCAACAAGAAGAATTATCACTATTTCCCCGTACTAGGAATCTGGTTCATCTATTCTTATTAAAGGAGGTATCACAGACTTTCTTCCTTCTGTAATAGCTCAGGCATCCTGCTGAGTTGAGATTTAAGTATCAACAAGCCTTGTAATGAGATACCAACAAGAAACCCAGAAAAATGGGGGGTATCACACATCTTGTTTGACACAGGCAACAACTTTCCTCCACTTCCAGCTCTCTGTTTTGTATAACAAGCCCAACTCTTGTACTTATAATACTTTAAATGTCCTCATAGTCATCACCAACCCTGAAAATCCCACACTGAACTCTCCCTCCGAGTCCAAATCCACAGAGTCTTCATCTGTATTCCAAGAGAACTTTGTTTTCTTTTTCTTCCCTTCCCTCAACCCTTTTAATCCTCTAGTTCAAGCAATTAGCTTTACAAATATTAGCTGCAATCAAGGTCTAGCACATGTGGTAATTTTCCCCCTAATAAATCAATCAATTCTTTCTGTGGAGTGTTTTTTTCCCCCCTTACCGTCATTAGAGAATGACAGTGCTACTTCAGGATTACCAGCAACTTGATTTAGTCAAGGAATGTCAATCAAATTTGCCAGATTTTGCTTTAAAGATGAGAAAAATGGGATAGATTCACAAAGGCCTCTTGTCTTAGAATAAGAAGCTTGATAAACCCTTGTTGAAGCTCTCTTAGCGACGCCTTGGCATATAATGATCCATTTGGAAGAAAATCGAAATCACTATTACTAGTGACAAGTCAGACAAAACCTAGAAACGCTCACTAACTAATCTAAAAATTAATCATTGGAATAATCATCCATCTAGTGTTTCTTGGCAGGGTAATGTTCTATTATACCTAATAGGTTAGTACAGCAAAGAAAAAAAGAAATAATCTAGCAAATGGACAAATTTTAATGTTATAACTTGTGAAAAAAAATGGTTTTTAGTTTAGAAGGGAATTAAAGGATCATGTGATCCATGTTTATCATTGTGCTTGTCAGAGCTGATGTTAGCGTTGGGATGGGGGGCTCTTAGGGAATAAGGAGTGAAGGGGGCCCAGTGACAAAGCTCCTGGATCCCCATCTCTCCCAATGCAAAAGCTCAATTTTTATCTCTTATTACACCCAAGAGTTTAGTTGAGGAAATGATTTCTCTGGTTAAAGATAATTTGAGAATTGTCTATATGTATAGCTGAGAACACTATGACTAACTGACTAAAACAAATGCCAGAAAAATTAAAGAATTTTTAATTTAGTGATGGACCTGGAGCCAAACCCTAGAGCCCATCTTTCTCCCCAGCACTTTCCACAACCCATCAAATCTTGTTCCCTCTTACTCTCAGGGAGCAAATCAGGTGAGAACCCCTATGGCTTTGGATTGGAGCCTTTTCTTTTTTAAGAAAATGACCGTAAAGGTAAAAACCAATGAAGGCAGATTAGTACAAGAAGAGACATAAATACTACACTGGAAGTAACAAAATCGCCTGCAATTGTACTCCTTTCTGGATACTGATTCCAATCACACTGAGGAATTATATCATCATCCAGACCCAGAAAGGGGTCATGGTGGGGAGGGTGACAAGGCTTAGTTCCCTTTCCTTATGTCACCAAGTGTATTGCTATTAAGATTGAGAGAAGTAAAGATTTCAGTAGGATACTTGGTGAAAACTTGCTGACATTAATGACTCAAATTCTCAGAGAGACTGCGAAGAAAATGGTGTCATCACTGTCATTCAAGACACTTAAGATGAAATTTCAGAAGAAGGCTGTCAGGCATAATGACTGCCAGGTTCTATTATATCATTCTCAGAGGGTGGATCACACACACTACTATGCAGCCTGTGGGTGGTTGGTATTGAAGTCTGAAAGGGAGTTGCACAGAGAGGAGGGCAGGTGGGCGTAGGACCCGAGGGGGCCGTTCACAACCAGGAGACATCTCTGTGGGTGTTCATATGGTGACTTGGGGTAAAGCTATGATCCATGACCTGGTCTTTCATCTCAGATATACCAGAACTTGGCCTCAGCAGGGCAATTTGATAAGATCATGCTCTTGGTGCTGAATAGAATTATGGAAAGTCTGAGCGATCAATGGCAGTGCCAGTTTACTAATTTGCAACGGGAACCTTCCTCTCCAGTGACCAGATGGCCATGCCTGCTGCATTCCAGCCCTGAGACACCTGCAAAGCCCAGTCAGTCACCAGAAGGTAGCTGTGTAGAATGGGATCCGAACCCTGATTCCCAGCTGTGACTGCACAATGCAATCACCTGGAGTGATTCAACGTGAATGTGCGCTTAGTTCTCAGTCGTGTCTGACTCTGCTACTCTTTGGACTGTCAGGCTCCTCTGTCCATGGGATTTCCCAGGCAAGAATACTGGAGTAGGTTGCCATTTCCTCCTCCAGGGGATCTCCCCAACCCAGGGATCGAACCTGCATCTCTTACGTCTCCTGTATTTGCAGGCAGGTTCTTTACCCGCTGAGCCATCGGGGAAGCCCAAATCAACATGAAGGCCCTACTCTAAAATCAAATAAATATGAATCTCAGGAATTAGGACCCAGACATTAGCAGTTTTTAAAAAAATCTCAAGTGATCCATTGAGCAGCTGGGGGTTAAGACAAAGAGATCATCCAGGACACTGTGAGGCTTTAGATCTCGTTTCCACTCAAGGTTCCATGAGTTGTATGTCATAGACCAGCAGATAATTTTTTAACACCAGGAACAGATATAGGTTTGCCAATTTTTTAACTCGTCAAGTTAAGACACTAAAGATTCAAGTACTATTATTTCATTAAGGAAAGGAAATCTTAACAAAAATTAGGAAGGGCACAAATTTAAGAATAAAAGATGAGTTCACTGTGTTATATTTATTTTTCTCATGCTTCTGTAGATCAGAGAAAACCACTACAGACTGATGCAAACTTAAGCACTGATGTGATCTGACTGCTCTCCATGCACATAGTCAGGGCTTTTCTTCGTGGGCCCTGTCCTGTGACCATGGTTTATGTGCCTACCTCCTTCCCTGAAAAGACACTGGTATTCTTGAGTTGGTTCTATGCCTAGCTGTCAGTCTTCAACAAGACAGCCTCTGGCAACTACTAAAAATGGGTAGCTATGCCAAGTAGCTGAAACTCCAATACTTTGGCCACCTCATGCAAAGGGTTGACTCATTGGAAAAGACCCTAATGCTGGGTAGGATTGGGGGCGGGAGGAGAAGGGGACGACAGAGGATGAGATGGTTGTATGGCATCACCGACTCGATGAACATGGGTTTGGGTAGACTCCGGGAGTTGGTGATGGACAGAGAGGCCTGGCGTGCTGCAATTCATGGGGTCGCAGAGAGTCGGACACGACTGAGCGACTGAACTGAACTGAACTGATGCCAAGTAGTCCAAAGTTTCCCTCAAAGTTCTGTTAAGCTAGAGACTCATTATGTCTCTAGTGTAGAATCTTCATTGATTAATTTCTTCTAAGCTACCGTGCTTAAACGTGGATCGATAGACTAGAAGCTAGCATAAACAGGTGTTTTTGACTAAGTGGGAAAATTCTATCTGCAGATGTCTGTGTTCCCCAAGCACCCAAGACGTATAACAGATGATGGGCTACTCTACCCTGTTACTTCCAGCCCAACCCAACCCAACTGAAGACCTGCTCATCTCTTTCAGGACAAGGGCTGGATTTGAATCCAGCTCCAAAACTCTCTTGGGTAAGTCATCTGCTGATTCTGAGCCTCAGTTTCCTTATCTATGAAGTGGGCATATCATTGTGATCTTCTTCCTTATCACTTTATGTGGTAATCATGAGAATTAGGTAATTTAGGTAAGACACTTGGCAAGGTATCAGACATACTAAATTCTAACTAAAAGTTCACTTTGTAATTTAGAGCCTAGCACACTAATGTGGCATAAATAGACATTCATTAAACACACACACACACACACACACACACACACACATAAATGAGTACTGTATCTGTTTGCAGAAAGAGGAATCTCACTGGAAATGCAGAGTTAAAAATCTGTCACTGAATTCTGAACTTTAGTTTTCAGATGTTGATAATTTAACCAAACTCACTTTGTGACTTAATCTTGCTCATCCCTTTGCCTCTTGTCTCCCTGACCAATTACCTCTGCTGGGACCTTCACTTTTCAGTGATGAATTCTCAGTGCCTTCCATCTGACCACAATCTATTATTTCCACGACAATGCCTCAGTCTTCTTTCAGATTCTGATATTTCTCAGATCCAGAACTACACTCCCTTGTCATTATCCCAAAGCAGTCAACTTTTTAAAGGAAAACATTTAGAAACCTAGATATTTGCATCTGCATCTCCATATTTCTGTGTGCCAGGAAAAAAAAATGAATCAAATTCTCCATTGACACACTGGTTCTAAATCATTGATCCGGGAGAAAAGGAGTTAGGAGCCCCAGCGGTCTGTCTATGGTGCTTTAGATCCATGCAGAAACCAATTCAGTCCAATATTTTATCTTGCTACAATGAACATTTTTCAAAATCAATTAATTGCCAGTATATTTGTGTGTACATATATATATATATATATTTATATGGATATATACATATATATGTATAAGAATATACATATATATATTTTTCCTACCTCTAATGAAACTCCTCTTCTCCTCCCACCTAAAACAAAAACAAAAATAAAAACACATCAATAAATGAACTTCTCAAGTAGCTGATCATTTACCAAGGGAGCCAAGCCTGTTTCTTAAAGTTTCAGCTCACCCAATCAGACAATAAGCAGAGGAAAGGGGAGGCATTTATCAGGTTACACAGAGGACTCCATCTGTTATCTTAGACCTCTGTTACCAGGGGATAGAAGAGCAGATACTTGCAGGCACTTTGAAAGAGTTTTATTCTCTAGGTTCTTAGTCCTAAGATTTCAGATTAGAAGAAGCAGAGAAAAGGAGGAAAAAAACCAAGCAAGCATGATGAAGCCACCTCCACCCTGGGATTCTGACATTTAACCTGGTGAGAGATGCCGTCAGTGGTGAAGTTGCCATTTCAGTTGGGATCTGTCTGTTCAGCTTCTATAATAAATACAGTCAAAGGGGCAGTAATTTCCCCTTGGCCACGAAGGTCTGGGTTCTGAACCTCACCCTCATAAGAGCCATTTCTCATCATGCCAAGCCAACAGAAGAAAGTCATTTTTTGCATGGCTGGGATGTTAAGCTTCGTGTGTGCCCTCGGAGTTGTGACAGCCCTGGGGACACCTTTGTGGATCAAAGCCACCTTTCTCTGCAAAACTGGGGCTCTGCTCGTCAACGCCTCAGGGCAGGAGCTGGACAAGTTCATGGGCGAGATGCAGTACGGGCTTTTCCATGGAGAGGGCATGAGACAGTGTGGCCTGGGAAAGAGGCCCTTTCGGTTCTCATGTAAGTATTCCATTTGAATTATTTAATAGTGTAGGCAAGCTCTTTCAAGTGTTGCAAGAAATTATTTTTAAGAACCTTGCCCTGTCTATTGCAGGACTTGTTGAAGAGGTATGAACCATCTGAACTACATAGATCTCTTCTGAGCAGCTTCTTCTTTCTAGTTTTTATTATTTCATCTTTCTATTTTTCTTATAACAACTTACAGTTAATGAGTTACCAGGGAATTGAACTTTTGGTAAAGATAAACATTCTTAAATATTAATATTTATGTAAGAAATTCTGGGCTCTTGTTTAAAAGAGGGGAGCTTGGAGAAATAGGAAAGCTGTAAGAGAAGATCTTTGTTTTGTTCTTTAAAAAAGAATCAGTGTCATGTATATGTGTGGCTGAGTCCCTTAAACTATCACAACATTGTTAATCGGCTATTTCCCAATACAAATTAAAAAGTTTAAAAGAAAAAAAAAAGAACCAGTGTCATGGCTCATTAACCAACTCGAGCTGTTTTTACTCCTTGCACATAACTTTGTTTCCTGTCTATACCCCTATTTTCCCTGCTAGGAACTCTACTGTTGATAAATATTCTTTCTTTTTTCCTTACCTAATTTGGATCACCTGACTATAGAAATTTAAAATAATGTGCCATGTTACCTGAGAAAGAATTAAATGCCTATTTAGGACAGAAAATTTGCCGACTGACCTTTGAATTATGTAGAGCATAAGAGACAGATTTTCCTATTGTGATATTTGTGAAATGGAAGTGTCACCCACACTATTTACTACCTGTGTGTCTTAAGAAGAGAATTTTTAAAAAATTACCATGTGAATAGGCAACTCATTAAATGAAAATTAATAAGAAGTCATTTGTTATATCTCTCCCAGCACACATTCAGAAATTATTATTATTTCAAAAGGGCTGGTTTGGAACAATCTTATGAAGACACAGCCAGTAAATTACTGCATAAATCAGTCTTCAGGAAAGGAGGTTACCAATTGAGGCATTTAAAATGAATTATTATTTTGCCTGGGTATTTTTTTTTTTCTAGCATAGGTGGAAAGCTAAATTAATTGAATTTATTATTAACATATGCAGTGTCTAATTAAATTTCAGGGCTGGCCTATTTATATTTCCACAATATTCCTTACCACTTCTTAGCACCATTGGACACCAACTTTCAACTCACATAGGCTATTAAGTGACAGAAATTTGCACAGGGCTCCAGAAAATCCCCAAGAATTAGTCTTCAGCTTTTTAAGAAATCATCATTGACTAGATTGGATGAAGTGGATCCCCACACTTTTTATTGAATGGCTTTAGTTCATTAAGGTAAGGGGGCTGTTAGAGTTGCTTAGCTTCCCTAGGGGTGTGGGCTAAGAACAAAGCAGAATGTCACATGAATTGCAACTGTATTAAAAGACAAAAAAGGAAAAAAGATGAGTGAAATGATTTAACTGTGAGTCATTGGCAAGCTAAAGTGTGAGTAAAGCTTCTCATAAATGAATTTAGACAAAAGCAGAGAGCCTACAGGGGTTTTCTGGAGTCTCTGTATTTTCCACAGTGAAATGAAGATAAACTTTACTCATAGCACAGGATATGTTCCAAAACAATAATATGTTTTCTAAATACGTACTTGACAGTAAGCACTATGCATATTTTGTCTCATTTAATCCTCCCAGGGCCACATTCTTCTGTGGTTCAGTGAAGCAATTTTTCATGGCTGTGTCCTATGCCGGCTCTATCTGTAATGAAGTTGTTCTAATCGGGGGTCCCTTTGCTTTCTGTGAAGTTTCAGAGCTGGTGGGGTTTAAACAATACCCCCACCTTCCTCACACCATTGCATTAGTCCCTGTGATTCTCTGAATATTTTCCCCAGCCAAATGAAGAAAATTTTGCATTGGACAAATTTAGTTGGAGATTTATTCTGAATAAATTGGACATTGTCAGTGTCCATATGCTAAATGAGTTTTTGCTTGGTTCTGCTATACAAGTTTATGTGTAATATTTTTATGTGCAACATATGTGTCACTTTTAAAACCATGATATAGAGTATAACATGAGGATGAAGAATGAACCAGAAAAATAGTTAGGCAATGTTGTCATGTTTACTCCTATTAAATATTCCCTACTGACCACTCTATCTCTTTTAATTATAACAAAAATCTCCCCTGTGAGCCTGCACAATTATGCTGGGAAAACTTCTGCCTCGTTTACTCTGGCTGATTCTCATCCATTTATGGGTCAGCGGTTCATCTTCTCGAGATCACTAGCATTCATACGTAGGACACAATTTCATTCATTATAATGAAGGACTGTTTTCCTTTCAAGGCAGCACAACTAGTCGGCTTAATTTTTCCTGATATGTCACCTGTAAAATTTTAATGATGGTGTTTAAACTTTAAATGTAGCCATCAAGACAAAAAGTATCAGTTTTGAGCTCAGGGTGTGTGGGTGGGTTTCTGTTTTGATTTGAAAAAAACTGCAGAGCATTATCAAAATATGATGCTCAAGAATCATATGGCATTAATCATTCCTAGATGTGCTGATCTCTTCATTGCCAAGACAGTTCAATGAGCTGGGGAAAACATATGGGATAATTTTCTTTTTAATCAGAAAAACAAAATTTAACCAATCACAGCATTTCGTAGCTTGCAACTCGAGTCATACTTTTTAAAGCATCTTAATTTGGGCCTTCCTTATGATTGAAAATTTGTAAAAAGCTTAACAGAGGTTTAGCTTACTTCATATTTTAGAGAAGCAGAGCTTCTTGACCAATTGAGGCATATGACCCAGATTGCAGAGGGAGTGTTGAAACTACTTCTGTGAGCAAGAAGGTGGCTTCTCAAACATATTTTGGGGTGGAATAGTTGGGATTCTGGATTTCTGTGACCATCACTGAGAGTTGGCACTCTACCCCCATGGTCTCCTGCTGATGCCAGCTGTTCCAGGTGATCTACTGGTCACCATTCTGTATGTCCTGCATTTTTCCCATCACTCTGCCTACACATGGTGGGGCTGCAAACGTCTTTGACGTTCCTCCTTCTGGTAACACTGCCTGTCTCTCCCCTCTCCCTTAGCGTACTGCCAGGGGAAGCAGGCACAGTGGGGGTAGGAGGGACACCTATTGTATTCAGGGAAGACTATCTGGTGGGAGGGAGGTGGGTAGGATACACTTGTACTGTTTTACTCAGCCTGCAGGGCCCCTCCGGCATTTTAGCTTAGGTGCCCTATTGCGTAGCGTCACTCACCCATTAGAACAGTTCTGCCAGTAGAGAGGTTGTTTTCCTCCCATTGAGGAAAAAAGTGATTAGAAGATTGTAATGTTCTATCTATCTTCACTAATGCGAAGGGGAAAGCCAGCTTCTCAAGGCCAAATAACTGTTTCCTCCTCTCTCCTTTCCAGACCTTGATGCTTACTCTGTTATTTCTCATCACCTGTATTAAAAGTTCTTGAGAAGTGTATTTCTCTGCAAGGAGATCCTAAGCCCTAAGAAGGCAGGGGCTATTATGCACCCTGCTGCTCCCTCATACCAGGACCCAGTACAATGCATGTCACGAAGGGGTGCTTAATCAGTGTTTGGTAAACTGACACTATCAAGAATAAGCAATTTGGGATGGGGCAGCACTCTGCCACTTGCTGGAGATTAGACTTTAAGCAAATTATGTCATTTCATTGGTTTTCAGCTCTTGCATCTATCAAACGGGAGGTGAAACTAGGTGATTTCTAACATCTCTTCCAGTTCAAACACTCTATGATCTGTATAACAAGAGGCTGGCTGTTCTAGACAAGGTCCCTCCAGCTTTAAATTTGCATGACCCTTCTAGTTTCAAATGCTCACAGCTTCACTGACAGATGTTAGCCACCATCATTAGAAGTGGCGAGTTTTGTGTGCCTTTGCTCTCTCGTGCTTAAAGCACCTGATTTTTGAAGTATTCTGAAATACCTACCATTTATTAGGACCCAGACGAATTTCATTATCAAAGTCAGTGCTTCTTTTTCTCCCTGTCATAACCTTTCACTTTTTATGTAGAAAATTGCAGGGTAAAGAAGGAGAAAATGAAAAATGGGATGTTTTAGAATTCTAGGGAGAGGGGTTAGTGGGTTCCAAAGAGCAGGAGCAGCCATAAACCCTCAAGGAATTAAGAGAGAATTATTGAGAAAGCGAAAAAGGGAGATCTAAAGGCAGGGAGAGGCTGTCCAACCTCCTTCTATTTTTTACTCTTCATTTTCCCTAGAAACTCCTCTTCCATCCTCACTGCAAAACTCCTCTTTCCTGAATCTGATTTTATTAACTGGCAATGTCAAGAAATGAAGAATGACTAGTATATTTAACACTCCAAGGGTGTTCTTTACCCAAAGGCAGAATTTAAGCAGAAATCATCCTCAAATTAGCAAGAAATACAGAAAAGGTGATTTTGAGAGAAGGAACTTCTGGTTCTCCTTGACTAGTCCAGGGCAAGAACATTTATCTCTGCCTCCTTCCTAACAACTACATCTAATATCCTTATTGGAAAAAATAATCCACAAAATCAGCCTTGTTTGACAATTATAGTCTTGCTTATATGTATAAACAGGCTTCCCTGTTGGCTCAGTGGTAAAGAATCCACTGCCAATGCAGAAAACACAGGTTCAATCTCTGGGTCGGGAAGATCCTCTGGAAGAAGAAATGGTAACCCACTCCAGTATTCTTGCCCGGAGAATCTTATTGACAGAAGAGCTTATGTATAAACACACACACACACACACATACACCCCTGCCTTCCCTTTAAATTACCCTCCATCCTGACAGCGAGTAACGTCATTGACCTGTGCTTTCCTGAGAGAGGAAGTAGAGGTGGATGGAGCTGCTTCTGAAACTCTGTGTGGCAGGTTCTCAGTGGAACTTCTGGAACTTAATCCTGGTGTGTAAACTTCATCTCTTGGAGAATGTCTCCTAAATTGTTCTTATGATATGCTGCTCTGCTTTCTCGTTTTATTTTTTTCATCCTTAGAAGAAAGCTTGTTTAAAAAACTGGAGTATAATTGCTTTACAAAGTTGTGCTAGTTTATGCTCTACAACAAATTGAATCAGCTATAATTATACATATATCCCCTCCCTCTAAAGCCTCCCTCTCACCCACCCCCCATCCTGCTTTCTCTTCTAATCTCTGAGGGTGACTCATCTTCCCCAGGGACTTTCAGACAATCCAGAAGAAAAAAATACTAGTTTCAGCTGCCCATTTACTGGGTGTCTCACAGGTGCCAGGCATTTTGCATATATGATCTCCAACCTTTAGATGGAGGCATTACGATCCTGCTTCTCTTGAACAAATAGAAGTGGAAGAAGTGGAAACTCAGAGAGGTCACAAAAATTTCCCAAAGTCACAGACCTAGTAAGTAGCAGACCTAGGATTGAAATTCTTGATCCCCTCATTCCTCTACCACCTTCTGTCTCCATACAGTATGCAAAGAGATGAGGAAAATGCACAAGCAGGACTTAGCTTCACCACCTATTTAAAATACTGTGTTGGGCTGCTGAGGACGTGGAGGAAACGAAAACATTGTGTACTGTTGGTGGGAATGGAAATTGGTAACCACTATGGAAAACAGTATGGAGTTTCCTCAAAAAATTAAAAATAGAATGACCACACAGCCTGGCAATTCCACACCTAGATATCTATCCAAAGAAAGCAAAAACACTAATTCAAAAAGATATATGTAACCCTATGTTCTTAGTGGCATCATTTAGGATAGCCAAGATAGAGAAACTGTGCCCATCAACAGATGAATAGATAAAAAAAGATATGTTTTACGTATACAATGGGATATTAGTCATAAAAAGAATGAAAGCTTGCCACTTGTGACAATGTGGATTGACCTGGAGGGTGTTATGCTTAGTAAAATAAGTCACACAGAGAAAGACAAATATCATATGTTTTTAATTATAAGCGGGATCTGAAATAAAAAGTGAACAAATAAAACAGAAAAAGGCTCACAGATACAGAGAACAAACAAGCGGTTATCAGAGGGGAGATGGGTGGTGGAGGCAAAGTAGGCGAAGAGGATTAAGGGTTACCCACTACCAGTAAGATACAACATAGCAACTGTAGCCAATATTTTATAATAACTTTGCATGAAGTATAATCTATAAAAAGATAAAACTACTATGCTATACATTTAAAACTAATATAATATTATAAGTCGACTTTACTTCAGTTTATTTTAAAAGAAAAAAAAACTCACAGATGAAAAACCACTATGTTAGTACCTCACAAGACCTAGTTCTCATATAACCAAGTGATGGTAGTTGGCCTTAAGATTTGAATTCATTCATTGCCTCTTTATTTCACATTTCAGTGGCTCTGATATTTCAGCCCCAATTTTGACCTTTAGAAAATAAAATAGTTAAGCCATTCCTGTTTAAGAATCTAGGTTGAGCAGATCACATGCTTGTGGCTAATCTTTGGGTTATGTAATTATATAACCTTGATGTTGATAGTTAATGCTGAAGGCAGAGATACCTGATTTCAACTGTGGTTAGCTCACTTAAAAATCTCTGCCAGTGAAAACGTTTATGGCAAGATCTTCAAAGTTAGTTACTTATGTGAGTACGTGTTCTCAGTCTTGTCCGACTCTTTGTGACTCCATGGATTATAGCTCTCCAGGCTCCTCTATCCATGGAATTTTCCAGGCAAAAATAGTGGAATGGGTTGATATTTCCTTCTCCAAGGGATCTTCCTGACCCAGGGGTCAAACCCATGCCACCTGGGAAGTCCCACTTAGTTACTTGCACTACAATAATTATTTAACCACAGCAATAATGAAAATGGCAGGCTCCTTCCTGAGGTGCATGAACAGGTTTCAAAACAGAAGCAGGAATAAAAAAGAAAATGCAAGTACATTTGATTCACTACAAAAACTGATACGAGGAGTCAATGGGATAGAATTAGAGTACAAATCAACATCTCTTTTCTCAAAAGATGAAAAATAAAAGCTCATTTTAATCTCTGAACTGTATTAGGGATTTCATAAAGCTAAAAGCAGGTAGATTTAAAAAAAAAACTCATTTAAATGAAACAACGTCAGATTTGCCTTTCATCCAGTCATGTAGCTAAACAGCCAGAGTAGCTGTGGTGTGATACTCTTTTATTACAGGTCTGATAGCACTGACTAATAGCTAATGGTACCTGGCAGACTAATTTATGCAGGATTCGTATTTCGCTCCCTCTCAGCATGTTGTACTGTGGCAAAGCCATTCTTGGGAGTTATTACCCCAACATAATCATACCCTGTGGATTCGGAGCAGTTAAATGGGTTCTGTTATCGGAGACACATATGCACCAAAGCATCTGCCGTCCCTCAGCCACTGTGGGTGATTAAGGCTCACTGATGGGGCTGCTTCCCATAGGCTGGAGTCAGATAGGTAGAGTTCAGCTGAGAGAAATTCAGGCAAGGTACTGAGAAAACTGCATTTTAAGTGGTTCTATCATATCATCAAGTCTCTTCCTTTTAAGTGCTGGGGTCATGGATTTCATTCTCCCTGACCATGGAGCCATCAGAAGCCTGGCTCGATACCTGGGTGTGAGATTCGGGGTGATATTAAAGGAGATGAATGCATTGAGTTTATGTCAGGGAATGTCTTTTACTGGATTTTCATAATGACAGGCTGCAGACGCGCTGAGGGGAAAAGTCAGATAAAGAGCATTTCTGTAAGAAGAAAGAAATCTTCCCCCTTAGTCCCTTTAAAGAAAATGAATAGCTGAGCACCAAGGGGCCAAATACAAGTTCTTTTTAAAACATCCCTTTCATGTGAAGGACAAGTCGAGAGGAAAAACAGGACCTCTGAAGCTACCACCACGGCTTTAATCTAGGAAGAAGAGGCAGCATCATTGCTAACATCATTGTCAGAGGCTGCCTTCGTTTTGAGAGCTTCACAGATGGTGTCACCTGCAATTTACATCTGGCCAGATGAAGACAGATAGGGTCGATGAGACCTAAACCATTAGATCAGTGGTCTGTAACCCTGCTGTGCTTTAGAATCACCCAGGGAGTCCTGAAAACTACCGATGCCAAGGCCCCATCCCAGAGCAGCTGGATCAGGATCTCTGGAGGCGGGGCCTGAGCACTGGATGGCTTAGAAGCTCCCCAAGTGAGTCTAATGTGTAGCCAAGGTTGAGAAGTACTGTGGCGGATGACGGCCGAGACTGGCAGAATCGGGTGAGGCTGAAGAGTCAGGAGCCCTCCGTGTTAGGGCTGGCCGAGGTCACCAGAAGGAGGGCAGGGGGAGAAGTCATGTTTAGTATTGTTCCCAAACAGTTGGGAGGTTTTCTGGTCAAGTTCAAGCTGGAATGCTTGCCTTCCACTCCTTTAGCAGGCATATTTCTAGGAAGGGTCTCACACTTCACCCACACCCACCTGGGCTCGGAGGGAACAACAGATCTGAATGGTGGGTTTACAGTAAGGAATTGAGCAAGCTTGGCTCCCAGCCTCAGTGGCTTCAAAGGCATTCCGTCTTTCCAATTCTGCCCACCAGTTACAGGAGTCTGCTCTCCTGGCCAGAGTCAGGGCACCAAGTCCGCCAGGGGGAGGAGGACTTCCACTGACAGGCGAGTGCGGGGGTTGGGGGCGTGAGGCCAACCAATTCAACGGAACTGGGTGGACAATCTAAACCACCTTCTCCCTCACTTTATCAAGATAAAGCTAGTATCTTGGCCTCCATCTCCCTGTCTCCTGAAGACTGTCAGGGCCCCTCTTGAGAGGTGTGCCATCAGAGAATGTGCAAGGAATTGCACAAGGGAAATAGAAGCAAGAACGGGGACAGTAGATAGGGTACTGAGGGGAGTGTGTGACAAGGAGCAAATAAGTGAACAAATCTGAAGTTCTTGGATTATGTACAGCAATAGTCACCTGTCAGGTCAGGGGAAAAAAAAAAACCCAAAAATCCCCTGAGCTGCAAGACAGATTGTCTGAATGCCATGTAATCTCAGGGCTTCTCTGGGAGGATATTAGGTCCTCATGTGCAGATATGGCTCCACCTGTGGGCTGGATAACTGCCACCAGTCCCAGGGATCAATCCTGAGACTTGAAAACGCCGGTGCTCTCGCACTGCACTGGGCTCTTGAATCTCCCACTCTTTTTCCAAAAAATATTTATTTATTGGCTGCACTGGATCTCAGTTGTGGCATACGGAATCTTCGATCTTTGCTGTGGGATCTATTTTCTTGACCAGGGATCGAACCCGGGCCCCCTGCATTGGGAGACCAGAGTCTTAGCCGCTGGACCATGAGAGAAGTCCCTTAAGTATCTCGCTCTTGGTGAAAATACAACTCTTCTGTCATTTTGGTTGTGTTAAAAAAAATGCTTAAGTGATTATGTAAAATTTATAGAACTTCCATATAAATGATCTCATTGTGTTGCTCAAAAGTTCTGCAACTTAGACTCAGTCTTTAGATAAACATGCCATTCAAAGTGTTCAGTTCAGTTCAGTCGCTCAGTCACGTCCGACTCTTTGTGACCCCATGAATCGCAGCACGCCAGGCCTCCCTGTCCATCACCAATTCCTGGAGTTTGCCCAAACTCATGTCCATCGAGTCAGTGATGCCATCCAGCCATCTCATCCTCTGTTGTCCCCTTCTCCTCCTGCCTCCAATCCTTCCCAGCATCAGACTCTTCCAATGAGTCAACTCATCACATGAGGCGGCCAAAGTATTGGAGTTTCAACTTCAACATCAGTCCTTCCAATGAACACCCAGGACTGATCTCCTTTAGGATGGACTGGTTTGGATCTCCTTGCAGTCCAAGGGACTCTCAAGAGTCTTCTCCAACACCACAGTTCAAAAGCATCAATTCTGCAGCGCTCAGCTTTCTTCACAGTCCAACTCTCACATCCATACATGACTACTGGAAAAACCATAGCCTTGACTAGATGGACCTTTGTTGGCAAAGTAATGTCTCTGCTTTTTAATATGCTGTCTAGGTTGGTCATAACTTTCCTTTCAAGGAGTAAGCGTCTTTTAATTTCATGGCTGCAATCACCGTCTGCAGTGATTTTCAGTTCAGTTCAGTCACTCAGTCGTGTCCGACTCTTTGCGACCCCATGAATCGCAGCACGCCAGGCCTCCCTGTCCATCACCAACTCCCAGAGTTTACCCAAACCCATGTCCATTGAGTCGGTGATGCCATCCAGCCATCTCATCTTCTGTCGTCCCCTTCTCCTCCTGCCCCCAATCCTTCCCAGCATTAGGGTCTTTTCCAACAAGTCAACTCTTTGCATGAGGTGGGCAAAGTATTAGAGTTTCAGCTTCAACATCAGTTCTTCCAATGAACACCCAGGACTGATCTCCTTTAGGATGGACTGGTTGGATCTCCTTGCAGTCCAAGGGACTCTCAAGAGTCTTCTCCAACGCCACAGTTCAAAAGCATCAATTATTTACAGACAAGGAGCTGAAGCATCATGAGCGGTAAATGGCAAAACCAGATTTAATCTCAAACTTGGGCTTCCCTAGTGCCTCAGACGGTAAAGAATCTGCCTGAAATGCAGGAAACCTCGGTTCAATCCCTGGGTTGGGAAGATCCCCTGCAGGAAGGCATGGCAACCCACTCCAATATTCTTGCCTGGAGAATTCCATGGACAGAGAAAGGAGCCAGACGGGCTACAGTCCATGGGGTTGCAAAGAGTCAGACATGACTGAGCAACTAACACTTTCACTTTTCTGATTCCAAAAGCTACTCTTTTCCCAGCTTGTCATCTTTTGATTAATGTCTAACTATTTTTCTCTCTTCCCACCAGCTCCCAACTCTTCTTCCTTTGGTCATGTGTGATATTCTAACCACCTCATACTCTTGATTAGTGCCTAAACATGGGCTTAGACCAGGTTTACTGAGTCCTGTTTTTTTTTTTTTGTTTTTTTTTTTTTTTTTTTATAAATTTATTTATTTTAGTTGGGGGCCAATCACTTCACAACATTGCAATAGTTTTTGCCATACATTGACATGAATCAGCCATGGGTTTACATGTGTTCTGAGTCCTGTTTTAAGGACTGCAGGATGAAAGATGTGACTGTTAGACTAGGATCAGTAACAGATAAACAGAGAACAAGGTTTTGGGATAAAATACAGCAGAAGAACCCAGGAGACAGAAATGAAATAAATTTTAAGGGAACTGAAATGAAAGCCATACATTTAGAGAAATCAAATAAAACATGGATTAATGGCAAGTAATAAAAGAACATGCTTAGCAGTTAGTAAAAACAAACAGCTTTTTAAAAAAATCTTATTCTTATTACTTTCAAATGATCTGTTGAAAACAAAGTCACTTCATATGTAAAATACAAATTCTTTGTAAGTGAGAGTATGCGTGCCCTCACCACCCCCTAAAAAGATCATCGGTGCTTATGTGCTCCAGCGCTCTTCTAGACTCTGAGGACACAAGGGAAATGAGAGAGTACTTGTTCCTAAATACCTAAGAATCTAGCAGAAGTGTTTTTAAATAACTGACCACTTGTAAGAGCTGTATGTACAGTTTTCTCAGTCAAGATGGGAGAGGCTATGTTTTAATAATAAAGTCCAAATATTACAGGTTTAAATCAACAAAAGACTTAGAATTCCATGATGGCCTAGGATTCTGGGTCTTCACTGCTGTGGACCAGGTTCAATTTCTGATTGGGGAACTGAGATCTTGCAAGGCATGCAAGGCAGCCAAAAAAAAAAAAAAAATTAACAAAGATTGATTTCTTGCTCACAGTACATATTCATCAGAGATTAGCTGTAGTTCCATTCCAGGATTCAGTCACCATCTGTAATATTACCAGTTATTGTAACAAAGAGCTCTCACCCAGGCAACTAAATTCTCTGACCTGAAACTGACATACACCGAGGATGTTACATGATGGGGCCCTCAAAAGAGCCAAAATGTGAAATCCCTGTGGGCCCAGAATGGGGAAGAACCAGAACTATGGATGGTGTGATTATGCCCATTATCATCATCATCAACATGATCATTTTTGTTTACAAAGTTCCAAGAAACAGAACTACTGTCTGTCAGGGCAAGGCACAGAAAGATCAGAGGAAAGTAAGGATTAGAGTTAGATATCACTAGATGGCATTGAACAAGCCATTCTGAGCAAAGGAACAGCATGAACCAAGGTAGGAAGAGCCTATTGTGGCCAGAGTGCAGAGGATGCGTGAGAGACAAAAGGAGGAGGAAGGTAAGGGTGGAGAAGAAGAAGAGAATAGAATGTAAGGGACACTTCACTGGTTAACATTATCTTGTAGGCATTGGGATACCATTTAAGGATGTTAAGCAGGTTTGTGTCAGGACAGGAGACAGATTAGAAGACTGAAAGAGAAGCAGGGAGGATAGTCAGAAGGTTCCTCCAAGATTTGGAGGTCCAAAGCAAAGCATTGTCAGAAGGCTGAAAAGTGGGGCAAATATTCCCAAAACAATCAGAAGCAAATATCAACAGAACTTGATGATAGAGGATGAACCCTAGACTTCCACTGGCTAGATGGTTGGGATCACTTGCCAAGATAAATACAGAAAGGGACAGTTTAGAGTGGAGGTGAAATGACTTTTGGTCATGTTTAATGAGTTCACGTATAGGTTAGCAGAAAGAGACGTCCATCAGTTATACAGATATGGAGGTCATGAGTGAGGCTGGGGTGAAGGCAGAGAGATGGGATCCAGCAGATTGGAGGTGGTGGTTGGAGCTACAACTGAAGAGGAGGCTCCTCAAGAGGGGAATCAAACGAGAAGGCAAAAGATGTGTTCTAGAAGGCACTAGTATTTCCAGGTAGAAGAGGAGGGACTTGCAAAGGGGAGGAGAGGAGATGGTCAGTGAACTGGGAGGGAACTGGCTGAGGGGGAACCATGGGAGGAGCAATGTTCAACCAGGGAGCAACGGTCCTGACCATCAGAGGCATCACATGAGAGACAATGAAAATAGTCCTTTGAATCTTATACCAGAGGTCACGGGGGACCTTTGCTAAAGCAGTCTTGATGGAGTGGTCCTCCTGTGGGAAGGGGGAGGTAAGGACCTTGTGGGAGCTGAGGAGGGAAGGAGAGGTAAGGACTCAGAGAAGACGGAGGACAGGGAGTAGCAAGAAGAGTCCTAAGGCCAGGCTAGGTGTGTGTGTGTGTGTGTGTGTGTGTGTGTGTGTGTGTGTACACGTACGTACAGTGGGAGGATATTGAGTACAAATCTATGCTGAGGGGATACAGCAGTAGGAGGAAAAGGCTGTAGACAGATGGGACAGGTAGATGATTAATGGATTCAGTGAGGGAAAGGGTCTGAGAGCACCAGGAATAGGCCTAGACTTGGGAAATCTTCTGGTGGCCTCTGTTTTCTCTCTGAAATGGAAGAGTTTGGTTCACTAGATATCTTTGAGCCTTTTGTAAGCAAGATGAGACTGAGGGAAACAGAGCTGGAGCGTGGCGGGTGCTTAAGAGCTGGGGAATCTGGAATATCCAAAGAGGGACAGAAGGGGGGAAGGCTGGGAAAGGCTTTGCAGAAATGGGGGGACCACAGCTCAGAGGCTCAAGGAGAGTGGGGGTCCAGAGACAAGACATACAGCTTGAGGAAAAGAGCCTCCCACCGAATGACGGCAGGAGGGTAAACTTCCTCCAGAGAGCATCACTGTGACTGTGTTTTCACTCCCAGCCATTAACTTATGACTTACTCGGCTGTTTCATGAGAGCAGACTGTAGTCACGAGGGTCCCACAGCCTTTCTCTGTGTGTTCAGCCATGCAGGTTCCCTTTCCTTCCTATGACTTGTATATGCATGTACGTATGTGTTAGTTGCTCAGTCATGTCTGACTCTGTGCAACCCCATGGACTGTAGTCTACCACGCTTCTCTGTTCATGTAATTCTCCAGGTAAGAATACTGGAGTGGTTAAAGCCATTTCCTTCTCCAGGGAGTCTTCCCAACCCAGGGATCAAACTCTGGTCTCCCACATTACAGGCAGATTCTTTACCACCTGAGCCACCAGGGAAGCCCTCCTATGACCTGGATGCCTCTTATTCTATTAGGAGACTCAACCCAACGTCTAGTTTCTTCTAGCTCTGCTCCTAACTTGATATCTTGTCTGAAATCTCTGCTTTCCAGACTTCCCAAAGAGGAATTGAGCTTTGAACCAGGAGTTTAACATGAGTATTATAGAATATAACTCACTGTCTTTAGATTCCCTTGTATCTACATATCTAGATGGTGTTCTCTTAGTAGTCTGGCCCAAGTCATTCTATTCCTGGGAATGCCTCCAAAAAGGTTATTCCTGCACATCACCCACCCCTATAATGAAAAATAAAAAAGTATATACTTGAAAATGTTCATGGGAAGCAGTAACCATAATGCTTAAATAATGGAAGTCAACCTAATGGACAGCAGGGCATCAGTTTGATGGAAAATCCATGCGGTTATCTAAATGGTAGTTATTAAGACAATCTGTGTGACATGGGGAGCGCTTATACCCTGAATAAAAAGAACAGAATGTGACCTCAGAACTTCACTATGATTACAGTAGTACATTTGAAAGGAACAAAAAACAAAGGAAAGGCTTTTTATGTTGATGGGATTGCAGGTGAAATTCATATCTTAATTTCCATTTCAATTCTATAACATTTTTCAGTTATAAGGTCTCTCCATAAACAGCAGGAATGTTGGACAAACTAACAGAAACACAGAGAGAGCAAGTCCGTTTTCCCCCATTCTCCCGTCCTGGCAACAAAAAAGAGCTGCGTCATGTTTACATTTGAGGTGAATTCTTTCACAAATTCCAAACTTTAAACCTTATTATTAAACAGCCATCAATTTCCATCTAACATGTTGACAATCCCCCAAATATGTTGGATTAAAATTTTTCTTTTAATAAAGAGATTTGAAATTCCATTCCAGTTGCCAGCCAGGTCTTTCAACTTCTTAAAAAAAAAAAAAAAAAAAAAGACCCACACTAGCTCCTCTCATCCCTTTGGCAACTATTCTATTTTATTTCCCCATTGTCCCAGATTCTCTCCAAAAGCTCTTTCAATTCAGCTTCGATTACCACCAACCCCAGAAACAGCTTCTATTAAGGTCACCAGTGACTGCCTGACTCAAAGGACAAATTCTGGTTCTCAACCAGAAACTCCCAACACACTTAAAACTGCCAACCCGCTTCTTTGGTCTCCTTTGGCCCTGGGGTCTCTGGCTGGACTGACCTCTCCCCTCCTTCCTTCACTCCTCACAGATGCTGCACTAACACCCTCCCATCAGAATTACTGGTTTCCACCAAGAGACCCCAGACCTGCTAACCAGGCTCTGCCCCTACATCCTCCTCGGAGCGAGACATATCCATCCAACACACATGTCCAGCAGCTACATCGTGCATTCTCCACAGCAGCAGAAACCCCCTAAGGAGGTGAAAATTAGTTCTTCGGGGCAAGCAAAAAACCCTACTCCTTCAAAAAGTGTATATTATATGGTATACAGTACACATACAAATATAATACAGAAACCAATACATAGTATATCTGTGGTGTTAAAATTTCATGAGTGGAGGGCAATTAGGAGAAATGTCTAAAAAGACTCCTGAGGTGAGAAGCAATAGTGAAAAAAAAATGTTGGGAAATACTGTTCTGCCAGCATCCTTAGGTGCCAGGAAGATAGCAGTGGATAAAACAGACCAAGGCACTTGTCCTCATGTTATGGGGGAAACAAATAAACAAGTAAAAATATACAATTTATCAGATGGTGATAATTGCTGTGGAGAAAATAAAAGCAGGGAAAGGGGTTGGCAGTTCTGGGGGTGGGTAACAGGGCAGGGGGTTGCAACTTTAAGATTCATGTTGATGTACGGCAGGAACCAATACAATATTGTAAGGCAATTATTCTTCAATTAAACATAAATAAATTTTTAAAACAGAAGGACTCCCTGAGAAAGTGACATCTAAGTAAAGACATGGAGCTGAAGGAACAGGCTGTGAGGATATCTAGGGGATATACAGGCAGAAGGAACAGTACAAGCAAAGGCCCGGAGGTGGGAGTGTTTCTGGCACATCTGAAGTACAGGAATGAGACCAGTGGCTGGAGCACAGCAAGCAAGGAAACAGGTAGCAGATGAAGTCAGAGGTTTGACAGGAAGTCCAGTCTTGTGTGTGTGTGACCTAGTAGGCCATGGTAATGACTTGGCTTATACTCAGTGAGATGAGAATCCACCAGAAGGGCTTAAGTGGGGAACTGAAATAACCCAATTCACTTTTGAAAGATTCCCCCGGCCACTGGGTTGA
Organism: Giraffa tippelskirchi; assembly: GCF_054371585.1. Classification (NCBI taxonomy): domain Eukaryota; kingdom Metazoa; phylum Chordata; class Mammalia; order Artiodactyla; family Giraffidae; genus Giraffa; species Giraffa tippelskirchi. Next base: position 120,730,329 of record NC_137276.1, on the reverse strand, counting down.
CAGCAGAGTGCGGGATGGAGGGGTGGTGGCAGGGAGACCGGTTAGCAAGCCCTTGCAGTCCTCCAAGTAAGAGATACTGGTGGCTTAGACCAGGAGGAGCAGTAGAGACGGGGGGATGTAGTCAGACTCTGAAGGCGGAACCAGCAGGTTTTCCTGATGGGTTTAACATGAAGTGTGAGAGTAAGAGAGGAATTGAGGATGAGGCCAAGGAAGAATGGGACTGCCAGCAACCGAAATGAAGAAAGCTATAGGAAGCAAGAGTGAGAAGAGGAGATTCTGAGTTCACTTTGGGACACATTGACATGCCTACTCAATATCCCAGTCAAGATGTTCAGTAGGTAATTGGAGGACATACAAGTGTGGGATTCAAGAAGAAGTCTGGGCTGGAAACATCTGTTTGAGAGTATTTCTGGTCAAAGCTATGATACCGTATAGAGCACTAGGGGAGAGAGTGAAGACGGAGAGGAGAAGCGGTCAAAGAACTGAGTTGTCCTCTGGTTGACTCAGGAGATGAAGATGAGCCAACAAAGTAGATCAAGATGGTGGCCAGGGAGGTAACAAACCCAGGAGATGGCGGTGTCTGGAAGCCAGGAGAAGAAAGTGTTGCCAGGAGTGGGGGGAATGAGCCACTGTGCCAAATGTAGACCAGGTAAGATGAGGAGAAAGATGAACCACTGGGTTTGACAGCTTGAAGCTCTTTGGTGCCCTGGGAAATGTATTAATAGTATTAGTGCAGTAGGTTCAAGAGAGAAGGAGGAGAGAAGGAGGAGGTGCTGAGAATGTAGGCAACTCCCTGAGAGCTTTGCTGTAAGGGAAACTGAGAAAGGGGGTAAGAGCTGGAGGAGGACTTCAGTGAGATTTTCTTTTTAAGATGAGAAAAATGAGAGCATGTTTGTATGCTGATGGGACTGATCCAACAGACGGGGAAACTGATACTATGGCAGAAAGAGGAGAGCAGTGTCTTTGAGGTGGTGGGAAGGGATGGATGGTGGGGAAATTGGCCTAAGACAGGGGTGCACCATAGCAGACCTCTCCTGAGCACTGATCACACACTAGGTTCTCCTTCCATGATGTCATCAAATCCTCACAGATATGGGCGAAAGATGGGATTAGTCTTATTATTATTATTGTTTTTAATTGGTGGTGCCACACAGCTTGTGGGATCCTAGTTCCCCGACCAGGGATCACATAAAGTCCCCACAGTGGAAGTGCCGAGTCCTAACCACTGGACTGCCAGGGAATCCCCTTAGTCTTATTTTTTTTTCAAATAAATCAAGGTTTAGGGAGTTCAGAGAGTTAGAAAAGAAGCTGAAACTGAATTTCTTTTGTCTAATTTCAAATGCCTGGTCCATTCCCAGGCGGCCCCATGGAGATCCTTATTTTACAGAGAGAAAGAGGGATCCATTAACCTGCTCACAGTCCCAGAGTGGACCCGAACCTGAGTGCCTGACTCCTGGCCCAGTGCTCCTTTTCTCATCTCTAACCAAGCTCTTCCTTCCTCCATGCCAAATGGCCACCTTTGCCGAGGCTATCACTCACATCTGGGAGGTAGTACTCACTTTACACCTTGTTCCTCCTGCTTTTCTTTGTTTTTGGTGAGGTTTACTGTCATTGTTATTCAGTTGCTCAGTCATGTCTGACTCTGCAACCCCATGGATTGCAGCACACCAGGCTTGCCTGTCCTTCACTATCTCCTGGAGTTTGCTCAAACTCAAGTCCACTGAGTCAGTGATGTTATCTAACCATCTCAGGTATAACTACATACTGTACATTTCATCCTTTTTAGGTGTACAGGTCTATGAATTCTGACTGATGCATAGAGGCATGTTAATACCACCACAATCAAGATATAGAACATTTCCAAGTTTCCCTTATGCCCCTTTGTGATCAGTCTCCTCCCCTACCCCTAACCCTGGGTAACCAATGATCCTTATCATTTCTGTCCTTATCATTTTGCTTTTTCCAGAATGTCATCTATATGGAATCATACAATATACAGCCTTTCGAATTCACTTACTTTCAGTTAGCATAACGCATTTCAGATCCACCCATGCTATCATGTACACCAATAGTCCATTCCTTTGTATTACTATGGAGAAATAAATGGCAACCCAACTCCAGTATCCTTGCCTGGGAAATCCCATGGACAGAGGATCCTGGCAGGCTGTAGTCCATGGGATCACTTATTTTATGGACAGGCCACAGCTTGTTTGTCCATTCACCAGTTGATGGATATTAAAATGTTTCCAGTTTTTAGCAAATATAAATAAAGCCATTGTAAACATTTAGGAATAGGATTGCTGGGTCATATGTTAAGTCTATGGTCAGCTTTTAAAGTCTTGAAACACTAGGTATTCATATGTAAAAAAATTTAACCTTGGCCATACACAAAAAATAACTCAAAATGGATCATAGACTTAACTGTAAACCTAAAACTAAAAAATTTCTAGAAGGAAAACATAGGGGAAATTATTTGTGACCTTGCATTGGATAAAGCCTTCTTAGATCTGACATCTAAAACACGATACATAAAAGAAAAAAAATGATAAATTGGAATTCTTAAAAATAAGGACTGCTCTTCAAAAGACACTGATAAGAGAATGAAAAGACAAACCACAAACTCAGAGAAAATATTTGTGAAGTACTTATCTGATAAACGCCTTGTATCCAGCACACAGAAAGAATTCTTGAAACTCAATAATAATAGTAATAAACAATTCAGTAAAAAATGCACAAACGATATGAACAGACACTTCAACAAAAAAAAAAGATATATGGAAGGCAAATAAACTCACAAAAGGATGCTCAACATCATCAGTCATTTGGCAAATGCTAATTAAAACTACAAGATAAACTACACTTCTATTAAATGACTACAATTTTAAAAAACTCAGCAAGAAAGGAGAACAACTGGGACTCTCATACATGGCAGGTAGGGAAGTGAAATGGTACAGCCACTGTGGAAAACACTTGGCAGTTTCTTATAAAGTCACACATTCAGGAGCTTTGTATGGAGGATGGGTTGACTACAAAGGGGAAACAGGAAGTTTGGGGAAATGTGGAATAGTTCCATTAAGATAAATTGATTGTGGTGGTGGTTACATGACTGCAAGCATTTGTCAAAATGCACAAAATTACATTAAAAAGAGAATTTTTTACTGTATTAATTTTACTTTAATCTTGACAATAGAGGGCAAAGTAAAAGCAAAGGCAGTGAGACCACTGTGTGACTTTATACAACTTACTTAACTTCTCTGTGCCTTCTTTTTTTATCTACACACTGAGCATATAATAGTACTTTCTTTATATTGTTGTATTAAGTGTGCTGATTTATGCAATATACCTAAAGCATGTGGCACACAGCAAATGCCATATAATTATTTGACTGTTATTTTTATTTGTATTTTTATTAGTCATATATTTCTCTTTGAAGAAGTCTGGTGAAAAAAAGAAGGGTAATTAGGGGTTTGGGTGGTTGAAGGATGAGGAGACCTAGACACACGGAGTCATAGACAGATGGAGGAAATCAGTGATAAGGGAATGAAAGAGAGGGAGAGTAATGCTGAACCCACAGACCAAGCCTGTGCTATTAATATGGCATCGGTTGCCGTTTTCATAAATAACTCCCTTTCACTTGTCAACAGCTAATCAAGTAATTTCTCGAGGCCAGAAGTGACTTGCTGGATTAATGACAGCCCCTCCAGAGATCAACATGTTCTAATCCTTCTTCTGTGTTGTAATCCTACACCTCAAAGAATGGAAAGAGGAACAAATCTACCTCCTAGACACAAAATATCCAATATCATTAAAGTGACAACTTTCAATTTTTATTTGAATGATCTGCTCTCATCTTCAGCAAAGGAAAAGTCAGATTAATGTTGATTGGAAAGTGGAGGGTTGTTATCAGAGTTCTGATGGGTCATTATAGGGAATTTTTATCAAACAAAGAAACTTGATAAGATGTAAGCTTAATAAGCAGGGATTAGTGCCCTCCTGGGTAACTTTCTCACAACTGTAGGAATTTTAAGAGACTTCGTAAGAATTAACATGCTCCACTTGATATTGACTTTAGCTTCTGGCTTTTCTTTCCAGGAGGCGAATCAGTACAATTTCTTCTGCCTTTGTTTCGATTTGGTAACAACCCTCCATTTTCAGACAGGTTTCACCTACCTGCCCCGTCAGACATGAAGAGGTTGCTACCTATTCTACAGGTGCGGAGATAGAAGGAACCAAGGTTTTTGATAACTGCTAGTCAAAACCAAAGCAACAGCTGACCAAGTGTAAGAATAGCAGGTCAGATTGATTGAGATGTCTCAGAAGTTGGAATTTTTGGAGGGCAGGTGATCACAGACCAGCTGGTTCACTCTGTACCCTCAGAACACAGAGCAGCAGGGACCAATACAATCACTAACAACCCAGGCTCAGCATTTCAACACCCCGTATGCCTCCATCTTCCAAACAAAGCAGAGGCATTTTCTTATTTTATTTTTATCTATCTATCCATCTATCCAATTTCTAATTAATAAGGACTTTTCAAAACACAATCACAACACCTTTAACATAACCAATAACATTCAATAACAGTTATGTAATATTTAAAACTCAGTCCGCTATCAATTTTCTTTGGTTATTTCAAAAATGTCTTTTATAAAGTTTTGTTCAAATTGCTAACAATACCCACACATTGCCTTTGGTTAGTATATCTCCTAAAGTATCTTTTAATCTAGAACAGTCATGGGAACTTTTTGTCTTCATTTATCCTTTTGTGTTTTTTTTTTAATATTCATGCATTTATTGAATAGATATTGCCTGCAGAGTGGTAAATTTTTTTTCCAAACTGCACTAAAAGGAATATAATGGGGACTTCCCAGGTGGCTCAGTGGTAAAGAACCCACCTGCTAATTCAGGAGACATGGATCTGATCCCTGAACTGCGAAGATCCTACATGCCATGGAGCAACTAAGCTGGTGTGACACAACTCCTGAGCTTGTGCTCTAGAGCCTGGGAACCACAACTGCTGAGCTCATGTGCCACAACTACTGAAGCTTGCATACCCTACAGCCCACGCTCCCCAGCAAGAGAAGCCACTGCAATGAGAAGCCCACACACTGCAACTAGAGAGAAGTCCCACTCTCTGCAACTAGAGAAAAGCCTGCACAGCAGCAAAGACCCATCCCAGCCAAAAATAAATAAGTAAATAAAAATTATGTTTTTAAAAGGTACATAATGAAAAATCCCTTAGTCTTCTTTCCCAGAAGCAATATTACCAGTTTCATGTGTAATCTTTTAGAAATAGCCTCTGCCTAGACAAGCATGCCTGTCCCCAAGGCTCTACCCTGGTGAATAAGAGTGGACATGAATTCAAGTCTCTGCAACTCACTAAATAAAAACCTTGGGCATGTTACATCTGAGTCCCAGATGTCTCCTCTGGTAAATAGAGGAAACTATTTGCCAGAAGGAAAAAAAAACTACTAATGGTACCTATATCGTGGCATTATTGAGAGAATTAAATCAGATATGTGAAATACTTAAATTATTACTTGTTTCTATATACATGCTCCTTTGGCTTTTCCCCAAATGATAGAATCAGGCACTTTCTCCTTTGGTGTGTTTTTTCATCACACATCACATTTTAATGATAAGTCCACACCTGTTCTTAAAGATTTGCTTCATTGTTTGAAATCGTTGACTTACATTCCATTATATGGATGCCATACTGACAGATAGGTAAATAATTTCCCACCTTTTGTTTTTACAAAAAAAATGCTGCCTTGATATGTACATCTATGGCTGATTCATGTTGATGTCTGAAAGAAAACAATAAAATTCTGTAAAGCAATTATCCTTCAATTAAAAAATAAATAAATGTTTAAAATGCTGCCATGAAAATCCTTGTGATATTCTATTGAATTCATGCACAAAGCATCCATAGGATAAACTCCTGGAAGTAAAGTGCTGAGCGAAGTATACATGCATTTTAATGCTTTACAGTCATGTAAAGCCCCAAAGGAAGCCGTACCAATTTATACTCCTAAGAAAAGTACACAAAGGTCTGCATTTCCCTGCACCTTAACCAACACAGGCTATCACTATAGGTTTTCATCTTTGTAAATATGACTTGTGGAAAATGGTATCTCACAGATTTAATGTGCATTTCTCTTATTACGGGGCTTCCTGGGTGGCTCAGATGGTAGAGAATCTGCCTGTGATACAGGAGACCCAGGCTTGATCCCTTGATCAGAAAAATGCTCTGGAGAAGGGAATGGCTACCCATTCCAGTGTTCTTGCATGGGAAATCCCATGAACAGAGGAGCCTGGTGGGCTTAGAGTCCATGGGGTTGCAAAGAGTCAGACATGACTAAGCAACTGACACTTTCACTTTTTTTCCCTCTTATTATAAGATTGTAAAGGAAATAGTGTGTAAGTAAACCTCAGTTCAAATGACCTGCCCATGACTCCCTGAGTGAGGACTCTGAGAGAACACTGCTGCTGCTGCTGCTACTAAATCATTTCAGTCGTGTGCGACTCTGTGCAACCCCATAGATGGCAGCCCACCAGGCTCCCCTGTCCCTGGGATTCTCCAGGCAAGAACACTGGAGTGGGTTGCCATTTCCTTCTCCAATGCATGAAAGTGAGGGTACAATTTTAGACGCCTAGGAAGTTGCACGGAGAAGGCAATGGCACCCCACTCCAGTACTCTTGCCTGGAAAATCCCATGGATGGAGGAGCCTGGTAGGCTACAGTCCATGGGGTCGCTGAGAGTCGGACACGACTGAGTGACTTCACTTTCATTTTTCCCTTTCATGCACTGGAGAAGGAAATGGCAACCCACTCCAGTATTCTTGCCTGGAGAATCCCAGGGATGGCGGAGCCTGGTGGGCTGCCGTCTATGGGGTCGCACAGAGTTGGACACGACTGAAGCGACTTAGCAGCAGCAGCAGCAGCAGCAGCAGGAAGTTGCAATGATGGTACAGAGATACTATCATTTTGGATATCCTTCACCTAACTTTCCCCAGATACATTTATTTTTACTGATACACTGAGAGGTTGGTTCACAGTGAATTTCCAAAATGATATTTAAAAACATGAATTTTTTTTGTTTAGAGTGACAAATGAACATGAGCATCTTTAAGTATAAGTACTCTCTCCTTTTTGTGTGTCTGTTTTTCAGTTACAGAGCAATTAGTTAAATTTCATGGTAAAGCAATGTTTATGAGTCAGTGTATTCTTAGGGTTTTACATTATGTCATTTCAGAATTTGCTTCATTTTACATAAAAGGCAGTAGTAGTGTTAAGTCACTCAGTCATGTCTGACTGTGACCCTATGGACTGTAGCCCTCCAGGCTTCTCTGTCCATGGAATTCTCCAGGCAAGAATACTAGAGCAGGTTGCTATTTCCTTCTTCAGGGGATCTTTCCAACCCAGGGATCGAACCCGGGTCTCCTGCATTGTAGGCAGATTGTTTACCACCTGAAAAACCAAGGAAGCCAGTAAATAAAAGGTAGATTTTTATACTTACAAGAATGACCTTGTCTGTACTCATGAAGAGGATGCTCCCTCTCCAATAGCACTAAGCATGTTTCATGCATGCCCATATGTTGTGAGTTATATCTTGCAAATGGTGAAGGGTTTGTTCTGAACCAATGCACCTCCTTCTCCTGGTCGCTTTCGGACACATGATCAGGAGCACAGCGCTGTGGTCACAGGACATGTATTTGCACAGCTGACCACTTCCTCCTTGAGACATTTTCTTCCCTTGGCTTCCCTGCTGTTCAATCTGTGAATTTGCTCCTAACTCACAAGCTCTCTTCCTCTCCTGAGCCCATCTTTCCTCTAGCTATAGCTTCTCCACAAGTGATAGCCATTCCCCTGGCTTTAATGACGAGGGCCAGGGCTAGGGTGAGGCCATTGAAACACCTTGGTCATAGACGTTAAGGAGACATCTACCCTGGGCTCATGCAAATACATGGCCCCTGAGAGTGTCAATATCTCCTTAAGCTTTCCTTTTTGCTCTAGACACCTTGCTTTCCTCACCCTAGTTTCACCTCCTTCAATATCTCTGCCTACTCCCTAGACCTCCAGACACATACAACCTATTTTTCATCTCTACTTAGGATAGCTTAAATGCAACTCAAACTTCAAATATTTAAAACAGAACTCTTGCATCTCCTCCTACCCCCATGCCCAAACCTGCTCCTTCTACTTGTCTATCCCACTTAATAGCATCACCATTTATTCAGTTACTCTAGGAGTTATCCTCAATTTCTTTCTTTCAACAAGTTCTATCTTCCATTTCCAAAATACGATACAAATCTGACAACCTCTCACGGCCTCTGCCACTATGCCTTGGGCCAGGCCTCCATCTCTTATCACTGTAAACACCTGTCCCCCCAAATCCATCTTCAGGATCCCAGATTCCACATGTACCCTTCCCCCTTCCCTCTCCCCCTTAGACTCATGACTGCAAGCCAGAGCAATCTTCTTTTTTAAAAAGATTTGTTTTTCTAGTTTTGGCTGTGCTGAGTCTTCCTTGCTGCAGGTGGGCTTTTCTCTAATTGCAGCAAGCAGGGGCTATTCTCTAGTTACACTGCTTGGGCTTCTCATTGCAGTGGCTTCTCACATTGCAGAGCATGGGCTCTAGGTGCACAGGCTTCATTACTTGCAGCTCCCAGGCTCTAGAGCTCAGACTCAGTCGTTGTGGCACACGGGCTTAATTGTTCCACAGCCTGTGGGGTCTCCCCATGCCAGGGATTGAACTGGTGTCCCCTGTATTGCAGTGGATCACCAGGGAAGCCCCAGAGCTATCGTTTTACATCCTGAAGTAGATTATGTCATTCTCCTACTTAAAACCCTCCAGTGGCTTCCAAATGAATTTAGCATAAGGGCAGACCGCCCCGCCCTTACCATGGTTAACAGACCAGGATCTAGCAGGTGTAACAATCTGATCCCAGCCTAGCAACCCCACTTCTGTCTCAACCTCATTCACCAGGAACCTGCACTGGCTCCCTCCCACTTCAGCTGTGTTCCTTCGCCTGGAATGCTCTTCCCCAGATCTCCATATAGCCACTTCCCTCTCAACATTCAGGTGTCAGCTCTGGTGTCACTTTCCTGACCACTCCCATCCACTCATCCATCACTCAAAATCCCATCACCCTTTTATTTCTCCATAGCATTATTGCTATCTGAAAGTGTCTTGTTCCCAGTGCATAATATCTGCTCAAAGCTCAGGGGCTTAAAACAAAAATGTACCAGTTCAGCTGGGACGGTTCTTGATTGGGTCTCCCTGCTGCAGTTGAACAGCAACTGAGGTTGGAGTCACCTGGAGGCTTTTCTGGCCTGGATGTATAAGATTCTTTCCTCCTGTGTCTGGTGCCCTGGTGCTTTTCTGGGTGGCCTCTTTTCCCAGCAGAGAACTGGACTTCCTGCATGGCAGCTCAAGCCTCCAAAAGAAAAGAAGTGGAAATGGCTGGTCCTCTTATAGACTAGGCCTGAAAGTGGCATGATGTACTTCTGGGTGTGTGCTAAGTCACTTTAGTTGTGTCTGACTGTTTGCGACCCCATGAACTGTAGCCCACCAGGCTCTTCTGTCCATGGAATTCTCCAGGTGAGAATACTGGAGTGGGCTGCCATTTCCTTCTGCAGGAAATCTTCCTGACCCAGAGGTTGAACCCACGTCTCTTATGTCTCCAGCATTGGCAGGTGGGTTCTTTACCACTAGTGCCACCTGGGAAGCTCTGCCATATTCAAATGGTCATAGAGCAGTCATAGACCAGCCCAGGTTCAAGGGGACTGAGGAATAAATTCTACCTCTTATAGGGGAAGTTCAGTTCAGTTGCTCAGTCATGTCTGACTCTTTGTGACCCCATGAATCGCAGCACACCAGGCATCCCTGTCCATCACCAACTCCTGAAGTTTACCCAAACTCATGTCCATCGAGTCGGTGATGCCATCCAGCCATCTCATCCTCTGTTGTCCCCTTCTTCTCCTGCCCCCAATCCTTCCCAGCATATGTAAAAAGAGGCAAAGAATTGATGGTGGCCTTCTTTGGCAATAAACTCTCACGTTCATTTGTTTATCTGTTATTTATATCTATCAACTCCCATTAGGTTATAAACTCCGCAAGACAACAGGGACCTTGTCTTATTTTAAGGCTCTATTTCCAGCACCTAGAACAATGTTTGGCACACAGTAGGTATTCAATAAATCAAGTTTGTGAACTAAACTAAACTTATCCAGATTGGTTTTGCCTGGTTTGCTGATGCTAAGCAAGCTGATGCCTTACCAGATAAGAGAAATGCTACATTTATAAAGTATTTCATTTCCTCTGCAAACAAGAAAAACTTGCCCTGAACACAAAATCTAGAAATAGATTTGGCATGTTTTCTAAATGGAAAATATTTCTTGTATCACCAGAAATTATTTTCCCACAGTTTGTGCTACATCAAAATATTGAAGTCGACTGAAAATACCCCATTCTTTAATCTTGGTGTGGACTAGATTTTTTTTTGTAGCAAAGGAAGTATGAAAATCTCCTGATGGTTGAACTCTCCCAGTTCTGAAAATGTCATTACAAGTTAAGAGAGATTAAAAAAAAAAAAAAGCTACTGAGAAATGTCCTTAAAAGTTTGGTCATCAAAATGTATAGCTTTTGGTTATAAGGCTAGCACTTGTTTATTTAAGTAATTACATATGACCAAGGGCAAAAAAAATCCCTCAAATTTTCCCCACTGCTAGTTTTTACTGGTGAGTTCTATAAAATAATACCACGTTTAAACCTTTTTGTAAATCCCTTGTAAATGAGTAAGTGAGAATGTATTCATCTGAAGGATTTTAGCGATTGTTGAAGTGAAAAAAGAGGGATTTAATCTTTTAAATTACACTTGCAGATGACCACTGATGAAATTTCTCCCAATCTTTTTTTTTTGTCTTCAGTTTTCCCAGATTTGCTCAAAGCTATCCCAGTCAGTATTCACGTCAATGTCATTCTCTTCTCCACGATCCTTATCGTTTTAACCCTGGTGGGGACAGCCTTCTTCATGTACAATGCTTTTGGCAAGCCCTTTGAAACTCTGCATGGTCCACTGGGGTTGTATCTCTTGAGCTTCATTTCAGGTGAGTGCAAAATTCTACCTCTGAAGACAAATGGGCTTGTCAGTGTACAAAAGATACACCTACCCAAATGTGAAATGACAGTACATATATGTGGATGTTCACTGTGGCAGTATTTATGAGAGCAAAAGGTGGAGAAAAGTATAATTATCCAACAAGAGAGGAGGCAACAAATTCCTTATAATAGTCTATCCAACTAGGTGGCATTAAATTCTTTTGAAGAAGATGTAATCAAAAGAACAAATGCTCATATCAAAAAGTGGAAAAAGCTGTATATAAGATTTTATAAAAAAAAAAGATTTTATAAAGATAAACTTGATTTGATTTTCTATATAAATATAGAGAATGTATACATATATTATGTATAGACTCTCCATATATATAGCTCATATATATATACAGAGAGAGAGAGAGTCTATTCTGTTGGTAGTAATCTCTGAACAGTAAGATTCTGAGTGGTTTTCATTTTTCTCATACTTTTTAATATTTCCAAATGTTCAGTAATGTGCATGTATCTATTCATAATCAGAAAAATAAATACAAGCCATCAAAAAAGAGTAAAGAGCTAGTGTACCCACACATGAGTTGCCATATTCAGGCCTGTAGGGACTTTGTGTAGCCTAAGTAGGTATATCTGAACAAGTAAAACTCTAAACCCAGAAATTAGTTCATCAATAAACATCCTACTCAATAACCAAGGCTGATGGGAAACAATATAAAGCCCAGTTCATGCCACAGGGTGTTTCCAATATATTTACAAGGAGGAGAAAGATACAGATGAGAAAATCAAAAGAGTCTAGCTCATACGCACTGCTCTTCTATGGGAGGTCTCTGATTTCACTCTACTCCAAACGCGCAGAGACTCAGTGTTTGTCCTGTCCCCAGGAAGCAAGTAATTTTATTAGTGATTTCACAGAGAGACAAGACAGAATACAGCTCACACTAGTGAGCACTGTATTGAAGATACATATTAGACTCTTTCCTTCTCCTCTGCAGCTTTGCTTTGGCTGCCAGCTTCCTCTCCCAGCCCTCAGCCCCTGGGCCACCAGGCCCCTTCTCTTCTTGACACCACTCCCTTCTCCCTGCACAATTCAACTCTGGTCACCAACTTGCACAGCTCCTTCTCTATCAAACAAACCCATGCAGTTAACAGATGCTCACTCATCTTAGAAAGCAGTATACCAGCCTCTATCCGTGATAACCTGAGCACAGTTTGTTATTGACCTGGACTCTTGGGCTTTTTAATCAATAGAAACCGCTCAGAGGCCAGAGGAGGCATCTATGCAAGGCTTTATGGGGACTTGTGCTGAAGCATGAGGGAGTAAAGAGAAGTAACAGGTGTCCTTGCTTGCTCCCTGAGTTTAGGGGGAGCTGGTTCCTTAAATGGGATGAGGATTGGTGAGGGAGGCAGATCTGTGGGTCAGGCTGAAGAGGTGGCCTAAGTGCTTTTCCCACCCACTTGGGGTGCTGTGTGCAGGGGTCATGAGGAGTACCCTGCTTTTGTTCCCTGCAACTCAGAAGTGGCAGCTGAGCTTTGGCCTTTTTGTATCTTACTGTTCATAATTTGCCCCAACTGCCCATGCATGCAGTGATTTTCAGTCCCTTAGAGTTTCTTCACATCCTGTCTCTCAAAGAGATATTTGTCCAGGTGCAAACACTCTAGCAAAATGTCCTAGGTCTCAGCCTGTCTCAACTTCTTGGGGTCTTACCCGCTTTCAACATGTGTGCGTGTGTGTTTCTCAGTCAAGAACGCTAGAGTGGGTTGCCAGGGGATCTTCCCAATCCAGGGATTGAACTCAGGTCCCCTGCACCACAGGCAGATTCTTTACCACTGAGCCACCTGGGAAGCCCTTTACCCTCTCTACATCTTGCTAATCAAATTATTTACCCAACCAAAGTAGTTCTCTCTCTAGTGGGGGTTCTGCTAAGATAGTTTCCATACTTTTCCCAAGTAAGCAATACAGTTTCAATTGTGCAGCAATGATTACCCTATGACGGCAGTGTCTAAGTCCTTCCTATCTTTGGTACTCTCACAAAAGCCTCCAGCATGGGGCTTTGCACACAGTAAACAATTCAGTACATATCCACTGACTTGGCAAAAGCAAGTCTAGAACGAGATGTGAAGCTGGTCACATAAATAGCACAGATCAGAAAAATCAGAATTCGAATGGGACAGAATTAGCAGAGGAGGCCCGTAGAGGTGGTAGGACAGGCCCCAGAGAGATAGGATAGAACAATATAAAGGAAGGCCAAGGCCTTTGCAATCAGGGCTGAGGAGCAAGAGCATAGGTTGCTCTATGCAGACAGACAGACAAAGACAATGATTCAATCCCAAGGGAAGGCCAGGTTAAAAGCGGGTATTGGGGTTGCTTCACCCCCACCCAACACAGCAAACCAAACTGGCAGATCTGGATGGTGTGCTATTTTAGTGGAACTCCTTGCATCAGCCAGGGGCTAACTAGACCACAGGATACATACTAACTGATCGGAGGGAATATAATGTTTGGCAGTGGTTCTTCAAGTGGAGGCCCCAGACCAGCACCATCTGCAACACCTGGGAACTTGATAGAAAAGCAAATTCTCTGACTTCACCCCAGACCTCCTGGATCAGACACTCTGGAGTGAAGCCCAGCAATCTGTGTTTTAGCAAGCCCTCCAGGTGACTCGCAACTTCCCAGGTGGCACAGTGGTAAAGAATCTGCCCGCCAGTGCAGGAGACACAAAAGACTGGGTTCGATCCCTGAGTCGGGAAGATCCTCTGGATGTAGAGATGGCAACCTGTGTCCTTGCCATGGACAGAGGAGCCTGGCAGGTCACAGTCCAAGGAGTCCCAAAGAGTTGGACACGACTGAGCATGCACGCCAGGTGACTGCTGCAAGCTCAGGTTTGAGAACCAGGGCTATAGGGAGTTGATTACACAGACGTTGGAGGACTGAAAAAAAAGGAGACCCAGAGGTAACTCAGAGATGGCAATGTCAGAAAGCAGTGGCCATGTGTAGGGCTTAGAGAACCCAGGGAAGAGTTTAGGGTTACCAGAAACTTGAGGCTGGAGGAGAGGCCCCAGGACACTGGGTCTCAGCCCTCTGAGGAGGTGGCACTGTCCCTTGAGGAGATGGCGCTCTCACGTGACACCAGGGGGCAGCTCTGGGAGTGTGAAAAGAGCTTGGGAACGCCCCAGTTGCTGCCTGGAGAAGCGCTAGCCCATGACAAGACCAGCCAGACCTCCCTTCCCTGCCTGCTGCCCTCCCTGTGGGCAGAACAGGAGGCAGCCAACAAGGCAGAACCCGAGTGTGGGGAGTCTGGACCCAGCATCACAGGGTAGAGGAAAGAAGAGTTGGTCTGACGCCGAGACACAACAGCTTATTAAGTGGCACAGCTATCTCACACTCCCGTCTCTGAATGAAAACTGAGAACAGCCCATTTGGAAGACAAATTATTTGACAGTTCTAACGGACGACTGAGCTAACGGTATTTGAAAAGTAGGATGACTCAGAAGGATGCAGAATTTAATCCAAGTCCCATTTCTTATCTCGGCTTTTGGCCAAGTCCAATCCAAAGAAAACCTGAGCAAAGAAATATATGCGGGAACACAGGCCTTGTGCTTACACTGTATCGGATTTATCCTTGAACTTATTGCAAAAGCAGGTGCTCAATAAAGTTTTGTGGATGAGAGAAGAAAGAGGGGGAGAAAGGAAAGAACGAACCAGCTCCAGACCAGCCTCTGGCAGAGGATAAAAACCCCGTGTTGCCAGATTATCTGTTTTCTTAAAGTCCCAGATTCTTGTTTTTCAATGGGATTTATTTATTTATTTACGTTTTGGCCGAACCACGAGGCATGTGGGATCTTAGTTCCCAGAACAGGGATCGAAGCCATGCCCCTTGCATTGGAAATGCAGAGTCTTACTAATCATTGGGCCACCAGGGAAGTACCCAATTCCCTATTTTGAAATGCCAAAATTTTCGACAATTTTTGAAAAACAGTGCATGACAACAAAACATGTGTGACGGTCAGATGTTCTGACACTTTGTGACCTCTAGAGGTAACAGGCCATTCTTGAATCACAGACTAACTACTCCATTCTGTTTGGTCTACCTATAGTACCTGGAAGCCCCTGGAGGTTTGGACAAGTTTCTCTAAAGCTAAAACAGTCACAGCGACTCCAGGTTTAACCCTCATTTGTGAAAAGATGGGGATTTCACAGTCCTTATCACAGACACTCAAAATGTGAGCCAATGGAGCATATGCTCAGAGGTTGGAGCTTGTACTGGGGGAGGAGTCCCTTAGTGCCCTAGGGTGCAGGGGTGGGGGTGGGGTGGGGGGGTCACACATCACTGGAGACCCCTCCCCGGGAGTGGGAGTTTCAACAGAAGTGTACACAGGGAATTAAAGGTCACAATAATCACAATAAAGGTGATAAACAGACTGCCATGATAGAGAATGAAGGGAAGGGGAGATCAAGTCTTAATACTATGGTTGGCGAAGGCTTCTCCAGGTGGCTGAGTTCTAAAGATACAAAGCTGAGAACCCTCAGAGAATTACCCAAGGAGAGGAGAAAACACATATGAGGAGATGCTAGGGAAAGAGGCCAGCTTGCTGTAGGCACTGAAAGAAGGCTCATGTGGTTAGAAGCTAGGCAGGGAGGAGAAAATGGCCAAAAAAGAAAGAAAGAAAGAAATTAGAGAGATTGGCTGACATCAGTTAATGTCAGACCTCAAAAGCCACCGTAAGGCTTTTAGAATTGATTCTAATTGCACAGAGAAGCTTTTTTGAAAGGCCTTAAGAAGCTGTCTGATAGCTGATTTACCTTTTAAGAAATGTCTGGTCAAAGACTGGGCTATTGCATTGGCAATGGAGAGAGATGAAAGGATTCTAAAAACATTTTGAAAGTAGATCCAAAATGTTTTGCAGGCAGCTTAAGCAATTAGTAGGCAGTGGTGGCATTAACCAAGATGAATAAGTTGGGGGAGGAACAGGCTTAGATTTTAGGGCAAAAAAGTGGTCGGGAGAGGAGCTTAGCATTAGAAGTCGAGAATTCTATTTAGGGCCCGTCAAGTTTGAGATCCTATGAGAGGTTCAAGAGGACATGTCAAGTAGACAGTCAGATATATGAGTCTGGAACTCAGAGAAGAGGTCTAGACAAAAGACAAATTTAGGAGCTGTCAGGATATACATATTATTCAAAGCAATGAAAATGGATGAGATCATCTAGAAAGAGAATGTAGATACAGAAAAATTGGCTTAGGGCCAATCCCATCAGTTAATTTTGGGGTTGAGAAGAAGGAGGAGCCAGGAAAGGACACTGACCAGGCGTGTCTGGAGAAAAAGGAAAATCAAGAGATGTGATATCCTCGAGGCTACAAGATGGGAAAGTTTCAAGAGTACAGGTCAACAACAGAAAACCAACTATAGTTACCAAAGGGGGAAGGTGGTGGGGGGAGGGATAAATTAGGAGCTGCGATTAGCAGATACTAACTATGTATAAAATAAACTATATTTATTAAAACTATATATACTATAAAACTATATATATGAAACCATATATAAAATAGATAAACAGCAAGGTCCTACTGTATAGTACAGGGAACTATAGTCAAATCCTGTAATAAATCATAATGGAGAAGAATATGAAAAAAGCCTATATATGAAGATATATATATATATATATACACACACACATAACTGAATTACTTTGCTGTATACTAGGAACTAACACTGGCTCAGACAGTAATGAATTGGCCTGCAATGTGGGAGACCTGGGTTTGACCCTTGGGTTGGGAAGATTCCCTGGAGGAGAACATGGCAACCCACTCCGGTATTCTTGCCTTGAGAATCCCCATGGACAAAGGAGCCTGGTGGACTACAGTCCATGGGTCACAGAGTTGGACACGACTGAGTGACTAAGCACAGACAGGAACTAACACAACACTGTAAATCAACTATACTTTCATTAAAAGTTAAAAAATAAACAAAACAGTACAGGTCACCAGTGAGCTTTGTGAAAAAGAGGCCACCTACAAGAGTCAATGAGAGGGAGGTGAGTGTGGCCAGGAAAGGCAGAATGGGGAAAACGAGGTGAAAAAAAAAAAAACCTTCCTTCAAGTTTCATAATATAGTAGGAGAGAGATAAATGTATTCAAATAAAGGACATAGAGAAATAGAGGGAACCCAAACAAAAGGAGTGGAGTATGGAAGCAACTAGACCCATTCTTCACATTGGAGAACTGACTATATGAGTGCATGCCTTTTCTGTATTCCATCCAAGAAATTTTCCAATTGATGATAGAGAGTCTAATGCCCATGTGCATGTAAGAAAGCAGGTTACATAGAAGACTTGCCAAGGACCCATGGTAGAATATCTTAGGCAGTTCAGTGAATATTCTCCGAGGATGCTATAAAATGCATTGATTCATGCCTTTTAGAGGTGATGAAAACCACCAAAATGTGGACTTCAAATTGTACTTACTGTATCTTCTCTTACATGCAGCATCATGTTTGAGTTACACCAAGCAAGATAAACAATGAAAATACTGCTTTTCTTTAAAAAGGGGATGCTCCTAATGTAGGAGTAATTAATTAGGATAATTGTAACCATGGCATAGAACATTAATATGCACAGTCATATATCAAATATTAAGACAGGAAAATAAAGAACAGTACAGAAATAGAAAGAAGCTTATGTCATAGATCAGTTTCAGGATTAATAATATCCTGGCCTCTCTAACAAGTCTGTGTGTGCATATGTGTGTGTGTTTGTGTGTGTGTGTGCCAGCGCAGTTGCTCAGTTGTGTCTGACTCTTTGTGACCCTATGGACTGTAGCTTGCCAGGCTCCTCTGTTCATGGAATTTTCCAGGCAAGAATACTGGAGTGGGTTGCCAATTCCCACTTCGAGGGATCTTCCCAACTCAGAGATTGAACCCAAATCTCCTGCAACTCCTGCATTGGCAGGCGGATTCTTTACCACTAGCACCACATGGGAAGCCCTGTAATAAGTCTAGGGCATATTATTCTGCAACTGTTAGTTGAAAAACCAACTGCAACTTATTTCCACATCAATCCTTATGGAGGAGCTGTTGTTCAGGGTCTGAGAAAGAAATTAAGGATGTCCAGGCATCATTGCTACACAGCCTGAGGAAGGATAGGATTGGTTGTAAGAAAAGACAGCAAGAACAATACTCCACTAGTTTTTCAGCATAAACTTTGGAAGGAGACTACAGAAAGGAGAAAAGTAATATTAGCCAGCCTGTCATGGCAATGGGCAAGGAGTTTTGTTTAGATGTGCAGGGTACCATCTGAAGGGCCAGAATCATAGTCAGTGGACTGCATTCTAGGTCCTGCATGGTAAGGATGCAGTAGAAGGACTGTTTAGATCATTTAGCACAGGGCCTGGCAGTGTGTGATCTCCTGTAAGGAGACCCTCAATCTTGTCCTAACACAATGAGAAAAAGACTCCTGTCTGTTCAGAATGGTCACTTGTGTCTTCCCTCTGTTTCATTCATTTTTAAGTTTTTTATTTTGGCTGCACTGGATCTTCGTTGCGGTGTGTGGGCTCTTTGTTGCAGTACAGAGGTTGTTGTGGCTTATGGACTTAGTTGTCCCATGACATGTGAGATCTTAGTTCCCCGACTAGGGATCGAACCCGCGTCCACTGCATTGGAAGGCAGATTCTTAACCACTGGACCACCAGGGAAGTCCCACCCTCTCTTTCATTTAGAGTCAAAACCTAAGTCCTTTCTATGACTTTCAAAGCAGCACTTGCTCTGCCCACCGCAGAAACCGCACACATGCCTCGTGTCTTACTCCTCTCTGCCTGGTTCTCTTCTAAAACCACCTGGTTCCTTTGCACTCACTGTTCCTTCTGTTTGAAATGCTCCTCCCCTCAGATACCTGTCTTCTCACTCCCAGACTTCATCAAGAGGCACTGAAATGTCATCTCTCTGAGACCTCCCCTGGCCATCTCTCTTCCCTGCTTTATTCTCCTTAGTACGCATCACACTCTGATAAACTATAGAATGGACTTACTTATTTTGTTATTGCCTCTCTCTCCATTCTCACCACCACTAAGATACATATCCCATCAAGATAGGAATTTTCATCTGCTTTTGTGGGAGTGGGCATACTGTGATATAGAAGACAGTATCTTATTTATTTTTTGGCCATGCCACGTGGCATGTGGGATCTTTGTTCTGTGACCAAGGACCAAACCCATGTCTCCTGCATTGGAAGTGCAGAGTCTTAACCGTTGCACCACCAGGGAAGTTCCTCATGTGCTTTTTCAGTGCTGTATCCCCAGTACCTAGAATAGTTCAATAAGTATCCAGTAAGTATTTCTTGAATAAATGAATAAAACAGAAGCAGCTCTAAACATTTTCTAGTAACAAATGACCACCTCCTTTTCTGAAAATAGATTTAGATTAGACAAACATGGTGTTTTAAGACCATTTCTTCTTTGCATGAAACATTCTCATTCACATGACATATGTAAAACTTAAGTTAGATGTGGGCTCTGCAACTCTCTATGACAGAAGACATACATTACAGAAGAAGGGGGAAAGCTAAACCTAACTGATGTTATGAGTGCTGAAGAGCTGAAGCTTTTGAACTGTGGAGCTGGGGAAGACTCTTGAGAGTCTCTTGGACTGCAAGGAGATCAAACCAGTCAACCCTAAAGGAAATCAACTCTGACTATTCTTTGGAAGGACTGATGCTGAGGCTGAAGCCCCAATACTTTGGCCACCTATTGCGAAGAGCCAAATCATTGGAAAATACCCTGATGCTGGGAAAGATTGAAGGCAGGAGAAGGGGGTGACAGAGGATGATATGGTTTCATGGCATCACCGACTCAATGGATGTGAGTTTGAGAAAACTTTGGGAGATAGTGAAGGACAGAGAAGCCTGGTGGGCTTCAGTCCATGGGGTCTCAAAGAGTCAGACAAGACTGAGCAACAGAACAACAACTGGTATAACTTCATCCATACCTGCTATTTAGAAACACATGACCAAATGGCTCTCATGATAACCTCAATCTATTCTTAGGGATTAGCTTGCCTTACTTTTCTAGATGATAGCCACTGGTCTCTAAAGTAGTCTGGAACTGGAGCAGTTTTCTTTTGGGGAAGAAATCATGGCCAGAGATCTCACCAATAAAACTGATTTTCTAGTGAAATTACATAATTTCACAGAAAATTAGCACTTACACCTGAAAAGTTGTGGTTTTCCTACCACCGTGTATCATCTCTTCAGTCTCCTTAAAGAAGGAAATTTTCAATTTATTATGCTGTAGAGGAAATGGAATGCCTCTAAGAGTTGCCATTGCAGGGATGGAAAACTTTTCTCCCTTCCCTTCCAGGTTCTTTGCCTGGCCTCATAATTAAATTGATAAAGGCAGATTAACAAGAGAAGACCAAATTTAACTTCGTACTGGAGCTCATAAAATATGAGACTTGAAGAACTGACTCAAGCAGGCAGCTTTTACACTTTTCAGATAAATAAACAATAAGTTTGTGAAAAATTAACAGGACAAAGTGGCTGGGGCTTGGGGTAATTGGTGAAGAACTTAGAAATTTTGTTTAGACAGCCATCTTGGCTCTGAATTCTCTATCTCTGGTGATAAGGATGTCTTCCACCCTCCAGGTGCACAGAGGGTACATTTCAAGTGGGCAATTTATTTCCTGATTTCAGGGAGACAGAGAAGGGTCAGAGTGTCCTTCTCGTACTAGCTGTTTCTTATGTAACTTAAATTCAAAATAATATATTGAAGTAGGATAATTTAGGGTGGCAAATCCTGACCCCAATTATCATCTCTAAAAGAGTTTAAAGATGACGTGTTAGCTTTATGGGAATCTTGGCCATTGCTTTAAATGAATTGAAATTCTAATTTATTATTTCCCAAATGCAATCCTAGTGATAATAGAGTGTTTCAGAGTTGGGGTTTTATTTTTTCACCTTTGAGGGAATATTTCCACCAGACTCCCATGGATCCCGGTAGGATGTTCCCACCCCTGAGAGCATAGTCAACCTCAGGGGTCACCAAGGGATGAAGAAGCAGTGTTCTTGTTGGCTGTGACCTTCATTCCCTATATTGTAAGGACTAGAGGAGAGAGAGATATCCAATCCTGCAGCCCCAGACAGCTGCCAGAGGGGACCCCTGAGTGCGCAGTGTCTAGTACATGACACATGTTTGTTAATTGACTGATAATTCATGATGTGACGGCCTTATAACTCGGCTATCCTATTCAGTCAGAAATTAACTGAGTAATCAAAGTCATTAAAAGGAGAAGGGAAAAAAAACCCACTATGGTACCAGCCAGATGGTGGGGAAATCAAACATGTGAACGGAAAATGGCTTGTCTTTGAGTAAGACACCGGCAGAAAAACCTCACTCATATGCCTGGTTATAGTCTAAATCCTAGCTTGAGTAAGCTTGTTGGGTTTTCCTACATCTGTTGTACTCTAATCTTTCTTGTGAGCTGGAGCAGTGTTGGTCAGATAGACAGACCTGGGGAGTGGGGACTGAAATGGCCCCAGCTGAGTTTGGGCTCTTGGGGGACACACAAGTAACTGGGCAAAGAAAGAAGGAAGCATGCAGGCATGATCCTAACCTCTGAGAGGCTGTGGGCAAGAGCATGAATGAAAGTCCACATACCACATGTCTAACCAGTTCAAAGGTATAAGCTAAACTAGTCAAAGAAACATATTCTATCCTTCTCCTTTGACAAATAAGGTCATGGAAGCAAGATTCAAATTAGAATACTTTAAAAAAAAATTCTCTTATAATTAAAAAATATATTTATATTTATTTATTTATTTGGCTGTGCCAGGTCTTAGTTGCAGCATGTGGGATCTACTTCCCTGACCAGGGATTGAACCCAGGCTCCCTGCATTGGGAGTGTGGAGTCTTAGCCACTGGACCACCAGGGAAGTCCCAAATTTAGAATTCTTGAGCTCTGGAAATTCTGCACCTGAATGTGGTGAGGGAAGGAGTGCCATCCCCTGTCTCTTGGCTTCTCTTCCCATGCCTGGTTCCCTCCACACTGTAAAGGGCTTCAAGCAAGCACATATGAACACTCCACCATGTATCCAACCTCTGACCATGCCTGCCAAACAGCTGTTCTTTTCCTTGGCCACTCTCAGGCCTCGGGGCTGCACAGCACCTGCCACAAAATCCACCCCTGGGGAGATGGACCCTGGAAAGACACTCATGCCAGCTCAGGAAGAGTGCTTAGGGCTGTGTGCAGAGAAAATTCCTGAGTCCCAAGAGTACAGTCTTCAAGCTAAATAGATGGGGAAACAATGGAAAGTGACAGCCTTTATTTTCTTGGTTTCTCCAAAATCACTGCAGATAGTGACTGCAGCCATGAAATTAAAAGATGCTTGCTCCTTGGAAGGAAAGCTATGACCAACCTAGACAGCATATTAAAAAGCAGACACATCACTTTGCCAACAAAGATCTGTATAGTCAAAGCTATGCTTTTTCCAGCAGTCATGTACAGATGTGAGAGTTGGACCATAAAGAAGGCTGAGCACCAAAGAATTGATGCTTTTGAACTGTGGTGTTGGAGAAGATTCTTGAGAGTCCCTTGGACTTCAAGGAGATCAAACCAGTCAATCCTAAAGGAAATTAGCCTTGAATATTCATTGGAAGGACTGATGCTGAAGCTCCAATACTTGGGCCACCTGATGCAAAGAGCCAGCTCATTAGAAAAGACCATGATGCTGGGAAAGATTGGAGGCAGGAAGAGATGGGGCTGACAGAGGATGAGATGGTTGGATGGCATTATCAACTCAATGGACATGAGTTTGAGCAAACTCTGGGAGATAGTGAAGGACAGGAAAGCCTGGCATGCTGCAGCCCAAAGAGTCGGACACGACTGAGTGACTGAACAACAGCAAAAGTATAGTCTAGAATGCAGTCAAGAACTCTAGATGGACCCATTCCATTGACATCAAGGATTCCTCACCTTATGGGGGAGAGGTATCAACAGGAGAGAGAGAGCAGGACCCTCTAAATATGGAGCCCATAGCAGGAACCCCCTTGTTGGAGTCTAAAGTGATAGACTTTATTTTAGAAATAATTTTCAAACTGGAAACATGCTGAACCCTATTCTTGTCATCACTCACACCTATTCTTGTCCTTTACACCCCTCTCTCCATGTCCCCAGCAGCCACGCCAAAAAGAGAAACACTTCTTGGGTATCTTTTGTTCCATAAGCCATAAATAGGTATCAGTGGCTCCATATTTCTTTTAGAGCCAGGGAAAGAGAAGCAAAAATGTCCCAAGTTCATACTGAGTTGTTTCTCTCCATGTGTCTTAGCATCACTGAGGGGTTGGCAGAGACTCAGGCTGGGTTTCCATGCTCTGACTCTGAAATGACCAAGTCTACTTCACGGATAACTCCTAAATCCAGTCAAAATCATAGACCATCCTCTTAACGACTGCATCGTGTTTTGGGAGATTGCAGGCTTGAGGTATTAGCTCCAGCAAAGGGCTATTGGTTTTAATATACCCCAGCAACTTTGACTTTAAGAATTTGAAATGTGGTCTCACTATGATGCACCTTTAAAATATTTAACAACTTGAAAAAGGAAACGGAGCTTGAATTTTTCTTTCAAGCACCAAGGATATACAGTGTTTCACTTCTGTCTGAAATCCACCATCTCCTCACACAAAGAAGGTTCTCATGGTAAAAGCAATGGCATTTTCTCCACAATTTTCAAATAAAAGATAAAGAGAAAACAGCATCGCAGCCTCTTTGTTAGCTTGAACAATAAAGGAATAATACGGTTTTGCCAGGGGAGAGCTCTGGTTTTAAGCTCAGAATACAAAAATAGGCTGACAATTCTTACAAAGGAATATTCCCCGAGGCTGGTGGAAAGTGAAGTTTCCAGAAAATTATATCATTTGATTATTTGGGGGTGTATGATGACAAGGAGCAAGCTGGTGGGGCCACTCCTCGGTGAAATTCTCATAGAAGAAATGGAATTTCACTTTTCCTGTTCATTCCTGCCCCACCCCCACTCTACCAATCCAAACCCAGCCTTTGGGAAAAGAATGGGGCAACATTTGCATGTTAGCACCTCATATCTGGAATGTTCTCCTCATACAGTCCTCCTTTGCTAACTTTTCCTACAGCTACTTCCAAAGAACCTTCTAGGATGCTGCTCACCCTCTCAGGTATAGCTACCCGCACCTCCCTTACTATGACGCTCACTGTGGTAGGTTTATAACTGTTTTATCTGAGTTCCCTGCCCGATTATACTCTCTGTTAGAGCAGAAACCACCACATGCTTTTTCTTTAATGTTGAAAGCTCCACCACTATTCCCATGCTTGGCCCATCAATAAGCCTCACTGAATAAAGGATTGAGTGAATTAATGAATGGGAACTTAAGCCACTACGTTGCTGCTCCCAGGACATCTGAATCAACTGTCATTGAAGGCAAAAGCACTTACTCCTCTTCAAGGAGTCACAAATCTAATGGGAGAGCGTGTGGAGGAACAAGGCACTATAATACACTCTCCAGGGTAGCCTAACTGATGGAGTCAGAGGTTTTTTTTGGTGTGTGGTAGAGTGCAGTAAGGGATGATGGTTAAGACTTGCAAGACAAAACAAATACATAAACACCAGGGGAATAGCGACCAATTAGTAAGCATTTCTCTGTGACAATTCTAATATCAAATGTTAATCTTTAATCATCTTTCTTATCCACATTTTATAGACAAGGAAGTGGAGACTGGGAGGTTAAAACTGACTTTTGGGACTTCTCTGGTGGTCCAGTGGTTAAGACTCTGAACTTCCACTGCAGTGGGTACAGGTTTGGTCCCTGATCAGGGAACTAAGATCCCATATGCAGCAAGGAGTGACCAAATAAATAAAATTTAAAATGGACTACTTTCATATAACAAAAGGGAGATTCAGAGTGTGAAACCAAATTGTTTTAATCAAAGTCAGAAAACCATTTCAGCAAGTCTCCTTTTAACTAGCAACCTGTTATGATGACCTGGGATGCAGCTGTAGCTGTGGGAGCCCTCAGAGCCCTGGCTCTCCATGGTGTAACCTGACTCTGCCCCCCTTGCCATGTGCTTCTGCCCCCCTGTGCCACCCACCCCTCTGGGGGGCTCCCTTCCTCCATCCTCAGGGGAGAGGGCCTGAGTTTTCAGGCACCACTCAATATGATGTGCCCCTGTCCTGCAGAGAGCTCCAGGCCATAGTCACACCATTTAAAAGTAGATTAGGCTACCAATGAGTAATAAAATAATAATAATGGGTTAAACAAAATAAACACTGATTATTCTCTCATGTAAAAACCTAGAATTTGAAGTCCAGGGCTGGGCTGGTGACTCCTGGTATCTGATATCCAAGATTCCTCCTTTCCTATTTTTCTATAACACACGGCTTCCATTTCTAAGGCCACATATTTCAGCTACAGGAAGGACAACAGGGAAAGAAAGTGCAGGCCCCTAACGCTGCACACTTCAAGGAAACTTTTCTAGCCCCACATCCCTGCCTCCCTCAACCAATGTAGTCTTTGTTCAAGGCAGCCACGCGCCTAGGTAAAAATCCTAAGTTCTGTTACAAATAAGGAGAATAGATACTCTCCACCTCAACATGTTAGACGGGGCTGCCTTTGCACAGGGACACCTCTGGGCAGCTGTGGCCAGATGGGAGCCGGAGGAGGGGAAGGAGAAAGCTTTTAGCCCTTTCACAAGGGGACTAGATGACAACCATTTCTAGTATATGGCCTCTGTGAAGTACAGAGAAATGTGTTCTCTTGAAGTCACACCATAGCTGAGGTTGCTGTGTAGCCTGGTTCCACCACTGTGCTTTTAAGGTGCCCAGCAATTCAGCCTCTCTTCATGCAAAGTGGAACATCTCCTAGTCTTTGTAAGACTGGCTCAATTCTACCCTGCTACAAGTCTTCTCACTCAGAGCCATAATCCATGCACTACCACCCGTCGTTGGAGAATCAGGCTCATGATTACAAATTTTAAGTATGTTTTTGCAGAAGAATGCAAATGAGATGGTGGGAAAGGCTTTCTTCAGTTTGCACGTAAACCCTCTTCCTTGTCCCTTACAATCAGGAAATATTTTTCCCAGCACGTTTTTTGTTCTTTCTCTTGCAGGCTCCTGTGGCTGTCTTGTCATGATATTGTTTGCCTCTGAAGTGAAAATCCACCACCTCTCAGAAAAAATTGCAAATTATAAGGAAGGGACTTACGCCTACAAAACGCAAAGTGAAAAATATACCACCTCCTTCTGGGTGGTTTTCATCTGCTTTTTTGTTCATTTTCTGAATGGGCTTCTAATACGACTTGCTGGATTTCAGTTCCCTTTTGCGAAATCTAAAGACACAGAAACAACTAATGTAGCTGCAGACCTAATGTACTGAAAGGCAAACATGTCTGTCATTCTCACAGTGAGAGAGTAGACTAGCTCTGGTCACTTAGGTGTGGTTAATTTTGCTCAACATTTTAGATGCACAGATTAAAGCACTAAATCCTATGTGATAATATATACAAACTGGGTGCTAAAGACACAGGCCAGAAATGAAGGGGAGCAGAAGAAAGGCTTCAGAAGGTTGTTTAACCTGGTGGGAAATTGCTTCACCTGGCTAGTTGAGACAGTTGCCTAGAATGAACAAACCATTACTCCACATCCACACCAGAGTGCAAAATGCCTGCTCTGTCAGGAAGAAATCAAGAGGCATGAGGGACACATTTTAAAACAAACAAATACTATTTCTGATAATATCCACACATTTGTTGCCACAGATACCAGAAGACAGAGCTGGAATCGCTTTCCTAAAATGATACTGCATTAATTGAGCAATGCTAAGTATATCAGGAAGAAGGCAATGGCACCCCACTCCAGTACTCTTGCCTGGAAAATCCCATGGGTGGAAGAGCCTGGTAGGCTGCAGACCCATGGGGTCGCTAGGAGTCAGACATGACTGAGCGACTTCACTTTCACTTTTCCCTTTCATGCACTGGAGAAGGAAATGGCAACCCACTCCAGTATTCTTGCCTGCAGAATCCCAGGGACGGGGGAGCCTGGCGGGCTGCCGTCTATGGGGTCGCACAGAGTCGGACACGACTGAAGCGACTTAGCAGCAAGTATATCAGGCACTTTTTAAAAAGTCATTTGAAGCACTGTCTTATTTCCACGCCTGTTAGTCAGAATGAATAAACCTCTAAAAGGGAAAAAGAAGAAATGCAGTACTTTCAACAGACATAATTGCTGGGACCACTGAGGAATCATGAAAAATGATTCTTCTTAGTAAATTCGTTGCAA
Source organism: Giraffa tippelskirchi (assembly GCF_054371585.1). Lineage (NCBI taxonomy): Eukaryota > Metazoa > Chordata > Mammalia > Artiodactyla > Giraffidae > Giraffa > Giraffa tippelskirchi. The sequence goes on along the minus strand of NC_137276.1, from coordinate 120,702,931 downwards.
AATGACTCATTGGTGCTGTTGCTTCAAACTTTTTAGTATCTTCAAGCACTAAGTTCCACTTACAAAAATCGTATTACGTTCTGGAATTATGACGGTATCACTGTCATCTTGGGTTGTGGTCTGTCACAAAGCATGACCCAAGTTGACTTTTTTTCCTCAGTTACCCATGAAGTTGGTCTGTTGCTGACCTGAGGCCACAACTGAACCTAGAACTGACCATTCATCTGTCTTCCAACGGCTGCCCCGGAGAAAGCACTCAGGAAGAAGCAGGCAATGACAGAGAGCAGACCACCAGGCCCTTTGCCACAGCTGCTCAGTACTCAGTCCCCACACAAGAGGTTCTGAAAGGGCTCGTTTTAAAAAATCCTTTTTTTGGAGGGGTGGGGAACAATTTACAAGAAACAAATGACTGACTGTGTACCTGACTATATACTTGCTCTGATGGAGATCTGAAGCCCACAGGCTAACATCAGAACACTCACTTCATTTCCAGATGTTAGTCTCTCGACCTTCATTCAGGAAAGATGACCTGGAGAATTTCTAGAAGACCACCAGTCCATCTAGTGAGAAAGAGGCTGCTTATTTCAGTAATGGGCTGGGGGCACCCAGGTCTGGAAGTCTTCATGAAATAGTTACATAAGGAAGCATCTCGTGGTCCCATCTGCTCCTTCAGAGCAGCTGCTCTAGGAGTGGGCAGGACAGCACTAGGAATTCCACAGACCAGGGCAACTGGCCTGAGATCCCGAGAGGCCCCCCAGTCCCATCTGACTCCTTTCTCTGTCCTCAGTTTTGAAACACTTCTAACACCAAGCTTCCTTCTTTAGAAAACACTTCCCTGGTTGTTCTCTATTCCATTAACAGAGAAAACTCAGAGCAGCAGCTGAAAATCCAATGACAGCCTAATAGGCAAACGAATGATCTTTCCTGATGAGAATGATCACTCCCTGAGGAGTGGAGGCAGGGCTGCCGTCCCAGTAAAGTGGGTTGCACCCAAAAATACAAGGTACCACCCAGGCCCTCAGAGGACAGCACTTAAGCTGGCTCTGTCTCTTCTCTCAGAAGAAACCTCTGTGCCATGTGGCCTGCAAGTAAAGCTTTCCAAGGAGGACGTGGCCGGTTCGATCTCAGAGGGTCCCTCTGGGAGGATCAGAGCCCAGGGATGACAATCATCACGCTGTGTCTGACCTCCCGCCCCAGGTGGCAGCCTCCGTCTCTCATTCTCACGGGGACGCGGGGCCCCCTGCTGGCTCCGGGGCAGCAAACAGGAGCGCAGCAGGGCGCTCCTTTCCTAGTGTCCACACACACCATCAGCATCCGTGCTTATTACGCTGTGGGAAAGAACGGCAAGGAATGGAAAGCCAGGTGCTCCGGGGCAGAGCTGGCTGTGGATGTACACAATAAGCTCCCTGAAGCAGAGGGAGGCTGCAGAACCGAACACATGCATATTGGGCGGGAGAGGAGGTGGCGGAGGAGGGCGCCTTCCCTCCGTGCACGCTGTGCCGATTACAAAGGTCTTTTTCTCTGGAGGCTCCTTCAGAGCAGCTGCTCTCACATCCCTTTACATGCCCTCAAGGCCGGTGTAAAATGAAGCCGGCGCCTGCACACAAGGAAGGGCAGTGTCTGACGCTTATCCTTGCCCACCAGAAGCTGCATAGACTTTCGCTGGCTGTCACACAGGTGCCCCCTTGGCCCTGCTCATTTGTTGCCCCCTTTCCCCCACTGGCCCTCTGTAGTGGATAATGTTTTGCATTTCCCATCAGGTTCCTCTCAGGCACACAGCTAAGCCACAGTTCCCAGTTCCTTTGCAGCTGGGGCCATGGGAGTGAGTCTGTGTCAATGGGATGTAGGCTGAAGTGACCTGAGCTACTCTCGGGTTTGGCTCTGAAGACCCTCACTTGGGATCCTCCACCTCTGTCCTCCCCTGGCACAACAGCCTGGGAAGTTATGGGACCCAGGAGGTGAGGTAATGAAACAGAGGCGGGCTTTGTGACCTACCTGGGAGTGTGACAAGAGTGGTAAATAAACTTTCTGTAAAGCCGCTGAGTTGGGGTGGTTATTTTTTAGTACCCAAGTTTGCCAACAAAGCCTTGCTCTCCAGGAAAGCTCTGCTTCACACCAACCAAGACACTCTCTAAGCCCCTTGAGATACAGCCTCAGGCCAGGGGCACCCTCCACCACAACCACTGAGTGACTGTCTGTACCATTGCCTTTCTTGAAGCCCTGGCCCTCTAGCCACATTACTCATCCCCTTATCCCCAAAATGAAGAGTGAAGTTTCTGCATAAATATCTCAAGAGTAAATGAATACTAGAACTTATGCTGGTATCCTTCAGCATGTTTTCCAAATGCTGGTTAGTAAATCCCTTTTCATTCATTCAAATCTTTCGTCTACAGTGGATCTAGCTGTGTGTAAGGCACTGAAGATGGGGGAGGAAATGGCAGGAAAATGTTTTTTCATTTTTTAGTAAACATTTTTTCTTGATCTTTGGTTGAGAGCCAAGAAAAATCTTTCAAATGCCTCGGAAAAAAGTGAAAGTGTTAGTCGCTCAGTCGTGTCTTAACTCTTTGCAACCCCATGGACTGTAGCCCACCAGGCTCCTCTGTCCATGGAATTCTCCAGGCAAGAATACTGGAGAGTGTTGCCATTCCCTTCTCCAGGGGAATCTTACCAACCCAGATATCAAACCCAGGTTTCCTACATTACAGGCAGATTCTTTAACCTCTGAGCCACCAGGGAAGTCCTTTCAATATCCTTATTTCTTTTTAAAGCTTCAATTTATTATTAAAGACAGAACTTATTTGCAGTAAAAACTCCAACTAAGCAGGTGAGACTCCTTAACTACATAAATTCTGCACCCCCCAATCAACAATTATCCTAGAGTTTCGATTTTCACAAGATGTTGTAAGAACTCTACACTTAATAAGACCAAGTAAAGGGTTTTTGTTTTTTTTTTTTAATGTATCTGAAAGAGTCAGGAAAGAGGTGGGGAGCCTTCCATAACCACCCAGGTTTGTGGTGTCAGCTGGGTCATGCCTCAGGCAGCCACTATGACTTCCAGAGCCCCACTTGCCCTCACTTCCCCCTTCTGAGGGGTCATGGCATTTATAGGAGGAATTTTCCACAGTTCTGGGTCAGACAAGTCCTAAGCCAAGTCTTGGGGCCTCGAGCGGTGTCCTTCCTGCAAGGCTGCTGACAGGACACTCATTCTCTGCTGTCAACTAGGGCTTCACCTGGACTGCAGTGAGGATGACACCTGGGCACTGCCTCAGTTTCCCCAGTGTTTTCTGGTGCTGGAAAAAGATGACCCTCACTCCAGCAGAGATTTTAGGTATAATCTAGTGTACCTCCTCTCCTTTTCCTGCCCTTCCTGGCCCTAGGGATTTTCTAGCTAGTTGGGAGAAAAGGGGGCTTCCCTGGTGGCTCAGATGGTAAAGAATCTGCCTGCAATGCAGGAGACCTGGGTTCGATCCCTGGGTTGGGAGACTCCCCTGGAGAAGTGCATTGCAACCCACTCAAGTATTCTTGCCTGGAGAATCCCATGGACAGAGGAGCCTGGTGGGCTACAGTTCATGGGGTCACAAAGAGGCAAACATGACTGAGTGAATAACACTATCACTTTTTGGAGAAAAAAAGCAGGCTCCTTCTGCAAGTATGTATCTGACTCTGTTTCACTCCTAAATTAGTGACCATTGAACTTAGTATCACTTTTTACGTTCACCACAGTCACCCCCTTCTGTCCAAATTGTATATGTAGCTACCTGGACTAGGCAGAGGTGTTTGGCGTACAGGTGTAGGAGTGAAACAGGCATGGAAGAGCAGAAAAGCAAATAGAACTGGTGAAATATTGTCCCCACCCTACAAACACACATTAACATAAAACTGGCAAAAAGGACATATTATATAGCACTGGGAACTATGCACAATATTTTGTAATAACCTATAAGGGAAAAGAATCTGTAAAAGAGTATATATATATATATATAATGTACAACTGAATCACTGTGCTGTACACCTGAAACCAATACAACATTGTAAATCAACCATACATCCGTTAAAAAGAAACGTGACACTGGGAACTCTGCTTCACTTTTTTTTCAGTTCTTAGCAAATTTCACAGCCACCCTTCCACCTGCACAAATATGCTATTTCCTTTTTTAAAATTCATAAATATACAAAAACTTAAAATATATTTATGTCATATCCATTAATCCTCTATTCCTTACCTCAAAAGAAAGAAAACATCCTATTTTACTTAGTATATTGGTCAGGAAACATTTAATTTAGAAACAAAGACCCACTTAAAACATCGTAAGCGAGAAAGTAATGAGAGAGAGAATGCATGGGAGAGAGATTCACTCGAAAGACACAAGGCATCTTCATCTCACTGGTACACCAGGGTGCTGTGTGCACTCAGCCCATGGACAGGCAAGTCTATCAGAAAGTCCAGTGAGACCAAGGTTGCCCTTCCCTTCCTTTCTTCTCTCCTACCCTTCCTCTGTGCGTGTGGATCTAAGGCCACATGCCTCTGGCCCCTATTTTCTCCCTAAGCCTTTAATTCACTTTCCTTTCTCTTTCTGCCCACCAGCTTTCTTTGATTTTTCAAAGCATGAGAGGAGAAACTCCATCTCTACATTGTCTACAGGATCTACACTATCCCCTAAGATCCAGGACCAATGAGTGAGAGGGAGTGGTGGAGGGAGGGGGCAGGGGGTGGGAGAGAGAGAGAATGAACACCAGAATGAAGCAGCCAGCCTCTGTACCTGATGCCCTTGGTCAGGTGCCCACTCTTGTTCCACACAAGCAAAGAGAGAGATGAGTCACAGATAAAGGGAGGGGCTGGGGGCAGAGAGAGAGAGAGAGAGAGTGTGTGTGTGTGTGTGTGTGTGTGCGCGTGTACGCGTGTGCAGGCATGCGCATGCTTGCGTGTGCCTGTGCGTGTGCTCATCCCAGAAGAGGATGTCAATTTGGCAAGTTCCCCAAAACTACCCATCATGGTTGGTTATATGAGTCTGTATCCTACACATTAATCTTTACTACTCATTGTCTTTTAGTATCATTTCTTGCCTTCTAATGATGGACCAAACTTCCTTCACAATTTCTTACCCATTCTATTGTTTTCTAAAATCAGAGAGAAAAGACACGGAGTTACATTGAGAGAAAGACATGGAGACGCAGCTTCACCTTTTCTCTGTGTATCATATTCACAGATATCCTGGCTGACTGAACAGTGGGTACTTCTTTTAAAAAGGGCAGGAGGGCACTCTAGATGATTCCTATGGAACAGGCAAAGCAGTTTCATTCCAGCTTTATTCTTTCTATTCCAACAAAACGTGACAGCCTGTTTCCATCCTTTCTCTGGCCTTCCTCACCCACCTGACAGCACACCTATGGCCAAACGCACTTGTACGTAACAAGCTGGGTGAGCAAAATGGCCCAAGTGGAGATGGTTCTGATCGTGTTTACAACCACACATTTCTCTGCAGGAAGCTCACTTCAAGCCTTCTTATCTCCTTCTTGCCTTGCTTCTAGCGATTCTGTGAATCGCATTAAAGTTCTTTATCTCATGATACACATGCAGGATCAATAGCCATGCTTTCCCGTGTGTTAATGTCTGCCAAAGAAAGCTGCAGGGACTGACTCACTAGGAGCACGCTTCCCCTCTGCTGTTGCAGGAGATGCCATGTGAACCCACAGAGACCCGGCCACTGGATCCAAGGTGAGAGCTCTCCCAGCCTCACCCGAGTGGTGTTTGGTTTCTGATACAGTCTTTTAGCATATTCACAGAGTGTCCTGCTTTATGGAGGATTATTAAATTTCCTCCTCCTCCTGGTATTAGGATTTGTTATTCTTCTTCCAGAGACCATGGTTGCTTGGTTGGTTCGGTGGTGGTATCATCTTCCCCTACCCCCACCATTGTTTAGTCACTGAAAAGCCTAAAGCCCCATCTGTGGCTCACCTGTGGTGTCTAGCATTTCAAGGATACATGTGTCTTAGTAACAAGCCTTATTCTGAGCTGGGTCCAGATTCCAATGATTTTTAAATTTTTGAAATGTATTTGCCTATTGCTTCTACTTCTATTTTATAATCTCATCATTAATTGCATACTACTTTAGAAGTTGCTTTAAGTTTTTTTGAACAAGGAGGATATAAATTTTACAAGTCTTTCCATCATCTTTGGACGACAAGAGCATAAGGAGAGAGGTAAATAAAATATAACCCAATCCTCGAAATGCTTTCACTGTAAATCAATTCTGTTTTGTCCACTCAGCAGTAGTCCCCAGAATCCCTGTTCCCTAGAACAGTACCTGACACGTGCTAAGCACTTGATAAATCTCTGTTGAGTGATGATGGTCAATTTTTAACTCTTTTTTCTGTTCCAGGGATCTGACTGTTTCTAATTTTTACTCAAGTCCCTAAACTCGGTCTCTTCATACCATCTTGCATGTACCCTTCCCCTTGGTTTCTGTCTAAACATGAAGCTACCAGGGCTTTCACTTCTTCATTTTGGAGAGGGTGGCAATGTTAGATATAAGGTCTATTGTTTAGCTACATCTTCCCAATTCTTTGCCAGTGAACTTCCTACAACATTTAAGAGAGGATGCTGATGCTGGTTCTAGTGAACAAAATGATTCATGAGATATTGATTAAGCTTCAAACACACACCCTACAGGAAAGATGTACAAGGCATTGGCCCCTTCTTTTAGAATGTAAATCGATTTCCTAAAATCACTGAAACTATGCTGCCACTAAAATACAGACTATTTTCTCAATAAGTGAACTCCAATGGAATCAGCTTGCTGAAGTGGGAAAGCAACTTTGTTTAAGCCCAAACTCTTGCTCTCACCAGTTCTGTAATGTTGGGGCAAAAGTTAAATTTTCCTGACTTTTCTTTACCAATCTGAAACCAATCTAAATATCCCCAGACTTTCCCAGTAGATGAACATAGATAACAATCATACTAGATTTGGAATGGCTCTTAATAGCCTCCAGCCATAAAGAGAACCAAGGCATTGATCCCTATCCCGCCCTTTCACCCATGTCCCTTTTCAGTTCAGTTCAGTCGCTCAGTCGTGTCTGACTCTTTGCAATGCCATGGACTGCAGCACGCCAGGCTTCCCTGTCTATCACCAACTCCCAGAGCTTACTCAAACTCATGCCCATTGAGTCAGTGATGCCATCCAACCATCTCATCCTCTGTTGTCCCCTTCTCCTCCCACCTTCAGTCTTTCCCAGCATCAGGGTCTTTTCAAAGGAGTCAACTCTTGTCATCAGGTGGCAAAAGTACTAGAGTTTCAGCTTCAGCATCAGTCCTTCCAATGAACACCCAGGACTGATCTCCTTTAGGATGGACTGGTTGGATCTCCTTGCAGTCCAAGGGACTTCCAAGAGTCTTCTCCAGCACACAGTTCAAAAGCATCATTCTTTGGTGCTCAGCTTTCTTTATAGTCCAACTCTCACATCCATGCATGACTATTAGAAAAACCATAGCTTGGACTAGGTGGAACTTTGTTGGCAAAATAATGTCTCTGCTTTTTAATATGCTGCCTAGGTTGTTCATAGCTTTTCTTCAAAGAAGCAAGTGTCTTTTAATTTCATGGCTGCAGTCACCATCTACAGTGATTTTAGAGCCCCCCAAAATAAAGTCTCTCACTGTTTCCATTGTTTCCCCATTTATTTGCCATGAAGTGATGGGACCAGATGCCATGATCTTAGTTTTATGAATGCTGAGTTTTAAGCCAACTTTTTCACTCTCCTCTTTCACTTTCATTAAGAGGCTTTTTTTTTTTTAATAAATTTATTTATTTTAGTTGGGGGCTAATTACGTTACAATATTGTAGTAGTTTTTGCCATACATTGACATGAATCAGCCATGGGTTTACATGTGCTCCCCTTCCTGGACCCCCCACCCACCTCCCTCCCCATCCCATCCCTCTGGGTCATCCCATTGCCCCGGCCCTGAGCATTTGTCTCATGCATCGAACATGGAATGGTGTTCTGTTTCACATATGATAATATATGTTCAAGAGGCTTTTTAGTTCTTCTTCGCTTTCTGCCATAACGGTGGTGTCATCTGCATATCTGAGGTTATTGATATTTCTTCCAGCAATCCTGATTCCAGCTTGTACTTCATCCAGCCTGGCATTTCACATGATGCACTCTGCATATAAGTTAAATAAGCAAGGTGACAATATACAGCCTTGACGTACTCCTTTCCCTATTTGGAACCGGTCTGTTGTTCCATGTCCAGTTCTAACTGTTGCTTCTTGACCTCCATACAGATTTCTCAGGAGGCAGGTAATGTGGTCTGGTATTCCCATCTCTTTAAGACTTTTCCACAGTTTGTTGTGATCCACACAGTCAAAGGCTTTGGCGTAGTCAATAAAGCAGAAGTAGATGTTTCTCTGGAACTCTCTTGCTTTTTCAATGATCCAATGGATGTTGACAATTTGATCTCTGGTTCCTCTGCCTTTTCTAAATCCAGCTTGAACATCTGGAAGTTCATGGGTCATGTACTGTTGAAGCCTGGCTTGGGAAATTTTGAGCATTACTTTGCTAGCGTGTGAGATGAATGCAATTGTGCAGTAGTTTGAGCATTCTTTGGCATTGCCTTTCTTTGGGATTGGAATGAACACTGACCTTTTCCAGTCCTGTGGCCACTGCTGAGTTTTCCAAATTTGCTAGTGTATTGAGTGCAGCACTTTCACAGCACCATCTTTTAGGATTTGAAACAGTCCCTTTTACTTCATTCTGAAAGTTTCTAAGCCCTCCTGTTTCCTCAGAATCAAGTCTGCTACCTCAGCTCACACCTACCTGTCTCTGAGGCTTCTGTGAGAAGATTGCTTTCCCAAGGCAAAGAAGTGCTCCCCAGGGATGCGCTGCAACCCTAGGGTTCTAGAATGCATGGAGTCTGTGCTAGGGTGAGGGTGTGGTGGAGAAGAGCACACCCTGTCTTCCGTGCATAGTGCTTTAGTGTTAAATGCAGGTGGAAAAGGTTGAAAGCTCTTCCTTTTCTTCAGAAAGTCCACCTTCTCATTTTTGTTTTAACACAGAAAATTCTTTTATTATATAAGTGGAATTCAGGCTCATTTGATCACCCTGGGAAAGGGGTGTGTGTGTGCGCGCGCGTGTGTGTGTGCGTGTGCGCGCGCGCGTGTGTGTGTGTGTGTGCGCGTGTGTGTGTGTGTGCATGTGCGTGTGTGTGTGCGTGCGTGTGTGCGCGCGCGCGCGCGCACGCGCTGTGCTCAGTCTTATCTGACTCTTTGCGACCCCATGAACTGTAGTCTGCCAGGCTCCTCTGTCCATGGAATTTTCTAGGCAAGAATACTGGAGCAGGTTGCCATTTCCTTCTCCAGGGATATGTACATACATACATACACACACACATAAATTCATATTTTTTACAGCATTAATAATTGTTGTCAGAGCCTCTTCTAATGCCCAGTTTTGATTGGGAAAGATTACGGAAACACAAAAAACCACCATTTACCTTTCAATTTGAGAGGGTGAAAGGGCACAAATTTATAAGATGAGAGCACCAAATGTTACAGTCTGCCAAATTTGCCAATAATAGAATTTCTTAGTCGAGGTTCTTGTAAGGAAAGGAAACCACTCTAACAAATCAAAGAACAGAAATGGAATATGTTGAAGGAATAAGGCATCTCATAGAATACAAAGACTTGCTGAACTCCAAGGATCCCAGGGTTTGTGATTGGTTCCTACAGATCTCAACCACTAACAGGATTCTCTAACCATCATATGACTCTCCGGTCCAAATGCATATTCCCCAAATAAACAGTCAAGCCTGCTGGGGACAAGATTCTGCGTCTGAACCAGCTATGACTGGGATAAGGTCACATGCAGATACATGGCTCCCAGCAGCTCACTCCATGAGAAGAGCAGGATGATCAGATTTCTGGAAGGTACAGCATACCTGGGTTCCCTTCATGCATTACTTCCCAGCCATGTGGCTTTTCACCCTGTATAAAGTCCAAGCACTTCCCCACAACTATTCTCATCCTCACAGTTACCGCATAAGTAGGCTAAGCAGGGACTCTTTCAGATGCAATTATGCCTTCTTCCAGGTGAGGAAAACAAGGCTTACAAAGCTTAGTGGACTTAACCCAAGATCACAGACAGATTAGGAGAGAAAGTAGGACTTAAACCTATGTCTCTCGAGCTGCAAAACCAAACTTTGTGTGTGAGTGTGGGGGAGACAAATGACTACATGGGTAGAAATGTATGAATAATAGGTGAGTGGGTGTCTGGATGGAAACCACCAGAACTGAAGGAATGTAGTCACTTGCACTCTCAAACTAAGCTATTTACAAGATGGCAAGGAAAAGGTGAGGAGGGACTGGAAGACAGATGGAGGAAAGAGAAAAGCAAGAAACAGATTCAGATCAAGAGGGAGACTTCTGGAATCTGTACATAAACATATCTATCTATTAATATAAGGTTTCAATGGAAGAGGCTATTCATTGTCGCCCCCTGCCATGGCCTCTCTCCCTTTACTATATAGTAAAAAACATTCTTAGTAGAATGAATGGTTGCCCAGCTAGCGGTTTCATTTCTAATCTCCTTTCCTAGGAGCGGCCAGATGATTCTAGCCTTTAGGACATGAGCAAAAGTGACGTGTGCAAATGCCACATCATGCTCTTAAAGGGCCTGTCCTTTCTCCCTTCCCCTTTCTACACTCTGGAATACAGAATTAATGGCAGTAGGTGAAGCAGCCATATTGGACCATGAGGTGCAAGCTAAGTATGAGGATGACAGAGACACAAATGGATAAAGCCTGGGTTCCTGATGATTAAGAAGCCACCATACCAATCACTGTCAACCCAGACTTGTTTTCAAGCCCAAGAAATAATTTTATTACAGTTATATTGGAAAAAATAATATAAGACCATCCATCATCCAGTAGGCACTGGTAAATGCTAAATATTTATATGATTAATATGCAAGCTTAATAAAAGTTGGTACATTTGGCTAGGGAATTAGTAGCAAGTTCTATGTTTTCTTTTTCTATTTACTGTAAGATTTTAGATAATTATATATCAATAGCAAAATTATTAATAAACTATATGTCAGCAATTAAAATTTTTTAATGCTTACAAGTTTTAACACAGTTACTCCTCTTCAAGAATTTTTTTTTCTCATAGGGAAACTTTTTACCAGAATTTTCTATCAAAGACACAATAACTATAATTATATACTTTTGGCTCTTGTGTAAGGTTTTTTGGACTAAATTCCTTTAAAAATACAAATTTTAAATTAATGGTTATGAACACAGATATTTTTAACTTTTTATTATGGAAAATTTCAAATATACACATGATTAAAGAAAGTAATATAATTAAGCCCTGTTTACCTATTACATGTCTTCAACTGCTAACTCTGGACCAACTTTCTTTCACCTATATGGACTCATCCACCCCAGATCCTCCTCAAGTGGGTTATTTTGAGGCATATCCCAGACATCACATCATTTCACCCACAAATATTTTAGCATATATCTTAGGATAAGGACTCTTCTTATGATCATATCATTCCTTGTTATTATGATCAAACACACAGTATTTATTCATTTTTTAAAACATATAGTATTTAATTTCCTCCATAAACTTTTTTGTAGGATCCAAATAAATTCCTTATATTGCAATCAGTTGATACATCTCTTTTAGTATATAGGTTACCTGGAGTTTTATGGGAAAGACCAACAATCTTCTGGCTTGTTTAAGCCACATACTTGGAGTCTCTCTATCAAGGCAAGGACATCCTAATACCTTCATCTCTCCTCTAGACCTCCAGGGGCTTTAGCCCAGAATCACTGCAGGTCATGGCTCCCAGAGCAGGCATGTGGCTCATTACCCTGGTCCCCAGGCCTGGGCCAACCCAGACAAGGGCAGGACCAGAGTCCAGCACCCAATCCTGTCTTGAGTTGAGGTATTTCTAGTCCTTATCAGGCCATTCATCAGCCAGGGCAGTAATTAGGACTTGTTGGAAGCGCTAGACAACCCAGGTCTGTTTCACCTAAAGCCTGAAATTCTTTCCCAGGTTAAGAAGGTCCTATGCTGAGACTTAGTCAATTTGTATAGTGACTAACACACAGCAGTCCCTGACCTTTTTGGCACCAGGGACCAGTTTTGTGGAAGACAATTTTTCCATGGCCAGGGGGACGGTGGTGGGGAGGTTTCAGGATGATTCAAGAGCATTACATTTATTGTGCACTTAGTTTCCATCATTATTACATAAACTCAGATCATCAGGCATTATATCCTAGGGGTTCGGGACCCCTGGTACAAGACCACCTAGGTCAGGGATCAGTGAACTTTTTCCGTAAAGGGCCAAATAGTAATTATTTTAGGCTTGGAAGGCCATATGATCTCTGTCACAACTATTCAACTCTGCTGTTGAGTCTGAAAGCAGCCACAGACAGCAAATAAACAAATAAGTGTGGCCATGTTTCAATTAAACTTTATTTCTAGACACAAACTGGGATTTCATATAATTTTCATAAATATTGCGTACATTACATATTATAATTATGTACTATTATATTACACTATTAAATAGGAAAATATTTTCTGTCATGAAATATTATTCTTTTAATTCATTTTCAACCATTTTAAAATGTAAAAACCATTCTTAGTTTGCTGGCCACACATAAACATATGGCAAACCAGATTTGTTGGTCCGTGGGCTGTCATTTGTGAAGCCCTGATCTAGCTGAACTTTCTCATCTCTTTTACTGAGAATTTTAACTGAGGATCAGAGATGTAATTTAATTCACCCAAAGTCACACAGCAAGTTTGATGACAGAGGCCAAATTAGAACCCCCAAGTTACCAAAGAGTAGAATAATATGCAAGAACAGTGCACTCAAGAACCATTTGAAAGACCAAGGACAGAGAACCAGAGCTTATACTCAATGCCATATGGATACATAATGACAATAGACAGCCTGACTACAGTGCCCGTTTCCTAGTAACCACAGCCTCTCTGATGAAAGATTGCTCCCACTTGTTATTTATAACTTATTTCCCAATAGGGAGAGTGAGTGATTTGTTTATATTTAGTTACAAGAGCCAGGGAAACCCTGATCTGCCATCTCAGGATAGACACAAACCTTATAGCCACAGCTGCCAGGAGATGGGAGAAAGCAGAGAAAGCAGCAATGTACAGTGTGGTCTCTGTTACCAACAACAAGGGTCACACAGAGCAATTACCAACTGCCTGACACAACTGACAGATGGTGTGAGGGGAGACGGGAGTTAATGGATGCCTTCCTACTTATGCTCTACAGAGATAGTCATTACGAAAAACCTTTCTACACCTTGTTCATTACTGGGAGCAGCTGGTAATTTTGCCTGCCTTTTGACTTTGTTAGCTTTACCTTGCTTCTGGCTCCTAGAATTATGCTCCTGAGAATGAATCCTTCTGTCTTTGAAGGGGTTTTCTTGATTCCATAGAAAACTGGATGACCTGAAGTCCAAGAAGAGAGCACCAAGCATTATAGAACCGTGAACAGCCTATTAAATAGAAGAGTTAATAGGCCTGAGTCAAGAGTTTCCAGGTGGAGTTGGGAAGAATTGACAAATGAAGCCAAAATCAGAGAAGGTATGCACTGAAGGAGTTATCTGGAGATTACCTAGTGTTGTCCAACATCTTATTTTACTTCTGCAGGCCCAGAGAGGGTAGGTGACTTTTGTAAGATCACACAGCAATTTGAGTGTGCTCATATCTCATTACTTGCTGCCCTGTGACCTTTCTGCTACCTGAACAGCCTCTAAAACGAGGCAGAAAGTATCTCAAAGCAGGCAGAGGTGGAGTGTCAACATGATGAATAGGTGCAGAACCTTCAATTCTTTTCATCTACAGATGTAAACAGACAATTATGTGCCATTACACAATCACAGGAAAGCAGTCAAAAATGCAACTTTTTTTTACAAGACTGAGAAAGACAAGCCCTAAAACAACCCACAGCTATTTGTGTGGTGCTTCTCAGTTAACAGAGAGCCTCATCCCCCTGAGTTTTGTAAAAACTCTAAGAGGTCAACAGAGCAGGAACTGTTGTCCCTGTTTTGAAGAGAATCTGCTAAAAGTCATAGATACCTGCTATGTCCCAATGTTCTAAATGCTTCTTAGGTGTGAATAAATCCTCATAGTGATCCACTGATGCATTTAAAATTATTATCTCCATTTTTCAAGGTTAGAAAGTAAGGCACAGAGAGGTGAAATGATTGGTCCAAGACCACTGCCAGTATCTACATATGGTGGACACACCCTAAGGTGACCTCCCCACCCCAACAAATCACGGTTCTGTATGATGCCCTCCCTTTGAGTGTCAGCGGGACTTGTGACTTGCTTCTTATCAACAGAATATGGGATGTAGAAGGATATTAGATAATGATAAAATGGTCAGTTCTCCAAGAACACATAATAATTCTTAATACGTATGTGCCTAACAATAGAGCATGAAACTTCAAGAGGCAAAAAATTGATAGAGCTGCAAGGAGAAATAGATGAATCCACTATCATAGCTGGAGACTTCAATACCCCCTCCCGGAAATGGACAGATCCAATAGGTGGAAAATCAGTTAGGACATGGTTTAATCCAACAATGCCATCAATCAACTGGATATAATTGACATATAAAATACTGCATCCAACCAGAAGCAGAATATATGTTCTTCTCGAGCTCACATGGAATGTTTGCCAAGATAGACCACATTCTGGGCTATAAAACACACCTAACATACTATAAGGTATTAGGTTGGTGCCCACATTCTATTAGGTATTAGATAGGCCATGAAATATATTTACCTGGTCCACCAGTTGAACTCTTACAGTTGTTACAAAAGCTAAAAAATTTAAAAGAATAAAAAATAGACAGTGTCTACTCAGACTACAATGGAATAAAATGAGAAATCTATAATAGATAACTGGGAAATCCCCAAATATGTGGAGATTAAACATACTTCTACACAGGATGTGGGTCAAAGAAGAAATCTCAAGATAACTAGATAAAAATAAAACACAACTTATCAAAATTTGTGGAATGCAGCAAAAGCAGTGCTTAGAGGGAAATTTATAGCATTGAAAAAAAATGAAATATGTAGCATATATTAGTAAAAAAGATCTAAAATCAATCACCTAAATTTCCACTTTAGGAAACTAGAAAAAGAAGAGTAAATTCAATTCAAAGCAAGGTAAAGAAAACAAATAATATATAAAACTAGGGCAGATATCAATAAAATTAAGAATAGGAACTCAATAGAGAAAAATCTATGAAACCAAAAGCTGGTTCTTTGAAAAGATCAATAAAATCAATGAAGCCTCTAGCCAGGCTAAGATAAAAAAGAGAGAGGATGCAAATAACTAGTATTAGAAATTAAGGAGGGACATCACTGCAAATCTCATGGACATTAAAAGGGTAATAAAGGAATACTATAAACAAATCTATGCTCACAAATTTGATAACTTAAATAATAAAACTGACCAGTTCCTCGAAAGACACAATCTGCCAAAACTCACACAAGAAAGAGACCACCTGAAAAAGCCAACCAACGATGGCAGTGGTGGTAGGATATCACTCTCACAACTATGTTACCTTATATGGCAAAGGTGAAGGAAATTCGCAGATGTAATTAAAGTCCCTAATCAGTTTGACTTTCAGTTAATCAAAAGGGAGAGTACTCTGGGTGGACCTGGTCTAACCAAGTTAGTTCTATTATAAGAGAGCTTAGGCTTTCCCCAAGATCAGAAACTTGAAGCAGCAGAACCTCCCTTTTTCATTCTGGTCTTGAAGAAATAACTTCTACAGTCACAAGGAAATGAATTCTTCCAATAACTATGTGAGTTTAGAAGAGAAGATGAGCCTAGATGAGAATACAAGGCCTTGCCCACAGACTTGTGAGACCCTAGGCAGTGAATGCTAAACCATGTCTAGACTCCTGACCCAGGGAAATTGAGATAATTAATGTTGTTGAAATCTTCTAAGTTTGTGGTAATTTCTTATGCAGCATTAGATAACTAAAACAACAGAGGAGCTTCCCTGATGGCTCAGCAGGTAAGAATCCACCTGCAATGCAGGAGACACAGGTTCAATCCCTGGGTCAGGAAGATTCCCCTGGAGAAGGAAAATGGCAACCCACTCCAGCATTTCTGCCTGAAAAATCCCAGGGACAGGGGAGCCTGGTAGGCTACAGTCTGTGGGGTCGCAAAGAGTTGAAGACAACTGATGCACGCATAGAAGAGGAGCAAAAATTCCCACCCTCTCTGACTCCAGGACATGTGCTTTAAATACTGGTTCTCACATTCTTTCTGACACCAAGTAGGAGACTTTTTTTTCCCCCAAACAGACTAATTCTCTATTTCTCCAATACCACCTAGGTGTTCTACAGTTGAAATATCAAGGTTTTTAGGAATTCTTTGGATAAAGACCAAATATGTTTCCTATTGAACCACATTGGTCTTTAAGACCTTTCAGAGCAGGACTATGACCCAACACCAGTGTCTAAGTGACCAACCAAACACCACATGGCCACTGATGGAGGGACCAATGCCCCAGTCTTCATGCTTGAGTACTTCTGACTTCTCATTGTATCCCTAGCCTGTGCTACCACCCATAAAATGCATAAAGGTAGGAAAAAGTAAAACTTTTTTTTTCCTTGTGTTTCCTTTTTTTAATTTTAAATTAGTTTATTTATCTATTTTTTAACTTTACAATATTGTATTTGTTTTGCCATACATTGACATGAATCTACCATGGGTGTACATGTTTTCCTCTTCCAGAGCCCCCCTCCCACCTCCCTCCCCATCCCATCCCTCTGGGTCATCCTGGTGCACCAGCCCCGAGCACCCTGTATCATGCATTGAACCTGGACTGGCGATTCGTTTCACATATGAAAATTTACATGCTTCAATGCCATTCTATCATATTATCCCGCCCTCACCCTCTCCCATAGAGTCCATAATACTGTTCTATTTATCTGTGTCTCTTCTGATGTCTCGTATACAGGGTTATCTTTACCGATTAACTAAATACCATATACATGTGTTAGTATACTGTATTGGTGTTTTACTTTCTGGCTTACTTCACTCTGTATAATAGGCTCCAGTTTCATCCACCTCGTTAGAACTGATTCAAATGTATTCTTTTTAATGGCTGAGTAATATTCCATTGTGTATATGTACCACAGCTTCCTTATCCATTCGTCTGCTGATGGGCATCTAGGCTGCTTCCATGTCCTGGCTATTATAAACAGTGCTGCGATGAACATTGGGGTACACGTGTCTCTTTCAATTCTGGTTTCCTTAGTGTGTATGCCCAGCAGTGGGATTGCTGGGTCATTTGGCAGTTCTATTTCCAGTTTTTTGAGGAATCTCCACACTGTTCTCCATAGTGGCTGTACTAGTTTGCATTCCCACCAATAGTGTAAGAGGGTTCCCTTTTCTCCACACCCTCTCCAGCATTTATTGCTTGTAGTCTTTTGGATAGCAGCCATTCTGACAGACGTTAAATGGGAAAGTAAAACTTTTAAAGGAGAATTTTTAATATATAAGAGGCAAGAAAACATTAGTTAAAGGTTAAGAATTTTTACATAAGTCATATTCATTATGATTCTGTGAGGTAAGTCAAAGGAGACTCAGAAAGTGAAGCTCATAGAAATGAAGTAACTTCTTCAAGGTTAAGGTCACGAGGGAGGCTCTGGGATTTGACCTTGGGCCTGACACTCTTTCTCTTCCTTACCACACTGTCAAGGAACAAAAGGGGAATATATCAGCTATCTTCTATTTCTCAGGCCTTAAGAAGGACTTAATCAAGAAATTTCTATCTCCACAGAAAGAAGAACTAAAGAAAATGAATGATTAAAGTGCAAAGGATTTAACTTAATCCTAAGGAAGAGCTTTCCATGGGTAAGTTTAATTAAGACACTTAACAAGATTTTATTTAAGAAAAAACACCAAAAGTCTCTCAAATTCTCCTTCCAGATTTCTGTATATAAAGCCTCCTATGAAAACAGCAAGAAGAAAGGTTGGGGATCATTTTGCAAGCTGGTTGAACCACTTGAAAGCACAAGCTTTTTCAAATTTGACCATAAGGATGAACTGAGTAACACTATAAAGATCAATCATAGTTTGCTTAGAAACTATAGCAAACAGTAATAACATTACATGTTCATATGTTAATTTCCAAGTTTGGAATAAACACTAGTTTTTCTCATGAAATCATTGGAATTATTTTTCAAAATTATCAACAAAGAAAGCAAATGGATTCAGGCTCAAGTTTCTGTACTTCCATAGTGTATTTCCTTTATAGACAAATGATTTCAGACCCTCCACCATTCTCCCTAACCCCCTGACTCACTGCAGGGTTGCAAAACTTCCCTCCTCTCCCACAACCCCTGCTTTGTACTCTCCTTTTGCTGCTACACATCCACTGCTGTGTGAGACCCTGTATTCAGGCTGGATGCTTTGATACACCACAGGCAGTCCAGGGAGATTTAGGTGACTTCACATGCCATGTGGTAGGAACAAAGGTATTAAAAAGTGAGAGGGACAACCTTAAATTCTACATATTACTATACCCCTCTCCCACCTTATCTCTCCAGATCTGGCTCAAGATCCCCAAATTCCATCTTTTCTTTTCACCCTACTTCTTACACCCAGTCTCCTGCTCTAAGTTCTTTGACAAAATGCCCAAGAGAGACTGCCTTCCTCTGAATACAGCTAAGTCACATTCTTAACTCCTGATGTCATCTACAGACCACTCCTTTCCATTTCTAGAACCTTTATCGACATCTAACTGCAAAGAAAGATAAGAGAAGTAAAGACAGCACTTTCTTGATTGAAAAGAATGGGACCACAAATTCCAATTTAGGAATACAAGGAACAAGAGGGACTGGGCAAGGGATGCTCACAAACAATGGTAAAACTTGGCAATATGTAGCAAAAGTCTTTAAATAACCATATCATTTGGTTCAGGCGTTCTACTTTTAAGGATGAAACTAAATAAGATAAATAAGACTTGTGTAAGTAAGTGATATACCATTTTCATATATATGCAAATATTCCCATTTTACAGATGAATAAATTGGCCACAGAGAGGTTAAATAACTAGTCCAAGGCCATACAGCTAGCAAGAGGTGAAAACATGATTCAAAACAGTTGGGGCCCAGAGGCCATGCTCTTTACCACTCTGCTCTCCTACCTGTCCCCTGCATTCCCATAGTCCCAAGCCACCATTAAAACTATAAAGGAGGAAATGAAAAAGAAGTTCTTTATGCCTCTTATGTTTACAACAAAAATACTGAACCCAAAGGAAGTTTATGAGACGTCTGAATATTAAATGGTTAAACAATCACTAAAAGTTAGTTTAAGAAAACTGGAGGTAGAACATCCTGAAGCAAAAGTGGTTGATGTGGTGTCTTGCTGCATTTTCATATACAATCAGTCCCCTCAGCTCTGACCACTCTAGTCATAATAAATCCACACAGCCTCTTTGTTTTGACCTCTTAGTCTTCCCAAAATTTTACAAAGCTTATAATCAGAAATTTCATGGAGAAAGTGACCTCCGGCTTAAGAGGTTCAGTTTCAAACAGAAAAGATAGGAATCCTTTTCTGATAACCAGTATTTGTTTTTGATTAAAAAAAAAAACAACACTGTATTTCTCAGCATTCTCCAGAGAAACAGAACCAACAAGATATAAGAATCTCTCTATTTCAATATATATACACATATATATTGGCCAGGGCTTCCCTGGTGGCTCAGATGGTAAAGAATCTGCCTACAATGTGGGAGACCCAGGTTCTATCCCTGGGTTGGGAAGATCCCCTGGAAACGGAATAGCAACCCACTCTAGTATTCCTTACCTGGAGAATTCCATGAACAGAATAGCCTGGCAGGCTACAGTCCATGGGGTTGCAGAGTTGGACATAACTGAGTGACTAATACTTTCATGTATATTGGCTGCATGACTGTGGGGACTGGTAAGTCTAAAATATGCTGGTCTACAAGCAATAAATGCTGTATAAACAAACAAATAATAAATATATAATAATATATAAATATATAATAAATAAATAAATAAATAAATAAAGTCTACAAGCAATAAATGCTGGAGAGGGTGTGGAGAAAAGGGAACCCTCTTACACTGTTGGTGGGAATGCAAACTAGTACAGCCACTATGGAGAACAGTGTGGAGATTTCTCAAAAAACTGGGAATAGAACTGCCACATGACCCAGCAATCCCACTTCTGGGCATACACACTAAGGAAACCAGAATTGAAAGAGACACGTGTACCCCAATGTTCATTGCAGCACTGTTTACAATGGCCAGGACATGGAAGCAACCTAGATGTCCATCAGCAGACGAATGGATAAGGAAGCTGTGGTACATATACACAATGGAATATTACTCAGCCATTAAAAAAAATACATTTGAATCAGTTCTATTGAGATGGATGAAACTGGAGCCCATTATACAGAGTGAAGTAAGCCAGAAAGAAAAACACCAATACAGTATACTAATGCATATATATGGAATTTGAAAGATGGTAACGATAACCCTATATGCGAGACAGAAAAAGAGACACAGATGCATAGAACAGTCTTATGGACTCTGAGGGAGAAGGTGAGGGTGGGACGTTCTGGGAGAATAGCACTGAAACATGTATATTATCATATGTGAAACAGAACACCATTCCAGGTTCAGTGCATGAGACAAATGCTCAGGGCTGGGGCAATGGAATGGCCCAGAGGGATGGGATGGGGAGGGAGGTGGGAGGGGGTTTCAGGATGGGGAACACATGTAAACCCATGGGTGATTCATGTCAATGTATGGCAAAAACCACTACAATATTGTAAAGTAATTAGCTCCCAACTAAAATAAATAAATATATTTAAATAAATAAATAAATAAATAACCTCTGGTGCAGCAAAAATAAAATAAAATAAAATAAAACATGCTGGGCAGGCTGGCAGACTGGGGGTCCAGGAAGAGGCTGACACTGCAGGTTCAAGTCTGAAGGATGTTTGCAGGCTGACTTCCCTTCTTCTGCTGGGGATCTTGGTCTTTTCTCTTAAGGTCTTCAACTGATAGGAAAAGGCTCACCCACATTATGAAAGACAATCTCCTTTACTCAAAATCTACTATTTAAATGTTCAGTTCAGTTCAGTCACCCAGTCATGTCCAACACTTTGCGACCTGATGGACTGCAGCATGACAGGCTTCCCTGTCCATCACCAACTCCCAGAGCGTGCTCAAACTCATGCCGTTGAGTTGGTGATGCCATGCAACCATCTCATCCTCTGTCGTCCCCTTCTCCTTCAATCTTTCCCAGCATCAGGGTCTTTTCAAATGAGTCAGTTCTTCGCATCAGATGGCCAGAGTATTGGAGTTTCAGCTTCAGCATCAGTCCTTCCAATGAATATTCAGGGCTGATTTCCTTTAGGATGGACTGGTTGGATCTCCTTGCAGTCCAAGGGATGCTCAAGAGTCTTCTCCAACACCACAGTTCAAAAGCATCAGTTCTTCGGTGCTCAGCTTTCTTTATAGTCCAACTCTCACATCCATACATGACCACTGGGAAAACTGTAACTTTGACTAGACGACAAATCATAGTTTTGTCTGCAAGGTAATGTCTCTGCTTTTTAATATGCTGTCTAGGTTGGTCAAACTTTTCTTCCAAAGAGCAAGTATCTTTTAATTTCATGGCTGCAGTCACCATTTGCAGTGATTTTGGAGCCCAAGAAAATAAAGTCTGTCGCTGTTTCCATTGTTTTTCCATCTATTTGCCATGAAGTGATGGGACCAAATGCCATGATCTTAGTTTTTTGAATGTTGAGTTTTAAGCCACCTTTTTCAGTCTCCTCTTTCATTTTCATCAAGAGGCTCTTCAGTTCCTCTTTGCTTTCTGCCATACGGGTGGTGTCATCTGCATGTCTGAGGTTATTGATATTTCTCCTGATAATCTTGATTCTAGTTTGTGCTTTATCCAGCCTTGGCATTTTACATGATGTACACTGCATATAAGTTAAATAAGCAAGGTGACAATATACAGCCTTGACATACTCCTTTCCCAATTTGGAAACAGTCCGTTGTTCCAATCTGGTTCTAACTGTTGCTTCTTGACCTGCATACAGATTTCTCAGGAGGGAGGTATGGTGGTCTGTTATTCCCTTCTCTTGAAGAATTTTCCACAATTTGTTGTGATCCACACAGTCAAAGGCTTTGATGTAGTCAATAAAGCTGGGTACCATAGCCTAACAAGTTGGGTACATAAAATTAACCATCACAACCATCAACATTCTTCACTATGCCACTTATTAAAGCTACAATTCATTCAGCTAATAGGAAGAGACATACTTTTAAATTTCTCCCAGAAAGAAATCAAACCAGTCCTTCTTCAAATTGTGTAAGGTTTCTGTGTGCTAAAATCCATATCAAGTTGGCCTTGATATGGCCAGTTTCTTCCTTGGCCTACACTTTACCCAATAGTAGTTGATACTGTTTTTCAGTATCATCATGATGGCTTTTAGTCTCTTTGACTACACATTTCTAAGGAGGCAACACAGCATAAGGTGCTATCATATTCCACTAACATGATATCTCTCATTAATTAAATTATCCCAGTTGCTTTGATACAGATAAGTAATTGCAGTCCTTTTGTTTATAAATCTGTGTCTTGGATTAAACATTCATGGTATCCATACAGTGAAAAAAAACAGAGAAGTATTCTACCCCTAATGAAAGTTTAAGCATGATCTGATAGCAAGGTCTTACAAAAAGCCCAGAGCTGCAACTGTGTGGCGTGATCTCCTCATTGGTCAAAAGGTAGGGACTGCACATACGTCACCTGGGCATCTTTGCCAGACAACTCATTTCACTGCCAGCCCTCTCTCTCTCCCATTTGAACAACTTCCTTCTTCCAATTCTTTACAGTATCTAATAGTTATGGAGCCCTCAGATGAGGCACAAAACTCCCAAGGGCTGGATTTAGAGGAGATAACTAGAAAGATTTTATTTCTTGACAAATGGAGGGAAATCTTCAGTTATCACCGGTAAGATGTTCTCATTTTCTCAATCCTCTAGAACCAGAGGGATTTCTTTTTTTAAATTTTATATATTTATTTTTGGTCTTTGGGGGGTCTTCCTTGCTACACTGGCTACTCTCTTATTGTGGTGCACAGGCTTCTCATTGCAGTGACTTTACTTGTTGCAGAGCATGGGCTGTACGGCTCCCGGGCTTCAGAGCGCAGGCTCAACAGTTTTGGCGCACAGCTCCAAGGCATGTGGGATCTTCCTGGATCAGGGATGGAACCCCTGTCTCCTGCATCGGCAGGCAGATTCTTTACCACTGAGCCACCAGGGAAGCCCCCCTAGAACCAGGGGGATTTTACGTGGCTAAACAACCAGCTTTTACACTTGCTATGTGAGACGTCTCCATTACTGATTTACATTTAAAATGCTTCAGGTATAACTATTTGCAGAAAAAGCATCCCAAGCAAAGTGGAGGTTGAGGAGGTTTGAGGGAATAAGGGTTGAATAGAGTGAGTAATTTTCTTGATGTTTTCTCTTTCATTTATAGGTTGGGAACCAATCATACAACTTTGCAGGTAATTACTTTTCTCAAAGTCAGAGTGTTTTCCTCTAGTTGCTTCTTCAAACAATCACATTAACATCATAATCTGCATTTATTCTGTGCATGTAATGTCACTCGGGCACTCAGCATTTAATGTGTGAAAACACAAAACTGGAAACCCTGTTGGAGATCTTTTCTTGTGCTTTCTTTTTTCATAAAAATCTCTTCTTACTTTTAAGAGCTACTTTGCATCATTAAAAGCACCATATGGTTATTATTTTCGAAAATAAAAATCATATGAGAATCTAGAGTTCCTACACTTGTGAAATAGCACTAGATTCTGACATCCAAGTGCTTAAGTGATCCTAAAAAAAAGTAGCTCTGAAAATAGTTATCGTATTGATTCAGCTCCTGAAAAATTGTTTTCCTTCACCATCTTCAAATAAGGAAAAGATGACTGGACTCAGATGTTAAAAGGTATTTTAAAATCTGTTATACAATATAAAATGAAAGATGTTTTCCTCTCCTGTCACCTGAAAAGGTTAGAATGTAACGGGCTTTGTATTTCAGATATTAATTCAATCACTGAACAAACACTGAACAAAATATTAAGGTAATTTTCCTGTCATTAATGTATAATACAATCAAACAATTGAATTATTAATATTTTAACTATAACAGTAAAGCACCTTGCTCCAAGTAACATATGATCAAAAACCTTATTATTTCTGCTGAAACTCTCTTAGCCAGTCTACATTACAGTCAGAGAGAGAATACTTCTATTTCAGTCCTAGAAGTATTAAATGGAGCTAGCTATCATTTGGGGGAATAGAATAGTCAAAAGATAAAACAATCTTTGCAAGGAAAAAAATAAATAAATGTTGAGTTAAGCTTTCCACAAGGTGGGGGAAATCCCCTGCTACAAATGTAAAGATTTTCCATGTGATTTACAAAATGCATCTTATCCCATTAGTAGTCTATGACTTGGATGCTGTGTTTCTGAGATAAAGTATCTTAGCCTCTAGGAATCCAGAAAACAAGGAAGGCAGTTTCCTTCATGTTTCAGCTACCAATTGGTCAGACATGTTTCATGACGTTAGGATAGAAGTTTAAACCAAGTGGAAGAAGAACTGATGCTATCTTATATTTAAATGCTGTAAGAATCAGTTAAGAAAAGTAAAAATGGATTTTTTTTCTTAAAGATAGGGAGTGGTTTTTTTAAGGAAGAAAACTATTGCACTCACTTGCTAGGGATCAGGAATCTGAGAGAATTAAAAGTAGGTAACCTGACTTTGTTTATCAGTCAGTTAACAATATAATGAGAAATACTTTGTATAGACTAGAAAGATTAACTCATTCTTTATAAAATGTTGTCTCCTCAAAACAAGACAGTAACATTTACAATTGTCTATAAACATAACTTCAAGTCAAGGTCTTGATAGCATCAATTATGTTTCCATAGTTACACTTAACCTCATCGAGTCACATAAAACTTGGGAGAACCCCTTTGACACAGACACTGGGATTTTTCTGCCTCTTTTATATCTATTTACGATCATTTTCAGACATCTCTAAAAGGGAGACGACATTTTATGAACACCGATATTTCAGGGAGAAAGAGAAAAGAAGGAAAGCAAAGTAAAAGGTCATTTCCAGCTGTTTGCTTTGTTTTTTGGTGGTGGTGGCATTTTACACAGAATCATGAAGGTGACCATATATCTGCTGGTGAAACTGAAGATGGAACAGGAAGGCCTCAGCCAAAAGGACAAGGACATTTGCCATCAAGTAGCCTTTGTTCTGTTCCCAAACCCTCTATCATCTCTTCAAAATCGGGTGGCTTTCCCGTCTCCCTAGCAATGGCCACGGTAAGTATAGCTTGTCAATTAAACATGAAACGAAACGTAATCTTCCCCAAACAACAAGGCTGAGGGAATCTAATCGGCTGTCATCTGAGAGTATTATGGAAGATCAGACTACGGACAGTTGTTATTGCTAAAGGAGAATATAATGAAAATGACTTATGTGTGGTATTTTTCAAGGACACTGGTGATGTTACAGTCTTTCCTTCCCAAACTCTGAGAGTCTCTCTTTATTAACTTCCTCAATTTGACAGCTAAATGTGAAGGCATGAGGGTATTAAATTCAAATAATTGACCATATAAGGTAGGATGGGGTAGATGATAAAGACAGCAAAGGTGGAAAAACAAGGTAGATGTGGGAGACAGGACCCCTGTACTGTGTGGACAGGAGGAAGACGAGGAACCTTCCCCAGCTCAGTCCTGCAGCAAATACACAATCCCAAGGAGAAAACACTTTCTGGGGTGCCAACTAATAGTCAGATTTGAAGAGAACCTAAAAGTTTGAGAATCCAAGTGGATCTGGAAGCTGCTGTTTCCAGGGACCATTTGCTCCATTCAAACCTTGACCAAGGTGGGGGCGAGGGGCTGAGGCAGAGACCCAGCCACGTCTCCTTGTGGGGGCTGGGGGCAATGCCTTGGCAAGTGGCCAAAGGACCAGCTGTCATGGTCAATGAAGCACGGTTGGGACCTGGGGAAGCAAAGCCAGGGATCAAGGAAAGGAAAAAAAGCACCAGTGAGGCTGAGCCATCCTTCCAACAGGATTGTCCTCCAATATCGCCCTTTCAATCACAGTGAACATCAGGGATAATTTCTCCACATTCTGCCCATCCCCTCAGACTATATTCTAGAGACATAGGCAGAAACATCTCCTTGGGGCCCTAAGAACAAAAGTAGGAAGAGGTACTTTCTTCCTGAGGACACACTGCCCTGCACCTGGGTATACTCTCAGAACACACCCATGACCAGCCTAACCATCCAGGCAAAGACCAGCAAGGCTGCAGTCAGGCCACCAAGGACAGAAAGTTCTGCAGTCTGTGCCCTACAGGCAGGATCCCTGCTGGGAGGGAGAGGTGGGGGCCAGACCCCTTTCTAGGGGAACCTCACAGTCGCCACCTGTTTTGTGAGTCCAGAGGTCAGGCTGGCCCATGCTGCAGTATTTCCAACCTCAACATAACTCATAACCATTCCTCAGGCTCCCAAATGGGACATCATCACACACAGTATAGCCCCCATGTTCTTCATCTTCACGCACAGCCCCACAGGCTTCACGGAGCTACTCTCTCCACTGCCGGAGTTGTGGTACAAACGTGCTGGGAGGCACACGTGCTTTTTCTCATCATCACAGATCTTTCTGCCTCAACCCACCTTCCCCCTTGTGCTTGAATACCAGATGTCCCAGAGAGACAGGCCGGCAGGGCTCTCAGAGATGCAGTACTTGGCTCATTGGTGGCCCAGCCCCTGGATGGTGCTTTAACTTGTATCTCAGGCATCTAGTTTATCACTCTCCTTTTGAATAATTAAGACAGGTAAAGTCTTATCCTGTTAGAGTCTCCAGCCTCCAGGGTTATTCTGCCTATGATGTGCTATAGGAACAGTAGTTAGGGCAACTGAAGTCATCCCTCAGTATCCTGGGAGATTGGTTTCAGGCAGCCCCAGAGGAAACCAATCCCCACCACACTTAAGTCCCTTATATAAAATTGCATAGTAGCATCGGTCTCCCGATATCCTCAGAGACAGAGGGCTGAGTGTATCTGTATTTTACTGTACAAGGTTTTTAATGAAAAATCTTTGTTGTTGTTCAATTGCTCAGTCATGTCCAACTTTTTGTGACCCTATGGACTGCAGCACACCAGGCTTCCCTGTCCTTCACCGTCTCCCGGACCTTGCTCAAACTCATGGCCATAGAGTCGGTGATGCCATCCAACCATCTTGTTGTCTGTGGTCCCCTTCTTCTCCTGTCTTCAATTTTTCCCAGCATCAGGGTCTTTTCCAATGAGTCAGTTCTTCGCATCGGGTGGCCAAAATATTGGAGCTTCAGCTTCTGCATCAGTCCTTCCAATGAATATTCAGGGTTGATTTCCTTTAGGATTGCTGGTTTGATCTTGCTGTCCAAGGGACTCTCAAGAGTCTTCTCCAACATCACAGTTCAAAAGCATCAATTCCTTGGCACTCAGCCTTCTTCTGTATGGATAGTCCAATTCTCACAAGCATTCATGACTACTGGAAAAACCATAGCTTTGACTAGATGGACCTTTGTTGGCAAAATAACATCTCTGCTTTTTTTTCCTGTCTAGGTTTGTTATAGCTTTTCTTCCAAGGAGCAAGCATCTTTTAATTTCAATCTTTAATAAACCAGTATTACTGGCCACTAATCAATTTCTATGGAGAAGGTCATTTTAAAATTTACACGTATCAGGAAACAGGAAATAGACTACCTTTTGTATGCAAAACAGAGAAAACTATGATTCTATACTAGTACTGTATTTGCCTGCAAATGCACACAGAATTTTCCAGATTTCCTAAAATGTGACAGTAGTGGGAGGGGAGAGGGACAAAAGATTTAGGGCAGGAGGAAGTCTTCTCAGATAGCTTTTTGTGCTCTCTGGATTTCGAACCATGTGCATGGACAATCTATTTTTTAAAACACCATTATAGGACTTCTCTAGTGGTCCAGTGGTTAGGACTCTGTGCTTCCAAGGTGGGGCATGTGTGTTCGATCCCTGGTCAGGGAACTGAGATCCCACAGGCCATGTGGCACAGCGTTCTGCCCCGCTCCAAAAAAAAAAACACAAACTGCATTTTTTAAAATGCCTTTATGCATTTTGAAAACAGGAAAAATAAAAAAGAGGCAGTCACCAATGTTTCCAAAGTCTTCTAGTTTCTCTCTATACTGTGGAGGCCAGTGAGCCTGGGTCTGAATTCTCCCACTTGTCTGCAAGCACAGACATGATGCAATTGGAGACCTCCTCAGTGACTTTTCCAAGATAATTCTCTCCCTTTGGAAGAGGCTTGGAGGCAAAAGAATCAGACTTGATGGGGTGTTAAGGAAGTCCCAGAAGAAGAGAGAATTGATTTTTCTTCAAAAAAGCTGAATTTGGACGAATTCCAATTATCAGGACAAGATGATAGTGTGTCCTTTAAACAGCAGCAGCATTAATTAAACACACCCCGGGATTTCAAGATGATGAGTCTTGGGACTCTGAATACACATGTCCAGGAGTCAGTCTAGAAGCTTGATCAGACCAGTTCTAATGGAACATTTCAGCAGTGTAGCCGCCTGGCAAATTTTCAGAGTGATTAGATCCTCATTCTCACATGAGAGCGCCTTTTGTCATCATCCTGCTACTCTCGCTGTCCCCCTCCATTTGGAATTAGGATGCATGGGACTTCCTGACATTGGCACATGCTTTTTGCTGGGAATCTGCTGAGAAAGTAAGCGGTGGGCAATGCACACAAGGCCCCTTCGCTGTCGCTAACTCTCCTGTTTCTTGCTTTTTACTGCCCTATTTCCAGTTCCACAGCCTTCTCCCTTCCCCAGTCTCACATCTTACAGTGTGTGTGATGTAATGAATGGCCAGCCAGGCTGCTGACCCAGGTGAGGTCCTCGGAGAAGGTGAGAGTCCTCCTCAGGGCTCATCCCCTCCCCATCTCACCCCCTCCCCATCCCCTCCCCCCTACAGCTGCTGATCTTCCCACCAGCAGCAGCTTCCATCCTCCTTCAGAGCCAGCCCTTCTGCAGGACCCAGCCTGGAACACATTCCTGTTGCCTCTTTTATCAGAACCCAATAAACAAACCCCTAGTTGCATTTGGAATGCTACCCAGCAGGATCATCTAAAAAATGTAATATGGGAGATCAAAATATTCTGGGGGAGACCCAGAAGACTGAAGCTCTAACAGAGGATAACAGGCAATGGGTTGGCTTTGAGTTACCAGAGCCTGATAACTCCAACATGTTGTTATTGTTCAGTCGCCCAGTCATGTCAGACTCTTTGCGACCCCATGGACTGTAGTACATCAGGCCTCCCTGTTGCTCACCATCTCCCAAAGTTTGCCCAAGGTCACATCCATTGCATTGGTGATGCCATCTAGCCATTTCATCCTCTGACGCCCTCTTCTTCTACCCTCAATCCTTTCCAGCATCAAAGACTTTTCCAATGTGTCTGTCTGCATCAGATGACAAAAATACTGGAGCTTGAGCTTCAGCATCAATCCTTCCAATGAGTATTCAGGGCTGATTTCCCTTAAGATTGACTGGTTTGATCTCCTTTCTGTCCAGGTGAATTTCAAGAGTCTTCTCCAGCACCACAGTTCGAGGGAATCAATTCTTCATTGCTCTGCCTTCTTCATGGTCCAGCTCTCACAACTGTACGTGACCACTGGGAAGACTATAGTCTTGACTATACAGACCTTAATTGACAGAGGTCTGGCTGACCTTTGTCAGCACAGGTCTAATAGATGGTCTTGAATAGATGTTTATTTAATTAATTAATTCACTGCCTCTGGACAATCTCCAAGAGAAGCATCTCAGTACAGGAGAGTGGATATCATCCGTGTGCCCCTTCAGATGCTTGTTCTACCCCTTGCCACTCTGCTTACTGCCCTGGAGACTGAGCTGTACTCACTTCATCAATAGGGCTCCCTCCTCTGACTTCCTGTTGAGTTTGAACAATGGGAGCCCTGGAGGGAAGGATGGGAATGAAGTCAGGTTGAGCAAGCTGGCAGAATCCCTCTCCTTTGAAGGCAGTGCTCCCCTAGGACTCTCCTCTTCCTTCCACACCTGCAGGTCTAGGAGACATAACAACTTCTCATTCTTGGTAGCTCTGGCACTCTGCATTAGCCCTTGTGGTTTCCCCACATGCAGCCATCATCTTTGTAAACAGTCCCTGAATTAAACTTTCCTCAAGTCAATTATCTTGACTTGAGTGCCATCTGTTTCCTGCTGGGACCCTGACTGGTGCCAGCTGAAAGGTTTGCATTTGAGCCCTGGCAGTACCATTTACTAGCTATGTGACCTTGGGCACACCACTTCACTGCTCTGGGCCCCAAGTTCTTTAACTGTAAAATGAAAGGGCCAAATGAGATTTTTATTCAATAAATACTTCTTGTGAGCCTACTGTGTAACAGGTGCCTACTGCACCAGATGTTGAGAAACTGACAGTGAACATGACCAGGTCTAGAGATTACCACTCTACTTGGTGGGCTGATTTAGAAATGTCTTAGGACTCACTAGTTCTAAATTCTCTGATTCTGCAATGGTGCAGCTTTTTCTAAAGCAGGAAAGGATTCAGGGAAGGAGCTTCAGAGAGAATCATTCTACTTCAAGTTGTGAAGTACGGTGATGTGGCTGAGCAATGGATGGAGACAGGTGGTCACAGGGAAACTCTAAGCCCAGGGACAAGGGACAAGGCAATCAGGGTAAGGAAATGAATCTGTTGGGAAGAATGATCTGTGAGTGTGTGCATGTGGGTGTGTGTAAGAGAGAGAGAAAGAGAAATAATGATCATCACCCTTGTTATCATCACAGCAATCAGGAAAGAGAGGTAAGTATTACCGGAAAACTAACAAAGGAAAGAGAGAAAAACTACAAACCCCTCTTGACTGCGTTAAATAATAACACTCATTACAGTCATTTATTAGGACCATTTACCATTTGTCACTAGTTACCAGGCAGCACAAAATATATGTATCGTTTACTGTGTGTCAGGTTAATCTTGTTATAAATTATATTGATATGAAAGTCAGTGTTGGGGGGGGGATAAACTGGGAGAATGACATATACACACTACTATATATAAAATATATATAATATAAAGATACTCCTGGTCAGGAAGATCCCCTGGAGAAGGAAATGGTATTTCTTTCTCCAGTATTTTTGGAGAAATATCTCCAGTATGTTTGCTTGGAGAATTCCACGGACAGAGGAGCCTGGCAGTCTCCAGTCCATGGGGTTGCAAAGAGTCGGACACAACTGAGCGACTATCACTCATATATAAAATAGATATTTAATAAGGGTCTATTGTCAGTTTCCCTGGTGGCTCAGATGGTAAAAGAATTTGTCTGCAATGCAAGAGACCCAGGTTTGATCCCTGGGTTGGAAGGATCCCCTGGAGAAGGGAATGGCAACCCCTTCCGGTATTCTTGCCTGGGAAACCCCAAGGACAGAGAAGCCTGGCGGGCTACAGTCCACAGTGTTGCAAACAGTCAGACATGACTGAATAACTAACAGACACACACATAGACACACAGACAGGGACCTGTTGTATAGCACAGGGAACTCTTCTCAATACTCTGTAATGACTTATATGGGAAAAGAATCTAAAAAAAGAGTTGATATATGCATATGGATAACTGATTCACTTTCTTGTACACCCAAAACTAACACAACATTGTAAATCAACTATACCCCAATAAAAATTTTTTTAAAAGTCAGTGTTGCATAAGTAAGGTAGGTCATCTTCATTGCCATGCTGGCCAGTGGGGACTACCCCGAGGGGCCTGTAGCCCCTCTGCTCAAGGCCTCCCCAAGATGCATTTGGATGGCAATGCTCCCTAAGTTAGAAGGGGCAGCTGGTAACATAAACAGGAGTTTGATTTGGCTTACTGAATTTTTCAACTGAATTTGAATTCTAAGCTTTCTTAGTTCCAACGGTCTTAGTCTGTCACATTATCCACGGTTTCTCCTCCCTTACTTCTGCCAGTCTCTGGTCTTTTTCCATCTGGGCTGGAACTTTCTTCCATGCAGTATAAGACATTCCAGCATAGACAGACTGTGTTTTCACAGAGGTAATAACAGCACTTATGGTTCCCAGAGTCCTTTCCATACATCTTCTCTTGCAGTGGGATAGCTTTCATTTCAGAAATAGGGGCTGAGCCATGGGTTATCCCCGTTTCAGAAGAAGCAAAGAAAGTCTTAGGTTTGGCAATCGGTCAGCAAGGAACAGAGCAGGGGCTTCTCAACCCTGGAGTCAGGAGTGAGCCATTTTCCTTCTGCACTATGCAGTCTTGGATGTCAGGGAAACACCTTCCATCCATATTCAGTCCTCTGCCAGGGATGCCCAGGAGTTGGTGACCCTTTTTGGTTAGAGTGCACACCAATTCTGTCCTCCAAGAGCAGCCTTTGTGTCTTCTGCTCCCTCCCCTTGACAGACATGGGACATATCATTTTCCCTCAAGTGCAGTTTCGGGCTCTTTCTTGCTCTGAAATGTATCTGCCTCTTTTTCTCTGTTGTTGTCCAGTCACTAAGTCATGTCCGACCCTTTGCAATGCCATTGACTGCAGCGTGTCAGGCTCCCTTATCCCTCACCATCTCCTGGAGTTTGTCCAAGTTCATGTCCATTGTATTGGTGATGCCATCCAACCATCTCATTCTCTGTGGTCCCCTTCTTCTCCTGCCTTCAATCTTTCCCAGCATCAGGGTCTTTTCCAATGAGTTAGCTCTTCATATCAGGTGGCCAAAGTATTGGAGCTTCAGCTTCAGCATCAGTCCTTCCAATGAATATTCAGGGTTGATTTCCTTTAGGATTGACTGGTTTGATTTCCTTTCTGTCCAAGGGACTCTCTTGATATACAGCCTTTGACAGCCTTGCTGTACTCCTTTTTCTCTGTCGAGACAATCTTTTCTTTCAAAGGTAGGAGTGGGGTGGCAAGGAAATAAACTCCAGCCACAGGTGGCACTAGTGGTAAAGAATCCACCTGCCAATGCAGGAGATGCAAGAAACATGGGTTCAATCCTTGCATCTGGAAGATCCCCTGGAGGGCTACAGTCCATGGGATCACAAAGAGTTGGACACAACTGAAGCAACTTTACATGCACAGATGCATGGAGCCAGACCCTGGTCTGACATTGAGAAGACTGTTCCAGATGCATCCTTCTCCTGCATCTGTCCTTGTTGGAAACCATCAGGGTTTGCTCTGTGCACTGCTGAGAAGAGGTACTCTGGCTCTGGATCAGTTGTGCTCATTGTTCCATTTGTCCACACTCTTCAACTAGCTCCAAATGCCTGAGCGTGCTGTTCAAAACACTCCAGAATCAGATTCAAGGTTCTTTCCAGTCTAAGCTTCCACTGACTTTCTGCCCCATGACCCTGGAGCACACACACACACAATGTTCTAGTCTCACTGAACTGCTCACTGTCCCAGATACCCTGGTACCATGTGTGTGCATTTGTAGGTCTTCCTCTCTGCCCAGCCTCCCCTCCTTTACAAGTGACAGGCCATTGTGTGGTCTGTTGCAGAGTGTGGGACGTGTCCCTGAGATAGAGTATGGGGTGTTTGGGCTGTGGCAGTAAGTGACATTGAATAACATGGAGTTGTGTCATGGAAATTCAATCCCCTCTTCACTCTGGCAGGCCAGGGAAAAGACCAGGTAAGGGGCAGGACATGTTCGCATTTTCCTTTGTAGCTCAGTCGGTAAAGAATCCACCTGCAATGGAGGAGACTGGGTTTGAGTCCCGGACCAGGAAGATCCCCTGGAGAAGGAAGTGGCAACACACTCCAGTATTCTTGCCTGGGAAATTCCATGGAAAGAAGAGCCTGGTGGGCTACAGTCCATGAGGTCACGAGAGTCAGACATGACTTAGCCACTAAACCACCACCACCATCTCCCTTTTTAATTAAAAACAGTGCAGGGTTCAGTCAGAGACTTCATAGAAAGTGGTTTCTAGCATGATTCAATAAGATCATTTTATTTCTATTATATATTTATGTATTTACTTTTGGTCACTATTCTGTACAGTTTTTTATTTTTAATTGGATTATAATTGCTTTATAATGTTGTGTTAGTTTCTGCTGTACAACAACATGAATCAGCTGTATGTATATATGTATCCCTCTTTCTTGAGCCTTCCTCCCAATCTCCCCCCATCGCACTCCTCTAGGTCATCATAGAACACTGGACTGAGTTCCCTGTGCTATACGGCAGCTTCCCATTAGCTATTTTACACATGGTAGTATATATATGTCAACGCTACTCTCTCAATTCGTCCCTCCCTCTCCTTCCGCTACTGTGTCCACAAGTCCGTTCTCTACGTCTGCGCTTCTATTCCTGCCCTGCAAATAGGTTCATCAGTACCATTTTTTTAGGTTTCATATATATATGCATTAACATATGGTGTTTGTTTTTCTCTATTTTTTATTATGGCAAGTGATTTTGATTCCCAATTAAGGACATGGTGTAAAGGGTCCTTTGAAATATTTAAATAAACATTTTAAATGGTTTCTAAATTATCAAAGAGTGGCCCAAGCTAATGAGCAATATTAATTCAATAATGATCAGCATATGAAAATGACAACAGTCATAACAATGGCACATATAGGATTTAAGCTGGGAGGTGGATCAGTGCTGTTAGACTGGGTGTGAATCCCAGCCCTGCTTCTTCTGGCTGGGTGATCTTATGCAAATACTTTCCTGTAAAAGGAGGATAATAATGGTACCTTTCTCAAAGAATTAAATTAACATAATGAACTCAAACCACTTAGCCCAGTCCTGGTGCACAGAAAATGCTCAATAAATGCTAGATGCCATTTGCCAAACTAGTTCAAGTGCCACCTCTTCCACGAAGCTTTTACTGACTGCTTCAGTCAGAAGTTCTCTTCACTCTTGGCACTTTGTCTAATGGAATGTCACATGTTCTTTATTGCACATGGTTGCATGGTTAGACTCTTTACATATCTATACCCCACAGAGGACCTAACACAAACTAAAAGATTCTTGTGTCTCTGATTATAAAGGCATTCCCTTTTTGTCATGTGTTTGGTTTACAAAGTCTTGTACCAAGTTTTCCAGGATTTTCTAAAAGACCCTCTCTAATCTCAACATGCTGCAGAGTATCCAAAAAAAAAAACATAAAGATTCTAGGACAAGAACAGAGGCTGCTTGTTGAATACCATTTACACCACTATCACACTCAGGTTACAATCATAGAGGCCTGCCTATTCCCTTTTTCCGGAGCAAGAGAGAAAGACCCAAAGGCACGAGAGGTAGAGGTTCCAGAGTCATGGATGGAGGGACAAGAGGCATGAGACCAGAACAGCAGCCTTATCACGAACGGTAAGAGCGAACAGGGAAGATGGCTGGCAATGGAAGGTGAGACAGACACAGGGACAAAACTCAGATGGGGACAACAGGTGCAGAGTTGACACTCTGGGCCTTCAGGACAAAGTGTCTCAAGTGAACCTGATGCAAACCTTTTGCAGAGGGCCGGACAATCACGCTCAGAGGAACAGAGTAACATGCTAACCTGAGTCTAGGAAAGGGACAGGCCCACCTCCGTGATTTCACCACCTGGCTTAGGGCTGTTTGCTAAGGGCTGTGTCTAGGAAGAATACCCTTTGAACCATTTGTTCCCCTTTTTTCAGAAGCTGCGCCAGACCCTCTTTGGAAATACCATCCAGGTCTTCAGCTCTGACTGGACAAAGGCCTATTTCCAGTTTCATGAACCTTTTTCTGACCTGGCTTTTGCATTGCAAGTGGGAAAGGTAAGTGCAGGTGATCTCTTTTTCAATCCTATGCTCCCTGTGTTTGCTTCCATCCTCCTCCATATAAATGCATGTTTTCATTATAATCAAATGTAGAAACATATTTATAATTTAAAATGTAACCTTAAATGATAACAGACTTAGTGTGTTGAAAATTCTAACACACTATCAAGGATGTAATAAAGTCTCAAACTCCTCCCTACCTTCTTCCAAATTCTGGTTTTCCTAGCTCTTCTTTCAAAGTCCTAAGCATCTCTAAGAATTTAGAGGTAGAGAGAGATCTAGGAATTTCTGACATGTTTTAAAACCTCAATAATTCATATCATTGATCACTAGCCACACAGAATTTCAAGAGCTAGCCAACTAGTTCCTTACTTCCTGCAAATCTCAAAGTTGAATGTGAGACAGGAGCACAGTGAAGGTAGGACAGAGGAAGACAGACAACCTGGGGTGCTGGTCTACAATGCTCCACAGAGAATCAAGTCATTGCAGATTCTAGTCTGGCCATGGCACCCGGCCACAGTCCATGGTGAGGTGTGGCATTGTAGAGTGCAGTGTCCCTTTGCTAAGCCTAGGGATGCTGTGCATCAGGAGGGAAAAGGCTGCTAAGAAGAATAAACGATGACATCCATTTCCAAGAGCTCATTTCTATGTGGGCCCTGAGGGTTCCAGTACCATTGTAAAGCCCTGCTCCTCACTAGTCATCCACTCCCATTTCAGGGAGGTGTCCGAAGCATTCAGATGGCTGTACAAGGATCCATCATTAAATACTTGCTGTTTGCAAGGAAGGGAAAAGACTGTAACTTCCTCAGGTAAGAGGCCTATGAGAAGGACTCGAAAAGAATTAACCATTTTATGAAAAACTTTATGGGCTAAATAATCACCAGGGAAAATCCCCTGGGTTGCCTCAGGAAGGAGACTTGACTCAGAAGGCAAAAAGTGGGGACTTACCTGGCGGTCCAGTGGGTAAGACTTTGCCTTCCAACGAAGGGGGTACGGGTTTGATCCCTGGAGAGAGAGCTAAGATCCCACATGCCTCACAGTCAAAACACTAGAACATAAAACAGAGGCAATATTGTAACAAATTCAATAAAGACTTTTTTAAAAACAGTCCATCTTAAAAAATAAAAAAAAGGCAGAAATGGCCCTGGTTCTCCCAGAGGGGCTGTATTTCACAACTGGGGTGGGCTCTCCCAGAGTCCCCCTCACTGTTCAGCTGCAGGAATAATGCTGACAGTTTTTATGCTCCACCTCAGACCCCCCTGACAGGTAAAATGAAACACCAGGTCTCCAGGTGGGCTCACCTGACAACATTTGATGGGAAACCCCAACCTAACAATTCCAGAGAGAAAACAAAAGGGGCAATGAAAAGCCTCATAAATGGAGAATTCACCCTCCTGTTTAATCAGGCTGACAATGCACAGTGTTTGTTGGCTGCCTGTTTTAAAAAAATCAGTTCAAATTATTTTGTTCTCAGATGTTAACAAGCCCCTATCATGTGCAAGGCTGTATGATTGCTATTAGGAGAAACAGAAATAATTAAAAAGCACCTACCTACCCTCAAGCAAGATAAGTTATCACCCAAAACAGGAACTGAATATCTCATGTATCCTAAGAACATGAATTGCCAGGTTCCTTAGAAGCAGAGCCAAAGATGGGAATTCTTTATGCAGGTGATTTATTAAGGGAATGAATGTCTTCAGAAGATACCTGTAAGAGAGCAGAGTAAAACAGGCTTAGGAAGGAGAAGAAGTGGAGGAAGCAGGTGGCTGCCAGTGATGGCTAGGCTCCGCCTGAGCCATGGGGGCTCTTGGCGGTGGGGGGGGGGGCACTGCTCCATCTTCAGATAAGGGGGTTGGGCCTTTTCACCGCTCACCCCCTACTTAGGCATCTACTATGTACCCTCCTATGGGAAGGTGGCACAACTCCTAGTCACTTCCAGGGAAGATGGCTCCAGGTCTTCAGAAAGCTTAGAACTACGAGCCACTAGCAGGAGTACTCAAAGCAATGTCAGGATGTATCCACCAACTGAGTAAAAGAGATCCCAAGCAGTCTAGATGAAACACATACATTTGCTACACAAATAGGAAGCATTTAGCACAGTACCTGGTATTAAGTCAATGGTAATGAATAACTGCTATTTTCCAGCATCTCCATGAAGCCTTCTTGAATGTTCCCAGGCACAAGTTCTCTCTCCTTCCTCTGTAGTTTCCCAGCACTTTGTTTTATTCTCATTCTACATTGCACTGGGGTTTTGGAGTATGAGGCTCTTGTTATGCATTTCTGTATCACCATAGAGCTCGGTGGATTTTATAAATCATGGCTGAGTCCATTCACTAACCTCTATCATGTGTTTCTTCATTAGGACCACAGCTGTCAATGTTAAATATTTAGAAAATGAGCACAGCACAGGTCTCTGATGTAAAGATTGGCTCTCATTTCCAGGGAAGTCGGACCCACTGGGATTACTTGACAGGGTTAATGGTTAAGGATAATCTAATGGTTAAGTCAGGAGGCACACTGCCTGCATTCAAGTCACTGCTCTACAGCTGTAAAGGCAGAAGACTAGGGGCAGACTACTAAACCTCCCTGTCTTCCTTTCCTCACCTCTAAAATGGGAGAAATAATAGTGTCCACCTCACAGGTTGTCGAAAGGATTAAAGGAGGTGATGTATGTTAAGTGCTTAGGATGATGCTGGACCCAGTGAGTGCCAGATGAGAATAAATTACAAGTCACTAAGGGCAATCTGAAGGCGGCCTCAAATGACATGTAGGATGTGATCAGGCAGAAAGCATAGACAGGACATGCATATTAAAGGCAGATGAGTGCATGAGAAAAAGCATGGAGGTGGAACGCAGAAACAACATCCAGGGGATTGGTCCATCTGGGGCAGAGGGTTTGCAAAATGGAAGTCTGGGAGATAAAACTGGGAGGACTGTTCGAGGTTGCACTTTGGAAGGGCCTGTGTTATGGGGTTAGAGAGTTTGGATGGAGCCTGACTAGAGTTCAGGAGAGAGAACAGTGTAGGGATTCAGTGGGGACCGTAATGCACAGGGTGGAGAACCAAGAAGAATAGTGTGCTGGGATGAGGGTGCCCGTTCCATGGGGGCAGAGAAGATGAGACCCCCTCACAACATTCTCAGGGTGCGGGCTGATGAAGGAACCAAACAGAGCCATCCTGTACTCAGAAGGGTTCCTGAAAGTGGAGGCCCGGGCCCTCAGCTAGGTGATGTTCTTTGCCATGTGTTCCTCCCCTGCTTCGGTGTTGAAGCTTGTGCAGGATAAGCAAGCATGATCAGGACCACATGCTGGCGGCAGCGCTCGCGGGCATCCTGTGGGCCGCAGGAGCAGCTCAGAAGGCCACCATCTGCCTCATTACCAAGGATACTTACGTCGTCCCAACTCCTGGCTACTCTGGGGACGGTTTCTCTGAGCGGGTGAGTGCACTCCTGCCCATCCTGCCAGATAAAGGTGATGGAGCCTGGGTGAGTACTAGACTCACCACGGCGATGGAGTTGGAAGCCCACTGTTGCTCTGGGGTGGACCTCTACGATGTAAGCATCTGATGTGACCAAAGAGGCAAGGATCAAGGCCATGAGGAACCCAAGCAGCCAAGACAGAGATACCTGCTGTGAATTTCTCCTTCCAAAATTCACCATGATCAAGAATATTCCAGGGCCTTCCCTGGTGGCCCAGTGGTTAAGACTTCACCTTCCATTGTGGGAGGTATGGGTTCAGTCCCTACTCCGGGAGCTAAGATTCCCACATGCCTCATGGCCAAAGAACCAAAACATAAACAGTATTACAACAAATTCAATAAAGACTTTAGAAACAGTTCACATTAAAAAAAAAAAAAAGTATATTCCATACCTAACAGAAAAGAAGCAGATTCATAGAACACAGAGAACAAAGCAGTGGTTATCAGTGGAAAGGGAAGGACGGAGGGAAAACATAGGGTTTGGGAGTTAAGACGTGAAGACTATTATGTATCAAATAAGCTACAGAGTATATTATACAACATGGGGAATATAGTCAATATTTTATAATAACTATAAATGAAATATTACCATTAAAAATTGTGAATCACTACAGAGCACACTTGTAATTTATATAATACCATATATTAACTACAACAAAAACATTTTAAAAAGAAAATCTCATGCCTGAAATTATCATAAGGTACACTTTCATAACTAATCTTTTAAACTTGGCTAAATTCTACCTATTAGGAAAAAAAAATGTGTTTATGGTTTTCCTACTCAAGATACCAAATTGGTTTAAAACTGAGGAATGCAAACACGAGGCCAGTGGCCACCCAATTTTACCATGTATGTTTTACATGACTTTGGGTAAGATAATATGTCAGTTTTTAGCACTGTGATTTTGCAATGAAACAAAGAACTCCCTTGAGGTAATAACAGTGAGTTGACATCTTCTAGATGTGACTTTCATCTTCCTTTTCATTTTTATCTTCTATTTCTGACTTCTAGCTCCAGCTGTTTGAACTTTCAGACAAAGAAGCCACTGAGAAATTCATCTATGATCATTTACAATGTGTAAGTGTTTAAGTATTGAGGTAATTCCTTTATGTTGAACTGATCTTACAGGAATTTTCTTCCTTTTGTAAAGTATATTTCTAATGATGCTTGTTAAGAAAACCAGGTCATTTTGAGGACTAAGAGAGGGCGGAATAAGAGAAAGAGAAGCCTGTCTCTCCCTCCCCACAATCTAGAGAGAGGCCAGATCACACGCAGGCCTGCTCACAAATGCCTCTTTCTCCTTGGCTAATCAAACCCAAAGAATAATACTATAGAGGGCATATACAGCAAGATGGCTTTTATGGGAAGAGAAAATTTTACAGCAGTCTTGCCTCCTCTGAGGGATAAAATATAAAAATGGTAGTCTAAATTGCCAAAATGACCATTCACATTGGCTCAAAAAAATGACTTTCTGTCTGAAAAAGGTGCCCCCCCCACCTCTTCTAACAGCCCCTTCTAAACAGTGTCCTCCCCTGCAATGAATCTTCCCCACCCCCTGGGTGGGCATGACACAAAGTAGGGGACAGTGATGGTTGAAAATGGAAGGTGCTTTTGTAAGATTCCTCTGCGGAGAAAGAAAGGAAAGTTGGTTTTCCAAAGAATCAGAACCTTACAATGAGGCAAGGGACAATTAGCAGGGTAACTATAAATCCATATGTATGTGGCTTATATGGAAAGGGGAAATGTGATTCATGAAATGCAAAGCTCCATGCCTTTCAAAGGTCACAGGGATAGAAAACTTGAGCATGAGTTCTCAAACACACTCTAGCAATGGGCTCTTGGATAAACTAGTTACCCCAGACCTACCTCCCCCATCAGCTCTTGGGTCGATGTGGTAGGCAGAAGAATCATCTCCTGAAAGATGTCTATACTCTACCACCTGGAACCCATGACTGCTTCATTACATGGTAAAGGGGAATTAAGGTTGCTAATCAGCTAACTTTAAAATAGGGAGATTTTCCTGGATTACATGGGTGGGTCCAATGTAATTTCAAGGGACCTTATACATGGATGAGGAAGGCAGAAGAGAGGGGAAGAGTGGTATGATATGAAAAGAGTACCACCCCTGTTGCTGCTTTGAAACTGGAGGCCATGAACCAAGGAATGTGGACAGGCTTCTGCAAGATGGCAAGGGCAAGGAAATAGATTCTCCTCTAGAGCCTCCAGAAGGCACGCAGGGCTGCTGACAATTTATTTTTTTAACTTGGGTATAGTTGTTTTGGGCTTCCCAGGTGGTACAGTAGTAAAGAACCCTCCTGCCAATGCAGGAGATGTGGGTGCTATCCTTGGGTCAGAAGATTCACTGGAGGAGGAAAGGGCAACCCACTCCAGTATTCTTCCCTGGGAAATCCCATGAACATGTAGCCTGGGCTACATGTCCATTGGGTCGCAAAGAGTCAGACACGACTGAGCACACACGCGCACACACATGGTTGCTTTACAATGTTGTGTTAGTTTCTACTAGAGCTGCTTATATCCCAATTTTAGACCAGTAAGTCCCATTTCAGACTTCTGACCTCCAGAACTATAATAAAATAAATCTGTATTATTTAATCTACAAATTTATGGTAATTTGTTCCAACAGCAATATGAAAGCAGTCAAAGCTGTGTGATAGATTTTAAATTATCTGACATGAAATGTTAGGCTAGAAGCCTGCTTAGGGACTCTCTGTTGCAGAGGGAGATGTTTAAGGGGGCTACACAGAGAGGAACCATGTAAGAAATTACTCTCCTAGCCAACAGAGGCAAACCTTTCCCTCTCCACCTTCCATCTCTTCAACTTAGCCCTGGGAGAGTCTGATTCAATAAGAAGGACTTTCACATCTGCAAGGGTTTCTTCAGTGTAGCCAGAGCTGA
The DNA here is from genome assembly GCF_054371585.1 of Giraffa tippelskirchi. Lineage (NCBI taxonomy): Eukaryota > Metazoa > Chordata > Mammalia > Artiodactyla > Giraffidae > Giraffa > Giraffa tippelskirchi. Next base: position 120,660,613 of record NC_137276.1, on the reverse strand, counting down.
CAATTGGAAAATCAGAGCTAGAGCTATATATATAGGCTTTCGCTTCAAAGGCTAAGGGTTGAGCTGGAATAAGTAATAAACAGAAGTGGAATCAGACTGCATGATGCAGGTGGGTTCAGCACAAGAGCTACCTGTGTCAAGCAGACTCAAGCTGACCATTTCTGTAGTCATGCTGGGAAGGGCCAGCGCCATTTCCTGAGTGAGGGGCATCTTACTGCGTAGATAGCCCTCTCAAGGGCACTACTAGACCAGGGGCTGCCTGTGTGATCAGCCTCCATCCAGACCTTCACCCAATGTCATTACTATCAAAGAACAACAGTTTTGGAGGTGAGGCGAGGAGTGGGAGATTGGGACTGACGCATATACACCACTGATACTATGTACAAAATAGACAATTAATAAGGACATACTGTATAGCCCAGGGAACTCTACTCAATGCTCTTTGGTGACCTGAATGGGAAGGAAATCCAAATGAAAGGGGATATATGTGTATATATGGCTGGTTCCTTTTGCTGTACACTAGAAACGTAATGCAACCTTGTAAAGCAACTATATACCAATAAAAATTAATTTTAAAAAACATTAAAAAAAAAAAAGCATCTCTGTGCCTATCTTGAAGCAGGGATTACAAGTTAGAGAACTGAGGGCTACTTGTGGGAGCAGGCTTACTGTTATTATGGGTTGAGTTGCATCACTCCCCCCAAAAAATGTGTGTGCCCCAGCAGCTGCGAATGTGTTCTTACTTGGATAGAGGGTCTTTGCAGATGTCATCAAGTTAACATCAGGTCATGCTGGATGAGGGTGGGCCTCAACCTAATGACTTCTATCTTTATAAGAAAAGAGAAATTTGCCTTCCTGACACAGGCAGGGAAACGCCATGCAATAATGGAGACTGGAGTGACATATCTCCCAAACCAAGGACGCCAAGGACTGCCAGCAGCCACAAGAAGCTAGAAAGATACCAGGAAGGTTCCTTCCCTAGGGCATTCAGAGAGAGCATGGCCCTCCTCTGACACCTTGATTTCAGACTTTTAGCTTCCGGAACTGTGAAAGAATAAACTTCTGTTGTTTCAAGCCTTTCAAATTTCTGGCCACTTGTAGGGCAGTTCTAGGAAACTCATACATCTACTGCATAGGATGGGCAGTGTCAGTTCACCTGGTGGTGTGTTTTTAAAAATTTGAGGCAGTGAAGTTCAAAAAGAATCAGGAAATTCCACGTCAAAACCTAAAAGTTTAGCACCTTCTGGCCAAATCAGAAAATCTGGCTGCACTAGATCTATATTCTATCTAGCATGCCCTCCATTAGCTGATCTGGGGAGCAGTGATTCCCATTAGATAAGTCGTGATAGACTGAATGATGTTACCTAACTAGTCAAAAGGAACTGCAGATGAGATTAAGTTCAAGGTCTCAGATGGGAAGATTATTCTGAATTTCTCTGGTGGGTCTGATTAATCATAATGATTTTAAAAGAGAAAGAGGATGGCAGGAGAGTCAGAAAAAAAGAATGTAATCTCATTACAGAAGCAGAAGAGAAGAAGCTATCCAACGTGGGGTCACAAGCCAAGGAATTTAGACCGCTACTAGAAACTGGAAAACACTAGGAGACACCATTTCCCATAAAGACTCCAGAAGGAACATGGACTGAGCAGCAGTTACGATCGAGTCCAGAGATACCAGGGCTGGACAGCTAACCTCTAGAACCGTGAGATGATGGATTCCCATTATTTAAGCCAATGAATCTGTGGTCATCTGTTAAGACAGCAACAGGAAACTGACCCAAGGGTGCCCTCCTGTGCCTCAGGCTCCACCTCTCCTATCTTCTCTCACGCTCTGCAGGACAGCCGTTTGGGTTCCCATCTGGCTGCAGTGGCACGGAAATTTGTTCTCCTGCATGAGATTCCAGCCCTTGTCAGCACAGATTAACTCACAAAAGGGAAAGCACATGCATTTTTGCAGAAACTTTCCCGACACTATGCCTTTAAAGAAAAGGCTTTAACCCTGGGCACTTTGAAAGCCAGCCAAGGAGCTTCTTCTTCTCAGCAGGTAGAGTACTGACACAAAGCCAAGATAGGGCCAACCAGTGGGAGGGCCTGAATGTGGGTGGATTATATCCTGAGGCTCACAGGGCACCTTCAGAAAGTTCAGAGCAGAAAAGTAAACTGGCCAAGAAAAGAGACAGGGAGAAGTCCCTTAGAAAGGGGCAGATAGTAATTTTTCTGTGGTTCTATTAATAGCATGTTCTAAGAACCAAGGTGAGCAATGCAAAAAAAAATAGAGGGAAACAACAGAATGGGAAAGACTAGAGATGTCTTCAAGAAAATTAGACATACCAAGGGAATATTTCGTGCAACGATGGGCACAATAAAGGACAGAAACGGTATGGACCTAACAGAAGCAGAAGATATTAAGAAGAGGTGGCAAGAATACACAGAAGAACTATACAAAAAAGATCCTAATGACCCAGATAATCACGATGGTGTGATCACTCACTTAGAGTCAGATATCCTGGAGTGCAAAGTCAACTGGGCCTTAGGAAGCATCACTACAAACAAAGCTAGTGGAGGTGATTGAATTCCAGCTGACCTATTTCAAATCCTAAAAGAAGATGCTGTTAAAGTGCTGCACTCAATATGCCAGCAAATTTGGAAAACTTGTCAGTGACCAAAGGACTGGGAAAGGTCAGTTTTCATTCTAATTTCAAAGAAAGACAATGCCAAAGAATGTTCAAACTGCCGCACAATTGCACTCATCTCACACACTAGCAAGGTAATGCTCAACATCCTCCAAGCTAGCCTTCAACAGTGTATGAACTGAGAACTTCCAGATGTTCAAGCTAGATTTAGAAAAGGCAGAGGAACCAGAGATCAAACTGTCAACATCCTCTGGATCATAGAAAAACTATGAGAACTCTAGAGAAACATCTACTTCTGCTTCATTGACTACGCTAAAGCCTTTAATTGAGTGGATTGCAACAAGCTGTGGAAAATTCTTAGGGAGATGGCAATACCAGACCACCTTACCTGCCTCCTGAGAAATCTGTATGCAGGTCAAGAAGCAACAGTTAGAACTGGACATGGAACAGTGGACTAGTTCAAAATTGAGAAAGGAGTACGTCAAGGCTGTATATTGTCACCCTGCTAATTTAACTTATATACAGAGTACATCATGTGAAATGCCAGGCTGGATGAAGAACAAGCTGGAATTAAGACTATCGGGAGAAAGATCAATAACCTCAGATATGCAGGTGACACTACCCTTATGGCAGAAAGCAATGAAGAAGAACTAAAGAGACTCTTGATGAAGGTGAATGAGGAGAGTGAAAAAGCTGGCTTTAAACTCAACATTCAAAAACCAAATATCATGGCATCCAGTCGCATCACTTCATGGCAAATAGATGGGGAAACAATGGAAACATCAAGAAAATTTATTTTCTTGGGCTCCAAAATCACTGCAGATGGTGACTGCAGCCATGAAATCAAAAGACACTTGCTCCTTGGAAGAAAAGCTATGATCAACCTAGAGAACATATTAAAAAGCAGAGACATTCCGTCTCTGCTTTTAAAAAGCAGAAACAGTCTGTCTAGTCCAAGCTACGGTTTTTACAGTAGTCATGTATGCGTATGACAGTTGGGACTATAAACAAAGTTGAGTGCCAAAGAATTGATACTTTTGAACTGTGGTGCTGGAGAAGACTCTTGAGAGTCCCTTGGACTGCAAGGAGACCCAACCAGTCAATCCTAAAGGAAATCAGTCCTGAATATTCATTGGAAGGACTGATGCTGAAGTTGAAGCTCCAAAGTTTGGCTACCTGATGCGAAGAGTTGATTCATTGGAAAAGACTCTAATGCTGGGCAAGATTGAAGGCAGGAGAAGGGGACAAGAGAGGATGAGATGGTTGGATAGCATCACTGACTCATTGGACATAAGTTTGAGCAAACTCTGGGAGATAGTGAAGGATAGGGAATCCCGGCGTGCTGCAGTCCATGAGGTCGCAAAGAGTGGGACACGACTAAGTGACTAAACAATGACAAAACAAAACAAAACAAGGTAGGCACTGTACATTATTTCCTTCAACTTTTGCAACAATCCCAGGGAAAATGTATTTTTATCTGCAATTACAGATGAGACTGAAATTCAAAGAAGTGAGTTGGAGTTAGTATAATAGAACTGGTTTTGAACTCAGGTTTCTGTGACTCCAAAACTATTTCTAGAAAACTTCTCTGCTCTCCCTGAGTTTAACAGGGTAATGCGGAGAAATGCAGTAACTGAGGGAGGCTAGATAAAGGCCATCCAGAGCAACTCTGAAGGGCTGGGCTAGGATGGAGGCTGGAAAAAACAGGGAGGGAAAATACACTAAGTCTTAGCCATGAGTCAAAGAGAGTCACGTGATATAAGTGGAGGAAAGAAAGATGGGTTGAAAACCAAGAGAATGATGGTGGCACTGGCAGGCCTGAAGCAAGGCAAGAGGATGCATTTGAGAGTGGAGATGACCTAGAGAAGCAGAGAGAGCTTCTACTGTCCTTTCGTCAGCTAGAAAAAAATCCCTCCAGCTGTAAATCCTTGAATTCATGCCCACAGGTACACAGAGATGCACTGCATTTAGGCAAATGTGTTTCTCCTTTGTTTTCCAAATAGTTCAAAGGTGAAGGATGCCATGGTGTCATCTTGTTTCTTTACAGCCTGATCTTCTCCAGAACATTTGAAAGGTAAATGCTACAAATATTTGCACAGGTATTTCCTATAGCTCTGGGGTCACGTGAACAACGTTCTCCTGTGTTGGAAAGTATTTTCATGCCTTATTGGAAACATGAGAGCTATTTTTTTTTCTAGTAGACACTCTTCTGTTGATGCATCCTTTTCTGTAGTTGGTTTGGCTACATTCATGGGAGAGTGGATGTCATCAGAAAAGTGCGAATCTACCTTTCTAGCACTGTGGGAGGTTCCTTCTTGTGGTTATAAATATTGGCAGATATCACTCAGGCTTATTTGTACAACTTTCATAAATGAAAATAATTCATGATTTCTATATACGATAAAATATATACCCACAAATATTTATTTTGTCTCCATGAAATGCAAAGCATTGTTCTTGGCACTGTGGGATATACAAATAAAACAGGATATGGCCCTGATCGCCTCGCAGGGTCTAGTTTGGCAAAAAACAGGTACACACATACAGAGACTGGGAAAGTCCCAGATGGCACTTGGTATGTCAGATGATGTGCAAAGACAATGACTCTTAAGGGATGCCAGAGGAGGAAGGGGCCCCAACAGATAGGGTAGTCAAGGAAGTCTTCTTGGAAGAAGTAGACCTTCTCCTGGACTCTGAAAAAAGGATAAGCTTTTGCAAGTCAGAGGGAGAGAGAAATACAGGGCTTCCAGAAAGGAAAAATTTCAAACCTTGAAGCAGTGTTCCTGAAACTTGTCATTTGCATATCATACTTTTTATCATATATTATTATTTGCTTAACAATTTCCTTAAATCAACACACATTTGGGATTTCCCTGGCAGTCCAGTGGTTAAGACTCTGTGATTTCACTGCAGGGGGCAAGTGTTCTATCTCTGATGAGAGAACTAAGATCCCACATGCTCCATGGTGCAGACAAAAGAAGAAAAGAAGAAAAAATTCAAAATAAATACACATTTAAATATCCTCTTCCTAAATTTAATATCCTTTAAATATTAATATATTAATATATATGATCTAAATCATTTATTTGCTGTGCTAAAGAAAAAATGTATTAAACACATAGCTGTGGAACTTTTTAAATGCTCACATCTATATCAACTAACATCAAGCCATACTTCAGGAAACACTGCCCTGAATGATTGGAGAAGGCAATGGCACCCCACTCCAGTACTCTTGCCTGGAAACTCCCACGGACAGAGGAGCCTGGTAGGCTGCAGTCCACGGGGTAGCGAAGAGTCGGACACGACTGAGCGACTTCACTTTCACTTTCATGCATTAGAGAAGGAAATGGCAACTCACTCCAGTGTTCTTGCCTGGAGAATCCCAGGGACGGGGGAGTCTGGCGTCTATGGGGTCGCACAGAGTCAGACACGACTGAAGTGACACAGCGGCAGCAGCGGCAGCAGCAGCAGCCCTGAATTTTATCTGATGTTTCACCCATGTCTTTAGGTCTGATTCACAGAAGCGCCTGACCTTCCAACCCTGTGACTAGGTTCATCCAAGAACACATACAGCTCACATACTCAGCATCTCCCTCTGGGTTATAGCTGAAGCCACTTTCCACCTTGATATTACATTGCCCTGGGTAGAACCCTGATCCCTGGTCCCCAGTGAAACAGTGGAAACTGCAACCAAGAAACGGGCTTAACGCCAAGCTGGTGTTTTCCCCTGAAACAGTCTGTTCAACTCTGCCTTGGGCCAGCACTCTCTGGAGTGGTCACAAGTCACCACCCTAAGCCAAGCATCCCCTAGGACTCAGAGCAAACAGTTTCTCTGCTGAGTCCAGCATCCCCACAGAGCCCACACCGAAGGATTGTCACATGTGAGGTCCGCCACTTCTTCCTGCTCCCTCATTGCTTCTCACTGGCCTTCCCCAATCATCTCTATGGCCCCAGTCCTAGAAGCTTTCCCAGGGATAGATGGAAATACACCAGGCACATGGGAAGGACTGTGACCAGACAAGCTCACGTTAGTGCTGCTCTGTGTTGCGGGGTGAAGGCAGGAAAGGCTGTGGGTCCCTGAAGCAGTCATGGTCTCTGAGTGCTGATGGTTCCTCCCATTCTGCAGGCTTCAGAAGGAGCTGGACGTCTCCACCACTCACCTACTACAACCAAATGCTGGAGGTTTCCTGTGCAGGCAGGTGAGTTGTAAGACTACCTTTTTGTTGTAGAATCTGAATAAGGCTTTTATTTTTTCAATTAAGTATATTCTCTCCTTAAGTGAAGGGTGATCAAATTATCCTTGAAATACTAAGATGTCCCTCCTTTTTTTTTTTTTACTTTTCCACTTTCCATTACTGTCCTTTCTAGTTTACCTCTGAGAGTCTGCCATTCCTGAGAGTCTAGAAATGTTAGAAAATATCTTGACAAGCCCCCCCCCCCGCAACTGACCGTCAGGAATCTCTCATAACTGAAAGGAAAGCACTATAAAAATATCTTAGTTTCATGTGTCTTCAATCACAACTATAGAAACCAAAGTTTAAGAAAATATTAAGGGCCCATGGGGAGTTATGGGGCATGGCTCAAGAAAAAAAATTAATAAACTCCTACTTTAACTCTACCAAACATTTATAACATATGTTTTTCCAGAATTATATACTGTGGGATTTCATTCTTTTCACTAAAAATGGTAATCTTTGTGACTATTAAAATGAAAAAAATTAAGTCCTTGTATCAAGGTTATCTTTACACATATTTATAAAATATGTCATCTAGGCAGTTTTGAACCTGATTTTAACTGGAAGAGCAAGTCCACACATCTTTAACGGCTGTCAGAAAGGAAAGTCTCAAGAAATATTACATGGGGTCCTGACTCGCAGTGACATTGGCTATTTGCAGTGGGGTAGAGACACTTCAGAGGATGACAGACTTTCACAGGTAAGTGTGTTTCCATACTCAACCACACCACCATTGTCACTATTTGGACATTTTATTAAGTCTCTAGATTGCATGTGTTCGTACTCAGTTGTGTCCAATTCTTTGCAACTCCACGGGCTGTAACCCATCAAGCTCCTCTGTCCATGGGATTCTCCAGGCAAGAATAATGGAGTGGGTTGCCATTTTCTCCTCCAGGGGATCTTCTTGACCCAGGGATCGAACCCACGTCTCCTGCACTAGCAGGTGTATTCTTTACCACTAGCTCCATCTGGAAAGTCCTAATTCAAATCTGAGCTTACTTTTTCCTTTACTACTTTACTGCTTGCCTCTCACATGCACATACAGACACACACAGAGATTTTTCAGGATCTAAATGGAAATATATAAGTCTTACTTTATATTTTGCTTTATCAGTTTTTATGTATATAGAGTATAGGTGATACAAGCAATATACAAATCATTTTTAAAAACAATACTTGAAGTATACAAATAAAGTCCCCTAGCATCCCCACTCATCAGAAATTGATACTGTCAGCTGACAATGAGTATTTTTTCCCAACCCTTTATTTATACAAATATGAATGCATATATTGTATCTATTACTCAGAGCTTTAAAAATCACTGAAAAAAAAGGGAACCTCACTTATGAAATGCCTCTCAAAACACTCTCCAGCTCTGAGGATTTATAACCTCTGACAATCAGAATGTAGACTGTGCTGTTGAAAAGCACAACCAGAGAATTAAGTAAGATGTGATTCTGCAAAAACAACGAGCAGAGAGAGTGAGGAAGCAAGTACACCTACCCAAACCACAAATCAAAGATGCTTCTGTGATATTTTCACAAAAAGTTCATCCTAAAACCTAGGGAAGGCAAGGAGGTTCTGTGAGAAGCAATGCTTCTCTGGAGCAGTCCTGAAACTAGCTGGGATGGAATTCAATATAATGGTGACAAACCCTCCCAGGTTCACCATCTATCAGTGCCAAATAGCCCCACTGCTCAGAGCCTGTCCTGTCCTTCACTGTGCTGGTTCAGGCTCAAAGTCTGTTTCACATGTACAGGGCTTTACACTTTATAAGGTTCTTTTATATCTATCGCTTCATCTGGCTTTCCTCCTACTGTTGGGTCCAGCTACAATGTGTTATTCATAAAATCAGCACATCACAACACACACAAATCACGTCTGATGGTGTTGGGAACGTGGTGTCTGACTATCACAGAATGACTGTATCTTTTGTACAAGCGTGTCTTCAAAGTTTACTAAGTATTCCTAGAGTTTGAAATCTAGTCCATCATAGAAAAATGACAACAGAAACTAACATAACATTGTAAATCAACTACACTTCAGTTTGAAAAAAGAAAAAATGAGAAGCGACAGATAAGCTAAAAGTAAAACAAATGAACCCAATCCATCACTTAGGGTCAATTCTCTCAGAAATGCTTCCTTCTCTTTCTCATATAAATATGTCCAATTCTACTTCTTCTGAACCCTGTCTTTCTCATGTAATACAAATGTCCTTATATGTCAATGAATATGTGTCCTTCATCATATTTAATGGATGCAAACATTTCCACTATATGAAACTGAAAAACTGTACTTTGAATATGTCCTAAACAGAGAATGGATCTGTTATTACTATTAAATTCCTAATTGCTTGTCCCTGATAATTTGGGAATTCATCTTAGAATTTGATGGGTATAATAACAAGGAAAACTAAGCCAAAAATAGGGGACTTATAGATTTCTTTATACATAGTTTTCTTTCAACTGCTCAAGGTCACTTAATGTCCTTGGTTAAGCACTCTGTATCTATTAGAACCCAGTAATAGGCCAAGACTCAGTGTGGTAGGCTACACTGGGGGCAAGTTTCAAGGAGTGAGATACAAAAACCACAACAACTTTAGTGCTTTGTCTATTATTACAAAGTTCTTTCATAATATTATTTCACCATATCCTCATTACAAACTACAAAGATTTAAAACAGTGTTTCTCATAGTTCTGTCATCTGAGTAGGTAATTCACAAGCTTTGTCATATCTTCACACCACTTCTGTTATTATTTGCTTAATATTTTCCTTTAAATGAACTCACTTTCAAAATTTGAATCTAACCTTTGTTATATTGGGCTTCCCTGGTAGCTCAGTTGGTAAAGAATCTTCCTGCAATGAGGGAGACCTGGGTTCGATCCCTGGGTTGGAAAGATCCCCTGGAGAAGGGAAAGGCTACCCACTCCAGTGTTCTGGCCTGGAGTCCATGGGGTCACAAATAGTCAGACACAACTGAGCGACTTTCACATACATATATACATTTTCTATAGCAGTAATATAAGCAATGAACATGATACACTATTTCTCTCTAATACATATTAAATAAATAGGTAACCAGTTTTAGGTCAGTTAAAGCAGTTGTTGAAGACTCTTGAAAGTCCCTTAGACTCCAAGGAGATCAAACCAGTCCATCCTAAAGGAAATCAGTCCTGAATATTCATTGGAAGGACTGATGTTGAAGCTGAAACTCGAATACTTTGGCCACCTGATGCAAAGAGCTGACTCCCTTGAAAAGACCCTGATGCTGGGAAAGATTGAAGGCGGGAGGAGAAGGGGACGACAAGGGATGAGATGGTTGGATGGCATCACTGACTCAATGGGCATGAGTTTGAGTAAGCTAAGGGTGTTGGTGATGGACAGGGAGGCCTGGCGCGCTGTAGTCCATGGGGTCGCAAAGAGTCGGACACAACTGAGCAACTGAACTGAACTGAAAGCAGTTTTAGGTTTACAGCAAAATTGAGTGGAAAGCACAAAAGTTTTCACATATTCCCTGTCCTTACACATGCATGGCTTCCACATTATCGGTGTCTTCCACCAGAGTGGTATATTTGTTACAGTTGATGAACCTACACTGACATAAACTAAGTCCATAGTTTATGTTATGGTTCACTCTTGGTGTTTACACTCTGTGGGTTTGGACAAATGTATAATGACATGTATCCACCATTATAGCTTCATACATAGTAGTCTCACTGCCCTAAAATTCCTCTGTGCTCTGCCAAGTCAGCCCTCCATCTCCCTCAATGATGGATCTTTTTACTGTCTCCATAGTTCTGCCTTTTCCAGAGTGTTATTGATATAGTTGGAATCATAGTATGTAGCCTTTTGGGATTGGCTTCTTTCACTTAATATTAATAATATGCCTTTACATTTTCTCCATATATTTTCACACCTTGATACCTCATTTCTTCATAGCACTGGATAATATTCCATTGGAATATTGTGAATAATATTTCTGTGAACAAATATCATTCTACTGATATATCGTGGTTTATTAGCCATTCACTTATAAAATATATCTTGGTTGCTTCCACATTTTGGCAATTGTGAATAACGTTGCTATAAACATTCAGATGCAGGTTTCTGTGTGGACGTAAGTTTTCAGCTCCTTTGGGTAAATATCAAGGAGGGGCAATTGCTGGATCACATGGTAAGAATATGTTTAGTTTTATAAGAAGCTGCCAAACTGCCTTCCAAAGTGGCTGTACCATTTTGCGTTCCCACCAGCAATGGATGAGAGTTCCTGTTGCTCTGCATCCTTGCCAGCATTTAGTGTTGTCAGTGTTGTGGATTTCAGCCACTCTAATACGTATCACATTGTTTGTTTATTTGCATTGCCCTGATAATAAGCATATGCTTATTTGCCATCTTTCTTTTGTCTGTAGTGAGGTGTCTGTTACTCTTAGGGAGCATCTAAAATTATCAGTGCTCAGGTTATCCTCCAGAACAGTGTCAGCTGTATGTGTGTAGGACCTGTGTGAACACAGCCCCACACTTAGAAGGCTCTGCTGTCACTGCCTTAAAATTCTTAACATTTTTTGAACAAAGGCCTCCCGTTTTTCATTTTGTACTGGACCCCACAAATTGTACAGTTGGTCCTACCCAGTGACTCTGGTTTATCTGGCCTAGAGACCACCTGGTAATCGAGGTTTTTTAATCCCTCAGGTGCATCCAGAGTTAGAAATCTCTGTTCTAGAGAAAGGCTGCTTAACCTCAGCACTACTAATACTTTGGAATGGATAATTCTTTGTGGTGGGGGCTGTCCTGTACATTATGGGATATTCAACAGCATCCTGGTTTTTACCCACTAAATCCCAGTAGTACTGCCCCACCCCATGTGACAACCAAAAATGTTTCCAGATATTGCCAAATGTCCCCCAGAGGACAAAACTGTCCCAACTGAACCACTGCTCTAAAAAAAGGTGTGTGGAGGGGAGAATCTTGTTAGGCTTAACTGATTAAATCCATGGTATACAGAATTAGAAAACTATGATTTCAAGTGAAATTACAAGAAAGAGTATCTTCTTTCAATACTGATATTTCCTTCAAGTATCAGAAATGTTGACAGCTTTCCATTCCTTTTTACCAAGGTGTTAGGGGCAAGTTTCAAACCTTAAAATTAAACAGGCATTTGCTAAACAGTGACTACGCTACTCTGAGAAAAGGGACTATATCAAAGGCTATGCATCCCCACCCCAAAGAAAGTGAGATTGAGAGAAAAAGAGAGAGAGCTTCAGAGAAACAAGAATTCACAGCAATCCAGTGCTACCATTTCCCCTGGATTGCATATCTTTCAATACAAGTCAGCTCTGACCAACAGCGCTGCTAAGTCACGCTCTAAAGAAAATTAGAAAATTACCTGCAGAGCCTAAAATATCCTCCAGTAATAAAGTGGATGCTTATTGGGACCTTAAATTCCATCAAGAGGCCAAGGTCTAAGGTTAAAAAAAAAAACATAAAAGCTTTCTTGCTGGGAAGAGGGCAAAATGTAGCCAACCTCAGGACCACCATCCAAATGCCTGCTCACAAACTGGAAGTAGGGCAAAGGATGGTGAGACACTGGGTTAGCTTTAAAATCTACATAGAAATCACATCTATAAAGCTTCCATCTTTTCAAAAAGTGACTAATGTGGCTTTTCATCTTTCCTTCTGAGAGTCAGTGTTCTCTCCCCAGGGAGATGCCTATGAATCCTGCCCTCGGTGAAAATTGCCTGAAATTGTACACTAATGGCTTGAAACCCGGAGGATGTTTATTATGTTGTCTCTGACATGCACTTGAAGTTTGGTTTCAGAATAAATGTATTAAAGAGCAAATACAGGCTGGCAGGCAGTTTTACTTGAACTGCTGAGATATATGACTCTGTTAGGCATCTACATATGTACATATAAAGTTTATTTAACCTGAAGCTGCTTTTTTATTCTTTCTATAGCAGCTCATTATATTCTGGGAAGAAAGCAGTCTATAACTCACCAAATATTATCAAAATAATTTTTGTATATAATGATTTTATATCTATAAGAATTTTATATTTTCCCATCACTCCCGAAGATGGCAATTAAAGTATTTTTTAAAGCTCAATCACTCCTGAAGACGGTATTTTTTAAAGTTCATTTAGTCATTACAGTCTAACAGCCACTTGTGCAGAGCACATACTGTGTGCTGGGCTCTCTCCAAGTCACTGGTAATGATATCTTCTTTCATTTAACCCTCATTTCCACTCAGAGTTACAATCGGTGTTAGTTCAAGTACAGGGGCTGTTGTGTGATCACTCATTTTATTTATTTTTATGGGGAGTATAGTTGCTTTACAGTGTTGTACAATGAAGTGAAACAGCCATACGCGTACATATATCCCCTTCCCCTTGACCTTTCCTCCCCTCCCCACATACAACCCCTCTAGATCATCACAGAGCACCAAGCTGAGCTCCCTGCACTTCCCACTAGCTGTCTGTTTCAGAGATGAGAAATCCCAGACTGAGAAAGGTGTAAGAAGACCACCAACTAAGGAGGTGTCAGGGCCAGGATTCTGAGCCCGGTGCCCAAGGCACTTTCAGCTGACCGCCTGTCATGATCATCTCTACTTGTTTCTGATAAAGTGATAAATACAAAACGTTTGTTCTGGGTAGGATATCTTTCAGAGGTGCTTCTGTAATCAATCACATCAATGTATTGACATAGACATGTATTTGTATTATATAACATCTATTACAGATCCTGCCCTCAATCTCTCCCAGCATCAGAGTCTTTTCCAACGAGTCGGCTCTCTGCATCAGGTGGCCAAAGTAAAGACTGGGGCAGGAGGAGAAGGGGGCGACAGAGGATGAGATGGTTGGATGGCATCATTGACTCAATGGACATGAGTTTGAGCAAACTCTGGGAGATAGTGAAGGACAGGGAAGCCTGGCGTGCTGCAGTCCCTGGGGTCACAAAGAGTCAGACACGACTAAGCAACTGAACAACAAATTACAGACCCTCTGATGCTGGACTACAAATGGTTAGATAGTGGCAAAATCATGGCTCGGTCCTAGAATGCATAATGGTTGTACTCAACATCTAAAACTTTATCCACTGACTTCTAGGTTAAAGCAGTGGTGAGTTTGAGTTGACTGTGAACTGCAGGTTCTGGTGGCACACACCCTTTCGAGTATCTGTCACCCTTCACCTGAGGTTTGGCGGACTGTGTCTGTCACTATATGCTAGGAGGACAAGCTCAGCGGCACTCCAAGATGCGCTAACCAGAAGACTCATCTGATGGTAGTGCGTACAGATATCTAATATTTCATAACATTCTATCATAAAACTTCTTGCAGCACAGCAGTTCACTCAAAAAAGAACCAGACGTGGTTCGAGGACAGTGCTTTAAACATCATTGGATTGAGGACCTCACAATCACTCCCTTCCCTTTCTGCTCTGAGGCATGGTGACTCTGCACATGGATATGCCAAATGCATGTAGGTATTGGCACTAAGTGGTAAGAACCCTCCTGCTAATGAAGGAGACATAAGAGACGCAGGTTCAATCCCTGGGTCAGGAAGATCCTCTGAAGGAGGGCATGGCAACTCACTCCAGTATTCTTGCCTGGAGAATCCCATGGACAGAGGAGCATGGTAGGCTAAAGTCCACATGGTCACAAAGAGTCAGATATGACTGAAGTGACTTAGCTCGCACATGAGCATTTTTGGGGTATTTAGGGACTCCTGCTTGGAGAAGGCAATGGCACCCCACTCCAGTACTCTTGCCTGGAAAATCCCATGGATGGAGGAGCCTGGTAGGCTGCAGTCCATGGGGTCGCTAAGAGTCGGACAGGACTGAGCGACTTCACTTTCACTTTTCACTTTCATGCATTGGAGAAGGAAATGGCAACCCACTCTAGTGTTCTTGCCTGGAGAATCCCAGGGACGGCAGAGCCTGGTGGGCTGCCATCTATGGGGTAGCACAAAGTCGGACACGACTGAAGCAACTTAGCAGCAGCAGCAGCAGCCTAGGGTGGACATTCTAAATCGGAAGATTATATGTAAGCACTGGTAAGAGAAACCTAATATAAAAAGTTTTCTGAATTCAAAAGAAAATCAATGCGCTGCTTGGCAGAACCTGCTGTCACGGTGAAACCCCCTCATCCGCCACTGCATCTGTCTTCCCTAAGTGAATCTCTTCTAACTTGGTGATAAAATTGCAGAGATTGCAAAAACGCACGTCTTTCGGCCCCAATGTCACAGCCCAGTAGGTGAGATTGGAAAAAAAAAAAAAAAAAGCGCTCTCATAAGATGACATGCAAGCCCCCCAGAACCCACCAGACTGACAGTTCCTGCAGCACACAGCCAGCTCCCCGAAAGAAGAGGCACTATTTTGAAGCCTCCTATCACTTTTCTATTTGAAGGTACAGGTTTGAGTGTGAGGTTCCAATACCTAAGTGAGAACATAAAGCAGTTTGAGTCTAACACCATCTGGAAAACCTTAGGAGGTTCACATTATCTTCGCACCTGCCACCGAGAAGAAAAATCAACTCTGATTTTTCGAAGGAACTGAAGCCATTTAGGTCTTGCTGGAATTATTCCCCCGACAGCCCTGGCAGAGCACATCACCATCTGAGTTCTACCTTCTTCCCTCTTTACATTTTTCCCTTTAAAGAGACTGATAGGAAGAAATCCAACACTGAAAGTACCAGATGAAGCTCCACCCACTGCTCTCTACCCCTGAGTCGCTGGGGTAGCACCCAGAAAACATGACAACACCCCTGCAAACTCGCTGAGAGAAGTTACATCAACTCATGTTCCGGGTGGCAGAGATGAGAGCCAGACTGTGAAGAGCCATGCATGCGAATCGTCACCAGGAATCGGCGAAGAGATCACAACATTTCCACACCTTTCTCCCAGTCAGATCACCGGAAGGGGGCCTTGGGACTTCAACATCAAGCTCCCCATGCAGAGGCGTATTCTAGGAGCCATCGCTCTAGAGCCGGCCTGTGCCTGTGCTCAGTCACTGTCATGTCCGACTCTCTGCGACCCCATGGACTGTCGCCCACCAGGCTCCTCTGTGTATGGGATTTTCTAGGCAAGAATACTGGAGTGGTTTCCCATTTCCTCCTCTAGGGGGTCTTCTCTGACTCAGGGATCGAATCAGGTCTCCTGCATTGGCAGGCGGATTCTTTACCACTTAAGCCACCACATGGACAGATGGATCCTCACTCTCTGGTGCTCAGAATTTGTCCCTTCTTCCTATCTTTGTAACTTTACCTTCAATGACATCTGCTATAGAAGGTTTGACAGCCACATGGAAGGCTGAACTGACTGGGCTTATTACACAATAAGTGAATTTAAGGAGAAAGGTATTTTATTTATAGCACCACTCTATCACAATTTAATTTCCTTTTTACCATGGCAACATGAGGCAACACGCACAAATTCTGCATTGATGACATCTCACCAGTAAAACATACTTAGAATTCTCTTTTGTGGGGAGGTTAGCTGATAAATCGTGTCTATCCCAAAGCAATACAAATTCTTAACTGAAGATGCCAGTCAAACAGATTCCATGGTGTGCTGAGGAAAGGGCTTTGATATTTGACTGGGTTCAGTAGGGAGGTGTTCAGTTTTGGTTCTGCAGGACTCCCTTTAAACCAAGCATGTTCTAAGCTGTAACCTGAGGCTCACCTCTTGGAGTTAAAATCCAAAGTGCTGTGACAGACATATTTCTCTTGACCAGAATCTCTCAGGGCAAGTGGGACTCTGCCTGCTCAGTGTAGGGTCTCTGCATGGTCACTTTGAGTGCTGGAGATTGTTATATTTATGACTCCTTTGTTTTCTTCCTACTTTAATAAGATCATGAGTAGCTTTGAGTTCAGGAGAGAAAACTGTTGCATTGTTGCATGAAATCACAACAGTGCAGTGTCCACACCTTACAGAGTATGAATCTGAGTGCCAGATGAATTTTGCCTACATCACAAAGATTTTGTTAAACAATATCATGTATGTCTATAGTCGATTACACCCACCCACACATCATTTACAGGAACTTTCACTGATTTAAAAATCAGCCAGAATATGCATCTGGAGTTAAAATGGAGTGGCATTTTATTACAAACAGCCCTCAGTTTCCTAACTAGTTTATCCATATTTTCCAAACTTAATAATTCCAAGTCCTGTGAATCATATTTTGATTATACATAACCTCAGTACTATCACAAGGCCCAAGAAAGAGCTTATTTTATAACTAATGAATGGTGATGACGTTCTTTGAAACTTGCGGGGGTGGACTCTGGGATGTAAATACATGGGGTTGCTTCAATGGCACATCCTCTGTGTTTTATTTCCAATGTTGCCAATGGGCGACTTGCCCGAAGTTTGGTGTGTTATACTCATGTTATACTCAGTCCAGCGAGGGCTGGTGTTGATGGGAGCAGATGAACATGCCCACTCTGAGCATGTCCAGACTGGGGTGCTGGGCTTACACCTCTTTTTTCAACTATCAACTAAAACTGAGGTTGTTTCTTTTAAACACAGTAGTATAACTTTTCTCCAGTAGCTAAAGAGTAAAGCTTAAAGACAAAAGCACCTCTGATTCACCCACTCACCCACAAATGAAGAATTTCAACTCTAGAAGAAGGAAGGGATTTGAATAGAACGATTGAGAAATCAAAATGTCAAGTTACTAGCCTTTAATACTTGGGTTGACAAAACACGCGGTCATTTTTTCAAAGCTGGATTTTCCACACAACAGAATTTGTTCCTGAACACACAGTATAACTCTGAGGACCAAGAAGAAAAGAAACAGGATTGAATCCTTTTGTTATGGGAAGATATGCCACAGCTGAGGGTCCAGAGCTCTCCCTGGCATCAAGGGAAATGATGGGGGTTTCCATGTAGCTCATGTTAATCTCTTTACGTGTTTAAAAAAAAAAATGTGTTTTTTAAAAAACATTAATGAGTTTCAATGGCATTAAAAAAAATATGTGATTCCCTGCCTCTTTAAACAAAATGGGAGATATCATTAAGAAAAACACACTATAATCCTGATACCCTCAGATGTTTGGACAGCAAAGAGATCAAACCAGTCAATCCCAAAGGAAATCAACCCTGAATATTCATTGGAAGAACTGATCCCGAAGCTGCAATACTTTGGCCATGCAAAGAGCTGACTCATTGGAAAAGACCCTGCCTGATGCTGGGAAAGATTTAGGGCAAGAAGAGAAGCCGGCGACAGAGGATGATACGTTTAGGTAGTATCACTGATTCAATGGACATGAGTTTGAGCACACTGGGAGGTAGTGAAGGACAGGGAAGCCTGGCATGCTGGGGGTCTCAAAGAATTGGACATGACTTAGTGACTGAACAGCAACAACGAACCTCAGGGGTTACTGGAGAATGCAGGATCCTTTACTAGTGAGCCTCCCAGAGTGGTGCTTTGGTGAATCTAATTCACTAGCCTGAGAATTCAAGGCTGAATTGCCAGTTGCCGGGAAAAACCAGAAAACAAGCAGATTAAAACACTGAACTTAGGCTTCCCTGGTGACTCAGTGGAAAGAATCCACCTGCCTATGTAGGAGACACAGGTTTGATCCTTGATCGAGAAAGATTCCACATGCCACAGAACAACTAAGCCTGTGCACCACAACTACCGAGCCTGTGCTCTAGGGCCCATGGGCTGCAACTACTGAAGCTCATGTCCCTGTAGCCTGTGCTCCATGAGAAGCCACCGCAAGGAGAAGCACATGCATAACTAGAAAGCAGCCCCCACTTGCTGCAACTAGAGAAAAGCCCAGGTAGCAACAAAAACCCAGCACAACCAAAAACAAACAATTTTAAAAAACAGTGAACTTAATTATTATACATAATATTGAACTAGTACACTCAGCTCTAAGTACATCTTCACAATTGATCTACATGTTAACACGCTGCTGCTGCTGCTGCTAAGTCGCTTCAGTTGTGTCCGACTCTGTGCGACCCCATAGACAGCAGCCCACCAGGCTCCGCCGTCCCTGGGATTCTTCAGGCAAGAACACTGGAGTGGGTTGCTATTTCCTTCTCCAATGCATGAAAGTGAGAAGTGAAAGTGAAGTCACTAAGCCGTGTCCGACTCTCAGCGACCCCATGGACTGCAGCCTACCAGGCTCCTCCATCTATGGGATTTTCCAGGCAAGAGTACTGGAGTGGGTTGCCATTGCCTTCTCTGTGTTAACACGCAGATATGTGTATATCTGTGAGAGTGTTTGTGTGTGTTCCACTCATTTCCCAGAAGCTTTTTTCTGTATTCAAAATGGTCTCTCTTTCCATATTCTCGGCTCTTTTTCCTATGATCTAAATGGTTAGTGCTGCCAGAATGACCACCTCCTGAATGAAATACTGTCCTATCTTGGGAACAGGAATAAGTACACTAGTCAACAAAAAGACCAGTTCAAGTTCTCATATTCCATTCCTACACTTCTATTTCAGTCTATTTATTCTCCACCTCACTAACAAATCAAACTGAGATGGTTCCACCAGCTCCAAAAGCCCACCCTCAAAATGTTTTAAAATAAAATCCATGAAGAGAAAAACTGGAGCATCACCACCACACCATTCATAAGTGCAAATTCATTCACGAGAAAGCCTTTGTTTGAAATCTTCCTCCATGCACGGTGCCCTGCACAGCTACAAGCACAATGCCAAGTTTCCGAGCTGCTTAAAAAAAACAATTTTTTTTAAGCCTTTATTGAATTTGTCACAATATTACTTCTGGTTTTTGTGTTTTGGTTTCTTGGCTGTGAGACATGTAGGACCTTAGCTCCCCCTTACCAGGGATCAAACCCACACCCCCTACATTGGAAGGCAAAGTCTTAACCACTGGACCATCAGGGAAATCCCCGAGCCACTTTTTGATCCTGGTGACATGTGTTCTGTCGTAGGCGGCCAAATCTAATGTTCTGCGTTCTTCTCTCCTCTTGCAGGTGGGCAGCATGCTGAAGACTCCCAAGTTACCTGTCTGGCTGTGCAACATCAACGGAAATTACAGTGTCCTGTTTAGCACAAACAGGCAGCTCTTATCAGACTGGAAAGTGGAGCGCCTTTTTGATCTGTACTTCTACAGTGGCCAGCCTGCACAGAACAAGCCTGCGCACATTACCATAGGTGAGCACTCCAGACCCCAGTGCTCTCAGCTTAATGTGCTCAGAGAGCCGAGGCTGTGCTGGTTTACAGCTGTGTGGATGCTTAGGCTAGCTCTGCAGGAAGATGTGGAGGCTTGATCTCTGAAATGAAACCTAGGCTTCAATGTCACAGGTCTAACCTAAGCATTGTAACCTTGGGGTTCCAATTGATGAATTCTAATCCCAAGATAGAGTATCAGATGATTGATCACCCCAGAACATAGTAACTAAACTGAGAGTGCATTTGTATTCAGATCACTTCAAAAAGCATTTTTGAGGCCTACTAAGTGCCAGGCATGTGCCAGACACTAGGAAAGCAACAAGGCACAGTCTTGGCAGAGGTTCCAGTGTGATCATACAAGCCATTTCATTCCAATTCCCACCATGTTTTTTTAAAAAAAACATGAGGAAAATAGATTAACCTTAAGATGTCTTTAAACACTAGCCTTTTGGACAAGGGAATAAACATGATGAAACCAGGAGCCCGTATTTGCTACCAAGTCACCATGCATGGAATCTTGCTAATTTGATGTCTGATTCTTTGCATTTAGTATCACAGGTCTGGCTTTAGGCAACTTTTCATTATTATGACTACATTTAGAAGAATGTTTTAGTGACTGTTTTGTCTGTGTAGCTCCTAATTCTTTTTCTTTAATTATGAGAAATTTATATTTGTATGTATGTGTATACATGTACATGTGCTTAGTCGCTCAGTCATGTCCAACTCTTTGAGACCTCATAGACTGTAGTCTGCCAGGCTCCTCTGTCCATGGGATTCTCCAGGCAAGAATACTGGAGTGAGTTGCTTTGCCCTCCTTCAGGGGATCTTCCCAACCCAGGGATCGAACCCAGGTCTCCCTCATTGCAGGCGGATTCTTGACCATCTGAGCCACCAGGGAAGCCCAATACATATATATATATATATATGCATGTGTGTGTATGTGTGTGTGTATACACATATATATATATATATGGCCCCAGAAAAATGTATATTGTCTATATACACACTCATTTCATTTAGTGGGACATTGCCAACACATTCCTTAAGATATAATATTGTTTCTACTTTTCTACTATTATTGCTTCTACTTTACTCTCTTCTTTGAGGAAAGCATCGGGATTTTTTTGTTTTGTTTTTGGTTTTTATTAGCTCACACGCCTAGCAAGCATTGTGTTCCAGGCACTGTGTTGAAAGCCTTACATACATTATTCCACTAAATCCTCCTAACAGTCATCTAAAGTAGACCCTATGGTACTTATTTTACACAGAGGAAACTGAAGTGGCCAAAAAATGATTTCTAATGGATGAGGTTGGGAGATACTAAGTACTTCCCAAAGGTCATTTGCAACAAACTTGGGCCTTGAACTCAGTTCTAGACTACCTCACGAGAATACTTGCCCTTCATCCCAAAATGCAAATGTACTCTTAGCCTTAAGAAGCTCTCTCTTTTCTTATTTTTCCTGACAACATTCGGTGATTTATTGATTCACCTAACTCTATGCATTCCATCATGGTGCGGGACCACACCATTACATGACATCAATACTGAGTTTTCAAAATCTATAACAACCCAGGCTATCATGGACATGTCTTGTATGGGGCATATCTACACACCATCTACTGGAATCCTCATCAGCTCATTCATTTCTAGGAACACAGCTTGCTGAGCCCAACTCCTGCCCACTCATCCTATTTTCCTTCCTTCCTGGCTTCTTCTGAAATGGTATACATAGGCTGGGGTCTAAACATTGGCTATTCCTTCCTCAGACACTCACTCCCATCACTGGGAAAGAGTCCAACATGAAGATGAACACAGACCAGGAAGACGGTTTTCCGCACTGGAGATGGTGATCAGAACCAAGTGGAAAGATGCCACCATCAACTGGAATGGATCTGTTCCCTTTTTCTAAAGAGGAAGCCACAATGTACAATGAAGTCTGAAGCATCAGCACCATGGGGACACAAAAGCCTAATTTGGGGAAGTCCAGTTTAGGTTTATGTTCCTTATTCAGAAGCCCCACCCAAAACACCCCCATAAGAAATTTGTTTTTTCTTTTGTCTCTGTGAACTCTCTGCAGTTGCTATTGGTATTGTTGGAGACACACAGACCCCTTACTTCGGGGTCTGGAAGGTGTATCCTTTATGCTCATACAGACTGGTTCCTCATTTTTATTCAAAAGAAAAACCGAAGTCTCTTTCCTTCATGTTATTTCCAAATTTCTCTCTCCTCAGTGTGACTCTCCCTGGGGATTAAGGAAGGAGGGAGCTAGCTTTCATTTGGAGATGAAGTCATCAGTAATACATCATTAGATTTTTAGTTATGGCAAGAACTCAAGCCTTCTCAAAGATTTCTTGGTATGAAGAGCATTCCTTTCCAAGGTTACATTTCAAAGTGCCCACATTAGCAAGTTCTTGTCATTAAAATAGTAAATGGGCTTGAAGCAGGGGCTATTCCTGGTAGGCTGGCTATTGTAGTTGGCTGTGGGTTCAAACCATCCTGTGAGCACACAGGAGACATTCTTTCCATCAGTCCTATGTTTGCTTCATTTCTTTATAAGTTGAATGTAAATGTGGGTGTGTGCTCAGTCAGGTCCAACTCTTTGTGACCCCAGGGACTGTAGGTGGCCAGGCTCCTCTATCCATGGGATTTTCCAGGCAAGAATACTGGACTGGGTTGCCATTTCCTTTTCCAGAGAATCTTCCTGACCCAAGGATCAAACCCACATCTCCTGCATTGGCAGGTGGATTCTTTACCCTGAGTCATCTGGGAAGCCCCTGGATATAAATATACAGATGGACAAACATACACCGAGAAGCCTGATTCCTAACCAAAATAAAATTATATACAAAAGTAAAATCTCTTCTTCTGTCAGTGTTCAAAGGGGAAAACAATTCTTTTAAGAACTTGATCTTTCAATGTTCTGTTGAATGCCCACACTTTTTCTGAAGAAATACACAGAGCAAGATACATATTCTTTCTAAAAGAAGCCCATGGGAACCATCTAGACCTTTCTCCTACCCACCCCACTGGTCTATTGACTCACAGACGTAGGGTTTCTTATTCACAAGCCAAACTTTAGTTTGCAAAGAAAAACTTTTCTGCACCCGTTGTCCAAATTAATTTGTTAAATGCATTTTCTTTTGGCCCCAAGAATAATGTTTTAACTTAAGAAGCATGTAGAAAATGAAACTTCAAGGTGAATCATAAATTATGTCAAAAGAGAAAGCCAATTTGGCTTCAATTGCTGATTTTAGTATCCTTATCATTGATGCTTCTATTTGGGATTTTTAATACATCGGACAAATGAGTGGATCCTGATAGATCTTCAGCATATTTCTTAGTCTTAGCAATATTATGCTTTTCCTGAGATGCAGATCTGTTTCGGTTTTATGAACACTGACTTATTTCTAATTAAATCTCCCTTTCAGTGTGGACTACTGGAAAACTTAGAGCCTAATGAGAACCATAGCGAGTATATTGGTCAGAAAGCTCCCAGCCACAAGTAAGAGAGCTCACTAAAAGTGTCTCACAAAGTGAGGACATTCCTCTCTAACAAGAATGAGCCAGTTAGGGATCCATGTGACTCTCCTAGGTCAACCATGGTTCTCCTCCAAGCCTGAGCACAGAAGTCTCAGTACCAGGACATAATCAGAGCTCTGTAGAAGGAAAAAGGGCAGGATGACTGTGGTGTAGACTGTGGTGTGGCAGTGTTGCCTGGCAGTGTATTAGTCCTTACAAAAGGTGCTTTTTCAATTGGCCTCATATCTGAATCTATTTTCTATTTCTACCCTATTTTTCTTTGGATTTCTTAATTGATTTACGTGTGCATGCTCAGTTGTATCTGACTCTTTAGGACTCCATGGGCTGTAGCCTGCCAGGCCCCTCTGTCCGTGGGATTTTCAGGCAAGAATAGTCGAGTGGGTTGCCATTTCCTCCTCCAGGGTATCCTCCTGACCCAGGGATCGAACTCGTGTTTCCTGTGTCTCCTGTATTGGCAGGCAGATTCTTTACCACTGAGTCGTTGGGAAATTGATTTATAATTTATGTATTTTGCCATATTTTAGATGCTGTTATAATGTCTTGTTATTCCTGGAACAAACTTATTAATAAGCAAAATAATAAAGATTAAGAATATATTTTATATATAGTTGTATAATCATTTTGACACAGAAAGGTATTAATCACTTTGTATGTCCATGTTCTGTGAAATGAGTGTTTATTTCATCTTATAAACAATATTTTATGTTTTTTGGTAAGGTGGAAACATTTTTTTTTTTTAAGTAGATAGAAGTTTCCTAGGACCATCAGTTCACCTTTGAACTCTCTGTGTTTTGAGATAAATGATTTTAATTGTCTTATCAGCTTCTAAAACATGAAGCAGGAAAACTCTATTTGCTTGAAGACAGAGATGATAATTTTTCTGAACAGTTACTAAACTGAGTATCTCTTTAGTGAGACCATGTCCCTGAGGAGATGGCAGATCCTTTTGGTTTGTCCCTCAGAATTATTGTTTGTTCTTAGCAAAGATGTATGTATCATTTTGTCAAGTGTATGTTCACCAATGTCACAAGACCAGGTGGGACCAAGCCAGGTCGCAGGCAGGCCTGAAATTCCCTTGCCATCTCCAGGTTATGTGCAAACTTTAGTCACACCTGAGCCTAATTTTACCTATGAGTAAGTAACACAAACTATCCACTTCATTGATCACAGCTTTGACATGGCGAAGAGACTATATTACTCAATGAAGCTATGAGCCATGCTGCGCAGGGCCACCCAAGACAGACAGGTCATAGTGAAGAGTTCTGACAAACTGTGGTTCACTGGAGGAGGGAATGGCAACCCATCCAGTACTCTCACCTGGAGAACCTCACAGACAGTATGAAAAGGCAGAAAGATTTGACACTGGAAGACGAGTTCCCACAGGTCAGAAGTTGCCCAATATGCTACTGGGGAAGAGTGGAGGGCAATAACTAACAGCTCCACAAAGAATGAAGTGACTGGGCCAAAGCAGGAATGATGCTCAGCTGTGGATGTGTCTGGTGGGGAAAGTAAAGTCTGATGCTGTAAAGAACAATATTGCATAGTAGCCTGGAATGTCAAGTCCACGAATCAAGGTAAATTGGACATAGTCAAGCAGGAGATGGCAAGATTGAAAATCAACATGGGAAAGATTGAAGGCAAAAGGAGAAAGGGGTGGCAGAGTACAAAATGTTTAGATGGCGTCACTGACTCAATGGACATGATTCTGAGCAAACTCCGGGAGATAGTGGAGGACAGAGGAGCCTGGTGTGCTACAGTTTCATGAGGTCACAAAGAGTCAGACAAGACTTAGCGACTGAAAAATAACACAGACTGTGGATATACACTGTGGACTGTTGTAATTGCCTTGTCAGGGCCTTAGAGACACAACCATTCACTCATTCAGGGAACTTTTTAAACATCCCCCATGCACCAGGCACTCGCCTGGGTGCTAGAGAGATACAGTGAGCAACACCAGCCACAGGCCGTCTTCTCTCTGGAGCTCCTCTGAGGTGAAAGCATTCATCAAGAAACCACTGTGATGAACAGAAACTTGAAAACTGAGATAAGTGTTCAGAGGGAGGGGATCATGGCATGAAATAGCTTTTAATAAAGGCCTGGAAGCACAGGGAAAGACATCTCTGAGAAACAGACAGCTAAACTGAAGTAGGGAGGCCGAGTGGTGAGGAGCAGGGGAGGGGCAGAGGGATGAGCAGGTGCCAATCCCTGGCATGAACGAGCTCAAGAATCAGAAAACCAGTGGGTGCAGCGTGGCTGAGAAGCAGCTGGAAGGGCAGAGAAGGACGCAGCCCAGGCACTGTAGATGAGGAGGCGTGGGCAGCCTTGGAAGGTTTTAAGTGGCCTGGGAAGACGTGCGTTCTGAGAAGATGTCTCAGTGCGGAGAGTGGAGAGAGCCCACAATGGACAAAGAGATTAGTTAGAGGACTACAGCAGGGATCTGGACAAGAGATGACCAGAACGGAGTGGTAGCAGTTAAGGCAGACCAAAGTGGCTCACTCGAGAGAAACTGCTTGGTGGGTAAAGCAGACAAGGCCAAGAGACTGATACTGGGGGTGGGTGGGGGCAGAACATGAGTAAGAAGGAGGCATCAGGAATGGCTTCTTAGTTCCAGGTTTGAAAGTTGGATGGATGTTTGTGCCTCCGTTGAATTAAAAAACACACTAAAAGAATAGCGGGTTAGGAGGGGAAGAAATCCCAAGTTCAGTCTTGGATGTGAAACCATGATTCATGTGGAGAGGTAGAATAGTGGGTTAGAAATAAGGTTATGGATCTCACAGGAGAGGTTTGGACCACAAAAATACATTCAGGAGGCACTGGTGGTGAGGAACATGGTGGTAGGGAGTGAATTTGCCTGAGGAGACTATTTAGAGAGATGGCCTGAATCTGAGCCCGAGGAATCCCATTGTTAGTGGTCAAGTAAGTTCCAATGAGCCTGGAAAAGAAGCAGAGAAGCAGCAGCCAGAGATACAGGCGGTGACCCTCAACTGATATCTAAATAAAAGGTCTTTTCAGTGACTCTTTATGTCAAAACTCAACCAGAAAGAAGGGGAGCAGGAAGATCCCTGGAGAAGGAAATGGCTACCACTCCAATATTCTTGCTTGGAGAATCCCATGGACAGAGGAGCCTGGCGGGCTATAGTCTGTGAGGTCGCAGAGAGTCAGACATGATTGAACTCTTACGTGAGGTTCAAGGCTGAAATTAATTCTGTTGGATGCGTTCGTATCCCACCACTTTCCAAGAAGGACACAGGGTGGCTGATAACTAGGAAACTTTCAGGAGAACTTGGTATGTCTTTTTTTTTTTTTCTTCAGTTATTAAACCCAATTTTTTTTTTTTTTTTTATAAATTTATTTATTTTAGTTGGGGGCCAATCACTTCACAACATTGCAATAGTTTTTGCCATATATTGACATGAATCAGCCATGGGTTTACATGTGTTCCCCCTCCTGGACCCCCCACCCACCTCCCTCCCCATCCCATCCTTCTGGATCATCCCATTGCCCCGGCCCTGAGCCCTTGTCTCATGCATCGAACATGGAATGGTGTTCTGTTTCACATATGATAATATACATGTTTCAATGCTATTCTCCCAGAACGTCCCACCCTCACCTTCTCCCTCAGAGTCCATAAAATTGTTCCATGCATCTGTGTCTCTTATTCTGTCTCGCATATAGGGTTATCGTTACCATCTTTCAAATTCCATATATATGCATTAGTATACTGTATTGTTGTTTTTCTTTCTGGCTTACTTCACTCTGTATAATGGGCTCCAGTTTCATCCATCTCAGTAGAACCGATTCAAATGTATTTTTTTAATGGCTGAGTAATATTCCATTGTGTATATGTACCACAGCTTCCTTATCCATTCGTCTGCTGATGGACACCTAGGTTGCTTCCATGTCCTGGCTATTGTAAACAGTGCTGCGATGAACATTGGGGTACACGCGTCTCTTTCAATTCTGGTTTCCTCGGTGTATATGCCCAGCAGTGGGATTGCTGGGTCATATGGCAGTTGTATTCCCAGTTTTTTAAGGAATCTCCACACTGTTCTCCATAGTGGCTGTACTAGTTTGCATTCCCACCAACAGTGTAAGAGGGTTCCCTTTTCTCCACACCCTCTCCAGCATTTATTGCTTGTAGACTTTTGGATAGCAGCCATTCTGACTGGTGTGAAATGATACCTCATTGAGGTTTTGATTTGCATTTCTCTAATAATGAGTGATGTTGAGCATCTTTTCATGTGTTTGTTAGCCATCTGTATGTCTTCTTTGGAGAAATGTCTGTTTAGTTCTTTGGCCCATTTTTTGATTGGGTCGTTTATTTTTCGGGAATTCAGCTGCAGAAGTTGCTTGTATATTTTTGATATTAATTGTTTGTCTGTTGCTTCATTTGCTATTATTTTCTCCCATTCTGAAGGCTGTCTTTTCACCTTGTTTATAGTTTCCTTTGTTGTGCAAAAGCTTTTAATTTTAATTAGGTCCCATTTGTTTATTTTTGCTTTTATTTAAACCCAATTTTAAAAACGTCTCACCACTGTCCACAAGGTGGTGCTATGAGAGTGACTTTTTCAATCTCCTTATCAAAAATAATTATCAAAGTAAATGTGATCAATTCAGGTACCACATAAAAAAATAGCAAATAATTATAAACTTGATGTAATGGATATTTAATCTTCATGATACTTAGAAGTGCTGTCACTAAGCATGGTGGGTAGTACTGCTCTTGTAGGTGTCTTCCTTTCTCTCCCACTCCAGTGGGGGCAGAAAGGGGGTGGGTAGAATCCCAGGGATGGGGGAGCCTGGTGGGCTGCCATCTATGGGGCCGCACAGAGTTGGACACGACTGAAGCGACTTAGCAGCAGCAAGGTGCAGCAAGAACTGTATATGTTAGCTCTAAAATACCCCTATTTGCATCACCACCTTCTTGGTGCAGACACCACTGGACTATTAAACAGCTGCCCAGGTGTTACCCTTACCTTCTTTTTTGTCCCCTTCTATTAATAATTGTTTTTCAACACAATAGTCAGTTATTTTTTAAAAATTTGACTTTGATCATATGATCAGTTCAGTTCAGTTCAGTCGCTCAGTCGTGTCTGACTCCTTGCGACCCCATGAACCACAGCACGCCTGGCCTCCCTGTGGATTACCAACTCCCGGAGTCCACCCAAACCCATGTCCATTGAGTCAGTGATGCCATCCAACCATCTCATCCTCTGTCGTCCGCTTCTACTCCCACCCTCAATCTTTCCCAGCATCAGGGTCTTTTCCATGAGTCAGCTCTTCACATCAGGTGGCCAAAGTATTGGAGTTTCAGCTTCAACATCAGTCTTTCCAATGAACACCCAGGACTGATCTCCTTTAGGATGGACTGGTTGGATCTAGATAGAGCAATTTTTATTGACCTTGGACAAAAAATGCCAAAAATCTTAACATGATCTCCAAGAGCCTGTGGGATTTAGCTTCTGATTCATCTTATGCCCGACTCCTGAACATCACCATGTTTTCACACAAGCCAAGCTCACCCCCAGTTGAGGGGCTCTGCACATGCTTTTCCCTGTGCCAACAATGATCTTCACCTGATCTCACTCTTCAGATGTCTACTTAAAAATCCGCTTTCTCAGACGGGCCTTCTCTGACACTATTCCCATCTAATATCCCCAGTTTGCCTCTCTTAGCACCTTGTTCTACTTTTTATCACTCACTGTGGAGGTTTATAATTACATACTTACTTGTATGATTATGTGTTAAGTGCCTGACTACCCCCTAGCACAGTGGTTCTCAAACTTTTTGGTCTCAGGACCCTTTTATGTTCTGAAAAATTATCAACAACCCTGTTTATCAGGGTTATCGTATTAATATTTATCCTGTTAGAAATTAAAGCTGAACATTTGTTTAAATATCTATTCATTCATTTTAAATAACAATAATAAAGCTATTATATGTTAACCTAAAATAATATCTTATGAAAGTGAAGTGAAAGTCGCTCAGTCATGTCCCACTCTTTGCAACCCCATGGACTATACAATCCATGGAGTTCTCCAGGCCAGAATACTGTGGTGGGTAGCCTTTCCCTTCTCCAGGGGATCTTCCCAACCCAGGGATTGAACCCAGGTCTCCCTCATTGCAGGCAGATTCTTTACCAGCTGAGCCACAAGGGAAGCCATCTTATGAAAAACAACTATATTTTCCAAAGGAAGCAGTGGCATTACTTTACATTTCCATAAATCTAGTCAATGGCCAGCTTAATGTGAGATGGCTATATATCCTCATATCTACTTCTTACTTCAATCTGTTGTGATTTGCTTTTAGGCTGAAACACATGAAGAAAATCTGGTCTCACATATTTAGCTGGAAAACAATGGAAAAGTGTAGTAGCCTTATGGTTATTCTTCTTTGATACTACACCAAAACTCTACAAGTAGTTATTTCTTTAAAGGTTAGTTGCAATGTGGAAAAGGAAACTGTATTAATGAGCTTTCCAAACTCTGTTATATTAGAATCCATTGGTGTATCTTGCATTCCCAATCCATCTTCCCCATGCATTAGTCATTTGGAAAATACTGGCTTGTTGAATTATGAAGATCATTAAATGTGGTCATATTTTGTAATGCCATATCAAAAACTCGTATTAGTTACTAATCAACTATTGCTACATGAAACAACATGGGTGGAGCTCATAAACATAATGTGGAAGGAAAGAAGCCAGACAGGAAATACATGCTATATGCTTACACTTACATATAGTTCTAAAACAGACAAAAACAATTAGCCTGTGGTAATAAAGGTCAGGAAGGTGGCCTTTGGGAGCAGCAATCAGGAGGGATACAGAAAGTTGTGGGGTGCTAGTAATATTAAATTACCAAGTCTGGGTACTGGCTACACAACTGTGTTCACTTGCAAAAATTAATCAAAATTATACATTTAAATTTATGCTCTTTTCTATATGTATACAGTAATTAATAAAAAATATTTTTTCTGGACCAGGACATTTGAGGATAGACAAATATATCAATGGAAGGGAATTATGAGTCCAGAAATAAACCCTAAATTTCACGGTCAATTGATTTTTGACAAAGAGGACAAAACCATTAAATGGAAGAAAGAATAGTCTTTTCAATAAATGGTGGTGGGACAACTAGAATTCACATGGAATAGATGAAGTTGAACACCTGTCTCATATCTCACACAAAATGTAACTCCAAGCAGGTCACTGATTTAAACGCAAAAGCTAAAACTATAATTCTCTTAGAGGAAAACATAGGAATAAATCTGTGATTTCATACTAGGCAATGGCATCTCAGAAAAAACTGGCTTAGAACTCAACATTCAAAAAACAAAGATCATGGCATCTGATCCCATCACTTCATGGCAAACAGATGGGGAAACAATGGAAACAATGACAGACTTTACTTTCTTGGGCTCAAAATCACTGCAGATGGCAACTGCAGCCGTAAAATTAAAAGACGCTTGCTCCTTGGAAGAAAAGTTATGACCAACCTAGACAGCATATTAAAAAACAGATACATTACCTTGCCAACAAAGGTCTGTCTTGTCAAGGCTATGGTTTTTCCAGTAGTCATACATGGGTGTGAGAGTTAGACCATAAAGAAGGGTGAGCACCAAAGAACTGATACTTTTGAACTGTGATGTTGGAGAAGACTGTTGAGAATCCCTTGGACTGCAAGGAGATCCAACCAGTCCATCCTAAAGGAAATTAGTCCTGAATATTCATTGATGCTGAAGCTGAAGCTCCAATACTTTGGCCACCTGATGTGAAGAGCCAACTCATTGGAAAAGACTCTGATGCTGGGAAAGATTGAAGGCAGGAGGAGAAGGGGATAACAGAGGATGAGATGGTTGGATGGCATTACCAACTCAATGAATATGAGTTTGAGCAAGCTTCGAGACATGGTGACGGACAGGGAAGCCAAGTGTGCTGCAATCCATGGGGTCGCAAAGAGTTGGACATGACTGAGTGACTAAAAGACATCTTAGATATAATACCAAAAGCACAAGCAATAAAAGAAAAGATCTATAAGTTGGGCCTCTCAAAATTAAAAACATTTGTTCTTCACAGAACACCATCAAGAAAAGCCAGCCACAGACTGGGAGAAAATATTTGAAAATCATGCATCTAATAAGAGAATTGTACCCAGAATATATAAAGAACTTGTACTATATAACTCAATAATAAGAAGACAATTCAATTTTAAATGTGAAGTGATTTGAATAGAGATTTATCCAAAGAAGATGTACAAATGGATAAATAAGCACACAAAAAAAGATCTTCGACATCATCATCCCTTAGGGAAATGCAAATCAACACCATAAGAGACACCACTTCACACCCACTAGAACGGCTGTAATCAAAAAGACAAGTGTTGGTAAGCATGTTGATTGCTTCATGCTGGTAGAAATGTAAAATGGTGCAGCCACTTTGGAAAGTAGTTTGCTAGTTCCTCAAAATGTTAAGCATGCAGTTATCATGTGTTTGTGTGTGTGTATGTGCTCAGTCATGTCCAACTCTTTGAGATCCCATGGACTGCAGGCCACCAGGCACCTCTGTTTATGGAGTTTTGCAGGCAAGAATACTAGTGTAGGTTGCCATTTCCTACTCCAGGGGATCTTCTTGACCCAGGGATTGAACTCATATCTCTTACATCTCCTACTTTGCCAGGTGGATTCTTTACCACTGAGCCACCTGGGAAGATCTCAAATTACAGTTCAGTTCAGTTCAGTCGCTCAGTCGTGTCCGACTCTTTGCGACCCCATGAATTGCAGCATGCCAGGCCTCTCTGTCCATCACCAACTCCCGGAGTCTACCCAAACCCATGTCCATCAAGTCGGTGATGCCATCCAACCATCTCATCCTCTGTCGTCCCCTTCTCCTCCCGCCCCCAATCCTACCCAGCATTAGGGCCTTTTCCAATGAGTCAACCCTTCGAATGAGGTGGCCAAAGTATTGGAGTTTCAGCTTCAACATCAGACCTTCCAGTGAACACCCAGGATTGATCTCTTTTAGGATGGATTGATTGGATCTCCTTGGAGTCCAAGGGACTCTCTAGAGTCTTCTCCAACACCACAGTTCAAAAGCATCAATTCTGCGGCACTCAGCTTTCTTCACCGTCCAACTCTCACATCCATACATGACCACTGGAAAAACCATAGCCTTGACTAGACGGACTTTTATTGGCAAAGTAATGTCTCTTCTTTTTAATATGCTATCTAGGTTGGCCATAACCTTCCTTCCAAGGAGTAAGCGTCTTTTAATTTCATGGCTGCAGTCACCATCAGCAGTGATTCTGGAGCCCCAAAAAATAAAGTCTGACACTGTTTCCACTGTTTCCCCATCTATTTCCCATGGAGTGATGGGACCAGATGCCATGATCTTAGTTTTCTGAACGTTGAGCTTTAAGCCAACTTTTTCACTCTCCTCCTTCACCTTCATCAAGAGGCTCTTTAGTTCTTCTTCACTTTCTGCCATAAGGGTGGTGTCATCCGCATATCCGAGGTTATTGATATTTCTCCCGGCAATCTTGATTCCAGCTTGTGTTTCTTCCAGCCCAGCATTTCTCATGATGTACTCTGCATAGAAGTTAAATAAGCAGGGTGACAATATACAGCCTTGACGTACTCCTTTTCCTATTTGGAACCAGTCTGTTGTTCCATGTCCAGTTCTAACTGTTGCTTCCTGACCTGCAGTATTAGTTAGCAATTTCACCCCTAGATATGTACCCCAGAAAAACAAAAGCCTATGTCCACACAAAATCTTGCACACAAATGTTTATATAAGCATTATTTATTATAGTATATCAGCATTATTTATTACAGTCAAAAAGTAGAAACAACTCAAAGGTCCATCAGCTGACAAACATATAAATAATATATCGTATTGATAGATCATACCATGGAGTATTATTCAGCCATAAAAAGGAATGTGATATATAGATAACCACATCACAGTTGACTATCACGTAGATGAACATCAAACGTTTATGCAAAGTGAAAGAAGTTAGTCACAGAAGACCACATACTGTATGATTCCATTTGTATAGAATGGCCAGAACAGGAAAATCTATAGTGGCAGGAAGTAAATTAGTGGTTGCCCAGGACTGGGAGGGGCTTCCTGGTGGCTCAGATGGTAAAGAACCTGCCTGCAATGAAGGAGACCCGGGTTTGATCCCTGGGTAGGGAAGATCCCCTGGAGAAGGGAATGGCAACCCACTCCAGTATTCTTGCCTGGAGAATCCCCATGGACAGAGGAGCCTGGTGGGCTACCGTCCACGGGGTCTCAAAGAGTCAGACACAACTGAGCAACTAACACTACCACACACTAGGGCTGGGAGAAGGAGAAGGTAGGCTAGGATGGGGGGAAGGTGACTGCTAAAGGGTACAAGTTTGCGTTTCAGGATGATGAAAATGTTCTAAACTTAGGTCACAGTGTTGAATACATACTCTGAATATACACTGAAGAACAGGTAAACAGGTAAACTTTAAGGAATGTAAATTATATCTCAATAAAGCTGTTTGTAAAAAAAAAAAAAGAGCTATTTATAAAGGGTACTATTAATAACATCATTCATTTGAAAGGGGCCATAGTAAAAGAATAAGGATCTGACAGATCTGCAGAGACAAAAAGCCTTTACCTCTGACCAACATGTTTTGAGAGGCATGACTGTGTCTAGGGAGGAAGAGGGTGAAAATTTCATCATCACTCCCTCCCTAATATAAGCACACAGTTCCCTAAAAACAAACTGGCATTTGGTCTGTTTCACACCTGAAATCAGACCCTCCCCTACTTGATGAAGGTGTTTCACCTCTAATTAGCTTTTATTTTGCAAAAAATTATAAACCCACAAGGAGGGGGGCAACAATGCAAATGGTCCCTTCCTCTCCCAGAGGACTCCAGCCGCACTGCACTCCTTCCCCTTCCTGCCCTGGGTGTTTGAATGGCTGAGAGAAGGGCTGCAGGGAACGCACAGGTTACCCCTCAGTAGCAGCCCAAGAAGCCACAGGGTGCAAGAACTAATCAGACTTGACCAGACAGAAAGACAGGGAAGCCTTGATGGGCAAAACGAAAGTAGCAGGTGAGCAACCTGCTCAACTGCTGCTTAGAGGTAAGAGAAAATCACTAAGAAATTTTAAATCTCCAGGGAGGACAGAGATATGCAAATGAGCTGGCTTAAGTGAACTCAGCTGTCTCCATAAAAAGTATAATAGCCTCCGGCTATTGGGCACCACCCAGGACAGTCTCGGGGCGCCCCCAGTACCAGGTCACTGGGGAGGTAGGGTGGGAGCATGCGCACTATGAGTCATTTCTGAATGCTGAATCCAGCCAAGAGGAACATCAGAGATACTCCAGAGCCTGAATTCCCAGGGTAATAAAAAGGCAGAAAGTTGTTATGTGCACATAGCTGTAATTACCGCTCAAAGTCGTTAGCAGCTGCCCCGGCTATTGATGTGTAAAATGAAAAGCCAATTTGGATTCTTTTCCATAGAATGAGATTTCCCATTTCAAAAAAGGAACAGGGCACCACAGAAAATACATTGCTCCCTGTAATGATCTAGGTCACCTTGCCCTGCATGCTCAGGTTGTGGCTGCCAGCATAATGGAGGAATGAAATCGGTATCCAAGAATTTAAGAGATTCAAGGATGTAAGGTGTGATGGGCCTCCTTGCTCTGCCCCTCAACGTGCTACCCCTTCCCAGGAACAATCAAAGACATTTGTGCGAACAACTGCCAATTCAACAAACAGGCCATATCTGCCCTGGTTTTTTTCCACTTTGTATTAAAATATATATTATTTTTCTGATTTTTTTTCTATTGTAGGTTATTACAAGACATTGAATATAGTTCCCTGTGCTATACAGTACATCCTTGTTGCTTATCTCTTTTATACTTAGTAGTGTGTATACGTTAATCCTGAACTCCTAATTTACCTCCCCCACTTCCCCTGCCATCCCATCTGGTAAGCTTGTTTTCCATTACTGTGAGTCAAGGACTCTTAAAGCCATCTATCCCCTCCCATTCTTCTCTGTGCCTCCTTTTCACACACTGCCTTATGAGTCATCTTCGGCCTAACAGCTACATTCAATCAGTCATTCGATGTTGATAGAAAGGCATCTTTCAATGGTCTAATCAAGACAGTTCACTTTTTGGATGAAAAGAATAGGGAATAAAGCAGGGGTGATGCTGATGGGTGTGTGTGAGACAGAGAGACAGATAAACAGACAGAAAGAACCTCCAGGATATCTCAAGACAGACTGGTAAGGGGCAAGCTGCCCAGAGAGAAACTGCTGCTGCTGCTGCTGCTGCTGCTAAGTCGCTTCAGTCGTGTCCGACTCTGTGCGACCCCATAGACGGCAGCCCACCAGGCTCCGCCGTCCCTGGAATTCTCCAGGCAAGAACACTGGAGTGGGTCGCCATTTCCTTCTCCAGTGCATGAAAGGGAAAAGTGCAAGTGAAGTTGCTCAGTTGTGTCCGACTCTTAGCAACCCCATGGACTGCAGCCCACCAGGCTCCTCCGTCCATGGGATTTTCCAGGCAAGAGTACTGGAGTGGGGTGCCATTGCCTTCTCCGGAGAGAAACTGAGAAGAAAGAAAACAGTACAGCCCAGTAATTGCACACGTTTTATAGAAAAGATGTAGCAGATATCTGTTTAATCAGAAAAGCTGACTTCTTATAATTAGTCTGCCTTGATATTTTATACCAGAAGAAAATAGTATTCCCTCCTTGAGCTCCAATTTTCTCATTTTTAAATAACTACACCTTCTATATCCAAAACCATTAGGATGACAGTGATTACAATAACTACTTTACGCTCCTTCAGACAATAGTGAAACAACCACCAAAGTGAAAGTCGCCGAGTCGTGTCCGACTCTTTGTGACCCCATGGACTATATAGTCCGTGGAATTCTCTCGGCCAGAATACTGGAGTAGGTAGCCTTTCCCTTCTCCAGGGGATCTTCCCAACCCAGAGATCAAACCTAGGTCTCCTGCACTGCAGGCGGATTCTTTACCAGCTGAGCCACAAGGGAAGCCCCCAAGGAAAGGAAAAAAAAAAAAGATTCACACTTTAGTGGAAATTTAACACAATGTGCCTGTACTTTAAAGACAAGGTGTTAAAGAGCGTAGTGCTTCCCTGGTGGCTTAGTGGTAAAGAATCCATCTGCCAATGCAGGATGGTGCTGGAGAAGACTATTGAGAGTCTCTTGGAAAGCCAGGAGATCAAACCAGTCATTCCTAAAGGAAATCAACACTTAACATTCATTGGAAGGACTGATGTTGAAGCTGAAGCTCCAATACTTTTTGGCCACCTGATTTGAAAAGCCAACTCATTGGAAAATACCCTGTTGCTGGGAGGGATTGAGGGCAGGAGGAGAAGGGAGCAACAGAGCATGAGATGGTTGGATGGCATCACTGACTCAATGGACATGAATTTGAGTAAACTCCAGGAGATAGTGAAGGAAATGGAAGCCTAGCATGCAGCAGTCCATGGGATTGCAAAGAGTTTGACACAACTCAGTGACTGAACAACAAACAAATGCAGGAGATGTGGGTTCAACCTCTGAGTCAGGAAGATCCCCTGGAGAAGGAAATGGCAACCCACTCCAGTGTTCTTGCCTGGAGAATTCCATGGACAGAGTAGCCTGGTGGACTACAGTCCATGGGGTCACAAAACAATTGGTCATGACTCAGTGACTGAACAACAAATTATTAAAGACTATAGATGATGTTTCCTAACACTGACTCAAGTTCACACTCTGCCAGTTGCTCTCTCTCTTCTCCCCACTCCTGCCTCGCCAGGTATAAAGTAACTATTTTATTCATGCAAATGCCTTGACATAAATTGGATGTTTTTAGAGCATCAGTAAACACTCCGAGCTGCCTATGAAATGATAGTAGCATTGTGGTAATGGGGAAATGATGATCCAAAGTTAAGTTTGTTATGAAGTTACAAAACGGGGCACCTTGTGTGTGCAATTTACAACTGGAGGAAAGGGCTTTTCCCTTAAACGCCACAGAATGGAATTTAATGCATGACAGCAGAAAGGTTGAGACTTATAAAAAGGCCATTGTCCACATGGACTGGATATTTCCTCCAACACTCCTGCAACTGAATCTTCTGCAAACACACCCCACCTGCACTGGAGTCCCACACCCTGGGAACACATCCCTTCCTTCCAGCATCCAGGAACAAGGAAGCACCTGCTGCAACCTTCCTATTAGGTCAAATTCCAAGAGTCCGCTGCTACAACACAGGAGGCTCACACTCAATCAGAAGTCTCACACTCCCACTGGCTACCATATACATTTCGTTAATCTCTGCTTTAAATCCCCACTTGAAAAGAGCTTCAGAATTTACTGTTGTATTGGAAATGCTGTTTACAGAGCAAGGGAACCACAAAGAAAGCATATGGTGAATTTCCAGAATAACTCACCTTGGCACTATATTCTTTAGCTCATAATCAAAATGATATCAAATGGATGACATTTAAATTGTGTTAGGTTTTCAAAATGCTTTCCCATGTATCAGCTATTGTAAGCTTCACAATGATCTTGAAGTTAGATTTAACAACCTGTTTTCCAGTTGAGGAAGTAGATTCAGAGAAAGTAAGCATGCTGCCTGAAGTCTTAACATCTAGTGAATTGCAAGGCCAGGACTTAGAGCTTCCGGTTCCCTCCAGGACTCCTTCATTAACCCCTCCCTCTGCCCTCTAATCTATGTGCTACATTAGTTTAAGGTACATAACTCACAGGGTAAGGCATGGGGATGAGGGGCTAGCCCATCTTCTCTAAGGACCTTTAGACGTGGGTACTTGGTACTGCTCTGGAATCACTGAGTCTGAGTCTTGATGGCTGAGGGAAAAAGGGGGACTTCAAAGCTGAGCACTGTTCGGCCTCAAACACTGCCCTCCAAGAGGACAGGATAAACAGCAGGATAACTGGCTTTTGGAACATTTCTGAAAGATGCCAGGTCTCCTCTGATTCCTCCAGCAAAAAGTGAATGCTGCCCCAGAAGGCTATTGGCCCTTGTTTGCACAGACCTCACTCACTCATTCATTATCTGCCTCTCCTCACTAGGATGTTAATGCCATGAGATGGGAATTTTGTCTGTTTTGTTCAGAGATAAATCTCAGCACTTACAATAGTGCCTGGAACGTCATAAACTCTTAATAAAAATATGCTGAATCAATACACAGATTATATAAGTTTTTTCTATTTTGACTAAGTCACACCTTACTACCATGTCTTTTCAAGGCCATAAGCAAAATCTCCAGAAGACAACGGAAGTGTGGTGGAGGGAGCTGCCCCAGAAGGGAGCGCCCTCTGTACTAGGAACCCTACTAAGGGGGGAGGGGCGGAGAGGAGAGAAGATGGAGGAAAGGAGATGTTTCAAGTGATGGGCAGTTTTTTAATTAACTAATTTCTTTTAATTGGAGGATAATTACTTGACAATATTGTGATGGCCTTGGCCATACATCAACATGAATCAGCCATAGGTTTACATCTAATAATTGAACACAAAATAATCAACCTCCTCTGAGATATTTGATAAGTATAAAAAAACCCTGGATACCAGAAGCCTTATTTCAATAACATTTAGAGAATACATTTTTGCTATGATCTCAGTTTTAAAGTATATAATGTGGTATACTTTAGATAGAGAAGGACAGCGAAGCCTGGTGTGCTGCAGTTCATGGGGTCGCGAAGAGTCGTACATGGCTGAGTGACTTATAACAACAACAACAACATACTTTAGTTACTTATCTACTTACTGACTTAGAAAATGCTTCCAGCAGCTCTCTGTAGGCAAAGATGAAAGGTGCCCTCAGCATCCTTCCTGGAGGATGTGGTGTCCCGTAGCTGGCTGAACTTCCAGGGCAGAGTGTGCCAACTGTGTGAGTCAGCTCCCAATGCCTAGTCCAATGGCATCACCTGGATAGGTTGAAAATGGTAAGAATATTTCTATCACAGAAACTGGCAAACAAAAATATCAGAGCTTTTTATATTTTCAGAGATCTGTTGGTTAAACATTACCAACATACCACTGCTTGAGGGGTCCTGTTAATAGAAGTATAAGTGGTAGCCATCCATGACCCAGGGAAAAAGGGTATAATTGGTTTCATTGAACTCAGCAAGATCTCCCCCTCCCCCTAGTAGGTAGGCCTAGAGGACTGTGGGAATGAACAGATCTATGAGCATAAAGTGCCCAAGCTCCTTCTGGGTAAGAAGGTATAGCAATACCCCAGCCCTGCTTACTGAAATTCAAGTTGGGGAAACTTGTTAGGAAATCATGGTGTGATCCTAAGCAAGACCCAGTATTATGGACAAAGCGCAATGAGCTCATGATATAAAATTACAATGAGGAAAAGGGGAAAGTTAATTTTTTAAATTTTTATTGAAATATATTTGATTTACAATGTATTCATTTCAGCAAAGTGATTCAGTCATACACGTATACTTTTTTCTATTATGTAAGGGATATTGAGTAAACTCCCCTGTGTCATACAATAGGTCCCTATTTATCTATTTTACATATAGTAGTATGTATATTTTAATCCCAAACTCCTAATTTATCCCTCCCCCTACCTTTCCCCTTTGGTAACCATAAGTTTTTCTATGTTTGTAAGTCTGTTTCTGTTTTGTAAATAACTTCATTTGTATCATTTTTTAAGATTCCAAATAAAAGTGATATCGTATGATACTTATCTTTGATTTACTTCACTTAGTGTGATAATTCCTAGGTTCATTCATGTTGCTACAAATGGCATCATTTCATTCTGTTTTATGGCTGAGTGATGTTCCATTGTGCATATATATACCATAACTTCCTCAGTAACTCCTCTGTCAATGCACATTCAGGGTGCTTCCATGTCTAGACTATTGTAAACAGTGGAGATTAGAGCTGGTCCAGGCTCAACACAAAGCCCTTGGGATGGGCTACTTCTCAGCTGTGCCATCCCTCAGCTGTTTCAGGCCTTGGGACTCCAAGACTGTGAACTTGAAGCTAACATGTGAAGCATCTCTGTAGGGCTTCAGAGAGCAGCAAGGCCATCTGTCCGATAGCACAGCATCAGTCTTGAAGAGCAATTCTATGATGCAATGAGTGGCAGGGGAATGCCACATTTTCTGGTGGTATTCACACCTAGCCCCCGGAAACAACACTCAGCCACTCTATCCCAAGTAAGCTCTTGGAGTTTTCCAACAAGTAAGGGTGGGGAGTAGGGAATTCTATAGAGCAGAATTCCAGGGGAAATTCTGGTTTTCTTGCTAACAAGACAGCATGGATCCTTAAGCAATCATGATAAGCAGAGAACATTTTATACATACATATAGAATAAAATGGGCTTTCCCAGTGGCGCAGCAGCAAAGAACGCACCTGCCAATGCAGGAGACTTGGGTTCCATCCCTGGGTCAGGATGATCCCCTAGAGAAGGAAATGGCAACCCACTCCAGAATTCCTGCCTGGAGAATCCCATGGACAGAACAGCCTGGTGGGCTACAGTCCATGAGGTCACAAAGAGTTGGATGTGACTGAAGCAAATGAGCACACACACAAGCACGCACAGAAGAAAATATACTCAGGTAGTAAGAATGATTCTCAGGAGATGACGGTATTGTGGATGATTTTCTTTACACTTTATTTTTTATAATTCTATAAGAAAAGTAAATCGCAAACTCACGTGTGTTGCTGTTGTATCATAAACATTCAAGTTCCTCCTAAGAGCAAGAAAATGCTCCCACACCAGAGGGTTGCCCCTTTAGGGCTAATGAGGGAACCACCTGGATTGGACCCTCCAGTTCAGACCTTTCCAGGATCTGCTCCACTGCAGGCACAGGGGAGAATGCAGTGTGTGTGTGGGAGGAGGGGCACTCTGCTGTGGCAGACTGTGGGCCTTGGGAAGGGATGAGCTGTCACCGGGCCTCAACAGGACAGAGAAGAGAAGCATAATCACAGTCAAGATCCACAGGCTCCTAGATGCAGGCAACACCATGAACGTCACCCACCCTAGATGCTCCCTGGCACTGCATTCAGAGGGTGGGACTACGGCTGATCTTTGATCTTCTGCTTCAATTTCTTTAATGTCAAGTTCTCACAATTAAATGAATAAAAGGCAAAATCAAGATTGGTCAACAGGTTAACCTTAATAACATTTCCTCTGGGTATTAGGAGGAAGTAGAGGCCAAGACAGAGGTAGGGACTCTAAGGACCCACTGTGTAGCACAGGGAACTATACTCAATATCTTATAATAACCTGTAATGGAAAAGAATCTGAAAAAGTATATACATATATATAACCAAATCACTTTGCTGTACACTTGAAACTCTAACACTGTAAGTCGACAATGCTTCAATTCAAACAACAGAAATTTTAAAAAATGTTTTAAAAAGTAGGGGGATTTCTCTGGCAGTTCAGTGGTTAAGACTCCACGCTTCCATTGCAGGGTGGGCATGGGTTCGAACCCTGGTGCAGGAACTAAGATCCCATATGCCCTGGGGTGTGGCCAAAAAAAAAAAAGTAGGAGCTCCACAGTCTAGATGAGACTCTTGCGCTTTGCTGAGTCTCTGCGGGAGACTTTTTTGTGAGTATGGGGTCAGGAGGAGGGACTTTCATCCTCACATTAACTTGACTCTACAGAAATGTTTCCTACTGCTGAAAGCCGTGATGCTGCACCTCCCTGCCTGCCCGCTCCCCACTCCATTGCTATGCCGATGACAGCTCTTCTGTGAGAGACAGAGGCCAGGGCAGGAACCACTCAACCGGAGACTTTAATAACTTTCTCTCTCTCCATGCTAACATGGGATCAATGAGATCTAAATTGAAATGTGTGGTTGAATGGCATTCTGAAAATGTCCCTTGCCTCTAAGTCTTTGCAGAAGTTACAATCTCCTTTGGGGAAAGGAGGCAGGTGGTGGCGGGGGGTGGGGAGGGGGGTACTCATGTGGATGGCTATTGTGCGCCTTTCACAGAGATAGCACAGAGGAGAGAGGATTTATGCCGTGGATGGAATGGCAGATGGGATTGGAGGAAACAAGGTATTCTCCAGAAAGCCGAGTCTGGTGGGCAAAGGCTTCTGAATTTCCCCTTTATCTAGGAGTGGCAACTCCATGGAGCAGGAGTGAGGGACACGGGTTGGAGGTGGGGGGGGGGAGGAGGGACACACGAGGATGCGACATATGGGGGGACACCAGATGCTGGCCCTCCTGCTGCTCCTCTGAGAAGCCGTTTACACTGCACCTCAGGACAGTTCACCTGGGCGAGAAAGGGACAAAAATGTGTCCAGCAGCCCTCATCTCAGGTTGAAGGTCCTCTCTGGTGGGGAGCATTATCTGCCCTGTACTTCTGGTTGTGTATGTCTGGGGGCTTCATAACTTCCCATGCCTCGTTGTCAGCAGGGAGGCAAGAGGTCTGGGGAGCAAGCATGCAGCTGCGGGCGGGAGGGGAAGGGCGGCATAGCTGGTCACCACGGCGGCTGCTGGACCTGCAGACATGGTTTGCTCATCACCTGGCTAACTCCTACAAGTGTCTCAAATATCAGATCAGATGCTCCTCCTCCAGGAAACCTTCCCCAACAGGCCACTCCTCCATGGTTACACTGAATTGATTCACTTAATAATACATACACTGACCAACGATTCCAACCAGAGAATTATTGAAGGTCTTAAGAGTCCATATAGTCAAAGTTATGGTTTTTCTAGTAGTCATGCAGTGATGTGAGAGTTGGACAATAAAGAAGGCTGAGCACCAAAGAATTGATGCTTTTGAACTGTGGTGTTGGAGTAGACTCTGAGAATCCTTTGGACTGCAAGGAGATCAAACCATTCAATCCTAAAGGAAATCAGTCCTGAATTTTCATTGGAAGGATTGATGCTGAATTTGAAGCTCCAATACTTTAGCCACCTGATGTGAAGAGCTAACTCACCGGAAAAGACCCTGATGCTCGGAAAGATTGAGGGCAAAAGGAGAAGGGGGCAACAGAGGATGAGAAGGTTGGATGGCATCACTGATTCAATGGACATAAGTTTGAGCAAACTCTGGGAGATAGTGATGAACAGGGAAGCCTGACGTGCTGCAGTCCACAGGGTCACAAAGAGTTGGACACGACTTAGTGACTGTACAACAAACAACAAGAGTCTATGTATTTAGTAAAGTAAAAA
This sequence comes from Giraffa tippelskirchi, assembly GCF_054371585.1. Taxonomy (NCBI): domain Eukaryota; kingdom Metazoa; phylum Chordata; class Mammalia; order Artiodactyla; family Giraffidae; genus Giraffa; species Giraffa tippelskirchi. The sequence continues at coordinate 120,616,893 of NC_137276.1, read as the reverse complement.
TTCGACACTCCAAGTGTTGTTTTAACTTAACATGCCCATGATAGACTCTCCAGTGATTTTAAAATTCTTGTTCACTATGGCAGAAATGATAGTTATCTGCAAATATTCATTTCCTTCTCTCTATAGTAGTATAGTTATACTAATAGTTTTTTTTTTCAAATATTTACTTATTTGGCTCTGCCAGGTCTCAAGTGCGGCATGTGGGACCTTTAGTTGCAGTATATGGGATCAAAACTGGGCCCCCTGCATTGGGAACATGGGGTCTCAGCCACTGGACCACCACACTAATAGTTTTCATCTAGGCAGATGACCTCCTCAAATATATTTCCCAGGCTCCCTGCAGCAAGGTACAGCCTCATCATTCAGTTCCAGTCAATGGTATGTGAGCCCAGGTCAGTAGTGCAAATACCAATTTGGGCCCTCAAAAGGAAAGAGTGAGGGCTCCCTTTATCCCCTTCTCCCTCCCCACTGGTTTGAATGCAGGTGAACGTGGTGGAGATGGTCCATGTAGGTCACATGGATGAGAGCAGGAGAGTGGATCAAAAAGATACACAGAGACTGGAGCCCTTCACTCTGGTGCTGCTGCCCCAGCCCTGGATCCTTATATCCAGACTGTTAGGAGAGAAAAAGGTATACATCATGCATTCATTGCCTAAAACAAAAAACAAAACTGTCTTACTATATACTTAGGACTTTCTAAGTTCTGGGAACTCTGAGTAGAGCTATGGAGATAAAAGACTTTGTTCTTACCTAAAATAAACTGTCAGCCTAGTGACAAGGGGGACTATAAAAAATGTCACACAATTAAGCACAGGTGCTAGGAGAGTGTGTGTGAGAGGGCTTCCTGAAGGAGGTGATGTCCATATGATTTCTAAACAAGGAAAGGCAGCTATGAGGAATGAAGAACAAATGGAACAGCATCAACAAAGAGAGTGACGCAACAGAGAGCGTAGTGTCTTCAGGTGAGAAGGTGGTGGAGCCCAGCAGTGACGGACGTGGGTTCAGTGGTCAGTTTGAGTTCCAACCCTGGTTTAGCAATTCTGAGCTATGGGACCTTAGGTCACTGTAATCTCTGTGTGTCTACCTCCTAGAGTTGTCATCGGGACTAAATGAGAAAACCCATGTAAAAATCCTTAGCACCACGTTAGACTCTGTAGTACAGAACAAGCTCAGTGAATATTAGCGTAGAAAAAGAAAAAAGTAGTTAGGTATGACTGGTATCCAAACTGTGGAGTGAAGAGTCATCAGAGAAGAGGCTAGAGGGATAGTCTGTGACCAGATCATCAAAGACTTTGGGTATCTTCCGGAAGCCTAAGGGATTTTAAGCAGGAAGTGCACAGGGTCAGAAAGATTTCTGCCTTCCAAGAGCTCAATCTGACAGCAGAGTGACACAGGGATCACAAGGGGCCTGGCCTCCTTTCTCAATGAATCTCTGCTTTGCACAAAGAAAAGCATTACTCTACACATTGCACCCTGGGGCAAATTTGTGTGTGTGTGAATTGTAGATGGTGAAAATGAGTGGACCAAGTAGCACAGAGGATCAATCTGGTAATGTCAATTCACCACACCTTCAGGCAGAGCCTCACTGCCTTGTCTCTGTATGAAAGGAAAACTTTCATTGCTTTTACCACATTACTAACAGCCTGAGTCCACTTCCTGTCTTGCTAAGAAAAATCTCCATGGTCAGATGACCAAGAATATAATTTTCCACCTGAACAGGTTTAAGTCATTATAGGGGGCTCCCTAATAGGTGGAGGTGAATCACTAAAGCTCTTCTCAAGAGAGAACCTGACTTGCTTTCTTAGTCTGTTTTTGCCATGCAAGCATATCCGAAAAATACTCGGGGTTTGGCCCAGTTGTTTATATCCTTTAGACAACCCAAGTGTATCTGAGCTCTCAACAGGGCTCTGGTCAAAGGGTGCTCTGGTGGGGGCTTTCTCTGAAATTTCTCCACCTGGTACTAGACGGCCCAGCCCCTGCCATGTGATGACTTTCCTCCCAGCAAAAATTGTGAATGCTGACTTCCCTGGCTGTCCAGTGGTTAAGATTGTGCTTCCAACACAGCGGGTGTGAGTTCGAACCCTGGTCTGGGAACTAAGATCCCACATTCTGTGTGGTGCAGCCAAAAAAAAATTAATATTGAGAAATGGTGAATGCCAGCAAAACTGTGGTTCTTTTCCTGAAATGTGTGTGTTAGTCACTCAGTCATGTCCAATTCTTTGCAACCCCATGGACTGTAGCCCATCAGGCTCCTCTGTTCATGGAATCCCCCAGGCAAGAATATTGAAGTGGGTTGCCATTCCCTTCTCTGGGGGATCTTCCCAACCCAGGGATTGAACCCAGCTCTCCTGCATTGCAGGCAAATTCTTTACCATCTGAGTCACCAAGGAAGCCCTTTCCTTAAATAAATAATGCCAAGTAAGGTCTGCACAGCTTCTTATAAAATATCTGCATATCTCCACTAAGGGGGAATAACATGCAAATCTTTGTTGGAAGGTGAGGGGAAGACTCTCTTTCCCAAATAAAATAACCCTGAACCAACATTTAATGGAATTTTTCCACGAGTAGTGAGTGCAAGCAAATTCACCAACATCTCATAAACTTCCCCAGAAAGACCATAAAAAGCAGTAGAATATCACCTCCATTTTCTGGAAGGGTAGCCAGTTAGGTCTGCAGAGCCTCCACCACAAAGGCATAGGTGACCCCTTGTCTCTGGTCATATCTTTTACAAATAATGGGGATGAGGCACAAAAGAAGAAGAAAATTACATGAAACACACGAGGAGACACGCTAGGAACTCTTTGCCTCTGAAAAGGGTACATTCACCCATGATAGGCTCACATCTGTTCTCCTAGTCCCCTCCTATCTATAAGCCTCACTTTTTAGATGAGAATTCACTGTTCAGTCTCTGAATTGCTCGAGACTGGGTCTTTTCTCCTCATTAGCAGGGGCAATCTCCCGTTGTGTCACATGCATGGCTAGTGTCCCATTATGGCTTCTCCATTACTTTCTCTTATTCTAAATTAGTGTTTTCCCATGGCACACCAAGAAGGGAGAAGCAAAGTCTCTTCTCACACTTTGAATGTCTCATCCACTCCTCACCCTCAGAACATTCCGGAGACAGGTAGCAGAGCTGCCCAGGACTCTAACTGCCTCTGACAAAACAGAGCATTGGCAGAATCACCTTTCAGAGGTTGGGAATGATGAAAAGGAGACGAATTCTGTTGATTTCAACATCCCTTTGTCATGAGCTCACCAAACTTTTCAATGATTTCTACATTTGAAAAGCAAAAACTGTTCATTCACAGGGGAGGAGAAGCTAGGATTATTGTTAGAGTTTCTCAGTGTCAGCCACTAGAACAGAAAAATGCCCAGAATATGAATATGTAGATTCATCCCATCCCCAAGTTATCTCTGAGGAATTCATGATTTATTATATGCTGCCACTGTATTGAAGCTGATTACGTATATGTATTATTTCTTCTACTAGATTGGGAAGTCTGGGAGAGCAGAGATAATATCTATTACCTCTTTACTTTTGGAAACAACCTGAATAATATAGTCGTGCATATATAAGTTCATACACACACACACACATTGTACACCCTACAGCCTCACACAGTGACTTTCCTAGTACATCCTTTAATTATTTTTTAAAAATTGTTTAGGGACTTCCCTGGTGGTCCAGTGGTTAAGACTCCATGCTCCCAATGCAGAGGGTCTGGGTTCAATCGCTGGTCAGGGAAATAGGTCCTGCATGCTGCAACTAAGAGTGGGCACAGCTAAAAAAATAAATGTAATTTAAAAATAAAAAATTGTTTAAAGACTTAATAACAAAAATGAGATGTAAAACTGTTAATATAGGTAATTCCTAACATCATCAAGTAGACTTACATAGATATCTACATGTGAAGAGTAGATAATTAGAAAACACCAAAATGTTAATACTCATTCTGCATGGTACAGTTTTTTGTCTTATTCACAAAATCTCCAATTTTTTTTATGATGGACACGTATAATTCTCATAATCAGGAAAATGTTATTCTAAAGATATTTCTGTAGCAAGCATTGTATATCCAAATTGTTAAAAGGATCTCTGTATAATTTTCAAGATGCTGAAAGCATCTGAGTTTGCAATGAGGGCATAAGAGTTTAAAGGAGAAAAGGGAGGATAAGAGAAAGATAACTTTAGAGTCTGTGTTTCCCTGAGACTCCCAAGATTTGCTGTCCTCTGAACACTACTGAGTGAATGATACAAGAAAGATCCCTACTTCTACAGTCAACACAAAGCCACTGAAACCTCAAAGTACAGATGATTCAGAATTCCTACCAGCAGAAACCTAAAGATCTGATACTGAGAAAGTGATGGAACTGGAATATGTCAGGGATGAACCCCTAGGGCATGGGTCTCCATTAATACAGATGTCACCTCAGTGCAAGACACAGAAAACTCCCCAGAGGATGAGTTACATGAAGGCCCTTCCTTGCCAGACAGCAGGTTTGGCAAGTATGGGGCTGGACTTCCTCCCTACTCTAGCATTCTGACACCTTTGTACAGGGCACAAACTGCCAGCCTATGCCAAGACCTGCCAGAGAAGCAGAATGTCAGGGGATGCTGAGGACCCATGCCAAACTGAGATGAGCAGTCTTCACATGCGTGCATGGACCTTTGTGGATAAACAAAGACCTCCCCAGAGAAACTAGCGCAGGGATTATTTTAAGGCACCTGATTTCTAGACCTTGTGCTTGCTTATGTACTCTGCTAAAACCCACTCACCTAGGAGAAGGGCTGCATCAAAACAGCCTTTCTCCCACACTAAGCCATCACCTACTCCAAATCTTATGGTTGTGTTGTTCCCCAGGGTATAAAAACCTTTGAAGATATAAAAAGAGTGTATTCTGTTTACAATAGCCAAGACATCGAAGCAACCTAAATGTCCTTGACAGAGAAATGGATAAAGAAGTTATGGTACATACACACAATGGAATATTACCTAACCATTAAAAAGAATGAAATAATGCCATTTGGGTGGATCTAGAGACTGTCATACTGTATGAATTAAGTCAGACAGAGAAGTAGAAATATCATATGACATCCCTTATATGTGGAATCTAAAAAAAAAAAAAATGATACAAATGAACTTACAAAACAGAAAGAGACTTACAGACTTAGAGAATGAACTTATGATTGTCAGGGGGATGGATGGGGGAGATAACTAGGGAGTTTGGGATGGACATGTACACACTGCTATATCTAAAATGGATAACCAACCAACAAGGAGCTACTGTATCGTACATGGAATTCTGCTCAATGTTATGTGGCAGCCTGGATGGGAGGGGAGTTTGGGGGAGAATGGATACATATACATGTATGGCTGAGTTTCTTCCTGTTCATGTCAAACTATTACAACATTGTTAATCAGCTATACTCTAATATAAAATGAAAAGTTTTTTAAAAAATGAAAAGAGTGTTTTTGCTAATTAATCAGGAACCAATAATCCTCCTACTTTTCTGTCTTGTATACCTCTAAAGCTAAAAGCAAAGCTCAACCTTTAAACAGGCCAGCTGCTGTTGGGGTGCATGAAATGCAAAAACAGTGAAAGCCAATGGGTTAGGAATTCTACTAAATAAAGCTATTATTCTGAAATGCAACTGAGTATTTTGGCTTGTGTTGGGACATTGTGTATTAAAGTATATGATCAAGTAGAGGGTGGGAAAAATAAATTTTATTTAGTAATGCTCTTTTCTTGAATTTGGAAATAGTTAACTTACTATGGAAATTTCCAACCATGTACAAAAATAGAATAGTGTGATAAGCCAAGTACCCATCATCCAGCTTCAACAATAATCAGCATCTTTCTACTCTTGTTTCTTGTATTTCCCTACACACACACACACACAAACACACACACATTTTATTATTAGTGGGGAAGGAATATTTTAAAGCAAACACTATACTTTATAGATCATATTACTGATAGCTATTTCTGTACATATCTCAGCAGATACATCTTTTGATACCTCTCCCTAAATATAACCACAATGTCATTATCACATCTAACAAAAATGATCTTTTAATACCTATGCCATATTTGAAGTTTTCCTAATTATCTTAAAAATGACTTTTTTCCAGTTGATTTGTTGAAATTAGTATTCAAACAAAATTCACACATCACATTAGACTGCATCCAATCTATTTTAACCTATAAGAGTTTCCATTTCTCCTTTTTTTTATTCCTGACACTTATTGAAACAAATGGGCTGTTTGTCCTATAGAACTCCTTTCCTTTTTATCACTATCTAGTATTCCATTTGGAGAAGGAAATGGCAACCCACTCCAGTACTCTTGCCTGGAGAATCCCAGGGACGGGGGAGCCTGGTGGGCTGCCGTCTATGGGGTTGCACAGAGTCGGACACGACTGACGCGACTTAGCAGCAGCAGCAGCAGCAGTATTCCATTCGGAGAAGGCAATGGCAGCCCACTCCAGTACTCTTGCCTGGAAAATCCCATGGACGGAGGAGCCTGGTAGGCTACAGCCCATGGGGTTGCTAAGAGTCTGACACGACTGAGCGACTTCACTTTCACTTTTCCCTTTCATGCATTGGAGAAGGAAATGGCAACCCACTCCAGTATTCTTGCCTGGAGAACCCCGGGGACGGCGGCGCCTGGTGGGCTGCAGTCTAGGGGGTCTCACAGAGTCGGACACAACTGAAGCGACTTAGCAGCAGCAGCAGCAGCAGTATTCCATTGTGTGTCTACCATAGTTATTCAACTCTCCCTTTATTTGTTGGCTTTTTCATTCTTTCCGTTTGTACTCAGAGTCTGGTACTACAATGAAATGAGTCTTTGTACGTTTGTCATTTTGTATTTTTGCCAGTCAATCTTTAAAATGGTTTTCTGGGATAGTAGGTAAGTGCATATGTAATATTGCCAGATTTTGTCAAATTCCCTTCATAGGGGTTGTACCATTTTACATTCCCCCCAGCAATATAAAAGAATTTCTGTTCCCATGGTTTTGTCAACAGAATTGTCAAACTCTTAAATTTTTTTGGTCAATTTTGCATCTTGGCAGTTTGGTTTTCATTTTTATTTTTCTGTCCTGAGTTTTATCTTTAGCCATCTCAAAATGTAGCTGCTTTCTCCCACACGTGGCTAACACCTAGAGGAGTTGTCCTCTTTACACATTGCTGCCACTTGAGGGCCAGTGTTCCTCCCTCTTCCCTGAATCTCCAACTCAGAATCTCATCCATCAGTCTCCATCACCTATTAACCCAACACTTATCCCAGGTCTCTGCTTCTCACATCTCCATGAGTTCTGTTTCTCTTGGTGCACTTTGTATTTCTCTTATACCTAAACATTTTTCCTTATGACTAGAAGCAATTTGCAATACTTCTGTGAACTGTTTATATCTCTTGTCCATTTTTTTCAGCCCATTTTCAAAGGATGAATCACCCAAGGGAGATTTTCGTGACAGCAAAGAGAGCATCAATCAGAAGTCCTTAATACTAAAAAATAACTTCTTTTCATTTATTTAAACACAAGCAAATACTTCCTGCTGTTCTGAATACTCATGCCTAAAACTTGTCATTAGCTGGAAAGAAAAGCAACTTTGAGCAGCCAAAACAGTAAAGATTAGTGATGCTGATTTTTTTTAAATGTAATAAGAATATTTTTCCAATTTGCTGGTGGCTCAGTGGTAAAGAATCTGCCTGCAATGCGGGAGACCTGGGTTCAATCCCTGGGTTGGGAAGAACCCCTGGAGAAGGGAAGGGCTACTCACTCCAGTATTCTGGCCTGGAGAATTCCATGAACTAGCGCATGAGGTCACAAAAAGTCGGACACGACTGAGTGAATTTCGCTTTCAAGATACAATGGAATGAACATATAGGTAAAATTTTCTGAGATTCCGTGTGTATTGTTAACAGTCTACTTAAAACATATTTTATAAAATATCATGAAACATTTATTTTAGAGTAAAATCTCATTTATTTCATTTTATAAAATATTTACTATTATAAATCTCTTATTTAAAAAATAAAAAAACATTTATAAAATGTTTAGTATTATAAGTCTCTTGTTTAAAAAAATAAAAATACTGGCTGTTGGACCAATTAGTATTTAGTGTTATTTACCTTCCTCTTTTACAAAATAAATTGAAAAACTTTGATTAGGGTGTCAAAAAAATTAAGTTTTTTCAGATTCTTATGCTAACTTCCACTATAATTATTCTCCAAGACAGAACACCAGGGTTTCTCTGTGCTCCCACGCTCAGTTACAGGAGAAATACTCTGCCTCTATCAAACTATGTACTGACTTCAACAATAACATAACTTACAATGTGAGCCACAAATTGCATTGCCTTATTGCAAATTTTTAAAAATGGCATATTGGTTTTAATTCATTTTTATAACCTACTACATCAGTCAGGGTTCTATCAAAGAAAGAGAACCACTAAAATGGGGTTTGTTACAGGAATTGGACCCCATGCAATTTGGGGAGCTGGCTAAGTAGTCTCTAAAATGTATTCGAGGTCTCCAGAGAAACAGAACCAATAGGACAGATGCAGACATATTATAGATAAAAGGAGATTTATTATAAGAATTGGCTCGTGCGGTTCTGCAGGCTGAGAAATCACCCACAACTTCCATTTACAAACTGGAGAAACAGGAAGCCTGGCGGTGGTATGTAGCCTGAGTCCAGAGACCTGAGTATCAAGGGCTAATGGTATGAATCCTAACCTAAATCCGAAAACCTGAGAACCAGGAACACCATATTCGCAGGACAGGGGAAGGTGAACGGTTCAGCTCTGAGTAAAGAGAGTGAATTCGCCCTCCTGCCACCTTTGTGTTTTATTAAGGCCCTCAGTGGATTGGATGACACCAGTCTCCAGAGGGGAGGGCCGGCTGCTTCCCTCAGTTCACTAATTCTAATCTCTTCCAGAAACCACAGACTCCCCACCCCCAACCCCCACTTCAGGGAAATTATAATTTCCCAGCTACCTGGGCATTACTTAGCTGAGCTAAACTGACTAGAAAATTAACTATCACAGTAAGGGTTTGTCTTACCGACTGATGCTGGACAGGAAATCAGGAAGGGAAGATGGATGCAGAGTTGGGAAGACCAAGAACAAGCTGGGACTCACAAAGGCAGACCGAAACCAACATCAGCTCTTGTTGCCTCTGACAGTGATGTCCTGCAGAAGCCAGGGCCTTTCTCCATGGAGGTAAACCCATCTCCCTGCCCGGGAGTCAGAAGAGCTAAAGCAGCCCCAGCTGCAGCCTCTTGCCAATGAGGTGAACCAGCAGAATATGACCACTTGTATGAGCTGCAATATGGCAGCTGCTTCACTTCACCCTCCAAGTCAACCCCCCACCCCACCCCCTGCCAGTATCTCCCCAGGCAGTGCACCCTAACGAGGAAAAGTATATACAAAAGGGGATTCTAGATGACGTTTTTCAGCCTAGCCAAACTGACACACTTCAAAGCCATGCAATCTATGCCTCGTCAACTCTGCATCCATATGTGTGTCCTTAAACCAAATTCAATCTCTAATGGTCAAAGCAAAGCCATACATTTGCCTAACATCATACAACTATCCCCCACACAACTAAAATCCCACTGATCCTTTCTCCAAGAGAAGACACAAAGTCCTTTGTTTGTTTGTAGCTGAGGTTCACTCTTCTAGCTGATTCACATGCCCCTTTTGCTATCCTGTAACTTATATACTGAGATGTAAAGTTAAATACTATTGACACATTTTAAAATGTGATAAAAGGATAATAAGGAAAGAAAAACAAAAATACTTGGTTGACACTTATCAAAATAAGAAAGAAATTCCCATGTTACATTTTTTCAACTGAGCATGAGTTTTTAGTTCTTTCTTTTGTAGTTGTCCTCAGCAAACACTTCAGCTAATTGTGCTGCCTTGCCCAGGTGGGACGAATAAATCAGTTCTACCAGATCCACCTGATCTAAACAACAACGTCACTGCTTTTGTAATATACTTTACAAGTTAATTCTCAGGGGTTGCTATAATACCCCTTAAAATACACAGAGTTCAAAGAATTAAATGTCATTGCTGGAGCAAGAGTCTTTCCATTCCCAATTTTTTATATATGTGAATAAATGTTCTCATTCTTCATTATCAAAAAATAAAAATAGAAAGGTATTTGATGCTAAACCTTGTCTCATTCTAGAAATAAACAATATTCATCCAGATACATAAATTTTAAAAAATCACCTTATTAAGTTTATTTCTAATACAAGCTTAATTTTTTCTTTGGCACAGGTTTATCAAAATGTATCATACATTTATGTCATTCTGATCAACTCCTCACAAAAAAAATAATTGTGATGGTAACCCAAACTAAATAACTCTAACATTTGGAGCCTTAAGGTAACAGGAAATAAAATGAATTATAAAACTTTTATTTACATACATACATTTGTTGCAGAAAACTCAATAGCCCAATCAGTAAGAGACTTTCAATATATTATGTTAGAAGAAAATTTTGTAGGGTAAGTGAAATGGAAATGCAAGTTCAAGAAGAAAAAGTAAAGAAATAAAATGTCCTACTTTATCACAGAAGAGTTTTCACAGGAAAGAAAAGTTTGCTTGTGTGTTTTTAAAATCAGGATAGCTGGCACCCAAGCACTGTATTTAGATTCCATTGTATATATTTAAAAGATTGATATATCAGTTTTAATTTAAAATTGTAATAATTGCTACATGTCAGAAATTAAATCCTTTGCTCTTATGTACATCTGTAATGAAAAGTTTTAGATGTCAACTTTGAAGCGTTCAATAGAGTACATAATTTCTCAGAAAAGTTTGCTTGGGCGTATCTAGGCAAGAAATAACAATATCAGCTAACACTTTCTGAGCCGCTTAGCTTTGGGAGAAGGCAACGGCACCCCACTCCAGTACTCTTGCCTGGAAAATCCCATGGACGGAGGAGCCTGGTAGGCTGCAGTCCATGGGGTCGCTGAGAGTCGGACACGACTGAGCGACTTCACTTTCACTTTTCACTTTCATGTGTTGGAGAAGGAAATGGCAACCCACTCCAGTGTTCTTGCCTGGAGAATCCCAGGGACGGGGGAGCCTGGTGGGCTGCCGTCTATGGGGTTGCACAGAGTCGGACACGACTGAAGCGACTTAGCAGCAGCAGCAGCAGCAGCAGCATACTAAGCTTTGGGCTTCCCTGGTGGCTCAGTTGGTAAAGAAATCTGCCTGCAATGCAGGAGACTGCCTGCAACACAGGAGATGGGGGTTTGATCCCTGGGTCAGGAAGATCCCCTGGAGAAGGAAATGGCTAGCCACCCCAGTATTCTTGCCTGGAAAATCCCATGGACACAGGAACCTGGAGGGGTACACTCCATGGGGCTGCAAGAGTTGGACACAACTGAATGACTAAACCACATACTAAGCTTTCTCGGAATTTAGTAGTCTGGGGCCAACCGTGTGAGGTAGGTATCATTACCCTCATTTTACAGAAGAGGAAGCCAGGGTGTGAGAGGTCTCATGTCATCTGTAGCTTGCTTTAAAATATTTCAACATAAACAGTACGCTATAAATATGTGTATTAGTTCATTTGGCCTACACCCTTGTGACAGTCATGCCCTAATCAGGAATATACACTCCAGGGGCGGTTTGCTGGCATTTAATCAGAAGGCCCCACTCCAGAGCAAGCTGCTATAAGCTCCTCAGCTGTTTTTATCTCTCACCAGCACTTGAAGCTTTTTCATTAGCCTAATGGATATTAAACATGAGTTTCCATTGGTTAAATTAATAGCTTGTTCAACATACATAGATGAAAAACATAATTTCAAGAGCCACTGGCATCAGTGGTACATAAGAAACTTAACCCTTATCAATGACCCCCAAGGCTGATCAGCATTTGTAAAAGGTCCTGAGTGTACCTGCTGATTCCAGGGTTTTGTCGGTTGCCTGACTCCAACAAAACAGCTCACAGAATCCTGCCACTGAAATATAGCTGCGCTGGCCTCAGAAGTGACTTTTATGCAAGGGGTGCTATAGGGAATCAATAGCCGGGCTTCCACCAAGCTTATTGAACAGAGACTATGCATGTCCTGTACCTACTTGCTAATAAATGTCTGTGTGTAGCAGGACTCAGCCTGAGACTTCTCTTCCTTGAAACTCAATAGTGGAGCTGCAAAAGTTCACGTAATGGGCCCCCACCATTGCAAATACTGAAGAATGCCAAAAATCTACCAAGAAAGATTGTGTTTTGCTTATCTGGGTTAGGGGTGTGTGTGCATGCACGTGCTCAGTCATGTCTGACTCTTTGCGACCCCATGGACTGCAATCCACCCTCCAGGTTTCTCTATTCGTGGAATTTTCCAGGCAAGAATACTGGAGTTTGTTGCCATTTCCTTATCCAGGAGATCTTCCCAACCCAGGGATTGAAAGATCCACTGGAGAAAGAAATGGAAACCTACTCTGGGTTAGGTATGCTGGCATAAAAGTTTCAGAAACTCAGTCAAAGTCACATACCTGGTAGTGATAAACTAGGATGAGAACCTGTGGTCATTTGCCCTCCTAATCGCCCTGCTCCACTGCCTCCCATAGAGCACACAGTTTCAGGAATAGAATATGAGGTCAGGGTGCTAGATGTTGACATGATCTTCAGGTGCCTCTTTCCAGGCAAGTTCGAGGCTGAGTTGTGGTTCACTCCAGAAAAACAACCATTCAAGGAGTTTACTTGAGTACTGCTATGTTGAAAAGCCTTTCTTCTAACTCAGCTTAAAATGAGCCTCCATACTATTCAACCACAAAGACTGTTGTTGTTCAGTCCCTAAGTCATGTCTGATTCTTTGTGACCGCATGGACTGCAGCACACCAGGCTTCTCTGTCCATCACCATCTCTCAGAGTTTGCTCAAACTCATGTCCATCAGGTTGATGATGCCATCCAACTATCTAATCCTCTGTTGCCACCTTCTCCTCCTGCCCTCAATTTTCTACACAGATAACCGCACGTAACTAAGACAAGTGTGGGCTCAGGGGGAAAATGTTCATTCTTGGGGTGCTGCAAGTGGCACTCAAGAAAAGATATCTGCTGTGTCTTTCCAAGATTCTTCATTCTCTTCTTGGAGTCCCAGCCCTGATATGAAGAAATATAATGGGTTTATTGAAGAGTTTGCCCTGGCTAGTAACACAAACATGAAATAGCTGTAGTTTTTCTTCTTTCATCACTGAACCCCAACTGTCCAACTGTTGACTCTTCATTACCTCCTGGCTAGCACAACATCTTGGGCAGACCTAGTTTCCTGGTTGTCAAAAGTTATTAAAAGCCCATGTAGTTTATACTTCCCCGTCCTATGTTTGATGCAGTGTTTTCCAAATAACCAAGCTGTGACTGCAGGGACCAACGTGAGGAGAGGTGGTGGTCTGCCCTCTCTCCTGCTCCCACATAGATTTGGGAGACCTGGCTCTCAGACTACTTCATCCAATCCAGTCCTTCAATTCCTGCAGCTGGTAATCCTGTCCAGAGTTCCTTTCGCCCGGGGTCCCCTTCCCCAAGTGGGCTGCTCTCTGGATGCCTGGGAAACTCTCACATCCTTATTAACCAGTCAGTGATGTCTACCTCGTGGCCAACCCCCTCAGTTCCACATCCCTTTCCAATTCTCTTTTGCCTTAATCATGTAGGTGGAGGGCAGTTCAACAAGTCTAGTGCCCAAGTTGTTGTCCAATCAAAGAACCATGGTTGTGATTGGCTGAATACTGGCTTCCCAAGATGTGCATGTCGGTGGAACCAGTGAATATGTTACCTTACATGGTAAGTAGATCTCTTTGATTTTGCAGATGTAGTTCAATGAAGGATCCTGAGATGGTGATATTATCCTGGGTTATGCAGGTAGGTCCAAGGTAATCACATGGGTCCTAATGAGAGGGAACAAGATCAAAGTCGGGAGACAGACATGTGATGATGGAACTAGAGTGAGGGACGGAACATGCCAACACCTTGACTTTCAGTCAGTTCAGTAGCTCAGTCATGAATCGCAGCACGCCAGGCCTCCCTGTCCATCACCAACTCCTGGAGTTTACCCAAACTCATGTCCACCGAGTCGGTGATGCCATCCAGCCATCACATCTTCTGTCGTCCCCTTCTTCTCCTGCCCCCAATCCTTCCCAGCATTGGGGTCTTTTCCAATGAGTCAACTCTTCGCATGAGGTGGACAAAGTATTGGAGTTTCAGCTTCAACATCAGTCCTTCCAATGAACACCCAGGGCTGATCTCCTGTAGGATGGACTGGTTGGATCTTCTTGCAGTCCAAGGGACTCTCAAGAGTCTTCTCCAACACCACAGTTCAAAAGCATCAATTCTGCAGCGCTCAGCTTTCTTCAAAGTCCAACTCTCACATCCATATATGACCACTGGAAAAACCATAGCCTTGACTAGACGGACCTTTGTTGACAAAGCAATGTCTCTGCTTTTTATTATGCTGTCTAGGTTGGTCATAACTTTCCTGACAAGGAGTAAGCGTCTTTTAATTTCATGGCTGCAATCACTATCTGCAGTGATTTTGGAGCCCCCAAAAATAAAGTCTCTCACTGTTTCCACTGTTTCCCAATCTATTTGCCAAGTTTCCCAATCTATTTGCCATGTTTCCCAATCTATTTGCCAAGTGATGGAACCAGATGCCATGATCTTAGTTTTCTGAATGTTGAGCTTTAAGCCAACTTTTTCACTCTCCTCCTTCACTTTCATCAAGAGGCTTTTTAGTTCCTCTTCACTTTCTTTCCTCTTCACCTTGACTTTAGCTCACTGAAATTGATTTGACTTCCAAAGCTGTAAAATCATAAACTTGCATTGTTTGACGCAGGCAGATTCTTTACCATCTGATTCACCAGGGAAGCCCTTGAAGTTACTAAATTTGTAATGATACGTTACAGCAGTAATAGAAGATAATACCACAATGACCAACCACACTTGCTTCAGGTCACTTGCCTTTACAAATGACCCCTTGAGACTCCTTCACTTGACTTTAAAGTTGCAGAAATAGCCACAACACCATCCCATCCCCATAAGCTGATGGATCACAACTCCAACACTTCACTTTCTCCACTGGCTCTGCACCCCTCACCCTCACTCCTATCTGCTGCCAATTGTCTTTGGCCTATAGATGGGGAGGAGCACGGGGGCAATGAATGGGGTTGGCCAGTGATTAGTCCCAATCTTTAGAGGCTCCTTGGTACCTTTCTCTGTAGAATCCTTTGTTTTTGACTTTGGCCTTGGCCACCAATTCCCAGTCCAAGAAAAATCCCATTCTGTATCTCATCAACTTGGGGGTCCAGTCCTGGAGCTGTAGTGGCCACAGCTCTTATCTCTGAGCAACCTGCTCTTCTGCAGGGTTATATCCTGCTCCTCTCACTCTGTGTCTGATGTCCTTTCCAGGAATCCAGGATGCTTCATTGTAAGAAAGAATTCAAGTGCCCGTAAACAGTGCAGCGTATTAACTCCTTCCTTGTAATTAGCTTCCAAAGTACCAACGATAAGGCCTGCTTTCCTTCTGTGCTTCTAGTACTGTGCTTCACCACATGTGTGGCCCACAGCAATTAAAACCTTCAATCAGAACCAAGACCACCCAAAGCTATGCGATGTGCATTCCTGGTGAAATTCATTCTATCACTAAAGTGGTTTCCTAGGGCTTCCCCCTCATCCTCTGGCCTTTACTGACCAGCATACCACCTAGGATGTATTGGACCACACGTACTGAAAAAAAAAAAAACCCTGCCAAACAGCAGTATCCATCAATAGTGTGTGTGTGTGTGTGTGTGTGTTAGTCGCTCAGTCTTGTTGGAGTCTTTGCAACCCCATGGACTGTAGCCAGCCAGGATCCTCTGTCCATGGGATTCTCCAGGCAAGAATACTGGAGCGGGTTACCATTTCCTTCTCCAGGAGATATTCTCGACCCAGGGATTGAACCCAGGTCTCCCACATTGTGGGCATTTTCTTTACCATGTGAGCCACCAGGGCAGCCCATCCATCAATAGGGAACTGGCTAAATAAACTGAAGTACCTTCACTGCTATGGTCTAAATGTGTTCCCCCTCAAATTCACATGTTGAAATCCTAACGCCCAGTTGCTCCCCACACCAGGCAGGAGACACTGTTTGTGAAGCTAAGGCTGGAGCCTTGCTTGGCAGCAGGTCTTGATTTTGCCTGTTGGTTGGAAGCACTTAACACAGGCCACTTGGGCTGGCACGATTCACAGGCTTCCCTCCACAGGAGGGATCATGTAAATTAAATCCTCACACTGCAGGTCAACAAAAAAAGCTTTTACTGCAGGTTATGTGCTTGCCATCCCCGGTTTCTAGACACCAGAGGCCTCAGAACCTGGCTACAGCAGCACGGGAGAAGCCTCTGGGAGTTTTGTTGAGAGCAGCCTGCAGTGCAGCTGGCCCAGGGCAGGGCTGATCTCACCATTCTCAAAACCTCTGCGTGCACAGAGACCTGCACTACCCCAGGTCCTAGCCTGAGTCAAGGAGTCCCCAGAAGTGTGGCTGTGAAAATGGTGCCAGCATCCAGCCAGGAGGAACTGAAAGTAAAAAAGAGATTGTTGCCCTGACACTGTTTTCAGAGCTACTTCTTTAGAGCTAACATGCAAAGCAATCATATAAATTTCATTTGGGGTCATTTTTTTCCAAAGAAAACTTGGTATGGTTGTATTCTTTTCTTCTTCAAAAATGGGGTGGCAAAGGTGGATTCTACAGGCAGGATCTTTAGAGACAGTATACATTCTGTACTAAGCAATAATAACATATTTGCATAGTATTATGAAGGACTGCTATTTATTGAACACTTACTAAGTGCTTTGCACTCTTGATCTTATTTAATCTTCATAACAACCATAAATGTACTTTTACCCCCAAAGTTTCCCAGGTGGCACTAGTGGTAAAGAACCTGCCAGCCAATGCAGGAGACATAAGAGATGCAGGTTTGATCCCTGGGTCGGGAAGATGCCCTGGTGAAGGGAATGGCAACCCACACCAGTATTCTTGCCTAGAGAATCTGCAAGGACAGAGAAGCCTGGTGGGCTACAGTTCATAGGGTCACAAAGAGTCGGACATGACTGAAGCGACTTAGCACTCATGCACATCCCCAAAGCAAAGAGGAAAAAGATGAGGTTTGAAGGGTGTCAAGTCATTGCCCAGGATCACTCAGCCACAGTATTTTATCAAATCTATGACACCACTATTATTTTTAATACTATTAAAAAAGAAAAAAATGCTGCCAATTAAACTATAATCCTCCATCAATTGCAAGGCTCTTCCCAAGCCAGAGATGTTACATGTGATACCACACGGGCCTAGATCCTGCATGTAGCAACAGAGAGGGGCAGGTCTTGTGCAGCTCTCCTGCTTACAGGGCATTTCCACAATTGTTATGAATTTCTCCCTCAGAACAATCCTGAAAAAAGCAGGGATAATAAGCCCCATTTTCAGACAAGGAAATAGGTTCATAGTAGATGAGCAATTTGCCCAAAGTCACACAGCTTGCTGTTATAAGACAGAATTCCTGGCTCCTACCTTAGTATTTCTTCTGCTACATCCTGCAGCCTCCATTCACCTCAATAAATGCCTTCAGTTCAGTTCAGTTCAGTTGCTCAGTCGTGTCCGACTCTTTGCTACCCCATGAATCGCAGCATGTCAGTCCTCCCTGTCCATCACCAACTCCCAGAGTTTACCCAAACCCATGTCCATCGAGTCGGTGATGCCATCCAACCATCTCATCCTCTGTCATCCCCTTCTCCTCCTGCCCCCAATCCTTCCCAGAATCAGGGTCTTTTCCAATGAGTCAATCTTTGCATGAGGTGGCCAAAGTATTGGAGTTTCAGCTTCAACATCAGTCCTTCCAATGAACACCCAGGACTGATCTCCTTTAGGATGGACTGGTTGGATTTCCTTGCAGTCCAAGGGACTCTCAAGAGTCTTTTCCAGCACCACAGTTCAAAAGCATCAATTCTTTGGTGCTCAGCTTTCTTCACCGTCCAACTCTCACATCCATACATGACCACTGGAAAAACCATAGCCTTGACTAGATGGACCTTTGATGGCAGAGTAATGTCTCTGCTTTTAAATATGCTATGTAGGTTGGTCATAACCTTCCTTCCAAGGAGTAAGTGGCTTTTAATTTCATGGCTGCAATCACCATCAGCTTAGCTATTGGTTATTTATCAATGGAATATTCTAAACAAGGATGGAGGAAGATCAGGATAAGATTCTTATTATTACAATCCTAGCCACATTATCTTGCTGACAACTTTGTGAGTGAAATGCTGCCCTTTATTTAATTCATGAAGCATTTACTGTGTTGTGAGCCAGCAGATACTGTGCCAGGCAGGAGATCTGAGCCACTTTAGTTCATGAATTTTGTTTTGAAAGCTTTCAGGCAAACAGAAAAATTGAAATAATAATACAGTGAACCCTCATATACCCTCCATCTACATTGCTCAAGTATTAACCTTTTGCCATTTGCTCTCTCCATATGTGTATTTTGTAAACCAAGTGAGCATAAATTGCAGACATCATGATACTTTACCTTAACTTTTCCAAACTGTATCTTCTGAGAACAAAGATGTTTTTGCACATACCCAAAATACCATCATACTTGTGATGGTCAGCAGTTTTATGTGTCAATTTGGCAAGGCTACAATCTCCAGTTGCTCAATCAAACACTAGTATGAGTACTACCTTGAAGATAGTTTGCAGGTACGATTAAAATCCATGGTCAGGGGAGTTCCCTGCTTGCCTAGTGCTTAGAATTCCAGGTTTTCACTGCGGTGGCCCTACTTCAATCCCTGGTCGGGGAACCTAGATCCTGCAAGTCGTGCTGCAAAGCCAAAAGAAAAAAAAAAGAGAAAATAAAAGATTTTATAAAACCCACTGTCAATATTTATAATAGCCAAGACATGGAAACAACCTAAATGTCCATTGAGAGAGGAATGAATAAAGAAGATGTGGTACATATATACAATGGACTACTACTCCAGCCATAAAAACGAATGAAATAATGCCTTTTGCAGCAACATGAATGCAACTAGAGATTATCATACTAAGTGAAGTAAATTGAAAAGAGAAAGACAAATACCATATGATATCACTTATATGTGGAATCTAAAATATGACAGAAATGAACCTATCTATGAAATAGAAACAGGCTCATAGACATAGAGAACAGACTTAGGGTGGCCACAGGAAGGGGGAGGGAGGGATGGAGTGGAAGTTTGAGGTTAGCATGTGTAAGCTATTATATATAGAAGAGATAAACAACAGGGTCACACTGTATAGCACAGGCTATATTCAATATCTTGTAATAAATCATAATGGAAAAGAACATGAAAAGGAATATATATATATATGTGAATCACTTTGCTGCACAGTAGAAACACATTATAAATCAACTATATTTTAATAATAAAATAAATTTAAAATAATAATAATAAAATCCACAGTCTATTGACTTTAAGGAAGGGAGATTATCCTAGATAATTTGGTGGGCTTGATTTCATCAGTTGAAAGGTCTTATGAACAGAGCTAAGGCTTCCTGGAAGATGCTCCACCTGTAGACATCAGTCTTACCCTGTGCCCAAGGTTTCCAGTCTGCCACTCCCGATGGCCTGCCCTAGGATTTCAGACTTGCTGGCTTAGTCTGTTTAGGCTGCTGTAGCAAAAATACCATAGACTGGCTGACTTAAACAACAGACATTTATTTCTCACAGTTCTGGAAGCTGGAAAGTCCAAGATCAAGGCACCAGCAGATTTGATGTCTGGTGAGAACTTGCTTCCTTGTTCATAGGTGGCCATCTTCTTGCTGTGTTTTTCAATGGTGAAGGGACAAAAGGGGTCTCTGGGATCTCTTTTATAACGATTCTAATAAAGGTTCATGGGAACTGCATGAACTACATGCATGCATATGTGCTAAGTCATGTCAGTTGTGTCCAACTCTTTGCAACCCCACGGACTGTGGCCTACCAAGCTCCTCTGTCCATGGGATTCTCCAGGCAAGAATACAGGAGTGGGTTGCCATGCCCTCCTCCAGGGGTTCTTTCCAACCCAGGAATAGAACCCGTGTCTCTTATGTCTCCTGCATTGGCAGGCAGGTTCTTTACCACTAGTGCCACCTGGGAAGCCCCTATCATGACCTAATCACCTCGAAAACCATCATCATCTTGGCGGTTTCAACATATGACTTTTGGAGGGACACCTCATTGGGGTTGATAACACTTTCTTAGCTAGCCCCCATAATCACAGGAGCCAATTCAGTGTAATCAGTGTCTCAATATGTATTTTCATCTCTTTCAACTCTCTGATTAACCCCAAACAGCACATAAACTAAGAAAATTAACATTGTGCTTATAGCGTCATTCTTTATTAATGATTCTTCTTTTTTCTCTTCCACTGTGAACAGTTTGGTGTATTTGGTAAATTTTGTTTAAGCCTTTACATACACATAAAACCACATATATACAAAACCAGGATTATACCTAATATAGTTTCATATTTCATTTAGTATTATCCTGTGAGCATTTACCCATGTCATTAAAATTATTTTCCCCAAATTTGTTGAGGGACAATTAACAAATACAATTATAATATTTTATTAATGATTCTTAACCTGAGGTCACAGGATGTGCTTTGATAATCAAGGAAGAGCCTGAAGCTGTAGGGAACATTCCGAATATCCATGCATTTTATGAACTTTCCTGGAGAGAGACTAGCTTTCATCAAATCCTCAAAAAGTGCATTATACTCAAAATGACCAGAGTCACTGCATTACAAACATCTTTCTAGCTCCATTAAATCTGATAGCAGTGACAAACAGAAGGGCAATTGGCTTTAAATAAGACTCAAGTAAATCCCTGTTTTGAGAGAAATCTGATTGTGATGGGCAAGAGCCAGCAACCAAGTGGTGGTTCCAGAGTTTCATTCTCTTTAGCTACCAGTGGCTCAAGGTATTTACAATATGTCTCAAACCTCTTAAGAGACAAGGACAGAGGCAGGGCCTGCAAGTTGCACTGTTAGTGGCTCTAAGCTTAGAACAATTGAAATTCCGCCATCCTAATAGAGGCAAGTTGGAGAAGGCAATGGCAACCCACTCCAGTAGTCTTGCCTGGAAAATTCCATGGATCGAGGAGTCTGCTAGGCTGCAGTCCATGGGGTCGCTAAGAGTCGGACACGACTGAGCGACTTCACTTTCACTTTTCACTTTCCTGCACTGGAGAAGGAAATGGCGACCCACTCCAGCGTTCTTGCCTGGAGAATCCCAGGGACGGGGGAGCCTGGTGGCCTGCCGTCTATAGGGTCGCACAGAGTCGGACACGACTGAAGCGACTTAGCAGCAGCAGCAGCAGCAGCAATAGAGGCAAGTATGCAGACAAAGCATGAAAAAGTCTTGCACGTCATTCTGGTCACATCCTTTTTACACAAATATTTGGCTTAAAAAGCTGAATAATAAGCTAGTCCTTTGGTCAACATTCCTTCTTGCCAAGATTAAAAAGTAGAAGGTAAAAAAATGTCTTATTAATGAGGGGAAAGAGGGAAACTCACCAAGTTTATTCACCAGGTTAGAAGGTGCCAAGTACTGTCAGTCAAGGTTACAGAGAGCAGGGACCTCCCTGGTGGTCCAGCAGCTAAGACTGCGTGCTCCCTGGTCAGGGACCTAGATCCCACATGCTGCAACTAAGACCCAGAGCAACCAAATAAAATAAATAAAATAGAACAAATAAATATTTTTTTAAAAAAAGATTTCAGAGAGCAGAAAATCCTTGTTAAAGGTTTTTCAGCCAAAGTAGTACATTCTCAAGGAAGGATGTTCCCCCCACCCACTTTTAGTTTTGTTAAATCTCTATAAGAGATATCGGCATTGTACACACAGGCATTGCTCCTATCTGCAGAGCCTGACTTGAAAGAAGCCCCATTCCCTTCTCCTCAAGCTCTGGGAAGCCACTACCTGTGACAAGGCAGAAAAGGACAGGGCAGAATCGCCCCACAGAAACATGCTCCTCTCTGAGCAGAAAGTGGGTGCTTCCCCCTCTGTTGGCTCCTCTATTCACAGGCTAAACCAGGGGCAGGCCCTGGGCCAGTGCGTGTCTGAGGAAACAGCTCCAAGTACTCTGTCCCTGGATTCATCACAGGGCCATAAAACTAATGTCCTGTCCAGTATTGCTGGAATGTGCCCTGAGCCCAGGGGTAACCTCCCAGCTGCTTCTCTGCCCTAGTGAGCTGGGCAGTTCCAAGGTCCTAGCTTCTTCCTTTTATTTCCTTACTTACGACTTGAATTCCCACCTGTGACTACAACTCTCTCCCACGTACCTAAGTGACTCTCATATAAAGGGACAACAGGGTACTTGATCTGAGAAGGAAATTCCATTCCAGATTGATATACATTTATGCCATGCATTTAGGGAGGATTGGTGAGCTTCCTGAATTCTTAGACCAAAGTTTAAATGGGGCTGGAGAAAATGTTAAGACTGTCAAGGGGAATTAATTCCAAGATTCTTCAGTGTCAAGATGCCTTAATGCCACCATCTCCTGCTTGCCACTGAGTAAGCCGCAAGTTGAAACTTAACAATTTAGAAAAAAAAAAAAAAAGAAGTAAATAGGAGAAATTTAAAAGATCATTAAAAATCAGAAAAATGAGAAAAACTATGCTATAATTGAGGAGAAAAAACAAAAATAAAAGCAGTAAAATAAAATGAGATTAAATAAATATAAGCTAGGAAAGAAGTAAACACAAAGTCAAAGTCAAAAAAAAGAAAGTCAAAGTGAACTCAAACAAAGTCACATTTAAAAAAAAGTGTAGGAGCGGAAAAATGGAACTTTTCCCCTCTATCTTTCCAGGTTTTATGAGTTGGCCCTGAAAAAAGAGACAGGTTAACAAGAGAGAAACAGAGAAGTTAATGAACATGTGTATTTGTACATACATACAGGAGTATTTGGTGATAAGTAACTCAAAACAGTGGTTAGAACTTGGGCTTATATAACATCTTAGCAGAAGAACAATATATTTTTGGAGAAATGACAAGACAAAGGAAAAAAGACTAAGTTTCTCAGGCAGTAAATTACAGGAGAGCGAATGTATGGGAAACTAATGGAAAGTGAGGACTTAAAGGAAGGTTTGTTATGTAGATTCCTCTGGTGCTGTTTCTGGGTTGTCGTTAATAACTGCCTAGAGTGTCTCCCATGATGGTGACTTACTTCTGTCCTTCATGGTAGAGAAAGGAGAAGGGACACCTTTACAAATTTACATCCTATTTTTGGCAAATGGGGGAGAAAACAGAGTCGCTTCTTCTCGACTGCCTTTAGCTCAAAATAATTCTTATGCCAACATGGTATATTTGGGGATGGCATATTCTGGTACCCTTCAAAAGCAGTCATGACTACTGAAACACAGATAGAATGCTGCTGCTGCTGCTAAGTCGTTTCAGTCGTGTCCGACTCTGTGCGACCCCATAGACAGCAGCCCACCAGGCTCCGCTGTCCCTGGGAGTCTCCAGGCAAGAAGACTGGAGTGGGCTGCCATTTCCTTCTCAAATAGATAGAATAAGAGGGCTCAAATATGTAAAAGAGAACACCATAAAATAATCTGTAAGCTGAATAAGATCAGGCCTCCATGTTCTGATCTTAGGGTTGAACAGCGTAGAGTGCATTCAGAAGAAACCCAAGGTCACCTGTAGATGGAATAAGAAGTAAATAGATGTCACTGCGGAAAGTCTTGTGAGGAGGCAAGATAAGGGGAATTATAGTGCCCAGGACAGCAGGACTAGTCTCTAAAAGCCCTCTTTGGATGTGTTTCATTGACAGAGAGCCCACTTCTGAGCAGGTGTTAGGGATTACATCTCTGCCCTCCATGTGGTCCCCACAACAAGCTGCTCTCCTGTTTTCTCATTCCCTGAGCTCCACTGCCCATGCACTGCCTTCACTGCCTTCTTCCTAAAGCCGTACAGCTTGACAAGTGATCACCCTTCCCCTAGGACCTGCCACAGTGCTTCCTGATCATTTTTCTTGAAAGGAGCTGCTGCTGCTAAGTCGCTTCAGTCATGTCCGACTCTGTGCGACCCCATAGATGGCAGCCCACCAGGCTCCGCCGTCCCCAGGATTCTCCAGGCAAGAATACTGG
The DNA here is from genome assembly GCF_054371585.1 of Giraffa tippelskirchi. Taxonomy (NCBI): domain Eukaryota; kingdom Metazoa; phylum Chordata; class Mammalia; order Artiodactyla; family Giraffidae; genus Giraffa; species Giraffa tippelskirchi. The sequence goes on along the minus strand of NC_137276.1, from coordinate 120,592,747 downwards.
AGTGGGTTGCCATTTCCTTCTCCAGTGCATGAAAGGGAAAAAGTGAAAATGAAGTCGCTCAGTCATGTATGACTCTTAGTGACCCCATGGACTGTAGCCTACCAGGCTCCTCTGTCCATGGGATTTTCCAGGCAGTAGTACTGGAGTGGGGTGCCATTGCCTTCTCCATTGAAAGGAGCAATAACCCCCAATCTGGAATTCTAGTAAATTATATTCCCTTTATAAAATAAAAATGATACTGCAAAAATATGAAGTATTTAAAAGGCTAAGAGTAGGGAAATTGACCCTAGAGAAGATTTTATTTTATTTTTAAAAATATTTATTTATTTGGCCACGTTGCATCTGAGGTGCAACATGCGGGGTTTTTATTTCAGACATGGGATCTTTCATCATTGTGTGTGGGCTCTCTAGTTGTGGCACTCAGGCTCAGTATACAGTCGGCAGGCTTAGTTGCCCCACCACATGGAAGATCTTAGCTCCCCAACCAGGGATTGAACCCACATCTCCTGCATTGGAAGGCAGATTCTTAACCACTGGACCACCAGGGAAATCCTTTAAGGGGATTTTAAACTAAAATGGCAGAGCAGTGGTGTTACAAGATTTAACACTAACCATCTGAGTCCTGCAATGAGGGACATCCAGGTTCGATCCCTGTGTCAGGATGATCCCCTGGAGAAGAACATGACAACCCACTCCAGTATTCTTGCCTGCAGAATTCCATGCACAGAGGAGCCTGGCGGGCTCCAGCCCATGGGGTCACAAAGAGTCAGACACAACTGAGAGACTAACACTTTCACTTTCATCTGAGTCCTGGAACATAGGTCTGGAAGTACAGGCTGGTACAGGCTGTGCCAAGCCCAGGCTTGGGAAATATGGAGACAGACAAGGGAGGGAGGCCTGAGAATTGTAATTGGTCGTTATCTCAATAGGAACTGACAAGGCAAAGAAACTACTTAAAAAGAAAAAAAAGAAGATGTCTAGTTACGCTAATGTGCCAAATTGGGTCCATCCCCCGTGCCAGTTCCAATCAGCTGGATGTGGTTGCCTGGAGTGTGGTGCTGAACATCATGAGGCCACATGTGGACCCAGCAAGGAGGACGGCCAGGATCAATTAGCAATGCCAGCTGTGAGTGCAGGGCTGGGGAGAGGTGCTGGGCACGTGTGCACAGCTGGCCCTGGGCCTGGGTGCCAGCTCTCAGGAGGAAAGCTGTGTCTTACCAGGTCAGGTTCAGAATGTCGTAAGCTGAAAAGCTTGCAGGAGCCAGGTAGGTACCAGAAAAGAAAGGAGTAGGCAGGAAGGGTCTGAGTGTAGCTAGCAGAATATTTTTGGCAGCAAGTAACAGGGAAAGAAGGGCTTCTCTGGAGGCTCAGTAGTAAAGAATCCACCTGCCAATGCAAGAGACACAGGTTCAATCTCTGGGTCAGGAAGATCCCCTGGAGAAGGAAATGGCTATCCACTCAAGAATTATTGCCTGAGAAATTCCATGGAGAGAAGAGCCCGGGGGGCTACAGTCCATGCATTTGCAAAAGAATTGGACACGACTTAGCAGCTAAACAACAACAGAGAGAGAAACCCAATTTAACCTGCTAGAACAACGTGGAACTGTAGGAGATGACAGTTCATGAATACAGTTAGATGAATAACACTCCACCTAACCAGACTGTGAGAGGCAGGGTGAGCCAAACGTGCTACAATGAAGGATCTAGCCCCACTTTTCCTCTTCCCTTGGCTCCTCCCTCTTCAGTATGGACACCCATCATGACCCCACCAATCCCCTCTGCTTTAGGAACCCAGGCTTAACTCATTAGTACCTGGCACTCCTGGGGCTGGTCCAGTGGTGTGTCTATGATCCAACTGGTCTAATTAGATTGCAGGGAATCATTTATTTCATGCTTGAGGGAGAGGTTTTTTCTTTCCTACCCACAGTTACAACAAGAAAGTTTATTGTCCAGTCCCTGCTGATCATCACCTTGCTACCATGGAGAAAGTCATCCTGAGGTCATTTCCACATGGAGGAGGGCAAAAATGAGAGAAGAGCAGGAAATAGAGGCGGAACTTTCAACTACAGCACATCTGGTTTACCATGCCTCTCCAAGTTCGAAGTGGGTCTCTGTCATTGGGTCAAAATCAAGCTGTCAGCAGGGCTACACTCCTTCTGGAGGTTCTAGAGGAGCATGGTTTTGTGTCCTTTTCCAATTTCTGGAAGCCACCTGCATTCCTTGGCTCATAGCCCTCTTCTCCATCTTCAAAGCCAGCAATGTTGCATCTCTCTTGATCATCCTCCATAGTCACATCTTCTGACTACAGTCAGGAAAGGGTATCTGCTTTTAAAGACTCATGTTATCATATTAGGCCCGCCTTCATAATGGATAATCTCCCCATCTCAAAACTCTTAAATAAATCATAGCTACAAAGTCCCTTTTGCCCTGCAAGACAATTTAGTCACACATCCCAGGGGTGAGCTGTGGACTGCTTTGCAGGGACATTATTCTGCCTACCACGCTGCCTCATAATTTCTTCAGGCCCAGATTCACACTTTGTGACTTCATATTTCCAGACTGTACATTGAGATTTAAGAACATTGGGGGGGGGGAGGGATTTCCCAGGAATAAAAAGAAAACAATCATTAATACAGCAATATGTCCTATTTGACGGATAACAGTATCTCCCTGGATTAAATGATGAACTATTCAAAAGGGTCCACGGGTGAACTTTAACCAAAAGAAAGCTCAGCAAAGCCCAAATTAAACTGCATAGGTTCCATAAAGTCTTTGGAGAGCTTACAGTATGAAAGAGAGGTCACAGGTGAGATTATATTTCTCATAACCCCCAAGGACACAATCACTTTTATATCAAGCTGGAAATGAAATAAAATACAGGCTTCTAAAAAATTGTCAGATCAAGGAAAATGTCTTGACAATGAGAAAATATATATCTCTTTGGTCACCCCCTCAATCCTTTTAACTCTGGGGATTGTCATTCAATAGCTAACCCGGTCGTGGAAATTAATTCATCCAGTCCAAAGCAAAGTGTCCGCCAGAGGATGAACAGCAGAGGATCTGGCTACAATTAAAAGCACTCGCTCCTTCTCAGCTCAGCTACTCAATAGAGAAGGAGGGGAGGGGTGAGAACATCAAATAAAAGGAATAGTGAGGAGTTTTGCCAGTTAACAGCAGCGTGGACAGAGGATTGAACACAGGGAATCTGGGCTCAGCAGACATGCATCATCGCCCCTGCTTGGCTATCAACTAGCTATGAAGACTTTGGTCAATGGCCTTAACTTTTTAGGGGTCATGTTTCCTCCTCTGGTTTTTTTTTTTGTTCTAAAAGTATTTGTACTCATCCTCTTTTTAAAATTCATTAAAGAGGGGCTTCCCTGGTAGTCCATTGGCTAAGACTCTGTGCTCCCAATGCAGGAGGTTCCAGGTTCAATCCCTGGTCAGGGAACTAGATCCCACATGTTGCAACTAAGACCCAGCACAGCCAAATAAATAAAATAAATTTTTAAAAATAATAAAATGCATTGAAGAAAACTTCATGGGATTTCCCAGGTGGTCCAATGGTTAAGAATCCATCCTGCAATGTAGGGGGACACAGGTTCAATCCCAAGTCAGGGAATTAAGATCCCACATGCCTAGGGGTAACTAAACCCTCGAACGCAGCAACCATGAGCCCATGCACTGCAACAAAGATCCCGTTTGCTTCAACTAAGACCTGATGCAGGCAAATAGATACATAATAAAAAAAAAAGAAAAGAAAAAAATTCGTAATACTCTAACTCCATGCAAGTATAGACACCTCTCCTCTTATCCCAACCCCAAAGATCAAAAACCTGGTGGGTGTCCTGCCATATTTTCATCATGCTTGTATACAAACATTTATTCCTACTCAGAGAGTTTGCATTTTTAGTTCTTATAAACACTGAATTTTAAAAAAAAGAATAAAAACTGAATTATACTATGGTTAAGACTCCACAATTTCCCTTTTTCTCATTTACCATAGATATCCTCTAGAATAATTCATACAAATCGATTCATTCATTTATACTCACTTTAATTGAAATTATGAGTATTATATTTATGTCAAAATATATCCTATTAGGAGACATCCAGGAGGTGTCTCAATTATGCTTTGTTTTATCACTAAAAAGTATGCAACAAGCTTCCTTGATTAGTTATTACATTCTCCCACTCTTTTTTTTTTTTAATTTGATTACATCAGGTCTTAGTTGCAGCACACAGGATCTTCAGTTGTGACATGCAAATTCCTAGTTGCAGCATGTGGGATCTAGTTCCGTGACCAAGAATGAAACCTGGACCTCATGCATTGGGAATTTGGTGTCTTAGCAACTGGGCCATCAGAAAAATTCCATATATTCTCCCACTTTCATATCAGAAGGCTATATTCCCAAAAATGAGATGTGAGGCAATAATATGTATTTCTTATTTTAATGGATATTATTATACTGTCTTCCCAAAGATAGCAACAATTTGCATTCTTAGCTACAAGACATGAGGAGGCCTGGTTTTTCCTCTCCAACAGCACTATAGATTATTACCCATTTTCATTTTTGCCACTTGATGAGGAAAAAATAGTGTTTTATATTATTTAATTTGCATTTCTGAACATTGGTAAGGTGAGTCACCTCACTCTTTAGTAAATCTTAGTTAGTAGGTCAGACTTTCACTCTGGACAGAAAACATACTCATGGGAAAAATGGAAGAACTTGACTAAATTTCTAGCAAATAATGTGGCATAACCGTCTTAGCTAACAACCAATCAATGCCTGAAACTAGTCTAAGGTTTGGCCATTGTGCAAAAGACCTTGACCACATTTGAAGGAAGACTCTCAAAAAACTTGCAGAGATGTCTGAGTTGCAAATAACATGACCACAGAGGCAGGAGAGTTGACTGTGAAGTTCAGCATACACTTGTTTTTGACACCTAGGCATTGCCAGACCTGGAACAGAGGTGAGGCTCATCTTGACTGCCTGAAGCACTGGAAAGAGAAGAATTTTGAAGCCCATGGGGCTCAGGATGAAAGAGAGATTGAGTAGCCACCTGTGCTCCATGTACCAGAGACACAAAAAGCTAGGGGGGCCATATCCTGTTGTGGGGAGCCCTGATACTGTCCCCAAGTGGGAAGAGAGTGCGGCTGGCCCCTGGGGCTCATAGGTGTTTGGAGCTCTCTGATCTGGGTGGGAGGAAAGCCAGCACCATCATCACCAGCCCACTCGTGCCTCCTCACAGAGGCTGCAGGGCTCAGTGCCATCCTACTCCTTCCCTCACCTGCCCTCCTTTTCCTCGACTTTTCCTTGACTTTTCCTCATTTTATCCAGAAGTCACCTGAACAAATGCGTTGGGGCAAATGGAGAGAATATTGTGATTTTCTGCACCCCAAGTCCACTAGGAATGACCAGTCACGGCTGGTGAGGGAGAAATTAAATAATACTCGAAACTCTGCTGAGAACAGAAATTGTAGGCAAGATGACAGACATAAAATCTATGATTCTCTTCAGAGATTCAGCTTTCAAGCTAGAAAAACCACCATCACCTCTTATTGCTAAAGCTTCCAACACGTGGATTTCAGCTCCACCCAGGACTGTGTGTGCACAGCTTCCCCTCTAGCCTCTCCTCCCTCGTCCCCTCCTTTTTCCCCAGAACTGTGCCTCCCGTATCAGGGCACCGTCTGACCCCTAGTGGCCACACCGCCTTCAGCTGCACCAGGCAGGCGGCCTTTATCTGCTTGCTGGCTTGTCAAAATTCAAATTTGCTGACAGGTAAAACGGTCTTTCTTTTGAAAACCTAATGTCTGTAAATTACCACAGTGATGGATCTCCGCCTTTAAGAGGGTCTTCAGAACAAGTGAACTTCAGAGAAACTACCAGAGAGGCCTAAACATCAAAGAACACAAGCAATCCCTTGTCGTGCAGTAGCGCTACTTGGCATTTCTCTGGAATCGATTTTCTCCGTGACTTTAAACCCAGGTTCCAGAGCCCTGAGGTCTGTCTTTTTAAAAAGGAGTAAAGAATTACACTGAAGGTAAGGAAGTGTCCGCACAACCTTCCCAACCCACCCTGATTGAGGCTTCATGAAACAGGAAAGCCTAGAAACCAGAATATTTTCAGTCCTGTGAAGTTGCCTAAATTAGTTCTAAATGGTGGGGACAGGCAATGGGAGTTCTGAGGTTGTGAAATACTTTGGTTCTTTGTCTGTTTTGTGAAGCATTTGGCAAGGGGTGGAAAGAAACCAAAGACTGAGGCAAACAGTTCTGACTGAGCTACACCGAGGTCTAGTTCAAAGAGCCTACCTCCAAACCCCACCCTGGTCTGGTCAGATCTGACTCAGAATCCGCTGGGCTGAGCTTCTAGAAGGAGAGTCTCAGAAGCCACAGCTGAGGAAATCTCGGGTCAGCAGGGTTTCCCAGTCCTTGCATACACACACACATACACACACACAAACAGATACACACACACACACACACACACACAACTGGCCTCTGATCCCAGATGACTCTCAAAGTAGGATGACCCCATTTTAAAAAGAGCAAAAGATCTGAACAGACATCACACCAAAGACAATATATGGAGGGCAAGTGAGTATATGAAAAGATGCTTAGTTCCATTTATCATTAGGGAATTGTAACACAATAAAGTAGTATTGGACTCTAGCCCCAAGTATAAAATAAATTTCCATGAGTCCACACTGATATAAATAAGTGGTAGAATAAATAAAGGATAGACAAATCTCCCATGATGCAGGATTCCAAATAATTTATGTAAATTTTCCCTGATTAAGCAGACAGAGGATAGCAACTTCCCACTCCCTAAGTGTGGGCTGCAAATGGGGAATGCCTTCCAAAGAGCACAGTGTGGAAGGGAGAGAAAGGACATGTGATGTTACAGTGGAGAAACCTGACCAGCCTACCTAGAGCAGATGGTGAAGATCAGCACTGCAGTGACAGGTCATCCTGATACACACCCCTGACAGGAGGTGATGAGCATTGCACTTACCTCTATGATCTTCCCCCCCAACACCCATAAGCTGAGTCTAATCATGAGAAGAACATCAGATGAATTCTAGCTGAGGAACAGTCTACAGAATACCTGATCAGTACTACCAAATTTTGTCAAAGTCCTCAAAAACAAGGGAAGTCTGAGAGAATGTCATGGCTGAGAGGAGACTCAGAAGGCATGACAACTAACTGTAATGTAATCCCTGAACAGAATCCTGGAACAGAAAAAGGACATTAGATAGAAACTAAGGAAATCTGAATAAAATATGGACTTTGGTGAATAATTATGCATTAATATCAATCCATTAATTGTGACAAATGTTTCATTGTTGTTGTTCAGTCTCTCAGTTGTGTCAGACTCTTTGCGACCCCATGGACTGCAGTACTCCAGGCTTCCCTGTCCACCACCAACTCCTGGAGTTTGCTCACATTCATGTCCATTGAGTCAGTGATTCTATCTAACCATCTCATCTTCTGCTGCCCCCTTTTCCTCCTGTCTTCAATCTTTCCCAGCATCAGGGTCTTTTCCAATGAGTCAGTTCTTCGCGTCAGGTGGCCAAAGTATTGGAGCTTCAGTTTCAGCATCAGTGCTTCCAATGAATATTCAGGGTTGATTTCCCTTAGGATTGATTAGTTTGATCTCTTTGCAGCCCAAGAGACTCTGAAGAGCCTTCTCCAACACTACAATTTGAAAGCATCAATTCACGTTTCATACTAACATATTGATAGCAGGGGAACTGGGATCATGATATACGGGAACTCTCTGTTCTGTCTTTGCAATTTTTCTTTAAATTCAAAACTAGTCTATAATTAAAACAAAAGTTTACTCAGGGGACTTCTCTAGTGGTTAAGGATCCTCCTTTCAATGCAGGGGATGTGGGTTTGATCCCCGGTCAGGGAACTAAGATCCCACATTCCTTGGGGCAACTAAGCCTGCTCACCACAACTTGAGAAGCCCGAGCTCTTCAATGAAGATACAGCACAGCCAAAAAAAAAAGTTTATGCGAAAAAGCAAAGTAGATGAGAGTGAAGTTGCTCAGTCGTGTCCGACTCTTTGCAACCCCATGGACTGTAGCCTACCAGGCTTCTCCTGTCCGTGGGATTTTCCAGGCAAGTATACTGGAGTGAGTTGCCATTTCCTTCTCCAGGAGATCTTCCAGACCCAAGGATTGAACCCGGGTCTCCTGAATTATAGGCAGACGCTTTACCGTCTGAGCCACCAGGGAAGTTTGTCCAGGACTATCCTTCAAATACTTCAGTATTCAAAGTATGACATCCCCAGTAACCCCTGAGTCAGGGTAAAACAAGAGGGCTGGTCACCCTATGATACTCCAGCCTGCTCCCCAAAACAAATTCATTCCTGTGCTGCACTAAGAACATATTTGTGAACTACCCTAGCTTTCCTTTCCTGGGGTTTTGGTTTGTTGCCCTTTTGGTCACTAAGTTATGTCTGACTCTTTGAGACCCCATGGACTGTAGCCCACCAGCCTCTTCTGTCCACATGATTCTCCAGGCAAGAATATTGGAGTGGGTTTCCATGCCCTTCTCCAGGGAATCTTCCTGACCCAGGGATTGAACCCATGTTTCCTGCACTGGCAGTTGGGTTCTTTACCACTGAGCCATCGGTTGTATAAATTCTTTAAGGCCTGGAACACTTGCTATTTCCCATAACTGACCTAAAAATCAACAAGGCACAACAGTAAGGAATTTACTTCAGTGGAAATATCCATGGTGAGAAAAGAAAGCTTTCTCAGACATAATCAACATTTCCTATGTTCAACATCTTGCGGCTTGATGAATCTTGAGTAATTCACAGAAACATGGTTATGGCAGCTCTGGTGGAGTTTTACGGCATGAGACACAATTTTAGCGATGAATCACGGACACAGGCAAAACAAGTCAGGTCTGTTCTCTGACAACCTATGAGAAATCTAAGTACAGTATGGTCAGAGCTGGCCTGGGGTAGTTCAGCTGAACAACTGTCCAGAGAACATCTACAGAGCTGAATATCATGAAGACACTAAAATGCCACTGGAAAAATGACAAGGTGGAAAAAATGGAATTTTCCAGAACTCCTTTTAGGGCGATCACTGACCATGGCTGGAAGAAATATCAATACTACTCAGCTCCAAATCTTTCCTAGAGGGCTTCAACATATGAATTTGGTCATCTTTCTTAGATACACAGAAAGCCACACATTAGAGGAAAATCACTCCACTGATGGGGGGAGGGGGCTTGTCCAATGAATGTCTAGTTGGACTTACACACACGTGGATTTAGGAACAACTTTTCAAACCTAGAGCACTGTAAATAAAGAAGCATCTGTCATTCAATAAGCCACGAGGTTGGAAAAGTATAGAGCTCCCCCACTCCCTCCCACCTTCAAAATCTACCCCTGATCTCCCATCCCCAGCCAGGCGCCAAATTCCAGAAGCAGGCCTGTGAATTGCATCCCAGGGAAGAGTGGCTCCAGCTGCCCTGAGGCCTTTAGTTGCACAGAGATGACTGTGCAGGTTTGGAACTCTGCCCTTCCTGCGCACAGAACTCAACCCTTCCTCCAAAAAACCCTGGAGTAAATTTCAAACACGTATGAGTTTGAAGAGTAAGCAAATTATTAGCCAGCCAAGGCCTCCACTAGTTGGATCCAGTTCAGGTCAGGGCAGGCACTGTGTTGAGGGCATAGGGCCCAGGCTTTAAGGATTCCAGGTTTAAATCCTGCCAGGGGCGCTTATGAATTATGTAACTTTGAGCAGAATCTTGACCTCTGGAGCCCTGGATTCCTCATCTGTAAAATAAGGATAATTTTATCCATCAAATTATTTTCAATAATGCTTGTGAAACAGCTGCAATGGTCTGGCTCACCATGGGGTCTACATTCCCTCCCACATTCTGTGTTACTCAGGGAGACTGTCCTCTTACTCGTCCGATCTGTGACAGGTGTCCTCCTACCTGCCTGCCCCGGCCCTCTGCAGATGGTCTCTTCTTCTCTCAGAGAGGAAGGAAGTAGCCAGAGGCAGCTGTCTCAACCCCGGACATCTGCACCTGGTCTTCATCGTCCCTCCTCCTGGACAAGGTCCATCTCTAGACCACATCCATGGAGCCCACAACTCTGACCTGGGAGACTGGGCTCTTCTGATTATTCCCTCCCACCTTCTAATCAGCCTCTCTCCAACCGGCTCTTAGGCTTGCTTAAGTGGCTCATGTTTTGGGTTTTATGGAGTTTTTTTTAAGATTTTTCCTTGGTCCCACTCCAGGTTCTGCTCTAAATATCAGTCCTCCCACCAAGCCAAACTGCTTATAATGTGCGCCTGTCTCACCATTTTCAGCTCCTCATCGCTTGCTCCTCAACCCCCATAATCGGTCTTGCTCCCATCAGTCCCCTAAATGTGCTCTCCAAGCTATGGCTCACTCACTTCTGACATCCTTGATCACCCCCTTCCAGAACTCCCATGGCCCCGTGGATCTAGACTTATCCCCTTCTCTGACTTGTTCTGAAAAGATGGCCTTTCTCAGTGTTCAGGCCTAGGCCCCCCTCTCTTCTCTATCCATACACTGTGGGCTACCCCATCCTTCCATGGCTCTAATTAAGTTTATCCAAATGCTAGACTTTCAAGCTCTAACTTTAGGTCCTCTCTGTAGACCCTTATATTCAACTACAGGTATCTCCATTTAAAGAGAATTCACTGGAAGAGGAGATAAATAATTAACTTGTCTAAGGCATTGGGCTTTCCAGGTGGTACCAGTGGTAAAGAACTAACCTGTAAATGCAGGAGACATAAGAGACTTGGGTTCAATCCCTGGGGCAGGAAGATCCTCTGGAGGAGGGTATGGCACCCCACTCCAGTATTCTTGCCTGGAGAATTCTATGGACAGAGGAGCCTGGCAGGCTATGGTCCACAGTACTGCAAAGAGTTAGACACAGCTGAAGCAACTTAGCATGCACGCACACACTAAGGCACTGTCAGTCTGCACAGACTTGATGGCTTGAACAATGGCAATTCATTTCTCATAGTTCTGGAAGCTGGAAGTACAAGATCAAGGTGTCAGCAAGTTTTTCTCTTTGGCTTGCAGACGGCCACCTTCCAGTGTGTCCTCACATGATTTCTTGTGTGTGCACACCCCTGGTGTCTCTTTGTGTGTCCAGATTGCCCCTTCTTGTAAGAACACCAGTCAGATTGGGTTAGGCCCCACCCTATAGCCTTGCTTTCACTTACTCACCTCTTTAAAGGCCTTGTCTTCAAACACAGGTTTCTCAAGAGACAGGTCATATGGTCTGGTATTCCCATCTCTTTCAGAATTTTCCACAGTTTATTGTGATCCACACAGTCAAAGGCTTTGGCATAGTCAATAAAGCAGAAATAGATGTTTTTCTGGAACTCTCTTGCTTTTTCGATGATCCAGCAGATATTGACAATTTGATCTCTGGTTCCTCTGCCTTTTCTAAACCCAGCTTGAACATCTGGAAGTTCACGGGGCACGTATTGCTGAAGCCTGGCTTGGAGAATTTTGAGCATTACTTTACTAGCATGTGAGATAAGTGCAATTGTGCGGTACTTTGAGCATTCTTTGGCATTGCCTTTCTTTGGGATCCAAATAGGAAAAGGAGTACGTCAAAGCTGTATATTGTCACCCTGCTTATTTAACTTATAAGCAGAGCACATCATGAGAAACGCTGGGCTGGAAAAAACACAAGCTGGAATCAAGATTGACGGGAGAAATATCAATAACCTCAGATATGCAGATGACACCACCCTTATGGCAGAAAGTGAAGAAGAACTAAAGAGCCTCTTGATGAAAGTGAAAGAGGAGAGTGAAAAAGTTGGCTTAAAGCTCAACATTCAGAAAACTAAGATCATGGCATCTGGTCCCATCACTTCATGGGAAATAGATGGGGAAACAGTGGAAACAGTGTCAGACTTTATTTTTGGGGGCTCCAAAATCACTGCTGATGGTGATTGCAGCCATGAAATAAAAAGACACTTACTCCTTGGAAGGAAGGTTATGACCAACCTAGATAGCATATTTAAAAGCAGAGATATTACTTTGCCAACAAAGGTCCGTCTAGTCAAAGCTATGGTTTTTCCAGTGGTCATGTATGGATGTGAGAGTTGGACGGTGAAGAAAGCTGAGCGCCGCAGAATTGATGCTTTTGAACTGTAGTGTTGGAGAAGACTCTTGAGAGTCCTTTGGACTGCAAGGAGATCCAACCAGTCCATCCTAAAGGAGATCAGTCCTGGGTGTTCATTGGAAGGACTGATGTTGAAGCTGAAACTCCAATACTTTGGCCACCTCATGCAAAGGGGTGACTCACTGGAAAAGACCCTGATGCTGGGAAGGATTGGGGGCAGGAGGAGAAGGGGACGACAGAGGATGAGATGGTTGGATGGCATAACCGACTCGATGGACATGGGTTTGAGTGGGCTGAGGGAGTTGGTGATGGACAGGGAGGCCTGGCGTGCTGTGGTTCATGGGGTCGCAAAGAGTCGGACACGACTGAGCGACTGAACTGAACTTCAAACACAGCAACACTCTGAGGCACTGGAGGGTTAGGGCATCAACATACAGGTTTGAACAGAATGCAATTCAGCCCCAAACAGGCACGTACTCGGTATGTCAATTAAGATGTGTGAGTGAGTCCAAAAGTCACTTCAGCATCAACATGTCCACCATTATCTCCATCTTTACCCCTCAGACCCCATCCTCTGCCTATGGGCCCGTCCCAGGACATGGCACCCATTTAGCTCACCACCTCCATGATCAGTCCATCACAGGTACACCTCTGCAATCGCTCACTTCTTTCTATCCTCTCAGCAACAAATGGTCCAAGCCGCCATCCTCTCTCCTCTGCATTATCACAGTCAGTTCAGTCACTCAGTCATGTCCGACTCTTTGCCACCCCATGGACTGCAGCACACCAGGTCTCCCTGTCCATCACCAACTCCTGAAGTTTGCTCAAACTCATGTCCATTGAGTTGGTGATGCCATCCAACCATCTCATCCTCTGTCGTCCCCTTCTCCTCCTGCCTTCAACCTTTCCCAGCATCAGGGTCTTTTCAAACAAGTCAGTTCTTCGCATCAAGTGGCCAAAGTATTGGAGTTTCAGCTTTAGCATCAGTCCTTCCAATGACTATTCAGGACTGATTTCCTTTAGGATGGACTGGTTGGATCTCCTTGCAGTCCAAGGGACTCTCAAGAGTCTTCTCCAACACCACAGTTCAAAAGCATCTATTCTTCTGCACTCAGCTTTCTTTATAGCCCAACTCTCACATCCATACATGACTACTGGAAAAACCATACCTTTGACTACATGGACCTTTGTTGGCAAAGTAATGTTTCCACTTTTCAATACGCTATCTAGGTTGGTCATAACTTTTCTTCCAAGGAGCAAGCATCTTTTAATTTCATGGCTGCAGTCACCATCTGCAGTGTCTCCTAATTTGTCTCTCCCCGCTGGGGTGGCCTACCCCCAACCCATTCTCTATGTGGCAGTGAGAATGAGCCTTTTCAAATGCTATTCTGATACCCACTGCCCTCGCAATGAGGTCTGCATTCTTCAGTATGGCCCACAAGGATTACCTGATTGTAGCCCCCCTTACCTCCTCCTTCTCAATTTCTTTCAGTTCTTCAAATGCACCACTCTTTTTTGCATGTACTCTTTGCTTCTTCTGGGACACTCCCCACACTTCCTCTAGCACATGTTACTTGTTCATTAGTTTTTACATTAAAAGTCACTTCCTCCAGGAAGTCCTCCCTGATCTCCCCCATAAAGGGGATTGGGTACCTCCCTTTATACTGTACTGCATGGCAAATTAGCTATCTCTTCCACTAGAAATCATAACAGGAAACGTGTCTCTGTTGCTCTTCCCCCAATGCCTAGCACTGTGTCAAAAATATAATAGATACTCAATAAATACTGAATGAAAAAATTAGTGAATGCAAGCATAGAACATGGCAAAAGTAATGAACACAGTGAAAAAAGACCTGGGTCCTTGTCTCAACTCTGTCATTAACCAGCTACATCAGAGTGTCTGTAGGCCAAATATTATTGGGCTAGAAGCTCATCTCTCAAAGTCTCTCTTAATTCTAAACAGCTATAATTCTTCATTTCTGATCCTAGGAAGAATAGACTGTGTTGCGTATCCAAGAAAGAGATCTTTTGCCTGCTACTGATTCAGACAGAATGCCAATAGCTTGATGGAAATACAAGAGTCCCAGGAAAGGCCAGCAGAAGGCAGAAGTAATAAAAAAGACCGTTCCCTGACACTAAACGTCTTCTGAATCAAGATGATTAAATAAATCATTCTTGACAACAATCCAAAGAGAAAAGAGACACTGAATGTAGTGATTTTTGGCCTCCCCTCCCCATGGTGTTTTTTTTCTCTTCCTCTGTCACTCTCCCTATATAAACTGATAGATTCTCATTCTTAATAAAATCTGTGTATAGTGGGGGTGGGGATGGGGGTGGGTATCTCTTGATGAAGATCATTATGGATCAAGTCCCCAAACCTTCTCTTAACTTGATGAGATTATTGTCAATTTCCAACAAGAAAAACACAGTTCGCTTTAAGTAATAAAGGCCCCTTTCTGGTTTGCAAGAACTAGGATGGGGGGGCGGGTGACACTGGTGAAGAAATGTAATTAAGAAGCCACATTTGGAAGATCTTTAGTCAGCCGTGGAAAACAGTAGGTGCACGTGCTACAGATCTGAAGAAAACCTGGCAGCCTACCTTTCTTGTATTTTTTTTTTTTTTTTTTTTTGATAGTTTCATTCCAGTTTTTTTTTTTTTTTTTTCTTTTTTTTTTTTTTTTTATTTATAAATTTATTTATTTTACTTGGGGGCTAATTACTTTACAATATTGTAATAGTTTTTGCCATACATTGACAAGAATCAGCCATGGGTTTACATGTGTTCCCCTTCCCGAACCCCCCACCCACCTCCCTCCCCCTCCCATCCCTCTGGATCATCCCACTGCCCCGGCCCCGAGCCCTTGTCACATGCATCGAACATGGAATGGTGCTCTGTTTCACATATGACAATACACATGTCTCAATGCCATTCTCCCAGAACGACCCACCCTCACCTTTCTTGTATTTTATTTCTCCTCTTCTATTTTGTTTAAAAGCAGCAGCTCTTTCTACTGTATGTTTGGTGCCAGCAAAGCAAAGAAGAAATGTGACTAGGGCAGGAACATGTGTTCGCCACAGAAGAAAACTTCAGAGGTCTGTCAATACATTTGCCTTGTAGGGAAAACAGGTGTAGCTACAGAGTTGCAGAAGTTAAATAGAAATAAAATGAACGCAACATGGAAGAATTCCTCTCAACAGGAGTGCCACAGTGCAACTTGTCAGAGTGCCTTGGATACAAAGGTGAATAAAACAGAGCCTTGTCCTTGAGGATGTCAGTCTATCACAGGGATCCTCAACTTTGGTTGTTCACTGAAATCACTCAGTTCAGTTCGGTTCAGTCGCTCAGTCATGTCCGACTCTTTGCGGCCCCATGAATCGCAGCACGCCAGGCCTCCCTGTCCATCACCAACTCCCAGAGTTTACCCAAACTCATGTCCATCGAGTCGGTGATGTCATCCAGCCATCTCATCCTCTGTCGTCCCCTTCTCCTCCTGCCTTCAATCTTTCCCAGCATCAGGGTCTTTTCCAATGAGTCAACTCTTCACATGAGGTGGCCAAAGTATTGTAGTTTCAGCTTCAACATCAGTCCTTCCAATGAACACCCAGGACTGATCTCCTTTAAGATAGACTGATTGGATCTCCTTGCAGTCCAAGGGACTCTCAAGAGTCTTCTCCAACACCACAGTTCAAAAGCATCAATTCTTCCGTGCTCAGCTTTCTTTATAGTCCAACTCTCACATCCTAGGGAGCTTGAAAAAACACTGATGCACTGTTGGTTGGGAATGTAAAATGGTGCAACCACATTGGAAAACCATATGATGGGCCCTCAAAAAATTAAAGATAGAATTACTATATGATCCAGCAATTCTATTTCTGGATATATACCTAAAAGAATTGAAAGCAGGATCACTCATGTTCATAGCAGCATTATTCACAGTAACCAAAAGGTGAAAGCAACTATCATCCATCAGCAATGAATGGATAAACAAAATGGGTATAAAAATACAAGGGAATATTATTTGGTCTCAAAAAGGAAGGGAATTTTGATATATGGTATAACCAATCAAATAAGCTGATCATAAAAAAGATAAATACTGTATAACTTTAGTTATATGAGGCTCCTAAGTAGTCAAATTCATTGAGAAAGAAAGAAGAATGATGGTTGCCAGGGGCTAGAGGCAGGAGGTAATGGGAGTTTTAACAGGTACAGAATTTTGATTTTGCCAGGTGAAAAGTTCAGTGGACGGCTGGTGGTGATGGCAGTATAGCAAAGTCCATGTACTTTATGCCACTGAAGTTAGACTTAAAACCAGTTAAGAAGATGAAGCTTACATTATAAGTATTTTGCCACAATTTAAAAATAATTAGGTAATAGATTTAAAAAAAAACAACAACAACATTATTGCCAAAGTCCCACCACCAGAGAGCCTGATTTAACTGTATACCCTGGACATGGGGATTTTTAAAACCTCCTAGAAGATTCATTCGAGAAGCACTGCTGTGGACTTTAAAAACCACTAGTCTGGACAGAAAGAACTAAATCTGGAGTTAGAATATCTGAATATCATTATCATTTAAAACCATATGAGTACTTGAAACTTTGCTTAACCTGTTTACCTCTTTACGTGTAAACTTATATGACAGACAGACCCACATCATGGTGGTGTTGCCAGGATTCATTTAAGTTCGACTCTGTGAAAAGATTTCATACTTTAACAATCACAAGGCTGTGGGAGGGAGGCTTGTGGGGGAGGGGATATATGTATACATATAGTTGATTCTTGATGCAGCACAGCAGAAACCAACACAACATTGTAAAGCAATTATATTCCAATTAAAAATTTTCTATATATATCAAACAATAAAAATGACTTTTTTACTTTTAAAAATAGTTTCTATAACTAGCAAAAAATATAAGAAAACAAAAGATCTATAAATGATGATGCAATCAGCTAAGTCCATTCTTTTGTGCTAAGACAGGAAACTACTTGTTTTGGATGACAAGAAGTAAAATGCTGTCACTGCAAATGAACATGTGAACTTAAAAAAATAATCATGACATAATTAGATGATAGAAAAATAATCACAGAGATTATTTGCTTATCTCCCTGACATCTAAAGGCTTCCCTAGTAGCTCAGATGGCAAAGAATCCTCCTTCAGTGCAGGAGACCCAGGTTTGATTCCTGGGATGAGAAGACCCCGTGGAGAGAGAAATGGCTACCTACTCCAGTATTCTTGGCTGGAGAACCCATGGACAGGGAGCCTGGCCAGCTACAGCCCGTAGGGTTGCCAAGAGTTGGACACGACTGAGTAACAGAGCAGGCACACTGACATCTAAATGCCTTTATTCAATCCCCAAAGTGAAATGGATCTCTCCTTCCCTCCCTCAAAAGTCTCAAAGAACCCTGTCAGCATCTTTACTGTAGCATCAATCCTGCATCCAAATGACCAGTATGTAAGTCTACTACCCAGAGATCTTGGCTCCAGAAAGGCAAGCCATGACTGATGCATGGCCACAGGCCTCACCGTGCTCAGCACATGGCAGACATTCAATAAATATTTGCTAAATCAGGTTGAGCTGCATTATTTAACATCATGTAAACCTGAGGCATTCAGGGCATCTCAAGCACTGCGTCCCTGTCACCAGCAGATTCATTATTCCAAGGACAAGATTTACTTCCATAAATAATGAGGAATATGCACAGAGCAAGAACATTGCCCCCCACCCCCCGCAAAAAAAAGAGTTGCTGTGATACACACATGCAGTCACAATCCAAAATAAAGGCTCTACTGTCCCTGACACCCAAGTCACCCAACCATACTCTTCTACTTTGGTACAACTATTGGTCTATTATTATAAACTTGAAGGGTGAGCCAATATGAGCCCAAAATGATAACATATTTTATAAAATGTGCAAGTATTTTTCCTTGAGTCATTAGGAGATATTAAAGCAGTGAGTAGACAGCTTATTAAAAAGCAGAGACATTACTTTACCAACTAGTCATGTATGGATGTGAGAGTTGGACTATAAAGAAAGCTGAGCACAGAAGAATTGATGCTTTTGAACTGCGGTGTTGGAGAAGACTCTTGAGAGTTCCTTGGACTGCAAGGAGACCCAACCAGTCCATCCTAAAGGAAATTAGTCCTGAATATTCATTGGAAGAACTGATGCTGAAGCTGAAACTCCAATACTTTGGCCACCTGATGCGAAGAAGTAACTCACTGGAAAAGACCCTGATGCTGGGAAAGATTGAAGGCAGAAGGAGAAGGGGACAACGGAGGATGAGATGGTTGAATGGCATCACAGACTTGATGGACATGAGTTTGAGCAAGCTCCAGGAGTTGGTGATGGATAGGGAGGCCTGGCGTGCTGCAGTCCATGGAGTTGCAAAGAGTTGGACACGACTGAGCAACTGAACTGAACTGAAAAGTAGTGAGTTGGATCAACCCTCCCAACACATAAGATAAGCCACTGCTGAAATGTAAGGAAGAAGAGACAAAATTCACTGCTCCTTCCTTTTATTTAGTCATGCCTCTCAATCAGGGCATCAGTTCTTAATCGGAGTTAATTTTGATGTATACTATACAAAGGGATTTAGTAATCTCATTTGGCCTTCCATAAACTCCAATTAGGAAAACTTATTTGGGAAGAGATGGTGGGGAAAAAATTACTAATTTTTGCATGTCTGTTATAGGCTAGGCCCTTTATTTTCTCATTCAGTTCAGTTGCTCAGTCTTGTCTGACTCTTTGCAACCCCATGGACTGCAGCACGCCAGGCTTCCCTGTCCATCATCAACTCCTGGAGTTTGCTCAAATTCATGTCCATCAAGTCTGTGATGCCATCCAACCATCTCATTCTCTGTCGTCCCCTTCTCCTCCTGCCTTCAACCTTTCCCAGCATCAGTGTCTTTTCCAATGAGTCGGTTCTTTCCATCAGGTGGCCAAATTATTGGAGCTTCAGCTTCAGCATCAGCCCTTTCAACGAATATGCAGGACTGATTTCCTTTAGGATGGATTGATTTGATCTCCTTGCAGCCCAAAGGACTCCAAGGGTCTTCTCCAATACCACAGTTCAAAAGCATCAATTCTTCAGAGTCAGCTTTCTTTACGGTCCAACTCTCACATCCATACCTCACTACTGGAAAAATCAAAGCTTTGACCAGATGGACCTTTGTTGGCAAAGTAATGTCTCTGCTAATTTTTAATATGCTGTCTAGGTTTGTCATAGCTTTTCTTCCAAGAAACAAGTGTCTTTTAATTTCATGGCTGCAGTCACAATCTGCAGTGATTTTTGAGCCCAAGAAAATAGAGCAATAAAATATTTTCTCATTAGAGTCTCATAACAACTCTGTCGGATAGTAATGTGTTAAGTTACAAACAACAGAAACACCGATCTAAAGTGACTTATGCAAATAGTATTTATTTTTCTCACATATAAAAGTTTAGAGATTGGGGCTGTTGGCACTGGCTCTCTTTCCTTTGTGTCTATTGTCTCTTGGCCACAAGATGGGAACTTTAGCTCCAGACATCACAACATGTTCAAGGTAAGAAGAGGGAGGGTCCATGCCCACTGTACTGTTTCCCTTTCTCTCTCTCTCTTTTTAAATCAAGAAAGTAAATGCTTTCCCAGAAAGGTACTCCCGCTGATTTCTGCTCATGTCTGGTTTAGACTGGGTTCTCTAGATGCTAAAATGGGGATTCTTGTGCAGGCAACTTATTGAGGGAATATTTTCAATAAAGCTCTTAAGGGAGCAAAGAAACCAGAGGGAAGAAGTCAGGCAAGGATGTGGGTTTAGCTGAAACCTCACCTCAGCCTGATCCCACCACGGAGCCAACTCATATTGAGGAAAGGGGTTCTGGCTTTCACATCCCTGTGTTGGTCAGCCATTGGCTGCAAGCTGCTGAGGGCATGCAGCATAATCTGCTACTCATTTCCAAGCAAGGAGGCTCCCTTTGGCTGAGGGCAATTCACAGCCATGGGACGACAGGTGCATTGTCCCAATAAAGGAAGAGGCCATCAAAGCATCTTCTACAATCTCAGGGCCTAAAACTAGGTCATGTGACTGCCTCTGGGCACAGTGGATGTTTGGAAAGTAAATATCTGGTTTTCAGCCTCTACTGTGAGATATGAATGATTTGGTTGTCAATCAACAATATCTTCCAACACATCTCCTGAGATAGGACCCTCACTTGTTAAAGATCTTGTTAACAAGATCATGGTAGAGGATTTAACTTGTTAAATCTTTTTTTCTACTCCTGATATTTCCTTCCACATGAAATCAATTCCACTTGAACAGTTGCCTCAAATTTTTTGGTCTCAGGATCCCTTTAAATTCTTAAAAATTATTGAAGACTTTTGAAAGCCTTTATTAATCTAGGCTAAATCTCTAGCTATTTACCATGTTAGAAACTAAAACTGATAAAATTTTAAATATTTATGGGAATTCCCTGGCAGTCCAGTGGTTATCAGTTGGTGCTTTCACTTCCAGGGGCCTGGGCTTGATCCCTGATCAGGGAACTAAGATCCCACAAGCCAAGGAATGTGGCCAAAAACTTTTAAAAATATTTATCTACTAATTCATTTTAAAATAACAACAATAAATCCATTAAGTATTAAATAACATGCTTACAAAAATATTATTTTCAAAAAAATTTAATTAAGAGTATAATTGTTACATATTTTTACAATCTTAGTGTCTGGCTTAATAGAAGACAGCTAGATTCTCATAGATTCTGCATTGTTTGTTTTGCAACATGTTTGGCTGAGGTATATCAAGAAAATCCGGCTTCATAAAGATTTGAAATTGGAAGAATATTTTAATATTTTCATAATTAAATGTGAATAATTGTGGATATTCTGCTTTGATACTACACCAAAACTCAATAAGCGGTGGTTTCTTAAAGGTCAATTGTAACGTGAAACAATAAAACCAAATCAGTGAACTTTACAAACTCTGTTCCATTGAAATTCTCTGACCTCTTGCAGTTAGAATGGATCTTTGTAACTTCCTGGAGTGATATTTTAAAAGTTTTGTTTCAATGAGTCAAGCTGATCTTCCAAATGTTGCCTCATTTTGTCATACGGTATCCAAAACCACATTCATTAATATCACCATCAATATCATCAGAAGAGTGACACGCCACCCCACCCCCACCCCTGGGGCAGGGGACCGGCCACCTGCTGGGTATCTGAAAATAAAGTGCCACACATGCCTACAAACCAGGAGAGGAGAAAAAAAAAAGTCTTTAAGCAGGAAAATTGTCAAGCCTATGGTGGCAGATACAAGTTTTCTAAAATTTTAATTTTTGCTTGTAAACACAGTTTTATCATTAGCAACAAATACTGTCAGTTACCTTGAAGTGACAGTCACTTCATAAGAGAAAATGCTTGCCAAATGCCCAAGTCTGAATAATCACAGTTTGTCAGTAATGAGTGGCAAGTAAAATGATATTCAAGAGGGAAAATCTAGTTCGGCTCACAAACCAAACAATAACACAAATGCTTCTCCTCTAGACAACCACGGTGTTCCAGGATACAGCACAAGTACACGCAACCACTGATGTAAGAAAAGTAACAACGTTCATCAAAGTCATTCTTAAATGAAGCCTTTCGGGTTTTTTTTTTTTTCTTAGTGTGTGGCAGGAAAGAACACAGTGACTACTAGGACAGTTTGGTGTCTCTGCTCTGATTCATGCGAAGGTGTAAGCAGTTTCACCCACCTTTGTGTGTGCACATGGATGGAGGAGCCTGGTAGGCTGCAGTCCATGGGGTCGAGAAGAGTCGGACACGACTGAGCGACTTCACTTTCACTTTTCCCTTTCATGCACTGGAGAAGGAAATGGCAACCCACTCCAGTGTTCTTGCCTGGAGAATCCCAGGGACGGTGGAGCCTGGTGGGCTGCCGTCTATGGGGTCGCACAGAGTCGGACACGACTGAAGTGACTTAGCAGCAGCAGAGGTAGCATCAGTGCAAATGTCAACACAGTGTAAAAGGCAAATAACATCTTAGCACAGTTAAGAAAATACATTTGATCTCACTGACCCCCACCCCACCCCCCGAGAGGCTCTTGGGGACTCTCAGTGTTCTGAAGACTATGCTTTAAGAACTTCTGCACTAGAAAGTGATGCCAGATTCACTTTGGTTTCTTGTCAGCCAACTCATTTCCAGAGAAAAAGAGGATGAATTCCGCATTCCCAGCCTCTTGTCAATCTCAACGACTGGAACTCATCTTTCCTTCCCTCCAAAGGAGTGAACTAGGATTCCTGCCATTACTGAAAATCCTGTCACGTAGCTATTGACGCCATTTACAAAACCTTAGTCAAAGCTTTATTGTTATCTTTTGTTTTATTTTATTTTTTAAAAATTTTATTGGAACATAACTGATTTAAAATGTTGTGTTAATTTCTGTCATACAGCAAAGTGAATCAGTTATACACATACACTGTTGTTGTTTAGTCGCTAGGTCATGTCTGACTCTTTGTGACCCCATGGACTGTAGTATGCCAGGCTGCCCTATTGTTCACTGTCTCCTGGAGTTTGCTCAAACTCATGTCTACTGAGTCAGTGATGCCATTCAACCATCTCATATTCTGTCACTCCCTTCTCCTCTTGCCCTCGATACATATACATATGCCCACTCTTTTTTTGGATTCTCTCCCCATTCAGTTCAGTTCAGATCAGTCACTCAATCGGGTCCAACTCATTGCGACCCCATAAATCACAGCACGCCAGGCCTCCCTGTCCATCACCAAATCCCAGAGTTTACCCAAATTCATGTCCATTGCAGAGAAGGCAATGGCACCCCACTCCAGTACTCTTGCGTGGAGAATCCCAGGGACAGGGGAGCCTGGTGGGCTGCCATTTATGGGGCCGGACATTGTCTGACATGACTGAAGCGACTTACCAGCAGCAGCAGCAGCATGTCCATTGAGTCGGTGATGCTATCTAACCATCTCATCCTCTGTCGTCCCCTTCTCCTCCTGTCTTCAATATTTCCCAGAATCAGGGTCTTTTCCAGTGAGTCAGCTCTTCACATCAGGTGGCCAAAGTATTGGAGTTTCAGCTTCAGCATCAGTCCTTCGAATGAACACTCAGGACTGATCTCCTTTAAGATGGACTGGTTGGATCTCCTTGCAGTCCAAGGGACTCTAAAGAGTCTTCTCCAACACCACAGTCCACAAGCATCAATTCTTCAGTGCTCAGCTTTCTTTATAGTCCAACTCTCACATCCATACATGACCACTGGAAAAACCATAGACTTGACTGGACAGACCTTTGTTGGCAAAGTAATGTCTCTGCTTTTTAACATGCTATCTAGGTTGGTCATAACTTTCCTGACAAGGAGTAAGCATCTTTTAATTTCATGGCTGCAGTCACCATCTGCAGTGATTTTGGAGCCCAAAAAATAAAGTCAGCCACTGTTTCCCCCATCTATTTGCCATGAAGATATGGGACCGGATACCATGATCTTAGTTTTCTGAATATTGAGCTTTAAGCCAACTTTTTCACTCTCCTCTTTCACTTTCAGCAAGAGGCTCTTTAGTTCTTCTTCACTTTCCACCATAGGGTGGTGTCATCTGCATATCTGAGGTTACTGATATTTCTCCCGGCAATCTTGATTCCAGCTTGTGCTTCCTCCAGCCCAGTGTTTCTCATGATGTACTCTGCATATAAGTTAAATAAGCAGGGTGACAATATACAGCCTTGATGTACTCCTTTTCCTATTTGGAACCAGTCTGTTGTTCCATGTCCAGTTCTAACTGTTGCTTCCTGACCTGCATACAGGTTTCTGAAGAGGCAGGTCAGGTGCTCTGGTATGCCCATCTCGTTCAGAGTTTTCCACAGTTTATTGTGATCCATACAGTCAAAGGCTTTGGCATAGTCAATAAAGCAGAAATAGATGTTTTTCTGGAACTCTCTTGCTTTTTCGATGAT
Source organism: Giraffa tippelskirchi (assembly GCF_054371585.1). Lineage (NCBI taxonomy): Eukaryota > Metazoa > Chordata > Mammalia > Artiodactyla > Giraffidae > Giraffa > Giraffa tippelskirchi. The sequence goes on along the minus strand of NC_137276.1, from coordinate 120,568,664 downwards.
CCAGTGGATGTTGGCAATTTGATCTTTGGTTCCTCCGCCTTTTCTGAAATCAGTTTGAACATCTAGAAGTTCACAGTTCACGTATTGCTGAAGCCTGGCTTGGAGAATTTTGAGCATTACTTTACTAGCGTGTGAGATGAGTGCATTTGTGGGATAGTTTGAGCATTCTTTGGCATTGCCTTTCTTAGGGATTGGAATGAAAACTGACCTTTTCCAGTCCTGTGGCCACTCCTGAGTTTTCCAGATTTGCTGGCATATTGAGTGCAGCACTTTCACAGCATCATCTTTTAGGACTTGAAATAGCTCAACTGGAATTCCATCACTTCCACTAGCTTTGTTCGTAGCGATGCTTCCTAAGGCCCACTTGACTTCGCATTCTAGGATGTCTGGCCCTAGGTAAGTGATCACACCATCATGATTATCTGGGTCATGGAGATCCTTTTTGTACAGTTCTTCTGTGTATTCTTGCCACCTCTTCTTAATATCTTCTGCTTCTGTTAGGTCTCTACCATCTCTTTCCTTTATTGTGCCCATCTTTCCATGAAATGTTCCCTTGGTACCTCTAATTTTCTTGAAGAAATCTCTAGTCTTTCCCATTCTGTTATTTTCCTCTATTTCTCTGCACTGATCACTGAGGAAAGCTTTCTTATCTCTCCTTGCTATTCTTTGGAACTCTGCATTCAAATGGGTATATCTTTCTTTTTCTCCTTTGCTTTTTGCTTCTCTTCTTTTCACAGCTATTGTAAGGCCTCCTCAGATAGCCATTTTTCTTTTTTGCATTCCTTTTTCTTGGGGATGGTCTTGATCCCTGCCTCCTGTACAATGTCACGAACCTCCGTTCATAGTTCATCTGGTACTCTATCAGATCTAGTCCCTTAAATCTTTCTCCCTTCCACTGTATAATCCTAAAGGATTTGATTTAGGTCATACCTGAATGGTCTAGTGGTTTCCTCTACTTTCTTTAATTTAAGTCTGAGTTTGGCAATAAAGAGCTCATGATCTGAGCCATAGTCAGCTCCTGGCCTTGTTTTTGCTGACTATATAGAGCTTCTCCATCTTTGGCTGCAAAGAATATAATCAATCTGATTTTGGTGTTGGCCATTTGGTGATGTCCATGTGTAGAGTCTTCTCTTGTGGTGTTGGAAGAGGGTGTTTGCTATGACCAGTGCGTTCTTTTGGCAAAACTCTATTTTAGCCTTTGCCTTGCTTCATTCTGTACTCCAAGGCCAAATTTGCCTGTTACTCCAGGTGTTTCTTATCTTCCTACTTTAGCATTCCAGTCCCCTATAATGTAAAGGACGTCTTTTTAGGGTGTTAGTTCTAAAAGGTCTTGTAGATCTTCATAGAACTGTTAAAGTTCAGCTTCTTCAGTGTTATTGATTGGGGCATAGACTTGGATTACCGTGATAGTGGTGGCTGTGTGGTGCTGGAGCCATGAGCGCTGGAGCCGCAAGTGGCCAAGAGGAGATACCCCATGCCAAGGTAAGGAGCAGCAGCTGCGCTTTGCTGGAGCAGCTGTGAAGAGATACTCCATGTCCGAGGTAAGAGAAACCCCAGTAAGATGGTAGGCACTGAGAGAGGGCATCAGAGGGCAGACAGACTGAAACCACAATCACAAAAAACTAACCAATCTAATCACACGGACCACAGCCTTGTCTAACTCAATGAAACTAAGCCATGCCATGTAGGGCCACCCAAGATGATCAGGTCATGGTGGAGAGTTCTGACAAAATGTGGTCCACTGGAGAAGGGCATGGCAAACCACTTCAGTATTCTTGCCTTGAGAACACCATGAACAGTATGAAAAGGCAAAAAGATAGGACACTGAAAGATGAACTCCCCAGGTCAGTAGGTGCCCAATATGCTACTGGAGATCAGTGGAGAAATAACTCCAGAAAGAATGAAGAGATGGAGCCAAAGCAAGAACAACACCCAGTTGTGGATGTGACAGGTGATAGAAGCAAGGTCAAGTGCTATAAACAGCAATATTGCATAGGAACCTGAAATGTTAGGTCCATGAATCAAGGCAAATTGGAAGTGGTCAAACAGGAGATGGCAAGAGTGAAAGTCAACATTTTGGGAATCAGTGAACTAAAATGGACTGAAATGGGTGAATTTAACTCAGATAGCCATTACATCTACTACTGTGGGCAAGAATCCCTTAGAAGAAATGGAGTAGCCATCAGAGTCAACAAAAGAGTCTGAAATGCAGTACTTGAATGCAATCTCAAAAACGACAGAATGATTTCTGTTGGTTTCCAAGGCAAACCATTCAATATCACTGTAATCCTTCCCCATAAGATGTCATTATAGAGTATTGAGAAGAACTCCCTGTGCTATAGAGTAGGTCCTTATTAGTTATCCATTTTAAATGTAATAATACATATGTGTCAATCTCAATCTCCCTCGAAGCTTTTTAATCATTCAGTTTACCTCCTAAGGTAACAAGCTGCTTACAGCAGAGATCTTGAACCAAGAGGAGGTATCTGACCCAATCTTAGACAATTTGAAGCTATTTCCTGGGAATCTGACCCAGGTGTGGTTGAGTCCCATCCTCTAAACAGTAGGTATTTGTCTTCGTTGTTCAACCAATAAATAGGTTTGGAGAAGTAGTCCCTTCTGGAGCAAAGGGAAGGTGTCTTCTTTCATCTTCTGGAATCAGCATCAGAAATTTGATTTTGACTATGCAATCCCATGGCAGGCAGTCATGGTGAGACTGCCAATCAAAATGCACTTCCTCCAAGTGTGACTAGAGACTCCTTGGAAAATTAAGCATCCATCCCTTGAATCTGAACCATGAGCTGAGTGACTCTGAGGCTGAAGATGAATGATCACTCACCCTAAAAGCAATCCCATGGAGACTGTCTGCTAGCTCTTGCCACCTAGTTTCTAGTTCTATCAAAGACCACAGTGCACACATTTTTATTCCTGTTCTCTAAGCTACCCCATAACTTCCTATTAAAACCCCTTTTGCTAAATCAGGCAAAGTCTGTTTCTGTTGCTTGCACCAAATGACTCTAACTGATACAGCCCCAAAGACAAATTGCAAACTCTACCCTAGGAAGAGCACAAACTGCTTACAACTCCCCAAATCCCAATTTTCCAGGCTTGAAAATGTTGAGATCCACCAGGCACCTGTTATATTTCATGGAGGCCCAGGAGCTGAGGTTTGTGTGTGTTTTCACAGCATTCATTTCCATACTGCCTTCTGTCAAGCCTTAGTGGGAAGTCTTTTCACAGCCACTTCCTGGGGAAGTCATGGTATTTCCTGAGCCCCTGAGACAGAACCTTTTAATTATTATTTGATAGAGAAAACACTATAAGTTGGATTTTTATTTCATGTTTTTAGCACAGAATAAATGGGCAAATGAACATTTATGCTTTGGAGCCATGGCTGAAACTGTAGCCATATAAAATCACTAGTTTGAATTTACTATTATTCTGATTGCACGGGCCAGTCTCTGGACAGGTGATAAAGTCTATATTGATTATCCACAGTCAGTGTTATACATATATGCTATACATATACATATATTCCTATACTGAACAGTCTGATGCAGTAGGGACTGGAAATACGGTGGTCCAGGTCACTATGTGACATCCAGTGTCAAGTGAATATCCTGTATGCTGGGGTCACAAACTCAGATGGCTAAGAGATGAGCATGTGGCAAAACTGAAAAAAGCAGACCGCCAGGGAAAGGGACCAACTGAAGAATTCATGCCTCATTTCAAGGGAGGAAACTGACATTCCACTCCAGACAACTGAAAGCTGCCCTAAAAAGGGATTTGCCAGCTTTGCAAACACAGGCAAGTTGAGTTTCTTCACTGCATTTCACTTTTCACATCATGAAGTGGGGATAGAAATAGAACTGCTTTGAAGTTCAAATGAGATGGGGCTATTGAAGCATGCTCGTAAAACTTTGAAAAGGGTGGGTTACTATAAACTGCCTAGTCTCGTGTTTAACAGCAAAGTTTACATGCCCTCAATGCCACTATTTAGTAATGCAGAGATGAAAGTTGCCATGGGATTCTGCTCTTTAAACAGAAGACACTCTGACTTTGATGTAACAAAGAATTAAGAAAGTCAGAAGTATTAACATATCCACATGAGGACACAGAAACAGAGGGAAAAGTAGTCAACATACTAACATCAGGATTAAAATAATGGCCCAATGGCAATATTTGTCTTTTAGACTTGTCATAGTAGCTGTCTGCAGTTTGCAAGCAGTTTATTGTTATTATTATTATGGAGGTGATGGAATTCCAGCTGAGCTATTTCAAATCCTAAAAGATGATGCTGTGAAAGTGCAGCACTCAATATGCCAACAAGTTTGGAAAACTCAGCAGTGGCCACAGGACTGCAAAAGGTCAGTTTTCATTCCAATCCCAAGGACGGGCAAAGCCAAAGGGTGTTCAAACTACCCTCAATTGCACTCATCTCACACGCTAGTAAAGTAATGCTCAAAATTCTCCAAGCCTGGCTTCAACAGTATGTAAACTGAGAACTGAGAATATTCAAGCTGGATTTAGAAAAGGCAGAGGAACCAGAGATCAAATTGCCAACATCCGTTGGATCATAGAAAAAGCAAGATAATTTCAGAAAAACACCTACTTCTGCTTCATTGACTATGCAAAGCCTTTGACTGTGTGGACCATAACAAACCATTATGAAAATTCTTAAAGAGATGAGAATACCAGACCTCCTTACCTGCCTCCTGCAAAACCTGTATGTAGGTCAAAAAGCAACAGTTAGAACCAGAATGGAACAATGGACTAGTTCCAAATTGGGAAAGGAGTACCTCAAGGCTGTATATTGTCACCCAGCTTATTTAACTTCTATGCAGAGTGCATCATGCGAAATGCCGGGCTGGATGAAGCACAAGCTGGAATCAAGATTGCCAGGAGAAATATCAATAACCCTAAATATGCAGATGATACCATTCTTATGGCAGAAAGAGAAGAGGAAGTAAAGAGCCTCTTGATGAAGGTGAAAGAGGAGAGTGAAAAAGCTGGCTTAAAACTCAACATTCAAAAAACGAAGATCATGACATCTGGTTCCATCACTTCATGGCAAATAGATGGGGAAACAATGGAAACAGTGACAGACTTGATTTTCCTGGGCTCCAAAATCACTGCAGATGGTGACTGCAGCCATGAAATTAAAAGATGCTTGCTCCTTGCAAGAAAAGCTATGACAAACTCAGATAGCATATTAAAAAGCAGAGACATTACTTAGCCGACAAAGGCCCATCTAGTGAAAGCTATGGTTTTTCCAGTAGTCATGTATGGATGTGAGAGTTGGATCATAAAGAAGGCTAAGCGTTGAAAAATTGATGCTTTTGAACTGTGGTGTTGGAGAAGACTCCCTTGGAGTGCAAGGAGATCAAACCAGTCAACCCTAAAGGAAATCAACCCTGAATATTCATTGGAAGGACTGATGCTGAAGCTGAAGCTCCAATACTTTGGCCACCTGATAAGAAGAACTGACTCATCAGAAAAGACCCTGATGCTGGGAAAGATTGGAGGCAGGAGGAGAAGGGGACGACAGAGGATGAGATGGTTAGATGGCATCACCAACTGAAAGGACATGAGTTTGAGCAAGCTCTGGGAGATAGTGAAGGACAGGGAAGCCTGGCGTGCTGCAGTCCATGAGGTGTCAAAGAGTCGGACATGACTGAGCGACTCAACAACAACAAGTAGTTGCCTGCAGTTTTGTAAGTAGTCTATTATTATTACTATTTCATTCAAATGTGACACCACTGGCTATAGTTAAAATGAACCGACAACCTGAAATACAGTCAGATCATGGTGAGCAAAGAAGAGAAAACTGAATTTCCTCTGGGCAAACTACCCTGTTTCTGCTCAGTCTTGAGAGTAAGCAGAATGATGGAGGGTATACTGAAACCCAGAAGAAAAAAAAAATCATGTGCAAAATTTTTTTAAGGATTTGTGTCTTAAAAGTTCTCATCACAAGAAAAAAAAACATAACTATGTGTGGTGATAGCTGTTAAGTAGGGTTATTGTAGCAATCAATTCACAATACATATAAATACCAAATCATTGGGTTGTATGCCTGAAGCTATTATAATACAATATTATATGTTAATTATATATTAACTTCAGAAAAAGGATTTGTGGGTGGAATTTAACCTATGAGCACTCAATTTATATCCATTGTTCTAAAGAGTGTCTGAAAAGAACAAACATAAGTATTTCTTTTATTGTATTTGCATGCCTTGTCAAACACCCACTCTCAGTCAACATTCAATAGAGTATCTTTATTAAATAGATAAAACACCCTCATCTGCACTTATGAGAAAAATAAGGCTGAGACATTTTGAATACCTACCCAGTGTTACATAGCCAATAAGTGACTTGGCTGAACTTTGTTCCCAGGTGTGTATAAAGCCCTTGTTTTTTTCCAGGAAAAAACCATGGCTTAAATGTCCACATTGCACAGATAGATGTTTTGTGCAGCCTATGAAGCTTTAAAAAGGTTGAGTTCATTACCAACATTTAACAGGAAAGAACTGTTACATAAAAATCTGGATTTCTAGTTTCAGGGAAAGACAAAATATTGTACCATCTGGCACCTGTGGACATGCTGGAACATCTAGCCACCTTGGATGTCCAGCTGCCACTGGGGCTGGTTGGTAGCCTTACCCTTTGGATGGAGCCAGGTCTGCCCTTTGTGTCCCACTGACTCTTATCAGCTGGCTTATCAGCTGACTCTTAGCACTGACTTTACTTCCTTAGCCCTTGTGGACACTGCAGCTTGTTCCATCCCCCTTCCGTTCAGCCTGTGTTTTCATCCCAGACAAAGGAAAGCAGCTGGAGCCTCCCCCTAGCACACCCAGGTAGGAAGTCTGGGAAGTGCTGTGAAGCTCCCTCCATTCAGTGAGGTACAGCTAATCTGCCTGTGGGGTTCATTTGAATGGCGTGCCTGTGGCAATGTTTAGGATTTGAATGCTTTAATCAAGGTATATAAAATCAGTATACTCTTTCCTTTCTTATTGACCAGAAAGGAATGTACATCTTTGTTCAGACTTCAATCATGTAAATAGCCATTTTACTTCAAGTGACACTAGAGAAGGTGCAGAGCCCTTGGTAGGACACAGGGCTTTTTTGAATTGAAGCTGGCACGCAGATCTGCACGAGAACTTATCAACTTCAAGCAAGCAAAACACTCTGCCTCATCACCAAACACAAAGTCTAAAAGCTACCAAAGTCACCTTAAATGGTATCTAATGTCCCAAGTTTGAGTCTTACAGTACCAAGAATCATTTTGATCTACAAAGGTCGGTGGGCTCATCATAGGGAAAGAAAGAAGGGAGAAAGAGAGAGACAGACAGAAAAAAACACACATATGTGCATACACATACACACTGTCAAATGAAATAATTCACTAGAAACTGGTCTTGTCTTACTTCCCCCCAAAATCTTCCTTGACTAATCCAATTTCATCTTTATACCATTTCTTCTGAGCAGTTGTGTTTTCAGTCTACATTACATTATTTTATACTTGTTGAATTATTAGTTCTTGGAATTGAATTGTAGAATTAAAGTGCTGAAGGGAACTTAAAGGATCATTTAATTTAGGACTTTCATTTTATAGATGAAAATGAAACCCAACAAATTTAAAAGACTTGCTCAAGATCACAAAGATTGTTGACTAAGGGCACACTTGATCGAGTTCCATGGTCTTTATACTCCAAGGTACATTCATTTATTTTTCACTCTTCCAAGCACGTTCTGAAAATGGCAGCCAGGTGATGTGTGTGGTCAGGTGATGATGTCTGTAATTTACCTTAAACACTTCAGCTCAGGCTGTGTGTGTTTCCTAGTCTCCATGTACACTCTTAGGACAGTTGGTTGCCCTAATCAAGAACTCATAGCTAGCATTTAATCAAAGTGCTATACACCGAAGAGGAATATCAGAAGGCTTCAGCTACCTTCAATCAACACCAGAGACTTTGCTAATTATAATAAATGTTATTAATAGGCTTTCATTGGTGAAATTAGTGACTTCTTTAGTAACACAATGGATACTATAAATGAACTGCCATTGGTAATATTGGTGCTGTTCAAGATAAAATGTTTTATAGACACGCCCCTTTTTCACAAGTAAGGTGAACTCTGCACCTTTGCCCATAAGGATGGTGCCCAGATAAAGAATCAGAAACGGTCCTATGTCCAGCCCTGATTTCAGAGAATTCTTTTGGGCTGCTACCTCTGTAAGGTTAACTGGATCATGCCTCTAGCTCAGATGAAACCTTCATACAAGATGTGGCTAGAGGCCCAAAAGAGAAGAGAACTGGGACTTCCCGAGGTTACAGAACAGCTTATATGAACTGTTTCTACTTATTGATACATGTTTATTAAATAAATCTCCATATGTGTACAGAATTTGGTTAAAGACTCACTTTGGTACACAGAAACCAACACAACATTGTAAAGCAAGTATCCTCCAATTAAAAAGAAAAAGAAGACTCACTTTGAATATAAATGAATTATAGTGAGATTGTCAGAAACTATCCACTCTCACTGACCTCTAAGACTGTGGGCTACTGATTCCTTCCAGAAACAATCTAATAGTTGTGAATGACAATTAAGAGTTGAATTATATGCTTGAAAAATGCCCATGTTGAAGTCCTAACCCTCAGTACCTCAGAATGTGACCTGGCTGGGAGACAGGATCTTCACAAAGATAATCAAGTTAAAATGAAGCTGTTAGAATGAGCTCTAATCCAGTATGACTGGTATCCTTACAAAAAAGGGGAGTCTGGAGACAGATACACAGAAAGAACCCACATGTAATGAAGCCAAAGATCAGGGTAATATATCTATAAGCCCAGGAACACAAAGATGGCCATCAAACCAGCAGAAGCTAGGGGAGGGGCATGGAACAGATCCGTCTCATAGCCCTCAGAAGGAACCAGCCCTGCCAATACCTTGATCTTGGACCTCAATCCTCCAGAACTGCAGGACAACTGTGAAACTGTTATTTAAGTCACTGAGAATATAGTGCTTTTTGACAGTAGCTGCAGCAAACTAACATAATGACGAGATAGGCTTAGGTCTACTTGTAAAAAGGTTTCGATAATTGGTTGGACTGATAAGTCTAGTTTCACAATGGTTACCAATAGCTACTGTGTAATTCCCAGAAAATCTAATTGCATTAAGTTGTTCAGTTACTAACTCATGTCCATGTAATTCCCAGAACAAATAATTGCATTAAGTTGCACCCCTGCTTAAAAATTTACTGAACGACCTTGATAATGGAAGGATGAGGTTGAAACTACCTATGCTGTCAATGCTCTCTAACCAAAGCCTACTAGGAATAACTTGCATTCAAACAAATCTGTGTTTATTGTCTCATTGTAACAAAGGAGAATGCACATCAAAGGGAGCCATGGAGGTCTTAATAAGAGGGTGTCAGAAAGGACTGATAAGACTTGAACTTGGTAATAATTTGGGGGAGAAGATATTAAGAAGAGGTGGCAAGAATACACAGAAGAACTGTTCAAAAAATATCTTCACGATCCAGATAATCACGATGGTGTGATCACTCACCTAGAGCCAGACATCCTGGAATGTGAAGTCAAGTGGGCCTTAGAAAGCATCACTACGAACAAAGCTAGTGGAGGTGATGGAATTCCAGTTGAGCTATTTCAAATCCTGAAAGATGATGCTGTGAAAGTCTGCACTCAATACGCCAGCAAATCTGGAAAACTCAGCAGTGGCCACAGGACTGGAAAAGGTCAGTTTTCATTCCAATCCCTAAGAAAGGCAAAGCCAAAGAATGCTCAAACTACCGCACAATTGCACTCATCTCACACGCTAGTAAAGTAATGCTCAAAATTCTCCAAGCCAGGCTTCAGCAATATGTGAACCGTGAACTTCCAGATGTTCAAGCTGGTTTTAGAAAAGGCAGAGGAACCAGAGATCAAGTTGCCAACATCCGCTGGATCATCAAAAAAGCAAGAGAGTTCCAGAAAAACATCTATTTCTGCTTTATTGACTATGCCAAAGCCTTTGACTGTGTGGATCACAATAAACTGTGGAAAATTCTGAAAGAGATGGGAATACCAGACCATCTGACCTGTCTCTTGAGAAACCTGTATGCAGGTCAGGAAGCAACAGTTAGAACGGGACATGGAACAACAGACTGGTTCCAAATAGGAAAAGGAGTACGTCAAGGCTGTATATTGTCACCCTGCTTATTTAACTTATATGCAGAGTACATCATGAGAAACGCTGGGCTGGAAGAAACACAAGCTGGAATCAAGATTGCCGGGAGAATATCAATAACCTCAGATATGCAGATGACACCACCCTTATGGCAGAAAATGAAGAAGAACTAAAGAGCCTCTTGAAGAAAGTGAAAGAAGAGAGTAAAAAAGTTGGCTTAAAGCTCATCATTCAGAAAACTAAGATCATGGCATCTGGTCCCATCACTTCTTAGGAAATAGATGGGGAAACAATGGAAACAGTGTCAGACTTTATTTTTTGGGGCTCAATATCACTGCAGATGGTGACTGCAGCCATGAAATTAAAAGATGCTTACTCCTTGGAAGGAAGGTTATGACCAACCTAGAGAGCATATTTAAAAGCAGAGACATTACTTTGCCAACAAAGGTCTGTCTAGTCAAGACTATGGTTTTTCCAGTGGTCATGTATGGATGTGAGAGTTCGGTGGTAAAGAAAGCTGAGCGCCAAAGAATTGATGCTTTTGAACTGTGGTGTTGGAGAAGACTCTTGAGAGTCCCTTGTTCTGCAAGGAGATCCAACCAGTCCATCCTAAAGGAGATCAGTCCTGGGTGTTCATTGGAAGGACTGATGTTGAAGCTGAAACTGCAATACTTTGTCCACCTCATGTGAAGAGTTGACTCATTGGAAAAGACTCTAATGCTGGGAAGGATTGGGGACAGGAGGAGAAGGGGACGACAGAGGATGAGATGGTTGGATGGCATCACCGACTCTATGGACATGAGTTTGGGTAAGCTCCAGGTGTTGGTGATGGACAGGGAGGCCTGGCGTGCTGTGATTCATGGGGTCGCAAAGAGTCGGACACGACTGAGCAACTGAACTGAACTGAACTCAAGGAAAAGGGGTTTTGCTCTTAACTGGATACTGTCAGGACCAGAGTGATTCTATTATTGGCTATTTTAATAATTCTCATCTAAAAGGCAGAAAGAACAAAGTAAAGCTAAAGCTATACCTGGTAAAGAAACAACAGCCATTTATCTTAGCCCCTAGGGCAGGGAGTTTTGTGGTTTGGACAATGTTCTACTTGTTACATATGCTCACACATGACTATGGAGTCCTTGTATCTTTCTCTTGTTCCATTACTTTCACAAAGTGATCCTGCATGATGTTTGCGTTCTGTGAAATTTTTGATGTTTAACAAAACACCAGAGTTTTAGCTGTGAGTGCTGGGCCCACTCCCATCAGGACCTGCTTCTCTCTTCTCACCACTGATCAATCTCAACATCATTTAAAAGTCAGACAGCTGGATAATATGTCTCCAGATGTGGTGCAAGAAGAAGTATACTGTGACTTTCCTGCTGGTCCAGTGGCTAAGACTCTATGCTCTCAATGCAGGGTGTCTGGGTTCCATCCCAGGTCAGGGAATTAGATCCCACACGCCACAACTAAGGGTTCTCAAGCCACAACTAAAAAGATTCTGCATGCCACAACAAAGATTGAAGATCCCAAGCGCTGCAACTAAGATGCAGCATAACCAAATATATAAATATTAAAGAAGAAGAAGGAGAGGAAGAAGAAGTATATACCACATTACCTCTGGAGTACTCTTGTCAAAAAGAAAAAGAATATGAATCTAATTAAACCTCTAGACCAGCAGTGCCCAATGGAAAGGAAATACAAGCTACGTTATGTGATTTAAAATTTTCTAGTAGCTGCATTTTTAAGAAACAACAATAAAGAGGTAAATTAATTTTTAAGTGTATTTTATTTAGCTAATACACCCAAAATACATTAGGGCTTCCTGGTAGCTCAGACAGTAAAGAATCTGCCTGCAGTGTACGAGACCTGGGTTCAAACCCTGGGTCAGGAATTTCTGGAGAAGGGAATGGCAACCAACTCCAGTATTCTCACCTGGAGAATTCCATGAACAGAGGAGACTGGCGGGCTACAGTCCAGGGGTCCTAGAGTCAGACGTGACTGAGTGACTCACTAACTTCACGCCAAAATATTTTCATTTTAATATGTAATCAATATAAAAATATTAATAAATTGTTCTACATTCTCTTTTTTCCATAGTAAGTCTTTGAAATCTGGTGTGTATTTTACACTTACAGCACATTACAATTCGGATTAACCATACTGAATATGCCCAATCACCACATATGACTAGTGGTCACCATATAGACAGGGCTGCTCTAGACCCAACTCCCAATTTTGAGGATATATGAGAAATAGAACAACATCTCTCTCCATCAGAGAAAACAATTAACCTAAAATCTGTGAAATTATGCATGAAGGATTCAGCTTCTTCAACAAATAAATGGTAAAAGAAAATAAAGGAGAGGAGAAATATTTATAGATTAGAAGATTCCTAAGGGACATATTAGCTGCATAAATGCAATCTGTGGACTCTGTTTGAATTTTGATTTCAAAAATCAAACTGTAAAGATGTCTTTGTAGTCATTTGGGGAAACTGAATATCAGAGACTGTCTTTTGGATGATATATATTTTTTTAATTATTATTAACTTTGTTGGCTGTCCTTAATATCTAATTCCTTGTCCTTAATGGGATAAGTCTGAGCTTATTTAATTATGTTCAAAGCCTTCCAGTGAATGTTCCCACTTTACCCACCTAATCTCAGCTGTCACCATTGGAAACTGAATTTTCCCTAGGAGGAAGCCTTCACCACCCTCACTCCTGTTAGGAACTCTTGATCCTTCTACTCTTCTCATCTGAAATAACCATTCTCTCCAAAACTAAAGACGTACACTTCCTTGAAGTCGACACTTCCTTCATAAACACCAATTTCTTTCCTCAAAATCAAATATTCACATGTGTTTGAAGTAACCCTAACTCACTCAACTCAGTTTCTCCAATAAAGCTTAAGTGCTAAGACGCTAGACATCATGTCCTTCCTTACAGACAACAGACAACTTAATAGAAGCTTTAGGAGTATCTGGCTGGCCCCAAACTCCCCTTCTCAGAATTCTTTCCACCGGACAAGGGTGGGGAACAAGAAGCCATGCTTGCATTGATCAAGGCAGCCAGCCTGGCCTTAGCGATTGGACAAGAACAGTCAGCTGCCCAAGGCTAAGCCAATCAGATCCTCTCCTGAGATCTGGGCTCAAAACTAAGATCTGACAGTGACACATCTTCCAGGGGACCATAAATTCCAACTGTGCAGGCTGACTACATTTGACCTCGTGCTCTGGGAAGCACTGAAAGCTAGTCTGCAGACAGAGGAAGAAAAACAAATAGACTAGGAGAAAGAATTGGAGAGCACAAGTTGCCTCTTCCTGGAGGCGTTTGCATTTCTGATTCCAATGTCGAACCCTGCCAGCACTGCCTACCCTGTTTTCCATGTGAGACCTCCTGGATTAGTCTAAGATAAGTTCCTTGCAATCAAAAGAGCCTAGGCAGACTTAACCCAAAGCAGGGCACACCTCAAGCACTTTTATACGTGGTGAATTCAATGCAAGGGAAACGATTTACATGTTATCACATGGTATCCAGTCATTCATTTGCCAGGGTGATTTCTACTTGTGCTTCAGAGGTGGCAAAAGAGGTGCTGGAGGAGGGAGGCCAGTGATGGGGCAGCAGGAAGCAGAGTCCCTGATGACTTAAACAGGGATGGTGGGAAAGGCAGGTTATGGGGTGCTGAGGAGAGAACTAGGCTGAACCAGTAGCGGGGAGAAGTGAGGAGTCCCAGACAGGCAAACAGGAGCAATAATGGGGCTGGGCACCAAGTCCAAGGAAACAGAAGGGGAAGGATAGTATGTGAGGAAAAGCCAGAACTGGGAAGACAGATACATGCATAGGCTTTCTGCCATTTATGTGGCACAGACAGCTGGAAAAACCAAGTTTACAAATCACCTGCCTTCCATTATGGAATCAGATTCTCCCTTTTATTGCCATCTCTTTTCTCAGACTCAATGACAGCCTGCTATTAGATTTTTAATCTGAAAAAACTGATGTTGAAGGAGGGGAATGTATTGTTTGAGGCCTCAAGGTTATGTCAGTTCTGCTTGTTCTCAAGGATCCACATTCTGTGTTGGCCCTACATGGGTGAGGTTCTCTGGGAAACCTTAGATCAGGCCTAGGGATGTGGGGAGAAGGGGGGAGTACTGGAGACGCTTTCCACTCTGCCTTTCTTCACTTCTCACTAAGGACTAAGTCCTATTCTTAGGAGAGACCTAAGAATAAACAGTCCTGGGAGAACTGCCTGGTATACAACTCTACCTTAACAGCTAGTTCAGACAGAAGAGGAGAGCAGTATCAGATTGCTGCTGCTGCTAAGTCACTTCAGTCATGTCTGACTCTGTGTGACCCCATAGACGGCAGCCCACCAGGCTCCTCCATCCCTGGGATTCTCCAGGCAAGAACACTGGAGTGGGTTGCCATTTCCTTCCCCAGTGCATGAAAGTGAAAAGTGAAAGTGAAGTCGCTCAGTCGTGTCCAACTCTTCTCGACCCCATGGACTGCAGCCTACCAGGCTCCTCCGTCCATGGGGTTTCCCAGGCAAGAGTACTGGAGTGGGGTGCCATTGTCTTCTCCGAGTATCAGATTAGTGTGTATATAAAGGAGAGAGGACTGGAGAAGGCAACGGCACCCCACTCCAGTACTCTTGCCTAGAAAATCCCATGGATGGAGGAGCCTGCTAGGCTGCAGTCCATGGGGTCGCTAAGAATCGGACACAACTGAGCAACTTCACTTTTCGCTTTCATGCATTGGAGAAGGAAATGGCAACCCACTCCAGTGTTCTTGTCTGGAGAATCCCAGGGATGGGGGAGCCTGGTGGGCTGCCGTCTATGGGGTCGCACAGAGTCGGACACGACTGAAGCGACTTAGCAGCAGCAGCAGCAGCAAAGAATAGAGGACAGAACTCCCAGGGGAGGTAAAAGTTTTAAGAGATTCACATCTTCATGTACACTGTTCCCTCTCTCTGGGCTGCATTCTCTACCCCCTTCTTTGCTTGTCACACTCTTACTTCAAGACCCAAAAAAGTGTCCATTTTCCTCATCATCCTCATATTTGTCCAGGAAGCATATTTCACCCTTCTCTCTTTTCTCAATCCTGTTATGACATTTATCACACTGTACTAGAGTTTCCATAGAATTTCTGCTTTTGGCTGAGAAGCTAAGAGCACAGATACTGGAGTTAAAACCACCTGAAAGACCAACAAGGGGTTAACCTCCAAACTATACAAACAGCTCTTGCAGCTCAATATCAACAAAACAAATAACCCAATCAAAAAGGGGGCGGATGATCTAAATAGACATTTCTCCAAAGAAGACACACAGATGGCCAAGAGGCACAAGAAAAGATGTTCAACATCACTAATTATTAGAGAAATGAAAATCAGAACTACAATGAGGTGTCACATCACACTAGTTATAATGGCTGTCATCAAAAAGTCCACAAACAATAAATGCTGGAGAGGGTGTGGAGAAAAGAGAACCCTCCTATACAGTTGGTGGGAATATAAATTGGTACAGCCACTATGGAGAACACTATGGAGATTCCTTTAAAAACTAAAAATAGAGCTACCAAAAGATCCAGCAATCCCACTCCTGGTTATATTTCTGGAGAAAACCATCATTCAAAAGGATACATTTACCCCAACTGTTCATTGCATCACTATTTATAATATCCAGGACATGGAAGCAACCTAGATGTCCATCAACAGAGGAATGGATAAAGAGGATGCGGTGTATATATATATACATATGTATATATGTACACACATACACACACACACAATGGAACATTACTTAGTCACAAAAAATGAGATAATTCCATTTGCAGTGACATGGATGGACCCAGAGATTGTCATACTAAGTAAAGTCAGACAGAGACAAATATCATATGATAGCACTTATATGTAGAGTCTAAAAAAAAATGAACAAATGAACCTATTTACAAAACAGAAATTGAGTCACAGATATAGAAAACAAACTGACTGTTACCAAGGGGGAAGGGTTGGTTGGGGGAAGGGATAAATTGGGAGATTGGGATTGACATATACACACCACTATATATAAAATAAGCAACTAATATAGCACAAAGAACTCTATTCAATACGTTGTAATGACCTATATGGGAATAGAATCTAAAAATGAGTGGATATATGTATATGTATAACTGATTCATTTTGATGTACAGCAGAAACTAACACAGCAGTGTAAATCAATTATACTCCAATAAAAATAACTTAAAAATAATTATATTCTGAAAAAACAAAACTCCTAAAATGGTACACCAAAAAAACAAAACCACCTGCCAAATCCTAGTTCTGCCACGTACCAGCTTTATGACTAAGATACTGAACCTCCAAGATCTTTACTTTTTTCATTTATGAAATAGGATTGTGGTACATGTCTCATAGGGTTATTATGAGGGTTAAACATTCTGTCCTTAGAAGGGTGTGGCATGTATAGTAGCATCATGTACACAAGAATGAGCACTCACTAATATTATTCCCCTCTGAGCTAATAACTCTCCAAGAAGTCAAGCTTGGGTTTGATTTTACCCTTGACATCCAAACATGACACTATGACCAAAATAAATCTTTGCACCTGGTCAGCTGGCCAATGACCATGACTACTTGGCTCACAACTCCACCCTCACCTTTGTCACAGGACTTAATTTCTGCTGGTCCCAGGAAGCCTCCCTTTGAGCACAAGGCCCTCCAGCCTGTCTATTTCCTTCTCCCCTAGGCCTCCAAGTTCTACACACACATGGCCTTTGAGTTACTCCTACTAGAATACCAATTTCAGCAAGTCATCTCCCAGACCCAAAGCCCTGATCAAAGCTCCTGGTCCTTCCCATGGCGGGAGGGCAGCGTGGGGACCACCTTTTCTGGCTGGCTGACTGATTCTTTATGTATCAGTTATTTTGGAACTAACCCTACAGCTAAATAAATTATACACTAAAATAACCCTAGAAGGCAAAGACAACACTTTTAAAAAAACTTAACACTTGTAACACATGAATAAATCCTCATTGCAAAAAAAGGGGGGGCGAGGGGAGGGAGAATAGAGAAACATAAGAAAGACAAAAAAAAAAAAGAAACTATAGAAATACAGAAAATACAAACAAAGCTCCTCCGTACCCATACACACTCTTCCATCATCATGGTCATCAGTTCACTGTCTCCTTCCAGATCTTTCTATGCCCTTTTGTATATAAAGTACTCTTGTTTTGCTTGGTTCCTTTTACATAAATGGGATCATTTGGGAGTTTCTTGGTTGCAGTTTGCTTTTTTCACATAGAAATTTGTCTTAGAGATCTTTTCCAAATTTCAGAGATTCTGTAGGATGGCTTTACATAGTTTGTTTTCCTGTTGATGGATATTGAAGTTGTTCCAAACTAAGTGATGATTTCACTGCAGCACATCTTTGATCACATGTTAAAAACACAAATTTAAATCAAAATAAAAACATGAATGCTAGATATCATTTAGTATTTCATTTTTTAAAAATATTACAGCTGTGTCTAATAATACATATAATAATCATAAAAATCTTATTCCTAGGTTTGTTTCTATATATCTGAGTAGCATCACAGTACAGGCCATTTAAGAGAAACAAGGTAGAGGGTCTGTATATTGCATTTATTTTGACACACAAGCTTTTGGACCTCGGACAAGTGTATTAGTTATATACTGCTGCCGTATAATGAACTGCCCAAAACCTAGTGACTTAAAACTGGCAATGTTTTAAAACTGTCTCACAGTTTGAATGCATTAGCTCAGCTGGATCCTCTGGTTCAGGGTCTCACAAATGCAATCAAATTGTCAGCCAGGCCTGGAATCTTTGCTGGCTGTTGGCCAGAGACAGCAGTTCCTAGTGGTGTGAGGCTTTTCATAGTCATAGGGCTACTCGTAACATGGCAGCTGGCTTCACACACATAGAGGGCTTGGAGGGAGGAAGACAGAGAGAGCAAAACATAAGTTGTAGTCTTTTGTAACCTAATCTCAGAAGAGGCATTCTATCATTTTGGCCATATCTATTCATTTAAAGGCAGGAGGGGATAAATTAGAAGTTTGGGATTAACAGATACACACTACTGTATATTGTCAACCTGCTTATTTAACTTATATGCAGAGTACATCATGAGAAACGCTGGGCTGGATGAAGCACAAGCTGGAATCAAGATTGCTGGGAGAAATATCAATGACCTCAGATATGCAGATGACACCACCCTTATGGCAGAAAGTGAAGAAGAACTAAAGAGCCTCTTGATGAAAGTGAAAGAGGAGAGTGAAAAAGTCGGCTTAAAGCTCAATATTCAGAAAACTAAGATCATGGCATCTGGTCCCACCACTTCATGGCAGGTAGATGGGGAAACAGTGGAAACAGTGGCTGACTTTATTTTTCTGGGCTCCAAAATCACTGCAGATGGTGACTGCAGCCATGAAATTAAAAGACGCTTACTCCTTGTCAGGAAAGTTATGACCAACCTAGACAGCATATTAAAAAGCAGAGACATTACTTTGCCAACAAAGGTCCATCTAGTCAAGGCTATGGTTTTTCCAGTAGTCATGTATGGATGTGAGAGTTGGACTATAAAGAAAGATGAGCACGGAAGAATTGATGCTTTTGAACTGTGGTGTTGGAGGACTCTTGAGAGTCCCTTGGACTGCAAGGAGATCAAACCAGTCCATCCTAAAGGAGATCAGTCCTGGGTACTTATTGGAAGGACTGATGTTGATGCTGAAACTCCAATACTTTGGCCACCTTATGCAAAGAGCTGACTCACTGGAAAAGACCCTGATGGTGGAAGATTGAGGGCAGGAGGAGAAGGGGACGACAGAGGATGAGATGGTTGGATGGCATCACCGACTCGATGGACATGGGTTTGGGTGGGCTCAGGGAGTTGGTGATGGACAGGGAGGCCTGGCGTGCTGCGGTTCATGGGGTTGCAAAGAGTCGAACACGACTGAGCGACTGAACTGAACTGAACTATATATGAAACAGATAACCAACAAGGTCCTACTCTATAGCACAAGGAACTATATTCAATATCTTGTAATAACCTACAATGGAAAAGAACCTGAAAGGAATGTATCACTTTGTTGTACACCTGAAACTAACCCAACATTGTAAATCAACTATATGTCAATTAAAAATAAATAAATAAATAAGGTGAGTTAGCACATTTGGCTCTCATGATTACACTGAGGGCAGACACCAGGAAGAGGAATCACCAGAGCCATCTTAAAGGCTACTAATGACAAGTAACTTGGCTTCTCTGTACTTTAGTTTTGTCGTCTGTAAACAGCTACCTTATAGGAGAGATTATGAGAATTAAGAGAATTAAAATACATCAAGTGCTGAGAATAGTACCTGGTACACAATGAACACTAGAGAAATACAAGCTACGTATGGATACAAAAAATAATGCAAATGCATATACTTACTCCAAACAGTGCACAGTACTAAGTCTGTGGTGGTGGTTGTTTAGCCACTTCAGTTGTATCTGACTCTTCTGCAACCCTATGGACTGTAGCCCACTAGGCTCCTCTGTCCAAGGGATTTCCAGGCAAGAATACTGGAGTGGGTTGCCATTTCTTTCTCCAGGGGATCTTCCCAATCCAGGGACCAAACCTGCATCTCTTCTGTCTCTTGCATTACCACTGCGTCACCAGGGAAGCCCGAGTCTGTGGCAGTTGTTCAAGAAATACTTGCCTTAAATGACCCCTAGTTACTCAAAAGAAGCTTGAGCACGTGGAAACTACCCCAGAAACAAAAGTACTTTCTAAAGGTAAAAGTACCTACCATAATTACCAGGGTGAGGGGTCACAGTCACCTCCAAATTTCCCCCTAGCTCTCCTCTTATCAGAAATTTCCACGCAGCAAGCTCCAGTGCACTCCTGAGTCATCTCTAGGTCTAAACAGAAAAGGCTGACCACACTTTGCTCTGAAAAGGCACACCATTTGCCTGATTGAAGAAGCTGCCTAATTAGCAAAACCACACAATTTGTAAGTTACAGAAAGAAGAGTGAGAGCGTGTCTGCTTCACTGGGGCCTTTCTCACCATGCTCAGCAGTTTAAGTGAGATTAGGGGTCACCTGTGAGCTTTTACAATTAAGACCCACCTTGATATTTTAGGAAAAGATGGGTTACTCAGTCCACCCTGAATCTGTAAAGGGTAATATAGAGGGGGAGGTGGGTTAAGGAGTATGTCCTGCTTCACACATGTCCCTCTTGTGTCATCCAGGCCTCGGTGGGTGGGGGAAGGCAGCCAACCTGCCATCCTGCAGATGTGGTAAATGGGTCAGGAATCAAGTGATAACAAAAGGCTGGACTCCCCCCTGCCCTCCCCAGGCCACAGAGCCCCCGGCAACAGCAGCAACTCCCAAGGGCAAGTAAACACAACTCCACTCGGCACACGTGGCCTCCTGAGAGGGCGCTCCAGCTCACAGCGCCCAGTGTGCAAAGGCCACCTCTATCTGATTCAAATGTCCCAAGGAAGCAGGAAGAAGAAAGCAGGACCAAAAAGGCCAGCCTGGCAGCCTGGAGAGGGCACTGATGTAGGTTAGCCAGCAGGCCTGTCCACGCTCATCCTACTCATGCTCAGCAACTGCCTCAGCAATTTTCTTTTAATTACCCTGCTCAACTTACTCAGAAGTGCAATGATGTGAAGGAGGAAGCAAGAAGAAATGTCTCCATATCATGGGAGGAGGCATCTGCCAGGGTTAAGAGTGGATAGATTAGTTGTTTTTTGTTTGATTGTTTTTAGAAAAATAAACCAGATCCTCTCTGCAGAGAATTGTTTTTCCCATCTGAAACCAAACTGCTTTGAGAACAACCAGGGCCTAGCTGGCTGGAATACTGAAAATTCATATCAATGTGGCAAGGGTGGGGAACTTGCTTCTCTGGTGAGAGCTAGTAAGACCTGAGAATGGGAGCCACCTGCCCTGAGAGGTGGAGAGAATGAAAGCACATGTAATAAATTCCATTTGCTTGGGTTTTAAATTAAAAGGGGAAAATATTCTATTTTCTCCAATAAATGTGAAACTGGGTTTTTTTTCTATTGTCACTATTGTGTTCTTTAGGCCATAAAAAGGTAAAAATGGAACAAACAATATGATTAAATTTTTTCCTCTCATGACCAGCTAAGGAAAGAATTTAGGTGAAGTGTACCCACAAAATTCAGTGCTCTATTAGAGGCTGTGTAACTGTTTTCTGTGTTGAGTGTGCTAACTTTAACTCCTTAACCAGACTATAAGCAGTTTTTGGAGTCTAATTGAAAGGGATATAGATTAGTACTTAACAAGAAAGGCCCTGGGATTTCCCTGGTGGTCCAGCGGTTAAGACTTCACCTTCACATCCAGTGGGTATGGGTTCAATCCTTGGTAGAAGAGCTAAAATCCCACATGCATCAACAAAACCAAAACATAAAACAGAAGCAACATTGTAACAAATTCAATAAAGACTTTAAAATAGTCCAAGGTCAAAAAAACAAAAAACTTAGGGAAAAAAGGACTCTGAAGCTTTTCCAACATGATCAGCTATGTGATCTTGAGCAAATTAAGTCTTTCTGTGTCTCAGTGTCCTCAACTATAAAATGGAAATAATAACATTAGTATCCATCCTGTAGGATTATCTTAGAGGCCTGAGAACCACCTGTTCCTGGCACATAGTGGACATTTAATAAACATCAGTTATTATTTTTTTGTACTCCCAGAGTACTCTTCCAAAAACTCAGACTCAGCCACATTACTTTGCCTTTCAAAAACCTACAGAGGCTACCTCTTGTCACTGATGTAAAGGTCTTATCAGGCCAATTGAGGCTCCCAGGTACCACCCCTAGGTCCCCAAATCCCAATATATTCTCTCAATGTGCTTTAGCTGTTGCTACAATATCTTCACCACCACCCCTCACACACACACCTATTCATCTGAAACTCTCTTTCATGAGTGTTTGGCTATTAGCATATTGTTCCCTTACTATTAGTAGACTAAACTAGAACCATTGTCAGAATCCAACAGTGACTGCTGGTACATAATAAATGCTCAGGAAACATTTACTTAAGATTGAACAACGTATCTATTAGTTTTTTTCAAGATTTAGATCAAATGCCACAAATTCCTTGCATATAATCTTTCTATATACCTTGTATAATACTAAACTTTCTTCTGGCTTCTGTTTATTTTTTGGACAAATTTTATTCACTGATACTCATTAATATTAGGTATTCTCTAATACTACTTTTTAAAAATAACTGCTGAGGTTTAAGCAGCTCTAATGATGGGCCAGGTTCTTGGCATATAACAAACTCATTTAATCCTCACTAGGTAGGATTGGGGGCGGGAGGAGAAGGGGACAACAGAGGATGAGATGGTTGGATGGCATCACCGACTCGATGAACATGGGTTTGGGTAGACTCTGGGAGTTGGTGATGGACAGGGAGGCCTGGCGTGCTGCAGTTCATGGGGTCGCGGAGAGTCGGACACGACTGAGCGACTGAACTGAACTGAACTGATCCCACCCATAAGATAGGTATCGTTTTTATTCCACTTTCTCAAATGAGGAAACTGAGGCTCAGAGAAATAAAAGAACTTGTCCGAAGTCACACCGATGGTAAGCTGCTGCTGCTGCTGCTGCTAAGTCGCTTCAGTCGTCTCCGACTCTGTGCGACCCCATAGACGGCAGCCCATCAGGCTCCCTATCCCTGGGATTCTCCAGGCAAGAATACTGGAGTGGGTTGCCATTTCCTTCTCCAGTGCATGAAAGGGAAAAGTGAAAGTGAAGTTGCTCAGTCGTGTCAGACTCTTAGCGACCCCATGGACTGTAGCCTACCAGGCTCCTCCGTCCATGGGATTTTCCAGGCAAGAGCCGATGGTAAGCAGAGGCCCATTTTTCACCTAGTCTTTACCACTGCCTCTCCTACAAAGAATCATCTGAGTCCCAGTTACATAGCTCATTGCCTCAATTCCAGTGTCAGTGGGTCAAAGTTGCAGAAAAGCAATTCAACTCTGTACACGTTAACTTGTGGTTCTCTCTCCCGGGCTTCGGCTGAGCCTGTGGGGCCTGGGGCCCACATCCTGCCATCAAAATCTTGGACTTCCGCGGGATCTCAAAGGTAAAGATGCGTTGTACTGGAGCATCATCCACTGTCTTCCGGGGGTTTCAGGACCCAAGCCACATTTCTGGCATTCTTAGATTCTGGCGATCTCGAACTCCTTTTAGTTAACTCTGTCCGTGAACTCCCTCCCTGGCCCTCTAGCAAGTCAGAGGCGCTCAACTCAATTCAGCGAAGGCTTTGGCAGGTCCAACGGTGAAAGACTAGTTTACCTCCTCTCCCCTCACCCCCCCGCCCCCGGGAGGAGCAAGACCAAAGAGTGGTCCAAACACATCCTTAACATCCCAGCACTAGGTCCTGCCCCCGGGGCAGACCCATCCCGAGCCCCGAGCCCTGCTCCCGCCCAAAGCTCCGGGCCCTGATCCCGCGCTCCAGTCTAAGAGCCGCCCTGGCCGCGGTCACGCCTCCCCCGCGCGCTGCTGACTCAACCCGGGGAAGAGAAACGTCTCGGTTTTTTCCGACCTGTCCCTGGGCACCCGCGTCCCGCCCCGCCCCGCCCACCATCCAAGCCCCCGCCCCGCCTAAAGTTGTCCTTCGGCTTTGCGCCCGCAGAACGCGTTGGCGTGCTCCCCGGGGTGTGGCCACAGAACTCAGGCGACGCCTTGCCGAAGGGCGGCCCGGAAAAGGAGACCCCGCGCGGCGGCAGCGGCGAGCCGGGCATGCTCACTGGCGCGGGCCGGGCCCGCAGCCCGGGCAGGAAGCGCCGGCGCTAGGCGGTCCTCAGCGCTGCCAGCTGGAGTCGGGCGGAGCCGGAGCTCCGGCTCCGGGTGGTTCTGCCAGTCCCCGCGCGCCCGGGCGGCCGCACACGTGTCCAAGCGTCACGTCCGCGCGCGCCCCCGGGGCTTGCGTCAGCGGCCGCTCCGGGAGCGGGTGGGCCGGGGTTCTGCGCACAGCTCGGCTTCGGGGCCGCGACGCCGCCGGGAGGAGGAGTTTGGGGGCGCGGAGGGGCGTTCGGAGCGCCGAGGACCGCGGAGATCGTCAGCGCGGTCCGGCGCCCCATCCTGCCCGGCGCCGATCGTCTCCGCTGCTCGGTCCCGGGCTGGGCGCGGTGGCGTTGCCCCGGAGCCCGCCGCCCGCGGGGCGCGCACTGCCTTGACTCCGGCGGCCCCGCGGCAGGCAGGCGCCCGCAGTTCCATGGTTGGTTCGGAGCGCGATGAGCCGCCCGTCCTCCACCGGCCCCAGCGCTAACAAACCCTGCAGCAAGCAGCCGCCGCCGCAGCCACAGCACGCTCCGACCCCGGCTGCGCCCCCGGCCGCCGCCACCATCTCGGCTGCGGGCCCCGGCTCGTCCGCGGTGCCCGCCGCGGCGGCGGTGATCTCGGGCCCCGGCGGCGGCGGCGGCGGCGGCGGCGGCGGGGCTGGCCCGGTGTCTCCGCAGCACCACGAGCTGACCTCGCTTTTCGAGTGCCCGGTTTGCTTTGACTATGTCCTGCCCCCCATCCTGCAGTGCCAGGCCGGGCACCTGGTGTGTAACCAATGCCGCCAGAAGTTGAGCTGCTGCCCGACGTGCCGGGGCGCCCTGACGCCCAGCATCAGGAACCTGGCTATGGAGAAGGTGGCCTCGGCAGTTCTGTTTCCCTGCAAGGTAAGCCCAGCCACGCACCTCCGCCCGGCGACCTCCCGGGACTGCTGTGTCTCCCAGCCCATTCGCGGGGGCTGAGAGGCAGTGGGCTTCTCTCTTATTAACGGGAAAAAAAGTTTACACCGTGTTCGCCCTCCCCCATGCCACCTGTCCACTTCGGGAGCAGCTCTGGGCCGACTGCTGCCCGATCACTGACCCCAGCCTGATTGGCACGCAATCACGCTGTCCCCACCCGGAGCCTGCGTACTCTGCAGATGTGTACTCAGCCTGGGCCGAAGGAAAACTTGGACCCAGAAGCTGACTATCTGTGGGGAACAGAGGAGGGGGGAAAGGAGCGAATTAAACGCACCCTTCGCCAGCGCTGGGCTTGGAAGGACTGGTACTGGATTCCTCCTGCCTCCCGCGTCTGCGTTCTGCGCACCCCTGACACGTGGGAGCCCTCGGGAGTGCAGCTAAAAAAAAAAAAGGGCGCCTACAGCCTGTTTTCCTCCAACAACAAGAAAACCTTGTAAACCACGCCTTTCCCTCTCCTAGCCTTCCAAGGACTGAGGAGTTGTGTTATTTTACTAAGTGGGGTGAAAACGAGAGTTGATGGGGAATTTAACTGGAAGGGCACACAGGAGCTGTTGTTACAGTTCTTTAAAGCCCACCACTTTATTTTTTGTTTAGTTAAAAAATTGTCAGTGCTCTTGCAAAAAAAAAAAAAAAGAGCACATCACTGAGACACGTGAAAGACCCAGACGTCTCGCCTCCTTTCCCACCGATGTTAGGTTTAGTATGCATCTGCATGGGGTTTTTTCTAACCATGTATAAATACACTCTCCGCAGCTGAATATAGAATGGTAGATGTTAATGTCAGGAAGGTTTATATATGCACACATAAGTTTTTCTCCAAAAATGGCTTCTGCAGCTTGCTGACTTAAGTCCGTTTCATCACACGTATTTTTATATGTCTGCAGCCTACCTCTATTTTGTTGTATTTTAAATGGCTGCATAATTTTGCATTGTGTGGTCATACTGTAACATCAGTTTACATCTTTTGGGTAAAAATCTTCAGGAGCAGTTTCAGGAGCAGATAGAGACATATCTATCTATATTACCGCATTATAACCTAGAATTTTACCATACAGTTCATTTTTTAAACTTAGAAATAATGTCATTAATATTTTTGGAGTTTTTTTGGTAAAGTACCTCATGGGCCATTTAGCCTCTCTTGCATTGATTTCTCTTTGCTGCTGCTTACTTTTATAGGGCAAGGGCTTATTTTTAAATTAAAAATAATCCACCAGAGAACTGAAGCTTGGGATGCATGTCAGTAAAATGAGTGATTTAATTTGGTCTGTGCCCTGCCACAAATAGGGTTTAAAATAGCATATCCAAATAAGCGTTTGAAATTATGTTTGAGCTATGGGTTTTCAGTCAACCTTAATAAATAATCATGCTTTGAACCACTCCTCATGTAATGCTTACCAATGCACCCAGCCCAGTAGTAGTTTGTCATAAAATTTAGACAAAACAGTTTGAAAATTTTCTTAGGGTCATGAACAAGGTGGCAGCCTAGTGATCAAGGGAAGATTTGGTGATTGGTGACGTGAGAGTGGATATTTGAGGTTTGAGATATTTTGTGGAAGCTGGGTGAGTAGGTGGGGGATGCCCCACAGGGTTCCTGGGGAGCCATCTTCGCAGCCCTTCACTTTCCCCTAGGCCTTCAGTGGCTAACAGAAGAAATGATTTCAGATGAATAACATTTTACAAATGAGCATTTGATATCAGTCAGCTATCCCTATGTCTGATAATGCAGAAGATTCGGGTTCCATCCCTGGGTGGGGAACATCCCCTGGAGAAGGGAATGGCTACCCACTCCAGTATTCTTGCCTGGGGAAATCCCATGGACAGAGGAGCCTGGCGGGCTATAGTCCATGGGGTCACAAGAGTCAGACAGGACTTAGCGACTGAACAAGCTATCCCTAATTTATTTATTTATTATTTATTTATTTTTAATTTATTTATTTTAGTTGGGGGCTAATTACTTTACAGTATTGTAGTGGGTTTTGCCATACATTGACATGAATCAGCCATGGCTTTACATGTGTTCCCCATCCTGAACCCCCCTGCCTGCTCCCTCCCCATCCCATCCCTCTGGGTCATCCCATTGCCCCAGCCCTGAGCATTTATCTCATGCATCGAACCGGGAATGGCGTTCTGTTTCACATATGATAATATACACGTTTCAATGCTGTTCTCTCAGATCGTCCCACCCTCACCTTCTCCACAGAGTCCTTTAGACTTTCTATCCATCTGTGTCTCTTTTGCTGTCTCACATATAGGGTTATCGTTACCATCTTACTGTATTGGTGTTTTTCTTTCTGGCTTACTTCACTCTGTATAATGGGCTCCAGTTTCATCCATCTCAATAGAACTGATTCAAATGTATTCTTTTTAATGGCTGAGAAATATTCCATTGTGTATATGTACCCACAGCTTCCTTATCCATTTGTCTGATGGTGGACATCTAGGTTGCTTCCATGTCCTGGCTATTATAAACAGTGCTGCGATGAACATTGGGGTACACGTGTCTCTTTCAATTCTGGTTTCCTTGGTGTGTATGCCCAGCAGTGGGATTGCTGGGTCATATGGCAGTTCTATTCCCAGTTTTTGAAGGAATCTCCACAATGTTCTCCATAGTGGCTGTACTAGTTTGCATTCCCATCAACAGTGTAAGAGGGTTCGCTTCTCTCCACACCCTCTCCAGCATTTATTGCTTGTAGACTTTTGGATAGCAGCCATTCTCACGGGCGTGAAATGGTACCTCATTGTGGTTTTGATTTGCATTTCTCTAATAATGAGTGATGTTGAGCATCTTTTCATGTGTTTGTTAGCCATCTGTATGTCTTCTTTGGAGAAATGTCTGTTTAGTTCTTTGGCCCGTTTTTTGATTAGGTCGTTTATTTTTCTGGAATTGAGCTGCAGGAGTTGCTTGTATATTTTTGATATTAATTCTTTGTCCGTTGCTTCATTTGCTATTATTTTCTCCCATTCTGAAGGCTGTCTATTCACCTTGCTTATAGTTTCCTTTGTTGTGCAAAAGCTTTTAAGTTTAATTAGGTCCCATTTGTTTATTTTTGCTTTTATTTCCAATATTCTGGGAGGTGGGTCATGGAGGATCCTGCTGTAATTTATGTCGGAGAGTGTTTTGCCTATGTTTTCCTCTAGGAGTTTTATAGTTTCTGGTCTTACGTTTAGATCTTTAATCCATTTTGAGTTTATTTTTGTGTATGGTGTTAGAAAGTGTTCTAGTTTCATTCTTTTACAAGTGGTTGACCAGTTTTCACAGCACCAATTGTTAAAGAGATTGTCTTTTCTCCATTGTATATTCTTGCCTCCTTTGTTGAAGATAAGGTGTCCATAGGTGTGTGGATTTATCTCTGGGCTTTCTATTTTGTTCCATTGATCTATATTTCTGTCCTTGTGCCAGTACCATACTGTCTTGATGACTGTGGCTTTGTAGTAGAGCCTGAAGTCAGGCAGGTTGATTCCTCCAGTTCCATTCTTCTTTCTCAAGATTGCTTTGGCTATTCGAGGTTTCTTATATTTCCATACAAATTGTGAAATGATTTGTTCTAGTTCTGTGAAAAATACCGTTGGCAGCTTGATAGGGATTGCATTGAATCTATAGATTGCTTTGGGTAGTATACTCATTTTCACTATATTAATTCTTCCAATCCATGAACACGGTGTATTTCTCCATCTATTTGTGTCCTCTTTGATTTCTTTCATCAGTGTTTTATAGTTTTCTATATATAAGTCTTTTGTTTCTTTAGGTAGATATATTCCTAAATATTTTATTCTTTTCGTTGCAATGGTGAATGGTATTGTTTCCTTAATTTCTCTTTCTGTTTTCTCATTGTTAGTGTATAGGAATGCAAAGGATTTCTGTGTGTTAATTTTATATCCTGCAACTTTACTATATTCATTGATTAGCTCTAGTAATTTTCTGGTAGAGTCTTTAGGGTTTTCTATGTAGAGGATCATGTCATCTGCAAACAGTGAGAGTTTTACTTCTTCTTTTCCTATCTGGATTCCTTTTATTTCTTTTTCAGCTCTGACTGCTGTGGCCAAAACTTCCAAAACTATGTTGAATAGTAGTGGTGAGAGTGGGTACCCTTGCCTTGTTCCTGACATTAGGGGAAATGCTTTCAATTTTTCACCATTGAGGATAATGTTTGCTGTGGGTTTGTCATATATAGCTTTTATTATGTTGAGGTATGTTCCTTCTATTCCTGCTTTCTGGAGGGTTTTTATCATAAATGGATGTTGAATTTTGTCAAAGGCTTTTTCTGCATCTATTGAGATAATCATATGGTTTTTATCTTTCAATTTGTTAATGTGGTGTATTACATTGATTGATTTGTGGATGTTAAAGAATCCTTGCATTCCTGGTATAAAGCCCACTTGGTCATGATGTATGATCTTTTTAATATGTTGTTGGATTCTGTTTGCTAGAATTTTATTAAGGATTTTTGCATCTATGTTCATCAGTGACATTGGCCTGTAGTCGTCTTTTTTTGTGGCATCCTTGTCTGGTTTTGGAATTAGGGTGATGGTGGCCTCATAGAATGAGTTTGGAAGTTTACCTTCTTCTGTAATTTTCTGGAAGAGTTTGAGTAAGATAGGTGTTAGCTCTTCTCTAAATTTTTGGTAGAATTCAGCTGTGAAGCCATCTGGTCCTGGGCTTTTGTTTGCTGGAAGATTTCTGATTACAGTTTCCTAATTTATTTTTTAAAGCAATATCATAAGAGCATTATGCTTGCTCCCTAGAGAATGGGGACAGTTATAACATGCTATACGAAGTGTGAAGTTTCACTTTCAGAATCCAGATTTCTTGTTCCTACTGAAGTATATATTCTTTCCTAATGTGATATGTCTTGAAGAAGAGTTCTCTTGGGAATCAAGGGTATCCAGTGTTTCTGTGTATGTCACTAATTTTTAAAAAGGTCCCATTCTGTAAGACTGCAGTTGGACAAAGCCATTGTGTAAATACATACATGTGAGATTTATAAAGCTGGAATATGCACATCTCAACTTTGATTGATCAGTAATCCAGACTGTTGACAGGGGAGCTCAGCCAGTTAGTCTGAATAAATCAAACTTGGATGGATACAGAGGCCCAGCAAGCAACTGAGATAATATTCGTTGGGAAGGCTGAGAGCAATAGGGAGTGGTGAGGCCTGTGGCAAACTTCAACACAATGGTCTGCTTAGCCAGCCCTGTGTTTCTCACTTGCTCCTGGAAGTCATAGGGACTGCCTTGTCCCCACTTGCTCTGAGTCTCTCGGGCTGGCTCATGGGAGAAAACCCGTGTTGGGTAAAATACCAGAAGCCAGAGTTGCCTGGCGCTGCCATTGTTTGCCTGAGAGACTGCCTCTGGGAGCCTGATGTCCTCATCTGTAATGAAGGGATTGGACTGCTCAACTTCTAAGGACCTGTAGCTTCTAGAACTCCACGAAAAGAAGAGACTGAACAAGCTTGTTGAGAATGCTTGTTGAGGCCCTCTGCATGCCAGCTCCTTTGTGTGGGTTATCTTTTATGAGTCTACCTATCTTATTCTCAGGTGAGGAAACATGTGCGTATAGAGAGGTTAAGAGTTAAGTGACTTGAGATCACATGGTGGAGCAGTCCATAAACCTTCATCCTGAAGGCACACATCCTTTGATTTGGAGTCTGAGGTTATACTCGGAGGCTCCAGATCACAACCTGAGGTTGACACCAGTAACAAAATCATCCTACTGGATGAGGTCACCAGATGGACACATCCCAGTGAGACAACATAGCTGCTGACTATAAAGTTTATTGGGAGGAATTTTGTAGGGCTTGGGGGATGGGAAGATCGGGGGTGAGGGGGAATAGCTTATACACCCAATATTTGGGGGGATTTTAATCCAGCTCTGAATTGCTCATGCTTCCATTGGCCCCAAAGTGGAAAGAAAGTGAAGTCGCTCAGTCATATCCGACTCTTTGCGGCCCCGTGGACTGTAGGCTACCAGGCTCCTCCGTCCATGGGATTCTCCAGGCAAAAATACTGGAGTAGGTTGCCGTTTCCTTCTCCAGGGGATCTTCCCAACCCAGGGATCAAACCTGGGTCTCCTGCATTGCAGGCAGATGCTTTACCCTCTGAATCAGGGTATGAGTCACCAAAAAGCCTCCTTCATAGGTATGGTTGGGGGGAGGGGGTCACCTATTTAAAGGCTAGAGTCCTGCCAGCACCTGTGACAGAGGGCCCCATATGCACTGTTAGCTCAGATCTCCTTTTAAAAAAGGATCTCTATCAGAGTATGGCTCTCTGCCACCTGAGGTATTTTTAGTCCATTCTATGGCTTGTGCCATGCCTGAGAAGTTTTGACATCCTGTCCCCTTATCACAAACCCATCATCGTCTCTGGAGAGTGTGGATGTAGGGGGAGAAGTAAAGGCTGACACTTTGGGCACCACCCCCCCAACAGTGTATTTTAATATCAGCCAACTATTTCTCTCCAAAACCATGAGAAATGCTAAAACACACTCCAGCCCTCTTTCACTATCAGACATTTTCTTTCTACTTTTTCTATGGGGCTTCCCTGGTGGCTGAGGTGGTAAAAGAATCTGTCTGAAATGCAGAAGACCCAGGTTCGATCCCTGGGTCAGAAAGATACCCTGGTGAAAGGAATGGCTACCAGCTCCAGGATTCTTGCCTGGAGAATTCCCCTGGCAGCTACAATCGATGGGGTTGCAAAGAGTTATTTCTCTCCAAAACCATAGGAAATGCTAACACACACCCCAGCCCTCTTACACTATGAGACATTTTCTTTCCACTTTTTCTTTGGTTTTTGTAGAAGTTTCTAGCAGCATTATCTCCAAATACTTGAAAGCCTCATCAGATACTTTTTCTCTGTAGTTGGATTGTGACAGTGTTGTTTGTATTCTTTAAAAAAACAAACAAACAACTGAGGGACTTCTGCGATGGTCCAGTGGTTTAGACTTTGTCTTCCAGTGCAGGGTGTGTGGGTTCAATCCCCGGTTGCGCAGCTAAAATCCTACATGCCTCTGGGCCAAAAAACCAACATTAAAAGAAAAGAAAAAACAGTATTGTGACAAATTCAGTAAAGACTTTAAAATGGTCCACATAAAAAAAAAAAAATCTTAAAGTCAGATCAGATAATCCAGTTGAAAGTTAAAATGTGTGGACTGATCTAGTCCAGTAGGGACAAACCCTAAACACCAGAAGGGACGGGTAATGAAAGGGAGAAGGGCATCTGCCATGTGACCTTAGGGTTCAAGTGACATCAGGGGCAGTGGAGGTGGTTGGGAGTTGGACCACAACTTTTCCTCAACTCTGGCTGATTGGCCAGGATGGGAATGTGATTGCAGCCATGCCAGATCTTTGGATTTTTTCAAGAAAAGTCAGAAATCTGCATCTTTTAAATGTTAAATATCTCGATTTTTTTTTTTTTTTAAACATTGTCCAAATTCAAATGTAAAGCTAGCAGTTGCAAGTCAAACCAACCGTGTCTGTAGACCAAACTCCAGCTTCCAGGGTGCAACCTCTGACCTGGCTCTCTTTCAGAAAACATCCACTGAGCCTGGAAGTTCTCAATTGACTCTGAGAACACATGAACTCTGGAATTCTGATAGGTCCCAACTGTTACAGCTTACTGCCTTTTCATCTTTGTTTTGCTGAGAGAAAATGCCAACATTCTGGCCTTTGGGAGACCTGAACTATTGTCCTATTGACTAGATGTTTGACACTTTGTACAAGTCAGTCTGTTTCTTTGCACCTGAATGTCTTAAGAGCTGGACAAGATGACTATACCAAGGATCTTTTTCTGCCCTAAAATTCTGGAATCTAGTGAGCTGTTGAAGAGAAAAGGGGCACTAGTCAGGTGACAGAACTAGGTTCTCCTCCTGGCTTTCTGTTATCTCAGTACTGTCACTAGCTCCTTAGATCTGGCTGTTCATCAGTTAAAAAGAACAGAGATAACCTTGAGCTGGTGGGGGTGCTCTCAGGTCAGATTAGCAATGCTGGCGAGGACTTCTGTGTCACCAAAGCATATGGAAGGTGGGTGGGATCAGAGCAGTTGCTAGGTGATGGGTGATCAGTCACCTAACAGTCTGAGGGGATAAGCCAATTTGCCAAAACCATTTCAGGGATCTCTTCTGAACTTCAAAAATTCCCCTAAAACAAAAATCAGTTACTTTGGAAGTTATCCCTTCAGTCCTCAATTCTGGCTGAAGTTGACAGGGTTGGCTCATAGAAGCTTGTGCTGGCAAGCACTGGGGTCCACATGTGTTTCTGGTGAGGCTCAAGATTTTCCAGAAGACAACAGGCAGCTTTTCAGTGTAAAATCAAGAACAGAAGCACTAGAATGCATGAAAAGAGTACTTGGAAGTTTAATGCTGATTCTACACAGAGTTGGCCAAAGATTTTTCACAGGTCACCAAGTCCTGGAACTAGAGTAAATCATTGTTAGTTAAGATTGATCTTTGGCACAGCCAGAATGGACGAAAACCAAAAGGTACAGCAGGTCTGACCTATAGAGTCCCCAGCTTAGGATGGATTAGAATTGCCCCTTTTGTTTTTTTCTTGGAAGCCCTATATAAAGTGCTGTATACACATGACCATAGGAAGACCTCAATGTAAAATATCTTTAGTGTCCAACTTGTGCGTCTGACAAAATTTGTGAACAGTGTCATTTCTCATTCACACCCGTAAGGTCCTCACTCTTTGAAAAGGGCACACAGTAGGTACACATGTGCCAGAGTGAATGCCAGCATTCACCTGAGTATACTTTCTAAAGCTCATGAGAGATGCTGAAAATTCCCTAGCAGAACTTCATCAACTTTGCCCCACATATCCATTCTCCATTTGTTTCTTAAAAACTGCGAAACTGACATCCTCATTGCCAGTTGGGTAAAAGTTTTATTGTAATCATTTTTATACTGTATAGTGTCCGTAAGATAAAAGGTCACTCCCTTCCCAGTTTTTAGCTTTCGAGATGAATGGAAGGTACACCTGTATTAAATGTGTGGGCCTGGGCCCTATTTTAAAACTTTGAATCAATGGAGGTGGTGTCTTTAGGTCTTTCCTTCTCCCCCTCCTCCCCTTCACCTCTTAACTCTGGTAGTTTTGAAGGCAGGCCCTACTCGAGCCTCCTGGTCCCAATCCTATCTGTCTTTACTGTACTGGTTGGTGACCTCTCCAAGTCTCAGTGGCTCGTTGCTAAAATGGGGAGATGATTGTGGTAGTAATTCATGCAAAGTGCCCAGCACAAAGTAAAAACTAAATAAATGCACACAGTTAGAAACTAACAGAAAGCAAATGACTGTAGTCTGAGGTCAGGTCCAGTTGCTCAGTCGTGTCCGACTTTTTGTGACTCCATGGACTATACAGTCCATGGAATTCTCTAGGCCAGAATACTGGAGTGGGTAGCCTTTCCCTTCTGCAGGGGATCTTCCCAACCCAGGGATCGAACTCATCAGGTCTCCCGCATTGCAGGTGGATTCTTGACCAGCTGAGCCACAGGGAAGCCCAAGAATACTGGAGTGGGTAGCTTGTTCCTTCTCCAGGGGATTGTCCTGACCCTGGAATCGAACCAGGGTCTCCTGAATTGCAGGTGGATTCTTTACCAACTGAGCTATCAAGGAAGCCCTAAAAAGAAAAAAAGGAATCTTTTTTTCTCCCGTCAGTTCTCCCATCGAGCTTCTCTTCCCTATTCCTAGTCTTACAGGGTTTCCATAGAGCGAGGTAAGTTGGCTCTGGCACTGGTTTTTCAGTGATGAGAGTTTTAAAAATTTTCTTTAATGCTTTTAGAAGGGAAAACCTGCTTAGATTAGTGAACTTTTTTATGCATATATTTTATTTTTAAAAGTTATGATTTTTGTAATGTAGAACATACAGGAGATTTTAATCTGATACTATTTTCTATAATCCTGCCCACCTAGAATAACCACTACACCATTTTTGCACATGTCCTCGCAAACTTACCTCTACATCAAAACTTACAAACCAGCAACAACAACAAAAAAACCAACAATGAAAAACAGGTAAAACAGGAAATTCACACACTATTTCATAACTTATTTTTTCATCTAATACATTGTGACTGCTTTTCCACACTGATAAATATTCCTTAAGATCCTGTTTAATGACTATGTGGTATTAAGATTCCATTAACTCTGGAATGTTATGGAACATGATGTTGATTATGAATGTATCAGAGTTATTTAATCAAGCCCCTGTTTGTGGTCATTTAAATCATTCTGTTTTCTTATTGTGCTTAAAAAAAACAAAAGTACTGCTATAACTGAATCCCTGTGCATAAGAAAATAATTATTTCCTAATGATAAACTCCTAGAAGTTGAATGGTAGGAACAAAGAGCATGTGCAGAAATCAGCTTTTGCTCATAAAGCCAAACTGCTTTTTCACATAGAATCAAATGGGCACCGAGTGCCCATTTCTCTCCAGCATCACCAGCAATGGGTGTTACCCTTTTGCTTTAATGCTAGTGCCTACTGTTTCTCCCTCATGTAACATCAGGCCAGAGTTGTCTCCTCCTGATTACCAATAGCAAACACCCTATTCCAACAACACAAGAGAAGACTCTACACGTGGACATCACCAGATGGTCAACACCGAAATCAGATTGATTATATTCTTTGCAGCCAAAGATGGAGAAGCTCTATACAGTCAGCAAAAACAAGACCAGGAGCAGACTGTGGCTCAGATCATGAACTGCTTATTGCCAAATTCAGACTTAAATTGAAGAAAGTAGGGAAAACCACTAGACCATTCAGGTATGACCTAGATCAAATCCCTTATGAGTATACAGTGGAAGTGACAAATAGATTTAAGGGACTAGACCTGATAGACAGAGTGCCTGATGAACTATGGACAGAGGTTCGTGACATTGTACAAGAGACAGGGATCAAGAAAATCCCCATGGAAAAGAAATGCAAAAAAGCAAAATGGCTGTCTGAGGAGGCCTTACAGATAGCTGGGAAGAGAAGAGAAGTGAAAAGCAAAGGAGAAAAGAAAAGATATTTTCATCTGAATGCAGAGTTCCAAAGAATAGCAAGGAGAGATAAGAAAGCCTTCCTCAGCGATCAGTGCAAACAAATAGAGGAAAACAACAGATTGAGAAAGACTAGAGACCTCTTCAAGAAAATTAGAGATACCAAAGGAACATTTCATGCAAAGATAGGCTCGATAAAGGACAGAAATGGTATGGACCTAACAGAAGCAGAAGATATTAAGAAGAGGTGGCAAGAATACACAGAAGAACTGTACAAAAAAGATCTTCACGACCTAGATAATCACGATGGTGTGATCACTCACCTAGAGCCAGACATCCTGGAATGTGAAGTCAAGTGGGCCTTAGAAAGCATCATTACGAACAAAGCTAGTGGAGGTGATGGAATTCCAGTTGAGCTATTTCAAATCCTCAAAGGTGATGCTGTGAAAGTGCTGCACTCAATATGCCAGCAAATTTGGAAAACTCAGCAGTGGCCACAGGACTGGAAAAGGTCAGTTTTCATTCCGATCCCAAAGAAAGGCAATGCCAAAGAATGCTCAAACTACCGCACAATTGCACTCATCTCACATGCTAGTAAAGTAATGCTCAAAATTCTCCAAGCCAGGCTTCAGCAATACGTGAACCGTGAACTTCCAGATGTTCAAGCTGGTTTTAGAAAAGGCAGAGGAACCAGAGATCAAATTGCCAATATCCGCTGGATCATCGAAAAAGCAAGAGAGTTCCAGAAAAACATCTATTTCTGCTTTATTGACTATGCCAAAGCCTTTGACTGTGTGGATCACAATAAACTGTGGAAAATTCTGAAAGAGATGGGAGTACCAGACCATCTGACCTGTCTCTTGAGAAACCTGTATGCAGGTCAGGAAGCAACAGTTAGAACTGGACATGGAACAACAGACTGGTTCCAAATAGGAAAAGGAGTCCGTCAAGGCTGTATATTGTCACCCTGCTTATTTAACTTATATGCAGAGTACATCATGAGAAACGCTGGGCTGGAAGAAACACAAGCTGGAATCAGGATTGCCGGGAGAAATATCAATAACCTCAGATATGCGGATGACACCACCCTTATGGCAGAAAGTGAAGAAGAACTAAAGAGCCTCTTGATGAAGGTGAAGGAGGAGAGTGAAAAAGTTGGCTTAAAGCTCAACGTTCAGAAAACTAAGATTATGGCATCTGGTCCCATCACTCCATGGGAAATAGATGGGGAAACAGTGGAAACAGTGTCAGACTTTACTTTTTTGGGCTCCAGAATCACTGCTGATGGTGACTGCAGCCATGAAATTAAAAGACGCTTACTCCTTGGAAGGAAGGTTATGGCCAACCTAGATAGCATGTTTAAAAGCAGAGACATTACTTTGCCAACAAAAGTTCGTCTAGTCAAGGCTATGGTTTTTCCAGTGGTCATGTATGGATGTGAGAGTTGGACGGTGAAGAAAGCTGAGCGCCGAAGAATTGATGCTTTTGAACTGTGGTGTTGGAGAAGACTCTTGAGAGTCCCTTGGACTGCAAGGAGATCCAATCAATCCATCCTAAAAGAGATCAATCCTGGGTGTTCATTGGAAGGTCTGATGTTGAAGCTGAAGCTCCAATACTTTGGCCACCTCATGCGAAGGGTTGACTCATTGGAAAAGACCCTAATGCTGGGTAGGATTGGGGGCGGGAGGAGAAGGGGACGACAGAGGATGAGATGGTTGGATGGCATCACCGACTCGATAAACATGGGTTTGGGTAAACTCCGGGAGTTGGTGATGGACAGAGAGGCCTGGCGTGCTGCAATTCATGGGGTCGCAGAGAGTCAGACACGACTGAGCGACTGAACTGAACTGAACTGATTACCCATTAATTTTTCATCAGACCTACCCAGGCCTTGGAATACCCTGCAGCCCCAAGCCCTCTCTTCCTACAAAAAATATGCCTAGCCAACCACTGCCTCCCCTACCATCCCGTCCTTCTGAAATTGAGTCTAATTGTGGAGACAGATGTGCCACCAGAGCCCTTCTGAGTAGTAGGAGCAGAGGAGTCTGGAGGCCTCCCTCAGTTGTGGTGTCAGAGCTGTATTAAGGAGGATGAGCAGGAAAGGAAGGGATGGAATATCCCGATGGGGCTTGTAGGAGGCTGGTGCTTGTAGAAAACATCGTTTACCTGGTCTGAGCTGGGTACATTATCTCGTGTTATCCTCCTAATTACTTTGTAAAGGATACAGAACATGGTTCACATCCCCTCTAAGAAATTTGCTCAAAATTTGTAAGTTTGAGGACTTCCCTGTTAGTCCAGTGGTTAAAACACTGAGCTTCCACTTCAGGGGGTGTGGGTTCGATCCATGGTCTGGGAATTAAGATTCCCACATGCTGAGGAACACAGCACTGGGAGCAGAAACCCCAGAAGTTGCCTTGTAATTATACACACAGTGTCTTTTCTGCTACCCCTCTGTTTGGCTGAGGTGATCTCCTTCCCATTCCAGGCTTACACAGTAGCTTCTGGAGGGATGGCAGTGGTACCCCTGAAGCTGCCAGGTGTAATAAGGATGCCTAGTTAAATTTGAATAGCAGATAAATAATTGCCTGGCACGTTCTGTGCTGCTTGTATTTTTATTTGCTAAATCTGGCAGCCCTACTACTTCCACTTTCTTGTGAATTCAGTTGTATTGGTTGAGAAATAAAGCATCCAGAGGGATGGAGCAGCGTTTGAAGGGTGGGCAGGGCAATGAATGTGATCTCGCAGATTTGGGATGCTGGCAGGAAGAAGTGTGTTGAGAAAGGCTGGACAAGGTCCATAAAGCCTCTCACTCCAGTTCCTACTTTACAGTGCTTTTGTTTGCTTCAGCAGAGATTCTGAAGGGACCTCACAAAACTGGTTCTCCAAGTCCACAGTTGGAGGGGGGTGTTGCCTGCTAGCTCAATCTGTGGTCAGATGAGAGGTATACTTGGTCAAAAGTCAACTTTTGTTCAACACTTCCAAGTTTAAAAAGAAACCCCTGCCAAAAGAAACCCCTGCCACCCCAAGGAGTCTTTGTACGCACACACACATGCACACTTGCACACACACACTTCCCCAACAGCAGGATGTTCTCAGATGACTGTGATAATAAGAGGCCGGATTCTCCCACCAAGTCACCTTCAGTAGGAAAGCCCTGCCACATGGGGTTTGTTGACTTTTTCTTAGGCAAAAAGGAGAATTTTTAAGCCAAAGGTTTTCATTAGCATTGCCTTCTCCAGAAGAAAGTTTATAAAGTTCAGCGTCAGTGTTTGCTTAGCCTCACCACTGTTTGACAGTTCAGGTACTGAGTGACACTGTCTTCTCATACTATTATCTGTGAAACTAAGACTGCACTCTGATCATTATGTCTTTGCACTACCTCATAGCAGAGGTGACGAATGTACCATTTAAGTGAAAATCCGCTGAGGTTCTTAGAGGAAAAATGCGAGACAAACAGATGCAGGGTGAACATTATAATGAAGTCACAAAAAGAGATGTCATTTTTCCTGCTGCCCAAGTCTGAACTTCTCCACTGGTAATAACAGTCAAGGGCTGATTATTTGGCAGGTAGTTTTATAGACCCACTCAGAGGTGACAGGGTAGGCAGGCTCAATCCAAGGTCACACAAGACACTGGGTACTTGAGTTCCAATCACAGCCACTCTACCAGTGGTTGCAAACACACTGTAAGCAAAAGTGACATACAGCCATCAGAATGACAACAGCACCCTGTTTCCCCATCTAGATAAGGTTTCAGAAAAGCTAGAAACACCCCCATC
Source organism: Giraffa tippelskirchi (assembly GCF_054371585.1). Classification (NCBI taxonomy): domain Eukaryota; kingdom Metazoa; phylum Chordata; class Mammalia; order Artiodactyla; family Giraffidae; genus Giraffa; species Giraffa tippelskirchi. The sequence continues at coordinate 120,528,959 of NC_137276.1, read as the reverse complement.
GAAATAGTTTATGTAAATAAAGTATGTGAAATGCCTTGGTCAAAAATTACAGAAGTCATTCAACCCAGAATGAATGAAGTCTAAAATGTACATTGTTTTCTTACATGGTCTCAAGATCTATTGAATTATTTTTTAATTCTAAGTTCCACAGTAAGACTTAATTAAAGTAAAAGTAACATGGCGGAGAGCAGTCATCTTTTGCAAATAAACCTAATATTTATTCATCTACCAACAAATAGTGGGTGAACAGGAAGCAGGCAATAAATCAGTAAGTCAATAAGCAAAATTAACAGACCCATATATTAATTGGAAAATAACCTGGGATCATTCAGTGATATTTTGGGGGGCAGATAAAAAGATTTTCATCACAAAAGAGCTAGCTTGGATTGCTAGAAGTCCTGTTAGAAAGTGGTAAAATTGGACTTCCCTGGTGGTCCAGTGGTTGAGAATCCACCTGCCAACGCAGGGGACATGGGTTCGATCCCTGGTCCGGGAAGATCCCACATGCCACGGAACAACTAAGCTCATGTACCTCGGCTCCTGAGCCCCTGAGCCACAGCTACTGAAGCCTGTGTGCCCTAGAGCCCGTGAGCCACAAGAAGAGAGGGCACTGCAGTGAGAAGCCTGTGAACCACAACAAAGAGCAGCCCTGCAGCAACAAAGACCCAGCGCAGCCATAAATAAAAAGTAAAGAATTTTAAAGAAAGTGGTAAAATTGAAGTGTAACTGCTGGTTAAGATATAACTTTTACCACTATATGGGTCTAGACTAGGTTTAGCTGCAGCTCCCACTCGATCAAGTCTAAACAATGTTGAGAAACAGAGACTTCAACCAATAGCCTTTTATCGTCTGCTGATCATACCTGTTTTACTGTCAGGATCCATCCTTCCCACTGAACTAACTCTGATCCCATTCATGGGGTCAGCTCCCCAGTACTAAAAGGGGTTTACCTGTTTATGAAAGGGGTGCAGTTACATTTCATACCTGGAGCTCCTCTTCCAGATGTGGTCTGGAAGCGAACAGGAGTTTCCCGTGGAGCACTAAGGGTGGTGTATCATGAACTTTGAAACCATCATCCAGGGCCATTGATCTGTCAGGTGCCCACAAACCTCTGGATGGATCTGAGGAGCAACAGAGAAGGCTCTATCTTCTTTGGGTGGGGAGGGGGTAAAAAAGTGTTGGTAATTATAACAATTGATGTCTTCACTGCCACATTTTGTTGGTTCACTAAAATGAATCCCAAGACCGTCTAATAAAAGATAAATTATTAGTTTAGTTGCGTTTACATGCAAGTATGTAGTTAAAAGTATATTTTCTTTAAAAAAGAAAAAACTATCACAATAATCATTCAGATCTGCAAAAAGAATCTCTACCCCCAGAAGGATGAATATGCTTAGTCTCTGGGTTTTTTTGTTAATATTTATTTTTATTTATTTGGCTGCACTGGGTCTTAGTTGTGGCACATGGGATCTTAGTTCCCTGACCAGGGGTCAAATCCAGGCCCCCTGCACTGGGAGGTGCAAAGTCTTAGCCACTGGACCACTAGGGAAGTCCCTCTGGATTGTTTTATATGATTTCAGATTTACATGACACTTGCAATGCTAGTACAAATTCCCATATGGCCTTTATCCACATTCACCAGTTACCTTTTTTTTGCCCCACTTGCTTTATTGTTTGTGCTCTCTCCATTCATATATATATATTACATGGAAACTGCAGACTCCGTCCTTTTATCCCTAAGTACTGCCCTGTGTTTCTCTTCTAAAATCAAGGACATTTTCTTATGTAATTATGGTACAGTTATCAAAATCAGGAAATGTGATATGGCGTAGATATTCTTATCTAATCCAGAGTCCATATTCAAATTTCAGTGGTTGTCCCAGTAACGGCCTTTGTAGCAATTTTGGTTTCCCAGTCCAGGGTCAGACGTTTGGTCATCCGTGTGCATTATGTGATGCTTACAGCTTATTTAGATGGAAAGAAAGTGCAGTTTGCTTTTGCTTACCCCAAGACAAGGTCACTTCTTGGGTCTAATTCAGAGGTTTATAAGCATCAACAACAAGTATCTATTCTGTTTTGTTTTTCTTAAGATGTTCTCATTTGAGGTACTGGCAGATAGTCTGCTAATACACCTCACTGTTTCCGAGGAGGTGAGCAGGTGGAGGCGAGGCGGTTACCTCACAACCCCAGAGGGACCTGGTTGGTTCCCAGTGTCTCCAGTGTTGTAGACTGTTGATTGTTGAGAGTTCAGCAAATCGTCCTTAAATTGCCTGGACTCAGATTTAATTAAATAGGTGAAAAAACTTGTTCTAAACCAGTCATGGAATCCATGACCTTCACTAGCACCCAGGCTAAGAATTCCGTTTATATACTTATTCCTTAAACAAATATAATATGCCTGTGTTTCTTGAATAAATACCAGGTGTCTAGTGTTTGACTATGTTTCTGACGTACCTTGTCATGTGTATTTGTGTGTCAAGGGGTCTCTGTGCCAAAAAGGAGAAAACCTTGTCTAAATTCCAGCTTAAATAAAACCACCTTCAAACCCCATGTCCAGGAAAAGAATTGGCACTATTTACTGCTTTCTGCAAAGACGTCAGAATGAGGCACCAGGGTCCCCTGTCACCTTTTCACAGCGGCAGAACGTGTTTGCACAAGACTTTTGAGCCATTGCAATGTGAAAAATTTCTAAAGGAAAAGTCAGAAGTGTTATTTCAACATTGCTTTGTTGGGCCATCTCTCCCCCTGCCCTGCATTCTTCTTTAGCTTTGGGCTTGTGTGTGTTGTCGTGCCTCCCCTGGCCCCCAGCTTAAAGAGGGGTTTACTTAAAGCAAATCCCACCTCGCGCCGCCCCCCCACCCCCACCCAGGGGAGATGAGCAGATATTTCCTAGGGGGAGAAATCTCATTTATAACCGCGGATGTGTCCCAGGCCACAGGCAGCTCTCTGCAAAGCAGCCCAGGTGCTTTATCTCAGAGACAAGTGTGTGCCTTGAAGAACCGGTCGTCTTCAAGAAAAACGGGCATCCTCTGAACCCTCCCGCCGGGTGGGCAAGCCCTGGCCAGAGCGAGAGAAGGGAAAACTCAGGACTTTCTTGCCAGATGCCAGAGAAGGCGGGGAGGGCCTAATTACTGGTTACTTGTTTGTGATGTGCTGCCACCTCATTCCTTAGGGAGAGCCGCGTTCGGGGCTGTTTTTCTCCTTGCAAACCAAGAAGAAGTTCATGTTTGAACCAGTTTCCAGAAACAGCATATCTGTGGACCCTGGGTTTTGTGTATGTTGGCTGGGAGGGGTCGGATGGGGAGATCAAGGCCAATTGCTTTTTCCGCAAAAGATTGGTTCTTTGTCTGACCCCTAAGCTGCTGTGTTCAGAGAAAGAGCCACAGAGCATCGAGAAACTCAAGGCTCTGACCCTGGTGTGGCCACGGATGACCACGGCTGGGATGAGTCATTCTGTAAAACGGGTGGAACCAGTGCCCCAGCCTCCATCCGTGCTGCTCAATCCATCCAGGTCTAGCTGTGTGTTGCGGCTGGATTATTTCCTAAAGTGCCTCGGGTGGCACCTGCTGGGCAGGGCAGTGACCAGCCAGACCAGCTTCCTGCTGTGGCGCCTCCTCACGCCTGGGAGTGTGCCTGCCCAGCCAGGTTGTGTCACTCACTGAAATCAGGGGCTCTCAACTCAGGTGATTTTGCCACCCAAGAGGCATGTGGCCATGCCTGGTGACATTTCTGGTGGTCACCACGTGGGGGGGGGACTCTCCTGGCATCTTCAAGGCCAGGGATGCCACTAAATACCCTCCAGTGCATAGCACAGCCCCCAAACCAAGATGCATTTGCTCTTTGTCAGTAGTGCTGCTGTAGAGAAACCCTGAAAATGAACTAAACTATCAATAACGTCCTGGATGGAACCTGGACCCACCTGCTCATTATGTTTTGTCCCCAACGCATGCTCCGCTCACCCCGTGCTAGAACCAGATGGACTGGCAGATTCCTTCCACAATCTGCCTCCTCCCCCGTGAGGCTTCCCATACCCCTCTTCCTCAACCTGTCTCCACTTTGAAATCACCTGTCACCCCTGCCCCCTCCTTCTTCCTTTGCATAGGTACCTGTATTTCTGATGTGTTCGAGCTGTTTATTGTTGCATGGTACAGCCCCTCTGAGAGCAGACGCCACAGGGGCAGGATCTGCACCACAGAGGGTGGCAGCCCTTAGAAACCCGTGGCGCTTATCGAGAAGACACAAGACCAGGGACCCGTGCAATTTGGATTTGCTCCTGAGAGGCCCCTAAACCGTTCTACAGACTGTCTCAGGAGATTTGCAGACCCCAAAGACAACCCTCTGATCCCTGCAGGCGCACTCCTAGTGTAGTGACAAGAGCATCGTTCCAGAACAATGGCGAGACTGTCACAAGTATCAGATGTGGCACAAGAGTGCATGTGTTTGTGTGTGTGTGAGTGCACACATGTTTAAAGTCTAGATCTTTTCTTTTTAGAGACCATCATCTCTAATCCGGTCGTCCTAACAGTGGCACCAGTGGTCACGCAGACACACCCTCACCCATAATGGAAAAGAGAAGGAATAGATTGGCATTAAAGGTCAGCTTGTTGCCACCTTCGATAGCTGCTTCAGGGTGGCCGCCATTACCTCTGGTGCCCACCGAGGGTCTGGGGGTGTGGTGGGGTTCTGAAGGGTAGAGGGAGTCCGGGGCCAGTGAGGAGCAGAGGAAATCATCGTGGGCACAGGAGGCAGAGTATCCGCACACCAAAGAACCGAGAAAGGAGCTGCCTGGAGATTTCCTGTGTGGCGAGGGCAGAGGCGCACGCCGCAGCCCCCTTCGAGCGCCCGCACCCGAACGCAAGGCGCTCCAGTGCGCGTGCGCGGCGAGGGTCTTCCCGCACCTGCTGGCGAGACCCCAACGACCACAGGCTCGAGGCCTCTCCTTGGGCTGCCGAGTGGAGTCCGTCATGGCGCAGCTCTCGGAAACGAGGCCGTGCGGGGTGCTCCTCGCCCTGCTGGCACCGCTGCTCCTCTCTGGGGCTGAGGCGACCAACAAAGAACATGGTGTCCACGATTTTTGCCACCTTCCCAAGAAAGTGGGAAGATGCCGGGCCTCCTTCCCTCGGTGGTGGTACAGTGTCACTGACGGATCTTGCCAGCAGTTTGTGTATGGAGGCTGTGACGGGAATGACAATAATTACATGACCAAGGAGGAGTGTCTTGCAAAGTGTGCTGGCGTCACAGAGAATACCCTCAATGAGCGGACCAAGAATGAAGCAGATTCCGCTGTCCCAAGTGTTCCCAGAAGGCAGGATTCTGATGCCTTCTCCAGTGATATTTTCAGCTGTGAAGAACACTGCATTGCCAAGGCCGTCACTGGGCCTTGCCGCGCAGCCCTCCCACGCTGGTACTTTAATGCTGAGAAGAAGTCTTGTAATAACTTCATCTATGGAGGATGCTGGGGCAATAAAAACAACTATCACTCCAAGGAAGAGTGCATGCAGCAATGCTTCGGCAAGCAGTTGTATCCTGCCCTGCCCCTCGGCAGTAACATGGTGGCCCGGGTGGAGCTGTGCGTGATAGTCCTGGTCCTCTTGCTGGTCTGCCTGCTCAGGGTGGAGTGGAGGAACCAGGAGCGCACCCTCCGCTCTGTCTGGAGCTCTGAGGACGACGAGGAGCACCTGGTGAAGAACACTTTATGTCCTGTAAACCCCCGGTGCCAAGGGGCTGCCCCCCTCCGCCCCCTGTTGTTGAAGAGAATCTGGGAAGGGACGGGAGACAAGTGTCGAACGCATGTGTGCTTTTTCAAACAGAGTGATTGATTTATATTTGCGCGATCATTAGGGCTTTTGGTCTGTTTGTTCTTCCAGAAGGTGAGAGGGCTGCTCCCTGGTCCCCCAGATGGGTTTGCTTTAGAAGTCCTCTTAGTGAAGGGCTGTGCCGAGTGCAGGTGGTCTGGCCTCGATCTGAGTCGGTTCCTCTTCGATTTCTTTCTTTGCTCCAGGTGTAGTTTTCTTTGCTTATGTTGAAATCCTGTTGCCTCCTTTCTCATCACAAAAGTGATGTTTCAGAGTTTGTGTGTTGTTTTTTTAAGTAAGCAGAAACATAAGTCTTTTTTTTAATTAGGATTCTGAAAGGAAGAAAGTAAAATGTACAAATTCAATAAAAAGGGGCCTTCCCTTTAAAAAAAAAAGTTCAGCTTGTTTAGAAAAGGTAGAGTAAGCACATAACACTTTAAAATTATGTTTACTTAAGTTAATAGAGGCTGCAGTAAGATCTTTTCTCACAAGGTCACTGTCCACACAGATGCTAAGTAATGCCTGGTCTATTTGTGTAATTTGGGGAGGTCCCCTGTTCTCTATATTTGGGTGGAAGGAAAAGTATGTGACTTGTAAGGCAAACCAATAATTCAGAATATAAATATTCCTACCTGAGTTACACAAGTTCTCAAATGATTGCTTGTTGATAAATATTTGTTGTACATTTGACTTGGTGAACCTGGAGTGGTTTGGGGCTTTGGGCTGGGAAGGGGGCAGGTGGTACTTTTTCTGTACATTCTAAGCCAGAGTTCGTCTCGTTCCTGGAATTATTCCTGGGCAACTGTGGTAAACAGCCCCTTCTGAAAGGTCTTCAGATCCAAAAATTGAGGGTTTGTTTCAGCCAGGAAATCGGCCAGGTTCTGGGCTAATTTTTGCTATTTTTATTGTGTTGGATGTGTGTTTTTAAACACTTGGCAGAAGTGTCTCACCCATCACTCACAGAAGAGTGTCAGAAGGCTCTGTATTCTGAGCCTCACCCTGGATTTAAAACACAGTTAATAGAGATTTGTTTTTTTAGGGCCTTACACTGCTAGGAACACAAACTATAAATATATCTGGATAAGTAAATTTGTTCCTTCTTCTTAAGTTTTATACCCATGCTTTTAAAATTAGTCCATGATTTTCAAAGATGAATAAGCAGTTCCTACAGGCAGAGTATTAATAAATAACAGTGAACTATTTCTGCCAATTTCTACTGAAGACCATTATAATTCACTTTAGGTATGGAGGAGGAAGGAGCTGCATGTCTCTCTCTAAGCCACCTTCTTCTTCCTTATTAGGGGAGACAATTCTCCCTAAGGGTGGTGGCGGCCTTCTCTCCTCCGTATCTGCTCCTCAGTGACTGCAGCTTAGGGTCTTGTAAGGAGAAGACGTTCAGTTCAGGGCCTGCTTACTGCTAGTGATTTAATTCAGCTGCAAAGATCAGAATTTGACATATTTAAAAAATTTATAAGGGTTTATTCCTTAAGGACAGGTAGGGAAAAGCAGAAACAGCTGTGGGGTTCAGTTGTATGTTTTCAGCCTTGGACACAGCATCTTAGAAATGAAGCAGGGGAATTCCCTGGTGGTCCAGTGGTTAGGACTTGGGGCTTTCACCGCTATGGCCCTGGGTTCAATCCTGGGTCAGGGGACGAAGATCCTGCAAGTCACCCAGTGGGACCAAAAAGAAAATTGATGTGACCCTGCCATCATTTGATGTCTTCTTGTTTCAACAGGGGGCAGGGAAATCCAAGTGCAAAGCTGACTTCTGGTTTCACCTGAAGAGGTCATTCAGGTTTCCTTATTCTTGACAAAACTACAGCATAGTCCTCTGAGCAAGTGTCTACTGGTGGACTCATTCTCCATCTGGTGTCCGGGAATTAGCAGGGTCATTCTCATGGAGTTTGGGTGCAGGAGTCTTAATTCCTGTGGTGTGGTCTTTTCTTGCGATAAGATGTAGTTTATCCATCAGGAATGTGAAGGGGGAAAAAGGTTTTGTTCCCATCCTATGAAGGCAGCGTTTGAAGGACAGACTGGGTCGGGAAACCCACCTAGGACAACCGCCCACTCTAGCACCCACTCTAGTTCCCCTTCCTCCCAGGCCTGTCAGGAGGACCTGACTACTTGGTCACGAGGAGATGAGCACAGGGACTTAAGGAAAGGTGTCTGAGGCAAGTCCAGTGGACTTTGAGAGGAGAGTGAGGCCCTTCTCACTTTCAGCTCCACTGGCTGGAACCAAACTGAAAAGCAGCCTCCTGAGTTCTTGAATGTGATTTCTTTTCCTAAAAAAAGTATGTCCAAAGCCCACCCTTGGGGCAGGGGGTAAAGGGTGAAGAAGGCAAGGTCATGGTTCTAACAATGTGAGGGGTCTCCAGCCCTCTTCTGCACTGGGCTGGTCACTCCACCAGCAAGAGCAGGGGGCCACAGGGCAGCTTTCCCACAGCCCACCTGCTGGTCGCAGTTGGAGCCAGGAAGCAGTGGACGGGGCCAACAGGGGGGAATTACACCATCTGCAAAACTGTCAGTGAAAACTAGTCTGAAGATGACATTCATCCTTATCCTACCCCTAAGCAATTCTATGGTGCTAGTGGTAAAGAACCTGCCTGCCAATGCAGGAGATGCAGGTTCCATCCCTTGGTTGGGAAGATCCCCTGAAGGCGGGCATGACAACCCACTCCAGTATTCTTGCCTGGAAAATCCCATGGACAGAGGAGCCTGGAGGGCTACAGTCCATAAGGTCACAAAGAGTCAAGCACAACTCAAGTGACTTAGCACTCAATGCACACAAGCAATTCTAAATTCTTTTTTAAAATTCTTTAAATTCACAGAAAATACGGGGAAAGCCAGGTTTTCTAGGGCTGGCTCCACAATTTTGTTTGAAACATTTGTAAGAGTACTTGAGTTCTCATGTTTTCAACAAGGTTGGAACAGGGGTGGGAATGCAGCTCATTCCTGGCCGGGATGGACCCCCCATCTTATGCATGGCAGTACTAAGGATGAATAGGCACTGAGACTTTTCAGTCTGCAATATTTAACTCACCTGGAACAAAAGTGGTTGAAACAAAAATGCAGTTTGAGTCTGGAAAACCTGAGGTTTGCAGCCTCAGAGGTGGAGGAAGCCCTCAGTGTCTCACTGTGCTATTTTCTGTCCCTGCAGTATGCCACCACTGGCTGTTCCCTGACCCTGCACCACACCGAGAAGCCAGAGCATGAAGACATCTGTGAATACCGTCCCTACTCTTGCCCTTGTCCCGGTGCTTCCTGCAAGTGGCAGGGGTCCCTGGAAGCCGTGATGTCCCATCTCATGCACGCCCACAAGAGCATCACCACCCTTCAGGGAGAAGACATCGTCTTCCTGGCCACAGACATTAACCTGCCAGGAGCTGTGGACTGGGTGATGATGCAGTCGTGTTTCGGCCATCACTTCATGCTGGTGCTGGAGAAACAAGAGAAGTATGAGGGCCACCAGCAGTTCTTTGCCATTGTCCTGCTCATCGGCACTCGCAAGCAGGCCGAGAACTTCGCCTACAGACTGGAACTGAATGGGAACCGGAGGAGACTGACCTGGGAGGCCACACCCCGGTCCATCCACGATGGCGTGTCCGCAGCCATCATGAACAGTGACTGCCTGGTATTCGACACAGCCATAGCGCATCTTTTTGCAGATAACGGGAACCTTGGCATCAATGTGACTATTTCTACATGTTGTCCGTGATGCACCAACATGATTTGGGCGTGGCGCACTCTGGTTAATAAAGGTTTTTATAGGTGTTTTATTCACAATGTCTTCACAAGTCAGGATCCACAGTTTCCCCGTGTCCTGTCTGAATGGCAGCTTCCCATCTGGCACTGGCCCAACGAAGTTCATTAAACCGGGACAGAGGAGGTTGGCCGGTTAGTCGTTTGGAGGCCACCCTATGATCGGAAATCAACTTGATTATTAAATTTTACTTCCTTCCTGAACAGCACCTGACAGGTTGCTCAGGCTCCTCTAAGACCAGGATGTTTGTTAGGAATTGGAGGCTCCTTCCTGCCTCTCTATATTGGTCCCTCCAAGTTGACAAAAGCACAGTGACTGTCAGCAGAGTCCTTAACTTTGCTATTACCTTGTGTTTAAGGAGGTAGGAATTGTTTTACTACATTTTAAACAGTGTTTCTCAAACCGGATGGCTAACCAGTGTGCACGGAATCAATGGAGTGCTTATCTGAAACATTCAATTTCGGGAGCCTGCGAATTTAACAATCTCATCAGGGGATGCTTTCCAACAGTAAAGTTTGAGAATTACTAGGTTAAATTGTGGGAAACGGTCCAGATTTTAAAGGTGCTTTCCGATTACCCTCTAATGATTTGTCTGTCTTTCTACTATTTCATCTACACACACCTTCACTCCCAGATTAAAACAAGAACCACAGATCCCCATGAACACAGTCCTGAGATCTAGTCACTCTCTTGTGTTTGGGAGGGACTGCCTAGGAAAGCAAGAAGGGTAGCCATTGATAGCTCTCACGTAGTTAGTTTTTGCTCATCACTAGTACAAATGACCTGTTTACACCTGGCTTCCCTCAGAGGCCCTCCTTAACTTAGATGGTGGGAAAGACTAGATCAGTAGAGTTGGAAAAGCTTTATAACCAGTGTCATATGCTTGCTATTTAAAGGTATGTGTTGGGATTGGTATGTTGGTTTTCTTTTTGTTGGTTTTTTTTTTTTTTTTTTGCCACATTCACTTTAGTTTTCTAATAAATATTTTTCAAAAATGAATATTCTGCTTCATCTTGAGTGGAATAAGGCATACTTATTGGGTACCTACTGTGTGCAGGTGCCATGAAGCTTCACCCCTTCACCCCTAGCACCCCTTGGAGCTCTCACTGTTTCTGTGTGAAGAAACAGGCATTTGTCCAAGACCACAGCAAAGATCGCTGGCACCACTGGGATCTGAACTCACTTCTCTCAACCACAAAGTGTCATAGGTGTGGCAGGTCTCCTCCTTGGAGTGGTTCTTTCTGCCTGACAGTGCCAGGGCTTGTGGACAGAGAACACTTTTCCTGGTTTACAGAATCAGAAGGAAGAGGTTTGGCTATGATGTCTGGAGCACTGGGTTTGAGCCAAGGTGACCCACTCCCTTGATCCCAACCCTGAACTCTCAAAGGAATTCACAGTTTTAGCCCCAAATGCCCAGTGAGGATGGACTGCTTCCCTTAGTGGCCTGATGGCATCAGAGAAGTGCCAGGTGGGAGTGATGGCTTTAGACTTACATCATATTTCAGGTGAGTTGCAGTACTGAGTTTTTAGCCAGGAAAGAGTTTAGCAGTTAGAAATTTGCTAAAGTAACTTACCTTCGAGACTGTTCTTCACATAAAGGTGAAAAGCAGTATGCGTACACGCGTGCGTGCTGTTGGTTCATCAGCAGTGTTCAACTCTGTGGGACACTATGAACTGTAGCCCACCAGGCCCTGTCCATGGGATTCTCCAGGCAAGAATACTGGAGTGGGTTGCCATCCCCCTCCTCCAAGGGGTCTTCCTGACCCAGCTGGGATCAAACTCACAGCTCTAGTTTCTTTTGCATTGGCAGGCAGGCTCTTTAACACTAGCACCACGTGGGAAGTCCCCCCCAAAAAGCAGCACCATGACTCAAAGGACAGGCTTATAACAGGTCAAGTAAATGAATGAAAACCACAGTTCTCGTCATTGAGAAAGTCACATTTCAAGCCGGTACACAGAGGGATGCCTGGAGGTGAGACTAAGATCCAGGAGCAGGCAGACTGACCCTCAGGGTGGAGCTGGTCCAGGAATGGCTGCCCAGTGCAAACGTGACACCCAGGCAATGTGTTTTATACAGAAACTAGCCAAGCTCACCAACATCCTCTGGTGCCCATAGCTCACCCTTCTTGTTATACGTGATGGAGGAAATCAGGACCAACTGATCAAGGAGGTACCAGAGGATAAAACTATAAACAAAAGACAGTAAAGGAGCAGACAGTGGAATCAAGTCACCGCAAAAGCATAAAATGTTAGATGATCAGCACCAAAAGATCAAGGGATGGGCCAGCAGTCATACAGTGCGGTAGTGGCAGCACAGAATTCAGACTTCCTGATACCCCATTCAGACACTTTCTAGAATGTAAATGAAAATAAAGTCATAGGCAACAAAACTGAGCTTTTACGTTCCATAGTTTTCTAACTCTCTTTAGTCTCTGTCACTGGAAATCTGTGAACTTAACTTTTATTCTCTGACTTTTTTTAAACTTAACCATTTTCTGCCAGAAAACAAACAAAAATCCCCAGGTTATTACCTGTTTTAAGAGGAAGTGAAAAACAGCGAACCATTGTGTAAATTAAAATCTTTCTTTTTAGTTCCAATTGTAAAATGCAATTTAAAGTATGTGATAGGATTTCCCTGGTGGCACAGATCCCTGGTCTGGGAAGATTCCACATGCTGCGGAGCAACTAAGCCCATGTGCCACAACTACTGAGTCCTCGTGACACAACTACTAAAGTCTACATGCTCTAAGGACCTCGAGCCACAGCTAATAAGCCCATGTGATACAACTACTAAACCCCCTGCGTCTAGAGCCTGTGCTCTGCAACAAGAGAAGCCACCGCAATGAGAAGCCCGAGCACACAGCTAGAGAGTAGCCCCTGCTTGCCAGAGCGAGCGAAAGCCTGAACACAGCAAGACAGACCCAGCACAGCCAAAAATTAGTTAATTAATTTCTTAAACACAGTGATAAGCATTTGTCAAAACTCATCTCATGATCCACCTGTGTACCATATTAAAAAAAAAAAAAACAAAACTGTGTCTTTCCCATGCTAGTTCTGTATTCTAATTTGATAGAAATGGCTGATCAAGCAAGATGGTAGATTCAGCCTGTATCTTACAGTGCCTGAGCTATTCTAAAGAAAAAAAAAATTCTAATATACCTTAAAGGAAATGTTAATACTCATTAATTCTGGGATGCAAGAACTTGGTATATGTTATATTAGTATTAACATTATTCTCTGTTTTTTAAAAAAAATTGTTTTTAAACTAACCAATTGAGATCACGGGTTCTCAACTTTTTCAAGAGGAGGAACTGGCCTTGGTTTCCCTGGATTCTTAAGATTTAGAGGATTGAGAGGATGGGATCCTCACAGCAAACCATCCAGTGCAAATCATGAGAAAACTGAGAAGAGGCCATGGAACCATCATTACATCATGGAACACACCCAAGTAGAAGCTGAAACTCCACCCTCAAACAGCGGGGCTTCCCACGTGGCACTGGTGGTAAAGAACCCGCCTGCCAATGTAGGAGATATAGAAACGCAGGTTCAATCCCTGGGTCAGGAAGAGGGCACGGCAACCCACTCCAGTATTCTTGCCTGGAGAATCCCATGGGCAGAGGAGCCTGATAGGCTACAGTCCATGGGGTCACAGAGAGTCAGACATGACTGAGTGACTTAGAACATACACACTTGTCTCAGCATGCACTTTGTCTCATCCCAAAGAAGGGTAATGCCAAAGAATGTTCAAACTACCACACAATTGCACTCATCTCACATACTAGTAAAGTAATGCCCAAAATTCTCCAAGCCTGGCTTCAACAGTACGTGAACCATGAACTTTCAGATATTCAAGCTGGATTTAGCAAAGGCAGAGGAACCAGAGATCAAATGGCCAACATTTGTTGGATCATAGAAAAAGCAAGAGAATTCCAGAAAGACATCTATTTCTGCTTTATTGACTATGCCAAAGCCTTTGACTGTGTGGATAACAACAAACTGTGGAAAATTCTGAAAGAGATGGGAATACCAGACCACCTTATCTGCCTCCTGAGAAATCTGTATGCATATCAGGAAGCAACAGTTTGAACATGGAACAACAGACTGGTTCCAAACTGGGAAAGCAGTATGTCAAGGCTGTATATTGTCACCCTGCTTATTTCTATGCAGAGTACATCATGTACAATGCCGGGCTGGATGAAGCACAAACTGGAATCAAAATTGCCAGGAGAAACATCAATAACCTCAGATATGCAGATGATACCACTCTTATGGCAGAAAGAGAAGAGAAGTAAAGAGCCTCCTAATGAAAGTGAAAGAGGAGAGTGAAAAAGCTGGCTTAAAACTCAACATTCGGAAATCATGGCATTGAGTCCCATCACTTCATGGCAAATAGATGGGGAAACAATGGAAACAGTAACAGACTTTATTTTCTTGGGCTCCAAAATCACTGCAGATAGTGACTGCAGCCATGACATTAAAAGATGCTTGCTCCTTGGAAGAAAAGCTATGACCAACCTAGAGAGCATATTAAAAAGCACAGATATTACTTTGCTGACAAAGGTCTGTCTAGTCAAGGCTATGGTTTTTCTAGTAGTCATGTATGGATATGAGAGTTGGACTGTAAAGAAAGCTGAGAACTGAAGAATTGATGCTTTTGAACTGTGGTGTTGGAGAAGACTCTTGAGAGTCCCTTGGGCTGCAAGGAGATCCAACCAGTCCATCCTAAAGGAAATCAGTCCTGAATATTCATTGAAGGACTGATGCTGAAGCTGAAACTCCAATACTTTGGCCACCTGATGTGAAGAGCTGACTCACTGGAAAAGACCCAGTGCTGGGAAAGATTGAAGGCAGAAGGAGAAGGGAACGACAGAGGATGAGATGGTTGGATGGCATCACCGACTCAATGGACATGAGTCAGAGCAAGCTCCAGGTCTTGGTGATGGACAGGGAAGCCTGAAGTGCTGCTGTCCGTGGGGTTTCAGAGTCAGACATGACTGAGCGACTGAGCTGAACTTGTCTCAGCAGCAGAGTCCTGCACTTTCTGTAAAATACCATTCCAAGGGAATTCTCCTTGTCCCTGACTTCAGGCTCCCGGGGCTTGCCAAGTAGCTGGCAGTGTGACCTTAGGTCCATGAGGTGACCTCTCTGGTCCCAAATATCCTGATCTGCAACACTTGAAGTTTCATTTTCTAAATGTTTTTGCTCTAGTACTAATTTTGTGAGACAGCTGTGCTACTTATATTTAAAGTTGAGGTGGGTAAGTCATTCCAGCAGGGCTCTGGATGCCATGGTTCAGGGATAATTGATCCAGCGTGTGTCATTCAGAGTTAGCAGGTGAGTCATGCTCTAGCCGCTTCTCTGTTCCCACGGTTTAGAGCCAGGGATGGGACTTGGGCATTGAAATCAGCTTTACTTTGTCGTTCTGGCTTGAGGGGCCTGTGGCCTTGACTTTTCCTGATTCATGCATTCTGTGTTTGAAGTATGATTATAATTTCACTGACCTGTGCTGGCCCCAAAGAAAGGGAGCCAAAAGTTTTCAAGAACAGGAAATCTCACCACCCTCAGTATTAAACTTTCTGCTCTGCTCCTTATTTGAAGCTTATAATTTGTGAGGACTTTTTCTGGTGGTCCAGTGGTCAAGAATTTGCCTTCTGATGCAGGGGACAAGGGTTCCATCCATGGTCGGGGAGCTAAGATCCCACATGCTGAGGGGCAACTACTGAGTCCTTAAGCCACAATTAGAGAGCCTGTGTGCTCCTGAGCCCTGCTCTGCAACAAGAGAAGCCCTCACGTCACCAGGAAGATACAGCGCCGCCAAAATAAAAATAAATAAAACCTTTAAAAAAAAATTCTTATTTGTGAATACATTTGTCTTGGAGTCTCCAAAAGACAGGGCAAGAAAGAATGTTAGACCCTGCTGACACCAACACCTGCTACCACTATCACTATTTTACAGAATGAATAGATGAATGGAGACATACAGAAAGGAAGTCACTAGCCTAAAAAATAAAAAATAAAAAAACTAGTTAGAATTTTCCATGGTGATAACATGGTGTCTTCTGTATTGAATGTGAAAGTCACTCAGTCGTGTCCGACTCTGTGACCCCATGGACTATACAGCCCATGGAATTCTCCAGGCCAGAATACTGGAGTGGGGAGCCTTTCCCTTCTCCAGGGGATCTTCCCAACCCAGGGATTGAACCCAGGTCTCCAGCATTGCAGGCGGATTCTTTACCAGCTGAGCCCCAAGGGAAGCTCATCTGTGTTGAATAAAAGGGGAAAAACTATAAAACTATTCCATCTACAAACTGACATTTTATGATACTTAAGGCAAATGAAAGAAATTTGCCCCTAGTCGTGATTCCACCAACTTCTTCCCACTCCACTGCCACCACCTGGGCCTGAACCACTATCAGAGCTCCTAACAGCTTGGCCTGCCTCCCACCTGTCCTGCTCCAGCCCAGTCTACACACAGGCAATCACAAGGCTTTTGTCAAAATTGATGGTGCCACAAACTTGGCAGTATTTTCTCTCCAGGAAGCCTTGTTCTTTCCCTTCACACCACTTTCCACAATGGCAAGTGGATATTTTATTTGTTCAACATCTGCCCCCAACCCCTTGACAAATTCTAGGGTGAAAGAGATTGTGAAGGTTTTGTTTGTCCCTGGTATCCCCCGCACCTGGGCATCTATTAATACTGACTGAATAAAATACAGAGGATGAGATGGTTGGATGGCATCACCGACTCGATGAACATGGGTTTGGGTAGACTCCGGGAGTTGGTGATGGACAGAGAGGCCTGGCGTGCTGCAATTCATGGGGTCGCAGAGAGTCGGACACGACTGAGCGACTGAACTGAACTGAATAAATTACTCCTAACGATTAGTCTCAGAGCAGCATGTAAGAACCCATACCTTAAGAGCTAACCTTCTCTGTTTTTAATAACAAAAAACCCCAGGGAATTTCTACAGGTAGGCAGGGAACAGAGATGGGGAGATAATCAAACAGGGGGAGAAGAGAGGAAGCAAGGGTTTCTCTGGCCCGTCATTCTCTAGGCAAGGACACTGGCCCCGAAGTCCTGCGCCTTGAGATGGCTTATGTCACAGTGTCACCTGACACTGAGATCAAAGGCGGACTCCGCTTTGTGCAGAGGACAGAGATCAAGGTTCCCCTGACTCGCAGGGAGCTCTATCAGATTAGATCAGCCTGGAAAGTCCACCAAGATAACAGCAGTTGCCATTTGTTGGGCACCTGTTGGTACAAAGTGCTTGGTCTATATTAACCTATTTAATCCTCCCCATGTCCCAGTGCAATACAGGTTTACTATCCTCAATTTGGAGTTGAGGAAATTAAGACGCAGAGAGATTAAGTAGCTTGCCTGAACTCACACAGCTGGCAAGCTACAGAACTGGAATATGACCCCAGGCCTAGTCCATGCTTCTCCACCATGGTCCATCATGTTGGCATTTAGCCTATACATATTTTGACCATCAACAGAAATACAGATGGAGATGACAGGAAATAGGGATGCAGGAAGCTTGGTGGAAACACAACAGAACGCCTGTGCTTTAGAACTTCTTTCTCTACGGTCACAACATGTCAGAAGGGGACAGAGTCCTAGAGATCATTCAGACGCTGACTATTCAAAGTGTGGTCCATGGACCCACAGCATTGGCACCACCCGGGAGCATCCCGGGTGGCATAGAAGTGTAGCATCTCAGGCACACCCAGACTTGCTGGATCAGAACCTGCATTTTAACACAGACCCAAGTGGACTGAATGCAGTTCCAGTTTGTGAAGCACTGGTGTAGATTAGGGGTTCTCAACCCACTTGCCCTTTAGAATCACCAGGGGAGTTTTAACATGTTAGGACCTGAACTGGAACCCCTGGCAGTAGTAGGGCTATGCTTCTATGTTCTTTCTCAGTCTTCCCAACAGAGTCCAACATGCAGCCAGAGCTGAGAACTACCAATCTAGCCCAACTACATGGCCTTCATTTCTTTTCCCCTTGTTTTTATACTACAGTTAAAACAAGTGAAGTGACCTACTAAGCATGATGAGAAGTGTGTGGACTAGAGAGATTAAACAGGTCAAGATTCGGATCCTTGATTCTGCCACTTATTAGCAGTGATGCTTTAGGCAAAACACTAGTCTGCTTGGATCTTAGTTTCCACATTTATAAAATGGAGGTAATAAAGCCCACCTTAGGGGGTCACTGTGAGAAATACCAGCAAAGTAAGGAGGATGGAATGTTGGCACTTGGGTGTAGTAGGACCCTAATAACTGGCAGCTACCCTGACTGCCCAAGTCAGAGCACCCCAGGGCAGCAGCAGATGGCTGTCCCAGGAGTAAAAAGCTGGCACACTGCAATTCTTCCCCAGCATATTCTCCAAGTATGGAGCCAATGTATTGAAAGAACATTCATTAAGACTAAGATGAAAAGGCTGAGCACCAAAGAATCAATGCTTTCGAACAGTGGTGCTGGAGAAGACTCTTGAGAGTCCCTTGGACAGCAAGATCAAACCAGTCAATTCTAAAGGAAATCAACCCCGAATATTCATTGGAAAGACTGATGCTGAAGCTGAAGCTCCAATTCTTTGGCCACCTGATATGAAGAGCAGACTCACTGGAGAAGACCTTGATGCTGGGAAAGACTGAAGGCAGAAGAAGAAGAGGGTGAAGAGGATGAGATGGTTGGATGGCATCATCGACTCAATGGGCATGAATCTGAGCAAACTCCAGGAGACAGTGAAGGACAGGGAAGCCTGGCATGCTGCAGACCATGGGGTCACAGAATCAGACACAACTTAGTGACTGAACAACAACAACAATGAAAAGATGCAGAAGAGGTTGGAAGTGAGATCCAAGGGGAAAAGAGCAAAGGCGGTCTCCTTTTCCACAGGTTCCAGCCACTTCACCCCCTTGCACCAGCTCGTACCTCTAGTCCCACTCTGTTCCCTTCCCCCTCCATTCCAGATGGCTACCCTGATTGGAGAAACGGCTTGTGCCAGTGGTCAAAGACCTATAATCACTGAGTTGTGTTTGTTGTGTGTTTTTTGAAACTTACAAAAAACACTTTCCATACTGCATGTTTATCTGTATTTACTGGAACAGTAGAATTAACACAGGTAAAAAGAGTTCCTTTGACTGCAATTCTGTAAGAAAACACAAAACGTGGCTTTGCATCTTTACCTGAGAAAGTCTGGGGTTCAAAGGGTATAAGAAAGAAAGGTGTTCTCACTCTTCTTTTAGCAGTTTTTTAAAAAAACATGTTGTGCTATGGTAAAATTAGTTAACATCAAATTACCATTCCAACCATTTTTAAGTGCCCAATTCAGCGGTATTAAGTACACTCCCATAGTTTGCATCGTTTTAAGAGCTTTATTCTTTTATTTCCTTTTCTTCCCACACACACCTACATGTGTGCACACACAGTATCTTCACAACTTTTCAGCTCTGGAACCTTTCACGTGTAAAATTAGACATGACTTGCAAAGGGGTCCCAGGGCAACATGCCTTTTCTTTTCCTTGGGAGGAAGCTGATGTAATGAGTGATGACCATGTGTCAGGTGCTTTCACATACTTTATTCATAACAACCTCGTAAGGGAGGGAAGGGGGTGTTATACCCATTTTTTACAGATGAGGAAACTGAGGTTCCAGGAGGAAAAGTAGCGTGTGCACATGGGGCGAGGGGGCGTACAGCCGGCATTCAGATCCATGTCTGTGGGATTCCAGAGGCTAAGCTCTTTTCCGCTTTTTCTTAGAAAACCATTTTTTTCTTCTTATAGAAACAATGAATTATTATTTTAAGAAAACAGTAAAATGTAAAGATAAACATAAATCACTAACAAACTCCTCTCTCAGAAATAGTCACTTACACATATTGAGGTCTTCCTGTCTGATTCTTTTCGTATTCCGGGTCATTTACTTCCATGGTGTCCCACTGAAAGTGGGACAGGAGAGGGGATGGCAGAGGGATGTGACAGAGAACTTTCGTGTGCTTTGTCTCTAGAAATGAATGTGTTGCTTGGGTCTTTTACAACAATGTGTATTTACGTGTTAGTTACGTAGTAAAAGAACAGAAAAAAAATTGGAACTGAAACCCAAAGAAAGAAAAAAAATGCGTTGATCAAAAAGGGAGAATTGTCAACCCTAGAAATATTAAAAAGAATCCAAGAGACAACAATTGGCTCATAATAAGAACTCTTTGGGGTAACGATAAGGCTCGTTAGCAGGAATTTTTTTTTAATGTTTTTCAATTAATTTATGTATTTTTTGGTCTCAAGGCATGTGGGATCTTAGTTCTCCGACCAGGGGTTGAACCCACACCCTCAACAGTGAAAGTACAGAGTCCTAACCCCTGGACCACCAAGAAATTCCCAGGACTGTCTCTAAATGAAGACAGATACATTAGGCTTTCAAAGCAGGATGCCATTAACCCTCCCTAGCCAGCTCTTCCTTGAGTGGTGTCTAATTCTGTGCCTGCCAGACCACTTCTGAATAGAATTTAACTTCCCATGGAGTTTACATACAGTGTAAGAATGTTGGGGAATACTACTGTCAATGTTCCAACTATCACAGGCCTTTCTGTTAATTAAATTAATTGCTTTTCAAATATTTCTTCACTCTCTGAGAGCTCTCTACTGGTCAGTCAACATCACTAAATTATGTCAACCCTGGACACTGCCTGGATTCAAGTTCAAAAATTTAGAAATCTGAACTTTCTAAATCTGTAAGTCTAGACTGTGGATTATGGGAAAGGGCAATGTAATGCCATTTCACAGAGTACTTTCTAGGATGAGAAGCATGAGTAGCCACACCTTATACACGCCTAGCCACACCTCTTACACACCCAGTATGTAACAGAAAGTGCCATCAGAGCACCGGTCGTTAACACACCTCACGTCATGTGGACAGGGCCAAAGTTGGGCCACTGAACAGCAGTGTGCTGTGGGGGTGGGGCAGCGCAGATTCTGGGGCGACTGCCAGCCACAGACACTGGGGGGAATCCCCACCCACCAAGCAGAAAAAGATAGTATCTGACTGGGGCGGTAGCAGAAGATGCTATCGGTCCCAGCAAACATTCACCCTCCGTGAATGCAGGCAGGAGTGAGGCGTGGTGAGGGCTGAGAAGAACAGTGGTAGAAGGGAAGCCCAGAGTAAGTGAGGGGCAGGGATCCAGGCAGGAACTGACGCCAGCTGAGTCCATCAGCAGTGGCACCCGGTCACTAGACTAGGTTTCTTTCATTCATTCATTCCACAAATATTTACACATTCCTCCATGGGACTAATGCTGCTACACACCTAGCTGGGTGTGCCAGGCACACAAGGCCTGACGGCTCTTCACCCATTTCTCAGGGTTGTGTCATCAGCAAGAAACCTTGAGGGATGAGGTAATGTCTCCCTTCAGAGGAAGAACAGGCTTGCACACTGCTGACTGTCAGAGTCATGAATTCCCCCAAGCTGTGCCCTTCACCCGGAGCCCAAGCTCATCGTGCATGCTCTCACCATCTGGCCCGGGTCCTGTCTCCCTCATGAGAACGAAGAGCAAGGGGAACCTGGCACACACGCGCTGCTTGCTGTCTTGAGAGGAATAAAGTCCTTCATCTCCAACCTCCAAGTTTCATGTCTCCTGCCAGAACCCATGCAAGAGTCAAAGGCTAACTCATTAGCTTGTAAGCGGGGCAGAATCAAATTCCAGACCTGAGAGCACCTAGGGTGTGGTGGGCCCTGTGCGGGGTCTTGAGGTCATAGCCATGCACAAAACCGGCCTGGTGCCTGTTCTCATGGAGTGTACACGCAACTGGGGGAGACAAACAGATCTGAAACCAAACAAGAAAATATCAGAATCATGCTACAGAGAACAGGAATGGAGTAATATGCTAAAAATGACCAGATGGCTACCTTAGATGGAGTGGCCAAGGGATGCAAATGCATGCGAAGTCACCTGGAGGAAAGCATCTTAACAAGAAGAGAATGGCAGGTGCAAAAGGCCTGAGGCTGGATCAGCCAGCAGGAGCCCAGTGGATGCAGGGAAGTGGTTTGAGGAGGAGGTCTGTGGGAAGCTAGATCCTACCCTCAGAGGCCAAAGCTAGGGGACTGGATTTCTTTCCAGCAAGAGGAAGCCACTGAAGAATTTTAAGAAGGAGTGTAAATGGCATGATTTAGATTTTTAAAACTAGCTCGAGCTGCTTAGTGAAGAAACATGTGTGTAGTGGATGCATCCAGGAAGGAATGAAGCATTCAGGAAGCTACTGCATTAGTTCAGGGGCAACATGACTTTGGCCTGGACAAGAATGGGAGAGCTAAAGAGAAGGGGGCACCTGGGGACTGTGTTTTAAAGGGAGAGTCAACAGGCGTTACTAAAGGATTGGATGGGGAGACGGGGTGGAGGAGTGGTTATAGGAATAAGAAAAAGGAAAGAGCCAAAGGTGGCCACTCCTAGGTGTTTACCCTGAGTAACTATGTTCCATTTACTGAGATGAAAGAGACAGGAAAGGGCTGGTTCAGGGGAGAAAGCCAGAGAGAGACTCGTGGTTGAAGGCAGCAAGCAGACAGATGTTTATCTGAGTCTGGAGTTGTGAGGGAGGCCAGGCTGGAGGGAGCACTTGGGGCCATCAGCATCTGTAGGGTATCTGAGCTGTGGGGTGGGGGGAGAAGACCTGGGGAGCGATATGCATGGAAATGCGGGAGTGACTCAGTCCTGTGTCCCAGAACTGCCAACCTTGCGGAGGTGACGTGAGGAACCAGAGAAGGGAAAGGAGACTTTCAGGAGCGGCTGTCAAAGTTGGGGGAAATCCTGAGACTTCCCTGGTGGTCCAGTGGCTAAGACTCCATGCTCCTAATGCAGGGGGCCCGGGTTCAATCCCTGGTCAGGGAACTAGATCCCACATGCTGCAACTAAAGATCCTGACTGAGTGCTGCAATGAAGATCGAAGATCCTGGGTGCTGCAACTAAGACCCGGCACAGCCAAATAAATTAAAAAGTGGTTTTTTTTTAAGTGGGGGGAAATCCTAGAGAATGTGGTGTCACAACCCTCACCCCCAAGAGAATACTGGACTCAGGCAGAACAGAGGGGTTGGCTGTGGAATGCCACTGAGGAGACTGTCAAACTGTACTTCCCTGAGAGCCAAGTGCCATGTCCTGCTCGAGTTACCAGTGGCTGGGACAATGATATCAAGTAAGGGGCACAGTGCAGCTCAGAGGGCAGAGTTTCCATTACACCAGACAAGCACATGGGGCTACCCGAGTTCTAGAATTACAGTGGCTTCTGTGGCAACAGGAAAAGATGTCCCATCCAGAGTGACATAAGTGCTGACCCTCTGCCTAGCCAACCCACCCTCTCACCTGTTCCCGGAGGGAGGCATACTGCTGGGTAGGCATTTCACTTTCCCTGACCTTTCTTGTCTTTCCAGCTATGCTAATGCCTCTCACCCTTCAAGGCCTAACATTTCTGCTCAGTTAAGACACATCAGCCAATTGATCTGTGCCCAGTCCTGTGCTTTTACATCCCTAATAGAATTTAATCCTAAAACACTTTGAGGTGAGTAGTATCATTCCCATTAACAAAGAAAAAAGAAGCTCAGAGAGGCTAAGGGATTTGGCTCAAAGTCACACAGTTTGCAAGTGGTGAAAATGGAATTCAAACCCAGGACTCGAGCCCTTCCAACAGACCAGCCAGCCTACAGATGTGGCTGAGATATGCACTCTGCAGCCCAGCAGAAACCTGAAAGCAAAAGATGAAGATGTATATTACAATAACACAAAAGACACAACTACATAAACTATGTCATTATAACACAAACTAAAGTAAGAAGATATAAAAACTGCTGTGGAGCTCAAAGGGGGTGGGAGGTCAGAAAATGCTTCCTGGAGGAATGTGTGCAATGGGCTTTGAGAGGTGGACAGGACAGTGCTGATGCTGTAGGGTGGATGTGAAAGGAAAGAGGGGCCTCCTCTCCCTGACCAATCCCAACCCACTCAGTGCCTGGATCCAGCCTGGACCACCTCACCATCCCCTTTGTACAGTTCTCCATCTCTCACATTTCCTTCATCCCTGCATCCCCCGTGCCTAACCCAAGGCCACACATGGAGAAGGTGCCTAGTGAAAATCTGTTGAGTTCAACAGTGTCCCGTCTGGTCTCCTAATTCTGGTCTCTCCTTTCTCAAATCCATCCATAGCTAAACTTCATGGCCAACCCTGCCCACAATGAAATCTTCAAGAGACTTTCCTAGCCCATAGTTCCTGGAAATCTCCATGCGAACCCCCAATAATTCACACACACACACACACACACACAAGGTCACAAAGCAAGCCACAGCTGATGTGACCCAAGGCCGGCTGTTCACTGGCTGAGCTCAATCCACCAGATTCTCTTGTGGAAGACAGCCAGTGGCAGGCCCTGTCGTCCCACGGCCCTGGGATCCCAGTGGGGCTGTGCCAGGATGAGGGAATGGGCATCAGCAGGCCCAGAGAGGTGGAGGAAGCTGGGTTTCTTTTTATTCAAAACCTTTTATTATGTAAATTATCAAAAGAAGGCAGGGTAAATAATAACCCATCACCAACTTCAATAGTTATCAACTATTGGCCAATATTACTTCATCTATATCCTCACCTGAATCCACATGTAGATTTTTCCAATCAAATCCCAGGCATTATATCATTTCATCTCTCTCTCTCTCTCTATATATATATATATATATGTGTGTGTGTGTGTGTATGTGTGTGTGTGTGTGTGTGTATGTATATATTTCAGTGTAGAGAAACTAGGACTTTAAAGTATAAGACAATGGCTTTAGAGTATATGACAATACTGCTATCATGCGTATAAAAATTAGTGATAACTTCTTAATATAATCAAATATCCAATCAATGTACATGTTTCTCTGGTCCATGTATACTCTGAATTGGGATCCTTTACTTGAATCGAGATCCATGTTAGAGTCTTACACTGAACTGATGAAATGGTTACATCTCTTAACCTATAGAATCTATAGATTCTCCTTCCATCTCTTTTCTTTCCATGAAATTATTCATTCAGAAACCCAGGCTTCCTACAACAGAGTTTCCTATAGTTTCATTATATCCCCAGAATATCATTTAACATACTCCTCTGCTTCCTGTATTTTCTTTCAATGAGTAGTTAGGACAAGAGTCTTGATTAGATTCCTATTTAATTTATTAATGCATGTATTTATTTTTGACTGTGCTGGGTCTTCATTGCTGCTCAGACTTTTTATATAGTTGCACAGTGAGTGGGGGCTACTCTTCATTGCAGTCCATGGGTTTCTCATTGTGGTGGCTTCTCTTGTGGAGCACAAGCTTTAGGGTGTGGGGTGTTGCGGCACATGGGATCAGCGGTTGTGAGTCACAAACTGCGGAGCAGAGGTTCAGCAGTTGTGGCACACAGGCTTAGCAGCTCTTCAGCATGTGGGATCTTTCTGGATCAGAGATTGAATCCATGTCTTCTGCATTGGCAGGTGGATTCTTTACCACCAGGGAAGCTAGCTGGCTTTCTTTCGTTCTTTCATTCTGGCTACGCTGGGTTGTGTTGCTACACTCGGGCTTTCTCTGGTTGTGGTGAGTAGGGGCTGCTCTTTGCTGCCGTGCACAGGCTTCTCATTGCAGTGGCTTGCCCTGTCGCAGAGCACAGGCTCTAGGTGCAGGGGGTTCAGCAGTTGCAGCACTCAGGTGCAGTAGTTGTGGCACATGGGCTCAGTTGCTCCTGGACCAGGAATTGAACCAGTGTCCCCTGCGTTGGCAGGCGGACTCTTATCCCCTGTACCACCAGGGAAGTTCTGTTTTATTTTTTAACCTGTTTCATAGGTATGGGGGTATTGTGTACTTCCATAGTAGGAAGGACAAAACAATCTTTTCCTTCTCTCCTCCTTTTCCTTTCTCCCTCCCCTTTCTCTTTCTCTATTTAGATGATATTATCAGCCACTGATGGCCCATATTCATTTATTAGGGATTACAGAATGACATTCCGAACCTATCATTCCTTCAGTAGCTGGGGAACTTCTACAGAAACTTCTTCTTTTCAACTATTTGGTTACCATAAGGTAAACTTTAGAAGGGCAAGGTAAGATAAATACTTATTTTCCTCCATCAATTTACAAAATAATGAGGTGATTTCTTGGCATCCTCCAAAAGTAACCAGTGAAGAAATATTTTTAAAACATCACTATGAATCATGGATTTAAACATTTTTAATGCATTTCAGTCCACTGTAGTTATTATTCTTACTGATAATCATACCATTCCATCTTAACCTGATGAATGCTTATGTAGCTTGGTTTCTGAGTCCTTTTGACATGATCATAGATAGCAGTCTTTGCTATTCCAAGGTTTTCCTGCCCTCAACCTAGAATCATTATGTCTCCAAGGGACCTTGGTTTCTTTTAGTAGAAAATAATAATTCAAGATCACTGTCTAACGCTTATTGCAGTATTGTTAGACTAGCCAAGACATGGAAATGACCTAAATGTCCACTGATCAATGAATGGATGAAAAAGAAGTGGTACATATACACGATGGAATATTATTCAGCCATGATAAGGGGTGAAATTTTGAGATTTGTGACAACATGGACAGATCTGGAGGGTATTATGCAAAATGAAATAAGTCAGACAGACAAAGCCAAGTGCATGATCTCATTTATAATGTGGAATCTAAAAATGAAAACAAAAATTTTAAAAGCTCATAGGTTCAGAGAACAGATCTGCGGTTGCCAGAGAAAGGAGTTGAGGGTAGGCAAAATGGGTGAAGGGGGTCAAAAGTTACAACATAAGTCATGGGAAAGCAATCTATAGCATAGTGACAATAGTTATTAATAACAATTACAACTGTTGTTGTTGTTTACTAGCTAAGTAGTGTCCGACTCTTTTGCGACTGTAGCATGGACTGTAGCCCAGGCTCCTGTGTCCATGGGATCTTCCAGGCAAGAATACTAGAGTGGGTTGCCATTTCTTTCTCCAAGGGATCTTCCTGACCCAGGGGTCAAACTCAAGTCTCCTGGTTGGCAGGCAGATTCTTTACCACTGAGCCACTTGGGAAGTACATAGTTAATAATACTGTATTACATACAGGAAAGTTACTAAGAGAGTAAATCTTAAAAGTTCTCGTTACAAGAAAAAAAGTTTTATAACCATGTATGGTGACAAATGTTAAATAGAGCTATTTCAGTGGTCATTTTGCAATACTGAAACATTCCTTTGTATACCTAAAACTAATAAAATATTGTATGTAATCATATCTCAATTTCAAAAAGAAAAAAAGGTAAAACATTTTGAAAAAATCACAGTCTAGGCATTAAGAACATTCTCTTTATTCTTGAAATAATTTGAAAGCATTTCCTGCCTTCTACGTAAATAGACTTTAACTAGAACTTCTCAATGCTTCCAGGAAAATAAATCACAAATAAATAAACCTAATCACAAAAATCTGACTTAAAATCTCCCCTTGTTTTAGACAAGGATGCCAAGACAATTCAGTGGGTGAAAATAGTTTTTTCAACAAATTGTGCTGGGACCATTGGATATGTACATGCAAAAGAATTAAGTTGGATCCCTACCTCACACCATGCGTTAAAGTTAACTCAAGATGAATCAAAGACCTAAATGTAAGAGCAAAAATTATAAAACTCTCAGAAGAAAACCTATATGTAAATCATTATAATCTTGGGTTAAGTGACTGTTTTTGGATGTGACAGCAAAAGCACACGACACAAAAGCAAACTGAGGTAAATAAGGCATCATCAAAATTAAAACATTTGTGCTTTAAAGAACACCCATCAAGAAGACAGCGAAAAATAGTGCACAAAAATTTTTGTAAATGATATATCTAATAAGAGTCTAGTGTGAAAAATATATAAAGAATTCTTACAACTCGACAAAAAGGCAACCCAAATTTAAAAACTGGCAAAGTCATGTCTCCAGAGAAGACATTCAAACAGCCAATAAGCACATGAAAAGATGCTCAGCATCGTCAGTCACCAACGAAATGTAAACCAGCGCTATTTACAGTAGCCAAGACACTGTTGTACATCTATCTAAAACTAACACAATATTGTAAATCAAGTATACTTCGTTTAGAAAAAAGAAGTGCAAACCAAATTAATAAATGACTTCATACCTCCTAATATGGCTATAATAGAACCAACAGATACTAACAAGAATTGCTGAGGATGTGAAGAAATTGGAAATCTACATAGATGATGGGTAGTTCTCTAAAATATTAGACTTAGAGTGTCATAGGACCCAACAGTTCTATTTCTAGGTATATATCTAACAGAAATGAAAACATATACCCACACAAAAACTTGTACATGAATGTTCACAGTCGCATTATCTATCATGGCCCCCAATAGATGGAACAAACCTAAACATACATCAACTGACAAATGAATAAATAAAACTTGATAGATCCATATAGTGGAATATTATTCACCAATATAAAGCAGTATTAATATATGCCATAACATAGATGAACCTTGAACACACCATGTTAAGTGAAAGAAGCCAAATATGAAAGGTCACCCGTTATACAAGTCCATATGTATGAACTGTACAGAACAGTCAAGTCTACCAAGACAGGAGGTAAATTAATGGTTGCTTAGGGCTGGGGGGATTTGGAGGCAATGGAGAGTGACTACTAATGGGCATCACGCTCTTTTTGGAGTGATAGAAATGCTCTAAAATTGGTATCATTGATGCTCACACAACTCTGAAAACATTAAAAAAAAAAACCACTGAATTGTCTGGACTTCCCTGGTGGTCCAGTAGT
The DNA here is from genome assembly GCF_054371585.1 of Giraffa tippelskirchi. NCBI lineage: Eukaryota > Metazoa > Chordata > Mammalia > Artiodactyla > Giraffidae > Giraffa > Giraffa tippelskirchi. Next base: position 120,500,618 of record NC_137276.1, on the reverse strand, counting down.
TAGGAATCTGCCTGCCAGTGCAGGGGACATGGATTCGACCCCTGATCCAAAAAGATGTCATGTGCTGGGAGGCAACCAAGCCCACATGCCACAACTACTGAAACCCACGTACCCTAGAACCTGTGCTCCGCAACAAGAGAAGCCACCACAGTGAAAAGCCTTTGCACTGCCGTGAAGAGTAACACCTCCTTGATGCAACTAAAGAAAGCCCACATGCAGCAACACAGATCCAGCACAGCCCAAAATCGAATCCATACAGTGGAAGGAATCAATTTGTTGTTGCTGTTCAGTTGCTCAATAAACAAATAATTAACCAATAAATCATCAATAAATAGTAATAAATCAATTAATAAATAATTTTTAAAAGCCATTAAATTGTAAGCATCAAATGGGTGAACACTATGGTATGTGAATTACATCTCAATAAAGCTCTCATACACACACACACACAAACATACAGTTTTAAAATCCTCCCCTGGTAATCTGATGCCTTCAGAACTTGAGGCAACATTCATCTGTTTATTCAGTACATATTTACTGGGCAACTACTGTTCAATCATTTATTTACACAACAATATATATTGACCACCTATCCTGTGCTAGGCACTGTTCTATACACATAGGATCCAGCAAAATGTGCAAAAAAAATGTAGCCTTTGAACTGCTTACATCCTCATGGATGAAAAGAGGCAATAAAGAAAATGAATAAATAGGAGGATTTTGTACAGTGTGATACATTAAAAGTAATTGACACTAGGGAGAAAAATAAAGCAAGGAAGAGAGATGGTCAGCAGGGGAATAGAAAGGAGGGGCTGCAGTTGTAAGCAAGGTGGGCAGGGAAAACCTCACTGAGAAGGTGACATTTGAACAAAGATCTGAAGGAGGTAGGGGAATGAACCATGCAGACTGCTGGAGGAAGAAGATTCGAGGCCAGGAAAATAGCAAGTGCTGAAGCCCTGAGGTGGACATGACCAGTGTGTTCGGGGAATATCTAGGCAGCAGAGTCAGTGAGAAGGAAAGTACAGGACACGAAGTTAGAGAAGTAAGGGGAGAGACAAACTCTGCTATTCCACTGAGGTGGGGCATGGTGGTGTGTGTACATCTGAAAATAGCAGAAATGATTCAGGATGTTGGCTCCACATGGTACATATGCGGCTTGCCGAGTTTTAAGATAAGGCTACAATCTGATGTTCTGGAGCTGACACACACCAGTGGTGAGAGAATTTCTGAAGAATCTGGAGACCCAGGTGATAAACACAGCTCTTATCAAAAACTAACTTACAGCAATTTGTAATTTAATAAATTATATTAAACACAAAAGTATTAAACACACATTCCCAATTATTTTGCTACATCTAAGTACTGTCTAGGCCATTCTGGTTATTTACATCTACTGTATCTGTATGGTGAAAATACTATAAAAGGCGTGCTCTTCCTTTCTATTCCCAAATCTGCATCACTCTCAGCAGTGTTGTGTCGGCAATTTGAAATGTGCTATAGTAGGAATATTTACACCACAGAAAATGGCAAATGCTACAAACTGGGGTTTTATTTATTGTCTTGTTATCTAGACCTAAGAAAGTGAAGGATAAAGTGTTAATAGTGCTGCTGCTGCTGCTACTGCTAAGTCGCTTCAGTCATGTCCGACTCTGTGCGACCTCATAGACGGCAGCCCACCAGGCTCCGCCGTCCCTGGGATTCTCCAGGCAAGAATACTGGAGTGGGTTGCCATTTCCTTCTCCAGTGCATGAAAGGGAAAAGTAAAAGTGAAGTTGCTCAGTCGTGTCTGACTCTTAGTGACCCCATGGACTGCAGCCTACCAGGCTCCTCCATCCATGGGATTTTCCAGGCAAGAGTACTGGAGTGGGGTGCCATTGCCTTCTCTTTTAAGTGCAGCATTCACTTAAAAGTGTGGCACATTTGGGATCCATTACATTGCAAATAGAACAAAAAAATGAGGAAATATTTTCCCAGGATTCTAAAACTCCTACCCAGTTCGGCAAAAAAGTCACTCATATCCTTGATGAAGTAGATGAACTAGTGAAATTGTGACAGATGTGTTTGTTGCTTCACTTTAACCCTGACAATATCAACCAACATCCATATACTAGGGCTTCCCCTGCGGCTCTTAGGGCTTCCCCTGTGGCTCAGATGGTTAAGAATCTGCCTGCAATGCAGGAGACCCAGGTTTAATCCCTGGGTCAGGAAGATCCCCTGGAGAAGGGAATGGCAACCCACTCCAGTATTCTTTCCTGGAGAATACTATGGACAGAGAAGCCTGGGGGGGCTACAGTCCATGGGATCACAAAGAGTTAGACACAACTGAGTGACTGTCACTTCCATAGCTTAACATACTCTTTTGCTGGCTTTGGGAACTTGGAGCCCCAGGGTCCTCATCTGGACAACAGGGGTGACACCACAGGTATGTTACAACAGTGAGCTCGGGGAAGCCCGGGGTCTGGCACAATTGGCTGAGTAAACAAGGGCCCCAGCGAGGAGTCTGGTCTGAGCCTGGCCTCCTCCCTGATCCAAGCTGGGCACCGCCTTCCAGTCCACACCTCCTCCTCGTAAATATTCTCTCTCTCTCTCTCTCACACACATGCACCACAGCAATTTTCTTCCCTAATCGCCTCCACAGCAGCCAACACCTGCTCTGTATGACTCAGCATTCTGAACCTAAAGTTGCTTTTCTGCACTCGTCTCCTGGAGTTTCAGCTGCTTCCTGCAGGAGGCCAGCTGCCCTGAGAGAGCTGGTGTATGCTTCTTTTTTTTATCTCTTTTTTTAAACTTCTGGGGTGGAAGGGTTCTCAGAGTGTTCTTTTTGATTTGACAGAATAAACTTTGGTAGATAAATACAAAGAGTCACTGTGAGAGTCTTCATTCCTAAGTATAGCTACATAGTGAATCAAACAGCTCACGATTTAACTAAGAAGGCCTGATGTGTCTCTGGGGTTCCTTTAGCCACGGCCCAACAGAGGCCTTGACGACAAGTACTGGCCCTCTGTGGGCACGCAGGAGGACGTTCTGGGAACCAGGACACCAAGTGGCCCTCCCCACTGTGCTGGGTTGGGCTGCTCTGCTTGCAAGGAATGGAGACCTGCCAAGTCTTTAAGTGACAGGCATTTACTGTCCTAACAGTCACAGCCACCTCAGCCAGCACGGGTGCTAGACAGGCTCCAAGGGCTGTACCTCTGCTCCTGCCCTTCACCACCTGCCCTGGGCCCTGGGAGGCTGACCTCTGGGTTTTGTATCCTCCTAACTGCCTTGTCCTTTGACCTCCAGGTGAACTGGCCTTTGGAGGGGCAGGAGATCAGAGTGGGGGTGAGGGTTGGGGTTTAGTTCAGAAACAAAGAGGCCTCCAGGGCCCTCCGGGGATCCTTCACTGTCTCACAGGTCCTAGTACGGCCGCATCATTGGGACTCAACCACCATCTCTCTGCTCGTCCCACCATCAGCAACCCTGCTTCCCTCTGCTCGCCTTGTCTCGTCCTCACTGCTTCTGTCTGCTGCCGTCTCTGTGTGTCTTTTAATTTCAAGTCCCCAAGACAGGGTCCACTTGATGGGGCAGCTACCAGTCACCCTGCCCCACTGTAAAGTCACTGGCCTGTCCCTGAGCCAGGAGCAGCATGGTGACCACAGCGGGATGGGCTCAGCATAAAGACCCCCCTAGCAGGACTGCTTCAGAGCAAAGAAAACAGAAACACACATAAGCAGGAGATTGCACAGCGTGCTCTGGGGCGCTCAACAAGGGTGAAGGACATGCCCTCCTGGGCCTGCCAGCTGTTCCAGAGAGTGGCCGTGGGGCAGGATGGCCTGGGTGAGGCGAGACTCAGCTGCCCAGGGCTCCTGTACCCAGAGACTCAGACTGAGGCCTGTGCCAAGGCCATGCCTGCCAGCACCCACACCTGGTCAGCAGCCACAGCCCGGCTAGGGCCACCTAGAACAGAAGGCCAGACTGGGTAAGCAACATGTAAGGAGCCACTCAGGGCCCTCTCTGACCTTGTGGGCAGGTGCACATTCCAGACACTCTCCACTCCAGTCTCCCTCAACTTTCCAGTCCCCAAACAGACCATGTTCACCACCCTACTTCTCTGCCTGCACCGCTCTCTCGGCCATCTTGTATACAAAAACATCTTGTTACAAAAACAAAACAGAACATCTTCCACCACTGTTTCCCAGCAAATTCCTTCCTTAAAAAGACATTCTGGAGAAAACCTCAGATGCCCCAAACCAGACCAGTTGTTCTGTCGCCTCAGGAGGAAGCCTGGGCCTGATTCCTTTTTGTACTGGGGGCCATTCTCTAGATGAGGAACATTCTAGATGCTCCCTATGTGACTATTAAAGAAATGAAGAGACAAGAGCAAGGAACCTGATCAGAAAATAGAATGAGACTGTCATTCCCACCAGCAAGTAAAGCATGAGAAGAGGCTTCAATGCCGTGTATTTGGGGAAATGATCCCAGGGAATGGGGGTGAGGACTGGGGAAGGCAAACAGACAAGGAGGGAAGACCAGCCCAAGGATGGAGGTGGGCTCGCAGCCGGGCACTGCTGTGGCCATCTGAAGCACAGTCCTGTGGGGACTTCTGAGGAGTCGTGTGGAAGGACCTGAGACTCACCCAGCTGACAGGAAGGGGGCTCTTCACCCTCCGGTTCCCATCCCCACTTATCAGAGGCTGCCCCACTGACCGTCAGTCCCTTGCATGCCCAGAAGGCAACCAGGAGACCAGTGTGTCCATACTGCAGAGTCAGGGACATGTGAACGATTCTCCGCACAGCTGCAGTGAGAGTTTCCGGGTCACATGTGCACAAAGCTGGCTACCATGGCAGCAGCTGGAGAAAGGAGGTGGGCCGAAAGATGAAGAGCATCCACACAGGGCTGCACAAGGAGTAGGAGATGTTAAGCTGGAGAAACAGGGTGGAAGTTATGTCGCAGAGGACCCTGAACATCAGCCCAAGCATCACAGCTTTACTTGGTAGGCTGCCAAGAGCCACTGAGGAGTTCTATGCAATACAGTAACATACATGGCAGCAACAATGGTTGGCCTGAGTTAGTTTCAGCCTGCTCCCTCCATAAAATAATAGCTCTTCCCCAAGACTTCACCAACTAAGTATATAATCATAGTAAAAATCAGTGCATCAGTTAAGAGCCATGTCTAAACCCCTCCATCAGTTCAGTTCAATTAAGTCACTCAGTCGTGTCCAACTCTTTGCGACCCCATGGACTGCAGCACGCCAGGCTTCCCTGTCCATCACCAACTCCTGGAGCTTGCTCAAACTCATGTGCATCGAATTGGTGATGCCATCCAACCATCTCACCCTCTGTCGTTCCCTTCTCCTCCTGCCTTCAATCTTGCCCAGCATCGGGGTCTTTTCAAATGAGTCAGTTCTTCACATCAGGTCACCAAAGTATCGGAGTTTCAGCTTCAGCATCAGTCCTTCCAATGAATATTCAGGACTGATTTCCTTTAGGATTGACTGGTTGGATCTCCTTGCAGTCCAAGGGATTCACAAGAGTCTTCTCCAATACCACAGTTCCAAAGCATCAGTTCTTTGGTGCTCAGCCTTCTTTATGGTCCAATTCTCACATCCATACATGACTACTGGAAAAACCATAGCTTTGACTAAATGGACTTTTGTTAGCAAAATAATGTCTCTGCTTTTTAATACGCTGTCTAGGTTGGTCATAGCTTTTCTTCTAAGGAGCAAGCAAGAAAACCCCTCCATATAGAAACACTAAGTCCCAGAGACTTCCCTGGTGGCCTAGTGGTTGAGACATGGCATTGTCATTGCAGGGGGCACAAGTTTGATCCCTGGTCAGGGAACTAAGATTCCGCACGCTGCACAGCACAGCCAAAAAGATAAATCTAAAAAAAAAAAAAAGAAAGAAAGACTAAGCCCCAGTTGGGTGCTACTGTTTCTCTCTACCTTCCATGAAGAAATCCCTATAAAAACATTTTGAACCGCTTAGTTCCTTATTTATGTATATCTTTAAGACCTAGAGAAAGAGAAGCTTGGGAACCTTTAAGGAAAAAAACTGGTTAAGGTTTTCAAAGCACTTTGTTGTAACCCATAAGGGGTCTTCAGATGACTCCACCCAAATTAAAAAAAAAAAAAATTAGAAAAATAATAGGTAAAAAAACCCTTCAAATTGGAAAAGCATCAAGAGAGAGACACATGGAGAGTACATGAGGTGCAATGACATGACTTTTGAGTAATTCTATCAGGACACGTACAACGAAAGTTGGCCTGAGGGGCCCCTAACACTTATGCTCTAATGTGCCCCCTACTCCACCATAGGAAGTGTTTCTGTTCTTACCTCCTGACTCTGGTGGCACATGTACACGAGTATCCTCCAGGGTAACTTTCTTTGTTTTTTTGTGATGAATTAGATTTTCCTGAGTAGTCCAAGATCAAAGGCAAGATGAGAAATTAAGATTTATTTTCTTGTGTGAGTCATAGCCTGGGTCACCAAACACAGAGCTCACTAAATGTTTTGAGTGGTGATGACACTACTGAGACAAGATTATAGAATTCCGTGTGATGTTTAATTAAAACTTTTCACCTGATCAAGGGCACTGTCACTGTGGGTGACAATGTAAATTACCCATCACCCAGCAATTCTGCTTCTGGGAATTTATCCTAAGGAACTAATAAAAAATGTGGGGTAAGATTTTGCTACAAGGTTATTCACCGGGCCACTCTTTAAAAGAGCAAAAATTTAGAAATAGCCTGAATTCCCAAAGGCAGGTGGGGATTAAATAAAGATAATACCATCATGTAATGGAATACCATGTTCTATGCCATAAATGTAAACACTATATACATATATATATGTGTGTACATATATATATATATACATACTCACACATATTTATATTTTATGCTTTGACACAAGGTAAAAGGAATTTGTGGTATACCCATGTTTGGGTAGATGAGATGATGAGCAATTTAAGTGTTCTTTTTGCTGCTTTTTCCTTATAACCATGAACTGCTTTTTTTTTCCTTTTTGGTCACACCGCGATGTATGTGGGATCTTAGATCCCCACCCAGGAGTTGAAACTGCACCCCCTACATTGGAAGCACAAAATCTTAATCACTGGACCACCAGGGAAGTCTGAAACTGAACTCTTTTTTTTTCCTTAGGAAAAATAATTAAAGAAACTTCACTGGGGTTGTCTTATTGCTCACACTCAAGGTGGTCCTAATTTCCCTCTTTTTCCAGCTTCAGCTCACAGAGCACTCTGGTCCAGTAGACACTTACCCAACTTCACTGGGACATGTCGGGTACTGCAAACTTCTGGGGACACAAAGATGAAGACGGGCTATGGTCCCTGCCCCTGGGGGACTAATTTCAAGTGGGGGCACATATATCTCAACAGAAACTCATCAGCAATTTCAGGGAAGCCTAGGATTTGAAGGACATCTAGGTCTCCCAGAGACAAGATATTATGTTAAAGTGCTTTGAAAGGCAGCTCAAACACTTCCCATCCGCAGGACCACCTAACAAGAAAAGCTATGTGTTCTCACATGTATACAGAGTTTGTAGCGTGTGAGGAAATGGTTATATATCCTTTTTATGCAGACGTATATAGCTCAGAGAGTAAAGAATCTGCCTGCAATGCAGGAGACCTGGATTCGATTCCTTGGTTGGGAAGATTCCCCTGGAGAAGGAAATGGCAACCCACTCCAGTATTCTTGCCTGGAAAATCCCATGGATAGAGAAGCCCGGCGGGCTACAGTCCATGGGGTCACAAAGAGTCAGACACGACTAAGCAACTAACACAAACACACACACACACACACACACACAGGTAGAATCTGACTAATGCTGAAGCCATCATTCTGGAAGCAACACCCCTCTGATACAGTAATAATCTTTTCCTCCTACAGAAGAATACCATAAAGTATTATATTAAAGGAAAACATTTCCCTTTCCTTTGACACTTTCTTAAGGTCTGAATTGCAAGTGTGATTTTTAACTGCAATTGTATGTTGCCCCCTAGTGTTCATATACATTATTGCACTCTGTTGTAATAGGGTTGGGATGGAGTAGAGAGATAGGTCTGTGCCCTTCAACTCCTCAGAGGAAAAAATAAGTGTATTGGACATGTGACAGAACTGTCAAAAGTACTCAAATAACTGACACTTAAATTGCAAAACATAAGCCACAGTTCTGCATTTCCTTTAACCACATAAAATTTGCTAATTTTTGGTTGGGATAATAATAAAAATATTTATTGTACACTTCCCATGTGCTGGGCACAATCCTAAGTGCATTGTATATATTAGTCCATGTAATCCTCACAATAATCCTAAGAGGGGAGAACTATTAGCTGCTCTGAGCTCATGAAGTGCCGTGAATTGAAGGGAGGGGACAGACATAAAATGTCCCATCAAAACTGAGAACTACCAGATGTACTGAGAACATCAGTTTGTACATCAGAACATGTACAAACACGGTATGCAGAGCAAAGACACTGGAATAAACATGGAGATGGCAGAGTCAGTGTTTCACGCTGTTGTTAGATTGTTAATAACATCTGGGTGGTGTGCTTTCAGTTCACCCTTAAAAGTAAACCATCTTTTTCTTTTTAGCAGCTTTATAGAGATATAACTCACATCCCATATAATTCACCCCCTTAAAAGGTACAATTCAATGTTTTTTATTAATATGTTCACAGAGACGTGCAACACAATTAATTTTAGATCGTTTTCATCATTCCTTAAAGAAACAACGGAGTCACTCCCCGTTTCCCCAAATCCTACTGAATCTACTATCGATCTCTACAGGTCTGCCTATGTAGCTTATTCTACGTTTCATAAAAATGGAATCACAGGGTCCTCTGTGACTGACTTCTTTCACTGGGCATAGTGTTTTCGAAGTTCATCCACACTATCGCATGTATAAATACTGTATTTCTTTTTATTGCCACATAATATTTCATTGCTCAGATATGCCACATTTTAATTATCCATTTAGTTTATGAACACAGATTGTTTCCACTCTTTGACTGCTATGAATAACGCTGATATGAATATTCATGTACAAGTTTTTATGTGAACATACATTTTCATTTCTCTTGAGCGTACACCTAGGAGTGGAATTTCTGGGTTATATGGTGACTCCACGTTTAACATACCATGGAACTGCCAGACTGTTTTCCAATGTGGCTGCACCATTCTGCGCTCCTGTAAGTGCATATGAGAGTTCAGTTTCTCCATATTCTTCCCAACAAGTCTTTTTTTCTACCGCCATCTTAGTGAATGTAAAGTAGTATCTCGTTGTGGTTTTGTTTTGTGTGTCTCTGAAGGCTAATTTCACTTTTCTGATACTAGTAATACAGTAGCCACATAAGCCCAATTAATATAATCTAGTTTTACTTTTATTAACAGTCTAAACGCCTCAGATAAAATATGAGTAAAAAATAATCAGAGGAGATGGAGCTGAAAATTCTGAAAATGGCAAGTCATTCATTTATTCTTTTATTTGAGCCCCTGTTAGAGGGACGAGGCTATTTGAGGCGCTGGGAATGGGGTGGACAGCCACATGGGGGAAGTTTCTATCAGAAGGGACAACTAAGCAACTCTTTACACAATGAAATCATTACAGTCACAAAAAGCTCTGTGAAAGAGCGGTAACAGAGGCTGTGAGACATGTATCAGAGGGTCCTGACTTCATCTGAGGGCTCAGGGAAGGCTTCTCAGAGGAAGGGAAGTTTGAGTGGAGATCTGCAGGGCAGGTTCACTGTTGTAGGAAGCGGGGGCTGTGTCGTGGGAAGGGTGGAAAGGGAGCGGCTGAGCAGGAATGGCAACTGAAAGTTCGAAGGTGAGCGGAGGCTGGGGAAGCAAGCCATTACAATGCTCAGTCACGCAAGGAGTTACAACTAGTGTTCAGAGTTCTGACCTTGTCCACAAGAACAATAAGAAGTCACTGTTTAAAGGGTCTTAAGTCGGGGAGCAGGTATTAGGACTATATAGGATAGGCTTTCCAATGATCACTCTCGCTGCAAGGGCTACAAAGAAGGAATAAAAGAAGACCTTTCAGGAAGTGAATTAAACTATTCCAGGCCAGAGAGAAAGGTAACTTGAGTCTAGGGCTGGAAATGGTAGAGAGACTTGAGAGAAAATTGGGAGATATTTTAAAGAAACTTGGTGAATGATTAAATCCAGGGGCTAGGAAGTGGAAGACGTCAAGGTTGACTCTGCAGTTGGGACAGCTGATGGGGCCATAGACTAGATCATGGAAACTCCAGGGAAGGAGCAGGTTGGGGATGGGAAGATCATGAGTTTATTCCCAAGAATCTACAAAGTGCCCAAGAAACACCAGGTGGAGAGGTGGAGTTGGCAGTTTGATATGAAAGTTTAGAACTCAGAGGAAAGATCAAGCTAAAGGTACATATGTGGGATGGTCAGGTTCGTGGTAAATGTGGTCTTGGGTATGAGAACAGATTATTAAGGAAAAAAGTATGGAGTTAAAAGGGAACCCAGGGATGAGGCATGTGTCACTGCAATATTTAAAGATCATACAGATGAGGATTGGTCAGCAGAAGAGGCAGGCTGAGGAGACAGTCAACTGGTAGGATGAGAAACGGGAAAACTATTCAAGTCAAGAGATGAGAGAGTTTGGCAGAGAGAGTGACAATACTGGAAACCACCAACACGTACAATGTGACACACATTGGATTTAGCTGCAAAGATCACTGAAGACCTTAGCAAGATCTAACATGGCTGGCTGGGTGGTAGGAAGTGAAGCCAGGCTGGAATGAAGTGAGGGGTGTGTGGGAGGTGAGGAAACAGACAATGCAAGTAGACAAGTCCTTCAAGAACTATGGAAATAAAGGGCAGAAGACGGGGAGGCAGCTGACAAGAGCAGTGAGTCAAGAAAGAGTTGACTTTAAGGTGGCAAGATGAGGCATATTTACATGTGAATGAAAAGAATCCACCCGACTAGAAGAGATGGGAGGATGACGGTGTAGAAAAGCGAGAGAGTTGAGTGACAACCCCAGTGGTCTGGCATCTAGAGCTTGGGTTCAATTCTGGTTTTTCCACCTGCTGTCCATGTGGCTTGGGGCAAGATATTTAGCCTTTATGCCTCAGTTTGCTTATCTGTAAAATGGAGAGAAAATGGAACTTCCATTGGGAGGATTAAATAAAAGAATACATGGGAAGGGCTGAGGTTTGGATAGAGTCCCTTTGCCAATGCAGTATTCCAAAGTCACATTAACTGTCTTTACTCCTCACCTGAGCTTTGCCAATTGCTCTGTTTTAATTCTTCACAGCATCTACCATACAATTCCTGACTCAAAGAGGATGTTGGCAATGGTAAACTATTTTTACATAAATTGGGAGACTGGGATTGACATATACAGACTACTATATATAAAATCGATAACTAGTAAGAAATCTACTATATAGCACAGAGAACTCAATACTCTGCAATGACCTATTTGGGAACAGAATCTAAAAAAGAGTAGATATATTAATATGTCTATGTATAACGGGTTAACTTTGCTGTACAACAGAAACTGTAATAACACAACACTGTAAATCAACTATACTCCAATAAAAATTAACTAAAAAGAGAAGTACCAAAAGAATGTGAACACGTGCTCACCAAAAGTCGTAAACTAGAAAATTCACAGCAGCATGACTCATAATGGCCTTAAATTGGCAAGTTATCCCAAAATCCATCAACAGAATAATCAATAAATAGACTGGTATATTCAGGCAATGAATACTATACAGCAATGAGAATATACAATCCATAACTATACACAGTGATAAAAACAAAAGAAGCCAGATAGAAAAGAATATATGTTCTACTTATATAAAGGGTAAAAACTGACAAAACTAGTCAATACTGTTAGATATCAAGACAGGGATTTCCCTTGGGGGTGAGTCACTACTCAAGAAGTGGAGGAAGGCTGGACAAAAGGGGAGTTTCCTGCAGAGGTCAGAATGTGTACTTTAATAATAATTTTAAAAGAACATTCAATAAAAGATATATATATATTTGGAAAAAATACTTACTACTCTCCACAGCCATCTTTCAAGTTCAAGTTCCTCCATCAGGTTAGTGAAGTAAATACTGACCCTATATTCAGGGTCAGCTGCCATCAGTTCAGCTCAGTTCAGTTCAGTCACTCAGTTGTGTCTGACTCTTTGTGACCCCATGGACTGTAGCACGCCAGGCTTCCCTGTCCATCACCAACTCCTGGAGCTTGCTCAAAATCATGTGCATCGACTCGATGAAGCCATCCAACCATCTTAGCCTCCGTTGTCCCCTTCTCCTCCTGCCTTCAGTCTTTCCCAGCATCAGGGTTTTCCAATGAGTCAGTTCTTAGCATCAGGTGGCCAAACTATTGGAGTTTCAGCTTCAACATCAGTCCTTCCAATGAATATTCAAGACTGATTTCCTTTAGGATGGACTGGTTGGATCTCCTTGCAGTCCAAGGGACTCTCAACAATCTTCTCCAACACCACAGTTCAAAAGCATAAATTCTTAGGCACTCAGCTCTCTTTATAGTCCAACTCTCACATCCATACATGACTACTGGAAAAACCATAGCTTTGACTAGGCAGATTTTTGTCAGCAAAGTAATGTCTCTGTTTTTTTTCAGCATCAGCCATACTTCAGGATTAAAAGTCACCCCTCTCTCTTTTCCCCACCTGTCAGCTAAATACTGAGATGCAAAGCAACAACAGGTTTTTGCATTGATCCTATTGGAACCATAACCCCAGACTCTGAGAAAGGTGTTTAAGAGGCACCACTTCTCAGAGGAGAAGACTCTTGAGTCTTAGGATTTGAGATCTTCCATTTATTTAAGACATTTTGAATAAGTAGCTTTAAAGAAAGCACCTTCCAGATTCAGCTGGGGTATCCAAAAACCTCAGCCCCAGGTAGAATCACTTGGTCTGCTCAGACAGTCTCTGAAACAGCATCTAACTGTCAAGAAACTGCTCTGACACTCTCTACATGCTTGCCCATAAAACTAGCGGAGTTTGGACTGACAGTTACTTCTCCACATAAAATCTAAACACCTGAATGTTTCAGAGAGGCTGTTGGGTGGTGGCCATAGTCCTGCCTGACATTCTTCTACATGGGTCTCTTGCTTTTTCTCCCCATTCAGGGTCTTTGCCTGGATTTCTGACAGAATAACTGTGGTAACCTAGATCTGAACCTGATATAAGGATCTCTACCAAATTTTCTTTCAAACTGTACCTCCAGTTTGTTTCTGCCATGTTAGGTTTCCACTATATTAGATTTGAGAAAGTGAGAACTGCCCTGGATGAGCCACATGCTGCTTGGGAGTTGACCTGAATAGCAGCTCTTTCCTCAGCATTACTTCCCACATTTCTTATTCTCTTCACACCTGGGCTCCTTCTCATTTTCCCAGTTGTGTCCCCTAATGTTCTGCTCAGGGTCAACTGCCATACTGCAGGGTTAAAGGTCATCCCTCTCTCTTTTCCCCACCTGCCTGCTGAATGCCACTTGGAATTCAAAATAAAACAACCCAAAGTTTAGCTAAGTGGTGGATATCCATAATCAAAAATGAAGCCTATAAATGAATTTCATCCATTCCATCCCTTTGGTAATTTCCTCAGGAAACGTAATTATTTTCAAATTGATCTGTCTTTGTTTTCAATTCCATTTTTTTTTTTTTCCACACCACAGGGTTTTTGGGATCTTGGTTCCCTGACCAGGGAATGAACCCGGGTCTGGCAATGAAAGCACTGAGTCCTAACCACTGGACTGCCAGGGAATTCCCTTAATTCTATTCCATAAATAGTAAATGGAAATCCAGGTCCCTCGCTTAGTAAATACAACCTTCCCTAATTTTTTAAAAGGGGAGAAAGTAACTAAATAAATTGTATTTCATTTTGTCCTGAAGAAGCAAGACCTGTAATACATAAAATTTTCATTAAAAAGCAAATTAAAAGCTTTAAAATTTTTATTTATTAAATAATTAAATTAAAATATGCTGCACATATCTTAGTGAAGTAAACACACAGTGAAATCTGATTATCAGAGATGCTCCAAGTGAAGAGCTTTAAGGGACTTTCCAGGATATTCTATCAGAATCAGCAGGGAGAGAGAAAGTATCAGGAAATCAAGAGTAAAGTGGTTCTGCTCACCTATGTTAAGGAGTTTACCTAGTCTAGACTGAATAATCCCCTCGGGAGTACCATGGTAAAGGATTTCAAAACTTTAAAACTAAAAATATAGTGCTCAATTATATTATTTTAGTTATACGCACCCTATTTCATCAAGTTTCAGAAACAAAGCAGATCCAAGCTAGTTTAGCACAAAGTATAGTGTTCTCAAAGTTTGTTCTCTGGACCAGTAACATCAGCATCATGCAGATAATCGCTAGAAATGAAAATTCTCAGATCGACCCTAGACCCACACAACCGAAACTCTCAAAAATGAAGCCTATAAATGAATATAGGTAGTCCCTGGGAGACACTACCAGGCAAGCTGTATTTTAACAAGCCTTTTAGACAATTCTGATGCCTGCTCGACTCTAACAACCATCACTCAAACTCATCTCCCCTTAAAACAGAAATATCAGGTACCCCTATTTTTGTGTGAGGTCATACTGGCATCTCTGTTTGTCCCATCAGCCCATCCTGAGTGTGAGATGTTATTCTCTACCTCTCTTAACTAGGGCCCATGATGGAGACTATTAACTGTTCAGGATCCATTCCACCCTTCTCTCTTCTTCTAATACAAGTGGGAAACTACATAGTCAATCTTCTCTTGCTTCTAGATATGGTTCTGCAGATAATTAGTTTGGACCAAGAGTATATGAATGCAAGTGATGCATACAACCTCCAGATTATAGCTTTAAAAAACAAACGAATCTGGTTGCCTTCCTCTTCTTTCTCCCCTCCTCTCCAACTGGAATGCTAATATCCAATCAGCATGGATATTACCAGGAATGCTAATATCTGGCTACAAGGATGAGGACCACATTGCTCTGTGGTGGAGCAACAGGACAGACATAACCTGAGTCCTTAGACGTTCCTCAATCAGAGCTGCCTCAAGAACCTAACCTACCTTCTTCTGGACTTTTATGTGAGAGAGAAATAAACACACTGTGAGTTTGTTTGAACTATACTTCTTTTTGTCATAACCTGGCCTGTATCTTCTTTAGAGGGCAGAGCTTCCTTTCTAGAGCTATAAGCCTTTTTCCTTTCCTAAGGCTGAGATTTCATGCCTTTGTTCCCACACATCCACCTTTTATATATATTTCCATTCAAAAGAGTTGCCACTTTACATAAAGGACTTCTACTTTAACTAATGATGGGCTAGTGAAACTTGGACCAACTTTCCCACTGAGGACCTCTATGAAAGCCAGATGCAATTAATTTTAAAAAATCTACTTAAAGGCATTGAAGAGCTAACAAGGCAGTTAAAATAACTAAGCTAGGAAAGTGGAGAATGGGGAAATCCAAAGAGACGAATTTGGATTTGCTGTTTTCCTGGGCACTTGCCAACTCTAGAAGAGGCAACTGAGAGGCAGAGCAAGATTTTTGAGCCTTGAATGGGCTAAGGGGAAAAAAAAAGAGTCCAAGCCCACCAAGTCTGGGAGAGAGGTGCTGGGAATGCCCACACTTGAGGCTGAGACCCTGAAGGCTACATGCAAACCACAGGGCGAAGTGGAAATAGAATAATCCTTGTAGAGATGCTGCTGCTGCTGCTGCTGCTAAGTCGCTTCAGTCGTGTCCGACTCTGTGCGACCCCATAGACGGCAGCCTACCAGGCTCCGCCATCCCCGGGATTCTCCAGGCAAGAATACTGGAGTGGGTTGCCGTTTCCTTCTCCAGTGCATGAAAGGGAAAAGTGAAAGTGAAGTCGCTCAGTCGTGTCCGACTCTTAGCGACCCCATGGACGGTAGCCTACCAGGCTCCTCCATCCATGGGATTTTCCAGGCAAGAGTACTGGAGTGGGGTGCCATTGCCTTCTCCGTGTAGAGATGCAATCTAGATTAAATCACAGTGTGTGCTTAGTCGCTCAGTCGTGTCTGACTCTTTGTGACTCCGTGGACTGTAGCCCACCAGGCTCCTCTGTCCATGGAGATTCTTCAGGCAAGGATACTGGATTGGGTTGCCATGCCCTCCTCCGGGGGATCTTCCCAACCCAGGGACTGAACCCAGGTCTCCCACATTGCAGCCGAATTCTTTACCATCTGAGCCACCAGGGAAGCATTAAATCATGGTAATCACTGAAACTGGATTAAGGTGATCCTGGATTACAAGCTTTCCTAGGTTCCTTCCTACAGCAAATGGAATTCCTCTCCAGAAACAGACAACGTAATCCTAAAACCTCCAAATTAACTCCTACGATATTTTCAAATAACAATGTCTGCATGCGTGCTAAGTCTCTTCAGTCAAGTCCAACTCTTTGCAACCCTATGGACTGTAGCCCGCCAGGTTCCTCTGTCCATGGGAGTCTCCAGGCAAGAATATTGGAGTGGACAGCCATTCCCCTTTCCAAGGGATCTTCCTGAGCCAGGGATCAAACCAGCATCTCCCACATTACAGGAAGATTCTTTACCATCTGAGCCACCAGGGAAGTCTGGTACTCAAATAAAAAAAAAAACAAAAAACAAGTGACAAGATTATAGGAACAATGACAACAAATGAGCAGAAAAAGAGATGACAGAAGCAGACCTAGAGGATTCTAGATATTGGAGCTATCAGACATAGGCTTAAAAATAACTATGCTTACAATGTTAAAGGAGACAAAAGACTGAAAGTTTCAATTCAAAAATATTAAAATATTAAGGACAGAGAAGATTTTGTAATGTATATTCTATATTCCATATAATTTCCCAATTGAAATTCTAGAATTAGGAAACCATGTGCTGTGCCGAACCCCGATTATGGCGAGAAGCTTTGAAAGATCATCCTCATGAAAACCCCATGAAATGGGTGCTTCACAAGGAAGCAGAACAAAGATATCTCAATGATCCCTAGCCACCATTACTCATGAAATTAAACCAGGGGAAATGTGACCTTTCATAAAGTTTCCATATCAAACTCAACCCTAGTACAGAAACTCAGCTATCAGATTTTCCTCTCTGCTCAGCCATGTTCATTTCCTAAACAAACCCCACTTTTTTCTTTTGTCTTGGGAAGCTGAGACCCCATCTGTTTGCAAATTTTCTGGTCTGCATTCGAAATTTAAGCTCCCACAACTTTTCCACTGAGCCATCCAGTGAGGTTTGGAAGGAGCTTCTGGGTCAACAAATGGGATGCTGGGACAGATCAGAAGAAGGCCCTCAGCACTGCCCCCAAGACCTGAGGTTACTTCTTTGCATCTGGAAATAGCAGAACACATTTCTACTTCCCCCTCCTCCATGCCTTTCCCCCACCTTCTCTCTGCCACCCATACCTGCCTCTCATCCTACTCCCACCAGTGGAAATGGGGGTGGTGGTGGTGAAAGGGGAGCAGGTAGCTTTCCAGCTGCTCTGAGGCCTCCCATATTAAGCCATGTTTAGGCACATTTCCCCTCACCTCCTGAGGGAAGGGATACTCCACAGGGGTATGGCTGAGAGGAAAGGGGAATTAGTCCTCCAGGCCACAACTTAGGGACATCATGAAAGTTCCTCAGCATGATATGGGTATTTATTCACTTTTCAAAATAACTCAGGTAATACTGTAAGTACATATTTGTTGCAAACTATCTACATACAGGTATACATACAGCTAAAGTTAAAGGACTTCTTCACTCCTTCCATCCCTCCTTCATTCCCGCTCCCTAGAGGAATTTGTTTTTAACATTAAAAAACAAAAAGTCTTTTCCTGCCTGTATGTGTGAGTGTGTGCTAAGTCGCTTCAGTCCTGTCCTACTCTGTGATTCTATGGACTGTAACCTGCCAGGTTCCTCCATTCATGTGGTTCTCCAGGCAAGAATACTGGAGTGGATTGCCATTTCCTCCTCCGGGAGAATTTGCCTGACCCAGGGATTGAACTGGCATCTCTTGCATCTCCTCCATTGGCAGGCGGGTTCTTTACCACTAGAGCCACTCAGGAAGCCCCATGTATGTGTGTACGTGTGTTAATCTCCATCTGTATCTGGAGAGCTACCTGCCATACCTGAGAGGTGTCAAACGCATGTTTGTTCATTTCTTTAGATAAGTCTCAGCTACTGCACTCTCTAGGCTAGAACAAAAAATTGCTTTAAACTCAGTCACCTGTGCCAAACAACAAACCACTTACAAAGGTAGTGACTTTAAAAACAAAACAGAACACTCACCATTTTACTTCATTTGCAGTTCTGGAGTTCAGCTGTGCGGTTCTGATCCAGGCCCGCTGGTTCATCCCTGTGGTCAGCCGGTGGGTGGGCTGGGGCGCTCATTCACAGTAGCTGGCTGGCTGACTAGTGGTGCAGGACTCTCTGCTGCAACTGCTCCGCCTGGCTCAAAGGGGGCTAGCATCCCCCAGCAGCTTAACCCAGGCTTCAGCACCTGAGGGCTTTGGCGTTCCCAGTAGCAAACAGGTAAGCCTCCCAAAGCGGAATTGCGTAAGTACTTCCACATATGTCATGTTTGCAAACACTCATTGGCCACAGCCAATCACATGACCAGAACCAACTTCAAGGAGGGGGGAAATGGACTCCAACCACTTAAGGGAAGAAGCTTCAAAGTTACCGTAACAGTGAAGCCAGGGAGGGGAGGAATTTGCAGCCACTTTAGTGTTCAACGGACCAGATTCCCTAAAGGCCTGTGTAGGGCATCTGGGAATTCCTAAGAGTGTCTCTGTGAAATGCTGACCTGGCCAGAAGAACAAGAAGCTAGAGTGTCTGTGGGAAAAGGCACACCCCAATTTCAGATTCTTCATGCTCAGGATGTTTAAGGGGAAAGCTCCTCTCTCAAAGGCAGAGCCTAAGAGGGAAGGCAGTCAGTGGTTCGGGTCTAAGAGGTGGTGGATAGTGGGGTCCAGTCTGGAGCAGCTATGATAGGAACAGAATGGGATAAGAGCTATAAGTTTGTAAAACCAAGCAAGGTGCACTTAGCAACCAGGATGTGAACTATTATCTCTGGAAAACTCAGGGCAGTGGCCTTTGCGGTTGAGATTGTGCCAACCAGGCAGGTAAGGGCTTAAGTGATTAACTTGGGAAAGGCAATGAGTGTGACCACTTTCACACCATTTATGGAGAAGTTTATATTAATTATACATATTTTAGCTAATGTTTGGTCATTAAAACTTGTTCTAATGTGTTTACTTCATGAAATTTGCTTCTGCTTCTTGGTCACCACCCTGCCACAATGGCTCACTGGAAACCTTAGCTCTTTTGTTTTCCTCAAGGTGGGTATTATGGACTGAATGTTTTCATTTCCTCAAAATTCATATGTTGAAGCCCTGACGCCAAGGGTGCCTCTATGTGGAGATGGGTCCAGCTAAGAAATTAGGGTTAAATGAGGTCTTGGGGGCAGGGGTTCTGATCTGATAGGATTACTGTTCTTCCAAGAAGAGACACCAGAGAACTCACTCCACACACCCCCACCCCCACCCGCAAGTGATCATGCACCAAGGCAAAGCCTCTGAGGACACAGCAAGAAAGCAGCCAGAAAGAAAATTTGCTGGTCCCTTGGTCATGAATTTCTAGCCTCTAAAACTGGGAGAAAATAAGTTCATGTTGCTTAAGCCGCCTTTAAACAGGCTGCAGTATTAGCAGCCATAGGCAATTAAGACAGTGAATTTAACCTGGTCCTCCAACTGCTTCCCCTCCTTTGCCAGTTCTTCAGTACTCTTGCCTGGAAAATCCCATGGACGGAGGAGCCTGGTAGGCTGAAGTCCACCGGGTCGCGAAGAGTCGGACACGACTGAGCGACTTCACTTTCCCTTTTCACTTTCATGCATTGAAGAAGGAAATGGCGACCCACTTCAGTGTTCTTGCCTGGCGAATCCCAGGGACGGGGGAGCCTGGTGGGCTGCCGTCTACGGGGTCGCACAGAGTCGGACACGACTAAAGCGACTTAGCGGCAGCAGCAGCAATATTCCCTCATGGTCAGAAGTCTGAAATGAGTCTTATGGGGCTAAAGTCACCGTGTTGGCAGGGCTTTATTGTTTAGTCACTAAGTCATGTCCCACGCTTGTGCAACCCCATGGACTGTAGCGTGCCAGGCTCCTCTGTCTGTAGGATTTCCCTGGCAAGAATACTAGAGTGAGTTGCCATTTCCTTCTCCAGGGAATTTTCCTGACCCAGAAATCCAACCAGAGTCTCCTGCTTGGCAGGCAGATTCTTTACCGCTGAGCCACCAGGGAAGCCCATTGGCAGGGCAGGTTCCTTTCAAAAAAATAAAAGAGGAGAATGTAATGGAGGCCTGAGTGGTAGTTCTCTGTGAAGAGGTAACATGTCCTTTAAGACCTCAAAGAGAATTCCCTAGCGGTCCAGTGGTTAGGACTCTGCACTTTCACTGCAGGGGGCATGGGTTTGATCCCTGGTCAGGGAACTAAGATCCTGCATGTTGCAGAGTGCAGGAGTGCGGCCAAAAAGAGAACTGAGTGAGGAGGAACCAGCCTTGCAAAGAGCTGAAGGAAGATCCAGAACCAGAGCCCTAACGTGGACCTTAGTATCTTGGTTACCTATTACTGCTGTAACAAATTACTACAAAGTTGGTGACTTAAAACAACATAAATGTATTATCTTACAGATAGCACTGTTTAGTTAGTTTCCTTCTCTAACTCCTTCCAGAATACAACCTTCATGAAGGCAAGGCCAGGCTCCCCAAGGCAGCTCCCAACCAATAGTCTTACCCCCCATGAGTATCCTCAGAGCCTAAAGCACTGAAATCAAGTATTTAATGGATGATTCTCTAACTGGATGTAAAAATAATTGAATAAACTGGGACATATTTTCTTGATGTGATGCAAAAATTAACGAAACGATTAGGATGTCTGTGACATCATGTCAAATGAAGAAAAGCAAGATATAAAATTGTATATAATCACAAGATGTAAAACAAATGAATATACAGAGAAAGATGAGTAAAGGAAATGCCTCAAATGTTAATGGTGTTTTCTTCAGGATGTTAGAAATGGGAGTAGGTTTTCCCCTTCCTTTCTTTCATTTTTATTTTTTGCATTTTCAGATTTGCTACAATGAGCATGTGTTACTATCCCCTCACCCCAGCTTTACTGAAGTATAATTGGAGTATGTGTAATTAATACTTTTTTCAATGTCTAGGGCTCTGAGTTAGAAATAATCTGCCAGGTCATACCTGAGTACCTACCCAGTAGTAATGTCATCGAACTCTAAGATACTCCCTTATGCCTGTGTGGTGGTATAAGTCACATTTTATTTTCTGTTAGAATTATTTGGAAGCTAGCCATAGCTCCTTCCCATCTTCTGGCCAGGGGCAGAGACTTTCCTTACTCACTTGTGCCCCCAGTGGTATTTCTTTTGCCCTTGGGGCTGCATTTCAAACACACTGCCCAACATATTGCCCATTATAATAATTTTCAGTCGAGTCTCCCTACTAATTAAGCCTCTGTGCTCCCATAATCTAGTTAGTCTAGTCGAATAATCTAGTTGAGTCTAGCAGAGCCTAGTTTCAAATGTAAACCAGGCCTTGCTCAGAGCCCTGCAGTGGCTCCCCATCTCACTCTGAGTAAAAGCCAAGGCCCCACACTATTGACCCCTTTCTTCCTCTGCTCCAGCCACACTGGCCCTTGTGTCTCTACAACACTTCTCCCCAGGATCCCTAAACCCAGCTCCCTGGCTTTCTTCAGGCTTCTGCTCAAATATTACCTTATCTATAACAGGACGACAGAAGATGAGCTGGTTGAATGGCATCACCGACTCAATGGACATGAGTTTGAGTAAACTCCAGGAGTTGGCGATGCACCAGGGAGGCCTGGCATGCTGCAGTCCATGGGGTCACAAAGAGTCGGACATGACTGAGCAACTGAACGGAACTGAACTGAGTAGAACAGAGGTCTTCTGGGCCCACTCTTAAAAGCAACTATTTCTACCCACAACTCTGTGTCCCTCCCACACACACTTTTAAGTTTCTCCATAGCACTATGACCTTCAGACATACTAATTATTTATTGAGTGGTCCTCCCCTAGTGTAAGCACCATGAGTAAGAACAGAAGCCTTTTTGTACTGCTGCTTCCCCAGGGTGGGGAACAGTCCCTGCTATATAGTACACACTCAGTATTTTTTGAATGAATGATTCCTGAGTGCCGTAAATGAATGAATGAACTGATGGATGGTGAGTCCTGTAGGAGGCAGAAAAGGGAAGGATGACCCTGGAGTGGTTAAGTTTCAGCAAGGATAAAGAGTAGTTACTTCTCTGAACTGCAGGGGCAGTCCAGAGACAAGAAACAAGAAATAGAGTTAAGCTTAGGGACTGAAAGTGATGGAAGCAAAAGAGTTGAAACTGGGTTTGACTGCAGAAAAAAAATAAAAAATCATAAGGGGATATGAAGTCAGGGAAGGGAAAGCAGCAGAAAGATTTAACGACTTTGATAAAGAAGAGCGTTTGCTACATCTCCCTTTCCCAAGGCTGTCTCTGCTAGTTGCATGGCAATCAAGAGAGAGCACTCCATATAAAACATTGAGGGGAAAGATAAAGTGGGCATTGCTGCTAATTGAGAGGAACATGCTCTCAGAAAAATCTTCTGAAAGGAGCTTGTGGGAAAGGAGAGGGTTCTGACATTTAGAAAGATGCTCCTCATAGCTAATTACTATGATCTAAATGTTTTTGTCATACCCCCCTCCAAAGGTTATATATTGAAATTTTAAAACCCAGTGTGATAGTATGAGGAATTAGGGCCTTTGGGAGGTGCTTAGGTCATGAGGGTGAAGCCCACATGAATGAGATTAGTGCACTAATAAAAGAGATCCTCCAAAAGCTCCCTCGCCCCTTCTGCTCTTCCTCTCTGAGGACAGAGTGAAAAGACAGAGGTTTATAAACCAGCCAGTGGGCCTTCACCAGGCACCAAATCTACCACCACCTGGATCTTATACTTCCCAGTCTCTAGAACTATGAGAGAGAAATCTCTGTTGTTTATAAGCTGCCCAGACTATGGTGTTTTGTTATAGCAGTCTAAATGGACCAAGACACTGATGATGCCAGGCACATCCTTCATCAGCTCTCATTAAGGCTGCAGTTTTTTGCTATTGTTCTTCCACTATGAATGACAACAATGCTTAGCAAAAGCATCCAGAGACTCTAAACTTTCTTCCTGAACAGAGAACTGTCTTATAGCACATTTGAAATATTCTGTATACAAATAAGAAGTTTGCACTGGGCAAACATTCACTCACTTGACTTTCTCAAAGTGGCTGTATTCATGGCAGTCTTCAGAGAGAAAATGGCCAATAGAAAGGGAAACAAAATTCCAAATAATGACAACAGAGAACGTTCCACAGGAAAAAATATTTTTAAAAAATCTGCTTACACTGGAAACACGTAAAACATTATTTTATAGTTAACAGAGGTAATATTTTTTCCTAAACAAAACTATAATGGTCTTACATGGAAGCAACCTAAATGTCCATCAACAGATGAATGGATAAATAAGATGTGGTACGTATATACAATGGAATATTACTCAGCCATAAAAATGAATAAAATAATGCCATTTGCAGCAACATGGGTGGATCTAGAGATTGTCATACTGAGGGACATAAGTCAGACACAGACAATCATGATATTGCTTATATGTTTGAAATCTGGAGGAAAAAAAAAAAGAGTACAAATGAACTTTCTTACAAAATAGTAACAGACTCATAGGGCTTCCCTGATGGTTCAGTGGTAAAGAACCTACGTCCCAGTGCAGGAGACATCAGTTCAATTCCTGGGTTGGAAAGAACCCCTGGAGAAGGAAATGGCAACCTGCTCCAGTATTCTTGCCTGGGAAATCCCATGGACAAAGGACCCTGGAGGTCTAAAGTCCCTGGAGTTGCAAAAGAGTCAGACATGACTTAGCAACTAAACAGCAACAACAACAGACTCATAGACACAGAAAACAAACTTATGGTTACCAAAGGGGAAAGCTGAGGGGAAAGATAAATTAGGAAGTTGGGGGATTAATATATACACACTGCTATATATAAAATAGATAAACATACTAGAGCTAATCAATGAATATAGTAAAGTTGCAGGATATAAAATTAACACACAGAAACCCCTTGCATTCCTATACACTAACAATGAGAAAACAAAGAGAAATTAAGGAAACAATTCCTTGCAATGAAAAGAAGAAAATACTTAGGAATAAATCTACCTAAAGAAACAAAAGACCTATATATAGAAAACTATAAAACACTGATGAAAGAAATCAAAGATGACACAAATAGATGGAGAAATATACTGTGTTCATGGATCAGAAGAATCAATATAGTGAAAATGAGTATACTACTCAAAGCAATCTACAGATTCAATGCAATCCCTATCAAGCTACCAATGGTATTTTTCAGAGAACTAGAACAAATAATTTTGCAATTCATATGGAAATACAAAATATCTAGAATAGCCAAAGCAATCTTGAGAAAGAAGAATGGAACTGGAGGAATCAACCTGCCTGACTTCAGACTTTACTACAAAGCCACAGTCATCAAGACAGTATGGTACTGGCACAAAGACATAAATATAGATCAATGGAACAAAATAGAAAGCCCAGAGATAAATCCACGCACCTATGGACACCTTATCTCTGACGAAGGAGGCAAGAATATACAATGGAGAAAAGACAATCCCTTTAACAAGTGGTGCTGGGAAAACTGGTCAGCCACTTGTAAAAGAATGAAACTAGAACACTGTCTAATGCAATACACAAAAATAAATTCAAAATGGATTAAAGATCTAAACGTAAGACCAGAAACTATAAAACTCCTAGAGGAAAACTTAGGCAAAACACTCTCTGACATAAATCACAGCAGAATCCTCTATGACCCACCTCCCAGAGTAATGGAAATAAAAGCAAAAATAAACAAATGGGACCTAATTAAACTTAAAAGCTTTTGCACAACAAGAAAACTATAAGCAAAGTAAAAAGACAGCCTTCAGAATGGGAGAAAATAATAGCAAACGAAGCAACTGACAAAGAATTAGTCTCAAAAATATACAAGCAGCTCATGAAGCTCAATTCCAGAAAAATAAATGACCCAATCAAAAAGTGGGCCAAAGAACTAAACAGACATTTCTCCAAAGAAGACTTACAGATGGCTAACAAAACACATGAAAAGATGCTCAACATCACTCGTTATCAGAGAAATGCAAATCAAAATGGCTGCTATCAAAAAGTCTACAAACAATAAATGCTGGAGAGGGTGTGGAGAAAAGGGAACCCTCTTACACTATTGGTGGGAATGCAAACTAGTACAGCCACTATGGAGAACAGTGTGGAGATACCTTAAAAAACTGGGAATAGAACTGCCATATGACCCAGCAATCCCACTGCTGGGCATACACACCGAGGAAACCAGAATTGAAAGAGACACATGTACCCCAATGTTCATCACAGCACTATTTACAATAGCTAGGACATGGAAGCAACCTAGATGTCCATCAGCAGATGAATGGATAAGAAAGCTGTGGTACATATACACAATGGAATATTACTCAGCTATTAAAAAGAATGCATTTGAATCAGTTCTAATGAGGTGGAAGAAACTGGAGCCTATTATACAGAGTGAAGTAAGTCAGAAAGAAAAACACCAATACAGTACGTTAACACACATATATGGAATTTAGAAAGATGGTAATGATGACCCTATATGCAAGACAGCAAAAGAGACACAGATGTATAGAACAGACTTTTGGACTCTGTGGGAGAAGGCGAGGGTGAGATGATTTGAGAGAATAGCATTGAAACATGTATATTATCATATGTGAAACAGATCGCCAGTCCAAGCTCAATGCATGAGACAGGGTGCTCAGGGCCAGTGCACTGGGATGACCCTGAGGGATGGGATGGGGAGGGAGGTGTAAGAAGGGTTCAGGATGGGGAACACATGTACACCCATGGCTGATTCATGTCAATGTATGGCAAAAACCACTACAGTATTGTAAAGTAATTAGCCTCCAATTAAAACAAATAAATTAATTTACAAAAGAAAAATATATAAATATATCTTAATCACTTTGTTGTACACCTGAAACTTACACAACATTGTAAATCAACTATACTTCAATTTAAAAAAAACTATGTGGTCTTAAAAAATGAAATATTCAATACACTATCAGTTCTCAATAATAAAATTATAATATATATTTATAACATAACAAAAACAAAAATAAACTTTATCTCAAAATAGCATGTCAAGTATACCGATTGGGAATCTCAGATAAGGGAGCTGAAGCCCATTAAGCTCCAAGTCACGAAGTAGGTAGGGCGGTGCCTGGCTCTCAAATCCCAAGCCCCCCAACTCCAGTGAGGGGCGGGGAATAGAGGAGGGGAAAACACTAAAGGGCTTCCCTGGTAGCTCAGACAGTAAAAAATCTGCCTTCAATGCAGGAGACCTAGGTTCCATCCCTGGATCGGGAAGATCCCCTGGAGAAGGGAATGGCAACCCATCCCAGTATGCTGAAAGGCCTAAAATCATCTGGCCTCTGAATGGCCAAAACAAAAGAGTGATTCCATTGTGAGGAAGTAAGAAATCATTCTTTGTGGAGTGAGTAGGTCTGAGGAAAAGGTTTTGAAGATTTTCAAAAAGGCCTTAACAAAGGTTGTAAATAAGGGATGCTTTAAAAAAATTACTTTCCCATGCAATTGAGAAAATGCTATACCAGCCACAGAACCTTGCTAGAGGCAGGCAGCTCAGAAGAAGCACTTTACCCTTGGTGGGGGCTTTCTTCTAGCCCCAACCTCAACCCACATCCTGGTTTCCCATTCTGCTTTCTGAGGACCCTGGAAACAAAGCAACTTGCCTCTCCTCAGACAGGTCACTTCCCTAAGGAGAAGTGGCCGGCTGAATTTCATGACTTCTAGGATCCCTTCTGGCATCAAAATGCTCTCATTGCCCAGAAAAGTGTTGGGCTGTTTTCTTACTCCAATTATCTTAATTGTACCTTGAATCTCCACCCACACTTCCCATTGCTAGCCCCCTTCCCTACCTTAGGTGCCCTGAGATGCTTTTGAATGCTTTTCACTCTCCTCTCCAAACACCCACATTTCCCTCTTCCTTCCAGAGCCTTGGAAACGTCCTCTTGTCTGTGTCGACTGCTTCGATAGCCTGTAAGAGCACTTCTTCCAACAATATTCTGTGTATGAGCTCTCTGACTCCCTGAAGTGCACGTCAGTTTTGTGCCTCTCTCCTGCCTGTTCTGCTCTGGTGCCTGAGAGCTCACTGAACTCTTGCCCCATGCTCAGGTACTGCTGGCAGGTAAGGAGGGCAGGGACCACAGCTTTCCTACTCAGTGCCTGGCCAAGCATCCAATAGAAAGCTGGCTCATAGTCCTTAGTAAATATTAGTTTGATCTGACAATCATAAAATACTGCTTAGGGACTTCCCTGGTGGTCCAGTGGTTAGGATTCTGAGCCTCCACTGCAGGAGCATGGGTTTGATCCCTGGTCAGGAAACTAAGATGTCACATGCTGCATGGAGTGGCCAAAAAACTAAGAAATTGTACCAAATTATATATTTTTAAAGTAAATAAATTAGATATGGCTTAGTGATTCTAGACATTTAACTTCTCACTTTCTGCTCCCTTGAAAGGTCTGTTTTTACAAGTGCCCTGGGCTGGAAGACTCAAGGCTGAAAGTCCCTGCTGGGAACTGACCTGCTATTCACAGCTAGACCTCCCTATTATTGCAAGCTGGGCTGCTGCTCACTGCCAGGCCATTTAGTCCTCCTGTTGGATAGAAAGATTCTCGAAGAATAACAATCTCATACAAGGGGCTACAAACTAGAATGTTGGTGTCCCCTTAAAATTCATCTGTTGAAACCTAACTTCCAATCTGATGGTACTTGGAGGTGGGGCCTTTGGGTAATGATTAGGTCCTAAGAACAGAACCCTCATGAATGGGATTAGTGCCCTTAAAAAAGAGGCCCAGAGAGTTCCCTCTCTCCTTCTGGCATGTGAGGACAGATACATGCCCAGGAAGTGGGCTCTCATGCATGTGCATGCTAAGTCACTTCAGTCGTGTCAGAGTCTGTGCAAACCCATGGACTGCAGCCCGCCAGGCTCCTCTGTCCATGGGATTTTCCAGGCAAGAATACTGGAGTGGGCTGTCATGCCCTCCTCCAGGGGATCTTCCCAACCCAGAGATCTAACCCATCTCTTATGTCTCCTGCACTGGTAGGTGGGTTCTTTACCACTAGCGCCACCTGGGAAGCCCAAGTAGGCACTCACCAGATACCAAATCTGCCACCCCTTTATCTTGGACTTCCCAACCTCCAGAACTGTGAGAAATAAATTTCTGTTGTTTACAAGCCACCTGGTTTATGATAATCTGTTAATGGCAACCCAAACAAAATAAGACACATGCTTATGCTGTCACTATGACAAAATGAAACAAAACAAAGCCACGTCATAATTTTGTCTAAACGTAGACAAAAATAAGATCACTGTACCATCACAAAATACCCTATCACAGAATACTTTCTTTTTTCAATTGAAGTTTAGTTGATTTATAATGTGTGTTAGTTTCAAGTGTACATACAGCACAGCGATTCAGTTATATATATTCTTTTTCATATTCTTTTCCTTTATAGGTTATTGCAAAATATTGAGTATAGTTCCCTGTGCTATACAACAGGTCTTTGTTGCAGAATAGTTCACTTTCTGACAATATCCACTTCAGAGCAAAAGCCCATTTCCTTAGACCTCTCAGAAATCATCTAACCAAACACAAAATACTGTATTAGATTCTTTCTAACATTCTCTTACTAAAACATCTTGCTGTAACAGTAATAAACCCAACTTATTTAACTATATATGTGTTCCTGGTGGTCTTTGGGTGAAATGTCCTTACAGTTGTAGGCAGTCATTTCATAGTTAATTGTCTTCACATACATCTTTCTTAGTCGCTCAGTCGTGTCTGACCCTTTGTGACGCCATGGACTGTAGCCTGAAAGGCTCTTCTGTCCATGGGACTTCCCAGGCAAGAATACTGGAGCAGGTAGCCATTCTCTTCTCCAGGGCATCTTCCTGACCCAGGGATTGAATCCAGGTCTCCTGCATTGCAGGCAGATTCTTTACCATTTGAGTCACCAGGGAAGCCACATACACCTTAGGGGTAAATATTATTATTCCCAATATACTCCAAGGGAAATTGAGGCTGAAAGATGTAAGGTTATTTAGCAGAGAACACAGTTCAGTTCAGTTCAGTTCAGTCGCTCAGTCGTGTCCGACTCTTTGCGACTCCATGAATTGCAGCACGCCAGGCCTCTCTGTCCATCACCAACTCCCGGAGTCTACCCAAACCCATGTCCATCGAGTCAGTGATGTCATCCAACCATCTCATCCTCTGTCGTCCCCTTCTCCTCCCGCCCCCAATCCTACCCAGCATTAGGGTCTTTTCCAATGAGTCAACCCTTCACATGAGGTGGCCAAAGTATTGGAGTTTCAGCTTCAACATCAGACCTTCCAATGAACACCCAGGATTGATCTCTTTTAGGATGGATTGATTGGATCTCCTTGCAGTCCAAGGGACTCTCAAGAGTCTTCTCCAACACCACAGTTCAAAAGCATCAATTCTTCGGCGCTCAGCTTTCTTCACCGTCCAACTCTCACATCCATACATGACCACTGGAAAAACCATAGCCTTGACTAAACGGACTTTTGTTGGCAAAGTAATGTGTCTCTGCTTTTAAATATGCTACCTAGGTTGGCCATAACCTTCCTTCCAAGGAGTAAGCGTCTTTTAATTTCATGGCTGCAGTCACCATCAGCAGTGATTCTGGAGCCCCAAAAAATAAAGTCTGACACTGTTTCCACTGTTTCCCCATCTATTTCCCATGAAGTGATGGGACCAGTTGCCATGATCTTAGTTTTCTGAACGTTGAGCTTTAAGCCAACTTTTTCACTCTCCTCTTTCACTTTCATCAAGAGGCTCTTTAGTTCTTCTTCACTTTCTGCCATAAGGGTGACAGAAGGGGACTCTAAGCCTAACCGTCATTACTTAATATAAGGGTCAATCCAGACCCTTTTCACAACACCTAAATGTCCTCAGCCACATAGAGTCTCAGTTGGCTTCCTTTATTAGAGATGAAGGTAAACAGCAAGAACATAATTCCTTCCACCAGGAACCCTTGTCAGTCTTAACAGGCTTTTAAAGGGAAGTTGAACTGTATGGTGAAGTTATAACTTGCAATCTGAGCAGTAGGTAAACAGATGTCCGTTATATTATTCTGTACACTTTATGTGTACACAAATATTTTACACAAATTTTAGTAAGTATGAAGCTGTTGCAGGAAGGGGGACCCCTTCCAGGGTCCGAATGTGGGCTCTTGTCTAACACTCGGAAATGAATTGTCCAAGGAGACACATGTGCTGACAAAGCAAGAGATTTTATTGGGAAAGGGCAGCCGGGCAGAGAGCAGCAGGGTAAGGGAACCCAGGAGAAATGCTCTGCCAGTCTTGGGTTTTATGGTGATGGGATTAGTTTCTGGGTTGTCTTTAGCCAATCATTCTGACTCAGAATCCTTCCTGGTGGTGCCTTGTTCAGCCAAGATGGACGCCAGTGAGAAGGATTCTGGGAGGTGGCTGGACACGTGGTGTCACTTTTTGACCTTTTCTGAACTTTCCTGGTTAGTGGTGGCTTAGTAGTTCCATGTTTCTTACCAGGACCTCCTGTCATAAAACAGCTTGTGCAAATAGTTACTATAGTGCCTGGCCAGGGTAGGCAGTTTCAGTCAGTGCTTCCCCTAACAAAACCAAGCAGGATTCTACAGGATTCTCCCAGGTACAAAAGCCCTTCCACATGCCCTATTTCTTGTTTGTAGAAAAAGGCTTTAGTCTCCTAGGAGCCTCCCCTGAGTCACAAAAGCCTGGCTCAAGAATTAATGATTGAAAGGATGTAGACATGTAGTGACAAAAATACCAATTAGGCCTAGAGAAACGGTAACAATTTAAGCAGGAAATCACCTGTAGGGCAGTCACAGACTCTTTAGTTCTGCCCTGAAGGACATAGATAACAGTATCTGAGACACATTACTGAGTTGTTTTGCAGATACTATAACCACCACCAAAGGGAAAAAGCTAAACAGCGTGATGACCAGACTGTAGCCATGATATAAGCTGCTGCACCCTGAGCAGTACTGCATCTATGGCTCGCCCAATTCCAGGAGCTGGCTTCAAGAAAATGGCAACAAACCACCCTGAAACTGAGAGTTATTATGCTTAAAACAATCAAGATGACACTGACCAAACCACAGCATGACCAGTTTCAAGATGGTGGTCAAGAGCTGACTGTGCTGCTCTGCACACAGCCCCTGTCTACACATCCTTAAAGCTTTCCTCTAAAGCTCTTGCCCTCTGATCTGCTCACTGGGAGATGGTGTGGAGGACATTAGTTCACCACCTCCCCAGATTGCCAGCTTCCCAAGCAAAGCACCTTTCTTTTTCCACCAACCATTGCTTGTTGAACACTAACTTTGGAGCAAAGAGCAACCAAGCCTGAGTTGGTTTCCAGCCCGGTGATAAAAAGTACAATGAGCTGAAAACAAAGCCACAGGAGATGTCTTGGTAGCCAAATGCCTCAGGCCTTGTCCACCCCCTGTATGGATGGATAGAACAAGCATTAATCAGCACCCAGACGACAGCAAGGCACTCACCTCGGTGGCAAAATATAAGTGGCATCAAAAATCTCACTAATCAAGATAAACAATATTTAAGGTGTGCATGCTAAGTCGTTTCAGTCGTGTCTGACTCTTTGTGACCCTATATACTGTAGCCTGCCAGGTTCCTCTGTCCATGGGATTCTCCAGACAAGAATACTGGAGCGGGTTGCCATGACCTCCTTCAGGGGGTCTTCCCCACCCAGGGATGGAAACTCTCTTATGTCTCTTGCATTGGCAGGAGGTTCTTTACCACTAGCACCATCTGGGAAGCCCACATTTAAGGCAGTGTTTTGAAAAATCAAACCAGCAAACTACCATGGTGGACCGGTGCCAGCTTTTGTAAATAAAGTTTTATCATAAGCTCCACCAAGCACCTGTCACTCCAAAACCAAACCCTGGCATCAGCAATACCAAGTGGCCTTATGGGTGCCCATCGCTAGTAGCCACTCTCCCTCCCCAGCTCCCAAAACTAGCTTCCCTATATTTTATAATAAAATGGAGTATGTTCTCCAAAAATATCGAATCGTGTTGTACATTAGAAATTAATACAATATTTTAAGTCAACTATACCTCCTTTTTTTTTTTTTTTAATTGAAAAATTTTTTAAATACTGGCTGCAAATGAGCTGAGAGATGAGAAAGGAGGATCACTTCGCAGCATGCCGCTAGAATTTCCCGCTGGAGTCCAGAACGCAGATGCCAAAGGAACCTGCAGGGGTCCTGGCTACCCTCCCAGTCGGCCCCTCTCCCCCCAGCGCCAGTCCTCCCGGCTGAGGGGTCCTGCGACTTTAATCTCCAGGCTCGCGGGCCGAACTGCGGGCGGTTGCCCGGGGAGACGGAGGCACAGAAGGCGGCGCGCCCCGCGGGCCTGGACCCGCCGGTGTCCTTTGTGCTATAGCGGGGAGCCTGCTTCCCGCCCGCCACGGCCAACATGCACTCGCAACGCAGCTTCGGAAAGCCCGAGAAGGAGCAGAGCCAGGAGGAGGAGGAAGAGGAGGAGCAGGAGGTGGACGTGGAGGAAGAGGAGGAGGAGGAGGAAGAGGAGGTGATGGAGGTAGAGGAGGAAGAGGAGGAAGAGGAGCAGCAGGCGGTGGCGGACCTGGAGAAGGAGATGGAGGTCTTTGGGAGGTTCAGCGAGGAATATTTCTGGAAGTTTTGGGACTTCGGAGATGCCAATGAGGAACGCTGGCCTCGCCTCCGCTTAGCCAGCGTCGTCAGTCCCAGCCTGAGCCCAACGTTGACGCTCAGGACGCCGAGCCTGTCGTTGTGGAGCCAGACGCCGGTGTCCAGCGAGAGCGCCCCCTCCAGCATCTCCTCCCAAAAAAGTACCGCCCCGCCCCTCGCCCCCCACGCCGAGCCCTTTCCTCTAAGGGTTCCCGATCCCTAGGGGAGAGCTGGTCCAACTACTCTAGAACCTTCGTCTACGGGGGTGTCAGTTTCCAAATACACTCACCACTTCCCATACACCCCTGTCTCAGTCCCTTCTATCAAAGACACTGAAGTCTTGGCTGAGCGGCTGTGATGGTTCACAGTTTAGGAGGAAGGGGAAGCATCCTCCTAAAACAGGAAACAGGCAGTACTGTACGAGTGCTCGCTTTATAACACGTACGGCTGCATTCAGTGATCGTGTCCTCTTCTCTCATATTCATTCTGTCCTCCCGTCTCTCTCTCTCTCTCTCTCTCTCTCTCTCTCATGCCACGAGGAAGAGGAAGGAGTAGTGCTTTAAGGATGCTCTGCTATTGAAACAGCCCTGCCCCCCACCCCCCCAAAGTAAACATTTGTGCCTAACTTCCTGTACTGAAACCACTCCAGCCACTTGGAGGCACAGCAGTTACTTCGAGTAGATTTCGTCCATCCCCCAGTATTGACATTTTGGTCTGGATCATTCTTTGCTGGGGCTGAGTGTGTTGAGAGCAGGAGGAAGGACTGTACTCTGCACTATAGTATGTTTAACAGCATCCCTGTCTACATCTGACTCTGCCAGTTAGTCCCTACGAGGCTTTGTGACAATCAAAAATTGTCAAAATGTCTTTAGATATTGCTAAATGTTTCCTAGGGGGCAAAATTGTCCTTTTGAGAACCATTGATTCAAATGGAATGGCTAAATTGTTTCATGTTTTATTCAACAGGTTTTCCTAAAATATTTCAGACATTTAGGAAAGAAATGTCTGAAATGAATTTAGACAGGTAAGAAATTGTTTCAGTTTTCATCTTATTTTTTGCAAATGATGTTTACTTTGGGGATGAACATGTCAGGAAGGTAGAGTAAGATCATCCAGGGCATTTGCAACTAATATATATATTAAAAAATTTTTAATCTACACTGTTTGACACTTTGGAGCAGATAGAGACAGGGTCTTTGCCGATCTCTGGCTTATTATCTATCTGTAGATTTCTGTACCCCTCTCTGTTTCCTCTTCCACTCACCAGAGTTAACATACTGTTAACAGTTTGTTTTGTTCCCAGTATAATTTAAATAGCATATTTTCATTACTTGATTTATTAATTTTTAACATAGCTACTGACCTCCCACCGTGAAAGCTGAGGAAAGTAACTCACACCATTTCCCTCCTCTCCATTTTCAGTAGTTATATTATTTTTAATTTTTCTAACCTTTAGAACTTTAAAGTATTTAAATCTGTACTTCTTGATTTATCAATTTTAGTGACTATTAACTCTGTTTTAAAAAATTAACACTTTAATGAACTTCTACTTCCTTCTTTCCTCTTACCCTTTCCTCTTCCAATAAACAACAAATTATTTAACAGATTTTATTAAAATATATAATATAATCATATAAAGTCATATTACTTTACTAGGTTTTATTGTGATTGTGTGTTTTGTCATTATTATTAGATCTTAGTGGTTTGGGTGCAAGTTGATTCTAGAAGTTGAAAACCAATAACCAATACTCATAATTTCTTGCTAAGAAACCAATACTGTAACTGCATGCATATACAAGAAAATGAAATCCTATGTCCATAAAACTCGGCTCCTAAAAGGAGAACTTCTGAACTCTTGGTTGTTTTTAGTTGTCTTCAATTTTTCTGAATTGGGCTAATGGCCATACTTTCTTGATTTCCATATTGCTTTTTTTCTTTTTATTCCTCTTCTTTTTGCTGGAGAAAATTCCTCAGGTAATTATTTTGTATTGATCTCATGGATAATCAGATTTCTGAGTTCTTGCCTATCTTAAAATTTCTTCAGTGTTCCTTTACTCTTGGTCTCATAACTTGTTTCCCTGGGAAGTTAGACAAACAGGACTCCCCTAGTTGGAGTGGCTGCAACAGAGTCGTTCTCCAGCCACTACAGTACAGTTATTTTAGAATTAAAACACACAATATACCAGAAACAAAGCTTCAGAAAAGAAAGGTAGAGACATAAGAGAACTGAAAAAGGTGAAAAAGTAATAGTCCTAAAGTTGACTAAACTCTTTGGGAAATTTTTGTTTGATATTTTTAGAAGAGCCAGCAAATTATGGCAAAACAACAAACAAAAAAAACCCCTGAAATTCAAAGAGGCAAAGGAACTTGAAAAGCAATAGTTACTATTTACTTGTTACCAGTAACAGTCATTTTAGTTAGTCAGTAAATTCCTGCTTCCCATAATGTCAGTGTTAACTGACTGATTAAACTCCACAATACTTGTGGGATGAATACAGAATGCTTAATTACAATGCACTTAACTTCAGTCCTTTAAACAGACTTGATTATTTTACAGCTATTTTAAAATGAACAGTATGTTCTAATTTAAATTCAAATAAATGTTTAAACACACATAACATCATTGCCAACGCCAACAATAATGACACACATGCACAGATAGAGGGGTAGTAATTTGCTCTCTGAGAGAAATAATATGGTTTTGGGAGCCTCTAAGATTTAGAAAGGAGTACTTTGCAAAGAACAGATACGACACTAACACAGTGTGCCTGACTTTACTGAAGACATAAGAATGGAAGAAAATATTTCCAAGAAAAAGAAATCAGGGTCTTCTAGGGACATTTGTTATTTGATTGTTAAATGTACCAGATTTAAAAGGACTGCTAACAACTCTCTAGGTATACTGAAAACAAGCATTTTGTCTAAATTTCAGGGCTATCTATCACAATCTGCATCCAACAGTTCCAGTATCAATACAAACAGAAGAAAGTTGGCTTCAACAATTGTCTAGCATGGAGAAGCCCAGTGAGTGGTTTGGTTCTGAAGCTTTTGCTGGGAGGTGGGATCGCATGCTGGAAAGAGCATGGGGGAGGTAGAATTAAACCCCAGCACCAACACAAACTAACACTGTGACAACTAAGCAAGTCAGTTAACCTCATTGACGCTCCTTCTTCCTCTATTGGCCATAATAATCCTTCTCTCATAGGACAATTATGAAGATCAAAATGAGATTCAACATTGAAACTCCTTGGCACTGAGTCTTTAGTAAATGGTAGCACCTGTGTTCACATCAAGAAATAACCTGCCATCATATTTTGATATATATCTCTATTTTTTATTATAGAAGTAACATATGCATGCTGTTTTTTAAACATCAAACCATTAAGAAAAATATTATTGGAACATTAAGTTTTTAACTTACTCAGTATATGCCTCAGAAGTCATCATTATGAATAGCCTTTCCTTTAAACTTTATTATTTGTTGTATGTTGGATCATGGGTTCATCAGATGTTTACTGAGCACATACCAAGTACCTGTCATAGGTCAGTTTCCTATTCTAGCGTCACAGCAATGAATAAAGCAGACAAACCTCTGTCTCAGTGGTCTTCTATTAAAGTGTGGAAGGTGGAGGTGAAGGTGATAGTGACATAAATAATACACAAAGCAAGTAAATGCACAATGGCTTAGATGATGTAAGTGCTAAGGAGAAAAATAAAGCAGGCAGAGGGGTGGGAAATGTTGGACAGATGGGTGAAAGTTTACACAGGATGCTCAGGGAAATCTTCACTGAGAAGCTGAAGTATTTGAGTACAGACCTCAAGGAAGTGTGAGAGTGATGATGATCTCTGGGGAAAGAGTGTTCCAGGCATAGGGAAGAGCAAGTGCTTCCCTCTACAACAAGGAGGCAGTGGAGTGAGCAAGGAAGTGAATTCTAGGTAATAAGGTCAGAGAGATGGTGAGGACCAGATCTTATTCAATGAGAATGAAGTCTGAAGTCACTGGAGGGTCTGCCCAGAGGAGTAACACAATCTAACATAAAAATCAGATGTAGAATTAATATCGTATGTTAATATTAAACCTACTATTAGAAAACTTGTTAATTATTCCCAAATTAATCTGTATAGTCCAAGTAATTGCCATGAAGTTTTTCAGCGGAATTTGACAAGTTAACTCTTTGATCTTGCTTTGCAGCATTAAAAGGTAAACTGAGACATTTTCCATGTCTTTAGAGTTTATTTAAGAGTTTATTTGAGTAGATATGGATTGGAATTGGCCAGCGCCAAACCCAATATGGCTAGGAGCACTCCACAGAGGAGAGCTCCGGAGAGGTTTTTATAGAGAAGTCGAAGGAACAAACCAAGGAAGTTATTTGATTGGCTATTGCTTAAGGTTGCGTTATTTGGGAAAGCCCAGTTGGCTGTTTGCAGTTAGCTGTTCTTAACCTTGAGGCATTAACCTTGACTCTGGCTTAGGTTTCCCTTTTGCTAACAGTTGACTACCAAGGCATTATTACAGCCACCTCATCTAATAGTTTCCTTGTTTGACTACTTTAACAACAGGAGCCTAGAGTACATTTTCAATTTTTTTCATATCTTCTTTTGTAGTTCCTTTTAATAGAGAACTTATTTGCAGCACTAATTAATTTATTCTGAGGTGTTTTGCAGTTGTTTTTTATTGATGTAACAGTTGGAATTTTTTTTCCTATTATATTTTCTAATTGGTTACCGTTAATGTATAGACTCGTTTGAAAAGAACCTGATGTTGGGAAAGATTGAAGGCAGGAGGAGAAGGGGACGACAGAGGATGAGATGGTTGGATGGCATCACTGACTCAATGGACATGAGTTTGAGTAAACTCTGGGAGTTGGTGATGGACAGGGAGGCCTGGCGTGCTGCAGTCCATGGGGTCACAACGAGTTGGACGTGACTGAGCGACTGAACTGAACTGAACTGAGGAAAATTATTGATTGTATTAATCTTGTATCTGATTCTCTTGCTGGACTTTCTAATTCTAATAGTTTATCAGTTAAAAGTCTACTAGAAAATTATATTTCCTGTGATTAACAGCAGTTTTATCTTTTTTTATTTAAAAAAATTTTTTTACCTTCCTATGTCAGGAACAACTGATCTACTTTCTTGAAATGACTGCATAGTATTCCTTTATATACCTACAGTTACTGTGACTTATGTAATACATCTGATTGTTAGATGTTTCAAGGTCATTTGATTTGGTTTGGTTTGGTGTTTTGACCTCTTCCCTATAACAAAAAATATCTTAATGAAAACCTTTGTTCACTCTTTTTTTTTTTAAATATCTGTGCTGGCATTTCTGTTGGGCAAAATGCCTAAAACTTACTTTTAAATTGTTTAGGGGCTTCCCTGGAAGTCCAGGGCTAAAACTTCACCTTCCAATGTGGGGGATATGAGTTTGATCTCTAGTCAGGGAGTTAAGATCCCACATGACTCACTACCAAAAAACCAGAACATAAACAACAGAAAGAATACTGTGACAAATTCAATGAAGGCTTTAAAAAATGGTCCACTTAAAAAGAATAAAATTATTCAGATCCTCCACATAGGAAGTTGGAAAAGGAAATGGCAACCCACTCTGGTACTCTTGCTTGGAGAATTCCATGGACAGAGAAGCCTGGCAGGCTACAGTCCATGGGGTCGCAAGAGTCAGACACGACTTAGCGACTAAACTACCACCACCACATAGGAAGGGTCTCATCCTCTGACAACCATCTCTTTCTTCAGCACCAGCTCTGTCCCATTGTGGGTTGTTCTGATTGGTTTTTCATCATGCCAATCTCATTTGCTTAACCTTCTAGACATTTACTCCAAGTGGCTTGTGTGTTAATGGCTGTCTTTCCCATTCCCAGTATTGCCCTGGAAGCTGCAGAAGGAATTATCCTGGTGGTTTAGTTCACTGTTTTGAATGGGGAACTACTCCTCAACCCCAGCCCAGCACTCCTCTCACTGAAGAATCTTTTGCAGAATGATGGTCATAAATTAGACAGAATGGTATGCTTAAAAGGCAGAACACAAAAGGTCTGCAAACCATGATTATAATCAAGTAAAATATGCATTCATGTAGTATTCTGAGACTCAAAAGCAGCAAGGAAACATCTTTTATGTCTCCTGCATTGGCAGACAGGTTCTTTACCACTAGTGCCACCTGGGAAGCCCCAGGAAACATTTTTTAATG
Source organism: Giraffa tippelskirchi (assembly GCF_054371585.1). Classification (NCBI taxonomy): domain Eukaryota; kingdom Metazoa; phylum Chordata; class Mammalia; order Artiodactyla; family Giraffidae; genus Giraffa; species Giraffa tippelskirchi. The sequence continues at coordinate 120,461,496 of NC_137276.1, read as the reverse complement.
TGTTTTATTAGTGGTGCACCTCCTCTGTTTGTTACTTACTGTTGATAAAATGTTATTTGGGAAAAGGAAAAACATTAAAAGATAAACACAGTAAGGATACTTACTTTCCTAAGAGGCATAGTTTCTTTTCTCTGAGATTTCTTTCCTCCTTTGTCAGGACTGATTGACAAATGTACACTCTTTTTTCAGAGAAGGAAGTGCCCTCTATAAAGAAGGAGGATGAACCTGAAAATCTAGCAACTAAGTTAAGAGGTAACTGGATGTCTGGCATCAACCCCCCCTTCCGACAAAGACAAACTGCCCTTAGGGAGCCTTCCTTAACTTGGACGGCGTCCAACCCCTTTAGAAAAGAGCTCCCCTAGGAATACAGCAGAAACTAACACAACATTGTAAAGCAATTACATTCCAATAAATAAAAGAATATATGCAAGAAGGTGGAGAAGGTAGGGTTTCAGGGCATTTAGACTCTGTGTGTGTGTGTCCATGTGTGTGTGATGGGCTAGGACTTTACAGAAAATGGTTTTCAAACTGCACTGCGTGAAAGTTGTAAACTTTCCTTCTAAATCTGTCTCTTTTTTTCTTCAGCAAAATGGATAATTAACCCAGAAGAACCAAAACTAAGTATTTTATGTGAGCTGGAGGTAAGAGATATTTATCAACCCAACTAGTACACCATACTCATGGTAGAAATCACTTATTCAATCTTCCATTTTTTTCTTTCTCTCTTTTTAAAATTTAGTTTAAGGAAGACTTCATAACACTCTTTGAGCCCTCTCTGAGAACATTACCCAGCATCGGACCACCATCTATTCTGACATTCAAACAAGAGAGTTCCAATTTAGGCATTAAGTTCAAGGTAATTTTCATTTACATTTTTTTTTATTTCTGTCATAAATGATGTAAAAAGGCATATGATGATTTGCACAAAAGATACTGAACATACTTTTTTTTTAAGATTTTTTTTTATGTGGACCATTTTTGAAGTTGTTATTGAATTTGTTATAGAATTGTTTCTGTTTTATGTTTTGGTTTTTTGGCCGAGAGGCATGTGGGATCTTAGTTCCCCAACCAGGGCTGAAATCCACACTTCCTGCATTAGAAGGCAAAGTCTTAACAACTGGACTGCCAGGGAAGTCCAAACAGTGAACTTACTTTTAAAAAAAAAAAGCAGGCTAAGAGCTCACGTACTTGAAATAGCACTTAGGGTGGCTGTGTTCATTTCCTAGGGCTTCTGTAACAAAATGCCAGAAACTAAGTGGCTTATGGTGACAGAAAAGTATTGTCTCACAGTTCTGAAGGCTAAAAGTCCAAAATCAAGGTGTCAACAAGTCCAACCTGGAAGAGTCCCTTCTTGTCTCTTCCAAGCTTCTGGTGATAGCATCAGTCATCAGCATTCCTTGGCTTGTGGCCGCATCACTGTAGTCTCTGCCTTGGCTGTCACAGCGTGTGTCTGTGTCCAAATGTCCCACTTCTCCAAGGATACCAGTCATATTGCTTTATTGCCCACCCTAACGACCTCCTCTTAACTTCATTACATCTTCAGAAACCCCAATCTAAGTCAGGCCACATTCACAGGTACCAGGGGTTAGGATCAACATAGCCTTTGGGGGAACACAGTTCAACCTATAACAATGCCCATAAGCCTGGAAGCACAGTGAGCGTTAGCTATATTTAATAGTGTTAAGTGACCAATTAATGTCTGCTTTCGACGGGCAAGGGAGAGGTCACCTTAGTCATTCCGACAGGATGCATACCACCTTGCTTGGCCAAAGAGGTAAGGGACTGACTGGCAGTATGATTATTTCCAAACTTGGACTTGTGCTGAGAGCTGCACACTCCCAAGACTGGAACCTCCTTGATTACTTCTTCTGGGGCACACTAAATGTACAGCCTTATTTGCTGAAAATAAGATTCACCAACAAGTGAGGCAGGGCAGCAGAGATATGTGTGCAGGAGTTGACACGAATGCCCTGTGGATGCAACAACATGGTTGGTGTTCACTGTTATTTTGTGCAGCACATTGAACTAAGCAATTCTAATGCATGGTGACACATTAAATACATCATGTAATGTAATATGAGTCAACATTTACTGTTTATATTTGGCCAGGTTTCTAAATTTTATGGTCACTTTATAGACTCTTCAGGCTGAAATTCTTTCTTCAAACAGAAGTGTTAACTGAGCAGTCATGTCCCACTCTTTACGACCCCACGGACTATAGCCCACCAGGTTCCTTTGTCCATTGAATTCTCCAGGCAAGAATACTGGAGTGGGTGGCCATTCCTTTCTACAGGGGATATTGCCGACCCAGGGATCGAACCAGGTCTCTTGCATTGCAAACACAGCACCTTCCTTTTTCTGAAACACAAGAGCTTGTATTGAGCTTTCTTCCCCTGACACCCAGAGATGGGCCTGAGCTTGAGGAAGGCCTTGGGGGCTGCCTTCCACAGAGCTGTCCCTGCTCTGGTCCCTGGGCAGGGCTGGTTCCACCTGAATCCCAGACAGACCTTTCAGGTCTTCTGAGACTGGTTTAGGTTCGGGGTGGTGGCAGATGATGGGCCAGCTCTCTTCTCCATACACACTCTTTGAAGTGTAGATTTGCTGGCCCTACCCAGGGCTCTGGCTTCTCCTGCTCTGAGAGGCTCTGGGCCTCCATGTGGGCATATCTTCATTTTTTCTCTCCTCTCTGTAGGAAGAAGAGGAGGAGGTATCGCCCAAGTGTGAATTCTGTGGGAGCGACCTAAGAACATTTCTCTCCAATGTGGATGTTTCGTCTGATTACAGCAGCTCTGAACTGCCAGAACATGTAAGTTCTAGAGCAGGTTTACTGAGGAAATAGTGTTATTTTTAGACATTACTTTAAACATAGGCAGCATGCTCTTCTGCATCTTCCCACTCCATCGCCCCTCACCTTTTTTTTGCCACACTGCATGACTTGTAGGACCCTAGTTCCCTGAACAGGGATTGAACCTGGGCCCCCCCGCAGTGAAAACCTGGAATTCCAACCACTAGATTGCCAGGGAATTCCATGAATTGCCATTCTTAAAAGGGTTATGTGTTAGCTCTCGGGGCAATGCAAATCATAACCACAATGGGATACCATTTCACACCCCTTGAATGGCTATAACCCAAAAGACAGATAATAACAACTGTTGGCAAGGGTGTAGGGAAACTGGAATTCTAAACATTGCTAAAGAGGAATATAAAATGATGCAGCCACCTTGGACAAGTCTAAACAGTAGTTCCTCAAAAAGTTAAACATACAGATGCCATATAACCCAACAAATAATTCCATTCCTATGTATATACCCATTAAAACTAACAACATATGTCCACCCAGAAACACATATAAATGTTCACAGCAGCATAATTCATAACAGCTAGAAAGTGAAAACAACCCAGATGCTCATCAAGATAGTGTAAAGAAATGTGGAGCATGCAGACTATGGAATCTTTTTTTTTCAGATCATTAATTTTATTTTATTTTTAAAATTTATTAACTTTTTAATTGAAGGATATTTGCTTTACAGAATTTTGTTGTTTTCTGTCAAACCTCAACATGAATAAACCATAGGTGTACATATATCCCCTCCTTCGTGAACCTCCCTCCCATCTCCCTCCCCATCCCACCCCTCTAGATTGATACAGAGTCCCTGTTTGAGTGTCCTGAGCCACACAGCAAATTCCTGTTGGCTCTCTATTTTACATATGGTAATGTAAGTTTCGATGTTACTCTTTCCATACATCTCACCCTCTCCTCTCCTCTCCTCTTCCATGTCCATAAGTCTGTTCTCTATGTCTGTTTCTCCACTGCTGCACTGTAAATAAATTCTTCAGTACCATTTTTCTAGATCTAGATTCCGTATATATGTGTTAGAATATAATATTTGTCTTTCTCTTTCTGACTTACTTCACTCTGTATAATAGGCTCTAGGTTCATCCACCTCATTAGAACTGACTCAAAGATGTTCCTTCCTACAGCTGAGTAATATTCCATTGTGTATATGTACCAAAACTTCTTTATCCATTCTCTGTCGATGGACATCTAGGTGGCTTCCATGTTCTAGCTGTTGTAAATAGTGCTGCAATGAACAATGGGATACATGTGTCTCTTTCAATTTTGGTTTCCTCAGGGTATACGTCTCGGAGTGGGATTCCTGGGTCATATGGTGGTTTTATTCCTAGTTTTTAAGGAATCTCCATACTGCCTTCCATAGTGGCTGTATCAGTTTACATTCCCACCAACAGAGCAAGAGCGTTTGCTTTTCTCCACACCCTCCCCAGCATTTATTGTTTGCAGACTTTTTGATGAGGGTCATTCTGACCAGTGTGAGGTGATATCTCATTATAGTTTTGATTTGCATTTCTTTAATAATGAGCGATGTTGAGCATCTTTTCATGTGTTTGTTAGCCATCTGTATGTCTTCTTTGGAGAAGTGTTTGTTTAGGTCTTTTTCCCATTTTTTTGATTGGGTTATTTGTTTTTCTGTTATTAAATTGTATGAGCTGCTTGTATATTTTGGAAATTAATCCTTTGTCAGTTGTTTCATTTGCTATCATTTTCTACCATTCTGAGGGTTGTCTTCACCTTTCTTATAGTTTCCTTTGCTGTGCAAAAGCTTTTAAGTTTAATCAGGTTCCACTTGTTTACTTTTGTTTTCATTTCCATTACTCTAGGAGGTGGGTCATAGAGGATCTTGCTTTGATTTATGTCACTGAGTGTTCTGCCTATGTTTTCCTCTAAGAGTTTTATAGTTTCTGGTCTTATGTTTAGGTCTTTAATCCATTTTGAGTTTATCTTTGTATATGGTGTTAGGAGGTGTTCTAATTTCATTCTTTTACATGTAGCTGTCCAGTTCTCCCAGCACCATTTATTGAAGAGGCTGTCTCTGCCCCATTGTATATTCTTGACTCCTTTGTCAAAAATAAAGTACCCATAGATGCATGGGTTTTTTTCTGGGCTTTCTGTCTTGTTCCATTGGTCTATATTTCTGTTTTTGTGCCAGTATCATTACTGTATTGATGACTGTAGCTTTGTAGTATAATCTGAAGTCAGGAAGGTTGATTCCTCTAGCTCCACGCTTCTTTCTCAAGACTGCTTTGGCTATTCAGGATCTTTTCTGTTTCCATATGAATTGTGAAATTTTTTGCCCTAGTTCTGTGAAAAATGCCATTTGGTAATTTGATAGGGATCACATTGAATCTGTAGCTTGTGTTTGGTAGTATAGTCATTTTCACAATATTGATTCTTCCTACTGAGGAACATGGAATATCTCTCCATCTGTTTTTGTCCTCTTTGATTTCTTTCATCAGTGTCTTATAATTTTCTGTGTACAGTTCTTTTGTCTCCTCAGGTAAGTTTATTCCTAGATATTTAATTCTTTTTGTTGCAATGGTGAATGGGATTGATTTCTTAATTTCTCTCTGATTTTTCATTGTTAGTATATAGAAATGCAAGTGACTTCTGTGTATTGATTTTGTATCCTGAAACTTTGCTAAATTCACTGATTAGTGCTAGTAATTTCCTGATACTATCTTTAGGGTTTTCTATGTGCAGTATCATGTCATCTGCAAACATTGAGAGCTTTACTTTTTCTTTTCCAATCTGGATTCCTTTTATTTCTTTTTCTTCTCTGATTGCTGTAGCTAGGACTTCCAGGACTGTGTTGAATAATAATGGTGAAAATGGATACCCTTATCTTGTTCCTGACCTTAGGGGGAACGCTTTCAAATTTTCACCATTGAGAATAATGTTTGCTGTAGGCTTATCGTATATGGCCTTTACTAGGTTGAAGTATGCCCACTTTTTGAAGAGTTTTCATTATAAACAGGTGCTAAATTTTGTCAAAGACTTTTTCTGCATCTACTGAGATTATCATATGGTTTTTATCTTTTGATTTGTTAATATCATGTACCACATTGATTGATTTGCTTATATTGAAGAATCCTTGCATCCATGGAATAAACACAACTTGATCATGGTGTATGAGCTTTTTGATGTGTTGCTGAATTCTGTTTGCTGAAATTTTGTTGAGGATTTTTGCATCTATGTTTACCAGGGATATTGGCCTATAGTTTTCTTTTTTTGTGTTGTCTTTGTTTGGTTTTGGTATCAGGGTGATGGTGGCCCCACTGAATGAGTTTGGAAGTGTTCCTTTCTCTGCAATTTTTGAAAGAGTTTTAGAAGGCTAGCACTAGCTCTTTAAATGTTTGGTAGAATTCTCCTGTGAAGCCATCTGGTCCTGGGCTTTTGTTTTTTGGGAGATTTTTTATCACAGCTTCAATTTCAGTGCTTGTAACTGGGTTTTTCATAATTTCTGTTTCTTCCTGGATCAGTCTTGGAAGATTGAACTTTACTAAGCATCTGTCCATTTCTTCCAGGTTATCCATTTTATTGCCATATAATTGTTCATGATAGTCTCTTATAATCCTTTGTATTTCTGCATTTGTATTTCTGTCTGTTGTAACCTGTCCTTTTTCATTTCTAATTTTGTTGATTTGATTCTTTTCTCTTTTTTTCTTGATGAGTCTGGCTAAAGGTTTGTCGATTTTGTTTATCTTCTCAAACAACCACCTTTTAGTTTTATTAATGTTTACTATTGTTTCTTTCATTTCTTTTTCACTTATTTCTGCTCTGATTTTTATGATTTCTTTCCTTCTACTAATTTGGGGATTTTTGTTCTTCTTTTTCCAGTTGTTTTAGGTGTAAAATTAGACTGTCTATTTGATGTTTTTCTTGTTTCTTAAGGTAGAGTTGTATTGCTATAAACTTCCCTCTTAGAACTGCTTCTGCTGCATCCCATAGGTTTTGAGTTACTAAGTTTTCATTTTCATTTATTTCTAGGAATTTTTTGATTTCCCTTTTGATTTCTTCAGTAACCTGTTGGTTATCTAGAAATGTATTATTTAATCTCCATGTTTGTGTTTTTTACAGCTTTTTTCTTGTAATTGGTATCTAGTCTCATAGCACTGTGGTCAGAGAAGATGCATGATACAATTTCTATTTTCTTAAATTTACTGAAGTTTGATTTGTGACCCAAGATGTGGTCTATCCTGGAGAATGTTCCATGTGCACTTGAGAAGAAGGTGTATTCTTCTGCATTTGGATGGAATGTCCTGAAGATATCAGTGAGATCCATCTCATCTAGTGTATTATTTAAGACATGTTTCCTTATTAATTTTCTGTGTTGATGATCCGTCCATTGGTGTGAGTGGGTTGTTAAAGTCTCCTACTATTATTGTGTTACTGTCAGTTTCTCCTTTTATGTCTGTTAGTGTTTGTCTTATGTATTGAGGTGCTCCTATGTTGGGTGTGTAGATATTTACAATTGGTATGTCTTCCTCTTGGATTGATCCCTTGATCAGTATGTAGTGACCTTCCTTATCTCTTGTAGTCTTTTTTATTTTAAGGTCTATTTTGTCTGATATGAGGATTGCTACTCCAGCTTTCTTTTGCTTCCCATTTGCATGGAATATATTTTTCCATCCTCTCACTTTCAGTCTACATGTGTCTTGAGGTCTGAAGTGGGCTTCTTGTATACAACATATTTATAAGTCTTGTTTTATTATCCATTCAGCCATTCTGTATCTTTTGGTTGGAGCATTTACTCCATTTACATTTAAAGTAATTATTGATATGTATGTTCCTATTGCCATTTTCTTAATTGTTTGGGGTTGATTTTGTAGATCTTTTTTCTTCTCTTGTATTTCTTAACTATATAAGTCCCTTTAACACTTGTTGTAAAGCTGGTTTGGTGGTACTGAATTCTCTTAACTTTTGCTTGTCAGAAAAGCTTTGGATTTCTCCATCAATTTTGAATGAGATCCTTGCCAGGTAAAGTAATCTTGGGTGTAGATTTTTCCCTTTCAGTACTTTAAATATATCCTGCCATTCCCTTCTGGCCTGCAGAGTTTCTGCTAAAAGATCAGCTGTTAAGTGTATGGGGTTTCCCTTGTATGTTACTTGTTGCTTCTCCCTTGCTGCTTTTAATATTCTTTGTGTTTAGTCTTTGTTAGTTTGATTAGTATGTGTCTTGGCATGTTACTCCTTGGGTTTATCCTGTATGGGACTCTTTGTGCCTCTTGGACTTGATTGACTATTTCCTTTTCCAGTTGGGGAAATTTTCAACAATAATCTCTTCAAAAATTTTCTCATGCCCTTTCTTTTTCTCTCCTTCTTCTAGGACCCCTATAATTTGAATGTTGGGGCATTTGATATGGTTCCAGGGGTCTCTGAGACTGTCCTCAGCTCTTTTCATTCTTTTTATTTTATTCAGCTCTTCAGAAGTTATTTCCACCATTTTATCTTCCAACTCACTAATTTGTTCTTCTGCTTCAGATATTCTCCTATCGATTCCTTCTAGAGTATTTTTAACTTCAGCAATTGTGTTGTTTGTCTCTGTATGTTTATTCTTTAATTCTTCTAGATCTTTGTTAATTGATTCTTACATTTTCTCCATTTTGTTCTCAAGGTTTTTGATCATCTTTACTACCATTATTCTGAATTGTTTTTCAGGTAGTTTGCCTATTTCCTCTTCATTTATTTGGACTTCTGTGTTTCTAGTTTGTTTTTTCATTTGTGTAGTATGTCTCTGCCTTTTCATTATTTTTTTTAACTTATTGTGTTTGAGGTCTCCTTTTCCCAAGCCTCAAGGTTGAATTCTTTGTTCCTTTTGGTTTCTGCCCTCCTAAGGTCATTCCAGTGGTTTGTGTTAGCTTCCTATAGGGTGAGATTTGTGCTGAGTTTTTGTTTATTCTTTGTTTTTCCCTGTGATGGGTAAGGCTGAGTGCGGTGCTAATCCTGTCTGCTGATGAATTTTCATTTTGTTTGTTGTTTAGATGAGGCGTCCTGCACAGGGTGCTACTGTTGGTTGGGTGATGCCAGGTCTTGTATTCAAGAGGTTTCCTTTGTGTGAGTTCTCACTATTTGATACTCCCTAGGGTTAGTTCTCTGGTAGTCTAGGGTCTTGGAGTCAGTGCTCCCACTCCAAAGGCTCAGGACTTGATCTCTGGTCAGGAACGAAGATTCCACAAGTGGTTTGTTATGGCATTAAGTGAGATGAAAACAAATACGCAAAAACGAGAAACCAAAGATGAACCCCAGACAAATGGCAGTTACAAAATCAGGCAAATAATAATTAAAATAATGGAATATACACCCATAAGCAAAATCAAAACAGTCCAACAAAAATAAAGTACAACAGATTGATCTGGTGAACAAAGGAAGCCAAAAATTATATCTACCAGTTAACAGCAGAACTAACTAAAGCACAAACTGGAAAACAAAACTAAATCAAAGTGCCAAGTTGGGAATAAAGCAATGAAAACAAAACTAACAAATATGTTGAGAGTAAAGGAAAGAAAGAAAGAATAGATATGCAAAGATAAATAGAGGTAGATAAAGAAGATTTATATACATTAAAGATTAACTTCAAGGGAAAAAAACAGTAGGAAAAGCAAACAAAAGAATAAATGTAGAAAAAATAATCATAGGTTTAAGAAAATTAAAATTAAAAAAGAGAAAAGGAAAAAAAAAAGGAAGAAGAAAGAAAAAAAAAAAGGAAAACTCCCCAGAACTGCAAAAGCCCACGAAGAGACAGAAGTTTATAACAACAATAAAAAATGTGATGAGAAAAAAAAAAACTCAAAAGCTTAATTAGATTTCGTAGTGCCAATAAAATTGACAACTCCAACAGAAGGAGGGGGAAGAAAAAAAAGAATCCAAAAGAATCTGCAAAACAAGTCAAAACATAAGAATAATAAATGTTTTTCTTGAGTTACTGCTGTCAGAGTCCTTTCCCTCGCGGGGAGTCACAATCTACCTCACCTCCCTAGGATTCTATCTGGTCCTACTCCTGTGAGTTCTTGCCTCCAATGTCCACAGCTATCAGAACTAGTGCGTTTTCTTTTGTGGGAGCTCTCAATGTCCTTTTATATATTCTGCAGACACAGAGTCTGCCTAGTTGATCATGTGAATTTAATCTGCAGCTTGTACAGTTGGTGGGAAGGTTTCAGGTCTTCTTCCTTAACCACACCTACCCTGGGTTTCAATTGTGCTTTTATTTCCAAATGTGTGGGTCGTCCACTGGGGTTTGCTTCTGAGGCTGCCCTGGAGGATTTGGGTCTGCCCCAGTGAAGGCCAGGTGTGGAGGTGGTGCAACTGCTTGGGTAGCAGGGATTCTGGCAGCACCAGGTACTCAGAGGAGTTGGTGGTTAGGGCAGCAGGAAATATAGGACTCTAGAAGGGTGTGGCAACCAGTATTGGCCAATACACTCCAGTATTCTCGCCTGGAGAACCCCCCTGACAGAGAAGCCTGGCAGGCCACAGTCCACAGGGTTGCAAAGAATTGGACATGACCGAAGTGACCCTGCATGCATAGATGCAAGAATTTTTTTGCCTGTGGCAGCTCTGCCCCAGTGAGGGTTGAGCATGAAGGTGGTGCATATTCTTGGCTTGCAGGGACCCTAGCAGCGCCAAGTGTGCAGGGACACGGACTACCTCCACTGCAGGAGTTATGGCCCTATCAGAGTCTTTTTTCAAGCCTCTTATAGGTGGCAATCAGAAGGCTTCTTTGGGCAGTCTTTCTCTGTAGCTCTGCCTGTTCAGGCACTTAGAGGGTTCCCTTGCCTGGGGTCCTTCTCTATTGTTAGGCATGTCAGACACATAGAGGGGACCGCCCCTGGCTGGGGTCCTACTCTGTAGTTCAGTGGTGAGGCGTTTGATGGGCCAGCCTCTCTATTTTCAGCTGCTGATGCTGGCATGTGGGGAGAGAGAGGTTATGGTGATGGCTCCACCCCATACACATGACTCAGCAGTATCACCTTGCTTCCATGGCTGCCCAGCTTTCCTCCACAGGCATTTCCCATCACAGTCTCATCCCTCACATCCCCTTAATCCGTCTCTATGCAGTCAATAGCAGCCCTTGCCCTGGGATTGCTCCACAATCCCTAAACTCCAGCTCCCAGCTGTTGCGCCTTCCAGGGGACCTGTGTCCCTGTCTGGGGTATGTATGGCTGCAGCAAGGACTGTCTGAATCTGATTCCATTTAGGCTGCCACAGATCATCTGTTTCACTCTCAGCCTTTAATATTTCTCCTCTGACTCAGACAATTGCCCCGCTGTGGGGATTGGACTCCTGCTTCAGTTCCCCCACCCGCCAAGGGCGGGTCCAGTCCTACTAACACTCCTGTTTTTCCCCCTAGTTCCTTTGTCCTACTGAGTTCTGCATGGTTCTGTATATTCTTTTCCACTGGTCAGGTACTCTTGTCAGCTCTCAGCTGGTGTTCTGCATGCACTTCTGTGTCTGAAGGTGTATTCCCGATGTATCCATGGAGAGAGATGTACTCCACGTCCACCTACTCCTCTGTCATCTTGTTCCTCCTTCCATACTATGGAATCTTATGCAGCCATAAAAAGACGTGAAGCATTTAAACATGCTTCAACATAAATGAAAATATTATGCTAGGTGAAAAAAAGCCAGTTACAAAGCACCACATTCCATTTATGTTAACGTACAGAACATGCAAATCTACAGACAGCAGATAGATTAGCGGCAGCCACGTGGGGTAGAGGAGAAGGAGTAACTGTTACTGGGTACAGGTTTCATGTTCTAAAATTGATTGTTGTGATCACTGCACACTTCTGTGAATATACTAAAAATTATTGAATTGTACACTTTAAATGGGTGAATTGTATGATATGGGAATTATACCTCAATAAAGCTGTTAGCCGCCCCCCCCCCAAAAATATGATAGATTATTATCCAAAACCCCATTAGCCATTTTGGGTTTTATTTTTTTCCCCTCCTGTCATTACCTTCATCTAGGGCTGAGGAGATGAAAATAACATCTTTGTTTTTCAGACCTCCTGTTGTAGTTATTTCCAAAATCTGGTCGACTACATCTATGAAGAAAACCAAAAAATCCAGAGCTCTAAAGCTGAATTAATCAGTATTGACCCTCATGCGGCCCACGGCAGTGAAGTTGACAGACTCAAAGCGAAAGAAAAAGCTTTGCGGAGGTAACAGTGAGCCTTTGATATTGGAACTCAGATAGGCCCACTTAATTAGAAAGCCTTTTTTAAAAAAGATTTATTTATTTATTTATTTTCGCCTGTCCTGGGTTTTCGTTGCTACATTCAGGCTTTCTCTAGTTGTAGCAAGCGGGTGCAACTCTCTTGTTGTGGTGCAGAGGCATCTGTTTGTGGTGGCTTCTCTTGTTGCACAGTGTGGGCTCTAGAGTGCAAGCACTTCGTTGTGTCCTGTAGGCTCTGTAGTTGTGATCTGAGGGCTTAGTTGCTACGTGGCATGTGGGATCTTCCCAGACCAGGGATCGAACTCATGTCCCCTGCATTGGCAGTTGGATTCTCAACCACTGGACCACCAGGGAAGCCCTAGAAATCCTTTTGTAAAACAAACCTCATTTTTTCAAAGCAGATAATTTTGTAGATGCATTCCCAGTGAAGAAACAAAAATTGGCTAAAGCAAACCTCGTGCAGTTCCTGGTGGACGTTATGAGAGTCAGAAGGTGTCAGGAACTCAGTGAGCTCACTGAATTTTAGAGTAGAAAATTTACCCATCTCAAATTCTCAGGGCAATTGGGAATTCCTATTAATATATTAGAGAAATTTGTCCACTAAGTACAGTAGAAACACACATGCACTGATTAAATGACTGGGTTCACAAGTAATAACAGATACAAAGAATAAGGAATGGCATGCAAACAGTAAAAATTATAGTATACTTCTTTTTTTGAAAGAAATAGAATGGTGGCTTTTATTCTCAACTGGCGGAGAGGGGAACACAGTATGTTCCTGCCTCAAGAACTGTGCCCCTAAGGCAAGTGCTCACAGTCAGGAGTTGGTGATGAGGAAACAAACGTGATATAGGATTTAGATTTCTTCCTTTTGCTTTGTTTCAAAGACAGTCATAAACTGGCATCAGTAACCCAGTAACTGCATCTGGCAGTTTGGAGGCTCTGAGGCCTTCTTTCTGACAGGTAACTACAAGGGAAAGGCTGTTGTAAAGGTAAACACTGGATAGGGGATGTGTTTAGCGTGGAGTGAAGTGTAGGTCCTGCAGAGTTAGAGGGCAGAAAAGCAAATTTACAGATGTGCAGAATTAGGAGCAGGTTCGTGACACTGGACAGGAGACAGAGATCAAGACCATCCCCATGGAAAAGAAATGCAAAAAAGCAAAATGGCTGTCTGAGGAGGCCTTACAGATAGCTGGGGAAAGAAGAGAAGCAAAAAGCAAAGGAGAAAAGGAAAGATATTCCCATCTGAATGCAGAGTTCCAAAGAATAGCAAGGAGAGATAAGAAAGCCTTCCTCAGCGATCAATGCAAAGAAATAGAGGAAAACAACAGAATGGGAAAGACTAGAGATCTCTTCAAGAAAATTAGAGATACCAAAGGAACATTTCATGCAAAATGGGCTTGATAAAGGACAGAAATGGCATGGACCTAACAGAAGCAGAAGATATTAAAAAGAGGTGGCAAGAATACACAGAAGAACTGTACAAAAAAGATCTTCACGACACAGATAATCACGATGGTGTGATCACTCACCTAGAGCCAGACATCCTGGAACATGAAGTCAAGTGGGCCTTAGAAAGCATCACTACGAACAAAGCTAGTGGAGGTGATGGAATTCCAGTTGAGCTATTTCAAATCCTGAAAGATGATGCTGTGAAAGTGCTGCACTCAATATGCCAGCAAATCTGGAAAACTCAGCAGTGGCCACAGGACTGGAAAAGGTCAGTTTTCGTTCAATCCCAAAGAAAGGCAATGCCAAAGAATGCTCAAACTACTGCACAATTGCACTCACCTCACATGCTAGTAAAGTAATGCTCAAAATTCTCCAAGCCAGGCTTCAGCAATACGTGAACCGTGAACTTCCAGATGTTCAAGCTGGTTTTAGAAAAGGCAGAGGAACCAGAGATCAAATTGCCAAATCCGCTGGATCATTGAAAAACCAAGAGAGTTCCAGAAAAACATCTATTTCTGCTTCATTGACTATGCCAAAGCCTTTGACTGTGTGGATCACAATAAACTATGGAAAATTATTCAAGAGATGGGAATACCAGACTATCTGACCTGTCTCTTGAGAAACCTGTATGCAGGTCAGGAAGCAACAGTTAGAAGTGGACATGGAACAACAGACTGGTTCCAAATAGGAAAAGCAGTACGTCAAGGCTGTATATTGTCACCCTGCTTATTTAACTTATATGCAGAGTACATCATGAGAAACACTGGGCTGGAAGAAACACAAGCTGGAATTAAGATTGCCGGGAGAAATATCAATAACCTCAGATATGCAGATGACACCACCCTTATGGCAGAAAGTGAAGAAGAACTAAATAGCCTCCTGATGAAAGTGAAAGAGGAGAGTGAAAAAGTTGGCATAAAGCTCAACATTCAGAAAACTAAGATCATGGCATCTGGTCCCATCACTTCATGGGAAATAGATGGGGAAACAGTGGAAACAGTGTCAGACTTTATTTTTCTGGGCTCCAAAATCACTGCTGATGGTGATTGCAGCCATGAAATTAAAAGACGCTTACTCCTTGGAAGGAAGGTTATGACCAACCTAGATAGCATATTTAAAAGCAGAGACATTACTTTGCCAACAAAGGTCCATCTAGTGAAGGCTATGGTTTTTCCAGTGGTCATGTATGGATGTGAGAGTTGGATGGTGAAGAAAGCTGAGCGCCGCAGAATTGATGCTTTGATCTGTGGTGTTGGAGAAGACTCTTGAGAGTCCCTTGGAGTGCAAGAAGATCCAACCAGTCCATCCTAAAGGAGATCAGTCCTGGGTGTTCATTGGAAGGACTGATGTTGAAGCTGAAACTCCAATACTTTGTCCACCTCATGTGAAGAGTTGACTCATTGGAAAAGACCCTAATGCTGGGAAGGATTGGGGGCAGGAGGAGAAGGGGACGACAGAGGATGAGATGGCTGTATGGCATCGCCGACTCGATGGACATGGGTTTGGGTAAACTCCGGGAGTTGGTGATGGGCAGAGAGGCCTGGCGTGCTGCTATTCATGGGGTCGCAAAGAGTCGGACACGGCTGAGGGACTGAACTGAACTTAACTGAACTGAAAAGTAAAATAAACTAGGAATGTTCAGGCCTGCTCACTGTTTTACCTTCTTTGCTTTCAGAGGAGTGAAAAAGAAAAACACATTCCTTTTCACTGCTACAAATTCCCCCATTAGTTTATTCCCTCCATATCAATGGAGGAAGGGAAATACGTGTCATTCTTGTCTGGCTGAGGACAAACTTCAGTTTTGCTCTGTTTGAAAATCACCAGCTGTTCAGTCCAGAGACCCATCTATTTCCTACTTCAAATTTTCCTTGAGACATGAAGCCCAAGAAATCTTTATTGGGGTAATGAGGGACAGATGGTCAGTCTTCTGTAACTTCTTTCATGCTTACATGGGACTCATAGACCCTACCTAGCTGGGGTCATGGAGCTCTCGCCCTGTTCTATTAAGGGGCTCTGGGGCTCTTTTGTAGTTATTCATGCTGGATCTGTTTGGAGGAGTGGCTGTAATCTCTTTGGGGGCATGGGTTTTTCTCTGCACATCATCGTTTTCTTGATGTAAATCTGTGTCATCTGATAAGGGTCCTTCTGTCCAGGTTGGAGATAGTCCTTTGAATAATGTCTTTTTCAGAATGTAATCCTCTGGTTGCAGGTCACGGGGCATCTCACAGTTAGAGAAGGCTTTATCCGATGAAACACATATGAGGTTTGTCGGGGTGGGGGTGGGAAAAGCCAAGCGACTGGCTTGGATTTCTTATAGCCATTAGCTAACTGGGGCCTGTAATCCTGCATTCTCAGAGTTTCCTCTAAATTCACCATAGGGAGTGGTTGGAGTGGCTGCAGTTGAATGAAGGCCTGGTGGCAAGTATTCCCCTTTCTCAGGGCCTGCTGACTCACATTCAGAGGCTATAACCACTGATTCCATGTCTCAGGTCTTTCCTTCTTGCTCATGAATGACCATTATCCTCCTGGAATTTGGGCTCTGGGTCCTGCTTCAGAGTCATTTATAAGCGATTCACCACTACCTCCTCCTTCTCCCACGACACTATAGTATACTATTTTAAACTTGGAATGCATTTCAGACTTGTGCATCATGTTTTTAATTTTGTAGAAAACAAGAGCGACAAATGGCCAGACACTATGAAATACTAACAAAAGAACAGCCTACTTTCTCTGAAGAAGGTAAGTTCCTCAAAGCTGATGTTATAGATCAGTTGTACATCGGAGAGCTCATGTGTTTGACCAAGGGCAAAAACTGATGTATTCTAAAAATAATATTAAAATTTTTCATTTTGGTCAATGCCTCAGTCAAAATGGCTGAAAGTCAGAAAACCCCACTTTTCTATCACCTAGCTTTTGAAGTTTTGAGTCTTCAGTTCACTGCTGTTATTGATTGAAATAATTTAGCAGCATGTACAGAGCACTGACTTCAACTGGCTTCCCTCGTAGCTCAGTTGGTAAAGAATCTGACTGCAATGCAGGAGACCCAGGTTCAATTCCTTGGTCGGGAAGATCCCCTGAAGAAGGAAATGGCAACCCACTCTAGTATTCTTGCCTAGAGAATCCCATGGACTGAGGAGCCTGGCAGGCTACTGTCCATGGGGTCGCAAGAATCGTACAGAACTTAGTGACTAAACCACCACCACCAGAGAGCACTTTGGAGCTTCCCAGGTGGCACTAATGGTAAAGAACCCGCTGGCCAATGCGGGAGACATAAGAGATGTGGGTTCAATCCTTGCATTCAGAAGATCCCCTGGAGGATGGAATGGAAGCCCACTCCAGTATTCTTGCCTGGAGAATACCCATGGACAGAGGAGCCTGGTGGGCTGTGGTCCATAGGGTTGCAAAGAGTCAGACATGACTGAAGCGACTTAGCACAGAGAGCTAGAAAGAGCTTTTGAGTTCATTGTCTCTCTTTTAGTAAAACATACATTCCATTTTGTTTCAAGCTAGGATATGAAAAGTCTGTCAAAAATAAATCAGATTCCCTTCTTATACATGAGCCCCATTGGTCAGCTGGCTGGTATAGCTACAGTACTAGCACAACGGAAGGGGCATCAATTTTAGAATCAGAAGTTCTAGAGTTATATTCTTGCTTTTCTCTTATAGGCTGCAAAATTGGGGTTAAATTTTATTTTTAATATTTCTGAGCATCAGGCTCCTCTGCAACTCAGAGTTATTGAAAAGATACTTTGAGAAGATTTTTTTTTTTCAACTCAACCCATAGTATAAAGTTCCTTGGGATTCAACTGTTTCCTACAGCCAAAAAATTCCACATAATGAAAATCATCATTTTTATTCTTCCAATGAAATGAGAATGTTCTCATTTTTTTAACAAAAGAGGGCCCCTCGATTTAATTTAATGAAGCTCCTCATTCTTCTTTCATTAAAAAAAAATGTCCAATGGAAAAAAGTGTCTGATGAATCAATGCATTTGTAATAGAGTTTGAAATTTCATTTTAGAAGAGAGATTTTGGAAAGTTTTAAACATATATGTATTTTCGTGTGATTCTTATCCCATTAGATGCAAAACACTATAAAACAATTTCTTATCAACTTTCCGTGGATATTCCAGAAGCAGAGTCAGTTAAGGAAGAACTAATTGATTATCAACTGGACAAAAGAAATATATCCATTGTTTGCTGTGATTCTAGGATAGCATGTGGAAAGGTAATTAGCTTGTAATTTTTTTATTTGCTACTCTTTAAAAACCAGTTTTACCTAAAATTATAAAAGCTGTCTCAATGAAGATGGCAGCTTGGTTACAGGACACATTTAACTATTAGTCATAAAGAATTGGTACAGACTTGGCCTTTTAACTTCTACTTTAGAATAATGGGCTTCCCTGGTGGCTCAGTGGTAAAAAATCCACTGTAGGAATGTAGGAACTGTGGGAGATACAGGTTCGATCCTTGGGTTGGGAAGATCCCTGGAGTAGTGCATGGCAACCCATTCCAGTATTCTTGCCTAGAGAATCCCATGGACAAAGGAGCCTGGGCTACAGTCCATAGCATCACAAAGAGTCAGACAAGACTAATGTGACTTAGCATGCACGCAAGCAGACTTTATAACAATACCTGTGTATAACAATACATGTGTCTTATGAGGGGCTATTTTGGCTAAAGCCTTTTTACTTTAAAATGTGATCACTGTATAGTGAGGAACATTTGGAAACCTTTAGAAACCTAAAATCAATGGTAGAAAATCACCAGAAGTCTTAGCCTCATCCCCAAAATCATGATTAATATTTCAATATTGTCTAGATCTGCACTGCCCAATGTGGTAACAAATATTTCACATGGCTATCCAAATTTAAAGGAATTAAAATAAAATTAAATTTAAATTTAACTTTTCCATCACACTAGCTACATTTCAAGTGTTAAATAACTGTGTGTGACTAATGGCAACCATAATGCAGGGCAGTTATAGAAAACTTTTATGGTCAATAAAAGTTCTATTAGACAGCACTGTTCCAGAGTTTTTAAGCATAGGTTTTTGTTAACAGACCTGTACTTATATTACATATGTAATTTTTTCTACTTTTAACTTAATTTTCAACAATTTTCCCATGATATTATATAGCTTACATTGCTGTTGTTTAGTCGCTAAGTTTTACTTTTACAACCTCATGGACTGTAGCCCTCCAAGCTCCTCTGTCCATGGGATTTCCCAGGCAAGAATACTGGAGTGGGTTGCCATTTCCTTTTCCAAAGGATCTTCCCAACTCAGGGATCAAACCTGCATTTCCCACATTGGGAGGGGGATTCTTTACCACTGAGCCACCAGGAAAGCCCATAGGTTACATTAACATCATTTTAATATCTATGAGCCTTTTCATATAGTATCTAACCATTCTACTGGTATTGGAAATACAGATTATTAAAAGTTCTTTTGTTTTACTAAATAATGTTGCTTTGAATATCTTTTTGTATAAATTTATTTTTATATAAGTATAGAATCCACCTGCAATGCAATTTGATTCCTGGGTCAGGAAGATCTGCTGGAGAAGGGATAGGCTGCCCACTCCAGTATTTTTGGGCTTCCCTGGTGGCTCAGCTGATAAAGAATCCACCTGCAGTGTGGAAGACCTGGGTTCAATCCCTGTATTGGGAAGATCCCCTTGAGAAGGAAACAGCTACCCACTCTAGTATTCTGAGCTGGAGAATTCTGTGGACTGTAGCATGCCAGGTTCCTCTGTCCATGGGATTCTCCAGATAAGAATACTGAAATGGGTTGCCATTCCCTTCTTCAATATGCAGAGTATATTATGCAAAATGCTGGGCCGGATGATTCACAAGCTGGAACCAAGAAGGCTGGAAGAAATATCAACAACCTCAGATAATGACAAAAAGCAAAGAGCAACTAAAGAGTATAGTTTCCCTGAATAGATCCCTAGAAATCAAACTCCCGAGAACAGTTTTGTCTCTCCTGGGTGATTTAGAATTTAAGAGACAGCAATGAACTGGTGCTAACAGAATCAAATCCAAATCCTTTCTGAAGGAAGGTCACTTATCCAGCCCTCAAATTACTTCTACAAATTACCTTTCAAGTTCAAGTACCAGCACACAGTGAAAAGTAATAAAAACACAAGGAAACGCAATACCATAACTGAAAACTCAGAGGACTAGTATCCAATGAGAAAAGTCTTACAAAGACTTACAAAGCCTTCAAAAACTGAAGTAATTTAAGTATGTTTATGAAAACAAATGGTCAGCTTGAAGATATATGGAGGGAACAGAAAATTATAAAGTGACATGACAAGTTTGAAAAAAGATATTATAGAAATGAAAAATTCAACTGAAATTAAAAGCTGAAAAGTGACGTGAAGTTGCTCAATCGTGTCCGACATTTTGCACCCCCATGGACTATAGCCTACCACACTCTCCGTCCATGGGATTTTCCAGGCAAGAATACTGGAGTGGATTGCCATTTCCTTCTCTAGAGGATCTTCCCAACCCAGGGATTGAACCTGAGTCTCCTGCATTGTAGGCAGATGCTTTACCATCTGAGCCACCAGCAAAGTCAAAACTTAAAAGATGAAAGTTAAATGCAGGTTAGACCCAACTAAAGAGAAAACTAATGACCTGGAAGAAAGGTTGGAAAAAAACCTATCAAAATTTACCATGGGGTAAATTTACCTTTTACAAAAAAAGGTAAAGAATACAGAAAAGTTTGTATAATATGAAAATAGAATGATGGGTATAAAATGTATTTGTTCAAAATCTCAGAAGGAGAGGAAAAAGATAATCAGACAGAGGCAGTATTTGAAGAGATAATGGATGATTATTTTCCAAAACTGATAAAAGAGACCCATTCATAGATGGGTTTATGAAATCCTAATGAGCCCCAAGAAGGATGAATTAAAAAATAATCCTAGGTAGATTGGGAGTTTGGGATTGACATGTACACACTGCTATATTTAAAATAAAATGCCTTTCCATGAAACAAAAAAATTCTAGACACATCAGTGAAACTGTAGAACAACAAAGACAAAAAGAAAATCTAAAAGCAGAGAAAAATAAGTTTTGTTTATATTTAAAAGAGAACAGTTAGAAATCAGATAACCTTCCAACAGTGACAACGGAAGCCAACAGAATGTCTTCAGTGTGTGCTAAAAGAAAATAATGGTCAATCTAGAAGCCTACACCCAGTTAAAGTATCTTTCAAGCAAATGTGCCCCAAAAGACATGGTCTAGCAAAACAGACTTTGTCACTAGTTCAGTTCAGTTCAGTCGCTCAGTAGTGTCCGACTCTTTGTAACCGCATGAATTGCAGCATGCCAGGCCTCTCTGCCCATCACCAACTCCCGGAGTCCACCCAAACCCATGTCCATCGAGTCGGTGATGCCATCCAACCATCTCATCCTCTGTCATCCCCTTCTCCTCCTGCCCCTAATCCTTCCCAGCATTAGGGTCTTTTCCAATGAGTCAACTCTTCACATGAGGTGGACAAAGTATTGGAGTTTCAGCTTCAACATCAGTCCTTCCAATGAACACCCAGGACTGATCTCCTTTAGGATGGACTGGTTGGATCTTCTTGCACTCCAAGGGACTCTCAAGAGTCTTCTCCAACACCACAGTTCAAAGCATCAATTCTGCGGCGCTCAGCTTTCTTCACCATCCAACTCTCACATCCATACATGACCACTGGAAAAACCATAGCCTTGACTAGATGGACTTTTGTTGGCAAAGTAATGTCTCTGCTTTTAAATATGCTATCTAGGTTGGCCATAACTTTCCTTCCACGGAGTAAGCGTCTTTTAATTTCATGGCTGCAATCACCATCAGCAGTGATTTTGGAGCCCAAAAAAATAAAGTCTGACACTGTTTCCACCGTTTCCCCATCATTCTGCCATGAAGTGATGGGACCAGATGCCATGATCTTAGTTTTCTGAACGTTGAGCTTTAAGCCAACTTTTTCACTCTCCTTTTGCACTTTCATCAGGATGCTATTTAGTTCTTCTTCACTTTCTGCCATAAGGGTGGTGTCATCTGCATATCTGAGGTTATTGATATTTCTCCCGGCAATCTTGATTCCAGCTTGTGTTTCTTCCAGCCCAGCGTTTCTCATGATGTACTCTGCATATAAGTTAAATAAGCAGGGTGACAATATACAGCCTTGACATACTCCTTTTCCTATTTGGACCCAGTCTGTTGTTCCATGTCCAGTTCTAACTGTTGCTTCCTGACCTGCATACAGGTTTCCCAAGAGGCAAGTCAGATAGTCTGGTATTCCCACCTCTTTCAGAATTTTCCATAGTTTATTGTGATCCACACAGTCAAAGGCTTTGGCATAGTCAATAAAGCAGAAATAGATGTTTTTCTGGAACTCTCTTGGTTTTTCAATGATCCAGCGGATTTGGCAATTTGATCTCTGGTTCCTCTGCCTTTTCTAAAACCAGCTTGAACATCTGGAAGTTCACGGTTCACGTATTGCTGAAGCCTGGCTTGGAGAATTTTGAGCATTACTTTACTAGCATGTGAGATGAGTGCAATTGTGCGGTAGTTTGAGCATTCTTTGGCATTGCCTTTCTTTGGGATTGAACGAAAACTGACCTTTTCCAGTCCTGTGGCCACTGCTGAGTTTTCCAGATTTGCTGGCATATTGAGTGCAGCACTTTCACAGCATCATCTTTCAGGATTTGAAATAGCTCAACTGGAATTCCATCACTTCCACTAGCTTTGTTCGTAGTGATGCTTTCTAAGGCCCACTTGACTTCACGTTCCAGGATGTCTGGCTCTAGGTGAGTGATCACACCATCGTGATTATCTGGGTCATGAAGATCTTTTTTGTATAGTTCTTCTGTGTATTCTTGCCACCTCTTCTTAATATCTTCTGCTTCTGTTAGGTCCATAACATTTCTGTCCTTTATCGAGCCCATCTTTGCATGAAATGTTCCCTTGGTATCTCTAATTTTCTTGAAGAGATCCCAATCTGTCGTTCCCAATCTGTTGTTTTCCTCTATTTCTTTGCATTGGTCACTGAGGAAGGCTTTCTTATCTCTCCTTGCTATTCTTTGGAACTCTGCATTCAGATGGGAATATCTTTCCTTTTCTCCTTTGCTTTTTGCTTCTCTTCTCTTCCCAGCTATCTGTAAGGCCTCCTCAGACAGCCATTTTGCTTTTTTGCATTTCTTTTCCATGGGGATGGTCTTGATCCCTGTCTCCTGTACAATGTCACGAACCTCTGTCCATAGTTCATCAGGCACTCTGTCTATCAGATCTAGTCCCTTAAATCTATTTGTCACTTCTACTGTGTACTCATAAGGGATTTGATCGAGGTCATACCTGAATGGACTAGCGGTTTTCCCTACTTTCTTCAATTTAAGTCTGAATTTGGCAATAAGCAGTTCATGATCTGAGCCACAGGCTGCTACCAGTCTTGTTTTTTGCTGACTGTATAGAGCTTCTCCATCTTTGGCTGCAAAGAATATAATCAATCTGATTTCGGTGTTGACCATCTGGTGATGTCCACGTGTAGAGTCTTCTCTTGTGTTGTTGGAAGAGGGTATTTGCTATGACCAGTGCGTTCTCTTGGCAAAACTCTATTAGCCTTTGCCCTGCTTCATTCTGTACTCCAAGGCCAAATTTGCCTGTTACGCCAGGTGTTTCTTGACTTCCTACTTTTGCATTCCAGTCCCCTATAATGAAAAGGACATCTTTTTTGGGTGTTACTTCTAGAAAGTCTTGTAGGTCTTCATAGAACCGTTCAACTTCAGCTTCTTCGGCATTGCTGGTTGGGGCATAGACTTGGAGTACTGTGATATTGAGTGGTTTGCCTTGGAAACGAACAGAGATCATTCTATCGTTTTTGAGATTGCATCCAAGTACTGCCTTTTGGACTCTTTTGTTGACCATGATGGCTACTCCATTTCTTCTAAGGGATTCTTGCCCACAGTAGTAGATATAATGGTCATCTGAGTTAAATTCACCCATTCCAGTCCATCTTAGTTTGCTGATTCCTAGAGTGTCAACGTTCACTCTTGCCATCTCCTGTTTGACCACTTCCAATTTGCCTTGAATCATGGACCTAACATTCCAGGTTCCTATGCAATATTGCTCTTTACAGCATCGGACTTTGCGTCTATCACCAGTCACATCCACAGCTGGGTATCGTTTTTGCTTTGGCTCCATCCCATCAATCTTTTTGGAGTTATTTCTCCACTGATCTCCAGTAGCATATTGGGCACTTACTGACCTGGGGAGTTCATCTTTCAGTGTCCTATCTTTTTGAACTAGTAGCCTCTCACTAAAAAAAAATTCTAAAGAATATTTTTTGTGTAGTTGCATAGTGTGAGATTCTATGCAATCTCATAGAATTGCATAGAAGAAGAAGCATTATGCACTGTATGTATAAAACTAAACATTGACTGATAAAACAATCATAATGATAATGACATATGGAGTTTCAAGAAACAGTATAGAGTAAAAATGTTTTAAAAATTAGTATATGATTTGGGAAGAAAGCTAAATGCAGTTACAGTGTTTTAAAAGTTCTTTGGGAGAAAACAAATACATAGCTTAACCTCAGATTTTGATAAATTAAATTTGCATGCTAAAATTTCTAGGCCAGCCAGAAAAATAACAGAAGCAGAGTGTATAACTTCCCAGCTATCAGAAGTAGAGAAAAAATAAAAGAATAATTTATTTTAAATATCCCCCAAAGATAAGAAAGGATAAGGGGAAAAAAATACATAACAGAAGACAAATAGAACACAAGGAATATCAGTAGGTATATGTAAATAGAGTAAATTCTTCGGTTAATAAAGTCTGTCAGACAATTTTTAAGGAAAAAAATCCAACCATATACTGATTACAAGAGAGATATCTAAAATATAAGGTTACAGAAAGATTAAATATAAATAAACAAAAATGATATATCATGAAAATACTGAAGAACATCTCTAGAGATAGAAGACCACTTTATAGTGACAGAAGTTTTAGTCCCCCACGAAGGTATAATGTTATAAAATATTTTTCCATGTTAACATAGTCTCAAAAAATGTAAAGCAAAATTTCACAGAAGTAAAAGGAAAAAAAGAAAACTTAATCCATAATCATAATGAGATACTTTAGCCTGTTTCTCTCAATAACTGAGTGGACTATTAGACCAAAAAAAAAAAAAATAGAGCAGTAATACAATAAAATGTTTGAACAGCCTGTTTAACAAATTTGACCTAATGTTCATGGATTGGAAGATCAAATATTTTAAAGATGACATTCTTTCCAAATTAATCTAATGCAACTATAATTCAATTCTAACAAGATTGTAGATTTGTGTGTGTTGGGAAAAGGAAGGTCTTGAAAAGTTGATGACAAGATTTACATGGAAATATAAAAAACCCAGGTGCCCCAGTGGTCAAGAATCTGCCTGCCAATGCAGAAGACATTAGAGACGCAGAAGATGTAAGAGACACTGATTCAATCCCTGGGTTGGGAAGATTCCCTGGAGGAGGCGGGCATGGCAACTCACTGCAGTATTCTTGCTTGGAGAATTCCAAGGACAGAGGAGTCTGGCCGGCTACAGTCCATGGATCACAAAAGTCAGACACGACTGAAGTGACTTAGCACAGCATGCATGAAAAACTTAGAAGAACCAAGACTTTCTTGAAGAAGAAGACTGGGAGGAAAGGGAACATGCTCTATCAGATACTGAGATCTATTGCTAAATAGATAGGAGCACATCAAGGCTGTATATTGTCAGCCTGTTTATTTAACTTGTATACAGAATACATCATGCAAAATGCTGGGCTGGATGAAGCTCAAGCTGGCATCAAGATTGCTGGGAGAAATATCAATAACCTCAGATATGCAGATGACACCACCCTAATGGCAGAAAGCAAAAAGGAACTCAAGAGTCTCTTGATGAAGGTGAAAGAGGAGCGTGAAAAAACTGGCTTAAAACTCGACATTCAAAAAACAAAGATCAAGGCATCCGGTCCCATCACTTTATGGCAAATAGATGGGGAAATAATGGAAACAATGACAGACTTTATTTTCTTGGGCTCCAGAATCACTGCAGATGGTGACTGCAGCCATGAAATAAAAGACACTTGCTCCTGGAAGAAAAGCTATGACAAACCTAGACAGTGTATTAAAAGCAGAGACATCACTTTGCCCACAAAGGTCATATAGTCAAAGGTCCTCGTGGCTCAGAGGGTAAAGCGTCTGCCTGCAATGTGGGAGACCAGGGTTCAATCCCTGAGTCGGGAAGATGCCCTGGAGAAGGAAATGGCAACCCACTCCAGTATTCTTGCCTGGAGAATCGCATGGATGGAGGAACCTGGTGGGCTACAGTCCATGGGCTCACAAAGAGTCGGACACGACTGAGCAACTTCACTTTCATATAGTAGTCACTGTACAGATGTGAGAGGTGGACTATAAAGAAGGGTGAACACCAAAGAATTGATGCTTTTGAACTGTGGTGCCTTCCCTTGGACTGAAAGAAGATCAAACCAGTCAATCCTAAAGGAAATCAACTCAGAATACTCATTGAAAGGACTGATGCTGAAGCTAAAGCTCCAATACTTTGGCCACTTGATGCAAAGAGCTGACTCACTGGAAAAGATCCTGACGCTGGGAAAGATTGAGGGCGGGAGGAGAAGAGGGCAGCAGAGGATTAAATGGTTGGATGGCATCACCGACTCAATGGACATGAGTTTGAGCAAGCTCTGGGAGTTGGTGATGGACAGGGAAGCCTGGCGTGCTACAGTCCATGGGGTCACAGAGTCGGACACAACTGAGCGACTGAGCAACAACTACATTACAAAGTATAGTAATTAAGATGGTGTAGCTTGGGGGCAGGATAAACAAAAAATCCATGATACAGAATCAAACTTATGCACACACATAAGACATCTGATATGTGCCAGCAGTGACACTGCAAGGTAATGGAGAAAGGAAAATCTTGTCAACACCTGGTGTTGGGACAGTTAGATATCCATATTTTTTAATGAAGTTGGGATAATACTTCATTTCCAGTGGATTAAAGACTTAAATGTGAAATGTAAAACTACAGTGATTTTTTAAAAAATAGGCGAACAGCTTTATTATTTCAGGTTAGGGAAAGATTTACTAATTCTAAAAAGCAGTATCCATAAAGGAATTGATAAATTAAAATTTGAAAGAAAAGCCAAGAAGGGAGATATTTTATAGCACATATGATATACAAAGGGCTTTTATCCTAAATGTATAAAGAATTTTTATAAATCAACATGAAAAAAAGTCTACCTAATAGAAAAAAATAAACTAAAAAAAACTTGACCACTTGTCCAAGGAGAAAATCCAAATGGTCAATAAACATATGAAAAGGTGCTCAACCTCATTAGTAACCTGAGAGAAGAAAACTGAAACCAGTTAGAGAAACCAGTTAGAAACCAGTTAGAGATCAGTGTACACTGGCAGAGGAGCCTGGTGGGCCACAGTCCATGGGGTCACAAAGAGTCGGACAAGACAGGACAGAGCGACCAAGCACACACACACACGCACGTACATACCTATCATACTGGCAAAATAAATAAATAAATACATTGTAAAGTCTGATACTACTGAGTGTTAGAAAGGATGTAGAATAACAGTCACTACAATTCAACCTCTAGTGGGAATGCAAATTGGTACAACAGCTTGAAAATCATTTTGGCAGTTTTTTGTAAAGTGAAAGACATATATCCTTTTGTAAAGTGGAATTCAACAATTCTTCCTCTGGATATAAGATCTGAGAGGAACTGGGTACCAGCATACATGCATAAGAGTGTTCAGAGTATCATTATTTATAAGCCAAAAACTGGGAACAACCCAGATATCCATTAAAAATACAATGGATAAACAAATGATGAAGTCATACAATAGAATACTATACACAAATGGAAGCTATTGGACTATGGCTACACACCGGGACACATATGAATCTTACAAATGTAATGTTGATTAAAAGAAACAAAATATAAGAAATTCCCATTATATGATTCCATTTACATAAAATTCAAAATGGGAAAGAAACTATATTGTTTAGAGACTATAGAACACTGACTTTGGGTTAGCACACAGGGGACTTCTAGAGTTTTAGCACTGTTCTATTTCTTGACCCAGATGGTGATAACATGGGTGTTCATGTTATAACGATCCATTAACAAAATAGCATATGTTAGTGCTTCTCTGAATATATTTTGTATTTCATAAAAATGAGAAACATATTATCTTTCAAAATAAATGGCAACATTTACTTGAAAATTTAGATTATTTCATTGTTTAGCCCTAAGAATTCTTATATCCATTTTATTACAATTCAAGATTAGGAAGAAATAGAATTAAACTGAATTTTTAGTTCATTATAAAACATTGTTGGGTACAAATTCATTTTCCTATTGAGTATTACCTAGATAATAAAATAGTTAAGCTTAGAGGTATAATACAGAATATCTCTCAGTACTTCTTTCTTCATCTTCCCATATTTCACTAGTATTTTGCTCAAATGAATTTCAAGAGCAACCTTGAAGAGACACCAGATGCTACAGCTTATACTAGAGTGTAGTCATTTTATTGAAGTATAACTTATAGTGAAACTCACCTTTTTTATATGTACAGCTCCATTAATTTTGATAGTTATATAATCACCTCTACAATCAGGATATAAGATATCTCCATTGTGCTAGGGCTGGTTTGTCTTTTTTTTATCTTCTGTTTTAACAGCAATATGTGTATAAAGTAAAAGTAGATAAATAAAAAATAAACTTGATTGAAAAACTGGCATAAGACCTGAATAGACATTTTTTTTAAAGAAGACATAAAGGTGGCCAACAGGCACGTTAAAAGATGCTCAACGTCACTAATCATCAAGGAAATGCAAATTAAAACCACAGTAAGATATCACTGCACAGCTGTCAAGAATGGCGTCATCCAAAAGAATACAAATAACAAATATTGGCAAGGATGTGGAGAAACGGGAATCTTTATACACTGTTAGAGGGAATGTACAGGCGCAGTCACTACAGAAGACAGTATGGTGTTTTCTCAAAAAACTAAAAATAGAATTACCATATGATTCAGCACTTCCACTCTTGAGCATATACATGAAAAAATGAAAACACTGATTCTCAAAGAGACATGCACCACAACGCTCATAGCAGCATTATTTATTGTCCAATAGCCAGGACATAGAAACAACCTAAGTGTCGATCAACAGATGAACGGATAAAGAAGATGCAACATACACACACACACACACACACACACACACACACACACACAGATACATATGAATGGCCTTCCCTGGTGGCTCAGATGGTAAAGAATCTGCTTGAAAGACAGGAGACACAGGTTCAGTCCGTAGGTTGGGAAGATCCTCTGGGGAAGAGAATGGCAACCCACTCCTGTATTCTTGCCTGGAGAATTCCAAGGACAGAGGAGCCTGGTGGGCTACAGTCCACAAGGTTGCAAAGAGTTGGACACAACTGAATGACTAACACAGATAGATGTGAATAGTACTCAGCCATAAAAAAGAATGAAGTTTTGCCATTTGTTGCAACATGGATGGAGGGTATTTGACTAAGTGACATAAGTCAGAGAAGA
This sequence comes from Giraffa tippelskirchi, assembly GCF_054371585.1. NCBI lineage: Eukaryota > Metazoa > Chordata > Mammalia > Artiodactyla > Giraffidae > Giraffa > Giraffa tippelskirchi. The sequence continues at coordinate 120,432,389 of NC_137276.1, read as the reverse complement.
CAAATACTGCATTGTATCACCAATATGTAGAGTCTAAAAGAAAATAAACTAGTGAATATAATGAAAAGCAGACTCACAGACATAGAGAACAAACCAGTATTTTTCAGTGGGGAGAGGGAAGTGGGGAAGGGCAAGATAGGGATAGGAGGTTAAGAGGTACAAACAACTATGTATAAAATAAATAAGCTACAAGGATAATACAGCCCATATTTTATATACAGCCCATATTTATACAGGATAAAACAGAGAATACAGCCCATATTTTATAATAAGTATAAATGATATATAACCTTTAAAATTGTGAATCACTCTGTTGAAGCTTATATAGTATTGTACATCAACTATACTTCAATTAAAAAAAAATACCTACCATGTTTGCTGTTTTGATGAGAACAATTACTTAAAATATAATCCTGACTAAAGCCTAAGCATTCTCTTCTATCTTGCCCTACTGAACAAATTTTTTAAAACTTTTAAATAAATTAAAAAAGACAAAAAACACAGGCCCTTTAAACAGATAAGTAATGTTAGATTCCTGCCAGAAAGATTTTATTAAGTTATCTGCACAGGTTAGGGACAATCTTTAATGATTCCTAAGGATTGTCCCCTGTTGCTGATGCAGGACTAAAAATATAAATTAAGAAATGGTTTGTATCACTATCCAGCAGGCAAAGGATGTCTGTAGTCATCATATAACCATCCTTTTTCTTTTCTGTGATGTGTAGATCGTGACGAATGAGCTCTTTGAAAAGCACTACAAACATGGGAGCAAGTTTCTGACTTCATTTCCAGATGGGACAACGCAAATATTGTATCCTTTCTTTCAACAGCTTATTTTCATTAGCTTATTTCTTCACAAAAAGAAAGCTAAAAAAAAGAGATAAAAAAATATGAAGGAAAAAGATAGATATGACCAAATCCTATCACACAGAGCAAAGCTATTAACATCTGTTTATACATCTTTCCTTATTTTTTCCTAGGAGCAATTATATAATTCTTTAAAAATTAATTCTTAAACAAGTTCTTCATATTTTATAACTTTCTCCCTTTACATAATAATATTAGACAATAAATACTCATAAACATTATGAGTATATAATATGCAATAAATACAGAGATACTACACCATCTTTATATGCATATGGTATTCCATCATAGGGAGGAACTATAATTCCTTTCATCTATCCGCTATTACTGATCAAAGGTGGTTTCACAATTTGGGGCTGTTTTATACAATGGCTAAATGAACAGCTTTGTGCATACTTTGCTGCATATTTATTACTTACTTCCTTGAATTAAATACCTAGAGATAGAAATTCTGGGTAAGAAAAAAGCTTTAATAGATTTTGTCCCCCAGAAAATGTGTACCAGTTTACACATCCTTGAGCAGTATGTTGTTTTTTAATACAAAAATTCAATAGCCATTTTATGGAACACTAAGTTATTGATCATTTGAACTTCTGCCTGATGGCCAGGCCATTTACTATTTTGACACAAAGGCCATTTAATACCTCTGGGAAAGTAAAACAAAGCTATGAAATTAGGAGGAGTTTTTGGTGAACTAAGGGCCTCACTTTGTAGGAGAAAGTCATTTTTAGCCATAGTTGCCTAAATGTTTAGTCAAACCCCATCAAGAACCCAGAAAAATGACTTTCCTGGCATAAGAAGAGTAAGGAAGTTTTAGTTCCCCAGGCCCTATGAGAAAGAGAGTAGGTCTTTCTTTCATTATATCAAAAATTTTTTAAATAACTTTCCAACTTGTATCATTACTTATTATTTCCTGCCCTGGCTTTAATTCTTTTTCACTCCTTTGAAGACTAAGGCTGATTTTCAAAATGATTCAGAATCAATTTTGTGTTTACTTCACTGCTGGACTTCCAATCAGTTTAGATAGGACTGAATATTAACAGTTCGTGAATTATCCTCAGTATATTTTATTCTTTGATGCTATTGTAAATGGAATTATTTTCTTAATTTCATCTTCAAAATGTTCACTGCTTATAAACACAAATTTTTTTATATATATTGACCTTTTAGTTTACAACCCTACTGAACTCTTTTGCTAGTTCTATGACATTGTTTTGTAGATTCCTTAGGATTTTCTGTATACAAGAGCATGTTATCTGCAATTAGAGATAGTTTACTTCTTCTATTTCCAATATAGATGCCTTCATTTCTTTTTCTTCCATAATATTTTCCTGATTGGAACCTCCAGAATGAGATTGAATGGAAGTGGGGAGAGTGGGCATTTTTGTTTGCTTCCTGATCTTAAGGGGGAAAACACCTAGTCTGCCATCATTAAGTGTGACGTTAACTGTGGGTTTTTGTTAGACATGCCTTATTAGGTTGAGGAGGTTCCTTTCTATTCCTAGTTCATTGAGTCATTTATCACGATAAGGTATTGGATTTTGTCAGATGCTTTTTCTGTGTCTATTGCAATGATCATCTCTATTTTTGCTCTTTTTTCTATCAATTTAGTATGTTTCCGTTAATTTATTTTTAGATGATAATCCAACCTTACATTCCTGGGATAGACTCTGGTTTGTCATTGTACGCATAATCCTTTTTATATTTTGCTAGATACCATTTGCTGGTATTTTTGGTGAGGATTTTTGTGTCTCATAAATATATTTTTATTCACACAGAAAGCATAAAATTTTTTAGTAATTAACGGTGCTCCCCATTCATTTTCAGAATGCTTTATAGTTTCAAAGGACTCCCTCATAAATTAAATTTATTCTCAGGCTAGTCAAAGACCATCAGAATAACTCAAATGACCTTAACTGATCTCAGTTACCCATCTGGAAACCTAGCCATCATCCGAGTGCCCAACAAGATTAATGGTTTCACTTGTATAGTCCAAGAAGACACGCCCACTAACCCTGCAATCCTGGCGTTGCTAGATTCTTCTGGTAGAAGTTCCTGCTATCATCCCAATGGAAATGTCTGGTAGGCTTCTAGATTCCTCCTGCAGTCATTTTGTTTCTCAAGTTTCATGAAATTTTAGTTTTCCTTTTATTTTTTCAACTTTTTTGAAATATAATTGACATACACTGGGTAAGTTACAAATGTACAATGGTTGTTGATTTGATACACTTATATGGTGCAAAATGATTACCTCTCTAGCATTAACTAACGAACACCTGCATCATGTCACATAATTACCATTTCTTTTTTGTGTTGAGAACATTTAAGATCCACTGTCTTAGCAACTTTCAACTACATAACTGCAGTGTTAATTAAAATCACTATGCTATACATTAGATCCCCAGATTTTATTCATCTTATAACTAGAAAGACAAAAATGAATTTAAGAAGATTTATTTAAATTAGTGGTTGTAGGATAGGAATGTTCATTTCAAAGAAGTTTTTTATTTATGTCACCCCATATGCAGTGAAAAAATCCCAGGAAGTTACATAAAACAAAGCTCATCATATTTTTCCTATAAGCAACAAGAAAATATGAGGTGTACAATTTTAATATTAGAAAAAAAAAAAACCTCTAGTTAAATTATATGGCCACTCTAGGGATGTGAGATATAAACCCAGCAGTCTCTCTATAGCCTATATGCTGGCCTCATCAATGGAAATAATTCGCAACAGACACCTCTCATACTCTGTTGTTGTTTGAGATATAGTCCTAACAAGTAGGCATCCCATTGGAGAAGGAAATGGCAACCCACTCCAGTATTCTTGTCTGGGAAATCCCATGAACAGAGGGGCCTGGTGGACTACAGTCCATGGGGTCACAAAAAGAGTCAGATACAACTTAGTGACTAAACAATAAGGCACCCCATAGCCACAATGAACAACACTTTTCCTATGAGCAACTATATAATTCTTTAAAAATTAATTCTTAACAACAATATACAAACAAAATCTCTAGAGATTAAGGTCCTGATGCCTTTGATCTACTATTTATATGCTCTGTGACCTTGTATTATTTCATTTAGCCTGAGAAAGTGAAATTTGGGTTCTAATTTCAAATACAATTTCAACTTTTTAAGTTTTTCAGAAAGAGATATTCTCTGCTTTTAAACTCTTTACAAGTATAACAATCTCATCTTGAGAAACTCTGCCAATAAATTGACAAAAGTTTGAACACTCTGCCGTTGCTTGAGAAAGTTAGGACACAGGGAGCTATTAATATTGCACTTTTAGTTCAAGTGAAGTGAAGTCACTCAGTCATGTCTGACTCTTTGTGACTCCATGGACTGTGGCCTACCAGGCTCCTCTGTCCATGGAATTTTCCAGGCAAGAGTACTGGAGTGGGTTGCCATTTCCTTCTCCAGGGGATCTCCCTGACCCAGGGATTGAACCCGAGTCTCCTGCATTGCAGGCAGACGCTTTACCATCTGAGCCACCAGGGAAGCCCCCTTTTAGTTCAAAGGAGTAGTCGAACCATTATCCCCAATTATATTGGAGAATTTCTACTTACCCTTCAGGGTTCAGTAGCAATTCTGTGGGGCTTCCCTGCTGGCTAAGTGGTAAAGAATCTGCCTGCCAATGCAGGAGACTCGCGTTCGAGTCTCTGGAGTCCCAGGAGAAGGAAATGGCAACCCACTCCAGTATTCTTGCCTGGAAAACTCCATGGACAGAGGAACCTGGCAGGCCTTAGTCTGTGGGGTGGCAAAAGAGTCAGACACGAGTTGATGACTGAACAATAGCAGCAGCAATTCTGTATCACATTTATTTGGTAAGGCACAATATTAATTGTCACCAAATATTCACTGGCTTCTAGGCCTCTTCTGTACCAATGAAGCCTTCCTACCCACCAACTGAATTCTGGGCCCCCTGACATGGCTCCTTAACACCCTCATAGCCTCTTGTGTAGCAAGCCCACCTCTCCTGCAGGACTGAAGTTCCTTAAAGGCACACCCTGAATCTTTGCCACTGCATACTATGTAAATGGCACGGACTCAAAGTTTATTTAATAAACAATTTATCTAGATAATTTTAACCAAATGTTTTCTTCACCCCCATAGCACGATAAAACTAAATCTCCTTCCCAGAAACAATAAAATAACCACCTCAATTTCTCATTTGTATTTTTGCTATTAGATTACTGCTGCTACTCAAAATTGGGAAAATAAGATGTGAGTTATCTTACTCTAGGGGGCCCTCATGGCCGATTCATCTGATTTTAAAAAATAATTATCAAACTAAGCCAATTTTCTAAGTACCTAGAACCCTACCTATCCTCTCTCCCTGAGAAACACATGGTGAGCCGAGATGGAAGAATATGATCGAGTGTGCAGAGGAGCTCATGGACTAGAATGGCAGTCACTAGTGACACCAGATCTCGGTACAGGGCTGCTTCTGTTGGTAATGTAGTCAAGTGTGGCATTAGTGACTCTAAGAGACTGGGGAGCCTGGCTGGTGTCAGTTCCCCCTTCCACTCCATTACTGGGCTCTTCTCAGCCACAGTGATCTCAAAGTCGTTCCCTGAGCCCTTTCTACCCACACCAGCCTTGATATCCTAGAAGAAGTCTTGGCCCCCCAGTTGCTGTTAGACAACAAGTCTCAGTACTGAGGCCAATACAGCCTTCCTAGAGCTCACACTCACGGTCTCCATGCTGGCACAGGAAAAGTCTAAGCACCAGTCCTTGCCCACCTTCCAGGCAGAGCCTGCCTGCTTGTGTTTTTTCATGTCCAGACTAAATCTTCCCTGCTCCCTCTTAATCCTCCCCAGCACATCATTTTCCAGATCCCTTTATCATCCTGATTCCACCTCTGGACACATTTTGGTTTATCACTAGGTCTTAAACTACACCCAGTACTTCAAATTAGTATCGAATTCTGTCACAGTATTATGGCTCCTATGATTATATGAGGTTTTCCACTATTCGTATGCTATTGTGCACGTCGTGTGTGTGTGCAGTTGTGTCCAACTCTTTGTGACCCCATGGACTGTAACCCAGCAGGATCCTCTGTTCATGGGATTTTCCAGGCCAGAATAGTGGAGTAGGTTGCCATTTCCTACTCCAGCGAATCTTCCCGGCCCAGGGATTGAACTCGTGCCTCCTGTGTCCCCTGCATTGCAGGTGGATTCTTTACCGCTGAGCCATCAGGGAAGCCATAGGCTATTGGCTAGTAGAAACTGCCACTCTCTTTGGTTAGCAAGTGGCAGAGCTAATTTCAAGGTTGAACTATAATGTTCCTGTTTATGATTTTTAATTTCCTTTCTCCTCAGGATATACATCAATATCTTGGGTGGTCAATATTCAGATCAAGCTGGCAACAGAGTCAGGGCTTGGAATTGGTCAAGTTCCGTCACTTCCTCACCCTTTGTTTCATTTAAACCTGTGTTTCTGGCTTTGAACCATTATGTTGGAATCCGCATCTTAGAACAAGACAAGATTTCAATCACTTTTCTAGCAATGGGCCAACAGGCAAGAATCAGTGTCGGAACCAAAGTGAAGGTAGGTCCATTTTTATAAACATTTTAAAGCATTTAGAATAATAAGAGTAAAATAATGTTTGTTAGTGTTATTACTGACAGATTATACTCATGTGTAATCTACTGTGCACCATTGTGAATTTTGAAATTCAAGGAAAAAACAGTGAAAGTTTTATATGGAATTGAATTGAATTCATATGGAATTGAGACAGCCTTATTGTTTCTTCCTCCTCAAATTCCTTTTTAGTTCAAACTTGATTCCAAATAACATTTACTGAGTGTCTACTCTATGAGTAGGGCAGCTTTGAGGTTTTGGTTTTAGTATTTTGTATGGTTTTTCTCTGTGTTCTAGCTGAAAGCTTTTGGCTGAGTCAGGAGACCTGGGTTCTGACCATGTTCAACCCCCAACACAAGCCCTGTTTCCTTAGAGACACTTCCCAGACCTCCTTGCCCTTTGTCCAAACAAGGTCAATCTGTCCTTTTCTAGGTTGTCCATGTACTCATCTCTGTGCATTGTGTGCTTGCTGAACTATTGAACTATGCGCCTTACTTGCCTTCATGGCTGCCTTTCCTACTGGATGGTAGCTCCTGCAGGATAGAATGTCCTTCTTACTGATTTCTCTACACCACCCAGGGCATGGCTCAAAGAACACTCTCAGTGACCAGCAACACTGCACAATGGTTAAGAACACAGACTTCAGGTTATAGGACATAGTTTCAAACCTCAACTGTGCCACTTAGCTAAGTTGGTGAGCTTGAACTTCAGTGCCCTCCTCTATAAAACAGGGAAGATTCCTCCATTATATTATTGATTGCTGTGATGATTCAATGAGAATAGAAAGTGCTTAGCATGTTTCTTGGCACCAACTACTTAATAAATGATATCTCGATAGAGATGTTTGTTGTTGTTTAGTTGCTAACTCCTGGTCCAACTCTTTTGCAATCCTATGGATGTAGCCCACCAAGCTTCTCTGTCCATGGAATTTCCCAAGCAAGCCCCAATAGAGATGTACAATTTGTCAATTGTATCTCAGTAAAGCTGAAATATGTCGCACAGAGTCGGACACTACTGAGGTGTCTTAGCAGCAGCAGCAGCATGTATAGATTCAAGGGATTAGATGTATAAAAATTACATGTTTATAAATAAATTACATGTATATAAAAGGGATTACATGCATATACACAGATTCAAGGGATTAGATCTGATAGAGTGCCTGAAGAACTATGGACAGAGGTTCGTGACATTGGACAAGAGGCAGTGATCAAGACCATCCCCAAGAAAAAGAAATGCAAAAAGGCAAAATTGTTATCTCAGGAGGTCTTACAAATAGCTGAGAAAAGAAGAGAAGTGAAAGGCAAAGGAGAAAAGGAAAGATACACCCATTTGAATGCAGAGTTCCAAAGAATAGCAAGGAGCAATAAGAAAGCCTTCCTCAGTGATCAATGCAAAGAAATAGAGGAAAAAATAGAAAGGGAAAGACTAGAGATCTCTTGGAGAAAATTAGAGATACCAAGGGAACATTTCATGCAAAGATGGGCTCAATAAAGGACAGAAATGGTATGAACCTAATAGAAGCAGAAGATATTAAGAAGAGGTGGCAAGAATGCACAGAACTATACAAAAAAGATCTTTGTGACCCAAATAACCACGATGGTGTGATCATGCACCTAGAGCCAGAAATCCTGGAGTGTGAAGTCAAGTGGGTCTTAGGAAGCATCCCTACGAACAAAGGTAGTGGAGGTGATGGAATTCCAGTTGAGCTATTTCAAATCTTAAAAGATGATGCTATGAAAGTGCTCCACTCAGTATGCCAGGAAATTTGGAAAACTCAGCAGTGGCCACAGGACTGGAAAAAGTCAATTTTCATTCCAATCCCAAAGAAGGGCAATGCCAAAGAATGTTCAAACTACTGCACAATTGCACTCATCTCACATGCTAGCCAAGTATGAAGTTGCTCAGTCATGTCCAACTCTGCAACACCATGGACTAAAGTCTACCAGGCTCCTCCATTCATGGGATTTTCCAGACAAGAGTACTGGAGTGGGTTGCCATTGCCTTCTCCAGGGGGTCTTCCTGACCCAGGGATTGAACCCAGGTCTCCTGCATTGCGGGCAGACGCTTCACCATCTGAGCCATACGACTCAACACATGCTAGCAAAGTAATGCTCAAAATTCTCCAAGCCAGGCTTCAGCAATACGTGAACTGTGAAATTCCAGATATTCAAGCTGGATTTAGACAAGGCAGGGGAACCAGAGATCAAATTGCCAAGATCCGTTGGATCATCGAAAAAGCAAGAGAGTTCCAGAAAAACATTTACTTCTGCTTTATTGACTGTGGCCAAAGCCTTTGACTGTGTGGATCACAACAAACTGTGGAAAATTCTTAATGAGATGGGAACACCAGGCCACCTTACCTGCCTCCTGAGAAATCTGTATGCAGGTCAAGAAGCAACAGCTAGAACTGGACATGGAACAACAGACTGGTTCCAAATTAGGAAAGAAGTATGTCAAAGCTGTATATTGTCACCCTGCCTATTTAACTTATATGCAGAGTATATCATGTGAAATGCTGGGATGGATGAAGCACAAGCTGGAATTAAGATTGCCGGGAGAAATATCAATAACCTCAGATATGCAGATGACACCACCCTTATGGCAGAAAGTGAAGAAGAACTAACAAGCCTCTTGATGAGAGTGAAAGAGGAGAGTGAAAAAGTTGGCTTAAAGCTCAACATTCAGAAAACTAAGATCATGGCATCTGGTCCCATCACTTCATGGCAAATAGATGTGGAAACAACGGAAACAGTGAGAGACTTTATTTTGGGGGGCTCCAAAATCACTGCAGATGATGACTGCAGTCATGAAATTAAAAGACACTTGCTCCTTGGAAGAAAAGCTATGACCAACTTAGTGTATTAAAAAGCAGAGACATTACTTTGGTGACAGAGATCCATCTTGTCAAAGCTATGGGTTTTTCCAGTAGTCATGTATGGATGTGAAAACTGGACCATAAAGAAGGGTGAGCACTGAAGAACTGATGCTTTCAAACTGGGGTGCTGGAGAAGACTCTTGAGAGTCCCTTGGACTGCAAGGAGATCCAACCAGTCCATCCTAAAGATCAGTCCTGGGTGTTCATTGGAAGGACTGATATTGAAGCTGAAACTCCAATACTTGGGCCACCTGGTGAGAAGAACTGACTCATTGGAAAAGACCCTGATGCTGGGAAAGATTGAAGGCAGGAGGAGAAGGGGACAACAGAGGATGAGATGGTTGGATGGCATCACTGACTCGATGGATATGAGTTTGAGCAAGCTCCAGGAGTTGGTGATGGACAGGGAAGCCTGGCGTGTGGCAGTCCATGGGATCATAAAGAGTCCGACACGACTGAGTGACTATATATAGAACATACATAGTATGTGACTTTGCGTAAGTATCTTAAACTCTGAGGACCTTGTTTCATCAATTATTCAAGGAAGAGATGGCTCCAAACTTCAAAGACACCTTCAGTTTCTAAAATGTTTATGCATTTAAGTAAGTGGAAATATGACTTCAGGATTCCACATAGGCAGGGATATTTCATAAACACCAAACAAAAGTGAGACTTCAGATTCAGTCAACAGAGATCGAGGGTCCACACAGTGCTACGATCTAGCTACTGCAGTCAGCTGGTAGATCCAAACAAGTTTCTTCCTTGGTTAGAAATTTACAATATAGCCTCTTTTTGGTTCGATACATTCATGGTAAATGCATCCTTACCAAAAATGTCAAAAATGCTCTCTTTCTCCTCACCTCTCTCCTTCAAAATGAGTTTTAATCAGAAAAAGAGTTGGTGCAAAAGAAAGAATTTGATGTTAAAAACGTTTGCTTTTCTCATCATCCTCATAATTACCCTTTCAGTTTTTTAAAATTGCAAAAGTGATGTGAATACACTGTTATATTTGAAGATTCAAATAATATATTCATCAAAGAGTTAAAAATGATATTATTCCCTTCCATCCTTTCTTCTATTCTAGTCCTCTTCTCAAAGGTAATCACATTGAAAATTTGGTGTGTATTTCTCTTTTTTATATATTTGTAAATTATTCATATATATCTTTTTTAAAATAAAAATTGCATCTGAAACTCCAATACTTTGGCCACCTCATGCGAAGGGTTGACTCATTGGAAAAGACCCTGATGCTGGGTAGGATTGGGGGCAGGAGGAGAAGGGGACAACAGAGAATGAGATGGTTGGATGGCATAACTGACTCGATGGACATGGGTTTGGGTAGACTCTGGGAGTTGGTGATGGACAGAGAGGCCTGGCGTGCTGCGGTTCATGGGGTCGCAAAGAGTCGGACACGACTGAGCGACTGAACTGAACTGAACACTGATTCTGCTGTTAGACTTGTTCTATTTGTTTTTGTTTTCCACAAACAAATGGAACTTTAACAAAAGTTAAATGGAATATCTTTCATGTCTAGATATCCAAGTAAATGTGTCTATTTGGTTTGTTGCATAGTATTACACGTTTACTGTGGTTCAGTTCAGTTCAGTTCAGTCGCTCAGTCGTGTCCGACTCTTTGCGACCCCATGAATTGCAGCACGCCAGGCCTCTCTGTCCATCACCAACTCCCGGAGTCTACCCAAACCCATGTCCATCAAGTCGGTGATGCCATCCAACCATCTCATCCTCTGTCGTCCCCTTCTCCTCCCATCCCCAATCCTACCCAGCATTAGGGTCTTTTCCAATGAGTCAAACCCTTCGCATGAGGTGCCCAAAGTATTGGAGTTTCAGCTTCAACATCAGACCTTCCAATGAACACCCAGGATTGATCTCTTATAGGATGGTTTGATTGGATCTCCTTGCAGTCCAAGGGACTCTCAAGAGTCTTCTCCAACACCACAGTTCAAAAGCATCAATTCTTCGGCGCTCAGCTTTCTTCACTGTCCAACTCTCACATCCATACATGACCACTGGAAAAACCATAGCCTTGACTAGACATACTTTACTGTGGTTACTGTATGCTAAATCTAATGTCCTCTCAGTGGCAGTGGGCACACAGAGTTTCTCACCCCCCTCCCCCTGGAAGCATTTCCTCTCTTGCTTCCAGGAACTACTCTCCCTTGATTTTACTTCCACCTCAGGGGCTACTCCTTCTCTTTTTTCCTTTGCCTATTTTCTTCACCTCCCCTCTTTTAAATACTGAAAGGCTCCAGGGCCTGTCTTTGGGCTCATCTCTTCTCTCTCTGTACTAACTCCCTAGGTGATCTCATTAGTTTTCTGTCCTGAAATACCATCTGCTTGCTGATAACCCCTCCTTTGATCTCCAGGTGGATCTCCCAGGAATTTTAAACCTGCATATCTCTGATTCCAACCCTGCATCTCCATCTGGCATCTAAAGGGTATCAGAAACTTCACAAAGCAAAATGACGTTGGAAGGCAGGTTCTACCTTCGGTCTTCTCCATCTCAGGAAATGGCAACACCTTTCTTTCAGTTGCTCAGACCCAAAACTTTGGAGTTGGTCCCCTCTTCTCTGTTTTGCAACCCCACATCTTTCATCTGCAAGTCCTCTAAACGCTATCACCGACATGTCACCAGATTTCAACACTCCTTGCATCCTTCATTACTGTCACCCCGTTTAAATTATTACAATAGCCTCCTCCCAAGTGTCCCTATTTCCACTCTTTGCAAAGTCAATTCTATCATGATAGTAAGAGTGATACTTTGAAAACATAATTGATATTTATAGGGCATTCCATCCAAAAGCAGCAGAATACACATTCTTCACAAGTACACAGGGAACATTTTCCAGGATTGACCACATGCTGGGCCACAAAGTCAGCCTCAGTAAATTTAAGAAAATTGAAAGCATATCAAACATCTTGTCCAATCACAAAGCTATGAGATTAGAGATAAACCACAAGAAAAAAAAACTGTAAAAAACATGGAAGCCAAACAATATGCTACTAAACAACCATTGGATCACTGAAGAAATCAAAGACGAAATCAAAAAATACCTAGCGACTAATGAAAATGGTCTATCTAGTGACTTCTAATGTTACTCAGAGTAAAAGCCAAGATCCTATAAAACACCTACAATACTATACATGATCTGGACTTCCTTTTTTTAAATATTTCTCTGTAGTCCTCTTTTCCTACCCACTTTGCTCTAGCCACCATGGCCTTTTTGCTGTTGTGGACAATACCATGCACATCACTGCCACCATGGCCTTTTTGCTGTTGTGGACAATACCATGCACATCACTGCCACAGGCACTTGCTGTTCCCTCAACCTAAAATGCCCCATACCCCACTTAGCACCTCCCTCAGGTTCTGGTCTCAGAGTCCTTTCCTGATCACCCTGTGTAAACTCCCAGCACCCCACCCCACCGTGGCACTCATATATTGCTCTTATTTTCTTTCACTTCTATATAGTTTATGATTTCTATTTTGATTTCTTCAACTCAGTAGTTAGTGAACTTTCAAATAAGGTTTTTTAAGTTTGCTACCTTTTCTCATTCACTTCTAAATGATCAAGGAATATGGCTTGCATTTTTTCTTGCTATTTAGAATGCAGGGGTATTTTCTTTGTAGTTGATGACATAATTGATGACTGTTCCATGTATATTTGACCCCCGAAATGGTTTAATGTTTATTGGCACAAATTGTATAATGTATGTTTAATTGTTCTATTCATACTTCTCTCTATATCCTTTTCTTCTTATATTGTTGGTTTATTTCTGAGACATGTATGAAAATCTCCCAGTACAATTGTGAATTTGTCCATTTTTTCCATAATTTCTATCAGGTTATGCTTTATCTGTCTTGAAGTTCTATGGTTAGGAAATTCAAGGTGTTCTCTTCGTGGTGAGTTACACCTTTTACCCCTGGGCCAGCTCAGCTATTGGCCTTTCAGCTTTGTGTCCATTATGTGACTCAGAGTATCACTGAGGGTTTTTGTTTCTATTTTAACAAAAAAATTTAACATCATTAATATGTTTCCCTCTTAATGTTCTTTGCCTGAAATGCCATCCTAATATTCACTGGACTTTGAGCTCAGAATATGTGTGTTCTGGACTAGTGCTTTCATTTGATCATTTGTCTCTCAGTGGATATGCTCCCAGCTGCTTCTCAATTTTCAGGAATTCCTTAAGATTATTCCTGCTGATAAAAAATCTTTCCTATTTCCTATTGATTTACTCTCTGAAAATGTTTCCCATTTTATGGGATGTAGGATTGAAGGAAAACTAAAAATGGTGATTCACCCTTTACTTCACAGCTATCTCAACCTCTTTCCCCCATCCCTCCTTCCTTCTTCCCTCCCTTCCTTCCAACGTGGGGAGGGGTGAAAATGCAGAAGGACAATGTGATCTCACATTTCTGGCAGGTAAATAAGTGGTCACTCTGCTTGCAAGAGGTAGCAGATGGGCTTGTTTTAGCCCACCCCTCTAAGGCTACATGCCCCTCCTGGGCTGGTCCTAAAGCTCAGCCTTAGAAACATCCCAGGCAAGGCTTGGGACCCTTGACCTTCCTGCAGCTCGAGGAGACAGCATCAGCCTGAATCACCCAAGGCTGAGAGGACATGGGCAGCACAGAGGACAAGAAAGGGTCTTGGGAATGTTCGTGTGCAGCTGTCTCCTGGAGGTGGGGGCACATTTCAGGAGAAGAAAAGGAGTGTCAGTCATCCCAGGGCCTTCTGGAAAGCCCAGCTCAGGTGCTCCCCACAGCCTTCCCAGCCTCCAGGCCAGCACTCACTCCACACTGGGTGTGTCCCAGGGACAGGATAACTATAGCATTTCTGTGCCCTCCTCAGTAGATGCTGCTGTAATAGTATATGCTATTATAATGACTTGAATACATTGTAAGCATTTGAAAGAAAGTATGCAAATTCTGTTTGGTCTGGTCTGCTCTAGTCTCTCAAATCTCCAGAGCATCTCAGCTCATTCCTGTTCAGATCAGAATTAATACCACTGCCCCGATTTATAGGTAACTAGACTCACAAGGGACTCCAGCACCTAACTAGTGTTGCCTCTCGCCTCCTCCCACCTCCTGCTTCTGCAGTCACTATTTCCACATGGAACCTGAGCTTCCTTTCTTTTTCTCTTTGCTGAAAAGCTGCCAAATGCTAACGAGATTCCAGCACTCCGATACCTGAACGGGGATGACCTTCTTCTGCTGGCCAGTTTAATAAAGATCCGACGCCTGTTTCATAAACTGGAAGGATGTGTGAATTTCCCCTCCAGCCAGGTTTGGGGAAAATTAAAGCAACCTTCCTACCTTTCTTCACTCTCTCTAAAACTAATTGCCCTTTGTCACAATTCTGGTATGAAGCAAGATATAATAACAACAATAGCAGCTATGATAAATGAAAACATTTAACGAATGACGATGGTGCTTTCGTTTGTTCTGTTGTGTTTTTCTGGGAGGCAGTGTGGGAGATCTCAAGAAAAGTGTATACAATGACGAGGGAATACCAAGAAATAGGCTTTATTACAAATTTGGAGCACATCCTGAGTCGTCCCTGGTTTGCACTCTTGGTCAGAAAATGAAACCACTGACTTTGGGGACAACAGAGAATGAGTAGGTCTGCCAAAGGCCTTATTTATCAGTCAGAGTTCCATCAGAAAAACAGAAAGCAGGAGGGAGCAGCTGCTTTCACAACCTCCTGAAAGGCTGGGAAAGTGAAGGCCAAGGAACAGCCCTGCTGTTTGGTAAAATGAGGGTATCTCAGGAAGCCACAAAGCCAGCAGCACCAAGGGAGAGAGTGGCAGGAGTTACTCACACTCCAATGCAGGAATGGCAAGCAACTGCCATCCTCCAAAGGCCACCCTCCTGCCAGAAGTGAGCGAAGACGGCCGCTGCTCTTCTCCCACCTGCCACACCTCAGGCAGTTGCCTCTCCCTGGGGAACCATAATGGGCTCCCACTGGCAGAGGATTATGGGACCACTGTCTTTCCCCTTCTGAGGGGAGGCAGGAGGGACGTTGCTGAATCTGCAGGGACAGCACAGCAGCCTCTGCTCAGTGATAAAATTACTTAAGAGCAGAAAGCAGAGGGGAGAGTCTTTAGGTGGAGAACCCTAAAGCCTGGAATGCCCAGCCCTGACCTCTCCTGAACTTCCCTGACTTCTCAGTTCTCTGTTCTTGGGAGAGTCCTCTGTTGGAGGGGCCATTCCTTACAGTGAATAACAGATTTGGTGCTAAGTGTGTGAGGCAAGAGGAAGTAAATCTAGCCGCTAGTTATTCATCAGTCAGCGTGAGGACTAAATCATATTGTTTTCCTACTCAGAGGCTGCTGAGGAAGCATGGGGAAGGGCTGAAGGGCACAGGAGGAGTGGAAGGATGAGGTGTCCCAGGGAGGGCTGAGTGCTGGGCCGCAGGAAGTGGGTGAGCTACTGGGAGACTGAGGGTTGGCCTTGGTATTAATCCATTCACCACCTTCTTTTTTTAAAGCTGCCTTTAACAAACTTACGTTACCAAAGGGTGAAGGGGGTGGGGGAGGGATGAATTAGGAGTTTGGGATTAGCAGATACAAAGTGTTATATATAAAATAGATGAACAAGAAGGTCTCACTGTATAGTATAGAGAACTATTCAATATCCTGTAATAAACCATAATGGAAAAGAATATGAAAAAGAAAACATATATGTATAACCAAATCACTTTACTATACACCATTAACTAACACAACATTGTAAACGAACTTCTATAAAAAATTTTTTAAAGGCAGTTGTTATTTAAGGGTTTCAGTTGTTAAAAACAACAACAGTGATAAATTTTACTTCGGATATCTGCATCCCAAAGTATATTGGGATATGCCATAGATTTTATTTATCAATGCCTGTTTTTTCACATGGCTGTTTAAAGTAAGCTTGGTTTTTTTTTTTTAATAATCCACTCTGTTAATTCATAGGGTATTTTTTTCTCATTTTTCACAATAAAAACCTCTTCAAAAAAATTAAACTTTTCTAGGAAACCATAAACAAAATGACAACCTACTAACTGGGAGAAAATGTTTGCTAACAATGCAACTAACAAGAGCTTAATTTCCAAAATATACAAAGAGCTCATACAACTCAATATCAAAAAACAAACAACCCAATCAAAAAAAACGGGCAGAAAACCTAAATATACATTTCACCAAAGAAGATATACAGATGCCCAACAAACACATGGAAAGATTCTCAACATCACTAATTATTAGAGAAATGCTAATTGAGACTACAATGAGGTGTCACCCCACTCCAGTCACAAATAATAAATGCTGGAGAGAGTGTGGAGAAAAGGGAACCCTCTTATACTGTGGGTGGGAATGTAAATTTGTGCAGCCGCTTCGTGCTGGAGAACAGCATGGAGATTCTTTAAAAAAATAAACACAAAACTAAAAATAGAGGTACCATATGATCTAACGGAGAAGGCAATGGCACCCAACTCCAGTACTCTTGCCTGGAAAATCCCATGAACGGAGGAACCTGGTAGGCTGCAGTCCATGGGGTTGCAAGAGTCGGACACGACTGAGCGACTTCACTTTCACTTTTCCCTTTCATGCATTGGAGAAGGAAATGGCAACCCACTCCAGTGTTCTTGCCTGGAGAATCCCAGGGACGGGGGAGGGTGGGCAGCTGTCTGTGGGGTCGCACAGAGTCGGACATGACTGAAGCGACTTAGCAGCAGCAGCAGCAGCATGATCTAACAGTCCCACTCCTGGGCATATATCTGGAAAAGATGAAAACTCTAATTCAAAAGTTCATATACCTCAGTGTTCAGAGTAGCACTATTTGCAATAGCCAAGACAACGAAGCAACCTAGAAGATATGGTACATATATACAATAGAATATTACTCAGCCATAAAAAGGAATGAAATAAATGCCATTTGCAGCAAGCAACATGGATGGACCTAGAGATTATCATATTAAGTGAAGCAAATCAGAGAAAGACACATATCATACGATATCACTTGTATGTGGAATCTAAAAAAATAGTACAAATCAACTTATTTACAAACCAGAAACAAACTCACAGACATAGAAACAAATTTATGATTACCAAAGGGGAAGGGGAAGAGGGGAAAATCAGGAGTATGGGATTAACAGATACACATTGCCATATATAAAATAGCTAAACAACAAGGATTTGTTGACTTCCCTAGTGGCTCAGATAGTAAAGTGTCTGCCTACAATGTGGGAGACCCAGGTTCAATCCCTGGGGTGGGAAGATCCTCTGGAGAAGGAAATGGCAACCCACTCCAGTACTCTTGCCCAGAAAATTCCATGGACAGAGGAACGTGGTAGGCTACAGTCCATGGGGTCGCAAAGAGTAGGACACGACTGAGCGACTTCACTTTCACTTTCTTTCACTTTCACAAGGAACTATAGTCAATATCTTATAATAACCTATAATGGAAAATAATTTTTAAAAGAATATAGATGAATGCATAGATTATATATACCCAAGTCACTTTGCATCTGAAAATAATAAAATATTATAAATCAATTACAGTTTGATATGAGAAAAAAATTAAACTCTTCTAGCCATAAAATTGTCATATAGTAATGCTGCATAAATTGAGGGAGAAGAAAACACTCTAAATGTGTAGGACTGTCCATTTGTAAATTTCAAAGGAATTATTGATATACTTAAAGCTTACAGTAGTACAACAAATCCTTGTATTCTTTTATTCCTGATCTCAGGATTATCATTTTGTTGTGTTTATGCATATTTTACATTTTATGTATACAATTTTGAACAGATAAAATTATCATCTTTGAGAAGATACATATACGTACATTAGTGTAACAGATGACTAAAGAAATGAAAACTTGTGGACTTTCCTGGTGGTGCAGTGGATAAGAATCTGTCTGCCAGTGCAGGGGACACGAGTTCGATCCCACACGCCCAGAAGTAACTAAACCCGTGTGCCACAACTACCGAGCCTGGGCTCTAGAGCCGGAGAGTCACAACTACTGCAGCCCCAGCGTGCTAGAACCTGTGCTCCGCAACAGGAGAAGCCACCATAGTGAGAAGCGGATGCACCAGACTCCTGCTCGCAGCAACTAGAGAAAGCCCGCCTGCAACAGCGAAGACCCAGCCCAGCCATAAATAAATAATAAAATATATAAAAATTATTTTTTAAAAAAAAGAAGAAATGAAAACTTTTGCTTCAGGTAAAGCTGGCAGCAGCGTCAGCAAAGCTCTAGGGGATTGAAACATAAGAGACACGTCCAGTGTATTGGCCTCCATGCAGCTCTAAGAGTGAGTGAGCAGTGTATTCCAGAGTGCATTTCCTTGCTAGCTTTTCCTGCTAACGAAAGTCATACCAGGGAATTTCCTAGCAGTCCAATGGTTGGGACTCTGCACCTTCACTGTGGAGGGCCTGGGTTCCGTACATGACTCCAAAAACTTAAGATGCCACAAGCCACAAGGGGCGGGCAAAAAACCAAAAAGTCATATCAACTCACTGTAGAAATGATGCGAGATTACAGAAAAATATAGCTGACCCCTGAACAAACAATTAGAGTAAGGGGCACCAACCCTCCACATACTAGAAAAAAAAAAGGAGAGAGAGAGAGTATTATTTTTAGTCACCCCTCCCTACCTTCAGCTTCTCTGCATCCAGCACACCTCAGGTGCCACAGTTCCTCTAGACCAGCATCTGTAGTTCTGCATCTGTGGATCCGACACACTTGGGAACAGAGGAGTTTGTGGTGGTACCACTGAAACGAATCGCCAGTCCAGATTCGATGCATGATACAGGGTGCTCAGGGCTGGTGCACCGGGATGACCCGGAGGGATGGGATGGGGAGGGAGGTGGAAGAGGGGTTCTGGAAGGGGAAAACATGTACACCCACGTTGGATTCATGTCAATGTATGGCAAAACAAATACAATATTGTAAAGTTAAAAAATAGAAAATAAACTAATAAAAAAAAAAATTCCCCGCACAAGTAGACCTGGGTAGTTCGAACACCTGCTGTTCAAGGATCAACTGTATAAAGATTTTATGTATTTTGTTGACATATATTTGCCCTGCAATACTATGTTAGTTCCAGGTGCACAGCGTAGTGATTGGATGTTTCTGCGTGTTACAAAGTGATCACCGCTAAAGCATAAAGATTTTGAAAGCAGTCTCACTAGATGGAGATATCCATCTCTAATGTTGTGCTTTCTTTCCAGTCCTTTTCCTGTATTTGTGTATGGGCGTGTTTTTGGAAAACGAAAATAGAAGCCTCTCAAACAAGGGAATTTAGTCATTGCCAATAAGAATTTTGAAAGAGGAAGAAAACCGGATTTCTACTCCCCAAGAAAAGCTGTAGAAAGTTAAACTCTATTAAATAGAGAGCCACAAAATAAGTCAAAAAATTAAATGCACACTATTTCTTAGTGAACTGGAAACAAATATCTCGTGAAATTCTATTCCGATTTTCACTGGTAAATGTACTACCACTTTATGAAAAATGAGTGAATGAATAAAGCAAAAGTGTTCAGAGTCTAAGTTGTTTCAACAGATGTATCTAAATAAAATTGGTAACATTTTGGATGCCAATGTTATATTTTGAAGAAACAAATATTATACTTTAATGGTAATTTTTTATAAACATAGAAACTGCACAGTCCTTTTTTAAAGCTATGTTAGAAAATACCCAAAGGATAATTAAAATTTTACTTAATCCAAGTAATTTATCATGATCATTCTACTGTTTCATTTTCCTGTGAGACAACAAAGATCTTGTATGTATATTTTGTTTATACTCTACCTTATTCCAGGAACACTATAAGAAACTGTATTTCAGAATATAGTCAATATAGAAAAATAATTTTTAAATAGGTGAATATAATTCAGATAATAAGAAAATAGTATGAGGAGTAAAATTATTTCCAAAATGCATCCCTTTGGGACTTCCTTGGTGGACCAGTGGCTAAGACTCTGTGCTCCCAATGCAGGGGGCCCAGGTTCAATCCCTAGTCAGGGAACTAGATCCCATATGCTGCAACTAAGATGCAGGACAGCCAAATACATAAATACATAATCATTTATTTTAAATGCATCTCTTTGACAAAGCCTAAGTTAAAGGCTGGCCCAAGACTTTGTTAAAGTTGGCCCAAGACAACCTATAATGAAAAGATAGCCAATGAGCTAGTGGGAACTCCTCAAATTATATGTTTCCTTGGAGGGAGTGTCTGGGTCAGTTTTTCCCCCATGACACATAGTAAAATCCAAGAATTAGGAAAACCTTAATTTGAGCCAAACTGGGAGATCAAACTCAGGTGATAAAAAGACTTACATGTTTCCACAGCCAGGAAGAGAATCACATACATTTCTCTGTCACACCTGTAGTGACCCAGCATTGACCAATGCATAGAGGAGGCAGTCCTGTGGGGGGCGGGGGAACAACTCTACTATCTGCGTCCACTTTTCACATACTTGTCTTGGGAAATGAAAATGACTATGTAACATCCATCCAGACTCCTCAGAGATGATGCCCCATTGAGTCATTTTCCAAATAACGCAGGCTTTTTGTGGGGAAACTAGTAAGCAAAGTGACAACACACTAGGGGGAAAATTCAGCCTCTTTCTCTTGTTAATGTAAAACCATATTTGCACCTGACGAATGCTGAATCAATAAAGTCTCCACCTGGGATAGACATGGCCAGGGAGCAAAATTCTGGGTGTCTCTTCACTGCTGTATTTGTGTTTAATGGTGGCGTTTGAGAATACACTAAAATTGACTCTGCCCCAACTGTAGTTCAATCTACCAGTCTGTGGAAAATCTGGTTTTCTCAAGAGTGAATAGACACTGATTACAAATTTCTATCAGAAACACCTGGCACACACTCTGTCTCTCTTCAGATTGAATGTGCTAATAAACCAGGTTTTCATTCCAGATCTAGAGGTCATACCACACATTCATTTGTTCACCTGTTTAATAAGCATTTATTACATGCCTACTTTGTGCCATGCACTAGTGATACAAAGCTAAAAATCACATTTCTCTATCCTTAGGGGAAAAGAGACCATGACAAAACAATGAGGTACGTGCAGAGGTAGAATTATAGGGAGCACCAAAAACAGATCACCTGTCCAGCCCAGGAACTAAATGTCATGTAGGCTAGAAGAGGGAGGCACAAAGGTGAGCGCATCAGCTGATCAGTCTCAGAATAATCACAGAATCCACCCCCGCCAAGGTAACTAGTAATCCTTAAATAGGGTGACTGCAGAAATCACAGGTAATTCAAATGATGCCCATAGAGTCACTGTGTCCAGATGATGAGTAAGTGAAATGTGCTCAGCGGCCTTTGAGGAATTTTCCACACCATCAGGTTGGCAGGAGACAGCCAGAGATGACTCAAGCAAACCCTACCCTTGACCAAGCACTCACAGAAGCCACAATGATTTCCAGAAACATGCAGAGAGAGGGGTGGAGGGTCACAGGTTTTACTCCAGGCATTGAGGGTAGAGGGGCTTCAATCCAAAGAGAAAATTAGTCTGTAAGCTGGAAAAGGGCTCTTATCAAAATGTGACCATGCAGGAACCCTGATGTCACACTTCCAGTCTCCAGAGCTGTGTGAAATAAAATTGTGTTTGTAAGCTATCCAGTCTGTGGCACTTAGTTAAGCAACCATTGTATTCCATATAATGGAATTCCATATAGCAGTGAAATGAATGAACTAGACCTACCTGAATCCATATGAACAACCCTCAAAAACTCTTCACTTTGAATGAAAAGATCAAGAGGGCAGAGGAATATATTTAGTATTATTCTATTTATATAAAGTTTTAAAGCATGCAGAAACAACCATTTACATCATTTAGTTAGACATATCCATGCAGGTAAAGTATAAAGAAAGGCATGGGAATTACAGATGTCAAATTTCAGGTGCTCGCCACTGGAGGTGTATGTATGGGGAGAGGACTGAAGGGGCTTTGACTATTGCTTAAGCAAGGTGGTAAGTTTATGGACCCTCATTCATTATTCTTTATGTTTTTAATATCTGAAATTGTTCTTTAAAAAAAAAAAGACTAGCCAGAAGCAGGCAAACAAACATAGAAAAGACAGTTGAAGCAGTTATTGGGGAGAAACAATAATTCCATGAGTCAGCAAAAGCTTTAACTGAATTCTTGAAAGTTGAGTGGAAAACCAGGCTGGAACTTAGAAATTTCTTTTCTCCTTAACGAACAAGCGATATTCCTTTAATATACACTGTATTCTTGTTTTGTGACTCTACCCTTACATAATTCTAGAGATCAGATTCAGAACTCAACATGAACAACTTAGATGTTCTCTACTCGAGTTCGTTCAATTCATGGATCATCTGTACAAAACATTAAACAGAAACCTCAGTGGAATAAAATTGGGAGACCAGAAGGGGCAGCTCTCACATCCTACAAAGTAGTGGAGCCCAACTAGAAGACTTGTTTCCTGACAAAGATCCACTGGAAAGCCATGGACTGTTTTATTTCCTATACCCTCCCAGGATCCTTTCCCCATCTGTAAAACAGTTCTCTTTACCTTGTATTGGGTGGAAACCTGTACATGCCCCAACACAGTTGCAGACTCTAATTTATAATTCTTTACTGATCCCAAATAAACTCATTTTTGTTGGAGAAATATCTGGCCGTCTATTTATTTTAGATCAACATCTAGAATGCACACAGGTAATATTTATCTAAAAAGATGTGCAAATATTTTCCTAATATCCACTACCTGGCTTCTTTTCCCAATGCCAAAATCAGAGAGGGATACTCTACACTTGTATACACCTCCAAGCTTTGACAATACAATCACTGTAGGATTTAACAGAGGCGGAAAAACATAACCCAGTCCCAAATCCCACAAAAATGAATGATGTTTTATGAACACTGTGTGACCAAAAGGTGATATGATGGCTTCCCATTAATTCTATAACAAAGTTAGAGCTGCTGCTGCTGCTAAGTCGCTTCAGTCGTGTCCGACTCTGTGCGACCCCATAGACGGCAGCCCATCAGGCTCCCCCGTCCCTGGGATTCTCCAGGCAAGAATACTGGAGTGGGTTGCCATTTCCTTCTCCAGTGCATGAATGGGAAAAGTGAAAGTAAAGTCGCTCAGTCGTGTCCGACTCTTAGCGACCCCATGGATTATAGCCTACCAGGCTCCTCTGTCCATGGGATTTTCCAGGCAAGAGTACTGGAGTGGGGTGCCATTGCCTTTTCCTAAAAGTAAGAGCTAGGAGACAGTATGAAATAATGCTTCTACATACGCCTGTATTGCTTGCAGTTTAAATCTCATATAATCCTGCAAAATTCCGATGACTCTAAGACAGGAAGATGGTGACTTCTTATGTCACAACTAGCCAGGAAGTTGAGCCCAGGTCTGGAAAGTGAGCCCAGGTCTTCAGATTCCATCCAATGTGCTTCCCTCTGTTCCTCACCTGAGTGCTCTTCTTTGCTCTTAGAGCCCAGAGGGCAGTATGCTGAAGTGGAAGTCATCTGATACATCATCCCAGGGATACATCCTAGCTCTGCACCAACTAGCTGTGTGTCTTTGGGCTACTTACCTCCGTCAGCCTCAGTTCTCTCAGATGTAAACTGAAAAAGACAGAATCAACTTGTCATGGCTGTGGTGGCCATTCGAGAGAATAAACATACAGTGCATAGCCTGGAGTAAGTTGTGCTCAGTGATGGGAACCCTCATCTGTTACAGGGACCTTGCAAAGCTTGTGCAGAGCCCCACATTCCCAGAGTCCTTCTGACCAAACCAAAGAATGAACCCACCTTTCTTCTGAGAATTCATAGAATTAGTAATAGATTATAAAGTTAGGTTAGGTAAATTAGACTAAAAATTGACAGGAACTGAAGGCTGACATCAGAATGGAATGATTTCATTATTCCTATGAAATAAACTGTATTGATAAGTATTAACAACAGCAAAAGTAACTTTGTACTACACAGACATATTTGTTTCTTCTTCAAGGACATGAAATGGATAGAAAGTGCATATACAAAACATACCCACACAATTTCCCTAAACATACTTTTTTTTTGGAGCATTTATTAGTTATCAGTCCTAAACAGGTGAAGTTGTAAAGTATGAATCAATTTCTGCTTCATTAACTCTGAAGACAAAGTTTAAAATAAAAATACCTTGTAGCGAATGGTCCTTGGCCCTCCAGAAGGAAACAAAGCAATCTAGACCAGTGATCTTCACTTTTCCCTTCTTGAGCCCTTAAAAATTTTTTTTAATGTATGTTTTCCCTTCTACATTTTTCAGTTGACATCTGTAATGATTCATCATAAGTTTAAGCAGTTGTGAAGGACGTAATTTCCAATATACTGTAAATCTCGACATTTTGAAGTAAAACATTACTTTCTGAAATGAATCCAATGGATCCTAAAGGCCACAGCAATATGACCTGTCATTTTCCATTAAAAAATATATGAACTCATTCTTATTAACAACATTCTTTTTTTTCTTTTTGAACTTACACTTTCTTTTTTTAAAATTTATTTGATTAGAGGGTAATTGCTTTACATTGTATTGATTTCTGCCATACATCAACATGAATCGACCATAGGTATACATATGTTCCCTCTCTCTTGAACCTCCCTCCCACCTCCCACCTTGAACTTACACTTTCAGCCCTACTTCTTTCAAAGATGTTTATTGAACTGTGATACATTTTTATGCTTAAAGATCTATTACTGATCATCTTCTCATATTTCTTAACTACCAAAGTATATATTAACTTTAAAAATGTTTAAACTTAACTTCCTATGATCTTAAGGCTCTAAGTGTTCAAAATAACATTTTGACTGAGTTAACATTACAATTACTAGTAGCAAATGGTTGATTAAAATGACAAATTTTCATATTGAAAGTAAAATTTTAGTGGACATTTATGACTCTTTTCAAAATTTTATTGAAAGCAAAGAACTGCAAACCCCTTGACAGTGATCTTCAAACTGGCAGTTGTCAATTAACACCTAGGCCCCAACCACTAGGACGTAAGGTAACGGGAAAATTTTTTCTCCCAACAGTATTTATATGTGCGTGTATTTGTGTGTGTGTAACAGTATCTGTTTCATGACCAAAACCACCTCAATTTTGCACCTCATATGATAGGGAAACTGGACAAAGCATACTTGGGATGTCAACTCTACTCTGGATATTCAGCTGAAGCTGATTCCCTGGAGAAGTCTTCCACCCCTAAGGGTCTTCATACACCCAGTTTAAAGATCACTGTTCTCACCACTTCAGAATATATTTTAAAATTTTCACATAATAGTGAAAAAAACACAACATGCATATATACATACATATACAATACACATATATAGTTTACATTTATATATATATATACACATACATACACACATACATATATACTTACACACATACACACACACACACTGCCAAGCAGGAGATGTGGGTTTGATCCCTGGGTCGGGAAGATCCCCTGGAGAAGGAAATGGCAACCTACTCCAGTATTCTTGCCTGGAGAATCCCATGGACAGAGGAGCCTGGTGGGCTATGGTCCACAGGGTCACAAAGAGTTGGACATGACTTGGCGACTAAACAGCAACAGCAGCAGGATAGAAATGGGCTTCGGTAGTATTTTTAAAACTCCCCAGCTGATTCTAAAGCACAATTGAGGTTGATAATGGTTCAGTTCAGTTCAGTCGCTCAGTCGTGTCCAACTCTTTGTGACCCCATGAACTGCAGCACACCAGGCCTCTCTGTCCATCATCAACTCCCGGAGTCTACCCAAACCCATGTCCATTGAGTCAGTGGCGCCATCCAACCATCTCATTCTCTATTGTCCCCTTCTCCTCCCGCCCCCAATCCTACCCAGCATTAGGGTCTTTTCCAATGAGTCAACTCTTCGCATGAGGTGGACAAAGTATTGGAGTTTCAGCTTCAACATCAGACCTTCCAATGAACACCCAGAACTGACCTCCTTTAGGATGGATCGATTGGATCTCCTTGCAGTCCAAGGGACTCTCAAGAGTCTTCTCCAACACCACAGTTCAAAAGCATCAATTCGTGTTGGGGGGGGAGGGAGAGTAGTAGAGACT
Organism: Giraffa tippelskirchi; assembly: GCF_054371585.1. Classification (NCBI taxonomy): domain Eukaryota; kingdom Metazoa; phylum Chordata; class Mammalia; order Artiodactyla; family Giraffidae; genus Giraffa; species Giraffa tippelskirchi. The sequence goes on along the minus strand of NC_137276.1, from coordinate 120,405,957 downwards.
TATAAGAAAAAAAAAACAAAAAACAAAAGCATCAATTCTGCAGCGCTCAGCTTTCTTCACCGTCCAACTCTCACATCCATACATGACCACTGGAAAAACCATAGCCTTGACTAGACGGACCTTTGTTGGCAAAGTAATGTCTCTGCTTTTAAATATGCTGTCTAGGTTGGCCATAACCCTCCTTCCAAGGAGTAAGCGTCTTTTAATTTCATGGCTGCAATCACCATCAGCAGTGATTTTGGAGCCCAAAAAAATAAAGTCTGACACTGTTTCCACTGTTACCTCATCTATTTCCCATGAAGTGATGGGACCAGATGCCATGATCTTAGTTTTCTGAATGTTGAGCTTCAAGCCAACTTTTTCACTCTCCTCTTTCACTTTCATCAAGAGGCTCTTCAGTTCTTCTTCACTTTCTGCCATAAGGGTGGTATCATCTGCATATCTGAGGTTATTGATATTTCTCCTGGCAATCTTGATTCCAGCTTGTGTTTCCTCCAGCCCAGCGTTTCTCATGATGTACTCTGCATATGAGTTAAATAAGCAGGGTGACAATATACAGCCTTGACGTACTCCTTTTCCTATTTGGAACCAGTCTGTTGTTCCATGTCCAGTTCTAACTGTTGCCTCCTGACCTGCATACAGGTTTCTCAAGAGACAGGTCAGATGGTCTGGTTGATAATGGTTGGATTAAAGCTAAAAGGAAGGAGGAAAAAAATTCCATAAAAGCATCATAATCAGTGCAGACTCCTGCTTACACTGGGACCACAGCGCACTGTGGGCACTGTCAGCAGGTCCTGCTTTGCTTTGTTTTTTCCTTTTGTGCTGGAAGGAAAAACCATCACCTCTACCATGAACTCTGGGACATGGCATTATCTGAGAATTTGGGGACAAGGAAAGTGTACTGTCTCATGCAAAGGTCAAACTGATAGTATTTAGACTCAAAGGAAACATGCTTTTTTTTTTTTTTAAACAAAATTTTTAAAAGAAATTCAATGCAGCTATTTTAAGTGTAGTATCCTTAGGTTCTGTATTAATAGGTGTTCTTCCTCTAGAAGCAAGCAAGTCTTCCGCTGTAAGCAAGCAAGTCTTGTTTTCCTCTGGCTGCTTTATAAGATTCTTCTCTTTATTACTGGCTTTCAGCAGATAGAAAAACAACAGAAAAAAAAAAAAAAACCCGAAAGTTGTTTCCTTGAGAAAATCAATAAAATTGGCAAGTCTTTAGCCAGACAGGCCAAGAAAAAGAAGAGAGACTCAAATTATCTAAAACAGAAACAAAAGAGGAGACATTTAGAAAACTTACAGAAATGAAAAAGATTATAAGGGAATACTATGAACAACTGTAGCTAACAAAACAGATAAATGAAATGGACAGATTCCCAGGCAAACACAAAATACTGAAACTGATATATGAAGAAATGGAAAATATAAGCAAAGAGACCATCAGCAATAGAAGATGAGGGCAAGCTGGCATAAGGCTAGAATAGAACGGAATTGAGAATCCAGGAATTCCCTAGCTGTCTGGTGGTTAGCACTCAGCGGTTTCACTGCTGGAGCATGGGTTTGATCCGTGGTTAGGGAACTAAGATATCACAAGCCGTGTGACATGGCAAAAAAAACAAAAATGAGAATACAGATATGAACCCTTACACTTATTGTCAATAGACCTTTGACAAGGTGACAACACAATTTAGTGAGGGGAAAACAGTCTTTTTAACAGTGTTGAGACAACTGAACTCCACACGCAAAAAATGAACTTGGAAGCCTCCTTAAGCCATTTACAAAAATTAATGCAAAATGGATCAAAGACCCAATTGTAAGAGCTATAAAACTCTTATAAGAAAACATAGGCATAAATCTTGATGACCTTGAATTAGGCAATGTTTTTTCAGATATGATGCCAATAGGAAAAGTAACAACAACAAAAAAGAAAAATTGGATTTCACCAATAGTAAAAAAAAATGTCTGCTTTGAAGGACATCATTAAGAGCCAAAGCAACCTTGAGAAAAATAAAATGAAGCTGGAGGAATCCGGGTCCCTGACTACAGTCTACACTACAAAGGTTCGGTAATCAAAACAGTATGGTACTGACACAAAAACAGAAATATAGACCAATGAAACTGGATACAAAGTCCAGAGATAAACCTAAGCACCTATCTATGATACCTAATCTATGTCAAAGGAGGCAAGAACATAAAATAGAGAAAATACCATCTCTTCAATAAGTCGTGCTGGGAAAACTGGACAGCTACATGTAAAAGAATACTTTTACATGAACACTTACAAGAACACTTCCTAACACTACACACAAAAATAAACTCAAAATGGATTAAAGATCTAAATGTAAGGCCAGATACTATAAAATTCCTGGAGGAAAACATAGGCAGAACACTCTCTGATGTAAATTGCAGCACAATCTTTTTTGACCCACCCACTAGAGTAATGAAAATAAAAACAAAAATAAACAAATGGAACCTAATAAAACTTAAAAGATTATGCACAGCAAAGGAATCCATAAACACAACAAAAAGACAACCCCACAGAATGGGAGAAAGTTTTTGCAAATGAAGCGGCCAACAAGGGATTCTTCAAAATAAACAAACAGCTCATTTAGCTCAAAAAAAAAAAAAAAAAAAAAGACCAATTTAAAATGAACAGACATTTCTCCAAAGACATACAGATGATCAAAAAGCACATGAAAAGATTATCAACATCACTGATTTTTAGAGAAGTGCAAACCAAAACTACAATGAGTTATCACCTCACACTGGTCAGAATGGCCACCATCAAGAAAACCTACAGACAAGGTATTCTCTGGCAGTCAATGGTTAGGACTCTACGCTTTAAATGCTGATGCTTCAGGTTTGATCCTGGTCAGTAAGATCCCATAAGCTGCCTAGTGCAGCCAACAACAAAAAATCTACAAGCAGTAAGTGCTGGAGAGGGTGTGGAGAAAAGGGAACCCTCCTCAGTTGCTAGTGGAAATGTAAATTGGTACAGCCACTATGGAGAACAGTACGGAGGTTCCTTAAAAAACTAAATGTAGAGTTACAATATGATCCAGCACTTCCACTCCTAGGCATACATCCAGAAAAGAGTGTAATTTGAAATGATATATGCATCCCAATGTTCATTGTAGTGCTATTTATAACAGTCAGGACATGGAAGCAACCTAAATGTCCACTGACGGAGAAATGGGTAAAGAGGATGTGGTACACATATACACTGGAATATTACTCAGCCATACAAAGAATGAAATAATGCCATTTGCAACAACATGGATGGACCTAGAGATTGTCGTACTGATTGAAGTAAGCTATGCTATGCTATGCTAAGTCGCTTCAGTCATGTCCGACTCTGTGCGACCCCATAGACGGCAGCTCACCAGGCTCTGCCGTCCCTAGGATTCTCCAGGCAAGAATACTGGAGTGGGTTGCCATTTCTTTCTCCAGTGCATGAAAGGGAAAAGTGAAAGTGAAGTTGCTCAGTCGTGTCCGACTCTTAGCGACCCCATGGACTGTAGCCTACCAGGCTCCTCCGTCCATGGGATTTTCCAGGCAAGAGTACTGCTAGAGAAAGATAAATATCATGATATCACTTATACATGAAATCTAAAACCTAGTACAAAAAAACTTATTTACAAGACAGAAACAGACTCACAAACATAGAAAATAAATTTATGTTTACTAAAGGAGAAGCAGGGATGGATAAATTTGGAGATTGAGATTGACATATACACATTACTATATACAAAATAGAAAACTAATAAGGACCTACAGTGTGGCACAGTGAACTCTTCTCAATACTCTGTAATGACCTATATGGGAAAAGAATCTAAAAAAGAGTGGATATATGTCATGTATAAATGATTCATTTTGCTATACACCTGAAATGTAATATATAAATAATTCACTTTGCTGTACACTTGAAACTAACACAGCATTGTAAATCAACTATACTCTAGTAAAATTTTAAGTTGCCTAGAAAAAGAAAAAAATGAAGAATGTAAAAAGATAAACCACAAAATGAGACATTTGCAAATCATGTATCTGATAAAAGTTTAATATGTAGAATATATGAAGAACCCTTATAACTTATAGACATTTCTTCAAGGAAGATATACAACTGGCAAATAAGCACATGACAATATGCTCAATACCATTAGCTATCAAAATTTTGGATAAAACCACCATGAAATACCACTTCACAAACCACTAGGATGGCTATAATCAAAAAGTCAAATAGTAAGTGTTGGTGAAGATGTTGACAAACTGGAGCAATGTTGTTGAGAATGCAAAATGGTGTAGCCACTTTGGAGTTTTCTTTCTTTAGTTTCTTTTGCAATGTCTTTAAGTTCATAGATCTTTTAATCAGCATCCAATCTTTTATGCCCCTCCAGTGAACTATTCATCTAAGATATTGTATCGTTTCACTGCTGCAATTTCCATTTGGTTCTTTTTTATATCTCCAAATTCTCTCATCACCATATCCATGTTTTTCCTTAAGTATTTGAGTATATGGATAAAAACTATTTAAAAATCTTTGCGAATCCCATTGTCAGTCATTTCTGATTGCTTTCTATTTATCAGTGTTTCTGCTGACTATGACTCATATATTTTCCTAATTCCTTCAATGAGTAGTAACTTTTTTTAATGGATTGACATTGCAAACTCTACATTGTGAAGGGTTTAATTTTGTTAGTTCCTTCAGGGTGTAAGACTGTTCAGTGTGACACGTTTCTTCTGGATCATGCTGCTCCTTTCAAGGCTTGTTTTTAAGCTTATGGGTGGGAGTTTAAGGTAATCTTTACTCTGGGCTAGTTTAGCTCTACTGCCAAGATGCAACCCTTCTGAGGTGTCTAGAGAATGCCCTAATTTCTCTCTCCATTCTGGCAGCTCAGAACATGAATGTTTCCCAGACCTTTTGCACTCTGGTAACTGTTCAGCTTGCAACTCCCCATTCTTTGCCCAGCCTTAAGGTTTCAGCAGTACACTCAAGGAAACACCTGTGGAGACATTTGTGGCTGTTCCTTACATAACTCTTTCCTCAATTTTCTGCCCTACAAATTCTTGCCCCCTCCGTGAACTCCCACCTCAACTTAGTTAACAGGGGTGTGCTTTGACTGGGATTCCCCCTTCTCTGCATCTTAGCACAGAAAGTGCCCATTATGAACTGTGTTCCCCCAAATTCGTATGTTGAAGCCCTAACCCTCAATGTGACTATACATCAGAGACAGGGCTTTTATGGAGATAAAGTTAAATAAGGTCATAATGGTACAGCTCTAATCCTATAAGTTTGGTGTCCTTTTAAGAAGAGATACCAAAGATCTCTCTCTCTCCAAATGGGCACAGAAGAACTGTCATGTGAGGACACAGTGAGAAGACAGTCGTCTGCAAATCAGGAAGAGAGGCCTCACCAGAAACCAACCCTGATAGCACCTTGATTACTTTATAGTCTCCAAAACTGTGAGAACCTAAATTCCTGCTGTTCAAGCCACCCAGTCTGAGGGATTTTGTCAGGGCAGCCTGAGCTGGCTAAGATACACTCCCAGGAGAAAGCCTGAATGTGGTGGTTCATTGCTATGTTCTTGCTCTTGGGGATCAGTCCTGTACTGCCTGTTGTCCAGTTTCTCAAAGTAATTGTTTCCCAAATTTCATCTACTTTTAATTACCTATTCAGGAAGTTTAGTTAGGTCTGTTACTCCATCATGGCCAGAAGCATGAATTCCCTTGTAACATGTTTTTTTTTGCAACATGTTTTTGTTTGTTTTTTTTTTGGTCTTCTAACCAAATGATCTTCAGAAATTTCTGGGATAGTAAGAGACAGAGAGGTATAACCCCATCGTGAGGGACCATTGAGAAGCCTTTAGTCACTGCCAATTATTCTTCTGAGAAAAGCAAGTGTATTATGCCACTTTGACTGCTATGGAAGAGGGGAATTCTATATATCAATATATCTGGCAGCTCAGTATAGGCTAATCAAGATTTCAGATTTCAGGACAAGGCTTTTAGGTCCTACTCATACCTGTACTGAGTTCTCATTCAGTCCAAGAGAGTAATCAGTTTAATATCCATATGATTTTCCTTAGAGTAAGAAAAATTAATTCCCTACACAAGTATCTAGCTATATGATTCCTGAAATCAATATTCATAGGATACACAGAGTATTGTCCCCAGAGACTAAAGTCACGATTATGTCCTGAACTGGGTCACAAAGGGCAAGGATGGATTGTCAAAAACAAAAAACAAGAGGGACTTACTTCCCTGGCAGTCCAGTGGTTGGGACTCCACCATTCCACTGCAAAGGGAATGGGTTTGATCCCTGATTGGGGAACTAAGATCTAGCAAGCTGCACGGTGCAGCCAAAAAACCCCACAAGAATAATTACACTAAAACTCCAGATCCTTTTAATTACAATGAATTTCATGCACTCTGGGCAAAGCAGGCTCCTTAGCCAATGAGCAGAAAATAGATACAAAAAGAAACTTAAATGATACCAAAGGGTTAAAAGTTACGTTGCAAACATGCGACTTTCTATTTAAGGAGGATAATTCTAAGGGAATGTAAATTTTAGCATGAATCTAAACCCTGAAGTAAAAGAAAACTCCAGAATATAAGCAGATTATGACCACAGAAACACACTGAGTTGTAATTGCATAAATCACTGAGTGTTTGTCTCTGAGGTCAAAGATATCTGAAGAGATGCTATGAGGATACCAGAATATTTTTGTGCAAGTCTCTGCCTCCCCTCTGCTTCAGTCCCCCAAACCCTCACTAGAGCCAAATCACCTCAAAACCCAGATCTGATCCTACTACTCACCTGTACAAAGCCCCTCCTTGGCTATTATCCATAGAATGCAGCCCAATTCCTCAGCTCTCAATGCCCTCTACATCTTCCCCCCAACCTAGTGTTCCAGCCCATTTCCCATCACATCACTTACCCCTCTTCCTCCCACCCCCTCCCAGACACCTCCCCTCAATGATCCTTCCCTGCGGGAATTATCAGAGATTCTGTGCCTCTGCACTTTACCATCTCCAAAATGCTTGTTCTTCTTGCCTCCCCAATCTCCCTCCCCCATTTACCAAAAATTCTATATTCAAGGGTTTAGAGCCAATGTCCCACCCTCTACTTCTGTAGCCCCCTTTGTTAGACTTCTTTTACCAGGACTTACTATTTTGTGCTGTGTTTAACTGGAACTATAAGCTCCCTGAATGCAGAAACCGCATTATACATCTTCACAATTGCTAGCCTCCACATTTCCTGGCACAAAGAAACCTCAAAACATGCTTTATGAAGCTAAACAAAAACATTATTCTGAAGTTGGACTATTAAAAGAACACAGTTGCCTTTCAAGTGTGGATTTGCTTGTCCTTCCTACAGACTCCAAGGGCTTCCCTGGTGGCTCAGAGGTTAAAGCGTCTGCCAGCAATGTGGGAGATCTGGGTTTGATCCCTAGGTCTGGAAGATCCCCTGGAGAAGGAAATGGCAACCCACTCCAGTATTCTTGCCTGGAGAATCCCATGGAGGAAGGAGCCTGGTAGGCTACAGTCCACGGGGTCACAGTCAGACACAACTGAGCGACTTCACTTTCATTTTTCAGACTCCAAAGCTATTCCCCACTACCTTCTCAGTCAGCCTAAGAAAAGGTGGAAGCCTGGAGGATTTAAACACAGGTTATTTTAATTGTTAGAAGACATTTCTGGACTCTTATTAGTCTGAAATATTAATCATCTTTTACCACCCAACTCATAAATACACATCTCTCCAGGGGAAAAAATATTCCTACACAAATGCTAGGCTGTTTTTAAACTTATTTACCTCAAAGCTGCTTCTGATCATGGTTCACTTGCTCACACAAGTTCCAAGGAAACAGGGACTTCCCCAGGAAACAATGTGAAGCCTCTTTCTGTACCCCTTTCTGTGCTCTGCAGTGGCCCACTACCAACTTCAGGCCCTCAAAGTCCTTCTCTTCTGTTCCGAAGCAAAACCAGAAATTATTTACTAAGAGCCATTTCTCTTTGTTGGCTTGACAGTCTTTTCCAACAAAAATGTTTGTCACCTTCAATTTAGCTCTTTATTTTTGGAATGAAAGTCTTCCTCTGTTGAAGCAATTTTAAATTTAAATACGGAACAACTACTCAGGGAAGCAAAGGAGACCCTTGAAACTATACCAGGCCTCCTTAATAGGAAATCCTTTCAGTCTTGGCTAGAAAAGAACTGCCCTCTCCCCACTCCACCCCACCACCAACCCCAGGTCCCCGCTAAAGGCTATGGTTCCCAGGATCCATTCCAGTATCCTCTCCAAGCAAGCACATGCTGGTCCACTGGTCTCTGTCTCTCAATCTTTTTCTTCTCCTTTCCCAGCACCCTCCTCCAACACTCCTAACAGCTGCTGCCTAACATTTTGATCCAAGATTATTCTTTGTTGTGAGAATGTGTCTTGGCCACTGTAGGATGTTTCATAACATTTCTGGCTCTAACAGCTATACACCAGGAGTTACACACCCCACCCTCCCAGGAGTGACAATCAAAAATGTCTCATCACCAGTGTCTCCTGGAGAAAACTCCCAGCTGAGAACCACTGCCTTCACCAAATCCATTCCTCCATCCAGCCATTCATTCACAGTCAACATTTATAAAACCAGCATTTTAGCCTTCCTCAAGACTTTCAGAGGCTTAGGTTTCCAGCATGTTTGTCATTACTTTACTCTGGACGGTATTTAATTAATTTCTTGGCACTGTAACTCTCTTTAACATTGTAAAACTCACAGCTACTCTTCTCACATTATCTTCCACATGCCTCTTCTGCATGCAAATTTCCTGGAATACATCCTCTTCAGTTACTGTAATAATCCTTAAGTATAATGCTGTAGTGTAGATTATGTATAAACTTTATGTACATTTAGAGCAAGTGACTATAATGAGTACATTATATATATTTTAAAGCAAATGACTCCATGTTTCCTAAGATAGTGGGTACAAACAGGTGTGCACACATCCCCCACCCCAAGAAAAATAAGCAGTGGAGCAGGGGTTACACACAAGTCTCAGGAGAAATGGTTTCCTGGAATGCAAATTTTAAGATTTAGGGAGTTATTAAGAATAAGAGTTTTGTTAAAAGCAACATGAACAATTCGGAGTGCATTACTCGCACAGATTTTGAAATAGGTCTTTGGCAAAATTGTGTTTTGCAAAGTCACATCAAGCCAGTCCCAGCAGAACTGCGCTTCAGCACAAAGTTTGAGAGGCCCTACTTTAATGGGTTGGAGCACCTTCTTTGAATTAAAATTACAAGAACTTCAAGAAAACCTATGATCCAAACTCCAGCCCAGAGACAGGTGCAGTATTTTCAAACCCATCTTACAGATGAGCTTTGCCTTCCCTAGGACTGGCACCCTCCTTCTTTTGCAATTCTCATCATGTAAAGTAAGGAGGGGAAGTGGTCAGGAAAACTGTGATTCCTAAATCCCTTCTGGCAAAGCCAAGGTCTGAGTCCATCTGTAGCCCAGTGTCAGTTATGTCAGGCAAGAAGACTGTCATGTAAACCTGCCTTCTCTCCTGGCGTATCCTGCCTTTATTTTCAGTTTAGTTGAAGTGAAAAATCCCACATCATAGCTAAAGCAAATAAACAGGTGTGAAATGAAACTGAGATTAAATTTTTAAGTTGGCTTTGTTAGTGGTCTCTTCTCTTCCCACCAGTGGTCATTTCTGATGAAGCTTTTACTTTTCTCCTTCCTCAAGCCCCACCAACCGTATACGGTTTTGTTTTCCTTTCGGTTTAGCATTCCCACAAGCTAATCAGGGCAAGATACTTAACTCTTAAGTCTTTTCTCTGGAATTCTGAAGCAAATCTCAAAATTTTTCACATCACCAGATTTCCATATATATGTATATTATAGAATTTTATTGGCAGAATCACACTGATAACCAACCTATTATTTAAATACATTATATGTTTTAATACCTTAAAAACAGTGTCTCATCTCTAGATCGTCTGTACTATTAAGAGATGAAATGCAGTAGCATTTTCTAATACATTAAAAAAGTATTTAGGGGGCAATGTCATCAGCATACTTCCCTGCAAACAGATCTGTTCTTAGCAACTCAAGAGTAGGGATAAACAAGAATGGTAATTGTTTTCTTCTCTAGTAAGAGTTGCTAGTACACAAAGTAAATGAGTATAGCCAGTGGCCCCAGGGAATACGGGCAGCAACCTGCCAGCCAGGTTCTAACACTTTACTAGCCAAGCCAAACGACCCAATGCTGACTCTATCCATTCCAGATAATTTCCAGGTACTTACGCACTTGATCTCAGCAGCTTATAACCACAAAGCCATAAACCTGTCTTACACAGTTATGATTCTGAATAGGAAGGAGGTTGTGTGCTGGGAGTAAAGTCAATAATTAGAGAAAAGTAGACTTAACATGTCAGAATTATTAGAGTGGATATTAATTGAGAAACAGAATCCAAAGGATGTAACTCAAGTTTCAACGAAGTGATTTGAGACTTTATCATTTCTTATTCCTTTCCCATTGTCCCCAGGCCCCCACAAAATCTTCTCCCCAATTACAGTGGAGGCTCATAGAAAATGAGACCAACTTTACATTGGATTTTTCTATTACATGAAAGTTAATCTTTTCCTTTCAGTGGGCTTAAGTTTAGAGTGGGTTTCCCTAGTGATTTAAGAATTCTACTGTGGTTACTACAATAAAACTACAAGTATACATTTTACCTACTCAGAATGGTAAAAATTTAAATACTCTGCCTTGAGAAAATCTGGCAATTCAAATGAGTTATTTTATACTCAAAGATTTAACATTTCCTTTTAAAATACCCACCCCCAAAAGTCTTAATATATTAACCCAAAGGATAATAAATACACTGCATTGATAAAACAGATTAACTGGGACAATTAAACGCTCAATTTATTTTCTTTGAAACAATCTCATCTCATTCTGTTTCTTCTTTGAGGTTCTCATTTTACTGACTGTCTTGTTCTTAGTAAGTCATTCTACAAATGTGAATGCCACAGCAATTTATAAGCAACTATGTAATAAATTTTGAAATGTTAGGAATATAATAAAGCCACATTTTAAATAGCTTTCTCTTTTTTTTTGTATTTTTTAAATGTGAAGTCAATGTGGAAAATCTTCTTCTGTTCCATAAACTACATTTGTCCTGAGCTCTTTGCACTCTGACCGCTGGTACCTCCGGTACTGTGCTCCTCAGTGTGGATCTCAACCTGACAGCATCAGCATTATCTGGAAGCTGGGCTAACGTACAAATTACTGGAACCCCTCAGGCCAAATGAATCAGAATCTCTAGCGACAGGATCCAGGAGTTTGTCTTAATTATTCTACCAAGTTTTAAAACCACTGCTGTTACACGTTTGCCTAGATATCATGTTGTTTCCTTTTATTTTGCTCATGCTTAACAAAGGCAACAAAAGACATTCTACAAGCCTTGACAGAGAATGGGTGATTTAACACTCTTCCCACTGTTCCTGAGACCAATTTTTATTTTTCTTCAGTTCAGATCCGGGTCTGCTTCTATTTGCTTTTTTAAGCCTAGAGGAAAGGAGCCAGGGACTCTTGAAGGAAAAGGCTCAGCTGGATTTAAGGAAAATAACAATTTTGCTTTCTCTTCTGAGATTGTTAAACGGTCTATATCAGTCAAGAGAGAAACTCTCATTTTATTTCTCTCCAGATTTGGGGATGTTAGCATGACTTTCACAGGGATTCTGGAGGTTAGGGGTGAAGGACAATAATCTAAACTGCTCCTCTTTGCTCCACCTCAGCACAGAACATACCACAGAGCTTTTGAAAAGTAACACTAAAGTACACACAACTGGACCATAAGGTTCAGGAAGCAGTTTAAGGTCCAAGAGTAGTTAAGACTGGAGAGCCAAACTGGGGGTGGGGGTGTTGGGTGAGGAACGGGGGTGTGTTAGCACTGGTTGGGCTAGGAAGCCATTAGAAAACATTACTTGATAACAACTTTTACAACGTAAAATTTCCTAAATACAGTTATCAAGTGTTCTAGCACAGATTCAGCTTCAGAAAGGAGGGATTCCTTTCACATCCCCTTAATAAAAGTTTATTGTCACAACGCTATAGAGGTAAGCCCCCGAACTTTACAATTCCTCATGTTTCTCTCAAAAAAGATTTTAAGTCTTAGTATTAAATATTAAATCATGCTTTAAGGTTCTGTAGGCTATTTTTAAAATTCAAAATTAATTAACATTATGACAATGATAAAATGCCAACCAATCAAGGTCCCAAACTAATAAAATTCAAAATAAGAATCATCATTAGGATCCTGCTATATTTTGATAGTCATAAGTTTGATCAACTACTATCATTAATCTCAGTGCCATGAGTTAATAATGCACATATATCCTAAAAGCCTATGTTTTTTGTACATTTGTTGCTGAGGTATAAAGCCAGGTTTTACCAACATCTTTTTTATTAATCTAATATATAATCTCTTCCACAACAGCAACTACGTAAACACCCCAATAACATTAACCAAACTGGTGTCACGTTCTATGGTCTAATTAACACAGTACATAAACATTTATAAACTATACAGCCACAGCAATTTATAAGCAACTATGTAATAAATTTTGAAATGTTAGGAATATAATAAAGCCACATTTTAAATAGCTTTCTCTTTTTTTTGTATTTTTTTATATTCACACATTCCACCAATTTCTTCACTAGACTCTATTAAATCTTAAATTTAAATATGGCCAAACATAAAATAATATTGAAATGGGTGTCAACAAAATAGTTGAATTTTATCAGTGACCAAGTCACTTAAAGCTACTCTCCAAAAGATGAGTCATTCACCCAAGGCAAACATGGAAAAAGTTAGAATTAAATCTTAAATTCTTCATGGCTGGCCTGTCAGACACACGGGACTATCTAAGATTCAAGTTTGGAAGTTCTAAATGTCAAAAGGCTAACCATCACTAGTGGAATGTCTGATGCTGAAGAAAGACCCTACACACACTCAACAGCGTGTTCGTTCAACTTGTAAGAGGGAAGAAGTCTGGGCTGGTACAAATCAAGTTAACAGGGCTTTAAACCCTAGTCAAAGACAGCGAAATGTTATTACACCTGAGTAATAACCTCCAAGTAACCTCTAGCTTAAATTGTATTGACTCTTGCCACAGTGTGATCTTAGGTTAACAGTTCTGCAGCCTTACTTAAAAGGATAAGGCATTTAATCAATTTTCTGTCATGAATTATTAGGCTAACTTCTGTTCAGTTAGGGACTACAGTGTGTTCTACCTTGAGGCGGTCACAATCATAATAACCAGACATGCATTTCAACAAATATTCACTGACAAATGAAGTATAATGTTGTGCAAAGTGTTTGGTGGACTCAATATTGAAACATCTCATAACTTTTCCATAAATCCCTTTTCTTCCACTAACAAAACTGGACCTACCACTTCTATTCCTATGGAAGCGGAAGTATGTTATGACTGTTGCTATATGACTATTTTTCTACTTTATGGTCCTATTTCTGCTAAATTATAGCCTTTATCAATTGAAAAAAAAAAACAACTACCTTTTTAGAACTCTGGAAAGACATTAAATTCACCAAATAAAAAAACTTCAATTTTGTTCCTCAAATATAATAAAATTCTGATGTATGATGTCAAACAAGTTAAATTATTAGACAAGTGATCTCCATGTACCTAACATTAACGTTGTGAAGAGGTTTAACTAAACTTTCTTTAGTGAAGGAAGTTTCAATTATCCTAAAAATGGTGAGTGACCTATTACTTATGTGTGAATCTAAAGTGTGTCGCCTAGGAAATTATCAGTGAGTCAAACAACAAAAATTTAGGTAGACAACTGTTAAATATAATGTTAATAGGTACGCTGGGCAATAAACTTGAACTTTTTATTTAACTTACATCTGTTTAGTTTTTTATTGAGTTAAGTATAAAGGCCCAGTTAATCAACTCATTAAATTGGTCAAGGCAGAACACTTGAACTACATAACAGGATTTAAAAAGCAGTTGGTCTTTTAGTTCTCTGGTAATCACACACGCACACACACACACATACACAATTGGTAGAGTACTCTGGATATAGGATTTCCCCCCCCATAATCTTATATAATATGCTGTTCACAATCTGCAGTATTTTGAAAACTATATAAATTGGATACGATCAAATTAGAGATGTCTGATACTCTTATAAAGTATTCGGGAACTTCAGCTCTAGCCCCCAAAGATCAATTTTAAACTATAAAAAAGGAAAATTCATATAAAATCACAACAGATTTAACAGACATCTTTGAAAAAAAATTAAATTGTAACTCAATTTTATACTTTTGAAAATATGACCAAGAAAAAAAAAGTACAAGGAGTATGTCTGCTTTTTTTAAAACGATTAACTGAGTGGATCTGGGGAAGAAAAAAAGCTATACAGTATTATTGCACTCCACGAATGTGCAGAATTCCAAAATGTGCCAGCACTGAAAAACTGCCTTGCATTGAGGTTTTCCAAGAGGTACAACGAGCCTGCCAAGAAAGCATCTGGTCTGTACTAACAGCTTGCTGTCTTCAGTACAGGCCTTCATAATGTCAGTCACGCTGCTCTTGCAAAAATCCCTTAATGTCTGAAAGATACAAAGGAAAAAAAAAAAAAACAAACAGCATTTTATTTTAAAAATTCACTCTTATAAAATTAACTTGCTGATCAGAAAAGAACTGAGAACACCTCTGCTAAACAAAATTAACTTTCACCCCTCCATGTTCATGCACATTTGCTTATAAATTTTCTATTGTGAGCATGTGAAAAGAAATTGCCTAGTTTTAAGAACTAGTTATTTGAAGGTAAAGAGAGGGTTTATATGTACAGTACAGGTATAGTACATGAATTCTAGTCATTAGGAGTTCATAATCAAAAACATGCTATTACAGGCCCAATTATTAAGCCTTAAACATAAAACTAATAGCACAACCTTACTTTATGGTCCAAACTCTCTTGGACACTTATACATTTTAATGAAAAAGACATTCATTTGTTAAATCTTAAGTTGGAAATTCAACTGACAATAAATGTAATATCTATTATTATATATATGTATATCTAGACTACAAATATAATATATATGTAATATCTTACTGATTCATGAGAATTAACTGATACCTATAGTTATTGCATTTTTAAACTACTTACAGAAGAGTTTTCAGTGCTGATAGTTGGGGCTATGATCGATGGTGTGGGATTGAATCCATATGCACATTGAGCTTCATTTCATTGTCAAGAATTTGAACAAGCTGTTGCATGGATGGAAGGTGACCAGATTCCAACTTAGACCACACAGGTACATCTACAAAAATAAATGGTACCACCCTCTCCAAATTAAAGATGATTCTATAATAGACATTCATTCTACAAATATGTACTGTACTGTATGCACGCAGCTGGAGACAGAATTAGGCTTTTTGCTTTTATGGAGTTTACATACTAGTAGAGGAAATATAAAAAGAACTATACGAATAGCTACAAAATCACCCTTGTACACTAAAAATTAAAACGAGAAGATGCTATGAGAGGGACATATGAGGCTGGGAAGGAGCCTTTGTACTTACTATTATTAAAACAGAGATATTATTAAAATTGAGAGATATTATTGTTAAACATAAAAGCTAAAATACAGAAGAATGGTACAAAGGAGGCTGGAGAGGTAAGCAGGGATTAGATCAGGGATCAAAAAACTATAAATCATCAGAGAGCAAGCATGTTTAGTTCAAGAAGATATACAGTCCGTCCCAGCTACTTAAGATCCATTATAGCCCAAAAGCAGTAACAGGCAACAGATAAATGAATGGGCATGGTTGTGTTCCAATAAAACTTTATTTACAAAGCAGGAAGCAGAAGATATGGTATACAGGGCCATGGTTTGTCCATGCCTTCACTACATCATGCAGGGCCTTTTGTCCATGTTAAATGTTCTGCTCTTTATCTTGAGAACAAAATAAAGCCATTTAATAAGTTTGAGGCAGTGAAGCAACAAGATGAAACGTGCATTTAAAAAAATCTTCTTTTAAATAACTCAACTGTTTGGAGCAAGTGTCAGCAAATTTTTCTGTATAAAGCCAAACAGTAAATATTTTAGACTTTACAAACCAAGAGGCAAAATCAAGGATATTATATAGGTACTTATACAAATTTTTCACTGATGAAACACAAAACTCTAGGTATGAGTACTGAAATTTGAATTTCATATAATTTTCATGTCACAAAATATTCTTTTAATTGTTTACCCATTAAAAAATGTAAGAAGGAATTCTCTAGTGGTACAGTGGTTAGGACTTAGCAGTTTCACTGCAAGGGGCTGGGTTCAATCCCTGGTCGGGGAACTAAGACCCTGCAAACCACGTAGTGCAGTCAAAAAAAACCCAACAAAAGGTAAGCGCCACCTAGCAACAATGGATGGACCTAGAGATTATCAAACTAAGTGAAGCAAGCCAGACAAAGACAAATATCATATGATATTGCTTATATGTGGAATCTTAAAAAAAAAAAAGACACAAATGAGCTTATTCACAAAACAGAAAGACTCACAGACACAAAAAACAAAGAGGAAAGGGATTAGGGAGAAGGATAAATTAGGAGGCTGGGATTAACATATATATGTTGCTTTCCATAAAATAAATAAATAAGGACCTACTGTATAGCACAGGAAAATGTACTCAATATTAATAACTCAGAAGGGAAAAGAATCCAAAAAAGAATATATATATATATATATAGGAATCACTGTGCTGTATGTTTGAAAACTACATGACATTGTAAATCAACTATACTTCAATAAAAAAAAACTTTTAACAAAAATAAATAAGTAAATAAATTTTAAAACTGTAAAAGCCAGTGTGAGCTCACAGGCCATACTATATACTTGCCAACCTCTGGTTCAGACAATATGTTAAAGGGTGACAAGATAATTGTGGCTTGGATTAGGGTGGTTAGCAATGAAGATAAACAGAAGCTGATGTTTGAAAATTGTAAAAAGTACAACTGAGAAAAATTGGTAATCCATTAGATATGGAGAGTAAGTGATGTTATCCTAGGTTTCTGACATGAGCAACTGGGTAGAATGATAATGGTGCCATTAAATAAGTGAGAAATGCCAGGAAAGGAGCAAATGGAGTATAAAAGAATTGCAGGAAGCTGAGGTAATCAACAGGTTGGGAGTAGGCAATGTTTAGGATTCCTGGCTACATACAGAACATAGAAGAGAGGTCTAGAACGCTCCAGACTATACATTCAAGGGTCATCACACAGATGTTATTCTAAAGCCTGGGAGTAGCTGAAGACCATACAAGGATATAATTTAGCATATTATGAAAAACAGAAAAGCCTGATGTTTAGTATAAATCATTTATAATTTATTACGAAATGCAAACTATTCAGAACCTACCATTCAAAGTTATCTCAAATGCACCTGTTGACATACACTGGTTTTCAATCATGTTGCTCAAGAAGAATACCATCATACATGCATAGACCTAAAAGAAAATACATAAAATACAACAGGTTAAGTCAGTCTCAAATCAAAACAACATGACAAGTAATCTTTTAAATACATAGTCTCATTTTTTATTTGGTAACTGTTCTTTTTAAATCTACCTGACGATTATATACAATTACTCCCTTTCCATATAGTCAGATAATGTACACAGAAAACTGCAACACTAATTTGCAGCTCCATACATTCTGAAGAATTTATATATGTTATTCCTAACGTAAAGATAAAATTTCTAGAGACTTCCCTGGTGGTCAAGTGGTTAAGACTCCACACTCCCACTTCAGGGGACATGGGTTTGATCCCTGGTTGGGGAACTGAGATTCCACATGTGGCAAAAAAATTGGAAAAAAAAAAAAGATAAAAGTTCTAAAAATCTCATAATAGCCTTAATAAGTTAAACAAAAGAATACTAGCTTAAGATGGATTCATTTTAGCATTTTTATGATCTAATGTATGAATCCCCAGGAGACTAGTGATGCAATCATCAGCAATTTCATGTATTCAATACAACCTGTCCATGTTCCAAACAAGTCATGTGAAGTCAAACTGGAAAAAAGTAGGTTAGAAAGCACTAGCATATTAAGTTACATTCATTTACTTTCTGAAGGCAAATCCATACCCTCCAAAGAAATTAAAAGCTCCTGCTGGACAGAAAGGTTTTAATTTAACAAAATCACCCCATCAAAAGTAGGATGTGGTAAGGATGTCAATTCACAGCAAGCTGCTTCAGAAAAATAAATTAAAATGCCTAGAGCAGATGAGAAGGAGCTTTCCCCTAGTCTCACTTGAGCTGGGTGGGCTCTGATTTCATAGAACTTGTCCCGGCATTTGGGGACAAAGTTTGCTTTCATGAGAACAATACACAAGGAAGTGTCATGAAAGCTACAGCTTTCAGGTATCCTCTTCCACAGCAGATCAACAATGTTTTAAGTCTATACAAGTAAATTGCACTAAAGATAATGTGGAATCAACAGAATTAACAAATATAGCACAAAACATTGTCATAAGTACTCTTAATCCTATGTAAATCAACATTTTGTTAATAAGAGTAGATACACATCTCAGTTAGAAGTAGCACCTGAGGATGTTTATGTTAAGAAGTCTTGCCTGTTACTGGAAATTAAGTGATTCCGTAAGAAAAAGAACAGCTTTGTTATGAGCTGGCTAAAGGTTGTCTCAGCGCAGAACTAATGGATAAGACAGAGAACTCCAAAAGACAGTAGTTCTTAGAAAGAAATCTAAGCAGTATCATTCAAGAGAGAAATAAAAATTAGTCCCATTTCTCACAGAAGAAAGGTAGACCCTGCAGAAAAAAATGATTTTAAGTAAAACAGATGAGAGCTCTAGAAAAGAGTACACTACAGCAAGACCCTACAAAGAAAAAAAATAGCACAAGATCCTTATGTACATTTATACTGATTTTTTCCAGTTAATTTGCTTTAGATTTCTCATGGACAGAAAAGTCAAAGAACAAATAATAAAAACAGAGTTGGATAAGAGTAAATTGGTGGAAATCTAATTTTTAATGTGAATAAATCTATTAATACTCATTAGTTGGTATAAAAGGCCTATATTATGTATACATTGTTTTGCTGTATGACTTGGCCAAAGTTGTACAATCAAAATCAGGTGTGAAATTATTTTGTGCCCAGGTTCTACTAAAGTAACACTTCTCTATCTTTCAAACAATAAAACATAAGACCTAATGATTCTTAATGTATAAATATGGAGACTAAGGCCAAAGGAAGTTAAGTGCTTTGCCAAGAGAAAAAAAAAACAAAACTGGTTTAAGTTGAAATAGCACATGTAAATGGCAAAAAGTACTTAAAAAAAGAAAAACCCACTAGACTATTTCATTGACAACCTAAAAACCTACAGGTATCAAAACTATTGTATTACATACCTTATTTTCTTGGCCCCATTGCCAGATGCTAGGAGCTTGCATGCCAAAGAAAGCAAAAGGATCCTTGCCAACAATTATTAAGCCTATTAATACTAGCTTGAAGACTGACAGGAAAGATGCTATGTGTCTATCAAAAGAAAAGAAATAAATTAATCAGAAGTTGCAATTTCTCATCTATTTCAAAATTTCATAACCCAAGTCTATGTGTATAGACATTTTTTAAACACTAAATCTAAAAATCACTAAATATACCAGGAAAAAGTAGTAACGAATTTTTTTTCTCTTCAGTAAGTCCTTGTTGTTTATGCATTTTAAATATAGCAGTGTGTACCTGTCCATCCCAAATGCCCATAACTAAATTTTATTGTGCAGCATAAAACAAAAATGTTTAAGATCTTGGAATCAATCAAAAATTAATTTATAAAATTATATATAGCACTGATCTCTAAAGATACTATTATTTTAACAGTACACAACTTTGTACCACTGACTTGATTTATTGCCACAATAAAAATTAAGAAAACATATCTTTAGAAGAGTTGCCATCTCTGAAATGATCTTCCTCTTTTCCTTCTTACAGAAAAATTCTCCGGTATTTGGCTCAAATAAACTTGCTATTTACAAAACTGTTCTCTGTAAAGTATAACCAACTAAGAAATTATAATAACCAAGGAAAGTTAGTTCAACCAATTCACAAAAGTTTATTGACAAATGAGAAAAAAATTCATTTAAAAACTCCTTAATAAGCCAACATTTACTTACCTGTATATTGGTTGAGGGAGGTAATTCTCTCCTTCTATGCGGATGTCAGGGTACCGCTGGCTAATAACCCGCATGTACTCCTCAAACACCCGCCTGTAACCTCAGGAAACACTGCAGAAAAATAAAAGTGTTTTCATTAAGTGGTTTAGAATATGACTAGATTTATTTTGTAGTTATGGGACTTCCTTGGTGACTCAGTGGTAAAAAAAAAATCTGCCTGCCAATGCAGGAAACACAGATTCGATCCCTGGGTCAGGAAGATCCCCTGGAGAAGGAAACAGCAATCCACTCCAGTATTCTTGCCTGGAAAATCCCATGGACAGAGGTGCCTGGCAGGCTACAGTCCATGGGATCGCAAGAGTCAAATATGACTTACTGACTAAACAACAACATTTTGTAGTTATACAAAAACTAAAAATTATTACCAAGATTAAAAATCTTTCTCAAAACAGTCATATATTAGTAATAACTGATGGTGTATAAATGGACTTTTCTCACAAATGAGTTATCTTGCCTTCAAGTAAATCCTTCTATTAGAACATTAAACTTTATAGATGTGGGTTATTGTTGGCAGAAGCAAATGCCTATTTACAGAAGTCACCATATTCTCAACTTTCAAATACCGTTTTTTGGTTTTTTTGTTTATCAACAACTGTATAAACAATGAAATGAAAACAACTCATTTATCTGAATTAGAGATATTCAAAATCTGGACACAGGGGACTTTGCTGGTGGTCCAGTGGTTAAGAATCCGCCTGCCAATGCAGGGGACGTGGGTTTGATCCTTCATCCAGGAAGATTCCATGTACCACAGAGTAAATAAGTCCATGCACCACAACTATGGAGCCCCTGCTCTAGAGCCCATGCCCTGCAACAAGAGAAGCTACCACAATGAGAAGCCCATGAACAGCAATGAAAAGTAGTCCTCCCTTGCCATAACTAGAGAAAACACGCGCACAGAAATGAAGACCCAGTGAAGACAATAATAAATAAATATAATTAAAAAAAAATCTGGGCACAGGAATCTTAAAAAAATACTAAGGCATTAGACACGAAATACTGTTTCTTATTCCCACTCTACCCTTAACTGGGCAAACATGCCTGCTCAATCACAATAAAAGAAACTTTAAAATTTCTTAGATCCTTTCTGACTCTACTTTACAAATAAAAACAGACTGAGAAGATACTTTTCAGCAATGACAGTAATCCATGTCATTACTCCAGAAATTAAGTCAACAGCATCCAATCATCTCCATTAAAATCTCTGAATAACTAAACTGTGGATCTATATGTTGCTCCAGGAAGAAAAGGAAGATATGCCACCAGAATGCATATACAGGGGGAGAAAAGTGCATTGAAAACTTACTAGTAAGACACTGATTAAAGAAACTGAAGACACAAATAAATGAAAACATTTCATGTCCATGGATCAGAAAAAATTATATTGTTAAAATGTCCATACTTTCCAAAGCAATTTATAGATTTAATGCAATGTCTAACAAAACTGCAATGACATTTTTCACAAAAATAGAACAAACAATTCTAGTATTTGTATAAAACCAGAAAAGACCCCAAGCAGCCAAAGAAATCTTTAGAAAGAAGAATAAAGCTGGAAGCACCATGCTTCCTTACTTCAAACTTTGTTACAAAGCTACAGTATGTATGGCAGGTATATAAAGGTACATAGATCAATGAGACAGAATCCAGAAATAAACCCACACATATATGCTCAACTAATTTATAACAGAGGAGGCAAGAATATACAATGGGAAAAGGATAGTCTCTTTAATAAACTGTGTTGGGAAAAGTGGACATGCAAAGAATGAAATGAGATCACTGTCTTACATCGTACACAAAAATCAACTCAAAATGGAAGCTGAACAGAAGATCTGAAACCATTAAACTCCTAGAAGAAAACACAGTGCTAAGCTCCTTGACATTGGTCCTCACAATGAATTTTTTGAACTTGACATCAAAAGCAAAAATAATTAAGTGGAGCTACAACAAACTAAAAAGCTTCTGCACAGCAAGGAAAACCATCAACAAACAAAATGAAAGGGCAATCTACAAAATGGGACAAAATACTTGCGTATATAATTTCCAATAAGGGGTTAATATCTAAAATACATAAGAAATTCATACAATAGCCAAAAAATCAATAATCTACTTCAAAAATGGGCAACAGGGAAATTCTCTAGTGGTCCAGTGGTTAGAATTCAGTGCTTTCACTGTGGGAGACTGGGTTCAATCCCTGGTCCAGGAACTAAGATCCTTCAAGCTGCAGTGTGGCCAACAAAAGAAGAAAACATGGGCAAAGGAACCTGAATAGACATTTTCCCAAAAGAGACATAAAGATGGCCCACAAACACTTGAAAAAATGCTCACCATCATTAATCAACAGGGAAATGCAAATCAAAACCACAATGAGTTATCACCTCATACCTGTTAGGATGTCTATCATCAAAAATACAATATAAAGCAATGAAGGTACCACTCAGTAGGAGGAAGCAGGGTCAGTAATTGATAGTAGGATGGAATCTGAGGTGCCAGCTTCGTCAATCATACAATCATCCAGGAAAAAAAATATCAACTACCACCATCACCAGCCCAAACTAACAGCATCAAGTTTACATCTGACAGGGAGAATAAGTCCAAATATTAGTAGATCTCAATGTAAGAAAACTCACTAAAAAAAAAGAGGGAGGAAGAAATTCACCACTCTTTCTTTACAAGTAATACTTCTACACTGATAATGAAAATCTCACAAAAGATAAGTACGAAATTTTTGCAAAGGGAGACAAGTCTCTATTAACTAAACAAAAGAACTTAAGAATCTCCAGACACTTTATCTTTATTAATAAACATTTACTTTATCCAACATTTTATTATTGCTATTCTTAAATTCATCAAGTATTGGTCTTTTTGCCACAACTGCTTTCTATATAAGAAAATTTTAATGTTGCTTTTGTTTTGAAGATATTACAAATATAATGTAAAGCACTTACATACCTTTTTATACTGTGCATGGGGTTCAAACAAGTCAATGTGGGAATCAAACCAGACAATCTTAAAGGAAATCAACCCTGAGTATTCATCGGAAGGACTGATGCGAAAGCTGAAGCTCCAATACTTTGGCTACCCGATGAGAAGAGCCAACTCATTGGAAAAGACCATGATGCTGGGAAAGATTGAAGGCAAAAGGCAAAGAGGGCAGCAGAAGATAAGATGGTTAGATAGCATCACCAACTCAATGGACATGAATTCGAGCAAACTCCAGGAGATAGTGAAGGACAGAGACGCCTGATCACAAAGAAATCAGACAAGACTGAGCACCTGAACAGCATCAACTTACACACCTAACTACCTTGAAACCAAGAAATGCCACATGCTTTCAATGCCATAGTTTGCATCAGTATTTACAATGGGTTTGATGATCTAAAATGATAACATCTAACTTTTAATGCAGTATTTGAGAGCTGAAGACTTATCTGAGTTGAAATTTCCTTTTTTTATAGATGAAGAGGAAAAAACTGAATCCCAGAGAGATCAAGTGACTTCAGATATGGTCCCCCTTAGTCAGGGCTGAGACTGGAACACAGACTTTGTGATTTCAGATCGTAAGCCCTTTCCGTTAAACCTCAACAAAACAGTTAGATGATATAAGAACTAATTTTCCCTGTGTCCACAAATCTCAGCTACTTTAAGGCTACAATCAAGTACCCATAAAGCAGCAGAGATATCTTGAGGTTCTTCTGATGAAGATACAGATTCTCCCTCTGGGAGAACTAAGCCTGTGGGCCCCAACAATCCTCGTGTTTGCTCTAGGAGTTCCAACCCTTCTTCAAGGGAAGCCCCAAGAGACCCAGCTAGAGAGGAATGTCTAAGTACAGGCAACACACAGGTTAGCTTCCTCCCAGTCACCCAGTTTTCTGGCTACTGTGCTCAGAAACCTAAGCCTACCCTTGGTTCTCCTGGCCCCAACTCCTCAGTTAAGTCTCAGATCTTGGTATCGAATTCCACACCATACTCTTGAATCAACCCATAATCTTGACATCTAGAAACGACTTCAAATCTGTAACTTTCTTCAAATTTCCAGTTATAAAATGAGTAAGTCATGGGGATGTATAATGTATAACATGGTGACTATAAACTAATAATACTGTATTTCATATATGAATGTAGCTGGGAGAGCAGCTCTTGAAATCAAGTTTTCATCACAGAAAAAAAAACCAACAATGTAACTATGTGTATAATGACAGATGTTAACTGGACTTATTGTGTGATTATTTTGCAATATATACAAATATCAAGTCACTACACTGTACACCTGAAACTAATGTGTTATATCTCAAAACAAAAAACTGTACACTTATTTCTGAAAAATGAAGCAATTTACAAGACTGACAACATATTCTTAGACAAGTTTACTCATACATAAGTAAACATTCCTCCCTATATTTGCCTTCAGATGTGTGAAGAAAAAACAAGTAACTTTTTTCCTATATGATTTCCCCCAAATGTTCAAATTGTTTTGAAATAGCAATCATTATTGCTGACAGATGTTTTCCAAAATAAAACATATCTAGTGTTTATTGAGGTACAAAAGATGTTAAATTAAAGGCACACATGGTAAGGAGTCAGTAATCATTTCATGTCTATCACCACACCCAGCTCTTTCGACTTTTCCACTCTTTCTGGGTCAGTGAGTAAAACTATATAACTCATAGTATACCTTCAACAAAATAAGTATGTGGACATACTAAAAACATGTTGTAGCTGCTGCCTCTTCCTTCTGCCCCTGAACCAAAGTCCTTAAGAAGTAAGTTAAACGGTGGGAATATTAATTCACCTGCAGTGCAGGAAGCACAGGAGACGTGGGTTCGATCCCTGGGTTGGGAAGATCCCCTGGAGAAGGAAATGACAACCCACTCCAGTATTCTTGCCTGGGAAATCCCATGGACAGAGGAGCCTGGCAGGCTACAATCCATGGGGTCACAAAAGAGTCGGACACAATTTAGCAGCTAAACATACAATCATTTTGCAAATCTCTTCCTTGTAAAACAAAAATACCTTACAGTAAGAAGCAACTTTTGCAATTGCTAAATTTAAAATATTTCACATAGTATTTCTCAAAGATTAGCTTTCTAAAAGAAAGAACCTGCATACAAACTAGATGATCCTTCTGTAATGAATAGAAAGGAAATTTAGGAATGGCCATGCTGTTTCAAGTACATTCTGTGCTTTTTTCAGTCCATCATGTTTCAGTCTAACTCATGGTGCCAACCATCCCACTTTTCCTTTTCTATACCAACATCTGCCCGTAACTGTAGTCAAATGCCTGCTTACATCAAACCCCACCCCTCCTATCTCCTTACTAAAGGAAAACAGCAAAATCTCAGCTATTTATTGTTATGAAATAAGACCTTGTGAGTTCTATTTCTTGCATCTCTTGAACTTACTACGCCCCCCTTTTATTTACAATAATCTCCCCTACAATCATCCAACTACCCACACATAGGATTGGCTCCTGTTTATACAATAAAACTCAACTTCCTGCCAGTATCTGATGTTCCAGAAATGCAAACCTGTCACAGGAAGACTTGAGTGCCCTCTCTAAAAATGAAGAACCAGGATTTTAAAAAGTAACTATCAGGACTTCCCTAGTGGTTAAGTGGCTGAGAATCTGCGCTCCCAATGCAGGGGGCCCAGGTTTGACCCCTGCTTAGGGAACTAGATGCCAGTAACTAGGAGTTCACATGCAGCAATGAAGACTGAAGACCCAGCACAGCCAAATAAATAAATAAATATTTTTTTAAAAGGTAACTCTCTCCAGACAGGTAAACATTTAATCAGAGTTGTTGTGAGTAGAGAGGAGTAATCTTTTAAAAGGACTAGGAAGAGGAGATAAATCAACCTTCAAAGAGAAAAAAATAAAATTTTTTACTGAGAAAAGTACAAGTGTGAGCCAGGGGAAGAATGAACAAAGTCCTCTCAGATGGTTCAGTCTTATATTTCAGCCCATCCTGAGACACAGTTGCATTCCTGCCTTTGGATTCTGTACTATTCTTTTAGTAATTTTAAATGGATTTCCAAATATGTTGTTTAAACCAGTTTAAATTGGGTTTCTCTACTTGCATTCTAAGAATTCCAACTAGTATTTCCCCTTTGCTGAACCCAGAAAATCAGGAAGGTATTTGGTAAATACCACATCTTCTAACTAGCAACAGCACTGACCAGTCCAATAGTTCACTGATCATTGAAAACTACATTTTTAGATGTAATCTTTATTTCTCCTTGTTCTGTTTAGTAGACAAACTAGTCATAGACATTTGTCTAGTGCATCCCCTGCTATGCACTAAGTGCTTTAAGCAATGAAATCTGAACAAGGGGTTCTATAAACCATATAAGAAACAAGATATTTGGGGTGAATAGACAAACCTGATAAATGCTTTTTAAGAAAAACTACAAACAAGAATGCTTACACAGTGTTCATAGCAGCACTATTTATAATAGCAAAGACATGAAAGCAACCTAAATGTCCACTGACAGATGAATGGATAAAGAAAATGTAGTACCTATATACAATGGAATATTACTCAACCAGGAAAAAGAATAAAATGATGCCATTTGCAGCAGTATGAATGGACCCAGTAATTATCATACTAAGTGAAGTCAAGTTAGACAAAGACAAAGGTATGATATCACTTATAGGTGGAATCTAAAAAAAGATGCAAATGAATTTATGCAAAAAACAAAAATAAGACTCACAGACATAGAAAACAAACCTATGGTTACCAAAGGCAAAAGGTAGGAGAAAGATAAATTAGGAATTTGCGATTAACAGATAAACACTATATATAAAATAGATAAAACAACAAGGACTTACCGTGTAGTACAGGGAACTGTATTCATTATCTTGTAATACCTCTAATGGAAAAGAATCTAAAAAAAATAATTGAACCACTATGCTATACACCCAAAATACTGTAAATCAACTACACTATCTTTCAATTAAAAAAAAAGAGTACATACACTCTCTGACTGAAGATCAAAATGGAGGCCAGAATTTGCTCAGCATTTTTAAAAGTTGCAAAACTTTTAAACAGGTATGAGCTTACCAGGTTTAAGAACAGTATTATATGAAATCAAATGCTATCCCTTCCACTTGCCTAACTCTCGGGACACTGCAGTGGCCACCACAGTAAAAACACTTAGGATTACAAAATATACCTGACAAAGTTTCTAAGATTCCAGGTTTCCTGAGTTTATTCCAAAGATTTGACAAACCTAAAATTCAATAAATGATCTGTTTTTATTCTCTTTACTCTTTGTGTCTTATTCTTGAGGTTACTAGTTTCTAGTTTCCCTATACCTTTGGCATAACATTTCAGGAAATCTTTTGCTGCAGACTATTCCATAAAGAACTAATAAACTGTATAAGTTCCTCAGCTCTTTGTAGGGGAGGGATTTTTTCATTTTAATCTAGAAAGCATTTCTCATCAACAGATTTATAAGGTATGTAGCCAATCAGTAAAAGTGATTTGATGAAAGCATCCAATAAATGGCAAATCACCTGCATTTTGCAAGAATTTTTGTCTCAACTTAAAATATTTCACATAATTTCATGCTTTTATTCTTTTCAATACATTGTTTTAAATTGAGGTATAATTCACATGCCATAAAGTTCATTCCTCAGTGCATTTTTATAAGTTGCTAGAATGATTAGGAAAAAAAAACAACAACAACATTGTGTTCTATGCTAATTCACTGGCCAAACTAGAGAGGTCTTAAGGCTGCTTTACTGCTTTCCTGTTTCTCTTACGCTTTTACCAGCACGTTGTAGACTGATTTCAGATATTAGAATAAACTCAATAAAAAGGCCAGGAACCTTAGAAAGAAAACCACAAACAGGAACCTTAGAAAGAAAACCACCAACAGGGTAAGTAGTAGGGGTATCTCAGCAATGAGAGCAGCAGGAAGGTGACTGACAATAACACAATGAATTCTGGAAGGTTAGCCCCACCAGCAAAGATGGCAGCCAGGTAAAGGAGGTTACAGAGTATGGAGTACGTTCAAAACCGAAGTTTTACATGTATCACATGCTATGCCTAAAAGCTCCCAAACTGAAGTAAAGGTCAACCAGGTAAAAATCCACCTGAAAGGAACAATATTAGAAAGCACTGGTCAACACTCCAGTTAGCCATTTTTAAACCGGGTGAGGGGGAGAAGACAGATTATGACATGACCAGAGTGGACTACCATGGGATTGTATTAATTTTTTTGATAAATACTGCCTGGTGGCAGGTACTGTTTTAGGTTCTAGATATTCAGCAGTAAGCAAAATAGACAAAGGTCTATGATGTTGTGATGCTGGCAACAGTCTAATGAAGAAAAGGAGTAAGTTGGTAACAGTCTAACGGAGAGGATACAATTCATCAATTGATAATATCTGAAGCTGTTTTCCTTGTCTTGCTTGAGAAACAGGAATGAAAAAAATGACATGCCTGAGGGACTATGCAAAAACTGTCACAAATTCAAAAAGTAGAAACAGCAAAAAAAAAAAAGGATTCAAAATAAAAGCCTACATCCAAAAAATATTCTGCAAGAAGAAAAAAAGAATGATAAAAGAGATAAGGGAGGACTGTAAGAAACCGTGAAACCAAAAAGCAGAATTAAAAAAAAAATTTTTTTGAGGCCCTAAAAGAAGAAAATTGATGGGTGGAAAACTGAATCAGTAATAGGTGAATAATACACAAAAATTACAGATCTGAGTAGTATCATCAATAGAGGGAGTCTGTTGATAAACCAGGTTTTTTTTCCTATAGAAAACACCCTGAGAGACCACAGAATATTTGCAACAATTGATCATCTATGTTAGGTCACAAAGAAAGTCCAATAAGTATGTGGATGAAGACTGTCATCAGCTGTCTCAGTAAGCAAAGGATGCTGCAACCATTAAGCCATTAGCCACTGCAGACACCCCCAGCTGCGCACCCCAAGGGGATGCAGGATGGAGAAAAATAGGATACTGGACCTAGACAGTTAAACTACATATCAAAGAAATTTCAGTAAGCCCAAACTCTTGCATCTTCCCATATATAGAAAAGCGCTAAATTCATTAACTTGAGAGGTTTTTCTTTCATTAACAGTAACCTTCTGACACTCTGATAACTGGTTTTTTTTCCCTGCAAAAACTCCTGGTTCCTCCCCTACCTCTTCATAATAGTCCCTTGCTGATGAAAGGCTGTCTCCCAGGGCTAAGTCCTCAGTATGTCCATGGAATAAAATATAACAGCAAATGTCACGTTCTCTAATTACAGAGCAATAAACTAGGGAATTCTAAAAAACCCAACCCACTTTAAGATCTTCTAGTAAGAGTATTACCTAGTTTAACTGTCAAAATTTAAAATGTGATACCCATTAATGTAATCATAATATTTTACTTCTATGGAAATAATTGGACAAGTTCACTAGATAACTGACAGTCACCTTAACAAAGTAATTCTATGAAAAATTAGGACCAACACAGGACTTCTCTGGTGGACCAGTGATTAAGAATCCACTTGCCAATGCAGGGGACACAGGTTCAATTCCTGGTCTAAGAAGATTCCATAAGCCCAGGCACCACAACTACTGAAGCCCATGTGCCCTAGAGCCCATGCTCCGCAACAAGAGGAGCCACTGCAACCAGAAGCCTGTGCACCGAAACTAGAGAAGCCTGAGGGCAGCAAGGAAGACCCAGTACAGCCAAAAATGAACACATTCTAAAAAAAGAACAATTAGGTCAAACATAAATGTTAAACAAAAGACTGAGTAGCTTAAATAAAAGAATACCTGTGGACTTCCCTATAGCTCAGATGGTAAAGAATCTGCCTGCAACGCAGGAGATCCAGGTTTGATCCCTGGGTCAGGAAGATCCCCTGGAGAAGGAAATGGCAATCCACTCCAGTATTCTTGCCTGGAAAATCCCATGGACAGAGGAGCCTGGAGGGCTGCAGTCCAGTGGGTCACAAAGAGTCAGACACTAAGTGACTAACACAAAAAGAGTACCTATCTTATGGAATACTATGCCTGTTGATACAGAACAGTATTTACTGATATGGACAGATAAGTGATGGAGGGGAAGGCAAATTTCATAAAACCATACAACTATGAACTATGAACTCATTAATATAAAATATAGCATGTGTCTGTGCAAAGAGTCAGCTTGAAGGAAGATTCTTCAAAATGTTATCAAAGAGCTACAAGGGTTTTTCATTTGCTTCTACATACCTTTTTTTTTATTATTTTTACAACAAACAAGTTATTTTCATAGTGAAACCGAGAAGGAACCTGTGGGGCTCCCGGGCACAGAAGGCTTTTTGTCCCGTTTCTTGTAGCCAAGACTCTAACCTCCAGGACACTCCCTGAGTTCCAAAGGGCAGACGGAACAGTTGCTTATAAGGAAAAGAGTAGCCAAGAAACCACCTGAGGTGAGATTTAAGAGACCACAGAAGCTCAACAAGACCACCTGGGGCCCTGCACACACCCTAAATCCTGTCAGCAACCCATTCCTGAACTATTGTATAAAACTCATCAAATCCCCCTGGGTTGGGACACAAAGCAGGAGTCTGCTCTGTCTTCCTTTGCCTGGCAAACCAATAAAACTATTCTTTTCTGCTGCTGATGTGTTCAGTTGCCAAGCTGTGTCTGACTCTTTTTCGACCCCATGGACTCTAGCCCATCAGGCTCCTCTTCCATGGGATTTCCCAGGCAAGAATACTGGAGAGGGTTGCCATTTCCTTCTCCAGGGGGTCTTCCTGACCCAGGGATCGAACCCACATCTCCTATTTGGTAGGCAGATCTTTTTCTACTTCACCCAAAACTCTGTCTTTGAGGTTCAATTCAGCACCAGTGTACAGAGAAGCTAAGTTTTCAGCATCAACAGTTAGTAATCTATCTTAATTTTTTTTAAGGTGAAAGCCAGTAAGTAAAGCTATCAAAGGTTTATTTACTGAAGTTACCATTATAACATTAAAGACAATGCAAACAATAAATTACATAACGAGCACTTGATAAATGGCAGTAGCAGATATACTGTGCTGGGTGTTTTTAACCGATTATCTGATTCCAGCTCTCCTTAGTTCCTGTCTACTCTGCCTCTGCCTGTGCTGAGTCAGGCTTCATTTGCATGTGTTCTTTCTTTAGCTAGTAAAGCTCATTCTCTGTATCTCCTGATGGAGTTCCCCATACCCTTCAAGATTTCATTTCCTTCTCTGCAAAGCCTTCCAACCTCCTGAATAGGTAATCTTTCTTCCCTCTGGGTTTTTAAGACTTCTTTTGGAACACTAAAAACAGAATGTTTTACTGTAATATTGTTTACATGTCTGTCTCCTACCAGGTTTTTAAATGTTAACAGTTTAAAAAAAAAAAAATCATGTCTTCCTAAAAATTAAACAGAAAGGGAAAACAAGTGATATGAAAAGGGGGGCATTAAAAACCAAGGACTTTGTTGAGGTTTGACAGAAAACAACAAAATTCTGTGAAGCAACTGTCCTTCAATCAAAAAATAAATTAATTAAAAAAAACAACTAAGGGCTTGATTATCAGTTCTTGCTAAAATCTATGTGGCCACGATTTCTGATCAATTTCAGGCTGCATCTCAATCAAGATAAAGTATTTGAAGACATGATTTTTCTTTTTGGAAAGCAGGGAAAATCAATCAGAGGAACTAGAGGACTCCAACTACACTCTTAAGTGACAAAGACGTAAATGAGACATACATACATGCTTTCACTTTTTTCCTTTAAGTTTCTTAGCGGTACTTAATAGAATATTAGAAGTCACAGTGTGGAGATTCCCTAGAAAACTGGAAATAGAACTGCCGTATGACCCAGCAATCCCACTGCTGGGCATACACACCGAGGAAACCAGAATTGAAAGAGACATGTGTACCCCAATGTTCACTGCAGCACTGTTTACAATAGCCAGGACATGGAAGCAACCTAGATGCCCACTGGCAGACGAATGGATAAGGAAGTTGTGGTACATACACACAATGGACTATTACTCAGCCATTAAAAAGAATACATTTGAATCAGTTCTAATGAGGTGGATGAAACTGGAGCCTATTATACAGAGTGAAGTAAGTCAGAAAGAAAAACACCAATACAGTATATTAATGCATATATATGGAATTTAGAAAGATGGTAACGATGACCCTATATGCTAAGACAGCAAAAGAGGCACAGATGTAAAGAACAGACTTTGGACTCTGTGGGAGAAGGTGAGGGTGGGATGATTTGAGAGAATAGCACTGAAACATGTATATTATCATATGTGAAGTAGATTGCCAGTCCAGGTTCGACGCATGAGACAGGGT
This sequence comes from Giraffa tippelskirchi, assembly GCF_054371585.1. NCBI lineage: Eukaryota > Metazoa > Chordata > Mammalia > Artiodactyla > Giraffidae > Giraffa > Giraffa tippelskirchi. Next base: position 120,373,373 of record NC_137276.1, on the reverse strand, counting down.
GCTCAGGGCTGGTGCACTGGGGTGACCCTGAGGGATGGGATGGGGTGGGAGGTGGGAAGGGGGTTCAGGATGGGGGACACATGTACACCCATGGCTGATTCATGTTGTATGGCAAAAACCACTACAATATTGTAATTAGCCTCCAATTAAAATAAATTAATTTAAAAAAATAAAAATGAATAAATAAATAAAAAAGTAACTGGAATACAACCAACATCCTTACTGTACAGAAGAACAAGTTGCGAGCTAAAGAGATATATAATTTTCCGTAAGTCATTCAGAAGATAAAAAGGCAGACCTTTTCAGACCTCCAAACTGCTGGTCCAATAAATGCTCAGCTTCCCAGTAACTACACCATTCAAAATTTATGAGATTTCTAGATGATATATTAAATTTGATTTTGGCTACCACTTACCTTAATGGCAAACTGTAAGGAAACAATGTTCCAATTTTCTGTAAGAGGAGATAAAATCTTAAAACCATTCATATTTTACTTATATCTAAATGCTTTGAACTAAAGTACTTCATTCATTATTAAGAAAAAACAACTATTATATGAACGGCACTCCGTTAGCTCCTGCTATTTATTTTCAAAATGGTCAAAACAAAATGATGACTAAATTCTATATAACTTTAAACATATACCATAGTGGCAGGTGCAACAGCTACCATTTTATTTCTCTCTATAGCATTCTACCACTACTCGACTATCTGGATCAACTTCCTATTACTCCTTTATTTCACTGTTTCCAAGTAGTACATTCTTCCCTTTTAGCATCTTTCTAAAAACCAAAATTTATCTCATAATCATTAGTGTGTCACAGTTTAAATGGCCATATTTTTTCCCTTCTGAGTGCTACATAAAATAATGGTGTATCTTACAATCTATCATATCTTAGGTTTGGACAAATATAATACCTGTTATCTTACAATCTATCATATCTTAGGTTTGGACAAATATAATCCCTGCTATTTAAATTTTTAGTGTCAGTTACTGTGACTATTTGGAGAAGGCAATGGCACCCCACTCCAGTACTCTTGCCTGGAAAATCCCATGGATGGAGGAGCCTGGTAGGCTACAGTCCATGGGGTTGCTAAGAGTCGGACATGACTGAGCGACTTCACTTTCACTTTTCCCTTTCGTGCACTGGAGAAGGAAATGGCAACCCACTCCAGTGTTCTTGCCTGGAGAATCCCAGGGACAGGGGAGCCTGGTGGGCTGCCGTCCATGGGGTCGCACAGAGTCGGACCTGACTGAAGCGACTTAGCAGCAGCAGCAGCAGCAGCACTGTGACTATTTGGGAGAGATGAAAATTTCTTTGTAGGATTTTGCCCTGGTTACTCTGTTTTTAGTTTTAAAACTGAACAAACAAAACAAACTTATGGTTACCAAAGGGGATGGGGAGGTGGTAAATTAAGAGTTTAGGATTAACATATATGTACTACTAAATATAAAACAGGTAAACAGGGACACACTGTATAGCACAGGAAACTACACTCAGTATCTTATAATAACCTATAATGGGGAAGAATGTGAAAAAGAAAATATATATAATATATATATCACTTTACTGTACACTTTAAACACAACATTGTAACCTACACTTCAGTTAAAAAAAAAATTCAGGATTCCTCCCCTTTCATTCCCCCACTACACACACACAAATCTGTAAAAAAATATTGTCTCCTTTAACTATTTATCATTAGACATCACTCCAGAACCAAGAAGCCACCTTTGACACCTCTCATTCCATGCCACCTCTCCAGCCCCTCAAATATGTAATCATTAGGAACTAACTTAATCTCATAAAGATCTCTTAGACCTGTCCCTTTACTTCTACCACCACCTTTCTATTCCAAGCTCCACTGTCTCTTGCCTGGGCAACTTCAAGAGTCCCCCTAAATGGTCTCCCCGTATCTACTTTTTGTCCCCTGTAAGGGGCTTCCCTAGTAGCTCAGATGGTAAAGCATCCGCTTGCAATGCAGGAGACCCAGGTTCGATCCCTGTGTCAGGAAGATCCCCTGGAGAAGGAAATGGCAACCAGTATTCTTGCCTGGAGAATCCCATGGACAGAGAAGCCTGGTGGGCTGTAGTTCATGGGGTCACAAAGAGTCGGACACGACTAAGCGACTAACATACACACAATGTCTTTCCCACAGTGATACCTACTGATTTTTCCTTAACATGGTCCTCCAGACCTTCCAGGGTCTGTGCCACCTTCTATCTGGTCTTTGAGGTCGGCAGCCTTGGCCTCAAGAAATTATGTTCTCTCCTACTATAAGGCCACCGAACATGTTATTTCCATTGCTCAAAAGTGCTCTCTAAATATATTTTATCCTTCAAATCTCTGTTCAAAGTTCATTTTCTCATGGAAACCTTCCCTGATCCTGTGACTAGGTCTCTCTCATACTATATTACTTTCCTATTGCAATTAACACAACGGTAATTTTATGTGTTGTCATGGATTAATGACTGCCTTCTATTCTTGCCTTTAACATCTATGAGAGCACTGAACTGAACTCCCAGCACCAAACAAAGCACCCGCATAGACTTGAGGCTCAAGTATTTGTTAAACATACAAATATCTGTCTGCTGCTGCTGCTGCTGCTAAGTTGCTTCAGTCGTGTCCGACTCTATGTGACCTCATAGATGCAGCCCACCAGGCTCCTCCGTCCCTGGGATTCTCCAGGCAAGAATACTGGAGTGGGTTGCCATTTCCTTCTCCAACACATGAAAGTGAAAAGTGAAAGTGAAGTCGCTCAGTCGTGTGCGACTCTCCTCGACCCCATGGACTGCAGCCTACCAGGCTCCTCCTCCATGGGATTTTCCAGGCAAGAGTACTGGAGTGGGGTGCCATTGCCTTCTCCAATATTTGTCTGAAAAACTGTAACTCACAGTTTCTCAGATTTCTTCCATTCAGCATTTTACTAACCTTGATCAATATTAACATCTAAATCAGTCTTTGGTCTTTATTTTCTTGCCTCCATACTATGAAAGCAAAGGCTAAATTGGCATAAATTTAAATTAAAATGTCTTCTAGTAATTGTTTCATTTACCTCTTAAACCTCCATTTAGAAAGTAGTTGTCCTAAAATTATAGCAGTGGGTTCTTTAACAAAAATTGGAAAATTCTGATGCATTCTGCTTATGTTTTGAAATCTTAACTTTAATCTACTATTCTTAGTAAATCAATTGTCAAATGTTGACTAAGTATTAACTATGAAGAGCTGCAGATAGTAATCTCTTTAAACTGCAACAACTGATGCTATGCTGTAAGTATGATTACATGTTAATTCACATATATGGGAGGAAAAAAGCATGCATACAAACATGCCAAACAGTACCTGTCAGGATACATTTACACAAAAATCACAGGAAAAAAAATGTGATAAGGGAATTTTATTTTAAGTTCTGATTAGAAAAATTCCTTTCTCATGCTTAATGCCTAAACGTACAAGTAAACTGTATAAATTTTCCTCCAAACATGCAACATCCTTAAATGCATCTAATTCAACTGCTTGATCAACTGATGTAATAAACCAAACATTCAGTTACATAAAGTAATACTGTGCTTATCAGTAGGCTTTGAGAGGAGCCACATCTGCCCTGTTCACCAAGTTATCTTTGGCCTTTGGCACAAGCAGGTCTTGAATGAGGATTTACTGAAAAAATACATGAAAACAGAATAGGAAGTTTGTTGAAGCTACTCTGCATGCTTGATCTCTCTCCCTTCAATTCCATTATGCATTATTTTGTTCTATTAGCAATTACAAAAGTGCCACAATTAACAGATGATATATTGAGTTAAAGAAAGAATAGCCATAATAAATATAAAATAATAAAAGGCAAAAGAAATAGAAAGGAAGGCGAAAATAGCTCATGTACACACTGCTATATTTAAAATGGATAACCAACAAGGACCTATCGTATAGCCACGGAACTCTGCTCAATGATATGTGCCAGCCTAGGCGTTCAGGGGAGAATGGATACATGTATATGTATGACTGAGTCCCTTTGCTGTTCACCTGAAACTACCACAGCATTGTTAATTGGCTACACACCAATACAAAATAAAAGGTTTCAAGTTTTAAAAAAACAAAAGTTTAAAGTTTGGGAAAAAAGATAGTTCTCTGCTAACACTGGTAATTAATGAAAAGTTGCAACAGCACTTCGATTTTAAAAGAATTTTCAGATTTACCCTCGTCTTAGCGTCCTTCTTTTCCCAAACAAACTTGCAAATAAATGCCCGAGAGATTCTACCAAAATCAGAAACCAAATATTCACTTTACTATATACAGATTAGTCTCAGGGGGAAAAAGTAACAAACAAGCTAAATTTACCTATATTTGGTAGGGCATAGGGCATATTTTTTTAATTTATTTATTTAATTGGAGGATAATTACTTTACAATATTGTGGTGGTTTTTGCCATACATCGACATGAATCAGCCACGAATGTATGTGTCCCCCCATCCTGAACCGCCCCCTCCCCACCCCATCCCTCTGGGTTGTCCCAGTGCACCGGCTTGAGTGCCCTGCTTCATGCATCGAACTTGCACTGGTCCTCTATGGTAATATACACGTTTCAGTGCTATTCTCTCAAATCATCCCACCCTCACCTCCCACAGAGTGCAAAAGTCTGCTCTTTACATCTGTGTGTCTTTTGAGGTCCTGCATATAGGATCGTCATTACCATCTTTCTAAATTCCATATATAGGCATTAATATACTATTGGTGCTTCTCTTTCTGACTTACTTCACTCTGTATAATGGGCTCCAGTTTCATCCACCTCATTAGAACTGACTCAAATGTGTTCTTTTTTTTTTATAGCTGAGTAATTCCATTGAGTGTATGTACCACAACTTTCTTATCCATTCGTCTGCTGATGGACATCTAGGTTGCTTCCATGTCTTAGTTATTGTAAACAGTGCTGAAATGAACATTGGGGTACACGTGTCTCTTTCAATTCTGGTTTCCTCGGTGTGTATGCCCAGCAGTGGGATTGCTGGGTCACATAAGGGCACAGGGCATATTAACAGGGTTTTTTTGCCATATACAGTTTTTTTGTTTTTTTTTTTTTAGAGTAAAGTATTTTTGTATGTAACATGCTTAGGATGACTGCAAAAGAATTTAAGACAAGTCTGTACTTCTCTACTTAAAGAAAAAAAGGAAACAAAAACTAAGTAACAAAAGTTCAACTGAGAGCTTTCTGGTGGCTTAGTGGTAAAGAATCTGCTTCCCAATTCAGGAGACACTGGTTCCATCCCTGATCCAGGAAGATCCCCCAGGCCAAGGAGCAACTAAGCCCATCACAACTACTGAGCCTGTGCTCTAGAGCCTGGGAGCCGTAACTACTGAGCCCACAGGCTGCAACTACTGAAGCCCGGGCACCCTTATCTTGTTGTGCTCTGCAACAAGAAAAGCCACTGCAATGAGACACCCATTACACCGCAACTAGACAGCAGCCACTACTCATCACAACTAAAGAAAAGCCCGTGCAGCAGTTAAGACCCAGCAATGAAGCCAAAGAGAAATAAATAATTTTTTAAAAAGAAGTTCAACTGAAGTACTTACAACTTTTTTGAAGTTTAATTTTAAGAACCGAATGCCTTTCTCTACGTTTATTTATACATTTTCAAAACTTTGCTGTGTACATTTGTTAAATTATTGTGACCAGTAAACCAGTAAACCAGTAAAACCAGATATAAGCAACTGTAAAAGAATATTTCTGAAAAGATCAAACCCAGAGATAAAAAAATAGAAAAATTACATAACTTGGAAAATGCAGTCTTTTTTTAACTACTTATATCCAAAAGTATCACACTCAATCCTTAATAATATTTATAAGTTAGTAAGAAGACTGCCACTTTCAAATAAAAAAAAAAAAAGGGTGGGGAGGGGGGAGTCAGAATGGTCAAGCCAAGATTCCCATTTACAGTATCACATATGAAAGATGATATACAATGATATATGCCAGGCACACAGTAAACACTACAGTTAGGTTTTCTTCAATCAGAAAGAAGATGCAAGGTTTTAGTTTTCACTTCAAAAATCTTATTTTCTGACTTTCTTTATTTTTTGACTTTCTTTAAATGTCACTTAAACTGACTTAATTTTAAAATTTGTTTAGCCTTTAAGATTGAGCAAAAAGTTAATTGGATAAGCAGAAAATCTAAATTTTAGTATACATATTAATACATGAAGCTTGAAAAAACTGATTTTAAATGCATTATGGCCAACATCAATATACAAAAACAGTAAGATTCTTCAGATTTACTAATCTGACCACCCTCTTCTAAGGAAAAAAAGAAAAAACATCCTTTGAGATACAGGATTCTAATTTCTACAATTTTACAATTTTGGTTTTTGTTTTTCATCGGAGCCTTTCAAACGCTCCCTAACACCACTTACCTTATCGCATGCATTGTTATTCTGCTTCTAATACTTAACTAGATAACAACAAACTTACAGAAAATTGTCAAAAACTGCCGGGTTTGTGGGAATGAGGGATTGTTTTTGCTATTTCTTTTAAGGCCCAAGAGATCTGAAAGGTGGAGAGAGATGCCAGGGCAAGGAACTCAAGGGAGTAAGGGGATTGGAGAAGAAGATGCAGTTGTCTGGGAGTGAACGTTTGTCAGAAGAGCAACGTGCTCCTTTTCAAAAACACTTTGGAAATTGCAAACGGAGAATCAGCCTCCCCACCCAAACCCATCAGCTATCAGAATCCCTACTCCCTCATCCAACAGTCACCTCGGCGGATCCTGGAGAAAAAGAGGTCTGTCCCTCGCGGGATTCCTCCAATGACCCAAGTTACCTTCGTCTAGCGGGGCAGCGAGGCCGCCAGGCGTAACCCGCGAAAGGCGAGAGTAAAAGTGAACCCAGTAACAAACGCTGGAGCTCCCGCGCTGACACTGCGCCGACTCATACATAACCCACCTCCGCAAGGCAGCCGGATGGCCGTGGCGTGACGCCGCCGACCGGTTCTCCGTACTGACAAGTTTCCCCAAGCCTTCGCCTTTCAGTATTTACCATTCCCCTGCCCTCCATCCCCATTCCATTCATTCGAGGAACCAAAAAAAAAAAAAAAAAAGTGAGCGGCTGTGCTTGGAGGCAAGGAGGGCGGCCAGGCCATCCCGGGGAAGAGAACCGGAGAAGGCAGGCGGCGGAAGGCTGCTGGCGCCGTTCTTCCGGGCCGGGGAAGGGTCAGCCCTCTAGGCCGCGGATCCGGGGCCTCGCGTAGTCAGAAGGGCCGAGCAGAGGCGCGGCCGGGAGCCGGCGTACCTACTCACCAAATCTGGAACTTGAGCAGAGGCCCCGTGGCGTACTGCATCTTTAATCTCTTGCCCGGCACGCCGCCCAAGTTGGCAGAGGCATCGCTCCGGACCACCGCCGACGCAGCCACCAGCAGAAGTAGCAACAGCTTCATCTTAAACGAGCCAGCCACTTCGGCCGCCCTCACCCTCAAAGCCGAGCCGGTGCCGGGAACTGATCCCCACCGCGCAATCGCGATCCGCCAAGGTCGACGAGGGAAGCAGGAATGCGCATGCGCATCCCGGCGCCGGCGCAGGCTGTGTGAGGGAGAGCTGACCCATTTTACTGTCCTGACCCACCATGTTGGCTCTACGCGGGAGTCTCTGGGATGGAATGAGAGGAGTAGGAAAGGACCTACTGCCGGTGGGACCTCAGAAGAGCCTGTTAATGAAAGCTCCTAATACAACTGGATTCTGCATACAATTTAATTCAGACATTTATCTCCCCAGGGGCTTCCCCAGTAGCTCAGTTGGTAAAGAATCTGCCTGCAGTGCAGGAGACCCGGGTTTGTTTCCTGGGTTGGGAAGATCCCCTGAAGAAGGGAATGCAACCCGCTGCAGTATTCTTGCCTGTAGAATTCCATGGACCGAAGACCTGGCGGGCTACAGTCCATGGGATCGGACACGACTCTGCGACTAACTTTCCTTTCCTTTTTATCTCCCCAAGACGTTTAACAACACGTGTTTAATAGTCTTGATTCAGGTGTGGGAGCTAAGAGAGAAAGCCCCTGCCTTCCGAACAGGAATGCTTCACTCTTTCTGGCCGCATGCTATGGCCTTTAGTTTGAATTTCTTTGCAATATTGCTCTCTCCTAAAGGAATCTTTCCAAAAAAAAAAAAAAAAAGACCCTTGGAAAACTTCAGTCATATAGTGGATTTAGTCGCTAAGTCGTGTCCCACTGTTGTGATCCCGTGGACTGTAGCCCGCCAGGCTCCTCTGTCCATGGGATTTCCTAGGCAAGAATACTGGAGTGGGTTGCCATTTCCTTCTCCAGGGGATCTTCCCAACCCAGGGATTGAACCCTGGTCTCCTGCAGTACAGGCAGATTCTTTATGAAATGAGCTACCAGGGAATTCGCAAAATCATATAGAAGAACAGAATAATTACCTTACTCATTAATGACCGTTAACAATTACTGACATTTTGACAATCTTAATTGTCTGTAGTACAGCTCTAACTGCTTTTCCCAAAGGGAAGAGAGTAGGAGACAAATAACTTCATCTATAGATTTTTAAGGGTGTATATCTGAAAAATAACCAGTTGGGGGGAGGGGAGCGGGAACTTATCACAATACATTATCCGACAGTAAAAAATGAATTATTGCTTAATACCAAAATATCCAGTGTTCAAATTTCTCCTGTCTTAGTACTTATTTTTATTGTTAGTTTTTCAAATTGTTACTGAACCGTGGTGGGAAGACACCAGGGCACAGGCAGTTTCTCCACCCTGCCCATGTCCCAGCTCCTTCTCCCAGGGCACATACCACTCTCCCCTCCCCAGGGTGCACAGCCAGAGCAGGAAGGGTGGGGAATAAACTAGAGGCCTGCCCAGTTTCAATGTCCCTGAAGATACGTGTGGATGAGCTGATGTCAACTCCCGCTGGTCGGGACCTGATACCCCGTCCGATTTCTAATAAAACCTTAACACTTGATTTTGTGTTAACTGTTAATAAGTTACTGATTTATAAGATGTTCAGGCCCATGCATGGTAGTTAACCAAATGCTGAAGTAATTGTGATCACTTACCTTTAGAATGGATAAACAACAAGGTCCTAATGTATAGCACAGGGAACTATATTCAATATCCTGTGATAAACTAAAAAGGAAAAGAATATGAAAAAACGTGACTGAGCACGCGCACGCGTGCACGCACACACACACACACACACACACACACACGTGTCCAACTCTTTAGGCCCCATGGACTATAGCCTGCCAGGCTCCTTTGCCCATGGGATTCTCCAAGCAAGAATATTGGAGTGGGTTGCCATTTCCTTTCCTTCTCCAGGGGATCTTCCCAACCCAGGGATTGAACCTGCATCTCCTGCATTGGCAGGTGGATTCTTTACCACTAGTGCCACGTGGTAAGCCTATATATATAGTGGGCTACAGTCTATGGGGTCACAAAGAGTATAACCGAGTCACTTTGCTATACAGCAGAACTTAACACAACAGGGTAAATCAATTATACTTCAATAAAATAAAGATTCTCCAGTGCCATAGAATGGCCTTTTGTGTGTGTGTGTGTGCTCAATTGTGTCCAACTCTTTGCAACCCCATGGACTGTAGCCCACTAGGCTCCTCTGTCCATGGGATTTCCCGGGCAAAAATGCTAGAACAGATTGCCATGCCCTCCTCCTCCAGGGGTTTTCCCAACCCAGGAATCAAACCTGAGTCTCCTGCATTGGCAGGTGGAGTCTTTACCACTGAGCCACTTGGGAAGCCAGAATGGCCTCTTAGGCCCTACTTATTCTCCAAAGTCACTTTCACACCTCACTGCCCACAAAACCCTGTGCTCCATCTACACTGGCCGTTATTCAAGTTCACTTCACTAGTCCTGTTCCCTGCTGCCACAGGGTTTTTGCACCTGCTGCTTCCTCAGCCTAGGACATTCTTCATTCCTCTCTCGGTCTTATTCTGCAGATCTCAAGTCCAAAGGTGCAAGCCTTCCCTGAACCCTCTGACCAAGTCGAATCTACTTTTAGGGTTTTCCTGTGCTCTGAAGTAGTCTGTCATTGCTGCAGTTTTACATTTTTATGTGTGGTCGCTCAATGCCCATCTGCCTCCCTGACTACACCATCACCTCCACGAGGGCAGGGTTTTATCCCTGGCCCCTGACATGTCACCTGGCACACAATGCGAACCTGGTAAGTATGATCCCAATGAATGAGTGGAAGTCACTACCAGTACTTCTGTGACCCTGAGGGTGTCTGCTTAGAAGTCCTCATAAGCTGCAAACCAGTGTGAATGAACCCTCAGAAGACACTGAAATAATAACCAAGGGGAGGAAGGAAGGAAACCACTATTTGTTGAGTGCATCATTTATTGCAAAGGAAAAAAATGTGCTCAACCAAGGTGTTCACATTTTAATCCTCACAGCAACTGTGTTGTAAGATTAATTATCCTCATTCTGTAGATGTATATTTCTCAGATGTATGTGAGGAAACTAAGTTCGATTTAAGTAACTCACCCAATATTCAACAAGAATTCCAGTCTGGAATTCTTGATCAGTCCTTCTAACTTACCATCACTGGAGCATCTGTACTCAAATCAAGGAGTATAACAGTTTAAAGGTTTTCATATCCTTCACCCCATGTTTTTTTAAAAAAGCTACTAGGAAACTTGGGAGAATGTTCTTTTTAAAATTTTAATGGTAATTTTATTTGTCTTTCCAATTTTAACTGAACTTCAGATTTCTGCTTGTTTTTCCATTTTGGGTCTGCCTATTTTTTTTTTTTTTTTGGCCATGCTATGCACCCACAGCATGTGGGATCTTAGTTCCCCAATCAGGGATGGATCCCACGCCCCCGTGTAGTGGAAGCATGCAGTCTTAACCGCTGGACAATCAGGGCAGTCCCAAACCCTCTTGACTTTACAGCAGGGGTCCCCAACCTCTGGAATGATGATCTGAGGTGGGGCTGATGTCATAATAATAGAAATAAAGTGCACAATAAATGTAATGCTTGAATCATCCTCAAATCATACCCCCTACTAGGTCCATGGAAAAATTGTCTTCCACAGAACTGGTCCCTGGTACCAAAAAGGTCAAGGACTACCGCTTTACTGTATGATTATGCTCTCAAGCCATTTAAAAACCATAAAGCACCTGCATGCTATAAACCCACCTTCACACTGTATGGCTGAACGCTGGTTTAATTGTAGTAATTCAGGCCAGGGGAGGGCAGTTCCTGGGTAAATGATGAAAGAACAGCTGGAAGAGGAAAGACACATTGTCCCGTGAAGCATGAAGGAACATTAGCCAGTTTAATTCAGGCCTAAATGCCTATTGTTTGGAGGAGGGGGTATTGAAGTGTTTCTGTGACAAAAGTGAGCTATTATTACCATGCCCAGGTGTATGCTTAAGTACTAATTCTCTGACTTTTCCTTCCCAAGCATTTGGAAAATTCTTATCATTTACTTGGGGCTTTTATGTTTTTTGTTAAATTCTCTCTTTGGTTTTTCAGTTAAACTTCATTTAACTTAATTTTAAGTAGAAACCAATCCCCAGGCAGAATAAAGAAAATCATTACCCCTGATAAAGTTAGTCCTCTGTAGCTGATGCCACTTGTATAACACCTGCTTTTTGATCAAATACTGCATTGTCTCATCTTAGCTCTGCCTGGTCTCTTATACTCAGAAGTACAGATCACCATCGGCACATCTTGCTGCAGGAAAAATTACATGGGAACAAGAAAACACAAGAGGAAAGGAGAGGCCCCACTTGGTCAACATATAATGATTGAGGCTGGAGGTATTTGGGAGACCAAAAAACAGTGCTAAGGAGCCTGATCTTGGAGTCAGAGGGACTCAAATTAAAACCTAGCACTGCCTTTTACCAGCTCCACCACTGCTCTGAACTTTCATGACCTCATCTAGCAGAATGAGGATAGCAACACCTATTTTAGAAGAATTCAATGGAATAACGTAAGTATTTAGCATTGCCTGGGACATAACACATGCTCAATAAATAGGGACTGACTATGTATATCTTTGAGGGCTTCTCCGGTGGCTCACTCGGTAAAAGAATCTGCCTGCAATTCAGAATCCGCCTTCAGTCCCTGGGTCAGGAAGATTCCCTGGAGAAGGAGATGGCAACCCACGCCAGTATTCTTGCCTGAGAAATCCCATGGGCAGAGAGGTCTGGCAGGCTACAGTCCATGAAGTCACAAAGAGTCATATATGACTTAGTAACTGAACCACCACCATATATATCTTTTATTATAGTGGAAATCAAACCAGCTTCAGAATTTAAAATAAGACTCTGTTTATTGTGGAAACAAAACCAGTTTCAGCATTTAAAACAAGACTTTGTTGGGACTTCCCTGGCAGTCCAGTGGATAAGACACCACACTTCCACCGCAGGGGGCACAGATTCGATTCCTGGTCAGGGAACTAAGATCTCACATGCCAAAAAATAGAAGAAGAAAAAAAAAACTTTTACCAAAAAACGTCATTTACCAAAGAGGCACCAAAAAGGAAGGAGAGAAGGTCAAACTTAGCAGCCAGGAGCTGAGCAGTCATCATAGTCCAGCACCTTGACACATCAAAAGTACAGGCTTCTTTATATATGAACACAATGTAGGAGGTCCCCAGGCCTAGAACAATCTTGTGAAGAAGTGGCCTCATGCTAGACAGGGCAATAAGACCTGGCAATCACGACCATTAGAGTCGGTGGTCAGGCCTATAAATTGTAAGTCTGCAAACTTCAGAATTGCTGTTTTAAAAAGTGATAATACAACTTATCTGAAGGAGGGCAAAGTGTTTGGTAAAACCTTCAGTGTCTCTGAAAGGACCATGGTATTCACCCAAGGAAGTAAACCATTAAGGGTCTCTCTGATGGCTGGAACTTTCTATGACCAGGCAGTGCCATCTTTGTGTGGCTGAGCTGATTTTTCTCTGTTATCTTCCCCTGGTTTTTACCTTTGACAGTTTTTTAAATTTTACTTATTTGGCTGTGTTGGGTCTTAGTTGCAGCACTCAGGCTTCTTAGTGGTGGCATGTGGGCTTAGTTGCCCTGTGGCACGTGGGATACCAGTTCCTCGACCAGGGGTGGAAGCCCCATCCCCCACAGTGGACCACCTCAACCACTGGACCACCAGGAAAGTTCCCCTCAGACAATCTTGAGTGAATACACACTGGACCAAAACGGTTAAGGCAGGACCCCTCCCACAGGTCCTGCAGGACATGGAGGAAGGGCCCTGGTAGGTCAGGCTGGACTGGTGAGGAAGGTTCCCTGTTGTCCCAGCTGGATGCTGGAGGAGAGATGAGGAAGGGGTCCCCAGGGATTCTGCCAGGGAGAGGCACGGGCTTGTCAGTGTCCAGGGCCAGTTATTTAATTATTGTTACAGGCTAAATTATTATGTCTCCTTAGAATTCATATGGTGGTGTCTTAACCCCCAGTAACTCAGAACGTGACTACATTTGAAGGCGGGGTCTTTAAAAAATTTTTTTAATTAATTAATTTATTTTATTTTTTGGCTGTACTGGGTCTTCAGTGTTGCTCGGGCTTTTCTCTAGTTGTGGTGCATGGGCTTCTCATTGCAGATGCTTTTGTTGCAGAGCACAGGCTCTGGAGGGCCCAGGCTTCAGTAGTTGCAGCACGTGGACTCAGTAGTTGTGGTTCCCGGACTCTAGAGCACAGGCTCAATAGTTCTGGCCCATGGGCTTAGTTGCTCAGCAGCATGTGGGATCTTCCCAAATCAGGGATCAAAACCAAGTCTCCTGCGTTGACAGGTGGATTCCTTACCACTGAGCCATCAAGGAAGCCTGAAGACAGGGTCTTGACAGAGGTAATCAAGCCAAAATGAGGTCTTTAGAGTGGGACCTAATGCAATATGAGTGTGGTGTCCTCATAAGAAGAGGAGATTATTACACAGACACACATGGAGGGAAGACCGTGTGAGAACACGAGGAGACAGCCACGTGCAAGCCAAGCAGCGACACCTTAGAAGGAACCATTCCTGCCAACACCTTGATCTTGGACTTCTGTCCTGCAGAACAGTGAGAAAATAAATGCCCCTTGTTTAAGCCACCCAGTCTGTGGCACTTTGTTATGGCAGCCCTAGCAAACTAATACCATTTTCTAATTTTCATATAGAATTTACCAGGTGCCAATCCAACTCTTAGGCCCTTTGCAAATATCACTTTATAGCTCCTGTGAACAATACTTAGAGTACTATGATTATGCCCATTTTAAAGATGGCAAAATGAGGTACAGGAAGTGGAGTGACTGTCTTGTCATCCAAGTAAGAACAGGCAAAGCTAGAACCCAGATAGTTTAGTGCCAGAATGCATGCTCTTAACCACTTTGCCAGGCTACCTCTTGGAGTAAATGGGTAACAGGTGATACCCAGGGACTTCACCAGTGGTCCTGTAGTTAAGACTTCACCTTCCAATGAAGGGAGCATGGGTTCGATCCCAGGTTGGAGAACTAAGGTCCCACATGTTGTGGGGTACAGCCAAAAAATTAAAACATGAAGTATTTGATACGCAGAGTTCAGGTGAAAATAGCAAGCAGCCAAACAGGGGACCGAGGACGCAAGTGATGTGAAGGATCCCAGCAGGCGTTCAGTCATCACGGGGACAAGGAACACATAAACTTCACATAGCTGGCACACAGCCACAGGGCAGGTCACTGGGCCGGGGCATAGAGACCACAGTAGAAGTCTAATCTTGCAGACTGGGACACACCATAGGCAGAAATTAGGCCTAAAGATTCAGGGCAGAGGCCTCATGAGCAGAAGAGATGGTGGATATGATCAGAAGAACATCACAGATTTCAGCCAGGTAACAGGTACTGTTTTCCAAGTCAGCCTATTAGGAAGGGTTGGGGACAAAGCTCTACAGATGTGGGCAAGGATACTTGAACACAGATTGGAACTGACTGTGTGGGACTCAGGAAGCCCGACTCTGGAGACCAGAAAAAGCAGGAGAAGGGGAACGTGGGAGAAAAACTTTTCCAGGGGGTGACCAACCTCTGGGAATGTCCTTGCCCGCCTATGGAAAAGGAGACACCTATTATAGTAATTATCCTGAAGCTTACCACTGAGGCCACACTCAGTTACACTAACAGAGAAAGGCTTGGAAAAACTGACTGCTGAGAGAGAGAGGATTCCCAGAAGCAAACAAATTTGACATCAGAGCATCTCAAAAGAGAAGGAAACAGGATTCCATGTCCTCCAAAAGCTGTTATCTTTTTCCATGCTGACCTCTGGCATTTTATAAACATCCTAAAAGCAGGCTATATTTTTTTCTGAAGAGGGGGATTGTTTGAAGAGATGAACTTCTAAACATCTTGGTTGAAGAATTCTCTAATACAGAGTATCATGGATGCAGAATCTATAATGATTCTGTGATGATCAGCTATGCATTAATAACACTTTCTTTGGCACGTCCCTGGTGGCTCAGATGGTAAAGAATCTGCCTGCATTGTGGGAGACTTGGGTTTGATCCCTGGGTCAGGAAGATCCCCTGGAGAAGGAAATGGCAACCCACTCCAGTATTCTTGCCTGGGAAATCCCATGGACAGAGGAGCCTTGTGGGCTACAGTGCATGGGACCACAAAGTCGGACACAACTAAGTGACTAATGCACTACTATAATGTAGATGCTGATAAAGTAAACTTAAGATCTAAATATTCCACTAATCATGAAGGGGTTTCCCTGGTGGCTCAGATGGTAAAGCGTCTGCCTGCAATGTGGGAGAGCCGGGTTCGATCCCCTGGAGAAGGAAATGGCAACCCACTCCAGTACTCTTGCCTGGAAAATTCCATGGACAGAGGAGCCTGGTAGGCTACAGTCCATGGGGTCGCAAAGAGTCGGACAAGACTGAGCGACTTCACTTCACTAATCATGAAGACTAAGAGAAAATAAGTTCCCCCAAATCTATTGAGAATAAATGAGAGATTCATTTAACAAAACACTAAACTTAAGCTTTGCCAGTAAAATATTTATATTTAAATACAGATATGTGATTAATTCTTTAGTGATCAGAGTGAGTCAATATTTATAATATAGATTATATTATATTTTTATAGCACTCAGATAACAATATCACATTACCAAAAGTTTATTTGCCCACCAAAATCTTGACTAACATATATAATTAACATAAATTATCAGCACATCTTTTACTTTAGCACAGCTATTTCAGTTTTTTAGAACATGTTTGTTTACTGAACTACCAAAGGATGTGACAAACTATCTTTGTAGCTTTTGCTTTACTTGGGAGAAGAAAAAATAGAAATGCCATAAAGAAATTCTAACAGCTAGCCGAAGGAAATGTATATAACAAAAGTAATCAACCATATGTAAAAAAGACAGCTAATGGGAAGTTGCTGTGTAGCACCGGGAGCTCAGCCTGCTGCTCTGTGACAACTTAGAGGGGTGGGGTGGGGTGGGGTGGGGTGGGAGGGTAGGAGGGAGTTTCAAGAGGGAGGGGATATTTGAATACCTATGGCTGATTCATGTTGATGTACGGCAGAAACAAACACAACATTGTAAAGCAATTGTCCTCCAATTAAAAATAAATTTTAAAAAAGTAATCAATGCTAGACTGAGAAAAATTCTGATTTTATAATCATCAGTGTCTGCCTCATAAACATTAGACCACACATTTCCTATCAATTATGAGCTAGTTGTTTTAAGGCACTAGTTAATCTAAGTGATTTGTTTTTTAATTTAATTACCCATGTATTACTGGATCTGGCTGGTACCAAGTTTGAAGTGATGGCAGAAAGGCTCTGGACCATGTGAAATGGGAGAACTACCCAGAGCATCTCACAATTGTTGAGTATTTGCCATGTACAAGTAAGCATATTTAATTTAACTTTCCTAGAATTCTCCATGACAATATTCACTGTTATTACTCCTAGTTTACAGATGAAGAAACTGAGCAGGTGTGTGCTGGTAAATAGTGATAAGTAAACTGACAAAAAATTAATCTCAAAAATATACAACCAACTCCTGCGGCTCAATTCAGAAAAATAAACGACCCAATCAAAACAAGGGCCAAAGAACTAAACAGACATTTCTCCAAAGAAGACATACAGATGGCTAACAAACACATGAAAAGATGCTCAACATCACTCATTATCAGAGAAATGCAAATCAAAACCACAATGAGGTAACATCTCACACTGGTCAGAATGGCCACCATCAAAAAGTCTACAAACAATAAATGCTGAAGAGGATGTGGAGAAAAGGGAACCCTCTTACACTGTTGGTGGGAATGCAAACTAGTACAGCCAATATGGAGAACAGAGTGGAGATTCCCTAAAAAACTGGAAATAGAACTGCCATATGACCCAGCAATCCCACTGCTGGGCATACACACTGAGGAAACCAGAGTTGAAAGAGACACGTGTACCCCAATGTTCATCGCAGCACTGTTTACAATAGCCAGGGCATGGAAGCAACCTAGATGTCCATCAGCAGATGAATGGATAAGAAAGCTGTGATACATATACACAATGGAATATTACTCAGCCATTAAAATGAATGCATTTGAATCAGTTCTAATGAGGTGGATAAAACTGGAGCCTATTATACAGAGTGAAGTAAGTCAGGAAGAAAAACACCAATGCAGTATACTAACACATATATATGGAATTTAGAAAGATGGTAATGATGACCCTATATATGAGACAGCAAAAGAGACATAGATGTATAGAACAGTCTTTTGGACTCTGTGGGGAAGGGAAGGGTGGGATGATTTGAGAGAATAGCATTGAAACATGTATATTATCATATGTGAAACAGATCGCCAGTCAGGTTCTATGCATGAGACAGGGTGCTCAGGGCTGGTACACTGAGATGACCCTGAGGGATGGGATGGGGAGGGAGGTCGGGGTGGGGGGGTTCAGGTTGGGGAACACATGTACAACCATGGCTGATTCATGTCAATGATGGCAAAACCCACTACAATATTGTAAAGTAATTAGCCTCCAATTAAAATAAATTAATTAATTACATTAAAAAAATAGTGATAAGCAGGTTAAGGAAGGGGGCAGGTATGGATTTATAGATTCTGTCAATTTTCGTGGTGTAAATACTCCTATCAAAGCTGATGTCAAGTTACCAATATGATATCAACAGGCTTGCAATGTACCTGAAAATTTAACAATTGGCTGTCATCAGCCAATCAACTAACTTGTTCAAGATCAGAGAACATGATCAGTAAGTGGAAGAGCTATGATTCAAACCCAGGAAGTCTGACTTCATTCACAACCACTATGTTAGCCTGTTTTTAGAACGAATAATTCACAAGTGTAAAAAGGGGACAGGAAAAGGACTCTACTGTCCCCAGAACTGCACTTGAGCCAGAGGCACAATTAGGAATAAATAAATGTCTAATGGCTCTAACTAAAGACTTCAGTAAGAAAAGGAAAGAAAAAGATGATGCTATATATTTTGTTTCTATTTTTGTTCGATGAAAATGCTATGTCCAGAGGGGTCCTTAGATGGTGGGGCAGACAATTAAGTTGCCTTTATTTGTGGAGTTGCCACAAATTCGTTTAACCTATAAGAAATGGAATTCAGTAAGCAATACTCTGCAGACACATGCCAGGTGGCCTCTGGCAGGGAGTGGAGTTCCCACAAATCAAAGACAAATCCAGAGCAAGAAGATTGTCTAAAGGAGCTCAGCAGAGATGCCAAAAAAGATCCAAAGGACCTTGAAAGGAGACAAGTGGGAGAATCAGGAAGGTAGGAACTGTTCATACCCATGGTGGGGAACCTTAGAGTGAAGACTCCTTTTGTGTGTTTTGTCGTTGTTTAGTCGCTAAGTCATATCAGACTCGCAATTCCACAGACTGTAGCCCGCCAGGCTCCTCTGTCCATGGGGTTTCCCAAGCAGGAATACTGGAGTGGGTTGCCATTTCCTTCTCCACAGATGTATATGTGCATGTGTTAAAAAAACTAAACAATAGTTTAACCTCAACAATTTTTAAGTATACGCTATAGCATGCTGTATGCACACTGTTGTTCATCAGACCTCTAGAACTTTTTCATCTTGCATGGCTAAAATTCTATATTCCTGGTTCCCCTTGGCCTACCCAGCCCCTGGAAATCCCCATTTACTTTCCGTTTCTTTTTATCTTTTTTAATAGTTTTTTTCATTGTATTTATTTATTTGGCTGCCCCGGGTCTTTGTTGCAGCATGTGGTATTTTCAGTTGACATGCGGGATCTTTAGCTGCGGCATGTGGGATCTAGTTCCCTGACCAGGAACTGAACCCAGCTACTCTGCATTAGGAGCAGGGAATCTTAGCCACTAGACCACAGGGAAGTCCCTACTTCCTGCTTCTGTGACTTTGATTAGTTTAAATATGCATCATAGAAGTGGAATCCTACAGTCCTAGCATCCTGGCTTACTTCATTTAGCATCATGTCCTTTAAGTTCATCTGTGTTGTGGTATAGGACAGGATTTCCTTCTGTTTTAAGGTTGAATAATATTCCATTGTAAGGGCATAGCTTAGTTTGTTTATCCATTCATCCCTCCATGGACATAAGGTTACTTCTACCCCTTGTGAAGTCACTCAGTCGTGTCCGACTCTTTGTGACCCCATGGACTGTAGCCTACCACGCTCCTCCATCCATGGGATTTTCCAGGCAAGAATACTGGAGTGGGTTGCCATTTCCCTCTCCAGAGGATCTTCCTGACCCAGGGATCAAACCCAGGTCTCCAGCATTGTAGGCAGATGCTTTACCGTCTGAGCCACTAGGGAAGCATCTACCCCTTGGCAACTGTGAATAGTACTTCAGTGACAAGGGTGGCAAGACTCCTCTTAAAAGACTCTAGGCATCTGACGGAGTGAGCTGTCAAGATTACTATTATAATCACAATACTTTATACTGTATTAATTACTATATATACAATACTGTATACTGTATTAATTACTATAATAATTA
Organism: Giraffa tippelskirchi; assembly: GCF_054371585.1. Taxonomy (NCBI): domain Eukaryota; kingdom Metazoa; phylum Chordata; class Mammalia; order Artiodactyla; family Giraffidae; genus Giraffa; species Giraffa tippelskirchi. Next base: position 120,353,435 of record NC_137276.1, on the reverse strand, counting down.
TACTGTAGTGCTGTCTCACTTTTTTTTTTTACCCTGGTCCACAAAAAGAAATATATTTTATATCACAACTCAGGACACACATAGTGCTATGGTTTAAAATCTTTGTGGGACCCCAGAATTCACATGTTGAAATCCTGACCCCCAAATATGATAGTGTTGGGAGGTGGGGACCTTTAGGAGGTACTTAAGTCTTGAGGGTGGAACACTTGTGAATGGGATTAGTACCCTTATAAAAGAGACTCCAGAGAGATCCCTAACCCCTTCCACCATGTAAAGACACAGCAAAAAGGCACCAGCTTTATTTTTAGTTTTTTTAAGGAACCTTCATACTGTTCTCCACAGTGGCTGTAACAGTTTACATTCCCATCAACAGTACAAGAGGGTTCCCTTTTCTCCACATCCTCTCCAGCATTTATTGTTTGTGTATAGCACAGGGAACTCTACTCAGTGCTCTGGGGTGACCTAAATGGTAAAGGAATCCAATAAAGATGGGATATATGTATACGAAAAGCTGATTCACTTTATTATACAGTAGAAACTAACACAACATTGTACAGACTGTGATAAAAATTAAGGGAGAAAAAAGGCACTAGCTGTGAATGAGGAAATGAACCCTCATCCAACCATGCTGGCACCCTGATGTTGGACTTCCCAGTCTCTAGAACTATGAGAAATAAGTTTCTATTGATTACAAGCTGCCCAACCTGTAGTGTTTTGTTATAGCAGCCCCAATAGACTAAGACACGTACAAAAATTTCAAAAAGTATTCTTACCTTTACTCTGTGCAAAGTTCCCTGATCTTTTCCACTCTGTTCTATTATATATTTTTGTTCTATTATATGTAAAATATTATATATTTCTGTTCTGTTATATATATATACACACATACTTGTTAAGTGCTGGGCATGCACATTAAATTGCCTTCAGATGCACCAGTGGATCCTGACCTCCACCCTGAAAACCACTTTTGTATTATGTATAATTAAGAGGACTGGGCTTCCCTGATAGCTCAGTTGGTAAAGAATCTGCCTGCAATGCAGGAGACCCAGGTTCAATTCCTGAGTCAGGAAGATCCCCTAGGGAAGGGATAGGCTACCCATTCCAATATTCTTGGGCTTCCCTTGTGGCTCAGCTGGTAAAGAATCAGTCTGCAATGAGGGAGATCTGGGTTCGATCCCTAGGTTGGGAAGATCCCCTGGAGAAGGGAAAGGCTACCCACTCCAGTATTCTGGCCTGGAGAATTCCATGGACTATTTAGTCCATGGGGTCGCAAAGAGTCAGACACGACTGAGTGACTTTCACTAAGAGGACTGGTTGCCTCTGAATTCTCCAAAAGAGAATCCCTTTCACTCTGAAAGCATTAGTGGCCAATGTCAATTTTTCTGGAGATTTGGCAGGGCTGATGGAGGAAGGTTTTGTATCACGGCTGATTCTGTATGTCCCTTTGGACAAGTTTGTTCCACCAACTGAGGGTGCTCCTCTGTCACTCCTTCCCCGTGCAAGACAGGGTCCCTTCCTCCCTTCTTCCTCCTGGGAACAGATGCCTCCCTTTTCGTGTTCCGCACAAAGTAGCGCTGTTAGTTTCTTTCAGTTCAAGGCACCAGTTCACCTACAGGTGCTGGAGTTCTCCCTTGAAAGGGAGTATCACAGTATCTACCCAATAAAACTGTGCCTCTCGTCACCTGCTAGGAAATTAAGATTTCTTCCCTGGCATTACACATATACACAATCACAGGTATCTATTACTCTACTGGATTGCCAGCAAATTGAGAATAGGAATTTGGAGAACTCAGTAAATGTTGAATTGGTACAGGAATTCCCTAGTTAACTGATGAAATGGTATTAGCCCCATTTTACAAATTAGGAAATGACAGTTTGCAGAGACTAAGTGGTTATTACTTCTGAGGTTTTTGGACCCTTTAATTAATAGAAATTAATAAGAGGCCAGTAGAGTAATTCAGGGGAGGCATTATGGGGACTCGAGCTGTAGCATGAGGGAGTGAAAACAAGTAACAGGTGCCCTTGTTGGAGCTTAGAGAGGGAGTGGGTTGATTTCTGAAATGGAGTGAGGGTGGGAGCGGGCCCAGGGGTGGGGTTGGGGGTGTGGCTTAGGTCGTCTGCCCAGCCTCCTGGTGGTGCTGTGTGCCCGGGTCATGTGCAGTTCCCGCCTTCACTCCAGACTCCTCAGAAATGGCAGTTTGGTTTTTGGTCTTTTTGTGTTTTCTTACTCATAATTTGCCGCAGCTGGGCATGCATGCAATTATTTTTAGTCCCCTATAGTGTCTTTGTTGTATTTTGTTGCTCAAGGAAATGTTTGTCCAGGTGACAAAGGATCCCAGGTTTTAGGTGCCAGCTTGTCTCAGGACCACTCTACCGACAATCTGAGAGCTAGAGTTCGAACACAAGCCCACGGAGGCAGGATGTGTCTGCATCAGACTCACAAATCAGTTCTTCCCCTGGCCCCCTGCTGAAGCGGCCCAAGAATGAACCAAAGTAGGGGAAACATCGAGCTTGGACCTCACCATTTCTGAGATGCATGTCCTGGTCCGTGTGTTTGCTGTTTCAGACTCAGCCAAAGCAAAAAGGCTTCGGAAAAGATGAACAAAATGCTCCCGATTCTATTTCCATTTCATGTCTGAGCTCGTTGGGGACATATCATCTGTAAGACAATTTTATTTGTTGAATTTAATGAGTGCCCTTGGTTATGACAGCAACATGTGTGTTGGTCCTTTTCAGGCAAGGATGCTCTACTTTGTCCCCGGATGAGAAGACAGTGGGAAGAGAGAACCTACACAAACATCCTCAAAGACTTAGGCCAGTTGTGCTGGCTGTTTACAAAACCAAAAGCCATTCTGTTCTTACGGTAGTAATTTACAAAACTGTGCTCAAAATTTAGGCCAGTGTATAGAATGATATATAGAGTAATACAGAATCCCCTAAGTGGTTTAGCAGACTCATAAGTGAAATTTATGGGCTGAAATTAAACAGAGAAATTGTTCAATTCCTAGATGGAGCACACAGCAACATATGGTTGTGTGAAAGTGTATTTGTGATGAGAATGAAGCAACTCAGAAGAGTTGATGATTGGACGTGGGCCACTCTGTCTTCTCTCAAAGTATCTGGTAATCTATTAAGCGCCTCTCACATGATGACAGTGACAGGAAAGAGCCTGTGGTTAAAAGCTGGATAAAACATCGAAGAACTATTTAACTGCTCTGAATTCTGTCAAAGCCTCAGGATTTTTCCTCTGATGTTTTATTCCCCAGTCTAGTTAATGCCGTAAGAACTCATCACAATGAGTGATCTCATCTGGACCCATCAATCTCAGTTCCAGCAAAGAACCTCTGCTCATGTGCATGAGAATAAGTACAGTAAGACTTCCACAGTGCAAGCATGCTGTCCTGTCGACTCTGTGGCCCTATGGGGAAGCACTTTAGAGCAGCAGCACAGCTCAGGAGTTAGGATAAACCCTCTGATGTGACAGATAAATCTGGGTTTGAATCTGAGTTCTGCCACTTATCCACTATGTGACCTTGAATGGGTTACTTAGCCTCTCTGTGTCTCAGTTTCCTCATTTGTAAAATGAAGGTGGAAATGATGCAACCTATGAGGATACATGAATGAGAATTTGTAAAGCACTTACAACTGTACCTAGCAGATTGTGACTCTTATATATGTCCATCCCATGGGGAAATGCCAAAATAAACTGTGACATAGTCACCCAGTGGTGCAATTTCATAATAAACAAAAGCCCAAGCGAATGAATTAGGTCCACATCTATCAAATAAGGCCTTGAAAATAGAACACTGAGTGAGAAGAGCAAGTTATAGAACAGTAATTAAAATATGCTGTTTTGGTAGATTTGAAAAGTAAAACAATATGACATATTTTGATGGACACACACAAAGACAGTTAAAGTGTAAAAATGTGAGCCAGGGCTTCCCTGGTGCTCCAGTGATTAAGAATCTGCCTTGCAATGCAAGGGACATGAGTTCGGTCCCCAGTCTGGGCAGATCCCACACGCCTGGGAGCAACTAAGCACATGCACCACAACTAGAGAAAGCCCAAGTGCAGCAACAAAGACCCAGCACAGCCAAAAATAAGTAAATAAATAAATCTTAAAAAAAAAAAACAACATGAGCCAGAGGCTATTCCCCAAATACACTATTTTGGATAACTCTGAGAAGGGAACAAAGAAGCTTCAACTCTGGGACGTCCTTGGAGGTCCAGTGGTTAAGACTCCACGCTTCCACTGCAGGGGGCAAGGGTTTGATCCCTGGTCAGGGAACTAAGATCCCACATGCTGTGGGGAGCGGCCAACAAATGAAAACAGGCGTCAATTCTGCATGCGACAAAGTTAGCATCTGGTGGGACAGAGATTTTCAAACAAGCGTCAATTCTGCATGTGACAAAGTTAGCAACTGGTGGGACAGAGGTTTTCAAACTTGTGTGGGTGAGTGGGCTGCTTTGGAGGTGGTCCTGAGTCTGCTGTACATGAAACTGTTTAACTCAGGCTGGAACTTAAGCCCATGTGCTGGTATTTGAACCCAGACAAAACCCTCCTTGGGACTTGAACCCATGATCTTTTAATTAGAATCACTCACCTGGTGTCTGGATTTACTGAGGCTCAGGTTCTTTGTGTCTCATCACAGAAAGAATTCAGTGAGAAACAAAGCGATAGGTAAAAAATGGATTTTATTCAGAGAGAAACACCCTCCACAAACAGAGTATAGGCCATGGCAGAGGGCAAGTGTGGGGGCCTCGAAATGTGGTGTGGTTAGCTTTTATGGGCTGGGTCATTTTGTAAGCTAATGAGTGGGCAGATTATTCCAACTATTTGGGGGAAGGGGGTGGGGATTTCCAAGGGTTGGCCCACTGCCCACATTTTGGTCTTTGAAGGTCGACCTTGGATCTGTCATGGTGCCTCTGGCTGTGTCATTTAGCTTATTAATGTGTTACAATGAGCCTACACTGAGGATCAAGGTCTAGACAAGTTGACTTGTATGTCATTTTCGACCCATTTGGTTCTAAGTAGTTTATGTTGTGCCCTTGGGCTATGTCTTTCTTTCAAAGGTTGTGCCGAGCCCCCTTCCCTCCTGTTTCATATGGATTTGCTGTCACCTAAGGTCTCCACCCTCAAGGTCTCCACCCTCAAGACCTCTGCCTAAGCACCCTGCATCATGTTTATCTTTTCACCATTAGACCCCAGGGCTTGCCTCAGTGTTTGACTCTCAGCAGCTACTTAATCATTTGTTGAACCAAATTTTAAAACAGGACATTTGGGCTTTTTAATTATTTTTTTTTTAATACTTAAAATTCTCCAGGCCAGGCTTCAGCAATACATGAACCGTGAACTTCCAGATGTTCAAGCTGGTTTTAGAAAAGGAAGAGGAACCAGAGATCAAATTGCCAACATCCACTGGATCATCAAAAAAGCAAGAGAGTTCCAGAAAAACATCTATTTCTGCTTTATTGACCACGCCAAAGCCTTTGACTGTGTGGATCACAATAAACTGTGGAAAATTCTGAAAGAGATGGGAATACCAGACCACCTGGCCTGCCTCTTCAGAAACCTGTATGCAGGTCAGGAAGCAACAGTTAGAACTGGACATGGAACAACAGACTGGTTCCAAATAGGAAAAGGAGTCCGTCAAGGCTATATATTGTCACCCTGCTTATTTAACTCATATGCAGAGTACATCATGAGAAACGCTGGGCTGGAGGAAGCACAAGCTGGAATCAAGATTGCTGGGAGAAATACCAATAACCTCAGATATGCAGATGATACCACCCTTATGGCAAAAGTGAAGAAGAACTAAAGAGCCTCTTGATGAAAGTGAAAGAGGAGAGTGAAAAAGTTGGCTTGAAGCTCAACATTCAGAAAACTAAGATCATGGCATCTGGTCCCATCACTTCATGACAATTAGATGGGGAAACAGTGTAAACAGTGGCTGATTTTATTTTTCTGGGCTCCAAAATCACTGCAGATGGTAATTGCAGCCATGAAATTAAAAGACGCTTACTCCTTGAAAGGAAAGTTATGACCAACCTAGGTAGCATATTAAAAAGCAGAGACATTACTTTGCCAACAAAGGTCCATCTAGTCAAGGCTATGGTTTTTCCAGTGGTCATGTATGGATGTGAGAGCTGGACGGTGAAGAAAGCTGAGCGCTGAAGAATTGATGCTTTTGAACTGTGGTGTTGGAGAAGACTCTTGAGAGTCCCTTGGACTGCAAGGAGATCCAACCAGTCCATCCTAAAGGAGATCAGTCCTGGGTGTTCATTGGAAGGACTGATGTTGAAGCTGAAGCTCCAATACTTTGGCCACCTCATACAAAGAGCTGACTCATGTGAAAAGACCCTGATGCTGGGAAAGATTGAGGGCAGGAGGAGAAGGGGACGACAGGGGATGAGATGGTTAGTTGGCATCACCGACTTGATGGATATGGGTTTGGGTGGACTCCAGGAGTTAGTGATGGACAGGGAGGCCTAGCGTGCTGCGATTCATGGGGTTGCAAAGAGTCGGACACGACTGAGCGACTGAACTGAACTGAACTAATAGTTGATTTACAATGTTGTGTTAATTTCTGCTGTACAGCAAAGAGATTCAGTTTTATATACATATATACATTCTTTTTTAAATATTCTTTTCTGTTGTGGTTTATCACAGCATATTGAATATAGTTCCCTGTGTTATACAGTAGGCCCTTGTTTTTTATCCATTCTATATATGTAAAACAGAACAGTTTTGTAAAATGTTTAAACCATTCGAATGTCAAGACGTTTATAAACATGTAGTATAATGAAGTAGAAAGGTAACTTACACTAAAAGCTCTGAGTTAGCTGTGTGATGGGTTAATCATCAAAGGAGGGAGTGGTCGAGATGATGAAGGGTATCTTAGCACAGTGGATTTCCAGTCATTACAGAGACATGGAAGGCAGTGCTGAGAATTAAGCGCTGAGATGATGGAGGTGCCATTGAGACAATTCTGAACCGTAGATGCTTCATCACTTCAAGATTATATGATAAACATAAGGCAGACATTCAGATAGCTCATTCCCACCACAATCTCACATCCTTCTGGCTTGTTACTCACTCACAGCCATATTCATCCTTCTTCTTCATCCCCTCAGAGGCCTCCAGCACACAGATCCCCCACTTCCTCCCAATCACACAGCCCTTTATTTTCCTCCTTTCTGTCCCTCGTCAAGTTAGTGTCCATGATCCAACTCTAAGAGTTAGATCCTCTGAGAGGACCTTCAACCTACATCTTGCCAACTCCCTAGCTCCCCTTACCCTGTTTTCTTTGAGCCCTCCTGGTGGAACCCCAATCTTGGATAAACACATCTTAATTTTAAGGTGCCCTTCACCCTCAGGTTGCTGATCTGTGAAAGAAACTCGCAAAGCACGATGTGACTCAGGAGATGATTCTGACACGGTGGTCAACACCATGCAGACAACATGGAAGCCACAGAACAGAAAGCCTCACACAGCACATTAAGGAGCTTGCATCGCGTGGGTTAACAGATCGACCTAACACATTATTGACTGGGGGATTTTGCAGAAACTAATGCCTGTGGCCAGCAATTCGTTATGTAAGTGAATATTGGTGCGTCTCCAGTCAAGACGTGTTAATACATCTCTAGTCGACAAGTTGTTAAAAGACTCAGGAAGAAGTGAGGGGGAAGGTAGGGGCAGGTCAGCACACTCAGAATGGGGTGCAGGCAGAGCAGAACTCTTGAGTTCTGCATGTTTGGTTGTCTTGTTCCTCCCCCTGCCACACCAGCTTCCTCACTGATGATATAGTTACGAGGACCAGAGTAGGGATTGGACAGCAGGGCTTGGCAGATGAAAGGTGCCCGGAGCCAATACACCCTTCCCTATCAGAGAGCCTCAGGGCAGCACCCCCAGCCAGAGGGGCTCACCAACAGCCTGATCATCCTCCAGGCCTTTCACCTGCATTTGGGGTGAGCTGCATACGCAGGGCAGTGTAGATGACACCAGGTATGGCCAGGGCAGGAATGGCATCGCCATCAACCTGGAGGCGGCAGGACTCATGTCTTATGAATATGTGAGGTCTGCGTTGGTGTTCCCAGCCCTTCTGTGTAGCACTGACACTCTCCTTTGCTCCATCCTTTTTACTTATACTTAGCACACATGTGCTTTGTTTATTCTATCTTTGACATGTCTTACAGATTGATTACTTAAAACATTATATAATTTTCACCTCTGTGTCACAAGTTCATTGCTTGTTATCCATCCCAGTTGTTTTTCTTGTTTTCTATACAGCAGAATTGAATTTCCTTATGTAATACTTATTTTTTTTTACAGTTTAATGATTTTTTACAATATTCTAAAAAAATTAGCATTTATTTATTTTTGGCTGTGTTGGGTCTTCACTGCTGTGCATGGGCTTTCTCTGGTTGTGGCAAGCAGGGGCTACTCTCCAGTGGTGGTGCGTAGGCTTCTCGTTGTGCTGACTTCTCTGTTGCAGATTATAGACTTAGTTGCCCCTCAGCATGTGGGATCATCTTGGACCAGGGGTTGAACCGGTGTCCCCCACATTGTCAGGTGGATTCTTAACCATTGGACCACCAGGGAAGTTCTGTAATACTTTAAACATCTGTATTTCTGGGATGCTCCTCCCTTGCCCTGGCTTCATCAGGCTATCTCCTTCCTCTGCCAGCCTTTCCTCATGCTCCTTACATGGTTACACCCCCTTCCTGTAGGCTCACAGGTTGATTGTCCTTTCCTCCATGAAGGCAGAGCCATGTCTACCTTACACTTTGCTGGATTCAGACACATAATATTTGTTAAATGACCGAAAAGGAGTTAAACCTTGCCAGACATATACACAGGCAGTATTACAACTGAGTCCCTGTTCTCTTTCCTATTTGAGTTTCTGTCTTATCACTTTCTCATTTCTGGTGTGCCTAAGCTGTGCTTGCAAACTCCACAAAACATTCCACCTTTTCCTCTGATGACCTAGAACTTGGACTGAACTCTCATACCAATTTCAGGAATCACACCTCCTCTGCAAGGCCTTCCTTAACTTTTCCAAGGTTGGTGTATTCCAACAGCACCTGGGTTTCCTTTTACCTCTGGTGCTAATCACAGTATTTTGTGACTGTTGTTTGTTTGCTTGGGTTTATTATTTATTTGGCTGCACCAGGTCTTAGTTGAAGCATGTGGTCTCTCTTAATTGTGGCATGCAGACTCTTAGTTGCTGCATGTAGGATCTAGTTTCCCAACCAGGGATCGAACCTGGACCCCCTGCATTGAGAGCATGGAGTCTTAGCCACTGGGCCAGCAGGGAAGTCCCTGTGATTGTTTATTAGTCCATCTCTCCATTAGTCTTTGCCTTGCTAGTCTTTCAACTGAGTGCCTTTTATACAGCAGATGGCTGGGTCAGTGTTTGTGGAGGAAGGAGCAGAGGCAGGCCTAGGCATCAAGCCTTCCTTCTCTTGGGCTTAACCATGATCCTATTTGCCTTCAGTGGTCCAACTTCTCCTAAGCAGAAGGCTCCCCAGCCCGTCCTTGTCCCTCCAAACTCGTGGCAGCTCAAGAGAAGCCCAAGTAGAGGAAGAGAACAGTGGCCCTCTCCCTCCTCCCGCCCAACACTCCTTCCCCGGGAGCGTACTGGCATGTGTCCTCCAGAGGCTTCCATCTTCCCTTGGATCTATCAGAGCTCCTCCTGGAGTGTAAAGTGAGCCGTCGGGGGACTCCTTTCTGTCCTCTTTGATACCAGATCAAAGAGAAGAGAATCCGTGTGCATCCATTAATTCAGGGAGCAGATATTCACCATCGACCTCTGTAATGCCATTTGATAAATGGTTGTTATAGCAGAGAAGTGATTTTCATCATCGTCATTTGTCTATTTTTAGACTTAGACCAAGCAGTTCATCTGACATTGCAGAGGCCTCTGTGCCTGTCAATCTCACTGTCCCACTGTTTACAGCTTGGCAAATGAGGAGTGGCTGACGCCTTCAGACCACTCTCTCTTTGGACCACTCCCCCACTCCGATCCCTTCGCTCGTAGGGAACAAGGGCATTTGATTAGCCTGACCTTGACTGATCCAGGAGGTATGGGGGCTGTTCTTGCTTCTCTGAGAAGTTACTTGTTTTTCCGAGTTCTCACCCTCCCTGCATCCATGCCCATTGTGTGTGGCTTCATAGCTCCCCCTGCTGGAGGTGGCGTGTATTTCAATACACACTGGGCGTGGCCTGTGGGAGGCAGTGACATAACATCTGTACCTCAACCTTAAGAAACCTCACCTGTGCTTCTGACTCTGCCATAAAAAAGGACTGGTAGTGGCTGTCCCTTCAGCATGAACCCCAGGACCAGGCAAGCAAGGTAGAGCCACCCCATCCAATTCACAGTCTACAGCTGTCACCCCTGCTGACTTACAGATACATGAACAAGAGTGAACCCTGAGCTTTGGTGTGGTTTCTTACGCAGCAGTCACTGACTGATACAGCTCTCTACCCTCTGTGTTTCCCTAGCCTCCTAGAAGAAAGGAAACCAACATTTCTAGGCACCTGCACAGCGTTTTCACATATAGTATTATATTTACTTTTTCAAACGTCCTATGAAGTAGGCATTCTTTGCCGCATCCTACAGACAAGGCAACTGAGGCTCAGAGAATGAAGTAACTCATCTGAAGTTATAATTTTAGTAAGTGACAGATTTAGGATTCCAAACCAGGTCTTCTGACTTCACGAGAAACCCCACTTGCACTGCCAAATCCTTTATAGAGATCAGATGATGTCGCCAGAGCATCTGATTGCCGTCTCCACGGAAGGTAATTATAGGTTTTGTACCCCAACACTAGTCATCAGGGGAAAGAGATCTTCACCTCATTGTGTATAAATCAGAAGGAAAAACTGTTTAACAGTGTGTAAGATGGGATCAGGCACCACTGAAACAGACGAAATTCACCCTAATAGTTATGCCAATGCGGATAATGAACCCCCATGCATAATTAGCTATTTGGAATTACCCTTTTATCTTTTGAGATCAAAATATCATCCTGTCCTCTGACTCAGAATGCCTCTAAGATATGCTTGCTGAATTAATGTAATGTCTGTCATTTTGGAAACCCAGTACTATCCTCCCTCCTAGCATTTGAAATTCATTTCTTACAAAATTATCACACTGCAATTTGCCATAAGGCTTCTCTGCACAGATTTTGGTCAAGAAGCTTTGAAGTAATTTTAATAGTGTGCCTTAGGCAGATAGAAAAACAATGTTGATTTTTAACCTAAACAGAACACAAAGGTATGGGAGAAAAACTTTTTTCTTTGATCTCCTAAAAGCAAGATTTCTCACATATCTCTAGGTAGCAAATGAACAAGGACGAACAAGATGAAAAAAATCAGGGCACGGAAGAGTACAAATGAATGTCTTCTTTTGTACATAAAACCCAAGTCACTCAAAGGGTATTAAGTTATTTTGTAATTTGAGAAATATGGACAATAGCCCCCCTTATCCAAGGGGGATTATGTTCCAAGACCCCCAATTTCGGCACCCTGAAGCCACAGCTAGTACCAAACCCTATATACACTTTATTTTTTCCTAGACATACATCCTTATGATAAAGTTTAACTTGTAAATTAGGCACAGTAAGACATTAACAAATGCAACCAATGTAAAATAGAATGATTATAACCATATACTGTCATAAAAGTTATAGAAATGTGGTCTCTCAAAATATCTTTTTTAAAAACTATTGTTATTTATTTACCTGTGCTGGGTCTTAGTTATGGCATTCGAGATCTTCCATCTTCACTGTGGCATTTGAACTCTTGGGTGCATTATGAGGGATGTAGTTCCCTGACCGGGGATCAAACCCAGACCCCCTGCATTGGGAGCGTGAAGTCTTAGTCACTGGACCACTGGGGAACTCCCCTCAAAGTATCTTATTGTAGTATACTCACCATTCTTCTGCTTGTGATGATGTGAGATGGTAAGATGCCTGCGTGATGAGATGAAGTGAAGCCAGTAGAATTTCCTAGAATAAGGGCATTTTGGGGAGTCTTGCAGAGACAGCAGACATTTCTTATTCGTTGTCAAAGCCATTAGTGACTCTGGATTTGCCAATTCCAGACTGGCCAAAGGATACATCTCAACATCCATGACCTCTAATGTTAACAGGGCATTGGTGTGAGGTAGACCCCTCCAGTACTGAGACCACCACCCGTGAAATTCGATATGGTTGATATTGTGGATGGCATTTAGCATTTCCATGAAGCTGAAGAGGAAGTGGAGGACATGACAGCAATACAATTCATTAAGTTTAAAAAGGCAGAGGACTCACCACTAGGTGTTTGAATTCTGGCCCTAATCCAAACGTTGCAAATTTTTGTCCCCATATTCCCTTGTAGGAAACTTACTAAATAATTGGGATTGAGTTGTAAAGTTGAAAAAAAAAAAGTTATGTCCAGTCCTTTGGGGGTTTTGTTGTTTGTTGTCTTGTTTTAAAGCAACTGTTAGAATTTCATTTTCTTAATCTTTGTGATATATTTTCTAAGAGTTAAAGTTGTAATAGCCATATTTTAGTCTAGCTGTCTTCATGTTTACAGGAGAGCAGGAAAACATATTTATCAACTTTACCCATATTTTTTCTTTTTCATTAATTAACTAATCTATTTCTTTTATTAGTTTTGGCTGCACTGGGTCTTCGTTACTGCGTGAGAGCCTTCTCTAGCTGTGGCGAGCAGGCGCTCCTCTCTGGTTGTGGCGCGTGGCCTTCTCACTGCCGGGGCTTCCCTTGTTGCAGAGCGCAGGCTCTAAGTGCGAGGCCTCCGGTGGTTGCGGCTCCCCAGCACACGGAATCTTCCCAGACCAGGGATGGAACCCGTGTCCTCTGCAATGGCAGGCAGCTTCTTATCCACTGTACCGCCTGGAAGGTCCACCCATATGTTTTCTTATTTCACGTTCAAAACAATTTAATGTTCAAAGTATTCCCTGTGAGTCTCATTTCACAGATTAGGAATCTGAGACCTGAAGAGGTTATGTATTTTCCTTGCTCAAGGTCACATAACTCACAAATACGAATCTGGGTTTTGAACTCAGCTTTGATGGGCCTGCAAAGAATATTCTAATTCTGTCTTTTTCTCTTACAATTTTTTTCTGAATTTTAAGTCTTAAATTCTGGCAAGAGGGCTTAAATAATGTGTGCTCTTTCAGTTTATCATTTTCAACTTCTAAAATGTTTAATTTTTGGCCATCTCTTGTCTTATCTTTGATAAAAGTAATTTTGGTATCATGTAATCATTTTGAAATATTTGTAGTCTCTCAATAGCCAGGTCCCCCAAGATCTATCAAAATTGGATTTGACTAAAAATTTATATGTACAAATAAGAAATGTATTCATATAGCACTGCATGTACTGAATGGAACTGGTGGCATTGATAGAAATTACTCTGTATTAGGAGAAAGAGAGTAGTTCGTATTTTAAATGTCAAATGACTCACTAAGAAAACACAACTAACGTATTTTATAATTGCTCAAATATTATTTCCTCTTTGAGAGTTGATAGAGATGTTTCTTTTCATAAAAAGGTAAAATCAATTTACCTGAAGTAAAATCCAGTTTGAAATCTCCTGTTTGGAGCATATGCCTGGGACTAAAGTAACCTTTACCAAAACTTAGTTGCCTTTTCAAAAAAAAAAAAATTTTTAACCTGTAAGCTCTTTACTGCCACCTACCGGTAGAAAATGCAAGCAACTGCCAAGTGCACAGAGGACTGCCTTGAATAGAGAACCCGAACTTTGGGCTGCCAAGTGCACAGAGGACTGCCTTGAATAGAGAACCCGAACTTTGGGTGGAGTTATACGTCCCTGGTAGTTCAGCTGGTGAAGAATCCGCCTGCAATGCAGGCGACCCCGGTTCGATTCCTGGGTCGGTAAGATCCGCTGCAGAAGGGATAAGCTTGGGAAACTTCCCTGGTGGCTCAGACGGTAAAGCGTCTGCCTACAGTGCGGGAGGCCCGGGTTCAATCCCTGGGTCGGGAAGATCTCCTGGAGAAGGAACTGGCAACCCACTCCAGTATTCTTGCCTAGAAAATCCCAAGGACAGAGGAACCTGGTGAGCTACAGTCCATGGGGTTGCAAAGAGTCGGACACGACTGAGAGACTTCACTTCACTTCACTTCCAGTATTCTTGGGCTTCCCTGGTGATTCAGATGGTAAAGAATCCACCTGCGATGTTGGAGACCTGGATTCAATCCCTGGGTTGGGCAGATCTCCTGGAGGAGGGCATAACAACTCACTCCAGTATTCTTGCCTGGAGAATCCCCATGGACAGGGGAGCCTGGCGGGCTACAGTCCAAGGGGTCACAAAGAGTCGGACAGGACTGAGTGACTAAGCATAGCACAGCACAGATCCGTGTTTATTACAAGTCCCAGGTGTCCTGGCATCTATCCAATTAACACTTGTCTGGTGTCCTTTTTCTCAAAAAACTCTAAAGTGGATGATAAATTATATGGTTATTACTGGATCTTTCCATACACCATATAAAGTACTTGAGTTAGTCTGATCTCTCCCAACTAACTACCCACACACATCTTTAATCTGAGCCTTCCTCCTAGCTCCCATTCTCTTTCCTGCCTTCACAATCAAGCTTTTTGAAAAAGTAATCTGTACACCATTTCTACTTTATTACATCTTATTCTTCCCTCAACTCACAGGACACTCTCTTCTGCCCTAAGTAGCTCAAAATACTGCCACTTACTTACAAGATCAAATCAGTAAGCACCTTTCTGTCTGTGTCTTAGTTCCGGCTGCTTTAACAAAGTACCATAGACAGAGTGGTTTATAAGCAGCAGAAGTTTATTTCTCACAGCTATGAAGACTGGAATCTGAAATCAAGATGCCAGCATGATTGGATTTTGATGAGAACCCTCTGCCGGGTTGCAGACTGCAAATTTCTTGTTCTAGAAATTGGTAGAAGGGAATGACCTAGCTCTCTAGTCTCTTCTTATAAGGGCACTAATCTTACCATGAGGGCTCCACCCTCATGACCTTACTACCTTCCAAAGACCTCACCTCCAAATACCATCACTGTTGGGAGTGAGATTCAGTATATGAATGTAGGGGACACATTCAACCTTTCTTTTTAACATTTATTTATTTATCTGGCTGTGTTGGGTCTCAGTTGCAGCACGCAGGATCTTCTAACTTCCTTGCCATGTGCGGGACCTTTTAGTTCCAGCACGTGGGATCTAGTTTCCTGACCAGGGATTGAACCCAGGGCCCCTGCATTGGGAGCTCAAAGTCTTGGCCACTGGACCCTAGGGAAGTCCCCAATCTATAAGTCTTTACCTTGCTTCATGTATTGACAGCACTGTTCTCAGTTGCTTGTCCTCCCTTCCCACCTCACTCTCATCTTCTGTGACACTTTTCTCCTGCTCTCCTCCTGTGTTCTGACTTTCTGTCAGTGTCCTTTGTAATTTCCTCTTCCTCTGCTTGTGGCTAAAACCTTGTGTCTCTGTTAGACTATCCCTGGTTAATCACACATCATGGATTCTACTGCAGTCAAGTTGCTACGGACTTCTTAACTCATCCATTCATTCAGAAATATTTATGGAATGCCTACAAAGTGCATGTCGTGGGATATGGCAGCAAACAAAATGGAGGAGGGAAGTTCTTGCTCTGTGTGGGAAAATTAAAAAAAAAAAAGTAGACTGGACAGTATATTAGAGGGTGATAAGTGATGTAGAATAGAATAATAGAGATTGGGGGGGTTGTATTAATAATTTTCAGTGGAAGGGATGGGGAAGGCTTCCTTGAGAAGGTAGCAATTTAGCTGACTTGAAGGAAGAGAAAGAATGAGTTATGAAGGAACTCGGAGAAAGAGCCGAAGGAACACACAGCGCAAAGATCCTGAGGCAAGAATGTACATGTCATTGTCAAGGGATGGCAAAGGGACAAGTATGGCTCTGGAACAAAGGCAAGAGGGGGAGGGTAATAGGGATGAGGTTAGAGGACCCTATAGGCCATTGGGAGGACTTTAGTTTCCCTGTGTGAGTGAACTGATGAGCCATTGCAGGGTTTTAGGTTGAGAAGTAGGATAGTCTTATTTATGTATTTTTGTCTTCAAGTTATTTACTTGCCTGTTGCGGCATGCAGGATCTTTAGTTGCAGCATGTGAGATCTGGTTCCCTGACCAGGGATTGAACTTGGGCCCCCTGCATTGGGAACCCAGAGTCTTAGCCTCTGGACTACCAGGGAAGTCCCTTATTTATGTTTTAATAGACTCACTGTCTTAGATCAGGTTTCCTGGGAAACAGATTCAAACTCAGAGTGTGTACAGGAGGTTTATTGGTTATTGGAGACACCTATAATGGAGTGTCTGTCTGTGCTCACTCATGTCTGACCTTTGCAACGCTATGGACTGTAGCCCACCAGTCTCCTCTGTCCATGGAATTTTCCAGGTAGGAATACTGGAGTGGGTTGCCATGCCCTCCTCCAGGGGATCTTCCTGATTCAGGGACTGAACTCGCATCTCCTGCATTGCAGACAGATTCTTAACTGCTGAGCCATCAGGGAAGCCCTATAAGTGTGTCAGGGAAGCCGAATTGGGCAGAGGAAGAAGTTGAATTGGGATGCAATTGCAACAGAGGCCATGGGATGGCTGTTCAGAATGATCCCAGATCTCTTTACCATATTTAACTAGTCACTGTATGCAAGTGGCCTCCAGGGAGACAGCTGTACCCTTGGGCAAGGCAGCACCCTTGTTTCAGAGCTATTTCCAAAAGGAGATTCAGTTGAGAGTCATTAGCAGTCCTCTCTCCACCCAGAAAGGGGGATCTTGATGGTATACAACTGCATCCTCTTAGCTCCACCTGGTCTATTTAGTTCGAGTCTAGAAACATTCCTCCACCTCCTGGTTGGCCCTTGCTGCTGCAGCCTGCCTCAAAGAGCAAATGATACTCATCATCTTCCCCCTCTGCTACTCCTGGTAGGTACCCTCCGCCAGTCCATTCTCAACACAGCAATGTGGATGATCCTGCTAAAACACAAGTCAGATCATGTTACTCCTCTTCTCAAAACCATCAAGTAACTACTCTCCATTTCAGAGTAAAAGTGAGAATCTCTTCCTTGATTTATATCATATTCTCTGTTGAGACTACACCTCTAATCTCATCCTGTATTCTTCTCCTCCTTATTCATCCTGCTCCCATTATACCAGCCTTCTTCCTCTTCCTTGAACACATTTTGTAAAACAGTTTGGCAGTATCTGTTTTTCTACTCGTCTTAGAAGCCTTTTCTACTCGTCTTAGGACAATCAAAACACAGGAGTCAAGATGCCTCAGGCTTAAATGTTAAGAGTTCCATCTGGTGGTGTAAAAAAAGTTGTCTTCTGCAAAGATTGTGTGATTGTTTATTATCATTTAAGCTAATTCTTAATTTAAAAGAATTCAACTATTGGCTGGAAAAAAAAAAAAGAGAGATTCTAAAAAGAATCATTTAAATAGTACACATTACTTGAGCAGTGTGTGCCCTAGGCAAAGGCTGCCTAGTAATCCTGAAACCCTTGAAAAGAACATCTGATTAGTTTTAAAGGTTTCCCAGGTATTACCCGGGGCTTCCCAGGTGGCTCAGTGGTTAAGAATCCACCTGCCAACCAGGAAACGCGGGTTCAATCCCAGGTCCAGGAAGATCCTCTGAAGAAGGAAATGACAACCCACTCTAGTATTCTTGCTGGGAAATCCCGTGGACAGAGGAGCCTGGCAGGCTATAGTCCATGGGGTTGCAAACAGTCAGACATGACTTCGTGAGTAAACAGCAGTAGCAGCAACTATTAGCCCAAAGAATTAAACTTATTGTTTAAGTGACTAAGCAAGATGGTTTCCTTAGGGAAGAAAGTGAATGATTGAAGAGCTACAGAGAAACATTAATGATAAAGAATTAGAAAAAAAAAATCCACAGATTTTTGCATACACAAAATCACATATACTATTTTGTCTATTTAAGAAATTTTCAAGGGTAATTTTTACTTCATTGATTGGCAAATAAGAACTAGACTCTATTCAAAGGATCTGAATAGACAATTTTTCCAAAGAATACAAACAGATGGCCAGTAGGTACCTGAAAACATGACCAATATGACTGATCATCAGGGAAATGCAAATCAAAACCACAATGACATGTCACCTGATACATGTTAGATGGGTATCATCAAAAAGACAAGAAATAACAAGTGTTGGCAAGGATGTGGAGAAAAGGAATCTTTGTGTGCTATTGGTAAGAGTGTAAATTGAAGAAGTCACTATGAAAAGCAGTATAGTTTCCTCAAAAAATTAGAAATAGAAATATGGTATGATTCAGCAATTCCACTTCTGGGTGTTTATCCAAACCCTAAGTTGTCAGATGATAGTTAGCATTTTCTAGTCACAAAGTATTTGTTAAATTAAACTATGAATATTGTCTGTTAGAGACAATACTGTCACACACTTAATAGGCTACAGTATAGTATAAACATAACTTTTATATGCACTGGGAACCCAAAACATTTGTGTGACTCGCTTTATTGCAATATGAGCGGTCTGAGACAGAACCCACAACATCTCTGAGATATGCCTATATTGGTCAGATATTATGGTTAGAAATGTCCTAAAATATGGGAAAATGAAAATATTGATGATTTGAATTCATAAAAGTTTTAAATGTTTTATGTATCAAAAGTCATTAAATTAAAAGAATAAGAAACTATTTTCAACAAATATAAAGGGTTAATATCCTTAATATGTAAAGGGCTCTTACAAATAGATAAAAGGCAAGATACACAGATGATTTACAAAAGAAATAGACGCACCTAATAAACATAAAAATATTTAATCTCATTAATGAAAAAATACTTTGCTCCTTGAATTAGAATTCTTTTTAATGCTAATGTAGGTAGGATGAGATAGAAATGTACTTGTTAAAGGAAAACATACATGTTGATACAATGCCAGCATGAACAAAGAAACTTAAAATAATATTTAAAAAGGAAATCATCCAAAATGTGGGTGAAGTATTATGCATAGACATGCCAATATCATTTATTATAGGAGAAAAGTGGGCATAACCTATATGTCAAATATTAGGGGACCAGGTAGTATAGACAAGTGATTACTCAATTAAGTTATATTTTCTAAGACTACTAATTAAATATGAAAATGTTTATATGTTAGGTTAAAACAAATGGATGTAAATTTGTTATTTATAGTATGATAGCAAAATTTTTATGGGAAAAAGCAATATATGATTTGTATTTGGTGTGATATAATTTCTTCTCTTAAAAAAAATAGAAAAAGGAACTTTCTTTAACCAGTGGTTAAGACTCTGAGCTTCCACTGCAGGGGGCAAGGGTTTGATCCCTGGTTGGGGAACTAAGATCCTGCATGCTTTGTGGTACAGCAAAAAAAAAAAAAAAAGAATTTCTTCCTTATATTTTTCTGTATTTTCCAAACTCCCTTTTATAATTTGGTGCAACTTTTGTAGTCAGAAAAAAAATTCTTCCCCAGAGCCTTCAGGATAAAATCCAAATTCCTTAGCATAGCATATAATCATGATCTGGCCTGGGCCTTTTCTTCACTTTCTCACCATTTCCTGGTCCAAACTTGCCTATGGTCCTACCAAATTGCTTGCATTTCCCTAATTGCCATGTCATCACTGTCTTGGAGTTGTTTTTTCGCTATTTTGTTTATTTTTGCCTGGGATGCTCCTGAATGCCCTTCTCCCCCTCTGGCCTGGCTAAGTGGCCTTTTCAAGCCCCAGCCCTATGTTTTCAAGGGATAGTCTCCTCCAGGGTGCCTTGGGGTGGGTCCCATGCCTCCTCCTTTGTGTTGCCATCATAGTCTGTGGTTCCCTTCTCATAGCACTGCTCACACTGAATTGCAGTCAGAGTGAGCAAGCCTCCCTGGTTTGCCTCTCCATAACTCTTATTCTCTGTTATCTTGTTCCCATCTTAAGACGAGGAGCACCTTAACTCCACAGACTGTTCACATCATCTCCAAGTTTCACATTTTTATTCTTCCCAGGATACAGATTGTCTCTCTCATGATCTTTTTTTTTGACCATTTTTTTTTCAATTTAGAAAAATACTTATTTATTTTTGGCTGCACTGGGTCTTGGGTGCAGCGTGGGGGCTTTCTCTAGTTGCGACGAGCTGGGGCTCCTCTCCAGTTGTGGGGCACGGGCTTCTCATCATGGTGGCTTCTCTTGCTGTGGAGCACAGCCTCTAGGGTGCTAGGCCTCAGTAGTTGCTGCGTGTGGGCCCAGTAGTTGCAGCTCACAGGCTTAGCTGCCCTGTGGCATAAGGGATCTTACTGGACCAGGAATCAACTGGTGTCCCCTGCATTGCATGGCAGATTCTTAACCAGTGAACTACTAGGGAAGCCCTTTTCTCAGGGTTTTTAGTTTTTGTTTTAATTGAAGTATAGTTGATTTACAATGTTGCTTTAATTTCTCTTTTTTAAAAAATATTTACTTATTTGGCTGCATGGGGTCTTAGTTGTAGCACTCAAAATCTTCCATCTTCGTTGGGGCATGTGAACTCTAAGTTGCTGCATACAAACTCTTAGCTGTGGCATGTGGGGTCTCAGTTCTGTGACCAGAAATCAAACCCGGGCCCCCTGCATTGGGAGCCCGGAGTCTTAGCCACTGGACCACCAGGGAAGTTGCTGTTGTATTAATTTCCGCTGTACAGCAGTGTGATTCAGTTATACATAAATATGCATTATTTTTTCAGTGTTCTTTTCCATTGTAGTTTATCATCTCTTATGCCCTTTACTCCAGAGAAGGCAATGGCACCCCACTCCAGTACTTTTGCCTGGGAAATCCCATGGACGGAGGAGCCTGGTAGGCTGCAGTCCATGGGGTCTCAAAGAGTCGGACACGACTGAGTGACTTCACTTTCACTTTTCACTTTCACGCACTGGAGAAGGAAATGGCAACCCACTCCAGTGTTCTTGCCTGGAGAATCCCAGGGACGACGGAGCCTGGTGGGCTTCCGTCTATGGGGTCGCACAGAGTCAGACACGACTGACGTGACTTAGCAGCAGCATGCCCTTTACTCACTTTAGTCTTAAGTTTATCAGGTGATAAAAGATAACGAGGAGGTAGAAGGGGGACTGGTCCTGTCAACAGGTGATACAGGCCACTCTCACTGTGGTGATATCTGAAGATGCTAAAAAGTTACTCATAACTCTGTTATAGGCCTGCCAGACACGAGTGAAGTTTCCTCTGTAGGTTAAAGCATCTTGGTAGTTGGAAGGAACATGGTGATTAGTTAATATATTAGTTAATATGTTATTATATTATATATATAATATAATAATATATTAATATATAATTATAATATATAATTAATATAATATACAATTATATTAATTATATATTACGTAATATATATAATTAATATATAATATATTATTATATTATATATTATATATATTATTCCTCCCTTTAATGCTAACTAATTCTGAACAGCTGTTTAAATACTTCTATTTAAGCTATATGCCAATAAAATGGACAACTTGGAAGAAATGGACAAATTCTTAGAAAAGTATAACTTTCCAAAACTGAACCAGGAAGAAATAGAAGATCTTAACAGACCCATCTCAAGCACGGAAATCGAAACTGTAATCAGAAATCTTCCAGCAAACAAAAGCCCAGGACCAGACGGCTTCACAGCAGAATTCTACCAAAAATTTAGAGAAGAGCTAACACTTATCCTACTCAAACTCTTCCAGAAAATTGCAGAAGATGGTAAACTTCCAAACTCATTCTATGAGGCCACCATCACCCTAATTCCAAAACCAGACAAAGATGCCACAAAAAAATAAAACTACAGGCCAATATCACTGATGAACATAGATGCAAAAATCCTTAATAAAATTCTAGCAAACAGAATCCAACATCATATTAAAAAGATCATACATCATGACCAAGTGGGCTTTATCCTAGGAATGCAAGGTTTCTTTAACATCCACAAATCAATCAATGTAATACACCACATTAACAAATTGAAAGATAAAAACCATATGATTATCTCAATAGATGCAGAAAAAGCCTTTGACAAAATTCAACATCCATTTATGATAAAAACCCTCCAGAAAGCAGGAATAGAAGGAACATACCTCAACATAATAAAAGCTATATATGACAAACCCACAGCAAACATTATCCTCAATGGTGAAAAATTGAAAGCATTTCCCCTAAAGTCAGGAATAAGACAAGGATGCCCACTTTCACCACTACTATTCAACATAGTTTTGGAAGTTTTGGCCACAGCAATCAGAGCAGAAAAAGAAATAAAAGGAATACAGATAGGAAAAGAAGAAGTAAAACTCTCACTGTTTGCAGATGACATGATCCTCTACATAGAAAACCCTAAAGACTCTACCAGAAAATTACTAGAGCTAATCAATGAATATAGTAAAGTTGCAGGATATAAGATTAACACACAGAAATCCCTTGCATTTCTATACTCCAATAATGAGAAAACAGAAAGAGAAACTAAGGAAACAATACCATTCACCATTGCATCAAAAAGAATAAAATACTTAGGAATATATCTACCTAAAGAAACAAAAGACTTATATATAGAAAACTATAAAACACTGATGAAAGAAATCAAAGAGGACACAAACAGATGGAGAAATATACCGTGTTCATGGATTGGAAGAATTAATATAGTGAAAATGAGTATACTACCCAAAGCAATCTATCGATTCAATGCAATCCCTGTCAAGCTACCAATGGTATTTTTCACAGAACTAGAACAAATCATTTCACAATTTGTATGGAAATATAAAAAAACCTCGAATAGCCAAAGCAATCTTGAGAAAGAAGAATGGAACTGGAGGAATCAACCTGCCTGACTTCAGGCTCTACTACAAAGCCACAGTCATCAAGACAGTATGGCACTGGCACAAAGATAGAAATATAGATCAATGGAACAAAATAGAAAGCCCAGAGATAAACCCACGCACCTATGGACACCTTATCTTTGACAAAGGAGGCAAGAATATACAATGGAGAAAAGACAATCTCTTTAACAATTGGTGCTGCGAAAACTGGTCAACCACTTGTAAAAGAATGAAACTAGAACACTTCTTAACACCATACACAAAAATAAACTCAAAACGGATTAAAGATCTAAACGTAAGACCAGAAACTATAAAACTCCTAGAGGAAAACATAGGCAAAACACTCTCCGACATAAATCACAGCAGGATCCTCCATGACCCACCTCCCAGAATATTGGAAATAAAAGCAAAAATAAACAAATGGGACCTAATTAAAATTAAAAGCTTTTGCACAACAAAGGAAACTATAAGCAAGGTGAAAAGACAGCCTTCAGAATGGGAGAAAATAATAGCAAATGAAGCAACAGACAAACAATTAATATCAAAAATATACAAGCAACTCCTGCAGCTCAATTCCAGAAAAATAAACGACCCAATCAAAAAATGGGCCAAAGAACTAAACAGACATTTCTCCAAGAAGACATACAGATGGCTAACAAACACATGAAAAGATGCTCAACATCACTCATTATTAGAGAAATGCAAATCAAAACCACAATGAGGTACCATTTCACACCAGTCAGAATGGCTGCTATCCAAAAGTCTACAAGCAATAAATGCTGGAGAGGGTGTGGAGAAAAGGGAACTCTCTTACACTGTTGATGGGAATGCAAACTAGTATAGCCACTGTGGAGAATAGTGTGGAGATTCCTTAAAAAACTGGGAATAGAACCGCCATATGACCCAGCAATCCCACTGCTGGGCATACACACCGAAGAAACCAGAATTGAAAGAGACACGTGTACCCCAATGTTCATCGCAGCACTGTTTACAATAGCCAGGACATGGAAGCAACCTAGATGTCCATCAGCAGACGAATGGATAAGGAAGCTGTGGTACATATACACAATGGAATAGTACTCAGCCGTTAAAAAAATACATTTGAATCGGTTCTATTGAGATGGATGAAACTGGAGCCCATTATACAGAGTGAAGTAAGCCAGAAAGAAAAACACCAATACAGTATACTAATGTATATATATGGAATTTGAAAGATGGTAACGATAACCCTATGTGTGAGACAGAATAAGAGACACAGATGCATAGAACAGTCTTATGGACTCTGAGGGAGAAGGTGAGGGTGGGATGTTCTGGGAGAATAGCATTGAAACATGTATATTATCATATGTGAAACAGAACACCATTCCATGTTCGATGCATGAGACAAATGCTCAGGGCTGGGGCAATGGGATGGCCCAGAGGGATGGGATGGGGAGGGAGGTGGGAAGGGGGTCCAGGAAGGGGAACACATGTAAACCCATGGCTGATTCATGTCAATGTATGGCAAAAACTACTACAATATTGTAAAGTAATTAGCCCTAAACTAAAATAAATAAATTAATTAAAATAAATAAATAAATACTTCTATTTAATACTGCAATCCGCACCATTTCAGTCCCACATTCCCAATTTCCTGTCTCCGTTCTATTTTTCATATTTTCTGTAGCACATGCTGGTAAACTGTATTTCTTGATTATATCTATAGTCTGTCTTCTGCCCCCCACCCCCACCATCACAGGACAGGGACCTTTGTTTTTGTTCATTAATTTATTGCAAGCACCTACAAAAATGCCTGGCACATAGTAGGTGCTAAGTAAGTATTTGATGAATTAATAGATCTACCTAAATTGGGGATTATACCTCTTTTGGGGTTAGCTCATTATAATTCTTTAATCACACAATGAAAATTTTAGGATTTTAAGAGAGGCATTTTACTGCCTTTCTGAAGGTAAAAAAGCAGGATACCCTTAGTAACAACCAATTGTTAGTTTCTGACAATTTCCTTAATTAAAATATAGAAAGCAGGTCAGCGTAGTAGGGACTTACTTGGTGGGCTAGTGGTTAGGACTCTGTGTGTCCATTGCTGGGGGCACAGGTTCAATCCCCGGTGTGGGAACTAAGATTCCATGGGTTGTGAGGAGCGACCAAAAAAAAAAAAAATTCTAGACATGACATTATCTCCTTCCTTATGGAGAAGGCAATGGCACCCCACTCCAGTACTCTTGCCTGGAGAATCCCATGGACAGAGGAGCCTGGTGGGCTGCAGTCCATGGGGTTGCTAAGAGTCGGACACGACTGAGCAACTTCACTTTCACTTTCCACTTTCACGCATTGGAGAAGAAAATGGCAACCCACTCCAGTGTTCTCGCCTGGAGAATCCCAGGGACGGTGGAGCCTGGTGGGCTGCCGTCTGTGGGGTCGCACAGAATCGGACACGATTGAAGCGACTTAGCAGTAGCAGTATTCTGGGACAAGGGCACACTGATATTGGTGACATATATCCAGGAGCCACAATGATCACACCCTACTAATTCCATGTTTCCCACAAGGATGACAAATTTTTCTTTCTTGTCTTTAGGGCTTCTAGGGGCCATGAAGAATATGTTGGTGCCCTAAAGCCTGGAGAATCCTGTGACCAGAGGAGCCACAATGATCACACCCTACTAATTCCATGTTTCCCACAAGGATGACAAATTTTTCTTT
Organism: Giraffa tippelskirchi; assembly: GCF_054371585.1. Lineage (NCBI taxonomy): Eukaryota > Metazoa > Chordata > Mammalia > Artiodactyla > Giraffidae > Giraffa > Giraffa tippelskirchi. The sequence goes on along the minus strand of NC_137276.1, from coordinate 120,327,868 downwards.
CTTGTCTTTAGGGCTTCTAGGGGCCATGAAGAATATGTTGGTGCCCTAAAGCCTGGAGAATCCTGTGACCAGAGGAGGCAGACTACATTCCATAGGGTTGCAAAGAGTCAGACACGACTGAATAACACACACACACAAAGACTCCCCAGACTGTTTAGAATAAGAGCGTGTGTGTGTGTGTGTGTGTGTGTGTGTGTGTGTGTGTGTGTGTGTATGTATGCTCAGTTGGGTGCAACTCTTTACAACCCCAAGAACTGTAGCCTGCCAGGCTCCTCTGTCCATGGAATTTTCCAGGCAAGAATATGGAGCAGGTTGCCATTTCCTCCTCCAAGGGATCTTCCTCACCCAGTGATTGAACCCATGTCTCTTGCATCTCCTGCATTGGCAGGCAGATACTTCACCACTGCATGACCTTAGAAACAGTAGTGTTTCTCAAATTTGCATAGTATATTGCAGTAGCCTGCATCTAAGATGGGAGAAGGCAATGGCACCCCACTCCAGTACTCTTGCCTGGAAAATCCCATGGACGGAGGAGCCTGGTAGGCTACAGTCCATGGGGTCGCTAAGAGTCGGACATGACTGAGCGACTTCACTTTCACTTTTCCCTTTTATGCACTGGAGAAGGAAATGGCAACCCACTCCAGTACTCTTGCCTGGAGAATCCCAGGGACGGCGGAGCCTGGTGGGCTACCGTCTATGGGGTCGCACAGAGTCGGACACGACTGAAGTGACTTAGCAGCAGCAGCAGCATCTAAGATGACCCTGTGGAAAATTCTTAAAAGAGATGGGAATACCAGACCACCTTACCTGTCTCTTGATATACCTGTATGCAGGGTAAGAAGCAACAGTTAGAACCAGACATTCAGAAAACGAAGATCGGCATTTCCCATCTTCCCTTTCGATCCTTGCAGTTAGGGGAACAAGGTCGTGAGGTAAGGATCGCGCGGTTTGCAGCCGCCATTTCTGCCGCTTTCAGTCTCTGGATCTTTTGTAAAGCTTCCAACAGCGCTATGTTGGGACAGAGCATCCGGAGGTTCACAACCTCTGTGGTTCGACGGAGCCACTACGAGGAGGGTCCAGGGAAGAAGATACCATTTTCAGTGGAAAACAAGTGGAGGTTACTAGCTATGATGACTTTGTTCTTTGGGTCTGGATTTGCTGCACCTTTCTTTGTAGTAAGACACCAGCTGCTTAAAAAGTAATCCATGAGACAGATAGGAAGAGGAGCATATTAAGAGGTGCAGTCTCTTAAAAGGATCAAACCCTTGAACTCAGCATCCTAGATATGTTTGTAAATAAACTTATGGCATAAAAAAAAGAAAACGAAGATCATGGCATTCCTGTCTGATCACTTCATGGCAAATAGATGGAGAAAAAGTGGAAACAGTGATAGATTTTATTTTCTTGGGCTCCAAAATCACTGCAGACGGTGAATGCAGCCATGAAATTAAAAGTCACTTGCTCCTTGGAAAAAAGCTATGACAAAATTAGACAGCATATTAAGAAGCTAAGAAGCAGAGATATCACTTTGCCAACAAAGATCCATATAGTCAAAACCTAGCACATACATGCCCACTTGGTTTTTCCAGTAATTATGTACTGTTATGTGTGTGAGAGTTGGACCATAAAGAAGCCTGAGTGCTGAAGAATTGATGCTTTCAAACTAATAGTGCTGGAGAAGACTCTTGAGAGTCCCTTTGGACAGCAAGAATATCAAATAAGTCAATCCTAAAGACAATCAACCCTGAATATTCACTGGAGGACTGATGCTGAAGCTGAAGCTCCAATACTTTGACTCCAATACTTCACCTTATGTGAAGAACTGACTCATTGGAAAAGACCCTGATGCTGGGAAAGACTGAGGGCAAGAGGGGAAGAGGGTGACAGAGGATGAGATGGTTGGATGGCATCATTGACTCAATGGACATGAATCTGAGCTAACTCTGGGAGATAGTGAAGGACAGGTAACTGCATGCTACAGTTCATGGGGTCACAAAGAGTCAAAGATAACTTAGCAACTGAACAACAACAACAAAGGTGACCCCCAATCATCCTTGCCTCCTGGTCTCCACACTCTTATGTGGTCCTTCCTACAGTGAATCAAGGCTGATCTGTGTGACCAATAGATCCTTGCAGAAGTGACTGTGCATGTCTTCCAGCACTCATCATAAAAGGCACTGTGCCATCTACACTGGTCTCTTGGGTCTCCAGCTCTTAGCGAAGCAAGCTGCCATGGTATGGAGACTCTGAGACAGCTCGTTGGAAAGATCCACTTAGAAAGTTCTAAAGAGAGCACCAACTTGCCAGGCATGGAAGTGAGCCACCCAGGAAGTGGATTCTCCAGCACCAGTCAAGCCTTCAGATGACCACAGCCCCGGCTGACCTTTGCCTACAACTTTATGGGAGATCCTGAAGCAAAATTTAGTCCCTCAATTCCTGGCCCACAGAAACTGTGAGGCATAATAAATGACAATTGTCATTTTAAGAATTTTGGAGTAATTTGTTAGGTAGCAAGAGATGACTAGTGAAGTGAAAGTCGCTCAGTCGTGTCTGACTTTTTGCGACCCCATGGACTATACAGTCCATGGAATTCTCCAGGCCAGAATACTGGAGTGGGTAGCTGTCACCTTCTCCAGGAGATTTTCCAACCCAGGGATCGAACCCAGGTCTCCCTCATTGCAGGCTGATTCTTTACCAGCTGAGTCACAAGGGAAGCCCAAGAATACTGGAATGGGTAGCCTATCCCTTCTCCAGTGGCTCTTCCCCACCCAGGAATCGAACCAGGGTCTCCTGCATTGCAGACAGATTCTTTACCAACTGAGCTATCAGGGAAGCCCTTAATAAATAGAGATATAATAAAAAAGAGATGACTAACAAATATACAAATTCCTTTAAGATGAAAAAATTACCTCTGACCCTATATTAATTAAATTATTTTTATTATTTTACTCAAATAGTACAAACATACAGTATAAACTCCTTAGGCTTATAGCTTTTATACAATTAAAACAAATTTTAAACGTGACACACACCATATTACAAAACAATCAAATAAAAAGTAATTTTAATTGCTGAAGTTAAATTGCCACTCAGTGAGACTATGGTACTGACAAGTGCCTAAGACCTCTCCTCCTGGCCTGTTCAGTGACTTGAATAAATTACTCTTTATCCCTTAAGCTTGTTTGAGTGGATTTTCTGTGGCTTTCAACCAAGGCTTTTTCCAACATGGCCAAAATGTTCCTTTGGTTAGTGAAAATGTTTAATCGAGTCCTTGGTAGAAATGAAAAACGCGTCTTTTATTTTTACTTAAATCGAAATTTTTGGTCAACCCCATAGTTATCTTCTGTTTCCACAATTTGGGAAACCTGAAAAACAAATAAACGTAACACCATAAGCCAGGCGTTCGTGTTCACCCTCTCCTTCTTAACATCGGTACCGTGACCATCTCGCCTCTTCACTCACTGCCTCAACCAGGGCACTCGTGCGTTTGACCAGAGGCGAGCCGGAGGGGCCAAGTCCTCGGGCCGATAGGCAGCACTTTATCCCAAAGGAGCGCTGCAGCGGTCCTGCGCACGGGGGTCTTGCAGCCCGCGTTCTCCCGGCTCGCGTACTGTAGCAGGTGTGTTTGCACCTCGTTCTACTTGCAACTTCCCAGCGCCAGTTGGAAACCGGGGCACGTGGAATTTTACCCTCGATTGGACCGTCACCGTCGTACTACACAATTGAACTCCTAGGCGCGATCTTAGTCATCCGGAGTTCCTAGAGGACAGGACAGAGCAAAGAGCCGGGTACACGTTGCACCAGGGCTAATACTGGGTGATTCACAGCTGAAGGCAACTGGGCTGCTTCGCCCCGATCTCCGCGCCAAGGAGACGTCAGCAAGATCCCATCGCCCACACGAGGCTAGCATTCGGCATAAGGAAGCCCTGTGTGATTTAAAGGAAGAGTCTTCCTTTCCATCGCCTCTACACCCTAGGCTGTCGGCACACTTCACCTCAGCTGTGTTTCCCTCTCTAGGTAAGGGCGGTCCCGGAGTCCTGGGTCGTCCAGCACTACCTCTGCTCGGCCATCGGGGGGCAGTAGGTCTCGAGGAAGGTGGCGCATGCTCCATGTGGGGCCTCGCGCTTCGCCTTCGCGACCGCCGAGTGACGGAAGCTGGCTCTTGGGATTATGGGAAATATGGTTTCTCAGCCACGGGATGATTGGTGCACTTCTTGCTTGAGCCCAGGGCGGGACTTCAACTCCCGGCTAGCTGCTGGGAGCGGGTGGGGATGCAATAGAAGGGGGCGGGACAAGCGAGAGAAAAGGTGGGCGGGGCTGGGGGAAGGCCCAGCGGAGGGGGCGGGGCTCCAGCCGGCCGATCCTCCGCCGCCCGCGGTTGGAGGAACGTGAGTCGAGGGCCCTGGAGCCGAAAGGAACCTAGACGGCGGCGGGCTTGAGGGCGGGTGTCCCCGGAGTAATCGTGCGGGAGTCGGCCGCTTCCCCTGGGCCTCCCGACTTGCAGGTTCCACTCTCTCTCCACCGGGACGCGGGAGAGCCCGGCGCTCGGCGAGGGCGCGAGGTGGAGCCGGCGGGGGCGGCCAATGCGAAACTGGCTGGTGCTGCTGTGCCCGTGTGTGCTCGGGGCCGCGCTGCACCTCTGGCTGCGGCTGCGCTCCCCGCCGCCCGCCCGCGCCTCGGGGGCTGGCCCGGCAGGTGAGGACCTGGGGCAGGGCTGGGCGGCCCCGAGGCGGGGAGGCCACCCCCGAGCCTCCCGCAGCTTCCTCCGCGGGTCCCGGACTGGGGGGAGGGCGGCCCGACGCGAAGGTCCGGAGATGAAACAAATAATCCTCTTTATCCGCGGGGCGTTGACATCGGGCAAACTTGAGAGTGCTTCTCACCTCTCCGCGTTTCTCAATGGCCACAAGGCCGGTGCACGCGACCGCAAGTCCTCAGCTGTCCCCAGGCCTGGCCTGAGTCGCCCGGCGCCTGCCGGGGAGCAAAACCCCGTGGGTCCTTCTGCCCGGAGCGGCAGCTGCTCAGCCCAGCGAGGGGCTACCAGCTTACTTTTTTCCTGCCCAAGTTGTTGGTCTTACTTAGTCAAGACTTTGAGGTCTTTGGGCCAGGGATCACGTTTATGCATGTTTTAAAAGGTGGCTGGGTTTTGCTTTTAAGGAATAAGTTTGCTTTAAAAAGGTACTGTACTTTGTATTCTTTGAAAATTCTGATGTAAGTCTGTTGAACAAATTTAGGCATGAAGTAGGGAATGGCTGCGAGTGGAGTTGTTCCTAGGAGTTTCCTTTGCAAAGCCTGCTAATGAAATATACACGGAAGTATCGAGTTCTTTAACTATGTTAACCATTTGCTCTTCAAGTTATTCTCTCGTGGGAAAACTTTTGTTCATGTTCGCTTTACAGCCTGGTAAACAGAATGCTTTGCCCACAGCCCAGTGGATTTGCTGTTAATGAATTCCACCGCTCCTAAGACTTCTTAAGGTTTCTTTTTTTTCTTGTCTCCTTTTTTAAGATCTTGCCCTAGGACATATTATATAAAGAAGCCTGGAAGAGTGTTGTAAAGATGAGATAATAGTCGTTTTGGTTTTTAACTACATTGGGAATTTTTTTCTTACCACTTCTTCCCAAGACAGTTGTTTTCTTGTGCAGTATTTTTAAGGATTAGAATTGAATATTTGCAATCCTGAGATGGCTCTGTGCCTTAACTTAGAAGTAGGAAGTATAGAAACTAATTTGGCAATCCTCAAAGCAGTCTCATTGTTATAATTGGAGTTCTTTATTCTGGTAACACTCTCTTAAAATCGTTTTCTCTTAGACAAGCTACAAGCTCTTTGAAAAGACTATTTGTGTGACCTGAATAGAATTAAGATACTATTTAAATGATTTAATGGAAGTGCAGCATTTCAGGACATTTAACTTAACAGGTTAAGATTTTGTTTTTGTTTTCTTTTTTTAGAGTTTTGTAAATGGACCTGAGGAAAGAGTGCTATATATATATAGCGCTATATATATAATGCTCTGTAAGATTCATTGTGTTTGTATTTTACAAGGTTTTTTTTTTAGTTTGATGAGTGAGCTCTACTGGAATTTACTTTTAGAGTGTACTTGGGATATTTATGACCTAAATATCTTTTAGGGTCCATAAACAAGCAAAAACCCTGTGTTCTTTTAGATGATAGCCATTCTGAGAAGTGTGAAGTGATATCTTGTGATTTTGATTTGCAGTTCCCTAATGATTAGGGGTGTTGAGCGCCTTTTCATGTGCCTGTTGGCCATCTGCATTTCCTCTTTGGAAAAGTGTCTTCAGTTCTTCTGCCCATTTTTTAATTGGGTTATTTTTTGATGGTGAATTGTATGAGCTGTTTATATATGTTATATGTCAGTCACTCATTGGTCATATCATTTGTAAATATTTTCTTCTATTGGGTAGGTTGGCTTTTTGTTTCTGTCAATGGTTTCCTTTGGTGTGCAAAAGCTTTTAAGTTTAATTGGATCCCATTTGTTTATTTCTGCTTTTGTTTCCTTTAGGAGATGGGTCCAAAAACATATTGCTGTGATTTATGGCAAAGAGTGTTCTGCCTGTTTTTTCCTCAAAGAGTTTTATAGTATCTAATCTTACATTAGATTATATATAAGATTATATACTGTGGTGTTGGAGAAGTCTCTTGAGATCCTTTGGACTGCAAGGAGATCCAACCAGTCAATCTTAAAGGAAATCAGTCCTGAATATTCACCTTAAGGACTGATGCTGAAGCTGAAACTCCAATACTTTGGCCACCTGATAACGAAGAACTGACTCATTTGAAAAGACCCTGATGCTGGGAAAGATTAAGGGCAGGAGGAGAAGGGGATGACAGAGGATGAGATGGTTGGATGGCATCTCCAACTCAATGAACATGAGTTTGAGCATGCTCCGGGAGTTGGTGATGGACAGGGAAGCCTGGCATGCTGCAGTCCATGGGGTGGCAAAGAGTCACACATGACTGAGCGACTGAACTGAATCTTACACTAGGTCTTTAATCCATTCTGAGTTTATTTTTGTTTATGGTGTTAGAGAGTGTTCTAATTTTGTTCTTTTACATGTAGCTGTGCAGTTTTCCCAGCACCACTTACTGAAGAGATTTTTTTTCCCATTGTCTCGTCTTGCCTCCTTTGTCATAGATTAATGGACCATAAGTGTGTGTGTTTATTTCTGGGCTCTCTGTTCTCACTGATGCATGTGTCTGTTTTTGTCCCACTATCATACTATTTTGATGGCTGTAGCTTTGTAGTATAGTCTGAAGTCAGGGAGCCTAATTCCTCCAGCTCTGTTCTTCTTTCTTAAGATTGTTTTGGCTATTTGGGGTCTTTTGTGTTAAAAATTATTTGTTCCAGTTCTGTAAGTTTTATGGCTTCATGTCCAACCCTCTTGATGCTTGTCTTTGTTCCTGGAGCTAGTCCCACCATGCTCGCATCTTCTCATAGTGCTCACAGCTCCCAGCCCCAGTGGCATGCCCTTTGCCCTGAGTCTGCACTGGGTCTCTCTTGTGGTACCTTCCACTCAAGTAGCCAGTATTCCCTGGACCACTCTTTAGGGTGAGTGGGTTACTCCTTCCTAGTTTTTTTTAATTCCTGTGGGCTCACCTCAAAGTATTAAAAGTAACTTTGTAAACAACTTTTTTCTTTTTAAGAGTTAAGTTTTCCCCCTCCATTAGTTTTGATGATGCCTTATCTGCCATCTTGTGAGACCAGGCTAGATTAAGGAAGCTAGGAAGGAGACCTTGGAAAGGGACACAACTCTCAGTGAGGAATTCAGTACTAGTTGTGTAGGTTAACTTTGACTTTAAACGGATATTGTCCATCCAGTCAAATAGTAAATAGAGTATTTTAATCTAAGTGAAACCTTGGCGAGTCCTAACTTTTCCATTTGCACTTTTGGTACTTTCGAAACTAAAAACAATAGCATCTCAATTGCTAAAATTTCCCACAAATCCTTTTCTCATTGTGTTGTCACCAGTTCAAACTAAAACATTTGAGCATTTTTACATTTCAGCCCTTATCCCTTAAGCCTAAAGTGAGAGAGAAAACCCAAAACTTTGTTAGTATTTGTCCCTGTATTTACATTTTAAGTTTCATTTTTGTTCTCTTTTCTGCCTCTTTGTCTTCAGTTTCATTAAGTCATGGCAGTATTTTTCAAAAGGGAGATTTGTGTCCCCTGAATGTTAAAAAAGGCTCTCTAACTTGCAGCTGACTCTACAAATGTTTGAGAGCTGCCTCACTGCCAACTCCTGTTGTAGGTGTGGAATTTAAGCAGTAATCAAGATAGTGTCCCTGCCCTCATGCAGTTCACAATTTTGAAGGGAAGACAGAACATAGGAAAGTAATTATTAAATGTCATAGGGGAGAGTGATAAGTGTGGTGACAAAAATAAAGCAGTGTAAGAGGACAGAGAATGGTGTGCTGTGAAGTAGAGATCGGGGGAGGTCATTCAAGGTCACAGTTGGGCAGGAACCTGAATGTGGTGAGTCAGTTGGGATGGTGCCTGGTGCTGTTCTAACATGGAGCTTTCTAGGTGGTGCTGGTGGTAAAGAACTTGCCTGCCGATGCAGTAGACTTGATCCCTGGGTCAGGAAGGTTCCCTGGAGGAGGGCACGACAACCCACTACAGTGTTCTTTCCTGGAGAATCCTCCCACGGACCGTGGAGCCTGGCAGGTTGCAGTCCATAGGGTCGCAAAGAGTCAGACGTGACTGAAGCGACTCAGCACACAGGTGCGCTGTTCTAATGACCTTGAACAGGTGAAACCTGGTCAGAGAGAACAGCTGATGAAGAGCAAGCAGCTCTTCTGTTGTGAAATCCCACACACCTGGGGTGAGGAGAGGACCATGGAGGCATAGGCAGCCATCTGAGCTGGAGAATAACGATACGGGATATCTCGATTTTAACATACTGCTTTTGGGTTGTGCCTTAGCAGGAATTAATTTAGCAATTAACTTAGAAAAATGATGTGACAAAAGAAGTCTCTCTCTAGGATATTTGGAAAGAAGGAAACCAAGAAAGGAAAGAAGCATAGCCATTCAACAAATCCTTAGAGCGCTGAGTTTTTAGTCTCAGCTCTCAAGGTATTCATAGTTTGTTAAATGGAAACTGACATGGGGCGAGTAGAAGGTCAAAGACAAATTGAGCTTGCTTAGCAGTTTTGCCTAGGGCTGGTTCATCTGAAATGATCCCTAAATGCTAATCTTGTCTCAGCACTTCTGTTGTTTCCTTATTTATAAGATGATGACCTCATAGGGTTATTGTGGAGATTCTGTTAATAAAACACCCAGAACAGTGCCTGATTCATGGTGAACACTTCGTGAATGTTATAGAGGAGCAGTAGTTTGATGGAAGCTAATGCCCATGCTAGTGAAGTGTTTTATTTTTTGCAGGGGGAGAGGGGTATTATCTGAAATTGGTGACAGCGTGCAGGTAGTGTGTATAATGATTGTCCTAATCAGTAGATCTGTGGTGAACTTGCATATTTTCTTTGTTTCCTAAGTTTCTGCCTATCTGTGGTTGATGTCATCTGAGAGCATGCACGTAAGAGTAGAAATTTCAGTCTCAGTTTCAAGGATCTTTGAGCTTATTTTGAATACTCAGTTTTGAATTCTACCTCCACTGGTCTTTAATAAAATTTCGGATGTCCACTTTCAGTGCAGAGGCTAGCAGATTGCCAGACTCAGGGTATACTACATATTAAAGAAGAGAAATGGTCATTGCCTTTGGGGAGCTTGTGTGTAGTTTTAATGATTCTTGACATTATGAAGATTTGTTTGTTGCTATATGTTTGCCATCTAAAGCAGTGAATGTAGGAAGTGCTCAGTAATTTAAAGGAATGGATCAAGAGGATAAAACTGGCAAAGTTTGAATGGATTTGTCATTCATAGACTGTCTATTCACATTCCATGATTTAAATTTTTTACTTATAAAGGTAAAACAAGCTTCTTATAGAAAATTTCAAAATTAGTTTTAAAAAATGAAAGAAAAATGATCTATACTGGGCAGTTTTTGAATGTACATACATAAAACATGTTTGGGGAATTATTTAGTATTAAAATTTTTTTGATATATAATGTACATTCAGAAAAGTGCACATAAATGTAAACTTGGTGTAATTTCACAAACCGAATTTGTTGTTCAGTTACTCAGTTGTGTCCAACTTTGCACCCTCATGGACTGCAGCATGTCAGGCTTCCCTGTCCTTCACCATCTCCCGGAGCTTGCTCAAACTCAGGTCCTTCGAGTCGGTGATGCCATCCAACCATCTCGTCCTTTGTTGTCCCCTTCTCCTCCTGCCTTCAATCTTTCCCAGCATCAGGGCCTTTCCCATCAGGGCTTTTTGCATCAGGTGGCCGAAGTATTGGAGCTTTAGCTTTAGCATCAGTCCTTCCAGTGAATATTCAGGAGTGATTTCCTTTAGGATGGACTGGTTTGATCTCCTTGCAGTCGAAGAGAGCCTCAAGAGTCTTCTCCAACACCACAGTTCAAAAGCATCAGTTCTTCGGTGCTCAGCCTTCTTTATGGTCCAGCTCTCACATCCATACATGACTACTGGAAAAACCATAACTTTACTAGATGAGCCTTTGTCGGCAAAGTAATGTCTCTGCTTTTTATTATGCTTTCTAGGTTTGTCATAGCTTTTCTTCCAGGGAGCAAGTGTCTTTTAATTTCACCATCTGCGGTGATTTTGGAGCCCAAGAAAATAAAGTCTGTCACTGTTTCCATTGTTTCCTCACCTATTTGCTAAGAAGTGATGGGACTAGATGTCACGATCTTAGTTTTTTGAATGTTGAGTTTTAAGCCAGCTTTTTCACTCTCCTCTTTCACTTTCATCAAGAGGCTCTTTAGTTCCTCTTCACGTTCTGCCATAAGGGTGGTGACATCTGCATACCTGAGGTTATTGATATTTCTCCTGGCAATCTTGATTCCAGCTTGTGCTTCATCCAGCCTGGCATTTCGCATGATGTACTCTGCATATAAGTTAAGTAAACAGGGTGACAATATCTATAGCCTTGATGTACTCCTTTCCCAATCTGTAACTAGTCTGTTGTTCTGTGTCCAGTTCTAATACAAACTGAATACACCCAGCTACTGCTGCTGCTAAGTCACTTCAGTCATGTCCGACTCTGTGCGACCCCATAGATGGCAGCCCACCAGCTTCCTCCGTCCCTGGGATTCTCCAGGCAAGAACACTGGAGTGGGTTGCCATTTCCTTCTCCAATGCATGAAAGTGAAAAGTGAAAGTGAAGTCACTCAGTCGTGTCTGACTCCTAGCGACCCCATGGACTGCCCCTACAAGCCCCTACAAGGCTCCTCCGCCCATGGGATTATCCAGGCAAGAGTACTGGAGTGGGGTGCCACTGCCTTCTCCCAGCTAATCAGCACCCAAATTAAAGACAGGAAAACTGCCAACACCTTAGAAGCTTCTTTTGTGCTCCCATGGCCAGGAGTGGTAACAGGATCCTGATCGTTTGTGCAGAGATTTGCCGTCTTTATGTGTTTTATGCAAATGGAGTCATACGGTACATAGGGCTTCCCTGGTGGCTGAGGTGGTAAAGAATTTGCCTGCAGTGCAGGAGCCATGGGTTTGATTCCTGGGTCAGGAAGACCCCCTGGAGAAGGAAATGGCTCCAGTAGGAAGGAAATTCCCACTCCAGTACTCTTGCCTGGAGAATTCCATGGACAGAGGAACCTGGCAGGCTACAGTCTGTGGGGTCACAAAGAGCCGGACACAGCTGCGACTAACACACTCTATGTACATAGATCTCATATGTACATAGATCTCATAACCTGCTTCTCTTAACAAGATGTAGAACGATAATGATATGTTTAAAGCATAATGTCAGTGGCTGTGTAGTGTTCTGGAATATGGATACACCATAATTTATTTAACCAGTGCCTTGTTTGTTGTATTCATTAGTTTGCAGTTTTTCATTATTAAGAAATGACTCTGATGAATAGAGATCTTTTAGTGCATCACTGGTTATTTCTTTAAAATGTATTTTTAGCTAAGGACAAAAGTTACAAAATTCTGAGGTATTTGATGTATCATGGGGAAATTTCCTGCAGAATACTATACCAGAGTACATTCCTGTCAGCAGCATAGGAGAGTAGCCTTTTCCTGGTAACAACTGCCTGTATCAAAATATCAATCATTAGGGCATTGTCATTTAAGAAGACATTTGTCAGTTTGAATGTGAGAGAAAACTAGTGTCTTACTGCTGTCATTCAGACTTGACTTCCAGTGACGTTGAACTGTTTTTCATCGGTTTGTTGGCTCTTTACATTTCTTTTTCTGTGAATTATCTTTTTTTGCCCATGTTTACTTTTTAGTTTGGGTTGGTTCTTTTTCCCCAATTTTCAGACGTGAGAATCGAACAAGCCACCCTGTGCTTGGAACACTGAGCAGAGGGTGATGAAAAGTGCAGAAGGGAACTGGGAAGTTGGGCCGCGTTCTTACACAGCATCCACTTGGAGGGGTCTGTGTGTTTGTTTAATCTTGGTTGCGCCATGCAGCCTGCAGGATATTGGTTTCCTAACTAGATATCATACCTGGGCCACAGCAGTGAAAGCATTGAATCCTAACCCCTAGGCCACCAGGGAGCTGTCTATTTTGAGTTTTATACTGTGTAACACAATATTCACAGATCTGTTGCACTGATATACATTGATGGTATGTGGTAGAAGAAACCACAGGCTTTTTTTAATTGAGATATAATTGACTAACAAACCTTGGTTTCAGTTGTGCAGCTGAATGATTTAATACATGTATATATTCTGAAATATATACAGTTACCCATAATATATTTAGTTAACATCTGTCACCATGCATAGTTACAGTTTTCTTTTTCCTGTGATGAGAACTTTGAAGACCTACTCTGTTTCAGTTCAGTTCAGTCGCTCAGTCGTGTCCAACTCTCTGTGACCCCATGAATTGCAGCACGCCAGGCCTCCCTGTCCATCACCAACTCCCGGAGTCTATCCAAACCCATGTTCATCGAGTCGGTGATGCCATCCAACCATCTCATCCTCTGTCGTCCCCTTCTCCTCCCGCCCCCAATCCTACCCAGCATCAGGGTCTTTTCCAATGAGTCAGCCCTTCGCATGAGGTGGCCAAAGTATTGGAGTTTCAGCTTCAACATCAGACCTTCCAATGAACACCCAGGATTGATCTCTTTTAGGATGGATTGATTGGATCTCCTTGCAGTCCAAGGGACTCGCAAGAGTCTTCTCCAACACCACAGTTCAAAAGCATCAATTCTGCGGCGCTCAGCTTTCTTCACCGTCCAACTCTCACATCCATACATGACCGCTGGAAAAACCATAGCCTTGACTAGATGGACTTTTGTTGGCAAAGGAATGTCTCTGCTTTTAAATATGCTACCTAGGTTGGCCATAACCTTCCTTCCAAGGAGTAAGCGTCTTTTAATTTCATGGCTGCAGTCACCATCAGCAGTGATTCTGGAGCCCAAAAAAGTAAAGTCTGACACTGTTTCCACTGTTTCCCCATCTATTTCCCATGGAGTGATGGGACCAGATGCCATGATCTTAGTTTTCTGAACGTTGAGCTTGAAGCCAACTTTTTCACTCTCCTCTTTCACCTTCATCAAGAGGCTCTTCAGTACAATACAGTTTTGTTCTGCTTTTTTTGGCCCTGCTTGTGGAATCTGTTTTCTGACCAGGGATTGAACCCAGGCCCCAGCAGTGAAAGCCTGGAATCCTAACCACTAGGCCACGAGGCAACTCTCTACAGTACAGTATTATTAACTATTGTCATCATGCTGTACTTTACAACCCCGGAACTTACTTATTTTATAACTAGAAGTTTGTACCTTTTACCGTTATGCCTACCCCCATCCTCTGGTGAATACCAATCTGTTCTCTATGAATTTGGTGTTTTGTTTTATTAGTTTGTCTTTGTCTAATTTACTTCACTAGCATAATACCCGCAGGGTCTTGAGTGTTGTTGCAAATGACAAGATTTCCTTCTTTTTTGTGGCTGAGTAACATTCCATTGCGGAGAAGGCAATGGCACCCCACTCCAGTACTCTTGCCTGGAAAATCCTATGGACGGAGGAGCCTGGTAGGCTGCAGTCCATGGGGTCGCTAAGAGTCGGACACGACTGAGTGACTTCACTTTCACTTTTCCCTTTCATGCACTGGAGAAGGAAATGGCAACCCACTCCAGTGTTCTTGCCTGGAGAATCCCAGGGACGGTGGAGCCTGGTGGGCTGCCGTCTATGGGGTCGCACAGAGTCGGACACGACTGAAGTGACTTAGCAGCAGCAGCAGCAACATTCCATTGTGTATAAAGAATACATTTTCTTCATCTATTCATCCATCACTAGACAGTTAGGTTGCTTCCATATCTTGACTATAGAAAATAATGCTGCATTGAACATCCCCATGTTCACTAGCATGCATGTCATCTCCATTTATGTCTTTTCTAGTGGAAGTTTTCATTTCCTTCAGATAAATATCCAGAAGTGGTTTTGCTGGATTGAATGGGAGTTCTATCTTTAATTTTTTGAGGAACCACCATACTGGTTTTCATAGTGGCTGCATCAATTTACATTCCCACCAACAGTGCATGAGAGTGCCCTCTTCCCTGCATCCTCTCCAACATGTATTATTTCTTACCTTTTTGATAATAGCCATGCCAGGAGGTGTGGTGATATTTCATTGTGGTTTTGATTTGCATTTCCCTGATGATTAGTGATTCTGAGCACCGTTTCACATACCTGATGCCAGGCTGTATGTCTTCTTTGGAAAAATGTCTATTCAGATCCTCCGCCCAATTTTAACTGGGATTCTTTGGTTTTTTGCTGTTGAGTTGCCTGAGTTCTTTATGTGTTTTGGATATTAATCAGATACATGATTTGTAAATATTTTCTGTTCAGTTGGTTGCCTGTTCATTTTGTTGATGGTTTCCTTTGCTGTGCAGAAGCTTTTTAGTATGATGTAGTCTCATTTATTTATTTTTGTTTTTGTTGCATTTGCTTTTAGTGTCACATCTAAAAAAATTATTGCAAAGACCACCATCAAGAAGCTTACTTGCTTGTGTTTTCTTATAGGACGTTTATGGTGTCAGGTCTTACATTCAAGTTTTTAATCCATTTTGAGTTGATTTTTGTGTATAGTGGTAAATTAGTGGTTCAGTTTCATTCCTTTGCATGTGGCTGTCCAGTTTTCCCAGTATCATTTATTTAAGAGACTGTCCTTTCCTTGTTCTTTCCTTGTTGTATATTCTTGGCTCCTTCGTTGTAATTGAATGGACCATATATGTGTGGGTTTATTTCTCTATTCTGTTCCATTGATCTATGCGTCTGTTTTAATGTCGGTACTGTACTGTGTTGATTATTGTAGCTTTATAACGTGGTTTGAAACCAGGCAGTATGGTGTTTCCAGCTTTATTCTTCTTTCTCTAGATTGCTTTGGCTGTTCAAGATCTTTGTGGTTCCATACAAATTTTAGGATTTTTTTTTCTGTTTCTGTGAAAAACGTCCTTGAAATTTTATTAGATTGCACTGAATCTGTTGATTGCTTTAGCTAGTATGGACATCTTAACAATATTAATGCTTCTGATCCATTAGCATGGGATATCTTTTGTTTTTATGTTTTTCAATTTATTTCATCAATATCTTATACTTTTCAGTGTACAGATCTTTTGCCACCTTGGTTAAATTTATTCCTAGGTACTTAATTTTTTTTGATGCAATTAAAATTGGGATTGTTTTCTTAATTTCTCTTTCTGATAGTTTGATATTGTATAGAAATACAGTTGACTTTCATATGTTGTATATCCTGTAATCTTACTAAATTTGTTTATTAGTTCTAACAGTTTTTCAGATGAGTCTTTAGAAAACTGTTTTCCTGGAAGTAGAAGTTCTCTAAAGGCCAAAATCTGCCATGTACTTCTCTTCTGTAAGAAAAAGAGAAATGTATGTGAAGTTACACAGTTCAATAGAAGCAACTTAGACATGGATTAGAAGCAGAGAGGACTGGCAGTGGCCGAGAGAGGTGAAATAAGATCAAAAAGTACTTTACAGCGATAATCCATGAGATTTTCACATACCACATGGTTATCTTTGCGTCTGTTTATTTATTTATTTTTAGAAAAATCTCATGGAGAAGTCTGGGTGAAACCATTAGGATACCCTTGTAGGTCCAAGTGAAAGATAAGAAACTGAGTTGAAGCTTCGGCTAGAATTAATGTTGAGAAAGAGAGATTTGGGAACAATTTTAAGGAGATTTTGTTATCAAGAAAAGGTTGAATTATGTCTCATGTAATCCATCAATAAAAGATCTATTTTGATGACTGATCCAAAGTAAGGTAGGCATTTAAAGAGATGTTTCAGTTATGTTGACATTTTTGTGCAGCAGCTTTGTTTTCTCATGATGCCAATAACTGAGGCATTTGGGATACATTTAATTTTTTCTCTAATCTTTAAAGCTTTTTAATCTTTTGAGAAGACATTTTGAAACAGATGAAGTAGAGCATCTAAAGACTTTGATGTCAGTTTTCTCTGATTAGGAAATTGAGGCACAAGGATTTGAATAGCTTCTTACTGATACTGTGCAGCATGTCAGCTATAGAATCAGTCAGTTATGTCTGGATGACTGTATTTGCCTCACTGCTGTCGATAAAATGTACTTACTACCA
Organism: Giraffa tippelskirchi; assembly: GCF_054371585.1. Taxonomy (NCBI): domain Eukaryota; kingdom Metazoa; phylum Chordata; class Mammalia; order Artiodactyla; family Giraffidae; genus Giraffa; species Giraffa tippelskirchi. The sequence goes on along the minus strand of NC_137276.1, from coordinate 120,311,192 downwards.
GTATTTCTCTGATAGAGGAGGAGGAGGGAATGGGTTGTCATTGTTAATTTTACATAAGCATTTAAGTCATTCTCCCTTGAAGAAATAACATAGTTTTGTTGTCTTTTGTATAACTAGATCCTATAGGATATAAAAACATTGTGTTTAATGTAGTAACACTCTGGCCTTCAATGATTTATTTTTGGAAACATTTTGGATCAGTTTTCACCACTGGAGAAAGATGAAATGCGATCCCTAATCAGACCTATGTATGGGCTTGTAGCTTACAAGCTTTGAAACTGCTTTTGATAAATAGGGACAAAATATCTTTCTATCTTTTTCTGAGGACAGATTTTTAAAATGTAATCTTGTCCATTAAATGACAATAGAAAATGAGTCATAAATATGACAGTAAAACAAATGACTTGTCACTTGATCTTTTTTATTTTTTCAAACTAGAAATGTTTCAGGGACTTCCCTGGCAGTCCAGTGGTTAGGACTCCGGACTTCCATTGCAGGGGGTGTGGGTTCAGTCGTTGGTCAGGGAAGATCCCATTTGCTGTGTGGTGCAGCCAAAAAGTAAAAGAAAAAAAGAATGTTATTTCCCCTCTTCATTCTTTAGACTATTTAAGTGATAAATGTTTGCTGCCTGTAGAATTTATTGGCATAAGTAAGGGTTCTGATTCTTTCCAGCGTGGTAGTCCTTCAACTTTATCTCCCAAACTCAATAACCAGTATTAATGTGTGGCTTCACCTTTGAAAGCACATTTGTTGTTGTTAGTTGCTTGATTGCCTACTGTTTGCCTGGTACCAAACCAGGCCCTTTATACACATTATCTCGTTTAATTTTTACAACAACTCTTGGAGAAGTATTATTACATCCATTTCTACTTAAGGAAACTAAAGCTTAAGAAGTTAAATAACTTTTATAGCTAAAGAGCCAGGATTCTGACTATAGCTTAATTGGCTCTTGCTGTTTACTGCTGTGCGCTTTATGCTGCATTGACCTTCTGAACTGATTCTCATGAGAAACATCTCACTTGTTTTTAAGAATTTGCATACATGCTGTACTTGCTTAGTTGCTCAGTCGTGTCTGACTCTTTTGTGATCCCATAGACTGTATCCCACCAGCTCCTCTGTCCATGGGAATTCTCCAGGCAAGAATACTGGAGTAGATTGCTATGCCCTCCTCCTGGGAATCTTCTGAACCCAGGGATTGAACCCAGGTCTCCTGCATTGCAGGCGGATTCTTTACCATCTGAGCCACCAGGGAAGAGCATGAATACTGGAGTGGGTAGCCTATCCCTTCTCCAGGGGATCTTCCTGACCTAGGGATTGAACTGGGGTCTCCTGCATTGCAGGCAGATTCTTTACCAGCTGAGCTATCAGGCAAGCCCTACATACATACTGTGTGAGTACAAATACATATATGTATGGAAACAAAAAGGCTACACCAAAATGTTAGTAGTGGATATCTCTGGATGGTGAGTTTACGAGTGCTTTAAAAAATTTTTTTCTTTGTATTTGTCTTTTTTTTTTTGCAAGCATCAACATATATTATTTTGTAGTAAACATTTGTATGCTACATATTGGACTTAACAGTAATTGAGACATGACATTTCAGCTTATTGTTGCTTATTTCTAGATCAGTTGGCCTTATTTCCTCAGTGGAAATCTAATCACTATGACGTGGTGGTTGGTGTGCTGTCAGCCCGCAATAACCATCAACTTCGCAATGTGATAAGAAGCACCTGGCTGAAGCATTTAATACAACATCCAGCATTAAGTCAACGGTAGGTTTCTTGAGTTCACACCTTGCCTGCCATATTGAGTAAGTGTTCTGAAAAACACTCTTGGATAGTCAGAGCTATTAATTCAGATATATGGCCTCATTTCCCGGGAGAGAGGACTGTCTCATTTTGCTTTTTCTCCACGTAGTTGAGCCCCAAAGGTAAACTTATCCAAGATTTTAAGCCAAAAGATAGTTGGAGAGGAGTATATTCCGGATTCAGTGGTTCACATGCCCAGTTTTTATAGATACCTAGTTGGGTTTGTTTGTTTGCTTTTTGTTTATTGGCTTTTGGGTTTTTTTGCTTTTATTTAGAAGAATAGTCCTTAAAAGGTTCTGTTCCAGAGTAGTTTTCTATTAGACAAATTTGTGTCTAAATATGCTTTTGACTGACTTCACAGAGATACACTTAGTTTATTTCTGTTCCGGGGGGTGTTTAGTTGTGTGTGGTCTACGATTTGTGTAGTTTGCTGTCCTCTTTTTTTCTCAGCCACCCTTCCAGACTTGAGCTTTGATAGCACGTCACATGTTGTGTTTTTTTTTTTAATTCCATTTTATATTGGAGTACAGTTGATGTATCTGTTTTTTTAAATATTTATTTGTTTGGCTATTGGGTCTTAGTTTAATTACACAGGATCTTTTGTTGCAATGTGCAGGTTCTCGCGTTGTGGCGCACAGGCTTAGTTTAGTTGCCTCATGGCGTGTGGGATCTTAGTTCCCCAACCAGGCATTGAACCTGAGCGCCTTCCAATGCAAGGCAGATTCTTGGACCACTGGACCATCAGGGAAGTACCAGCATGTCATGTGGTGGCATTAGATGGCTGTTATTGGTTAGGAGCCCAAGGTCTTAGTCTTCTCAGGAAAAGCAGCCTCTGAAGACTATGCAGTGAGGGGCTAGTGAAAGAGAGGCAGAGAAATTTGGACTTCTAGTTGTGTGAAGATTCTTTTGTGCTTGGGCAAAGTCACTGAGAAGCAGAGAAGGCCCTCAGGACCACATACAGCTGGCATGCTTGTGACTGAGTAGCTATACGAGGGAACTGTAGTTGTGAATTTTCTCATCACCAGTAGTGAAATTTATAGATTTCCTATCTTACTCATAGCAGCTTCCATTCCTTTTCAAGACAGGTTTCTCGAGTTCATGATCGAAATGATGATAGAAGGGCCTCAGAATCATCACTGCTATAGAACCACCTTGAAAACCTGCACTTCTGATTGCCTTTCCCAGCTCAGAAAATAATGACCCCTCTCTCCCAGTTGCTCAGACCAAAAGCTTTGGTGTTTGTGTTGTGAATGGAGGAGTAAGTCACCCTTGTGGGGTCTTTAAGGATCATTCCAACACAGCAGTGGAAATTACACTGGGAATTTCCTGAGGCATAGAAAATTAAAGGATTTATTATGCTCACAGGTCTAAGAGAGAGAGTTCCAACACCCCAATGCAGGGGACCAAGTAGGAGGAGTGTCCAGGGAATGGACTCACCCAAGCAGGTGGGGAGCCAAGAGAGAGGGAGGACCCAACAGCAGGTGCCTTTATTTGGGGTCAGAGAGGAGAGTACAAGCAAAAGGCATGAGGGCATTTGATTGCTGTGTTTGAATGTCACTAGGTCACTGTCGGGGTAGGGGGTGGCAAGAGGGCAAACTTGTGGCAGGACCAACCTCGTCACCCAAGTGTACCTGGTCATCTGGGTAGGATGCTCACAGCCTGCTGGTGGGAATGTTGAAGCATCAGAAAAATAGGTTTTTGCAGTTCATAGTACAGTGTTATCTTTATCCACATCCAGTATACTAGCATGTCTTCTCAGTGTTTCCTTTCCATCAAATCTGGAATCTAGCCTCTCCCCACCTGCACCACTACTGTCAGACCCACTACACTGGTTCAGGCCACCATCACCCCTCACCTAGATTACTGCAGGAGCCTCTGTGTCTGAACTTTCTGCTTCCACCTTTGATCCCTATGTTTTATTTTCCATACTGTAGCTAGAGTGACCCTTTTAAAAATAGTCAAATTATGCCAATTTTCTGCTCATACGCCTCCACTAACTTCTCTTCTTGGTCAGAGTGAAGTCCCAGGTCTTTATTGTGGCCTTTGGCCTTATCTGCATCTACTCCCCCTGCACTGGCCACCTTATTATCTTGAATACCTTAAATGTGCTCCTGCCTCAGGGCCTTTGCACTTGCCATTCCCCTGCCTGTGCCGCTCTTCCACTGCATGTCCTCGTGGCTCACTTCCTCAGTGTCTTCAGGCCTCTGCTTAGATATCACCTTAGCAGGCAGTGCCATGTTAAATAGTACCATTCCCACTCCATCTTCACTTACTGGACTTAATTTTTTTTAATAATACATATCACAAGCTAGCATGTTTATTATACTTAGTTGTATATTTACAAATTTGTCTTTCCCCACTAGACTATGTTTTATGAGCATAGGGGCTTCAGCTTTTTTCACTGCTGTATTTCCAGCACCTGGAACCTAACTTGGCAGGGTAAGACACTCAGCAACTATTGAGGGGATGATTGAGAGCTACATAAAATGAGTAGAATTCACATTCAGGCTCTCATCAGTAGTTTATTTGCTATCATAGCATTTGTGCTTTAAATTAAGTAAGCATAGTGATTTGTTTTATTAAAATGATGGGATATCTATATAAAAATAGATATTAGCTAAATACTTTTTCCTGGGGCAGAGTAATTTTGTGGACCTAGTAAGACTAAGGTAGCTTACATTTGGTAAATATCTGCAGTAATTTAACACATTTGTTCATTTCTGTTTATACTTTTGCTCTAAACAGCTATATTCTAGTTTGTAAAAAGTTTTCTGGCATAATTGGCTGTTAGTAAAAGAAAGCCTTTACATTTCTGTGGTTATGGCTTACTTTCAAGTCTTGTACGTCACTGAAGGAGCCAGATTCCATATACATTTCAAGGACCCTATTTGATTAAAAGCCTTTGTAGTGAAGCTGTAAGTTGTCAGTTTCTCAAGTGTTTATTATCCTGTGTGCAGGTGGTGTGCTATGTATAGATAAATCCAGTACAGCCTGAGTCTTTATGGAGGCTTGGAGTTTAGTAGAGGAAATAGATGTAGTAGTATAATAAAATGTTATGTGTGCTGTGATATAAGCAAATGTAGAATAGCTTGGAGTGTTTGGGAAACTCCATACATTTCTGTGTAGTTCTGTAAGGCTGGTGTGCAGAGATTATGGAGGAGGGGGTGTATGTGTTTGTGGATGAGTGTGAGAGAGAGCACTAGGGAAGGAAAGAGGGGCGGAGAGAGTGAATATCATGTAAAAAGGAAAGGAGGGAGGGCTTATAAATGGGAGGTAGGCAGAAACCAGACAGTGTGTTGAGAGTTCAGGGGGTGGGTGAGACCCATGTAGACAAGGACTGCTAAGGGCTGAGCTTAAGTGGTGACTTTTTAAGAAAATAAGGCCATTGAATGTAGGAAGAGAAAGAGAATGCTAGGATAATTGCTAGCTTTCTAACTTGGAGAATAATGAAATCATCCATCGAGACAAAAAGTACTAGATGAGAAGAGCAGGTTTCATAAGAAAGGAGCTCAGTTGTAGATTTGTTGAATTTGAGGTACCTGCAGTCAGGGGTGTGCTGTTAAATGTTTATCCACTGGCTATCTAAAGAAAAGCATGCTTATTTGTATGTATATGTTTACTAGAGATTTTATTGATACAAAGGCTGTGTAGCATATAATTGACAGAAACTGTTTATAAAAGTCTCTGACTTCGTATAGCCAGTTGATTCTCAGAGTGTTCTCATCATTTGCCAGACTTTTGTATCTATAACCAGCTTGTTGCTGCAGCTGACAAGAGTATAATTCTGACATGACTATTTAAAGTGTAAAACTAAAATGACAACTATGGTATGTGACAGAACTCTGAGTCAATGAAGTAAGTGACCGCTTTGCTGAATCAGATCTTAGGTTTTGAACAATGGAAGAGTATTTCCTCAATTTTTTGTACTATTCACTGTGGAATGGCCACAGGTTTTGTGTGTGTGTGTGTTTTAAGGCTTTTTATTTTATCTTGGAGGATGAGATGGTTGGGTGACATCACTGACTCGATGGCCATGAGTTTGAGCAAGCTCCAGGAGTTGGTGATGGACAAGGAAGCCTGGCGTGCTTTAGTCCATGGGGTTGTAAAGAGTTGGACACGACTGAGCGACTGAACTGAACTGAATCTTATTGGGAGTATAGTTGATTTACAGTGTTGTATTACTTTCTGCTATACAGCAAAGTGAATCAGTTATAGGTGTATCCACAAGTTTTAAGTTTAATCTGCATTACTAACATTTTCTCCATCACTCTAAGTCTGGACAGTCAACAGAATAATAAATCAAACTTGTATTTGTAGTGTTTGCTAGTTTCCATGGTGTAAGTATTACCACTGTGGCCAATTTCAAGCTATGTATGTCTCTAGACACAGACTTGGGGAAGAGAAGCAGTGGCACAGCACTGTAATATCCCCACCACACAGATACAGTCGATGCACATAACCTCAGGAGCAGAGATGACAGTGAAAAAATTAAGACATGATGAATCTGAGCATTTGTTTTATTTGTTCTTAATATAATGTATTTAATTGTAAGTTTATATAATTTAATTTTTAATAAAATCTGTGCTTAATAACCAGCTCACAAAATTCTTGAAAGTTTTATAGTCGGTCCTCATGGCACAATGGGAGCAGGCTGTAGCACACAGCTGTTTGTGGGCCGTCTAGCTGAAAATGTATGATGAATTTGTGAATCTTTTCCTTAGAAGATGGGTCCAAACTAGAGATGGTAATTCAGGAATCACTCCCAGGCTGGTTGAAGCCTTAGGAATAAATATTGTCCACGGAGGGACTTCCCTGGTGGTCCAGTGGTTAAGACTACGCTTCCACTGCAGAGAGCTTGGGTTTGATCCCTGGTCGGGGAATTAAGATCCCAAATGCTGTGTGATGAGGCCAGAAAAAAATGTCCAAAGAGAGCCGGGGAAAAGAGTGAGTTGAGTGAGAAGTGATCCAAGGACAAAGCCCTGGGGTGATGTCCACTCAGTGGACAGGCTAGGCTAGAAGAGCTGGGAGCCACTGAACAGGGCCACATGAAAAAGGAGGAGAGCTTTCTAAGGAGACCTGCACTGTCCAGGCCCAGGAAAGCCAAGTAGGGAAGGGTAAGGAGTGTTGATCGAGCAGCAGATCGCTAGTTACATTCGTAGTAGACATCTCTGTGGGTACTGAAACTAAAATTTTTGTGGTATAAAATGAGAAGGGAAAACCAGAGGCTGCAATTTCAGTTGTTCCCTTGTAGGACTTCACTGTAAAGGAAAGAAAGGATGGGGACAGGGAAGGAAGGATGGTGGATAAAAATTAATGTCAGGACTTCATTATATTTATTATGTGTAGGGAAGGAGCCGTGGGTTACAGGTGGCTAGTGAAGCAAGATCTCAGAGAGGGCAAGTCCTCTCCTGGGGTAGAAAGACGACTTTTTCTATTATTATTTTTATTTATTTACGTCTTGGCTGTGCTGGGTCTTTGTTGCTGCATGTGGGCTTTCTCTAGTTGTGGCGAGCAGGAGCTAATTTCTAGTTGTGATACACAGGTGTCTCATTGCATTGGCTTCGCTTGTTGCGACTCATGTGGGATCTTCCTGGACCAGGGATCGAACCTATGTTCCCTGCCTTGGCCTAGAAAGGCTACTCTTGAGTAAAAGGAACACTTTCTGAAATAGAAGGGAGTGAAGAAGCTTACGGATAGAGACAGGTTTTTAGGTGTGGGCATGAGAAGTTGGCTTTATCATAGTTTGCAGTTAAATGGCCTGAGCATTTGCTGGTGGCCAGGCTTGCTCTAATATAGTCCTGTGGTAGAGGGCTTCCACATCAGTCACTTGGCAGTTAGCAACTTCTGATTTGCCTGTTCCCCCCTTTTGCTAGACCAGAAGAATAAAGTTAGAGTTAATCCTAATAAATACTCGTTGTCTCAAAGTAAAAGCTCTGAAATGGGCATGAAGAAACATGCATGTGCGAGGTGAAGATCAGTAACTGATGTTAATGCCAACACATCTCTCAGTGTCCTTGTGAAGTTCATAATAGGTGCTCATGGCTGCACTGTGCCTGTGGAGGACAGGGAAGATCCTTATTCCTGCAAACTACTCAACATCACGAATCCAGGTAAGTCTTCTTTTCCTCAGCCCTACCATTGCTGCATACAATGGTCCTCCGGTTGATACATTGCAAGACCTCTCCCCGGCCCATGGATGCCCGAAATCTTGCACAGAACCAAATCCTTTGTATACTGTTTTTCCCTGTTCATCCATACCTAAGATACAGTTTAATTTATAAATTAGACACAGTAAGAGATTAACAACAGTAAGTAGTAACAGAACAGTTATAACACCATACTATCTTACTGTACAAATTTAATGCTTTTTCCATGTAACTAAGCACTTATCACACACATGGCCATAACCTTGGCAGTTTGAATTGCAACAGCAAACTTAACACAGATTTCTTTTTCCTCCTTCATAGTTTCACAGATAGACTGTTGTTCTTATGGTAGATCTCAGCAACTTCAACTATGATGTTTTTTCCTTCTCTTATTCAGTGGAGAGCTTTCACTTTTTCACTTGAAGCACTTTCTGGCTTCTGTTTGGCACATCTGAGTTGCCAGCATCACCACTCTTGCCCTTGGGCAAGAGTTTTATTTTATTTACATAAAATAAGGGTCACTTGAACACAAGCACTGCAATGCATGGATGGTTGATCAGATAACCCAGAAGACTGCTGAGTGACTAATGGGTGGGATGTGCTGGACAAAGGGGTGAGTCACATACCAGGCAGGACCAAGCTGGATGGCTCAAAATTTCATTATGCTGCTCAGAAGGGCCTGCAGTTTAAAACTTATGAATTATTTCTGGAATTTTTCATTTAATGTTTTTGGACCATAGTTAAATGTAAATAACTGAAAACTTGGGAAAGCGCAACTGCAGTTAAGGGGTGGGGGGAACTACTGTACAAATTTGATGTTAAGGAAGAGTTGTTGAGGTGAATAGTATGGCAGTCTATTTTTGGCAGACTAAAATCAAATTTTCATCGCAATTTATCTTTCATCCTTTTTGACAGGCTAACCACTTTGCGTGTCTGTGAAGGTTCCTTATATGTATGATTTTAGGATCCAGGAGAGTTTATTTTTCAGTATGGTTCCCACGCATCTGGAAATTCCTTGTGTGTAGATAAATCCTGAGTTAGTAAAGTTTAAACTTACAGAAAACTGTTGATTTCACCAGCCTGTTGATTTGTAATAGCCTTGATACAGATCTTATGAATCATCTTTCTCTAAGAACTATTGCCTAAGCTACAAAAGAAACAAATAGTTAAAAAAAAATGAAAACACAATAATATTTTTTTATTCCTTACAGTTAAAAATTTGTGGGAGCTCTGATGAGATTAAAGACAGGTGGCCCTAGTTAGGTTCTCTGTGTTGCCAGGGAAACAATTTTAGGAAGGTGATAACTTTATACCTTTATTTATTAGCATTTCCTATTATGTTCAGCTCTGGTTCTGAGGGAGATTAAATTTCCCCACATCTTGAATCTACTGATTATGACTTCAGGTGTTTTAAGATTGTCACATGTGTATAATTATGTGCACCTTGCCTGTGTAGGTAGCAGCAGAGTAATGGTTAGGAGTAAGGGCTCTGGAGTCAGGCTTCCTGGCTTTAAATCTAGGCTGTGCCATTTCCTAGCTGTATGACCTTCAAACAGTTATTTACCACTTGCAACCTCAATGTCGTGATCTGTAAACTGGAGCTAAAAGTATTATACTTACCCCATCAGGACTGACATGAGGGTGAAATAAGTTGATACACATGAAGTATTTAGTTCTGGGATATGTTCAGTGTTTAATACTGTTATTTTTTTAAAACCCGCCTTTTTATAAAATTGGGTTGTAATCAGCTTTTTAAATAAATTGGACCATATTTTCAGATCTGTATTGTAAAACAGATGTTTCTTACTTAGGATGTCTATGAATTTAGTTAACATTGTAAGTAAAGTTTTATGTATAATTGTGTTTTTCTGTGGAGAGGGCCCTTTAACTTTCACTGAGGTCCCAAAGGGACGGTGAACCTAATAAAATATTGTATTACTGATGATGTAAGAGAACAGATTATGTTTGAAATTCAAATCCAGGCCAAGCCAAATTTAAAGAAACCTTTAACCAGACTTTCTGTTATTTGAAGTGCTGTTATTCATTAATAGTAAAGGAGTAGAGATTTTCATTAATAGAAAATTTTCACGTATATAATATCTAGGTTACCCATTTATAAAAATAGGTATAGCTAAATTAGTATTTTAGAATCTAATTTTATCGCTTTGATGGCATTTAAATGGCATTTAGATTTATTTCAGTACCTTAAGGTCATCATGAACATTAATCATCATGACACCCTAGATGTATAGAAGTTTGATTAATAGGATTATCAGAGCAGCAGGCTATCTTGTGTTCAGGTGGTTTGAAGTTCAAGGTACATTTGTTTTAGATAGAAAATAATTTTTCTAGATGGTTATAATTTTATTTAAATATTCTCATTTATAAAATATATACATATTGTCAGTATATGCAGTATTAAGATTACATTTTATTTTGACACAGAAATTCTATTTTCTTCCCACACTCTAGTGGATCATTTGGGTAAGTGTGGGAAGAAAACAGAATTTCTGTGTATCTGAAAATAGAATGTAATCTTTATTAATATTGAATGTCTTGACTGACAATATGTGTATATTTTATAAATATATGTTATAATCTTTAATAGACGTGCTTCACTTTGGATATCCTATTTACTGAAAATATTAAAGAGAAAAGTTTTTGTTATTGTCCAGTATATTTGGAGTCTAGACACTCTGGCCAGTGCTTGCCCCAACCCATGACAAAATCTGTATCTTCCTTTTTTCCCACCTGCTCATGTTTGTAAGTGTGTAGAAGCCAACAATTGGATTTAGTCATATTTTATTGAGCAGCTACTAAGCGTAAAATAGCACGCTGGAACTCTAAGGTAGGGATCCAAAGGATCCTCTGGAGTGTGGGAAGGAAACAGAATTTCTGCTTATCTGAAAATAACATGTAACCTTAATTAATATTGAATACATTGACAATACGTGTATATTTTATAAATATGAGTATGTGTGCAAATGTTTTTAACTAACGGGACCTGCATCAGGGACTGTGTGACCTGCAGAGTTGGAAAGTCATAGCTCTAAAACATACAAAGAATGTAGAATAATTTTTTAAAATAAGTTTTTAGATTATTTCTCAAGCTGACATTGATATTTTCAGCCATATTAACTGTTTCATGTAGTCTATCCTGATTCATTTATGGTAGCTGAGAAAGTTATCCCAAAAGGCCTGCTTTTATCATTCATTAGACACTGGGGAAATAGAAAGAGCACTGAATCTGAAGTCAGTAGATATGGGTTTGATTTCTGCTCTGTCACTTTCTGTGACCTTAATCAAATACATCTCTGGAGCTCATTTTCTGAATCTGTAAACTGGAGATAATGCCACAACCACATAGGGTAGTTGTAAAGATTAAACCTGATGGTATGTGGCACATAGTAGGTGGTCAGAAATGCTGTGTTTATTGTGTTTATCTTTGTCAATACTATATGGCTAGAGTTTTTCAGTGCTATTTGAATTGATTTCAGTTACTTTTGTACAGTGATAACTGCCTGACATCACAAAAATTGCTCAATGTGCAGTAGGATTTTTGGAATTTGCAGAGCAAGACTAAATGTACTCCTTATTTATGACTGCAGTTAGTACTGTTTTTAATATCCCCATTTATCCAACCTTTCCTAATAGATGTCTTTAATATTCCCCTATAGTGTGTCTACATACAGAGGCACATATGCATATGCAAAAGTTTATTAAAGTACCTCTCTAATAATTATTTTGCTAAGATGTGGCCGAAAATTTTGTTCTTAAAAGATAAGTTTTTCTTTTTCTGAAAGCAGCTGTATTTCTGAAGCACTTTAAAAATGTATTGCCATTTGTGAAAGAATTGTATAACAAATCTAGATTTTGCTATCAAGTGCACTTCATATTAGTAAAATAAAAGATTGTGTTTGTGTAAAACTCCTTTTCTCATTATCACTTCCTTAGTTCTGAATCAGGAGATTGAAGCATTCAGTCTTTCAGAAGACACTTCATCAGGGCTCTCTGAGGACCGAGTTGTCAGTGTGAGCTTCCGGGTTCTCTATCCGATCGTTATTAGGAGTCTTGGGGTGTTTTACGACGCCGGTGATGTGGGTTTCCAGAGGAACATCACTGTCAAGCTTTATCAGGCAGAACAGGAGGTATGCACTGCTTCATACACGATTTTCCCCATTTTTGTTTTTCAGAATCATCAGCTTTTTCCTTTTGGCAGTGCTTAGGTTGGGAGACTTCCACCTGTCTTCCCTTATGATTAGACGCATTGTAGTGTAATGTATTATAGTGCTGGTTCGAGGAGAGAATACTGATGAATAAACATGTTACACCTAGGAAAAGAGGAGTTGGACCAGATTAGAAATTTCCAACCTAAAATCCCTGAAAGCCTAAGGAATTTAAAAAGCTGTTGATGAGTATTAAGTATTTGGGACTCATAGGTGTAAGCAAGTATGATTGCCTCTTCCTTCCAACTCTAAAAGTCTATCACCATAACACAGGCTAACAGATACATCAGATCTTTTTTGTAATAAGAGCATAGAGGAAATAAAAGTTTAAAACAGCTGATGAAACCCATTTGTTTCCTCAAATTTGTTCAGAGTTTGTCTGAAGGAGTGTAGCAAGGCGTTGTATTTGAAAAGATCTGTCCCTGGACTCTAAGCTGTAGAAATCTTAAAAGAATTATACAGTGAGTGCCATATAGCCACCAAGTAAATTCTACAGTAGTTAACATTTTGCTGTATTTGCTTTATGACATCTATAGTCGTTCATCAATCTATCTTTTTAAAAAATACATATATTTTAGGGACTTTCCTAAAAAGTGGTGGTCTAGTTAAGACTGTGCACATCCAATGCAGGGCACACAGGTTTCATCCCTGATCCGGTAACTAAGATCCCACACACTGCACAGCACAGCCAAAAAAAATGTTTTAGATTAACTCCGAGTCATCAGTAATATTTCAGCCCTAAACACTTCAGTGTGCTTGTCATTAACTAGATTTTAATATTTGTTTATGGTTTAAAAAAATCACAGAGTGTAATGTGCATAAACTACATAAACCTGTGTAATCCAGGCTCCTGTCACCCTACCCCATTCCCTAGAAGCAATCACTGTTCTCTCTTTTTTTTTTTTAACCGTAGGCTAGTGTTGCCTATGGTAGGAGTTCATTTATAAATAGAAGCATATACTAAGCACTCTTTGGAGTAAGGCTTCTTTCACTCAACATGATGTTTTTGAAACTCATCCATGTTATTGTATGTATCAGCAGAGTTTCCCTTTTCCTTCTTTTAATTGCTAAGTTGTATTCCAACAATACATGGTATTTATCTGTTCTGTTGATGGGCAACAGGAATGCTTCCACGGTTTTTCCTCTTTATTCTTTTATTGTGGTTGAGTTACATTTATTAACTTTGGAGTATTAAAACAACTTGCTATTCTTCTTGATCATGATGTATTAATTCTTTTTATATATGGCTGGAAATTGTGTTTCCTATGGGCAACATATAGTTGGGTATTCCTTTTTATCCAGTCTGAGAATCCCTGCTATTTACAAGGGGTATTTATTCCATCTACACTTAAGGCAATTACTAAAGTGGTTGGATTTCAGTTTTTCTTTCTGCTTATTTTCTGTTTATCCTGTGTTTTTTGTTTCTCTTTTCTTCCTTTTCTACCTCTTTTGGGTTGAGTATTTTTTAGAATTCCATTTTAATATTTCTATTTTCCTTTTAGCTTCAGCTCTTTGTATTATTTTGTGTCAGTCTGGTTGACATAAGAATTAGAATGTATGTCCTGAACTTTTTCAGTCTTCTTTAGCATTGTACCGCTTCGTGTAAAATATAAGAACCTTGCAACTATATAATTCCATTTACTGTTCCCCATCTTTTTTGTTCTAATTGTCATATGCCTTATATGCATGTATGCTATAAATCCCACAACACAGTATTATAATTTTTGCTCTAAACAGCTAAATGTGTATTAGGGGAAAAAGTCGTCTGACTTTCTCTTTGTAAATACTTCGCTTTATGCCATTTGGCTGTGTTATATCTTTGTGTGGTTTTTCTTCATGTGCTCTGCTCAGGGGTTTGTCAAGTTTCTTCAACCTGTAAATTTATGTCTTTTAACAAATTTAGGGAACTTTTAGCTATTTTTCCTAAAGAAGATTTTTTCCCAGCCCCATTTCTGTCCATTCCTTCTGGGATTTCAGTTACATGTAGTTTCTTTTTCTCTAAAATATCCCGTTTTTCTAAGTTTCCTGTTTTTCTAAATTCATTTTGAGCATATTTTCTCTGTGACTTTGACCTTGATTATAATGACAGCTTTAAAATCCTGTCTGCTATACTAGATTTGAGTCATCTTGGCCTGTCTTTGTTGATTATCATCTGGTCTCTTGCATACAGTAACATTTTCCTGTTTTATCTTACATCGAGTAACTTTGGATTGTATCCTAGATATTGTGAATAATTCATTGTAGGATTGTGGATCCTATTATATTCTTTGAGGAGAATTGGTTTTGTTTGTTTCTTCTAGCCGTCAGTTAAATTGCTGGGCATAGACTCTGAACCCTGTCTCCCTTGCGGTGAGCAGCAGCTGACGTCTCCAGTCTGTTCTCTTGGACTTAGATGGGCTGCTTGGATTCTGCTTCAAATGTGTATTTCCTGAGTCAGCCGCAGATTAGGACAGAGTTCAAAAGAAGGATTGAGAACTCTGTGACCCTTTCCTTTCTGGGTTTTTCTTCCTCACTTGTTAGCCAATGTGTTTGCCTCCACTCTGTCTTCTGATTTGCAACCAGAAAAGACTGCAGTTCTTATTTCAGAATTTTAGTTGCCCCCTGAGGTATGCCTCAGACAAAGAGCCATTAAAAAAGGCGGGGGGCGGGGGAGCAGATCCAGTGACTTTCTCACCTTCTGGGTATTGCTTTTCCTCCAGTGTGTTTCCTTTGTGTATGTTCCAGTGTTTTCAAATCTTTTTTTTTTAATGTTTTGTCTACTATTCGTAATTGTTATCTATAGGAGACTTGGCTTATTGTCACTGGAAGCAGACCCCTGTGCAGTTTTTTTAGGCATGTTTAAAAAAATGTTTTTGTGTTAAGGTTGATTATTACTAACAGATACAATGTCAGAGTCACCAATAAACAAACAGATCAGTTTAATATTAAATTTTTTGTTTGTTCTTTATCCTCTAAAGAACTTGTTTAGTTTGTAAATGTGCTTAATGACATAAATATAAGAGAGGGAGCAAATCTTAGTGACGATTCCAGCCATTATGATTCTAGTGAAAAGAGCTTTATTACTTAAGTAAAGGAGTTCATATATTATTGTGGTTAAAGGTTGCATTGATACTGAAGCTTAAATAGGTAACTGCAGTAGCAGTACTCTGAATTCCACTATCAGCTTTACCTAGAAATTAGGATCAATCTTGAATTTTTTTCATGATTAATTGTCTTAGTATATGTAGTGGGCTTTTTTTTTTTAAGCTTCTTCTACTTCTTTAC
Organism: Giraffa tippelskirchi; assembly: GCF_054371585.1. Taxonomy (NCBI): domain Eukaryota; kingdom Metazoa; phylum Chordata; class Mammalia; order Artiodactyla; family Giraffidae; genus Giraffa; species Giraffa tippelskirchi. Next base: position 120,295,748 of record NC_137276.1, on the reverse strand, counting down.
CTATCTATTTGGCTGCACCGGGTCTTAGTTGCCATCCGTGGGATCTAGTTCCCTGACCAGGGATCAAACCTGAGCCCCCTGCACTGGGAGCATGGAGTCTTAGCTACTGAACCACCAGGGAAGCCCCTGTGTCTTTTTGAGTTGTCACTCAAGTAGTTTGATTCAGATGTACAATATTTTTATCATGTTGATTTAATTTTTAGTTGCCATATTTTTTACTCTTTGTCCTCAAGGAAGGTCTGATCTCAGGTGGATTGCAGTGGGTTCACAGGTACTCACGGCGTATGAAGTGTTACCACTGCATTGCCAAAGACTGATGTTATGAAAGAAATACACTTAATTCATTTAAACTCCCTTCATTCTGAACTTCTGCATGATCTTGATAGCTTTAACAGAAGCATCTCCTGTAGCAAATTGGTACCTAAGAATAACTATGAGAATAAGGAAATGTTCTTGCCTAAAACAAAAAGGAAGGACCCAAAGAAAACAATAGACATAATGAGAATCAGTCTTTTTTTAATGTTCCCATTTTTGTTTCTGTTTGTTCTTCTAAAGGTTCTTTTTGAAGGGTGATTCGTGAGTACCTTTATTCTATGTAGAAGTCTATGATCTTTCAGTTTATTTCTAACCTTTTGGGGTTAAGTTTATTAAGTTGGCTTAACCTTAATGCTCCTCATTTCAGGGTATCTTTTTTATTATTTTAAGGTTATGTGGATTATATTTAATGTTTTAGAACTTCACAACAGCCTTGGTGATCTTACATAGCTTTACTTAATAACCATGATTGCCCTGGAAAGCCCAAATGATGCCTAAACCACAGTAGAACAATGTTAGTAGCCATGGTTGGGGCCACTGAGAATTTAGAATGTCAGCTTGCTGCATCTGACATCAAGTATTTCTTGTTGTCTTTTCCCCACCCAACCTGTAGGAGGCCCTCTTCATTGCTCGCTTCAGTCCTCCGAGCTGCGGTGTGCAGGTGAACAAGCTGTGGTACAAGCCTGTGGAGCAATTCATCTTACCCGAGGTACTATAACGAAGAGACTCTGGTCTTGATGCGGGCCGTTGTCGCCCTGGGGATGTGCTTCCAGAGGCAGGCATTTGATATTCTCCAGCCCGGACAGCTCTCCAGAGTGACAGAAGGCACTACTGCAGGGGTGTACTAAGCTGTAGCCCTCTGCATTCCTCCCACCAGAGAGCTTCATGGTGCCCCAAAGATTCCAAACCACACTTTGAAAAGCATTGCGTGTTACCATGTTTACTCCAGGAGAGTAGAGCACTGCATGACTGCCTTAGTGAGAAAGGTGAGTAGTAGGTGTGGTTGTTAGAAAGATGAGACACTGATACTGTTTGAGTACATCAGATAGTTGCTTATCTAAACAACAAGGAGGTAGAGGGAAATGTGGACAGGCTAATGGCAAAGAGGTGGGTCACATTCCAAAATAAATTAACTTCTCCAAGTTAGGAAGATGTTTGAAACCATAACTGTTCTTTTGTTGCCAAGGGCCTCATCAGCCCTGGAGTTAAGCCCACATGTGGTTGTATCACATTGGGTATCACACAGACATGAACAGACCATTACCTGTCAGCCTCAGCCTTTTCAGGCTATCCCAGTCTGTCTGAGTACCTTTCTGAGCAGAGTGTTTTGGAACCGCTGTGCAGGGCTCAGTTTCCCAGTCCTCTCTGGCAGACACTGTCAGTCAACTTTGGAGTTCACCCAGGGACACCAAAGCTGAGTTCAGATGTGGAAGCTGGATGATTGACCAGCCCTGCTGGCTAGCCAGGAAGCCTCTTCTTGCCATCGGTCACGTGGGTACTGTTCACACTTGGGCAACAACAAAGTCACACATTTTATAACGTGCTGTGGATCTTTGGAGCTGAGTACAGATAGTCAAACTGTGTATGTTAATTCCATGACAGTCAAAGCGAGCTCCTTTATTTCACCTGTATGTGACCTTCTGTTGAAAAACATGTAAAGAAAAACAAAACTGAAACAGAAAAAATTTCCAAGTTCTCGGTGTTATAAAAAAGGCTGTAGTGAACATCTTTACAGTCTTTTTTGGGTACCCAACTGGTTGTTTTCTTAGGATGAATTGTAGGTTCAAATTTCTACATATTTTTGAGGCATATGATTTTTTTTTTTGAGAATAGTTTAGCAGTTTATATCCATTTGAATAGTCATCAGCATTATAAGAGTTTACCTGTTTATGTCCTTTTTAAATCTCATATATGAACTTTTTTCCTAGTTAAAGGAAGTATGCACCATCAAAGGCATCTCTTAATTAAGAATAGTGGTTCAACTAAGAAGGATTGTCCAAGTGTTGGATCTCAGTTTTTGCTTTTTTTAAGACATTTTTCATTTTCACCAAGAACTTAATTTTTTTTTAATTTTTAAAAATATTTATTTATTTGTCTGCATCAGGTCTCAGTTGCAGCACATGGGATCCCCGTTGCATCATGCGAGATCTTTCACTGCAGTGCAGGGACTCTATTTGTGGCGTGTGGCCTCAGGAGTTGCAGTGCACAGGCTTAATTGCTCTGCAGCATGTAAGATCATAGTTCCCTCACCAGGGATCAAACCCACATCACTTGCCTTGGAAATACGGACCCAAACCACTGGACCACCAGGGAAATCCCGGATTTCAGTTTTTGAAGGAAGTCATTCTTTGATTTGTTAACTCATTTACTCAGAAAATATTTTTTGAGAACTTAGTATATGCCAAGGAGAAGGCAATGGCACCCCACTCAAGTACTCTTGCCTGGAAAATCCCACAGACGGAGGAGCCTGGTAGGCTGCAGACCATGGGGTCGCTAAGAGTTGGAAATGACTGAGCGACTTCACTTTCCCTTTTCACTTTCATACATTGGAGAAGGAAATGGCAACCCACTCCAGTGTTCTTGCCTGGAGAATCCCGGGGACGGGGGAGCCTGATGGGCTGCTGTCTATGGGGTCGCACAGAGTTGGACACGACTGAAGCGATTCAGCAGCAGCAGTATATGCCAGGCACTGGGTCTACTTGAGGACATAGTACAACAGTCCCTACCCATGAAGCAGCTTATGTACTAGTGAGGATTGTTGTTGTTCAGCTGCACAGTTGTGTCCAGCTCTTTTGCGACCTCATGGACTGTAGCCCTCCAGGCTCTTCTGTCCATGTGATTTCCCAGGCAAGAATACCGGAGTGGGTTGCCATTTCCTTCTCCAGGGGATCTTCCAGACCCAGGGATCGAACCCGGTTCTCCTTATCAGCAGGTGGCTTCGTTACCACTGAGCCACCAAGCCAACTAGTGAGGACAGAAGAGCTAACATTGAACTTGTGCTTACCCTGCTGTGTCCCAGACACAGCTGTAATCAGATTTCCTACACTGGCTTGTTGGTAAGCTCTTCTAGGATTGAAGCAAGTCATCGATGAGAGTCCTTCTTTTCTGCTCAGAGCCAATGTGGGCAGAACCTCACTCAGACCTTGTGTGATTCCCAACGGAGAGGAGAGTGATTCTGTGGGGACCAGGAGTGCTAGCACGTGTTAGGTGCTATTAGGTGCTTAGGTCCAGAAAGGTCTGGAACTGCTGGAAGGTTGATTTTCACAAATGACTCATGAGGATTAGCATGAGTAGGAAAGGAAAAAATGCTGCACCAGGAAGTGAGTAAGTCTGTGAGGGCATAGTTGGATGCAGGTGTGTGATTGGGCGTCTGCGGGTAAGCTTGAGTCCCTGCTCTGCCGCTCAGTGGCTCTGTGACCCGGTGCTAACTTCTTCCCCTCCCTGTGTCTGTTCCCTCCTCGGTAAGGTAGACCCAGTTCAGAGGATTGTTACAGCGTGTAAATGATTTCATGGGGCTTCCCAGGTGATGTGGTGGTAAAGAATCCACCTGCCAGTGCAGGAGACACAAGAGACAATCCCTGGGTTGTGAAAATCCCCTGGAGTAGGAAATAAGTACCCACCCCAGTATTCTTGCCCGGAGAATTCCATGGTCAGCAGAGCCTGGTGGGCTACAGTCCATGGGGTCTCAAAGCGTCGGACACGATTCAGCACACACACACTTCACACACTCAAGTGATTTCATAGATGTAGAATGTTTAGAACGTGCTGCCACGTGGTGAGCATTCAGTAGATCAATGTGTGCTGTCCTGTTACTGCTGGTCCTCGTGGGTTTGTGGTTCTTGTTCTTCAAGAGCAGTGTCTCTTCTCCCGGGGGACCCTTAGCAACATCTGGAGATGCTTTTAGTTGTTGCAGCCAGGTGTGGAGCATGCCTGCCTCCTGTGGCAGAAGCCAGGGATGCTGCCCAACATCCTACAAAATACAGGATGGTCCCCACAGCACAAGATTACCTGGCCCCAGATGTCAGTGGTGCCTGGGTTGAGAAATTCGAAGGGGAAGAAGTCCCAAGAGGAATAAAATAAGCTTTAATATTAACTTCAGGCTAATCTCAATAATGCATCTCCTCCATTATCTTGGTCACCTAATAGCAAGAATTACAGTTTGATTAATTAGTTAGTCCACAAAATATAATACTTTCCCTTAGAATGTCTTTGTCCTTAGGAAATCCGTGCTGAAGTCAAGGTGAAATGTATTTTACTTTCAAGTGATTCAACAACAAAGAACAGCAGAAAAGTAGACAGATAAAGCACATGGGACAGATAAAGGCCAGGGACTTCCCAGGTGGTTCAGTGGCTAATACTCTGCACTTCCACTGAAGGAGTGCAGGTTTGATCCTGGTCGGGAAAATAAGATCCCAGTACCATGCGGCGTGGCCAAAAAGTTAAATAAAAAAGAGCACATGTGGCCAAACATTGCCAGTTGTTGAGTCTAGAGGATTTTGTGTTAATTTTGAACTTTTCTATGGGTTTGAAGTTTTTCAGAAAAAGAATTAGGTTGGGGCAAAGGGCTGCCTTCCTTGCCTGTGTTCAGGTTGGTATATATGGCAGAAGGTACTCATGATGGGAAGGACTCAGTCAAATCAGGCATTGGCCATTTCAGTTATTAATATGTTTACTGCCTTGTGCTTTTTTTTTTTAATTGAGATTTTATTTTATTTATTCTTATTTTATTTTTTGGCTGTGCTGTATGGCATGCAAGATCTTAGATCCTCAACCAGGGATTGAACCTGTGCCCCCTGCAGTGGGAGCACAAAGTCTTAAGCACTGGACTGCTAGGAAAATCCCAGCCTTGTGATCTTTATTTCCCTTGAAGCTTTAAGCTAAATTGGCTTTTGATTTTTCATTACATCCAAGTAATATTTTTTCTTTTTATAAATGTGCAGTTATTTAATAGTGTCTACATCTGAGGGAGTAGGATTGTGGATGAATTTTATTTTCTTCTATATGTCTGTTTTTTAAATGTCCTGAAATAAATATTAGCCTTATTAAAAGAAAAAACTTTTAAAAATAAAATACTTTACTTTTACACAAAATCCTGGTTTTGTTGAAAGCCTGTTTAATTTCATGTATATATTCATTTTTGCTGCATCAAGGCCTCGTTGGACTTACTTGCATAGAAAAAAGTGATAATGAAACAGATCATTGATCCCAGTTGCAAGGGAGAAGTAGATAATTTGTTCATCATCATATTCTCTCTAAACTTCACAGTCTGCTGGAGTAACATGTCAGCAGTGTGGCTTGTCAGCTAATAAGCAGGGTTCTTGCAGTATTTTCATTGTGTGACTCACTAAAGCAGAAATCTCAGTGGGGGCGGGGGTCGCACATTTAAATAGAAACTGCTGTGTGTTTCTCTTAAAATATTTCTCTAATTTCATATTTCTGTTAGTAGTGCACCTGAACCTGGAAACTAATTTCAATAAAAAGACTGTTCATTAAACCCAAGTCACTAGAGACAGTATTGTCAGTATCATGGGTACTTACATACTTATTTTTTATGGAAGTTGAAATTCTTTAGTGGTAGTCATTTCTGCAGGCCATAAAAAATTGTTAATGGTTACAGGTGCAAAAATACTGTGTATGTTTAAGCTACTCTGTTGGTTTGCATGATGAGTTAGAAACAGGACACAGAGGAAGGACCACATGGGTTGCAGATAGCTTGCTTAGGTTAAGCTGAGAGCACTTACGAGAGCTCTTCTTTCCAATCTGCACTGTGCTGTTCTTTCCTACCTTTTACTTTTGTAACTGTGTTTTTATTTTCAGAAGCAATTACTTATTTGACGTGCGCTTTCAAGGGATACTTGTTTTGGGTCATGCTGTGCAGCATGTAGGATCTTAGTTTCCTGACCAGATATTGAACCCAGGCCCCCTGCATTGGGAGCACAGATTCTTAACCACTGGACCACAAGTCCAGAAGTCTCCCTACCTTTTACTTTAATTTCTTGATCTTAGCAGAGAATTGTCATAAACAAGGTGTTAGGCATCTGCAGAGATTCCTAGCTTAGTGATTACTTTGTGTCAGAGAGTAGGAAGAAGGCATTTGAGAGAAGTGGGGAACAGAAATGTAACAATGACGTGGAGCAGGTACAGGAGAGGTGAAGAAGGCAGAGCTCTTCCCTTCCCTCATAACAAAACAACTGGCAGGTTCTATAAGTTGAGTGAATGAACCAGGGTCACTTTTTGAGCCAATGAGTGTTTACAGTAAGTACTCAATTTTGTTAACATTATTTTTTTTTTTAATATTTATTCATTTGGCTGCCCCAGGTCTTAGTTGCAGCATCAGGATCTTTCATTGCGGCATGCAAACTCTTAGTTTCAGCCTGCGGGCTCTAGTTCTCTGCTCAAGGGTTTACCCTGGGCTCCCCTGCATTGGGAGCACTGAGCCATAGCCACTGGACCGCCAGGGACGTCCCTGCTCAATATTATGGATCTTGTATTGGGACCCAGTCAAGGAAGATGGAGTTGGATGCTGGGCAGGAGAAATAGCAGTCAAGTGCCAAGTGTCAGTTGAATGGACTGGACAAGAGAATTACTTGCTTTGTCATATTTGCCAGATTTGTATTTTCAAGGTGAAGCTTTTTTGAGTTACCATAGCTTTTTACTTTGATATGGTTCATTTGGAACTACAATCACAAAGATTCCTGGTGACCTAACTGCTACCTCCAGGGGACACTTTGAGTCCTTACCTGAGTTAGCTGCAGTGTTCTCTTAGCTTATGTTGGGTTGGGCCAAAAGGTTTGTTGGGTTTTTCCGTAACATCTTTTGAGAAAACCAGAACGAACATATTGGCCAACCCAATATGATATACATCCTTCTGGTTCTGCTTAATCTGACCCAGTCCTTCTTCCCTATTCCGCTTTTGTTTTCCTCTTAAACATTAATCATTAAGTGCTGATACCCAGCCTTCTGTTTATTTTATTCATTCTTCTAGGCAGTTTCATCTGTTAGCACCTGTTTGTTACTGGCTGTTCAGTCTATCTGCAGCCCACATTTCTTACGAACTCTGTGTGCACTTCAGCTGAATGCTTCCACTTGGAAGGTCCCCTGGGTGTTCTAGTGGTGATAGCATCTCCATCCACCCATTCTCACCTCCTGTATTTTCAGTCTTGGGTCATAGTATCTCCTTTTTTTTCAGGTATCCAAACCAGAATCGTGGAATTTATCCTCAGCTCTCATATCCAAGCACTCACTAAGCCCTGTCAGTTCTTTCTCCTAAACATATTTGGTTTTCCCCACTTTCTTCAATTTAAGTCTGAATTTGGCAATCAGGAGTTCATGATCTGAGCCACAGTGAGCTCCTGGTCTTGTTTTTGGTGACTGTATAGAGCTTCTCCATTTCTGGCTGCAAAGAATATAATCAATCTGATTTTGGTGTTGACCATCTGGTGATGTCCATGTGTAGAGTCTTCTCTTGTGCTGTTGGAAGAGGGTGTTTGCTATGACCAGTGCATTCTCTTGGCAGAACTCTATTAGCCTTTGCCCTGCTTCATTCTGTACTCCAAGGGCAAATTTTCCTGTTACTCCAGGTGTTTCTTGACTTCCTACTTTTGCATTCCAGTCCCCTATAATGAAAAGGACATCATTTTTTGGATGCTAGTTCTAAAAGGTCTTGTGGGTCTTCATAGAACCGTTCTATAAAGAAAGCTGAGCATGGAAGAATTGATGCTTTTGAACTGTGGTGTTGGAGAAGACTCTTGAGAGTCCCTTGGACTGCAAGGAGATCCAACCCGTCCATCCTAAAGGAGATCAGTCCTGGGTGTTCATTGGAAGGACTGATGTTGAAGCTGAAACTCCAATACTTTGGCCACCTGATTCGAAGAGCTGACTCATTTAAAAAGACCCTGATGCTGGGAAAGATTGAAGGTGGGAGGAGAAGGGGGGATGAGAGAGGATGAGATGGTTGGATGGCATCACCAACTCAGTGGACATGAGTTTGAGTTAACTCCGGGAGTTGGTGATGGACAGGGAGGCCTGGCGTGCTGTGGTCCATGGGGTCGCAAAGAGTTGGACATGATTGAGTGACTGAACTGAACTGAAACATATTTGATATCAGTCCTTCCAAATTTTATCACTGTTAAAGTTATAGAAGAGTGTGATATATTCCAAGTGGAAGAGGTGGTGGTTTCCAGGAGAAAGACTTATGATTAACCCAAAGCAGCCTCATATAGTCAAGAGTCTAGGACTTAGCTTTCAAGTCCTATTGTTGACCTTGTAGAATATATAAACCAGAGTGTCTGTTGATTCATGTTTAATGGGTGTTAGCGCATTAAAGTGGTTTGAGTGCTTAAGGCCGCTAGCTGGGAACTTCCTTCCTGGTATGTCAAGACACCTAAAAAACAATCTGAACCGTTAGTTTGGGTGTTGAATTTGATTATAGCAGTGGGAGGTGGGTGTTTTTGAGAACTTTCTCATTCAGGTGGGATGTGATCAGAAGGCTTCATATCTTCCAGTTATTGTGTCTTTCTCCCCTTAGACACTGCTGCAGTGCCAGAATTCTCTCTGAAACCAGCTTTCCTTTAGTGTTATAAGGTATTGATTTTACTAATTAAGCTTCAACCTTAGAGCTCTTCCCAGTTACTAGGAACATTTTTTTCTTTACTATAAAGATTTAATTAGTTCAACTCAGAGGGCAGTCTCTTTGAATTTATTTATTTTTTAATTGAGATATATAACTGACATTCATTTTATTAAAGTATATAGTATAATGATTCAATATTTATATATGTTGCAAAATGATCAATGCAAGTCTAGTTAATATCCATCACCAGACACAGTTATAAATTTTTCTTGTGATGAGAACTTTTAAGATCTGCCTTGGCGTTTAGTCACTAAGTCATGTCCAACTCTGTGACCCCATGGACTGTAGCCCCCCAGGCTCCCCTGTCCATGGGTTTTCAAGGGCAAGAATCTGTCTTAGCAACTTTTAAATATGTAATACGGTATTGTTAACTATAGTCACTGTGCTGTTCATTACATCCCAAGACTTCTTTTTTCGTAACTGGAAGTTTGCACCTTTTGATAACCTTCACCCATTTTAGCTACTTCCTACCCACCACCTCTAGCAACCACCCATCTATTCTCTGTATTTATGAATTCTGGTTGTTTTTGTTTGTTTTAGATAAATGAGATAGTATTTGTCTTTTTCTGTCTGACTTATTTCACTTAGCATAAAGCCCTCGGAATTTATCCCTGTTGTTGCAAATGACAAGGCTTATTCTTTTTTATGGCTGAATAATATTCCATTGTATATAAATACCTTATCTTCTTTATCCATTCATCCCTTGATGGACACTTAGGTTGCCTACATGTCTTAGCTGTTATAAATAAAGCTGCAGTGAACATGAGGGCACATACATCTTTTCAAGTTAGTATTTTTTTGAATAGATACCCAGAAGTGGAATTGGTGGATCATATAATAGTTCAAACCTTTTTTCACAGTGGTTGCACCAATTTACATTTCCACCAACAGTACCCAAGGGTTCCCTTTTCTACACATCAGCAACACTTGTTATTTTTTGTCTTTTTGATACTAGCCATTCTAACATGTATGAGGTTATATTTTACTGTGATTCTGATTTGCATTTCCCTTATGATTTGGTAATGTTGAGCACCTTTTCATGTACCTGTTGGCCATTTGACTGTCTTCTTTGGAAAAATGTCAGATACTCTTGCCCTTTCTTTAATTTGGATTCTTGGGGTTTTTGGCTACTGAGGTATGTGGATTCTTATATATTTTATGATTTGCAAATACTTTCTCTCATTTGGTAGATTGTCTTTTCATTTTGTTGATAGTAGTTTCCTTTGCTGTCTAGAGCTTTTTAGTTGGATGTAGTCCTACTTGTTTATTTTTGCCTTTGCTTTGGTGTCAAATTAAAAAAATCATGCCTAAGGCCGATGGCAAGTAGCTTACCGCCTGTGTTTTCTTATAGAAGTTTCATGGTGTTGGGTCTTAGGTTCAAGTTTTTAATCCTTTTTGAGTTGATTTTTGTGTACAGCATAAGTTAGTGGTCCAGTTTTCCCAATGTCAATCCTTTTGGCACTTCCCGAGTTCAGAGTGGTTAAGACTCCACCCTTCCAATGCAGGGAGCACAGGTTCAATCCCTGGTCAGGAAACAAAGAGTGTGTATGATGCATGGCACGACCTAAACTTTTCTTTTTAAAGAAAGACTGTCCTGGCTACCTAGGAATCAGGAAGCTGGCTCTTATCAGACACCTTAATGTGCTGGTGACTTGATTTTGGACTTCCCAGCCTCGAGAATTGTGATAAATAAATGTTTGTTCAGTTCAGTCGCTCAGTTGTGTCTGACTCTTGACGACCCCATAGACTGCAGCATGCCAGGCCTCCCTGTCCGTCACCAACTCTGGGAGTTTACTCATGTCCATTGAGTCAGTGATGCCATTCAACCATCTCATCCTCTGTCATCCCTTCTCCTCCCACCTTCAATCTTTCCCAACATCAGGGTCTTTTCAAATGAGTCAGTTCCTCACATCAGGTGATCCAAAGTATTGCAGTTTCAGCTTCAACATCAGTCCTTCCAATGAACACACAGGACTGATCTCCTTTAGGATGGACTGGTTGGATCTGCTGGCAGTCCAAAGGACTCGCAAGAGTCTTCTCCAACACTACAGTTCAAAAGCATCAATTCTTCGGCACTCAGCTTTCTTCATCGTCCAACTCTCACATCCATACATGACTACTGGAAAAACCATAGCCTTGACTAGACGGACCTTTGTTGGCAAAGTAATGTCTCTGCTTTTTAATATGTTGTCTAGGTTTATCATAGCTTTTCTTCCAAGGAACAGGCATCTTTTAATTCCATGGCTGCAGTCACCATCTACAGTGATTTTGGAGCCCCAAAAAATAAAGTCTCTCACTGTTTCCATTGTTTCCCCATCTATTTGCCATGAAGTGATGGGACCAGATGCCATGATCTTAGTTTTCTCAATGTTGAGTGTTAAGCCAACTTTTCCATTCTCCTCTTTCACTTTCATCAAGAGGCTCTTTAGTTCTTCACTTTCTGCCATAAGGGTGGTGTCATCTGCATATCTGAGGTTATTGATATTTCTCCTGGCAATCTGGATTCCAGCTTGTGCTTCATCCAGCCCAGCGTTTGTTATTTAACCAAATAAAGAAAAGATTGTCCTTTTTCCATTGTATATTCTTAGTCCCTTTGTTGTAAATTAAGTGACCATGTATGTGTAGGTTTATTTCTGAGCTCTGTTCTGTTCCATTGAGCTATGTGTCTCTTTTTAATGCCAGTACTATACTGTTTTGATTACTATAGCTTTGTAATATAGTTTGAAATCAGGAAGCATGATGCCTCCAATTTTGTTGTTCTTTCTCTAGATTGCTTTGGCTAGTCAAGTTCTTTCATGAGCCCTTACAAACTTTAGGATTGTTTGTTCTATTTCTGTGAGAAATGCTATTGGGATTTTGATAGGGATTGCACTGAACAGTATCGACATTTGAACATTTTTAATTCTTCCAATCAATGATCATGGAATATCTTCACATTTATTTGTGAGTTCATCAGTTCTCAGCAGTCTTAATTCCTAAGATAGGTGTCTGCTTATTCTCACCTGGATTTTTTAAATAACTTGGTTACCACTCTCCCTACCAACCTCCACTCTGTTGTCTTTCTGAGATTGGAGTGACTTTTCTAAAACTGCAATTATGATTGTGTCACTCTTGTACTTGTAACCTTCTGTGCTTCCCACTGCCTTTGGTAAAGAACAGACTCTTATAGCAGACAGAGCTGACTTCAGCCTATCTTTTACAATCTTTCCTCAGCCTTGTGCTTTAGCGGTAGTGCACTGCTTAACATTTTTCTGAATATCTAGTGCTGTTTCAAGTCTCCCCTTCATATTTTGTCTGCCTCCTTCCTATTTTTCTGGACTCAAACTCCTTTAAGATGTAGCTTAGCTCTCATAGTCGTTGAAGTTCTGTCTGACCTCCCCAAACAGTGACTTTCCTTTGTTATTGAGCATGTTATGGCATATTATGCTTACTTAAAGATGCGGCTATTTCTTTTTTTTCTTTTAATCTTCAAATAAATAGCCCACAGCCTGGTACATAGTAGACATTCAAAAGTTTAAATAATGGCTCATGTCTGAAAGAAGATTGACCCCAAGTTTACTGTTTTATATATGTGTTTAGTTACAAAAAAAGTTTTCCTGATTATAAAAATATGAAAATGTTTGAAAGTAATACTTGTTCATTGTTGAAAACTTGACAAAAATGTAGAAAAGTTAAAAGAATATGATGTCATCCATCTGTTGTACAGCATAGTTGGTGTATTTCTTCATAGTCTTTTTTTTTTTTTTAACTGCATAGGGTCTTAGTTGTGGCACACGGGCTCTAGAGCATGCGGGCTTCAGTAGCTGCAGTGTGCAGGCTTAGTTGCTCCGTGGCATGTGGGATCTTAGTTCCTCAAGCAGAGATCAAACCCACATCCCTTGCTTTGGAAAGCATATGCTCAACCAGTGGGCCACCAGGGAAGTCCTCTTCCTAGTCTTTTAAAAATGCTTCTGTGTACATTATCTATTTGTGAGAACATTTTCTTGTTTTTACAGAAAGGATCAAGGTTAATGAACATCAAGTTTAATAAAGAGCTAAGGTCACCCAGGGAAAGTGTAGAAGTGAGCCGGACCTATTTGTAAGATGAGGAAATGGAATCCTTTAAAAGAGCAATGCATTATGTACTATATGCTTTATCACTGATCCTCAAACAGCCCTTTTACGTAGGCCTCATCTTCTCTGCTGTAAAGGCTGGGAAATGATGACACAGGTTATGTCTGCAGGGTCTGCTCTGAGGAGCCCTAGGGCTCTGCAACGCACACCAGGAGTTTCACAGATAATGAAATTTAAGGATACGTTTGCAAAATATAAAATGACACTGCCTGAGGAATCCAGATTCTTCCAATGTTCTTATCTTTTGTGGTAGAGAAGTTTTATTGTCTTTTTTTAAAAAAACCTTGCAAATCATTGCCCTAGCTTATGGGACAAGTTAATTCTGTCTAGTTCCCTTACAATGCTGGTTGAATGAAACATTACTATAAAGTACTTTATCTTTTAATACATGAAATGTTTTTAGGATGCTAAAACTGTATCTTTTATGTCCTGCTGTGTACCAGAATTCAACTTGCTTTTGAGTTCAGTGTCATTCAGCTACTTATTTGAGTAATGCCTGGTATCAGGCATTCTAGATGCTGGTTGATAAGACAGACAAGATCACTGCTGTCCTGCTGCTTGCAGTCTAGTGGGAGGAGCAGTTAGATGGGCAATAGAAACATAAATGTCAAGAGTGGTAAGTGGTTTTAAGAAAATAAGACAGGCTGGGGACTTCACTGATGGTCCAATGGCTAAGACTGGACCACAGTTGTAATGCCGGGGCCTGGGTTCATCCCTGGTCAGGGAACTAGATCGCGCATGCTGCAGCTAAGAGTTCACATGCCACGACTAAGACCCGGTGCAGCCAAATGAAGAAATATTAAGAAAAGAAGACAGGCTGATGTGATAGAACTTGGGAGTTGGCTGCCTCCTGTTCAGTCTCTAGAGAAAGCCTTCCTGAGGAAACGACCTTGGAGCTGAGACCTGGGCAGTGCTGAGGAGCCAGCCACGCACAGATACTAAAAACAGGAACTGTAGAGGGATTGGAAGATACTAGGATTCAAGAGAGAGACGGGAGCGAAACTTCCTAAGTTCCAATTTTAACAGTAATAATTAATTACTAAGGAAAAGCTTGTCTGATTTGACAAGATAAAAATTATGGATTTAAAAAAAAAACCTGGGAATCCCCTGGCAGTCCAGTGGTTAGGACTCGACGCTTTCACTGTGGTGGCCCAGGTTCAGCCCCTGGTTGGGGAACTGAGATCCCACAAGCCTTGTGGCGTGGCCAAAGAAAGAAAAACAACACAAACAAACCTGTAATATGAAGTGGCAAACGATTCTGGAAAAATATATAAAATATTATGGGATTAATGTAATTTATTATAAACTCATACAGATTAATAAGAAATATATAAAACTCAGTGGTTAAATGGTAAAGAAGAATGACAAGGCAGTTCCCAGAAGAGATGGTATAATTGATACACATCATTAAAGATCAAAAGGAACAGGGATTTCCCGGTGGTCCAGTGGTTAAGATTTTGTGCTTCCACTGCAGGGGGTACAGGTTCAATCCCTGGTCAGGGAACTAGATCCCACCCACATGTCTTGTGGCACCCCTCCCAAAAATCAAAAGAAACACCAATTAAAAAATCATTTCTTTAAATCTACTAAATTAGCTTAAACTTCTCTTCTTTTACTAATATCCCAAATAGGGAAAAGGAGAGTGAAACCAGGCATTCTTATAAATTGCTAATGACAGGCCGTTTGGCACTGTGTGCTGAAATGCATATAAAATATCTCTATTACTGTCCTAATTTCATCTCTTTAATTGGAGAATAATTACTTGACAGCATTGTGATTGTTTCTACCTTTCGTCAACATGGATCAGCCATAGGTACATGTCTCCTCCCTCTTAAAAACCTTCCTCCCCATCCCACCCCTCTAGTTGTCACAGGGCTGCCAGCTTTGGGTTCCCTGTGTCATACAGAAAATTGGGGATCTGTTTTCAATAAAAAAAACAGATTTATTGGGGAAAATAAACATTTACACCAGAACATGCCTCCCGTTGTTTTAGTAGGTATTTGATAGGGTCCAAATGTGTGACAGTAGGGAGATGTCAGAGTGACTCAGGATGCATTCACTCCATGGCACTGGTAGAAGCACTTGAAAAAGAGCAATCATAACAGCTGCAGTCATAGAAGGAAATGCCTTTGATGCGGTGGGAAATGATAGAACAGCAGCATATAAAACTGTCCAAAAAAGGTCTTTGAAATACACTAAAATGTTACTGTTGGTGTGTTGGAGTGTGCAACAAAAGTTTTAACTGATGTGTCTTAGAAAAATAAACTTTTCCCTAGAAATTTACTGAAGACCTAAATGACAGCAGTAAAGAAACTGACTCTGTGTTCATCTTTCTACAAAAGAGCTTTGAAGGTACAATCGTGTGGGAGAGCCAAGACCTCCAAGGCCTCGTGTCAAGAAATCTCCACAAAGTGACAGTTAATGATGGAGGAGGAGTTCTCAGAGTCATTACAGTAAGGCCTTCCTTTTTTATTTTAGGTTGCTTAGCATACCTTAGCATTTTTTAATATCTTAAAATGTTTTTAAGTTTACTTTTACACCAACTCATATGGAACAATGAATCTTATGTTTTAGAACGTATGTAATGGAAAGTGTTGTTGAGTCACCATAGTAAAAGATGAAAAGCTCAAATGTTCTGTGATTTTATAGCTTCAACCTTCATAGACAGTTTGCCTTAAGATTAGTGCATTTTAGGAAGTATGATGTTTTATTTCTCGTTAAGTTTTTAGGTTAACATCTTTTAAAGTTCACTTCCTCAGTAGTATTTAAAATAATCACAGTCTCACTTAACAGTATGATGTCAGTTACAATACTATAAATAAAAGTATTAGAAAGTAAGATTGAATATTCACTTTCATTTATATTCCTGGGCTTTGTGGTTTTTATTTTTCATTTTCCAAATTTTCTTAAAATTTAAAACAGATTTCTCAGAGTAAGTGTAGGATGATAAAAAGGTGTAAGCAGACTTAAAATGATGAATTTTAAATAAATAAGTGATGGTGTGGTGCGGTCATAGAATTGTTCTTGAATTCTGGTCTAATGATTAGGAAAGCACTTGGCATTTAAATTCACAGGCTTAGTACATTTCATTAAATATTAACCTTATTCACATACATTAATCCTTGAATTTGAAATGAAAATCATGAGGTTTGTTTATACATTATACATTCAGGAAACATTTATTGCATACTCATTCTGAGGCAAGCACAATCTTGGGAGACCCATAACTGTCCCACAGGGGAATTTACAGTCCAGTGAGGAAGAAAGACATTAGACAGACCCACACATTCAAGTGTATAATTACAGCCTTAGCCTTGTAGGCCATGTTTAGGATTTCATCCTTGATTATGAAAAGTCCTTTATTTAATATACAGTGTTTTATGGATTTGTAGGGTTTTTTCCTTATTTTCAAAGTAAGTGCCTTGAATTTCTTGTCTCCTTTTCTGTGTGTGAAACTTAAATATGCAAAACATGACAAAATTCTATACTGTTCAGTTGATTGCACAAAAGGAGATCAGTTTACTTCTGAGTTTTGGGCTACATTTAAGGTAAAGATTCACATGATCTGCTTTGGGAATGAATACGGTTGTGGAGGGCTGTGAAAGCTCAGTCGTGTCCAACACTTCGCGATCCCATGGACTATACCTGCCAGGCTTCTCTGTCCGTGGAATTCTCCAGGCAAGTGTACTGGAGTGGGTACCCACTCCCTTCTCCAGGGGATCTTCTCGACACAGGGGATTGAACCTGGGTCGCCTGCATTGCAGGCAGGTTCTTTACCATCTGAGCCAACAGGAAGCCTTGTGGAGGGTTAATGGTAGCTTAAACACTCAGCTAACTGAATAAAAAAAAAATTGACTGCTTAGGAGCCTATTCTAAGGAACCCATGTGCTAATAAAGGTTTTCATCATAAATGCACAGAGCTGGAAGTTTTCCTAAGTCTTGCTCCCTTGCCAGCAAGTAATAACCTCAGAATATTTTCAAAAGAAAAATAAAACCCAAGATGTGACATTTTAGATAGAAGTTAATAAAGTATTGTCAAGTTCTAAACAAGCCAAAACAGTATAGAGTGTACAGTTTTTAAAAAGAAAAAACCAACTTCCCCCCCAAAAAAACCAAAAAAAGAGTGTGCAGTCTTTTGTGGAACTACAAAGTTGGAATATGTAGCATTCACCTCTAGAAATTTTCTCCACATTCAGCTACAAATCATATTCTGAATTAAATGGTGATTTACCACAATCACCCCAGAACACTTGTGTCTCTACTGGCTTTAAAACATTACTTTGTATAGTAGAGCTCTGCTGGAAGGATCTGTTCAAAAAAGGACTAGGCAGGCAGTAAGGCCTCTTGATTGGGTGAGTATGTAGAAGAAATGGGGTAAACGTGCTGAGACATGACTGACAGTCTTTCCAGCCTGCAGCAGCTGGTAGGCATGTTAAGTTGGGGTGTAACACCCAAAGGTGAAGTCCCGCACTTCAGGTAAGGGCCTTGGGTAACCTGTGAGGTGAAAAGAGGTGTATCTCTAAAAACAACAGCTCCTCCAAAGCTGGGAGGTAGACAGGACTGTTGTTGGCTGTTGGCACAATAATCTCTGGGCACCTTCAACATCAGTAGTCAGTAGGGCTCCTCTGGTTCAACTGTTGGCTTAGAGGGCTTTTCACTGTATGGTAGCAGACACTTTAAAATGTGCCTGGTGTATTTGAACTCACGGGCATTTTCAATCTCCAAGTACTCAAACGTGATAGTAATTTTATTTTTAAGTGTGGGAGTTTGGGGATGTAAAATAAAATTGGTTTTGGTAATAATGTCGGTAGCAAGTTCAAGAATATGTGATTCTGTGTAAGCTGGAATTCTGAACACCGGAGATTATTGGGTGTACCCGAACTTGGACATTGTAATAATTAGACAACAACAGCAAAAGTAGAATACTGATATCCTGATAGCATGTCTAGTGCACCAGCATTTTAGATGGATTCATGTACCGTGGAGTCACATTATGAATTTTGGAAAATCAATGTTCAAGTGTAAGGAGTGTATTTTTAGTCATGAAGCATCAAGCACTTCTATTCTCGTTTCTTTCAGACTTCGGAGGGTGCCCTGCCTCATGAATTCATGGAAGGTGTGGAGGGAGTTGCAGGTGGTTTTATTTATACTATTCAGGGTAAGTCAGCTGGTTGAAAGTTGAAAAGCATACTGAATCTCACCTACTTCATCTTCATACTTTAGTCATGAAAGGTAATCTTCTTTTTTCAGTTATTAAAAAGTTTTTATTGACAAATAATTCACATACCATATAGTTTATCCTTTTCAAGTGTTTGATTCCATACTTTTTAGTATATTCTGCATTCTGCTATCATCTCCACTAATTCCAGACCATTTCTATCACCCTCAAAAAGGAGTCGCTGTGTTTGTCTTCAGTGGTGCTTCTGGAAATACCCACATTTGTGAACCTCTGAGAATTCTGCATCAGTGACCCCCTAAGAACAGCTCTTGTAGATGCTGTTGTTGGTGGTCACTTGTCCTGATCATCACTTACAGAACAAAGGTGCCCAGTGGTGGTCCTGTCTGATTTCTCAGAGCTCTGTGGATCAAGGATTCCTATGAAAGAATTTGGACCCAGCTCCCCTGAAGTCACCCTGAGGTGACCGAGGAAAGCAGAGTCCATATTCTGAGAGGCAGTTCTTCACGGGGACTGCTTTAATGTGCAGGACTGAGGATGGGACAGAACCCTCTATTTGAGGCCACTGCATGTAGTTTGAAGATGTGAATGGGCTGTGGTGCCTTTTTTTTCCCTCGAGCATCTTTATTTATTCTTACAGTATTCTTACATCACCCCTAAGGGAAGGTCAGAAGAGGTACATACGTTTTGCCCACAAACTTGCCGTTAAACATCAAGATGTAAAGTTTAGGGATCTTTAATTTTAGTCCAGAGATTTTTCATAAAACTATGAGACCACTCTGCCAGGGGTGGTATCAGCTTAGCTCACCAGAGACTAGCTAGTGGGTCACCTGGGGAAAAGTCAGGTCAGGAGGCCAGGTTCATAAAACAGCTCACACTTGGGGGCGGGTACAGGTATACACACCATCTGACTTAATGTCTAGCAACTTTCTTTCTTGTGTCAGTTACGTCAACTCTGTACCGTCAGAAGACTTTAAAAACTTGAGGGGCCCTTGAGACTTCTGGCACTGAACTGTTCTATGGGAGCAGCTACTGTGCCTTGAGCAACTGTTTATCTTAAATTTTCTCTCTGAGGCTAAAGGATTAAGGTTCAGGTGAGAAAAATTCCTTTCAGACAAGAGAGAAATATCTCAATTTTAGGGTAAAGGAATTAAAATGAATAGATTTTACTTCTCATGTACTGGATATATCTGAAAAGCTGACTATAATTTTTTTTTAAATCTGAGAATCTATGTACTGTTTACAAGAATCACGTGGTACACAAATTCTCAAATTTTGTTGGGCGTTAGCATCTCTGGCTGGGCCCTGCCTCAGGCTAGAGGGTTAAGAATCTTCAGAATTGGAGCTCAGATACCTGTATTTTAACAAGCTTGCTTGATGAATTTGATGCCTCTAAAGTTTGAGAGGCTGTAAACTGTATGATTCTTGTAGATAGCACCTAGACAGATGGTCAGATTTAAAACACACAGATCGTATACTCAGTTTCCAGATATATGTAATATAAGCCAAAGTGTACAATTTGTTACTGAAAAAGCCTGTATTTAATTTCTGCTCTTGTTACCAACCATTTTCCTATTGCCATAATTTTATAACACTTCTACTTTCCTTCAAGTGTTAAATTGTGTATATTTATCCTTACCTTTAAAGTGACAGGATGTTACAGTAAGAATTGAGAAGGGACCCAAGATCATTTAGGCCTGTGCTTCTCAAAGGGTCATTTGTGGTCCACCTACATCAAAGTTATAGGAAGTCACAGGTTAGAAATACAGATTCCTGGACCCCGCTGGCTCTCGAGGCTTGGGGCTTAGAAATCTGTATTCTATAAGCATCCGTGAGAACCACAGACTTAGTCCAACTCCCCCTTTTACAGATGAGAATGCTGAGGCTGAGAAACGTCCAATGTGTCCAGTATCCCACAGATAGTGGCAGAAGTGGAAATCAGAAACAGGTCTTCAGCCCCCACCCCTAGTCTTTCTGTCTGCAGTTACAAAGAGTGGAGCACTAAATTACTTCTCAGTTCCTTTCCCCCACTGCTCAGCCACCCATTTGTCGTTTTTCAGAGATTTTCTAATTTTCTAAGTTGACAAAATCCTGTGCCTGCTGCCTTATTTGAGGACAGTCCGTGCACAAATGTGGCAAATGATTCATTAGCTTGTGAGATGGTAATTAAAATATCTTTTAAGCACATTGGTAATCATTTTTATTATGGAATAGCATAGATAATCCAGAAATAGTGCTATAAGAAATACTCATGTCCTTGTTGCTTAGAACTAACAGATGTTACAGTTTTTCATATTTGCTTTTTTTGGAGAAATGAAGCGTTTCAGATACAGTTGAAGCCCCTCCCTCCTAGGACTTCCTACCCCCTGCTCCTCCTGCTCCCCTCAGAGAGGACACCACTGTCCTAAAGCTCATGTGCATCCTTCCCAGTCTTACTATCCTACTTTCTACTACATATGTACATAACTCGTATAACATATAGTTTTGATTAAAGTATTTCATAATTTATACCTATAGTATTTATAGCAATTGGAAAAATACTTTTTTTCACTCAGCATTATTTTTTCGTGCTGTTCCTCTTAACATCCAAGATCAGGTTGATTTTTTAAAAATTTATTTTATTGAAGTATAGTTGATTTATAATATGTTAATTTCTGCTGTACAGAAAGTGTTTCAGTTAGACATATATATGTGGGTATGTGTATATATATATACACATCTTTTTCATATTCCCTTCCATTGTGGTTTATTACAGGATATTGAATATAGTTCCTTGTGCTACACAGTAGGACCTTGTTGTTTATCTATTCTATATATAAATAGTTTGCATCTGCTAACCCCAAACTCCAAGTCTGTCCCACTCTCTCCTCCCTTTCCCTCTTGGCAACCACAGGTCTGTTTTCTATGTCTGAATGTTTCTGTTTTGTAAATAATTTCATTTGTACTGTTTGTTAGAGTCTACATATAAGTGATACTGTGTGGAATTTGTCCTTTGCTTTCTTACTTCACTTAAGATTGATAATCTCTAGGTCCATCCATGTTGCTGCAAATGGCTATATCATTCTTTTTTGTGGCTGAGTAGTAGTCCATTGTATATATGTACCACATCTTAACCCATTCATCTGTCGGTGGACATTGGGTTGTTCTCCTGTCTTGGCTATTGTGAGTAGTGCTGCTATGCAGGTTAATTTTTTTAACTGCTGTATCACATTATATGAATACACTGTGATTTAGCCATTCTCTTATTGGTAGGCATTTAGACTGGTTCCATTTTTCACTGTTACAAACAGTGCTGCCATAAATACCCTTGTGAACGTGTAAAATAATGTCTCTGGGAATGCATCTACAACTGGCCCTAGTCACACAGTCAGACACCTTCAGCCTAACCCGGTGTTGCTGAATTGCTCCCCACAGTGAGCCCGTGGGTTTATCCTCCCACCAACAGTGTGTGGGAGTTCTGGTTTCCCTCCCTCAAAATTCCTAACAAATGTTTTCTGTTAGGTTGCCTTGGGATGAGTGTTAGTGTGATAATGTTATAAGTTCTAGGTCTTAAGCTTGGAGTAGCTCTTTTCTCCAACTCTTTCTTTTTAGAAGGTGATGCTCTTTTAAAAACCCTTCATTCTCGCCCTCGAAGACTTCTCGATCATATACATAATCTCCATGAGGAGGACACCTTACTAAAGGAAGAAAGCAGCCTCTATGATGATATTGTGTTTGTGGATGTTGTCGACACTTACCGAAATGTTCCTGCAAAATTACTGAACTTCTATAGATGGTATGTTATGAAAATGTTGGGTAGGTGTTGTTTTATTTTTCTTTTGATGTAGAAGCAGTTTATCAATAACATCAAACCACTGAGATTTTTTAAACAAACTAACCTTAGAGCCCTGAGCACCTGTGGTGTGATCTATCATAACCTAGTTCTTTGTGAGGACTAATCTTCTGAAATGCTGCCTTCTTGTTTCTCTTAGCAGATCCATAATGTGAGTGCTATTAATCAAAAGCAAGGTAAAAGATGGTTCACTTTGAGTCATTTCTGCTTTTCCATAGTTGTCTGAAGCCAACATTAGGTGAAAATCAGTGAGTTTGAAAGTGATTTTCATCCCCACCCACCTAATATCTCCCATTTATAGTCACTCACACCCAGGTTACTGATCTGAGTTCTGTCCAGCTGAGCATCCACATTATATTTCTGTTCTCTTCTCCACTCATTGAAAAACTACCTGCCCTGATTCCAAAACCTCTAATAAGATGAAATTCAGCAACCCTTAGAGTCTACCATATTGTTACTTCCCAGACCCTCCAGTATTTCTTGGGTCTTGGTTGTAACTCCGTTTAATACCAACAATAAATATATAGCAACTTATTAATTGAATACAAAGCTGTTAATATTAATTACTAAGTTACTGTAGAGTCCCATAACTTTCTGTTGAGCCTCTGATACTGTCTACCCTGACTGTATATGTAAAACCTTCAAACTCTGTCTAGATCAAACACATTAAGTATACTCACATCTTTTGTCTTTTTTTTTTTAAACTTGATCAGAGAGCTTGTTGCTTGATGAGCCCCAAAGTCTGTCCCTTCTGTTCTTCTCTTGCTCATGGGAAATTACCAATTTCTGGTTCTGAGGGGTAGACAGTTAAATTCATTTATGTAGTTTCATAGCTGGGGCAAGTCCTTGAAGAGCCCCAGTCTGTCCCTTCTTTTCTTCTCTTGTTCATGGGAAATTACCAACTTCTGGTCCTGAGGGGTAGACAGTTAAATTCATTTATGTAGTTTCATAGCTGGGGCAAGTCAGTATAATTTTGGAGTCCTCTTGTGGATAGAGGGCAGATATAAATAAGAGTTGGAAGTGTGGGTATGGCCAGAATACCAAGGTTAAGTTTGACAGCTGTAGTAAGAAGAACCTTCTTTTAGCTCAGGGCCACTGACGGGGCTCCTGTTGGTGGGGCCAAGGCAAGGACAAAAAGAGGTGAGGAGGGGTAATGGAGGTCCAGGTGGTGGAGATCAGGACTGCAGAGTTCTAGGGCTTTCTATAGGGAGCTGATTCTCAACTGTAGAAGTTCGGGTTTTGTCTCTTCTGCTTGCATCTCTCTGTGATCTTAGTCTCTCCGCCCCTGTCTCTCCTGGGCATTCATGTCTGCCAGGACACTGCAGTGACCTATTAACAGGCTGTGTGTCCAGACCTGCTTCCCACTAGTCAATCCCCAGTCTACCCTCCACACTGTAAATGACATCTTTGTTATTCATTCATCTTTATCCAGGGGATCCATCAGTAACCTCAGTGTCCTTTATCACGGAAGTTTATTTATGATTAGCAAGTAAACAGTATGTATATCTTCTGCTGTTAACCGAAAATAAAACTTTAGAAACATAGGGTTATGCTTTCAGTTGTGGATCTGTTGTTAAAATTCACCATTTTGTGACCTAATGAAAACTTTTCCCCCAGATTTCTTTAGTTCCAATTTCTGTCATCTTACTGGTTCTTACTTAGCAATACTGGGTTTTTTAACAAAGAAGTACAGGGGTTGGCAGTGTGAAATTGAAGAGTCAGTTTTGTCTGTAGTTGCCATTATATACTTTTTAATGTCTAGATAAATGAAATCACCCTTTTGTGCCTTCCAGAAGATCATTTGTGATGGTTGAATTACTGAAGATCGTTTCTAAGGGAAAATGTATTTCAGTGTTTTAACTCAGCTTTTTAAACACCATAAAACACCTGAGTATAGTATAGATAGCAGCAAAGAACACATTCTCTTGTATGCCAGTGTCCTGTGAAAGGCACCTTCCCCTCACCCGGGCCTCTTGTTAGGAATGCAAGGGGCAAAGTTCTGCTGCTTAACAGACATGCTGGCCTGACCTGCGCAAGGCCTAAGAAGCGTTTGATTGTATGTTCCATCTAAACCAAATCTTTTTTTCCATTGTGTTCTTTTTCCTTAACACCTTTTCAGATCGGCTCGGCACCCGTCGTTAGGCCACTTTGCTAACACTGAGTGAGGCCTATAGTTGGCAGCTGCAGTCTCCTCTTAGGGCAGATGCTCTTGATATTCGAGGGGCGCCCTGACTCCGTATCCCTCTCTTCGCCAACAGGACTGTGGAAACAACCAGCTTTGATTTGTTGCTAAAGACGGATGACGACTGTTATATAGACTTGGAAGCTGTGTTTAATAGAATCGCCCTTAAGAATCTGGATGGGCCTAATTTTTGGTGGGGAAAGTAAGTTAAACATTGTTAGCCCATCAATGTTCATTTCATGTACTGAGCACATGTAGTTAAGAAAAAAATGTGGTTGAGATAGGAAATTTCCCTGTTAGGCACCTGAGTTAGTATGTTTTATTAATTTACAATTAAAGGGGAAAAAACTCTTTTAAATGGAAAACCTCAGGCTAATGTAATGAAGGAGGGAAATTAACATGACTTTTATCACCATGCCCTACAAGTACTACTGAAATTAGAAGCTGCTGTTCCTTAAATGTATGATACATTTCTGAAACCATTTGCTATGTCTGGAGTGGTGATTTCTTTTTCTTTTTCTTTTTTTTTAATATATCTATGCAGGATGATGCAGAAACTCCATGAGAGAATTTAACATACCAGTCTTCTATATAAAAAACACCACTAGATACTTAATTCCTTAAGACTAAAAAAATAACTTCTCTTCTTGCTTCTGTAACTTGTTCCTTTGTCGTGTCAATTAAGGACTCAGGCTTAACCACTGGTAGGTAGGACCAGTGTCCGAACAACACAAGCCAGCTCACTTTGACTCTCAGTTTCAGGTTGAACTGGGCAGTTGACCGGACCGGGAAGTGGCAGGAGCTGGAGTACCCCAGCCCCGCATACCCCGCTTTTGCGTGTGGGTCGGGGTATGTTATCTCCAGGGACATCGTGCACTGGCTGGCTGGCAACTCGGGGAGATTAAAGACCTACCAGGTAATTAAGGACTTCTGACCTAAAAGTACACTCATCCAGCAGTTTTTTTTTTTTTAACTCGACCTAGTATTTCAGCCCTAAAAACAGAGCAGCTTCCCTTGGGGAAAGTATGGTATTCCTTCTATATAGGAATCAGCAGCCCTCAGAGGTTAGGGGTACACTTCTATCCCTTCTATCCCTCTGCTGTAAATTTTATTCCTAAGTCGTCTTTGAACATACTTCTTATATTTTCAGCCTGTATTTAAAGGCATAGTCCCTGGAGGAGTGTAAAGATTTAGTCTTCAGTTTGCTTAGTCGTCCTTCTTATGAATATAAGCTTTCTTTTTTTTTTTTTTGCTAATTCTGGTGACAGTGTTAGTGAAACAGCTCTGCCTGGGTCTTAGATCCACAGTATCTTTCAGACTATTAGTGCTGGAAGTTTAAGGTCCATGCAAAGAGGGGCTGGCCGCCTGCTTAGTGTGTAGTTTCACTTCATTGTGGTGTGTATGCTTCATGTTAATAATGACCAGTAGCTTTTACTTTGTGTATCAGTGTTAAAACATGCTCAGCATTTCATACTAGAGTAATTAGAAAACAAAGAAGTACAAAGAGTACATGTGGGAGTGGGTGTGACACTGTCTTTACTGATGACACAGCACTGAAATTTTTACTTTCTGAACCTGCTGGGGCATGTGTAGGGTGAAGATGTAAGCATGGGCATTTGGATGGCAGCCATAGGACCTAAAAGATACCAGGTGAGCAAGCCTGAGCAGGGCTGGCCTCAGGGCTCGGAAGAGGTGAGGTTTCTCTTATCCAACCTTGGGCAGAAACTGTGAACGGACAGTCTTCTAGTGTCATAACAACTATGCACTTGATTTAATTCACTATCATTGGCCAGGGTCTCATAAACCAAAAAGGAAGTGTTTTAAATGGAAGTTCTCCTACCCACAAAGAGTGAAGTGTTTATACATTTTTACACATTTCATTCAATTCTTTGCAGCTTTAGAACTTACAGGAGTTGGCTGACTTCAGATCCTGGCCGTGAGCCGGCTCCACAGAATGTGACTCCAGCAGCGTGCCCACCTAAGTGGGGGCTGTGGTTCCAGGTGCTCAGGGGAGACCCTCCCTAGCCCACCCACCTAGGGTCAGGGTGGAGACAGAAGGCCTCCCATTTCCTTTAATACCCCTAGAGGTGCTCAGCCATCAGGGCCACAGCTCTCTGTGGGAAGCAGTCTGATTATTATGTCCCACCTTTTTATGTTCTCGAATTGAATGGAATCTGTACTCTCTGATATTACTGGAAGCAGAAGTCAGTCCATGGAGCTGGGAAGTAGGCTGGTGGGTGAGAACCTGGACTCGAGGGTCTGCTAAGACTCCATTTTAATCCTTCCTACTTAGCCTACCAGCAGGAACTTCACTGTAAGCTGGAGCAAGTTTCTTTACCCTTCGTTTCTCATTCATAACAAGGAAATAATTCTTAGCTCACAGGTTACTGTGAGAACTAAACTGGATAATACTTAGAAAGCACTGGTACTATCCCCCAAATACCGTAACCGGTTCTCCAGAATACTTGCTGCTGTTCACAGAGGTGTTTGGCCAGCTTTTCTCTGGTAGCAAATACGAAACTCTGCGTTTGTGGTTCCCACACTGTTTCTTTGTTCTAGAGTCTCAGGGTCACTGCCGTGTGTTCTCCCTGTGCCCCACAAACTGAGTGCGTTCACACACGCGCTCGTCTTTGAAATGACCTCCACTTCACTGGGCTCTGGAAGCTCCCGTGAACACCTGTTCTGTCTGCACCAGGGGGTCAGCTTGCATTTTGTCTTTCTCGACAGGACAGCCTGTGGCTTTGTGAGAAGACCTGTGAACCAGGAATGCTGTCTTCCCCGCAGTATTCTCCGCAGGAACTGACGCAGCTGTGGAGACTAAAGGAGCTTTGCGGTGACCCCTGTCGGTGCGAAGCAAGAGGATGATGAGGTCGATCTGCTGTGTTAAAGGTCAGGGTGGGTGAATGACCAGCTGAGTGGAAGCCTGAGGTTTGGCCGCAGATTATATGGTCTTTCAGGATAATTCTCGGCTGGCACTTTCACTTCTCACCAATGTGGTATTTCTTAATATTTGCACAAAATTTTCTTTTTAAAAAACAACAGATAACTGTAGTGCAAGGAAAACTTACTTATATATTGGAAGATAACTTGAAAAATACCAAATTGTTTGTGAAAACAATATTCCTGAGTCCTATTGCATCATTTTTAGTTAGTAATTCATTACCTATCATTTTGGTTAAAACTTGGCCTAGTTCAGAAAGCTTGAGTATTCTAGTCTGAATTTCAGCCTGGAATGCAGACTAGCTCTGAATAGCTAAGTAGGATAATTACAGGCTAAAAAGAACTCATGCTGTGTGACCTGTGGTCACTTACACCAAAGTGGGGGTTTCTGGAAATCAGGTCAGATTTTGTAAATCTCTGAATGAGGTGGGCAACCTGAAAAGGAACCACTGTAATTCTCAGTTCTGGACCTTGGTTTTAAATTCATTTATTAAGTAGACTAAATTCCAAGTATTCTTTTGCCATTTAACATAAATCCTGAAGATCACAGCTGTATTAATACTCCTTTTTTTAATGCTAAAGTTTTATGAATATAAGTAAAATCATACCTCTCAGGGTTTTAATGCCATAGGAAAGGATATTTCTAAATAGATGAAACTGAAAGAATTAATTTTGCTTTCTTCCACTGTAAAATGTTTACCTAATATTAGTGAATTTCAATCAGAGCTGGTAATCTTCCTTAGAAAGAATGTATGCTCAGTTTAGGGTATAACTGTAGGGAAAAGCACATAATTTTTGTGAGTACTCTAAAAACAGTGCAACTAAGAAGAGAGATCTTAGCATATATATTACATAGAGGGTATGCTTTCTTCAGTTTAGAGGAGATTTTCCCAAATCATTTTAGTAATCTTTTAAACCAATAGTATGAATAGAAGATTCCATTAATACTGATCTTCTGAGTACATCATTAACTAATTTCAGATTTTTAGACTAGTGAGGTTCTATTTAGTACTTACATCTTCTCATAATGAAATATAGTCATGAACTATGAAATAAAATCTGAAAATCATTAGTAGGTGCAAAGCCTTTATTATTGCTGTTATATACATGCCTAGAAATGTTTTCTTCCCTATGAAAAATACAGCTATTCTATACTTAGGGCAAGTTGTAAACCTTTTTTTTTTTTTTTGAAAGAATTGTCCCAATAAGTCATTTATTTACAGTGAAACCCAGTCATGATACATCATCAAACCTCTGAATTTTATTAGTTGGCTGTTACCATCGCACTAATAGACAGTCTCCATTTTCCACAGAATAGAACTGTAATGACTGTAGGTCATTTTCTAGTTCAATCTCTCTACCCGGCATCTAAAATTAGAGTAAAGAGGTGGGGGTGATTAAGACAGATGTGACAAAGCATATATACCCACACACACCCCAACAAAGACATATGGTTTCTATTTGGAATCAAATGATGTTACGTGAAGACTTAGCTTAACAGTGCATCATACTGTGGGGAACTCAGCTTGACTTTGCTTTTTTTTCTGGGCAACTTACTTTGGGACTTTCGTAGGACAACAGAAGTTCTGACACAGGAACTTTGAGAAGACGTGACAGCAAGCCTTTCACCTTTTGAACTGTCATGGATTCTGTCAAAGAAAAGAAAGAACATCAGTTCTCTCAGGTGACGAGCTCACTTGCCAAGACCACACTGGTAATGACAGCTGTCGCTGTCGTTCCATACTCTCAGTTTACCCAGGTAACGACCAGGGGACAGCTCACCCAATGTGGGCCACCAGACCAGGGCGTCACACCACTTAGGGGGTTGTTTGGGAGGCTGTGGGAAAACGGAGCTGATGTCAGACCTAAGTGCCCTTTGATGATGACTTTTCATATCATGTCCGTGGTGTTTAATATGTCCTCCTTATTCTGAATAAACCAGAAATCATTCTCAGCACAGAAATGTGAGTGAAATCATTAACTTTTTAAACCTGTGATTTAAAGGTTGTTGGCGTCAGGTTTGGGCCCAGTGAGGACTTGTCTCAGTCTCGCTGGCCTTAGTTTCCTCCTCTGTAAAGTGAAGTGTGTAGACTAATGATCCACAAGCCCCACTTTCCAGTGTTCCCAGTCTGTAATCGTTGTGGTGTGTAACATGTGCAACACACACATACAGGGGACCACTGGGCCCAGGGATATAACTGAATGAGGAAATGCTTTGGTTTGTTCAGAAAACACTATGAACTTCTTTCCAAAGATGGGTTGTGGTAAATATTGGACATTTTGATTATGAGAAATAGTTTTTCTGAAGCTTTAGCTGGAGGTACAGCAATAGTGTGGTGTTCCTACAGATATCACATGTATTCAGAAAAATATTTTTCTATCAAACATTTTTGTAAAAGCTGTGTCTTTATGCAACTTGTGATAATAAATGTTATCTTTATTTTAGAATAAAAACTTGCCTTTTCTTGTTTATGTATTGAATACGGACACTAAATGGACATTTATAATGTCGATTAACATAGTTTGCTCTTTGATTTGTGAATATGTGATCATCTTGTCCTTTCAAAGGGTTTAGGTGGACTGGCTTTCCTTGTTCAGAGCGTGGTTAATGATGGGTTAATAATTCCGACTGCTGAGTTTAGAGAATATACGACTCAGATTTAAATAGCTTATAGCATAATTATTATATATAATTTCTCCATATTAGTCTAATCTGTTAATTCTACTTGAAGGTGAATAAAGCTCAGCCCGTGAACACAGACCTAATAAGAGCATTCCTGAGCATTCCCGCAAGTTGACTTCATGGGAAAAATGCAAACATGTCCGAAATCAATTATATTAGCAAAAAGTTCTGGTCTTCTTTCACTTGTCTGTTCCCATTAGGGTTGTTACTGGCAGTATTTAAGTTTGAAAACAGAAAAATGAAGGGGAACCACTAATTTTAATTCAGCATTATGTAACAGTAGCAAAATTACATGTCACAGGGATAGAAATTGGGTTGCTAGTAAGGAAAAATGGAGCAATACTGGTAAGTTGCTATTAGATGATGGTTTTTAATCGTAAAGGTACTTATTTGGGCACAACAAAAGCCCTCCATAAGCAATACCAGGATAACCTTGTTTTATTTTATAAAAATGAATTAAAAAATCAATGTGAATTCACTGCACTGACAGGCAAGTAGAAAGATATTTCACTAAAGTCATTTACGATATTTTATTTCTTCAAATCCTCACTGTGCTAAATTTAAGCTGTTTATATTTTAGTATTTAACTGTGAATCAAAGATTCAGACTATATTTCTCTTTTGAATGAAAGGTACGTTACACTGATCTACTGACAGAAAACTATTTCAAATGTGTCCATTAAACAGTGTCCATGAGCTGTCTGTGCAGGGGCTCCTGATTGGTAAGGAGTAGCAAGCACTCAAGCCAATGCCACTGTTTCTCTGGCCCAGAAAAGCCCCCAGAGCAGTCTTGTGAGAACTAGCCAGCAGAGGGCCTGTGGATGCCCCTGAAGGGCGAGCCCTTAGGCTCCTGCCTCTGGGTTAAGAAGTAACCACACATACGGGCTCCTGATTCTAACAAAACTGTTTTCTAGACAAGCCAAGAAGTTACCGGAGACTCGAACTTTTGGGGAGGAGGCGCGCACGGGAGGAGTAGTATTGGCATGAATAATTGTATTTTAGAATGTAGAAGACTAGTGAACACTTATAAGCTGTAAAAGCCCACACTTTGAATGAACTGTTCTACTTCCAGCTGCCTCATAGGAGGGCCAGCGATTCAAAAGCAGAAAGAGGGGAGACATTCATTCTTACCTGGCAGTTGTTTCTCTATGACTTTCTGATCAAGTTGATTGGGATATTTTATCTTCAGTGCTTGAAAGTAAAAAGATTAACTGACATTAATTGAGCCCTGCTGGAGGAAGGGTTTAAATCATACCCATATTAACAGCAGTGACCAAAGAATGCAGCTCAAATCCCACTAAAGGAACAGGACTTACTGATGTTTAAAATTCCTTCTATTACTACTTCACTGAATTACAGCAACAAAAGTAGCTGGACCAACATTCTACTGCTTTCCCTTTTCCCTTAAGTACTTCTTTCCTGACAGTTACAAGGTTTTTAAGTTCATGAATTTCCAAATCACAATTCAACTCACTATTCAGATACTTCCCAAATTTATAACACTGTTAAATAAGTTTAAAGCATGGGGATTGCTAACATGTTCAACATTAGAATTTAGGTATGTTTGAGGTCATTTCTTTAAAAATTAAAGTGCATGTCTAGGTATTTACTTAAGAGAAACAAACAGCCCTTATTAGGTCATCATCGGGCTTCCTTGGTGGCTCAGCTGGTAAAGAATCCACCAGCAGTGCAGGAGACCTGTGTTCCATCCCTGGGTTGGGAAGATCCCCTGGAGAAGGGAACGGCTCCCCACTCCAGTATCCTGGCCTGGAGAATTCCATGGACAGTATAATCCATGGGGTCGTGAAGAGTCAGACATGACTGAGCGACTTTCACTCATCACCATCTGTTTTAGCATTTAAGGACTCAAATATAAATAAGTGGTCTTTGAATGTGGGGTTCTTACTTAGTAGCTGGTTTTTGAGCAAAAATGGTTGTTGTGTTTTCAGTTCCCCATCTTCTGGTGCACCATATTCTGTTTAAGAAGAAATAAAAAAAAGAAAAAGGAGGATGATAAACCAAAAGGCCACTGTTGCGGGGAGGGGGGGAGAAATGTATAGGTAAGTGTCAACCTAGCCTTTTCTTTTCCCAGGATGAACCCAGCCGCGGCTGGGATGTGAACCTGGGATCTGCTTCCTTTTATTTGGTTACTTGGTTAGTGTATTTTTTGGAGGGAAGGACGGACGGCAACCGCTTCCAAGCCTGGAACCCTCCTGTCATCTGCGTGTCACATCACTGATCCTGGGAGACACTGTCCCGATAGACTGGTGAGATAAGGCTGTGCCTGCAGATACTTAGATGCAAAATTTCACCTTTGGTCACAGTTCCTTTCCTTCTGGGTCCTGAGAAAAACTCCACTCGTGGACACTGTCACCAGGTTTCAGCCAGTATGTGCAGTGCTGGCTTGGGTGCTCAGAACCACCACTGGAAGCCAGGTACACTGCCAAGAAAAGCAGCCTCTATGCATGGCAGAGAGAGTAGGAGGAGGGACTACCGTCCACCTTTGGCCAGACCGCGGCAGGAGACAAAAGGTCTATAAATACCCTGTCAGTGTTTGCTTTGTCTTCTGTGTTATTAGTGGGGAGATCTGAGCCATACCTGCAGGGCAGCTTTAGATCCTTCACCTCTCTGGCCCCCGAGTGATTTAGAATTCACCTCAAGTGGCCAGGAAATCGGGACAGCTAATGGAGTAATTTGAAAGCAATTCCCACAGGCAGCTTTTCTTCCTCAAAGATGTTTCAGCCTGAAGTGTTTATGCAGTGAGCTCATATTAGGAAATAATATGAAAATTGCATAAAAGTGAAATTTGGAATAAAAATGAAGTCAAAACAAAGTGGCAAGTACATCAGGGACAAGGAGCCCTGGAGTCAGAGCGTCAGTGTCCAGGGAGCCAAGCTGCAGCAGGTCAGGAAGTGCCTTGCACACCAGGTGCCAGGATGGGCGAGCGCTCAGGAAGACAGCATGCAATTCTCATGAACGTTAAAATTATCCGCAGAGCTTCAAAGAATACCAGTGCAGAGGTTCCACATCAAATGCTCTTCATTAAAAACATTCCCCAGGGTAGGGCCAGGGTTGGGATGACCTGGAGTCCTTCCTGCCCTTCCTAAAAAGAGGAAGTGGTACCCACGTCCTGAAACTGAAAGCTGGGTGAGTACATGAAGAGACGAGCTTCTGGTGAAGAGCTGCTCTCCCCTCCTACCCCCGCTGAGGTGCTGCAGATGTACCTTCTCTAAAGACAACTGTTTAATTAATTATCTGCTCCTCGCGAGCTGCAGGAGCCCCTATTGTCCATTTAGATGCCCAACGGAGAATAGCAACAACACTGAGGACGTCCTCTAACACCCACAGGAAACCCTGTCCCAGTGGGGATTTCCCAACCCCAGGCGAAGGCCCTGGCGCACAGCACATACTGAGGCAGAGTGACTGGTATCTAGGATGGGCTGCGAGAAATTCCTCGTTTGGCCTGTTTTTCTCTGGATCCTGATGTCCACCGGCCTTTTTCCATTCATTTCCAAATGCTTTTCGGTAATCGAGCTCAGCCCCACGCCTCTCCTCTGGTTCAATCTACAGGGATGTGAGAAAAAAGCAAATCTATTAAAGCATTTTTCTAACGTGTGTCTGGCACCTGTCCTCCTCCACTGCCTACCCAGAAAGAATAATCAAACTGAGGCAACGAGACAAATTTCTACCTTTCCTTTTTAACATTCACAGATCTGTGAGTTTATTCAAAAAGAACAATGAATTTCAGTTTTATCCGTTTCTTCATGAGTGCATCTGCCCACGAATCAGTTTCTGGACGGTGCCTGCCTGAGGCCCAACGCCACAGCATGAGGTTGTTGGGCTGGAGTAGCTGACTTACTGAGAGAGTACCTAGTATCCTGCCACCCAACCCTGCTCAAGTGACAATAAATTGGCCTGGGGCAGCTGAACAGTGGTTTCCCCTGCAAGCATCCGAGTGTAACCCCACCTGCTAGGCCGGAAAGAACTGTCACGACTCAAGTGCACACGGGTAATACCATTTGAAGGAAACAGTATCTGACTGCCTTTATGATCCTCAGCTCCAACTTCTCTTTACACTGGACCATTTCGTTTCCAGTTTAAGAAACACCTCCCCAGGACACTGGCACTCACCGCACACTTGTTCAGGGTCCTCAGCTGACCAATCCTGGCAATGATGAACTGCCGTGTGGTCTGGGCATCTTTGCTGCCTTCAGTCAGGGGGTTTCTCGTGCAGGACAGCGCGTGCAGACTCTGCAACTTATCCAGCTCATTCATAAAGGACCACTGAAATCCAAAACACGTGAAGATAAACATGTTTCAGGCTAACTTTTCAACAGATTATTTGAACCAGTAGCAGAAAAGCAAGCCCCCAGTTCCATCAGAGACAAAGAATTTCATCACACAGCGAGCACCCGCCAGGAAGACCAGGTACTTTACAACTGTGCCTTGGAAACTGACGTATGGGCTGCTTAAGTGAGAACCTAATTTCTTAATGTTTTTGGGTTTATATGAGGAGTTTCACTCTGAGGAAGTGTTTCTCTTTCAACTTAAAATATTCCTTAAGAGCAGGAGCCTGCAAACAGCATCCTGAGAGTGGAAATAAGTAATAATGTAGCGCACATGTTCTGAAGATCCTCTTACCTGCGCTATCTGATTGTCATTTAGTACAAGGTACTGCAAGGAAGGAAACATGGAGGTTTTGCACCCTAGAAGAAAGAGAATTAAGTTACACAGCAGAAGGGAGAGAAAGCTGAAGTGTGGGGGAGCTGGGGGAGGGGTGACTGAATAATCTTAGGTACCAATTCCAGCGTCCGGAAAATGTATAGAAGAAATTCCAATGTCAGAGAGGATTAATTGTTCTAATCTGAAATGTAAAAACATTGAATTTGATTACACAGAACAATATAAAATGCTATGTGCTATCCGAGCAGACTAGATCTGTACATTTTTTCCTACACCCTAGGAAATATTCATCCTTAAAGTATCTATTACAGTACAGGCATAGACTACATTGTACATGGTTCACAAGTCAATTCTTGAATTCAGATAAAAATTTCCCAAAGGGAATTAACTGAATTTGGGATTTCCATCATCACTATCATATTTCCACTGAGAAAGTATATACAGCATAGGATCCATTCACTAAAAATCTACTAAATTCTATTATAATAGGCATTTTGGGAGCAGGTTACCTGGGCAGATACGCTATTAGAAACAGCTGGTTTTCATCAATTGATTGATTAGAGGAAAGGTCTAACAACTTCACTGTCTGTAGAACATCAGTTGGCCTGTATGGAAGATAAAAATTTTTTCACACCGATTTGTTTTCAAAGATACAGCCTTAAAATACCTGCCTCTGGTGTTAAGGAGAGGTCAGGGGTGTGGGGGTGGGGTGGGAGGCAAGCGTATGATATGACTATAAAAGCACCATAAAGGATCCTGGTGGTGATGGGAATGTTCTTGTCTTGACCAGGCCAGTGTCCTAGCTGTGATACTGACCATAGCTCTGCAAGATGTTACCAGTGGAGGAAACTGGGTAATGGGTACAGGTGATCTCTGGCTACTATTTCTTACAAATGTATGTGAGTCCAAAATTAAAAGTTTTTTAAAAAAACTATTTGCCTATATAATAAATAAATAGAATCATTCTGAACAGTAATTTTATTCATTTGACTCCTTGGAGAATTTGCTATAAACTTGTCCATATTTATTTTACACATTAATGATATAAACAAGAGAGGAGGATTAGGTGACAACCTATTTAACTGACATAAGAGAACAAGCCTTTTTTACATACAGGGTCATCCCTAGGTATCCCTAGGGAATTAGTTGCAGGACCCCTAAGGATACCACAACCTGAGGATGCTAAGTCCCTTATATAAAATGACACAATCTTTGCATATAACCTACATATATCGTCCATATACTGTAAATCACCTGTAGAGTACTTAAAATACCTAATACAATGTAAACAGTTCCAATGCACGGCAAATTCAAGTTTGGCTTTTAAGGAACTTTCTGGAATTTTTTCTGAGTATTTTCGATCTGTGGTTGGTTGGATCTGTGGATACAAAACTGGGGGTGTGGAGGGCTGTACATTGGTACACTGACCTTGAACAGATAATGCTAATTTAAAATCCATTATTTAATCCTTACAGGTTATCCTATAGAACTTCCACTTAGAAATTACATGTTTATATAAAACTAATACAATTCAAAGTTTAAAAATATTTAACTTAAAACTTTTACTCTGATGGGGTTTCCTAAATTAGAACCTCTTAGTGAAGTTTGAGTCGACATTCTAATTTGGGGAGGCAATGAATAGTGTTTTTCTTATTTGAAAATTCTTCTAAAAATTAGGTATAATTAGGAGCATTTATTTATTCAGAATGACTAAATGATATACAGCTACTTCTCAGAGAATGTGATTACATCTCTTTACCCTTGATGTTTGGAAAAACTAGTATTTCAATAAATATAAATGTTTTGAGCTAAAAAAAAAAAAGAATGACTAAATGGTAACAGATGCATTGATGTAAACCCTGGTTACCTTTCCGAAATGACGATATTATTACACTCAAGGTACAGTTTCTCAAGGACAGGCCAGCCAGAGGCACAGCAAAGCACCTGGGGGGAAACTCAAGTCAGGGTGAAGAGGCCTCAGTCATCCCCCGTGTATTTGTTACTAGAACTTCCACATGAATTCAGTTTGGCTCCTGTTTCAGAAATAAATGCCTTTAGACATTTTGTTACAGATTCTGTCTCAGGCCAGGAATGCTGGTGGACAGCTGATAAAACTACGGTGTTAAGGGACGGAGCTTCAATAACATGGGAGCACACACTTTGGGCACCCGGAACCCATCAGGGGAGGCATCCGCCCATCATCCAGGCACATCTTGACCTATACAAAGCGGAACCGGAGATGGTGACTTAGCACGTCCTCATTATTGGATGCAGTTCACTTAACCAACAGAAGGAAACTGATGTTAAACACCTTTCCTCACGTCTCGATGCCAATCTGGGTTTATAGAGAATGTGCTAAGAGGACAAACTCTCCATAACTATTTTTACATTTTCTCACTGGACGCTGACTGCCACCTCCACTGTGCCCTTCCTTCCTGTTCTGCATGGAGAAGCTCTTGAGGAAGAAGTCGGGTGATGGAGACACGGACGGCCCAAGGGCAAGGCCACTTGTCTCTCAGGAGGCCCCCTGGCGGGACTTCACAGATGCACACCTTGGCTGGGGTGCACTTATCTGCACTTGGTTTGAAGTCGCAGGGTTCTGGGTGTGTGGAGTCAGTCAGCCTCTGACCAAGCCGAGTAGTATCAGATCTAGATTCCAGAGGCTGCCGGGCCCAGGACTCAGGAATCCGCTTTTAAACCCAGCTGTGTACCTGAGCAGTGGCTTCTAGGAGCTGAACCCCGAACAAGAAAAGGGTATGAGAACCTTTCTGCGGCTCGGCCTCAGCCCTAAGAACACTCATGGGGCAATTCAGGCAGCTGAAAGGCTTTTCCAAGCTTGGCATGCACTTGGTGCAGACTGCTCAGGAGACACAAGAACTGATCAGAAGAGCCTAGAAGGAGGGCAGATTCAGAGATAGAAAATTCTACTAACTATGGGGCTTTTGTAACCCCTTTCTGTTAGGCTGTTTAAAAGAACCTTATTATCTGGATAACAGGATGATTAAAATGAAGCCACCGCTGGGGTTCACTCTCTCATTTAACCAAGAAGTTAAAACTACTTTTTACCCAAAAAGCAAAGAGTCAGACACAGCTGAGCAACTGAACAACAAAACCAAAGATACATAATTACCTCTGCCCATGTTATTCCTGTCCGGTTAAGGACTAAAACCTTCAGCGTAGAAAATGTTCCGGTTGGAGATGGTGAGCTCGAGGGAAATGTTAGTTTATTTTCACTGTGTAGAAAAAAAGACACGATGAGCTTATTATTGTGACAGAGGAGGCCCAACTGAGATGGTCACTGAAGGCAACAGTTTGGGATTTAACATGAGGGGTCTGGTTTGTCTCAACCTTAAAATGCAATTATATTAAAAACAAAATGTGTCAAGACTACCTAATTTTTAATAGTTACAATACACAATTCACTGGTATCTGACCTGAAAAGGTATGTTCACAGGGTTAGGCTGCCGGGTGAGGCTGCCGATTATCTGAAACACAAGGCTCAGGAATCGATCTGTGAGGTCAGCTGCTGTTCTGGATGCTGTAAAATTCAGTCCTGCTCTCAAGCGTCTTACAGATGTGCTGGATTGTGGGCTAGAATTTTGCTTCTGAACAGAGCCTGCTGTCAGTATGGATGAAATAAATTGCCGCCCTTTAAGTTCCCTCTCAAGATCCTAATCTTAGAAGTTACCCCACATCTTTTCTCAGAAGATACCCCATATCTTGTCATTTTGAAGGAAAATTCCATTAAATAAAGCACATTAACCTTTATTTCTAGAGGAGTGATACATGGTCAAAATATACTCTTTGCTCTGTTTGGAAGAATAATTAATTTAGGCCTGTCTGTCTGCTGAACCTGCCTGACTCAGGAACAACTCACCTGTATGTATGAGGCTGGCTCCGATGTGAAAGGGGGAGCCTGGCTGAGCCCTTGCAAAGTTAGCTCCTGAGATTAAAACTAACCAGATACTCAAGAAGCCTCGGCAAACATTAGTAAAATACAGAGCTCAGTGAAAAGCCCTTATGAGAAGTGAATTAAACAGTACCTCCACTGAAATAACTCATTCCTAAAGCAATTAAAGGCTAAGGGGTTCTGAGTGAACAAGCACTTTTAATCACATCTCCTTCTCCCCAGTTAAATATCAAGGTCCCCAGATGGCCCATCTTCTATGGTCAGTCTTGTAAAAAAACATGAAGACCTTCCAGTTCGACATGGTAACCTAACACTCCATCTAATCAAAAGTAAAACACATTCCCTATTAATGAATCGCCTCATGTGACCATTTAAAAAACTAGAATCAAAGAATATTAAAGAATATGTTAAACTTAGATAAATTCAACTCGGCTGTCCTCCCCGCCTCACTCCCACAGAGATGCTGTGAGGGAGCAGGAGAGATCAGGACTTTATATCATGTGCAGTTAGGCAACCACCAGTTCATACCTGAGATTAAGGACTTCCAGGTACTTGAGCTGACTGGCAATATCTATAACTTCTTCCCACGATGACAAGAGGTTTTTTGACAAATCGATGCTTCTAATATCTAAATGCACATGTTAAGAAACACTAATATGAAAAGATGCATAAAAGACAGGACAGTTGTTAGCTCAGTTCTGAACATGGGATTTTTACCTTTTGACTTTATACTTCCTAGTCTGCTTGAAATTTTTTTCTTGAGCACATATTACTTTTATCCCTTTTTAATCATCCAGGTGTTCATCTAGAAACTAAAAGGTTCACTCACATACTGCACACTTGAGGCAGACACAGTCAAGTGAGTGGGAACCAAATGTCATTAACACTAAACCATTCCAGCATTACTCCCCCATCAAAAAAACAAAAAAGGAGAAGACCAGGAAAAAACTCAACAGTGATGGTAACTGATTTGTCCAGCACCCAAGGTGTACCCACATATATTGCCTTTGGTACTATGGAGCCCCTGCAACCTTATGTCAAGCACACAAGTCTCCTCCCAGGGGGTATTGCTGAACTCTGCACCCCAGGAGCCCCCAAATAAGGAGAGGTGCCTACAGGGG
Organism: Giraffa tippelskirchi; assembly: GCF_054371585.1. Lineage (NCBI taxonomy): Eukaryota > Metazoa > Chordata > Mammalia > Artiodactyla > Giraffidae > Giraffa > Giraffa tippelskirchi. The sequence continues at coordinate 120,256,162 of NC_137276.1, read as the reverse complement.
GTCAACAGCAGTTACTTTGGAGACATGTTTAAAAGGGCTAAGAATGACCCGGAATTCTGAGGGTCTCCTGAGACTGGACGGAATCAGTGTGATACCCACCATCCCTGGTACAGGAATCCAGAGCGGGTAACCCAGCACAGAGAGAGGCCCGGGATGCCACGGGATGGTGGCAGTGCGTGCCATCAAGAGGCAGAGGAAAGCCTGAAGGACTGGACCAGCTCAAGGAGGACTGTACACACTATCCCTGTATGTATGGAAACTGTTCCTCTATCCTGCAAATAATGATTGGAGAGCAAGTGTCTAGCAGTGAACACGCCCATCAGAAAGCATGTGCATCTCTGGTGTGCCAGTTACAGACATGCCTCAGAGTCACAGAGCTGGGCCTGCAGCAAAGGAGGTGTGGGGGGATTTATACACAGTGCTCACGAAGGCCACCTTCCTGAGAAGGTGACCTGTGAGCAGGGCTGAAGGAAATGAGGGAATGACACCCTGGAGAAGAACATCGGGGCAAAGGGGACGACAGGAGCAAATGCCCTGACACTGGAATCAGTTTGACTATGGTGGGGGACCGCAAGCTCGTGTCTGCCAGGGCAGACGGGGTGGAGGCACTGGAAGGGAGGCCCCAGAGGCCAGGTCAGATCACAAAGGGCTAAGTCTCTGTTAGTCTCTACCTGCAAGGGGAGCTGCTGATGTGGGCTGACCCAGGTCTTTTAAAAGGCCATTCTACTGCACTGCTAAGGGACGCACTGCTAAGGGGCACACTGCAAGGAAACGACAGAGCAGAAAGGGGAGGTGGGAGGTTCCTGAACCAGAGGGGCAGCAGAGGGAAGGAGCTGACAGGACTCGTCAATGGATTCAGATGAGATTTGAGAAAAAAGGAAGAGTTAAATTAACCCTGAGGGTTTTGGCTGGTGTCACTGGAACTGCCCTTTATGGAGGAAGACTACAGAGGAGCAGGTTTGAGGGGACATATTCAATGTGAGATGACCGTAGACACCCCAACAGAGATAGCACACAGCAGATAGACAGGACTGGGATAGAGGCTGGAGGGCAGGACTCATCTCATCAGGAGAGGCCAAGGGTCAAAGGTCTGAGCCTGGGGTGTGCTGACCTCTGGCACCTCAGTCTGCCAGAAAGACTGAGGAGGAGCAGCGACAGAGGGAAAGAGAACCAGAGTCAAAGAACAACTGCCCACGGCCCAGGCGGTCCACTAGGGGCAGGGAGCATTTTGCTTTTTCACTGAAGAAAAAAACTGAGCATTCAGTAACCGTGCTGCCTGGTGCGGACCAACGGGTGTGAATTGAGATCCCAATCAGCCTCAGCCCCAGACCCATTTTCTTATAGCCCTCAATGCAACAGGGCATCATTGCCCATGAAACATGGAGAAAGTCACTTTTAATACAAATAGTGGTGTCCATCAACAGGGCTGGTTGGAGAGGAAAGACTTGCCAAAGAGGAAGCTCCACAAGGAGGCAGGAAGAGAGGAAGGCAGGCGGAAGAAAGGCCCAGAAAGGGATGAACCCAACCGGGCTGGCAAATCAGAGCCTGTGACCTGCTCCAGCTGCTGTGGTGTACTGAGGCCAGAGAGCTAAGGACGGTGTCCATGGTTTTAAATGGTTACATTTGAGGTGATCATGGAAGCATCCACACAATATCTCAGTTTGCTGGTTGGCCACAGGCCTAAGGTATTTATTCCTTGGCTCTTTAGGGGACAGCTTGCCAGCTCCTGACCTAAGGAGATCTGAAAGAACAGAGTGCAGGAGGGGCTTGGAAATAACACTCAGAACACTGGGGACAGGATTCTCATGTCGTGACATGAGACATGGAGCAGAAGCGTGCTCGTGCATGCTCCAGAGCTTGCTGCCAGCAGAGTGGAATTCAGTGGAGGAAGCAGCAGAGAAAAGCTGGGCCTCTACCACTAGGAGAACAGTGGCCACCTGAAGGTGTCCATCCACTTGAAAGGAAAAAGGGCTACAAGTGTGGGCCAGCTAGACACCATCTAGATACAGAACATCCCCAGCCCCCCCGGCTCCTCCCCCAGCTGCTTGGCCATCCACTCGCTCTGAGGGTCTCAAAGCCACCACAGGGTCAGTGGGGCTGACCCTGACCTGGGCCCTTCCTCCTGCCCCTGCACTGCAGCCCCTCATGCTGCCGTGTCCCCACCGCCGCTCCGTCCTAGACACGGACCCGCATGCAAGGGTTGGGCTGGGCACTTTTTGTGCCTGGTGGTCAAACTCCACTGCCCTTTATTCTCATCATTCCTGCTAATGCCGGGCCATCTGGCTGGTTGGAAAGGGTTCATGTCCAGTCATTCTCCACTCGCTTGTGCTTTCCATTGTGTAGCTAGAATTATACATATTTCTACTAGCCTGTACAGAGCACAGCTGTTGCTGCAGCTGCTGCTGCTAAGTCGCTTCCGTCATGTCCGACTCTGTGTGACCCCATAGACGGCAGCCCCCCAGGCTCCCCCATCCCTGGGATTCTCCAGGCAAGAATACTGGAGCGGGTTGCCATTTCCTTCTCCAATGCATGAAAATGAAAAGTGAAAGTGAAGTCACTCAGTCGTGTCCGACTCTTAGCGGCCCCATGGACTGCAGCCTACCAGGCTCCTCCGTCCATGGGATTTTCCAGGCAAGAGTATTGGAGTGGGGTGCCATTGCCTTCTCCAACAGAGCACAGGGACCACCTGTATTCTGACTTCAACTTGATGTAGTGGCCCCACACCCATACATGCACGCACACGCGCGCGCACACACACACACACACACACTTGAGCACACACAGTCCTGGAAGCTCTGTCACTCTTGCTCCTGTGGGCAGAGGCTCCTCCCCAAGTTCAGAGACACCTCTTCCCAGCCAAGCTCTCCGATCTGATGTGCTCCCACCACCATCCGTCCCAGGTCAGTGAAGGACCTGAGAGAAGGATCAGTCTAGAAACAATGGCTGGATTAAACACACCAGGCAATCCTTCAACTTCGGGTGAGAATTCAATCAGCAAGTGCAAGGCATTCATCACTGGGTCTGCAAATATAGGCTGTGACTTGATTATCTCAGCAAACCTCATTGCCTCATGTCTTGGGGGACATTCTTGCCCAGGAGAAAGCAGTATAAACAAGCAAGATGTTGATTGCCCAGCACACTGCTGACAACTCCAATCAGCCGATCTACACACCCAAACCCCTCTGCTGACCAGAGCTTTTCTGTGTGCTGAAAATGAGCCTTGAACCACCCAATTCCCAGTCTTCCAAAACCATTGAGGAGGAGGCCAGGCAGATTATAGAATGCGCCACGCACTTCTCTGGCACTTTGGTCCTTACCTAACTCCATTCCACACCCACCTCAATGCCCTGACTCTGCTGCCTAACCTGCAGAGGAAACAACCACATCTGGGGCAAAGGTACAGTGGGGGCACTACTCACGGGCAGAAAGGACCAGTGGTTGCAAGTTCCAGCAGACCCCCAGGGCCAAGGGACTATAACTCTGAGACACTGGCTTGGGGAGTTGTGCTTCAATTCCTATCACAAGGTAGGCAGCGTCAGGGTGGTTAGAAATATTTTGCTAAAAGAAAGCTCTTCATCAGCCATCTCCTCAGTCGAGAGATCTGACTATGAGCTGCTGTCTTTTGCATAAACTATTATGCAGAGACGAGGCAGACTTAAGGAATTGGGAGAAGACCTTTTAAAGTTAGAGAAAGTCTATTTGACTTGCCACTTTTTGTTTTTAATGCCAAAAGATGCATTTATTTGGGGTTTGTTAGGACTGTAGCAGATCCAAGAAGCACTTGAACTGTGCTCTACGAGACTACAAAATGGGGCAAGTTTATTATGTTTTTTTTTTAGACCGACCTCTATTTTTAGCTGTGGGCGTAAGAGGAACATAGGGCAAAAAACAAAGAACACACTTATAAGAGATAGAGACAAATTTGGAAAAGCTTGTTTTTGAGGTATGATTTCAAACCGCATTGCTGCGTGAGCAGGAACCTTAATAATGGAAAGAATTTACTTTCCTCCCTCTAAGGAAGGCTGTCGGGGCTGGTGCAGTGGCCCTGGGTACCACCCAAGACTCCAGTCCCTCTCCATGCCTTCCCTCCCAGGCTACCCTGGACGGCTCTCGTCCCACAGCCTGGCTGCCGAGCCCTGGACCCTCTGTCTGTGCTTAAAGACGGGGCGGGCAGGATGGAGGGCAATGGACAGAAGCTGATCCAGCCACGTCTGTACCCCTGAAGAAGCCCTGTCCAGAAACTCCCATTTTACCTCTCCCTGGTCAGGGTGAGTCACACACCCCACTTGAAAGCAAATGGTCTAGGAAGGTAATAATTTACCTAAGCGGCGACAACCTCAGGTGAAACCGAGTCCCCGTTAGGAGAATGGACACTGGGTAGGGAACCAGGGTGTCTGGCTCAAGTGTTAAATCCAGCCAGACCCCAGTGATGAGTTCTCATTGGAAAGGATACTAGGACAAGCTTTGGCAATTCCTCCTTTGTCACCAGCACCATTTACTGCGCAGTTCCTCAGAGAAACTTCTTGCAACTTGCTCAGCTGACTGTATGAAAAACACATAGTTCACATGCAGACATAAACATGTACGCTATCCATCGGCCCTTTAAAAAATTAAAAAGCGTTTTAGACACATAAAAAGGCACCAAAAATAATAGTATCCACCACCCAACTTAAGAAATTAAGCCTTACTGGAAAAAAAAAAAGAAAGCACTACAAACATACATATACACAACACTGAAATCTTCTTGAGTCCCTTTCCATTGCCCTCTCCTCTCGTCCTCCACTCCCCATAGGGAACCAGGGCACTGGGTTCAGTGTTGACTTAATCTTAAGCATTTCTTAATAGTTTTACTATTTTTTTATAGTTTACTATTTTACTCTTCTAGTAGTTTTACTATATTTCCATGTCCCTAAACAGTTACTGCAGTTTTGAATATTATAAAATTTGACATAAACGGTAGCGTACGGTGTTTAACTTTCTCCTCCTGTGACTAACTTTCTCCCTCAACAATACCTTGTTCAGCACTGAGATAGGACTACCTGGACACATGCTCTAGAATGTACATGTTCACACCTGTAGTCTGTCACCAGAGAGAGACTACAGTTGGTTTATTTGCTCCTCTGGTGACAGGTAGATATTCCCAACAGTGCTAAAGGACACACTACTGTATCCTTTTTGCACTCACGTGGCAAAATCTCTCTAGGGATATAGCCTCGAGAGCATGTGTGTGTATCTTTAGCCCTTTTAGATCCTCTCAGAAGACACTTTTTTAAGTGCAGAGAATCTGTGTTCTGTTCCTTCAAAGAGGCCATGTGTTACAGCACCGGAGAGTGTTTAGAACACAGGATCTGGAGCCAGACTGCCTTGGTTCAGTCCTGATCCCACTCTCCTCTGGCCTTAGATGTGTTAACATCTTTACACCTCAGATGCCACATCCACACGCCCGTGATCATGGTGGCATTATTCACAATGGTCACATGGAAGCAACCGAGTGCCCACTGACCAAGGAATAAAGTTCAGTCAATCCATACAACGGAGTATTATTCAGTCTTAAAAAGGAAGGAACAACATTTGTGAACCTGGAAGACATTATGCCATGTGAAAGAGGCCAGTCACAAAAGGACAAATACTATATGCCTGCATTTATATGAGGTACCTAGGTGAGAGCCAACTTCACAGACGCAGAAGTAGAATGGTGGCTGCCACGGGCCAGGGGCGGGAGAGAAGCGGAGCTGCTATTTAAGGGCTGCAAGGTTTCAGTCTGGGGAGAAGAGAAGGTTCTGAAGATGGACAGTGCTGTTGGTTACACAACAGTGGGAATGTACCTAACCCTACTGACCTATACACTTAAAGTTAAGATGGGGATTTCCCTGTTGGTCCAGTGGTTAAGAATCTGCCATGCAATTCAGGGGATGCAGGCTCAATCCCTGGTCCAGGAACTAAGATCCCACATGCCTCAGAGTAACTAAGCTTATGCACCACAACAGTCTGTATGCAGCAACGAAAAGATCCCACATGCTGCAACTAAGACCTGATGCAGCCAAATTAAAAAAAAAAAAAAGGTTAAGATGGTAAATTTTACATTATGTATATTTTACGACTTTTATATGCTATAATTTAGCGGGTCAGTATTTGTGAAACCCTCAGAATACAGTGTGACATATAGTAAGTCATTTTACAAGCATTTATAAAAGTAAAAGTAAAACTGACAACCTCTGGGGGAATACGAAGACCAACCTGCAAGGCATGAGCTATTAGTCACAGAAACTTGAGGGAAAGCAAAGTCCTGGGGGGTAGGCAGCCAGACTTTCTCAGTTCATGGGGCCCTCAGCACTTCAGTTATTTTCCACAGTGCCCCGAGGCCAAAAGAAAGTACCATTTAGTAAGCAATTAGGGCCAAACAAGTTTATAATTATTTACGTCCTGTCAAACTAGTGCCTACTGGGCACTATACAACTTCTCAAACCCTGGAGTCTGAATGGACCCCACCCCTCCTTTTCCTGTTCCATGATGATTTTCAGGAGATACAGTACTTGCTTTTCTTTCAGCACAAGAGTGACCCAAAACCAAGCTTTGCAGGTATGTGACACAATGGAAAGAAGAGTAGGAATATCATGAAACTCAACTACCTGCAACTAGTAGTTCACGCCACGTCCAACAGATGTCACTGTTTCCCTCTAAAATGAAAACTATCCTGCTGGACCCCAACGAGTTCCATGTGATGCCTGGAAGCTTAGGGATCCAGGTCTCAATTCAGACCTCAGTCAGAGCCACAGTCATCTCCAAAGAGAAACCATACACAGTGGTTTTCATTTGGTTTTGCTTCCCTCATTATAAGTCTTTTCTCAGTGCTGCAAACTCAAAGCTGGTCAGCTGGAATTATTAAGGAGATAATACAATGGCTTAAAGTTGAGGTTGAGTTGAGTGGTTAAGACTCCACACTCCCAATGCAGGGGGGACGAGTTGATCCCACATAAGATCCCACGCACGGCACAGCATGGCCAAATTAAAAAAAAAAAAAAAAAAGCAAGCATCACTCCAACAGTGATGCCTACCACTTGTTATTCCCAAGAGTTCTAACAGCTTAGGTATTACTTTAGAAATGAGGAAACTGAAGCTTAGAAACCAAAAAAGCTCTAACTGGTGTCAGGACTAGAAAGAAAGCGGCTGAGCTGACATCTGAACACAGCCTGACTGACTCCAACACTGGGTCCTTACAAGAAAGACACTAGCTAATTGGTGAACACATTGATATGCAAGCAGTAGTCATTCACTAGAAAACTGAGTTATGCAGCTGTTCATAAACCAGGGGAGAAAAATCTGTTGGCAATTTGTTAATACTCACAGTGCCCATGGTGTTCTCTGAAAGAGATCAACCAACAGGTGGAAAAAGTACCTCTTCTGGTGTAAAAAAAATTTTTTCTAATATTTGCATTTTAAATGGAAAAACTGAAGCAAAGAACTCTAACCCTATGAAGGATCTAGTTCTGTAAGTGTTAGTCACTCGGTTGTGTCCAACTCTTTAGGACTCCATAGATGGCAGCCTGCCAGGCTTCTCTGTCCATGGAATTCTCCAGGCAAGAATACTAAAGTGAGTAGCCATTCCCTTCTCTAGGGGATCTTCCTGACCCAAGGATCAAACTCGGGTCTCCTGCACTGCAGGCAGATTCCTTACCATCTGAGCCACCAGGGAAGCCCCACAGTTCTATAAATCAACAGCAAAAATCATCCACATTCGTTGTCTCTCAGTGGTGCATTAGTCGTGACTCCTTCGTTCGATGTATATTTTCTAAGTCCTCAACAATGAATGTATGTTATTTGTAATTAATAGTCAAGTTACTGCTTTTTCAAAAATCTTGATTTGTGTGTGTTTTTTTTTTAAATGCTAAAAACCAGAGGTATCAAGAAATGAATTTACTAGGAGTTCCTTCATGGTCTAGTGGTTAGAACTCTGGGCTCTCACAGTCATGGCCTAGGTTCAATCCTTGGTCAGGGAACTTAGATTCTGCAAGCCACATTTTGACTACAGCCAAAAAAAAAAAAAAAAATTAATTTTAAAAAAGGAAATGTGTTTACTTTTCAACCTTGTGCCCATGTGCAGTTAAATTCTGTATCATGTTTAAATCACCATAATAATAACAAGAACAATAAAAAGATAGCAAATAATTTAATTTTGAACAGAATCACAGTTTAACTCTTTCAGAGACTGAAGGTGTCAATAGCAGCAAATCTACTCTTCAGAGTGGCCACCAGGGGTCACTACTAGGACAGCTCATCCAGGTCAGGGTCACACACCACACACTGACCATCGCTAAAGAAGCACAACCTGAGAAGTCACACAAAACCACAGTTGTGCATAGCTTTGTGTGAATATTAGCTTCCACTCTGGTTCACATGGTGCATCAGAATAAGCAATGAGGCTCTCTGCAGAGCATCACTGTGTTCAAAGAGTTTGAAAGTGCAGAGAAAGTTCAAACACAGCAGTTTCAAAATGCATTTAGTGCCCCTTAGACACAGTCACTTCGGGGTACATTTTAAAAGCAAGAGCCCATGGTATCCAGTAGGTCTGGGATGGGACCCAGAATTCAGCATGTTTCAAAAGCAGCCCAGGTGATGAGGATGTGCAGATAGAGACTGGAACTACTGGGTTTTAGAAGGTGCCATCGTGCTACATGGCACAGGTAACAAAGTAGACTTGTTTCCATTCCTGACTTATCAAATGTTCAACCTTAGTTCCTTAATAATTAGTCAATACAGTAGAGTATGGTATAAAATAACAGGCAAATCAACGTTTTTCTTTCAATCTAGAAAAGTCTTGTGCTAAAATAAGAACTTTAATTTCCCTAAATATTCAATCCTTGGATCCTGCTGATTGCAATTTTGTGATTTGCAGAAAAGAGACCAGCTTGGGAGCAAAGTTCTCAGCATTGACACATAGTCAAGTGAACTTGAATCCTGAACTTGGATGAAACTGTCAAAGTCAGCTCTATCATCATCAGTTTCACTTACCTTTGCTGTTTTATAACAGAGTCAAAACCAATGGTTTCTACAGGTTTATTTCCAATTATAACAATCTGCTCTGTTTCCTCTTCCTTTGGTTCATCTTCCAGCACATAGCGGTTCTTAATTGCAGTGAGAAAGTCTACCCCAAAATTTACTTTGTTTGGACGAATGAAGGATCCGCCTGTTGGGTGCCTGGAAATGGAGATAAACAGAACAGAGAGGATATCATCCGTAGGGACACTCAAGTAAGATCACATGCACAAAAGTCCTTTATAAATTGTCAGTCTGCCACAAATGTAAAATGTCTGCATTTACAAATGAATTAGCAAATAAAAGCTATTAAACAATTTTTAAAAAGAAGGAGAAAGCAAGTATCATCCACCAAGAATGGCCATAAGGCAATGTTCTGAAGGTTTTCAAAATTTTCCGTATGCTAAAAAAGTAAAAACAGCATAAAAGGGAATGTTTAAAAAAAAGTGTAATTGATACAATTGATCAGAAAGGGTTGAGAGCTGATGCAAGCATGTAAAATCCCAACAGATAAACAGATAAGAAATATAGAACAGATAATTCATAAAACAGAAAAGAGTATTAAAACCTTGGGGGAAAGTTTCACCTTGCTAATGATTAAGAAATGCAAATTTGGCACTTCCCTAGTGGCTCTGTGGTAAAGAATCCTCCTACCAATGCAGGAGACACGGGTTCGATCCCTGGTCTGGGAAGACCCCATATGCTGCAGGGCAACAAAGCCCATGCTCCACAACTACTGAGCCTGTGCTCTAGAGCCCACAAGCCACAACTACTGAGCCCACAGGCCACAACTATTACAGCCTGCACGCCTAGAGCCCACGCTCCACATTAAGAGAAGCCACAGCAATGAGAAGCCCATGTACTAGAACTAGAGAGTGCCCGCCCCTCACTGCCACAACTAGAAAAGAAACTCACAGCGCAACAAACACCCAGCACAGCCAAAAATTTGAAATTTAAAAAATAAATTAAAAAAAAGTAAATTCAAACAATGAAACTATTTTCAATAAAACTGGCAAAAAATAAAGTCCTAACATTCAAAGACTGCAAGGTTGAGTTAGTGTTTGATTGTATAATCATACTGCTGGGAATCTGTCAGCAGGCAATAATTTAAAAATAAAAACAAAAGTGCATTTACAAAGATTCTATATAATAGCATTTTTTTTATAATTGAGGAATTCTGGAAACCATAAAAATGTCCAGCTGGACAGGAACTAGATGAGGTCATTAAAATATTCTAGCTGTAATACTTAAGAAAATTACTTACAGAATAATGCTGAGATTTTTAAAAACTGATCCAAATTGTACATGACACAACTACAGAAGAATCTTATCTATGGCTAGAGAAAGACTGAATAAGGACACAAAGAAATGAAAACATTTGTGGATAACAGGATTATGTACAAAATCTTTTAAATTATAACCTGAACTAATGAAAGTTCAAATATGGGGATAAAATAGAGCATGAATATTCTATATTCTACAGAAATATAGGATATTTTACTATAATTTATATTTACCATTTATATATTTTATATAAATTTATATTTACCATAATTTACATAATTTTAAATTATAAAATTGTTTTATAGCAATTTTAGCAATAATCTCTAGCAGAATTTAATAAAAATATTAATCATATTGCCATATGTAAGGACTATTGTCAGGCTTTTCAAGAGATTCAAAACAGATCTTTAGACACACTACATTTCACTAGCAGCACTGGATCACGGCAACAAGACCTGTCAGGGAAATTCAAGTATGCTTATAAAACAGCTGAAAATGGTAGTATCATTTGATCACATTAGAGAATAAATGATGAAATACATGAATCATCAGAAATTGTACAATAAACACTATTTTGGCTTATACGCTTTAACTCTTAAATCAAACTTCCCTAGAAATCACCATAATTAAAGGGGAAGAAATACTACTGATGATAAATTTTGTCAATATAAACATATATACATTTTTTTCTAGAATGTGGCTCTAGAGAGATTACCAGATTGTGAAAGGTATTTGTAACCCCAAAGTCAGAAGAGATGCTACAGGCAAAAAGTGGCCCAGAGGTCATGAGGACCCCCAGAGAAGGCAGTGTCCTGGAAGGCAATGAAGAGTGGACAATCGTGTCCAGGACTTCTGGCCACAGAATCTAGCAACTGGAAAGTACCCTGGAAGAAGTAGCTGGGATGGGGCCATGAGGCAAGTTCCAAACAGTGAGAGGAGACTGGGCTTAGATTACTCTCACTCTGAGGAGTTTTATTGGAAAGGGGAGATGTTTTAAGACAGGACAAGGTATCAAACCTATATGCTGATGAAGATAACCCTACAGAGAGGGGGAAATTGTTGATGCAGGAAATTAAATTCTCTGTTGCAGCAAAATCACGTTCTGAATCTGTGTTGTCTGCTGGGATATCAGAGGATCACTGTCTACCAGATGCTGCCTAGAAAATACTTTGGTTTTGTTTTTTCTCCCTGGTTTTTTCATTGTGGTAAAAGTCACATAATATAAAATATACTATTTTAACAAATTTAACTGTACACAACATTCACACTGTTGTATGGCTCTCACCATCACCAATCTCCCAGATTTTTCACCTTCCTAAACTGAAACTCTGTCCCCATTAAACACCAATTCCCCACCCACTCCCATCCAGCCCTTGGCATCTACCAGCGTCCTTTCTGACTCTATGAATTTGACTATTCTAGGTACCTCGTATAAGTGAAATTAAACAGTATTTGTCTACACCTAATGTAGACTGGTATGCAGAAATAATATTGCTTTAACTGTAGGAATTTAAGGGATTAGATCTGATAGAGTGCCTGAAGAACTATGGACGGAGGTTCATGACACTGTACAGGAGGCAGTGATCAAGACCATCCCCAAGAAAAGGAAATGCAAAACGGCAAAATGGTTGTCTGAGGAGGTCTTACAAATAGCTGAGAAAAGAAGAGAAGCAAAAGGCAAAGGAGAAAAAGAAAGATATACCCATTTGAATGCAGAATTAATAGCAAGGAGAGATAAGAAAGCCTTCTTCAGTGATCAATGCAAAGAAACAGAGGAAAACAATAGAATGGGAAAGACTAGAGATCTCTTCAAGAAAATTGGATATCAAAGGAATATTTCATGCAAAAATGGGCACAATGAAGGACAGAAATGGTATGGACCTAACAGAAGCAGAAGATATTAAGAAGAGGCAGCAAGAATACACAGAAAAACTACACAAAAAAGATCTTGATGACCCAGATAACCACAATCATGTGATCACTCACCTAGAGCAATCCTGGAATGCGAAGTCAAGTGGGTCTTAGGAAGCATCACTACAAACAGAGCATCACTACAAACAAATCACTACGAACAAACACTCAAATTCCAGTTGAGCTATTTCAAATCCTTAAAGATGATGTTAAAGTACTGCACTCAATATGCCAGCAAATTTGGAAAACTCAGCAGTGGCCACAGGACTGGAAAAGGTCAGTTTTCATTCCAATCCCAGAGACAGTCAATGCCAAAGAATGTTCAAACTACCACACTATTGCACTCATCTCACACACTAGCAAAGTAATGCTCAAAATTCTCCAAGTGAGGCTTCAACAGTACATGAACCGAGAACTGCCAGATACTCAACTGGATTTAGAAAAGGCAGAGGAACCAGAGCTCAAGTTGTCAACATCTGCTGGATCATCGAAAAAGCAAGAGAGTACCAGAAAAGCATCTACTTCTGCTTTATGCATTACACCAAAGCTGTTGAATGTGTAGATCACAAACTGTGGAAAATTCTTCAAGAGATAGGAAAACGAGACCACTTTACCTGCCTCCTGAGAAACCTGTATGCAGGTCAAGAAGCAACAGTTAGAACCAGACATGGAACAACAGACTGGTTCCAAATTGGGAAAGGAGTATGTCAAGGCTGTATACTGTCGCCCTGCTTATTTAACTTATATTCAGAGTACATCAAGCAAAATGCTGGGCAGGACGGAGCACAAGCTTGAATCAAGATTGCTGGGAGAAATATCAATAACCTCAGATACGCAGATGACACCACCCTATGGCAGAAAACAAAGAAGAACTAAAGAGCCTCTTGAAAGTGAAAAAGCTTAAAATTCAACAATCAGAAAATGACGATCATGGCATCCAGTCCCATCACTTCTTGGCAAATAGATGGGGAAACAATGGAAACAATGACAGACCTTATTTTTTTCGGGCTCTAAAATCACTGCAGATGGTGACTGCAGCCATGAAATTAAAAGACACTTGCTCCTTGGAAGAAAAGCTATTACCAACCTAGACAGCATATTAAAAAGCAGAGACATTACTTTACCAACAAAGGTCTAGTCAAAGCTATGGTTTTTCCAGTAGTCATGTATGGATGTGAGAGTTGGACTATAAAGAAAGCTGAGCACCGAAGAATTGATGCTTTTGAACTGCAGTGTTGGACAAAACTCTTGAGGGTCCCTTGGACTGCAAGGAGATCAAACCAGTCAATCCTAAAGGAAATCAGTCCTGAATATTCACTGGAAGGACTGATGTTGAAGCTGAAACTATAATACTTTGGCCACCTGATGCAAAGAACTGACTACCTGAAAAGACCCTGATGCTGGGAAAGATTGAAGGCAGGAGAAGGGGACGACAGAGGATGAGATGGTTGGATGGCATCACTGACTCAATGGACATGAGTTTGAGCAAGCTCTGGGAGTTGGTGATGGACAGGGAAGCCTCGCGTGCTGCAGTCCATGGGGTCGCAAAGAGTTGGACATGACTGAGCGACTGAACCAAACTGAACTGTAGGAAAGGATCCTAGTGTGAAGAACACAGTTCTGTTTTAATAAAACACATTTCTATCACTCGGCTAAAGAAATTAAATGTAGCTAGCCTCATTTTGAAAGGTTCAAAGGAATCTACCTAAGAGATGATCTAATGCAAGTCTTCTCAAACTCAACCCAACCAGTCAGTCACCTGGAAAGCTTATTAGAACCCACCTTAGGATGTACACTCAGTGGGACTGGGCTGCGGCCAGCGGATTCTGATGCACAGGGACCTCAGCTCCCACTTTAAGAAAGTCATCTAATTCAATTCCATTTCAGTTGGAGATACTGGGATCACCATCACGGAGGTACACATGCTATGCTTGTGCTAAGTTGCTTCAGTCATGTCCAACTCTTTGCAACGCCATGGACTGTCGTCACCAGGCTCCTCTGTCCATGGGACTCTCCAGGCAAGAATACTGGAGTGGGTTGCTGTGCTCTCCTCCAAGGGATCTTCCACAGAGGTGCACAGCCAAGACCAAAAATCGTGGAGTCCTGATGACTAGTGCACTATCCTTTCCTGCATCTCTGTCTCTACTCTCCTCACTACCACAAATTTTAGTAGTTAGTAGATCTGTTAGTAGGTATTATTATTTAATGCTGTTTAGTAAAGAAATAAAACAAGCACTTTTATAATAAATGAGAAAACAACAATGCAAAACAAATACCACGGTTTTCATTTCTGTCCTAAATTTATACTTTTAAAAACTGTGATAATGAACAATTACACAGTATAGTCAAAGCTATAGTTTTTCCAGTAGTCATGTATGGATGTGAGTTGGACCATAAAGAAGGCTGAGCACCAAAGAATTGATGCTTTCAAACTGTGGTATTGGAGAAGACTCTAGAGAGTCCCTTGGACTGCAAGGAGATCAAACTAGTCAATCCTAAAGGAAATCAACTCTGAGTATTCATTGAAGGACTGATGCTGAAGCTGAAGCTCCAGTACTCTGGACACCTGATGCAAAGAACTGACTCACTGGAAAAGACCTTGAAGCTGGGAAAGGTTGAAGCCAGGAGGAAAAGGGAACGACACAGGATGAGATGGTTGGATGGCAACACCGACTCAATGGACATGAGTTTGAGCAAGCTCTGGGAGATGGTGAAGGACAGTGAAGCCTGGTGTGCTGCAGTCCATGGGGTTGCAGAGTTGGACAAAACTGAGTGACTTAACAACAACGAACAATTCAAGAACAGACCTTTATTAGAGCTTAGTTTGGCTGCAGGCAGAAGAAAGGAGTCAGGAATGGTGTTGGATGGTTGCAAAGTAGACGCTGTGCCTTTTTCAGATCAAGGATAACATCCAAGGTCAGTCTCCTCTGCAACATTCCTGGCAGGTCTCTCACAAAACAAAACAGTGCTGCAAATACTGAAAAATACCAGCTGAATGAGTGCCCATCAACAACCATAAATCTCCAAAGGTAAACTAGTAATTCATAAAGATTCCACTGAAATAGATTAGTATCAAGATGTTGCATCTGAACACTGAAACCCTGAACCCTGTCTAAAGAGAAAAAACTGGGGGAGGGGAGGGAGTGAAGGGGGAAGAGCACAATATTTTTTCTCTTACAAACACTCAGCATGTTCAAGTTCCTGCCTCCTTCTGCCTGCCAATTACAGAACACAGGTAGCAAAATTCACATCCTGACCATGGCCCTTGCAGAAATAGAAGACTCTCACAAAGCACTGTAATCAAGATTAGGTCTGCCCAACAGAGTTCTCAGATAAAATTCAGGTGCCCAGTTAAATCTGAATTTGAGATAAACAATTGCTTTTCAATATAGGTATGTATGATGCATGTCCCACGCTTACACTAAAAAATGATTTACTGCTTATCTGAAATCCAAATTTCACTGTGAATTTTCTTTCTGTTTGGTGAATCCAGCAACACTACTCAAAGGCAAATGGAGACCAACAGAGCCTAAAAGTCCCATAGTAAACATTTATTTTTTAAACTGGGGATGGTTTAAATGCTGGGTGCTGGGAAAGTCTGGGTCCCTGGGGAGTATCAGGTAAATGTTGATCTCGATACCTTGCTTGTTACAAGCTTGCCCAGAGCCTTCTCACCAAGATTGCATAACTAACCATTCACCCTGAGAGAACTATTCACTCATTTAACGTATACCAAGAATTGACCTGGTGAACTCATTTGCCCAGCAGGGGATAAAAAAAAAAGGCCAGTAGATAGGCATCTTTTTGCACATTCCTTCTGAATGTCACAATTTCTATTTTGCCCAGATTCATGGAAAGCTTCCCAAAACAAAATCTCTCTCTTTACCTTTTATGGAGATTCCCCCTGCCAGTAACCTATCAGCATATTTAGTGATTATTTTTAAAATTCTTCTATCACTTTATACCACATGCTCAGTCGTTCAGTTGTGTCTGACTCTTTGTGGCCCCATGGCCTATAGCCTATATCCTATAGAATCCTATATCCATGAGATTTTCCAGGCAAGAACATTGGAGCAGGTTGCCATTTCCTACTCCAGGAGATCTTCCCAACCCAGGGATCAAACCCGCGTCTCTTATGTCTCCTGCATTGGCAGACGGGTCCTTTACCACTAGGGCCACCTTGGAAGCACTTTATATCATACCAGGAGAATATTTTACTTATTTTTAAATTAACTTTGATTGCAATATAGTTGCTTTTCAGTGTATATACTCAATTTTTATTAGTTATCTATTTTATACAGAGTATCAATAGTGTATATATGTCAATCCCCATCTCCCAATTCATTCCAGTCCCCAGGGAGAATATTTTATACTGATTTATTAATGCTCATTCAAGAACTTCAAAATACTTTACGACAATCTTAGGCTACACACGGTAAATCAAGGGGCTTCCATTTGTTAAGTTAGCCAGTACTGTGGATAAAGTTTGAGACACCATGTCTCCTCTGATGCCAAGTATAAATTCTATTTATGGTGCTGAAGAACACATTTCAAGATTTCTTGATCACCAGAAAAAGAGAAATCATAATTACCCAGAAAGTGAACATTTTCAATAATAGCTAAGGGTAAAATACTGACCCAAACAGTTCTAAGAGTTTAGAGTACATGTTGTTTAGGTTGAGAAAAAAGCACTGGAAATCCACACACAAGGTACAGAGAACTTCAAGGTTCATCACCTTAACGGAAGCACTCCACTCCTCAAAAGACACGAGATGGAGAAAAAGAAGCACCCGAGAGAGATACTGATGACTGGTTCACACCATACATTTGGGATAAACCTGTATACTACTACTGCATACCGAAAAAGTCACAAATAATTAATTACAGGCACTTAATATTATAAAGAAGAGACTGCCAAATTAACTTTGGTTCTACAGAAATCAAACTGAAACTAAACATAACGTGAAATTACCAGCACCCTCGTTCAGAGGGAAGAATACACAGGGAAGAATGTATGCCTTGACTGGGCTTTGAAAACCACCCTATCTGTTCCCAAGGTCTGCTCTCAAGCGGCAGGGTGTCACCCCAGCAACCTGAGACGCTGGGGAGACTCCAGAAGCGGGGGGTCTCCAAACACTCAATTCAATATACCCTGATATCCTGCTTACAATGCAGAGGCCAGCAAACTAGTCTTCACGAGACGTGTGTGCTAGAGCACATAACTGCACTGTTACACCATGCCTAACACACTGTTGGCCACTTGATATTAACACATGCTTCTGAAGAGATGGAGATCTGAGTTCTGCTATCAAGATGGCAACTTCTGACTCACTTGCCTCATTTAAAATGAGTGTACCACCCTTTTTGTCATTTACCTATTTCACAAGTCTAAGATGAGAACATTTATCACCTGGCAACGTAAAACTGCTCTGGCTTCATGAAAATAGCATCAAAGCATTAAAATGCTTACTGTGGTAAAAAAAAAAAAAAAAACTTACTGTAATTATGGTTTTCCAAGTAAAATTTGAAATATGAAAGACGACTCCAATAAAGTTAGTAAGAGATCTGAATTAACTTAATAGTAAGTACATGTGATATAATCTGTTTTGTCTGATTTAGAGATTCCAAGATACTGACATAATCTTTACTAGTTGAGCCATGTTTGAACAAATATCAACATCAGTATTAACAACTATAAAGGAAAAGGTCATTCCTTTAGTTTAGATCAGTGGTTATCCACCATATCAGAGCCAATGCACCCTTTTATACTGCCCCCAAAACAACCTGAAATGGAATTACCTAACCATATAGGATTTCAAAGTCAAGAGAAATGCCCATTTCATTGAAGCAAAAGTAATTTATAATAAGATAATATGTATTTTGACATGTAGATGCTTAGGCAAGGCTGTAACTAGGAGACACAATAAAACAAGGAGATGCTTATTTCAAGAGTAAGAACTGAAACGCCAAGCCCACACCCTTCAGCACTTCAGGGCAGATCCCACATCTGCCAGGACTGATGCAATCTTCACTTTACTACTCAGAGACTGAAAACATCATCACACAGAGACCACTAAGGACATGTAGCCATGGATGATTTGGGAGGTGCTGGAGCAGGCTCCACAGGAAACATTCCCTCAACTGGAGGCTGTGTGAGTCATGGTCCAGGAAGGCATCAATAGGCCCAGCTAAGAAATTTCTATTTCCACACCTTTCTAAACACATAAGTTGCTCTCTTCATCTCCATAAACTCTTGACAGATTCTGAGCTGGCCTTGTGACATATTCACCACTGGCCTCTAGGAACATGCCAATTCTTCTATCCTGACTCTTCAAAATTACAGACTGCTGAACTAGCAAACAGTTTGCGATTATCTAATTTTGACCCTCATTTCAGAGGTCAGTAAAGTAAGATTTACTTAGGGTTCTAAAGATTGTTAAAAGCAAAGCATGAAGCTGCTTGATTTCCAGGAAATGTGTTCACTGTACAACATTTAGAGAATGATAAGCTTAACATTCCCCTTCAGGGATCACAGCCTTTCCATGGTGAAGGGGCTTGAGTAACTCAATGAAGCTGTGAGCTATACCGTGCAGGGCCACTCAAGACGGACAGGTGACAGGGAAGAGCTCTGACAAAACATGGTCCACAGGAGGAGGAAATGGGAAACCACTCCCGGATTCTTGCTGCAAGAACCTCATGAACAGTATAAAAAGGGGAAAAGATATGACACTGTAAAATGAGTCCCCCAGGTTGGAAGGTGTCCAATATGCTACCGGGAAAGAGCAGATGGAAATTACTAATATCTCCAAAAAGAATGAAGCAGCTGGGCCAAAGCAGAAATGATGCTCAGTTATGGAGGTGTCTGGTGGTGAAAATAATGTCTGATGCTATAAAGAACAATACTGCATAGAAACCTGGAATAGTTAGGTCCATGAATTAAAGTAAGTTGGACGTGGTCAGCCAGGAGATGACAAGAATGAACATCAACTTATTAGCAATCAGTGAACTAAAATGGATGGGAATGGGCGAATTTAATTCAGATGACCATTATATCTACTACAGTGGGCAAGGTTCCCTTAGAAGAAATATAGTAGCCCTCATAGTAAACAAAAGAGTCCAAAATGCAGTACTTGGGTACAATTTCAAAAACGACAAACTATTCAATATCACAGTAATCTAAGCCTATGCTCCAACCACTAAAGCCAAAGAAGCTGAAGTTAAACAGTTCAGCTACAGCTGAAGACCTACAAGACCTTCTAGAACTAACACACAAAAGAAGATGTCCTTTTCATCATAGGGGATTGGAACGCAAAAGCAGGAAGTCAAAAGATACCTGGAGTAACAGGCAAGTTTGGCCTTGGAGTACAAAATGAAGCAGGGCAAAGACTAACAGAGCTTTGCTAAGAGAATACACTGGTCATAGAAAACAGCTTCTTTCAACAACACAAGAGATGACTCTACACATGGATATTACGAGATGGTCAATACAAAATTAGACTGATTATGTTCTGGGCAGCCAAAGATAGAGAAGCTCTACACAGTCAGCAAAAAAAAAAAAAAAAAAGACCTGGAGCTGACTGTGGCTCAGATCATCAGCTCCTTACTGAACACTTCAGGCTTAAATTGAAGAAAGCAGGGAAAACCACTATGCCATTCAGGTATGACAACTCAAATCCTTTATGATTATATAGTGGAGGTGACAAATATATTCAAGGGACTGAATTTATTCAATCCCAGATCTGGTAGACAGACTGCCTGAAGAACTATGGATGGAGGTTCATAACATTGTACAGGAGGCAGTGACCGAAACCACCCCAAAGAAAAAGAAACGCTAAGAAGGCAAAATGGTTGTCTGAGGAGGCCTTACAAATAGCTGAGGAAAGAAGAAAAACAAAAGACAAGAGAGAAAAAGAAAGATATACCCAACTGGATGCAGTTTCAGAGAACAGCAAGGAGAGATAAGAAAGCCTTCTTAAAAGAACAATGCAAACAGAATGGGAAAGATTAGAGATCTCCTCAAGAAAACTGGAGGTATCTAGGGAACATTTCATGCAAAGATGGGCACAACAGAGGACAGAAATGCTAAGGATCGGAGAGCAGAAGATGGCGGAGGAATAGGACGGGGAGACCACTCTCTCCTCCACAAATTTATCGAAAGAACATCTGAACGCTGACCAAACTTCACAAAACTACTTCTGAAGGCTGGCTGAGGACGTCAGGCTTTCACAAAAACTGCGCATTATCTTCAAAAGAGGTAGGAGAAATTATAAAAGATAAAAAGAGAGACAAAAGAGTTAGGGACGGAGACCCGTCCCGGGGAGGGAGTCGTAAAAGAGGAGGAATTTCCAAGCACCAGGAAACCCTCTCACCGGCGGGTGTGGGGGAGGATTTTTTATCTCGGAGGGCAACGTAACTGGGAGGAAAAAATAAATAAAATCGACAGATTACGTGCCTAAAGCAACTCCCAGCAAAGAACCCCAGACGCTCGCATCATCCGCCACCAGCAAGTGGGGGCTGAACGGAGAGGAGCGGGCGGCATTGCCTAGGGTAAGGACCGGGCCCGAGTGCCCCGAGGGCAATCTGAGGGAGCTAACGTGAGATAGTAACCTAAACTGTGGGACAGCGAGAGAGAGAGAGAACTATCCCGCGAAAAGCCCAACTCTAAGGCACTGCCGGCCCGCTCACAGAACAAAGGACTGAGCGATACCAGAGGAGAGCTAGCCGGCTGCGGACTGCGCCATCCCCCGCCGGACACAGCGGGCAGGCGGGGCCCGCCAGAGCCGGAAAGGGGCAAACTCGGCTCCAGAGAGGGCACCCCCTACCAAACTGCAAACAGGCTCCCAGTTTTTAAGCAAAGACTGCCTGAGATCCCGGAGGGTCGACAGCAGCCGGGAGGGTCGCAGCCAGAGACCAGCTCCCCAGAACCGACACAAAGCACACCGGAGCCGGGCGCGCCCGTAAACCGAGGCGGGGACCAGGGAGGTGATAAGCCGCACCGCCCCAACAGGGGACAGCGCCCTCGCCAAACTCCTGGCCGCCTGGGCAGCCCCGACCGGGAACGGCACAAGCCGCGGGCAAAATCGAGTCTGCGCCTTTGTGGAGTAACCGGGAGCCTGAACCTGAGCGGCTTAGTCCTGGGAAGTGCACGCAGCTCAGGGCCCGCTCCCCGGCCGAGTAACCTGAAGCCTGAGCAGGGTAGACGGGGAAAGCACACACGCCGTGAGCGGGGGCGAACCCAGTGCGGCCGAGACACTGCGAGCTTACCACACACACGCCAGAATTGCAGTGTTCCTTCCTCCCCACAGCACGATTGAACAAGCGAACCTAAAGAGATCACCTCCACCGCTTTGTTGCAGGGCGGAAATTAGATACTGAAGAGATCTCCAAACAGAAGCCAAATAAACAGAGGGAAGTGCTTTGGAAGGGACAGGCCAACAGATTAAGATCCCTGTAGCTAATACCGACTGCATTAAAAAGGACCTACAGATCTTGAAAAGTATAAGCAGGAATAAGGATCTATCTAAAACTGAGCAGATCCCACACTGCTCACAACAGCTCCAGAGAAAGTCCGGGATATATATATTTTTTACTATTATTATTTTTTTTAATTTTTTTTTTAATTTTTTTTTTTAATTAAAAAAATTTTTTTTTCTCTTCTTTCCTTTTTCTTCAAGTCCTCTATTACACCTTTAACTTTCATTTTCATAACCCACTATTAACTTGCAAAAAAAAAAAAAAAACCCCTATTTTTGAAGCAAACTACATACATATATCTTATACCTTTTGTGTTTTTTTTTTTTAATGTTTTTTTCCTGTTCTACATTTTTTTACTGTTTCTTTTTTTACTGTTTTACTGTTTTTTTTTTCTTTTTACACTGTTCCCTTTTTTCTTTTTTTTTTTTTTTTTTTTTAGATTGTAAGTTTTATAAGAGTCTAACCTCTACTCTAGATTTTTAATCTGTGTTTTACATATTTGATATCAACTTTGTACATTTAAGAACCCAATCTTTAGGACCCATTTTTACTCAGGAGTGTGATCACTGGCCTGATCACTCTCTCCCCCTATTGATGCTCTTTCTTCTCCCCCAGGGAACCTCTATCTCCCACCCTCCTCCTTCTCTTCTCAACCCAATTCTGTGAATCTCTGAGGGTGTTCTGGGTACCGGAGAACACTTCAGGAACAGGATACTGCCCAGATCTCTCTCTCCCCTCTTAATTCCTCCCTTTCTACTCATGCTCACCTCTGTTACCTTCCCCCCCCCTCTCTATGTATCTCTGTGAATCACTCTGAGGGTTCCAAACTGTGGAAAGCACAGAGGGAAGTGCTTACTGGCTAGATTGCTCTCTCCACATTTGAATTCCCCTCTTCCCCTCCTGGTCACTTCAACCCACCCCCCCCCACCTCATCTCTCCATGTAACTCAGTGAACCTTTCTGGGTATCCCTCACTGTGGAGAATCTTTTCACCATTAACCTAAAAGTTTTATTATTGAGGCTGTATGGAAGGAGAAGTCTTGAGGCTACTGCAAGAATAAGACTGAAAGCCAGGGGAAACATTAATTAATAAGAGACCATCCAATAGCCTCCATAAATTCATTGAAACCAAGCTCCACCCAAGAGATAATAAGTTCCAGAGCAAGACATACCACGCAAATTCTCCAGCAACGCAGGAACATAGACCTGAGCATCAATATACAGGCTGCCCAGAGGCACACCAAATCCATAGACATCTCAAAAATTAATACTGGTCACTCCATTACACTCAAGAGAGCAGAAATCCAGCTCCACCCACCAGAACACCGACACAAGCTCCCCCAACCAGGAAACCTTGACAAGCCACCTGTCCAACCCCAACCGCAGTGAGGAACCTCCACAACAAAGAGGAACTTCATACTACCAGAATACAGAAGGGCCACGCCTAACACAGCAATCTAAACAAGATGAAAAGGCAGAGAAATACTCAGCAAGTAAAGGAAAATGAGAAATGCCCACAAAGCCAAACAAAAGAGGAGGAGATAGGGAATCTATCCGAAAAAGAATTTAGAATAAGGATAATAAAAATGATCCAAAATCTTGAAAGCAAAATGGAGTTACAGATAAATAGCCTGGAGACAAAGATTGAGAAGATGCAAGAAATGTTTATCAAGGACTTAGAAGAAATAAAAAGGAATCAATATAGAATGAATAATGAAATAAAGGAGATAAAAGACACTCTGGAGGGAACCAACAGTAGAATAACGGAGGCAGAAGATAGGATAAGTGAGGTAGAAGATAGAATGATGGAAATAAACGAAGCAGAGAGGAAAAAAGAAAAAAGAATCAAAAGAAATGAGGAAAACCTCCGGGACCTCTGGGACAATATGAAACGCCCCAACATTCGAATCATAGGAGTCCCAGAAGAAGAAGATAAAAGGAAAGGCCATGAAAAAATACTCGAGGAGATAATAGTTGAGAATTTCCCTAAATTGAGGAAAGAAATAGTCACAGAAGTCCAAGAAACCCAGAGAGTTCCAAACAGGATGCTAAGGATCTAACAGAATGAGAACAGATAAAGAAGAGGTGGTAAGAATACACAGAAGCACTATACAAAAAGGGTCTTAAAGATCCAGATAACCATGATGGTGTGGTCACTCATCTAGACCAGACAGCTTGGAGTGTGAAGTCAAGTGGGCCTTAGGAAGCATTACTATGAACAAAGCTGGCGGAGGTGATGGAATTTCAACTGAGCTATTTAAAATCCTAAAAGATGATGCTGTTAAAGTGCTGTACTCAATACATCAGCAAATCTAGAAAACTCAGCAGTGGCCACTGGACTGGAAAAGGTCAATTTTCATTCTAATCCCAAAGAAGAGTAACCCCAAAGAATGTTCAAAGTACCGTACAATTGCATTCATTTCATGTGCTAGTAAGGTTATCCTCAATATCCATCAAGCTAGGCTTCAACAGTACATGAACAGAGAACTTCCAAATGTACAAGCTGGGTTTAGAAAAGGCAGAGGAACTAGAGATTAAAATTCAAACACTTTGATTATAGAGAAAGGAAGGGAATCCCAGAAAAACATCTACTACTGCTTCCTTGACTACACTAAAGCTTTTGACTATGTGGATCACAACAAACTATGGAAACATCTTAAAGAGATGAGAGTACCAGATCACTTTACCTATCTCCTGAGAAACCTGTATGCAGGTCAAGAAGTAACAGTCAGAATCAGACATGGAACAACAGACTAGTTCAAAACTGGGAAAGGAGTACAACAAGGCTGTATATTGTTGCTCTGCTTATTTAACTTATATTCAAAGTACATCATGTGAAATGCTGGGTTGGATGAATCACAAGCTGGAATCAAGATTGCTGGGAGAAATATCAACAACCTCAGATATGCAAATGATACCACTCCAATGGCAGAGAGTGAACAGGAACTAAAGAGCCTCTTGATGAGGGTGAAAGAAGAGAGTGAAGAAGCTGGCTTAAAGCTCAACATTCAAAAAACTAAGATCACAGCATCCGAGCCCATCACTTCATGGCAAATAGAAGGAGAAAAAGTGGAAGCAGTGACAGATTTTATTTTCTCGGGCTCCAAAATCACTGCAGACAGTGACTGCAGCCATGAAATTAAAAGATGCTTGCTTCTTGGAAGGAAAACTATGACAAACCCAGAGTATAAAAAAGCAGAGACATCACTTTGCTGACAAAGGTCCATATAATCAAAGCTATGGCTTTTTCCAGGAGTCATGTACGGATGTGAGAATAGGACCATAAAGAAGGCTGAGTGCAGAAGAATTGATGTGTTCAAACTGTGGTGATGGAGATGACTCACGAGAGTCCCTTAGACTGCAAGGAGATCAAACCGGTCAATCTTAAACATTCAATGGATGCTGAAACTCCAACAGTTTGGCCAACAGTCTGCTGATGTGAAGAGCCGACTCACTGGAAAAGATTGCAGACAAAAGGAGAAGGGGGTGACAGAGGATGAGACGGTTAGATAGCATCACTGACTTGATGGACATGAATTTGAGCAAATTCTAGCAGATAGTGAAGGACAGGGAAGCCTGGCATACTGCAGTCCATGGTGTCTCAAAGAGTTGTACAAGACTTAGCAACTGAACAACAACAAAGCTTAATATTAAAAGATTCTTGCAAGAAATTGAAACTTAGGGAAAAAAAACACCAATAAAAATCGGAAAGACTGACTGAAATTCCCCACCATCCTTTTCAGAGCTTCACATAGTTTCTCTGAAATCAAACAGGTAAAAATATCAATAGCATTTTAACGTATAATTCTTTTCACGACAAGAGCTTTTTAAAATAGAGGCCTAGCATTCCACTATTTGGATGTTCTATATTTTGTTTAATTACCTAGTTCTTATTGTCTATCTTGTTAATGAATCAATAAGAAATGTTTATATCCATTCAATAAAAAAAGGAAAAACTGTCACAAAACAAAAACACACAGAAAAAGACAAAGAAAGCAATCTCACTTGTAAGGTTAAGATTGAGAGCTTTGAAAACAAGGAAAAAGGACTCCCCTGGTGGTTGAGCAGTTAAGAATCCTCCTGCCATGCAGGGGACATGGACTCAATCCCTGGTCCAAGAAGATTCCTCCCATGAGCTGCAACTACTGAAGCACACACGCCCTAGAACCCCTGCTCCACTGCAAGAGAAACCACTGCAACAAGAAGTCTGCACACTGCAACTAGAGAGTAGCTCCCACTTGCCGTAGCTAGAGAAAGCCTGCCCTCAGCAACAAAGACTCAGCACAGCCAAAAATAAATAAATAAAAAGTATAACAAATTAAAAAGATAATAAAAACAAGGAAAAATTCTACAAATAGCATGGTCTTTTTAGAATACACCAAATTCTACATTATAAATCCACCCCAAGAGTCAAATGCCTCTTCTTCTCCATCCCCCTTTATTCAACTATTAAATATTCTCCTACATAACCATGTCAGGGACTTCCCTGGAGTTCAGGCAAGAACCCCTTCCAATTCAGGGAACTTGGGTTCAATCCCTGGCCAGGGAACTAAGATCCCACATGCCTGGGGGCAAATAAGCCTGTGTGCTGCAACTAGAGAAAAGCGAGAGTGCCAAAACGAAGATCCCAGGAGCCACAGCTAAGAGTTGATGCAACCAAATAAATACATAAACATTTTAAAAATAAACAAACAAAGATAACCAGGCCAATTCAAAGTGGAAAATTACCTGCATTTAAAATACACAGTCCCTTCGTGGCTTCCATCGTGCTTTCCCCGCTCAGGATTGTCCCATTCTACTCCTAACCAGAGTCCTGGCAGAATAAGAAAATCCAAATGAGAAATTAGAACAAGGTGAGGTTCCATTTTTCTGCAAGCAAATACAGTTTGCAATGGAAACCATATCACACAGACACCACTGGGGAAGAAAGAAGTCTTTAGAAAAAAAATTAACCTTGGACTCAGGACTTAATCAGCAAAGGCAACAGTAAGTTTGGTTAAAAAAAATCAACAAAAAATACAACTGCAGAAAATAACTATAGCTACTGAGCACTTCTGTGCCAGAAACTCTGCTTTATTTCACGTTATCCTTACAACAGACATTTCATCTTTACAAACGAGATATTATCTTCTTTTTAACAGTTCCTGAACAAATACACACTTTTTTGAGTCCTAGCCTAGCAATATGTTGTTCACAAAGTCCAATTATATATATAATTCATATTTTTCTTCCATATAGGTAAAATAACACCCAAAGTCACACATCTTCAGGTTATTCTAACTGCAGAAGCCAATACTTACCTACCATACTATGCCATGTATAACTCATATCTTATATTTGCAAGCCACATTCAGTTTTCAGAGCATTTTCTTACCTTCCCTTCTCTCTTCTACCTATATTTATTAAGTACCCACTATCCCATGGACAGAGGAGGCTGGTAGGTTACAGTCCAAGGCACTGCAAAGAATCGGACATGACTGAAGCGACTTAGCACACCCACACCTGCAGACAGAACCGTGCCAGGAGCAAAAGTATGTGACACAAAGAGTTTCACTTCTGGATCTACCCTCCTGTGGAGAACTAGAAAATCTAGATAAACAATTTTTAAAAATCACTCTACACCAATTAGAATGGCTTGTGTCAACGAAACAAAAGAGAAAATCAGTGTTGGCTGGGATATGGAGAAAGTGTTGATCTTATGCACTGCTAGTGGAAATGTCAAGTGGCGTGGCCACCGTGGAAACCAGTACAATGGTTCCTCAGCAAGCTAAACACAGAATTATCACCTAATCTAGCAATTCTACTTCTGGGCAAACACCCAGAGAACTGACAGCAGGAACTCAAATAGGTATTAGCATACTTGTGTTCACAGTAGCATTATTCAAAATAGCCAAAAGTGAATGGATGAATGATAAACCAAGTGTCCAATGACGGATCAATTACTAAACAAAACGTGGTCTGTCCATAAATGGAATATTATTCAGTCTTAAAAAGGAATGAAATTCTGACACATTCTACAACATGGATGAACCCTAAAGACTTTATGCTAAGTGAACTAAGCCAGACACACAAAAACAAATACATGCATGCTAAGTCATTTCAGTCATGTCTGATTCTTTGCGACTCTATGGACTGCAGCCCACCAAGCTCCTCTGTCCATGGGATGCTCCAAGCAAGGATACTGGAGTGGGTTGCCATTTCCTCCTTCAGGGGATCTTCTGGACCCAAGGACTGAACTCACATCTCTTACGTCTCCTGCACTGGCAGGCAGGTTCTTTACCACTAGTGCCACCTGGGTTTTCTTCAGAGAGAAAAGTTCAGTCCTTCACCCCAAAGTCCATGCACTCACCACCTGGTCCCCCCCATCACCTGGCATTTTAGACCCAAGTCCACCTGGCACCTGCCTGCCATCAAGGGCCCGCACACCTGAAGCTGACCCCCCGCAAGGCCCTTTCCCTAGGGAGCTGGCACGCTGACACAGGAGTCCACAAGGTCTTAGCAGCGGCTGTGGCTGCTGTGTGCAAGCAGCTGTCCGGGGGTGGGGTGGCAGGACATTGGGCTTGGCTTGTCTAGCACAAACCAATTTGAAGCTGAATAAAATTGTATAAACTGAATCATGTCTGATTATCTCTGCTAAAACCACATCATGAAACTACAGCATAGGAAAGAACTGTTTTCAGAAAGAAACCCAAGTCTCTAGATAATAGGTTCATACCCAATACTGATGACTAGGCATCATAACTGGGGCTGATAAAAATTAACTCAAATACAGAAATCATGTCCTACAATTAAAATAAACCCCAATGCCCCCTCTATGGACTTGTTGTGGGGGGAACACTGAGTATTCTGATTCATAAGGTATTCTGACTCCCATTGAAGTTAAAGGGGTCATACTGAAAACCTTGAAAACGTGTGTTTACACCTGAGCACATTAGGGCAAAAATGAGACCAATGTTAGGTCCGAGTAGAAAAAACCTAGACGTGTGGGAGGAAGTGTAACCAGGTTTCCTTTGCAGTGAGGTCCCACGTTCAACCCAGTTCAACCCAGAACAGACGACGGCCGTGGAAAGGGAGTCAGTCGACCAAGCCTCAAGGTCATACACAGAGAAGAGGGGATATGGTGTAGAATCAGGGTGGTCAATGGGACGGGTCCCCAGTCTCTTCCTGGGACCCCTGCAGCCTCCAACCCCAGAGCCCCTGCCGCAAACCACAGAATCTGTCAGGATTTCTAACTTGGGGTGTTTCCACTTCCACAACCCCCCAGGCAATGGGGAGTGAGGGGTCTGAGAACGTCTGGCTCCGTTTCCTGGGCTGTGATGGGGAAGGCATCCTTGGCCACCCAGATGGGACCTCATCCCACCCCCCAGCGCCTCCCCCCACACAAAGGTGGGAGGGGGAATGTGGCGGAGGGGCAGGACTCGGCACTCCAGGTTCAGTGGGGTGTCCAGGGCCCCTGCTCTGGAAACCCAACTGTGTGTGTGGTTCAGTCACAGCAGAGACGAAGTCTGGAGCCACCTATATGAGATACCTAGAATACTCAAATTCATAGAAACAGAAAGTAGAATGGTGTCTGCTAGGAGCTGAGGGGAGGGTAGAACAGGAAGTTTTGCTTAATGGCTATAGGGTTTCACTTCCGTAAAATAAAGACGGTTCTGGAGATGAATGGTGGTGATAACTGTACAAAGTTATTCTACTTAAAATCACTGAACTATACAATTAAAAGTGACGAAAATGTTAAGTTCAGTTATGTATAACCTGCCACAATTTAAAATACACACACACACACATATATATATCTTTCAAACCACCAGAGAGCTAAAAAGGCACTGAAGAATTACAAGGCCAAAATCTGAGAGAATAAAGAAATCCAGAGTTAAGTGAAGCCTTAGAGCAACTTTTTTCCCTTGGGCATCTGCTCATTCTGGCAGAAAAGGCTGAAAAGCTAAAAAGCTGAACAAAGCTTTGTTCAGCTTTGGACAGAGCTTCTGAGGGATTAAGGCTGCCCTGGTGGCTCAGTTGGTAAAGAATCTGTCTGCAATGCAGAAGACCGGGGTTCGATCCCTGGGTCGGAAAGATTCCCTGGAGAAGGAAATGACAAACCACTCCAGTATTCTTGCCTGGAGAATTCCATGCACAGAGGAGCCAGGCAGGCTACAGTCCATGATCACAAAGAGTTGGACAAGACTGTGTGACTAACTTTCACTTTCACTCTTGAGGGAGTAGGAGATAAATAATGAAAATCATAGCCTCCCAAGGAAGGTGGAGGTTGCAAGAAACTCTCTAGGTTTTGTTCTGCAGCTTGAAATGCTTTCAACCTAAGAGCAAGAAGGAACCAACCTAAATAGACTAACCCCTGTAGCAACTGAAGGTTAACTTCAAACAATCACATTCCCAGATTTTCTTAGGTGATCTGGGATTGCTGTGGACTTTCTGCATCTGCCGAGTTCACTTCAGTCCTCTCTGGAAGAAGACACCACCACTGCAAAGCTCAGATTATAACTCTTCACAACCAGTATCCCAGCACTCAAAGAA
Source organism: Giraffa tippelskirchi (assembly GCF_054371585.1). Classification (NCBI taxonomy): domain Eukaryota; kingdom Metazoa; phylum Chordata; class Mammalia; order Artiodactyla; family Giraffidae; genus Giraffa; species Giraffa tippelskirchi. The sequence continues at coordinate 120,225,929 of NC_137276.1, read as the reverse complement.
AAACAACTAAGCACAGAAAAAGACAAGAGTCTAGTGACTGGAAGCCAAGAAAAACAACAGCCAACAGAAACTGACTAAAGAAGAGATTGCACCCAACTATGTCAAAAGAGGCTGCAACATGGTAAAGAACTTGAACTTCATCCTGCTTCTCCAGAGAAACTTATAAGCATGGAGAAAAGGAGACATAACAGACGGGCAGTAGGCACATAAAAAGGTGCATGTCATTGCTAATTATTAGAGAAATGCAAATCTAAACTACAATGAGGTACCATTTCACACCAGTCAGAACGACAATCATTAAAAAGTCTACAAATAACAAATACTGGAGAGGGTGTGGGGAAAGGGGAACCCTCCTACACTGTTGGTGGAAATGTAAATTGGTGCAGCTACTGTGGAAAACAATATGAAGGTTCTTCAAAAAATTAAAAATAGAGCTAACATATGATCCAGCAATACCACTCCTAGACATATATCCAGACAAGAATTAAAGAATTAAAAAAACTCCTAATTAAAAAAGATACATGACACCTATGTTTACAGCAGCACTATTTACAATAGCCAAGACATAGAAGCAACCTAAATGTCCATCAACAGATGAATGGAGAAAGAGATGGTATATGTACACAATGAAATATTACTCAGCCATTACGAAGAATGAAATAATGCCATCTGCAGCAACATGGATGAATCTAAAGATTATCATACTAAGCAAAGTAAATCAGAGAAAGACAAATACCATATGACATCACTTATATGTGGAAGCTACAATACGATACAAATGAACATATCTAACAAGCAAAAACTCACAGATGAAGAGAAGAGACTTGTGGTTGCCAGGTGTGGGGGGTGGTGGGTAGGGAAGAATTAGGAGTTTGGGATTAGCAGTTGCAAACTACCATATGTAAAATGGATAAACAACAAGGTCTTACTATATAGAATGGGGAACCATGTTTAATATCCTGTGATAATTAAGCCATAATAGAAAAAAATAGAATATATATATGTAAAACTGAATCACTTTTCTGTAGAGCAGAAAATAAATACAACATTGTAAATCAACTATAATTCAATAATATTTTTTAAAAATTCAGAAGAAAGAAAACTGGATACTGAAAGATCAAAAATCACTAACAACAACAACAACAAGAAAAGCTGAAGGAGGGTGGATAAGAAGCATTAAAACCTCTTTTAGGAGAGAATAATTGAAAACGTAGTAGACAAGGAGTCAAGTAGCTTTGAGTTTCCTTGCAGCAAAAAGAAAAAGATGCAATCCTCTTGTTCAGTAGTAAAACCATCTCAGTTTTTTCCTGTTCCCTGAGCTAACAGTAATTTGTCACAGTGTTTGTTTGTATAAAGGGCATTAAGATAATGAAGAACACATCACACTTGATGGCATCTTTATAACATAGTCACTGGTGTTTCAGAAGTGGCTATTTCTTAATTCAAGTCTCAGCAGAAGTCCAGGAGAGAAAGCTTGGTTTTGTAAAGGCAGTTATACTAAGGGCTCAGATGGTTTTATTTTGCTTTCTGGTGGCTTCCTGGTGCAACCAAAGGAATAAAAACTTAAATCTAAAAATGGGACATCAGAATCATCTAGGGAGCACGTTTTAAGTGATGAGTCCTAGAACTTAACTCTGAAATAATGAATTAGAATCTCTGCATGTCCAACCTGAGAATTCATATTTCTAACAAGACTCCAGGAATGCTGCATTAGACTCCCCTTGCTAGACATGTTAACTTGGCTAGACTTCTTTCTACAGCGAGATGACAGTGATTCCAAACTGAAGTCACTTATAATAAACTGAACAACAGGTATTCTATTTATCTGTTACTCGTCCTACAACACATGGTTGATAAGGGTAATAGTTTAGTCAAAGAACACATTTTCTATCATTGAGGGCCAGTAATTACAGATTTTTATATTCATCACATTGATGACTGCAAAGTATTATGCTCTAACAAAAACCAACATATTATGATTTTCCTATAGATGAAAATTAAGTGTTCTAAGAACACTTAAAAAAGTACTTTCTCCTAATTCATTGTAATAACAATAGTCAGTCAGTCAGTTCAGTCACTCAGTAGTGTCTGACTCTTTGCAACCCACTGGACTGCAGCACGCCAGGCTTCCCTGTCCATCACCAACTCCCAGAGCTTGCTCAAACTCACGTTCATCGAGTCGGTGATGTCATCCAACCATCTCATCCTCTGTCGTCCCCTTCTCCTCCTGTCTTCAATCTTTCCCAGCATCAGGGTCTTTTAAAATGAGTCAGTTCTTCACATCAGGTGGCCCAAGTATTGGAGTTTCAGCTTCACATCAGTTATTCCAATGAATATTCAGGACTGATCTCCTTTAGGATGGACTGGTTGGATCTCCTTGCAGTCCAAGGGACTCGCAAGAGTCTTCTCCAACACCACAGTTCAAAAGCATCAATTCTTCAGTGCTCAGCTTTCTTTATTGTCCAACTCTCACATCCATACATGGCTACTGGAAAAACCATAGCCTTGACTAGATGGACCTTTGTTGGCAAAGTAATGTCTCTGCTTTTTAATATGCTCTCTAGGTTTATCATAGCTTTTCTTCCAAGGAACAGGCGTCTTTTAATTTCACGGCTGCAGTCACCATCTGCAGTGATTATGGAGCCCAAGAAAATAAAGTCTGTCACTGTTTCCATTGTTTCTCCATCTGTTTTCCATGAAGTGATGGGACCGGATGCCATGATCTTTGTATTTTGAATGCTGAGTTTTAAGCTTTTCCACTCTCCTCTTTCACTTTCATCAAAAGGCTCTTTAGTTCCTCTTTGCTTTCTGCCATAACAGCAGTGTCATCTGCATATCTGAGGTTATTGATATTTCTCCCAGCAATCTTAATTCCAGCTTGTGCTTCATCCAGCCTGGCATTTCTCATGATGTACTCTGCATAGAAGTTAAATAAGCAGAGTTGACAACATACAGCTTGATGTACTCCTTTCCTAATTTGGAACCATGTTGACCCATGTCTGGTCCTAACTGTTGCTTCTTGACCTGCATACAGATTTCTCAGGAGGCAGGTCAGGTGGTCTGGTATTCCCATCTCTTGAGGAATTTTCCAGTTTGCTGTGATCCACACAGTCAAAGGTGTTGCCATAGTCAATAAAGCAGAAGGAGATGTTTTTTTGGAACGCTCTTGCTTTTTCGATGACCCAACGGATGCTGTCAATTTGATCCTGGTTCCTCTGCCTTTTCTAAGTCCAGCTGAATATCTGGAAGTTCTTGGTTCACGTATTGTTGAAGTCTCGCTTGGAGAATTTTGAGCATTACTTTGGTAGCTTGTTAAATGAGTGCAATTGTGCAGTAGTTTGAACATTCTTTGGCATTGCCTGTCTTTGGGATTGGAATGAAAACTGACCTTTTCCAGTCCTGTAGCCACTGCTGAGTTTTCCAAATTTGCTGGCATATTGAGCACAGTACTTTCACAGCATCATCTTTTAGGATCTGAAATAATTCAACTGGAATTCCATCATCTCCACTAGCTTTGTTTGTAGTGAGCTTCCTAAGACCTACTTGACTTCACATTCCAGGATGTCTGGCTCTAGGTGAGTGATCACACCATTGTGCTTATCTGGGTCATTAAGATCTTTTTTGTATAGTTCTTCTGTGTATTCTTGCCACTTCTTCTTAATATCTTCTGCTTCTGTTAGGTCCATATCATTTCTGTCCTTTATTGTGCCCATCTTTGCATGAAATGTTCCCTTGTGTCTCTAATTTTCTTGAGGAGATCTCTAGTCTTTCCCATTCTGTTGTTTTCCTCTATTTCTTTGCACTGATCACTAAGGAAGGCTTTCTTATCTCTCCTCGCTATTCTTTGGAACTCTGCATTCGGGATACTAAGAGACTCATATCTAACATTAGTCAAGAAAAAAGCTAGTGTAAAATTTTGATGACACAAACAGTAGATTAAAAGATCTCTAACTACTATATCAAAACCTCCTGGTAACCACAAACCAGAAATGCACTATAAATATATAGTACATTTGTATATATACATAAATTATGTATATATTGTATATATACATATATGTGTGTACACATATGCACACATATACATATAAACATATATGTGTACATATATGCATGGGCTTCTCTGATGGCTCAGTGGTAAAGAATCTGTCTGCAGTGCAAGAGATGCAGGAGAACTGGGTTTGATCCCTAGTTCAGGAAGATCCCCTGCAGGAGGAGATGGTAACCTACTCCAGGATTCTTGCCTGGAAAATCCCATGGACAGAGGAGCCTGGCAGATTACAGTCCATAGGACTGCACCAAGTCAGACATGACTGAGCATGCACACACACATATATAAACACACACATAGAAAAAAGAAAAAGGAATTCAACCTCAACACTAAAGACAGTCATAAAATCATAAGAGAACAACAGAGAAAAAAAAAAAAGACCTACAAAAGCACATCCAAAACAATGAGCAAAATGGCAAGAAGAACATACATATTGGTAATTACCTTAAATGTAAATGGATTAACTACTCCAACCAAAAGACATAGACTGGCTGAATGGATACAAAAATAAGACCCATATATATGCTGTCTACAAGAGACCCACTTCAGATTAGGGACACAAAGAGTCTGAAAGTGAGAGGATGGAAGAAGGTATTTCATGCAAATGAAATTCGAAAGAAAGTTGGAGTAGCAATATTCTTATCAGAAAAAAAAGGTCTTTAAAACAAAGACTGTTACAAGAGTCAAAGAAGGACACTACAAAATGATCAAGAAATCAACCCAAGAAGACGTAACAATTGTAAATATATATGAACACAGCATAGAAGCACCTCAATATAGAAAACAAATGTTAACAGACAGAAAAGGAGAAATTGACAGCAACACAATAATAGTGGGTGATTTTAGCACTCCACTTACATCAATCGACAGATCATTCAGACATAAAATCAACAAGGAAACACAGGCCTTAAGTGACACAGACCAGATTAACTTAATTGGTATTTACAGAGCATTCCATCCTAAAGCAGCAGAATGCACATTTTTTTCAAGTGCACATGGAATATTCACTAGGATAAATCATATGCTGGGTCACAAAGCGAGCCTTGGTAAATTTAACAAAATTGAAATAGTATCAAGTATCTTTTCTGACCACAATGCCTGCAGATTCTAATCTAATTTTCAATTACAAGGAAGAATTATAAAATCTGTAACAAACACAAAAATATGGAGCCTGAACAACATGCTACTTAACAACCAATGGATCACTGAAGATGTCAAAGAAACCAAAAAATACCTAGGGCTTCTCTGGTGGTCTAGTGGTTAAGAATCCACCTGCCAATGCAGGGGACATGGGATCACTTCCTGGTCAAGGAAGATCTCACATGCTGTGGAACAACTAAGCCCATGCACCACAACTACTGAGCCAACAAACCACAAATACTGAGCCCATGTGCCGCAACTACTAAAACCCACGTGCCCCAGAGCCTGTGTTCCACAATAAGAGAAGCCACTGCAATGAGAAGCTCATGCATCACAACGAAGAGTAGCTCTCGCTCTCTGCAACCAGAGAAAACCCACAGGCAGCAATGAAGACCCAGTTCAGCCAAATAAATTAACAAATTTTTTAAAAAAGGGACAAAAAAATCTCCCAAGACTGAACCACAAAGATATAGAAAACAGGAACAGATCAGTCACAAGTACTAAAACGGAAACCATGAATTAAAAAAACTCCCCCAAAACAAAAAGTCCAGGACCAAATGGCTTCACAGGTGAATTCTGGCAAACATTTAGAGAAGAGTTAACATCTTTCCTTTTGAAACTCTTCCCAAAAATTGCAAGGGAAGGAACACTCCCAAAGTCATCCTATGAGGCCACCATCACTCTGATACCAAAACCAAGGATATCACACACACAAAAAGAAAATACCAGGTCAGTATCACTGATGAACATAGATGCAAAATCCTCAACAAAATACCACCAAACCAAATCTAACAATATATTAAAAGGATCATATACCATGATCAAGCAGGAATTATTCCAGGGATAGAACTTTTTCAATATCCCCTAGTCAACCACTGTGATACATAACAAAGTGAAGAATAAAAACTATATTATCATCCCAACAGATGCAAAAAAAAGCTTATGACAAAATTCAACATCTATTTCTGAGAACAACTCTCTAGAAAGTGTGAATAGAGGGAACATACCTCAACATAGTAAAGCCCACATATGGAAAACCCACAGATAACAACATATTCAATGGTGAAAAGCGGAAAGCATTTCCTCTAAGATCAGGAACAAGACAAGGATGTCCACTCTCACCACTTTTATTCAACACAGTTTTGGAAGTCCTAGCCATAGCAATCAGAGAAGAAGAAACAAAAGGAATCCAAATTGGAAAAGAAGATGTACAACTATCACTGTTTGCAGATGACGATACCATGCAAAGAAAATTCTCATGATGCTACCAGAAAACTACTAGAGCTCATCAATGAATTTGGTAAAGTTGCAGGATACAAAATGACATACAGAAATCTATTGCATCTCTATACACTAACAATGAAAGGTCAGAAAGAGAAATTAAGGGAACAGTCTCATTTATCATTGCATCAAAAAGAACAAAATACCTTGGAATAAACCTACCTAAGGAGGCAGAAGACCTGTACTCTGAAAACTGTTAAGAGACTGATGAAAGAAATCAAAGATGACACAAACAGATGGGAACATACACCATGGTGGTCTAGTGGTTAGACCTTTCCTGGACTGGAAGAATCAATATTGTCAAAATGAGTATACTATCCAAAGTAATCCACAGATTCAATGCAATCCCTATTAAATTACTAATGGCATTTTTTGCAGATCTAGAACAAAAAAATCTTCACACATTACTGACCAGGGGTTTTTGCAGAAACTAACGGCTGTGGCCAGTAATTTGTTATGCAAATGAATATTGAAACATCACCAGTCAATAATGTTTGGGTAACAGAAGATGTATTAACACAGCTCTGGTCTTTAAACTGTTAAGATTTGTACGGAAACACAACAGACCCTGAAGAGTCAAAAAAAAAAAAATAGAGCTGGAGTAATCCGATTCCCTGACTTCGGACTATACTATAAAGCTATAATAAAACAATATGGTACTGGCAGAAAAACACAAACACAGATCAATGGAAAAGGATAGAAAGCCCAGAAATAAATCCACACAGCTATCTGCAAACAATACAATTGACAAGGGCTTAATTTCCAAAATATACAAATAGCTCATACAACTCAATAACAAAAAAACCCTAAACAATCCAACTGAAAAATGGAGAGAAGATCTAAATAGATACTTCTCCAAAGATGACAGACAGAAAGCCAACAGACACGTGAGAAGATGCTTGACACTGCTAATTATTAGAGAAATGCAAATCAAAACTACGATGATATATCACCTCACAGTGGTCAGAATGACCATCATCAAATAAAAGTCTACAAACAAATGCTGGAGAGGTTGTAAAGAAAAGGGAACCCTCCTACACTGTTGATGGGAATGTAAATTGGTACAGCCACTATAGAACAGTATGGAGTTTCCTTGAAAAAATAAAAATAGAGAATTCCCTTGTGATCAAGTGGTTAGGACTGGGCACTTTCACTGCTGGGGCCCATGTTCAATCCCTGGTTGGGGAACTAAGATCCTGCAAGCCCCGTGAGGCAGCCAGAAACAAAAATTTTTTTTAAAAAGATCTAAAAAGAGCTTTACCATATGATCCAGCAATCTCACTCCCGGGCATATATCCCAAGAAAACCATAATTCAAAAAGATACATGAGGACTTTCCTGGTGGTCCGGTGCTTAAGAATCTGCCTGACAATGCAGGGGACAAGGATTAGATCCCTGGTCCGGGAAGATTTCACATACCAAAGGGCAACTAAGCCCGTGCACCACAGCTACTCAGCTCTCGGGCCCTAGAGCCCATGCTCTGCAACAAGAGAAGCCACTGCAATGAGAAGCCTCACACCACAGCTAGAGAGCAGCCTCCACTTGCTGCAACTAGAGAAAGCTCATGCACAGCAATGAAAACCCAGCACAGCCAAAAATAAATAAATAAAATTAAAAATTTTTAATTCAGAAAAATTGTTTAAAAAAATACATGCATGCAAATATTCACTGCAGGACTATTTACAACAGCTAAGACATGGAAACAACCTAAATGTCCACCAACAGAGGAATGGGTAAAGAAAATATGGAACATATATAAATGGACTATTCCTTAGCCATAAAAAACAATGAAATACTGCCATTTACAGCAACATGGATAGATCTTATCATACTAAATAAATTTAAGTCAGAGAAAGAAATATCATATATCGCATATATATGGAATCTAAAAAATGATACGAGGGGGTGGGAGGGAGGCTCCAGAAAAAGAGGATAAATACATACTTACGGTTGATTTGCACTATTGTACATAGAAACCAACACAACACTGTAAGGCAATTATCGTCCAATTTAAAATTTTTTACAAAGAAATAATAAACAAAAAATGATAGGAATAAACTTATTAACAAAACAGAAACAAACTCACAGACTTAGAAAACCAACTTATGGTTTTACCCAAGGGGAAAGGTGGGTGGGGAGGGATAAATTAGGAGGTTGCGATTAACATATGCACACAATTACATATAAAATAAACAGTCAACAAGGACGGACTGTAGAGCACAGGGAACTCTTACTCAATAGTCTGTAATAACCTATATGGGGAAAGAATCTGAAAAAGAATTGATATATGTATATGAATAACTGAATGACTTTGCCACACACCTGAAATTAACAAAATAATGTAAATTAACTATATTTCAATATAAAATAATTTTTTTTACAAAAGAAAAAAGCTAGGGTAGAATTCTGATGGCATAAACAGCAGATTAAAAGACCTATAATGTTGAAAGATCATGTGTGTGTGCTTAGTGGCTCAGCTGTGTCCGACTCTTTGCAACGCCATGGACTGCAGCCTACTAGGCTCCTCTGTCCATGGGGATTCTCCAGGCAAGAATACTGGAGTGGGTTGCCATGCCCTCCTCCAGGGGATCTTCCCAACCCAGGGATCAAACCCAGGTCTCCTGCATCTCAGGCGGATTCCTTACCAACTGAGCCACCAGGGAAGCCCTGAAAGATCATATTATATATAATTTTGAAGGACTATATGATTATCCATATTAAAGAATGTACCTACTCCACCTTGTATCTTCAAGGACTGTAAACCAAGAAGTTAATAAGAACACAGTTTTCAGTAACCTGACTTACTCATTTAAAAGAACTCTATTCACCAATATGACAAAATGAATTGAAATTAAAGTTTAAAGTATACATACTGTTTTAAGAGAATGTGTTTATGTTTTAGAGAAGCACAGTGAAGCATCAAGGGAACATTTCTTGAAAGGATGGGCAAGATAAAGGACAGAAATGGTGAGGACCTAATAAAAGCAGAAGAGATTAAGAAGAGATGGCAAGAATACACAGAAGAACTATACAAAAAAGGTCTTAATGACTCAGATAACCACAATGGTGGGGTCACTCACCTAGAGCCTGGACATTCTGGAGTGTGAAGTCAAGTGGGCCTTAGGAAACATCACTATGAAGCATCACTATGATCAAAGCTAGTGGAGGTGATGGAATTCCAGTTAAGCTATTTAAAATCCTAAAGGATGATGCTGTTAAAAGTGCTGCACTCAAAATGTTAGCAAATTTGGAAAGTTCGGCAGTGGCCACAGGACTGGAAAAAGTCAGCTTTCATTCCAATCCCAAAGAAGAGCAGTGCCAAAGAATGCTGGAACTACCGAACAACTGAGCTCATTTCACATGGCTTCAGCAGTATGTGAACCAAGAACTTCCAGAAGTTCAAGCTGGATTTAGAAAAGGCAGAGGAACCAGAGATCAAATTGTCAACATTCGTTGGATTAGAGAGAAAGCAAGAGAGTTCCAGAAAAACATCTACTTCTGCTTCATTGCCTACGCTAAAGCCTTTGACTGTGTGGATCACAACTAACTGTGGAAAATTCTTAAAGAAACGAGAATACCAGACCACTTTACCTGTCTCCTGAGAAACCTGTATACAAGTCAAAGAGCAACAGTTAGAATTGGACATGAAACAACTGACTGGTTCAAAATTGGGAAAGGAGTACAGCAAGGCTGTATATATTGTTATTTTGTTTACAGAGTACACCATGCAAAATGTCAGGCTGGATGAATCACAAGCTGGAATCACAATGTTATCGGGAGAAACATCAAGAACCTCAGATATGCAGATGATACCACTCTAAAGGCAGAAAGTGAGGATAAACTAAAGAGCTTTGATGAGGGTGAAAGAGGAGAGTAACAAAGCTGGCTTAAAACTCAACATTCAAAAATTTAAGATCATGGCATCTAGTCCCATCACTTCACGACAAAGAGACAAAGAAAAAGTGGAAACAGTGATAGAGATTTTATTTTCTTGGGCTCCATGGGGTCACAAAGAGTCGGACATGACTTAGCAACTAAACAACAACATAAAGTATCTGTACAAAAAATAAAATATCAAACCTGAATCTGATCAAGCCTATATGTAACTACTAACCTACAGGGAATGTAGGGGACAGAAAAACTAAATATTAATGACTTCATGGGGATGCAATCTAAAAAATTCAGAATATGGGAAATTTTACAAGACAATTTTTTCAACAAATAAATGGTAAGGAAGAAAAACAGAGAATCAATCCAGGAAATCCAATATCTAACCAAAGGATCATCGGGGGTGGGGGGGAAGCAGGTAATATGCAAAGGTTAAATTATCAAAGGTATCCTAGAAGAAAACGTCTCATCACTGAAGAAACACTGTGATCTCAAACTGAGCAGGGTTAACCAAGAAAACACACCAGACAATGAGTCAAGAAACACCCACAGCTGGACACAGCTGCTCTCATCATAAGGCTTTCTGTTCTATATTGTTACCATGGTCACATATTATGTTAATAAATACTAAGAAAAGAGAAAGAAAACACAGCAGCAAGGCTTCCAGAATGTCCCACAAGATCCGACACTCCCCACAAGGCCCACGTATTCTACTTTGCAGTATCTATGAGATGTCCAAGGTGTCAGCCCCTGCTTTCTTGAGGTGAAGTGGGTTTGTGGAGTTTCACAGTTTAATAAAGGCTGCCTGCTAGGTGGCCCTCTGAGCATCAGGACCACCCTGGGGAGTGCACAGAGGGGCTGGGATGAATTCCTCCCCAAGTGGGTGGTCAGGGAGCTCACTCTTAGCTTGAGAGAAGGGTACAGCTGGCTGTTCACACTGAGGTGAAGGGAGGGGTTAAGGGCGTCACTCCAAGTCCCCTGGCATGAGGGGCTAGAGGAATTAGGGCCTCCAGGCCCTCACACAGGGTTATAGGGCCACTACCCATGCTGCACATGGGGGTCTTCCAGGGGCCTCGTTACTCTTCTGGGTTCCAGAGTTGAGGAGAGACCACGTCCCTGGCTCCTGGGCAGTCTCGTTTCCCCCCGCCCTTCCTCCTCCTCATCCGTCCTCAATACTGAGGCTGGACTCTCTCAAGGAAAGAAGGCAAAGAAGTCTCCATCTACCAGCTGCAGACAACTGAACTCCCTCAGCTCCTGTTTCAATGGCAAGCAGAACAAAATCAGTTCCCCAGAGAAAGTGGCCTGACTGAGCAGGCAGGGAGGATATGGGTGGACTGAGGAAGGAGACCCCTCAGCTCTGTCGCTCTCCTTCCATGGGTCTGGGTGCCTCTTGGCTCTTCCTCTAAATTTTGGAGCCATCATTCGTTAAATGTTCAGATTCTGTGTCTTTAGCAGGAGACGGACCGAAGCAATGAGTTAAAAGCTTAAAAGCACTTAGACCAGTTACTGGTGTTTGCTGAGCACCTGGAACAGCCACACCTAGCCCTCTGAGTGCTTATTAGGTGCTCAGTTCGTTTGTTGAATGACGGAATGATCTCTCATCCAGTGATGTCGACAGCAACATCCCTGTTTTCTGGATGAGGACACTGAGGCACAGAAAGGTTAAGTAGACCTGGGCTCACCTGGTTAGGAATTCATGAGGAATTATTCTGACTCTTAACCCCTGAAGTGAAAATGTTAGTTGCTCAGTCATGTCCTACTCTTTGGGACCCCATGGACTGCAGCCCCCCAGGCTCCTCTGGTCCACAGAATTCTCCAGGCAAGCATACTGGAGTGGGTTGCCATTTCCTATGCCAGGAGATCTTTCCAACCCAGGGATCAAACCCAGGTCTCCCGTATTGCAAGCAGATTCTTTACCATCTAAGCCACCGGGAAGCCCTCCCTGTGCTGAGTAAAATGTGAAAGAAACACAGAGTCAGGGCATATTTGGAGGTGTGAAGGGAGGTGTCAGTTCAGTGGAAGGATTGAACCATGCAGTGGGAATTTGATCTGCTGCTCTATGCTACTGATTTCTGGGCTCTGCTGTTTTAGGGCTTTATTTGTTTTATCTGCTTTAGGGCTGCAGCAAGCAGAACTGTGAGCTCAGATTCCAACACTCAACACCTGGTTCCCCAGGTGGTCGTATGGCCGGGAACTCCCGCAGAGGATCTGGGCAGGGCTTCTAGAGCAACCTGGGCTGATTGCTAAAGCAGCTCAGCCCCATCTGCCTCGCTGATTCTGGGTTCAGTGGTTCTCAACCTTAATGAACCTAATAAAATGCCCAGGAGAGCTTTTTAAAACACAGATGGCTGGGTCCCATCTCCAGAGTTTCTAATTCAGTAGTTCTGGGGTGGGGCTAACAAGTAACCAAGTGATGTTGATACTCCTCAGTGACCATATTTTGAGACCCTCTGGTGTAAATTTACCACTGAATACCTTCAGATTTAAGCCAATTACTAATATATATAAGGCACTTAAATATTTGTTGATTGATTGACTAAGACATATAAATAAGTCTACTATACTACTGTCATTGACAAAAGTAAGAAAACTAGAAATTAATGTCTAAAAAGAAGGAATGATTAAACAAACTATGTACTATACTAAATGCAACCATTAAGAAATATAAGTAAAGGAGTGCTCTGGTGGCCTTATGGTTAGGACTTTGGGCTTTCACTGCCATGGCTAGGGTTCAGTCCCTGGTCAGGAACCTAAGCTGTCACAAGCCAAATACAAGTCAATCCATTTCTATACACTAACAATGACAGATCAGAAGAGAAATTCAAGAAACAATTTCACTTACCGTCTTATCACAAAGAATAAAATACCAAGGAATAAACCTAAGGAGACAAAAGATCTATACTCTGAAAACTGTAAGATGCTGATGAAAGAAATCGAAGAAGACACAACCGATGGAAACCATGTTCATGGATTGGAAGATTCAATATTGTCAAAATGACTATATTACCCAAGGCAATCTACAGATTCAATGCAAGCCCTACCAAATTACCAATGGCATTTTTCACAGAACTAGAAAATAATCTCAAAATTTGTATGGAGACACAAAAGATCCCAAACAGCAAAAGCAATCTTGAGAAAGAAAAACAGAACTGGAGGAACCAGGCTCCCTGATTTCAGACTATGCTACAAAGCTACAGTCATCAAAACAGTATGGTACTGGCACAAAAACAGAAATATAGATCAATGGAACAGGATAGACAGTCCAGAAATAAACCCATGGACCTACGGTCAATTAATCTATAACAAAGGAGGCAAGAACATGCAATGTTGGAAAGACAGTCTCTTCAACAAATGGTGCTGGGAAAAATGGACAGCTATATGTAAAAAAAAAGAAACTAGATCATTCTTTAACATCATACACAAAAATAAAGTCAAAATGCATTAAAGATCTAAATGTGAGACCGGGTACTATAAAATTCCTAGAGGAAAACATAAGCAGAACACTCTCCGACATAAACTGCAGCAATATCTTTTCTCAATCTGTCTCCCAGAATAATGGGAATAAAAACAAAAATAAACAAACGGGACCTACTTAAACTCAAAAGCTTTTGTACAGCAAAGGAAGCAATAAACAAAATAAATGTCAACACACAGACTGGGAGAAAATATTTGCAAAGAGGACCTATAGGTGGTCAAGAGGCAACATATACAAATACTGAATCATTATATTATATACCTGAAACTAACATGTTAATTATATCTCAATAAAAAAGGAAATACAAGTAAAATAATGCTATAGAAACATAGATATATACCAAATCATAAGTGAAAAATGGTAACACAAAATTGTATTCAGATCAATTTGAATTACACATACACATGGATTAATGATAATAGAAATTTCAAAAATACTACTGCATTTTTGAGCTTAGGATTATGGGAATTCAAGTTTTGTTATGGTTTAAAGTTTACAATGAAGATATTTTATTTTTTTTGAAGATATTTCAAGACTGACTTAATATAAAATAGTAACATTAAATAATTAGATAGGTGTATAATCAAATAGTCATGGATACCACAGGATATTGTCCCTGAAGTAAGACTGTATCAGAGCATATATAACTTGATTGTTAGCATCCTCAAATTGGTATCATAGACCTCTACTGAGACACCTACCAGAAACAAGTACAAAATAAACACGCACACACAAAATCATAAATTACCTGCCACAGGAGGCACAATGCCAGAAAAACGCACTGTTGCATGTTCCCCGTTAACTTCAACTCTCCGACCAATGACATCTGACGTCAAAGTGCTGTTCATTATAACATAGTCAGAATCCAAAATATGAGATCTAGGGGAAAAAACACGACATTGACAAGAACTTAGTAATATTCTTAAAAAAAAATTTTTTTTAACTGTATGCAGATACTCATTAGGTCAACACTTCTACCCAATTTAGCCTTCCTATTTTGGTGAAGAGAAGAACCTAAGGGTTTATGTACCAAACTCTCAGAATGTGATTTTACTTTACTCTCTGTTTTGATAATTTAATGGATTAAAAAAAATCCTGCTTAACTCAGTTAGTTCACATCACATGACTGTGTACTTTTACTAAGGATGGGAAGGGAAGGAAAAGAGACGGGGATCAAGGTGACGGAGAAAAGGGAAAAGAAGCATGGAACACAGGCATCATTCTCTGCCCAGGAAGTAGAAACACACAAACCCACAGATGCAGGAAGGAGCACATATACTGACAAATTTAGAATCCTAATAGGGAGCCCAAGAGAAAAGCATCATCTCTCGAGGAATGATCACTAAATCCAACTCCCACTTCAACAAGTCAGTTTCTTCAACAGATAAAAAAGAAACAGATGGAAGAGAAAAAAAAAAGATTAAAGGAAATGTAAGGAATGTCAACTAATTGCAATGTATGAACATTATTTGGAATCTGAACTCTTGAAAACTGTAAATAATTTTCAAAATAAATCAAGAGAAAATTGAACATTTGCATGCTGACTAGGTAGCTGATGATATTCAAGAATAATTGTCTCCAGTAAGGCTATTATAAAATCAACTTATCTGGGGGAAAAAGTGGAAAGGGGAATTCCCTGGACCAGTGGTTAGGATTCCACACTTTCACTGAAGGGGGCACAGCTTCAATCTCCGGTCAAGGAACTAAAGATCCTGAATGCTGCACAGTGAGGCCAAAAAAAGTAAAATTTAAAAAGTCAAAGAATAACTGTGAAATTTTTAGCTATGATAATAGCATAGTGGTTATGACTTTTTAAAAGATCTTATCTTTCAGAAATACACATTAAATTATTTACAGGTTTTTAAAAGTCATATTTTAGACATGTCACACAGTGGTGGTATAGACAACACACTGAAAGGAAGTAAAAAGCAGAGTGGCCAGTTAGGGAAATAGTGCTGTAATTCAGGTGAAAACAAGCAAAGAATGAACCAAGACACTGGCCTCCATCCATTCATTTGACACATACTAAGCACTAACCAAATGCTGGCTAAAACGCTGGACCCCACATGACAAACAGTAAACCTTGCATGTATGATTCCTGCTTCACAGTATAAGTACAGTAAGTTAAACTTGAGAGAAGGGTATGGATTTTAGAGAAAGTTAAAAAAAAAAAAGCTAGAAAGCTAGAAAAGGGTATGGAGATTAAATGGACAGAAATAGTAAAATTGAAGACTAGGAAGACAAGATTGTGTCTGCGGTAAATGGTGGCACCAAACACCAACATGAGTAATACAAGAGGAGATTTAAGTTTGGGAGGGAAAACAACTTGTTTGAGGTGTCTATCCAATGTCATGATGGATGTAGGTCTCTAGTTCAAAGGACATGTTTTCACTAGAAATGTGTATTTGGGAGTCATCACCTCAGTATAACAGTGAATGAGATCAGAAGTGTACTAGGTGAAAAGAAAAAGAGATCACGGACAGAACTCTGGGGAAATAAAATATTTAAAAGAGAAAGGGAAAATAAAATAAAAAAAAAAAAAAAAGAGAAAGGGAAGAAACCTCTAAGAAAGAATCAGAGGAAAACCTGGTTTTCCTTTATTCTTTCTGGCTTTTTCTCCTGACTCTGCATGTGGTGTTGGGAAAGTTGGACAGCCGCATATGAATCAATGAAGTTAGAACACACACTCTCATCATGTACAAAAATAAATACAAAATGGCTTAAAGACTTAAATATAAGATATGACACCACAAAAATCCTACAAGAGATCATAGGCAAAACATTCTCTGACATAAACTGTACCAATGTTTTCTTTCAGTCTCCCAAGGCATTAGAAATAAAGCAAAAATAAACAAATAGAACCTAACCAAATTTACAAGCTTTTGCACAGCAAAGGAAATCATAAACAAAACAAAAAGACAACCTCAGGAACGCGAGAAAATATTTGCAAATGATGTGACCAACAAGGGCTTAATTTCCAAAGTACACAAACAGCTCATAGAACTCAACAACAAGAACAAAAACAAACCACCCAATCAAAAACTGGGCAGAAGACCTGAAGAGCATTTCTTCAAAGAAATACAGACGGCCAGTAAGCACATGAAAAGATGCTCAACATCACTAATTATTAGAGAAAAGCAAATCAAAATTACAATGAGGTACCACCTCACATCTGTTAGAATGACCATCATTAAAAAGTCTACAAATAATAATGCTGGAGAGGGTGTGGAAAAAAGGGAACCCTCCTACACTGTTGGTGGGAATGTAAGTTGGTGCAGTCACTGTGGAAAACAGTATGGAAGTTCCTCAGAGAACTAAAAACAGGATTATCATATGATCCAGCAATCCCACTCTGGGACATACATCCAAACACACCTATATGTCAAAAAGTTACGTGCATCCCTATGTTCACAGCAGCACTATTCAAAATAGCCAAGACATGGAAACCTAAATGTCCATTGACAGATGAATGGATAAAGAAGATGTGGTACATATATACAATGGAATACTACTTAATCCAAAAGAAGGAAATAATGCCATTTGCAGCAACATGGATGATTATCCATAAGATTATCATAACAAGAGATTATCATACTAAGTGAATTCAGTCAGAAAGAGGAAGATAAACACCATATGATATCACTTATATGTGGAATCTAAAATATGACATAAATGAACTTATCTATGAAACAGAATCACAGACACAGAGAACAAGTTGGTGGTGGCCAAGGGGGAGGCATGGAGTGGAATCCTTGGGTTAGTAGATGTAAGTTTTTATATACAGAATGGATAAACAACAAGGTCCTACTGGTATAGCACAAAGAGCTATAGTCAATATCCTATGATAAACCATAATGGAAAAAAAATTTTTAAAAGAATGCGTGTATATATATGTGTGTGTGTATAACTGAGCCACTTTGCTGTACTGCAGAAATTAACACTACAACAACTATAGTTCAATTTAATAAAAACAATAAATAAATGATTAAAAAAAATGGAGGCAAACCTCTTGAGATGTTGTGTTTGATTCCAGAACACTGCAATAAGGTGAATACTGCAAGAAAAAAAAAAGGTGCAGGGGAGGGGAGGCTGAATTTTGATGGTTTGATTATCAAAGGGCAACAACAAAAACAAAGTAAGAAAGATAAATATGGGCGGACAGGGCAGTTAGGAAGGGGCCAACATCTGGATCTAAACTTGCCTGGTAGGGTTGAAAAGCAAGAGGGAAATCAGCCCAGAGCCTCAAATTGGTGGGAAGAATCAAAACAGTTCAGATAATTTGAAGATCAAGTCAATAGGAAGATGAGGGCAGGTGTGGGGAAGCCATGGTTTAGCAAGCTCAGACACGCGTGGAGTCATGCAGCTAAGAGGTCTAGTCAGTAAGTAGGGCCCTGATACGAAGTTCTAGTCCCTGAGGAGAAAAACTAGTAAGGTCACTATAGACCACCATTCCTACAAGAAGTTAAAGTAGAAGTCCGAATCTTGGTTCCTTGAACTAGAGTGCATGGGGGCTATCCAAACCCAGACGCTCACAACTAAGCCTCACAATCAGTCTGAAGTTCTTGATGGGGCTTGGCCTAAGGAGATCACCTTACAGATCACGCTCACAGCACGAATGTCTGGATAAGAAGAAAGGGGCAGTAGTCAACTGGTGAGCAGGAAACCAAGTGGCATAAATGGCAGAAGTGAGAAAAGGAGACATTAGGAAGCCATCCTCATTTTCCTTTAATATGTATAATTAATTTATAAAAGTTTAAAGTTCCTTCACCTGCTCAATTCTACTTGATCTCTAGTAACAACTGATCTCTAGAAACAATTCTTTTCATTCCCATCTGTATGTTGTGCCCACAGGATCCGAGATCATCTGGTATGTGGTATCCAAGGTCAGTTAATAACTGGTTCTACATCATGATTTTTTTTTTTTCCTTGCACCTTGTGGGATCTTAGCTCCCCAACCAGGGATTGAATCTGGGCCGTCAGAAGTGAAAGCGTGAAGTCCTAACCACTGGGCCACCAGAGAATTCCCTGCATTATGTATTTCTGATGATCCTGTCTAGTCTCTTAACTCTTCTAGTAACTGTTTCTTTATACTGTGACCTTCTGTAAGGAACTAGAAACTGGCTCCTTGTCTTGGTGACCTATGCCTTGGTTTCTTCGCCCTCTGGCCAGTCACCCAATAAGTCCCTGTATCCTGTTGTCAGACCCACTGGATGTTAGTTACTGGTCCACCCTGGACCTCCACAGCCTGTTGCTGTCATTTCCACCCACTGATTTTAGTACTGCCCTCTGCAGCTATAAAGAAACAACTATTCCCTTTTCCAGCTGATATTTAAATATTTGAAGGCCCCATATGTTATTACTTTCCCTTTCTCCTCTTCCTGTCCCCACCTTCTAAAACCCATTAACAGGGTAAACATTCCCACCTACATCCTCATGTGAATTCCAAGATCTCCTCCATAATTCATTTACGGATTCTTTTCTTAATATTACAACACCTGTACACCGGAAACTATCACAACATTGTAAACCAATTACACTACAAGAAAAACAAAAGCAAAACACCTAAAACTGAAAACCATATTCCACATGTGATGACTTGTGTGGGTTCAATGGTCTGAACATCACACCTCTATTAATATAGCCTAATATTACATTTCACTTTTTCTCCTTTTCATGGGAAAGACTGCTGCTTGCTATTAAGGCTGCAATGAAATAAACTATATCACTTTCTGATCATAAAATTAAAATGTTTAAATTTCACTATTTAATTATTACATTCCCTGTAATAGGAAATGGCAACCCACTCCAGAATTCTTGGCTGGAAAATCCCATGGACTCCTAGGAGCCTGGAGGACATATTCCACAAGGTTGCAAAGAGTCGAACACAACTGAGTGACTGAGCATACATATATTATTACATTACCCTAAAAAACAGTTTTCAATAGTTTTAAAAGTCCTTTCAAGTCTCATTAACATCTAAATAGAATTTCATTACAATAGAAACAGATATATAATTTCTGTTCTATTTCTTTTAACATTCTTCAAACATTTTTCTATACAGCCACAGAATCATAGTAACTAATTAAATCTTGACATGTAGATAACACAATTTAATCGTTTCTCTATTCTTATGTTTTTATTATTTACTATTCCAAAGAAAATAGCTAAAAATATATTTTAAAATTATTAGTATCCTTTTAAATATTTTCATAGGAAAAATTCTTGAGACAATTATTCCAAGTAAATAAATACACTTAAGATTCTAGAAAGCCATGACCAACTCATTCATCAAAAAAGAAGTACTAACACTGACACCAAGAGAAAATCTACTTGTTTATTTCTCAGGAATTCTCATCAAGAGCTTTCAAATCAGGCCTCTCTATCCTATATTTGTATAACTAATGTTTGAGGTAGGAGTTTAATACATTATATCATTATTATAAATGTAGAGCTTTACATTCATATATATTAAACATCAAATAATCCAACATATTAACTATCTCTCCTGTGTAGTTTTGTAAAAATGAAGACAAAAAAGAATATAAGACTCTAACCAAAGACAGAAACCCATGGGTAACACTTTTCAGTTACAACCCTTTCTATTACCCACCTCACATTCAAGAATGTCATGAACTTTGTGAAATGTTTCACTGAAATCAAAATACACTGTCAGTCAGGAGATACAATCCTGTCAATCAAACAGAGGAGGACCCGGGTAGAAGGCTTCAGTTCAATTCAATCGCTCAGTCGTGTCCGACTTTTTGCGACCCCATGGACTGCAGCACACCAGGCTTCCCTGTCCATCATCAACTCCTGGAGCCTACTCAAACTCACATCCATCGCGTCGGTGATGCCATCCAACTATCTCATCCTCTGTTGTCCCCTTCTCCTCCCACCTTCAATCTTTCCCAGCATCAAGGTCTTTTCCAATGAGTCGGTTCTTTGCATCAAGTGGCCAAAGTATTGGAGTTTCAGCTCCAGGATCAGTCCTTCCAATGAATATTCAGGACTGATTTCCTTTAGCGTGGATTGGTTGGATCTCCTTGCAGTCCAAGGGACTCTCAAGAGTCTTCTTCAACACCACAGTTCAAAAGCATCAATTCTTTGGCACTCAGCTTTCTTTATAGTCCAACTCTCACATCCATATGTGACTACTGGAAAAACCATAGCTTTCACCAGACGGACTTTTTTGGTAAAGTAATGTCTCTGCTTTTTAATATGCTGTCTAGGTTGGTCATCACTTTCCTTCCAAGGAGCAAGTGTCTTTTAATTTCACGGTTGCAGTCACCATCTGCAGTGATTTTAGAGCCCAGAAAAATAAAGTTTGTCACTGTTTTCATTGTTTCCCCATCTATTTGCCATGAAGTGATGGGACCGGATGCCATGATCTTAGTTTTCTGAATGTTGAGCTTTAAGCCAACTTTTCCACTCTCCTCTTTCACTTTCATCAAGAGGCTCTTTAGTTCTTCTTCACTTTCTGCCATAAGGGTGGTGTCATCTGCACATCTGAGGTTATTGATATTTCTCCCAGCAATCTTGATTTCAGCTTGTGCTTCATCCAGCCCAGCATTTCACATGATGTACTCTGTCTAGAAGTTAAATAAGCAGCGTGACAATATACAGACTTGACAGACTTGACATACTCCTTTCCCAATTAGGAACCAGTCTGTTGTTCCAGGTCTGGTTCTAACTATTGCTTCTCGACCTTCATTCAGGTCTCTCAGGAGGCAGGTAAGGTGGTCTGGTATTCCCATCTCTTTTGAGTATTTTCCAGAGTTTGTTGTGATCCACACACTCAAAGGCTTTAGCGTAGTCAATGAAGCAGAAGTAGCTGTTTTTCTAAAATTCTCTTGCTTTTTCTATGATCCAACGATGTTGACAATTTGACCACATGCATGATAAGTAATTAAATGAAAAAGGCATTAAACTTTTACAGTAATAAGATATCTTGAGACTGAGAAACCACACTCACACAACTTTTGTTACTTTTATATGACTACAATTGTTCTATTTTATCATTATTGTTAATCTCTTACTGTGTCTAATTCATAAATAAACTTGAGGGGGAAACACTATAATTAGAGGTACTATCTGCAGCTTTAGGAATCCACTGGGGGTTTTGAAACATAACCTCCACAGATAAGGAAGACTATTGCCATTTTTCTGTTTTTATATATATCTAAAAATGTTTAGGATTTGGACCCCTGATGGTCCAGTGGGTAGGCCTCTGACCTTCAATTGCTGGGGGCCCAGGTTAAATCCCTGGTTGGGGAACTACGCCTTCAGGCTAAGTGGCACAACCAAAAACTTAAGTTAAGGATTTAGAGTTTAAAAATATATATATTACTAAAAGCAACAAAAAAGAAAGAAAAGTGTTACTATACCCAAGGAGTGGGTTTTCTTACACTACTTTTTAGTCTAAATCAATCCTCAAAGCTATTGTCTTTAAGTTTTTTCACACGTTGATTTTGAGATTCTGCTATTTTTCTGAAGAGGTTTATCAGACGGTCTAAGTCACTGGGTTAGAACTGTCTCTTCCTCAACTTAGTAATCCCCTTTGCTTTTTTCTATGCATTCCCTTTTCACCTAAATTGTGAATAGCTAGTCATTCCCCCTTCCCACTAACAACACCTTTATTTGTATCTTATAGATACTTCCATACATATTTTATGCACATATAAGCAAATATATTCTTTTGTTTTTTTTTCTTTTATTTCTTTACACAAATGATGGCATACTATATATGTGATTCTGTTCCTTGTATTTTCATTCAATAATACATCCTAGAGACTTATCCAGAGCCATGTCAGGAGCGTTTAAATTTTTTATAGCTGCATAGGATTTGTATAGATATAACAATTTATATAACTAGTCTTCAAGCTGATGGACATTTAGGTTACTCCCAAGTTTTTGCTACTGCAAACAATATGTCGAGGATTAATCCTGTATATTTATCTTTTACAGCTGTGCAAAAATATCTGTAGGAAACATTCTCAAAATGGGTACTGCTAAGTCAACGTGTACGTGCATTTTTAATTCTGATAAGTAATGACAAATGCCCCTTTCTAGTGGCTGACCCTATTTACAATTCCATTAGCTGTATATAAGCCCCCATATCGTCACAACCTTGCCCTTCACAGAATATTAACACCCTTTTAGTTACCTGTCAGTCTGATAAATGAAATATGTATTTTATTTGCATTTCCTCTTATGAGAGCTAAGCATCTATTAATTTTGATCTCCTTTTTTGTGAAGTGCATGTTCAGAATCCTTTGTCAATTTCCTATTGGCTTATTGATCTTTTTCTTAATTGCCTTTTAAAATCTAAACTGTTTTCTGCATGGTCTTAATGATGAGATGCTACATAATTCCTCAAATAAAATAATTTGAAAAAAAACTGAATGGAGGGACATAAGCAGACATCTGCACACCCACTTTCACAGGAGTATTATTCACAACAGCCAAAAGGTGGAAATAATTCAAATGTCCATTGATGGAGGAATGGATAAAACAAATACAGTATATATACACACTGGATTACTCAGCCTTAAAATGAAGGAAATTCTACCACATGATACATGAATGAATCTCAGAAAAAACTACACTAAGCAAAATAAGCCAGTCACAAAAGGAAAAATACCATATGATTCCACCTAAGAGAGGTACCTAGGGTAGTCAACTTCAGACAGAAAGCAGAATCTTGGCTGCCATAGGCTGTGGTGAGGGGAAAATGAGTTGTTCAATGATGACAGTTTCAATTTGGCAAAATGAACAATGTTCTGAAGACAGATGGTACTGATAGCTGACCAATAATATAAACGTACTTAACACTACTAAACTATACATTTAAAAAAGGTTAAGATGGTAAATTTTATATTGTCTGTATTTTACTAGAATTCAAAAAATAATTTAAAATTTAACTCCCAAATTTTAGATTTTACAGAACTTTGATTCAGCTTTAACTGGGACACTGAATACTAAAGTATGGTAATTCTCTATTTTTAAATATATTTTCCTGATACCCAAGGACACAGTTCGCTTATACTCAACATTTTGTCTGGAGAGACTCACAAATAGTAGTTTCTTTTCCGACAACATTCAGGGTCTCCTACTTCACCTGTTTCTTCCTCCTTGTTAATGAGATTTCAAACCAAAGGAATCTTTTCTCTCATTTTGTTTTTTCCAAGAACTTAAATGATCCAAAAAAAAAAAAAATGGTCTTGTCCCTAGGAAGGAAAGGATCTCTGGCAGAATTTAAGATCACTGAAATCTTCCATCACACCTCTATCTTATTTTTGTGCTACTTTTACACTCTAGAGAGCAACAACCTTACTCTCCTTCTTACCATATGATCTATAGATATCTTCTCTCTCTCTTTCCTTTTGTCATTTATGCTTAACACTCTAATGCCAATATTCTTGCCTGCAAACAAGTACATGTATCTTCCTGATATACACTATCAATCTCACAAATCTTATATTGGATTGTTTTGAACAAAGATATATTTCCATTCAAATAATAAGCCTATCCCAGCAAATTTTAGTGACATTCGCAGTACTGCATATATCTTCCTAGAAAGGACCCTTGAGACCACAAGTTCAGTTACTGGGCTTTTGCTACAATCTCTCTTCCTAAATAAAATGTATGCCATAACAGCTATCTCAAAATAAATGTTACATTCATCACCACTTCGAAATTATAATACTTATTACACCTGCCACCAGAGTGTTATTTACTATTTTAGTGAAACACACACACAGTGAAGGGACTTCTCCCGTCAGTCCAGTGGTTAAACCTCTGCACTTCCCCTGCAGGCGGCACCAGTTCAATCCCTGGTTGGGGAACTGAGATCCTACATGTGGCACAGAGCGGCCAAGAACAAAACAAAGAAGAAACACACGTACTATTATATTACCATTTTTAAAGTATTTTGATAACTTTATTTCACAAAAACGATTTTATAGGAAATTCTGGGGGGTTTTTTTTCAGCTCTTTAAAAAAATTTTTTTTGGCTGTGCTGGGTCTTCCCAGCTGTATGCAGGCTTTCTCTAGTGGTGGTGAGAGGGAGCTGTTCTCTAGCTGCAGTGCATGGGCTTATCACTGGAGTGGCTTCTCTTGTCACAGAGCACAGGCTCTAGAGTTTGCGAGCTTCAGTAGTTGTGATGCTTGAGTTTAGTTCCCCCATGGCATGTGGAATCTTTCCAGACTAGGGATCAAACCTACGTCCCCTGTACTGGCAGGCAGATTCTTAACCATTGGACCACAGGTAAATCCTGAAATCCTCTTTTTTCTGTATTTAAAAATAGTCTAAGGAGTTCACAGGCTTCATCAGACTGTTAAGAGATCTTTATCTAAATAATCAATTAAGAAAACTGAAGGATATGAGAGGAATTCAGTGGTGAATCTTAAAAACAACAAAACATAATGATTGAAAATAAATTACAGCACTGTACAACGTACTTTCATTTTCCTTATTTTAACTGCACAATATTCTTTCAAAATGTTAGCAATTTCTCTAAAAATAACTGCTATCTTTTACCACTGGAAGAATCTTAACTTGGGAATGGCACCTAATGAAAGAACAAGAGTCACTGCTATGTTGGCAAAATGGTTTTTCCTATTTTCTGCCTCCTTTAGCCCAAACATTTTCCCCTTTTGGGAAGCGTATTTTCTTTGTCTAGTGGGCTACCCTTCCCCCACTACAGGAGTAGACACATGGCCCAGGACGGCCAGTCTGATGACTCTTTACCCCCATTTCTCTGCACACAGTAGTTGGTCCATGTGTGAAGATCCTTGCCCAGGCAGAGCCCATCTTCCAGAAAATGACATTGCAAAAAACTAAACAGAAATTTCAATTAAATAAGAGATCAGAAAGGGGGAGTTCTCATGCCCTACAATCTTAGCTCAGCCCAACAAGATGAAAGACTCCTTTTCCTGAAAGGCTTCAGCCAATGGAAAACCGTGGACCCTGTTTATTTAGCCCTCCCAACTTCCCTTTATAAAACCTTTCTTCTTTCCATGCAGTTCAAGGACATGCACATGGCCCATCCCAGAGTTCCAATTCCCTGCTGATCCCAAATAAAACCATCTTTGGTTTTATTTGGAGAGAAGTGGCAGTCTACTTGTTCCAAGTCAAAAGTGGACCCTTGAAGAGAGGATTCATCTCTCTCTTTCTCAAAATCTTAAAACAAAAGGACCACTTAAACCTGGACAACTGAGGGACACCTTTGCTACTATGCGGAAAAAACTTGTCTGAAAACAAGGCCAAACAGAAAAGCAGAGTTGACCCAGCTATGCTTAAAACCTTTCATTAGACCAGTTCAATGAACCATGAAATTATTTGTTTTGTTCATATAAATTTTAGCTGGGATTGTCCTGCAACTGAAAGAATACTGAAAAATAAGTAAGAATTTAGGTTATATTTGTCCTATTTAATATTATATGGATGTTATATGCAGCCAGTTGGCTGGATAAAAATATTACATGTTAGCTATGGGAGAACTGGACAACTTAACCTCAGTTTCCCCATCTGCAAAATACAGTAATATTAGGAGCACAGGGCTGTTGTAAGAATTAAATGAGTTACTATGTGTAGAAAGGTTCAACACACAGTAAATGTATTAGTCATTTAAGATCATAAATGAGATTCTATTCAGTCATGTCCAATTCTTTGTGACCCTATGGATTGTAGTCCACCAGGCTCCTCTGTCCATGGGATTTCCCAGGCAATACTAGAATGGGTTGCCATTTCCTTCTCCATAGATAGAGAAAAATATTCCACAAATCAAAAGAAATACAAGTTCAAAATAACAGAAGCTGAGGCTGGAGACAAGATGGCGGAGTAGAAGTACTTGAGCTCAACTCCTTTCACGAAAATACCAAAGTCACAACTAACGGCTGAACAACCATTGACAAAAAAGAATTGAACCTACCAAAAAAGATATTCTATACCCAAAGACAATGAGATGGTAGGAGGGGTACTTTTGCAATACAGGCAAAATCCCTACCTCCTGGGTGGGCAACTCACAAGCTGGAAAGTAATTATATCCCAGAGGTTCTCTCATAGGAGTGAGAGTTCTTAGCCCCACATCAAGCTCTCCACCCTGGGGAGTCAGGCATCAAGAGGAGTCCCCATAGAATCTACCTTTGAAGGCCAGAGTGTTTTACTGCAGGAGCTCCATAGCACTGGGAGAAACACAGGTTCCACTCTTGGAGCTCACACACAAGTTTTCATGTGTACTGGGACCCAGGGCAAAGCACCGACTCCACAGAAGCCTTGGCCAGACCTACCTGGGGGTCTCAGAAGGTCTCCTGGGGAGCAGGGGTTGGCAATAACTCACCTTGGGGGCAAAAGCACTGATTGCAGATGCCCCAAGGAATACTCACCAGTATGAACTCTCCCAGAGATCACCATTTTGGCAGCAAGACCCAGGCTCCACTGCTGGGACACCTCAGGACAACCAACCAAAGAGGTGGGACACGGTCCCACCCATCAGCAGACAGGTTGCTGAGTCATCCAAAGATAACAGTCACCTATAAACACACCCACTGAGATAGCCCTGCCCACCAGAGGGACAAGACCCAGCTCCACCCACCTGTGGGCAAGAACCAGTCCCTCCCACCAGGAAGCCTGCACAAGCACCAATATAAACTTCACGCACCAGGAGGCAGACATCAGAACCAAGAAAATTACAATCCTGCAGCCTGAGGGACAGAGTCTACACAGAGAAAGTTAAGACAAAATGAGACATCATCAGAGAAATAAATTCTAGAGGGAGCAACAAGATAAAACCCAAGAAGAACAACTAAGCAAAGTGGAGACAGGCAATCTACCTGAAAAGGAATTCAAAGTGATGATAGTAAAGATGGTCCAAGATCCCAGAAAAAGACTAGGGGCACAGACTAAGAGGATACAACAAACGTTTAAAAAAGAGCTAGAAGCTTTAAAGAACAAACTGAGATGAACAATACAATAACTGCAATGAAAAGTACACTAGAAGGAATAAATAGAATAAATGAGACAGAAGAACAAGTAAGTGAACTGGAAGACAGAGACTGATGGAAATCACTGCTGTGGAACAGAATAAAGAATGAGAAAAAAATGAGGACAGTCTAGGAGACCTCTGGGACAGCAATAAATGCACCAACATCTGCAGCATAGGAGTCCTAGAAGGAGGAAAGAGAGAAAAGGCCTGGGAAAATATCTGAAGAGATAATAGCAAAAACTTTTCTAACATGGGAAAAGAAACACTCAAGTCCAGGAAGTGCAAAGAGTCCCACATAGGATTAACCCAAGGAGGAACACATGGAGACGCATGTTAATCGAACCGACAAAAAGAAAACATTAAAAGCAACAAAAACATACAAAGGAATCCCCATAGGGTTAATAGTTGATTTTTCAGCAGAAACTCTGCAGGCCAGAAGGGACTGGCACAATATATTTAAAGTAATGAAAAGGAAAAACCTATAATCAAGAATACTTTTACCCAGCAAGGCTCTCGTTAAGGTTTGCCAGAGAAATCAAAAACTTCAAAGACAAGCAAAAAGAAAAAAAAAAGCTAAGTGAATCCAGCACCACCAAACCAGTTTTACAACAAATGCTAAAGATCTTTTCCAAAAGATCATTTTCCAAAAGAAAATGCTACAATTAGAAACATGAAAACTATAAATGAGGAAGTTCACTGGTAAAGGCAAACATATAGTAAAGGTAGGAAAACATCCACACATAAATATGGTATCAAGATCAGCAATCATGAGAAGAGAAGACTTCAAATGGAGAA
This sequence comes from Giraffa tippelskirchi, assembly GCF_054371585.1. NCBI lineage: Eukaryota > Metazoa > Chordata > Mammalia > Artiodactyla > Giraffidae > Giraffa > Giraffa tippelskirchi. The sequence goes on along the minus strand of NC_137276.1, from coordinate 120,197,315 downwards.
TATTGGGAACACATTTGAAATTAAGTGACCAGCAACTTAAAACAATCTAGTACAGTAGACTGCTATATCAAAACCTCATCGTGGGAATTCTCTAGTGGTCCAGTGGTTAGGACTCTGCTTTCACTGCAGCGAGTCCAGGTTTCATCCTTGGTCAGGCAACTAAGATCCCACAGCCACATGGTGTGGCCAAAAAACCTCACAGTAACCACAATCTGAAAACCTACAATAAATACACACAAAAAGAAAAAGGAATCCAAACACAACACTAAAGTCAGTCACCAAATCACAGGAGAATAAGAGAGGAAGGAAAGAAACAAGACCTACAAAAATGAATCCAAAACAATTTAACAAAATGGCAATAAGAAATACATATCGATAATTATCTTAAACAGAAATGGATTAAATGCTCCAACCAAAAGGCACACTGGCTGAATGAATACAAAAACAAAACCCTTATATATGCTCTCTACAAAAGATACACTTCACATGTAGGGATACGTACAGACTGAAAGTGAGGAGATAGAAAAAGGCTTTCCATGCAAATAGAAACCAAAAGAAAGCTGGAAAAGCAATATTCATATCAGACAAAATAAACTTTAAAATAAGGACTGCTATGAGAGACAAAGAAGGACACTACATAATGATCAAGGGATTAGTCCAAGAACAAAATAAAACAATTGTAAATATATATGCATCCAACACGTGAGTACCTCAAGAATTACGACAAATGTTAAGAGACATTAAAGGAGAAATTGACAATAACACAATAACAGTGGGGGACTTTAATACCCCACTTACATCAACAGACAGACCATTCAGACAGAAAAATCGATAAGGAAACACAAGGCTTAAACAACACATTAGGAGGAGAAGACATATAGGAGAAGGGGGCAACAGGATGAGATGGTTGGATGGCATCATCGACTCAGTGGACATGAGTTTGCACAAACTCCTGGAGATAGTGAAGGACAGGGAAGCCTGGCGTGCTGCAGTCCACAGGGTCACAAAGCGTCAGACACAACTGAGCGCCTGAACAACAACATAGAGCATTCCATGCAAAAGCAGCAGAATACACGTTCTTTTCAAGTGAACAGGGAACATTCACCAGGACTGACCACATACTGAGCCACAAAGCAAGCCTTGATAAATTTAAGAAAACTGAAATCATATCAAGCATCTTTTCTAACCACAATGCTATGAGATTAGAAATCAACTACAAGGGAAAAAAACTGCAAAGCAACATGGAGGCTAAACAATATGCTACTAAATGACCAATGGATCACTGAAGAAATCAAAGAGGAAATTAAAAAAATACCCAGAGACAAATGAAAACAAAAATATGATGATCCAAAACCTATGAGACACAGAAAAGCAGTTCTAGGAGGGAAGTTTATGGCAATACAATCTTACCTCAGGAAAAAAGAAAAATCCCAAATAAACAACCTAAACGTACATCTAAAGCAACCAGATAAAGAAGAAATTCTAAAGTTAGTAGAAGGAAAGAAATCATAAATATCAGAGCAGAAATAAATGAAATACAGACAAGGAAAACAACAGAAAAGATCAATGACACTAAATGCTGGTTCTTTGAAAAGACAAATAGACCTGATAAACCTTTAGCCAGATTCATCAGGGAAAAAAGGGAGAGGGTTCAAGTCAATAATATTAGAAATGAAAATGGAGGAGTTAGAACTAACACCACAGAAATAAAAAGGATCATGAGAGACTACTAAACACAAATATATATATATATGGCATATATATATATATATATATATGCCAATAAAATGAACAACATAGAAGAAATGGACAAATTCTTAGAAAGGTATAATCTTCCAAGACTGAACCAGGAAGAAACAGAAAATATAAACAGATCTATCACAAGGACTGAAATTGAAATAATGATTAAAAGACTTTCAACAAACAGGGACTTCCCTGGCAAGATAAGACTATTCCTTATTCCTGGATAAGACTCTGCACTCTTAATGCAGGGGGCCGAGGTTCAATCCCTGGTCAGTGAACTAGATCCCATGTGCCACAACCAAGAGCTGGTATATCCTAAATAAAAATTTTTAAAAAGAAAAAACTCTCGACAAACAAAAGCCCAGGACCAGATGGATTCACGGAAGAATTCTATCATACATTTAGAAAAGAGTTAATACCTATCCTTTTGAAACTCTTCCAAAAGCTTGCAGTGGAAGGAATACTCCCAAATTCATTACGTTAGGCCACCACCACCGATGCAAAAACCAGACAAAGATACCACAAAAAAAGAAAATTACAAGCCAATATCACTGATGAATACAGATGCAAAAATCCTCAACAAAATACCAGCAAACTGAACCCAACAATGCATTAAACAGATCATACACTAGATTATTAGGTGAGATTTATTCCTGGGATGAAGGATTTTTCAATATCTGCACATCAATCAGGATGATACACCACATTAACAAATTGAAGAACAAAAACCATATGATCATCTCAACAGATACAGAAAATGCTTGTGATAAAAGTCAACACTTATTCATTCATGATAAAAAGTCTCCAGAAAGTGGACATAGAGGGAACTTACCTCAACGTAATAAAAGTCATATATGACAAGCCCATGGCTAACATCATCCTCAATGGTGAAAAGCAGAAAGCCTTTCCTCTAAGATCAGGAACAAGACAAGGATATCCACTCATTCCACTTTTATTCAACATACTTTTGAAGTGCTAGCCACAGCAATCAGAGAAGAAAAAATACATAAATAAAAGGAGCCCAAATTGGAAAAGAAGTAAAATTGTCACTGTTTGTAGATGACATGATACTATATATCAGTACAGTTCAGTCGCTCAGTTGTGTCCAATGCTTACTATACATATGAAATCATGAAGATGCTACCAGAATACTACTGAGCTAATTAATGAATTTGGTAAAGTTGCAGGATACAAAATTAATACACAGAAGGGCTTTTCTGGCAGTCCAGTGGTTAAGACTCTGTGCTTCCACTGCCGGGGGCGTGGGTTTAATCTCCAGTTGAGGAAGCTACGATCACATATGCCGTGCAGCACATCCAAAAAACACAAAAAAACATACAAAAAACCTAAATTAATACACAAAAGTCTGTTGCACTCTATTCACTAGTGAAAGAGAAACTAAGGAAATAATCCCATTTATCACATCAAAAGAATAAAATACCTAGGAATAAAACTACTAAAGGAGGCAAAAGACCTGTACTCTGAAAACTAAATGATGATGATGATGAAAGGAACTGAAGACAGTGGGGGGTAGTAGAAAAAGAAAAAAAATTGAAGATGAGACAAACAGAAAAATAGACCATGTTCTTGGATTGAAGAATCAATTCAGTTAAAATGACTATACTACCCAAGGCAATCTTCACACTCAATGCAAATCCCCATCAAATTACCAATGGCATCTTTCACAGAACTAGAACAAAAACTTTTGTAATTTGTAGGGAAACACAAAAGACCAATAATAGCTAAAATGATCCTGAGAAAGAAAAACAAAGGTGGAAGAATCAGGCTCCCTGACTTTAGAAAATGCTATAGCCGTTAAAAGAGTACAGATAGCACTGGCATAAAAACAGCAATACAGAACAACAGACCAGGACAGAATGTCCAGTAACAGGTTTCCCTGATGGCTTAGTGGTGAAGAACCCACCTGCCAACGCAGGGTTTGATCCTTGGTCCAGGAAGACCCCACATGCTGCAGTGCAACTAAGTCCATGCATCACAGCAACTGAGCCAGTGCACCACAACAAGAGAGACCACAGCAATGAGAAGCCTGGGCTCCACAACCAGAGAGACCACGGCAATGAGAAGCCTGTGCACCACAACTAAAGAGCAGCCCCTGTCACTGCAATTAGAGAAAAGCCCACTCAGCAACAAAGATTTAGCAGAGCCAAAAATAAATAAAATTATTAAAAAAAAAACAAAACACTTAAAAGCTTTTGCAGAGCAAAAGAAACCATAAACAAAAAGACAACCCACAAAATGGGAGAAAATATTTGCAAATGAGACAACTGACAAGGGATTAATCTCCAAAATATACAAACAGTTCATGTAGCTCTATATATTAAAAAAAGAAAGTCCAATCAAAAAATTGGCAGAAGATCTAAATAGACATTTCTCCAAAGACACACATATGGCCAAAAAGCACATGAAAAGAGGCTCAACGTCTCTAATTATTAGAGAAATGCAAATTAAAATTATATGGTATCACCTCACAGCTATCAGCATGGCCATCAAAAAGTCTACAGGGACTTCACAGGTGGTCCACTGGTTAAGAGTGGGCCTGTCAATGCAGGTGACATGGGTTTAATTCCTGGTCTGGGAAGATCCCACGTGCAGCAGAGAAACCAAGTCCATGTGCCACAACTACTAAGCCCATGTGCTGCAACTAACAAAGCCCACACACCCTAGAGGCCATGCTCTGCAACAAGAAAAGCCACTGCAATGAGGTCCATGCACTGCAGCCAGAGAAAGCCCACAGGCAGCAACAAAAACTCAGCACAGCCAAAAATAAATAAATATGTTTTAAGTCAACAAACAATAAATGCTAGAGAGGGTATGAAGAAAAGGGAACCTCCCTACACTGTTGTTGGGAATGTAAATTGGTACAACAATTATAGAGAACAGTATGGAGTTTCCTTTAAAAAACTAAAAATAGGCCTATTGTATGATCCAGCAATCCCACTCCTGGAATGTATCTGGCTGTCCTCAGTCGTGTCTGACTCTTTGCGACTCTATGGACTGTAGCCCACCAGGCTCCTCTGTCCATGGGATTTCCCAAGCAAGAATATTGGAATGGGTTGTCATTTCCTCCTCCAGGGGGCCTTCCTGATCCAGGGATTGAACCTGTGTCTCCTGCGTCTCCTGCACTGGCAGGCAGATTCTTGACCACTGAGCTTCCTGGGAAGCCCATGTATCTGGAGAAAACTAAAATTTGAAAAGATATGTGCACACAATGTTCACAGCAGCACTATTTCAGTTCAGTTCAGTTGCAACTCTTTGTGACCCCGTAGACTGCAGCATGCCAGGCTTCCCTGTTCATCACCAACTCCCAGAGCTTGCTCAAACTCATGGCCATCAAGTTGGTGATGCCATCCAACCACTACAGTCAAGGCATGGAAGCAACCTAAATGACCACTGACAGAAGAATGGATAAATAAGATGTGGTACATATAGGCACTGGAATATTATTCAGCCATAAAAAAGGATGAAACAATGCCACTTGCCGCAACATGGATGAAACTATATATCATCATATTAAGTGAACTAAGTCAGACAGAAATATTATATCCTATATCCTATGTGGAATCTAAAAATAAAATGATACCAATGAACTTATTTACAAAACAGAAACAGAACTCCAGACTCTGAAAATAAACTTATGGTTACCAGGGGGGAAAGGAAGAGGGAGAGATAAAGAAGAATATGAAAAAGGATATATGTATAAATGAATCACGTGCTATACACCTGAAACTAACACTGTAAATCAACTCTTTAATAAAATAAAAATTTAATTAAAAAAAAGAATAACAGTAGTTGACATGGAGAAGTTTAATCCCAGTGAGCCTATTCCACCAGTAGGTACTGATTCAGTTACCACATCTCCTACCTTGTTTAGCCACCAAGGGATCCAAAAAGATGTTTGATGCCCAACAGAAAAAGTGAGAACACTGGCACTCTGTGAATTAATTTTAGAGAAAATCTTTTCAATATGTATTGTTATCTTTCTAAACGTATTTTACTTTATCTTTCCTGCTATTTGTTCAAAATTGTACTAAAATAATTTAGCATGAGGTCTGAAGTATCAGAAGGCAATGGCACCCCATTCCAGTACTCTTGCCTGGAAAATCCCATGGATGGAGGAGCCTGGTAGGCTACAGTCCATGGGGTTGCTAAGAGTCGGACACGACTGAGCTACTTCACTTTCACTTTTCCCTTTCATGCACTTGAGAAGGAAATGGCAACCCACTTCAGTATTCTTGCCTGGAGAATCCCAGGGATGGCGGACCCTGGTGGGCTGCCATCTATGGGGTCGCACAGAGTCGGACACGACTGAAGCAACTTAGCAGCAGCAGCAGCAGCTGAACTATCATTCACACACCGACATTTATCAAGTAGAAAACAACATCAACAGGAAACATGCTTCACTGAGATTCAGGAGCTCTAGGTAGTAATCCTGGCTCAGGCACTTACAAGCTATGAATTCTGACATTCATTAACCTTTCTGTCACCAAGATTATAAGCAAGTAGAAGACAGTCTCTTGTAAGGAACTTAAGAGTTTAATTAGGAGAGATAACTAACAGCAACCAATTAAGACCTAGAATTAGTAATGTAAGGGTCAAATTCAGTAACTGAGAAGAAACAGGAGGGTTAAGAGTGAGGCAGATTCCATGTGGAAACCATTCTGATTAAGCTGATGGAAATATGCAGCAGAAATTAAGAGAACAAGCTTTTCAGATCGTGAAATCTAACAGGGTTTCACTGATTGGAGATTTAGGTTGGGAAACAACAGAAAGTGGGAATACAATACCTTCGAATAGTATGGGCAAAAATGACCACCTAAAATGTAACAACTTCTGAGTTTTAATAGCCCAATTTTAAAGAAACCCACCTGTGGTCCTTTTTAAAAAGAAATTTGATTGTTGTAAAATACACATACCATAAAATTTATTACCTTAACCATTTTTAAGTGCACAGTTCAGTGGCATTACATACATTCACCCACCGCTGTGCAACCAATCACCAAAACTTGTCTTGCAAAACTGAAAATCTATACCCATTAAACAACTCCCATAACCTCCTCTCCCCAGCTCCCACCTTCTATTTCTATTAACTTGCCTACTCTAAATATGTCATAAAAGTCAAAGCATACAGTTGTCTTTTGGTGACCAGCTTACTTAGCATAATGTCCTGCTGTCGTCTATGCACATCATACCTGATGTCAAAGACCATGTCAAAGTTCTACTACATCCTCACAGTATTCCTTGGCCCTCACACACTGAATTGTCTCACATCATTTTAAGTAGTGCCTCCAAAAAGCTTTAGGTTTTCTGAAGAGGCTGTAGACATGTCTTCTCTCTCAAACACCAATGACTTAAATCCACACCAAACCTACAATTTTCAAGACACAGCTATACAACTATATGAAACAGAATAAAATGAATGAACCAGGTTGTGCCTTTTCTCCACATACTTTCAAATACCACCAAATCTTCCCATACAACTCTTCCACAAATTCATCCCACCTGCTCCTAATAACCAGCAAACTATTAAAATTCCCTTTCTGGTAGTCTCTACCTACTTTCTGGGCAATATTAATTTCATAATAATATCTATCATATTTTCTAGTGGACTCTTTTGCACATTTCAGAGCAAAAAGGGAAGGGAGGAAAAGTATCATATATTTAAAAACAAAACTTTGAGTGCTAAGTATACAGTAAATATTTTATTAATGTATATGACAAATTTACTTTGTAATAAACCAAAAAGGAAAAAAAATGAAGACCACCAGAAAATAGTAACAACTACTAGTTTTATTGAACATTTACACCATACAAAAATAAATATTGAGATGATCCAGGAAGCCTGTTAAAAAACCAGTAACTTACAAGTAAAAACAATACTGTTTTGCAAAATTTTTTGATTAGTTTCAATTATGCACAGTAAAATTAAAATTAACTACATTAATTTTAAACCACAATAAAATTAAAATTAACCACTATAAGAACAGAAATAAAGTATATAGAATAACGTGTCTTCAAACAAGTAGAAGGAAAAAGAGAAGATAAAACAAAACCTCAATTCAAAAAAAGGCAAGGAAAGAGAAAGAAAAAGGGCAGAAAGTACAAATTATAAAATGATAAAAAAAAAAGTTTTTTCAACAATTATATTATAGATAGCCCACTAAAAGCCAGGTATTGTTTTCAGCACTAGGGATACAGTTGTAAACAAAATACAGAAAAATACCAGCTCTCATAAATAAGCTTCTATGGTAGTGGGGTAAACACTGCTGAGCCAAAGAAATGAACCAATCCCACAGCAGGTCATATGGTGATACGCAGAAGGATGAGTACAACAGAAATGTAAGGGAAGGCTATGCCAGGGAAGTCTTCACTGAAAAGTTAAAAAAATATATATGAAAGAGGTAAGGGATTAAACCATGTGGACATTCAGACAAAGGAACTGCAAGTGTGAATATTTTAAGGTTAGGATGTGCCTGAGGCACCAGAGTAAAGGGGGAGAGAAGCTGGAGATTAGATCAGAGATATAGCAAGGGCCAGATCAGAAAGCACCTTGAGGGTCATTCTAAAGAATCTAGATTTCAATCTGAGCGAAATGGGTAGTCCGTGGAGAGTTTTTTGAGAGGAGGGAGATAATCTGATCTTTTTTTTTTTTTTTAAGAAGAATCACTCTAGATGTGATGGAAAGGCTCAAATAAGAAAAAGCAGACTGTTTAGGTGCCTACTGCAGGAATCCAGGTGAAAGACAGCTGTAATTTCGATAAGGGGAGGTGGTGAGAGGGCTTGGGCCTCTGGATAGATTCTGAAGGCTGAGTTCTTGTTTTTGCTGCTGATAGATTACATGTGTGTGAGAAAGAGATGAGTCAAGGATGACTCAAAAGGTTGTGGCTTGAACAATACCTCAGAAATAACTGAATGTAAGTACAATAAGGCTGCCAGTCAAAAGGCACAGGCTGTCCACTTAGATTTGAAAAAAAAAATACCCAGCAATATGCTATTTATAAAAGTATACAAAAAGGCTAAAACTAAAAAAGATGAAAAAAGCTGAGACAAATAACAAACAACATTCCTCATGGCTATATTAACGCGAGACAAAAGAGAAGTCTGTACTCTTAATCTGTCTACTCTTTCTGTAACAGTTTGGCATTTGTGAGTCCTGTTTTCCCAACGGGACTGTAGTTTCTTTAGGGACAGGGATACCACACCCTCATTTGGATCCACCCACAACCTAGGACAGTCCTCTCGTCTGTGAATACTAGGTAAAACTTGTAAATACGTTCTCCACCCACTTAACATTATTTCTCCTTCATCATAAATGTTAAGGGATCTGAAAGGTCAGAGTTGGTTCTCTAACCTGACACCAAGTCGTGGGTAGCCTGTACCATTTTCACCTATTCCCAAGTGACAAGTCAATAGGCTTTTCGGTGAAGTGCAATGCAGTGTGCCCCGCTCGCCCGCAGCTGGCCCAGGCCCGAGACCCCGCCCGCCCCCCGACTGCTCCCTGTAGACTAAGGGCAGATGGATTCGGTCAAAGCCTCAGGGAGCAGACCACGCCCAGCAATCTGGGAAGTTTCTAAAAAAGGGAAAAAAGACCGAGAGCCCTGCAGGGTTGCAATGGTCACGAGCCAGCCAGGAATGCACGGTTCCTCCGCAACCCAGACTCACCCCAAGCTCACCTGCCTGCAGCCAGCCAGGGTGGTCTGAGCGACAGCCCCGGGCACGCGCCTTGCCCCAAGGCAGCTTCCGGCTCTGGCCGGAAGAGCTCCTTTAGGACGACAGGAAGTCCCGCCCCCGAGGGCAGGAGCTGCAGCAGCCGAATCTCAGCGGTATCAACTCAAAGTCTGGGTGGCCGGAGGTGTGGTCAGCCCGCCCAAATCCAGGCAAGCACTCGGCCCCTGGGCTGACCCAGCGATGCCCCCGAAACTTGGGATGACAGAAAGAAGGAACGCGCTCGTTCCAGTTTACTAGTTATCACGGGAGCGAGCTACAAGTCCTGTATGAAATTCAGTCTCATGTTCCTGGAGAATTTACCACGTAGGAAGCCCGTGGTGGTCATAGAAAAGAAACTAGTGTTGATGTCTCAAACGCTAGGGGGAAAAAATTTAACGTCCTGAATTGTAAGGCAGAATGAAAGTAAATGCAGTAATAGAAAACAAATTCCATAGACATGTTAATTTCTAACAGTTTTCTCATATCTCAAGAGTTGTGAAGATCAAATGAGATGACGGATAAATAAACGTTTTGCCTTCGCGGAGTCTGGTACATGATTAAAGCGTATCATGTCCATAGTATAGTTATTGCTTTTAAAAGGGCTTTATTCCAACCAAAGTGAAACTGAGTAACACTTCAGGAAGGTAGCCTTCAAGCTGAATGTCAAAATTAAACAGAATTTCAACACACAGAGATGCCCCTTATGAAGCTGTAAAAACTGCTTTTGTTGATTAATGAGAGGACATAGGCTAAGAAACCTTGTTCCAGAAACAAACTTTCAGAAGCTTTGTTGTTTGAAATCATATCAATAATCATGGAATATCGTATGTCTGCCTGGCAGAGCTGGGTTCTGGGGATCATTCTGACACTTTGCCAAGCCAGGCATACTGCTTCAAATAAGGTATTTTCAAATGTAGCATTCCACATTTAACTTTATATTAATAGTTTTAGAGAACATATGACCTTGGAGTCAACTTCATAGCTCAGGCTTGAGCCTGCTTAATTCTTATCTACACTCCACTAAATTCTATGCTATGTCTGCTTCTTCCTGTTTCCCCCCCCCCTTTTTTTTGAGTTAAACTCCTCCAATTCCTCTGGTGTGTGGTTTTCCTTATTTTAGCAACTTAATAAGTTTTGTTAGACTACAGATTTGACACAGATGGCTTTATCAGATAGGCTTTATCACTGTTTATTTTGATTAAGCCACCTGCACTCATGAAGGCTGGAGGACCCATTGACCCCAATTTAGATAAAAACTGAAGCAGAATAAAGATAAGTTATTTACTGACATTCATCTGTGTCCTGAAAAGAACTGTGCCCTTTTTTAACTTGAGAGTTTTAAGTTATCTTTCGGTAGAGAATGACCACAGTTTTTGAAAATTATTGGCATCCACCAAATTCAAACCAGCCCCATGGATATAGAAGCATGAATATTTCTTTTCTTTGTAAAATATTTCCTGTCTCCACTGAGTTGTGACAGTACTTGCCTGGTTTTGCCTAGAATGAATGAATGACACTTCTCTGCCTTCAGTCCCTTTTTCTCAACAGTAATTCTGTACACTGCTCCCTCAATCATGTTATCCTTTTGAAATGTTTTCTCTGCTAAATTTTCCCCTGAAAGAGATCTCTACACTCTGTCTCTCATTCCTCATCCTCCTCTCACTTTAATCCTTTTTAGCCTGGCCTTCTGGCTTCTCTTTTCCCTCCAGTTCTTCCACAGTTATCTTTCAAATATCATCACTGACTTCAGGTCATCAAGGTGATTTTTTAGTCCTCATATCCCTTGATTTCTCAATAGAACAGATTGATAGGGTTACTTACCCACCTTTGCTGTAAAAATCACATTTAAAGCACTGTATCAAAAAAGCACAAACTGGGACTCCCCTGGTGGTCCAGTGGTTAAGACTTTGCCTTCCAATGCAGGGAGTGCCTGGTTCGATCCCTGGTCGGGGAGCTAAGATCCCACATGCCTTGCGGCCAAAAGACCAAAAATATAAAACAGAAACAATATCGTAACAAATTCAATAAAGATTTAAAAAAATATATCAAAAAAGCACAAACTTAAAATATAAAATCTTTGCAATGCAATTCATTTTGAGTGTCATCATTCATGCATCAAGTCAGTAAGTGCCAGTTCTGCACCAAACACTATTTTTAGACACTAGAGGTCTAGCAGAGAAAAAGAGATGCAGTGTTCCAGTCCTGGAAAAAAATGTGTGTCTTAACGCTATGAGGCAGATGACACATAAATAAAAAGCATAAGACAATTTCAGATTGTGTGAGGTGCAATTAAAAAAATAGATGGTTCAGTGATAATGTTAGCAACTGAAAGTAGGAAAGTAAGGGGAGGATAACTTTTAAGGTGACATTTGAACTGACAACTGCAAGATAAGAAGGATCGAGCAAGGTAAAAAAAGAAAAAATAAACTGGAAGAAGATCCTTCTAGTTCTATAGGGTAACAGGAGTGGGAGGCAGGGCTGAGGGAGGGTTAAGAGGGTCATTCATGGGGAATTTCCTTGTGGTCGATGGTTAGGACTCGGTGCTTTCACTGCCGCGGCCTGGGTTACATCTCTTGATGGAGAATTAAGATCTTGCAAGCTGCATGGCCAAAAAAAAGCAGGGGGGTCCCTTATGAGCTATTGTAGTCATTTTATCTAGGGCACAAAAGGAAATGGTGGCTTAAGCCAGAAAAGTTGAAGCAGACTGGAAGACTGTGGAGTCACAGCTACTGAGAAGTCATGTAAGATGAGAAGACAGAACTATTCACTAGATGTCACAAAATAAATGTCAGTGTCATTGACAAGAGCGGTTTTGGTAGAGTAGTGGCCTCAGAAGCCAGACTGCAGTGGAAAGGAGGTTGAGGGAGTACAGTTCAATGACTATTCAAAGAAGAGACCTTCTAATTGCCTACTGATTGAACGTTTTTCAGTTAATATCCTATTGGGTATCTCTACTGCATTATATCAATACTTTAATGGTTCACTTCTTGAGACCACATAGTTTCTTTCCAGTGGTTATTTTTTTCTTTTTCTTTTCTTTGTTGATGTTGTTGCTGTTGTTGACAGGGAGTGAAAAGTCACTTTGGAAATTGGATGACAGCTATCCACATACATGCAAATTTTGTATATAATTTCAGGGAGTTAATTAATCCTTTGAAGATTGTTAATGGGCCCCAGAGAAGACCATGGAGTGCAGATTAAGCATGTCCTCTCTTCAACTAGTTGTTCTCTTTCTCCTTCATGGTTTCCTTATTCCATTAACTGCTCCCTCCTTGATAACTGTCCTTATGCTACCTACTCTCTCAGTGACTACATCTACTTTCTTGATTTTTGTTATTGGGACCATGACACCTATTTTACTTTAAAAAAAAAATTACTGAACTAAAGTTGATTTACAATGTTAATTTCTGTGTACAGCAAAGTGATTCAGTTCTACACACACATATATATATACATTCTTTTTCATATTCTTTCCCATTATGGTTTATCACAGGATATTGAACATAGTTCCCTGTGCTATACAGTAGGACTTTGTTGTTTATCAACTCTACATATAATAGTTTGCATCTGCTAATCCCAAACTCCCGATCCAACCCTCTACCAGTTTCCTTCTCCTTGGCAACCACAAGTCTGTTTAGTCTGTCAATCTGTTTCTATGCTGTAGTCAAGTTCATTTGTGTCATTTTAGGTTCCACATATGTGATATCATACAGAATTTATCTCTCTCTTTCTGACTTACTTCACTTAGTACGATAAGCTACAGACCCGTCCATGTTGCTGTAAATACATGGTCCATTCTTTTTTATGACTGAGTAGTATTCCATTGTGTATATATACCACATTTTCTATACCCATTCATCTGTTGATTCACACTTAGGTTGCTTCCATTACTTGGCTATTGAAAACAGTGCTGCTATGAACACTGGGTGAATGTATCTTTTTTTCTTTCTTTTTTTGGCCATGCCACAAGCCTTGTGGGATCTTGGTTCCCTGACCAGGGGCTGAACCCTGCTACAGCAGTGAAAGTGCCAAGTCCTAATCACTGCATGCCAGGAAATTCCCAGCATTTAGTTTTTGAGGAACCTCTGTACTGTTCTGCATATTGGCTACACCAATATACAATCCCACCAAGAGTAGATGAGTTCCCCTTTCTCCACAGCTTCTCTAGCATCTATTATTTGTAGATTTTAATAGTGGCCATTCTGCCCAGAGTGAGGTACCTCACTGTAGTTCTGATTTGCATTTCTCTAATAATTAATGATGTTTCATGTACCTGCCGGCAATCTATATGTATGACACCTACTTTAGTACAGAAGCCCCTTGGAGTTGTGGGGTAACTTAAGAGAAAATCAAGATCGGTTAAACCCACTCAATAGCCATAGATTTATTTGGCTTCACAGTATCTAATTGGACACCATAGGAGTTGACACTGTAAGTAATTGCTCATAAGGACATCCTGAAAAAGATTTTTATAAGAAAAATAAAATAGAAGGTAATACTTTTGTTGTAACATTTTACAATCTTCTTCCATATCTGTCTTCCTCACACTCTATCACAAGGAAGTCAGATTTCCACTGGGAACTTCACAGTGGCAGATGTTTATCATGCAAAGTTCCCTCCAGCCTTCTTCCTTCCTTCCTTCCTTTGGTACCTTCTAACGTGCAGCTTCTCATCCTAGCAAGCAGTTGTGAAGGTTAATTTTATATGTCCTCTTGGCTAGGCCATTGTATCCAGATATTTCTTCTAACACCAGTCTCCATGTTGCTGTGAAGGTTATGTTTTAGATGAGATCAACTGTTAAATCAGTACACTCCGAGTCAAGCAGATTGCTCTCCATAATGTGGGTGAGCCTCACCCAATCAGTTGAAGAACTTATGTGATGAAGACTAAGCTCCCTCATGTGTGCATGCTAAGCTGCCTCAGTCGTGTCCTACTCTGAAACACTATAGAGGTAGCCCACCAGGCTCCTCTAGTATGGTATTCTCCAGGCAAGAATACTGGAGTGGGTTGCCATGTCCTTCTCCAGGGGATCTTCCCAACCCAGGGATCGAACCCGTGTCTCTTATGTCTTCTGCATTGGCAGGTGGGTTCTTTAGCACTAGTGCTACCTGGGAAGCCCCCTCAAAGAAGAGAGAATTCTGTTTCCCCTGAAACACATGGCCATGCAACATGGGGAAAATATCAGGGCTCTTTTCATAAGGAAGAATTGAGTAATGACTGTTCAGTAGATAAACAACATCTGCCATAGATTCAATTCAGTATCTTCTCAGATCTCTCCAATGATATTACTTACAGATTATGGTTTGTCTTATTTTGTTTTAAAGTGTTTTCTGTTTCCTTAATTGTTCCTGTTTCCTCTAAATTAAGTTTTTCTGTATTTTTCTTGTTTTGTTTTTGCTTGTTTTTTTGGCTGCAGACTGTGGCATATGGGATCTTAGTTCCCCACCCAGGTATTGAACCTGCATACCCTGCATTGCAAGGCAGATTCTTCACTCCTGGACCACCAGAAAAGTCCCTTTCTTTTTTTTACCTTGGTCTTTCTCTGTCATACTGCAGGTATTCTAAAAATATGTAGGCCTTTCTGGTTGTCCATTTATGTTTTAGACAGAATGAGGCAGGAGAAATGCTAAACATGAACTAATGGGAGCTCAGCTTATGCAGGCAGGGCTGGCTGGCTGACTAGTTAAGTTTCAATGTCACGTGAGTGGGAAGGGAGCGGCCATCATGCTCCAGGAAGGCTACCAAATGCCAGGGCAGAAGAATGTAGCTTTTTGGCACCAATACCTTCCCTATTTACTCAAATTCTTCCTATAAACTTAACTTGTAGTTCTCTAAAAAGATAAACATCTGGCAGTGATGATATAGTTTGCCCACTGGAGTACAACAATGAGGTAGTGTAAGGGGATATACCCTTCAATTTACAGACTATCAATTAATTTCTGTTTTCATCCACATTTATCACTCCAGCAAGTACAGAGTTGTTCCAGTTAGTTTCCTACTACCACAATCTTAGTAGCTTAAAACAACATCTGATTTATTATATAGAGTTCTGTAGAAGCCCATCACTTCTTAAGGTCTCAGCAGGGCTATGTTCCCTTCTGGAGACTCCAGGGGAGAATCTGCTTCCTTGCCTTTAGTTTCTAGGAGCTGCCTGCATTCTGTGGCTTGTGGTCCCCTTCTTCCATATTCAAAGTCAGAAATGATGGGTTCAGTCCTTCTTCTCACACCACTCTGTCTTTGGTTCCAACCTCA
This sequence comes from Giraffa tippelskirchi, assembly GCF_054371585.1. NCBI lineage: Eukaryota > Metazoa > Chordata > Mammalia > Artiodactyla > Giraffidae > Giraffa > Giraffa tippelskirchi. Next base: position 120,181,595 of record NC_137276.1, on the reverse strand, counting down.
CATCTCATTCTCTGACTCTTATCTTCTTCCTCCTTCTTCCACTTTGAAGAAACTTGTAGTTACTGATGGGTCCACCTGAATAATTCAGGATAATCTCCCTATTTTGAGATCATCACTTAGCAACAATAATTTCTCTCCAAACTTATTTCTCCTTTGCCATATAACCTAATATATTCATCAGTTCTAGGGGTGAGGATGTGAACATCACTGGGGGGAGGGACCCTTATTCTGCCAAGCACTTCTGGTTCTCCTGAGCCTGCTGGGTCCACAACCCCTTCTCTACACAGCCTTAGCTCGGACCATATCTCCACGGCTTTCATTAGTCAGTAGTCTTTCTGCTTTCTGTATTCCAGATTTTTTTTTTTGAAATTTCTCATCCATTAATAAAGTCCTTTCATTCTCAATGTTATTTTGATACTTTAGTCTTTATATTCTCTTCCTTTCCTTTCAGTATTCTCCCAAGAGGGAGAAAAGGTAACGACATATTCAGTCCAGCATCTTGAAAAGGATGAATGTTCTTTTGGCACTTCCTTCTTACAGGGCTAGAAGAAAAATTTAATCTTGGTCAGTGTTGGCACCTCCTTACCTCTCATAGTTAGAGCAGCTTCAAGATTTAAGAGGTGCCTGAGGGCATCTCGACTCCAGGCATCATAGACACCACTGGCAGGTTTATTGTTGAAGCCCATAATGATCCCCCAAAGCCTGGCACCTTTCTGCTGCCCTGTCACAGGAAGAGAGGGGGAATGTTATTATCTAGTTCATCTTCTGTGAAGTATTGCTTAACTACTTGAGTACCATCAACAACCATGGGAACTTCTGGCTTTTTGCTCCTTTCCCAGGAGTCTCTCCTCTCTCCTCTGTTCTGTTTGCCCTTAAAGTCTCTGTTCCTTTTCTTTGTGTCTCCCTCCAGTACACCTAGCCTGATCTCTTTAACAGGCTCAGGTTGTAGAAAAATTAATTCAGAAAGGGAAGTGTCTTACAAGAGACTTCTTTTAGCCTTATCACCATAATATTTCCCTGAGGCAAGAAAGCACAAAATGGCTTGAGTACCTTTCTACAACTAAAGATGAAAAAATAGAGGGAAATGGTGGTCCAGTGGTTAAGGCTCCATGATTCTTCCATTGCAGGGGGCACAGGTATGATCCCTGGTTAGGGAACTAAGATCCCACATAACCATACAACATGGCTAAAAAAAAAAAATGGAGAAAAAAAATCTTAAAAATTAGTTTGCTACTATATACTTACAGTATACAGTTGGTTTTGCCACATTAAATCACTGAACTGTGATTTAATCAATTAATTGTTGTTGTTGTTCAGTCGCTAAGTCGTGTCTGACTCTTCACCATTCCATGAGCTGCAGCACGCTAGGCTTCCCTGTCCCTCACCATCTTGAGTTTGTCAAAGTTCATGTCCACTGAATCGGTGATGCCATTCAACCATCTCATCCTCTGTAGCCCTCTTCTCCTTCTGCCTTCAATCTTTCCCAGCATCAGGGTCTTTTCCAATGAATCAACTGTTCACATCAGGTAGCCAAAGTATTGGAGCTTCAGGTTCATCATCAGTCCTTCTGAAGAGTATGCAGGGTTGATTTCCTTCAAGATTGACTGGTTTAGTCTCCTAGCTTTCCAAGGAACTCTCAGAAGTCTTCTCCAGAACCACAGTTCAGCACTCTATCTTCTTTCATGTCCAGCTCTCACATCCGCATATGACTACTGGAAAGACCATAGCCCTGACTATATGGACCTTTGTCGGCAAAGTGATGTCTTTGCTTTTTAGCACACTGTCTAGGTTTATTATAGCTTTCCTGCCAAAAAGCAATCATCTTCTAATCTCATGGCTGCAGTCACCATTGGCAGTGGTTTTGGAGCCCAAGAAGAGGAAATCTGTCACTGCTTCCACCTTTTCTCCTTCTATTTCCCATGAAGTGATGGGACTGGATGACATGATGTTAGTTTTTTTAATATTGAGTTTTAAACCGGTTTTTTCACTCTCCTCCTTCACCCTCATCAAGAGGCTCTTTAGTTCCTCTTTGCTTTCTGCCATTAGAGTGGTATCATTCGCATATCTGAGGTTGTTGATATTTCTCCCAGCAATCTTGATTCAAACTTGTAACTCATCCAGCCCAGCCTTTCACATGATGTGCTCTGTGTATAAATAAATAGGGAAACAATAAACAGCCTTGTTATACTCCTTTCTCAATCCTGAACCAGTCAGTTGTTTCATACAGGGTTCTAACTCTTGCTTCTTGACCCACATACAGGTTTCTTAGGAGACAGTTCAGATGGTCTGGTATTCCCATCTCTATAAGAGTTATCCATAGTTTGTTATGATCCACAAAGTCAAAGGCTTTAGTGCAGTCAATGAAACAGAAGTAGATGTTTTTCTGGAATTCCCTTGCTTTCTCTATGATCCAGAAAATGTTGGCCATTTGATGTTTGGTTCCTCTGCCTTTTCTAAACTCAGCTTGAACATCTGGAAGTTGTTGGTTCATATAATGCTGAAGCATAACTTGGAGGATTTTGAGCATAACCTGGAGGATTTTGAGCATAACCTTACCAGCATGGGAGTGCAATTGTCCAGAGGTTTGAATGTTCTTTAGTACTGCCCTTCTTGGGAATTGAAACGAGGGTTGACCCCTTCCAGTCCTGTGGAACAAATGTACCATATGACTCAGCTGAGTATTTAACTTTCTTAGTTGGCTTGGGGAGAAGGCAATGGCAACCCACTCCAGTACTCTTGCCTGGAAAATCCCACGGATGGAGGAGCCTGGTAGGCTGCAGTCCATGGGGTCGCTAAGAGTCGGACATGACTGAGCGACTTCACTTTCACTTTTCACTTTCATGCATTGGAGAAGGAAATGGCAACCCACTCCAGTGTTCTTGCCTGGAGAATCCCAGGGACAGCGGAGCCTGGTGGGCTGCCGTCTATGGGGTTGCACAGAGTCGGGCACGACTGAAGCAACTAAGCAGCAGCAGCAGCAGTTGGCTTGGGTTGCTATAATAAAATACACAGATTGAGTGGATTTTACAACAGATTTTTTTTTTCTCACAGCATTTTTTTTTCCCTCTGGAATCTGAAATTCCAGAAAAACATCTACTTCTGTTTCATTGACTATGCTAAAGCCTTTGACTGTGTGGATCATAACAAACTGTGGATAACTCTTAAGAGAGATGGGAATACCAGGTGATCTGTTTCCTGGTGAGGGCTCTCTTTCTAGTTTGTGGTGGCTGCCTTCTTTCTGTGTCCTCACATGGTATAAAGATAGAACAGGGCTCTCTTGAGTCTCTTCTTGTAAGAAAATTAATTCTATTGGATCAGGTCCCCACCCTTATGACCTCATTTAGCCTTAATTACTTACATGAAGATCCTATCTCTAAATACAGAAGTACTGAAGGTTGAGGCTTAAACATATAAATTTGGGGGGGACACAAATTTTCAGTCCATAATATTACTCAAGAGAAATGAAAATATATATCCACAGAAAAACTCATACACAAATGTTCATTGCAGCATTATTTATAAAAACCAAAAAGTAAAAATAACTCAAAAGGTCCACCAACTGATGAATAGATAAAACAAAATATGGTATTTTCATACAATAAACTAATTCAGACTTAAAAATTATTGAAGTTATGATATAGTATGGATGAATCTTGAAAACATTATGCTAAGTGAAAGAAGCCAGTCACAAAAGGCCATATAGTGTATGATTCCATTTATATGAAACATTCAGAACAGGCAACTCTATAGACACAGAGTGTAGATGAGTGGCTGCCTAGTGTGGATATTGGGGCTTCCTTGGTGGCTAAGACGGTGAAGAATCTGCCTGCAACGTGGGAGACCTGGGTTCAATCCCTAGGTTGGGAATATCTCCTGGAGGACACGCAACCCACTCCAGTATTCTTGCTTGGAGAATCCCTATGGACAGAGGAGCCTGGCAGGCTACAGTCCATGGGGTCGCAAAGAGTCAGATACTACTGAACGACTAAGCACAGCACAGAGTGGGCGTTAGGAATGGAGACAGGGAAATGGGGAGTGAATGCTAATAGTGATGGAGTTTTCTTTTAGGGGAAGCAAAAACGTTATAAAATTAGATTGTGGTGATGGTTGCTTAACCCCATGAATATACTAAAACTCACTGAATTGTATACTTTAAAAAATTTGTGATGTGTGAATCAATACAGCTGTTTCCAAAAAACAGGAGTAGCAATGCCCAGGGACCAGTGCTGACCCCCTTCTTTTCCTTATTTACACACTATCCCTAGGTGGTGAGCTTATTCAATCCTATGAATTCATGTCAATGGCTCACAAATCCAGCTTCCAGCCTTTCTTGATCTCTCCTCTGAACCCTATCTAAGTTTGTGCCTGAAGATACCTTCTTGACATCTCTCCAGGATATCTCATAGCCATCTCTAATTCCCCTCTAAAAGTTGTTTCTCCCCTGCCTTTCTAAATCTAATTTATGATCACTATTTATTTAATATCTTTAAAAAATCTAGCAGTCATCCTTGATTCCTCTTTTTATTAACTCTATTTTGTATCCACCAGTGATTCCTATCAGCTCCACTTTCAAAATAGTCCCCAGATGAATCTCCTCATACTGTGTCCTGTGCTATCATCCTTGTTTCAGCTACCATCACCTCTCATGGGATATTCTAACACCCTCCTCATTAAGTCTCTTCACCTCTTCTCCTTCCCCTCTATAAACCTATCCTCTACTCCAATGCCATAACAATCTTTCATAAAGGTAATTAAATCCAGTTACTCCCTTTCTTGAAACCTTCCACTTGCTTCCCAATTGTACTTAGATTAAAGCCCCCAATCCTTACTCAAGCACTTTCCTACCTTAAGATCTTTGGATTCCTTTTGCTTTGATTGCTCATCACCAGGATTGTGGTATAGCGCTTTTTGTTCTGTTTTGTTTTTTAATCACTCAGAGCTTAACTTACATCTGCTTCCTCAGAGAGGTCATCCTTGAACACCGAATGTTAAGTAGCCACCCTTGAAAAATTATCTGCTTAGGACTTTCCAATATTTCTTGCTTATTGCTTTTATGACTTTAAAAATGTTCAATATTTGAATATATAATACAGCCCCAAGCTTCAAAAGTCAAAAGCAGTCAATAGGTGTACAGTGAAAAGTCACTCTTGCTACTCTGATTTTCAGTCTCTGTCCCTCAGTTGCTACACTAGAGATAATCTATGCAAATACTTTTCTTTTATTCCATTCTTTTTCACACAATTGGTAACTTACGATAGTCTCTTAAACAACCTTGTGTTCTTTTTTCTCTTCCTATACCTTGGAAAGTTTAGTTGCTCAGTCATGTCCAATTCTTTGTGACGCTATGGACTGTAGCCCACCAGGCTCCTCTGCCCATGGGATTCTCCAGGCAACAATACTGGAGTGGGTTGCCATTTCCTTCTCCAGGGGATCTTCCCAACCCAGGGATGGAACCCGGGTCTCCTGCATTGCAGGCAGATTCTTTACCACTGGAGCCACCAGGGGAACCCTCACAAGCTGGAGATCTGTCTAATTTAAGAACAAAGGGGATATATTGGGAGGATATTGGATAGCTCAGTGTAACCGGAGGGTTGGAGCACCAGGTTCAGGTTTAGGACAAAGAACCAAGATAGAACCGGAACAAGATAGAACCAAGAACTGGAACAAGACAGAACAAGAACTGGAAAAGAACCAAAACAGCAGGTACTATTTAGTTGCTTGGTCGGATTCCTAGCAGGTGAGTGAACTCCAGCAGTTTTCTCCACTCAAGAATGGAGACAGAATCCAGCTGGTTAAGATTAGGTCACGTTCAGTTTAGTTCAGTCGCTCAGTCATGTCTGACTCTTTGCGACCCCATGGATTGCAGCATGCCAGCCTTCCCTGTCCTTCACCAACTCCTGGAGCTTGCTGAAACTCATGTCCATCAAGTCGGTGATGCCATCCAACCATCTCATCCTCTGCCGTTCCCTTCTCCTCCTGCCTTCAATCTTTCCCAGCATCAGGGTCTTTTCCAGTGAGTCAGTTCTTCGCATTAGGTGGCCAAGTATTGGAGTTTTGGCTTCAGCATCAGTCCATCCAATGAATATTGAGGACTGATTTCCTTACGATTGACTGGTTTGATCTCAATCAAATGGTCATGTATCACCTTTCAACTATAGCCGGGCAGTGAGCGGAAGGAGACAGCAACCTCCTAGGATCCTTTGGCTTCCATATTCGAAGGCAGGTTACCTTGGCTGTAAACAGCTGGCGAGACATAATTCACCAAAAGGAAACAGGAATACGATCAGGTAGAATTAGGATAGGAGTATGGCTAATTAACAACAAATGTGTCCCTGGTAGGAGCTTATGATTTTACACATGTAACCGTGTAACACGCTTTCCCGGTGACTCAGTGGTCCTAAGTCTAATCCTGCCCACAATACAGGATATGGGTCCAGTCCCTGGGTTGGGAAGATCACCTGGAGGAGGAAATGGCAACCCACTCCAGTATTCTGGCCAGGACAATCCCAAGGACAGAGAAGCCCTGGCAGGCTCCAGTCCGTGGGGTCACAAAGAGTCAGACATGACTGAGCACACAATAGTGTTAACAAAAATAACCTAGGTCGAAAGTAGAGGCCCAAGATAATTTTCCTTTAAAGGAGATGGTACAGTATTCAAGTTGGAGAAACAGTTACATATCCCTTTTAAAGAAATGTTTTCATGCTGCCCCAGAGAAGAGTCAGCACCTCACTTACTATAGGAGAGCAATGGGTCTGCTGAGAGTAACAAAAAGACTCTTTATTGAGTCAATCATATGCCATTTAGTGGCTATTTATTAACTTAATTAATGACCATGTTTAAGCTTTGCTTGGAGGATCTCTACTGAGTACTTCGCTAAGGCCATCCTCTGACTCATTTTTTATTTGAATGGTGGGAGTGGCTTGTTTCATCTGTTTGCATTGTTGATTAGTATAAAGACATTTTGATTTGGAACAAAAATCTTCAGTTAGGCTTTAGAGATAGAGCAGATTTAATAGGTGGCAGGGGGACATTTCAGAAATAAGTATATGAGTACAAGCATGAAGGTGGGAATGTGTTTAATGTTAATAGGCAAGAATGAACAGTCAGGCTTAATCGAAGTGAAGGGATGGTGGGAGATAAGATGAGAAACAGATTATAGGGAACTTTGACTGTGAAACTAAAGTGTTTATCCTATAAGGAAATGATTTATGAACAGAGGCACAAAATGAAAGCAAATTAAGATTACTTTGGCAGTTGTGTGCAACATGGACTGAAAGAAGAGGGGATTCCAGTAAAACAAGCTGGTAACATTAATTATCCGTATATGCTATGATGATACTTCAAGGCAAGAGGAAATTATTGGTTTGATCGTTTGTTTGTTGTAGCATTCACTAGCTAAATGATACTCCTCTCTCAGTCATGTAACGCAGTAAACTGCACTAAATTCTCCCAACAACTTCCTCATTAAATTGATAATCATAGGTGACTTGTGGCCTCAATAAATTGAGAATTTCTCCTAAATAACAGTCTTTATGGTGCTGAATCCTTAGTTTCTTCTGAACTATCAGCAATTATACTCAAATTTTTTCTAAGCCTTATAATAGTGTCTAAAATTGTACATTTTTTATCTTTAGCGCTAAGTCATGTAGTGAATGCTATTTTATTTTTGTTCATCTCCAATTCAGAGCTTTGTAAACATAAATGGCCAAGTTTCAAGATGCAATCATTTTCAGGTTTTTTTGGTTTTGTCTAATTCTTTATGGTTAATTGACTTAATCTGTCAACTTCAATAAATCATTTATTTCTTGTAAAATATGGACAGCTGTTAGAATTTACTCAAGCTCAATCTCTTTACATTTTTTACTTTTCAAATATTTAACTATTCTGATTTTACACTTCATACTATGTGACTTCACAAGTTTTGTTGAGATTTATAAATCTGGCAGCTTACCATTAGTACTGCTTTGCCCACTGAGGTCTAAATATCTTCCATTATTCATTATACCAATTTTCCAATCTTCAGATATATTTTTGTGTACAGTAACAAATATAGTTCAAAGGTAATAAACTGGTCATTCTCCTAAAGGACAGAGTGCTTTATATGTGCATGCCATGGCAGGTAGTGCTGCAAATGCTTCCCAGATATCTCTATGACAAGATGCCCATTAAACATTCTATACAATTAACTTTAACTAATGGGCTAATATTGAAATTTCTATTTCTATTGAAAATTCTAATGGGCTAAACCTTTGCTTATTGCACTATTAACAATCTTTACCAAGAGTATTGTAAAATTCTGCCACACAACTGTAAGGTGCAGTATATTCAATCACATAAAACCTGAGGTTGTATTATTCTAAGACTTAATCAAATAATAAGAGTAAGTTTGCAGTTAGCCAACTGGAGGTGGTGGGAGGTTAGGGAGCCAAATGCCAATTGTATTATGTCTGAGTTTGTATTATTACGGGGTTCATTATCATGAGTTCTTTTCTGTATTCCAACCAACAAATATCAGCCCTGCATGAATGGCAATAAGTGTTGTTTTAAGTGCCACAGTGAAAATGAAAAGGAAGTGAAAGTGTAAAGAGATAGAAAAGAGACATCTCAAAGGACAGGTCTTGGGAGGACTGGATAGGAGGCAAGGGTAAGTAATAAATCAAAGACACTACTGGATCACTTTAAGAATGACAATGGTGGACTTGCCTGGCAATTCAGTGGTTAAGATTCTGCACTTACACTGCAGGTGGCCTGAGTTCAATTCTTGGTCAGGGAACTAAGGCCAAAAAAGCAGGGGTAGGGAGGAGGGTGAGGGTATAAAAAAAAAAAAGACAATGGTGACAGAAGAGGCAGAGGTAGAAGCAGTTTCATTCCATCATTTTGGTTGGTAAAGGGATAAGAATGGCGGTCTAAGTTAATTTTAAATATGCCGATTTCAAGCTAACAGAAAACTCAGATGAATAGGCAGTTTAAAAATATAGGACTTGAATTCAAGGTCAGGGTTCTGACACAATGGTAATTATGGACAGAACTGAAAGTAAACAGTCTAGAAATGCTTTTGGAAGGAAAAACATTCAGTAAGAATCATTAGAGGAAGAATTAGAGGTAGAAGAACCACATTAACATAAAAGCTAACATTTGAAGTTTATGGTATCTTTTCACATACATTATATTTAATGGAACCCTTGAGAGGTGGGAGATTAGTTTCAAGTCAATTTATTCATTCATAAATATTTATTAAGTGCTACTGAGAATAGGAGGGCAAATAAGTCACAGTCCTTGCCCTTAATGAGTCTATAATCCAATGGGAGAGGCAGACATGTAAAGTAATTAGGGGCTCTGATTCCAGCACTAACAATACTGTTTAGTAATTGGCTATTTACTTTCCAGTCTCCATTACAGGAAAATCACATGATAGTATTCGTCACTCTTCTATCTCCAAAGCCTAACAAAAGATCTAACTCATAGGCACTCAAGAAATATTCTAAATGAACTGAATGAAAAACAGGAGTATCAACAATGATGAGCATTATTTTCTGTCAGAGAATAAGGTGTGTGGGGAGAGTAAAATATTAGAAAATATGAGTAAAGTTGGTTGGAAATCAGATTTCGGAAAGCCTTATATGCCAAGGAATTTATAGATGGCAGTATTAATGATTTAGAGAATTTAATACATGGGAATGATACAATCAGATTTGTGTTTTGGAAAGACAGCTTTGGAGTGTACTGGGTAGACTGGAGTGGGTAGAGGTTACAGAAGGGAACTGTTTAGTACGTTAATACAATGGATCAGTGCTTTCTAAACTTAAACTTATTTACATATGCATACAGAATGGGAAGCCAACAGAAGAGCAAGGTGCTTTGATCTGTATTCAAGGCCCTGGATCTGTTCAGTAAATGCTTGAAGAGAAAAACATAAAACAGGGGGTACCTAGTAGAAACTTAACAAATGGACATTTTCTTCCCTTTCTTTCCTCTTGGTATGTTTAAAAAAGAGCCAATGGATAAATCTTGAAGATATAAGATAGGGAATGAAACAGGCCCTCAAGAGACAGAAAAGGTGGGAATGAAGGACAGGAGAGCTTGTTTTGCTGAGAGCAGAAGGACAAACCACTTTTCTTGAGATGACAGCAGACTATTTGAAGACAGACCTAAAGTAGTACAGCGGAGGAAAGTCAAGACGAGTTTACATTTAAATGGAAGAATGCAGAAGCTGGAGTGCTAGATTGAGATTTTAAATCTTCATCAGGATTAGATGGAAAATAAAAGGGCTCTTGAGGCTTTAATACACTAACTTGCAATGGCTGCCATAGCGGTTTTGAAAACATCCCCTTAGTAGCACTAGGCAACATGGGAAGGGCAAAGCATGAGAACCTTGGTTTCATCCTGGGAGCTGGCAGGGTAGGGCCTAAAGAAAGGAGGAAGGTGATTGAAGAAAGCTCTTGAAAGTGTCCCTGAAGTGAATGACTACAAAGTATAGGTTAGGAAGAGAAGTCAACTCAGGAAGCTGACAGTGAGGAGAATAACTGATGTATTTAAAACCTTGCTGAGGTCAGAAAGTAATTTCTGTCAACATAACTAGCCTTCATTCTTTTGATTTTGCCAACAAATAAGAATCAATTTTGTTTTCTTCTGTGTTAACCACCATGACTACAAAAATTTTTGATTATTTAATACACAACTCTTTGCCAAGCATTTCTGTCAATGAAAAGCAAGATAAAAATGACAAAAGAATCATGAGTTGTACCAGGCTGAAATTAATTTGATTTGGTAAGGAATAACCTACTTAAGTAATCTTTATACTTACAGGTAATTTGTCGATATAGTTAGCATTAGATCTTTCTGAGTAATTCAGTTTAAGTTATAGGTTCATAAAAATAAAGTTCAAACATCTGTAGGGTAGCACAAACATCTGATTTTCAGAAGGGGCTTCCTTGGATAATTAAACTGGAAGATTCAAATTTTAAGTTAGTAAAGGCAATACCCGTTTTTCAAAAAAGACTTAGGTTGAGTGCTTTGGTGAGAATCTCTCACACAAGTATATGGTAATTTGACCTAACATATTGCACAACAAATCAAGCAAAATGTAATATTACTGAGAAATACAAACTTTGGGATGTCAGTTACTACAGAAACTAGTGTCTCTTTTTCTTCATAGCTCTTGGGCCACAAGATTGCTCCAGTAGCTTAGGGTTTAAAATGAAACAAAGGGATAGTCATGGTTAAGGCACTATAAAGCTAATTGTGCCTGAGTCTAGCCTTTGGCTACTTTGGCTCTCAGGTTAACTCTTTTCTTTCCTTTAATCTTAAGAGATTAAAGAAGCTTACTTCCTTTTTCCATTCAAGCAACTGATTGCCTGGGGTGGGGGGGTTAGTGATGTGCGTGGGAAGGAAAAGGTCAGTTCCCCCAGCTTTTGACTTGAGGTGAGCCAACAACTCTTTTATGGTTTTTACTACTAAGAAAGGTTTAGACTCCTTCCTAAAATACTTTTTGCATGTACCTTTTCTTTTTTCCCAAGTGGAAAGATACTGCTATAACCAGACACTAGTTTTGAGGCAGAAGTTACATTAGGGCTTCCCTGCTGGCTCAGTGGGAAAGAATCTGCTTGCAACGCAGGAAATGCAGGAGACTCAAGTTTGATCCCTGGGTCAGGAAGATCCTTTGAAGAGGAAATGGCAAGCCACTCCAGTATTCTTGCCTGGAAAATTTCATGGGCAGAGAAGCCTGGCAGGCTACAACCCATAGTTGCAAAGAGTCAAGACACGACAGAGCACTGAGCGTGCGTGTGTGTAGCAAGTTACATTAGAAGGAAAAAGTATCTGGGCTAGTGTGTAAACTTCATTCAGTGAAGACTCCTTGGTTAAAACAGCAGAATTTGCTGGATAGGGAGGAAGGAAAAAATGAGTTGAAACAAAGGGCCAGAATGCTTACTTTCACGGTCAGCTTCTTCATGGAAGTAAGGGAATTTCCAGGGAGGAGAATGAGTTATTCTAAGCAACGACATTTAGGAAGAAAGAGTTCCTGTGATCTTTGGGCCAGTGAGCTATGGAAACTGGTCCCAAGTAGTTGATGGCTCAGAAATGGGGTAGATGAATTGTGAACTGTCCATGTAGTACAATTAGGAAGTATGTAGATAAAAGTTCCTGGAAGCTGAAGTCTTCTTTTATTGACAGAATCTACAGAACATGTGATGCAGAGTTGGCCACAAGGTCCCAACACAGCACACTCTGACATTCAAATTAACTTATTTAAATGTGGCTCCTTTTGATTCCTACAACTTTGTACTATGATGATTATCTGTACATAGGGATTCTAAATTGAAACCACCTTACTCACATCATCATTATCACTCAATTTTTGGAGACTTAACAGCTTGGTCCAATTTTTTTAAAAGGTAATAGGCTAAAAGACAAAAATAAGTCAACTAAGTATCAAGCCTAGTCGAGAATGGCTTAACATTATTCATTCTCTTCTTTGAACATTTTACTTAAGTGTTTTATTAGAGCTACTAGCTCAGGGTTCCCACCACGAGCATCAATTTGTTTATAGGCTTTCGATTCAAGCTCTTTAAGAGTATTCCGAGTGTATTCGAAGGAACCTACATTCTCAAGGTAATGTACACAGTATTTTTTAATATCTATGTTTTCGGTTCTCTGGCGCAAGATATTCTGCACCTGGGTGCTTTCCGGCCTGGACCAGATAGCATGAATAGTAGGGAATGAGAACTTTCCCTCTGTTAGATCTTCACAAAAGCTTTTGTTTTCACTGTATTCTTTGGAGTGTAGATTAGCATAATCATCCCTAATTTGGAAAAAGAGCCCAAGTGTATCAAGTAGTGGTTTTAAATCTTCTTTGTAATCAGAGAACAACTGCATGAGACCTACTGCTAATCCAAATAGTCCACCTGTCTTTTGCAGCACCATTGCTTTATATTCTTCTTCGGTGGGACAAGTGTAATTATCCCTCCAGTAGATATCTAGGCCTTGTCCCTGATGGAGTTCTAAAAGCTGGCGGGTAAAGAGCTTTACTGCATCCGGGTGATTGAGGGTTAAGACTTTCTCTAGGCCAAGAAAATAAACATAATTGGCAGAATTGATGACAGATGGAATTCCATAGATACTGTGTGCCACTGGAAAGCCACGTCGGAGTTTTGAGTTGTCTTCAATATCATCGATGAGTAAACTGGCATTATGCAACATTTCTGTCACTTCAATGATAATCTAGTAAAAAATACAATTGAAAAATTTCATTTTATTTGAATTATTCAAAAGAGCTTATCAATACTTATTATATAACAGATTATCAGTGTCAGGTGTCTTAGTTTTTACAATTAATTACTATCTAGAGACCTCAACAGAAATACTGTATGAACATTAAACTGAGTTAAGAGCTAGGAGTATTTTTACATGATATCTATTAATTTCTTGGGATTAAGAATGAGGTTAGAAAAACTTCCCTGGTGGTCCAGTGGTTAAGAATATTTCAATTCAGGATATGTGCGTTCAGTCCCTAGTCAGGGAACTAGGATCCCACATGATGTGGGGCACCTAAGCCCATGCCACAACTGGAGACCACATACTGCAACAAAGATGCTGTGTGCCACAACTAAGACCTGATGCAGCCATAAATAAATAAATATATACTAAAAAAAAAAAAAGAATGAAGTTATAATTGCCTAAATACCTGTAGCTTGTCTTCTGGAACTTTTAGCCAATGATTAAATGCCTGTGAAAGTTTGGTTCTCACTTGTTTACCTGCATTTAAAGAATACAATTTGGCAATGAATTAATATTTTAATTATAACAAACACATTCAGAAACTTCTTCTAAAACTAGTAAGACTTGATAAATCCAGCCCCATCAATCCATTACCTACTATAGAGCTTATCTTCTACTGCTGGGTCCCTACTGCCAAAACTCATATACTAAAGACACTTAACCTTTTAAAATTAAGGCAGGTGAAAGAGATTTATAGTACTCCAGTGGCCCATCAGTGAGCCCACTCCTTTCATCTTAACTTATATCAACAATTTTGGAATGGAATAGCTTTTAAGGAATTAAGATCTAATTCATTCCTTTTTTGAAAAGGGAGACCGTCTAGTCAGTGGCAGTCAATTAGCCTATTTCAGAGACTACAGGTATTTATTTTTTTAATTGAAATATAGTGGATTTATAATGTGTTACCTTTCTACTGCACTGCAAAGTGATTCAGTTATACATATATATACATTCTTTTTTAATATTCTTTTCCATTATGGTTTATCATAGAATACTGAATATAGTTCCCTGAGCTATATAGCAGGACCTTGTTGTTTCTCCATCCCATACATAACTATAGGTATTTCTAAGTAAAGGTACTTTGCTACTGAATTACCTTATAAAATGACCTCTTAAAATTATCTACCTTTCCTTTAAGATTTTAGAGACTGGACAGCTCTGCTTCTTTTCAAGCAAAAAATAAGATTATCATCCCATGAAGTATTCTTTTTTAACATCCTGAATCTAGTCAAAAGTTAATTTCTTTATTTTGACTGGGGCCATTAGTTTTTCAATATTTTTCTTATACAGAAAGCTCGAGAGAGGTCTTTGGTTAATAGTCACCTCTAGAAGCTGTTTTAGCCCAGATATAAAGGAATGGTAGCTAAAAACCACAATCAGTTCATTTCATAAAAACATTCTATGAGCTTCCTGCTAAAGTGAATGCACAGTAACATCCTAATTTCAGATTAGGCTTCAGGGAAATAGTTATATAAAAAGTTTCAGTAAACAAAAACAGTATTTTCTGAGTCCTGTATGTTTTTCTCTGTACCAATCATCCAAACAAGTGAATACATAGACCCTCATCACACACACAAATGGAAAAAAGTTTCACTTTCTGTGAGAAGTCTAAAAGGGAAGGCTCTCTTAGGGTTCTGGATATTAACCCTTAAGGTGAACATGGTCTGCGTAGCAATTATACCCTTAACTTCTGATATATTTTCCAGTTTGACAAAGGTCAATCTGGGCTACAACGAGAATGCACAATTGTGCAAAGTAACTTCATCACTTTAAAAAACCAAGCTTCATTTTCATCAGAAAATGAAGAACACAGAAGCAATGTACAGTCACATTTCTGCTTTCATTTCAGAATGTATTTGCAAAACAGTCAAATGAATGGCTTAATTTACACATACTCAGGTTTTGTTTTCAGGTTTTAATATTACAATAATGACTGTTTCCTCTTTAAGACCTTAACATTACTGACTCCCTTTCTGCACGCTTGCTTCTTCCTCGGCTTCCAACCGCAAAGGCCTGGGGACCTATACTTCTGCATAGGTATATAAACAAACATAAATACAAGTCATTCTATTAATACTTCACTAATTTCAGAACACCCTAATGTCAAAAATTATTATAATCTTTTATTAATAAGAGTAACTCTACAATAAGTGGTCTCGCCCACCTTTAAGTCACTTTAGTAACTCTGAAGCTCTCTGTGAAAAATACTTTATGCATAACACAGTTTCCTGTTTCTTTAGGAAAATCTTTTGAAATTATATTCTATCATGAATGCAAGAGTATATTTGATTAAAAAAAAGATAGGATACCTAATGAGTCTTAAATATGTTATCTAAAGGCCTAAAACATTACTTCTGAATAATAAGGATTAAAACAAAGCTACTGAAGTAGTTCATTAGGTAGGTAAGCATTATTATTAAAATGTAATTACAGCAGTTTTTGCTTTGTACAGTAGTGGAGTGGGAGACACTGGGTGATGCTAGTTAAGACTCTTATCATCACTAATAACTAGCATATTTTACGGTAGCCCAGTTCCAACCAGTGTTTGCCAGCTTGTAACAAAATAAGCCCAGCAATAGGCGGGGAGAGTTCAGGAGAAACAGTGTGACCTTTCTCAATTCGAGACCCTAAAATAAGTGAAGCTACTGGCAGCTGAATAAATGTCACCCAAAAGCAGTCTCTTGGCTTTTTCTTGAACAGTTGGCAATGTTCCCTTGCATTCTCCACTTGTCTCTCCCCATGCTTCTGAAGCATTGACATTAGCAAGTGTGTCTCCATTACGGTCTGCTAGAGTAGAAATATCACTAATCACGATGGTTTCCAAGGTGGAGGTAGAGCTACCACTCTTCTAGCTTTGGACAACCACTCTTACCCTCCCATGGCTCATAAAGATTAGAAATGCCCTAATTCCCACTGAGGTATGCTCATCAAGAAAAGTGTGCACTTTATTCATTTTAAAATGTTTACTTATTTTTGGCTGTGCTGGGTCTTTGTTGCTGCATGAGCTTTTCTCCAGTTGTGGTGAGTGGGGGCTACTCTCTAGCTGTGGTGTACAGGCTTCTCATTGTGTTGACCCCTCCTGTTGCTGAGCATGGGCTCTAGGGCACGAGGGCTTCAGGAGCTGCAGTTACAGTGCTCTGGAGCACAGGCTCAATAGCTCTGGCACATGGGCTTAGTTGCTCTGCAGCATTCGGTTATCTTCCCAGATCAGGGATCGAACTCACATCTCCTGCACTGGCAAGTGGATTCTTTACCACCGAGCCACCAGGGAAGCCCAAGTGTGCACTTTGGAACAGAAATAAAAAGTTTTAATTGTGACTGAGTTGAGATCATCACTACACTATAGCTGAGACACGCTATGAGCTAAATAGGTCTTCCTATGCTTGTCAACCTAACACCTTATTTTTTTTTTGGCCACACTGCACAGCTTATGGGATGTCAGAGATTAAACCTGGGTCCTTGGCAGTGAAAGTGCAGAGTCCTGATGACCGGATTGCCAGGGAATTACCAACTTTTCATCTGTGAAAAGTTTGAATTTTTATTATGAGAAGCCACATTTATCAAATGCATGAGTTTTTACTTGCTACTATCACTTCTCAGAAAAGCTAAGGAAAAAAAATTAGCAAAATAAAACAAGCACATGCATATGATTAAGCCATGTCCAAGTGACTCATCTTTGTAGAGGAATAATTTAGGTTATGCTTCCAAGTAATGTGCTTTGAATGCATTGCTATTTGTCTCTTACAGGAACTAGTAGCGTAAGAAACGCTGTCTGGGGTTTCCCTGGTGGTTTGTAGCCAAAGATCCATCTTGCAATGCAGGGAATACTGGTTCGATCCTTGGTTGGGAAAGATTCCACATGCCGTGGAGCAACTAAACTTGTGGGCCACAACTACTGAACTTGTGTGTCTAGAGTCCATGCTCTGCAACGAGAAGCCACTGCAGTGAGAAGCCTGCACCTCACTGAAGAGTAGCCCCTGCTTGCTTCAACTAGAGAAAGCCCACGCACTGCAACAAGGACTCACCACAGCCAAGAAATAAGAAGTTAAGTGTAGCTTTTTGTTGTCATACAAATTGGCATAACACCCCCTAATATCAAGACAGTAGGGAATAAAACTGTGTGGAATCCATAAAGGATAAAATTTCTAATGAGATACTCAAATGTTTTAAGTATTTTTATTTTCAGTTATGTTATAAAATTGGGCATTTTTAAAGAGGTGCCTTAAAAACGTCCCTTTTAAGAAACAAAAAATTGTAAAAGTTCATAATTATTTTCCTTATATGTATCTCCTTAAATAGAGTCTCAAGAGCTGGCAATTCTAACGTTTTCTCTATGCTAATCTTTAAATGACCACAATGGCACCCCACTCCAGTACTCTTGCCTGGAAAATCCCATGGATGGAGGAGCCTGGTAGGCTGCGGTCCATGGGGTCGCTAAGAGTCGGACACGACTGAGCGGCTTCACTTTCACTTTTCCCTTTCATGCACTGGAGAAGGAAATGGCAACCCACTCCAGTGTTCTTGCCTGGAGAATCCCAAGGATGGCGGAGCCTGGTAGGCTGTCGTCTATGGGGTTGCACAGAGTCGGACACGACTGAAGCGACTTAGCAGCAGCAGCACTCTATATAAATGACCCTATATGTATTATGATTAAACTGTTACCTGGTAACTGAAGTAAGTACTTGTAAGGTTCTAGAAGAATTCTTTGGACGGTTTCTTGAGTCTTCTCCATTGTTTTTAAATTTCAAAGCTGATCTATAAAAAAGGAGAAACATAAAGATGACGTAATTGAGTGTCAAAGTGGAAAGGAGTTTGTATTTCAAGATGTTTTAGTAAAAGTAAACTTTCAGTTTGGTTTTAAGTGAAAATTCTACACCTATGAAACCTTAAAAACAAATTCACAGAATTAGACACTTCTATATTTGATCGATCATATAAATTAGAAAACATACTTTTTTTCCTAAGAGCATTAAAATGAGTATGTTTTATACACGAGACCCTTAAACAACACTGGGGTTCGGGCACCAACACCCTCCCCTCTTCAGTTGGAAATCTTGAGTACTATCAATACTTCACAGTTGAACCTCAGCATCCCTGGTTCTGCATGCAGATTCAAGTCTAACCACAAATCATGTAATACTGTAGTATATATTATAAAAAGAAACATGAGTATAGGTGGAACATGAGCAGTTCAAATTCACATTGTTCAAGGGTCAAATGTATATTTAAAATGTAAGGAGTATATAAGGAGAAAATTCTTTTATGCATTTTCTTCACAATCCATTTTAGACACTCTGATTAAGACATGTACTAACTTGAGTGCAATTATAAAAGACGTTTTTTTAAAATTAGTTAATTTATTAATTTTTGGCTGTGTTGGGTCTTCATTGTTGTGCGTGGACCTTCTCTAGTTGTGGCAATGGGGGGATACTCTTCCTTGTGGTGCATGGGCTTCTCACTGTGGTGGCTTCTCTCGTTGTGGAGCATAGGCTCCAGGGCGTGTGGGTTTAGTGTGGCGCATGGGCATAGTTGCCCTCTGTCATGTGTGATCTTCTTGGACCAGGGATCGAATCAGTGTCCCCTGCATTGGTGGGCAAATTCTTATCCATGTACCACCAGGGAAGTCCCTTGAGTGAAATTATATTATTAAAAATATTCCCCTGAGGTGACTTATTATTCTAAATTTTATATTTACTTCAATATTTCCTAAAATTGCACTTACAATTTTACTAGAATCCTCCTTTACTGTTGAATCTCCACTCTCTCTTTGTAAATATCTATTGGTACTTTTGTCCTCTTATTAGGAATTTTCATTTCTGTTTTTGTTTTTTTCTGTTTCTTTTCTTTTGGGGGGTGGTTGCTGGGAAGTCTTCATTTCTAATCTGGACATTTTAGAAGGTTTCTCACCTTTGTCTACTTTCGTTTCTTGGGACAATGATTTGGTCCCAAGGATCATGCTAAAGGATTGAAAGGTGTGTTTTCTGTAGTCTATTCTTGAATATCTAGGTGAAATGATCATAAAAATCTGCACTTCCCAAAGGAAATCCTTTTAGCAATTGAATCCAAAGAGAAAACTTCCATACAGAAAACTGCTACATCTGCCTTGAACAACAATTAATATTAAGTATGTCCCAAGGTAAAAAATGTTCAGAAAATACTTTGAAATAATCCAAACACCAGTTTGGTAACCTGATGTGTGCTCAGTCATGTCTGATTCTTTGTGACCCCACGGACTGTAGCCCCTAGGCTCCTTTGTCCACGGAATTTTCCAGGCAGGAATACTGGAGTGGGTTGCCATTTCTTTCTCCAGGGGATCTTGCCTACCCAGGGACTGACCCTGTCTCCTGCGTCTTCTGCATTGGCAGGCTTATTCTTTACCCCTGTGTTACCTGGAAGTAACCTAATAACACCTATACTGTTTAACCTCTGACAAAGATTACCTTATTCTTAAGAGATTACAAAGGAAGATCATACGCAGGAAGAATAATCACTTAGGTAAAAGATTACTGAACAGAATTAAAAGTAGAATTTTAAAAAGTACTACATATATATATATATATACACACACTATTTTATTTAAACCAATTAGTAGCTATCTCTTCTCAACTAGGTGAGAACAAAAATTCTGTTTATCTTTTTCACAGCCTCCAGAACACAGAATTTAAAAATCAATATGGACTTCCCTAGTGGTCCAGTGATTAAGAAACCATACTTCCAATGCAGGGGGTAGGGTTTGGATTTCTGGTTGGGGAACTAAAATCCCACATGCCATGCGGTGTGGCCAAAAGAAAAGAAAACTTGTAAGACCAACTTTGAATAATTCTGTTTTGTCTGTAGCAACTATACACCGCTGGATAGATATCAGAGCTAATCTGTTTCAATTCTGTGGGTTTTGGTTGATGTTTTTTTCAACTGAAAATATCAGTTATGAATTTTTTAAAAAATCCTTTCCTTTGATCATTCAAGAAAGTTTAAGAATACTCACCTAACAAATAGGTCAATTAATGTTCCTTTCCCAAAAAACGTTTATATGAAAGTATTCTCAACAGTGGGAAAACATAGAAGCCTCAATTTTTCTAGGTACTGAAAACCAGTCTGTTTCTTCTCTTGTGTAGTTTAACTGTTGCTACATTACAGCCCTGTGGCAATACTTATTACAGTGGCAATACTCTGACTGACCTTTTTTTCTTTACCCAAAAGACTGCAATTTATCACACTTAGAAATTTTAGCTGTCACATAGGAGACTTGAATATAAAGAGGCATTACTGTGTTAAATGAACTCTACTAATTTTTAAAATATTTTATTGACGTATATAGTTCATTACAATGTTGTGCCTAATTTACTTTTAGAGTAAACAACCACCACAGAATGCCTCTGTTCAGAGTCCGAAACTACTCATTTTCAAAATTGGGAAATTGCCTTAAATTTGTTCAAACAATATATGATGAATATTAATTAACACAAAATCAAATTCTCTTTTCCATGGAGACAATAACCGCCAGGTTGGACTCCCTGGCACCTGCCCCTCTCATCTAGTCCTCTACTCTTCACCCTGTGACCTTTTCTAAATTCAAATCTGGTCCTACCTCTCCTCTGATTGGGAACCCTTAGACGTTATTCCACGGCTCTTAAACAGAACAAAACTCCCTAACAAAGCGTGTCAGGTTCGGACAGTTAAACCGACCCCCCCCCCCCCCCTGCCCCGGTCCTCCAGTCTCAGTTCTTCATATTTTAAAAAGCTCTCCGCTGGCATAAGGCTTTGCAACATCATACCGTTTCTGTCTGGAATGTTCTTCCCTTAGTTAACTCCTGCTAAACCTTCTGCTCTCAGCTCGATCTTCACTTGCTCGGGAAAGCCTTCCCTCATCTCCCTAAAGCAAATTCCCTATTTCCAATTCTCATATCACCGTGACACCCTCTTTCGTAGCAATCACACCTGTTGCAATTTCACACTGACGTGTGTGTCCATCCTGTCCGTCTTAGGCTCCGATTCAGCAAGGCAGGGGCCATACCAGTTTTTTCACATGGTAGGCGCTCAAATATGTGAAATGAACGAGGGAACCAACAGCAAGTGCCTTCCAACGCGTTAGAGGATAAACTCAAGGCAGACTCCGGCATGGAAAAGTGAAAATATCACGCAAAGTGGTTTTTTTTTTTTTCCTTTCCTTTAAAGGGAAGGATCTGGCTTCAGTATTGCCAAATCGACATACAAACATAAGGGAGGCTGCGGAGCGCAGAGCGCATCCGTCCAAACTCCGGGAGATGGATGGATCTGAAGAAAACTGCCGGAGAGATACAGGGAGGGAATTTAAATAACTTCGAGTCAGATTTTTAACACAGGCTTGGTAGAAGAGCTTCAGACGTCGACTCCACTAGCACAGGGTCGGTGAGGTGCCGGCTTCCTCTCCGCCCAGAAGGCCCCTTCCGCCCCGCTGGGTCCCTTACGGCTCCTCCCCTTCTCCAGCCAGAGGATGGAAAATTCATACACAATCCGGTTCAGCATCCGGGTCCTCAACCTCCTTTCTTTCTTTCCTTTCAGCTCCGCCTCCCAGCCTCCCCCACCCACCTCCCCATCCGGGTTCCCCCCAGCCGCCACCACAGCCACTCACGGTTCGAGGATGATATCACAACTTTCACGCCGCGGGTCCGGGAGTAAGCTGTACCCAGTATCAGCTTCCCACCTTATAGTTCAGAGTAAGGATCCCTCCGATGCCTACATGAATACGTCTCTCTACTTCACCACAGAACCCTCCGCCCTCCTCGGCCGCCGGCGACACCGCATTACTCGGTGCAATAAAATGCGCCATCCCGGTCACACTGCGCAGGCGTCGTTGCCACCTCCCCGCTGCTTTGTTGCTCCGCCCCCTTTCGTCCCCCCCCCCGCCCGTCTCACGGAGGCGCGGGGCATTGCGGGTCTTGCAGTTCTTCGGTGGGAGTCCTCGCGCATTGGCCCGAAAGGCTGGACTACATTTCCCGGGGAGCTTTGAGGCGTAACTTTCTGTTTCCATAGAACTGGTGGGAAAATGGCGTCGTTGTTTGTATCGCGGGGACCAATAGGAACAGGGTATAGGCGGGTTGTAAAGAAGCCTAACCAATCCGAGGTCGTCTAAGAAGCCATCCGGGAAAGAGGTAGGGGAGGGGGAAAAAAGTCTAGGGGAGGGGAGAAAGGAGGGAAGGGGGGGAGTTGGGGTGGGGGGGGAAGCGATGTTTGCCCGTCAGTCGAGTCCGGAGTGAGGAGCTCGGGCGCCGGAGCGGAGGGAGACTCTTCAGCTTAAGCTTGCCGCTGCCACGGCCACCGCCTGGACTTTTGCTCAGAGGGAGCCGCAGAGGGTCTGTCGCCGCCGTCCTCTGGAGGGCAGCGCAATTGGGGGCCCAGACCTCCAGTCCGGGAGAGATTTTTCGTCGTCCCCCCTCCCCCCAGCGAGGGAGCCCGAGCGGCCGCCAAACAAAGGTACCAGTCGCCGCCGCGGGAGGAGGAGGAGCCGGAGCTTCAGCCTCAGCAACCGCTGGACCCGCCGCCCTTCTTCCCCCATCTCTCCCCCGGGCCTGCTGGTTTTGGGGGGGAGCCGGGGAGGGGACTCTGGACGTGCCAGGGTCGGAGCTCGCCTCCGAGGAAGGTAGGGACATTTTCTGAGGCTTTCGCGGTCTCGTAAGGGGGTCTTTAAAGGAGTCACTGGGCCTGGCCGAGGAGCCGGGGAAGGTCGCTCTGGTGGTCTCCCCGGGCACCGAAATTCGGGGCCTCGGCCTCCGTGGAGCTCCCCCCGCCCCCCGCAGTTGCCGAGTCCGAGTCGCCCCCCAGCCTGGCGGCCGCACACTCAGCGCTTTAGCGTCCCTCGGCCCCTGTGGGGGAGCTCTGCCGCCTCCTGGCCCCTCGGCGCTCTCCCCGTCCCCTCGTATCCCGCTCCCACTTGTCGGGTGTCCGTCTCGGAGCGGGACGTGGGCTGAGGCTCTGCGGCGGGTCGGTGCAGCTCGCGGCCCTCCGGCCCGCCCGGCCCGTCCGCCGCCCCTGCTGTGCTCCCCCAGGCCCGGCTCGCGCCCGCTTGGACTTGGGGTGCGCGGCCCTTTGGAGGGGGAGCTGCCGGAACGGCGCGGAGGCCCTCGGGCAGGAGGGCGGCCGGCCCCGCGCCGGCCCCCAGGCTTGTGAGTTTCTTCTCTGACAGAAATGGCGTCATTGTCGGAGACGGGAAACTCCGTCGGGTCCCGACAATGGGGGACGGGAAGCTGTCGAGCTGTGTAGGTGGCCGGGTTTGCGGGGATGGCGGGGCCAGAGGGGACCCTGGATCGGCGTTTGGAGGCTGACGCCTCCCTGAGCTCCTTTTCGGCGTGCAGGCTTCGCTGGAGTCCCTCCGCCTCCGCCAGTGCAGAGGGGTGCCCGTGAGGTTGACGGGGTGTCTTTTGTTTCTTTTCCAGGTGCAGGTGAATCTGTTTTTTTCGGGGAGATCGCGGCCCCAGGATCATCATGAAGGTAAGATCACCTCCAGAAGACGGGCCTCGGGGTCTAGAGAATCTAGGAAGTGGGGGCTTTGATCGAGTTCGGGTGGGGGGCCGCTCCGAGTTTTGCCGAGAAAGGTGTGTGTGGTGGCTTGGCGCCCGAGCTCGTTCCCCGGAGACGACGAGGGTCAGCTGGTGTGGATATCGGTGGGCTTTGCTGCGGAGTTGGAGCCGGTTTAGGATATCTCGCTGAGGATGGTTTTTCCCTTACAGAACCTCTCTTTTTGCGGGGAATGAGAGAAATAGCTGCGTGAATTTAAGTGTTTTAAAAGCAGGTCAAGTAATCTGACTCTATGAACTGAACTGTATTGTGGTTCTATCGGTTACACTGATGAAAGAACATCTCATTTATTGTGTGAACAGTATTGTGAATTTTTAACAGAAGACCTCCTTGCTTAGGGAAATTAAATATAATCTTAATTGAAAGATTTTTTGAAGAGAATGTTGGTGATCTTTACATAATTCAGAGATAGCGGTTGTTCCTTGTATTTCCGGGGATTTAGGATTATATGGTGTGTTTTCCTCTGCTGATCCATTAGGTCTATAAATTATCAGATGCTGTATTGTATTGTGATAAAACCGATGACCAGGTTCCTTTAAAATGTAAACATGTTAACTGAATGGAGGATGTTGTCTAGAAGAGTACAGTTTGGTTAAATGGTTGAAGAGATTATAGTCGTAAACTTGGTACAGGTTGTTTTTTCACTTTAGAGAATATGTGATTGAATGCTGTCATATTTTTTGACGCACTTTAGGATGAAAAGCCTTAAATATCAGAAATGTTTAGATTCAACTGGTGGAACTTAGAGATTAGCAGGTATTTTTCATCCATTACAAATTCAGAAGAGCTTGAAAAGAGTAGAGGGTTTTCACAGGGGTAGAAATGCAGCAGTTAGTATGTTAAAATGTAAATACCATCTACTTTTGACAGTCCTTTGAATTATTTTTTTTAAATTTTAATTCTCTTCAGAATCAGGACCACTTTTATAGTACTGCATCCAAATTAAGATTTGCAGTACTTGTTCATGGTAGAAAGTGAAAGCCATGACTACTTAAATATTTATCAGCTATACAAAGTAGTTAAATTCAGTCCAGTTTTTTTTTTTTAGGTTTTTTCTTTTTGAGTTTGAGGTGCTATAAATTCCTACATGAAACAGCTTAAATCTGCTGAATTACTATTTCACCTTCATGTAAATAAAAAAACAATCAGTGATGTTTCAGAAATGAATCCCTTTTGTTAATCACAGATGCTAGCTCGGTCACCTGTCTGACCTGTGTGAAACAGTGACAGGTAAGTTTTTTAGAAAAAATTATATCTTCTTTGGCATTGGACAGCGATTTCTATAGAAAAGTGTTGGGTTGAATGATTTAAGTTTATAGGGTGAATAATACAGGAGTTAGTTTGGAATAAATTAGTTTGGAATAAATGTTGTAATCTGTCAAAGTTTCCAGTGAGTGCCTGGCACATCTAGGGTACTATGTTAATTTTTGGTTAAAGGAAATGTAGTAAGTTGAAGGTCTTTTAGATTTTCTTTTTCTCGCTTCCTTTCATTTTCTTTTTTTTTTAAAACTTGTTTAAAAAATGAAAGTACGTTGGAAACTTCAGCTTGAAAGTTTCATAGTATTAGGCAAATGCAATTTTTTGGTGTTATTGTAGAACTACTCATTTTAAAGATTCAGCATTTCCATTATTATTGCCTTTAAAAAAAAAAGTTACTAGTAATGTTAAAAGGGAAGAATTGTTAAAATAATCTTCTAATTTTGTACAAGAAGAACTTCTGTTTTTATCAGTACAGTAAGTCCTCTCTTTGGGAATCTACTAGTAATCATTAATTCTAAAAACTTAGCTTATGTCTTTCAACTTAAGAAGTTGAGAGGCTGCCCATGGATTGGTATTTGCTTTAACAAAATTGTAATTCAAAAAGTATGTAGTATTGATTATATTAGACTTTAGATTTTCTCTTTAGTGTGTTCCCAGTCTCTATATTGTAATGACAACTAAGCCATGGAAGGACTTAGGCCAATTATCAGACCTACCAAAGAAATTTGTGCTTTGTAGCAAGCTTTTAAGTTTGTATTATTTGTCTTCCTAGTCACAGATTTAAATTTTATTAAGTGACAGCATATTGAGGTAACTGAAAAAGTGTGTAGGAATACACTTTTTTGGTTGTTGCTTGAAAGTCCCAAGGCAAGGAAAAATATACGTATCATTTTAAATGCTGTATGTTTTAGAAGCAATTTTCCTGTAGTACTACCTTTAAGAATTTATTTAAATAAATAAAGTTCCTTTACCATATCTCATGGTTCTGCCTGGTGTGTTTTTGAGAAATGTGGCTATAACATAAAAGCGGTTTTGTGCTTTAATGTGGATCATGACGTTGGTGTTATGTTGGGTTTACTTGTCATACTTGTGATAAACCTTTCAATGTCATTGATAGCACATTGTGAGGAAATGATAGATTATTGAAGTCTGTAAATCTAAGAATTATGTCAGACACATTTTCTGCTTTTTTCTAAATTTTTTTTTTGTTTTTATATCATGCATGTTATTAACATTTCTCATTACACTGCAGTAAATTTTCAAGTGGAAATGGAATAGAGTAGACATTTGAGAATCTTCAGGGGATAAGTGATTCAGATGGTTGTGCTTAGGATCTGGGGAGATGGGCTTTTTCAGATGTACCATTCTCTCCTCAGTAATCACTGTCTGAGACCACATAAAAATAATGGATTGATTGCACGTGCCCTTTGAAATATCCTTTGTTTGTGTGAGTGTTCTCAGTCCCTCTCTCCCCAACCACCCCTTCTCCTTTCCTCTCTCTGGCTCCTTGTCTCCTTCCCTCTTTCCCTTCTACCTTTTCTTCCTCTCTGTTTTTCTTTCCTTCCTCCCTCTCCCCATCTATCCTTCTTTTCTCTCTCCCTGTTTTATAAATCATTCACTTAACAGCAACCCCTTCCATGTGTCAGGCAGTGTGACGTGAAGTGTGTTGTCAGTCCTGTTCTCAAGGAGCTCATAATTTAGGTGAAGACACAGAAAAATAAAGCAAACGGTACATATTGAATTATACAAGTACTTTTTGCTGTACAGTATTTGTGATAAATGCAATGGGAGGACAGAAGAGGACATCTAAAGCAGAGAGCCATGGAAAGTTCTCTGGTGGACTTGGCATCTAAGCTGAAAGTTAAAGCTTTTGCTAGGTAAGAAGAGTAGAAAAGTGTTTCAGAGAGGGAACAACATACTGGAAAATAAAGGAAAAAAAACAAGATGATGTATCTGGAAACTGTAAGTTCACTGTGGCTGGGGTTAACCTAAAGTGTGATGTATTTGGGGTGGGAATAGGAGGGCAGTGGTGGGAGATGAAAGTAAGTCAGGGAGCTGAAAAATTTCTGGAAAGCTACATGGAACCACTGAAGGTAAGGATACTGGGTTTGTACTGTAGAGAGATCACTTTGGTAGTATTGTAGTGAAATATCTAAAGGGAAATCTGAATGGAAAGTCTGAAAATTCCAGGTGATAAGTCAAAGTGAGAAGTGAATAAGGAGCTGACTCATGGGAGACTTAGTTCCAACTAATTCATGGGAGACTTAGTTCCAGGTGATAAATCAAAGTAAGAAGTAAATAAGAAGCTAATTCCCTGGGAGTAGAACAGAGGGAATAGATCTGACATATCCAGGAAGTAAAATTGAGGACTAGTAACTCACCCTAGGGTAGAAGGAAGATGGAGGTTTCTGTCTTGGAGTGTGAGATAGATGTTACATTAGTTTGAATTATGCTGTGACTGGAGTAAACATGAATAAGGTTTTGAGTATTCAAGGGACCTGTAGGAGGTCCGCATCCAAGTGGACTTAACTAACTAAGATACAAGAGTAAGGGAGCAGGTAGAATGAAGAGAAATCAGAGGCTTGGTTAATCCAGTGTGAATGTTAACCTCATAGTTATATTTCAGGGTACTTGGACCCATAATATGGCAAATGTATTTTGTGCTATAAACTTGTCTTTGTAATGAATAGGTAATTTTGTAAAACACTGACTTGTTTTCTGTCCAAATTTCTAATCCTTTGCTTATTGTAATTTTTAAAAATGTGGTACATATTTCATGGAAGAATGTGTTTTGCTAACTTACCTTGTAAATCCAGTCACTGAAGAGATACCATGTGCCTTGTTTGTACTAGATGTAACTGTAGGTATTGAGGATATAGCAGTAAATAAAACAAGAATTCTTAACCCTTGTGGACTTTACTGTTGACACTTGACCATGGGTTTTTGATA
This sequence comes from Giraffa tippelskirchi, assembly GCF_054371585.1. Classification (NCBI taxonomy): domain Eukaryota; kingdom Metazoa; phylum Chordata; class Mammalia; order Artiodactyla; family Giraffidae; genus Giraffa; species Giraffa tippelskirchi. The sequence goes on along the minus strand of NC_137276.1, from coordinate 120,153,557 downwards.
CATGTATCTGTAGTGTAAATGGATTTCCTCTTTCTTATGATCTTAATAGTATTTTCTTTTCTCTGGCTTACTTTATTGTAAGAATACAATGTAAAATACATATACAAAATATGTGTTTATCGACTTTATATGTTATTGGTAAGGCTTTTGGTTAACATTGAACTATTAGTGGTTAAATGTTGGGGGAGTCTGAAGTTATACATGGATTTTCCACTGCATGGGGAGAGTGGGACCCCTAACCTTTGTGTTGTTCAAGGGTTGACTGTATTAGGGTGGATAGACACCAAACCAAAAGAAAAAAGTGGTAAGTTCTATGAAGGCAGATGAAGCAAAATCAGGATAAAAGGGTAGAGTAACCGAGAGTGTGACTTTAGGTTAGATTGTTTGATCTTGAAATGTTTAAGGAACAGGAAGGTGTCCTTTAGGGCTGAAGTGGGAGGAGATGAGGCTTGAGTGCTCACAAGGGCCAGAACAATGTAGGGCCGTGTTGGCTATGGTAATGGTCTGAGTGTGCTAGGAAGTCGCTGAAGAGTCTCAAGCCAGAGAGTGAAGTGATTGAGTAGGGAGTCAGCTGCAGGGGAGTGGGAGTGGAAGTAGGGACATGAGTTGCAAGTCAGTGTGATGAGAGATGGAGGTAGACCAGGTTGTAATGGTTGTAATGGGAAATGGTTGTATTGAAGGTGGGGATATAGGAGTGTAATGAATTGGGTATGAGGTTTCTGGTTGCTGCTGTTTATAGATGACTAACCCTCCCATCCCCAGTCCCTTTAAAAAAAATCTTTTTGCTGTGATTTCTTGGTGAATAGATTCTTGGAACTGAGTACAGCCAAGAAGCCATTCCCAATTCTTTGTTGTTGTTCAGTCACTCAATTGTATCCTACTCTGTGATCCCATGACTGGAGCACGCCAGGCTTCCCTATCCTTCACTATCTCCCCGAGTTTGCGCAAACTCTTGTCCATCGAATTGGTGATGCCATTCTAACTATCTCATCCCCTGTCACCTGTTCTCTTCCTGCCCTCAGTCTTTCTCAACATCAGGTCTTTTCCAGTGATTTGGCTCTCTGCATCAGGTGGTCAATGTATTGAAGCTCCCAACTATTAGCCTTCCATTGTTAGTGGGCAGTGAACATTGAACTGAGCAGTCCTTTCTGTTATTTTCTTTTGCTTTTGAATTTTAGGAAATGAGGTAAAATTCACCTTTTAAAAAAGTATTTATTTATAAATTTTGTTATGCCAGGTCTCAGTTGCAGCATTGCAGGGTCTTTAGTTGCAGCGTACGGTATCTAGTCCCTGCCCAGGGATTGAACCCATGCCCCCTGCACTGGTAATGCAGAGTCTTAACCACTGGACCACCAGGGAAGTCGCAAAATTCATCCTTTTAAAGTACGCAATTCAGTACTTTTCACAGACTGTTTCCATCACTACTGTCTTAACTCCAGAGCATTTTCATCTTCCCCAGAGAGACCTGTTATCCATTACTAGTCATTCTTTATTCTTCCTTCCCTCTATCCTTCCTCTGGCAATCACTAATCTACTTTCTGTCTCTAAGAATTTGCCTATTCTTGACATTTTCTAGCAATGAAATCATATAATACGTGACCTTTTGTGTCTGACTTCTTTCACCTAGCATAATATTCTCAGGATTCATTCATTTTGAGGCATATGTCAGTATTTCATTCCTTTTAATTGCTGAATAATATTCTACTTCCCTGGATATACCACATTTTGTTGGTTCATTTATTTCTACTTTTGCCTATTATGAATAATGTTGCTGTTAACATTTGTTTCAGGCTTTTGTGTGAACATACATTTTCCATTTTGGAGGTTCTTAGAAGTGGACCTTTCAGTTTTCAGAGTAATGATACTGCCTCTGGTAACCCTATTGAGAGCTGAGTGTTTTGTGTTGTAGAAAGTGGCCACTAAGAAGTTGGCCATTTAAAAAATTCACTCAACATTTATTGAATCCTTGCGTGCTAGTCTCCAGTCTAGCCATTTAGGATATATCCAGTGAACAAAACAGGTAGAAAGTTCTGGCCCTGTGCATCTTACCTTTTAAGATGAGGTGAGGGGCAGACAAGTAAGAATAAACATAATAGATCAATTATCTTATTTGTTAGGTGGTCAGTAGTAGAGAAATAAGAGGGGAGCTTGGTAAGGAGGACAGGGAATATGAGGTGGATAGATTGTAGCTTGAAGTAAGGTGGTCAAGTAGGGTTTATCTAGAAGATATTTGTGCAAATACTTGACAGAAGGATGTAAGGGAGTTAGTCATGTGGCCTCAAAGGCAGTTGGACGTGTTCAGTGACCTGCACAGAGGCCAAGGTAGCTGGAGTGGATGAAGGAAGGAAGGAATATCAGAAGTGGACGGGGTCAGACAGGTAAAGGGGACTGCACGATGGGGATGGAGCACATCAGAGCCGATCACCTGGGTCCTTGAAGGCCTTTGTAAGGATTTTAACTTTCACTCTGATAGAAATAGGGAGCATTTGTGGGTTTTGAAGGAAGAATGATACAGTCTCATTACAGAATGGCCGATTTTCCTTGTATTTTTAAAGGATCACTAACTGCTGTGTTAAAAACAGGCTGTGGGCAAGTCTACAAGATGGAAACCAACCAGTTAAAAAGCTGTAGTCATAAAGGATGGTGGCTACTCCAATGAGGGAGGTGTGGAATGGTCAGCTTCTAGGTGTGGTTTGAAGATAGAGCCGAAAGGAGTTCTTGTCAGATTGAATGTAGAGGAAAGTCAAGGAGGATACCAAGATGTTGTAAATGAATAACTGGAAAACAGATTTTATGAGGAAATTAGGGCTGCATAATTTTTGGAAATAAACATTTATATTGAATACATTTATAAAATATATTTTACATTTGTGAAAATTGCTGGCTGGTATATTGCTTGGTGAAATATGACTAAACTCAAAATATGGATATGCTATATAGTGGACCCTTGAATAACATGGGTTTGAACTGCTTGGGTCCACTTATACAAGAAGTTTTTTCAACAAATAGTATAGTCATACTACACAATGCATGGGTAGCTGAATCCAAGAATGTGGATCTGCAGATACAGAAGGCAGACTGTAAAGTTATATCAGGATTTTCAGCTGCCCCTCCAGTCCCCCCGCCAGTGTTGCTTGAGAGTCAACTCTGTTAGGTTTTTAGTTACAAACATTTAAAAACATTGCAGACTTTCATTTTTGATGAGTTGTTTAAAAACAGGACTGCTGGTGCCTGCCTTTGGGTGTCACAGGACAAGGATGTTGCTGCATTCGTGGGAAACATGCACTAGTATTCTGTGTAAGATGACACCCACAGTCATCCATTTTTGACCCTTTGTGGCTTAAAAAGGGCCAAAACCTTTTTGATATTTAAATATTGCAGATTCTAGAAGGTGTGGATTTTGATAAGGCATATATTGCAAATAGAATTACTTAAATTTTTTTGTTGATACCTAAGTGCAGAGCATTACTTTTTAGCTTGTAACTTATTTTGAATACAGAAGAAAAAAGAAAATACTAAAAAAAAGTCTGTTTCAGAAAAAGAAAGAAAAAAGAAACTTTTGGGACTTCTTTTCACCTAGTGGACATTAAATGAAACATGAGCTGTAAATAACAAGCTTTTGTTCCCAAGATGACAAATATTTTCATTTAATTACTTTACATGAAAATAAGTCAGTATATTTGTTACCTCTTAAACTGCTAATTAGTATGTTTAATTTTAAGAGAGCTTTTGTTATAAAAATTGAGGAGTGCAGGAAATCTTGATGTTCACATTTCCCATGGAAGATAATGTGTTTCTAGAAATCTGATAATTTTCATACTAAAATAGGAGACAGCATTAAGTTTGGGGAGGAAAAGTGAGTTTAAAAAACTATGTAAACAGTTTAACAGAAAATAAAAGGCAAATCTACTAGAGTCAGTTCAGAGACAGAGAAACCAAACTTCCTGTTCACCTCACTTAACAACAGTTATGTTTTAGGTTGGTTAATAGGACTAAACGACAAAAGAAAAGAGGCAGAAAAGAAAGTTTTAAAACAACACTTGGCTTACCCTGAGGATATCTAACTGTGAATAACTAGATATACTGAGCATTGGGACAGTTAAAGATAAAGATACAATTCTACATTACCCTACCTGGTATATCTTTCCAGCTTAACATTGGTGCTGGCAGTCTGGTGGTAGAAGTTGCTTCTGTGGGGAGATTATTATCATTTGAAGGAAGAAAATCTTTACAGAAAGTAATGGATCACTTTTAAGTTATAAATTTAGCTATCACTTGAGAGAATAATAATTTGTACTATTGAAATGTGTCAGAAAACAGTCTATATGGGACAATGAGATAGATACTTTATGTAGACTTTTCTTATTTAAGCCATTTTTTTTTTCTAATTTATAGATAGATTTTTGGCAGTGTGACTTAACTCTAGGATATCTAAAGTCCTATGTCAAGGTTTTGACAAACAATGGACTGCTGTCTCCTAATTTGATAATCTTATAGGGCATACTTGCTTAGAAGAGTGTCATTGGTAACTTTTTAGTAAGTTTCACTTAAAGTCACACTAACTTCTTATCATTTTCTTTAATAGCGGAAATGAAGATTATAAATCGTCAAAGCTTTAACCAAATAGCATTTAAAGAAAAGACTCACCTTATACTGATAGTAAAAGTTATACTTGAAAATGACTATAAAAACCATCTTTTTTTTGTTAAAGTGCCCAGTAAATAGTGTAGCTTAGTGATTAAGAACATATGGCTTGGAAAGAGAGAGGTCTTGTTCCCAGGCCTGTCCTTCTGTGTTTTGGCTGTTGAAGTTTGGGGAAAGTTATTTATTTTTGAAGTGAAAGTAAACATCAGATTCATTTTCTTGCAAAGTGGGGTAGTAATATTGATAGTTACCTTACAAGGTTGTGTAAGTACTAAATGAAATAACATTTAACTTAAACTGTACATGTTCTGAGTAGTCAGTACGTGGTAGCTGTATTATTTTGGTAAAAGCTGTCACTTCTTTCATAAATGGGTAGAGTGAGGATTCTTTCATCAGGACTGCTTGGGATTAAATTGGGACTCTCATGCTTGCCAAGTTGTGGGCAGTTTTCTTTCACTTTCTAGGAAGGCTGGTGTCCTTGTGTTAGTTGCGGAATGGTGGCAGTGCTGACATCATGGGCTGTCAGGGGTGACTGAGTGTAATAACAGGGTCTACTCCATAGTAAGTTCTCACTAAATTGGAGCTATTATTGTTAGTTCATGGAAAGAATGTGTAAATGCTTATGAGTTTAAATGCTTTGGGGGTGATATAGTGACTCTAGTCTCTTTTAACTTAAAGGTTGATTTGGAAGTTGGGGGAAGAAGTTACAGTTTTGTGATTAAGATTGAAGCCTGTTATTACTGTCTATGTGAAATCCTTAAAAAGACTGTTCAAGGGAAAGTGAAAACCAGATTTCTTTATTCCAAGAACTCTGCCTCCATTTCGGACCTTTATTTATTCTAGCCCTTCCTGATGCAGAATCTTCTCTTAGTAAATACTTGCCCTCTCTTCTAATTTGCTGCTGGCTTGCCTAGATGGGATTCTTTCAAGGGAAAAAGTAAATTTTACTTCCAAGCCTAGAGGTTTTTTGTTGGATTAGGTGAGCCATTGGAGATGTTCATTTTCTAAGCAAGCATCCACATCTAGCCTTGCTTATATAGGGAAAAGTCTTTTTTCTTCTCACGATCTGATCTGATCACTGTTTGGATGTGACAGTTAGTCACCTGAAGCTGCTTTGGCGTGGCAAGCTGTGGGGGTGGGGTGTACGAGGCCTGGGGCCCTGCCAAGCCTGAGTCTGTCTCTACCAAGAGAGTAAAAGGAAGACTGAACAGGCTCAATGACAAAGAGCTACTATTGGTGTCAGAGTTTAAATGAGGCAGCTTGGCTTATACCTATTTGGGAGTTTAAAAAATTTTAGCTTTTTATATTTTCAGTTTTATCTCGGTAAGTGTATCTCATCCAAGGTCCCATTTCATTTTTTTATCTGAATATCCTTGTTGAAAGTTGTTCAGTGATTTCTTTTTTTCTTGTCTGGGCCCCTTGGCTTGTGGCATCTTAGTTTCCGGCCCTGGGATTGAAACTAGGCCTCCTGCAGTGAAAACGCAGAGTCCTAACCACTGGACTGCCGAGGCAGTCCTATGTTCAGTGATTTTTTAAAAAAGTTGTTCAGTGTAAGAGGGCTTCACACTTAGTAAGTCACCTAATTTTGCTTTGCCTCAATTTGGAGAAATACTTTTCTAAACTAATCTGTCCTGTTCCTAGCAAAATTAAAGAATATTTTTTTAAGTATAAAAGCAATTGCAGTTTGCTGTAAATGTTAAAAAACTAAGATCATGGCATCTGGTCCCATCACTTCATGGGAAATAGATGGGGAAACAGTGGAAACAGCGTCAGACTTAATTTTGGGGGGCTCCAAAATCACTGCTAATGGTGATTGCAGCCATGAAATTAAAAGACGCTTACTCCTTGGAAGGAAGGTTATGACCAACCTAGATAGCATATTTAAAAGCAGAGACATTACTCTGCCAACAAAGGTCCATCTAGTCAAGGCTATGGTTTTTCCAGTAGTCATGTATGGGTATGAGAGTTGGACGGTGAAGAAAGCTGAGCGCTGCAGAGTTGATACTGTTGAACTGTGGTGTTGGAGAAGACTCTTGAGAGTCCCTTGGACTGCAAGGAGATCCAACCAGTCCATCCTAAAGGAGATCAGTCCTGGGTGTTCATTGGAAGGACTGATGTTGAAGCTGAAACTCCAATACTTTGGCCACCTCATGCGAAGAGTTGACTCATTGGAAAAGACCGTAATGCTGGGAAGGATTGGGGGCAGGAGGAGAAGGGGACGACAGAGGATGAGATGGCTGGATGGCATCAACGACTCAATGGACATGGGTTTGGGTAAACTCCAGGAGTTGGTAATGGACAGGGAGGCCTGGCATGCTGCGATTCATGGGGTTGCAAAGAGTCGGACACGACTGAGCGACTGAACTGAACTGAACCGAATGTATACAGTGAATAGTAAAAGTCATTACCTTCTTCCTCTTGGTAACTTGATTTAAAAGTTTAGGGTATATTCTTCCATAACTTTTTCCTTGCACATATAAACTTATATATGAGTATTTTTTGATATGTTTGGTTTTACAAAGATGGGCTTACACTTTTGCATATTGTTCTGTGGCTGTTTTTACATCTTTTTATATCAGTTTATAACAGATCTATGTCATTCTTTTTTGATGACCTCAGAAAGATTTTACTTGCATTCAGTATGCTATTTTCTCTACTACCAAATGATTTACTTAGGGCAATGCCATGTTTCTTTAGCTTTATGTTAATGGCAGATAAGTATAGGCCTTGCTTAGTGGTGTTTAGCACTCAGTAGACATTCAGTGCATGCGTGTGCTCAGTTGCTCAATTGTGTCCAACTCTTTGCGACCCCTGGACTGCAGCCTGCCAGTCTCCTCTGCCCAAGGGACATTCCAGGCAGGAATACTGGAGTGGCTTGCCATTTCCTCCAGAGCATCTTCCTGATTCAGGGATTGAACCTGCATCTCTTGCATTGGCAGATGGATTCTTTAATGTTGAGCCACCTGGGAAGCCCAGGTATTCAGTAGGTATTATTAATTTATTTGAATATCTAGTACTACTAGGTGGTGAATAGACCCTGTCATCTGTAACATTTATGGTAGTCTCTCATAACTCTATAGATTATTATTACAGCTACTGTTAGTGAAATCTGATTGCATGAGATTGCTTTTAAAAGGTAAGCCGTGGGAGGTAGTGAGGGAACATTCTGTGCTATATGGCCGTTTCTGAAGAAGCTAATGTTGTTTTTGGGATCTCTAGTAGCGTTTATTAGAAAGGTTACTTTGGGACAGACCACTCTAGGTAATGACCCCAGCAGATGCTTAGTCAGAACATGTGGTTTGTAAAGTATTTTTTTTTAAGCACTATAGTTAGGCTTTTAAATGGCACATTATGTTTGTAAAATTTCATAATCATTAGTTATTTCTTATAATGTCCCTTTGAGGCAGGTCAGCAGCATTTTTCCTTTTTTATGGTTGAAGAAGCAGATGCAAAGATGTTGAGTGATTTGCCCACGGGCACACATTAAACTGATGGCAGAATCTGTTCTGTTAGTAAACTGAACCATGCTGCTTTCTGCTAGTTATGCGTGAGTTATAAAGGTGTTACCATTTCGTGACCTTTTGATGGGTTTACGGAATAGCAAGTATAGCTTAGAAACCATTTACCTACTTTCATTGAAAGGAACAGTTTTAAAACTAAAACTTATTTGCATTATGATATTAAATATTTTAGGGAAATTTACCCTATTCTCTTAAATGTAGAAGAAATTATATGAAAATATATTAAAATGAACTACAGTGGACTTAGTTTTTCTGGGAGAACCTATTCTAGCTTGAAATTGTAAGTAAGAGGAAAATGAAAATAGGACAAGGCTTGAAGATATTTTAAAGTAGGAGGTAAATGAATTGTCAGGTTATATTTTCATGAGTAATTTGAGTTGAAACACTATGGCTCATGAGTCAGAAGAGATTTTTAAAGATCATTTGAACCTGTGGATTTAGACTCCAACTCTCTAACAGCATGGAAGGTTATCTAGGCTAAACAAGTGTCCTACACCTTCCTTACTCATGCCCACTCAAAAAAAGTATAATTTTGGTAGCATTCCTTAAGTTATAAGTTTACTTGTTTGAAATATCCTCTATTTACTTGTTAGGACTTGATTCTATTGTTCCATAAATTGCTGGTGTATTTTTTAAAAATACTTAAAAATTCAGGATTAATTCCTCTGTACTTTTTTTTTTAAGAAGTCAAGAAACTATTATGTAAGAGTTTACAAGTTGAATTTTGAAACGTTGAACAGGACAGAGGAAACAAATCACTGCTAAATTTTATTGCTACTACCTGTGTTGTTCACAAACTTTAGCAAATTCTTGCAGAATGGTGACAGATTTAGGCTGTATTTGTTTCATATTGCTGCTGTAACAAGTTGCCAAATATTTAGTGGCTTAAAACAACACAGTTATTATTTTATAGTTCTGTATGTCAGAAATCTGAACTGGGTCTCACTGAACTGAATTCCTTCCTTGCTCTCTTGGGGAGAATGTTCCTTGCTTTTTCCAGTCTCTGGAGGCTGTACACATACTGTTGGTTGTGTTTTCTCATCTATCTTCAAAGCCAGCAGCTTAGTATCTTCAAATCTCTCTGGCTTTGACACTACTTCTACCTCCCTCTTTCACTTATATTAGGGCTCTTGTGATCTCATTGGGCCCATTCAGATAATCCAGGATAATCTTCCCATTTCAATGTCATTTGGTTAGTAACCTTAATTCTGTCTGCAACCTTAATTCCCTCTTGCTATTTAACAGCAGTTTCACAGATTCAGGGAATTAGGATACAGACATTTTTGGGGAGGCTATTATTCTGCCTACTACAGACTCCTTAGTTCAGCAGGATCTATTTAACCTTTTAGGCTTTTCCATAAAATGAGATTAATATTTACTGTTTGCTGCAAGGGAATTTTATGGAAATGGAAATTATATACCATTGCAGACAGACCATGCATAGAATACACTCAGAAATATTAACTGATGCTTTCTGGTTGGTCTTATGTGTTAGGTAGATGCTTAACTTATGGATAGGTTGTCTCCACGGTAAGCAGTGAGTGGGCTTGGTAAACTCCAATCTGAATACCTGGAGTTACATTTGGCCTCTGGAAGCAGAACAGGATGTCAGTGACTCACAGGCTTTCCAGAGGAGGAGCCTTCCTTACTGTTGTTTACTTTTCATTTGACTCTTATAAAGGCAGGCTTTTGTCTTAGAATTCAGCTTTTCCAGACCTTTGCTTGTTGAAGATAGTGTTAATTTATAGCAGAATTGAAAAAAATAGATGAATGCTTAACTAATTTGTTTTATGGTTTGAATCTGTTTTAGTCTCAAAGATAAACACATTTTTTTAGGCAGTATGCTTTTCTACTTGCTAGGAGTTTTCAAAGAAAGTTATGACAATAATTAATGGAGAGGCCTTGAGTAATTGTAGTTTTAAATCTCAACTCCTGATGATTGATTGTTTTGTATGTGCCAACTTGATACGCTCTTTTGGAAGTTAAACTTGGAGAATTGCTGTGTTGTCATTTCCTAAATTGTCTTTGAGTCTTTCAGCTCTCAGAACTGGTGCTGTGAGGCAGGATTCACAGAGTGGAGTAGTAGATAGTGGAAACGGCTGTTAGAAAACCATTTTCTAAAGTCAAAGGGAATTTTAAGGGTAGATATGTCATCTCTGTTATTTCTGTCGCCAGGTTAAAATTTGAGTTACATTTCTCTAGGGGCTCCCCTGGTAGCTCAGCTGGTAAAGAATCCTCCTGCAATGCAGGAGACCCCGGTGTGATTCCTGGATTGGAAAGATCCCTTGAAGAAGCGATAGGCTACCCACTCCAGTATTTTTGGGCCTCCCTGGTGGCTCAGCTGGTAAAGAATCTGCCTGCAATGTGGGTGACATGGGTTCGATCGGAAGATCGCCTGGAGGAGAGCATGGCAACCCACTCCGGTATTCTTGCCTGGAGAATCCCCATGGACAGAGGTGCCTAGTGGGCTACAGTCCATGGGGTTGCAAAGAGTTGGACACAACTGAGCAACTAAGCACACAGCACAGCTCTAGAATAAACATAACAAAACATTTGTGTGATCATTTGCTAGGTTATCTTGTAGATATAGATGGAAAGAGAAATCCACTAATTGTCTTATTGCAAATATGTTTCAAGTAAGAAATTGAAATTTTCTCAGTTCTGTGGTAGGAATAAGTTGGTTTTTTTCTGCATTGCATTATCATGTATTTCTTTGCACACATAGCTGCTGATTGAGTATGATTTAAGTTAAATGTGTCTAAAGATTGAGTTGTAACCAGTCATTTGGTTCTTCTAGCATTAGAGGATCCTCTGATTCTAACCCTTCATCCTTTGTCCTCTTGTTATCCTCTACATAGTTCTAGCAGTGTCCTCATCACACTCCAATGACAGGCAGTAAATCCTGGACAATTATTTATTTTCATACATGCATCAGTACAAAATAAGTTGCACAAAATTCTGTCTGCCCTGAGTTGTAAATTTATTTTCTCAAAGTTTCTATTTTACATATATCAACTGTTTCTGTTTTATGTATATCAAATAGTGTTTTTTAGAATGTAGATAAATGAATGATTTGAGTTTGGTAGCACATATGGTACTGTACTCAAATTATCTAACTTTTTAAAAATTAAATATTAGCACCTCATTTTAATGAAGATGATAAATTCAAGCACCACCCTTCATTCTTAGACGTCATTACAGGTGTATTAGAAGCAACCAAGCACGTGTTTCAGGATGTGCTGTTGCATGCCTCACCACCCTCGTGATGGAGTAGTAGTGGAGTGGAGTTAATTAGGTTTAAATTCGGCTCTGCCCCTTAACTAGTTGCAAGACCTTTGGCAGTTATGGAAAAATGGGGAGAATAATATTTGTTCCAAACACATCATAGATTTAAGAACTGTGAGGGACTTTAAAGACTTCTGCTGGTCCTAAAAGAAGCCTTAGACTCATTTGCAAGCTAAGGCTTTAGGCAGCTACCACCCATGGATAAGAATTATGATTTCAAACTGGTGTAGACCTGCCTCCTCACTTGGATCTCTTGACTTATAATCTAGTGTTCCTTTCCATTATATTGTAGAGAACTGCTCTACTTGTAAACCAGTGCTGGGATTCGGATCTCCTCAAATGAAAGGTTAAATGGTGATAGGCAAGAAGTGGTTTTGTTTTGTTTTTTTTAATAAGAAAATAACTCCTTGATGTATTAGTGTCTGATGTTAAATTTTGACGAGACTGAACTCTCAGGATTTGTTATGGTTATTAGGATATTAAACTTTTGGAAAATACAGTTTATCCCCTAGAAAAACACTAAAAACTTCTTATGTATATAAACTTGGATTAAGTTCAGACTTTAAGATGTACAATGAGAGACTTACAACACTGTAGTTTTTAATGAATGAAATGCCTCTGTGTATGGATCAAAGCCAGCTTTCATGGTAAGTATGAACAATGTGGTTTAGTTCCCTGTCTCCATACCCATCCAGTTATAACTTATATTGCCTTGATTGCATATTAGCTGAATTAAGTGTTGATGAAACAAATATAGGGTCCTAATTAAGCACAATGAAGATCTTACATTAGTGAAGCAGTGTATTACCTAAGAACAAATCTGCTAAACAAATATTTAACCAGTCTAGTGGATAGGCACAGTGACTATAATGCAGATAGTAATTTACATGCATGTTTAATATGATGTAGTAATTGGCATTTGGATTAATACAAATATGTTATTTGAAACACAGTATTTTTAATTTTTGGAAAATTGAATGATATTAAAATCTGGGGGCTCTAATAAAAACAGATTGTTAGAGATGAATACACTTGAGGATAGCATGCACACTGGTGATCAGTTCAGTTCAGTCGCTCAGTCGTGTCCAACTGTTTGCAACCCCATGAACCGCAGCACGCCAGGCCTCCCTGTCCATCACCAACTCCCTGAGTCCACCCAAACCCATGTCCATTGAGTCAGTGATGCCATCCAGCCATCTCATCCTCTGTCGTCCCCTTCTCCTCCTGCCCTCAATCTTTCCCAGCATCAGGGTCTTTTCCAATGAGTCAGCTCTTCGAATGAGGTGGCCGAAGTATTGGAGTTTCAGCTTCAACATCAGTCCTTCCAATGAACACACAGGACTGATCTCCTTTAGGATGAACTGGTTGGATCTCCTTGCAGTCCAAGGGACTCTCAAGAGTCTTCTCCAACACCACAGTTCAAAAGCATCAATTCTTCGGCGCTCAGCTTTCTTTATAGTCCATCTCTCACATCCATACATGACTACTAGAAAAATCATAGCCTTGACTAGATGGACCTTTGTTGGCAAAGTAATGTCTCTGCTTTTAAATATGCTATCTAGGTTGGTCATAACTTTCCTTCCAAGGAGTAAGCGTCTTTTAATTTCATGGCTGCAGTCACCATCTGCAGTGATTTTGGAGCCCAGAAAAATAAAGTCAGCCACTGTTTCCACTGTTTCCCCATCTATTTGCCATGAAGTAATGGGACCGGATGCCATAATCTTAGTTTTCTGAATGTTGAGCTTTAAGCCAACTTTTTCACTTTCCTCTTTCACTTTCATCAAGAGGCCCTTTAGTTCTTCTTCACTTTCTACCATAAGGGTGATGTCATCTGCGTATCTGAGGTTATTGATATTTCTCCCGACAATCTTGATTCCAGTTTGTGCTTCCTTCAGCCTAGCGCTTCTCATGATGTACTCTGCATAGAAATTAAATAAGCAGGGTGACAATATACAGCCTTGACGTACTCCTTGTCCTATTTAGCACCAGTTTGTTGTTCCATGTCCAGTTCTAACTTGCTTCCTGACCTGCATACAGGTTTCTCAAGAGACAGGTCAGATGGTCTGGTATTCCCATCTCTTTCAGAATTTTCCACAGTTTATTGTGATCCACACAGTCAAAGGCTTTGGCATAGTCAACAAAGCAGAAATAGATGTTTTTCTGGTACTCCCTTGCTTTTTCGATGATCCAGCGGATGTTGGCAGTTTGATCTCTGGTTCCTCTGCATTTTCTAAATCCAGCTTGAACATCTGGAAGTTCATGGTTCACATACTGTTGAAGCCTGGCTTGGAGAATTTTAAGGATTACTTTACTAGCATGTGAGATGAGTGCAATTGTGCGGTAGTTTGAGCATTCTTTGGCATTGCCTTTCTTTGGGATTGGAATGAAAACTGACCTTTTCCAGTCCTGTGGCCACTGCTGAGTTTTCCAAATTTGCTGGCATATTGAGTGCAGCACTTTCACAGCATCATCTTTTAGGATTTGAAGTAGCTCAACTGGAATTCCATCACCTCCACTAACTTTGTTCATAGTGACGCCCACTTGACTTCACATTCCAGGATGTCTGGCTCTAGGTGAGTGATCACACCATTGTGATTATCTGGGTCTTGAAGATCTTGTTTGTAAAGTTCTTCTGTGTGTTCTTGCCACCTCTTAATATCTTTGGCATCTGTTAGCTCCCTACTGTTTCTGTCCTTTATCGAGCCCATCTTTGCATGAAATGTTCCCTTGATATCTCTAATTTGCTTGACAAGATCTCTAGTCTTTCCCATTCTGTTGTTTTCCTGTATTTCTTTCCATTGATTGCTGAGGAAGGCTTTCTTATCTCTCCTTGCTATTCTTTGGAGCTCTGCGTTCAAATGGGTATACCTTTCCTTTTCTCCTTTGCTTTTCGCTTCCCTTCTTTTCACAGCTATTTGTAAGGCCTCCTCAGACAGCCATTATGCTTTTTTGCATTTCTTTTTCTTGGGGATGGTCTTGATTCCTGTCTCCTGTACAGTGTCATGAACCTCCGTCCGTAGTTCATCAGGCACTCTGTCAGATCTAGTCCCTTAACTGGTGATACACAGCTTTAAAACTTTATTATGGAAACTTAAAACATACTAAAATGAAGTTCAGTTAATTTTCCCATCCTTAGCTTCAGCCGTTGTCAACATTTTGCCTTTCTTGTTTTATCCTTTTTACTCTGCTGCTCCTTCTCTCCCCTCCCCATCACCATGTGGGATTTTAAAGCAAATTCCAAGTATTATTTCACAGATATCTTTATCCAAAACATAGGTACAATGCCATTGTCACAACTAATAATATTAACAATTTCCTAATGCTATCCTATGGTTAGAAATGTTCAGATTTCTCTGTCTCCAAAACGTTTTTCACAGTTGGATTGTTTGCATTAGGTTCCAGATAAAGTCTTCATGTTGCAATTGAAAGTTATGTCTCTTAAGCCAAGTCATTTATTCTGTGAAGTCTCCTCCCTTTTCATGCCTGATATTTGATGAAGGATCCATGTCATTTAATCGTTCCCTCATTCTTTGTTTGGCTCATTGCATCCTTTTGATTTTGCTTAACCCCTAACTTTCCTGTAAGCTGGTCGTTAGTTCTAGAGGCTTTTTTAGTGAGCATTCTTCATAGTAGGTGCAGCATTCTTTCTACTGCATATCATCAGGAGGCAGGTAATGCTAGGTTGATTCACTGTTACTAATGCTATGATTGGTCAGTGATTTTAGGTGTTGTCAGTCTTATCTGGCTATTATCAACATCCTGTCAACTTTCACTCAGTTATTTTAGCCCCTACTAGTGATTGTTGCCTGCTCCATTGTATTAAGGATTACAAAATAGTTTTTTAATTATATCACTCCTACTACATTTATTAGTAGAAATTCTTTATATTTAGTGATTCTGCAATACAGAAATGCAGAATAAATGATTATTTCCCCCCTGACTTGGCTGGTGTTTAGAATAATAGGTTGGTGCTACAGGAACCTCTTAAAATGACCAATGAAGTTTTTTGTTTGTTTTTGTTTTAGTTGTTTTAATGTCATGGATTTTTATGTATTATTTGTGTCTTCATCCATTGTGGTTGCTGTAGGTGACACTTTAATTGTCTCATCTTTGGGCGTTTGGAGTCTCTTCAGATGGACTCCTATGTTCTTTTGATAACTTCATTACTTTCTGTCACAAGAAATCTCAGGTTCATTTTGTACATTTCTTGTCTCCAACTTGGAATCAGATATTTCTTCAGGAAGCCCTGGTTTCCTCAAGCGAGAAATGGTTTTTAGAAATCACAGTCAGGATATTAAGGGTATTACTTGCTACTGGTTTCATTATTGCTTCCAGATATTTTTAGTACTTAGACTCAGGAAATGATTGTCTTTTGTTTGTTTTTAAAGAGAAATAAATAGATGACTTTTACTGATATTTCCAATTTCCATAAAAATTAGATATATATATTTTAATATATTTTATTTATTTACTTTGTCTATGTTGGGTCTTTGTTGCTGTACAGGTTTTTTTTTCTAGTTGTGGCCAACAGACATTCTTTTGGGGCCAGGTGGAGTGTGTGGGCTTCTCATGGCAGTGTCTCCTTTTGTTGTGGAGGGTGGGCTCTAGGGTGTGTGGGCTCAGTAGTTGCGATTCCCGGGCACTAGAGCACAGGCTCAGTAGTTGTGGCGCACGGGCTTTGTGGCTCCAGAGCATGTGGCATTTTCCTGGGCCAGGAATTGAACCCACATCTCTGCAGGTGGATTCTTTACCACTGAGCCACCAGGGAAGCCCCAGAGTTTTTATTTTGACTTATTTTATATTTGTATCTTTTGTATTTTATGCTGGAAATCCTTTATACTAAAAATATTCCTAACAATTTAAGCATATATTTCATATAACATATATACATTTTGAAATAATACCACTCTTAACTAGTCATAAGAAGACTAATTAATGCAACTTAAGATTCCTTTATGTTATTTTTGTCCTTAGGCTATATTCCACTAGGGATATAAGAACAGAATACTTATTTTAAATTGGCTTGAAATAATTGTTCCTATGTGCTTATCCTGCCAACTTGAAAAACAGGTCATTTACTTCATTTTGCTTTTGATTTTTCAAGAATACTCTTAAGTTTTCCTTATTAATTTTTTGATATAAAATATTTACATTGTTTCAAAATGCTAGGGGTATTTTTTTAAAAGATGCTGCTGTTTGACACATCATAATTCTCCCCATATTCTATCACTAACTAAAGCAATGTATTATTTTACCGTATGTTTTAAAATTTAATATCTGCTTGTATGAGTTTTTAAGGTTCAAATTTAAAAGTCCAGTGTAAATTTTCCAAGTGATCAGATGGCTGCTAGATGGCAGTAAATAGTTCTTGTTTATATATTGCTTCTTAGAATTTCTAGTGTTTTACTGGATTTTGTCATTAGAAGGCAAATGGATATATAATTGCTTAAAAGTTGTGATTGTGATGTTCGCAGATAATCAGTAAATAATTCCACTCCCACCCCTAGTCAATTAACAACTATTTAAAGATGTCTTACAGGCTGATGTATTGAAATCACAACACAGAGTCAAACTTTTAGATTATGTGGCTTAAATTTGCTCGACTGGGCACTTTTCTATTGGAGGAGGAAGAAGAAATCTTATCCCAAAAGTTTTTTGTATGTATAATTTTGGTGAATGCCTAGCTACCATGGAAATAGATGTTAAAATAAGTTCTTGAGTAGGTAGGTGGTGACAAAACTGGCTTTACTGCTGTAGTGGGTTGCTAGACTTTATTTGGCCCTGTCTTCCTCTCATCCTTCCTCTTTGTTTTGTTTGTTTTTTCAGTATCTATGCTTTTTAGAATATTCTGTGTGCTGGCTTATGTAAGTTCCATCAGTGGTTTGCTTTTGCTTACATTGGTACTATTTAGATGAGTAAGATATTTTATCTCATAGGTTATTGAATTGGCTTGTTCTGTTTTTTTAAGTAAATTCTTACTGATTTACTATAGTTAAGGGGTATAGACTGGTATATTGATGGTGTTCCTTTTTTTTTTTCTTTTAAGCAGTTTTATTGAAGTAGGCACATTAGGTGTTAATGCTTCTTGGAAAAGGTCTGGAAGGACTTGAATCAAGTTGTTAATGGTGGTGGGAATATAGAAAATGTTTAGTGTCTACTTTGTATTGTTATAATGTTTGATTTATTTTTTTTAGTCAAACGTGCACGATTTCATTAACTGTGAAAATTTTCCACTTCCAAAAAATTTGTTAGTGATCAGTAATTCAGATGTATAAAAGTAGAAATCCTCTGTTATTGCATATATATGTGTGTGTGTATATATATATATATATTTATTTATTTATTTGGCCTTGACTCTGACATTGAATTGTGTAATGTTAGTCTTTAGTTACTGTACTTAGATACCAAGGCTAACACTACTTACGTCACAGTGTTGTCATGAGGTTAAATGGGATAATATTACTAAAGCATAACGCCTGGCACATGATGAGTGAGCAGAGGAGTCTTCGTAGATGCTCTGTAGGTCTTAGGAGGGGGTGGTATAGCTGTGTACATATGAGGAGTGTATTGTGGGATCTTACAAGAGCTTTGTCTTCATTTGAGCTTACAACCTTCTCTTGGCACTTCAACTTTTCTTCCTTGTATGTATATTCCCAGAGGACTCATTTCCAGTTTTTCTACCCAACAGAGACTTTGGGTCCACTTTGTACCTGTTGTGTTACTGTTACCTACAAATAGATATATTCATTTATCTTGCTAAGTAAAATATAAGAAGTCAGAATTCAGGTTTTACAGGTATCCTTGATGAATTGACCGCCTCAATATCAAACTGGGCCATGTGATTTTAAAAAAGGATTTTGGTTTGTTTCTTCCAGATGTCGCTGTAGACAGAAACTGGGAAGTTTGGAATTTTTAAGAGCCTTTGTCAGTACATAAATCAACAGCTTTGGAATGAATGTTTGGAACTATTCTCAGAATATTAAGGATATGAGGTTTTTGTAGGCATATGTCTACAAACACTTCACAAAGGCAGACTCTTGGGGATAATGAGGATGACTGCAAAACTATATCACATATAATATGTAATGAAACACAGAAACGTATAACTTATTTGGGGATAGATTCATATTGTTGAAGTCCAAATACCTTTTTTTTTCATTTAATTTTCCTAATGGTTAAAACACTTACATGGCTGATAAGTTTTTAAAAATATGTAAAGTAATATAGTAAAAAAACTTGCATCCCATCTTTTCTCTCCGTTTTTTGAATTTCCTTCTTTCTGGTATTGTTTATCATGCATCATCATCATTCTAGTATTTCCTTTGCAAAGAAAAACAAACACAGATTTGCCTTCTTACTCTTTTTTTTTTTTTACCTTCAGTTTTTAAATCATGCTTACTATTCTGCACTTTTCATTTTTGTCACCTAACACATGTGGGAAATGTTTCTATACCAGAACATAGAGAGTGCCCTCATTCATGCGTTCTCTTATCACTTTTTTGAGGTATAATTTTACACCAAAAAATTAAACCATTATAAATGTAAAAACCAATGATTTTAAAATAAATGCATAGGGTTATACATTCATCACCACAGTCCAGTTTTAGAATATTTTTATGACCCCTAAAAAGTTACTTCCTCCCCATGTGCAGTCAATGCTTACTCCCATCTTTAGCCTCAGATAACTCTGGAGTTCCACACTTGTTTTTGCCAGCTCTGTGCTAGTCAATTTTATGGATGTAATGTAGTTTTTTAAAACCACTCCCCTATTTTTGGATGTTTGGGTTGCTTTTGACCTTTTGCTTTTACAAACAATTCTGAGATGAGGTAACTGTACATACATTATTTCATACCTGTGCAAGAGTATCTGTAGGATAAGTTTCCAGGAGTAGGGTTACTGATTTAAAGGGTGTATATACATTTTTTATTTTGATAATTATTGCAGGTTTTTCCTCATATGGATTAGACAGACTTATATTCTCCCTTGCAGCATAATTGTTTGTTTTCCCAAACATTACCAGCCAAGTATGTTACCAGATTTATGAACTTCTGCCAGTCTGCTGGTGGAAAATGGTATTTGGAATCATTTTATTTGCATTTCTCTTATGAATGACTTTGATCTTCTTTTTATATGTTTAAGGGCCATTTACTTGTACTTATTTTTATGTCAACTATCTCTTCTTATAATACGTTCATTTTTCTGTTGAGTAGTTAGTCCTTTTAAAAATGACTAATTTCTAGGTGTTCTTTAGAATCAGAGATTAACTCTTTGTAGAGATGCGAATTATAATCCTTTTAGAGTTTGTCATTTGTGTTTTCGATTTGCTTGCTTTGTGTAGTTTTTGTCATGTTTTTTATTGCTAAATTTATCAATATTTCCTTTTATAGCTTCTGAACTTTGAGTTTATTAATTATTTAAAGTAAGGCCTATATTGAATATCCTTCCAAGGTCATTAACTCATCACCAGTGTGAATTAAGTTAGAGATTTAGCCAGATCTACTGGCTTGGATCTGTGACACATACCTTTGAAAATATTATCTGACATGTATACAAGTATATCTGTTGGATAAATTTTGGTGTATATTTTTGGGGCTGTGGATATGCATGTTTTTAAAATTTTGATAGTAACCATCACACTGAATACATGTTTTTTCCAAGGCCATTAAGATACATAATTGCTAATAACTGGTGAGGAAATCAATGGTGATTTGTGTTCAAGGTGCCAGGTTGTGAAAATCCTGCAGTACTACTAGAAAAGGTTTGGTCAAAAATAGAATGTGACAGTGTGAAAGTGTTAGTTGCTCAGTCATGTCCGACTCTTTGCCACCTTATGGACGGACTATAGCCCACCAAGCTCCTCTGTGCATTAGATTCTCCAGGCAAGAATACTGGAGTGGGTTGCCATGCCCTCTTCCAGGCGATATTGTTGGACTAGGGATCAAACCCCCTGTCTCTTACATCGCCTGCATTGACAGACAGGTTCTTTACCACTAGTGCCGCCTGGGAAGCCCCCCAGAATAGAATACTTGGCTGTAAATAATAATCTTTTTTCATTATGTATTGATCTTCAAGGCAGCAGAATTAAATTTTAGAAATTCTTGAAGAATTTCCATTATCTCTTAAAGTACCAGTTCTGCATCATCCTTCTTGACATTTGCCCTAGAGCACCACTTGTACAGGTGGACGAGGAAGCATGTTCTGATTATGTTTATTGCAGCCTGTTTGTGATAGTGAAAAACTGGACACCACTTATATCATTAGTAGAAAAGTTGAACCATGGCAAATTCCTACAATGATTATATCACAGAGGTAATTTGATAGTATTTACTGATTGGAAAGATCTCCAATACATTTTTTCTGTGAAAGAAATTTGAAAGGCAATGTGTTAAATATAGTACCAATTATGAAAAATATATTCACAGAAATCCTATATATGGACACACAGACATGTATATAAATGGAAAATTCTGGAAAAAATCTGAAAAAAATCTGGAAAAACATATCCCCGAATGATAAAAGTGATTACCAGTGGGAAGTGGTTTGGGATTGTGTATGGTAATTTAGAACTCTCGTTAAAGTTTTATTATTTATACAAGGATAACATACTCATAGATTGTATAACTAAAAGCTAATTTTATACATACTTTGGCAATACAAGTATGTTGTATTATACATGTATCCTTGTAAATGCAGAGTAAGGGAACTGGAAGGATATTATGAATAGAAGACAGTAGTCATGTTGATGAGGGATGTGAGAAGAGAAATGAAGAAAAACTGCGTGTACTTTTGTGTACTTCTGTGTTTCTGTATTTTCATAAAGCAAATGATGAATTCATGTATTAATGTCTGTGATGGAAAAAGGACTAAACTCTTTGAGACCAAGAATTCATATGAGAATATGATTTCATTTTGTCAGGCTCATTTAATAGTTCTGAATGAAAATACTAGCTGCTAGTTGAATCACTAGGTAGAAAATAAAGATACATTTTACTAGTTTGCTGATTTATTTACTTGATGTGATGTGTTTTCATCACTTTAGGGCAAACACAAGAATAAAAATAAGTAAACCTTTTCCCATGTACCATCATGAATACTAGTTGTTTCTAATATCATGCAGGATGGTAAACATAGAGTTGTTCTCTTCACTTATATCCTCCTCTGAAATTTTCTCTTCTTCTCCCCTTTTCTTCTACAACTTCTCCTGCAGTCTGGATATCTCTCTAGTTCAGTTTTCTTAGTTTACTGGCCCAGGATCAGATCTATTCTTATGAAATGGGAATTAGCAGTGATGTTTCCAGTCAGTCCTTCTTTCTCTATCTACTTTATATTTTGTTCCAGATCATGGCAAGAAATACCTGGAGTAACAGGCAAATTTGGCCTTGGAGAGTACAGAATGAAGCAGGGCAAAGGCTAATAGAGTTTTGCCAAGAGAACGCACTGGTCATAGCAAACACCCTCTTCCAACAACACAAGAGAAGACTCTACACGTGGACATCACCAGAAGGTCAATACCGAAATCAGGTTGATTATATTCTTTGCAGCCAAAGATGGAGAAGCTCTATACAGTCAGCAAAAACAAGACCGGGAGCAGACTGTGGCTCAGATCATGAACTGCTTATTGCCAAATTCAGACTTAAATTGAAGAAAGTAGGGAAAAGCACTAGACCATTCAGGTATGACCTAAATCAAATCCCTTATGATTATACAGTGAAAGTGACAAATAGATTCAAGGGATTAGACCTGATAGACAGAGTGCCTGAAGAACTGTGGACAGAGTTTTGTGACATTGTACAGGAGGCAGTGATCAAGACCATCCCCAAGAAAAAGGAACGCAAAAAGGCAAAATGGTTATCTGAGGAGCCCTTACAAATAGCTGTGAAAAGAAGAGAAGCGAAAGGCAAAGGAGCAAAGGAAAGATATACTCATTTGAATGCAGAGTTCCAGAGAATACCAAGGAGAGATAAAACCTTCTTCAGTGATCAGTGTAAAGAAATAGAGGAAAACAATAGAATGGGAAAGACTAGAGATCTCTTCAGGAAAATTAGAGATACCAAGGGAACATTTCATGCAAAGATGGGCACAATAAAGGACAGAAATGATACGGACCTAACAGAAGCAGAAGATATTAAGAATACACAGAAGAACTATGCAAGAAAGATCTTCATGACCCAGATAATCATGATGGTAGGATATCTCACCTAGAGCCAGACATCCTGGAATGTGAAGTCAAGTGGGCCTTAGGAAGCGTCACTACAAACAAAGCTAGTGGAGGTGATGGAATTCCAGTTGAGCTATTTCAAATCCTAAAAGACGATGCTGTGAAAGTGCTGCACTCAATATGCCAGCAAATTTGGAAAACTCAGCAGTGGCCACAGGACTGGAAAAAGTCAGTTTTCATCCCAATCCCAAAGAAAGGCAATGCCAAAGAATGCTCAAACTACCACACAGTTGCACTCATCTCACACACTAGCAAAGTAATGCTCAAAATTCTCCAAGCCAGGCTTCAACAGTACATGAATCGTGAACTTCCAGATGTTCAAGCTGGATTAAAAGGCAGAGGAACCAGAGATCAAATTGTCAACATCTGTTGGATCTTTGAAAAAGCGAGAGAATTCCAGAAAAACATCTACTTCTGCTTTATTGGCTACGCCAAAGCCTTTGTATGGATCACAACAAACTGTGGAAAATTCTTAAACAGATGGGAATACCAGGCCACCTGATCTGCCTCCTGAGAAATCTGTTTGCAGGTCAAGAAGCAACAGTGAGAAATGGACATGGAACAATAAATAGATTGGTTCCAAATTGGGAAAGAAGTACATCAAGGCTGTTTATTGTCACCTGCTTATTTAACTTATATGCAGAGTATATCATGAGAAATGCTGGGCTGGATGAAGCACAAGCTGGAATAAAGATTGCCGGGAGAAATAGCAGTAACCTCAGATATGCAGATGACACCACACTTATGGTAGAAAGTGAAGAACTGAAGAGCTCTTGATGAAAGTGAAAGAGGAGAGTGAAAAGGTTGGCTTAAAACTCAACATTCAGAAAACTCAGATCATGGCATCTGGTCCCATCACTTCCTGACAAATAGTTGGGCAAACAGTGAGAGACTTTATTTTCTTGGGTCCAAAATCACTGCAGATGGTGACTACAGCCATGAAATTAAAAAACACTTGCTCCTTGGAAGAAAAGTTATGACCAACCTAAGACAGCATATTAAAAAGCAGAGACGTTACTTTGCCAGCAAAGGTCCATCTAGTCAAAGCTATGATTTTTCCATTAGTCATGTATGGATATGAGAGTTGGACTGTAAAGAAAGCTAAGTGCTGAAGAATTGATGCTTTTGAACTGTGGTGTTGAAGAAGACTCTTGAGAGTCCCTTGGACTGCAAGGAGATCCAACCAGTCCATCCTAAAGGACGTCAGTCCTGAGTATTTATTGGAAGGACTGGTACTGAAGCTGAAACTCCAATACTTTGGCCACCTGATGCGAAGAGCTGACTCATTGGAAAAGACCCTGATGCTGGGAAGGATTGAGGGCAGGAGGAGAAGGGGACGACAGAGGATGAGATGGCTGGATGGCATCACTGACTCAATGCACATGAGTTTGAATAAACTCCAGGAGTTGGTGATGGACAGGGAGACCTGGCGTGCTGCAGTCCATGGGGTTGCAAAGAGTCGGACACGATTGAGCGACTGAGCTGAACTGAATGGTCTCTCGGTTCTGTGTTGGGTTCTTCTAATCCATTTTCCACATGGCAGCCACAGTGATCTAAGACCTACATCAGGTTATGTCAATCCTATGCACAAAATTTTGTAATGGTTCTGTTGCTGTCAGGTCCTGCTTGTCCGTTGGTGGTCAAAATGCTTCTGAATATGATCATTAATAATTACAGTTTCTGTATTGCCACGTTTCCCCTTGCACTGCAGTTCTCCAGACTGTATTTCTCATTTCAGACTGTCTGAACATCTTGATTCCTTTTCCTTGACCACCTTCCCTGATACCGTAAGACAGATTTATCTCCCTTTATACAGAATGTGGTCACAGTAGTTATCTGTGTGCTGTAATTGCTCACTTGTTTAACTGACGCCTCCACTAGACTTCGTCTCAGATTGTGAACCCCATTCCTATACAGTTCCTGTATATTTTCAGCTTTAGGTCAAATATGTGAATCAGTGAATGGTTAATCTTATCATGCATGCCCCTCTCAGCCGTTTTCTTCTTACCCTTCTCTTGTTCTTTCTCTACCTAGCGATAGAGGGAGTAGAAGAAATAAGGAAAGGGGTATAGGAAAAAAGAAACTTAAGAGAAGAGAGGGAAAGTTTGCTGCTGGGTTCTAGTATTCTATACCTAATCCTTTTTTTCCCTTCTCACACTCCATGGATAAAATTATTTATTATCATTATTACAAAGGATGGACAGTTGTTATTTCAGTTTCAAATTTATGGGCAATTGATACAGTTTTTAGTTTGAAAACTAAAAAGGCCATAAATGTGTGCTGAAGTATTAAGAGAAATTGTGCTGATGTCTGCCATTTACTTTAAATTCCCTGTCCGATAATTCCAGCATCTCCCACAGCTGAGTCTGGTTGTGATACATGGTCTCTTTCTTCAAACCCGGTTAGCATGCTTTGTATTTTTATTAAAGGCTGGACATGATGTACTGGGTAAAAGGAACTGAGGCCTTTAATAGGCGGGTTTATGTTTATTGTATAAAAGCTAAGCTGTGTTTACTGTTGGTATAGCTGTAGATGTCAGGCTAAAATTTCCTTTGGTGTCCTTGCTTTTATCTTCGGGTTTTCCTAGAGATTTCTTAAGTGAGTCTGATACATGCAGTTCTTTCATTTGTCATCTGCTGTTCGTATGCAGGAGTTCTGCGGATATGATGCCCAGGTGTGTGGGGAGGGGACGCATTCCTTAGCCCTGTGATCAGGCCTCATTCTGTGGTGCGCTGGTGTCCCTTGGCTGTGACCTTCTCGGGTGCTTCTCCTTAGATGAGACTGGAAGGCTCGAGGGGGCTGGAGTTGGGTATTTTACTTACCCAGGTCAGTTAGGCTCTGGTAAAACCCCAACAGATTAGGCTCTGATAGTTTCTCTTGAGGGCAAGTTTTGTTGAGAAGAATAGAATGCTTTGGACATGTTTCAAAACGGGTAAAAAAGTTCTCTCTCTCCCTGCCAGAGCATCAGGGAGACTTTTCTCTGATCTTCTCTGTGAGAACCTGTGTCCTCATTTCAATGCCTGAAAGCGTGCAGGCTCCCTAAATACTGCGTCCCCTTGCAGTTTTTAACTCTCACGATGTCCACAGTGAGCCTCCAGCACTTCATCACCGACACCTGACTGGCTCCAGCAGGGGTTTCTTTTCCTGCACTCCTGCTCCTCTGATAAATTGTGGTTTTCTGTATTTGCCTGTTTGTCTCTCCAATTTTGAGGGCAGTGGTTGGTTCTGTAACCTCAGTTCTCTAATGGATCTAAGAAGACTGTTGCTATTCAGTTTGTTTTTTTTTCTTGTGGGAATGGGAGTGATGACTACTGATCTCCTTACAGGCTAGATGGAAAACTACAAGTCTTTAGCCATTTTCTTTAAATATGAGTGGTTCACAGATAGGTGGAGGGATGGTGGAAAAATATATCATGAAGTAAGTAGAGTAAAAACACTGATGGGAGAATCTGTGTGCTCTGACCAACAAAAGGTAAGACTAGTGCAGAACATTGTCTAGAAATTCAGAAAAGCCTTTATATTTGAGCAAAACTTTGTCAAATGAATAGGAGTTTCCAGATGGAAAACTAGAAGGCGGGATGCTCCAGGGTCAGATAGCACCGCGGCCAGAGGCCCTCTGCGCTGGGAGAATTGGAAGTGGTGAAAGCCTGGCATGGCTGGAGCCCAGAGCCTATTCTTGCCCGACTCTTGCTTCTGAATATTTGATTAGAATTACACTTTCCAGTACCCACATCTCTCTAGTTCCTTGCTCCAAGGCCAGTACTTGCCATTGGAGTGCTCATCTTTTACTTTGGCCTAACCCTCAGCCATGCATCTTGGTGGGGTTTTCATTAGGGGAAAAAAAGGTTCCAGGGGTATTATAACACAGTATAAAAGCCTTTCAAACTTTTTTTGAACACAAATTTTGTGTAACAGCCCCATATATGCACACATAAACAATGGAAACACACTTCACAAATTAATAATTACGCCATGTTTATTTCACTCTGGTATTTTCTGATCTTTTCTACTTCATTTTTAAAAACTGCTAGTGAGGACCCACCAGATTCAATTCACAGTCCGTTAAGAAGGTTTGACTCACAGTTTGAAAACCACTTGTGTAAGGGAATCTTGATACATCAGGTAGTACTCTCAGAATGAGAACTTTCATCTTCTGCCAGAATTATCCCCCAATTTTTTATTCAATTGTAAATGATATCATTTAAAAATTTTAATTTCTGATTGTTTTGTATATAGGAATACGATTGATTTAGCTATGTTGATTATGAACCCTGTGATTTGCTAAAACCACTTATTATTAGGTAGTTCCACGGGTTTTTTTCTGTAGATTATCATTTCTGTTTTAAATGTTTCATAGACTTCACCAGTGAAGCTCTTTTTGGATATAGTTTTCTTTGTGGGAAAGTTTTACACTGCAGATTCAATTTTTAAAATAGATTGTCTATTTCAGTTTTCATTTCTTATTGAGTGTGCTGCTGTTGTAGTTTCTGTCTTTCAAGGGATTTGTCCATTTTCTCTAAATTGTTGAATTTATTGGCATGAAATTGATCATAATATTCCTTTATTATCTTTTTAATATTTGTACACTCTGTAGTGATATCACTTCCTTTATTCCTGATAATGGTAACTTGCATATTTCCTCTTTTTTTCATGATCCATTTGTCTAGATTAGCAATTTTGTTGATCTCAAGAAGTCAGATTTTGTTTCTTGATTTTCTCTATTTTTCTACTTTCATTAATATTCATGGTAATTTTTATGTCTTCCACTTACCTCTGGTTTAATGTGTTGTTTTCTTCCTAGTTTCTTAAGGTCATTGATTTGAAAAGTTCCTTTTTTTATGTACATGTTTAGTACTATAAATATACGCCTAAGTGCTGCTTTAGCAATGTCCCACACTTTGCAATGTGTTGTGTTTTTGTTTTCATTCTGTTCAGAATACTTTTTAATTTTCCTTTTGATTTCTTCTTTTACCATGGGTTATTTTGACATTGTTGCTAAATTTCCAAATGTTTGTAGACTTTTAAGAGATCTTTCTGTTATTGGTTTCTAAATTAATTCCATTTTGGTCATACTTTGTGTAACTTAAATGCTTTCAAACTTACTTGATACTTAATTGTGACTCAGAATATATTCTTGGTAAATGTTTTGTGTGTGTTTGAAGAGAATGTATATTTTCTTTGTGTTGAGTTGACTGCTTGATGTAAATCAGGTTGTTTGTTGATAGCGTTATTTACTTTTGCTTGGAATTTGTTGAACTTCTTGGATCCCTACCAACGTTTATAGTTTTCATCTAGTTTGAAAACAATTTGGCTATAATTTCTTGAAAAATTCTCTATTTTTTTCTCTTTCTTTAGGGACTCCAGCAACATGTTTTTTAGACTTTAGAAAGTTGTGCGGCACCTTCCTCATGCTCTTCTCATTTTTTACAGAGAGGTGGGGGTTCTTTTTGCTTTGTATTTTGAATAGTTTCTATTACTGTGTCTTCAAGTTCATTGATCTTTTCCTCATCTAGTGTTTTTTAATCTCAGACTTTGTAGTTTTCATATCTAGAAGTTTGAGTCCTTTAAAAATAATTTCCATTGTCTCTGTTTGACTTTTTGAACATATGGAATACACTTGCAAGTAATTGATGTCCTTAGGTGCTAATTCTAATGTTTGTGACAGTTCTGGATCAGTTTTGAGTGACTGATTATTCTCACTGTGGGTCATGTTTTCCTACCTCTTATGCCTTTTAATCTTTGATTGGATGCCAGATACTGTGAATTTTGCCATGTTGGGTACTGGATATTTCTACAGTTCTATAAATCTTCCTGGACTTTTTCTTAGGATGTAGTTAAGTTACTTGGATACAGTTTGATCTTTTGGGGTCTTGCTTTTAAAATTTGTTAGGCAGGTCAGGAGCTCAGACAAGGGCTAATTAATTATTCTCTGCTACTAAGATAAGACCTTCCTGGGTACACTACCCAGTGTCCCTAAATTATGAGTCTTCTAGGTCTGGCTGGCAGGAAAAAACACTTTTTTTGGCTCCATTTAAGCACCAGGCATTGTTCCATCTAATCCTTTCTGGTGGTTCTTTCCATGACCTTGGTTGGTTTCCTCCCATGCATGTGCTGGTAAGTCTTCTGCTGAATTGTTGAGGGTGACTCTTTGCCCATCTCCAGGATTCTCTTTCTGTGCAGCATTCTCCTTCCTGGTAGTCTGTTGTATGAATTCCGGCTACTTTGGCTTCCCTAGACTCTTATTTCTGCTTCTTCAAGGAAGTCTTAGGACTTTTGCCTCAGTTTCCTCTCGTTGTTCCATGGCCTGTTAGGTCTCAGGGCAGTAAAGTAAAAAGTGAAAGTTGCTCAGTCATGTCCTACTCCATATGATCCAGGCCAGAATACTAGAATGGGTAGCCGTTCCCTTCTCCAGGGTATCTTCCGAGCCCAGGGATTGAACCCAGGTCTCCCGCGTTGCAGGTGGATTCTACCGACTCAGCCACCAGGGAAGCTTTTACTCACCTTATTTGTTTTCTGTCTTTTGAAGAATCTCTGTCCTTTTTTGCCTGACGTTCAGTGACTTGAAAGCAGTGTGTTTAAAGAATTTTGTTTGTTTTTTGTTTTAGGCTGGAGAGTGAATCTGGTAGCTTGTTACTCCATTTTGGCTGAGAGAGGAGACTTAATAAGTTCTTTAAAAGAAAATATCTTATACGTTAAAAAAAAAATCAATAAGTCAAGATTCCAGAAACCACAGAAATGGTGCATCAAAATTTATGCCGAGTGCCCGTTGAAGAAATTATCAGTTTAGGACATTCTATTCGTGGGATTGGGGCTGATAATATTAAGTTGGTGAGTTAGACAAAAGGTCAGGTTGTCATTAAGAGTTTCATTCCTTTATCTATTTATTCCTCTGTTTACTTGTACCTTCTTTTACATTATCTCATTGAGACTGTGGAAACATTTAGGTTAGCATCATAAGTGTTACTTTAGGATTTTATGCTGATTATAGTTAATAGAAGGTTTGCGTTTTTTGGTAATAATTTGAATAGCTGACAGAGGATGAGATGGTTGGATGACATCACCGACTCGATGGACGTGAGTTTGAGCAAACTCTGGGAGTTGGTGATGGACAGGGAAGCCTGGTGTGCTTCAGTCCATGGGGTCGCATAGAGTCGGACATGACTGAGGACTGAACTGTACTGTACTGAATAGCTGTATTACTTGAGGATACTGTAAAACTTAGGTTTTGGGGAACTTTTGGGAAAAGTGAGTCACTTCTAGATACTCAGTACATTTTGTACCTTTTTCTAACGTCAGGCCTTAAAATTTTGACTGGAACTCTTAAAAAATGTCTTGGTATTTCAGTATTGTCTAAAAGATTGTTGTAAACTTAATTTAACCCTATTCTTGATGATAGTGACCGTATTATTGATAAACCTTCATGCCCACTTAAATATGAGATGTAAGAGTAAATATAGTAGTATTTATACATTGCCTGTTCTCTGGTTAACCAAATATAACATTTTAACCTTTGTGGAAGAAGTGTAATTACTTTCTTTTGATAACTAGGGTAATAACAATAGGGCTGTTGACAATAAGGCTAATGACAATAAGTTATGCAGTAAATAGGGAAATTTTGGCAAAGTTAAAATAAAAACCGAGTTGAGGTGAAAATGTAAGTCATTTACAATTAAATCACTTAATATTTAGTTAAAATAATGAGCAATAGTCACATTATATTTTTAAAGATATTTTTGTCATATAAGTATGAAAAGGTGAAAGCCAGTGAAATAATTAATTGAATTTCACTATCAGATCAGTTTATCACATTGTACCTTAAGATGATTTTACATTGTACTTGGAGATAGAGTGTTAGGCCTTATAGAATTAATGGGGGATTCATTTAAAATACAGGATGAATTTCATTTCCTTAGAGTCTAACTTAATTTTTTTTAGAAAGTACAGTGTTGACAAGAAAATGCATAATTGATAACCTTAAAGTAAACATTAAATACTAAAGTTTAATATTTATAACTTTAATAAAATAAACATTTCACTTGGTTTCTGGTTATTATAAAAAAACTCACTATAGAAAATATGGAAAGTTTAGAAAAGTAGACAGAAAAAAGATTACTCATAATTCAGACATTGTGGAGATAACTGCTATTAACATTTTATTATATCCTTTTAAGTCTTTACCTGTATGTGTGTGTCTGTGTGTATTTAGAATGGTTGTTAATAATAATTTTTCTTTTAACCATTTTTAGCGTTGACTCCTAAATGAGTAGATGATTTTAATTTATATATTAGATTTTATATATATTAGATAAATTTTTAAATGTTGATAGATTGCTACTACCTGATAGGCAGCACAGAATAACATTGAGTAAAAATCTGAATTTAAGCTCTTTTCCTGCCTCTGATTAGCTGTGACCTTAAAACCACTTAAAGTTCTGCCTCTGTTTGTTTTATTATACCAGTGGGTAATAGTAATTTTCCTATTTGCCTACATAAAGAAAGTGAAAGCGTTAGTCATCCAGTCATGTCTGACTCTTTGTGACCCCATGGACTGGAGCCCACCAGGTTCCTCTATCCATGGAATTTTCCAGGCCAGAATACTGGAGTGGGTAGCCATTTCCTTCTCTAGGGGATCTTTTCAACCCAGGGATCGAACCCAGGTCTCCTGCATTGCGGGCAGATTCTTTACTGTCTGAGGCATCACGGAAGCTGACATTTGCCTACAGAGGTTTTGTTTTTGTTTTTTGATGGAAATGAAAGTGCTTTTGAAAGATGTGTTGTCAAATGTGTTATTTTGTTACAATACTGAATAATATCTAGGTAGTAAATGTTTCCATATCTGGTTAAATCTGATTAACTTTGAGGTTTTCTTGTTCTCTCCCTTTCTCCCATTTTAATTAGGTAATCTTTATGAAAAACCATGCCACAATAGAAATCTGTAGACTTTTTTAGGTCTCTTGGAAGCACCAGCTTTACTGTGTGTGTGTGTGTGTGTATATGATCTCTAAAAATTCTGTGTTTAATTGCAGGGTCTTCAGAGACCTACAGAAACACTTTCGTGACTTTCAGGATAACTATCCCTGTATATAAAGTAGTCTTCATCCATTGTTTACAGCCTCTTTGTTTACCTACTTGTGCTTCCAAAATCTGACACACCCATTGAACTAATTTTCTGTTGACTAAATGTACATACTGTTATGTCAAAGTCTAACGAGCAGAAGGTTGCTGTTTGCTAGTTGTATCCTCTAGAGTAATCTAGAGCAAAATATTACCTTCTGTGAGTTAGAGACAGCAGTGAGGGATAAAATTAGTGCAGGGCTAAAGTAAGGTCTTAGGTTTACTAGACCTTGTAAAAAAAACTTCGTCTGTTGAAAATACGAATAAATAAAGTCAGGGTTGTGAACAGTTTCACGTGATGTCACAGTGTTAAGGGCAGACCCTTGTTAAGCACCGTTATGCTTTACATAGTGATTGTGTTTTTGATGACTTTAATTCTTAACGTGCCACCAAATTCTAGTATTTCAGTGATTGTCTTTATTTCCTACTAGATCCCCTCTTTCCTAAATCATTGTGTATATCCCAACGCTATTATTTTACCCAAATAGAAAGGTTTTTTTCTGTGTGATGCAAGAATATATATTTTAAAAGGCATTGTAAACTGCAGTGCATTGGGAAAATATAAGATAATTTATCCTCAGTAAACAGGAAAACTCAATAAATGGTTTTTCACCTTAAGTGTCTGATACATGTGGCACAGAGAATCTGCAGTTCCCATGTCAGCTTTACCAGGAATACACACAATATCTAGCTTTATTTTCATCTTGAAGTCTGCACATAAAACCTGTTGGACTTCCCTAGTTGTAATGCTAGTGACTTCTTCAAATGCAACATGCTCAATCAGGTTAGTGGGTACCAAAGTAAAGGTTTGTTGCCACCTAGAAGCAGAGGTTTGGGAATACTGGAGGTCAGGTCTGTGATCCCAGTCCCTTTCTGACTGCTATTACTACTGCTTGAAATTTCATTTTTACAAACTCAAGTCCCCGTGTGCCATGCCGCCACTACTTCCCCCAAATAGGAAAGTTTTAAGGATCGTTTTTGTGCCTGAGAATTATTCCCTTATTGATAATATTGATACATAGCAGGATTAGTAATATATTACTTTCTCTTCATTTATGTCTAGCTCTAATATTTAAAACATTTCTCCTTGATCTTTAAATGACATAAAGAAAAGATTTGTTAGATATCACCCAGGTTTCCTAGAGTTGCTGACAACTGAATTAAATATAAAAAACTCCTGCTCACCTTGTGGCATGTTGTATAGAGTTGTCTTGGTGAGAAGTAGTCTGATGGCAAGTTGTCCCTTCAGTCTGTAGAGTCTGTGACTTTTTATTCTGGGCTCACATTTGAAACCATTGTTTTTTTCTGTTTTTTTATCTTAACGTATAAACTAACAATTGGAAGTTACTTAGGGCTCTCTGTAACTTAATTTGAACTGTGAGAGGTCATCACTGTCCTCCTTGGAGTGCTTTCCCAGTGTCCTTGAAGTAAATTTTGTGTGTGCCAAAGAGCCTGATTTTAGTGGTCATCCTTCATTTGGTAACAGCACACCACTTTCCCTTAATGGACTGACTATCAGTGTAGGTGCCCTGCCCTTCACGGGTCAAGGACTGAGCGTTTAATTCAAGTTACACTTACTGGCTGTATTACAAAGAATAAGAAAATGAAAATTAAATAATATTAAAATCTTTTATATTATTAGTGGACCAAGAATAGTATAAACATGGCAGATTTGTTGGTCTGGTCAGTGTTTTTAACCCTGTTACGTGACTGTAAGAGAACTCTGAATTGAAGTAAGTTCAGTTCAGTTCAGTCGCTCAGTCATGTCCGACTCTTTGCGACCCCATGAATTGCAGCACGCCAGGCCTCTCTGTCTGTCACCAACTCCCAGAGTCTACTCAAACCCATGTCCATCGAGTCAGTGATGCCATCCAACCATCTCATCCTCTGTCGTCCGCTTCTCCTCCCGCCCCCAATCCTACCCAGCATTAGGGTCTTTTCCAATGAGTCAACCCTTCGCATGAGGTGGCCAAAGTATTGGAGTTTCAGCTTCAACATCAGACTTTCCAATGAACACCCAGGATTGATCTCTTTTAGGATGGACTGGTTGGATCTCCTTGCAGTCCAAGGGACTTTCAAGAGTCTTCTCCAACACCACAGTTCAAAAGCATCAATTCTTCGGCGCTCAGCATTCTTCACCGTCCAACTGTCACATCCATACATGACCACTGGAAAAACCATAGCCTTGACTAGACGGACCTTTGTTGGCAAAGTAATGTCTCTGCTTTTAAATATGCTATCTAGGTTGGCCATAACCTTCCTTCCAAGGAGTAAGCGTCTTTTAATTTCATGGCTGCAGTCACCATCTGCAGTGATTTTGGAGCCCAAAAAAATAAAGTCTGACACTGTTTCCACTGTTTCCCCGTCTATCTGCCATGAAGTGATGGGACCAGATGCCATGATCTTAGTTTTCTGAATGTTGAGCTTTAAGCCAACTTTTTCACTCTCCTCTTTCACTTTCATCAAGAAGCTCTTTAGTTCTTCTTCACTTTCTGCCATAAGGGTGGTGTCATCTGCATATCTGAGGTTATTGATATTTCTCCTGGCAATCTTGATTCCATATACAGCCTTGATGTACTCCTTTTCCTATTTGGAACCAGTCTGTTGTTCCATGTCCAGTTCTAACTGTTGCTTCCTGACCTGCATACAGGTTTCTCAAGAGACAGGTCAGATGGTCTGGTATTCCCATCTCTTTCAGAATTTTCCACAGTTTATTGTGATCCACATAGTCAAAGGCTTTGGCATAGTCAAGAAAGCAGAAGTAGATGTTTTTCTGGAACTCTCTTGCTTTTTCGATGATCCAGCGGATATTGGCAATTTGATCTCTGGTTCCTCTGCCTTTTCTAAAACCAGCTTGAACGTCTGGAAGTTCACGGTTCACGTATTGCTGAAGCCTGGCTTGGAGAATTTTGAGCATTACTTTACTAGCATGTGAGATGAGTGCAATTGTGCGGTAGTTTGAGCATTCTTTGGCATTGCCTTTCTTTGGGATCGGAATGAAAACTGACCTTTTCCAGTCCTGTGGCCACTGCTGAGTTTTCCAAATTTGTTGGCATATCGAGTGCGGCACTTTCACAGCATCACCTTTGAGGATTTGAAATAGCTCAACTGGAATTCCATCACCTCCGCTAGCTTTGTTCGTAGTGATGCTTTCTAAGGCCCACTTGACTTCACATTCCAGGATGTCTGGCTCTAGGTGAGTGGTCACACCATCGTGATTATCTGGGTCATGAAGATCTTTTTTGTACAGTTCTTCTGTGTATTCTTGCCACCTCTTCTTAATATCTTTTGCTTCTGTTAGGTCCATACCATTTCTGTCCTTTATCGAGCCTATCTTTGCATGAAATGTTCCTTTGGTATCTCTAATTTTCTTGAAGAGATCTCTAGTCTTTCCCAATCTGTTGTTTTCCTCTATTTCTTTGCACTGGTCGCTGAGGAAGGCTTTCTTATCTCTCCTTGTTATTCTTTGGAACTCTGCCTTCAGATGGGAATATCTTTCCTTTTCTCCTTTGCTTTTCGCTTCTCTTGTAAGTAAGAGTGTATTGGAAATCCTCAAGGCCACCCTCAGGTTTGGTAATTGGTTGAGAGAACTCACAGGACTTGGTGTGTTAGTTGTACTTAGGCTTACGGATACAAAGCATAATCAGCAAAAGGAAAGGATGCTTGGGGTGAAGTGTTGGGGAAGCCAGGTGCAAGCTTCCAGTCTTCTTTCAGTAGTCACAGGAGGCAGGTAATTCTTCTAGCAGTGAATTGTGACAACATATCGCAACTGTTGCCAACAGAAAAGCTTGTTAGAGACGGAGCACCTAGGGCTTTTACTGGGGACTAGTCACTTAGAAAGCCCATACCAGGCACATACTGGAATCAAAGCAGATATTTAGCATAAACTATTATTTGTACATTACTGTTTAGGTGCAGTGAGCCACTCTTATCAATTAATTGTGAGAACTCGCCTGAAATTCAGGTTTCCATAATCTCCCAGATGCCATCCAAGGGCCAACCTTGAAAGTAGGCCAAAAATAGCAGTCAGGCCTGCTGTGTTGACTTTTCATAGAGATGTCTTAACTTTCACTTTTCTTAGCTTTTTCTTTTTACATTGATATGTGGAAAATTCTGAAAGAGATGGGAATACCAGACCATCTGACCTGTCTCTTGAGAAACCTGTATGGAGGTCAGGAAGCAACAGTTAGAACTGGACATGGAACAACAGACTGGTTCCAAATAGGAAAAGGAGTACGTCAAGGCTGTATATTGTCACCCTGCTTATTTAACTTATATGCAGAGTACATCGTGAGAAACACTGGGCTGGAGGAAGCACAGCTGGAATCAAGATTGCCAGGAGAGATATCAATAACCTCAGATAGGCAGATGACACCACCCTTATGGCAGAAAGTGAAGAAGAACTAAAGAGCCTCTTGATGAAAGTGAAAGAGGAGAGTGAAAAAGTTGGCTTAAAGCTCAACATTCAGAAAACTAAGATCATGGCATCTGGTCCCATCACTTCATGGCAGATAGACGGGGAAACAGTGGAAACAGTGTCAGACTTTATTTTTTTGGGCTCCAAAATCACTGCAGATGGTGACTGCAGCCATGAAATTAAAAGACGCTTACTCCTTGGAAGGAAGGTTATGGCCAACCTAGATAGCATATTTAAAAGCAGAGACATTACTTTGCCAACAAAGGTCCGTCTAGTCAAGGCTATGGTTTTTCCAGTGGTCATGTATGGATATGAGAGTTGGACAGTGAAGAAAGCTGAGCACTGAAGAATTGATGCTTTTGAACTGTGGCATTGGAGAAGACTCTTGAAAGTCCCTTTGACTGCAAGAAAATCCAACCAGTCCATCCTAAAAGAGATCAGTCCTGGGTGTTCTTTGGAAGGACTGATGTTGAAGCTGAAACTCCCAAAACTTTGGCCACCTCATGCGAAGAGTTGACTCATTGGAAAAGACCCTGATGCTGGGAAGGATAGGGGTCAGGAGGAGAAGGGGATGACAGAGGATGAGATGGTTGGATGGCATCACCGACTCGATGGATGTGGGTTTGGGTAAATTCCGGGAGTTCGTGATGGACAGGTAGGCCTGGCGTGCTTCGATTCATGGGATTGCAAAGAGTCAGACATGACTGAGCGACTCAACTGAAGTGAACTTAACCGAACCTTATCTCAGTTTCTGATTTCTTCACTAGAATCTTCTTAAGCCATTTTTCTATATTTTGTATTATATTATTCATTTATTTTTTGGTCATGCCATGCCACGCAGCACATGGGATCTTAGTTCCCAACCAGGGGTCGAACCCTTGCCCCCTGCAGTGGAAGGGGGGAGAGTTAACCACTGGACCACCAGCAAAGTCCCAATATTATATTATTTTAAATGCATATTTTCATTGCATTATTTCATTCTGTGTCTGTGTTACCTGTTTTTTTCATTATCACCATCATGGCATCTCTCAAGTCTTTAAAGTGTTAGTCGGTCAGTTGTGTCTGACTTTTTGTGACCCCGTGGACTGTAGCCCACCAGGCTCCTCTGTCCATGGAATTCTGCAGGCAAGAATACTGTAGTGGGTAGCCATTTCCTTCTCCAGGGATTCTTCCTGATCAGGGATCTAACCTGGTTTTCCTGCACTGCAGGTGGAGTCTTTACCACTGAGTTGCCTGGGAAGCCCTATCTTTAAATGGTAGCTGTAATTTCCCAAATTGCTTTCACCTTGGGTGTTCCTACCATATTACCTCATACTGTATTAGTTAGGAAACCAAGTAGAGAATGTGTTAGTTGCAGAATATATCTAGTACAAGTTCCTAGAGAAATAACCTCTAGATCATTGGTTTTCAAACTATGGGACGTCTGAGTTCTCTGGGAAATTTGTTAAAACACAGGTTGCTGATTCTGTCCCCCAGAGTTTCTGATTCAGGATGCCTAGAGTGGGGCCTGAGACTTTGCATTTCTGACAAGTTCCTGGGTGATGTCAATGACGTTGGTCCTGGTGACACACTTTAAAAACCTCTTTTCTAGTTTGTGATAAAATGTAAACTCATGTAAACAAGCATAATGTAATCTGTGGAATTTATACGTGTGAGCATACCTAACACAGTATGCTGAAAGGGAGTGAATGGTTGATGGCACTGTTGTCAACTTGTGTGTGTTGTGCACCTGCTACTTTTCTTTCAAGACATTCATAGGACACATGAAATGGTTGTTAGAAAAGCGTACTTTCTTATATATTTTTAAGATCAGTAATAGAGCCCTTATTTTTTTATGTGCTCAGGGAATCTTCCCCACATCACTTGGAATTTACCATGTCACCTGGGTAATTATAGTCCAGTGGATTCATTCTTTAATATTTTCTTGGGGACAATCGATTAGCAAGGGAAATGCTAGAATATAAGAGCTCTATAGGCTTTCCTCTCCAGTTGGGAATGCTTTATGGAAGGGAGTGCCAGTGGAATGTTTTTCATGACTTCATTTGTGTCCGAGGGTCATAAAGTGGCAGAGTTTAGCTGGTGACAAGATGGGCATGCTCATCATAAAAGACAGCAAGACAGGTTTGATAGTGAAATTCTGAGAATGTACTGATCCACCTGGGGTCTTATTTTCACTGCAGTCTTTCAGAATTGTGAGTCAAATTAGTTCTGAGATTTTAATTTGAAGGTTTTGGCAACTCCCCAGCCCCCATCCAAATCATGCTATCTGGAGTATATGACATTAAATGTGTCCAGTTAGTCTTCTCACTGTCACAGTCCTTGAAAAATTACTTTAAAAAAAAATTCTTTTTGACAACATTGCTGACCTTGGAGAGCATTATACCGTCAGATGAAACCAAACAGATATTATCACTTAAGGGTTAGAATATTTTTAAAAAATAAATGAATGTATTAATTTGAACTTGTAGGGGGGAAATTCTTTTGTCTTTAAACATTGATTTGTTCTTTTGCTCATTATGTCCAATGGGATAATGAATTTTTGAAGATAGGAAAAATATATTTTGTATTTTGTATCTTCTGGGCACCTCACCAGGAACTGCCTACTGGTAGTTTAGTTTTGATCTGGTTGATTGATTGATTGGTTCATTCATTCACTTAACTAGTATTTTATTGAGTAATTAGTATTCCTACTTTATTTTTGCATGGCTTGTGGGATCTTAGTTTTCCAACCAAATATCAAACCCAGGCCCCAGCAGTGAAAGCACCAAGTCCTAACTGCGGGACTGCCAGGGAATTCACTGTTCCTTACTTATTCTTGATTAGTGTTCTGTTTCTTTCTTCTGATTTGGTAAGATATTGTAAGTTTTGAAAAATATGACTGGAAAAAGGAGAAAAGTCTGTTGATAATAGAAACTATTGTTTTTTTACTATAAATATATTTTTAATAAGTTGATAAGAGTGTAGAGCCAGACCTATAAAGGCCTTTAAGTTGATTTTTAAAAATTGCAGACCATAAGTTGTATTTTAGTGCTGTTTTCTAATGCTGCTGTAATAATGACTGATGACTTTCAATAACTTTTTAAAATGTTTTTTCCATGGGAAGGATAACCAAAATGCACGTAATAGTGGTTTCCTTGTAGAGGACGCAGGGTCAGTGGTGGTGGGAGTTTTGCAGTTGGTAATCTCAAGAGATGTTTTATTATGATGTTTCTTTCACATCTTAAACATCCATGACAAATATTGTCATATTAAATAATAAAGTTAAAGTGACCATAAAAAATCTGGTGTTTTATTTTGTATGTCCATATTTCATTATTCCTTATTGGTCTTCTAGAATTTTATATATTGTGATGATTTCACTTAAAATTTGAAACTAGAATTGGTTTCCTATTTGTATGAATAGGATCTAAGTCCTAAATATCCCAGGACATTATGGATGCTCAGTAAATGTAGACTTGATACTACATTTTATGTCTTCTTTCTGATGTGTTTAAGGCTATTTTGGTTACAGTAGTAGAAACCATCTCAGATTATTGAAAGCCGAAAAGAGAATTTATTTTATGGATACTGAGTACCTGCAAGTAGAGAGTCCAGTCAGGTTTGAGGAGAGATTTAACTTTTGGAAAGCTAGCAGAAACTCAGTCTAGTGGTTCTCTCAGTCACTTAACAGACACACATTCTCATACGTGTCTGTTTTTTTCTCTTCATGTCTGTCTGTTCTTTTTCTTTATTACTCTTTCTCTTTCTTTGCAGACTGGTTTTCTCTCCTCCCTACACATGCCAGAAAATGGCTAACACAGGTTTTTATCACCTTGCTCTACTAAAAAATTGACAAGTCTTTCAGTTTTAAATTCTTAGCAGAGAGAACCTGTTTGGCACACTATGGATCAGATTGCTGGCAAGCAGTATAATCAAATTCTTGATGGCAAAGCGTATTGCCAGAACATATCTCTTTGTTAAGAGAAATAATCTGACAATTGATGCTTGTCACATTAGTAACTTATTCTTTATAAAACTATATGGACTCTCTTTAACTGTAAAAATTTGATCATCTCATAAGTTATAAACTGCATTTTAGATTTATCCGCATATGACAATTTTATGTGCAATAGGTAACAACTTTATTATATGTTTTTTATATTTTACTTATAAAATATACAAATACATGTATGTTTACTTTATTACTGTTATCAATTCCACTTTACAAATGTGAAATTAGGCTCAGAGAAGTTAAATGATATGTCCCAAAGGTCACATGCGGGCTTCCCTGGTGGCTCAGTGGTAAGGAATCTACCTGCTAATGCAGGAGACCCAGGTTCAATCTCTGGTCCAGAAAGATCCTTTGGAGAAAGAAGTGGCAACCCACTCCAGTATTCTTGCCTGGGAAATCCCACAGACAGAGGAGCCTGGCGGGCTACTGTCCATGGGGCTGCAAAAGAGTTGGACATGACTTAGCAGCTAAACAACAACAAAGGTCACATAGATGTGGAGTTTGAACCCAGATACTCTTGATTCCAGAGCTCATGCTTTTGACCTCTCACTATATAAGATTCTTCCCAATTTATGTGACTTTTTTGTTTTTGAAATGTGGATAATTTTTACCTTAAGGAAAATCCCATTTAGCAGGACTTAACTAATGTCTAACTTCTGTGGTTCAATAAATGATTCCTGAATTCCTCTTGTATGTAGGTACAGTTCTAGGACTGGGACATCTGAAGATAAATAAACAAGATGCTGTTTCTGATTTAAGTTGCTCAATGTAGGAGAGAAGACAGATACAAATCACTGAAATACATTGTGAAATGTTCATCTTCACAGAATGTTTGTACCCATTTGGACCAAGCAAAGCTAGTATGTAGTATGGCAATGAGTATTGTAGCATTGGTTACCAAAGGGGTTACCTTGGGCTTTGCAATTAGAGTGAATTCTATGGCCTAGAATTTCTGTTTATTACGTATTACGTGTTTCAGTTTCTTTTGCTCACTAGAGAAAGAATGGATAGATTTTCAAGTGATCAGAGATTATGGTTTGCTTTTGATGGTTCCTTTCCAGGTCATATCTATCTGTGTATCTATCTGTATATTTTTTTTTAGCTGTGCTGTGTGGCTTGTGAAAGCATGAAGTCCTAACCATTGGACTTCCAGGGAATTCCCAAGGTCGTATTCTTGAGAATATAAAACTGGACAAAAACTTGGTTGGTGAACCAGGCAGCCATCAGGTGGGAAAATAGCTGTAGCTTCATTAATGGTGTAATGAGTCCATCGTTGGCTGGCCCAGGACCCAGACCTCTGTGTGAGGCCCAGTTCTCTGGCAGCAGGAGTTGATATACAGAGGTGGAGTCCTGCAAGCTCCAGAGTGATTTTGTCCTGCAAAGCTCTGTCTTGCGCATGGGCAATAGAGCAGAAACTGCTTCTGAGCAGCTTGTGGAACAGGACTGTTTTGTTTCTTGGGTGTTGGTCTGTGGTTTCCCAGCTGCTTAAAGGAAGTGAAGAAAATCAGTATGAGATTGAACCTAATATAAAGTTGCCAATATTTGACATTTTTTGATTTAAGAAAAATAGCAGTTTCATATGGTTTCATCTAATATTTGCTAAGTGTTTTATTCAGGACCTGTCAGTCTCCAGAAGTTTCTGAATATGCTACCTAATTTAAAACTCTCAAGCACCCTACAAGATCAGTCTACAGAAAGGAAACCAAAAATCAAAGTGGTGAGGTGACATACACCCAAAGACATACCCAAAGTTATTCAGTAAATGAATTGCAGTCTCCTTCCAAAACCAGAGAGTGTTCAAATTTGCGAGGGACTTAATCTGTACATTTAGCAGTTCAAGTAGACAGCAGCCATTCTGAAAGCAGATAACAAATAAGTGATGGCTTGTATCCAGAGAGCTAGTGAACCAAGACCCAAACCCCAAATACACATGGCCAGATGTAAATCATTACAGTGCCAGTTTATGGTTTTTCTTTGTGCTTCTGAATTTTGAACCAGCTGTAACCTTCGCTTTTGAACTGTGGTGTTGGGGAAGACTCTTGAGAGTCCCTTGGACTGCAAGGAGATCCAACCAGTCCATCCTAATGGAGATCAGTCCTGGCTGTTGATTGGAAGGACTGATGTTGAAGCTGAAACTCCAATACTTTGGCCACCTGATGCGAAGAGCTGACTCATTTGAAAAGACCCTGATGCTGGGAAAGATTGAAAGCAGGAGGAGAAGGGGACGACAAAGGATGAGATGGTTATGTGGCATCACCGACTCAATGGACACGAGTTTGAGTAAACTCCGGGAGTTGGTGATGGACAGGGAGGCCTGGCCTGCTGTGATTCATGAGGTCACAAAGAGTCGGTCACGACTGAGCAACTGAACTGAACCTTCTAGATTATTAAAGTTTAAACATTATAAATAAGCATGGTATGTTCTGAGTGATGTTATGCTAAAGTAGATTCATTTAAATAAGGTTTTGTTCTCACTAGCAAGATAACAGATAAGTTTAACTTCTCTGAGGGCAAAATAAATTGGCTACCTTTATGTTACATGGAGAAAGTGCCTTTGCTTTTTCGGCACCTGTCTTAAATACAGGTGGCACTTAATAAATGTCCTTCTCAGTATATTTCTCTCTTACCTCTTTGCAGATGATGAGCATCCTAGTTAGAATGTCTTTTTTGAGTTATTTAAGTTTCCAGGAATATACAGACACTCCTCTGTGAATATGTAGGTCTCTCTCTGATTAATAGATGTGGGTCTAAAATTTACTTATAAATAATTTGTGGTTCCATCTCACAAGGTAACTTAAATTTTAGGGAGAAAATTAATAAATATGTACCATCCAGAGAGGATTCTTGTGCTTGGAGGAAAGGATTGATTTTTTTTTTTTTTTAATATGGAAGAACTTTTACAGTTCAGTTTTTTAAAAAATGAGTAACTCAGATAAGGAACACATGTGAGCAGTTCATAGAATAAATATACAAATACCCAATAAATATATACTGTTTAAAAATAATTTTTTTCATTTATTTCAACTTTATAGT
This sequence comes from Giraffa tippelskirchi, assembly GCF_054371585.1. Taxonomy (NCBI): domain Eukaryota; kingdom Metazoa; phylum Chordata; class Mammalia; order Artiodactyla; family Giraffidae; genus Giraffa; species Giraffa tippelskirchi. The sequence continues at coordinate 120,110,333 of NC_137276.1, read as the reverse complement.
ACACAGAATTCATATAATCTCTCTATATATTTATATATATTGGGTTGGCAGAAAAGTTCCGTTGGATTTTTCCATAACATCTTATTGCTATCTTCAGACTTTGAGAGCAAGCTGCAGACATGATGTCCTTTCATCCCTAAATACTGCAGAGCATAATCCCCAACAAAAAGGACACTCTTCTCCTTATTGTGCATTCAACTGTCTAAATTGGAAAGTGAGCATTGGTATAATACTACCATCCTAGTCTCAAGCCTGTTTCAGAGTTCACCAACTTTCCTAATAAGTTTTTTTCCTTTTCTGGCCCATGCTCAGTCCAGGAATACACGTTACATTTGATTATCACGTCTCTCCAGAGTGCTTCAATTTGAAAGTCTCCCCGTTTTCACTATAATTTCATGTCCTTTAGAGTGTTAAGGAATACAGACCTTACATTCTGTGCATCTAATTTTTCTCATCGTCAAAATCATTCTTGGCATGTATATCACAGAAAGGATGTGCTTTTATTCTCAGTGCATGACATCATTCCACTACTGATAATTGAATCATATGCCAGGAATATGTCAATATCCCGTTCTTGATCACACCTTCACTCATCAGTTTAGGATCTATTGGCAGCTCTGTGAAATCAATCACCTTCATGATGGTTGCTAAAAGGTAATTCTCTGTTTCCATCATTCCTGCTACATTTATTAACATTTTACTGTAAAGAAGAGCTTTCCTCTTTCTACATTTTTTTTATTTATTCATCACTCATTCATTTCCTTGTCAATATGGAATCATAGATCAAGTTTTACTGAGTGGGTTTTAATTTTTTACCTGAATATAGTTTACTTACACACACATCTTAAGTCATTCAATTTTGGCATATACATATATCCCTAACAAGATTATGGGACAGCCAATACTTATTTTGATACTGAAAGTTTCCCTCATTTGGCCAGTAGGAGCCCCTTCAAGGTGGCTCCTCTGTCCCTTTGAAATGTTCCAATTATTCATTGAGCATTTCTTTACTTTCTGCCATAAGATGTTTTGGATTCTTCTTGTACTTTCTCTGCCCAACTTTGAAATTAGCTCTTTCTCCAAGGATCCTTGGTACCTTTTGATGTAGGATGGGTTCATCTGTTCGAATTATCTCCATTATTGTTTTAATGCTTCCTTGAGATTGTCGCATATAAAAAGATGGTTTTCATAGATTTATTATCACACTGTTTGTTTAAATACATTTATTTGCTGAGACTTTTCATATCAAATTTAATATCTTGATTCTCTCGGCTGCACTGGCACTGCCTTAGTAATCAGTTTGAATGCTTACTGTTTTTAAAAAATCTACCTCAATAAAATGTCATCTAGCATGTTTTCCTTTTTGAAAAATATATCTTGAGTAACTGAATATTTCTTAGGCAATGTCAACATTAGTCATTTGGAGCATTGATTAAACTGTTATCTTTCTGAAACTTACATGTATCGTGTACTGTAGCCCAAGGCACAAAAGAGATTACTGTTGATTCATTTGAGTACTTATATATTTCCATGGCATTTTGGCTTCTTGAAGGATTATTATCCACCAATAGCTAATTTAAAATTTGCTTATGCTTTTTAGTGTTTCCCTGGAATGTAATGGTTTTTAGGTGCCAGTTAGGACACTTGGTAGATTGACTAGAAAAATAATTGTTTAAGCAGTGCTGAGATAACTGTGAGGTAGCTGTTGCCTTGACAACTGGAAAACTGTTCTGTTTGCTAAACAAAGGGATGGTAATTTAGTCATTTAATTTCGTTTTTGGCATGGAGGTAGTATAGAAAAACATTTTATTTTAGCCTCTGAAATGGTCTGTATTTTTTACCAAAAGCAGCAAAACAGAACAAAAAAAGAAGATAAGAGGTTTTTTTTTTTTTCTGATGGTATACATTGTACACCTGACAGGGTTGGTGTTGGTCAAAGGTATCTTGGTAAACCTGCTGACATGCTTCTTTGTATACCTCTGCTTTGGATCAAAGTACAGTAGCCTCAAAAGAGAGGTGTGTAATCTTGGTAATCTTCCTGCTACACTAAAGGACTTGGATAGACTTTTTCTAGCATCCCCACAAACACGTAACCTCTCCTGCTACTAGAATTCAACATGATTGCTTTATTTCTGAATTGAACAGGGGGATACTATTTTAAAGATCCCTTCTCCATATACACAGTTATATTGGAACCTGTTTTATTTATGTGGGATCTCTTTTGTATAGGACTTAAACATTTTTTAAACTCACAATTGTACCTCCAGAATATTGAGTAATAACAGCCTTTATTTGGTATTGTATGCTGGGTCTTGTTCTAATAAGCACTTAAATGTAGCATTTCAAGCTTCATCCCTGTGAAATAGTCACTATTTATTGTGTCTAGAGGCAAGGTTATCTGGCTGCTCAGTGGTAGATTTGAATGTAAGCATCTAATTCAAGAGCCTGTGCTCTTAATTACTATATTATACTGATTCTCATTAATAGAGTCATTCCAAACACACTGGAGAATATAGACAAGTATTAATAAGAATGTTCAAAATAACCTCTCTTCCCAGTGACTAACAGATTATAATATTTGGAGTATTATAATTGAGTTGATAATTGTAGGAGCCAGATTATAAGGGAGAGTTATCACACAGTTATGTCTTCTTTTTTTTATATGTGTGAAATGTTTCTTAGTATATATTTTAAAAAGTAAAGAGCTACATGCCAAATGTAAAAAACAAAAAAGGAACTTTTTTTAGAGCAAAACAGGAAAACATACTTTGAATAAAGTATTTTCATTTCTATACTCCTCCTTTCCAGTCCCTTTCTCATAGGTTAATCCCTCTTTAATAGTTGTCTTTAGCTTTAATGTGCATGTTTTTCCATGTGTATATTGTATCAAATATATCTGTGACTATTCCTGCTTTTCTAGAGGCATAAAAAGTATAATATTTTAAAGACATGTACATATTACCAGTTACTCTGTACTGTGTTCTCATTAGATTTAATGCTAAAGAAATAGTATATTCTGAGGAGTAGTGACACTGGTTGAAAAAGTGAGAAAAGTGGTTTAACTTTCTCTTTGCACTTATTTATGATGAGCAGTCATTTAAAATGAGGTTTTGCCTCTCCCATTTTAAAAAGAAAAACAGGGAGGGGGTGCCAAATGTGAATTTACATTGGTTTAGTAACTTGTTTGCCCACTCATGCAATGTTTCATAACAGTAATTGTGAATAGTTAAATACTTTGGGCATCATAACTGACTACTTTTAATACTAGCCCTATTTTTCTGATATGGATGGACACTGAAGTTTAGGGAGATTCAGAGCCTATAAAGATGCACCTAGTTAGCATAATGAATAGAGCTGGGATTAGGACCGTGTCTTCTGATTTGAGAACCTGTGCTATTAGTCTCACATTACACTAATTATAGAGTGATAATTTATGATCTGCGAAAATTACATAAGGGCTTCCCTGGTAGCTCAGTGATAAAGAATCTTCCTGCCAACAGAGGAGACGCAAGTTCAATTCCTGGATTGGAAAGATCCCCTGGAGAAGGAAATGGCAACCCACTCCATATTCTTGCCTGGGAAATCCCATGGAGAGAGAAAAGCCTGGTGGGCTACAGTCCGTGGGTTCACAAAGAGTCAGGCACAATGACTTAGTGACTAAACAACAACAAAATTGCATACACAAATCTGACCATGTATGTTGTGAGTTTCATTTGTTTTTCTGTAGAAATTAATATTTTGGTTAGCATAGTTTCACTTCTAGACAATTAATGTGTCTCAGTATCCCATTCTGACCATCTGTGTAGCTCTAGTCTGTGTTAAAATGCAGGCTTGTTAAACAAATGTGTACAGAATTCAGATTATTCATCTGAATGATTAAGAGAAATTAGAGACAAAAAAGCAACTTACCTATGATGATACCAAAAAAAAAGAGAGGCAAATTAAAATCAGGGCATAGATCTTTTCTTATGCTCTTTTGAGAAATTAACACTGTTCTAACAATGTATATAGCAAGCTTTTTTAAACTTCGACTTTCCTTTGCAAATATTTTTCTAACAGACATTTTCATTATGTACTTTGCTAATTCCTTTTCATGTGTTCTAGTGTGAAGGAAGGAAAATATTGCTCCCTAAAAATAATAATTTGCCCTCGTGAAATCTGAGCTAATTACTCTTCTCTATCTACGTGGATTTCCGTGTTGGTTACAGTGGGGAATGGGCTTTGATTTGGAGGAAAAATCACCTTTCTCAAATTCAGGTTGAATAAATTTGCTCAGCAAGCATAGTTATTGTTTGCTAATGTTGGAATGTGACCAGTGTTTGATATGAATATTAGTGAAAAGAATACTTAAATGAGTTTACGTATACTAGTAGTCTAAATAATATTACTGTTCTATCCCCCCCCCCCTTTTGGTTTAGAATTCTCTATGATAAAAGTATCTAAAAAGCGTATCATTTCTTAAATAATTATTTGTTCCTGATTGGGCATGAACATGCACTTTTAGATGACCTCTGATTCTTTTCTATATTTCACAATTTCTGATTCCTCATTAATTTTATTGAACCAAACTATTTATCTATGAAAATAAAATTTTACTGGCTAATGAGGCAGGAAGTATTAATGGGAGACGTTGCGAGTTGTGGAGATTAATGGGTCTTATGGTCATGAAGCAGCCCTTTATCTGGGCTTCTCTAGCAATAACACAAAATTTATCAATTGAATTGATGTCTTTTTGACAACTTCTGAGTGAAGTGCTGCAAATCCTTTTCATATTCTTGCTAAAATAAAGCCACTAGCCTGTCTGGAATTAAATTAGAATTTTGACCAAGAAAGATGATATTGTAAGAGGGCTAAGCCATAAAGTAGAAATGCATTTATTAAATTTAGGTGCAAGACTAGTACAGAGTTATCAAATTGTAGTTCATGGTATCAGCATATTTTAAAAATAACAGTGCAGAAATGATTGTCTTTCTATGAGGGTACACTTCTGCTACAGCATAAATTGAAATATAGGCATTTTCTTAAGTAGATTCAAGAAGTCATATACTTGACATGTTTTAAGGGTTTTTAAAAAAAATGTGAGGCAAATGGCCATTAAGGAGGGTGACCTGATATGTTTAGTTGTAACCCCTTTTTTTGGTTTCTGATACCTCCCCACCTTTAAAAAAGTTATTACAATTATTTGCTATCTTTATGATAATTTTTGTTATACCATTAGAATATTTTTTTAGAGATAGATCTCTTCTATGTGTATTAGCCACAACTGTTAGGGGTAAATTTATTTTAAGATCCAAATGAAATTGATGTTCTCATTAGTTATCACTATATAATAGTATTTTTCCACCTTGTATTCTGTGGAATTTCTGCAGGATGTTAATAGATGTTAATTTTAAAAAAGGATTCTTTGGACAAATAGACTGAGAAATGATGAGACAGAATGGGAATTCATTCAATAAACTGATTTTCCCAGACTCCCAAACTCTTTTTTTTTTCTGGTGGCGCATCTTGGTATATTAGTATTTCTTGTAAAACATTTTGGGAAAAGTTACTTGTATAATCTTCCTTTGGCTGTGGAATTGATTAATGTAAGTAGATCCCCTTAGAACTATAGAGCCTGTGCAGAAAAAGAACCTGATTATTAAAAAACAGCTAGATTAGGACTATTAAAAATTAAATCACAGTGAAATAGCTTAGAATAATATTTATTGTAGACAGGAAGTAAAAAGTGAATTCATGTCAGAGCAGTTGAGACATTTTGGCTGATTTTTACTTGAGATTTTTCAAATTGGATTTCTTCATACAGTTTTCACCAATAGTTTGAATCTATGTGGTTTTTCCCTACCCCTTTTATACTGTTCTACCTTAGAGTCATCTTGATAGGGAGCTGTTCTGAATTTGGGTGACTGCCAAGATAATAGCCTAAATATGAAAAGAAATTTTCTTTGAGCTTTAAGGATGTTCTTTTTCTTTCAGTGGTTATTTAGTAAAAAAAAAAAATTTGAATAAAAGGGTGGATAGAATGATATATACTTGTGATTGAGCTAATTCATATCATGGAGCATGTGTGTTTTATGTAGAGAAAAAAGATGCCTTTGTATCTTTGATGTACATTTTGGTACATGTAAATAGACCTTATGATACGTATTTTACTTATTTTTAAGTTAGAGTATTTTATAGATTGTTCTTGTTAACAATATGTTCATGTATTATAACTTTTATAGCTGTAACAGGATTAGATCTGCCATTCTGGAGTCTGGTTGGGGGAAAGAGCTCAAAAGTTTAAATCTAATGATAAGTTTTTGCATTTTCAGGCGCTTGATGAACCTCCGTATTTGACAGTGGGCACTGATGTGAGTGCTAAATACAGAGGAGCCTTTTGTGAAGCTAAGATCAAGACAGCAAAAAGACTTGTCAAAGTCAAGGTACAGTATATGTAGAGTTTATAAATTATATATTTAGTATTTGATATCCGAACTTTTATTTGGTGAATGTATTAAGAATTTTTTCTTATGAAAGTTGAGTTTAGTTTCTAAGAGTAAAGATTGTAAAAATAACTGAAGACAAAGCATTATTTGTGATTAAGTGTTCTAATTGGAATGAAATTAGATGATCCTAATTGGTATTTTGAATGCCATTTCACTACAGACATGGTATTGTTTGTATTGTTAGCCTTTTAGAACTGGAAAGGACCTTAGGAGTCATGTAGTTTAATTTCTTAATTTTATCCTAAGGAAAATGAGGCTTAATAATGGGTCAGTGATTTGTCCAGGGCCATTCTGGAAAATTAGTGACAGAATGGGAATTAGAATAGTACATCAGTTTTAAGACCCTTCCCCATTTTAACCATGAAATTGAGATGTGGTTTATAATGGATGATGGTGGGTCTAGTTATTAATTCCTTATCTTCTACTTTTCTTGAAAAAATCTTGCTGATAATTATTTATTGAGTTGCAAACTGTGCAGGTGGGAAGGAGGATGGGGATATGAGAATAACCTCGACTCTTTTCAAGCGATTTATAATCTAGGTTAGCAGATACCCCATAAAATACTGTTTTGAACATCGCCAGTAAAACAGCCATAGAGTTGTTGCACTTGAGCTATCAGAGTCTCTTCTGGAGCTTCTTCCAGGCTTGTATGCCTTGGTTCTTTCCTTATGCATGGATATGTTGAAAAAAGCTTCGTGGGTGATTCTAATTTACACTGCTAGTGAAGAACCATTGTGACAGGGCCTTTAAATTTACTGTAAGCCTGTAGGATACTGATCTTGTCTCCCTCCTCCGCCTCAGGTTTCACTGGCTTGGTGTACCTAAGCTCCTCTAGTGGCTTTTCCTGTTCTGACTTCACACACTGGTGTTCTCTGAGCTCTCATTTTTGCCATTACTATCTTGTAGATTAAGAGAAAGTTTTTTATTCATTTTCTCACTCTTTCAGACAGAGCTGCTGAGAGCACATGTAACACCTTAGTGTGGATTAGACAGAAATCTCTCCGTTTGGAGAGAGGTGGAACTTCTCCTCAGCAGAGCTTGGCCTCCAGATAAGCACCTTCTAACCTGTGGTGGTTAGAAAGGTGTTCCTTTGGCCAGGAACCGTGTGTTACTCCGGGAACCATGCTTCACTGGAATTTAGCCGTGATTTGTAATCTCACCTGGGTGTCTCTGTGTAATGTGTGAACCTGCAAAATGACACACAGCAGTTTTGCCATCGGAGAAGGCAATGGCACCCCACTCCAGTACTCTTGCCTGGAAACTCCCATGGACGGAGGAGCCTGGTAGGCTACAGTCCATGGGGTTGCTAAGAGTCAGACACGACTGAGCGACTTCACTTTCACTTTCCCTTTCATGCACTGGAGAAGGAAATGGCAACCCACTCCAGTATTCTTGCCTGGAGAATCCTAGGGACTGTGGAGCCTGGTGAGCTGCCGTCTATGGAGTCGCACAGAGTCAGACACGACTGAAGCAACTTAGCAGCAGTTTTGCCATTTCTTGCTATCAGTGATAGGGAGAACACAGTCTCTACTAATTGTGCTGATAGCACAGAGTACCAGCCAGTACCTTGTGTCTTATAAGTAGTGGCTGTCTAAAATTTGTTCTTAGTTCTTTAGACTGCTCTAAAAATCTGTTTATAATTCAAAGCTAATGATTTTCTCAACAGATATGGTAGTATATTTCTGTATCAGTTTATTTATGATTCAGAGTTAATAATACATTTTCAACAATTTGTTGATACACTTCTTCCCCATTAGTTTTTATTTATTGAGCATTTATTACATGCTAAGCATTGTATCAGGTATTGAAACTCTAGTATTAAGACCTGATCTCCATTCTTAAGTGGTTTACTGTCTAAGTGAATGACACAGATGTGTAAACATGTAATTTAAATAAAATGTAGTAGTGCCATCGTATGAGACAGAAATGTTTGGGATGCTGTGAGTACAGGACAGCTCCTTTCATAGCTGGTTTGTGAGCCTGTTTCATGAATTGATGACCACACACATCAGATAAGAACACATAAATGGTTCAGTCTTTGGAAGCTCTTGCTTTATATAGGGAAAACCACTTTTTCTATACTGAGTACTGGAAGCTATTTTGTTTTTACCAACTGATTAAATATTTAAACTTGATCCCTGTATGTTAACTTACCTCACATCTAGTTTCCCATTCTCTACTGTCTGTACTGATAGAGTACAGTAAAGTTCTGGATCTGGATGGCCTGAGTTTGAATCTCAGCTCTACCATGTACTAGTTCTGTGATCTTGGACCAGTTGTTTACACTTTGTGTTTCTCTGTTTTCTTACCAACAAAATGGGAATAATCACACCTACCTAATAAAGTTTTTGTGAAGATTATAGGTTCAGTGCTTGATCTTGATGCTTGACACTCAGCAAATGTTTGTTGCTACTGCTTATTATTAACCGAGGGCTTCACAAAATGGTAGAATAACCTAATAAACTAAGATCACCACCTCCTTTTTCCTCATTTTTTAGGAAAACAAATTATATGATTAAACTCATAACTAATAGTACTGAATAAACTATAATAAGTGAATCATCAAGTAAATTAGTGTGGGAGTTGTCTGTTAAATAGTTAAGTTTTTCAGTTAATCTACTTAAGGATTGAGATTTTGTATAAACTCGGCAGCCATTTGTTTAGATTATTTATTAAAAAAAAATTCATGCATTAATGAGCTTGTGTTGCTTTTTTTTCTTTTTTGGTGGCTAATTAAATTTATAATCTCTAGGTAACATTTAGACATGATTCTTCAACAGTGGAAGTTCAAGATGACCACATAAAGGGCCCACTAAAGGTAATTCATTTATTTATTCATAATTACTGTTTCCCATTGAAGCACTAGAAATAATAATCTTGATCGTTTAAAAAATTCATTGGTTAGTTTGCTATTCAGTTGATAAATATGTAATTCTAAATAGGAAAAAAGTAGACTTAATGTGCCATAAAACCTATATGACAGTAAAACTTGTGTTCAGAAGTGAAATGAACATCAAGGAAGCATTGCTTGCTTTTTATTCACTCATCTGTTTTAGTCTCACCATGTTTCACTTATTAAAAGGGTGGAATTTCCAGAAATAGTAAGTGGTAAACTAGGGATTGAGTGATATGAGTTCCAAGATGATGTGAAAAGTGAGAAAACAAAACATAACAAAACAAATCTTCAGAGCTTTCAATTCTTTGAAGCAACTACTGGCCTATGAAATTTTTTAAGGGTCATTAGGCAGTTATACAGAGAAGGCAATGGCACCCCACTCCAGTACTCTTGCCTGGAAACTCCCATGGACGGAGGAGCCTGGTAGGCTGCAGTCCATGGGGTCGCTAAGAGTCAGACACGACTGAGCAACTTCACTTTCACTTTTCACTCTCATGCATTGGAGAAGGCAGTGGCAACCCACTCCAGTATTCTTGCCTGGAGAATCCCAGGGACGGGGGAGCCTGCTGGGCTGCTGTCTATGGGGTAGCACAGAGTCGGACACAACTGAAGCGACTTAGCAGCAGCAGCAGGCAGTTATAAGTGATAAACATGTTCATACATACACATAGAGAGTTAATTTCTTTGCATTAGTTTTTCTTCATTGACCAGTTACGAATTAAGTGCTGCTTTACTTTCCACTAGTGACCAGGGTTAAAGGAAAATAGGTGGGTAGCCACTGTGTGCTCTTCGGCCCTTTTGAATGTCTGAAATATGGACATTGGTCTAGCTGGGCGAATTTTAAGAAATGTTAACATAATTGAGGAAACATTTGTAGATGCAAGAAAAATCCTTTCCTAATGAAACAGTACTTTTCAGAGAATTTGATAAATGTCTGTATCTGCCAATTTTTGTTGGTGGTTAATTTGAAAACTTTTAATCAAATCCTCAGGGCATTAGTACCTTGCATATATAGTAGGCACTATGGAAGCACTTAAGGGCTTCCCAAACAGCACCAGTGGTAAAGAACCTGCCTGCCAATGCAAGAGATGTGAGTTTGATCCATGTATTGGGAACATCCCCTGGAGTAGGAAATGGCAACCCACTCCAGTATTCTTGGCTGGAAAATTCCATGGACAGAGGAACCTGGTGGATTACAGTCCATGGGGTCACAAAGTCAGACATGACTGAGCACATCTGCACATGGAAGACTAAAACTTGTAAGTTTTTTAAGATTGCCTTGTGAAAATTATTTTCCACCTTTTCTGTTTTATAGGTGCCCTCTTTAATGTTATATGCACATGTGTATCAGTTGTAGAGATAAAAGGACAAAAACATGCACATGTATAGTTTGATGTTGGGCTTCCCTGGTGGCTTAGATGGTAAAGAATCTCTGTGCATTCTGGGGACTTGGGTTCGATCCCTGGTTTGGAAAGATACCCTGGAGAAGGAAATTGCAACCCATGCCAGTATTCTTCACTGGAGAATTCCATGGACAGAGGAGCCTGGTGGGCTACAGTCCATGGGGTCGCAAAGATTCAGACATAAGTGAGCAACTAACACACACACACACACAATTTGATGTTAACTGCCATTTATTTAGCATTTAGTATGTGTTAGTACTGTGCTAATTCCTCTGCACATATTATCTTATATAATCCTCATAACAACTCTTTAGAGATGAGGAAATTGGAGGGAGATGGGAGGTAAAGTAATCTGGCCCAAGCTCTTACAGCCAGTAATGAGATGGCAAAAATAAAAATTCTCATGGACTCACAGCCTGTAGTTTTGAAGCATTGTGCCCCCTGGATGATCACAACACATGCATCTCTATGCTTTATTTGTGTTTTTGCCTCATGAGCACACCAGCTAGCTCTTCACTGCCTGACTACCTTATTCACCTGTCACATGCTAGCTGGTACCAGTTAAAAAAATGCTCAGTGTTGCAGGGATAGGAAAGACAATTTAAATCCTCAAGTCATCTCTCCTTTTGGTTCAGCCTGTTTGATTGTGGCATAGTTGGTTTATTTTGCTTGTTTGATTTGTCTTATTAAAATTTTCTGTTTTTGATTAGGCTTGGGATCATTTTGATTTTGACATAGACAAGTGTATTAAATTACAGTCTCAAAATATTTCTCTTGCTTATGGATTTTTTTTTGTATGTAGATTTTCAGTTGTTTCCTAATATACTTTGTAGCTTTCTATCAGTTGATAGAGAGTATTAGCATTTGGATCAATGTTTCTCCTAGAGAAAATAAACTTCCTATAGTGGTTTATTTGACTTAAGTATATTTTCAGTGAGTTGACATGAAAATAATACAGGGACATTTGAGTATTATATTTTAAAAATGCACCATGTGTTTATTGACAGTGGTCTCTGGTGGCCCAGTGGTTGGGACTGTGCACTTGTGCTGCAGGGGGCCTGTGCTCCATCTCTGGTTTGGGAGCTAGAAGAGAGAGAGAGAGAAAGTTTCCTTCCCTTTTTTGGGCATCGTGTGGGGCTGACACTCTTCTCTAAACAAGTTTAGTTTTGTTACCACTGTAAAGATCATATACATTTTCTTTTAACTGAAATAAAACTAATATTATTACTAGTTTCAGTATACAGCATAATGGTTCAATATTTGTGGATCACTACATAAGTCTAGTTAACATTTGTCACCATACATGGTTGTAAAAGGGCTTCCCAGGTGGTGCTAGTGGTAAAGAACCCATCTGCCAGTGCAGGAGACGTAAGAGTCTCGGGTTCGATCCCTGGCTCGGGAAGATCCCCTGGAGGAGGGCATGGCAACTGACTCCAGTATTCTTGCCTGGAGAATTCCATAGACAGAGGAGCCTGGGGGGCTACGGTCCGTGGGGTCACAAAGAGTTGGACACGACTGAAGCAACTGAAAACACACGGTTATAAAAAATTTTTTTTCTTGGAGTGAGGATTTTAAGACTTAGCTTCTATTTTCACTCTTATTCTCTGTATCTTATAAAGTTGGCTTTATGTTTGTTTTGGTTTTTAGTCTTCACGTATAAGTGATACCATATGGTAATTTTCTTTTTCTATATGACTAATTTCACTTGGCATAATGCCCTCAGTGTCTGCCCATGTTGTTGCAGATGACAAGATTTCATTCTTTCTAATGGCTGATTTATGTGAGCATGTGTGTGCACATACACACATCTTTATCTGTCATCCATTGATGGATACTTAGCTGCTTTTCATATTTTTGCTGTTGTAAATAATGCTTCAGTGAACTCAGGGGGTGCATATATCCTTTCAAATTAGTGTTTTCATTTCCTTCAGATAAATATCCACAAGTGAAATTACTGGATCATGTGATATGATAGTTCTGTTTTAATTTTTTTGAAGACCCTCCATTCTGTTTTCCATAGTGTTATACCAGTTTACATTCCTACCAGTAGTGCACAAAGGTTTCCTTCTCCACATCCTGGTCAGCGCTTTTATTTCTTGTCTTTTGATGATAATAAGCCATTCTCAGTAGGTGTCAGGAGATACCTAATTGTAGGTTTGATTTGCATTTCTCTGTTGATTAGTGATACTGAGCATATTTCCATGTACCTGTTTGCTGTCTGTATGTCTTCTTTGGAAAAATGTCTATTCAGGTCTTCTGCTCATATTTTAAATGGAGCTTTTTGCTTTTTTGGATATTAATTTTATGAGCTGTTTATATATTTTAGATTTTAACCCCTTGTCATTTCCATCATTTGCAAATATTTTCTCCCATTCAGTAGATTCTGTTTTTGTTTTGTCAGTGATTTCCTTTACTGTGCAAAAGCTTTTAAGTTCAATTACGTCCCATTTATTTATTTTTGCTTTTGTTTCCTTTGCCTTAAAAGACAGATCCAAAAAAACATACTGCTACGATTTATGTCCAAGAGTGTTCTGCTTATGTTTTCTTCTAGGAGTTTTATGGTTTCCAGTTTTACATGCAAGTCTTTAATCCATTTTGAGTTTATTTTTGTGTATGGAATGAGAATCTTTGCTGATTTTTCAATTGGATTGTTTGATTCTTCTTCTCTTTTTCTGTTGCATTGTGTGAATTCTTTATATATTTTGGTTTTTAACCCCTTACCAAGTATGGGATTTGCAAATGTATTTTCTCCCATTCTGTAGGTTGCCTTTTGAAATTGTTGACAATTTCTTTTGCTGTGTAGAAGTGTTTTAGTATGATGTGTGTGTACACACACACACACACTTATAAAGACCATATACATTTATAAACTATATAAATTATCAGCATTTTCTTGATCAGGTGAAAATATTTCGAATGATTTTCATTATTGGTACATTATAACTTAAGGAGAACCTCAGAATTATTTGTTAATTTCTTCCCAGCATCCTTTAAAGAAGAGTTGTATGTAATATGAGTCAAAGATACGCAATTTCACAGACAGGGATCCTCAGACCCGTGAGAGTTCCCTCAGAGAGGTTGTAAGGACAAATCCGTATATTTCCATAATAATACTTAGATATTACTTGGTTTTTTCATTATGTTGATATTTTCACTGATAATACATAAACAATCGTGAGTAAAATTGCTGGCACTTTAAAACAAATCAGTAGTTAACTTGATTCTTCACCATCATGAAATCAATTTGTCAAAAAAAAGCCAGTTTTTAGTTTGTTCATTTCTCTTCTAAAAGTTTTTCTAACTTTTTTTTTTTTAAATACTTTAGGTTGGGGCTATTGTGGAAGTGAAGAATCTTGATGGTGCATATCAGGAAGCTGTAATCAATAAGTTAACAGATGCTAGTTGGTACACTGTAGGTAAGGGAATACATATTCTTCTTAAAATGTATTTTCACTGATAATACAAATAAGGCAGAGTTTTTTCTTGATTTACTTCCTCTCTTAGTTGCCATAGTTGTTACTACTATTAACAGTTTTTATCTTTCCGGATCTTTAAAAACTTTATTTCATAAATATGTACATAGTGTATAATTTGAACTTAGTGTCTATATTATACAATGGATTTCTAGCTTTTCACTTCAAAGTGTATTTTAGAGTATTTTTTTTCATCTTAACCATTTTTAAGTGTACATTTCAGTAGTGTTTAGTAAATTCATGTTGTCATGCAACAGATAAATTTTTTAAACTAATATTCTTGCTGATGATGTTGCCAGTTTTCTTGGTGTTACATAGTAAATTACTGTATTATGGATTGAATGTCTTTTGTACATGGACATTATTGTAGTATTTCCCTAGTGTGTGCATTGAGAACTAGGCATAGATTGAAGGGAAATGTCCTTTTAAAACTTTAGTAGGTTATGAAAACCACTTTCCTAAAAGACTATTAATTTACACTCCCATAAACAGTAGTGTATGAATGTACTTGTTTTCCCAACCCTTGTCAAATTTAGTGTTACTAGTATTTTTAAATTTGTGCCCATCTGGATGCAAAATAGTATCTCAATTTTGTTTTAATTTGCTTCTCTCATGATTAGTAGTGAGATTGGACATATTTTCATATATTTATTGAAAGGAACATTATTTCTGTTGTATTTTCTCTCTTTTAAATTGCCAACATATAGTGTCTTACCAATCCCATCTTTTCCTCTTGGAAAGGTTATCGTCTTATTTTTAGGATATGAGTTTATATATTTAAATATACAAAGGGATTGTTAAACCTTTTCCTCTTCAGTTGCAAGTATTCTTCTATTGCTTTACTTTTATCTCTGCTGTCAGTTTTCATATGATAGTCAGTTTTCCTGTGGTTGCCTTTTCCTTTGTAATTTTAGTTTGAATCTTGTTTAAGAAGGCTTTCCTGCTTCATCTGGTCCAAAATGTTAGTAGTGCTGAGATTGAGATTAGAGTAATTTGTAGGGGCAGTCTGAAAATATAAATTTATACTCTTGTTTTTTGTTTCTTAAATTTGTCAGCATTTATCAATAGAAAAGCTTGCTTTTCCTCTACCCTATTGAGAAGGATTAATCAGCATTTAAAAGTTTTCTTTCTGAAATGCTAACTTCTTTTCATTTGGTGTTTTCTATACCAAGGAAGATGTTTCATTATATTATTTTCTTCCCTAGAAATTGGATAAGATACTCTGCATTTGAAATTGTTTGTTACAAACTTAAAATGTATACTTAATGTCAGATCTAATCTTTTAAAGCAGTAGCTCTCTTTGCACTGATAAAGTTAAATGATAACTTATGTATGTCATTTTGTTAATCTTTGAAAATCCCTTCAGTAGTTTCCTTTTCTACCCCTTCTCGCAGTTTTTGATGATGGTGATGAGAAAACGTTGAGACGATCCTCACTGTGCCTGAAAGGAGAGAGGCATTTTGCCGAGAGTGAAGTAAGTAATCACTTAATGAACAAACATGTCGTAGTATTTTGTATTGGGGGTGGCAAAGTTTTGCTTTCTTATTCAAGCAGCTTACTTGTTAATCAGGAAAATTCATTAATACATAAAAGTATTAGCATGTAGTCTGAGAAAACTTTAAGGCCTTGTGTTTGAGTTATCAGGTTCTATATGCTTTTTTTTTTTTTAATGTATTTTAGCAATTAGCGTTTGTCCATGAAGAAAATACAGTGGAATTGTTTATTATCCTTAGGCAACTTTCATATAGAGTCCTATAATTTATAAATGATTGTAGAATAGAGATTATTTGTAACCTACGTGAAGCCCATCATTGTTAAAGGGACCTCCTAACTACTCTGACTACTGCAAACACCTCCTAACTACTACTGCTGCCAGCAGCTGACATTTATTATAGCCTCTCTTTGGAGAAGGCTTGCCTGACTGCCCTTTCTAAAATGGACGCTTCCATTCCTCATAATCTTTTTAGGTTAATTTAATTTTCTTTATAGCACATATCTTTCTCACCACTGTGTTTATGTCCTTATTTATTGTCTGCCTTCCTCACTACAGTGTGTCTCAGTGGCAGAGATTTTGTGTGTCTTCTTCACCACTTTGTTCTGAGTTCCTGCAACAGTGCCTGGCACAGAGCAGGAGCTGAATAAATGTTAGTTGGGTGAATAACTGAAGTGCTTATATCTGCCAGGGACTTTCCTTAGTGCTTTACGTATATCCTCACATTTACAGCATTATGAGAGAGATACAGTTCTTATTTTTAGCTTACAGTTGATGAAATTGATGGTCAGAACCATTTCTCAAACCGGCACTTCCTAGTACCAAAATCATGCTCTAAAATTGAAAGATGTTTTAATAAGCGTGAAGGCTTCACAAAGTTTTAAAAATCAGTAACTTGGAATTCAGAAATTTTTTAATGGACGTACTGTTACAAATAGTGTTATATTCTAAAACACTATAAATATTAGTTAATATACAGTGTGACCAAACCAAGATTTCTTTTTTCTAATAACTATTTAGAAGGATGTTATTGTGAGGAATTTTAATATTTCTGTTAAATTATTAGACTTTGTTTTTTTGTTGTCATTTTTCCTTTCCCTTAAATGATTGACATCCCATTTCAATTCCGAATTTGGGACAGATTCTCTGTGTAATAATTCTGGCCTATCTTTTCAGTCTCATGCTTTATTATTTCCTTGTACTTCTCATTTGTAAGACTTTCAGATTATGATTCATACTTCCTTTTCTTGTTTTCTTCTGGAGCCCTGTTCCTCTCAAGATCATGAGAAATGCTTCCTCCTTTATGATGTCTTTCATGAGCTCTCTAACCAAATTTGATCTCAGTATCCTTTGATCCTTTTCCACTTGTCTTACTTTTTTGTTTATGGTCTTTTTTTTGTTACTTTTATCATTTTCTCTTTAAAATTGTAAGCTGTTTTGGTGGAATAGCCAAATTTTTGTCATCTTGATGAACTCTCCTTTTCCTAGTAGTGTTTTCTACACAAAAGCCTTCAATAACCATTTGGTGAATTAATTGTGAAGTTTTAAAGATAGAAAATACATATAACTTTGGGACAAGTACAGTGAATTTGGCTTCTTTCACTGATGACATTAACAGAATTCTGAGTTAATGGAGTTCTTAGAAATAATTTCATTTTCCTTAGAATATGTGATAATTATAGTGGGTTAATGAGTATGAGAACTTGAACACTTGATTTTTCACTTTAGTGAAGGTATATGTCTTATTTACTTAATTCCAGTGAAGTATCATAAGCAACTAATTTGTCTTTGCCAGGAGAATTTTAAATTGGGATAGTTTATAAGATAGTTGTGGTATGAAGGCCGAAGCAGTGATATCTAGTAGCTCAGTGTATACACCTTAATTTCAGGAGGGATCAATTTTACTCTGTGTATCTCTACATGTTAAATTTCATGTTGCTAGAGGATATTAGAATACTGGAGTATTATTCCTTACCCATTGCCGTATGCGGGTACTATGCTAGGTACATGGGTAAGCTAGATAGATATGGAATTTATCCTTGGCATCTGTTAGAGTGGGTATTTCTGTAGAGCATTCATAATTTGAATAATATTCCAAAGTAGTTTTATCAGCTGGAATTCTCTTTGTGCATTTACTACATGCAATTGAAAACGCTGAAGAAAGTTTAGATGAAATCCTAGCTCAATATTTCCTGCAGCCCATTTTAGATGACAGGGCTATCAGCATGTTTCCCCTAGGCCTGTGGAATTTTCTTCAGCCTTTAATATAGCCAGGAGTCTCTGGTTTTGCTCTTCAAGTATTTGTTGTAGTTGTTCAGTTGCTAAGTCATGTCTGAAGGCAGGAGGAGAAAGGAACGACAGAGGATAAGATGGTTGGATGGCATCACTGACTCGATGGGCATGAGCCTGAGCAAGCTCGGGGAGTTGGTGATGGACAGGGAAGCCTGGTGTGCTGCAGTCCATGGGGTCGCAAAGAGTCGGACACAACTGAATGACTGAACTGAAGTCATGTCTGACTCTTGCTACCCCATGGACTATAGCCTGCCAGGCTCCTCTGTCTATGGAATTTTCCAGGCAAGAATACTGTAGTGGGTAGCCAGCCATTTCCTTCTCCAGTTCCTGACCCGACATCAAACCCGCTTCTCCTGCACAGGCAGGCAGATTCTTTACTACTGAGCTACCAGGGAAGCCCTGTTAATTCTGACCGTCCTTTACTCTTCTCTGTGAAGTGAAATGTGCTCCTGCTTTCCAGGATTGAGGCCAGGGACACAGGCCTGCTTTTAGCAATAAGACAATTGCTTCTTCTTGTTCTAATTCTCTTTTAAATACTAGGGAGAGATTATGGTTTATTTGGCAATTCCTATATGTGATTCCTAGATAACTTTTCAGAAATTCTGGATATTTTCTTTTGTAAACCAAGTAAAATAACTAGCCGATACTTAAAATAGAAATAAAATAGAAAGCTGATAGTTAAAGTTGCTCAGTGGTTTCTGACTTTTTGCAACCCCATGGACTATACAGTTTGTGGAATTCTTCAGGCCAGAATACTGGAGTGGGTAGCCTTTCCCTTCTCCAGGGGATCTTTCTCTACTTTTAAGAGAGTGGCCTTAATCTTAGGGGAACGGCATTTAATTCTTTTATTTAGCTTAGGAGAAACTGAGCCAAAATAATTTATTTTCCCTACTTACCAAATAGAATGCTTAGAAATTTTCACATTTGGGAAGCATAATTAGGAGTTAATAACAGGTTACTTCTGAAGAGATTTTGTCTGGCATATTGTATTTGGGCAAGCTTTTGCCTTCAAATATTTTTTTTTAATGCCCGACTTACAAGCTACATTTGAAAGATTCATTTCTTTAGCCATTTAAAAGTTATGATTTTTGTCTATCATTTCAAGGAATCAGTTTTTATTTAATGCTTTGTGGCTAGTGACTTTCTCCTGTACTGTATTCTTCATTGTTGGACGTGTGTGTGTGTGTGTGTGTGTGTGTGTGTGTGTGTATCCCTGGAGATGGAAATGGCAACCCACTCCAGTATTATTGCTTGAAGAATTCCATGGACAGAGGAGCCTGGCAGGCTATAGTCCACAGGGTCACAAAGAGTCGGACACAGCTGAGCAGCTATCACGTGTGTGTGTGTGTGTGTGTGTGTGTGTGTGTGTGTGTGTGTGTGTGTGTGTGTGTGTGTGTGTGTGTACCTTAAACATATTTACATATATTCTAACAAATTATGTAAAATGAATTAATATGCCACCTCCTTTCATGTTTTAGTTCACCGTTTCAACAAAATTATCTCAGTTTTAAGAATAAAAGTTCAAATTTTTCTTTTAAATATTGGCATTAGTTTATATTTAAATATTTGATCTTTAAGGTAATGGACACCCTTTCATATAACATTCTTGTTTGTAACTTTGAGACGTTTTTATCATAACTAGTTCCTTGCCCTCACTTCCACTGTGACAGTTTTCCTGGGATCTTTTGTTCCCCTTGTGTTCATAAAAGTATCTGAAATAGCAAAGATTCTATTGGAGGGATAAAAGGAACAGTAACTGTGGAAAATCTTTAAGATGATGAAATTTGATTATTATCAAAATGATATTCAGAGAGTTAAGTCAGTTGGGATAGCATCTTCAGATTGATACTTTAACTTTTTAGATATATAAACCTTTTAAGGAATTAATGGCACAAAACAATCCAAGAAGTCTCTGATACGGGGAAACGAAGGAATTTCAAAATCCCCTTTTTCACTGTGCTTTTAACCAACAACCAGTTCTTTCCCTGGAAATCAGTTTTTTTTTGAGCAGGGTGAGAGACATGAATTGCCAGTTGATAATAAGAAGGAAGTGTTCACTTATTGATTATTGTCTTCATAGCAAGTATTGGATGTTGCTATATTAAAAAGAAAGGGGAAATAAAAATACTAACTTTAGAAAAACTAATTTTTACATTTTCTTTAAAAGTAGGATTTATTTCAGGGAATTCCGTGGAGGTCCAGTGATTAGGACTTGGCACTTTCACTGCCAGGGCCTGGGTTTGAACCCTGACTGGGGAAATAAGATCCTGCCAAGTGCAGGGGGATCGAGGTGTAGGTGGGGGGGCTATTACAGAAATGTTTGCAGAGTCATAATGTTGCCTATCCGAAGCCCTTTTTTCAGGCAGTTGATGCTTATCCTGATAATTTAGTTTCTATTACTTATTAAGAATTCTGTTTTATAGAGTATGATTCCCTATATGCAAAGAAAAATTTGAGATACAGTTGGCCTCAATCTAGGGATTAAGTATTTACACATAGATTTCTCATCTCTCAAATCTGTGTTTCCACTGAGCTGTATTTGTCTTGTTTTATATTTTAATCACTCTTAGAAGTCTGTCAACCCTCAAGTAGATAATGAAATTATCTAGAGAGAACATTAAATTTCTTTTCACTTTTTTCCAGTTACGAGCTCATTCATCTTCTAATAATTCTTTGAAGTGAAAGTTTTTAATCTTTAGGAAAGTTGTATTTTTGTCTCCCTTGGGAAGTTTTAAATCTAAAAATCTAAGGATATTCTTAAATTGATTTGATTTAAACAGGAAAAAAAGAACTTGCAACTTAATAATTTTTGATGGGTTTATGTTCCTACCCACAGACATTAGACCAGCTCCCACTCACCAACCCTGAACATTTTGGCACTCCAGTCATAGGAAAGAAAACAAATAGAGGAAGAAGATCTAATCATATGTAAGTCCATTTTCATAACTGTTAGTTGAACCTGAATTCATTTCTCCTTCTAGTGTTGTTTTATAGTTGTTAATTTTAAATTGTAATTTTAAATTTAAATGCTAACTGAATCTAAGAGTAACTTCAGACTCTCCTTGGCATGGGTGCTTGAGGATCTCCATGCACAGCCAGCCTTAACAGCTATATTATTTATCTGCCTCCCAGTTCTCCTTACATGTATCTTATGCCAGTGTCAAAATGGGTTTAGTCAGTATTTCCTGAGTATCCTGAGTAATACATGCTCTGTTTTTTTGATACCGTGTTTTTTATTCATGCTGTTTTTTTCCTGTCTTAAATGCCACCCTTCCTTGCCACTGGCTCACTCATTCTTCAGTTCTCAGCCAGAAATGCCCAACCTTTCTGTGAACTGTTTTGTGCCTCCCCTCTCTTTCCTTGGGCTTCGCTGGTGGCTCAGCTGGTAAGAATCCACCTACAATGCGGGAGGCCTGGGTTCGATCCGTGGGTTGACAGACATGTTTTCTTCTCCGCTGAATCCTCTAAATTCTTTGCATTTATCTAATGTCATAGACAGTATTTCACCTGTTATTATCATTGTCATGTTTGCTTTTCCTTCCTAATAATTTAAGTCCTCCTGACAACCGAACTATCTTGTTTTTATGTCTTCTTACTGTTGGGACACATACTGTACATTTTTAACAAATTATTTGTGGTGAAAAATGCTTAGGCTCTTAAAGGCTTTAAATTAAAAGGGATCACAGGATCAAGGAGTCATGAAACTTCAGATCATCAGAGATAAAGAAACAATCTTCTAACAGTTCCAGAAAGAAAAAATAGTTCATTGCTAAAGACTGAGAAGCAGAATGGCAGGCATCATCAGACTTCTCAGTAGTAACACTAGATGCTAGTGGTCAGTAGACTGCAGAGTGGAGAAAGGAAAATTGCTATTAAAGGGAGGACTTGTTATCTTGTATGATGCAACATTAGTGGGAAATTAAAGATAACAATGGTAACAGATGGAAAAAAATAGCAAAGGCATTTAGTTACTCCTCTCAAAAATCATATTAGAAAGAAACACTGCATTAGTAGTATGGAGGGTAGAGAAGTTGCTTACATATAAAAGTCAAGTCCTTATATGGAGAAGGCAATGGCAGCCCACTCTACCACTCTAGTACTCTTGCCTGGCGAATCCCATGGACGGAGGAGCCTGGTGGGCTGCAGTCCACGGGGCCGCTAAGAGTTGGACACAACTGAGCGACTTCACTTTCACTTTTCACTTTCATGCATTGTAAAAGGAAATGGCAACCCACTCCAGCATTCTTGCTTGGAGAATCCCAGGGACGGGGGGAGCCTGGTGAGCTGCCATTCATGAGGTCGCACAGAGTCGGACCCGACTGAAGCAACTTAGCAGCAGCAGTAGCAGCAAGTCCTATAACAATGGGAGATTGATAGAATAGCGTTTTAAATGTATAAATATAGTGGTATAAGAATATTACTTAGCGATGAGGTTTTAACTGTCAGAGCTGAAAGAGTTAAAATTCAAAACAGTTGTCTCTGCAGAAGAAAATGAGGAAGGATGCGGCAGGAAAAAGTAGTTTTTAATTTATTCTATTGGAGGTTAAATTGTTTACAAACAGTTTTGAATATTTTACTTGGATAAAATTTTTAAAATATTAATGTGCCTGAGCTAAGTATTATCAGAGTAGGTATGAAAAATATTGAGTTGAATTATTGAAACTTTTAAATGGCAGTGAATGCTTTCATTCAAAATACAGAGTCAGGTATTAAATCTAATAGTGGCTAAGCTTTGGCAATAAAAATTGGGTAAACATGCTCTCTCATATAGCTTAGTTTCAGCCTGACAGCAAACTCATAAAGGTAGGTATTATTTTTATCCCTATTAAAAATTGGGGAAATTGGCCTCCGAGACAGTAACTAATCCAAGAAACACAGGAAGGAAAGGACCAGGACTTGAACTCTCCCATGTTGCATAGTCCTTTTCCCATTCAGTTGATTGACTCTTTCTTGTTTAGAGTATCACAGTTAATTTTCCAAATGAATTTTAACAGGAAATGAATAAGGACTCATTTGAGGGAGGAAATGAAAAGACAAATCCTTGCATTGAAAAAATATTTAATATTGATTATTTTGCTACTAATGATTTGGGCCATGCATTTCTTTTTCTTCCTTAACTCTTTTCATCTTTTAGAAAATGTTTTCTCAATAGGTGAAAATTTCTCTCACTTGTGATGTAGCTTGCTGGTGACTTGATTATTTTTAGGATACTGAGGTTGTGATTATTATTTATTCTTCTTGGTGTAACATTTAAAATTTGTGTATTCTAGCCAGAAAGAAAAATAAGTAAAAAATGTACAATGACATTTTCAGTTTAGAAGAGTCCTGTTGTGATTAATAAATGTTACTGTGATCTGATACTGTTTTCAGGTTTTTCAGAGGGCTATTATTTGCCATAACATATTCACTGAAGCACTTATGAGTTAAATATTTTGATACCCATTTGAAAATTAATAATTTCAATTGTGAATTAAAATTTTATCTATCATTGATCATTATAGTCTTCCCATAGCTTTATAGTCAACTCTTAATTAACTGTGATTGATGATGTTGAAATAGTGAGGTGTGGGTATATTTAATGTAAAATTACTTTATTAGCAAAGATTTTCCACTTTTCTAGCTCTTAAGAGTGGAAGTGTGGCTAAGTTGAGAGTGTGAACAGTGGCAGCTTTCCTGGTGGTCCAGTGGTTAAGACTCCGTACTGCCACTGAAGGGGGCAAGGGTTCAATGCCTGGTCAGGGAACTAAGTAAGATCTAGCATATATTGATGTGTGGCCAAAAAAAAAAAAAGAGAGATCTTAAGTGTGAACAGTGAAGCACAATAGCATGGGTTTGAATCCTGCTTCTGCCACTTTCTTGCTGTGTGACTTTGGGCAGCATGCTCAGTCTTTTCATACCTTAATTTTCTCATCTGTAAAACTGAGGTAATAGTATTCCCTGTCTCTTAAGAGTTTAGTTTCAAAGAAAGAAAATGAAGTCACTCAGTCATGTCTGACTCTTTGCGACCCTGTGGACTGTAGCCTGCCAGACTCTTCCGTCCATGGGATTTTCCAGGCAAGAATATTGGAGTGGGTTGCCATTTCCTTTCCCAGGGGATCTTCCCGACCCAGGGATCGAACCCAGGTCTCCTGCACTGCAGGCAGACTCTTTACTGTCTGAGCCACCAGGGAAGCCCGCAGAGTTGTTTCAAAGGTGAAATGAATTCATATCCTTAAAACGTTTATATAGTAATTACTATTACTAATAATAATCACTTAGTAATCACTAAGACTTCCCTGTAGCTCAGACGGTAAAGAATCGGCCTGCAACGCAGGGGACCCAGGTTTGATCCCTGGGTCGGGAAGATCCCCTGGAGAAGGAAATGGCAACCCACTCCACTATTCTTGCCTGGAGAATCCCATGAGAGGAGCCTGGCCAGCTACAGTCCATTTAGTTGTAAAGAGCTGGACACAACTAAGTGACTAACACACACACACATATGTACTAGATATCGTCATCATGTATTGAATGAAAAAACTTTTCATGAAATATCAGTATGTAACATGATTTCATTTACATATAAAATTTGTTTATTTTTAAGTATGTAAAAATTCTGCTTACTAGTGTTTATGTCTGACAGGAAGGACTGTTTGGGGCTCTATTTTGTGAATTTAAAAACATCATTCCTTTGTTTTGTATTATGTACATACTGTAGGGGAAACTGTTTTTGAATCAAGAATCCTTTTAATTTTGAAACAGATTTCATCTAATATTTAGACAGTATTGTACCTTTCTACAAATGTCATCCAGAAGTGTAAAAATATTTTAAAATAAGGTAATTTATGGACTATCACATAGATTGATCTACAAAAATGACCAAAAAGGAATTCCCGAGGGCCCAGATCCAGTTGGGAAACTTCAGATGCCACAAGCTGCTCAGTACACACACACACACACGCATATACACACACCCAACAGACCAAAAATTATAGTATATTAAAATATCTGTTACGTTTCTTGGCTGAGGTCTCCCTTTCTTGCATATGAGAAGAAAGCATGCGGTTGTCACTGAGCAAATTGATTTTCGTTTTCTAAAGACGCTAGCAAACATGGAGTTAGTGATATTCCTGTTGAGAATCTCTGTGTGTACAATGAAATATTTGCTGTAAATAAGTGAAGTGTGAAGGCAGAACAAAGGTCGAGAGTTACTACGTAGGAAATGAAGTGCCGCTTGTCTGCAGTCTTCCTTCACTTGCTGCTCTTTCCGTCTCACTGGTGTGGTCATTCTTAGTGCCTCCTTGGTGCTCTAAGCATTGGTGTGTAAGCGCCACTGGCGAGCACCACAGCTTAAAATACCCATCTCCTCGAAGTTCTTTCTTCCCTTTCTTCCGAGTGATTTTCTGCAACAAAATCTGGGACCTGCGTCTTAAGGTCATTTATCTGACCTTCATTTCCTCTTCCATTACTCAACTTGAAAAGGTCTTCATTATGGTTCTCTGATTGCCATTTAAAATTTGTACCAAGATAAATAAGATTATCCTTCCCAGGATTCCTGGGACTCCATTGTTGCAGTGATATATCACTACCTTTGTTTTCTTTTAAGTAATCCACATACCAGTTAATCGGCCTCTAGTTATTCCAAAATTGATTATTTTTGATACCTTCCGTTAATTATTTTATTTATAGTCTGCTTTTAATCCTAATGTATTCAGATATGTTTGAAAGATTATCATCCTCTGGCTTAATTTTTTAAAAGCAAGTTATTGATCCTCTTGATAATGTATAACTTGAGTGAATTTTTCCCTTATAATTTATATTGTATGCAGAAGTTTTCTTTAATTCTACCTGAAGAATAGAATTCTGAAATTATAGAAATATTTGTGCTCCTCCAAAAGTTTTTTCCGGTAACGTGGCCAAAGTATATATGCAACACTCTTTGTAGGAAAGCACTCTAGGCTGTTACCCTTCAGAAAAGGAATAAAGCCTATAAGGCTTGTAATGATACTTGTTAGGTATTATTTGTGGGTAGTTTCTACCCAGTAACATTGCTAAGATTTACCCAATAAACTAGTGATTTACACCTAATACTTACAGGTCTGCAGATCGATCTTGAATAATATTTTTATTGAGATATAATTCACATATAAAATTCACCCTTTTAAAGTATTCAGTTTTCAGTGTTTTTTAGTGCATTCACAAAATTTTACAACCAGCACCACTACCTAAGTCCAAAAGTTCTTTTTATTATTCACTGCTTTATTTTGATATGAGAATTTGATTCATTTCCTTCTTGATAAAAACTGGGAAAAAACATTTTATTGGTTAAGTTCGTACACGTTCGTATGATCTGTATATTTTAATCTCTTAAGAGGCTATACATTTTCAGTCTTCCTGATGCTAATACAGATTTTGAATTTGCAGTACAAAATCTGAAGCTGAGTTAGTTGTTTGAAAGAGTAAGGATCACTGAAGTCCAAATTGCATTTTAAAGATTGAGCCTCTGAAGTTTCTGGCTCAGTTTTCTCTTTGTACCTCATCATATGGTACTCTTTGGCACATGTCTAAGTTGCCAAATTCTTATTTGATTTACAATTAATTTATAATTAATATTGATGTGTGATCAGCTTTAAGTGACAAGCTGTTCGTTTGTTTGGTAAACATTCCCATGTAATTAGCTTTGTTTCCAGTGGCATCATCACATGTTATTTCAGCGACACTAGTTATTTTGTTGTGGCTCTATAAACACATACCTGGTACCAGAGAAGCAACAGTGTCAGAGGGGAGTAAGCACCAAGCAGATTCTCTGCTTATTCTGTCTTTGCTCCCTTAAAATATTTCTGATGCTCATTTATTTTGGTGTATCAGTTTATTGAATACTCGTCTTATATAAACAATTTCCTGGCTACATTCCACTACAAGGAAAAATTAAAGGAGTCTTAGGTATAAAGGTATGGTTTAAACTGGTTGTATACATTATGTTGATGGTATACATTATGTAATTTCAGGAGAAATATAAATCAGAAATACCACAGTAGAAAGAAATGAACCTATTTAGTTCACTTATTTAGTCAGCAAATATTTATTGAGCATCTGTGTTGTGCCAAGTACTGTTCAAGTACATGGGATATATCAGTGAACAAAACAGGCATTCATAAAGTTTCTGGGAGACTTCCCTTGTGGTCCAGTGGTTAAGGCTTCACACTTCTAATGCATTGGACATGGATTCCATCCCTGGTCAGAGAATTAAAATCCCGCATGCCACGCGGTGCAGCCAAAACACCTCCTCTACCTTTAGAGCTTACATTCTCTCATATGGAGAGAGATGGGCAATACCAAAAAAAGAAGAATTAAGTAAATTAAGTAGTATGATAGATTTGTCAGTGCTGTGGAAATAATAAAATAAGGTTGGGGATTCGGATGGGCAAGTTGTAAATATGAATAAGGTGATTGTAATTGAAATGACATTTGAACAGAGACTTAGAGGAGGTGAAAAAGTTTCCAAGTGTCTGGGGATAAAGCATTCTAGGCTGTTTCTCTGCAAAGAAGAGTAGTAGCTGGTTGAGAAAATGAGGTCAGGGGATCTTTTGTTGTTGTTCTTTAAGTGGAAGAAGTAACAGCATTTTCTTAGAAATAACACAGTGCTAGTAGGACTCAAACTAGTAGAGGTAGAAAAACTGCTAGAGGGGAGAGGTAGGAACATTGCTGGAACAAAAGCTTGAGGATGTGAGAGTGGAGAAGGGCGTCTAGTCCACGAGTGGGGAATGGTTTTGGAGTGGAACCTAGACATTAAAGTGGATGGCTGTTCTATGTAGCCATTCAGTTTATAGTAGATATATAACTTTCTCGTGTCTGAAGTCTTCACATTTGTTAAGTCTTATGAAAGAAATTAGAACTTTTATACTATCACAGATGATTGTGTTAGCCAAGTAAAGCCCCGTTTTCTCTTTCTGTGTTTTACAGATTTGATTAATGTTATTTGTGACATTGTGATTTTTGTCTTGCTAATGGTAATGGCATAGAGGGCATCCGTAGCTGAATACGTCCTCTGTGACTATTTTGAAAAAAGCAATAATTATGATTTTAAATTTGGTTGTGTTCTATAATCATTAGAAAGTGGAGAAATAAAAGTCCTTGTCTTTGAGAAGTTCTTCTAATCAAGTAGAAATCAGACTTGTGAAGGTCTGTCATTACCATTCCAAGCTGTGTACCTATTTGTAAGGTTTTACACTCCACTACGGAGAAGGCAATGGCACCCCACTCCAGTACTCTTGCCTGGAAAATCCCATGGATGGAGGAGCCTGGTAGGCTGCAGTCCATGTGGTCGCTAAGAGTCAGACACAACTGAGCGACTTCACTTTTGCTTTTCCCTTTCATGCACTGGAGAAGGAAATGGCAACCCACTCCAGTATTCTTGCCTGGAGAATCCTAGGGACGGCGGAGCCTGGTGGGCTGCCGTCTATAGGGTCACAAAGAGTCGGACACGACTGAAGCGACTTAGCAGCAGCAGCAGCACGCTCCACTAATATGAAAATATGTTGGTTTTTCCTGCTGCCTACTACCTGCTTTCTAAGTAGGGGTTGAAGTATCCGAGGACTGCAGTAAAGTCTTCTGCTTCAAGTGCCATTTGAAATACAGTGTTCTCAGTAGCAAACTTTGAAGATGTGCTTTGTTTTTTATCAGGGGACAATTTTTAGGTTAATTGAATGATCACTGAAATCAAATAGTGATATTCCCCTTATCACTATAAAATATTTAATAGTGTTATAATAGGTTTTGCTTCCTTTATATTTATGTTGGAATATATAGATATAATGAAGAAGGAAATGGAAACCCACTCCAGTATTCTTGCAGGGAAAATCTCATGGACAGAGGAGCGTGGAGGGCTAGAGTCCATGGGATTGCAAAGAGTTGGATGCGGCTAAGCACGCAGCACATATAAATATGAGGGGATGACATTTATATTGTCATGCTTTTTATTTTATAAAAATACCATATGTTTTTATTTCTCATTTTGTTGCAGTCTATTTATTCCACATTTCTTAATATCTTTATTCTGGGCATTTTGAACATAGTAATTAGAATAAATTTTTTTTTAATTGGAGTATAATTGCTTTACAGTGTTGTGTTAGTTTCTGCTGTACAACAAAGTGAATCAGCCATATGTATACATATGTCCCCCTCCCTCCAAGCCTCCCACCCATCCCCCTATTAGAATCCATTTTCTTTACTACTGACTGTGGGCTTTTTTAGAACCAGACTGAGAACTTTGTTTTGTGTGTTTGTGTTTTTTTTTTTTCCCTTTCTTTTTAAGTTTTATTTTTTACTATACTTCCTTCTAACATCAAATGGATGGTTTGAGTTCCTTTTTCTTCTTTTTAATTTATTCAGAATACGGTGTAACTGAAAGGAATTTTTCACGTAATACAAAACAACCATACTGTACATCTTATGAATACTTAGTTTTTATGTATCTGATATTAAGCATGGCAATGGTGATGTCTTATTAGATTGACTCCTCTCTCTACCCTGACCCTCTGTTAGTAAAGATCTCCCTTCCCCCTTTTAAAATTTGCTTTGTACTGGGAGTGCATTACCATTTCTAGAATTCCTTTAATCTGAGAGAAGAAGGTAGTGTATTTTAGTGCAGTCCTCGGATACTTAAAATGGGGCCTTCAGGTTTTGAGAATTTAGGAACCAGTGCTATTCTGTTTTGATCTTCCCTGTAATCTTTTAAAATAGCACTAAATAAATTCAGGACATTTTTAGGAAAACACTGTGCTTTTCATCTAGTGATAAACTTTTTTAAAAAAATTATTCTTTAGCAATTTATAAAACTATTAAAAAGTTTAATTTAGCCATTTTGTAGGTTGTAGGAAACAGGATAGGATTTCTAGAAAACCTGTATTCATCAACTTGGCATGCTTATTCTTTGTGAAGATAAATAGAAATATCTCATTTTTTCTCTCCCTAGACCAGAGGAAGAGTCTTCTTCATCCTCCAGTGATGAAGATGAGGATGATAGGAAACAGATTGATGAGCTTCTGGGAAAAGTTGTATGTGTAGATTACGTTAGTTTGGATAAAAAGAAAGCACTGTGGTTTCCTGCATTGGTGAGTAACTTCAGTATAAGAGCTTAATTTTCAACTATATAAGTTCATGAAGAAAGAAGTTGATTTTCTTAAAAATCAGTGTTTTTCATAGGTACAGAATGGCAAATGGTTTTAGCATCATTCAGTTCACACAGAATTACTTTGAAAATTGTTTCTGAGTACAAAGAACTTTCGAATTCATACATGAAAAGCAAAATCATGGTAATTTTAAAGGCTTGGTATATTACACTGCTGAATTTTGGATAAAAAATTCTTTGTGCAAACTTTTAAAACTTCTAAGTCTACCATGCAGAAGACTGCTAAAGAGGAACAGAATCTTGTTTTCTACTATTGACTGCAAATGGTATCTATTTGTCATCATTTTTGTTGAACGTTTTGTATTCTGAATCCTGAGTATTAAAAGTGTTTTGCACAAAATAAGTGCCCAATAAATGTCAGCTCTTATAATTTAAACTAATGAAGGCAATTATTTTCATAAATGTAAATATTGTATAATACCTTTGTACCTCTTCATATATCCATCTGTCCATTCCTCATTTAATGGATACTGCTGTGTGCAAGGATTGTGCTAAGATCTTTATGAGGCTTATGAGATATGTATTTATCCTCATTTAAAGATAAGGAAACTCAGTGTTAGAAGGGTTAAATAACTGGTCAAGCTTTGGGTTAATGGTAAGCAGAAGACTTAAGTCAGTGTATGTGGTCATTTCTTTTTTCCTAAAGCACTAAGATTCTTTGTGAGGATTTCTTTTGAAAACATGTTTTAAAAGAGCTTCTTGTACTTTTTTTCTAAAACAACAGGAACATTAAAATTTTCACTTTAGTATTTTCAATATTAATTTAACATTCTCATCATCATTTCTAAATAGTTTCCTGATGATGAGGAAAAGATTTACAATACCAAAAGGTTAGTAATCTGCTTAGTCAACCATTTCATTATTATTTTTAATATCTTAGCATTATTGATACATGTTATCCTCCACGCAAATTTGAGATCTCTTGGATAGTAATGGATAATTTTTATCAACTATAGTGTGAAATTGTGTTCTGAATCAAACAGCCTTGACATAATCACATAAAATATTTGCATTTCTATTTGTGAAAGTAGTTTATAAATTGAGTAATGTTAACAAGTGCCTGGTAATGTCATGTTAGAAAACAATTACATACTCTTAGGAACAATAAATAGCTACCATGTTTTGAGCACTTCCCCTGGCCAGGCACTGTGCTAACTTGTTAAGGTAAGTGCACAGGCTCATTTCATCCTAATTGAGGCTGAAACATAAGTGGTATTTACTCCCATTTTAAGGGGTGGAAATCTTAGCTTCCCTGATTCACACAGTCCTGTTTTTCAGTTTCCATCATCATTTTTCCTCTAACTGAGCTTTAAATGTTGTTGTTTAGGTTTCAGAATATATCACTCTATATTTTTTCAGGGTGATCTCATCCCCTTTAATAAGGGGTTGCAGAGATAATAAACTGAAATGTCTTAAGGACCGAGAAAATCACATGCATGGATAAATAGGATAAAATATGGATTTTAGTTCCTGTAACAGAATGGAAAGTGGACCCGCTTACTTACACACAATGTCACCAAAGTCTAGCATGTTTGTTTTTCAAAATCCAGTCTCATGAGAAAGCAAAAAATGGGTGATTTGGCTCAGTTTGAGACCTCTATTTTGGCTGTTTACTCCCAAGTTTATATCTTAGCGTTCATACCTCTACTCTGAGCTCTGAACCTGAGTATCTGTCTATTCAGTATCTCTACTTGGTTGTCCTTTAGTCACCTGAAAACTTAACAAGCTTAATAAACCTGAATTTACTCTCTCCTCCCTGTATTCCCAAACTTGACCCCTCTCCACTGTTTCCTTTCCCTGTGAATGACACCATTTGCACAAGGTAGAAATGTAAGCATCCTTTTCTCTCTCACCTCTTCACTTCCCTAATTATCTCTAATATTTCTCATTCCTTTAATTTGCCATCACCACCACTTTATATCCAGGTCACCATCTCTCACCTGGATGATTTGCAGTAGCTTAATCTCTTTCAACTCATGCCCTTCTCTGGTCCATTTTCTTTGTGACAGCCAAAAATAATTTTAAAAACGGCAATTCTATTACGACATTGTCTTGCTTCAGATCCTTCCCTGAAAGACTTTAGATTTTTGTCCTCAGAATTAACATGGCTTACAAAATGGACAAATCTAAGCTTAGGAAGCATCACTACAAACAAAGCTAGTGGAGGTGATGGAGTTCCCGTTCAGCTATTTCAAATCCTAAAAGATGACGATATGAAAGTGCCGCACTCAATATGGCGGCAAATTTGGAAAACTCAGCAGTGGCCACAGGACTGGAAAAGGTAAGTTTTCATTCCAGTCCCAAAGAAAGGCAATGCCAAAGAATGCTCAAACTACCGCACAATTGCACTCATCTCACACGCTAGTAAAGTAATGCTTAAAATTCTCCAAGCCAGACTTCAGCAATACGTGAACTGTGAACTTCCAGGTGTTCAAGCTGGTTTTAGAAAATGCAGAGGAACCAGAGATCAAACTGCCAACAGCTGCTGGATCATCGAAAAAGCAAGAGAGTTCCAGAAAAACATCTATTTCTGCTTTATTGACTATGCCAAAGCCCTTGACTGTGTGGATCACAATAAACTGTGGAAAATTCTGAAAGAGATGGGAATACCAGACCACCTGACCTCCCTCTTGAGAAATCTGTATGCAGGTCAGGAAGCAACAGTTAGAATTGGACATGGAACAACAGACTGGTTCCAAATAGGAAAAGGAGTACATCGAGGCTATATATTGTCACCCTGCTTATTTAATTTCTATGCAGAGTACATCATGAGAAACGCTGGGCTGGAAGAAGCACAAGCTGAAATCAAGATTGCCGGGAGAAATATCAATAACCTCAGATATGCAGATAACACCACCCTTATGGCAGAAAGTGAAGAAGAACTAAAGAGCCTCTTGATGAAAGTAAAAGAGGAGAGTGAAAAAGTTGGCTTAAAGCTCAACGTTCAGAAAACTAAGATCATGGTATCTGGTCCCATCACTTCATGGCAGATAGATGGGGAAACAGTGGAAACAGTGTCAGACTTTATTTTTGGGGGCTCCAAAATCACTGCAGATGGTGACTGCAGCCATGAAATTAAAAGACACTTACTCCTTGGAAGGAAAGTTATGACCAACCTAGATAGCATATTAAAAAGCAGAGACATTACTTTGCCAACAAAGGTCTGTCTAGTCAAGGCTATGGTTTTTCCAGTGGTCATGTATGGATGTGAGAGTTGGACTATAAAGAAAGCTGAGTGCCAAAGAATTGATGCTTTTGAACTGTGGTGTTGGAGAAGACTCTTGAAAGTCCCTTGGACTGCAAGAAGATCCAACCAGTCCATCCTAAAGGAGATCAGTCCTGGGTGTTCATTGGAGGGACTGATGTTGAAGCTGAAACTCCAATACTTTGGCCACCTGATGCAAAGAGCTGACTCATTGGAAAAGACCCTGATGCTGGGAAGGATTTAGGGCAGGGAGAGAAGGGGACGAAAGAGGATGAGATGGCTGGATGGCATCACCGACTCAATGGACATGGGTTTGGGTGGACTCAGGGAGTTGGTGATGGACAGGGAGGCCTGGCATGCTGTGGTTCAAGGGGTCGCAAAGAGACAGACACGACTGAGTGACTGGACTGAACTGAATTGAAGTTCTGCTTACCTTTCTTACTCAGCCCAGGCAGAAAGTTAGCCACGTTGACCTTTTACTTCCTAGAATGGGTTGCACTGCTTGCTGTGTCAGGCCCTTCCCATAATCTGTTTCCTCTTCTTGCAGTGCAGCCTGGCCTACAGACATGTGTATACACATCCATCCTTTGTCAAATCAGTTCCTACTCAGTTTTCAAAGCTTAGTGTAAATGTTGTTTCCTCAAGAACGTGATTTCTGACCACCTAGATAATAGCCGTTAAATAAATGTGCACTTAACTTGTTTAGTGCTTGTCTTCCCAGTTAGAATACAAGCTCACTGTGTGGAGAAACAGTGACTGTCTTGGCCTCTGTGCTCTAGTACACAGTACCTTGATGAAATAGTTTGTAGAGTGACTGGATGAATGAATGGACAGATTAAGTATTTACTTCAGGACTCTTTTGAAATGATAGGAAAGTTTTCCTAGATGCTAATACATATAAAAGCCTTTTCTTAGTGAATTATTTCATAATGCCATCAACATTTAAGCAATGCTTAATGCAGTGCAATTACAATTATGGAAAATACTAACCTTTTAGAGACTGAATTAGGGGAATTTCCTGTGCTATCCAGTGGTTAGGACCAGTGCTTCCACTGCAGGAGGAATATTCAATCATTGGTTGAGAAACTGAGATCCTGCGTAACACATGATGCAGCCAAAACATTAAAAAATAAATTAGAAAAAAAGTGAATTAAAGACTGAATTAGAACTTACATATTTCTGGCTCCTCTCAAACCTGTAGTGAGAATGCATTCATTTAAGTACTATTGTGGCATTTTTCAGAGCTAATGAGACAGTTCTTAAATCTGTCATACTTATTTAGCCCATTTTTTTCATAAAAAAAAAAAAACTATGATGTTCTTAGTATATATAGTGAACTGTCTTGGAATTAAAATAATAAAAATTTATAGGTGTCTTGAATTAATATTATCTTTGAGAAGGCATGCTTTATCCTTCCTTTCAGTAATAGCTGGAGTCACTTCAAATAAAATCTTTTATTTTGGTATTAGTAAACGTTATGTCAATTCCAGGAAGGTACTCACTTTAAAATCATTTATTTTTAGAATGGGTAGTATTATGGAGAAATTTTAGTATTATTAACATACATGTTTAGATGTAAATAATAAGCAACACATCATCTCTGTCTTTTTTAAGACAGAGACTGCTCTGATTCTGATACCCCACTTTGGTCCCTGCCGTTCTCCTAGCCCTGCTGCAGACCTTCTACTAAGACCAGCTCTCCCTCGTTCCACCCCTGAGGCACTCTCATCCAGTTTTCTGTTTCTGCCTAGACTTGGTCCATAGCATCAGTCTAGTCATAGCCATGATTGTGCTCTCAACATCATGCCTATGTCAAAAAATAACGTGGATAATCCAGAGAGCTGGAAGGACATAGAAAATAAAATTACTTGTGTGCATTCCCACATCTGTATGTGTGTGTTTTAGGATATAAACTTTAAATTACTTGTGTATATTGTTACGCATGTGTATGTGTTTTTACCCTCAAACTAAAATTAGTTTTTAGATTTTAAGCTGAAACTATTTTTTAAGATTTAAATAATTGATACTTAATGTAACTATCTATAAACAGTGCTTTTAGTTATAATAGTTTCTTACTTTTTTTTAAAAAGGTGGTATGTCCTGATTGTAGTGATGAAATTGCTGTGAAAAAGGATAATATTCTTGTTCGATCTTTCAAAGATGGCAAATTGTAAGTATAATTCACTTGGTATGAAAAATAAGCTGCTTTTCCAAAATAGAATGATAAATTATAAATTAGTTATTTCCAGTGATGTTCTGCTTTTCCTTTTTATCATTCAGAGTGTTTCAAAGCATGACCATCTTTCATATTATCATTAAGTGTAGTAGTCTTAAAATATGTCTTGTTCATTTGGTCTTTTCTAAGCTATACTCTCAGTGCTGTCTAACTTATCAATATTTGCCTATATAATAACTGATGGTTTATTGAGGAAGATTCAATATATCTACCACATCTAATACTTCATGGATATATTAATTGATATATATTTATCGTTTTGAATGTCTAGGATTTTCTAACATTTTATATTACTTCTAAATGAGTGTGGTAATACCTGTTGTGTAACATTTGAATTTTGCAGTAGTCTTAAGGATTAGAATGAATTGCTATAAATATATGTTGGGTATTAGTATAATGAATTTTCATGTAGAACTTTTCTAAAACTGAGCTATCAATTTCTATGGGTGTTTTTTCCCTTTAAGAATTGTGTGACTAGAAGATCCATGGATTTTATGTTGATATTTTGCCTTATTGGGTGACTGCTTTAAAAAGATCATCATACTTTAAGATTGGTTTTTGGATTTTCAAGTTCTGAAACATGACTTAAAAATAATCTATATGAAACCCACTTTCACAAAAATTTGAGCATTGAAATTGAATATTAGTTTGTTGATATTAAGAAATTACTATGAATTTTTAAATGTGTGATGATAGGATTGTATTTTTAAAAGAATAAAATATTATAAATTAAATTATATAATGTCTGAGATTTGCTTCAAAATAATCCAGTGGGGGTGGGAGGAGGTAGGTAGGGGTATAAATGAGACACTGACTCTGAGTTAATGACTGTTGTAGTTGGATGATAGATTCATGGAAGTTCATTTTACTGTTATATTTCTGTATATATTTGAAATTTTTAAATTTAAAGTTTAAAAAGAGGCAGGCTGAAAAGTGTATTTGGAATAGTTTTTAGACTTCTGTGGATTGGTTGAAACAAGCCAAGTGCAGAAAAGCCGAATGATGATTTATTCATGTAAGAAATAAATGTGACGTATATGATAAATGACCTCTCCCAGTTGCTTGCATCCAAACCCTTCTTATAGTTTCTACATGAAGGAACTTCAATTGTATATTAGAAGTTTGCTTTGAACCTAGAATTCAGTTTAAAAAAGTTGTTGAACATTTTACATTATAAAAGTACATTTTCTTCCAATCGTAAATTTATTTCTTGAGATTATCTTAAGATGATGGCAAATTCTTGCTATTTAACTTATTTTTTTTTTATTGGGTTGATGCATTCTGCTATGTAAACATTTTAATTTATTATTTTCAGGGTTTCAGTATTTTTAGTATTGCATTTAACCAGGTACTCTGAGAATTCCTTGTTTATAAAACATCTATTAAGGTGGGGTCCTTCTGTAGATGATTCCATTTTTTATGTCCTGCCTAGTATTTTGTTTGAGACTTGCAACCCTGTGTGCAGTCATCTCCATCAGTGTTCCCATGTTTTCAGTATCTTTCTGTGGTAGGTAATTGGACTCTTAATTAATCTTTATTGTATTTTTGTGGGTTTTTTCCTTTAAAATTAAAAATAATACAGTACTTCAGTACCAAGAAAGGATGTCCATGAAATTACTAGTGACACTGTACCAAAGCCTGACGCCGTATTAAAACAAGGTAAGGATAATTTTGGAACAAATTATACTTAATTTAAAAACTGATGAGGCATGCCCTGGTGGTCCATTGATGGACTCTGCACTTTCACTGTTGGAGCTCAGCTTCGATTCTGGTCAGGGAGCTAAGATCTCATAGGTCTCACAGTGTGGCCGAACAGAAAAGAAAAACTAATGAAGTATTTCTGAAGATTAAATATTCTTTTGGTCTTAAAATCTTTTTTTTTTTTTTAAGTGAAGTCTTTGAAGTTACATTTGGTTCTCTGCAACTTCTGCTTTTGTAAACCAGTGTGTCTTTTGTTATCATCAGTTCAGTCGCTCAGTCATGTCCGACTCTTTGCGACCCCATGAATCACAGCACGCCAGGCCTCCCTGTCCATCACCAACTCCTTGAGTTTACCCAAAATCATGTCCATTGAGTCGGTGATGCCATCCAGCCATCTCATCCTCTGTCGTCCCCTTCTCCTCTTGTCCCCATCCTTCCCAGCATTAGGGTCTTTTCCAATGCGTCAACTCTTGCGTGAGATGGCCAAAGTATTGGGAGTTTTAGCTTCAACATCAGTCCTTCCAATGAACACTCACCCAGGACTGATCTCCTTTAGGATGGACTGGTTGGATGTCCTTGCAGTCCAAGGGACTCTCAAGAGTCTTCTCCAACACCACAGTTCTAAATCATCAATAGTATTCTCTCTTTTTTTAGCTTATAATTGGGACAGTAATCTAAAAAAGATCAAGAACAAGATCATCAGCTATCACTGTAGCCTGGCCTAGTAAATAAAATATCAGTTCCTGAGGATGGTAAAAACAGGAGTCAAAGTAGCCTTGATTTTTGTCATAGTCTTGATTTTTGTCATTTCTTGTAACAGTAGTTATATTTTATTGGGGAATATGCTGTAATTATATCTCTTACTTGATTTTTGGCCCTGTAAATAACTTTATTTTTTCTTTGCCCATGTTCACCAAATCAGATAATACACTATATAGACTGGTTAAAAATCATCAAGATTTATGGTTGAGAATTTATTTCTCTGTATTGTAAAGTGAGAATAACTGTATCTAGTTATTTATAGTTAAATTAATAAATAATATAATTTTAATTCAGAGTTAACTAAAAATGTAGAGTACATATTTATAGTATATTTTCAGATACTTGTAAGTTATTACAGTGGCTCTGTGCCTGTTATATAATACTGTTTAATAATTTTTTGATAAAATGATTATAAAGGTTTACTTTGTTTAGTAGATTTAATGTTTAATGTTTACTAGACATTCTTAATTTTTATTTAAAAGAATATATCTGCCCCTTTTTCTTATCTTTGTTTGAACCTAAGTCACCTAAGTTTTGCCATCTATAAAATAGATACCTAATGCCTAAGACTGTTAAGATTAATGGGTTGCTACACCGAAAAACAGTTAGCACAATGCCTGGCCCATAGCAACTGCTTCATAAATGTCAGTGGTGGCAGCACAGTAGTTTTTATTTCTTTATCCTGTTAATATTTTTAGACAAATCAGTTGTCTTAATTTCTCCAGTTGATAGTTTATGACCTCTTTCCAGCCTTTGATCAGGCACTTGACTTTCACAAAAGTAGAACTATTCCTGCTAACTGGAAGACTGAATTGAAAGAAGATAGTTCTAGCAGCGAAGCAGAGGAAGAAGAGGAGGAGGAAGATGATGAAAAAGAAAAGGAGGATAACAGCAGCGAAGAAGAGGTGAGTAAAAAGAGTTAATGCCTTTTACAATGAAAAACAGTTGCGTTCCCTTTGGGATTTGGCATAAAGTCATTAATCACTTAGATATTTTTAGTATTAGAAGTATTTCATAATACATTGTTCTTGTGTATTCATCATAATCAAGTAGTTTGCTTACTTAATGTTAAAACAGAAATATGGTTTTGTGAAATTAAAAATATTAAGTATACTTATCCCTGTAACCTCAAAAATATTTCTTAATCTTCAGTCCATAATGTATATAAATGTCAAATCAATATGTCATACACCTGAAATTGATACAATATTGTGTGTCATCTAATTAAAAAAAGGGAAAAAATGTTTCTTAATACAGCAAAACTCTACTTTCATATGCTTTTTACCATCATGTAGACAGCTGTGACCTCATACTATGTTTACATCTGCATATTTTATTACAGTATCTCGAAAAGAATAAAATATGTCTTTTATCTAATGTTAAAAGAATAATCAGCATAAAAGTAAAGATTTATATCTTGATTCAAAGAATCAATACAAACATTTTTGTGTTAGATTTTATCTAATAGACAATAAGACATCTGTGAATATATACGGATCAAGGAGCTAAATTTAGATTTTATTGTAGCTGGTACTTTAGGTCCATCAGTGACAAGTATTGAGAAAATTGCCCATAATATTACTAGTGACAGTGCACTGCTGTGCTCTTTAATGGTTTGCTGAATGGCTTTATGAAAGTTATTGGGGAAATAATGATGCAGATAATGATAGCTGCAATACATGACCATTGTATTGAATGTTTTTAGGAAACAAAGATAAGTTAGTGTCAATAAGTAATATTTTAGGTAAGTTATAGAATTTTGCCATGTAACTGTAATAAACAACTGTTGATGAAGTAGGAACATTTTAAAGTTAATGGTTTATAATATAGTGATCTATAGTGACAGTGTGTAGTGTGAGAGTTTCCCTGGCATCAGTCTTCCCCATTGCTTTCTATTTAAAATGTTAAAAATAAGCCATCAGTCTCTTGCTTAAGGCTTCTCAGGTAGTACAGTGGTAAAGAATCTGCCTGCACTGTAGGAGACACAAGAGATGCAGGTTCGATCCCTGGGTCAGGAAGATCCCCTTGGATTAGGAAATGGCAACCCACTCTAGTATTCTTGCTTGAAAATTCCTTGGACTGGCGGGCTGCAGTCCGACTGAGTTATTACTCTGAAAGTCAGGCTTTACTTTCAGAACCTCCTTTTATAGCCCAACCTGTGCTCTCTTTTTTCCTATCACTTCTTCTGGTATATTCTCCTACTTTATTTTTTTGTTTATTTGTTTTTGGTGGTGCCACGTGGCTTTCCAGATCTTAGTTCCCCAACCAGGTGTTGAACCCGGGCCCTTGGCAGTGAAAGTGTGAAGTTCTAACATTGGCCCTCCAGGGAATTCCCTACCCTTCTACTTTGAACTAGGTTGTAGCAGCATCGAATTACAAACCTTGTTTCTACTCACTTTTGTACAAACCAATACCTTTGTCTACAGTGCCCTTCCCCACCCCACCCTTTGTCAGCATGACACACTCCTGTTGAGTTTTTGAAACCTTACTAACCTGTTTTCTCTGTAAAGGAGAGAACCATCACCTTCTGCAAGAAGAGTTAATCACTCCATTTAATAGTCTAAACAGATACCACTCCTTGTAGAAATTTTGCCAACATACATACATCCATTACATATGTGCATGTATTTATTTTCTGTTTGCTTTTTGCCCTGCTAATCAATAAGCTCCTCAAGGGTCAGGCGTCCATCTTACTTGTACTGATACTCATAGTGTCTGTCATAGTGTGTAACATGTAACAGATGAAAAGTAAATATTAGTTACCAAAACTTTTGTTACTTAGATTTAAGTTTTACAAATGTTTTCATAAAAGCAAATCTGATTTCCAGTTTAAACAGTTTTTTTTTGAAGTTAAATACACACTTCACTTAAAATTTTTTGCAGCAGGAATAAATTTGGTGGTTTATGAAAGTCACATATTGTACCATGGGGGCATTTAAGAAAACACCTAGAAAACAGTATTCCTTAGACTTACATCTGACTACCTTACCAAAATGCAGTGCATATGGATCATGTTTAGGTTGAAAAAACAAATTTTATCATAAGCAAACTAATAATTGTCATTTATTCTTCTCTGCCCAATTATTAGCAAGCATAATAGTTTTATCGATACAAGTTTTTGTTGTCTTTAACTTCCTTTTTTCTGCTCGCTTTTAAGATAGAGGCAAATCTCACTCCAGCAGTGGTTTTAGACACATGATTTTAAAAATTAGAATGATATATTTAGGCTATCAGTTAAAAAGTATTCTCCTGACTTTAACCACTCAGAATACTTTTGTTTCAGCCAGAGGTAACTGTAAAGCCTCAGTGTGTATTTTGAATCACTTCCTCTGCAGTTACTCCTGATCATGCTCTGTAATGGCAGGCACCATCGCTTGTTTCTCTTTTGACTCAGCACCTTGCATAGTGCCTACACTCACTGGTGCTCATTAAATGTTTGTTGATGGTCACTGAATTGATGAGTTCCTCCATCTCACCTACTACCCTGCTCCTTGCAGGTTGCTTCAGGACCAGCTCCCTACTGCCACAGCCCCTGGCCACAGCAGCAAGAAGCTAGTCCCTCCCTTGTAATTGATAAATCGGGGAACTATTTTATTACTTGAAGATTTCCCTAAGTCTGAATCTTCAGGTATTGTAGATCAAGTTTGTTCCCCACTTTACTGATTTTATAAGCTTGAAGTACTGTACTGTGGGGCCGAATATAATGAAGGATAATTTTAGTTGCAGCTGATGGGGCCCTCACTTGTTTAGTTCCTGGAGGAGCAATAGAGTCAGTTTTGATGTTAAGCCCTGACCCAATTTAATATAAGTGAGAGTAGGTCTTCTTGAACCTGTGACCGTGATTTAAAGACTAGATCTCTGATGTAAAAAGTTCATGAACCATCTTGTTGGTCTCATTTCTTATATGAGCATTTACATTTGGGATTGTCACTATTGAGATAACCTTTTAGGACATATTTCTCTGTAAAGCATAAAATGTCTATAGACTTTCTGGTTTTGAATAGCTTAGTGTTAAGTAATTTTTTTTTTTTTTGGTAAAAAGCCTTTGAAATATTCTAGTGAGTATTAGTCTTTGCTGTTGGTAGGAAATCTGCTTGTGTTATTAAAATGCTTTGCTGAGGAAAATAATATTTTATTCTTCTGTGACTAAAATTAGGAAGAAATAGAACCATTTCCAGAGGAAAGGGAGAACTTTCTTCAGCAGTTGTACAAATTTATGGAAGACAGAGGTGAGTGTTTTTTCTTTGATTCATTATTAATGTAGATATCAGATAATATCTTAAAAATAAGAATTCTGTTTATTAAGCTGCATATCACTGGTAGTCATGGCTATCATTTTGATTACCAGTATCACCAGCATCCTAGTGTAATGTCTGTCACGTAGTAAGTAGAATGTGGGATTTGACAGTATTTTGATGGATGTTATGGCCATGGACCCATAAATAACTGTATTCTGTCCTGTCTATTCTGCCACTCATTTGGGGGACTCCAAAGAACCCTTACATTAGAAAACAGTAACAGAATGGGAATCATAGTGTCATTTTATTTGAGCCTCCATGTATG
Organism: Giraffa tippelskirchi; assembly: GCF_054371585.1. Classification (NCBI taxonomy): domain Eukaryota; kingdom Metazoa; phylum Chordata; class Mammalia; order Artiodactyla; family Giraffidae; genus Giraffa; species Giraffa tippelskirchi. The sequence continues at coordinate 120,067,659 of NC_137276.1, read as the reverse complement.
CCTGTAGAAAAGCCTCTTCTCTAAAATCACTGCCAGCCCCAAGGTGTATGTGTTTGTGTATGTGAGTAAGAGAGAGAGACACAGACAGACACGGCATTCATTCTAAGATGGGCCGTATATCTTCTTATGACTTAGCCACATAAAACTAAGAACAGAATTAAACCATCTGTAGAAAAGGTGACCAAGTTTCAAGGTGAGCCTTGTCTTAGCTTTTTGAATCTGCCTTTGTGGTTCTAGAAATAGGAACATGGGTAATTAACACTAACTTTTAACTTGCAGTGATGACCTGGTCCTCTAGTAACTGTGGCCCTGTTTTTTCTTATCTGCTGTTATGAGTATAGTTTCTCCTTTCCTGTAAAGATGCTAGCAAGGTAGAGGGCAGAGGCTGAAAGCTTTCTGACTTGAAGAAAAAGACAAAAGAATGAATGATACTTAGAAGTGCTACTATGCTCTGTGATTTCATGTTTTTTTAATCCAGTTTTGTATTGTTGATGAGTAGATGTGGGCTTGGTCTTCTTTTTGCTCTCATAAATCATAGTGGTTACTACAATATAGTTATCTTTTTATTCTTCAGTATAAAATGTCCTAGATTTATGTGTTTATTTGTATGCATGGAGGCTTGGCCTAAGAAGGCAGGCTATTTTTTAAGCTTTTTTTGTATAAGCTAAGTTAAAAAGTGAAAACAATGAATAAATTCTAGTATTAGAAGAGAATGAAGACTATGGTTATCCCATCATGTATTTTTGGAGAGGGCAATAGGTTGTGCATCTCTATCTTGTTACTTTCTCTGTCATGTTCTAACAGTCTGATAGTTTTAGTATCCTTCTGCTTTGTTACATCTTATAATAAACAACACTATAACTTTACTCTAGAATTACTTACTTTGTAGAATAGTAGTAAATTAGTAAATAAAATACAAAGAAAGTAAAAGGTAATTCCCATTGTGAGGCAGTTGCCCATCAATTATCTCAATACTGTTTTCCGTTCTTCCAAACATTGTTAACCCTGATGTTTTAAAATTTTTTGTTGGTATTTTATTTTGCTTCATTTACTGTTTATTTTTTTGCTCATCAAGGAAATGAAAGTGGAATAAAATCATATAAATAAAGTTTCAAAAATCTGATATAGGAAAAAAGTTTTTGATAAAATGGATTTAAGTAGATTGTTTTTGATTAACCAGGGATGTTTTTCTCATATAGACACAGTTTGCACTGTGTATATTTGATGGTAATGTTTGAATCTTTTCAAAATTTAAATAAATATGAAACGTGGTTCTGATATATTCATGTTTTCTTTAATAGGCACACCTATTAACAAACGACCTGTGCTTGGATATCGAAATTTGAATCTCTTTAAGTTATTCAGACTTGTACACAAACTCGGAGGATTTGATAATGTAAGTATTACGATCAGAAGTGAAACATGTTCTTCATACATGTTTTCTCATCTAAAAATTATCTAAAAGTGTCTGTTAACAAAAACTTGAAAAGAAAATGGAGAGTACAAGTTAGAAATAGCTAGCTTCCTCAGACCAAATTTAAATTTGAAGATTTTTAAAAATGAGCTTTCCAATTTACTATTAAGTTTGTCAAACTTCCGTAAGCTATCTGAGTCATAACACAACCATGTTAGTGGAAATTCTTTCTGTGTCTCTTTTCCATTAGACTGTAAGATCAGTAAGAGCAGGGATCTGTCTTAATATTCTTTATATCCTTGATCTCTACCACTGTGCGTTACACATATCGAAAACATTATTTGCATGTATATGTGTGTATGTATTGTTGAACTGAAGAAATTATCTTAAGGTTGCCATGATGTATGGTACTCACCCAGTTAAGACTATTCTGGGGGGGGAAAGGTACGTTGTGATACTAAGATTCATGAAACGACTTTATTAGCTTATAGGAAATCATATGTCACTGAAAATTTTTTTATCTGTCATTTCATTAAGATTTTGATTCAGGAATGTAGATGTTTTCTTATTTACCATGGCAGGGTTTATTTAAACGTCAAATGGAGACTTCCCTGGCTATCTAGTGGTTAAGACTCTGAACTTCCCCTGTAGGGGAAGCAAGCTTGATCCCTGGTCAGGGAACTGGGATTCTGCATGCTTTGAGGCATGGCCAAAAAGGGAAAAAGTCAAATGACCTAGTATTTCAGCATTCATAATTCTTTGAGATTGGTTAGAATACCAAAACTTACTTAAAAACATTGCTGTAAACCAGATTATTTTCTTTGGAATTTATCAAAATTGGTATTTTTCATTCCTTGAGACTAGAAACAACAAATATAGAACTACATAATACATACACCCACACAAACACACACATTTGGTATCTATCAAAATCTTATCATATTCCCCACCTTTTAATTTTTGAATTTTCATTTTACTCTGTCAGATTGAAAGCGGAGCTGTTTGGAAACAAGTCTACCAAGATCTTGGAATCCCTGTCTTAAATTCAGCTGCAGGATACAATGTTAAATGTGCTTATAAAAAGTAAGTCCATTCACTCAATATAGCTATATTCAACAGTATGTTACCTAGAAAGCAGGATGGAATTTACCATATAACTGAGGCTAGTAATTTCAAGCAAGTTTTGCTAGAGTAATCCCTCTATAATAGCATTTTCCAGAGTGTAGTCCATGAATATTCAGTTCAGTTCAGTCGCTCAGTCATGTCCAACTCTTTGTGACCCCATGGACTGCAACATGCCAGGCTTCCCTGTCCATCACCGACTCCTGGAGTTTACTCAAACTCATGTCCATTGAGTCGATGATGCCATCCAACGATCTCATCCTCTGTCATCCCCTTCTTCTCCTGCCTTCAATGTTTCCCAGCATCGGGGTCCTTTCACATGAATCAGTTCTTCGCATCAGGTGGCCAAAGTATTAGAGTTTCAGCTTCAGCATCAGTCCTTCCAGTGAATATTCAGGACTGATTTCCATGAATATTAGATCTGTGAGATAATCTGTGAAGAAAGTTTTTGTGCTCAAGCAAATTTGGAAAGTATTGTGTAGAAGTTAAAATGCCAAAGTTTTAAAGTCACATACACCCAGGTTCGAATCCTAGTTCTGCCAGTTATTTGCTGTTTATGCCCTTGGGCCATTTATTTGTTCTTTCAGACCTTGATTTTCTTGTTTATAAAATGAGATAATACTATTGTCTCATAGTAATGATTAGTCTGATCAGCTAGTGAAATTTTACGTATACTCAGAGGTCCAGTACCTGACATATAAATAGATGCTATTACTAGTTCTTCTAATAGCTACTATTATTACAGTTACTACATTTAAGATATGACTTTCTTTTCACTTTTAGCATTTTTTTAATGAAGTTTTTTTCTTTGAAAAATGTTTCTATTTGAGTAAAAATATTGTAAAGAACTGAAGTAGAATAAGCTAGAATATTAAGGTCGCTCAATATCTGAGAACTTAGAAGAAGTGAACACATATTTTAAAAACCACAACTCTACAATAACATTTTGAAATGTTTTCCCAAATATAACTTCTTTTCATGTTTCCAGATACTTATATGGTTTTGAGGAGTACTGTAGGTCGGCCAATATTGAATTTCAGATGGCACTGCCAGAGAAAGTTGTTAACAAGCCTTGTAAAGAGTGTGAAAATGTAAAAGAAATAAAAGTTAAGGAAGAAAATGAACCAGAAATCAAAGAAATAAAGATTGAAGAGGAAGTGAATATAATACCAAAAGAAGAAACGCCTCTTGAAGAGGGTGTTGAAAGAAAGGAGAATACTCAGCCCTCTCAGGTAAATAGGATACTGTTAATAGTCCTTTGTTTTCTCTGGTACATTTTCTCCATCCTCTCTAAAGATTCCTTATTTAATTTATCTTATAAATTTTATTGTTCATGCATTTTCTTTATTACATGCTATTTTTGTGTTTGAAATAGCCATTAGCTATTTTTGCCAGTGTTTTAGGGATGGCAGAAGATTGTTAAAAATAACTTTCTCAGTGTTAGTACTGGTTGGTACCTCCTGTGCTAGTAATTAGATAATGGAATTAGGTTGACAGTTTTTACTTTTGTTGGTTTAGTTCCTCTGATCTTTTTCTAGGGGAGTAAAAAGAATTTATTAGAATCTATGCCTACACAATCTGAACAGGAAAAAGAAGTTAACATGAAAAAAACAGAAGAAAATGAATCTCTGGATGATAAAGATGATGAGACACCTGGAGCAGGTGAATCCCTCAGCATAAAGGTAGAAGCTGAAGAAGAGAAAGCAAAATCTGGGTAAGAAATCTGTTTTTGGTTAAGATGCGTTTTATAGCTGAATGAATTCTTGTAATTTGCTCTTTGTGTGTTTGTATGAATCTAAATGTGATTGACAAAATAAATAATTGAGTGATGTTAATTTGTATTTATTATGCAAATAGCATTTGCCTCCTTCAGAGACCCTACTAATGCAAATTTGTAGAAAAAGATCATATTTCTGATCCATTATTCTTGCTCTCATCATGGAAATTTATGAAATCTTGAGCTAGAGAAAAACAGTTCTTACTGCATTAGCCTCTGCTGCATAACTAGATAATACAAATTTGGGAAGATGGCTTTTTCCAGTGTTTTGTAGATGGTATGTTGGGTATAGATTTTGAGAGTTGTAATCATTTTTTAAGCAAAAAATAAGAATGGAAAAGTGCTAGTACTTAGTTTATAAAAAGTCAAAATTATTATGTTGCATTTTATGTGATAGTAGCATTTACTTGGTTTGGTCAGTTTGAGAATTATTTAGCAATGTATCAATAATACCTATACTGACAGTGGACCCTGCATTTTATAGGTGATCTTTGGCATTTCATCTTGTTTCTGAGGCTTAAAGAAAAGCTAAACATCCCCATTGTTAGTGATTCTTTTAAATAAGTGCAACTATATATTTTTTTGATCATTTTCGTATTTTCTAAAATTTGGACACAGCATGCAAACAAGCAAGGAAGAGGAAAAAACGATGCTTAGATGACTATAGTAAAAAGGTGTTTATTACACTTTGTAATGTATATGTCTCTCTGTGTACAAATGTGTATTTCAAGTACTCCTTAGTGATACTGGAAATTATTTCTACTTTTAAGAAACTTGTTAAGTATCTCTTTGCTTAAAATCTCTTGCTCATTTTGGCGGTGGTTGGTGGTTTAGTCACTAAGTTGTGTCTGACTCTTAACGACCCCATGGCTGTAGCCTGCCAGGCTCCTCTGTCCATGGGATTCTCCAGGCAAGAATACTGGAGTGGGTTGCCATTTCCTTCTCCAAGGGATCTTCCCAACCCAGGAATCGAACTCCTGTCTCCTGCATTTGCAGGCATATTCTTTACCAACTGAGCCATTTTAATGTTCTTCTAAAATTTTGGCCACAACATGCAAATAAACATGGAAAAATGAAACAAAACTGGCTTTAGATGAATATAGTTTAAGTGTTTGTTTATTATACTTAGTTATGTTTCTGTGTGTGTTAAATTTATATTTGAAGTACTTTGCTTGCTGCTACTTGAAGACTACGTCAGCTATTAAGAAATTTAGTAAGGATTCAGCTTTTTGCCTAAAAATCTGATTTATAAATATGCATCTATTTCTGGAGCATTTACTGTGTGGAAAGCTCTGTAATAAGCCTATATTTTCACTTTGTTACTAATAATTATCTTAATTTTTCACATTGGTACTTCAGCTTATTTTATGTTATAAACTATATTTTGTTGATTTTTTGAATTCTTCAACTATATGGCTTATGTATTTATTAAACTTTTTACATCTTTATACACTTTTTATAAAATTTAAGTTTTTATTTCTGACTGCGTGAGGTCTTAGTTGTGGCACCCAGGCTTCTCTCTAGTTGCAGTGCATGGGCTCCAGAGCTTGGGCTCAGCAGTTGTGTCGCACAGGCAAAGTTGCCCGTGGCATGTGGGATCTCAGTTCCCTGACTAGGGATTGAACCTGCGTTGCCCGTATCACAAGGTAGATTCTTAACCGCTGGACCACGAGGAAAATTCCCATGGCTTTTTTATTTACTGCCGATATTTATAAATGTATCATACCACAAACAAATTCTCCTGATGTGGCTGCTACAGAAGATTATGGGTTAGAAATATCCAAAACTGATCTCTGGATTTTATTAGATCAGTGCAACAGAAAATTTTGTGATTGTAAAGAATTAATATATAAATATTTATCTAGTATATAAACTGTCTCTGAGTAATTAGTTGGTACAAGAACTTTCAATGTCCTTCCTTTGTAGTTCAGATGTGGAAGATTAAATAATTGAATTTATGTAAAATGTCTGGTTCAGTGCCTGGCCTGTAGTAGGTACTAATAAACTATAGTAGTTATTTTGTTCTTAATTTTGGTCCATTGTAAGTAAGGAATGTGACATCAAACTTGGGAAATTTGGTATTTGTGAGTTCGGATGAAAAAGTCCTCGTAGATATATTTGGTTTCCCAAAGTGTAAAAGATAACTGATGTAATATGTGTGTGTTTTGTGTTTATGTTTGTGTGTAACACATACATCCGCTTAGTATACTGGCTACATTTTATACTTTGAAAGGCTCTCTTTCTTGGCACTCTGTGTTCTGTTTGGTGTGTTCACCTCTGATTTTGCCACTGAGAAGAGGAGGAGGAGGAGATTTGCTTCAGCTGATAGCCAGTAGTTGTGTTGTTTGCCTCTTTGTAGTTCAGTGTATTATTTGAGTGACTCTCATTTGGTTTGTGTCTGAGGTTGACATTAAATGAGAAATTCTAATTTTTAATTTTTGATTGCTTTTAAGAATTAATACAGAGTATTAAGTTTTTATTCCAGATTAAATAAAAGATTGCCCTGGCTACCACTTACAGTAGGATTGTAGGATTGTACCAGCTATTATTGGCGTTTGCCGGTTGTGCTCAGTGCTGCGTGTGCATGTGTGCTCAATTGCTCAGTTGTGTCTGACTCGTTGCGACGCCATGGACTGGAGCCCGCCAGGCTCCTCTGTCCATGGGATTCTCCAGGCAAGAATACTGGAGTGGGTTGCCATGCCCTCCTCCAGGGGATCTTCCTGACCCAAGGATTGAATCTGTGTCTCCTGCCTTGGCAGGTGGATTCTTTACCCTAGAGCCACCAGGGAAGCCCTCAGTCCTATATAGTTTTGGCTTAATAATGTAATGTACAGTTTAGAGTTAGTTTTCGTTTAAAACACTTTAGACTTTTGATCATCTTATATCTCATGTTTTGTACAGTGATTCTGAGATGCATGATAAATCTCTTTGGTGTGTGATCCATCTTTGTTGTATCTACCAGAATATACTTCCTTTTCTCCCTGATGAGCAGCGATATAATCTTGTGATTAAACAAGTAGTATTCATTCAGAAAAGGCCTTACTGTTTTAATTTTACATATGTGTATTACATATATATAAATCAGTTAAAGTTGTTAATAGTTTATCGGATAGTTTCTTAGATATTTCAGCCTTACTTATAGTTTTTTTATTATAGAAATGTTAATAGATTTTCAATAATAGAGTTTATATTTTTTAATCTCATATTACAGCTGGATTTATTTAATTTTTAAGTACCTATTTGACTATAAACAAGTCTTTAAAAGAGGAGTAATTCTTAAGAATCTTTGTAGACTTTGTGATACATTTCAGAGAAAATTGACTCATTTGGTACTTTTGTGAACTCAGACTTAATTTCATAAGTGTATTAAGCTTCCCTTCATCCCTGCTGCCTCACTGTATAGAAGGAAAGGGGTAGGAGAATAAAAAAGCATTATAGTTCTACTTGTGATACTATTTCTAGTTTTTGTTGCCTACATAATTGTGTAATTAGGAATGATAAAGTATGTTTTTGCTAAAGAACTTTGCATATGAGAATATAAAACTAAAATTATTAGTTGAGGAAGATTTTTTTACATACATACTATACCCATTAACTTTTAAGGGTTAGTTACTTAGCTATCTTATGGTTCTATTTTATGACATTTATTCATTTGTCAGCTATAAAGTGATGGATTCTTTTTGAGAGCAAACTGTTGTAATAAGTATAGACATACTACAGAGTAAATTTAAACTAATTGAAGTTTTTAAAAAATAAATCTAGTACATGGAAAATTTATAATTTAAGATTTTTCCTCCAGTTTATTGAGTACAAATTTGTGGTCAGTATAAAATGAATAGGAATGTTTTAGAAAGTGCGTGATACTGAGAAGACCAGAATGGTTGCATTGCTGCTTCTAGAATGCAAATGACTTTCAGTTTCATATTTGCAACTGGTCTCTCATATGCCTATTTCTTCAGAACTTTAAAGTTGAGAGAATTGGTAGAAGAGGACTTTTGGTAAATATGGAGAAAAGAGAGCAGAAATTGTGTTGAAGTTTAGAAGAATAGAAAGAAAAAACTTGATGTGATTTTAATGTGAACTTAGTAGGATATTCCTATAAAAGGTGAAATAATATTTCATTTAATACAACTTCTGAAAATCTGGTTGAAATTATTTTAATTATTAAGACTAACCATTGGCTAGTAAAAACTTGTTTAAACATGTGGAGGTTTGAAATATTTGAATGAAAAATATTTTTTAGTCAGAAAATGGCTATGAGGTACGATGATTTTTGTTTTTGTTAACTGAGTTATGAAAAACTTCTACAATAAAACATGAGAGAAATGTTAGCGTCGGTTGACCTTACTAGCTAGTTTCTTGCTGTTCAGCACAACTTCTGTTCTTCTGCCTGTTGGACATTTTCTTTTAATACACTTACTTTTCAGTTTTCATTTTCTCTGAATATATCTTTCTGTAATCATCCATGGTCATCTTATACAGTTTTAGTTTTTAATATTAAATTGAAACTCAGAGAATATCATACGCTTGGAACCTGCTGTTCCCGGAACAATCACAGCCACAATTTTTATCAATTTATGTGGTTTGGAACTGAAAAGCTTATGAAGTGTCTTTTATTAACTGCAGTTTTTTAAACCTTTCAAGAGATGAAACGAATAAAGAGGAAGAGGAAGATGATGAAGAAGTAGAGGAGGAGGAGGAGGAGGAGGAAGAGGATGAAGAGGATGATGACAACAATGAGGAAGAGGAGTTTGAGTGCTATCCACCAGGCATGAAAGTCCAAGTGCGGTATGGACGAGGGAAAAATCAAAAAATGTATGAAGCTAGTATTAAAGATTCTGATGTCGAAGGTGGAGAGGTCCTTTACTTGGTGCATTACTGCGGATGGAATGTGAGGTAACTTGAGTTTTAGCTAGTGATTACTACCTAAAAAGTCTTGTACAGTAATTTTCTATTTTAAAATTTAACGAATTATAGATTTGTTAGTATTCCAATTGAGGTCATAGTATACCATATAAAAAACGTGGAGTTTTGGCTTGTAAATACCTCTCTCAGTGACTTCCTACTTACTGTTTTCAATATTTCAAAGATATCCTTAGTGTCTAGAAGACTAAAGTCTGTGTAGTTGATTTTAATGTTATGCATGTAGATTAATAGGGGCAACATTGTTGGTAAAATGATATAAAACTTTCTTTAAAAGTTAAAAGGGATTTGAGCTTCTTGAGGTCTACAAGCCAATTATGAGGCTTCTGGCTCTCTTGCATTTTCATCTACCTTTCCACGGTAACCTCTTCCTTGTTATCTTCTTAAATCATCACATTTCTTTCCTTTAGTAGGCAGGATTTTAAAGTTGCGAGTTCTTAGGAAGCTTTAGTTATTTCAGGAAGGCCTTATCTCCTCATTAGCAGCTCTTGCATTACACCATGTTCAGAAGCCTCAGAAATTAATTTTTATGTTTGAAACAATGATTGAAATATTATGAGCAAGTCTGCTTGACTGAAATAGGGCGCATGGTCCAACTCTACTTACCTGGGGAACTTAAAAGCAAGACTGAGTTTTCTTGTTTACAAGTTTCCTTTGATAATATCTGAATTTTATCCAAAGTTGGCAAGCTCGTTTTGGGATCTGAGCATCTAGATATCTTTTAAGAAAAACCTTATTTATTTTGGAATGTCTGATACTGTATTTGAAGTAGCGTGTCATAAGAGTTGTAGCTTTTGAAAAGGTTGCCATCAAAGTTTTCATTGGTGGTGTCATGGTGTGCCTAGCGTTTTCAAGGAGGAATATAGTTCTCATGATTTATGTTTACATTGTATTCTGTGGTTTGGAATGTGATTAAGAAAACATCATCTCCAGAGTCTCTGTTTCTTAAAAAAATACACTCGCTGTTTCTTAAAAGTACAATCTGTGTTGTCCTTTTGCAGCAGTAGGAAGCTTTGGAAGCATGTCTAATCTGATTACCTTTCCTAATTTGAGAAAAGTGCAGTTCTGTTCCATTCTGAAGATTGGAAGAAAATAGCACTTAAGTCATAAGGAAATGTGTAGGAGTTTTGTTTGGGGCTTTTTCCCTTTATTACTTCTAATCAGAAAGATTAACAAAGTTTTGAATTCTAAGAATGCCTATCAGTATTGTTCTGATGAAACATAAGCTTCTCCAGATAGCACTTTTTAACATTGTGTGTAATTTATCCTTTTGGCTGTTGGTTCTTGTGCTGTCTCTGTGGTGCCTGACTTTCCTCATCTGAAGGGCTGACTATTAATATCATGTTCAAAGGAAGATACTTGAGATTACAGAGCTTCTATCAGGATATTTTGCTGTCTGTGATATTTAATCATTTTGATTTTATTAAATACAGATGTAGAGGGAGTTCCACTTTGACCCAGGATGTAAATGTTAAATATGTTAGTTTAAAATTAGGAAGGAAAAATTTCATCAGTGAAAATTAATAACTTCTATGTAAGGCCCACAAGATAGATAATCTGAGCTACATCATCTTTTATGTTTTTTTTGTTTATTTCCAGTGCTTTTCTTCTAGTTATTCTGCTAGGTTATATAATGAGGCAGTTTTCCTAGTAGTCTTTATAAAATGCTTTAATTCTGTGACCAGTGGGTAGAATTTAAACATTCTCCAAGTTTAACTGTAACGCAGATTTAATTATTTTCTGTTAATTATCTCATTAAACAGAAGAGGCATAGATTAAAATTGAAACATTCATGAAATTATTCTACAGTTAAGTTGCAACTTTGTTTTGTTAAGAAAAGATTGACTAAAGGAAAGAGTAATCCCATCCTAGGGGCACTTGGATTTTAGAGTGTAGAAAGAATGTTTGGTGCTTGTGCTTTGAAGTAGATGGAGGGTTGGGTAGAGTAAGGGAAGATTTTTAAATTGAGGCATTCAAGTTTTTAATAACATAAAAAAGAAAAATGAGACCTAGTTCAACAAGACAAACTTGAATTAATGAGAAGGATGTCATCTACTCCTGACAACTGACGCATTTGTATGGTACGAACTTTCAAAAGAAGAAAACTTACCATCTTGATGAAGACCTGTAGAGTGGATCTCTACAGACTCCAGCATCATAGAGAAAACAATTGTACTTCAGTAGATTAAGCAGTTATTTTTTTATAGACAGTGTTATAGGATTTCCATTTCTCTCTGGAATATTACCCAAAGAGTCTATCTTATTGATGAATAAGAAATTGTGACTTTTGCTGCTCCTTTACATCTGAAGCTAATCTGATGAGGACCTCAACAAATCCTCATCAGCCCTGCAACTGTCTTCCTGTTGGGAGAGTGCCAGCTTGATTTCTGAATTTAAACTTGAGTTGTGCAATTAGAAGTGAAGATTTATGCATGAAGTTTCATGAAAATAGTTTTATTTTCACTGGCAGTCATTCATTACAGTAGCAATTTAGGAAATTTTGTATAGAGCTGTTGGAGTTTTGTTTGATAGAAAACATTTTCCAGGAAGCAGATTTTTCTTAAGAAAAATAATATCTTTCTTAGTTAGAAAAATACTGTTTTCTTATGATTTCTACATTTTTCTTTTTTATGAAGTTCTCTATAAACCTTTATGTTAATTTTCATTTATACCCCTATTTCATAACTGAAAATGTCGCCTTTTTTTTTTTTTGACATAAGATAGTGTTTGGGCCAATCTGTTTTTAACTACAATGAGAAAAAAGACATTTTAATGTGCTCACATCAAATTTATGAGAAATAGCCAGAATTCTTATCCTTAACCACATCGTACTTCAGTGCTAAGTTATTTCAGTTGTGTGCGACTCTTTGTGACGCCACAGACTGTAGCCCGCCAGGTTCTCTGTCCATGGGATTCTCCAGGCAGGAATACTGTAGTGGCTTGTCATTCCCTCTTCCAGGGAATCTTCCCGACCCAGGGATCCAACCCGAGTCTCTTAATGTCTCTTGCATTGGCAACCAGGTTCTTTACCACTAGCGCCACCTGGGAATCCCAAGATGGTAAAACACAGCTACAGAATTTTTCAGATATGATGACCATATGTAAGACTATTGTCCAGTGCTAGTTCACCACATGCTTGTTTACAGAATTTTAAAAACTCATCCAAAAATCGCATTCAATATAGGAAAACACATAAAATCAAGATAAGATCACTTTTTTGTATTGTAGTGTTCTCTTTTAGCCTTTTAAAAAATATATCTCCATACATTAAACAACTTATAATCATACTTCAGTAATTTTAATAGTAAGCTCTCTGTTATATTTGTTTGAATTTCTCAGTGATGTTAATATTTTATAGATATTTTTAGTATTATTAACTAATTGATCCTTTTCACTCTCAGGTTTCTAGGTTGTGCCATAAAACATGGGATTGATGTTTGAAAATAAAGTTACAGTTTGGAATTCATTGGCTGTAACTTTGAGTGTGTTGGATTTATCTTTGTTCAGTAGCAAATATCCTTGTTTCAGTAATATTTACAACCTTGTGTGTTAGAACTATCTAGATGCTTGGCATGGGATTTAAAATACATCAGAATTCTATCATGTATTGGTGCTGATTTACTTTCTCCATTTCCACCTTGACTTTCTATAATCATGGAGTTGGGAACTTGACTAGAGAATTTTTTTTTTATGTTGATGATTACCAACTACACTAAAGAATACCCCAACTAAAAATAAGAGACACTGTAAATTTCAACTGTAACTCAAATAATAAGTTAGTTATATTCCATATTATGTTACAGAAAACGGAAAATAAGGTAAATTATTCTTGAATATATTATTTGAAATGAAAATGTGTTTCATTTAAAAAAATACCATATTTTTCTAAGCAAATTGGCACCTTGTTGGAGGGAATAGGTGGAGTAAAAAGCTTTCACAAACCAATTGGTTTAATCACATTTTTGTGAACACGCACCCGCTGTTTATCAACCATGTTTCTTTATTTGGCAAACAAATTCAACATCTATGAGCCAATATTGCGCTTTGCACGAAAGGTACAAAGAAATACTCCCTATCGAGGAATTTGTCCACGTGAGGGAAGTACCCCACCAGGATTTACAACCCCCTAATGCCCTCAACCTCTCCTTATGTTGCTTACATTCTTCAATCATTTCTTATAATTTTTTTTTTATTCCCCCATGTTCTTCTGTTGCTCTTGTGTTGCTTTGCAACACCTGCTTGACAGAACTGCAAGAATCCTGATTAAATCTAACACTCCTCCTCCTCCTCCTCATTGCCTGCACCTGTGCAGTTGATCAACAACCACAATGACTGCTGCTGCTACTGCTAAGTCGCTTCAGTCGTGTCCGACTCTGTGCGACCCCACAGACGGCAGCCCACCAGGCTCCGCCGTCCCTGGGGTTCTCCAGGCAAGAATACTGGAGTGGGTTGCCGTTTCCTTCTCCAGTGCATGAAAGGGAAAAGTGAAAGTGAAGTCGCTCAGTCGTCCGACTCTTAGCGACCCCATGGACTGTAGCCTACCAGGCTCCTCCGTCCATGGGATTTTCCAGGCAAGAGTACTGGAGTGGGGTGCCATTGCCTTCTCCGCCACAATGACTAGTCTTATTTTAAATTCATGACTGTGAACCTCAAGTGGGCACTGTATGTCCTCCTCTCATGCCCTTTCTACTTTCTCAGACTGTTTTATTTTTTAAGTTCATAATCTTTAATTATTACTGCAATTTTTATTGGTATCATTAACATGTAATATTATATTCAGGTGTACAGTATAACAGTTTGATATTTGTATATATTACACAATGATGACTGCAGTAAGTGTAATTCACATCCATCACTATACATAGTTACAGAAATCTTTCTTTTTTAATACCATTTCTTCCCTCCTCAAAGCCCCAGCAACTCTCCCCATCCCCACTTTCAGCTGGTGACCTCATTGAAAAATTGAAAGAAGAAAATTTCTACAGAATTCCACTACATGACTTTCTTACCTATATATGCTGCCATATTTTCTGCCTTCTCATCTTTCACCTTAGGTGAACAAGTATGCTGCCATCTAAAACCCATCTTCTAACTGCCATACTTTCTGCCAAAATCAGAGTTATGGGCCCAGAAATTCTCCTCTTTTTTCTCTACATTTTCGGTTTATTTTTCTGTTCTAAACCATTCCCATCTGTATATAGACCTGCAGTTACTTCTTTCATCTCAAAGGACACTCCTTTGACCTTACCCCTGCATTTTCTACTGTGCTGTTTCTTTGCTCCATTTCCATCCGGCAAAAATGATTTGAGTTATTTACACTTGGTATCCACTTTTTCTATTGTTTTTGTGTAAACCCAACCCAGTAAGGCTCACGCCACACTGCACCTCCAGAACTGTCAACAGTTCAACCTTATTTCTTAACTTCTTCTTACTTGCCTTACCTGTGTAACTGACCCAGTTGATCACTCTTTCTGTGATACTTTTTACATGAGTTCCAACTGCTGCAGCTGCAGTTACTTTTCTTGTTTTTCTTTTCTGCCTTTCTCAAAATTAAAAAACCACCTTTCAGTTATTTTATCTTTTCTATCTTATTTCTTGCCTTTATGTATTTTCTCCCTTTTAATTGTTCCCTTCTTTTATTCTTCTGGTATACATTTTAACTTAATTTACACTGTATTTCTGTTTTTCCAATTTTGATTTGAGTCACTTTTTTTGATGCTGAATTTTTCTAAATTATTTTTTTGAGCCAAAACCCATTTTTGAATTGGTTTTTTTTTTGTTGATGTTAAAGAGTTGTCGGAGTTCTTTATGTATTCTGTATACTAATCCCTTATCAGAAATGTAATTTGCATATATTTTCTCCTGTGAACCCACAGAATTGTCTTTTCACCCTTGGTATTGTCATTTGCTGTACAGAAGTTTTTATTGATAAAGTCCAATTTGTCTGTTTTTTTCTGTGTTGCTCATTCTTTTGGTTTGTATCCTAGAAAACATTGCCAAACCCAGTGTTGTGAAACTGTCACCGTTTTCTTATGAGAGTTTTATAGTTTTAACTCTAATATTTAGCATTTTGGTCCATCTTGAGTTAATTTTTATCTGTGATTGTGGTATTCATCTTTTTTAATAACCTCTTTGGGTCATTCACAGAGCCCATCTCCTAATTAGCAGGTAAAATGGGATTGCGAGTTAGAGACTTAATAAATGACTGAAGTGCCAAATCCTGTGACTTTTCTTCCACTCCATGTTAAGTTAAAGAAGTGTAAATGAAGGCCATTTGACAGTGGTCTCCAAGTAAACATCTGTCAGTCTGTTTTATGGAGAGGGAACATGGCCCATATCTTTGTCTGTAAGCCTCCTTACTCTCTTTGGACACACCTCCTCTTGTGTGCCCTTCTTCATTTCACTTCATTTCATACCTCACTGCCATCTCCAAACTCTTGTCTCCATAAACCCTTCTGTCCTAGCCTGTTCACTTATGTTTATGATCCAAAGCATTAAAATGGAAAACTACTATGGAATTCAAGGGCTGTATGTTACTGCTCATGTGAAAAATTGTTTTGCACCATGTAAAATGCTTTATATCAGACAGTCCTTCATGTAGAGAAATTTAAATGGAAGCTTGTAAGCAGTGAGTAAAGTGAACATAAATTTCTAAAACATTTAGAACATTTCTAAAAATGACTTTTGAGTTGGTTAGCTTTTCAGTGCAAGTGAAAATAAACATTTTCTTTGTGAAAAAGATTAATAAACTCAGGTATTTTTGCACTCAAATGGCTTTTCTCTCTCTCTTGGAGTGTTGATTTAACTGGACCTGTTCCATCATTATTTTTTATAGATTGATAGGTACATTTACTGTAAAGCATTAACTTAGACCTATTCCATTTCATAGCTTTATAGATTGGCAGGTACATCAGTATGTTTGTCTAAATGTGCACAAAAATGCTAACCCCCTAAACTTATCAAATATTCACAAAACAAACTTTGGGAATTCTTTTAGAAGTCAGTAGCTGCATCACAACAAACAATGAGTGCCAGAGTTGTTAACCATTTACAGTGATCTTTATAGTCCTGGTACAATGTTCTGTGATGTGTTCTTAACATTATATACTACCCTCTGCCTGAAGACCTTTGTTTCATTTTACACAGTTAAATTTTCTAGGAAAACAGATCTATAGTATTGTAATGCCATTCTCTTACACTGTTTATGTCTTTAATATGATGATGCTATAATATTCCTGTTTCTATCATTCTGCTGTTCTCTATTATGATAAAACCGTTCCTGCTTTTTTTGGTGTGAATTGAACAGTGTTACATAGGGTGGAAATATGAAATATTAAGAGCATGCTTAGAATTTTATTTTTTCAATAATATGCTTTTACTTTTGTTTTATCTTTTTAAGTTTATTTTTTAATTTTTTTGGCTGCACAGGCTCTTCATTGTTGCACACAGGCTTTCTCTAGTTGCGGTCAGCGGGGGCTACTCTAGTTGCGGAGCACAGGCTCCAGAGCTCATGGGCTCAGTACTTGCAGCACTCGGGCTCCAGAGTTCGGACTCGGTAGTTGTGGTGTACAAGCTTAGTTGCTCTGTAGCATGTGGGATCTTCCTGGACTAGGGATCAAACCCACGTCCCCTGCATTGCAAGGCGGATTATTAATCACTGTACCATCAGGGAAGCCCTGTTTTAAGTTCATGACTAAAGGCATTAAACGGTACTCAGTAGGTCTCTTTATAAATTTTGCTTTAGATATTTTCTCACATTAAAAATAAATGTCTAAATTGAGATTATTATAGAAAATTCATAAAGTAGGTAACCTGGTTAAATTGCTTATAAAGTTTGTAAATGATAACTAGTGCTGCTTTTCTCATAACTTGATCTTTTTTTCTCTTACAACATATTTTCCCCCATATATTCTTATTCGGTTTAAGTGGGGAATTCCTTTCCATGCTAAGAGGGCCTAAATTTTCATCTCAGATTGAGGTTTTTAAAGCAAGGTTAGTTTTATGATGTATGTTATCTTTTTTGCATATAGATAGGCAAAATACAAAATACATAATTGTCCAGCAGTTGCTAAATGAGTCTCTCCTTTACCGAAAAAGTACAAATGATTTTAATATTTCACTTATATTAATGGTTGTTTACTAGATTTTTATCTTTTACAATCTGTATATTTTAAATAATGAGTTTTAAAATATTTTGTCAGTTCAGTTTTGCTTTTGAAGTTATTTGTACATTATTCTGCATGCAATTATTGTGTGAGTATATGTAAACACATGACTGATAATATTTCTTTGAAAGTGGTTTAGTTGGGTTTAAACAGAACCAAAATCTGAATTATTGTGGGCACAGTAACCATTTTGGTATCTTATGTCTGGTTGACGAATGCTCTTTTCCATTTTTATTGTTGCTAAATGATTTCTTAGATGATTTGCCAACACATCCAAACAAAAATCAAAACGTTTTCTTTTTAGAACTCTTTATTTTTCTCTGGTGAGAGCAAGTATGCTATGGTCTCTGAATGGTTCCTTTAGCTTTGTATAAATATTTTAATTCAGCACGTTAAAATTTCAAATATTATGTAGCTGCTTTTTTGGGAAGGGTTCAGAAGATTTGTATTGTTGCCATGTGATGGCTGACTACTGTGGTCCTCTCTGTTAAATTGTAAGCTCCTTGAGAAGACGCTGTGGTGCATTCATTACCCAGCGCCTAGTGCAGAGCCTGTCACATGACAGGTACCTAACAAATATTTGTCCGATAAACAAGCACTTGTGCAGACTTCTAGTCTGGGGTTTTGTTTGAGTTTTTAATTTGGGGAATCATCTGTTCTACTTTTCTTCAGTTTATATAGGTCCGGGAGCCAACTGCTAGAAGTTAAATGAGTTGCCCATAGTCTGTTCTTTCATGTTTATTCCATTAGTTGAACGTTAGATGATCCCAACAGAATTTTCCCAAGTCAGTATATTCTTTGAAAATATTTTCCTTAGTACTTTAAATATCAGATAAGATACTTGTCTAGGCTCCACATATTAATTACAAAGAGTTTATTGATAACTGAGTTGAAAAAGTATGGTCTCATCACTAACAGGTTTAGTCTTGTCTTCATTTTTGTATTCAGTGTTTGTTCATATTTGTTTTTCTTGGTTTTTAATATTTGTTGTTTAATGAAAGTATTTAGTAATCTTCGTTTCCTTGTGCTATTGCAAGCTATATTTCCTTTTGTCATGAACAGGCCAATTGCTCTCTTCAATTCATAATTTCTGAATTTAAAGTCCAATTATAGGCAATACTGGAGACGGAAGTGGCAACCGACTCCAGTCTTCTTGCCTGGAGGATGCCATGGACAGAGGAACTTGGCGGCTACAATCCATAGGGTCGCAATGAGTCGACATGACTGAAGTGACTTAGCATGCATGCATGTAGGCGGTACAGTTTTTATCAATAATCTAGAGTACCTGGTTTTCCTCAGACATTCTCATAAAACTCTGCTGCTTGAATTAAAGTTGCAAGTCATTTTGTTCATAGGCCAACCGCTGAGCTTCAATTTCTTTACTAGTTTTCAAGCTGCATTATCAGAAAACATGATAGCTGACAGCAATAGGCCTGCTGTCCTTGGGGAAAAATCTAGGTGTTTAGCAATGAAGTGGTTTCTTGGAATACCTATTGCCCTGAATGGCTGTTAATACTGTTCTTCATTCACAATTGAGAGTCTGAATTGGAACATGCATTCTAATGTCTTGATTCCCTTTGTGGTATTTAAAGCAGAATCAATAATACTGGAGAGCCACTTGGACAGGATGACCACTAGGGCTGAGGGATGAAAGCATGTTCATGTATTTGGGAATGTTTGAGAGAAGGAGGAAAGCATCTTAAAACCAGAAAATTTATATTTGACTTAGTTTTAAAAATTCTTGTTTTCTTTAGAGAGGTTATTTTTTATTTATTTTTAAATTGAAGTATATTTGCTTTATAGAATTTTGTTGTTCTCTGTCAAACCTCAACATGAATCAGCCATAGGTATACATATACCCTCCTCCCTTTTGAACCTCCCTCCCAGCTCCCTCCCCATCCCACCCCTCTAGGTTGATACAGAGCCCCTGTTTCCTGAGCCATACAGCAAATTCCCATTGGTTGTCTATTTTACATATGGTAATGTAAGTTTCCTTGTTACTCTTCCATACATCTCATCCTCTCCTCCCCTCTTCCCATGTCCATAAGTCTATTCTCTATGACTGTTTTCTCCATTGCTGCCCTGTAAATAAATCTTTCAGTACCGTTTTTTAGATTCTGTATATATGCATTAGAATACGATATTTATCTTTCTTTTTCTGACTTACTTCACTCTGTATAATAGGTTCTAGGTTCATCCACCTCATAAAGAGGTTATTTTGAAGGATGAATGAATATCCTACTTGGTATGGTGCCCTGAGGAGAAATTGAGACATGTTTTATGGTCTCTTTTTTTTAAGCTACAATTTTCTGCTCTTTGCCACCTCCCCATAATTTCATTTTTTTATGCAAGATATTTAAATTTGAACTAGTTTTCCCATATTCTATCTTCTTGGACTACTTACTTATGCCTAAAGTAAATATGTTGTAATCTCTTTTTAATAAATATTAAATATATTACATAAAAAGTTTTAAGTTCATATAGAATAAACATTCAGTGACAGCTTTTTTTGTAGTTCTGATCTTAATTCTCTTTATTTTACACAAGTCTTTATTCTTGGTATTTTATAGGGAATCAGAGATCTTAATCCATGAGTATTACCTCCTTTATTTAAATTAACAAACATGAGTAAGATAAAAATTAAACTGGCCTAGCTCTGTCTTACGTAATTTAATGTCAGTAGTAATTTTGGGGTATATCAGTTTGCTTTTTTTCTCCTGTGTGAATTTCTTTTTCTCTTCTTTGTGTTCTTTGAAAGTATTCCGTAAAGAAAATAGAACTCTTGAATAATACTCTAATGAATAATTACATAATGGGAAGAGCATTTCTTTATATTTAAAATACAGTGATTAGTTATGACATCAGTTTATTTTCTGGTCATTTTTTTTCCCTTGTAAGATTAGTCAGGCAACTAAAGTGATATTTAGAACCTCATTACATTCTGAAATGTTTTGTCTGTTAATGTTTACATCAGTGGTCTCAACCTCAGGGCTTCCCTGGTAGAGAATCTTCAGCTGGTAAAGAATCCGCCTGCAACGCAGGAGACCCCGGTTTGATTCCTGGGTCAGGAAGATCCACTGGAGAAGGGACAGGCTACCCACTCCAGTATTCTTGGGCTTCCCTGGTACCTCAGACAGTAAAGAATGTGCCTGTAATGCAGGAGACCTGCGTTGGGAAGATCCCTGGAGAAGAGAATGGCTACTCACTCCAGTATTCTGGCCTAGAGAATTCCATGGACTGTACACTCCATGGGGTCACAAA
Source organism: Giraffa tippelskirchi (assembly GCF_054371585.1). Taxonomy (NCBI): domain Eukaryota; kingdom Metazoa; phylum Chordata; class Mammalia; order Artiodactyla; family Giraffidae; genus Giraffa; species Giraffa tippelskirchi. Next base: position 120,046,997 of record NC_137276.1, on the reverse strand, counting down.
GAGTTGGATATGACTCAGCGACTTTTCACTTTCACTTTTCTCAACCTCTATGTGGGGTAAGGGCATTTGTAGTTTGAAACAGCTACCTTAACCAAAATTCTCACACTGTTTTCACCTGTTCTCCCTCCTCACGGGTTCATTCCTACTTTGCATTCTTAAGGAGGCTTTTTAGTTGCTGGTGTGGACTCTTCTGTATGCTTGATCAGAATAGGACCTGGCATACTTTCTCATTCTGGTGTAACATTGTTTAACATGCCCATTTCCCATTCTTCTCAAACTCTTCACATAGTACTTTTTGGCAAGCCTGTAGTTTGAACGGTCAGTTCACTTCCATGGTTTGAATTTCTTAATCTGTGAAATAAATTCATTGATAGATTTTTAAGGCATGTTCTAGTTCTGAAGGATATTAATTATAATAACACTAACAATATTGTTATTATTACATTTTATGAAAAGCGCATAAATCTGACTGAAAAGTGAAAGTGAAGATTAGTTGCACAGTCATGTGACTCTTTGTGACTCCATAGACTGTAGCCCTCCAGGCTCCTCTGTCCGTGGAATTTTCCAGGCAAGAGTACTGGAGTGGGCTGCCACTTCCTTCTCCAAAATCGGACTGAGAAACGACAAAATCTAAAAGAATAGTATTAGAACAAAGGAATGGTTAAACAAACAGAAGGCATGAAGAAAATGGAATAGAAGGGGGCAAATAATAGGGGAGCGATATAACATTAGCTAATACTTATGGAACCATATATTACCATATAATTAATCTAGTAGGAAACACATCTAAAGAATTTTTCAAAGAATCTCCTAAAACCATGCAGAATGATCAGTAACTTAAAAAATGATTGTTACATAGTTTAGTTAAGACCATAGTGTTTAATGACTTCTATTCAAATATTTTAGAAGCGTGTATAGTTTTTTTCATCTAATTCCAGAACCTTTCTCTTTAGCTTTTTTCCTGACTCAACATTGCTTCCACCCCCAGATTCATTACTCAAGGTCTGATAACCAGTCCTCTGATACCATCCTTAGTTTACATTTGGGTAGAGAAGAAAATGTTTACCATATAGTATCTGTACTCTAGTGGTGCTTAGGTAGCAAGCATCAGCCTGTGCCATATGGAGTAGCCATTATTTTATTTATGTATAAGTTCCTCCTACCTTGTTCCTAAGAAATTTTAAGCAACATACTTTACCTGTAAGTCATAAAGAAATCATTTTCACAGTGCACATTGTAACTGTGAAGACAGTGACTATTTTTTGTTTGTTTGATGTGTTTGATGCTCCATATAAAATATACAAGGGTACAGTGTCTTGGTGATATTCTTACACTGAAAGCTACTGTTTTATCCTAATTTGAAATTTACCCTAATTTGACATATAATTCGTGTCAAAAATCCAAGTCGAATTGAGTAGTACACTTATTGGTAGTCAAAATGCCTCATATTACAAAATTAACTATACAACAGAGTCTTTGATTAAGAAAGGTTAAAATACTATTATATCTTTGTTTAGCTTATGTTGATGGTATGTGTAACCATCATGAACTGTTTTTACTTTTTCTTATAAGAAAACAGTGTGTTGTGTGTGTGTTTTTTTTAAGTACATAGCATTAATTTCCATAACTATATTCTAATAAGAGCAACTTCTAGAAGTTCACATCCAACTTTGCAGAGGGTGGAGGTATTTTCTGTTTATTCTTCACCTTCACTCTCTAATATTTTTAGGAGCTAAATTGCTTTCTTCTCAAGAATAATGCAGTTTTTAGCATTAATGGGAAAATTTTAAATATGTAAATATACAGGTAGGTGCTAATGTGCCGGTATACATACCAGAGGAGTGTTTTTAGTAGAAGAATAATATTTGCTTTATACCGAATAAACTTAAGTCTGAGGTTGAGAATGTCTTGACCACATAGCTAGTCAGCAGGGATTATGTAAAGAGTTTTCTGGAACTCATTCCATCCTTTCCTCATCCTCTCTAATTATCACTGTGGCCCTCACCAGCTTCCGGCAGACACCAACCTAGCTCGTGGGGGTTGAGCCATCAACGTTGCTGCAGGCCATAGGTTGCACCAACAGTCTAGCTCTGCCTGGGAGTCCTTACAGATACTTGCTAGACCTATTCTGGGGCTTCCCAGGTGGCGCTAGTGGTAAAGAACCTGCCTGCCAGTGCAGGAGATGTAAGAGACATGGATTTGATCCCTGGGTGGGGAAGATCCCCTGGAGGAGGGCAAGGCAACCCACTCTAGTATTCTTGCCTGGAGAATTCTATGGACAGAGAGCCTGGTGGGCTACAGTCCATAGGGTCGAAAAGAGTTGGACACAATTGAAGGGACTTAGCATGTATGCACACAGGCCTACTCTAGAGCAAGAATATAATTTACTAGTAAGGTAATGACCTAAATCATTTACTTCCTGACTCAGGGTCTTTCTTACTTCACTTAATGCCTCTAATAATGAGGACATTCTGATTTAAAAGCTCATTTTCAGTTTTTCATGTTCTCTAGTTAAAAATGTCAATCAGTTTTCCATTTTCCAGAATAAATGTATGTAACTTTCAAACATAAAAAGAGGTTTATTTTCAATGTTTCTTCTTTCTAGCTGAGTTACAAAAATAAACTCCTCCCCCCCAAACAAATAGATTTATTGCAGTCAGTAGTAACTTGTGCCCTGTGAACTCCTGTAGACAACCAGCACTGAGTGGAGAATCCATCACAACTGTTGACTCTCAGCCATCTGTATATGTAGGAAGCAACTCCACACCCTGAAAACTTGGCAGTCATGCTTCCCCTTAGCTTTCCTGATATGTTTAGGGAAAAATGAACTACTTGTGCTTAAGAAAAGAACAAAGTAAACCAAAAAACGTATAGGAAATACTGTGAGTGCTCTTAATGATTATTGTACAGCTTTGGTTTCTCTTTGGTGTAACAGAGGAAGTAGTGCTAGTCCAGGAATCCAGAGACCTAGCTGAGCATTGGCTCAGCCAGTAGCTGAAAGTGTGTCCTGGGACAGGCCACTACATCTCTCTTTGAGCATCTGTAACTTTGTTCCTTAAACCAGAAAGTTGAACTTAGTGGCCCCCAAGGTTTTACAATATTATGATTCTGTTTATGAGTTTCTCTTTAATATGGCGTAGTTCCTCCTGTAGTATGTGTTTTGTATATTTATGTTAATTTCCTTTGATTTTTAGGTATGATGAATGGATTAAAGCAGATAAAATAGTAAGACCTGCTGATAAAAATGTGCCCAAGATAAAACATCGCAAGAAAATAAAGGTAATAAAAGCAAAATATATTTTGCTGTATATTATAGCTCTTAATTAAGGATCCTTTCCTCCAGAGTGAGTTGAGAGCAAGAGAGAGAGAGTGTGTGTGTGTGTTAGTAGAGTTGGAAATACTCTCTTGAAATAGCCAGTTTATCAAATACTAGATTTGGGTACAATTAATATTGTCAGCTTATGGAAAGGCATTTTGAAAACAGTACTAAGTGATGTTTGAGGCTTTTTTAGTTCCAGCATTGTATAAGTCCACTCACCCAAGATTTTACTTACCCGTTTCAACTGTTTCATGCACCTCTGGTCTCCAACTGGGAGCCGTGAAGTAGTGTGTAGCTAGGAACTCTGGGGTTACTGTAATAGCTGTAAACCATTCAGAGGAAGAGAAGAAGATGCCTGAAGGCACGGAGAGCCTAGCTGCAGCTCTTTTTTTCTTCATCATCTTTCTGGCACTATAGATAGTGCCCTAGAATGTGTTCACAAGACCCCAAGAGGCACACACTGCATAGATCCTATGGGGAATCTATTAATAATGCACTTGTATGGAACTTAATGTTAGTTTTGTGTATGATGGAATTAATCTTGTTCATTCCAAGATTAAATCTTTTTAATGTTTTATTAGAAAGCAGACCATTAACTAGGTTTTAGAATATTTTTTTATCTCTTAATGGCTTTTTACTACTTCGAATGTTATATATAGTTGAAGTGTTTAATAGTCCCCCTGAAATTCAGTTTTCATTTTAAAAGTGAGGCGCTATTTACTTTCTGGCTAAATAATACCTTAGTGGCTCTACGTACGAAATTTTTCCCCTAAAGTGATTATTCTTTTCTCACGATGAAACTGAGTTCATATTTTTAAAGTTTTGGTTTGGCAACTCAGTAGCTACAACTCAGGACACTCTTGGTCTTTGTTGGAAAGTGTGGAAGTCATGCAATTGCTCCTAAGCTACTAGAGAAATTTTGTGTATGTGGCAGTAAAAAGCCTGCTTCCTTGCAGAGAGCAAGTTTTAGAAGTAGTATTTCTCAGGTAGAGGATAGGGTAGGGGTAAGAGAAGCAATATTAGAATATTACTTGGGGAATTTTTTTTAAGTATTTATTTATATCTCAGTTTAGTTCTAGGCCCCTCCCAGGCATTTAAAATTGTTGGTCATAAAGGAAGAGGCATGTGAATTTTGGAAAAGCTTCCTAGAAATTATTTAATAATAATATACCCATCCTTTGATCTCATCTGGCTCTGAGAACCACTGTTTTCAAGGCTGTCCTCTGACAGCCATTAAAAGCCATATTTGAACTTTGCGTGGCATAGACTATTTCTGCCTTCAGACTGCATGGTGTAATTATGATCTCTGGTATAAAGTGATGAAAAGACTGGCAAGAATAGGAAAATTAGAATACCACTAATCATTGATAGGCTTTGATACACATAAGCCTTCTCAGTGCATCCAGAATCTTCAGCTCAGGTGCTCTAAGTTAGTGGCTCTCACACTTAGGCCTGTGTCACAGTCACCTGGAGAACTTGGTGAAACTCAGATTGCTTGTTGCCATCCCCGGTGATTCTGGTTCACGGGATCTGAGTCTGGTTCGAGGAGTTTTCACTTAAATTGCCAGGAGGTGCTAAGGTCTCTGGGCCCATTATCCATACTTGGAGAACCACTATCCTAAACAGAATTAACTTCTATGTATCCAGAATGATAACTAGCTCTGTACCATCTATGAGAGAACTGTGAAAATAGTCACTCAGCAATCTAGAGTCTGACTATAACAGGACTTCAGAATTGTATCCTGCTGCATCGTGCTCTACAATATCACTTAGAAACGTGTCTAAATTATTTTTTCTATAAATTATTTTAAAAGCAAATTTTAAAAAGTTTCCAGGAAATATATTAGCCCCTGCCCATCTGTTCATAAATAGAGAATTTGGGAAATTTTCTCATTTTTTTCATGAAACATTAATTTTATCAATGATGTAGGAAGGATGTCCCACTGACTTGACTTTATAGCAAGTCATTTGTGTCTTTCCAGTTGTCAACTGAAGATAACTGAAATTTTATCATTCCCAACCCTCATTTTATATTGAGACTCTTCCAGGTTTTAAAACTACCAGATTGAAATTGTGTTTTTTTAAAATGAATATTTAAGCCTATTGTGATTTCATTTTTATAGAATTTTTAACACCAATTATTAGTAGTATGGAGGTTTGCTTAATTGCCTATCTGATTGCTAATTTATTTCCATTATTAAAATATAAATATTAGAAACTTTATTTCTCATCCTATAACGTTTGTTAGGTAAGTTTGAAAAAGCATCTCTGTTTGGTGGGACTTTATATTCTTCTTATGTTTTTTAGTAATGTAGTCTATAGCTTTGAGTTAAAAATGAGTTTTAGCATTGTTACTAATGAATGCTTCATGATAAGTTATGACTAACATAGGATACCTTTTTTTCCTTAACTTAGAATAAATTAGATAAAGAAAAAGACAAAGATGAAAAATATTCTCCTAAAAACTGTAAACTCCGGCGCTTGTCAAAACCGCCATTTCAAACAAATCCATCTCCTGAAATGGTATCCAAATTGGATCTTACTGATGCCAAGAACTCTGATACAGCTCATATTAAATCCATAGAAATCACTTCTATCCTTAATGGACTTCAAGGTAAACATAACGAGCATCCTGTTGCATGCAAGTATTTGTTTTAGATGTTTTGTTTTAATTTTTATAAATCAAATGCTATAAAGGTAATTCAGTGACATTGTCAAGTTCTCTTTTTTAATTGAACCATAACTTTGTTGACTCTGTTATTACTTGAAATCAGCCATTGATTTTACTTTTTTTTACAACTGTATTAAACCTATATATACTCCTAAAGAGGATAATATTTACTTTTTTAAAAACTGTGGCAAGCATAAACCTAACTATGTAAAAAAAGACAGTATTTCCACTTTAATGAAGGTCCATCTGAATAGAGTTTCCAGGTCATATTCAGCTTCTTTGTGAGTCTACAAAGACCTCTGTAAGGAAATTCAGTGAGGCAAGGTTGTTAGGGCCTTCTAGGAAACATCAGGGCTCTCAGGAATATCTGACAGAGTCTCAGTGGATGACCAAAAGAATTATGCTCAGTGCTATTGATAAGGTGCTCTGTATGTTCTGATTCTAGGCTGCCCAGATACACTCCTAGCTTTCAGGTGTAGGTCAAAACAAAATGTTTCTACTGGGTAAAATGATGTCATTGCCTGATCCAGGTAATGGGAAACAAGACATTGAGCAGAGAGCTGGAAATTTATCACCAAATGGTTGGAACAAGTTGATATACGTAGAAAGAATCTAATTGATGGCAAGAGGCATTTTGATGATGATAGAAGTCATATGAGTTCCTTTGGAAATAACACCACATGGGTCTGGACTGGTTTCGTTCTACATCTGGTTATAGTTCTCTTCCTGGGAACTTTTTAGAACTCTCTCTTCAAAGTAGTCCCTAAAATTTTTTTCTTTTGGGTATCTGATTTTTTAAAATATCTTCATTTGTATACTCACTGGGATGGAGCACATTCTCCATTCTCTAGAAGATGTTAAGAATAAGTGAGTAAGAGGGAAGATAAAATTTTAAAGACTGTCCATATTGAAAACATAGTACTTATGGTCTAGCAGGCTTGGAAGTTTTTCCTTAATTATTTTATTGGCATTGTTCAGCTGTATTTTTCCTTCAGTGTTTTCTGTGAGGGCCAGAGCTCTTGGCCCTGATGCTTTGTGGGTGACTTGTTTTGTGGCTTGTTTTTTGCCTTCGCTTTCTCTGAAATCTTGAGTCTTTGTTTTTAATGTCTTCAAGTTGCACACAGATTATCCCTTTTGTGAATGTATTTTCATCTATTGTAATGTGTACTTGCTAAGCTGCTGCATTGTAGAAACTTGTATCTTTCTGTTCTGGATAGTTTTCTTGAAATATTGTGTTGATTTTTCTCCTCTACACTTCTGTATTCTTTCCCCTACCCTCCCTTCCTCCCTTTCTCTCTTTTGAACCCAGCCATTATATTAATACTGAACCTTCTGCAGTATACTCTAATGTAGTTACCTTTTCTCAGAGACACATTACTGATTTGTCTTCTTCTAGTTTCTTAGAAATTTTCTTGATTTTATCTTTTAATCCTTTTACTTTTAGTACTGTAATGCTTATTGACAGCTGTAATGTTTTTACTTTTTAAGAACTCTGTTTTCTGCAAGCTTCATATAATTCTGTTCTTATAAAATGTGTGGGTGCAATATCTTGTTTCTGATTTCATTCTTTTTATTGTAGTAGAGTTGATTAACAATGTTTTGTTAAGTTTCTGTATATAGCAAAGTGATTCAGTTATATATGTAGTCTTTTTTCATATTGTTTTCCCTTATGGTTTATTATAAGATTTTGAAGATAATTCCCTGTGCTATACAGGACCTTGTTGTTAATTTTATATATAGTAGTTTGTATCTGCCAATCCCAAACCCCTAACTTACCCTCTCCAGTCTTTTTCCCCTTTGTTAATCATAAGTTTGTTTTCTGTGTCTTCAAGTCTATTTCTGTTTCATAAATAATTTACTTGTGTCACAGTTTAGATTCCACATGTAAGTGATGATATATGGTATTTGTCTTTCTCTGATTTAATTTCGTTTAGTATGATAATCTCTAGATCCATCCATGTTGCTTCAAATGGCATTGTTTCCTTCTTTTTGTATGCCTGAGTAGTATCTCATTGTATATATGTACCACATCTTATTTATCTGTTTATCTGTCAGTGGCCATTTAGAGTTGCTTCTATGTCTTGGCTATTATAAATACTGCTGCTGTGAACACTGGGATATATGTATCTTTCAAATTATAGTTTTCTTCAGATGTCCCAGGAGTGAGATTTTGGATCATACAGCAAGAAAGGCTAAAAACTCTGTTTTTAGCTTTTTTAAGGAGCCTACATACTCTTTTTTCCACAGTGGCTGCACCAGTTTACTTCCCCACCAGCAGTGTCCGAGGGTCCCCTTTTCTCCACACCTTCTTCAGCATTTGTTATTAGGAAACTTTTTAATGATGGCCATTCTGACTGGTGCCTCATTGTAGTTTTGATTTGTATTTCTCTCATACTTGGTGATGTTGAGCATCTTTTCATGTGCCTGTTGGCCATCTAGAGATATATCCATTTAGGTCTTCTGCCCATTTTTCAATTGGATTGTTTGTTCTTTTTTTGTTGTTGAGTTGTATGAGCAATTTGTATATTTTGGAAATTAAGCCTTGTCGGTTGCATTGTTTGCAAATATTTTCTCTCAGTCCATAGGTTGTGATTTCCTTTGTAGTGCAAAATCTTAACTAATTTGATTAGGTCACATTTGTTTATTTTTGCTTTTATTTCTACTGCCTTGGGAGATGAACCTAAGAAAACATTGGTACAATTTATGTCAGAGAATGTTTTGCTTGTGATCTTTTCTAGGAGTTTTAGGGTGTCATGTCTTATACTTAACTCTAAACTGTTTTGAGTATATTTTTGTGTATGGTGTGTGGGTGTGTTCTGACTTCATTGATTGACATTTAGCCGTCCAGCTTTTCCAACACCACTTATATACAAAGTGTGGCAGAAGGGGATGGAGGTATGAATAAGAGAATTCTCATTGCTTATATATGTCAACAAATAGTATATTATTAAGAGATGATGATAGTAACTATGAATGGAAATAGTTATAAGATTTTGGAAGCTGGGGAAGGAAGGAAAGTGTTTGTTGGTGTTTTGTTTTGAGAGTAAGTTAGTTTTCACTGTGTATACGTATTACTTGCTCCTTCATTGATCACAGCCTTGCCATGGTGAAGGGGCTTGCATAACTCAGTGAAGCTATGAGCCATGCTGTGTAGGGCCATCCTAGATGGATGGGTCATAGTGGAGAGTTCTGAAAAAATGTGGTCCACTGAAGGACAGAAGGGCAAACCACTCCAGTACTCTTCCCACAAACAGTATGGAAAGGCAAAAAGATATGACACCTGAAGATGAGCCACCCAGATCAGACGGTGTCCAATATGCTACTAGGAAAGAGCAGACAGCAATTATTAGTAGCTCCAGAAAGAATGAAGCAGCTATGCCAAAGTGGAAATGACACTCAGTTGTGGATGTGTCTGGTGTGAAAGTAAAGTCTGATGCTGTGCAGAACAATATGGAATAGGAACCCAGAATGTTAGGTCCATGAATCAAGGTAAATTGGACGTGGTCAAGAAGGAGATGGCAAGAGTGAACATTGACATCTTAGCAATCAGTGAACTAAAATGGACAGGAATGGGCAAATTTAATTCAGATGACCTATTATATCTTTACTGTGGGCAAGAATCCCTTAGAAGAAATGGAGTAGCTCTAATACTCAACAGAAGAGTCTGAAATGCAGTACTTGAGTGCAGTCTCAAAAATGACAGAATGATCTCAATTCGTTTCCAAGGCAAACCATTCAACATCACAGTAATCCAAGTCTATGCCCCAACCACTAATGCTGAAGTGGCTGAAGTTGACTGATTTATGAAGACCTACAAGACCTTCTAGAACTAACACCAAAAAAAAAAAAAAAATGTTCTTTTCATCATAGGGGATTGGAACGCAAAAGTAGTAGGAAGACAAGAGATACCTGGAATAACAGACAAGTTTGGCCTTGGAGTACAAAATGAAGCAGGGCAAAGGCTAACAGTTTTGTCAAGAAAACACTCTGGTGATAGCAAACACTTTTTTCCAACAACACAAGAGATGACTCTGTACATGGACATCCCCAGATGGTCAATACCAAAATCAAATTGATTATATTCTTTGCAACCAAAGATGGAGAAGCTCTATACAGTCAGCAAAAACAACACCCGGAGCTGACTGGCTCAGATCATGAGCTTCTTATTGCAAAATTGAGACTTAAATTGAAGAAAATAGGGAAAACCGCTAGGCCATTAAGGTATGCCCTAAATCAAATCCCTTATGATTATACAGTGGAGGTGATGAACAGATTTAAGGGATTAGATCTTGTAGACAGAGTGCCTGAAGAACTATGGATGGAGGTTTGTAACAGTTGTACGGGAGGCAGTGACCAGAACCATTCCCAAGAAAAGAAATGCAAGAAGCAAAGTGGTTGTCTGAGGATGCTTTACAAATAGCTGAGAAAAGAAGACAAGTGAAAGGCAAGGGAGAACGGGAAAGATACACTCAACTGAATGCAGAGTTCCAAAGAATAGCAAGGAGAGATAAGAAAGCCTTCCTCAGTGGTCTATGCAAAGAAATAGAGGAATACAAGTGAATGGGAAAGACTAGAGATCTCTTCAAGAAAACTAGAAATAGCAAGGGAACATTTTATGCAAGAGTGAGCATGATAAAGGAGAGAAATGGTAAGGACCTAATAGAAGAAGAAGAGATTAAGAAAGGTGGCAAGAATATCCAGAACTGTACAAAACAAGTCTTAATGGCCTGGGTAACCGTGATGATGTAATCACTCACCTAGAGCCATACCTCCTGGAATGTGACGTCAAGTGGGCCTTAGGAAGCATTATTATGAAAGAAGCTAGTGGAGGAGATGGAATTCCAGCTGAACTATCAAATCCTAAAAGATAATGCTGTTAAAGTGCTACATTCAGTATGTCAGCAAATTTGGAAAACTCACCAGTGGCCACAGGATTAGAAAAGATCAGTATTTATTCCAGTCTCAAAGAAGGGCAATGTCACAGAATGTTCCAACTACTGTACTCGTTTCACATGCTAATAAAGGTTATGTTCAAACTCCTTCAAGCTAGGCTTTAGTAGTACATGAACTTCCAAATGTACAAGCTGGGTTTAGAAAAGGCAGAGAACCAGAGATCAAATAACCAACATTTATTGAATCATAAGGAAAGCAAGGGAATTCCAGAAAAACATCTACTTCTGCTTCCTTGACTATCCTAAAGCCTTTGACTGTGTGGATCATAACAAACTGTGGAAAATTCTTAGGGAGTTGAGAATACCAGACCACTTTACCTGCCTCTTGAGAAACCTGTATGCAGGTCAAGAAGCAACAGTTAGAACCAGACATGAAACAACAGACTGGTTCAAAATTGGGAAAGGAGTATGACAAGGCTGCCTATTGTCACCCTGCTTATTTAACTTCTATGCAGAGTGCATGCTAAGTCACTTCAGTCGTGTCTGACTCTCTGAGACCCTATGGACTGTAGTCTGCCAGGCTTCTCTGTCCATGGGATTCTCTAGGCAAGAATACCGGATTGGGTTGCCGTGCTCTCCTCCAGGGGATCTTCTGGACCCAGGGATTGAACCCATGTCTCTTTCATTTCCTACATTGGCAGGCAGGTTCTTTACCACTCGTGCCACTTGGGAAGCCCTTTATAAAGAGTACCTCATGTGAAATGCTGAGCTGGGTTAATCACAAGCTGGAATCAAGATTGCTGGGAGAAATATCAACAACCTCAAATATACAGATAATACCACTCTAATGGTAGAAAGTGAAGAGAAAATAAAAGGCCTCTTGTTGAGCATGAAAGAGGAGAGTGAAAAAGCTGGCTTAAAACTCAACATTCAAAAAATGAAGATCATGGGATCTGATCCCATCACTTCATGACAAATAGATGGGGAAAAAGTGGAAACTGATAGATTTTATTTTCTTGGGCTCCAAAATCACTACAGACGGTTACTGCAGCCATGAAATTAAAAGATACTTGCTCCTTGATAGAAAAGCTATGACAAACCTAGACAGCATATTAAAAAACAGAGACATCCCTTTGCTGACAAAGGCCTATATAGTCAAAGCTGTGGTTTTTCCGGTAGTCATATATGGATGAGAAAGTTGGACCATAAAAGGCTGAGTGCCAAAGAATTGATGCTTTCAAATTGTGGTGCTGGAGAAGACTCTTGAGAGTCTCTTGGACAGCAAGGAGATCAAACCAGTCAATCCTAAAGGAGGAAATCAACCCTAAATATTCATTGGAAGGACTGATACTGAAGCTCCAATACCTGTGGTCATGTGATTCAAAGAGCCAACTATTGGAAAAGATTGAAGGCAAAAGGAGAAAGGGCGTGCAGAGGATGAGATGATTAAATAGCATCACCAACTCAACAGACATGAATTTAAGCAAACTCCAGGAGATAGTGAAGTACAGGGGAGCTCGGTGTGCTACATTCCATGTGGTCGCAACTTAGTGACTGAACATCAACAATGTATTGCTTGGAAATTTCAAAAATTCAGTTATTTAGGAACACATTGAAAAGATTAAATATTTTTAACCATCTTAATTGTATCAATTCTTTTTTACTTTTAACAAACTTAGCTAAAGGATACATGTGGATATCTCAGTAGAGTGTAGTACAGTTAAACTCTAAATTCTGGAATCAAATGACTGAGATTTAGATTTGATCTTGATTTATTTTAGCTCTGGGGTGGTTTACTATCCTCTCTAAATCCTGGTATCTTAAAGTATAAAACGAGGCTCATAACAGATGCTCATAGGATTATGAGATTGAATGAGATGATCTGTACAAACCATTTCATAGTACCTGGTATATAACAGTTTATCAGTAAATGTTATATTAAAGTCAAAATAAAAGCTATTATTATTATACTTTGCTAAAAGGAACATTTAAGGAGTAAATCGTATAGATATGTTTGTATATTTCTCCCAGCAAAAAAGATTGCTGGGAGAAATACCAATAATCTCAGATATACAGATGACACCACCCTTATGGCAGAAAGTGAAGAAGAACTAAAGAGCCTCATGATGAAAGTGAAAGAGGAGAGGGAAAAAGTTGGCTTAAAGCTCAACATTCAGAAAACTAAGATCATGGCATCTGGTCCCATCACTTCATGGCAAATAGATGGGGAAACAGTGGCTGACTTTATTTTTCTGGGCTCCAAAATCACTGCAGATGGTGACTGCAGCCATGAAATTAAAAGACGCTTACTCCCTGGAAGGAAAGTTATGAGCAACCTAGACAGCATATTGGAAAGCAGAGACATGACTTTGCCAGCAAAGGTCCATCTAGTCAAGGCTGTGGTTTTTCCAGTGGTCATGTATGGATGTGAGAGTTGGACCATAAAGAAAGCTGAGCACCAAAGAATTGATGCTTTTGAACTGTGGTGTTGGAGAAGACTCTTGAGAGTCCCTTGGGCTGCAAGGAGATCCAACCAGTCCATCCTAAAGGAAATCAGTCCTGAATATTCACTGGAAGGACTGATTTTGAAGCTGAAACTCCAATACTTTGGCCACCTGATGCGAAGAGCTGACTCATTTGAAAAGACCCTGATGCTGGCAAAGATTGAGGGCGGGAGGAGAAGGGAACGACAGAGGATGGGATGGTTGGATGTCATCACCGACTCAATGGACATGATTTTGAGCAAGCTCCAGGAGTTGGTGATGAACAGGGAGGCCTGGTGTGCTGCAGTCCATGGGGTCGCAGAGGGTCAGACATGACTGAGCGACTGAACTGAACTGATGTTTGTATAAAGTTAATTTGTGTTGTTATTTAAAGCATCTATGGTAGAAATACATTGCTTACAAAACTACATTGAAAGTGAAGACTACACTTTTATAAGAATATTATACAGTTGGGAGTTTGAACATCCTGAAACTACATCATGACTCCAGTATGTTCTGCTCATAAATTTGGAGAAGATTCTTTCTTTTTTATAGTATGCTTTATTGAGGTATAATTTGCAAACAATGAAAGTCATGACTTTTATGTTTACAATATGATGAGTTTTGGCAATAGTATACAGTATAGTCACTCTCACTATAGTCATGATATAAAACATTTCCATCACTGGGTGAATGTCTTCTCTCTGAAGCTCAGTTTCCTCAGTTGTAAAATGAGGATACAACCTAGCAACCTGGAGTGGTTATAAACATACGAGCTAATACTTGTTTATATTAGTGGGCCCAGAGAAGATATCGCTGGTATTCTTACCATAGTCATTGTTTTTTCTTTCTTTTCTAGCTTCTGAAAGTTCTGCTGAAGACAGTGAGCAGGAGGATGAAACGAGTGTTCAAGACTTAGATAACCATGGCAAAGAAGAATCTAAGATTGATCATCTGACCCACAACAGAAATGATCTTACATCCAAAGAGGAACAGAACAGTTCATCTTTGCTTGAAGAAAACAAAGTCCACGCAGATTTAGTAATAGCCAAACCCTTGTCGAAATCTCCAGAAAGCTTAAGAAAAGATATGGAAGCATTATCCGAAGATACTGATTATGAAGAAGAAGATGAAGTCACAAAAAAGAGAAAAGATGTCAAAAAGGACACCACTGATAAATCTTCAAAGCCATCAGTGAAACGTGGTAAGAGAAGGTACTGCAATACTGAGGAGTGTGTAAAAAGTGGCTCCCCCAGTAAAAAGGAGGATAAGGCCAAGAACAAAGAAGCCCTTTGCATAGAAAACAGTAGCAACAGCTCCTCAGATGAGGATGAAGAAGAAAAGTCCAAAGCCAAGGTGACACCGACTAAGAAATACAACGGTCTGGAGGAGAAGAGAAAGTCTCTCCGGACAACTGGCTTCTATTCAGGATTTTCAGAAGTGGCTGAAAAAAGGATAAAACTTTTAAATAACTCTGATGAAAGACTTCAGAACAGCAGAGCGAAAGATCGAAAAGACGTCTGGTCAAGTATTCAGGGTCAGTGGCCTAAAAAAACGCTGAAGGAGCTTTTCTCAGACTCGGACACTGAGGCCGCTGCCTCCCCACCCCATCCTGCCCCAGAAGAGGGGCCGGCTGAGGGGTCCCTGCAGACTGTGGCCGAGGAGGAGAGCTGCTCCCCCAACATCGACCTGGCCGCCCCGCCCTCAGCCGGTGCAGAGGGCAAACCCACTGAGGAGAAGCCAGCGGAGGTCAGTGACAAAAAATCAGAATTTCCGAGCAGTGGCAGCAATTCAGTGCTCAATACCCCTCCCACGACACCCGAGTCCCCTTCCTCAGTCACTGTGACGGAAGCCAGTCGGCAGCCACCTTCTGTAACAGTGTCAGAGCCACTGGCCCCAAACCACGAAGAAGTCCGCAGCATCAAGAGTGAGACCGACAGCACAATCGAAGTGGACAGTGTCGCTGGGGAGCTCCAGGACCTGCAGTCAGAAGGGAACAGCTCGCCCACGGGCTTTGATGCCAGTGTGAGCTCGAGCAGCAGCAATCAGCCTGAGGCAGAGCATCCTGAGAAAGGTGAGGCCATAGGCCCCAGTGTCGTGATTTCAGATTATTTCCCCCTTACAGTTTCAGGGGTTTCATGTTCCTCATTACAACATGAGGTGTTTACGTGGAGTACTTGTGTGAACGTGCTGAAAATGGCCATGTGAAAGGTAATTTGGGTAATGGAGAGTGGGATGCATTTAACAGCTTGGGAATTGAGTGTTTTTTCACTTCAGCCACCTGTGACGTTTCACAGTGGACCCAGGCCCATATCCAGACCTGTTTGAAAACTCATTATATACTGGTTGACTACATGGCATGAGCAGCTTAAATATATTTCTGTAACATTGTTTTTGCAGTTGTCCCATGCAGTTTCTCAGTAACATTTTGATTTATTGATGGACTCGTCCACCCTTAACCAAAGTACTCTATGTAGGGGTTTGGAGCAACCAACTGTCCAGGCCATGCTCTCCTCAGATAACCATGTCAAACTGATTTTTGAGCTTGACTACTATGTGAGAGTTGGTAAAGGAATGTGATGCTTTCTTGGTTGCCTAGCTTCCAAATTGAAGGACCAGTGTCTATGCTGTACTTCCCTAAAGTCTTAGTGCCTTTTTGTTGATGCCATAGATATACTTCTGACATCGTTCTTCTTATAAACCACTTCATTCAGGTGTCTTTAAATCAGTATAGTGTAAGCTGACACTTGGCTTTGAAACACACTTTTCCAGTGTAAAGCACTAGAGTATGTATGTTATATAACATACCAGATTTTATTATACTGATTTCAGGTTTTTAGGTAAACTTAAAGAGATACAGTCTAGACCAAATTAGTTAACTTTAAGTTTTCTCTCATAAACCTTTTTTTTTTCTAGTTCCCCTGAGATATAATTGACATAACTCTCTACAACACAAATAATTTTGTCTTAAAACATTGTTCAAAAAATATTAAGTAAAAAAGATCGTTGCAATAGTTTTCAGTGATCTTTTTTTATTTAAGTATTTACACACATAGCTACTGTGATTATGTTTGTGTGTTGTACTGTCTCACGGAATTGAATTATCCAGGCATAAATATCCTCAAAATGAAAGAAGCATTTATTGCAGATGATTAGAGAAGCTTTCAATAATAATATAATGAACTTTTGGAGAGAAGTTTGGCAATTATAGTTAAGATTCTGTATTTTAATATAGATAATATCTAAATCTATTTATGGTTCACCTTGTTATATTAAAATAGCCTTAGGAGAAGTTATCAATTAGATGTAACTCATTAAAAAAACAACTAAAAAGTTGCAAACAAAATATTTAAAATAGTTTGTTCCATTTTTTTTTTTACCAACAAAGCCATGTCTTGTATATGTTACCATTGTAACAGGCTTAAGAAACATTTTTTGTAACATGGCATAATTTTATCATAGTATTGATTGTATTGTCATTATATTAATAGTATCTAACACTGCAGTAGAATAGAGATAAGACTTTGTAAATCTCAGGAAAAAGAGATTACTATATAGTCTGAAAACCAATACATATAATTAGAAAGCTAGAAACAGCAGATGCTGAGGATCCTATTAGAAGTAGAGAAACTGTAGTTTGGAGTAGCAGTTAATCATCGAAGCCTGGGCATCAGGGAAGGTAGGACTTGGGCTAATCCTTGAGGAAAAGGGAGACTTTATAATATTTTGGAATAACTTCTACCAAGAAGATGAAACATTTTTTAGAACTACTATGCTGGATTTGTAAATGGTATACATGTTAACCATTGCCCAAGAAAGATGTGCATACTTTATTTGTTTTTATTTTTAAAATTTTATTTATTTATTTATTTTTGGTTGTGCTAGGTCTTTGTTGCTGTGCAGGCTTTTCTCTAGTTGCAGTGAGCAGGGCCTACTCTTCGTTGCGCTGTGCAGGCTTCTCATTTCAGTGGCTTCTCTTGTTGCCCAGCCTGGACTCTAGGGCATGAGGGCTTCAGTAGTTGCGACTCCCAGGGTCTAGAGCGTGGGCTTAGTAGTTGTGGCACACAGGCTTAGTTGTTCTATGGCATGTGGGATCTTCCCAGATCAGGGATAGAACCCATGTCTCTTGCATTGGCAGGCAGATTCTTTACCCCTCAGCCACCGGGGAAGTGCTTTATTTGCTTTTTTAAAAAACTCTAGTTTTATTATGTGTAATAAATCAGCTCATTAATGACTTTTAAAAATTCTAATAATTTCTATTATAACTTATAAATCTCAAAGAACATGTATAGTTTCAGAATTAGTCTATTCTTCTAAAATGCGGAATTAATTTATACCTAGGGAGAAGCTTGATTTTATTTTGTGTTACTTAATAGTTTTTTCCCCCATCAAAGCCTGTACAGGTCAGAAAAGAGTGAAAGAAGCTCAGGGAGGAGGAAATTCATCAAAAAAGCAGAAACGAAGCCATAAATCTACAGTGGTAAACAACAAAAAGAAGGGAAAAGGCAGTAAGTGTGAAATCTCTAATTTTTTAAATATAAAGATAATGGTGGATATGTTTTTTTCTCCCTTTAAGTAAAGGGTATTTAGGATATGGGATAGTTAATGTTTTGATTGTTGTCTCTACCCCTGCAAAAATCACACAGAAGTCTCTTGACTGTAGGTAGATTCTAGGATTGAGCAATTTGCTGTTATTCACCAGTGGTATTGAGTGCTGATGAATGATCAGTAATCTTTTTAAAAAATAATAGCCAGTATAATATAAACACCAACATTTTTGTTAGTTTTATGTGCAAATTCTTTTGCATTATATATATTAGATATTATGAAATGCTTGAATTATATATTCTTTTTATTACAGTGAAACTGATTGCTTTGTAATCCTTTCAGGCAAAATCAGCCTAGAAGAGAACAATCAAGATAGCTTTCGAGCTATAATTCCAATAGCTGCAGCCTACTATCTTTATCTTCCATATCCTGAACTGTGTATTCCAGAGCAGCTCTAAGAATACTTGGGTTAAATATGTTCTAACTAATGACTTTAGCAATGATTCTTATTTATCAATCTACAGGAATATATATATTGTATTTCTCCTGAGAGCTGCACGTTTTTTCTCTCTCTCGTAGACAAAGTACGAAGCAGAAAATATGTAAAGAATTTTTTTTCAGGTGCCCCACACTGACCTCCTGCTGCTCTTCCAGGAGATTCCTGCCACCTCCACTGCCTGACCTTTGCTATCGGCCGGCTTGGCTGCACTTCAGTGCAGAAAAGGGTTATGCGGCCAGCTCCCCGCGGTTCTGCTGAGCCCATATGACTTCCAGGCGGTGAATATGGCATCCTTCGGGGCCCCGGGCGGCTGTGTTCAGCAAGGCCATGAAAGCCAAGCTGAGGCAGACCACTGCATCAGAGTGGGGCCAAGCCTTGGGTGGCTGAGCTAGGAGTTGCCAGGGGTTCCAGAGCAGCAGTGGGGGGACTGGGAAGGGATTCTTGTAAGACATGTACGAAAGAGTGGTGGAGTTTCTTTACTCCCGAACACCACAGTGGGGAGGAGTTGTTCTCTGTCTTTCCTATCTGGAATACTTTTCAGTTTTTTAGAGCGTAACTATATTTTTCGGAGGGTAGCTATTGTTAAATGAAGAATTGATAAAAGAAAATGGATAAATTTGATGCCACATTTGGAGTAACTGAAAGGATATTCAAGACTGTTTTTTAATTACACTGTAATGTTTTTATCTTTAAGACTTTTAAGTAACATTCTCCAAGAGGGCTCATTTTCAACAAGTCAACTGACACATTCATATAATTTTGAGCTATAGCAGTTAATCATATATTCTTCCATTTTAATTATTTTACTTATATCTTGGTAAATCAGAATGAGAAAACAGTTCTCTGAGAATAATTTAGTCAAATGAATTAACTTTCATAGAATCTACAATACTGCTTTGTATCCAGAAAGAGGTAATTCATGGAAATAGCAATTCCATCACCTATTCACATGTCAAGATGTTAAAGATTTCCATTCTGGTACTGAGGCTTTGGGCTTCCCAGGTGACACAGTGATACAGAACCCCGTCTACCAGTGCAGGAGATAACAGAGACACAGGTTCGATCCCTGGGTCGGGAAGATGCCTTGAAGTAGGAAATGGCAACCCACACCAGTATTGTTGCTTGGGAAATTCCATGTACAGAGAAACCTGGCAGGCTACAGTCCATAGAGTCACAAAGAGTTGGACACGACTGAGCACACACACACTTTGTTGAGGTTTTAATCAACAAAGGCAGATTTAACATTATTGCATAGACTTCTGAATTCTTCATAAATTACTGAATATATTTATCACGGTGAAACCTATGATTTATTTTAGTCAACAGGTTATGATGTAGGAGTTTCTTAAGAAATCACTGTATATATTAAAGTTTAGAATTTATTTTCAAAGAATTCTTTATTGAATGTAATGATTGTGCGTCATTGGTTTGGCCAGAGAAGTAAGAAAGTGTCGCATGTACACAATTTAAAATATGAAATTAAGAAGTTTCTATATGATTCATTTTAAAAAATGCTGCATTCTACCATCTATCTATCTATCTATCTATATTTTAATGTAGTAGAGTTAAAGCTATTTAAATAATTATTGCATATTTGGTAATCTACCAGATATAATTTAAGATTACTTTGAGTATTTTTTAAAAACACATTGTTGGCGATTCAGGTAAGAAGAGTTTTTGTTTCCTAACTGATACGCTGCTGTGTTTATACTTGATGATTTCCCAAGTTTTTAAGCGGGGTCTGTTAAGGAAGTTGTTTACTGTAGTAGTAAATTCAAATGGTTAATTTTTAAATTGTCCACTGAAATCTGTAAAAATTATGATTACTTTCATGTTTACTAATGCTTAAAAAAATTTTTTTTTCAGCAAATAGTAGTGATAGTGAAGAACTTTCTGCTGGTGAAAGTGTAACTAAGACTCAGCCCATCAAATCAGTTTCCACTGGGATGAAGGCTCATGGTACCAAATCTCCTGCTAGGACGCAGTCTCCAGGAAAATGCGGAAAGAATGGCGATAAGGATCCTGACCTCAAGGAACCCAGTAATCGATTACCCAAAGTTTACAAATGGAGTTTTCAGATGTGTAAGTGACATATGCTAAGTCAGAAGTGAAGCAATAGAAACTTCTTCCCAGTATTTTTTTTTCCCCTTGTTGGTTATCAATTTTAAATACAGCAGTGTGTACATGTCCCCTAAATTCCCTAACTATCCCTTCCTGCCATCCTTCTCCCCCCAGCAACCATAAGATTGTTCTCTGTCAGTGTTTTTCTGTTTTGTAAGTTCACTTGTCTTCATTTTTTTAGATTCCACATATAAATGATGTCATATGATGTTGCCCCTTCTCTGTCTGACTTACTTTACTCAGTATGTTAAGGCATTTGAGGCACACATCAACGTTGACTAGGTATTTCTGGTATGATGTCAGAAATTTACTTTAAAAAATCTAGTGTTGCTCTTGGAAAGTGGATTGTTTAGGGTATACATGAGACAGAATTGACAATGAATTTCCAATTATTGAAGCTGGATGAGTATATGTGACTCTATTATACTACTCTTTGTACCTTTGTGTACCTGAAAAATAGCCATTACAAGTTTTTTTTTTCTTTTTAAAAAGAGACTACTTCAGAGTTTCGCATGCAAGGAAATATTCTTAGGAGGTTGAATATTGCTTCAGAGCATTTGAAAATTTTTCTTAACTTTAAAGTTATGCGTACTTATTAAAAAATCAAAAAAATAACACAAAAGAAGACAAAAAATTTTGTTCAGAATTCTAACATTCAAAAATATATGCAATTTAAACATTTTGGTGTCTTTCCAGTCTTATTTCTAAATATAATTTTTAATGATGTACTATGGTGATGCTGTACACATACGTGGATTTTTTCGAGGGGTGGGGTGCAAATGTGGAAATTTTAACATCCATGTTTAGGTCATAAGATCTTTAATTCTACACATTCATTCAAAAATTACCTTGCCATGTATTAGTGCCAGGCATCGTTTTAGGCTGGGGAGAAAGCAACTTAGGCAAACAATATTTACAAGCCTTTTTTTAAAGTTTCTTTGTCTTGACCTCATTCTGCAACCACACTATATATTCTCTCTTATATATTAAAATTTTGACCACAAATGCATATTAATGAAAGTTTTAAATTCACAGCGGACCTGGAAAATATGACAAGTGCTGAACGCATCACAATTCTTCAAGAAAAACTACAAGAAATCAGAAAACATTATCTATCATTAAAATCTGAAGTAGCTTCCATAGATCGAAGGAGAAAGCGTTTAAAGAAGAAAGAAAGAGAAAGTAAGTGTTTTTACCTTACTTTACCTAAACACAAAGGAGTTTTGACTCGACAGTTGGGCTCATATGAATTGTGTCTGACTCTTCAGGCAGTAACCCCTCTGGCTTATTTTCTACATCTATAAAATGGAAAAACTTTATCTAAAACAATTATCTCAAACCATAATATTCATTTTCATGGAGCTTACCATCTGCTTTCCCCCCCAAAACTAATAATATGTCAGATAGTATAAAGCACTGTGAACAGAATAGAGCAATGCTAAGGCAGTGATTGGGTGGGTTGTGTTAGATTAGGAGTGGCTGCAACATTTTCCAGTTGAACCTGAAGGACCAGAGGGAGTCCAGTTCAGTTCAGTCACTCAGTCATGTCTGACTCTTTGCAACCCCATGAACCGCAGCACGCCAGGCCTCCCTGTCCATCACCAACTCCCGGAGTTTACCCAAACTCATGTCCATTGAGTTGGTGATGCCATCCAACCATCTCATCCTCTGTCGTCCCCTTCTCCTCCCGCCCTCAGTCCTTCCCAGCATCAGAGTCTTTTCCAATGAGTCAACTCTTCGCATGAGGTGGCCAAAGTATTGGAGTTTCAGCTTCAATATCGGTCCTTCCAACGAACACCCAGGACTGATCTCCTTTAGGATGGACTGGTTGGATCTCCTTGCAGTCCAAGGGACTCTCAGGAGTCTTCTTCAGCACCACAGTTCAAAACCATCAATTCTTTGGCGGTCAGCTTTCTTCACCGTCCAACTCTCATATCCATACATGACTCCTGGAAAAACCACAGCCTTGCCTAGACGGACCTTTGTTGGCAAAGTAATGTCTCTGCTTTTTAATATGCTGTCTAGGTTGGTCATAACTTTCCTTCCAAGGAGTAAGCTTCTTTTAATTTCATGGCTGCAGTCACCATCTGCAGTGATTTTGGAGCCCAGAAAAATAAAGTCAGCCACTGTTTCCACTGTTTGCCCATCTGTTTGCCATGAAGTGATGGGACCGGATGCCATGATCTTAGTTTTCTGAATGTTGAGCTTTAAGCCAACTTTTTCACTCTCCTCTTTTACTTTCATCAAGAGGCTCTTTAGTTCTTCTTCACTTTCTGCCATAAGGGTGGTGTCATCTGCATATCTGAGCTTATTGATATTTCTCCCAGCAATGTTGATTCCAGCTTGTGCTTCCTCCAGCCCAGCGTTTCTCATGATGTACTCTGCATATAAGTTAAAAAAGCAGGGTGACAATATACAGCCTTGACGTACTCCTTTTCCTATTTGGAACCAGTCTGTTGTTCCATGTCCAGTTCTAACTGTTGCTTCCTGACCTGCATACAGGTTTCTCAAGAGGCAGATCAGGTGGAGTGAGAGAGGTTAAAATCTGAGGGAAGGGGGTTGTTTTAGTCCGACAAGGCTGCTGAAACAAAGTGCAGACCTGCTTCCAAGATGCTGTCGGTTCATTTCCATACTGTCAAAAAAGAGCAAATAGCACAATAACGTGTGTCACAGGAATTTCTTTGGTTTTCTAGTGCATATGAAAGTTAAATTTACACCATACTGTAGTCTGTTAAGTGTGCGATAGCATCATGTCCCAAAGAATAATAAATGTACCTCAGTTGAAAATTCTTAATTGCTAAAATTGCTAGCCATCATCTGAGCCTTCATTGTGATCATTTTGCTGGTGGAGGGTTTGCCTCAATGTTGATGGGTGGTGATTGCTGAAGGTTGGTGTATCTGTGGCAGTTTGTTAAAATAACTACACTGTAGTACTCTGAAGTTTGCTGTACCAATTGACTCTTCCTTTCATGAATGATTTCTGTGCAATGTTGGTTGATGGCATATTACCCACAGTAGAACTTCTTTCAGAATTGAAGTCAGTTTTCTCAAACCCTGCTGCTTTTCCATCAACTTAAGTTTTTGTTTTATTCTAAATCCTTTGTTATTATTTTAGTAATCAAAAAGTTCAGTCTTTTATAATAATGGGCATGGTTCATGACATCCCAAAGCAATTGTGATAGTAATATCAAAACTCACTGCTCCCACCACCATAACAACTAGAATAACAATGAAAAAGTTTGAAATATTGTGAGAATTGTCAAAATGCGACACATACATAAAGTAAGCAATACTGTTGGAAACAATGGTGCCAGTAGACTTGGCTGGATGCAAGATTGCCGAAAACCTTCAGTTTGTGAAAAATAGTACCTTTGAAGCACAGTAAAGGAAAGCACAATAAAATGAAATAGATGGACCACAGGCCCAATTATCTTGGGAAATGGTTTGCTTGTGTCTTTGGACAACTAGCTACCTCTAATTCTAAGAATGGGTATCAAGGAAGAATATGTGGCCACAAAGAAGTTTGTTATGGTAGTATTTATAGTAGCAGATAGAAATCATTAAATTGTATTCTCTAATAATATATTTAAATAAACACTTAAATTGTTATTTATAATGCTCTTAAGTATTCATTTGTTGTTGGTAACAGAAAAGGCTAGGAATTAAAGTAGTTGTGGTTCCTAAATAAAATGGGAAACTTTCAGCTTTGAAAAGAAAAAGGTAAATCTGTACATGAACTGATAAGGAATCATCTCAGATTGTTAAGTGTAAAAACCTGTCAGACTCTGTACTGTGCTTCCACTTGCATTTTTAAAAACGAAGTTACTAGTGTTTTCATTTTAAATATGCATATCATGTGTCTATATTCTACAGTTAAAATTCCTGTAGAACTGGGGTTACAAACATTTTCTGTAGAGACAGATAATAAATATTTTGGGCTTTGTGAACCTTGTAGTCTCTTTAGAACTACTGGATCCTATCATCGTGTGTATGAAATCTGCCATAAGCTAGATATGAACAAATAGGCATAATTGTGTTCCAATCAGATTTTCTTAACAAAAATAGGCAGACCAGATTTGGCCCTGGGGCGGTAATTTACCAGTCTCTCTTGTGGCATTTTAAAGATGGTGATGCAGTTGGTTAACAGTAGGGGTAACAGTGGGGAGGGGAATTTGGAAGACTAGGAGGGTCCTGAATCAGAGGAAGATTCACTTTTCCCCCTTATCTCCCATCTCTGAATGATTTTTAAACCTTGTGCATATATTCCTTAAAAAATAAGTTTTCAAACACTGATTTATAACACTGAGAGAATTTCTTTGAGGAAAATAATAATGTGTCATTTACTTTGTAAACCAAGTGGATCAAAAGGCAGTAGTTATGATATGAAATTAGAGATACCAAAGGAACATTTCATGCAAAGATAGGCTCGATAAAGGACAGAAATGGCATGGACCTAACAGAAGCAGAAGATATTAAGAAGAGGTGGCAAGAATACACAGAAGAACTATACAAAAAAGATCTTCACGACCCAGATAATCACGATGGTGTGATCACTCACCTAGAGCCAGACATCCTGGAATGGGAAGTCAAGTGGGCTTTAGAAAGCATCACTACGAACAAAGCTAGTGGAGGTGATGGAATTCCAGTTGAGCTAATTCAAATCCTCAAAGGTGATGTTGTGAAAGTGCTGCACTCGATATGCCAGCGAATTTGGACAACTCAGCAGTGGCCACAGGACTGGAAGAGGTCAGTCTTCATTCCAATCCCAAAGAAAGGCAATGCCAAAGAATGCTCAAACTACTGCACAATTGCACTCATCTCACATGCTGGTAAAGTAATGCTCAAAATTCTCCAAGCCAGGCTTCAGCAATACGTGAACCGTGAACTTCCAGATGTTCAAGCTGGTTTTAGAAAAGGCAGAGGAACCAGAGATCAAATTGCCAATATCCGCTGGATCATCGAAAAAGCAAGAGAGTTCCAGAAAAACATCTATTTCTGCTTTATTGACTATGCCAAAGCCTTTGACTGTGTGGATCACAATAAACTGTGGAAAATTCTGAAAGAGATGGGAATACCAGACCATCTGACCTGTCTCTTGAGAAACCTGTATGCAGGTCAGGAAGCAACAGTTAGAACTGGACATGGAACAACAGACTGGTTCCAAATAGGAAAAGGAGTACGTCAAGGCTGTATATGGAATCAAGATTGCCAGGAGAAATATCAATAACCTCAGATATGCAGATGACACCACCCTTATGGCAGAAAGTGAAGAAGAACTAAAGAGCCTCTTGATGAAAGTGAAAGAGGAGAGTGAAAAAGTCGGCTTAAAGCTCAATATTCAGAAAACTAAGATCATGGCATCTGGTCCCATCACTCCACGGGAAATAGATGGGGAAACAGTGGAAACAATGTCAGACTTTACTTTTTTGGGCTCCAGAATCACTGCTGATGGTGACTGCAGCCATGAAATTAAGACGCTTACTCCTTGGAAGGAAGGTTATGGCCAACCTAGATAGCATATTTAAAAGCAGAGACATTACTTTGCCAACAAAAGTCCGTCTAGTCAAGGCTATGGTTTTTCCAGTGGTCATGTATGGATGTGAGAGTTGGACGGTGAAGAAAGCTGAGCGCCGCAGAATTGATGCTTTTGAACTGTGGTGTTGGAGAAGACTCTTGAGAGTCCCTTGGACTGCAAGGAGATCCAATCAATCCATCCTAAAAGAGATCAATCCTGGGTGTTCATTGGAAGGTCTGATGTTGAAGCTGAAGCTCCAATACTTTGGGCACCTCATGCGAAGGGTTGACTCATTGGAAAAGACCCTAATGCTGGGTAGGATTGGGGGCGGGAGGAGAAGGGGACGACAGAGGATGAGATGGTTGGATGGCATCACCGACTCGATGAACATGGGTTTGGGTAGACTCCGGGAGTTGGTGATGGACAGGGAGGCCTGGCGTGCTGCAATTCATGGGGTCGCAGAGAGTCGGACACGACTGAGCGACTGAACTGAACTGAGTTATTTTTCCCAACTTTAAAAAGCAATTAGCCTTCCATTCTCATCACCATTTCATTTCATAAGAAACTCCAGAAGCAGAAAGATACAGGAATTGGAAGGGGAAAAGATTTGGGGATAGATTACAGATTTTCCTATTGAATTCTGAGATCTTTTTGACATTTGTTTCATTATTACAGAGCACCTACCCTCCATTTTATTTCCGTATCTCCGTGGACTGAGCCCATAGTTTATTTTCCTTTGAACAGTGCAGGAACGTTCCCTGGTCTCTCCTTTATTGTTACTTCTGTAGTTTGGTAGTGTCTCATTACCTGAAATGCACTAGAATTTCCTTTGTGTACATTATGGTATCATAAAAATTGACTGCTCTCGTAGTAAGCTAAATGACTCTGGAGACTACAACAGAATCTCAGTTTAGAGGACTAGTGTGTTACTTCTTTCTACAGTTACTAAGCTCTTGGTTTCCCTTTCGCTCAGGTGCTGCTACATCCTCGTCGTCGTCTTCACCTTCATCCAGCTCCATAACGGCTGCTGTTATGTTAACGTTAGCTGAACCGTCAATGTCCAGTGCATCACAAAATGGAATGTCAGTTGAGTGCAGGTGACAGCAGGACTTGCTAAAGCACTTTGCACTTAATGGCTGTTGAGGGCCACGTCTTTTTTTATACTGCACAGTGGCACAAAAAAAAAAAATCAGACAAGCACTATTTTATATTTAAAAATTGTTTCTTGACAAGCTGACTTGGCACTTAAGTGCACTTTTTTTATGAAGAAAAAGTACAATGGACTGCTTTTCCTCAAGCAATAATTGTTTCCAACTTGTCTGGGAATTGTGTGTCTGGTAACTTGAAGGCCTTCCACTGTGGCAAATGGAGGCTTTTCACTGCCTGTAGAGACAATACAGTAAGCGTAGTCATTGGGTGGCCAGAACATGTTAAGAAAACTTACTGTATATGTATTCCCTTGTATTTTGTTAAAGCTGGAACATTTGATATTTTTCCATTTATTTATGAAAAAATATGAACCTATTTTCATTTGTACAAGCTAATTGTTTTTTAAAGCAAGTCACCTTAGGGTGGCTTTAATTGTATAAGTCAAGCACATGTAGTAAATTCAAAACCTGCAGTTAACAGGATGTTAGACATCAATCCTGATAACCAAATATTAAAGATTTTCTTTAAAAAAGACTGAACATGTTTACAGGTTTGAATTAGGCTAAAAGGTCTTGCAGTGGCTTTTCATGCCCCTTCAAATTGGAATGGAACTACTGTACTTTGCCATTTTTCTATAAATCAGTATTTTTTTTTAATTTTGATATAATACATTGTGTGAAAAAAGAAAATGGCTAATAAACTGTATTAAATCTTAAACAGTGTATAAAGATTGTACTTAGCCAGTTCAAAGTGTATATTTATTCATAATTATAACAGTTATATTTTTGTGTTTTCTTGTAAATGTTTCTTTTTCCTTAAATACAGATAATTCATTTGTATTGCTTATTTTATTATGAGCTACAACAAGAGGACTTCAGGAACAAGTAAACTTTATTAGTATGGTTCAAGGCTGTTGCTACGAACTGTCTCAAAAGGATGGTTGTTATTTTAAGTATAAATAGCTAATTGGGGTGGTAGGCCTATAAAAATTAAATGCCTTGTATAAAATCCAAAATGAACGCAAAATTTTTTTAACTTGTATTGACTTTATGTTGTATGATTCCAATCTCTGTTCTGTTTGGCACTTGTATTTAATTCTACACCTTTGTAAGACATTTGTATATTGCGGATGTGTTCATTCAAGCTATTTAATACCTGGCACTGTTAATACACAGTACTTTACTGTACAGACTGTTCTACTGTTTTAATTGTAGTTCTGTGTACTTTTTTTGGATGGAGCTGGCATGTTTTATTTGTTTTCTGGCAATACTACATGTGAGAATTTCGAAGCGTTTTGTTGTAGATGCTAACGTGTCAGAATCCTTTACATTCAACTTTTCTAAGAAAAGCATTTTCAGTCTTGTAGTGTGTGCTTACAGTAACTAATTTTGTTGAAAATGGTTTCAAGTTATTCAAATTTGTACAGGACTGTAAAGATTTGTTGACAGCAAAACCTTGAAGAAAAGCTTATAGAATAAAAGCTATAAAGTATATATTAGGATCTGCAAACAATGAAGAATTATGTAATATATTGTACAAATGTAAGCAAAGGCTCTGAAATAAAATGCCATAGTTTGTGAATCCTTGATTTTGTTTCTAAAAGGTTAACTAATTTTAGTTCATTTCTGTATGATGACTGACTGAAACATACTTTTCCAGCATATATGATCAGAAAGGATTAATTTTTTTTTTTAAAGGAACATTCTGCCTGCAGGAATTGAAAGTCCATTAACCAGATTTATGTACAGAAGTTATTAGGCATTTTTGTATCTTTGCATACACTGTTCAGCTTGAGTGTGAACATGAATACTTATGACTTGGAGGTTTGTCTAAAGAAGAAAATCAAAAAAGCTTTTTCTTTTAACACTTGAAACCATTACTAGCAGCTTTTTTTTTCTTGTCTTTTAATGTAATTAGACCTTTGTGACTCCCTTAAGCTTTTAGTGTACTCGACCCCATTAAAAACCTTGGAGACATCCAGGCATTGTTAAAACAATAGTCAATACTCAGGGTCCACCCTCAAGAAGTCATATTTAATTGGTCTGGGATGATACCTGGATTTTTTTTTTTTAACCTGAGTTTTTTTTTTTTTTTTAAGGTGGTGGACGGTAACTTTAATATGCATCTAGGTTGAGAACCACTGTATTACTCCAAACCTTTAAAGTCAGTAATTAGGTTTTTTTTGCCCCATTTAATGACTTTGACACTAAGAGAAAATCCTTTCTTTAAAACAAAAAGAAACTTTTTTTAAGGCCCCCAAAGCCCAAATGTTCATTTTTGACTCACTTTTGTGATGACTCTTTTCACAGTAATTAGTTTAACATTTAAGGGATGAGTTTTCAAATCTATAGAACAGTGCTTCTCAAAAATGAGATTCTGGAATACCAGTCCCTGGTATTCCTGGTATTTCCTTGGAAATGCTCTGGGAATTTATTATCAAATATATTTTGGAAATGCTTATATATAGCACATTCCCTTCTTAGAGCTTCAGTGTGTGTGTGTGCTTAATCACTCAGTCATGTCCATCTGTTTTAGACCCCATGGAGCCCTCTGGGCTCCTCTGTCCATGGGATTCTCCAGGCAAGAAAACTGAAGTGTGTTGCCATTTCCTCCTCCAGGGGATCTTCCCAACCCAGGGATGGAACCCAGGTCTCTTGGGTCTCCTGGATTAGCAGGTAGATTCTTAACTATTGTGCCACCTGGGGAGCCCTTAGAGCTATAGTATTAACATATTTTAAACTTTAGGAAAGTTTTTTCCTTAACCTGTTTTTAGTTTTACCTGATCATGAAACCCTGTTTTTCAAGGAACTCCCAATATCGTCTACTTGGTGTGTTACAGAAAGAGTGCTCTAAAGGACAATGATGATCAGCTTTGGAGTTGAGGTTTTATACCGTTGGGTTTTACTACCCTCTTGCTTGCTTATTTCTTCCCAGCTTCTCCAGCGAGTTTGAGAATTTCATGGCATTTCTGGAATTTGACTTTTTTTCCCCTGATCACCTAAACTACATTTTACCAAACTAGTTTACAATCTCTGATAAAATTAAGATGGTATGTTTTTTACAGTGTTCTCCAAAACCTTTTTTTCCTACTGAAATAACCTGAGGGTGAGATCTTGTTAATTTTAATAACCTGGGGAGATTAGGGACAGTGGAGTAGATTTCATGAAACCCCTAACGTTTTTTACAAAATGTATTCATATTTTTTTATGAAAAGAGCCCTTATAAGTTTAAGAAACTATTCAAAGGCATTGGTGATCTCTAAATGGTTAAAAAACAGTTCTTAATAGCAGTGTGGATCATTTTTTAACTATCTCCAACCAGTGTCTCTTTCATACTCAACCATTTTCCTTCCAAAGTGTGGGCTGCCTTTCATTCTTTGTTGAAATTCAAAAGGCCATTTCTACACCTTTTGTCTAAACTTAAGCTACTGTTTAGGGAATTTTGTCTAACATCGTATGATGGGTTTTGTATGTATAAGAGGTAAATCTCCCAGAGGAATAGTTTCATGATTTAATTGTGGAAGTAATATATTTTTGTTGTTATTGTTTAGTCCCTAAGTCATGTCAGACCTGAGACCCCATGGACTATAGCCCGCCATGGGATTTCCCAGGCAAGGATACTGGATCATTTTGCCATTTCTTTCTCCAGGGGATCTTCCCGATGCAGGGATTGAACCTGTGTCTCCAGCTTGGCAGGTGGATTCTTTACCATTGGCCACCTGGGAAGCCTATATATATATATATATATATATGATCATAAAATTAAGCACTAAATTATATGCTTGAGGGAAACGTGCATAAGAGCTTTAACGAGGGCAGTGTATGAGCATACAAGAAACGCGATGACCGATGACCGGTGTGATGGTGACATAGAGGAGATGCAAATCTTAATTAAGCATTTAACAGATTCATCTGAAAGTGGAATGCATAGGCTCGTGTGGAGAGGAAGTGTCAGGAAGGCCAGATTCAATGAGGTTTCCGTGCTCCGGATAGGAAGTGATTCTTGGAATGTTAGAGTGAGGAAGGAATCTGATTGGAAGGCATTCTGAAAGAAAATTGAATAGAATATCTTCATTGGACGGTATAGAATAGATGGAGATGCTTGAGTTGCAGATATGGACAGTTTTTCTCATCTTTGTGAGATACCACAAGGTCACAATTATGGGAAGTCAAACTGAGGGACTCAAAGCAAAACCAGGGCCAAGCAAATAAATAATGGTTTTCCATCATGTTATCTGATGTGGACTATAAAAAAGGTCACATACATTCCCAGTGACTTGTTAAGCAGCTCTCCAAAAATAGCAAGTCTGTCCCCAAAGATTCAAGGTCGTTTGATTTCACCACCCAAACTACTGTCAATGACTTACCTAATGATAATCTAATATTTATTTTTTATTACTTCAAAGTCCATTTACCAAATATTCACTAGGTATGGTGAGTGAGGATACATAATACAGGATGAGTAAGACACCAATTTGTATCTAGAGACACTATTTCATCTCTTGTAAATAGCAGGGAATTTTCCCAAGTGAGTTGGGCCTTGAAGGATGGGTACAATTTTGCTGGTGACAATGAGGGGTAAAGAGAAGGGCAATAGTGGAGGAAGTCATAACAAAAATAAGGAATGACAGAAGGTTATGGAATATGAGATGGTGGCAAAAAGCAGGCTTTGGAGGCTTGGACCTAGGAGGTGGGGGCCTACCAGGTGGCGCTAGTGGTAAAAGAACTCGCTTGCCAATACAGCTGACTTAAAGACGTGTGTTCGAACCCTGGGTAGGGAAGATCCCCTGGAGGAGGGCATGGCAACCCACCCCAATATTCTTGCCTGGAGAATCCCATGAACAGAGAAGCCTGGCGAGTTACAGTCCATAGGATGGCAGAATCGGACACGACTGAAGTGACTTACCACGCACGCTGAGTAGGTTGAGAAAATCGCTTTAGCTTTGAGAGCCAATGCAGTGTGCTTAGTCGCGCAGTTGTGTCCGACTCTTTGCGACCCTAAGGAATGTAACCCGCCAGGTTCCTCTGTCCATGGGGATTCTTCTGGCTTTGAGAGCCAAGGTTCTCCTTTTCCTGGTATAATAGCGCAGAGCAGGTTAGAGCTATACGTGTGCTCTGCTTAGTCGCTCAGTCCTGTCCGATCCTTTGAGACCCCATGGACTGTAGCCCGCCAGGCTCCTTCTGTCCATGGCAAGAGTACTGGGGATCTTCTCAACCCAGGGATCGAACCGAGGTCTCCCGCGTTGCAGGCGGATTCTTTACCGTCTGAGCCACAAGGGAAGCCCAGGTTAGCGCTGTGGTCTCCCACAATTTCTTCTCAATTTTACTTTGAAATAATGTCAGATTTCAGAAAAGTTGCAAGAGCAGCACAAAGGAGCCCCATGTATCCTTCACACCGATTCATCATTTGTTAATACTGTGTGACGTCCATCTTTGTAACCTCATTTCCTGACAAACCTCCTCTATCTTCGACAACGCAGAGATTCTCGTACGTGTTTTCCCTCTGCTTGGATTGATACCCCATTCACAGCCTGGCTGATTCTTATTCCTACTTCAGACCTGAACTACTCTCGGAAGAAGAGTAGGTCTCAGCCAAAGAGTTAGGTGCAAACCGACTCGAAAGTCCGGCTTCGACCGGCAGGCTCGCTGTGTCCTCCCCGATCCGCTATCTCCGCCCCCATCCTCTGTCTCCGCCCCTTCGCCCGCTGTCTCCGCCCCTAGCGCGTCCTGAGAGACTCCTGGGGCGGAAGGGGCGTGGCTCCGAGAGCCGAGCAGTGGAGACACGGAAGTGCGGGCTCACGTGCTGTTGCTGCAGGCTGGGAGGCTTTTAAGTGAAAAATGGCCCTGGAAGGGAAGAACAAACGGGAGAAAAAGCAGAGTGTGCAAGAGGGGTGAGTGGCTCGTGGCTCGTCTGCCTGGGCGGGAATGCGTTCGGGAGCTCAGGGTGCGAGGGGTGGGGCTTGGAATCATGCCGTTGAGTCTCTGGCGTCCGTGTTTAGAGAGAAACCGGACGACGGCGCTTGTGGAAATCTGGAAGGAGACTATGAGGTTGGACAAGTCGCCAATAGTTTATTCCGCGGGAAGCAACCCTCCAGGGGCAGTACGGGTCGGCTGGCTTCCCTCTTCGGCCCTGTGAAGCCTCAGCTTCAACCCGTGTACGTGCCTGTGCCTAAAGTAAGTCACTGCGTTCTACTCCGAATGGCCCATTAGAACAACTTTAAAACAAGCAACCTACCTTGCAGGGGATGCTATGTAAACTGGGGCAGATAGGATCAATTTTCAATAACCTTTCATTACTGGATGTACCAGTGAGAGAGAAAAGATACTACTTTAGAAAGACCACTAAATGATGAGATCTCAAACATAACTTTAAACTTTTAAAAGGAAGCCATCGATTTATATTTGTGCAAAAAAATAATAATAATAATAATAGCTTCTGATTTTACTCTAAATCAACTTAGCAATTTAGACTTTAAAATAATTTAAATTAGTTTTTATAGTATTTTATGCTTAACTCAAAAATTTCTTTTTAATCAAAACAAAAAAATAAAAGGAAGCCATCAAAAAAAGGAAACGAGATGAGGAGGAAGAAAGTTCACCCCAAATCCAAAGGCCACTTTTGCAAGAACCTGCCAAAAAAATGAAAGTGAAAAAGAAACTTTCTGATGCAGAGAAGAAGTTGGCAAACAGGTTGGTAAAATTCTTCTAAGTTGATGGTAAAGAAATCAGATGGTAACAGAATTGAGATTCTTATACTGGTAATATTCATTTCATTTTTTTTTTCTCACTTCATAGTTCTCTCTGTCTAAAATTTTTTTATTATGTTAAGTCCCATACATATTCAAAAATTGAAAAGAGTAAGGAACCCCATGTACCCAGCATCATCAGTAATTAATACTTGGCAAATCTTGTTTATCTTTACCCTGTTCATATCTTCCTCATTGTTTGGAAGCAAACCTAAGATTTAGGTTTCATCTATAAATATTACTGCATGTATATAAAAAATGAGTTTGGTTTTCTTAAACTTACTCAGTCAGAGATCAGATTCCTCCATTAGCTCAATTTTTTTTTAAACAGTAATTTGAATTGAGATCCATATAGCAGTACCGCTATACGTTTCTAGTTAACTTTCCTCAGTCTCAGGCCACTCTCTTCACGCTCTTTATATCTCTGTTCTCTGTTGGCAGGTAATCTTGTTACCTATTCTGAGAGTTATGAATTGCAAACAGTTGTGAATTACTTCCTTTCGTCCTCCTCCTGATTGCAGCTATGCACATTTTTAGTTTCTTCCCCTTTCAGGGAAGGGTGTCTTACGCCCTGTCCAAGATTACTGCAGTCTCCTGTACTGCTTATATATACCATGTACCTCTTCTGTCTTCTCAGAGGTTATGCCATCAAATATGTATATCCATTTCTCCTGTTTCCTGTATCTTTGATCTGTCCACTCAAGATTCTCTTAAAGATTCTCATCTTAAAGAAATCCAACAAACCCCTGTCCACAGTCTGACCCCTGAATCTTTCTTTCATCATTGAGCTTTTAGAAAAAGAAGTCTCTACTTGCTCTCTCTTCCTTTTCTTGATCTATCTTCTCTTCCACACACTGGCACTCTGGTTGTTAATTTTTTATTTGATCTGACCATACTTCTGAAACAGTGCTCAGAGAAGCCATTCTGACCTAGGTGCCACATTTAATAGGGAGCATTGCCTCTAACTATAGCCCTTTCTTTTACATGTCACGTGGTTGCTATTCTTCTTGAAGCTATTGCATTCTTTGATGGCAACCTCTTCCGAGTCTCCAGTTCTCTGTCTGTTCTTTCTCCTGTTATGTCAGGCATCTTTCCTTCTGACTGTTCCTTAAATGTTCATTTCGCTTGGGATTCTGTTCTTGGTCATCTCATGATTCTTTTTTATACCCATCAATCTGGGCAGTCTCCCAGTCTGTGTGGCTCTAGCATTCTGATCTCTCTCTCTTTAAAAC
Source organism: Giraffa tippelskirchi (assembly GCF_054371585.1). Taxonomy (NCBI): domain Eukaryota; kingdom Metazoa; phylum Chordata; class Mammalia; order Artiodactyla; family Giraffidae; genus Giraffa; species Giraffa tippelskirchi. Next base: position 120,011,823 of record NC_137276.1, on the reverse strand, counting down.
ATAGATTTATTTGACTGGGCCAGGTCTTAGTTGTGACATGAGGGATCTTTTAGTTGCAGCACGTGGGATATAATTCCCTGACTAGGGATGGAGAACAGGCCCCCTGCCTTGGGAGCGCAGAGTCTTAGCCACTGGTGAAAGTGAAAATGTTAGTTGCTCAAACGTGTCCAACTCTTTGCAACTGCATGGACTGTAACCCTCCAGGCTCCTCTGTCCATGGGATTTTCCAGGTGAGAATACTGGAGTGGGTGGCCATTTCCTTCTCCAGGGTATCTTCCCTACCCAGGGATCGAACCCAGGTCTCCCGCATTGAGGTCAGAATTTTTACTGTCTGAGCCACGAGGGAAGCCCACTGGACCATCAGGGAAATCCCCTGATCTCTATTGCTTGATCTGTAAACTTGCATATCTGTTTGTCAGCCTGTTCATTAGTTGTTGTTGTTGTTCAGTTGCTCAGTCATATCTGACTCTCTGCAACCCCGCGGGCTGCAGCAGGCCAGCTTCCCTGTCTTTCACCATCTTCCAGAGTTTGCTTAAACTCATGTCCATTGAGTTGGTGATGTCATCCGTCATCTCGTCCTCTGTCGTCCCCTTCTCCTGCCCTCAATCTTTCCAAGCACCAGGGTCTTTTCCAGTGAGTTGGCTCATTGTATCAGATGGCCAATATCTTCAGCCTCAGCATCAGTCCTTCCAATGAATATTCAGAGTTGATTTCCTTTAGGATTGACTGTTTGGATCTCCTTGCAATCCAAGGGACTCTCAAAAGTCTTCTCCAACACCACAGTTTGAAAGCATCAATTTTTTGGCAGTGTCCAATCATGCGATGTCTGCTGCCCATTGGCTTATGCATATACACCTCAAATTCAGGATGCTTCAAACTGATCTCATTATCCTCATCATACCTGTTCCTCTGCATGAGTGGTGCCATCAGCCTTCCAGTTGCCTGCGCCTGTGACATGGGAGTCATTTTAGACTCTTTCTTTTCCCTACATATCTCATAAGTTGCCAAGTCCTAATGAGGCTGTCTTTTAATAATCTCTTATAATCCGCTTTCCCTTTCCATCACCTCTCTTGCTCTGGTGGTTTTGTTGTCTTTTGAGATGCCTGCAGTTGTAACTGTCTCCTTACTGGTCTCCCTTACCCAGCCTTGCCACATTCATAACTATCTTCTGCTCTGCTGCCCATAATGTGAAGTGCCAGGCTGAATGAATCACAAGCTGGAATCAAGACTGTCAGGAGAAGTACCAGCAACCTCAGATATTCAGATACCACTCTAATGGCAGAAAGTGAAGAGGAACTAAAGAGCCTCTTGATGAGGGTGAAAGAGGAGAGTGAAAAAGCTGGCTTAACCTTAGTATTCAAAAAACTAAGATCATGGCATCTGGTCCCATCACTTCATGGAAAATAGATGGGGGAAAAGTGGAAAACAGTGACAGACTTTTTTTTCCTGGGCTTCAAAATCACTGCAGACGGTGACTGCAGCCATGAGATTAAAAGACGACTGCTCCTCAGAAGAAAAGCTCTGGTAAACGTAGATAGCGTATTAAAAATCAGACGTCACTTTGCTCTGCTATAGTCAAAGCTATGGTGTTTTCCAGTAGTCATGTGCAGATGTGAAAGTTGGACCATAAAGAGGGCTGTGTGCTGAAGAATTGATGCTTTCAAACTATGGTGCTGGAAAAGCTTCCTGAGAGTCCCTTGGACTGCAAGGAGATCAACCCAGTCAATCCTAAAGGAAATCAACCCTGAATATTCATTGGAAAGACTCATGCTGAAGCTCTAATATTTTGGCTACCTGATGGGAAGAACCAATTCATTGGAAAAGACCCTAATACTGGGAAAGATTGAAGGCAGGAGGAGAAGGGGACGACGGAGGATGAGATGTTTGGATGGCCTCACTGACTCAATGCACATGAATTTAAGCAAACTCCAGGAGATAGTAAAGGACAAGAAAGCCTCCTGGTGTGCTGCAGTCCATGGGGTCCCAGAGTCAATACGACTGAGTGACTGAACAGCAGCTTCTGCCCAAATGACCTGTCATTTCAGGGGCTTTTTCAGACCTTTTTCAGGTCTTCAGGGGCTCCTTGTCTTCTGTGGGATAAAATCTAAGCACTTTTGCATAACAGGCATGGTCCTTCTTGATCTGGTTCCTACCTTACTATTGTGTCTCATTTCATTTCATTCCTGCTAGGTACCTTAAATACCATAGTAAATGGGAAAACTAGGCATATACCCTCTCCTTAGTGGAGCTTGTGGTCTAGTGGAGGGATGATAATGGTCATCATTCACTGAGGACTGACCATGGGCTGTATACTGTCTTTCCTCCTCTGAGAATGTCTCTTGTTTCTTTTATGTTTCTACACCAGGTATTATACATGTTACTATTTTATGGTGAACCTTGCCTGTCTCCTCAGAGACTAGACTGTTAAAAGCTTTTAATGGTCTGCTTTCCTCAGCGGCTAGAACTGAGTAATAAATATTTATTGAGCAAATGAATGAATGAGTTTTATGATGCCTACTACTCATTCTCCCCCCTCACTCCTAAGTTCCTGGTCCAGTTCTCTTTCTGGACTCGTGTGCTTATCCAAGTGCACCAATACTTTACAATACTGGCAGAATTTACTGGGTTGGCCAAAAAGTTCGTTCAGTTTTTTCTATTAACATCTTGTGGAAAGACCCAAACGACCTTTTTGGCCAAGCCAATAATTTTGATAAGCAGTCCTTTAAATATTGCAGTGGAAATCTGGTCTCTCCTGTTAGTCAGATTGGTTTTACAAAGTTAAGTAGTTTGCTGGTCTACTAACCTTAATAGAGCCCCTGGGAGTGCTGCAGTAACTCTAGAATTCTAGAGCAGAGAATGAAATTAGGCATTGGTAGCGGGTAAACTAAATCCCCAAGAGCTTCAAGTGAACCAGCTTTTGTTTGAGTGAACTTTTGTTGCTTTGTTTATTAGTTGGCAGTTTTAACCTATCTTCAGAAATTGACCTTAACTGTTGCTAACTCTTGAGTTTCCTAAAGATAGGAGTCACATTTTGATGATGCTGTTTAAATGTAGATGCGTTTATGAATAGTAAGTTTATGTATAGGAAAGCCAGAAGGAGGTGGGAAGTATTGCTAATCTGTGCTTTGTCAAATGCTAGACCTGACTTCCATGCCCTCTTTTTTTTTTTTTTTGGCTTAAAAAGAGAAGATGCTTTAGCAAGTGCTGATTTAGAAGAAGAAATTCACCAGAAACAAGGGCAGAAAAGGAAAAATTCTCAACCTGGGGTTACAGTCGCAGATAAAGAACTTGATGATGTAGATGAGACAGTTGTAAATCAAAGAAAGAAAATTCAAATCAACCAAGAAGAAGAGAGATTAAAGAATGAGAGAACTGTGTTTGTTGGGAATTTGCCTGTCACCTGTAATAAGAAGGTGAGTGTATAGTCTGTATATTATAAACATGCAGAGAAGTTATTAATCATAATTTTGTTTGTGTGTTAGTTGCTCAATCATGTCCGACTTTGCAAACCCATGGACTACGGTCCACCAGGTTCCTCTGTCGGTGGAATTTTCCAGGCAAGAATACTGGAGAGGGTTGCCATTTCCTCCTCCAGGGAATCTTCTCAACCCAGGGATTGAACCCAAGTCTCCCACATTGCAGGTTCTTTATGGTCTGAGCCGCCCGGGAAGGCCATATCACTTATTGAATAAGCACATAATTAATAAGTCATTAATATATAATTTCATTATAAATGACTATATAAATCATTCGATAGATTCATTCCAGCACCCATCTGCTCCTTTCCATTCCCAAAGTCTCTGCTCTGATTCAGGCTTTTGCAAATCTTGTCTGAACTGTCGCAGTGGTCTCCTATCTGGTGTTTTCCTCCAGCTTTCTCTTCTGTTATATGCCACTAGAACAGAAGCACTGTGTGTGCAGGGATGTTTATCTTTCTTCTTCACTTCTCTGTCACTAGCACTTGAAACAGTGCCTGATGTGTAGTAGAGGCTTGATAAATATTTGTCATGTAAATGAATGTATCCTTCCTAAGTTTCCTCCATTATGTGAAGTTCACTCAACCAAGACATGCCCTTTTCTTTCTGTGTGTTCATGTGATAGTCACCCTGATGGCAATCCCTTGGGTCAAAATCCTGCTTATCTTTTGAGGAACAATTTCAGTTCCACTTTCTTAAAACAATACAAGAAGCTTATTTTCTAGCTTTTCCCTTTCCCCTTTGGCCTTTTTGTCTCCTAGCTTTTGATGGGTGGTTATTTTGTAGAACATAATCCATTTTCCTTAGTAGTGTAGTTTCAGTTTGGTTACTTATTTTCGTGTTAGATTATAAGGGCTCAAGGGAGGGGAGTGTTTGTGAAGCTTTACATGCTTAATAAGTTATTTTTGAATTAAAGTTGCTTATAGACATTATTGTGTGAGCTGTCAAATATACACATTTGTCATATCCTGAGCCAGTCATAAGAATAATGTATACAATTCACCCAAAGATTTTGAATCTGATGGTCTCAGTTCCAGACAATTGAGAAATTTCCCATAGAGACACAAGCATCCTTAAAATCCATTTCTGGTTTAAATAAGCCAGTGTGAAAAGATGACAGAATCTATGGAGCGTATAATACTAGTTTACATGTAGTAAAAGATTATGAAAGACTGAAAGGCAGAAATGTGTATTTCAGGGATAGTAACATGAATTTTGTTTTTTTTTTTTAATATAAGTTTCAGTAGAAACTTTTGTCTTCTAACTGAATAGTTACTTTTCCTGAAATATTCTTGAAACGTGGCAGGAAAAGATTATCCAACCATTTTACTTAATTCTGTTTTGTGGTACTTATTTGATGTTCTTAAAATGGACTAAAATATATGTATCATTTTTTTTTATTTTAGAAGCTGAAGTCATTTTTTAAAGAGTACGGACAGATAGAATCTGTGCGATTTCGTTCTCTGGTATGTTTTCCTTCCTTGAAAGTACATCATCTGAAAATGTATTGCATGTAAATCAGACTTTTTCATGTGTTGGTTTTAGTGAGATGAAGGAGCTCTTGACTTTAACCTGTAGAATTAACAGGCTCAAATCTAGCGCCAAAGCAGAGTCACACTTGCTAACTATTACTGACCTTTGGACTTTGTTAGGTAATTTAATGAATTCACATAGTAAAATGATATCCTTCCTAAGTATATTTTGGAGGATGGATCTCTGACTTTTGTTTGTGAGTCAGTTGAACAGGTGGAGACGTTCAGCCTATTGAGTAGCATTTCTGGAATCACAGCTGTACATATGGGTGGTTTGCCTGACTCTGCAGAGCAGTACTTATGCTCTGACATAGAAAGATAAAGTATGTTTAATCAGTTTAATGTTAAAACTTTATGGAAGTAAATGGTATCTGATTTCACCAATTGAGTGCTCTGTAGACCAGTTACAGCCATGTTCCTTGGAGCATGAAGAAGCATCATTCATAGATTTTTTTAAATATAATTAATATGTATTAGAATATAAGAAATGTTTATTCCTTGTTTCCAACTGCTCTTTCTCAGTGTGATTCTCTAAAATGGGGTTTCTCAACCTTGATACCATTGACATTTGATGCTGGATAACTGTGTGTTGTTGGACACTGACCTGTGCGATACAGCATCCCTGGCCTCTGCCCACTGGGTGCTGGTAGTGTCTTTCCCACCCCAGTCGTAACAACCCATTGCCAAATGTCCCCAGCAGGCAAAACTGCCCACTTCTCTAAGAGTAGACCTTTCTTAAGGTTTGGCACAGTCTCCATGATTACTATCATGGTGTTAGTTTCTTCCGTTTATCACGTATGTATTCTGTCAGCCCTTCTGAGTCCTGTTTCCTCATATCAGATCCTTGCCTGACACATCCACGGAGTTGTCCTGCCAGCACCCCATTTTCAGCCCCTCTGTGCTCACCTGCATTGATCCCCCACCCCATCCTATGCCATCTGCTGATTATCTGTTCTTTAGTACCGCTCAGGCTGCCAGCCTTGGACTCTTTTCTTTAGCCCATCCAGCCTGTTGCTTGTCATCCCTGCCTGGTTTTCAACTGTGGTTTCTTCTGAAGATGAGTCATTCCTTCCTTTTTCCATTTTCCCACCTAAGTTTTCACTTCTTGCCAAAATAGTTGCAGAGGCCTAGTACAGTTCCTGCTTTCAGTCTGCCTCACATGTATCCAGCACACCTCTGTCTACTTAATCTTCCTAAAGCACTTCTTCCTGGAACTCCTAACCCGAAATCCCTCTCCTCCCCTCCCCTCCCCGGAACATCACACACACACACACACACACACACACACAACATCACACACACACACACACACACACACACACACACACACACACACACAACATCACACACACACACACACACACACACACACACACACACACACACACACACACACACACACACACACACACACACACACACACACACCGCATACATGCACGCACGCACGGGAGGTGCCTAAAATCTCGTCATTTTTCTAGCTGTTAGTTCTTCCCGACACCCTGACAGTCTGCACAGGGTGGCCCTGGGGCCCTGCATTCTTCCACACGTGACTGTCCTGCAGCCTGGGCGCTGTGCTTATAGCAGATCATACACTTGGGCCTTCCCACCCTTGTCCTTTTGCTCAGTTCTTTGTTTTTTTAACTTAGGTAAAATCGGTATGTAACATTATATTAATTTCAGGTGTTCAGTGTAACAGTCCAGCGTTTGTTTCCACTACAGAGTGGTCACCACCGTGAGTCTAGGCACCATCTGTCACTGTGCACTTGAGCCCCTTCACTCATTTTGCCCACTCTGTACCCCCATCTGTTCTCTGTATCTCTTGAGTTTTGTTTTATTTTGTTTTTTTATTTGGTCATAGTGTGAGGCTTGTAGGATTTTAGTTTCCCAACCAGGGATCAAACCTGGGCCCTTGGCAGTGAGCTCACAGAGTGCTAACCACTGGACTACCAGGGAATTCCCTGTTTTGTTTTTTAGATTGCACGAATGAGTGACATCATGGGGTATTTGTCTTTATTTCCCTTAGCGTACCCTCAGCATGTATCCATGTTGTCACAAATGGCAAGATTTCCTTCTTTTTTATGGCTGAGTAGTATTTCACTGTATGTATATTCTGGGAATCCTTCTTAAACTCTCATTTTGCCAATCAAGATAATATGTATTTTTCAGAAGGCATTTAAGATGTCACTTACTCAAGGCTTTTTCATACTTTATAACATTAGGTGGTATTTTTTTCCCCCTGAATCCTGTTTGTAGTTTATTGCTTTATGCTACATCTATCTATTTATTCTTATCTTTAATAGCAGGGCACAGGTCCTTGAGAGCTCCTAGAAGGCACCTAGTAGATGTGTTTTGATGCCTGGCATTCACATGTTGATTATTCACGTGGGCATTTCTCATGTCTTGCATGGTATTTCTGTGTATATTCTGAGAGTTTTACCATTTGTTAGTTGGAGCAAGACAGACTAAGAAGTAGTAGTTCAAATTTCTTACTTTTACTATGTAAACCAGCAAATGACTAAAAGACAAGTTTTCCAGAGGAGATTTATAGTGACTGCTCTGAATGAGATTGGTGTTTATAGAGACCCCTGGACTGTGAACTTGGCAGTTTGTATCTTTTTACTTTCCTATTCACGGTACCTGGTGGTATTTGGCACATTGCTGTTAGTCACCATTGTTGACTTGAATTTCTACCTTCTCCATAAAGTTTTCCATACCTGTTCCCTTCACTCTTAGGTACCATATATGACTGAAAATAGCATGATCCTGAAAAAAGGGAGATTCCATTATTTGTCCAAGGACACATACTGAAGGGTTTTGTTTTGTTTTTGCCAGTTGACATATATCAACCCTTAGAGATATGAGTGAAGTCATGTCTTCTTATATTATTTATCAATTAAGTTAAACATATTTAAAATCATATAGCATATTCAATAAAATGTCAACTTAGAAGTGTCCCTTTTTTCCATGCTCATTTCATAAAACAGTTTTCCTTAACACTCTTCACATGTGTCTTCAACAACATCGTCTCTTCATATGACTAGCAACTCCTTCAAGTCATCCATTATTTCCGTCTAGTTTGAGAGTCCCTGCCTATGAAATCTGAATATGACACTGTCATTGGAAATGTCTGTCTTCAGCCACAAGGTCCCACTCATACAACATTAGGACAGCTGTTTCTGATTCAGTATTTCCTTAGTTTTTATTCCATATCGGAGTTAGGTATTTATAATTCAATTAATTAAAATATAATTATTTTGAAATAATGTCAAATGATGACTTTCCTGTATTATTTTTTTTTCTCTTAAAGATTCCAGCAGAGGGAACTTTGTCCAAAAAGTTGGCAGCAATAAAGTAAGTTTATAATTAGAGAAAGGGAGTACTTGTAAATTCTCTTCCATTTTGGTGAAAAATGAGATAATTTCTTAACCTCACAGATGTTTATATTTGGATGAACCATCGTGGTTTATTGTTTCTGATGTCTGTAATAACATATAAATTTGTCAGATGTTTGTCTTCAAGCCTCAACGTAAGTTGTAGAGTCACAGAAAGAAGTGCTGCTGCTGCTAAGTCGCTTCAGTCGTGTCCGACTCTGTGCGACCCCTTAGACGGCAGCCACCGGGCTCCGACGTCCCTGGGATTCTCCAGGCAAGAATACTGGAGTGGGTTGCCATTTCCTTCTCCAGTGCATGAAAGGGAAAAGTGAAAGTGAAGTCGCTCAGTCGTGTCCGACTCTTAGCGACCCCATGGACTGTGGCCTACCAGGCTCCTCCATCCATGGGATTTTCCAGAAGTGCAGAATAACTTAAAATGTGCCATGAGAAATGAGAAATTTCAGAGACGTTTAATCAGACATAGTGTGTGAAGAGAGTAAGAAAGTTTTGCATCTAAATATTCTATTATAAATCACAAGTATCACATTTTATCAGTTCTAAGGCACACATTTCCTGTACCTTAACATTTTTAAGCTAAAAATGCATCTTCAAATCAGAGGTGCCTCATGATTGCTGTTGGTTGGCCAGGTTTTTCCAGGGAAATTCTTTAGCTTAAACTATAAGATAGATAAATTGGGAATCAGATTAAACAGGATTCTAAAGACTTTTCAAGTGGAAAACTGGACAAGACCAAAGTATGTCTCGGGGTAGACACTTGGGTGATAAAACCACATAAATATGCAGGGAAGTGGTTCCTATAAAGGTGAGAGTGGTGGTTGCCTTTGAAGAAGAGGAAGGGCTGCAGTTGTTGGGGCCGCAGAGAGGCTACAAGGGTGCTAAGTGCTACGTTGCTTCAGTCATGTCCAGCTGTTTGCAACCCCCATGGCCTGTAGCCTGCCAGCCTCCTCTGTCCATGGGATTCTCCAGGCAAGAACACTGGAGTGGGTTGCTATTTGGGTATTACCCTGTTAATAATTTCCTTAGCTGTACACATTTATAGGTTTGTATAGTTTTTATTTTACAGTAAAAAGAAAAAAGCAAGTTGTTTTCCCCATTTATGTGTGTATTAGATACAGAGCTGCAGCTAAGGTGATAGTTTGTCATATGGTGGGGTTGCCTGGGGTGGTCTCCTGCTTTCTCACAGTGATGACTGGGAAGAGGGCATGGGTCATGTGTTTCACCATTATCTGTACAAGTTGTGTGTTATTTTAGGGGTTATTACTAAATGTTTATGAAAAGAATTTATGAAAATCCCCCCAGAAATTCTTGTCATAGGTGTTGATTGAGAGTGTAAAACGAGCTGTATTTATTTTAGTGACTTTGGGATTAGCGAATTTTACAGTCTTTTTTTTTTTTTTTTAATGTAGGCGTAAAATTCATCCGGATCAGAAAAATATTAATGCTTATGTTGTGTTTAAGGATGAGAGTGCTGCTACAAAAGCACTGGAGAGGTAATTTCATCTCTTTGATGGTTGAACAGAATTATTCTACGTATGAGTGCTTTCTTTATTCTTTGGGTTCACTTCAGATTAAATACCCCAGCAGCTCGGTGCTTGTTTTTGACAGCCATTTTCTCTTCATATTTATCACAGAAATGGGGCCCAAATTGCAGAAGGATTTCGTGTTAGAGTGGATCTTGCAACCGAGACCTCCTCCGTAAGTAGTTCTTGCACTGTCTGAAGAAGTTCACTGGAGTATTGTAGAGAAGAACATTTTCTTCTGAGCTTGTGCTGAGAGAGGAGTTGGGTTAGCCAGGAGCATGAGGGAATTAGAGGAAATAGCCTCTGCCCTCTGTGGTCTCAGCGTGGCTGCCTGGGGCGGGCGAGGGCTTAAGTCAACATTGCTCATTCGTGCTTGTGCTGTCACTTCAGTCATGTCCAACTCTTTGTAACCTCATGGACTGTAGCCCGCCAGGCTCCTCTGTCCGTGGGATTTCCCAGGCAAGAATCCTGGAGTGGGTTATCATTTCTCCTCCAGGAGATGTTCTCAAGTCATGGATTGAACCCACGTTTCCTGCATTGGCAGGTGGATTCTTTACCACTAAACCACCTGGGAAGCCTCTAGCTTTTGATTTTTATTTTCTTTTCGGTTGTGCCATGCAGCATGTAGGATCTTAGTTCCCCAAACCAGGGATTGAACCTGCACTCCCTACATTGGAAGCATAGAGTCTTAACCATTGGACTACCAGGGAACTCCACGTCAGCATTAGCTTCAAGAAAGTGGTTCCCCAGACTTCTGGACTCAGTGGGAAAAGGTGAGGGTAGGATGATTTGAGAGAATAGCATTGAAACATGTATATTATCATATGTGAAACAGATTGCCCGTCCAGGTTCAATGCATGAGACAAGGTGCTCAGGGCTGGTGCACTGGGATGACCCTGAGGGGTGGGAGGGGGTTTCAGGATGGGGAACACATGTACACCCGTGGCGGATCCATGTCAATGTATGGCAGAACCATTACAATATTGTAAAGTAATTAGCCTCCAATTAAAAGAAATTGATTGATTAAGAAAAAGAAAGAAAGTGGTTCCCACTCCTACACTAGATCCAATAATCCTAGAGAGTGTGGCTGAAAGGTATATTAAAGAGCATCAGAGCCAGCACCTTATTTATAGACTAAGGTCTGGAGTTAAATTACTCATTAACAGTTTTTAGTTCCTGCTCTGTGTCAGGTGTTCAGTGCTGAGATACAGTCTCAGTTGTCTAGGAGTTCACAGTGTAAAGGTAAAGGTGAGCAGATGGGCTGACCGTGGCACTGTTTTAGATAAATTCTTTCATAAACGTCAGCTCAGGAATGGGCCACTCAGTGTGGGAGGTTGCCAGCAAGAAGGGACAAAGGAGGGTTTCCTGGAGAACAGGTGTTCTATCAGTGTTATATGGGCAAAAAAATTTTGAACAGTGTGAATGGTGGGACCAAAACCTAATCCTTTGTGGGGGTTCCAAGAGCTCGATACAGTTATTAGTGGGTAGAGTGTGAGGAGAGGCCACAGTCAGAGTTGCTGTTGGAGAAACAGGTGGAGGGCAGTCATGATGACTATGGCCTACCATGTTGAGGATTCTAGGTTTTGTTCAGAAGCCTTTCCTTGGGATCTCTTGAAATGAATGAAGCATGAGTTGGTAAGAACTCACTGCAGAAACAGAATGTGTTACTGTCGGTGTCAGGGTAGCTAGGTGAGAAATGACCAAGGCCTGGTTGACTGTCCTGGCTTTGATGGTGGACCTGGCACCAAATAGCGAACTGGCCAGAGGGCCCAATGTTTGCTCCCCGTTTCTGTGAGTAAAGTTTTATTGCTACACAACCATACCCGTTACTTGCTCAGCCATGTCTGACTCTTTGCAACCCCATGGACTGTAGCCTGCCAGCTCCTCTGTCATGGGATTCTTCAGGCAAGAACACAAGTGGGTTGCCATTTCCTCCTCCAGGGGATCTTTCTGACCCAGGAATTGAAGCCAAGTCTCTTGCATTGGCAGGTGGATTCTTTACCACTGATCTACCTGGGAAACCCGTTAGTTTTGTGTTACTTTGCTTTAACAGCAGAGGCAAGGGGTACAGCAGAGACTGCGAGGCCCACAAAGCCTAAAATACTTGCTTTCTGGCCCTTTATAGAAAAAGTGTGCCCATCCCCAAAGGAGCAGGCCTTTCTTGAGCACTGCCATATTGTCAGTGCCAGCTGTGAACGGAAGCCACTCCTCGTTCTGGGGCTCATACTTCTGTGGGAAAGATGAAAGAAGCCGAATCCAACAGGGGCCTGATAGGCAGGGGAATCAGATGGAGCCCCCCAGACATATGCTGTGAGGGAAAGAGTGGACTTCATGGTGACTTCCGTTTTCTGCTTCGTGAGTGATTTTTTTATTTTGTGTTTCAGAGGGACAAGAGATCCATATTTGTGGGGAATCTCCCATACAGTAAGTTTGTTTAAATAAAAAAGTATCTGTTTGTCATTGAAGTAATGCAATAATACCCAAGTGTTTTGCTTTAAGACTAACTTTAGAAAGTATTGAATGTAACTTGACTAATTAGTGCGAGGCTGTGCTTACCTTTATGTATTATTAAACATCTCTAACTTCCTGAGGCGATTCCAAGTCCTTACTTCCCCTTTGGTTGAACCTGTTTTTAGAAGTTGAAGAACCTGCTGTTGAGAAACACTTTTTGGCCTGTGGGAACGTTGTGGCTGTGAGGATTGTGCGGGATCAAGTTACTGGACTCGGCAGAGGCTTTGGCTACGTGCTCTTTGAGGTACGGAGGTTAATGTGTCATTACTGTCCTTGAAGCGTGTTGGGGGAGGCTGTGACTATTGTCCCATCATTCAGCCATAACTCTCGCTCACCCTCAGACTGCACCCTAAGTAAATTCACAACCTGCCATAATAGAGCACCGTTCCTAAAAGTGCATCCAACCATGTGATGTCCTGTTTGTTTCTCCATATTAATGTTATGAAATAATGTTTTATTTATTTATTCATTTTGACTTTTGTATCTTATTTATTCTTAATTGGAGGATAATTGCTTTATAGTATTCTGTTGGTTTCCACCATTCATCAACATGAATAAGCCATAGGTGTATATATGTCCCCTCCTTCCTGAACCTCACTCCCACCTCCCACCCCATCCCACCCCACCCCATCCCCCATCTAGGTTTTCACAGAGCACCAAGTTTGTGCTCCCTGCATCATATAGCAAATTCCTACTGGCTGGCTATTTTACATATGTTAGTATGTTTCCATGTTACTCTCAATTCAGGCCCTCTCTTTCCCCCACTGTGTCCATAACTCTGTTCTCTGTGTCTGCATTTCCACTGCTGCCCTGCAAATAGGTTCATCAGTACTATCTTTCTAGATTCCATATATATGCATTAATATACTCTATTGTTTTTGTCTTTTTGACTTACTTTGTATAATAGACTCTTTTAATCCACCTCATTAAAACTGACTCAAATGGCTTCCTTTCTATGGCTGAGTAATATTCCATTGTGTATATGTACCACAACTTCTTCATCCATTCATCTGTTGATGGACATCGAGGTTGTTTCCCTGCCCTAGCTATTGTAAATAGTGCTTCACTGAACATTAGGGTACATGCGTCTGTTTCAGTTATGGTTTCCTCGGGGTTTATGCCCAGTGGTGGGATTGTTGGGTCATATGGTAGGTTTATTCCTAGTTTTTCAAGGAATCTCCATATCGTTCTCCATAGTAGCTGCATCAATTTACATTCCCACCAACAATACAAAAAGGTTGCCGTTTCTCCACACCTTGTCCAACGTTTATTGTTTGTAGATTTTTTGATAATGACCATTCTGACCAGTTGAAGTGATAGCTCATTGTAGTTTGATTTGCATTTCTCTAATAGTGAGCGATGTTGAGCATCTTGTCATGGGTTTATTAGTCATCTGTATGTCTTTGGAGAAATGTGTGCTAGGTCTTCTGCCTACTTTTTGATTGGGTTGTTTTTCTGGTATTGAACTGCATGAGCTGCTTGTATATTTTGGAGATTAATCCTTTGTCAGTTGTTCTCATTAAATAATGTTTTAGATGCTGGCTTTTAAAAGTATTGGGCTTCCCTGGTGGCTCAGCAGTAAAGAATCTGCCTGCTTATGCAGAAGATGCAAGTTCGATCCCTGGGTTGGGGAAAATCCCCTGGAGAAGGAAATGGCAACCCACTCTAGTAGTCTGCCTGGGAAATCCCATGGACGGAGGAGCCTGGTAGGCTATAGTTCATGGGGTCTCCAATAGTCAGACACAACTTAGTGACTAAACAACAACATTAAAGCTACTAAATCTCCAACTCTCTACCTTCTGTAAAAAGAGAAAATTGACTGTTCACTCAGCTAAAAGAAAATTTTAGTTTTTGTTACACAATTTATATTTAGTTTGCTAAATATTAACCAGTATCTTGTGTCTAAAATTACTGGAATACACATACAACCCAAAGGCACTTAAGTTTTTCTTCCCTCTACAATCACCCATTTGTATATTTCCTCTCAGTTTTTACCTGTGCCTTTTTATGGTCATACTTAATATTTGTGAACATAAGGTTCTGTAAGCTGCCTTTATGTTGTTCTCTATTGTGTAAGTATGTTCCATTGAGGGATGTAACATAATTTATACTGTCTTTTCCCTAGTGTTTCCCAAATGTGACACATGTGTAATTTTCTCTTTTTCCCTGTAATAATGAAATTGGAGTGATTTTTTTTTCCTTCAAATGTTTGCCTCCATTTTTGGATTACTTCTTTAGAAAGTTCCCCGGTGGGTTGTCACTAACCAGATCAAGACATGTGACTGTTTTTAAGGCTCTTCGTATGTAGGACTATATGGGTTTGAAGGAAAGGACTCACAGCCTGATGCTTCCATCATGACTGTGGTGTAACAGTCTTGCTGTCTCCCTGCTCTCTGTCTTCTGACTACTGATAAGTTTGTAAACCCCTATAACAAACATGTCATGAATATTTAGAGTTGTTAACACTGAGTTAGAATAAAAGAGTAACAGTATTTGAGGTCTAAATGGCACCCTGAAGGCATCTAGTCCAACATCTCAAAGATTGTAATAGAGTTCTCTGTTCTCAAATGAACCAGTACAGCAGGGGCTTTGCAGGAAGAGACTCATAAGGAGGAGCTTCATTGGTTTAAAAGGCCACATAAGATTGATCTCCTTAGTTGAAAGTTCATTTTACGTTGAGAAAAATGAAGGCTCTTTGATTGTGGGCTTACCTGGTCATTTGACAAGGCAGCCTAAGTGCTTCCTGGGGAGAAACGCATGAGGGTACATGATTAAAACTGCAAGCACAGCTGCTGAAACACTGGGGCTTGGACTTCCTACCTGTGGAAGTGAGCGAGGTTTCTACTTTTTCTTTCTTTGGCCACAGGGAGGCAGGTGGGATCTTTGTTCCCCAACAAGGGATGGAACCTGTGCCCTCTGCAGTGGAAACACAGAATTCTAACCACTGAACTGCCAGGGAATTCCCAACAGGGGTTTCTGTATGACAAGCTTGAAAATTATTCTAATCCATAAAAGTTGTAATTTTGCTAGATTCTTTGCAGATGAGTTTCTGTAAAATTTAATATATTGATTTTTGTTACAGAATACAGATGCTGTTCATCTTGCTCTGAAATTAAATAATTCTGAACTGATGGGAAGAAAACTCAGAGTCATGCGTTCTGTCCATAAAGAAAAGTTAAAACAAAATTCAAATCCTAGTTTGAAGAATGTCAGTAAACCTAAGCAGGGACTTAACTTTGCTTCAAAAAGTGCACAAAATTCTAAAAGTTTGTTTATTGGAGAAAAAGCTATTCTCATGAAGAAGAAAAAGAAAGGACAGAAGAAAAGTAGACGAACTAAGACACAGAAAAAGCAGAAGTAACAACCTGAAGATTTTTTTTTTTCCCTCACTGACTACTGGTAATAAAATTGTGATAAATCCATGTACTGAGTTTCAGAATTTTTTATATATGTGAAACATGGACACTTTTTCAGTTATTCATGTTGTAATACTACCTTTGAAGCAACTATTTTAAGATGTAAGCAGTTCAGTCATCATGTAATACTGCTGATGGTATGAGAGATGATTTTAAGTGTAGGGTGAACATTTAGAATTTTAGTGGTTATGTATTATTTTACCATATATTGCAAATATACAATACCTGTCATTTTTAAGAATTACTTGGGATGAGACTTAAGTTTAAAAGTGAGTAAATTTAAAGAAAAATGAAACAACCTTAATACTTATTGTACCTAGACAAAGTATCTAAATAATAGTGGGAATACTGATTGATCTGAGGTCAAATGATAATCCCTAAGAAGTAGTTTTGAGGGCTGGTATATGATAGCTAGTCATTTTTCTTCCTTTCTCTTGCACTTATAATAAGTGGAGTTATAGGTTTTAATTTTATTTCATCAACCTAATAACTAAACAGGAATTTTATAGCAAATGTAGGTCTGATTTCTTATTCTTAATTGGTGATTAGATTGGTTACTGCTGCTGCTGCTAAGTCGCTTCAGTCGTGTCCGACTCTGTGCGACCCCATAGACGGCAGCCACCGGGCTCCGACGTCCCTGGGATTCTCCAGGCAAGAATACTGGAGTGGGTTGCCATTTCCTTCTCCAGTGCATGAAAGGGAAAAGTGAAAGTGAAGTCGCTCAGTCGTGTCCGACTCTTAGCGACCCCATGGACTGTGGCCTACCAGGCTCCTCCATCCATGGGATTTTCCAGGTAAGAGTACTGGAGTGGGGTGCCATTGCCTTCTCCAGTCCTTGGTAAATTTGCTATAAGGCAGATTTTTACTTTTAGTTCTATTTTTTTTTTAATTTTATTTATTTATTTTTGGCTGCACTGAGTCTTCATCTTTTCTCTAGTTGCAGCAAGCGGGTTGTGGTGCACAGGCTAAAGGGCGCATGGACTCCGTAGTTGTGGTACATGGGATTAGTTGCCCCACAACATGTGGAATCATCCTGGAGCAGGGATCAAACCCGTGTCCCCTGCGTTGTCAGGCTGATTGTTAACTACTGGACTGTCCCACTTCTATTTTTAATTTGAAAAATATTCTCCCAGGAAAACTTGTGATACTTAAATTAATGTCACCCAATAGAATGAAACTATTTTTAAAAAATCATATTTAGTGACTTCCCAAGGACTGTTGGACTTCCTTGGTGGCAAGGTAAAGAATCTGCCTGCAGTGGGGAGACCTGGTTTTGATCACTGGGTGGGGAAGATCCCTGGAGAAGGCAATAGCTACCCACTCCAGTATTCTTGCCTGGAGAATCCCATGGACAGAGGAGCCTGGTGGGCTACAGTCCATGGGATTGCAGAGTCGGACATGACTGAGTGACTAACACCTTCACTTTTCACTTTCTGAACTGGAAGCTTCAGTACTTTGGTTATCTGATGTGAAGAGCTAACTCATTGGAAAGACTCAGATGCTGGGAAAGATAGAGAAGGCAAGAGGAGAAGGGGGTAGCAGAGGATGAAATGGTTAGACAGCATCACTGACTCAATGGACATGAATCTGAGCAAACTCTGGGAGATAGTGGAGGACAGAGGAGCCTGGTGTGCTACAGTCAGGGTCACAAAGAGTCAGACTTGACTTTAGTGACTAAAAAATAACAAAAACCAGTGGTCCAGGGGTTAAGACCACCTTCCAATGCTGGGGGGGCAGGTTTTGACCCCTGGTAAGGGAACCAAAATCCTACATGCCACACAGTGTGGCCAAAAAATAAGCTTAAAAAAGTCATGGAAACATTTTCTGAAAAAGGTACTGAAGTCACAAAGTGTAAAGTTCAACTGGGGGAAAGAACAGCATTGCATTCCATTGAGATTTACCCTTATGACATATAGCTGGTGCCCCTGCTCACAAGACTTACCAAGCTGAAGCTGTGTCCTGGAGGGAGGAGTGGGAGTAAACCAGGGGGGCTGATCTGAGGCAGGCTCATCTGTGATACATGCAACTGATTACTTAAAAGTGGGTAAGGGAATTGGAGGACTGAGTTATTACTCATTATTTTGAAAATTTTGTCTTTCAGGCATTGCACAAGGAAAACCTAAATAGGTCTTTAAAATGTAGCTCTGTAGAAAGCAGAAAGAGCTCCATTTTCATGTATCCAAAGACTGGATATTTTATGCTTAGGATCTTCTACAGCACTTTGAACCTTGTTTTTCTATATTTATTTATTTGATTGTGCCAGGTCTTAGTTGTAGCTTGTGGGATCTAGTTTCCTGACCAGGGATTGAACCTGGGCCCCCTACGTTAACAGTGCAGAGTCTTAGCTACTGGAACATTAGGGAAGTTCGTTTGTTTTTCATAAGTAAGTTTCAGTTAATATTTATCCCTTGATAGCTCTTGAACATTTCTGCATATATTTTCAGTTAAATTTACATAAAGATGCGTGGTCTGTAGACTACATACACTTACCTCTTTAATTGCACTGTATTTTCTTTATATATTTTATTGTATATGCTTGTTAGTGTACATAAATTTACATAATTTTAGTGTCCTTAACATAGAGTGTTGGTCTTTAGGTTTTCATGTAAGGAGCCCTGGACTAGGGTGTAGGGACATCTGATTCTTGACCCAGCCCTCTGGCTGTATATGTATGACCTTGGACAAACCTCAACCTCTTTATCTAAATATCTTGACTGGGAAAATAAGGGGCTTGGACCAGATCAATGGTTTCCCACTTTTTTGACTATGATCTGTGATAGTCTTTTTCACTGTAATCAGTACAAACAGGTGTATTTAACTGACACACAAGTTTCACATGACAGTACCAGTCCTTACTACCCATGTTGCCCTCTGATACTTTTCATTCTGTTTACAAAACTGGTGATGATCCACTAAGGTCAATCTACAACCCACTAATGATACCACTTACAAGCAACATGCCTCAGGGATTTACAGTCTGTTTCTGTTTGAGGATTCTATGCTTATAGGTATTTTACAAGTGAAAAAAAAAAAGTATGAAAAACTGTAGAGTGGTTGAGAGATTCAAAGGAGTACAGGAGTTGTACTAACTGTTGTTTGTATCAACAGGTTGCCTGGTTTATCGTATCTTATAGCAGTGACCTCCCACTTACATGGCATTCTGCGATGCACAACAGAAAGAACAGCATGTTCTTTCCTTAGTGTCATAAGGTAATGGACACATAATCTCAGATTGCCAGGGGTCAAGTTCTAGGCCTCAGGTCATCTGTGTGGCTTTACAAGTCTTTTCTGTTCCACCTGTGGCTCAGGACATACCTCTATCAACTGATAGAGGTGCACTGTTAAGGCTAGGAAGAATCTGTATGTGTGCATGATATAAGGAAAACCTTTTTTTCTGTTGTGTGCAATCCCCTGATACCAGTCATTTGCTTTGCTGTGATATGTATGCACCTTCACCTCTCACCCCAGTCCAGGCAGTGTACATGTACCTTTGATCAAATTTCCAGTCTTAGAGGATTTCAGGTTCCCAGGTGGTGCAAGTGGTAAAGAAACTGCCTGCCAATGCAGGAGGCAAAAGAGACTCAGGTTCGATCCCTGGGTTGGGAAGATCCCCTGGAGGAGGGCATGGCAACTCAGTCCAGTACTCTTCCTTTGCCTGGAGAATCCCATAGAGGAGCCTGGAGGGTTCATATGGTCACAGTCGGACACGACTGAAGTGACTTAGCATGCACGCATGCACAGGTTCATTATCACTCAAGCAAAAGGGCTTTCCCAAGCTCTTGGACTAGGTTAGGAATGTCAGCTAAATGTTTCCATAAGTACCCTGCAATAACCTGACACCATCTACCCTAGAGTTGAGCCAGACTTCGTGTTATGGGGACAGTCCCCTACAAGATTGCTGTATGAGAATACACCAGTCACAAATCTGGGGGGAGATGTGACTCCAGGCCACTCTTCTGACCAGCCAGCTAGTAATCTGGAGGTCCCTACTACCTCTCAGGTTCACCATAAGGAATCACAGAACTCAAGGACATGTTATACTTATGATTACAGTTTTATTACAGCAAAAGGATATAATTAAAATGCAGCCAGGGAATTCCCTGGTCGTCCAGTGGTTAGGACTCAGCACTTCCACTGCTGAAGTCCCGGGTTCAACCTTTGGTCAGGGAACTAAGATTTCACAAGCCTTGCTGTGCAGCCACAAAAGAAAAAACCAAAACCGGCCAAAGGGAAAGAGGAGAGGCAGGCACAAGGGAAAGGTATGGGAGAGTCCCAAATTCAAAGCTTCTGTTGTTCCCTCCCTGAACACCTCCCAGAAGACAGAACACCTCACCCTCCGTGCACATGGCACATTGATTCCTAAGTAGACAGAGGACTGCCAGTTTCGGAAGTACACATGCTTCCGTGTCCAAAGCCTTCATTTGGGCTTCCCCATGTAGGTCATGAGGTTGAACTCCATGAGGTTGTTCTCCAGCCTCCTTCCCCTCTTTCCCCCAGAAATAGGGCTGATACCACCCAGATCAAAGGCCCAACCCCCTAATCACAACCCTGGTCTTTCAGGTCTTTGCCGGGCAGCCCCATCATGAACCGTCTCCTTAGCATAAACTGTCAGGACACTACCGTCTATAATAAACATTCCTATCACTCCAAAGGTTTCAGAGGATCCCGTCTATGTCTTTTCAAATTTAAACTACACACACAATGTCTTCAGTGGGTATGACAACTTGACAACTCAACGTTTACTATTTTTTTTCCATTGTGTCTCTTACCCGTTATCCTTTTCCAGGAATCGCTCCATTTAATTTTCTTCCACTCCTGAGCCTGTACCGTAACAATCTTTTGAAATCGAATCACTAGATTATGGTCCTTGCTGCAAAACGGATTGTGACTGAGCTTGAAAACCAAATGAAACTGAATTCAAACAAGAGTTACAGGGTGTCTGTATAACATAAAAATATGAAGCATTTGTGGTCAGTGACCTTCCATCTTTGACACAAGGAAGTCAGGTACACACTTTGGAGTGTGCGCACGACGGCCACGTGCCGCCCTCATTACGTCAAGCTCTTAAGGACGTGTGCGACATCGCGCAAAATCTCGACTCCGACGCGAACAGGGGTGCTGAAGCACCTGTGCAGGCGCAGAAGCGGCGCGGATGCCTCCGCTCAGGCACTGTTGCGGACATCCCCGAGGGCCTCGGCGACAGGGGCCGGAAGTGACGCATGTTCCGCCTTTCCGCGTCCCTCGCGGCGGGCGTCGGGACTGAGCAGCGCACTCGGATCCGAGGTTCCCCGGTCAACGGCTTCTTTGCGGGCCCCGCCGCAGCCGACCCGGCGCCTAGGTGGAGAGAAGATGGTGGGCCGGAACAGCGCCATCGCCGCCGGCGTGTGCGGGGCCCTTTTTATCGGTTACTGCATTTACTTCGACCGCAAGAGACGGAGTGACCCCAACTTCAAGAACAGGCTGCGAGAACGTGAGTGGGTCTCCTGTTCCCTGGGCCTCCCTCCCTCCCCTCCCGCCGCCCCCCGCGGCGTCCTCGTCCCCTACTTCCCGCCGGCCGACCCGCCGCGTGGTGCTGCAGGGTCTGGGGCGGTGAGCGCACACACCAGAGAAAGGTGATGGCGCCGCTCCCAGGGTTGCTCCCGGCCTGTGTGCCAACGAACGAGTCCCTCCATTTTGGAAGAACGATTTTTCCCATTTTGTTTTCCCTAAACGTGTAACGTGTAAGTGCAAATTCGTTTGTATTATAATTTAGGGGTTGTGGCTCTTTTTCGCTGTTTATCTTTTTTCACTTCTTCCGAACTCGAAAGTCGGGGTTTTTGTTTGTATTTTACGAATTTGTGCTTAGACTGAACCTGGAAATCCAGCTCAGTATCATTTTCAAACGATAAGGTTGCATGCATTCTTAAACCCTCTTGGTAGCTCCACTGTAACGGCTTCCAAGATATGAGTGAATGCTATAGAAATTGCAGGGGCGTCCAAAAGGCTGCACATTTCCTGTGGCTCAGTCTTATTTCATACCTGCGACATCTTTTAAAAGAGATTTACAAGAAGGAAATCGTGTCGCCAAAACCTTTCGTGTTCTTTGCATTTCGGAGGTATGCTCATTCGCAGCAACGGAAGAGCAAATTTGTTGCATTAAGTAGTTTTGTAATCTACCTAGGTTGCTCAGTCAAAATAGTTCCTGAAACTAGAATGTATAGGTAAATTACTAAAGCCCAGAAAAATACAAAGAAATGATTAGCATTTCACGTGTACTTGGGTCACACGTGGCTAGAACTACCTTACTGGAAACTGCGGCTCTTAAACCATCTGCAATATGATATCTGATTCTGGCTCTCTTGTGTCTCAGGAAGAAAGGGATATAGAGGTAATTTTTTTATTTATGGTTAGGTAGACTAATGGAAATAATGCTGCTTTGGATTCAGACACTGAGTTTCCTGACCCAGATTAGTCACAGATTAGCAGTATAATCTTGGGTTTTCTGAATCTTAATTTTCTTAGCTTGCAAAATCAGGTATTGCCTCTTGTTGGTTTTGTGAAGTTTAAAATGTTTGATGTGCTCACCACCATTCTTGACATGGAGAAGATCCTATAAACTCCTGCTGTAAATGTAATTATTGGAATTTTTTATCATTTTCCTGTAGTTTCCAAGAAATAGTTAGGCAGTGGTGGTGTGGAAGCAGATCTCTGTAAAGAATGGATTAGCCCTTCCTTTGGAATCACAGCAATCCTATTGTTGAAAACCTTGAGAAAACTAATTTTTGGTTGAAATAATAAAAGCTGTCATTTTGAACAAATTAAGAAATCAGTTATTTTCACAGTTTTCTTTAATCATCCATAAATTTCTTTCTAGTTTCAGTAGTAGCCTGATGACTTAAGTGTCAGGCTTGAATTAGTAGCTGGATAACCTTGGGCAACAAATTTCAAGCTTTAGTTTCCTTCTTTTTTGTACTACATTATAATGTAGAATTTAGTACAGTACCTGACACGTGGTAATTGATGAATGCTAAAAGATTGTTTATGAATATAATTGCTATTTTGTATTTTCTTTAGCAAGTAAAACTTGCTCAGAGTAATTTTACAGTCTATTCAAAATCTGTATGGTTGACTGATTTTGAGAACTTGAGGGTGTTTTGTATTTGTGGGGTGTAATTGGTTTCAGTTTAGTTAATTTAGCTAATTTTTCATTTTCTTAGCTTAATTTCTAATAGAATATTTATATCTGTAATACTGTTCATGGGGTTCTCAAGGCAAGAATACTGAAGTGGTTTGCCATTCCATTCTCCAGTGGATCACATTTTGTCAAAACTCTTTACCATGGCCCTATGGCTCGTAGTTTCATTGAGTTGGATAAGGCTGTGATCCACAGTTTGTTACGAGATCAGTTTGGTTAGTTTTCTGTAATTGTGGTTTCCATTCTGTCTGCCCTCTAGATAAGGATGAAAGGCTTGTGAAGCTTCCTGATGAGAGAGACTAACTGGGGGGAATCTGGGTCTTGTTCAGTAAATCTTTAATCCAATTTTCTGTTGATGGGTGGGGCTATGTTCCCTCCAGGTACTTTGACCTATGATAGGGGTAATGACGACCTCCTTCAAAAGGACTTATGCCAGGACTGTAGTATTCAGTGCCCCGACCCCACAGCAGGCCACGCCTCCGCGGGAGACTCCCAGACACTCATGGGCAAGTCTGGCTCAGTCTCTTGTGGGGTTACTGCTCCTTTCTCCTGGGTCCTGGTGAGCACAATGTTTTGTTTGTGCCTTCCAAGAGTCTGTTTGCCCAGTCATGTGGAAGTTCTGTAATCAAATCCCAGTGACCTCCAGAGTCAAATCCCCTGGGGGTTCTAAGTTCCTTTGCAGGATCCCCACATTGGGAAAGCAATGGCACTCCACTCCAGTACTCTTGCCTGGGAAATCCATGGATGGAGGAGCCTGGTAGGCTACAGTTCATGGGGTCGCAAAGAGTCGGACACGACTGAGCGACTTCACTTTCACTTTTCCTTTTCATGCACTGGAGAAGGAAATGGCAACCCACTCCAGTATTCTTGCCTGGAGAATCCCAGGGACGGCAGAGCCTGGTGGGCTGCCATCTATGGGGTCGCACAGAGTCAGACACGACTTAGCAGCAGCAGCAGCACATTGGGAAATCTGTTGTGGACCCTAGAACTTTCACAACAGTTCAAGAGCTTCTTTGGTATAATTGTTCTTCAGTTTGTGGGTTGTCTGCTCAGTGGCTCTGTGGTGGGGCTTACACACCCTACCTTCATTGGAAGGACTGATGCTGAAGCTCCAGCTCCAATACTTTGGCCACTTGATGCAAAGAACTGACTCATGGGAAAAGACCCTGATGCTGGGAAATATTGAAGAAAGGAGAAGGGGAGGACAGAGGATAAGATGGTTAGATGGCATCACCAACTGGATGGACATGAGTTTGAGCAAGCTCTGGGAGTTGGTGATGGACAGGGAAGCCTGGTGTGCTGCAGTTCATGGGGTCTCAAAGAGTTGGACTGAGCCACCGAACTGACTGACATCTGTAATAAAAGGGCAGAGTTTTTCAAAATCACTGTTTCTGAAGGTTTTTGGTTTTGTTTTTAGGAAAAGAGATTTAGGCTGTTTAAAATAGGTTTGAAGTTAAGACTAATTTACTCAATTTTTTTTCTTACCTTCCATTAGTGTGAGATTACCAGAAACTCCTACAGCATAATTTTTATCTAAATAATCACTAATAAATGAAAATTAACCTACAAAGTACCAACTACAGATGTTTTTCATTTTACAGCACTGTATGAAATGATTCATTTTAAAATAAGTAATCTCGTTTAAATGATTGCTTTAGATTCGGGACTTTTTGTATTTTATGTGTATTTTTTTCGTCTGTTTTAACTTGTTAGGTTTATGCAGAGACACTTTGGACTGATTTCTAGCATATATTGTGTTAGTCTGCTGATTGAATATATAGTAGCTCCTTGATTTTTCAATCTGTTATCTGCCTGTTTGTCAGAGATACTATCTGATAAATAAGTTGTTGTAATAAGTTAGTTGTCTTAACAAAAGTAAAGTGAGAATTTTAATCTTATTGATGTAAATTTAAAGCAGCTAAGCAAGCTTAAAATTTGGTAACTACCAAATATTCAGCAAAAATCATACGTTCTTCTCCACTCCATTAAAAAACCATGGTTTTTTAATGGAGTGGAGAAGAACGTATGATTTATATATATATATATATGTTTGGAAATCAGGCTTCTTTCTACTATTATCACTTTTGTCATTTTCTGTAAATTCTGACATAGCAAATTGTATATCTCTGTTGATTCCACAAACTTGCCGTGTTTATTTCTGAGATGCCTTTTATATTGAAGGACATATCTTCACTTCTCTGCAGTGTAGAGTAATGTTTGAGTGAAATTCTGCTGCCTGAGCGTTTGGATCGCCACTCCACCACCCATTAGTTGTGATCTTGGTAAATTATCTCTGTGATAACATGGTGATGATACTAGTACCTGTCCTTGTGTTGCTGTGAGGATAAATAAGCTAATTAGTAACATGTAGGATAGTATCTCTCTTGAATCCAAAACAAGTGCTTATCCTTAACATAAAGTGTTCCATGTCCAGTCTTCATACTCTTCCCAGCACGTCTGTATCATGATCTTTTAGTAACTAATTAATATAGTGTGGTGTCATTCTGCCAAAAGAGAGCTGAACCTTAATTGAAGTTATATATTCTGTCTCTCCACAGTTGCCTAATGTTGAACACCTAAGAAAGGTAGTTGGGAAAAATAGTCAGTCTTCAAATTAATAGTAAGATCAGCTTTAACCTATATATATATTTTTGAAAGTGCTAAGGCCTTAGAATTGTAGCACTTTATGTAATCTGGGGGCTACAATTGGCTAGAATTGGTGGTAAACCTAGTTTGTAAATGCAAGTTAGAAAAGATTCCCTGACCAGAGTAAATTAACCCATTTGTGTGCACTAGGGTCACCACCTCTCTACTCATGCATTGAAAATTGGATTTATAGGATGCTTTAAGGTTTTAAGAGGACATTTGCTTGTTTTATAACTTTTGTTTCTCACAGTAATAAAGTGTATCTGATCTTTTTTTGAGAGCTGATACTTATTTGCTGAAGATCCCAGTAATAAGTATTAGAGCTTTTCCTTTCTTAGCCACATGGTGCCTTTGGTAATTTTTACTGGTTAATGAAACTAAATTAACTACTTGGCATAGTGCAACTCCTTAGCTGAGGAATTGGTTGGTATTGAGCTCAGTCCTGAGTGCTTATATCTTAATAGTGCCAACCAGGCACTGAAAATAACAGTAACTCATTTAATCCTCACATCAACTCTGTGAAGCCGGTATTGTTCTTAAACCAGGTTTACAGAAGGAGAAAGAGAGGCATAGTAAGTTAACTGTAACTTGCCCAAGGTCACACTGCTAGTCAGTGGAAGATCTGGGGTATAAAGGAAACCCAGGCTTCCTTGTGCCAGCACCCTTTCTCATGGAGTATACAATTAAAGTGAAAGTCACTCAGTTGTGTCTGACTCTTTGCTACCCCATGGACTTCTCCAGCCCATGGAATTCTCCAGGCGAGAATACTGGAGTGGGTAGTCGTTCCCTTCTCCGGGGGATCTTCCCAACCCAGGGATCGAACCCAGGTTTCCCACATTGCAGGCAGATTCTTTACCAGGTGAGCCACCAGGGAAGCCCAGGAACACTGGAATGGGTAGCCTAGCCCTTTCTCCAGTGGATCTTCCCAACCCAGGATTTGAACGATAATCTTGCATTGCAGGCGGATTCTTTACCAGCTGAGCTACTAGGGAAGCCCCCTTTCTCAGTCGTGTCTGACTCTCTGCAGCCCCATGAACTATACAGTCCATGGAATTCTCCAGGCTAGAATACTGGAGTCGGTAGCCTTTCCTTTCTCCAGGGGTTCTTCCCAATCCAGGGATTGGACCCAGGTCTCCTGCATTGCAGGTGGATTCTTTACCAACTGAGCCACCAGGGAAGCCCAGGAATACTGGAGTGGGTAGCCTCTCCCTTGTCCAGGGGATCTTCCTGACCCAGGAATAGAACCAGAGTCTCCTGCATTGCAGGTGGATTCTTTACCTGCTGAGCTACCAGGGAAGCCCATGCAATTAAACAGCAGCTTAAAATATTGTTAGTGTCCTACTACTGAGTAGATTTTTACTGATTAGATTTTAAAGGTTGACAATTGATTTAAACAATGTCACTTTACTCCTGAGTTTGTAGTATTACTATTTCATGTCAAAAACAAACACAACCTGCAGACTGTAGGGCAAGGGTTTTATCCCTTTGCTGCTAAGTCGCTTCAGTCGTGTCTGACTCTGCGCAACCCCATAGACGGCAGCCCACCAGGCTCCGCTGTCCCTGGGATTCTCCAGGCAAGAATACTGGAGTGGGTTGCCATTTCCTTCTCCAATGCATGAAAGTGAAAAGTGAAAGTGAAGTCGCTCAGTTGTGTCTGACTCTTTGCGACCCCATGCACTGCAGCCTACCAGGCTCCTCCGTCCATGGGATTTATCCCTTTAACTGGCAGTAATTATTTGAGTGCTGCCTTTCTTTGCCCTTATTATTGCCAAATGCGGAAATACTGTGCTTTTTTTCTCAAGAAAGCTTTTTCAAATGCTGTTTTTTAAATTCTTTTCTTATTTAATAATGCCAGATAGTTTTCAAAATTTAGTAAAGACAGAGTCAGTTATATTTCAGTAATAAAACTCCATCATAACAACAGAGGCTTGGTTCTTGGTCATGTTTCCTGTCCTATGTAGGTTGGAGGCGGGGGAGAGAGACTTTCTCTACTTATGATGGTTCCAACAGCTGAGTCTCTTAATTATCTCCATTTTGCAAATTGCCAATCCTGGTATCCCAGAGGGAAGGACAAAGCTTCTGTCCAGGAATGTCCCATTGCCGGTAGCTGACCTGAACTATTTTTATGACCCTGACAAATCACAAGAAGAAAAGCCTGAGTTGGTCATGTTTTGCAAATATAATGAGTACCACAGTAATTAGACTTCTTTTGATTCCCATTTTAATAATAATAAAATGAAAATATTCCCTTTTTTGCAGGAAGAAAGAAACAAAAGCTTGCCAAGGAGAGAGCTGGGCTTTCCAAGGTAATAATTTGTTTTTTTATAGTCTACTTCAAATATATATTTTGAGAAAGCTAACTGATATCAGACACTGATTTTATGTTTTAAAATACAATTTCTTTATAAGAATAGTTATTAGCTCTGTTCCCCTACAGATTTTCCAGTCTTTCCTTATTTCCCCTTTGTCAGCCTCATAGCAGACAACTTACTGTGCGAACAATATTTGAGGGTGGTAAGATGATAGGCTCTGAAGACACTTACCAAAAGTTCAAACTTTTTCACTTAGCCGCTCCAAAATAACAAAACACTTATTACTAATTTAATTTTCTTTCCTCCACACTTCTTTAGAAGAATGACATGTTACTTATTTTGAAAATTACATAAGATTATTCACACCCACTGATCCACAATCCCACTGCCTGTCACATTTTTACCTTGTAATATGTAACTGTAGACATAAGTCTTATTCATTTTTTTCCTTTTCATAGATCCTATGTTCATGATTATTTTTAATGACTACATAGATTTATTTATCTATTTTATAAAGAATGTTATGTGATATGTATAGGCAAATGTTGGCATATAGCTTTTTTTTTTTTTAATTGAAATTAGTTCCATCGTCTAGATGTCCAGGACTTGGACCTACTGGATCAGTAGTACTTCTTTTTAAAGCAAGTTGAAGCAGTGAAAAAATTAGATCAATTAATGTTGCATTTGAGTAATTAACACAGCTAACTGACTGGATATGATAATAGCAGGGTGAAATTGGGAGGCAGTCACTTTCCCTGTTATGTCCAAACTACCTTTCTGAAATATGTAATATATTCATTATGTTTTCGGTAGTCCTATCTTTCTAAGGATATAGAAAATGGATGTGTTACAGGTATAATTCAAAGATATTTCTACTTTGGTTCCAGACCACTGCCATAAAGAGACTTTGTGAATTTTTCTGTTTCCTGGTCCATATAATAGTTGTATTTACACTATACTGTGTACATAGCATAGCATGGTGTCTGATAACTGTACATACCTGTAATAAGAGTGTATATGCTAATACTCAAGAACCAGAAACTTCCATTAGTAGTCTAGGTTTTTAAATAAAAAGGGACTTTTTAAATACTTGATTTACATTTTTTACAAAGATAATGCACATAGCTGGTGACTTTATATATTATAATCATTCAATTTGGTAATATATAACAAATCACAAAAACACAGAAAGGCAAAGTTATTTAAATAAAGCTGCTTGTTTGAAATTGAGGGGTTTGCCTTGGAAACGAACAGAGATCATTCTATCGTTTTTGAGATTGCATCCAAGTACTGCCTTTTGGACTCTTGTTGACCATGATGGCTACTCCATTTCTTCTAAGGGATTCTTGCCCACAGTAGTAGATATAATGGTCATCTGAGTTAAATTCACCCATTCCAGTCCATTTCAGTTCGCTGATTCCTAGAATGTCGACGTTCACTCTTGCCATCTCCTGTTTGACCACTTCCAATTTGCCTTGGTTCATGGACCTAACATTCCAGGTTCCTATGCAATATTGCTCTTTACAGCATCGGACTTTGCTTCTATCACCAGTCATATCCACAGCTGGGTATTGTTTTTGCTTTGGCTCCATCCCATCATTCTTTCTGGAGTTATTTCTCCAGTGATCTCCAGTAGCATATTGGGCACCCACTGACCTGGGGAGTTCATCTTTCAGTGTCCTATCTTTTTGCCTTTTCATACTGTTCATGGGGTTCTCAAGGCAAGAATACTGAAGTGGTTTGCCATGCCCTTTTCCAGTGGACCACATTCTGTCAGACCTCTCCGCCATGACCCGTCCATCTTGGGTGGCCCCACACGGCATGGCTTAGTTTCATTGAGATAGACAAGGCTGTGGTCCGTGTGATCAGATTGGCTAGTTTTCTGTGATTATAGTTTCAGTGTGTCTGCCCTCTGGTGCCCTCTCGCAACACCTACTAGCTTACCTGGGTTTCTCTTACCTCGGACGTGGGGTATCTCTTCACAGCTGCTCCAGCCAAGAGCAGCCGCTGCTCCTTATCTTGGACAAGGGGATCTACTCACGGTGGCCCCTCCTGACCTTGAATGTGGAGTAACTCCTCTCGGCCCTCCTGTGCCCACACAGCCGCTGCTTCTTGGACATGGGGTAACTCCTCTTGGCCAACCCCCCCGGTGTGGGCAGGAATCCCTTAGAAGAAATGGAGTAGCCATCATGGTCAACGAAAGAGTCCGAAATGCAGTACTTGGATGCAGTCTCAAAAATGACAGAATGATCTCTGTCCGTTTCCAAGGCAAACCATTCAATATCACGGTAATCCAAGTCTGTGCCCCGACCAGTAACACTGAAGAAGCTGAACTTAAACGGTTCTATGAAGACGTACAAGACCTTTTAGAACTAACACCCAAAAAAGATGTCCTTTTCATTACAGGGGACTGGAATGCAAAAGTAGGAAGTCAGGAAACACCTAGCGTAACAGGCAAATTTGGCCTTGGAGTACAGAATGAAGCAGGGCAAAGGCTAATAGAGTTTTGCCAAGAGAACGCACTGGTCATAGCAAACACCCTCTTCCAACAACACAAGAGAAGACTCTACACATGGACATCACCAGATGGTCAACACCGAAATCAGATTGATTATATTCTTTGCAGCCAAAGATGGAGAAGCTCTATACAGTCAGCAAAAACAAGACCGGGAGCAGACTGTGGCTCAGATCACGAACTCCTTATTGCCAAATTCAGACTTAAATTGAAGAAAGTAGGGAAAACCACTAGACCATTCAGGTATGACCTAAATCAAATCCCTTAGGATTATACAGTGGAAGTGACAAATAGATTTAAGGGACTGGATCTGATAGACAGAATGCCTGATGAACTATGAACAGAGGTTCGTGACATTGTACAGGAGACAGGGATCAAGACCATTCCCATGTAAAAGAAATGCAAAAAAGCAAAATGGCTGTCTGAGGAGGCCTTACAAATAACTGTGAAAAGAAGAGAAGCGAAAAGCAAAGGTGAAAAGGAAAGATACTCCCATCTGAATGCAGAGTTCCAAAAATAGCAAGGAGAGATAAGAAAGCCTTCCTCAGTGATCAGTGGAAAGAAATAGAGGAAAACAACAGAATGTGAAAGACTAGAGATCTCTTCAAGAAAATTAGAGATACCAAGGGAACTTTTCATGCAAAGATGGGCTCGATAAAGGACAGAAATGGTATGGACCTAATAGAAGCAGAAGATATTACGAAGAAGTGGCAAGAATACACAGAAGAACTATAAAAAAAGATCTTCACGACCCAGATAATCACGATGGTGTGATCACTCACCTAGAGCCAGACATCCTGGAATGTGAAGTCAGAGGGCCTTAGGAAGCATCACTATGAACAAAGTTAGTGGAGGTGATGGAATTCCAGTTGAGCTACTTCAAATCCTAAAAGATGATGCTGTGAAAGTGCTGCACTCAATATGCCAGCAAATTTTGGAAAACTCAGCAGTGGCCACAGGACTGGAAAAGGTCAGTTTTCATTCCAATCCCAAAGAAAGGCAATGCCAAAGAATGCTCAAACTACTGCACAATTGCACTCATCTCACACGCTAGTAAAGTGATGCTTAAAATTCTCCAAGCCAGGCTTCAGCAGTACATGAACCATGAACTTCCAGATGTTCAAGCTGGTTTTAGAAAAGGCAGAGGAACCAGAGATCAAATTGCCAACATCCGCTGGATCATCGACAAAGCAAGAGAGTTCCAGAAAAACATTATTTCTGCTTTATTGACTATACCAAAGCCTTTGACTGTGTGGATCACAATAAACTGGAAAATTCTTAAAGAGATGAGAAGACCAGACTATCTGACCTGTCTCTTGAGAAACCTGTATGCAGGTCAGGAAGCAACAGTTAGAACTGGACATGGAACAACAGACTGGTTCCAAGTAGGAAAAGGAGTATGTCAAGGCTGTATATTGTCACCCTGTTTATTTAACTTTTATGCAGAGTACATCATGAGAAACGCTGGGCTGGAAGAAACACAAGCTGGAATCAAGATTGCCGGGAGAAATATCAATAACCTCAGATATGCAGATGACACCACTCTTATGGCAGAAAGTGAAGAAGAACTAAAGAGCCTCTTGAAGAAAGTGAAAGAGGAGAGTGAAAAAGTTGGCTTAAAGCTCAACATTCAGAAAACTAAGATCATGGCATCTGGTCCCATCACTTCATGGGAAATAGATGGGGAAACAATGGAAACATTGTCAGACTTTATTTTTGGGAGCTCCAAAATCACTGCAGATGGTGATTGCAGCCATGATATTAAAAGACGCTTACTCCTTGGAAGGAAGATTATGACCAACCTAGATAGCATATTTAAAAGCAGAGACATTACTTGGCCAACAAAAGTCCGTCTAGTCAAGGCTATGGTTTTTCCATTGGTCATGTATGGATGTGAGAGTTGGATGGTGAAGAAAGCTGAGTGCTGAAGAATTGATGCTTTTGAACTGTGGTGTTGGAGAAGACTCTTGAGAGTCCCTTGGACTGCAAGGACATCCAACCAGTCCATCCTAAAAGAGATCAATCCTGGGTGTTCATTGGAAGGACTGATACTGAAGCTGAAACTCCAATACTTTGGCCACCTCATGCGAAGAGTTGACTCATTGGAAAGACCTTAATGCTGGGAAGGATTGGGGGCAGGAGGAGAAGGGGACGACAGAGGATGAGATGGCTGGATGGCATCACCGACTCAGTGGACATGGGTTTGGGTCGACTCCGGGAGTTGGTGATGGACAGGGAGGCCTGGCGTGCTGTGATTCATGGAGTCGCAAAGAGTCGGACACGACTGAGGACTGAACTGAACTGTTTGAAATAGCAAAAAAAAAAATTAGAAACAGCTCAAATGCCCAACAAATAGATCATGATTATACAGTTACATATTCCTCAATGTAGTTATATGAAAATCTATGATAATGGCCACTAAAAAACCGTGTAAGTTTTCAAGTTCATATTCTTTGGAAAAGATATATCTGTATTCTCTTTTTACTTGAGATTTGATTCACAGCTTTCTAAGAACTGTTCAAACACCAGTTTTATCAAAAATGATTTTTTCGTGCATTTATTTGAAAGTAGATATTAAACTCCTATCCTTGTGTGTTGTTGAAGAGTAAATTTCTTTTTGTCACCTTTCATAATGAGCTGTTTTTTTTATGGCATAATTTTTTGTATTGTGTATATCCCTGGAGTAAACCAGTTACTAAATATTGTATTTCCAAACAGTTACCTGACCTTAAAGATGCTGAAGCCGTTCAGAAATTCTTTCTAGAAGAAATACAGCTTGGTGAAGAATTACTAGCTCAAGGTAATTAATAATCATTGAAAGACTAGGAAACTAGATAGGTAATAAGGGGCTTTTTTTGGTGCAATGTGGCTATATTTTAAAAAGATATTCTTAAAATTTCTGGGATGTGGGATAATTAGGGAGTTTGGGTTGGACATGTACACACTGCTGTGTTAAAAATGGATAACCGACAAGAACCTCCTGTATATAGCACATGGAACTCTGCTCATGTTATGTGGCAGCCTGAATGGGAGGGTAGTTTGGGGGTAATGAGTACATACGTATGTATGGCTGAGTCCCTTCGCTGTTCACTTGGAACTCTCACGACGTTGTTAGTCAGCTATACTCCAATACAAAAATTTTTTTAAAGGGATATTCTAAACATTTCAAGAATTAGGCATTTAATATGAGGCATTGAATTTAATAATGCAAGGAAAATAATCTTAACAAATGAGGTTGCTTTTAAAGTAGTTTAAAAGAATATAGTCAGTTGTAATATGTAAACAGTAACTGAGAGAAATATCTGGGAATATAATTTCCTCAACTCCTTCATCTGATCTTCATATCTTTCCCAGTACCTATAGGAAGTTATGACTAATACAATACATCCCAGAAAAGGTTAGTTTACCTGTTCAAGGTTACACAATTAATGGCATATGACTTTCAGAAACAGTAATCTAAATCTGATCCAGAATTTAGGCTTTAGGCTTTGTGGTTTATGTGTTCCATTAATATAATTAAGAATTCTTTCTAAAAAATTACTATTATGAAATTAAAATGATCATTTTTCAAATTTGAGAACCATAATTCATTCAGTAATTGAGTGTCTTAAATGTATTTATATTTTTATTGTCAAAATAGCTTTTATCACAAAAGTAGCTTTGAAATAGTTGCTGTCGTTAATAGAAATGGTATCAAGTGTTAACTTGTTTTTCTTATTCTCTCTGTTGTATTATAATAGATTTTGACATTATTGAACTACATGATGCAGGTCATTTGTGGATTTTTAATCATTGGGCAAATTAAAGCACTTAGGTCCTCATAAAGATCATTTGAGATACTATAATTTCATTACTTTAATATCGAAAGAAAAATAAAGCATGTATAATGATATCTGTGTCTAAGGATAGAGATTGTAATATTTCAGTTTATGTAAAGATACTGTGTTTGTTCATACTCCTAAAGATGTCAGTTTATGACTATCAAATTTTCCTTCTAGTCTCCAAAATAAACATAATGTAAAAAAATTTATCTAAGATACTGTGGTGCTCTCCCAATTACTTGATTATCTTGGAGATCATTTACTGTGGCTGTTTCTCTTTGACTTGAGCTATTAGATCTATATTGACAAGAACAGTTAACTCATGGTGAGGGAAGTGAGGGGGTCAGGAAAGGATAGGGAAGCATTTTTTTAATTCTTTACTTCAAGCTTATATTCCACGTTTCAGCCTAGCACACCTCAAGAGTTATGTAACTCAGCTGCCAGGCAGCCTTTCTTCTGGTGGAATCCACCGAACCAGCCTGAGGTTAGACTTAGGGGAAGGTAAGCCGTGAGAAAACATAAGCAGTTTAGGCAGTGAGCCTCATGGCTTGACATGGCCTCCTTCCTGCAGGGGTCTTCATCCATAACTGAGCAGTATCTCCGGATAAGTGAGTAGGGTCAAGGCTGCAGTGTGGAGAGGACATGGTTTCATTTCTACACTAAATTGCTGTGATTGTTCATGAATGGTTTCCAGTGTGTTTAGAAGTTTTAGGAGGTGTCTCAGCCGAGGATCTCCTGGGTTGTACACATACACACTCTGGTAGCAGCTCTATTTATTTCCATTTAATAATCAGAATTAATATTCTCAGACAATACTGTGAGCTCCTCTTTTGCCTGTAAATTCAGTGGCCTGAGGATTCAGTGGCCATTTTGGCATCTTAATTTCCAAGTCAGTGGAGCCATTGTGTCCCTGATGGAGGTCCAGTCCTGTGTGGAAGACCTGTGCCTTATATTTTCTGTTTTTAATGCTTCTTCGTAGAATTAAAGCTTTCTTCAATTTGAGTAGTTTAAATAAAAATGTTACGTAGCAGGCACTTCCTCCTAATTTACCAGTGCCTTATTTGGTCCCATTCGTACTCAGGGTTGGAAAACTTTTGTGTTTACTGGTTTATTATAAATAATACTATTCAGGAGTAACCAGCTGTAGGAGATGCACAGGGTTGGGGGGTGGAGAACTTTCATGCCTTCTCTGGAGGTGCCACCCTCCTAGTCTTTGATATATTTACCAACCCAGAATCCTAAGAAATACTTTTTTGACAAAATTTGTTCATTTTCACCTAAAGAGTTGCAAATGGTCCAGTCCCTACATTAAATTGCGTAGCAAGCATAGAAAGATCAACACTCAATGAATAAGAGAATCAGTGAAGCTGTGTATAACAAGTGTGGGAGAACATGAGATAAACCAGGGAAACATTGTCAGGTCTCCTTCAGGCTACACCTTGCATTTCCTGGGAAAGAAAGCCTAGGCATTGAGGGAAGGGAGAGCATTCTGCCTGGCAGAGGAGTGGATGGTGACTTTCATCTTGTAACACTTGGTTTGATCTTGCTCTGTGTCCTAAGTGGATTATATGCTGCTTTTTATGCTGTTTCTCAAGGTACCACTTGAGATCTGGCCATCCAGGCAGCAAAAGTTTTATGAAAGTTGTAGCAACGTTCCATGTGAAGGAAGCTCAAGATGACAGGTTGACCGTTATTGAGGTTGTGTCATTGTGTAAATGTACCCTGGCTATACCAGATTCTTAGGCATTGCTTGCTGTTGGATCTGCAGAGAGGATAACTGCCAATGACTAGGTTCAGAAGAGATTAAAGGCCTTTAGGTGTCTACTTGCATGTGGTCATATTCACATAGTGTAAGGGGTTAGTTTAAAGGGAAATTGGGCATGTCCACCTCAGTCCCCCTGTCTTGCAGTTCTCTCTGCTCATAAAAAAGGGTTGTTTCATTGTTAGCAACTTCTTAAGTAATCTTTGGGACATACTCAGTATATAACTAGTAATAAGCTTAGACATTTATGTACCTTAATTTCTCCCCCTTTGAAAGAGTTACTGGAGTCCTTTCATACATATAATCTGCCTTGTTGGTGGCTTCTTAGTTATATGAGTGTACTATATTTTCTAGATTTTACCTGTGTGATGTTTTTGGTCATTATCACTTGGAGATATAGCAAAGACTTTAGGATTGAATTTTGGAGAAAGGCAAAGGCTTTTCCAGTTACACAGTATTTTTATGTAAATCTTGCAGGTGAATATGAGAAGGGTGTGGACCATCTGACAAATGCAATTGCTGTGTGTGGACAGCCACAGCAGTTACTGCAAGTGTTGCAACAAACTCTTCCACCACCAGTGTTCCAGATGCTTCTGACTAAGCTCCCAACAATTAGTCAGGTAAAGATTTGAACTGTTAAATAAGTGAGTAGAATCTGAGAGTTTGGCATTTAAAAATGAGCCTATGGAGAAGGAAATGGCAACCCACTCCAGTATTCTTGCCTGGAAAAGTCCATGGACAGAGGAGCCTGATGGGCTGCAGTCCATGGGGTTACATGACTGAGCACGCGTTCATGAGGGTGGAGGGAGATGGGTTGGTAGCAATAAACTGGTAGAACTAAAAAAAAAAAAATGAGCCTAGTGAACATGATGGCATGAGACTCTCCTCCGTATAATGAAAATACTACTAGAGATGTCAGTGCTTTACTAATAGAAAAACATCCAAACAAAGGGGCATGAAACCTAGTGATTGTGCCCAGGAGGATGATTGGAAGTAAGTCTCTTCAGTGCTGAATCTCAGGCTGTGGTGTTCAGATCCCCAAACTGAGATCATTCCCATCTGCTTTCTAAACCTAGCTTTCTGCCGCCTCTTTTGTGAGACCTCTTGGTTAAGTGGCAGAGGACAAAGGAGCCAAGATGGCATAGCCTAGAAATCAGATCCTTGAAGGTCTGTGGTTCCCTCAGACCTCACTTATCGGAAGGCCTCAGTGTCTCTGCTAATGCTGAGTTGGGCTTTGAGTTTGGAGCTGTTTGCATATATCCTCATTGATACAATAGGTTAAACATAACTTAACAAGTTGATTAAAATGCATCCCATTCATTTTAAATACTCAAGGAGCCCCAATGAATCTACTTTTTGGAATATTATGTCTATTAAATGAATTTTCATGGTTAATATAATTGAAAATTAATAAAAATGACTGGTTAATTCTTTAAACTGAGCTTTTACTTATCTGGATTGGAAAAAGACTGAGAAGAAAAAGGTCCCAAAGATCTAAAGGAAAGAATTAAAAGAGCATGCGGCTGGATTTTGATCCTTTTTATTTTATTTTTTGATTCTAATGAATGTGGTTCCCAGTCTGTGGTCAGAATCCTCTAACATTATTCACCTTTTGAAAGACAGCATAGCATAGTGCTTTTGGAAAATTGACCTGAGGATGATGTCTTTTGAAATATGGATGATTTCAGGATGAAGCTTGAATTCCTCAATAAGAATGGCCTCTTTTACTTAATTCACTTGTGCCATGTTACGTGGAAATATTTTCAAAATAGGAATATTTCAGAATACTGTATTCCTTCTTTGTATAATGACTGACCATTTACAGACCAAAAAGGGAAATGTTTTTAGGATAGAATGGTCACTAAATCAGTAATCATTATTTTTAGTTCATATGGGAGTGAATAGAGATCTTAAATTCTTTTTGATTTTAGTTAAAAAATTGACTAACAACACAATATAATGTTACACTTCCTTTATTTTATTGACTTGAATTTTGAGATGGGGCTGACAAAGATTATTTTCTTAAATAAAAACGGTGTATGAAGTGTTAAATATTGACATTTAAATATGGGTAAACTTCAGTGAGATTTGATTCAGAGATCAAAAAAGCATTTTATGTTGAACTTAGAATCCTGATTAAATGCTCATCATACTTTTAAAAATTTATAAGTATTTATAAATTTATAAATATTTTCTCTTTCAGAGAATTGTAAGTGCTCAGAGCTTGGCTGAAGATGATGTGGAATGAGAAACAAATGTCAACATAATGATCTCAATTAAAACATATTTTTAAAATCTTAACTCGGAAGATGATCGGCTCTGGGGGAATAAGGGCAGATAAGCTTGTTATGGACTGTCCTCCACAGTGAAGTCTACCAAAGTTAATTTTTACTTTGTGTAGATCCATTTGTCTGTTTTATTTATTTTTCCCAGTGAAAAGTGTATTTTGATAGAGAGCTTTTCATTTTTTAAATACACTATGAATTACTGAAATACGCATTTTGTTTATTCCTAAAATGTGTAATTAGAATGTACATATAACATCCCATTACTTACATTAAAAATACCCAGTGCTCAGTTTTGAAAGATAGGCCCAAAAAAGTGTGGAAGAAAACTGAAGAATATACTTTTTTTTTTTTTTAAGGTGATACATTTTGTTCTACATCAGATAGTTGGCTGGAAACTTGTGTTGATCAAAACTGAGCATTAAAATAAGAGATTATTTCTTTCCATTTAATCTCTTAAATATGTGTAATGTGCTGCTATGCTGTAATAACAACTTCACCCCTACCCTTGAAATGTTTTCTTTAAATCAGTGGGTTTGATGTGTTCTGGATATTTATCTCCTTGTATTTTAGATACATGTAGTTGCAGATAGCACCAGGAATTAGATGTCTATACATTCTTAATCTGGCTGAGTAAGCTTTACCAGTTAATGTCTGCCCACTTGCCTCATACATAAACTGAGGAAATGGGTCTGCTAATTCAGCTTCTAATTCCTTTGGTTCTGTGCAGCGTTTTCAAATCCCTCTTTCTGAGGGAAATACCTGTTTGGGCAGCCAGCCCTTGCGTTTTTTTATACTCTGAATTTTGCATGCTTGCCTGACTTAGTATTTCTGAATTGGTTTTTTAAAAGGTATAACGTAAAAAAAAAAAAGGTATAACGTGTTAATTTTCACTGAAATCATGGTTCTGTCACTTCTTTTGTAAATTAACCTGAAACGGAACCTTCACGGTAACTGGGACGATATGCTTGTAAAAGTGTTTGTTCCCTTTTGCTTTTATCCTCCTTTTATCCTCAGTGTACCTCCTTAATCCCCTACCAACCTTTATCTTATATGACAATAAGGTGTAACTTTGTGGCTGAAGACTTGAATGAAGATAATGGGACCTTTTATTCTCTAAATAGTGACATACTATCTGCAGTCACAGATTGAATATCAGACCTAAGAATAAAGATCCTTGGTACTTAGTGGTATCTGTTGAGTGGCATTTCTCATTGTACAGATTGCCTTTATTCTGTCTGAAAGTCTGTGGAGAGACCTTTTCTATGTACTCGACATTTTTTCTTAATAGGGTTTTGTGGTGGTTGTGATATAGTGGGAAGAGTTTGGAGGACATTTTTAGTTTCCGCCTGTGGATAGTCACCTAGCCTTGGGCAAGTCCATGTTACAACTCTGGACTCCAGTATTCTCATCTGTACAATAAGAACATCAGACTAGGCCACTCGCACTTCCTGGTAACTTCCTCAGGAACCTTTCAGATTTGGGATCCTAAACCCTTAACAGTGTGTTTTTTTTCAGTGACAACCCTGCATGCTCTTTGGGGGGTGAGGTGGGATGAGGTGAACACTACAATCATGTTGATTGGTTCATTTTCCTAGTAGGATCCCAAATCCAAAATAGTATAGTGGTGCTCAGTCAGTGATTGGCCATGCAACTAGGAAGCAATCTTCTGTCCTGCATTTGCCAAAAGGGGATGGCCTGGGACAGTCAGGAGGATTACAGGTGAGGAAAGAGCAAGGGGCAGACAGCTTGCCAAGAGAGAAGGGGTTGACCTAGGTTCTATTTTAGGAGGGGATGCTTACTATATGCCCTTGTGAACTCTAAGCAGTCCAGGCTGGGTGTCACTTGGCTTTATGGAAAATAATCAGCTTTGCTTTAATGCTTACTGAAGAGTCAGTGAAGTGCTTACAGTAGAGCTGATTTTGCCCAGTACATCTTACTTGAATGACAGTTTTGGTGCTTTAAAAATTGTTCAGTCACTAAGTTGTGTCTGACTCTTTGCAACTGCATGGACTACAGCATGCCAGACTTCCCTGTCTTTCACTGTCTCCCATAGTTTGTACAAACTCATGTCCATTGAGTCAGTGATGCTATCTAACCATCTCATCCTCTGCCTCCCCCTTCTCCCTTTGCCTTCAGTCTTTCCCAGCATCAGGGTCTTTTCCAGTGAGTCGGCTCTTCGCATCAGGTGGCCAAAGTACTGGAACTTCAGCTTCATTCAGTATTGGTCCTACCAATGAATATTCAGGGTTGATTTCCTCTAGGATTGATTGGTTTGAACTCCCTGCAGTCCAGTGGACTCTGAAGAGTCTTCTCCAGCACCACAATTCAAAAGTATCAGTTCTTTGGTGATCAGCCTTCTTTATGGTCCAGTTCTCACATCTGTGCATGACTACTGGAAAAACCAGGCCTTTGTTGGCAAAGTGATGTCTCTGAGTTTTAATACGCTGTCTAGGTTTGCCATAGTTTTCCTTCCATGGACCAAGTGTCTTTTAATTTCATGGCTGCAGTCACTGTCCATGGTGATTCTGAAGCCCAAGAAAACGAGTCACTTCCCACTTTTACCCAAAATTAGATACCACTTTTGAAAGCTGTAGCTATATTGTGTTAAAAACTACTGCTGGTACCAAAAGTTTTTTTTCCTTCTAGACACTGAACACTCACATAGTGATGGGACCAGGCAGTGGTGGGGCTGCTGGATAAATAGGGCTTAACCCAAGATTTAAGTCAAGTGGAATAGCTTGGATGTTGTCATTTGTTAAAGTTGCATTTACATCTTTGGAAATGAAAATGTTAGTGCATGTTGGCATGCTTCCTTGGACGAAGATCTGCTGTTGGTTCCACAGTTTGTACTTAAGAGTTTTCAACTCTTATTTGATTGCTCTGTATATTTTCTCTTTGCTGAAAACTTCTTGAAATCTCACTGTACATCCATTTCCCGAGTTCGTGGATCACCTTTACGACCATTACTCTGAACACTTTGCAGTAGATTGGCTACTGAGCACTTCCACTTCACTTAGTTCTTTGGGGATTTTATCTTGTTCCTTCATCTGGAACCTACTGTGTGGCCATCTCATTTTTAAATTTCTATTTGTATTTTTATCTGTGTGGTGGCATAGTTACATTTCTTGAAGAAGTGGCCCTCCGTAGATGTTCTGTGTCCCAGCGGTACGCTTCCCTCTTGTCAGCCAGGGGCCAAGGACCCGGGGAGGTTCTGATCTGTGATTGCTAGTTTCCTTGCTTCTGGTGTTTGCCGCTTGGTGGGCAAGGCTGGTCTAGAGGCTTGTTTCAGGCTTCTTGGTGGGAGGTGCTGGTCCATGCCCACTCGTGGGTGGAGCTGGGTTTTGGCCCTCTAGCGGACAGGGACGTGTCTAAAGATGGTGTGGCACTCTGTTCCTGCCCTGTGGGTGGTTTGGCCTGTGAGTCCCAGCATAGGAGCTTGTGTGCTGTCGGGCGGGGCCAGGTCTCACAGCCAAAGATGAAATAAATATCTGCTTCCAGCTGAAGTTAACATAGGTCCCAGCTGCATCTGCCAGTAGCTTATATGACCCCAGAGAGCCACAGCTGCTCCCCACCTGCCCAGGAGACCCTCGACCAGCAGGTAGGTCTGGCCCAGTCTTCTGTGGGGTTGCCGCTTTTGTCACGTGCTGGACCTTGTGTGCACCCTCCCTGAGTGAAATCTCCTTTTCCCTCTGTCCTAGGGGTTCCTGCGACCAAGCCCTACTGGCTTTCAAAGCCAAATGCTGTGAAGGTTCCTCCTAATGCTAGACCCCCAGTCTGGGGAGCCTGGTATGGGGCTCATTATGTCTTTGAATGTAGAGTATCTTTTTGTAGATTCCAGCCTTTTTAATTGACAGATCAGCAGTTGTGATTTTGGTGTACTCATGAGACAAGGTACGCTCGAGTTCTCCAACATTGTCTCCACAGTTTGTACTTGAAGAGCATTTAAAACGGGCGCTTACCTGGTAGTATCAGTGCTGTTCTGTTATCAGATAAATAGAACTTAGGTTCACATCTCACATAAAGTGTGTGAAACCTGGTTGCATGTGTGTGGTAGGCAGTCAGTAAACATTTGAATCCGTTTACTTCTCTGTTAAGTTCAGGAGTTTATCATTTACCTGCCTTTCTGACCTTGTTGAATCAGCCTGTAGACCAGAGTGTTTGTTAATGTTACTGCAAGAGATTTTTGAGAAAATTGGTATTACCATACAAAAAAATTTTTTTTGTAACAAAAAATGGAGTTTTTATTATTGCTTGTGCCTCAACTGTTTAAGTGCTCTTAAGTGCTATTAAGGCTTGGAGAATATCTTGGCTTGGCATATATTTGCAGAAGTGAATTCTGCTGAGTTTGGTGATTCAAAGCAGAATTTAAGTTTCTTGGTCGCCATTCCTTTGAGAAAGTTGACAGCTGTGCAGCTTCTCCCCAGTTGACATTTGCGTTCAACTTCAGAGCATTCACAGGTCCCAGGTTAAGAACCCCTCCCTGCTTTCATGTCAGCAGGTGAGGATTATGTAGTAATAATGTTTTCCCAACTTGAGA
This sequence comes from Giraffa tippelskirchi, assembly GCF_054371585.1. NCBI lineage: Eukaryota > Metazoa > Chordata > Mammalia > Artiodactyla > Giraffidae > Giraffa > Giraffa tippelskirchi. The sequence continues at coordinate 119,968,918 of NC_137276.1, read as the reverse complement.
TGTATCGGAATCACGTGGAAGCCTTGTTAACAGCAAATTGCTGGGCAGCAAGTCTGGGCAGGAACAGTATCAAATCAGCATTTCTAGCAAGTTCCCTGGTTTTGGTGATATTGGTGTTGGAGTCATGAGTATGACACAGACAGTGATGCTCAGTAGTGAAGTGGAAAATGTGAATAGGAAATGCTCATAGAGAAGAACTTAAGCTGTGTTAAGGTCACAGATGATGTACTGTAGCACTCTAAAAATGAGATATGTGCTTAAACCTGCCGCCTGCAGTGGAACATGATGGGAGGCCCCCCGTACAGGCCATCAGTTATCAGACTACGTTCAAGATAGGCCAGGCCATTAGATGTATTTTAGGAATTTTGTAGGGGAAATAAATTCAACTAGGCAGAAGTTACATCCTCTAAGCATTTTAGTTGTGAATTTTTAAGTTTTTACTCCACATTTATGTCTTTGAGTGAATCAGATGGATTTTCCCCTCTTTTTAGATTCAGGTTGTCTGGGACATTATACATATAATGTTTAAATACATAATTATACTAACTAAGTTATATGTGTAATGAATAGTACCATATAATCTTTGAGGTAGTAAATCCTGGTTTAATTTCCACTAATAACTGAATCAAGTACTTTGACATAATACTGACAAGCTAGAGGTGGGGAGTGAAGTGGGAGAAAAGGGCAGAGAGGCTATGGCTAACCTGGGGCTGGCTTGATCTGAGAAATGGCGTGGTGCCGGATGCTCTGCACACGTCTGTGTGTGTCGTGTGGCCTGCACATTCAGGGACAGCAGCTAGGTCCCACTGGAATTTCATAAAAGTCCTCAAACCCAATTTGCCCTGCCTTTTATCGCATCGGAAAGTAGACATACTGAGCTGGCCTTTCTGTTTTTTCCTTGGTCAAGCGGGCACCTTTGAAGTTTTAAAATCAGAACATGTCTCCGTTTACCCCAAGTAACACAGCCCTAGTCCCCATAGAGGCTGAACGTACTACTCAGTGACCTCCGCGCAGTGTTCACATCACACACAGTTGCTCTCCCTACTTACCGTTTGAAGAGGATAACTTTGTAGTTGTCAGCAGAGACTGATCTTTTATAGACCATTTTTCTTTTCTTTTTCGGAGGGGTGTGGGAGACATGTAATGAGGCTTGTGGGAATCTTAGTTCCCCTACCAGGGGTCACACCTGGGCCCTCGGCAGTGAAAGCATGGAGTCCTCACTGGACCATCAGGAACTTCTTACAGACCAGTTTGATCCATATCCCATTCCTGTGGAGCGCTGCAGTGGTTTGCAAAGGCTTCCTTTGCAGTTTTCTGTATGAATTAGGACCATAGTAGCAAGTATGGAAAACCAACTTGAATTAGCTTAGGAAACAATAGCATTTGTTAGCTCTTCAGGGAGACTATTCTGATTAGAACCTAGATCACCACACCAGGACAGCTCTTTCCATCTCTGCTTCTCACTGCTTGTTTCATTTTGACAAAGAGGAGGCTGGAGCACTGGGCTGTGGCAGCTGCAGACGTGTGTGATGACAGTCACACTTACTGAGCTCTGGTGGTGGTGGTTTAGTCACTCAGTTGTGTCCGACTCTTTTTCAACCTCAGGCTCCTCTGTCCATGGGAATTTCCCAGGCAGGAAAAATGGGAGTGGGTTGCCATTTTCTTCTCCAGCAGATCTTCCCAACCCAGGGATCAAACCTGGGTCTCCTGCATTGGCAAGCGGATTCTTTACCACTAGCGCCACCTGGGAAGCCCTTTCTGAGCTCTAGAATGAATTAACTTAACGAATGAATCCTCACTGTTTTACAAGGTATGCCCAATGTTGCATGGTAAGTGGAAAATTGAAGGATTTTTTCCTCCTAGTCTTAATTCGGAGGAGCCTGGTAGGCTGCAGTCCATGGGGTCGCTGAGAGTCGGACACGACTGAGCGACTTCACTTTCACTTTTCACTTTCATGCATTGGAGAAGGAAATGGCAACCCACTCCAGTACTCTTGCCTGGAGAATCCCAGGGACGGTGGAGCCTGGTGGGCTGCCGTCTACGGGGTCGCAGAGTCGGACACGACTGAAGCGACTTAGCAGCAGCAGCAGTAGCAGTCTTAATTGAGATATGATTTACAAATGAGAATTGTATCTGTATTTTGAACTAAATATATGTACAGTGTGACATCTGATGTGTGTAGCCATTGTGAAATTAAGTGAGATCATGCAGTATTTGTCTTTCTGTGTCTGGCTTTCTTCTGTTAGCATAATGTTCCCAGTTCATCTATGTTGTTGGAAATGGCAGAATTTCCTGTATCACATTTATTCATTCATCCATTGACAGGTTATTTCCATATCTTGAGTCTTATGAATAATGTGGCAGTGAACATAAGGATGCAGATACCTTTTTGAGATAGCAGTTTCATTTCCTTTGGATGTATACCCAGAAGTGGGACTCTTGATCATCTAGTACTACTGTTAGTTTTCTGAGGAACCTCCACACTGTTTTCTGTATGGCTGCACCAGTTCACATCCCCGCTAACAGGGCATGGGGGTCCCCTTTCTCCACACCCTCACCAGCGTAGCTTCTTGATGACAAGTGTGATGCTCACTGGGACTTTGATGACTTCCCCAGATGACTAGTGATGTTGAGCACTTTTTGGTGTACTTGTTGGTCATTTGAGTGTCTTTGGAAAAAGTGTCTAAGCTGTTTGCCCATTTTTAAATTGGATTATTATTCTTAAATTGTATGAATTCCTTATATTTTGGGGGATTAACCATTAGTTATCCATTAGTTGCCTTTTCATTTTGTTAAGTTTCCTTTGCTATGCAAACAAACAAAAGCAGAAGCTTTTTGGTTTGATGTAGTCCCACTTGTTTATTTTTTATTGTGTTGGCTGTACATTTGGTGTCAAATTAAAAAAATGACCAAGACTGATGTCAAGGAGCTTCTTCCCTAATTTCACTTCTAGGAGTTTTATAGTTTGAGGTTTATATGTAAGTCCTTAATCCTTTTTGTGTTAGTTTTTGCACCTGGTGTAACATAAGGGTGTGATTTCATTCTTTTACATGTGAGTGTCCGGTTTTCCTAACACCGTTTATTAAAGAGACTCTTCTCATTGTGTATTCTTCCACTTTTGTTGAAGGTTAGTTGACTGTAAGATTTTGGACTTGAATTAAGAAGGGTAACTTGTGCTGTACTTGGCTACCTTACCTATTTGATAGGATGAAGGCATTAGGGATATTTTTGTTGATGTTTTTAAAGATGAGAGACAACATGGTCATTCTATAATTCAAGTTGCACATAGAATGCATGCCTGCTTCTAGTGAGAATGGAGCCTGAGAAGGTAAAAACACGACACATCATTGAAATCTTACATCTTTTGAAATTTTTTTATTTATTTTTATCTTTGGCTATACTGGATCTTTGTTGCTACACACAGGCTTTCTCGAGTTGTGGTGAGCGGGGGCTACTCTTCATTGTGGTGCGGTGACGTCTCATCATGATGACTCTCTCTTCACTGCTGCAGCTTGTTTTGGAGCAAGGGCTCTAGAATCGTCACAGCATGTGGGATCTTCCCAGACCAGTGATCAAACCTGTGTCCCCTGCATTGACAGGCGAATTCCCAACCACTGGACCACCAGGGAAGTCCATTACGCCTTTTGTAAAATGAGACTTTTTTGGTGTGCTTTCTGCTTTATCATTTTGGAATGTCTGAGAAAAATCTCCCAAGTTACTGAAATAAAGGTAATGCTTCAGGAATGAACGTTGCTGTGACTTCTAAGCTTTTGTCACAGACTGGACCAGATAAATGGGACCAGAGGTTGGAGAGCAGATCAATTAGGGGGCTGAGGACTGGGCTGAAGTTGGGCGAGAGCCAGAGGCCATGGGAGCTGGTGCTCAGGGCAGGTGGTGAACCTCTGCCGGAACTTGCTCCTCTCTTCGAGTCTCCTTCTGGAAATTCTCCCCAGCGTTTCATCCCTCCGGGGTGATTTTATCCTTTCTGGCTTCAGTGGCACCGGCACCTGATGACCCCTCCTGAGCTCAGGTGGGTTGGCTCTCTGCTTGCGCAGCGTCATGCGGATGTCCACAGGAGCCTCCGGTGACGTGTGGGTGATTAGATTCATTCCCTCGAATCTGCCTCTCATCTGCCCTCTCCCTGGCTACTGCTCACCACATTCCATCAATACCCATACTTGCCCCTCCTCTTCTTACCATGTCCCTGATCCATTCACTCCTCTCAGGCCTCACTGTCACTCCTGTGGGCCATTGATCTATATAAATGCACAGCCTCATCCCGTCGGATCCATTCTGCTACCTAAAGAATTATTTGGAAACATTTTGCCCCTCGTATAGTGCCCAAGCCCCTTATACTCTGACCTGATTAACTTGCTAACGTTTTTCTTCTGGGAAATCCCATGGACAGAGGGGCCTGGCGGGCTGCAGTCAGTGGGGTCATGAGAGTCGAACACCATTTAGTGACTAAACCACCACCACGACATCATTCCTCAGACGTCCTCCTCCCTGCCCAAACAGAAACCCAAGTTCTGGTCAAACCAAACTAATCCCCCTACGAGTCATCACTAGTGCTGTCCTCTCCAGCTATGATCCTATCTGTTGCCTCAGGGCTTCTGCATGTGACAGGTGTCCTATGCTATGGGCCAGAGACTATGCCAGACACCACCAAAGATCTCTGGACAGACAAAACAGTCCCTGGTCCCCCGATTTTGCCATTGGGTTGAAAAAAACCTTCCTGGGTGCCAGAGTAGGTGCCCTTTGTTGGAGATTCTTTAGGACCCTGGAATATTCTAACCATGGCACCGACCAAAGTTGCTATAATTTCTTGGTAACTTGTCCCTCTTTCCCACTAGACTGCGTCTAAGGACATATGTCTTATTTTTTTTTTAAGCACTTAATTTGAAAAAATTCTTTAATGTTTTATTTATTTTTATTATTACTATTATTATTTCTATTTTTGGCTGTGCCAAGTCTTCATTGCTGTGCTTTCTCTAGTTGCACTGAGTGGGGCCACTCTAGTTGTGATGTGCAGGCTTCTCAGTGTGGTGGCTTCTCGTTGCTGAGCACAGGCTCAGTAGCTGTGGTGCAAGGGAGCCCCCGCACACTGGAATCTCCCTGGACCAGGGGTCGAACCCGTGTCTCCTGCAGTGGCAGGCAGATTCCCCATCACTGGATCGCCAGTGATGTCCAGAACATAGGTCTTACTGACTATTGGATTTCCCAGCATAAAGCATACTTAAATACTTAAAATGGGTGAATGGAGATCCAAATGGGGTCAGTGGGAATTTTTCACAATCAAAATTAAAGATTCTTTGATATGACACATGCAGGATAAGTGGAAGGAAAAAAGTATGATTGTGAGGAGTGAAGAGGTCTGTTTTAAAAGCTTACTAAGTCACTGAATTAGAAATAACACAGTTTGAGAATAGATGGGAACATACCTCATATTTCTTGACAGCCTCCTGGCTTAAGAAAAGGCCAAAAAAATTTTTGAAAAGCAAATCTGGCAGACATTGAAGTAGCATTTATAAGATTAAAAAAAGCAACCAAGAATCATTCCAGACTATTTGTCCTGTTGTTGAAATCTTGTCAAATGTGAGGCGAATTATGTGGAGTCATCACTTGAATCTGCTGTTCTGTGGACACTCCAAACTCTGCCCAGTGCCTTAGAAAGGACAGGATTTTTTTTTTTTTTTTTTTTTTTACCTATCCTTAGAGCAAGAACTTTACACAGCAGTCCAGAGTTGCACCTCGTACAAAACTTGGAAAACTTGAAACCTAACCTGCTTTAATAGATGACACATTTTGAAAGTCACTTTATATTCAGGAAAAATTACTAGCTAAAATGACCATGTCTTCACTAAATATTTGATGACAAAAGACGTTACAAATTTTCTTTAACTTCTAGGTACTACATTAGATATTCAGCAAGCTCAATTTAAGTAATAATTACTACTGCTAATATTTTGAGTGACTAGTCTCCATCATAAACATTGTTTGTCATGTACGGACTGTCTGATCTTGGTTATTTCATTACTTTGAAATACTTTCTTAGCCTTGGGTTCTCATGAGTAAAATGGAGAAAAAGTAAAATGATACAATCATTTGCTTATATGCTTTCTCTGCATATGTGCATATGTGACAGTTGTCCTATGCTATGGGCCAGAGACTATGCCAGACACCACCAAAGATCTCTGGACAGACAAAACAGTTCCTGGCCCCCCGATTTTACCATTGGGTTGAAAAAAAGCCTTCCTGGGTGCCAGAGTAGGTGCCCTTTGTTGGAGATCTTTAGGACCCTGGAATATTCTAACCGTGGCACCGACCAAAGTTGCTATAATTTCTTGGTAACTTGTCCCTCTTTCCCACTAGACTGCATCTAAGGACATATGTCTTAAACTCACTTTCCAGGAGTTTTCTTGACACAGAACTAGATCTTATTTTTCTTTGGATCCTCAGTGTCTACTCTGGCTTGTCAATGGCAGATAGTAAATATTTATTGAACTGAAATCAGGGCAAATGGACCTGTTAACTTGGCCTGAACTAAAATATTCTAACACCTGACAAAGATGGCTTTCCTTTCTGGGCTAGGTAGTAAATATTTATTGAACTGAAATCAGGGCAAATGGACCTGTTAACTTGGCCTGAACTAAAATATTCTAACACCTGACAAAGATGGCTTTCCTTTCTGGGCTAGGCCTTATAGTGATTCTTTTAATTAAATAGAGACAGAAGTTTCAGGATGGGATGAAGAAGTCAGCCAAAATGTTTTTGCCCCCTTTATTTTACCAAAGAGAATGCCAAACAAAATTTAGATATTTCTGTTAATCCTCTCAGGTCTCTGTTAAACTTGAGATTTCTTCCTAATGCCCTTGGACCCAAAGTTTCCTTGATTTTGAGAGTAGACACAAGTATTTATCTTAGGCTCACACCAAACCTGTATTGAGTAGAGGAGGTGGAAGGGGAGGTGTCCTAATGTTTAATTTCCTTGCAGAGAAATTGTTGCCCCACAGTGCTTTCATTTGGGCCTGTGAGGAGCGGATGGGTGGCGTGTATTTCTCCTGTTTGTCAGTAGAAACAGAGAATGGCCAGCCAGCCTGCTTTCTAAATAAAGAAGGACTTTGAACTGGAAATATGCAGGATTTACAGGCAGTTTCTTTTGCTACATGTAAGTTCTCTTTTGCAAAAGGGCATACAGATTTTGCTGTGCTCAAGAAAAATAGAATTAATATTCTACCTGTTTCCTATGAAAACAGAAAACTCACTCCTTGTGAAGCCTGTAGGTGGTAGGGTTAACTGTCAGCATGCATGGGGAGGCGAGGAAGCTGAAAGCACTAAATCTTGTCAGGGGATGGGCATGGGGGTGGGGCTGTCACTCAGCTCCATGGATTCTTCTTTCTCTGGGATGCACCGCAGTCTCCACAGCCTTAGACACCACGTCTTCAGGATCCATCTCGTGTCTTGTCTTCTCTGTGCATCTCACATTCACCACAGCTCCTGAGAGAGGCTCTGGATTGTCCAGTGTTGGAGAGTCCCCCAAAGACAAGAGGCCATCCACAGTGGACTTGAGCTTCGTCAAATCAGCGCTATTTGGGCTGGCAAGGTTGGTTTTCATTCTCCATGTTTGGGCAAGCCAGTCCTTTTCTGCAGAAAATCTGCCTAAAGCCACTCTCCAAGGGAGTCTATCTTCCTGCTGGGAGGACACCTAATACTCATGGGTTTAAAAAAAATAATAAGCAAAAAAATAGCTCATGGGTTTCTTTTCAGGACTGACAACATGCTTCAACTCTGATCCCTTTAAGAGAGATTTTATAAGAGCTGAAAGTAAATGATACCTTCTGTTGGAGGGCGTTCTGGCCTAATCTTTCAAGTCTTTGACTGATTTTAAGAATCACCAGTAAAAAAAAACTCAGCAGTTATCAAGTGTTCCCTATTTTAGCTTGTCTTATGCTCTCTTTAAGCACTGTGTCATAACATAAAAAACATAAACCTGCATTTGTGTAATGTTCTTACAGCTCTAGATGTTTTATCATTGAATTCTCAAAGCTATGAGGAAGGCAGGATATTACCAGAGGATATTAACTGAGGCATAGAACTGTGAAGGGCATTGTTCTGAATCACCTGAATTAGTGGTTAAAATGCATACAGGCTTATCTTCCTGGTTTGTGCCTGAGCCATGTGAACCACGGATCATGCTTCGTCATGATGCTTTGAGGACAGTAAGTTAATAAGTATCTTGACAGGATGCATGGTTAAAAACTTGGTGGTCTCCCCTGGTAGGTGAGGAACACAGCACTGCTTTTTTTTTTTTTTTACTAGTTTTTGTTCATTGCTATATCCCCAGTGCCTAGAATAGTTTCTGGCACAAGATGGAAACCTCAATAAAAGCTAAATGAGTTCATTAAAAAGACATAGGTTCCACATACAAAAATGTATGGGGTTGGACAGAAAAGGCTGTTATTAGTAAATAATAATAACAGAGGAAACTTATTAATAGGTTCCCAGGGGTACTAATCAATATGAAATACTTCTCATAATAAAGGTGACATCTCAATTATACTATACCCTTTTACCTCTGCTATCATTTCCCAAAGCAAAGATACTCAGATCAACTCGTTCCTCAGAGTGATTTAAGATATGTGATAAAAATTATTCCAGGAAACATCTAAGCCAGCCCTGCAAACATCAGCTCTAGATCCACAGTATGCCTGGAAGACTCTTATCATAAATAATATACTCTGACTTTAAAAGTTTATGATGAAAAATTTTTAGTTTATTCCGTGCTGAAAAGCACTCGGCAGATACGCTCTCAAGTCAAGAAAAAGCATCTCCCTTAACCAATTGTCAAAAGGGTCTGAAAAAGTGAAAGTCGTGCTCACTCCTATCCGAGTCTGAGACCCCATGAACTGTAGTACAGTCCATGGGATTCTCCAGGCCAGAATACTAGAGTGGGTAGCCTTTCCCTTCCTCAGCGGATCTTCCCAACCCAGGAATCGAACCGGGGTCTCCTGAATTGCAGGAGGATTCTTTACCAACTGAGCTATCAGGGAAGCCTTCTAGGTGGGAGTGTGGGGGAGGTCTGGATTGGTTTAATTGTAGATAATATTCATCAGATAGGGAGCTCTTTCACCGAACTTGTCTCAGGGACGAGTTTTTCAAGGATGGACTTGTCAACCACAGACTGCTGCTTCAAGTATCTGAAAGCTGGTCTTGTTTCGGGCCGTGGTGGCATGTCACCATGGAACAAAAGAAGTAACAGGTGAGCTCATATGAAGACGATTTAAAGCCATCAGCTGCTCCACGGGGGAAATTCCATCTCCACCCCACAGGGGTCACGGCAACTGCGTTGGCTTTGTGGAGGACACTGGAGCAGGCTTTGTGAGAAGCAATTGTCAGCAAAGTATGTGTCCAGTGGTATTTTTACAAGTACCTCTTCCTGCCTTCTCCCTACATCCACCGAGTCCTGCGCTGCCCTTGGCTGAGTGATCCCGGTCGCAGAGGAAGACGCCGGCCTGATCGAGTCAGGAGGAGGGAGAGGACCACTGGCCGCACGCTCTCCCGGCTGCTCGGGGGCCCAGCCGGGGCGGGGGCGTTGGGCACGCGATCCGTGCGGCAGGTGGGGGCTGAGTGATGCGCAGCCCGGGAAGAATCCCGTGGAGTTAGAAGCGGAGGCGAAGGAGCGCTATGGCGCCACCTGGTGGCCGCGTCTCTGCCGGCGGCCAAAGCACTCGGCCATGCCCTGTACCCGGGCCCGGTGGTCCTCCGGGGGCGTTGTGCCACCCGCTAGCCGGCAACCTGGAGTAAATGGCCACGGAGCCTCTGGGCTCGCGCCCTCGGCGTCCCCTTGCATGGAAATGTGATTCCATAATGTATGTGCCGTGCTTAGTCGCTCAGTCGTGTCCGACTTTTTGCGACCCCATGGACTGTAGCCTGCCAGGCTCCTCTGTCCATGGAATTCTCCAGGCAAGAATACTGGAGTGGGTTGCCATGCCCTCCTCCAGGGGATCTTACCCAGGAATGGAACCAGGGTCCCCTGCATTGCAGGCGGATTCTTTACCATCCGAGCTACCAGGGAAGCCCTCCATAATGTACAGCGATCACCAAGACCGAAAGGAAAATGCTAGGACATTTAGACGGGGAAGAGTTCATCCTGGAAAATGTACCAGGATGACATTTTGTCAAGTCTTGTTTTAGATCCCCATAAGTTAAAATTTTATATGGGAACATGCCAAATGAATAAAATGAGAGATTTTCTTAAACTTCTCCCAATTCTGTATAATCAATGTGCAAAAACTTAGATTTTATAATCAGAGACCTCAGCTTGAGTCCCAGATATGCCACTTACTAGAGACCTTACCTTCTTTGAGGCTCAATTGCCTCATTTCTTTTTTAAAAATTATTTATGTGGCTGTTCCAGTCTCAGTTGTGGCACTCAGAATCTTTAGTTGCAGCATGCGAACTCCTAGTTCCCTTATTAGGGATCGAACCTCGGTCCCCTGCATTGGGACTATGGAGTCTTAGCCACTGGACCACCAGGGAGGTCTCTCAGTTGCCTCCTATCCAAAGAGGATGACAGTGTCTTCTCAAAAGGAGAATTTAAAAAGAGAATTAAAACTACAATGTCTGTACTCATACTATTGCCTTCCCCCTCTTCCTGGAGGTAAGCAGTCCACACTGCTCTGATATCCATTTCCTTGGATCACTCGTGGACCTTACCCAGCAGGACTTCTGCGTCCTCAGTTTCCCCTCTCCACTCCTTAACTTGACTGGCACACAGACATGGTATAATTTCTTTCATCTTACAAAAAAATCTGACTCCTCATGCCCTGCAGCCAGCTCCCCATTTTTCTTCTCACATTTGTATCATAGAAAAACATCTCTAAAGTGCTATCCTTACGCACTGCTTCTGCTTCTCCTGTTCTGGTGACTGTCGGACTTCTTCTCCTGGCCCATTCACCAAAGCTGCCTTTCCCAAGGAAAGCAATGGCCTCCTCAAGCTGAATCCTGGTGTCGGTTCTCAGTCTTTATCTCTGCTGCCCATCGACAGAAGTTGACGTGCTCATTCCCTTCTCCCTTTGTCCTCCTGGCCGTGAGACACTGCACTCTCTTAAGTTTTCTCCTGCACCAGCAGTTTCCGGTCTCTAGGGCTCAGTTCTTAGATGTCTTTTCTAGCTATACGAACTTCACTGATTTCATCCAGTCTCAAGGCTGAAAATGCTATCTATATATTCTGAATGTTCTTGAGTAGCATCACCAGCCTAGACTTCACCTCTGACCTTTTTTTTTTCAATTTTTTGGCCACACTCTGTGGTATGTGAGAGCTTAGTTTCCTGACCTTGTGTAGAACCCATGCTCCTTGAGTTGGAAGGTGGAATCTTAACCACTGGACTGTGGGGAAGTCCCCGCATTGAGCTTTTGACCCTCCCTTCCAGGTCTGTTCTCTTTGGGGTCATCTCTACAGCCATCTGGTTGCTTAGGCCAAACATTTTGGAGCCATGCTTAAGCCCTCTTTTTCTCTCACACCTCACATCCCATCTGTCAGCAAATCCTATTGGGTCTCTCTTCCTAGTGTATGCAAAACCCATCATTTCTCACCCCATCCGCTATCACTGTGGTCCTTTCTCCAAAGCCCATATGTATACTATATATTTTGTTTCTTATTATCTATTTAATACCCATCTCCTCCACAAAAATGTAAACTCTGTGAGGGCTGGCTTCCCCTTGCACCTTAGTTTTATTCATTGCTATATCCCCAAGGTTTCAAACCTAATTGTGTGTGTGCTCACTCAGTCGTGTCTGACTCTGTGAACCCATAGACTATAGCCCACCAGGCTCCTCTGTCCATGGAATTTTCCAGGCAAGAATACTGGAGTGGGTTGCCATTTCCTTCTCCGGGAGATCTTCCTGACTCAGGGATAGAAGGTGAGTCTCTTGTGTCTTCTGCATTGGCAGGTGGATTCTTTACACTGTACCACCTGGGAAGCCCTCAAGCCTAATTGGTCCTCAATAAATATTTGCAAATGAGTGAATGAATGAAACTATTGGAAAATAGCAAGTGTCTAATAAATGAATAAATGGTTGTGGTGATAGTGATTTAGTCACTGAGTCGTGTCTGACACTTGGGACCCCGTGGACTGTAGCCCACCAGGCTCCTCTTTCCATAGGATTTCCCAGGCAAGAATACTGGAGTGGGTTGCCATTTCTTTCTCCAGGGGATCATCCTGACCCAAGGATGGAACCCAGGTCTCCTACATTGTAGCTGGATTTTTTGCCAACTGAACCACCAGGGCTCTAAATGGATAAATGGTAGCTATTATTTCACATTAGCCTTCTTAGGTGTCTACTGTGAACAGGAAATTAAAAGAACAAAATGCACTCTGAAGGAGCCATGAGACACATTCAGAGATGGGATATTTTACTTGACCAGTTTCTTCAAATAGTCAGTATCTTTAAGAAAGAGACTGGTTGGAGGGGGGAATGTCCTGGATGAAAATATATTTAAGAATTATCATATGTGAAATAGATCACCAGTCCAGGTTCAATGCATGAGACAGGGTGCTCAGGGCTGGTGCACTGGGATGACCCAGAGAGATGGGATGGGGAGGGAGGTGGTGGCAGAGGGGTGGGGGGGTGGTTCAGGATGAGGAACACATGTACACCCATGGCTGATTCATGTCAATGTGTGGCAAAAACCACCACAATATTGCAAAGTAATTAGCCTCCAATTAAAATAAAACAAAAAAGAAAATATATTTAAGAGATGGAATTCCCTGGTAGTCTAGTGATTAGAACTCTGTGCTGCCACTGCAGCAGGGAGGAGTTCAGTTTCAGATCCCACAAGGAGCATGGCACGGTCAAAAAAAAGAAAAAGAAAAGAGATAAAACACCAGATACATTGTATGGTCCTTGATTATTTGAACAAAAAAGCTTTAAAAGAAAATGTACTATTTGGAGAAATTTGAATATGATCTGGGTATTTGACAATGTTGAAAATTATTTTTATTAGCTGTTTTAATACATAATTGGGATTATTATGACAACTTTCATTTTATATAAATATATCCATATATATGAAATTTAATTTTTAGAGGTGAAATAGGATGTTTATTATTTACTTCAGCAAGAAGAGAAATACATGAAGCAAAGTTGGCACAATGTTAATTATGAAGTTGAAGCAGGGCACACATGGGTGTATGTTACACTATTCTCTCTATTCTCTCTGTAGATTTAATAACCAACTTCCCTGGTGGTCCTGTGGTTAAGAATTCGCTTTGCAATGCAGGGGATGCGAGTTTGATCCCTGCTTGGGAAACTAAGATCCTACATCCCGGGGCAACTAAGCCTGCGCCCTGCAACTACAGAAAGCCCAGCACTAGTTATCGCGATAACTAGTTGCAACAGGATGTTGATGGTGTTATTGATTCAAAGTCACCTGGGCCTGGGCTCCTGGCAAGGGCCCCACAGCTTACCTCCCAGGGCCGCGCAAAGATGCACTGCAGCAGCTTGACAAGCTCAGCACCGTCTCCACGCCGATTCCAAAGGAAGCCAGCTGCTGCCGGGAGGCAGGCAGCCCTCAATCAGCTCAGCTGTTGTAGCAAAATGCCTTTGGTGCCAGGCCAAGCCAGAGTCGGGAGCATCTCCGACACCATGTGTCTGGTTTCTAGGAGCACAGATTTATGGCTTTTGGATTTGGAAGGTGGAAATATTTCTTAAATCCAAGTCAAAAGCCTGCTAGAACAACCCTCTAAAGCTAAACAGAGCTGGACAAAAATCTCTCCTTCTGTATTACTCTTCTTTTTTGGCCAGGTGGCACATGGGATCTTAGTTATGAAACCAGGGATACAACTCGTGCCCCCTGTTGTCTAAGTGCAGAATCCTAACCACTGGACCACCAGGGAAGTCCCATCCCTGTGTGCAGCTTAAATGTGATAACTCCATGTGTGCATGCAGAGCAGTTTCAGTCGTGTACAAGCCAAGCAACTTCAGTCGTGTGACCCCGAGCTGACTCTTTGTGACCCCGTGGATGGTAGCCCGCCAGACTCCTCCATGGAATTCTCCAGGCAAGAATACTGGAGTGGGTTGCCATTTCCTTCCCCAGGGAATCTTCCCAACCCAGGGATCAAACCTGGGTCTCCTGCATTGCAGGCAGATTCTTTACTGCTGAGCCACCAGGGAAGCTTGAAGATGCTCAGTGATGGTGGTTTTTCCCTGTCTTCAAAGTAAATTCAGGAGATAGTCCATGATCTCATCATCTCTAAGTTATGGGATTTGGGGTGGTTTTTTTCTTATTTATACTCTTTGTGACCCCATGGACGGTAGCCCCCCAGACTCCCCTGTCCATGGAATTCTCCAGGCAAGAATACTGGAGTGGGTTGCCATGCCCTCCTCCAGGAGATCTTCCCGACCTGTTCTGCTGTGACTAATAACAAGTCCAGATCACACTGCAGTGTATGGGGAATTTGTGGCTTCCCAAGCGGGGTGTGCTGGGTACCGAAGGACTTGGGGGTCTTTCTCTCATCCCTCTTGAGTTGGCTCCACTTTCAGCCAGATGCTCCCTTGTGGTCACAACACAGCTGTGGTGGCTTTAGATTTGCATCTTTCCAACATCAGCTCTAGTGGGAACTGTTTCTGGTCCATGATTCCTGGCAAAATATTCTTTACATCTTCTTGGCTCACACATTCCCCTCAAAATCAAAGCTGGGGTGAGAAGGATAGAGCAGCTGATCAGTTCGTGTTCCCTGAGATGGAGGTGGGAACTGAGCACATGGGTTAGGAGGAGAGGTATTTCTGAGAAGTAATTTGGTGCCTGTTTAACAGAAGAGGGGAATAGATGGAGCATAACCAGAAAATCATTTGTGCTCTGGCCTCCTCCTCTCAGAAAGGATTAGCAATGATGCAGGAAGTAGGATGCTTCAGTTGAAGAAAGCTGCTCTAATTAAACCCAGATTTTGTTTCTGAGTTTCCTGGCAGCCAAAGCAAAAAGGGACAGGTTAACTCATCAGGATTTAACAGGAAGTCAGGATCAACAACTCTGATGATACAACTTTCCTGAGGGTCCAATGCTCAGTTAAAACTGTCTTCTTCAGCTCTTTTCTCTCTCCACTTCCAATATTTCTTACCTGTTTCACTTTTTTTTTTTTTTTGGCCACATTGTGCAGTTTGTGAGATCTTAGTTCCCTGACCAGGGATTGAACCTGGGCACTTGGCAGTGAGAAGCTCAGAGTCCTAACCTCTGGACCACCAGGGAATTCCCTTTTTCACTTTTTGTCTTTCTTGGGCAATCTTTACCTTTTTTTTCATGCTGCTAAGACATGTCCTTCCTTGTCCTTGTCCCTGCCTGAAGCCACCATATGGGCTGTTGACCTTTCTTCATATGTCGGTTGAGTTGGAAACCATCAGGACCTCCAGGGACTTGGACTAGTGCTGTGATAACATTTCTATATGCTGGTGGAGAGAGGAGTTAACCTTAAAACTAAAGGCTAAAAATCCACCACCCTTGGAGGGCCAATCAGAGGCGAAGGGTCAAAAGACCTGGAGTTTAGTCCAGTTTCTCTTTCGAGTCATCTACCCTCCCTGGACTTTTACAAAGGGACACACTGGATCGGATGCCAACATTCCCTCGTGACTTTGCAGAAAGCACTTGACACGGTGGGAAAGGAGAATTCTCCTCGCTGGACCCCATTGCCCAATGTCTTTTGCATCAAAACGATTTTCAGGGATTTTCTGCCCAGACCACATAGTTTCTCACAGATCCTGAGCGTTTCACACTCCATCCTTTTTCCTGTGTTGACAGCCGGAGGAAGACCATCTGCTCGGGGTGGGCGTGGTGCTGGCGCCCAGGGCTGCCGCAGCTGCAGATGTGCAGGGAGGGGCCCGGCGGCAGCCTGGATAACAAACGCGCCCCGGTGCTCTGCTTCCCGTTCCTAGGCTTCAGGTTTACAGAGTAGCACCAAGCGATTGTTGTTTCCCAAACTTGGGGTCTTACTCTTGCTTGGGATCTTTTCTTTCCTAGACGTGTCCTTTCTCTTTTGTTGTTATTATTTATTCGAGCTATTTATTTATTTATTTTTGGCTGTGCTGGGTCTTTGTCGCTGCTCAGGCTTTTCTCTGCTTGCAGCGAGTGGGGGCCGCTCTCTAGTTGTGGGATGCGGGTTTCTCATCACAGTGGCCTCTCTTGTTGCAGAGCACAGACTCTATCTAGAGCATAGGCTCAGTAGTAGACGCTTGCCTGAAGAATCCCATGGACAGAGGAACCTGGTGGGCTACAGTCCATGGGGAGGCAAAGAGTTGGACACGACTGAGCAGCTAACACTTTCAGGGGCTAAATTGCTTCAACCCATGTCTCCTGCCTTGGCAGGTGGATTCTTTGCCATTGAGCTACCAGGAAAGCCTTTGCACCTTTTTAATTGCCAGTTGTTTCTTTTTTTTTCCTGGAAAAGCCAGATAGGGGAACAATTTGACAATGAAAATGGAATGATTTAGAACCATTCCTGGATAATCTGTCAAGTGTGTTGCTATTTTTTAAAAAACAGTTCAGTTCAGTTCAGTCGCTCAGTCGTGTCCAACTCTCTGCGACCCCATGAATCGCAGCACGCCAGGCCTCCCTGTCCATCACCAACTCCCGGAGTCGACCCAAACCCATGTCCATCGAGTCAGTGATGCCATCCAGCCATCTCATCCTCTGTCGTCCCCTTCTCCTCCTGCCCCCAATCCTTCCCAGCATTAGGGTCTTTTCCAATGAGTCAACTCTTCGCATGAGGTGGCCAAAGTATTGGAGTTTCAACTTCAACATCAGACCTTCCAATGAACTCCCAGGACTGATCTCCTTTAGGATGGACTGGTTGGATCTTCTTGCAGTCCAAGGGACTCTCAAGAGTCTTCTTCAACACCACAGTTCGAAAGCATCAATTCTTTGGTGCTCAGCTTTCTTCACCGTCCAACTCTCACAACCATACATGACCACTGGAAAAACCATAGCCTTGACTAGATGTCCTTTGTTGACAAAGTAATGTCTCTGCTTTTCAATATGCTATCTAGGTTGGTCATGACCTTCCTTCCAAGGAGTAAGCGTCTTTTAATTTCATGGCTGCAATCACCATCTGCAGTGATTTTGGAGCCCCAAAAAATAAAGTCTGACACTGTTTCCACTGTTTCCCCATCTATTTCCCATGAAGTGATGGGACCAGATGCCATGATCTTAGTTTTCTGAATGTTGAGCTTTAAGCCAACTTTTTCACTCTCCTCTTTCACTTTCATCAAGAGAGTCTTTAGTTCTTCTTCGCTTTCTGCCATAAGGGTGGTGTCATCTGCATATCTGAGGTTATTGATATTTCTCTCGGCAATCTTGATTCCAGCTTGTGTTTAAATTTCTTACAATTAATTCACAGGCTTTTAGGGATTATCAACTAATTCTTCAGCCTTGACTAAAACTTTTCAAACAGTATACTCAAGCCCCATAGTTTAGGATGGTGCCCCCCAAAAGTTAGCTTATAATCACTGTCATGGTTCATATTCCGTGCACTGCTTTCTCCAGAGGGGTGGGGTTCCTGCAGGAAAAACACATTGATCAGTCTAAACTTTGGATTCAGGGAGGAGAGGAAACAGGTCTTTATTCTAGCACTTTGCATTCATTAAGAGAGAGGCAGGTCTCCAAGCAAGGTCACAGTCACTCTGGACCAACAGCTCAAAGGGTATTATGTGGTGATTAATTTTGTGTGTCAGTTGGAAGGTGTTTTTAGATGAGATTAGCATTTAAATGGGTGAACTTTGAGTAAAGCAGATTGCCCTCTCTAATGTGGGTGGGCCACACCCAATCAGTTGAAGTCCTAGATAGAACAAGAAGACCTGACTCCCTTTGCTGGAAGCAGTGTCCACCTGGTGGCTTTAAAAATATATTTATTTATTTATGTAGCTCCTTCAGGTCTTAGTTATGATATGCAGGCTCTTTTAGTTGTGGCATGTGACCTCTTAGTTGCAGCAGGTGGGATCTAGTTCCCTGACCAGGGATGGAACCCATGCTCCCTGCATTGAGAGCATAGAGTCTTAGCCTCTGGACTGCCAGGCAAGTCCTCAGCTGATGGCCTTTGAAATTCATCCGCACCTTTGGGTCTCCTGGATGTTCAGTTTGTCAGCCCACACTGCAGATTTTGGACTTGTCAACCTCTATAGTTGCAGGAGCCAATTTCTTGTAATAAATCCATTTCTATACATAGCCTATTGGTTCTGCTTCTCTGGAGAACCCTGATTAATACAGTATGTCCTATTGAGACTAGATCATTTGTGCAAGCTTACTGCTATTCAGTTAAGGGGACCTGCCACAGTCTTCTTTAAAACCCCTGGACCAGGCTTCCCTGTGGCTTAGTGGTGAAGAATTCATCTGCCAGTGCAAGGGATATGGGTTTGATCCCTGGTCTGGAAAGATCCCACATCCAGCGGGACAGCTAAGCCTATGTGGCACAACTACTGAGCCAGTGCTCTAGAGCCTGTTAGCCACAGCTGCTGAAGCTCAGGCACCTAGAGCCCATGCTCTGCAACAAGAGGAATGACTGCAATGAGAAGCCCACACATGCAATTAGAGAGCAGCCCCCGCTTGCCACGACTAGAGAAAGCCTGGGCACAGTAACAAAGACCCAGTGCAGCCATAAATAAACAAATGAATGATTTCTAAAAAAAAAAAAAAAGGAAAAAAGGAATACATCAAAAAAAGAGAGAGAAAAAAAGAAAACAAAAAAAAATCTCTCCACCAAAAAAATAAATAAAAATCAAAAACCCACACCTCCTACCTGTCTCAGAAGCATCTTCTTGGTGTGCTTGAGTGCCATCTAGTGCCAAATGTAGGTACTGCACCTTCATCACCAATTTAATTCCCTGAGTACAAAGGCGGCTCAGAGGTAACAAATCTGCCTGCCAATGTAGAAGACTCAGGAGATGCAGTTTCAATCCCTGGATTGGAAAGATCCCTTGAAGGAGGAAATGGCAACCCATACCAGTATACTAGCCTGAAATATCCCACGGACAGAGGAGCCTGGCGGGCTACAGTCCATGGGCTCGCAGAGTTGGACGCGGCTAAGCACACACACACATATTAATAGACCTCTATACTCATGTACATCTCTCCTTGTTTTATTCACTTAACAAACATTTAGAGAAGCCTTGCTTGTACTCAAGACATTGCAGCAAGCGGTCTCTCTCCTTCACGGAGCTCAGAGCCCAGCTGGAGACACGGAACAGAAGCAGATGATCATAATCACACGTGCTCAGGGCCAAGAGAGAAACGTGCGCAAGGAGCTAAGGGATGAACAAGGAGGATTTGAGGGTCACCACTTTGAGGCGGAGTGTTGGCTCTGGACAGAGCGGGTCGTGGCCACTTCCCTCCAGCAGTTTTGGGCCTTCTGGACCCTTCTCTTCCCCTGCTGGCTTCCTTCACCACAGCCGCGTCCTATGGCGGGAGTGACTGTGATCTCAGCTACAGTCTCCTTCAGTCTCCTTGCTTTAAGCTTGAGGCAAGGCTGCCACAGAAACCTGCGCCCTTAGTCCCAGGGAGGACAGCGGGCTTTAGAGGCAGAAGGTCTAGGAGCAGATCCGAGCTCTGGAGACCTTGCTTTCATTTGCTTATGTGTGAAATGCAAAAAAATAGTATTGTCCATTTAGGCTTGTTGTGGGAGCTTTGTAGTAACATGCTTGACTTGTCTGAGTTTTTCGTTGTGAACATCAAAAATCAAGCCTGGTTAATGTAAGTGGAAAAACGAGTTTCTTGGGAAAACGTCAGAAAGCTCACAGAGATGGGGGTGGAGGTAGAAGTGTTTCTATTCATTTTTGTTCTCTCTCTCGGCACATTTTTTAAAACCTTGAAGTATAGTTGATTTACAATATTATATTACTTTCAGGTATACAACAAAGTGATTCTGTTATGCATATATATATACACACACATATATATTCTTTTTCAGATTCTTTACCATTATAGGTTATTGCAAGATATTGGTTACTGTGACCTGTGCTGTACAGTAGGTCCTTATTGTTTACCTGCTTTATATATAGTAGTGTGTATCTGTTAATCCCAAACTCCTAATTTATCCCCCTACCCAGTTATCTTCTTTGGTAACCATAAGTTTGTTTTCTATGGCTGTGAATCTATTTCTGTTTTGTAAATGAGTTCGTTTGTATCATTTTTTTTAGCATCCACATGTTAGTGATATTGTATGGTATTTGTCTTTCTCTGTCTGACTTACTTTACTTGGTATGATAACCTCTAGGTCCATCCATGTTGATACAAAAGGCATTATTTCATTCTTATTCATGGCTGAGTAGTATTCCACCCCTCAGCTCCTAGGCTGGCACCAGCTTTGTTCTGGCCTGTCACTGCAGAAAGACTGTCGCTTCTGCAGTCTCCAGCAAGAATGCAGGACCGCTCACAGCTTCAAGTTCACACGCTGTATGTTGGTCCTCTAGGGAGAGACCGCATCTCTCAGCAAGTCAGGTTCGTGGGCAGGGATGCTGAGCAGCCCAGCTCTGATCAGGTGTGGGCTCCGGGTGCCCCTGGAGTATCCCTACGGTGAGGCTGGACAGAAGGGCAGGGCTACAGAGGAGAATCCTCAGGGGCGGCCCTGGTGCCGGTCAGCATGGCGGGAGCGTGGGGCTCCCCTCGATGTTGATGGTGGTCCCTTGGAACCAGTTCTGGAAGTCCACCCTGAGACGAGGGAGCTGTGTGTCGTGGAGGGTCCGCTCTGCTTCCCGGCATGGATCCGAGTCTTTCTGGAGGTCTCCATGGCTGTTGGCAACTTCTTCCCCGCTTTGCCCATCAGAACCTTCCGCTGGGCCACACAGCCCTGCCTTCGTGTCTCCTTCCTCAGCGCCAGGCCTTGGAGCCCTGGTCCCGCAGGGAGCCGCTCTGCCTTGCCCCTGACGGTGACCTTCCTGCTGACGTGTGACTCCTGTTCCACACAGGCCCGGCCTCCGCCCAGTTTGGACTTGACGTCTTGTAAACAAAGCACACTTGGGGCTGTCCTCCAGGCACTGGGCTGACTTCCTTGCATTTGCCAGTGTGTGGCAGTGGTTCTGTAAAGATTGGGGCCCTGCACTCTTGAGTGCCCACAATACCAGGGGGGGAGCTCTCGGGAAGGTGTGGGGTGTCCTTGAGGAACCAGGATGTGGGGTGGGTGGGGGCTGGGCCCGAGGTGGGCGACCCCTGCCACCTCTCCTCATCTGCTCTGGGCAGGATGGATGGCAAGGGGGCCGGAGGAAGCCTTCTGTGTTCTCTGCTCTCTGGCAGGGTCCCTGCCTCCAACCCCTTGCTCAGACGACCCGAGGTCGCCCCCTCTCCCTCACACGGCCCCCCCACCTCCTGCGGTGAGCTCACATGTGCTGACAGAGTGTCCCTGAGGCTCCAGGGGTGCTCTTTCAAGCAAGACGTGTTGGCATCGCTTCACTGGAGAAACCACCTTAAGCCGCTAGTAATTCATTAATTAAATTTTATTTTTGGATGCCCTGGGTCTTCATCGCTAGAGAGCTTTCTCTAGTTGCGGTGAGAGGGGCTACTCTTTGTTGCAATTCTCAGGCTGCTCCCTGTGGGGGCATCTCTGGTTGTAGAGCACAGGCTCCAGGGCACTTGGGCTTCCGTGGTTGCAGCTCCCGGGTTCCAGAGCACAGGTTCAATAGTTGTGGTGCACGGGCCTAGTTGTTCCATGGCATGTGGGATCTCCCCCAGAAATGGAACTTGTGACTCCTGCATTGGTAGGCAGATTCTTAACCACTGGCCACCAGGGCAGTGCAGGGATGAACACTTACTGCGCACCTGTTGTATGCAGGAAGCTGTGCTGGGTGCTTTCCCTATGCACAGTCTCCAATGTCCTGGGCACTTGCTGGGTGCTGTTGTCTTCATTTTACAGACGTGGCAGTTGGTACACAGTGTGGGGCTTGTTCTCTGAGGCCAGACAAGTGTGAGCAGCAGACCGAGGCTCACCTGGTCCCGGGCTTGTCCCACTTGTCTACCTGCTGCTGGAGAACCCCAGATCAATCCAGGCATCATAGGACGGTCCCCCAGCAGGGGATTCTGAGGGGTGAGGGAGGTGGGGCACCCGAGCCTATGCTCCCTTCTTCGGAGATCCGCTCTCCACCCCAGGGCAGGATGACTTGCCCACCTGTTTCATTGTCTCAGGCCTAATGAGGGGCCTGTGCCCACCTCACCCATCCATTCCCTACTCAGACTGACTGTGCTAGACGCTGAGCCTCTCATCGTGAAGATGTTGTCATGTGTTGATCTGTGGTCTAGGGGGACCCAGGTGGTACCCCCGCACTCAGGCTTGTCCAGGGGATGGACCCGTCTCTTGCAGGCAGCTGAAGACTGCCAGCCTGCCAACCACCCATGACTGCTAGATACTAGACTCTTTAGAGTAAAATATATCCTCATCTCACTCCTCATGTTATTCTATGATAAGATGATTTTTCAGTGAATTATTCAGGAAACCTGACTTTGGGAGAACCAGAGGTCTGGAGATGATCGGGACTTGGCTGCGTGTGGGTCTGGGCCATGGAGAGACAGGCCGTGGGCCTCACTCAGGGCAGGCAACTGAACCGAGCTCAGCTTATATTCTGAAAGAGTGTTCAACCCCTTTTCCTTGGAAACCCACCCTCAGGCCACGTGCATTGGAATGATTCATTTGCCACATTGCTTCTCCTAGATGGGGACCCATGACTTCCTGAGAGCCAGGAGCGGGTGGTCCCTGATCACTGTGGCTTTGCTCCAGAGGGTCTACTCTGCTGTGGTTCCTTCTTCTTCTTTTTAATAGTTAATATTTATTTGGCTGCTCTTGCTCTTAGTTGAGGCATGCAGAATCTAGTTCTCTGACCAGGGAGGCAGGCAGAGTGGGGCTGGAGCCCTGGCTTCCCCTCTGTGGTCCACGGGGCACCTCCACCCAGATGATGAATGGCTCTGAGAAGCCAGAGTGGCCTTGTTCTCTGGAGGGGCCAATGTGGGTGGTGGAATCGATTGACAAATCTGGCCTTCCATGTGGGGAGCTACAGAGTCATGGGGCCCCCTGCTCTGAGTGAGGCTGGGGGGGTCCTCAGATCGGGACCCCAGGTCTGGGTCAGCTGGGGCGATGGGGCTCCTTGCTCTGTCACGTCCTCGGTGCAGAGCAGCAGCTCCTGCACATCCTCAGGCCCAGACAGTAGATCTTCTGTGAATCAGTAACATGCGCCCAGCTATCCCCGCCGGGACCACATAAATCTTCTCGTTTTTGCCATATCACTGGCTCTCGTGACAGCTCAAGATGTTTTTCTGCTTCTGAGTATCCCTTTTATTAAAAGATGCTGGAGCCCCGCAGACGTGTTAACCAGTGGCCCCTCTGGCGCCCCTGGCCTCTCGGTTTTCTCAGCTCAGCTTTTCCCTCTTCGCTGCTCCCACAAGTCTTTCACATCATTCATTTTGACATTTAAAAGTTTCCAAGCTTGATCTGAGATGCCACAAACACTGCCATTGTTATTTGGTGGGCTCTGGAATGCTGAGAATCCCAGGACTGGGCGGGGGTAGGGGCGGGGTGGGGGTGGGGGTGGGGGAAGGGCGGGCCTTCCTGCCTTGTCAGGATGCAGGGAGCTCAGTCTTTTCCGGGAGGTGGGCTTCCATCCTGGGGTCATGGAGCTCCCACCTTCTGCAGGGTCTGCTTGCCTTTCGGGCTTCTTTCCTTCTCACCAGGCCAGTGCTTCCTTTTGTTTTTCTCAAGGATCCTAGAATCTTAATGCTCCACTTTTTCAGGAAAATCACTCCTATTACCCAGGGGCATGATTTCATCACCTTCTCCCTGGTTCCTGCTCATAACAGGCCCTCCACGTTTCAGGAGAGGATGTCAGAGAAAGCAAACCTGGACACGTTTGTGTCTCGGGCCATGTAGACGTCATCTTCTGATGGTTCTTGGTGGTGGTGGTTTAGTTGCCAAGTAGAGTTAGACTTTTGCGACCCCATGGACTGAAGCCTGCCAGGCTCCTCTGTCTGTGGGATTCATTCTCCAGGCAAGAATACTGGAGTGAAAAAAAAAAAAAGAATACTGGAGTGGATTGCCATGCCCTCCTCCAGGGGATCTTCTCAACCCAGGAATCAAACCTTCATCTCTTGTATCACCTGCATCTCTTGTATCTCCTTCTTTGGTAGGTGGGTTCTTTACCGCTAGCGCCACCTGAGAAGCCCCTGATGGTTCTTGTGCTGTGCTGTGCTTAGTCACTCAGTCTTGTCTGACTCTTTGCGACCCCATGAAATGTAGCCCGCCAGGCTCCTCTGTTCTTGGGACTTCCCAGGCAAGAATACTGGAGTGGGGTGCCATTTCCAACTCCAGGGGGTCTTCCTGACCCAGGGATCGAACCAGTATCTCTTGTGTCTCCTGCATTGGCAGGCAGATTCTTTACCCCTAGCACCACTTTGGGTTCATGGGTTAGGAAAAATGATGACAAAAAGGCAGGCCTTGTCACCTAAGTCTTATTTTTGTCTGCTAAACACATGAAACAAAACAGAACTACATCCACCATCACAATCACCTTCATTTCCTAAAGCACTTTTGATGCCTAAAACGTAGTAGGAAAGGAATAAAATCCGAGTGAAACACAGTTCTTGCCAACAAAGGACAAATTTCACACTGGACCAGTGAAAATTCTACCAAAGCTGAGTGTCAGTTAAAGGGGACCAGTATTTCCAAATCAGAGCTCCTCAAACTTTAAAAGCATGCTTGAGGGACTTCCCTAGCAGTCTGGGGGTTAAGACTCCGTGCTTTCAACACAGGGGTTGGGTTCCATCCCTGGTCAGGGAACTAAGATCCCACATGCCTCTTGTCAAGGCCAAAAGTAAAAAAAAAAAAAAAATTAGACGTATGCACAAATCTCCAGGCCCTTGGTAAAATGCAGATTCTTATTTATTAAGTTGGAATGGGGCTTGGAAGTCTTTTTAATAAGTTCTCAAGTGAGGCCAGCTCTCAGTTCCAGGTCTTGAGTAGTAAGGAGGGTCTGCCCTGTATTGAGCCCCAAACAAAACTGAGGTTCCATCACACTTTTGAAGAATAAAATTAGGTAAAATGTTGTTTCACGTAAACCAAAACATCACTTTTCAACTAGATTCTCTGCTATGGCATGGCCATAGCATCTACCACAGACTGTTGTATGGCTATAAGTTCCATGAATAATGTCAGAGGACTGAATCATGGCTGCTGGACAGCTTCAGTCATCCAGGCCAAGCATCAGCTGGACCAAAAGTGAGTGGGGGTTTCAAGCCTGGCTTTCTAGACTCTGCCAATCCCTCTAGCCACCTGCTCCACCCTCCACCCCCAACCCACAGTGAGAAGTGCATTTGGCATCATCACCCTGCGCTGAAATCAGGTTTTCCGTAACAATACTTAGCCTTATTGCATGTGACACATTCTAATTTAAAAAATATATAAAATGCTCATTCCTATAGACTCAATGGATTTTAGGGTCCACCATTATGTTGTGACCCAGAGTTTGACAAATACATGTGCTCCTTGAAAACCTTTTTACAAATTGATGTTATGTGAGTTTTTGATCTGTTGTGGAGGAAGACACAGGTCTTCTGTAGCATTCAGTTCAGTTCAGTTCAGTCGCTCAGTCGTGTCCGACTCTCTGCGACCCCATGAATTGCAGCACTCCAGGCCTCCCTGTCCATCACCAACTCCCGGAGTCTACCCAAACCCATGTTCATCGAGTCGGTGATGCCATCCAACCATCTCATCCTCTGTCGTCCCCTTCTCCTCCCGCCCCCAATCCTACCCAGCATTAGAGTCTTTTCCAATGAGTCAACCCTTCGCATGAGGTGCCCAAAGTATTGGAGCTTCAGCTTCAACATCAGACCTTCCAATGAACACCCAGGATTGATCTCTTTTAGGATGGATTGATTAGATCTCCTTGCAGTCCAAGGGACTCTCAAGAGTCTTCTCCAACACCACAGTTCAAAAGCATCAATTCTGCGGCGCTCAGCTTTCTTCACCGTCCAACTCTCACATCCATACATGACCACTGGAAAAACCATAGCCTTGACTAGACGGACTTTTGTTGGCAAAGTAATGTCTCTGCTTTTAAACATGCTATCTAGGTTGGCCATCACCTTCCTTCCAAGAAGTAAGCGTCTTTTAATTTCATGGCTGCAGTCACCATCAGCAGTGATTCTGGAGCCCAAAAAAGTAAAGTCTGACACTGTTTCCACTGTTTCCCCATCTATTTCCCATGGAGTGATGGGACCAGATGCCATGATCTTAGTTTTCTGAACACTGAGCTTTAAGCCAACTTTTTCACTCTCCTCCTTCACCTTCATCAAGAGGCTCTTTAGTTCTTCTTCACTTTCTGCCATAAGGGTGGTGTCATCCGCATATCTGAGGTTATTGATATTTCTCCCGGCAATCTTGATTCCAGCTTGTGTTTCTTCCAGCCCAGCGTTTCTCATGATGTACTCTGCATATAAGTTAAATAAGCAGGGTGACAATATACAGCCTTGACGGACTCCTTTTCCTATTTGGAACCAGTCTGTTGTTCCATGTCCAGTTCTAACTGTTGCTTCCTGACCTGCATACAGGTTTCTCAAGAGACAGGTCAGATGGTCTGGTATTCCCATCTCTTTCAGAATTTTCCACAGTTTATTGTGATCCACACAGTCAAAGGCTTTGGCATAGTCAATAAAGCAGAAATAGATGTTTTTCTGGAACTCTCTTGCTTTGTCGATGATCCAGCGGATATTGGCAATTTGATCTCTGGTTCCTCTGCCTTTTCTAAAACCAGCTTGAACATCTGGAAGTTCACGGTTCACGTATTGCTGAAGCCTGGCTTGGAGAATTTTGAGCATTACTTTACTAGCATGTGAGATGAGTGCAATTGTGCGGTAGTTTGAGCATTCTTTGGCATTGCCTTTCTTTGGGATTGGAACGAAAACTGACCTTTTCCAGTCCTGTGGCCACTGCTGAGTTTTCCAAATTTGCTGGCATATCGAGTGCAGCACTTTCACAGCATCACCTTTGAGGATTTGAAATAGCTCAACTGGAATTCCATCACCTCCACTAGCTTTGTTCGTAGTGATGCTTTCTAAGGCCCACTTGACTTCCCATTCCAGGCTGTCTGGCTCTAGGTGAGTGATCACACCATCGTGATTATCTGGGTCGTGAAGATCTTTTTTGTACAGTTCTTCTGTGTATTCTTGCCACCTCTTCTTAATGTCTTCTGCTTCTGTTAGGTCCATACCATTTCTGTCCTTTATCGAGCCTATCTTTGCATGAAATGTTCCTTTGGTATCTCTAATTTTCTTGAAGAGGTCTCGAGTCTTTCCCAATCTGTTGTTTTCCTCTATTTGTTTGCACTGATCGCTGAGGAAGGCTTTCTTATCTCTCCTTGCTATTCTTTGGAACTCTGCATTCAGGTGAGAATATCTTTCCTTTTCTCCTTTGCTTTTCGCTTCTCTTCTCTTCCCAGCTATCTGTAAGGCCTCCTCATACAGCCATTTTGCTTTTTTGCATTTCTTTTCCATGGGGATTTTCTTGATCCCTGTCTCCTGTACAATGTCACGAACCTCTGTCCATAGTTCATCAGGCACTCTGTCTATCAGGTCTAGTCCCTTAAATCTATTTGTCACTTCCACTGTATACTCATAACGGATTTGATCTAGGTCATACCTGAATGGTCTAGTGGTTTTCCCTACTTTCTTCAATTTAAGTCTGAATTTGGCAATAAGCAGTTCATGATCTGAGCCACAGTCTGCTCCTGGTCTTGTTTTTGCTGACTGTATAGAGCTTCTCCATCTTTGGCTGCAAAGAATATAATCAATCTGATTTCGGTGTTGACCATCTGGTGATGTCCACGTGTAGAGTCTTCTCTTGTGTTGTTGGAATAGGGTGTTTGCTATTACCAGTGCATTCTCTTGGCAAAGCTCTATTAGCCTTTGCCCTGCTTCATTCTGTACTCCAAGGCCAAACTTGCCTGTTACACCAGGTGTTTCTTGACTTCCTACTTTTGCATTCCAGTCCCCTATAATGAAAAGGACATCTTTTTTGGGTGTTAGTTCTAGAAGGTCTTGTAGGTCTTCATAGAACCGTTCAACTTCAGCTTCTTCAGCGTTACTGGTCGGGGCATAGACTTGGATTACCCTGATATTGAATGGTTTGCCTTGGATACGAACAGAGATCATTCTGTCGTTTTTGAGATTGCATCCAAGTACTGCATTTTGGACTCTTTTGTTGACCATGATGGCTACTCCATTTCTTCTAAGGGATTCTTGCCCACAGTAGTAGATATAATGGTCATCTGAGTTAAATTCACCCATTCCAGTCCATCTTAGTTCGCTGATTCCTAGAATGTCAACGTTCACTCTTGCCATCTCCTGTTTGACCACTTCCAGTTTGCCTTGATTCATGGACCTAACATTCCAGGTTCCTATGCAATATTGCTCTTTACAGCATCAGACTTTGCATCTATCACCAGTCACATCCACAGTTGGGTATCGTTTTTGCTTTGGCTCCATCCCATCATTCTTTCTGGAGTTATTTCTCCACTGATCTCCATTAGCATATTGGGCACCTACTGACCTGGGGGGTTCATCTTTCAGTGTCCTATCCTTTTGCCTTTTCATTCTGTAGCGTAAGAAGATCTAATTTAGGAAATACTGACTTAAAGTTGTAGTCAAAACTATGGTTTTTCCAGTAGTCATGTACAGATATGAGAGTTGGACCATAAAAATGACTGAGCACTGAAGAATTGATGCTTTCTAACTGTGGTGTTGGAGAAGACTCTTGAGAGTCCCTTGGACTGCAAGGAGATCAAACCAGTCAATCCTGAAGGAAATCAGCCCTGAATATTCACTGGAGATATATATATATATATATATATATATATATATATATATATATAATGTTCAGAATAATAGGAGCTTCACTGATGCTGAAGCTGAAACTCCAATACTTTGGCCACCTGATTCGAAGAGCCGACTCATTGGGAAAGACCCTGATGCTGGGAAAGATTGAAGGCAGAAGAAGAGAGCAACAGAGAATGAGACGGTTGGATGACATCACTGACTCGATGGAAGCAAATTTGAGCAAATTCTGGGAGATGGTGAAGGACAGGGAAGCCTGGTGTGCTGCAGTCTGCGGGGTTGCAAAGAGTTGGACATGACTTAGTGACTGAACAGCAACACAGCACTTACAATTATGATTTCTTCATATTATATAAACCCTGTCAGCTCTGTTTTTAAATTTTTTCGTACTTTTTTAATCCAACAATTGTTTTAAAAAGTTTAAAATTTATTTATTTTATGTATGTATGTATGTACTTATTTGTGGAATGTGGGATGTAGTTCCTCAGTCAGGGGTTGAACCCAGAACCCTGTATTGGGGGCATGGAGTCTTAGCCACGGACCACCAGGGAAGTCCCTCTTATTTTTTTAAGTTCAATTTTTATTTTATTTTGGAGTATAGTTGATTTACAGTGTTGTGTTAGTTTCAGGTGTACAGCAAGGTGAATCAGTTATACGTACACATACATCCACTCTTTTTCCGATTCTCTTCCTACTTAGGTTATTACAGAATATTGAGTAGAGTTCCCTGTGTTATACAGTAAGTACTTGTTGGCTATCTATTTTATATATAGTAGTGTGTAAATGTTAATCCCAAACTCCTAAATTTATCCCCCCTCCCACATTTCCCTTTTGGTGACCGTAAGTTTGTTTTTAAAGTCTGTTATGTGGTGACCCAAGGACAAAAGAGTAGAAAAACCAAGGAGGGTCTTGGAATGCAGGAACAGAAAAACCTCACCCTTATTGACCTTCCCTCCCCATGATGTAACTATTATGGAACAGTATAATCTGTCTCCCCTCCTGCTCCATAGGGAGAAGGTATTTGCCCTACTCTTCCCCCACCCAGTATACATCCCTCATCCAATCAGCAAATGACCTGAAAGACCCCTATCCCACTCCTTGTACCCTGGGTATAAAAGTGGACTAAGGACCCCTGTTCAATGTTGGTTCTCCCTTGAGCTGGCCTGCTGTTCTCAGAGCGTCTCCCTCCCTAATAAACTTTATTTCCCTCTCATTCTGTCTCATGTCTGTAAATTCTTTTCCAACCCGTGCACGGACCACGACATGATACCCTGTTTTGTAAATAAGTTTATTTTTATTGTTTTTAGAATAAAGATTCCACATATGCTATGCTATGCTATGCTAAGTCGCTTCAGTCGTGTCTGACTCTGTGCGACCCCATAGACGGCAGCCCACCAGGCTCTCCCGTCCCTGGGATTCTCCAGGCAAGAATACTGGAGTGGGTTGCCATTTCCTTCTCCAGTGCATGAGAGGGAAAAGTGAAAGTGAAGTCGCTCAGTCATGTCCGACTCTTAGCGACCCCATGGACTGCAGCCTACCAGGCTCCTCCGTCCATGGGAGTTTCCAGGCAAGAGTACTGGAGTGGGGTGCCATTGCCTTCTCCGGATTCCACATATAAGTGATATCATATGGTATTTGTCTTTGTCTGACTTACTTAGTATGATAATCTCTAGGTCCATCCTTGTTGCTGAAAATGACATTATTTCATTTCTACCCTATCAGCTCCTACTGAAGAGATTTTTGCCATCTATTTCTTTGGTAAATCTCAGAGTAAACTCATCTTGAATTTCATCTTGGTAAATTCATCTAAGAAAATGGATGAATGAATGAATTAGCATATTTATAGATACATAAGTCCTTGGATGGAAGATTTCAGGACAAAAAATTTTGAAATGTGTTATCTGTAATGTGATCTGAGAACATAAGAACAACAAAATGTTTTTGAAATTAATATATAGCAGCAGAAAAATGATTGATTTATAAATGACTTTTGAATATACTAATCACAGAGGCAATGATAATGTTGCTTTGTACTGAGTCATTATATGCCTGCTGCAGTAAACATTTTAGTTCATAAAATTACAAAGTCTATTTAGAAACTGCCTTTTTTTTTTTTTTGCTTTGTCATGCAGCATGCGGAATCTTAGCTCCCTGACCAGGAATTGAACCTGCGCCTCCTGCAGTGGAAGCACGGAATCTTAACCACTGGACTACCAGGAAGTCCCAGAAACTGCACTTGAAAAAAACAAAAACCAGAATGTGCCTCTGGGGAGATGAGGTGTATTGCACTGGGCTGGGTGATCTCGCTTTTTCTTAGAGACAGGAAGAAGCTCTTAGAGGATCCTGTCAAGAGCTTTTAAAGCTTTTAATAGGGGACGTTTACTGAAGGGGAACATGGCAGCTTTTAACAGGGGACGTTGTTTACTGAAGGGAGACACGGGGGGAGGGGGTTGGGGGAACACAACGGGGAGTGGAAAGCTGCTCAGGGCTCCTCCCTCCCCTAATCCCAGACACCTATTCCCTGTTGGCCACCTCAGCTCTGACGGGAGACCGACTTGGACCCCGTCTGACCCACTTTCAAATTCTGGGGAGGAAGAACCAGATTGGGTCACCTGGGACAGCTGTCCACCTCTTGGGTAGTCAGTCATCATCGGGGTATGCAGTCACGAAGTGCAGACGTGGTGTTAGGGCCTCTGCTGGGGTGGTGGAACGTCATGAGTACTGTGGTCTGGGCAAGTACCTCATAAGTGCCAATGAAAAGGCTTCTCTGGTGGGCCTTCTCTGGTGGTGGCTGGGACTCTGCTCCCAATGTAGAGAGCCTGGGTTTGACCCTAGGTTGCAGAACTAGATTCCGCATCCCACAATTAAGAACCAGTGCAGCCAAATAAAATAAAAAGTAAAATAAAATAAAATGAAAAATTTAAAAAAATTGGCTATGGCACTGTGGAACCCTTTGTTCATATAAGATCTTTTTTTTTTATTAGTAGAAGATGTTTATCAGTTTTCACAATCGATAGCCAGACAGAAAAATAAAAAATCATTACAGTTGCAAGCCATAATGGAAACATGATTAAACTAACAATATAAAATAATTACATACGATCTGGGGGCCAAGCAGAGTGATGTGGTGAGTGGAAGTGCATCCGTGCACATGTTTTCATCTGCCCAGTCATTCTATGTCTTTTGTGCATTTAATCCATTTACATTTAAGGTAATTAACGATATGTAGGATCCTATTACCATTTCCTTAGTTGTTTTGGGTTTATTTTGTGTACTATTTTTTCCTTCTCTTGTGTTTCCTGCTTAGAGAAGTTCCTTTAGCATTTGTTGTCAAGCTGATTTAGTGGTGCTGAATTCTCCTAACTTTTGCTTGTCTGTAAGATCTCACCTAGCAGCCAACTATGAAAGAAATGGACAAAGGCCGAGTTGTTCTGGTAAAGGAGATGGTAACCGAAGTCCCACCAAATTGATATCCCTCTGCTAGTGCTAAGGAGTGAATTTTGAAAATTGTGGATCTAACTGTCTCTCTTGTTTTTATAGAACAGGCTCAGATGGTAAAGAATCTGCCTGCAATGCAGGAGTGCTGGGTTCGATCCTTGAGTGGGGAAGATCCTCTGGAAGAGGGCATGGCAACCCACTCCAGTATTCATGCCTAGAGAATCCCATGGACAGAGGAGCCCGGCAGGTTACAGTCTATGGGGTCACAAGAGCCGGATACAACTGAGCACAGAAGCTAGCACGTGAGGTCACCGCCTCAGAGGTTCACAGCAGCTCAGGGTCAGGGTGTGATGAGCATCAGGGCCCCGGACTCCCAGGGGAGCGTTCGTACTGAGTTCCACTTGCCCCTTGATTCCAGGTACCAAACACACAACAGCTGGCAAAGTCTCCTGTTTCAGTAAAATGCCTCTCTTTAGAAAGAAAACTATTTGTGGAGTTCTAAGCCAAATCGATTTTGATTTACAGGGTTGAAAAAAGAAAAACAAAAGAAAGTAACTACAGTTAAGTGAAATGCCAGGAGATTTGTGTCCTGAGCTGGAAGTTTAGCCTGATTAGGTTTCCCTGGGTATGCTCACCTTGCCTGTCTCGCTCAGCATCCTTCTGCCCTCGCTCTCCCTTGAACATAGACGAGGGTCTGATGGCCCAGATAGGCTTGCTCTGGTCACTGACCACTTTTCCGGTTGCAAATGTGCTTTGGTGCCTCTCATGGGATAACGCCTCCAGGTGACGCCCGTGTGTATGTGGGCAGAAGCTAAACGAAGCAGGAACCTGGTAAGCTTGGTCGCCCCTATCCATTTGAGTTATTTTATTTTTTAAAAAGAAGCTCATCTTATTTGTCCTTCAGGAAACACAATTTATATTTTATCTATTTATTTATTTATTTGGCTGCATCGCAGCACACTGGATCTCTGATCTTCCTTGTGGCATGTGGAATCTTTAGTTGCAGTGTGTGGGATCTCGTTCCCTGACCAGGGATTGAAGCCAGGACCCCTGCATTGGGACTGTAGAGTCTTAGCCACTGGACCACCAGGGAAGTCCCTCCACTGGGGTTTTTAAGGGTGCACTTGGGGAGCTGTCTTGGCCCTGTCCTTGCAAACCATTCTAGGGAAAGGTGTTCGGCTGTGCGGCTGGAGGCCGGCCCCCGGCCATCAGTTGGGCACCCTTTGAAAGTCCCACAGCTCCTCTCTCCACAGGGCCCGCGGGGGCTGTCCAGAGGCTCTACCCTGCGCCTGCTCACTCAGCCACTTGATGGCACTGTTAGAACTGCAGAAAAGAGGCTTCCTCCCCTGAAACCATCTTCCCTCATTCTAATCCTCTCCAAACTGTCATTTCCACCCGCCTCCTTCCAAACAGAACAGAACAAAATCATTTCATAGCCTGTTCCCGCCGCTCTGCCTCCAACCCACTCCGCCCTGTCCATCCCTGTCTGCCTGCAAAGATGAGTAGCCCCTCTGCCTCTTTTTCTGCCCTCAGGGTCCCCTCTGTCCATCCTATTTTTGCATATTTATCATTCTGTGTGCTGTGGGGGGCCTCTCGAGTTTCAGGCAATCTAGGGAAGTAGCAAGGGCCATGAAAGACTTATAAGGACCTAGGGGCCTAAAAGAGAAAGCAGAAGTGCCTGCAATCATTCTGGTCACATGACTTGTGTTCTAGAAGGAAAAAGAAACTAGGGCTGCATGCACAGAGGCAGCGTGGAGCAGGGTCACTGGGAGAAGGTGCTGGAAGGGGGAACAGGGCGGGGGAAGAAATGTGCAGAGTGCAGGAAACAGGCTCTCGGCAGTGGAATCTTGGCGTCAACTTGGCCACTCAAAGAGTTTCTGTTCTTGGCTTCTGAGCTGCCGCTGTGTCAAAACCCCCTCCACCGGGTCAAGGGTGGGCAGGGGCATGGTCCTGAGCAACCCTCGCCCTCGTGCACTGGTTTTGACCCCTGGTTCCCAGTTCTGGCTGCCACTTCCTCTTCCTGGGAGATGTGAGTGGGGAGCAGACTGAGAGGACCAGGAGCTAGGGGAGAGAAAACATAGCTGCCCCTACCTTTGCACCCCTATCTCAGGTCCCCCAGGCTGCCTGTCGCTGCTGCCTCAGCTCACTTCCCTCTCAGGAGAGGAGAAAACAATGTTTCTTGGGAGGAATTTGCTGTGAGAAAAGCATTTTCCCCTAACAATGACCAGGAAATCCTGTCTTGACTGATATTCTCAAGGTGTGCTGGCCTCTTGGCAGAGTCATTTGAAGGCTTATTCAACCATGCAGACGCCCATGAGACACGGTTCCCAAACTCCGTGGAGGCGTGCTGGCCACACCCCTCCCCTTGGCCAACCCTGACCTTGAGCAGGGAGCCCGGCCAGCTCGCCCAGCCTGCCTGCAGGTGGGAGGTCTCTCTGCTGACTCAGGCCCAGACTGGGTCAGGTGCCTGCCTTCAATCCCATGAGTAATACCCTGCCTGTCTTCTGCAAAGGGCCTTCCCAGGATTAACCAATTAGTCACCCCCCGGGAGAGCGAGGGAGCAGGTTATGGTCATCCTCATTAAGGCCGTGGAGAGGGAGGGAGGCCAGAGGATGCCTTGCCTCAGGCCAGTGAGTGTTTGGATTTGGGGGCAGGCGGACAGTGGCTCAGGGTGTCCCAGGGCAAGGTCCCTCCAGGGTGCAGGGGAGGCTGGAGTTTCTTACTGGGCAGCAGGGGGCTTCACCCACTGAGGGCAGAGGGGAGAGGACTGGAGTCTCAGGTCAACGTGAGAAGATGCAGACAGTTTGACACAGGCTCAGCCATGCAGTTCCACAGTCTGCTCTGAACAATTCAGAAACTGATGCCGATGGGCCTCCAACTGCTCTGCCCCTCCAAGCGGGCCGTCCAGATATTTATGAAATGTGCCTCGGAACACTTTCCTTTCTGTGTCTGCTTGGGGATGTCAAATGACTAAAAGTGATAAAGCACAGGTCACTATAGGACCTTGCAAAACAAAAGTGTACTGTGAATGCCTAGGAGAGTAGGGGTCCCACGTCCCTCTGGGTCACAGTGCCCCCAAAGAGGTTTGTCCTCTTTCGGGAGCATGACACAAGTGAGAGAGTTTTAGGAGGTAAGAATGTGTCCTGATGACAGAACTAGGGCCCAAGCACCTTCTGGAAGCCAGACAGCAGAGCAATCCTTTCGATCAACCCTGTCTGCAGCTGCTTTTTATAAACTTGGCATAAATACGTGCTTGGAAATGCCCGGGCAGTGTATCTGGAAAATATTTTCTACCATTCGAAAACACACACACACACATATACATGCTTGGAAAGGAAAAAAAAAAAAACAAAACACAACAGAAATTGTGCATATTACAGAGTGGCTTCACTTGTGGTTTTTTTCCATTACTTCCTCAGTTCATTTTTCTGCTGCCAATTTTAGAAGGCCATAAGTCATAGTTGTTGTTAAACTTTGTCAGTTAAAATGTAACTCTAAGAACAAGTCATATGATACATTGGAGCCAAATGGCCTTTTGGAAAGCGTGGTGGTGGGAGGCAGGAGAGCCAGTCCTGGCGTCTGGGCTCTACTCTGCTGTGTGTTATGTGTCCTGCCCACGAGAAAACAGAGTCCCCTGTTGGTGGCCTTGGCTCCCAAAGGCCACTGATCCGAGGGAGGGAGGCTTTTCAACATTTATTCTGTGTGACCCAGGAATGGAACATAATCTTGTGTTTTGAAGTGCTCATGTGTGCTAAGTCGCTTCAGTCATGTCCAACTCTTTGTGACCCTATGGACTGTAGCCCGCCAGGCTCCTCTGTCCATGGGATTCTCCAGGCAAGAATACTGGAGTGGGTTGCCATGCCCTACTCCAGGGGATCTTCTGGACCCAGAGATAGAATCTTCGTCTCTTAGGTCTCCTGCACTGGCAGGCGGGTTCTTTACCACTAGCACCACCTGGGGAGTCCTCAGTCTTACACAATAATGAAATTCTCGATTGTTGAGAGAGACTTGTATATGTAACAGCTTTTTTGTTTTAAATGTAGACATTTATTTATTTATTTTATTTATGGCTGTGCTGGGTCTTATTAACAGTTGAGGCATGCAGGTTCTTCTACTTTTATTGTAGCATGTGGTATTTAGTTCCCTGACCAGGGGTTGAACCTGGGCCCTCTGCATCAGGAATGTGGAGTCTTAATCACGACTACCAGGGAAGTCACTTCCTCATGGAGGTTTTTTTCTAGTGGGATCAGTGGACAGACAGACACGGGCTGACTCACCCCCACAGTGCCTTTTGCACTATAGCCCTGAAGGAGAGGGACAGAGGGCTAAGAGAGCCACCAGGAAAGATGGCTTTATCACAGGCAGAGTGGGATACCCTTGGATCTGTCGTGTACTCTCCAGAGCCTTCCCGCCTTCCCTGTGCAGTGGGCACAATGCCACTGCTCACAGGGTGAAATAACAAATGTGAAAAGCATGTTTGTTGTTGTTGTTAAGTCACTAAGTCATGTTTGACTCTTTGTGACCCCGTGAACTGCAGAACAACTGACTGGTTCAGAATTGGGAAAGAAGTACGATAAGGCTATATGTTGTCACCCTGCTTATTTAACTTACATGCAGAGAGTACATCATGCAAAATGCTGGGCTGGATGAATCACAAGCTGGAATCAAGGTTGCCAGGAAAGATATCAGTAACCTCAGATATGCAGATAATACCACTCTAATAGGAGAAAGCAAAGAGGAAATAAAGAGCCTCTTGATGAGGGTGAATGAGGAGAGTGAAAAAACTAACCTGAAAGTCAACATTAAAAAACTAAGATCGTATCACTTCATGGCGAATAGAAAGGGAAAAAGGAGAAGCAGTGACAGATTTTATTTTCTTGGGTTCCAAAATCACTGTGGACGGTGACAGGTGTTGGCAGCTCCCATAACCCTCTCCTGGGTCCCTGATTATCAGGTCCATTTTCTGCCTTCTCCTTTGAATAAACTGATTGCATCATCCAACCTTCTCTGGACAAACAGACCCTTTCCCAAAACAGCTGGTCTGAATGACGTTTGTCGGGACCTGCTCCCCCAGGTCCTTCCATGGCCCCTCGTTGCTGAGTCGTTTCCCCGCCGCTGGTCCTTAAAGAACACGGGTGGGGGCCAAGCTCCTCTCTGCGCCCCGTGTGTGCTACGGCCCTGAGCTCTCTCTACCTGTGGCCACAGCTTCTCGATGCTCTGTCTACAGAGAAACGTTTCAAAGACTCAGGAAATGAACTCACTTTTTCCCCCCCTCCCCCTCCTTTTCCAAAACAGTGCCGCCTTCCTGGAAGAAAGCAAACAAAACAAGTGTGACTATTTAAAAAATTATTGGAAAATGCCTTCTTCATGAACGCTACGTCTCCTCTGGGCGGATGTGTCACCTTGGGTTCCCTTTGCTGCTCAGCCCATGGTGCATTTGGTGGGGAAGGGCCAGGGCAGCCCTGGAGGAGGAGGAGGAGCTGATGGGGCCCGATAAACAGTCTCCTCCAAACAACCACATGCACCTCGCACACTCGGACGTGGAGGTGAGCGCACCTGTGCGTGTGGGCCCGTGTCCAGCTGAAATTAGCCCAGTGGTCTGCCTTCCTCCCCAGTGTGGACTGCCTTCTGCGGGCATGGGGCTGACTATTTTGGGTTTCTAGGTGTTGTTATAAATAACATCATGGGCTGTACGGGGGATTGAAGACGAAGCCTTTTCCTTTCGGCCATCTGGGCAGGATGCTTTTCCTTTGATGAGGGGAAAAAAACCTTAGCTGTGTTTCAAAAGGAAAACTGCCTCCCAATTAAGGTGACAGCAGACACTGAATGACCCTGTCTTTGCAGGAACGAGAGCAGGCTCTGTCCAGGGCGGGGGCCAGGGCGGGGAAGGCCTTTCAGTTGCTCAGGTCCTGACTTGAGGGTACCCGGGGCCAGGAGAGCCCCCTTGAGGTGTTCAGCAGTGTGGCTCTCTTGGCTCAGGTTTTTCCATTATCAGCCTGTGACAGCGACACATGACAGACACTCTCCAGAGATATCTCTCTGCTTTCATAACACTGAAGGATTTTTTTTTTTCTGACTCATCTTCAGAAGATCCCCCTCCCCCTCGTCGTTTGAAAATAAATATAATTAGTAACAGACAGACATACTGTATATAGCCAGGCCTTCCTATCCGGGAGAGTTATAATTAAATGTACATGCTGTCTATTGTTCACTGTCTGCTAAATGCTTCTCCACCCGCTTTAGGGAAGCGGCAGCCCCCCGGGTGGATGTTGCAGGGAGAGAGAGCGGGTGGGGCTGAGTTCAGTGTCCAGTGGAACGCAGAGGCTGGAGTGTTGGCGGAGTGGCAGGTATGCCCCCTGTCCCTCCCACTGCCCGCCTCTCTGCCTTTCTCCATCATCAACCTTGAGCTGCTCCAGGAAATGCCTGGTCAGTTCTGGGGACCGTCCCCTCCTGGGAGGCAGAGAGATGGTTGCCAAGCATGGTTGTCATGGCAACATGGTGGCTGCTGCTCCTGCAGCTGGTGAGGGGCACCTGAGCGTATACAGGTTGGTGAGATCTGCCCTCCCCAGGCCAGGGGCCGCGACCGTCGCGTTCGTCTGTTCCTGGCTCCTGGCCTGCAAGGCTGGCACCCGGGCCATGGCCCTGAGCTCAGGCAGGTTATCCCCAGGTAACCCTCGGCTCTCCTGACACCAGGGTGGGCTGGGTGCTCGGCGGCCACTGTCCAGGCTCCGGGAGAGGTCATGTTCTGCTGAAATCAGTGGGTCAGGTGGCTCCGGGAATGCACACACAACTCATGGACATATTCTGGGACCACAGCTCGGCCAGCAGGCTTGGCGACACCGGGCCTGGTGACACAGGAGAGGCGGGTGTCCCTCCCATCCCTCTGGCAGCTGAGGCGGTCACCGGATGACGAGTTGGCCTGGCCCTCCCGAGCCTGGACTGAATACAGCAGTGTCATCCGAGCCACGGGCACCTTTACCTGAGTTGCTCTCAAAGTGTTTTCCAAGCAAATAGTAGTTTCATAACACCCGTGAGAAGTAGGTGGGGTGACAAAGCATTCTTTGTCCCTGTCTTGTAGATGGGGAAATGGCAGGGCTGGCCTGGCCAGGTGGTGAGGCCAAGGAGGGGAGACGGGTGCCCTCCCCTCCCCTGGGACTCTGGGGTGCGAGGGGCCAGGGTCTGCTGGCTTGTGGTCTCAAGCCCAGCTCCTGGGGGGAAGGGGAAGACCCCTCAGAGACGGAGGCCAGGGTTGGAGGCAGTGCAGGGCTTCTCGAGACTGACTGGCCTCAAGGCCAAACCAGGAACTTGGTCACGGCCCTGTGGTCTGAGGCGCTGACCCCAGCCGTGGGTGACACCAGGGAGTGTCAGTGTGCTGTACCAAGCCCGTCTGCTTGAAGTTATTGGACTCTTGGAAGTGGTGATTGAGTACTTTTTGAGCAGCCCATGCTGGTAATACTTCCAGGTGCCAGGGCTATAGTGGTGAATGAGGCAGACGTGGCCCCTGTGGCTTGTGGGGCTTGCAGGAGACAGAGAGTCACCACATCAAATGAAGAGGAAAATAAAAATGCACAATGCAACAGAGATGGGCTCGAGGGGAGGCTGTGTATGGAGGGGAGGCTGAGGGAGGAGGGTCAACTTTAGGGAGGGGAGCCAAGCAGGAGTCTGTAGGAGCTAATCCCAAATGATGGGGAGAAGCCGGACTGGGATGAGCATGCCAGAGGGAAGGGGCAGTGGTGCAGAGGCCCAGACAGGGGAATGAAGGTGGCCTGTTCAAAGGTTAGGGGGAAGGGCGTTGCAGGAGATGACGTTGGGAGTAAGCGAGCAGTATGTGACCCCGGATTTCTTGGAGAGGCAGTACCGACATACTTTTCTGATGGACTGGATGCGGGGCATGAAGGAGGGAAGAGTTAAGGATGACTTCTGAGTGTTTGCTTGAGTTGGAGAGTAGAGCAGCAGATTGAGATGGGGAGGACTTAGAGCACGCGGAGATGGGAAGTGAAGAGGATGGTCTTGGACACGGGTGTTTGAGATGCTGCCTTCTAGCTGGCTGCAAATGGGGCTTGACTATCAGCCTTTCTTATGCTCCCCTTCTGAGATCATGGAGAAGAAAGATGGAAAGTTGGGACTACCCTGGTGGTCTAGTGGTTAAGACTCTGCACTTCCAATGTAGAAGGAAGGTTTGATCCCTGCTTGGGGAACTAAGATCCTGCATGATGCATGGCCAAAAAAAAAAAAGTGGCAAGTTCTAGGCCAGTTGGGTTTTGAATTCACTGGGGCCTTCCAGGGGAAGCCTCACATCCCATATTTTTCAAGGAGGATTATACTCCTACTTTCTGAGTTGGGAGAGGTCTCTTCTCCTGTAGGGGAAGGAGACCAGCCAAGTTGGGCATGTGCCATATGGTGAAGAGCCTTCTGCAGACCTAGCCTGTGTGTCCCTTCCTGTCCAGCCCATCTTGTCCCTTCCTGTTCAGAGCCAAATCCTTGGTCATTTGTCCTTGGGCATCGCAGTTAGACTGATCTCATTGCCTGTGGGTGAGGAAGGACTGGAGCCTTGTCTCTCATTTGGTTGATTAAATGGAATGGTGAAGGTTTAGCCATTCCTTCTGAGAAGAGGCATTTGAAGAGCTGTGAGCAGCAACATCATTGGCCAGAGAGGGATTTGCTGAGCGGCAGGGCTGGGATCC
Organism: Giraffa tippelskirchi; assembly: GCF_054371585.1. Classification (NCBI taxonomy): domain Eukaryota; kingdom Metazoa; phylum Chordata; class Mammalia; order Artiodactyla; family Giraffidae; genus Giraffa; species Giraffa tippelskirchi. Next base: position 119,927,953 of record NC_137276.1, on the reverse strand, counting down.
TTTGTGCCTCTTCAAAGTATGTAGCTTAGAAGAACTTGTTCATTCTCTTGTAGCATAAATTGGAAACTATAAAAAGACTTGATATTGGGCTCACCTACTATATGTCACTGCAAGGCCAACTTATAGCCAGTAGTGCCATGGAAGCTCCAATTCTGGGTCTCCAGGGAATTATTTTAGAGCAAAGGATTTATTATGATATTTACATATATGGGAATCTCCTGACATCTTATCATAAAGCTTTTCAATGTGGCATGGAGTGTATATTTTGGATTTTACCCTGGGAGTTTACTTGCTGATGTACTAAAAACATTGAAGTGGATTTGGGGATATCAGTTCTCATACCCCAAGAACTCCCTGAGTAAAAAGTCAGAAGTTCATTAGGATCAGTTTTTCAACCAGACAGAATGACTATCACTGGTGTTGTGCTCTCCAACTCACAAAGTACTTTCACGGCCAGTTCCTCATCCAATTCTCCCCACAATTCATATGCAGATATAGAGGCAGCAGCTCAGAGAGGTTGAGTCATTTGTCTAAAGTCACACAGCAAAGGGAGAGCTGGGAATGAGCCCCAGTTCTCTGGCCTGTACCTGCCCAAGGCTCTGCTGTTGCATCTTTGGTGGAAAAGGGCCAGGATGGTTCTGGCACCTGGACCGATCGTGTGACAGTGAGTTTGGTAAGCCCAGCCTGGGAGGTGTTTGAAATTCCCTGAGCTGGCACCTGGGAACTAGTTCTTCTTTCCAGAAGGCTGTGTTGCAATGTGACCAAGAAGGTTGAGACTGAAAGCCATTACTTCACCCATGTGAGTCAAGGTCACTCGTCACCTCAGGAAGTGCACGGGGCTGCGATGTTTAGGAGGGAGGTGAGCTGCTCCTGAGTGAAGCCTCAGTGTAGCCTGGCACCCTTCCGCATGGTGAGGAGAAGGGGAGCTTCTGGAAGGGAGGATGTGCTAGGCAGCTTGGCCCAGGAGCCCAGAGCCCCCCGGGACCCTGGCCATACCCGAACCAGCCCTTCTTCTGAAAATACTAAGTGGAGGTTGCACCCACAAACGGGAGGGATGCTGGTTCACAGGAGCTGGCTGAGGCCTTTTGCATTCTGTTATGGGCATGACTGGAGGGTCATCTGGGGAAATCTGAGCAACTGCGAGTTACCTGAGTGTCCTTGCATGGATGACCTCTCTTCCTAGTTGAGCAGGTCATGCTTCCTTTCTTGTCTGAGGAGTCTAGAGTATCCCACCTGCACTGGTGTCCATGGAAGTCCTGTGCCTCAGAGTTGGGGGGGGAGGACAGAGTCCTGAACACATTTGTACCTGTTCCCTCAGTGAGCGCCTATATATATTTTGGCCACGGTATCTTAATTCCCCGGCCAGGAATCGAATTCATGACTCCTACAGTGGAAGCTCGGGGTCCTAACCACTGGACTAGCAAGGGAAGTCCCGGGCACCTTTAATTGATGAACTAGGATAATGCCCAGGCCTTGTGCCTCACACTTGCCTCATCATGACTCCCTTTTGGCCTCTCCTGATGAGGGCCCAGGGCTGAAATGTCCTTGAAAGTCACCACTCAGGCCTCAGGTTGGTGTCCCTTCTTCAGAGAGGCTTTCCTGATGTTAACACCCATGCCCCCAACAACCTTGGTGCTTCCCACGGTACATATCACCACCGGAAACTGGTTTCTCTATTTGTTTGCTTCTCACATCTCTTCTCACCCAAAGGTAAACTCCATCAGAGATGGCACTGTACCTGGTCCGCCTCCTATCATATCCTCAGCACCTGGCAGAGCCTGGTGCTGGGACATACAATATCAATATCCCAAATGAATGAATGCAACCAAGTAGCTGACATGAAGGTGGGCTGGAGTGGGGAACAGGTTCATCTGAGCAGATGCCCAGTGAGCACCCTCGAGGATGCTCTGGGCTCCAGCACCAGACAAACTTTGTTCTCTTGGACCCCTGCAACACTCTCTCTGGGGCTGAGCTGGAGGAGCATCCTAAGAGCATGGTTACTACCTGATGGATGAGTGGGTTGTACGGAGGAGTAAACCCAGGGACTGGCCAGAGGTCAGGGGTCATTCAGCCTCAGAAACTGCACATGTCAATAACATTGAGGCACCCAGGAATGTGGTTTTGGTTGATGTAAACTTGCTGCAATAGACCACACCTGCTTCTCAGCCCAGGGACGTGGGAAAGAGAAAGACACTGCTTGTTTTGGTGGTGGCGGAGGAACCGGTAATAGTAGAAGCATGCCCTTCGTCTGACTCAGAGCGGGTACCCTGCCATTGCCTAAGGACCTCAGGGACGTCGGTCTAGGGCTTCTTGCCCTGCCTCCTCAGTGCTCGGCAAGCCACGTGTTCCAACAAGTACTGGCTTAGGGGATGGAACAGCCTGCGTTTTGTCCAAATTTTTCCTTTGAACTTAAGATGTACAAAACACCTTTCGAAGAGGAACATAATGGGATTGGGACGGGAAGACTACCTCATTTGGACACGCATGTCCTCAGCTCTGCCCAGAGGGTTTCTGTCATCTGCTCCTCTGGCGCCTGCATCACACCCAGTCTTGGGGCTCCCAGCTTGGTCAGCATCCATGGTCTCCTTCCCAGGAGGCAATCACGTTCCCTGAATCTTCTTCTTTTCCTCTCCCTGCCCCCAGTTATTCTGCTAAGAGGATGTGGCAATTGAAGAGTGAGCTTCTGGAGCCGGAAGCCTGCCTGCAGACCCTGTTTCGATCCCCAAAACTCTTGAGGCAGAGAAAGCAGGACAGGTGAGAAGCACAGCCAGAGAGTGACTCGCGGAAGGGCTGGGTTTCGCTCCAGGGGATTCTCCCGGTGCCAGGGAACACGCTCAGCCCTCTCCCCTCCAGTCTTTTCTCTTGCCCAAGAGCTGCTGGTGGGAGGTATGACCTCCTTTTCTCAGGCAATGGGAGGGCCTACCTTGCTCCAGTCAAGACCACAGCCTTTATCCCTCACAGCGCCCCTATGTGGCAGATGCTGTAATTGCCTTGCAATTCATCCTGGAGTGTGACCCCAGGGTGCTGGGTCCTGGGACCGAATAGCGTCTGCACCACGCTGTGCAGAGAGGGGCGTTTGACACATGGGGCCAAAATGTGGACCTGACACCCACCCACTCACACACCTTATACCTTTTGTAGGAATCCTGTTCTCAGCAAGTGCTGGTTGAAAAGCCCATAGCCATGGCGATCCACTTTGGATTCAAGCTACATCCCGAGGCTTTCGTAAGTCTCCCCTTGGTCAAGTGAGCAGTTTGATGCCTTGGTTCTTTAAAATGCTGGAAATGTTTATTTCTTCTTGCCTCTTGTTCTTTCAAGCTTGAAATTTCTCTGCACATCAAAGTCTTCAAAATGCCCTCAAACTTATCTCCAAAGGCATTTTCACTTGGCTCTGGGTGATGGCAGATGTTCTTCCTTTGGGAGGTTGAAGCTTGTGTTCTGTTCTCCACTTCGATGATGTTTAGAAGACCAGATACAAAGACAGACAGCCTTTTTCTCAGATGAGCAGAAATTTGTGTTATGTTTTCATAGATTTTGATTATTCTAAGTAGGGGTAGCTGAAGTCTACATGGTGTTTGATGTGCAGTGGTTTTACCTGCTGCAATCTATGTTTTTATGGTTTTACAGCATCTGAGTACAATACATCAGTGTTGCCATATCCAAGAGGATTTTTTTCCACCATCACATTTGGTATATCATGAATGTATGTGCATACCCTATGGACAGATCTGACCATATTTCACTCAGAATTCATTTATCTTTCTAAAGATTCTCTTACCTAGTCATTAAAAAATGCAATCTAATTACCTAGGTAACTTTTTCATTATGCCCATTAAAAACTGTATTTATTTATTTGGCTGCGCCAAGTCTTAAGTTATGGTACATGGCATCTTCAATCTTCATTACAACATGCAGAATCTTTAGTTGTGGCATGTGGGATCTAGTTCCCGGATCAGGGATCGAACCCAGGCCCCCTGCATTGGGAGTGCGAAGTCTTAGCCACTGGACCACCAGGGAAGTGCCAAGCCCGTTTGTGTGTTTGTTTAAATAGAGGAGAACAAGAACAACATTATAGTTCTCGATTTCTTGTCCCTCTTTGTCCCAACTTACCAAATGATATCTGTCCTCACACATCTGTCTTTCTCTTGTTCTCTCCAGGAACTGGAAATAAACTGCCCTTTCCTATTCCTGGCCACCCATCTGCATGTCTGCTTGCATCCTGACCCCACAGCCCACCCCTCATTCCCTCCAGCTCTCTGGCATCCTAGGGAAGTCAATTCTGTTACCTTGCAGAATTCTGATTTTCCTGTTCTTTATCCTTAGCTTTACTCATTCAGGACTTGTCTATACTCTTGCTTTCGTTTCCTCATGACTCCTTATGAACCTACAGAAGACACGTTTGCTAAGGTCACTCATCTGCACTGTTTCACACTCACATTTCCAGGTGCACAGGGGCACCTGGAGGGAACGGTCCCTCAGATGTCTCAAGCTCAAGACGGCCAGGAATGAATGTGCCATCCTCTTCTCCAAGTTCGCTTAGCTCCTGGTATTTCCCATGTCAGCTGGGGATGCTGACTCACCTAGGTGCTCAAGACAAAACACCTGGGTATCATCCTTACTCCACCTTACCTCCCCTGTTCTAGTCTATTGGTTGAGTTTACTTTCTGACTCCTGTCTCCTGGGTCAGTCTGCCCTTCAGCACTTGGCAGCCCCACTGGGCCCACATCTCTCTTGCCTGGACTATGACAATAGCTGATCTATTAGTCTCTTTGCTCCTCCTTTGAAACTCTCTCCAAACTGCGAGTAGAGTAACCATTGACAGTGGGAATATGGCCATGAACTCCTGGTCTTTTTTCCCCATATGTTTTACCACAGAATATTGAATATAGTTCCCTGTGCTATATATAGGACCTGTTTGTTTATCTATCCTACATATAATAGATTGTATCTACTAATCCCAAACTTCCAGTCCAACCTTCCCCTGCCTCCCTTCCCACTTGGCAACCACAAGTCTCTTCTCTGTCTGTGAGTCTGTTTCTGTTTCATAGATAAATTCATTTATTTCATATTTTAGATTCCATATATAAGTGATATCATATGATATTGGTCTTTCTTTTTAAAAACTTTATTATGTGTTTATTTATTTGGCTGGGCTGGGTCTTAGTTGTGACATGCAGGATTGCGGCATGCCACAGCTAGTTTCCTGACCAGGGATTGAACCCAGGATCCCTGCACTGTGAGTGTGGAGTCTTAACTGTTGGACCATCAAGGAAGTTCCTGTCTTTCTCTTTCTGACTTATGTTACTTAATATGATAATCTCTAGGTTCATCCATGTTGCTGCAAATGGCATTGTTTCATTCTTTTTTATGGGTTAGTAATATTCCATTGTATGTATGTATTTATGTGCTTCCATGACTGCTGATTAGTTGTGGGTCACATACAAGCTCTTAGCCTATCATGCAAACCTGGACCCTGTTAATATTTTTGTCCTCATTTCCTGATACTCTGTGCTCTAGAAATACTGAGCAACTTGTAATCACCAGCATCTGCATGCAGATCATGCCCATTGGGGCTTCCCAGGTGGCTCAATGGTAAAGAAGCCACCAGCCAATGCAGGGGATGTGGGTTCAATCCCTGGGTCAGGAAGACCCTCTGGAGAAGGAAATAGCAACCCATTCTAGTATTCTTGCCTGGAAAATCCCATGACAGAGGAGCCTGGCGGGCTATAGTCCATAGGCTTGCAAAAGAGTTGGGACACAACTGAGCAACTAAACAACAACAACATGTCCATGGCCTTGATAAGTATGATTCTCTTTGCCAGGGATAACTCCTAATTTCTCAGTTTCCTGGCAAACTCCTATTCATCCTGCAAGATCCTCACTCAGGATCACCACTGCTTCCTCCTAAGGCAGCTTCCTCCCTAAGGCAGGATCAGTCACCCTCCTCTGAACTGCGAGGAGATCTCTCTCATTCTCCCTGTGACTCTGTTGTCATTATCTGCCTTCCTGCTGCTGCTCTCATCTTTGGGACTGTAACCATTCTGAGGGCAGGACCTGTTTTGCTACAACCCAGTTTCTAACACAACATACAGCATGTCAGATTCTCAATAAATATGTCGAGCTGAGACTGCAAATATTGTTGTTGTTGTTCAGTTGCTCAGTCGTGTCTGACTCTTTGTGACCCCATGGACTGCAGCACACCAGGCTTCCCTGGCCTCCGTGATCTCCCAGAATTTGCTCAAACTCACATCCGTTGAGTCGGTGATGCCATCCAACCATCTCACCCTATGCCTCCCTCTTCTACTGCCTTCAATCTTTCCCAGCATCAGGGTTATTTTCAATGAGTCGGCTCTTCAGATTAGGTGGTCAAAGTATTGGAACTTCAGCTTCAGCATCAGTCCTTCCAATGAGTATTCAGGATTGATTTACTTTAGGATTGACTGGTTTGATCTCCTTGCTGTCCAAGGGAATCTTAAGAGTCTTCTCTAGAACCACAGTTTGAAGGCCTCAATTCTTTGGCGCTCAGCCTTTTTTATTGTCCAGCTCTCACATCTGTACATGACTACTGGAAAAACCATAGCTTTGACTATATGGACCTTTGTCACAAAGTAGTGCAGACCTTTGTTGGCAAATATTCTAGGAAAGTACAAAGAAAAGTCCTTGGTTCTGGTCCTTAGGCCTCTTCAAGGCTAATAAAGTTCAAAGAGAAACACCTGGCAGGGCCCCAAGAGACATTACCGAACTCCTCTCCCCCTCTCTGGAGTGGCCGACTGCTCTCACATTGCCTTTTTTGGTCAGAAGACTTGAGCCTGATTTGGCTTTGTCATTTACTGATGCTAAAACTCTCCGGGCTTCAGTTTGCTAAAGGAGACAAGGATTGGCTAGGGTAATGCAGCCCAGATCCTTCTGTGAACCTGGGGGCTACTACAGAGTTCTGTTCCTGCTATCAGGCATCTGGGCTTGCATCTCGTCTACAAGCATGAGGGGCATGTGTGCCCCCAGCCTGTGTGCAACACTGTTTATAAAGGTTGATGCGCTGGCAGGGACGTGGCTTCAGCTGACAATGGTCTAGTGCATTAGCAGCTGTGTTCCTTTATGGGGCGACGGCTGGGGAAGGTATTATAACAGTGCTGTTTGGGGTCGTCTAAGGTTGGACAATGTGATGGAGCCACAGAGTCGAGGCTGTGGAGTGGCTCTGTTTTGACTCAGCACATTTATCACCAACTCCTGGGTGGGAACGGCTGGTGGGGGTTTGGTGGGAGCAGGTGGGAATGGGGGACAGGGCATGGGCGTGAGTGGGAGGGGAGGTGGGGATTGAGAGGGGGCTGGCAGGTCTCCCTTCCGTGCTGCCGCAGGTGCAGGCAGCGTCAATGAGAGGAGCCCAGTCATGGTCACGGCCATCAGCCATAGGCACAAGCCCCCCTGAGCTGCTGCAGCACCTGGGGTGCAGCTCAGATGGGCCCCCAGGGCAGCATTTGACGCACACGCCCATCAGTGAGGGGACATGAGCCCAGCACTGCTGTTGGCTTTCATTGTACCGGTCCTGAGTGACACCTGCATAGACCAGACCTTGGCGCCAGTGTGTGTAACTCCTGGCATTAGCTAACCAGATGGGGCGTTGCTGACACTTTCCGAGGCCTCCTTTTTTGCCTTAGGAAGATCCCTAGATTCTAGTCATACAAGATGCCACATGTTTTGTGCCAAATTCCTCAGCAGATATCTGCCTCTCCCTGCATGTTCAGGCGGCCACAGGCGGCGGCCCCCTTCTGCTGACTGTCCTCACCTGGTGGGGTTTCTCTGGTGGCCACAGCCTCCTCCCATGACCGGCTCTCTCTCTATGAGCTAGATTTTGTTTTTCTGCCCATTCTTACACACCCTCACCCACTCACTTCTGCCCCAGTGCTACCGTGTCTGTGTGTTAGTCACTCAGCTGTGTCCAACTCTTTGTGATCCAACCCCATGGACTGTAGCCCACCAGGCTCCTCTGTCCATGGGATTTCCTAGGCAAGAATACTGGAGTGGGTTGCCATTTCCTTCTCCAGGGTATCTTCCCGACCCAGGGATGAAACTGGAGTCTCCTGCATTGGCAGGCGGATTCTTTACCACTGAACCACCTGGGAGTATGAACTATGTATGAACATAGTTAGCACCATCAAGAATCTTCCAGGACAGGTGCTCTCTAGATATGAAACTCTTGGTGCCCTTAATATAATCAAATCACTCAGTGACAATCCACATGTATGAAGGGCTTCCCATGGGGTACTAGTGGCAAAGAACCCCTCTGCTAATGTGGGAGACTTAAGAGACATGGGTTTGATCCCTGGGTTGGGAAGAGCCCCTGCAGGAGGGCATGGCAATCCACTCCAGTATTCTTGTCTGGAGAATCCCATAGACATAGAAGCCTGGTGGGTTGCAAAGAGTCGGATACGACTGAAGTGACTTACACGCATGTACGTACACATATGAATGCAGACATAATTAGTTTTGAGGGGGTTAAAACATGGCTCAGAGAAAGATTTTTGGAGATGGGCCATGTTTGCAAGCAGAACTTTCTTTCAAAACCCTCTTGGGCAGAGGCATGACACAGGAATCCAGGAATAAAGGTGAAGCTCAGAATGGGAACCTATACCAGGCGAGTCTCTCACAATGCACCTCACCTGGGTAAACAACATTTGCATATCAATGTATGGATTACGATGCTTCCTTTTCTCAGAACTAGTCGGTGCTCTGTTACACACAGAGGCGGACAAACAGGCAGTGACCTTTCAAATTCCTTGCAATATGAGAGTAGAGGACTCAGGTCTTCAGAGCCCCAGAGGCCTGAGCCATTTAGTGATTTCTTTACACTCTCCCTGAATGCAACTGATGCTGTTTGCTAACAGGTCCTGCCTTCAGAAGTGGGCCTGGCCAGCACTGTGCTGTGCTAAGTCACTTAGTGTCCGACTCTTTGAGACCCTATGGACCGTAGCCCACCAGGTTTCTCTGTCCATGGGATTCTCCAGGCAAGAATATGGGAGTGGGTTGCCATGCCCTTCTTCAGGGAATCTTCTCTTTGTGAACCAGGATAGCATTGGCAGGAGGGTTCTTTACCACTAGCGCCACCTGGGAGGCCCTGACCTGCACTAGCCAGCCAAAAATTGAAATTCCACTGGGAGCTAGTCATTATAGGAAGCCTGGAACTTGGAGAGGAAGAAAGGTGGCTTTGATGGTTATTGATGAGTTCACTAGGTACGGATGGAAGTTTTCAAAGAGACCAAATGAAGTACCAGGTCCTGAGCTTGGGTCCTCATGTTGCTGCTGCCACGAGGAGCAGGTGGGAAGGCTCCCAAGTATCAGATGTGTCAAGTACGGATGAACAGGTAACTAGATCACCGCAGGGCCCTGAGGCGGCCAGGGCACCGCATGTGATCCATCAGGGAAGTGATGTCCTGGGGGCAAAGCCGAGTCACTCCCACCTGTCAGCTGTGGGACTCATAGGTTAACCTGAGCCTGTTCCCACAGGACTGACATTGACTGGTTCCAGTCAATGGAAGTTGATGCAAATCAGTGCCATTTCCTCTGCAGCAATAATTAACCCGCCACAACCTGTAGGAGCAGGTAGTTTTGGGAGAATGGTGGGGAGATATTGGAGGCAGATTAGCATTTTTCAGCTCTCATGGTGATTTGTACTGAATTTCAGTGTGCCTGCACGCGGTTCCAACTCATTACCATAAAAGAACCTCATAAATTCAATTGCTAGGCAGGGAAAATCGACTGTTTAAACAGAAGGCCTGGGATGCTAGTCTGCTCTGAGGGACTGTGGGAGGCCTGGTCCCCATCTGAGTGTCCTCAATTTCCTGACCTGACCTCTAGAATTCGTCCAGCCCAGGGACCTACGATTCTATTCATTGCAATGAATGAGAGGCCTGCCTGGGGCTTGAGGAAGCATCTAGCCTGCCTGCCTGAGAAGTTGCCAACAGACGACACGTGATCTTCACTTCCAGTCACTTGGGAGACAGCACTGCCTCCTTGGGCCCTCTGCACATGAGCAGCTGCCCCATGATTACAGGTAGTGGGCTTATTTTGGGGGGATCAGGTGGCCCAGTGAACTGCTTACTTGCAGGGGATGGGGCTCTCTGTTTTGGTCATTTTGATCCCAGCATTTAGCACAAGGCACTCAAGATCCAAGAACCACTTGTGGAAAGAGGGAAGAAAGACCAGAGGGAAGAAAATTTCCCCAGAAATCCTTCATGTTGGAACCAAATCTTACCACCGTCAGCTCAAGTCATGTTCTCTGTAGCTTACTCTTTTTTCCATCAAGCATTTAGACACATCTTTAATTGGTTCTTAACATTTCTCAAGAATACCAATGAGAGACACCAAGTCTGTTATCTGCGTTTCATTGATCAGGCAGGCAGGCACAGAGCAGAGACAGCAGCTCTGCCATCCCCCGTGGCAGTGGGGTCTGGATGGGAGCTCGGTTTACCCATGTGCCCTTCCCCTTCTTGGAGGGTGTGCTTGGAAGGGGCCAGTTAGGCCAATCCTGAGGGCCCACTGTCCCTGGTCAGGCTTCTAGAAATCTAGCACTGACTCTGGTTTCCAGGATGATGAGCATGCATTTCCTTTTAGGGGTCCTCTGGCTGCGAGTGTGATGAGTGTACATCAAGGTACCTAAAGGCACAAAAACAGGTGCCATGTGTAATTATTATCTTTTAGTTATTTTGAAGTTGAGTTTCATAGGAAAAGAAGGTCAGCTGGTCCTATGGACTGCATGTGTGTGTCTCCTGAAATTCACATATTGAAACCTAAAAGTCCGTCTAGTCAAGGCTATGGTTTTTCCAGTGGTCATGTATGGATGTGAGAGTTGGACGGTGAAGAAAGCTGAGCGCCGCAGAATTGATGCTTTTGAACTGTGGTGTTGGAGAAGACTCTTGAGAGTCCCTTGGACTGCAAGGACATCCAATCAATCCATCCTAAGGGAGATCAACCCTGGGTGATCATTGGAAGGACAGATGTTGAAGCTGAAACTCCAATACTTTGGCCACCTCATGCGAAGAGTTGACTCATTGGAAGAGACCCTAATGCTGGGTAGGATTGGGGGCAGGAGGAGAAGGGGACGACAGGGGATGAGATGGTTGGATGGCATCACTGACTCGATGGACATGGGTTTGGGTAAACTCTTGGAGTTGGTGATGGACAGGGAGGCCTGGCATGGTGCGATTCATGGGGTCGCAGAGAGTCAGACACGACTGAGCGACTGAACTGAACTGAACTGAATCTCCAGTGAGATGGTATTAGTGGGTGGGACCTTTGGGAGGTAATCAGGTCAAGAGGGTAGAGCCCTCTTATACGAGAGACCCTGGAAGCTCCCTCAGCCCTTCTGCCCTGTGAGGACACCATGAGAAGGTGCTGTTTGTGAACCAGGAAGCAGGTCTTCATCAGACACTGATCCTGCTGGTGTCTTGATCTTGGACTTCCAGCCTCTTCTGCTGTGAGAAATTAATGTTGGTTGTTAATAAACCACAAAATTCATGGTAATTTTGTTATAGTAGCCTGAATGGAGTAAGACACAGCCCTAGTGAACTGATGCAGTGTTTCTAAGAGATGTAGATTTAAACAAATGCTCACAGAGGCCGTTAATGTGTGTATGTGGGCACGTGTGTATCAAATAAGTGTGTAGTGGTGGCATCTCTGTGTGTCAACGGAAGACATACTTTGTCATTCTCTATGTAGTCTGGGAAAGGAATTTGATAAAATACAGAACTTCTCTGGTGGTCCAGTGGTTAGGACTCTGGGCTTCCACAGCAGGGGGCACAGTTGGGTCCCTGGTCAGGGAAATAAGATCCTGCATGCTGTGAGGCATGGCCAAAAAATAAACAAACAAGTAAACACATCAATATTTTAAAAAGAGAGAGAGGAAAAAAAAGAACTTCATATTCTTGTTTCTGTTTTTTGCCTCAGAATGCTTGAAGACCTTCCCAGCTGTTCTGTGTTCGGGTCTGGCTCTCAGGCCTGAACATGGAGGGTGCAGAGGGTGGCTGGAACCAGTCCTGGGTTTCTCTGAACCCCTCAAAGAACATTCTGAGTACATAAGCAACCATCTCTGTACTACCTGCAGCAGTAGCCATGCTGCTGAAAAACAGTAGTATGAATTAAGAAGGAAAATTCTGAGCTTAAAGTTAACACCACTCTCTACCAGCATATACAGTTAACTAATATTTGACAGGAAAGCCAAAAACACCCAATGAAGAAAGGATGGTCTCTTCAACAATGATGCTGAGAATAGTGGATAAACACATGTAGAAAAATGAAACTGGACCCCTATCTTATACCATCTACAAAAATTAACTCAAAATGGATCAAAAAGACTTAAATGTAAGACCCAATACTCCTAGAACAAAACAGAAAAGAAGCTCCTTGAACTTGGCATTAGCAAAGACTTTTTGGATGTGATACCAAAAGCACAAAAAACAAAAGCAAAAGTCAACAGGTGGGACCACATCAGACTTAAAAGCCTCTGCACAGCAACAGAAAAAAATTAACAAAATGAAAAGACAATGTATAGGACGAGAGAAATATTTGCAAACCATGTATCTGATAAGGGGTTAATATCCAAAATAACAAAAACCCCCAAACAATTTGATTTTAAAAACATAGGCAGAGGAAATAAATAGACATTTTTTTCCCAAAGAGTGGGTACCTGAAAAGATGCTCAGCATCACTAATCCTCAGGGAAATGCAAATCAAAGCCAAAATGAGGTGTTAGAATGGCTTTCATTAAGAGGACGAGACAAGTATTGGTTGAGGAGGTGGAAAAAAGGGAACCCCTCTGTACTGTTGGTAAAATGTAAATCGCTATAGCCACAACTGAAAACAATATAGAAGTTCCTCAATAAAAAATAGAACTGCCATATGACCCAGCAAATTCATTTCTGGGTATATGCCCAAGGGAAATGAAATGAAAACAGGATAGTGAAGAGTGACATACACTCCCATGGGTATTGTAGCATATTCACAAAAGCTAAGAGATGGAAACAATTGAAGCATCCACCAACAGATGAATGCATAAGAAAATGTGGTGTATATATACAGTGGAATGTTATTCAGCCATGAGAAAGAAGGACATCCTGCCATTTGGAACAACATGGATGGACCTTGAGGACATTAGGCTAAATGAGTCAGACAGAGAGAGACAAATACCATGTATCACTTATATGTGGAACCTATTATAAAAAAGCCAAACTTGCACAAATAGTGAGTAAAACTGGTTTCCATGGGTTAGGGTATGGGGGACTATGAGCTTTATGTAAGGATACGAGCTTGCAACTAGTAGGTAAATGAGCTTTGGAGGTCTAATACACAGAATAGTGAATATATACAGCAATGTTGCATTCATCAAATTTGCTAAGAGAGTATATCTTAATTATTCCCACCACAAAAAGCAATGATAGGGGCTTCCCTGGTGGTCTAGTGTTTAAGGTTCTATGCTTCCGATACAGGGGGCACAAGAGTGTCAGAGTGTGTGGGCTCAGTAGTTATGGCATGCATGTTTAGTTGTTCGGAGGCATGTGGGATCTTATTTCCCTGACCAGGGATCAAACCTGAGCCACCTGCGTTGTAGGTAGACTGTTAACTGCTGGACCACCAGGGAAGTCCCAGCTTTGCTCTTTAGCGTTGCTGGCTCTCCAAAGCTCTTTCTGAAATCAACCTCACCGTTTACAGCTGAAGTTTCAAACCAGCAACTTGGGCAGAATCTAACCGTCCATGTTTTGTTTGCCTGGCATGATGTTAATAAAAACAATTTAGTTAATTAAAAAAAAAATCAGGAGCTCTCACATAGAAATCTAAAATTCCAACATTTGTTTTTTTCTCACTTAAAAAAAATTATTTTGGCTGCGCTGGGTCTGCGTTGCATTGCGGCCAGCAGGGGCTACTCTCTAGTTGCGGCTTGAGGGCTTCTCTTGTTGCAGAGTACGTCTAGAGCCAATGGGCTTCAGTAGTTGTGGCGCGTGGGCTCAGTAATTGTGGCCCGCTTGCTTAGTTGCTATGTAGCACTTGTGATCTTAGTTCCCCCACCAGGGATTGAACCTGTAGCCCCAGCATTGGGGATGGATCACTGGGCCACTAGGGAAGTCCCTAAATTTCCAACATTCTTAAAAAGTCTTAGGGAGGACGTACGCTCACCAGTTTGTCCTGTCCTCACTATTCCTGGTGTTTACATCCATCCTACTTATTCACTCCTACCTATCCAGCCCCTGCAGACATTGAGTTTTTATCTCTTGATCTATGTATACCATATGCTAGCAAGTTTCCTTCCTCTTGCAAAGACAGCAAAAGTACCAAGAGTCTTCAATGCACTGGCTCCACCCATTTCTCCATTTTACTGCATCTCCCTTCCTGAACCCTTGCTCCATGGACTGATGCGCATGCACAGGTTGCCAATCGTTTCCTCTCCCCATGGCTCATGGTGTCCCTTCCCCCAGGAATGCCAGCCTGACTTCTCAAGGCCAACTCATGGTCATGGTTTCCTTCAGGATGGTGCCAGGAAGCCTTCCTCCACTCCTAAAGACCTCTGAAGCACACTCAGAATCACATTGCCATTTGGCTAAATTTTTTTCTCTTCCATTATGCTTTATCACAGAATATTGAATATAGTTTCCTGTGCTCTACAGTAGGATCTTGTTGTTTATCCATCCTGTATGTAATAGTTTGCATCTGCTAACCCCAAACTCCCAATCCATCTCTCCTTTACGACCCTTCCCCCTTGGCAACATGAGTTTGTTCTCTATGTCTGTGAGCCTGTTTCTGTTTTGTAGATAAGTTCATTTGTGTCATATTTTAGATTCTACATGTAAGTGATATCATATGGTATTTGTCTTTCTCTGTCTGACTTGCTTTACTTAGTATGATAATCTCTGTGTCCATTCATATTGCTGCAAATGACATTATTTCATTCTTTTTAATGACTGAGTAGTATTCCATTGTGTGTGTATATGTGTGTATGTATGTATGTATATACATGCTGTGAACACTGGGGCCTACATGTCTTTTCGAATTAGAGTTTTCTCTCGATATATGCCCAGGAGTGGTATTGCTGGATCATATGGCAGCTCTATTTTTAGTTTTTTGAGGAACCGTCATACTGTTTTCCATAGCGACTGAACCAATTTACATTCCTGCCAACAGTGTAGGAGGGTTCCCTTTTCTCCACACCCTCACTTGGCTGAATTTCTTTACTGTACAGATTAAGAAATGGAAAATGTGACTCTCAAGGATTCTGCACAAGTAAAACTGAGTAAAACTGTGAGTAGAATGCAGGCGACTGGGAAGTGGGACTTTCTCACCAAACCACGTGCTCTTCCTGCAGATCCAGCTTCAGTGATCTCAGCGTCTCCAGCATCATGTGCTTAGTGAATTTTCTCTGACTGATTGATTGATTACGAAAACACTCAGTGCTCCTGGCAAAGCAATTCTCACTCTGTGGAACACATTATCTTGATGTATGACTGTCTCTAGAGCTTAGATTGGGGGAGCTCAGTATAATCTTCAGATCATTTAGCAATGTCTTGGAGCTACTGGACACGAGATAAAGATCTAGGAAAAGTGCCTGCTATTGGTAAGTGGAAAGGAGGGTGGGTGACTTGCTTTAGGGGATTTCAGGTTTGTTTTCTAATCTAAAGCAAGGGTGGGCAAATTACTACCTGCAGATCAAATCTTGCCCACTGCTTGTTTTTATAAATAAAGTTTTATTGGGACATAACTGTCCTCATGTCAGTATGGTCTATGGATGCTCTCATGCTACACTGGCAGGGTTGAGTAGTTGCAACAGGAACTGTATGGCTTGCCGACCCAAAAATATTTACTGTCTGGTTCTTTAGAGAAAATTTTCTGATCCTCCTGCATGTAAACCATTCAAGAGCCCTCCAGATCAGATGTTATTATTCCCAGTTGCTTGCACCTCTGGATCCCCAATCTCACCACCCACAGTATGTGTGGGGGATGGAACTCAACTATTTGACTCCAAAACTCATCATCCGTTGACCAAATGCCCACAGGACAAAGTCCCAATTCCCTAGCATGGAACAAACTCATCCAACTCTTCCCTCCTTTAAGTCCCTCAGACCGATGGCTTTGAACTCCTTGCTGGTTTCCAAACATGCCTTGCATGTATGTATGTATTGAGATCTTTGTGCTTTTGAATTGTGGTGCTGGAGAAGACTCTTGAGAGTCCCTTGGACAGCAAGGAGATCAAACCATTCAATCCTAAAGGAAATCAGCCCAGCATATTCATTGGAAGAACTGATGCTGAAGCTCCAATACTTTAGCCACCTGAGGTGAAGAGCTGACTCATGGAAAAGACCTTGATACTGGGAAATATTGAGGGCAAGAGGAAAAGAGAACAGCAGAGCATGAGATGGTTGGATGGAATCACCGAATCAATGGATATGAGTTTGAGCATACTCCAGGAGATAGTGGAAGACAGAGGAGCCTGGCAAGCTACAGTCCACGGGGTTGCAAAGAGTTGGACATGACTTAGTGACAGAAAAACAAAATGAGATCTTTGTGAATGACATTTCCTTTTCACCAAATCACTGGTTCTCCTTCCTAAGTCCTGATGTATCCTACATATATATATATTAAATATTTTTTGGGTGTGAACCATTTTTAAAGTCTTCATTGAATTTATTACAATATAATTTCTATTTTATGTTTTTTTTTTTTTTTTTTTGCTCTGAGGTATGTAGGATCTTGGAGAAGGAAATGGCAACCCACTCCAGGGTTCTTGCCTGGAGAATCCCAGGGACGGCGGAGCCTAGTGGGCTGCCGTCTATGGGGTCGCACAGAGTTGGACACGACTGAAGCGACTTAGCAGCATGTGGGATCTTAGTTCCTCAAGCAGGGATAGAACACATACCCACACCCCTCTGCATTGGGAGGCCAAGTCTTAACCACTGGACCACTAGGGAAGTCCTAGTTCTGACACATCTAAAATCTTACCTCCTCTGTGGCAGTTTCTCTGACTTTGTCAGTTGAGTGAATAAGAATGAAAGCTAATATTACTGAGGGTGTCTCTGGTGGCTCAGATGGTAAAGAATCTGCCTGCAATGCAGGAGACCTGAGTTTGATCCCTGGGTCAGGAAGATCCCCTGGAGAAGGGAATGGTTACCCCCTTCAGTACTTTTGCCTGGAGAATTCCATGGGTAGAGGAGCCTGGTGTGCTATAGTCCATGGTGTCGCAAAGAGTCTCACATGAATGAATGGCTAACACTTTCTACAGAGTATTTTCTTCAAGTTGTGGACTAGGTTGTATGTTCTATTTGATTGTTTTAGCATGGCCCTCAGAAGTAGACACCGAAATTCTCATTTCAAAGGGGCATGAACAAGTTGAGACAGCTTAAGTAACTTGACCACAGTCCCAGAATTAACAAGGTTTGATTCCAGGGCTTGGCCCTGGTCTGCTTGGTATTTGAGTTGAGCTGTTACCACCAGGCTCCATCAACATCCCCTTTCTGCTCCCTCTGCTCCTCCAGCCCCATCTGTATAGCATTTGCTCAGTCTGGGGTGACAGCATCTCCTAGAAGCTGGGAACTTCTGGGGGACAGTGAGCCCATCCCCTTACAGTTGTGATCCGACACATGAAGTGACTCAGTAAAATGTTTGCTGAGGGAATGACAGCACCGTGACTTCATCATGCCAACCTTGAGTTTCATCTAATTGCTCCGTTTGTAGTATTTCAATAGCATTTCGCAGTTTGGGGGAGATAAGTTCCCTGAATTCCTTCCTGTTAGTGCAACCATCTCCCTGCCTTAGGTTGGATTATGCTCAGTGAACAACCCCGGCCTCTTCCCCACTTGATGTTCCAATTTTTACTGTGGTCACTTGGTACCCACTCCTTTCTTAGCATTTCAAAAAGGTTCTTATGTTTCATCCATAATTGAGTAAAGGTTTGCAGCTGTGAATAAAGGATTAATTAAAAGTAACAACAACAAAAATAACTCCTTTTTCAGCCTGCCTTCCTCTAGAATATCCCCCAACTCCGATGAGACAATGCAGACAGTCTGTGATGTAAATCCACAGCATCTTATGGGTTTAGTCAGATTCCAGAAAGGGAAACATGGATATTTGTCATAACAGTCAGTCCCCCACATATGAATGAGTTCCATTCCAAGAGCGAGTTTGTAAGTCCAGTTTGTTCATAAGTCCAATGGAGTTAGCCTATGTACCCAACTAATGCAATCGGCTATACAGTACTGTACTGTAATAGGTTTATAATACTTTTCACACAAATGATACACAAAAAACAAACACAAGAAATAAAACATTTTTAATCTTGCAGTAGAGTACCTTGAAAAGCACTGTAGTACAGTACAACAGCTGGCATGCAGGGACTGGCATTGAGTGAACAGGCAAGAAGAGTTACTGCCTGGAGGAGGGAGAGAAGGTGGGAAATGGTAGAGCTGAAGGATTGTCAGCGATAGGAGACGGAGGACAAGCTGCAATGTCACTCATGCCTGATATTGATAGAATGCACGTTTGCACCTTTGAAAGTTTGCAACTAGAAGGTTTGTAGGTAAGGGACTCACTGTACTCAATAAATAACAACAACAATAACATCTTGACTCTTTTTCTGAAGTTGGCACACTTCATTTTGCATTTTCTGTGTTGGGTTTAGAGGGGCATGGTCCCCGCGGTCCCATGACTCACAGCCAATGGGGAAATGCCACAGCCCCCTGCAGCCAATCGTGATTAGGGAGGTGATCTCAGATGAAGGGTCCCACCCATCCTGGGGTGGGAGGCACAGGGGAGACTCCCCCTCACCTCTCCGGGAGAAGGTAGAGGGAAGGGAATGGAAGTTGGACCTCCAGTGTTGGTTGGAGCTTGGCACAGTGTCTGGACCAAAGCTGCTATGTCCAGAATAAGAGATGGAGTGGGGAAGATTCCAACTGAGGTCTCTGATGGCTCTGAATTCAGAGGGACTGTGGAGTGAGGTTTACCTCGAGGCACACCAGGTCCCTGCTGAGGGCATCTGAAGGCCAAAGAGAGGTGTGACCATGCATTCCAGCCCTCCCCAAGCCCATGCTTCCTGCTCTCACATACCTTCTCTCACCCAGCTCACTGCCTGAGTTGATCTTGCTTGCTCAATTATGTCTGACTCTTTGTGACCCTATGGACGGTAGCCCACCAGGCTCCTCTGTTTGTGGGATTCTCCAGGCAAGAATACTGGAGTAGGTTGCCAGGCCCTCCTCCAGAGGATCTTCCCGACCCAGGGATTGAACCTGTGTCTCCTGCATTGCAGGCAGATTCCTTATTGCTGAACCACTGGGGAAGCCCCACTGCCTTAGCTAGGGAAGATCATGTCTTCCTGTGTGTGTTAGTCACTCAGTGGTGTCCGACTCTTTGTTACCCTATGGACTATAACCTGCCAGGCTCCTCCATCCATGGGATTTTCCAGGCAAGAATACTGGAATGGGTTGCCATTTCCTTCTCCAGGGGATCTTCCTGACCCATGGATTGAACCCATGTCTCCTACACTGCAGGCAGATTCTTTACCACTGAGCCACCAGGGAAGCCTATGTCTTCCTGTGACTAGATAAAGAATCTACTTGCCTCTGTTGCATTTTAATGGAGGTTCCAAACCACTGTTACCTAAAGGATGTGTCTGAGCAGCATGACGAAAGATGTGGGATTATCTAACCAGCTTGACAAAAAGGATCCATCCCACGAAGATTTCTGCAGAACTGGCTATGAGCAGCAGGAACCGCCTCAGCTGGGCTTTGTCTGCCCGAGTCTTCTCCTGGGTGCTGGAAAGGGCCAGAAAGTTCAAGATAGAGAGTCGGAATCTTGGCTGCAGTTTCGGCGGGAGGGAGTGGTGGGGGCATATGACGATCAGCCTTGCCACCATAAACACCAGCCCTGCCACAACCCTGCGAGGAGCCAGGGAGCTGGTTTCACATTTTGCTTTGCTGGTATTTTGTCATGAGACCAGAGGCAAGGGGCCCTCTTCCAGGGGTAGGTAGCCCTGTCTCACTCACACGTGTAAGGACAAAGCATCTTGGTGCATATGACCATGATTTGAAGTGTGTTATAGATCCTTTGCCTCTTGTTTCAGGAGAAAGGAAAGGATGCAATGACCCAGGTCTGGGCTGGGTCCCAGCTGATGCGTCATCCTGCGTCTGGCCTCCCTCTGGGCTTTTCTTCTTGGTTTGGAGAGGGGACTAAGCATTTTTTGTTCAGTGTTCCTGGTCCCAGTGATAACGGGGGCTGTGAATTATGGACGCAGCAGCAAATGTTTTTAATCTTCCATGAAACAAAACCAACATGTTTTCTGTACCAGGGGCCGAGGCCGAGGGAGGAAGCCAACAGCTGCTCGGATCTGGCTAACTCGGACTGACGTCAATGCGAGTCCGTCAAGGCCAAGGGCTCCACGCAGGAAGCTTCACAGTGATACCGAAAACAAATTTGCATTTTTTCCTTTCATGGGAACTCAGCGATGCTCTGTTCCACTGAGATGTTTTCACCAGCCCTTGCAACTAGTGTGTTGAATAAACCTGGCTTGTGGTGGACTGGGGGCTGCAACTTCAGGGTCTGTTTGCTCTTGCCCCTTTAAAATGTGTTCAGCGGGATTAATGTACCCTGGCTTGGGATGAAAACGCTGGCAGTCGCTGCCTTTTCTGCTCCTCTTAGGAAATAGTCTGTCCTAAGGTCGCTTTAAATGGAAAACAGTCTCAATTTGGAATTTGAAGGTCCAGGCCAAGATATTAGTCAAAACTCTCAACTTTGACATCCCATTCTTTTCCTGGCTCCAGTTTAGCTTGCTTAGGCCTGGAGGCTTGCTTTGGAAATAGAGCTCCTCTGCTGGACTTCTGTGCCCCCCACCACACCTCCCCTAGGTGGAAGCTGGGGTTCGGGGCAAGTAGCAGGCATAGGAGAGCTCTTCCTTGAGTGGATGCTGTGGGAGCCCAGTATGGTTTAAGCTGACCTTTCTCCTGGTGGAATTCTTTTAAGGCTCTGTACCTTTTTGACCTTAGAAGAGGGGAGATGTCCCTCTTCTGAGTGGTCCCTTGGGACATTTCTCTTAGGCTTTACCTCCAACTTCTTGCTGCTGGGGTCTCTGCCAGATGAGTTTGGAATGAGGCCATCTTGGTTCCCTCCCTGTGCGGTCCACACCTGGCTCTAACCTTCACACATCATCTGCCCTGACAAACTTGAGGTAGAGGGTGACCCCAATCCAGATGCTTGCTCCTGCTGCCACAACCTAAGCAGAAGTCACCTTGCCTATTCATTAGTTCTCGGTGGGTGCTGTAAAAACTTACCACAAACTTGATGGCTTAAAAGAAATGTGATCTTCCATAATTCTGAGGACGGAAGTCTGAAGTCAGTTTGTTTGTGGGCATGCTCAGTTGCTTTAGTTGTGTCTGACTCTTTGTGACCCTATGGACTGTAGTCAGCCAGGCTCCTCTGTCCAAGGGATTCTCCAGGCATGAATACTGGAGTGGGTGGCCGTGCCCTCCTCCAGGGATCTTCCTGACCCAGGGACTGAACCCAGATCTCCCGCATTATAGGCAGATTCTTTACAACTGAGCCACTAGGGAAGTCCCTGAAGTCAGTTTACTGAGCTGAAATCCAGTGTCAGGAAGGCTGAGCTCTTTCTGGAGGCTCTGGGAGAACATTTGCTCTTTGCCTCTCTGGGCATCTGGCAGCTGTCAGCATTCGATGGCTTGTGGCCCCAGTACACCAATCTCGGCTTCTCGGTCACATGACCTTCTTTGTGTGCAGTTACGTCTCCCTCTGCTTCCTCTTATAAGGATACATGTAATTGCATTCAGGGCTCATCTGAATAATACAGAATCACCTTTCCAGCTCAAGAGCCTTAACTTGATCACACCTGCAAAGACTTTTTCCAAATAAGGTCACATTTATAGATTCCAAGAATTAGACCTGACATCTGAGAGGGACTCACTTGGTAAGTTCACCAAGTAGTTGGTGGAAACCCCCAACATGTTTGAAATGAGGGGCAGGTCCCCACCTGACCTTCAGGAAACACTTTGTGCTTTCTCCAGAGTCACACTTCTCAGAAAACCCTCTCTTCAAAATCCTGTCTCTCAGTGAGCTGATGGGTTATATTCTCAGGGTCAGTAGGCTCACATGCTGTGAACCTTGAGTGAAACACTGTGAACACTTCTTGCTTTGGGATTTTACAGCAAAAGTAGTTTGGCCTTCAAAGTGTCACTTTTAACATTCTGTTACCTTTGTGATGGAATGACTAGTCGTTGCTGCTGCCTGGGGCCGTGGCCTTCAATGTTGCCCAACAGGGCTAGAATCTAGCCTGCGCTCTGCCTGACAAACCTGGCATGGATGGCTCCACCTGTGGCGAACACGGGGCCCTCTTTGCCAGTTCACATGGCTGTGCTGTCCACATTCAGCTCTCAAACAGTCCAGGGACTTGCCAGTTGGAGGCGCAGAGATACCGGGACTGCTATGTGGCATGGAACTCCGGTGACAAATGACATAGGCCACTTCCATCTTTGGGTTTCCAACTTGCGACCATTGTGCTGAGCTAGAAATTTCCTATTCTGTGGGTTAGCAGATTGTCATTTGATAAGGGTTTCATGTTTGTGTGAACTAAGCTGAGATGGACAAGCTGGTCCGGAAGAAAATGTACTTCTCAGCTCTCAGAAAGTGGGTCCAGCTTTTAGGGGAGACAGTGGAACAGATGTGTTTGGAAGGTTCTGGAATGTTCAGGTCATAAATACTTTTATGGCCTTCTTCCACCTTAGCAGTGAGGACAAGCAGCTTGCCTCTTGGCTGCTAGAATAGGGGATGGAAAATCAGAAGTCCTGGGCTAAATTCCTAAAGACTGGGGTTGGCTGGTTAACATGAAACCAGTTGGTTCACAGAGGTACCTGGGAAAACTGCAATTAATAGAAGAAGAGGTGACAGAGATCCCTGAAGATATTGTTCAGAGACTTCCTTTGAAGTTCAGTGGTTAAGACTCTGCTTCCACTCCAGGAGGTGGAGGTTCAATCCGTAGTCGGGGAACTAAGATCCCACATGCTGTCCGGTGAGGCCAAAAAGAAAAAAAAAAAGATATTGTTCAAAATGACAAAGACAGCAAAAGTCAAGCTTGCTCAAGGATTGCTTAGCGTGACTTTTTTTAAAATTACTAAATATTTCTTTCTCCTTTCTCTTCTTTTACCACTGAACCCCTCGCCCTGCCCCCCCACCCCCACTGATGATGGTAGAGAATTTGAGTCTTTTCATATTCTCTCCCAGCTAACCTTATTCTTGATTCTCAGAGGAGGGTCTGTTCTGAGCAAGTGCATCTCTTTGGAAAATCCTGGGGGGAACTGAGGAAGATTAGGGTAGCCAAAAATTTGGTAGCCAAGCTTTCACCAGTGTTATGAGACCTGTTACCTGGTACCTTAGTCTGCCTGGGCGGCCAGGACAAAGTACCACAGGCTGGGTGGGCTTCAACTGTGGAAATTCATTGTCTCACAACTCCGGAGGCTGGAAGTTTGAGATCAAGGAGTCAGCTGGGCTGCTTTCTTCTGAGGCCTCTCTCCTTGGTTGGCAGATGGCCGTCTCCTTCCTCCGTCCACATACGATCTTCCCTCTGTGTGCGTCTGTGTCCTAACCTCTTCTTTCTTAATATTTATTTTTATCTGTTCATTTGGCTGTACCAGGTCCTAGTTGCAGCACATGGGATCCTTTAGTTGTTACATGTAGGATCTGGCTCTCTAGCCAAGGATTGAACCCAGTCCCCCTGCACTGGAAGCAGTCTTAGCTACTGGACCACCAGGCAAGTCCTCTAATCTCTTCTTATAAAGACACTGTTCATATGGGATTAGGGTCTACCTTAATGACCTCATTTAACCTAAATTACTTTTTTCTAAAAAAATTTATTTATTTCTAATTGAAAGATAACTGCTTTACAATATTGTGTTAGTTTCTGCCATACATCAACATGAATCAGCCCAAATTACCTCCTTAAAGATCCCATTTTCAACTAGAATCATTTTCTGACCTGCCAGGTGTTAAGGCATCAATCTATCAATGTTGGGGGGCACAAATCAGCTCATAACACTTGGGAACCTCTGGACTCTGCCACTGTAGACCGGATTGGGATTGAATTCCTGAGAAGAAAGGGGGTAAGGCCATACAACTCCATTCCTACTCACAGCAGAATTCCACAGGTTTTCTCCTGATTCCTTGCTTCAGCCTCCAAGCTGCTCCCCACAGCAGCCCCAAGTCAGAGACAGGCCTCTCTGATGCTGAGCATCCTTCTCTGCCCCTTATAGACCCACCTTTTCCATAGAGGCCCACTCCTTCCTAGGAAGAGGGAATCTCTGCAATTCCTGCCCATAGTCACAGTCAAGTAAAAAATAAATATGAGGGCTGACCTAGGGAGAAAGGAAACACATAGGGCACTGGACAGGGGTATGAGAAGGAAAGTTTAGGGCTGACTACACATGGGCATGTGACCCTCTGTGCAGTATTTTTAGTGCCAGCTTATAATATACCGCCGTCTCTAGCCCTCGTGACTTGTAGCCACCTGGTCCCAGTGGGCAGTGTGGTGCAACGGCCACAGGCCTGGGGGCAGTCAGACCTGGTTTGACTCATTTCTCTGCCATTGACTAGTTGTGTGACCTTGGCCAGTTTACCTAATCTTCTTGGGCCTCGGTTTTATCATATATGAGTGAGAAAGGAATGTTGGCCTCATAGCTTCACTGGGAGGATTACTTGAAAATCATGCCTGAAAGCTGCTGGTATGTACTGAATTGGATCCCCCAAATTCATACGTTGACACCCTAACCCCAGCAACTCTGAATGTAACTGTATTTGGAGATGGAGCTTTTAAAGAGGTGATTAAGGTAAAATAAGGTCCTTGTGCTGGGCCCTAATCCAACATTAATGATGTCCTTATAAGAAGAAGAAGAGATTAGGACAAAGACACAGAGGGAAACCGTGTGAAGACACAGGGAGAAGGTGGCCATCTATAAGCCAAGGAGAGAGGTCTCAGAAAGAACCAATTGTGCTGACCTCTTGATCTCAGACATCCAGCCTCCAGAACTGTGAGAAAATGAATGTCTATTGTTTAAGCCACCTAGTCTGTGGTACTCGGTTATTGCAGCCCTAGCAGACTTCATACACCAAAATTTCTGGTGTATAAACCTCTTTCTTCCTTTTCTTCTGGCCCCTGGCCCCAGCTGCCCCCAGTTGGAGCAGTCTTGGACTAATCCTATCTGCTTTGCCTGTATACTTTGTAAACTGTAGATGGGATACACATGGACAAAGGCTCAATGTAGAATGAAAGGCACAGATCAAGGGGAAATAGAGGACTGTGTTAGAGAAACATCTGGCACCTTAGACAAAAAGCACTTTAAAAATCACCTAAAAATTGGCTCCTTAAGAAAAGATGAAAGCTGACTGTCTGTTGTGGTTGCTTTCTTGGGTTTTTCAGAAGTTCCCTGTTGAGCCTCTCTGCCTATAGTTCTTTGAATCTGGGGTCCCTGTGGACTAATTCAGGAAAAAAAATTTGCAGTATTGATTCTCCTAATTCAGGGACATGACACCTCTCTTCATTTGTTTAATTCTTTAATATCTTTCAATAAAGTCTTAGAATTTTCTTCCCTAAAGGCTTATACATCTTTTAATTTCATACTTCTAAGCATTTTATTTTTTCATACTTTTGGAATTTTAAAAAACTGCCTTTTCTTTTTTGCTGGTGTATAAAAACACAACTGGCTTTTATTTTTAGATGTTGTGTCTAGGATTCTTATTATACTTATACTCATTAATTGTAGTAACTTAAATGTAAATTATTTAGCGAGATGCTTCTGTAGAAACCATATCATCTGTAAATAATAACAGAAAGGCTTCCTTTCTAAGCCTCTTGCCTTTTATTTCTTTTTCTTGCCTTATTGTGTTGTCTAACATTTCCCAAGCAAGTGGAGTTATCAGGCATCTTTGTCTTATTCCTAGTCTCAGAGGTAAAGCCTTTAACATTTTAGTTTCTTGTGTCTGCTGTAGGTTTTTTGTAAATATACTGTATTAGGTTAAGGATGTCCCTTCTATTTGTAGTTTGCTGAGAATACTTCTATTTTAAAATCATGAACAGATACTGAATTTTAAATAATACTTTTTCTGCATCTATAGAGATAATCAAGATTTCTCCTCCTTAATTTGCTAATACAGTGAACTACTTTAATTTGTTTTCTAAAGTTAAACCAAACTTGCATTTTTAATTTAAATCCATCTTGGTTAGCCTATGTTAGAATTTTCATACATTGTTAGATTTAATTTGCTAATTTTATTTTTCATTTACTTATTTGTTTTAAATATTTATTTTTTGGCTGTCCTGGAGCTTAGTTGTGGCACAGAGGATATTCAATCTTTGTTGCAGCATGTGGGATCTTTAGCTGTGGCACGTAGGATCTAGTTCCCTACCAGTGGTTGATCCTAGGACCCCTTCATTGGGAATGTGGAGTCTTAGCAACTGGACTATCAGGGAAGTCCCTAATTTGCTATTTTTTAAAAAAAAAGATTTAAAATTGAAATTCTTGAGCAAGTTTGGCCTGTGATTTGGAGATTTTCTGTTTGCCTTTGCAGATGGGCTCACTGCCAAGTGGGACTGCAAGGTATGAGGATATGAGTGTCTTCAGTAACTCTCTGGTTTACAGTTGGGCTGGGCCAAAGGAGAGCCCTGGCAGGAGGTGGGGCAGGAAAGTGAGGTCACTACAGACTGGTTGCATCCTTTGATAGAAGGTCGTCTCAAAGTGGCCCACTCTACTTCACTATCTTTTGGGGTTCTGGTAACGTCTCTTCCCTGTTTCCTATCCCAGGGACAAAAGCCTTGTTGTTTTCCTTCAACCACACGTTGTAAATAAGTCCTCCCCAAATCATCTTATTTCCTGCTGGGGCTTTCACTGATGCAGTTTTATAATCAAATTTTACAATCAAGGCTATGATAGCTTAATAAAAGAAGGTGAGGGCTCTTCCTTCTTTATCTATACTCTGGAATAGAACTGGTTCCTTGGTAGAAAAAGTTAAAACTTTGGTAGAACTTGCTGGTGAAACTATCTGGGCCTAGTTTTCAACTGGGAGAAGAGTTTTACCTACTCAGTTCAATGTCATTAGTGGTTACTGAACTATTAACGCCTTTCGCCCTCAAGGGTCAGTTTGGTAAGTTGGAAATGCATTCATTTACAAACTTACTGGCATTTATTTTTTCACTGTTTTCTTATTAACCTATTTTTCCTATACAACATTGTAATTGCCACTTTAAAAATAACAAACTTTATTATTTTTTAGAGCAGTTTTAGGTTCACAGCAAAATTGAGCCAAAAGAACAAAGGGTTCCTATATACCCACTCTCCCCACATATGCACAGCCTCCCTTCTTATCAACATCCCTCACCACAGTGGTAGGTTTGTTATAGTTGAACCCGCATGGCATCATTGCCACCCGAAGTCTGTAGTTTACAATTCACTCTTGATGTTGTCCCTTCTATGTGTTTTGACAAATGTATCCATCATTACATTAACCCACAGAGTATTTTCACTGCTCTACAAATCCTCTATATTCTGCCTATTTATTACCACACTTCTCCCCTGCCCAAGCCCCTAGCAACTTCATCACTTTTCATTCTTAATCTTTTTATTTGTATCCTTTCTTTCTTAAGTTTGTCAATTTTATTAATCTTTATAAAACCCAACTATCAGCTTTTAAAATCCTATTGTAATTTGTTTTTTATTTCATTAACTTCTCTTTATTATCTTTTTCTTTTTCTTAGGGTTTATTTTTAACTCTTTTTTTTCCTAAATTGCAAACTTAGTTTTTCTGCCTTCTTTCCTAATTGTAAGCATTTAAAACTACAAATTTCTATTTAAGCATTTTAGCTGTGTCTTGCAAAATGCCTTATATTTCTATATGGTGTTTATATTCTAGTTTGACCGGAAATATCTCCTAATCCCAGTTTTGATTTCTTTTTTGATCTATGAGTTATTTTGAAGAACTTCTAAATATTTTAAGTTTTCTATTTATCTTTTTATTATTGATTTTTAACTTTATTGCATTCTAGTTAAAGAATATGGTTTGTAAAATATTAAACTGTTATAATTTGTTGAAATTGGCTCTATGGCTGAGTATGTCATAGATTTTCATAAATGTCATATGTGCTTGAAAAATTGTGTAATATGTAGTTGTTATGTATAGGTTTTCTTTACAGATCCTTTAAATCAAGCTTGTTAATTGTGCTGTTAAAATATATGTTACGTTTTCTGACTTCTCACTTTTTTATTCTATGAAAGGATGAGCTAAACCTTCCTACTGTGTTGGTGGTTTTGTCTCTTTCTTGTTATAGTTCATTCCATTTTTCCTTTATACATTTTGAGTTTCTGTTGTTAACTAGTTACAAATTCAGATCTGCACCTTTTATCTTTATGTACTGAATCTATCTCTAGCAATTATTTTTTGGCCTTAAAGTCTATTTTAATTCATATTAATTATTAATACTTTAGCCTATATTAGGCATGCCTGGAATATTGCATTCTATCTATTTTCACTCTTTCGGTATTATTATATTTCAGTTGTATCTCTCTTAAACATCATAAGGCTGAATTCAGTTTCTACTACTCAATCAGACAATCTTTGTCATTTAACGGGAGCATTTCAGTTCAGTTCAGTTCAGTCGCTCAGTCGTGTGCGACTCTTTGCAACCCCATGAATCGCAGCACGTCAGGCCTCCCTGTCCATCATCAACTCCCAGAGTTTACCCAAACCCATGTCCATCGAGTCGGTAATGCCATCCAACCATCTCATCCTCTGTCGTCCCCTTCTCCTCCTGCCCCCAATCCTACCCAGCATTAGGGTCTTTTCCAATGAGTCAACTCTTCGCACCAGGTGGCCAAAGTATTGGAGTTTCAGCTTCAACATCAGTCCTTCCAATGAACACCCAGGACTGATCTCCTTTAGGATGGACTGGTTGGATCTCCTTGCAGTCCAAGGGACTCTCAAGAGTCTTCTCCAACACCACAGTTCAAAAGCATCAATTCTTCGGTGCTCAGCTTTCTTCACCGTCCAACTCTCACATCCATACACGACCACTGGAAAAACCATAGCCTTGACTAGACGGACCTTTGTTGGCAAAGTAATGTCTCTGCTTTTTAATATGCTATCTAGGTTGGTCTTTACCTTCCTTCCAAGGAGTAAGCGTCTTTTAATTTCATGGCTGCTATCACTATCAGCAGTGATTTTGGAGCCCCCCAAAATAAAGTCTGACACTGTTTCCACTGTTTCCCCATCTATTTCCCATGAAGTGATGGGACCAGATGCCATGATCTTAGTTTTCTGAATGTTGAGCTTTAAGCCAACTTTTTCACTCTCCTCTTTCACTTTCATCAAGAGGCTCTTTAGTTCTTCTTCACTTTCTGCCATAAGGGTGGTGTCATCTGCATATCTGAGGTTATTGATATTTCTCCCGGCAATCTTGATTCCAGCTTGTGTTTCTTCCAGCCCAGCGTTTCTCATGATGTACTCTGTATATAAGTTAAATAAGCAGGGTGACAATATACAGCCCTGACGTACTCCTTTTCCTATTTGGAACCAGTCTGTTGTTCCGTGTCCAGTTCTAACTGTTGCTTCCTGACCTCCATACAGGTTTCTCAAGAGACAGATCAGATGGTCTGGTATTCCCATCTCTTTCAGAATTTTCCACAGTTTATTGTGATCCACACAGTCAAAGGCTTTGGCATAGTCAATAAAGCAGAAATAGATGTTTTTCTGAAACTCTCTTGCTTTTTCGATGATCCAGCGGATGTTGGCAATTTGATCTCTGGCTTCTCTGCCTTTTCTAAAACCAGCTTGAACATCTGGAAGTTCACGGTTCATGTATTGCTGAAGCCTAGCTTGGAGAATTTTGAGCATTACTTTACTACCGTTTAGTTGTTTTTATTTATTGTAATTATAATTTTAGAATTATTTTTTACCATCCTTTTGTGATTCATGTTTGCCTTGCATTTTTCTTTGATTTTTCTATATTGCTTGACCTTTTTTTTGATTGAATGAATATTTTTTCTTATTCCACTTATTTT
Source organism: Giraffa tippelskirchi (assembly GCF_054371585.1). Taxonomy (NCBI): domain Eukaryota; kingdom Metazoa; phylum Chordata; class Mammalia; order Artiodactyla; family Giraffidae; genus Giraffa; species Giraffa tippelskirchi. The sequence continues at coordinate 119,897,882 of NC_137276.1, read as the reverse complement.
CCCATGCAGGTTTGGATGCTATATTTCTTATTTCTATTGTGTTTGTAGTTAATCTTATATGTTTAACATGCGAAGTTAATTATTATCTTTTCCTTCCTCTGGAATAATGTGAAACCTTAGAACACCTAAATTCCCATCGTTCTCTCCAGATGTATGTGGTATTATTGTCAGGTATTTTAGTTCTGACTTGTTTTACTTTAACCGCACAAATTGAACATAATTGTCATTGTTTTACACCATCCCTTTTTATTTAGATTTACCCATGTATGTTTTTGTTGTTCATTTATTCTTGCATTCAGATCTTCCTCTTCTAGGATCATTTTACTTCTTTCTGAAGTGACTGAGAGTCTGCTTTATTTGAATTGTCTAAAAATGCTCTTTTTCCCTCTTCTTGAAAAATATTTCCCATTTTGGTTGGGCATACAAACAGGAGTGGGTTAAATTTCTTTCCCTCTGTTGAGAGAGGAATGGCATTTGGAAACAACTGTTCTTTATCGTTTGGGATTTTCTAGGTCAGCATTTAAATGTCTATTTCCTACACAACTCATAAATACATTTTCCTCATTTTTTTCAAACAATAACTGAAATACTGATTGAAAATTTTTTCACAAATATTTTTTCACAATTGTTGCAAAAATGCAATCCTGCACTTTATGCAGTTGAATTTTTTAGGCCCTGCTTATCACATTATGACAAGGCTCTATCCACCTTCTCTGTGTGTAGCTTGTTATTTCCATCTTAAAGGTTTATGAGCAGAAGTTAGTAATTTTAGAAGGGAGTGACAAAGATGGCAGACCCTAAGCTCATATCCTCCCACACACACACCAAAATTACAACTGTTTACAGAGCAACTATTGATGAGAATGACCTGTAGACTAGCAGAAAATATTTTCCACAACTAAAAATATAAAGAAGGAACCACAACAAGAGGGGTAGGAGATGCAATATAGTCAAGACCCATGTCCTGGGTGGGTGACCCACAAATGGGAGGATCATCACAATTGCAGAGGTTCTCCCTGAGGAGCAAGGGGTCTGAGCCTCACATCAGCATCCCCAGCCCAGGGGTCTTGCACTGGGCAGACAAGCCCCCAGAACATCTGGCTTTGAAGGCCAGTGGAGCATGAGTACAGGAGAGGTGGAGGGCTGTGGGAAACAGAAACTCACTCTTAAAGGGCACATGCAAAATCTCTCATGCTCCAAAACCCAGCACAGAGACAGTAATTTGAGATGAGCCTAGGTCAGACCACCTTGGAGAACCTCCTGTAGAGTCAGGAGGCAACTAGGACTCCCCTGGGGGACAAGTGCTGGCAGCATCCATTCTGGGGAGCTTGTTCTACCACAAGGAAACTGGCTCTGGCAAACACCATTTTGGAGTCCTCCCACTTGCCTATTGGGCTTCCTTGGTGACTCCGATGGTAAAGAGTCCACCTGCAATGCAGGGGACCCGGGTTCGATCCCTGGGTTGGGAAGATCCCCTGGAGAAGGAAATGGTAACCCACTCCAGTATTCTTGCCTGGGGAATCCCATGAACAAAGGAGCCTGGAGGGCTACAGTCCATGGGGTTGCAAAGAGTCAGACACAGCTTTATCTTAACACACATACATACACACTTCCCTCTAGCCTATTAGCACCAGAGGCTTATCTTTCCTCTAGTTGAGTAGCACCAATTACCAATTCTGAGACCTCTTAGGTCAAGAGGTCAGCTGTATGGGGACCCAGCCCTACCCACCAGCAGGCCCAGGATGTGAGCCTGCTCACCAATGAGCTGGTACTAGTACTGAGATCCCCAGGCTCTACTGCCAGCCCTCCTGGGACCCAACCTCATCACCCAACAGGCTGAAACCAGTCTCAGACAACTCCCTCTGCCGCCAGGACTCCATAGGCAGTTGCTCTGGGACCTAGCCCTGCCCACCAGTGGACTGGCATCAACAGTGAGCTACACAGCCAGCTGCCCTGGGACCTGGTCACACTCAGCAGAGTGGTAGAAATCACCCAAGCTCAACAGAAAAATGAAAAAGAATTTAAGAGACCTCTGGGACTACATCCAACATACTAACATTCCCATGATAAGGGTCCCAGGAGAAGAGAGAAAGGGACAGAGAAATTATTTGAAGAATAAGAGCTGAAAACGTGCCTAATCTGGGAAAGGAAACAGACATTGACGCCCAGGAAGCAGAGAGAGTCCCGATCAAGAGGTCCACATCAAGAATGATAATGATTTAAAATGGCAACAATTGGGACTTCCCTGCAGGTGCAGTGGTTAAGACCCTGAGCTTCCACTGCAGGGGGCATGAGTTTGATCTCCGGTTGGGGAACTTAAGATCCTGCACATCATGCTGTGCTTAGTCCCTTTTTGCAACCCCATGGACTGTAGCCTGCCAGGCTCCTCTGTCCATGGGGATTCTCCAGGCAAGAATACTGGAGTGGGTTGCCATGCTCTCCTCCAGGGAATCTTCCCAACCCAGGGAATCTTCCCAACCCAGGGATCGAACCTGGGTCTCCCACATTGCAGACGGATTCTTTACTGTCTGAACCACCAGGGAAGCCCTGCCATGCCATGCAGTGTGGCCAAAAAAAACCAAAAAAAACCAAAGGGCAACAGTTAAAAATAGAGACTCTTTTCTTTCAAGGAAAAAGCAACTAGTTACATACAAGGGAACTTCCCTAAGACTGCAAGTTAACATTTCAGCAGAAACCTTGCAGGCCAGAAAGAAGTGGCACAATATTCAAAATGACGAGAGGGAAAAAGCTACAACCAAGAATAGCCTACCTGGCAAGCCTGTTATTCAGATTTGAAGGAGAGATAAAGAGTTCTACAGACAAGCAAAAGCTAAAAGAGTTCAGCACCTCTAATCCGGCTTTTCAAGAAATGTTAAAGAGATTTCTCTAAGCAGAGAAGATACAACTAGAAGTGTGAAAATTATGAAAGGAAATATCTCTTTGGTAAAGGCAAGTATACAGTAAGAGTGGTAGATCAACCACTCATAAAGCTAGTGGGAAGGTTAAAAGACAAAAGTAGTCAAAATCACTCCTACTTACAATAAGTAGTTAAGGGGTACACAAGTGTGATGTCAGAAACATAAAACATGTGGTGGGGGAGTAAAAATGCAGGGTTGTTAGCATGCATTCGAATTTAAGAGGTTATCAACATAAAATAATTACATAATGTGTGTGTGCTCAGTCGTGTCCAACTCTTTGAGACCCTGTGGACTGTAGCCCTGCCAGGCTCCTCTGTCCATGGGATTCTCCAGGCAAGAATACTGGAGTGGTTTGCCATTTCCTTTTCCAGGGAAACTTCCCGACTCAGGGATCGAACCCACGTCCCTTGCATCTCCTGCTTTGGCAGGTGAATTCTTTGCCAGTAGCACTTGGGAAAACCAAGATAATAAAAAACATGTTGATATATATACACCTCATAATAACCCCAAACTAAAACCTATATTATATATATACACACACACACACACACACAAAGAGGAAGGAATCCAATGTAACACAAAAGATGGCTATCAAATTATGAGAGAAAAGAGCAAAAGAAGAAGAAAGGAATGAAAGAAAACTACAAAACAACCAGAAAACAATTAACAAAAATATTATAATTTTTAAATATGCTTTTACTGTGGTAAAAGTCACATAATATAAAACATGCTATTTTAACCATAGTTAACTGTACAGTTTAGTGGCACTAAGTACTGTTGTGCAACTTTTACCATCATCTATCTCCCCAAATTTTCACCTTCCTAAATTGAACCTCTGTCCCCATTAAACACTAGCTCCACATCTCTCCCTGCACGCCACTCACCTCCTGTCCCCTGGCATCTACCAGTGCACCTTCTGACTCTATGACTTTGACTGTTCTAGGTATCTTGTATAAGTGGAGTCAAACACCTAATGTACATTGGAATGCAAAAGTATTAAATATTTGCTTTCAACCATCAGTATAATTTCAAGAAGAAAAAAAGTCTAGTTTATTTATCCAGATATTTACCATTTCTGTTGCTTTCCCTTCATTTTTGATATTCCAAGTTGCCTTCCAATATCCTTTCCCTCTATCTGAAAAATTTCTTTACTGATTACATGTCATTGGGTCTGCATCTTTAAATGGAGTTGGAGACATCTGTGAAGCAAGAAGAACTTCACTCGTCCCCAGGGGTCCTGCAGTTCTGTACTCTGGGCCTCCTGCCTCCCCTTCCTTCTACACGCTCCTCTTCACAAGCAAGCCCTCCCACTGGACTTTTGCTCCTTGATATTCAGAGACAGTCATTACCTTGTGTAGGTTCATTTGTATTTAAGTCCTATGTTTAACTGTGACGTTAAAGGCTGGCTTCCTTTTAAAAGAATTTCAAGTTTTAGAGGTCAGCTGGTGTTATATGGACTGAATGTTTGTGCCCTCCCCGCAATTCATACAATGAAACCCTAACTCTCAGTGTGATCATATTAGGAAATGGGGCTTTGGGGAGGTGATTTGGTCTTTTTTTAATTTTTTATTAATTTATTTATTTTAGTTGGAGGCTAATTACTTTACAATATTGTAGTGGTTTTTGCCATACATTGACATGAATCAGCCATGGGTGTACATGTGTTCCCCATCCTGAACCCCCCTCCCACCTCCCTCCCCATCCCATCCCTCTGGGTCATCCTATTGCACCAGCTGTGAGCACTTGTCTCATGCATTGAACCTGGACTGGCGTTCTGTTCCACATATGATAATATACATGTTTCAATGCTATTCTCTCAGATCGCCCCACCCTCACCTTCTCCCACAGAGTCCATAAGACTGTTCTATGCATCTGTGTCTCTTTTTCTGTCTCGCATATAGGGTTATCGTTACCATCTTTCAAATTCCATATATATGCATTAGTATACTGTATTGGTGTTTTTCTTTCTGGCTTACTTCACTCTGTATAATGGGCTCCAGTTTCATCCATCTCAATAGAACTGATTCAAATGCATTCTTTTTAATGGCTGAGTAATATTCCATTGTGTATATGTACCACAGCTTCCTTATCCACTCGTCTGCTGATGGACATCTAGGTTGCTTCCATGTCCTGGCTATTATAAACAGTGCTGTGATGAACATTGGGGTACACATGTCTCTTTTAATTCTGGTTTCCTCAGTGTGTATGCCCAGCAGAGGGATTGAAGTGATTTGGTCTTGAGGGTAGAGTCATCATGATGGGATTAGTGTCCATACAAGAAATGTCCTTGTGTCACTAGAGAGATAGTTCACTTTGTCATGTAAAGACACAGAGAGAAGGTGGCTGTCTGTAAGCCAGGAAGAGAGCCCTCACCAGAATGTGACCATGCTGGTATCCTGATCATGGAAAGGTCCAGCCTCTAGAACTATGAGAAATAAATATGTAAGCCCCTTGGTGTGTAGCATTCTGTTATAGCCATGCTGATTGAGGCAGATGGGTGGGCATTTTCAGCTGGAGGAAGACTTCCCTGTGGCCACTGACCCCAGGTGCACATAAGCGAATCCTTGTCTTCGTGAGCACAACTGTGTCAGTCTGCTCACTGCCTGAACAGAATACCAGATAGTGGCTTAGACAACAGAAATTAATTGTCTCCCAGTTCAGGAGGACAGAAGTCCAAAATCAGGGTATCTGCGGGTTTGGTTTCTTCTGGGGCCTCTCTCCTTGGCTGGCCGATGGCCGTCGTCTCTCTGTGTCCTCACATTGCTTTCCCTCTGTGATGTCTGTGTCCTCCTCTTCTTTTAAGGACATGGCTCATAGTATATTAGGGCCAGCTCTCATGACCTTATAACTTAATTATGTCTCTGAAGACCCTACTCCAAATATAATCATATTTTGAGATGCTTTGGCTTAGGATTTCAACATATGAAGTTTGGGGAAACATGATTCAGCCCAACCATTTTCCTTAAATGCTGAATGGAGAAACCAGGACACAAGTTTTGATATCTAAGAAGCTTGTAAACAATATTTGTTGGATCGAAAGCATGAAAATAAAGGGATGGTGGTGGATTGGGTAGGGATGTGTGCATGTGTGCATGCAAGTGTGTGCCTGTATGTGTGTGTGTGTTCAGGGGTTCCTTCCAAACTAATATGATAGAATTGAGTTGGCACCCAGCATGCAAGAGACCTCCCTTGAAGTCTGTTATTTGGAGACACATTTTAAAACATACTTTCATTTGCTTAACATTTTCTTTTCAAATAATTGCTAAAAATATTAGCATCCAAATAGGGTGAAACCTGATGTGATCAATTTAATCTTCACACCAATCCCAAACTATTTATTACTGTTATTTTAATTTTATTTTTTAATTAAAAATATTTATTTATTTATTTATTGCCCCGGGTCTTAGTTGTGGCACATGGGATCTTGATCTTCATTGCAGCATGCAGAATCTTTGCTTGTGGCATGTGGGGTCTCATTTCCTGACAAGGGATTGAACCCAGGCTCCCTGCTTTGGGAGTGCAGGGTTTTAGCCACTGGATCACCAGGGAAGTCTCCTTTTACTGTTATTTTTAAAAATGTGCCAGTTGAGTAAGAAGTTAAAGGAATAGTATATCAGAGCTGCAATCAAATAGACTTTGGAATAATCCTTCTTTGCAGTTGGTTATCATAAACAGATCTCTACTGAAAACCTTGTTTTGAAACTCAAGTTAGGCAGTCATTAATGTATTCATTTTCCTATAATTCATGGAAAATAATCAGTGGACTTCATATGAGATTATTTCTTTCATTTCCCAAAGAGCCTGTTTTCCTTTATACTTGTGTATTGAGCATTTATTATGCAATAAATACTGTGACATGGTCTTACCCTCAAGAAAGTCAGTCTCATGGGGCAGACAGACAAGTAAGTTGGTAATGAGACAAGTCATGGACATCCCAGGACAGAGCCAGAATGCAAAGGAGGGTCTCTTCTCTCTTACCATGGAGGTCAGAGATGGTTTGGTGGAGAAGGACAGGTAGGAACTGGACGATAATAGGATGATGGGAGAGGGTATGGTTTTGAGGGAAGGGGCTGAGGAAAAGTCAGGAGAAGTTATCTCTAGATCCATCTACATTACTGCAAGTGACATTATTTCATTTTTTTCCCATGGCTGAGTAATATTCCATTGTGTACATGTACCACTTCTTTACCCATTCATCTGTTGATGGACTTTTTGGTTGCTCCTGTGTCTCAGCTATTGTAAATATTGCTGCAGTGCACATTTAGGTGCCTGTGTCTTTTTGAATTCTGGTTTTCTTCAGACATATGCCCAGTTGCAGGACTTCAGGATCATATGGTAGCTCAGTATGATCTTTACCTTTTAAAACCATCTCCATTCTAGTCTCTCTAGTGGCCATTACCAGTTAACATACCACCAACAGCAAAGAAGGGTTCCCCTTTCACCATCGCCTCTTCAGCATTGGCCAGCCTGTGTCCAACATTGTACCTGGCAGTTTTTTACCAAGGCCATTGGTTAGTCCTTGACTGTTTTGATCTCCTCTGTATCTATCCCATTCTTCTGTATCACCTCTAACAGTATCACCTTTCCTCAGGTGCTAGGGTAACCAGAGTGTCCAGAACTGGCCACTCAGCCTGATCCCCTGAACCCAGTAAGGGCTGAGCATGTTGACACAAACTGGTTCAGTGAGACCCAACCCAAGGCTCTTACTGGAGTGTCTTTCCTCTGGGCTGCTCAGGGAGAATGTGAAGTCACAGATGAAATCACCTGCCCGAGGTTGGGTCCTGCAGAGCAGACATTTCCGAGGCTGATGGTGAGAAAAGACCACAGCTGGAAGCTGGGGCTGTGGAAATGAGTATGTAAGTGGAAATGTGTGTGTAAGAGGAGGGAGCAGAGTATCCGGGGTCAGCCTGTGTGCATACTTAGTCGCTCAGTCATGTCTGACTCTTTGCTACCCCATGGACTGTGGCCCACCAGGTTCTTCTGTCCATGGGATTCTCCAGGCCAGAATACTGGAGTGGGTTGCCATTTCCTTCTCCAGTCTGGGGTCAGAGGCTGCTGCAAAAATACTCTGCAGCTGGACCCAGGTGATTAGCGGGTCCAGGTCCCTCCGCACCCCTTCTTCCCCTTTGACTGCAATGCCCCAGAGAGCCCTCTGGCCTGGGGACGCCTCCTGCAGGAGAGGAGAGGCTGGGAGGTGCTTGTGCACAAGGACAATAGGAACAAAGGCGGCTTTCAGGCCAGTGTTTGCATCTCTGCTTCTTCCTCTAAGAGAATTAAAAACCAACCTCCCCAGTTGTTGGAGAGTTACGTTGCATGACTAAGGTGGTGATTTACCGACGGGGATAAAACTTCACTAATGGGTTCCAGTGACTTCAGTGCATCAAGAAAGGAAGACTTGCTCCCAAGATCCCCTGTCTTTGTTGGGGAGGCAGTGGTTACATAAATCTCAGTGACCATCCAGGGGCGTGAGCTGCAGGAGCGCTGGCCCCTGAAGGGAGCTGACTCAGGAGCAGTGGAGGGGCCTGGAGGCAGGGAGCTGCAGGAGGGCCTCTTAGCCAGCTCCCTACCTGGAGTATCCAGGTGCTGCTCTTCTGGGGCTCTCCATTTCTCTGGGGCTTTGCCAGCCTGGCCCAAATCTCCGTCTTGGCCTTCCATGACGCAACCAAAGCAATATGCTTTCCATCCCCGCTCTGGGGGTGCCCCGTGTGAGGAATTTGTTCCTGATATTCAGCAGACATCCTCCTTTCCTTTCCATTTAATTCCCATGATGCTTATAGAACTACTACTCCCTGGGGCCATCGCTGACTATTTCCTCTCTCTTTGGGGCCGGCTCCTTCTCCCTTGAGCGGTACCCACCCGGCTCTGCCAGTGTGATCCGCCAAGGCCCTCACTTGCTCGTCTAGCTCATTAATCATCTTTGTTGCTTTTCTTGGGAATTTTCTCTGAGTCGTTTGCTAGTTTCCTGGACAGAAGAACACAGCACAGCTGCTACTTTCACAGGCATAGTAGAGAAGAGGGCTCTTCTGTCTGGTCACAAAATAGCCCCTCCAGAGCACGTCCTGGGTGACTGCACCTGGGTCTGAGCGGAAATGCTCCCAGCTTCCAGGGAACTGTGTCCGCTGGGTCTGTCTGGGATTCTTTCCAAGCCAAGGTTTCACTTTTTTTTTTTTTCAGTATTAAAAAGGGCTTCATTATGCAAAGGTGGCTCAGTGATAAAGTATCTGCCTGTTAATGCAGGAGACACAAGAGGTGCGGGTTCGATCACTGGAGGAGGAAATGGCAACCCACTCCAGCATATTCTTGCCTGGAAGACTCCATGGATACAGGAGCCTGGGGGGCTAAGGCCCATGGGGTCACAAAGAGTTGGACATGACTGAGCTACTGAGCCCGCACCTTATAAAGCAGGCCCAGGACAGGGACAAAGGAAACACTATAGAGAGAAAGCCAAGAGCGTGATAGTTGTCATTCTGCAAGAGACATCTCCTCCAAGTCAGGGCCCCAGGGCTAGAACCATGGGGCCAGGGCAGCCAGTGATAGGGAGAACATAGGGCCGACCTCATTTTTTTTTGTTGTTATGCGATTTGGCTTGTAGGATCTTAGTTCCCCTGTGTGTGTGCTAAGTCGCTCAGTCATGTCCAACTCTTTGAGACCCTAAGGACCGTAGCCCGACAGGCTCCTGAGTCCATGGGATTCTCCAGGCAAGAATGCTGGAGTGGGTTTTTGTATCCTCCTCCAGGAGATCTTCCTGCCCAGAGATCACACCCGCATCTCTTACATCTCCTGCATCGGCAGGTGTGTTCTTTACCATTAGCACCACCTGGGAAACCCCTCAGTCCCCCTACCAGGAATCATACTTGTGCCCCAGCAGTAACAACGCCGAGTCCTAACCACTGTGCCACCAGGGAATTCCCAGGGCCTCCCCTCATTTGACAAGTGCATACAGTGAGTGGTTGGGGTTATTTACCATTAGAGCAGGTTTAATAAAGTAATCAGGGCCTTAGAGTCAGAGTAATGTGTTGTTACTCACTAGCTATGAGATCCTGGCAAGTCCTTTGGCTTCACTGGGCCTTAATGACTTACCAGAAAGGATGGGCAAATATTGATGGTGATGGTGGTGATGATGGTAATATCAATAAATACAGTGGAAACGTGATGTCCACTCCCATCTCTCCTTGGCTTATAGTGGTCTCAAGTGTGCCCACCTGGCCCTGAAGAATAAGACTGAGCGTTCCTTCTCCATCCTTGCTGGGGTTCCCAGGTCCCATTAGGGCTTACAAATGCCTATGGGATGTTTTAGATAGCTGAGCAATTTGGCACTGAGGTGGGGGAACTGGAAGTCCCTGGAGGAAGTTGATCCAGCTCAGGGGAAGGCAAGGGGTCTCAAACTCCATCCTGGTGGGGTTCCTACTAGTGCCGACTGCCTTCGCCTCTCAGAGCTGAGCTTGGCTCTTTGATCTCGCCTGGCCACTGGTTCAGTTCAGTTCAGTTCAGTCACTCAGTTGCGTCCAACTCTTTGTGACTCCATGGATGCAGCACACCAGGCTTCCCTGTCCATCTCCAACTCTCAGAGCTTGCTCAAACTCTTGTCCATTGAGTCAGGCATGCCATCCAACTATCTCATCCTCTGTTGTCTCCTCCTTCTCTTGCCTTCAATCTTTCCCAGCATCAGGGTTTTCTCTAATGAGTTAGTTCTTCATATCAGGTGGCCAGAGTATTGGAGCTTCAGCTTCAGCATCAGTCCTTCCAATGAATATTCAGGACTGATTTCCTTTAGGATGACCACTAGAACATGCCTCAGACACTTGACTTCATGCTGCTTCTTGTCCCCCTGCACTACCTTCAGAACTTCCAGGATCCTCAACTATCTCTGGTCCCCCAAACCTAGTGACTGACTCCCCTTTCTCCACCCTATCTCCCTCCCTTTTCTATGTGTCTCACAACAAAAGCATGTTGTATGGTGCCCACTGCCCACCAAAGAGGCACCTACCTCCTGGGACTATAAAAGCTTGTTTATTTTCTTGGAGGATGAGAAGGCCCTGGTGCACAGTAAGGTCAGGGTGGGAGACTGTTTTCATTCCTTCCTAATGCCTCCCTGTCTCCAAGGAGAGACAGAAGGGCTTTGGGCTAAGGGCATGTATATGCCACACTGATCTCACATGGTTTTTGTGAGACTCAGCTGAGATAATATATGTAAAAATGCCTATTAAGCACAAAAAAATGACACAAATATGAGTTGCTGTTATTTCTTCAGTACAGAGACACTTAAAAGTAGCCTAGAGCCCTGGGTCCTGCAGCTAAGAGCAATCTGGAATTTATCAGGTATTTGTAGGGCTGGTCACAAAAGAATTTGGACCTTCTTTTGAGCAGTGGTAAAAGAGGAAAAGTGCCATTTTTTCCAAAGTGTATAATGTAGGTCTCTGCTGGTCTCGTGGTGGGATTTGTCTGGGTGTGGAATGCACATTATTGTTCTCAACACCCTTGTGACTGACAATAGTCCTGAATTATGAAAGGTTGTCTAAACATTGCTTTTGTGCTTAATGTAATTGTGTTGCTTCACATAAGGGATGGAGAAGGCAATGGCACCCCACTCCAGTCCTCTTGCCTGGAAAATCCCATGGTCGGAGGAGCCTGGTAGGCTGCAGGCCATGGGGTCGCTAAGGGTCAGACACGACTGAGTGACTTCACTTTCACTTTTCACTTTCACGCATTGGAGAAGGAAATGGCAACCCACTCCAGTGTTTTTGCCTGGAGAATCCCAGGGACGGGGGAGCCTGGTGGGCTGCCGTCTATGGGGTCGCACAGAGTCGGACACGACTGAAGTGACTTAGCAGCAGCAGCAGCAGCACATAAGGGAACCTTTTTCTAATACTTGGAAATTTTTGCTATTTAGAGTTGAGACATTTTTTATGGCATTGTTTACAATGGAATGTGATTTACAGGCTAGAAAAGAAGACTTGTGCTCCTATTAATATCTGTCTTAAATTCATCTCTATTTTCTCCACTCTGATTTTTAAAGACTTATCTGCAAAATCGGATTCTGGTATCACCACCAGCCATTTCAGAGCCAGTCTTAACTGGCTTCTCCCAAACACACCCTTTTTTTTTTAAAGATAGTTTGCTTCTCCCTGGGCGTTATGGGCTCAGTGTCTAGACTGAGGATTCATGGTGGCTTTCCCCCACCGCATACTCCACACTCCATGCCCCGCCTCCTGCCCATGCCCAATTCTCACAGCCATTCCTTGGATAAATATGCTCTGTCTCTACAGTGGACTCTTTATCCCCTCAATGTCCAAGGAAACTGATTCATCACACTGAGGTTTCTGTCTGGGAACTGCTTCCAGACAACCCAAGCCATGTCCTAGCCTATGTGTGAGGTCTGGGTTTGGGTCTGATCCTTCTCTTCCTTTGTTTTGCTTCATTCCATCCCCCTCTGGGATGTGGTCCCTGTCTCTTTCTGTCTCATTATTTCACATAATTCCATGCCCAGTCTCAGGTTTACACCAACCAAAAATCTTGTTGGTCATTGCCATGCAAAGCGTTTCAAATCCAGTGCTAGGTGTTCAGACACATGTAACACTTCTCTGAGTCAAGTGTGCTCAGGCCAAAGGGTGAATCTGTGGGCGTAAATAGGAATAAACCAGGGGCAGCTGGATTTCCAGTCATTTGTCTTCCTGTTTCAAGGCAGTGGTATTCAACAATCTTGGTGGCATTTTTAGGGGCTTTGATGATGGAAGGAGAAGCATTTCTTTCCATTTCGGAAAATAACTACTAAGTTCAGTCTGGGATTAATTTTTCCTGTCCAATTATTTTAATCAAATGGCCTTGTGAAGAAACCACTGTAAACTTGTTTAATAACTCTTCTGTTGTGTCTTTGTGGTTTTTTCAATGTTCAGAGAAGCATTTCATCCCTGTAAGGAGTCCCGACAAGAATTTTCAGAGGATTAACAGGGACCAGGTTGTAAATTGGAGATGGAACATCCATCATGGAGGAGGGACTGTTGACAGATTTAGAAGCCCTCTTGTAAAGAGGGAAACACTGGGTGCTCTTTTTTGTGGAGTCAGGGTCTTATATCCGGTAAAGACTTCTTGATAAATAGTGGAGCAGCTGAGAATTCAGATAGCTAGGGGTAGGCAGAGATAGAGCAAGATATTCACAGGTCAACAGAGGAACAGTCAGGAGACAATTCTTTCAACAGGCAGCTGGTAGCAAGCTTGGGAAGAATAGCTCAGCTCTGAGAATACATCTCGGACAATATGGCAGTACCCAGCCTCAAAATTCTTTTGATTCTTTTCCCATTAGGAGATGAAGTCTATGTCCCTCTTCTTGACAGACTTGAGACTACTTTAACCAGGAAGGTATGGGATAAGTGACACTGTACCACTTCTGAAGCTGGGTCACAAAATGTGATATAGCTCTGTTTTGTTTGCTGGGAAAATGCTTTTGCATCTCTGTAACCAAGTGCGAAGTCTGACTCTTCCGTGGCTGCCATGATGTGAGGAAGCCAAGCCACACAGAGATGGCTTCCATGTGGACACATGTAGACCATAAAGAAGGCTGAGGGCCAAATAATCAATGTTTTCGAACTGTGGTGCTGGAGAAGACTCTCAAGAGTTCCTTGGACTGCAAGGAGATCAAACCAGTCAATGCTAAAGGAAATCAATCCTGAATATTCATTGGAAGGATTGATGCTGAAGCTGAAGCTCCAATTCTTTGCCCACCTGATGTGAAGAGCCAACTCATTGGAAAGATCCTGATGCTGGCAAAGATTGAAGGCAAAAGGGGTAAGGGGTGGCAGAGGATGAGATTATTAGATAGCATTACTGACTCAATGGACAGGAATTTGAGTAAACTCTGGGAGATAATGGACAACAGGGGAGCCTGGCATGCTGTTGTCCGTGGGGTTGCAAAGAGTCGGACATGACTTAGTCACTGAACACACACACAACACACAGATCTTCTGGTCCACAGTCCCAGTCTTTGAGATAGACTGAGCCCAGATGCCAGATATATTAGTGAAGCATTCAGTTGATTTTAAAGCCTGGTTGTTAAGTCACCATCAGCCTTTGAGTCTTCCCCATTGAGGCCCCAGACATTGTAGAGCATAGACAAGCCATCTTCTCTGTGCGCTATCCAAATTCCAACCCATAGAATCCATGTGCATAATAAGATAGTTACACAAAGCCACTAAGTTTTGGGGTAACTTGTTAATGCAGTAATAAACTATAATAGGCAACCTGTAAATGGAAGAAAAATAAAGCAGACTAAAGGATGCAGGTTCTAGAGCACAAGGGCTCAGTAGGTGTGGTGCACAGACTTAGTTGCCCCGTGGCATGTGGGATCTTAGTTCCCTGACCAGAGATCGAACCTGTGTCTCCTGCATTTGAAGGTGGATTCTTAACCACTGCACCACCATGGAATACCTGTGAAAGGTAGATATTCTGGATAGGATGTCAGAACACATCTCTGAGGAGCTGACATTTAAGCAGAGAGTGGAATGATGTGGTGTGCAGGTTCACAGCTGGTGGGAGCAGATCCTGGTCCTAGGGAACAGCAAGTGCAAAGGCCCTGGTTGGGAATGAGATTTCACTACGGACAGCACTACGGCCTCAGAGAGCTGAGAGAGTGAGGTGAGCCATAGGAAATGGGAGGGAGCCACACAGAGGGCTTTGCTGGCCATAATGAAAGGGTTGGGTTTTATGGTAAGCCAGTGTGAGGTTTTGAACAGGGAAATATTCTCTACACTCATTCCCTCATTGATTGTATCCAGTCTCGTGACTTCAAATAGCTTCTATATGCTAATGATTTCAAAATATTTATTTCTAACCCAGACCTCAGTTTTGAATTCCAGATTCTTCATATGGCTGGCTGCTCAGTTCTCCACATAGATTATTAATAGATAGTTAAAATGTCATATGTATGAACTATTGAGCTTATTTCCTGCCCCAAACCTCTTCCTCCCACAGTCAACATCATCAAATGGCAACTCCATCCTTCTAGTTGCTCAGGTCATCCTTGATTCTGTTCTTTCTCTCACATTCCTGTCTGATCCATCAGTAAACTCCACTGGTTCTGTTTCCAGTCAGTTCTCCCTTCTTCAGCCTCACCTTCTTTCCATGTATTCTGCTGGCATAATGTGTGGCTGTTGAAAAATCTGAAAAAACCTGATTCTCCTTCCCTTGCTAGTGGTTTTTTTTTTTTTTTCCTTTCTTTCTTGGATTTCCTAGAGATTTCATATGCATAAAATAATCTTGAGACCCAGATTTTTAAAGTCTAGAAATTTTACCAGAATATGTTTTGGTATTACTTGTTCTGGGTTAATTTTGACTTTATATATGTAGTTGCAAGCTTTGGATATTTAATTTTTGACATTTAAAATTGTTCTTGAATTATAGTTTTTAGTTTTGGTTCTGTTCCTTGCTTTGATTGTCTGAATTAGGGACTTCTGTTATATTATGTTGGATCTTCTTTGCCTGTCTTCTATACTTGTTACTGTCTCTCGAATCCCTTTTCATTCTTTCCTCATTTCTTTTGATATAATTTTTTCCTTTAAATTTTCTGTTTCCATTATGGCATTATCTGCTGGATTTATGCACTCTTTAGAGCTGAATCATTTGAAAAGACCCTGATGGTGGGAAAGATTGAGGGCAGGAGGAGAAAGGGACGACAGAGGATGAGATGGTTGGGTGGCATCACTGACTCAATGGACATGAGTTTGAGTGGGCTCCGGGAGTTGGTGTTGAATAGGGAGGCCTGGCATGCTGCAGCTCATGGGGTCGCAAAGAGTCAGACACGACTGAGCAGCTGAACTGATACTACTATAATCTATTTCTACTCACAAGACTTCTGACCACACGTATGGGTTTTCCACATCAAAAAATTCTTCACTTCTCCATGGACATCAACCAGGTGTCTTATAATTTAATTCATTTTGACACTAACTACCTGGAGTTAGGCAGACCTCACAGGTTAAGGGCTCAGTCCCACAAGACTGCTTCCCACTTCTGCTGTCAATCTCAAGTTGTGGGTCCCTAGATTATCCACATTTCTATCTGATTTGGCTACAAATTGAGGATTTCTCTGAGTACCTCCTCAGATTCAATGATTTTCTGTAATGGTTTATGGAACCAAGGGAAACACTGAACAGCCAGATGAAGAGTTACATAAGGCAAGATCTGGAAGGGTCCCAAGTACAGGAGCTTCTGTCTTTGAGGAGTTTGTGGTGCATCACCCTCCTGGAACATGGACCTTTTCACAAATCTGGATGTTCATTTGTTTAGATTTTTGTGGAGGTTCCACAGTATAAGCTTGAGTGATTAAATCAGCAGCCATTGGTGGTCAACTCAATCCCCAGTCTCTCTTCTGCTGAGGTCAAGGAGTGGGGCTGAAAGTTTTAACGCTCTTATTATGTGGTGGTTTCCTCTGGCAACCAGCCCCATCCTAAAGTTATCTAGGGGTCCACAAAGAGTCACCTCATTAGCATAAATTTGAGTATGGTTGAAAGGGTCTCATTATGAATAACATCCCTTCTCACCCCTGTCACTCAGGAACTTACAAAGGTTTTAGGAGCTCTTTGTGAGGAACTGGGGACAAAGACCAAATATATATTTCTTATTATATCACAACATTACTACACTTGTCTTCTGTTAAATTTATTCTGATTTCTGATATGTCTTAAAACATTCCTAAGGGGGAGTGGGCATATGCATACTTATGGCTGATTAATGTTGATGTATGGCAGAAACCAACACAATATTTTAAAGCAAATACCCTTCAATTAAAAATGATTTTAAAAAAAGATCGAGGGGATATATATATACCTATGCCTGATTTATGTTGATGTATGGCAGAAACTAACATAATATTTTAAAAGAATCATTCTCCAGTTAAAAATAATTAAAAAAAAGATTTCCCTGGGTGAAAAAATAAAATATACCTAATACTTTCCTGCATTCTATCATTTTAGTTCTGAGTTGTTATAGCTCTAATTTATGTTACTCTTTTAGCCTTTTTGGAAATATGTTGTAGATTTCACTTATTTTGTGTCTCTGTCTTTCTGGCATTTTTATATTCTACAAGGGTGTGACTCTGTGACTTTTACATTTTTCCTAAAATAAATTTATATTTTTGTTGTTGTTGAAAAATTTCATATGTAATTAGTTTTTCTGAATCTCTCATAGACATAGTTCCACTTGGCTTCTCTAACTTCATTGTTGTAGAGTTTCCTCTTCCATTTGTGTGTAGTGTTCAGGAATCTGTTGGTTTACTTTCAGAAGTCTCCAGGCTCTGTTCCCCTTATCCTTTATTTATTTATTTAGCAGCACCATGTGACTTGCACAATCTTGTTTCCCCAACAAGGGACTGAACCTGGGTCATGGCGACAAAAGCCCGGAATCCTAACCACTAGGCAACCGGGGAACCCCCCTTTTTAGATAGCCTTTCACTTATTCCCTTTCTTTTTCCCAGACACCTCTAGCTCTTTCAGACCTTTCCTGTTGCAGGAACTTTGAACTCACCCATTAATTGAGTGGGGAAAACTCTTCTAGTTTCAAATTGGCTTTCTCAGCTCCCCACTGAGTACCTGGGATTTCCTGAGTATTTCTTCAGGTACCTGGGGGTACATGAGTATTTTGGGATTTCCAGATTTGTCAGATCCTTGATTCTCTCCCTTGTTTTCTCTTGTACAGATGTTAATCCTACTCGGGTTTTGTAGCTGTTGGTTGTTTGTCCCTATCAACTTACCTTTTGGGGATCAGGGAGGTGCTTTGTCAGTGAGTTTTGTGGTACATATTGTCTGTAAATTTTTGTTTTTGCTATTCTGCACTACCTATACTCTTTTTTTCATGGTGAAATTTAGACAGATTAAAAAATTATGCTGTAGGGATCATCCCAGATTCTTATTCAGTGTATAGTCAATACATTATTCAGAATACTACTATTAAGATGGTGGTGCAATGGAAGGACTATCTACCTGCTAGTGCAGGGGACATGGGTTTGATCCCTGGGCTGGAAAGATTCTTTGTGCCATGGGGCAACTAAGCCCTGTGACAAGAGAAGCCACTGCAGTGAGATGCCTGGGTACCGTAATGAAGAGCAGCCTCTACTCACCACAGCTAGAGAAAGCCCACACAAAAATAATGCAATGAAAACCCAGTGCAGCAAAAAAAAAAAAAAAAATGTGCATCAGACCATGTCACTGTGATCTTTGATAAAAATGCTTTCTTGGAACTTCCTTGGCAGTCCAGTGGTTAAGACTCCACTTTCCAAAGCAGGGGGCCCAGGTTTGATCCCTGGTCAGGGAACTAAGATCCTACATATGGCAGAGTGTGGCCAAAAATTTTAAAAAATGCTTTCATGGCTCTCTGTCTCTAGAGCAAAAGCCTACGTTCTTACATTGACTTACAAGGTGCTACGTAGTCTGATTTTTCTCGACCTTTCTTCCATGTTACCTCTCTGAACTCATCTCATACTACTCACACCCTTGCTTATTATACTATAGTTGCACTGACCTTACTATTCCTGAAGTTTACCAGGAATGGTTATGCTTTTGGGTCCTTACTCTTGGTATTCCCATTGGTCTTTATTCAAATGTCACTGTCTCGTCAAAACCTTCCCTGGCTACGCTATCTAAAATCGCAGCCCTTTCCAACATTACCTAACCCTCTTCACCTTTCCCACTTAACTTTTTCTTGACACTTAACCCCACATAGTTTATTGATTAATTTACTTATCACTACATATTTTATTTATTAATTTACTTATTAAATATAAAAATATCAACTAGGATGTAAACCCTATGGAGGTTCATATTTGTGCTAAAACTAAATTTGTGTTGAATGACTGAATATATTTCAAAAACCCCTCTGTGGAGAATGGCAATGAGTGGGATGACAGAATTCAAAGGGAGATACTAATTAGGAGGATATCACTGTTGGGCTTCCCAGGTGGCACTAGTGGTAAAGAATCCATATGCCAGTGCAGGAGAGGCTCGGGCTTGATCCCTGGGTTGGGAAGATCCCCTGGAGAGAGCATGGCAACCCATTCCAGTGTTCTTGCCTGGAAAATCCCATGGACAGAGGAGCCTGGTTGGCTACAGTCCATTTGGACTGTGGTGGAGGTGGGCATGCAGAGCTGAATTTGTGACCTATTTTCAGTGTAGAACAAACTTACTTGCTGACTGTCAGCTTAGCTTGGTAGATGCTGTTTAATTGTTTGATTGATGAATTATCCTAACATGTATCTGTGAAAATGACTTTATGATCACAACTCCTGGTCCCGGTAAATTCTCTGTTAGTATTTCATTGAATAATCTGCCAGGCGTGGCTTGGGGAAATTCATGAGTAGCCAAGGGAGAAGAGGTTTTGGAGGTGGAGGAGAGGACATGTGTTTCAGTAAAATGTGCTGCATAATAGATCAGCCTAAGGCTCAGAGACTTCACACAACAAGGATTTATTATTTTTCATGATTTTTTGGGTGAGTTAGTTTCTCTGCTGATTTTGTCTGGGCTCACTCAAGTGGCTTCAGTAGCCAGAGGCTCAGCTGGGCTAGAAGGTCATCTCAGGATGGTGTCAGTCACTGCTCTGGCAGCCAAGACGGGGGACTTCACTTCTCCATATGGCCTCTTCTCATCTGTAAGCTAAACCAGATTCCTTAAGATGGTGCTCCCAGGGCAGCAGTTCCAGAGGGCAAGTGTGAATGCTATAAGGACTTGCCTTGGAAGCCACACATTGTTACTTCTGCTAAATGCTTTTGGCTAAAGCAAACTCAGATTCAAGGGAGAAGGGAAATAGACTTTAACTCTTGATGGGAAGAGAAGCCAAGTCATTGCCAAGAGGCATGCTTGCTAAGATAAGAATTTGCGGCTGTATTTTGCAATTGTCCACAGAAAGAAACCAAAGCGCATTGTTAATTACGTTCCGGGCACTTTGTAGGTACAACACATAAATGATTCTGCTTAATTCTCACAGCCATCCCGGGAGGAAGGATACTGGAAAAACAGGCCCAGCGACAATATATAGCCTCTACAAGGACCCAAACCAGGAGGAGGCTAGCATGCTAGTATAGATTTGCCTGTCCCTAAAAGCCTCTGTTTTTGTTTGTTTTTTCTCTCTTCCACTTTAATGCTGATTCTAGTCATCAGTCTTCAAGGTATGGAGAGGCATTCAGTTGGCTCTGCCAAACAGCTTTTTTTTTTCCTCCTCTGCCCTCCTTCTCTTTTGAGCAGATTTAATGAATTTCTCACCTTCTTTGAATATTTTTTTAAAAAAAACCTGGTCACATGCTCAACAGTTGACAGTTATACTGAGTGGCCACTGTACATGGACCATAGTTTTGCCCAGGAGCTGGGCGGCACTCCCCAGATGGTCTGGGAGTCCCTCCCCAGGTAGTGTCCGGAGACGCTGGGACAGTCTCCCCACTGGCTGGCCTCCACTTCCTGTTCTCTCAGCGGCAAGGTGAACAGTGGTGTCTCCTTTCTGGGTAGGAGATGAAGGGGCATTTAACCTCACACTGCTCTGCCAGTCCACACAGATCTGTGTACCTGGTCTACTCTGGGTGGAGGTTGCTGGTGGGTGAAAACTTATTCCAGACGATAGGTTTTACATCTTTCACCGACAACTTGGAATGGCCCGTGATCATGTCAAACACAGTCCCACGAGAACCTTGCAACCTTCCTGTGAGGGAGGCAGGCGAGTGATGCCATTTACATTTCAGACATGAGAAACAGGAGGCTGTTACCTGCCTCTAAGCAGCCACCCCATTAGACCGTGCACTCGAGCACACTTTAAGTCCCGCTTTTCTGCCCGAGGACCAGGCTACCTTTCGAGGACCAGGTGGGAGGATGGAGTCTGGGAGCATGGGAGGAGCAGATGGCCTGTGACTGTCTCCAGTCACTACCTGAAAGCCAACAGCTATGATGTAACCCCAGCATCCTTCAGCGATGGCTGCCTTTGCTCTGTGGGTAGGACCACGCTGCCGGCTGGAGGGGGAATCCCGTTGGTGACAACATAGCAGCTTTTCGAGCTGACGTGGCAGCAGATGCTCCAGACCAGCTCCATGGCTGACAGCATCTCTGCGAAGTGTGTGAAGGGACAGCAGGCGTCAGAGCACTCCTGTAGATCACCTTCACAGACGCTTTTTGTGGTTGATTCCCTGATGACTCATTTATAATCTGGTTTCAACATAGTGACTCAAAATGAACCACTTTCATTAAAAATAACATTCACTGGGGTCTAACGGCTTTCTTTTTTCTGCTTTTTACTGTACCGGGTGGTTTCTGGATGGGAAGCTGTCAGATAGCAGGTGAGGGGTTCAGAGGGACGAGAACACCATGAGACATGCCTTCCCAGGCTCCAGCTGCTCGGGAATTGACTGACAGTGTCAGATACCTGCTGTGTATCCTGCAGCGCTGAATGTGTGCGTGTCAGCGTGGGCCAGTGTGGGCATGGGTGGGAGTGTGTGTGCTGAGTGCACGGATGATCCGTGAAAGACAGGGTGTCTGCCCTCCAGCAGGTTCCACTCCAGAGTATAAGTATGGCTTGGGATACTCATTAAAAATACAGATTCCTGGGCTTCATCCTCCACCTATGAGCGGGGGTTTGGGGAGGGGCTCTACAGGTTCCTCCAGAGAATTTTAGGCCGAGTAGAGAGTGATGGACGGGTGAGAGAGATGAGAACTCCCTGTGGGCAGCCCTCTCTGTGAATGGGGGAGTGAAGGGAGAGAGGAAAAGGCCAGGGTGGGGATGGGGTGGAGGTGGGAGAGGCAGCACCGAGGGTGAAGGACGAAGTGGGCCCCCAGAGTCCCTGTGGGGACTGCCCTGAAACCCCCTGATTTATCTGAGGCACCCACAGTCTTTCTGGTTTGGGGACCCAAACTTGGGCATCCCCTATTTCCTTGGTGAAAAAAAATAAAACCCCCAAATGGTTTAGTGAGCATTCTGTGCACCTTAGTGATGCTGGAAACTTTAGTGGGAAAGACCCTGATAAGGTACAGTTGAGTCTGACCTGGGTGACAGTCCAGAGGACCCCCTCCCCAACACTGAAGGTCTCAGCTGCTCTTGGAAATCACCATTTTATCTCAGCCATTTGTGTGTGTCTTCATCAATTTTTGTTGTTGTCATTCTGAAGTTTCGTTTCATGAAGACTTTCCCTTCCAAGTCCAGGGGAAGTGTGACCTGACATTCTGCTCACCATCCCCATCACTTCCTCCTCTGATGGAGGGCTTCTGGTACCCAGCCTCTCTTAACAATGGAAACAGGTGTGAGACGGGGAGTAAGGCTCAAAGTGGCTTGGAGTGGGAAGGTGGATGTTTCATCCCAGATGGCTTGGCTGTCATCAGGGATGAGCATTGTTATTCAGCATTTATGGTTTGGCCTGGTCCCCCAGCCCCTTCCTCCTGGTCCTTCCATTCTCAGCGGGAGACATGCCCAGCTCCTTATGGGAGCATCACCACGGTCTTTACCTCTTTGCCTCATCTCCTCTCATTGTCCCTCTCCCCATCCTATGCCTGAGCCCTGTGTCTGCATCTCCCCTTGCCTGCTCTGAGACCTGAACTCATTCATCCCCAGCTTCCCTCCTTTATCATGATTCAACCCACTTCTGTGGAAGCCACCCTGAGCATTACTCCCAATCCCACATCTATTTCCATTGTTAAGAGAGCTTGGGTACCAAAAGCCCTTGGAGATGAGACCCATCAGAGGAGGAAGTGATGAGGATGGTGACCCAAATGTCAAGTCAACCCACTTGCTTCCATCTGCTTCTTCACCAAGAGACTTTCTAGGAAGTTTCCCAGCACCTGTCAACTGGCTGCCATTCCTGCTAGGTTTCCTCCTCTCCCTGGAAAGTAATGAGACTGTAGAATGGAACTTTGGTGGCTTAGGCAGGAATCTGATCAATTACCTGCCATTTCCTTGTCCTCATTCACCTCTGCTCATCAGTCAGGTGCATCTTGAGGCAAACGGTCACACATAAGGAGACGGTCTTGATCCCTGAGACTCTGTATCTCAGTGTGTATCAGAAGCATCACCCAGGCCATTACCTGTCACCTGACCCATTTTCAGTAAAAAACTTATTTCAGCTGAATGAATTATTGGGGTCTTTGCTGTTGGCTTTGGAGCTGGTTTGGGGAGGACGCTTTGTTAAGAAAAGAGAGGCAGCACAGAGTATTACCTAAGAGTGCAGAATCTGGAGTCAAAGTGCTTGGTTCAGATCCAGGCTCAGCTTCCACGGGGCACCACTGTTGGAGGAGGTTTGGGATACAATCTAGGGCCAAATAAACCACCTGAGCATTGCTCGTCACTGGCGAGGAGTCTGCCCTAGAGATGTTGCACAGAGGATGCTGGTCCATCTTGCCCTTGCCTTGAATCTAGGCTTAGCTCCCTGCCACCTACTCTTGCCTCTCCCATCCCCCATGCAACACGACACACAAACAGACACACAACCTTGACTTACAAAGCATTTAAAAAGAAATTAAAATTTTTTTAAATAGTGGTAAAATACAAGTAATGTAAAACTTAGCACGATAGTGTCCAGGCCAGTGATGTTAAGCGCATCCATGTTGTTGTGCAATTCTACATTGTTGTTCCATCTCCAGAACTCTTTTTTTATCCTGTGAAACTGAAACTCTGTGTACCCTTTAAACAATGACTCCCCATTCTTCCCCCACCTCCACTTTAACCTCTGGCAACCACCAATCTACTTTCTGTTTCTATGGATTTGAATATTCTAGGTACCTCATATAAGTGGAACCATACAATATTTGTCTTGTTGTGACTGTCTCATTTCACTTACCATGACATCCTTAAGCTTCATCCATGTTGTGGCATGTGTTAGAATTTCTTTCTTTTTTGACTCTAAATAATATTCCAACATATGGATAGACCACATTTTGTTTATCTGTTCACCCATGGATGCACATTCATGTTGTTTCCACCTTTTGGCCATGTGCTATGAATGTGGGTGTGCAAATATCTCCTTTTGACTCTGCTTTCAATCCTTTTAGGTATGTACCAGTGGAATTGCTGGATCATAAGGTAATTCCTTGTTCAGTTTTTTGAAAAGTTGTCGTACTGGTTTCCATAACAGCAATACCATTTTATATTACCACCACAAGTGAACAAGGGGTCCCAATTTCCCCACATTTTGATACATTTAGTAGACTTTTACTGACCTATTTCAGTATTGGAAGTTGGAGGAAGGTGGTTGCATTCCATATTATACCACAAATGTTTCTAAAAACTTTCGTTTTTAAAATTAATTTTTATCAGAGTATGATTGATTTGCAATGTTGTGTTAGTTTCTGCTATACAGCAAAGTGAATCAGTTACATGTATACATTTATCTATTCTTTCTTATATTCTTTTCCCATGTAGATCACTACAGAGTATTGAGTAGAATTCTTGGTACTATACAGTAGATTCCTATTAGTTATCTATTTTATATACAGTAGTCTCAAAATGCTCTATAAGCATCTCCCTCTTTCCCTGGGGTTCTCCTCCTGGTGGCAGATGGCTCCTCTTCCACTGCTCTCTTCCTCACCAGCTGGAACTGCCTCCTGAAGTCTTATCATTCTTTACTTTTCCAAGTATTTTCTTCTGACTTAAAAAAGACTCTTTTTTTAGAGCAATTTGAGGTTCATGGCAAAATTGTGAAGAATGTACAGATTCTCCTGCCCACCCCCTACAGCCTGCCTCATTATCAACACCCCCCACCAGATGGTACATTTGTTACAAGGGATGAACCTACAGCGACTTACCACAATCCCCCAGAGTTCATAGTTGACATTCATGGTGTTGTATGTATTTTACCATGCTCATGCTAAGTTGATTTAGTCATGTCCGACTGTTTGTGACCCCATGGTTTGTAGCCCGCCAGGCTCCTCTGTCCATGGGATTATCCAGGCAAGACTACTGGAGTAGGTTGCCATTTCCTTCTCCTGGATTTGAACAAATATAAAATGACACGTATCCATCATTATAATGTCATACAGAGTATTTTCAAGGCCCTAAAAGTCCTCTGTGCTTCTTGATTAGGTATTTCCTCATGTGGTTCAACATTAAAACATTCAAAAGTCTCCCTTCCAGACAGTCCCATAGCCACCCAATTCCATTCCACCCAGAGACCACCCATGTGTTACTTTCTTGAATATACATTTGGAGATATTTTATACACATAATATAGGAGAGCAAATTGATGAGAAGTAAACTGAAGCATGAAATATAAAAGTAATGACAGGTTGGCACCAAAAACAGAACTGAAAGTACACACACAGGGAAAAATCAGATAGGTTTGCTTAACGCCAGCTGAGCTCATGAGATATAATGTAAAATAACCACCTGGCTCTTTGCATGATTTGGGTCACAGATGCACAAGGTAGGCTGCACACATCTGGAAGGAAAGCAGTTTGCATCAGAGCCATCACCAGGTAGGGCCATGGCACTGTGTGCGGGCGGGAGTGGTCCAGGACCCCTAAAGGAGATCTTGAGTAGGATTCTGGGGCAGACTCAACAGAGAGAGATGGGAGGGATGGTATTTGGACAAATACATAAATTCAAGAATGCATATTTGGGCATCTGGGGTACTGCAGTTTTCAATCAGTTGACAATGTGGACATTCTGGCTTTGGAAGTATCATGTGTTTCCCTGCATTACTCCCTGGTCTCTTGGTCCCATTTGGGGGACGGTCTCCAGCCAGGGCAGGAGTGGTCCCCTCCTTTGGTTGTGTTTGTGAATATCTGTTCCCCTCTTTCCTCTGGTGCATGGCCTGTCCCTCCATTAAGTGAAGGGAGTGATACTGCCATGCACAGAGTGTACTTTATTCCAGTGAAGCCAACCTCCACTCAGAAAGAGCCCTGCCCTTAACTGCTATACTCTACTGTCTTCTTTTGGTTGCCTCTATGCATCAAATCCATTATTAAAGAATAAGTATTTATTCTTCAGTCCATCATTGGGATATTTAAAAAAATGCACTCAAAATGCCATTGAGGATATTAAAAAAAACTGATGGGACGATGGCTGCTAGGACTATAGCATGAGCTGTCTTGAACCCTCTTAAATCTATTTAAAGACACCTCTCTCCTCTTCTCAGGGACCATGAAAATAGTCATTATTCACATTAGCAGATGGAACGCCAGTTCCTGGTAGGTCTTAAGAAGTACTGGTAGCCTATTCTAATTCAGGATTAAACAACATTTTGCAACTCTGAATTGACATGTGTGTGTCTGTGCTAATTCGCTTCAGTCGTGTCCGACTCTTTGCAACTCTATGGGCTGTAGCCCACCAGGCTCCTCTGTCCATGGACTTTTTCAGGCCAGAATACTGGAGTGGGTTACCATGCCCTCCTCCAGGGGATCTTCCCGACACAGGGATCAAACCAGCGTTTCTTATATCTCCTGCATTGGCAGGTAGGTTGTTTACCACTAGTGCCACCAGGGAAGCCCCTGAATTGACATATTGTCACATAAAATCTTCACTAAGTATTGACTCCAGCTGTAGGGCGATGGGGTCTTGAGTTGCCATGTGGTGTGATTGGCTCACAGCATCTCATCCCTTCCACCCCCCTCCCACCTTCTGCTCCCATCCCAGCCTCCTCTCTGCATCCCTTGTCCAGCAGTCAGATGAGACCCATCTTATTGTAGGTCGTTATTATTATCACATCTGTGACGAACAACAATCAAAACCCAAATAGAATTTCTCAGATATTCCCTCTGGTTAAAAAAAAAAAACTCTAATGATATTTCAAGGTCAGGGCTAATAGTAGTACAAAAGTACTGTATTCATTAATGTGTATGCATGTATTGAATGTACATGCTTTGTTCTGACTTTCAAATTTAACAAAATGTGTAAAACTGTGAATAGATAAATATGCTTTTCATGAATTCAGGCTTCTGGCAAAGTATTTAAAGGGTAGAAACACTAAGGATTGTTCTTTCAGCACGTGAAGGACAGAATAAGTAATCCCCTTGGGGGCAGGGTATTGGTGCGTGTGTGTTTTCTAGATGATTAGAGAGTACTTCTGAGGCTGAAATCATGCGAATGAACCTCTTTCTTGGTATCTTCAGACGATGTTGGGTTGATTTGTCTTCATAACACCCTTTCACCTGTCTTGGTCCCACTGTGAAGTTCTGCAGGTCAGTTTCAAGCCCTGGGTGACCTCTTTCTGCACTCTGCAGAAACAGGGGACCACGGTTGACATTGCTCTCTATTTCTTTTCAATTAAGCACCAATCAAAAGTTGTCAGTGAGGTTATAAAACTGATACAGGTAGGATTCCAGAAGGAAAATCCATGTGGGTAAAGCAAAGATTCTTGAAGTGACACTCTGGCAAGCCTGGTTCATTTGTCGCAAAATGACTAGGATCCCTTTTTAAGCTTCCCATGAAAACCTGTGTACTTTGACATTCAAAGTCCCGTGAATCTTTGCCTGGCAGAAATGTAAATGTTTTGAGAAGGCTGAGTCTTTGCAAGTTTGAGCCACTGCAGATGCTGAGGGACCCGTGGATGAAAGATGGATGATGTAGGCTGGTGTTCTGGGCAATTTCTATCTCTGACAAGACACAGGTCCCTCTCTCACTCCCCTGCCCTCACATCTCCTGTCACCTTCAGTAGACACCTGGGTTTGGGACTGTGGAGAGAATGGTCCCTTTTCCCAGATTTGGGCCCATTATGACAAGAGGATGAGGGCTAAGGAGACCCCCAATTTAAGCCCAAACCATGGTTTACACCATGATTATTCCTTTGCCCTTTTCAAATGGAGATGGGAAGCATTGGAGCTGATCCAGACTGCTTTGTGAACTTTAAACTCTGTGTCTGACCCCAATGGGCAGCCTGGAAGTGTCCTCAGGACAGAGCCCTGCAGCCATCAGATGCCTGAGACTAAGAAGGAAGAAAAGAATGAAAGAACTGAGCATAACTGGGGCTGCCCTGTGTTGGATGTTAATGCAATCTGGCTGAACCCCTGTTCAGCAAAATGGAGGAGAAACAGTACTTCTTTATAACCAAATCACTGTGCTGTACACCTGAAATGAACACAACATTTAAATCAACTATATTTCAATAAAAAATGGAAAAGAAAAAAAAAAGGGCTTCCTGCCTTTCTTTCTCTCTCTTTTTTGAAATAGTTAATTTGCAATGTTGTGTTCGTTTCGGGTGTACAACAAAGTGATTCAGTTATACATATACTTGCATCCACTCTTTTTTAGATTCTTTTTCCATATAGGTCATTACAGGGTATTGAGTAGAGTTCCCTGTGCTATATTCTACTGCAGGTCCTTGTTGGTTATCTATCTTATATGCAGTAGCATGTATATGTTGGGACTCACTGACACCAGCAGGTTGAAATTCTACCCTTGGCCGCTGTTATTCACAACCCTGCAGCTGCACCCTGGGGGAGGGGTTGAGCTGCTGAATCGACCCCTGGGCTTAGTGTCAGGAGACTGGGACCAGTTCAGCTACTTGTTAGTCCTGTGGCCTCTAGAAAGCTGTTTGTTTTCTTCTAGGGCTGGTTGTCACATGGGGACCTGTCATCGAGGTGTGGAGATGTGGAGAGGTTCGAGTGAGGGTGAAAGTGTTAGTTGCTCAGTCGTGTCCGACTCTTTGCAACCCCACAAACCAGGCTCCTCTGTCCATGGAATTCTCCAGACAAGAATACTGGAGTGGGTAGCCATTCCCTTCTCCAGGGGATCGTCCTGACCCAGGGATCAAACCCAGGCCTCCTGTATTGCAGGCAGATTCTTTACTATCTGAGCCACCAGGGATGCCCTGGTTGAGTGAGGATGGTGATTGGTAACTGAAGACCAACCACATGCAAGTGTGAGGTTGGTTCTGAGGCTGTGGTATGAAGAGTTGAGTAGGACCAGGTCTGGTCTGGAAATGTGCAGGTCTAGCTAATCATAGACTTTTAGTAAGTTAGAGCTGGATGGGAATGGAGCAAATATTTACTCTAGCCCTTCCACTGGACAGATAAGAAAACTGAATCTTAGAGATAGAGAATCACTGGAAGGGTTTTCTTGGGCCATTTGGATAGCTTCAGAGGTCCCTGGAGAGACTCTGTACTCCATAGCCATACCACATCCCACCCAGTGCGGTGCTTCTAGGGTCCCAGGGAGTCTTAACAATTCCTAGATGAGGAGCACCTCACCAGGCCAAGGCCATGAAGAGTCTTGCCTGTTCAAATAGTAGAATTGGTGATCTGAAAGACAGACATAGGACTAACCCTACATGATGAACAAAGGCCAAGGGCATGATCAAGGCAAGAACCAGAGGGTTTTATTTTATTTTTTTTTATATTTTCTTTAAAACAATTTTATTGAAGTATAGTTTTATTGAAGTTATTTACAATGTTGTGTTATTTTCAGGTGTACAGTAAAGTGATTAAGTTGTACATATAGTCATTCTTTTTCAGATTCTTTCCTCATACAGGTTATCATAGAATATTGAGTAGCATTCTTTGTGTTATACAGTAGGTCCTTATTGGCTTTCTGTCTTACATTTAGTAGTGTGTCTCTGTTAAACTGAAGCTCCTGATTTATCCCTTCCCCTCTACGTTTCTCCTTTGGTAACCATAAATTTATTTGCAGTAAGTCTTTTCCATTTTGTAAATAAGTTCCTTTGTATCCTTTTAAAAATTGGATTCCACTGATGAGTGATATCATATGATATGTCTTTCTCTGTCTGACTTCCTTCACTTAGTATGATCATCTCTGGCTCCATCTATGTTGCTGCAAATGGCGTTATTTCATTCTTTTTTATGGCTGAGTAATATTCCATTGTATTTATGGCCCACATCTTCTCTATCCATTCCCACTGACAGAAAGTTCTACTGCTCCCATTCATTGTGAAAAGTCCCTGGACCTTAGGAACACGGGTAAGCTCAGTCACCTCTTCCACATTCCACAGAATCAAACACACCTGTTCATTGAGGTCCCTCTTGGGTGGGCAGGGCCAGGAGAAGCTGTGACTCATGGCTGCTTCCTCGAGGGTTCTTTCTCCACAGCAAATTGCTCTGATGGAGAATCGTAGGTGTGGACGAGAGTAACATTAAAGGCTACAGCTTTATAGGGCATGAATAAAGGTTGATGCATGATGCCAACTAACAAAATAAGGGGCCGCTCTTGACCGCACCTAGAGAGGCCTTGACTTGGTCTCTGGGGCCAGGGCTGCTGGTTCACTCAAAATGGAGAAGGCAGAACTTGAGAGCAAAGGAAAAACCCAGGCGCCAGTCCAGGAGAACACAGCCCTCTTCTTTCCAGAGATTTGCATACAGGCGGGGCCCAGGGCAATCTTTGCTTTGAGACAACCAACCTCTGCAACTCCAATCACACAGGACAACGGAGGAGAGACAGCTGTGTCCTTGCTACCTCTGGAATGTTGGAAACACTGCCTGGGGAAGTGAAACAGTCTCCCACACTCTTCTATTCTCCATCTCCCCCTTCCTTCAAAACCTGCCAGGCTCTTGATCCACTCTAGCAAGAACTCTGTACTCGGTCTCTTTTCCTTGACACCGATGATGTGGTGAAACCTACAGAATAAATGACAGCAGGGCAGGGGTTCTAGTGTCTTCACTGGGAGAAAAGAATTTCTCTCTTCGTTTCTCTAGTCTTCGTTTCTAGTCTTCTCTTCGTTTCTACATCTCTACCGGATGTAGCATGGGCCTGATGCAGAAAGACAGAGAGATGCCTGTGACACAGGTGGCAGGGGAGACCAGGGATCCAGGAGGAGCGAACATCATTTACGCATTTGCTGGGAACCTGGGCACCCAAGACATTCGGTGCAGAGGGTTCTGAGGTCTGTTCCACAGAACAGACTGTGAAGGGGATGGTTGGGCTCTTTCCAGAAGCAGAGCTTGTAAGGGTTTGGACTTTCTCTAGAGCTTTTCCTGAGGGACTGCTTGCAGCTCCTGCAGTGAGGGGGGACCCCCATGATCCTCCGAACTGAGTCAATTTGGGAAGCTGAGTCAGAGGGAATGGCATTGCTCACCCTGGAGTGTGGCCAGGGCGTGAGGGGGACTTTTCTAAAAATAAGCCATTCATGTTTGGATGCCATGCTTCTGTTTCCACAGCAACCAGGCATGTAGCGCCAGGCTACGTGCCCTGTGA
This sequence comes from Giraffa tippelskirchi, assembly GCF_054371585.1. Taxonomy (NCBI): domain Eukaryota; kingdom Metazoa; phylum Chordata; class Mammalia; order Artiodactyla; family Giraffidae; genus Giraffa; species Giraffa tippelskirchi. The sequence goes on along the minus strand of NC_137276.1, from coordinate 119,866,878 downwards.
TGCCTTGTGCCAGTCGAGGCCAGGACTGAGTTGGGAAGGAGGTTCTCTGCTCTCTTTTTCTACCAAGTTGGGTGTGATGGATGGAATCCATGGGATATGCTCAGGCCTGAGCCCCTCCAAGGTTATCAGTGGGGTCTGCTCTCCCCAGGGGCTGTCTCTCTGGGCCTCTCCTAGGCACCCCTGCTACCAGAAGCCAGGCTGACCCATGGCATGGGCCCCACCAAACACTGACGCTCCTTTTCAGCTATCAGTGGGGGTGGGGGAGGCAAGCAGCTTTACCCAAGATGAAAAAACACTATTATTAATTTTTAAATGAAAAAGTAAGGTATATTCATTATTTTTTAAAAAAAATAAGCATAAAAATAAAAGTAGAAAGAAGAAATGAAGACATCACCTAATATCTCCCTCTTTCCATAACTTTCTAGAGGAAACGTATGTATTTTTCTACACAAATATGCACATTTAGTTGAATATATTTTCCTTTTATAAGAATGGGGTGAAATCAACCTTTGCCAACTGATTTTCTTACTTAGTAATATAACAATTTCCCAGAGCCATAATTATAGATTTATGTAGTCATTTTAATAGTTGCATATAACTGCATATAGAAGAATCATAATTTAACCTAGGGGTCAGCAAACTTTCTGGAAAGTACTGGACAATAATTATTTTTGGTCTTGTGGACCAGATGGGCTCTGTTGCAGCTACTCGAGTCTGCAGTTAGGGCTCCCAAGTGGTCAAAGATAATATGTAAAATATGTAGATGAAATGGCTATGTTCCAATAAAACTTTATTGACAAAAACAGTCAGGTCCTGGGCTGGTTTGGGCGTGTGCATGCATGCACGTACATATATACACACAAAATTCAGAGGTGGATATATATGTGTACACACACACACACACACACACACATATACACACACAAACCTAGATAGTGTGTTGAAAAGCGGAGACATTACTCTGCCAACAAAGGTCCATATAGTCAAGGCTATGTGGTCTTCCCAGTGGTGTGAGAGCTGGACTGTAAAGAAGGCAGAACGCAAAAGAATTGATGCCTTTGAATTGTGGTGCTGGAGAAGACCCCTGAAAGTCCCTTGGATAGCAAGGAGATCAAACCAGTCAATCTTAAGGGAAATCAACCCTGAATACTCATTGGAAGGACTGATGCTGAAGCTGAAGCTCCAGTATTTTGGTCATCTGATGCAAATAGCAGACTCATTGGAAAAGTCCCTAATGCTGAATGGCATCACTGATGCAATGGACATAAACTTGGGCAAACTTAGGGAGATGGTGAGAGACAGGCAGGCCTAGCACGCTGCAGTCCATGGGGTCGCAAAGAGTCAGACACGACTGGGTGACTGAACAACAATATATACACACACATGCCTGTGTGTGTATGTGCATGTGCATACATGTGTGCATGCACACGTACAAAGTGTGCATGTATATGCCTACATGCATGTGTGTGCATGCACATACACATGTGTGCATGTACCTGTGTGTGCACATACATATGTGATCGTGTACATGTGTACATGCAAGCATATGCCTGTGTGTAACAAAAACATAGTTCTCCTATTTGCAGAGCAGGAATAGAGACACAGACATAGAGAACAGATGTGTGGACACAGCGGGGGAAGAAGTTGGGACAAATTGAGAGAGTAGCATTGAAACATATACATTACCATATATAAAATAGATAGCTAGTGGAAAGATTCTGTATAACACAGGGAGCTCAACCAGGTGCTCTGTTATGACCTAGAGGGGTGGGATGGGGTATGGGTGGGAGGGAAGCTCAAGAGGGAAGGGATATATATATATATATATATATATATATATATGTATATATATATACCTATAGCTGAATCACATAGTTGTATGGCAGAAACCTAAACAACATTGTAAAGAAATTATCCTCCAATTGAAAATAAATAAAAAACCATAGTTCTCTAGAGTTATGATCAACAGGCATGAGACATGCACGCCAGTCCCTGTGTATCTGTTCTCTGTCCAACACACCTGTGACGGCCTGGGACATGGGACAGGTGTCCATGGGACATGGACAGGCATTGGGGCTGAGGCCATAAAGGGGATATAGGGCTGAAGGGGTCTTTGTCCGTGGTTCAGTTCTCCTTGGGAACTGGTGGGCCCAGCTTTGAAGGCTTCCATGGCCCATTCCAGATAAAACTCGTGGTCCCAGGAGGGAGAGCGGCCAATCAGGGACAGCACATGCAGACAGAGGATCAGGCAGCCTTGGACCCACCACATGGCTCACACACTGGGAGTGGGAAGAGCTGGGGGTGAGGGCTGGGGACGAGGCTACAGAGAGGCAGGAACAGCACGGTGGGCTCATGTCTTGGAAAGGTGTTGTCTGATCAAGGGCCCATCTCAGTCCATTTTCTGGGCCTCTGAAAGGGCCGCCAGAGACAGGCCGGTGGCACAGCTCCTGAGGAGCCCTCCAAATGGGGCAGTAAGATGAAGGGGAAGCGACTTAGTCTGGAGCTAATCTCAGCATCCACAGGGGCTATTTAGAGAAACACAGAGTATGCTGACACAGGGCCATGCTCTGAAGGGAAGCAGCCCTTTGGAGAGTGGATTCAATGGGTGCCCTCTTGCTCACATCGTGGACAATTTTGATGGCATGAATTCACAGCTCTGCCCATCACCCCAGGCTTCTGTGTGGGGAATGTGGACACGGGTGTAGGAGAGAGTGGTTAGGAGGGTCCTCCCGTGCTCCAGGGGAGAGGTGATGGGGTGCGTGGGTAGAAGATGTTGAAGCTGCTGGAGCCATTCTAGGTGACATCAGGCGTGAAGGGAAAGAAGCTGGTCCATGATGACGGGTGTGCTTTTCCCTGAAGAGGAGACTCATTTATTCAAGTGAGGAATAGGGGTGTCTGAATCTGAAGCTCTGGGGGTGATGTTGAGGCTGGAGAGACAAACTTGAGGATCATCAGGGAGACATGACATTTAAGACCCCAGAGTGAAAGCATTTGGCCCCAAGATTGCTCCCAAGGCTCATTTGAGGACTTTTGCTACAAAGGCAAGCTGATTCAACATTGCTAATCATCAGGGAAATGCAAATCAAAACCACAATGAGATATTACCTCACACCTATCAGAATGGCTATCATCAAAAAAACTGCAAATAACAAATGTTGTCAAGGAGCAGGAGAAATGGGAACCCTTGCAGGCAGCTGATGTGAATGTAAATTGGTGTAGCCACTGTGAAGAACTGTATGGATAGTGCTCAAAAAACTAAAAAAATAGAACTACCATATGATCCAGCAATTCCACTGCTGGGGATATATCTGAAAATAAAAAAGATTGGAAAAGATACATGGACCTCAGTGTTCATAGAAGCATTATTTGCAGTGGGCAAGAAATGTAAGCAACCAAGTACCCATCAACAGACAAGTGGATCGAGAAGATATGGTAGAGATACACAATGGAATATTACTCAACCATGAAAAAGAATGAAATACCACCACCTGTGGCAATGTGGATGGATCCAGAGAATATTATGCTTGGAGAAGTAAGTTAGATAAAGATAAATACTCTATTTTATCACTTATATGTGGAATCTAAAAAATAAAATGAATGAATAAAACAGAAACAGACTCACAGATACAGAGAATGAACTAGTGGTTACCAGTGGGGAGAGAGAAAATGGAAGGGACAAAAAGGGGTAAGGGATTAAGATTTACAAATTGCTATGTATTAAATAAGCATCAAGGATACAATGTACAGCACAGGGAAATATAGCCATTAATTTGTAATAACTTTAAATGGAGATGGTGAAGGACAGAGAAGTCTGGTGTGCTGCAGTCCATGGCATCGCAAAGAGTTGGACACGACTGAGCGACTGAACGACAACTTTAAATGGAGTATAATCTGTAAAAATGTTGTATACCTGAAACTAATACAATATTGTTAATCAACCATACTTTAATTGAAAACAAAGGGAAAGCAGAGAAATGCTTTCTCCCAGGCTCCAGACACCACCTACCTGCCCAGGACTCAGCTGGATGCACTGCCTCTCTGGGGGTGGGGGCACTGGGGCTCCCCTCCCTGCTCTACCCATGCTCACAACTTCTGCTGTCTCTGCACTTTTCACCCTGTTTGGGGATTGCTCCTGGAATGCCTGCATCTTGCATCCCCCACTGCCCAGGGCACTGGGAGGGATCAGGATCCGGGATGATGAGCCAGAAGGGAGCACAGCCATGGAGGGGCTCTGTGAACATGCTTTGTATAAATGAATGCCAAGTCCTCCTGGATTGTTTTTGTCTGACAGGGCACTGGTTTCAGAACCCATTTTAGAAAATCAGTCCTGGCATGCTCCCATCTCTCCACAGACCAGTGTCGGTTTTGTCTCTTGTTTATTCAACACTGTAATCTGGAGATATGTCACCAGGAGTTTTAATCAGGGGCAGACTCGATGAGCTGTGTAACCTCAAGCAAACTATGGAACCTCCATGACCCTTGGTTTTTCCATCAGTCAAAGAGCTGCTCTTTTTCTGCCTCATGGATATATGGTATCGCCTGCTCACTTCTGAAGCAGAAACATGGGTGTGTGGATTCATGATTCTATATGGGCTCCAAATTAAAGACACAATCAATGAGTTTCTCAGAGAAGAGCTGGTTAGTATGTGTATACGGAGGATTAGATTTAGTCTTTATTCAGAATTGTGAATTAAAAAAAATTTTAATGAAAAGTATGCTTAAGTTGTGGCTCAGATGGTAAAGAATCTGCCTCCGAGGCAAGAGACCTGGGTTCAATCCCTGGGCTGGTAAGATCCTTTGGAGGAGGGAATGGCAACCCACTTTATTCTCGCCTGGGAATTCCCATGGACAGTGAAGCCTGGCAGGTCTATGGGGTTGCAAAGAGTCAGACATGACTGAGCAACTTTCACATGCTTAGGTTCTGGCAAAATATACATAACATAAAATTTACCATCTTAGCCATTTCTTTTTTTGGGGTGGGTTGGCTGACTTTTTTAATTGAAATATAGTTGATTTACAATATTGTATTAATTTCTGTTGTTCAGCAAAGTGATCCAGTTTTATATATATATATATATATATATACACACACACATACATACATATATTCTTTTGATATTTTTTCCATTATGGTTTATCTCAGGATATTGAATATAGTTCCCTGTGCTATACAGTAGGGCCTTGTTTATCCATCCTATATATACCAGTTTGCATCTGCTAATCCCAGCCTCCTACTCCATTTCTCCCCCTTGGCAGCCTGTTCTCTATGTCTGTGAGTCTGTTTCTGTTTCATTTTTGTCCTATTTTAGATTTCTACATATAGTGATATCATTTGGTATTTGTTGTGCTCTGACTTGACTCACTATGATAATCTCTAGTTGCATCTATGTTGCTGAAAATGGTATGATTTTGTTCTCCATCTTAGCCTTTTCCAAGTGTACAGTTCAGTGACTTTAAGTCTACTCACATTGTTGTGCAGCCATTATCATCATCCATCTTGGGGACTTTTTCATCATCCCCAGATGAAACTTTGTCTTATTAACTTGGTATTCCTCCTTCCTTACCCCCTCAGTCCCCGGGGATCACCATTCTACTTTCTATCTCTATGTAACTGACTTCTCTAGGGACCTCGAGGACTCAGACAGTACTTGTTCTTCTGTTGACTGGCTTAGTTCATGTAGCATTTGTTGTTGTTGTTTATTTGCTAAGTCCTGTCTGACTCTTTGCGACCCGATCGTCTGTAGCCCACCAGGTTCCTCTGTCTGTAGAATTCTCCAGGCAAGAATACTGGAGTGGGTTGCCATTCCCTTCTCCAGGGGATCTTTCTCGACTCAGGGATTGAACTCAGGTCTCCTGCACTACAGGCAGATTCTATACCATCTGAGTCACCAGGGAATCCCTCATCTACATAATGTCCTCAAAATTCATCCATTTTGTAGGCTGTGTCAGAATGTTCCTCATTTTAAAGGTTGAATAATATTCCATTGTATGGACATGCCACAGTCATTTTATCTTTTCACCTACTGATGGACACTTGGGTTGCTTCTGCCTGTGTGTGTGCTAAGTCGCTTCAGTCGTGTCCTACTCTTTGTGACCCTATGGACTGTAGCCCTCCAGGATCCTCTGTCCATGGGATTCTCCAGGCAAGAATACTGGAATGGGTGGCCACGTTCTTCTCCATGAGTTGCTTCTACTCCTTGGCTAATAAGAATAATGCTGCTATTAATATGGGTGTACTATCACAAGTCTGAATTACATATTATAGCTTGACTCACATTCATTCTCTCAGCATCCTTGGTTTTCTTGGTCCAGTGGTTGATTCATATAAAGCTATGAGAAACCTGAAATCATCTGAGCTGTTGTTCCTGCACAGTCTATGTTTTAAACTGTTTTTAAAAAAAACAGTTCCATGAGGTTTTTGTTGAGGGAGTTAAACATTAGATAACTTACGGTTTTATGGTTTGGGAGACATGGTTACTTTTTTTTTTTTTCCTAAAGAATCATTTGTTTTATCTCCACTTGACTTTTTTAAAATGCTGAAACAGTTCTTTGATTGAACATGAAGCTTTTCTTTCTTTCTTTTTCCTTTGACGTTTATATGACCAAAGGTGGAAAAATAAGACCTTTGCTTATTAACAGAATGAATCAATCTCTTTCCCTCCTGGGAAATTGAAAACAATTTGGAGAAGAGAGTAAACTACAGATTTCCTGTGATATGAATTGGGTAGACCTTTCCTTGAGGTAAGATTTGAGGCGGACCTAGCTGGGCTTGACAGACAGGGATGGAACCAGGTGTTACCATGTCACATTCCAATTGGATCGTTCTTTTCAGCTGGAACTGCCTGGCTGTCAACACTGGTACAGCCTCTTACAGCATCCCCAGGGAGAGCACAGCCGGAGACTGTCACTTTGTTAGCAAAGGTCACCCAGGGAGATATCTCAGCCTAGAGCCCTTCATGAGGCTACAGTGGATACCTGCTCCCACAGCAAATTCTTGAAGGCAGTGGTGGTTTACTATTTGGTTCTTTCTTCCTTTTTTCTTTGTATGTGTTAGATGTTTTTGGGGAAACTCCCCCAAGACTGGCGCATGGTTCACACATCCTTTGACTGTTTCACACGTTCCCCCTCTGGAGCTGGCGGCCGGGAGTTTCCAGCCAGCCTGAACTGGAGCCATTGGCCAGGGCATGCTGTTCATGGCCGGAGTTGCATCTGGTAGCATCTGGTACTTGCCCAGAAGTGGGACACAAAGAATAAACAAAGCAAAGAGACTGCCTTGGAAACTGGACTGCAGAGCTGAGAAGATACTTAGAAAAGTGGCTTCAGGCCAGCTCCTACTCTCTCCAAATATGCCAGGAATGCAGGGCCCAGAGGAAGGGGACAAAACAGTGGAAAGAAGGAAAAAGGACAGCCCATCACCAAGGGCACCCTTCCAGCTCCTTGTCTAGCTGTCCAAACAAAGCAAAAGGATGTGCCTCACCTCAAATAAAAGTGTATCGGAACTGAAAAACAATTGTTAGTACAGTTTGCATTTATATTGGGCAAGCATGTCCCCAAACAGATCTCTGAATCTTTTTAGCATCCCCTTTTTGGGTGAGGACCAGTAAGAGTGAGGATTTATTGAAGCATATACAGGGAGGCAGCAGGGCTGAGATAGAAAACTTCAGTTGCCAGGGAACTGCTTGGAGCTGGAGATTCTTTCTCAGTTTGAGATGAAGATCAAGACAAAGGACAAAAGGTCAAAGGGGGGGTGGTTAGAAAACAAAACAAAAACAGGAAGTGGCTGACTCAGGGATTTTCCATGGAAGGCTAGGAAGCATATCCGGATATAAAGAGAAAAAGGAAGAAAAAGGGCACCTCTGAATCTTTTGGAAGCCACTTGAGATGTTCGGAAATTGGGTTCTTAGCAGACCCCAGCTTGATGGAGGCACGGCCAGCGATCAGGACACCAGATGGGAAGCCAGAGCCCTAGACTCAGCGCTGGCACATCCTTGGCATGTCACCAGGTCTCTGACTGCCTTTGTTCTTCTCTTCTAAGGAGACTTCTTCACCTCTTGAATTCCTTAGAGCTGTTCCTGTGTGTCCTAACGAAGTTTGAAAACGGTCTAGAATAACACAGAAGCACATCCTCATCTCTAAGCAAGCATTCCCAAAGGATATTTGACACATAGATGGAAAAACATACATATTACCTGCCTGTTGATATTAGGACTAAATGACTCAATCCTTTTGCTACCAGATTTAGAAGAGGCTGTGTGATGTGGGGGGAGGGGAGGTGCTGTCTGCTGTCCTTTTCGTCTTGAATTCTGCCCTTCCCTTCCTCCCTAATCAGGGCAGAAGCAGGCTTCTTAGACCTTCTGGCTCTCCCTCCATCTCTGCCTTCTCAGAAGTCAACAGGCGAGGGTCTGTGGGGCAAGGGAATGACCCATCCTGGGTGAGGGTCCAATAGAGAAAATGTCTCTGTCGCTGTCAGTAAATCTCATCTCTTGTACAAGAGCAGGGATGTCCCGGATCCAGGCTCCGTCTTCTGGGCAGTGGTCCTCGAAGGGCCCCACTTAGCACCATGAGGGAGATGTTGATTTGAGTTGAAAAAGAGGTTTTTCTTTTTCTTTGCCAAGACAGAAGGAGACGGGGAATCTCCGGTTCCTGCCTGGGCTTGTTTTGTCTTGAGATCTCTTTTACTCCCTAGTAGATCAAGGAAGTCAGAATTTTATGTGAGAAGAGAAGAAGGTGCCAGAGGGTTTCTAACACCCTTTATGCAAGTGAGCCAGGAAAGTAGATTGTAGGCAGCCATCAGAGGTCAAAAGTCATGCTCCACAATTCAACAATTATTTTGCTCCAAATGAAGGAGGGGAGCGGGACTGCAGGAAATGAGTTGCAACTACCTCAATTCATGTGTGAAAGTTTCCAGTTAGGAATTCAAAGGACTTGTTGCTTAATGAAAAAGTGAAGCAAATTCCTTTTATGTGTTTCCCAACTTCCTTGGTGGTCCCTGTGGAAGAGCTGGATCCCGCTGCAGGAATCATTTGGTCCCCGACCAGAAACAGAATCTGAAATAAAGGAAAGGTCATTGATTACTTGGCTTCTTTTGGGAACGGGATGGGGTGGGGGTGGGGGGTGGGTGGGCATGGTGTTGGCACCCTACTGCCTGGGCCAAATCTGTCCCACAGCCTGTTTTCGTCAATAAAGTTTTATTGGAACTCAGCATCACCCATTTGTTGGTAGATGATCTGTGATTGGTTTCATAGTACAAGGGCAGAGTTGAGTAGCTGGGACAGAGATCATACAGTCTTCAGAGTCAAAATATTTACTTTCTGTAAAGCTAGTTTACAACCTATGTTCTAGTTCACTGGTTCTTCCAGCCACCCCCTTCCCCCCATTCAGTGGCTCTTAATTTTTGATCTGCAATGGGTCCCTTTGGAAATATATGAAAGTTCTATAATCCCACTTTAGAAAAAATATTAATACATGATCTGTTGGTTAAAAATACCTAGATGTGAGACTTCTCTGGTGGTCAGTGGTTGGGACTCTGCGCTTCCACTGCAGAGGGCACAGGTTCGATGCCTAGTGGGGAACTCAGATCCCTCATACTGCATGGCACGGCCAAAAAAAAAAAGAAACATGGGGGACCCAATTCAGCTCATCAGACTCAGAAGAAACAATTCAGAGCCCAAAGCCTCCTAGCAGAATGGTCCACAGTAACACCTTCTACCAGAAAGAGGACATGCAATTTATCTTGGCCAGATACAGCCTGTCAGGGACACAGGCTTACTTTTGGGCTTACTTACTTTTGTCTTACTTTCAGTTTTAAAATGAAAACAGATACGTCATTTTCTCTGATCCTAAAAATGCTTTGTGTTTCTTATCAACAATTTTAGGAAGTACAGAAAACATGGAGAAGGTAAAAATCACTTTGAAATCCACCTCCACAGAGATGAGCACTGCTAACCACTTGATAAACCTTTCAGGTGTCTCTTTTAGGTCTACACGCCATCAACAAGCCCATAGATGGGCTGCACATATTCTGTTTCCTACTTCTATCAAAATTATCCAGGCGAATATTATTATTATTAGGGACTTCCCAGGTGGTGCTAGTGGCAAAGAACCTGCCTGCCAATGCAGGTAGACTTCAGAGACCCAGGTAGAGACCTGGGTTCAATCCCTGGGTCAGGAAGACCCCCTGGAGGAGGGCATGGTCACCCACTCTGGTATTCTTGCCTATCCTATGACAGAGGAGGCTGGTGAGTCCATAGAGTCACACAGAGTTGTATAAGACCGATGATCCATGCGAATATTGTTCTATGGCTTTGCATGTACATTTCAAGCACCAAAGTTGCATAGTCCTTTTATTTTTTATTTTTTTAAATAAATATTTATTTATTTGGCTTTGCTGGGTCTTAGTTGCGGCACACAGAATCTTTCAGTTGTGGCATGTGGGATCTAGTTTCCTACCAGGGATTGAATCCAGGCTCCCTGCTTTGGGAGCACGGAGTCTTGGCGTCTTAGTCTTAGTCTTCTGTTGGGAGGTCTCAACGATCACATAGCATTAATAGTTTATTAAGTGTGGTATAATTCACTGGCTCTTTTTTTGGTTTTGTTTTGTATTTATCTCCCACACAATGATGTGACTTTCTTTGTACTTACATTTTTGTGCATTTTCCTGGTTGTTCAGCTGAGGCTAAATGTCTAGTCTTGAAATGAAGGAGTCAATATTACTCATTAATAATCGTAATACATAGGATCAAACTGCCTCCAGAAAATGTGTAACACTCCATATCCACCAACACTACAGGGCAGTGCTCGTTTCTCACTCTCTGGCCACTTAATATTTAAGTTTTCAGTCAGTCTGATAGGTTAAAACTGATACACTATTGTCATGTCGATTCGCGTTTCCTAGGTTGTTTTACATTGTTTTTGGCCATGCCTCTCAGCACTCGAGATCTTAGTTCCCTGACCAGGGACCGAACCTTCACTCCCTGCAGTGGAAGCTCGGAATCTTAACCACTGGACCTCCAGGGAAGTCCTAAGATTGCTTTACTTTCAAATGGCATTGTCTATGATGGGATAGAGGCAAAAATAATGACTTCAAATTAGGTTATCCTTATTACACAAGAACCTAACGCTGGCATGAAAGCAGACTTAGTATTCAAAGGAGCCAGTTGCCCAGCACAGGACAGTTTGATGCTCTTTGAGGATGATACTCTTTCATTGCTTGATTTATTCATAGGATCACTGGTGACTACTTTCGGGTGCTTACTGAATGGCAACTGGAAGGCCACATGGTTTTGGTCATCAAGAGGCTTGGATGACAGGGATGACCTTTGTAACATTCTTGTAAGACTGCTTGCAGGCAGAGAGCCGACTCCCGTGTTCTGTTAGTGATTCCACTCTATGCTGCATCCCTATTTCAGCTTCCCCCACTTGTTTGGCTGCTCAGGCGCTTTGTTTCGGCACAAGGACTTTGTCAGTTGCAGCGCGCAGGCTTGGTTGCCCTGCAGCTTGTGGGATCTTAGTTTCCAGACCAGGGATTGAATCCGGGTCTCCTGCACTGGAAGGTGGATTCTTAACTACTGGACCACCAGGGAAGTCCCAGCTCCCTGGGTCTTGAATGGATCTGCCTATTTCTCTCTCTCCCAGGACTGGAAGATGACAGCTTCATGTTAGTCAATGCAACCGAGAAAGCCGTAAGAACAAAGTTAGAAACGCTGCCTGGAACTCAGTGCAAGGGTGGATCAGAGAGGACAGCCACGGCAGACGATGGAGGAAAATGAGTCCCCGGAGTGGCAGCTCTGTCCCCTAGTCTCCATGGTGGCCTCAGGATGCCCAGCCGCACCAGAGTCAGCTGCAGGATTGCTGTTCCTTCTAGGTCTGCTGCTCCGTGGTTTCCTGCCTGGCTGAATGGCCGTTGCTTCGTGGTGATGATTCATGGCATTTGGAAAGTGTGGCTGTGTTCTGAACAGGGAAGTGAAAAATAACCCAGCCAAGGGCAGCACAGGACAGGAACGGGGCTGTCACAAGACACGAAACTTTACTTTGGAAAATGCAGGGGGCGGGGCACCTCGGGGAAGTGGGTCTTGGTGGTTCGGCCCTGCTAGCCCTTCTGCAGAGCCTCAGCTTTTCCGAGCACTGGTCACCGAGCTGCCCCTTGGAAGCGGCTGCTGGTCTTGGCCTAGCGGCTGTGGGTAGAAGGAAGTGGACGGGTGATTCAGTGACTGTCGGCTTCCTTTCTGACTCAGGATTGGATCTGTTTTTTAGGGTGGTGCCAGGGGCCCTGGGCTGCTTTAGCTAGAATCTTTGAAGTTGGAGTCAGAACGGAGGCGCTGACCTCTGTGGTTGCTGGCTTTCCTTCTACCCTTTGGGATGGGTAAGGGGATTAGGCTGAACTCTGTCCCTCCCTCCTCATTGGGTAAGCCCTTCTGACTTGAGGCCTGCCTCTGCTTCCAGCTGAGAGAGACCAGTGAGGTGGGGAGCAGAAGCCTCTCTGGGTCTGTGGCCGTCTAGGGGGCTTCCTTGATTTGGGGGTCGTATTTGGAGGAACATTTGGGTTCTGAGGGGCTCGGCTTTGGCAGGTGTCAGACGTGTTGAACTAGCTTTCATGGAGTCCGTCTGTCCATCAGTGATACACAGGGGCCCCGCTGCTCCCATCCCGTGAGCAGAGTCCGAATCACCTCCATCTTCTGTGTGCTGCTTCACCACCATCACTGAATCCTGTTCTAAGAAACACGTTAACTATCCAGATCATGACCTCTGCCTGAGAGTGTTCAATCCTGAAAGTACTGACTTGATAAAGACGTGGAAATCCTCTCAGAGTTGCAGCAGGGGTTCTGTATTTCAATGTCCTAAACAACCTTGGATGACGGTCCCTTCTCCTCTCCTTCCCCTCCTGTTCCCATGGCCAAAGCTGAGGACAGCTGGTCTTGCTTGGGCAGGATGGCCAGAGTCCACTCCCTGGTGAGTTTCATGGGGAAGCTATTATTAGCCACACGAAAGAGAAATGCGACCCAGATCACTCAGGGCTTAAGAACGGGACTCTGAGGATGCCTGCAACGGGACCTGACCCTGCCAGGTGCTCTCATCTCTTACCCAATCTTGGTCTCATCTTCTACCCCAATATGGATTTCAATCTCTTTGATAAGCTTTCTCTACACGGCAGGGAATGTACACGACAGCAGCTTCTGCTTATCATGCCTCCCAGCTTCACTGCTAGAGAGGGGCCAAGAGGTCAAAAGTTCCACCTGATGGCCTTTGCAGGGCTCAGATGATAGTCCCTGGTTCCATCTCTGTGGCCGGGGGAGGATCTCTGAACAGGAGGCTGCCCACATTTGGTTGCTATGATCAGTTCAGGGGTGGCAGTATTTTTCAAAGAAGGGGGCACCCATCCTAGGTAGACAAACACTAGGTCCACTAACCCTGAGCACTGTAGACTGGGGTCCTGGGTCTCCTCACCTCTGCTTGTGGGGGCTGCAGTGAGTGGCCTGGCCAAGGGGAGGAGGTGCCTTTTGAGCCCTCAGAAACCATCATTTTACTGCTTGAAAATCCATAAAAGATGGGGGTTTCCTCAACCACATTTTTTTCTGGGGGGGGGATACATGTTTGGGGCCACAGCTGTGTGTGATCTTCTGAGGGGACGGCCTTGGAGGCTCAGAGCAGAGTGAGAAGAACAAAGGAAACGTTCTGAGAAGCATGGCAAAAATGAAACCAAATAAAAACCCCATAAAAATCCCTCTGAGGGCAGAGGAAATACCAACCCGAGGCTTCTGAGCCACAGATTCGGTAGTAAAAATTGAAGGACAGGCCACTCGGAGGCGATCCCGCTGGGGCCAGAGGGAGAATGTACTGGACACAGTAAAAGGGAGACATCCAAGCAGGGGAGGACCACTGGGGTGTGTGTCTGTGCGCTGTAGTTCAGGAACTGACTGATGACCAGGGTTCATGGGGAGCCTGACAGACACAGGCCACAGGAAGCGGCTCAAAGTCTGCTTGCAGCAGCCTCGATCGGATGATGGACAGCTGGCCTGTCCCCTGCAGGCTCTGACTGATGGTCCTGGGAACTCTGACCTCCGCTAGGCCACAGAAAGACCTGTTTAGAAATCTCTTTGAAGACTGAGTTGAAGACCAATTAAGTAAACAGCCCCAGTGCAGATAATAATAGCAGATAATAGTAATTGTGTGATGTGGCTGGTGTGCTTGCAGTCAAGAGAAACACGTGTTAATAATGACTGGGACAGGAGTCTTGCCTTTCTGTTCCTCTACATTGACTTCCTGGCTCCTGGTCTCAGTTTTGGGCTCAGAGAACATTTGCAGGGGATAGAGTTGAGGGTGTGGAGACTTTCACTCTCATTTCACGGCTGTCAACATCCCAGGGATGGTAACCCACCTGTCACTGCATGGCAGCTGGTGGGCAGGTGGCCCTCCTTCCTGCCCTGGCTAACCTGAGATGCTGTTCCTGGGGGCTTTCCATCTGATTTGTGGCCCTGGGGCCACTGGAATCATAGCAGGAGTGTCTCCCCAGGTCTCCCCCAGAGCAGTAGGCTAAGCATGAAGAAAAGTCTGGTTTCATCTGCAAGTGTCTCTGAACACACTGATCCTGTTCAGTTTTAGCCAAGAGCTGGTCAGACTCCCCTGGACAGGGAATAGAAGCCCCTTTGCCACTTTGCTTCTCTAATGATCTCTGAGACCCCTTTGTAGATGGAGGTGGGAGTGGGCTGCTGGCTCTGGACTCAGCTATGCTTCTGGACTCAGTATGGTTATGTCTAATCAGCCCTCTGGGCTCCAGCAGCAGTTTTGATGTTTGTTCATCCCATTCATTCATCATTGATCCATCCACTGACTCACTCACTAGGACTGTCATTTAGTCATTCAGCCACAATGAGACTGTATCTTCTTATCTTTGGTCCCTGCTGTCTGGCATGGCTCCAAGCCCATGGTAGCAGCTCTGTGAGTTTGCTAACTTCCTTTCTGGCCTCACTTTTGTGGAAATTCTAACTTCTGGAACCTCAGAATGTGGCTGTATTTGGATGCACGGTCTTTAAAGAGGGGATTAAGTTAAAATGAGGCAGTTTTCAGTTAAAAATGAGGCTCTGATTCAATATGGTTGGTGTCTGTATACGAAGAAGAGATTAAGGGACTCCCCTGGTGGTTGGATGGCATCACTGACTCAACGGACATGAGTTTGAGCAAACTCCGGGAGACAGTGAAGGACAGGGAAGCCTGGTGTGCTGCAGTCCATGGGGTTGCAAAGAGCTGGACACGACTGAGTGACTGAACAGCCACAGCAATCTGGTGGTCTAGTGGTTAAGACTCTGCCTTCTCCTGCAGTGGGTGCAGGTTTGGTTCCTGATCGGGAAAGGAAGATCCCACATGCTGCAGGGCAACTACGCCCATGTGCCACAGCTAGGGAGGATCCCGAAGAGCCCATGCACTGAAACTAAGACCTGACACAGCCAAAAATAAATAATTTTTTTTTTTAGAAGAAGAGATTAAGACCCAGACACACACAGCGAAAAGACCGTGTAAAGACACAGAATAGAGCCGTCTACAAGCCCAGGAGAGAGGCCTAACACAGATCCTTCCTTCATGGCCTCTAGAAGGAACCAACCTTGCTGACTCCTCGATCTTGGACTTCCAGCATCCAGCCCTGGGAGGAGATACATGTCTCCTGTTTAAGCTACCGAGCTGTGGTACTTTGTTCTGGCAGCCCCAGCAAACTGATACAAGCTTTCAACACATTCACTGAGCACAGGACCGCATGCAAGGTGTTCTAGGAGGTCTGGAGACAAAGAAGAGAAATAGATACAGGGAAGGAGGAACAGCTAGGGGCCCATCCTCTCTATACATTTTCTGTTCCCAAACCCTTCTCTACTCTGCCTCTCCTTCCCTCTATCTCCAACAGAAAGAGGAAACACAGGGGAAAATGAAACAGATGGCTCCCCAGCAAAAGGACTGGCATCCTACAGAAGCTCTGTAGGAGAATGAAACCCTTTCATATAGAATCGGAAGCACTTTTGTCTGTTTTTTACACAATAAAGAAGTTTACTTCAGTCTCATATCAAAAAAGTCTAGCAGTAGATAGCCTAGGGCTGCTTTAGTGGTTCTACATTCATCAGTATTCCATGTTCCTTTTTTTCTATTCTTAGAATTTGGCATCCATTGCAAAGAACACCTCATGGTCCAAAATGGCTGCTTTAGCTCTAGCCATCATATCCTTATTCCAAGCCACAAAGGATAAAGCAGGTAAATAAGTCATCTTTGCTGGGTCAACTCCCTTTAAGCACTCATCCAAAAAGTATTTTCCATGTGTATTTGCAGAAGTGCATTTTGTTTTCTTTTCTGGCTACCTCTCTCTCCACCATCCTTATTTGGTGCATGTATGTATATGCACATGGCCAGCCTGAATGTGTGTGTGCATCTGAGGAAGGCCCGGGAAAGGGTCCACAGCTGTTCTGGACACATTGTGAGCATTCAGCTGTCAGGGCCTTCCCCAGGGTGCTTGTCAGCCCCAGTTTTATGGTACATGGTGGCTGGAAAGGGCCACAATCAAACCTTTCTCGGGATCATGAAGTACATCCCTTGTTGTGCTTTTTGACTAAAGATGATGCCAATGTTGTGTCTCCACGCAACTGCTACAGGAGAAATGTCCTTTGGTTTATGGCCCTAGCCAGTGGTTGTGCAGCTGTGACCTCCTTGTCTCCAGGAATCAGGAGCTCCTGTCATCATGGAATAATCTTGTGATTTCTGGCAACATTTCTGAGACTTTAGACCTAGCCTAATAAGAAACTAAGTCCATTTGCAAATGTGCCTGAGATATAAGTCTTGATACGTCTGGTTCTTCCACGATGTCCACCACTTTCAATCAAAGACATTTTGCACCACACAACTCAGTAATAATCCTGTCCCCTCATGGGTCTCTTTTGCAATCCTAGCTTAGCTCATTGATTTTAAAGGGAACTGGAATTCCAGGAGCTCAGTGTTGACCAACCTGTCCCATATTGCATAGTGCTGGGTCCCCAGTGGACTTTGGCAGAGATGTTACCGCCCCTGTGGTTGCAATCAGCTTCTCTGTACATGTCGGGGGTGAAGTTTGCAACACGGTCACTTGTACTGATTGTGGCATTTCTGAAGCGTGGTGCCAATTTCTTCATTTAACGTTGATGTGAAAGAAGCTTCTTTTTTTTTTCAAACTTTTAAACTTTCTATTTTATATTGGGGTATAGCTGATTAACAACGTTGTGGCAGTCTCAGGTGAACAGCAAACGGACTCAGCCATACATGTACATGTATCCATTCTCCCCCAACCCCCTTCCCATCCAGGCTGGCACATAACATTGAGTAGAGTTCCATGTGCTATACAGTATGTATTTTTTGATTATTCATTTTGAATATAGCAGTGCGTATATGACCTCCCCAAACTCCCTAACTATCCCTTCCCTGCTGGCAACCATAAGTTCGTTTTCTAAGTCTGTGGGTCTCTTTCTGTTTTTTAAGTCCATTTGTATCATTTCTTTTTCGAGTCCACAAATAAGGGGTTCCATACAATATTTCTCCTTCTCTGTCCGACTTACTATGACTCAGTATGACACTCTTTAGGTCCATCCATGTTGCTACAAAAGGCATTATTTCATTCTTTTTATGGATGATTAATATTCCATTGTATATATGTACCACGTCTTTATCCATTCCTCTGTCGATGGACATTTAGGTTGCAGCTGCCTTTCTCTTCTGCGTACATACAAATGAAATAGTCATGTCCTGCCATGTGCTGGGCTCTCCCCACCCCACTTCCTCCTGCAGTGCCCTCCTTCCTTGGCTTGCCCTCCATCCTTGCCCTCTTTTTCTTGCTTCCTGCTTCTCACCAAGCATAATCCCCCTACTTGATAAACCTTAGGTTTTATCAAGAGGCAACTCCAGAGGTTATCTGCATTTTAGATTCTTTGATGTCTTTTTTAAAGTCTTTATTATTATTACAATATTGTTTCTCTTTTATGTTTTGGTTTTTTTGGCTGAGAGGTATGTAGGATCTTAGCTCCCTGACCAGGAAATTGAACCCTCACCCTCTGCATTGGAAGGTGAAGTCTTAACCACTGAACCGCCAGGGAAGTCCCAGAGGTTACCAGCATTTTAAATGAGTGATTCATGAACCTCTAATCTTTCAAAACCCAAAGAAATGATCTTCCATTGCTTGAATGGAGCCAAGGGCTTCTATCTGGACTGGTTGTGCAGACAGGTCTACTTTGCTTATTCAAATGTCCGAGCTGGGGCTTCGTGGTCCGGTGGTTAAGATGCAGGGGACCTGGGTTTGATCCCTGGTCTGGAAGGATCCCACAGGCTGCAGGGCAACTAAGCCTGTGCACCACAGCTACTGAGCCGGTGCTCTAGAGCCTGTGCTCTGCAACAGGAGAGGCTACCGCAATGAGAGGCCTGCGTACCAAAATGAAGAGTAGCCCTTGCTCATCGCGACTAGAGAAAGCCTGTGCACAGCAACAAAGATGAATAAATAAATAACCTTAAAAAAAACCCAGATATGCAAGCCTGTGGCCAGTCTCCCTCTAAGCCGAGTGGCACCACCTTCCTTGGTGTGTGTCTTACGTGATGCAGGTGACTTTTCCAGCCATGGCTTTGACATCACTCTGGCTATTTATCATGTATCTTGCTGCAAGCGGAGGCTGACTCGGGTCTTGGTGCCATCTCTTTGCCACTTCCCCCTAGACCCAGAGCTATATTTATTAGCTAGAAGATTAAAAAAAAAAAAAAAGACAGCCCTTTACGTTTTTAGGGCTTCCCCAGTGGCTCAGTGGTAAAGAATCTGCCTGCAAAGCAGGAGATGCAGGTTTGATCTCTAGGTTGGGAAGATACCCTGGAGGAGGGCATGTCAACCCACTCCAGTATTCTTGCCTGGAGAATCCTGTGGACAGAGGAGCCTGGCAGGCTACGGTCCATGGGGTCTCAAAGAGACGGACATGACTGAGAGACTGAGCACAGAATATGCTTTTAAACCCACATCCTCTCCTCCAGGGCTTCAATTTAATAAATGTTGGTTCTTCCAGAGAACTGAACAGGGCCTGAAATCCTGCATGTGCTTTTCAATAATCCCATGACTAGTCAGTGAGGATGGAGCAGTGACCTCGAGACAGAAGACTTCAGTCAGCATGACTCATCCTTGGAGACATCCAGCTTGCCTGGTGTGTGTTGTTAGATGCCTGGTTCTATAAATATTGACAATTAGAAACCATCCTGAGAGCTACGAAGCAATGACCTTGCTTCATAGAAGGTAATGTATATGAATATGCCCCATGATTAGGCAACACTCGTTATTTGCTCCGATTTAGTCACTGATAAATATCACTGCACTCTCTCTTTTCCTAATAGTGGCTCCTCTGCTGATGTGTGACTCAGAGTTGATATATTATGGGGTCTGATTCAGCAAGGAAAGTTTGGTCTGCCACAGCAGAGAACGACATCCAAGGCCACTTCGGTTTCCAGGATACTGGTTTCTTAACAAGTGTGGCATTGCCAAGAAGGAAAAGATCAGAAGCAGTCTTCATATTTGAGAAACGGAAGTGGGTGTAGAGGGATAAAGAGCAGAAGAGTGCTTTAAAAAAATAAAATTTATTTATTTTAAAAAGTATTTGGCTCAACTTGAGGCATGTGGGATCGTAATTCCCCCACCAGGGATCGAACTTGTGCCCCCTGTAGTGGAAGCACAGTGTCTCAACCACTGGACTGGGAGAGAAGTCCCCAGAAGGGTGCTTTTCATCATTCTGAGCCTGTGTGTTAAAACATGCTTGTCCCTCAGGCACATTTCCAGTGTATTTCACTCACTGGCTCCCCAAGGGGTGACTTCTCTATTCAAGCCAACCCTTTCAGGCTTGTGAGCACTGCCTTCAGAGAAGGGGCGAGGATGCCCATGCCGAAACTGGGTTTACCTCTTGCTCTCCCTTTCTAATGACTTAAAATTAATGGATCATTACCGACGTTTTCTGAGGGCTTTGGTCGTTTGGTTTCTGAAGTTTTATTCCTGTGAAGGAATTTCCCATTTGAATGAAGTTCAGTTCTTTTGAATGGCCCTTGTTTATTTCCTACATTTTTTCAGGGCCTGTCCCGCCAAAGCGGAGATGAGCTTTTTAATAGGTGGGATTTGAACATGGGCTTTTGGCAGACCAGTATGTGGGCTAAAAGTGTGGCCCTTGGCAAAGAGCACAGGCATGCACACATGCACACACACTCACGTGCAAGGCTGCAGCCCTCTGCATAATCACTTGGCACTTATTCTGTGTTGTCTTGTAAAGAGAGCAGAGCTCGGCTTGTGGTTAAGTGCATCAAGAGGCAGCACAGCCCTGTGAAGGGAGCATGCTTCGGGGCCGGCACTGAAGCACAGATTACCTCGATGTTAGCTATCTCTTTACCGCTGACTGTGTGACTTCGGGCAAGCGTCTTAACTTCTCTGAGCCTCAGAATCCTTATTTGTAAAATGAGGATCCTACCTACTCAACTTGCAGGCCTAGTGTGAGTTGAGATGAGATAATGCATGGAACACACCTGGTTCGTAAAAACTGCTTTGTCCATGGTGGCTATATTATTGTCTTTAGCACCAAGCCAATGTGAAAAAGCTGCTGCTGACAATTTGGGATTGTTCTGGATTCGAGTTATGAAGCGCTTACTCTGAGTCTGATGTTTTATATGTATTGGCTCAGCCCCTCAAGGAGGTATTACTACCTTCACTTTATAGAAGAGGAGCTTGAGGCTCAGGAGTAAGTACAGCTAGCTGGAATTGGAGCCAGGCATCTCAGGCTGTGGGGCTTCCTAGGTGGAGCTAGTGATAAAGAGCCTGCCTGCTAATACAGGAGACGTAAGAGACGTGGGTTCAATCCCTGGGTCAGGAAGATCCCCTGGCAGAGGGCACAGCAACCCACTCCAGTATTCTTGCCTGGAGAATCTCATGGACAGAGGAGCCTGGCAGGTTATGGTCCATAGGGTCACAAAGAGTCGGACACGACTGAAACAATGTAGCACGCATTGCATGCATGTCTGGCTGTGGGGAGCCTGCATTGATCATGAGATGTGCTATCTTTTCAGGGACACTGGAGGTCACGAGTGTGTGTTTATGTGTGTGGGTGTGTGTATTTAGCAGAGGCTGGCAACTTGCTGTGTCAGGAGGACACTAGGGCACCTCCTTCATCTTTGCCCCATTACACGAGCACAGATTGGTCTGTGTGCTGTTAGCCAAACAGCTTTGCAAAGCCCTTGCTTAACCACCTGACAGTGGCTGAGTGTTCTGTCCTTTTTTTCAGGTAGATCTCACACCTGCTGAGTTATGACGCAGTGTTCTGGAACCTGTTGCTAGTCCCAATTTTTAATGGAATGTCAATGGGTGGGTGACAGGCATCCTAGCCTTTGGCTGGGGGTGGGTTCTAGGATGCTGGAGGAGATGGAAACTCAGAGTGACAGTCACCTTGCTTGTCTTGGTGACCAGAAGGAAATGGATGGTTCAAGTTCCTCCTCCAACCCCCCTCTCTCAGGGAAACATTTTACCTGAAATGGTGAGATTTCAAATTATGCCCTCTCAGGGCTGCTTTCGGAGAAGGCAATGGCACCCCACTCCAGTACTCTTGCCTGGAAAATCCCATGGACAGAGGAGCCTGGTAGGCTGCAGTCCATGGGGTCACGAAGAGTCGGACACGACTGAGCGACTTCACTTTCACTTTTCACTTTCATGCATTGGAGAAGAAAATGACAACCCACTCCAGTGTTCTTGCCTGGAGAATCCCAGGGACAGTGGAGCCTGGTGGGCTGCCGTCTATGGGGTCGCACAGAGCCGGACACGACACGAAGTGACTTAGCAGCAGCAGCAGCAGCAGCAGCAGGGCTGCTTTCTGGAGGAGGGCATGGCAACCCACTCCACTATTCTTGCCTGGAGAATCCCATGGACAGAGGAGCCTGGCAGGCTACAGTGCATGAGGTCGCCAAGAGTTGGACACGACTGAAGCGACTGAGCACACACGTACGCAGGGCTGTCTCTCTGGTACCAGGAGAGACATATATATGGCATGTTTGGAAGAAAAGAGAAGCGATCAGTAGGGCAATGTACAGACCATGAACAAAGGAGACTTCCTCTGAAGTGGCCCCAAATGAAGAAGGTGTGTTTTCTGAGCAGAAATGTGAGGTAGGGGATCCTTGTGACGACTTGAATGGAGAGCCTGCCTCTAAGTCATAAACAAGAACTTCTAGGCACGATCACTTCAACTGGATAAAACCTATGTTTCTTGTTCCTCTCTCAAAGGTGAAAGGTCTCCTGAGGCCCCCGAGAAGAGGGCCCTTGGCATCACTTCCACTTACCTGTGTCCCTAAAAGTCCCATGAGGTGGGAGGGTGCTTCCCTCAGGGCCCAGAGGTCACCCAGCAAGGTCAGGGCCTTGATGAAGGGGTGTTGCCGGAGGAAGCATCAGTGAGTCTCAGACGCATCTGTGGAAGGTCTGGTGTTTCTGTGAGAAGGAAGGAGCAGTAGAGTGGAGGCTTTGGCTGCCTGGAGATCAGATCTCATTCCTCCCTGAGGGGTCTCTGCTCCGTGAGTCAGCAGGGGAGCAGGGATCCTCTCTCAGCGATGGCCAGTGGAGGACAGAAACTACAGTGGAGGCAAGACTAGGCAGGCAGGTTGGATAGACTTTAAAGATACACACGGGTTGCTCTGTATTGATTGGATCTGCTTCCAGTTCTCCTAAATCTTTCAGGTCCAGGAATCTCTTCCTTGGTGCCCCAAAGAGCTTTCAGATCCTCCAGTTGGTTTCCACCTCTGGAGGGTGCCACAATGACTAAGCCAGTGGTGCCAGGTAAGACACTTGCAACATCTGGTACGTAGGATGTGTTGAATATAAGTTGTCTAATGTTACTGTCACTTGTCATTATGTCAGACTCCGTTTTGTGTTTACACTTTTTAAAAAAACTTCATTTTTAATTTTTTTTGGCCCTGCCATGTGGAATGTGGGGTCTTAGTTCCCCGACTAAGGATCAAACCCATGCCCACTGCATTGGAAGGGTGGAGTCTTAACCACTGGAGGGCCAGGGAAGTCCCTGCATTTATACTTTAGAAGTCTGTTCTCCTTCAAACTAAATGGTTCTTTCTGGCAGACATGCCCCAGCCCATCCGCCTTACCTCCCAGAAACTTTGGGCTCCTTTGTGCTTTCTTTGTGTTCCAGGTTCATTTCTTATGTTCATCCCCTTGCTCATTCATTGGTCCTCCCAACACTTATGCTAAAGAGATCGTGGTTCGTGCCCTTGCTGAAGCATTCTCACCCAACCCACTTATGACACTCCCTCGCACCACCCCACCCTCTGCAAATACATACGATGAATTCTTTAGTCTTTCTGGTTCCACGTCTAATTTCTGAATAGATGCATGTGACCTCCATTTTTGTGTGAGTGTATTTTTTCAATGCCAGTAGACTTTTCAGGGGAACTCTGCCTGCAAAGAGCATCTGGAGGCTCTGATTTAGAAAGCGCTCCCTGTTCCAAGGTCCTCTGAGGCTCTTGATGTCTAGATCAGAGAAGGGATGAGGGAGGAGCCACCAGAGACTGATGGAAAAAACCAGGCCCACGTGTACCCTGGGCTGCTTCTTAGCCTATCCTGCCTGGAACCATGCTCTCTAACGTGAAATCTGGACAGATGTCTGCTTTTCAAGAGCTGCCTGGGTAAAGAATAAGAGTCAGGTTACTTTAGAAACTAAGTAGTCTTTTTTATTTGCATCAGAATCTGCATTTTATTTTTTCATTTTATGTTTTTAAAATGGAAGTATAGTTGATTTACAATGGTGTAGAAACTAGCCACATAGAGAATTGCCGGCCCCACCAATACTCATCATGTGACTGTGGGCGGGACCCTGCCGTGGAGTGACCACAGCGGTCCTTATTGAAACAACTGGGCCCCAAAATCAACTTAAAGGGGAAATAAAAAGATAGCAGGGTCAGGCTACAAATGCTTACGTATGTCGCCGTGGAACGCTGATTCGAGATCGTTCTATGTCAACATAGGGGCAGCTGTTGCTCCCTTGCGTGAGGATAGGAAAAACAACTGGGTGTGGAGAAGTGCGGGGGGCGGGAGTGCTGGAGAAATCAATGCACAGCAGAGGGGGCTGCCTCCCCCCCCCGCCCCCGGATGCAGCAGCAGGGCGGCGGGCGCATGCTCTCCAGGATTCTATTTCAAGCCGACTGGAGGCAAGAATGTGTTCTTTGCCACAGGAAGAATGTTCCCTCAGACAGAACTGCTAATCAGGCGAGAGGATGGGAGGAATGTACAGCCGGTGGTGGTGGCTGCTGGTTTTTTTAGCAGCCTTTCCCCTCCTGGCCTGAGTCACATGGATTTTTGGCTGGCTGAGACAGTGGCTGAAGATCTAGACCCCTCCCCACCCCGCCGCCCCTCCAAGCTCATGCTCTTTGTTTTTTAAAATATGGGAATTTTCTGAGCCTGTGAGCTCCGTTGCACAACTCTGAGCGATTTTCCAGAGCTTCCCTATGTCATCCGTCTCCGTGACAGCAAGCGAGAAGGAGGAGGGAGGAAAAAGACCAGGGTGCAAACGGGCCAAGGAGGGAAGAGGAGGGAAAGGCAAGGGAAAGGCGGCGCCGGGGTGGGGTGGGGGGGCGGTCAGTGGAGGAACATTTTGGTGACGTCAAAGAAGACCACACTCCCCAGCATAACATTGCTTGGTACCTCAACCGCCCACTCTCTAATTTACTAGAAACCAAACAGCTTGTTTGGAAACCTGTAGCTTACAGTCTTTTTTTTTTTTTTTGGTTTTATACTTTTTGCTATTCTCCCTGGACCCAAACGGCCATTCATTGTTGGGAGTTTGAAAGCTACCTGATTTCCTGAAACAGAGGGGATTTCCACGAGTAATAATTCAGCTCGTGC
This sequence comes from Giraffa tippelskirchi, assembly GCF_054371585.1. Lineage (NCBI taxonomy): Eukaryota > Metazoa > Chordata > Mammalia > Artiodactyla > Giraffidae > Giraffa > Giraffa tippelskirchi. The sequence goes on along the minus strand of NC_137276.1, from coordinate 119,841,983 downwards.
TGGTGCTAGGCGCTGGAGCTGGAGTAAATTGATCCAGCTGCTCACAGGCTGATGGAAAAGTGCCCGGGGGAGGGGACGGCATCTGCAGCTGGGGCCGCAGCGGGCGCGGTCACGTGGCCGGGCCGGCGTCCACGGAGCTGACTCGGGCTCGCCCCCGCCCTGCCTGCAAACTCCGACCCCGCCCCGCCCCCCCCCCCGCGCGCGACCGCCCCCCCCCCGCGCGACCGCACCCCCCCTTCCGCGCGCCTAAGTGTGCTCTCTTCTCTGCGCCTAGACCCCGCCTTGCAGCCCGCGCTGGCCTCGCTGGAGGAAGGCAGTTTCCTGGGCCATGTGGCAACCTCTTTCTTGGGAAATGCGAGACGCCAAGGGTGGTGGGGGGCGGCCCTACGTCCCAAGCTTCCCCAGAGAGTCACCCTTTTGGCTCCGTTGAGTGTGCTTCCCAGAAGCCTCCCTCATTTCTGTTGTCTGGACAGTCAACAGGGCCTATTGACAAATAAAATCGGAGCTGGCAGCGTAACCTGGATGAAACCCGAGGCTAAAGAAATACCGTTTCCAGTACCCAGATGGTAGAGTTCAATCTGTTTTCTGGCCAAGGCTGGGCAAGTTAATTTTTATACTAGTAAAAATAATAAACAGGGCATTAGCAACTAAATGTTTATCAATTTGCAGTTCATTTCCAGCCAGTCTGTTTCACTCCTGCATGCTTTTACTGTTAGCTGATGTACTGGAGTGCTTTACATGAAACCATATGTGACTAGTTAAGTCCTAGCCCCTACAGCATTTCTATGGTGCTTTTCACCTTAATTGGTTAATGTTATTTGGCTGTTTCAGCCATGGTCCTCCAATATCGCGTTTTAATGATAAACTTCAGTAGAGAAAGGTTAAATGACTTGCTGGGGATCACCCCACAGTTGAAGAATGGTGCCAGGTAAGAATGCCCTGGTTGGGAAGATGTCTTATTAAATGGGCAAAAAGCAAGGAGAGCTCAGAGAGATGATGATAAATACTTGTGAGCGTCCACTCACCCACAAGCCAAGCCTTTCTGCAAATGCCGTGACTGGTTTTGTTGTCTTAGCGGAATTCACAGGCCCATTTGATGGTGTCATCTGTTGTTTATCCACCAACTATTATAGTCGGAAACAATTTCAGCGATGACAAAATGGACTGATGGCTATACTGTGAATCACGCAGGCAGGGAACCCTTCTCTCAGCCTCCCAGATTTCCTTCATTGAGTATATAATAGAAATCTTGATATTGCCACATGGTTCAACTAAGATCTAAAGTGGCTGCTTAGAGAAAGGGAGAGAAAGAATTTATGAGGTAGCGGTGTAGAACCCAGTCAGACCTACGCTTATGTTCCATCTCCTTGGGAGAAGAACTCACTTTCTTGAAGCTTCAGTTTTCTTCCCCGTGAAAACATGGGGCTGGCAGGATGCCCTTGGAGGGCTAGCATGTGTATAAGGAATGTATGTATTCAGGGCTTGGCACTGTGCTTGGAGTCTAGTAGAGGCTAGTAGGAATCCTTTCCTTAGGAAGAGTAGTCTTGGCACGGCTGGCAGGCAATGGGTTGAGGACACCATATATGCAACTCCAAATATGAGGCAATACCCCATTTCCCAACAAGCAAGTTACAAAAGTCTTCTGTGTGTGTGCACCCGTGTGCGTTTTTCTTTTCTTGGCTGGGTTGAATAGGTACACTTCTAATGATGCAAGTGGAATAGTCAAAATTCTAGTTATAAAATTTAATTTATTGGTTTCATTACATGCCTATTTAAAATTATAGGTGTAAATATACATATTTAGAATCTTGCCCTTTTGGACTCATTATCCAGACTCTTCATCATCACCTGTCTTTGTCGTCACTTGAGCCCCCTTTTGAGTGATCTTACTCTGTCTTCCAGAACTTGCTTCTGCCCACATATTTTTAAGTTTGTATTTGCAGTCACTGGAAATGTTATCTCAAGCTTAATATCCACACACTATTTATGATATCCCTAAAGTAACTTCTTCTTATCCTGCTTAAAAAGAGATCTTTGGTACTCACTCAGGTACCAAAGCGTGAAATGACGTGAGGTTTGGGATTTTCCTTGAGACAATTCAGCAAATAGAAAAAGATAAAAGACAAAAAAAAAAAAAAGGACCAGTGAAGCAAATGTGGAAAAAATCTGGGTAATTAGTAATCTGGAGAGTGAGTATATGGAGCTTCGTCATACTATATGCTCTTCTTTCGATATATTTCAATTTTTCATAATAAGTTTATAAAACATGAGCTTTAAAAGACATGCTTACATTATCTGTTACTTGCAGCTAGAGGCCACACCTTCAAGAATAACTACAAAAACTCCTACCTTACTTTGATTAAAAAATACAACTGTTCTTCGGACCTGTGGACACAGGATTCGGGGGAAGGAGAAGGTGGGACGAATTGAGAAAGTAGCATTGACATGTATATATTAGCATATGTAAAATAGGTAGCTAGTGGGAAGCTGCTGTATAGCACAGGGAGCTCAGCTTGGTGCTCTGTAATGACCTAGAGGGGTGGGATGAAGGGAAGTTGGGAGGGAGGCTCAAGAGGAAGGGGGTAAATGTATACTTATAGCTGATTCATATTGTTGTACAGCAGAAACTAATACAACATTGTAAAGCAATTATACTCCAATAAAAAATTTTAAAAAGCAAAACCACCCACAACTGTTCTAGGCAACCTCTATGAACATCTTAAACTTGTATCGCTTGAATGCCTTTCAGGGCATTTTGTTATTCAAAAATAAAGAAACTGAGTGATCACTCTATAACATGAGGAACTTGGGAGAGACACACATAAGGTGACATCTTACATTTGCTCGTATGAGTTATTTTCCTTGTTGATCTGAGTGAATGGGGATTGCTAATGACCCTAAATAGAGAACTCCCATAAGTGATGTGGAAAGGCCTCCTGCAGTGTCCTTTGTCAAAAACACCCATTACCTAGTGCCCTCATTGGCATCTGAGCTCGAAAGCCCAGGATAGTAGGGAACATACAGTCCTGGAGTCTGGCCTGGTGGCACCTGCCTGGGGATGAGGTGTCAGTGGTGATGTAAAAGGAGAGAGGCAACATTTTCCTCATTGGGCAATGTTTATCCCCTGGGGAGAGGGCACAGAGCCGTGGTCCACGCAGCCAAAGTGAGAGGGTGGTTGGGTAATTGTCCAGCATGTTCCAAGTCAGGCAAGATTGTTTAGGCCTGCGCCTGGTCACTCAGTCCTTTCTGGCTCTTTTCGACCCCATGGACTGTAGCCCGCCAGGCTCCTCTGTCCATGGGATTCTCCAGGCAAGAATACTGGACCAGGTAGCCATTTCCTTCTCCAGGGGATCTTTCCAACCCCGGGATTGAACCTAGGTCTCTTGCATTGCAGGCAGATTCTTTACCGACTGAACTACCAGGGAAGCCCATTTAGGCCTAAGAGTCCTAAACTACCACTGTCAGAAGGGATTGGAAAACAGTTCAACATTTATGTTTGTTTTATAGCAATGGGTTTTCCAGAAGAGGAAAGAAAAAGTGATTATTTTAAAAACATTTTTGAAGAATAGGATGCTTTCCATAAAAAGAAGTAGACTACTTGCCAATGAGGATTATAATTAAAAATATCGCCTTGGTCTAGGTGGAAAGTCTCCAGAATTCTTTGATTTTTACTGTTTTTCCCCCTGAGGATACATCATGCTAGGCCACAGTAGACCTGTCATCATTGTTGAGAGATTTACTTCTGACACTTCTACTTCTCCTTGTTCACACTCAGCATTTCACAAGAAAGAGGATTTTTAGTATTTTGAAGGAATCCTCTCTCAAACTTAAAAATCACAACATTCTGGCTTTCCAGCGTCTATCTCAACATTTTAGTGTGAGCAGATTGATTGGAATGCAGAAAAACAAAAGAAGATCAACAGAACACCAGTGTGTTCAAGCTGAGAGCGGGTTCTTTTTGGACAATGTGTGTTTTTTTGATGAGCTAAGTGTTGAATCGAACCCCAGAAGACTGAAAAGTGTGAGGTTAGATAAGTGTCTGCTAGATTCATCATTGCCATGTGGATTCTGTGGAGTCAGCTTAGAGTCACTGGGTGTAGCTGCAGAATAAAACTTTTTCTGCTTTACCTTCGCTCTGGTTGGACAGTTACCGAGAGCAGGGACCTGCAGCACCTTCCGGAAGCTCTCTGGTACTTCAGGTCTGCGCCCGGAGGGTGGACGCCTCTAGCAAGGTAGTGCAGGATGGATTCTGCAGGCATTGCTTGAGCAACGCCAAGTGGCCCCCGGCCAGGGTAGGAGTTAAACCAGGAGATGGCTATCAAGGGCAGTTGTTAGGTTTGGCACTTGTCTCTTGAGCTGCTATGCTGAGCAGGAAAGAGAGACGTTTGTTTGTGGATTTAGCTCATCGCGCTATAGTGCACTCTGTAATCTGAGTCTTTCTCTTTGCTCCAGAGAAAAACAAGTCTGACTTGCATACCATGGAGGATTTAGATTGGCCAGTTTACATCTTTCACCCAGATTCCTCGGAGCCCGCTCCTCACGCTTTTCTACATTTATTTCCTAGCAATCTGGACGGCAGCCTCATTTGGTGGTTTGGGACATAGTTAACATTTTCCAGTAGACGTGCCGCACATCCTGGGATGAATATAATCGTTTTCCATGAACCATGATGATTTCTGACACTACCTTGGCCCTGGTGTGTATGTGTTCGCATGAAAAACAGTATGGCTGTACTATGGATCAGTGATCTGACTGCAGAGCAGTTACTGTTGGGTTTTCTTCAGGGTGGTTTTCCTCCTTCTGGTCAGTGGATAAATGGTGTTTGGATAGGACCTGGCACAGATACTCTAACCGTTCAGCTTAATGTATAACTACTATGTTTTTCTTCTGTGTCAGCAGTTGGCAGCATGATCCTGTAAGTACGGATGCTGGTGAATAAGTGGATGTCTGTGGAGTGAGGGGAGGGCAGGGCTGGAGGAGGCAGTTTTGAAATCCATGCCAGTGGTTGCTGCAAGTGATAAGATCATTTGAGTAACCTGTAAGACCTGTGGATTCAAGGGTTTCAAAAACAGGAAAGTCTCTTGTTCAAAAACCCTCTAAAGCAACATGTGGGCTCAGAAAAGAAGCTGGCTTGCGGTCTGGTGATTGTAGTTCCTTATTGATATGATGGCCAGTGACGCAAGGCCTCCTGGGATTGCAGTGCTGTGACCGCAGGTGACAGTTGCCCTGACAGGGTTCTGAAACAGGCCCCGGGCTTTCTGGACGGATGAGAAGTCTAAAAATTTCCCTTTTCATTTCCTCTCTTGTGTGACTTTGTCATTTAAAAAAAAAAAAAAAAAACAACTGGTACTTGACAAGGGAATTTTGCCCCAGCTCTTCAGGAGTTTAACTGGGTGACTTCTCTCCCACTTCCCCAAAATCCCTCCCTGAAAACCCCAAGCTAAAAAAAAAAATTGTCTATTCTTGCAGATTTTTCAGTGGGTCTTGTGTTTGATCAATTAGCTTTGAGGCCAGATTGATAACATGCAGATTTCAAATACATTTTATGATTTGGAAAAAAGACCATCAGGAACATCTCTATATCCTGAGTCTTCTGGGAATTTCAAGCCTCGAGTAAATGCTATGCTGTTTTGGAAACCAAAGCCTCTCACAGCCAGTGGGAGGCTTGGAGAGACAGATGCTCCCAGGACCCCTGCTTGTGTCCTGAAATAAATGAAAACAGGTGCCATTCCTGCGTCACACGGGTAACTGACCGCTGCACAAAAAATTCTGTTGACTGGACGTGTGGGGCTATCTTGGCATGAAAGACATTCTGCTTTAGAAATAAACTTCAGAATGGGGCTTCTGCTCCCCTGACTGCCTGGGAGGGGATTCTGGTGTGACAGTTTGGTGGGCTGAACCTACTTTTAGAAGGCTGCTTCTGTACTTTGCCTGTACTGGGGAGACAGGGCAACCTGGGGGAAGCCACCTCCACACCCCAATTCCTCCCAGAGTCCTTGCGAATACTTGGTATGCTTGTATGTAGGTATATATGTCTGTGTGTGTACATGCCTGTATGTGTATTACCTGTGTTGTTGGACGCAGCCCGCAAATTCCTTTTATTTTTTGGTGAATTCAGAGGACATAACATTTGGAAGAAGGGTATGCGCCACTGTTCCAGCAAACTACCAGTCAAGTATGCCGATCCTTACCAAATGAACCCATCTCGCTGATTCCTCTGTGGTGGGCCCGATGATCTGCCTGGCATTATTGCACATCAGAATTTTCTGCCCTTCCTCGCTCTTTCTCTCTCTCTGGTAAGCCCAATAAGTCTGCCCCAGTCACGTCACTGAGGTCGCAGGGAAAAGTGATCCTGCCAAGAGTGGGAGCTCAGGAGAACCGCCAAGATCTGAAGGTTACAGTGAGAGCACGAACCACTTTCTGGGTTATGCATGTGTGCATGGGTGTTGTGTGTGTGTGTACTGTGTGTGCATTTGTGTTCTGTGGAACTGCAGGAGCGCTGGGCATATGTGTGAGTGGGTGTGTGTGTATTGTCTCTGTGTGTACCTGCACATGTCCACTGTGTGTGACACATGGAATATCACAGACCTCTGGGGGCAGTTACGGGAAGGATGCTGGTGTATGTGAGCCTGCTTGGGAAGAGGTCAGTCACTTCAGTACAAAGTGCTTTTCTTCTAATTTGCTCCCCTTTCGCCTGTCAGCACGTGTATGGAGATCGAAGAAACCTTAAAAGCAAGCAAAGAATCTATGGCCTTTCTCCTGTCTGCCTGCCTCTCACTTGAGTTCTACTTAAACTCCTGTTTTCTTCAGCCTAAGGAAAAAGGGGAGAGTTTTAGGATTGAGAAAAGGGAGCAAGGATTCAATAGCACGCTGGTCTTTTTCATTGTGTTTTGAGGGTATGTTTCCTGTACATCCGAAAGGACAGGAGAAGGAAAAAAAGGGGGGAGGGGGCAGCAAACGGACTCAGAAAGGTAAGATTGTTTGATTTTGGATCTGTAAAGTAAAATTTCTATCCTTCTACCCAGGACTCTGCCCCAGTTTCCTGTCTCTAACCTCTGAGTCTGACCCATTTCTGGCTATTTTTATTTGTTTCCTTGAAAATGCTCCCTGTGCTATTAGAGATGACTCTTTGCCAACTTTGTTCTTATCCTCCCTGCCATCTGAGTCCAAAAGTGCAGCCCTTCCCACCGCACTCCCCACAATTATGGGTGAGTTCAGAGTCAAAGAACGGCAGGGTTTCATTGGTGATGTGACAAAGGGTTGACTTCTTTTCTCTCCATGAGACACAAAGACAAGTGGCTGCTACCTGCGTGCAGAGCGTTGCACCCACAACATCACCTTTGGTCTGATTTTCCTCGACAAGTGAGCAGGCTCCTGTGGGGACAACAGTTCCATCTCCAGCATCCCTGGGGGCACACGGATGCTGGAACACTCACCCCAGGCACTTATCTCCAATTACAGCCTGAGTCAGCAGGGGAACCGGGAAGTGGACTCCAGGTCCATCGTGGTATGGAAAGTTGGGTGTATTTACTTTTCTCTTAAAGCAAACTTTGATTTACTCTTTAATAAGTTACCACGAAGGATATGGTGCTGGAGAAATTTGACTTGGCACCTAAATCTAAGTCATATATTGATAAAGGAGGAGAGGGAACTGGGAGTCTTTTGCGTTTTCCTGGCTTTATCATTAACCCAAAGTTTGGAAATCTATTTGCTTTTAGAAGCATTGGTTTCCAAGTTTTCAAGAAGGTGTTAATTCTCTACTGGGTGAGGGATTTTGGCATCTTTAGCTGAAAGGTGTGATAACTGGGGTGACCTGTGGCGCTGTAGAAACCCTAGAGGAGCTGTGTGACCAAATGAAGACTGATCTTGACTTCAGGTTGAATTCTTGACTCGGTCACTTCCAGTTCCACTGGGGAAAATCGATTCATTTCTTTAGCCTCAATCGCCTCATCTGTAAAATGGAGGTAGGGGGAAATCCTATCTCCCTCAGAAGGGGTTCAAAAAAGAGATGTGAAGGGCCACGTGGGAGACGGGAAGGTGGTGTTTCACTTAGTCTACAAGATGTCAGTGTTAGGTCTTTAGTTGCTTTATTGGGTGGGAGAAAACATCTGTTTTCTCTTTCCAGAAGTTTCTGCAGGAAGTCACCTGTACAAGGTAAAAAATGTGATTGCTTCATCCACGCTTTTCCTACTTGTTTCTACCCGAGTGGATGGAGCCACCCTGCAGAGCAGTGATGCTCTCGCCTCACTGCTGATAGGGGATGCAGACCCTGAGAGTAGCCAGAGTGAAGGTTTCCTATTTTTGCTGACAGCGCTTCCTCATTAATGCAGCCATCTGCAAAAAAGGAAAGAAGGAAAAAAAAAAACACTCAAGAAGGGAAAGGCGGCACGAAGTCCCCTTCTCAGGCGTCTCTGGTGATCTCTAGGGAGGAACTGTTTGTTTGTCCAAAGGGCCTGGCATAACTTCTTTTCTGGAGTTCTCTCTCCCCATGGCTCCAAGAGTGGAGACTTAGCACCTTTTGTAACAAAAGCAGGGCTTCCCAGATGGCGCTAGTGGTAAAGAACCTGCCTGCCAATGCAGGAGGCACAAGAGACGTGGGTTCGATCCCTGGGTCGGGAAGATCGCCTGGAGGAGGAAATGGCAACCCACCCCAGTATTCTTGCCTGGAGAATTCCATGGACAGAGGAGCATGGCGGGCTACAGTCCATGGGATCACAAAGAGTCGGACACGACTGAAGCGACTTAGCATGAATACACATGATAAAAGCATCAGCAGAGAGAGAAGGGCGTCATTCAGGAGATGAGAGTGCTGGGTGGGCACACCTCAAGTGTGATCATGAGGGATGTGCTGTCTCTGGAGTTTTCTGCTTTGAAATTTTTTGATTGCTGGGCACCAGTCATTCTACACAAACTTAGTGATAAAATACTCCCTTCCTCGGGCAGCTGCTGCTCTGTGTGCCCTGGGTGAGCATGTAGAAAGTAGACAGTGTAACCAGAACTCAAAGGAACCTGAGATGGTTCTTTCCCCTAAAACTGGCTGGAGGAGCCAGCTGCTCAGGCAACACTGGGCATCCAAAGAGTAATGAAAGAGAGGGAGAGAGAGGTGACCCTAGCTCGGAGAGACATGTCCAGCTGGTTCTCCTCTCTCCCTGACAGGTCCAGAGGCAGGGCCTGGGAGTGGAGCCCATGGTGGGGCCCTGCCGGGCTGGGGGAGTGGGCGTGGGGGAGAACACTTCAGAGAGAATCTGGTAATGGGGCCTCCCAGCAAAGCAGATAGCCCTGGAGAGTGAGGGCGTGACAGAGAATGGCAGCATTCCCACATGTAGAGACCCCTCCCCTTCCGCTCCCACCTGGAAGCAGGCACTTCTGCCTGGCTGTGCTTCTGCCTGGTCTGGTGGAAATAGCTCTAAAGACTCCTGCTTACCCCCAGCAGGTGGGCTCAGGGACCCACCATAACCACGGGGTGAAGTGCATGTAGTCATGTCCTTTTTAAAGATGAGGAAACTAAGGCTCAGAAAGGGACAGGAACCTGAATCTGCCTCCTGCTCCCAAAGGCTGAGAGCAATCATTTCTTCCTAGGGCCTTGTGTCATGCGGAAGATCTTTTGGGGGGAAATACACAGCGCTCCCCTTAAGCTCAGTGGGCCGAACTTACTGCAATACCACAAAATGAAAAGGCATCACTTCTGAGAGTCCTTGATGGGCACAGTGTCCAACAAACAGGCAGCCCCACCTTGAGCATGAGCTGTTTCCAGAGCGACTGGTTTTCCATCAATGGCAGACCTGTGATTTTTAGAGACCAGTTTGCTTTGAAGGTGGCCCTGGGGCACATGTTCTCCATGGGATCCTTGCTCGCTCAGAGGCAGCCTGCTTGAGGGGACCCACGGGTTGAAGTGCTTCCTTGGGCTTTTTTGGTCCAGAGAATTTAAAAGAGCCTTTCACCTCCACCCCAAAGCTCAAGGTTGGCTCCTCTCTGCGCACCGACCTCTCAAGCAAAGAGGCAACCTCAGAATATGGGATACAAAGGGACTTCTCTGCTGTTCCCATGGTTAAGACTTCGCCTACCAATGCCAGGGTTGCAGGTTAAGATCCCATCTGCCTTGAGGCCAAAAAACCAAAACATAAAAACAGAAGCAGAAGCAATATTGTAACAAACTCAATGAAGACTTTTAAAAAATGGTCCATATTAAAAAAATCTTAAAAAAAAAAAAAAGAAATGGGGAAAAAATCTTAAGTGGAGTCCAGCTAATGTGACATAACCTGGTGTAATGCAAGACCCCATGACTCATCATGGCCTGTATCTACCAGGTCCCTTGAGCCACAGGCACCCGAGGGGCCACCCTGTTCTTGGGATCCCGGGCAGCAGTGGGCCATTCCAAAGGATGGGTCAGCTGGAGGCTTCACCAGAGCTCAGGGCTGTGCCAAGAGGAAGAAACCAAGAGCCCACATGCCCTAGGCCTCAAGGGATTTCAGGTGCTGGCAGAGGTCTGCCTTCCTGCCCTGCCTCCCTCAAAATTTGAACTCTTTCGAATTGGAGAGAGAGAAATCTGGAATTAGAGAAGGAAGACCTGGCCTGTCCAGGTTATTTATGTGTCCCTGGATCTGCCTTTGTTCTACAGAGCGGTGAGCATGAAAGGCTGGCGGGGTGGGAAGCAGTGTCCATCAGTAACTTGCACAGGAAATTGGAAATTGGAAACCTGAGGGTCTACCCCCACCCCACCTCTGACTCATGCTTAAACAAACCCAACACCCGCCCTGACCTTTGCTCCCTGCATCTGGGGCAGCTGGACCTGCCAGCAGCTCACTCTCCCCCTCAGTCAAGGGCTCTCGAATGCCCAGCCTCTGGGCCACTTCCTGTGGGAGAGAATCCTTTAGGCCCAAAGCAATGCCATAGTTGCAGCCTATGACTTTTTTTTTTGTCTTCCACAAAGTGAATTCTTAAATTTTTTTTTTTCTCTTTAAATTTTCATCCATTATATTCATCAACGCAGAGAGATGGAACATTTGGCAAAATTATTTTAAGTAGCACTCCAACCTGTGATCATAATTTTAAATGAAGGAATTTGCCGAGCAGCTGTGGGAAGAACAAAGGGCCAGGGAGAGATTTAGGGGCTGGGGGAGGGGAGGCTGCATGGCTGGTTGCAGAAGTGGTTGGGGGGGGGCAGGTTGTGTGCCTACCCACAGGGAGTCAGCCTTCTCAGCCCCACCGTCTGTCTCCATGGGGCGATGCTGTGGTTTCCACCTGCTGAACTCACCACACATGGCACTTAAAACTGTGTCCACAGAGCGGAGGATTGAGATTCAGCTTCAAATGGTGGCTGAGAACTTCGGCTCAGGAGTGGGACAGACCTGGCCTTGAATTTTGGCTCTGCCCCTCACCAGCCTCAGTTGAGTCCTCTGTAAAATGGGGATTATCATAGTAATCATGTCTTAGAATCGAGAGCAATTACTAGCACATGTTAAGTTTGTTTGGCCAGGTTTCTAGCACATAGTATGTCTTCAAAATGCTCTTATTTTTGTCAGTTGGCAGAAATGGACCATTTACATGTTTTGCCTTTACAACTGATTCATTCAACAAACATCCAATGAGCACCTATTATGTTCCAGGTGCAGGGCTGGGTGAGGCAGAGATACAAACATGTAAAGCATAGAAACTCCTGCTATTAGATAAATAGAAATGTTCCTTTGAGTAAAATAACAACTCCCAAGAATATTTCATTAATTTAAAAAATGCTTTTCTTAGCAGAGGGTCTATTAGAAATGATTTGAAAAATGTAAAAAATTTTAAACAAGGGAACTGTCTTATTTCTAATTAATTTTGAATTCATTGCTTTTCAATAAAACTGTTACCTAAATTAACTTAATTTCTTAAAATAAGCTGTGCTTCAGATCTGAGAACTTCAATCAGCTAATACTGCAGATAATCAGACCTATTGGCAAAAACTTGGTTGGTCTAAGTGCCTTTAAGATTCGTGACATGTGGATACTCAGAAAAAAATATCATTTGTCATAAGGACATCATTATCCAGTTCTGTTAAATTATGGTTGGAAGAATGAGTAGTGAGCTAGTCCGATCTCTCATCCTTGTAGCATAGTTTCTGATAGATAATAGCTGGACTTCTGCTCCAACTCTGCTAGGAGTAGAAAGCTCACTACAAAAAGTAGGTACCTGTGGGGTTGGATAAGTGTTCAAGCTGCGCTAATTAATGGAGATACATCGAAGTGAACTTGCATCGAGCACATGGAAAGCGCCAATGGCCTTGTTGTTTTTCCTTTTATCTTGTCCTCTACCTCTGTAGTTTGGTCTTGTTTTGACTGCCTGTCCATCTTTCCCCTTTTATGCTGAGCCTGTCCTCTGCCCAGAGGGGAACAACAATGGCCCTGGTCACTGTTGGGTGGCCAAGCATCCCGGGCCTTGGAGAGCCAGCCTTCAGTTCCTGGGCTCCTCGCCCTGTTCTCTGGGGTGGCTCAACCAGGTCCTGCTTTCTTGGAAAACAACAGTGAACTTTGTTCAGTCAAAGCCATATTTCCCAAATTCTGATATTTGCTTGCTGGCCCTCCTCCCTCCAGCTGTTCCCAACTGCTGACCACTTCTTACGCGCCCTGCTAGCTGCTTCCGATGTTCCAGCACTTCTTGGAAGCCAGCCACCAGGGCTGAGGCAGATGCAGCGCGCCGCTGTTGCCTGTGGCCTTGGCTTGTGGTCGGAATCCACCGCTGGGTCATTGGGAAAGAGCGGGTGTGTGCCTCCCTTGGAAAGCAGTGGGCTTAAGCCAGGATGAACAAAGCAGCTTCACAAAAACCTGTGGTTACTTTATTTTATTTTTTTTCCCCATTTCTGGTTGCTTGTAGAATTGTTATTATTATTTTTTTTTAAAGGCAAGTCAAGAGCAAGTAAAAAGAGAAAAGTGATAAAAGACAAAGGTTTATTTTTGGAGCTCTTGCAGTCTAAAACCATCTCTCTCACTTCTTCTAACCCAGCTCTTTGTTCTCCTGGGGGCTTCGAGTCTCTGATCTCTCTGGAGACTCTGAGTGCAGAGGCCCTTCTGGCATCCTGGATCTTGGTGTGAACCCTTTTAGCCAGGTCCTCCCTTGATTTCCTGTCCCTCTTTTGTTCTTCTGCCTTCTAGCATTCTTTGTCGCCAAGTCTGCCACTGGCTGATGGGTGGCTACTGAACCATGCTGGAGAAAGCCACGCCCCTGGGGTGACTTGTCCCTGAACTATGAGTGCTCCACCCAGAGGCCTTAAACCCCAAGGACCTCATCTGGAAGAGAAAATGGGTTTTGTTTGACCTGAACAATATTTACAATAGTTTGCATTCATTATCAACAATTAAGGCACAGGGGATTCTAAGAAAATCCAGATATTTTGCTATTCTTGAAAAGTTGGTGAGCTGGCAGGCCTGGATCTTTGCTAACTCTGGCACTGAGAGGCAGTGGCTCCCCTGACATGTGGCACATACGCTCTACTTTGTCACCATCTCTGCAACAACAGTGAGGATCTTTCTGGACACACATACTGAGGATGAGACGCTCATGATCAATGGGCTTCTCTCTGCCTCCTCCCCGCCAACGTACCTCATTCATGGAGGACCTGCCTGGTTCTTCTGGGCCTTGGAATCTTCCTGATCACTCCCTCCCTTTTTCCTTCATCCTTTCTTTCTCTCTCTTTCAACACTTAAAAGACTATAAAATAAAATGTGCCTTCGAAAGAGTGTTCAGATCCAAGATTACTAGATCAATGATTTATCACAGTCAACATCAGTGTCCTTACCAGTCAGGAGAACAAATATAACCATGCCATACTCTGGAAGCTCTAAGCACTCCCTCTTTTTTGTTTGTTTTTTAAGATTTTTTTGGATGTTGACCATTTCTTTTTTTAAGGTTTTCATTGAAGTTGTTACAATATTGCTTTTGTTTTATGTTTTGGTTTTATGGCCTTGAGGTATGTGGGATCTTAGCTCCCAGGGGGATCAAACCTGTGCCTCCTGCATTGGAAAGCAAAGTCTTAACCACTGGACCACCAGGTAAGTCCCTCCTCACTGCCTCTTCTTGCCTCCCCTACTCCCTTTCCGCCACAGGTAACATCTATTCTGACTTTCACGGTAAAACATCCTTGATTTTTTCTTTATCGTTTTACCATCAAAATACAATGCAGTCCTTAAAAGCTAAAGTTTCGTTTTGCCTGTTTTTACAACTTCAAATAAACATAACTACAGAGTACGTAGTCTATCACACATGATGCCCTTCATTCATTATACTTGTGAAATTCAACTGTGTTGTTGTGTTCAGCTTTAGTCTGTACGTTTCATCACTGGATAGTATTACATTTTATAAATGTGACATGATATGCTTATCTGTCTACTCTTGTACATTTGGATTGTTCCCAAATGTTCCCAGGGCTAGTGCAAATAGTGCTGCTGCGATCATTCTTGTGTTTGTACACTGGTGCATGAGTGCATGCACTTCTGAGGGTATTACTTACAGACCTGGGGTTTTCTTTGCAGAAAGGTTTTAAATTAGGGATGCAATTTCCACGAAATTAAAAGACACTTGCTCCTTGGATGAAAAGCAATGACAAACCTAGACAGTGTATTAAAAAGCAGAGACATCACTTTGCTGGCAAAGGTCTGTCCAGTCAAAGCTATTGCTTTTCTGGTAGTCATGTACAGATAAGAAAGTTGCACCATAAAGAAGGCTGAGCTCCAAAGAATTGATGCTTTCAAATTGTGGTGCTGGAGAAGACTCTTGAGAGTTCCCTGGACAGCAAGGAGATCAAGCCAGTCAATCCTAAAGGAAATCAACGCTGAATATTCATTGGAAGGACTGATGCTGAAGCTCCAATTTTTTGGCCACCTAATGCAAAGAGCTGACTCATTGAAAAAGACCCTAATGCTGGGAAAGATTGCGGACAGGAAGAGAAGGGGATGACAGAGGATGAAACAGTTGGATGGCATTACTGATTCAATGGACATGAGTTTGAGCAAACTCCAGGAGATAGTGAAGGATGGGGAAGCCTGGCGTGGTGCAGTCCATGGGGTCACAAAAAGTCAGACACGACTGAGTGACTGAACAACAACAATCCAACTGGGTGGGCCCTGGATTCCATCCCTGATCCTCTAGCTACAGGATGCAGTGAAAAGCACTACTTGGCTTCTCAGCCTCTTTCCTCCTTGATCTGGAGCTGGAGAACAGTCCAGAGGAAGAGCAGCTTCAGATTCCAGCTGCAGGTCTCCTCTGCCCTCATTTCCTCCAGTTCCTGGCTTGCTAATTCTTCACTGTGGTGAAGACTATCCGATGCCTCTAGAAAGATGATTTTTATATTTTGTGTAACTAGTATGTTTGTCCTCTTTGGGAAGATTGGGAGAAAATTGCCTTGTCTGCCATGGTCCTCCACCTTTAATTTCTCCTCATTGTCAGATTTTTTTTCTTTTTTTCACATCTTCTCAAAAGCAAGCCCTTACTTGTATGATCTTTCTGTACTTGTCTAGAATGATAAAGCATCTGCACTCTTTCCCTTCATACTAGGCCTTTCCCTACAAACATGGTTAACTGATCTCTACACAAACAAAACCGTGAAAAATTCTTTCCAATCACCAGCCTATGTAGTACTATTTTGGTGACAATTCTTGCTAGAACAGTTCATCAACTCATTTTTTCTCCTGTAATGGCATTAACAATTTGCTCATGGTTAGTGTTCCCATTTTTTTCTCCTTTTGGTAGAATGGTCTTTTCTTTTCTTCTTAAATTTATTATTATTATTTTTCTGTTCATGCTGTGCAGCATGTAAAATCTTAATTCCCCAACCAGGGATTAAACTGGTCCCCTGTGCATTGGGAGTGTAGAGTCTTAACCACTGGACCACCAGGGAAGTTCCTGATTTAATTTTTTCTTGAAGTATAGTTGATTTACAATGCTGTGCCAATCTCTGCTGTAGAGTGAAGAGACTCAGTTATACACATATAGACACTCTTTTTTAGTATTCTTTTCCATTGTGGTTTATCACAGGATATTGAATGTAGTTCCCTGGGCTATACAGTAGGACCTTGTTGTTTATCTGTCCTATATATAATAGTTTACATGTATTCCCATCTTGATTGATGGCTTGATTTAATGTCACAAGTCTGCTAAGATGGGTGAAATAGTCATGGGCCTTTAGAACCATCATAGCCTCTGTCTGTTTTTGCTCTCACAATGTAGTGAAATTTAAGTAATTATCTAGTGGCTTATATGGTAGAACTGGCTTTGGCTGGAAAAGTCCCCAAATCCCATTACTTCTTTTTATTTTTGCTCAATTTATCCAGATAATTGCTGCAACTCATGACTTCTCTAGATCTTTGTTGAATCGCCTGTTGGGTCCAGGCAGTCATCTGTTCCTACTCTCCTACTCTTATTTCTCTCTTTGACCCTCTCTTTTCCTCCTTGGCCTTATAGATGGGGAAGGCTGGCTGTAGTTGTCCTGGAAAACCAGCCCTCAACTGGAAAGTGGCCCTTTTCTGAGAGTGCATCAGGTCCAATACACGTGTCTGCCGGGATGGACATGCCAAGCACTGGTCTGCCTCTTGGCCTATCAGATACAGTTGAATATATGTGGCTGAAGCTCCTTCAGGTTGGTTATTTATCTTCTGCTTTCAGTTGAGTGTGGCTGTGTGGTCAGAACTGGGCTCACCTGTGTCCTAGTTCCCTTGGCTGGTGGTACCTTTTCTCCTTTCCCACTCTTCTCCTTTAGGTAAGTTCTTCAGGGAAAGAGTAAACAGAGATGAAGTGAGGTATGGGCACACACAGTGGAAATCCCATCGAATAATGAGAAACATCTGAGAACAAAGTTTTCTGGTCATGAGCAGTGTAGTAGGCTGCCTATTAGCTCAGCAGATATAAAGTACTTAATCTCTGTAAATGTGGCCTGTAAATGTTACTTTCTTTGGAAAAAAGGACTTTGCAGATGTGATTAAGTTAAGCATCTTCAGATGCAGAGGTTATTCTGGATTATAGCAGTGACTCCTGAATGCTATCACAGTTGTTCTTATAAAACAAATGCAGAAGGAAATTTCTCTCTCTCTCTCTCTCACTCACTCACACACAGACACACCCTCAAAGACATTGGAAAACTGGAAGCAAAGATTGGAGTGATGTGCGTGCATGTGTGCTCAGTCGCTTCCGACTCTTTGCGATCCTATGCACTCCAGGCTTCTCTGTCCATGGGATTATCCCGGCAAGAATACTGAAGTGGATTGCCGTTTCCTCCTCCAGGGTTGAGTGCTAAGTAAAGAATGCCCACATCCATTGGAAGCTGGAAAAGGCAAGGAATGAATTCTATTCTAGAATCCACAGGGAGTATAATCCTATTGACATCTTGATTTTGGTCCAGTGATATTGCTGTTGGACCTCTGGACTCCAGAACTGTAAGAGAATAAATTTAATCGTTTGAAGCTACCCAAGTGTGTGGCAATGTGTTACAACAGCCACAGGAACCTAATGCCACCTGTAATCATGATGGCAGAGGTTAATCACTGTAAGATCATTTCTAAGCTGGAAGCCCCCAACCCTCAAACCCACATCTGTGTTTAGTCGCTCAGTCGTGTCCGACTCTTTGCGACCCCATGGACTGTAGCCTGCCAGCCTCCTCTGCCCATGAGATTCTCCAGGCAAGAGTACTGGAATGGGTTGCCATGCCCTCCTCTAGTGGGTCTTTCCAACCCAGGGATCGAACCCAGGTCTCCCGCATTGTGGGTGGATTCTTTACCATCTGAGCCACCCAGGAAGCCCAAACCCACATCTGGAGTACTTCAAATGCCATGTCATACCTAGTCAACAAACATGTACTGAGCAATGTTTTGATCAGTGTTCAGTGGCAGAGCTTGGATGTTATTCTACTAGTTCAAGTCCAAAGAAATTTATTACAAGGCATTAAATGGCTAGGAGAAGAGGTGGGAGAACAGGTTCCAGGCTAAGCTCCCCGGGATGAGTCCATTTAAAGATGCTGCTCCTGCCACCACCAGGAAGCTGGCTGCTCACCTGCAAAGCTGCCCTACAGCTGCAACACCATCTGTGCTCCCAAAATGAATGCCCTGTGCCATACTTCTCTCCCCACTGGACCCAGTTCCAAATTTTAGTCTTGCATTACTGCCTGTTCCTTAAGGAATTTAAACTACAACCAGAACTTCAGCTGCAAGGAAGTCTGGGAAATGTGGTTTTTAGCTTTCCAGGTTTTGCTTTATAGGAAGACATTCCTATGGTGATTAAATTTGCAATCCTGATGCCATGGATATTGAGTGAACCAATCTATGGGTTTTTTCTTTGTTAAAATTAATTTTATTGTGTCTAGAATATTTTTTTTGGCCATCTGATGTGAAGAACTGATTCATTTGAAAATACCCTGATGCTGGGAAAGATTGAGGGCAGGAGAAGAGGATGAGATGGTTGGATGGTATCACCAACTCAATGGACATGAGTTTGAGCAAACTCTGGGAGACAGTGAAAGACAGGGAAGTCTGGCATGCTGCAGTCCATGGGGTTGTAAAGAGTTGGACATGACTTAGCAACTAAACAACAATATTTAAAATGTTTTTTATTTTGTATTGGAGTATAGCTGATTAGCAATGTTGTGATAGTTTCAGGTGCACAGCAGAAAGACTCAACCATAGATTTACATGCATCCATTTTCCCTCCAACCCCACTCCCATCCAGGCTGCTACATAACATTGAGTAGCAGTTCATTTGCTGTACAGTAGGTCCTTGTTGGTTATCCATTTTAGAGATAGCAATGTGTACATGACCACCCCAAACTCCCTAACTGTCCCTTCCCCAGGCAACCATAAGTTCATTTCCTAAGTCTGAGTCTTTTTCTGTTTTGTAAGTAAGTTCGTTTATATCATTTCTTTTTAGATTCCACATACACGGGATGTCATATTGGAACATTTTCTTTAAAGAAGTTAATCAGTTCAGTTCAGTCTCTCAGTCGTGTCTGATTCTTTGCAACCCCATGAACTGCAGCATGCCAGGCCTCCCCATCTATTACCAATTCCCAGAGTCCACCCAAACCCATGTCCACTGAGTCAGTGATGCCATCCAACCATCTCATCCTCTTTCGCCCCCTTCTCCTCCTGCCCTCAATCTTTTCCAGCATCAGGGTCTTTTCCAGTGAGTCAACTCTTGGCATCAGGTGGCCAAAGTATTGCAGTTTCAGCTTCAATATCAGTCCTACCAATGAACACCCAGGACTGATCTCCTTTAGGATGGACCGGTTGGATCTCCTTGCAGTCCAAGGGACTCTCAAGGGTCTTCTCCAACACCACAGTTCAAAAGCATCAATTCTTCGGTGCTCAGCTTTCTTTATAGTCCAACTCTCACATCCATACATGACCACTGGATAAACCATAGCCTTGACTAGATGGACCTTTGTTGACAAAGTAATGTCTCTGCTTTTTAATATGCTGTCTGGGTTGGTCATAACTTTCCTTCCAAGGAGTAAGCGTCTTTTAATTTCATGGCTACAGTCAATATAAACCCATGTTTGCCATTTTAAGTCACCCCGTCAATTTAAATTCCATGAACTTTTAATGCTTTTTTTTTTAAATTGAAGTATATAGTTGATTTACAATGTTGTGTTGGTTTCAGCTATACATCAAAGTGATTCAGTTATATATATATACTTATATTGTATATATATATACACCTTCAATTATATATGTTCTTTTCCCTTTATATATTTCCATATATGTGTTCTTTTCCAGATTCTTTCCCCTTAAATATATATTCATATATATAAATATATATATATTCTTTTTTATATTCTTTTCCCTAATAGGTTATTACAAAATATTGAGTATCATTCCCTGTGTTATACAGCAAGTCCTTGTTGGCTATCTATCTTATATATAGTAATGTGTTTGTTAATCCCAAACTCCCAATTTATCCCTCCCTGCCCGTCCCCTGAATCCATGGTTTCTAATGCAAGCACCTGCTATGTGCTAAGCACTGCTTAAGCAAGTAGGACAGAGTTGTTGCACTCAAGAAGTTAATTTTCTCATGATTATAGATAGCAAGTTCATTAAGAGACCCAATAATTTCACATACAGGTACGTGCTATATAGAAGATTAAGTGGAGTAATGAGGTAATGGCTGGGGTGGGGTGTTGGAGGCTTTAATTAGAATGGTCAGAAAGGATCTATTGGTGTGACATTTTTGTTAAGTTCTGAATGATAAAGAGGCAGCCATGCAAAAGTCTGGGAACAGTGTTTCAAGAGGAGGGGACAGGATGTGCAAAGGCCTGGAGAGAGGAATCCCTTGGCAGCTTCAAGGGAGAAAAGGAAGGCACTTGTAGCTGGACTGGGGTGGATGGAAGAAGAAAAGAGGGAAAAAGGATTATAAACTGGGCAAGCATGAGGTGTTGAAGACCTTACAGGAGTTTGGATTTTATTTTGGTTACAACAGGAAGTCACTGGAAAGCTTTAAGCAGGGAAGTTGTAGTAAGTTGAAGAGTGCCCTCAAAAATTCATGTCTGCTGAGACTTCCCTGGCAGTCCAGTGATTAAGACTCTGTGCTTCCAATGCAGGGGGCGAAAGTTCGATTCTTGGTCAGAGAACTAAGGTCCCACATGCCATGCTGTGCAGCCAAAAAAAAAGTTCATGTCTGCTAGGAACCTCCGAATGTGACCTTCTTTGAGAATTGAGTCTTTGCAGATATAACAAAGGGAAGCATTAAGATGAACTCATCTTGAATCAGGGTAGGCCCTAAATCTGACGAGAGTATCTGTATGGGAGACAGAAACAGGGTGACTCAGAGCAAAGACAATGGGAAGATGGAGGCAGAGACTGGAGTGATGTATCTACAAGCCAAGAACTCAAAGGCCTGCTGGCAACCACTGGAAGCTAGGGGAGAGACATGGCTCATGGGAGGACATGGGATAGTTTCTCCCTCAGGGTCTTTAGAAGGAACCAACCCTGCCAATATCTTAATTTTGGACTTCTGGTCTTCTCAGCTATGAGAGAATATATTTCTGTCATTCTGAGCCACCTAGTTTATGGTAATTTTTTCATGGCAGCTATCAGAAACTAATAGAGGAGTAATGTGCTCTAATTACTGCTATGAAAGATCACTCTGGCAGCTGACTGGGTGTTTCAGTGGTCCAGGTCAAAGATGATGTAGCTTGGTCTAGGGTAGCGTCTGGGTAGATGGCGAGAAGCTTTCAGTTTCAGGATATTTTAGAGAACTCCTATGGGCTTTGCTCTTTGATTGGCTGTTGGGGGATGGCTGGGAGACAAAATAGAAGAATTAATATGACTCTTAGGTTCATGGCCCATACAACCAGCATGGTTTATTTTTATTTTTAAAATGCATTTATTTAATTAATTTATTTTTTTGACTAAACTAGATCTTTATTGCTGTGCACAGGCTTTCTCTAGTTGCAGTGAGCAGGAGCTACTTTCTTGTGCAGCATAGGCTCTAGAGCATGGCTCAGTAGTTGTGACACATGGACTTAGTTGCCCTGAGGCATGTGGGATTTTAGTTCTTTGACCAGGGATTGAACCCGTGTACCCTGAACTGGCAGGCAGATTCTTAACCACTGGATTACCAGGGAAGTCCAGAATAGTTTATTGAGATGAGAAAGTTTGGGGATCTGAGTTAGGATTGAGACTTGGTCATGCTAAGCTTGGATGACTATTTGCAACCTAAGCATTGATGCTGAGCTAGGCGATTTACCAGTCTAGGGTGTTAGGGGAGAAATGGGCACAGGGATAAAATCGAAAAATCATCAAAGTATAGATGATATTTAAAGTGTTGAGACTAGGCAGAAGAGAGAAGAGCAGATTGGGACATTCAAAGGCTATATAGAGATTGGGCAGAGACAAAGGAGCCTGAGAAGTGTGAGGAGTGCATAGGAGAAACATTAGATGTAGGTGGGACTGTAGAAGTTACCTGAAAAAGTGCTTCTAGGAGGGAGTTATTGATCATGAATGCTGTAGAGGGTTTGGGAAAGAGCAAGACAACATTGAGCAGGCCCATGATATGATGAGGGTCTCTGGTGCCCTATTTTAGGAAGGAGGTGGAGATGACAGCTTGACAGGGGCAGTTGGAAGAGAGAAGCAGGGGTGCAGGAGGTCAAGGAGGTGGTGAGTCTATACAACCCTTCAGAGAAGTTAACCTTCTGAAAGGAAGCATGGAAGTGGTTGGGTACTGGTGGGGGAGGTGGAATCAGGGAGATTGGGGGTCATGGTAAGAGAAGTGTGCTTGAGGAGATGGGGAAGATTCAGAGGGTGAGTGATGGTATTGGCCATTGATGGTTAGGGACACTCTCTCTGCTAGATTTCAGAAGGTAAGGTAGAGTGTGTGTACAGGGCCAGCAGGGCTGCGCCACCTGGTGCAGAGAGCTGATGGTTGGTAGAAGGGGTAGTGGAAATTGAGCTCAGAACCCAGTGATGACTGCTGGAGCCTCTGCCATCAGGACTCTTGTGGGAAGTCACCCCTGTCTCAAAGGTGGTTTGTTTAATTCACATCAGCAATGTCCAGATGGCAGCAACCCAGGGCTCTGTGTCAAACAATTAAATAAAAAAGTATCCCTTTTCCCTTGAGTATCTAGAACCACTGCTTTCCTTTCTTCCCATCATTCCTTGTCCCCCACCCCAGGGAATTCTGCAGGAGCAGAGTTTCTCTGTCCCAAGAGTCTGATTATATTCCCTGTCTCTAGAATAATCTTGTTTCTCCTTTTCAAAATAAAGCTAATGAAGTTATTTCTCTTTTTATTCTCTTTGTCTGAGACCGTGGGACCTTCACTCTGCTCCTTTTTTTTTTTTTTCTTTAATTAGAGTTCTCTCTGACATCCATTCTCTTTTTTCTTGCCCCAGCCTTCTTTTGGGGCTTCTCTCATGGAACTGGAACTTCAATTTTTCCCTAAAAAAAGGGAAAAGCCTTCATACATTAATCCTTAACTAACTAATAATATGGTTTGACTGGTTGTCCTTTTATCTCCTAGGGCAGTTTTTTTCAGTCTTCTGTAGACCACTAGTCCTGGGAAATATTCTGCCCCTCCAAGAATTTCTTGGTTAAACCAATTTTGGACATCTTGCATATTAAAGGTTCAGAGAAATCCTGCAGTTAAAAATTTACATAATTCTGCTTCATCCAACATTTCTCAAACATATTTGGCTATGCAAAGCATATTTGGCGTGTATTCTGGGGAACACATATTGAGAAACTTCTACCTATGCAGCCTTCAGTGTACTGGAAGAGACAGTCGTCCCTGCCTAACATCTGGATCAAATGGAACCTTTAAAAAATATTTTTCAGTCATTGTACCAATAATCTGTAGAAGTAAGAGCAGAAAACAACTCTATTAGATATTTGGACACTAGAAATGAACACAAAAAGTCCACATCTTTCTTCCATATTTTCCTGATTTTTGAATGTAATACACTTTGAATGCAGCTCATTGCCCCTCAGCTGCTGTGCACCATTGTGCAACATGGTTCTGTAAATATTGACTCAGACTTCAAACACATCTCTAGGAAGCTCTGCCTTCTCATTGTTTCTGCATCTTCTTGCACTTGCATCATCAAAATATGAGAAAAAAAATTGGGACCTTTGATAGCACATGATTTTGAGGAAGAGATGATGGCCATCTTCTTTGCTTCATAACTGCACAGACTTTTCATTTTTAGATTTATAAACAGATTAAGATGATCAGTCTAACAAGTTTCTCTATTTCCTTCCCATCGCCTCTGTATATACATCTGCTTTCAACATTTGCCCACTCAAGTAAATTCCCAGTGCACAGATATCATAAAGGATGAAAGAGCACTTCCAAACATCTTTTTAGCAAAGCAATGGTCCAGGTTCCTGTGACAAAACATTGCATGATGAAGTCTTTCTGGTTTGAATAGCTGATTGAATGAGAAAGCCATATTTCCTTCTTGTCCATAAGAATATGTAATTCACCCATCAAATTTTGAGTTTGAGAAAACCCATCAAGGATATTGTTATCTGAAGACTTATTGTCTGAGGTTTCATGCATATTATCAATTTCATCATTGTCATTAGAGCACAGAGAACTGCCGTCTCTGGCTTCATCTTTTGATTCATCTAAGAATTGTGAAACATCATCCTTCAGTTTTTTCTCTATGCCATTATAAATAGAAAGTAAAAAAAGTGCTCAGTTTTCAAGTGTGTTCAATGCAAGCTCCAGAGATGATGTGTCTATTCTTCTTTTATAATTCTTAAGATGATGCCATGCTTTTGGCAATGCAATAGGAAAACCAAGAATGATGCAAGTGTGATGATTTATCTCACAATTGCATTATCCTCTTAATCTAGGTCATTCCATCATTTTTCTTCTACTCCTTCTCCTTCAGAATAATTATGAGAAAAATAAGCAAGATCTGCAAAAGTAACTTAGGTGTATGAAAAGGTCTTAGGGATGTTATGATCATCCTTTTCTCTACTTGTGGTGAGTGGTGACCGCTGTTTACTTACAGTGCTTGGGCTTCTCATTGTAGTGAGTTCTCTTGGTGCAGAGCATGGGCTCTAGTGTGTGTGGGCTTCCGTAGTTGCAGAATGTGGGCTCAACAGTTGGGGTGCACAGGTTCAGTTGCTCCAAGGCGCATGGAATCTTCCAGGACCAAGGATCAAATCCATGTCCCCTGAATTGGCAGGCAGATTCTTAATTGCTGGACCACCAGGTAAGTCCAAGAATTAATCTTAATCTTTT
Organism: Giraffa tippelskirchi; assembly: GCF_054371585.1. Classification (NCBI taxonomy): domain Eukaryota; kingdom Metazoa; phylum Chordata; class Mammalia; order Artiodactyla; family Giraffidae; genus Giraffa; species Giraffa tippelskirchi. The sequence goes on along the minus strand of NC_137276.1, from coordinate 119,817,283 downwards.
AAGAAAAATAGTAATTACTTCTTTTTTCCCTTTGGAGAACCCCTAATAAAGAATAGTAACATCAATCCTTACCAAAAAAATAGAACTGCTCAACAAACAAAATACCTCCAAAATTAAATTTGAATCTAACACAGAGGAGCCAGGTTGGGCACCAGCCTAGCCAGGATGGCTTGGGGAGAGGGAAGCTGAAGCCCTACCCCCAGCCCCCGGGAAGAACCGGCTGTTCAAGCTATAAAGTCACATGTGCCACAGCCCAGCTGGCAAGACCCTGGCTGGGAGTCACCAACTGAGACTCTGAGGGTCTGTGGGGAGCCCACACCCAGCACCAGAATACGGAGCCTCTCAAAGATTTAGAACACTTTGTGTCTCAAGCTTTTATCTTCCACACCCCATCAGGGAAAGAAAGAGTGAGAGGAAGCCAACAGTTAGACTTCACGCTGTTGTGTGTGGCTGTTGGGGCAGCGGTCCCTAGAAAGGACTTTGGTTTGTCCCATTAAGATTTCTCTCTCCTGTCCCCCTTGGACACAGGAAGTCGGGGAGTGAAGAAATAATATCACACCCTCCTCACTCTAAACAGCTCAGTTCTAGTTCTAACCTTGAAGTCACCCAGACTCTCCAACTCCTAGCAACACAGCTGCCCGCCCCCTAAGCCCCTGGAAATCACACAGCCCCCCTTCCTCTGCCTTCCATATCAAAGAGTGATTGACTCACCAAAGCCAGCGACTAAAGTGACCCTCCATCAGGCAGGGTCAGCGCTCTCTGTATGTCCTCAGGCCCTGGCACGGTCCCTGAGCCCTGTTAGGGCCTGCACATGGATATGGAGGGCACGGACATTGCTGCGCTCTTGCACACAGGGTGTGGGGCAGCGTGGTCTGTGCACACGTGGGTCACTGTCTTGCCCCAAGGAGCTGACTTATTACTTGAGGAGATATAGCCCCATGAAAGAAAAATTCATAGTATGGTAAATGACATTTGGAGAGATGAGCCCTTCTCTTCTTATTCCTCCCAAACCCATCTGGGGGTTTCTGAAAGATCCCATTGCCTCCTGGCTGGCATCTTCACTGGGTGGGTGAGGGGAGAGGGTAGAAGGGAGATCTAGGAGGGAATATTCCCAGCTTTATTTCCCAAGTGTCTAAGCTGTATTCTTGTGGATTCTCTTCTGCCTACTGTTAACCCACAGTTTCCTTTTGGGTAGATAAATAACGATGTCACCACCCAACATTCCCTGCCCCCCTCCCCCACACCTGTGCTCCCTGAACGTCTTTCAGTTCTTTTTTTAAAAAACTAATTCATTTTAATTGGAGGCTAATTACTGTACAGTATTGTAGTGGGTTTTGCCATACATTGACATGAATCAGCCATGGGTGTACATGGGTCCCCCATCCTGAACCTGCCTCCCATCTCCCTCCCCATCCCATCCCTCAGGGTTGTCTCAGTGTCCCGGGTTTGAGTGCCCTGTTTCATGCATTGAACTTGGACTGGTGATCTATTTCACATATGGTAATATACATTCCCTGCTCCAAAAATCCATTTAATATATGTGAAGGCCACCCTTTGGGATTCTAAGAGAAACCTCCTAGTTCTTAATACAGCTTGACTTTTGCAAATCAAAAGCACTTCGGTTTTCAGAGTCTTGTTTCAGCCAAAGGTGGACGACTAAGAACCTTGAGAACTGGAGAACTAAGAACTTGAACTTGAAGCATACAGTGTCGGGAAAACCATCCTCCCCTGAGTGGGGGAGGGGCCAGCAGGCCACCCAGGGGTGGGGAAGGTCAGCTCGGGCGGTCCTAGGGCCCACCACCCATCACAGACTTTACAGATGTGTTGTGTCTACTGTGACAGTAAAGGTAGCATTTTGAGGAAGGGAAATATTTTTCTGAATTTGAAAATGAGCCGGTGGAGGGAAGAACAGGAAACAATAATGTCTTAATGCCTTAGAATACCACCCCAATGTCCTCAGGCAAAGTGTGAGACACACAACAGCAGTGAGAGCCATGGGGGTTCAGGGAGAGGAGAGAGCGTGGTTGGAGACTGGGAGGGTCACAGAGGGTGATGCAATTCACCTGGGGTTTGAAGAGAAACTAAGGGACTTCCCTTCTGGTCCAGTGGCTAAGACTCTGCACTCCCAGTGCAGGGAGCCCTAGTTCAATCCTTGGTCAGGGAACTAGATCCTACATGACACAACTAAAAGAGTCTGCATACTGCCACTAAGACCTGGCCCAGCCAAATAAATAACTATTTAAACAAACAAACCTCAAAAAAAAAAATAAGAGGAGCCGAGTAGGCAGATTAGAGGGAGAGGAACGTCTAGGTGAAGTTAGTTCAGTTCAGTTCAGTCACTCAGTTGTGTCCGACTCTTTGCGACCCCATGAATTGCAGCACGCCAGGCCTCCCTGTCCATCACCAACTCCCGGAGTTTACTCAAACCCATGTCCATCAAGTTGGTGATGCCATCCAACCATCTCATCCTCTATCATCCCCTTCTCCTCCTGCCCCCAATCCTTCCCAGCATCAGGGTCTTTTCCAATGAGTCAACCCTTCGCATGAGGTGGCCAAAGTATTGGAGTTTCAGCTTCAACATCAGTCCTTCCAATGAACACCCAGGACTGATCTCCTTTAGGATGGACTGGTTGGATCTCCTTGCAGTCCAAGGGACTCTTGAGTCTTCTCCAACACCACAGTTCAAAAGCATCAATTCTGCAGTGCTCAGCTTTCTTCACCGTCCAACTCTCACATCCATACATGACCACTGGAAAAACCATAGCCTTGACTGGACGGACCTTTGTTGGCAAAGTGATGTCTCTGCTTTTTAATATGCTGTCTAGGTTGGTCATAACTTTCCTTCCAAGGAGTAAACATCTTTTAATTTCATGGCTGCAATCACCATCTGCAGTGATTTTGGAGCCCCCAAGAATAAAATCTGACACTGTTTCCACTGTTTCCCCATCTATTTCCCATGAAGTGATGGGATCAGATGCCATGATCTTAGTTTTCTGAACGTTGAGCTTTAAGCCAACTTTTTCACTCTCCTCTTTCACTTTCATCAAGAGGCTCTTTAATTCTTTTTCGCTTTCTGCCATAAGGGTGGTGTCATCTGCATATCTGAGGTTATTGATATTTCTCCCGACAATCTTGATTCCAGCTTGTGCTTCTTCCAGCCCAGCATTTCTCATGATGTACTCTGCATGTAAGTTAAATAAGCAGGGTGACAATATACAGCCTTGACGTACTCCTTTTCCTATTTGGAACCAGTCTGTTGTTCCATGTCCAGTTCTAACTATTGCTTCCTGATCTGCATACAGGTGTCTCAAGAGACAGGTCAGACGGTCTGGTATTCCCCTCTCTTTCAGAATTTTCCACAGTTTATTGTGATCCACACAGTCAAAGGCTTTGGCATAGTCAATAAATGTGAAGTTATGACGTAGAAAAAGGGTGAGGGGAGAGATGCTCCCAGAGCAAGTGAGGACATTGAGGCTTTGGTGTTGGGAGGATACAAGAGAAGCTTGGGAAGGTGGTTTGGGGTGGGGAGGGTGGGGCTGGGGAGTCCCTGAAGGCCAGGCTAGAGACAAGGTCACTGGAATGGGTGGTGCTGGAGGGCAGCCTTCAGACAGGAGGCCCTTCTGGGATCAACCCAGGTCAACACAAGGCCTCGCATGGTAGAGTGGGAAGGTCTGACCACAGGGACTCTCTGAGATAGGATGGGAATGAGTCTAGGACTGTGGGAGAGGCTAAGCTGACTGTAACAGGAATGGGGAGGCCAGAGGGGAGGCATTGGTGGGACCTGAAGGTGGTGATACCCAGTGGGCAGCCGGTATCAGGCCTTTGGAGGACAGATGAGTGGTCAGGACATGTCCAAGGGGCACCTGTACAGAGATGGCCCTGCCCTGGGGCGAGGCTGGGGGAGGAGGGGACCTCAGCAGAAGACCAGAGCCGTCTGGGAAAGCCCACAGTGGGCGGTCACTTCACATGCACACAGAACATTTTTCAGATTTGAAGTTGTCGATATGCACAACTCAGAGCTTGTGGAAGAGGCTGCTGATTTCTTATTGTTCTGTGATGTTGGTTTCAGTTTTGCAATGAGTGTTCACGAAAAAATAAAGAAAGAAAAACTGGCACAGTGAACATCCCAGGGGCCTAATCTCTCTTTCAGGGTTGCCGATTGACCTTGAACTCAGTGTCTCTGCCTCCCCCGCCCTGACATCCGCACCTGGGCCTCTCTGACCTCTAGGAGGGCCTCACACCCCGGCTGGAGATTTTCCACGCAACTCTGGTGATTTACATTTTTGGTATCATAGACTTTTGAATGCGCGATCTGGAGACGGTGATTTTTGGGGGTGCGCCCCCCCTAGCAATGGTTGTCCTTCTGGGCTGATGAGTCAAGATGACTGGGCGGGTGGTGGATGAGATGATGTCCTTTTTTTGGCATGAGATGACTTCCAAGTAAATGAATAGGCTACGTTGAAAAATACTGCAGTGGGAGGAATGGGTGCACATGTGTCTGCTCCGGGCACTGGGGTTCCTGTGCATCCTTACCACCACCATCTTCATGCACTTGTGTTTCCCCTCAGCAGCCCCCTCTCCCGGATCTGTCCCCCCACCCCAGGATCTGCCCCCAGCGCTAACTGTGAGAACAATGAAAAACATCAGCCAGAGACTGAACCAGGCTTCCTTCCCTGAGCGCTTCCGACAGCCAGCAAAAATCAATAAATTAGGATAAAGAAAATGACATTTGGCTTTGTCTGGGCTCTCCCACCAGTGTGTTACTACCGCCTTGGTGTTGAATGGAAATTCTGTTTCCTCCCCCCTCTAAATTTACAGACTGTGTTTCCTGCTTTCCTGTTAAGGCCTACTCTCACTCAGACACTTCTGACACTTACGGATCGACTTTTTTTTTTAAAACCACAGATTTGAAAAGTTAAACACATACAGATACACATACTCACAGGGGAAAAAAAATTACAAAACAACAAACCTTCTTTAACAGCTGACTAAGCACTAAGGCTGGCCCTCCAAGAGCAAGGGGCCATGACAAAAATTCTCAGCTTAGCTGACTTACACAGCTTGAATTTTAATAGTTCACAACTCAAGGGAAGCTATTAGAGCTTTGTTGTCTAGAGGATGGATACCTCATATGGTTCTTCCATTAAGACACACCACAGCCGTTTGAGAGAAAAGCAAACACTCGTTTGCAGGAAAGATGGGTCAAGTGGCCAAGTGGGTTGGTACCCAAATAGGACAGCACAGAGCCAAGAATCTGGGCATGGCTTTGGATGTCGGGAGAGGATCATCTTGAGCCTTTATCCTCCCCTTTCTGTCTACCCTGAGAGTCACTAAATGCTCAGAGCAGGAGAACAAAACGATCATCTTGTGGTCATCTTGGGTGCACATCCCAAGACTACTGTTAGCACCATCCTGGCAGAAGTGTGAAGTTTTCTCCTGGTGGGATATTTGATTTGCGATGAAGCAGTGCTGCCTAAGGGCTTCCTGGGTGGCTCAGCGGCAAAGAATCTGCCTGCAATGCAGAAGCCATGGGAGATGCAGGTTTGACTCCTGGGTTGGAGATCCTCTGGAGGAGGGCATGGCAACCCATTCCAGTATTCTTGCCTGCAGAATCCCATGGAAAGAAGAGCCTGGTGGGCTACAGTCCATGGGGTCTCAAAGAGTTGGACATGACTGAAGCAACTCAGCATGCACACATTCAAGCATGGTCTAAAGTTGGTAACGAGGTGGGGTCCCCATACAACCAGCCTTGCTTCTCGATGAGAACCTTGGTTTCTACTTCTGGGCCTCAGGATTTGCTCAGCTAGCCCGAATGCCATTAGGGCTCTGGTTGAGATCATGCTGTAAGGTGAGACCAATTCCACAGAACTTCTGTACCTTGAGAACACGTATGCTCAGCATTCAGCAGTGGACTGGGGACTCTGTTGTCCCTGGTGGACGAGGCCAGGGTCTGCCTTCTCTGGGCCTACTGCCTGTGGCAGGGCTGTGGACATTTCTGCAAATATTTCCTGCTGTGAGGACCGTGTGTCTCTGAGGCAACTACTTGGTCACTTTTGGGTGAAGGTAGCTGCAGGTGAATGCTGTGGTTGTGTATCAATAAAACTTTATTTACAAAACAGGTGCTGGCTGGGTTTGGCCCATTTGTTAACTGCCTAGATTTTTCCTCTGAGTTTCTGAAGTGCAGGAACAAGTTCTTCTTTTTTAATGTTATTGAAGTATAGTTGATTTACAATGTTGTGTAAATTTCTGCTGTACAGCAAAGTGATTCAGTTATATATACTTTTTCTTGATGGTTTGTCATAGGATATTGAATATAGTTTCCTGTGTTATCCAGTAGGACCTTGCTGTTTATCCATTCTATATATAATAATTTGAATCTACTAATTCCAAACTCCCAATCCTCCCCTCCCCATTCCCCTCCCCCTTGGCAACCACAAGTCCGAGGAACAAGTTCTTATTCATGTTTGTCTAGCTAGAGCCTGGTGCAGGGCCTGATTTTCAGACTGAGATTTACTGCTTTTAGAAACAAATGCACACATGCACATGTATAAGACCGATGGCAGCAGCACTATTTTCATTAGCCCTAAACTGGGAACAACCCAATGTCCATCATGAGCAGAACAGATGAGACTCTCAGGGGCATATGCTGAGGAATACACCATGAAGATCTTCCAAGGAAAATGCTGTGGATCTCTAGGTATATTTATAATTCCCACCTTGAGCTGCCTTGGAGTCATGATACTGGACTACTTAAAAGACTCAGCATATCACATGTACACAAGCACACACACAGGCAGTTATCTTACAATTAACCTTTCAGGTATATGGATAGCTTATATTCCAGTTCTCTTATATTCCTTTCAACTCCCTCCTTTCCTTATTCCTCTCTCCTTCTCTCCCTTTTCCTCTTCTCCCTTCTCTCACCTCTTTTCTTAAATATTTATTATTCATCTTCTATGTACCAGGCACTATGCTGGGCTCTAGATAACATAGAACAACCAAGACATAACATCTGCCTGCAGAGAAATTATAGTCCAGTACCTTAACCCAAGGAAATCAACACTGAATATTCATTTGAAGGATTAATGCTGAAGCTCCAATACTTTGACCCCCTGATTTGGAGAGCTGACTCATTGGAAAAACCCTGATGCTGGGAAAGATTAAATGTAGGAGAAGGGGACAACAGAGGATGAGATGGTTGGATGGCATCACCAACTCAGTGGACATGAGTTTGAGCAAACTCCAGGAGATGGTGAAGGACAGGGTGTGCTGCAGTGCATGGGATGGCAAAGAGTTGGACACGACTGAGCGACTGAACAGCAACAAAAGCTGAACCCAAAGAAAGGAAAAATAAAGGCAGAATTTAATAAACTAAGACATAAATATAAAATAGGGATTATCAATAAAACCCAAAGTTGGATTCTTTGGAAAAGTAATAAAATTTATTTTAAAAGTCAATAATTTTAGCAAGATTGAGCAAGAGGAAAAAAGAAGGTAAAAATAATCAATGTCAGGCATGATAAGGAGACATCACAACAGAACCCACCTTCATTAAAGATCATAAGAAGTTATTATGAACAATCTTATGCCCATACATTGAAAATTTAGGTAAATGGGTATATTCCTAAAATATAATTTATCAAAACCGACAAAGAATATGAATCTTAACTATTCCAATATCTATTAAAGAGATTAAATCCTTAATTTAAAAAAAAACCAAACAACCTTTCCACAAAGAAAACCCCAGGCTCAGAGGTAATACTTTTAGAAACGAATGGGTGCAAGTACATGTATAAGAATGATGGCAGCAACACTGTTTGCACTAGCCCTAAAGTGGGAACAATGCAAATGTCCATCAGGAGCAGAACAGATGAGGAAAAATCAAAGCCACAAAATATTGGGAGGCTTGCTCTGAAGCAGCGTATGCAGATGGTTGCTCTGTGGTCCTGGAAAAGATTTTCAAAGGAGAAGTGCTCCTGTCTAGAGGTTTGAGCGAGAGAAAGTGCAGATTCCTGCTGGTGGATTTGTTAGGAGGGTGGGGAGGGAGCAACACACTCTATGTGTTTGGAAAGGACAGGCACTTAGGGAGCTGGAGATTAGGAGCAAGGGGGAAGGGCTGGAGGTGATTCTCGGTGGGCCAGGGAGAGCCACTGAGGGGTTTAAGCTGAGAAATAATAGAACCAGAGCTTGCTGTTTTAGAGGGGTACTCTGGAGGCTTTACTCTGAAGGCTGAATAGAAATGAAGCCCGAAGGGAGTATTGGAGAGATGCACAAGGTCAGATAAGAGGGGGTGAAGCAGAGGATGGTGCCATTGCAACAGAAGGTAGAGAGGAGGGAGAGGAAACAAAAGCACTGCTGGATTGAATCTGTATGATTTGGGCAGGGAGCACATTCAGGGGCGAGGGGGAGAGAGAGAAGTCCAGGACAGCCCTCAGTTTGGGTTTGGCTGGACAGGTGGCTAAAAATCCCATCCTCTGGGGAAGAGGTCAGGGAATAGGAAGAATTAGGTTAGAGGCATATTAAGCCGGAGAATCCAGTAGGAAGTTGGGCATTTGGATACAGGGCTCAGAGGCAAAACTGCGCTGGACATCAGTTCATTTGCTCACTTGTGTCTGACTCTTTGTGACCCCATGGACTGCAGCACGCCAGGCTTCCCTGTCCATCACCAACATAGCGGCTGTCAAAAGGTGATCAGAGGCTTCCCTTGTAGTCCTGTGGTTAAAAATTAGCCTGCTAGTGCAGGAGATATGGGTTTGATCTCGGGTCCAGGGAGATTCCACATGTTGTGGGGCAACTAGAGTCTGTGCTCTAGAGCTCATGCTCTGCAACAAGAGAAGCTTGTGCATCCAAGGAAGAGTAGCCCCTACTTGCTGTGATTAGAGAAAGCCTGTTTGTAGCAATGAAGACCCAGCACAACCAAAAATAAAATAAATAAAATTTTTTAAAAAGGTGATGGGAGTGGAGGGAGAACTCTTGGGCCAGCACCCACGTATCTGACACTCATGGGCTGTGGTGGGAAGGTTTCTACTGCAAAGAAAGCGTAGAGCCTTCCTTTGAGGTTGTCTGAATATGCTGGGGCAGAAGTTGTCACACTGGCTGAGGGAGGGCTCCAGTGGGAGGGGGACCCCCCCAGATAGGGGGCCCAAGGAAAACAAACCCTTAGATGCTGCCTCCTTCCAGCAGCAACTCCTGGTCTCCATTAACACTTGCCTCCCTCTCCAGGCGGAGAAGGCAATGGCACCCCACTCCAGTACTCTTGCCTGGAAAATCCCATGGACGGAGGAGCCTAGTAGGCTACAGTCCATGGGGTCGCTAAGAGTCGGACACGACTGAGCGACTTCACTTTCACTTTACCCTTTCATGCACTGGAGAAGGAAATGGCAACCCACTCCAGTATTCTTGCCTGGAGAATCCCAGGGACGGCAGAGCCTGGTGGGCTGCCGTCTATGGGGTCGCACAGAGTTGGACACGACTGAAGCGACTTAGCAGCAGCAGCAGCAGCCCCCTCCAGGCTTTTTGCTTCCTTGAACAGTAAGGAATTAGGGCCGTTGGTTCTGGATGCTGAAACAAAGTGTGTTTTTTTTTTATATTATCAGCCCTGTAAGAAATGAGAAGCTTCAGAATGGCTTGTCTTGTCTGGGAATGGCATGGGCTCCTTTCCTTCAACTAAGGAGTAACTTGACAGTTTTGAGAGTTGTCTCAGCCTCAAAGCCACAGATTCGGTTTGAAAACCATTCTGCACATGCGCAGTCCTGCATGATTTTCATTTTACAGCATAGAGGCAGGAATGTGTGTCTATTGTTTTGATGAGCTTTATGATCAAAGTCTGTGGAGTTGGTCATAGATATTTTGAAGGGAAAGAGGAAGCAAGTTCTCATCTGGGGGACAGAAAACTAAGCTAAATGGACAATTTAAAAATAGAAGGAAAGTACTCAAGGAGACTGGATAAGACAACACTGGAAAAATATAACGCAGAGGCAACCTTTGTTTAAATAAATCTTACCAAGGGACCCGATAGGGCTTCCCAGGTGGTGCTAGTGGTAAAGAACCTGCCTGCCAATGCAGGAGAGGTAAGAGACATACGTTTGATCCCTGGGTTGGGAAGATCCCCTGAAGGAGGAAATGGCAACCCACTCCAGTGTTCTTGCCTAGAGAATCTCATGGACAGAGGAGCCTGGCAGGCTATAGTCCATGGGGCCACACAGAGTCAGACACAACTGAAGCAACTTAGCATGCATCAGGGACCCAATAACTAACACGGGTAAGTGCTGAGCTGCTTGGGGCCTTGGAGCCCACCCCTGTAGGTATTGCATCCCCTTTGTCCACCACCCCCTGCTCCCCAGGCTTCACTCTTAGAGCATTGCTACCATAGTCTGTGTCTGTCCTGCTAAATTTACCCAGCACTCACTGGGCAGTGTCTCTCGAGTAGCCACGCACATCTCTCCATTGGGAAGACCTGACTCACAGCCTGTTCATTTGCATGCCGTTCCTGTCTGGTCCTTCTGTCACAGGGAGGCCACTGGCTCTTTCGTTTCCAAAAAATATTCCAGCCCATGGAGTTTTTCACCTGGGGCTTGGTCCCAAGGCTTCTGGCTTGAGTGGAACTGACATCTTGTGTCTGAAGGGGGACAATCAGCTCTGGGCTTTGAGAGGAAAGAAACCCAGAGGCATGTGTGTGGTCTGCATGTGTAGGGGTGCCGGGTCCTCTTGGGGCTTGAGGCTGTACATCCACACGTTTCCTTGGGTGTAAAGAAAAGAGGACAGAGGTGGGTGGGGAGTGGGGCCCCCGGGGGCCCAGAGCTGGAGAAACTGCTGAGCAGTGAGCTCTGAGAGGCTTCGAGGGCCTTTTAGCACACAAAGGGCAAAGATAATTCATATCCATAAACCTGACAAAGACATGTGACCACTGACCATTCTACTTTGGAATTTGCTCTTTAACCTAGTAAGGTGGATTCAGGAACTCAGCAAGATGAGGACATTGGTTCAGAGGTCAAAGTCTGGCTGAACCACTCGGAGTCACCTCGGCTAGCTCTGCAGTGGTCACAGCCTCCTCCTGTCAACAGCAAGCATTCACCGGGCATCTAAGGGCACCTGTTCAAACCTCAGATCCATCCCTACCTTGTCCCGGAGGGTCAGCAGGGCCAGTAAGCACCTGCAGGCACTCAGGGCATGCTGGTCACTATTCTAGCACATTCGGTGCCCCATTTCATTTCATTCTCACAACACCCTTGAGAGGAGAGGCTGGATAAAAGCAATGGTGAGCATTGACTTTTATGGTGTGGGCTCACCATGTTATGGGCTTCCCAGGTGGTTCATTGGTAAAGAATCTTCCTGCCAATGCAGGAGATTCAGGTTCGATCCCTGGGTTGGAAAGATTTCCTGGAGAAGGAAATGGCAACCTACTCCAGTATTCTTTCCTGGAAAATTCCATGGATAGAGGAGCCTGGCGGGCTACCGTCCATGGGGTTCACAAAAAAGTCGCACATGACTGAGTGACTAAACAGCAGCACCACCATGTTGTAGGCTCTTGTTTAAGCCCCCTACATGCACTGGTCCTGGGTGAGCTCTGGATGGATGGGAGGAGATGGAGAGATGGTGACTTTGGCAGTGGCAAGCAACCGGGTGAAGGCAAAGCAGGGAAGAGCTTCAGGTGCCAGGAGAGGGACCCACCAGGAGCACAGGCCGGGAAAGAGCCCACCATAAAGCAGAACAGCTTGGGGGGAACCCAGGCTGCTGTGGTCCCTCGGGACCACAAGCAGGGGAGCCCCTACCTCCCCAGGCAGGGACACTTTACAACCTGGTAAAGAAATCATACAGATTTCCCTTCAAAGTTGGGTCAAATGTGGGTTTATTAGGATACTTCCTAAGTCCAGGAAAACTCAGTTACAGAATCTGTGAAACACATTTCTCTCTCTCTCTCTCCTGGAAAATTTGATGGGGATAAGAGAGGCAGAGGAGGACAGCCATGCAAAAAGCTATGTTCTAATCATCCCTCTTGACCTCACTCAGCCCCAAAGGATGAGAGAAGCTGGACAAGCACGAAGATCAGGGGAGCGAGGGAGGTTCTCAGGGGCATGTTGGGGTACTGGCCTTTTTCAGTTTAAGATTCTTGGTTCAACTCCCACCTTTATATGCTTTCCTATATAGGGAAATGGTCCGATTAGATTTTTTCAGGGATCAGAGGAACTGAGCTTCTAGTTGGTGAATAGAAAGTGTGGCTGCTAGAGGAATGAAAGATGCTCTGGATTCCAGCTTCTGAGGTGGCCAGTCCCACTTTGCTCAGGACTTGAGGGTGGGGCAGGATACAGCCTAGATGTCCCTTGGGCCAGTGCCTAGGGACAAACTGGCTCTCAGGAAGGAGGCTGATGAGCCAGCAGGTGACCGCATAATAAATTCGTGAGAATTTATTTGCCATGACTGGAAGGAAGTCTCATCCGGAACCTCTCTGCGGTCTGTATCCCAGGTGATGCTGTCGAGAAGCGCAGAGGTTGAAGGCAAGGGAATTTGCAGTGTGTCTTTTCATACTAGGTCTCCGGGAAAATATGTCCCTTGATTGACAAGGCGTGAAGGTGAGGAGAGAGCAGGCGGAGCCGCCCAGGTAAATCAGAGGGAGATTTCACAGGACAGGAGGGCATAGAGAAAGTTTCCCCCTAGGATATCTGCAATCTGGGGAGGTGGGAGATGAGTGCAGCCAGAACCAGCTGGCTCCCGGGGGGAAACTGAGATGGTAGAAGTACACAGTGGTGCTAGTGGGGATGGGCAAGCAGGCTCCCAGGTCAGGGGAGGCTTTAGCTGCCCTGCAGGGGGACTTAGGAGCCAGCAACAGGATGCAAGAAAGGACAGAAGGGACGGGGCCCCTTTTCCCCTGAGAAGGAACAATGGTCATTCTTCCACTGGAGGCTGACCTTCCGGAAGAAGAGAGGAAAGGCCTCCAGGGTGAGGGGGTGGGGGGAGGATTAAGGAAAGGGAAGGCAGGGGCCCCAGACGCCTGCACTGACCCAGGCGAGCAAGAGGCCTTGGGAGCTGACTTGGAATCCAATATGCTCCGTCTCCGGCACGAAAGAACCTGGCCAGCTCCTGCTGATGGCTTTACCTGAGTGTGACTTTACGACTTCACAAGGCGCCACTGACTCAGCCCCCACCCACCTGCCCACCTCTGTGGCCTCCTAGGACCCAGAACTGCAGGCCTGGATGGGTCGCTGCCAAGCTGCCCACGGTGAGGGTCTCACATGCTGTGTCGTGAGGTTCTGTGAGACTCACCATCTATACACACAGGAAGAAGGATTTCCCAGAAAAAATAAGGGAAGCTGGCCAATGTAATCAACTCACACAAACCCCTCCTCTTTCCAAATATGCGCCTATCTCCAAAACAATCAAAACGGCCCCATTAAATAACACTTGTTCAGTACAAAGGAAGTACAGCATGATGGGATTACAAACTAGTTCCAAGGAAAACATTCCCAATTGTTAGGCATGCAACAATGGACAAAAAAGCTGAATGGCATTTCCATGGGAGGACTCTTGAGATTGGGGCAAACCCTTAAGAGCACTTGAGTCCCCTGTTGAGTCCCCTGTCTGGGGGTCACCTGGTGGCTCTCCCACAGTCGGCACCCCCAAGGAGGTTGTCACTTCCCCACATTGTGTCCAGAAGGGATAGAACCTGGCTGGGTCTTGGCACTCATCACAGCTAAGTCCTCATCTGCCTGCTGCCTACACTCAGTGACGTGGACATTTGAGCCATATCTGCCTCTGGTGTCAGCCCCCAGGCCCCTCAGTGGGAGGCAGGCCCTCTCTCCACGGTGGCCGGTGGCACTGGAGACTTCATCTGGTGACAGGAGGAGACAATTGTCAGGGGCCAGAGGCAGCTGAAAGGGGGGGAGCCTTTCTTTTTTTTCCCCCAAAATGTCACATTTTATTGCTTGATCAAGGACTATATTTACCGATACAAATGACATACGTAGTGAAAAACAAACAAAAGCCCCCATACTTATGGCCTTCCCTAGGGGTCTGGACTTCCCTGGTAGCCCAGACAGTAAAGAATCTATCTGCAATGCAAGAGACTCAGGTTCAACCCCTGGATTAGGAAGATCCCCTGGAGAAGGAAATGACAACCCACTCCAGTATTCTTGCCTGAAAAATTCATAATCAAAGGAATCTGTCCGGCTACAGTCCATGGAGTCACAAAGAGTCTGACGTGACTGAATGACTCACACACTGGTGGTCCAGTGGTTAAGAATCTGCCTGCCAATGCACTGGACACGGGTTCCATCCCTGGTCTGGGAAGATCCCACATGCTTTGGAGCAACAAAGCCCATGCACCACAACTACTGAGCCTTTGAACTGCAACTACTGAAGCCCATGCACCTAGAACCTGTGCTCCACAAGAGAAATCACTGCAATGAGAAGCCTCAATGAAGACCCAGCACAGCCAAAAATAAATAAGTAAATAAATAAATTTAAAAAATTAAAAGAACCCTCTGCTTAAAACATGTTACACATGCTTGAATTTGATAGTTAAAAACATTTTATTATATATATCTCTGTGAGATAAACAAATATCATTGTCCTCTTTTTATAAACTAAGAAATTGTAGGTAAAAGAGATTTTCCAAGATCATGTGGATAATATTTCACAAATCAAAAATAAGTAATTACTTATTTTGATTTCTATACAGGGACCTACTACCTATGCTATGATAAAAATTCATCATTTGTTTATCATCACACAGCATTAGAGGTTTGGGAGTCTTAATTTGTCACCAAAAGAAGGGTTTGGGAAACCTTAGGGACAACAGTCTTCTCTTCTCTTATGGGCTGAATTGTGTACTCTCAAATTTGTATGTTGAAGCTCCAACTCCTGGTGTGACTGTATCTGGAGACAGGGATTTTATGGAGGTATTAAGGGTGGGGCCCTGATCCCATAGGATTAGTGTCCCTAGAGAGGAGCCATCAGAGAGAGCGCTTCCTGTCTCTCTTTCACTCCCAGTCTCCCCATGTGGGGACACAGTGGGAAGGCAGCCATCTGCAAGCCAGGAATTGAGCCCTTAGCAGGAACCTGATCTTGGACTTCCAGCCTTGGAACTGTGAGAAATAAGTGTGTCTAAGCCACCTGGTCTGCGGTACTTTGTTATGACAGCTCACACTGACTAAGACATCATTAAGCAACAAACCTGAAGGAAAAAGGGGCCAAGAAGTGTGGGATAAATGGACCCTACAGGCCATCTCAGGCATCTGCCATATAGCTGATGAGGGCTGCCCTCTCAAGACCCCACTGAGCCTAGTGTGCGTGTCTGTCAGCTTTTATGTTAGGGCTTCCCTGGTGGCTCAGATGGTCAAGAGTCTGCCTGTAGTGTGGGAGACCAGGGTTTGATCCCTGGGTCAGGAAGATCCCTTGGAGAAGGAAATGGCAACCCACTCCAGTATTCTTGCCTGGAAAATCCCATGGACAGAGGAGCCTGGCAGGCTACAGTCCATGGGGTTGCAAAGAGTTGGACACAACTGAGCGACTTCACTTACTGAAGCAGAAAAGCAGAACCCAAGAAGAGCAGACCCTTCTTTCAGTTTTCACTGTGTCTGTTGGTTGTGTATGTCTTACCTTTGGGTGAAGGCTGGTGTGCCCATCACAGGCCACATCACATGGCACCTGTGAATCTCAGGCAAGCGGTAAACAGCAGGGAGAGATAAATTCTTAATAAACCGAGTCCCATTTTTATGCAAATACGCCTGCTGACAAAGAAAAAGGGAGCGAGAACTACAGGATATTTATGACAGGGAGAAGCGGGACTGTTTGGAAACAGACGTTTTATGAGGCTCCCGTGAGGCACCAGCTGCTCTTTCAACATTTCTATTTCAGGGCTTTATGTAGGGAAGCGATCCCTCTATAAATAGCAGGCCAAACACATTTGGGGAGGTGGCTGTCACTATGTGGGGAGGCTGGGGCCAGGAGCCCCATGTAACCTTGAGACCCTGTCACCCGACTCTCAGGGGCTTCCTGGGGTGGACACCTCCCTCCTTGTTGATGTTTCAGGAGTTTCAAATTCTTTTCCTTTCTGCCTGCCTCTGGGCTTCTTTCTTTCTTTCTTTCTAAACTTTTAAAATATTTTTCTTTGTGTTTTGAAAAAATTCATCCCTCAGAAAAGTTGCAAGGTTATTGTGTGAAGTGAAGTAAATCAGACAGAGAAAGACAAATATCATATGACTCACTTACATGTGGATTCTAAAAAAAAAAAAAAAGATACAATTAACTAATTTACAAAACAGAAATAGACTCAGAGACACAGAAAACAAATTTATGGTTGCCAAAGGGGAAGAGGAGAAGGGAGATAAACTAGGACTTCGAGATTGACATATACACACTGCTATACATAAAATAGATAAACAACAGTGACCTACTGTATAGCACAAGAAACTACACTCAATATTTTGTAATAATCTATAAAGGAAAAGAACCTGAAAAAGTGGTGTGTGTGTGTGTGTGTGTGTGTATATATATATATATATATATATATGTATGTATGTATGTATGTATGTATGTATATAACATACTGAATCACTTTGCTATATAACTGAAACTACATAACTTG
The DNA here is from genome assembly GCF_054371585.1 of Giraffa tippelskirchi. Classification (NCBI taxonomy): domain Eukaryota; kingdom Metazoa; phylum Chordata; class Mammalia; order Artiodactyla; family Giraffidae; genus Giraffa; species Giraffa tippelskirchi. The sequence continues at coordinate 119,800,701 of NC_137276.1, read as the reverse complement.
TAAATCAACTCTACCTCAATTTTAAAAAGTTGTGAGAATACTACAAGGAGTACCTGTATGCCTTTTACACCAATTTACAAGTTCACATTGTGCGTCCTCTCTCTCTATGAATACATGCTATTTGTAAGTTTTGCTTAGCTATTTGGGATTAAGTTGTAGACAAAGGGGTTCTTCAGGAAGCCAGTATCTCCTGAGAAGGATTTTTTTTTAATGTAACCACAATATGGTGAGTTTCACTACTAAGATCTAAAATGAAGTCCATATTCACATCTTACCTTTGTCCCCATTATGTTGTCATAACATCCCCCTCTCCCCCATATACACGATCCTATCCAGAATCATTTGTCACATTTCCTTATTCTGTCTCTTTAGTTTCCTTTAATCCCAGAGAATTCTATAGTCTTTCTTTGAACTGCACGGCCTTAATATTTAGCCAGTTAGGATCTGGAAAGGGAAGCAGCATGACCACAGGTACAAAAGAATAAGAGATTTATCAGAGGATTTGTTTATGGCAGCATCGTGGGAGAAGCCAGGAGGTACAACTCTGGAAGAGGGCATTTGGAGGATCAGAAGAAGGTGCTACCTTGAGGCCACTCAGGGGAGCTGGGACCACATGGATGGAGGCTTGGAGCATTCATCTCTGATGGGTTTTGGGGCATGAGGTCTCTGTGGGTGAGCAGGGCAGGGAGCTGGGGAGGGAAGGGGACGCTGAGCAGGGGGAACAAGGATGAAGTGTCTGTCCCCACTGCACCCACAGGAGAAGCTGGTGCCTCCACATGGAGCCAGGCCCGTGCCTGGTTCAGACTTAGGGAAGCTGAAAGGAGACTTTGCTGTCACTCAGGGCTTGAAGGTGGCCAGGCGCCAGATCTCAGGAGCCTCTGTGAGCCCTCCAAGCACCGGAGCAGCCACTCCATGTCTGCCTGCATGTGTGTGTGCTAAGTCATTTTAGTCAAGTCCGACTCTGTGCGACTCTGTGGTCTATAGACTGCCAGGCTCCTTCCTCTGTCCATGGAATTCTCCAGGCAGGAATACTGAAGTGGGTTGTCATGCCCTCCTCCAGGGGATCTCCTGACCCAAGGGTCACACTCGGGTCTCCTGCGTTGCAGGCAGGTTCTTTACTGACTGAGCCACCAGGGAAGCCCCACTCCATGTCTACCACCCGGATTTTGCACACATTCTATTTTTCACACATTCTCTACCCACCTGCCCAGCCACCTTTCATCCCCACAGACTTCTCTCTCCTCCTGTAAAAGAGCATCTGATAAATGTAAGGCAGATGAACATACCTGCCAGCTGTCCTTCAGTGTCAGTCTGCTTACCAGGTTAGGTCCTTACCCTAAGCTGCTTCACACCCACACTACCCTTTACGTATTTACCTCCTCATTGTGTTCCCTGGTCTCAGCTTCTCTTCCTTGTGAGATGGGAGACCTCCCTGGGAGGACAGAACCCAGTCCATCCTATTCACAGGTCCAGCTCCAGGAGCCAGCCCAGGACCTGGCAGAGCCTTGACTCACAAAATAGCTGGACAGATGAAGGGATGAAGTGGTTCATCACAACAGATGAACTGGATGAACTGCTTTTCTGGAATCCAGACTGCCCAAATGATGACTTGTATGGTTGTTTGTTGTTGTTTAGTCACTAAATCGTGTCTGACACTTTTGTGACCCTACGGACTGTAGCCCACCAGGGTCTTCTGTCCATGGGATTCTCCAGGCAAGATTACTGGAGTGGGTTGCCATTTCCTTCTCCAGGGTATCTTCTGACCCAGGGGTCGAACCCAGGTCTCCTGCATTGCAGGCAGATTCTTTACTGCTGAGCCACCAGGGAAGCCTGACTTGTAGGGTTTGGGTCTCGTTATGAGCGATGACTTAGTTGGTGGGCTGTAGTGGATTGGATCTGCCGCTGTTTTTAGTGGTGACTGTCCTGGAACAGAACTGCTATGATTAGAAAGTGAAAGTGAAGTCACTCAGTCAGGTCCGACTCTTTGCGACCCCATGGACTATAGCCCTCAAGGCTTCTCCATCCATGGAATTTTCCAGGCAAGAGTACTGGAGTGGGTTGCCATTTCCTTCTCCAGAGGATCTTCCCAACCCAGGGATCGAACTGGGGTCGATCCAGGGATGAATCAGGGATGATTTTACCATCTGAGCCACGAGCCATTAGGGCAGGATTCAATTCCAAGGCCTGGAAAATTCAATATATTGGTTGGCTTAAATAAGATAGGCATTTATTTCTCTCTCACATGAACTGCATCCTGAGGGAAGTGACCAAGGCTTCCTTGGGGCCCCAGGCTCCCCTGACTTCCCGCTCCACCCTCCCCAGGGTGTAGCCTTCTTTCTCGTCCCTAATGATTATTATCGACTTTCAGGCTACAGGAAGAATGACAAAACAAAGAAGAAACCAAAAGTGCAGCCATGGGACACCTCTACTTACACCCCACTACTTAGCACTTGCGTGGGCCACATGGGTGGTGAGGGAGGTGCAGTGTGATCTTTATCCTGGGCAGCCTCCTGCCCGGATTAAAATGCTGCTGCCACGGAGGAGAAAGGAGTGGTTGTGTCGGGGTCCCAGCCGTCTTCACCACAGTTGTGTTTGGGGGAAGGCCGCATGTCTTGGTTTTCACTGTTTCACGTGCAGGACATGAGTCTGAGCAAACTCTGGGAGACAGTGAAAGACAGGAAGGCCTGGCGTGCTACAGTAAATGGGGTTGCAAAGAGTCGGACACAACTGAGCAACTGAAAAATAACAACATGCAAGATGGGCAGGGAGCAGAGGGCCCAGGCCCCATCTCTGCCAGGACAGTGAGGGTGCTCATCATTAGCTTCTCCTAGGAGTGGGGCAAGCTGGAGGCTGTGTGTCGTGATTGGATTGTTTGTATTGAATGGCATGAGGCCTTCCATGATGCAAATAACAAGAATTCAGAGAGTAGGCTGTCCTTAAATGCATTGGGAACATCCCCCATGAAACAACAACAAACAAAAACCACTCAAAGCCCAAGGGAGAAGAGAGGAGGGTTGTGTGTGTTTGTACATGGGAGCCATGGTTTCTCATGGCGGGCTCACTGGCCGTTTTTGCTGCAGTATGATAGAAAGAGCCCATTTACTGTAGGGTGGGAATTTTAAATCTCCTTTTAAAAACATGATTCTCCTGGGATTGTGTCAGAGGCAGGGAAACTGCTCCCCAGAGAGCAGTTTCGTAACAACTTGTAGCTGAGTTTATTTTGTTTCATTAAAGTATGCCCGGCTGATCGTTTCCTCCTGTTCTCATGCCTTGGGAGGCAGAAGGCAGAAAGCAAATTGGCCCCTGAACAGTACAGCGGGTGGCGTGTGAACCAGGCATGGCCCCTCGCTGTGTCCAGCGGGTGAAACACCCTGACTCCCGGGCGTGTTATGGTTGGGGAGGGGTATGGAGGGAGAAGCGAGTGCCTCTGGTAAGGGAAAGGCAGTGTGTGCTTGTTTTAGCTGGAGAAGGCAATGGCACCCCACTCCAGTACTCTTGCCTGGAAAATCCCATGGACGGAGGAGCCTGGTAGGCTGTAGTCCATGGGGTCGCTAAGAGTCGGACACGACTGAGCGACTTCACTTTCACTTTTCCCTTTCACGCACTGGAGAAGGAAACGGCAACCCACTCCAGTATTCTTGCCTGGAGAATCCTAGGGACGGCGGAGCCTGGTGGGCTGCCGTCCATGGGGTCGCACAGAGTCGGACACGACTGAAGCGACTTAGCAGCAGCAGCAGCAGCAGCAGCTTGTTTTAGCCACATGGCGCTTGAGCATGCCCGTGTTTATCCGGTGTTGAACTGCCATTGTTCATCCAGGTCAGTTTCCCCACGTCCTCCATGCTGGGACCTGGACTATCCTATTATAGCCGTCGCTTCCAGTCTGTGGGATCTGACCTGAACGGGGATTGTACCATTGTTGGAGAAGGAAATGGCAACCCCCTCCAGTATTCTTGCCTGGAAATCCCATGGACAGAGGAGCCTGGCGGGCTACAGTCCGTGGGGTTGCAAAGAGTTGGACACGACTTAGTGACTAACCCACCACCACTGGGCATCACAGGGCTAGAGTTTATCTTTTTAGCTTTGTCATTGTCCCTCTAAGCCCTTGTGCTATTTGGCAGGTCAGAGGCGCAAATGCAGGAATGTGTATGTGTCAATCAACGGAGTAAACAAAAGCACAAAACAGGGAGGCCTGAATTTATTGAGTGGGTACTATGTGCTAGGTCCTGAATGGACACCATTTCAAGACATCCTTTGAGGACATAATGACTGACTTCTCACTTTGGAGCCGAGGTCAAGGAGGCTGTAGCAACTGAGGAATTTGCCTCCAGGTCTGCATGTGATGGGGTTTAGGGGTGGGACACTCAAGCAGGGAGGCAGCCCAGCCCTTTAAGGCTGCCCAGGGGCATCTGTGCAGGAGAGAGAAGGCTTTCTCACAGTGCGGGCGGCATGGGCTATGCTGCATAGCAATGTCTCACATGGACAGGCTCCTCCCTCCACTAACGGACCATCTGAGCAGCCTTTTCCCATTAGCAGCGGCCTCCATGGTTTGACAAAGGTCCTCCAGCTTATCTGGCCCTTGGTTTCCTGTGATATTAATGTTTACACCGAGACAATACCAGCTCTTTCTCTGTGGGTTAGAATGAAGAATTTACCTTCTTCAAGTGTGAGATCTGCCCTCCTGAACTTTTCCACACCAACCGTTTAACCCTTTCATCCTTTCAATCTGTTGTTTTCCATATCAGTTCAGTTCAGTCGCTCAGTCGTGTTCGACTCTTTGCGACCCTATGAACCGCAGCACGCCAGGCCTCCCTGTCCATCACCAACTCCCGGATTTTACCCATACTTATGTCCATCGAGTCGGTTATGCCATCCAGCCATCTCACCCTCCATCGTCCCCTTCTCCTGCCCCCAATCCTTCCCAGCATTAGGGTCTTTTCCAATGAGTCAACTCTTCTCATCAGGTGGCCAAACTATTGGAGCTTCAGCTTCAACATCAGTCCTTCCAAAGAACACCCAGGACTGCTCTCCTCTAGGATGGACTGGTTGGATCTCCTTGCAGTCCAAGGGACTCTCAAGAGTCTTCTCCAACACCACAGTTCAAAAGCATCAATTCTGCGGCGCTCAGTTTTCTTCACCGTCCAACTCTCACATCCATACATGACCACTGGAAAAACCATAGCCTTGACTAGACGGACTTTTGTTGGCAAAGTAATGTCTCTGCTTTTTAATATGCTATCTGGGTTGGTCATAACCTTCCTTCCAAGGAGTAAGCGTCTTTTAATTTCATGGCTGCTATCACCATCTGCAGTGATTTTGGAGCCCCCCAAAATAAAATCTGACACTGTTTCCACTGTTTCCCCATCTATTTCCCATGAAGTGATGGGTTCAGATGCCATGATCTTAGTTTTCTGAATGTTGAGCTTTAAGCCAACTCTTTCACTCTCCTCTTTCACTTTCGTCAAGAGGCTCTTTAGTTCTTCTTCGCTTTCTGCCATAAGGGTGGTGTCATCTGCATATCTGAGGTTATTGATATTTCTCCCGACAATCTTGATTCCAGCTTGTGCTTCCTCCAGCCCAGCCTTTCTCATGATGTACTCTGCATATAAGTTAAATAAGCAGGGTGACAATATACAGCCTTGACGTACTCCTTTTCCTATTTGGAACCAGTCTGTTGTTCCATGTCCAGTTCTAACTGTTGCTTCCTGACCTGCATACAGGTTTTTCAAGAGACAGGTCAGATGGTCTGGTATTCCCATCTCTTTCAGAATTTTCCGCAGTTTATTGTGATCCACACAGTCAAAGGCTTTGGCATAGTCAATAAAGCAGAAATAGATGTTTTTCTGAAACTCTCTTGCTTTTTTGATGATCCAGCGAATGTTGGCAATTTTATCTCTGGTTTCTCTGCCTTTTCTAAAACCACCTTGAACCTATGGAAGTTTTCCATATATCTGCTGGTTTATCAAGCCCTGGAGGGCAGGCACTTTGGATTTGAAATCCTCTCCCTGGCCCAGTGCTAATGTAGCAGAAAACAAATTCGGAAAGACTGAACAAGAGATTTAAATAATAAAAAAGTGACTTCCTCACTTTGTTGGTATCTTTAGCAAAGCAGACATTTACTCTGTTAGTAATTCATTTTAAAAAATCTTTTTATTTATTCATTTTTGTCTTCGCTGGGTGTTTGTTGCTACGCGCAGGCTTATTCTAGCTGTGGAGAGCAGGGAACTACTTTCTAGTTGCATGCATGGGCTTCTCATTGCAGTAGTTTCTCTTGTTTGGGAACACAGGCTGTAGGGTGCATGGGCTTCAGCAGCTGTGGTGCTGGGGCTTAGTTGCCCTGAGGCATGAGGAATCTTTCCTGGACCAAGGATGAAACCCATGTTCCCTGCATTGGTAGATGGATTTTTAACCACTGGACTACCAGGCAAGTCCAGTAATTCATTTTTTTTCCTATGTCCTGTGGGAGAGAGACCTCAAAGAGTTTCGGGTTTATTGTTCTGCTGAGCTTTGCATGGGCCAACGCATTTTCTCCTGCACAAGTTCCTGCATCTCCCATTCTAGGGGACAGACTCAAGCATAGAGTTTCCACTAAAGCAGCACCACAGAGACCCCACCTTTCCCCCAAATGCAATCCAGAAAATTCTCCTCCACCAAATAATGCTTGTTGCATCCTCAACGTATATACTTTTATACCAAGTAGTCCTTTGCTTCTTCCCACATGTCTTCCAGCTGGCTTCTTATGTTTCTATGGTGCTGACTCCGTGCTGTGGGCAATACTGAAAACGCATATGTCGCAATCCCTGCCCTCAAGGAACTTACCAGACAGTTGGGAATTGAGACCGAAAAAATGCTAGAGAATCTCAAAGATGGCACAGCCTCAAGACCTAAGTTTCAGACTATAGTTTGAAATCCACTGATGGATGGGCTGTAAAATGAGTTTAAGGGATCACAATCAGTATTAAAAAAAAAAAAGAAAAGGAAATAACTCAAACAGCAAAGATTAGAGTGTCTATGACATAGTACAAGTAAGCATACTTTTAGTAAAAATTTGGTTCTGTTTTACATAGAAATATCATGTTTCTTACCATAGGTCCTGGTCACATGTGTTTGAACACTTCTGACAAGCCAGGTGTGAAGTGAGTATGGTCTGGTGTATGAAAGAATGCCAAGGGAGGGGCAATTGTTCCTAACTTGTGTTTGAGTCATGGACCCTGAGGACCATTTGAGAACGATTGCAAGTCCCTCTAGAAAGGATACGTATGGCTGACATTTTGCCTATGATCTCAGTAGTTCATGGACTTTACAACCCGTTCACAGACCTTGGTTAGATCCCTTTGATCTGAGATTAAAGCCAGGAGGTGGGGGGGGGGGGGAGGCTGGGGGAGGTGGTGGGATCTATGTTTTCAGGGCCCTGAATTTCTGTTGAGGAAAGAAGATCATCCATTACTCACGGGAAGTCAACAAAGGCTTCCAAGGAGAAGCAGCTGACGAGCTAATCCACATTTTAGGAAGATTGTTCTGGAAGCTTTAGAGGGCAGAAATCCAACTTGGAGGCTTTGTAATAATTATTTGAGAGATGGGAGAGGCAGATAGGTAGCAAGGCATAGCCTGAGAAGTTTTTAGAATTAAAAAAAAATCACTGGACTTGGTATTTGTTTGGATAGAGTGCAAAATGAGGAAAGAGTCTAGGGTGGCCCCTGGGTTTCTAGTTTTAAAAGGACAACGATGCTCATCACAGTGTCAGGAATAAATAGGGGGGAAAAGTAAGTCTGGGGAAGAGTATGAGTTTAGTTTTGTGGTTAATGGACATACTAAAGTATGTATCTGGAGATCCCAACATGCTTCCTGTGAAAATAAAGAGCAAGTGCCAGTGAAGGCTGCCTTAGGGTGGGGCTGAGGACTGGCAGACTGGAGGAAGAGGGGGCTTTGTACTTTGTTTGCATGGGTGTGTTATTTGGTGGAACAGTTTGGTGATCCTGGGACAACAGGAGTGTTCTTAAGACTCTGAAATCCCCACTCACTGTGGAAATAACAGGAAAGGCACAGCAGGTGAACTGGTGAGGGGGGCAAAACAGTGCTTGGAATAAAGCTTGGGGCTCTAGAGGCAAGAGGGACTGATTTTAGAAATAGAGGGAGAGGGGCTGGTCACGCTCAGTGGGGAAGAAAGCCCTATGGACTGTGGCAAGGATACTGGACTGGGTTGCTCTGCTCTCCTCCAGGGGATCTTCCCCACCCAGGGATGTGTGTGCATTAGTTGCTTAGTCATTTTCGACCCCGTGGACTGTAGCCTGCCAGGCTCCTCTGTCCATGGAGTTCTCCAGGCAAGAATACTGGAGTGGGTTGCCATTTCCTCCTCCAGGGAATCTTCCTGACCCAGGGATCAAACCTGGATCTTCTGCATTGCAGGCGGATTCTTTACTGTTTGAGCCACCAGGAAAGCCAGGATCAAACCTGCATTTCTTCCATTTCCTGCATTGGCAGGCGGGTTCTTTACCATTAGTGCCACCTGGGAAGCCCGTGTATGTGTGTGTGTATGTGTGTGTGTGTGGGCAATGTCCACCCCACCAGTCCCACGCCATCAGCACATGTGGAAGAAGCACCCTGACACTCACACTGTCTATTTCTAGCCCATGTCCTGACTGTTCTGCTGTGTCTCTGGTCTGCTTCTGATCTGCCAGCTCCTAAGTTTCTGCTGGGACCTTTTATGGCTTGGCATTGAACCCTCAAGTCTAGTGCCCAGTAATGCCCACTCAGTCCTGACCTCTGCTGACCTCCACCACATCTGTCTACCATTTGCCTTTGAACCCTGGCCTGAACTTCTGCCAGCATGTCTGGACCACTGTCCTGTCTCATCCAGTCCTGTGTCCTGGTTTCTGCTGAATTCCACTGAGCCTGCCAGTGGACAATATACCAGAGACCAGGATCCTCCAGTCTCTTCCAGGCCTGGTACCAGAAACAACCATGTTTGTTTCTGCTACAGAAGAAGATCAGGTCGGGATGGAACTTCACGTTTGTTCACTCTTGATGGGTGCTGCTGGAAATCTGTGTTAGAGTCAAATCTGTATTTTATGATCTGGGCAAACTCCTTAACTGTTTGTTTGTAGTGTTACTAAATAGTTCCAGATGTCAGTATAACATGTATGCCACGATGCTGTGATTGGAGCACTCTGTGCTGAAAAAAAGTTTTTTTCAGATAAGCAAAATGCATAAGGTGAAATTAAATCTCCCTCTCAGTCTGGAAACCTCTGTGAAGATCCTGCATTATTTACCAACCACAAGAGCTTTTCCTTGGCTGGGGCATGTGATCCTACTAGCACTTTTTTCCAGCTGCTCAAACATACTTTGGCACAGTTACTCACTAGCTCCAAATACCAGGATTACTCCATTCCTGTTCAGTGGTTCAGTGACTTGGCTCCCAGAGAAAAAGCAAAGGCAGTTTCAGAAATCTACTAACTCCCGAAATGGAACTAAATAATAGTCCCAACTTCAGGGTATTGTTTGAAGGTGAAAGGAGATGAATGTGTAGAAAGCACTTATGGTATGTATGTGCCTGGCACCTAGGGAGGTCTCGATCAAGGTCAGCTCTTTTCCTTAGGAGGTTTTATGGACGACCACATCAGTTGAAGCTTCTGGGGTGGGTTTGTCACAAGTTGATATCCGCTGGATCATCGAAAAAGCAAGAGAGTTTCAGAAAAACATCTATTTCTGCTTTATTGACTATGCCAAAGCCTTTGACTGTGTGGATCACAATAAACTGTGGAAAATTCTGAAAGAGATGGGAATACCAGACCATCTGACCTGTCTCTTGAGAAACCTGTATGCAGGTCAGGAAGCAACAGTTAGAACTGGACATGGAACAACAGACTGGTTCCAAATAGGAAAAGGAGTACGTCAAGGCTGTATATTGTCACCCTGCTTATTTAACTTATATGCAGAGTACATCATGAGAAACGCTGGGATGGAAGAAACACAAGCTGGAATCAAGATTGCTGGGAGAAATATCAATAACCTCAGATATGCAGATGACACCACCCTTATGGCAGAAAGTGAAGAAGAACTAAAGAGCCTCTTGATGAAAGTGAAAGAGGAGAGTGAAAAAGTTGGCTTAAAGCTCAACATTCAGAAAACTAAGATCATGGCATCTGGTCCCATCACTTCATGGGAAATAGATGGGGAAACAGTGGAAACAGTGTCAGACTTTATTTTGGGGGGCTCCAAAATCACTGCAGATGGTGATAGCAGCCATGAAATTAAAAGACGCTTACTCCTTGGAAGGAAGGTTATGGCCAACCTAGATAGCATATTTAAAAACAGAGACATTACTTTGCCAACAAAAGTCCGTCTAGTCAAGGCTATGGTTTTTCCAGTGGTCATGTATGGATGTGAGAGTTGGACGGTGAAGAAAGCTGAGTGCCGCAGAATTGATGCTTTTGAACTGTGGTGTTGGAGAAGACTCTTGAGAGTCCCTTGGACTGCAAGGAGATCCAACCAGTCCATCCTAAAAGAGATCAATCCTGGGTGTTCATTGGAAGGACTGATGTTGAAGCTGAAACTCCAATACTTTGGCCACCTGATGCGAAGAGTTGACTCATTGGAAAAGACCCTAATGCTGGGTAGGATTGGGGGCAGGAGGAGAAGGGGACGACAGAGGATGAGATGGTTGGATGGCATCACCAACCCGATAGACATGGGTTTGGGTAGACTCCGGGAGTTGGTGATGGACAGAGAGGCTTGGCATGCTGCAATTCATGGGGTCGCAGAGAGTCAGACACAACTGAGCAACTGAACTGAACTGTCACAAGTTGAGAAATCAATCCAGAGTCTCCAGGATGCTATGTCAGGAAAGAAAGGGGTGGAAAGAACAGCAGCTGAGGAAGATCTAAGTTTGAATCCTAGCTTTGTATCTTCCATCCTGGGTTTTGCTGAGTCTCAGTGTTTTCATTTGTCAGTGGAAAGAATGTCTTTCTCAGAGGGTTGCTGGAATGACCAAGAAAAACATGGACTAACGGTAAGTTATCAAGCAGCAATTATGATTACCGTGATCTCTCTCACTTCTTTTTTTTAAAAACATTCATTTATTTATTTGGCTGCACCGGATCTTAGTTGCAGAATGTGGGATCTAGTTCCCTGACCAGGGATTGAACCTGGACCGCCTGCATTGGGAGCGTGGAGTCTTAACTACTGGGCCACCAAGGAAGTCCCCTCCCTTGCTTTTTTTTTTTTTTTTAATAAATTTATTTATTTTAGTTGGGGGCTAATTACTTTACAATATTGTAGTAGTTTTTGCCATACATTGACATAAATCAGCCATGGGTTTACATGTGTTCCCCTTCCTGGACCCCCCTCCCACCTCCTTCCCCATCCCATCCCTCTGGGTCATCCCATTGCCCCAGCCCTGAGCATTTGTCTCATGCATCGAACATGGAAGTGTGTTCTGTTTCACATATGATAATATACATGTTTCAATGCTATTCTCCTAGAACGTCCCACCCTCACCCTCTCCCTCAGAGTCCATAAGACTGTTCTATGCATCTGTGTCTCTTATTCTGTCTCGCATATAGGGTTATCGTTACCATCTTTCAAATTCCATATATATGCATTAGTATACTGTATTGGTGTTTTTCTTTCTGGCTTACTTCACTCTGTATAATGGGCTCCAGTTTCATCCATCTCTATAGAACCGATTCAAATGTATTTTTTTTTAATGGCTGAGTAATATTCCACTGTGTATATGTACCACAGCTTCCTTATCCATTCATCTGCTGATGGACATCTAGGTTGCTTCCATGTCCTGGCTATTGTAAACAGTGCTGCGATGAACATTGGGGTACACACGTGTCTTTCAATTCTGGTTTCCTCAGTGTGTATGCCCAGCAGTGGGATTGCTGGGTCATATGGCAGTTCTATTCCCAGTTTTTTGAGGAATCTCCACACTGTTCTCCATAGTGGCTGTACTAGTTTGCATTCCCATCAACAGTGTAAGAGGGTTCCCTTTTCTCCACATCCTCTCCAGCATTTATTGCTTGTAGACTTTTGGATAGCAGCCATTATGACTGGTGTGAAATGGTACCTCATTGTGGTTTTGATTTCCATTTCTCTAATAATGAGTGATGTTGAGCATCTTTTCATGTGTTTGTTAGCCATCTGTATGTCTTCTTTGGAGAAATGTCTGTTTAGTTCTTTGGTCCATTTTTTGATTGGGTCATTTATTTTTCTGGAAATCAGCTGCAGGAGTTGCTTGTATATTTTTGAGATTATTTGTTTGTCTGTTGCTTCATTTGCTATTATTTTCTCCCATTCTGAAGGCTGTCTTTTCACCTTGCTTATAGTTTCCTTTGTTGTGCAAAAGCTTTTAATTTTAATTAGGTCCCATTTGTTTATTTTTGCTTTTATTTCCAATATTCTGGGAGGTGGGTCATGGAGGATCCTGCTGTGATTTATGTCGGAGAGTGTTTTGCCTATGTTTTCCTCTAGGAGTTTTATAGTTTCTGGTCTTACGTTTAGATCTTTAATCCATTTTGAGTTTATTTTTGTGTATGGTGTTAGGAAGTGCTCTAGTTTCATTCTTTTACAAGTGGTTGACCAGTTTTCCCAGCACCACTTGTTAAAGAGATTGTCTTTTCTCTATTGTATATTCTTGTCTCCTTTGTCAAAGATAAGGTGTCCATATGTGCGTGGGTTTATCTCTGGGCTTTCTATTTTGTTCCATTGATCTATATTTCTATCTTTGTGCCAGTACCATACTGTCTTGATGACTGTGGCTTTGTAGTAGAGCCTGAAGTCCCTCCCTTGCTTTTTGTAGCAAGTGGTCAGGAGAGCATCACATTCTCAGATATCTTCTTGAGTGTTATAGAATTGCTTTAGTGTTAAGTGATGACCATTCATTCATTTGTTCATATGTTCATTCATCAGTTCATTCGTTCATTCATTCACCTAACAAATATTTGCTGAGTACCTTCTATGTTCTATGTGCTAGAAATACTGCACTTGCCCTTTGGGATGTCATATCCTGGTGAGAGGACACAGTCACATAAACCAAAACACATGGGAGGTATGTGTGATACCTGTGCAAATGGTCAACGTCGGGTTTATTAGGGAGATTCAGGGTCTGACTTCACCAAGCTCAGGGAGCCAGTGATCTGGGAATCCATGACCTTTATGCCTACCCAGGCTTCTCCTAACCGGGTTGACTTTGCTGGTGCTTACACTTGAGGTCCTTCCTCTAGTCCTATGTTTCCTGTGGGGCCCTTGCATCCCAGGCTCAACAAGGTCTGTTGCTCTGTGGCTCCTTAACTTCTGCTTTGCTCCCCATCTGGATGAATGATGCTCCTGGAGTTTTTATAAGAACATCTAGCTTCTCTAGCAAATTAACTTGGGAAACTAAATAGTGCTTCTGGCTGTGGAGAGGACATAGAAGAGAGCTCTGATTCTCCATCCCAGGACCCAGAACTGCCTTCATGTCTCACTCAAGCACCCCTGAAACTTGTCAGCCGCCTTCACACTGTGGTGTCTTGCTTAACACTGTCCTGTCAGCCTAACATCTACCTTTTCCACCTCTCAGTTCTATCATCTGCCCAAGTGCTGCTCAGATAACCCCTCTGTTTCAGAGAATGCAAGCTATCCCCCAGTATCCATTCTCCTCTGATTCTGGTGGTCACAGAGTCTCTGAGTTGAACTGGGCACACGGCGAAGTGTGCAACACTTTCCAGACTTCCTGAAGCTCGATGTGACCACGGGACCAGGAACTGGCTCCTTCCCACCCTTCTTGCTGGCAGGAATGTGAACTTGTTATTAGGACTCCATATCCTGGCAGAGCAACAAGATGGAAGGTGCCTGGGTCCTTGACAAGGTGAAGCTGCCCCATCAGCCCTGGGACATGGATGTTCAAGCAGTAATCTGAGAGAAAACCAGTCTCTTTTTTTTTAAAGCTAGTTATTTTGTTTTTTTCAAATTTAATTTTTTATTTTATATTGGAGTATAGTTGATTTACAATGTTGTGTTAGCTTCAGGTGTCCAGTAAAGTGATTCAGATCTATGTATGTCTATATATACATCTTTTTCAGATTCTTTTCCCATATAGGTTATTACAGAATATTGAGTAGATTTCCCTGTGCTAATCAGCAGGTCCCTGTTGCTTATCTATTTTATATAAAGTAGTGTGTATATGTTAGTCTCAAACTCCTAATTTACCCCCTCCTCCCTTCCCCCCCAACACCACCCCGTGGCTCAGTAGTAAAGAATCTGCCTGTCAACATAGGGATGCAGGTTTGATCCCTGGGTTGGGAAGATCTCCTGGAGAAGGAAATGGCAACCAACTCCAGTATTCTTGCCTGGAGAATTCCATGGACAGAAGAACCTGGTGGGTGCAGTCCATGGGGTCACAAGGAGTCGGATACAATTGAGTGACTAAATAACAATAGCAACTACCACATATCCTGTTTGGAAACCATAAGTTTGTTGTCCAAGTCCAAATGAAAAAAAAAAAAAAAGCAAATATGAGACTCAAGCTGACCTTTATCACGCTAGAAATTGAAGAAATTTGGGGAAAAAATGTAAAATAATGCAAGTCTTTTCAATACAAGTTTTTGTTTTGGAAAATATACTTGTTTTTTTCATTACATGAAAAAAGCTAGTTATTTTGGTTTTCTTTAGAGAACCAGATCTAATCGCCCAAAGACGCATCCTCCTCTGTGAGAAAGCTGAGTCCCTTCCTGCCTCTTCCTATATATCCTGAACATGTGTGCTTTGGCCTTCAATAAAGCCATCCTTCGGCTCTGTTTCGGAACCCAGAGATTTGCAGGAGCTTATAGTTCCCTGACAACATGACCCCTGAGTGAGCGGGAACCTGTCCTATTAAATGTGTACCTCTCCCAATACCCATAAGCATAGTTAAGCCTTTAATTCTTCATGTACTTAATGAACGTGTGTTTAATGAATTTTTGGTGAATGAAGAATGATTCCCTGCTTCTCCTGGACTAAAAATACCCTTTTTCTAAAGCATCTCTGTCCAATAGAAATGTAATGCAAACCATATACATCATTTCAAATTTCCTAGTAGCCACCTATAAAGAAAATGCCAAAGCAATTTGGTGACATTCATTTTAGTTATGTGTTTCGTTGAACCCTATATATTCAAATGTTGTCATTTTCACAAGTAATCATTATAAAACTTATTACCAAGAGAGTTTTACAGTCTTGTTTTTCATGCTAAGCTTTGGTATGTGGTGTGGTTTTTGTATTTTCAGCCCATCTCACCTGGGACCAGCTGTGTTTTAAGCGCTCAAGGGCCAGTTGTAGTAAGTGACTTCTGTACTCAGTTCTGGGGGCCCTAAGCCATCTTGGATGCATGGGGGAGATGTGAAGGGGCTGGAAGGACAAAGGGGATACTGGGAGGCAGAAACAAGGCTTCATAGAGCTTTGCTTGGCTGTGATACACTAAGACTCAGTGAGTCTTAGCAACTGTTGAGTGATTTCAATATAGAAAGAATATTGTGGGAAGAGAAGGAACCACTGACAAAATGAAAGAAGAGATGGAGTCAGGAATCAGGAGTAGGGGGACTTTGAGAGGAACTCTGGGGGCCATCAAAGGCTTCAGGTAGAAGTCGAGGCCTGCCATATTTAATGGTGGATTAAAATGAGGACCAACCTTGCCCAAGAGACATTATGGCATGAGGCTGTATTTTCCACCACCGTTGCCTGAGTGACCCTGACTGAGCCATTTCAACTCTGAGCTTCAGTTTCCTCAGAAAGCCCCCTGGTAGCAATAGCCTGTGGGTGGAGAGCAATCTCTTCAATGGATCAAGATTCCCAGCAGCATGGTAAGGAGACATTCCATGGACCATCTCTGACAAGCTCTAGGGCCACCAGACACAACAGGCTCCTTGGATGCCCCAGAGGAAGGACTGAGGAAGGCTTTTTTTCTTGGCAGTTTCCAACGAGGGATCTGGCCAAAGAAGAGTTGATTCTGCGGGAAGGGAAAACTCAGAGATTGAACAAGGGAGGGGCAGTCCCCACACAGCGGGGAGGGGGAGGGAAGTTGTGGAACACAGAATGCAGGATAAATGCCTTTTCTTCTGTTTCTGGAATTTCCTTCATGAGGCTCAGGGGGTCTGTGAGGAATTCTGAGGAGATGGGGCATGAAATACCTCTCAGCAGCCCAGCCTGGGCCTATACGAGGCAGAAATGGAGAATCATGGCACTCACATGAATCATTTGAGGGAGAAGCAAAAAAACACCCTCAGGAATTCCTTTAAGATCTCAGCCTTCCAGTGTCTTGGGCTTCATTTATCCAGGTAATAGTCTTGGTTTTCTATATAACCTGGGCTTCCCTGGTTGCTTAAACGGTAAAGAATCCGTCAGCAGTGCAGGAGACCCAGGTTCGATTCCTGATTCAGGAAGGTCCCCTGGAGGAGGGAATGGCAACTCACTCCAGTATTCTTGCCTGGAGAATTCCATGGACACAGAGAGGAGCCTGGCGGGCTACAACAGTCCATGGGGTCGTAAAGAGTCAGACACGACTGAATGACTAACACACTTTCTTTCCACACATAGATCTTGTCATAAAGGATGTGGGAGGAGGCCAACTTGGAATTGACTTTAGGAGAGGGAGGTCTGATGTCTCGAACCTCAGGGTTCCAGTCACTGGAGTATTCTAGGGAATAACGGAAACCATGGTCACGGTGATGGTCTGAGAACATTTGCGTGCTTGATTCACCAGAGAATCTTAGAAACTTATGACTTTGTTCTTGGGATGCTGCCAGTCTTTCTGGAAGTGGCTGTACTTTGGGATGAAAGCAGCTGAGGAAATAAAAAAGTGTTAGGTCAGGACCAACAGCCTGATGTAAAATCCCCAGGCCAGCGTTGCAAATGAGAGGTCGGCCAACCCCCAGGCCAAGTGTATTCTTGATGGAAAATTAATTAATTCTCAAGAAGGAAGTATGTCATTGGATAGAGTTCCTTCTTGTCTCCCCAGCTTCTAGCAACAGCTGGACTCGTAAAATTTTCCGCATAGAATGCTGGTCCTTTAAGACCCAGCCTTGGCCACATGTATCCCAATGTTTCCTGGTGGTGATGCTTTCCTTGGGTGGCCCCACTGGGGGTGAAGGAAGAAGTTTCTACTGCACATCTGGAGTGGTTCTTGGTCCAAGCAAGGTGCTCCACAAATGTGTGTGAAGAGAAGGCATTCATGAGACTCAGCTTCTGAACAATTAGGAGAAAGAGGCACTTGACTCCTTCCACTTCCTCCTGCCTTCATTCTCCAGATCTGGTGTGCCCAGAGGGCACTGGAAGCCCACTTTTTTTTTTTTTTTGGCCAGTCTTAGCACTGTTTTGCTTAGCGCTGTTTTTCTTACGTAAGAGAGAAAATCCAACAGACTTGATAAACATATTCATTCTCTTCATCCTGGTCCTGAGTGGCCTACGCTGAAGATTCAGAGCTTAACCAGCTGGTTGTCAATCAAGATTTTGCCCCTTACTAGCTGTGAGGCTCTGGGTGATTATTCACTTTGCCTCTGAGCCTTAGTTTTCTCTTTCATCTTAAAAACATAAGTGTGTTCCTTGTGCTTATCATTGCTTAAAGTAGAATTTCTTGGGACTTCCCTGGCAGTCCTGTGGTTAAGACTCTGAGCTTCCACTGCAAGGTTCAATCCCTAGTTGGGAAACTAAAATCTTTGAAGGCCAAATGTGGAGTGGCCAAGAAGAAAAAAAGTAGAGATTCTTAACCTGAATCCAGAAATGAGCTTTAAGAAGTCCATAAACATTCCGATATGCCTGGTAAATTTTTTTCTCTTTTTATATGTGAATTTTCCTTCAGAGATGATCTGTAACTTTCATCAGATTCTTAAAATGGCATTTGACACTTGCCCACCTCTCCCCTCAAATAGCACCACTGGGTTAGAGATGACAGCTGTAAATGATATACAATAAAATTTCTACTTAAAAGGTTTTTTAAAAAATGCTAATGATTTTTATACCTACTTTCCAGGGTTTGTAGGATTAAATGAGATGATGGACAGTAAGCTCTTCGCACAGTTGTAGACATGCTGCAAGCACCCCCTGGATATTGGAGTAAGATTTTGAAACATAGAGACTTAATTTTCTCTTTTGTCTTCCAGAATATATAACCTATATGCTAATTGGGTGGTGCTAGAGTAGAGGAAGCAGAGAGGAGATTGTGATTTATCACAGAAAAACTCTCCATCATTCATTTTGGTGACCTCACCTAGAAACTGCAAGTTGACTGGACAGCTTGCATGACTGCAGGACCAGAACTCTGTATCTTAGATAAGAAGTTGAGTGTGGTCCAGGGCCACAGACATTAGGAATACTGTATTAAGGCAGAGTAGTGAGAGTAGGGCTCCCCTCCCTCTAAAGCAGGCAAAACAAGTTTTACTGTCTGTAGGGAATTTTAAAATGAGGATCAAATTGGGGCTTCCCTGGTGGTACAGTGGTTAAGAATCCACCTGGCAATGCAAAGGATACCAGTTCCAGCTTTGGTCCAGGAAGATCCCACATGCTGCAGGGTGACTCAGCCCATGCTCCTGGAGCCCATGCTCCACAACAAGAGAAGTCACCACGATCAGAAGCCTGCACACCGCAATGAGTAGCACAACTAGAGAAGGCCCGCGTGCAGCAACGAAGACCCAACACAGCCAAAAATAACTAAGTAAATAAAAGAATAAAATGAAACCAAATGAGTCCATTTTTTATTGTCATAGGCAATTTTAAACACTTTCTATGAAGGAAAGTTCTGACCAATCTAGACAGCATATTGAAGAGCAGAGACATTACTTTGTCAACAAAGGTCCATCTAGTCAAGGCTGTGGTTTTTCCAGTGGTCATGTATGGATGTGAGATTTGGACTATAAAGAAAGCTGAGCGTGGAAGAATTGATGCTTTTGAACTGTGGTGTTGGAGAAGACTCTTGAGAGTCCCTTGGACTGCAAGAAGATCCAACCAGTCCATCCTAAAGGAAATCAGTCCTGAATATTCATTGGAAGGAACGATGCTGAAGCTGAAACTCCAATAGTTTGGCCACCTGATGCGAAGAGCTGACTCATTTGAAAAGACCCCGATGCTGGGAAAGATTGAGGGCAGGAGGAGAAAGGGACGACAGAGGATGAGATGATTGGATAGCATCACCGACTCAGTGGACATGGGTTTGGGTGGACTCCAGGATTTGGTGATGGACAGTGTGCTGCAGTTCATGGGGTTACAAAGAGTTGGACACGACTGAGCGACTGAACTGAACTGAACTGATGATAAAGAAGATGTGATATATACTAAAATAATGCTATTTGCAGCAACATGGATGGACCTAGAGATTATCATACTAAGTGAAGTAGGTCAAACAGAGAAAGACAAATATCATATGATATCCCTTATATATGGAATCTAAAATAGGACACTAATCAACGTATGTATGAGACAGAAGCATACTCACAAATATAGAGAACAGACTTGTGGTTACCAAAGGGGAGGGTGGTTGGGGAGTAAAGGACTGGGAGTTTGCCATTAGCAGAGGCAAACTGTTATATATAGGAAGGATAAATAACAAGGTCCTACTATATAGCTGCTGCTGCTGCTAAGTCACTTCAGTCGTGTCTGACTCTGTGCGACCCCATAGACGGCAGCCCATCAGGCTCCCCCGTCCCTGGGATTCTCCAGGCAAGAACACTGGAGTGGGTTGCCATTTCCTTCTCCAATGCATGAAAGTGAAAAGTGAAAGTGAAGTCGCTCAGTCGTGTCCGACTCTTTGTGACCCCATGGACTGTAGCCTATCAGGTTCCTCCGTCCATGGGATTTTCCAGGCAAGAGTATTGGAGTGGGTTGCCATTTCCTTCTCCATATTGTATAGCACAGAGGACTATATCCAATAACCTGTGATAAACCATATGAAAAAGAATGTGTGTATATATATATATAAAACTGAGTCACTTTGTTATACAGCACCAATGAACACAATATTGTAAATCAACTATACTTCAATAAAAGTAAAAAATAAAATTTCTTACATTGACAAAAAATCATTATTTGTAACAAAACAGTCCTCCCTACAAAAAATAATCTTGTTTTTCTAAGTTCTAAATAACTGGTTCAATTACTGTTGAGTTTTAATAAAATATATGTTAATTTTTTAGCTTTTTTTTTTTTTTTACCACTTATCCTTTAATGAACACTGTATTCTCTGTCGAAAGTACTTTGGAGACCTCCTAGGTATGTCATGGAACAGTGCTAAAGAAACTGCCTGCCGATGCAGGAGATGCAAGAGACATGAGTTGGATCCTTGCATCAGGAAGATCCCCTAGAGAAAGAAATGGCAACCCACTCCAGTACTCTTGCCTGGGAAATCCTGTAGACAGAGGAGCCTAGTAGGCTATAGTCTATGGGGTCGCAAAGAATCAAG
The DNA here is from genome assembly GCF_054371585.1 of Giraffa tippelskirchi. Taxonomy (NCBI): domain Eukaryota; kingdom Metazoa; phylum Chordata; class Mammalia; order Artiodactyla; family Giraffidae; genus Giraffa; species Giraffa tippelskirchi. The sequence continues at coordinate 119,780,300 of NC_137276.1, read as the reverse complement.
ACACAAGTGAGCACACACAAACACACACATACACAACCGAGTACACACACACATATACACAAAGAGGTATGTCGTTGGCCTCCCAACACATGCTTACCCAGCTACACCATTCATTTCAAGAGTAAATGCATAGTGACCTAAAGCCATCTATGTTCTTTTGGGATGCAGTTCATGCTTCCACTCCCTGTGATATAATATATTCCTTAAAAAAATGGTGTATCAATTTAATAGAATAGTAAGCAATTATCAACAAGAAAAAAGTAGATCTCTAGACACGGATATGAAACAATCTCCAATCTATAGTGTTAAATGAAGTAAGTGATATACAGAACATTTACAAATATTTTAAAAAGTGATGTGTATGTTTATGCGTGTGTGAAGAATGGTAGTACAGTGATTGTAAAAATAAGGACACATACTTGAACTACTTCAATTCTGTTACCCCATGTGACTGCTTGAAGGTTTTGTTTATGTTAAAAATTGAACACAGTGAAGCAGAGTGTGAATTTCCAGGTGTAATATTTTTGTTTGGTAAGTGCAAAGTTTAGTTCATATGTGAAATATTTTACTGAATCTGAACAATATTTTGAACACTGGCATTTCTTCTTCTTTCTGTATTGTTTTGTTCATTTTAAAGCTAAAGAACACATCAAGACATCAAGAAGGTAATGACTATTACTGATTATTATGTAATTCTTAGATGAATAATTTTGTGGCATAGAGAAGGGGGTTTTAAAAAATGATCTGCTCTGGGTGTCTGATACACTGTGTGCCACCTATTTTTAATCAGAACTTACAAATGCTTTTCGGGCATTATTTTTATTTGACCCTCACAAGAGTTACTCAGAGAAGCAATTTAATCAACATTTGTAAATCAGTCACCTTTGAGGCCATTCCAACAGAAGCACCCAGGTTATCAATCCTATCGACCTCCTACTCAGTCCTTGTTCTAACAAGAAGCTTCCTACTTACTGATACTGTTTCTCATAGAAAAAAATCCTTTAATTCTAGAGATGAAAGGATAAACATAATGTGGAATAGAGATAGCATCTCAGGATGGGGAAGGAGATCGCGCGGATGGGAGTCCTCCCTATTTTGGTAATGGGAGAATTGGCAAGAGTTCAGCAGGGAATTTCAGAACCGGAAGTAGGACCTGGCGCTCCTTCTCGGTGGGGAAAGGGAGTCAAAAGAGGAGACCTGGAATCTTTGGGCTTTTCCTGGTGGCTCAGATGGTAAAGAATCCGCCTGCAATGCAGGAGAGCTGGGTTCGATCCCTAGGTGGGGAAGATTTCCTGGGGAAGGGAGTGGCTACCCGCCCCAGTATTCTTGCCTGGAGAAGGGTCCTCTCAGGTTCCTGTGATGAATCCGGTTTCCCTGCAAGTGGGCGGGCTCTGCTTGGCAGCGCTGTTGCACAGGAAAGCAGTGCAGTTCACCGCAAGTCCTGTTTTACCTTGCTCCTGGGTTAGCCATGCATCTTAGAATTACCGAGGACCTCTCCCTACTTCTATTTGGGACTTCATCATGGAGGCATTCTCCTGCAGCAAAGCTTCCCAGTTGATGGACTTAGGCATGACGAAATGGATTTTAGCTGGGCTGATAGAGTGTGACTCAGCCACCAACTTGAGCAGCCCGGGGTCCTGGGCTGTGAGCCCAGCTTTGAACAGCAGCTTCCCATCCCCCACCCCCACCTCGTGTGCCACACAGATGCATTCTGCATGTGTGCTGCCTTGTGCAAAAGGTCAAGAAGTACTGCCTCCAGGGCAAAGACAATGCTATTCCTGGCTCTTGAGGGGAGAAAGGGATCTGTCAGGTGCAGATAAGAGAAGGGTAGTTTGACCTGTTTCATTACTGGTGAAAATTACCTGGTGGTCTGTTGCTTCCAGATTAATTGGACTGTTTTGCAATTCAGTATCCTGTGGGAAACACGGGGCACACTTGACACACATCACCCTTGTGTTTGGAAGCTCAGCAACTGTTTTCCAGCTTGAGTTGCTGTATTTTTTTCTGTTTGTTTTTTCTGTTTCCACCCACAGCCTGTTAAGACATTGTGAAGTGCTCAGAGATACAGCAGTGCTGTACGAATGTCAGTTCTTCTTCCTGAAACAAAGGGAAGGTGCTGTGGCTTTGGTGCCCTGTGATGCGTGCCATCTAAGATTTATCATAATAAAATGGTTTGGATCCTTGTTTCTGGAAAGATGGCACCAACTGTGTCTGAGGGTGATGGTGACAGTTTATAAGTACTTGTCAAATTATAACATGAATGAAACTCAAGTCATGAATGAAATTCTTTTGCAGGGATTTGCAACTGTTGATTAAACCATCCAGACTTTATTCACAATTGGTTGAGATTTCATATCCTCTTTCCATGTGTAATGAATGAACTGCATTCAGCCAACAAATATTTATTGAATGTCTTTTGTATCAGGCACAGGACTATGTGCTGAACATGCTTTACTTGGTAAGACAGAAAAACAGTTATCGAGGAGGAAGGAAATGCCTGTAAACAAAAGCTGAAGGTGTTCTGGTTATCTGAAAGTGGTTATTGAAACGAAAATGTGTAATAGTGTCTGTCTTCCAGATTCATAGGTACATCTGGCTTAATTCTCTCTAAATTCATGGGTCCACCTCTAACATTTGCAGAGTCCAGGGTAGGGGTACAAATAAGCTTATAAATGGTTAAATAATGTCTTCTCTTTCTTCTTCCTTTAAAAAAAATATACATTCATAAAGACAAAATTGAAAACTGTCCAGAGCTATGTTTCCATGACCAAAAGATAGCAGTACTAGAGATGACTGAATTAATTATTATTGCATGTGTTTAAATGTTCTTTTGTTTCATTTGAATGACTAACAAAATGAAGACACACTTAATTTATCATTATTTTATATTTATTTCCTTAAATTAATTTTTTGCCTTCATTTCAACATGATCACAAATCCTGTCATTATAAGTGAACATTTTCACATCATTTTGTTCTGTGGACAGCAATGAGCTAAAGGAGTTCTTTAAGTGTAAGTATATTTAAACTATGCAAATCTTGAGTGTATTTTCATCAAAACTGTGAGAGTACATATAAAATATAAAAAAAACAATATTTTTACATATACTGGGTTGGCCAAAAATTTCATTTGGGTATTTCCATAAGATGGTACAAAAACACCTGCATGAACTTTTTGGCCAACCCAATAATTTTAAAGAAAGTCACTTTTCTCATAAAATATGAAGTTAAAATTTGAAATGAAATATGCAAATTGTAATTATCAAATGTAAAAAATGTTCAATTTTCTTAAATAAAATTTCTTAAATGTTAATTTCTGAAAAGTAAATCTTATCAAATCATTGTAAACTATAGTTCCGATTGCTAGTATTCAGCTCTCATCTAGTTGCTAATATAAAGGATCCATGTTCTGCATCAGACACGTTACAGTTAGACCTACAAAGACACCAATTTTAAGATGATGGGAATCGTGAGATTTTGCACCAGGTTCCCCAGCTGCCATGTGTGATTGTTGCGAATACCATGTTAATTTTTGAGCGTCTCCAGGAACAGGAATTGGAACAGGAAGAGAAGCACTGGAAACAGATGAGTGCGTCTACCGGGAAATGATAATTTCTGATGCAAGAATCTGTTCAGTCACACTGGCCAAGGGGAAGGAGTTGACATGTTAATTTGTCTTTGCTCTCACCTGCCTGCATCTGCTGCTCAAACCCTCTCCGTGCTCTGAAATCCTGTCCTGTCTCTGATCAGCAGCCATGGTAAAACCCAAAGGCCTTCATGGCATTTGGAAACAATGAGTTTCTCTCTTTTTCCCAGAGACCATGGGCAGAGATACAGAGATGTGATGGAGAAGCAGTTTCCTGGGGCCTGAGCCATGTTAGTTACAGAGAAGATGTTTAGGGTTATGAATGAGGCTTTGGCAACAAAGAGCACAGATCCAAAGTGACTGCAGTGTCCATGTGAGCGTTAATAAAATTGCTTTTTTTTTTTTGTATTTATGAATGAGGACCCATCTAGGTCACAGGGCTCAGAGCAGAGTCCCTGAGTTTCCTGGTAGTGTCAATCATTCATATGGACCAAGACCTAGTGATGCTTTCCCACTTGAGAGTGACTCTCCTCACCTCCTGCTTGCTGCCCCATCCCAGCTCTGCTCAGCCCACTTTCAGGGTGGGCTCTGGACAGGTGTCCTGCATCCAGAGTACGTTCATGGGCTATGAACCAGGAACAGTTCATTTCTGTCCTGGGAAGGGGTGGGGTGGTATGGGCTGGGAGGTGTGAAGGAGGTTCAAGAGGGAAGGGACATGTGTATACCTGTGACTGATTCTCGTTGATGTATGGCAGAAACCCAAACTAAGTAAGTTAAAAAACAAAAACAAAAACTTTATGAGAGTCTGACAGATGGAGACAGAATATCCTGCTTAGAATGAGCATATAAGCAAAAACTAAAAAACAGAGTGACTGCATGAGGGACTTCCCTGGTGGTCCAGTGGCAAAGACTCCATGCTCCCAATGCAGGGGGGCCCAGGTTCAATCCTTAGTCAGGGAACTAGATCGCACCTGCTGCAACTAAAGATTTCACATGCTACAACGAAGATTAAAGATCTGGTGTGACTAAGACCCAGTGCAGCCAAATAAATATTTATTAAAAAAAAAAGAAAACGCAAAGTGAATGCATGAGTCCATTGTAAGGCCCACACAACATTTTGGGGCTGTGTTTACATAACCAAGGATGCTAGAATTCCATGTCTAGCCTTGTAGGATGAGGGCTGACTTCAGTTCTCTCTGATCACCTTGGCAAAGTCTTACAATTTGAAAAGACTCTCTTCAGTCACTTGGGATCTGTGCTGTCTCTTGGCCACCTACTGTGTAGACCTGATTCATTGGAAAAGACCCTGATGCTGGGAAAGATTTAGGGCATGAGGAGAAGGGGATGACAGAGGATGAGATGGTTGGATGGCATCACTGACTCAATGGACCTGAGTTTGAGCAAACTCCGGGAGACAGTGAAGGACAGGGAAGTCTGGCGTGCTGTAGTCCAGGGGTGGGTCACAAAGAGTCAGACATGACTTAGCAACTGAACAGTAACAAGAAGTCTCTTACAATGAAAACACGTGACTGTGATACCTTCTGCTGTTCATCTGCTCCGTAAACTGAGCTTTGTGCTTGGTGAAATTGGGTGTGTTTAACAGCAGGTTCAGACTCTATTTAAGTTGTGCTGTAATACAATGATTCTCGAGGCGACCCCAATTTCTCTGGTTTCACTGATGTTTTGATTGGATTTTCTTTTTAAGCTACTTCAGCCAAAAGTGTCTTCTCACAAAAACAGCAGGTTCATTTCAATTCAATATTTCACTTTGGACAATTGCTGGACTCCATTTAGCACCCCATATTGGTACGCGGGCTCCCTGGGACTCACATACTTCCCACCCATTAGCATTTGAGGGAGCCTTGGCAGACAGATTGAGGTCAAGGGGAAGGCAGACCCCTATGGCCAGTGGAAGAGCAGAAAGGCAGTGCCTTCAAATTGCTGTAAATGGTGCTTTGCAAGCCATATGCTGCCTGAGACTGTATTTGCATTGCGTACCCGGCCTCTTGTTATCAAACACGGCAAGAGACAACACTGGATGGTGGGAGATAGAGGCCCCAGTGAACTCGAGTTTCTACCATCTACCTGATGTTGACTGGGTGTTTAGTTTGGCAGAAGCTCAGACCAGAAGGTCATTTTTGGGAAACATGACAATGTCTTGTGTCGTGGGTGTTTCAGAAGGTAAGGAGGCTCTCTTTGCATTCTGAAGCAGAAAAATATTTGGACTTCTCCTGCCCGACTAGATTTTTCCTCTAGGAATTGGTGGGGCCCTTCAGGCCAAGTCCAGGTTAGCTTCAAGGGCTTCTCTGGTTAAGTGTCTTACAAAGCTGGAGTGCAGTTTGGGGACACAGCCATGAGAAGATGTGGCTGAGACACTGCAGCAGAGACCAACCTGGAGCCCAGGGGTGCCTGACGGCCTGTTTTCCCGCGTGGGTGGCCGGCAGGGTCCTGACAACTCCAGATGCATGGTCATGTTGGGTTGGGCAGTGGGTGTCACTTAGCATTGTTGCTCTACCTGAGTCATTGCTCTGTGACTCTGAGGGACTCTCTCCTAATACAAGTTCGGTGGAGCTAAGTTTTTAGCTCAGGTTACCCTGTGGCACAGGTGAGAGAGAAAGACCCTTTCTCTGGCTGGAAGACAGCCCTTCCTCCTGCCCCGGCCTGGGAAGTGAGAGAGGAAGAGAAGGAGACCCTCTCCTGTGGCCTGGCCACACTCACCTCCAAATCACATGGATTAGGTGGGAGCTCTGTAGGGTCAGTCAGAGGGTAAGTGCAGGTTTGGTGTTCTGGGAGACCTGAGTTTAAGTCTCATATCTCAGTTGTTTGCTTTCTGTGCAGTTTGAGGTAAATTCCTTAACCTCTCTGAGCCTCAGATCCCTTACTCCTCAAATGGACAGCTGAATGAAGTAGCGGTCTGGCTGAGGAGCCAGAGTAAAAGTAGGAGTAGGAGCTGAGTAAAAGAGTTGCTTTTCCTGCTTCTCCATCTTTGAGCCGGCTGAAGCCCACGGGCAACACATTCTCTCCACCTCTGAAGTGTGTTCCTGTCCATCACAGGCTCAAGGACCTTTGGTTCCAGTGTGATTCACATGGACAGCCCTGCCTCTCTCTTTGAGGACAGGTGTGGCTCAGAGTCCACCTGTCACCTGATTCTCTGCCAGGCCAGCTCAAAGTCCATAGCTTCTGTTAGTGCTTGGCGACCTGGAGCACCGGTGACATCACACCCTCGTATCCATGCCACGGGGCTTTGTCAGTACGTGTCATCTTGTCTGATGCTCCTGCTCTGTGTGTATCCTCCTCCTGCACTCTACCCAGCCCCCCTGCCTGCCTAGAGTCACCAGAGGAGATGGGAAAGAGGGTGGAAAGCAAGAGAGCCTCCAGTCTTGTTGACCTCAGCTAAAATCTCAGCTCTGCTAGTTATAAGCTGTGCAGGGGTAGGCATGTCCCTGAACTCCCAAGGCCCAGCATATCCTAGTCTGTACAGCAGGAATACTAATTCCTTCTTGGCAGGAGTGTTGTAAATATCAAAGGCAGTGACATATCTGGCACTTGGGAGGTATCTGATAATAATATCCTTGTTATTCAGAGCAATATTCTCATGCCCTTAAATCATTTTCTTGAAATAATTAGAAAATCGGTTCTCAAACTGTGGCCCCAGACCAGAAGCATCAGCATCACCTGGAACTTGTCAGAGATATGCATTCTCAGGAGCCGCCGGGGGGTGGCGGGGGTGGGGATGGGGGGCACACAATCTGTTTTCACAAGCCCTCCAGGGGATTCTGAAGTGTGGCAGAGTTAGAGAGCCTCTGAATTAGAACGTCTTTCAAAACCTCTCATGTCTTTCAAGGTCATTTCTTTGGCCTGCCTGATTATGCTCACTGGCTCCTGCTTGTGATTTGGGAAGAATTATAACTCAAGGGTCATCAAGGCTGGACTGATACCTGCAAGCTGAGAAGGGTAACACCTGCCTGGATGCAACAGAAGGGCTCCAAAATCCTTGAGCCATATCCTCCTCTTGGTGTAGACAAGGGTCTTTGATTAAGGGATCAACATTCCGGGCTTTGCTTTTCATTCCCCAACACACACACACACACACACACACACACACACACTTTGCTTTTCATTCCCCCAACACACACACACACACACACACACACACACACTCTGGGAGGGCTGCTCTTCCATCCCTGGGTAACAGAAGTGCTGATCTTTTCTCTTCCAGCCTGAGCAAAGCTTCTTCCTCTTATCTTGGTTTTTTTCTTCTGTGGAAGGGACAGCCAGAGCTTGATGGATAGGTGATCAGCTAGGTCTTCTGTAGGGTGTATTATGAGCATAGATACCACCAGCGAGGCTGGACCAGCACTTTGCCTGAGCACAGACAGTGTTATTAGTACCGTATGGAGGCTGTAATTATAGGAGAAACCTGATGCCTTGGTGTTGCCATGTTCTGTCAAGCTGTCTTCCCAAGGATGTGCTGATTTCTTTCATGTGGCTTGTTATCATCCTGCTCACAGAATTGCTGGATGAGGGCACATTCAGGCAACTGGCATAAACAGCACTTGATTTTGAGGTCTATGACCAACTGCCCTTCCTGAGGATCTACTCGGTGCCAGTCACTCCACAAGGAGTGTGAAGTATTTAGAGTCTGGGATGGCCTCTGTTTCTAAAAACAAAGTATTTCAAACAGCTACCCTGAGTTTTCAAATATCCAAATATTTAGCATCATAAATGAATCTGGCCTGAGTGTGAATCCTTAATGTTTCACCCCTCTTTTTGGAGGTGATTTTGGAGATGAGGGAGACCTGGGTTTGTTGGATTTTGGTTCTGCCACTCGCTAGCTGTGTGACCTGGGAAAAGTTACTTAACGTCTCTGAGCCTCAGTTCCCTTATCCCTCCAATGGAGCTAAGAATTTTTGCAGAGCTAATGGGGAGATTATGAGAGATCTATAGTATGGTGCCTGGCACATACTTGTGGTAGATGATCCATAAGCTGTAGTTGTTCTTTTGGAGTTTGCCTCTGGGCAAAGCATTAGAAAGATAATATACCTCATTCCATAGAAAAATAACTTTGAAATAACTGTTTGAAAATTTTAATGGAAGAAAGACGGAAAAGCTTTCAGAACTAGAAAGCAGAGGTCCCTCCAGCAATGTTTGGGCTTCTCGTTTCATCATCCATCCGAACATACCCCACTGGTACGTCCCGTAGGGCACTCTTTCTGGACACCAGGTGAGGGACGTGTGCCCACAACTGAGCCCATGAGCCATGGTCCAGCCTGTCAGCTGACTGTGGAACTGACTCAAGATGCTGAACTTGGCTGCTGTTTTCCTCTAGGAAACGTTTGCCTGGAACACTGACTGACAACACGAGGAGCCTCGGCTGGCTGAGCCAAGAGTTCTAAGAACTTGTTCTTAACTTTTCACTGGGATCTCATAGTTCAGGTCATTTGAACTTTTCAGGTTCCACTGGCTTTTCAGGAGAAAGACATGAGGACAGAGCGACTCCCCCAAGGCTGATGGCTCAGACATGGGACTGGCCAAGAGTGGATGTTTGCTACTCCTGAGAGTGCTCAGCAAACCAGGTGCTCTAAATGCAGAGTTAGGAATCAAGTAAAATCCAATGGGCTCTGCTTAAATATTAAACACAATGGCAGAATAAACCTGTAAAATATTTTAGATTCTTTGTAGCATGGCGACCTTTTTTAATTTCCTTGACACTTTTTTTTGGCCTGATTTTTATTATGGTAAAATATACTGAACATAAATCGACTCTTTTACTCATTTTAAAGTGTACAGCTCAGCAGCACTAAGTACATTCACATTGTACTCGCCACTATCCATCCACAGAACTTGATCGTCTTCCCAAACCGAAAGTGTGTCCCTGTGAAATGCTAACTCCCTTTGCCCCTCCTCCCAAGCCCTGGATGAATTGACACTGTTTATTCTACCAAAACTTTTTTTGTGAAGACCAAAGGGTGCTTCTAGAAGACAGTAGAGTGTGCCACCAGTAATCCTCCCCTTCAACAAGACATAGAAGAACTCTGTCTTCTTAATACAGGACCTTTGACCCCCTCACATGGAGCAACGAAACAAAGGCTCCAACACATGCGGAAATATTTTGCCTCTCTGGAGTCACCCTGCGTGCCTTTATTTTTGCCCTTGCTGAAAAGAGCAATAATATAATGTTTAGAAAAGAACACTTGCAAAGAAGAAAGACTTGGAACCAACCATCGTCTTCCTGAGTTGTTGACAGCTGCTATTCAGTGGAACCCTCAGTGGAAACAAAGAGAGGCAGCATTGTTTTAACATGAACATTGGAAGTGGCTTCCTTCCAGAGCTTGGCTGATTTAGGTACCTGGATCTGCAGCCAGAGTCTCCTGTGCTGTCTTGACTTTTTCCCCATGGCGATTGTTGATGCAGCTGTGGAAGGGTCTGGTGTGTATCCTGAATCTGCAATTGCTTCCTTTGCTTGGAGTCAAATGTATCTAGGTGCTGTCACTGTGTCTTCCTGATGCGGTGCCTGCTCCATTTCTGTTTTCTCTGTGTCGAGGAAAAGCGATCTTTTCCCTGTTGAGAAGATTCTTCGGGCTTTCTCAGAATCCTAGCAGCAGGGTTGGCCAACACCTTGATTTTAGTGAAAAACCACTGAGATATGAAGATAGGAAGAATCTAGAAACACTTAAGAAAAACTGAAAAAGGTTTCCCCCAGGAAGGGGTGTACTGCTACGTCATCAGTTTTCATTTAAAAAAAAAAAAATTGGTAATGATCTCTAGGTCTATCCATATCGCTGCAAATGACATCTTTTGGTTCTTTTTTATGACCAAGTAGTCTTCCATTGTGTCTATGTACCATATCTTCTTTATCTATTCATCTGTTGATGCACATTTAGGTTGCCTTCATGTCTTGACTACATATAAGTAGTGCTGCAATGAACTTTGGGGTGCATGTATGGTTTTCTCTGGATAGTCCAGCAGAAACGAACACAACATTGTAAATCAATGATAGTTCAATTAAAAAAAAATGGCAGTGTGCAGTCGGCTTGTTCTGAGCCTTCGATGCCATGTCACTGACCTGCTCACCTGGCCTGGCTGCTGACTCAGTGTGTGCCCCAATGAGTCATTTCACAGCTCACTTTCCACCACCAATAATGGGCTAATAATGCCTGCCCTGGTTGTAAGACTCAAATGTGGAAACACATGTGAAAGTGGTGTGAAATCATAACTGCTTTCCCAGAGAAATGTGGCCGGCCTTGCGGTAAGCCTTGTGCCAGCCAGTTGGGGCAGAGCTGCCCAATGGGGTGCCCAGCTGTCAGAGGTGTGCATGGAGGTGCTGAACCCCCAAGCCCTTGGCTGTGACTCATCTCCTGTGAATATTATCATTTCCTCAGAGGCTGTGACAAATGACACAAATGACAAAAGTGACTGGGGAAATGTCTGAGAGGCTAGGTGGAGAAGGCCTACTGGCATTAAGAGCTGAGACGGGTCCTGGGCCAGGGCTCCCATAACACGCTCACTTGACTTATCCTAGTTCAAATGTCACTTCCTCCAGGAAGCCTTCCCTGAGCTCTAGGTACCTGGTCTGACCGACACTGCACAGGAAGTGCTGGTTTCCAGTCTCCCTTGCAGTTCATAGATTCAATGAAGGCAGGACCATGGATTCCATCTATCTCCACTGTAACAGTAGTTCCTCGAATACTGATAGTTCTCTGATATCCCCACTCAGCTGCTCCCTAGCTGTGTGACTTCAGTTTTCTGATCTGGTGAATGGGAATTGAAGTCACTCTCATGAGACCAGAGTGAGGACCGACAGAGCCCATGGCACAAAGGCACGCCTCCTGAGAGGTGCTCTGATAGGGGTCCTTTCTTATCCAGGTCCTGGAGGTGGCTGCCTGGAGAGACTGAGGTCACAGTGTTGGTGTTCCTTCTCAGATTCTTATTCCTGCCACCATATTTGTTCTTCACCAGCCTTTCCACTATAGCTTCAACACATAAACCCTTGATCACTGTGTGCTCAAACAACGCAAACTTGGGGCTGAATTCTTTGAACCTGTGTTCACTTAGGTCACCAAATTGAGCAATAGGGTTTATGGCTTTCTTTCCTGGGACAAGGACGTTTGACCAGCAGAATCTGGAATGTGTGAGCAGTATGTAAGGTTAAGTTTGAGTAAGTGTGTCTATACAGAGACTTTCCTCATGTAGATGTAAGACTGGATTTACGGATTCCTATCAGGGCACCCCTGAGGGTCCACATGAGAAAGTGTCCGGCCAGGCCTAAGTGGCCTCATCTCAGAGGGTCCAGGGACTTCAGGTCCAAGCTGGGGCTTAGGAGTCCAGGACCTAGAGAGCAGAGGGGCTGCTGCCTGGGTGAGGGTCTGAAGCTGGGAACCACCATCCCTCTCCTGGCCAAAGAGAGGGCCACAGAACAAGGGAAATTTTGGAACACTGAGAGGAGGCTTGGGGCAGGTCGTGGATCTAGGGAAGGTTTGCGGACAAGCCTGACAAGGAATAGGGAAGGGGTATGGAGGCATCACTTGGAGCCATGGTGTGTGAGAGATCAGAGCGGGGCAGGGGCCGAACCACAGTCCTCAGAAGGCCACATGGTAACCCTCACCTGGGCAGATGTCCTCAGGAGCCACAAGGGTTTCCCATCTTTCAGGGTCCCTGAAAGTTGTTAGCGCTCTTCTGATGCCTGAATCCCATTCATTTATTTATTCATTTGCTTATTTAAGGTTTTAAAAAAAGTTAATGGAATATCATTGAGTTTCGATGTGATACCTTCTGCTGTACAGGAAAGTGAATTAGTTATACACATATATGTATCCACTCTTTTTTAGACTGTTTTCTCCTATAGGTCATCACAGTATTAAGTAATGTTCCCTGTGCTATACAGTAGGTCCTTAGTAGTTATCTATTTTATATACAGTAGTGTGTAGATGTCAATCTCAAACTCCCAGTGTATGCCTCTCCCTTATCCTGGGAGTGCTCGGATAGTTCTTGATACTAGGAAATCCACCAGTGGGTGCAAGAATCTGCCTTGTCGTCCCAGTTCAGTTCAGTTCAGTCGTTCAGTCGTGTCCAACTCTTTACGACCCCATGGACTGCAGCACACCAGTCCTCCCTGTCCATCACCAACTCCTGGAGTTTACTCAAATTCATGTCCATTGAGTCAGTGATGCCATCCAACCATCTCATCCTCTGTCGTCCCCTTCTCCTCCTGCCTTCAATCTTTCCTAGCATCAGGGCCTTTTCAAATGAATCAGTTCTTTGAATCGGGTAGCCAAAGAATTGGAGTTTCAGCTTCAACACCAGTCCTTTCAATGAATATTCAGGACTGACCTGTTGTCCTAACTCCCTTTTAAAATGGCCCAACCTTCGCATCCACCCAAGTACCCACCTCCCAGATCAGGACAGAGAATATTTCCCAGGTCCCAGCAAGTTTCTTCCTACTCCTTTCCAGGGAGCAGCCCCCTATCAGCCCTAAGCCCCCCTCGTTCCTGATTTTGATCACCTTTAATTAGTTTCACCTGTTTTTGAGATCTGTAAAAACAGAATGAGCTTCCCTGGAGGCTTAGGCGTAAAGAATCTGACTGCAATGCAGGAGGCTGGAGTTCAATCCCTGGGTCAGGAAGATCCCCTGGAGAAGAAAATGGCAATCCACTCCGGTATTCTCGCCTGGGAAACCCCATGGCCAGAGGAGCCTGGTGGGCTACCGTCCACGGGGTTGCAAAGAATCGGACAATACTTAGTGACTAAACAATAGAATTAAACAAAAGAAATGGAATGACATAATCTTCACTCTTTTGTGTTCAGCAGTTGCATCTCCTACGAGGAAACAGCTCTTTGCTGCACTGAACCTCCTCTGGTGGGTACCACCCACATCTTAGCTCACTTCCCAGAGAGTCCCCTCCCAGGCACCCCTCCCCTAGCCCTACTTCCTTCCTGGTCCTTGTCATCAGAGGTGGAATGTGGTGGCCACAGTGCCAGGGCTCCGCTGATAAGCGTGTCTCCAACTGTCCTCAGAAGAAGTGCCAAGAGCGAGAAGAACTGGCTTTTCTTAACCCCCAGAAGGGGAAGGCCATGGCCTGGAGTTTGGAAAAGGCAAGCTGGTGATGAACTTGAATACTAGCTCATGATCTTGAGAAAGTCATTTGACCTTCCAGTTTCCTCCTTCCCCAAATAAAGGGGTGGTTTGGTTTAGATGCTCTTTTAAAAAAATTAATTCAATACCAGGGTGAAGGCTGCTGTTGACTGCAGGGAGATGGATTTAGGGGATGTGAGGGAGGAGATTGTGGTGGGAAATGCCAGTGGAGGAAAGCCAGGCAGCCATGGAAGCAAGGCGATACTGCTGAATCACACATAGGGGGTGGAGCCATCACTTTAGCCTCTCTCTCCCCACCTACCAGCATAGGCAGCTGAACAATAGAGAGGGTGGGTCATCAAAGCCTGATGCACTGAACTACAGAGTAGGACCCCAGCCAGGGGGCCCCTCTATGTGCCTGACGCGCCAAACAATAGAGAAGGACCCCAGGCAAGGGAGCCCTCTAAGCACCTGAACTGGCAGAACTACAGAGAAAGACTGGCCAAAGAGGCCTTCTGATCGCCAGCTACAAGAGGCTCGAAAAAAAACTCTGATAGGGCCATAACTCCTGCCTCAGAGGCAGTCCGTGTCCCTGCACGCTTGGTGCCGCCAGAGTCCCCGCAAGCCAAGCAGCTGCGCCACCTTCACGCTCAACTCTCACTAGGGCAGAGCTGCCACAGGCAAAAAAAAGTATTGCGTCTATGCCCGCAGGGTCGATTCGGTCATGTCCGACTCTCTGTGGCCCTGTAGACTGTGGCCTGCCAGGCTTCTCTGTCAGAGAACGGGTTCTCCAGGCAAGAATACTGGAGCGTATTGGCCAGTACAAGTTGCCATACCCTTCTAGAGCACTATATTTCCTGTTGCCCTAGCTGCCAACCCCCCTGAGTACATGGTGCTGCCAGAACCCCTGTGACCCAAGCAGCTGCACCACCTCCACACCTCACCCTCAAAGGGGCAAATCCAAGCCCTCCAGGGCAGCCTCAGGAGCAAACCCCCAGTGGATGACCCACATGTAGAGGGGAAATAAAACCACAATTGAAACCCAGGGGCAGTGTGGCTAAGAAAGAAGACCCAAACCTTCCCACCAGCTGCACAAGCTGCAGATTAAATCCACACGATCAACTAAGCAGACCCTGTGCCTATGGAATATATAAAAGGCCATTGAGAGCTCCCACAAAAGAAAACGCACTAGCTCTGATAGCTGTGGAAATTGGAGGCAAGAACACGCAGGAATGGGACCAGTTTAGAATCTGAGCTGCCGCCACAGCAGGTCCAGAGATCAGCAGTGTCGGAGGGCATCCTAGGGAAGTCAGGTGGACTGTGCCTCCCAGCAAGGGAAAGGACTTTAACAGCAGTAACTCAAGAAAAACATTAATTACTCTTATTTTTTGACTTGTTCTGTAGATTCTTTTGCATTTTTTTCCCACTTTTCCCCTCTCTGTTGTAGTTGTTGATTTTATTGGTACTAAGAAATCCAATTAAGCTTTTGAGCTTTTTTTTCCCTCAGCCACATTTTTTATTGTCACAAACCTCTGCCTCTATGTTGGGCTTTTTTAGTTCTGTGGAGTTTTCCTCTTTTTTTTTTTCTTTTCTCTTTTTAAAATTTTTTAAACCTATTATTATTTTTTCTATATTTATTCCTTTGTTTGCTTTTCCTACTGTTCTTTTCCCCTTGCAGTTAATCTTTAACGTATATAAATCTTCTTTATCTACCTCTATTTAACTTCGCATACCTATTCTTTCTTTCTTTTCTTTCTCTCCTTTCCTCTCAACATATTTGTTAGTTTTATTTTCATTGCTTTATTCCCCAATTGGCACCTAGCTTTAGTTTTGTTTTCCAGTTTGTGCTTTAATTAGTTTTGTTCTGGTAGATATAATTTTTGGTTTCCTTTGTGCACCAGGTCAATCTATTGTGCTTTATTTTTGTTGGACTGTTTTGATTTTGAGTATGGGTGTATATGTATGTGTGTGTATTCAGTCACACTTTTTATTGTTATAAACGTCTGCCCCTATGTTGGGCTTTTGCAGTTCTGTGGAATTTTCCTTTTTTTTTTCTTTCCTTTTTTCTTTCTTTTTCCGTTTTCTTCTTTTCTTTTTTATAATTTTAATTTTTTAAAAACCTATTATATTTTTTTCCCTGATGGCTCAGACGGTAAAGCGTCTGTCTACAATGCGGGAGACCTGGGTTAGATCACTGGGTTGGGAAGATTCCCTGGAGAAGGAAATATGGCAACCCACTCTAGTACTCTTGCCTAGAAAATCCCATGGATGGAGGAGCTTGGTGCAGGCTGCTGTCCATGGGGTCGCAAAGAGTCAGGCACGACTGAGCGACTTCACTTCACTTATATTTCTTTTGCATTTATTCCTTTGTTTGCCTTTCCTACTGTTCTTTTCCCCTTGCAGTTAATCTTTAATGTATAAAATCTTCTTCGTCTACCTCTATTTAACTTTCCGTATCTCTTCTTTCTTTCCTTTCCTCTCAACGTATTTGTTAGTTTTGTTTTCATTGCTTTATTCCCCACTTGGCACCTTGCTTTAGATTTGTTTTTCAGTTTGTGCTTAAGTTAGTTTTGTTCTTAACTGGTAAATATAATTTTTGATTTCCTTTGTTCACAGGGTCAATCTACTATATTTTTGTTGCACTGTTTTGACTTTGCTAATGGGTGTATATGTATATGTTTATATTCCATTATTTTAATTATTATTTGCCCGATTTTGTAACTGCCATTTGTCTGGGGTTCATCTTTGGTTGGAGAAGGCAATGGCACTCCACTCCAGTACTTGTGCCTGGGAAACCCCATGGACGGAGGAGCCTGGTAGACTACAGCCCACGGGGTCGCGAAGAGTCAGACACGACTGAGCGACTTCACTTTCACTTTACCCTTTCATGCACTGGAGAAGGAAATGGCAACCCACTCCAGTATTCTTGCCTGGAGAATCCCGGGGACGAAGGAGCCTGGTGGGCTGCCGTCTATGGGGTCGCACAGAGTCGGACACGACTAAAGCGACTTAGCAGTAGCAGCATCTTTGGTTTCTCGGTTTTGTATATTTGTTTTAATCTCACTTAATGCCATAACAAACCACTTGTGAAATCTTTGCTCCTGACCAGAAATCAAGCCCTGAGCCTTTGGAGTAGGAGTACTGACTCCAAGACCCTAGACTAACTAACCCTAGAGAGTATCAAATAGTGAGAACTCACACAAAGGAAACCACTTGAATATAAGACCCTGCATCACCCAACCACCAGTAGCACCCTGTGCAGGACGCCTCATCTAAACAACAAACAAAACAAAAATACAAACCCAATCATCAGCAGACAGGATTACCCCCTCACTCAGCCTTGCCCATCAGAGGAAAAACAAAAACTCAGCATAAATCTCACCCTGTACAAAGCTCACACAAACCACTGGACCAATCTTAGGAGGGCAGAAACCAAAAGAAAGAAAGAATTCAACCTTCTTCAAAGAAAAAATTCAACTTTCCTTGAAGCCTGGGAAAGGAGACCTCAAACACAATAACTTAAAACAAAATAATGAAAAGGCAGAGAAATACTGCACAGATGAAGGAACAAACTAGAAACACAGAAGTCCAAATAAATGAAGAGGAAATAGGCAAACTACCTGAAAAAGAATTCATAATAATGATAGTAAAGATGATCAAAACCCTTGGAAACAAAATGGAGAAAATGCAAGAATCAATTAACAAAGACCTAGAAGAATTAAAGGATAAACACACAGAGACAAACAACACAATTACTGAAATTAAAAATACTCTAGAAGGAATCAATAGCAGAATATCTGAAGAAGAAGGATGAATCAGTGAGCTGGAAGATAAAATGGTGGAAATAACTTCCGAAGAGCAGGATAAAGTAAAAAGAATGAAAAGAGCTGAGGACAGTCTCAGAAACCTCTGGGACCATATCAAATGCACCAATGTGCAAGTTATAGGGGTCCCAGAAGAAGAAGAGAAAAAGAAAGGGTATGAGAAAATTTTTGAAGAGATTATACTTGAAAATTTCCCCAACATGGAAAAGGAAATAGTCAATCAATTCCAAGAGGCATAAAGAGTACCATACAGGATAAACCCAAGGAGAAACATGCTGAAACACATACAAATCAAACTAACAAAGACTAAACACAAAGAAAGAATATGAAAAGCAGCAAGGGAAAAGCAACAAGTAACATACAAGGGAAACCCCATACGCTTAACAGCTGATTTTTCAGCAGAAACTCTGCAGGCCAGAAGGGAATGGCAGGATATATTTAAAGTACTGAAAGGGAAAAATCTACAACCAAGATTACAGTATCCAGCAAGGATCTCATTCAAAATTGATGGAGAAATAAAAAGCTTTTCAGACAAGCAAAAGTTAAGAGAATTGAGTACCACCAAACCAGCTTTATGACAAATGTTAAAGGGAATAATATAGTCAAGAAGTAAAAGAGAAGAAAAAAGATCTATAAAATCAACCCCAAACAATTAAGAAAATGGCAATTCAGTTCAGTTCAGTTCAGTCACTCAGTCGTGTCTGGCTCTTTGCTACCCCATGGACTGCAACACGCCAGGCCTCCCTGTCTATCACCAACTCTGAGAGTTTACTCAAACTCATGTCCATTGAGTCAGTGATGCCATCTAACCATCTAATCTTCTGTCGTTCCCTTCTCCTCCCGCCTTCAATCTTTCCCAGCATCAGGGTCTTTTCAAATGAGTCAGCTCTTCGCATCAGGTGGCCAAAGTATTGCAGTTTCAGCTTCAACATCAGTCCTTCCAAAGAACACCCAGGACTAATCTCCTTTAGGATGGACTGGTTGTATCTCCTTGCAGTCCAAGGGACTCTCAAGAGTCTTCTCCAACACCACAGTTCAAAAGCATCAGCATCAGTTCAAAAGCGCTCAGCTTTCTTTATAGTCCAACTCTCACATCCATACATGACTACTGGAAAAACCATAGCCTTGACTAGACGGACCTTTGTTGGCAAAGTAATGTCTTTGCCTTTTAATATGCTGTCTAGGTTGGTCATAACTTTCCTTCCAAGGAATGAGAATGGCAATAAGAACATATATATGAATAATTACTTTAAATGTAAATGGATTAAGTGCTCCAATCAAAAGACAGACTGGCTGAATGGATGCAAAAACAAGACCCATATATATGCTGTCTACAAAAAACCCACTTCAGATGTCAAGACACATATAGACTGAAAGTGGAGGATGGAAAAATATATTCCATGAAAATGGGAAGCAGAAGAAAGCTGGAGTAGCAATCCTCATATCAGGCAAAATAGGCCTTACAATAAAGAAGATTACAAGAGATAAGAAAGGACACTACATAATGATCAAGGGATCAATCTGAGAGAAAGGCATAACAGTTGTACATATCTATGCACCCAAAATAGGAGCACCTCAGTATAAGACAAACATTAACAGATATAAAAGGAGAAACTGAGAGTGACACAATAATAGTAGGAGACTTTAACACTCCACTCACACAAATGGACAGATAATCAAAACAGAAAATTAATAAGGAAACACAAGTTTTATGATACATTAGATGAGATGGATCTCATTGATATCTTCAGGACATTCCATCCAAATGCAGAAGAATACACCTTCTTCTCAAGTGCACATGGAACATTCTCCAGGATAGACCACATCTTGGATCACAAATAAAGCCTCAGTAAATTTAAGAAAATTGACATTGTATCAAGCATCTTCTCCAACCACAATGCTATGAGACTAGATATCAATTACAAGAAAAAAACTGTAAGAAACACAAACACATGGAGATTAAACAACACGTTTCTAAATAACCAACAGATTACTGAAGAAATCAAAAGGAAAATAAAAAGATTTCTAGAAACAAATGACAATGAAAATGTGACAACTCAAAACCTATGAGATGCAGCGAAAGCAGTTCTAGGAGGGAAGTTTATAGCAATACAATCTTACCTCAAGAAATAAGAAAAACATCAAACAGACAACCTAACTTTACACCTAAAACAACTGGAAAAAGAAGGACAAAAAACCCAGAATTAGTAGAAGGAAAGAAATCATAAAGATCAGAGCAGAAATAAATGAAAAAGAAATGAATGAAACAATAGTAAAGATTAATAAAACCAAAAGCTGGTTCTTTGAGAAGATAAACAAAATTGACAAAACTTTAGCCAGACTCATCAAGAGAAAAAGAGAGAAGAATCAAATCAACAAAATTAGAAATGAAAAAGGAGAGGCTACAACAGACAATGCAGAAATGCAAAGGATTATAAGAGACTATTATGAACAACTACATGGCAATAAAATAGATAACCTGGAAGAAATGGACAGATTCTTAGAAAAGTTCAATCTTCAAAGACTGAACCAGGAAGAAACAGAAATTATGAACAACCAAATTACAAGCACTGAAATTGAAACTGTGATAAAAAATCACCTTAAAAACAAAAGCCCAGGACCAGATGGCTTCTCAGGTGAATTCTATTAAACATTTCAGTTCAGTTCAATCACTCAGTCGTGTCCGACTCTTTGCAACCCCATGAACCGCAGCACGCCAGGCCTCCCTGTCCATCACCATCCCGGGGTTTACCCAAACTCATGTCCATTGAGTCAGTGATGCCGTCTAACCATCTCATCCTCTGTCATCCCCTTCTCCTCCTGCCTTCAATCTTTCCCAACGTCAGGGTCTTTTCAAATGAATCAGCTCTTTGCATCAGGTGGCCAAAGTATTGCAGTTTCAGCTTCAACATCAGTCCTTCCAAAGAACACCCAGGACTAATCTCCTTTAGGATGGACTGGTTGTATCTCCTTGCAGTCCAAGGGACTCTCAAGAGTCTTCTCCAACACCACAGTTCAAAAGCATCAGCATCAGTTCAAAAGCGCTCAGCTTTCTTTATAGTCCAACTCTCACATCCATACATGACTACTGGAAAAACCATAGCCTTGACTACATGGACCTTTGCTGACAAAGTAATGTCTCTGCTTTTTAATATGCTATCTGCTGTTGCTGCTGCTAAGTCGCTTCAGTCGTGTCCAACTCGGTGCGACCCCATAGACGGAAGCCCACGAGGCTTCCCCGTCCCTGGGATTCTCCAGGCAACAACACTGGAGTGAGTTGCCATTTCCTTCACCAATGCATGAAAGTGAAAAGTGAAAGTGAAGTCGCTCAGTTGTGTCCGACTCTTAGCGACCCCATGGATGGAAAATCCTCCATCCATGGGATTTTCCAGGCAAGAGTACTGGAGTGGGGTGCCATTGCCTTCTCTGAATATGCTATCTAGGTTGGTCATAACTTTCCTTCCAAAGAGTAAGCGTCTTTTTATTTCATGGCTACAATCACCATCTGCAGTGATTTTGGAGCCCCCCCAAAATAAAGTCAGCCACTGTTTCCACTGTTTGCCCATCTATTTGCCATGAAGTGATGGGACCGGATGCCATGATCTTAGTTTTCTGAATGTTGAGCTTTAAGCCAACTTTTTCATTCTCCTCTTTCATCAAGAGGCTCTTAAATTCTTCTTCAATTTCTGCCATAATGGTGGTGTCATCTGCATATCTGAGGTTATTGAAATTTCTCCTGGCAATGTTGATTCCAGCTTGTGCTTCCTCCAGCCCCGCGTTTCTGATGATGTACTCTGCATATAAGTTAAATAAGCAGGGTGACAATATACAGCCTTGACGTACTCCTTTTCCTATTTGGAACCAGTCTGTTGTTCCATGTCCAGTTCTAACTGTTGCTTCCTGACCTGCATACAGGTTTCTCAAGAGGCAGGTCAGGTGGTGTGGTATTCCCATCTCTTTCAGAATTTTCCGCAGTTTATTGTGATCCACAGAGTCAAAGGCTTTGGCACAGTCAATAAAGCAGAAATAGATGTTTTTCTGAAACTCTCTTGCTTTTTCGATGATGCAGTGGTTGTTGACAATTTGATCTCTGGTTCCTCTGCCTTTTCTAAAACCAGCTTGAACATCTGGAAGTTCACGGTTCAAGAATTGCTGAAGCCTGGCTTGGAGAATTTTGAGCATTACTTTACTAGCGTGTGAGATGAGTGCAATTGTGAGGTAGTTTGAGCATTCTTTGGCATTGCCTTTCTTTAGGATTGGAATGAAAACTGACCTTTTCCAGTCCTGTGGCCACTGCTGAGTTTTCCAAATTTGCTGGCATATTGAATGCAGCACTTTCACAGCATCGTCTTTTAGAATTTGAAATAGCTCAACTGGAATTCCATCACCTCCACTAGCTTTGTTCGTAGTGATACTTCCTAAGGCTCACTTGACTTCACATTCCAGGATATCTGGCTCTAGGTGAGTGATCACACCATCGTGATTACCTGGGTCATGAAGATCTTTTTTGTATAGTTCTTCCGTGTATTTAGAGAAGGGCTAATGCCCATCCTTCTAAAATTCTTTGAAAAAATTGCAGAGGAAGGAACCCTTCCAAACTCATTCTATGAGACCACCATTACCCTGATACCAAAACCAGACAAAGACAATACAAAAAAAAGGAAACTACTGGCCAATATCACTGATGAATATAGATGCAAAATTCCTCAACAAAATTTTAGCAAACAGAATTCAGCAACACATCAAAAAGCTCATACACCACGATCAAGTTGGGTTTATTCCAGGGATGCAAGGATTAGTCACTATAGGCAAATCAATCAATGTGATACACCATATTAACAAATTGAAAGATAAAAACCATGTGATAATCTCAATCGATGCAGAAAAAGCCTTTGACAAAATTCAGCACCCATTTATAGTTAAAACTCTTCAAAAAATGGGCATAGGACAAACCTACCTCAACATAGTAAAGGCCATATATGATAAGCCAGAGCAAACATTATTCTCAATGGTGAAAAACTGAAAGCATTTCCCCTAAGATTAGAAAGAAGGCAAGGGTGTCCACTTTCACCTCTATTATTCAACATAGTTCTGGAAGTCCTAGCTACAGCAATCAGAGAAGAAAAAGAAGTTAAAGAAATCCTGATCGGAAAAGAAGTAAAGTTCTCACTGTTTGAAGTTGACATGATACCATACATATAAAACCCTAAAGATAGTATCAGAAAATTACTAGAGCTAATTAGCGAATTTAGCAAAGTTGCAGGATACAAAATCAATACACAGAAATCACTTGTATTTCTACATACTAACACTGAAAAATCAGAAAGAGAAATTAAGGAATCAATCCCATTCACCATCGCAACTAAAATAATTAAATATCTAGGAATAACCCTACCTAAGGAGACAAAAGAACGTAAACAGAAAATTATAAGACCCTAATGAAAGAAATCAAAGACAACATAAACAGATGGAGAGATATTCCATGTTCCTGGGTAGGAAGAATCAATATTGTGAAAATAACTATAATACCAAATGCAATCTACAGATTCAGCGTGATCCCTATCAAATTACCAATGGCATTTTTCACAGAACTAGAACAAAAAATTTCACAATTCATATGGTAACACAAAAGACCCCAAATAGCCAAAGCAGCTGAGAAAGAAGAATAGAGCTAGAGGAATCAACCTTCCTGACCTCAGATTATACTACAAAGTTACAGTCATCAAGACAGCATGGTACTGGCACAAAAACAGGAATATAGACCAATGGAACAAGATAGAAAGCCCAGAAATAAACCCATGCACCTATGGGTACCTTATTTTTGACAAAGGAGTCATGAAAATACAATGGTGCAAAGACAGCCTCTTCAATAAATGGTGCTGGGAAAACTGGACAGCTACATGTAAAAGAATGAAATTAGAACACTTCCTAACAACAAACACAAAGATAAACTCAAAATGGTTAAAGACCTAAATTTAAGACCAGAAACTATAAAACTCTTAGAGGAAAACATAGGCAGAACACTTGATGACATAAATCAAAGCAAGATCCTCTATGACTCACCCCATAGAGTAATGGAAATAAAAACAAAAGTAAACAAGTGGGACCTGATTAAATTTAAAGGCTTTTGCACCTCAAAGGAAACTTTAAGCAAGGTGAAAAGACAACCCTCGGAATGGGAGAAAATAATAGCAAATTAAACAACTGACAAAGGATTAATTTCCAAAATATACAAGCAGCTCATACAACTCAACACCAGAAAAATAAACAGCTCAATCAAAAAGTGAGGAAAAGACCTAAACAGACATTTCTCCAAAGAAGACAAACACATGGCTAACAAACACATGAAAAGATGCTCAACATCGCTCATTATTAGAGAAATGCAAATGAAAACTACAATGAGATATCACCTCACACCAGTCAGAATGGCCCTCATCAAAAAGGCTACCATAAATGCTGGAGAGGGTGTGGAGAAAAGGGAATGCTCTTGCACTGTTGGTGGGAATGTAAATTGATACAGCCACTATGGAAGACAGTATGGCGATTCCTTAAAAAAACTAAGAATAAAACCAGCATATGACCCAGCAATCCCAATCCTAGGCATATACCCTGAGGAAACCAAAATTGAAAGAGACACATGTATCCCGTTGTTCATTGCAGCGCTGTTTACAATAGCTAGAACATGGAAGCAACCTAGATGTCCATTGACAGATGAATGGATAAAGAAGTTGTGGTACAATGGAATATTACTCAGCCATAAAAAGGAACACATTTGAGTCAGTTCTAATGAGGTGGATGAACCTAAAACCTATTATACAGAGTGAAATGAATCAGAAAGAGAAAGATAAATACCGTATTCTAACACATATATATGGAATCTAGAAAAATGGTACTGAAGAATTTATTTACAGGGCAGCAATGGAGAAACAGACATAGAGAATAGACATATGGACTTGGGGAGAGGGGAGGAGAGGATGAGATGTATGGAAAGAATAGATAGCCAACGGGAATTTGCTGTATGGCTCAGGAAACTCAAAGAGGGGCTCTGCATCAACCTAGAGGGGTGGGATGGGGAGGGAAATGGGACAGAGTTTCAAAAGGGAGGGGATATATGTATACTTATGGCTGATTCATGTTGAGGTTTGACAGAAAACAGCAAAATTCTGTAAAGCAATTATCCTTCAATAAAAAATAACTAAAAGAATTTGTAGAAAAACAATGACACACCAGAGTATCTACATGCCTCTCATATATTTACCTATTTGATCACCTCTCTATAAATTAAACTAGTAAAGTACTGACTAGGGTGCAATAAACAACGCAATGTAAAAAAATAATTAATTAGGCTGCATCAGGTCTTAATTGTAGCGGGATCTTCCTTGTGACACACAGACTCTCCAGCTGTGGCGCTTAGGCTTAGCTGCCCTGTAGCATGTGGGATCTTAGTTCCCCAACCATGGATCAAACCCAAGTCCCCTGCATTGCATGGCGTATTCTTAACCACTGGACCACCAGGGAAGTCCCTAGTGCCCTTTAAATTTCCTTTGGTCCACAGTCTGTGGCCCAGAGTCCTTCCTGCTCGGAACCGTTGGTACACCCAGAACTTACATGTAGTTCTCAAGTGAAAAGTCTCAATTGAGAGAGTGCGTGTGTTTATCCCACCTTGAAGTTCAACATTGCTGTAGACCTAATTTATTTTATACCCTGGGTTTGAAAAGCGAACTTTCGACAGCAGGGAGAGCAGACCTCCTTGCATTGATTGATGAGGGGCTTTTTAAATTCCATCTGACCTCCAGTGCTTGCCCCTACCCACAGGCAAAGGGCTATCTGGTGGTCTTCTCTACAGAAGTTGCCAGAAATGGATAAAAGGACAGTTCTGTTTGGAGAGTATTTTGATGTCTTGGTTCCAGAGTTTTAGAAAATCTTCAGACTCTGAAAAATCTGTATTTGGGGATTCAGTTAAAAATGGAGCTCTCGGGTCCCCTGGCAGGGAGGCAGACTGTATAATGACCATGTGACCATCAGCGACCAACAGCGGGTGAGCCCCTGTCTGCCACGGCTCGGTGTTCCCCATCTATAAAACAGGGAAACGATCCCTGATTTATCTTGTAGGGTAGTCCTGAGCATCAGCTAAGAGAGAAGCCCAGGGAAAAGGCACTGTCACAATGCACCAGGTGTCGTGTAATAAACCTTGGCTTTGGTTGAAAGCTCAGCCTGTTGATCAATTAATTCTGGTTTTTGTTTCCTGTTTCCCTGAGAGCCTAGCACTTTTCGAGAATTCTTTCAATCCCTCTCCATAGCTGCCGTCCCTCACCTTTTCTTTTTCTCTGCTCTTCTTTTGTCTCGAGCACTGCCCTTTTCCCTCACCCGTGCTGCTGGGGGCAAGAGTGTTCACACTAATGAGCACCCTTTTCTCTCCGCCCTCCTGTATCCATGGCTCCCTAGCAGGAAATTCGCCCTGCTCCAGCCCAGGGATCTGATCCGGGCCCATCTCTTGGTGCCCGTATGGGGCTGCCCCACAGGTCACAGGTACGCCTGGGTTTGTGTCCCTGCTGGCTGGCTTGGGATGTTTAGAGCTGTCATCTACGATGGCTAGATGGGGGCTATGATTTCTTCACAATGAGATCCAGACAAGCCAAACCACCTGCCTCAGGCCTCTGGACAGTGTGTCTCCAATACATACTTTGCATTAGCTCCTTAAACCTTCAGTCTCTGATCATGTCACACTCGTTTATGGGAGTCTCCTTATTTGAAACTTGTTGTGAGAATCTGGCCTAAGCCTTACACAGCTACTCAATCTTTTTTTTAAAAAATTATTTATTTATTTGGCTGCACCAGGTCTTAGTTGCAGCATGCAAGAACTTTAGTTGTCACATGTGGGATCTAGTTCCCTGACCAGGGATTGAACCTGCGCCCCTGCACTGGGAGCTCCAAGTCTTAGCCACCAGGGAAATCCTGCCCCTCAATCTCTTTTATCAGATTGAACAGTTAATAAATATTTGTTTCATTTCATGGAAGTCTGAAGAAATAGGTGTATAATGAATGCTCTAACATAGAAATTACTTGTGACCAGGCCTAGCCTGTGGCCACAGGGCATGGAAACCCTGATACCCTCCAACCCCCCACTTTTGAGTAGTACCTTCTGCCATTTTGTATAGCAGAGAAGGTTAAGGCCAAAAGTGAAGAGAAGGCAAAGGGGTTAATCTCTATCCTTGGGCTTCTTCATTTGCCTCGTGTGCTCTGAACATTCTGGAAACATTACCTTCAAGTAAGCTTTAAATCAAAATGTCAACCTGGTCTTCATTCCCATTTACTGTGCTGGCCCCCAGGGATGAAATATGCCATTTTTACAATGGGCAACATCCTTCCTAACACATCTTCAGTGGGTGATTTCACCTGTGTAACATCCCTTGTACCAATGACAGGCTCAAGGATAATAGAGGCCTGGATCTTACTCTTTCATGATGCCATTTGGTTCCCAGCTTTGGAAATTCAGAATCAAAACATAACCAAAGCACAAGGGAACATTTTCTGAGTTTAGCGTGACCTCCGGGTTCTTGATGAACGTGTGGAGTCTGTCACGCGCCCAGGAAACTCACTGTGCTGGATCATTAGTTGAAACGGAAACCAAAAGCATTTCTGTAGAGCAGTAGGGCTGTGGCATCCTCTTTTCACTGACACTGAATGCAAAGGGACTCGCTTCTATTTCCAACATGAGACGGTGTCCGTGTTTCTTGGCTGTCTGTGTAATATGGTCAGCTCAGTTCAGCAGCTCTTTGGGTTGGCTCAGAAGATGATGCTCTGGGTCCCCAGGTTCCCAGCAGTGCTGGGAAGCTGTATTTCCCTCAACCACCAGACTCATTCATAATTCGAGACCAGCCAACTCCATCTTTATGGATCCACATTAGACATGGGGCTGTTCATTTGCTTAAAATAGAGATACAAGTTCCAGACGAAGAGAAAATTGCCAAGGGTTATTTTGCAACCTTCTTTAAAAGATCTGGAGTTGCCTTTCAAGTCATAGAGACATAATTTATAAGTGTTCACCCCAAACAGGTTGCCAAAAATAGCGGGGCTGTTTCACAGTCAAGGTTGCCTCACCACTAAGGCCCACAGAGGTTCAGGACATGGGACTTTCCTGTGCAGAGGTGGGATCTTACAACTTCTGTGGCTCTGTGGGGACCTCTCAGGCTGCTACAGGACCTGGGCTGGAAGTAGCCTTGTTTCCATGAATATTGATAACATTGAGCATTCCAGGTCAAGCTGGCCTCTCCATCTCCCTTCATGCTCCTCTTTGGAAGTGGACATATGGCAGGTCATAGGTGGTGGGGAAGAGCAAAGAGCCCTTGTCTCAGTCAGGGCCCACCTACCCTGCACTTAGTCTAGGTTGCTCACCCTCTGTGGAGGGCTCCTTTCTCTCTCTCAGGTGTGTGGCCTTGGGTTCCCTGTGCCATGGAGCTGGCGTGGGTAGTTGGTCATCTGCAGGTTCTATCTTCCCACCTATACCCTACTTAGCCTGTCCCTTTCAGGGGCCCCCATGTCCTACATCCCAAACCCCTAGGCTGTGGGGAGTCTTGTCAGGTCCCTGAGCAATGCTGATACCCCTCCCCTCACACCATAGCTATCAAATCTGGGAGAGCAGAGGATGCAGGACAGTCTGCTGGTCCAGCCTCCCTCTATTATTTCTCAGCAGGGCGCCATCCATTCTCCTTGCTTCCTTTTGTTTTCAACCAATGTGATCCTCTTAGAATACTTGCCATCCCATATGTCTCAGTCCTTTCAGGCTGTACTTGCTAACAAATTACAGTAGACTGTGTGCCTTAAACAACAGAAATTTATATCTCACAGTTCTGAAGGTTGGGAAATCCCAGATCAAGATGCCAGTAGATTCAGTGTCTAATGAAGACCCATTTGCAGGTTCATAGATGACTGTCTTCTTGCTGTTTTCTCTTATGGCAGAGAGAGGAGCGAATTCCTGTGTCTCTTATTAGAGCACTAATCTCATTCATCAGGGCACCATCATCATGACCAAATCACCTCCAAAGGCTCCGCCTCCAAATAACATCACATTGGGGGTTAGGGTTTCAACATGAACATTTGGGAGGATGCATACATGCAGTCCATAACATCATGAGGCAGGTGGAGGGGTGTGGAATGAAGGCACTTCATCAGAGAGTGAGGGCAGTTTAGGGCACAGAATGGCTAGCAGATCACCAAGGATTGCCTCCAAGAGAGGCCGTTTGTCTCTGAAGCTTAAGAGGGCAGCTGAGGATACTAGTTAAGTTAAGCGATAGCTAAATACAGTCCCCAAGGGATGCTT
This sequence comes from Giraffa tippelskirchi, assembly GCF_054371585.1. NCBI lineage: Eukaryota > Metazoa > Chordata > Mammalia > Artiodactyla > Giraffidae > Giraffa > Giraffa tippelskirchi. Next base: position 119,751,499 of record NC_137276.1, on the reverse strand, counting down.
TACCTGTTCCATTGCCTGTTTTCTTAAGATTAGATTTTTTTAAAAAAAATTCATGTTTTTTGGCTGCACTGGATCTTTGTTGCTGCACTGGGTCTTCATTGTGCTTGGGCTTTCTCTAGCTGTGGTGAGTGGGGACTACGCTCTAGTTGAGGCTTCTCATTGCAGCAGCTTCTCTTGTTAAAGAGCATGGGCTCTAGGACGCATGGACTCAGTAGTTGGAGAGCATGGGCTTAACTGCCTTGCAGCATGAAGAATCTTTCTGGACCAGGGATAAAAACCCATGTTCCCTGCATTGGCAGGTCAGGTTCTTAACCATTGAACCACCAGGGAAGTCCCTCATTGCCTGTTATGAGGGCTGGTCTAATGCTGGCCTAGCCTTGCGTATGTGTGGATCTGTCCTTGGGATACCTAGTGTGTAATCATTGATATGTTCTGTGATCATCTTTGGGTCAGAGGATTCCAGAAGTCTGATCTGGTAATTGGACTAGTCTAGGTGTTCATCTGTGCATTTCTTCCCATGTTCAAAAGGCATTTATTAAATAATTGCTGTGTGCTCTTGGGAAACAATATAAAAATAAACATTGGTTGCAGCCTTTGTATAACTCATAGTCTTAGAGAGACTAGAGGCAAGGAAACAGGTGTATTGGCTAGCTCTTGCTGTGTTAACAAATAACTGAAAAAATCTCAGCGGCACACAACCATACATATTTGTATTCATGGACTTGAGGGTCAGTTGGGGTGGCTCAGGTTCAGTCTATAGGTCTGTGGGTACTGGCTGATCTCAGTCCTTTCCATAATTGTTCATCTGGGGTCCCAGGCTAAGGGACAGCAATGACCTGGCAGTAGACTCTTCTTCTGATGACGATGGGAGCGCAAAAGGGCAAGTGGAAATATGCAAGACTCTCAAGGCCCAGGCTCAGGACTGTTGTTTGGTCTTTCTGTCCACATACTTATGGCCAATGCAAGTCACATGGCCAAACCTAAAGTGAAGGGGTGGCAAAGAGCATCCTTCCATGGCTGGGCTATGGGCACAGGAAGACAAGAACAAGGCTGATAATGCTATCTACTACCACGTGGGCAATGACCACAGGAGCAGACCACTGTGAGACCTGGGAGTGGTGGTGGTAGTGGTTGCACTAGGGCAGGCCAGCAGGAGGTCACAGGTCAGTGTAGGCATTAACTATGTTGGTTTTTTGGGCTGAGGAAAGCAAGATCTCCCTGCGAGGCCTGTATGGGTGCAGGTTCCTGGCTTTGGGACATCTGGGTGCCTATGGCTATGCAAATTCCAGCATCCAGGGGGTGCCCGGGGACCAGTGTGACTGTATTCTTCAGAGCCTTGGCATGCTGCATGGTGGGGAGCCCTGGCTTGTCCTGCTCTTGCTCAGGGAAGGGCAGGCCCTTCTCCCTGGCCCTTCTCTTCACAGTGGGCTCTGGACAGCCAAGACTATTTTCAAAACACTGCTAAGGCCTCATTTGCCTTTTTCACTCTCACTTTCTCATGAGCGTACACTGGAGTTTCCCACTGGCTTCATGATGGGGCAACAGATTGAGTTCAGAAGGAGAAATGAGAGTTGAACCTGGGTGTCCTGCATTGAAGGCAGATGCTTTACCATCTGAGCCACTGCTGCTGCTAAGTCGCGTCAGTCGTGTCCAACTCTGTGTGACCCCATAGATGGCAGCCCACCAGGCTCCTCCGTCCCTGAGATTCTCCAGGCAAGAATACTGGAGTGGGTTGCCATTTCCTCCTCCAGTGCATGAGAGTGAAAAGTGAAAGTGAAGTCGCTCAGTCGTGTCCGACTCTTCGAGACCTCATGGGCTGCAGCCCACTAGGGAAGCTCTAATATAAATAACACAATTATATTATAAATAATAATTATATTATGAATGATAATAAATTCATAATAAGAGAAACATTAACTCAAAGTCTATGAAACATAGAGGAAGAATTTACCTTGAAAGTGAGGAAAGAGGAAGAGAAGACAGTGCTATTTAGAAGAAATAGCTTCTCTGGGGTGTGGGCGTGAACCCCCATCTGAAAAGGCTGGAGGTGGGTTTTTACAGCTGGTCCAGTGGTTGGCCATACAGAGGCCTCACCTCCGCCAGTCTTGGTTTAGGCAGGATTCAAAATGAGAGTGCTTTTTCCACCCTTGCTTATCCAGCCCAAGCCTTGGGGCACAAGTGTGTGTGATGGGGCTTGACTTTCCCAGACAGAACTCTGGTGGCTGCTTCTGAAAACCAAAACACAAAGGAAATACCCCCTCTGTCCTGGACGGAGCAGACCTGCCGCCTCTCCCTTTGTGGCTGCTCCCTGCTGTCTGCTTCTGAGTAACTGTTTCTTTGGCTGATGGAGTGAAACCAAGAGACGTGTTTGACCTCAGTGTATTTATAGCCAGGAAGTAGGAAAGTATCATGAGTAAAACCAGAGAGGGGAAACCATACAAGGTCCCCTGGGGAACGGATTGAGTTTGCGTGAGCGTGTGTGTATGTATGTGTGTGTGAGAACGATTTGGTCAAAGACTGATTAGAAGGAAGCCCGCGTGGCTAGGTCAAGTGAAAGATCAGCATCTTTTGCTTGTTCTGAACTTAGTCTCACCATCTGTGAGATGGGACGAGTGCTTGTTCTGTGCGGTCCCTCTTGGGCACATAAGGGGGTGGAAGTGACATAATTATAAACTGTTGTCAACATGAAGTGTTCTAGAAGGCTTCCAACCCAATAACAGAAACCACAGAATTGCTGGCTAAGAGGGAAAAATATGTTTAAACATCAACAGTTCAATTATGGGTGGCATCCCAAGCCTTCTTTCAAGTTTCTCTTGTCATGATGTGGTAACAGCTGAGAACAGTCAGCCCTGGGGATGGGGAGCTTCAGTCCGTTCGGCACAGAATGTCCTTGGCTCCCGGGCAATTCTCAGACGGAAGCAGGTCTGAGACCTGGGAGACCCAGCTGGGGGCAGCTCTGGGTGAGGGGCGGGCCATGCTGGTACTGGCAGGGGTGAGCCTTTGGATGGAGCTGGATAAGCAAGGAATTAAAGAGAGGAAGGAACCAGTCTCCAAGGGTCACAGAACAGCACTGTGCCCCTGCTCTTAGGAGGCTGGTGAGCACATCTGGGCCCGGCACCCTCTGATCCCCCTTGAAACCCTGTCCCCTCTTGCAGAAGTGCAATGGGGGTAACATCTGCAACAGATGATGTCTCAGTGCAGAGTTTCCCAGGTGGTGCTGTTGGTAAAGAGTCTGCCTGCCAATGCAGGAGACACCAAAAGATGCAGTTTTGATCCCTGGGTCAGGAAGATCCCCTGGAGTAGGAATGGCAACCCATTCCAGTATTGCCTAGAAAATTCCATGAGAAGAGGAGCCTGGCAGGTTACAGTCCACTGGGTTGCAAAGAGTCGGACGCAACTGAGCACACAATGCCAAGGCAATCCAGCTTGGCTATAGAGGTACTACTTGGCATGGAGGGATGATGACCGTATACTTTTTTTGCACAGCTGGGATGCTATTTTGAGAATAAAAGGAGGTGCTGTTAATAATTACTCTGGGTAACAAGAATGAATTGAAATGGTCTGGGTAAAGGAAGCATGTGGTCACTCACCTAGAGGCATGAGAGACACATAGCTTACCCCATGGGTTTTCCCATGGAAAGGCAGCCAGCCACTCTCCAAGGGTTAGAGAAAGAGTCCCAGTGATTCTGCCTGTGAAGGGCTTGGGTAGTTCTTGTCTTGGGTTTTCCCAAGACAACAGAAAGGTGAATGGGAGGTCTGGTTTAGAGACCCAAGCTGGAGCCACCACAATCCCTCCCATTTTCCCAGGGTTTCATACTTTTCAAAAACACTTTCACAAGATCCACGATTTGATGGGGAAATCTCACGCAACAGAGCAAGAGTGGATATGGTGGCTTGTCATTGGAGGGGTGAGGAACTAGAGGAGCATTTGAGCCCAAAGCCACCAGCCTGCAAGGAGTGAATTCATTTCCCAGTACCGGCCCGAGGGGTGGTTCTCTCCACTAAGCTGCCCACCAGGACAATGGCTAAAGTCTGAATGTCTTATAATGCATTTCTACCCAACTGGTAACTTTTTTTATAAAAATTATTACTTATTTTTCTAATTTAATTTTTGGCTGCATGGGATCTTTGTTGCTTGCAGGCTTTCTCTAGTTGCAGAGAGAGGGGATGACTCTGTAGTTGTGGTGCTTGGGCTTCTCATTGCGGTGGCTTTTCTTGTCGCAGAGCACGGGCTCTACAGGGCGGGCTTCAGTAGTTGTGGTGCATGGGCTTCGTTGCCCTTCAGCATGTGGAATCTTCCTGGAGCACGGATTGAACCCGTGTCCCCTCCATTGACAGGCGGATTCTTAACCACTGGGCCACCAGGGAAGTCCTTGACTGGTAACCTTTGAGAGAGTGCACAAAATCAGGAAGGACAAACCCCCGCTGTGCTTGGAGCAGAGAAGCCCTTTGAAATGGAGAGGGGAGGCTAAGAGTCTGTCTGGATGTGCGACCAGGTCTCCACCCAGGTCTTTTGCTGTCCCTCTCGTTTTACAATGGCAGCCGAGCCCAGAGCCTGTCACTGTTAGAGGCCAGGGGGGCAGCTGGATGCAGAATGCATCAAATTACTGAGCCTTACCCCATCCTCCCCAGGAGAGGAACTTAACAACCCCTGTGATTTCAGGGAACAGCAGAAAGTCAGAGCTGAAAGTGGCCTTGAGAACCACCTCCTCCAGCTTTTTTATCTAAAAGGTGAAGAACCTGGGGGACTTCCCTGGTGGTCCAGTAGTTAGGAATCTGCCTTGCAATGCAGGAGACTTAGGTTCTATCCCTGTTCAGGGAATTAAGATTCCACATGCTGAGCAGCAACTAAGCCTGCACATTGCAAGTAGAGAGTTAGTGCGCTGCAAGAAAAGATCCCAGGTGCTGCAAAAAAGACCCGATGCAGCCAAATAAATAAATAAGAAAATATTAAAAAAAAAAAAAAGTGAGGAATCTGATGTGTAGAGTTGGAGGAGGAGGCCAAGCATGTTTATTTCATGCCAAGCATCTCACTTGCACGAATCTCAATTCTTTTGCAAAACCCTCTGAGATAGGAAATCTCATCTGAGATGAACTCTGTTGCCCCAACTAGTAAATGGGGAGGCAGGATTTGAACTCAGGCCTCTGCCTACTCTGAACCCACACTCTTTGTACCCAAGGCCCTGCCTTCCCCTGAGGCGCTTTGTCTGAAAGTGGTTAGGCCAAGCTGAAGGGACATTGACCCTGGTCTAGATCTTTTTTAGGTCAACTCTCATTGTAAATATTTTCCCTTTGATTTTGCAACCCTCAGCAATTACTTACCAGGGCTGCATGGTGAAGATAAGCTTATGAGAGAGGAACCTCCTGCCTCACCCGAGTGAACCATGGTGGTTTCAGGAAAACTGTCAGGTTGTTCAGGGCAATTAACCCCAGCAGTGAACACCGAGTCCACTCTGGAGATATGACCAGGGTTCATTGTTCTGTGATCTCAGAAAAACTGGGTGAGTCAGAGGCAAATCAGGCCTGAGATGAGATGGTAGGATGTTTTGGCAGGGCCTGAAAGCCCACCCCACTCCAGCAGAGGCCCCTCCTGGCCCCTGGGGAGGTGGACAGTTGTGGGATTGCATTGAAAGGACAGCAGCAGCAGATTTAGCCCCCCAGGTAGCACACTCCCTCGCAGAGACAGTGCCAGGCAGGGTGGGATCCAGTCTGGGGGTGGGAGGGGTGGTGGGGAGAGGCAGGTGGATGGGCTCCTGGGCAAGTGACCCCAAGGCTCACTCTCGTGTGGTCATCTCTGATCTTCTCTCTGGAGATGCTGGAGAATCCAGAGGAGAAGGAGCAGTGGAAACTACATTCCCAAGAAGACCATGTGTCCCCCAAGAAGGAAGCAACAGTGCCTCACTTGGGGCTGGTAGTCTCTCTGGATGGAGACTGGATCTACCAGTGAAGGGTTCAGGAGACTGTCCTTGAGGCAAGAGTCAGCACTGTAGGTCCCGGTACCCTTCCCCTCTGCCTGCATTCAGGGCCCGGTATTTGTAGTCATCTGCCTTCTCTCTTGGCTCAGCACTTACCATATCCTTGAGAAACAGGCCAACACAGATGGGTCTCTACCCACCAGGCTGATGTTTGAAGCTCCGATCCACACAGGGGCAAACAAACCAGGTTCCTGAGCCACCGCCAGCACTCCCTTGAATGAACTTTTTGGCCAACTTAATACATACTAGATTTTGCATCCCTAAAAGAGATGGACATTTTAGATGTCATAACATTACTGTTAGAGACCTAAAAATTATAAATAATTCCTTGCTTTCACCCAATTCCCAATCCAGATGGAAATTTCTCCGATTGTCCAATTCTTTTTCTAACAGTCGATTCTTTTGAATCAAGTCTGTTATTTGAATTGGTTGAGTTTTTAAAGGAATGAAGCCAGTTCTGCAGAAACCCCCAGACCTGGCTTTTGCCTTTCTCTCCCACACTGATGCTCATCTTACAGTCCTTATTATAGCTGCCCTCAGTTGTGTCCACAGCTCAACTGGCCTTTCTGCTCCTTCTGCATCATAAGCTTTTCTTGGGGACAGGTACTTTGTATTCCTCATGGTTCCCAAGGGGGTGCACTGTGCATAATAAATGTTCTGTTTATTCTCAAAACATCACTGTATCAGAGGAATCACAAGGTTTTTCTCTTTTCCAACTTAAAACTTAAGGACTTGAGATTTTTGAAACCCCTCCATTAATGGGAATGACTGACTGGGTCCAGAGATGTTTGTGCACAGAGCAGAAGGTAGACCAGATGAGCTTTAAGACCCATGATGACTCTACAATTCTGCCTGGTGTTTGACTTTGTCCTCCAACTTTGCTCTGAGATTCATCAATATTCTCCTGGTTAGATTCCACAGACTGGCATGACCTGAGAAAGAAAATTTGGACACACTTTCTTGCCACCACTTTTTACAGCTTGGCAAGGGGCAGAAAGGGTGCCCTCCCCTCCCTGCGTTGCTGTGTCATTTAGTGAGGTTGCTTGGAGCCAAGGTCTTGGCGTGTCTGGGTGGTGGCACCTCATGCCCCTTGCTCTGCTTTCTGACCCAACTCTCTGATCTCATAGCCTCTGACTTATTTCTAGAGGTGTAATCTATATGCCATGTTGCAAGCGAATGAGAAAATATGGCTTGGATTATGGAGTGTATGATTTATTTGTTCAACAAGATTTTTCTGAGAATCTATCATGTACTAGGTCCTGTCTTCCTAGGTTCTGGGGGTTTCAGGGTGGTCAGGATACACTTTGTTGAGAAGGACTTCACTGTTTAATGAAAGAGATAGAGCATCAGTGCCATAGTGGATGGGAGCCAGGGCACTATGGAAGACAGAGAAAGGCAACCATTTCAGTCTGGAGGGCTTCCTGGAGGAAGCAGATTCTAAGCTAAGTCTTGAAAGACATAAAGGAATTTGCTGAGAGAAAGGGAAGGAGAAGAGGGAAGAACTTTGTAGATGTACTCCAAGGGGAGAGAATAGCATGTGGAATGGGAAACCACGTTTACTGCATATTTTCAGAGATGTTTGTAATTCACATTTCACAAACAATTAAAGACCTCAGAGAGGTTAAATGATTTAGCTATGGTGAGGGTCAGAGAAGAATTAGAATTATGGTCACTGATTCTCTAAGAAGCAGTTTAGCACCCTGATTTTATTCCATGCCCATATAGCACCCACTCCCTCCGTTCAGTAATTGAACCCCACCCACCCACCCATTTGTGCCAGTCATGAAAGACTGTACCAAGAGTGTTCAAGGAGTACACAGTTGCTGCATTTGGGTAAGGAGGGTTAGGCCTTGTCCACGTTTGGGCAGAATCAGCTAGGGCTCCTTCACAGAATCCTCATGACACACCCAGAAACTGGAAATCCTATCTTAGGGAATGGGAAATTTCCTCTTCCTAGAGTTAATGCACACTGTTTTATATTGGCTTACTGACAAACTAGATATACCAGACTACTGACCAGATAAAATTATTTGATGATTTATATATTACATGAAAACTGTTTGTGTTCAGTCGTGTCTGACTCTTTGCGACCCCATGGAGTTTAGCCCGCCAGGCTCCTCTGTCCATGGGATTTCCCAGGCAAGGATACTGGAGTGGGTTGCCATTTCTTTCTCCAGGGACATGAAAAGTATGGTTTATTATATATACATGATATATATATATATATATATATCATGTATATATGAATAGATTTGGTTATACATACATACGGTTAATCCAACCACAACCTTAAGGAAGACCATGATTTTCCTTCTCTATATCAGATGGTTAAAAAAAAATCTCCAAAAAAATTAGAAGCATTCCTCTAGAACAGATGCATGAGCTCTTTTAAAACCCCTTGTCCCTGGAATATTTGCCACTCAAGTGATCACCATAGCAGTAGGCACTTTACTTTGAAGACTTTCTTATTTAGAGGAAACAAGGAAACACATAATGACCCAGCACCTACTACATATCAGACATTATTCTAGAAAGTTCCACACTCCATTCTATGTAATTTTCACTAACTGTCAGATACATTCATTACTAGCCCAGTTTTTACACATGAGGGAATCAATATTCTGAGAGGTTAAATAACTGGTCACAGAATAAGCAGTGAAACTACAATTCTGACCCCAAAGTCTACTCACCCTTCAGAACCATAATTATGTTTCCATACATGAGAGGTGGTGCCTAAGATTTAGTTCGCACGTTGATACCTACCAGGGTTCTTGGCCTTCCCTAAGCAATAGAAATTGACTAGGGGCCAGACAAGAAATTCAAGCAAGCCTCTACTGCAGCCAGGAGGCATGGAAAACAAGTAGCATTTTCCCTTGCTCACTCCGACGGGGAGGTGGGAGAGCTTGTTCTGTATATGGGATGAGGGTAAGGGTGTGCCCAGGGGTTGGGCTGGCTTAGGTGGTTTGCCCACCCCTTAGGTGGTGCTGTGTGCAGGGGGCAAGTGCAGTACCCTGCTTTTGCTCCCAACAACCTGTTCTTGCTCTTCATGCTCTTCAAAACTGGCAGTTGGGATTTTTGGTCTCTTTGTATCTTTTGGGTGCAGAATTTGCCCCAATTGTACTTGCCCACAGTTATTTTTAGTCCCATACAATTTCTTTGTATCTTGTTTCTCAAGGAGAGGTATGTCCAGGTGCAAGCATAACAGCACTGCCGCAAAGGGTCCCAGGTCCCAGCCAGACTCAATCTCATGGTGCCTGTGAAGACTTTTGGTGCCAAAAATGTTAGAGGCATTGAGTCTGAGGCAGAGTGGGTGCTCCTTGAGGGCCCTGGGGACCCGGGAGGGAGCTAGACCCTGGCCGAGAGCCATGTTCCCTGCAGAAGAGCACTGCTGTCCAGTACCTCTGAGTGGCAGGGTCCAGGATCTTGCTCAGTGACCAGGCAAGACCACTCTGTGCTGGGGCCTCATTTCACCTTGAGCAGGTCAAAGCCTGCATGTCTTATGTTGGGTTTCACCTTCCATCAAGTCTCCACCGCACTGAAATACAAGCGTCTCCATCATGGGCTAGGGCAGCTGCCCTGTCTCCTCTGGGCAACACCTGCAAGGTGGATCTGAGTGTCCCTCAGTGTCCCCACAGGCCTTCCCACTCCCCGGACATGGTGGCAGTTAGAGGGACAGGTAATGGTGATATATAACGAACCTCATCAGCCCGGGAGGCAGGTGGCTTTAATGGCTATCTTGGAGGTGACATTCCATTAGGGGTGATTGAACTTAATGTTAATGGCAGGATGACTTACTGTTTCATCATTCTCTCCCATGCCTGAAGGTCAGTGGGAAAACTTTCTTTCCTCCAGGAATGACACTCCAAAATCCATGTTACACCATGCCAATCTTGCTTAATGCTAAAATACTGAGGGGTCTGAGAACTGTTCTGTACAAACAGATTTGTTTGTCAATGTGAATCTCTCAGTTCAGTGACCCCAGAGCCAGATAGCACAGGGCTTAATGTTGATTCCACCACTCGCTGGCTGTGTGGCCTTGGGAAACTTACTTAACTTCTCTGTGTCTCAGTTTCCTCCTCTGTAAGGTTAGGTGATGACAGTATGCATTTCCCGGGATCATTGTGAAGATTACACATTTCGGTAGATGTAAAACAGCTCAAACAGTACCTGAAACATGGAGATTCTTTACCATTTGAACCACCAGGGAAAGGAAAGGAATAAACAGTTTTTTACAAAACATGTTCAGACCCACAAGTGGGCAAACAGTGGAGCTAAGGTGACAGGTTCAGGGAGGAGTAGGTGAGTGTGGAAAAGCACCTCAGGGATGATCAGAGAGGTGTCAGAAAGGCAGGCTCGCAGGTTTTGACCAAGTCCAGAATGATATACCTTTGAGTGGAGAGTTTCCAAATGTTTCCCAAGAGGCAAAGACAATGGGCAAGATGTATTTTTGGAGGCTCTTTCCTGACAGTGGGAATGGAAAGAAATCAATATATATGAGGGCCATTAGGAAGGAGGGACCTGCAGGACCTTGGGGCTCATAGGATGTGGGGTGAGGGGGCAGGAGAGGTCTAGGGTGACTTTGAGGTGTCACCACCAGCTTGGGAGGAGCTGGACTGGAGGGAGGAGGGTGTGTGGGTTTTTGGACAGCAGGAGGGCATGGTTGCTGAGGGCTCCTCGGGAGCTGGGACAGGGGTGGAGATGTAGATTTGGGAGTCAGCTGCTGACATGAGAGGGGTTCTCAGCTCTTGGGACGGGGGAGAGAGAGGGGGAAAGCATAAAGTATTGAGGAGATGCACAGGGAATATTTGTGGGGTTAGAGGCTGACAAAGAAAAGAGCAGAGTGGGAAGAGGATCAGAGGAAGGAACAAGCCGTGGTGCTGGTGGAGTCAGGGTGAAGGTCATATGCTGCAGAAAGGCCAAGGTGGGTGATGCAGAAGGGCAGGTGCAGCTGGATCAGCCTCTGGGCAACCAGTCTGGATGCAGAGTTATAGGGAGGGGCTGCGGCAGGAAGGATGCCTTCAGGGTGTTGGGCCTGGTGGAGTCAGGGTGAAGGTCATATGCTGCAGAAAGGCCAAGGTGGGTGATGCAGAAGGGCAGGTGCAGCTGGATCAGCCTCTGGGCAACCAGTCTGGGTGCAGAGTTATAGGGAGGGGCTGCGGCAGGAAGGATGCCTTCAGGGTGTTGGGCCGTCTGCAGTGAGATTCAGTTTTAAGAATTTCTGCAAAGTGCCAGAAATGACAAGATACTGTATTCCTCCAAACAGCAGCAGGCCGGGCAGTGAACAAGTCCCATTTGTCTATTCACTGGCCTGCCTTCTGAAGGCCAGACCAGGAAATGGTGAACAGATGGAGAGGTTGGGCCTCTTAGCCATGTAATTTTGAGCACTCTGGCCCCCAGTGTCCCGGGGGGGGGGTGGTATTTGGACTGAATGGTGCCTGAGGTACCCTTCTGCCCTCTCTGCCCATGAGCCCCATAGCTAAGTAGTTCCTGTGCTAGGCTGACCTCTGAGGGTCAGGTTCTAATCACCAGAGACCACTTTCATTGGCACTGCAGCCCCCCAATGTGTGTGGGTCATGTAACTCTCACTGTGATAAGAATAACTCATGACTACACAAACATTTATGGATTGCAGACTACTTATGAATGTATTCACATGTGAGCTGAGTGTCATCATCTTTTTTTTTAACCACTACAAAGCAAAGCTTTATTGTATTTCTCAGTGACTGAACTTAAGAACGTGATGGAGTGCAACCAGAGATGATCATACTAAATAAGTCAGAAAGAGAAAGACAAACACCATATGATACCACTTATATGTGGAAGCTACCATATCACATAAAGGAACGTATCTATGAAACAGAAACAGAATCTCAGATACAGAGAACAGACTGGTGGTTGCCAGGGTGTGGGGGGCGGGGGGGTTGAGGGGTGGATGGAGTGGGAGGTTGGGGTTAGCAGTAAGCCTTCATGTATAGAGTGAATGAACAACAAGATCCTATTGTACAGCACAAAGAGCTATATTCAATATCCTATGATAAACCATACTAGGAAAGAATACATATGTGTGTTAGTTGCTCAGTTGTGTCCGACTCTTTGTGACCCCATGGCATTTAGCCCCCCTAGACTCCTCTGTCCATAGAATTCTTCAGGCAAGGATACTGGAGTGGGTTGCCATTTCCTCCACCAGGGTATCTTCCCCACCCAGGGATCAAACCCCAGTCTGCTGCATTGCAGGCAGATTCTTTACCATCTGAGCCACCAGGGAGTGAATAAATGTGTATAACTGAATGACTTTGCTGCTTAACAGAAACTAACACAACACTCTAAGTCAACTATAAAAAAGAATATGTTGGAGAATATGTTAACAATGCAGATTAAATTTTAAAGGGTATGGCATGTGTCCATTCCGTTGTGAATGGCACAAATAATTTTTTAAGATAGAAAATTCTGCCAATATTATAAAGTTATTTCATAAGGCAAAGTCACATTATTCAAAAATGAGTGAAATTCGAGCATACATCTTTGTTGTTTTATTGTCTTGTTTACATGGTCAAAAAATTCAAGGTTCAGTAGCTTGACCATACTCACACAGCTAGGCAACTGCAGAGATGGAATTTGAACCCAGACACTTATACTCTAAGTTTCCATCATGACACACTATTTTAAAATTTAAGTGGATTAGAATAAAATGTTTGAGTAGTGTGAAGAATTTTGTATGACTCCTTGAAAGGTTTAGCAAAATTGATATGGCCAAATTTGAGCTGGTGTGGGGGTATTTGATGTCTCCAGCATGGCAACAGTTAGTTTTAACCTTTTTTTCCTGTTTGCAGATGAGGAAAGCACAGCCACTCCAGATCAGCTTTATGCTGCTGCTTCCGGATCTGCCGACTTGGATGGTGGCCATAGTGACTCATGGGTGCTCAGCTTACAGCTGTCTAGGACCAGTGGGTGATGGTGGATCCCAACAGTAGCGGTCTCTGGTTTGGAGTTCTAGTTGCACAACTTCCAGAGTCCAAGCCCTTCCTTTCTCTGGAAGTTAAGTGTCTGGAGTGACCTCAAAGATTCTCCTTGGTGGGACATAGCTTTGCATGCTAGCTGTCACTCTGGAGTCCTTTCCTATTCTGGTTGGGGCTCTGCTGATCCATTGGGTTCCTGTCTTGCTGTTGTGGGTTGGCTTTGATGTGACCTTGAGATTATCTGCTGCCACACGGAGGTCTGTCTTTCTGGTGTTGACCGTCTTCTTTGTGGTCCAATGCTTCCTGGTGAAAAGGAGGGTTAATCCCCTCCTACAAGTCAAAGAACACTGACCCAGCTACCAAACCCTGGTCATTCTTATTTTTTCTTCAGTATTACAATCTCAAATGTCACTCATTCCATTCTTTCAATGTCTCCAGTGCCCCAGGAACTTAGAGTCCCAGGAGTTCAGTTGAAAGACAATACACGTGAAAGCAGCCAGCACTGCACCGTAAATTCTCCCTCTGTCTCTATATTCAGCACAAGCACTTCAATAGATGGGGAAGACAGGGATGAGGATGAGTTGAGTTGGGTCTGACCTTTGCACCTTCCTTGTGGTATTCCTTGCTTTGTTGCAGAATTGAGTGCTGGCCTCATTATTTGGAAATGAGACAGAAATCTCTGCACCTCTGCTGAACAGGCTGTGTATCCCTTGACACATACTTGATACCTAGTGCGCTGTCACAAGACAAACCCACAGGGTTATGGGAATAGAGATGTGTAGAGGCCACATGGTTTAAATGTCACCTGTAGCTCTAGAATTTCCTTTTGATAAGATTCCCCATTGTAGACTATGTGATTAAGGGCTCCTGGAAGAGTCTTGGCGTGTAGGAGGCATTGGATAGATACAGGTTAAACAAATGAACAACTGAGAGACAATGGTTCCATGTCCTCTGCTCTGCTCAGAGAAATCTGGGGAGGGGGTTGCAATGTGGGGCTCACTCTTTCAGAGGGACATGGGCGAACTGGAGCAGGAGCATGGGGTAAATGTCAAGCTTGCTGTGCATGTGTCCATGCTCAGTTGCATCAGTCGTGTCCAACTCTTTGTGTCGGGCTCCTCTGTCCATGGGATTTTCCAGGCAAGAATACTGCAGTGGGTTGCCATGCCCTCCTCCAGGGGATCTTCCCGACCCAGGGATCAAATCCTCGATTCCTGCATCTCCTGCATTACAAGTGGCTTCTTTACTTACTGAGCCACCTGGGAAGCCCCCAATGTTGATAAAGGGCTTTAAAATCATGTCAAGGGAGGAATGGATAGAGGAGCTTAGGACTATGACTCTGAAGAGCAAGGGCTCATTGCTGCATGGTATAGCTGCGGGCCCTCTTGTGCCAGAGGAATCCAGGGCCCTGTCAGGGTCCAGGGTCTGTGGTGGTGGGAGGGACTTCCAGGCAAGGATGTCATGAAGAAGGGCGTCATGGCTGCCCAAGACCTGTCATGGTGCCTGGGGTGGAACTGAGCTGTGCATCCCAGGAGGAGTGAGGGTGGGAGGACGAGGACTTCTCCTGGAGAGATGCAGTTTTCTGGACCATGGCCCAAGCTCTGAGAAGTCCTTTGGAGGCTGCCATTCTGCTACTTCTCTGCCAGGTAACATCACTGGACTGGATGGAGGAAGGTCCTGTCCTCTGCTGGTTGGCCCAGAACCTCTCCGCGTGTGGTCTGGTTTCTCCAGATGGCAGTGGCATGTTCGCCTTGACTGATGGGGTGCCCTATTCCTTTAGCACTTCTGTGGGAAGCAGAAAAAACACACTGCAGTCCCCTCTGAAAAGTGGATGAGTCTTTGGCTCTAGGGGACCTGAGATGGTTTTCTCAGTCACTGAGCTTGTGAACCAGGCCTGAGTCATCCTTTCTTCTGCAGGTTTTAATTAGGGGGGGAAAAAGTGCCCTTGCAGAAACTGGCACTGTGAGTTTGGATCTGGAGGGATCTTGGACTTTGTCTCTGGCAGTGCCGTAGGAGAGGGGGCCAGGGGGCGTGGCCCTGCTTAATGCCTAGGACAGCAGAAGTCCAGCTCGCCCGTCTTGTCTCTAGAACCCCTCTATAACCCCCACTTCAGGCCAGGTCATCACTTGACCCGGGCAGCACCAGGCGGGTGATAAATCCATGCCACCCATCAGTAACAGAACAAATGCATTCTCCTCAGCCCGGGAACTGGAGCAGTCCGGGAACTGGAGCCTCCCCAAACCAAATCAGCTGATTGACGTTAACGGAGCTCAGGCTGGTGGGAACAGGACATTTTGTGGAGACACTGGCGTCTGTCCCCTCCCAGAGCCCCACACCCCTCAGCGCTTTTCCTTGAAGTCCGAAATAGCGGAACGAGCATATTCTTTCCTGGGGCAGCTGCTCTGCTTACTTCCAACATGTTGTGCTCCAGAGCTCAGAAAATCAGAGGCATCAAAGGAGAGAAGCTGCGAGTGCTCAGCCCGCAGGGACAGGCGGCTTTGGAGACTCCAGTTTGCTTTTTTCTTTCCATGTGCGTCAGATGTGCCGTCTCATCTTGCAGCGCCGGGCCAGCTCTTACTCTTCCGCAAAGCTGTGGCTGGGGCGCCCCTCTGGCTGGAAAAATGTTTAAAATGGGGTGACAGGCGGCAGTCCCTGGCGCTGGGAGAGAAACGCAGATAACTAAACCAAACATGAGAGCAGTTGCACATGTGTCATCCTGACAAGATGTAAGTCAGGTTGGATCTGGGTCCAACTGTAGCCCTGAAAGCTAGAGAGGGAATATTCCGGGCTTGAGAGACTTCTTTCTTCGCTGCTTGCAGGAACCCAAGGTCTGTTGTTGAAGTTGCTTGATGCCCTAACTCAGCGGCCACATTGGCTTCAAAGCAGGCATTGGCTGCTCCTCTTGCTGATTTCATAGCATCCTCTATTGATTTCAGCTTTTACAAATAGTCAAGGGAGTGCATCCATGTGGGGCCTCCCGGGTTTCCTGGTCTCCTGGGCAGCCATAGCTGTCTGTTCATGTTTGACCTTACCTTCCTCCAAAGTCAGGTTTAGGCTTTGAAAAATACTTGACAAATGCAAAAACGATAGGATTAACAAGAGCCTGAGGCATGATTGGGACAGCTTAATTTAGTTTACTTTTATTTTCAAACAGATATTCATTTTCTTGGTTCATAAATCAAAGCTATAAAAATCCTGGCTTCTATTCCTGTTCTCATCAACCCCAACCCAAGCGAATACTTATATTAGTTTCTTGGGTGTCTTTAACAAATACAAGCAAATATGTGTGTATTTATGTGTTTAAAAACATATACGCGTTTCCTTTCCTCTTTCCCAGAAAATAAAATGCAAATGGCTCATAAAAGAATGGAAGGCTCCTCAATCTCACTTATTTTAAGAGAAATGCAAATTAAAATGACAATGAAATGCTATCGTGGCAAGGCTGACAAAAGTTAGCATTCTATGCAAACTGTTTTGCACTTTGCTCTTTCCACCTAATTGTATATCTTGGAGATCTTTCAAATCGGTGCATAAAGAGTATCTTCACTCATTTTTACAGCTTTATAGTGTCCTATTTATGGACACACCATAAATTTGTTTAACTAGTTTCCTATTGATGGACCCTTGGGTTGCTTCCAATCTTTTGTTACTATAAACAGTGCCAACCAGGACACTTCCTGTATGTGCTGGTACATCTGTAGGATAAATTTTGGCAAGGAGGACTGTTGGATCAAGGGATAAGTGTGTTTATAGTATTTGTAAGGTTTTCCAGATATCTTCAATGGGATTGTGTAGTATGTACAACCTCTAGTGATAAATAAAGACCCTCCTTCCCCACAGCCTTGCCACAGTGGCATTTCATTGCAGTTTTAATTTGCATTTCTCTTCTTCTAAAGTGAAATTGAGCACCATTCAGTTCTTTTAAGAGCCATTTGCCTTTCCTCTTCTATGAGTTGCCTCTGCATATCCTATGCCCATTGGAACAAAAATTGTCTTATTGGCTTGGCCCCTTTTCCTTAATAACTTCTGGGAGCTCTTGATATGTTAAGGGAAGATTAGTTCTCTGTGATAGGAGTTGTAAACATTTACCCCACAATGTTGTCTTTTGATTTTGCTTATGGTGTGTGTGTTGTGTATCTAAGTGAAATCAATTTTTAGGTAATAGAATATAGTAATCTTTTTCAGGGTTATGGATTCTGGATAAAAGAAAGGCTTTCCATACTTCATAAAGAAAGCTGAGGACCAAAGAATTGATACTTTTGAACTGTGGTGTTGGAGAAGACTCTTGAGAGTCCCTCAGACTGCAAGGAAATCAAACCAGTCAGTCCTAAAGGACATCAGTCCTGAATATTCATTGGAAAGACTGATGCTGAAACTGAAACTCCAATACTTTGGCCACCTGATGTGAAGAACTGATCAATGAAAAAGTTGGACACAACTGAGCTGAACTGAACTGAACTTCCATACTTCAAGGTTCTAGAGTATGTTTTTTTTTCTAGTACTTTTATGGTTTCATTTTTTTAACGTTTATACCTGTGAGAATTGATGCTGTGGAATGATCTTAGAACATGGAGAAAGGTATATTCATCACTTATCTGTTCCCTTGGAAACGGAAGGCAAAATGGAATTAGCAGGTGTCCTGTAATGACCCAGGGACTTCCAGGTGGTGCAGTGGTAAAGAATCTGCCTGCCAGTGCAGGAGACGCAAGAGACATGGGTTCGATCCTTGGGTTGGGAAGTTCTCCTGGAGTAGGAAATGGAAATCCACTGCAGTATTCTTGCCTGGAAAATTCCATGGACAGAGGAGCCTGGCAAGCTACAGTTCATGGGGTCACAAAGAGTTGGATATGACTGAGCACCTACGCACACAGCTGTGATGACCCAGTGAGAGACAGTTACCACAATGGGCTCTGTCCTGGTTGTGGTCTGGAGAGGATTGGGCCGGCCCTACCCCAGCACCCCAGTGCCCTTGGGGTCTCCCACAGTTTATTGAGCCAAGGACTTGGGGGTTCATCTGAGACTCAGGGACCTTTCAGGGAACAAAGTTTGGTTTCTTTTTCACCTTTACTGACTGCAAATAAGAGGGAGAAGCTGTTATCAATCACTATGCATTATACTTGCTTTCATCTGTATGTCATCTTATTCTGTCCTCTGAACAGTCCTCCATAGGATTCTCTCTGATTTGACAGGTAAAGAGATGGAGGCTCAGGCAGGCAGTTGACTTGCCTAATGCCATTCATTTGGCTAGTAAGTAGATGAGGCAAAGTACAGGTCACAGGACACCTGCTAATTTCATTTTGCCTTCCGTCTCCAAGGGAACAGATGAGTGATGGATCTCCATGCCTCTCTCCATGTTCTAAGATCATTCCACAGCATCAGCTCCCACAGGTACAAACATTAAGGTCCAGAACAGTCTCTGGGCAGCCCGTTCCCCTTCTTTAATGAAAGAAGCTCTGCCTTTACCTGGTTTGCTTATGGGTTTCAAATTAAGCTTTGTTTTGAAGAATGGATCTATTGCAAGAGTTTGTGTTTTCCAGACAGGGCCATTTTTTAGTGTTTCTCGACCTCAGCAATGGGTTTTGGATTGGCCAGGGCCTCTCCACATCACTTCTGTCCCTCCTTTCATGCCCATGACTGTTACCCTCTTTGCCTAGTAGTTGTGAAGGGTCCCAGTCCACTGAGGGCATTACCAGGAGTTGAAAGCTCAGAGGGGGCTCAGGGCTGGGAGCTAACAATGGCAGCTGCAAAGATGATTCCTCAACTGACTCAGCCCAGCTCTGGGCCTCCTCCAACCCACTGCCACCACTGGCTTCATGCTGGAAGACCCCCAGTACAGTAGAGCTGGTGTTTTTCTCAAGGGCTGGAATATGGGGAAAAACTGCCGCCAGCCACCCTCTCCTCTTTCCCTCCCTCCTCACACCACAACAAAAGGATTCTCCAACCAATACCGACAGTTACTCAGTGATATCTTTGGTAAGAATTAGAAACTAAGGGATTACTCAAAATCAAGCTGAGGGACGTTTACAGGTATTGCTATTTGAGCTTATTATAACTTTTTACAGAAGGAATTTCCTTCTGCATTTAAGGACTGATAGGCTTTGATGCTTCTATCATTTCACTCAGTGGTGTTTAAGAATACTAGAAATAAAAACATTTCTAACAACATCATCATTATCATTATCCTTCAACATCTAAGTCAGGTGGACTGTATCATGGATGGTTAAGTCAGCACCATCATTCCTATCACCATTACTAATAGAATAATATGGGGTTAAACAATCAGCCTTCATAGAAGGAGCTCAATGCCAGAGGCCTAATACCAAGCTTGAGAAAACTCAGTTTTAGAGAGAGAATGCAAATCAAAACTACAATGAGATATCACCTCACATTGGTTAGAATGGTCACCATCAAAAAGCCTACAAATAATAAACGCTGGAGAGGGTGTGGAGGAGAAGGAACTCTCCTATGCAGATTGTGGGAATGTAAATTGGTGCAGCCACTATGGAGAACACTATGGAGGTCTCTCAAAAAACTAAAAATAGAGCCACCACATAATCCTGCAATCCCACTCCTGGGTGTGTATTGGGAGAAATTTTTAATTTGAAAAGATACATGCACCATAATGTTCACAGCAGCACTATTTACAGTAGCCATGGAAACCACTTGGAAACATTCTAAAAGTCCATCAACAGATGAATGGATAAAGATGTGGTACATATATACAATGGCATACTACTCAGCCATTAAAAAAGAATGAAATGATGCCATTTTCAGCAACATGTCTGGACCTAGAGATTATGATAATAAGTGAAGTGAGATAGAGAAAGACAAATACCATATGATATCACTTATATGTGGAACCTAAAAAAAAGATACAAAAGAACTTACATACAAAACAGAAATAGACTTGTTGTTGTTCAGTCACTAAGTTGTGTCTGACTCTTTGTGACCCCATGGACTGTAGCACTCCAGGCTCCTCTGTTCACTATCTCCCAGAGTTTACTCAAATTCGTAGAAATAGACTCACAGACATAGAAAACAAATTTAGGGTTGCCAAAGAGGAAAGGGTGGGGAGGGATAGATTAAGAGTTTGGGATTAACATAAACATACTTCTATATATAAAACAGATAACCAACAAGGACCTACTGTGTAGCACAGAGAACTATACTCAATATTTTTTATAGCATATAAAGGAAAAGATGTATATTTATACCTATATCTATATATACATATATACACATTGTAAATCAGGTATACTTGAATAAAATAAAAAAAGAGAGGAAAAATGGCCCTCTAGAGAGAGGAGGCCATTTATTCCACATTCCTTGCAAATATGAAGGCACATTCTAGGAAAACACTGCTCTGCTCCCCCTGGCATTCATGAGCAGTTTCAGCTTGTGAGGCTCTTGTGTCCTGCGCAGAACCCGATGGCAGGATGGCTGTGTTTCATGATCAGCCCCTGGGCTCTGTGGGGGCAAGCAGGTGTGTTCAGAACCCAGAGTCCCGTTTTTGCATCCTTGGCAGTGCAGGAACCTTCCATCAGGCTTGATGGGAACAGGCTTAAACTTTTGGGGATAGCAGTGCAAAAATGAGCAATGAGGTGTCATGCGGGGTCCATAGCTGGGGAAAATTTTTATTCTTTCTGTTTAACAAACATTGGATAGTGGTGGTACGTCTGTGACCCTGTCTTAAGTTAGGCTCCTAGCAGCAGACCCTGAGATGAGAATTCCTGAGTAGGCGTTTGGGTCAAGGAAGTGCTTTCTGGAAAAACGTGGTAGGAGAGATGGGGGAGTTGGACCAGGATGGAAGCCCAGCAGAGGGTGATTCCTACTCAGTCCTTCCTGGGAGCAAGCTTTTCAGTGACTCAGGGCCTGTGCTCAGGGAAGCCCTGGCCGGGGACTGATGCTCTTGAAATTCTTAATCACTTTGGAACAAGGGACGTGCATTTTCATTTTGCACTGTGTGCGTTAGTCCCTCAGTTGTGTCTGACTCTTTACGACCCCATGGACTGTAGGCTGCCACGCCTATTGGTCCGTGGGATTTCCCAGGCAAGAATACTGGAGTGGGTTGCCATTCCCTTCTCCAGGAGATCTTCCCCACCCAAGGATTGAAACTGAGTCTCCCGCCTTGCAGGTAGATTCTTTACCATCTGAGTTACCAGGGAAGCCTTGCAAATTCTGTGTATGGTCCTGGCCACAGGGGAACTCCTGAGTGTGGGTGCCTCAGGGCTGCCCCCTCTGGGGGCCAAGGGACCTGAGCTTTATAGTTCTGTCATCAGCTACCAGCACCCCTTAAATATTCGCAAGTTTTTCTGGTTCCTTTTATAAGCAGGCAGAACTACTCTAGGGGCTTTAGGGTAATCCTCTGAAAAAGAGCAGCCATGGGGTGGCTGTTGGAAATGCCAGCATCTTGAAGGGGTGGCAGTATCTAAATTCAGAGCTGAATTCTTCACACCTCTTGAGGCCAAGTTCAGGTCACGTGGTGGCTTCAGTTCTGCTAGGAGTTCTAGGTCCTTCTCTTCACCTACTGCCTCTGATTTTGGATAAAAAGGAAAACTGAAAGAATGATAAATAAGGTTAAATAAATGATAAATTATTCCAAATGCTAGGAATGTTCTGATTCTCCTTTCCAGGGGGACAATTCCTCACAAATCCACTGTGCTCAGGGTGGAACTGTGTCATTGCACCCATTAGCTTTGCCTTATTGTGTTCAGTTCAGTTGCTCCGTCATGTCCGACTCTTTGCGACCCCATGGACTGCAGCACACCAGGCCTCCCTGTCCATCACCAACTCCCGGAGCTTGTTCAAACTCATGTCCATCGAGTTGGTAATGCCATCCAACCATCTCATCCTCTGTCATCCCCTTCTTCTCCTGCCCTCAATCTTTCCCAGCATCAGGGTCTTTTCCAGTCAGTCAGTTCTTCGCATTAGGTGGCCAAAGTATTGGAGTTTCACCTTTAGCATCAGTCCTTCCAATGAATATTCAGGACTGATGTCCTTTAGGACTGACTGGTTTGATTTCCTTGCAGTCCGAGGGACTCTCAAGAGTCTTCTCCAACACCACAGTTCAAAAGCATCAATTCTTCAGTGCTCAGCTTTCGTTATGGTCCAACTCTCACATCCATACATGACTACTGGAAAAACCATTGCTTTGACTAGACGGACCTTTAGTGGCAAAATAATGTCTCTGCTTTTTAATATGCTGTCTAGGTTGGTAATAGCTTTTCTTCCAAGAAGCAAGCATCTTTTAATTTCATGGCTGCAGCCACTGTCTGCGGTGATTTTGGAGCCAAAGAAAATAAAGTCTGACACTGTTTCCACTGTTTCCCCCATCTATTTGCCATGTGATGGGACCGGATGCCATGATCTTTGTTTTTTGAATGTGGAGTTTAAAGCCTGCTTTTTCTCTCTCCTCTTTCACTTTCATCAAGAGGATCTTTAGTTCCTCTTCACTTTCTGCCATAAGGGTGGTGTCGTCTGCATATCTGAAGTTATTGATATTTCTCCCGGCAATCTTGATTCCAGCTTGTGCTTCATCCAGCCTGGCATTTTGCATGATGTACTCTGCATATAAGTTAAATAAGTAGGGTGACAATATACAGCCTTGACATACTCCTTTCCCTAATTGGAACCCGTCTGTTGTTCAATATCTGGTTCTAACTGTCGCTTCTTGTCCTTCATACAGATTTCTCAGGCAGCAGGTCAGGTGGTCCGGTATTCCCATCTCTTTAAGAATTTTCCACAGTTTGTTGTGATCCACACAGTCAAAGGCTTTGGCATAGTCAATAAAGCAGAAGTATATGATTTTCTGGAACTCTCTTGCTTTTTCAGTGATCCAATGGATGTTGGCAATTTGATCTCTGGTTCCTCTGCCTTTTCTAAATCCAGCTTGAACATTTGCAAGCTCACGGTTCACATACTGTTGAAGCCTGGCTTGGAGAATTTTGAGCATTACTTTACTAGCGTGTGAGATGAGTCCAATTGTGCAGTAGTTTGAGCATTCTTTGGCATTGCCTTTCTTTGGGATTGGAATGAAAACTGACCTTTTCCAGTCCTGTGGCCACTGCTGAGTTTTCCATATTTGCTGGCATATAGAGTGCAGCACTTTCACAGCATCATCTTTGAGGATTTGAAATAGCTCAACTGGAATTCCATCACCTCTACTAGCTTTGCTTGTAGTGATGCTTCCCAAGGCCCACTTGACCTTGCATTCCAGGATGTCTGGCTCTGGGTAAGTGATCAGACCATTGTGGTTATCTGGCTCATGAAGATCTTTTTTTTATAGTTCTGTGTATTCTTGCCACCTCTTCTTAATGTCTTCTGCTTCTGTTAGGTCCATACCATTTCTGTCCTTTATTGTGCCCATCTTTGCATGAAGTTCCCTTGGTATCTCCAATTTGCTTGAAAAGACCTCTAGTCTTTCCCATTCTATTGTTTTCCTCTATTTCTTTGCACTGATCACTGAGAAAGGCTTTCTTGTCTCTCCTTGCTCTTCTTTGGAACTCTGCATTCAAATGGGAATATCTTTCCTTTTACCCTTTACCTTTTGCTTCTCTTCATTTCTCAGCTATTTGTAATTGCTCCTCAGACAACCATTTTGCCTTTTTGCATTTCTTTTTCTTGGGAATGGTCTTGATCACTGCCTCCTGTACAATGTCACGAACCTCCATCTATAGTTCTTCAGGCTCTCTATCAGATCTAATCCCTTGAATCTATTTGTCACTTCCACTGTATAATCATAAGGGATTTGATTTAGGTCATACTTGAATGGTCTCTTTCTGTAGTTATTTCTCCACCGATCTCCAGTAGCATATTGGGCACCTACTGACCTGGGGAGTTCATCTTTCAGTGTCCTATCTTTTTGCCACTTCATACTCTTCATGGGGTTCTCAAGGCAAGAATACTGAAGTGGTTTGCCATTCCCTTCTCCAGTGGACCACATTCTGTCAGACCTCTCCACCATGACCTGTCCGTCTTGGGTGGCCCCACACGACATGGCTTAGTTTCATTGAGTTAGACTACAGAAAGAAAGAAGGGATGGAGCCAAAGCGAAAACAACACCCACTTGTGAATGGGACTGGTGATAGAAGCAAGATTCGATGCTGTAAAGAGCAATATTGCATAGGAACCTGGAATGTTAGGTCCATGAATCAGGGCAAATTGGAAGTGGTCAAACAGGAGATGACAAGAGTGAACGTCAACATTCTAGGAATCAGTGAACTAAGATGGACTGGAATGGGTGAATTTAACTCATATGACCATTATATCTACTACTGTGGGCAGGAATCCCTTAAAAGAAATGGAGTAGCCATCATAGCCAACAAGAGTCCAAAATGCAGCACTTGGATGCAATCTCAAAAATGACAGAATGATCTCTGTTTGTTTCCAAGGCAAACCATTCAATATCACGGTAATTCAAGTCTATGCCCCGACCAGTAACACCGAAGAAGCTGAAGTTGAACAGTTCTATGAAGACTTAACAAGACCTTCTAGGACTAACACCCAAAAAAGACGTCCTTTTCATTATAAGGGACTGGAATGCAAAAGTAGGAAGTCAAGAAACACCTGGAATAACAGGCAAATTTGGCCTTGGAGTACAGAATGAAGCAGGGCAAAGGCTAATAGAGTTCTGCCAATAGAACGCACTGGTCATAGCAAACACCCTCTTCCAACAACACAAGAGAAGACTCTACACATAGACATCACCAGATGGTCAACACTGAAATCAGATTGATTATATTCTTTGCAGCCAAAGATGGAGAAGCTCTATACAGTCAGCAAAAACAAGACCAGGAGCGGACTGTGGCTCAGATCATGAACTCCTTATCGCCAAATTCAGACTGAAATTGAAGAAAGTAGGGAAAACCACTAGACCATTCAGGTATGACCTTAATCAAATCCCTTATGACTATACAGTAGAAGTGAGAAATAGATTTAAAGAACTAGATCTGATACACAGAATACCTGATGAACTATGGATGGAGGTTTGTGACATTGTACAGGAGGTAGTGATCAAGACCATCCCCAAGAAAAAGAAATGCAAAAAAGCAAAACGGCTGTCTGAGGAGGCCTTACAAATAGCAGTGAAATGAAGAGAAGCAAAAGGTAAAGGGGAAAAGGAAAGATATTCCCATTTGAATGCAGAGTTCCAAAGAATAGCAAGGAGAGATAAGAAAGCCTTCCTCAGTGATCAATGCAAAGAAATAGAGGAAAACAATAGAATGGGAAAGACTAGAGATCTTTTCAAGCAAATTAGAGATACCAAGGGAACATTTCATGCAAAGATGGGCTCAATAAAGGACAGAAATGGTAGGGACCTAACAGAAGCAGAAGATATTAAGAAGAGGTAGCAAGAATACACAGAAGAATTGTACAAAAAAGTTATTCACGACCCAGACAATCACGATGGTGTGATCACTAACCTAGAGCCAGACATTCTGGAATGTGAAGTCAAGTGGGCCTTAGGAAGCATCACTACAAACAAAGCTAGTGGAGGTGATGGAATTCCAGTTGAGCTATTTCAAATCCTCAAATATGACGCTGTGAAAGTGCTGCACTCAATATGCCAGCAAATATGGAAAACTCAGCAGTGGCCACAGGACTGGAAAAGGTCAGTTTTCATTCCAATCCCAAAGAAAGGCAATGCCAAAGTATGCTCAAACTACCACACAATTGCACTCATCTCACACGCTAGTAAAGTATGCTTAAAATTCTCCAAGCCAGTCGTCAGCAATTCGTGAACCGTGAACTTCCAGATGTTCAAGCTGGTTTTAGAAAAGTCAGAGAAACCAGAGATCAAATTGCCAACATCCACTGGATCATCGAAAAAGCAAGAGAGTTTCAGAAAAACATCTATTTCTGCTTTATTGACTATGCCAAAGCCTTTGACTATTTGGATCACAGCAGATTGTGGAAAATCCTGAAAGAGATGGGAATACCAGACCACCTGACCTGCCTCTTGAGATATCTGTATGCAGGTCAAGAAGCAATAGTTGGAACTGGACATGGAACAACAGACTGGTTCCAAATAGGAAAAGGAGTACGCCAAAGCTGTATATTGTCACCCTACTTATTTAACTTATATGCAGAGTACATCATGAGAAACGCGGGGCTGGATGAAGCACAAGCTGGAATCAAGATTGCCGGGAGAAATATCAACAACCTCAGATATGCAGATGACACCACCCCTATGGCAGAAAGTGAAGAAGAACTAAAGAGCCTCTTGATAAAAGTGAAAGAGGAGAGTGAAAAAGGTGGCTTAAAGCTCAACATTCAGAAAACTAAGATCATGGCATCCGGTCCCATCACTTCATGGGAAATAGATGGGAAACAGTGGAAACAGTGGCTGACTTAATTTTTTTGGGCTCCAAAATCACTGCAGATGGTGATTGCAGCCATGAAATTAAAAGACACTTACTCATTGGAAGGAAAGTTATGACCAATCAAGATAGCATATTTGAAAGCAGAGACATTACTTTGCCAACAAAGGTCCATCTGGTCAAGGCTATGGTTTTTCCAATAGTCATGTATAGATGTGAGAGTTGGACTATAAAGAAAGCTGAGCACTGAAGAATTGATGCTTTTGCACTGTGGTGTTGGAGAAGACTCTTGAGAGTCCCTTGGACTGCAAGAAGATCCAACCAGTCCATCCTAAAGGAGATCAGTTGTGGGTGTTCTTTGGAAGGACTGATGTTGAAGCTGAAACTCCAATACTTTGGCCACCTGATGCGAAGAGCTGACTCATTGGAAAAGACCCTGATGCTGGGAAAGATTGGGGGCAGGAGGAGAAGGGGACGACAGAGGATGAGATGGCTGGATGGCATCATTGACTTGATGGACATGAGTTTGGGTGGACTCCGGGAGTTGGTGATGGACAGGGAGGCCTGGTGTGCTGCGGTTCATGAGGTCGCAAAGAGTCGGACACGATTGAGCGACTGAACTGAACTGAACTGAATGGTTTAGTGGTTTTCCCTACTTTCTTCAATTTATGTCCGACTTTGGCAATCAGGAGTTCATGATCTGAGCCACAGTCAGCTCCTGGTCTTGTTTTTGCTGACTGTATACAGCTGCTCTATCTTTAGCTGTAAAGAATAAGATCATAGAGCTTCCCCTTCTTTGGCTGCAAAGAATATAATCAATCTGATTTTGGTATTGACCAAATGGTGATGTCCGTGTGTAGAGTCTTCTCTCGTGTTTTTGGAAGAGAGTGTTTGCTATGACCAGTGCGTTCTCTTGGCAAAACTCTATTAACCTTTGTTGTGTTCAGTCCTCAAATATTTTCCCAACAAAACATTCAATATGTACATTTTTCTACTTTGCCATCTCCTATGCTCCAGTGTTTTGGTCACCTGATATGAAGAGCAGACTTCACATCTGCTCTTTATTGGAAAAGTCCCTGATGCTGGGAAAGATTGAGGGCAAAAGGAGGAGAGGGTGTCAGAGGATGAGATGATTGGATGGCATTACCAATGCAATGGACATGAACTTGGGCAAACTTTGGGTGATGGTGAGGGATAGGGAGGACTGGTGTGCTGCAGTCCATGGGGTCGCAAATAGTCAGACATGACTCGGGAACTGAACGACAACATGCATTTTAAAAAGAGTTTCCCCTCCTTTTTAAAAAAAATTTTTTTTTAATATATTTATTAATGGCCGCTCTGGGTCTTTGTTGCTGTGTGCAGTTTTTTTCTAGTTGTGTCGAGAGGGAGCTACTCTCAAGTTGCAGTGCACGGGCTTCTCGTTGTGGTGGCTGCTCCTGTTGTGGAGCATGGGCTGTAGGTGCACAGGCCTCAGTAATTGTGGCACACGGGCTTAGTTGTTCTGCAGCATGTGGACTCTTCCTGGACTAAGG
The DNA here is from genome assembly GCF_054371585.1 of Giraffa tippelskirchi. NCBI lineage: Eukaryota > Metazoa > Chordata > Mammalia > Artiodactyla > Giraffidae > Giraffa > Giraffa tippelskirchi. The sequence continues at coordinate 119,723,720 of NC_137276.1, read as the reverse complement.
ACCAAACCCATGTCCCTTGCATTGGCAGGTGGATTCTTAATCACTGGACCCCTAAGGAAGTCCTGCTAAGCATTTTTAAAGAAAATATAACTCTTATGGCTTTGAATCTTTGTACCAAGTTCCTCAAACTGTATATTTTTAGAAGTTTTTCTTCTTATCTTAAAAATCAGATTTACAACACATTTGTCTCTTGGCTGGCTGTGTCTCGGACTGTCTAGACACATCTCCTCTGCAGATTAGAGACTGGCCCAAATGTGACTAGCTTTACTGGTCTACCCAGATTTTACCATCCAGTGTTAGCTTGTGGAAGAGGCTAACAAATTCTTGACCTGAGAATTTGTCTTTTAAAGGACACAGTCATGCAGCTATCACCAGAATAGGAGAGGAGAAGCAGGCAGGCATTTGAAATGACCCCGTGAAATAGCTTGCCCTGGCGTGCATTTTCAGATGATGGATTCATGTCCTAAGAACAGGAACTTCCCCCTTTTTAACATTGTCATGCCATCTACAAACATGCCCATGGGCTCTTATGCAACACGCGTATCTACTAAATATACTAAATAAACAATAAACGTGAGAGCTGAGTTGTGCTACCTGCAACCTGCAACATTCTGCTGCTGCTGCTGCTAAGTCGCTTCAGTCGTGTCCGACTCTGTGCGACCCCATGGACGGCAGCCCACCAGGCTCCGCCATCCCTGGGATTCTCCAGGCAAGAATACTGGAGTGGGTTGCCATTTCCTTCTCCAGTGCATGAAAGGGTAAAGTGAAAGTGAAGTCGCTCAGTCGTGTCCGACTCTTAGCGACCCCATGGACTGTAGCCTACTAGGCTCCTCCGTCCATGGGATTTTCCAGGCAAGAGTACTGGAGTGGGGTGCCATTGCCTTCTCTGTGCAACATTCTAGAAGTGTTTAAAAATTTCCTGCCTCTTGTACCATGTCTGAAAAATGCCCCTTTTAGCTTTTAAAGATTTTGATATTGAAAGTTTGGTTCCTATGTCCTAAGCCGCATGTTTGTCCCTGGGTCACTGTTCTCACCAGTCACTGTTAGCCAGTGACTCTTCTAGAATGCACCACCAGGAGTCGGAAATTGCTATCCTTTCTTCCCTCTGTCTTCACTGTCATCATGACCCATCTAACCTCATCTTGCCCTCTTCCTCTTAGCATTTTTCAGTGTGCTTACCTTGGATTTTAATTAAGTCCAATTTGTTGAACTGGCCATGGTGAGATACTCGTTTTGACAAAAGCACACCCTTTCATGTGGTTAATCTGGGGGCAGCTGGCTAAAAACCAACAAGCATGTCACTGCCAAACCTGAGCCTTCCTTACATGGGAAACCAGCAAAAGCACACTCTCTCTCTCTTTTTCAATTTCCTCAAAAAATACATTCCCAAAGCACACAGAGAAGCGCATGCTCAGAGAAGTGTCACTGTTTACTAAAGATGCCCCACAAAGGCTGAAAGAGGAAGGAGAGGATGTTTGACCATCAAAGCCAATCTGGAGGAATCTTCGAAGGAGGAAGAATCTTAAGAATTGGGGCAGAGGCCACCGTGAGAAGACTCTTCATGTTTTTAGGCTTGTTCTGATCCTTAACACATCCTGTTGAAGCCTGCCATGCACTAATGTCTTCTCCATCTTCCATCATAATTTGTCCTTGGAGAGAAAGAAACTAAGATAGCCATCTTCAGGGAGTTCTCTGGCCAATGGAGGGAAAGAGTAGTAGATGGATATAGATTCAGGGGATGTGTGTGTGCAGTGAGATTGGAGAGCCCTCTTTGAATTCATCGCTTCTGCCCCCGTTTTCCACTCTACACTGTGCCACATAGAATATACATCTTAGCTTGTGAATAGTGTCTTGGACTACTGAAGAGTTAAATTATTTTGAAAGACTTCCAAAGGAGACTCTGTACTCTCCCAGCATGAGAGTGACTCACTAAAGGAAATCATTACTTATATCCAATTAGTTTCTTTACAAATGCTGATTAATTTAATTTCCTAGGCAATCTTCACTTTCTATCTCAACTGGAACAGTCATAGGTAATTCCTTTTTAGGAATCCACTACAAATTTGTCCCCATGACCCAGTATGGAACTGAAGCCATCATTCTCTCTGCCTCTGTCTCTTTTCTCTCTCTCTGTCTCTTTCTGTCTTCTTCCACTTCACTTTGGCTTGCCATCTAATTCCATCCTACCCCACATAACCCCCAAAACTGCAGATGAAAAGTTTCCATTTTAATTCTGATACTATAAGACTATTTTGCAACTCTGAATTTTTAGTCCTAAAAATGGCACTTTCTCCTAGATGTTTGATACTTTTTTTGTCTAATGGATCAAGATGGCTGCAAATATAGTACAAATAGACCAATTAACACTGCTATTTCTTCCAAAGTCAGGGTGATGTTGAAAAACTATTTTAATGGATTGAACCCATCATCATGTAAGGCCATAAACCTATATCTTAAAAAAAAAAAAAAATCAGGTACTTTCCTACTAGTACTGCTACTTTTTTTTCCTGCTTTTTAAGGCATCTTCTAATATTACCAGAATCTTCTGCATGCATGCTCAGTTGCTCAGTTGTGTCTGATCTTTGCTACCCCTTGGACTGTAGATGTCCAGGTTCCTCTGTCCGTGGGATTATCCCAGCAAGGATACTGGAGTAGGTTGCCATTTCCTCCTCCAGGGGATCTTCCTGACCCAGAGATTGAACCCTTGTCTCCTGCAGCTCCTGTATTGGCAGGCAGATCCTTTACCACTGAGTCACCCGGGTTGTTGTTGTTTTTCAGTCCCTAAGTCATGTCTGACTCTTTGCCACCCCAAGGACTGCAGCACGCCAGGGTTCCCTGACCTTCACTGTCTTCCAGAGTTTGCTCTATCTCATGTCCATTGAGTCAGTGATGCCATCCAACCATCTCATTTTCTTGTCCCCTTTTCCTACCCTCATCACCTAGGAAGCCCCATCATATATCAATACAGCACAGAATTGCATTTTTAGAATTAAGATTCTTAATTAATCTAACATTAGCAAAACAAAATAATTAAACAATGAAATCCATCATGATACCTTTTAGAAAAACAATGAAATTAATTTGGCTGTATCGAGTCTTATTTGCAGCACGCATGATCTCCAAGGCTTGAAAGATCTTAGTTTCCTGACCAGGGATTGAAACCACATACCCTGCATTGTTCCTCTTTACCATTGAGCCACCAAGGAAGTCCCTCGAGATACATTTTTAAGCAGCTTTTCCTCATCAACACCTGTCACAAGGCCCTTGTAACTTGAAGGATCAGAGGAGGGACTTCCAGTGATATTGATGAGTGTTTCTATCCATGTATTTGAGAAAGATTATTTCCTTTCTAGGGACACCAACTCTAACTCTATCCACTCCTCTTTTTTTGTTGTTGTTCAGCTCCTTGGTGCATTGTGCAAGTTACCTGGCTTAACAAATGTTTCCTTTTTGGTGATGTACTTACTCCTTTTCGGTTTGGTCCCTGATATAGCACTCATCTCACACGCTAGTAAAGTAATGCTCAAAATCCTCCAAGCTAGGCTTCAGCAATACGTAAACCGTAAACTTCCAGATGTTCAAGCTGGTTTTAGAAAAGGCAGAGGAACCAGAGATCAAATTGCCAATGTCCGATGGATCATCGAAAAAGCAAGAGAGTTCCAGAAAAACATCTATTTCTGCTTTATTGACTATGCCAAAGCCTTTGACTGTGTGGATCACAATAAACTGTGGAAAATTCTGAAAGAGATGGGAATACCAGACCACCTGACCTGCCTCTTGAGAAACTTGTATGCAGGTCAGGAAGCAACAGTTAGAACTGGACATGGAACAACAGACTGGTTCCAAATAGGAAAAGGAGTACATCAAGGCTGTATACTGTCACCCTGCTTATTTAACTTCTATGCAGAGTACATCATGAGAAGTGCTGGGCTGGAAGAAACACAAGCTGGAATCAAGATTGCCGGAAGAAATATCAATAACCTCAGATATGCAGATGACATCACCCTTATGGCAGAAAGTGAAGAAGAACTAAAGAGCCTCTTGATAAAAGTGAAAGAGGAGAGTGAAAAAGGTGGCTTAAAGCTCAACATTCAGAAAACTAAGATTATGGCATCCGGTCCCATCACTTCATGGGAAATAGATGGGAAACAGTGGAAACAGTGGCTGACTTTATTTTTTTGGGCTCCAAAATCACTGCAGATGGTGATTGCAGCCATGAAATTAAAAGACGCTTACTCCTTGGAAGGAAAGTTATGACCAATCAAGATAGCATATTTAAAAGCAGAGACATTACTTTGCCAACAAAAGTCCATCTAGTCAAGGCTATGGTTTTTCCAGTGGTCATGTATGGATGTGAGAGTTGGATGGTGAAGAAAGCTGAGTGCCAAAGAATTGATGCTTTTGAACTGTGGTGTTGGAGAAGACTCTTGAGAGTCCCTTGGACTGCAAGAAGATCCAACCAGTCCATCCTAAAGGAGATCAGTCCTGGATGTTCATTGGAAGGACTGATGTTGAAGCTGAAACTCCAACACTTTGGCTACCTGATGCGAAGAGCTGACTCATTGGAAAAGACCCTGATGCTGGGAAAGATTGGGGGCAGGAGGAGAAGGGGACGACAGAGGATGAGATGGCTGGATGGCATCATCGACTCGATGGACATGGGTTTGGGTAAACTCCGGGAGTTGGTGATGGACAGGGAGGCCTGGCATGCTGTGATTCATGGGGTCGCAAAGAGTTGGACACGACTGAGTGACTGAAATGACTGAGAGCCTGGTTCCCTCTCTCCTCCTGATGTGCAAGGTACTTGAGCACTTGTAGTTGATAAGTCCCATCAAATATGTTTGCATAAGTTCTCCTTTCTGTCTTTCAAGATACAAGACCTAGATTTTTCTGCATGTTTGTTTTCTTTTAATGAACTTGACCACATGTCATATGGAATGCTGCTTGCTTGCTTCTAAATAGTACTAGGTCCTCAGGGCCTGCATACACAACCAACCACATAATATGTAGGGCCCAATGAAAAATAGAACCACGCGGATCTTGCTCAAAAGTTATTAAAACTTTCAAGTTGGTGACAGTAGATCATTGGATCAAGAGCTCACCTGCATGAAATCCGTTATTCCTACATAAATAACTTCTTATGACTAAACCTAGGCATGATCTGTGATTTAGCCTTGGTTTGTTTCTTTGCTATTTAACTTCCAAGCGAAATATGATTGGTCTGTATCTCTGAGCACTTTGAGAATCTTCCACTGACCTCTGGTTTATATTGTTGCTATCAAAAAGTCTGCTGCCAAACCAACTGTTGTTTCTTTGAAAGTATTTTCCCCCTTGATTGATTTTGCCCTTTGCAGTTTTCCCTTACAATGTGTCTAGTTTTGTGTATCTTGCTTTGACCTAATTTTGCTTCCTGAATCTGATTTTCATCCTGTTTTAAAAAATTCTCAGCCACTAGCTTTTAAAATATTGACTCTTGACCCATTTTTTTCTTTCTGAAAGTCCAATGTGATCCATGCTAGAACATTTCATGTCTTTAACTTCTTTTTTAAACTGCGTTATCTTTCTGTGTTGTCCTCTAGGTAATCTCCTTCCAAACCATTTTCTGGTTCTCTAATTCTCTCTTCAGCTATTTTATCTGATCTTTAAAACCATTCATTGAGTTTTTGTTTTTTATGATATACATTTCATTTCTAGAAGTTATATTTGGTCATTTTCCAAAAATGTCTGGTCTCTTTTTTAGGAGTCTGATTATTTTCTGATAATTTTTACTTCTTTTACATTTGGGCCATAATACACAGCTTCTTTCTGATAGCTTCATTATCTGATGTTCTTGAGGTTCCTGGGATATCTTATACTGTCTGTTGTGTGTCTTAACTCTGGTTCTTAGTGGAATCTTGGTCATATTTCCTAAAGCATTATGTACTTTTTGATTGTGCGCTTCTGTTTCATAGAATTCTCACTCTGAGGATTTTGTGTGGCAGAGGTTGAGGATCTGTTTCTATAGAGAAGTTTTTCATTTGCTTTAGCAAATGCCCCTGTGATAGAATGAGATTGGGACTCTTCTTAAGTTATTTAATTGGTTTGGGATTCCTAGACTGTACAGATGAGTAAATTAAAATGCAAACATGTGTGAAGGATGGCCTGTAGTTATGAAACTCAAGGCGACTTTTCTTCCCTGCCAGAGCTCCCACTGTCTGGGCAGCCAAACTGTCAGCACCTGCTCTGGTGTTCAGCCTGCTCTGGTCTCAGGGATTTCCTTTACTGATCTCAGCTGTGCTCTTAAAACCATGTTTGTTATTTCTGTAGGCATATCTAGGTATTTTGTGGCTGGAGGTTTTGTTAGATTCTCCTTCATGATATTGCCACAAATGATAGTTCCTGTCATTCTGAATTTCTGAGCTCGGAAAAAGCATTCTCACTATGATAACATATTTTGACATCTCTCTAGATGTTAGAAACATCTTATGAAGCAGGCCAGGAGCCCTGACCAAATTCATGGTGGTTCTTTTGTACTTATAAGAAAGTGCTCCTTATTTTTATAGGTGGCTTTGATTTAGATGAGACTTTGGTTTTGTTCTGCAAAGAAAACAGCTAATGTACTTACTCTTTGCTAAAAATGACTGAAGTGCACAAATGGCTGGATTTATTTAGTATCAAAATGTGAGATGTTTAAAAAAATCTTAGGAATTTGAGGACACCGAGAGGGTTGCTCAGCACTGAAGGGAAAACAGGAGGAGAGAGGCATTTCAGTTCCCTGTGCCATGCATGCTCTCTAGCTTCGAATAATGCCAGGATTTCTCTCTGTTGTTTCTTCCTTTAGCTGTTGAAAAATTTCTGCCCCTTCAAGATCTGGTTTATCAGAAAATGAGAAAGTCTTCACCCAAAGAAGCACCAGAGAAGTGAAGACAGATTCCTATAAAAGCTTTCATGGCTGAGTCAGCTGGGAGGGCAGCTGGTGATCATTTCCTGTCTCACCCTGCAGAAGGGAGCTACCCAGGAAAGGGATATCTAAACTGGAAGGACATTAGTTGGTTCCTCCGAGGACCTGCAAGGCTCATGGCGTGGAATGCTCTGATAGCCAGACAGGGAAAATACAGCCCTGTGGAGCAAGAAGGAAAGTCATTCATTTATCCATGCATTCAGCATTTTTACTTCTCATTAAAGTCAGGGCTACATGGGTAATTTAGGTAGGAAATTTTCAATATGACTAGATATATATACTTAACATTTTTCTTGTGTTTTTTTCCTACTATTCTCTAAAAAATCATTTTCTCGAAGTACAATTGATTTTTTGGTTGTTTTGGATTAAAAGCCTTATTTACTCTGAATGCAAAACATTCAATAATAGTCATTGGTTTTGTTGTTTTTACTATTCTATGAACATCTTTTTAGAAAAAAACACCATGCGGTATTATGGCCTTTGTCAATGAGGGAATTCTGGGCCCCTTTGTTCATTCTTTTTTTTTTTTTGGTTCAAATAACATCTATCTAGTATTATGCTCCTTCAGGTTTTGTGCTAAGTTCTGTGGGTCTAAAAAGGTAAATTATAAATAGTCCCTGCCCTTAGGAATCCCAAGGTACAATGCCCTGTGGGGAGGCCAGCACATATACAGAAAGAAAGTACTAAATGAGACTCGACTAATCTTCAAATGATCTAATTAAAGAATTACAATGAGAAACTTCCCTGGTGGTCCAGTGATTAAGACTACAAACTTCCAACATGGAGGACACAAGTTTGATCCCGGGTTGGGTAACTAAGATCCCACATTTGGAACAGCCAAAAAAAATCACAATGAATAGTTCCACAACTTTTTGTGTGCATGATAACGTAGACATAACATAAAATTTACCATTTTAGCTATTTATTGGTGTTATCAAGTGTGTTCACATTGTTGTACAACCATCACCACCATCCATCTCTACAACTTTGTTATCTCCCCAAACTGAAACCCTGTACACATTAAATAACAACTCCCCATTTCCACACTGGTAACCACCCTTCTACTTTTTGTTTCTATGAACTGGACTCCTTTTGGTACTTCCTACAAGTGGAATGTGTGGATGTGAGAGTTGGACGGTGAAGAAAGCTGAGCGCCACAGAATTGATGCTTTTGAACTGTGGTGTTGGAGAAGACTCTTGAGAGTTTCTTGGACTGCAAGGAGATCCAATTGATCCATCCTAAAAGAGATCAATCCTGGGTGTTCATTGGAAGGTCTGATGTTGAAGCTGAAGCTCCAATACTTTGGCCACCTCATGCGAAGTGTTGACTCATTGGAAAAGACCCTAATGCTGGGTAGGATTGGGGGCGGGAGGAGAAGGGGACGACAGAGGATGAGATGGTTGGATGGCATCACAGACTCGATGAACATGGGTTTGGGTAAACTCCGGGAGTTGGTGATGGACAGAGAGGCCTGGCGTGCTGCAATTCATGGGGTCGCAGAGAGTCGGACACGACTGAGCGACTGAACTGAACTGAACTGAACTGAACAAGTGGAATCATGCTGTATTTGTCCTTTTTTGTCTGCTTCACCCATTACTTTTTTAATCGAAGGAAATCTGTTGTACAGAAATGAACATCTCAGCCTTGTCCCTGACTGATTCACTGCTTGGCTGGCCTGGTGTAAGATAGTCAACTTTTCCTAATGCCCTCAGCTCTGCAATTGCTCAACTGTTTTAGAGCCTTTTTTTTTTTTGGAAGAGTCCATCACAGTGTATGATATTAATCAATTCAAGTCTGCTGACGTTATTGTAGTACTTAAGAGGCTGTTGCTCCCTAGAAACACCGAACAGCCTCCCTCTGAGGGTGGTGGTGTGGTGAGGTCAGAGGCTTGCAGGTGGGCCTGAGGCTTGGCTCTGCAGAAAGCCTGCTGGGTCCCTAGGCTGTGAGTTTCCCAGGGCTTCACATGTGATCATGTAGAGAGACCTGCTATTCCTTCAGCCCGCTGCCTGCCAGAAACCAGGCCCTATGGATTCCCTCCAGACTCGGGCTCTGAGCTGGGCTAACAGCTTTCCACTGGGGCCAATCAGACACTTGCCAGAGGGCCATCTCACCAACTGCTTTTGAGTCACTTGTTCTATTTGAGATCTGTCGTGTGCTGGGAGCCCTCACTGGGCTTAGGGAAAGACCTGAAGTCAGTTGGAACTTGACCCAGGTCAAGTTTCCCAGCTGTATTTCTGGGGCACTTGTTTATGCAGTGAAATGTGTAATTTACAGTGGGCGTGGTCTGCTGAGCAGGAGTCAGCTCTGGGCAGCTTATTGCCATGAGCAAAAGAACTCATTTTCTTGGGTTCACTTTTTTTTTTTCCTACTCTTTTCCATTATGGTTTATTACAAGATATTGAATACAGTTCCCTGTGCTGTACAGTAGGGCCTTGTTGTTTATCCATCCTATATATAATAGTTTGCATTTGCTAATCCCAAACTCTCAAACCCAACCTTCTACTGATGGGGTCCACTACTTATTCCACCAAAATATACATTCCACAAGGGCTGGTCTGATCTCTGCTATATTCTCATTCCAGAAGACAGCCTGGGATAAAGTGTGAATCTCTCCTACAAATGAAAGGGAAACATCCTCTTGTCAGGATATCAATGTACAGAGAATAATGTCATTAGAAATCAGAAAATGATACCATTGATAAATGTACTCATGCTACTTAATCAAGAAATAGTCCAACTTATTCTAGCTCTTTCAAAAAGTAGAATAGGAAAAAAATTCTTTTCATTTAAAAAAATTTTAGTCATTTCATCTTAATATTACTGATTACCTTTCTTCTTAAATTTCATAGGGTCTTATTGATGAATTGATGAATTGAATGAATTATGTAGAATTGAAAAAGGAAATTAACTGCTTGAGTTTTCAGAATGTTTGTATCGGTTCTCTAGTAGAGTTAAATGCTAATATTACCACGGAAAACTGACGCAACATTTGTGAAGCAATTGCTGTAACAGGACCTCTGTGTAACATTTCCTTGTATAGGATTTTGAAAAAAAAAAAAAAAAAGCTTAGGTCTTGGAAAATATTAGACAAGCACCTCTCTGCAGGCTTACCACATAAGCACGTGGCTTTCATTCCCCAGTGGACTCTGACTGGTTTTGACTTGACAGTTCCTCATTTGTCTTTGGGGTTTGAGCCTCACTTCTGTTTTCTGACCACCAACCAGCCCTGCCGTCTTTGAAGAAGTGAGAGGTGGCTTGGTCTTCATACAGATGTGAAGTCCATCACCAGCACACTCCCCCGACACTGTGCCATTCAGCAGAGCAGGCGTTAGTGAACAGCTCTCAATGTGCCCCCAATGTCACCTGAGACCACTTGAATCCTCTCTCTTCCACTGGCTTCTTTCTTCTTATTTGGAGGTTTATCAGTATGTATCCCTTTTTAAAAAAATTCTTTTTATGTTTTACATTTTAGCTCTATGTCCATTTTGAGGTAATCTTTGTATGTAGTGCCAGATATGATCAGTTGTTGTTGCTTTTTTTTTTTCATAGAGTTATTCAGGTTTGTACAGGTGAGAGAGTTGGACCATAAAGAAGGCTGAGTGCCAAAGAATTGATGCTTCAAGTTATGGTGTTGGAGAAGACTCTTTGAGTGTCCTTTGGACTGCGGGAAGATCAAGCCAGTCAGTCTTAAAGGAAATCAACCCTGAACATTCATTGGAAGGACTGATGCTGAAACTAAAGCTCCAATACTTTGGACACCTGATATGAAGAGTCAACTTGTTGAAAAAGACCATGATGCTGGGAAAGATTGAGGGCAATATGAGAAGGAGGCAACCAAGGATAAGATGGTTAGATGGCATCACCAGCTCAGTGGACATGAGTTTGAGCAAACTCCGGGAGATAGTGAAGGACAGGGATGCCTGGTGAGCTGCTGATCCTGGAGTCACAAAGAGTCAGACATGACTTAGTGACTAAATAGCAACAACAATTTAAGTTTATGAGGCATGTAGGAGGTTAGTTTTCCCAGACCAGGGATGGAACCCATGTCCCCTGCATTAGAAAGTTTAAGGCCAATGGCTCTGGTATCCTGGCCCGATCCTTTATCCTCTGTAATTGGATGGTATCTGATGCTACGTTTCAGCAGTTGTATTATTTGGGGGGATTCTCGCAGAGGTAACAAATAAACCCTCAGATTTCAGGTCCTCAACACTGATGTTTGGATCCTATTCAGGGTGGTGGACAATTCCCCTCAGGTACTGATTTGAGGAGCCAGACTCCTTCCAGCTACAGCTCTCCCATCCCCCAGGGCCTTGGAGATCTCTGCACAAGCTAGAAGGTGAGAGAGAGGGTACTTTTCACCCTGTGAGCCTGAAATCGCTTCTACTCCATTTCCTTGAGCTGGAGGCCTGGGAGATGTAATCCCACTGAGGATTCTATAATGGGAATGAGAGAACATGGGTGCTACTGGACACTTAGTTTCTCTATCACAATGATGGGCTGACCTTCTGAAGCCTCAATTTCCTCCTCTGTAAAACAGAGACAGAATCCATCTTCGAGAGTTCTTGTAAGGATCAGAGCTAATGTCTGTGATAAGACTAGTTGAGCGCTTGACACAAGCTGTGGTGGTGATCACAGCCAGTGAGTGAGGGGCTCGCTCACTTTGGGGAGAGCAAGGGCAATCCAGTCTCGTCCCTTCCTGATTACAAATGCTTTGTCCATGCCTGTACTTCTGCTGAAGGTTTCATAATGATTATTATGCAACCTGCATTCTGTATGATAATTATTATGTAAATACAAGTATGTTATCATGATTATTATGTAATATGGATTATGTATTGTAATTATTATGTAAATACAAATGAACCTCTCACTCTAAGCATATGTCTCATGGACTAATATTCCTGGGGCACTGACATGGGCTTTAAAATATTTTCCCATTGTCTGCTACCATCTGAAAAGCTATTGTCATCAAAGCAATATAGGTCATTGCAAAAATTGCCAGCGCACAGACAGCTCTAATGTGGAGCTTCCGCCACATGCTGGGTGCCCCCTCCCCTGCCAGCCCGACTTGGAGACTTGGATCAGCAACCATGGTTAATGGTTTGGGTAAATCCTTTCAGAAATACTCCATGTTTACTTACAAGCATGTATAAATGCTTTCTTTTTACACAAAAGCCAAATCATGCTGCAACTCTGCCCACACTCATTCCTTTTAACAGCCACATGGTTTCCCATCATGGCCAGTTTATTTAACCAGAGATGAGAGCTTTACTGCTAAGTAAAAAGGCATCAAACTCTTTTCTCTGTGTGAACTAGTTAACTCCCCAAGTATCCTCCCCATCAAATTGCAGTCCCCCCTACCCCCCCCTTCCCCTTCCTTCTGCAAATACGTATGGGTGCATCCTCATGCCTCCTACAGGGCAACCCTCACCATCCCAGGAAATGGACCAGCTGCTTCGAAACTTCCTGCTTACTTTGTTAGGGAGGAGGCCGTGGGGAAATAACGTGTCAAAAGCCTGGAGGAGCCCCTTCCCTGAACCTGTAGCCTCAGGCTGGTTCAAAAGAGCAAAGCAGAACCCCAGTACACTGTTGGTGGGGAATGCAAATTGGTGCAGCCATTACGGAAAACAGTATGGAGTGTCCTCAAAAACTAAAAAGAGATTTGCCATGTGATTCAGTAATCCCACTCTTGGGCATATATCCAGAGAAAACTCTAATTTGAAGTGATGCATGCATTCTAATGTTCACAGCAGTACTGTTGACAATAGCCAAGACATGGAAGCAACCAAGATGTCTATCAACAGATGAATGGATAAAGATGTGGTACATATATACCATGGAATATTATTCAGCCATAAAAGAATGAAATAATGCCATTTGTAGCAACATGGATGGACCTAGAGATGATCATAATAAGCGAAGTAAGTCAGAGAAAGACAAATATCCTATGATATCACTTATATGTGGAATCTATAAAAATGTTACAAATGAGCTTATTTATTATACAAAACTGAAATAGACTCATAGATGTAGAAAACAAACTTAAAGTTACTAAGGGGGACAGCGTGGGCTGGCAGTGTGGTAGAAAAATTAGGAGTTTGGGGTTAACATATACACACTACTATATATGAAAAAGATAAATAAGGACTACTGTATAGCACAGGGAACTTTACTCAATATCTTGTAATAACCTATAATGGAAAAGAATCTGAAAAAGAATGTATATATATAACTTAATCACTTTGCTGCACACTTGAAACTAACACAACATTTTAAATTAACTATACTTCAGTGATAAAAATAAAATTCTCATTGGAATAATTTGAAAAAAATAGTTAAATAGTCTTTGTTTTACCTCTAGGGCACTGGGAACACTTGCTTCCAGTTCAGGGATTTGGGTCCAGAGATGTTAGATCAGAAAAGAATTTTTGCCTATTACTCAATCTGGTTGAATTAAGACTTCCTAAGGTAGCAGGAAAACCAAATGGTTCTTGCAACTTTGCTGAGGTCCCAGACAGGCAGTAAGGTCATGGAGAGCTCAGACATCTTGGTGGTTCAGTGTTCTATAGAGCTGTGAAAATGATCTTGTGTGTCATGTGACTGACCCAAGCCATGGGAACCCATCTGGCTTCAGTCCTAGAATAATATTTTCCAATTTTAGCCATCTGTGTGCTACCTTCTGATTTCCCTTTTTTTTTTTTTTTTGCATCACTGCATACCTCCTTTACCAATTTATTTAGTATTTATATATTTGAAGAATTGCACTTACCGATTTATAACTGATTTTTAGATCTACCTTAATCCTACGGAACATCTTGGAGTTACAGGTTTGTTAAGTTATATTTTTTCTAACACATATCACAATATATACAACTCTTCAAGAATTATTGGGACTTCCTTGGTGGTCCAGTGGTTAAGACTCCAAGCTTACAATGCAGGGGGTGAGAGTCTGATCATTGGTCAGGGAACTAAGATCCCACATGCTGCAGGGCACAGCCAAAATTTATTAATTAAATTTAATTAAAAAATCATTCATCTATGTACTGCCCAATATCATTGCCTATGCTGCACTTTGGCAGTTGCTGTTCTAGTAACTTCCACATCTCTTCAAGGGAGATGAATCACTTTGAACCATTTAAGAGTGACCCTATGTAAGTCAAAAAGAGAAAAACAAATCTCATATTAACACACATATGCAATCTAGAAAGACGGTATTGATGAATCTATTTGCAGGGAAGGAATGGAGACTCAGATAAAGAGAATGGACTTGTGGACACAGTGGGAAAAGGAGAGAGTAGGACAAATGGAAAAAGTAGCATCGGCATATATACACTGCCTGCATGCGTGCATCCTAGGTAGTGTCTGACTCTTTGCAACCCCATGGACTGTAGCCTTCCAGGCTTCTCTCTTCATGGGATTCTCCAGGCAAGAATACTGGAGTGGGTTGCCATGCCCTCTTCCAGAGGATCTTCCTGACCCAGGGATCAAACCTGTGTCTCCTGCCTTGTAGACAGATTCTTTACCGCTGAGCCACTGGGTAAGCCCATATATAAACTACCATGTGTAAAATAGATGGCTGGTGAGAAGCTGCTATATGACACAGGGAGCCTAGTCTGGAGCTCTGTGATGACCTAGAGGGATAGGATGGGGGGAGGGAGGGAGGCTCAAGAAGGATGTGATATATGTATAATTATGGCTGATTTGCATTATTGTACAGCAGAAACCAACAGAACATTGTAAAGCAACTTTCCCCCAATTAGAAAAATAAATTGGAAAACAACAACAGCAACAAAATATATAAGTATAGCTGATTCACTTTGCTGTACAGGAGAAACTCACACAACATTGTAAAGCAACTATACTCCAAAAAAAAAAAAAAAAAAAAAGATACAATTCTTTAGAGATCTTTGGAACATGTAGGATTTATGTTATAAGAAAACAAACTCTGTTTATTCTCCTGCACCAGCAAAGGATGATATTTTTGGCCATAGTGATCGTCATGGAATGCTTTCTCTTTTTCTGGAAAGAAAGTAAATGCCTCCATTCTCAATGACCCCTGAGGATAAGTAGTAAAGCATGAGGAAGCACAAGGGACCCTGATCTAGCAGATGTAGGCATCTTTTTATTGCTTCATGCGCACTGGGCCAGGCTCACATTAGTCCTATTTTTAGGCTTTCGGGTTGACTTGGTGAATCTGGCCTCCTTTTCAACAGATCGTATTAATGTCCTGCAGATGGGTTTGTAATTGATTCCTTTCCATCACAATTATTTCACATGCTGGCAAATGTACTCAACGTCTCCTTGGTGAATAGTCATGTAGTTTCTAAAACCTCTGCTAGGTCTGGGAACAGGTTTTGTCTTTGGCTTGGACATCAGAGGATAGACTATTCTAGAAGGATATACTGAAGCACTTGCATGCACATTCAGCGTCCTTGGCAGTTATGTTGAGAATTCGAGTATGTTGTTGGCTCTGCATTCAGTTACATGGAGATGCCGGTACTTACTATCTTGGCGGTTGGAGGCAAGGGCTGCATTACTGAATGACATTTAGAAACAATTCCCCAATGTATTAACATACTTACAAGTTCCATTACCCAGGAGTCTATCCAACTCTTTCCCCCTCTTGGCCACACCTTGAAGTATAGCTGGGACTCCAAAAGCATTTTAATTTTATGTTCCACAGACTTTCCCTTAAGAGGCTCTCATTCCTCCTTGAGTCCCTGTGTGAAATCTGGAACTCATTTCCCCAGTGTGACAAGCACTAGTGGGAGTTGGGAGCAGAACATGAGTTTGCATACATAACAATGTGAGTTGCTGTCCATCCAGACTTCAGGGAGCCACTGATGTTGCTGACATCCTCATGAAGAATCGCAGCCATTACATGGCAGATGAAGTGACCAAGTCAACTAGGCAGTTACTCACCTGATGCAAAGGACCAGATGGAGTGATGAAAAGAGAAAATGAAACTTTAGCTATGTTCATACTCCAAACATGTGTTCATTTCCTGGTGAGTTAACTAAATCTTGCTCATCAAACAACTGAGATTTATCCATGTTCTCTTCAACTTGGTGCATTATCCAGGGAGCCAGTTCTTCCTCTGGAGCAAGAGTTTCACATCAATCCAGGATGCATGTGGCCACATCCTTGCCACATCAGATTCTTTGTGAAAGTGAAAGTGTTAGTTACTCAGTCCTGTCCAACTCTTGGACTGTAGATGGTGTCAGATGCCATGGACTGTAGCCCACCAGGCTCCTCGGTCTATGGAGTTCTCCAGGCAAGAATACTGGAGTGGGTTGCCATGCCCTTCTCCAGGGGATCTTCCCGACCCAGGGATCGAACCCGGGTCTCCGGTATTGAAGGCTGATTCTTTATGGTCTGAGCCACCAGGAAAACCGTCAGATGCTTTGTACCAGGACACAGTTTAATAGATACGTTTATCTAGATCAATGTGTAATTTGAAAGCTGAAGCTTCTGCTTTAAAAGTTATGATTTCATTTTCAGATCAGACCAATGTTACTATTATTATATGCCCTTTGAGTTATTAGAGCTTTTATTCATTAA
Organism: Giraffa tippelskirchi; assembly: GCF_054371585.1. Taxonomy (NCBI): domain Eukaryota; kingdom Metazoa; phylum Chordata; class Mammalia; order Artiodactyla; family Giraffidae; genus Giraffa; species Giraffa tippelskirchi. The sequence goes on along the minus strand of NC_137276.1, from coordinate 119,707,218 downwards.
TGAGATTACACAAAGTTAACTTTTTTAAAAAAATTAAAATATAATTGACATGCAAAATTATATTCATTTCAGATATAATGTATAACTGATTTGGTATTTGTTATGAATTTCATTCAAACATATAATGATTTGACATTTGCATATATTGTGAAATGATCACAGTTAAGTCTAGTTAACATCTGTCATCACACATAGTTACAGAATTCTTTTTTCTTTCAATGAGAATTTTCAAGATTTACACTCTTAACAACTTCCAAATATTCAGTATAGTATTATTAACTATAGTTGCCATGTTGTACATTACATCCCCAAGACTAATTTATTTCACAACTGGAAGTTTGTATCTTTAAATTCCCTTCACGAAGAGTTACCTTTATGATTTCCATTTATGACATTCAATAACAATATCAAACTCAAGTAACTTTAACTTTTGGAGTTAAAGAACTCATGTTAGAAATATGTTCTGGGATATCTTTCAGAAAGGACCTAACCTCAGCTGCCTTACAATTCACTTGATCTCTTACAACATCTCCAAATCAACAGAATGGGCAAAGAAAATTAGTCACGAGTCTTGCTGGCTTTGAGATGAAAAGATAAATGGGAAATGGTGTCTGAGGTTGTTCGGGCAGGGAGACAGGTCATCTTCACTGGGGACCATTCAACCCTCTCCAGGATGGTGCAGACGTCATGCTTGGAAGAGCCAGCCACTCTCCCCGCTTTTTCCTTGTGGCCTCCAAGCCCACTTATGATGGTCTTGACTGTTATTGAGTCTTTTACTTAAGGAAATGCAAGGCCTGTACCAAAAAACAAACAGTGATTTGCATTCATCCTGAATTAAATTACTGGTGTGCCCAACACTTAAGTATCAAGTTATTTTTGGACAGAATGGCCATCAGAAACCTTGTTTGTTCATCTTACTTCAATCCAAGTACCAACACCTCTGAAGTCCTACAATAAGACTCTAGGAAGTCACTCAAGTTCTCGTCATCTCTAAAGGAAGACACTTAATGGGCTAATGTTTTGTCACTTAGTCTAGTTAGGGAATTTCCAATCTCCAATGATAAAGGAGTTCATTCTTTTTCTAGCACATGATTATGAGTATTTACTATCTTGAGAATTATAGTTGGCCTGGATAGACACTAGTTAGGAGGAAAGAGGTGACATCAGAGTGGGGATAGAGCTTCATCACTGACATAAATGCTGAATGATAGGCTTGATTCTTATCAATTATCTGTAAATTTCTTTTAAAGATTTATTTATTTGGCTGCATGGGATCTTAGTTGCATCATGTAGGATCTTTTGTTGTGGTAAATGGACTCTAGTTGTGATGCACAGGCTCAGTAGTTGCTCGCCGGGCTCGCTGGGCTTAGTTGGTCCACAGCGTGTATGATCTTAGTTCCCTGACCAGGAGTCAAACTCGTGTCCCCTGCATTAGAAGACAGATTCTTAACCACTGGATCACTAGGGAAGTCTCCTTAAAAGGGTTTTTTAAGCTCAGAATTGGCTTCTGTTTCTTTGAAGTGGGAAGAACATCCCTCTTTCTTCCACTCCGATCCTTCCTTCCATTTGCCATTGGCACTGACTTTCTTAACTAAAAAATGCAATACAATGGCACCCCTCCCATGACATCAAATTTTAATTAAAGAATGTCTCATGCTGATCAAAGGTCCCCAGCCCCAGATGAACCTCACTGTCTCAGCAGACTCTCTTTTGTGGTTCTGGGGATAAAGAGGCTGAAGAACAGTGGATGAAAGTGCCCCAAACCTCCAGGTTTGTGGACTTGGCAGATGAAAGGGCTTGGCAAGGGGCTTGGCAGATGAAGGCCAGCATTGGTGAGTCCGAATAATTCACACCTTCCACTCATGTGAGCTCTTATTTTTCAAATATATGTACATGGTTATAATTAATAAAATGCACATTTATTTACTTGAAAACTTATCTAAATTCATTATAGACTTTTGTCATTATATATTTTCTCAATCAAGAAATACTTAACATACAATCACTATTCTCTATGAGCCTACCAAATTGGGGGGGCAGTTTAAAAAGAGTTCCCAGGTTTGAGAATATAGAGCTGCTAATAAAGAGACAAGCCAAGGCCAATACCATGATGACCCTTTAAACATCAGGCCCAGTGGAGCAGAAAACTGTATCCTGGGTGGGGTTGCAGAGCCGAAGGACAGAAATAGGGTGAGCTTATATCTAATGAGACCTGGAAACAGCCCACTCATGGGGGTCAGTGGCTTGCCATCGTGTTTATAAAATTCCCACTTAATTTGTTGATTTTTTATTAAAACATCATTTAAATTGAAATATATTTCATTTACAATGCTGTGTTAGTTTCAAGTATAGAGCAAAGTGATTCCGTTGTACATACATATATATACATATTTTTTCTTGTTATTTTCCATTGTATTAATAGGTTATTGCAAGATATTGCATATAGTTCTCTGGGCAATACAGTAGGTCCTTGTGGTTTACCTATTTAATATATAGTAGTGTGCATCTGTTGGGCTTCCCTGGTGGCTCAGACAGTAAAGAATCCGCCTGCAATGTGGGAGACCTGGGTTTGGGCCCTGGGTTGGGAAGATTCCCTGGAGGAGGGCCTGGCAACCATCCACTCCAGTATTCTTGCCTGGAGAATCCCCATGGACAGAAGAGCCTGGCGGGCTGTAGTCCATGGGTTCGCAAAGAGTTGGATACGACTGAGCAACTAAGCACAGCACAGTGTGTATCTGTTAATCCCAATCTCCCAATTTATCTCCTCACCTCTCCCCCACTATCCACTTAGATTATCTGTTGATATTTAAAGTGAGTTTTACCTAAATTCATTGTCATGTTGCATATAACCAGTCTGAGTATAGACAGTTAGCCCAATAGAAATGGAGGCACTGACTTGTTTTGTGCCCTTGGCCTTCTTGGGGGAAAAGAGTGATACCAGCTAATGCGATGGTGGGATAAAGCCCTCCATGTCCCCTCTCTGGGCCAGAGAGGAGGACACATTGGATGTTGGGCACCCCTACATGTTTCCCACAGTTTCTTCTCATCTGTCACCTGGGGACCATCGCCCTCTGGCATGTAGATTCATGTTCCATTTTCTCTGCTAGAGGTTAGGCTTTGTGCATCTGGAGGGGGGCTGTGTCTGCCTGGGTCCAACATGGGACATATTTGCTGAATGAATACATCAGTGAGTGCATGAATACATGAATGGCTAGGCGTGACTTTGACTTTACAAGTTAGAGATTGAAAACATTTGAAGGAGATTTCAAAAGTCCAGATCACTACTCATGAAGTATGCCTTTCATTTTTTCCTTTCTTTTGTTTTTGCCCACATGGATTTCTAGAAGGTCAGAGTGTTAAATGAAAAATCCTATTTTTTCCCTTGGTAATAGAGACAACACATGTTCATTGTAAAAAAACTTAATTGCATAAAAGAGAGAAGGGAAAAGCTGACCGTCCTTCATAATCACAACTCCTAGGGTATTTATTTCTACTCTGTCCTGGGGGTGTCCTCTGTGGTCTCCACGGAGTCTACCCAGACCTTCTCTGCCCTTCTCTGCCCTGCTTTGTGCCCAGAGGCTGGCCCATCAGGGCAGAATCCAGGCTTTTTTGCATACCCCATGCTGGCATCCTGTTATGTTCAGCCAGTGGCAGGCAGAGAAGTTGGAACACCGTTCCTTCCCTACAATGTCCCAGGGATTTTCTGTCCTTGCTGATTTCAGTTTCTACTTCCGGCCCCTCTGTGAGGTTTCAGTCCTAACTAGGCCCAGGCCCAGTCATTCCCCTGCTTGTTCTTCATGTCCTTGGAGCTGTAATGGCTTCCCGCCAGGACTGGTCAGGGTGTCACTCTCCCACCTGTTCACTTAACTCTGCCCACAGTTCTTTTTATTGGTGGGGGGGGGGGCGGTGCTGTACTGGGTTTTCATTGCTGTATGCAGGCTTCTTCAGTTGCAGTGCATGGGCTTAGTTGCCCCGTGGCATGTGGGATCTTAATTCCCTGACCAGGGATTGAACCCACATCCCCTGCACTGGAAGGTGGGTTCTTAACCACTGGACCACCAGGGAAGTCCCCGCTCACAGCTCTTGATGAGGTCTTTTCACTAAACATGGAATGAATTCTGCTTTCTAGCAGGACCCAGACTGAAACAACACACAACTGTATTTACATAAACGGTGCCTTATCTATTCTATCTTATTCATCTGGTTTTTTAAACTTAATACTCTCTTAGAGGAATCTTTTAATGCTATTAGATGTAATTACATTTCCTCATGATTTTATTTGATAAGATTTTCAATAGGGTTTAATTGAAGCCCACAAAGATTTACTGAACACCTACCCTGTGCAAGATGGCAACCCACTCCAGTATTCTTGTCTGGAGAATCCCATGGACAGAGGAGTTTGGTGGGCTACAGTCCATAGGGTCACAAAGAGTCAGACACGACTGACGTGACTTAGCATGCAGACATGCATGCCCTTGGGGCGAGGGGGGCTTAAGAAAAATGTAGAAATACCTGGGCAGAAAAATAAGAGGTGTCATAAAGGAGATACTAAGTAAGAGCTTTAAGAGTTCCATGGAGACAGAATGTGGAGCGTTAGAAAGACTTCCTGGAGAAAGTAGCGTCCCTGATATGCCAGGGGGTGAAGACTTAAACCAAAGGGAGCTGCGAGCCTGACACACATCTAGGGCAAACAGGAAGGCAAGAGCCAATACCTTAAGCTGAGCATTTTTGGATTTTTCTGAGCAGTGAAGAGTCTGGTTTAGCTGAGCAGAATGGAATGTTCTCGTAGGGCATTTTACTCATCTCCCCTTTAAAGGAGTTTTCTGGAATAATATCATTTTTCTGTCTCCCCTCTAGATTATAAACTCCTCGAGGCCAGGGATGGTTCCTTCACATCCTTGTATAAACATCACATGTAGCATAGGGGAGGGAGTCCAATGAAAGTTTGTTGAATGGATTTGAATGGACACCCTCTGATGGGAATCAAAATTCGCTGTCAGATGGTGGTGGATCTTCAGGACCAGGCTGAATGGTTTGTAGGAAATTCTCTGGATCTGACTCCTTCTGTTCATCTGCTCTCCTCTCTCTTTTAGGATTAATTGAAATCATAGATATAAAAATGATTTGTGGACAAGGACACGATCTTCTGAGATGATACGTCTCCCTTTCCCATCTTCATTCTCTTAATGGTGGGTCAGGGTTAGGAAGCCCAGACCCTGTCCATGGAAATGATTTGGGGGGAAAAAAATCTCAGAATCTTCTGGCTTTCTGGCTCATGTTAACCAGGGAAGCAGTCAACAATGGTTCTGCAAAATCAGGCTGGTCTTTGAAATCGAGAGCAAAACAAAAGCTGAGTTTGGCTCCTGTCCCAACATTAGAAGTTCAGAGAGTCACTCTTTTCCTGCTGTCCAACCGCTTCTTCTCTGACCAAACCAAGTCAGACCAGGGAGCCCCAACTTCTGCCCCAGACATTCCTTTTCTCGCTTGTCCTCCACATCCTGCCTGTTTTCTTCTGCTTGGAGGCTGAGAGCATTGATTGTACGGTAAGGGAATAGGATGGAGTTTGGGAAACTTGTAGGGTGCTTGTGTAGTTTGTAGTGAGGTATAGATGATGGTGGGTTCGCTGGTAGCTCAGCTGGTAAAGAATCCGTCTGCAATGTGGGAGACCTGGGTTCAATCCCTGGGTTGGGTAGACTCCTTGGAGGTGGAAATGACAACCCACTCCAGTAGTCTTGCCTGGGGAATCCCAGGGACAGAGAAGCCTGGCGGGCTACGGTCCATAGGTTTGCAAAGAGTCAGACACGACTGAGCAACTAAGCACAGCACAGCATAAATAATGGTGTTGTAGCAGCAGCAACAATGATAACACAGAAGCAGAGATGGACATAGCTGGATGTGAACATGAGCTTCACTGGTCACACACTGGCTGTGGGTGACATTGCTATCGGGACCTAACTTTGTTTATACTATAACAGAGTTGTGCAAATGAGGGAAAAACAGGGCAAGGGGAAGCACATAGCTTGGCACAGCAACTCACCATGTTTTATCCTTTTTTCCCCTACATTCAAGCACTCTATGTATTCCAAACTTCTGAAGGAAATACATGTGTATCTCTTTATCAGTGATTATCTACTAATATCCTATGCAGTGCAAATTCTAGCAGATGTACGTAGCACTTTGGAAGATGTAGTTGGGGAGAAATCAGGTTTAGCTGGCTTTTCAAACAGTTCTCCATTGTCTCTTAATCCTAAAAAATTAATTTAAAAAATCAAAAAGGAAGATGAATGTCTGGCTTCCATTTCTGAAGCCATTTGTCCTGTTAGCTCATGAATCACAAAAAAGCATGACATATACACAGACGACCCCCTGCCCAAAGCATATAGCATGCTTCTCAGGGAGGAGGGTGCTTTGACAAGTGAAACCAGTCTGCACTGATGGGACCACAGGGTGTCTGGTTACAATGATCTTGTAAACATCCAGGCAAACCTGTTGACTGGTGAAAATCCAGGTTCTAAATACTGTTTACTCGGGAATAATTTGTAATTCCTTTCCCAGCTCAAATAACCATAAACTCCTACAAAGTGCTTTATAAACACTCATTAGAGTATTACAAAAGTCTTTGGAGTGCCACGTGATGATCTCCATTTGGCAGTTGAGTAAACTGAGTCACAAAAGTTGAAAGATCTGCGCAAAGCTGTGCCAGGAGCAAAGGCAGGGCGGGGCCTGAGCTCAGACTTCCTGGCTCCTCTTCTGCTGAGCGGTTCCCCTGGCTGTGCTGGGAGGAGGCATGCCCAGGCTTCTGACCACCCAGGGTCTCTCGTGGGCAACACTTCACTGAAGCCCATCGCCTGGGACTGGCCAAGGTCCCCTGGGCTCCCAAGACACCACCATCCTGGGCCAAGGCTCCACTTTGAAAAGGCAATCAAAATATCCCTAAATACCACCCACGCACATCCTTTCCTCCCCAGGAGCCTGGCCTCACCTATGCTCAAATCCTGCCACAGATGGAGAGGCAGATAGAACAGTAAGATGCTAGCTTTCTGTTCTTCCACATATTTATTGATCAGCTGAAAAGAGCCAGGCTTAGATGGGGCTGGTCCACTGCATTGCAGGCAGATTCTTTATCGTTTGAGCCACCAGGGAAGTCCCATGATATGGGTGAGCTTAAATTTGAGGAGTCCATGTTTGAGGAAGATGGAGCGCCTTGTTCTCTGACAGTCCTGATCCCACATCAGCACAGTTGGTTGGCACACTGCCATCATGTCCCATTGTGACTACTCTCTGGTCAATATCGTGACCAGCACCATCACTGGCATTACTATCCCAGGCACTGTAACCATCACAGTCATGGCTAAGATAGCATCCACCTGTACTCACCGCTTGCTTCCCTCTAGGCTCTTCTCAACAGGTTGTTCCCCATTCACGGTCCTTACCCAGCCTGGAGGCAGTCGTGAGGCAGCAGTGAGTGGAGAGTGATGATCACCACTGCCCCAGAGTCCCATGTGCTTTGTCTTTCACGCTCTTTCAGGATGGCGGTGCTGTCCAGGGCATCTGAAAATCTTAGAAAATAGTGTTTTTACCTATGGCAGTGCCTGTGGGAAAAATACGATTATAGACTCTTAAGATAATATAACAAAAACCAATATTTGTTGAGTGCTTATTATGCAAAACCTCATTTAATCTTCCTAATATCCCTACGAGGAAGGTGATATCATTATCCCTAATATAAACAGGAGGCAACTGTGGCACAGAGAGGTTTAGTGACTCTCCCAGGGTCACCCAGCTTCAGGCAGTGAAGATGGTCTGGTGGTCTTTGCCGCTGTTTATAATACCTTGGCTAGGTGCCTGTGTGCACCTGTGTGGCTTTCAAAGCTAACTCTTTATCACAAAGATATGGAAAGATTATAAAAATATAGCTTTCCAGGGTCCACACCCAGAGAGTTTCATTAATCTTGTAAGAGAGGGTGGGGGCTTGGAGACTGAATTGTGAGCGAGCATCCCAAGTGATTCTGAGGGAATCTGTCCGTGGACAGGTAGTCGGGAGCCGTCAGCTGATGCGAGTACACAGGCAGCCTCTCCCCTTTCTATGCACTTGGCGGAGAAGATCGACTAATCACTGTGCTCTTCCCTGATGTGGTCCCAGAACCCTCAGTGCAGGTAGTGACCATCAATCATTTGGAGGTGGCTTCCAGACTAAACCCATTTGTCATCCTCAGCCCAGAGTATCCAGGAAGGGAACTGAAGAAGTTGAATTTTATCACAGACCACTAACCCAACAAAGAAGGAAAATAATGGGATGTTTCTGTGCCTCAGGTTCCTTTCTACTGTGTCAGGGGTTGATAGAGAATTTTTCATTTTTAGCCTGGAGAGGGTGGATTCTTATCTCTAAATTGCTCCATTAGTTAAGGTAAAGAAAGTTATTTTAACATTTTATGACATTTTATAACATATTGTAACTGTCACTGAAGCCATTCTGAGTTCAGGTTTTTTTTAGCCATCCACCTGACCAGCTTCTGCCCCATGAACTGGAATAGCTTCCATGTGTTGGATTTATTCATTAGGATGACTCTCAACATCAAATCAGTTGTGTTAGACCAGCAGCGGGACCAGGGGAAAGAGTTTCATTCCATTTAGATCTTCAGAATCCAGGCTGATGGAGCCTCAGACATTCTCAAGATGTGGCTTCCAAGATCAATCACCCAAGCATTCACATCCAGGAGACCGACAAAGATAAAAGACAGTGGAGAAACACCCACTGGTCGGAAGTCACATTGGCCAGAATACATCTCATTGGCCAGAACCTGGTCATGTGGCTTTTACTTAACTGCAAGGGAGGCTGAGAAATGGAGCCCAGCTTGCCCAGGAGGAAAGGGAGCCAGGTTTGTTGCACAGGTAGCCAGAGTTCCCCTGTGGGCCAGGGGGGGCTTTGGATGTACCAGGAGGGGGTGACTGAGCACCATGGCATCTAGAGTTGGGTGCTGCTTGGGCCAGTGGTATTTCATTTTGTAACTCTTGAGCTATCTCCCTATTGGACAATCAAAATACATTCAATGGGACAATTTTCAAATTTTAAATAGTAAAATAACAAGAACAATGAATACTTTTTTTTTTTTGGCCATGCATGGCATGTGGAATCTTAGTTTGCCACTAGGGATTGAACCTGTGCCCCTTCAGTGGAAGTGAGGATTTTTAACCACTAGACCACCAGGGAAGTCCCAACAATGACTACTTTAGAATTTTCTCCAACATCTTAAAAATCTCTTGTCATTTGGGAGGGGGATTCTTTGTATTTGTGATTTTAGAAATGCTTGTCCAGCTCATCTCATAGCTTTGTCCATTGTCTTTCAAACTGCTTCCTTGACCTCTAAGGGAAGCCTGTCAGAATCTGTCCCTGGCCTTCTCCATATTCTGAGATGAAGACTAGAGGGATGGACTTCCCTGCTGGTCCAGTGGTTAAGACTCTGAGCTCCCAACACAGGGGGCTCAGGTTCAATCCCTGGTCAGGGAACTAAGATCCCACATGCTGCAACTAAGACCCAGTGCAGCCAAAAAAAAAAAAAAGACTGGAGAGATAAATGAAAGTTTCTGGCTTCTGAGCAAAAATGGTGGCCTGGTCCTTGTTCTCAGAAGTAAGCATCCTGATTGTTAATGTACAGGCTCTGGAATCAGAACCCAGCACCACGCCCTCCAGCGGGGGTCCTTCCAAATGCATTCACCTTCTTATACCTCACTATCCTAATTTACACAGGAGGATAAGAATACCGATGTCACAGGACTGCAGTGAGAAGTAGCGGAGGTGGTGCCCAATGTACAGGAAGCATGAAGACTGGTCTGTGCTGTTATTATTATGGTTAACACCAGAGGCAACCAGCCAGCCACTGGATCTCAGGTGTGCTGTGTGGGTAGGATTTACACTCAGAATCTGTACGTTTCCCTCAGAACCAAGATGTGGTCGGGAGTGCTCTTCCACGGGCCCACTGAAGAGCTGGTCTTTGAAGCAAACCCTGCAGGCTCTCCAGCCCTCACCCAGCTGTGACTCAGTTTCCCCACCCACTAGAGGGGGAAACAAAGACAGTTCTGAACTTGTTGGTAAGACACGTTGAGAACCTTGAAATAAAGATGGTATTTAGTATGAGTTCAAAGCATCATGTAATGATTTTATTGCCCCTTTTATTCCTGAGATCTTTCTGTTTACTTAGCTTCCAAACCCAAGCCAGAGCCATAAAATCACTTTTATGCGAGCGCCGTTCACACACATTTTGTACCAACTGCACCTTTCAGATAATGCGGAAGGTGCTCAGAAGGATAGGGGTGGAACCGTGAGGGACAAGGACACTGGCCAAATGGGAGCCATTACTGCCCACTGTCACTGCCATCGGTGGTCAAGCTTTTCCAGGTGTCTGCACGACCAGCTTCAACCCCATGAAGTGGATTAGCTGGCATGTGTTGGATCTGTTAGGATGGCCCAGACACCAAATCAATTGTGTTTATCAATGCTTTGTCCTTTCTTGTGGGGTCAGAATCTATGCCTTATCACCATTCTTCCTATAGTCCCCCCGACCTGAAACCACAGGAAATAAAGGATCTCAAATTGGAAGAGACCCTCGAAGTTGGTTGGCAGGTATAACTGATCACTCAGGGTGGGAGTCTGTTTCATGGCATGCCAGGTAAGTGATGGCACAGTCTTTGCTGGCAAACATGAGACTCACCTTCCCTGTGTTGGGAGACATCCCAGTCTATCCTTGGATGGATCTGTTTGTAAAATGTCCTGACGACATGTTGGCTGTGCTCAGGTGAGTCCCAGGATGTGCTGGGTTCCCATCTGGCCATGGAAGATGCAGGAGAGGCTGAGAAAGCTTTTAAGCCGCTGGGTAGGAAAAAAGAAGCACAAGATCCAAGGAGCATTTCCAATCAGGTTCCTTCTCTTGCCTGTTTATAATCCTTGGCAAGTGGCGGCTCACTGACATGAGTCAATGCCTAGGGTTAATTTATAGGGATTGAATTTTCAGAGGCAGTGTCTTTGTTGCTGTTCTGTGCCTTCCACTTTTAGTCTAGACAGGGAGTGGCAGGCCCCCAGGTGAGGCAAGAACAAGGAAACCCCTTCAGTATCTGTCTACACCAGCAAGAGTTAAAAGTAAATGATTTAGTTCTCAAATCCACTGAGTAAATCACTTCTTCAGTTGCCATTCAACAAAACCCAGTTGTGTAAACGGCCCTACAGAATATAAGGGAATTCAGATCCTGATGCTTGAGAAACTTGCAAACTCTTTAGGGAGATGGAAATTTTACCTGGACTTTACAACCTCACCCCCAGGAACTCCCATCTTAGGCTATTGGGGTGGTTATTGGGATCTCTATCCTTCCTCCTGCCTTTAGTCTCTGTGTGTCCGAGGCATATACACACCACATACACAGACCAGGAAACAACTTCCTTTTGCCTGGAAGCTCCCTCACCGCCTCGCCATAGACGTAGAGAGTGAGGGGACATGTGAGTGGGTTTTGGAGTGCAAGACAGGCAGCCTGACTCTGGGGGGGGGTCCAGCCAGGGAGAGCTGGTTCTGGGGTCAGACAGTGGCAAAAACCCTGGGGCTGGTGGTTGGGGGCCCATTATAAACACTCTGTAAGTTGCTATGGGTTAAATAAATAAATGCCAATGAGTACACGTACCTAGGAATCTATCTCATGTCTATACATGGTCCCAAAGTCCAGTAGCAACTCAACTCCATTCTTTTCCTTCTGTTGCAGACTGCTTTTGTCTACATCATTCGGGAAAGGGGATTTTAAAACCACAATATTCTAGAAACAACTCTTGCCATCTTTCAACCCTGGGTATATCCTCAGACCCTTCCCCCAAAAGAGATTTTATAGAGCAGAGGATTCAAGAACCAAAGTCTTGTGGGATTTTTCTCTCTTTTAATCTCTCAACAAAGACAGGCAGAGGAATTTATTATTATCCATTTAAGTTGACTGGTGTCCAAGAAAATCTAGCAGTGAGTGCGCTAATGTTTAGGAAGTTCCTTTTAACGTCAGCCCAAAGCACTTGGGGAAAATGTTCTATTCATAGTGTCCAAGTGAGGCAGGCAGATGTCAAGAATTATTATTCCATTTAACAGATGGAAAATATGAGACCTCCATTCACAGAGCAAGTGGAGAACAGAGCTCAGGAGAGAAGCCATCTCTCTCTGCCTGCACAAGTAGGTGAGTTACCATGTGAGTGTCACATGCTCTTGAGACATGCCTCCCTGAAGTCAACTTTCCCTGGCCTGTGTCCCTCCAGGAACTGGATGGAAGGAGTGGTTCCAAAGGTATCTATACTGTCCACCATGTCTTTCCAAGTTTCTGTGAGGGAAGCGGGTAGTCTCCCCAACGTGGTCCCCACAGCATTGTTCCAGTGCTGCCCGGAACTTTTTGACCATCCACACTTATCACACACTCTTCATCTTGGCTGTCATCCTCTTGGGCCATCAACGCATGCCTCACCTTACTCTGAGCAACCCAGCTCTATTCTCCACCCTGCCTCCTCCAAGTGATGACCATTCAACTCTAGCTACACAGGAGAATTAGGCTTTAAAAAAATACACATGCTGGGGCCTTCCCTGGTGGTACAGTGGGAAAGAATCCACCTTGCAATACAGGGGATGTGGGTTCAATCCCTGGTCGCGGAATGAAGATCCTACCTGCCAAGAAGCCTTCTTTGCCACAATAAGAGAAAGTCAAGGTGCATCAAAGATCCAGCCAAAATCAAATCAATCAATCAATAAAAGTAAGTACAGGGCATCAAGTAGAAACCTCATCAATGATACAAAGTTGATTTTTCTTTAATAGACAGTCTTGTGTGCTGCACCCAGAAATTTTGGTGGGGTATCTGGGAGCTGCCTGTGCAAAGCAAGTTTTGCTCCAGTGTCCTCCTGTGTCCAGGGCCAGGCTTGCTGTGAAAGCACTCATGGGCACCAGGGCCTCAGGTCATAACCTGGCTATAGGAAACAGGCTGACACTGCTTTTCTCCAGGGCAGCAAACAGGCAGCCTCTCCTCTAGGTGAGGCTGCCCAGGGGTCCAGCATTATGATTTGAGTCAGGGATGAAGGCACTGGCTAAGACAGGCCCCCAGGAGAGGCTTCCTGGGGTGAGCCTTCTGGTCACCCTGGCTTTCTCCAAGGGAGGGTGGGGTGTCTGGGCTCCTCTCCTCCCCAAAGAGGCCCAAAGAAGAAGTCATGCAGAGGACACACTCAGCTGTGGCAGGCTGGAGCAAAACAGCCAATAAAATTGGCTTTATTTATAATGTTCCCGCGTTTGTTATTTTGTTATCCCTATTCTGTTTCCTCAGAGTAATGTAACAAGGAAAAGCATAAAAAAAAAAAACCCCACTCTAAGTATGCATGAACTTTATGACCTCACTCTGCTCCCTCTCCTCCTCTGTCCCCACCAGGCTCGCCTTGCCTGTGAATTCCTCTCCCAAACTGCGTATTTTCCATACTAACTTTTATGGCATCTCCCTCGATTAATGGTTAACAGTATTCCTTTTCTCCCCTCCGCCCCCATTATCAAAGAGTGCTTGGAATGACTATTAACTCTCTGGTTAACAGAAAGAAACATGTTAATCATCTACGAGCCCTTGGACAGGAAAATTATTCTTTGTAACCTTCTCCCAACGGCAGGAGAGCCCCTTGTCCGCCAGCAGCTGACCTTCAACCACACCTGGGTCTGGAAGCTTGCAAAACCCCGACGGTAATCGGTAATCGTGTTACAAGGGCTTCTGAGTAAAAGCCAAGGTCATAAACCACCCCCCTCCCCCCAGCGGGAATGACGCTGGTGCTCTGGTGTCCAGGGAGGGCGCCTTCCCATCCAGCTACCCTCCTTCCACGACCCTATAAAGAGACCACGCTGCACCTCTTTAAAAAAATTGTTTTGCAAGTGAGAGCTAATCATTCTTTGTTGTACATTCTTTGTTGCTGGGAGACTCGGGGTGGCTGTACAGGCTGTTCTTTCTTGCAGCCATAGTTCAAAAGTGCTCCTTTTGACCCAAACACACACGTGTTGTAATGCTGCCCTCCCTTGTGTGGGGCTGGGAGGCAACCAGGAAGCGTGGATTCCCAAGCCAGACCCAGATGCTGGGAGGGTGACCTCTTTCTGAAGTTAGGGGGGCGGTGCCTTTGCAGGGAAGGGTAGGCAGGAGCAGGAGAGGGAACCGCGGGGGGGATGCTGGGGCGGGGGGCGGGAGAACCCCCCCACTCCCACCCCAAAGAGACGTGCTGAAGCAGATGAGACCAATTCAACAACGGGAGCGTGGAGTATGCCATCTTGGAGAAAGTGTCCATTCATTCACAAAGCCGATCTTCTGCGGAGAGGGGAAGCCTGGGGAAAGGAAGGCTGGCCTCCACCTCTTTGCTGGGTTTGGCTTGCTTTTCTCCCCTGCGGCCCGCTCTTCTTAAATAAGACCTGGGAGCAGGTGAGAGGCTGTTCTGCCGAGAGAGAAAGGACGCAGGCATCGCCAGACTTATTAGGAAAGACGCTGTCGGGGTCTTGGCAGGCGCGGCGCTGCGGACCACGTGGTCCTCTGCGCGCCTGGTTACTGTCAGCGCTGAGCTCTGGCCCCCGCCGGCCGGGTCTCCTCCCCATCGGCCTGGAGGCTGCCCCCAGCGCCTGCCCCGCTCGGATCCAAACATTTCCACATTAGGCAGCCTCGGCGCTGGGCTCCCCGCCTCCAGCAGTGACCTCGGGTGACCTCCACGCCGGGCACCGCGCCAAGCCCCTCATCACAGGTGCACTGGCAGTTTTCTGGGTCACCCTTGTGATCGGGTGTCCAAGCGCTTGGCAAAATTTAGCGAATGTTCCTCGGTGCTCTGCATCATCTTGACACTGTTTGCACAGACACCCTTGGGGACGCGTGAGAGAAGCTGGTGCCTCTCATTCAATCTCTGGTTATAGCAGAGCCAGGCATGCTGGCCCCTCCAAAGGCTTGGATGACCCGATCTCCCTCTGTGTCCCCAGCCCGCTCCCTCTAAGCTGATCTGACCTCTCCTGGACTTAAGAATCGGAGCAGAAGTTATGCATCCTTCGACACACACCCATAGCTAGATTTGCGCAGCCATATATGGTATCCACTGGGGTCTGTGGCTCTGGAGCCTTGGAAATGGGGCTGCTCCAAACTGAGATGTGCTATGATGGCAAGTCTCACACGGGATTTCGCAGACTTAAGTGACAAGAGAACGTGAAGTTTCACATGTGTTGAAATGATCACATTTTGGAAAAAGTGGGTTAAATAAAATGTTATTAAAATTAATTTTATGTTTCTTTTTACGTGGCTACTAAAAATAAATGCTGCATGTAAGACTCATGTTGTATTGGTCTTGGGCAGCACTGGTCTTGACCATCCCACTCTGGATGGTTCCTTCTGTGCATCACTAATGGCCTGCATTTCCCTGACAGCCAGGGCCACGCAGCTTCTTACCTACTACTCCCTTCCTGTCTCCCTCCTTCCTGCCCTCCTCCCTGCAGAACTTCTAGCCATAGCCCTGGATCCAGGCCTAGAGTCTTCTACCCAGGCAGCCTCTCGATGGGCAGACATCTGCTGCAAGGCCATTCCTGCCCCTGCATTCTCAGTCTGCCTGGCTGTCACGAGGCCCTGCTCTCCTCCAGGGCAGCTTGTGTGCCCAGGGTCCCTGGCAGACAACACGCGAACACATGTGGGTGTTCAACCATAGGTTGGTGAGTAGCCCTAAGCAATGGGGCAGTTAATATCTACAATTTTGATTATGAATTTGCATTTTTTTTCCTGTTTAGATCTGT
This sequence comes from Giraffa tippelskirchi, assembly GCF_054371585.1. NCBI lineage: Eukaryota > Metazoa > Chordata > Mammalia > Artiodactyla > Giraffidae > Giraffa > Giraffa tippelskirchi. The sequence continues at coordinate 119,691,432 of NC_137276.1, read as the reverse complement.
TTATTATGAGTGCTTTAGATGTCTTGAGGACATTTATTTCATATTAATTTATAAATACTACATCTTCCTGATAAATAAAACTTTTTCTCATAAAAAAAAGAATCTGGCTATATTTATTTTTCCATTGTGAAGGGCAAAAACTGGTTAGCCTAACATATGATGGTTCTCAGCCCTAGAAGGAAAGGGCCAACCAAGGCTGCTTGGTACTCTTCAAAAGACATTTTTAGAAATTCTTGTCTTATTAAGAATGCGAGCATTTTAAATCAAGTAAGAGTCAAGCATCACAGGTCCATTTATTCTATGGAAAATGTTTCAGGTAAGTCAAAATGTTTTGAGGGGGGAACATCATCTTCAGGGACTACCTGTCTAATACAGTACCTGGTAACTTGAAATGTGGCTGGTCTATATTCATGTGTTGTGTGTGTGTGCATGCTCAGTTGTGTCCAATTCTTTGCCACCCTATGGACTGTAGCCCACCAGACTCCTCTGTCCATGGAATTTTCCAGGCAAGAAATATTTCCAGGCAAGAGTGAGTGGCCATTTCCTACTCCAGGTGGTCTATATTCATATGTGCCATAAATACTACAGATCCCTGGGTTTTGAAGCCTTAGTGTGGGGAAAAAAATCTCATTAATAATTTTTATATTTTATAGATGATATCTTTTATATTTAATGATGAAATAATATTCTTGGTCCATTAAGTTGTCCAAGTGAATCTTACCTGTTTCTCTTTTTAAACATGGCAATTGAAAATTAAAAATGACACCCGTGGCTCCCATTTTATTTCTTTGGGACAGTGCGGCTAGAAGGGGATGAGGTTTTGTTTACTTTGAGACATTTATCGGCATGTGTGAGCATCCCAGCCAGGTTTATCATAGCTTAGGAGCCTGGGAACTTGGAGTCTTCTAGTCATTCCCCAAAACAGGCATCCAGTGCTGTGCTTGAATTTTGGTTCCTCCAGCCAGATATTGCCTGGAAGGACCCACCCTGACTTAGCCTCTGCTGAAACGGCCCCCACCGGCCCTCTGGGAAACTCCCAGGTTCTGTAGAGTCTTGCCAGGGAATAATTACAGGTGTGCAAAGACCCTCCTGCTTTATTCACTTAGTCATAATTATTTACCTTTACCGGGCACCTGAGGTGTGTTGGGAGATTAGTGGAACAGAGAGAAGCCTCGGCAAGCAGATCACCTTGAAGTTGACCCGTCAGCCAGATTTCACAGCACCTGCCGTACCAGCCCGAGGGTCTGCGATTCATTCCTTGGGAAAGAGAGCTGCAAGTAATTCTGTCTCCAGGCTGTGGTCCAAATCCTTGCCACTCTCTTCCAGCTTCTGAAAGACAGATTAGAAGCATCTACAGAGCAGGGGAATTTTTTTTCCAGGGAGTGTTTTCCACCTGAGTTAGCTTTTCTGACACCTTCAGGCGGTCTCTAAGATTTTGGTCTTTTAATACCCTCCCTTCACAGCCTACCTTCACATATATATATGTAAATATCGAAATCCACATTCAAATGTACTTGCTCTTTGAGTCCCCTGGAGTCATGGTCCATGAGTCATCTGCTCCCCTTCCCAGGCCCTCTGGAGAGAGACTCCTGGATTGAAGGCAGTGGGAAAAATCCCGATAAATCAGGTGTTTCTGCCCATTTGCATAAACTGGGCACCTTGCCTGCCTAACCCACAGGCTGAATACTGCTTTGGAAGGAGAGAAGATGCATTTATTAAAGGGGAGGAAAAATTAGGGCTTTTTCATTAATGTCAGAAGATTTTTTGAGATTGGATCAGCTGGCCGGGTGCATGACCAATTTTCTTGGCTTCTTGGAGGCAGGAAAGTGTTTGAAAAATAATGGAGCCCTTAGCCCTATAAGTAAAGACCCATTTATCTTGGGAATTTTTTTTTTAAAGTGCTGGCAATGGAAATTTTCCGATGAGATGCATTTCTTCTCGCCTGAGTGTCTTGAATGCCTGCTGGATTTGTCTCCACGCTAAGATACTTGCGCTTGCAAATCTGTGCTTTTCAAGGTGAGGAGATGAGAATAAAAAAAGGTCTGTGAGAAGTATTTTTGGGAGGGCCAAAAACAGGAAGCAAATTGGAACCACATCATGTGGAGCAAGGATACTGGATTTGGGGAGGATGTTTGCTTATTTGGACTGAGAGCAAGTGTCCCGTCCCATCCACTGCTAGGAGCTCTGTATTTGGTTAACATCCCATGGAAACCAAGGTTGTCTTTGGGACTTGATGGGACTGGGTTATTTTTCTCAGCTTAAAATGTTTTTATATGGTTACCCTCAGTACTCCTTTCTGTTTTGGGTTATTTTCATATTTTTTATTAAAAAAAAAAAACCCAGAATGTCTTGATTTTGAAAAGGCACATTCAGCCAAATTAGGTGCCAAGAATATAAACAAGTTTGCCTCAATATTTCATGCGTCAACAGCCAATGTTCCCAATACGAGCAAAAAAGTTTGAGAACAAGAAAGGAAGGAAAAGGCTCAGTCCTTGCTCCCTGGGTGTTTCAACACCTCCTGGTTCCATCTTTTGACCTCTCTTAATGACTTTCACTTCTGTGGCTTTGAAGGGAGAGAACTCAGGCTGGGAAGAGGATAGTATTAGGTGTGCTGATTATGGAATGAGGCAATTCAGGATGTGCCTGGGGAGGACGTGGAATGAATGGGGGATGGAGAGTTTGTCTGTGAGGGCTGCTCCAGCAATCTGGAGCCTGTATGCACCCTTTCATGGCCCCCAACAGCCCATAGAACTGTGTTGGTACCATCTCATAGGAGGGACACCAGGGGACATTCTAGGAAGCTCTCCATCAGCTTTGGAAGGTGGAGACTCTGAAGTCACAGAACATAATTTTACATCTAGAGAATCCCAAAGAGGCTGCACATAGTAAGCCAGTGGCATGGGAAACTCTTGTATGGGCTCAGCCTTGGGTGCCGTCTTGGAGTCCTCATTATCTGTGTTTCCCATACCCATCCAGTCCATTGAATCTCTTCACTCTCCCCTGTATTATCTCTATCTTCTGTCCCTGTCCAGCCTCATCATTAAAACCCTTCAGTAGCTCCCCTTTGTACTTAGAGTAAAATCCAAACCTGGAATAAAACTCTTGTGATCTGGCCTGAGCCCCTCCTCTCCGGCTTCGTCTTGCTCCTGCTTCCCTATGCTCACGCCACTCCTGCCATGCTCTGTTCAGTTCCTTGAACACTGGCCAGCAGCTTTACTGCCTCAGGACCTTTGCACACACTCTTCCTGCTGCCAGGATACTGTTTTCTGCATCTTCTCATGGCTCATTCACTTCTTTGAGGTCTCAGCTTGAGTGGACCCTTCTCAGGAGGAACAGTTTCTATTCACCTCACTCTGAAGGGCTGGCAACAGGCTTTGTACACATAGAACCAGTTAAAACTGAGTGGTTTGGGATTTCTGGGTGAAAGGAGCTCTGTGGGTTCAAAATGTTCCTGGTGAACTTGCCAAGGTGGGAAACCTTACAGCAATACTGCTTGACAATTCTCTTTTGGTGACCATGCAGTTTTGTGTTCATCTGGGCAGAGGGCTGGGAAACCAGCAACCAAGTTGCTGATGAACGAGGGTGGCCATGCCAGGGGATGGGTGTGTGGCAGCCTCGGTCCAGCCCAGCTGGCAGCGCACACACATTCACAGTGGCTCTAGTCTTGTCCTAAAGCTCTGACTGGCCTCTGGTTTGTTATTGGAAGTTGCCCTGATAGTTCCCTTTAAATAGATCCTAAGCAAACCTCACAATTTGTTTTTCTTGAAATGGTCCTGAGAGGTGCTTTCCAAGAAACAAGGGGGAAAGAAATGAATTCACAGTGGTGACTTTGAGTCTGGAGAAGGCAGTCCAAGTGGAGGAGAAATCAGTGGCTCATTCCCAATGGCAAAGCCTTTCCTCGTGGCCTAGTGTGTGTAACGTGGAAGAAATGGGCTGTGGCGTGGGAAAGAGGCATGGGATGAGGGGGATAATTTGAGACTGCTCCTGCAGCATCCTTGGGCAGTCCTTCTGGCACCCCCTGGGGTATAGGGTGGTGAAGGGGTTGTAGTCATTTCCTAGGGCTGCTGTAACAAAACACCAGAACACTGGGTGGCTTAAAGCAACAGAAAGGTATTCTCTCACATTTCTAGAGGCCAGAAGTCTGAAATTAATGTGTCACAGGACCGTGCTTCTTCCATAAGCTCTAGGGCAGAAGACTTCCTTTCTTTTTTTAGCTTCCAGTGGATCCTGCTCATCCTTGTCTTACTTGCATCCCTCAAATCTCTGCCTTCCCTGTCACATGACCTTCTTTCCTCCGTCTCTGTGTCCAAATCTCACCCTCCTTATGAGGACACAATTCACTAAGTTTCAGTTCAGTTCAGTTCAGTTCAGTCGCTCAGTTGTGTCCGACTCTTTGTGACCCCATGAATTGCAGCACGCCAGGCCTCTCTGTCCATCACCAACTCCCGGAGTCTACCCAAACCCATGTCCATCGAGTCAGTGATGCTATCCAACCATCTCATCCTCTGTTGTCCCCTTCTCCTCCTGCCCCCAGTCCTACCCAGCATTAGGGTCTTTTCCAATGAGTCAACTCTTCGCATGAGGTGGCCAAAGTATTGGAGCTTCAGCTTCAACATCAGACCTTCCAATGAACACCCAGGATTGATCTCTTTTAGGATGGATTGATTGGATCTACTTGCAGTCCAAGGGACTCTCAAGAGTTTTCTCCAACACCACAGTTCAAAAGCATCAATTCTGCGGGGCTCTAAGTTTAAGGCTCATCTAATCCAGTGATAAAGAACCCGCCTGCCAGTGCAGGAGACGCAAGTTCGATCCTTGGGTTGGGAAGATCTCTGGAAAAGGAAGTTGTAGCCTGCTCCAGTATTCTTGCCTGGAGAATTCCATGGACAGAGGAGCAAGGCAGGCTATAGTCCATGGAGTCATAAAAGAGTCAGACACAACTTAGTGACTAAACAATAACAACAAATCTAGGAGGACATTGTCTGAACACATCTGCAGAAACCCTATTTCCAAATAGTATCCCGTTCACAGGTATGGAGTTGACATATCTTTTGGCGGGAGACACAATTTAATCTATCAGAGAAGGGGTCCCCTTGCTCCTCTGCAGGTGATCATAGAGCATGGACATGTCACAAACATTCAGAGCTGATGAGAAAACATCCTCTCCAGTTTGAGTAAGTAAGATGTGATTTCAAAGACGTGTGCTTTGTAAAAACACCTTGAGGTTTGGAGTAAGAGATTGCTAGAATTTAGGAAACCTAATTCATTCAAAGATTTCCAAATATATGTTAGGTCATTGTGGCAGGTTGAATAATGGACCTTTAGTGATGTCCACGACCTACTCACTGGAACCTCTGAATGTTCCTTTACATGGTAAAAGGGAATTTACAGATGCAATTAAGTTAAAGATTTTGAAGTGAGAAGATTACCTTGGATTATCTGAATGGGTTCAGTGTCATCACAAGGGCCCTTATAAGGGAGAAGCAGACAGGTCAGAGTCAGAGATGTGACTGGAGGAGTAGAGATTAGAAATGGAGGGTTTGAAGATGTTACACTGCTGGCTTGGGAGTTGGAGGAAGGGTCCAGGAGCCAGGGAATGTAAGCTGCCTTCAGAAACCAGAAAAGGCAAGGAAATAGGTTCTACCCTCAGAGGAAGGAAACAGCCCTGCTGCTTGATCTTAGCCCTGTGACACTGATCTTTCACTTTTTTTAAAAAAAGATTTTGGTTTGACATGGAACATTTTTAAAGTCCCTATTGAATTGGTTACAATATTGCTTCTGTCTTACGTTTTGTTTTTTTTGGCCTCAGAGCATGTGGAATCTTAACTCCCTGACCAGAGATCGAACCCACACCCCCTATGTTGGAAGGCAAAGTCTTAACCACCAGACCACTGGGGAAGTCCCTGATTTTTCACTTCTGACAAATAGATTTATCTTATTGTAAGCCACTGGATTTGTGGTCATTTGTTACAGCAGCCACAGAAAACTAATACAGTCACATAGCCCAGTTTAGTGTCTTGTACTAATTTGACAAACCTCTGTCTGTTGTTTGTGTTGACTAGCATCTAGAAGATTATGTTGCACGTGGAAGACACTTAGGAACTATTTGTTGGATGAATACATTGAGAGTTTATTTTATATATATATATATATATATGTATAAATTATAGGATGCTAGACCCTGGATACATCACTGTCTTCATAACTGTGAGTATAGAGATGAAGTGGTTATTAAGCAAATACCTGTACAAATAAAGCATATGTAGATTATGTGGCAAGAGCTATGACAGAGAGCTCCAGGAAATGATGACAGAGAGAGAGCAACAGGCCCTAACTTAGATCCCAGGGATCAGGCAAAGCCTCCTGGGTGCACAATTGAAAGGAGGACCAGACATACCTTCTCTCGATTCCAGTTTCAGAGATAGAAACCTTCTCTGCATCAGGAAGTGATTTGATCGAAGAACTCATGGTGTCCATTATCTTTCTTTAATGGCGTGATGTATGCATGCTAAGTCACTTCAGTCATGTCCAACTCTTTGCATGTCCATGGACTGTAACCCACCAGGCTCCTCTGTCCATGGGATTCTCCAGGCAAGAATACTGGAGTGGATTGCCATGCCCTCCTTCAGGGGATCTTCTTGACCCAGGGATCGAACCCGTGACTCTTATGTTTCCTGCCTTGGCAGGTGGGTTCTTTACCACTAGTGCCACCTGCGATTAATGGTGTGAGGTGATTGTTTATTCACAGAAGTACTGTTGAGTAGGCTAAGCCTGGCTCCGAGCTTCAGGGGGTGGTGCATTTTTATCTTCATTTTGTGGTTAATGCAGTAACCACCATTCAATTCAACTCCAGGCCTCCCCACATGCCATTTGCTCTCTGGCTGATAAAGGATGGTCTCACTGGTACTCTGCAGGGATGAGAACCAAGTGAGGATGACAAGGATGGGAAGAATGATGACTGCTCCCTCTCCACTGTCTTCCTGAGTCTTGGGCATGCCTTATTTTGGCCGCTGAGGCTGCAGACACTTTCTGAAGTGGAGCTAGAGCCCAGGGGTAGATGAACCCTCATCAGCACCTCTGTATGAGGGAGGGGGACAGAGCTGGGGAGGTGATGCCAAGCAAGGCAGAATTCCTACACCCAAGCATTGGTGGTGCTGGAGAGGTGAATGCAAAATCTTAGAATACGAATCCTGGAGATTTATCACAGAAGCATGAAGTGAGACTCAACAAAGCGTGCCCAAGGAACTTAAGGGGACAGAGAGGGGGCCTGGAAGGAGGGTAGCAGCCACCATTTCTTTATTTTTAATTAGTTTATTTTAGTTGGTGGCTACTTATTTTACAATATTGTGGTGGGGTGTTTGTTTGTGTTTTTTTTGCCATATATTGACATTAATTAGCCATGGGTGTACATGTATCTGCCCATCCTGAACCCCTCTCTCCCTCCCTCCTCATCACCCCATCCCTCTGGGTTGTCCCAGAGCACTGAGCAATCACCATTTCTTGAGAGTTTTCTACGTGGCCAGCCCTGGTTAGAAGCTAGGCATACCGGGACTTCCCTGGCATCCAATAGTTAGGATTCCAAGCTTCCACTGCAGGGAACATGGATTCAATACCTGGTAGAGGAACTAAGACCCTGCAGGCTATGCTGTGCTATGCTTTGTCACTTAGTCATGTCTGACTCTCTGCTACCCTGTGGACTGTAGTTCACCAGGCTCCTCTGTCCATGGGATTCTCCAGGCAAGCATACTGGAGAGGGTTCCCATGTTCTCCTCCAGGGCATCTTCCAGACCCAGGGATTGAACCCATGTCTCCCACATTGCAGGTGGATTCTTTACCGTCTGAGCTGCCAGGAAAGCCCTGCATGCTATGCAGTGCAGCAAAAAAAAAAAAAAAGGAGAGAGAATCTGGACACATAGCATTTCCTCCATCCCGGAAACAGCACCACCCCATCATTGTTATCGCCTCTATCTTTTCAGGTGTGTCTCAGAGGTGCAGTCACTGCTCATCCAGCCTCAATAGCTGCTAAAATCTGAGTACCGTCTACTTACATTCACACCTGGGCTCTCACCACCGTGTGGAGGGTGGATTTGTGGGAAAGATAGTGATCAGGGTTCCTCTTCCCGCCCCCACCCCACTTATCCACACCTAACGTTTCTTAGAGGAGTGTTTCCTGGCTCAGAAAGGAGCCAAGTCCTGGCAAGTTCAGAACTAGCCCTGAGTGCAATTGGGTGCCTGGGGTCACAGGACCTAGACTGTCCATTTTAGGTGACTCCCAGGAAAGCTTCTGAGGTTAAGCCAGCCCCTGCTGACTGCAGGGAGCTTGCCCCCTCCCACTGCCAGCCCTCCAGATGGGAACACTGCATGCCCCCTCCGGATGTGAACCTGAAACCCTCCTCGGGGAGCAAAGCCACTTGAGCACAACAGCACAAGGGCCTGGGGTGCCAGAAGGTTCTGCAGGCAGCCACTTGCCGCCTGCCAACCAGCAACCCCAAGCTCCCCTTCACCTACCCTCCCAGTCCTGCCTTATCAAGTGGGATCTTGTAGGAATGGCTGGCACTCTGGCAACCGTGGGGGAAACACCTTAGTCAAACAAAGGCTCTTGGAGCTTTGGCGCAGGAAGAAGAATTAGCCCCTGGCTATGGCCTTGTGACAGCACTTCTTGCTCAAGCTTTTACAGGGGAGCCAAACACCCTCCTCCTCAAGGCCCTCCCACGGCCTGCTGGTGAATCATTCCCTCCAGGCACCCGTTTGAGGGAAGAACTTGGCCCCAAGGTGAAATGGCAGCTGAGAAATAAAGCGGTGGGAATCTGTTTTGGAGCTGAGCCAAGGAATGTGGGGTGGGCACCACCCCCAGCCTGCACTTCATCATTCTGAACAACCTTCCTCTGCCACCGGGCAGGAAGTACCCCCCACCCCCAGGAGGCAGAGGGGAAGGGAGTTGTGTTCCTGAAAGACCAGAAGGCACCAGTGTCTCCCCACTTGACCAGGGAGGCAAGACCCAGACAGGAGCTTCCCTGGCCTTTGTTTAAGCTCCCTTCAGGTTCTGAGTTGGTCTAGAGGGGCTCATGCGGCCTCACTTCACTGCCCTTCATTCCATCGTAGAACCAGCTTACCTTAAGGCCAAACCATGGCCAGTATGACAAAGCTGAGGGCGAGATGCTCACCACTTGGCCCTATGAGGAATCCTTAGAAGTTTGTGTCACCATGGCTGCAGCTGCTGCAGGGTCAGCATAACTGGATATACCAATGAGTGCTCATTTGGAGGTTTGTTTCTGATGGTCTGGAACCTTGGGTGTAATGTGTGTGAGTGAGGATGTGGAATGGGATGGGGCAGGAGGCGCTGGGCAGGCCACAGATTAGCCACAGAATGTCCTAGAACTTACCACCCCATCTGACATCGCGTGTCTACCTGTTCATCCCCTGTGAAGGACCATGAGCTCCATGAGGAGAGAGGCCAAAGTCTTGGACCTCCAGCTTCTGCAATATCCCCACATGTCCATAAATATTGCTGACTGCACAATGGATGGTTTACAATGAAATTGTTGAACAGAGTGTTGTTGGGGGCACCACACTAGCTTGTATCCTTTGCATAGTAGGGAGAGTTTTAGTAGTGATGATAACCAAGCTGGAGGTCAACCAGGTCAAAAGGGTGTGGACATCTACTGTGTCAGAGTTGTATGTTTCACGTGGCTCTGTTTACCTCTGGAATAACATCAATATCAGTGAATTACCCCGCACCAGGTTCTACACTGAAGAAAGAAATGGCACCCCACTCCAGTATTCTTGCCTCGAAAATCCCGTGGACGGAGGAGTCTAGTAGACTACAGTCCATGGGGTCACAAAGAGTCGAACACGACTGAGCGACTTCACTTCACTTCAGGTCCTACACTGACTTTTCATATTCATTTTCCTTTTTAAAATTTTAATGAATTCGTTTCTTTTTTGAACAAGCTATTTATTTCTTTTTAAAATTCAATTTATTTATTTTTGCACATATGCTTTCTTTTTAAAATTTCAATGAATTAACTTATTTTTGCACATGCTTTTCTTTTAAATTTTTATTTATTTTTGCATATGCACTTCCTTTTTAAAATTTTAATATTTTCTGCACATGCTCTTTCTTTTTTCATTTTCATTTATTTATTTTTGCACATGAAATTTCTTTTTAAATTTTAATTAATTTTTTGAACATGTTCTTTCTTTTTTTAATTTAAACTTTTATTTATTTTTGCACATGCACTTTCCTTTTTAAATTTTAACTTCTTTATTTATTCCATGGGCTTCCCGGATAGCTCATTTGGTAAAGAATCCACCTGCAATGCAGGAGACCCCAGTTCGATTCCTGGGTCGGGAAGGTCCACTGGAGACGGGATAGGCTACCCAACACAGGCTCTTTCTAATCCTTGTGAAGACATCGCAGGGTAGGTGTTCCTAACTTCAGAGGAGGTGGGGGTAGAAGGAGCTGTTTCAGGAGGAGGAAGTAATCAGCTGGCTCAAATGATGCCAGAAGGTCACCTAAGATGAGGACAGATTCAGCCCAGCTCCACGCAGCCCCAACATACTGTGTGCTGTTTAGTCCCTCAGAAGTTGACCAATGACAGAAGCTGAAGACTGAAATAAGCAAACAAAAATCACAAACCCCAATCCATAGTCTAGTTACTTAACATTAGGTTTCACTAAACCTAATGTGCTCCCCAGGCACAGCTGGGCTCCCTTCAAGTTCTCACGACCTGACGTGCTTCCCACCCTACAGTAGGTGCCTTCCTGAAAACAGAATGGAAAAGCAATTATTCCAGAGATTATTATATCATAATTGCCCCAGAGGACCTTCAAGGAAGCCTTTTGCAAACGTCCCCCCGCTTTGTAAAGAGAACGATCGCTCTCTAATTTCTCTGTTTTATAATACAAGGTGTACAGATAATGAGTGGAGTTTACCTGCCCTGGGATTTGACCTATTTTAGAACATCACTGAGCAGCCCAGCACATGGTACTGGAGGAGAAATTCTCAAGGCAGCCGGAACAAGAGGTGGGTTCAGCAGAAGTGACCAGTGGAAGTGACCCCCAGAAAGGAGGGAATCTAAGTCAGCCTTGGTTCTAGACTGGCCACATGATCTTAGGTAAATCATGGATCACATTTTGCTCGTCTATTAAGTGGGAATAACTGTGATTCCCATTACACGTACCTCACAGAGAAAGGACCTGGTTAAGATGTTGTGAAGGTATTTTCTAAAGTGGAAAACACATGTGTAAATGCCATTGAGTGCTGAGCACCATACCTCGCACAGCATAGGGTGCAAATCATTGGAAATTGTTCTCAACTCTTCTTGTGCATTTTGCATGAAAATATGAAAAGCAAGAAAAATCTGAAACACGCTGGGAAGGGGTGAGGGGTGGTGAGCACATCCTGCGAGTCTGGGCTTGTTCACCACTGGGAGACTTGCTATTGGTCCAGGTCCTGTTCTACAGAGGATGGGCTTAGAATTTCTGTAGTTAGTGCTGACAAATGTGGATTTCTCCCTTGCCTACCAGCATAGCTCCAATTAAAGTTTCTAATTCACCGGTCTTCTCATCCAAGGATGCTAAGGGAATTCACTGCTCCATCAGTGAGACAAGTGTTCATCCAACATCACATTGTCATCACCACCAGCACTGCTGTGGCCATTAGGATGGTTGCCAAGGCAACAAGTTGGTGTCACTAACGGGCCGCGCCGTTAGTCCTCTTGATGCCTTCTCATGATGGATGGTTCTGGAACCAAAAAATGAGCTCTTGAGGAGCTTGCTTCATCAGATCTGACTCAGGCTTCACCCTCTTTATCCCTTTCCCATTTGTACTACTGTCTGGGGTGATGCCTGCCTCTGAAAGAAATTCAGTGACATTCCTAGGTAGTCCGAAACCTTGCATGAGCATCAGTGGTTCCCTTTTTTTCTCGCTATTGCCCTTTCTCCCTGCCCTTTAGGTCCTGTACATTTTTAGAGTTTTCCTTCTCTGCCCAGCTTTGGACCACTCATTCACTAGCTCTTGTTCCAGGAGAGGTATGTGGTCTTGCTACTCACCTCCCTGCTTAATTAGATATGACTGCTTACCACCTGCCCCAATAGCCACACTCACCTTCTTCCACCGGAACTGAAAGTGGGCTGAGCACATGGCTGTCTAGTTAAAGACCCCATTTCCTAGGATCTCTTGCATCATAAGAGGGTCATAGGATTCATTCCTGTAAATGGAGCTTGTGCTAAAGTGGTAGGTGCCATCTCTGGGCCTTTTGGGGGAGAGATTTGTGTCTTATTCTTCTGCTCCCCCCACTTCCTTCCCCCTTGTTGGAAGGTGGACCTAGTGATGAACCATCTTGGACTAAATGGATGAGGACAGTATCCTAGATGGAAGGCACCTGGGTTTCTACATCAGAGCTCTGGACTGCTTTATACATACATGGAAATGTGAGAGAGACAGGAGGTTCCAGCTTATTTGAACCCTACTAATTTGAGGTTCTGTTAGAACCGAAGAACCTTTCTTCTTTTTGACTGACATAGGGGACTGCAGGTTCCCTGGGGTCAGAGAGCATACTTTGCTCACCATTGGGTCATTGGGGCCGGCACAAGGGCTTGGCACATCATATATGCTCAATAAATTGTTGTTGAAAGTATGAAGGATTTATTGTTCTACTCAGCATCCTGACTTCTGCTTTCCAAAGACCGAGAGGCTCTTGACCACTTTCTCACTTGGAAGAAGGCAGCCTCTGTCATGGGCCAAGTATGTAATATCCCCAGGAAATGAAAAGTCAGAGGAAGGGCCCCCATCCAGCTGAAGGGCTCTTTGGGGGTGTGAGCCTTAATCAAACTGAAAGATGTCACTTTCTTCTCTGCTAGGAATCCAGTTGACTCCTCACTCCCTGGGGTCCATGTGACTTCTCAGCTCCCGAGAGATGATGCCTCATCCATGCAGGAGACCCTTTTGACAGAGAGTGCCAGCAGAGGTAGAGTGCCCATCAGGTAAACCTGTGAGGATCAAAACACCCACAAGGGCCTTATGGATTTTTCAAAGCTCTGACCCTTCCAGGGGACAGCAACCCAGAGTTCCGGCCTCTCTCAGCCTGTGGTTTCATTTATAAAAAATATTTTATTATTTTAAATCATAATTAATTTCTGGCTGGGCTGGGTCTTCGCTGCTGCGTGTGAGCTTTCTTTAGTTACAAAGAGCGGGGGGTACTCTCTAGTTGCAGGGCACATGCTTCTCATTGCAGTGGCTTCTCTTGTTGTGAGCACTGGCTCTGGAGCTTCAGTAGTTGTAACTTGCGGGCTCTAGGGCACCTGGGCTCAGCAGTTGTGGCGCATGGGCTTAGCTGCTTTGTAGCTTGTGGAATCTTCATGGACCAGGGATTGAACCTGTGTCCCCTGTACTGGCCAGCAGATTCTTGACCACTGGAGCACCAGGGTAGTCCAGCCTGTGGTTCTTTTTGATCCACTGAATGAGTGTGACCCCAGTTGTCTGCTCTTCAGGATTTTCCTGCCTTGAGCCTTTACTTCTGACCAGGGCGGCACATGAACACCAGCCATATATATACCCTGATTCCCAGGTTAGAGAGACCATGAGTAATGTTTTCAGCCTCTGCAGACTAACCCAGGCTATAGTGATAGTCCTTTGATGTCAGGGCCAAGTGATCCTGTCCCCTCTGCATGAATCCTGCCCTCCTCTCTTCATCCACACGTAATCTGTCATAGCCTTCTTCTGCGACACTTCCTGGCCTTATCCAGAATGGGTCTTCCTCCAACATGCTCCCAATCATTCCTGCTACTCTGTTTCCTCTCTTCGTGGCCAGGTCTGTGTTCTGGTCACTTGCCTTGGTGCCTGGCTCCTGGAATTTTCTCACTAAACATTTGTTGAACAGAGGAGGAGACACGTAAGTGTCCTTCTCGCTTAGTATGACCTTAATGCTATTCTTTTTATGTGGCCAGTCCATGGCCTTGAGCCCCCAGTGAGGTTTCCAGCCCTTATTAGTGGTGAAAAATATTGTTAGACTCTTGATGATTTCCTTGTTTGCTGATCCATCGCCTAATCCAGTCCCCTGATGTCTCTGCTGATCCCTGGCACCATATTGCTGCTCCTTGCCTTATGGATTTTTCAAAGCTCTGAGCCTCCCGGGGCACAGAAATCCAGAGTTCTGGCCTCTCTCAGCCTTCAGTTTCCTTTTGTAAAGATATTTAATTAATTTATTAATTATTTTAATTAATTATTTTCTGGCTGGGCTGGGTCTTTGTTGCTGTGTGTGGACTTTCTTTAGTTATGATGAGTGAGGGCTACTCTCTAGTTGTGGTGTATGGGCTTCTCATTGTGGTGGCTTCTCTTGTTGCAGAGCGTGGGCTCAACTTTTGGGCTGGGAGGTGGAAGCAATTGAATAGTTCATTCGCATCTACTTATAACTGTTCTTTCAACTCCATGATTTCAAGGAGCTGTGGGCAGAACCGACCCAAGAATCAAACCGGCATCTCTTGTGTCTCCTGCATTGACATGTGAATTCTTTACCACTGCGCCACCTGGAATCCCATATATATTAATGCATCACATTTATTAAGGTGTCTCTCTAACAAATTAGCTAAACTCTTGGGAATGAAGAGTCATGCCTCAGAGTTCATGGACCCCCAACATCTGATTCATTGGACTCTTCTATATTTTTATTTTTAACGTAAAGTAATACTGTCATGATGCTTTCATCTGCAAAATTAAAGATCCTGGCGCATTACACATGGGTCGTGCTTTGGGTTGTCTTTCTACAGGGTTGATGGATTTGCCTGGATCTGGCCCTTCCATCGCATTGTCTTACTAGAGACCAGTGGCTCATCTTTGAGGCAGATGGTCAGGGTTAAGGGTGGAATCTGAGGCCATGAGCCAGAGCGAAATTAACTGCTCCCTTCACATGGGGATTGAACCCCTGACCTTCACCTCATTAGCACAGCACTCCAACACAGCAATTCCAAACCTCAATTTTATATCACCCTGGGGTGTTTCCACTTATCTCAAGAGGGAGCTGTGGAATTCCCTAAACAAGACTAATTTTAATTCGCTTTCATTTAGACATTAAATATGAACTACACAGACTACTTCGCAAGACTGCAGGAGAATGGCCTATATTAAAATATTAAGCCACCAAGATGTGCTGATACCCCAACAGCCTGAAACACCCTCTCTAACCCACTGAGCTAGTCTGGGGAGGAAAGAGCCTGTATGTTAGCAATAGGCATAGACGGCTTTTAGATTATGGGGGGAAATTCATCCCAATCCAATTTCATGGGGTCATCTAGGAACTTTCTGATTTTGCCTAATGGCCACAACCCAGCTCCTATCCACCCGGGCCCTCTTTTTCTCTTCCTAGAGGCTCTGAAGCTTTGCACACTCTTAGGAAAAATTCCTAAGAATTCTTTCTTTGCTACAGGAACAGTTTGTGATTTACTAAGATAATAAGTTGGGCTTTGTTGTTGGGGATTTTTCCTGGGTCAATATGTAAGATTTATCACCTCCATGCCCTCCTGGGCCCAAAGTGTTCCAGTACCTTCTGGCCACTGGCTTGTTTTGGAGGTAAGTGGGGTCTCAGCAGGCCCTTTGCAGTGTAGGCTGGCAGCCTAAGTATAATGCAGTGGAAGAAACAGTGGGCGTCAGTTATTTAATAAGCATCTTTAAAACTCTTCCTGGTAGTCTATTGATAACAGCCATAGGCATTTATTAAAGTGTAAAAATTACAGGTCCTTATAAGGTCTGTGTGCTTTGTAACTTACAAAGGGCTTTCACATACACTACCTTATTTGTTTATTCTGTATACACCTGAGAAGAATTGCTATCTTCATTTTATTGATGCACAAACAGATTCAGAAAATTTAAGTGACTTGCCCAAGGTCACAGAGCTAATAAATCTTGGATGCAAGACCAGGTCCCATGGCTTCTCCTGTTCTGTATCCTTTTCACTATATTGCTCTTATCTCAGTTTATTATCGACATCCTTTTGCTTTTGGCAGGAAAGGGTCTAGTATCTCCATTTTGCAGAAGAACAAATTGACACCAAGATGTAATTACACTTTTGGGCTCCTGCCTCTCCTTCTTCTGATGCTATTATGTCCCCTCCTTGTAGAAGGACAAGTAATTCTTTTGCAGGCTAAATTCTGCTCTCAGAATCCAAAATCTCCACGGTCACTGTCACTACCACGATGGTCATATGGCTCCCAGTGTGGCCTGGGCATCCAATGGAGGCTTACATTGGCTACTTTTGGGTTGGAAGGAAAAAACAATTGAATTGTTATTTCACATCTGCTTAAAACTGCTCTTTCAACTCCATAATCTCAAGAAGCCGTGGGCAGAACCCTCTTCTCAGTCCTTATAAGGATGGGCTTTTTGTTCTAGATCTTTCTTGTAATCACTTTCTGTGAAATTCAGCTAATACAGTGAGCTTGGAGAACACTTTTCCGATTGGGCCCTTAGACACCCGGCTTCCCCCTGAATGACTAATTTCTCCAAGACTCTTTTTAGATAAATGCATGGCTACCCATGCCCCCCACCTGGAAGAGAGTTTGAGCTCTTCTGAACATCTCTCCGTTCATTATCAAGACCTTGATAGAAACTTAACGATATAGTGCAAACTATCATTTTAAAACTTCTCAGTATCTACATTCTTTTCCTAGGTTGAAGGAGTTCACTGTGGGGCACATAACAGCCTGGGCAAAAGCATAGGACCAATCTCGGCCCAACCTGAGTGAGTGAGAGATGACTCCACTAGGATGTCAGCTCCACAAAGGCAGAGAGTTTTGCCTTTTGGGTTCATGTCTGAAACCCAGTTCTAGAACAGCATCAGCCTCCTACAAGATTATTTATTCAGTGAATAAACTAACGATGCAAACAAAGATGATGAGATTAGAACTGAGAGTGGCCAAAATGGTGGAGGCAGTCCAGCCATCAGAGCTATGTTCCTTAAAGGCGTAAGATTGTTTCTGCTTCCTGGATCCCTTGGTTTAAGGCCATTTACTAAGCCTGTTCCTCTAACCTTCCCAATAATTCCATTTTTCCCTTAAGTTATCCAGAGTTGGTTTCTAAGGCATGCAACCAAGAAATCTGATAATGTAAATGGGAGGTTGATTAACCATGTATATACATTTTATCTAACTTAGCTTGTAAATTTATGGAAGGCACCATATCTCACTGGAGAAGGAAATGGCAACCCACTCCCATATTCTTGCCTGAAAATCCCATGGACAGAGGAGTCTGGCAGGCGACAGTCCATAGGGTCGAAAAGAGTCTGACACGACTGAGCAACTTCACTTCACCTTATCTCATTGTCCTATAGAATGGTGCTTTGCAAATAATGACAAGCCATGTTTGTGGATGGTGATGAGGATGCTCCCATATCATTTTCAAGGCCAGGTATCCAAGAGGCTGGGTGTCTGAGGACTGTCTTCTCTATGAGCACATGTGTGCACAGTTCCACATTCACACAAGCATGCATTTCTCATTTCTGAGACACCATTTGCAAGAGGCCATTTGGGTAGTGTCATGGGCTCACTGAAACCGGAAGAGATTCAAGGCCATGGGCCAGCAACACCACGGAAACCCCACATTCAGCCAAACATTCTTATTGGCAAATCAAACCTGAAAGCTGTCACCAAATTCTGCTCCCTGGCAGTCCCAGTGCAACAATGAGCCGAGAGACAAAAGAAGTAGAAACCCAAGAGAGATCCCCAATGTGTTTTTTCGAACAATCAGCAGACTGCACAGAGGGTCAGCACAGACACCGGCAGAGAAGAACATTCTTCTGGCAGGACTCCATCTCCAAATTAGACACCATTTCAGAGAATCTCAGCCTCGTACCTTATGGGATTTATTTTTTAAAAGATCTAACATTTGTTCTTAGTTATTCTTAATAAAACTCTTTCTGAGTGTATCATCATTTCTTTACTCACTCACTAACTTGTTCATATTTTGCTTCATTCAATGAAACCCTTATCATCTGTCTGCTGGGCCCTTTCTCTGGCCCATTTGATGATAAGAGCCCCAGAAAGCAGGTAAAATCTTCTCCACTGTGCATGTGAAAGATGAAGAAACCCAATTAGTTAGAGCCGTCTCCCACAGCTCATTGATACCAAAACTGAGACTAAGATTCAGATGTTCTAACTCTTTTTAAAATAGAAGTGTAGTTGATTTACAATGTTGTTTTAGCTTCTGGTGCACAGCAAAGTGATTTGATTATATGTATACATGTGTTTGTGCATGCTAAGTTTGATTATATGTATACGTGTGCGTGCGTGCTAAGTTGCTTCAGTCGAGTCCAACTCTTTGTGACTCCACGGACTGTAGCCCGCCAGGCTCCTCTGTTCATGGGGATTCTCCAGGCAAGAATACTGGAGTGGGTTGCCATTTCCTCCTTCAGGGGATCTTCCCAACCCAGGGATCGAACCAGAGTCTCTTATGTTTCCTGCATTGGCAGGCAGGTTCTTTACCACTAGCAACACCTGGTATATATTCTTTTTCATATTCTTTTTCATTATCATTTATTGCAGGATATTGAATATATTTTCCTGTGCTATACAGTAGAACCTTGTTATTTATGTGTTTTATATATAGAAGTATTTCTGTTTATCCCAAACTCTTAATTAATGTAATTTATCCCTCCTCCTTCCCTTTTGATAACCGTTAAGTTTGTTTCCTAAGTCTGAGTCTGCTTCTGTTTTTTAAATAAGTTCATTTGTATCATTTTTTGTTTGTTTTTAGATTCCACATATAAGTGATATCATAAGACATCTGTCTTTCTCAGTCTGACTTATTTCGTTGAGTGTGATAATCTCTAGGTCCATCCATTTTTGTTGCAAATGGCATTATTTCCTTCTATTTCATGGCTATTGTGTATGTATGTACCACTTCAGCTAGTCTATTACTAACTCTCAATTATGAGTAGTAGCTCCTGGACAAATAATTATTGAGAAATACTGACAGGGAAAAGTACTCTTACCTGGCAGATAATGTTATTTTAGTTTGTAACTCTCAAGATGCTGTTTCAGACGTATGTAGTGATTTTACAGGATGGCTTTGAGTTACCTCATGGTGTTACCAATAATTCCAAAATTCTCAAAAAAAAAAATACATTTTTGTTTGAATTCTGTAACATATCATGTAACTGGATTTCCTCCAGTTAGGATGTGAAACTGTAGTAGAGGACATTGTCTCAGCATCGTGGGCATGCAGGTAGGGTGCACGGCTACAGAGTTCCTGACTGGGGCCTGCACAAGAGGAGAGGTTTGATAACTTGGGGTGGACAGAGCTCAGAACCACCATTAGGAGAGCTTATTCCACAGAAAAAGAGAAACTTGGGTAATAAAGGGGGGGCGGTTATCTTAAGTGGGAAGTTACCAGAGAAGGTTCCAGGTTGAAAGGTGGATTTCCCAATTCGAATGATCATCAGAATCCCTTGGGGTTCCTTTTACAGCTATAGATTCCCAGGTCCTCTTCCTTAACGATTTTATTCAGTGAGTCCAGGTTGAGGCCAAGGAATCTGCATTTTTAGCAGAACTCCCCAGTGATCTTTTTCTACTCAAGGAAGATTTAGGTAGACCCTGGGGTTTGAAGGTGTTGCCTCTCAAACTGAAAAAGCAACTTGACAAAGCCAGGTCTCAGAGAGAGGGGTCTGCCCCAAAAGGCAGGAACCAAGACAATGTGAACCTGTTAGAAAACAGGAATTGGCAAAAAGCAGCTGTAGTCCACATTTCATGATCTCCCATAAGTTTCAGAAATAGCCGAGTCTGCAGTTCCCTGTTCTCAGGCAGGATGAGTGGTCTGTGTGCTCCAGGCCATCGCAGTACCCACATTATTATCAAGGTCACCAAAATCCCAGGCTGGGTTTTTCTTGGACTCTCCCTTCTCAGGGACCGACAGTCTGCAAGAGCTGCTGCTTACCCTCCCTCTCTCTTTCATTCAAGTCCCAGCTCTACAGACTTCCTCTGGATTAAATGACTGCATTTCCCTGTCTCGAGTCCTCCTGGAGACCTGGCTCTGGGCCTTCTGTGGGGAAGCCAGAGGCTTGAGCTTGTCTGGGATGACAGAAGCTTAATCTCCATCCTCATCCTGACCACACCCCAAAGCAGCTAATCCCTCTGTAGGTGTGAGGACCACCAGCCTGGAAAATTCCCAGGTTTAGTGCCGACTGGTGTGCCCAGGAAGGGAACTGGCTGCTTTGGGAAGCAGCTAAACCCAGATAATCCCAGAAGTAAACAATGAAATGGCTGAAATCCTTTAGAGTGATAACAAAGCTGCTACTGTTTATTCAGCTCGTCCTTTGCTGTCCCTTTCACATACATTATTTTATTGGTATCTCAAAGTAATCCTTTGAGATGGTTGTTGTATACCCATTTTCTAAACGAGGACAGAAACACAACACAGCTAAGTAACTTGTTACTGTCACACAGCTAGTTTTTTAAGATTGAAGTCTAATGGACATAAAGAACACTGTAGTGTGCTACTTAATGGATTATCACAAATGTGAATTCATCTGTACCACCATCACCCGAAACAAGAGCTAGAATGTTACTGGCATCAGAAAAATGCCTCCACGGCCTCCCTCTCTAATAGTCACCTCTTCCACAATGATAACCATTTTTATCATCAAACGTTCGATTGCTGGCCTGTTGATTTTGTAAAACTGTAATTGTACATCATGCATTCTTTTTATCTGGCTTCCCCTCCGCCCCCCACTCAGAATTTTGTCTGCAAATTTGATATAATGTTGTTAAGGCTACAAGTAGTTTTCTCATTTTTAATGCTTTATGAGTTTCCTTAGTATTAATCTACCACAATTTATTTATATGTTCATCTGCTGCTGGTCTTTGGATAGATTTTAATTTGGGCCTATTACAAATAATGCTCCTTGGAACATTCTTGTATATGTTTTTTGGTGTATACATTTCTGTGGGATATGTACCAAGGAATGGAATTGCTGGGTCATAGAGTGTGCTTATGTTCAGATTTAGTAGAGGCTGATAAATAGTTTTGCAATGTGTCTGTACCAGTTCATACTCCTAACAAATTCTGGTGAGAGTCTGGGGGTGAGTGGGGAGGTAACCGCATGCTCACCAACAATTGATAATGGTGGTCTTTTTTATTTTTGCCATTCTGGTGAATGTACTTTAGCTTGTATTTCCCTGATGACTAATAAAATTGAATATTTTTTCAAATATTATTGGTCATTTGAATACCTATTGCCTTGTTTGAGTCTTTTGCCCATTTTTCTATTGGGTTGTGTGTCTTTCTTGATGACATGTAGGAGTTTCTGGTATTTTCTGGATATGAGTCCTTTGTCAGTCAAATGCACTGCAAAGATCTTTTTCTTTGTGGGTTTTCTTCTCATTCTTTTTTTATTTTAATGACAAGAAGGTCCAAATTTTAATGTAGTCTAATTTCTTAACGTTTCCTTTTTGGATTCTACTTTCTGTTTCTGTTATATAAAAAAACACAGATGACATGATTACATATGTAGAAAATACAAAAGAATCTGTAAAAAAAGGCCAGAATTAACAAATAAATCAAGCAAAGTTGATGTTTTTAATCCAGCAACATTGCTTGTTTATTTATTAATTTGGACAGTTTTTCTACAAACTATTTTGTGCTTCCTACATACATAATCTTATAGTCTATAAATGATGTCAATTTAATTAACATTTTTTCTTTCTAATTCTTAAAATTTTATTTCTTTGTCCTGCTTTATTGCAAAGGCTAGGACCTCCATTATTCTAATAATGAATAGAAATAAAGACAGGGATCATCCTTCTTTTATTCTCAATATTGGGGAAAAGTATTAATATTTGAACATTAAGCATGATATTTACTGGAGATATTTTTGTAGCTACTCCATCATATTAAACTATTGCCCTTCTATTCCTAGTTTCTTAAGACAGTTCTTTTTTCCCTTTTATTATCACTAGGGGGTTTCATTTTATCAAATGATTTTTTTCTGAATCTATTGAGTTGATAAATTATTTTCTTTTTCATTTTTGTTAATTAATTGATTTTTGAACATTGAGATGATCTTTCATTTCTGAAATAAAGCCTATCTTTGTTGTGATGTATTATTTTTTTCATATATTGTTGGATCCAGTTTGATAATATTTTGTTTAGTATTAGCACCCATGTTCAGGAGAATGAAATGGCCCATAATTTTCTTTCCCTGTCATATTTTGACATTAAGGTAATATTGTTCTCAAAAATGAGTTGAGAAGCCATTCATTTTCTATTCTTTGCAATAGTTTGTGTAAGATTAATGTTATTTCGTCCTTAAATATTTGGAAGACTTCATTGGTGAAGCCATCTGGTCCTGGAGTTTTCCTTGTAGAAAGATGTTTCATTGTGGATTTCATTTATTTAATAGATATAAGACAGTGAACTGGTTCAGAACAGCCTCTTACTTAATAGATGTAAGCTATATTGTGATGTCTTCTTTTCATTCCTGATATTGATTATTTGTGCCTCATTCTTTTTCAAAAAGAAATCAGTCCTATCAGGAGCTTATCAACTTTATTAGTCTTT
Organism: Giraffa tippelskirchi; assembly: GCF_054371585.1. Classification (NCBI taxonomy): domain Eukaryota; kingdom Metazoa; phylum Chordata; class Mammalia; order Artiodactyla; family Giraffidae; genus Giraffa; species Giraffa tippelskirchi. Next base: position 119,668,889 of record NC_137276.1, on the reverse strand, counting down.
TTAAAAGAAAATTTTTGACTTTGTGGGTTTTGTTTTATTATTGTTTTCCACTTCATTAATTCTTGCTGTTGACTATTTCTACCCTTGTATTATCTTAGGATTTAATTTGTTGTTCTTTTACTAAAATCTTAATATAGAAACTTGGTTCATTGTTTCTTCACCCATTCTTCTCTAATGATGCATTTAAGACTACAGATTTCTCTTAAGTGCACTTTGGGTACATCCCAGAAGTTTTGATATGTTTTAGTTTTATTATTATCTTTTCATTAAAATAGTTTCTCATTTCCATTCATGATTTGTTGACTCGTGGGTTATTCAGAAATGTATTGCTTTGCTTTAGATCACACTGATGTAAAATAGGATTGAGCTTTTGAAAGATGATTTGAACTTCCTGCAGGCTGGTTTCTTTCTGGATTGTGTTTTTTCAAGGAGTCTCAGCTGCAAGTCTGAGGTGTTCAACCTGGCCCTCCCCTCTTGCGGGGACCCTGAATTCCTTTATCTTTTTTGTCACCCCAGCCCCATAGATTCCTAGAAACTGCTCAACTTTTCAGATACTGCTTAGGAATTGACAAATCCCAAGGAGAAAAGTGGCTGAGACTCCTGTCTCAGCTCATGCATTGTTTTTGGGATCTTGGCTCCTTAGTTTGTAATGCCCTGGTGATTTTCTGGTGGCTTGAAGTAGATTAAAAAAAAAAATGTGTCTTGTCCATGTTTTCTAGTATTTTCTGCAAGAGGGTAGTCTGTGATGAGCCAGTCTGCCATTACCACCAGAGAAGCTGCCCTGGAGGCAGGATTTGGGTGTTGGTCCCCACGTGCCCAGACCCAGAGCTGAGGCTGCCTCCTGGCAGCTGGAGGAGCTGGGGGAGAGAGCAAATGTGGAGTTCAAAGACAACGTTAAGCCATCCTTGCTGCCCAGCTCTCTCCTTTATCTTCCTCATTACTATTGATCTAGTCCTTTGGATTAAGCATTGCCATTTATTGAACATCAGGGTTTTTTTAATTTATTTATTTTTTATTGAAGGATAATTTCTTTGCAGAATTTTGCTGTTTTCTGTCAAACCACTACATGAATCAGCCATAGGTATACATATATTCCCTCCCTTGTGAACTTCCCTCCCTTCTCCTTCCCCATCCCACCCCTCCAGGTTGATACAGAGCCCCTGCTTGAGTTTCCTGAGCCATACAGCAAATTCCTGTGGGCTATCTGTTTTACATATGGTAATGTAAGCTTCCAGGTTATTCTTTCCATACACCTCACCCTCCCCTCCCCTCTCCTCATGTCTGTTCTCTATGTCTGTTTCTTCATTGCTGCCCTGTAAGTAAATTCTTCAGTACTGTTTTTCTAGATTCTGTATATATGCATTAGAATACGATATTTATCTTTCTCTTTCTGACTTACTTCACTCTGTATAATAGGTTCTAGGTTCATCCACCTCATTAGAATGGACTCAAAGGCATTCCTTTTAATGACTAATATTCCATTGTTTATATGTACCACAACTTCTTTATCCATTCATCTGTTGATGGACATCTAGGTTGCTTCCATGTTCTAGCTATTGTAAATAGTGCTGCAGTGAACAATGGATTACATGTGTCTTTTTCAATTTTCGTTTCCTCAGGGTATATGTCCAGGAGTGGGATGAACATCTGTATTAAATGTGCTAAATATGAATTTTCTAATGTCTTAACAAAATTCATCTTTTCTGGTTACTTCCTTTCTCATGTTTGTTCACAGGGTCTCTGCTATGTCTTTCCAACATTCATCCTTTCCTGGTCTGAAACCAATATAGAAAGGAAACCAAAGCAGAATCAAATTGTTCTGGAAATTTTTGTCTCCCTTGGTAGACCTAGCTGGCCCTTGAGTGGAATCTTCTGTACAGGTTCACAAGTCGCTGTTCTTAAGGCTTTCCCACGGGGTTTCATTTCTGTCAATGTGAATGCCATGACTGGCCACATCTCCCTTTTTCCTTTGGCTGCCAGGAAGCCCAGAATGTAGAGTGAAATTTGTGGTTCAAGGTAGTAGCTACATCAGTGCACTGAGACTGAACATGACTTTTCCTCCCTGGCTGCACTTTCACCTCTTATTTCTTTTTTCCCTTGCTCTGGTTTTCTTTACTTCTCTATATTTATCATGTGATTGTTTCTCTTGATGTGTCTTTATATGAAACTTGAGTTACTTCAATTCTGTCAATCTCTTCTGTCAAACTTCGAGTCTTTATTTGTGTTTAAAATTTTTCCCATATGGAGACATTTGGAAGAGAGTGGAATGGATTTTAGAGAAATAAAGATGTGGGCAGTACTGCAATTTCTAGAATTTATGGTGAATTTTTGTGACTTTTTGCCATGTATATTTTAAGAGCTTTCAATATCTCTATTGCTTTATAGGAAAGATACTTTTTAAAAAATATGTCCTTATTTGGTTGTGTGGGTCTTAGGGCTTCCCCAGTGGCTCAGCCATAAAGAATCTACCTACAATGTGGGAGTTGCAGGAGAAGTGGGTTTGATCTCTGAGTCGGGAAGATCCGCTGGTGGAGGGCAGGGCAACCCACTCCAGTATTCTTGCCTGGAGAATCCCATGGACAGAGGAGCCTGGCTGGCCACAGTCCATAGGGTTGTAAAGAGTAGGATACAACTGAAGCAACTTAGCAGGGCATGGCATGGCCAGGTCTTAGATGCAGCCCTTGGGATTTTCAATCATCATTGTGGTATAAGGGGTCTTTTGGGCTTCCCCAGTGGTAAAGAATCCACCTGCAATGCAGGAGACACAGGAGACACAGGAGACACAGTTTCAATGTCTGGGTTGGGAAGTTCCCCCGAAGGAGGAAATGGCAACCCCCTTCAGTATTCTAACTAGAAAATTCTGTGGACACAGGAGCCTGGTAGATTATAGTCCATGGGGTTGCAAAGAGTCAGACAAGACTTACGTGACGGGCATGCATGTGAGGGATCTTTAGTTGCAGCACGTGAGCTCTAGTTCTCCTACCGGGGATTGAACCCAGACCCCCTGCATTGGGAGCTCGGAGTCTTAGCCACTGGACCAGGGAAGTCCCTGGAAAGACAGTTTCCAAAATTAAAATTAATAAATGATATTCTTTCATTAACCAGGAGTAAAAGTAGATGGACAAAATCTGGCTATCCTGTCCACTGAGCATGAAAATTTTAAAATCAATTTTTCAAGTACACGGTCAAATGAAAGAATCTACCCATCAAAAACAGAAACTATGTTATTCCTCATTTTTGCAATAGAACAATCTGGAAGTAAGTTTTTCCTTTTCCCCAAATAACACATTCATGTAACTAAAATGTAACTAATGTAATTATAGGGACTAATCCATTGCATTTGCTTGGTACTGAAATATTTATTATATTTTCTATTTTTTGGATAGGCATGACCATCTGCAGGAAAGGTCAGAAAAATACTATCTGCTTTTCTTTTCTAACCATTACTGTTATTGCATTTATGATTATTAATGACAGTGACGTTGTCATATAGGAGCAGGGGTGAGGCAATGTCCTCTCTGGCAGTCAGCCCACAGGCGTGCCACGAGGCACCCGGTAAGGGCTGAAGAAATCATTGGTAATCTGAGTTCTGGTGTCTTAATGCCTGTCCTGCAATGTGGTCAGCATTCTGCTTTCTCAAGGAGAAGGCAGTTCTCTGCACACGTTTCCTCAGGCTGATGCTTTTAAATTTCATCTGCACTGGCCTTTGTTATTGAGTTCAGTGTCCTCACGAGTCCCCCCCAGGGCCCGGCCAGGACAGGCTCTGTGCAAGATGCTTTCTGTGTGCCATCTCCCAGCTAAGGAGCTCCACTCAGCTGCCTGGGCCCCAGGCTCAGCCCAGCCCCTTCTTACTGTGTGGTCTTAAAGCAGGTCACCTCTCCGTACCTCTCTCGGTCAAACCCAGATAATAACACTTCCCAAATAAAGAAAGGGTTTTCTTTAAGCCCTTTGAGCTCCTGGGATGGACCGCACCGTGGAAATGCCCAGCACGGCCTGGGGATGGTTTGCTGCCACCATGTGATTAGGTAATTTGAGATGATGCTCATTACTCTTTGTCTGGACTGAATGCAAGGCTGTCACAAAGCGCTGAGAAATCTCCGTTACACCGAAACCCCGCCGTAAACTGGGATTGTCTTACACTCTCATAAAGCACACCAGAAAAGAGCAACCGCGTCAACTAACCCAGTCCTCAATTCACACTCTCATTTGATTTCTTCTGCAGAGTACAAGACCAATAAGTAAGACGTGACCCAGTTACAGGTGGCGGTGGCAAGAGCAAAACCGATGCTCCCAGCCCACTGAACTGGGGGAGGGGCAGCTTCGGAGGAGGAGGCAAGCCAGACTGGGCAGGGCTGGGCCTTTTCCTTTGCTTTTTCAACAGCAATCTTATAGGTAACTCCTACAAGGTGCTGAGAACTATGTTAGGTATGTCTTTCTATTCTAAAACTTCCAGACAACTGTATTAAAACCTATTAATATTCTAAAGACAAAAACAAACAAAAACCCATCCACTCAACTTTATGTATTTTTCATCATAATGAAAGCCTATCCATTTTGGTCCAGAAGCCTAAGCCTGAAATTTTGGCCTGGGGCCTCTTCGCTGATCCCGAGGCTTTAAGACCACACAGCTTGGGTCTGCAAACTGCAAAGGGGAGGCTTACTTTTCTCATTCTAAGCCAGCCCTCCAGAAGTGTCCCTGCAGCCAGATGCAGCCTCCCTCCTCACACAGCCTTGGCTGGGTCTCTCCGAGCCTGACAACTTTTACCCATTACCCTCTGATCCTGGTTTGACTAATGAAATTCATATCCCACTGGGATCACTGATCTGGCTGCTGTATTGCAGGCCATCAAAGGTACAGTCTTAGTTGTGTTTTCTTTTGAGCTGGTTATAAACTGGGTAGGAGCAGGGCTGGGAGAAGGGGATGTAAGGGACCCTGGAATCAGAGAAGATGAAGCAAGTATCTTTCTGGCTTGGGATTCTCCAGGCACATTTAGGCAAGTATGTGCATGTGCTCAATCATGTCTAACTCTTTGCGACCCCTTGGATTGAAGCCCGCCAGGCTCCTCTGTCCATGGGATTTTCCAGGCAAGAATACTAGAGTGGGCTGCCATTTCCTTCTCCAGGTGATCTTCCCAATCTACGGATGGAACTTACGTCTCTTGTATCTCCTGCACTGGAAGTGGATTCTTTACCGACAAGCCTCTGGGGAAGCCCTAGGCAAGTATGGTGTGTTTGAAAAGAGGGGAACAGATTGCTGAGGCATTGCCTTTGAAGAGAGAAGAGGGAGGTCCCCTAGGATGAGCTACTTGTGTCGGACCCCCTGTGGCCCCCCAGAAGCAGGAGCCCCAGAGATCCCAGGTGAGAAGACATCTCTCCTGAGTGGTGAGGAATCTATTGTGTCAAGTGCTGGGAAACATGCTTAGTTGAACTGACACTGTATTGCAGTGTGTGTGTGTACATGATCCGTTGTTATGGAAACCATGGCCCGAAGAGAAGCAAAACGCTTTGGATGGGCGCGACACTCCCCTGGAGTCTGCGTGCTGTGTGCTGATTGGCTGGGCCCTCCAGACGAGGTTGCACATTATTCAGGAAACTGTTGTTGCCCAGAGAGCCCTGGGCTGACTTGCTCCCTTGGGAGCTGATGTTTAGGGAAGGGTGAAAGCAGCTGGTTTATGGAAGCATCAAACAACGTGAGCTACGGAACCCGCCAAATCCCAAACATTCCTTGCCAAGAGCCCTTTCTTCTAGGTTTCCAACTCATCTGTGTTTCAAAAGCAATTTCACTTAAATGGCTTATCCCTCTGACTCCTAATCCTTGGTAAGCTGTAACTTGCAGGCAATAAAGAGGGCTCCTCCAGATTCATTCAGTAAGTGTGCTGTGAGCTAGACAAGGGGCTGACATGGCTTGCCATCAGGGTGTGGTAAACTGAAGTCAGACGTCTGATCCCCTGCAAAGAAACCAATGTGCAGGTGTGGGCCTCTGCAATCCGCTGGTCGAGGTCTCAAGGCAGATAACTTTGCAACTTTCTGTTTCTAATTGAGCCGGCACTGTTTGTTACCCAGGATACATCACTGATGTGAGGGGCCTGGGACTGTGTGGCATTTTATCTTACCATCTTCGAGGAAGCTGTGGAGGCTCCTTCTGTAAATGCTTCTTGAACGAATGCTTGAATGAATGAATGAACGGGCTCATTGTGTTGGTCATTAGCCAATGCAGTAGTTTCCTGCCAGCCCTGCAATTTCCACAGGGAGCAGCACGATTCCTTCCTCTGCAGATTCCTTGCAAAGAATGTGGTGCTGAAATAGGCTTATCATGTCTACCTCTATCATCCTGTGTCTTGTCCAGACTCTAGGAGTTCTGTGAGAGAGCAGGGGGGAGAAAAGGGTGAAAAAAAAACTCAAGAGAAAAAAAAAAAACACTGTAGGAAGATTCTGCTGCCTCCAGATCTTAGGAAAACCGCTGGTCTAATTCATTCACTATGGTGACTGTTTCATCTGCAGGCCTGGCGCTGCCTGTTGCAGCTCAGTCCGTGAGGCCTCCCTTTCAAGTAAGCCCGCTACTTGGCGCTCCTGACTGACAATGTGGAGGGCAGATGTGGCACCCTCTTGGAGCCCACTTGTTGGTGGGCCGCAAAATCCAAAGGCAAACCCTCACAAAATCTAACCAACGTATTTATTTATTTTTTTTTAGATTTCCAGATCTGAGTGCCCATCTGGTTCCTTCCTTAGGATTCTAAGACATCTGGGGGCCTGCGCTGGAAGAGACTTGATGATGCTGAGTGCCAGTTATACCCCTGAGTTGTGTTAAGCCCTTTCCCGTATGCTGTCTCATAGAATCCCTCACAAACCCCTGCCAGGGTGGAATTATTATTATGCTTCTTACAAAAATAAGAAAACAAAAGCTCAGGGAGGCTGAGTTACTTGGCCACAGTCACAAAGATGGGAAGTGGCAGTTCCCGAATTTGTATCAGGACAGTGACACCACCAGGGGATGGTTTGGGAGGATTTCTGTCCAGCTATCATCTTTAGTAGCCGCTGATCCCCAAAACCCTCCCCGACACAAATAAACACATGATCTAAGTAAGATGAGCATGCAGGGGACAAAATCAAACTTTGATATGCCTTGCCTTGCCGGCCACCTCCCTTTCAATGAGACTGCTCCCCAAGCCCTATCTAGAGTCCACTCTGAATCAAGATCTGTCTGGCTCCAAACCCATCTTCTTCCCAACATAACCAGGATGCCTGATCTTTTAGATTCCTACCAAGAAGGCTTTTGTTTTCTCAAAAACTTTACCCAGAAGAGCCAATCAGTCAGTGGAGGATTATCCTAATGGAGCCTGGTTCCCACATTTCACCAGCTTGCCCATTAAATGCTTCCCAGGGTACCTGATACATTGCTTCCTGGTGGGTCAGCATCACTGGTGTGAGGAAGCACCCAGCTAATGGTGTGGATTAGAGTTTCAATTTTCTTTGAAACATCCTCTGGCCAAAATTAGTTGCAACTACTTTTATGTCAGTCTTTAAATGTAGATGCGAAAGATATTTCATGTGGCTGTCCAACCCACCCTGCATGTGTGAAATGGACCCAGGATTAAGGTCAGCCACGATCTTGTATTCCGGAAAGAAATTAGTTTTCAGAGACGAAATGTTCACAAGTGAACATCGTGTACCAGACCTGCTGGAAAATACAGAAACAAGTTAAGATTCCAGTATTTCAGAATTGTAAACAGGTAGAAATGTTTCTACCATCTCTGCTCCTTCCTCCAGGGAGGTTCTACCCAAGATTGCTGATAAATTACACTCAGCTCTCCTTATAAACTGCACAGCGTTTGTACACACGGAACTCTACTTACACGTGGAACTCTACTTTGACCCACAAATATTATTGTTCCATTTTATAGATGAGAAATTGGAGGCACCAGGAGAATAAAGGCCAGTAAGTCATAGATGTGACAGGCTCAGATCCTCAGATGTCACGCTCAGCTCTCTTCCATCAAATGTGAAGTCATTTATTTCACCACCCAGATTCTCCCTAAAAGGGCAAAGGGTAGATGTGATTTTTGCGGAGCCTCGTTAGTTTCATGGTCCTGGAGGGTTGCCTTTGTCTGACCAGACCTGGTGCTTCAGAGTTTAGCTTGGCGATCAGACACCACCCCTCTCTCTAGGCATGGGCATAGTTTCTAGAGAAGAGGCAGCAATTTCCAGGGACTCACGTGCCAGGTCATCTGAAGGTACCTGGTCAACTGGTGTTCGATGGGGCTGAGGGAGGAGGAGAAGAGAGAGCCAGTGCCTGGACTGAGCGATTATCTCCTTCAGCTTCTAAATTACCAGCATCCTCAATCATCCATTGGTCCAACAGAAGCCTGAGAAGGTGGCAGTCTGTGAGCTGCCACTGAGCAAGTGGGGAGCCTCCCAGACCAGCTGGCTTTCTGCTGAGGCTGTGAGCTACTTGGAGCATCATCTCAGGAGGCATCAGTGCAGCCAGGGAGCTTCCTGAGCCACCCAGTGGGCTGCTTTCAATGTGAACCCACTCTTGGTAGGGGCCTCTCCAGGGCTGGTGGCTGCGGCTACTAGGACAGGAGTTGAATTAGGCTGCATGCTGGGTAGGGCAGGGTTCGTCTCCTCTCTGCATGCCAGTCTTGACCAGCTGAGACTCAGGGTGCAGTCTGCCATCTCAGAGGCTGGCCACAGGGAGCTACCTGAAGGTAAGCAGTAGCCCCAGGTGCAGACAATCCATGGCACCCCAAGGTTGTGGGAGGCCACTGCTTCCTGCACTTTTGACTGCTCAGGCAGAAGCCCCTGGAGACTCTCTCCTTTGCCTACAGATTTGCTCCTCAGACTAGCAGCCCTTCCTCCTCCCAGCCCATGGTGTGCTCTTCTGATTGCAAAACACTTTCATTTCCAGGACTCCATGTACAATGAGTGCTCAAATATTCCGCGAATCAATGAACCAGTAACTCAGATCACACCCATACACCTCTGTGGCTTGGGTACGATTATCTTCATTTTTCTGAGGCAGGTGGCAGGCTCCTGGTCTTACAGGCTGCAAGTTGCAGACAGGAATCAAACTGAGATTTCTGCTTTCTAATTACACTGCGCCTCCCCTACCGCCATCTACCAGGTATCAATCAGCTCAAAGTCTCATTGGCTCTGCAAGGACAAGATGCATTCTCGGCCATCCTGCCCCTGATATGCCAAATCAAGATACACAGTAGATTCTGAGAGGCTGGTGAAACAGCCCCGGGAAATAGCAGGGGCTCCCGGGAACGCTTCTAGTGGGTCCTGTGAGAGTGAAGCCTGGCTCGGCTCATTGGAGCTGGGATAGGTCACCAGCTGAAGGCAGAGGGGACTGGCTGCAGCACTGGCTGCAGGCTGCTAGAGGCACACGTAGAGACCTGAGAATTGTACCTGGGTGTTACCTAAAACCGTTCCAGGGGCTCCAGGTGGGCTCTTAGGAAGTGCTGTGCTGTTTAGGGTGGGACTCAGCGTCTGGATCAGCATCCCTCCCTTGCTCCTTGGCAGCCCTCCCTGCTGTTTCTCCCAAGAGCCACCTCAGCCCGGAGCACCTCGCATCCTCCAGGAGACAGCCCCACTCCACCCCACCCTTCTGGTCCTCCCAAGACTCCATCTGCTCTGGAGCTCCCTACACACCTGCACGTGGGGTTGGTCAAATGTGCTTCTCCCTGATGTGGTTTCCTCTTCTGTTTGCAGTTGGAAACCCTGACCACGAAAGTGACTGCCACAGCTCACTACAAGCAGCACTTCTGCGCCCAGTGGGGCAGAGGGACAGGGTTTGGGGTGGCTTGCTTTCCCAACACTTGTGCGATTCATTTGGGTGGAGCCAGAGGGTCTTGGCAGGTCCTCTCCAAGGTGGAGAGAAAGTATTTGCTGGGAGGGAAGCCAGTTTAGAAACCTGACCTGTCTTGTTCACCTGTCCTTCCCCTCTGCCAAAGGGAGGCTGTTGACATCTTTAGATTCCTCTTTCTTTGCTTTGCAAGATGTCCTGTTTTTATTCAGCTTGGTGCCCAGTGCATGTCCAGTGCATGGTCCTGGGAGACAGCAGTGTTCCCACCACAGGTCAGACTAAGTGTTCAAAGCCCAGCGTCATCACATATGAACTTTGTTTAACCTGCCTCAGTTTCCTCATTGTAAAACAGGGGTAAGGACAGCATGCAGCTTGTTAGATTGTCACAAGGATTAAATGAGTTTGCTCACATGAAGCTCTTAAAACACTGCCTGAGGGATTTCCTGGTGGTCCTGTGGTTTAGACTTTACCTTCCAATGCAGGGGCCGCAGGTTCAGTTCCTGGTGAGGGAACTAAGATCCCACATGCCTCATGGCCAAGAAAACCAAAACACAAGACAGAAACAATGTTGTAACAAGTTGAATAAAGACTTAAAAATAGCCTACATCAAAAAATAAAAAATAAAACACTGCCATACCACTTGCTCTGATCAGCTTAGCTTCTCTTTTGGGTGGTGTCCATTTGCATGATTATTTGACATTTGAAATTGTCAGATTCCCAACAGCCAGGCAGCCTGATTCGCCGGCAGGGTATGTGTTCTGTGCCTTTTCCTCTTTCTGGAACTGAGTGATGTCCCCCAAATTTGCCCTCCCCCAGTTAATGTAGCATCTTACCTGCCCACTAGAGAGAGGCATTTAGCAAACTGATTCCTGAGACCCTCACAGACACCTGTGGTTTGCAATTGCTTGCAGGAGTAGATGTAGTCACTTGCTAGTTGTCTCAGGCTATCTTGTGGCTTCCTGCAGCCATCCTGAGTGCTGCCTAGGTGGAAGGTCAGGGTGCCCAGTGCCCTGCATGGAAAGTTTCCCAGGGGAGACCCAGGGCTCCCTGGCTTTCCCACTCTTTTGGCATCACGTGCAGCCACTGCTGGTGAGTCAGTCCCTGGAGCCTGGGCTCAGTTGTCCCCGGCCACTCATCCAGACCAAACTGGGCTGTCCTTTATTTTATTTATTTTTGACAGTGTCGCACAGCATCTGGGATCTTAGTTCCCTGACCAGGGATCAAACCCGTGCCCCCCGCAGGGGAAGCGTGGAGTCTTAACTGCTGGACCACCAGGGAAGAACAACCAGAACTGCCTGTGTGCCAGGCTGGTGCTGGGGAGACTCAGGTGACTTGAACGATGATCAGGCAGCCAGGCAATTGAAAGACGTCAAAGGCAATTCTGTGAACACAGCCAGCTGGTGCTCAGCTATACAATGTGGAGCCAGGTTATGTGCTGTCAGCTTTCATTCAAACAAAGAGGCTGGAAAGGCACTCCCCTGATACATAACCCCCAGATGCCCATGCATCTGTGGTGGCCTCTCTCACGGGTCCCCAGCACTGACCTCTCCACGACACAGGTGCCTCCCCTCTGGGCGCTCCATTGGTGAGCGTGGATCCCTCTGACCTGCTTGCTGCTGGTCCCAGGGTGTGAAAGGCCCCTGGGAGGGACAGGCTCCAGGCGACATGGATATTGCTGCTGTGCTATCTTTCGGGACCATGGGCCAGGTGATACCCGTGATGAACTGAGGCCATGTTGTATCTGCTACTGGGCTGTGCAGAGCTCACTTGTCCAAGTCATGCAGGTGGTCCCTCAGCCCTACAGCCTTGAGAGAATTGTATGAGGAGCATGAGTGGTCACAAAGGGTCTTGCTCTATAGACGACCTCTTAAGAAGGCCAACTTGATAACCATATTGATGCCAGGAGTAATGACGTGTAAGATGACAGTAATAGTAATGACCACGATGGAGGTCCCCTAGACCACCAGCTGTCATGTGCTTCACAGCACGATCATTACATCCCAGCTTCCCCGTGATGTCCGGTCCCAACCAATCACCTTCCCTTTGCAGTCAAGGAAACCGAGGCTCAGCTAAGCTGAGCACCTTGTCAGAGCCACGAAGTGAGTGAGCAGCTGAGCTCCGTTTCAAACCCAGGCCTGCCTGAGGCCACAGCTCACTCCTTGCTCCTCTATGACAGGGGGCCTCCTTTCACCCCCAATGCTCAAGGTTCTGATGACAGTCAAATTTCCAGGGGAATTTCATGAAGATGGCTCTTCTAGTTATTTGAGGGGAGAATTGGCTCCATTACCCGGCATCTCAGGGCTTGGGTGTTAGACCTAAGGGTTCTCTTCCTTTGACACTAGACTGTTTCCCCTACTCCTGCTGGCCTCCCTCCTTGGAGAAGAACCATCTTTCATCCCCCATAGCTGCTATTTTTCAAACATCTGTTTCAATTTGGGGCACTCTCTCTCTGGGAGATTGCAAAAATTAAATCGTTTTTAAGCAACCAAACAACACTTGTGGGGTTTGTAACAAACTTGTGAAATTTGCGGAACTTGGCAGTGGAGGTTCTCTTGGCTGATTTCCCTGGGCCCTTGAGGACCTTCATGTTGGGTCTTATTTCTGTCTGGTTTGGGGTTTATTTTGCCAACTAGGGCCCGGCCATTGCATCTTAGACCAATTTCTGAAAACATCAAGGGGCTGGGGGCAACTCCCAGTCTGGATGTCCAATTCTGCCTTGTGTCTGTCATTGTGGCCAGTCAAGAAGACATTGGTGGGTTGGGGGACCATCTGCGGGGGCGGAGGTGGTGGTGGTCACAGGGCCAGGATGAGGAGGGGAACACAATCTCCCCGCATGAGTGTGCACGCTTTCCCCTCCAATCCCATGGCTCCAGGGTCCCCTGAAGGGTGGGACCATGTTCCAATTTAATGCCAGTTCCCACTCCTCTGCAGAAGGTCCTCTCCACTCAGGAAAAACAGCAGCAAGACGATCTTCAAGCCTCAGCTGTCACCAGCTTGTATTGTCATGGTCTAAGCCAAGTATGCAAGGCTGCAAGTGCTTCTGGCTCCTCCAAATTCTTAGCTGGAAACAGCTTCAAGTGGTCAGGACATGGATGGTGTGAGGCCAGCAGGATGAGCAGAACTTTATAACTCACCTTCTTTGCTGGGCTGGTCCTCTGACATAACAGGGAGCCCTCTCTCTCTGCAGGAGGACTTAAAGGGAACAAGGGGCCAGGAGGACTTGCCCTGGGGGTTTGGAAGGTGATGTCCCAGGTGGCTCTAGTGCTAAAGAACCCACCTGCCAATGCAGGAGATGCAAGAGACGTGGGTTTGATCCATGAGTGGGGAAGATCCCCTGGAGTAGGAAGTGGCAACCCACTCCAGTATTCTTGCTTGGAAAATCCCATGGACAGAGGAGCCTGGTGGGCTATAGTCCATGGGGTTGCAAAGAGTTAGACATGACTGAGCAACTGAGCACACACAAGCCCTATATTTATCTAGAGAACCTGGAGTCTGGGCCAGAGGCTGGATGCTAACCATCTCCACCCTTTACCGGCCATGGACATTCTCTGTATGGTTTACTCATCTGTACAATGGAGTGAGTAATAACATCACAGAACTGTCATGAAGATTAAGTACAAGATGTACTTAGAACCATGCCAGGCAGATAGTACATGTGCATTATGTTAACTACCTTATTATGAATGAGAAACTGTGTTATGCTTAGTGAGCCTGACAAAGGATACTCCAGACCCTCCTAGAATAGTGGCCACCAAACACATCCCCACCCTCATCCCCAGAACCTAGGAAGATGTCAGGCTATTTGGCAAAGGGGAGTGGAGGTCGCAGAGGGAATCAAGTCCACTAATTGAATGACTCTGAGACACGGAGCTCACCCTGGATTCCCCAGGTGTAATCACAAGGGTCCTGGAAAGTGGGGGGAGCGGGCAGAATAGGGGCTGAAGGATCAGGGGAATGGTGCCAAAAGGCCCCTCTGGAAGGGGATGGGCACAGAAGCTCTCCTAGAGCTTCTGGAAGAACCGCAGCCCTGTTGTCCCTTGATTTTAGCTCAGTGAGACCTATGTCAGACTTCCATCCTACAGAAGAGCAAGGTAATAGATATGTGCTGTCTAAACTGTCAAGTTCATGGTCATTTGATATAGCAGTGTTAGTGTTGGTTGCTCAGTCATGTCCGACTCTTTGTGACCCCATGGACTGTAGCCCTCCAAGCTCCTCTGTCTGTGGAATCCTCCAGGCAAGAATACTGGAGTGGGTTGCCATGCCTTCCTCCAGGGGATCTTCCCGACCCAGGGATTGAACCTGGGTCTCCTGCACTGAAGGTGGATTCTTTACCGTCTGATAGGAGACTAATCCTCATGGCTGTCTCTTGTGTGTCCCATGGACTCCCTCTGTGACTGATCCTAGATGCTTCACCCTGTCTGTGCTATGCCTGGACACCTCCCTCCCCACCGACCCCAGTCTTTCCACACTGCCCTTCTGAGGAATTCATACGTCGCAATAATATCCTCAAAGAATCCATGATGCTCTGAGCAATTTGACCTGTTAAGGAGCTGCTTGTGACAACTCCAGGATTTTCTTCTACCCAGAAAGTCCTTAGGTTCCATTAGGATGGAGAGGCAGCTGGCATTTGAGACAATAGAAATAGTGCTTCATAGCTGGGGTGCTTTTGTGGCTTACACGGTTCCCAAGCAGTTCAAGGGTCATACCATGTTCTTGTACTAAAAATGCTGAAGGCTGGGATCGCTTTTCCCAAACGACTCCACCTCTTGAAGAAAGCTGTCAACAACAGCAAAAACATCAGAGCAAAATGGATTCTTGCATGAATCTACCACTTTCCCATATTACCTGCTGGTGATATCAGAGGCCAACGTTCTGGGAAGTCTTCCCTCCCCATAGAGGAAGCCGAGGTCTCCTACCACCACCCTGCCCCCACCCTCAGAAGCTCCGTGCACCCCTCTTTGGGTCTCCTGTCTCAAGGAAGGTTAGGATTTATAACTTCTTTCAAAGCGATATCTGGCTCATTTCCACCAAGTCCTTTTTTAAAAAAATCTTTTCTCTAAAGTCATTTCAGGGCTTCCCAGGTGCGCTAGTGGTAAAGAATCTGCCTTCCAAGCAGGAGACCAAGGAAATCCAGGTTCAGCCCCTGGACTGGGAAGATCCCCTCAGGGAGGAAGGGACAACCCACTCCCGTATTCTTGCCTAGAAAATTACGTGGACTGAGGAGCCTGGCGGGCTACGGTCCACGGGGTTGCAAAGAATCAGACACAACTGAGCACGCACATGAGCGAGAGAAAGTCATTTCAGTCCAATTCTGTCTTTATTTTTTTCCCCCCTCCTGTTCTTTTGGCCTTAGGAGCTAGTGGAGGAGGGGACTTGGGGACACTCCCCACAGCTAACGACTTGGGTTAGAAGTTAGCTGGCAGGGACTGGACTTTATTTCTTGTTGGGCCACAGAGCCGCAGAGCTGGGTCCCTAGCGAGCTGCCTGAGGACATCTCATGGCTCCATCTGCCTGCCCCCTACCAACCACTGGCCTCCATTGCTGTTGTTGTTGCTGATTTTTTTTTTTTTTTAAGTTTTTGTTGATTTTGTAAATTCGCTAGCTCTGTGCTTTTTCAACTTGGCCTGCTAGCCGAAAAAGCAAAACCAGGGCAAAGAGAGCAAAGAGAGGCTGGCAGGAGCCTGGGCCACACTTAGCTGGGCCACTGAGCTTCTCTCAGGAGGGGTGCAGGCCAAGATGCAGCTGAAAACTTCTCCTGGCTTCAGGGTTTAAAATACCTACACTTCCTGCTCCTTGGAGAGGGTATGCACAGAATGTGAGTGACTCACCGCGGTGGTTTTCAAATGTGTCTGTCATAAGGAGGGAACATCAAAAGCCCGTCCTGTTTCAGATGTTATTTTTTCCACTCTCAGCTATGCAGCGCTAGAAAAGCTGAATGCCTGAAACCGGTGTTTGTTTTGAGTGCAGAAAGTGAAGGGCGAAGTCACTGCGCCGCAGCAAGTAAAACCCAACTCTTAAGGAAAAAAAAAAGAATACAACAAAAAACAACCGGCATGTCAACAGGGAGGGGATTGTGTTTCAAAGCCCTGGTTTTCAAAAAGTTTAATTATATTTCAACTCAAGGCAAACTGTCAAAACATGGGAGGGGGATCTGCCTGCTTTGAAAATGCATTAGCCCGTCTTATGTAAAAGCCCATAATTGATATCCTAGATGAAACCAGAGCTGGGGTGGGGGTGGGGAGGGGAGGACCGCAGCTCAGAACAGCTCTGATGGACTTCCCTATTGACCACGTGCAATTTTACAGGTCTCAGTTCCTGAAGTGGAAAACTGGAGAGGAGAACAAAGCACAACACCCTCTGCGAACAGAGAGGGTTTAAAACATCAGGCCTGGTTTACGCAACGTGTGGGCCCTGTGCATTGTAAACTGTCATTTACATAAGGGGAAACTTGGTAGACCGCCTCTCAAGCTCCATGACGGTTTATAAATAACAGCAGGCTGCACATTCTGCTGCCTGAGAACCTTTTTCATCTGCTCTCAGGTCTGAGGGTTGTCTGGGGTAGGGTGGGAGGGGACCTGTCTTGTCTCCAGGCAGACTACTCCCATCTGCCTTGTTTGGAGAGGGAGCACTGCTCTCCTTCCAGACTCCCCTTGGCCATCTCCTCCAGAAGAGGAAGGACCCTGGGGGATTGAGACTTTGCCTTATGGATGCCTGTCCTTCTGGAATCTTCTAGAACTTTCCAGTTTCCAGTGCAGAGATTCCAAATCTTCTCCTTTGTCTGAGCATGTTCTGTGTTTGTAAACCTGTCCTCAAATAAAATTAAACTTGAACTAAATGAAGATTAAGGCTGTAAGCCATCTAAGGCATAATGAGGTGGAGCCAGAGCAGCATCAAAGCAGACCATAGCAGGAATGGAGGGACCAAAAGGGCTAGGAATTACTGACCTAAGGCCTGCATCCCCCCACATTGGCCAGTGTCCTTCCTTCTCCTTCTCTGGTCAAGCCACTGGCCTCTGGGCAGACCAGGCTCATCCACAGGCCCTGTGGCCTGGAACCATCTCTGTCATTTTTCCCTTGCATGCTGATTTGTCTGAACAAGCCAAAGTACCTATAACGTGGATGCCTTTAGATTTGAGAAGTCTCTCTTTTTTATCCTGGTGACACAAGACAGCCATCTCTCTCTTCCCCTTGGCTTTGCTGCTGCTGCTGCTGCTAAGTTGCTTCAGTCGTGTCCGACCCTGTGCAACCCCATAGATGGCAGCCCACCAGGATCCCCCGTCTCTGGGATTCTGACCTCTCCCAAATGGGATACATTCCACACAACCCACTCTTGGGGAGAGCAGACTTTCAAGTTTGTGGTCTGGGACTCTCTGTGGACCTCAGAAAAGAGTTTGCCAGATAAAATACAGGACATCAGGTTACATGTGAATTTCAGATCACCAAAGAATCATGTTTGCAATGCAAGTATGTCCTACATGGTATATTCTTAAAAGTATACATGCAACACTCAGGACATACTTACACTGAAAGTTATGCGGTGTGTCTGATGTTCACGTGAAACTGGGTGCCCTGTATTCTTGTTTGCCAACCCTGACAGCCCTACTGAAGCCCCTCTGTTCTAAATGGACATGGGCTTCAAAAGCCATGTGAGGAAGTGAGTTCTAACTGGGATCAGAGCCTGGTGCCACTATATTCTCCCCACAGGGGTTCAGTGGTAGAAGAGCCCATGGGATGGGGAGGAGAGAATTAACAGCAGAACCATAGGCCACGTCTGGACAGTGGAGTCCTCCCTTTGACCACCTCTAAATGATTGCAGAGGCAACAGAAGCCACCACGCAGCTCACATAATGATAGCTTTCTCCTTTCCCATTCCAGACAGTTTGGATTCTTTTTTAAAAAAAAAATTGCTTTTGGGAAGCAGCAGAGGGTGCGGGGAAACTCAGAAACTGGCCGCCAATGGGAAACAGGAAAGCAGTGCCTCTAATTAAAAGCAGCCAGCTCCCTCCTCCATCTGCAACGCTGGGAACCCAGCTGACAAGGGAGGCTGTTCCCTTGCTGGCTGGCGCTGTGGGCAGGCGACCGGGACAGACCCTACCGGGCAGCACTCGGGGCCCTGCGTAGAGGAGGGTCAGGGTGTTGTCAAGCCCTCTCCACAGGATGCTTGCATTCTCAGACCCCTACCAGATTTCTTCCTCCCCCACCAAAAGGTGACACTGGGCTCCAGGCTGGATACTCAGATACACAGAGTTTGCGTGAGCTTAGATTTGCTCAGAACCATCTTCCGTTTCTTCCATCACAGACAGAAAAGTCCCCTTTCAATTTCTCCAAGAAAGGCTCTCAGCACCAGGTGTGTCTACTTGAGCACCATTCCTGGAGTCTGCATTTCCAAAATCTTTCTGCAGTTATATATACATTAGAATACAGCCACATTGCATACAGGTCAGCATATCATATTTATTCTATAGATCCAAAAGAAGGCCCAGAGATGGTGAATAATTGGCCTAGGGTCACACAGAAATTCTCTTATTACCATAACACAGGAGTGTTAAATACCATGGAGGTATTAGAGAAACAAAGATTATGAAAACGATAACCCTGGTAAAATTGTAAGGAAGGCAAATCGTGGTGGTCAAAGGGCAGCTGGTCTGGGGCATGTGGTATAGACAGAGAAGTACAGGATAAGCTGTCAGGAGAGCCAAGCTTCGTGTAGTCCCTGACATTAGTAAAATTTGGGCTGGCCATCTTACCTCTCAGGGCCCTCACCTGAGTTACAGACCTGAAATTGTCAGGTGTGTGTGTGTATGTGTGTGCGTGCATGTGCGTGCTGCATTTGATGATTTCTAAGATCTCTTATGGGCTTCCCAGTTGGTGCAGTGGTAAAGAATCCATCTGCCAATGCAGAAAATGCGTGTTTGATCCCTGGGTTGAGGAGATCCCCTGGAGGAAGAAATGGCAATCCACTCCAGTATTCTTGCCTGGAGAATCCCTGGTGGGCTATGGTCCATAGGGTTGCAAAGAGTTGGCCATGACTGAGTACACACGCACAAACACACACACACACACACACACACACACACACAAGCTCTCTTTAGCTCTAACATTCCAAAATTCCCTGTGAAGCTCTTGACCCCATCCATCACACTGACTCAACAGCTTTGGGCTCAGCATGATTGATGAAGTCGATCATTCAGTGACTCAGCTGAAATTTACTGAGCACCTACTATGTGCTGGGCTGCAGTGGTGTTGAAGCACCCCTGACAGAGGTTGTAGCCATCAAGCTGTAGAAAGCCCTCTTCTTCGGGCTCAGGTCTCGCTGGTCTCTGCATGTCCGCTCACCATCAATCTGCTCACCTGGCAAGCACAAAGGGATCGCTGGGGAGTTGTAGACTTGAAGCCTCAGCCAGCTCTCGCTTTGATCTTAGCAAAGTTGCATTCTGCAGCTCTGGTGCTCTCTGCTCCTCCTCAAGGTGTGGGAACAGACCTTTATAAGAGACCAGTGTAAGTGGGACCCTGCTGAAGAGATGTTTCCAAAGCGTGTGGTCAGGGACCTAGGGCAACACCAGCAAGGCCAGGCTCCCTCACCAGACAGCCAGCTCACTGCAAGCAGGCATTCATATAACACCCAGAAGGGGTCATTTCAAGGGGCCATGCTGTGGAAAATCTGTGGGGATCAGGAAAGAGTGGTTGAAATTGGCATTCCTCTGCTGATATTTGAGGCAGAAGACTCAAAGAATAATTTAGACCTTTAAGGAAAGGGATTAATTAGACCTGGGCATAGGGAAGGAGCAGAGGGTGGCAGAGACACCAGCAACAGTGATGAAGCTGTACCCTCTGGTGAGGGCAGGGCTGAGAATTTCACTTCCTTATTTGGTGCATTAAAATGCTAGATCATCACTCAACTCCTCATGGTTAGAAAAGACAGCAAGGAGACTGTGCATCCTGTTAACCCCAACAGTCCAATCCCCACTGTTGTCCCAGAGTAACTGTGAAGTGTGTGCGCGTGCACACTCAGTCATGCCTGACTCTGCAATCCCACGGACTGCAGCCCACCAGGCTCCTCTGTCCATAGGATTCTCCAGGCAAGAATACTGGAGTGGGTTGCCATTTCCTTCTTCAGGGGATCTTCCCAACACAGGGATCGAACTTGCGTCTCCTGCATTGGCAGGCAGGTTGTTGACCAGCTGAGCTACCAGGGAAGCCCCTTATTCTCAAAAGCACACTTGTTTGAACAACAAATTATAGGCTCACTCTTGAAGAGATGAACCCAGTGACTATTAGAAAACTCAAGCGGGACTTCCCTGGTAGTACAGTGGATAAGAATCTGTCTGCCAATACAGGGAACACGGGTTTGATCTCTGGTCTGAGACGATCCCACATGCTAAGGAGCAACTGAGCCTGTGTGTCACAGCTACTGAGCCTGTGTGACCTAGAGCCCGTGCTCTACAAAAGAGAAGCCACTGCAATGAGAAGCCTATCCATCACAATGAAGAGTAACCCCCACTCGCTTCAACTAGAGAAAGCCCTCACACAGTAACGAAGACCCAGAGCAACCAGAAATAAATAAATCTTTTTTTAAAAGAAGAAAACTCAAGCAACTTGCATAGGGGAGACTAGGCTCTGAAAGAATAATGCCCAGTTCTGGCCTCATTCAAGTTCTTTTGAAGAAGCTCAAAGTGCTTCTCAGTTAGGATGATTTGTCATCAGGTCTTCCCACTTGCCGATGTCAGGTTCACACTGAAGTTCTGGACCTTAGGACAAAGATTTTTCAAACCCCAAATAGCTTCAGAGCACTTTGGAAGCCATTTCTGATTTTGCTTCTCCAGTCTCTGCCCCCTCCACTTCTTTCTTAAGCATCTCTCACTCCACTCCTTATCTGGTGATCTTAGTGCTCTGAAGAAGACAGTTCATGAGGGAAGTGCTCCACAGAGCTAGCTCCAAATACTTATATTCAAAAGGAGATCAGAGGGCCTCAGTCAGTTCAGTTGCTTAGTTGTGTCTGACTCTTTTCGACCCCATGGACTGCAGCACGCCAGGCTTAGGGAAGCTTGTCCGTCACCAATGCCCGGAGACTGCTCAAACTCATGTCCATTGAGTCAGTGATGCCATCCAATCATCTCAATCCTCTGTCGTCCCCTTCTCCTCCTGCCTTCAATCTTTCCCAGCATTAGGGTCTTTTCCAATGAGCCAGAGGGCCTCAGGAGGTGGCCTAATCTGGTGAAGAGAACATGGACCCTAGATCCCCAGTCCTGCTACAGTGGCTGGGTGACTGAAAGCCACCAATATGTTAGTTAGGGTCTGGAGCTGTTTGTGGGCCTGAAACCTTCCTAAAGCACTGAAAATCATCTCTGTGTGCACTCTGGATTCTGTAAGTTAAAAATCACAATTGAATATTACTTGACCATAAAAAAGAACAAAATAATGACATTTGTAGCAACATGGATGGGCTTAGAGATTATCATACTGAGTGAAGTAAGTCAGACAGAGAAAGACAAACATATGACATTGCTTATATGTGGAATCTTAAAAAGGGTACAAATGAACTTATCTACAAAAGAGAAATAGAGTTATAGATGTAGAAAACAAACTTATGGTTGTCACGGGGTGGGGGAGGTGGGATACACTAGGAGATTGTGATTGACATATACACACTACTATATATAAAATAGGGAACTAATGAGGACCTATTGTATAGCACAGGGAACTCTATTCAATACTCCATAATGGCCTATATAGTAAAAGAATCTAAAAAAATGTATATAACTTATTCACGCCGTACAGCAGAAACTAACACAACATTCTAAATCAACGATACTGCGTAAGTTAAAAAAAAAAGGCACTGGGTGCAGGATCTGGGAACCCCAGAACCCTAAATCTGCCCAGGTGTCAAGGAAGTGGATTTCAGCATTTTCTCCTTTCCTGGGTCCTCAGAACTGCACTGCCTAGAGACAGAGATGTGCTGAGGCTAATGGGGAGGAGGGACACTATCCTGTGCCCTAGGGACATGGCAGCCACCAAAGCCTCTCCCTGTCCTCATGGAGCTTACCCTCTGGAAGGAGGGATAGAGAATCAGGTACTATGCTAAGTGTATGAAGAGGGGTGAAGTTGAATTAGAAGACTGGGAGGTAGGGCTGTTATCACAGATAGGATCATTATGGGGAGCCACTTAGAGGGGCTGGCATTGGAACAAGCTGTGTTAAGAGTTATGGGAAGCATCTCCCAAGGTCAAGACCCTGAGGCACCAGCTAATCAATGTCTGAGGAAGAGTCAAGGCCACATGGGTGGGTAGGGCAACAGTGGTGGGATGGGAGGCCAGGCGATGGGCTTTCTCCTATGCCAGCGTAATGATTTTGGTGTGGGGCAGTGTTGGTTTTTTCTAATTATGATAAGAAGCCTTTGGAAGTTTTGATTAGAGGAGTGATGCAATCCAACTGATGTTTAAAATGAATCCCTCTAGCAGCTGGATGAAAGTAGCGAGGTAGAAGGACAAGAATGAGGACATCTTGGTACTTTCCCTTGTGGTCCAGTGGCTAAGACTCCACACTCCCAACGCAGGCACCAGGGGTTCGATCCTTGGTCAGGGAACTAGAGCCCACATGCCGCAACTGAGCGGTTGTAAGCCACAACTGAAGATACTGCATGCCACAGCAAAGATCAAAGATCCTACCTGACTCAACTAGGACCCGGTGTGGCCAAATAAATAAAGATACTTTAAAAGTGAGTGAGGACGTGTGGGATGCTATTGTAACAGTTGGGTTGAGAGGCAGTGATGGGATTGACCCAGTGGTAGCAGCAAGACAGCAGGAAGGGGTTTGGTTTGGGCCCTGTTGTGAGAGTAGAGCTTACAAGGATTCCTTGATGGGTTAGCTGTGGAGAATGAAAGAAAGAGGGGAGTCATTGATAATGCCAAGTGTTTCAGCCTTGGCCATCTTGGTGATTCCATTTATAGAGGTGGGGAACTCTGGGGAGGAATAGGACTGGGGGAAAATCCAGGCTTTGGTTTGAGATATTTTGCCTTTGAGATGCTGACTAGAAAGCATGTGGAGATGTTGAGCAGCACTTGTATTTGTTTTGTGACAGGTGTGCTATTCACAGCATTCAACAGTTGCTTAAAAATTAAATATAGAATGACCATATGATCCAGCAATTCAACTTCTGGGCATATACCCAGGATCTCAAACAGATATTTGCACACCTAAGTTCATAGCAGCATTGTTCACAATAGCCAGGGAGTGGAAGCAACCCAAGTGTTCACTGCTACTCTGGAGTTACTGGTCACAATACCTGGGGAGAGAGTGTAGACTAAGAGGCAAAGGAGATGCTCTAACCTCCCCATGATCAAAGCTCATGAACATGAAGCTCTAAAATGAAGCAGCTGGACTCCATTCTCCTCCAAGTGCACACATCCACCAACAAGTGCATCAATTTATACTTTGTGTGTCGCTCCACCAGCTAAACCCACAAATATTCTTCCTTCCATCCTCTTTGCTATCTGAATACACTTAGCTTCCAAATCAGCTGTCTCTCCCCTTGGTCCCCTCCAAGCCATTTCCAAGGTTACCACTCCATGGAGACCCTTTGCTTCTTCCTGGAATGAAGCCACCACATCCTCTTGCTTCCTGGTCTGAGAAGACTGACAGCAAGAATGTTGGCGGAGGAGAGGTTGATTAGGACCATGGTTGCTGAGAGTTGGTACCTGGAGAGGATCATGACAGTCTGCAGAGCACAGTTCCCAAGATCTTGACCCCACAAGGTAAAGCTGGATCATGGAAAGATCCAAGGGTTTACAGGGTCAGAGCAGGAAGAAGCTTCAGCACTCCCCAGGACTGATGCCTAGTGAGTCAAGTCACTAGTGAGTCAAGGAGTATATGTTTCTGTCAAATGTCTGTCACAAAGAATTCTAAAACACAAGACATGGAAGCTGATGCCTCTGAGTTGGTCTCCCTGCCTCCCATCCACCCCATCTCAAATTCAGTTTTCCAGAGTTTGACTCTGAGAAGGGCTGTCCCCAGCCTTGAGTCTTGGGCAGATCTTCAAAGCGTCTTGCTGTACAGTCGACATCAAGATGTCTCACTCCAACAGTTGCAACCCTTTGTGATTTGCACTTGGCCTGCCTTTCAGATATTCATTCTCTCCACCCTCTGGCCCACAACTTTTCCCCAAAACAAACTTCTGCTCACCACACAGTCCTGAGCATTCCACATCTCTGCTACATCTTTGCTTTCTGCTGGAATACTTGATTTTCTTTATTCCTTTTACCAACTGTTGCCAAATTATATTCTCAGAGATGGGTACCAACAGGTTAATAAAGTTTAATCTCAGGCTCCCTCACTCACACCATCTGTTCTGTGGACCTTGAGGCACCATAATAATCAGTTCACATGGGCATGTGCTTTGTAAAGTTTGCAGAAGCAAGATAAGTAGGTTAAGACTTTTGTCTTTTTCCAACCCTACTTTGCCTTGACTCACCTTACTGGTTTGTCATGGTGTTGAAGTGGCTTTGAGTATTTTGGGGATATGATGAAGGGAAAATTAAGTTGGGAAGATATTGAGTTTGGACTGAGGGGTATTTATTCAGTTTGCAGTCTCTTTCATGTATATCAAATGATTCTTAGCTGTTCTGATGTAGAAATGGCTTCCAGGGTTACTCCTCCCAGTTCCCATCCTGGCTCAAAGGGCATCATCATCTAGAGGTACAGGGCCTGGGGTCACATCATCATATAAATAGATCCTGTGGCCTCTGTGTCCAGAACCTGATCCACAGGAAAGTAGAAGCAGAATTTGCAATATGTGGAGCAGAATCTTGTCAGCACAGAGTTCTTTCAGTTACCAGATATGTAAAATCATAAGGAGAAAATTCTGTTTTCACTGACAACTAAACAGAATAGAAGTCCTCTCCTCTTAGGAAAATGCCCAGTAATGTAGCAGATACCATTATGAATGCACAGAACTGAGTTACAGAGGCCAGGAGGACCTCAGGGAGCCTGCAGCTGTGGAGACTTGGGTGGCTGTGAAGTCCTTAGAGGATTGTGGTTATGTGGTGGGTGTGAGTGTGTGGGTCTCTGAGTTGGAACACACCATCCACATTTTGTATATATATGTATGTGTGTATGCTATATATATACACATACATACATATGTTCGCCATATGTATAAATGAGGATCTGTATACCTAATGGATATATAATGAATTATGTTCTACAAAATTGAAAGAACATGTTGTAGAAACAAGGGAACCAAAGGAAGCCCGATGGTTTGGCACAGAAGCTGTAGAATTTGAGATTCTTGGTTCAATCCATCCACAGGTAGGGTTTTCCATACCCCCGGGGCAGGCTTTAGAAGCCATTCTACCTGCCTTGGAGTCAAGAAGGGGCTTACAAATGAGGGTGAAGGAGTCCCTCTTGTTGATTGCTCCACATGACAGCCCTCCACCTGCCCCAGGTGACCAGTGAGGGTGGCAGAGGGAAATGGGGTTTGCGCAGAGCTCTGTGACCAAGTCATGGAGCAGGGCACATGGAAAGGAGCGAGGAGTAGGCAGCATTCCAGTACATTTGAAGGCAGATCTGCACGCACATTCAAGAGCATCTCATCTACCTGAAGGCTAAAGTGGGTCAGGAAGCCACAGGAAATGGGAGAAACCACGGGGGCAGGGACACAGTCCCGCCTGAGCTCCAGAATCCCAAGCCTCTCCTAGGAGGTAGGCGAAGGCTGGAATGATTTTAGCTTCTGAAAACTGTCAATCTGCCCAAGTGTTGGTTTGGCTGACAGGCTGGAAAATTCTTAGGGTTAAAATTCAAATGAGAATAATAGCATTGGAATCATGAGTATAGCTTTTATTGAAATTATGTTCCCAGACCTCTGTGAAGTCAATCCAAAACATAATTAATACTGTTTTTTTTTTTATTTACTACAGAGGATAACTTTTTCTTATAAGGACACACATGCACACACACACACATACACAGATGAGTGCACTCATGATACAATGTATACACATGTATTTGTCATGAAGAAGTAATTAGAAAGATGAAAGATATCCCTGAGTTGATGGTAAATGTCAAGTAAAGAAAACTGGTGACCGTGTTCCAGGTGTGGGGCGCCTCTGAGCAGCCCACATGGAGTGCCCTGGCCTGGGAAACATGCAGGAACCCCAGATCCACATTGCCACAGCCTTAGCCTTATAAGCCCAGCACACCTCCTCCCTCCTCTGTCTTCCAAGTTAGAAAGAAGTCCAGCTCCAGCCCTGTACCGCCATTCGCTCTCTCTCTGTGTCTCTCTCTCTCTTTTCCTCTTACCCATCTTCCTAGACCTGCATCCTTCTGGTTTTGAAAAATAGGTACCCAGCATTTATACCTGCTTGTCATTTGGAAGGAAGGAAGGGATGTGGGAGAGAAGCATCTTAAGATCTGGGATGCTCATGGAATAGGAGCAAAGCTTCAAAAGGGAGACACAGATGAGGAGACTGGAAGAGAGAAAGCATTTGGGGGTGCTGAGTGGCTGGAACATCTTAATCTTTGTGCGTCCTGGGGAGCTGCCAGTCCTGGGGACTGAGAGAGAGCTTGCTTTTGGGTGTGATTGCCTTTCACGGGCAGTGGCGTCTCTCTCTATGCTGTTCCATACAACCCTGGGGAGAGCAAGCAATCTTGTGTTTCTGGTTACACTAATGCACACAGCTCTGGATGGGACTAGGGGTGAAACTGAGAAAGCAGGATGCTGGAGCCCAGGGACCCTGGAATACCTTCTGGGGCCATTATGTCCTGGAGCAGCCAGCCTTTCCCTGGGTCCAGGATTCCTCCTCATCTGACAACCTTCTTCTCTCAGCTGTAGCTCTGTCCTTGGAGAGCTTCAGCCTCCATAAGTTTGTACCCAAAGTGGGTCCCCCTACTTGCCCACCTGGCTCGACTCCTCAACTACCCAAGCAAGAGCTGAAAGGCAGTAATGGGAAGCATTCCCACAGGAGAACATGAAATTATGGCTAGATGTGCTCTTTGGAATATGGTCTGTGAAACTCCTACATCCCTGCTATTGGAGTGCCCCCAAACTGGAAGGGTGTATAACTCAGTCTCTCATCAGAAAGAACCATCGTCCTAGTCCAAGTGAAGTGAAAGTCACTCAGTCAAGTCCAACTCTTTGCGACCCCATAGACCACCAGGCTCCTCTGTCCATGGGATTCTCCAGGCAAGAACACTGGAGTGGGCAGCCATTCCCTTCTCCAGGAGATCTTCCTGACCCAGGGGTCGAACCTGGGTCTCCCTCATTTCAGGCAGGTTCTTTACTGTCTGAGCAACCAGGGCGACCCAAAACCCAAACAAAACCACAATCATCCATGTTTCAGAGCTCTTCTCAAATCACCTTCCAGCCAGAACCCTTCCCAGCTGGGCACCCAGAAATTCCTCATCTGGTCCACCTCCTAGGTTTCACCTGTTTCTGCTCCTTCTGGTTGACGTGGCAAGTCCCCTTCTTCTTGATCATCCCAGTCCCCAGAGACTGCCCAAACACCAGGGCAGTCACCTTTGTGAGATGGAACTTCCTGCCACCAAGAATGAGGCTAAGGAGTTTCAGGGGGAGAGGGGCTGAGGGCCAGCCCATCTCCTAAGGATGCAACTGGGATGAGTGAGTTGTGCCATCCAACAGGAGAACAATTTTCAGGGATGCCAACTCCTCCTGGCATGGCTGAATTACTTCATCATTCTTCCCAGCAGTGCCTGAGGAAGATGGAGCCCTGGGAGGTTACCTTCCAACTCAAAATCTAAAATGATTTTAGAAGACAGTTAAAATGTTCTATCTGTTTACAGCACAGGTTTCCCTTTAGCCTCCACACAGCATTTAACACCCAGATTGTGAGATCTGAAAAGGAAGGGGGTCACAATTAATCACCCATCATGACTCACACATTGGGGAAGTGACTGGGGGGTCCCCGGGTTGGGGAAATTGCCATTATGGTCTAAGGCCAAGAGAAGGAAGGGAAAATATAAAGAGAGGAGAGTAGGAAAGAAAACAAATGGGATGAGGTCACCAACATTTTCTGATCACTGGCTATGTGCTAGTGTTAGTCGCTCATTTTTGTACTGTGTTTAATTCACACAGCTGCTCTCGGGACCCAACAACTCTGCTCATTTTACAAACCAGATGAGGAAATAGTTGCAGAAGGAGGTGTGTCTCAAGGTCACCCAGCAAAGCCCGGTCCCTCAGGATTAGCAGAGGGGAGGAAGGTAGGAGGCAGACAGGAAAGATGGAAGGAAGAGAACAGGCCAGGAGCATTTGCTGGAAACCTTTCAGAGAGCAATTGCGCTCCAGCCTAAGCAGCAGCATCAGATCCACAGCCTGTCTAGAGAGAAGATGCTGCCTGTGGTTCGGGGTCACATGTGAGGGGCGATCCTGCTGAATGTTTTGAGGTTCTGGACAATCAGCCACAGCACTAACCTTCTGTTTGCTGTGTGTTTCCTGTTGTTATGTCTTCCAGGTTCCCTCTACTGTGGAAGATGCTTTTCTGCTACTCCTATCTAGGACTGAATGCAGGAGAGGCTTAGAACCTTTCAGAAAACAATTTTGTGTGTGTACAATGGAGAGAGTAGGAAGAGAAGTTTTGATATAAAACAGGCTCAGGTCTTGGCCCTGCTGCTGACTGTGTGACTTTGTGCAACTTACTTAACTTCTCCAAGCCTCAGTTTTCTCAATTTCAAAACAGGGAGAATAATGATATCCCCCTCCCAGGGCTCTTTTAAAGACAAAATGAGGTCCTGTATATAAAATACTTGGCACCAAATATGGCATGTATTAAGCGCTCAATGTCCACTGAGTTTTGTTAATTTTAGTATATCCTGATGAAATGGGCTTGTTCTAAGGAGCATCCCATCAATAAAAGTTTCCACAAAAGCAGTATATATGGCTGAGTCCCTCAGCTGTTCATCTGAAACTGTCACAACATTGTTAATCAGCTATGCTGCAGCGGCTGTCATTTCAGTCGTGTCTGACTCTGTGCCTGCCAGGCTCCTCTGTCCATGGGATTCTCCAGGCAAGAATACTAGAGAGGGTTGCCATGCCCTCCTCCAAAGGATCTTCCCGACCCAACAACTGAACCTGTGTCTCTTATGTCTCCTGAATTGGCAGGCAGGCTGTTTACTACTAGCACCACCTGGGAAGCCCCCTTAATTGGCAATACCCCAATACAAAATCGGAGAAGGCAATGGCACCCCACTCCAGTACTCTTGCCTGGAAAATCCCATGGATGGAGGAGCCTGGTAGGCTGCAGTCCATGTGGTCGCGAAGAGTTGGACACGACTAAGCAACTGCACTTTCACTTTTCACTTCCATGCATTAGAGAAGGAAATGGCAACCCACTCCAATGTTCTTGCCTGGAAAATCCCAGGGACGGCAGAGCCTGGTGGGCTGCCGTCTATGGGGTCGCACAGAGTCGGACACAACTAAAGCGACTTAGCAGCAGCAGCAATACAAAATAAAAAGTTCAAAAGGAAAAAAACCTAAAAAACAAGCAAACAAGTTTCTACAAAAGAAGCCCCCATTTGGGATTATTTGGTCAAATGTGCCAAGATCTGCTGAGGTAGGTGTGAGGCGCTGTCCTTGGCTAGTCTGCATCAAAAGTGTCTGGGGAATTGGTGAGGGGGAGGGTAAGAACAGGCTTGGGGGCCCCAAGAGGAAGCTGTATTTAGGTGGCACGATCTGATGACAGTAAGGACGCAGGCGGATTGTAGGCAGCCACACCTGGAGCTCTGTTCTTCCTACAAATGGGTGCTTTGCCTCCCTGCTCAAGATGGACTTCAAATCCTATTGAGATACATGTGGTTGGGATTGCCAAGTCTCTGGGGGCTTCAAAAAGATCTGGAAAGAGTAAATGCCCTAAGCCACTGTCGCTTCCATCAGAGAGCTGACAGGTAGCTGCCTCCTCCCCCGCAACCTACACAGCAGCTGGGGGGCAGGAAAGTGTTGAAAAGAGTCTGCCAATGGAACTGTTTAGCCAACAGGGGTACAAGTCTTGCCCATTTGAAAACTTTTCCCAGAGTAATCCCACTGGCCAGGCATGA
The DNA here is from genome assembly GCF_054371585.1 of Giraffa tippelskirchi. Taxonomy (NCBI): domain Eukaryota; kingdom Metazoa; phylum Chordata; class Mammalia; order Artiodactyla; family Giraffidae; genus Giraffa; species Giraffa tippelskirchi. Next base: position 119,639,046 of record NC_137276.1, on the reverse strand, counting down.
CCCTCCCCACCTCTATAGCCCTTAGTGTGTTCTTCCTTTTGGTTGTAGTTACGATAGAAAGAAATTATTTTCTATGTGGTGGCTTTCGGGTGGAGAGAGAAAGTGTATGTGGTGTGACGGATGTGAAAATAGACGGCCTGAAGTTGTGGGTCGTATTTTGTGGTTAATTCCCCTCATATCTCTAAACAGTGAGCCAATGTTTATAAACAGGAACTCTTGGTCTTGGTGATGAAAGCTCTGCCCCTCGCCCACTCTGGTTGCTTGCACACACACGCACACACACACACATGCATACACACACACATACACACCCTCACCCTGTTTTTCTCTCTCATACATACAGCTGCGTGGTGCAGCTGCAAGAGATGTTAGGAAACAGGGATCAAACTCCCCTTCCCATCCCCCCAAACTTTCTCTCACTAAGACCCATCTACCTGGATAGCACACTTGAGGACTCAGGTGATGGGGCAGCCAGTAACTGAGGCAGAAAAATCCCATGGGAAGCATGGGGAAAGGAGAGATTCTAGAATAGAGGGCTGGAGAGGCTGGGAGGTTGAACTGGGGCAGCATCTCCTGGGTGGGTTCAGTGGTAAAGAATCCTCCTGCCAATTCAGGAGATGCAGGAGACATAGGAGACACAGGTTTGGTCCCTGGGTTGGAAAGATCCCCTGGAATAGGAGATGGCAACCCGCTCCACTATTCTTGCCTGGAGAATTCCATGGACAGAGGAGCCTGGTGGACCCCAGTTCATGGGGACACAAAGAGTCGGACACGACTGAGCGCACACACACAACACATACATGGGTTCACCGCTGGATCTGAGGACTTTTTATTTCTCCTCTACAGAGAGAGAAATCTCGGCTAAGTACCATTCTTGGCTTCTCTATGTGCCCTTAGCTTTCTTCACTTAATTTTGTCTTTCACTCCTCTCTTTGCAGGAAGACAAACTTTCCAGGCCAAAAATACATGGCCTGATGTTCCTGTCCCAATAGGCTCCTTCCCAGAACAAGGATTCCTAACCTAGAACCAGCAACTCTTTGCTTTTTCTTTAAATGTTTATTCTTATTTATTTATTTATTTGCCTGTGCCAAGTTTTAGTTGTGTGTGGATTTTGTTGCAGCATGCTGGATCTTTAGCTGTGGCATGGGGATCTTGTTCCCTGACCAGGGATTGAACCCACACCCCTTGCATTGGGAGCTTGGAGTCTTAGCAACTGGACTACCAGGGTAGTGTTTCTGAGTAGGCTGCATGCATTTTATAGGGTTTACTGCCTTCATTTTTGTTGATAGTGAAAAAGGCTTATTTCACATGGCAGCACTATTTTTGTAAAATATGATACCTTCCAATTATTTTTGAAGCATAACTGACTTACAATAGTATATTATGTCATACTTGTGGACAACATACCCATTTGATATTTTATATGTATTATGAAATGATTGTCGCTGTAAGTCTAGTTACCATCTGTCACCATACAAGTTTATTATAGGACTATTGACTATATTCCTGATGCTATACATTACATCCCTTGGACTTATTTATTTTATAACTGGAATCTGTACTGCTTAATCCCCTTCACCTATTTTGCCCATCACCTCACTCCCTTCCCCTGTTCATTCATTCATTCATTTGTGGATGGACACTTAGGTTGCTTTTGTATCTTTGTTATTGTAGATAATGCTGCTATGAACATTGGGATGCATAAATCTTTTTCCATTAGTGTTTTCATTTTCTTTGGATAAATACCTACAAGTAGAATTCTGGATTGTATGATAGTTCTATTTTTAGTTTTTTGAGGACCCTCCATACTGTTTTCCATAGTGGCTGCACCAATTTACATTCCCATCAACAGTGTACAAGGTGCACACCAGTGCACACTTTTCCACACATCCTCATCAATACTTTTTTCTGGTCATTTTGACATAACTGTTCTGTCAAATGTGAGGCAGTATCTTATCATGGTTTTGATTTTGCATTTTCCTGATGATTAGTGATGTTTAGCATCTTTCCATGCTCTTGTTAGCCATCTGTATGTCTTCTTTAGACAAATGTCTGCTCAGGTCCTCTGCCCACTTTTTTAATCAGATGTTTTATATTTAGTTGAAGCAATTCTTTATCTATTTCGAATATTGCAAACAGACATATCATTTGCAAATATCTTCTCCCATTCTGTAGTTTGCTTTCTCAATTTATTGTTGGTTTCTTTCACTGTGCAAAAGCCTTTTATATTGATGTAGTCCTATCTGTTTGGTTTTGCTTTGTTGTCCTTGCCTGAAGAGACAGATCCGATAAAAACATTGCTATGATTGATGTTGAAGAGTGTACTGTTCATGTTGTGTTCTAGGAGTTTTATGGTTTTGGGTTTTACAAGTCTTTTATCCATGTAGAGTTTATTTTATTTATAGTGTACAAAAGTGGTCTAGCTTTATTCTTTCACATATAGTGTTTAGTTTTTCTAATACGATTTATTGAAGAGACTGTCTTTTTATCCCATTGTATATTTTTGCCTCCTTTGTTGTAGGTTAATTAACCATATAAGTGTGAGTTTATTTCTGGGCTTTCTATTTTGTCCCATTGACCTATGTGTCTGCTTTTTGGGGCCAGTAACATACTGTTTTGATACCTATAGTTTTGTGCTATATTTTGGAATCTGGGAGATTCCTCCAGCTTTGTTCTTCTCTCTCAAGATTGTTTTGGCTATCAGTATTTTTTGTGGTTCCATACACATTTTAAGATTATTTGTTCTCATTCTGTGAAAAATGCCAATGCTTACTTTACTAGGGATTACACTGAATCTGTAGAGTATGGTCATTTTAACAATATTCATTCTTCCAGCTGAGCTATTTCAAATCCTAAAAGATGATTCTGTTAGAGTGCTGCACTCAATATGTCAGCAAATTTGGAAAACTCAGCAGTGGCCACAGGACTGGAAAATGTCAGTTTTCATTCCAATCCTAAAGAAAGGCAATGCCAAAGAATGCTCAAACTACCTCACAATTGCACTCATCTCACATGCTAGCAAAGTAATGCTCAAAATTCCCCAAGCCAGGCTTCAACAGTATATGAACCAAGAACTTCCAGATATTCAAGCTAGATTTAGCTAAGGCAGAGGAACCAGAGATCAAATTTCTAACATCTGTTGGATCATTGAAAAAGCAACAGAGTTCCAGAAAAACATCTACTTCTGCTTTATTGACTATGCCAAAGCCTTTGACTGTGTGGATCACAACAAACTGTGGAAAATTCTTAAAGAGATGGGAATACCAGACCACCTTACCTGCCTCCTGAGAAATCTGCATGCAGGTCACGAAGCAATAGTTAGAACCAGACATTGAACAACAGACTGGTTCCAAATAGGGAAAGGAGTATGTCAAGGCTGTATATTGTCACCCTCCTTATTTAACTTACACGCAGAGTATATCACGCAAAATGCCAGGCTGGATGAAGCACAAGCTGGAATCAAGATTGCTGGGAGAAATAACAACCTCAGATATGCAGATGACACCACCCTTATGGGAGAAAGTGAAGAAAAACTAAAGAGCCTCTTGATGAAAGTGAAAGAGGAGAGTGAAAAAGCTGGCTTAAAACTCAACATTCGAAAATTAAGATCATGGCATTGGGCCCCATCACTTCATGACAAATAGGTGGGGAAACAATGGAAACACTGACAGACTTTATTTCCTTGGGCTCCAAAATCACTGCAGATGGTGACTGCAGCCATGAAATTAAGACGCTTGCTCCTTGTAAGAAAAACTATTATCAACCGAGACAGCATATTAAAAAGCAGAGACATTACATTGTCAACAAATGTCCATCTAGTAAAGCTATGGTTTTTCCAGTAGTCATATATGGATGTGAGAGTTGGACCATGACGAAAGCTGAGCACAGAAGAATTGATGCTTTTGAACTGTGGTGTTGGAGAAGACTCTTGACAGTCCCTTGGACTGCAAGGAGATCAAACCAGCCAATCCTAAAGGAAATCAGTCCTGAATATTCATTGGAAGGATTGATGCTGAAGCTGAAACTCCAATATTCTGGCCACCTGATGTGAAGAACTGACTCACTGAAAAAGACCTTGATGCTGGGAAAGATTGAAGGCAAGAGGAGAAGGGAATGACAGAGGATGAGATGGTTGGATGGCATCACCAACTCTATAGTTATGAATTTGAGCAAGCTCCAGGAGTTGATGATGGACAGGAAAGCCTGGTGTGCTGCAGTCCATGGGGTTGCAAAGAGTTGGACACGACTGAGTGACTGAACTGAACTGAATCTGTTAATATGGGATATCTTCTCACTTGCTTGTGTTGTCTTTAATTTCTTTCATCAACCTCAGAGTTCAGGTCTTTCATCTCCTTGGTTAAATACGTCCTTAGATATTTTATTCCTTTTGATGCAATTGTAAATGAGATTGTTTCCTTAGTTTCTCTTTCTGATACTTCGAAGTCCCCTCTGAGGTCTGTAGCTAGTTGTCTGTGGCTCGTGGATTTTGGGTGAGAATTGGGAGGTTAACTCAGAAGGCATGGGAAATTGGAAGGTGGTGTGAGTATTTAATAAGCAGAGTAAGCCCTACAGTTCATTTAGGAGAGACACTCTGGAGATGGGTTCTCAGCTTTACCCTCCAACATCTGCTAAGATGATTCAACAAGCTGTGTCTGGATGCCAGAGAGGAGCCCATGCAAGGTCTAGAAAGCAGGTAGCCATCCCGTCATACTATCATCCAGGCCAATGAGCAGCCTTTTGTTACGGGGTTACTCAGGGTCAGAATTATCCCAGACTGCGTCTAGACTGTGTTCAGGTAAATAACCAGAAGAGTAGCCCTCTCGATCTCCCTGCTCACTCTGAGTCCGCTTGCCTTCCTCCTACGTGGCACTTTTATTCCTGGCTTAGACCAGAAATAGATATTGTGTTTGTCAGTCAATTTGCGAAAATAACAGAACCATTATCCCCCACAGAGTAACTTCTTACAACACGAGTCGATTTTTTTCTGTATAAATTGTCTGTTGACAATTTTTTCCTGTGTCTGTAAAGTGCTTTGAGCTCCTCAGAAGAAAGGTGTTACCCAGACACAAAGTATTATTATTTTTGTCATTATCATTGTTTCATGACACGGGACCCTTTTACAACAGAAATAAGTATGGAAAGCAATTATTTTGTTTGCTTTGGTACATCTAGGTCTTTTGATAGTAAGATGTGACATCCAGAGAACCAAGTCACAGGAGGAAAAGAAAAGCATTATGTATTTATATGCTTGCTGTCATCTGCGGGTTTTACAGCCTTCATAGCCTTGAATTCGTTAATTCCCCGGGGTATTAAAGAGATGAACAGTATTGTTCCAAGTTTTAAAGACAAAGAGCCCTTGGAAGACCCAGAGTTACTAGAAGAAAGAAACTGAACCTGCAGAACTCATTTGAAACCCCTTTTGGAATATACTGCAAATTCCCTTTCCGGTCTCATCACAGGATCATTGAAAACCAGCACACTTTGTTGACCAGCACCTGTAGGAGAAGTAGGCATGATGGTGTCCCTTTTGACCCCTTCTGTGAGAACTTCCTTCCACACTCTCCCCTCCAGACACACTGACACAACCCTTGGTGCTGCTGGACACTGGGTAGGTACCACACATCTGGGTTAATTATATCACATGGGAATGTGCCAGAACTAAACAAGGTAACAACTTCCAGGCTAATCAGATGAGTACCACCTTCCAGGCTATGAGAAAGTGCATGTCTCTCAAGGTTGTGTCAGGAGTTCTTGGGCAGTCTTGAATCTTTCACTGGACACGATCCTGCTTGTCTGGTCTTGCCAGGATTTATGACTAGTGGGCCACTGCATTCACCCATTTGTTCACAGTATGTCAAGGAAATGTGAAGTTCTGGGAAGACTGTGAGTTTGGAAGTCATGCAGACCTTGGTTTAAACCCTAAGTCACCTCTGACTAGCTACGTATGTGATTTGGGGCCAAGTGTTTTCCAAGCTTGTTTCCTCACTGACAGCGTGGGAACAATATCTTTCTTGTAGGGTTGTTGTAAAAATTATTGCTAATCCTGTACTTATATAGCTCCAGCCATAGAAGGGGAGGTGGATGGGCAGCTCCTATTGGACTGATCATGTGTTCAGTGATGTCATGTTGGAAGCTTGAAACTGACCACTACAGTATTTCCTTCATGGAAATCAACAGATGCTACAAAGAAGGGCTTTTCCCCCCACTAAAGCCTATTTATCAATACTTCTCTACTTAGTAGGTACTCAATAAATGTAGCTATTATTAGTAAACTCAGGTAAAACTCACGTTGATTCAAGATGTAGAAATAGAATTACTGGGAACATAAAATCACTACTTGTTTTACAAGAAAAGTGATACTGCATCTGCCCTGAACTGATCCCACAGAAAGATGAATGTGTGGTTCTTTGGATACGTAGAGCTTGTCATTTAGACATATTGCTTTTGCTTATTGAACTTGGGAGCATATTTTGTGTTGCTTCTAGTAACTCAAGCCCTTGTTTGGCTTATAAGAATGCACTGGCTGAAACCCAAAGCGACAGAAAAAAAAAAGAATTTGGGAAATAGTTTTCACTGTTTCAAAACTGGAGAAACAGCTTGTCAATCGACAAACATCCAACACTGTGCTTGATACTACAACTGCAACATGATTATTGGCATCATGAAGCCCACAGTCTGCATGGGGTGTTGAGAAAGACAGTACCTGTATTTGAAGTAATATAAAAAATGAAAACTTTTTGAAAACATGTATGCTTCCACATAGGGGAAATTCAGGCACAGGGAAATAAAGTCCAGTTTTTCAGGTTACAGACTAGTAAGAAACAAAGCTGGAGTTTGAACTCAGATGTAGAGCCAAGCGTCTTTCTAGAAATAGATTGGGATCAAGTGATAGCATTCTATGTCAAAATAAAATGGGCCACTTTTGTATGTAGATAATTAGAGAATTTGTTGTTCAGTCGCTAAGTCGTGTCTGACTCTGCAACCATGGACACCAGGCTTCCTTGTCCTTCACTGTCTCTTGGAGTTTGCTCAAACTCATGTCCGTGAGTCAGTGATGCTATCTAACCATCTCATCCTCTGCCTCCCCTTCTCCTTTTGCCTTCAGTCTTTCCCAGCATCAGGGTCTTTTCCAATGAGTTGGCTCTTAATAAGAAGCTACTTATGTGGTCATGAACAACAAGCACAAGAAGATCTGAACAATTAACAGGCAGCAGGAATCACCTGGGCAAATTGCTGATGGGGGAAGTCTATGGAAAAAGACAGTTTGTACAGGGTGACAGATAGTCACACATTTTTGTGATATTTTGCTAAGCAATGAACACAACCAAGCCTTCATATGTTTGCCCTAAAGGCAATAAACCATCTGATGAGATCACCATGACCAAGATGAAAGGGGTGAACCCCACGGGAAAGGGTGCAGAATGGTGATGAAGACCTCTCCTCTCCTTAAAAGAATCCTAAAATATTAGGGAGAAGTCAGTCCAGCTGATACTTTGATATTACAGACCAGACCAAGTCTATTTTTTCTTATTGTACAAATCTTTCTTCCTTTTCTCCTTCTTCCTCCCCTTCCTTCTTGGTCTTTAAACAACAACAACAAACATTGATGGACTTTTCTGACCAGCCCAAACATAACTCCAAATAGTAAGTATTGAGACAATGGTGGCAAAGCCATTGTTTGGCTGGAAGAAAGCCATACTTCATCTCATACATCATTTACTAGTGTGCCAGGCAGCAATGCCACAAAGCCAGGAAAGATTTAGAAAGAGAAGAGAGGGGAAAAACTCCAACATCATCACTCCTCCATTATCTTGTAAAGTTTATTGATGCACAACAAAGAGGCCATTAATAATGGTGTCCATGACTGTTCTGATTTACACAAGTAAAGGCAAAATGGTGCTCAACATTGTTTCAATGATTTTTTTTTTTTTTCTGCACAGAGTGAAAAGGTTTTTTATCTTATGTGTAACATAGGCAAAATTATTTCAGTCCATAAATTTTTAAGAATTTCACACGTTCTGACTCTTTCCACTGTCAATCACCTTAGTTCCTCCAAAGTCCTAATCTTCAAGATGAGATGGCTCCTTCAAAGAGTTATGTTGCTCAGTCTACAGCTGTCATGTCAGTCAGTCCAGAATTCTTTTAGTAGGACTTCTTTGATCTCCAATGGAATATGGACACACTTTAAAATTTCCACCCATAATCTCTGGGATCCGATTTCCTCAAGCAATTTACTTTAGGACCATGTTTTGGGTCAGGAGATGGATCTGCCTAGTTTTGAATTTGACACCCTCCGAAAAGGTATTAAGTTCAAATAATGTTCACTTCTAAGCTAACACACCCTAGAACAGTACAGATCATTGGGATGTACCAGTACCTTTATTTATTTATTTTTTATATGGCCACATGGGGTCTTAGTTGTGGCATGTGGGATCTTTCACTGTGGCACATGGACTCTCTAGTTGTGGCGTGCAGGCTTAGTTGCTCAGAGGCGTGTGGGATCTTAGTTCCCTGACCAGGGATTGAACCTGTGTCCCCTGCATTGTAAGGTGAACTCTTAACCACTAGATCACCAGGGAAGTCCTGCCAATACCTTTTTAAAATCCAGACACTGCATTCTTAAGATAAGAGCCTAAAAAAGAAGCCATCTTTGCTTTGTGTCAACATTAAAATTAGAGCACTAAAGCAATATGTTGTTGTTGTTGTTTAGTCCCCAGGTCATGTCTGACTCTTTTGTGACCCCATGGATTGTAGCCCCCAGATTCCTCTGTCTGTGAGATTCTCCAGGCAAGAATAATGAAGTGGCAAGAATACTGGAGTGGGTTGCCATTTCCCTCTCCAGGGGATCTTCCCAACCCAATGGTCAAACCCATGTCTCCTGCTTGCGTCTCCTGCATCACAAGTGAATTCTTTACCACTGAGCCACTGGGGAAGCCTAAAACAATATAGCTGATAGTTTAAATGCTTAAGATATGGAGGAAATGATCAGCTCTATAGTCCTGGAAGCAATCTTTATGTTTATCAATACACCCTCTCTATTGAATCTGTTTTAGGTAACTTGATCCTTTTTATCTGTATCAAAACTCATACTGAACAATGAATTCTGGGTTGCAAAAAAGGATTTATTTTTGCACCTATCTGTAAGTCTTTGTCCACAAATTAAAAACAAACACAACTGCCGTCAATGGCATTTTGTATTGGTCACGGGCTTCTTTGGAAATGTGGTGATTTCTTTCTATGACCCAAATCTGGGTTTTCTAGAGCCCACTTTGGAGTGGAAAGCAAATATCACACACATGGGCTGTAGATATCCAAGGTGGCCCCTGAGACCTGGGGCCTCCTTGGCAAAAAAGTAATAGAAACTTACCAGCCAGCCTTGGCAGCCACTGTCCATCCAAGAGTGATGACCAAGATAGAGGAGGGAGATGCTGGAGATGCAGAAGTGGGCTGGTGGCTCTTCCATCTCACCTGATCAGCAAAGCTCAAGAATCCCTGTATATCTTTTTTGTTTCTATCCCTGTGTCTGTCTAAGGACACTTAGGTTGATTCCATGTCCTGGCTATTGTAAATAGTGCTGGTACGAACACTAGAGTGCATGCATCTTTTCGAATTATGGTTTTCTCCAGATACATGCCCAGGAGTGGGGATTGTGGGATCATATGGTAGCTCTATTTTGAGTTTTTTTAAAGAACCTCCACACTGTTCTCCAGAGTGGCTGCACCACTCCATCAGGCCAACTTCAGGCTAGTGCCATGATGTTGCCGAACATGGGGAAGGGACGCACACAGTGGGCTTTGTGAGCTGACTGCTGTGCAGCCTTGAGCCTGTCCTGTGAGGTCGTTGGATGCTTTAACACAGGGATGCACAGACAGTGTTTAGCGTTGTTTGGTACACAACCTGGCACACAGTAGGTGTACTTAGAGAGCTGTGGCTCACACCAGCCAGAACTCTGGGCTTCCGGCCTCCTGGCCCTGCAGAAGATAGCTAATAGGTCCCATCTTCTGAGGGAAGCAAATTGCTAATGATCTTTCAATAAAATGAGACTCTTTCCTGGCTTCTGATAAACTGCTCTGAGCAACTTCCTGGAAAGAACCCAGGGCCAGTGCCTCTGCCTCAGGGAGGCCCTGGAAAGGAAATCTTTCGAGGCTGTCCCTCCCCGCCCCGGGACAGCCAAATCTCTGCCTCCATAGCCATGCTCAGCTGCCTCGGCCCTTGTGCCAACATATAACCCACAAAACCCCCTTTAACTCTGAGCAAGTTCCTGATGTGTGTGTGTGTGTGTGTGTTTTCCTTTCCTAAGCAACGGCTCTGCTGCTGGCCACATCCAACAAAGGAACAAAGTCACATTGTTCAAAGCAAACAACTCCAGTATCACTTGGAACAAATATACAATCACACTCGCAGACCTCAATCTCCAAACCCAGCTGGACAAAGCAGAGTGAAAGACTCAAGACCTCAAGGCAGCAAAACACACCTTTATCTGCTTCCAAAAGGCCTTTATCAAGTGTAGTTTTCATGTGGGTTTCTTTCCCCCCTGACTGTTACTAATATCCTTTTAGAAACTTGAAAATAGCATGTCTTTCCTTACTGATGGGTTCTGTTCCAGGTGACTTTGATTGATTTATTTTTTTTCCCTCGCCACCCTGTGGGTTTTGAGGAGGACAGAAAGGGTTTCTTTGGCTTCTCTGTTGGCTTTTGAAGGTCCTCATAGTGAGACGATCATTTCACTTTTAAAATTCAGCCTCTCCATCTGTCAGACGAGATGATCATTTTAGACATGTGTACCATTAGCTATCCTATGATTCTGTGAGCGATCCCCCCTTTTCTGGTCTCCTGCCCCCCGGCAGTGGTGCTGATTGACAGGAGAATTTATCACGTGGAAATTCACTGGGTGCAGTTTACTATTTGCAGACGTGCAGGCCAACAGACTGCTCACAGCCCGCTGGGTTTGTGATGCTGGGCACTCGATGCTGGGCCCACAAGGAAACTTCGAGAAAACCACTCCTGCAGGTTACTGGGCTCCCTGTGGGCCAGGAATGTACAGGATGCAGCCAGCCTGCAAAGGTAGACAGGTGGAGGGGCTGAGTACCCCACCAAGGAGCAGGAGAGGGGGTGACAATGAAACTCTTAGTCAGCCCTGAATACATGATGCTTCCTCTTGCGGACATTAAAGAAAAAAAAAAGACAAGTTTTTTTCCTAACTAGGCAAGCTCCTAGTTAGGAATTATTCACAGACCCATTGGAGACTGCTAGCCAGGGTACAAGGGAAGAGGTTCAGGGGAACCAAAGAACTGAATCACCATGAGGGCCTGACCCAGAGAGAGCATCTGCCTGGAGCTTCTCAGCAAGAGGAGCTAAGTCTTAGGAGAGGAATAGGATTTCTCTGGAGAAGAATGGGGAGGGAGGGGTACCAGGCAGAGAGAACAGCTTGGGCAAACAGCTTGGGCACATGAAATGCCCACAAACCCATGTGGGCGTGACCCTGGCCTGGCGTGTGCCCACATTTCAGGACAGAGGGTGAAAGAACTCATTCTTCTGAGCTCATCTCTTTAGCAAAAAAATGACTTGTTAAGTGCTTTCTGGGGTTCTAGGTCTATGATGAGGGCTGAGGTCAACACAGAAGGAGCATAAGATGCTCCCACCTGGCACACACCCTTCCTCCCCTTTATCAACCTCAATGTGCTGCATGAATCCCCGCTTTAAAGACCACCAAGGGATGTCTCTGATAGTCCAGTGGTTAAGACTCCATGCTTTCAATGCAAGGGATGTGAGTTTAATCCCCAGTCAGGGAACTGTTAATAAGATCCCACATGACTCAAGGCATGGCCAAAAAACCCAAAAAGACCACGGAGAGCACACCCCCATCCCCCCGTCCCAACCCTCAATACAATTGCTGTCGATATAGTTAAGCTTATTATTAATCCTGACTTGCTTTATCTCTTCCATTGTTGTCTTGAACAGATTTTTTACATTTTAAAGTACTATTTAGTGGTGTATACAATGGAATACTACTCAGCCATAAAAAAGAATGAAATAATGCCCTTTGCAGCAACATGGATGGGCCTAGAGATTATCATACTAAGTGAAGTAAGTCAGATAGAAAGAGACAAATATTATATGATATCACTTGCATGTGGAATCTAAAATATGATACATATGAACTTATTACCAAAACAGAAACAGACTCATAGACATAGAACACAAACTTACAGTTACTGAAGAGGAAATTTGGGGGAGGGATTAGAAGATACAAACTACTGTATATAAATGACAAGGTCCTGTTGTATAGTAGAGGGAACTGTTTTCAAAATCCCATGATAAATGATAGTGGAAAAGAATACATGTATAACTGAACCACTTTGTTGCAGAAGCTAATAAAACATTGTAAATCCACGAGACGCCAATAAAATAAAAATTAAAAAAATAACAATTCAAAAAATACTATTTAGTTTTAAGTTGACTTGATTATATAATTTACAATGAGATGCATAGAATTGAAGTGTATGCAGTTTGATGATAATGTATACATGTCACCATCACCCCAACAAGATAAGAGATCCCACTGCTACAGAGAGTTCTCATGTGCCCCTCTTCCTTCACCACCACCTATCACCCACTCAGACAGCCCCACCAACCACTGATCTGATTTCTAATATCAAAACTTAGTTTTTCCTCCTTTTTTGAATCTGTTTTGAACCGAATAAAACGGTAGATCATTTTTGGAGCTTCTTCTGCTCAACATAACTTTTTTGATATTCATCAGTACTGAGTGTACCAGTAGTTGGTTAATTTCTATGACACATAGAATACAATAATTTCTCTTTTTTATCCCTTTCCTTATTGGTGGGCATTTGGGTTGCTTGTTCTGTGCATTTTTTGGTCTTGTCTTTCCAACTAGATTGTGAGTTTAAGGGCAGACATGTGTTTCACATACTCTGTCCCTACTCTGAAAGCACCTCATCTGGTGCCAAGTCAGACTGGCTCCCTCAACATGTCGGTTAATTGAATTATATTTGTGGATAAGATGTGGTACTTGCCTGTTAAGACCTTGTAACCTAATTATGGAGGCAGCTACAAATAGAAATCAGTTATTCCAAGGCAACACATTAATCCCTTCATTCAGCAAGTATTAATATTTATTTCAGAGAAAGCAGAAGACATAGTGATGAAGATCTAAGACATGGGGCAGAATGTGAAAGGTGATATGAAAGATATTCAGCAGAGTTGTGGAAACTCTGAGAGCAAAGCACTGCCTTTTGCTGAGAAGCTCAGGGCAACCCTCAGGAAGAGGAGGAGATGCCCAGGCCCCAGAACATGGGGAAGCCACGATAGACCAGAACTAGAGGGTCCAACAGAGGCAGAGCTGGAAAGGCAGGGGGAGAAAAGGAAAGGCATTTCCAGTGACAGAAGGAACATGTCTAGGGGCTGGGAAGGTGGAACAGGTTGGGACCACAGAGAGTCTTGAATGTCGAGCTTGGAAATCCATGAGCAAGTTCAAACACACAACACATGCCCTTCAAACACTTTTGTGATGATGGGGATGCTCTTACAACAACTGAGCATCTATATTCTGCATGGCAAGAACACCACCATCTCTATATGATTACATTAATGTTACAGGGGAACAACAGAAACAAAAGAAGGGCAACAAATTGACTAGTTCACAAGAACGGTGAATAGCAGAGTCACAATCCAACCCCAGAAGCAGATGGTCAATGTCTGGGAGGAGCAAACAGCCCAAAGGGTAGAGGTTTTTTTGATGAAAGAGAAATAGACGGGCTTCACTGGTAGCTCAGTGGTAAAGTCTGCCTGGCAAGCCGAAGGCGCAGGAGACGTGGGTTTGATCCCTGAGTCGGAAAGATCCCTTGGAGAGGGAAATGGCTACCCATTGCAGTATTCTTGCCTGGGGAATTCCATGGACAGGGAAGCCTGGTGGGCTACAGTCCATGGGATTGCAAGAGTTGGACATGACTTAGAAACCAAATAACAACAAAAGAGATATAGAGTTTGGTTGGCTGTTCTCAAGGGATGGGAACGCAGCGAAGTTATTATTATCAATAACAAACACTACATGACACTTTGAGAACTTTATACTTTTCAAATGATTTCATATTCATTATTCATTAGACCCTCATGGTAATCCTGATGACTCATTAAGTGAGGTGTTAATTACTATTATTATTATCACTGTTCTAGATTTTTCAGAGGAAGAAATCAAGACCCAAAAGAGTTAAGAATGTCTCCACATAATGGAAAAGAATATGAAAAAGGATATATATATATATATAAATGCTCAGTCACTCAGTCGTGGCTGACTCTTTGCAACCCCATGGACTATAGCCTGCCAGGCTCCTCCGTCCATGGAATATATGTGTGTGTGTGTGTGTGTGTGTATAGTTGTTTAGTTGCTAAGTCATGTCCAACTCTTTTGTGATCCCATGGACTGCAGCCCATCAGGCCCTCTGTCCATGGGATTTCCCAGGCAAGAATACTGGAGTAGGTGGACATTTCTTTCTCCAGGGGTCTTCCTGACCCAGGGATTGAACCCTAGTCTCCTGCATTGACAGGTGGATTCTTTACCACTGAGCCACCAGGGAAGCCCCAGCAAAGACTGTCAGATTCCAAAGGTTCAAGGCACTTTGCCAGAGCCCAAGCTTGGAACCCACACCAGAAGGAATCATATATATATATATATATATATATATATATATATGTTTGAATCACTTTGCTGTGTATGGGAAACTAACATAACATTGTAAATCAACTATGAAAAGAAAAAAGGAACTCCAAAAGAACTTTAGCTAAATTACCCAGGACTCAAATCAGCATCTCTTGAATGAATTTCTACAACCAGTTATTGGAAAATGAGGAGGTAGGATTCTCTTGGACAGAAGGGTCTTGAAGATCAGTGTATTCAAACCAAATCAGTTGGCCTAAAACTCCTTCCCTCCCCACCCCTAACATACTGTTGGCCTATGGGTGGTCTGAGAGGGGACTTGGCACAAGTCAGGACAGGGATCTGATTCAGACTTTCTATTGTGAACACAAGAATGTCAGGTGTTTCTTTTGTAACAAGAGGCAGTTGAAGGTGTAGATCACTAATCCTTCTGCTTGTGTAGACGGTTCTCTGATCCTTAGAGCCATAGTCAGAAAGTGGGTTGTCTGCATTAAAAACTGGGAGGGACGCTAAAATAGTTTCTGCAAGGATATGGGGTTTGCAGGTCTGGGTTGCCCACTCACTACCCCCAGCCTAAAGCTTCTCTCTGCTGCCTGATGTTCACAACCTTGGCTAGGTCCTGCACAGACAGGCCCCAGCAGGCTGTGTATTATGACCCAGTCCTGGCTGAGAACAAAGAGGAATTCAAGAGGGGATGGACGAGAGGAGTTCACTTATGTTGTCATTTTGCCTCAGGTAAATCCCAAACAACCAAGAACCAGAGAGACAGAGTCAGTGATCAACCATGAGAAACCATCACCATAAACAGAGCTTGTTGAAGAGGTAAGGGTGGTGTTGGGGATGGCTTTTCCAGACTCCACGGCCTAATTTGGCAACTCCTGGAAAAGTCTGTTTGCTTTTATGTGCCTGTGTGCGTGCTCAGTCGTATTCGACTCTTTGTGACCCCATAGACTGTAGCCCACCATGTTCCTCTACCCATGGGATTTCCCAGGCAAGAGTACTGGAGTGGATTGTGATTTCCTTCTCCAGGGTTTCTGTGCACATGATCGCTAAGACAGTCTGCTAAGTCACATGAACAAACCATCTCCTTCTCCTTGCATATATAACTGTTTCCATGTTAATCCATGACATCCATCAGGCCAATCAACCCAACCACCTGATACGTGATGCCCCCAGCGGAAACAATTATCTTCCCCACTGGGCATCATCACCCTCCTCTTGAAATGTACAGACACTGCAAAGGGACTCTAGAAGTAAATCTTTCCTCAGTGATGTCCTCTGCATTAATTTCCCTCCTTCTTAACAGCAGCCCGGCAGCCAGTAAATAGCAACTGCCCTTGATCACTGCTGGGAAGATAAAAGATTATTAAAAGAGGGACCAGCTGCTTGCCAATTACACCGTTTAGGCAAGGAGGGCAAAGAGGCTAGTCTGCCATCGCCCTTTGCCTTGTAGGAAGATGCTAACAACAAACTTCAGCCCTAATTACTGTCTAGTCCATTTTCTCCTGGACCAAGTTTTCATCTAAGCCTGAACGTCAAAGAGAAATGGAATCTTACCCGTAAACACGACCTTTCAGTCACATGAGAAAAGTACCTCTCTCTCTCATAAACACTGCACCCTGGCTTAGAGCACTCTGGAGCTCTGAGCTGTGAAGAGTTGCTGCAGGTAGGAAGGAACGTTAGCTCTGGAATTCAATTAACTGTCAGCACCGCTGTTTGAGAGAGAATGAGTCACTTGTCTTCAGCCAACGGGCTCAGGGGCTGGGAGCCACCAAGATGAATGGTGATTGATAAGTACTGGAGGACCAGGACTTGTAGATTGCTGGAATCCTTCTCTCACCCACACACGCTTCTACATGAAAATATAATAAAGAGCGGGAGAGGACGTGTGAGTGCATGGGAGATGCTGTCAAGAATTGGCTTATACGTTGTTTTCTGTTTGTAAGTTTCACTGGATTCTAAGCTCTCACTGTGGGGACTGTGTTGCGTCTCTCCTTTCTGTCAGTTCATGTCCAAATTAATGCTTAAGGGAGGGAAAAAGGATGCTCTCTGGTACCCCCATGCACCTCTTATAGCTAACAGGAAGTAGCTTGCTAATGAGAGAAAGGGCTCAGGCTCTGTCTCAGAAAGGCTGCCAAGAATACCTGCTCTATCCACTGGACCACACTGCCTCTTGCAAGGTGGGCACACTGTTCTCTATTTAATGTATAAAGTATAACGTAGGCCTGAAAAGGGGGAAAGCACGTTTCCCAATCTATGCAATAGTGTGTAGGCAATCTACATGCAATATACAATTCATCCAATACACAATAGTTCATATAATATACAGTAGGCAAAATGTGCCTGGACCTTTTCCTCGGTCACTGGAAAGGTTCAGGCCACGGCGGACAGTCTGGGCAGTGGTAGTCCTTGTCAGTTTCCCCCAGCTCCACCATTCATCTTCCAGAACCCTCTGCCCCTTGTTTCAGTTTTGTATTTGCAGAGATAATCTACCAAACAGTTCCAAAGGAAAAGGAAGACTTTGGTGAAGGCTAGAAAAATGAATGACACACTGGTTAAACTGAAAACTCCTTCAAGACTTGATGATGAACATTAAATCATAAGAAGAAAAAATCGAGGTGCGTCGTCCACCATGCCCAGAAGGAACGGGTCAGGAATGCCACTTGTTTGTGAGAACCAAGCTAGGGTGGCCCTGCCAGCAGAAGGAAACACATGCAAGGATGAACACAGGAGAAACACCGGCTATGAAAACTGGCCCAATTCATCACACATTTTGTAAATTTCACACAGATAAGAGACGACAGGGAGAAAGATGACCTCAGCGTGGTACCCTCACACACATTAGAATTTGGGTACCACTGCTCTGAGTGACAGAGATTTTAGGCTGGGTCCCATTAATATGAGAACTCCCCAACACATCACTGGCTCACTGGATTTTGCTTTCTTCGCCTTTGTCTTTGCTGTCGCTCCCTGTTTCCCTACAAAACCAAACATACTTGCTCGCCCAGCTTCACAAACAGAAAAACCAATTCCAAGAGGAAATCACTTCACAGCAAGCAAGCCCTGGGAAGAATTCAAGAGTGAGGAGCTCTTGTAATGAGATTAAGGGAAAAAATGCTTTTGTGCATCCAACTCAGACCCGTCCTCCGTCCGCGAAAGGAGCCAAAACAAACATAGGCATTGTTTTGGGAAGGAAAAGGTTAACAAGCTATGAAAACAAAATTAGAGATATTTTCAAAGCATGACCCTCGGCTGGAGGAGTAGAACACAGTCTGCCAGTGTGGCAGCCTCTCCCCTCCTGTCGGACGTTTCTCCTGCAGCTTGGGAGGGTGGGGGGGGGAACAGCCATGACTGTGATACTCTGAACACACCGCAGGGATGCTGCACTCCCCGTGGTGGATGGACCACATCCATAGGGCAGAGGCACAAACGCCTGGCTCCAGGGGAAAAAGACACACAGCTCCTTGGTCCCTTCTTAGAAATAAGCTTAGGAAAAATTCTCTGTGGATCCTGCAGAGCTTGGAGCTCAAGCTTTCCTCCACCCTCTGGCAAAAGCACTAGTCTGCAAAGGAAAATCCTGAGCTTATATTCAGACTTGGGTCTCAAGACCTGTGCCTCAGTTTTCCCATTCATTCAATCAGTATTTATCAGGCACTCGATGTGTACTGAACTGAGGGCTTTCGACTATGGATATAAAGTTGAAAGGCCCCCATCCTTAAGGGACACACAGTCTGGTGAGGAAAGAGATATACAAATGGATAGTTATCACTGTAGTACATGAAGCATAGTACAGTTAATATTTATCACATGTAATGGTTTTGATATATTTCCAGATATAGTAGTAATGCGAGTAATGCCAGTGGACATTTGATACTTAAGTAGAATGGTGTGTGTGTGTGTGTGTGTGTGTGTGTGTGTATGTGGTCAGAGGCCCATCACTCTCTGTAGGTAAAGCCCCTGGTTCTTTAGGAGCCTACAAACCCACTTCCCTGTTCTAAGCAGGCTTCTGGTGATGGAGGCTGTCACTCAGAAGCACATGGAACACCAGGATGATATGTGAGAGGGCCAAGATGAGGTAATAGAGGCACTTCCTTGCACTCTTCATCCAAGAACTCCAGCCAGTGCCCATGAGAGCCTGAACAGTCTTTGTTTAACTCAGTGCACACAGATCCCAGCTTTAATCATAAACTTTGCTGGGGATGATGAAGAGAGGTTTTATATATAGAATTCAGAGCCCAAGACAGAGAAACAGATGAGCACACATCTGCAGTGGGTTCCATGGCAAGGCACCCAGTTTTCTCCAGCAAGACTGAAAAATCTACCTTGTCATGTTAAAGTCTCAGCTCTGCCTCACCAAGAAGGACTCCTCTGGGCATTTTGTATGAACTTCCTGAACTTTGCTCAGACTGGGAGGGAGTGACTTCTTCTCAATGTCTCCATGATTATTTTATACCTGAAACTTCACAGCCCTGGCTGCTGATTTCCCAAGATCTGAATTGATGAGATTTATTTCCATGCACCAAAAAGTAGAAATATCAAAAGCTACACAGAGCAGTTCAGTTTCCAGGAGGAAAAGCGTGTGTGCGTGTGTGCGTATGTGCTAAGTTGCTTCTGTCATGCTTGACTCTTTGTGACCCCATGACTGCAGCCCACCAGGCTTCTCTGTCTATGGCATTCTCCAGGCAAGAATACTGGAGTGAATTGTCATGCCCTCCTCCAGGGGATCTTCCTGACCCAGGGATCGAACCCAAGTCTCTTATGTCTCCTGCATTGGCAGGCAGGTTCTTTATCATTAGTGTCACCTGGGAAGCACCAGAAGGAAAGGCAGTGACCTAAAAAGGGAACCCCAACCATTGCCCAACAGCCCTGTCCTTTTCCTGAGACTTTTAGTAATGAGCCAAGAAATTTGGTAACACTTGAAGGTAAATTTGGCATGGAGGCAGACAGAAGAACAAGAAGTCTGCTGCTCCTTCCTGCTGAATTCAGGGCAAGAAGGACCACGAATTCACCTCTGGGCCCTCTGGACCCTCTGGACCCTCTGGTGAACTTCTGGTTATTGGTTCCCAAGAGTTTTGTTAACCTGATGTGAAGTTAATCAGGCATTTTACTTCCAGATCTGTACATAAGATTTGGATTATTCCTTCAGATAAAGTGTTAGTCTCTCAGTCGTGTCCAACTCTTTGTGACCCCATGGACTGTATCCCGTTAGGCTCCTCTGTCCATGGGATTCTCCAGGCAAGGATACTGGAGTGGGTTGCCATTTCCTTCTCCAAGGAATCTTCCCAACCCAGGGATTGAGTCCGAGTCTCCCATGCTGCAGGCAGATTCTTTGCCATCTGAGCCACCAGGGAAGCCCACCCAGATAAAGTAATTGTTTTCAGTTCACTGGATTCCTCAGACATAAGGTTTCTTTGAATGCATTTGGCCAGCTTGTGATTCTCTGGAACAAAAATTACTCACCCCAGACCAGCTTCCTCTCATGCTTCTGGTTTACTTCCTTCCTTTTTCATTGCCCATCCGGGTCCATAATTTCTATTGAACCAATTACTATGACACTTCATCCACGAGGCGCCTTCTGGGAAACAAGGAGTTTGATACCTGTTTTTGTTCCCCTGATGACTGAAGCTTACCCCTAAAATCTTAATTTTTTTAATGTAAGATGGTTGGTACACAGAAGAATTTTAAATCTTTATTGAATTTCTTACATTTTTGCTCTATGTTTTGGTTTTTTGGCTGTGAAGCATGTGGGATTTTAGCTCCTCCACCAGGGATCAAACCTTCACCCCCTGTGTTGGAAGATGAAGTCTTAACCACTGGACTGCCAGGGAGGTCCTGCATGTAAAATCTTGAAAGTCATACTTTTTTATGGATGTCCTAAAATACTTCCCATGTTCAAAATACATCCAAAGGCCTTCTTGACATCTCTGTGGGGCTAACAGATGCCCTAAACTCAATATGCCTGAACCCGGCTCCTTACCCTCAGAGCCAGGCTTCCCTCTGCCCATACCCACCCCACCCCACCCGTAGTCTCCTCATCTCAGCTGGATGGGAGACAGGGGTGGTGGGGGATGAGTGGGGACTATTTCCTTCCAGCTGTTCAGGCCTCAAACCTCAGAGCCAGCCTTGACTTCCCTCTTTCCCTGATACCCTGCTTTTGAACTGTCAGGAGACCCTTGAAAATGTATTTCCTGAAAACACATCGAGGGTCCAGCCCCTCCCCATTCCCTCCACTGCTGTCACCTGGCACCACTGCCATCTCCCCCTCTACATCAGCACACTGCCAGAGGGACCCTTGGAAAATAGAAGGTAGGTGGTATGACACCTGCTCAGAATCTTGCAGAGGTTGCGGCTCACACATGGAGTAGCTGACATCATCACACCCACCTCCACTCTGTCCCAAACCATGTCTCTGCCTTCACTCACTCTGCTTTAGCCACCCCAGCTTCCTTGATGTTCCCCCAAGTCAGAAATACCCCACGGTAGGGCCTCTGCACTCCTTGATCTTTTTACCCAGAACTCTCTCCCACCTTGTCCCCAGGAGAGCCCTTCACTGAGCACTGCCTCTGACCTCCCCTCCTGGTGGGCCCACTCTGATCTCTGCTGAACTCGCCTATATCACCCGCCCCACCCTGCCTTGCCCCAGCATCTCTGGTCCTTCTTCTCCCACTTGGGTTTTAATTTTTGTTCTTCAGGATTTCTTGTTTCCATCGCACTCTCCCTCATCTCCCACGGGGTCCAGGATCTTGGTTTTATTTGCTGATCTATCCTGAGCACTGGGAGCAGTGCCTGCCATGGTAGGTCCTCAATAAATATTTGTCAACTGAATTGAGGACTCAGGGGCTTGGTGAACAGTGTTGAAAAGAGCACGGGTTTGAAACCAGGTGAACCAAGACTGACATCCTGCCACTTTCTAGCCAGTTACATAAAATCATAACTATAAAGCATCTCTGATAAGACCTGATATATATAAACACTCCATAAATGGTAGTTATGGTATTGTTATTACTGCTGTTTATGCCAGTACCTGCTGTAACATGGCTGTAACCTCAGGGAATAATCTATGTAAGCGCCCCCATCCCAGGTAGGGTCATAAACTCAGGACTGGGTGGATGGTGTTTGGCACCTGCTATGCCTCCCTCTTGCTCAGCCCTGCTGTCACTCTGTTTAGTAAGAGGGAGGTGGTGAGAAGGAATGTAACTGCCATGGCAATAATTTGCTTAGTTGCACTGAACTCTAACCCGTACCACTTAAACTGCAGTTCTGAGAGAAAACCAATACTCTGAGCATTTTTCAGAAGAAAACTGCTAAGTAATTGCAGAGCCCTTGTCTGGAGGGGGTGAGGTAACTGTCCTAGAGGTGTTCAAGAAGAAATTGGACCACCACATAATAGACTGGATGACCAGACTACGACTTAGGCCTCTTCATATCTAAGACCTATGAGGGCAATGAAGTTGCTTTCCTCAACCATCACCCCCGCAATAAACTTGACCAGGTTCTTGACATTGCAAAGACAGAGCTTGGCCTTTTCACAATGTCTGCCACCCTGGAACAGTCACCATGGGATAAAGGCACAGAACAAAGATGATGTTCAAAGTATAATTATGATGGACCTGATAAATTCATCTTATAGACGCAAAGTTAAATACAGCAATCTTGTACAGGCAAGTATAATAAAGCATGTTTGGAAGAGACATACAACATCCTCCTGCTTTACTTAGAGAAGACAGGCCTAGAGAGATACTCTGAATGATGGAAAGGTGTAAGTGTTGAAAATAAGACAGGAATATGCCTTCCGTTTTGGAAAGTGTGAGAGTTTTGGACATGCTTCACGACTGCTGAATATGCTGGGGTAAAAGAAAAAAAAATGCATCTATACTAAGAATGATTCCAGAAATACAGAAAGCCTAGGCCCAAACTCACACTGCTGTTTCCACGATGCTTCTCTGCAATTCTTTGCACCCAGCCCTCCCCAAAGTGGTCCACAACCAGAGTATGTTGCCATAGCAACAGGCTCAGTAGGGGAGCCACTCAGCAGTACCCAGTAATTCACATCTGTGCTTCTCTCTCTCTCCTCTCTCCCTTCTCTTTTTATCTGTAAATGGAAAGCAGCTTGTGAGTGATGCCACCTTGAAGCTGACAGTTCTTAGAAAAAGGGAAGAGGAGACTTGCTTTCACTGGAATATTCCTGCCCCCATGCAGAGTTCTTTTTCCCTCTCCTCAGGTGGCACGCCCTCACCTGGGAGTAGAAGGAGTCTGCCTGAGAACTGGAAGTATGTGGAGGCCCCAGGAATGGCCGGGAACCAACCATTGCATCTGACTTCTGCTGCAAGAGAGGCTCTTCTTAGAAGGCTAAGGAATTGGCCTGCACGCTTTTACAAGTTGGCTTTGACTTCAGGTGGGGTCAGGCAGATTGAGGTGAAAGGGAATCCTCCCCACCTCCCACCGCCGTGTCCTCACCCTTTACCGATGTCCTTTATTGCCAGCTCTTGCCTCTCATCTTGATCTTTTTCTTCTGGTCCTTGTTTCTAAATTCCCTTCCTGCCTTCCATACCAAGCCCAAAGCAATGGACTACAGAGGCATACTGGTCTAAGATGGGACTGTTCAAGGGTGGGCTTGGGTATGCCAACTGGGGAGAGATTGTTCAGCCCCTTGCCCCTACTTCCTCTCTGTTTTCTCTGAATTCTCTTAGGTCACAAGCAACAATTGGGGTCAACTCACCCACCTTTTCTTCACCACTTTTCCTTCCTGTAAGATTAACCATCCATCTATTCTTGTCTGTGCCCAATAGAACACGATGAAAGCACCCAGCATGTCTTAAAGAGTTGATACCTATAGAAAAAGTTATTTGAACATGCCCCCTGACATCTGAGTATGATGGGGTCCTCATTGTATGGCTTGTTTTCTAGGGAAATCGTTTGTTGATGTGGTCCAGAGCTTGGGTGGTTTCATGTCTCTATCTCTTTGCTTTTCTTGTTTTGCTTTAAAAAATATTGTATCTCTGCTTCTTAAATAAGTTATGTAAGTCATATTAGCAAGATTGAAAATATTCCAAAGCTTTACTGGGAAAAGTCTCCCTCCTACTCCTGTCCCCAGACACACGTTCCTCTTCCAAGATTCAACCAACATGACCAGTTTGTATCAGAGACACTTAATGTGCTCTCAAGCAAATGTGTTTGTGTATTTTATTTTCTCTTTCCTTTTAATATTCTCTTTCCTTTTAAGCCCTAAAAAATAGGGTTTTGGGATTTAAAGTTCCTAAAACTGGACAGAAGGGGACAGGGCACAACCTTTAAAAGAATGACATAACCCAAGGGCATGACACAAACTGATTACAACCAAATAGTCCAAGATGGCAAATGAATCACCAGACCTCTGCCTCATCCTATGTTCATTGTAATACATTAGTATAAGCTAAGTGACACACCCACCAGCAACATGACAGTCCCAAGCCTGATCATCAAAGACCAAAAAATGGGTGGTGGCCCAATTACTGGAAATTTCCACCCCGTCCCCAAAATAGTTTGAATATTCCTCCCACTCATTAGCCTATGAAATTACCCATTCCATAAAAACTAACCACCACACATTCAGGGCCTCTCGCCTTCTGAGATGGCCCATCCTCTGTCTGTGGAGTATGTTTCTCTCTGAATAAATTCACTTCTTACCCATCACTCTATCTCTCAATGAATTCTTTCTGCAATGAGACATCAAGAACCCAAGCTTCATTAAGTTCCAAGACCAGATGTGATCCCAACTAAAAGCTGGTGGGTTCAAGTTCCAATCTGAGTTACATGGTTTCAGTCTGACCCAGTGAACATATTTAGATCTGTTTTGTAGCCAATTTAATTTCCTGATGAAATCTGTACTTTGTTCAAGCATTCGTTAAAGGACCAAGTGGATAAATTCTTGGGTAATCACAGACTTCTTTTTTTTTAGTTTTACTAATCACCTTCCTCCCTGTCACTTTCCAGAAGGACAGGGAAGGGTCACAGAGAGCCAGATTGGGTCTGTTCCTTTCTTCTGGGCAAGGAGCAGATGTGCAGGGCTATTTGTCAGGTGGAGATGGCGAGAATGGTGGGAAGATGGCCATCACAAGCCTTGAGCCGGGTCTCTTTGGAGAATCAGGATCCATTGGACAGGTTCCAGCGGCAGGGAGAGTGCCAGCTGCTTTTCTGGGAGAATCTGGGGTGTTTGCAGCCTTGTCTTCCTTCATGAAGGAGAGATCCGATAGGAAGCGGACCCACATCTCCCTGGCTGCACTTGGAGCAGGGGTGGGGAGGGAGGAGGGAATCGACCAGACTGCTTATTCGGCTTTAACTGACTCTGTTTGGATTTTAGTCAAAGCTGCTCAAAATGGCTCATGTGGGCAGACAGGGCCTGAGTCAGCCCGTCAATAACATCCATTGCGTGGTCCCTGGATACAGAGCGCGGAGCCCAGAGCTGGGGAACCGGAAACAAGAAATATATGGTTCAGTCCCTCCCCCGAGGAGCTGAGAATCTGAGGCAAACAGGAAAGACAGATATGCCTGAAAAAAGACTCAAAAGCCCATGAACACAAACACAGACACCAGGACAAAGGAACACACGGGGGCTGATGCTGTCTGTGGTCCAAGCTGCCTGAGACCAGCTTCCTTCCATGGATTCTCTTTAGGAAAAGGGTGCAAAGACACTCTGACACAGTCCCACCTGTCCAAGTCATTTGATTGAACTTCTGTAAGGAAGAGGACTCAAGCTTTGCAGAAACAGGCCAGGCATGGAATTGCTCTCTGCGCACCCTGATGTGTTATCTTGATGTGTTTCTAAACCTGTCCTTGAGGTCAGCCTCCTCAATCGCCGAGTTCGGGGACAATCCCACACCTTACAATTATGGTGAGATCAGAGGATACCCAGTGCCTGCCCAGGGCTAGCACAGGATGGGCACTCAGCAAGGGCAGTAGTCATCATTATTCTATAGATCGTTCTAGATTCATAGCCTCTGGGCACCAATGTGGAAAAGCATCTCATTTTTCTCTCACCGTTCTCTTAGTGGATGGATCTCTTCCCTCCTTCTAGTCTCACCTCAACCCTTGTCTCCTGGTTTTCGGTTGGCAGCGTTCCCCACCTGTTGGGCCAGGCCTGGTGAGATCTGCCTGTGTGGATGGGACCCAGGGTGGGCACTCGGGGGCCAAGTCAAGCAGGAGGCATGTTCTGTCCCTCAAGCCACTGCACCGAGGAAGAGAGCTGGGATGAGACACATAGAGATGGAGCCAGGATCAGCTGGATGGGCTGCTGGTGGGTGGGGCCAGGAATGGAGCAGAGGCAGGAGGACCCTCAAGGATGTCACATGGAGAGGCTCCGCTCACATCTGGTGATGAGGGTCCCTGGTATACCGCACCCCAGGCCCGATGGGGTGTGGCTGAGGCTCTGTGCAGCTGCTACCATGACCCTGCCAGAGCCCTCTGTCTTGCTGGGACCCCAGAAGGCACCTCCCCGCTGGTCTTCCTGCCCACATGTAGGCTCCCTGTTGGGCACCTCCACACAGAGGCCAAAACGACATCTCACCTTGTAAACCACACCCTCACCTCCCTTCCTAAAGGCTGCTAACAATTGGGGTCCCAGCCTGTTCGGAGCCTATACGGAGAGTCTTACCTGCTCCCACCACCTCCCGCATCATGGCTCTTTCTCACATACCTTGCTCCTTGAGGCCCTAGACCAGTTGCCCTCCCTCTGAAATTCTGCTTTCCAGACCTTGCAGAGCTGGCTTCTTCTCCCTGAGTCTTAAAAGTCACCTCCCCAGAGAAGCCCTCCTTGACTGCCTGGTGCCCTCTCCTCCAGCCTGCTTCTCTGTGGGGCAGTTAGCACTAGGCAGTCTTCCCTGGCTCACAGGTGTGCTTCCTGATCTCTTCTTGATACTCCACCCACTTGAGCTCCTGGAAGCAGGCACTAGGCACTGGCTGCTGTTTCTCCAAGCTCTGGGGCAGTGGGTACTGATGAAAGGAGGCTTTTAGACTTAAGGGGCTGTAGTCCTGGGTACTCTGGGCACATGGGGAGAGCAGGATTCCCAGGGAGGTTGTCCTTGGTGGCCTGGAGCAGCAATAGCATTGTGTCCACTGTGTCCTGTGAAGTATTCGAGAGCACAGGCCAAGAAACTGGATTTCCACAAGAAGGCCTGGAAATGGGAGAGAAAGTCTGAGCCATCAGCAACCAGAAAGATGCAGGAACAGAGGTGCTGGTGAGAGCCAGACAGAATGGAGGGGAGAGCAGAGTGGGAGGACCACCCCCAATGAGGCCCTGGGCGGGGGGGCTTCCTGTCCAGGTCAGGGTCCCCTTCTGTCCCAACACCCTCAACACATGTGCACATTCGGCCATGCCACAGGCATATAGAGAACAGTTTTCCATTGAAAATTTGAAATGACCATTGACAACGCTAATCTAATTTTGTGATGGTTGATTCTAAGGATCAATCAAGTATTTAAATATTTTTGTGAGTTCTAATGAATGCCATGTGTGTGTGTGTGCTCAGCCACTTAGTCATGTCCGACTCTTTGTGACCCTTTGGACTGTAGCCTGCCAGTCTCCTCTGTCCATGACGTTTGCAGGCAAGGATACTGGGGTGAGTTGCCATTCCCTCCTCTAGGGGATCTTCCCGACCCAGGGATCGAACTAGGGTCTTTTGCATCTCCTGTACTGCAGGCAGATTTTTACCACTGAGCCATCAGGGAAGCCCCAGTGAATCCCATAGATGCTTACATATTAAAAAAGATCCTTTCTTGCATTTATTCCAAGTGAAGATGCCAGAAAGAACAACGGTGAGATTTTCATCATTTGTTACCAGTTAAGGTCACAGACCTGGGTCTTTATAAAAGTGTGACTCAGCAACGGGGAAACACTGCTAGTCTTTCCTAATCACTCTGGTTCTTTCTATTTTCCCTCCTCCTGCTGGTCATACTGCATTCCCCTTTGACAGTGAAAGAATCAGATCAAGGCAGGCATCAGAGGATTTGCCTGGCAGGGCCTTCGTCACCACCCATGTCAGAGCCGATGTGGCCTGATGTGAGGAGCTGGAGAGTGACCAATTCCTCCTTAGTTTCTGGTGATTCCTTTTGTTTTATCTTCTGGCAGTTTGGTTTTGAACATCAGGAAAGGGTGTGTGGTAAAGACGGATCCTCCCTTGATTGAGATCGCATCTTTGAGTACATTTTGGAAATAGTGACATGTGCATTGTAAGGAGCTTTGGAGGGGGTGGGTGGGAGGTGGGCTTCCTCCTGGCAGTTTCCTGGCCAGCTTGACCCATTTCTTCTCTGTGCTATAAAGATCCTAGGCATAACTGACAGTCTGCTCCAGGGCCTGCAGTCTGGGGCTTCCCCTGCCATTTCTGGGAAGGAGCCTCTGAGTGCCCGAGGCTCCTTGGCGGGAGGCGGGGGCTCTTGGGAGCCTGTGGTTTGGTGAGCCCACACCTAAGCAGGGCTGCCCCCCAAGAAAGCAAACATGCCTCAGTTTACCCTGAGTGACTAGTTCTCGGCTTAGAAGCCACAATCTCTGGTCTGTAGGAGGCCCCAGCTCCCCATGCTGGATGAACTTCCCTCACTCTAAGATACATCCATGCATCCTCAGTCCCTCAGTTGAGTCCGACTCTTCATGACCCCAAGGACTGCAGCCCTCCAGGCTCCTCTGTCCATGGAATTCCAGGCAAGAATACTGGAGTGGGTTGCCATTGCCTACTCCAGGGGATCTTCCTGACCCAGGGATCGAACCTGGGTCTCCTGCATTGGCAGGTAGATTCTTTACCGTGTGAGCCACCAGGGAAGCTCCCAAGTACATCCAGCTAACCCACAAATTTCCATACATAGCCTGAAGTATGTATGGCTTAAAACAGAGCTTCAGGGACTTCCCTGGTGATCCGATGATTGAGGCTCTGCTTCCACTCTGGGGGCATGTGTTCGATCCCTGGTCTGGGAACTAAGATCCTGCACACCCTACACAGCAGTCAAAAAGTAAAAGAATAAAATAAATGCAAAAGAGTCAGGCCCACTGTCTCTGGCTTTAACTGTGTCATGGACAAGCCCCTCCTCCCCACCCACTGCTGCCACAGGAGGGCGAGGTCTGTCCTGGAGCCAGGCAGGGCTATGTTGTCAGGGACTGTTGTGCAGGGTGTGAAATAAACGTCTTTGGGGGCACGGTTGACAAGGACCATGGTCCTGCCCTACCGTACCTGGCAGATCAGGCAGGAATCACCTGCAGACTGGATACCACTCTCCTTTATCACAGGTCACACTTATGGATCAGAATTCTCCCCAAGAATCAAGGCATGCTTCTAGCACTTTTCTTAAAGAAAGTGAAAGTGAACTCGCTCAGTTGTGTCCAGCTCTTCGCGACCCCATGGACTATAGCCTACCAAGCTTCTCCGACCATGGAGTTTTCCAGGCAAGAATACTGGACTGGGTTGCCATTTCATTCTCCAGGGGATCTTCCCCACCCAGGGATCGAACCCAGGTCTTCGGCATTGCAGGCAGATGCTTTACTCTCTGAGCCACCAGAGAAGCCCATCACTTTTCTTAGCCCCTATTCAATTTCTGAGTGGCTCAGTGGTAAAGAATCCACCGCCAATGCAGGAGCTGCAAGAGACATGGTAGTTTTCCTGAGTTGGGAAGATCCTCTGAGGAGGAAATGGTAATCCACTCCAGTATTCTTGCCTGGAAAATCCCCTGGACAGAGGAGCCTGGCAGGCTGCAGTCCATGGAGTCACAAAGAGTCAGACACGACTGAGCAACTGAGCACACACACACACACACACACACACACTCAGTTGCGTCCTCCCTTAGGTCACATTGCCTTCCCCGTGGCCTTGCATATAGGTGATGCATCATAAAGGCACACAAATTGGGCAAAATCCTGGCGGCCGAAGCCAGCATGCGACTTTTGCTGTAGCCACTTCACTCACCTGATGTAAACTAAAGTAGATTTGACACAAAGATGAAGGTGCTTTGCGACTTGGGAAACAGAACACTGGCCCAGCATATGACAAGGTGCAGAGCTGGGTGTGTGTTTCCTTGTCTGTCCACCCTTATCAGCCAAAGGGTGTTTCTAGAACTGACAGGGGAGGAGATGCCAGGGGTTGAACAGACCGCTTTTATTCTTTTTGCTTGATACTTCCGGCAGTTTTACGTTATCTCACGCAGTTAGAAGGGGATGTAGATAATATACATGTTTGTCTTTTCCTGATTACATACAGTTTCACTTGGCTAAAAATCTACACCAGCCACAAGGATACATTCTCGCTGGAATAGTAGAGACTTTTCTCATCATCTTTAAAAACAAAAAAACCAAACTCTGTAGCCTCTCGATTACTATAGCACAGAAAGTGATGTAAATGTGCTCACTGCTGCCATGAAAGCAACTGTTTGCAGAATTCACTGCTCTGGATTTGGGCCATAAGCAAACAGTGTCCCTACACGGGTCACTCTCAAGTGTTCTTGCAGGCTTTGTTCTAGCTGGAATGGTGGATAGCTGAGTAAGCCCATGGATCGCAGTTGTTCGGTGGGTAGATGTGGCCCTGTGACCACATGCATTTTGGGCCTTCTGTAAGGCTAAGCTTGATTTTTCTGAAGAACTGGAATTTGGAGCCCATTGCAGGGACCTCTCTGAATCCAGACCATGTGGCAAAGATTACATCTCATCCCTTCTCTCAATGTTCAATCCATCAAGAAGAGATTTCTGGTGCTTCCAGCCAGGATTTGTGTCCTGCCAGGTTCCAAGGAGGACCCAGGGGAAAGGTGGAAGGCAGCTTTGGCCCCCAGGGAGCTCACACACTGACTGGAAAACAACCCATCTTGGCTACACACATGTTAGCAAACCAGCACTTAGATAACTGGAAAGATGCACTTCTTTCCAGTTATTCACTTAGAGAACATTCTACTTCCATGGGATGGTGCGCTTCTGTAGCCTGGTCCTGTCTGCCCATGTCAAATGTATGGAAACCAAGCCCTTGGTCCAGCAGTACAGACTTTGAGAGGCCAGCCCCGTCACTGGTAGAGCTAGGAGGTGCTGTCCCTCCTTGGAATGTGGATGGCATCTGCCATCCCTGTTATACAGCTGTGCCATGCATCACCACGTGCTATTGGTTATTTGTTAAGTGTCTTCACCACAGCTCTCCATGGATGATGGAAACCTCAGGGGCTTTGGAGATGTCATCTACCCCAGTGGGGGAAAAATGTCTGTGACTCACCCAAGACCCCCAGGTTCCCTGTTCACTCAGGGGCTGGAGAAGCCGGCCCTGGGCTAGAGGAAGTGCAACAAGACCCTGGCGCCACACCAGGGACCCCAGCACCCCAGGAAGGAGACTGAGGAACCCCTTCAGCTGGGCCTCCAGAGCCCCATGGCCCCTCTATGCAGACAAGTGACAAAAACATTCCTTCCCCTTCAAGTCCTGTCCCAGCTTTATCACAAACAGGCCGATGCAAGTGCCGTGGGTGACCTCAGTGCAGATTTATGCCCCAGGACTCACTCTGTGGCAAGAAAGAACATTCCTGGTTTTCAGAGATGCCTTCTTGAGTAAATAGAAGAGGACCAGGAAACAGACTAAAAATTGGCGCCCAGCTGGCAGTCCCAGGGTAGTTCTGCCAGGCTTCTGGGTTGGGGTTTTGGGGGAAAGGAGCCAGGGCCCAGAAGGGTTTTGTGTGTCCCCATGGGGTCACTGAAGGCCCACCTTGGAGGTGGCCCCAGAGCCTGAAGAAGACCCTAGAGACTAAGGTCACAGGCACTGCTGCTACTCATTAGATCTTCCCTGCCCTGGCCAGTCAACCTGAACGGCCAGTTGAATGACAGCAGACATCCCTGTGGCTGCTGGGATGGTGGGAGGGTCACACACACAAGACGAGTGTGCCTCACACACCAGGCTGATGGGGCTCCTCCTCCCCCCATCTTGTGGTGGGACACCTCACCGCACAGGTAGGACAAGCCATAGAGAGAGAAATGATGAACCTGTTGACTAAAGCTAGAGGTGTCTGTGTGGCAAGAACTTAAGTTGATGGGCCAGATACACACATACGTGGGCGTCTCCTGATCCATCTTCCAATGACCGGGAATGTGCAAGTTTTATGCACATCCAAACATGAGTGCAAACCCCTGAGTCTAAAACTCCTCAACACTGGTTTTCCAAAATGGCAATTTTTCTAACCCCTCCTGCTGGAAATAGCTTCACCTGAATCAGCCTTCAAACTCTCCAAGCCCCTCTGAAAGTGTTAGTCACTCAGTTGTGTCTGACCCTTTGTGACCCTATGAACTGTAGTCTGCCAAGCTCCTCTGTCCATGGGATTCTCCAGGCAAGCATACTGCAGTGGGTTGCCTTTCTCTTCTCCAGTAGATCTTCCTGACCCAAGGATCACCCCCTGGGTCTCCCGCATTTCAGGCAGACTCTTTACCGTACGAGCCACCAGGGAAGTCCTCCAAACCCAACTGGATGGAGCTAAAAGGACATTTATGAAGGTGGCCCATTAAAGCAGCACTTTGGAGCCAGCATCTCAAGTTCAACCATTGTATTCTGATGACCATCCTAGCATCTTTCGCTTAACAAGCCAACAGGCCCTGGACTCCATATCAGAGCTTTATCTGAATTTCTGGTCCTTGACTTTCCCTAATACACAAAGGCTTCTCTCCAGCTAGAAAGCTGGTGATGAGTTTCACTTGTCTATCTACAAAGAGAAATATTTTAAATGCTTTCTATTTATAGCTGTGAAGTCTTGATACGACCAAAGGCAAAGGTGGAATCACTCTGTACATTGATTTTTCTAGTGCAGGCTTAATGTCTGTATGTGATTATGTTTACCATGCAGGTGAAGCAAAAAATTAAATTGGGCTTCTTTAATGAGGGGGAAAGACTAGCAGCAGAACTGAAAGATCACAGGAGAACTTGAGCAGGTAACCTGGTTGCAAATACTATCCTGGCTTTAGACCTCTGCGGCTGCTAAAAATGCATTCATCCCCACCTCTACACCCTCCCCACCATGCAGATCTGCTTTTGCTTTCTCCTGGTTTCTCAGGAAAAAAAAAAAAATTCCCTAGGATTCTCTGTCTCTGTCTGCCTGACAAACCCAATAGGAAACCTACATTCATCTGTAAGTGAGGGTAATAGTTTTTCTGCTATTTCACAGATACTAGGTCAAATCCATGGCTCTTGAGACAAGAGGAGGGTCCCAGGGGAAGTGAATTCCCTTTCCTCTGCAGGGCCTGGTACCCATCGGCCACTGGAGGTGCTGGAGGGGTGTCCAGGAGCCCTCTGCTTTCCCCAGAAGATATTCTGTTCCTCCTAACCCTCGTCCTTCTCTACTTTCAGACTGTAGGCAAGAAGGCCAGACCTCCAAAAACTAGGCCTGGGGAATCAGGTTTCTCCTGTCGTCTGGAGTGGGAAGGACAGGTTCAGACTTCCCTGCTAGAGGCTGGCTTTCCAGTTGGCACCCGGGGAGGCAGGCTTGAGTCCTCAGGGTCAGAGGCCATGGGGTTTCACTTGCTCAGACACACTGTGACACTAGGTCTATCTTGGACCAAAATGGACATGGAGCCCTCTGACTCAGGGAGTGTTTTCCATCATTCACAACGTCTCAGAGCACAGGGACATGGCCCGGCCAGGCCCTGCACTGGTATCAGCTGCAAACACCATGGTCTTTCCTCCCATCAGGGCAGCACCCTTGGTTCTGAGTCACCAGCTAAGGACAAGGGATAGCACAAAATTTGAGATTCAGCTCTCAAATCCAAGCGGCCCCTTCCTTTCCTAATTCGTAAGATACTGGCCCCCGATCTGCTTTCCTTTGCTCTGTCCCCAACCAGAAGTGAAAATGTATCTCTTGCAGGCTTCCAGCTCCCATGCTCCTGGGTTCTGCTGTCCTCTTGAAGCCCGAGCCCATGGGGGCTGTTTGGACAGGAGCCCCCCACCCCCACCCTAGCTCTCCTGTGGCCATGTCCTCATCAGGGGTGACAGCCAGGGTGTGTGGGGGCTGGGGGACCAGGGTGGCAGCCAGGTGTGGGACTTCTGCCCACAGGGATGGGTGAGGGTAAGTGCCCTCTGACGGAGCCTGAGTCACCCTACCTTGGGAACTTCCCGCCAAAAGACAAAGCTCCCAACCTCCCAGGGAGCCTTATGTGGCTGCCAGAGAAAGACAACCTAGCCTTGGTAAAAGCAGGAGGCAAGGAGTAGGGACTGTGGGATCCTCCTGGAGCTTCTCCCCACTCAACCTTGGGCTGTTTCCTCCCAGACACCTTTGCTTCCATCCCTGGACCGAGGAGGTGGTCACCCATGCTCCTGAAAGCCCAACACCCCTTTCAGAGGGCCTGGGGGTGGGGTGGGCATCAGAAGGAAATGGTCAGCTGTTTCACAGTGAGGCTGCTGCAGGCCCGTGAGAGCAGCCCCTGCTGTGGCCTTGCCTTCTTCCAACTAAAGGAGCCAGGAGACGGCCAAGTTGGTCCTTGCAGCAGAAACTCCTAGAACCAGAAGAGGCCCTTCCCAGCATCCTGGGGGTGGGGGTGTCAGATTTTGCTCTGGGCAGGGCGGGGGGTGGTGGCTGGCAACCAAGTCCCACTTGTATATAACCTGGCAGCTCTCTGCCTGGATACTTGCCGATGGTCACGATGTGTCACCTCCCAGGAGATGTTCCACTTTCCAAGCAGGTGGGAAATGAACCCGGTTAAAAATAGCAACACCGGACTCATCATAGAGTCCCCTTGTAAAGCAAAATCATGGGTCTCCTCCAAGTGGCACAAAGGACCGGCCGTGGCTTTTGGGTTCCCTCTAGGACTCTGGGGGCTGGGGTCCCAACTGCAACACCCCAGCACCCAGCACAGCCACCAGCAGAGCCCCTCAGCCACGGCCGCTGGCCACCTCCCCCACACTGGGTTCGCCTCGGTGACTGGGGGCCACTGTGCCCGTCCACACCCTCTCTCCGCCTTCCTGCTCCCCTCGGGGCCTGGTGGACCGGGGTTTCTGGAGCTTTCTCAGAACCGTGGACACATTCCCAGTGGAAATCATGACATTTTCCGTTTCACATGACGCACTCCACAATGCCTCAGGAAAAGAGAGAGAGAAAGACAAGGCAAACAGGGCCTGGGAGCCAGCCCCTCTCTGTCAACAGCCAGGCCAGGTCCTCTCTGTTTATCCTGGAGTCACCTCCCCGGGGCTTGACAGTCAGCCTCCGTGTTCTCTCCTGCAGTCAGAGGCCCGAAGATTAGGTTAACTGCCTTTTCTCTCTGCTCCTTGGCACATCTGGGTGAAGGCGTGCCTCCCTACTTTGTTGTGTTTTTTTTAAACTTTACTTTCGACTGCCATGGTAACTGCTGCATGTTTGGCAAAGGGAAAGAGGAAAAAAAAAAAAAGCTCGGGGAGAAGAAAAGGAGCTCTCAGCGCAGGGCTGGCGGCCGTCCAGGGTAATCATGCTGCAGAGCTGAAATGAGGCCTCTGGCGGGCAGCCAAGTTACAAAGAACAAAGCTGTCAGTTCCTAATGTTGGCGGCAAAGCCTGTTTGGCACCCTTATATGGTTTCCCAGAACTCCCTGCCTTGGCTGCCTTCCATTCCCTTCAGGGCAGCAAACAGGATTAGCCCAGCTCTGAGTTGTTTTTCTTCCCTCTCCTCCAACTGTTTCCAATGACATCATCCTCGCTGCACTCATTTGCCAGCAGGGTGGTTTTTCTCTCTCTCCTCCCACCCCCCTCGCTCCCTCCATCTCTCACACACACACACACCTCCACTCCCACTTCCTTCCTGTAGCCGCCCCCCCAATCTCCTCTGACTTGCTCGAAGCGCACTGTTTGAGGTCATGCTTCTTGTCCGGCATCTCTGTGAAATGCACACACGCCCCGGCGCTTGTCCATTTCGCTGAATCAAGCCAGACGTTGTATTTTATTTTTATAACTGAATTCCTGTGAGATAAAAATCTCATTTTCCTTCGCAGGCTGTAATCAGCACTCGCAGGGCTGTGGTTTCCAACTGCCCCATCTCGTGCTTCCTTACGAAGCACCGCTGAGAAATGAACTTGGCTGCCATTCAGGTTTAAAGGGCCCACGGCTAGTCATACGTTGCTGGTTCACACACACACACACACACACACACAAACACACGATGTGCACACAAAGACTATTGCATGCGCACACCGACAGGCACACACCCCCACACCCTCAGCTACACAGACAAAGGGTATGGAGATACCCACCAAGACAGACAGACACACAAGCAGCACCTAGGGTCATTCTTTCCCTTTCAAGAAAGAGAATAGGTGAACAAGTAGAAGCCAGAAGCTGCTTCCGAAAAGGCTGGTTTCAACCAGCAGGCAGGCAAGAGTTATGCAACTAATGTCTGGGTTCATGAAAGGAATCGAGGTTCGCTGACTGCACAAATGTGCCCCCGCCCCCGCCCTGCTCCCCCCCCCCCCCGCTCTGATTCATGAACTAGTTTTCAGATTCATGAATCACTCGGGAGCCAGCAAGAAAAAAATGAGTAGTATTGATCTCATTTCAATGGAAATGGGCTCCTTATGGCCACACAGGGGCAGGGTGCAGACAGCTTCCTACCACCAGACACTCGCCAGCATCCTAGGTCTGCAGGGAGGCTCCCCCACCTGTGGGTGGGGCAGGAATGCTTGGGGGCAGGTTGGCTTTTGCAGAGGAGAGGGTTCCCCCTCTTCTGATGATTAAATAGGCAGATCACATCTACTGGTGTGAGGAGCTGGGGCTGGACTCCTCTCTCCTCCTGCAGCAGGTCTGCAGGCTTCCTTGGGTGTTCTCCATCTATTTTTTTTCACTTTTAATGAAATCTTTTAAGAGGAATCTCAGTAGAAATTCATATATGGATTGTTGGTGGCATCTCAAGGACTACCTAAAATAGCAATTCACCTTCTACTAAGTGAATTCAAGTTCAGATCCAACTAGGATGTCTTGAAGTTTGCTTCTTTCTTTGTTTCAAGGCCAACATGTAGCTTTTGCCTTTTTCAGCCCCTTGCATTTGATTCAGCAAAGAAAGCCTGGGGAATATGGACCCTCTTGATGTGGGCCAATCACATTTCTGTAAGGAAAAACAATCCTCTAGCTGGGTGACTGTCATCACAGGGATAGGACGCTCTGGGATTTCAGAAAGTCATCCTTTTCCTTCCCAAATGAAGTGAGGGTTCTCTCACTGACTGTCAAGGAGGTGGGCACTGAGCTGGGGTCCAGTGGCATTACAGACAGGGAAACTTCGGTCCCTCGGTAGGTTTATTGAGGGCTGTCCTCTAAGGAACTATGTCTCTCCACTGCCTTTCCTCATTCCCCTTGAATTCCAACTCAACAATCTTCCCTCTTGACATACGACCCCTGCCCAGTCCAGCAGGTCACACTCATCCTCATGGCTGGGGAATCTTTCTCTTTCTCTCTAGAACACTGCAGTTTGGGCTGTCATGTGTATGCAGACCATAATCAGTGTGATTGGCTTTGATTTGCAGCTTTGCATTGGGATTTTGTGTGGTTTCAGCTCCCAGATCTCCCCCAAGCATCCCTACTCTCCCAGCTCTGGGAGATTTAAAACAACCGATGGGACATTCACTTTTCAGAAACCTCACAGAAGTGGGCAACCCTCAGCAGAAAAGGATTCTACCCTATGCTGCATCACTTTGGATCCAGGAGTTCGGAAATGAGACTCTCACCCATTGACTTCAGATGCAAAGCTGCGCCATTAGGCACATTTAGCTTGGCAGAGATTCATGCTGTGACTTTGCCCCCTTTTATTTCTGCAGTGCCCAGAGAAACTGGGAGCAGCCCCAAGAAGGGCAGAGAAGATGCGCTTGTGTGAATTTCAATAAGGAATCGGGCTTCCCTGGTGGCTCAGATGGTAAAGAATCTGCCTGCAATACAAGAGACCAGGGTTTGATCCTAGGGTTGGGAAGATCCCCTGAAGAAGGGAATGGATACCCACTCCAGTATTCCTGCCTGGAGAATTCCATGGACAGAGGAGCATGGTAAGCTACAGTCCACGGGGTCGCAAAAAGTCAGACACGACTGAGCGACTAACACACACGATAAGCCATTGGTTTGGAGATGAAAAGAGCTGCTTTGCATTTTGTGAGGCCCTTTTGAAGGTGCCTTTCAGCTCTGAGCTTATATTCTTGGGCTGAACCTTGGAGCCAGCTTGGAGTCCTGGGGTGTCATGGGTTAAAATCACTTCCACAAATGGGCCGGCTGGCCTCAGAGCAAACGGGGATAGTGGGTTGGCTCATGTTTTGCATTAACTCGTTGGCTTTTTTTTTTCCACTGCAGCCTCACATTCTCTGATAAACCTGAGTTGCTAGGAAAGCTTTATGTAACACCACCAGCCTCAGCTTCTTAGAGCAGCAAGTGCTCTGTTTCCAGAGTTCCCCATAAACCTGGCAGCACATCAAAACCTCTGTTTCATAACAGACCAGAAATAGGATTTTCTAATAACATCCCGAGGACTGGACTGAGTGTGCAGGGGTCTGGATTTTTATGAATTGCTAATGGTTAACTAAACAGAGACCCCCATGACACCCAACCTGCCATCTCTGGGGTCAAGGAGGGCAGGGATGTGGGAGGAGTGTGGTTTCTACGTCCATGATATGTTGGTTTCTGACCCACGGCCCCTTTCAGAGAATTTGCTAAATAATCTCAAACATATTGAGGATCTTACTCATGTTTTAAAAAAAGAAAAGGGTGGGGGGGTGGGAGTATCTTCCTCCTGCTTCTTCCTTCATTCATGGAGAATGTGGCTTCCTTTTATTTTGTTGCCAGACTTGCTGACGGTTACAGATTTAACCCCTGGCTTTCCTCAGGGAGAGGTCAACTCTCTTTAATGGGCACACCTAGTGTGAGGGATCCAAGTATCGTCCTGCAATAGACAAAGCACACACGTGAACCTCAGCCCTGTGAATCGTGGGCTGATAAGATGATCACTAAGGGAGAGAAGGGAGCGGGGAGGTGGCCTCGCCCTCCTCCCTCACGCCCATGGGTTTCCTCCCCAGCGGGCTACCCTGCCTAGTCTGGTCCTGGTTTAGATTATGACAGCGATGGGAGTTCCCTCCAAAAGGCCATTTGCAGCCTATTTAGATGTCACTCAGGCTTCCAACCACTATCCCTTTGTTCCATTTCATCAGCTGTGCCTTCCTTCCGGTTCTGTCTGGACCATCCTTATCCGGCCCTGTGTGAGCTGCTAGCCCAGGGGCATCACTTCAAAACAAAAGAAGCCCTGGGTAGGCAGGATACTGGGATCGGGGTCAGCCAGACTCAGGTTTGGGGAGAACCCAGAGTGACCTGTGGCACAAGTGCCCCCAGTGATAAGGAGCTGCCATAAGAACATACTGCCCTGTGGGTCCTCCACAACCCTTCCTGCATCCCTGTCCCCCTGCATCCCACCATCCCCCTCTGTTCCCCCCCTATGTCAGCTCTCTACACTCACCTGACCACCCTAGTGGAGCCTCAGCCGCATGGCCCCTTCCCCTGGGGCCCTTCACTCCCCCTCCTGTGTGGTTTCCCTGTTTTAAGCTTGAGTATATGTGCTCAGTCTCTCATTGATGTCTAACTCTACAGCCCCATTGACTGTAGCCCACCAGGCTCCTCTGTCCGTGGGATTTCCCAGGCAGGAATACTGGAATAGGTTGCCATTTCCTCCTCCAGGGGATCTTTCCGACCCAGGGAAGTTGCCATCATTCTCTCCCAGACCTCCTCAAACAGTCCCCTCATTGTTCACCTCACCTACCCTCTCATTTTGGAATACTAACACCAAGATGTACCAGCTCTGGGCTCACCAGGACAATCCTCACTTGGTTATTTCCTCCTCTGCCATTGACATAATTTCTCTGGTGTTTGCAACTCTTTTCCATTTAGTTTCATCAGCGTTGAATCGACCTACTATTTACCCTTTCCTCTGGATCGTTAGTAAAAATAATCCAGAAAAGTCTCCTCTCCCAGCAGGGCCCTAGGGAAGCCCACACACGTCCCCAGAACCCACCCACCAGCCTTTATCCCTAAATGGCTCCACAGAAACTGCAGTCAAGAAGGGGTTCCCTCCCAGGCTGAGATTTAATATCCCTGAGATTCGCTGAGTGTCTGGACACCTGGTTGCTATGGAGACGGTTGTCATAAAAACACACCGATCTGCGGAGAGATATAAAACCAAGCCTGAGGTACACGATCGGACACATTAGCGCAGAGAGACAGCAAGCTGCTTATCTCCTCCCTTTGTTGACACAGGGCCTTTGCCTTTTAAATGCATCCTGAGTGACCTTCTCAGAACCAAGCCAACGCAAATCCATTTCAGTTAATATTTCGTAAGGGACGATCAAGGGCTTTGCCAAATGCCAGATGCCTGGTCTTCCTGTCCCCAGCTGAGTCAGCCCAGAAGAAGAGGACATTCCTCTCTGGCACCGCTTGTTCTCTACTGACTGTCATTGATCCGTCAGTGCAGCAGGCAGCGTAAAAACACTGACCCTGACAGTGTTCCAGATCAGATGGCTGGGGATGAGTAACCTGTGTGGGCAGGGAAGCCCTGGGTGCATGGCCCAGTCTGGAGGGGCAGAAACTGGAGGGGCCCCCAGAGACCCATCCAGGATGTAATGAAGGCCTGTGTCTGTTGCCTGCCAGCTCAGGATGGGGTAATTCAGCAAGAGACACTTACGCGGTGTGTAGGCGTGTCCACTAACCACCTTCACCCCCTTGTCATCTGAACTCTCAAAGCCCTCATAACAAGATCACTAGCTGAAGATCCATGTCTCCCTTGGTCTTGTCTCTGTGCAGGAACCAGTAAGGCATTTCCCTCCTCTCTCTTGACTGGGCTGTTCTGGCATAAAGTGTGTTAGTGTTAGTTGCTCAGTCGTATTCTTTTTGACCCCATGAACTGTAGCCTGTCAGGCATCTCTGTCCATGGAATTCCCCAAGCAAGAATATTGGAGTGGGTTGCCATTTCCTTTTCCAGGGAATCTTCCTGACACAGGGAGCGAACCTGGGTCTCCCTTCTTGCAGGCAGATTCTTCTAATTTAGATTCGTCTAAAACACTAGGGAAGCCCTAGTTGGCATCATAAAGGGGCAGGTGCAATTCACAATGTGTAGCTAGAGTCCTTCTGAAATGTGTTTGGGAAGGGGGCTTGAAAGAATGATACGGTGTTCATTTATTTAGCTCTGCCATCCTGGAGGAGGGAAATGACTAGGAAAAAAATAAATAACCAACTCTGGCAGTGGCCACATTGTGAATGCAGACCAGGCCTGCTTCTGTGCTGATTCCCAGCAGCAAGCCAGCATGAACACCTGAGATCCAGGTTACCTTCTGGGCTCTTTCTCCTCTTGGAAGATGTTTGAATTCTAGAACATAGATCTTAACTTAGTCATTTGCATGGTCTTGGATCTTCAACAATCCCCTGATTACCTAGTGCCTGAATTTCCTTTTCTACTGGGGGATGTATTTCTGTTTCTGTTTAATACCAATGGCATTTTAGTTTATCTTTTTATTGACATATTATTGCTCTACAGTGTTGTGTTAGTTTCTGCTGTATGACAAAATGAATCAGCTATCTTATTGTTGTTCAGTCGCCAAGTCATGTCCAACTCTGTAGCCTCCATGAACTGCAGCACTCCAGGCCTCCCTGTCTCTCACTGTCTCCCAGAGTTTGCTCAACTTCAAGTCCATTGAATCGGTTATGCTATCCAACCATCTCTAAAATCAACTATATGTATACATATATCCCCTCCCTCTTGGACCTTCCTCTCACGGCCACCACCATCCCACTCCTCTAGGTTATCACAGAGCACCCAGCTTAGCTCCCTGCCAAACAGCATTTTAAACTTCCTTTGCTTGAGTCAGTTCGCACATATTGCCATTGAAGAAGGAGTAAACATGAGTTCCAGACTAATATGCAAGACCTTGAAAACAATGAACTCATTTATCATGCACGACATTAGTACGAGATGCAATGTAGTGTTAAGACACCTCTTCTTAGTACCCCCTATATACAGGATGGCAGTAAAAATAATTGCCTCTAGAAAACAATATTATGGTCACCAAAATGAGAAGTGGGGGTGTGAAATTAGAAATATGGGATTAGCAGATACACACTACTCTATGTAAAATAGATTTACAACAAGGACTTACTGTATAACACAGTATAGTCAAAAGAATCTGAAAAAGAATATATATGTGTATATAGATATAGATATATGTGTATATATATATGTATGTATACATATACTTGAGCTTCCCTGGAGGCTCAGACAGTAAAGAATCTGCCTGCAGTGCTTAAGACCTGGGTTTGATCCCTGAGTTGGGAAGACCCCTTGGAGAAGGGAATGGCAACCTACTCCAATACTCTTACCTGGAGAATGCCATGTACAAAAGAGCCTGGCAGGCTACAGTCCATGGAGTCACAAAGTTGGACATGACTAAGTGACAAACACTAACTATATGTATATATATATTAACTATATGTATATATATATATATCTCCACTAAATACCCTGGCATGCGTGTTATTGCAATCTCTCATTTGCATATCTGCAATTTTTCTAAATACTCCCTTCTTAACCCCTGTTTATAAATAGTTTATTGACAACATCTTCATTATTTTCCAATGGTCCTTACCCCTTATCTTTATTTTCCTTAAGATACTTTTTTAAAGAGCTATTTAAAAGCTCAGCGAATGTAGAGCTGTCTGGTTTTCAACTCTCTCCTCATTCATGAAATGGGCCAACTTTTTCTTTTTCCACACTCCTCCCCCTGAACAAAGGGAAAAAAAAGAAAGGAAAAAAGCAAACATGTTTTTAAAAACACACCTTATTCCCCTTAGCTCCTTTGGCTGTCCTTAAATTGTTCTGCCTTTTTCTTTCTTTCCTCCTTTCTCTCCCACCCTCATGTTTTTCCTGAAAACTTGAGCCGAATCCTGGTGTTCTTCCTCATCCCCCCCCCCCACCCCGTGTCTCCATTTTTTGAACAAGTTCAAGAGGGAGTTGCTCCTTTGATTTTTTTTTTTCCCCTGGCCGGGTTGAAAACACATGGAGCATTTCTTTTCTTTTTGGTTTTTTTTTTGCTATTTTTTGTACTGTTTCATGGGGCCTACAGTCTTGGCCCTGCAATTATGGCGTCTTTCATGTTATCTTTCTCCCAAGGCAACGGCTCACATCCTGGCAAAGGAGACAATGGCAGTGTGTGTCTTTACTTAGCTTTTATACCTTTTGTTTCAGAATGCAGGATTTCCTTATGGTTTGTTTGGGCTTTTCAAAAAGCTTATTTACTGATCCGGAGAGGTGCCAGACTCACGGCCTGAAGAATGCAGGCCAAGTTTATATGTGCCTGAAAATACACCATCATGTCCAGGCCCATTGGGTGTTTGGAGCCAATGTCGAGGCTGATTTGATTGCTGTGTGTTCTGTCCTGTTCCTTGCCAAAAAAGTGGCTGTTAACACAGGCCAAAACCTCAGCTCACTTGAGCCTCTTGTGTAGAGAAAACAGGGCTAGAAATTCAGACCAGGATAATGGCTGAACTCTGAAGAATGATGACCACATTTTAAATTATGATCCTGTTATTGTGCTGGTAGGTGCCTCTAATCATTTGCTTGTTTAAATTAAGCTCCCTTCCTTTCATGAAAAGTTGGGATTTAAAAAGTTTATCCAGCTATGTTTAAACCTCACATTCCTATATTCTGTCCCCAGGCCCTAAATCTGCGTTTTCGATATGATACCATATTTTCAAAAACAAACTGAAGTGGAGACCTGAGGTCTTTGAGGGAGAGAGAATATGTGATCTTCCTGATAGAACCACAGAAAGGACCCTAGGGCATGAGCATGTTGCAGGTTACTCAGTTATCTCTCATGAATGTAGGCCACCATGTTTATTTTCCTTGAGGTCAATGTGATGTCATTGTCAAAGGAGCACTGTTTATTGGTTGAGAATACACACACACATGTGCACTCACAACAAAGGCAGGATTGTTCCCCTGCCTTCCTCACAGAGCCATGGTGTGGACCCAACCTTTGGTCCAAGAGTAGTTAGGGAACCTGCATCCTGATGACTCAAGAGGACGTAAAAAGCTAGATCCAAGTAACTTTTGCCAGAAACATGACTCTGTATACTAGATTCATACCTGATTCTTACTCCTGTGTGTTAAGACAATGCCTCCAGAGGTTTCTCCTAAACTTCTCCTTAAAATATCACATCCTCTGCCTGACACGACCATCTCATGGTCAAAGGCTCATGGACCATTCCATTAGCCTTTATACCCATTGTTCAAAGTTTGAAGCAATGTCACCTTCTCAGGGAGATTTTCCTTAATCTTCACTTAAAATATATTTGATTTTTCTTTCTGGGTGCCCAAAATACAAGGCTTCTCTTCTAAAGCAATACTCCTGTTATGTTATAACTCTCCATAGACATAAATGGTAGTAAGCTCCTTGACAGCAAAGACCATGTCTTTTTCCTAGTGATCATGACTTGTGCTAAACACTACTCTGCCCAGGATTTATGGTTTTGCATTTTGACGTGTCTGTCCATATGTCCCTCTGGAACCACAGATGGAAAGCTCTTTGGGCACATGGACTTTTGTTATATCCCCAGGGTGGGACAGATTGTCATGTTGAAGGTGCCTTAACACCTGTGGCATGTCTGATCTGCAGACAGGAATGCAGAAAGTCCACACAGCTTTCTCAACATTTTCTCTTATACATACCTTCCTTGCTGAACTGTGAGTTTCCCAGGTAGCACAGTGGTAAAGAACCCACCTGCCAATGTAGGAGATGCAAGAAACCTGGGTTTGATCCCTGGGTTGGGAAGATCCCCTGGAGAAGGAAATGACAACTCACTCCAGTTTCTTGCCTGGAAATCCCATGAGCAGAGGAGCCTGGCAGGTTACAGTCCATAAGGCTGCAAAGACTTGGACACTACTGAGTTCTCTAAGACCCTTGCTGTCTCCACTATGCCCTTCTTACTTTTTTTTTTTGACTGAG
This sequence comes from Giraffa tippelskirchi, assembly GCF_054371585.1. Taxonomy (NCBI): domain Eukaryota; kingdom Metazoa; phylum Chordata; class Mammalia; order Artiodactyla; family Giraffidae; genus Giraffa; species Giraffa tippelskirchi. The sequence goes on along the minus strand of NC_137276.1, from coordinate 119,594,437 downwards.
ATGCACAGCTTGTGAGATGTTAGTTCCCAGAGCAAGGATCGAGCCCAGGTCTTCAGGAGTAAAAGTGCAGAGCCTAACCAGTGGACCACCAGGGAATTCCCCTTACTTCTTCTTAGTCTACTTAAATATGTAAAAAAAAAAAAAAAGTGTCTGTGTCTGACACTTTTTCATTGTAACTGTTATTACTTTAAATATATGGACTTCCTAAATGCCTGTATTCCAAAGGGCATTTTTCATGAGACACTTTCTTCTGTCCTCCTGGAATATTTGGCACTGGTGATGACCCCCCAACTTGAAGCTCCCTCCTCCCCTTAGCATTCATGGTGTAACACTCTTCTGCTTTTCTTCCATTCACAGAACCCTTGTGTATTCAGTTGCTATTGGTGCCCCAGCTTCCTGAGTCCCTTCTCTTCTTCAGCTGTACATGTTTCCCCAAGAAGCCTAACCCAGGGCTTCCCTGGTGGTCCAGTGGTTAAAGCTCTGAGCTCCCACTGCTGGATGGATGATTTAGAACCCTGGTTGGGGAACTAGGATCCTGCATGTGGCATAGCCAAAAAAACCCCCCAAAACCCAACCAAACAACAACAACAAAAACCAACCCTAGCTCAACTGTGCCACTCATAGCCATGCCACCCACAGCTGTTTAAATCACATCCCCCACACACACACACCGAGAGATTCATCTGCATCAGGGACCTCTTCATGGTGCTTTGGATATTCATTTCCCAAAGTATGTGTGACATCTCCTTATGGAAATGCATGTGTAATTGCTAAGTCATATCTGACTCTTTGCAACCCCATGGATTATAGCACTCCAAGCTTCTCTGTCCATGAGATTTCCAAGGCAAGATTATTGGAGTAGGTTGCCATTTCCTCCTCCAAAGGATCTTTCTGACCCAGGGATCAAACCTGCATCTCCTGTGTCTCCTGCATTGTAGGTGGATTCTTTACCACTGAGCCACCAGAGGTATCCTGCTCAGTACATATCTTCCCACCCAATCTGTCTCCACCCTCAACTCCTTTTCATCCCTCCATCCTCAACTCCTTTTCATCCCAGAATCCTGAGAGTGTACCTAACAGCTTTATTCATCCTTTTGCCTCCCATTCACCTCCCCATTGCCACTGGGCACATTTTTCTAAAATATACAATCTAAGAGATGCAATCATGTCATCTCATCCAAGTCTCCATATGCACACAGGCTGAACCCAGCCCCGGACACACAAAGCCTTCCTGATACTATCAAAGACACACATTCTCCCTGGTTTTCAAAGATTCACAGTGCATTTATATTTTCTTCTTGATTCATCATTTTCAAATGCTAATAAGAAAGAAGGGGGGGGGCAGGGAAGGAAGATTGCTCCAGATGTGTGGCACTGCTGTAAATCCTGAAATAAAATGATCTTTGTGAACTAAATGGTACCTGGGTTTTATTCAAGTGAAGAGCTAAGCAATTGACTGTGATTTTAAACTATCAGTGTTCTATACTTTAAATGCACTGATACAGATTTTTTTTCAATGACCTAGGGAACATATGCAAATTGAAGTTATATTGTTTAGTCTTAAGCAGTCAGGGCTGACTGAATAATTGATCTACAAGTATACATTAAATGTCCTTTTGGGGTTATATACTATGATTTACCGCTAAATAGTACACACAATTAACATGGACTTAAGGTGTGCAGGAAGTATGTAGATTAGTTAATAAAAGACCAAAAATCCTAAAATAGCTAATGCTTAGTGGATTTTCAAAGGTTTTTGTTTTGTTTTGTTTTTTGGAGGTAGGAGAAGATATGAGGGAAAAATAAATATATTTAAAGCTTCCTTGTGGGTTGTCCACTTACAGTGTAAGGTCTGTTGTTTAGTCACTAGGTCGTGTCCAACTCATTTGTGACCCCCATGGACTATAGCCCACCAGGCTCATCTGCCCATGTGATTCTCCAGGCAAGAATACTGGAATGGGTTACTATTCCCTTCTCCAGGGGATCTTCCTGACCTAGGGATGGAAGCCATATCTCCTGCACTGGAAGGTGGATTCTTTACCACTGAGTGACCTGGGTCTGAATTATGGAGCAGATGTTCTGAGACTCTGGTCTGGGGAAATTTTTTATTATTTGCTTTTTTAAGATGCCGCCATGCCCTTACCCATGGCTGCAGAGTCTGATGTGGGTTCTTGATCTTCTCAAAAGGCCTACAGTCGGAAGTCCTGGTGTGCACCCTGCCGAAACCAGTAGAAATTAAGCAGTTAATAATTATCTTGCCTACAGAACACCTTTCCTAGAGAAGATGATGCTGACTGGGGCCCTGAGGTATTGAAAACGCACATTTTGCCTCTGTTTATTCCTTTCCCCTAAAGGACCTGACTCACGTAGCCACATTACAGCTGTATTTGAGGGGCGGGGAGAAGCAGGGCAGATGGAGTGGGGGCTATCACCCCGCATGAGTCACCCTCTTCCTCCACATACTTCCTTGAGGGGATTCAGGAGTGGGAGTTACTCTGCGCTGAGATGGGCAAGAATATGTCTTGGAAGGTTCTAGAAGTGTCCTTCGAGCTGGCACACATGGGGACAACCTCAAGGTCAAGAAGGACTCCGTCCTTGCTGCAAAGCACCAATCCCTGCCCCCTGGAATGGACCAGCCCCTGCATCCCCAAACCCTTGTTGCTGGGGTCCCTATCTGGATCCCTGCTAGTCTTGGTCCAGACAAAAGACAGAACCTGGAGTGACTTGCAGCAGTGAGTGATGGCGAACCACAGTGAGGTGCTATGAGACTCTGTGCTGTCCTGGTGACCTAGTTCATGCCCTCGATATGCATGTGAACGGGAAGCAGCCATCTGAAGGGCCAGATCCCTTGGTCTTTGTTTTTGTGTAAGTTGTTCTCAACTCTTGGATCACTTAGGGAGTTTTGAAATACTTATTACCTATGCCCAGGCAAGTGCTCCCTGACCAATGAAATCGGGTTCTCTGAGGAGGAGAGCTGGCCGTGGTGCTTCTTAAAAATCTCCCCAGATGATTTTAACATGCATCCTGGGTTGAGAGGTTCCCTGGTGGCTCAGACAGTAAAGGATCTCAAAAGGCCTACAGTCGAAAGTCCTGGTGTGCACCCTGCCGAAACCAGTAGAAATTAAGCAGTTAATAATTATCTTGCCTACAGAACACCTTTCCTAGAGAAGATGATGCTGGCTGGGGCCCTGAGGTATTGAAAACACACAGTGTTTTCTCCTGCAGTGCAGGAGACCCGAGTTCAATCCCTGGGTCAAGAAGATCCCCTGGAGGAGGGAATGGCAACACACTTTGGTATTCTTGTCTGGAGAATTCCATGGACAGAGGAGCTTGGCAGGATACAATCCATGGGGTCACAAAGGGTTGGACATGACTGAGCAACCAACACTTTCTGTGTTGAGAACCGCAGGATCAATGGCCATATTTCTGACAGAGGCATAATAACTTTGAGTCAAGGTTTGGGCAACATTAAGGAGCCCTGCCCTGTGCAGGACCTGTGCCTAGGCTCTGGCAATGCATGAATGCATCTGACACAGGCACCTTGGCACTGTAATGAGAATTCAGATAGATAAAAGATGTTCCCGTACCAGCTGGGAATGCTCTGAGGCACGCACGGGGAGCATGGTTCAGGGACTCTGTGATCTGGGAGAGCTGTGAAAAGTTTCCTGCAAAGGTGGGAGCCTGAGTGGAGCAGATGATGGGGGGCATGGGGAGCGGGACATTTCAGCAGGAAGGACAGTGTGCAGATGTGAAGCAGCTTGAGTTTCCAGGGGACTAGAATGTTAACTCCAGGAGATCTGGGTGTCTGGGTCTTCTCTATTCTTTCCTGAGAGCCTTGACCTGAGCTGGACACAATCTGGTGCATAATAAATATTAGCAGAATGAATGAATGAATGAATGAACACATAATCATTACCTTCTCGGGGGTGTGGGGCTACTGAGAGATGAGACTGGAAGAGCAGCAGGAACACCATCACAGACGGAACCCTGAACCGTGTTCATCAGACTTTATCCATCAGGCAGTCATTCTCAGTAAGTTCAAAAATGAGGACCCACATTGAGTGAGGGGGAAAAAGTATTCTCAGACACTCCCATAGTCACAGTAGTACTTTTAGTACCATAGATGGAGAAAATGCATATAGACTTAAAAAAAAAAACAAATTTTGTGATCTTTAAAATGAATTCTGTGATCACAATAGAAACATGCAAGTAACATATTTCTCCTCAACATTGAACAGTATGAAATGTTTGCCTATCTTTATTTTTCTAAAGTGAATCATGACTGTTTGAGCTCTTTCTAGCAAAGATAGAAGGGAAAGTCTTTCTCAGTCCATTGTCTGGCTGAGAACTTGTGAAGAACTCCAGATCTCATGTGGTCTGGTCTGTGTTAGTCCCATCTCCTGAGGGTCTACAGCGATGTGTGTCCCTCCTGGTGGTCTTCTACCCTCTCTGCAAATCTTTCCATGGAACCCCAAGATTGGGGTTTTGAGGGTCCAGTCTTCCCAGAATTCACATAACCATGGCCTACCAGAGCTTTGCAGGTGTCGCTAATGGTAAAGAACCCTCCTGCCAATGCAGCAGACATAAGAGATGCAGGGTTCGATCCCTGGGTTGGGAAGATCCCCTGGAGGAGGGCATGTCAACTCATTCCAGTATTCTTGCCTAGAGAATCCCATGGATAGAGGAGCCTGGGCTACGGTGTATAGGGTCACAAAGAGTCAGACATGATTGAAGCAACTTAGGATGCACGCACACTCCTCATCTCCACCCAACGAGATAGGTACTGTTACTTTCTCAGTCTTACAGAAAGGAGGAGAGAGAGCAGGGAAATAGGTGGCAAATTTTGATGAAAAACTAGATGGAGGAAAGAGGAAGTGGATGGTTCAGGATGACTCACAGATTCTGTTTCAGTCTATGAGGAAATATTAAGGGAGCTGGGGACGCAGGGGAAGAGCTTAAAGCCTTATTAGTAACTTTATGGTCTTTAACCTTCCATATTTATTCTTGCTATTCATATTTCTCTTGTACTACATTTCCTACAACAACTTCTAAATCATTCATCAGTAATTAACCAAACTACTAACTATCAATTAAATCAGACTCACCCAAAGAGATAAAACTTTGACACTGACTGTGAAAAATGGATTCTCTTAACTACATTCTTTTCCAAGTCCTTCACCATGACCCTGACTCATTAGAGTCAGTCTTTAAATCAGCCTTGGAAACGCAAGGAGAAAAATCTTATGAAATTGGGCATCTGCTTTATGCAGGCCTAGTATACTGTGTGTGCTGCATCCTGGCTCCAGAGACCAGCTCCCGAGACAGCTCTGTGGTCACTAAGTTTCCAGGTCAGCAACAGTACCTCTCTCATCCTTTGTCAAGTGCTGCTCTCATGCTCTCACCACACAGCTGACCTGAGACCGTGGTATGACTGTGAACCTAATGCAACCAAAAGTTACTTTTAAAATAAAAGCCTGTAAAGTAAAATAGGACTTCCCTGGTGGTATAGTGGATAGGAATTTGCCTGCCAGTGTAAGGAACACGGTTTTAATCCCTGGTGCAGGAAGATTCCATGTGCTAAGGAGCAACTTAGCCTGAGTGCCACAGCTACTGAACCCACCTGCTGCAACTAACTGACATAGCGCTCCTAGAGCCCATGCTCCATAACAAGAGAAGCCACCGCAATGAGAAGCCCATGCACCGTAATGGAGAGTAGCCTCCGCTCGCTTCCTGTGACTAAAGTAAGCCTTCTCGAGGCAGCAAAGACCCAGTGCAACCAAAAACAAAAATAAATAAATAATAAAATAAATAAAGCAAAATAAAATACAATAAAAGGCTTCAAGTGTTCATCTCAAAGTTATTTCTACAATTCACTTAAATCACTCAGGAGATCATTATTTACCTCTTCTGTGCAAGACACTGTAGTATAAGTGACCATAAAAGAAAGGGAAGAGGGTATGGTAGACATCTTTGAGGAAAAAGAAGCTCTGTTCCAGGCCCACAGGCTGCCCTGGCCATGGAGAGGAAGCATCAGAGACAGGGAACCCCACAGATGAGGCAGGAGCTGTCCTGGGGCCCAGTCTGTTCTTTCCAACTCAGCTTGGGGCAGTTACAGTTGCCTTAAGTCACTTGTAACATCAAAGAAATACCTTTGAATCTTGGCCTAGGGCTCGTTTAGGGTCCACTCCAGAGGTTCAGTTTGAAGTGCTCAAATTAAGGGCATCCTCTTTGCAGTGAATTCCAACAAGGAGTCGAGTTTTCTTCAATTTGGCAAATATTAGGACTTGAGGCCAGGCCATGATATATCTGTATAATGAAGTCACAAAAACTCCTAACACAGAGTCCCAGGTTCAATGGATAGGGGTGCCATTGGAGAAACTGGTCCCTGCATGTCCTTATGCCCTGGGGAGCCTTCCTGGGGCCAATAGTGATCAGCACACAATCATCTGATGCAAATAAGCTCTGATGTGCCAGCTTAGGCTCAGGTTGGCCCTGCTGCAGGAGGACAATGTGTGCTGGAGGGTGGTGATGATAGCAAGAAGGAGCTATTGTGACCATGACCCTGGGTCCAGATGCACAGTCATACTTCAGAGGAGAGGTAGGTGGAAACCCCTTGATTCCTGCAGCCTGAGCTCAGAGCCTTTCACCCCTCCTGACTCTCCTCGGATGGGTGCTCTCCTGACCACATTGCAGGGAGCCTGGGACACTTCAAGGCTCAAGTGGCAAAAGGCACTGGCTTCAGTCCCTTTTGTTCATTGTTTGTTGCCCTTCAGGTGATCCTACCCAGCAGCCCTGTGCCCTCAGGCCCCAGGACACCAACCTCAGCAGAGTTAGCCCCCATGGATGACAAGGAGGCCAGTCAGGAGTAGCTGGACAGTGCCCCCATGGTCCTTACCACCCACAGAATCAGACCCCGCTCCTCAGCTTACCCCGTGAGGCAGGCCTCCAAGCCTCTATTTGCCCCCCTGCCTTGGCATCCATGCTTTTCCCCCAGCTGCTCATCTTCCATCTAACTTTGTGCAACTGCAGTCTTTTTGTTTCTGTAAGATGTGTTCCCTCTCCACATGGCAACTCCTATCTATCCATTGCACTGAGAAGAACTGTCTTCTGGCTTGTGAACTTTCTTGACGCACACCCCATCTGTTAAGCTGCTTCTGTTGGGATGCCTCCAGTCCACGCTCCACACAAGACCAGAAAGATCAGAAATCATGTTCAGGGGTGTCGCCACTTCACTTCCCTGTGAGTTTATATGAAGCCTGCATACACCCAGGGCCACAGCCCTGCACCCCATCCAACCAACCAGCTCCCTCCCTCCCAACACCAACCTTCTCTTCCTTCTAGTGCCATTGCCTGCTGTGGGTCCTGGACTTGCCTGGGGTCTTCCCTTGTACCCTGGGTACTTTGCACACACTACCCTCTCACTTCCCTCGTGTTCTCAGTCCTGGTTTCCAGATCTCAGCTTCCTTCTGTACCTCTTTGTCTATAGGAGGTTCCAACTGTTGTTTCACCACTAGTTACATTTTATTTCCTGTTTTGTTTACTTCAGTCCTCCCCACCCCCTTACTAAACTGTGAGCACAATGAGGACAGGACCACATGTGTAATAGCAGAATGTATGTGGGCTAAACACGTGAAGCATTAGTTACATAGTTATCTTTGTCATAAGGAACATGTTTCTCCAACTGCACCCCAATCCATTGAAACTGGGACTCTGTTAGGAGTCTCTGTGACTTCATCATATATATATATATATATATATAGTGAACTCTAAACAAGCCCTAGGCCAAGATTCAAAAGCACTTCTTTGATGTTACAAGTGACTTAAAGCAACTATAACTGCCCCAAGCTGAGTTGGAAGGAACAGACTGGGCCCCAGGACAGCTCCTGCCTCACCTGTGGGGTTCCCTGTCTCTGATGCTTCTTCTCCATGGCCAGGGCAGCCTGTGGGGCTGGAACAGGGCTTCTCTGCATTCTTGAACCTGCAGTCTGGCTTGGTGGAAAGTCATGGTCCTGTGGAGTCTGCTCTCTCCTTCTGCCTTGCTTCCAGTGAATCCTCACCAGCAAAGGGAGGGTGGCTGGGAATGAGATGGACACTCCAGGTGGGTGATTAAAACAGTCAAACAAACAAAACCACACAAGCAGAAATGCTCCCCCAAACTGAGATGGTGTGCTGGAGGTTGGGGTCATGGGCTCAGCTCAGCCTCTGTGGTCTCGTGGTACTGGCAGCTGGCCCCTGGCCCCCTTTCACATGACCAGTCATAACAAGCACCACATTTAAGCTCTGCAAAACCTGGAGAACAGCCTCTTGCATTTTGCACACAGTCTCCAAGGTTTCAGTTCAGTTCAGTTCAGTTCAGTCGCTCAGTCGTGTCCGACTCTCTGCGACCCCATGAACTGCAGCACGCCAGGCCTCTCTGTCCATCACCAACTCCCGGAGTCTACCCAAACCCATGTTCATCGAGTCGGTGATGCCATCCAACCATCTCATCCTCTGTCGTCCCCTTCTCCTCCCGCCCCCAATCCTACCCAGCATTAGGGTCTTTTCCAATGAGTCAACCCTTCGCATGAGGTGGCCAAAGTATTGGAGCTTCAGCTTCAACATCAGACCTTCCAATGAACATCCAGGATTGATCTCTTTTAGGATGGATTGATTGGATGTCCTTGCAGTCCAAGGGACTCTCAAGAGTCTTCTCCAACACCACAGTTCAAAAGCATCAATTCTGCGGCGCTCAGCTTTCTTCACCATCCAACTCTCACATCCATACATGACCACTGGAAAAACCATAGCCTTGACTCCAAGGTTTAGAGATGTTGAAATGTGTACCTGCTGATTGTAAAGAGCTAAAGCCCCCAAAAGAAAGTCTTCCTTCCTGGGAACTGAAAGCCCCCTGGCCTCTTATACACCCTCACAGAGCTTCCTCTTGGAGGTTTCAACAGTTCAGTCTTGTTCCAAAGCCCAGGAGGAGCTTGGGTGAAATATTATGCTGTCACACTGGCAGGGAAGGGGGTGCTCTGTGTGTCCCAGGACCCAGAAGCCATGAGACCAGTGATGGCATCACACTGCCCCAAAATGATTTCCTGGGGGTTCACTCAAGTCCACTCTTGGGAGGAGCATGTGGGAGGGAGGAGAGGGATGACTCTGATTATGTTAGTGGACAGAGGTGGAGCCACCTTCCCTGCCCCAGTATATCCATCTCATTAACCAGTGGCATGGGAAATACACACTGTGGCAGGGTCACTAGCCCACTCCTGGGCCCCACATCCTAAGATGAGTCCACTGTTCTGTTCCAGCCGTGTTGATGCTCTTCTCCTCAGCGGGCCTGTCAGTCCTAGACACAGGTGTGCAACGAAAGATGCTGGCCCTCCATAGCATCCTCTTCCCTTCTCTCCCTGCACCTGATTCCATGCACTCCCTTCCTCAAGATCCCAGTATTCTTTTACAGTTTAGGCTCTTCATGGCCCCCTCACTGAAACCCAACTGTGTGTCCACACCTTTCCCAATCCAGCCCTTCTACATTTCCCCATCATGACATAACAGTCCACTCACTGCTGAGAAAGAAGTTTGATCATCCACTCTCTATTCTTTTCTCCACAATATAATCAGTGAAGGTCCAACACAACTGAAACTGCCATCCTGTCCAGGGTGTTCTGAGTGATAACAGAGAATCCCTAAAGTGACACTGGCCATGTCTGGGCCTCTGGCATTGATATTTTGTGTGTCTTTTCATCTCTAGGGTCTGGCACACAATTCAGACTTCAGCAGAAGCAGCTTGTCATATTTTGGACTATTTTCATATGTGTTATTTCTGTCTCTCCATCTAGATTTTACATTCTAAATCTGCTATGTCCTAGCACAGGATTAAAACATTGGTTCACTCACAGAAATAACTCTCTAGTGTACATGAAGTCACAAAGGAAAACAGACTCATAAGTTGCCTCATCCTATAGTTGAGAAATCTGAGTTCAGAAAAGCATGAACACTTAAGACAGTGAATCATTTACTCATCCAAGAACAAATATTTATTCAATGTCTAATCCAGTTGCTGTAGTAGAAATATAAAGATGATTCAGTCATGGACCTTGTTCTCTAGGAACTCCATGTTTGATGTGTGAAGGAGATAAGATATGAATGAACATCAATAACTATTCTATGTGAAAGGAAGCTGTACGTACTATTAAGGTGGTAAATGGACTGTAACCAGGTGCTAAAAATGAATAGAATTGATCCAGCAATCCCATTGCTAGGCATATATCCAAACAAAACTCTAATTCAAAAAGATATATGCACCCATATGTTCATAGCATCACTATTCACAATAGCCAAGACATGAAAGAAACCTGTATATCCATTGGCAGATGGATAAAGAAGATGTGGTACATATATACAATGGAATACTATGCAGCCATAAAAAAGAATGAAATAATGCAATTTGCAACAACATGGATGGGCCTAAAGATTATTATGCTAAGTGAAATAAGCCAGACAGATAAAGATAAATATCGTATGATATCACTTATATATGGGATCTAAAATATGACATAAATGAACTTACAAAACAGAAATAGACTCACAGACATAGACAACAGACTATTATATATAGAATGGATAAACAACAAGTTCCTACTGTATAACACAGGGAACTATATTCAATATCCTGTGATAAACCATAAAGGAAAATAATTTAAAAAGGAATGTATATATACATGAATATACATATATACATGAATATACATATATACATATAACTGAATCACTTTACTGTACAGCAGCAACTAACACATTGTAAATCAACTATACATCAAAAAATGAATAAGATGCACTTTAAATGCTGTGAGTGACCAGGAAGGGAAGAGCTGAGGCCAGATGGCACTATAGAGGAAATTTCCTAGTAGATCTGTGTCACACATGTAGCCAAAGCTGGAGGATGAAATCAAACAATGCCCTGCTCATTGCTTGGTTGGTGAAGATGTGATTTAGCCCCACGCTTATGGGGAATGTATTGTGTGCCCTGACACGACTACTAAAGAGATAAGGAGGGAAGCTGAAATAGCCGAGCAAATGTACCAAATCACCACCTTGGAACCATCCAGCTTAGCCTGACTCTTAAACAATACAGCGCCTTAAAAAAGAGGAAGAGAAACTGTCTTTGTTTCTTTTAATATCTTCTCTTTACACCAAGTAATTCTTATTTTCAACTGTAAGTTGAGTTTTCCCCCTCATCTTATTCCGACTAAATCCACGCTTGCCAAGTGTACTAGGTCAATACAAATAACCTTTAAAGGCACTTCCCAGCTCTCAGGAGGTGAAGAGTGCCTGGCAGTTGGTGCTTCGTAAAGACTTGCCTGGATAATCTGAAAGAAAACCATCAGCAATGAGCAAGACCAGGTTCATTCACAACTCACACAATTCTTCTCCTTGGTGCTGTTGGGATGGCAAAAGTAGTGGAAGCCACAGTCCTTACCTTTAAAGAGATGACTATCTAAGGGAGAGAAGATATCTATGCTTGAAACACTCAGAGAAAACTGACTCCTACATGCAAGACAGCATGGTTTGCATCATACACACACACACACACACACACACACACACACACACACAGAGTTCTGGGAACAAGGGTATATTTTATTGCCTTACAACTTCACTTAGCTTCTCATCCATCCTGAAAGCTTTTCCTCTGCCTCAGAAAATGAAGAACCATTGCTCTTTAAAGGCTGCCCTGTCACTTAACCCCTCCCCGTACCACCCCTGAAAGCTTCATCTGTGATCACTTCTCTATTTTGAAACTTCAGTCCTGTCTTCTCCTTGGCTTCTTTTCCATGTCCTTCAAATATGCCAATGATAGCCTGCTCCAAAAATCCTTCTCAAACAACTGCTCTATGTCATGCCTTCCCTTCACCATAAACATTTCTTTTTTTTTTTTTTTTCCTTTTGACCTCACTGTGTGGCATGTGGGATCTTAGTTCCTGGACCAGGGATCGAACCCACCTCTCCCCCTGTATTGGAAGTGCAGAGTCTTAACCACTGGACCACCAGGAAATTCTTCAATTTCATTTTTTAACAAGGCCATCCATGCCGTCTCCATGGCCCCAACTTCTACCTGTTCAGCTTTTTTATAGTTCAGTTTTAGCTATGGCCACCCCACTGCTCTCTCATTCTCATGACTGCTCTTGAGATGTAAATGACCCCCTGGTTGGGCCTTGGAGACTGCTACCCCAAGATGCACTTTCTAGTCTTGATTTCAATTCTGAGATACAGAGACAGTATTTCCAATGACCCACTAATTTCCAGTGACCCACTAAGCATCCGGTCTACTTGGCCATCCTTGAAAACTGTGAGACTCTACATGCCCCAAATGCACTCACCTCTGTTTCCCTCAAGCCTGTGTGCATACATGTGTGCCAAGTCACTTCGGCGGGTCTGACTCTGTGCGCCCCAGTGGACTACAGTCCATCAGGCTCCTCTGTCCATGGGATTCTCCAGGCAAGAATACTGGAGTGGGTTGCCATGCCCTCCTCCATGGGATCTTCCCGACCCAGGGATCAAACCCAGGTCTCTTACATCTCCTGTATTGGCAGGCAGGTTCTTTACCACTAACACCACCTGGGAAGCCCTCCTCAAGCCTGCTCCTCCTCTAATCGGAATGATATTTTATATCATCATCAAGCATCTACCAGGCAGCCCCAAGCTAGAACTTAAGGGTTCTAAATGCCTCCTTCTTCTTCATCTGCTTCCTAACCATCTCTTAAATTTGCTCCCGCTTGACATTCTATCCTGATCTCCTCAGTCCAACTGACTCATCTACATACTTTCTCCTGGCTTCCCCTCCCTACAAAATCAGCGAGCAATCGATATTTTAGGTAAGAGCCCCAGATCCCTCCTCATTGTTCTCAGTTCTCTGCTTCTTGACTTCTATTTTGTACCCCCAAACCTGATTTTCCATTTCCGGCCACTCTGGCTTCATTGATTATAGATTTCCCTGTGATTTTCCACGATGTATCTCTATCTGTCTTGTACTTCTGCTTTCAGATAGAAAATCACACCCATTTTCTCTTGGAGAAACATCATGGTCCATTCCTACTCCTGTGAGCCCTACTGGCCAAGCCAGCCTCAAGTTTCTTACCTCAGTGCTTCCACAGTAATCTTTTTCTTTGTGTGCGTGTTCCTTTCATTGAACTTGAAGTTCCTTGAGGATAAGAACTGGCTGTTATTAACTTGCCTTTGAATTTCATTATAGACACAGTATGGCTTCCCAGATGGCTCAGCACTGAAGAATCTGCCTGCCAATGCAGGAGACATGGGTTCAATCCCTGGGTGGGAAAGATCCCTTGGAGGGGGAAATGGCAACCCACTCCAGTATTCTTGCCTGGAAAATCCCATGGGCAGAAGACCCTGGTGGGCTACAGTCCATGGGGTCACAAAGAGTCAGATACGACTGAGCACGCATGCACGCATGGAAAGGATTATTGTTGAGTTAGCCAAAAAGTCTGTTTGTGTTTTTCCATAACATATTAACGGATAAACCCAAACAAACTAATTGGCCAACCCAATAAAATGGAAAGAGTGTGGTGCATACAGGAAACATTTAAGAATGATTCAAGGCAATACATGTCCTGTAGAAATACAGAGAGAGGGAGGGGGCTGCTGCGAACTGAGTCAGTACAGGAAGCTGGAACCCAAGCTGAATACAGACATTGTAATTATGATATGCCCTAAAAACAGGAAAGTGCTGGTTACTCTGATGAAGTCTATCTTTTAACTCCTCCCAGTGCCCAGAATTCTCCTCTTACTCTATTACCTTTTGTTAACCCAGCTGGGATGACTACTGCCTGTAACACCAAGAAGAGTTGCCCACGGTGTCATAGGAGGCATGATCTAGCCAACAAGAGGCCATGGGCCAACAGCCTCCCTGATGTGTTAGGGCCAGGAGTTTGGGAGGCCCTCATCTCTGTTTACTTGGACCAAAGGGACAAAGTACTCTTTGCTTGGCTCTGGAGGAGCTTCAGAATCAGAAATGTTCATCATTCCAGATGTACATCCAGAGAGTTTTTGATCATGAGTTCTCCCTAGAGCTGACTCTCCAGCCAAATGTGACAGCCCTTGGATAATCTTGGCAGATGCTCATGGCCTTAGATTTTTTTCAAAGAAATATCCTGGCCTTCCTGTTTGTTTCTCCATTTATTGTTTCCTGTCAAGCTATCATGTGATTGGAACACTGCTGTCCTTAAGGCTGTGTCCCTCTGGTACCAAGAGCTCAAGTTCTGCTCCCTGTCCTCCTGGCCTCACTCACTGGCCAACTCCCTTGGCCGAGAGACTTCTGGACTGCACTGCAGCATCGGCCTGGACTGTGTTTTTTCCTAAGATCCTCCTCTAGGCTGTTCATCACAGTTATGTGAAGGGTACTGCTTGGATCTGGCTTATACTGAAGGGAACATCAGTCCATAAGAAGCAGTTGGATCAAACCACCTTCCCAGTTGAGTTTTGGCAGCCAGGCCCTTCTTATTCTTCCCTCTCTGGTCCTTTCCTTTTGGCTACTCACCCTAACCTCATTGTCCTCCTGGCTGCAGCAGGCCCCAGATTTTCCAGAAAAGTTGCTAGAGATGACTTGCTGTTCATGGTGAGGTTGTGTGGGTGGACACTTGGCCAACCACACCATGAGCGGCCTGACAAAATGGTGTCCGAGGGCAGATAAGCCTTGACCCCTGGGCCTATTCTGCATGGATTTTCCCTTCTAAGACGCTTGTGTCCCCTGGATTTTGCTGACTTCTTAAGCTTGTTGCAGAGGTATTTATAGCCCAAGCAAGTTGCTCAATGGTCTTATTCATGGTCCACGTGTAAGTCATCACACAATCTCTCTTGCAGTTTCCTTGGTTCCTGAAAAGCATGGATGAACTCTGTGCAACAGAAATCTGATCATTTTGTAGCATATGAACGCACATGTTTAGAACCCCACATCCAAGTCATAATAGGTTCACTCCCCTTTTTGGGTTTCTAAACCTAAAAGAAGACCCTTCCTAAAGAAAGAAAGAAAACAATGAAATGAATACATAAATAAAGGAAAACACCCTAAGATTCTCAAAAACTTCTGTGTCACTCTCTCAATGCACATCCATGTATTAATAAATGCCTTCTCTTCTTACCTGATCCAACCTTGTCTCTGGCTGCAGACAGATGATAGGTAAAGAGAGAGATCCAAGGGGAAAAAAATGTCCAATATCATTCTCTTCAGAGAAGTTCATCATGTTGTGGAGAAGAGCCTAGCTTTTCCACACATGTTAAACTTGCTAAGCAAAGCCTTGGACTTTGTACCATTTCCGTTGATACAATCACCTTGTGTCAGTCATGGGCTACACAGTCCCCTGGCAAATATTTCCAGGTATAATGTAATTAATGTGGCACTAGCCTTGCTGATTTTTTTTTTTTTTTTTTTGCTGTACTGCACAGTTTGCAGGACCTTATTTCCCTGACCAGGGATCAAAACTGGGTCCACTGCAGTGGAAGTGTGAGGTCCTAACCACTGCACCACCAGCAACTTCCCATCTGATATATTTTTAAACTCAGTCCAGGCTGGGTCACCTTGCAGAATGCTTGCTCCTTTTCAGTAGTCAGGCCATAGCGATGATCTTTATCCACCCTCTACAGGCCCTGGGCTTTGAGCTGCCCACCTCGTCTGGAGGGGCCAGAGTATCATTCCTCCTCCTGGTTCTGTGCTGCTCAGCCCACCTTTCACTCCCTCTCACTTCCGTGCTGCCTTCTAGCTGCGTCAGAGAGGGGTTCCCCTGAGAACCATTAGGTCATTCACACATGGCTGGGCCCACTAATCTTGACAAAGCATTTTCTATAAACCATGTGAAGGAGGGCAAAAATAACAATAATAAATAATGCCTCTGAGTCATCCATTAACTTCTGTCACCACCGCCTCCATGTCAGCTGTCATATGTGAATAGTGTCACCTAGAATTCCCGACGGGGCCATGCCGGCTTTCCCACGTCCCCTCCCCCATAGCAGTGCTGACAGCCATTCCTCCCTTACGGCCCAGCTGTCATGTTCCATGAAGCCAGGCCTGTTTCTCTCAGATCTCACTCTGAGCCCTGTCGAGCTTATTCTCATGACCGCAGCCATGAAAGTTTTGAGGTCCTCTGCTTCCCTCTGATCTTTGCTGCAAACCAGGATGATGTAGGCTGTGTGGTGATGCACCGCGTTGCTAACTTGCCTGCAGGTCAGAAATCAGTGCTCAGATTTCTAAAAGCTCTGGGTTGGGTTTGTCTTGGGAAATGTCCACCTGCCAGGGCCCCGGGGCTCAGCCCACCCTGGGAGTGTCTGCAGAGTTAAATGGGCCGCTCTCTTCCAATCTTCCCTTGTTCTTGCTTAGCTCAACTCTCAGGGCTTATAGTGACATCCTCCTTGCTCCATGGCCTTGCCCTGAACAGCCAGGGCCACAAACACACCACCCCAGCGGCTCATCTTGAAATGGTGGCCAAATCTTTCCCTCCATGAGACCTGTCATCTCAGTGAGCTGAGCATCAGCCAAGCCAAACCTAGACCTCGTCTGCAGGGAGGTCAGAACCACCACTCCACTCCAGAGTGTAATTTCATGGCACAGCTTCTGCACTTTCTCTAGATCTCCAGTCCTTCTTGAAACATAAATGGGGCAGGGGTTGCATCTGCCTTTCTGGAATGCCACTCGCAACTCACGTGGCTCCTCAGCCTCCGGGTTCAGAGGTCTCCAGAGTGTTTCTTCTCTCATTTTATTCCTTGTGTGTCACACAGTGTTTGGTCTCCCAGTGTAAGGCTGGCCCAGGCCAGGTGCTGAGGCTCCCACCATGGCCAAGATTGCTGCCTGCTGTACCTGAGGGGAAGCTGTGGGGTGTGGGTGAAGTGCAGGGAGGTCCTGCAGAGGAGGCTGGTAGGCATTTGAGGTGGGCCTTAAAGCAGGACTTCCCTGGTGGCTCAGACGGTAAAGCGTCTGCCTACAAAGCGGGAAACCCAGGTTAGATTCCTGGGTTGGGAGGATCCCCTGGAGAAGGAAATGGCAACCCACTCCAGTACTCTTGCCTGGAGAATCCCATGGACGGAAGATCCTGGTAGGCTACAGTCCATGGGGTCACAAAGAGTCAGACACAATTGAATGACTTCACTTTCACTTAAAGCAGGATGAGGAGTGTAACACTGAAAGGGCAGTGGCACTCCAGCCAGAAGGAAGTGTGCAGGAGCCCCTGAGGGGGCCCTGGGCACTCTGGCATTGGCGAGGCATGGGGTGGGGATCCCTGTGTCCAGCTTCTGTATGACAGGCCTGGCCTGTGGTGAGGGTGTCTGAGGCCACTGGTAGGTCCCCATGTGCATGCAAAGGAAGTCAGACGTTGTCCTGGAGATAACAAAGAGTCACTGATGATGTTTAAGCAGAGTTGGGTGTGAAGTGTGGATTAAACAGGCCAAACCTGAGGTAGGGAGACAAGTCGTGGTGGTCTTGGTTGGAGACGGTGGGGAGGTTGGCTTTGGGGCCATGGGTAGAAAGGTGACATTTATGGGACAAAATCAACCAAGTCTAGTCACGAGTGACTGGAGAGAAAGTGAGGGAAACATTGAGAATCACACTGAAATTTTGAACTGGTCTAGACTCCGAAGGTGAGGAAAGATGAGGACAGAGTTGGGAATGATGGGGTAGGAACAGACTATAACATCCCTGTGAATGTGGTGAATAATGGCGAGGAGGCAGTGGGGTGGATGAGCCCTTTGTGAGGTCTGTGGATGAGGAGGAGGAGGGAGACATGGGCAGTGCTGGGGACTTTTCTAAAGTGGGGAAAAGACCACATTTGTGAGGAAAGGGGAAGACACAGTAGAGAAGCAATCACCCTTTACTTGCAGGGAGGGTGGGGGGGCAAGCCTGCCCCACACAATGAAGACACCTAGTGCATTTCCAATCTCATGAGGTTGGGGTAATTATACCCATTTTCCAGATGAAGAATCAGCCCAACTATTGGTGCAGCCACTATGAAATACAATATGAAGTTTCCTCAGAAAACTAAAAATAGAGCTGCCATGTATCCAACAATCCTAGTCCTGGGCATATATGCAGAAAAACTCTAATTCAAAAAAATATATGCACCCCTGTGTTCAAAGTAGCACTGTTCACAATAGCCAAGACATGGAAACAACCTAAATTTTCATTGACAGATGAATGGATAAAGCAGATGTGGTACATATATACAATGGAATATTATTCAGCCATAAAAAATGAAAGCCATTTGCCGCAACATGGATGCAACTAGAGATTATCATACCAAGTGAACTAAGTCAGAAAGAGAAAGACAAATGCCACATGATATCACTGATAAGTGAAATTTAAAATATGGTACAAATGAACCTATCTATAAAACAGAAATAGACTCATAGACTTAGGGAACAGACTTGTGATTGCCAACAGGGAGAGTAGGGGAGATGTGGGTTGGGAGTTTGGGGTTAGCAGATGCAAACTATGATATACAGAATGAATAAACAACAAGGTCCTACTGTATAGATCGTGCTTCTGTTCTGTCGCTCAGTTGTATCCGACTCTTTGTGACCCTGTGGATTGGTAGCCTGTCATTCTCCTCTCTCCATGGGATTCTCCAGGCAAAAATACTGGAGTGGGCAGCCATTTCTTCCTCCAGGGGATCTTCCTGACCTAGGGATCAAACGCACATCTCCTGCATTGGCACGCAGGTTCTATATAGCACAGGGAACTATGTTCAATATCCTGTGATAAACTATAATGGAAAAGAATATTTTAAAAAAGAATGTGTATATAACTGAATCACTTTGCTGTATAGCAGAGATTTCCACAACATTGTAAATCATGTATATTTCAACTTAAAATTTTTTTTAAAAAAGAAAAGAAACAGAGCCCAACTAATTGATTCTACCAGAAGTGGGGTTTCACCGAGCAGTTGATGCAGAAGAATGAAGTGGTTGGGAAGGGGAATAAAATGAGATATAAGGGAGGTAATCAGATGGGGTTGGGGAGGTGCTTGAGGCACTGAGGAAGGCCTAAATTTTAAACTTGGGATTTGGAGCAGTTCTGGCTGAAGACAAAGACCAGACACAAGGACCAAGGGCTCAATGGTTCACAGAAAGTGTGATGGTTACCCGAGATGAGCCAGCTACAAACAGCCTTCGGGGGTAGGGGCGGTGGCCGAGGTGACAGGGAGGTAGGTGTCTGCCCCTTCTGTCTCTGCTCCTCCTCTTCTCCTCACCTATTCAGATGTGTGTGTGCTCCTGCCCATCCCACAGTGGTTGAAAGTCAGTCTTGCCTTCTGCCAGCCTGTCTTTCTGAAGCCTCTATGAATCACAAATTGATGCAGCCCAATTTTGACTCAAAGATTTATTCTTTGTTTGCTCTCGGTTACCAGGTTGAACTTCAAGCTGCTGTTGAATTTATCTGAGGTACCGAGGGATGGGGGACAGCCTGACATAACTGGAATCTGAAGATAATCCAAAAGTTCACTGTAGCCAAAATTCCTATATCTTTTCCTACCAAATCTTTATGCAAGTGTTGCCAGCAAATAGCAGATTGACTAGTCTGAGTTTGATTTGTTCTTTATGCAATGTGTCTGACCTTGCATAGCTGGTGGTGACTGGGCGTTCCAGTTGGTCCAATGCACCAGAGCCCAGTTGTAGGGTCCTTCGAGATGCAGACATTTCATGCTTGGGTGGCCATCCTAACATATCCCAGTAAATCAAAGCTTTGCCTCTACCTCTCATATATCTTTCTGCCGATTTTGAAAAACACAACCTCAGTTGACAATGAACTTCTGGTGAAATTACTGAATAGATAAACAGATTAATGAATGAATGTATTTCTAAGCCACATAAATTAAATTTCTGGACTGTTCAACCATGTTAGAGACAACTATTATACAGATTTCTGTGAAGAAATATGCTCTTATTACTCTCAAGTTTTTCCCCTCTTTGCTGTTTGATCATCACAGACACAAACATATTCCAACATGTGAGATGGTTTGGAAGATTAACCGAAACCAAGATGAAATTTACCAGGTATCATATATAAAGTTAGACACTTTGGTTTTTATTTTTAACACTCTCCTGAGTACAGAAGTATAAAATGGAAATAATAAGATGTAGAATCAGAGTGAAAACAGACTATCAGACAATCATGCAATCAATTCGTAAGGAAAATTAAGCACAGTGAGATTTCAAGACTTGCCTAAAGTCTTGGCAAAGACTGTTCAGAACCAAAATCCATTTGAAGAATCTTACATTTAAATGTATTTAACCTGAGGCTTCCCTGGCAGTCCAGTGGCTGGGACTTCACCTTCTAACGTAGGGGGTATGGGTTCGATTCCTGGTGGAGGAATAAAGATTCCACATACCTCGAGGCCAAAAAATCAAAACATAAAACACAAGTAATATTGTAACAAATAAACTAAAGACTTAAAAATTATTTTTTAAAAGATGACTTTAACCTCACAAACAGAAACCTCATGGAAACTAGTCAGAAGAGGTTTAGTGGGAACTTGAGAAAAGTGACGTCATTGGTTTAGTTTCTCAGTCTCTGTTTCTATGGGGCCCTTATGAACTCCTTTCTGGACATCCCAAGTGGAACAGTTGATAAAGAATCTTCCTGCCAATGCAGGAAACACAAGAGGTGCGAGTTCAATCCCTGGATCGGGAAGATCCTCTGGAGGAGGAAACGGCAACCAGCTCCAGTATTCTCGCTCAGGAAATCCCATGCACAGAGGAGCCTCGTGGGCTACTGTCCATGGGGTTGCAGAGAGTTCGACGTGACTGAGCACACATATACACCCTGCTTCCAGAACCTCCTTTATGTCCTCTGCAGCCTGGTTTCCCTGCTCTTTCATAGCCATCTGAAAAGACAGAGACACTTTCAAGTCTCCATGACCTTTTAAAGGCTCCTCACAGCTAAGTGACCTGGGTAGGATCTCCTAGGTCTAGTTTAGAGCAGGGCCCACTTGTGGCCCACTACTGGGGCAGGGAGTAGGGCTCTCCCTTGTGGAGCTGGCAGAGGCTGATTCTCTAAGAGGAGGGTAATGATGAGAGGATGAGACCAGCCACTCTAGTGACCCCCTAAAGGCACAAGCAGGTCAGAACCTGACTGTCTGACTCCAAGCCAGCCTTCCATCGAAGACTGGAAGTCTTGGGTGAACTCAAACACAACTGCAGGGAAAAGTGAGGCGTCTTCTGAGGGTGAAGGCAATCATAAGCCAAAATAGAGGTGAGAGCCTTGCTTTATTCCTCCCTGGCCAGGTAACACCCAAAAGTGCATGGCTGATGCATTTTAAGAGCATTTTAGAGCACTGACAGAAAAGGGTGACATTGATGGTGAAGAGATTCAATATTATGTTATCAAAGACATGATTGGAGGATTCAGCATATTAGCCTGGAGAAAAAGGCTTAAAAGAGATGTGATTCTTTTTGTCCAAATATTTGAAGGGCTGGTTTCATTCTTCAAAGAATTCTATGTTTGCATACATCTGCAGAGGTTCAGAAGTAGTACCAAAGGGAAAAAACTAAAAGGAGGTAGTGTGTGTGTGTGCTCAGTCGCTCAGTCAGACTTTGGCTTAAAATTGGGGCCAACATTTTTTCTAATAGGATTATCTAAAATTAGATTGCTCTGTTATGTTTAAGAAGTGATGGTATGATCACTTGTAAGGACAAGTACTTTTATTTTTGTTTTTTAAGAACTGATTATTTATAGTCTAGGTCTTCCCAGGTGGCTCAGTGGTAAGGAATCTGCTTGCCAATGTAGGAAACATGGGTTTGATTCCTGGATTGGGAATATCCTCTGGAGGAGGAAATGGCAACCCACTCTAGTATTCTTGCCTGGAAAATCCCATGGACAGTGGAGCCTGGTGGGCTACAGTCCATGGGGTCGCAAAGAATCAAACATGATTTATTAAACAACAAACAAACAAAAAAGGAAAGCTGTAGAAGTAATATATGAGTTATGAGAGTTCTAAAGTCTATTCCAATCATGGAATTCCATAACCCTGTTGCAGGTACATCTGGTTGGCTAGGTTGACTGCTGTCACAAAAGTGAAGGCCACTGTGTGTGGTCAATTGGATTAAAGATATCAGCAGATGCTGTGTGGCTCCATCTGAAACATCAGCAGGCTGCCTTGATCTCACACTGGATTTCTTTTATCCTGGACCTTCTCAGGTCTGATTGTGACAAGGCTCCTTCAGCTAAGATGCGCTGGATCATTCAAACCTCCCTACCATCTGTAGGAGTGGCCAGCAGGATGGGGTTGAATACCCAAGATATGAAATCCACCTTGATAAGGTTCTTTAGACGTAGCTTATTTGGTTGCAAGCTTAGTTACTGAAAGGACTGATGCTGAAGCTGAAACTCCAATACTTTGGCCACCTGATGCAAAGAACTGACACATTTGAAAAGACCCTGATGCTGGGAAAGATTGAAGGCAGGAGGAGAAGGGGATGACAGAGAATGAGGTGGTTGGATGGCATCACCAACTAAATGGACATGAGTTTGAGTAAGCTCCGGGAGTTGGTGATGGACAGGGAAGGCTGGACACGACTGAGTGACTGAACTGAACTGAACTATTTGGTTGCAAAGATCAGTAGCCCTTTCAAGGTAACTCAGATTTAACAAAGAATAAGATAAATATATCAAGGGATGCATTTTAAGGCTATGAGGAGGTTTTGAAGAAACTCAGGGAAAGCTGAGCAGCATGAGCAAGGAGGGGCAGGACTTACAGACCATGGGGCAATCTATCCCCGGCGACTCTTCACTCAAGATGCTTCAGAGGCCTCTGATTGCTGACCAGCTGATATATTATCTGGTTGAATCTCCTATCCATCATCAGACTAGTAAAGTGCAGTCGGTAGGGCCTGATTATCTCGGAGCTGTACTAAGAGCAAGTTAAGCTGGAAAGAGACATTGGGCTTGGGAAAGTGGACCAAGTCATCCCACACAGAGGTGACTGAGGGTCCTAAGAATTCCAGCACAACGTGCATTCAACCCGTTCTCATGAATTTTGGGTTGTTGATACTTTTATAGGGGCTTCCCAGGTGACACCGTGGTAAAGAGTCTGCCTGCAATGCAGAAGACCTGCAGGAGACACAGGTTTGCTCCCTGGGTTGGGGAGATGCCCTGGAGGAGGAAATGGCAACCCACTCTAGTATTCTTGCCTGGAAGGTTCCATGGCAGAAAAGCCTGGAGGGCTATAGTTCACAGGGCTGCAAAGAGTCAGACATGATTGAGCACATACACATAGGTTTATAGTTTTAATCTTTTCTTCTTTCTCCACTGTTCTTTTCTCTGCATCTCTACACACTTATATTGCTCTCCACTGAATCAACAATCCCCCAAAAACAAGATCAGTAGGCCTGGTAGGACAGGTGGCTGTTCCAAAAATTTAGACAAGTATACTGAATATCTGGGTTTCCCTGGAGGCTCAGTGGTAAAGAATAAAGAATCTGCCTGCAAAGTGGGAGACCTGGGTTCAATCCCTGGGTTGGAAAGACCCCTGGAGAAGAGAATGGCTACCCACCAAGTATTCTGGCCTGAAGAATTCCATGGACTGAGGAGCCTGGCGGGCTACGGTCCATGTAGCCAGTTGCAAAGAATTGGACACAACTCTGTCTTGGGCTTCCCTGGTGGCTCAGACAGTAAATAGTCCGCCTGCAGTGTGGGAGAACTATATTCAATATTCTATGATAAACCATAGTGGAAAAGAATATGAAAGAATATATATGCATAATTGTGTATCATTATATATATATGAATCACTTTGCTGTATAGGAGAAATTAACATAATGTAAATCAACTGTACTTCAATAAAATTTTTAAAACATGTTTTTGATTTTTAGCCATTGTTTAATGATTGAAATTCTAACATCAGAAAAATAATATGTATTTCACTTCTGGAATGCTCTTACCAAAGGAAATAGCTCTAATTGAACATATTGTTTATTTTTTCCACAAAGAATGTACAATTTCAGTGAACTATTACTTAGAATCAGCTATAGCTATTAAGACTCATTACTTGTGTCAGACAGAAATAAGAGAACTCAATTTTTCATAGTATTACAAAAGTTCTCTCCTTATTGGAAATTTTTCCAATCAGATTATTTTATCACAGATGAAGACGTAAATTAGTATCAGAAGGAACACAATCTGCAGTACTTTATGAGAGATCAAGTTTAGGAAAATAATATGAAAATCCCACAGATTTCTGTTCCTTTAAATAAATTAAGAGACATACCTATGTATGGAAAGGAATGTCACACACATTTTATAGAAAATAAAGATGGCCAAATCTTTCCCTGGGAAAAGCTGTTTTTGAAAAAGTTATTTAAAGATAAAGGGCTTCCCTGGTAGCTCAGAAGTAAAGAATCTGCCTGCAATGCAGGAGATCTCTGTAGGAGAGGTGGGTTCAATCCCTGGGTCAGGAAGATCCCCTGTTGAAGGAAATGGCAACCCATTCCAGTATTCTTGCCTGGAAAATTCCACAGCCAGAGGAGCCTGGCAGGCTCCAGTCCATGGAGTCGCAAAAGAATTGAACATGACTAGTGACTAAACCACGACAGAAACAAAACAAAAAAGATCAAGACCTTTGCCCAACTCCTAAAGTCCCCTGCTTTCTTCTTTGAATCTTCCACTTTTTAAATAATAAAATCTTAGGGACTTTCCTGGTGGTCTAGTGGCTAAGACTCTGAGCTCCCAATGCAGGGGGCCCGGGTTGCATCCCTTGTCAGGGAAGATCCCGCATGCCTCTATGAAGAAGGACTATCTCACATGCCACACCCAAGACTCAGTGCAGCCAATGAAATAAATACATAATAAAATCTTCCTTTGAGTTAAAAAAAAAGAAAAATAAGTGTAATGTTGCTAAATCTTGATTGAACCTGTTGAATTTGGGCGATAGGTATGTGCATGCATATATGTTAAGTCACTTCAGTAATATCTGACTCTTTGCAACCCTATGGAATTGTAGCCCGCCAGACTCCTCTGTCCATGGGATTCTCCTGGTGAGAATACTAGAGTGGTTGCCATGCCCTCTTCCAGGGGATCTTCCTGACTCAGTGATCTAACCCACATCTCTTATGTATTCTGCATTGGCAGGCTGGTTCTTGACCACTAGTGCCACATGGGAAGCCCCATAGGTATATGAGTGGCTCAGTATGCCACATGAGTGTGTGTGAAATTTTGAGAGAGAGAGAGAAATTCCTTTTACCTAATAAGATTGGCATCTTCCCATTCTCTAACTGCTCTTTCTTGATCCAGGCGGTTGCTAACAGTAGCAATGCTTACCACTTTGCTATTCACATTCATCTTCATTTTTTTCATATATTGTTTATTAATCCTTCATTAGTTGGTGTATTTCTTAGTGTTGAATAGTTTATTTGATTTTATTCATTTATTTGGCAGTACTGCATGACTTGTGGGATCTTAGTTTCACTGAGTAGAGAATCCACCCCACAACCTCTGCAGTGGAAGTTCAGTCTTAACCACTGGATCTGCAGGGAAGTCCATCACCTTCATTTCTCACCTCAGGGATTTCTCTTGCATTCTTGGAATTCAAACGATGACTTTAGAAAGTATTATACGTTTTCAGTATTTCTAGGTGTTACTTAGGAAGAGAGATTTCAGGAAATCTAATCCACCCTACTTTTGGAAATGGAGGTTTTCAGCTGTGCTTTTGAAATAGTTTTAATTGAATTTTAATATACAGGGCTATATTTAATATACAGAACTATAGACTAATATACAGTCTATAAAATGACTGTCTCCTTATCAAATATTAACTTATACTTGATTGGTGCTCAAACAATATAAATGAATGATAGCAACCCCTATCCTCACTCTTACAGAGAAAAAAAAGTTAATTCAAAGTACATTTCCTATTTTAATAATTTTTGCATAAATAAGCTAACAGTGGGTTTTGTTTTGGTTTTTTTCTTTGGTATTACAAAATACTTCGCTCCAATTTTACCTCAAGAACCATGAATGAATGCACTTAGCTAAGTCAGGAGGATAGTATCATCTTAAAGTATAGAGTATAAGAGGTTACAAAGCATTACCACATGGAACCCTCATAGCAACCTCACAACAAAGCAGGTATTGCCATCTTGCATTTACAGATGGCAAGACTGATGCCCAAGAGGGTGCAAGGAGTGTAGTAAGCCTTACACACTAAGTGCCAGGACCAGAATTTGAACCCTTGGGATTATACCACCCCATAGCATTTGTCCTCCAAAAAGTGAGGCTGTCTTCTCATAATGGTCATTAGTGTATTCACGTTCAAGGTATAAAGCAGCTAAGCCTTCAAAGAAAAAAAAAAAAGATATCAATAGCTTCAAAATCCAAAGAAGGGAGTGGACTCTGTTTTAGACAAAAAAAAAAAAAAAGTGGTAGTTGGTGGAAAGATTAAATTTGAAAGGGAAAGAAAGTCGTCTTCTCTAGGTTTAGGGAGGTAGATACCTGCATCGCCTCCTGTGCTCTTAGGACACATACGGCACATTCTTCAGTCAAAACGAACACTCCTAATGGGAGCTCCTCTGTGGCTGGCTGGCCTGTCAGTTGTCTGTTCATTTCTGGTCTGTCATTTTCATCCAAACAGTGAAATCTGGGGCTGGGTAGATATTAGTGGCGGGGTCAAAAAGACAGTTTTGGTATGAACTATTTATACTTAATTGGCCTCTGTTGGTCTGTGTAGTTTTGCCAAGCATTTTAATAGTTTTCATTGAGTATTCTTTATTCTTTTTTGGGGAAAAAAGTTATTCAGGGTGGGGAAGGGGAGAGGACAAGGCATGAAATGCTGTCTTCCCTAAAGACTTTGGGCACTTTTCCCAAATCAGAGGGCAGAAGGAAACACTGACCTCTGACTTGCAAATAATTTGAGATATTTTTCTTGTAGTTCACCACTGTTATTCTTTGCCTTTAGACTCTCTGATTTAAATTCCAGTGTAGTCTTGATATAGTAGAATAATTGTGTGATTTTTTTTTATTTGCAATTTAATTTTTTAGCACATTTATTGAATAATTCTCAGCCAATATTTCAAAAAGTCTTTAGTTTTATCTTTAGAAAGTAAAATATAGCTATTGTCAAAAAATATAAAGAAACAAAACCACTCATATCACACGATACCAAAAAAAAACAGTTTATTAAATTCAAGGTGTCTTATCTCTGTTCAAAACCCTCAAATGAATTTTCATTCAGAATAAAAGCCAAAGTTTATTGATTTCTTTTTAATTAATAGACTAATTTCTTTGTTCATGGTCATGTACCTGGCAAGTGGCAGAGTCAGATTTTAAATGGCAGCCCTGAGTTTATGCACTTGGTTATCAAGTTTTTGTTGTTGTTGTTCAGTCACTAAGTCACGTCTGACTCATTGCAAGCCCATGGACTACAGCACATCAGGCTCCTCTGTTCTCCACTGTCTCCCAGAGTCTGCTCAAATTCATGTCAATTAAGTCAGTGATGGTATCTAACCATCTCATCCTCTGCCACCCCCTTCTCCTTTTGCCTTCAATCTTTCTCAGCATCAGGGTCTTTTCCAATGAGTTAGCTCTTAGCATCAGGTGGCCAAAATACTGGAGCTTCAGCTTCAGCAAAGCCCTTCCAGTGAATATTCAGGGTTGATTTCCTTTAGGATTGATTAGTTTGATCCCTTGCAGTCGAAGGGACTCTCGAGTCCTCTCCAGCACCACAATTCAAAAGCATCAGTTCTTCAGTGCTCGACCTTCTTTACGGTTCAACTCTCACATCCGTACACAATCACTGGAAAAACCATAGCTTTGGTCGCATGGACCTTTTTCGGCAAATGATGTCTCTCCTTATTAATAGGCTGTCTAGGTTTGTCATAGCTTTCCTTCCAAGGAGCAAGCATTTTTTAATTTCAAGGCTGCAGTCAAGCTTTACTGCTTCTCAGATATATATTTAATAGATAATTTCTTTTGTAGTTTATACTCAAGTCATTCTAGACAATCACAAAACTTGCAGTATTTTCTTCTTTTTCAAATATTTTTATTTTATCATATTATTTTTTCTGTATGCCTTCTAATAGAAACTTCTAGGAAAATGTTTAATAGCAGTTATAGTAATAAACATCCTTATTCATTTTTTAACAGTAACGTCTTTATTATTTTATTCTTAACCGTGATATTAGGTATATGTTTATTAATCACTTTTACTGGGAATAAATGTTGAATTTTAACAAATGCATTTTTTGTATCTGTTGAGAATTTTTTTCTCAAACCTTTTTGTGTGATAAATTGTATTATTATTTTCTTCACATTGAAGCATTCCTGGAATAAAATCTCCTTGGTATGATATATTATTCTTCTAATATATTTCTGGATTTTATTGCTAAAACATTTTAAAGTTTTTTATCTGTATTTATAAATGAGATTGGTGTGTAGCTGCTGTTTTTATTCTGGGTTCCCCAGGTTTGGTAACAATATTACACAAATTTATAAATTGACTTGGAAAGCTTTATCTATTTTTCTGTTTTCTGCAATGATTTATTTAGTATGGAAATTATTTCTTTTTGTAAGTTTGAAAAAAGCCACCCATAAACTATATACCCATTTGAGCCTTTTGATTTTGTTGAAGGTTGTTCATCAACAACTTGTTTCATACCTTCTATAGCTACTGATTTACTAGGATATTTTCTTTTTATTGATTTAATGTATATTTTCTTAAAAAATGCATCTACATGCTGCCTCTAAGAGGCACACTAACTCATAAAAATTAAAAGATTGGCCAAGTCACCAGGTCAACACAAAACAAAAAGAAAATAAATATCACAAAATTAACATCAAATTAAAATTCAAAGGCAGGAGAATTCATGGGCCACAGGAGGTAATATTTTGTTGATGAAGAACATCATCTTCTGGAATGAAATAGCTAACAGGCATACATTTTAAGTCCTAAGTAACATAGCCATGATATACGGAATACAGGACTTATTCAAAGTCTAAGTATTAACTGACAGAAAAAAGTGATAGGAAATTTTAAGACATCTTGTTGTTAGTTCAGTCGCTAAATCATGTCTGACTCTTTGCAACCCCTGGATCACAGCATGCCGGGCTTCCTTGTCCTTCACTATCTCCTGGAATTTGCTCAGATTCATGTTTATTGAGTCAGTGATGCTATCTAACCATTTCATCCTCTGTCACCCTCTTCTTTTGCCTTCAATCTTCCCCAGCATGAGAGTCTTTTCCAATGAGTTGGCTCTTTGCATCAAGTGGCCAAAATATTAGAGCTTCAGTTTCAGCCTCACACATTTTACTCATTTCTTAAAAACCCAAGTGGCAAAACATAAATAAGGGTAAGGAGGTTGAATATGTTTCCCATGTCTTTGATTAGGGTTAGGGTTAGGGAGTAGACTGACTAAGCTGCCCTGTCTCCTCGGGCCCAGCAAGAATGCACCTCACACAGCTCACATGTACCAACCTGGGCTCCTCTGTCTGCTTCCCTAACTTGTTGACCCCATGAAGTACATGAGGACTTAATTCCCAGTCCTGCTAACAAATGGTTTCCTCCTTGAGCCCCACCCAGAGTCCTTCATCACCATCAGCCTCCCCTCTTCCCGAAGCAATTTCCAGCCTTTTCTCTGGGAACGGAAATCTCTCAACATTATGGGGAGAGAGCTAGGAAGGCAAGAGTTGGAAGGGCAGTTTGCAGACTTCCTGAAAGAAGCAAAACCCACTCATAGAGGACCAGAGGCTCCTTTTTCCGACTGGTAGAGTTTTGGGGTTATTGACCCAGAGTGTGAAGTGGGAGCACGAGACAAAGTAACCATCATCCTACCTTGTCTGGAAGTCACTGGACTCAGTGTCAGAAAATGAGAGAGGGTAGGCTCTTCTTTTTAAATCAATTTTATCTCATTTTCAATGGAAATCCCTCTTAATTTCCCCAACAGAAGATGAAGATGGTGACTGAAACCTACAGGATAGTTTGCCCTCCAAATAAGTTAATGAGGGCTTGGGAAAAGCAGTAGAAAGACCGGAAGGGTGGTCAAGAACCTTCTCCCTTTCCAACATCAAGGCCTCTTGAAAGTTAGAGTGTTAGTTGCTCAGTCACATCCGACTTTTTATGACACCATGGATTATAGCCTACCAGGCTCCTCTGTCCATGGGATTCTTCAGGCAAGAATATTGGAATGGATTGTGATTCCCTTCACCAAGGATTTTCTTGATTCAGGGATTGAAGCTAGGTCTTCTGCATTATAGGCAGATTCTTTACCATCTGAGCCACTTAGTAAGCCCTCAAGGCCTCTTACTGGATTTGCAAAAGTTTCAGCAGTGGCCAAGGCTGCCAATACTGGAATAGCCTAGCATTCTGCTATGGAGGATTATGCTGAGAAAAAAATCTCTACTCCCTTCCAAGATGAGGCGAGTTCAAGGTGGAGTAAGAAGGGAAAGAACAGAAAGGGAGAAAGCATATGAGTACAATAATTAACACAGGATGGTATCACCCTTCCGTGACTATTTCAAGGCTGTGGTCCAAACCGCAGGAAAAGTGGGGAATAATTTCAATCCAGTAGAAGATCTTTCTCGGATTTTCTTATTTACAGTAAGTAGGTGTGTTACATAAGTGAAGTGAAGTGAAGTTAAAGTTGTGCAGTCATGTCCAACTCTTTGAGACCCCATGGACTGTAGCCCACCAGGTTTCTCTGTCCATGGGATTCTCCAGGCAAGAATACTGGAGTGGGTTATAATTTCCATTTCCAGGTGTTACATAAGGGCCTGGCTTAATACGTCTCCTTTAGGAATTGGGCTTTCTGAATCCTTTCATTAAAGTACCAATATTACGATGAAAGACTTAGCAGATATGTGTGCCGTGCCCAGCACTGCCGGTGGTCTGCCTAGAACTAGTGAAGGTTTGGGAGAATCCTGCCCCAGCTTGCATGGAGATCTGGCTCTAACATGTGCTTGGGAGTTTGGGGGACAGTGTTAGTTGAGGTGGAAAGAATAAGCTCCTGGAGACTGAACCCCATGTCCTTGACATGTGGCTATATTTGGTGCCTGTGAAACTACCCTGGATGCCCAGGCAACATGGGAGCTTCCTGGGGTCAGTGATGCATCACACCTGCCACGGTGGATGTGCCACTTCCTCCTCCCACCTGTCTCAGTCTCCAAGGGGATTGGCTTTCCCAGGACCCTTGCTACTCCCAAGACTTACTAGGTGAGCTTTTATTTCTCTGAGTCTGCTAGGTACAGGTTTCTGTTCTCAGAGCTCCTCTAATTTGGATATATCCATGATTCTGGAACTGATGGCCCTGATATCTTTTATAAGAGAAATATATATATCTATTTCTATATTCCTATAGCATGTGATTGTGTGTGTTCCCAAGCATGAATGTGAAACTACCTCCTTCCTGAAGGCTAGCTGGTAGTGGAGTATCCACCACACCTGTTTTTACAGACCACCCCACTCATTGGGTGTTGTTCTTATAAAACCCAGGCTCCAGTGATTGGTAGATACTAATGAGTCCCGGATGGTAATGAATCTGCCTGCGATGCCGGAGACCCAGGTTCAGCCCCTAGGTGGGGAAGATCCCCTAGAGAAGGGAATGGCAACCAACTCCAGTATTCTTGCCTGGAGAATTCCATGGACAGAGAAGCCTGATAGGATATAGACCATGGGGTCACAAAGAGTTGGACACGACTGAGCGACTAACACATTTCACACATTATGAGTCCCGTTAATAGTAACGACTCAGATTTCACAGGCTCTGATCCCCCCAACATACTGAGCACAGAATCTTAGTCTCCTGCTCCTACTTCGAAGGATCTGTGTCTTTCAGGTGCTAATAGTCTTGTCCTAGTTCTGCTGACTACCCCCCCACCCCCACCCCACTCTGCTGATGGCCATGGTCTGCATCCCCAACAACGAACATCCAGGTCTTCCCTCAAGTACCCAGACCCCCTTGGAAGTGGAGGTAACAGCTTTCTCCTCCACCCTGTGTGACTCTATTATTATTATTATTATAACTACTACTCTCTACTATTCATTATTCCTCTGGCTGGGGGACAGGGGGAGAACTCTAGTTATGTGAAATCTGAATTTCAGTTCTTACCTTCTCCACCAATCTCTGTTCTGTAACTGTGCATGCACCTCTTCCTTCTGTCTACCTGTCTGCTTCTCATTCCAGAACAGCAAGCACAAGTGGGTCTGCTGGACACCTGTGACCCAGTTACCTTGCAGGTCACACAAGGCTCATCTCTACTAACCACCGAGCAAACCATTTCCCAAAGGGATCATCGTCAAGCAGTCCAGAAACAGTCTCTCTGCCGCGGGTGGCCCCACAGAAGGGGAGGATACCGCTACACAAGAGAACTGTCTATCAGAGTCAGCAAAGGAAGGGGGCAGATGAACTTTCATGTTGATGAAACCCGGCCACCTGGCAGAGAGTCCCCACATGAGGATAGTGGGTCTGCTTGATCAGGGAAGACCAGCTACGACTCATAGCAACAGTGGATCAGACTGGCCTCCCATCCACGCATTCCATCAGCAATCCACGAGCAACCCTGCCAGTGACCATGGTCCCATCACATCTCCATTTAGCAGGGCTCTTGGTAGGACACACAGACCAAGACGGACAGCCGCTCAGACCCCCTGGAAGGGTGGACCACTGCAATGGCAGCCAGGTTGCATGGACACTGGGTGACAGGTGGTGTGGTGATGTGCCCCATGGGCAGACAGGAGGGAGTCTTCTGGAGCAAAGGACAGGAAGGAAGTTAGGAAAGGCAGGTGGGGTGAACCTCTTCTCACCATCATCTCTTCCTTGGGAGACCTGCCAAAGAAATGCATTTCCTTTGAGTTCTCTAAGCAAACGTTCTTCAGAAAAGAGAATAGCTGAGACCGGTTAAAATGGATTAACTGTCTGATGTCTATCCAGAGAGGTGTCTATTAACGGATATGAAGTGGAAAGTTGAAACCATGGGGCCAATTAATATTTATGACCAGTTGAATTAGGCAGAGGGGAAAATGCTTTTATTTTGGACAACAAGGGGAAAGGGTTATGTGCTATAGATACTGCAGAATGGATTTGTTTGGATAAGGCTTCTGTTTTGATCACTGTTTCTGGCAATCTTATAGAACAGGAATGTAGGATAGAGAAATAAAATCTATGTCTAGAAGATGCTAACTTTATGCATGAAAGTGTTGTTGGTGCCTATTTTTGTGAACTATTCCATCTTAAAAATAAGCATGATTTTGTGCAGCCAGTTGTGGTAGAAAAGGAACTCTGACGAGTGAGCAAGTTTCCTACCAAAAAATCCCAACTACTGAAACTACAGTTGAGACATGAAAAGAGTTACAGATTTTACTCCTTTCAATGAAAGGAAAGTTAGAAGCAGGAGAGAAATCATAGAAGGAGCAAGTTCTGAGACAAGAACCCTAATTACAGCAGGGAAAGATGAGTCCGCTTCGGGAAATTTCTACAAGGTTAACTAGGAAATCTGAAGGTCAGGATCATACTGTGATGAGAAGAAGTAGAGAAGGTGGGTTTGCAAGGAGCTAAGCTGGGTAATCACGAAGGAAAGAACAAGGACGAAGAAGGAAACCTGAAGACCCCAGTAAATAAAAGAAACTCAGCTGGTAAAAGGTGCTGAACACAGTACACAAATACTCAGAAGGTGTGGAAACATAAGTTAGAAGCCAGAATTCAGCATTATCATGCAAAAGAACAATAGAACTCTTAGCAAAAATGCATGACTTCGCAGAAAGAAACTTATAGACGTAGAGAACAGACAGGTGGTTGCCAGGAGAGAAGGTGGGTAGGAGAGAGATGGACGGGGAGTTTGGGATTAGTAGATGCAAACTATTGCACATAGGATGGATAAACAATAAAGACCTACGGTATAGCACAATATCCTGTCAATATCCTATGATAAATCATAATGGAAACAAATATGAAAAAGAATGAATCACTTTGCTGTACAGCAGAAATTAACATTGTCAATCAACTATACTTCAAGAATAAATTTTAAAATAAATAAATGACATTACACGTAACACTGCTTTTCTTAGGTAGTTTGGTCTGCAGAGAAAAGGCTGATAGTCAACCCCATCTCAAGGATTTTCAGCCCATTTAAGTGAGCACCACAAGTAGGAGACACAGCCATGATTATTGACCATTGTTATCTTTCAAGAAGAAGCAAACTGTTTTTCTGTATTAGAGTTCATTAGCATTCCCCAACACAGATTACAAAATACTTGGAGGAATTCTCCTGAAGACATTGGGCAATGCTTGCAAATGTGTGCAGGTAAGTGTTGCCAGTCTGATTGCTCTGGACCAGGAAACGCCTCTCAGCAGATGGTGGCATGATTTCTTTTTCAAAGGTGAAAACATGGATATTACTGTCACTAGATCTGAGCAGGAAGAGAGCGGCTGGGCAGACGAGACCAACAGATACTGCAACTCCTGCGAGAAGAAATAGAAACCAATCTAGCAACACACATATTTGTTTGTTTGTTTTTTGCAACGCACATTTACTGAGCATCAGAGTGTGATAGCAACCAGGAGCAATGGTACCACAATAGCTAATGAAGGGTTTCAAAAGTGTCTTCCATTAATTCACATATTTTCAAGAGGTGGATGCTGTTAGCCCTCTTCGTTCATAGGCAAAAATGAGATTCAGAGAGGTTAATTGAATTGGAGATCTCCTGATTTCTAGCTTGAGAGCCTTCCTGTGTACTGTGAGGGTTTAAATCCTGGTCACATCACTTCTTAGCGAAGTTAGCTAAAGAAATTATTTAGCCTCTGTATTGTCAGTTGTGAAAGGAAAAACTAATCTCTACCGCCTAAGACGGTTGTAGGGATTCAATGAGAGAATGTATATAAGAATGTCAGATGTGAGGCCTGGTACATAGTAGGTCCTCAGGAAAGGTTGGTGTTTCTCTCTTCTCTTTACTAATGCACAGTGGTGGATGGAGCTGTCTGTCCACCCTGGATGGCACAACACAGCAGACATAGCACAGTGTGATGCCCCAGGGATATGCAAGGTGGTCCGCCGACCATGGACCATGCTCTCCCCCCCCTAGGCTCGGGGGGTGGGGGGGAGGTGCTGTGTAGGTCTGCAAGTGCAAGGACTGGGACAGAGCCTCCAAGGAGGAAAGGGATTTACATGACTGGAGAGGTGGGCAAAGGTTGAGCAAGCAGAGAGTAAAGGCACCAAAGCCGAAGATGGGGGCCATGTGTGAAGGATCTGGAGCTTCTAACCAGTTCACTGAACAGTGAGCTAAGTTTGGGGAGAAGAGGTGCCAGGGGCTCCCATGTGAGCAACTTCCACGTTCAAAGATTTTTTTACTTGATCTTGCAAGAGAAGGGGAACTAGCAAAGGTCTGTCAACTGTCTCATTTATAAAAATTAATCTGGTGCTGGCACGTAGAATGAACTGTCCGGGAAGCATCAAAAAAACAAGGAATTTTTCTATTTTATGCACACATACAGCCCTTTTTATTACCATATATATACAATTCATTTAATCCTCTTAAATGGCTTGCGCATTCATTTGACTTGTAATCGATTACAGAGATTTCAAACAGCTGTGTTTTTGCTTTTGTGACATATTATGGTCATATCTAAAATTCATTTGATGTTGAATCAACAATAAAACTTTGAATTATATCGTTGTGCCTATGGTAAAATAGAATCTACTTTAAGGCAATTTACTTTGTCATAAATTTTCCAGAAATGAAACTTGATAAAAAGCAGAGACTTGCTGCATATGACAATAATTAAATCTATACTCAACAAGTATAAAAGAATGACTGTAGGCACAGGTAATTTAGAAGGAAAAAAAAACAGACTTAAACATGTCAAGAAATCATACTAAAGTTTGATAGCCATGGTCTATTGAGATATGGGATTATGTTATATACTTGAGAGAAAAAAAAACAAAATCCAGTAAGTACCCAAATTATGAAATGAATTGTATTTTCAAAATATAGGCTGGAAGTCCAAGGTCAAGGTGTCAGCAGTTTGGATTGCTCCCAGAGCCTTCTCCTTGGCTTGCAGATGGCTGCCTTCTTGCTGGGTCTTCATCTGGCCCTTCCTCCAGGGCATGGGTATTGGTGCTGCCCCTCTCTCCTTCCTTTAAGGACAGACCTATCGGATTAGGGCCTCACCCTCATGACCTTGTTTGACCTTCAGTCAGTTCAGTTGCTCATTCATGTCCAACTCTTTGTAAACCCATGGACTGCAGCACTTCAGGCTTCCCTGTCCATCAGCAACACCCGGAGCTTGCTCAAACTCATGTCCATTGAGTCGGTGATGCCATCCAACCATTTCATCATCTGTCGTCCCCTTCTGTTCCTGCCTTCAATCTTTCCCAGCATCAGGGTCTTTTCCAAGGAGTCAGTTCTTTGCATCAGGTAACCAAAGTTTTGGAGCTTCAGCTTCAGCATCAGTCCTTCCAGTGAATAGTCAGGACTGACTTCTTTTAGGATTGACTAGTTTGATCTCCTTACAGTCCAAGGGACTCTCCAATACCGTAGTTCCAAAGCATCAATTCTTCGGCACTCAGTTTTCTTTATGGTCCAACTCTCACATCCATACATGACTACTGGGAAAACCATAGCTTTGACGAGATGGACCTTTGTTGGCAAAGTAATGTCTCTGTTTTTTAATCACCTCTTTAAAGGCCCATCTCCAAACAAAGTACTGGGCTTTAGAATGTCAACATATGAATGGGAAGGTGTGCATGAACCAGCCCATAATAGATGGCCTGACGAAGTCAGGGCTGCAGCAAGGTTGTCCACCCAGATGAAGATCCAGCAGTGGGGCAAGAAGGATCAGCTAGTGACCAGCTAGTGATATTTACATGATGGGGCTCGGCCACAGCCCAAGCTCAGGGTCAAGGGCATTTGGGAGGGAATTCCAGGGTCCGGCTCTTGCAAGTGTAAATAAGCATTCCTCTGAACCCTGGTGGCTTACTTGGAAATGTTTTTTAAGTGTCTCCAGTTTTGGGAAAAGGAACTGAGAGCTCCCTCTGCCCCGGGATCCCTGTTGTCCAAAAAGCATGTGATGGAAAACCCCACCTGGGCCAGGGACAGCCTCAGGGTGAGCAAGCTCCCTCGGCTGTAAGTTGATACATATTGTGGTTGGTGCCTGCACTGATGGAGCTTCTCCTTGGCAGCTGGTATAATCTGGAGGTTAGTATTGTTAAAGAGAGGTTTTCTTTGTGACTTCAGAAATTAGAAAAAAAAAAAAAAAGACTGTAAACGAGTTGGTATTTGGCTGTTTTCAATTTTATTCGGCTCATGATATCATGGTCAAATGAAAACCTTGACATTTGGGGCAGGAAGCATGTGGTGAGCAGGGTTGGGTGGACTCCAGGCAGGACAGTGACACCAAGTTAAAGACCTCCAGGGTCTCACAGGGGGGAGGCACACAGAGGGGTCTTCAGAAATCAACCTGGTGACTTCCTCTTTCCCATAGAGTTCCCTCCTCCATAAATACCCTTCTCTGCTAGTTGATAAAGAGACAGGAACAGAGGCTCAGGGAGTGTGGAATGGACTCTATGGAGACAAATACCAGTGGCTGGGGCAGGCTTCTGGTAGAGCAAAGTGATCTGTCCTTGCTCTGGAGCCCTGGGTTGGGATGTCAGATAGACCCAAGGCCTTGGCGTCTCTGAGGCCAGGCTGACCTGCTCAGGCAACGCTCTTAGCAATTCTCCTGATGCTTTAGGAAAAGGCAAGGAACTTTCCCAAGTTGTTTCATATCTGGCCCGAAAAAGCAGTCACCCACAACTTGGACTGCAAAAAAAATTAGAATTTTTGGTACTTAATCACCCTTCAGACCAGCTGACTCAGACGGTTAAGAATCTCCCTGAGATCAAGGAGACCCAGGTATGATCCCCAGGTCAGGAAGAGACTCTGGAGAAGGGAATGTCTACCCACTCCAGTATTCTTGCCTGGAGAATTCCATGGACAGAGGAGCCTGGCAGGCTACATACAGTCCATGGGGTCGCAAAGAGTTGGACACAACTGAGTGACTAACACTTTTACTTTCACTTGGGCTTCCCAGGTAACGCTAGTGGTAAAGAACGCAACTGTCAATGCAGGAGATGTAAGAGACTCAGGATCATTAAGTTGAAAGAGCCTTTAACATCACATATATCCCTGCAATAAAACCCTACTGGAATCCTGTTCTCTATTTGAAAAACTGGGGACTTCCCTGGTGGTCCAGTGGCTAAGACTCTGCACTCTCAACACAAAGGGCCAGAGTTCAATTCCTGGTTGGGGAGCTAGATTACACATGCCTCAACTAAAGGTCCTACACGCTGCAACAAAGATTGAAGGTCCCAAGTGCCATAACTAAGACTTGGCACAGCCAAATAAATATTAAAAAAAAAAAAAAGAAAGAAAGAAAGGAAAAAACTATGAAGTAAAATGTATGTAACAGAGAAATCACAGAATGGTGCCGTCGCTGAGAGAATGGATTACAGTCACCTGACCTGGGTTTAAACCCAGGTTGTGACACACACTGGTGACCTTGGACGAGTGAGGTAACCTGACTGTGGGTGATGAGACCGGCTCCCTCCCGGCCATGTTGTGAGAAACACACACACAAGGGCCTGGGACAGTGACAGCCACTTGGGACAAAGAGCGCTTGTGAGTATGATGACTAAACAAAGGTTCTTTTGGAAACTTCACTGGGTGAGGGGAGAGGAAGAGGGAGGGGAGAGAGAGAGGGGGAGAGAGCAAGGCTGTTTACACCTACTTTGAAATGGTATCTAGCAATGGACAGGCAAACCGGTTCTGAGGAAACATTGCTGTAAACACTATATATTAAACATCTCTTTCCAAGTGTGGGCCTGTGGTGTAGTTGACAGATAGCACGCTGTTTTCCTTTCAAAATAGAATATATTCTATTTGGTTGGCCAAAAATTCATTCAGGTTTCTCCATAAGATGCTCTGAAATACCCAAACTGAAACTTTTGGCCAACTCAAAACTTCCCCTGCTCTGAGACTCTGTGCATGCTTAGTTGCTCAGTCATGTCTGACTCTTTGCAATCCTTTGGACTGTAGCCCACCAGGTTCCTCTGTCCAGGGATTCTCCAGGCAAGAATACTGGAGTGGGTGGCCATTTTCCTTCTCCAGGGGATCTTTCCAACCCATAAATCAAACCCATGTCTTCTGTGTCTCCTGCATTGCAGGCAGATTCTTCACCTGCTGAACCATAGGGGAAGACTCTACAGGTCTTGAAAAACCCAGGAAACACCTTTCCATGCCCCGGTTGTCTTGCCTTCCTCTCCCTCTCCATCTTGACCACTGTCCCAGGCTTAGAATAAACCAGTCACCAGCCCCAGTGCCTCCCAGTGAGACTTGCTAGTACCAGAAATCTGTCTTCTGCTGAGCAGGGGCCTTGAAACTTCTTGGATCTTGGGTGTTTGTGAAATACTCTGGTGTGCCTCTTACAGTGATACTTCGTAGAGTCGAAAAAGATGTCCCTTTCTGACTCAGGAAAGAGAGGCTTGAGATGAAGGTGGGCGGGAGGGAGGGAGAAAGTATTGGCCAAAAATTCGGGATTTTCCATCGCATCCTATGGAAAATCCAAACAAATTTTTTGGCCAACTCAATATAAGGAAGCAAGGGAAGGAAGGAAAAATTTGGGGAGAGAGGGAAAGAGAGGTGGAAAGAGAAGATACATTTTCAAAGTTTGCTGCTAAGGAAGAAGAAAAAGCAGGCAAGCGAGACTTTTCACGAAACAGATGTAAAAATACGAACATGCATAAGAACCAGGATAATTTTAATAGCAGACAAAGAGACATACAAGGATATTCAATGAGGTAAGACAGCACATTGCAAACCTGGTATCATTACAACAATGGTAAAACCAGATGAAAACTGAGGCAGGAAAAAAATGACTTGACAGAAATTACTTCCCAAGAATCAGTAGAGGTAATCTTTGGGAGGTTGGGGGGAATCCATTCTTTATAGAGAACATAAAGAATTAACAGAGTGATCTCAAAGAGATAACTGGTTCCACAATTGCCTTCCACCTGGAAGATCCATGCCCTGCGCTCAGGATGAAGTCCCACCATCCAAGAGCTGGGATGCGCCTAGAAGTCTCTCCTTTGCAGCTCCAGCTTCTATCCCCTCTCACCAACCCAAGTTCAAGAGCTTCCGGTGGATGTTTTGACCTCCAAGCATCTCCTACCCTGTCCTTCCTCAGTGCCGCTGGTCTCATCCGCCTCGGTTAATGAGCTCTTCCCGTCCTCCGCCCTCAGCTGTTCATCTACCTCCTCTGTTTCTCACGTCCTGCCTGCCCCTCCCTTGTCCCAGGTCGACCTCTCCCCTGCCTCTCTCAACTGCCCTTGGGACAAAGTTCAAACTCCTACTGTGACCCACAAGTCCATCCGTGGCTGCCCTACCTCCAGACCACCAGGCGTCCTGCCTCATCCTTAAGCTCCGAAAGCAACCCGGTTATATTTCTGCTGCTGCACTCATCACATTTTACAGAAAGTATCTGT
The DNA here is from genome assembly GCF_054371585.1 of Giraffa tippelskirchi. Lineage (NCBI taxonomy): Eukaryota > Metazoa > Chordata > Mammalia > Artiodactyla > Giraffidae > Giraffa > Giraffa tippelskirchi. The sequence continues at coordinate 119,553,966 of NC_137276.1, read as the reverse complement.
TTCTTATCTATCTGTCTCCCAAGCTAGAAACTCTCTAGGAGTAACAACCATGACTCAACCTCCGGGATATATCACAGTCTATGGAAAAGGCTCAGTTCTCCGTCAATACTGCCTCATTGAACCAGACCTTCCTTACAACAGTTTGTTGTGGGTCCGTCCGAATCAGTCCAACCCCCTCGCCTGAGTTTCAAGAATATACGAAGGCTGATTAGAACCTGCCTTGGCCACTTCATTTCTCCCTGCTCCGCATCCAGGCCCAGGGCCACTGTGCTGAGTACTTAAGTGTACTTGACACATGGTTTACCCACTCCTTTTCTGGCCATGCCCAATGTACCCTCCCATATCCAGCATCCTAATGTAATTCTGATTCTCTTTCAAGTCCCAGCTCCAGCCCCAGTTGCTTTCAAAGCCCGTCCACCACCACTCAGCCAGGGCCACAATCTTTCAGTGTTTCTGGAACTTCTCCTGTACACTTGTCTTAATTCTCTAATTCAACTTAAACACCAGCCCCAAGCCATGGTTCACAGGCACTCATCCCCCTCCCAGTGTCTTATACATAGATGGACCCTCTCGGTGAAAGCTGCTGAACAAAGGATGCTGGGTGGGATGAGGTGACTATGCTGGGTGTCCCCATTTGGGGTGCTGATCTGTGGATCCAGTTCTCTCACAGGCTGCTTTGAAGGAGTCCCCTGGACCTACAAGGGAGAGGTTAGGTCACCCAAGGCCTCTCCCAGATGCCCTTTCCTGCGTCCTTACTTCCTGCCACAAGACACAGATGAGGGGACGGTCAGAGGACCTGCCACACCTCAACCAGTAACAAAGCCCCCCACATCCCTCATCCAGCATCCTGCTGCTCAGAACCACTCACCACACGTGTCGAGAAACTCCAACATCTGCTGAAACTGTAGGCAAACTCTTAACATCCACCAGAAAGCATCCAAAATGAGAAGATTGTGTTTGTTTTCCTTTTGGTTGTAAACTTCCAGGCCACTCCACTCAGAATACCATCCAAGGCATTTGAGACCTTTACTATGTTCTTATCCAAATCTGCCTCTCATTAATCAGATACCATCCAAAGCCAGCCTGTATCTTTCACTTATTTAGAAAGCAATGGGAAATTCCTCACTAAATGTATAAATAAATTAATTCATCCACTTGTGATGGTTGTACATTTCATCTTATGTGTTCTATGGATTTACCAGTCAGTGAGGTGGTGGGCACCCCAGAGCGACTTTACCACATCCTGGTTGGTGTCCCCTGGTTGGTGCCAGCGGAGGAGGGGCTGGCTTGAGCCAGTACCAAAGAACGCAGAGAGCCTGGCAAGAGAACAAACCTCCTCTGGCCTCCAGAACACATAGCGACATTACTGACCAACCCCTTCTTGGTGTTTCTCCTCCCTCCATGGAGGTGATGTCAACAGTGGCCCTTCCCAGCCTGGAAGACAGGACTGGTTGTGTGGAAAGGAGTTGGCTGAGGACAGGTAAATAAGACTTCTTGGAGTGAACTGAGGGAAGCTGGGCTTATATGGCTTAGAGGAGAAAGAAGCAGGGTGGGCTTGTGGGGTGAGGACTCCAGGGCCTCGGGGCTACTTGGAAGGCAGTGGGTTCTCAGTTCTCAAACCTGGGCCTGAAATCATCCTCATTGTATACAGATCAGGGAGTGCTCCTCACCCTCCACCTTCGGGTGTTACAAAACTGGGGCATGGCCTCTGCTTAGCTAGGCAGAGGCCTGGGCTGTGACTCATTCTAACTCATCTGAGAAGCTGCAGCTCTTTTGCTTCAGCCCAGGCCCCCCATCTCCCAGGTGCTGGGCCTTCCTGTGTCTGTTGGACAGCCTTAAAGCCAAGGGAGCTAAGAGAGCAAACTTGAGATTTTAAAACTCAACAGTGAAGACTTTCCTGATGGTCCCGTAGCTAAGACTCCATGAGCCCAGCTCAGGGGGGCCTAGGTTCAATCCCTGATCGGGGAACTAGATCCCACATGCCACAACTAAGATCCTGCACAGCCAAATCAGTTCAGTTCAGTTCAGTCGCTCAGTCGTGTCCGACTCTCTGCGACCCCATGAATTGCAGCACGCCAGGCCTCCCTGTCCATCACCACCTCCCGGAGTCTATCCAAACCCATGTTCATCGAGTCAGTGATGCCATCCAACCATCTCATCCTCTGTTATCCCCTTCTCCTCCCGCCCCCAATCCTACCCAGCATCAGGGTCTTTTCCAATGAGTCAACCCTTCGCATGAGGTGGCCAAAGTATTGGAGTTTCAGCTTCAACATCAGACCTTCCAATGAACATAGATAAACAAAAAAATAAATATTAAAAACAACAACAACAACTGGACAGTGGTGAAGATGAGCCTCCTCAGGATGGGCTCTTCCTCCCCCATTGACCTCTCACACGCACAATCGCCAACTGTAATCTTCCTGAAATGTCCAAGCTGTTTGTCATCCCCTGGGAAAATCTTGTCCACAGAGCTCCTGGACTAGGGGCTAAATGATAGGAAATCAGAGAGATTAAAAGGGCCAGATTCCTAATCTTACTTCCCTGCACAGAGACACACTACTTATATGTATGAATGGGATGTGCAGACTCAGTTATTTATCATCATAATTGATAAGAGCAGAATCACTCCAGAAGGAAATGCCCCAGCTGGGATATCTTTCATCAAAGACACCTAATCTGGGGCCAGCCCTCTCTGCCCTGACCTTCAGCCTACTCTCTCCTCCACATCCCCCAAGATCTGTATTGTGTTTGGGTTCCCAGAGAAGGAAGAAATGTTTGCAACTTAATGTATGTGGTATCCTTCCAGATTTCTGCTGCACTGGAGGAGGAAATGGCAACCCACTCCAGTGTTTTTGCCTGGGGGATCCCATGGACAGAGGAGCCTCATAGGCTACAGTCCATGGGGTCGCAATGCAAGAGTCGGATACGATTTAGCAACTAAACCACCACCACCATTTGAATGAGCAGGAAGCTCCAATGAATGCCATGAGGCCCTGGGTGCCACCCAGATACTCCTGTGAAGGTGACCACAGTGATGGTGAAAAAGTGAAGTCGCTCAGTCATGTCCGACTCTTTGCGACCCTGTGGACTGTAGCCTACCAGGCTGCTCTGTCCATGGATTCTCCAGGCAAGAATACTGGGATGGGTTGCCATTTCCTTCTCCAGGGGATCTTCCCAACCCAGGGATCGAACCCTGGTCTCCCGCATTGCAGGCAGACGCTTTACCCTCTGAGCCACCAGGGAAGCCCCACAGTGATGGTGCTGTCACCCATTTGTCTAGTGCCAACAGCCTGCAGGGCAGATTGGAGACTGGATGTGTTGCCCACCCTAAGGCCTTACAGTCGAAACAGCCTTAGATGTCCCTAGGGACATTTCCAACTCAGCTTACATCATAAGGGAAAATAAATATCCCCAGACAACGGTCTTCTGTTCTTCTCTTCCTTTCTCCTTGATAATGGAAGATGTTGGTGGGGCCACTTGGGGACAAAGGCCACAGACCCCAAGTCTATACCATGGGGCTGGGCTTGTCCTTGAAACTGTGTCAGCTGGAGATCCCATTGCAGACAGACCCCTCTTCACTTCCAGGCAAGGTGTGTAATGGGCTCTAGCTTCCTCCTGGGTCCTTGGTTCTTCCAGCTCCAGCAGAGCTGGGCTGAAGACAAGTTGAGTCTTTCCCTAAACAGCTCTGGGGAATCTTGTCCTTTCCCACTGGGAAACGGAAGCCGCACAGACCTGCCTGTCCACTAGGATCCTGCCCAGTGTCTGGCCTCCTGCAGGTTAGGCTAGACCCCTCCCAGCCTGGCCTAACACTGGGTGAGCTGGCCTTGGCTGACCAGCCTGGCCTCAGCCAGCTTCCTGGTTGGGCGTGGCCTCTGTCGAGGAGGCAGGGAGCCTGAGGAACCAGAAGGTTAAGCAATAGCTTCCCAAGGGCAAATTCCTGTCCAGTGCCTGGTATCTGGGTTCCGAGCCAAACATGGGTGGCTGTGTTTCTGCTGATCTCTGAGGGTGACTGCACGCTGCTTACTGCTTCTCTTGGCTTACCTGCATATTCCTTCCCAGAAGAGGGAGGGCGGTCAAGGGGCCTGAGAGTTGCTGGCCCAGATGCAGGTCTCATATGCAAATACTCCAACTCTCAGAAGGTAGTAAGGCCTTTTAGAGCCAAGCCAGAGTTCTGTTAGCATTTCCTCTGGACCCAGCTTAGTCGTCTTGGCCAGGGCTTGTTTAATACCTCAAATGAGCAAGTGCTGGAATCAAGATTGCCGGGAGAAATATCAACAACCTCAGATATGCAGATGATGCCACTCTAACCTCTTGATGTTGGTGAAAGAAGAGAGTGAAAAAGCTGGCTTGAAATTCAACATTGAAAAAACTAATATCATGGCATCCAGTCCCATGACATGACATGACATCATGTCAAATAGAAGGGGCAAACGTGGAAGAAGTGACAGATTTTATTTTCATGAGCTCCCAAATCTCTGTGGATGGTGACTGCAGCCATGAAATTAAAAGACGCTTGCTCCTTGGAAAGAAAGCTATAACAAACCTAGACAGGGTATTATAGAGCAGAGATGTCACTTTGCTGACAAAGGTCCATATAGTCAAAGCTATGGTTTTTCCAGTAGTCATGTACAGATGTGAGAGTTGGACCATAAAGAAAGCTGAGTGCCAAAGAATTGATACTTTCAAATTGTGGTGCTGGAGAAGACTCTTGAGAGTCCTTTGGACAGGATGATCAAACCAGTCAATCCTAAAGGAAATCAGTCGTGAATACTCATTGGAAGGGCTGATGCTGAAGCTGAAGCACCAATACTTTGGCCACCTGATGCAAACAGCTGACGTTGGAAAAGACTCAAATACTGGGAAAGACTGAAGGGAAAAGGAGAAGAGAGCAGCAGAGGATGAGGTAATGGTTAGATAGAATCACCAACTCAATGGACATGAATTTGAGCAAACTCTGGGAGATAGTGAAGGATGGATGGGGAAGCCTGGCATGCTGCAGTCCATGAGGTCGCTAAGAGTCAGACACGACTTAGCACCTGAACAACAAAAACAGCCAGTGCTTGATGTCAGGGTAGTCTAAGTGTCAGTGGGCCAAGGTATGTCTTAAGGTTTGAGGCCAGAACCTCTCATGAGGAAAACAGAGCCTTCTTTGTCATGGTGACAGCTTTGCTTAGCTTCACCCCTCATTTCTCAGATCACTCCCTGAGAGTTGGACCCAATTACTTTTGCACATGAGTTAGAAATGTATGAAAGAGAGTCTGAATTTCTCGCCTCCTTCTCTAAGCACAATCAATGGCAGAGGCTGCAGCGAGCTGCTGTGGTTCTCTCATGGGCTAGGAAGTGAGAAGCTAAGGAAAACCTGTGCTGGCCCCAGTGTTTACCTGAGCTTCTAGGACCAGCCAGGGACAAACCCAGCACAATGAGTAGCACATTAGGTTCCTTCTAGCCATGTTGTTTGAGGATGTGCACAGAGCCTGGCAAGGCTGCAGACATGGGGGATGAGGAAGGGAAGTGGCTTGTCTACACTCTCATGGTGACTCAGTAGCAGGACAATTTAAGAGAATCCAGGAGCTTTGACTAACCGGCTACTCAGCCATGACCCTGCCCTGCTGAAGGAAGTAGAAAGGACGGGAATTGGTCAGTCAACAGCACTCAGGTGCCAAGTCGTGAACGTACTGTGGGGAGGAGACCGGCGACAGAAAATGACTGGAAGACACAAAGAATCCCTAAAAGTATGTGGGTTGAGAAGAGAGCGCCCGCATGCCCACACATGTGATGTAACTTCAGAAGATTTACAAAGGGGAGGGTGCAGAATAATATTGTCTGATGCTGCAGGCCACACGGAGCTGGGTACCCGTGGTTGATGGCAATGATGGGCAATGAGCACCCACGAGGATGAGGGGAAGGAGAAGGAGTGATGGCAGAACAAGCCAGGTGACTTGGGGAGTCACTGGGTCGCCTCCAGCCCTAGCCCGGGGTGACTTAGTGAGAAAGTGCTGAGCTAGTTTTGGAAGGGGAAGTCTGTCCAGGAGAAAGGCGGGACTCGGTTTGGCTGAGGCCCAGCGTGAATGAGGGGTGTGTGGGGACAGCGGGCAGACAGGCAGGCCTGGGGCAAAGAGGTTGGGGTAGGGGTTACCAACAGATATGGAAGAAAAGAAACAAAGAATGTCTGGCCTGCATCCTCATTATTTTTTGGTTTTATGGGAAACATGATGAAACTCTTTCTTAAAAGTGGCCATTATAGAGGGTGGGGGTAGGAGAGAAACCACAGTGATTTCTTTCTTTCTTTCTTTTTCTTTTTTTTTTCAGGATCGAAAAAAAGTTCTCCGCAAACTAAACAAAGTTAGATTGAGAAATGCAGCATGGTACCATGGGGGCCTGGGTCGGCCACAACCCGCCTGCCCGCAGGCGCCGGCCTCAGATGCTCAGAGCGGCCTGGGGAGAGAGGGGACACTTTGACTTTTCAAGATCTAAGAGTTATGGTTCCCTTTTGGCAAAATGCTTTTTGTCCTGTGATAACACTTGAGTCCTTTGTGGTAGCACCGATTGTGGCCTTGGCAGCCTAGGTGAGTGGGTGTCCCCCCCTCCATGCCTAACCTGCCCTGGATGGACTCCTCCTGAGACCCAGGGACTGGACTGATGCCCTTGTATTCAGTGCCCTTGGGGTGGGGGCTGCTATGTGACCTGAAAGGTGACTTCCCTGAGATGACAGGGTTTCTTGGGTGACACTAGTGGTAAAGAACCCGCCTGCAATGCAAGAGACATAAGAGACATGGGTTCAATCCCTGGGTTGGGAAGATCCCCTGGAGAAGGAAATGGCAACCCACTCCAGTATTCTTGGTTGGAGAATCCCATGGACAGAGTAACCTGTCAGGCTACAGTCCATGGGGTCGCAAAGAGTTGGGCACAAGTGAAGTGACTTAGGAGGCATGCACTGGGATGACAGAGCTGTAACATCATTAAAGAAACATAGGGATCCCAGAATGACAAGACTGAACTCTGCCTTCAGAACAGAACAGGAGAAAAAATGGCTGCTGGGGACCTAGATGACCTTGCTGAGATGAATTCTTGGGTGATTTGATTCAATGAAGCCATTCATTTCAAAGCTGCCCCTCTTTTCTTTTTTTAAAACAAAAAGGTAGGAGTCATTCAACCTTTTTCAGCAGATTGAAGTGATTTTTAAGTGAATACAGAAAGCAGCCCTTGGGGTGCTCCTCTGTCAGGAATGAAGCATCTATGATGGAAAATACCTGCAGCCTGGAGAAAAAATTTACTGCAACAGCTCCATTGCATGTTGTGGGGTCATATTTTTACTGATGTGAAGTTCTTGCTTTCTACTGTCCGATTTTTGTTAACTACTGAATCTAAATCTTGTTGGGTCTTGTGCTTGCAAACCCCTGTAATTAGCATGATATCCTAGATTGTTTTTAAATTGAAGTGGCCTGGTTTCTGTGTCTTAGAGGCCCCGGGGGGTGAGATTTTATCTGGGGTTCTCCCCAGACCCCTCTCTTCCATGCCCTGGCTGGAGACTGAGCATCAAAACCTCCTGTGGAAACCTGGGTCCAGAGTTCAGGAACTGGGAGGCTGGCACAGGTGAGGGGGTGCCGGGTGATGTCAAGCACCCTTCTCTGGGACTTGCAAGTTGCCACAGGGTGGGTGGCACATCCCCCCACCCCCCCACCCCCGCTGGCTGTGCATGGTGGGAATGGGTTCCATACTCAGTGGGAGGGCTTTGCTATCTCACACAAGGGTCAGGGACTGCCTACAGGGCTTGAACCCTTCAAGTGTGGGAAGGAGACGCCCAGATTTGGATCCTGGCTTGGCCAGTCCTGGCACGGATGTCCAGCCTCTCTGCTGGGTGAAGGCTGAATTCCGGCACCAGCCAGCGCAGCTTTTTCCACGCAGCCTAGATCAGACAATTAGAAAAACCAGAGAGGTAAAGAGAACTTCCGCTCAATCCTAGCTTCTGTCATCTCAGTAGAGGAGGGCATGGCAACCCACTCCAGTATTCTTGCCTGGAGAATCCTATGGACGGAGGAGCCCTACAGTTCATGGGGTCAAAGACTCAGACTAAAGCGACTTAACACACATACACGTGACCATCCCACCAGGGGATCCCTCCCATCCACCCTGCGCCACCAAGTCAAATGGACCAATGATATCAGGCAGCTTCTTTTAAATCTCACCCCCAGGGCCTCTACCTGCACAGGTAAGACACAGAAACCAGGCCACTTCAATTTAAAAGAAGCCTTGCAGCTTCTTAAAGATCAGGGTCAAGTCCGTATAAAGTCCTTCAGTTACTTACACCTTCACAGAGACCAATGGTTTATTTCAAATTCTAGTCTATTCATTGATACTTTTCCTGAATGGTCTCCAAAAGCTCTCTGCAAAAGCGATTTACAGAGTGGCTGACCAGTCTGCACACTGAAGAAAGGATCATGTAGCTAAGAACTGCTAAACAGACAGAAGAGAAATGTTATCAATGAGGCAACAGGTGCACACTCAGCGGGGTTAGGGACCAGGAATTGGGGGGGCACATAGCTGCTTTTAGTGAGAAGGTTCTTGCATGAAGAATCTTGTCAACTATCTTTCCTTGCCCACAGCTAAATAGTAGCTTCTACCTTAAATCCAGGTCACAGTCATTAGCTACCAGCATGGTCGGCATTAGATACTCAACGAGTATGGATCAGTTTAAGATTTGCTTGAAAGTAAAAAAAAGGAATTATTTAACAAATGGTGTTGGAACCATTGGCTAGCCATTTGGAAAAAAAAGTTTAGAACTTCCCTGGTGGTCCAGTGGTTAAGAGTCTGAGCTCCCAATGAAGGGAGTACAGGTTTGACCCCTGGTCGAGGAACTAAGATCCTGCACTCCACCCGTGTAGCCAAAAAATAAAATAAATAAATAAATATAAACTTAAACTGATTCTTACCTTACTCATCACTCCCAGTAAATTAAATGTGGATAAAAACTTCAAAGATAAAATTTGAAACCACAAATTTAAAAGCCATGGATGCATTTATTGCTCATCTCTGTTTGGAGAAGTCCTTTTTAGCAAGGAAGTCATAGATTAAAAAGTCATAAATTTCATACCATAAAAGAAAACATAATTTTGTGTGACAAAAAGTACCTTAAAAATGACAAAACAGAAATTATTTGCAACATATATGAAAAACATAATTTAATTTCTTTAAATTACAAAGAGCTCACACAAATCAATAAAGAAAAAGCAGAATAACAGTAGAAGATAAGGCAAAGGATATGACTGGGCAGTTAAAAAGTGATGCAAATGTCTGATAAAAAATTTCACTGGAAACTACAGGATACCATTTTTCACCCGATTGTCAGAAATTGTAAAGTTTTATTACAATTAGTGCCTGGGAAGAAGATATGTGGACAAGTAGGCATTTGCAAATATAAATGTAAGAACTGTCAAATGGTGGTCATTTGCCCAATATTAAGATTCTTCAAAGAGCAACTGAGTAATATCAATCATGATTTTTAATGTCTATAACCTTTGATCCAAGAACTTCACTGCCTGAATTTAGCCTACAGTTGCATTGTTTGAAACAGCAGAAAGCTGAATACACTTAAAGGTCTATCAATGAGACCGGCTAGAAAATGGAACTCTAAGAGACAGTTTTTGTGTCTTTAAAAAAAAAATATTGACAAGGTCTTCGGGTCATGAGACCAAGGATATGTTGGTTTATTTTTAATTTTTGTCTGCACAGCATGTGGGATCTTAGTTCCCCAACCAGGGATCAAACCCATGCCCCCTGCATTAGTAGTACAGAGTTTTAAACATTGGACCACCAGAGAAGTCCAAGAAGCAGTTTTTAAAAAGGTTGAAAGGTGATTGGTAGAGCTAGATATAGAGGACCTTTGATTTTTTAATGAGTAGGAAAGGAAAGCAAGGCTCTGGGCAAGGTATTTAGGAATATCTGTTTTCAAATTGTGTACCTTACTAGCCAAAACTTTTGAACACATTCACTAACATAATGTTGATTGATTTATACATATGTGAACTGATCCAAAAATAGCATAAAAAAGTAAATTCAAGCAAAGCATAAGATCTAAAATTAGATCTTATTATTAGATCTTAAAATTAGATCTTATAGTTTTAAGGACCTTCCACCTTACATGTATGCACTTATGCCACATTAGTGATGTCAGTATGTCACTTGGCAATTTTAAAATATATCTGCAAATTCTTTGACACTCCTTCCATTGGTTTGTGTGATCTATGCCCTGTTCCCTTCAAATGGGGCAGACCTTTGCCCTTGTTTTGGCCACCAGGGTGTGGCAGAAATGACAGTATGGGATTCTGAGTCTAGATGATAAAACACTAGTGCCTGGTTTGTTTTTAGTTTTCTGGGATGCAAAACCAAGAAAAGGGAAAGGAATGGCCAACACTGATGTTGATTCTTGTGCAGAGCTTTAGACTTTGTTTAGACAGCACTTCCGCGGCTATGAATAGTAGTTGCAGAAGTGATGAACACAGCACAGACAGACATGCTGTACTGGGAGAATTAGAATTAGAACCAGGAAAGGCTGGATAATATTTGCTCTTGTACAAGCAGTAAAATCATAGTGTTCCATGAGATTAATCATTGCACAGACTTACATCATTGCCAGTATCCATTTATGCCATTTGTCAGAAAAAACTGGGACCTGATGTCTTCTTTTCCCAGCTCTCCTCCCTTCTTCCCTCCCTCTCTTTCCTTCTTCCCTCCCTTATTTCTATCTCTTCTTCCTACCTTCTCTTAATATTTTTAACCCCCTGCTACATGCCAGACTCTGTAAGATGAGTACGTCACATTTAATGTACACACCTATTATTTCCACATCTCTCTGATTTTTTACTGTAACCAAGGATTTACTTCTAGTCATAAAAGATGGCTTACCTTAGATTTCTTGCCATATATCTCTTTCTGTTTATAAGACTTCATGTGTTCTACAGTAAGCTTAAATTCATGTTTTATTATGAGGAAACTAAAATGAAGTCTTTCTAAATACCTGCCCAAAATATAGTTAACTAACAAGATAACTATTCACTCTTCAATCTGTGGTCCATTGAGATGATAGACAGGTGGATGGCTGGCTGGCTGGCTGGCTGGATTGATGGATGGATGAAAGGATGATGGGTCGATGGATAGATAGGTGATAGATGAATAGTTCCCCTATACTCACACTTGATGTAAGAGGAGGAAGGGACGTAGTCAGGATAAAATAGTGGTTTCAGCACTATGTCTGATTGTCATAGTATTCACTTCAAACTGGAGAGCCTTGTCAAACCAATCATCCAGAAGAAAACAAGAGCTATCTCAATCTTGTCATTCAAATAAACGTTCATTTTGAGTATTGTCTCTTTTTAAAGAACTTGGAGCTCATTTGGACATTTTGCATAATGGCTAGCATACTATGGCTATGTAGGAGATGTTATAGGCTAAATTGTGTCCCTCCGCCCCTCCTCAAATTTATGAAGTCCTAACCTTGGAATGTGACTGTATTTGGAGATGAAGTTTTAAAAGAGGTTCATCAAGTTAAAATGAATTTATCTGGGTGGGCCCTAATCCAATATGACTAGAGTCCTCATAAGAAGAAGAAATTAAGACACAGACCTATACAGAGGAAACCATGTGGACACAGAGTGGAGATGGCTGTCTACAAACCAGGAAGAGAAGCTTCAGGAGGAACCAACTCTACTGACTTAAACTTCTATCCTCTAGAATTGTGAGTAAATTTCTTCTGTTTAAGCTGCTTAGTCTGTGGTATTTTTTATGGCAGCCCTAACAAGCTAATACAGTAGATATTTTTTTTTTAAATCAACTTTGTTTCAGTTTGTCCAAAAACAAGGACAGAGTCAGCAATATTTATATTCACATAGGTAAGTAGCATGGTGTGGTGTTTTACGCTCACCTGGTCTAGGCCTGGGTTCAATTTGTCCATCACTTACTAGCAATGTGGCCTTGGACAAGTGACCTAATCTTTTTGTGCCTCTGTTTACATACATGTAAGCTAAGTTAATATAATAACAATTTAATAAGTTATGCAGAGTATATCATGCAAAGTGCCAGGCTGGATGAATAACAAGCTGGACTGAAGATTGCTGGGAGAAATATCAACAACCTCAGATATGCAGATGATACCTTAACTCTAATGACAGAAAACAAAGAGGAACTAAAGAGCGTCTTTATGAGGACGAAAGAAGAGAGTAGAAAAGCTGGCTTAAAGCTCAGCATTAAAAAAACTAAGATCATGGTATGTGGTCCCATCACTTCATGACAAATAGATGGGGAAAAAGTGGAAACAGTGGCAGATTTTATTTTCTTGGGCTCCAAAATCACTGTAGACGGTGACTGCAGCCATGAAATTAAAAGATGCTTGCTCCTTGGAAGAAAACCTATGACAAACCTAGATAGCATATTAAAAAGCAGAGACATCACTTTGCTGACAAAGGTCTGTATAGTCAAAGCTGTGATTTTTCCAGTAGTCATGTACAGATGTGAGAGTTAGACCATAGAAAAGGCTGAGCACCGAAGAATTGATGCTTTTGAATTGTGGTACTGGAGAAGACTCTTGAGAGTCCCTTGGACTGCAAGATCAAATCAGTCAATTCTAAAGGAAATCAACCTGGAATATTCATTGGAAGGACTGATGCTGGAAGCTCCAATACTTTGGCTACCTGATGCGAAGAGCTGACTGACAGGAAAAGATCCTGATGCTGGGAAAGATTGAGGGCAGGAGGAGAAGGCGATAACAGAAGATGAGATGGTTGGATGGCATCACCAACTCAGTGGACATGAATTTGAGCAAACTCAGGGAGACAGTGAAGGACAGGGAATCCTGGCATGCTGCAGTCCATGGAGTCCCAAAGAGTTGGACATGACTTAGTGACTAAACAACAACCTCACAAAATTGCTATGAAAGTTAAATGAATTTGTGTTTTAAGCACTTTGAAGAGCACTTAACACATTGTGTCTGATACATAATATGAAATAATGAGGTTGGAGAGCATGATGAAATCAAGTTTATTAAATCGTTTTAAATTCTAACATATTTAAAAAAATTCTAACTATAGAGGATTTTTTAAAAGTATATTTCTTTATTTGTTTTGGCTGCACCTGGTCTTAGTTACAGCATGTGGGATCTAGTTCCCTGACCAGTGGTCAAACCTGGACCCCCTGCATTGGGAGCACAGAGTCTTAGCCACTGGACCACCCGGGAAGTTCCTATAGGAGCTTCTTGATACAGGGAGGAAATAGCTGTTAGCAGCATTCTGAGTTTTCAACTGCGTGCTGAGTTTGGGTTTATGTTAGGATGAACATCTAATATCAATGAACATGCTCTGAGGATGACAAGAGTAACCCCCCAGTCATCTTAACAGCAGTGGTTGTGAATCATTTCCGGTGAGTATTTTAACATTTTCCAAAGATCGGAAAATGTCTGGCTTTCCCACCAAGATTCATTGCAATGGGAACTATGAAAGAGAGAGTTGAACATGCGTGCTGAAAATGTTCGCAGGTGCTATTTGCACATGACTTGCCACAAAACTGCTGTAAACACTACTTCATTTCTATTGGTAAAACTTTAACTCAAGATAAACTTGCTGACTGCAAAGGGTATCATGAGACTGTGCTGTGCGTGATAGCTAATATAAACAGTGGGGGCAGCGGAGGCCTTCCAGGGTCCAGGGACCAGTGTGGATCTTTCTGGAAGGCCAGTCATTCACCATCTGCTCTAGGTCCCGAATTGCACTGGAGGAAACAGGCCAAAGTGGAAAATCAGAAGCATCGCACTGTTGAATGTGACAGTGTTTGGTGACAACTGCTCCCAACTCACTTTTGGGAGTTTTGATACTCATTCCAGCTTCTTCCAAGAAATCTTGAAGGACTGGCAATTGTCTTGATTACACTTTTGAACCAATAAAATGTAAACAGAAACAGCTGGTCATGGACATGCATCTTATAAACCAACTGAGAAAAAAAGAGTTTCCAATCAGGCGATAGCACTTGAGACAGATTTTTGACGATATTAATTATCTGTGATCAAACACCAACTTTGATATATTGAGAAGTTTTATGAGCATAAAGATCACTGAAGGAGTCTTGAAATATTTTCCTCTCATGTCAGTTTAATCCACAGAGCTATTAAAATTTTCACAATTTCAGGGCATTGAAGAAATACATTATCTGAATAGAAGCATTTGAATAACTGCTAACCAGTCTCATACAGGGCTTCCCTGATAGTTCAGTTGGTAAAGAATCCACCTGCAATGCAGGAGCCCCTGGTTGGATTCCTGGGTCAGAAAGATCTGCTGAAGAAGGGATAGGCTAACTACTCCAGTATTTTTGGGCTTCCCTGGTGGCTCAGCTGGTAAAGAATCTGCCTGCAATGGGGGAAACCTGGGTTTGATCCCTGGGTTAGGAAGATCCTCTGGAGAATGGAAAGGCTACCCACTCCAGTATTCTGGCCTGAAGAATTCCATAGACTGTATAGTCCATGGGGTTGCAGAGAGCTGGACACAACTGAGCAACTTTCACTTCACTCCAGTCTCATGCAACTGACAGGGGTGGAAGTAGGTAGATCAATAATACTTTACATGTTTTTTATTTACATAGAACTGAGTCATTGCATCACGTCTGTTATGTAGAAAATAGTTTTAACAAGGAATTTTTTTAATTAGAACAAAACTTGAAAAATATTTTTCTTATATATATATTTGCTAATAGGAGAAATAATTCTTAGGCTCAGACTCAAAAAGTAAAGTTTATTGTACACACAGCCATAATCGTGATCTTCTCACTTTCATGCCCAGTGCACTTTAGAAATAGAAAATTAGAAGTAGGGAGAGGCCTTGCTATAGACATACATGCTAAAGAGAAGAAACTGCTGACACTCTTAAGGGGGGAAGTAAAAAAGTAAAAAAGCAGACTGAAGAATTCAAAAAGGCCCAGGAATATGGAGACTTGTTGTGTGCCCACAAATATCCCCGTCTCTCTCAATTGTCTAAGTGCATGATTTTATTATACAATAACATTAAAATTGGTTCTTATTATGATGACATCAAGGGGTTTCCCAGGTGACTCAGTGGGTGAAGAATCCGTCTGCAATGCGGGAAACACAGGAGACACGCATTCAATCCCTGGGTGGGGAGGATCCCCTGGAGGAGGATATGGCAAACCACTCCAGTATTCTTGCCTGGAGAATCCCATGGACAGAGCAGCCTGGCGGGCTACAGTCCATGGGGTCTCAAAGAGTCAGACATGACAGCAACTGAACGCGCACACGTGCATGACGACATCGAGACCACGAAAAGAAAAAAAGATGTCAAACACCATCTCCCAGACTTTTTCAGAAAACAAGAGAGGTTGAATTACAGTTTAGGAACTTTCTTACCCCAAATGTCTTTTCTTCTTTCCTCTCTCCTTTTTTCTTCTC
Organism: Giraffa tippelskirchi; assembly: GCF_054371585.1. Taxonomy (NCBI): domain Eukaryota; kingdom Metazoa; phylum Chordata; class Mammalia; order Artiodactyla; family Giraffidae; genus Giraffa; species Giraffa tippelskirchi. Next base: position 119,538,527 of record NC_137276.1, on the reverse strand, counting down.
TTTTTCTTTTTTTGGTGCTTCAAAGTACAAATTTTCAATAGCCTAGAACTCCGCTCTGCAGAATGGCCACTTTCTCAAAGAAAGCTCAGATTTTATTACATATTATGTGATTAGTATTAGCTCATATCCTTTAAGAGTTATAGTTTTTTCCATTTCTGGACAGTTGAAATACTGTTAAAGATACTGCTACTCAAAAGGAGAAGAAACAAACCCAAGCAACAAAAAATATAGATAGAGGGCATACATCAGAATGAACATTACATTGCCAGGGAAGTAGGAGGAGAGAAAAGGCTTGACTTAAGGAATAAACCAAATTTCACTGTTTCATTGATTTTTACTTTTAACCCCAGTCACAGACATACCATGAAATGTTTTCTTGCAACTGATGAAAAAACGAAAGAAAAATACAAGTCTCCTCCTCATATGATACATAAGAAATGTTGACACATTCATATTTTCCTGAGGAAAAAATTCAACTACAGCAACTCTGAAAGCAAGCCTTATCAACTGCATCCTCCTTTCTTCCACACACAATATAGATATGTTCACAAAAGCACACACCTTGTCTGAGGAACACTGTCGTCTATGGAATGCATAAAAACTTTAAGAGCTGTCCTTTACTTGAGCTCATTCTATAAGCAGGGCAATGGGTCAAAGGGCAACACTTTGCTATCACTTGTCCACACCCCCATGAGGAAACTGAGGCTTGAGGAATTTAAGTAAACTTTCTGAAAAATAAGAAGCTTGCAAACAACAGACTTGGGATTTGAACCAAGGGCGCTTAATAACCATTGGGCTGTGCTATCTCCCAGTGAGGTTTAAATGGTTATCTTGGTCAATGCCTCAAGACCTGGGATGTGCAGTGGAATCACAGGGCACACGGTTGCTATTTGCTGACTGGTACCCATCTACCCTGAGTGATTCAGTGAAATCCACGTATCGGGGCCTGGGAAAGGGTGTGGGAAGAACATACATCCCCGGAGGCTTCTGCATCAGAAAACCACCTGCTTAGATGTGTCTCTTTTCACCAAGAGGCTTTCTACAGCAGGGAGTAAAAGGTTTACAGTCAGGGGATTTCCCTGGCAATCCAGTGGTTAAGACTCTATGCTCCCAAGGAAGGGAACATAGTTTCAATCCTTGGTCAGGGAACTAAGATCCCGCACGCAACGTGGAGCAACCAAAATTTTTTTTAAAAAAAAAGTATACAGTCAAGCCCACCCTTTGCAGTGGGGGCACTCTGTAAACAAACTATATGTGTCCTTGTCAGTGGGTCTCAAACACAGGTCACTGTTCACTCAGCAGCAAGCCCCAGCTCCATCCTCCACGATGTAAGGAGCGAGGAAGCCCCGAGGGGTCGACTGTGCAGGAACTGGACTGAGGTAGCCCAGAGCCCCTGCTTCCTCTATTTTGAGGTACTTAGAAAATGCAACTGGAAAATAGAAATGTGCAAATTGGAGAGAGATGAGGAGAAAGAGAGAAAGGGAAAGGAGAGGGGATTGACTTTGAAAATTATCAGCCTGTCAACCTAACATGGAGAAATACAGCAACCACTGTTCAACCTATGAAGCAGTCAATGCTGAAACAGGATGCTAAGAAAGTCCTGAGCTGTACAACTATATAACAAGCCAAGCTTCATAGACCAACACAACTTCCTTCTGAGACAGAACAGCAGAAAACAAGATACCCATGAGATCAGGATGGGAAACTGTAGAAACTTTGCCTCCGTGCTTTGTGGAGACTGAGCTGAGAAGCTGGGCCTGGGCCTTAGATGCTTGGGCAAGGCTTAGTTAGACTCCTCACAGTTTGCTTGGGTAGATTCGCCCAAACTTTAGAAACATCTTATTCTTCTCTGGTGGCTCCTATGGTAAAGAATCTGTCTGCAATGCAGGAGACCCGGGTTCGATCCCTGGGTCGGGAAGATCCCCTGGAGAAGGGAATGGCTACCACTCCACTGTTCTTGCCTAGAGAATCCCATGGACAGAGGAGCCTGGTGGACTACAATCCATGGGGTCACACAGAGTTGGACACAACTGAAACAACTTAGTACCACACATCCTGGGCTTGAAATAAAGATACTACTGTATTCTATGCAGCATTGTACAGAAAAGTACACATAAGCACACCACTTGTAGAAGATGCATGCATGTGACAACGTGCGCCAGAAATTTGAACTAACTTATGTGATTGGATATAACAACTCTTGTTCCCATCTTTGAAAGTTCCCAACTTGGAAGTTGGTACTTAGGGGACTTACTGTAAATATCTGTTCATTGACTGAGTCATTAATGTGTGAAAATAGAGTGTTTAGTCATAAGTCGGCACCTTACTACTTAAAAGCCAAACATGGTGTCCACATTTTTGATTTTGCAGGAGGACATTTGTCATTTTAAAGAAATGTACATGAATAACAGGACCTTAAAATTAGTATTTCTGACATTAAAAGCAATACAGGTTTGTTGCAGAAAATTCTTAAAATACTGCAAAATATAAATAACGGGAAGAAATCACCTGTAGTCTTACAATCCTTCTGCTTAGAGACAGTGAGTTAACACTTTGGTGTAGTTCTTTCTGATTGTTTTTTCTTTATAGGCATATATATATATGTGTGTGTGTGTGTGTGTGTGTGTGTTTGTGTATAGAGAGACAATAATATATACCTAAAATTATAACTATATGAAATATTTGATTGTGAATCTGCCTATTTCACTCAAAACATTGGGCATTTTCCTTTCTCAACAACCATTTCTAAACATGTGATTTTTAAACATCTACACATCATTCCATCATATGAATGGACTATGGCTTATTTAACCATTTTCTTATTTTTGTACACTGAGTTTGTTCCCCACTTTTCCTATATTATAAGTAAGGCTTCAGTAAACAGGCTTATTCATCCATCACTTCTGATTACACAGTTATGATTATTGAGATAAACACTAGTGCAAGAGATGTAAGCACTTTTACAGTTCTCGTTACATACTCCTTAAAATATTTTTAAAAACTCTTTTTAAAACATAGGACTAAGACCAAAAGGAAGTTATGGAAAGAAATGATAGGTTTTTGGTTTTTAGTTTGTTTTGGCCTTATTGCCTCATTTCCTTTAGCTCAGACCAGCCTATTTGTCATCTTTAGAAAGGTATGAAAGTAGGAAATAAGGAAGTAGAATGAGAAGGACTTAACAAAATACATCCATTATAATAATTAAATCTCAACTTACCTAAAAAGGAGAAAAGCATGTTTATCTTTTAGAGATGGATTCTAAAATCCACCCTGCTTATCATATTTCCCCTGTGTCTCAGGTGCTCTCATCAGAGAGACTCTTCTATTACCGAAGGTCTGTGTTGCCTGGCCCACATTTGAGGAACCATGACCTATGATTCAAGGGCACTCTGATCCACCCTACATAGAACCAGGAATTTCTCTGTAGGGAGGGAATTTCAAGGCTCGACATACACTAAAATCAAAAGCCTATTGTCTCAAAAAAGCAAATAAAAATATACAAGAAACATTGATTACATTAGATTAAAAATTGTAGATTACTTCCTGACTCTGTATTTCTACCCACTCATTCCAGCCTTCTAGCAGTCTTCAGAAATAACAAAGAGCATTTTAGTTACAGAAAAAGTTGTTGACTCCAAGAAACACAATAATGGTCATCTTTTAATAGGATGTTTGCTTTGTGCCATTGTAACTTGAAGTTAGCATTATTTCAGCTTTTTCTTTTATGCAGTGAAAAATTGTTTGCTGTTTCCATTTAAAAGGCACGTAGGATTTCTAATTGTATCTAAAGGCAGATTTTGCTTTTCTTTTTTCCTAAAAATTTTCTTTGCCATAGCATGAAATATACCCATGTTAATCATGAATATGCTCTTCTCCTTTTTAGGTAAATTGAGAGTTAATTATTATAATGGATATATTTTCTTAAGTCTTTCTCATTATACTTCCTTATTTCCTACTTTTCTACTTTTTTCAAAAACCTTGTCGAACTTCCCTGGTAGTCCAGTGGTTAAGACTTGGTACTTCCACTGCAAGGGGCACGAATTCAACCCTTGGTCAGGGAACTAAGATCCCACATGCTGTGGGCTGTGGTAGGAAAAACAATAATAAAAATAATAAAAAAGATAAATTCAAAAAATAAAAACTTTGTCTTCCACATTATACAAGGTCTATTCTGAAAAACTTATGCAAGACAATTTAATATTATATACCAATCAAGTCATAAAATATATTCCCACACATTTCAGGAACTTAGGCATATACATATCCCTGCTGATAAATCATAAAATCAAAGGGAACAATGAATTTAGCTGGGGCCTTGGGATAGTAACAATAAATCCCTCATTTGGATAAAGAAATTGCAGTCCAAAGAAGTAAAAAGTTGATTACTGAGTCTTTGGGTTTGTTATTCAATCAAGGATATGGAATAGGAAAAATAGTAAGCATAATAACTAACTTCTTTACAGCCCTATACAGTTTATAAAATACTTTCACACTCAGCACTAAAAGGTGCCTCAGTTCCAGGGTTTCAGCAAATGAAAACTCTCACAGGTTCTATTTCCCACCAGGAGACCCGTGCAGCTGACTTTACATCTGGTATTATTTCACTGAGTGGTTGTTGCTGGTGAGGGCACCCTTTACCTAGAGCCTTAGGAGGTATTTAAGATGAACTCATGCACATAAGAGTTATCAGTTTAAGTGGGCTAATTTTAAATGGAGAATAACACAGTTTGCCCTGAAAGTTTAAAAACTGTAGCCACATCTGAGTAGCAGAATAACAACATCAGGGGGATTTTCAGATTGAAAGAAAGATGTGACTGATCATATTTGCCCCTCAGGGGCTCCAAGGACCAAATTAGAAACCCAAGGTCATGTCTTACAGAGTCCGAAAGTGGATTCCCCCAATGAAGGTACTGGACCTGATTTCTTTGCCAGTTACATATTTTTTTTTAAGACTTTTTTTTTTAAATGTGGACCATTTTTAAGACTTTATTGAATTTGTTACTATATTGTATCTATTTTATCTTTTGGTTTTTTGACCCTGAGGCATGTGGGATCTTAGCTCCCCAACCAGGGATAGAACCCACACCCCCTGAATTAGCAGGTAAGTCTTAACCACAGGGGAAGTCCTGTGAGTTTGTTGTTGTTGTTCAGTTGTTTAGTCACGTCCAACTCTTTGAGACCCCATGGACTGTAGCACACCAGGCTTCCCTGTCCTTCATTATCTCCTGGAGTTGGCTCAAACTCATATCCATTGAGTCGGTGACGCCATCCAACCATCTAGTCCTCCGTCATCCCCTTCTCCTTCTGCTTTCAATCTTTCCCAGCATCAGGGTCTTTTCTAATGAGTCCACTTCTGGCATCAGGTGGCCAAAGTATTGGAGCTTCAGTCCTGCCAGTTACCTATTAATTAATGGAGTCAGTCAGTCAGTCAGTCAGTGTTAGTCGCTCAGTCATGACTCTTTGTGACCTCATGGTGGAGCCCAGCAGGCTCCTCTGTCCATGGAATTCTCCAGGCAAGAATACTGGAGTGAGTGGCCATTTGCTTCTAGATGGGAATCTTCCCAACCTAGGGATCGAATCTAGGGCTCCTGCATTGCAGTGGATTCTTTACCATCTGAGTCAACAGGGAAGCCCACGTATTAATGGAAGATGATGATACTTAAGTGATAGTGTGAAATAATGTGAGTCACTCATCTGACATACATTCTCCCATTGATTCAGTCATATTTTCAACATGTATTGAGCACTTCTGGTTTCAGGCACAGAATGAGGGACGCAAAAGAGAACAGACATGGTTCCTGCCCTAAAGCACCCCCAGTCTCAGGGGTGGGGCCTCACACGTGCAGCCACATCTAGGAAGCCTCTCAAATCCTCAGGGAGCTGCACCTCCTTTGGGGAAGGTGGCATCTTTCATTATGACTACTTGGGACAGATCTATGGTGACCTTTTCATGCACTTGCCCTTTAGTCGGGTGTATTAGGTTCCTAGGGCTGCCATTACCAAATTGCCACCAGACAGAGTGGCTCAAAGCAGCAGAAATTTATTCTCATGGTTCTGGATTCTAGAAGTCCTAAATCAAGGTGTCAGCAGGGCTATGTTCTCTCTGACGGTTCTAGGGGAGAACCTGCCCCATGCCTTTCTCTCAGCTTCTAGTGTTGCTGGCAACCTTTGGCGTTTTTCTGCCTTGTGGACACATCACCCCAATCCCTGTTTCCAACATCACATGTGCTCTCCTCATGTCTCCTCCCTTCTCGTGCAGACACCAGCCACACTGGATCAGACCCATCCAGTTTCCATCTCATCTCATCTTCAGCTGATTGTGTCTCCAGGAACCTGTGACTTTCACAGGTCCTGGGATTAGGGACTTCAACATATCTTTTTTAAAGGATTTTATTTATTTTTAAAATATTTATTTATTTATTTGGCTGTCCCAGGTCTCAGTTGCGGAATGCAGGAACTAGTTCCCTGGCCAGGGATGGAACCCAATCCTTTGTATGGAAGCGCAGGGAAGTACCCAACATACCTTTGAAAGGGCACCATTCTACCCAGAACATGGGAGTTTGCTACATCCGTATCTTTTCTCAGCAGAGACAGTAATAAGACACTTGTTATTCCCCTCTGAATGGCAGGCTGCAGTTTCCTATGCCTGGGGTCGACAAGAAACCAGAAAAGTCTAGGTGTCTTGAGCTCTGGAGTGGAACACAGATAGTTAAAACACTATGAAATGTGTTTTCAGGGGTAAGAGGACAGAAAAGCCTAAAGCAGACCTTCAAGTAAGTGACATTTCATGCACCCCTCTCTCTTTCATCTTTATGTGTCCACAGCACATTAGCCTTCATCCTAATGTCTTTTTCTCCTTGTTCCAGTGAAGCGGCAAAGAGCATAAAAGGGCTGAGCTCCTGCTGTAAATTAGCTGTCACTTGGCGCCCCCCCACCTCCATCCATTTGGACCACTCACTGCTCATTCTCGGCAATGGGAGTTGTGGCCACGGCCCTGATGGATCCTGTTTTGCTTCTCTTAATTGAGGCTGAATGGCCTACCTGTGAAAGCTTTTATTTAGGCAGCAGAGTGCACATCTAGGTTCCATTTCAATCACTGGCATTGGAAGTGTTTCCCCCTAATGAACACACGCTCACAAAGAATCCAGCTTGGCCTGTAGTGCTGTGCCACCTGGCATCTGTAGGCAGGTTGGCAAATCCTAGTCCCAGCTGGCAGAGCCCTATATAGCCAGCCCTATGCACCTCTCATCTGTGCTGCAGCCCTTCTGCAGAGGCGATAACACACATAGGAGTTCCTTCACTCCAGCATGGCTCTTTCTTACACAGGGGTTTTTCTGCTGATGTTATGTCATGTTCTGCTGGATTCATAATAAATGGGAAATTGTGGTGGACTCAAGTTGGAGAATCCCATGGACAGAGAAGCCTGGCAGGCTACAGTCCATAGGGTCACAGAGTCAGGCAACGACTGAAGCAACTTAGCATGCATTCACGAAACCACTTCAGAGAGGATAAGAAAGAAAAGCACTCTCTTCCCCTAGGCAAAAGGTGTTGGTTCCAAAAGGAGCTAGTCCTCCTGGAAAAGGACGGCTCTGCCAAACAGGCTTTCCTGTGGCTGGTTACCCCCAGGGGAGAGGCAGGAAGGTTTCTGCACAAAACTGTAGGAAGAATGGCCATCTTTTCTTGCCATTGGTAGTTGTGTCTAAGTTTCTTACAGCAAGTGACACTTTGCTGGGTGTTATAAAAACATGTTCATCACAGTCCCTACTACTTAATATGAGTTGCAAGGACAAGTGTTTAAGAACTTTCTGGCAACTCAAGAAGTACATTTTATTTTTTTTAATATTTATTTTTATTTATTTCTTTGGCTACACTGGGTCTTAGTTAAGCCACTGCAAGAACTCTAATTTCAGCATGAGAACTTTAGCTGTGGCATGTGAATCTAGTTCCCCTGACCAGGGATCAAACCCCGGGCCCTCTGTATTGCAAGTTTGGAGTCTTAGCCACTGGACCAGCAGGGAAGTCCCAAGAAGTACATTTAAAATTTTTTAGGTTTTATACAGGTGAAAGTAAACAAACATAGGTCATGAGAGAGCCTTTGGGGAGGAATAGCCATCCTCCTACCAACTAGAAAAAGTTTCTTGAAGGAATTTTTAAAAATCTCTATACACTGGGAGTTCCCTGGAGGTCTAGTGGTTAGGATTAGGTGCTTTCACTGCCATGGCCCTGGTTCAACCCCTGGTCAGAAAACTGGGATCTCACAACTGTGTGACCAAAAGCAAGACAAAAACTCTATATCCTATTAATTTAATAAGAAATTCAGTCTATGGTCAAGACTCTCAGTTGCAAGTGACTGGAATACAACTCAAATAAAGGGCAAAGTTCATGTCCACAGAAAAATGCAGGAGTAGACTTTCAGGTGTAACTAGTCCTAGACCTTCACATAAGGTCTTCAGGAATATGTCTCGGGCTTCAACTTTGCCTTCCTCTCTCTTGCTTTCATTCACATTCCCATCTTTTGACAAAATACTCACCAGAAGCTCTAGGCTAAACTTATCTTGATTTAACTACCCAAGAAGAGAGTTGCTCTTTCCCAATCCTTCTAGTACAGCTCCAGGGGCTAACAGTCTTGGCTTCCATAGGCTTAGCTTACAACATACCCTCATTCCTGAAGCACAAAGCCTGGTTAGCATTCTCATTGGTCAGACTTGGAGCACACACCCATCTTGTGGCTGAAGGGGACTAAGCCCCACCACAGACTGAGAGTCAAGGAGGTTGTTTCCAAAAAGAATACTTGGGTTCTCCTGTCACAGGAAGAAATAGATGTCGAGCAGGCAAAAGCAACAGATGCCCATGACACTATATGAAAATAATGTAAATTGCTGTGAAATTCTGACTAAAGAACTACAAAATTAACCTCTGCTTTTAAAGTAACTTTAAAAGAGATCACCTTGCAGTTTCTTTTGTAGAATTTCTGAGTGCTTTGCCACTAGTAACCAACTTAGCAATAAATGAAACAAAGTTGTCCAGGAACAGTTCCTGTAACTCCTGAATCCTTCTTTCAGGGATAAAGGTGAGAAACAGATGTAGATTAAAAATAAACAAAACAAGAAGTTTTATAGTGAAAGTGTTCTATTTTCACATCATAGTTTCAGCAGAAAAAAGTCTATTTGGCTGAGTTATTTTTGAATAGAGAGCAGATCGAAAAGGAAGAGATAAAACTGTTATTTGAAGTTGATATGAATGTTGATGCAGAAAATCCCAAGAAATAGTCCAATAAAACTCCTAGAAATAATAAGTGAATTCCATAAACTTGCAGGATACAAAATCAACATACAAAAATCCATCACATTTCTACATATTAACAATAAACATTTGGAAATTAAAATTAGATTATAATACATCTTTACAATCATTCCAAAGAAGATTAAATATTTAGATATAAATTTTACAAAATATGTACAGAACCTGTGTGCTGAAGATTACAAAAAGAGATGAATAAATCAAAGAAGACTTAGACATATGGTGCTCATGGTTTGAAAGACTCAACATAGTAATGACCTCAGTTCTCCCTAAATTGATCTATAGGGTTAATTCAGTTTCTATCAAAACTGCAGTAAGGTTTTTTGTAGACATACACAAGCTTATTCTTAAATTTTTACAGAAAGGCCACAGGACCGTGAATAGCTAAAACAATCTTGAAAAAGAAGAATAAATGGTGAAACATCACTTTACCTGATGTCTACTATTTATCAGTGCAGAATTAATGGAGAGATAGACACTGAGATATGTAAACCAGCAGAGAGGACCCACACAAATATGTCCAAACGATTTTCAACAACGGTGCAAAAACGATTCAATAAAAGGATGATAGACTTTTCAACAAATTGTCCTGGAGCAACTGGGAAAAAAATTGTCCAAAAAAAAGAAAAATGAACCTCAACTTAACCTCAACACCTTAGACAAAAATGGACTCAAAATGGATCATGAACAAATATAAAACATAAATCTTAAAACTTATAGAAAAATATTTTGAGGGCTAAAGTTAGGCAAAGATTTGACACCAAAAGCATGGTCCATTAAAAAAAACAACTTAATACATTGGACCTCAAATAAAAGAGTAGTTTAAACAAGAAAGAGATTTCTCTAACATGAAAGTGTTGTGAGAGGGATTGGGGTCAACAACTGGCTGAGCAGCTCCAAGTCCATCAGGAATCTAATTGCTCTGCTCCATTTTCTTGGTGAATGATTTCTGTCTGCAAGGTGACAAGATGGCCAATGGAATTCCTGCCATTATGTCTGAGTTCTAGACAGCAAAAGAAAGAAAACAAATGAAGACAAAATGTTCCCCTTCCTATTAAAATCAGCTTCCTTTAAGCAGCCTCCTGTAAAGTCATACAAAAGTCATTCAGCTTACATCTCATTGATCAGAACTTAGTTACCTGGCTACACTCAGCATGTGTAGCTGGGAAATAGGGTCTCCTGCTTCTGATGTCTGTTTCAGTAAGGTACTTGTAGATTGTTATTGCAACCCCAAAATGATGAATGGCTCAAACATTCAGAAAGAAGGAAGTCCAAAATGACACTCTTGTTGGCAGGTAGTTCTCCCCCAGGCAGTGACTGAGGGACCCAAGTTTCTTCTGGCTTGTGCCTCTGCCATCTTCAACACTTACCTTCCAAATTCTTCTTCCTTGTCTGCATCAAGCTCTAGAAGTAGGGAAGAGCATGGAGAACTGGCAAGGGAAGCTTCTGAAGGTCAGAACCATAAGTGACACGTACCATTTCTACTCACCAATGACCAGAACTCAACACATGGCTTTCTAAATAACTGGCAGGGAGATTGGAACATGGTGCCCAAGAAGAAGATATGAGTTGGTGACCAGTGACTAAGGCAAGGAGCCCAGCTGAAAATGAGGCCTCTGTTACCAAGAAAGAAAAGAGTATGGTCATTGGGAAGCAGGGAGCAGTTTCTGTCATTGCATGCAAGAGCAGGGCCCAGGACACCAGTTGCACTGAAGGGCTAGTAAGCAAATACCAACCATCTTCCAGGAATGAGATGCCATACTCTAGAACCCCAAGCTGACACAGTCGTACCACAGATATTGTTTCAGGATGCCTCACCACAAATATCTCAAGAAGTTTTCAGCCTCCAAAATGTTCTTCAAGTAAACTTACTATTTTGGGGGACTTCTCTGGTGGTCTGGTGGCTAAGACTCTGTGCTCCCAATGCAGAGGGCCCAGGTTTGATCCCTGGTCAGGGAACTAGATCCCACATACTGCAACTAAGACCCAGCACAGCCAAATAAAAAATAAATATTAAAAAATAAATAAATAAATAAACTTACTATTTTGGAATTAAGCATTTTAATTTTATTACTTTATCTTCTTAATATTATAGAAGGCTTTTTAATGATCTACATATGCTCCATAATCTGATGGTAAGGCTTTTCAGAAACTCAACCAGATTGAGGTATATAGACAACAACAGAGAAATATACTATCAAAGACTAAATATTACTGAAAACCCAACTGAAGAATTCTTGGTTGTGAACATACAATGTGTTCATTTTGAGATACTAGTTTTGTGTTCCAAATTTCTGTTTTCATTATACATTTATTGATTTCTTTGTTTTTAATCTTGAGTTTTATTCCATTTATAGAATATACTGCTTTGCAAGAGAGAAAAAGATGAGTGAATCCACATGTGAGCTCAATGCTTATAAGTATTATTTATATATATGTCACCAAATAACCAATCCCTGGTGGACATATACAGTGAGATTCTAGAAGGGTTTAGTGGTTCTGACACAGATGTAGAGAGCTGAAAGGATCTTTAAAAATGTAAAGGGAGAAAGAAAAATGTAATTTACACTAGGAAAAGAATGAATAGATTTTGATCTTTACAAATCAACCAAAAGTAGTGTTAATTTAACCTTCTGTTCATGACACTTTTAGGGACCCATGAAAATATTTTCATCTTGATTTCTTTTTTTGATTTTAAAACAGAGACTAGTTGATTTACAGTGTTGTGTTAGTTTCAGGTGTAGAGCAAAGTGAATCAGTTTTACATATACATATATCCATTCTTTTTCCGATTCTTTTCCCACATAAGTTATTACAGAATATTGAGCAGAGTTTCCTGTGCTATAATCTTAGTTTCTTTTAAAATCAGAAGAGAGAAAACAATAATATAACAGTAGCTGTAAAATAATTCACTCTAGATTATATTTGTCTTTATACCACTACAGTTGCAGGATTTAATTTTTTTCTTTAATTGGAGGAAGGAGACCACAAAGGTAAAAATGCCCACAGCATTTCTGGAGCCACGAAAGTCATAATGCAGCCCTGGCAATGACAACTGATTTTATTTAGGTTCATATATTCATAATATGTATTCCTGAAGTATTTTCATATTTAAATTTGTACATTACCCAAGACAGTCTTTAGTTTTCTAGTTTTTTCTATTTGCACTGATCCCTCACAGGCCTCATCCACTTCATTGCTTTTGTTCACTGAAAATGACTTCAGAATCTTTGAATGTCCAAATGCTCGTTGGGCCTTTCTGCTTGCAGATATCATCACTGACTGGAAACTAACCAACACATTTTCCCCTGAGCTCATCCTCCCTGCTCGTCAGCTCTCTCTTTCTCTGTTTTCCTGTGTAGTAGAGTTACTACCAGTTTGCAGACATTTAAGAGCCAGCCTTGAGATCGTCTCTTCTTTCATACCATTCTCCGAAGACCTTGTGGAGCCATAAGTCCCATGCCCACTGCTGCCCTTGCTTAAGCCTGGCTGCCCATGCCTCCAACCCAGCTTTCCTGGCCTCTCATCAGATTTCCTGGCACAGACACTTGGCCAACTTCTCTGCAGCCCGGCTTCCTTTTACTAAATGATTCCTAACCTACCTGAATTGATCTTACCACTGCTTTCACTGTCTTCTCCCCTGCTCTGTAACCTACCACTTCAGCCCAATGTCCTTCCCTATTGTTTAAGCCCCTGCTCAGGTGGACTGCTCCATTCTGACATCAACACCCATCAAAGGCAACAATGAAGGACTCCTCCCACCCTCCCACAAACTGGTTTGCTGTCTTTGATTGTTGTTGTTGTTGTTTCTGTTGGTTGGTTGGTTGGTTGACTTGGTGTCACAGCATGGGAACTCTTAGTTCCCTGACCAGGGATTGAACCCACACCCCCTGCATTGGAAGCACAGAGTCTTAACCACTGGACCTTCAGGGAAGTCCCAGGTTTGCAGTCTTTGCCTTTTGTTCACACACTTCCATTCATTCAGTAGCTTGGGGGCCGAGGGGATGACAACCTTGTCCCAGGCACGGCTACCTTAGATGTCCCTCACCTCCTGTCCCAGCCCCATACAGCTCTCAAAGCTCAGGCCAGGTCCCCATCCATTTTGCCCCAGGTCCACACATGATCACTGGTCTCTTTCCTCTGAACCCCCAGGGAGCTTGTAGACAAGTCCCATAATTTAGCTCTTAGTTATGTATGTGGCAGGGGATTTCCTGATTAAGTTGTGCATGCTATTTGTCTTGAGTTTTGTGAAAGCAAAACTCAACCTACACCTGACATCAGATGCAAGGCTGGGCTTGGGTGCTGACCCACTAATTATTAATTACTGTGCTGTGCTAAGTCGCCTCAGTCCAGTCTGACTCTCTGCAACCCCATGGACTATAGCCTGCCAGGCTCCTTTGTCCATGGGATTCTCCAGGCAAGAATACTGGAGTAGGTTGCCATGCCCTCCTCCAGGGTAATCACTATATTTCAGTGCTTTCTGTTCTCTGACCCAAACACTTATTGTGCTAAGTAGGCACTTCGTACACACTTACCTCTGTGAGGTTGATATTATCGTCTTTTTTTTTACAGGTGGGGAAACTAAAACTCAGAGAAATTAAGTGACTTGGTGAAATTTCCATAGTTGCTAAGTAGCTAAACTTGAATTTAAGTCTAGGTATGATGTGATCAAAAATGGTATGTTCACAACCGTACCTAATGGTGTGAATAATCCAAAGTAATGGGTAATTCTTTTAAAAAAAAATCATGCACAGTTGACTTCAGAAAATGTGTGGATGTGTGTATTTAAGGGTAAGTTGGCCTCTCTTTTTAAGTTATAAGCTATTATTTCAACTAACCTTGATTCTCCTAGGTGCGGATTTCCCAGGTAGTGCTAGTGGTAAAGAACCCGCCTGCCAATGCAGGAGACATAAGAGGCATGGGTTCAATCCCTGAATTGGGAAGATCTCCTGGAGGAGGGCACGGCAACCCACTCCAGTATTCTTGCTGAGACAATCCCATGGACAGAGGAGCTTGGCAGGCTACAGTCCATAGGGTCACAAAGAGTTGGATACAACTGAAGTGACTTAGCATGCATACACTCCTAGGTATAGAGCCTTTTTTTTTTAATCCCCCCGCTGAGGAAGCCTTGCACAGCTGTGGGGGTTCAGGGTGAGGTTGAACCAATAGTTATCATACTTTGCTGTGTTTGAGACAGAAACTTTATTTTTTAAATGCATCTTCTGGGGTTCTACCTCTCAGATAACATGATTTACTTGTGAAAAGGCATCTTACACATCCCAAGAGCAATTGTTTTCAGATGAATTGTGTGTGGTTTTGATATTTGGGGGACTTAATTCTTAAGTCTATTTTCCGAATAAAGTGAAATTCAGACTTTAAAAATGCCCCTCACACACACACACACAAGTTAGAAACCTGAAACAGGTTCTATTTATTTATTTATTTGGGAGATTCAGTTTAACTATTGTTATTATTCAGTCACTCAGCCATATCTGACTCTTTGCAACCCCATGAACTGCAGTACACCAGGCTTCCCTGTCCTTCACTATCTCCCGGAGTTTGCTCAAACTCATGTCCGTTGAGTCAATGATGTCATCCAACCATCTCATCCTCTGTCACCCCCTTCTCCTTCCGCCTTCAATCTTGCCCAGCATCAGGGTCTTTTTCAATGAGTCTGCTCTTTGCATCAGGTGGCCAATGTACTGGAGCTTCAGCTTCAACATCAGTCCTTCCAATGAATATTCAGGGTTGATTTCCTTTAGGACTGACTGATTTGATCTTGCTATCCAAGGGACTCTCAAGGGTCTTCTCCAGCACCACAGTTCGAATTTCAAGTCTCAGATGAAGAAAAGGATAGGTGACAAGTCAGGCAATCTTAAAGAGTTTATGTCCCTGCAGCAGGGATTCCAGGAAGAGTAGCAACAGCTCCCATATCAGGAAAACAACATGAAAGGACAGCGATGAGGAAGTCCTTGAACGTCACAGTTCAAGGCAGTTTTATGTTTACTGAGCATCTTCTGTGTGCTGAGTACCAAAACCTCTAGCCTGGAGAAAAGTGTGGTGTGGGCAGAGAACAGATAAGACACATGCATAGGGACTTCTTAAGTTCTTAACTTCTTTAAGTTCAGCAGGTCCAGGATATTACTTTATGAGCCAAAGTGAGAAAAAAAATTCAAGGAGTGATAGTGGTGGATGACTCAGAAAGGATTCAAGATAAGAGTTTCTTAGAGATGGTCAGAATGAGGTCATTGGCAGCTTGAGTGATAACTACTTCCTGGAGTGGTAGGTGTGGAGGGGTGCTGAGTAGCAGGGGTGGTTCCTCAAGTAAGATCTTGAAGTCTGACTACAGGAGGTACAAGAACTGGTTGGTTTTAGAACAAGCACCTGCTTCAGCCTAGTCTAGAAATACCTCAGATGACAAAAGCCAGTGTTAATGGGGACAGGCTGTATGCCTTACACTTTTCATGTCATCGAATCCCTCTATCAACCTTTGCAGTAAGTACTGGTTTTATACCCATTTCAGTTCAGTTCAGTCACTCAGTCGTGTCCGACTCTTTGCGACCCCATGAACCGCAGCAGCAAGCCAGGCCTCTCTGCCCATCACAAACTCCCGGAGTCCACCCATGTCCATTGAGTCGCTGATGCCATCCAGCCATCTCATCCTCTGTCGTCCCCTTCTCCTCCTGCCCTCAATCTTTCCCAGCATCAGGGTCTTTTCAAATGAGTCAGCTCTTCACATCAGGTGACCAAAGTATTGGAGTTTCAGCTTCAACATCCATCCTTCCAATGAACACCCAGGACTGATCTCCTTTAGGATGGACTGGTTGGATCTCCTTGCAGTCCAAGGGACTCTTAAGAGTCTTCTTCAACACTATAGTTCAAAAGCAACAATTCTTCAGTGTTCAGCTTTCTTTATAGTCCAACTCTCACATCCATACATGACCACTGGAAAAACCATAGCCTTGACTAGACGGACCTTTGTTGGCAAAGTAATGTCTCTGCTTTTCAATATGCTATCTAGGTTGGTCATAACTTTTCTTCCAAGGAGTAAGCGTCTTTTAATTTCATGGCTACAGTCACCATCTGCAGTGATTTTGGAGCCCCAAAAAATAGTCAGCCACTGTTTCCCCTGTTTCCCCGTCTTTTTGCGATGGAGTGATGGGACCGGATGCCATGAGTTTTCTGAATGTTGAGCTTTAAGCCAACTTTTTCACTCTCCTCTTTCACTTTCATCAAGAGACTCTTTAGCTCTTCTTCACTTTCTGCCATAAGGGTGGTGTCATCTGCATATCTGAGGTTATTGATATTTCTCCCAGCAATCTTGATTCCAGCTTGTGCTTCCTCCAGCCCAGCGTTTCTCATGATGGACTCTGCATAGAAGTTAAATAATATACAGCCTTGAAATACTCCTTTTCCTATTTGGAACCAGTCTGTTGTTCCATGTCCAGTTCTAACTGTTGCTTCCTGACCTGCATACAGATTTCTCTAGAGGAGGGTCAGGTGGTCTGGTATGCCCATCTTTGAGAATTTTCCACATTTTATTGTGATCCATACAGTACAGTCAAAGGCTTTGGCATAGTCAATAAAGCAGAAATAGATGTTTTTCTGGAACTCTCTTGCTTTTTCGATGATCCAGCAGATGTTGGCAATTTGATCTCTGGTTCCTCTGCCTTTTCGAAAACCAGCTTGAACATCTGGAAGTTCACAGTTCACGTATTGTTGAAGCCTGGCTTGGAGAATTTTGAGCATTACTTTACTAGTGTGTGCTGCTGTTGCTGAGCCACTTCAGTCGTGTCCTACTCTGTGCAACCCCATAGACGGCAGCCCACCACGCTCCTCCATCCCTGGGATTCTCCAGGCAAGAATACTGGAGTGGGTTGCCATTTCCTTTGAGACGAGTGCAATTGTGTGGTAGTTTGAGCATTCTTTGGCATTGCTTTTCTTTGGGACTGGAATGAAAACTGACCTTTTCCAGTCCTGTGGCCACTGCTGAGTCTTCCAAATTTGCTGGCATACCAAGTGCAGCACTTTCACAGCGTTGTCTTTCAGGATTTGAAATAGCTCAACTGGAATTCCATCACCTCCACTAGCTTTTTTCGTAGTGATGTTTCCTACGGCCCACTTGACTTCACATTCCAGGATGTCTGTCTAGGTGAGTGATCACACCATCGTGATTATCTGGGTCGTGAAGATCTTTTTTGTACAGTTCTTCTGTGTATTCTTGCCACCTCTTCTTAATATCTTCTGCTTCTGTTAGGTCCCTACCATTTCTGTCCTTTATTGAGACCATCTTTGCATGAAATGTTCCCTTGGTATCTCTAATTTGCTTGAAGAGATCTCTAGTCTTTCCCATTCTACTGTTTTCCTCTATTTCTTTGCATTGATCTCTGAGGAAGGCTTTCTTATCTCTCCTTGCTATTCTTTGGAACTCTGCATTCAAATGGGTATATCTTTCCTTTTCTCCTTTGCTTTTCACTTCCCGTCTTTTCACAGCTATTTGTAAGGCCTCCTCAGAGAGCCATTTTGCTTTTTTGCATTTCTTTTTCTTGGGGATGATCTTGATTCCTGTCTCCTGTACAATGTCACAAACCTCCCTCCATAGTTCATCAGGTATTCTGTCTATCAGATCTAGTCCTTTAAATCTATTTCTCACTTCCACTGTATACTCATAAGGGATTTGATTTAGGTCATACCTGAATGGTCTAGTGGTTTTCCCTACTTTCTTCAATTTCAGTCTGAATTTGGCAATAAGGAGTTCATGATCTGAGCCACAGTCAGCTCCCAGTCTTGTTTTTGCTGACTGTATGGAGCTATTTCACGGGTAAGAAAATTGAGGCACAGAAAGTTTAAGTTACTGACCTATCACACAGCTGGTAAAGTGCAGAACAGGAATGAGAGCCCTGGTTCTCTTCCTCCAGGTCCTGTACTCTTAAGTGCTGGGTAATATTTACCCATACTGAGTAGTCTCTGGACATATCAGTAGATCTCAATTCATTTGTCACTTGGTCTTGTTGTTGTTTTCATGTCATCTTACAGAAGCAAGTGAAGTACAGGAGAGCAATTTGCCTGTGTTCACATAGAAAGATGGTAGGAGAGAGAGGCACCCATCAGAGTATGAGTTACTCTCATAGGACTTAAAGTGGCTGGACACAGGGATTTCGAGCTTTTAGCACTGTGTGAAACACAGCTAGACAGCCAAGATGAACCAGGGACTCTATATCCATTAGAAAGAGCAAACTTTTATGGACTTCCTTGGTGATCTAGTGGTTAAGACTCTGCTTCTACTGCAGGGCGTGCGGGTTCGATCTCTGGTTGAGGAACTAAGATCCCACATGCCATGCAGCCCAGTTAAAAAAAAAAAAACAGCAACAATCCTTTAGCTAGTCTCCAGCCCATACCCACCTCTGCATTCCTGATGACCACCAAAAAAGAAAGCTATATTTGAGAAGAAACGAGTTTGTTTTCACTCTCTGGATATTTAGAAATGCTGGGGCTTCAAAGCCTTTCCCCAGGCCCAGATGGATGGAAAGTTCATTTGAAACCAGTAACATACTACCTAACATTATTTTTAATATATATTTTAATAATATACTAATAATATATAATAATTACATATAATAATACAGTATTATACTAATAATGTATTCATATATACTACATATATACATACACAGATATGTATACACCCACACAAAATGCATTGGTCATCTTGGGTTTAGCTTTGAGTTCTTAAAAGGAAAAACACAGCCTAAGCATAAAGGGCTGTAATTTGCTTCTTTTTATCCTAAGTTAATGACATTGCTTTATCAGCTTGGAGTGTGTGTGACTGACCTATTGGCCTTTCTCTGTCCAGTAATGAAAATATGTGCTTTGAAAATGTTTGTACATGGGCAAAGAGAAAACTGGAAGGATAATTGTCATAATGATGGGGTAATAAAATCAGGCCCTGATTTTTGTGACTATGGTCATTGCTGCTTCTACAACTGTCACAGCATAAGGAAAATGGTGGTGAAACATCCACTGAGAAGTTGAAAGGAGACCTTATCGCCTGTTGAAGAAAAATTGTGGTATCAGCTTTGGCTACGCTATGAGGGCCATAGTTGAGGATAAAAGGGGTATACATGTCTAACTTCCCAATGTCATCTCTGTTGTGCATCTTTAAAAGGGATGTGCTGGGAGTTATGTTGTGGTCCAGTGGTTAAGACTCATGCTTCTACTGCAGGGGGCGTAGGTTCAATCCCTGGTTGGGAAAGAGATCCCACTGCCACTATGTGGTGTGGCAAAAAAATTAAAATATGTACTGGTTAAATTGTTTAAGACCTAATACTATGTAAGTATTCTAGAGGAACTTCCTTTTTATTTGGCTTCCCTGATGGTTCAGATGATAAAGAATCTGCCTGCAATCAATCCCTGGGTTGGGAAGATTCCCCTGGAGAAGGGAATGGCAACCCACTCCAGTATTCTTGCCTGGAGAATTCCGTAGACCGAAGAGCCTGGTGGGCTACAGTCCACGGGGTTGAAAAGAGTCGAATTACAAACTTCACAAAGCTTTTTTTTTTAAATAACTTTGAATGGTCTCCTCCTAATTTATCTTTTGTAAGGGGTATAGCATTCCATACAAAATGTTTTCAAAGCTCAGTAACAGACATGAATGGTTATTAGTAGTAAGAGATAATTACTGTGGAGAATCAACATGGAAAATCACACATTGCCTTCCGCTGTTTTGGAAATCATACTGGGCACGGAGGCACTGCTATTAAATCTCAAGGCTGTGCCTTTACCTGTAAAAGTCAGCTCCTCGTGGTATCCTGGTCTGGAACCCAGACTGCCTGGTTTTTCTCCTTCAGTTCATTCCGTGTCACTGTGCAGCTCAAAAATGTGCTGAGGTCATGTGTGGTTACGACGAGAATTTACCATAGTCATTTTCTCTCTTGACCTACCTATTATAAGACAGTCTGCAGTGATTTGCAACTTTGTTTTCTTTCAGAAGGCACAATGGGCTGCCATCTCCTCGGCTCCACTGAGGGTAGGGGAGTGGGAGAGTGGGAGGAAGGGAGGGAGCGGGCATGGAATCCTGACCTCAGAGGTGGGCTGTGAGGTGCTGTCCTGCAAGCACAATCCCTAGGGGCACCTGAGGATGCAGCACTGGCTTCAGTCCAGGTGCACTGGAGGCAGTCCTAGAAGTAAGAACATCCATCATGCTTAGTAAGATCTTAGGTTGTAACGGCTGCCTTGAGCCTGCAGACATTTTTTATAAAACTCACAACCCTGAAGAAGTGCTCTTTCTGCCTCTGCGGCCATGTGTTTTTCCAGCTGGACTTCCACCAGTCTTCTGCTCTCCAGAAAGTTCTCATTCATTCAACCCAAGGGTAGCTCAATGGCTTTTCTGAGGATGGCTGGAAGTGTCAGCAGGAGTCCTGGCCAAAGGGAAAAATCAAGCTACCTGAGCTTGGAAACAAAGCTCTCAATTTGGTAGTCTGTGTCTTCAGATGCTGTGCTTTCCTTACTCAATTTAAGCTTGGAGAAAAGTAAATAAACACACTGAAGTATGTGAAAAACATTCTTATTAGCGTGCCCTTTTTTTTCCTTTCTTCTGTGATTGAGACTTCCTCATCAAACCCAACAGTGGGAAAATGAAAGAACAGCTTTTGTCCTAAGACTAGAATCCACCCACTTATTTACTCTGATTAGCCAGTGACCTCTGGACCCTGTTTTCCATTGTTCATCTTCTATTCACCTGGGGAACTGGGGTTGTTTTTGCTTTTCCAGATGCTGTTTTTCAGATTGGTTGATACGATGGTTGGAGTTACAACTCTCTGATACCCTTTGGAGTTCTGGCCAAAGGGCCAAGGTTCACTTTTCCTAATTCTAACCAAGTCGCTGGGTCTTTGCTATTCAGACCTGGTTGCTGCCCTCTTGGTTATTTTTCCTTGGAGTGAATTTAGCATTCAGTTCCTCATCCTCAAAAGCCCTAACTGGAAAGAAAATTGATCCCGAATTCCCTGTGGAAAACTCTTTGAAAAAACCCACAGGGAATTGAGCTGTTATGTATAAAGCTCTTACTTTTATTGACATATTTATATTTGATTTGCAATAGAAACTAAGCTCACTTCTTTCCTTTAATAGTGTCATTACTTGCTGGTTAGTCTCTGACTACACTTCCCGTTGCTTCCCCACCATTCATTGCCCCTCCTCTGCACAACTGTTTTTTTTCCAAGCCATCCCCTTGTCGGCACTTGGGTAGGTTTAAAGCTTTTCGCATCACCTTCACACTACAAAATGTGCCGGAGCAAAAATGATGTCTCGGATAACATAAAGAGGTCTTAGAACACCCCACACTAGCAGTATAAAATCCAAAATCCTGATAGTATTAGTTTGGGGAGACCAATTAAATTCAGGGATTGCTATGAAATTGTGCAATCTGAATCAGTATTTTTCAGAACAGGCAAGAGAGAGCAATATTATGGGCAAATCACACTGATTTTCACTTTCTTTCTGGTTTGCGGGTTTCACAAAATGCTTAAATAAGAATATAATTACAATATTTCTAAATGGATTGTGCAACTGCTCTGAAGCTTGACAATACACCTCCCAACACTCACAATAATACAAGTGGCATATATCTGGTAGGTTACCCATTAAATGACTGTGACAGATCGTATTTCTGGTTAATTGTTAGTTCCTTATGACCTTAGACTTTGCCTGTGTATTTAATAACACCATCTGCTGCCTAGGATAGCAATGCCACCTTTTAACATGAGGATTACTGTTCTTACTTCGTAAACAACAGTGCTCCATCAGAGGTGTTGAAATTCTACCATAGAATTATTTAAATTATACTACCTATGGAAAGCTCAAAAAAAGAAACTTGACTTTCTTGCTTCTGCTAGTTTTATGGGCTTCTCCTAAAATGTCATAATTTATATACCATAATAAAAGCATAAAAAAGATTTACAAGTTGTATTCTTGGTCTGCAAAATGAAGTATTTTAAAAAGAACTCTGACTCTGTTGTGCCTGTCTTGTCTGTCTTTTTCCAGGCTAGTTTCTCACTGCATTATCTCTGGGAAATTTCCCAGTAAAACAGACAATTAAAAAATAATTCCCACAGAATGAAATGAGATGACATCTTTTTTTTAAATCATCACCCAAGACCATGCATCTCTGTTCTGGGGCATGTTAAGAATTCTGCTGGTGTTCAAGAAATATGAAAACTTCTGTTACCACGTGGCCTATGATAGGGTAGATGTGGACAGGGTTTTCAGTGGGCCCCTTTGTTTGGGACCCACAGATGCCCCTGGGAAATGAACTCTTGGTAGTCAGAGTGAGGGGTGGAGAGGGTCAGAGTGTCTACTTTAACTTAACCAGGCCCATGCTGTACAGTACACTGATTTACTGCAATTCTCCAATTCATGAATCAGAACTGCCTAAAAACAGAGGCTCTCTGGAGTGGGAGAACTGCCTTGCATCTAACCTGTGTCTCCTGCCGTCAGGGGAAACTGCATCTTTCTGAGGCAGAAGAAAGAAACAGCATAGACTTGTTCATTTATTTATTTGTCCTTTAATCCATTGCTAGCCTTGATTCCAAAAGGAGCTGAGGGGAATGAAAATTATTGCTTAATTTTACTAGGGAAATGAAAAAAGGTGAAAACTTTTCCCCAGTTGCTGTCATTTTTCATTCCTTAACATGGTGACACTTTTAAACAGCAGGAGTAAGCTTTAGAGAATAAAGCATTCCAGGTAGTATGTGTATGATTTTTTAACTGATGCTGGAAAAGATTGAAGGCAAGAGAAGGGGACGACAGAGGATGAGATGGTTGGATAGTATCACCGACTCAATGCACACAAGTTTGAGCAAACTCGGGGAGATACTGAAAGACAAGGAAGCCTAGAGCGCTGTCGTCCATGGGTTTGCAAAGAGTTGGACTCGACTTACTGACTGAACAAATGACAAGGCTCATAGAATTGATCACTATAAGCCCGGCACTCACACAATCCACAACTTTATGCTAAAGTGTGGATACTTCACAGAGTATGAGTTTGTTGTTGTCTTTTAATTACTTGGAATGGGAGAGGTTGGCCTGAACACTCATCACATGAGAATAATCAAGAGGTTGTCTGCCAACAGAAAACAATTTCAAAAGTACAGAATGTAGAATTCAGAGCCTAAACCACTTGATAGCATCCCAAAAAGGCATGTCCTAACATGTTTTCAGTGTAAGAGAGCTTCAGCATTCCAGGCTTTTAAAAGAATGTCTCCTGTTACAGCTAAAGGGAGCTGCTTGTCCTTTTCCACACTCTGAATTCATGGAATCTGGAAGTCTGATTCTGGAACACACACTTTCAAATAAATTGAGTCATCTTTATATGAAAACTAGAGAACTTGGCTTTTTTCGCCCCTGTTTTTGAAGAATAGTTGAAACAACAACCAGATGTAAATGCTTCCCACCATCACATTTTTTTAAATTTCTTTATTTTTTTGGTTGCACTGGGTCTTCATTGCTGTTCTCCAGCTTTCTCCAGTTGCAGTACATGGGCTTCTCATTGTGGTGGCTTCTCTTGTTGTGGAGCACAGGCTCTAGGTGTGCAGGGCTCAGTAGTTGTGGTACATGGGCTTAGCTGCTCCGTGGCAAGAGGATCTTCCTAGATCAGGAATCAAGCCCTTGGTCCCTGCACTGGCAGGTGAATTTCTATCCACTATACCACCAGAGAAGTCCCCATCATGATTTCTGAAAGACACACAACTGAGGAAGCTTCATCAAGTTTTTTCATAATCAGAACCAAATAAATGAAAGTTGTATAGAGAGCCACAAATGTAACATTTCACTATGGTTAAAAGCACAACAAATTTCAAAACATCAGAATTCCTAGAACTTACTCTCATAACATCCTTCACAAATTCAGTATATAGCCAGCAAAGAACCACACAGCTATTAAGCAGTGGGATCCTGGGTAAGAATACAAAAAAACCTCAAAACAAGTTTCCACATCCTGCTGACCTATTCAGCCAAATGTTGGTCAGTGTATGGAATTGTTGTCAGGTTTTGTTTTGTTTTTTCTTTCTCTTTTCTTCAATTGTGGCCCTCTTGAGTAATCTGAAAGGCCTGTGGTTAGTATACTGAGTTTTGCCCACCGCATAGATACACATATATCAGTCTCTTGTGGAAAGAAATATTTTCTATAAGCTTGAGACACTTTAGTCGGGCATATTAATGCTGATACAGATGCTTTTCCCCTGGCTAACTTAAACTAAGTATAGACTGTGGTTTAGACACTCCTAGCCTGGGATCTGAGCCCAAACCAAGCAGACATAATACTCTCAGATGATATGATGATCTGGTAGCCATTTAACCTCACGATTTTATCTGATGGCACAAAGCCCCCAAATAGTGGACAGGCACTTACAGTCATTTTTCTGCATTGTTTTGTGATTCCATACGAGTCAGAAGAATGTTGGGCTTGGGTTTGCCACATTCTCCTTGTTTCCATTATCCTCACCCACCATATGAAGGGTCAGAGCAGAAATGGCGTCAAGTTCAAAATTCCCTCTTCCAATCAAGAAAAACACAGACCCAGAGTGTTCCAGTGATCTGTCTCAGGTATCAGGCCAGCTGCATGAAGAGAACCTATGGTCCCACAGACATCTCCTGTGCAGATATGTACATGTATGTAAAAAATAACCTGTGAAAGAAATAGAAATAGGAGGCAGCCCACCAGTGGGCTAAAGAAAGAACTGCAGTTTGGGAAACCTGAATTCTAGCTGTTGTTCGACTGTATATTCCTTCATCTCAAGGCAGTTCCTTACTGTGCTGGTACTTCAGTTCACCAAATCAGTAAACGGAT
This sequence comes from Giraffa tippelskirchi, assembly GCF_054371585.1. Taxonomy (NCBI): domain Eukaryota; kingdom Metazoa; phylum Chordata; class Mammalia; order Artiodactyla; family Giraffidae; genus Giraffa; species Giraffa tippelskirchi. The sequence continues at coordinate 119,513,386 of NC_137276.1, read as the reverse complement.
GCTGATGTCTTAGTCATTATTAAGGATAACGAATTGGTCTGCTAAGGCAAATATAGATAGGTAGGTAGGTAGGTAGACAGATAAATGGAAAGAAAGAATAAAAGCAGTCTGAAAAACGTTCACAATCTAGCTACTTCTTAAATGCTAAAAGATAACAGCCCCTAGGAAGTTCATAAGTGCTAGCTCCCAGGTATGTTTCAGAACCAACTTTATCACTCAGGAATTTGCTTAAAGGGCTGAGAAGGCTTGCCAACCAGCCCATCAAAGTTCATTTGTATTTGCATTTTAGCTGTGACAAGCTTTTTAGTAAACATGTTATATTTAGTCAGTCACTTTTAGGAAATCTATTTCTTTCTTTCCACCAGTGGTCTTTTGCTAGGGCGCAAACCCAGGCTATCTGCTCCCATAGATTTAGTTTTCTTCTTCCTGGTATGAACTTCAGTTCTGAGTGTGAATCTGAATTCTCTCCATGGTTTTGCACTCCCCTTGCCAAAGAGGTATCACCAACATGTGGGCCCAGGAATGGATGTGGTGCCAATGCAGATTGGCATTCACTCCAATTAACAAATTACAGCCCACAATTAGGCTTTTAAATTTTCCTTTCTTTTCTCCTTCTACAGGGAGTCCGTTCTCTGTGTCTCCTTTATGCACAAAACTGACCAAAAAAACAAAGTTAAAGTTTTCAAAAGCTTATTGTTAATATTTGCATCTCTGGATGTCATTGGGCTATCACCTACATATATAATTGCTTTAAGTAACATTACTTTGTGTGTGTTTGCTGAACACATTAGACCAGGGCAAGTCAGTCACCAGAACAGATTACAGAAACCCCCATTGGTAGAGGCCAAATTTTCCTGTTGATTGGCATTCTTTGGTGAAATATATTTGCATCTTGTCATGAGAAAGTCAATCTAGCTCATACTGGCTCCCTTCCATTTCATAAGAAATACAAACAATAAAAATGAAACTTTATTTGAATAAGTTACAATCACTTGGCTTCCAAGAACCCCTTCGTAACGATGAAATTCCATGAAACATCTGACTTCATGGTTTTTTCTCTTCAGTGCCTTGTAGCCCTATTGTATTTACCTGTCTGCATGCAGAGTAGCCAGTATTGGAGCTCTATACGAGGAATCAAACGATTTCATGAGACTTCTCTTTTTGTTTTTAGGGAAATAGGGCATAAAGAGTTGGAGGTGCAGTATTCCAGTTTGGTGAGTAACCAAACCATTTCCTCGCTCAACTAAATCCTAGAAATACATTTTGTATTCAAATACCAACATCACTTTTTATCTATAGTTTATAAATTCTAAGTTTCACCAGCATAAAAAGGTCTACCATTTAAGGAGCTCCATACTAGGCATGGGACGGTGGCAAACTGACTTACCTCTACCATATCTATCTGTTGTGACTGTTGACTTTTCTTCGGATCGCCTGTTCTATGAACTATACTAGAATCTTGTTTCCTATAAATACAGGTATAGATAGGCAAATCTTAACATTCTTTTTGTTACCACTCACAAATGTTAACATTCTTCTTCTAGGCCTCTAAACTGTGCATACATTTTTTTAAAAATGCAAAATGTATATAGTATGTTCTAGACTACGAGTGTGTGTATTAGTCGCTTAGTTGTACCTGACTCTTTGTGACCCCATGGACTGTAGCCTGCCAGGCTCCTCGGTCTATGGAATTCTCCAGGCAAGAATACTGGAGTGGGTAGCCATCTTCCCAATCCAGGGATTGAACCCAGATCTTCTGTACTGCAGGCAGATTCTTTACCGTCTGAGTCACCCATTCTAGACTATATTGTTAGACAAAAATACTCATACCTGCATTTCAGTTCTGGCACTCATCTTTAATGTTACTGCAAGAAAATCACTTAATTTTTCACTATCTTGGGTTTTCAGCTTCTGAAAAAGGACAAGAATAAAATTTACACTCAAAATAACTTTTCTGAATGCTCATATGAAAGCAATAATTAACATAAAGCTATCACATCATGCTTAACCTTTCAGAATTGTAACATCTTCTATTTTTTTCAGTCTCCTTATTCCTGAATGTGTATGTAGGAAAGTTACCTTTTTAAGTAGGCAAGCTAATGAGAGAAAGTGTATTATTTTATTATTTTCAAACATTATCTTTGAGGTTGGTTTGCTCTTTTGTCAGTGTCTTCCCCCTGGTATCTTTTAAAGGATTTCAGTGAGTGTCTTAAATAGAGGTTAAACCTGCATCCAGATATTATTCCAGAAAAGTGCATTTCATCATGCTCTTTCCAAAAAGTCAATAGGAGGGTTCTGGCATCAAATGGCTGTTGAATGCCTTCCAGTTCTCCACCAAATTTCCTTGCAGACTGAGCGAGTGTGTGACCTCAATCTCTCCTTTATCTGTATTTTTCACTTAGCTCTTTAAATTCTGACACAGTCAGTAGTTAATCTACATCAAGGCCACAAATTTTACTGTATGTGGAGACTATACCTATGTTTACACACAGGCTAGTGACTAACAGCTTCTGTGTGTAATATGTGGATGTTTGAGAGCTTCTGTGATTTCCTAGACCTTCCGCAGAGTTTATCTCCTCCATATGCAGAAGTCTCTTTAGTATCTGAATGTTTTCTGCACATAGGGAAGGTAGGCTATAGGGAGAGGTCAAACAGAGGGAAAGTATTTCTAAAATAGCATATTTGCAATTTGAAAACCAGTAGGATTGTCTCATAAAATGCTATTGCTTAGAAGGAAGGTGCTCATATCTATTACAGAAGGTTCTTTTATGTCATGACTCTCCATAGTATGTGTGGATGTGTCATATAAACAAATATGCTCAAATATGTATTTATAACTTTTTCAAAGTGTAAAGCCTTGAATATCACACATGCTTTTCCAGTCTTAGGATACTTCTGGCCAAGTACATGGAGCCTAGGATGGTAGCCACAAATATTCAGATGCCATATGGCTGCATTTTTTTTTTAACCTTAAAATATGCCAGGGTCAGAGTTTAAGAAGCTTTAGTATGGTTGAAACATCATGCTATTAATAGAAGCTGCACTCTAAAGAATGAAGGCTGTGATTCCATGCGTCGATTTAGGGTGACATGAAGGAACTCAGCAGTCCCTAGAAATACCACCTCCTGGACAGCACCCACATATTGCTGGGGGTAGGGGGTCATCGCTCTCCCACAGCTATGTGTCCTCCAGGCAGAGTTCCATCAGGGTCATCTGGTGAGAATTTCTTTACACTGTCCTGTCACCTGCCAGTACAGGACTGTGGTGTGTTAACAAGAGCATCTCAATTGGAGTGAGCTCCGGGGTTCAGATTCAGATTTTAGATGTTTAATGCACACGCAGGGAAAACCTGTGCAGGGGTCGGATTTGTTCTACCCACTGAGCTACTGCTTAGAACTGGTCTGTTTGGTTTACCTTTCAATCACTTCCCTTATGCCACTTTTGGAGAGTAGCATACTGAATGGCTTTCCTTTTGCTTCTAAACTGCAATTTTTTTTTCTTTTTTAATGTTAGAAATTAGAGCTGGAAGACTGTTGCTCCATCTTGCCTCAGCAGGAGTGTTCCCCATAGAATATTCCTTTAGTTCTTAATACAAATTGCAATATTTCAGCAATCTGCTAAAAAGCCAGCTTCAACCGACTGCCCCACCAACACTTCACCCGGCATCAGCCTGTCTGGCCACATAGGAATGTGTAGGAGGACACCGCAGCCAACCTGGTAACCTTGACTTGGAGTGGCAGAAATGATCATAGTTCTCTTTTGAGAAGATCTGGAGCCTTTTAAGCAAGAGGGCAGAGTCTACGTGACTAAAACATACCAACTTCCTCTTTCATAAGTCATCACATGATGAACTACAATTACAATTCCTGCCTTGTCTCTGCGAATTGCAGACGCATTGCCTCACCCTAGAAACCCTGCTCCTGTGTGTGGAGGAGGCGGCTCTAACTGCTGCAGCAGCCGCTTTGGAAGGGTTCCAACTCCAGTCTGTGCCGGGAGGGAGGGCGGTGGGTGGAAGACGAAAACAAAGCTCTGTTTACTTAGCATACATCGATAAAGCTGCTTCGGAGAGACATGAAAGGCCAGGCAGCATGAAAGACTTTTGATACAATATAAGGAATGGCTGCTGTGGATCCACGGCCAGCCTTAACCCCCTTGATTCTGGATCCTTTTATGGCAAGAGAAACCAGAACTAAAACAAACCTTTCCATTTTCCACTGGGCATTTCGTTAGGGAAGTTACAACAACTTGAGGTTTCAACACTAAACTGGCAGTGTAAAATAAAAAGGACATGCTCTTCATTTGGAGAAGAAAAGCTCTATTCCATAAAAACCCTGACTTAGTACCCCTCAAGGCAGAATTTGGAGCTCAGTGTTTCTATTTTGGGATAGAGCGACAGGCTGTCCCACGAGGATATTACAGTGCCTGCCTGCTCGCAGGTATATGGGTAAAATTAGGCCGCGGCTGTAACCCCGAGTTGTTTTAATATTTCCATTTCAGCCTACTGAGGCCACTTCTTGGGGGTATTGAGATGGCTCACCTCTCTATAGCACAGAGCCTGGGCCTCATTCCCTTTGGTTAGTGGCCTAGTGGCTTAAGTCACATGCTAGGAGAAGCTCTGGGTCTCCTAGGAGAGTGACAGGTCCTGAAAGAGGTGCACGATAGCAGGAACCAGCTGTGGCCAAACCCACTGGCACCAGTTGCTGGGGATCGGGGTCCTATCCCCCCAGCTAGGAAAGGGTGAGGCAGGATTGTAATTGCAGGGCAAGATCCGGGAGCAGATGGGGAGATCTTTATGGAGGTGCACCTTCTCTGGAAATCCCCACAAGAAGACATTCAGGCTTTGCCTGCAAAAACATTTAGGTCTGGCATTATATTTTCTGTGCCATTTTCGAACAGATTTTTTCATGTGCTTTAAGCAGCTCCCTCCACTGTTTCTCTAAGGGTGTTTTTCCTCTTCCCTGTGGTTAATCCTTTAAGGCAACCTGGCATTTTCAATAGCACGAACTAGAAAGAAACGTCAGCAGGATTTTTTTCTCTCTCTCCACCTACCAATCCAGTTGTAGGGAAGATAATATAATTAGTACCCTGTTCTTCCCACACTTAACCAGCTCATTCCAGTCTCAGGGAGAGAGGTGGGCCTGTTTTCCAACAAAGGAAGCTCGGGAGGCCGCCCTTCCAGAGCTGAAGTGTAAAGGTCCCAACTGAGAGTGACTAAGCCCGCGTCTATTAGTCAGGAAGACTAACGACCAGCCAAAAGTGATTTACCATAACACACGCCAGCTCCTCCTCCCGATAAAAGTGTGAAACTCAAGTGCTCAATTCAGTCTGGGCACAGCCCGTGGCTGCCAACGGTGGCAGAACGCGGCGAGACTGGCTGGCTCTGCACCCACATGTCGCCTTCGCGCCAGGCGGGTTCGCACCCACCTAAGCCCAGCATGGGCCGTGTGGTGGGCTCGAGGTCGCCCCTGCCCGCACCGCGGGGCCGGGAATGCCCGAGATCTGCCGGGTCCGCGCGACCCGCAGGCCAGCCAGCCGCTCACCCCCAAGCGCGCGCAGACCCCGCCGCCGCTCGTGCCCGTGCCCCGCGCCACCTGGAGTCCAAGTTTGGCCCCGAGAACGGGGCCTGGTGGCCTAGAGTCGCCGGCGGGGGGCGGAGCCTGCGCGGTGACGCGGCCGCTCTGGCCGCTGACCCCGGATCCCTGGAATGTGCATTCGTTCAATGGAGCCGCCAGTGCCAGCGGCGCCGAGTCACGTCTGCGCGGAGCGTGCGCACTCGGCGGCGGCAGCGCACGCGGCCCGCGGCCCCGGTCCCACGTCACGCGGCCGCCGCGCGAATCTGCGCCAGGAGGCCAGGACCACCGCGCGGTAGCGCGGCCCGGGCAGGAGGGAGAACGGGGTGCATCGCGCGACGCCGCCGCTCCCTCCCGGAAGGGCTCCGGGAAACGGCGGGTGGACTCGATCCTAGGCCTGCGAGCACGCCCTCATTTAGTAAAACTTCAGGGGACGGGCAGCGCCTGTGTCCTCCCCAAGACACATGCGAGTGTAAAAGCACTTGGCGAAGAGTTGAAATAAAGCTCCTTAAAAGATGTTTAAAAACGGACAGAACCAAGTTAAACAGTGTCCCTGCTTTTCAAAACACGACTTCTACACGGTTTGGTCTAAACAGACCTGGAGGGGAGGGAACTCGGCCCGAGAAGTCGAGGTAGCGGAGCGGGTGGAGGAAGGCAAGCTGCGCCAGCCACGCGTTCACGTCGGGGACACAGGCCGCGGCGCGGACGGGAGGGCGGGCGCAGAGGAGCCGGCTCTCCCAGCAGCGCTCGTTCTGCGGCGGGGGGGAGGGGGAGGGCGAGGGCGCGAGGGAGGGCGGGCGCGCGCGCGAGGGGAGGGGGCCCGCGCAGGCGCCTTGCGAGGCTGTCGAAGAATCAAGTCTGTAGAAGTGGAGCGGCCGCGGCGGCAGCAGCAGCAGCGACGGCGGCGGCGGAGCTGAGGCGGGCTGGGCGCTGACGCGGGCGCTGGAGAGCGGCGACGCCAGGAGCTGTGAGAGAGCAGCGGAGCGACCCGGGGTCCGCGCCGCGCCCGAGCTCCGCGCCGCCCGGCCGCCGCCGCCGCCCCGGCGCGGCATGCCCCGCCGCTCGGGCTGAGCCTGCCCCGGCGGCCGCCCCCCGCCCCCCGCCCCCCCAGCCTCCCCGCCCCCCGCCCCGCACTCCGCGCCAGCTGCTGCCGCGACCTGCTGCGCTCCCCCGCGTCCGCGCGGCCCGTCTTCGCCCCGGTCTGGAGGCCAGCCGCGGCTCCAGCCGAGCCCCTGCCGCCGCGCCCGCCGCGCCGCGCCGCCCCGCCGTCCGCCCGAGCCCGCGCCGGCCGGGGGGACGTGCTGCCGCGGCTGCAGCCCCTCGCCCCGCGCCCGCCGCCCCTCGTGCACCGGGGGCGCTGCGCGGGCGCCGAGCCTTCGCGGGCTTTGCCGCCGCCGCCGCCGCCTCTGCGGCCGCCGCCGCCGCTGGTGGGGGAGACGCGGGGTTGGGGGGGGAGGAGGGCGCGCGTGGTGCCGGCGGGTAGCGGCGGCGCCCCCTCCTCCTCCGCCTCCTCCTCCTCCTCCGGCGCCGCGGGCTCCTCGGACATGGCCGCAGCGGTGGCGGTGGCCGCCGCGTCCCGGCGGCAGTCGTGCTACCTGTGTGACCTGCCCCGCATGCCCTGGGCCATGATCTGGGACTTCACCGAGCCCGTGTGCCGCGGCTGCGTCAACTACGAGGGCGCCGACCGCGTCGAGTTCGTCATCGAGACGGCGCGGCAGCTCAAGCGGGCGCACGGCTGCTTCCCGGAGGGCCGCTCCCCGCCCGGCGCCGCGGCCCCGGCCGCCGCTAAGCCGCCGCCGCTCTCGGCCAAGGACCTTCTCCTGCAGCAGCAGCAGCAGCAGCTCGGCCACGGCGGCCCCGAGGCCGCCCCGCGCGCTCCTCAGGCCTTGGAGCGCTATCCTCTGGCAGCCGCCGCAGCCGAGCGGCCTCCGCGCCTGGGCTCCGACTTCGGCGGCAGCCGCCCGGCCGCCGCCCTGGCCCAGCCGCCGACGCCGCAGCCGCCGCCTGTGAACGGCATCCTGGTGCCCAACGGCTTCTCCAAGCTGGAGGAGCCGCCGGAGCTGAACCGCCAGAGCCCGAACCCGCGGCGCGGCCACGCCGTGCCGCCCACCCTGGTGCCGCTCATGAATGGCTCGGCCACACCGCTGCCCGCCGCGCTCGGCCTGGGCGGCCGTGCCGCCGCCTCGCTGGCCGCCGTCTCCGGCGCCGCGGCCGCCGGCTTGGGCTCGGCGCAGCCCGCCGAGATGGGCGCCCACAAGCGGCCGGCGTCTGTGTCGAGCAGCGCGGCCGCGGAGCACGAGCAGCGCGAGGCGGCGGCCAAGGAGAAGCAGCCGCCGGCGGCCTCGCACCGCGGCCCGGCCGACAGCTTGTCCACCGCGGCCGGGGCAGCCGAGCTGGGCACCGAGGGCGCAGGCAAAGGCCGCGGGCCGGGTGAGCAGGACTGGGTCAACCGGCCCAAGACCGTGCGAGACACACTGCTGGCGCTGCACCAGCACGGCCACTCGGCGCCCTTCGAGAGCAAGTTTAAGAAGGAGCCGGCCCTGACTGCAGGCAGGTTGTTGGGTTTCGAGGCCAACGGGGCCAACGGGTCTAAAGCAGGTAGGGGCGGCTGTGGAGTGAGGGGATCTAGGGGCGAAGCGGGGCCTGAGAGCCGAGGAGGGGGTGCTCTTCCTATTGGCCGTTCTCCCCCGGCCCAGAAATAGCAAACACATCCAACTTCCTGATCTGCTCTAGGCGGAACCAGTGCTTAGTGGCAACGTGTTCCTCTGCTGAAGCAGCATAACAGAGATGAGTCAGATGGACCGATAGGCAGCGACACAGGGCTTTCCTTTCCCAGCACATTCCTGGATGCGAGCATGAGGGCACCAATCACCTTTTAACCTGAGGGTGGGGGGATGGGGGGGTGGGGGGCGTTAACTATCATGTGCACAGGGCAGCCTGGGTACATGGCAGGCGTGTGGAAAAACAGGCAGTGCTGTCCGTGCCATTTTCCGTGCCTTTTTTTTTTTTTTTAAACTGCTAGACTGCCTCAGAGCCTTCTCAGTCTAAGTGATTTAAGTTGCACGTGCTCTTGAAACTTGATTTTTCTGTACCAGCTTTTGGAGAAGAGAAATTCTTCAGCGGGTTGTGTTATGTGTTAGTGAAAGAAAGATCCTTTTTAGTGCATGTTCATTTATTTCTTTTTTTCCCCTTTTCTGTCTTTGTTCTTCCAGTTGCAAGAACAGCAAGGAAAAGGAAGCCTTCTCCTGAGCCGGAAGGTGAAGTTGGGCCCCCTAAGATCAATGGAGAGGCCCAGCCGTGGCTGTCTACATCCACAGAAGGGCTCAAGATCCCCATTACTCCTACATCCTCTTTTGTGTCGCCACCACCACCCACTGCCTCACCTCATTCCAACCGGACCACACCGCCTGAAGCGGCCCAGAACGGCCAGTCCCCCATGGCAGCCCTGATCTTAGTAGCAGACAATGCAGGGGGCAGTCATGCCTCGAAAGATGCCAACCAGGTGCACTCCACCACCAGACGGAACAGCAGCAGTCCACCCTCTCCGTCCTCTATGAACCAAAGAAGGCTGGGCCCCCGAGAGGTGGGGGGCCAGGGGGCAGGCAGCACTGGAGGACTGGAGCCAGTGCACCCCGCCAGCCTCCCGGACTCCTCTCTGGCCGCCAGCGCCCCACTGTGCTGCACCCTCTGCCACGAGCGGCTGGAGGACACCCACTTTGTGCAGTGCCCTTCTGTTCCTTCGCACAAGTTCTGCTTCCCCTGCTCCAGACAAAGCATCAAACAGCAGGGAGCTAGTGGAGAGGTCTATTGTCCCAGTGGGGAAAAATGCCCTCTTGTGGGCTCCAATGTCCCCTGGGCCTTCATGCAAGGGGAGATTGCAACCATCCTTGCTGGAGATGTGAAAGTGAAAAAAGAGAGAGACTCGTGACTTTCCGGTTTCAGAAAAACCCAATGATTAATCTTAACTAAAACTGCTTGAATTGTATATATATCTCCACATATATATATATCCAAGACAAGGGAAATGTAGACTTCATAAACATGGCTGTATAATTTTGATTTTTTTGAATACATGTGTTTCTATTTTTTTTTTTTGACGACAAAAGGTATGTACTTATAAAAGCATTTTCTTCTTTTGTTAACGTTATTAGCATATCTTTGTGCTTTATTATCCTGGTGACAGTTACTGTTCAATGTAGGCTGTGACTTGCGCTGCTTTTTTAGAGCACTTGGCAAAGCAGAAACGCTTCTAGCTGTATTTGTATGCACTTATTTTAAAAAGAAAAAAAAAAGCCAAATACATTTTCTGACATTGTAAGATTGCCTTACTGTCTGTTATTCTTTACTGCTGGCCCCTTTCTCAGGCTGGAGGCCAATTGGTGGAGAAGGAAAGGAAATGAGGAAAGGGGCACTGTTGTGAAGTGGGCATGCCACTGAGAAATGTCACCAAGTTCCCCCCAACCATTGCCCTTTTAGAGTAACAGGAAATTGATTGTGAATCTTTCTCGATTTTGTTCTTAAAGTTCAGTTGTTAGGTTATTGATGACTGCCTGAGAGTTGCTGCTGAAAGATTTTCAGGACTGTGTGGGGGGTTTTTTTGGGGGGGGGTTGATTTTTTTTTTAAGGCCGAGTTGACCACTGTTCACTGCCCATGTGATCAGTTGTAAGATGACAATGCTGCATGCTAGTTGGTTACATAATACAAAATCCAGTGACTCAAGACAGTGATAACGGTTGTTGGTGGGGACAAGATGGCACTGCCATCTTTGCATGGATCCTGGCTCTGCAGCGCCACTTGATCTTTTGAAACCCCCTGGAGCTCTGTCGTTGCTGTGGTCGTTTCCTTTGAAAAGAATTGAAAGAGAAGTTACAGTCCAGGTGAACTGGAGATTGTGGGATTGGTTTCGTTTCCGTTTTGTGTTTTGTTGTTTTATCATTTACCTGTAGCGCTATTGCTGTTGATATGATCACCTACACCCTGTTTCTAGTGAGTGCTAAATACAGTATGGTACAATGACAGTAACAGTGTGGGGTGCTACCAGGACTGCCCGTGGGCATATCAGTGACAGCCCAGATGGGGGTGGAGGAAACCTGTAATTTCTTTCTCACATGTGTTTGAAGTACCAAGTGAATAATACTGTTCTGGACAAAAATGATAAACTAGTGAAAATTAAAGAGTTTTACATTATAGACAGGCCCCACCTCTCAAACTATTTTTAGAAGCCTTTTGTAAACTAATTTCTTTTGATCACTATTTTGCATCAGTAAAATGATTTTTTTTAAGCCAATAAATCATCAGTTATTAGAAATAGTTGTCTCACAGTGATACTGGTTTTTCTTTTGTGCTGTTATGATTTAACATTGACAGGAACACTACTTTAAATCCTTTTATGTTCAGGTGTTTGTAACTTGGCCCTATAATTAGGCTGAATCATGGCTTCCAGGTCTACAACTTCTGTGTATGGTTCACAACCGAGCTTTTAATTTGAAAATACAGATTGTTACCCACTTTGGATTAACTTTTTCAGTTGTGTTTTTGTCTTTCTTTTTTAAATTGCTCAAATATTTTTTAATGGTCGAGTTATTAACACTTGAAAATCAGATACTGCACCAAATACAGTATTTTTTTCATGGTGTTTTTAATGAGTGCACCTATTATTAATGCTGTGCAAATTCATGTTACCCGTCATTGTTATATTACAGACTTGCATGATTAACCAGTTTGTTATTACACTTTTTTTTTAAATTGGAATATCTATGACTCAGATCAGACTGGTTTCTCTTATGTAAATGCACACATGCAGAAACAGTCGATTTTACATGCCCATAAAGACATTTGTAAAGAATTCAACTTATTATGGTCTGTTGTATAAATGTGTATCTAGGCACTTTATTATAAACTGGAGTTTGACCTCATAGACGTTACAAGTTGATCAGTCATTTGACCTAATTTGTGGTAGCTATCTGTATGTTTTGCAATCTTTATACAGATAAGCTTTCCAAAAGATTAATCAAGAACCATCCTGCTGTTTTGAATAAGTCTCTCCAGCTGTGGAAAAGACAACCTATGGTTTCTCTGCGCTGGTGTTCAAGAGGGAGAATTTAAACAGCTTTAAAGGGCTGCATGTTGAGTTTACTCCTATTAAAAAATAAGAGTCCGACTGGCCCTTGGGTGGCCTTATAGAAGGCTTGCAGCTGGAAAAGTGTTGGTCTGGGTTATTTCTCTGGCATTCTCTGAAGTTAAAAAGTTAGCACTGGGACATGGGTTTGATTCTTTGTTGTGCTGATGACAGTGCAGAGATTCTCCACAGCTGGATAAGGATGTCAGAAAGCTACTTACTGTACATGGGCAGTATCAGATTTCAAATCCTAATATTTCAGCTGTGCTTTTAATACTCAAAATGTTAGGGGATGGGGTGTTGAAGCTTTCCCTTTTTTTGCTTTAACAATTTATAGAATTTAACAGATGTACTGTCTTTCATGTGGCCTCACATTAAAAGTTATAAGAACGTACACATGGTTTACAACTTGATTACTAGATAAACTTTCCTTGGCCACCAAGTATTTTAAAAGTATGCCACCTTTTAACCTTTACTTTTTTTTTAAGTTGAAGGTGATACTTTTTCTATATATGATGAAACTCATGTCAACTAAAGTGAGTGTAATCTCAGATATCAACATTTTAAAATCACGCTATGGAAATATCACCTGCATTCTGTCATTTGTCAGATTTACAGTCCTTTTTTTTCTTTAACTTTTAGCATTAAATAAAAATAAAATTGGGAGCACTGAACATTTTCTGAGGCCTTTTTTAATTTTTTAAAGTAAGCTTAGAGTGGCTCTTGTTTTAATCACCAGTGGCAATGTGACCAGAGGATGTGTGGGTTTGGGGTTGGGGTTTGACTGAACCAGCAGGAGAAAGGCAGGAGATAAAAGACATGGTACAAAAAGGCAACTGATGGAAGGCGGAAGAAAGTGCTAGGGACTGGGGAAAGGGCAACTGGATAGGGGAAGCAGATAAAGAAAAGAGCTGAACAAAGTACAGCCAGAAAAGCACTTGTTGACTTTTCAACTTGCAGTTCAGCCAGCCATTCTGCAATAGTAGATTGGAAAGAGAAGATAGTGACGACATTGAAAAGATTGTCAAGACACGGAGTTGCTCACTGGAAAGCAGTGGAAGAAAACAGCGATGTTGGGCCAGAGAAAATTCACTGCAGACAAAAGAGAAAAAAGCCTACCTTTTGGAAAGCTTTGGAATAAAGTCATGAGCCAAAGCCATGTGTGAGCTTTAATGATGCCCTGAAACCTAAATTTATAAATGGAGATAAAAGGTGGAAAGCACCAAGATATATTTTTTAACAAACTCCTGTCTACTATCACACAGTAAGACATTTCCTAGATGTTTGCAGCTTTTACTCTTATTGATTAATGGCTTGGCAGACTTCTCTACAAAAGGAACTTGTGAAACTTACTACAGTTTTTAAGATCAGGTACACATAGACTTACTATATGTTTTAAATTAAACAACAACAGTTAATGCATAGTTAGAGGTGGCCCAGTAACTTCGGGAGTCCATGACCATATATGCATTTTAATGACTTTTTAATTAGCCTATTTAAGGGCATTTTTAAGAAACAGTATCCTTAATAAGGTATTTCTAGATTATAATACATAATGTGATGTTCCATTTAATAAGCTTAAAAGAACTGCTAAACTATTAGTCTTCTTAAAGATGCTAAATTTTAAGTGAAACTGAAAATAGTGCAGCTTGCAGAAGTCATTTTTATACTTTGAAAAGCGCCTCCCAAAGTAAACTGTGATGATTGCATTGTTTCCAGTTTTAAAAAAAAACACCAGTCTGACCCCTTGATGTGGCAGATGTCTTTGTTTATTCCCCCAAGCTGGGAAAAACTGAAGGGAAACCATGGAGCTTCTTTTAACTCCTAGACTTCTTAAGTCCCGTCCCCCCCCCCCGTCCCCCCCCCCCGTTACTCAAAGTTGTTTTGCATATGATTTATAGATGGTTTTATTTGGTTAGTGAAGAGTAGAATGTTTCTCTTCCTGATTCCAAAGTGTATACGTGGAATCATTCAGAAAAATGTTCAGTCGTGTGTAGGCCACTGGAAGTACTGAGTCACCCTTATTTGCTTGCCTTTTCTTCATAGGCAACAGTGAGAGGACACGCCTTTCCTCTGTCACAGACCAAGGGCAGAGGCACCAATGAATGGAATACAGATTTACCTACTTCATCTGGGGTTCTAGAAATGGGGGTGGGGGGATGGTGAGGTGGGAGTGGGGATACTGTTTAACTCCTTCGGTGCCACTGCTTAGGCCTCTGACAGCAATAGTATTGATTACAATACAACTGGTTACAATTCAATAAAAGTTATGGCCGTAACTTCTCAGATTGTCAGCTATCTAGATCTTTTGCTGCAGTTTCTGTTAATACCCTGCATTTCCCTTGAATGTTAGGAACCCCACACAGGCATTTAAAAGGCACGAAAGTACACAAAAAATCAATTGGTAAATTACTTAAGAAGTTGAAAGACAATGACTGGATTTATGGATTATCTGTGGATTTCTCTTATTAATCCTCAGATAAGACCATAATTAGGGATAGCCACACTATCCCAATTTACCATTAACAAAATCATTTATACTCAGTTTAACAGTGAAGTTTGTTTTAACTCATCAGTGTTACTTGTTCCTTCCCCATGTCAATACAACTTTAAGTGATTCAAAATAATTTGAGGTATAACTTATTTTTTTAATTATAGAATATGAAATCTACAGATGTAGATTTCACTGGTCTTTATCACAGGATATTGTGCACTTCTCTGTGGGGCTGAGCAGCACAAAACAATCCATACAAGTTACAATAAAGGTATTTCAGGGCAAAAGTATACTGTAGGTAGATCATCTGGACATTGGGTCTAAAAGCTGTTCTTTTAATCTGAAAAACAATGGGAGTAAAGTCTCCTTAATAGAACAATCCTATTAGAATGGTATGAACAGTTTCTACTATAATAAAAACTTAAACACTGCTTTAAAAAGAAAATGTAGAAAGCCCTTTAAAACTCAAAACCATAGTATAGGAACTCTTCAATGCACGTAAAATTCATCACAAAAGTCATACTTGAAAATCCTCTTAGGAGATGATTTTTCTCCCAGGTCAGACAAGGTCTTGAGACTAGACCACAGGATTCCTAGTTTCAATTGCAAGCATGAATGTACTGGTTGATCTCATTCTTTGAATAGACTTTAGAAGCTAGATTGCATAGTCTAAAGAGCCTTCTCCAGCAATTCGACAGAAGCCCTTGATACTTAGATAATACATCCTGTATAGAGTAGTATGTCACATTTCAATATTTCTAAATGTAGTTTATATTTGGGGGAAATGAACTGTGTTATATAATCTGTAGATCTCATTACTTACCACTTTTACTTAGCAATTGCTATTTCATTCTTTGTATCATTACCATCTGGTAAAGTTCAGATGCCCATGAGGGGACTGCCGCATCTTGCTCAACACAAGTCATGTTTTGCTGTGTAGGTACTCAGGTAGCAACTTTAGCAGACAAATATTTGGGTCGTGTATTTCTCTACCATTTAGAAGACAGTTTTCCTGTGACAGTGCAAGCAGAATATTTTACACTATAAATGTGGCTATCTCACCAAGAAAAACAAAATCTGAAACATTTCCCCGGAGCGAAGGGCCTAAATTTATTTTAATGTATGGAATGAGTTTTTGTAACTCAAATTACTTTTATTATTTTTAACTCAAATTATTTTTAAGCTCAAAATCACTGAGCTTTATTTTCCCTTATCGTAGGATTTTAAAATATTAAACCATACCAGTGAGAGTTGTACAGAGAAGTGAAACGTAGGAGTAAGGATTGTCTAGGACTTGAATAAATCAGCATTTCTTTACACACAGCCTTGGCCTTGGGCCTTTCATGTTCTCTACAGCGTGAGAGAGCTGCAAAGTAGAAAGAGGCTGCTGCACGCCTTAACCCATGTTGTTATTCCAGCCTCCAAACAGCAATTTGATTAGCTTTTTTTCGGTGATAAAAGATAAAGATTTATTGTACCCCACATACAATTGAAATCAGAATTTCACACGAGGGTCACAGTCATTAGGGAAGTTTTGGAATACTATTGTCTTAACAAGCACCATATGGGCTGTCGCTGTTATTATTTAACACCTATTAGGGAGGCACATCCTTCTAGGCTTTGAACAGCTGAGAGGCCACAGCCCCCACCGTCCTTGGAGCTTCGAGTCGATGCCGCAGGTAGGGTGCGTGTTTTCTGAATGAAGGGCATGTACCGACAGGACTTAACGGTGAGTTGGTTTCTTTCCAGGAGTTGGAAAGTATAGTCAGAGCTAAATTCTTCTATAGAGAACCGAGTCTCTTCCGGAGCTTACATCCGGAACTTTGGTGGAATTCTGACATAGGAACACAAGCCTATATTCAAAGCGCTTTAATTAGGTCCAGCGGGCAACCATCACGCACGAAAGGGGCCACGGGACACCATTTTCTTCATACAAATCAAGAGGCCGGTTGAAATTATGGGAGCTAGGTCGGAACTGTCAAACTGTAGATCTTTTATCACTTTTTATGGTTGCTCAGAATGGCGTTTTTTGAAAGGAAGAAAACAACCGCCGGTTCAGCCAAGCCCTGTTTACTCGAGGGGAAGGAAAGGGGCGGAGGCTCCCGGACTCTCCAGCCGCCTGCGTAAAGGCCTTCGCCTATGAGGAGACCTTGCTGTGGTTTCCAGTGCTGCACCCTGACTCACGCCGCGCCCGTATTTATTTATTCTAGAACTTTTTCCCGGGCAGCACAGACGGGCACAGCGCCTGCTCCCCGCGCCACTATCTGCGCACGTGGAGCCGCGCGACCCCGCTGCGAGACCCGGCGGCGGGCGGGGCCGGGCCCGGGGGCGGGGCCATGGCGGGGCGGGGCCGGGCCCGGAAGCAGCGGCCCCGTGCCCGCCCCTCGAGGCCACCCCGGCCCATCCCGGCACTGAGCGCCAGGCCCATGGGCGAGCCAGCTGCAGCGGCTATAATTAGAGGGGAGCCGCGGCCCTGCCGAGCCTGATCCCTCGCGCCCCCCGCCGACGTTCCTGGGAGGAATGTGCGGGCGCGAGGCCGTGCGTCGCCGCTAGCGCGCTCCATGGACGGTCACCGCGTGGTGGACCAAATAAAGTAAAAGGTCTGGCTCCTGCTGAGCGAGGCCGAGCAAGCGACCGGGGAGCCAGCCCAGGGGTGTGGCGAGCCCTCAGCTGCCCAGAAAAGATCAAACGCGCGTCGGCAACAGCCGTGCCTGCCGCCTGCGAGGGTCCTTGGCGCGGGCCAAGCTGTACAGGGTGGATTTGTCTTAAGTTGGAGATGGCGCATGACAAGAGCGGCCCCAAATGTCACTCCCTCTTTGGAAATCATGATGCTGCCTTTTGTATTTTTTAAAGATGTGGCTATAATAAGGCAAATGTTCCATGCTTGTGGAGTAAGCACTAATGCTTAAGGGGCAACTGTATTAGCAAAAAACACCAATGCACGGTGCACGTTAATGCAAATGTATTTATTAAGTAAATCTCAGGGTGTGCTCCTATGGGTACTACCAAGCCAGATAAAGTCTGTAACAACTGACTGCTGAAAGGGAGTTGTCTTTTTAGAGAAAACCTTATATCTTAGAAAAAAATTTTTTCTACTAGTGGGGCCTTGAGGTGCCACCAATTAATTAACTTCTAATTTTTGTTAATTATTGAATTTAATACTCTGTAGCAGTATCTTCCAAAATAATAATAAGCATGAGCCCATCCTTTTAACAAAATGACTGTTCATTACTAGCCTTGGAGCGGGGGCCTAGGAGCTTCACTGTGATCTAAGAGTTGTATAACATTTTTGGTCATTGTTTAAAAAGGGATTGTGGTAGATGGACAGGAATCTGAAAATAAGTAAATCCTTGCTCCAGGCTTAAGAATACCTAGATACAACCCTACTAAAAGACTTGCTTCATCAACATGTTTTTCTTTCTAGATAACAGGCACAAAAACCATTTGAGAAGCTTGAGATGGAAATCATACAAAACAGTCCACTCCTTATATATTTTATCGAGGAACCTGGAAGACTTTTAGGTGGAAATTCGATTCCTAGGAAGTTATTCTGGCTGGAGCCTGTTTGTCTTGACACAGCAGCCCTGTTCTCACAGCCTGCTCTGCTCCTTCACAAAGCTCTTTGAGGGGAAACTATGCTGAGAGATACAAATTCAAGCTTTTGTAAAAACAGACCTCAGAATCGTCCATTTCTATCCCAGATACACGAAAACAGTGAATAAAGGTCAGAGAGTCTCCAGATACCTTGGGCTTTGTGTGGTCATTTCAGGTAATTCAGTTAAGTTCAGTTCAGTTCAGTTAATTTAGTGTTTCTATTTTGCAATTTTTAAAATGACCATGTACTTACCTCAAAAGGGGTTAAGGAATTAAACTGGACAATCCCTATGATAGCATTTTTCATGTCAGCCAGATATGAGAAAGCACTGGGTATGTGTGGTAGACATTAGGTACTGGGGTGCAGTGAATATGTACCGCTAAAAATGGAACTTCCCTGTTGTCCACTGGTTCAGATTCCCCTTTCCAAAGCAAGGGGTGCCAAGTTTGATCCCTGGTCGGGGAGCCAAGATCCCACATGTCTCAAAGCCAAAAAACCAAAACATGAAACAGGAAAAATATCATAACGAATTCAATAAAGACTTTAAAAATGGTCCACAACAAAGAAAGCTTTTTAAAAAAGTCGACTTCTGGTTATATCATGAAAGGGGGTCACAGCAAACAGTTTTGAAACACTGGTGAGAAGAGGCTCCCCCTGCTGTCACATAGAAGATACATCTTCTCTTCTAGGCCAGCATCCCAGGAGTCGTGTACTTGGGACAGCCACTGGGTGTAAAGCTTAGCATCAGGTGATTTGTGAAGTTATCAGCACCTTGGGGGATATATCATTCTATTGAAAATGAAATAAAATTACAGACCACAAATAAAGGGAATGAATATTTTCCTTAAAAGGTTCTCTGCTCAGATTTATTTACTGAAAGGTCAGCCTACCTAAAACCCACCAAAATGGTCTCCCTCCATCTATGTATGGCTTTAAAAGCAAAGACGATGTTTGTGTGGCTGGTGGTAGGTGGGTGAGGGGAAACCTGAGGGAGTGAGGATGTGATGGAACCTATTGTATTCTTTTAAGATAATCAATAAAAATGATATATGAAGAAAAATAAAAGAACACCTACATTGAACTTTGACTCCAGTAAAATTGTTGGATTTGTAAAAAAAAAAAAAATCATTTTATGTCCATGTATTATGAATTACACTTTTCCGCACATGGACCTTTAGGTCCATAAGTAAGCCTTCAGTAATCATGAACTTTTTGTAGCCCTGGAAGGAACTCATTCAGGGTCTCTGGGACCAACATTGCCTGAGTTGAGTGTCAGCCTGGTACCAGACTGCACTGATCATTGTTGGTCTGCGTGTTTGCTGAGGGTTTGAAGACTTCAGTGGAATTAGGTGGACTACTTGAATTGCAAGCAGTAAAGGGAAAGAGATGGTGTGTGCAAGAATGAGAGCTTGGAGAGGAAGAATCACAGGAGAAGAACCAACATCGGTTGGAGTCATTCATTCATTCACTCGGTTCATTTATTCTTTCTCTCCATAAATCTATTTCATGGTAAAGTGTGTGGGCTCTGGAATCAGACTGCTTAAGCTATAATTCCAGCTCCAATTATTTTTAACCTTTAGGATTTAACCCTCCAATCTCCATTTAATTATCTGTGAAATGGGTTAAGGATATTACTTCCCTCGTGGAGTTGTTGCGGGGACAAACTGACAGGAGTATATAAGGTGCATACTATGATGGCTGGCACATAATAAGGGTGTCATAATGACGAGTGGCGTATTGAACTCTCAGTAAATAGTTGTTAAAGGAATCCATTTAGTCTCTAATCTTAATGAGGAAAGTGTGGTGAAAAATAAGAAAAGAGCCATAAAAATGTGTTTATAAGATACAGTGGAAACCGGCTTAACCTACATGAGGAGAAATTTCCCAGGAAGGTTGTACCGAAGAGGAAACTGAGTGGGGCCAGTCACAGAGCAGGGCCAGCCAGCAGGGACTGGGGCAAAGGGCAAGCACAGGGACCCTACAGACACTGTTGAGCTCAGTTAGGACTCTGCGCTTTCAATACAGAGGCTGCAGGTTCGATCCCTGGTCTGGGAACTAAGGTCCCATGTGCTGCAGGGTGAGGCCAAAAGATTAAAAAAAGGCAAAAGTGGGGGCTGGCTGCACTCATTCCGGCTTTCCACCTTCTCTTGGCAGGGGAAGAGAGAGGAAGACAGCCTGACTCACCTAACAGCTCCCAGGTGGTCGTAGAAGCTGGTTAGCGGCAGTTGCAACAGCAATATTTTTGCTGAGAGAGTCCACTCAGAACGGGTCGAAGTGGTTAAAGACATAACTGTCTTCATTCCAAACCTGGCTCCACCCCAGCTTGGCTATGTCCTCAGACAAGTTTCCAGATGTTACTAAACCTCAGCCTCCTCATCTGTAGAATGGCAAGAAAAAGAGTACCTATTTCATAAGTCTCTTGTGAGGGCTAAGTGATTTATAAAGTTTCCTTGGGATAGTCACGTAATAAACATAGTGTCTAATTATTCTAAAACAAGGAGTATCAGAGGGCAGGGAGAGTGATCACTTCATCCCCTCATCCTTCGGCCAACACCTGAGACCTCACCATTCAGGTCTTTCCCATGGATCCTCTATGTCGGGAATCCCTCTGATTGTCCTTTATTTGGGCTGTGCTGGGTTTTCGTTGCTGAGCACAGGCTTTTAGTTACAGAGAGCGGGGGCTACTCTCTAGTTATGGTGTGCGGGATTCTCGTTGTGGTGGCTTCTCTTGTTGTGGCGCATGGGCTCTAGGTGCGCGGGCCTCAGTAGTTGCAGCTTGAAGGCTCAGTAGTTGTGGCTCACGGGCCCTAGAGCGTGAAGGCTTCAGTAGTCATGCCACACTGGCTTAGTTGCTTCTCGGCATATGGAATCTTCCCTGACCAGGGATGGAACTCAGGTTCCCTGCATTGGCAGCTGAATTTTTATCCACTGGGCGATGAGGGAAGTCCCTGATAGTCCTTCTTTAAATGGCTACTGAAACCTTCCCAAACTCCAGAGTTTTCTATCCAAGCCCCCACTCTATGGACACCTCCCCTGTCACTCTTGATGGGACTATGGATTTCCAACCTTTTGTCCATTCTTGTGCCTACAAACTCTGCCCATAAGGCTTCTGCTGCAAGTCTTCAGGGCCCTCCTCTGCCTGGCTTCTACTAGTCCCATCCATCCTTGGCCCTAAGGGGAAAAAGAAAGGAAGGCCACTGTATTCTAGGGGCCAGAGAGAGGGTGGCTTGGAGACACCTATAGATGCTTCAGTTCTGATTCTGGTTCTCTCTAGCAGCAAGGGTTAAGGCCAGTTTTATCCTAAATTAACTAATGTAGAATTATGTACACAAACATGTGCTGTAAGCTCCAAAGTAGCATAAAAATGCTGACTTTTACTTAACTTGGGATCCCTCTACCCATAGAAGATTTACCTTAGTCATGAATTCAGGGACTTACTTCCCCTTACATTTAATTTATAAAAATATTAAGACTGAGACTAGTTTCTGGACAACATCACTGATTAACTTTTCTCCGACTGTCTATGAAGTGTTTATCCAAGACTTTCCCCTAAATCTCAAGCTCATCCTAAGGATGCAGCCTTGTGTAGAAGCAGGTTCTCCTGGCTTTGGTGCAGTTACAAGTCACTGGGTCACATTTCTACCCTGCCATGAAGAACTGCCATGGTCAGGTGTATGCCTTGGGGTCCCTGATCAGAGCCAGGAAGTCAAAGGTCCCAGGAGAAATGCAGAGTCCTTCCTGAAAGGCTGATGGGAGGGGAGCTGTGGGTGAGCCTCCCTTCCCTCTGGTTCCCATTGGAAGGCTACAAGAGACAGAGAAGTCAGAGTTTATATGCCTAAGGAGGCTGACTACTTTGGGCAGATCTGACAAGACTGGAAGTACCCTTGGTACTACCACATGGAAGGTGCAGTGAAGGAGGCCTGTAAACTGTCTTATTTCAATGTGGGCTGAAAATTTCATATGGGATGACCCATATGGGAGCTGTTGCCTGGCTGCTTTTCCTTGAGCTATAATAAATGTATTTATAAGTCACCATGGTGGCTGAGCTCTGCAGGCTGAAACTCAGGCAGAGTATCTTTGTTGTTTTCTTGAGAATTCCTTCTTCAAGAAACCCCAGTCTTGGCTTTTAAGGCCTTCCCCTGCTTGGATGAGGCCCACTCACATTATGGAGAGCAATCTGCCTTACTCATAGTCTACTGATTTAAATGCTAATCATATCCAAAAAGTACCTTCACAGCAACATCAGGACTGGGTGAGCCTGTGGATGAAGTGCCCTTCACTTGACCAAGTAACTGGGTACCATGGTCAAGTTGACACGTAAGGTAATCATTATGGCCACTTTCTGAGTTTTCTTCACCTCCTCTGGCTACCCCAGGCTGTGATGCTTCTATCAGTGATGATGCTTTCAAATGCAAATTCACAAAAACAATCTATTCAAACAGGATTCAACCCTAAGGGGAACTTATTGGCTCTTATAACTGAAGAATCCACAGCAGATCAGCTTGAGGTCTAACTCACTTCAGGTTGGTACCTCATTTCTCCCTGGTTCTCTTGGCTCCACCTTCCTTGTGTCGATTTTATCTTCAGGCAGGCTTCTCCCAAGATTATAAGATGGTTGACATGCTTTCTTATTCATACCCAAGAGGAAAGAGAGCAGGCGCATCCCTCCCAGAACAGAGAAGAAAGAGCACCAAGCTTGTCTCTGCTTGGCTTGGTCCTGACATCATGTGGCCAAGGGGATAGCCTGCTCTGATTAGATTAGGTCTGCCCACACCCTGACCGATTCCAGAGCAAGGGGATGAGATTTCCCTGACTGGCATCTAGTTAAGGGTCTTCCCTGGAGCCAGGGGTAGGATCAATCCCAGCCAAACAAGTGGCTGCCACATAGTGGCCGAGGGGGGTCTGGATGTGGACGATAACCTTAGATCTCTGCATCAGTCTCTGAAGCTTGCAGCTGCAGTGCCCAAGTCTAGGGCACATGTAGTGCTGCAGCCTAAAGGACTTGTGCCCACTGGGGCTGAGTGGTCTCAGCCTGTGGGGTCATAGGCAGCAGAGAGGACAGCTGCCCAGAAAGAGAGGTGTGTTCCCTTGGATGGCAGGGCAGAGTGAGTCCAGCGTGGAGGGGTCGGTGGTGGCCAACAGGCTAGCAGCTGTGTGCTCACTTTCAACTTCCTTGTTTCTAAACTGTTAGCCTCTCTGCCATTAAGGGAGTGATCTCAGGACTGAACTCCTAGCAGCCAACTTTACCACTGTCAGCGTACGAGCAGGGCTGTGATGCCGCCAAGAGGAGTGAGTCACGCTGTTCTGGTTGGGATGGTTTGGTGGGGACAAAGAATGCAGGAGGAAGGTGACTGGAAAGCTTGTGGGGGCAGTCCCCGGGGAGGGGGTTGTCTCTGAGATTCCCATCTGGAATTTGTTATTATTTTTTTTAAAGAAACTTTTGGCAAAAAGAGGAAAAATAATAAAAATTCTGCAGGAATATGTATATGTATATATGTGTGAATATATATATATATATATATATATATACACACACAATGTATGTATGCTAATTCACTTCAGTCATGTCTGACTCTTTGTAACCCTATGGACTGTAGACCACTAGGCTCCTCTGTCCATGAGGATTTTCCAGGAAAGAATACTGGAGTGGGTTGCCATGCCCTCCTCCAGAGGATGTTCCTGACCCAGGAATCGAACCCATGTCTTATGTCTCCCTGCATTGGCAGATGGGTTCTTTACCACTAGCGTCACCTGGGAAGTCCATATATATATACATATTACGTGTGCATGCATGCATGCTAAGTTGCTTCAGTTGTGTCCTGCTCTGTGCAATGCAGCGGACTGCAGCCTGCCAGGCCCCTTTGTCCATGGGATTCTCCAGGCAAAAATACTGGAGTGGGTTGCCATGCCTTCCTCCACGGGATCTTCCCGACCCAGGATTGAACCATATATTGTATAGGTATATAAAACTGATTTACTTTGCTGTACACCTGACACTAACACAACATTGTAAATCAACTGCTGCTGCAGCTGCTAAGTCACTTCAGTCGTGTCCGACTCTGTGCGACCCCATAGACGGCAGCCCACCAGGCTCCCCAGTCCCTGGGATTCTCCAAGCAAGAACACTGGAGCGGGTTGCCATTTCCTTCCCCAATGCATGAAAGTGAAAAGTGAAAGTGAAGTCACTCAGTCGTGTCCGACTCTTAGCGACCCCGTGGACTGCAGCCCGCCAGGCTCCTCCATCCATGGGATTTTCCAGGCAAGAGTACTGGAGTGGGTTGCCATTGCCTTCTCTGGTAAATCAACTATATGCCAATAAATATTTTTTTAAAGATTCTACTTTGGGCAAAAATAGAAATTATAAAGAAAGATTCTGATTTTGACAAAAAAAAAGAAAGAAAAAGAGGGGGGAAGAAAGTAAGTGAAGTATCAGGACTTACATCTTAACAAGCTGTAAATGTCTCTTCTGCCCCTCCCTCTGTGCTGCCGCTGCAGTGACTTGCACTGGCCTGTCACCGAGGATGTTACAAGTGGGGGATGCTTCACTTTGCTGAAAAGCTCAGGTTCTTTGCACAGAGTTGTCTCCATTCTGGGGTGAGAGAGTGCACTCTGGTCAGCTTAGCGCGACCATGGACCCTCAGTCTCCCTGTCAGCCGCTGAACAGTGAGGATCTTCCACTGTCTGAGCCAACACGCATCAACATTGTTTTGAAGAGATCATCACCCTGGACCTGGGATTACAGGAGGAAAATCAGCAGGGTTTTTCTATTGCCTAAATACAGTTAGAGAGAGAGGCATTTGGGGCCAAACACTGCTGGATTTAAACAAGGATGCTGTCATGTAAACAGGCACATCATTCTAAACTGAGCAAGAAAAAAATTATTCTGCTGAATACCAATACAATACCTTATGACTGACAAAGGCTTTGGCTTCTCTCATGTCATTGACTTCTCATAACAGCCTAGAAAACAAAAGCATTGGAAACCCTCTTACAGAACAGAAAACTGAGGCAGAGAAGTCTAGAGAATTGCTTCAAGTTACAGTAAGTCCCCTGCATGGTTTAGTTGCTCAATCGTGTCCGACTCCGCAATCTCATGGGATTCACCAGGCAAGAGTACTAGCGTGGGTTGCCATTTCTTTCTCCAGGGGATCTTTCTGACCCAAGGATCGAACTCAAGTCTCCTGCATTGCAGGTGGATTCTTTACAGACTGAGCCACCAGGACCTTCAAGTTGCAAAATTCCAAAGCTGCTAATATGAGTGCCAGCCCTTGTATGCCAGCTGCTGTACCGTACTACTATACTTTTCAAGATACTGTACTGTCAGGTTAAAAATGTTTACTTTTTGTGTTGGTTTTTTAATATATTATTTGTGTGGAAAGTATTATAAAACTATTACAATACAGTACTATACTAATTGTGTTAGTTGGGTACCTAGGCTAACTTTGTTGACTTACAAACAAATTTGATTTATGAACACACTCTCGGAGTGGAATTCATTCATATGTAGGGGACTTACTGTACATAGTTACTAAGAGAAACCTCTACTTAAATTTAGATCTGCTAACTCTAAATCCCTACCACTTTTTTCCCAACATTTAAAAGTAACACTTTGGCGGTTGAGGAGCGGCTATCAATATAGCAAATATTAGGTAAGGTGTGTGCCACAGAATGGATTATACAAGTCTCACTAGCCCCCTTTCACCCACTGGCTTCTTCTCCTGCTTCATGGCTTAGCTTGCTAATGCAACAGTCACATGTTCCTGTTGTCTTTATTCTCCTGGTTTAATCAGGAAAACGAGCCAGAAGAACTGCAATGATTAGCCTGGGATCATTAGAAGAGGAAAGAATTTATGTTCGCAGTGACTGTATTTCTAGTCCATTTGATTAGGCAATTTTGCTTTTATAAATCAATTGGGGTGATTGCTATGCTAAATAAAATGTAGAATTGCTATCACAAGGAAAACATAAATTATTAGCTTTAAAATACAGACTGTCTATGCCTGCAGTTAGGTTTCCTATGGAATATTTCCTATTTTCTCATCCTGATTCCTGTCTTGGTTTTCTCAGGAGGTACCCTTAGAGGGTCCTTAGCTCTCTTGTGGATGTAGCGGTGTAATACAACATGGGGTATCCTGATGTGCACGTACGCCTGCCTGTGTGCTCAGTCACTTCAGTCGTGTTCGACTCTTTGTGACCCTATGGACTGTAGCCCACCAGGCTTCTCTGTCCATGGGATTCTCCAGGCAAGAGTACTGGAGGGGATTGCCATGCCTTCTTCCAGGGGATCTTCCTGACCCAGGGATCGTACCCACACCCCCTGTGTCTTCTGCATTGCAAGCGGATTCTTTATGGCTGAGCCACTGGGGAAGCGCTAGGTATCCTGATATGTGACATTATTACTTAAGGTCTCTTGACAGCTCTCTGGTGGATACAGGGTGGGGTTCAAAGTCAACACAAGGGACTTTAAGACAACACCACTGCCACACACACCTTCACCCTGCAGCTCCAATCCAGAATGCAAGAAAGAGGATTTTTTTTTTTTTAATATACACAATCACTTTTGGAGATTCTAGTAACAACTACACCAACAACCTCTTCTCTTATAAATGAGTTACATTTTTTTCTTAGGGTATACAGAGGTCATTTCATAAATTGCACATTTCACACTGATTAATCTCAGTGTATTGCCTCTTGCTACAGCAAATATGATAATGTCCAACAATTGTAATGAATAATCATGGAACTTTATGCCATAAGAGGATGCTTTAAAAGCTAAATAATCATTTTCAAGAGGACACTAGAAGATTGAAGAGGGCAGAATGGAGATGAGAGAAAGAGGAGAAAACAGAAAAACAGCAACGAAGGAAGTGCTCAGGGGACTAAAATGTTGAAAAGCCGGAGCTTAGGCTTTCGGAACAAAGAAGGAGGGATTTGGCTTCAATAAGATGGGATCTGATGGATTCTAGAGACTGGAAGTTTTATGAATTAATTTATTCAACAAACATTCATTGTATGCATCCTATATGTTAAGACTGTGAGGATTTTAGATGGTTATCATGTTTTTAAGATCTGGCAGCCGTGTAGCCTACAGAAAAAGGACTGAAGCACAACAGACATTTAATGAATAAAAAGAGAAAGGAGAAAGAAAAAGGAAGAAAAAGTAGAAATGAGGACTCTCCTGGTGTCCAGCGGTTTAGAACTCTGAGCTTCCAGTGCAGGTGCTGTGGGTTGTGTTCCTGGTCAGGGAACTAAGATCCCACATGCCACCTGGTATGGCCAAGTGGCCAAATGATACCGCCAAAAACTTAAAAAAAATTTTTTTAATAAATAGAAAAAAAGCAGAAATGGGAGAAAGTAGCAACAGCAGCCAATGCAAACAAGACCGCCATTGCAAGCCCTGTTTTTTCGCAGAAAAAATATGTATAACATTTTGGAAATGCTTTCCCAGTTTTCCTCAGCAATGTCAGGCAGTCCTAGGCGCAAGCATATGACACAATTTTTGTAAGTCCTTCCCTCCAGCAGATATTGATTATGACGAACAAGACTCAGATCCTGTTCTCAAAGAACTTAGAGTCTACTTGAAAATTTTGAACCACCATACATTGAATTATGGATCCCACCTAAGATGACATTCAAGCAGGTCAAGGGAGGCCTGATGCACACTTTGGCTGCAAGGTTCAAAGAAGGGAGCGAGTCAAGTTGGTGACGGAAGGGAAAGGAAGATTTCATGGAAAGGATGGGTTCCAGGAGGTACCCTGGAGGTGGGAGGACCACTACATCAGACGGAGAAAAAATAAGCGTCGTATATTTGGGGACCAAGTAGAATCTGTGACTCCTAACTGAAAGATAATTACTGGGGAGTAATGGGACATGAAGTCTGACTATAGTGTCAGGTGGAATTTCCAAAGGCCCTGAAACTCATGTATGAGAAGACATCAGGGGTCCAAGGGTGTCTGTCATGACAGCAGTGCCGTGGGAAGTCACCGGGGCAGAGGTTTTCATGAAGGATGGAATTGCAGCTCGGGTGTGTGGAGTTAAGGCTGCTGACCGGCCACTAGATTCTGAGGAACCGGACCAGCACGGCAGCACAGAGGACCTAGTAGATGAGCCATTTCAACAAAGGAGTAGATCAGACTTGGAGACCAGTCTGATTTAGGGCATGGATGGGAAGAGGGCGTAGAAGATGCAAATATCCATTTATGTGAAGGGGAGCAAGATTCACCTTGGGAGAAATGCCCAGATAAGTGAGTAAAAATGAATTGATGTTAAGCTTGGGGGCACACTTCAGAACAAGAAGAAGAACACGCCCTCCCTCCCAAGCCCTCAGGGTTAGGCAAGGATGGTAATAGGTGATGCAAAGCACATCCAGCAGGAAATGGGCCAGGCTGCCTGGCAAGGTGCCAGGTGTGGTGGAACAGCATTGAACCAGGACGTTCTGGGCACTCAGGTGTTCTCCGTCCTGTACCCTGAGAATCGCTGGTTGTATGTATGCTGCCTGAGCGTTGCATATTCATTCCTGCCTCCATTGACTTGCTTATTCCATGTGTGCTCTGCATGTGTACAAGGCTCCGCACTGGGTGCCACGGCAGAAAGGGGTAAGATAGGGTTGGGGTCTTCAGGAAGCTCTCAGTCTATGGGGAAGACACAGATAAACATATGTGTGTGTGCTAAGTCGCTTCAGTTGTGTCCGACTCTCTGTGATTCCATGGACTGTAGCCCACCAGGCTCCTCTGTCCATGGGATTCTCCAAGCAAGAATACTGGAGTGGGTTGCCATGCCCTCCTCTAGGGGATCTTCCCAACTCACGGACTGAACCTCCATCTCTTATATCCCCTGCACTGGCAGGTGGGTTCTTTACCCCTAGCGTCACCGGGGAAGCCCACAGATAAACTCAGAATGGAGCAGTAAGCCTGAGGAAAGCATTTGAAATAGCCATTACAGGGAACTCATGGATGCTGTGTCGAATTAGGATTAAAGAGGGTAAAATTTCAGAGTTCCTTCGAAGATTTCAGGATTTTTGTTTTGCAGGAGCAGAGAGTGGCATGAGTCAGGGTTAGAAGTTTGTGTCTCAGGAATTCACTGGTAGTCCAGTAGTTAGGGCTCTGAGCTATCACTCCCAAAGACGCGGGTATGCTGTCAGCCACTTGGTGTGTCCAAAAATTTTTTTTAAAAGAAAGAAACAAAAAAATTTGTGTCTCAAAGTTCGACATGTAAGAGGCAAGGTCTGTAGTCCTTCCAGAGACCTAGAGAAGTTAAGCCAGTATAGCTCCCGGGAGGCTAAGATGTAGAGAATGTGCTTTTTGACATCAAAGGACCAAACTGAGCCAAAGAACACAGGCTCTTTTTTTTTTTAAATCTTTACCAATTAGGAGACTTTTAAATGCTATTTTCTGGGTGCATACAAAGTCATGAAGTGCATATTTTCTTTTCATCAGTGTATGGCATCGGTAGGAAGTAAGCTCAGATCTTACCTCCAAAGTCACAGCTCTGGGCCAGGCAGCGTACTTCTGTGCCCTGTGCATGGAGGAGAGGCGGGCTGTGGTGGACACTTGGGCTCAGATCTGCCATTCAGATGTTCCTGATTTAGGTCCAGCGGGGCTGCTGGACACTCTCAGCAGGGAGAGGAGTCAGGAGCCAGGAGCCCTGGCCTCTGGGGCCAGTTCTCAGTCTGTAACACTGTGACCTTTCATCCCTGAACATCTCAGACATTCCCACCCCAACCCCTGCCTGGCCCCAGGAGAGCCCTGATGCATTTTCACTAGGCTTAGGGTGTGTGTGTGTGCGCGCGTTAGTCGCTCAGTCATGCTGGACTCTTTGCAACCCCATGGACTGTAGTCTGCCAGGCTCCTCTGGGCACGGGAATCTGCAGGCAAGAGTACTGGAGTGGGTTGCCGTTACTTTCTCAAGGGGATCTTTCTGATCCAGGGATTGAATGTAGTCTACAGCTATGCAAAAAGGAAGTTTAGCTAAGTCAGTAACAGCCTAGGTTTGGACATCCACTAGTCTGGGTTCAAATTCAGCCTCCACAGTGTAGTTAGCTATGAAGTCTGGAGGAGTTATTTTCTAGGGCTCTGTTTTCTTATGCAGACTGGGCGTAAGGAAAGCACTGGTCTCATAGCACGTTTGTGGATATTGAATGAAATGATCTATTTAAAATGCTTCCTGCTGTAGCTCTACCTAGTACGTGCTCAACGTGTGAACCTTGGTAGCTGAATATGCCTGTACCCGGGTTCCGGGCCAACGCTAGGGGTAAACAGGGCTGCCTGTACCCTTCTTTGCTTCTCTCTCCTAGCAACCCAACTCAAATATCAGCTGCTGAAACTCTAAACCTCATTAACAGGCAGCTTCATCTCCGAGATAGTTTCACCATGTGGTGTGGACCCCACTTTGACCCCCTACTGTTTTGTTTTCCTGCTAATTTTCTGGTCAATCCAAGGACTTAAACAACAGTGTTACCCTGCCCCCACCCCCTACCCCCCAACCACCACCCCCACCAGAACGTGGACAGCAGGCAGCTGGGGAACTGGGGTCATGGCAGCCCAGAGGTAAATCCTGCCCAAGAAGCCCTGTAGGAGAGCCCACAAAAGAAAGAGACTCTTTGCCAAAGGAGATTTTATTTTGCAGTTTCCAAAAGGTAAGGGAACCCTTCCAACAATTTTTTTTTTTTTTCTTACAGACTCAGAATTTAAACATAGGACACTGAATGGGCAGAACCTTGGCCCACCCCTGAGTGCCCGGGGCATGTTGCCAGCACCAAGAGTTCGAGTTTCTGCCCAGTAGGCTTGTAACCTGAACTTTCTATTTCTAAAATCCCAGTTCTTAGTAGCCAGCACACATTTTGAGCCACAAAATTCTGAGAATTATTGTACTTGTCAGCTGCTAAGTCACATGCCCTTCAGCCTGGTCCGTTTCACTGGTATAATCGTACTTCTGTTAGAGACTATGAATTTCACTGTCACATAAAAATTGGCATCTCTTTTAATACCACCCAGGGCTTGCCATAATCAGCCAGAAATATACCGTTGGGCTTGTCATAATTCATCAATTTTCAGGATCCCTCAGGAACTCCAAATACAATGACTGATAGCGAATTAATGGATCCTCCCATTTAACTTCATTAAAGGACTGACCCCATGATGAAAATTTAGTTTAATTAGGATAATATCTCATATTTAAAGTGCCTCAAAGCCAGGAAGCCCACAGATCTTCTCTCTTAATTTTTAGAACAACACTGTGTCACTTAGAGCCAAGCTTAGCGAACAGGTATGTTTGTTCCCATTTCATGGATGAGAAGAATTTGCCTCATGTTGACAAGTAAAATAACAACTACAGAGTTAGGAGCCAGGGATTGAGCCCAGACTCAGGATTCGCACTTAAGATTGACTTTATTGGCTTCATGTATGTCTGTGAACTATTCAGCAGAACAAAAATACATACAGGATCTTTTTTTTTGAAGTCCATGTTTAATGAATAGGGGATCCTGTGTACATGGCCAGGCTGTAAATAGATGGCAGTAGTGGAATGCAGGCACGGACAAATATAGAATGTAGCTTGTGCTCAGCAATGCTGCCCCCCTCCCTCGCTCCCAATCCCCAGGCTGGTATGTTAACTGGTCTGTTTGGAAGCTTTTTTTCTTCTTCTTCTTCTTTTTTTTTTTAAGGTTCAGTTGCATGATAGTACAAAGAGCCTTGTGTTACGATCTCAACACTGCTATTTATACCCTGTGACCCATTAAGCACTGATTCCTTGGTTGGGGTTCTCCCAACATCTTGAGAAAAAAAAAAAAAAGAGGAAAAAAATAGCCTGACTGGAAAAAAAAATAGGAGTTCTCATTTAACAATTCTCGAGTCAAGAATTTGGAAACATGACCCCAGCCAAAGCTTTCAGAGGCCTGGTATCAAATGTTGTTATTTTTGGTGGCTGGAAAATCAGGCTGCTTGAGGAATGGACAAGGTGCCCCAGTGGCTGCGGCAGGAAGCAGAGCAGGGTGGGTGGGGGCTAGGCTGACCTCACAAGAGGAATCTGCAGGCAGCTTGGCCAGAAGAGAACCTCACTGTCCTTCAGTCCACCTCCCTCCCTTTCTGGATTTCCCAACGACAGCTCGGCTCTCTTCCTCCCCGATCCCCTGGGAGACAAACCTCAGTGATGGCTAAACCCCACCTCAGCCCCTCCAGGGGATTTATTTTTCCTTAAATGCAGTATATCCCGTGAAAGTGAACGGCCTCCCCCTTTTGGGAAAGCTATCCGCTGGGGATATTTTTATGCTCTGTCTGCAGTGGGTGAAAGGGAATCCTGGCTTAAGATAGAGCCAGTAATGCCCTCCAGCCCGGCAGGGCTGGGCTAACGTCAGAGCTGAGGCACCACCCATGTTTGGGAATACAACTCACTCTGTCTGTTCCCCGGATCTCTCTTCCAGCTCAGTCTATCCCAGCACATGGAGGCACACAAGCATGAGAACACGTGCAAGCACACATTCCGTCACACGTGCACATACACACACATGCGTGTGCATGCACACAGGCACATGCAGGCACACAAGCGCACACGTGCACACGTCACCACACATATACACATGCCAGCATGCATGCACACACAGACAAACGTGTACAACCAGCCTAGGCGCCTGCTGGTTATGGCTGTGTCATGGACATTTAGCTCAATTCAAAAATTATTCTGAGAGAGTGTTAGGGAGCCTTGTGTCATACTCCTCTGTGAAAATAGCTGAGAAAGACACCAGACAAACTTGCCTGAGCTTACACTGGAGTGAGGTGGAAAGGAAATCGAACCAGTCCATCCTAAAGGAAATCAGTCCTGAATATTCATTGGAAGGACTGGTGCTGAAGCTGGAACTCCAATACTTTGGCCACCTGATGCAAAGAACAGACTCATTGGAAAAGACCCTGGTGCTGGGCAAGATTGAAGGAGGAGAAGGGGACGACAGAGGATGAGATGGTTGGATGGCATCACCAACTCAATGGACATGAGTTTGAGCAAGCTCTGGGAGTTGGTGATGGACAAGGAAGCCTGGCATGCTGCAGTCCATGGGGTCGCAAATAGTCGGATGCGACTGAGCGGCTGAGGTGGAAAGTCTGAATCCTATTCTTGGCATTATTCACATGCCCTCAAAGCTACCTTCCATGAAAAGGTCTTTAAAATATTTAGACTTGATTCTTCTTTATAAGAAAATCAATGTTTAACTGACTGTGTGTGTACTAAGTCACTTCAGTCGTGTCCAGCTCTTTGTGACTCCATGGACTGTGTCCCCCCAGGCCCTTCTGTCCATGGGATTTTCCAGGCAAGAATACTGGAGTGGGTTGCCATGCCCTTCTCCAGGGGATCTTCCTAACCCAGGGACTGAACCTGCATCTCTTATGTCTCCTGCATTGGCAGATGGGTTCTTTACCACTAGTGCCACACGAGAAGCCCAAAGATTGATTGATACCTTATAAATTGTTTCTTCATAGACTATAGGGAAAAAACTTACTATTTTTAACACCCATCTAGAATAAATGTCGGAGAAGGCAATGGCACCACACTCCAGTACTCTTGCCTGGAAAATCCCATGGATGGAGGAGCCTGGTAGGCTACAGTCCATGGGGTCGCTGAGAGTCGGACACGACTGAGCGACTTCACTTTCACTTTTCCCTTTCATGCACTGGAGAAGGAAATGGCAACCCACTCCAGTATTCTTGCCTGGAGAATCCCAGGGACGGCGGAGCCTGGTGGGCTGCCGTCTATGGGGTCGCACAGGGTCGGACACGACTGAAGCAACTTAGCAGCAGCAGCAGCAGAATAAATGTACTTGAACGTTTTCTGCACATGCCAAAACAAAATATAAAGCATGTTTGATGCTCCACCCCCCGTGTCTGCGGGTTCCTCATTTGAGGATTCAACCAGAAGTGGATGGTGAGCAATAACTGGTTAAACCCTCGCCTATGGAGGACCAGCTATGGGGCTGGAACATCCACAGAAGTTGGAATCTGCCTCAGATGCTGGAACCAATCTCCTGGGGATACCGAGGTATGGCTATGACCTACAAAATAGGCTGTCAGTACTTGTGATTTCCTCTGAAGGGAAGACGTAATCTTCATCCAAGCCTCTCCCACCTGATGATGTCGAATCCTAAGAGATGGTTTCCAGCCAATGCAACAGAAAGTCAGAGGTCTCAAAGGTAGGAAAGATTACAGGTACCCTCTATAACACCTGTGTGATGAGGAGATATGCTCAGGGCTATGCCTTGGAGATACTAGAGACTCAAGGGAGACTATATACCTTAATCTCTAACACCCAGTTTAGATACTCCTGCAACTTCTTGATGCCAGTAGGATGTGGAGCCACACATAAGAAGCATATAGCCTTGGTCAGAAATCCCAAATCCTTTTTATTCCTGAAGTATCCTTTCTGAAACAGGTGTATTGCCTCAAGTTTACTTTGGTAGAGAGAAGCCCGATCCAAGCAAAAACAAAAATTCCCTCTCAAAACACAACAACAACGATTACAACAACCCACCTCCCTGCAGTCTCTAAGAATCCTTCCCTACAGGGAGTGGTGGAGGTCCTGGATTTCCAGTCCCTGGCGCCCCCCTGGCCTATTCCTGCACCCTTGAATGCCTTCCTCTGCTGAGTGGCTGTGTGAGATACCAGCAGAGTCAGGAGAAAAAACACAGGAAGAGATTTGGTTTTCTGAGCCTGTGTGTGTGTGTGTGTGTGTGTGTGTGTGTGTGTGTGTGTGTGTGTGTGTTTGTGTGTGCACGCTGTCATGTCTTACTCTTTGTGACTCCAGGGACTATAGCCCACCAGGCTCTTCTGTCCATGAGATTCTCCAGGCAAGAATACTGGAGTGGGTTGCCACTTTCTCTTCCAGGGGATTTTCCTTACCTAGGGATCCAAACTCTAGTCTCCTGGATTGGCAGGTGGATTTTTTTACCACTAAGCCACCTGGGAAGCCCCTTTTCTGAGCCTGAGTAGAGGGTATATCCCATTCAGATGCTGCCTCCAGGAAGGCAGCCCTTCCAAACTTGTTTGCTTAGTCCTGGGATGTTCAGTGTTACAGGGGACATTCTCACACCCCTCATCTCCTGACTGCTCCTTGGCAGAAGCCCACATCCACTTCCTCCCTTGTCCTCTCCCCTTCCCTTCTGTCCACTCCACAAAGCTTTCCAGAGGGGACTTTCCACTCCCACATGCAATTACTGTCTCGTGACAGAGGCTCCTGCCAGTCATATATACTTCCAGTTGATACTGATAAAATAAGCTAAAATAGTTTGTGAATGCTAAATAACAACACTCAATCCTCAGTCTTTTTTTAAAAAAATTGTAGTTGATTTACAATGTCTGTTAGTTTCAGGTGTATAGCACAGTGATATATATATATATATATACATACATATATATATCTGATAAAGAATATATATATATATATTCTTTATCAGATTCTTTTCCCTTATAGGTTGTTGCAAAATATTAAGTAGAATTCTCTGTGGTATACAGTAGGTCCTTGTTGGTTCCCTATTTTATATGTAGTAGTGTATATGTGTTAATCCCAAAATCCTGATTTATCCCTCTCCTACCTTTCTATCCCCTTTGATAACTATGAGTTTCTTTTTATAATATATCTTTGGGTCTGTCTCTATTTCTTAAATAAACTCATTTTAACTGTTTTTTTTAAGTAGATTCCACATATAAATGATATCATATGATATTTGTCTTTCTCTGGCTTACTTTACTTATTATGATAATCTCTATGTTCAACCATTTTGCTGCAAATGGCATTATTTTATTCCTTTTTATGACTGAGTAATATTCCACTATATATATGTACCATGTCTGCTTTATCCATTCATCTGTTGACGGACATTTAGGTTGCTTCCATGTCTTGGCTATTGTAAATAGTGCTGCTATGAACACTGGGATGCATATAGCTTTTCAAATTATAGTTTTCTCTGGATATATGCCCAGAAGAAGAATTGCAGGATCATATAGGAATTATATTTTTAGTTTTTCAGGAACCTCCATACTGTTCTCCATAGTGACTGTAACTCCTTAATCTTATTAAAACAACACTCCTAAAAAACTGGGCTTACCCTCCTAGGGTAAGGTTGCCTTCTCAACTTTCAGTGCCCGTGAATCACCCCGGGAATCGGCCAAAATCAACATTCTGAGTCAGTGGGTTTTCCTTGGGACCTGAGAGTCTGAATTTCAAACAAGATTCTAGGCACTCCAATGGCCAGCCTTTCAGTGGGAAGAAGTAGACCTCAAGCTCCTTGAAGGCCCATTCCTGTCTGACGTGACTGTGTTCTCACTGTGCAGCAAGGTAGCTGGCACATGGTGGGTCTTCAGTTGGAAAGGAGGAAGGGGGGTGAGAAGAGAGACAGGAGGTTAGGAGTTTTCCACTGCATAAGTCTTTCCTGTTTTTGACAACACTGGATAAGTCTTTCGTGTCCTTGATATTAAACACCAAGACAAGCTCAGGTGAGGCAGATATGAACAAAGGCTAATGAATCTTTCCATTCTTTTCTTTTTAAAAAAATTTTTTTACCTGGAGGCTAATTGCCTTACAATGTTGTGTTAGTTTCTGTTGTGTAACGTGAATAAGCTATATGTATACATATATCCCCTCCCCCCACCCCCCCCATTCTATCCCTCTAGGTCGTCACAGAGCACTGAGCTGAGCACCCTGTTCTATATAGCAGCTTCCCACTGTCCATTTCACACGTGATCATGTATATGTGTCAACTCTCCCAGTTAATCTCAGATCTCATCCCATCCTCTCCCGAGAGTTCCTTTCTAGCTATTCACAGATGGTCTCAAGGTCCTCAAGTCTCCCCTCCGGTTTGCCACATTACCAAGAGAATGCCAGAGTCCTCTCAAAGGCTTGGGAACTGGGATGTCACTATGCCATGAGGCACGGTCAGTGCAGAAAGGAAGCATTCTCATCATATGTGGCTTATATCTCGAGCTCGCCGACCAAGTTGTGGGGCTCCATGACCCTGGGGAGCATTTGATGAACAGCATTTCCCTTAGAAAGTGACAGAACTTTTCTGTTTGCAGTTTGTATCAAAGCCTCAAAGTCCGTGGTTTATTTAATCTCTTCTCCTCCTCATTTATAAGACAAAGCCTAAAGTGCTTGATCTCTAAAATGCATCTTGCCAACAGTAAGCAGACCCATGGAGAGCCTCTGCAGCTGTGGCAGCTTTCATCTTAAAGAGGGTACAGTGCCATGGCGATAGGCATTCCCTGCTGGTAATGAGGTGGTGGGCTTGTTTACCAATTCATTGTTGTTTTTAGACAAAACACATTCTAAGTCAGCATTTTAAAATATGAAATTAACCTAATCCTTCAATAAGTGGGAGGTTTGAGTTAGCAGATATAAACATATACATAGAATGGATAAAAAACAAGGTCCTACTGTATAGCACAGGGAACTATACTCAACATCCTATGATAAACCATAATGGAGAAGAATACTA
Organism: Giraffa tippelskirchi; assembly: GCF_054371585.1. Classification (NCBI taxonomy): domain Eukaryota; kingdom Metazoa; phylum Chordata; class Mammalia; order Artiodactyla; family Giraffidae; genus Giraffa; species Giraffa tippelskirchi. The sequence goes on along the minus strand of NC_137276.1, from coordinate 119,476,140 downwards.
AAGAATGTATATATATGTATATAACTGAATCACTTTGATGTACAGCAGAAATTAACACAACATTGTAATTCAACTATACTTCAATAAAAATAAAATTAAAAATATAAAAAGCAAGCAAAAAATAGAAAAAAAGAAAAAGAAAAATCACTCTAATACATTAATATTATGTATTATATCAATAACCTCAGATGTGCAGATGATACCACCCTTATGGCAGAAAGTGAAGAAGAGCTAAAGAATCTCTTGATGAAAGTGAAAGAGGAGAGTGAAAAAGTTGGCTTAAAGCTCAACATTCAGAAAACAAAGATCATGGCATCTGGTCCCATCACTTCATGGCAAATAGATGGGGAAACAGTGGAAACAGTGGCAGACTTTATTTTGGGGGGCTCCAAAATCACTGCAGATGGTGACTGTAGCCATGAAATTAAAAGACGCTTACTCCTTGGAAGAAAAGTTATGACCAACCTAGACAGCATATTGAAAAGCAGAGACATTACTTTGCCAACAAAGGTCCATCTAGTCAAGGCTATGGTTTTTCCAGTAGTCATGTATGGATGTGAGAGTTGGACTATAAAGAAAGCTGAGCACCGAAGAATTGTTGCTTTTGAACGGTAGTGTTAGAGAAGACTCTTGAGAGTCCCTTGGACTGCAAGGAGGTCCAACAAGTCCATCCTAAAGGAGATCAGTCCTGAATATTCATTGGAAGGACTGATGTTGAAGCTGAAACTCCAATAATTTGGCCACCTGATGCAAAGAGCTGACTCATTTGAAAAGACCCTGATGCTGGGAAAGATTGAGGGCAGGAGGAGAAGGGGACAACAGAGGATAAGATGGTTGGATGGCATCACCAACTCAATGGGCATGAGTTTGAGTAAACTCTGGGAGTTGGTGATGGACAGGGAAGCCTGCCGTGCTGCAGTCCATGGGGTTGCAAAGAGTCAGACACAACTGAGACACTGAACTGAACTGAATACGTTAATGTTATCTAATACAAATAATATCTAGTACTCTAATAAATTAATATTCACTATGTTAAATGTAATTATTATTAGCGTTTAGTTGCATTTTCTATTTTTTTTCCTGTGAATGTGTCTGTTTTCATAACTATGGTAATTTTTATATTATTCTGACATGTGATATATGTAATTTTATATGCAACTTTTTAAATGTAACATTGTATCTAAATATTTTCCATGTTATTGTAGCTTTCATCACCACCATTATCACTCCTGCATGACATTTCCTTGAATGGCTATAACTGATGATATATATACTTTTCATATGCTTATGCGTGCTCAGTTGTGTCCGACTTTTTTCAGTCCCATGGACTGTAGCCCACTACAGCTTCTCTGTCCATGGAATTTTCCAGGCAGGAATACTGGAGTGGGTTGCCATTTCCTTCTCCAGAGGATTTTCCCAACTCAGGGATCGAATCTGTGTCTCTTGTGTCTCCTGCATTGTTAGGCATATTCTTTACCAGTCAGTCAGTCGGTTATTAGTGCCATTAAATGTACTAGGCATTTCAGTTGTTTTGAAGGTTTTATAAATATAATTGGACTAAAAATATATGAATAGTTTAGCAAGTGTCTATTGGCACATGGTATATATTGTGTCTAGTGAGCTTGAAATCTTTTACAGATGTACTGATCCAGGATTTTTAAAGAGGTATATAATGGGAGTGGAGGGGCGCAACCACAATGAAATCATCCAGCAAAGGTTCTCTAGGAAGCAAACAAGGAACAGACTTGGCCTGTCAGCCTCTACCATGGAAGAGCTTCTGGGGGAAGCAACGGGGCTGGTCACAGAGGGAGTTGGAGCCCTGGAGGCGAGGATGAGAGACCACTCCCCTGGTCATGGTCCTTTGACCACCAGTGAGTGCCTTGCATCTCTGCCTCCTCATCTAAATCCGGGAATGGTGGGTCTTCCCTGGTGGGCTAGTGGTTAAGAATCTGCCTTGTGATGCAGGGGACACAGGTTTGATACCTGGTCAGGGAACTAAAATCCCACGTGCTGCAGAGCAACTAAGCCCATGCACCACACCTACTGAGCCCATGTACCACAACTAGAGAGCCGTCGTGCCACAACTAAGACCCAACATAGCCAAATAAATAAATAAATATTTAAAAAATAAGTAAATCTGGAATGATGCCTATCTCGGAAAACAATGGTGAGGGATGAATGAAATACACAAAAGCACTTAGTAGGGTGCTTGTCCCAGTGTGAGGTTGCAATAAAATTTAGAAAAGACCATGGTATCAGCAATCAAAGAGGTTCGGGAGCTGCCCACTCCTATCACTTGCTAGGCGTGGGGCTCATATCCCATTTGTCTAAGTATTTAAAGCTATAAATCAAGTTAACAGATTGTCAAAAAAAAGTTTTATCCTTACATCTTAATAACCTTCACTCACAAAAATAGAGAAATATATGTAAAACTATGGTTTTTCTATGACTAAAAGTGAGTAAAGTATTAAAGAGAGGGGAGGGGCTTCCCTAGTGGTTTAGTGGTTAAGAATCTGCCTTTCAATACACAGGACAAAAGTACCATCCCTGGTTGGGAAACTAAGATCCCACGTGCCTCAGAGCTACTAAGTCTGCACACCTCAGTGAAGACCCAGCGAAGCCAAAATATTTTCAAAATAAAATAAAAGGGAATTTGATGATGTGTAAGGCTGTCTGGGATGTTATTCGGATGAGTAGTAAGAATAAAAACATATAAATTCATAAACTATGATATATTTATTTAATAGCACTCATTTTCTTGCCTTTATTTCAGCATAATCATTAATTATAGTCTCATAATCAAGATTTTCCAAAGTCTGTGTTTCATTAATAGCAGTAATCTAACAGATTAAAAATAAATGTAATTGTGTTAAAATATACAAAATCTGAATATATTTTAATCAATATGTAAATTAATGTTAATATAGGAAGATAACAATTTAATTATTTTAAATGTTTCCAGAAAAGTTATTTTTCTTCCAAAGTATTCAAAATTACCCATTTTAACCAAAAATGCAAAAATATATTTTAATTAATAAATATCAAAAGTTTAAATTATTTAATTATTTAAATAAATCTGGAGATGTTTACAATTTTTAAAGATTTAATTACATTTTATGCATTTTTGTATAAAAATAAAACTACCTGCAACCCTAACAAAATCCATTTTTTATATGTCACATATGTTATATCTAGAACTATGCTGTTGTTGTTCAGCTTTTAGGTCATGTCCAACTTTTTGTGACCCCATGGACTGCAGCATGCCAGGCCTCCCTGTCCCTCACTGTCTCCTGGCATTTGCCCAAGTTCTAGAACTAGAACTATATTTATATACAAAAGTAAGAAAAATAGAAGTTATGTAATATTGCAAAATGTTGGCCAATATATATGCACAACTGTTGCACACATTGTATGTAGTTGTTTTAGTACCACCCAGAACCCTGAGTTGGAATGAGAAAGGAAACAAGAAAATGGACTCCTGGAACTATTGGGAAATAATTCTTCATTATGCAAGAATTTATTACATCCTTGCTCTATGAGAGGAAGAATTTAGCAAGGTAATGCATTTGACTTTTCTCTTATGTCAGCACTTCTGCCGCTCAAATCCTGTCTACTCTCCAAATAATGGTCATTTTTGAAGTCAGCAGTGGTGCACACACATCTTCTGGGTACTCAGATTCAGGGCCTTTTATTTACCAGAGGTATAAAACTGTGGATTGAGCAGTGTTGATCACCAGAGTGGATGTTTAGGATTACAGGTTGTTCTGCTTTCCCTGAGCACTGGACTTCAAGGGATAGGTTACCATGTGTGTTTCAGTGTGTGTGTGTCTGTGTATCTGAGGAGCCCCTGAAACTGTGTGGCTGGGTCAGAGCTTCTCTTGACCATCTATAAAGGCAAGCCAGCAATAAAAAAAAAAAAAGCAACATTACAGCCAAATATTTATTGGGATAAATTTTCTGCAGTATGCAAATCCTTCTTGCAAATACCATTATCCACATCACTTCCCATGTTGACGTTGAATCTATTGTAGAGCATCTCTTAATGCCTTACCCACCCTGGATGGCTTGACTTTCAAAGATTGGATTGTGTCCTTTTGGACATCAACTTGTTAGAAAAAGCAGATGAAAGTAGGCCTCTTGTTTCCTACCACCAGGACCAATTCCAGAATCGGACAACCTGCCCTGAAACATAGCTGCCCATCTGGAGAGAAGGCCCCAGGACACAAAGAGGGGCCAAAGCTGATCCAAATGCCACTCAGAGCCACTGCTGTGTTTATTAAGAATCTCTTTGAATCTTACCCCTTTTTTCATTATCTCTGAAACTCAGTTGAGCTTTACTTCCTACCAGAAGCTTCCAGCCATTTGTTGGGGGAACATGACTTTAAGGAAATAAGGCAGAAGTGTGTTTGAATGTGAAGCAGTTATTTTTGCAGCTCAGCTGTGATATAATAATATCACTGTTTGCAGAGCTGGGACTCTGGGCTCTCAGACGGGCTAGTACAGCAAGCTGAACTGGCTGGCAGAGGTGGGCAAAACCACAGAGCCAGGCCCTGAGCCCAACCCTACCCCCAGGAGGCCAGCTGTCCACTGGTCTAGGAAAGAGCAAAAGCTAACACACTAGGCTTTGAAATCTTCACCTTTTTCTTTAGAAGTAGTTTATACACTTACCGGAGAAGGCAATGACACCCCACTCCAGTACTCTTGCCTGGAAAATCCCATGGGTGGAGGAGCCTGGTAGGCTGCAGACCCATGGGGTCGCTGGGAGTCGGACATGACTGAGCGACTTCACTTTCACTTTTCCCTTTCATGCACTGGAGAAGGAAATGGCAACCCACTCCAGTATTCTTGCCTGGAGAATCCCAGGGACGGCGGAGCCTGGTGGGCTGCCATCTATGGGGTCGCACGGAGTCCGACACGACTGAAGCAACTTAGCAGCAGTAGCAGTATACACTTACCACCTGCTGACCTTGATTTCTAAATAGCCTACACTAGATTTTTAGAGGGCCCTTCTCTATGCCAGGTTTAGTCCACTGCTTAAATATAATATCATCATTTCAGGCACTTCCCTGGTTGTCCGGTGGTTAAGAATCTGCCTGCTAATACAGGGGACATGGGGTCGATCCCTGGTCTGGGAAGATTCCACATGCTGCTGGGCAGCAAAGCCCATGCGCCACAACTACTGAGCCCATGCACTCTAGAGCCCATGCTCTGCAACAAGAGAAGCCACCACAATAAGAAGCCCTTGCACCACAGCTCAAGAGCAGCCCCTGCTTGTGCAACTAGAGAAAAGCCCATAAACCCTGTGCAGCCCCCAAAAAACATCATTTCAAAATTATAACTTTTCTTGTTAAATTGAAGCAGTGACCTTATTTTCCCTCCATTCTAGCTTAGGTTTTAAATCATCCTTCTTCTGAGATGTGTTTAGGGTAGTGTTTATATTTATATTTATTCCAGGAATATTGGAGGTGGGGTCAAGGAGAAGTGGAGGAGAATAAATCTATGGTCATGCTGAGAGACAGCAAATCAATTCCACAAATCTCTCCTGAGAGGCCATCATGTGTCTGATACTGCTCTGGTGGCCCATAGTCTCCTGGGTTGGTTGTCATCTAGGAGGAAAGAGGAATCCCGTATATGAATGACTGTAAGTCATGGAAGCCCCAGGTGAAGGTATAAGAGAAGGACAGAGTAAACTGTCTTCAGTTCTTCATATGGATCAGGAAAAGTTTCTTGCTGAGTGTTTGAAAACAAAAGAAAGAATGGCTTCACCAAGGCCTGGAAAGGCTGACTACTTGGGACACGATGAATGGGGCACTCTGACCTCAGCCTTGTTGGGTGGTTTGGACGAGACACATGGGCATCAGGGAACATGAGGGTTTTAAGTAGGGAGGGTCCACTGACTAAGATTCCCATTTAGTTTGATTTTGTTTTGAGTTTTGTTTTGGCCATGCCATGCAGCATGTGGGACCCTAGTTCCCCGAGCAGCGATCAGACCCATACCCCCTGCACTGGAAGCACAGAGTCTTAACCACTAGATCACCAGGGAAGTCATGAAAGCTTCATTTAGGAAGGTAAATTGGACAACAGAGTGTCCAGCAGATTAAAATTGAAAAGGTAGAAGATAAAGAAGCCTGTCTGAACTATGATGGCATCTTGGCTTGGAAGGAGTAAGGATCTGAGCTTAGAGAAATAATAGGACACTAGCCAAGGATTTCTGGGTCTGCTTGTAGGTATCTGCACTGCCTTCAAGACCTAAGGATCCTTCTACTCCTGCCCACATGTTTATTTTGTGTTCAATGTACGTAAATCGCAAGCACGTCTGTTACCCAAAGGTATGGACTGTGTGGACGTGATTAGCAGAACTTGGGTCCCAGGTTGGGACATTCAACATCATCAAGGGTTAGAGAGGTCACAGAAAGAGCACAGCTCTGATGTTGGTGAAGGCATAGGTGAGACTCATAAACAAAGGAATGAACACCAGAAAATTCTAGTGGACTGAAGAATAAGAGAAGAAAAGTCAATATGCACATAGCAGTGCTAAAGACTGGGTGATAGGACAATAGAAACACCAGACAGGTTTGAGAGCTCAGCTTGCATGAGACTTTGCTCTGGCACTTGGGGGCTGAGGCCCTGGGCAGAGATGTTTGTTCAGTTTGTTGTGTTTCCTGGGCATCCAAGTCCTGGGCTGCAGTGTGTGTGTGTACAGGATGATTATTGAAGAATGCTCTTGGGAAAAAAGAAGGAAATAGCAGCTCACTTCAGTATTCTTGCCTGGGAAATCCCATGGACAGAGGAGCCTGGCTGGCTACAGTCCATGCGGTTGCAAAGAGCTGGACATGACTTAGCAACTAAATACACACCGCACACAACTTGGGAACATCTTCTGTTGGGGAGTAAAGGAAGCAGAACTGGGGAAAAAGAAGTTGAACTGGGAAGTAGGTGCAGCAGAGGCCTCATGTAACCCCATGGGAGCTCTGGTGCTGGGATGGCTGTTTGGACTTGGCCCCAGTGAGTCTAGAAGCCTTAGTCTTTGTGTCCTACGTGTACAATCACTGGATGTGGGTGGGGGTGCTGCTGGTTCTGTGACTCCCATAAGACAGAGCAGTTCCTTGGGAGTCTCAACTTGAGTCCTCCTCAGCCAACCCTTCCTGCAGCTGGGGGAATGAGAATGGGGTGCCATGGCATCTACTGCTGGGGATTAACCTTGTCTGTTTGGAGACTCTTGGGGGAGAGGCTGGCAGAGGGAATGCTATCACCGAGAGCTCCGAGCTCATCAAAGCTGAGAGGGGGCACAAAGCCAGCAGTTGAGGAGCCACCAAATGACAAGGTCAGTGAACCCAAGAGAGACAGTGGTCCAACCTGACTATTGTTAAGTAGTTGAAGGCAGTGGTAAGGATGAGGGGTCTGGAGTTGGACAGCTTGGTCTTTCGTCTGCCACTTACCAGCAGTTTGACCTTGGATACATTACTTCATCTCTTTGCCCCTCAGTGTGTTCATCAAATAGAGACCAAAATAGTACTTACCTCATAGAGCTGTTGGGAGGCTAAATGAGATAATGCATGCAGAGCACTTGGTGCTGGCCCATAATAAGCAGGACTCTTTAGCAGGTGACTGCTTGTGTCATTATTGATGTTAACAATTTCACCAAACTCAGAGAAAGGCCTTAGACAAATATTGCTAGCCGGAGTCCCAGTGCAAGATGTCAAAGAGTTAGGAAAATCAGATCAAATATGGAAGTGAGAGGGATGCATTCATGAAGAATGGGAAGTCTCAACAAATACCCAAGAGAGGGTATTGCCCCTTGCCTTTTTGTGAGGGGAGATTGGTGTTAGTGATTTATTTATTTTTTAATTAATTTTGTGGAATACAGTTACTTTACAATATTATGTCAGTTTCTGCTGCCCAGCAAAGTGAATCAGCTGTATGTATACATATATCCCCTCTTTTCTGGATTTCCTTCCCGTTTAGGTCACCACAGAGCACTAAGTAGAGCTCCCTGTGCTACATAATCCATTTTGTACATAGTATATATGTCAATCCCAATCTCCCAGTTCATACCACCCCCCCAATTCATCCCACCTCACCTTTCTCTCCTTGGCATCCATGCGTTTGTTCTCTATGTCTGCACCTCTATTCCTGCCCTGCAAATAGGTTTATCTGTATAATTTTTCTACATTTCACATATTTGTATTAATATATGATATTTGTTTTTCTCTTTCTGACTTGCTTCACTCTGTATGACAGCCCCTTGTCTCTATGTGTTCACAACTATAAGATGTATGGCCAAACCAACCCTATGAAAAAGCCAAGAGTAAAATTAAACACATTTCTGGGGAGAAAGTTGTTGTTGTCTTCATTTTACACATTCCTTTAGTTACATTTAATTGCAAATTAAGGCTTCCCACTGTGTTCCCTTTACCTTGAACTCCAAGTCCTGCCTGTGTGGCCTTGCAAAAGTCACACAACCTCTCTGACCTTCAGTCTCTTCATCTATGATATAAGATGAATGGTATCTGATCTTACTTGTTGTTGTGAGATTCAGATGCGATATTATATTTGGTGTCGCTTGCAAACTGTAAAACACAGTATGCCTGTCGCTTCAATCATGTCCAACTGTTTGTGATCCTATGGACTGTAGCCTGCCAGGTTTCTCTGTCCATGGGATTCTCCAGGCAAGAATACTGGAGTGGGTTGCTTTGCCCTCCTCCAGGGAATCTTCCCAACCCAGGGATCAAACCCACGTCTCTTACATCTCCTGCACTGGCAGGCAGGTTCTTTACCACTAGCGCCACTTAGAAAGCCCAAAACACAAAATTGCTGTCATTACTGGGGGAATTTATTTGTTCTGCGGACAATCTTTTTTTGTTGTTGTTTTGGGGGGTTTTTTGTGTGTGGATTTTTTTTTTTTTTTTGATATGATGGTTATAGGCAATAGAGGCTAGAGAGGACAGCCTCTGGCTGATGACTATGAAACAGTGAGGAATCTCTGGTGAAAACAGTGATCTAAGTAATTCTAAGTAATAGCTTTCCTATCTGAGTGAGGATGATACTGTTTTCCACATCTCCATGTATTAAGAGCCTTTGTGTTTGTGCCAGTGTCCAAGGTCTTTCCATCTAGGAAGATATAAGATCTGCTGCATTCCTTCAAGGTGTTCATGACATCTGTTTAGTCATGTGTATTACATTCTTTTTCTGTTGGTAACAAAGGATTTACACACTCCTCCCACACTCCATCCTCCAGTCCCTAAATCATCTAGATAAAGCTCTCATGGGAATATGAAGATCCTGCCGGGGGGATGTCTTCCTGAATTATTGTCGTGTCGGGTGTGGCAGCAAACTTTGGCTGAACAGCTCATTTCTGGGGTGGTGATACCCAAGTGTGACACACACCAACATATGTTTAACATCTTAATTCAAATGGAGTTGGGGAATAGGGTCTTCTGTTAAACAGGAGTTTGAATATTTAATGAATTTTGATTTATCAATCTGTCTTTCATGAGTAACGCTATTATTATTATTACTTTGGTCTTGTTTTTTGGTTGTTTTAAAAAAAATTATTGAAGTTATAGCTGATTTACAATGTTGTGTTAGTTTCTAGTATACAGCAAAATGATTCAGTTATACATATGTATTTTCTTTTTCATAGTCTTTTCCATTGTATTTTATTACAGGAGATTGAATGTAGTTCCCTGTGCTATACACTAGGACCTCGTTGTTTATCTATTTTATATATAATAGTGTGTATCTGCTAATCCCAAATTCCTAATTTAGCCCTTCCCCACTTCCTTTCCTTGTTTTCTGTGTTTCTGAGTCTGTTTCTTTTTGTAGAAAAGTGCATATTGTATTTGTATCATAATTAATATTCCACATGTAAGTGATATCGTATAGTATATGTCTTTCTTTTGCTGACATGTATCAGTTAGCATGATAATTTCTAGGTCCATCCATGTTGCTGCAATGACATTATTTTACACTTCTTATGGCTGAGGACTATTCCATTGTATATATGTACTACATCTTCCTTATCCATTCATCAGTCAGTGAACACTTATCTGTTCCTTCCATGTCTTTGCTGTTGTGAATAGTGCTGCTATGAACATTGAGGTGTATGTATCTTTTCAACTTAAGAGTTTTCTGGTCTAATTTTTAAAAATCTTTCCCTACTCTATCGTCAGAAATTTTGAAAAGTTTTCTTTTGACATTAAATCTGAAATGTAACTAGAGTTAATTTCTATGTATTGTGTGGCTTAAGGATCTAATGTCTTTTTTCTTCATATACCTACTTTTTTTTTTTTACAGCAGAGGACATTTTCAAGATAATGGGAAATGTGAATGTTAAGAAAAAGGAAAAAACAAGCAAACAGGACTGGTTTCCAGGAGGTTAAGAAACAACTAGTCCTCAGAGTTTATTAAGATGAAGCCCTTCAGTCCAAGTGGTAATCACGGGCATTTTCTCTGCTCCCCTGTCCCTTTGAAATGTATCACTTTTGGTTTAATTCAGCCTCTGTACTTGAGATAGGCTTGGGACCTGGGACCCTTGGCTGTAGTGCTACAAAGCTTGCAACCAGAGGCACCTCTCCTGGAGCAACAAAATGCAAAGAAACTATATAGGACTAAAAATAACTGGGTGCTAGCTCAGTAAGGGCAAATTTTGGGCCCAAAAGATACAAAGAGACAAAAAACCCATCTGCCACTTTTGAGAAGGCTGGAGCAAAAACAAGGTGTTGGAAGCAAAAGCAGGGTACTGCACATGCCCCCTGCACACAACAGCACCTAAGGCGGGGGCAAATCACCTAAGCCTTCCCTCCTGCCTGACCACTGGACACACTCCCACCTTCACCCCATATAAGGAACAAGTGTGCCCCTCCTTGGGGAGTGAGCAAGCAAAGGATTCTGTTGCTTGTTCTTGCTCCCCTCTGCTGCAGCAGGGACCCAAATAAAGCCTTGCCTGAATTTCTTGTCTAGCCTGTAGTCAATTTCTATTGATTGGGGAAGACCAAGAACCCTGGCGGGGAACATACTGACTGGATGAGTCCCTGAGCTCAGTTGGGTCATGGTGATAAGGAAGAGAACTTACATAAAAGCTATACTATTAATTTGTTCACTTACCTTAAAAATACCTACTGATATACAAAAATGAATAAGTGATATTTCCCATCCTCAAGGAGCTCATTTGGATGAAAACCCAGTGTGGTCTTCAGTGTGGTTTCATGAATGGACGTGAATGCCTTACACTCATTAAACCTTAACAGGTAACAAAGTACAGTTGTCCTTTGGTATCCATGAAAGAGTGACTTCAGGACCTCTTGTGGGTACCCAAATCAAGGGGGCTCAAGTCCGTAAGGACAGATCCCATATCCGCAGATACAGAGGATCAACTGTACTCTATACGTGCCGGTAGTAGTCCATGAGTATTCATGACTCCCTTTTATACATGTAACTGAGATTCACAGAGGCTCAGGGACTTAGACAGAATACAGCTAGTTAGCCCAGGGCCTGAAGTAGAATCCAAATTTTTCTGTTAGTCTGGTGTATTTCATCTATCCATCTCTTAACCTCAATTTTCTAATGCCATTTATTACACATCTGCCAATCTGATGCTGATCTGGGTAGGTAGAGTGGGTGATGGGAAGCGTATTGGGGAAGGTCTGAGGCTACCTGCCGTCAGCCAGTTCCCAAGCTCTTTTCCAGCCAATTGCCTAACATCAAGCAAGTTACTTCACCTCTTTGCAATGCAGTTTCTACATCTATAAAAAGAGGGGTTTGGACTAAATGCTTTTTCAAGTGTGTCTTGATTCTAATATGATTTCCTAGTAACTTGATTTTCAAAGTATTGTCTCATTTAATAGTTTTATTCACTAAGAGGTAATTGACTTCACATGTGTGCAAGTTCTATTGAGGCAAATTCCTCACTAAGCTTCAACCTTGCCTGAGACCTAAGTGGTCCAAGAAAGGGGAATAATAAAACTAATTTTGCAGGACTGTTGTGATATTTAAATGGGCTGCATATGGACATCAGTGAGGAAATGCTTAAAATTTATTTTATTAAAGTATAGTTGATATAGAATGTTGTGTTTATTTCTGCTCTATGGATAAGTGATTCAGTTTTACATATATCAGTTCAGTTCAGTCGCTCAGTCGTGTCCGACTCTTTGCGACCCCATGAATTGCAGCACACCAGGCCTCTCTGTCCATCACCAACTCCCGGAGTCTACCCAAACCCATGTCCATCGAGTTGGTGATGCCATCCAACCATCTCACCCTCTGTCGTCCCCTTCTCCTTACACACATATATATTCTTTTTCATTATGATTTATTATAGGATATTGAATAATACAGTTCCCTGTGCTGTACAGTAGGACCTTGTTGTTTATCCATCCTGTATATAATAGTTTACATCTGTTAAGCCCAAACCCCCAATCCATCCCTCCCCCTACCCCCAACCCTCATGGCAACCACAAGTCTGTTTTGTGTGTCTCTTAAGTCTCAAGACATATGCCCAGGAGTTGTTACAAAGCAAAAGTGAACATACATCTGCTGGAAACTTTTTTCATTCTCATTTTTACAATCCAGGAATTTCAAAATACTTTGGGAGTGTTAGGTCATCTGCAGACCTGTTTCTCTTTGTTACTCACCCACAGTTCATCCGCAATCACTCTGAGTCTCTGCAGGGTGTCTCACCCAAACCTGCAGTCCAACAATGAGTGACTCAGCCTGTTGAATAACCCCCTTTTCCCCAGGATGACATGTCAACTTTATTTCATTGCTGTGGCATGTCTCTTGCCCTGTGGCTGATAAACAAGGCAATCCAATTAGGAAACCAAAGCAAATTCCCTCCTTCTGAGTCAAGGCGGGAGGTCTGCCAATCTAGACCTAGGTGTAAGGAGACAATCTAGGTGTAAGGAGACAAGCTCTTACACCTTGCTCATCGTCTAAAGACGTTCTTCTCTTTCTCAAGCTTGCTCCACTCCCCTCACCCCTAGCCATCCCCCAAAAGAGGCCATAACCTGGGAGCTATTTTTACCTAAAAAATAAATCCAGGGGCAGGATCTTTCGCATTGCATTCATCAAAAAAGAGGAGGTTTATGTTATTCACCTATTTAAAATCAAGTATTGGTTTCTGCAAGGGTTTGATGCATTTGATGTTTGTAAAACTGGGTTACACTTTAGGATTCTCAGACTGCAGCACAGCTGGATTGTCTGTGCAGATATGTAAGTTTGTGGTCATGAAGACACCACAATACAATGAACGGGAAAGGCAGCGGTTTGACGTTTCTGGGCCCCATTTTCTTTACCTGGAAATAAGGATTAAAATAACTCTTTTTTGTGAGAATTAAGTGAGAATATGCATAAAGTGTTAGTTGCTCCATTGTGTCCAACTCTTTACGACCCCATGAACTGTAGTCTGCCAGGCTCCTCTGTCCATGGAATTGTCCAGGCAAGAACGCTGGAGTGGATAGCCATTTCCTTCTCTAGGGGATCTTCCCCATTCAAGGATCAAACCCAGGTTTCCTGCATTGCAGGCAGATTCTTTCATGTCTGAGCCACCAGGGAAGCCCAAGCATAAAGTGCATGCAAAAATATATCCTTGATCTAGACGAAGGTAATTCTGCCCATGGACTTTCTGTGTAGCCTTCACAACAATACTGGTTTCTGCTTTAATTGTCCCAAATGACAACACAGAGATTATTATGTTTACCACAAAATCATGTTCTCAAAAGCTTGAATTAGTAAAATATAAATTAGTACCACTATTCCAGAGGCAACTTAGAATTTCTATCAAAAATAAAAATTACAAACAACCTACCAGTCCCACAAAGTACATTGGGTAGATAAATTATTATAAATCTATAAAGTGGAATACCATCTAGGCAGCCATTAAACATCACATTGTAGAAAAACGTTTATTCTTATGGGAACTACTCATTCTGTATCACTCCGTGAAATATGCGAATAGTAAAAGAGGATACAATGTTTGATATTTTTTAATAAATAAGAAAGGCACATACACACATGGAAAAAACACTGAAAGGTACCCAGCAAAACATTAATCATAGTTTTCTTTGGTTGGAACACAAGTGATTTTTGTTGTCTTCCTTTGTGATTTTTCTCTGTTTTACAAGTTTTCTTTTCTGATGATACTTTATTTCTTTGATTAGAAAAAATATAGCTATGAGACCAATCTGGTTTTCAAATGAGTGTTATAATTTAATCCATGATCTCCACCTTTAGAATGCTTTAGAATGACTCAGAAAAGAATTTATAAATGTGTGCACGGGAAGAAAGCTGAGAAGAAACACATCACAACATGAACAATATTATCTCTGTGTGATGGTTTATGAGTGATTTTGTTTTTCATCCTGCACTTTTTTGTATTCTCAAAATATCTACAATCTGTATGTATTACTTTTAGAAGTAGGAAAAATGCTATTAAAATATCTGTTGAATCATTATTATTTATTAATCATCATTATTATTAATCATTATTATTTATTCTTGCTGCCTTCTCTGAGAGCAGTGTGGTTGATGTAAGCTTTTTTCATAGCTGAATTTTCTTGCTGTGAATAAACTGGCTCAAAGGAAGTTCGTGATTCTCAGTTTCATGATGTCTAATTTGAACAAAATCTAATTTTACTTTTAAAAATCTTTCATTCATGGTTTGGGGTGATTTTAATTTGTAATATCAAGCTATTCAAAGCTCAAGTTATAAGATACCAGAGGGAAGACGGCTGAATAAGAAGAAAGCCTGAAAATCTTGTGGGCAACTCTGGCCTCACAGAATTGTCAGCCTGATTCCAGATCAAAGGGGCTCGGATAAATGCATTAACTTTAGATTTCTTTCCCCCGAGCCTCAGATCCACTGGACGCTTGCCCGTCTGGGCTGAGCCCCGTAGGCAGCTGTTTTTGGAGCAAGAGTGTCTTGAGGTCACATCTCAAGCAGCTCTCCATGTCTGGTCAAACAACCAGAGTGTGTTTAAACATGAGTGATATTTTCAAGGTCAGTGCTGGGTTTCTAGCAAAAGAAAAAAAAATAACTGATATTTAGGATGGAAAACGGGGTTGCGGGGCAGGGGGGAACAAATGAAATTCTAAGTCTGTTATTGAAGCTCTCTGTCCAGCAAATAATTTTAGGGATGTCTAGAAGTGGGTGAATTT
Organism: Giraffa tippelskirchi; assembly: GCF_054371585.1. Classification (NCBI taxonomy): domain Eukaryota; kingdom Metazoa; phylum Chordata; class Mammalia; order Artiodactyla; family Giraffidae; genus Giraffa; species Giraffa tippelskirchi. The sequence continues at coordinate 119,460,987 of NC_137276.1, read as the reverse complement.
AGGACCAGATTACAGTTTCTCCATCTGTGTTTTTCTCTTAAAGGATGAGTTATTTGTATGTTGGAAAACAGCTCTTATTGACGAAGGTGAACAATGTTGACTTCTTAGCATAAATACCATTGCAGAGGAGAAAATGAACAAGGAAACAAACAGCAGTGCATTTCTTTCTGTTAGTGACATCCCAAGCAGGAGGAGAAGGGGCGACAGAGGCTGAGATGGTTGGATGCCATCACTGACTCAATGGACATGAGTTTGAACAAACTCAGGGAGATGGTGATGGACAGGGAAGCCTGGCATGCTGCAGTCAATGGGGTCACAAAGAGTCTGACATGACTGAGTGACTGAACACCAAGCCATGCAGTGGCCCAGCTAGAAATCGGGAGATTATCCTTGCCTTTTCTCTCTTTTACCCCCTTCTCCAATTCCAAACCCTCACCTCTTATTTCTCCCAACCACTCCTTCTCCAGCTGCCACTGGCATCCTGGCCTTGTCCTGGTGGCCTTCTCGAGGCCCGTGGACCTGTGGGTAGACTCACCCAGGTCCCAGAGAGGTCATTGTGGCATGCAAACCTAACTACTTCATTCCCTCTTAAAATCTGCTCCTTCTGGGTCAAAATCCGAGCTCTTTGACCTGGCATTTGGGGGCCTTCTCTCTTTAGCCACTCCTACTCCTCCCAGCTCAAACCTGGGCTTCCTGCCATTTCCCAACCCCCGCAGGGCAAGGGTCCTTCCTTCAAAACACAAACTCAAAGGTAAAATTGAGGATTTTAGGACTTCCCTGGTGGTCCAGTGGTTAAGAATCCACCTGCCAATGCAGGGGACACAGGTTCAATCCCTGCTCTGGGAAGATCCCACATGCCACAGAGCAACTAAGCCTGTGCAGCACAACTACTGAAGCCTGTGTGCCCTAGAGCCCATGTGCATAACAAGAAAAGCCTCCGCAAGGAGAAAACCACACACTGCAACTAGAGAGTAGGCCCCGCTCACTGCAACTAGAGAAAAGCCTGTGTGCAACAACTAAGGCCCAGTGCAGCCAAAAATGAATACATAAATAAACCATTTTTTAAAACTGAGGATTTTAAAATGCTGTCAGCAGGGCCTTAAACTCCAAGCACAGCACCTGTGTGACTACAGTAAGTCATCTAGGAACCTTCAAGTTGTGAACTTCCAAAGATGCGAACAAGTGTTCACACGTCCGATCACATAAGTTAGTTCACGTGTCTGACTTACATTGAAGTGTGTGCATCCTTTACAAGCGGTCATGCCTTTGTGTACTTCACTGTACAGTACTGTATAAGGTACAGTGGTACAGTGTCTTTGTGTGAAAAGTACTATAAATGTATTACAATATTGTGCTATAGTACATATACAGTATACTATATACAGCCGATTATGTTAGTTGGGTACCTAGGCTAATGTTGTTGGACTTACGAACACGTTGCACTTACAAACGCATTCTCGGAAAGAAACTCCTTTGAATGTCGGGGACTTACTACACTCAGGTCACCTGCCCATAAGGCCAGCCCTGTCCCGTGGGGTGTTTACACCACAGTTCCCTCACTCCTGTGGCACTTAGCCTGGAACATCCTGCCCGTTCTCCACTTCCATCATCCTCTCCTCCTCCTCGTTCTTTAAGATTCACTTGGCTTGGGTACCATGCCAAGAAATCCCTCCAGACTTTCCCTCCCACAACCCAGGACTCCCAAGTTGTGGTGTGTATTTGTCCTCTGAGCTCATTTTTGTCAGTGATTCCCCAAAGATGGGCCTCAACCATCTATGTATGAGCTCCTAGGGCGGTTTTGACAATGAATCTGAACCCCAGGGGCGAGGCCTGGGTACCTGAAAAGCTCATAAGCAGTTCTATGTGCCCCATACTGAGGTTTGAGGGTGAACGCTCCTGGTCTGGTCTCCTTTTTGGGGTCTCTGCTTCCTTAATATCCGGCACAGTGCCTGGCACCCCCATGTGTGCCCTGGCCTCCAGAGGAGTTCCAGAAGTGGAGGAAGTCCTGTTTTCTCTGGTTGGGGGCCCTCCTGGGAGGTGCCAGGCAGGCTGCAGGCCAAGGAGAGTGCAAGGCCCCCATCTGCCAGCATTTCCTTCCGGGTCTCCTTGTTCTTGACTAGAAAGGTGACATCCATCCAGAAATGAGCTAAAAACCCAGGACCCTGCCACTGGCTTGCATCTGGCCCAGAGCAAAAGGCAGCAGTGAACTTGGCCACAGCTGAATTTACCCCAGTTCTGGTCCTGGCATGGGGTATATCGATCACAGAAGTCCAGGGACCTGCACCCAAGGCCTGACAACCCCTATCCAGTACTCCCAGCCCTGGGCTCGCAGAGCAGCACCTAGGATGCTGTAAAGATGTGGGTGGTGGACCCACTCCAGCCTCAAGCCCCAAACAGGGTATTTCTTTGCAGGGAGGGGAAGATGCCACCTTGGGTGGTGGGTGTGCAGAAGAAGGGCTGTGCTGTGTTAAGTCACTTCAGTCATGTCCGACTCTTTGGGACCATATGGACTGTAGCCTGCCAGGCTACTCTATCCATGGGATTCTCCAGGCAAGAGTACTGGAGTGCGTTGTCATTTCCTTCTCCAGGGGATCTCCCCAACCCAGGGATCGAACTGTATTGGCAGGTGGATTCTTTACCACTAGGGCTACATGGGAAGCCCCAGAGGAAGGGCAACCAGCCTGAAATCTTCCACTGCTGTTCACTCCTGTCTTCTTTGCAAGATGGAGGAGCTGCAGGTACAGCCCAGGGGGCATCCATATCCTCCATGATGGGCAAACCCTTGGCTCAGCTGGCCACATTCCCAAGACCAGCTCACCCAGATCAACAAACCCCCCCAACAAGCAGGCCATCTCCACTCTCAGGGTCTCCCCATTACCCTCACTCATGGAGTCTGGGGCACCCCAAGCCCTAGGCTCCCATGGTCCTACTTCAGGCATATCTACTCCAAGCAGGAAGACTGCCTCACAAAAACTTGGCCCTCTCTCTCCTGTTTTGATTAGATACAGACTGTTTTTGCTTTGTTTAAAAAAATATTTTTGGTTTCTTTTATAGCTGTTGTTTCAAACAGTAGCTCTTTCTAATTAGGGGCATCGTCAAATTTGGGTCTGTTGCCAGCTAAACCAGGCAAAATTTCGAGGTCTTGAGGAAGCTGTTACAGAGAGGGGAACCCTGTGGTGTCCACTGCAGAAAGAGGCAAGGTCCCCCAACGGACCACTTAGTAATTGTCTATGATCCAGTTATCCGGTGGTCTGCCTGTGGTTGCCTGAGTAAGCAGAGGTCTTGTGAATCTCAAGGTAACTGGGGCTACTTCTCTGTCAAGTGCTTCAGCCACATACAATTTCTCACTATTCCTCTGAAATTTTTCTTTATCATCAACATCATCACCCAGTATCAACAGCTTAAATTTACCAAATGATGCATATGTGTGAGGCATGGTGTGAATGTTGTCCTTAAAGAGTCTCATTATGTCTCATATTAACCCTAAATATTGCCATTATTGGCCCCATTTATGGATGGGGTGATGGAGGCTCATAGGTGCAGGTCACCTGTCCAAGGTCATACAGATATTAGGATTCAAATGCACATTGCACTGTGGCCATCGTGAACCTTTGCATATACAGTTCCCTCATGGATCACTTCCTTTATATGGCCTCCCTGGTCAGCAGGATGGGATGCTCAGGATCACCTTTCCTTAGCCCTTCAGAGAAACCACCACATGCATTCACATTTCTGTCTACCTGTTGTTGTTCAGTTGCTCAGTCATGTCCAACTCTTTGCAACCCCATAGACTGCAGCACACCAGGCTTCCTTGTGCTTCACCATCTCCCGGAGCTTGCTCAAACTCATGTCTATTGAGTCGATGATGCCATCCAACTATCTTATTCTCCGTCATCCCCTTCTCCTCCTGCCTTCAATCTTTCCCAGCATCAGGGTCTTTGCCAATGAGTTAGTTCTTTGAATCAGGTGGCCAAAGTATTGGGGCTTCAGCTTTAGCAACAGTCCTTCCAATGAATTCAGGGCTGATTTCTTGTCTACCTGTGGTATGATAAAAAAAAAATTGATATATTTGGCCTTTGTCTTCATTTTCTGGCACAGAGTTCTTAAAACCTTTGGAATTTCCTAGTGATAGGAGTGTTATTCATAATACTTTGACCACACCTGAGTTTATGCTAATGAGATGGCTCATGGGGGTTCCCAGGGAAACCAAACATGTAGTGAGAGGGTTGGAAATTTCAGCCCCACCCCACTTCAGCATCACCTCCATGGAGGTGAGAGGGGTTGGGGATTGAGTTCAATCTCCAATAGCCAATGATTTCATCAATCATGCCTACTTAATGAAACCTCCACAAAAATCCCTAAAATCCAGGAGCTTCCAATCTGGAAACCACATTCATATGGTGGGAGAGTGGTGCACCCCAACCCAACAGAGGCTCCTGTGCTGGGGACCCTTCCAGACCTTGTCAGATGTAAATACTTCTTCATTTGACTGTTCATTTCTCTCCTTTACAATAAACAGTAATCATAAGTCTTGACTTCAGTGAGTCCTTGTAGTATATTATAGAACCTGAAGGCAGGTCATGGGAACCACTGAATTTGTAGCCAGCTGCCCAGAAGAGCAAGTGGGCTGGGGACCCCATTTGCAGCTGGTGTCTGAAGTGGGAGCAGTCTTATGGCACTGAGCCCTTGACCTGGGGTGGGTGGGTGTGTGTTGTGGCGGGCAGGTTGGGGGGGGGTGGTTCCTGCGCTAACTCCAGGCAGTTAGTGTCAGAACTAGATTGAATTGTAGGACACCCTGTTGGTATCAGAGACTTGAAGAACTGGTTGATTGGTGTTGGAAAAACCACAGAACCACTGTGTTGACCCATGAGCTTCTAGATCTGGGGAGGGACTACACAGCACATAGCCTGGCATGTCACATGCACTCACCACGTTTCACCCCTTCATCTGCAACTTCAGGTTCTCAACCTCCAGGTGTAGCTCCCGAAACCTCTCTTTATCTTCAGTTGGTTAGTGAAACTGGTGTTTGTTGGGTTGGGCTCAGTGAGCTTGGCCTACAAATGAGAGGTGTTAGTTAAGTTTGAGGACTCAATGACCAAGGTCACATTGATGCTCAGTGACAGAGCAAGGATGGGGCATATCAGCCTCTTGACTCTCGGCCTCACTGTCTTTCAACTTCCCAAATTTGCTTCCTTATTCAACGTCACAACAATTCTGTAGGACCAATGCAAAAGTCAAGTCACCGTGAAGCTTTAGGACACGATGAAAATGGTTTCCACTCTTTAAACTGGACTTTTCTCCATCAGGCAGTATAACTGAAGGCAGCAACTCAGCTTTTCCCCACCCACAGAATAGGCCTCTCTGTCTGGAAGCCCTGCTCCCTCTGGAAGAGAGCCGAGGGCAGTTGGGGAAAGAGATGACTCCAGAAGGGCTCCACTGCTGTCAGCAGCTTCCAATGCAGATGATTCACGGGGCCGGCCCGTTCCTCGTGACGGAGGCCAACTGGGCATCTGTCATCGGCTCTCTCCTCTCTCGGAAACGGCTTCTTCAAAAGGGTCTGCGCCCGCCAGTGGCGAGGCCTGTTGAGAGCCGCTGGGGGTGGTTGGAAGACAGAGGGAGGAGGGGCGGGCGGGGGGAGGAGGCCTGGAGAGCTGCCACCCCAGTGAGGCCGGTGACAGGAAGAATCCATCAATCTTGCGTGCAGCGCCAAATATGGCGCTGGGGCTCGAGAGGTAATAAACAATATGGTAACAGTGCGGGCTCGACAAGGAGAGACATGACAGAGGAGGGCAAGGGGCCGGCCTGACGTCAGCGTGTGCGGTCCCGGCTGAGCTGCCCGGCTCACCCCAGGGAAAGGAATCCCATATTTGTCCTTGCGGAGCCCCTGTGGGCTTTGTTCTTGATGGATGCGCCCAAAGCCAGAAGGGGGAAACTAAGGCCATGGATCATGTGGAAATGTGTTCTTGGCACTGCCCCCTGGGCCGGTAGGCTTTCCAAGGGCGTGGTGTGAATTGAGCCCCTCTGTCGCAGTCTCTGCTTGCTTTTGGCAGCACCATCCACTTACAGCTGGGCTCTTAGTGATGAGGGAGCAGATGTCATTGTTGGAAATAGCCAGAACTGTTCCGCATGAATGGTGTGAGCACATATTATACAAATTTTAATTTTATTTTATTTTTTAATGTAAACACTTGTTGCTGGGGCTTCCCAGGTGGCGCTAGTGGTAAAGAACCCACCTGCCATTGTAGGTAGACATAAGAGATATGGATTCGATCCCTAGGTTGGGAAGATTCTCTGCAGGAGGAAATGTGATCTCCAGTATTCTTGCCTGGAGAATCCCATGGACAGAGTCTACAGCCCACAGAGTCGCAAAGAGTCTTAGCACCTGTTGCTTAGCTATTTTATTTTTTGCCCTCGGGGATGTGGGATATTAGTTTTCCAACCAGGGATCAAAACTGTGCCCTCTGCATTGAAAGAGCAGTCTTAACTACTAGACCACCAGGGAAGTTCCAAATTTTTAGTTTTAGAGATTTCAGGACAGCTGTTTGTGGGGGGCTGGGGAACCCACAGACACCTAAGACTGGTCCAGGTGACTAATGCCCCCACATAAAAATCTGAGAGCAGAGCACGGCGTTTCCCCTCCAGGGCCGGATGGTTGGCATGTCTCTAAGGGCAATGGGGCCGGGGCTACTTCCAGTGGTGTCTTTGAGAATACCTGGCTTCTGCATTGGCTTCATGAAAAAGGAAGACCTCACCCTTTTGCTATGCCTGTGTGTGTTCGGCTTTTGTTTTTAATTTTTATTTTATATTGGAGTATAGTTGATTTACAAGGTTGTGTTAGTTTCCCGTGTACAGCAAAATGAGGCAGTTATACATATATTTGGCTTTTCTTAACAATGAGATTTATCAGGAGCTTGTGTCTTATATGACCACCTAGAGGAATAGCTGATGAGGGAGGTAAGATCACATGATGGTAAAAAGTACACAGGATTTTGAGCCAGAAAGATCTGGTTTTGAATCCCAGCTGTGCCCGTCAGCACCTGTGAACCCTCTGAGCATCCAACAAACACACCAAGTTTCCATGTGTCCATAAAATGGGGTGATCACTCCCTCTTCGCAGAGTTTTCACGAGAGTCAGAAATAGCCTTCCAGAAGGTAAGTTCTCAGTAAATTGTAGTTTTTATTGAAATGCAAATGGGCTCTTGTAAATTACCTATAGATTGCTCATGGCTAGAAACTCTCCTTCTTCCTGTACATTTTTGTCGTTCAGAGCTCTTTCCAACAAGCTGTGGCTTTAAAAATGCAGATGCCTTCTGCAGAAGAGAAAAAGCTTTCTGAGGAAAGCCAAAGGGCAAACTGTTCTGATTAGCACAACTCTGTCTGCACTCTAATGCCTGCTCTTGTCTGTCACAGAATGCTGAGCAGGGGTCTGGATCAGAACTGTGCGGAAACGTGACTGCAAGCCTGACTGACCGTGAGACTGGGGTGCACCACCGTTGTCCTCTATCTTCCCACCGGTCATCCTCAGTGAAAATGCACTGAAGGTTTCAGAAGCGGCAGCCTGAGAAGTGGGAGCCAGAGGTGGGGGATGCAGAAGATGCAGCTCCTGAGCTGTCCCGGAGGTGGCAAGCTTTCCATGCTGCTGATGGCAATGTAACCACCATACTGGATACACTAAGGGACTGTCACCATATGCCTTTCATGCCCTCATGTTGATTGGACCCATTCCTGTTGGCTCCCCGAGATCACTGTCTAAATGCAGAAAATTAGGAGATCCACAGGCATTTGCTTCATATTGTCCAGGATGGAAAATTCTTATCCTTTGTCCCAGAAGAAAAATATCTGAGAGGCCATCAGATATTAAGCCTTAAACGTCATGGAGAGATAATGTTCAAGAGCCATCTGAGCTCTGATGGACTAAAACAGGGAGGTAAACGAACTAAAAATGGGAAATGAATCAGGACGTCTAAACAGACAGGCAAGCCATTAGTAACACAAGAATAGGATTAAACCTAAAACACGACTTACTAGTTTTAGTTGTGAGTCTGCAATTCATATTTCTCCCACAGTGAAGCTACATTAAGAATAGTAGATTAAATAAATAAAGAAAGAATAATGGAAGAGTGTGACGATTGTCATTTATCACCCATAAAGATCCACATTTCCACTCTGTGGCAACAAAATCGAGGATCTAAATATTAACAAACAGAACACATTATAAACAGTTATATATTATTATCACTATAAAGTCATTACAGCAGAAATAAAAACTGTTTTTTATTTTAACTATTAATATTCATCAAATGTTAATGAAAATACCTAACAAATAATTATGAAAAACACATTGCTTAAGTAATAAAGATGAAAGAGATGATCATCGTGGTGAATATATAATCTGCAAAATAAAGAACATGCCATTTATAAGACTTAATTATGTCATTAAATATTTAATTTTACTTTCACTACTAAATTTTGTTTGCATTTTGCATATTTTAAATATAAAAAGCTCCTTAATAAGATTTGCCGTTTAGTGCAACAGCAAATGCCAGAGCACTGAAGTTTGACTGATTGTCTTCATCAAATTGGTCAAACATAATTTTATTTATCATTAAATGAATGACCTTCTTTGAAATTTACTACATGTTATGCTTTATCCAAAAGGGGTTTAATAATTGATTCTAGGTTATACCCACAAAAGTAATGTTTTCTAATGGTGATAAAAAATCATTGCGTTCCTTTCACAATTTTTTTAAAGTGAGTATCTCACGATGCCCCCCATTTCCCACTGTTTGTATAAGATAAAGTAGATCTGATTCTGCCTTAGCTTGCTATAGTATAGGTCTGATACCACTCATAATGAGATCATTCATTTCCTGAGAGTTGATCCCTTCACTTATAATTCCTGCCTCTAGATAAATCCCATCTCACAGGTTTAAGGTCACAGCAAGTTAGTTGGTTTCCGGGTATTGGTGAATATCACTCAAAACTCTTGGGCTCCAAATATCTCATAATATTGCTTATACATGGAATCTAAACAAAAAGGGTACAAATGAACTTATTTACAAAATAGAAGTAGAATCACAGGTGTAGAGAACAAACTTATGCTTACCAAGGGGGGAGGCTGGGGGAGGGATAAATTGGGAGACTGAGATTGACATATACACACTACTATATATAAAATAGGTAACTTACAAGGGCCTGCTGTTTAGCACAGGGAACTCTACTCAATAATCTATAATAACCTATGTAGGAAAAGAATCTAAAGAGTGGATATAGATACATGTAAAACTGACTCACTTTGCTGTACCCTTGAAACTAATGCATCACTGTAAATCAACTATATGCCAATAAAAAAATTTTAATAAAAATAAACACATACATAAATAAAAGCATTAAAAACAGAAAAAACAAAGAAGCAAAAAAACTCTCAGCATCATCTTCGCACACAGTGAGAACCTCCTCCGTCTCAAGCAAGAGGACCTGCTCTGACCTGACCTGCTCTGTGGTTGCCAGCAGGTCAGGGTACCAAGTGCCCGTCTGGGCTTCAGGCATCTCTTTGCAGTAGGACAAGTGTGCAAGGCCTGACTAGAGCACTCAGTGGACACAGCCAGAGAGGCACACGCAGCGCAGGGACGCAGGGACACGGTTTCCATGGCTCAGCAGAGCCAGGGGTGTGCATCTGTCCGCATTCACATCGGTAGCTGGAAATCAGCTATGAAGCATCTACACCAAACACACTGGCAAATGAAACAAATCAGGGCTCTGCCTGCTACCCCCTGCCCCCGGCCCCAGAGATCCCATTGGTAAACACTGAGCAGCACACCGCTGTGTATATGTACGGGGATCAGGACATGACGCCCCACTTCTCGCCCACTATCACTACCTGGGTCTTAACGACCCATAGCCCAGCAGGAGGAGCCGAGATGCTCTGCGGTTGCCAACAGGTCAGGGTACCAAGTGCCCGTCTGGGCTTCAGGCATCTCTGCGCAGTAGGACAAATGTTGCTTTCTCCCCCTAGCGTCTGCATCTTCTGACCAGCTCCTACTCCTGGCCCCGCAGCTGAGGCAATGGGGTAGAGGCCCACACTCAGTTTTTCCTTTGCTGCCAGAAGATAAAGAGCTCTCTGTGGGAAGAGGAAGGCACCCTCCTTTCGTGCACATCTCCTGATGGAGTCACTGCCTGGGGAGTCTCTCCACCTGGACTCCAGGGCTGAGAAGGAAGCTGGATGGGGGGGGGGCAAGTGACCAACTGTCCAAGTTAGGACAGGATGAGCGCTTTCTGGGGTGGAGGGGCATTCAGAGCTAAAACCCAAGGTGGTCCCAGGCAGCCCTGGATGGTGGGTCCCCATGGGGGCATCTTCTAGCCTTATTCTTTTATTCCTCCTCCCCGGCGGTCTGGAAAGGCAGATCCACTAGAAGACAAATGTCTGGAAAGGCCTATTCCTTCTCTCACAGTGGCTAGGAAGAATAGGAACAGCAGAGAAGAAACCAGAAGTCCCCAGGAGAATCCACTGTTTCCGTCCTCGGGCATAAATGAGGGGTGTGGAGCTCCATCTCTGATTCGTTTAGGAACTCAATTACCTAACCTCCGGAGCTTTGGGGAGGCCTAGCCCCCAGCCCCTGGTAGAGGCCTGTGGAATTACGGACCCAGCCTCCTCCCTCCTGACTGCCAGGCCTGTGCAGGCTCATCGTTATTCATGCCTATCAGGGCTCTCCACATTTCCCAGTCACCAGAAACTTGCTCTTCTGGGTTTTCCTTTCCTACTTGGCTGGAAGTGCCTGACTTGCATACGGATGGAGCAGGGGGTGGGGGTGGGGGGCAGCCGGCTGGTATGGCAGCCTGTGGATGTCAGACGAACAGGCCCATCCTTACCCCCTCGGCCACTCTGGTCTTAACTTCCTTCCCCAGGATGTCCTGGCTCTTTTTAGATGAGAGGTCAGGATAGATGGTCAATTTGCCACTTTCACAGAAGAAACAATGACCAGAATAGTAATGGGGCGAATCTCCCTGCTTCCTCCTGCTTACACTTTTCCTAGAATGGAGCCACTTCACGTGATTGCCCCTTTTCTAGCCTTTGCAGGGAGGTGGGGAGTCAGACAGCTTGAGGATTGCTGGTTTAACAGTGGTGCCGGGGGTGCTGCTCAATTCCAAGGGGTTCTGCCCATGAACAGGGGGCCCAGAATCTGTTGTCAGATTCTTTTCCATGATAGATCATTGTAAGATATTGAGTGTTGTTCCCTGTGCTATGCAGTATCAATTGTTTATTTTATATATAGTCATGAGTACCTGTTCATCTCAAACTCCTAATTTATCCCCCTCTTGCTTTCCCCTTTGGTAATCATAAGCTTTTTTCCTATGTCTATGAGCCTGTTTCTGTCTTGTAGATGAGTTCATGTGTGTCATACTTTAGATTCCACATATAAGTGATCATATGACATTTGTCTTTGTCTGGTTTATTTCACTTAGTATGATAATCTCTAGGTCCATCCATGTTGCTGCAAATAGCATTATTTCACTCTTTTTCGTAGCTGAATAATATTCCATTGTGTACATGTAGCACATCTTCTTTATCTATTCATCCATCCATGTATATTTAGGTTGCTTCCATGTCTTGGCTATTGTGACAAAGGACACATTTAAATTGCCTTTTCTAAATACCTCACTATGTGGTCCATGACCATCAAAAGAAGGGCTCTGCCTGATTCACTAAGTCTTTGCACTTTTCTGTGCTGGGAAAACACCCAGCTATTAGGTTGAATTGTATCAGTGAAAGAAGGCAGATCCTTGCCGTTAAAGTCCTGTTTCTACTCCAGTGTTTTCCCACCATGTGAAGAAATGTACGATTCTAGTTTCTTCAGTCACATGGGCCTCGAGAAGATGAGATACTCAAGGACAGACTGATAGACCAGGGCTGGGCAAGGAACAGGAATTGAGATACCCCCATGGATATCTTTTCTATGCTAAACCTGCTGCTGCTGGCTTTACATTATTTAAGCCTAAAAGCAATTGTGTGACCTAACTACAGTAAGTCCCTTACATACTAATCTTCAAGTTGCAAAATTTCAAAGATTCGAATGCGCGTTCCATCAGTGTCAGATGTGTGTGAAACTGCAGCTTGCCCTCCATCTTCTATCGCTGACAATCCTTCACCTCTGCCATCTCCCACCCACCCCCCTCCAGTCAGTTGCTCTTTTGCCTGTTGTCTCGATGCCAGTCCCTAGTCCCTGTGTGCCGAGTGTTGTACTGTACTGTGCCTTTCAAGATATTATCCTGTAAAATTTAAAGTGTGAAATGAATCGCCAGTCCAGGTTCGATGCATGATACAGGGTGCTCGGGGCTGGTGCACTGGGATGACCCAGAGGGATGGGATGGGGAGGGAGGTGGGAGGGGGGTTCTGGACGGGGAACACATGTACACCCATGGCGGATTCATGTCAATGTATGGCAAAACCACTACAATATTGTAAAGTAAAAATAAATAAATAAATAAATAAATAAAAATGTTTTCTATATTTTTTGTCTGTTTGTTTTTTATGTATTATTTGTGAAAAGTATTTGAAATCTATTACAGTACTATATAGCTGATTGTATGTGTGAGTCGGGTATCTAGGTGAACTTTGTTGGGCTTAACGAACACACTGGACTTGCAAGCTCACACTCGGAATGGAACACATTCGTATGTAGGGGACTTACGGTACTAGCGTTCCCATTTTACACCTGAGGCAAACTCAGAAAGGTTAAGAAACTGTCTCAGAAAGGGACACTCAGGAAGGAACAGAGAAAGAGAGACAGGCCTTGAACCGGGTTTGTCTGATTTCACGGGCACAGAGGCAGAGGATGTTAGATGGAAATTCTCCTTCATCTTAACACGGGAGGGCCAGCATTCAACAACAGAAACAAGTGTTTGAGATCGACTCTCTGTTCTCTGTGTGTGTGAGTAATTATTGCTCCCCTAGTAAGACAAGGCCAGTGGTTAGAATCAGTGCGAGTCAAACAGACCTATTTAACATTCGTCTTTGTGTACTTTCTTTGTTTTCCTCCTATTTCTAATGGAAAATTCTAGAGCCTCTCTGTCTAAATCAGTAGCCATCAGCCCCGTGTGGCTACTGAGCCCTTGAGACACCCACCAGATTTCCAAGACTTAATATGAAAAAAGGAATACAAGATATCTCATTAATAATTTCTAAATTGATTTTATTGAAATGATCATAGTTTGGATATACTGGGGATAAATAAATTGGATTAACATTTATGTCATCTGTTTCCTTTTACTTTTTTCATGGGGCTAGTAGACAATTTAATGTTACGTTGTATGGCTTGTGTCTTATCTCTATTGGAGAGCACCGATCTGCAGCACTGCTTTTGTAAGTCCTGATAAAAGATGGATGGCTTGTTAAAACTCTCCTTGGCCAGAGAAAATGCTTTTACCCCATTAATACTCCCACTGAAACAAAATGAGGATGACTGGGGATAAACACAGCTTGGGGCCCTGCCTCCCTGGCCCTCTGGGATCTGCTCAGGGTACTGGCCGGGACAGCCCATGCCTTGTTCTCTGAATCCACAGCTCTCGACATTCTGGAATGTTTCTGCCTTCAGCCTCTATCCTTTCTTCCCTGAGCAAAGTGCTTCGTCATTCCTCTTCAGGAGGAAGATAGGTGATGAAACCCTGACCCAGAAAAATGACCTGATCTCACCAAGGTCGTTACTAAAGGTCATGACCGAGCCAAGAAGAGCATGCCGTCCACTTTGGAGTTTGCCTCCCTGAGCAGCCTGCAGAGGCTTTTCTGGTTGATGATCTTAGCTGCAGGAAGGCAGGTTCAATACCCATGCTGGTGGGAACAGGGATTACAGTCTGTGAGCCCTCACTCCTCCCCTGCTCCCGGCATTCAGTAGCCTCTGGGCTCAATGACTTTATTTTTCTCCTCTCAGAGATGGAAAGTGCTGTAGCATTCCCCTTTGATGATTTAAAAGTGTTATGTGCCTTTTTCTCTTTTCTCTTTATATCCAGCTCTCTCCTTTCTCTGGGCTGCTTTTACACTCGTTTCCATAGTAACCACCCCTATTGTATCCCTGACTGTGAAGAGAAATCTTGCAGATGTTAGTGGGGATCCAACACCTTCTAGGAGATATTTTGACGCACTGTCTCCTTATCTTCCCACACTAATTTTCTTGCCTTTCTTCTTCTGACAGCTGCCCCTTCCTCCAAGTACCTACAAGCCCTTAGGGATGACTCTCCTCCTCCATGTGAGCCTGGGGGTGAGCGGGGAGAAGGGTGATGCTGGAAGAGAAGGCAGAAATCTCTGGGTCTTATTATAAATCTTAATTCTTCCCATGGCTTTGATACAACACGCCAAACCTAAAAGCTCTCAGGGGTGGAATCAAAAGCGCCGAGGCCTGAGAACAGGGGGGTTAGGCACTCCAATGGCTGTTGGGCAAGCATCCTTACCTAGAGGTTGGCAGAATACACAGAGGCTGTCTTGGCCATCTTGAATATAAACCCCACCCAGGCGTCTCTCCGGTTCCCATCACCTCCACTCCAGCCTCATGAAAATCTCATGACCGTCTTTGTGCACTTGAATGTCTTCATTTTGTGCATTTCCCTTGGGTCTCCAAGCCTTCTTTCCTTATTAATTTGGAAAGGAGGGCAGACGTGCAAATACAACACACACACACACACACACACACACACATGAATCAGGGCTTTGAAAACCCTCAACAGCATCATCACCCACCTCCCTCCCAGAGCCAGACTCAGCCGGCCATCAGGGAAGGGAAGGAGCATGGGTCTCCATCACTGACCTCCCGAAATTGTTTGAAGATCCTTTGCCCACCATTCCTCCTCGGAACTCGACATTATTCTTTTGATTACACAAGCCTGACAGCCTGATCATAATAAACATGTAACTGAAGAGAACCTATTCCTTTCCAGCAGCATTATTTATTCACCTAAAGCAAAGGCTGTGCTATATTTAGCATCTGATGTCAGTGGGTTGTTTGATTTCTTGGAAATTGGCAGGAAGCCACCTCTCACATGATATATGAAATCACTGATAAATGCTTCTTTTCACCAAAAGAAAAACAGCTTAATAGATGCAGCCCTTTTCTGCTTCCCCTCCCCTCCTCCCTCTGTCTCCTCCACCGTCCTCCCGCCTGCCTTTCCTCTCCTCGTCTGGGATTCGTCTTTCTGTGGCACAGCTCAGCAGAGCCTGTGAAGTGGAAATGAGTTGTTCAGTATCACAGGGCAAAATGAGGCTGTTGGGATGCTCAGGATGGTTTTTTTTCCTCTCCTAGATCTTGGAAAGCTGCCAGAGCGCCAGTGAATCAGACGCACATGCACAAAAAGGCAAATCTATACAGCCGTGGCTTTATGGGGCCCAGTATTTATGGCGGAGCACTAGCTCCGGGTTGCTGTTTTGCAGGCGAAGATGGGAAATAGATAGTGATTCAGGATTGCCATTAAGTGAGAAAACAGCCCCAGTACAGATTGTGTGTAATAAACCAAATGCAGGGAGAAGCTGGAAGAAGCTGTGGATTTGCCACATGAGATCAGCCTTGGGCCCCATCAAGTTCAAGCTCCTGATTTGTGTGGTGGTTAATACCTGGTGCTCGGAACAAATCTTTCTTCTTTCACTCTATCTTCTCTGCCATACACTGGGCCTATCACATAAAGCTAGTGGAGGAGTTGGGCAGGGCTGTGCATGTGAAATTAAATTAATTCTCGCCCACCTGCGGAGATCCATTTATATGGCCTGAAGTACAAGATTTAATTACCCTTATCTTAGCTCCTATAAGAACCAACATCACTGCTGTTCATGAATTCACCCAGCCCCTTTCCACCATCAGCTGTGAGGTTTAACTCAGGACCCCCAGCAGAAGCCAGGTAGATAGTCTAACTGGCCATGGGAAGTGAGGAAACAGCAGCTTCAATGGTTATTTATTTACATTTATTTGTCCTGAGCTCCATCCAGTGACACCCTATTGGAAAGTATTGTGAAGACAAGAGAAGGGCTTGTTCTCAGCCCTTTAGCATCTTGAGTCTCTTCATTAAGTTCCCCTCTACAGTATGTTCTGTCAAGCAATCCTGGCTGGGTGATATTGACCATGGGCGTGTGAGGGACTTGGAGAGTTTCAAAAACCCCACAGCAACACCAGCAGTGACTGGTCTTTCTCCCACCCCTACACGTGTGCACGACACTCATCTTCATCCTAGGTGAGAGAAAAGAAACAAGAAGGAAAGAGGAGGAAGTGAGAGCAGAGAAATCTGTGCTCTTTGTGTAGCTGCCTGAAGGTCTTACTAGGCAGAGGAATTGATGGATGGAGGGACAATAGACAGATAAACAGATGGGCAGATGAACGATGGACCTGCATCAATTCCTTCATCAGCAAGAAAGCCCACGAAATGAACACTGGCTATAGGTCGAAGTTGTTTTCCATTCAGTCCTCAAATTTAGCATTCATTGAGGGCTCCATCCTAGGAATCACAGTAAGTGACAGCCTTTATTTTAATTGGGATTATTTTTTGATTCTCAAAATGAGGGCTGTGGAACCAGATGACCTGTTAGCTCCCTTCCAGGCTCTGAAATGTTAAGGTTCTGTAATTATGTGATTCTGTGATGTTATGAGTCACCCAGGTGAATTAATGATTTTCTGAGAGGTAGCCAGCCTTGTCTCCCCCAAGGGGAGGTGAATGAGCTCTGTCTCAGACACAGATGCTTCTGGGACATACCCTACCAGGGTGACTGCCACTTCTCTGGGCCCTAAAGGAACCAATAAAAATCTTTACTCTGGGTGAACATTTGCTCACTGAGAACACTGCTCACTTGGGCTCTTCATAGGGTCACAGTATGTTTATAACTATGATGATTTCTGCTTTATACAAGGAATTGTTCTTTAGGTTCAAGCTGCTTGAGAAGCTGGCTGTGGTTTCTATCAGCCCCAGATCTCACATAGAATAGTACCATGGCCTCTAGCAAAATGACACACAATAGCTGCAGTAACCCCCTCACCCATCTCTGGAGACTGGGCAGGGTTTTCTTAGCACTGGGCTGCAGCCACGGTCTATTTTATCATAGTACCTTAGGAGGGATCAGTAAGATAGATGCACATCAAAACTGAGAAAGTTTAAAGGTATGATTATCCTGCAGTCCTTGGGGAGAGCACAAGACACTTTGCAGGGCCAGATGGGGAAGCACCAGGATCAGTCAAGAGGCCGAGGGAGCTAGGGGGACCTGCAGGTAAGAATCTTTATGTTTTTCATGGGGAGGAATGGGTGAGGTGGGACGGCCAAGTTTAGGCAAGCTATGTGTAAAAGTAGGAACCCATGAAATTCACGTTCACAATGACTGGTAAGTATATAGTTTAAAGCTGTCTGAGGAGTCCTAATGTTTATGGGTGTATTAGTCAGTGTGCTCCAGAGAAACAGAACCAGTAGAGTGTGTGTATGTATGTGTGGACAGAGAGAGAGAAAGGAGGAGAGAGAGCAATTGATTTTTAATGTATTGGTTCATGCAACTTTGGAGCCTGACAAGTCCAAATTCTGCACAGTAGGCCAGCAGGCTGGAGATACAAAGAAGAGCCAATGCTGCAATTCAAGTCTGCAGGCAGTCTGCTGGCACAGTTTCATGTCTTCATTGGGGACAATCAGTCTTTTGTTCTATTTAGGCCTTTGACTGATTGGAAAAGGCCCACCAACATTACAGAGGGCGATCTGCTTACTCCAAGTCCGATGATTTAAACGTTCATCTCATCCATATCCCTCACTGAAACATCCAAGATAATGTCTGCCCAAACATCTGGGAACTGTGGTCCAGGCAAGCTGACACATAGAATTGGCCACTACAATGAGGTCACAGTTTGCTCAGGGGTACCTGATAGACCCTTGGGTGGCTATTAAAGCATCACTTTACAGAAATGTGAAGTATTTAAAGTTAATTCACAGTCACTGACTCCATAGAGACAGGACATTTGAGGTGTCCTCACCTCCCTAAACTTTCACCCAGGTAACTACACAAGCACCTTGGGAAAACACCTCATAGCTTACAAAACACGCTCATCCCATCTTCTCCCTGATTCTAACAACAGCTGACAAGGTCAGCATTTCTGTCTCCATATTAGAGACCAGAGAATGTGAGTGGAGAAGTGAGGTGACCTGACCCACCCAGGTCAGACAACTCACAAGTGAAGAAAGCCAGGCTGGACTCCAGCTTCTGGTTCAAGGTGATAGGATCTGGCTTAGTCTAGCGTAGTCTAGCGACTACCATATGCTAGGCCCTACTCCGGATGCTTCCATGTATTAATTTGCTTAATATTCAGAACAGCTCAGTGAGAGAGCCATCACCGTCGGCCTAGGCAGGGAGGCTGAGGCCCACTCACCACCTCACATGGGCAGCGGGCTGGGGTCTCAAGCCAGGCTGGTGCTGATGGTCCTCCTCATCCCCTCCCTCTCTTCCCCGCCGTGCAGAGCTGGCGGTACTCTCTCTTCCTGGTCCCCCACTCAGCACACTGCTGCACTCGCCACCCCCAGTCTACTCTTGGAGATGATTAATAATGATCAATGATCTTGTCAGGCAGAGTAACTGAAAGCTGTAAGAGAAGGTTGCATAAAGGTTTGGAAAGGAAAGTACAGGGAAACCCTTAAAGTGAAAAAAGATATCAGAATGATCACTTCACAAGCATCACTTTTCAAAGCATCATATCTAGGACTGGTCCTGGGTGCCCCAGCTCATCAAAAGGGGCCCCAAGGCCTGGCTTCTCTCTGCAGCTTTCATCCTGTCCCCTTTGCCCTGTTCCCACATTACTTACTGGGCCCTGGTCCCACCTTCCCCATGATTTGCCAAATGAGGGCAACACACTCCTACAATAAATCTGTACTAGGTGCCGGGCACTGTGATGAGAACCAAGAGCTGAGGGGCAAGGAGGAACGTGGATCTGCCCTCAAGGCACTCAGAGCCCAGCGGAAGAAGCAGACCTGCCCAGCAGGCAGCATCAACCTGGTGGCAATGCCGCCGGCCCAGACACTGCCTCAGGCCGAGCACCCTGGACCCACAGAAGGAGGTGTCACCAGCTCTGCCCATCAGATGCTGGCAGCTCTTTCAGGAGGGGAGGGTTGGCCTGGAGCTGAACGGACGAATCCACGGGTGGAAGAACAAGGGAAGGACAGCCAGGTGGAGGGAACAGTGTGTGAAAAGGCCCAGAAGCCTGCAAGCGTTCAGTTCTGCTCAGCTGGCTTGGAGACCACGTGGTGCCATGGCCGGAAGTCACAAGAGGAAGGCGGAAGAGAGAGTCCTCAGTCCGGTGGCCCGCCTAGAGTGAGCTGGGGTTTGATTCCCTCTAAATAGCCTGCCTGGGGACATTCCTGGTGGTCCAGGGGTTAAGAATCTGCCTTCCAACGCAGGGGATGAGAGTTTGATCCTTGACTGGGGAACTGAGATCCATGTGCTGTAACTAGAGAAGCCTGAGCACCGCAACCAAGACCCAGCACAGCCAGAAAAAAAAAAAGAAGAAGAAATGGCCTGCTTGGCCCTCGTGCAGCCCCACTGGTGTTTCTGAAGCTTCCCAAGCCGAGTGGGAAGGGTTCTGACACACTCCAGGTACTTACTGAGTCGTGGTCAGTGCTCAGCCCTGGGAAGGATCCTCAGGGCATGTGAGAAGGTTAGATACTGGCTCCTGACCCCAAGGCAAATATAGGCCAGATGAAGAGCAAGAAACGAGAAACATTATGGACCATCGGCAGGAAGAATAATTAAACACCAGGCAGTGTGACCTCCATTGTGAGCGTGATGAGAGATGGTGAAGGAACAAGAGAGATGCTTCCAACAGGAGGATTTTAAATGAGGTAAATCCCTCCTTTCCTGCTGCTACACTGGGTACAACCCTGTCCACTGACCTTTCCAGAAGCCTCTGTCTTTCTCCTTAGAGGATTCTCCAAACACAGCCTCACCAGCTCTCATCAGCATGAGGACTTCTTTCCATTTGGGGCCTGTACCTGTCAGCTTCCCCTCGTCCAAGGTGAATTTTATATCCTCAGCTAGACCTCATCAGGCCCTCACTGTGTTTAGATCTGGGTTTCAGATCTCCTGCTACTTTGCGGCTTCACCTAAAACCACCCAGCTCCTCCACTTAATACAGCCCAGAGCATAAAGATATTTCAATATATGCTTGAATTATGGAGATTTTCATGCGAGGCTTCTGTTACAAACAACCCTATTGCCACACGAGCTGATCATATATTATGGAGTGCTCTGAATGCACTTGTTTGTAGCTGGTAGAGAGTTCCTTGGCCTACTGCTCACCGTTTCTGGGGCTATTGTTCCAGAGCAAAGCAGTGCCTTCGTGTGTAGCTATTACAGAGACACTGGGCTTCCCAGGCAGCACTAGTGGTAAAGAACCTACCTGCCAATGCAGGTGACTTAAGAGACGCAGGTTTGATCCCTGGGTTGGGAAGATCCCCTGGAGGAGGCTGTGGCAACCCACTCCAGTATTCTTGCCTGGAGAATCCCATGGACAGAGATGCCTGGTGGGCTACAATCCACAGGGTCACAAAGAATCGGACATGACTGATGCGACTTAGCACGCACACATGCATTACAAAGACATTAACCACACACATGGCCCATCTTCTCCCTTACACAGCGGCACAGCCAGGGGTGATTGGAACGCGACATTTTAAACCCCAAAGCAAATTACAGCAAGGAATCAGTGTGAAATTACTATCCTCTCCCCGGAGTTCCTTGTTAAAAGTCAGGCAGCAGAGCCCAGGATAAAAGTTGGCCTGTCAGACAAGCCCATTCAAGCTTGCAATTCCGCTGTCATTTGCCCGACGGGCTTGTGATAAAGAGCAAGGATAAAAAATCTGCCAAAAATAGTGCCACTGAGAAACCAACACCCAGGCCAACTCAGGAGCCAGCACCGTGCCAGCTCTGCCCTCTCCAGTAGGACGGTGGCTCTGAGGATCTGTTCTGACAGAGATGTCGTGTGACCTCCAATTTCAGCACCAAGGAGAGGAAGGGCCGAAAAGAGCTCCAGCTGTGAATCCCCAAAGAAAGGGGAGGGAGAACAAAGTTTACACTGAAAATCTTGACTTTCCAAACAGCATGTTGAGACAGCCCCACAGCAGACAGGTTTGCTGCAGGCCTGGGACTCGCCTGGGGCGGCTGCAGCCTAGAGATTCACCAAGAAAGATTATAACACTGAGCTTCCTTCTCTTTGTACTTTTGCTAGGCCTTCGATCCCCGGAGCGGTACCCTAGGGGCCTGAAAGAAAGAGATACCCCTCTCTGTAGCCGGGAGCAATGGGGGCCCAGGCAAATGGGCCAACCGGTGAACTTTGGAAAAGCCCATAGCCACGTGGCAGCAGGCGCTCTGGATATCCCAGGCCGGACAGAACCTGCTCAGCCCAGGCTCTGTCACCTGCTCTTGGTGGGGAGGTGGCAGGCTGATTTCCAGGCTGTGTGCCCCTGCTATGAGGGGGTGAGACAGAAGGACACCCGCAACTGCCAGGTGACTAACGCCCTTAGAGGTAAGAGGTCACACCCATGGACAGAATCAGATTTTACTGTTTCAGCTCATGTTTATTGTGCCTCGGGGAGTGAGGTGCCTCCTTGGAACTCCCTAACTGCCCTGACAGGCAGGTCTCAGCCCTAGTTTACAGGTGAGTCCACTGCATCTCAGAAAAGTTCACTAACATGCCCCAGTTCATTCACACTGCTGTGAAATGGGTAAGCCAGGAGTCAGATCCAAGTCTTTGGGACCCAGGTCCAGGGGTTTCCATCAGAAGCATCCACCAAGCTTGCTTCAGAGACGGCAGCTCCCACAAAAGTGGGGACCATTGTGGGGTCTGTCTTCACTTGCAGGGTGTAGCATCTCCAAACGCTTTGTCCCCATCTTCTTGTCTTGATGTCCTGTCATCCACTTGCTATGTGGAACCACTGACCAGATTTTAAAGTAGCCACAAATATCTGGCAACATATAACCTGACTTGTGTTTGGTTGATAAAGACCCTCAAAGGAAATAAACACAGGAACTGCAAGGAGTCCATGGTGGTAATCTTTTCCCAGAAAGGGCCCCTCCAGGGGCCAGGGTGTCAGGGCAATGTATAGTCTAATAGGCCCCAAAGAACAACAATCATCATGACGGTTATCATTGCAATCACCCTAGGTACTACTAGACTTCACATCTGGAGGGTGGTCCTGATGGATGGCTTGTTAGAGAGTTCACGGGGGCCCAGCTGTCCTCACTCCTGCTGTCTCTCTTTCGTGTCACTCACAAGTGCCTTCTGCAAACATGACATTCCCTGGGGAGCTTTCCCCAGGGACCCTGATCTCTGGCATCCTTAAACAGCTGTCACACTGTCCCAGTTGTTTTTCAAGAAGAAGGTCCCCAGGGCTTCATCGAGGCAGACTTGAACTCGACCCTGCAGTGTTGATTTATTCCCTTTCATGTTCCCCTGGGAGAGGGGTGCCAAAGCCTGGGTGCCCATGGGTAGATCCTGGCAGCCTCTCAGCCTCTGCAGCTCATCACCTGTTGTTTTCTACCCAGAATATGCGTTTGGACATGTCAAGACTTCAGCGGCTCCTACAAAGGCAAACTCCTCTGGAGGAACCTGAGATTTCTTCTGCACAGACCAGTCTCACACCCCACAGGGCAGTCTGTCAGCAAAGCGTTTACACTGGGCATGGAAGTAACGCATTAGATAGGGTAGGTGAGGGAGGCCTTCATTCAGCAGTTGATCTTGAACTTTGTATTTGCCAAGGGCTTTTAAGTCATTTCCGTTAGCTGTTACTCTTGAACGTCCTTAGGAGGTGGGTAGAAACTGGTGTCCTCCTTTTGAGAAAAAGGACATGGGGAGGGAAGTGTCCCCAGGGACACATCCATGCAGTGAAAAGGGTCAGAGACCTTGCTGGGGAGGCGTTGTGCTCAACCTCCATCCACTCTCAACCCTGGCCCCCTCTGCATACAGTAAGCCAACAGGCAGGATGTTTCTGGAGCCTGGCTTTCATCCAAGAATCATCCTGCATGTTAGCCTGCTAGAAGCCAGGTTGAGGTCTTTGTCACTGTCATGTGGCAGGTGAGGGGCAGCCTCAGAGGGGTATGTGCTGTGCAGTAAATCATAGAAGGATGAACAACTGCTGGGCACACAGAAAGCTGGCACTCACTCCCCAGCCACTCCCAAGCCAGCTTAGAAGCAAGATGTATTTTTAAACACAAGCCTCGTACAGAAAATGTTCCCTTGCATGTCCCCATAGCCTACTAATGGGGCAACGGTTGGCAACCAACACCACTAGCCCGTGCTCAGGGCTGTGTTCTCAATTTTTCTTTCTATTCTTGTCCCCTGGCATACGATAGGGGTTGCTGTCCCAGGAGACTACAGGCGACTGACGAAAAAGGTTGCAGTCGATTCTTGCCTGCTCTCAATTTCAAGACTCTCTGATTTCGTTCAGATACTGGGCCTGTGGGTCTGTGTCCATTTACCGAGTGGGGAACTATTATTTTTTTAATTCTTCCAGCAGATTCCATGAAACTGCCCGATGTTTCCCAGAAGGCTGAGGTCCCCCTACATCACCCTGGGCTGAGAAGAGACTAAGTTAGAAAGCCAGCTACCCCGCTAGGGTGCGAGAAAGCAGCCTCTGTGATCCTGATAAATTTCACAGCAGGATCAAGGGCCTCATGTCCTTTTTTGAAAATGAAAATAGCCATTTGGGGTCAACTTTGTGTCTTCCCATTGCTGTGATTAGAATTTAATTCCTTGTGCTTATATGTGCTAAGTCGCTTCAGTAGCGTCCGACTCTTTGTGACCCCACAGACTGTAGCCTGCCAGGCTCCTCTGTCCATGGGATTCTCTAGGCAAGCATACTGGAATGGCTTGCCATTCCCTCCTCCAGGGGATCTTCCTGACTCAGGGATCGAACCTCCATCTCATGTCTTCCACATTGGCAGGCGGGTTCTTTACCACTAGCGCCACCTAGGATCCTCTTTATTTCCTCAGCAAGAGAAAAGAAAGTCACCTTACAAGTCCAAATTATTACTAAAATGACCCCTCTACTTAATTTATTCAGGATATCCTCCTGAATTGTCCTGGTGTGTCCCTGAGTATTATTATCATCTGTTATTGCTGTTGTTGTTTTAAGGGAGCCATTTCTAACCAGGGGCTGGAGGCAACACCCTTTGTCCTCTGGGCCCCGGGTCCTAGCCCTCACCAAGGGAACCATTCCTGCACTGCTGTGTTTTTTCGAGTTACGCAATATAAACAGCTTTAAGGAGATGAGCTCCTCCAGTTTTGTTTTTAAACCCTGACTTCACTTGCCCTCTGCAGAGCTTGGCATTTGGGTGGTTTCCTCCTGCCTTCTCTGTTTTTCTTGCTAGAAAACAAAACATCCTTCCCTTGACCCTCCCCTAGGGCCAGCCCTTTCCTCCCCAGACTCAGCAATGGGATGAGCCACTGCTCATGGAAGGAAATTCACCAGGAATTGGTGAAGAAGCTACTGAGGAAGTCTAACACACACCACCGCTTTGTCTCTGCTCAGTTTGGACATCTCCTTCCCCCCTGGTGCAGGCTCATCAGCTTGGATGCAGAGTGGGCGTCCAAACTTGGTGAAGAAGCTACTGAGGAAGTCTAACACACACCACCGCTTTGTCTCTGCTCAGTTTGGACATCTCCTTCCCCTCCGGTGCAGGCTCATCAGCTTGGATGCGGAGTGGGCGTCCAAACTGAGAAGAGACGAAGCAGTCCTAGATAACTTCTTCGCCCATTCCTGGTTCCCCCAAGTCAGGAGTATCCCCAGAACATCTGAAGCATAATTCTGTTAACATATGGATTCACACCTGACTTTTCAGGAACACAGTTGATGTATAAAACATGTGTGACTGGAGTTAGGAGAAAAGTTCAAAAGGTATTGCAAACATCAGCTCCACATTATTTTGCTATTTGCATCCCCTTAAAACAAATATTTGCAAAGCGTTTCATCGCTCATTAGACCAGACTCATGGTTTATCCTTCTAATGACTCCATGCAGTGGAGAAACCCTGCAGTCTTCTCGCTGAGTTTGGCTTAGCAAAATGACATGCAAGGCACAGTTGAATTATAATACAATTTTAGTCACAGGTTTCCTAAAACAACCATCCTAGGCTGAGTCACTGATTCCTTTATTTACACAGTTGTCTTAATGCAGGCAACCAATATTTTCAGAATAGTTATTAACTCTCAAATTTCTTATGGTGAAATCCTACTTCCATCCATAAAATTTTATTTTGCAATATTCTGTCTTTCTCTCTAATCACCTCTAATGACTCAGGCTTGCCATCTATCTGGTGGGGGTCAGCACCCTCAGGGTGAGAAGGATGGGAGGAAGGGCTAAAAGGTAGAAGGCATAGAGGTTTGGAGAATCGAGTGCCCAGGGCATGGAAGTTGTGAAGAGGGAGCCCAATGGTGGGAATGGCCTGGGATAGAGTGAGGGGAGCCAGGTACTTGGCCTTTCCCACTGGATTCCAGAAAAGTACAAGAGAGAAAGAAAGAAAGAAAAAGAGAGCAAGGAGGGATGAGGAAGGGAGGGAAGAAGGGAGAGAGAGAAGGAAAGAAAGAAAGAAAAAAGGGAAGAAAAGAAAGAAGGAAAGACAAAGAAAGAAAGGGAGGGAAGAAAGGAAGATGAAAGAGAAAGAAAGAAAGGGAGAGAGGAGAAAGAAAGAAAGAGAAAGAAAAGAAGAGAAATTATAGCTGGGGTAGGGGGACATGACGAGGGGGGATGTTGGATAGGACTGGAGATTTTTGCATCAAGAAATGCTTCCAGTTCTACCAATTGAAGCTCAGCCAGGGCCTCTGACAAAGCCACACAACATCCTCTTGTCTCTTCAAGCCTTTCAGAATTCCTCTGCATTTTTCCAGCAGTAAGAGCAGCCGCTGCCAACCCTGGCCCAGCCTCTCATTTGCCAGCTCGCAACCCTACCCAGCCGTCTCCTTCTGTTTCTCTCCTTCAAGGTCAAATCCCAGTGCACCTCAACTTTTCAGTGAGAGCCTCAGCCCACAGTGTCCAGGGGGGAGGGGGGTGAAGGGGCGGGGCTATGAGCAGCGTGGGGCGGGAGGGAATCTGCTGGGGCCTTGACTTTCTCACCCGTGTTTCAGATGTGCTGGGGTGTGATGGTAAACAGCGTCTCCCTTGCTGCCAGAGCGGCCTCTCCACCCCAGTCCTGTTCCCATCACCCTAGGGGTTCCAGTAATAGGGCGTAAAGCAAACAAAGAAAAACAGTAATCTGGTGTTCCAATTGCATTTTTTGTTTTTAGAAAATGTTAATGATAGGTTATTTGATTACCCTAGGTTTGGCTCTGCCTGCTCGGCATTAAGCGCATCTGGTATTTAGTAACAATATAAGTAGCAGGAGTTTTTTTGGCACTTGAAAATAAGCTCATCCAATGTTGCCATGCAGTTTGGAAACTCGTCAGAGAGGCCAGCCAAACTTGTGGAGATACAAGACTTTTTCTGTAGGCCGGGCAGCTGGCCAGGACAGCTAAAAAATGTGAATTGGCTAAGAACTGCTGCCACGCAAACACTTCTGGAAATTTCTGTGCTTGGGCCTGCCAAATCCATTATGCACAACATGAATTACAAGACTTTCTATCTCTCTAAGCAGTTGCTTTTTGAGCTTAATTCTCCTATGCACTTTATGAAACATACACACAACCAAAATGAGAAAAACACTCTCCCCCAAATCCACTACCATTAAAAAAAAATCTCTTTCCATTGGGGCTGCCAAGCTCACAACTTTTCCTGAATTAGGAGAAATAGCCTCAAACTTTGGGTTGAATTACATTAAATCTAACACGTGGGAGGCAACTGGGCTTCCTGGAAATTCTAGAAAGGAAAGATGTCTCGCATCATGGAGACAGCCTAATGTCTAGGTGGGAAACACAGAGTAACAGAAGAGCTTGGAAGGAGAAAAACATAGACACCCTTCACTCGGCCTGTCCAGTCACCGGGGCTTGGACTTTAACTGGGATTTGAATCAGACCAGGGAGCAAATCTTTTAAGCAGAATGTGCTTCTTCTGCATGGAGGCTGTGGCCCTGCCTGGAGATGTCTGGGTCCGCCTCGAGGTCTGGCAGGCCTATCAATCATCCAGGCAGGATTTGAAGCAGAGGGTGGGCCCGGGAGGACAAGCCACAGCTGGCCAAGGGGAAAGCAAGCAGGAGAGGTACAGCCAACACTTCTAGTCAGATCCTGGGTCTGCCCGGGCTTCCCTCCCTCCCAAGGCTTAAAAAGCTTTGCATCATTTCTTTTCTGCTTCCAAATTGAGACTTGCCTCTTGCTTGTGATTCAGAGGTACTAGATTACTCAGACTCTGCCCGGGATTGTTGTCAAGGGCCTGGAGCTCCACTCCTGTTCTCCAGAAGCGCTGGGATGACATTTTTCATAGGACACACATAATAGCTACTATGAGATAATCATATTAGCCCATAATGAGACAGAGAGTACAGCTAAATCCTTCCGACTCCCACTGGGGCTGACGCTTTCTCCATACACAGCCCTTTTCATGAGAACTGTAAGGTCGCTGCAGGCCTTTTTTTGTCTTAGACAATGGTGTCAATTTCACTAAGTCCAAACTCTAAGGTGTTCAAAAAGCCCATGGTCCCCACGATGTCATTGACCCAGTGAATAAATAATTAGCTACTCTAGTGTGCCTTGGTTTCCCTCTCTCTGTATGCTGTGGCCATTCTCCCAGGGCAGGGGAAAAGTCGTGTGATTGGACATTGGTCTCTGCCTCATATTTTTGTTACTCTATGACCTCCTTCGAGCCGCAATCTCTTAAGTCTCAGCGTGGCATCCTCTCTTGTAAAACGGGGCCAGTACCAGCTTCCTCTTAGCACCATAGTGAGGGACCAAGAGTGGCCGTAATTACACAACTTCTTTGTAAACTGTAGTGCAGTATACAAATGTGAGCTGTTAATAGTATCTTTCAAGTCCTAATTGTAGAAGTTTGATCACTTAAGTTACTGGGAAAGTGATATAGAGACTTGTGGTGGGGTGAGGGTGGAGGATGGGGTATGAGCGGTCCATGCACATGAGCAATGCAATCCGGGTCTTTATCGGGGCTGTCAGTGAGAAGAGATGCTCGCTTTCTGCAGCTGTTACAGGACGACCTCTCTCGGTATAACTCTTCATTAAAGTGTATCCTCTCCTTCCTCTCCCTCTCCTTCCTGTCCTCTCTCTTTTCCTTTTTTTTCAGGAATCAATTGGTAGCAATCACTCTTAATGTCCCATTGGACTAGATTGACCTGAGATTGAAGGTGAGGCTGCCAGTGCTAATTAGATTTCCTTTCCCATCGTGAACTGTATCCCAGAACCATCGTTCACACGAAGCAGTTAAACAGGTTTGGGCATTTGAAAAAAAAGAAAGAGCCAGGGCCCCAAGAAAGCAGTCTTGGCCTCATTTCTATTTGGCTCACATTGTCTGTCCTGTTCTTGCTTAAATTTGGATTACAGGACACATTTTTCTCAGTTTCCTTTTCTCATGTTCCTGGATCTTTGTTGTAGAATTGTAGGAAACACAGAGTCAGGGGAGTCAGCCAGAAAGGATCTCTTTCTTCCCAGGAAGGTCTGGGGCCCCGTCTCAGACACCACGTGTGCGCGGCGCCTGTCTCCCCTTGGCCCCGGCCTCCTCTCCCCCGTGATGGTTGTTGTTTTCTTCATGATGGCCATCATTCAGGGCTTTTAAATTCTGATTAGTTCAAGGGCTTTTTCCTTTCTCAGTCTGAAGACAGTCCCCCCAGTCACCACCACCACCACACATACACACACACACACACACACACACACACACACACCTCCCCCGGAAACCAGGCCTGCCTGGTCCCTGTACTCTGGGGCTGCCCAGCAAAGATCCAGAGCTTGTGAATCAGTCTGAGTTCAGTCAAAGCGGAAGTGTGGACAGAAAGGAGCACAGAAGGCCACTGTTCAGCCGCTGCAGAGGGAGAGGATGGAGGCTGGGGGGGGGGGGGAGGGGAGGAAGGCACAGCTATGCCAGCCGCTCCACTCCAGGCAAGGACAGTGACACCACGCAGGTGCACATCTCATTACAGCACCAAGGTGGCTTTGCCCGCCCAGCACTCAAGAGGCCAGATACCATCTCCCCGTTCTAACCAGCGGGCACCAATGTTGGTAAGGTCACCAGGATGAGCATAGAGTTTTCTGAAACCAGAGTCAGACTGTGAAGCGTTCCCCTGACATTGTAACACCCAGCCAGTCACTCCTGTCATTTACTTTTGAGGTTCACCTCTGTGAATCATAATCATAAATATTCATGGAGCATCCCTCATCTCTTGGCCCATCAATGTGAAGTAGCTTCATTCTCGTGGGAGCCCTATCACCACTTTGCAATGAGGTAGGCAACATAATTATCTCTCATTTTCAACTGAGGGGACCAAAGCTTGGGTGGGCAAAGTGGCCTGGCCAAGCTCACAAATTGTAGTAAGTTAGCGGGGGTGTTGTATGGTGCAGACTGGAAAGTCACCACGCTATCACTGCCTGGGGCTTGGCACTGTTCACGTCTCACCCCTGTCCTGTTTCATTAATACTGCTTTTTCACTGGATGTCAAAATGGTCTCCCTACAGGGATACTTGCGGAGATGCATATTCTTTATTCCTCCTACGTGTGAGGTCAGCTGAGTTCTGTGTTATGTCACCAGCCTTGTCTCCTCAGGTGCATGGTGACTTCTCAGAGCGGGTCTGAGACACCTTCTACCTGGCCAGGCTTCCTCTCCCTCCCTCCCTCATTCCACTCACTAGGCGTCATCACCACCACAAGAAAAGTCTGCTCTTCTCCTAATCAGGTTAACAGTAGAAAGGATCACTAAAACGTAACCTTTCGGGTCAGATCCATGGGTCAGTGTTGAATACACAAACCATTCCATCTGACTGGCTTTTTCGTTTATTTTTTTCTTGAGGTAACAGTTGACCTACAGTGTTGTATTAATTTCTGCTGTACAGCAAAATGACTCCATTATACACATATATACAATTCTTTTTCATATTCTTTTCCAAATTATAGTTTATCACAGGATATGGACTATTGTTCCCTGTGCTATAAGCAGGACCTTGTTGTGTATTCATTCTACAGGTAAAAGTTTGCATCTGCTTAATCCCAAACTACAATCTATCCCTCTCCCTCCCCTCTCCCCCTGGCAAGCACAAGTCGGCTCTCTATGCCATCCGACATTTTTAAAGTGAAGACTGTTTTCCAGAGCTGATGCCATTTTCGAGTATTCGATATTTGCTGGGTACCTCCTGTGTGCTTACTATGTTTGTAACAGTCCAGGCACGGTTTCAGGCACTGCCTTGAAGTGTCTACAATGCCTAGAATAGGAATAGATACCCCCTGAAATCCCAGCGTTCCAGAGAAATCTTTTCCTGTGACTTGGCACAGAACCCAACTCTTCCTCTCTAAGGTGACGGCTCTAACCGTGAGAGAAATTTAAAATGCCTTCTTGGAATGGTTATCTGATGTTTCTAAATGTGATTGCTAATGGCATTAATCAGTCCTTCCTATAAGCAACTGGTTGAGCTACTGTGTGTATGAGAAAAGGACAGACAGAGGGAGACGATATAGCTGTCACTATTGTTTCTAAATGACAAGACTGATTTTATATTACCGTGGTGTAATTATTGGCATTACATATCACCTCTACATCTTATTTACGTCTTGTTGTTGTTCAGCCACTCAGTTGTGTCTGATTCTTTTCGACTCCATGGACTGTAGCACGCCAGGCTTCCCTGTCCTTCACTAGCTCCCAGGGTTTGCTCAAATTCATGTCCATTGAGTTGATGATACCATCCAACCATCTCATCCTCTGTTGCCCCCTTTTCCTCCTGCCCTCAATCTTTTGCAGCATCAGGATCTTTTCCAATGAGTTGGCTTTTTTACTTATACCGTGGGTTTGTGAGACATTACAGAAAAACCCAAACAAACTTTTTGGCCTACCCAATAATACTCAAGAAGTTAATTTTTTCTTTTTTACAAACCTTAGCTTTGACAGATACTAAATTCTGTTGCCTAGTAACCCCTTCCTAGATCATAAGTGTATTTGTTTTTTATTGCCCTGTAACAAATTGCTACAAATCTAGCAGCTTACAGCCACACACATTTATGATCTCACAGCTGCCACAAGTGAGTTGTGTCCTCTGCCCAGGGTCTCAGGAGCCTGCCATCAGCCTGTCACCTGGAGCTGGGGTCTCAGCAAGGCTCAGAGTCCTCAGCCAAGTTCACAGTGGTGGTGGTTTAGTTGCTAAGTTGTGTCGATTCTTTGCGAGCCTATGGACTGTAGCTCGGCAGGCTCCTCTGTCCATGGGTTTCCCAGGCAAGGATACTGGAGTGGGTTGCCATTTCCTTCTCCAGGGGATCTTCCTGACCCAGGGATCAAACTGTGTCTCCTCCTTCGCAGGCGGATTCTTTACCACTGAGCCACCAGGGAAGCTCACCCAAGTTCACGGGGCAGAATTCATTCCCATGAAGCTGTAACTCTCCTGACTGTTTACATCTTCAAAGCCAGCCAGGGAGATAGAGAATATGCTGCTTAGAGTCTCTGACCTCTAGACCTTCTTTTAAACGGCTTGTCTGATTAGGTCAGACCCACCCACCATAATCTGTCTTTCGATTAACTTACAGTAACTGATTAGAGATCTTAATTACATCTGCAAAAATCCCTTCACCTTTGCGACATAACATAATGAAATCACAGCAATGATATCCTATCACCTTTGCCAGATCCTATGGGCTAGGAGCAAATTAAGGTCCTTCTCACTCTCAAGAGGGAGAGATTATATAAGAGCAAGGGGTCTTAGAGGTCATCTTCGAATCTGCCTTCGACAATAAGCTACTGGAGTATAGGAAGGTTGTGATATGTTTTTTGATGTGTCATTACATTTAGCAGAGCGATAGGCACACAGTAATTCATGGACACTGAAAACTTAGTGACTGACAATAAATTCATATAGTAAATATATTATATGAATATAATAAATTCATATATCTTTTAAACTGGGGTATGGTTGCTTTACAATGTTGTGTTAGTTTCTGCTGTACAATGAAATGAATCAGCTATATGTATACATATATCCCCTACCTCCTGGACCTCCCTTCCAACACCCCCATCATCCCACCTCTCTGGGTCATCACAGAGCACAAGACTGAGCTCTCTGTGCTATACAGCAGCTTCCTACTAGCTGTCTATTTTACACATGGTAGTGTATATTTGTTGTTATTCAGTCGCTAAGTCGTGTCCGACTCTGCAACACCATGGACTGTGCAGCACACCAGGTTTCCCTGTCCTTCACTATCTCCTGGAGTTTGCTTAAACTCTTGTCCATTGATTTGGTGATGTCATCCAACCATCTCATCCTCTGTCACCCCCTTCTCCTCCTGTCCTCAGTCTTTCTCAGTATCAGGGTCTTTTCCTGTGAGTCAACTCTTCACATCAGGTGGCCAAATTATTGGAGCTTCAGCTTCAGCATCAGTCCTTCCAATGAATATTCAGGGTTGATTTCCTTTAGGATCGACAGGTTTGATCTCCTTGCAGTCCAAGGGACTCTCAAGTCTTCTCCAGCACCACAGTTTGTCAATCCTAATCCCCCAATTTACCCACCCTGCAACCCCTTCCCCATGTCTACACATACCTGCAGCTGGATCTCTATTCCTGCCCTGAAAATAGGTTCATATTTTTAAGACACAAACTTTCTTCCAGAGCACACTCTGGAAAAGGTGCTTTTTTCCTTCCATAGGTCTTCATGGGTTGGGATGGAAGTATGAATAGTTACCCATCCAAAGTGTCTGTGGCTGAAAGGAAGGAAAAATGAGCTGGGAAAGTGAGGCTGCATTCCAGCTCCTCCTCTGAAAGCTGTGAGTGTTTCCTCAGCCTGGAAAGTGGAGGAAATAGTACCTGCCTTCCCTGGCAGGGTTGCTGAACAGGCAAAATGATGGTGAGCAGAGAGGGCTTTGAAAAAACAAGCTGTGGGTACAAAGGTTTTTTTGTCCTGACGCAGACTGCTATGGAACTGGTGATTAATAATACACTGTTATCTCAAAAGGTGGATGTGTGATCACATAACCAAGGGTTTTTTTTTTTTTTTTTAATGATAAGCAGGGAGGCACTGTCAAGAGACAGCCCAAGTGTCTCCCAGAAACTGGGGATCCCCTCTCTGAGCACACGTTAGAACCCCTTTTGAACTTTCTTCAAAGTTTTACCCCAAAGCTGCTATATAGCACAGGGAGCTCTGTGATGACCTAGAGGGATGGGATGGGGGGGGGGGCAGAGTGAGGCTGAAGAGGGAAGGGATAAATGTATGCATATAGTTGATTCCCTTTGATGTACAGCAAAAACTAACACAACATTGTAAATCAATTATACTCCAATTTAAAAAAACAAATAATGAAAAAAGTTTTACCTCAAAGTTGAGCTCTAAATCAATAACCTCTTCTGCATGGATGGACCTAGAGATGATCATACTAAGTGAAGTAAGTCAGACAGAGAACGACAAATATATGATGTCATTTATAAGTGGAATCTATTAAAAAAAATACAGATGAACTTATCTACAAAACAGAAACAGAGCTACAGACTTGGAAAACAAATTGATGGTTACCAAAGGGAAGAGTAGGGGAGAAGGGATAAATTAGCAGTTTGGGATTAACATAGACACTTCACTATATATGAAATAGACAATCAACAAGAACCTACTGTAGAGCACGGTAACTCTACTCAATATTTTATAATAACCTATATGGGGAAAGAATATGAAAAAGAATGGATATATGTATAACTGAATCACATTGCTGGACACCTGAAACTAATACAACATTGTAAATCAACTATACTCCAATATAAAATAAAAATTAAATTTAAAAACTCTCTTCCACAGCATCCACAGCCAGATTGCATGGTCCTCTGCGTATCTGGACCTGGCACATTAATGAAGGGAGATAGATACTGGGGAGTTGGAGGCCAGCCCAAGTGGTACAGCTGCACAGAACCAATGTATATACAGTCCAGGCTGGGAAGACAGCTTTGCAGAGCAAGGGCCCACTGAATAGGTTTCCCTCCTGCAAGGAAAGAGTCGGCTGCTAATGTGTTAAGATTCGATTAATGAAGGAAATAAACATGTAATAAATAATAGCAGTGTAATAAGCATGGTTGTCATTGCAATGGTTCTATTAGTTGAAAATATGATATGTGGAGGATGGGTTTCTTAGGCTTATCTTGCCCTTATTTAAAAGAAACTGACATATGTAATTTATAAAACAGAAGATAATTTTAAAAGAGTTGAATACTCACTTGTTTTCCCAGTTTAACCACTGCCTTGTTCTTTTGACTGAAAAGGGATGTTTATTTTTGCTTTTTAAGAACTGATATTTAGAGTCCAGGGCTTCCCAGGTGGCTCAGTGGTAAAGAATCCACCTGCCAATGCAGGAGACAGGGGCTCAATCCCTAGGTTGAGAAGATTCCCTGGAGGAGGACGTGGCAATCCACTCCAGTATTCTTGCCTGGGAAATCCCACGGACAGAGGAGCCTGGTGGGCTACAGTCCATGGGGTTGCAAAGAGTCGGACGTGACTGAGTGTGCGCGCGCACGCACACACACACACACACACACACACATTTAGAGTATTTTTCATGTCTTCCATCCATGAGTTCCCCCAAGTCAACATTACAGACACACAAAGCCATCCTGGGTCCTAAACTCTCTGGGAAGTGACATAACTTAACCTCCATTCAGGGCTGTGGTCAAGCCAAACAAAAGCTTGGAAAAGCATACAAGCATTTTTAATGATCTGGAAGCCAGCTCAGTTTATGATTTGCACACCTGAGAAGACTCTTGAGAGTCCCTTGGACTGCAAGGAGATCCAACCAGTCCATCCTAAAGGAGATCAGTCCTGGGTGTTCACTGGAAGGACTGATGTTGAAGCTGAAACTCTAATACTTTGGCCACCTGATGTGAAGAGCTGACTCATTTGAAAAGACCCTGATGCTGGGAAAGATTGAGGGCAGGAGGAGAAGGGGACAACAGAGGATGAGATGGTTGGATGGCATCACCGAATCAACGGACATGGGTTTGGGTGGACTCCGGGAGCTGGTGATGGACAGGGAGGCCTGTCGTGCTGCGGTTCATGGGGTCGCAAAGAGTCGGACATGACTGAGCGACTGAACTGAACTGAACTGAGCATTCAGTTAATGGAACCGTCCTAACAGCTTCATCTCAGTGTGATGTTGCTGACTCCTCAGAAAGAATGTGTGAGAACCCAGACTATTACTTCTTGTGTACTTGTAGCAAGTTAAACAGCATTCTAGGACATGAAGCAATTTGAGTAACTCTCCTCACTTCAGATATTTTTGTATCTGAGATGCTTAAAACAGAATTTCTACATGACATAGGGCCATATCTGAACATGGCAAAGTAAGAAACAGGAAGCTAAACTTCTTGAAATAACTGCCTGGTCTGGACTCTGGACTCTCTTAGAATTTTCAAATGAGGAGATCTTGCCGTTTTTGCAAGTCATGTTGACAAACTTATACTATATTTTTAGCATGCCTTGAATGGAAAACATGAAAGATATGTGAACAATATATTTCCAAATATGTCACATATTTATAAAACATAGTAAATGCATGACAGATTGAGTAGGATATGTGGAAAAAATAACAGCTGTGGTACACCCAATTTCTTAGCAAAATCATGCACAACAAATGACATTCATATTTCATGTTTTGTAAAAATCTATTTTTTAAGCATTTTAAAAAAGGATGTAGGGAATGAAAACAAAAGTTTGCAGAAGAAAAATCACAAGATGGATGTAAATTTAAATGACATGTCACATAATGACCATGTATAAAACTAGCTCTGAGTAGGTTACCCACTTTCCTCAGCATGCCATCTTTTAATGGAAGCAATATTAAATAAAGCATTAAAAGTAATCTGCATTTTAAGGTGGCCTAAAATGTCAGACATGAGGGAAAGCCGATGGAAAGTTTCAGGATATAAAGCAATTTGTAGGTCAATGTTGTTAAGATTTCCTCAGATGGAGTAAAGTTGGCATCAGAAGTCATAGTTGGGGGCACTAAAAACAAGATTGGGTTCTGAGTTAACAAAAGTCTGACCAGACACTTCGATTTCAATAACAGGCCAAAGGGATCCTGGTAAGTTCTAAAGCAGAGAATTAGCATGAGAAGCAGTATTTTTTAATATTTATTTATTTGGCTGCACCAGGTCTTAGTTATCACATGCAGGATATTTCGTTGCAGCATGTGGGATCTAGTTCTCTGACCAGGCATTGAACCCTGGCCCCTGCATTGGGAGCATGCAGTGTTAGGACCAGTGAAGTCCCGAGAAGCAGTGTTTTTAAGGGAATAGTTTTAGTAGTTTTGAGTACAATCATGACAAAGCAACCGTTAAGGATAATAGTACGAATTCCTTCTGTTGATAATATAGATATTTGTGCTTTCCAAATGAGTTTTCTCATTTACAAATTCATAATCTTATTTGAGCTGTGTAGCAAGTCTGGGAGGCCTGCAAGAAAGGTTTTATCATCTGCATTTTTCCTCCCAAAGAAACCAAGAGTTTGTGATTTCAAGGTCATGATTAGAAAGAGGAGAAGCTAGTCCTAACAATGAGGATGTTTATTCTTTTAGGATCGTACCTGGGAGAGATGAGGTTAGATATTTTTTTCCTTCCTCTTCTCTTTACTTTTGTTTTTCCAAAATTTCCTACAGTGAACAAATAGATTTTAGAATGGTAAAATGACATTAAATGTTACACTTTTTAATATTTATATTAAAATCCCTACTGTCATGCCTTCCAGTCCACTCTCTTTTCTTGAGCTCCTACTTGAGGACTTTCTGTGCCATCCATGGCTGACCCCTCCCCCACAGGCAGGAAGAATTAGATTCAAAATGCAGGTCTTGATTGCTAGGCTGAACTAGTGTAAGTCAATGTAGAACAGACCAGCCTGTGAGTATGGGGAACTAAATTTGCATCCTATTTTCTACAATGCTGGGAAGTTCCCTCCTATCTGTGTGCCCTAGTTTCCTGTTCTGTATCCTTTCTGCCAGATAGGAAGTGTTTCAAGATTCCAAAGCAAACATTGCTTTATCAAAGAAAGGTGATGTTAAAATTACATTCTTACGTGAGACTGTTAAAATGTTGAAATTCTGCAGTTGAGTCTTCTGCTTAGCCTTGGCCTCACTGAAAGGAGACTTTGGGTAGCGGGTGGGGGCCGAGAGGGCAGAGTGGGCGGGCATGGGAAAGGATGGAGAGGGGGGTGTGTCAGTTGAGTTGAAACTGACCTCATCAGCAGGCATCCCAAGCTTCCTCTGGTCCTTCCCTTGTAAGCAGTGCTCTAAAGGAATATTCCTGACTAATGGACATGCCACAAAAACTCATACAAGGGGACCGTCTGATCTTAGTGTCACTGATAATAATAGACCAGGCCACTTCATGACCTTGGGCAATCAACTTAGCCACTCAATTTCCCACTTTCTCTACCTGTAAATAAATGATCTCCCTGGGAGCTGAAGGATGATTGAGATCAAATTCCTGAAGGATTTTTAACTCCTTAGAATTCATCAGTTTTCACATTGGAGGAGCTTTTGGACTTTTCTGAAAATCTGACGAAAGATGGGAGACTTCCTCCTAGAAAAATGTGTTTATAGCTATAAACTTTTCATATAAATTCATGTGGTTTATTGGCTCCCCAAAGCTTAAATTTCCTTTGGGTTGGAAAAAAAAAGCTTCACTACCTTAGAAGGAAAGTGTTTTAAACATGTCAAAGGTGAATCATGTGTCATTGCTATCACGTCACTGCCACCCTAGTGGACTTGATTCCTGCATCTAATGTGCTGTATCATCATCATTATATTCATCTCATTATTATTAAAAAATAACTCTATCTCCATTGGTGTTCATCCTTCCCTTTCACCCTACCCCCATTTTTATTATTATTTAGACTCTGAAAGTCTTGGAATGAGGGATGCTTTCGCTGTTGATCTTCTGTGTAAGATCACATCAGTTCCTTCCATCTAAGTATGACCTAGAAAATAAAGAAGAATGTGCATAATTGAACTGAGCTTTTAAAATGGGTTCTTCTTTATCACTCTTGGACAGTTAAAACTGCCATGCCTGAGAAAGAAAATGCAAAAGTGGCCCCTTAGCCCATTATAGAGGACACTTGACATAAGCATTCAATCCACGGCTGATTAAAATTTGCATAATTCATCTTATTATTTATTCTAAAATAATTGAAAAGCAGTGATCATGAAGATAGAATTTTTCAAAAGCAGTATTTTATGCAGAGGTTTTGAAAGGAATCAGCCCATTTATTCGATAATGAAAAAAATCATTATTTTCACATTCCCACCTAATGTCTTCAGTTTTCTTCCATCTTCATTTAGCTCAGCTGGGAATTAGGCATATTCCTTAGTTATGCTTTTAAAAAAAAACTAAAAGTATGAAATAATAGTATCTTTTGTCAACCACTGGCCTTATTCTATGGAAAGACACCTGAATGCATTTTTAGGTGCTTCTTAGCTTTGTGTTGGTCCTTCCTTTCTTTGCCTCCCTCGTTTTTGGCACAATGTATAGGTTTGCAGCACACCAGAATCTGGAGTTCTCTCTCACTCTCTGTATACATATTTTTTCCTTTACTATCTTCTATAAAAGGAGCTTGCTATTGATTGCAGCTGACTGAGCCGCTTGAGTTGATATCCAAGCAACGCTAACCCAGAGAGGGATTAGCATTACATCAGCCGCCAGGCGAGGGAGCCTGGCAGCCAGCCCGCCTGTAAAAACGGAACGCGTTTGCGTCACTGTTCCCTTGGTAATGCTTCTTGGAGCCTTGTCAGCTGTCCCCTGAGGTTGTTTCCTTAATATGTCAACAGACATTCCTGAATCTTTCATGCCGAATAGTTCTTTTCCTTTTCCAAAAACACTTAGATGACCCAGCAGCTGGTGCCTCCTGTTGCTGGGATCTTTTGAAATGTAATTTTTTTTCGTGAAATAGGTGTTTTTGTTCTGTTCCAAACATTCGAGGGGGATTTAGGAAGGTTTCGATTTCTGCTTCTCCATGTTAGAGAACCTATTTTTGAAGAAACAGGGCAGCCAGTTTAGGGCACAGAGCTGTTTCTCTGCTTTTATCATCCTTGGGAAAAGCCTTTATTCCCTCACCAGCTTATCCAAACCCTCCAATTACCCTGTTACCTTGTGACCCTTCATAGAGCAAAATGGCTGGTTGAAAGACCCAGCTGAAATTTGCCTCCATTTATGATTTGCTCTCTGATCCTACTTTAAAAAAGTCAGCCAGACCTTGTGGGCAGTGACCTTGAACAGCCCCCGCATGCTGAGAGCCACAGATAAGAAAGATGTGTCAACCACTGCCCACGTGATACCTATTTCCTCATTTTCCCCACGTTGTCATTTGCTGATCTGGTAACTTGATCTCCACTTTCATCTTGGAATATTTTACTTTGAAGAATACCATAGCCAAGACCCTGGTGCTGGGAAAGATTGAAGGCAGGAGGAGAAGGGAGCAACAGAAGATGAGATGGTTGGATGGCATCACCGACTCAAGGACATGAGTTTGAGCAAGCTCCAGGAGCTAGTGAATGACAGGGAAGCCTGGCATGTTGCAGTCCATGGGTTTGCAAAGAGTCAGACACAACTGAGCAACTGAACAGCAACAACAAATAGCCAAGTGGATAAGAGAGCCTCCAGCTAACACCCCTGCCTTCTCTCTTTCTGAAATGTGAGCAGAGCTTCTTGAAGTTCAAGGAGCTTTCCCCTGCACAATAGCCCTCCCGATTGTTATGCAGTGGCTATAGCAGTTAATCACCATCAATAGTTGGAACATTGTAAATTTGGAGAGAAGTCATTTGGTTGGTGGGGGCAGGCATTGTTATTAAATTCACTTAATCATGAGTAACGATGATGGAGGATTTGGGGAAAAAGCTACTTCCGCCTGTGTGGGCATCAGTCTCCACTGTGGAGGGGCGACTTTCATCACCAGCTCCTGGGGAGGTAGTAGGTCTGTCCTCTGGAAAAGCACTGAGAGCCCTGAGAGTTTTGTGGCCCTGAAATCTGCCTCTGAGCAGGGCTGTGGAGAATGCCACTTTCTCCTGCCAGCGGATGGAACAATCCCCCTTCTGTTCTGTAATCCCTGTGCCCTTGGTGCTCAGCCTCCTGGGAACTTGGCCATCATCCCCACTGAAGCAGGTCCCCCTGGTTCACCGGAGGAGAATGGAAATGGGGCTGCCCAGGAGGGGAGACATTTAGAATCACTGGGTCTTAACATTGAAAGGAACTTTTAGAGGCTGAGTGAAACCCAAGCTCCTCATTCATTTTGAGAATGAGAAATACAAAATCCAAAGAAGTTGAATGACTTCGCTGGTATGGCCAAGTTGGTGTCAGGGCTAAGAACTGGTCTCGCTGCCCAGGTCTGTGTCTTTCTCAGCATGTCCACCTCTTTCCTCTGGGGTCAGTCCGGGGGTCAGACCATGGTCCTCTTTGCCAAGTGCAGTGTCTTGTCCAGTGGAATGTGAAGCTCAAGGACCATTGAGGCTACGGACAGTGTGGATGTGAGCAGTAATGATGAAGTTCAACTCCGGGTGGGGTCGGGGCAGGGGTCAACTGGACCCACATCTCTCTTCTCCTTGCTTCACTGGGTGCTCACAGAAGAGCTCTCTTGTCGGCACTCCACTTGGACCAGCAGGAGCCCATGGTCCCCAGACTGCACTTGTCCCCTGGCAGGACTGGAGAGGCAGCAAGAGAGCCCAGCAGTTACCACAGGGCCAGAGGCAGAGAACCTCAGTGATGCTGGGACAGCCTTGAACTAGACTCTCAGTCCCTTTCCCTTGGGAGCCAAGTGGGGAAATAGCATAAATGTGTATAAGGCAGTGGAAAAAGGATGTGTTAACCCTCACCCAGAGCTTGTACATCCAGAATCAGTTTTCTCATCCTTTTCTTCCCTTTTGCCAAACTCCACGCATCCCCCATGGGCTGAGATGCTGTGAAGCTGGCCGAGCCTGGTGGCTACGATTCAGAGCAAGGATTTTGGGGTCCAACCTCTTGAGTACCACCTAGCCTCTGCCACTTGAGCGCTGTGTGATTTGGAGCAGGATTTTATTTTCTGGAAACCTCAGTTTCCTCATCTGGAAAATGGACATCATGCCAGTTAGTTTAAGAAATATCCCAAGGCTTAAATAAGAGGAAGTCTGCAGTGTGTTTGGCTAAGTGCCTGTCATGAAAGTGATGGGTACACCTCAACTGCTGTCACTGTTAGTACATAGAGAACTTCACCAGACAGAATTCATAAGACAATTTATTTTATTGTTTTTTAAAGAGTTTTCTTTGATGTGGACCATTTGTAAGGTCTTTATTGAATTTGTCGCAATGTTGTTTCTGTTTTTATGTTTTGTTTTCTTGGCCAAGAGGCGTGTGGGATCTCAG
This sequence comes from Giraffa tippelskirchi, assembly GCF_054371585.1. Taxonomy (NCBI): domain Eukaryota; kingdom Metazoa; phylum Chordata; class Mammalia; order Artiodactyla; family Giraffidae; genus Giraffa; species Giraffa tippelskirchi. The sequence continues at coordinate 119,419,526 of NC_137276.1, read as the reverse complement.
CTCTCTGACTAGGAATTGAACCTGCCCCACTGCAATGGGAGGTGAAATCTTAACCACTGGACCACCAGGCAAGTCTCAGGAGACAATTTAGAAGGACAAACCTTTGCAGTTAGCAAGTGAGAATGCATTAGTCATCAACATCTGGTCTTGGTGAACAGGAAGGGCAGCTGCAGACAAAGAGACCGACTGATGGCAACAACACAGGTGACCTACACCTTGATGGGGCTACATATCAACATTGACCCCTTATAGAGGGTGGAGCCAGCCTGTCTTAGCTGGGCAGCCCCAAATTCTGCTTTCAGTGACCTACAGCCCTAGCTGGGGGCACCTGGGTCTAGCAAGCAGTCCAACCACAGGACATGACTGCAGGGAAAAGAGAGAAGAAGCACAAAAGAATGGGGGACTTCCCCGGTGATCCAATGGTTTGAATCCACCTTCCAATGCAGGGGATGTGGGTTCCATCCCTGGTCAGGGTGCTAAGATCCCTCACGCCCAGAGGCAACTAAGCCCTGGAGCCACAATCACTGAGCCCATGCTCCACCACAAGAGAACCCCAGGTGCTGCAACTTGAGAAAAGCCTGCCTGTCGCAACAAAGACCCAGCACAGCCAAAAAAAAAAAAAGGAAGGGTGGCATTCTCATGGCTGCAATGCAGAGAGGGCTTGACTGATCTCTGAGAAGAGGACCTAGTGTTTTTCACTGTCACTATATTCCAGATGCAAACATATTCTCAGGCAGGGGGAATAGTCCCTAAAGGATTGGTCTACCAATTGAAGAGTGAGAAACTGTTTAGAGTCACGCCTGGACTTCCTCGAACATTCCTCCTGCACACACTCACGGACACAGACGTGCACACAGGGTGCCTGACCGAGGGGCAGGGTGTAGCCAGGGGGACCCAGCATTTGTGGGTCTATACTATGCTGGTCAGAGTCCCTGGGGTCCTTAGTACCTGGATAAGTGACAGAAGAGGCGAGGGCTGGGCCCACCGCACCAAGGATCAGCTAAATGAACCCGGTACCCAGAGCTCTCCTTTCCCTGCAGAGGGACTGGGGCTGAGAGACTGCAACACAGGAAAAACTGGAATGTCCCCATCTTCCTTCCCCAGGGTCTCTCTGGCCGTCATGACAACAGAGAGGGGGCTGACGGGGGTGGATCAATCTTTCTCCGGGTCTGGAATGAGTCATTTGGCAAATAGCTTCACGTGGAAGTTACAAAACCTCTCGGGTCACCTCTGGAAACCCCAGTCTTCAGAAACCACAGCAAGGTTTCTGTTTGTTTTTGTTGTTCAGCTCACTTCCGCAGCGGCAGGGATACCGGCGAATCACAAACCGCACGCAGACAGCGCCGCACATGCGTTCCACCTGCGGATGGATATGCTGCTTTCAGCCCGGCGGACCCCGAATTTCCCTTTCCATCTGCCATTACAGTTTCTTTCCTGTGTTGCTTCTTGGGTAGCTGTTGTACTGATGTGTCCAGGCCACACCCAAGATGAGGGGGCTGCTACGGTCCTCTGAAGGGCCTTTCCTGTGGGGCCAGGAGAAAGCTTTATACTATGGACATGTTTTAAGGGGGAATTTTCTTGCTTTGTGTTCCTACAGATTTTAGGGGTTTCTTTTACCCCCTTGGGGATAAAAATCATTGCAAGAAAAACCCACAGAACTTCTCACGCCTGTGGTATTTCTGCTCTCTCGGCTATTAGTCCACTGAAATTTTTTTGGAAACAAAGTAGCTCACGATTTTTCAATAGCTACCTTCTATCCCAGTGGCTGCCATGTATACAAATTCAGTCAGTCAGGAAGTATTTTTGAGCATTGCCTATGATCCAGGCACTGTTGAGTTTGCTGAGTATATAGCTTTGAACAACACTGATATATTTCTTGGTTTCAGGAAGCTTACATCACAGTAATAACTAAAAAAACTTCACGGATATGCTATGAACCAAAACGAGAATTAAGGCCAGATAAAGACCCACTTAAACTTAATGGCTTACCTTTATTAATATATATGCAACTATTGTTCTCAAGTCATTGTTAGGGTACACAGGGGGCTTACTTGGTGGCTCAGTTGGCGAAGAGTCTGCCTGCAATGCAGGAGACCCAAGTTTCATACCTGGGTCAGGAAGATCCCCTGGAGAAGGAAATGGCAACCCACTCCAGTATTCTTGCCTGGGAAATCCCGTGGACAGAGGAGCTTGGCGGCATACAGTCCATGGGGTCGGAAAGAGTTGGACACGACTTAGGGACTAAAGGTACCTACCTACTAGTGTACATAGATATACAACAGGCATACCTCAAAGGGGCGGGGGGAGGCTGTGTCACTGAAAATTTTGGACTCTGTGAATTCTCCTACGGTGACGACAAAGGCTTAGATGCAAGGTTGAAAAGGGACCCCCCCAATCTCTGAAAAAAATTGGGTTTTGCTGAAGCTTTATCTTGGAAAAGGAGTTAGAAGTAAATATCATTTTAAACGGTTAGTTTTTTCTTTAGAGACATAGAAAACAACTATTTAAATAGACTGCTGATTTTGTAAATCTGATTTTAATTGGTAGCTCATCCAGGTATTCATTTATCGAATGCCAAGGCACTGTGCTTTATGACAGAAACACAAAGTTTAATAAGACAAGGCCTCTGCCCTCCTGAGGCTTATAATCCTGTAAGAAAAGCAGACATGGAAACAATCTAGCAGGTGCTATATTGAGATGAGAATGGGGATGGAGTCCACCCTGTATGAGCAAGGCAATGGGAGGGTCAGCAAGACAAGGCATCTGAACTGTGTCTTCAGCACAAGTTTAAAGATGCTTAACCCTCTTTTAAGAGCTGGTACCTTTTCTCCATCCTTGTCTTTTTTGTTTGTTTGTTTGCTGCATGGCATGCGGTGTCTTAGTCCCCCAAACAGAGATTAAACCCACACCCTCCCGACTGGAAGCACAGGGTCTTAACCGCTGGACCACCAGGGGGGTCCCACACTATCCTTTTCTCTGTGATGTTTGTCTATGGTAACTGTAAGGAATTTGGCTGCATTACCCATACACCAATAAACAACTCTACCAGCCCTTAGATAGAGTAAGCTGCTTAGTATTCTATTTTGTGCAATCAGAGGTTAAATTCCAAATTCACTGGCACCCGAAGATGAAACAGCTAATTATATACAGTAATTGCATTTAAAATCCATGCCTTTGAATGACTGATGAAATCTTCTCTTTCAATTGCTCCTAAAACTCGGTGTGCCCAGCAACCAACCAAGGAGAATTGGCAAGTTTTTAGTCTTGTAATGTGGGTATGGTGTCATGCTCTTTCACCCCTGTGCTTTCCTTGAATTCAGCCTGTGCATTTAAAGAATACTTTTGTCCAAGAGGAAGAAGTAAAATTGTCTCTGTTTGCAGATGAAATGATATTATGTATAGAAAACCCTAAAGACTCCACCAAAAATTGTTAGAACCAATAAACGAATTCAGTAAAGTTGCAGGATTTGAAATCAATATGCAAAAATCAGTTCAATTTCTCTACAGCAACAGTCTAACAGAGAAATTAAGAAAACAACTACCTTGACAATAGCATCAAAAAGCATAAAATACATAGGAATAAATTTAACCAAGGAAGTGAAAGATCTGTATACTATAAAACATTGATGAAAGAAATTAAGGAAGAAACAAATAAATGAATTGGAATAATTAATATTGTTTAAACTTTATACTACCCAAGCAATCTACAGATTCTGTGCAATCCCTATCAAAATACTGATGGCATTTTTCACAGAACTAGAACAAACAATCCTAAAATTTCTGTGGAACCACAAAAGATCCTGAATAGCCAAAGCAATCTTGAGAAAGAAGAACAAATCTGCACAACCCATCCTGATTTCAAACTACAGTTGGCCTTGAACAACACACAAGGTGCCAGCCCTTTACACAATTGCAAATCTGCATGTCACTTTACAGTCAGCCTTCCTCTTCATCCCCAGTTCGGCAGCCTTGGATTCTACCAACCAGGGATCAGATTGCGTATTACTCCAATTCATATCTATTGAAAAACATCTGCATTTAAGTTGACTAATGAAATTCAGACTCCTGTTGTTCAAGGGCCACCAGTATATTAGAAAGCTATTATAATCAAAACAGCATGGTTTCGGCATTAAGAACAGACACATAGATCAAAGAAACAGAATAGACAGCTCAGAAATAAACCTATGCTGTGCTGTGCTGAGTCGCTCAGTCGTGTCTGACTCTTTGCGACCCCATGCACTGTAGCCCTCAATGCTCCTCTGTCCCAGGGGATTCTCCTGGCAAGAATACTGTTTATACCCATGCATACATAGTAAATTAATGTTTTGACAAAGAAGCCAGGAATGTACAACAGGGAAAAGATGTGCATGTGTGTGTGTTAATCACTCGGTCGTGTCCAACTCTTTGTGACCCCATGAACTGTAGTCTGCCAGGCTTCCCTGTCCATGGAATTCTCAAGAATACTGAAGTGGGTAACCATTCCTTTCTCCAGGGGATCTTCCCAACCCAGAGATCGAACCCATGTCTCCAGAGTAGCAGGCAGATGCTGTACCATCTGAGCCACCATGGAAGCCCAGGGAAAAGATAACCTCTTCAAAAAATGGTGCTCTAAAAACTAGATTTCTTCATGAAAAAGAAGGTCACTGGACTCCTATCTTACATCATACACAAAAATCAACCCAAAATGGATTAAACACTTAACTATCAGATGCAAAACCATAAAACTTATAGAATAAATTTTATACATAAAGGTGTTAACCTTTGTCTTGGGTATGATTTTTTTTTTTTTTACAGCAAAAGTAAAGGCAACAAAAGCAAAAATAAACAAGTGGGATTATATCTAACTAAAAATCTCCTGCACAGCAAAGGAAACCACCAACAAAATGAAAAGTCATCTATGGAATGGAGGAAAGTATTTGCAAACCATATATCCAATAAGAAAATATTTGTAAACCATATATCCAATAACCATATAGCCAAAAAAATAATTAACATCCAAATTATACAAAGAACTCACACAACTCAATAGCAAGAAGCCAAATAACCCAATTTTAAAAATGGAAAAGGGACATGATTAGATGTTTTTCCAGAGAAGATAGTCTCATGGCCAGCAGGTGCATGAAAAGATGCTCAAATCACTAATCATCAGGGAAACGCAAATCAAAACCACAGTGAGATACCACTTCACATTTGTTTTCTGTTATCAAAAAGACAGGTGATAACAAATGCTGGTGAGAATGTGGAGTAAAGGGGACCCTCATACACTGTTGGTGGAGACTAGTACAGCTGCTATCAAAAACAGTATGGAGATTTCTCAAGAAATTAAAAATAGACTTACCATCTGATCCATCAATCCCACTTCTGGATATACATCCAAAGAAAGCAAAATCATTATTTCAAAGAGATATCTGTACACCCATTTCATAATAGCTAATAACATTATTCAGAACAGCCAAAGTATATAAACAACCTATGTGCTTGGATGAATGGATAAAGAAAATATGTTGTACACACACACACCATGGAATATTATTCAGCTTCAAAAAAGAAAATATGCAATTTGAAACAGCATGGATGGATCTTGAGGGCATTATGCTAAGTGAAATGAGCCAGACAGAGAGAGACAAATGCTGCATGCTGCTGCTGCTGCTGCTAAATTGCTTCAGTCGTGTCCGACTCTGTGTGACCCCATAGACGGCAGCCCACCAGGCTCCCCCGTCCCTGGGATTCTCCAGGCAAGAACACTGGAGTGGGTTGCCATTTCCTTCTCCAGTGTATGAAAGTGAAAAGGGAAAGTGAAGTCACTCAGTCGTTTCCGACTCTTAGTGACCCCATGGTCTGCAGCCTACCAGGCTCCTCCGTCCATTGGATTTTCCAGGAAAGAGTACTGGAGTGGGGTGCCATTGCCTTCTCCAAATGCTGCATAAGATCACTTATATATGGGATCTAAAGAGAAAAAAAAAAAACACTAATTACATAGAAACAGAGTAGAATGGTGGTTGCCAGGACTGAGGGGAGGGAAATGGGGAGAGGTTAGTAAAAGGGCACAACCTCTCAGTTATAAATGAATAAGGGGACTTCCTTGGTAGCCCAGTAGTTAAGACTGTGTGCATCCACATCAGGGGGTGTGGATTCGGTCCCCAGTCTGGAAACTAAGATCCCACATGCCACGCAGCATGGTCACACAAAAAAAGAAAGAAATAGTAAGATAACCTATATCTATAGTTAAGATAACGTGTACTAGGTAGTAGGCATAGATTGTAGTAAGATGACATGAATTTATAATAGTTGTGTAATTTTGTAATAGCATGATAGCCAATTTTTGTTCATATTTTAAGTTTCTTATGTAATCGTGGTTTACACTTCAAACATCTATAATTTATAGCATTTTAAATCTTTCAAATATATACTTAAGACTCTGGGGTGTTCTTACTCATAACCTGAGTCACTGGTTATTAAAATGGATTCAGTCATGTATTAGAATGTATTTATAGAATCCATGCTTCACTATAAACACCACGGGAGGGGAAGGGACACAGAATGTATCCAAGGCCTGTGCTCAGGCCAGTGCTTCTGCTGGGGATCTCAACTCAGGAAGTGGTGATGTGTTTGGAAGACATTCAGTTTAGTTTTCTCCCAACTTGATGGTTAGTTGAAGCTTTTGGAATTGTTTCAGTTGGATGGAAAACGGAGGAAGTTATGTCAGATGAATCATTTCCCTGTGTGTTGCTTTACAGAATCACTTCCCCTGAATAATTAATAAAAGATTGACAGGAAGAATGTCCCCGGAATAACGAGCAGGCAGCTTCAGCGGGGGAGCTTTTATTTTGCTAAGTCAAACTGAGCACTTAGTTTTTGCCATTTGAGGATTTTCAACAGACACAGAGGTAGCCATAGAGCATCTTCAGAGCAGCTCCCAGTTAGAACAGGGCATGTGGATTCCTGGAGAAGCACTTTCATTCTTTTACCGTGAAGACCCCTGGAAATCAGCCTTGACTTTGGGAAGAGCCCTGTCCCATTCTCTAGGAGACTCTCCAGCATCGCCTGTGCCACACACTGGTTTTGGCATTTTGTGGCCATGACCAGCAACTTTACAATGAGATGAAGTTTCCAGTTTCTAAGCAAATAAGTCAGGCAGTGCAAATTCAAGGGGCATAAGGATTTTTTTTTGCTGTTTTTACATAAGACGGTGCCAAAAGTTTTCAAGGACTATACAGGAATCCTAAGTCCCATTTGGTCAAAAAACACTCAGAGCTCACACTATGTTGAATTGCCCAGAATCCTACAAACAAATGCAGGGACAAGAAAAATATTTGCTTTCTGGGTCAGAATGCTCCCCCTCTTTTTCCTTCCTGTAGTTCTCATGTTTTTGCTTTTCCACTATTTTATTCCTTCTTGCCACTATACTCCCATATCTGTATTACTTTAGCCAAAGAACACTGGCTGATTCAGCAGCCATGCTGATATCCATTGCAACTTTATTAATAATCTTGATAATACTATTAATACTAAAAATATAGCTCTGGTACTAATTAGGTGGATGACCTCCCACAAGTCATTTAAACGCTTTGAACATCAGTTTCCCCAACTGGAAAAGAAAGGGATTAGGTTAGACTATTTTTAGTTCTTTCAATGTCTACACACTACAGTTCTGAAGGACCTGGGTGGGCTTGGGGCAGGACCGTTCACAGATTGATGAGAACATAACCAAGGGCACCCTGGATGTCACTCCAGACACTCTGCCTCTCTGTGCCTCCTGCCTCTCCTCTTTCCCTGAAACTATTCTGTCTTTCAGCCTATGCATAAGGAGAAGAACAGTATGGGGGTGCTTTGGGGCACGTGGAGTTTCTCAAATCCCCCCTGGGGCCGCCAGGTGAGAGATGTAGCTTTTCAGGTGCTCTGGACCATTCTTGGTGATTTAGACACATCCCTGCTTGGAACAGTTGCTTCTCCTAATCTGAGACCCGCCCCTCAAACTTGCAGTGTTCATCAACTTTTTTTTTCAACCATCAACATGGTTGAAAATTTTACTATTTTGAGTCCATAAAACTGTAAAAGAGTATTTCACCATTTACCTGGTTAATTTCACGTACAGTGGATTGTTTTATCTCATTGCTGTCAGGATTTCGTTTTTGCCCCTGGGAAGTAAGGGGCCCAGTCACCTCCTGCCAAACCACTGTGAGCTAAGGTCCTGGGGAGATGCTGCATGTTTGCTCTCTGAGGGGACAAACCTCCACCGGGTATACCTCCAGGGCAGGAGCCAAGATGACTACAGTAAGTCCCCTGCACATGAACCTTCACTTTGCGAACTTTCAAAGATGCGAACATGTGTTTCCGTGTCCAATCACATAAGTTAGTTCACATGTCTGGTGTACATGTGCTTGCATTCTCTATAAGTGATTGTGCTTTTGGGTACTGTACAGTACTGCATAGAGTACAGTAGCATAGTATCCTTACTTCAAGCCCAGGATGTCCGAATGCAGGCTTAAAAGCAGTGGTGATATAGCTGATAGTGCTAAGAAGCACCAGCTATTGTACTATACTACTGTACTTTTCAAGGTACTGGACTGTAAGATTAAACATGTTCCCTTAACTTTTTGTGCTTTTTTAAATGTATTTTTTGTGTGAAAAGTATTATAACTATTACAGTACACTACTATATAATCGATTGTGTTAGTTGGGTACCTAAGCTAACTACGAACAAATTGGACTTCAGAATGAGCTCTTGGAATGGAACCAGTCCATACATAGGGGACTTAATGTATTTCACACAAGAGGCGAGGTGCCTTAGCTAAACCCCATTGCCCCATAGCTGCCCATCTACAACACGGTGCTAAAGGGGGACCCACCTCTCCAGGGGCTGTGGGCACCCTTGAACTGATTATCTGTAGCAGGACATGACTGCTAAGGATTATTATAGTAATAGAGAAAGAACCAGCATTAGCATTTTTAAGCTCTGGGGACACTTGAAAATCAGATACTCTCAGAGCTGCTGGTAATGGCTGCCTGAAAGCTGGGGAACCAGCTTCTTCACCATCCCCAAGCAGCCAGCATTTAACTCATCACGATGCAGAGCAATTTGGGTGACATCAGTTGGGAAGGGGGCTGGGGAGCGGGAAGGGGTGGTAATTAAAAAAAAAAAAATTCTTGTCTATGTGTTCATTTAATCAACAAATAACTGAATGTCAGGGTTTGCTCCTGGCAGGGGGTTGGCCCCCTGCAGCACAGCAGGCAGCCTCCGGAAGGGAGGGGCAATTCCGAGGGTAGGAGTTATTCCCAAGCTGACAGAAAGTAGCAGGATCCCTGGGGCAGATAGATGGTACAAGTGCTGGGGACTCTCAGATCCCTGACACAGGGCCTGGCACCCCGTAGACACCACAAAATGGTTATGGAATAGATGGATAAATGAATTAAAAAAAAAAAAGAAGGAAGATCCAAATGGAGTGGAGGATAAATCCAGTCAAGTCAGAGGTGGCAAAGCCCGGGAGAAATGACCACATGCCAGGGTATGAAGCCTCAAAGGGAGAGCCCAATAGTGGCATGGGAGCACATGTTCGCATCTTTGAAAGTTCACAACAACCAGGTTCACATGTAGGGGACTTACTGTAGTCATCTCGGCTCCTGTTCTGGATTCTAGGGGACAGACAGACAGCGAGACAGAAGTGTGGCCAAGCCCTGGGAAATGAACTGAGCCAAGGAGAGCCTCTGAGCAGCGGTGTTGAACCCTCTGGGCATCGGCCAAGGGAACTTGTTCTCTCTCTGTCCACATATGGGCCACACCCTGCAGCTTCCAGCTTCTCTCCTGAGGCAGGTGCTTCCCAGCTTCACTACCAGCAGTTCTGACTCACCCTTTCATTTCTATCCTTGCTGTATGTTTTATAAACAAATTTTTATTTAATCCTTAAAGCCATGATTTGGTGGTTGGCATTGGCCCAAGTTTTCAGATGAGCAGCTGAAGCTCAGAGAGGTTAAGTCACTTTCCTGAAGTCACACAGCCAGCACAGGTGGGAGCTAGGAGATGAACCCAGGTCTGTCTGACTTCAAAGCCTGAATTTGTTTTCCTCACCAAGGCATTTCACAGACTTATAGAATCTCCCAGTTGCGAGGGCTTTGCGAGGGCTTAGCAAGTTCATGTCGATGAACTCTCTGAAAAAATGCAAGAATCCTTTTCTAGCATTCTCCATAAGTCGCTTATGCTCTCACTTAGGGAAATAACAAACAAAGACAAAAAGAAAGAAGATGGGAAGGAGAGAAGAAAGGATAAATGAAAAAGAGGCAGAGAGAAAACAAAAGTTTAGCTTCAATGAACATATTCAGAGCTTAATTGACAGGAAAACCTAGCAAGAAGCTACTTTAATTTCAGCATACCTGAACATCTTGCATTTTAGGTTTGGTGTTCTTCTTCTTTCAGGTCTTAGGTAGGGCATGCAAGGATGCAGCATGAGGGATCAAGTTCCCTGACCAGGAACTGAACCCCAGGCCCCCTGCATTGGGAGCGCGGAGTCTTAGCCACTGGACTACCAGGGAAGTCCCTAATGTTGTCTTATATGAAGTTACATTTGGAGATGAGCCCACCTGCCTTCTTCAGTTGAAGGTCTCCAAAGGCCTGGTCTGCCAGGCTGTGTCCTGGCCTCTGCCCTGTAAGATGTGCTCTTTTTTTCCCAGGCGAGATTTTGCCTCCTCTTGTTGTTCAGCCATTCAGTCATGTCTGACACTTTGTGATACCATGGACTGCAGCACACCAGGCTTTCCTGGCCTTCATCATCTCCCGGAGCTTGCTCAAACTCACATCCATTGAGTCGGTGATGCCATCCAACCATCTGTCATCCCCTTCTCCTCCTGCCTTCAACCTTTCCCAGTACCAGGGTCTTTACTAATGAGTTGACTCTTTGCATCAGATGGCCAAAGGTTTGGAGCTTCAGCTTCAGCATCTGTCCTTCTAATGAATATTCAAGATTGATTTCCTTCAGGATTGACTGGTTTGATCTCCTTGAAGTCCAAGGGGCTCCCAAGAGTTTTCCCCAACACCACAGCTCAAAAGCATCAATTCTTACTCTTGTTAAAAGTCCTAATTTGCTGTCCTCATAATGAAGCTTCTCCATCACATGCCCCATTTAGACCATCGATATCAGTATCAGCCCAGGGGTGAGGCATCCAATTGGCCTGCCCAGGCTTCCTGAGCAAGACTAAACTAGGGAGAGGGCAGAAAGCATGCCTCAGGCACCCCCAACTGGCTTAGGAAAGGGCTGATGGATTCCCAGACCTCAGGGAGACAGAAACTCCAACAGACTGGAGTTGAAACGGGGCACACATCGGTGACTTTGGTTACTTCCTGAGGTTATTTGGGGCGAGACAACTCTCAGAACTAGAAGAGTAACAACTCTGTCTAAATATCCTGGTTTCTATAACTATCCATAGGCAAAAAAGAAAGAAAAATAATCTTGCTCTAAACTTTATATCTTACACAAAAAATTAACTCAAATGTACGCTGCTGTTTAGTCCCTAAGACATATCTGACTCCTTGCATCTCCATGGACTGCAGCCCAACAAGCTCCTCTGTCTTTAGGATTCTCCAGGCAAGAATACTGGAATGGGTTGCCACTTCCTTCTCCAGGGGATTTTTCCAACCCAGGGGTCAGACTCAGGGATCAAACCCCGGTCTCCTGCTTGGCAGGGAGTTTCTTTACCACTGAGCCACCTGGGAAACTCAACTCAAAAATAGATGGACTTAAATTTAAAATGTGAAACTATAAAACATTTAGGAGAATTGTTAGACAGCATGACCCATAAAATAAAAAAAATTAAAAGAAAAAGTCATTATACTGCTCTGTTTTTATGTATATTCACATTTTTCCCTAATAATTTTCATTGTTTGCTATATAAAGATATTGCTCTGTTCATCATGAGCCTCTCTGGAGTTCCAGGTGGATGGAGGGAGGGGCAGCCTGCAGACAGCACCCTGCTACCCCCCAAAGAGCTGACAAGGATGGGACAGGTCCAGGGCCACTGCCCAGTAGTTTCTAACACTTGGAAGCATGCTAAACAACAGACGGAATCTGAGAGACCAATAAGGCTGGCCTCCTGCCCTCAGGTTGCTTAGAATCTAGACTTGGATCCAATCAGAAGACAGTTTAGGGCTAAGGTATGTGAAAATAACTTCAAGGTTGAGTGCATCTGTGCAAAGTCACTTCAGTCATGTCCAACTCTGTGACTCCATGGACTGTAGCCCACCAGGCTCCTCTGTCCACAGGATTCTCTAGGCAAGAATACTGGAATGGTTTGCCTTTTCCTACTCCAGGAGATCTTCCCAACACAAAGATCCAACCCATGTCTCAGGTCTCCTGCATTGGCACACAGGTTCTTTACCACTGGCACCACCTCAGGGAACTATATTCAATATCCTGTGATAAACCATAATGGAAAAGAATATGAAAAAGAATATATATATATATATACACACACACACACAGAGTAAACTGAATCACTTTGCTGTACAGCAGAAATTAGCACAATGTTGCAACTCAACTACATTTTAACAAAATAAATCTTAAAACAACTTTCCTGGCATACATATGCATCTCATTTAATTATCACAGCAATCCTGTAAGATTAGTCTTATTATTCCCCTTTCTTGGGCCACTTAGGTCTCAGGAAAGGATGAGGCTCAATGAGAAATGTGCCCCAAACCACCAACTAGTAAGTAAGTAACTGAACCTTGACTCAAGTTCAGAGTTGATTCCAAACTACGGTGTCTTCAACTGCTTCCCCATAGCACTCTCAGTCATATTAGTCTGCAAGGGTTGGACTGACAAAGTACCCCACCCTGGAGGGCTTAGACAACAGGAATAGCTTGTCTCGTGGATCTAGAAACTCGAAGTCTGAGATCAAGATCAGGCAAGGCTTATGGAGAACTCTTGCTTGCCTTGTCTAGCTTCTGGTGGGGCAATCCTCACCTTGTAGCTGCAACTTTTCATCTCTCTCTGTCATCACGTGGTCTTCAGGCACTGGGTCTGTCTTGGTGGCTGTTTCTTTTGCCCTTACGAGGACACCAGTCACACTGGATCAAGGGCACGTCTATAATCTCATGACTTCATCTTACCTTGACCACATCTGCTCAGACCCTATTTCCAAAGAAGTTCACGTTCATAGGAGGTTGGCACTGCACCATATCTTTTGCGAGGGACACAATGTAACCCAGAGAATGAAATCTAAGTGATCCGGGAACCGAAGACAGGAGATGCGGTGATATACCCAGGCTACCAAGCCCTCTTGCGGGAAGAGGACTCTCTCTTTTTTCACATTATGAATGGATCAGGTAAATCTACCCTGTAGACACAGGAGAAATCACATAGACAACGGTGAAATTTGGGAGGGGTTGGCGAAAACCTGATATTGATTCTTTAACACGTTTGCTAAAATAGAGCATAAAGCAGTCAGTAGGGGCCAGGGGTGAGGGAGAAAAAAGGAGCCAGAAATCAAATCACTGCAAGTCATCTGGGTGATTGTTCATTTATTCCATTATTAAACACATGCACATGTGCAGTCAGTACAATGAAGGGTCATTCATCTGGTAAATTTCCGCTGAGTGGCCACCATCGTCAGTGTGAGTTTATATGTTCAGATGCCCAGGACATCCTTGTCTCCTGTCTTCTGTCATATGTTTTTGGATAATCCTGAAAGATAACTTTGCTGTACAGTCTTTCAGAAACCAAGATTTGACCTGTTTCTTTGGAACATTGGTCATAGATTTTTCAGATTAACATCCTTTGGGAAGAACCAGAATTAGCAAAGCAAGGGAAGGAAAAATGTATAGGAAAAATGTAACTAATTATACTAAACATAATATGATCATTCAGGTCACCTCTGGAAATTCCTAGCAAGTAGTCATGTCCAGATTGTGCTTCACGTTCTAATCAACGGGCCTTGGTTACATCTCCATCACCTTCAAGTTTCCAGTGTCACTTTGCTGTGCTGGTCTGTGCTTAGTTGCTCAGTCCTATCTCTTAGTCGTGTCCAACTCTTTGCCACCCCATGGACTGTAGCCCGCCAGGCTCCTCTGTCCATGGGGATTCTCCAGGCAAGAATACTGGAGTGCGTCGCCATGCCCTCCTCCAGGGGATCTTCCCAACCTAGGGATTGAACCTAGGTCCCTCACATTGCAGGTGGATTCTTTACAGATTCTTTACAGAGCCACCAGAGAATCCCAAGAATACTAGAGTGGGTAGCCTATTTCTTCTCCAGGGGATCTCTCCAACTCAGGAATCAAACCAGGGTCTCCTGCTTTAGTCCCAAGAAAACAATAGGACAACCAGGAAATGGCAGAGGAAAGTCCATGAGAACATGGACTAAGTCATCTGGGTGTAGGAGATCTATATTTGTAGAGGACAGAATCTAGGGGCCCCCGAAAATAGAAGGTGTACTGCAGTAACATTCTGAACTGAGCGTGAATCTTTAGCAAGTAGTTGTTTAAATCAAAATAACTTCCCAGTTCCCCAACTTTCTCTCCCTTTACAGCTCATCACCTCAGCCATCCTTCCTAACACCTTGACACAAATGCCTTTATCCTCTCAGTCATCCTCTCTAATAGCCCAAGGCTGCATGGTGCCATCATGGACCCCAGACCCCCTCCCCAGCTTATATCAAGCATGTTCAAGGCTCCCACCTTCCACCCTGATGGATGATGACATAAGAGCTGAGGGCAGTCATGGTTGGTGCATTAGCATGTCACACTTTCAGATGTGTGATGAAACAGTTATTAGTTTAGATTATTTTCACTTCATATTTTGAGAACAATGAGTATCATCTTGAGTCAATTGAGTATGCTGGCATTCACCAAGTGTTGAATGGGCAAATCAATAGGGCATCAGCCTGCTCATTTGAGTTCTGATTCTTGGACTGCTTTCCCTCTCTCCCATGACCTTAGTTCTAGGTTTGCCTCAGGATCCAGCAAGACCACCTCCTCTTTCCACTGAATGTTCCTCAAATTGTCACAGCCTCCAAAAGAAGTCCCTCTCAAGTCTTGCACTGCGGGGTTTGTTCAGAGATGCTGGCAAGAGATACACACCCCAAAGATGGGATGGGAAGAGTCACACTGACCCTCCTTCACTTAGTCAAGGTGCGCTGTAATAAAACCAGTCCTGGGAAGTCCCTGTCCTCAGCTTACAAACAAGCCTGCTCTTATGGCCACAGGAATTGAAAGAGCATTGTAAAACCCTGAAAGGGGACAAACTTGTGAGAAGATGGGGTTTTTAATATTCCCTATAAGCAAGCTTCACCTTGAATATTCAAAAGGTACTCTTTCACTCACGATGGGGTCATGTCCTTTTAAACTCATCAGAAATGGAAAATACTCTAAGTAGAAGCTGTTTACACACCTAACATGCCAAACATCATAGCTTAGCCCAGCCCACCTCCAGCGTGCTCAGAACACTTATGTGAGCCTGAAGTTGAGCAAAATCATCTAACACAAAATCTATTTCATGATTAAGTGTTGAAAAGCTCATGCAATTTGTTGAATACTGTACTGAGAGCAGAAAACAAAATAGTCATCTGGGGACTCAATGGTTGTAAATGTATTAACTGTGAATACGCATGACAATGAGGCTGGTCGGGAGCTGTTCCTCGTTGCCCAGCATCACCAGTGAGGATGGAGGGTCATGACGCAAATTGCTAGCTTGGGGAGAGATCACAATTCAAAATCTGAATTTCTTTTTCTACTGAATGCCTATTGGTTTTTTTTTTTTTTTTTTGCTGCACTGCTCAGCTTTCAGGATCTTAGTTCCCCAACCAGGTATCGAACCCATGCTCCCTGCAGTAGAACTGTGGAGTCTTAACCATTGGAACACCAGGGAAGTCCTGCATGTTGCTTTTGAACTGTCATGAAGTCGGAAAATCATTAAGTTAAACCAGCATAAGTAGGGGACTGTTTCTTCCACTGTTAGTCCTGGGACTGAATATTTATTTAGACTTTCACCATTAAGGGAAAGGAGAAAAATAAGAACACCTCAGTCCAGTTTTCTGAAAGAGATCTAACTCATTACAGAGCACACATGTGTTCTCACAAGTGAACCTCTCTCTACATATAATTTATAGTGACATAAATTATATACACAAATTTATAACACATATCGTATATCTCATAATATATTATATGTATATATCTTATAATATATAATTAAAACATAATTATAATATATAAAAGTGTATGTCATATGTATTTATATATATTTGATAATATATTTAATATTTTGGAGAATATTTAGAGAATACTTTTCTCCTTTATTCCCCTTCCTCAGCCTCATGGATATTCAGGCCACCATTGCCAGCCAGCAAGGGAAGAGAACCGTTTCTGTCTTCCATAGTCATTTGAACTTGAATTCTTTCAAGGTCTTTGGATGGTCTTGGAATCTGGTTTCTTCAGAGTTCTCCTAATTCCCTCAATTAAACTGGATAATTTCAAGCTGGTCGTATGGAGGGTCTTCGTGATTTAAACCAAAACAAGATGTTCCCTACTTGGCCATGTCACTTGAAGGACATCTTCTTGACCTTCCTTCCCTGGCCTGGGACAGGAGTAGGTGGAGCTAATCCAGGCCTCATGTACAGATAGCCCATCCCTGGGATCTGCCAGTATAGGCTGGCCCAGTGGCCTGCCTCACAAGGGTGTTTTGAGGAGTTACTGGTTAGTGGATATAAAATACTATATGGGTATAGTGTACGCCAAGTAGTGAGATTACACTTGCGCCCCAGTGTTCACTGCAGCATTATTTACAACAGCCAAGACATGGAAACATCCTAAATGTCCATCAGCAGAGGAAGGGATAAAGAAGATATGGCACAAATAAACAATGAAATATTATTCAGCCATTAAAAGGAATGAAATTGGATCATTTGTAGAGACACAGACGGACCTAGAGACTGTCATACAAAGTGAAGAAGTCAGAAAGAGAAAAACAAATACTGCATATTAATATATATATATATGTGTGTGGAATCTATAAAAAATGGTATAGATGATCTTATTTACAAAGCAGAAATAGAGACACAGACATAGGAAACAAACATATGGATGCCAAGGGGCAAGAGGTAGGGTGGGATGAATTAGGAGATTAGGATTGACATATATACACAGTTGATACTACGTGTAAGATAGATGGGCTTCCCTGGTGGCTCAGTGGTCAAGAATCCGCCTGCAATGCAGGAGACCCGGGTTTGATATCTGGGTGAGGAAGATCCCCTGGAGAGGGGAATGGCTACCCCTTCCAGTATTCTTGCCTGGAGAATCCCATGGACAGAGGAGCCTGGCAGGATACAGTCTGTGGGATCTCAAAGAATTGAGCATGACTGAGGGACTAAGCATGCACGCATGAAATAGATAACTACTGTATAGCAGAGGGAACTCTACTCAGTGCTCTGGGATGACCTAAATGGGAAGGAAGTCCGAAAGAGAGGGGATATATGCATATGTATAGGTAATTCGCTGTGCTGTACAGCAGAAGCTAACACAACATTGTAAAGCAACTATACTTCAATAAATTTTTTTTAAAGTACTATAGAAACCCAAATTGTTTCTGAAAATGCTAAACAATAAGACATTTCTCAAAAGAGCCTCAGTCCCTCCAGTATTTTCCAGGAATCCAGCTCAAGCAGCTTTACACAGCCATTATCACCTAATTACCAATATAAATCTCACTAGCAACTTCCATAACTTTGTTTGCAAATGAATATGCACACCTCCTAAATCATTCCCTCCTTTGCTCTCTCTTCCCAGCTGGAGTGGAGAGAAACTGTAGCAGCTGTGATTTGCAGAGGCTCCTGGCCTGCAGTGTCACCCCAGGCCGCCCGTGCCTGGGACATGGCACTGCTGAGGCTATGGAATTGTACCTGGTTCCCGCTCAGCCCCATAAATCGCCCCCTGACATCGGCGGGGGCAGGCGCATGGCAGAAACCTGGCTCCATCTGCTTGAAAGGTTCACAAACCACAGTGAACTTTTTAGTGATCTCAGGCCAAGTTTCCGGTGTGTAATGAAAACTGAAACCCAGTATTGGGTTTCCTTACCAAATTCACACAGAGCGGTCATGACAACGGACTAAGTGTGAGGTGGCAGGGCACAGCTACGACACACAGCTATCAGTTCTATTTCTAGCTCAGCCACCGACTTGCTGTGTGGCCTGAGGCCAGTCACCTACCCTCACGCCACGCAGTTACCTGTCTCCTGTATAGAGGGGAAACTTTTTACCAGAACGTTATCTTTCTGGTTCAGGAAGGTGTTTTGAGATAGTAGCATTCCCCTGCATCATTTTTAGTTATAGCACACAGGCACTTGAGACTATTATGACCATCCCACTTGTGTGTGTATATATCCATTTTTTTAAAAATTTTTAAATAAAATTGAAACAAAATCTATTCCATTTATTTAGGCCCTTTGTCTGCATTCTGAAGTCTTGCTCTTATTTCTTTCTAAGCTTCAGCTTTTGATTCCAGGCACATTTATATTTACAACTTATGGAGAATGGTGGGGAAGGGATTATTGCATGCTTTAGAGGGTTTATCTAAATGACCTCCCAGACCTCTCCCAACTCAAAGGTTCTGTGAGTCTATGAAATGCCTTGGCGAAGGAGAACAAACCCAGGCTTTGAAGTCAAAAATACTTTGTCTATTTTCTAGCTGTCACATGTACTGGCTGTGTGACTTCTGGCAAGCTACTTAACCTCTCTGAGCCTAGGTTTCTCATTTGAAAACCTGGGCCAATACCAACTAAATCGTTGTCAGGAAGATGAAATAATAAAGTACTTTTCAGACATGGGACAGAGTGTCAGATGAAGAGTAGGTGCCAAGGTTTTGCTTGTCTTGATTCACGCAAGTTTCTGATTGGGTCAAAAATGTAGGTCATATTTGAATATTGCCTTTGTCTTCCTTTCCAGGGCCCTACTTCAGAAAGAGAAAGAAAGAAAGAAAGAAACAGTGACTCGCTGAGGCCCTTCTGAAAGCATCACCCATGTATTGAAATGTTCTTTCCAGTCAAAAACTAGGTGATTAATTACACATTGCTATTGGAACAGAAAATAAGAAGAGGCCTCACTGCTTATGACCCAGAACTTGACCATTGTTTGATTTTGATTCTTTCCTGGTATCTGAGTAATGTATCCCAAATGTGAGATTTGCAGTGTTGAGAGTCCAACCAACTGTAGCCTGAATGACTGTCCGTAATATTTAGTAAATGCCCTGGAATGACTGTTCATTTCCACTCCAGGCAGCGCATTTCTGGGGGATTATTTCACTGCATGGGTGGCCCGAGTCCCTTGGCCTTCAGCCTCATAGCTCATTCCACAGCTCTGGGCAAGCAGTAACCACCCAAAAATGCGAGTCTTTCCTCCCGGCCCCAGTGGCATGAGTAACATCAGTAACTCTTCGGGGCTGAGGTCTGGGATGACGTCAAAATCTTCCACCCCACTGTGTTAGCTGACAGAATACCAGAGTAACAAAGTTTTGGCAGAGTTTGTTTTCACACCAGCAACGTGCTGGCCTGCCCTCATAAAAAATCTTGGGATATTTTTTTCCGATCCTATTCCAGCAAGATTGTGGGTTTCAAAATGGAAGCAAAGTCCTCCCCGCGTCTACCTCCAGTTCTGAAAACAAATGGGCAAGAAGGCTCCGAAATTCTACAGACAAGGGGAAATGCTGCTGACGTGTCCCCGCGAGGGACAGGCCAGGAAGAGCACAGCTGTGCCGTGTGTTGTTTCACATGCTCCTCTGTCGATGAGCTTTCTAAAGTGTAAAAACGTTGCAGGGCGCTCCGTAAGAGGAGACACACAAACACATTTCCTCTGGGCCCCGGGCCAGCGCTGGGGCAGAGGGAGGCCGCGCAAGTACACTGCGGATGCCGCGCGCCATCTGGTGGCCAGGAGCTGACATTGCGGGCACCATCCGGGCTTTTACCCCATTGATCTGCAGTAATTTTAGGGAAGGAGCATTTTTGTTGTTCAGTTGCTCAGTCGTATCCAACTATTTGCGACCCCTTGGACTGCAGCACGCCAGCCTTCCCTGTTATTCACCATCTCCCAGAGCTTCCTCAAACTCATGTCCATTGAGTCGGTGATACCATCCAACCGCTTCGTACTCTGTTGTCCCCTTCTTCTGCCTTCAATCTTTTCCACCATTAGGATCTTTTCTAATGAGGTGGCTCTTCACATCAGGTGGCCAAAGTATTGGAGCTTCCGCTTCAGCATCAGTCCTTCCAATGAATATTCAGGGTTGGTTTCCTTTAGGATGGACTGATTTGGTCTCCTTGTAGTCCGAGGGATTCTTAAGCATCTTCTCCAGCACCACAATTCAAAAGCATCATTTCTTTGACACTCAGCCTTCTTTATAGTCCAACTCTCACTTCCATACATGACCACTGGAAAAACCATAGCTTTGACTAACGGACCCCTTGTTGGCAAAGTAATGTCTGTGCTTTTTAATGTGCTGTCTAAATTGGTCAGAGCTTTTCTTCCAAGGAGCAAGCATCTTTTAATTTCATGGCTGCAGTCACCATCTGCAGTGATTCTGGAGCCCAAGAAAATAAAGTCTCTCACTGTTTCCATTGTTTACCCATCTATTTGCCATGAAGCGATGGGACTGGATGCCATGATCTTTGTTTTCTGAATGTTGAGTTTTAAGCCAACTTTACACTGTCCTCTTTCATGTTCATCAAGAGGCTCTTTAGCTCTTCTTCACTTTCTGCCATAAGGGTGGTGTCATCTGCATATCTGAGGTTATTGATATTTCTCCCGGCAATCTTGATTTCAGCTTGTGCTTCATCTAGCCCAGCATTTCTCATGATGTACTCTGCATATAAGTTAAATAAGCAGGGTGACAGTATACAGCCTTGACATACTCCTTTCCCAATTTTGAACCAGTCCGTTGTTCCATGTCCAGTTCTAACTATTGCTTCTTGACCTGCATACTGGTTTCTCACGAGGCAGGTAAGGTGGTCTGGTATTCCCATTAAAAGAGCATATTGTGGGCTTGTAAATTCTGTTGGGAGTGATCATAGGGCATCCTGAAGGAAGACACCAAGGGCCAGGTGTTCTAAATTCCGTTCGTTCTTCTACAACTGGATGTTTGATGCCTCAGATTCTCCTAGAAACAGAGATAATGATCCTTAGGAAGCACTCAGCTCTGGGCCATCCAGCGTCTTGTGTCCTTGGGTCCTCTTGTCCATGTCATGATCACACAGACCTGGGCACAAGAGTCTCCTTCTTTCCACTGCCTGGAGCACGCTTAGGTTCTCTTCTCCAACCTTCAGAATCCAGCACTTCCCAAGATTTGCTTCACGGCATCTCTACATTTTGAGTACATGCTTCAATTTTTGCCCACACTAGTGTTTGCGAAGCCTGTTCCAAGAATACTGGTTTTATTATTCAGAACTGTTTCTTCTCATAAACAGTGTAGGAGGGTTCCCTTTTCTCCACACCCTCTCCAGCATTTATTGTTTATAGACTTTTTGATGATGGCCATTCTGAAGAGCGTGAGGTGGTACCTCATTGTAATTTTGATTTGTATTTCTCTAATAATTAGCAACGGAGAAGGCAATGGCACCCTACTCCAGTACTCTTGCCTGGAAAATCCCATGGATGGAGGAGTCTGGTAGGCTACAGTCCATGGGGTCGCTAAGAGTCAGACACGACTGAGCGACTTCACTTTTACTTTTCCCTTTCATGCACTGGAGAAGGAAATGGCAACCCACTCCAGTATTCTTGCCTGGAGAATCCTAGGGACGGCGGAGCCTGGTGGGCTGCCGTCTATAGGGTCGCAAAGAGTCGGACACGACTGAAGCGACTTAGCAGCAGCAGCAGCAATAATTAGCAATGTTGAACATCTTTTATGGCCATCTGTATGTCTTTTTTGGAATGTCTATTTAGATCATTAAAAAACTAAACATCTGGCAATCCCACTCCTGGGCATACATCTGGAAAGAACTCTAATTTGAAAAGATATCTGCACCCCAGTGTTCATTGCAGCACTATTTACAATAGCCAAGACATGGAAGCAGCCTAAATGTCCATCAAGGGAGGAATGGATAAACATGTGGTACATATTAATATATACAATGGAATACTATGCACCCATTAAACAAGAATGAAATCATACCTTTTGCAACAATATGGGTGAACCTAGAGAGTATCATACTAAGTGAAGTAAGTCAGTCAGAGACAAATATCATATGGTATCACTTATATGTGAAACCTAATAAAAATAATACAAGTGAACTTATTTACAAAACAAGAGAACTGTATCACTTAAAAAAAAAAAAAGGCATTCCAAGTTTGAGAAATTCTGGAATTAAAATAAGAATTATTGAAGGACATCTGAAGAATGTTGATTGACATTGTAGGGAGTATTTAAGAAAGAACTAGGATTTTTTAGTTTCTAACCAAAGGAACATTTCATGCAAAGATAGGATCGATAAAGGACAGAAATGGTATGGACCTAACAGAAGCAGAAGATATTAAGAAGAGGTGGCAAGAATACACAGAAGACCTGTACAAAAAAATCTTCATGACCCAGATAATCACAATGGTGTGATCACTCACCTAGAGCCAGACATCCTGGAATGTGAAGTCAAGTGGGCCTTAGAAAGCATCACTACGAACAAAGCTAGTGGAAGTGATGGAATTCCAGTTGAGCTATTTCAAGTCCTCAAAGGTGATGCTGTGAAAGTGCTGCACTCGATATGCCAGCAAATTTGGAAAACTCAGCAGTGGCCACAGAACTGGAAGAGGTCAGGTTTCGTTCCAATCCCAAAGAAAGACAATGCCAAAGAATGCTCAAACTACCGCACAATAGCACTCATCTCACATGCTAGTAAAGTAATGCTCAAAATTCTCCAAGCCAGGCTTCAGCAATACGTGAACCGTGAACTTCCAGATGTTCAAGCTGGTTTTAGAAAAGGCAGAGGAACCAGAGACCAAATTGCCAATATCCGCTGGATCATCGAAAAAGCAAGAGAGTTCCAGAAAAACATCTATTTCTGCTTTATTGACTATGCCAAAGCCTTTGACTGTTTGGATCACAATAAACTGTGGAAATTTCTGAAAGAGATGGGAATACCAGACCATCTGACCTGTCTCTTGAAGAACCTGTATGCAGGTCAGGAAGCAACAGTTAGAACTGGACATGGAACAACAGACTGGTTCCAAATAGGAAAAGGAGTACGTCAAGGCTGTATATTGTCACCCTGCTTATTTAACTTATATGCAGAGTACATCATGAGAAACGCTGGGCTGGAAGAAACACAAGCTGGAATCACGATTGCTGGGAGAAATATCAATAACCTCAGATATGCGGATGACACCAACCTTATAGCAGAAAGTGAAGAAGAACTAAAGAGCCTCTTGATGAAAGTGAAAGAGGAGAGTGAAAAAGTTGGCTTAAAGCTCAACGTTCAGAAAACTAAGATCATGGCATCTGGTCCCATCACTTCATGGGAAATAGATGGGGAAACAGTGGAAACAGTGTCAGACTTTATTTTTTTGGGCTCCAAAATCACTGCTGATGGTGATTGCAGCCATGAAATTAAAAGACGCTTACTCCTTGGAAGGAAGGTTATGGCCAACCTAGATAGCATATTTAAAAGTAGAGACATTACTTTGCCAATGAAAGTACATCTAGTCAAGGCTATGGTTTTTCCAGTGGTCATGTATGGATGTGAGAGTTGGACGGTGAAGAAAGCTGAGCGCCGCAGAATTGATGCTTTTGAACTGTGGTGTTGGAGAAGACTCTTGAGAGTCCCTTGGACTGCAAGGAGATCCAATCAATCCATCCTAAAAGAGATCAATCCTGGGTGTTCATTGGAAGGTCTGATGTTGAAGCTGAAATTCCAATACTTTGGCCACCTCATGCGAAGAGTTGACTCATTGGAAAAGACCCTAATGCTGGGTAGGATTGGGGGCGGGAGGAGAAGGGGACGACAGAGGATGAGAAGATGGTTGGATGGCATCACCGACTCAATGGACATGAGTTTGGGTAGACTCTGGGAGTTGGTGATGGACAGAGAGGCCTGGTGTGCTGCAATTCATGGGGTCACAGAGAGTCGGACACGACTGAGCGACTGAACTGAACGGAACTGAACTAAACTTGACATCAAAATTTTTCCCCCATCTCCACCTTCAAGTGTATCTTGAAAACAATCCATTTGATAAAGCAAATTTAGCAAGAAATTAGTCTAGCCTATTCCTTTGACTCATGATTAGATAGCCTTATTTTAAAAGTGAGTCATTTCTGGTAGTCTGTTGGGGCTGTGTAACAAAGTACCACAAACTGGGTGGCTTAAACTGCAGAAATTTATTTTCTTGAAATTTCTTTTGAAGCTTCTCTCCTTAACTTGTAGATGGCCATTTTCTCCCTGTATTTGCACATGATCTTCCCTCTGAATGTGTCTATGTCCTAATCTCCTTTCTTACAAGGATACCAGTCATATTGGACTAGGGCCCACCCTAATGACCTCATTTTAATTACCTCTTTAAAGATTCTATCTACAAATACAGTCCCATTCTGAGAGACTAGGGGTGGAGGTAGGGTTAGGGTTTCAGCATATGAATGTTAAGGGGGACACAGTTCAACTGATAAGACCATTTTATTTTTGTATCTGTTGGAGATAACTTGTTCTTCAGTGGAAAACAACATTCTTTAGAGCAGGGTCAGCAAAGTACAGTCAGTGGGCCACATATGGCCTGCCACCTGGGTCTATAAATAAAGTTTTATTGACACAAAGCAACACTCTTTCCTTCATGGATTATCTATGGTTACTTTTTGTTTAACAGTTGAGTTGAGTAGTTATAACAAAGGCCACATGGCTTGCGAAACTGAAAATATTTACTACCTGACCCTTTATAGAACAAGTTTCCCGGGTGAGTATACACCTCAGGGTTATCTAATTCTGACTCTATAGGGTCTCTGCATCTTTCATTGCCTTTGAGCTATTTTACAGCTTACTAGGTTGTAGACAATGGAGAGCAACGTAAAATAATCCTTCCCTTAGACACAATGAGGGGCTACCCAGGTGACGCTAGTGGTAAAAAACCCGCCTACCAATGCAGGAGATGTAAGAGATGCTGGTTCGATCTCTTCCCTGGGTTGGGAAGATTCTCTTGAGGAGGCAACAGCAACCCACTCCAGTATTCTTGCCTGGAAAATCCCATGGACAGAGGAGCCTGGCAGGCTACAGTCCATAGGGTTGCAAAGAGTCGGACGCAACTGAGCACGCACGCACACACATTAGACACAAGGAAGCCAGCTTTGCCTCCACTTGCTCATTCCTTTCAACCTTCCTCATCCACAAATGTGCCTGTTCTTTAGATTCTCTTTTGAACTCCTTGTGACATCCTAACAGTTCCCTCACTGATCATGACTTCAATAAAATCTTTAACACATGTTGATTCTATATTGGGATAAGAGTCATCATTTTCCTTCTTTGAAAACTTTCCCTTAATGTATTGATGTTATTATTCTTGGGTGTGCTCATAACAATGGGATTATAAAGGACAATGTTTTTTGTTCTTAAAAGATACACACTGAAGCATTTAGGGTGGAGTGTCATGCTTATAGTTCACTCATGCTTACTTTTAAACAGCTTGGCGTGTGTGTGTGTGTGCACAAATTCTCACACATACTATATATATATATGGGAAAAGAAAAAAGAAAGTATATATAGTAAAATATAAACAACAGTGAATCTAAGTGAAAGCCATATGATGTCTTTGAGTGGGTTACTACTCACTCAACTTTTCCATAGGTTTGACAATTTTCAAAATTAAAAAAAAAAAATTAGAAGAGTAAATTTATGTCCTGCTCCCAGCTAAGCATGTAGCTGGCCTGTTCCTGTACTTCTGGATGTCCTATACTTCAGAGAGCAGCCAGTCACAGACACTTGTTAGCCATCTGACTCTTGGCAATGGGTTTCACAGTTAAGAATAAGTAAATGAAGCATTGATGTTTCTATTGTCATAGGCCTCCATTTTTTCAGATTTTTTTTTGACACTCTGCAGAGCATGTGGGATCTTAATTCCCTGACCAAGGATCGAGCCCACAGTCCCTGCAGTGGAATTGCAGAATACCAACCACTGGACCACCAAGGAAGTCCTCCACTTAAAACAAAAAAATTTAAGAGCACCATGTGAGCAGGATAATGTAGAATTTTTTTAACTAGATTTCTCATACTCCCCAGGAGTATTTTTAAAGGAAATGAATCTTTTAAGATGAACCCAGAATCTGAGGACCACTTAGAGCATGTTCATGTACAAGCTTGGGGTACTACTTTCTGGGAGTGGGTGGGCATTGAGGTTCGTATCTCTCAACTGCTGTACAATTATCACCCTCCTTCCCCTCAGCTTGACATCATGGTTGTAATACGGTCAAGGACCCCATGAATTGCAACTGCCGGCTGCTTGAGTTGGGACTGTATGATTCAGAGCTTTTAACATCCTTTAAGGCATGATGGCAAGGTAACAAAGAAGGAAGAAAGCCAGCTGAATGCTCAAATGCTGTGTCATTTAGTGTGAAGGTTTGGGATTGAAATTTTCTGCCTGAAGGAAGCAGGAAAAATGAGTTTTTACAGAAAGCTGCTGTTTCTAAGTCTAAAAGGCACACTAAAAATAGCTGAAGCGACTGAGCTGCCTAGAGGCTTCTTGAATTGCCCCGTGGGAGTTCCTGCTTGGAGAACCTGTCCTTCAAAGATGCTGCTCCAAATAGCCCCGATAGCTGGTGTGTGCAGGGCTCTCTCCGGGGCTGCCTTTCATCTGGCCACAAGGAAGCAGGGGCTGGAGAGGACAGAGATGCTTCTTAACTGAAGGAGACCCTGGAGGAAGACTTTCTCCCTCTGACAGAGGCTGATGGTTCTGAGAGAGAAGCACCATGTGGGTGGAGACCAGACCATTCTGAAATCTACCAGGAGCACATGAGTTTTGGCCATGACTAACTTCCCCATTGGCTCAGATGGTAAAGAATCTGCCTGCAAGGCAGGGGACCCAAGTTTGATCCCTGGGGTCAGGAAGATCCCCCAGAGGAATAAATGGCACCCCA
Organism: Giraffa tippelskirchi; assembly: GCF_054371585.1. NCBI lineage: Eukaryota > Metazoa > Chordata > Mammalia > Artiodactyla > Giraffidae > Giraffa > Giraffa tippelskirchi. Next base: position 119,392,465 of record NC_137276.1, on the reverse strand, counting down.
CTCCAGTATTCTTGCCAGAAAAATCCATGGGCAGAGGAGCCTGGTGGACTACAGTCCATGGGGTTGCAAAGAGTTGGACACGACTGAGCAACTAACACACACACACTAACACAAACTCTAGAGGAAAATGTCTTTATCCATCCCCACTGACATCACACTCGTTAAAGCCCTGATTTTTTTCTTACCTGGGCTATCTGCCATAACCTCTGATCGGGGCCCTCTATCTCCAGTTTTGGCCACTCCAATTCATTCTACTTATGAACTCCAAAACCATGTTTCTACATCCCAAATCAGTTCAGGTTTTTCTGTCTATTTTTAATTTGACTTTAAACAAATCAAACACCAGATAAACCAAGCAAACAACAACACCAGAAAACCCCAAATTCTTCGATGATCACTATCTTTTCTTGAATTAACCTAACACCTTTACTCGGCCCTGTCCTTCTAACTACATCAGCCACCTCTTCTTTATCTACTTCACCAAATGCCTCCTCTCTCCACCAAAATCTGCAGAGAGAAAGAGGAGGCATTTTCCTGTCTGCATTGGGCTGACAAGAACTGTGGGTGTCATATTCATTTTTCTAAGCCCCCATAGTGTTTAGTGTAGTGTCATTCCTGAAAAAGATGTTCAAGAAATAGCCTTTGCAGTATATACTCAAAAGAATTGAAAGCAGGGATTCAAAAAATGCTACAAATGAACCTGTTTACAAAACAGAAGTAGAGTCACAAATGTAGAAAACAAGTTTATGGTTACCAAAGGGGAAAAGGAAGTGGGGGAGGGATAAATTGGAAGCTTCTGATTGACATACACACTACTACATAAAAATAGACAATCAACAAAGGTGGACTGTATAACACGGGAAACTCTACTTGATACTCTGTAATGCCCTACCTATATGGCAATAGAATCTGAAAAGAGAGGATATATGCATATGTGTACCTGAATCACTTTACTGTACACCTGAAACTAACACAACATTGTAAATCAACTATACTCCATTAAAAAATTAATTTAAAAAAAAGAAAACAGAGACTCAAAGAGGTATTTGTACATCCATGTCTATAGCAGCATTATTCACAAAAGCCAAGGGGTGGAAGCAACCCAAGTGTCCATCAATAGATGAATGGATACACAAAGTGTGTTAAATCCACACAAAGGAATATTACTCAGCCTTAAGAGGGAGGAAATTCTGACGCACGTTACAGTATGGATGAAGTTGGAGGACACTGTGCGATGAAATAAGCCAATCAGAAAATGACAAACACTGCGTGATTCCACTTGTACGGGATCCTTAGAAAGGTCACGGTCATGGACACAGATGCACAATGCCAGTTTGGGGTAGGTGGCGGCGGGGAGTGGGAGGGGGAGTTGTTTAGCAGGAACAGAGTTTCAGTTTTGCAAGATGATTGCACAGCAGTGTGAATGTACTTGATGCCACTGAACTGTCCACTTAAGAATGATGAAGATGGCACATTTTATGTTATGTATATTTTGTATGCATGCATGCTAAGTTGCTTCAGTCATGTCTGACTCTTTGTGACCCTTTGGGATCATAGCTCACCAGATTCCTCTGCCCATGGGGTTCTCCAGGCAAGGATACTGGAGTGGGTTGCCATGCCCTCCTCCAGGGGATCTTCCCAATCCAGGGTTTGAACCCGAGTCTGTCTCCTGCATTGGCAGGTGGGTTTTCTTTACCACTAGTGCCACTGGGGAAGCCCATGTGTATTTTACCCCAATTTTAAAAGAGAAAGAAATAGGCCTGGAATGCTGAGTTAAGGAGTTTTTGGATCATTTCAATTGTACTTTTGTAGTGCTGCTCTTTCAACATAATGGCTAGACTTTTAAAAGATGCAAATCACATCCTTCAACATTCCCTTCTCCCCTCAAAAAGCCCTACAGTGATTTCCCATCAAGAATCAAGTCTGAAATTCTTAATCTAGTCTATTGGCCCACCAGGCCAGCCTCATCTCTCCCCCACACTCCCCCATTCTTTTGTCTTTCACAGGACTTATTTCTGCTCCCTCCCATCTCAGGGTTTCCCCCAGGGGAACTGGTCAATTCCCCTCATTCTTTAGATATCAGCTGACATACCTGTTATCAGGAAGTCAGGCCTAGCCCAGACCAGACTGGGACCTCTGGTTGCAGGCTCTCAACATGCTCTTGCTTCTCTTACATAGTGCTTGTCATAACAGTTATTAATTATTTATTTAAAAATTTTTGGATTGTAAGCTCGCTGAGGACAGGACTACTCACTGTCCTCCACATAGTGCAGCTACTCAAGTATTTGTTGGATGAACAAGTCCGATTTCAAGTTGTCCTTATCACTGTGGACTCTTTCTGCTAGTCCCATCTGCAGGGGTGTGACAAGTCAGTGCTAAGACCCCAGAAAATGTAAATACATTTGCATACATCTAAGGTCAACTTTATTTTTTCGGGCTCCAAAATCACTACAGATGGTGACTGCAGCCATGAAGAAAAGTTATGACCAACTTAGTTTATTAAAAAGCAGAGACATTACTTTGCCAACAAAGGTCCATCTAGTCAAAGCTATGGTTTTTCCAGTAGTCATGTATGGATGTGAGAGTTGGACTATAAAGAAAGTTGAGCACCGAAGAATTGATGCTTTTGAACTGTAGTGTTGGAGAAGACTCTTGAGAGTCCCTTGGACAACAAGGAGATCCATCCAGTCCATCTTAAAGGAAACAGTCCTGAATGTTCATTGGAAGGACTGATGCTGAAGTTGAAACTCCAATACTTTGGCCACCTGATGCAAAGAACTGACTCATTTGAAAAGACCCTGATGCTGGGAAAGATTGAAGGTGGGAGGAGAAGGAGATGACAGAGGATGAGATGGCTGGATGGCATTACCGACTCAATGGACATGAGTTTGAGTAAACTCCAGGAGTTGGTGATGGACAGGGTGGCCTGGGGTGCTGCAGTCCAAGGGGTCGCAAAGAGTCAGACACGACTGAGCGACTGAACTGAACTGAACTGAAGGTTCACTAATGCAAGCAACACCAAGCTCTGCCACAGTCCCTAACCAATGGGAACCTGTATTCACAGAGAACTGTGATTATGTGTTAAAATCATGGCCCTGCCCATTCATAGGGACATTAAGTTTCCATCATGTCAGTTATAGATAGAAAAAGAAGTTGCCCAGGGACTTCCCTGGGGGTCCAGAGATTGAGAATCTGCCTTGCAATGCAGAGGACGTGGGTTTCATCCCTGGTTGGGGAACTAAAATCTCACATGGCTCAGACAAACTAAGCCCACACACTGAAACTACTGAAGCCCAGGTGTCACAGCCAGAGAGTCTGTGAATCAGCCATGAAAGATCCCATGTACTACAATGAAGACCTCGTGTGCTGTAACTGAGACCCCATGGAGCCTAATCAATTAATTATTTAATTATTAATTGTTTACAAAGTTGCTCAAGTACTAGATTTAATGCTAGTTTACCAGTACCTAGATTTTCAAATTGAATGCAAACAAGATCAAGGATTATTTATCTCCTCTGTAGGCAACCTTTGCAGTTGCAAAAGGAATTGGGTGGGAGTGGGTCAGGATGGGGGCAGGGCTTCCCAGGTGGCTCTAGTGGTAAAGAACAGGCCAATGCAGGAGACATAAGATCCTTGGGTCAGGAAGATCCCCTGGAGGAGGGCGTGGCAACTCACTCCAGTATTCATGCCTGGAGAATCCCATGGACAGAGGAGCCTGGCGGGCTGCAGTCCATGGAGTCACAGTCTGACATGACTGAAGAGACTTAGCATGCACACAAGTGGAGGGGGGGCACATTTGGCAAAATTTGAGAGTTGTCATCCTCCTACTGTTTCTTTGTCCTTTTAAACATTTTGGCTCATACCTCTCCTCTCTCCAACCCCTGTCCACCTGCCCACCAAAGTCCTCCTCTTGGATCTGACCTCCTGAAGTTAGATTCAGATTCTGCTCTCACCATCTGCTGCTGGATAAGGGGTAGAATGCCGTGTGTGTGTGTGTGTGTGTGTGTGTGTGTGTGTGTGTGTAGGAGAGAGCAAGGTCTTTTTCAAAGTCTGTTCATCTTTTCTCTGGATAGAGGACCTTAAAAAACAATACACCCTGCACAGTGAAAAGATCAGCCTCCTCCTAGCATATCTCCTGTATGTCCTTAGGCTGAGTGGCTGTCTGCCTCCTCCCACACCCCCTTTTTTTATCTTAACCTGGGGAGCAAGATGTGTGTGTGCATGCTCAGTCACTCGGTCTTTGTGGGCCCATGGACTGTAGCCCACCAGGCTCCTCTGTCCATGGGATTCTCCAGGCAAGAATACTGGAGTGGGTTACTGTTTCCTTCTCCAGGAGATCTTCCCAATGCAGGGATCAAACCCAAGTCTCTTGCATTTCCTGCATTGGCAGGTGGAGTCTTTATCACTGTGCCACTTGGGAAGCCGGGGGATTGAGATAAATCTGCCTTGTTATGCTGATTTTTATAAACTATGCAGTTTAAGGAGCATATAGCGGATGAATACTAAATAAATACATCTTGATTGATTGATTGATTATTTGATTGCAAAGAATTAAATAAAGAGCACCCATTTCCTACAGACTCAGAAACATTGAAATATTTATTAGCTGACGAGAAAACACTGAACTTAAATAGAAGTACCCATCATTAGAAAGATATGATATTATCAACTTAAAATTACAACAATCTTTTAAAATGAACTTGAAACACTCAGCAAATACATCTTTTCCTTCTTACTTTATAAACATTGCATTTAATAAACAATGTTCTCAGACATACATGTTTGGGAATTTGTTTGTATTGGTCATGATTCTCCAGAGAAACAGTCCAATAGGATATGAGAATATGGAGAGAAAGAGATTTATTTTAAGGAACTGGCTCACACAATTATGGAGGCTGACAAGTTCAAGTCTGCTGTGAGGGCTGGTAGCGGGAGACCCAAGAGAGCCAATGGTACAGATGCAGTCTGAAGGCCACCTGTTGCAATGTTGCCTCTTACTTAGGGGTCTGAAGTTTTTCGGTTGTTGGTCTATTCAGACATCACCTGATTGGGTGTGGCCCACCCACATTAGAGAAGGCAATCTGCTTTACTCAAAAATATGTGTGTGTGCATGCATGCATATGTGCTATGTTGCTTCAGTCAGGTCTGACTCTTTGCGACCTCATGGACTGGAACCTGCCAGGCTCCTCTGTCCGTGGGATTCTCCAGGTATGAATACTGGAGTGGGGTCCCATACCCTCCTCTAGAGGGTCTTCCAGACTCAGGGATCAAACCCCCATCTCCTTCATTAGCAGGTGGGTTCTTCACAACTAGCACCACCTGGGAAGTCCACTCAAATTTATACCAATGTATCACCGACTCGATGGACATGAGTTTGGGTAAACTCCGGGAGTTGGTGATGGACAGGGAGGCCTGGCGTGCTGCGATTCATGGGGTCGCAAAGAGTCGGACATGACTGAGCGACTGAACTGAACTGAACTATTAGTTTCAACCATAGATACCTAATTTGACATGTAAAGTTAATCATCGCACCTCATATGTACACGTTTACAAAGAAAGAGAACCCAATAGAGGACACATTTAAGTGAGGAAAAAAACATAGTGCCACCCTGCCCGAGATCTAGAACCAAGCCTGAAAACCACACTGCAGAGGTGAGTGATACTGATGGCACCTGCTCTGTGCGGTATAAACCAGTCCTGCCTTAACTAAGCAGGAAGAACAAAACCATACGATACCGATGCACGAAACCTTGAAACTGTCTCAAGACTTCACTTTTGGAGCCTTGTCACAGCCCCAAATGAGGAATCAGCAATATCTACTTACTGTTTTCTGGCTCTAAACCCAGGATAAACATTTAAATCCATGTGCCAAACCCTCTGTAAGGTCTCCTACTCACCCAGCAGGGAAAGGAAATTCCCAGTATTCCAGGAGAAGCTCTTTGAGTCACTGCTATTATTGGTGAGAATTTGATTGGCCGGATAGGACCACATCTGGCTAAAAGAAGCAGGTAAAGGGCTTTCTGTAGTGTTCAATCGCTTATCAGTGGGCTAGAAAAATAAAGACAGCCAGTAATGGATTTTACCTCCTTCTTTATTGCAGATGTAGCTGTTCAAGGCCCCTCCAGGGCTCTTCCACTGGCGACAATTCCCCGGGCTTCAACCTCTCCTGCAGTGATGAGCTGCTTGATACAGAATCACAATTCATCATCTAACAGGAATCCTCGTGTGCCTGAATATATTACCACTGCCTCCCTAAGCCAGACACAGCAGAGTGAGATTCTGCTGGTGACAGAAAGCCTGAGAATTCTGATTCTGCTTCACAAATAGAGTGGATGTGCAGGCTTTGTCCTGCACTCCCTGCCTGCCAAACTCGGGGATCTGATGGGAACTGTGATACCCAAGGCCCATGGATTGAAGCACCCCCTGGGTAATTCTACCATCAGGGAAGCACACCCATGCAGGACCACTTTGTTTGCAGAAAAACCAAAAAGGGAAGGAAAGGTGGGAGGAAGGGTGATTCTTCAACTGTTTTTAAAAGATATGCTGGTGGAAAGTTTGACGATTTCAAGGCAGTTTCCTTGGGATCTCAGGTGAGATACAGATGTATTTTGCCCAGTATGGGCATGTCCTTCCTGGGGACCTCAGTCATACCCCATCCATTTTCATAGTTAGGCTGGTAAATTGCCCAGCACCCCATACCTCTCCTTCTGTGCGTCTCCAAGTGAGTGAGGCCATCTCGAGTACAGATGAGACAGTATCTATCTATAGCAGGGTAGTTTTCTGAGTGTTGAAAGGATGGCTTGTCCTGAAAGTTTTTATCCTCTCCCTCCTCTAATTCCTGTGAACATCTATAATGAGTGAGTAGGTGCTAGAGCAAGGCCAGCACTTCTCAACCCTCTTGTGGAGCTTTTAAAAAAAATTCATATGGGGCTTCCCTGGTGGTCCAGTGATTAAGACTCTACACTTCCACTGTAGAGGGCACAGGTTCAAGATTCCACATGGCACGTGGCACAGATAAAAAAAATTTTTTGGATGCTTGCACCTTGCACGTGAAGTTTCTGGTTTCCCTGGTCTGGGATGAGGCCCAGACATTCTGTGTGAACATGCTACTCCCAGGGATTAAAGATTCCTGATGGTTCTACTGGGTACTGAGATGAGAATCTCTGAGTTAGGCCAACACAAGTAACAATCTTTTTTTTCCTAGAAAGGCAGAGCTAACATGTACATAGTAAACAGATGCTAGTGACAGTCCTTACAAACTTTACCTTGACCAGTCCGTTGAGTATGAGTTGAGGAAAAGGAAAAAGGCCAGTGGATGCCCAGAACCAATTGTGTAGCCTCCTCCTTCTGTGTTGGACCAGCGAGGACCAACAGGGCTTGGTCCAGCTAGCGTGCATTTCAAGGCAGGAATGATGGTGCTGATTGGTCAGAAAGAGGCTCCTCTGTGAGCAAAGAATAAGATGCTCAAAACAAACTGAGCTAATAATATTAAATAATATACAACTGGGTAGGAGTTCTTATCAGGGAGGAATGCTTGGCTGCACATACAGAAAAACCAACAAAAGAAGCTTAAGCAAATAGGGGCCGAGTTTTCTCCTAGAACAGTAAGTCCAGAAATGGATACTTGCTAGCATGGGTTGAATACCTCCAAGGAACCCAGGCCCCCTCTCAGTCTCCTTCCTTGCACCTTCCATGCAGAGTTTTCCCTTTGCTCCTTGTTCTCTTGTGGCTTGGAAATGACTGCTGGAGATGCAAACAACACACTGCTTTCAGGCAGACAGCAGTAGAGGAGGGATGAGGCAGAGATGGTCTCTTTTCTTTCATCAGAAAACAAAAGCTTTCCCAGATGGGGACGTTCCTGATGGTCCAGTGGCTAAGACTCTGTTCCAATGCAGGGAGCCTGGGGTTCAGTCCCTGGTTAGGAAACTAGATCCCACATGCTGCAACTAAGAGTTCACATGTAAAAACTAAAGGTCCCATGTGCCACAGCTAAAACCTGGCATGCATACATGCTAAGTCACTTCAGTGGTATCCGACTCTTTGCAACCCATGAATGTAGCACACCAGGCTCCTCTGTCCATAGGATTCTCCAGGCCAGAACACTGGAGTGGGTTGCCATGCCCTCCTCCAGGGGATCTTTTCAATCCAGGGATTGAACCCACATCTCTTATATCTCCTGCGTTGGCAGGTAGGCTCTTTACCACTAGCGCCACCTGATCTGGCACAGCCAAATAAATAAATATCTCTAAAAATTAAAAAAAAAAAAATAACAATGTCATCTCTTTAAAAAAAACAAAAACCTTTCCCAGACTACCCAAGCCAACTTCCACTTCAGTTTCATTGTTCAAGACTGGGACTCAGAGCCAGCCCTCACCTCTAACTGTAAGGATGGTTGAGTTTTGTGAGCATGAGACCTTGCCCCAGGGGTTAACATATCATCACCTCGAAGGAAACTGGAATTTTGTGAGCAAGGGAGAAGAAAGTATGAATATCGGGTTAATAACTAATGGTGTCTGACACTGGGCTCCACAGGGAATTTGAGTTTTCTAGATGTTGCCCTTCACACAAACCTATTACCGAGACCATATTGGCAATTTTCTCTTTGGAGATTCTCTGAAGGGTTTTCACGGAAGACATCACAAAGCAAGAATCAGGACTCTATCAAGCAGCTTGCTCCTATTCTTAGATCCTCAGAGATTCACTGAAGACTCCAGCTGAAATTGCTATTTTCTTTCTTTTGTAGCTGTCTTCCACTTTGCAGCTATGACACTAAATGGAAAGGAAGGCAAAAGCACACTGCGTTGACAATAGCACCATCTTCTGTCCAGAGAAATGTCAGCTTCTTGACAGATCAGAGTTTTGGGTTATGCCATGGCCCATTCACTCCAGAGCAGACATGCATGTAAGACATGCGCACTTAAGAAGAAGTATTTGAGTGGGGTCTTGAGCCCTGTGTACCAATCTTTTTAAAAATATTTATTTTATTGAAGTATAGTTCATTTACAATGTTGTATTAATTTCTGCTGGACAGTAAAGTTACTCAGTTATACATATGTACATTCTTTTTCATATTCTTCTCCATAATAATTTATCACAGAATATTGAATATAGTTCCCTGTGTTATACAGTAGGACCTTGTCGTTTATCCACTCTATATTAATAGTTTGCATCTGCTAACTTCAAACTCTCAAGCCATCCCTCCTCTACCTCTACCCCCTCCCACATTGGCAACCACAAGTCTGTTCTCTATGTCTGTGAGTCTGTTTCTATATCATAGATGCATTCATTTGTGTTCTATTTTAGATTCAGCATATAAGTGATATCATATGGTATTTGGCTTTCTATTTCTGAATCACTTAGTATAATAATCTCTAGGACCCATCCATGTTGCTGTAAATGGCATTATTTCATTCTTTTTATAGTTGAGTGGTATTCCATTGCATACATGGAGTCATGGTAGATCATGGCATCCAGTCCTATCACTTCATGGCAAATAGATGGGGAAAATGTGGAAACAGTGTCAGATTTCATTTTCTTGGGCTCCAAAATCAATGTAGGTGGTGACTGCAGCCGCGAAATTAAAAGATGCTTGCTCCTTGGAAAAATAGCTATGACAAACCTACACAGAATATTAAAAGCAGAGACATCACTTTGCTGAAAAAGATCCATCTAGTAAAGCTACGGTTTTTCTAGTAGTCATGTATGGATGTGAGAGTTGGACTATATAGAAAGCTGAGTGCTGAAGAACTGATGCTTTTGAACTGCAGCGTTGGAGAAGGCTCTTGAGAATCCCTTGGACTCCAAGGAGATCAAACCAGTCAATCCTAAAGGAAACCAACCCTGAATATTCACTGAAAGGACTGATGCTGAAGCTGAAGCTCCAATACTTTGGCCACCTGATGCAAAGAGCTGACTCATTGGAAAAGACCCTGATACTAGGAAAGATCGAGGGCAAGAGGAGAAGGGGACAGCAGAGGATGAGATGGTTGGATGGCATCACTGACTCAATGGACATGAATTTGAGCAAAGTCAGGGAGATAGTGAAGGAGAGGGAAGCTTAGTGTACTGCAGTTCATGGGGTCACAAAGAGTCGAACACAACCTAGTGACTAAACAACAAGTATTCCATTGTACTTATATACCACATCTTCTTTATTCATTCATCTTTTGATGGATATGTAGGTTGTTTCCATGTCATGGCTATTGTAAATAGTGCTGCTATGAATACAGGTGTGCATGTATATCTTTGAATTATAGTTTTTTTTCTGGATATATACTCAGGAGTGGGGTCACTGAATCATATGGCAACTCTATTTTTAGGTTTTTGAGGAAACTGCAAACAGTTCTTCCTAGTGGCTCTACCAGACTAGTTGCTATTTCAACATCAAAAACAGGTGCCAGTATGGACACGTGTTACAGTCTCCCCTGCCTTCTCTTCAGCTGCTTTACTCTAGCTCATATAGTCATGGATTCATTCACCACTCTCTCCGGCACCCCCTGGACCCCAAGCCTGCCCCGTGTTATTTCCTCAGGCAATACATGTGTGTGCTTCTGAGGTAGAAACCCCACTTGTGCTTTGCCTTGTAGACATGAGTGCCTGGCAGTGGTCTCTGAGGACCATTTCCTGGGATGTGCTCCATCCTCCACCTCTGGCTCTCACAGCTGACCGCCCATCTCTCCTACTGTATAGCACAGGGAACTTTACTCAATGCTTTACAATAACCTAAAAGGTAAAAGAATCTGAAAAAAAAATACATACATGTACGTATCACTGAATCACTTTGCTGTACACCTGAAATTAACATAACATTGTAAATCAACTATACTTCAGTTAAAAAAATAAAAAACTAGTCATAAACCCTAATTCACTTGTGGACAAAACAGGAAACTTGCAAGGAGTAAGGGAAGCAAACTCTTCTAGATGCCTTTCACACACAACTTCCAATGCAACCCCTCATCTTCATGGGAATGAACAGGGGTAACTGGCTGTTTCTCACACAGGTCTCCTCTGTCTATCAAAGCAGTGTATTGTTGCATATTGAACTAGGCAACAAGGACTTCAGCTCTCAAATGCTCACGTTTGAGTCATTATGTCCCAGAGAAGACTTTCAAGATGGTGGAGGAGTAGATGGGGAGATCACCTTCCCCTCACTCCCTGCAACAAATGTATCAGAGGTTCATCAGCATGTGGGACGGTTTCCACAGAGCACCTTCTGAGCACTGACAGAAGACCTCAGACTTCCAAAAAGGCAAGCCAATCTCACAATGGGGTAGGGCAGAATGCTGTACACCTGAAACTAACTAGTTATAAACTAGTGTCCCTGGCAATTTTCCGGCTGATCAATTTATAACTCTCTCACTATAAGATACTTAATTCTTATTCACTCAGTTCCAAATGCTTTTTGAGTAGCTACCATGCTTCTGGTACTACATTTGGTGTGTAGGCTACACAATAAATTAAAACTGAAATCCTCACTTGAAAAGGAGATCATGAGCTATGGCAGAAGCACACATATTCATTCATTCATTCATACCACATTCCTAGACCTTGACCTTGGAGTGCAAATTAGGTAGGCAGTAAATCTAATTGCAATTGCAGATTTTGCGTTCTTGATGTTTTAGAGGTAATGTGGCAGAATGCACAGTTTTGAGTCAGTTCTGCTGCTTTTCATTGTGTGACACCAAAGCAAAGTACTTACCCTCTTCCCTGTGCAGTTTCCTCATCTGTAAAATGAGAAAAATAATAGCACTTCATTTCTGAGTTGTTTTGAGAATTCAATACAGTATTATAGGTAAAGATATTACCATATCTTTTTAAGTATGATAAGTAACTGTTTGCTATTGTTATTACCACCACTGAAAGCTTGGGGAAGATAGAAGTACCATTAAGGCATTGTGAAGGGCTTCTTATAGATGCCCTATAGTTTGGGTCTTCACTGAGGAGTAGGGGACAAAAATTTCTTGAGAGTGATACAACCAGAGGTACAGATGCTGGGATTAGTGTGATAAAAGATAAAGCCCATGATATGATATGATACGATATAATATGAATGAGTGCTCAGTTATGTCTGACTCTTTGAGACCCCGTGGACTGTAGCCCGCCAGGGATTTCCCAGGCAAGAATACTATAGTGGGTTGCCATTTCCTCCTCCAGGGGATCTTCCCCACCCAGAGATCAAACCTGAGTTTCCTGTGTGTCTCCTGCATTGCAGGCAGATTCTTTACTGCTCAACCATCACGGAAGCCCATAGCCCCCCATAGCCACCCATAGCCCCTGATAAGCCCTCAAATTGCTCACAGCAGGGAAGGAGACAGAGAATTAAACCTGTGGTTACAACAGTGTGACAAATGCTGTGTAAGAGATATACTAGGATGTTTGGGGAGCTTGGAAGAGGGGGACACCACCTAGGTGGAATGGGTGTTGGTAGTGGGAGTGAGGTTTAAGGAATGACTTTCTAGGGTTTCCCTGGCAATCCAGTGATTGGGATTTCATGTTCCAAACGCACGGTGCATGGGACACACATTCGATCCCCGGTCAGGGAACTAAGGTCCTGCTTGTCACATGGCACACCCCAAAATAAAAAAACAAACAAAAAGAAATGACTTTCTGGAGAGACGACAATGTGAACTGTGTCTTGAAAGGAAAAGAACTAGTCAAATGGAGTAAGAGTCTTCCAGAAGAGAGAAAGCCTTTTGAAAAACTAAGTGAGAGCACGTGGCTTGTTTTGGGGACTTGAAACCCTAGGTGCACATGGGGCCTGAGGACAAGGAGGCTGGAGAATTAGGCAGGGCCACCTCAACAGGCATCTGGGATGTCATGCTGAGAAATTCAGCCATGATTCTGGGGGCCATGGGTAGCTGTGGCTTAATTTCAGGAAGGTCATCCTGGTAGCTATGTGGCATATGTACTGTGGGGGAGAGTGAATCAGTCAGGAAGTTATTGTTGTCATCTTAGTAAGAAATGAGGACAGTCTAAAACTAAGGTATTAGTGGAGGACAGAGAGGTGGGGACACTAAGAGATTTAGACAGTTTCATGGATAGATTTGAGGAGCAATCATATGTATGAATAAAAGAAGAGAGGAGGAAATTTATTTGTAACCAATCAAGACCCTATGGGGCCTTCTCGGCAGAAATCATAGCCCACCACTATGTCCTCTGCCTGCCTCTTGCTTATTAAAAAAAAAAAAAATTTAGGCTGCCAGGCCTTCTCTGAGTTACAAAGAGTACTTTTAATCAGAGACATGAGTAAATGCAGAAAAAAAGGAAAACAGTCAAGCAAAACAAAATAATAATAGTTTAGGGACTTCCCTGGTGATCCAGTGCATAACACTCTGCACTTTCACTGCAGGGGGCATAGGTTCCATCCCTGGTTGGGGAACTAAGATCCCGCACGCCACCTCGTGCAACCAAAATAATAATAATAATAGTTTCAATTCAGTCACTCAGTCGTGTCCGACTCTTTGCAATCCCATGAACCGCAGCACGCCAGGACTCCCTGTCTATCATCAACTCCCGGAGTCCACCCAAATCCATGTCCATTGAGTCGGTGATGCCATCCAACCATCTCATCCTCTGTTGTCCCCTTCTCCTCCTGCCCTCAATCTTTCCCAGCATCAGAGTCTTTTCAAATGAGTCAGCTCTTCATATCAGGTGGCCAAAGTATTGGAGTTTCAGCTTCAGCATCAGTCCTTCCAATGAATATTAAGGACTGATTTCCTTTAGGATTGAGTGGTTGGATCTCCTTGCAGTCCAAGGGACTCTCAAGAGTCTTCTCCAACACCACAGTTCAAAAGCATCAATTCTAATTCTTCGGCGCTCAGCTTTCTATATAGTCCAACTCTCACATCCATACATGACCACTGGAAAAACCATAGCCTTGACTAGATGGACCTTTGTTGGCAAAGTAATGTCTCTGCTTTTCAATATGCTGTCTAGATTGGTCATAACTTTCCTTCCAAGGAGTAAACATCTTTTAATTTCATGGCTGCAATCACCATCTGCAGTGACTTTGGAGCCCAGAAAAATAAAGTCAGCCACTGTTTCCACTGTTTGCCCATCTATTTGCCATGAAGTGATGGGACTGGATGCCATGATCTTTGTTTTCTAAATGTTGAGCTTTAAGCTAACTTATAATAAGCCAACAAATAATAGTTTAGGCACTCGAAAAAGTCAAGGACCTTTAGTTCCATCTCATGGGCTATAGGTAATATCCTAGGCCATGTTCTTTAAGCTGTTTTGCAGATACTGCAACCTCTACCAGGTGGAAGAAGTTAATGGTATGCTGCCCACAAGCACATAACCCCAGACCAGAAGGAACCAGAAGGTTGAAGAAGGTTGATGATGTTGACTCCTGATTACCTCACTACCAACCAATCAGAAGAATGTCCACGAGCTGATCACACACTCCACAATCTCTCTTCCTCATCCTGTCTTTAAAAATGTTTCCCTGGAGCCTTCAGTGAGTTCAGGCCTCTTGAGCACTAGCTGCCTGGACTCCCTGCTTGGCATCTGCAATAATCTTCACTGCCACCTGGCGTCGGTAGATGGACTTAACCACACATCCAGGCAAGTGGACCAAAATTTGGCTTGGTAACATTTTGGCTCCCAGGTTTTTTGACTTGGGCAACTGAATGAGTTATGGCCACTCCCCTAAATAGGAAATATACAGGAAGAAGTACATTGGTGGGGATAGTGATGATGGGGGAAGGGATGAAAGAATTAAGATAATAAGGTGACCTTCTTAAAAGTGGAGACTGAGAGTGATGCCTTGAGGGACATTCAGTTTGGTAGGCAGTAGGTCGATAGGTTTGGAGTTCAGGGAGAGATGTGGTGCTGGATGTCTAGATTTTTTTCCTCATTAGCAATGTAAATCGTAGTAGAATCTTTATTCAGGGAAATTTTAGAGAGTGAGAAGAACACTAATCTAGAGATGTAAGTCTGGAAATATCCATATGAGCAGGTCAGGAATAGAAAGAGGAGGATGGAGAAGAAACAGTTTGGAGAAATAAGAAAAAGAAAAACAGAACGAAGGTATATGGTGAAAACTAGAGGAAGACAGGGTTTCAAGAAGAGGAAACCCTTAACGATCCTTTGGCGGTTTCAGTCTTTAAAATTTTAGCCATTCGGATGGGTGTGAAGTGTTATCTCTTGAGGCTTGAATTGGCATGTCTGTGAGGAATAATGATTCTCCATACCTTCCCAGATGCTTACATTAACCTATCTTTAGTTGCTAAAAGTCTGCTCAAGACTTTTGTCCATTTTTGATAGATATATAAAGAATATATGTTGAAGGAAACTGATGTTTATTTATTTGGCCTTGTCACAGGGCATGAAGGATCTTAGTTGCCAGGCCAGGGATGGAACTCATGTGCCCCCTGCAGTGGAAGCACAGAATTTTAACCACTGGACCACCAGGGAAGTCCCCGAACTGATGCTTTTTTAAATGTTGAAGGCAACTGATATTAACTGACACAACCTAAATCATTGTCGTTGTTGTTGTTGTTTAGTCATGTCCAACTCTTTTGCAACTCAGTGGACTACAGCCTGCCAGGCTCCTCTGTCCATGGGATTTCCCAGGCAAGAATACTGGGCTGGGTTGCCACTTTCTTCTCCAGGGGATCTTCCCAAACTCCTCTCCTGCACTAGCAGGCATATTTTTTTTGCCACTGAGCCACCAAGGAAGACTTACAATAAAAACCTTTTTGCATGCAGTCAATGGAAAACCGAATGACTCTGAAACATGGGAAAAAATCTTGCATATATGATTTTGGATAACTTTAAATTATATAAAACATAAAATATAAAAATCAAATAACTTCAAATTGCATAAAATACACTTAAACTTAAATAACTTTAAATTACACTTTACCCTTTGTGTTTACTACACATCAAGCTCTTTAAAGGGGCAACTGTGACTTCTCCATGGACTAAGGGAGAGATCTTTGTGGTGTGGTTGGAAGGCAAAGAAAACCCACCTCAGTGATTCAGTTTGCCTAGGACTGAGCCAGAAACCAAATCAGTACGGTGTATACTTAGGTGAGGTTTTTCTGTTTCTGTATTTAGCAGTAAATGCTGTCAGAAATACAGAAAATATAGACAAATGAACTATTTGGGGACTGCATGTGGGAGCACAAGCATTGTATGGGAAGAACTGCATGCTAGAGACAGCTTGGGCATTTGACTGCCAGTGCTGGCGTGGGCATCTCTTTTTCAGCTCTGTCCCTAGCTCATTCCTACAGTACCTTGCACGGCTCCTGAATCATTCTTGTGTTTTCAGTATTTATTTTTTATGCAGATGTCGGGAGCCCACTGCAGACCCACTGTATCAATGTCTTTGTGGGTGGTGTCAGGCTGCTCCTTTTTAAAAACAACCTAGGTGATGGTGAGCGCACCTTCCAAATGTACCTCTGGCCCATTCTCATGGCACTCTAAAATGATTTAGAGCCCCTGGGCAGGTCAATCTACAATCAAGAATCGATGGAGTTGGTGTAGATTAACGTTTAATGAGAGAGCCTCTTTTCTTTTTTAAAAAGTTACCCAGGCCATTCTGGTGGGACCTGCCCAAAGCGCCGCGACCTGGACCAGGGCGGCGCTGCAAGCCCCCTACCTGCGGGCGCGTGCTCGGGACAGACGCGCACGCGCACGCACTCGCGCACGCCGGCGCCTTCCTTTGGGCTCCTGGGGTCGGCGGCGCGCGGGGCAAATGGAGTGGGTGCTGGCGGATGCGCTGCTCTCGCAAGGCCGGGACCCCCGGGTCCTGCTTGGGGCTCTCTGCCGCGGGGAGGCAACTGCGGAGCGCGTGGAGACCTTGTGCTTTCTTCTGCAGAGACTGGAGGATGAGGAAGCGCGCGGCGGCGGCGCGGGCGCGCTCCCGGAGGCGGCGCGCGAGGTCGCCGCCGGGTATCTGGTGCCGCTGCTGCGGGGCCTGCGCGGGTGCCCAGCGGGCGGCGGGGATGACCCCGGTCCCACGGCCCGCCAGCGCCGGCGCGTGCTGAGGGCGGCAGGCGCTGCCCTGCGCTCGTGCGCCCGCCTGGCCGGGGACCCGCAGCTGGCGGCCGCGCTGGCCGAGGAGGCGCTGTGTGACCTGCTCAACGCGGGGCCCGCGCCCGGCCTCGAAGGGGCCGCCGAGGCGGCCGTGGAGGTGCTGGCGGCCGTGGGGCCCTGCCTGCGGCCTCGCGAGGACGCGCCCCTGCTGGAGCGAGTGGCGCGGGCCGCTCTCGCGCTGGCGCTGGGTGGGGACAAGGCGGGTTCGTCCCAGGACGCTGCGGCGCTGGTTGCTGGGCGGCTGCTGCCGGCTCTGGGCCGGTGCGGCGGGGCGGCGCTGCGGGCTGTGTGGGGCGGGCTGGTCGCGCCCGGGGTGCCTGAGGGGCCGGGCCGCGTCGGGTCGCAGCTGCTGATTCTGAGCGCCCTGGCCGAGAAGCTACTGCCCGAGCCCTGCGCAGACAGCGTCCCCGTCGCGCGCGAGGCGGGCCTGGACGCCCGGCTCTGCTGGCGCTTCTGGAGCACGGTGCAGGCCGGGCTGGCCTGCTCTGAGGACGCCCTGACGCGCAAGAGGGCGCGCTACCTGCTGCAGCGGGCTGTGGAGGTGTCGGCGGAACTGGGGAGCGACTGCGCGTGCGCCCCCGGCGAAGGAACCGGTACTTGCCTCTTTGCTCCCTGGCCCATCCCTACTTGACTTTCTGCGACGGAGGCCCTTCTGCTTCCGGGGCCGTCTCCGCGATTCGTACAGAATTTGGTTATTCTCGTGGTCCCCATAGAGCCTGAAAAACCTTGGGAACCTCATCTCGAGGGTGTTCTCTGAACTGTAACAAATCACTGCAGCACTGTTAGAAGAGTCCGCATCTCCTAAATTCTCTGACCCAGAGCGGGTGGAATACTGCATTCATGGAATAATTTAGGAACTAGTCCAGCAGGATATTAACAGACCAAAACTGCACTATATCGTGGGCTCGTTCAAATAGAAAAGAAGGGATAGCACCCATCAAATTGAAAAGAAAAGCATTTACATGTACTGACCGACGAATTGAGCCTTGAGTATTAGAATTTTGTCATGGGAAAACCATCACAATCCTTCGGTAGTTCTCTTAGGAGGATTTATTAATATTAGTTAAGTATATGGGCCTTAAGTCGCCCTTTGGAGGATATTCTTGCAATTGATGTAATAGAATGAGGTTTTAATTTTTTAATTTATTTTACATTTTGAGCCTGTGCATCCTACCAGTTTATCACAGGATAAAAGTAGACAAAATAGCAAGGCCTCCCTTTAGTTTGGTTTGTTACTGTTGATCGGTTTGTTCACTGAAATGTGTGAAAATACACTTCAGTCATCTTAAATTTATTTTGATCTATCGAAGTCCAAAATGGATTCATTGAGTCAAAACTGCCTCAATGGATGGAAAATTTCTATCCTTTCAGCTATGGCTGCCTGCTTATTTATACTAGTAGAAGATTTTTGTTCCGCTGAAGTTGTGAGTAGATTAGATTTTTATACACGTTTAAAACATCAGATAGTAGATATTTTAATAGCCCGCAAGTTGGTGATCATCCAATGAGAGTTGTCACTGGAAAACATTTTTTTAAATTACCAAAGTTAAGCGCTCATTTATTTTAAAGTGTCAATCATTCTGCAGTTTTAAAGATAAGCAATGGTCTTATGCTTGCCTCCCATCTATATTTCCTTCATTTCAAGGAGCAGCCACTTTTACCTCTTTTAGCTGATTATTTTGGTGTCTATCCCTATATCTTGACATAGTCCAGTAATATCATAAAATCCGTTATCCTACTTGCAATTTTGATTAAATGTGAGTTCAACAAAACTATGACTATGAAAGTACTGTTCATCAGTGATCTATGTAGTAATCTATGATTTATTTTTTCCTTCCTGCAAGTTTTCCCTATATTTGTCATTTATGTTTGGTTGCCGCCATACTTACCACTAATTCAGCCCCAGATTCTTAGTTGTTTAAATCTTTCCTGTACAAAGTGAGATCATCAGTCATTATAAATTTTCCTGAAGAAGTCTCTTCTAAAGTCCCATTACAAGCTCAGCCTTGTGCACACCACTGACGTTCTTAGATCTGCCTTCACTCTCACCTGGGGGACTCCCTTCACCTGATCCTGCCTTGAAGCTCTTTTCCTGGAGTTCTTATCTTCAAGACCTTGAATATCTGATAATTAAATCAAAGGATCCTTTATGTCTTTTCTGTCAATTCCACCTGACACTTTTTTAGTTTCTATCTCCTGGAAATCCCCACCTGTTTGTGCCTGTTATCTACCTGTTCCATTAGATCCTTTAACATACTAATCATAGGTGTATGTAAGTTCTATTCTTGGACCGTCTCGGAGTCTGGTTTTGTTTTCTGTTTTATCTCTTGGCAATGAGATTACTTTTTTTCAGTAGCAACTGAAATATTTATGTGTTAGAGATAGGTACTCTGTTAGATTGTTGGGGTTGAGTCACTCTAATTGAGCTGGCTTTGGATTTTGTTGTTGCTGTATTTGGCAGATTGTTGTCTCCTTATATTTAGAAACATAAAATTTTCTATTTAGGAACTAAATCTAGAAACTGATTTTCTTTTTTAAACCATATCAGGCCCAAGTCTGTTTTGGTGGTCTGAGAAGAAAAAAGATGAGCTTCTAAAGTTTTGGGAAAACTATATTTTAATTATGGAAACTCTTGAAGGAAATCAGGTAAGTGTTTTCATATTTTATGAAATCCTGTATAGGTGCAGTTTCTTTCTTTTTTTTCCGCAAACATTCTGTAGAACCAATACCAAAAGCTCAACTTGGATATAGCATAATGGAATACAAGCATGCTTTGTTTTCCAGCTTGAGTGAGTGAGTGAAGTCACTCAGTTGTGTCCTACTCTCTGCGACCCTATGAGCTATAGCCCGCCAAGCTCCTCTGTCCATGGGATTTTTCATGCAAGAATACTGGAGTAGGTTGCCATTTCCTTCTTCAGAGGATCTTCCAGACCCAAGGATCGCCCACATTGCAGGCAGACTCTTTACCGTCTGAGCTACCAGGGAATCCCATTTTCTTTTCCAGCATAGATGCAATTTAAGGTTGAATGTAAACTCAGGAAGGAGGAGAGTGAAAGAGCTGGCTTAAAACCAAATATTTAAAAGAAGAAACTAAGATCATGGCATCCGGCCCTGTTACTTCATGGCAAATAGAAAGGGAAATGGTGGAAGCAGTGACAGATTTCCTGTTCTTGGGCCCTAAAATCACTACGGATGGTGACTGCAGCCGTGAAATCAGAAGACAGTTGCTTCTCAGCGGGAAAGCTATGACAAAACTAGACAGTGTGTTGAAAGGCAGAGATACCACTCTGCCAATAAATGTCTCTATAATCAAGGCTATGGTCTTCCCAGTGGTCACGTACGGTTGTGAGAGCTGGACCATAAAGAAGGCAAAGTGCCAAAGAACAGATGCCTTCAAGCTGTGGTGCTGGAGAAGACTCTTGAGTCCCTTGGACAGCAAGGAGATCAAACCAGTCAATCTTAAGGGAAATCAACCCTGAATACTCATTCAAAGGGCTGATGCTGAAACTGAAGCTCCAACTTTTTGGTCACCTGATGTGAATAGCTGACTCATATGTAAAGTCCCTGATGCCTGGAAAGATTGAAGGCAGAAGGAGAAAAAGGTGTCAAGAGGATTAGATGGCTGGATGACATCACCGATGCAATGGACATGAACTTGGGCAAACTTGGAAAGATGGGAAGAGACAGGGAGGCCTGGCTGCTACAGTCCATGGGGTCGCAAAGAACTGGACACAACTGGGGGACTGAACAACAATAACAACATAAACTCAGGAAATTAAAGAATACTTTGGTTGACTTAATTTTTCATTCAAAGGATTTGGTCTTATTTGATCTTCCCTTGACATTTACTTCTAAAGTATTTGTTAGTTTTTAGTTTCTCTATGTTATAAATAATCTCCAAAGAAATACACAGTGAGGAAAATGTTACTTAAAGTCTGAGGTCAGTTGTTATTAAGTAACAATGACCCTTTGATTTTGTAGGCTTGCTTTCTTTTCTTCCTTTCAGTTCTTACATCTTTGCATTCTCTGGTTCTGAGAATAGAAACCTGAAAAATCATTTTCAGTTGACTTTGAATTAATCTTCATAGGAACATGGAATTTTTAAGTTAGGAGGAATCTCTTTAGAGATTAACATTTAGATTGACATTAGAATCATCCTGGTGACTTATTAAAGTATCAGTTGCTGGATCTGGTCTGCCGAGTTTCTGATTCATTAGGTCTGTGGTGTGGCCTGAGAATTCGAATATTTTACATATTCCCAGGAGATGCATACGCTGCCATTCTAGGGACCACACTTGGAGAACTATTATAGGGGTTCCCAGTACGTAAGCTGCAGATCACTGTGGGACCAGCCATCATGGAGTCACGGTGAGGTGTCAGTCCAAATGCATTGTTTGTTGACTAAAAGAAAGAAGTACTCATATGTGCTAAATATATGTAGATGTGGGGATGAGGACTAAACAAAAAACATTTCTAAATTTATGTAAACTATGGTTTTCCTTAATCAGTACATCCATAACACCCTCACTGTTTAGAAACTCCTAAGTTAATTGCCTTTAGTTTGTAGGATATGTACATTAGATGCTGGTATCTGCAAGAGTCTAAGAAAAAAGAACATTGAACCCTGAGCTGGCTCTACATCTAAATGTGTGGCCTTGAACAACTTGAATGACTAGAGAAAGCATTTCAGTATTTTTTCATCTTTGTAATATTGGTGTTATCAGCCCTTCCTGCTTCCCTGGACAGTTAAGGATGCATGACATAATTTATGATACTCTATAAATGTAATGTTACTGTAACTATGTTCTAGGTTATATTTATTAGCTTTGTCATACTCAGTCTTACTTGAATTTGTATGATTTAAAAACTGGAAAAATCAGGCACCTTCTGCATATTTTTTTACATGGGTGTGGTGGGGTCAGGGAGGGTGGAGGTTGTGGAGGGAGGAACAGAAGAGTGACTTACATAAATATATAACAATACTTTGGTTTTTAAAGGTGAATTTTCATTTCCTATGGCTTTTTGCTTTTGTTTTCAGATACATGTCATAAAGCCAGTTTTACCAAAGCTAAACAGTCTGTTTGAATATGCAGTGTCAGAGGAAAATGGTAATGGTTGCTCTTATTTTGATTTTTTATGATGCATCATTTTCCCCCTTATTTTGTAACTAATTCTTGTTCATTGTGGAGAATGTTATATGAATACATAAATTCGCTGCTACCAGGAGACAGCTGCTACTATTCCAGATACATACCTTGTGGATTGATTGTTCATAATGTTTTTTTTCTTACTCAGCAGTATATCAAAATGCACTTACCTATGTCCTTAAATAGTCTTTGAGAATTTAATTTTAAGTGGCTGCAGAGTTTTCTATAATTTAGAGGCATGGTAATTTTGTGAACTTCTGATTATGGAAAATTTCAAACATTTACAGAAGGAGAAGAGTTTGTGTGATGAACCCTATCACCTACTTTCTGCGGTAATCAACTTGTGGCCAGTTTCTGTCTTACATTGCATGTGGCCTCACTTGCTCCCTCTCCATCAAATGATTTTGAAGCACATTCCTAGACAGCATATCATTTCATCTGTAATTATTTCAGTATATATCCTTAAAAGATAAGGACTCTTTGGTAATGTTTTATGTATGGTATATTATTCATTTTTTAATAAACGTTGTTTGGTATTATATATTCTAACTGCTTTCCAGCTTTGTTCTCTTATATATCTGTTTCATTGTTAAAGTTGCTTTCTTAGAGTTTCAGCCATTGTTCTGTAGGTTGGACATCTGGGGAAGGGAAATTTCTAAGATACTATTTTAAATATAGTTTTTAAGTCCTTAATCAGTACTAGATTGTGAGAGCTCTTTAGGAGAAATAAAATGAAACTGGAGCTTCCTAAAATTATCTTATGAAAGTAAGTTTAGATAAATGAGACGGCATAACTGTTTTATATTCATATGAATGATGAAATGCTGCATTATCGTGTTTACACATGAGAGTTAACCTAGGTAAATGGGTTTCAGTGCCTGCTTTAGATAATTACAACTTTAATAGTGTGACCCCTTAGGAATTGAGCTTTATTCAGCTGATTGCTATGGTTGTTTTCTGATACACTGGAATTTTTCACAGACCATAAGAATCTAGTCCCACCTGGGGCTAGAATTTAATTAAATCCTGTTGTGACTTCACTTATGCGTTCACTGTTAAAATAATTCTCTTATTACCACATTTTGCCCACAGCTCTCGGAAAAACAAATCAAATAGCAGTGACAGATTTTGAAAAATTACCACTGCCAAAGAATTGAACAAGCATCTTGATATAAATAACACACAAAAAGGGACCAATTTATTTATAGAATGCCATGGGTTTAAAATGCTGAATTTTTTTTCCTAATAATATTAAGGATATTTGAAAAGAGTTGAAGTATCTCTGAGGTACATACTTATTTCATTTTTGTTTCTCACTCATTCATGTATTTACTTAATAGATGCATACTTAGTGTCCAGTACATACTGAGCACTGGGGTAAAGTGGTGAGACAGGAGAACAATTTTTCACTTGATTTTTGGTCTGTTTTCGGGGAAAAAATGGTTTTGATTATGAAGTTCTAGACAGACAACAAAGAAGTGGCAGGAATGGAATACTAGTGAGGCCATACCTTGGTGAGGCAGGCCAGCTGAGGCCTGCCTTAGGAGTCACTCAGAAGTGGAACAGACAGCTCTGGGTGCAGAAGCCCTGAGATGGGAGCGGCTCTATGGAGTAGAGTAGTGACTAGTGGGGCACGGCTTAGTGGTGTGGGAAGGGTGGCCTGAGGTTCGAGTAGTTGTCAGGGGCAGTTTCATGCCTGGTTTGGATTTTATTCTGAGTTTTGAGAAGCCACTCAAGGGTTTCAAACAGAGGAGGGACAGTTTCAGATTTCTGTATGAAAAATATTGAAGTAAGGTGAGAGAATTGGTTGAAATCACCCCAAACCTAAAGTTCCAACCTGCATGTGTGGAGTCATATTTAATTTTGTACACTGTAGTCACCATGACATTTGCTTGCAGTCTTTCTAAATGAAACTGAAAATGGAAAACTGAATATTGAAGTTATTTTGGTTATTCAGTAGTTAAACACCTTTGAACGTGATTGTTGTAGTGAAGTTAATGTGTTTATGTGTGTATTTATTTATGAGTATATAGTCTGTGTGGAGCAACGTAATGTGAGAATCAAAGTCAACTTTGGGTGTTTATTTTCACAGGATGCTGGCTCTTTCACCCATCCTGGCATCTGTGCATTTATAAAAGAATGTTTGAAAGTGAAAATAAAATCCTGACTAAAGAAGGCGTTACCCATTTTTTGGAACTGTATGAAACAAGGATTCTTCCATTTTCACCAGAAATTTCTGAGGTAGTGGCATCCTCTCCCTTCTCTTGTTACCTCTGTCAGAAGATAAGAGGCGAAGGCATTTGTTGTATCTTCTGTGATCTTCAAAAGTGTATACTGGGGCTTGAAAATCACAAATAACACTTTAGAGATTTGCTGAAAACAAACCCTGTATCTCTAAACTAGACTCTCATACTTGGGCTTTGTCGACAGGCTGCCTGCATCATTACCGAGATGAAAAGTAGTCCTTTGTTTTCCGTATTCTGAACAAAAGTCAGCAGCATGAACACTGGAATAGAAGTGTGTTAGTGATACTCTCTCCACGGTTCTGAAGCCCTGAATTATTACTCTTTGTCTAGTGATGCTACTCCTCCGGTTCTGAGTCAGTGAATTACTATCTGCTGTACTGAGCAGGGGTTGCCTTTTGAGCTATGTTATTAGAATGTGTACTTCCACTTGTCAGAAATCACACAAAGTGATGACACTATGAGAATTACAGCTGTGATTTTAAGTCCTGTTATGATGACGTGAGTTGGAGGATCATGGACTTAGGAACAGTAATTTACCTCTCATTTAGAGGTAACCTAAACTTCCCTAATTATCCAAGTACATGTATAGTGTTTTAGTATGCATCCTTTTTCTACATTCTAGCCTTCTTGCACTTCCTGAAAGCATGCTTTTGTCTACTAATGTTTTTGAAGATATGCTTTTCCCCTTTTATTGTCCAGGCATAGGGGCTTAAATTTTCTCTTGGGTATCTTTCTGTTTTTCACTTGTCACTACCTTTATTTTCCACCGCGTGTCCCTTCTTTGGATTCCTTTCTTCCTTCTCAGCACAGCATGTGCTCTCTTAGTATTCCATACATTTTTATCAGGTTGGAAAGTTCAGTTTGATACCTGAGATTAAGGTATCCTCCAAGGCTATCATAAATCAGCCTGCAGCATAAGAGATTGCTTATAACAGCTCTTCAGTAACCCTGCATAAGATGTACAGTTAGGGCAAGTTGACTTTTCAAAATTACAGTAACAGCTTAACGTCAAATTTTTTTTTCCTTTTTTTTTTTTTTAAAGTTTATCATTGGACCATTAATGGATGCACTTTCAGAGAGCTCTCTATACAGCAGGTAAGCATGTATTTTATTTATCAGCAATGCAGTAATATGTATTTGATTATAAATTTAACTTGATTATGAAATATGACCAGATTGTTAAAAATGCATTTGGTGGATAAATATATGTGGCCTCATAGACATTCAGCTTTTTCTTACCATGTTTTCCCTTCTGGGTTTGTGATTCTTCTTGTCCTGCTGGTAGTTGTATCTGGTGTTTCTCTTTTTCTTTTCTTTCCTGCTCTGAACCCATCCTTTCTTGGGCTTTGGGGAAGGACACCTCACATAGGGACTTTCTTTCCCTTACTCCTGACTTCTGCCCTCTTGGAATTTATGGTGGCTTTGGCTAACCAACACTTGACAGTTTTTTTTCCTTTTTCTTTTAACTTTTAGTTTTGACTTATAGAAAAGTTGTGAGAATAATACAGAGAATTCTGACTTACCTTTTATCCACATTCCCTAAATGATCATGTTTTACCACATTTGCTTAATTATTGTCTTTATGTATGTATGTGTGTCTTTGCATCTCTGTGTATATCTGTTTCTTAGCTCTGTCTGTTGAGCATACTCACCCATCCATATTTCAGTATCTGTCCGTCCATCTATATTAAAAACCATCCGTTCACACCAGTACACCCATTTCTAGTCCACTACCACAGGGTTCACTCTGACTTTTTTCCCTTTCCATATCGGATGGTGGAGGCCATTCTCTACTACATGTTGCTTATTTAACACCTTTACACTTCATCAAGCTTGATACTGAGAAGAGTGTCAGTATTGTGCCTTTCCTCATTTTTTGAGCTTTATCTGTACTCTTGAATTGTATCTTCAAAAATTTCCCTTGCTTTTGAAATTATGTTATATTAATATTTCTAATTCTGATAACTAAGTTTATACTTGCTAGTCTTTTGTTTGGTATATGGGTGGCTGGCTCAGTGGTAAAGGATCTGCCTGTAATGCGGGAGACCCAGATTCAATCCTTGGGTCAGGAAGATCTCCTGGAAGAGGAAATGGCAACCCACTCCAGTATTCTTGTCTGGGAAATACCATGGACAGAGAAGCCTGGAGGGCTGCATGGGGTCACAAAAGAGTTGGACACGACTCAATAACTAACACTTTCACTTTTGCTTTTCTAATAGAAAATACTCTGACAGTCAACTTCTTTAAAAATTTTAAATCAACCTGTGCTAAGTTATATTAATATTCAGTCCTGTTTAATATCGAAAAAGCATATTCAATGCTTGATTTGTCAATTATTTTTATTTTTCAAATAACTCATTACTATTGATTAGTTTTCTGAAGCAGACAGCTGGAGATCAGTAAATCCAACTTGGTGGTTCCTGAGAGTTGACAAACACACTTATTATGAAATGCCTTCAGTTTCCTCCCACACTAGTGTGTTCAGTTAACAGATGGTGTTCCTGGCAGAAGCAAAATAAACAAAAATAAAAGTGTCTTTAGTAGATGTTAGCACTTAAATGCTTTTGCAGAAGTGGTTTATTACTAATGTATGTCTTTTACTTAATACTTAAAGATATTAAATCATTGGAGTATGTGTTAGAAATAATAAAATATAATTTTAAATTACCATTTCTAGACTTTTCTTAAAATGATACCATTTGGCAAGATTAATGCATATGTGTCAGATAAAGTGTCATAAAAAGGAGATCTATGCATGCTTAGTATAACCCATTACTAACTCACGTCAGTTTTTCTGGAATATCCTGATGTTTTTGTAGTCAGAGGGATTGTCTCAAGATTTTACTGAAAAATAAAATGCAGGTTCAGAAGAAGATGGTTTTATTGTTGAAAGTCATTTGAGCCATATTGCACTTAGTTTCAGTATGCTTAATTGTCAGTAGATTTTAAATATTTGTTTTTTAACCCCCTTTGTCTATAGGTCCCCAGGCCAGCTGGTAGGAAGTGTTTCTCCATTGGGACTGAAATTACAGAAGTTTTTAGTCACTTACATTTCTTTTCTTCCAGAAGAAATAAAGAGTATGTATCAGTAAGGAATTTCTTTTTAACTTATTAGCTTAAATTTTAAAAATTTTTTAGAATATTGATTATAACCACCATCCTACTAGGAGAGTCCTATAGTAGAGTCCTATAACTCTACTAGGACTATTATAATCAGTATTGTCAAACTAGTTCCTTTTTTTCAGGATAATGCAAATTTTGTCAGAATTATACAAGTGTCCATTGAAATTGAGTACACACTTTCACCCTTGTATATAGCACCGTACCAATATTGGAATCTGTAGCATGGAAGCGATTATGGAATATATACTGCGGTTTGCCATTCTTTCTAAGTATCTCTATTCGGTTTCAAAGGGCTGATTCATGTCAATGTATGACAGAAACCACTACAATATTGTAAAGTGATTGGCCCCCAACTAAAATAAATAAATTTATTAAAAAAAAGAAAATTAGCAAAATAGGTCAAAGAAAAAAGGAACCTGGGCTTAGGAAAAAGTTACAAACAGAATATCCATTGTGTCAAAATTGTTGTTTTATACATACTGACTTAGAAAGATTAAAAAAGAAGAAAAACTTTTTATAAGACCTTATATCTTAGAAATGTCCCACTTCTTCGGATTGGAGATGTGTGTTTCTTTCTGATGAGCTATGTTGGTAAACAAAGCATAGAACCAGTGTTGTTTTGTTTGCTGAGTAGCAGGATTTCCTCTACTAAGACTTTTCTTCATTCTAGGATTTGTGATGTAGAAAGTGACCCTGGCTATGAAATATATATGTTTTTTCCTTTTGTATTCATATTTAATCTGCATATAGGATGAACAATGACCAATGGTAATATGTATTCAAAAGTCAGGAAAGAAAGGGAAAAGATGGTCATCTATATATCGCAACCTTAGATTTACAGAAAATTGATTGTTTTGGTTACTTTTTAAAAAATTAGAGTGCAGAAGGTAACTGCCAGAGCCATTCTTTAGTTTGCTAGAGTTTGGAGGTTTATAGCCTGGGGATTAATTTTCTGACCACATAGGCACATCCTGTGTGTATATCACAGTGTGAGTGAGATGTTGGTGGTCAGCACCCTGCAGACTCTGAGAGCCTCCTGTTTGTACCAGATGCGTGACAGACCCTTGTTAATGTGGTGGGTGAGTGAGAAATAGAAGTTTGACAGTTGCCATCTTCCTTTTGTCATCAGAGAGGCGTTAGGCAAAAGATGGGAACTTAAGTAGTCCAGCAAGAATGAGGGCAAGTAAACTGTCTACTTATAGGTTTTACTTTGTAATTTTTTTCTGTCAGTGATTCCCAGTGAATATATTAAGCATACCTTGTTTTGGGCTAGGCATTTTGGGAAATATAAAATACATGTCATATCCTTTCAGGATTGTCCAAGGATTTCTTAAAAGTGATTTCTTAAAAGATTTCTACAATGATGATCTGAGGAAACAGACATTTTCATTGACTATGTGACTTAAAGACCCTTAAGACATCACACATTAGCAGAGAAAGCGGGATAAAGCACCATCCTTGTGTATCTCAAAATAGTTAAAGTAATTATAGTGTAGATAAGAAATAGCCTGTGAGAAAGAGCTAACATTACTGTTTGCAGATTCCAGAGGCCAGATACCAATGGTATTTTTCTTTAACATCTCCAACAAAAGAATGGTTTCCAACAGTAAAAAATTTATCTTTTACCTTAACTTAAAAAAAAATATATATATACACACACATATATATATAAAACCGCTTGTTATCAGAGTATGTAGAATACAGTAGAATACTCATCTTACTAAAAGGGAATGAATTTGAAATAACATTGATTTTTTTTTTCCGTCAGCTTTATTGAGATATAATTCACACACCATAAAATTTACCCTTTTAGATTGTTCAGTTCAGTGGTTTTTAGTATATTCACAAATTTGTACAACCATCACCACTAATTTCAGAATATTTTCATTATCCCCAGAAAAAACTCTGTGGCCATAAGTAATCGTCTCATTTTCCGTCTCCCCTAGCTTCTGTCAGACACTAATTTATTTTCTGTCTCTATAGATTTGCTTATTCTAAACATTTCATATAAAAGGAATCATCTAATATATGGCCTTTTATGTCTGATTTCTTTTTGCTTAGTGTAATGTTTTTAAGATTCACCTATATTGTAACATGTATCATTCCTTTTTGTAGCTGAATAATAATGTAATAATAATATTATAGATAGATACTTCACATTCTGTTTATCCATTCATCAGTAGATATTTGGATTGTTTCCACTTTTAACTACTAATATGAATTACTCCTGTGAATATTCATATACAAGTTTTTATGTGAATATAATCTTTCACCTCTCTTAATTATACACCTAGGGGTAGAATTATTGGGTAATATGGTACCTCTGTTTTTAATTTTTAGAGGAGCTACAAAACTGTTTTCCACACTGACTGCAACATTTTACATTCTCACCAGGAATATCTGAGACTTTAGTGCCTCTACATCCTGTTAACATTTGTTATCATCTGTCCTTTTGATTAGAGCCATCCTAGTGGGTGTGACATTGTATCTTATTATGGTTTTATTTGCATTTCCCTACATAGTGTCTGATGATGTTGAGCATCTCATGTGCTTGTTAGCAACACTGATGTCTTAAAACTTTTTCTTTCAGGTAGTTTCCTGTTAAAATTTATTCAGAAGATGACAAGCAGACATTGGTGTGCTGTTCCCATTTTGTTTCTGTCTAAGGCTTTGGCAAACATCCCAAGATGTAAAGCCCTGGGTATAGAAGGACTTCTCGCCCTCAGGTAATTTACTCTTGTGTATATTCATATGTGGTTATTTGTCATAACTTTCCTTAGTAAATTAAGTTTTCTCTTCTGCTTTAATCCATGGTGAGTGGTTTTAGTTAATATTGGCACCCTAATTTTTCACTCTTAATTTTATAGAAGCAAAAAGCAAATAAAAAAAAATCTATTCATGGGGATTTCCCTGATGGTCCAATGGTTAAGACTCTACACTTCCACTGCAGGGGGCTCAGGTTCAGTCCCTGGGTGAAGAACTAAGATCCCACATGCTGTTGAACTTAACTTTGTTTCATGAATTACTAATTTAAATGTTAATATATGCCATAATATATACTGTTGGATTTTGACCACTTTAAAAATAAGGCCAATGTTTTTATTAAATATCAATGTTGATTACCAATTATTTCCAAAAACGTGCTTTGAAAGTGTCTTGTTAGTTTTTAAAGATTCTTTTTCATATTAAAATTGCACTCTACTAGAGGCCTTATTTATTTAACAGCTTTGCAGCTCTCCTGACAGTGACTTTCTGCTTTAGAAAGTATAGATCTTATAAAACCAGTTGTCGGTAACTACAGATGATCACAGTATTCTCTGAGCCCATGGGCGTGCGTGTGTTTTTCCCCACCCTCAGGGACGTTCTCCAGTGCACCATGATCACACATCAGATCCTGCTGAGAGGGGCAGCGCAGTGCTATCTCCTCCAGACGGCCATGAACCTGGTAGATGTGGTAAGCTGATCTTTCTTACTCACGTTAACTTCAGTTCAAGAGTCTTTCTCAGTGAGCGGGAGTTCATTAAAGAGCTAACACGGCAGGCCTGTGATGCTGTCATTAGAAAGCTCTCTTTGTAAGATTGGCCCTTGGCTGGCATCTGGAACCTGGATTTTGGGAGGGCTCCCACCATCCCAATACCGTGCCTGCAGGGCTCATGAAAACAGTGTGATCTTTACTGAACACCTGCTTTCCTTCTGGGGCTCTGAAGTTGTAGGTGCTGTGGGCGGGGCGTCTGTGTGACCAGCTCCGCAGTGAAAACCCTGGGCACTGGTTCTCTAAGGAGCCCTTCTGGTAGGCATTTGACCTGTTGGTAGGGAAGCTCACGACCATACTGGGAGAGCATTCTTGGAAGCTTTCACCTGGTTTTCTCTGTATTTTTTCTGCACATCTTCCAGAAGTTGACATTCAGAGAACATCCTTGTTCTGTTTTTCACAGAGCTCCAGTAACACACTATTGTTGAGAACAGGGGTCAGCAGACTTTTTTGTGAAGGGCTGGATTGATATATTTTAAGTTTTTTGAGTCATACAGTCTCTATTGCAGCTACTCAAAAGCAGCCGTAGACCATTTACAAATAAGAGGGCATGGCTGTGTTCTGGTAAAACTTTACTCACAAAACAGGCTGGGAGTGACTTTGCCAACCCCAGACTTAGAGCAGGGTGTCTTAATTGGAGATGTGTGACCTTAAGGGAATGAAAAGATTTGGGTGGTTTTCTGAAGGCTGAGGGTCGTTTTTGTGGGTTTGAAAAACTAAGATTCACTTTTGATGTAAATAATAAATAATTTCTTTTTTTTTAAAATAAATTTATTTATTTTAGTTGGGGGCTAATTACTTTACAATATTGTAGTAGTTTTTGCCATACATTGACATGAATTAGCCATGGGTTTACATGTGTTCCCCATCCTGAACCCCCCTCTCACCAATAATTTCTTATAGGATATTTTTGGTTTTTGCTTTTAGATTGTGACCATCTTATCTCAGAGATAGTAATCTCGATTTTAAGGAAAATAGATTTATAAAGTAATATTTCATTTTATATAGAGGTTAACTGTTTATAATCAAACTCTTCATTTTGAAAGTTGAATATTTCCTTTTTAAAAATATAGCTCTTGATTTAACTGATAGTATTCTACTTTAAGTAACATGCTAGATTGGTTTTACAGTGATGTACATTCAGTTAAACATTTTTAAATGAGTAATTTTTTAAAACTGCCCTGCCCACAGGAGAAAGTGTCACTCTCTGACATCTCAACTTTTCTCATGTCAGTGAGACAAGAGGAGTCCTTAGGACGAGGAACTTCACTGTGGATGGAGGTGAGACTGAAAATAATGATAAGGTCTTTGAAAACTTTGTGAAAAATTGTTTCTGGTTGAATTCATTACTGGCCTTTCTTGTTATCTGTCAACAGAGGTTTTTAAAAATTGTTTATTTGCTTTGAGTGGACCTAACCAATAATGCTATTAGAATTCCTATGGAGAAGTGGGAGACAGAAAGTGTTTGAAATAGAGATGGAACTATTCTAGAGATGATAGTGTTAGTGGGCAGATCTCAATTCCAGATGAGATGTGTTGGGAGTACTGATGATGTTAGACTCAAGAACAGATCTGCTCAGGTTCCCAACCCTGACATTTCGGTGATCCGTAATTCTTCTGACTTCTCGCATCTAGTTCATCATGAAACCCTAAGTGTCTTGCAGTGGATGGGGAAAAGTCCTGGCAATTATGAGTAAAGTTGGTATAAACATTTGCATACAGATTTTTGTGTGACCATAACTTTTTAACTCATTTGAGTCAGTTTCAAGGAACATAGTTTCTAGATTGTATAATAAGCATATGTTTAGTTTTTTTAAGAAACTGCCTTCCATAT
The DNA here is from genome assembly GCF_054371585.1 of Giraffa tippelskirchi. Classification (NCBI taxonomy): domain Eukaryota; kingdom Metazoa; phylum Chordata; class Mammalia; order Artiodactyla; family Giraffidae; genus Giraffa; species Giraffa tippelskirchi. The sequence goes on along the minus strand of NC_137276.1, from coordinate 119,359,540 downwards.
CCATGATTCCTCCATGTCAGGACCCATACAACCATGGATCATGAAATGCCATAGTATTTACTATTGAAAAAAATCCACATGTAAGTGGACCTGCAGTGTAAACCCATGTTGTTCAAGAATCAACTATATTTTAAATTGCACATGTGATAGAAAATAAACTTGCGGGGAGGGTAGGAGCTTTCCTTATAACTTATATTTCAAATTCTACATTCTCTCAAAAATAAATCCTTGTTTTAGTATATGAAGACGAAATGAATTTTAAGGTTGTAATTTGTTTTACATAATGTATTATTATTCATAGAAATGTCCTTTATAACATCTTATCAAAATGTACATTTTATATTAGATGCTTTAAAAATTCTTGCTTGTTAATGAAGTTTATAAGTTCTTTGAGGAGTTTAGAAAACACACACATGTATGTGAATATACTCACATACATACATACATATGAAATCTTTTTCTGTATGAACTGTGTGTGAAGCTCAATCATGACAATAAACATTGTGTTACTTTGTTGTGTTCAATTATCTAAATTCAGTTTATTGTGGAAGAAAGAAAATTAATTAGGGAAATTAGAAACCCTTTGTTCAGTTAGACTTTCAAAATAAGTGATAACTGTTTTCTTTTTCAGCTCTGTGATTGGTTGCGTATTAACGAAAGCTATTTCAGGCAATCCTCAACTTGTACCTCCATTGGATTTCACAAGACTTCCTCTTTAAATGCTTATGTCAGGAACCTAGTGCAAGAGTATGTTAGGTCACCTGCCTGGGAAGGTAAGTCTGAGATCATTTTTATGGACTAATGTAACCAAAACATTTTCAAAGAACTTTTTACTGGTTTTTCAAATTGAAAATATATGCCAAATATATGCTGATTTATGGATGTCAAACTTGTATTTCAGCCAAATAATGTGAATAAACGTTATGTAAAAATAGTTTCCTAACTTGCACTTTATCTGTTCTAGAACTTGAGATTTTAAACTGTCTTAAATGTTTTGAGAAACTAGTAAGTTGTCTGAGTAGGAATCGAACACAAACAAATTTATTAATTTATTCTACAATTACTGAATCTTTGTCAGCTAGATTTTGCAGATGTGTGTTTGGAGCCTCTGCAGTGGAAATATTTGTAGAGAAATCTGTTTATCTTTTGTTTGTTTTCAAAGCATTACATTTAATGTCAGCTGATTATGAAAAGTAATTTTAGAGAAAAATTATATTTGAAAGAATGGTTTTGTTAGTTTCTCTTTTTACCAGATACTTAGCAAAGATCAAATGCACTGAGTGAGGGAAGAACTATTAGCAGATTCATTAATTAGGATTCTTTTTACATTTCTAGCGCTTCCTCATCATTAAAGTCATTAGTGATAATTTGGGTAAATTGCGTCTTTGAATTTAACATGTCTTCAATTTCCTAGCTTTGTCTCAGACCAAGTCATTTTCATCTCCTGATTTCTCTAATCTGATTATGGAATAGGTCTTAAATGATCAGATAATTATCCTTCCCAAATAATGAGTTTATCTGTTTGTCCTTTTTGGAATGTTTTGCTTTTGTGTTTTATTGTCTCTATTGTCTAGTAAATTTACTGCTACTTGGAAGATTCTTTTGTTTGACCTATAAAAGTGAATAAATTTTAGTCCCTACTGGAGGGAGCATAGATTAAACTTCCTGAAATATCTATATAACTTGTCTTAAAACTCAGTCTATAACGGCATCAGATCTGATTAAATCATTCAAAATTGGATAAAATGAGATTTTTAGAGTTTCTTCCTTAACATTTCTGGGACTTAAACTGTTTAATATAATTTAAGTTTTTAAAAAACTGATCTCAGGTGCAAAGGAGGTGTGTGTGTGTGTATGTGTAATATTTTTGTTTGACTCTTAATGCTCTTGGCTAAGTGCCTTTATAAAATTTTAGTTTGATTATCAATTACTGGGCGGTTTTCAGAACAAGACAATGAATTCCAAAGCAAACATGATTTAGCTTGAATTTTTGAGCATAAAATACATATAACACTCGGATTTGTTTTTATTAAAAATAATCATCAGCTCAAACATTTTTTAATCAAATTTTACACCTAAAAGTAGTTTTTTTCTTTGGGTTTCATATGGTCAGTACAGATAGATTTTACACTGATTATTCAGCAACTGTATGTCAAGTGTTTTCAAAGTGCCAGATAGCGGAGTCACAGAGATAAAAGATATGTCCTCTACCCTCAGAGAACATAGGCCAACAAGGGAATTGATAAGTAAACAGCTAATCTTAATACAATGCCTTGAAAGCCATAAGCACTGGGATGGGGCCCCAGGGTCAGGGCTACTGATCAGAACTTGTAGACCTGTGGGGGATCAGGAGAGGTCACAGATGAGGTGACACCTAATAAGTGAATAGAAATTAAGGTGGAAAGGGAGGAGTATCCTGCAAGGCTTGGATGAACTGACATCCAGGGAGCATGAAAGTAGGTAGATATCCACCAGTGTCTGTCTGTAGTATGGAGCCCAGGTTGGAATGGTTAAGAGGTGGTTAAGAGAGTATGGATATATATTCGGTAGCTATATATGTACCATATCATATATATGATATGTAACAAAACAATGCAACAACAACTAAAACCACACAAAACCAGCATCATCAACAAGCAAAAATGTTGGAGCACTTTCAGAGCAGGTTTTCTGAATCAGAGAAAGTGAGACAGTTTGCAAACAGCAGTAACAGTGTGTCAGAGCTTGGAATTGTTGAGATCAACCAAAGAGTGAAATATATTGAAGAAATTTATACTTACACAGTTCATCAGAAAGGGTGCCTACTTAAAATGTAACCAAGATACCTGAAGATAGGAAAAATCCCAAAGTAGTACATACTACAGCTGTACAACCAGTTTTAGAAACAGCTTTATTGACATATAATTGACATACATTATAAATTGCACATATTTAAACTTTATACAGTATGATGGATTTGACCTCTGTGTATTGCTTATGAAACCATTAGCATAGCAAGATAATGAACATAGCCGTCACTCCCCAGTGTCTTCATGCCTCTTTGTCACCCCTGGCTCCTGCTTCTACCTGTTCCTCTGCATCCGCAGACCACCCTGACATGCTTTCTGACACTAGTTTGCATTTTCTAGAATTACAGTCAGTTTTTAGAATTTGTAGTGGCAAAATTTGACTGATAATTCAGGGTTAACTTGCATTAAGATGACTAAAGATAGCCAGTGACCTTCCATTTCTTTAAAACCATTCTTGCCTATACTTTTCCAGCCTCAGTGAGAGAAGGGGGAGAAGGTATAAAGAATTCTTTGCCAGTGGTCCTCAGAGCATGGTTTCCAGACTGGCAGTATCAACATCACCTGCAAACTTTAGAACTGCAAATTCTCTAACTATCCCACACCTGCTGAAACAAACTCTGGGTGTGGGGTTTACCCTCTGTATTTTAACAGGCTCTCGGGGGAATTCTAACACATGCTGAGGTTTGAGACCCATTTTTCTGTAGCCTGGATTTCTTTTAGTGGCAGTAGAGGACTCAGGAAGCAGCCCTACAACAAAAAGCTCTGCTAGAGTGTCCTCCACTGCAGTAGTCAGGCACTCTGTTGTTATTGACCTAGTCCTGTGGCTCTCCTTAAAATCAGGAATCTTTAAAAATCCACTAAACTTCTGATTTATAACCTTCCCTTTCACTTATCCAAAGTGAAAAATTGTTTAGGACTTCAAAAAGTGCCACTGTGATTGGACACAGTCTCAAGTAGCACCCCTACCCCACTCCCACCTCCTAGAAGGTCAAAAGGTATCTCATTATATGACTGCTAGAAAATGTAAGGAACTGAATAGCGTATTGGTATTTCAGTTTAGTCTTTGTTAATGATGAGTTTGTATATGTAAATGTAGGGTATAAAGCACTAATGTGAATTAAAAAGGTTCAGAGAGCAAATTTCAATAATTCACTCTTATAAAAAGCAGATAAATTTAACCTACTAAATTATTTTGGAAAGCACCAACATTTAGATTGTCTAAAAAATACACATTTCTTATTGACCACTAAATTATAACTATTTATAACATTATACTTACACAGTTCATCAGAAAGGGCGCCTACTTAAAATGTAACGCTATTTATAACATTTTAAAGAATAATATACAATAAAGTTTATTCTTTTTTTTTTTAAAGTTTATTCTTTTGTTGTGTTTTTAAACTGTTATCCTCCATGTAAATGTGCTTTTAGTATTGTCTGACTTCTGTACAAATTCTAACAAATTTGTATCAAAATAAATTACTCCCAATATATATTAGAATATTTTAAAATATATTTTAAGTATTTGAACCACTGGTCTGGAAAACTGTATTAACTAAATCTTTCTTGGAAGTTGATGTGAAGAGTGTCATCTTATGATAGAATGAAAAAGAGCTCTAGCTATGATTTATTTTACTTTACCTGGCTTTCAGGAATGGGAAAATACTGATTTTATCATTTAATCATGTTCTTCCAAAAGTTGTTATAGAAACTTTGCATATATTACTTAATTTTTATAATAAACCCAAGAAAAGTCACATGTTTATTTAGTTTGATTTTATAGAAGATGACCTAAGCTTTCTGAGAGTACAGTCAGCTGTCCCAGGCTCCCATAGCTAACAAGCAGTGCGCCTGAGGTTCAGACAGGAGTCTGAGATGTCAAAGCCTTTGATTCTGTGTCCACTCCATCCCCTTACCAGTTCCATTTTAGGGAACTCGCATCTCTCATCCGAGATGCCAGAACTGCCTCTTAACTGGTTACCTTGCATCTAGCTTCCTCTACAATCTCTTTTCCACATTATACCTAGAAAAATCTGTTTCAGATACAAACTTTGATCTTACAGAAGTCTTCTCCCCTTCTTTGTATATATTCGCTTTGACCTCTAGTGGCTTCCTGTTGCTTTTGGGATGAAGACAGAAACCCCTTACATGCCTGTAAAGTGCCTGGTCTCTCCTACCTGTTCCTGTAAGGCCATCTTTGGTGCCCGTCCCACTGTACCCCAGTCCTTTTCATGGAGTGTAGCATTGCTGCTTCAGGCCCTTGACATGCTCTTCCTTCTGCCCAGAAGGGTCGTGTCTCCCTTCCCCTACCTCATTCTTTCCCAGCTTTTGTACCCAGCCCAATTGTCATTTCTTCAGGGTGACTTTGTCTTACTCTCTAGTATACACCCTACTTGCACGATTTAGAACACTTACTGCTATTGTCATTTTACATTTCTCTGTATATTCTTTGATGAATGCTCTCCTCTGCTGCACTGTGAATTCCATGAGTATAGGAGCCATTGGGTCTGAGGCCAGTGCATGGCATGCACTTGGCATGCAGAGATGTCTTTGTGTTCACATTTAAGTGTATAAAAATGAACCATGCTGTGGGGTGTTATACTGTATTTCTTCTCAGCTGTATTTCTCTCATGTAATACTGATAAAACATATTCATTTAACTGTTTTATTTTTGAAACATCATCTTCGAAGGATTTTGTTAATGTTTTGCAAACCTTAACTATTGTTATTTAAGGAGGAGAAAACAGCTGTATGCCTGATTGGTTTGAAGCTAAGCTTGTTGCTATGATGGTGTTGCTGGCCATAGATGTAGAAAGAATGAAGAGTCAATATAGGTAAGTGTTTCTAAACTTGAAAAAAAAGCTTTTTTTAAAAAAAGGCTAATCCTGTTTATAGTCCATATTCAGACTTTTCAGTGATCGATATGGAGTTGATCACAGCTTATTAAAGGAGGAAATTAGAACATGGCAACATACTTAAAGAAATGTTTAAAATTAACAATAAATTAATAATGCCAGAGTTTTAAACTTCAGAAGTTAAAAAAAAACCCCACAACTATGTATGCACAAATCACTGGTTTTGTATAAGAATATTAGAATGGGTTGTAAGGTCCTAGCATAAGATTAAGTAAAGACAGTTACTGGGTTTTACTCCTTTATAAAATACGTAAATTTTTTAAAACAAAGTAATAATGATAAAACAGTCCCATTTATATTTTGAAAAATATGAGCAGACTGTCACCAGATTATAATTACTGCAAAAAGCAGCTTCCATATAATGCAAATCTCTTTTCTAGACGAAGTTTCAGTACTCAAGTTGGTTATCACAGTTTTTCACAAATCTTTAGTTCTTTATATTTTTTTGTTAACATGTCTCATTTCCTTGACTGGTATATATTTGTTTTGTTTTTTTCTGAAATATGGAAGTGAGGTCTCAGCATTTTAATTTGCTGATAAATTGGATCTAGGATTTTGTTCACACTTGTGCCCAAAACCAAGGACATGTATTGTTCCTTGTGCTTTCTCCTCCGGTGAACTGCCACGCTCACTGAGAAAGCACGAGTGGAAAGGCCCCTCCTGACAGGTCATCCTTAAGAGTAATTCCATCCAGTGGAATCTTTAGCTAACCAAAACTGTAGGTGGAAGACAGTTTCTTTATGCTTTTGAAATGCTTGATTTGGGCATATCTTTTAATGTCTAGTGAAAAGCGGAGGACACAGAATGTATTAAGGATATTCTTAGATCCTCTCCTGGATGCCCTTGTGAAGTTTGGTACAAATGCCTACATGCCCTTGCTGAAAACTGACAGATGCCTGCAGTTGCTGTTGAAGTTACTGCACACTTGCTTGTTGAAAGGTTCCGGTACCCGAGATGGTGAGGATCAATAGTTTCTGTTGGTGTTTTGCCAGGTATATCATTGGTACTCAGGGTTTATCATTGGTACTCAGAATGAGAAGAAATTCCTGACCTTTTTCTTTAGCTTCATACATTCAGCAAATATTTGCTGAGTGGTGCTGGGGAGGCAGCGACAAAGGAGCAGACTGCCCATCCGGAGCTGACATTTTAGTATTTGCATTCATTGTGCACTCTTGATTCTATTGATGGAATGTGATTTCATTTGCTTTTACTTGTTTTGTTTGTCTGTTTCTATAGGTTCTCATTGATTTCCAGACTATTGAAAATGATCACTATTTCATATATGTTCTAAGCCAAGATCCGTTTCTTATTGACACTGTGTAACATGTTACAGGAAGTAAGCTGAAGCATGAGAATAGCAATCATTTTATAATTACTTGTGCACAGAGGAGACTGGAGGGCTACAGTCCGTGGGGTCGCAGAGAGTCGGAGACGACTGAGCACGCAGGCACACACATGTCCCTGAGCACCTCTATGTAGAAAATACTCCATCCAGGAAGTCCATGGTTGGTCGATGGACACACTGAGCAGTTTCTTCCTTCCTTAAACTGAGATTTGTGTAAAACGGTATTTGAAAGCCCATGGACATCAGATATGAGAATTATCAGTGGGTAAGCCTTGGTTCCCAATATTTCTGCAATTTCATTTGGAATTTTAGAAATTTTCCATTTAGGAAAGAATATTCTAGAGAAGCTTTGGTATCAGGTTAAACTGGAGGATAATAGTGAAAGGTTAGGTTTTCATATAGACTTGTGAAATATTATAAAAGCTAGTGTCCAAGTTCTGATATTTTTTATAATGATAGCAGAGCCAAATGCTGTGCACATAGCAGTAACTTTTTATAAGATTTTACTCCTTTAAGGGCATAAACTTGTGTTCATTTGATACATCTTGACTGTTGAAAGCAGTTGACTCCCAAGTACCCTCAAGTGCAGGACTGGGTCACGGGTGCCTTTTGTAAAATTACTGGGATATTTGATACACGCAAGAATATGAGATAGTTGTATATAAATTATGATGCAAAATAATTATCCATCTGTGAATGCACCACCATTGCATCTGTTGCTGAGAACGAATTTATCCATAACTTCTCAGTCCCTGCCTTTTACCTCCTTATTTTGGTTTTTATCTGTGTCACTTCTATATACTTAAAAAATGGTTTTACCGCATAAATCAGTTTTCTCACAATCCTGCTTTTAAGCTTTATAGAAATGTTACTCTACTGTAAGAAGTCTTCTGTAACTTTTTTCACTTAGCGCTCTTCTAAGATTAATCCATATCCTTTCATATAAATACTTCCTCATTTTCCCTGTGGTGTTACCTTCCATTGTGTGATGACACCACAGTTAGGTGTTCTCATGTTGCTGGATGCTGGATTGCATTTACTTTATTGCTTTTATGTACAGTACTGATTTGAACACTTGTCTACATGTCTCTTCTAGCTTGTGTGTGTCTCTCCAGTGTATGTAACCCCAGGACCAAAATGAGTGGTTCTTAGGGTATGTGTGTATTCAGCTTTTAAGATAATACAAAATTATTTTTCCAAGTAGTTATGTACATATTTTGTGTTCTCACTTGCAGAATATAAGTTCCCATCGCTCCTCATGCATCTGTCTTATTATTCTGTGAGAAAGAGCCCAAGAAATCCGTATTTAGTTTTGGTAGTAGCTGACTTCCAGATAACTGGCAGAACATGTCAGTTTAGTTAACTTTATTTTTAATTGAAGTCTAGTTGATTTACAATGTTGTATTCATTTCTACTGTACAGCAAAGTCAGTTTTTTATACACACACACACACACACACACACACACACACTTGCTTTTTTAAAATATTCTTTCATTATGGTTTATCATAAGATACTGAATGTAGTTCTCTGTGCTATACAGTCGGACCTTATTTATCTGTCCTATATATAATATCTTACATCTGCTCATTTAGATCTATTTAATTAAATTAAAATAGAAGTAAATCCTAAAAGAATTTCTTTGATAGGGAAAGAGTAAAATAGTTATTTTCATTTTATAAATGAGTAAATAATCTAGCAACTAACTGCAAGTCCTAGGATAAATGAACACATAATGGTAAAGTCAGAAATAATGAGGTACAGTCAGCCCTCCATATTTATGGGTTAAACCAACTATAGACTGAAAATAGTCAGGGCAAAAAATTCTAGAAAGTTCCAAAAAGCAAAACTTGAATTTGCTGTGCTTCAGCACATTCTGCAGCAGACCTTGGCTAAGCCTGGATCTGCTGTGAAATGTGTAACGTTAAAACACACTCCTGGGAAATGCAGACACATTTTCACCTACTTAGGAGCCACAGCGGCTTATGTGGGAAAACCCATTTTACTTAAAACTCCCCCAAAAGATGTCGTAAAATGTTCAAAATAAACTAAAGCCTAATTCATAACTTTGGTGAAATGGTCTCTGCTGCCTCTGTCAGCTTAAAGCTCTAAATAAATGATGTTCTGATGGTTATTTTTTTTTTATTCACAGTAACTATACAATGTTTATTTTTATATTTGAGGAAACATACCATTAGTCACATTGTAACTCTCCCCTTGTTACATTGGATTATACAGGGCCAAGTAACTGACTTCATCACACTTCTGTCCTAACTACAGGCTGAATTTGTGACAATAGTGGGTATGATCCTCTTGCTGAGTGTTACTTTTTTCCTGAGTTGCTTTTGTTTTCTGGCTTTGATCTTTTGTGTCTCTTTGAACTTTTCTTCTCAAATTAGGTTTTAATTAGTTTTTACATTGTGGTAAAATATATGTAACAAAATGTACACTTTAAACGTTTTTAACAATATCGTAAAGTTAAAAAATAGATAAACTAATTTAAAATAAAATAAATAAATAAACGTTTTTAAGTTATGCACAATGTTGTGTGACCATCACCACAGTCCATCCTCAGGACTTTTTCATCTTCCCAGCCAAATCTCTGTACCTGCTAGATAATTACTCCCCATCCCAACCTTCCCTCCCCAGCCCCTGGCAACACCAGGAATTTCTGTCTCTGGGAATTTGACTGTTCTGAGTGGAATCATACAATACTTATCCTTTTATGTCAGGCTTATTTCACTTAACATTAGTGTGTTCAAAAGGCTCATCCATGTTGTAGCCTGTATCAGAACAGATTGTCATTCCTTTTGAAGGATGAATAGTGCTCTGTTGTATGTATATGCCATACTTTGTTTATCCATTCATCTGTTGGTGGACGTTTAGGTTGTTTCCATTTTTTGACTATTGAAATAACGCTGCTGTGAACATTAATGTACAAGTGTCTGTTCAAGTCCTTGCTTTCAGTTCTTTGGGGTGCATACCCAGAAGTGGAATTGCTGGGTCATAGGGTAATTCTCAGTTGTGTCCAACTCTTTGCAACCCCATGCACTGGAGCACTCCAAGCTTCCCTTTCATTACCAACTCTCGGAACTTGCCCAAACTCATGTCCATCAAGTCGGCGATGCCGTCCAACCATCTCATCCTCTATTGTCCTCTTGTCCTCCTGCCTTCAGTCTTTCCCAGCATCACGGTCTTTTCAAATGAGTCAGTTCTTTGTGTCAGGTGGCCAAAGTATTGGAACTTCAGCTTCAACATCAGTCCTTCCAATGAATATTCAGGACTGATTTCCTTTAGGATAGACTAGTTGTGATCTCCTTGCAGTCCAAAGGACTCTCAAGAGTCTTCTCCAACACCACAGTTCAAAAGCATCAGTTCTTTGGCACTCAGCTTTCTTTATGGTACAACTCTCACATCCATACATGACTACTGGAAAAACCATAGCTTTGACTAGATGGACCTTTGTTGGCAAAGTAATGCCTCTGCTTTTTAATATGTTGTCTAGGTTTGTCATAGCTTTTCTCCCAAGGAGCAAGCGTCTTTTAATTTCATGACTGCAGTCACCATCTGCAGTGATTTGGGAGCCTGAGAAAAGAAAGTCTCTCACTGCATTGTTTCCCCATCTATTTGCCATGAAGTGATGGGACCAGATGCCATGATCTTAGTTTTTGAATGTTGAGTTTTAAGCCAGCTTTTTCACTCTTAACTCTTTCACTTTCAACAAAAGGCTCTTTAGTTCCTCTAAAATCATGGTATTCTGTGTTTAATTTTTTTTTTTTTTTTTGATTGTGATGTGAGGCCTGTGGGATCTTAGTTCCCTGACCAGGGATTGAACCTGGGCCCCCAGCAGTGAAAGCGCCAAGTCCTAACCACTGGACAGCCAGGGAATTCCCTTTGTGTTTAAGTTTTTGAGGAACCACATGTTTTTCATAGCAGCTGTATCATTTAGTATTCCAGTTGGCAGTGCTGCTGCTAAGTCGCTTCAGTCGTGTCCGACTCTGTGCGACCCCATAGACGGCAGCCTACCAGGCTCCTCTTTCCCGGGGATTCTCCAGACAACAACACTGGAGTGGGTTGCCATTGCCTTCTCCAGTGCATGCATGCATGCTAAGTTGTTTCAGTCGTGTCCAACTCTGTGACCCTATGGACAGCAGCCCACCAGGCTCCTCTGTCCACAGGATTCTCCAGGCAAGAATACTGGAGTGGGTTGCCATTTCCTTCAGTGCACAAGGCTCTAATTCCTCCACATTCTCGATAATGCTTGTTATCTTTTATTTTTCTTATTTTTGATAGTGGCTATCTTCATGGGTATGAAGAGATATCATGATTTTGACTGAGCTAGCTTTTTGATCAATTTAGGTACTGCTTTTGGAATTCAGGTTGTCACTGTCAGTTATAGGAAACAAAACCCTAAACATCATTCTGAACCTGTGCACAGGTTTGTATATTGTGATGCAGTGTTAAATTTAAGGATGTGGCAGTGACTGGAGGTCTAAGTGAAAGAGAGGTTCTTGAATCCTGTGGTAACTGATAGGAAACACCATGGTAACAGCGATGATAACACTGGAAACATGAATAGCATAAACTTCTTCATGTCACTTTGTTCTCTATTCTTCAAGCCCTAAACCTTCCCTTGTAATCTCAAATTAACTTTTTTTCAGTCTAGTGGGTTTGAATGAATCTGTGAAAAGTAAATTTTTTTTTTTATGTTATAAGTTTGAGATATGAGTTGAGAAATAAAAGGCAGAGATTATAGAAGAGAGGAGTTTTCTGTTCTTACCATATTCATCAGTCATTTTCTTGGTTCATAAAAAGCTTTGATTCCCGACTGTTTGCTGATGGCTGCTTAAACTGGCAAGTGACTCATCCATGAGATACTTCAGAGGCCATAATAGGGCTGTCTTTATAATAGGTAACATGAATGTTTAAAATTAATACTGTGATTTTTAATGTAGTGTGTAATCTTTTAAAAAATTTATCTGCGAGTGATAGATGTAGCATTTTGCTAAATACCTATTTAAATCTTTTGCCTATTTTTAAATTGAGTTGTTTTCATAATCTTGTGTATAATAATGAGAGTTTGTTATATATTCTATTAATAGGTACAAGTCTTTTGTTGAATATGTGATTTAAAAATATTTTTCCCAAATCTGGAGTTTCTCTTTTTCACTCTCTTAACAGGATCTTTTGTAGAACAGAAGTTTTTCTTTTGATGAAGTCCAGTTTATTTATTATATAATTTTATTTATTTCTTTTTGACTGTGCTCGGTCTTCATTGCTACATGGGTTTTTTCTCTAGTTGCAGCAAGTAGGGGCTACTCTCCAGTTGCAGTGCACGGGCTTCTTGTGGAGCACAAGCTCTAGAGCACAGGCTCAGTAGTCATGGTATACAGGCTTAGCATGTGGGGTCTTCCCAGATCAGGGATCGATCCCTGTCTCCTGCATCAGGAGGCAGCTTCTTTACTACTGAGCCACCAGGGAAGCCCCTGTTTTATCGTTTTTTAATTCTTAGGTCTAGGATGTAAGTAGAGGTAATTTGTTAAGGTGGGAGGTGAGGTGGAGGTTTGTTTTTTGCCTAGGAGTTTTCAGTTGCTCTGGGACCATTTGTTGATGAGATTTCCTTTTCTCTGTTGAATTGTCAAAAATTAATTGGCTATGGTTGGAAACAACCCAAAATAGATGGATGCATGAATAGATAAGCGATATATGACTATAAAAAGGAATACAGAAGTACTGACACATGGATGAATCTTGAAAATATTAAGTGAAAGAAGCCAATTGCAAAATGCCATGTAATATATGAGTCTATTTACATGAAGCATCCAGAATAGGCAAATCTAGAGAGACAGAAAGTATATCAGTGACTGCTTAGGGCAGGCAGAGGATGAGGGTTATGGGGTGGTGGCTCAAGGGTATGGGCTTTTCTCTCTATGATGATGAAAATGTTCTAAAATTGACTGGTGATGGTTGTACATATCTGATTGTACTGAACACCATTGAAGTATACACTCTTAATGGGTGAATTGTAAGATATGCCATTTATAGCTCAATAAAATTGTTTAAAAACAATTGACCATGTTTCTGTGGATCTATTTCTGGATTGTTTTATTGATCTGTATTTTTGTCCCTTTACCAATACTGCACTATTTTGGTTACTATAGATTTACAATAAGTCTTTAAATAGGTAGTGTAATTCTTTCAAATTTATTCTTTTTTGTCAAAAGTATTTCGAGCTCTTCTAGTGCCTTTGCCTTTCAATATAAACTTTATAATCAGCTTGTCTGTATTTACCAAAAAAAAAAAAATCCTACTGAAATTGATTGGAACTGAATTGAATTTATATTCAATTCAAAAAGATCAGTTTTTTTGAGAATTGCTTTCTTTATTGAGACTTTTAATTCATGAATATGGTTTATCTCCCAGTTTATTTAGTCTGTCTTTTATTTCTTTCATCAGAGTTTATTTAAGTCTTCAGCATCTATATCCTGTGCAGGTTTTGTTAGATTTATGTAACATATCTTTGGGGGAAAGATTATTGTAAATGATATATTTTTTAATTTTTTGGTTTTGATTTGTGCTTTGCTGGTATACAGAAATGTGATTAATTTTTGTGTATTGACCTGTGTCTTGTAACCTTGGTGAAGTGTACTTATTAGTTGAAGTAGGTTTTTTTTTTTTTGAGATCCTTGGGATTTTTTTGTGGACAGTGATGTCATTTGTGAATGAGGATAGTTACATTTCTAGGATTTTTCATGGTTTATCCTTTAAATTTCTTTAGGATCTGGGGTCTGAAGTGATTCATTTTTAACTCCTGACAGTGGTAGTGGTGATCCTCTCTCTCCTCTATCTAAGACTGGCTCGTATTGACCTTTTCAGAGAAGCAGCTTTTAGTTTCATTGATTTTTCTCTTTTCAGTTTCATTGATTTCTATTGTTTGCATCTTTCTGCTTGCTTTTGGTTTATTTTGCCTTTTGCTGAAGTTAAGGCAGAAGCTTAGATTTTGATTTTAGATCTTCTTTTTTAAAATGACATCGAATGCTGTGAATTTTCTTTAGTTTTGTATTATCTGCATCCCACAAATTTTGGTATGTTGTATCTTTAGTTCAGAAGTGGTTTTTTTTTTGAGACTTTCTCTTATACCCATGAATTTAGAAATGTATTTGGAGATTTTCTTGTTCTTTCTGTTATTGCTTTTTGTTTTAATTCTGTTCTAGTCAAGAGAGCATGCTTTGTACAATTTCAGCTTTTAAAAATTGTTATTTTGTTAGGGTATGGTTTATTTTGGCCTATGTTCCATGTACACTCGAAAAGAATGTATATTCTGCTATCATTGGGTGTGGTGTTCTATAGATGCCAATTATATCCAAGAGTTTCCTGTTTTTAAGTTTTATATTCTTGGAATTTAGGAATGTTGAACTCCAACTATAATTTTGGATTTGTCTCTTTCTCCTTTTACTACTGCAGCTTTGTTTTATGTATTTTGAAGGTCTGTTGTTAGGTAGATTGTGCTTTTTCTTGGGAGTTGACTCTTTTATCATTATGTAATGTCCCTTTTTATCTCTGATTATTTTCTTCACTCTGAAGCCTACTTTGTCTGTTAGTAGTTTAACCACTTGTACTTTCTTTTAATTAGAATTTGCATAGTACTTTTTTTTTCTGGCTTTGTACCTTTAGCCTATTTAATGAGCATTATATTTAAAGTGAATTTCTTATAGACAGCATATAGTTGGAGCATGATATTTTGTCTCTTCTGACAGTCTATGTCTTTTATTTGGTCTAAACTATTTGCTGCTGCTGCTGCTAAGTCGCTTCAGTCGTGTCCGACTCTGTGCGACCCCATAGATGGCAGCCCATCAGGCTCCCCTGTCCCTGGGATTCTCCAGGCAAGAACACTGGAGTGGGTTGCCGTTTCCTTCTCCAATGCATGAAAGGGAAAAGTGAAAGTGAAGTCGCTCAGTCATGTCCGACTCTTAGCAACCTCATGGACTGCAGCCTACCAGGCTCCTCCATCCATGGGATTTTCCAGGCAAGAGTACTGGAGTGGGTTGCCAGTGCCTTCTCCAAAACTATTTGCATTTAATGTAATTACTTACATATTTGATTTTAGAGCTGTCATTTTTTGTATTCTGTTTATTTTCCTGTTTTTCATTTCTTTCTTTCCCCTCTTCTGACTCCTTTTGAGTAGTCTGAACATTGTTTTGTCTTCCATTGTGATTATCTTTTGTGTTTTTTCCTAAATGTCCAAGGTTTTTTGTGTGATTGCTATAGGGATTATGATGTGCATACTTTTTTTACAATCAGCTTAGAATTAACGTTTTACCAATTTGAAATTCATGTAGAAATGTTACTACTTTATAGATCCCTTAATCTCCTCTCCCTCATTTATTATAGTTGTCTTATATCTATGTTTGTTAAAAACGGTACCAGACAACGTTGTATTTTTTGCTCTTAACCATCAAACAATTTTAAAGACTCAAGGGAATAGTCTCTTGTATTTACCCATTTAAAATTTTTTTGCTCTTTCATCCTTGATATTCCATGTTTTCCTGTGGCACTGTATATCTTTTGTTTGAAAAATGTCTTTTAATATTTCTTTGGAGGCAAGTTTGTTGGCAATGAATTCTCTTTCCCTTCATCTGAAAATGTTTTTATTTTGTCTTCTGAAGAATATTTTTGTTGAATATGAAATTCTGGTTTGCTAGGTCTTTTCTTCAGCAATTTAAAAATGTTCCATTTGTTTCTGACCTCCATGGTTTCTCATTAGAACTCTGTAATCATTCACATCCTTTTCTCCCCCAGGTAATAAGATGCTTCTCTGCTCATGCAGTACTGTTTCTTTGTTTTCAGTTTTTGGGAGCTTGGCTATACCATGTCAGATTGCCTTTTTTTTTTTTTTTTTTTTTAAACCTGGCCATGCTGCACATGCCATGCAGGATTTTAGTTCCCCAACCAGGGACTGAACCTGTGTCCCCTGCAGCAGAAGTGTGGAGTCCTAATCACTGGACCACCAGGGCATTCCCCAATTTGCATATTCTACTGATCTGTTTTCAAGTTCACTGATTATTTTCCCTTACATTTCTTTTCTGTTATTGATCCCATCCAGTGAATTTTAAAATTTTCAATTATTGTACTTTCAATTATAAAATTTCTATTTGGTTTTTGTATAAGTCTTCTATTTCTTTGGTGAGACTTTCTGTTTTTCCATTTATTTCAGGAATAAGTGTTGACTGTTCAGGCATGTTTTAATAGCTGCTTTAAAGTCTTTGTCAGATTATTCTAACATCACTGCCATTTGTAGGATTGGTGTTGTCATTTGTAGATTCTTTTCCCATATGAGCTAGGGATTTCCTCATACTTGATCTACCCAGTTATTTTGGATTGTATCCTAGATATTTTGAATATTGTGTTATGAGACTCTGGATCTTGTTTAGATCTGTGGACAGTATTAATACATTTGTGTGGTGGTCAGCCAGCCTGGCTTGGTTTAGGCTTCAGTTTCTGTTGCTCCAGCTTCTATGGGTGTTGATTGCACTGTCAGTTTTGTTTTCAAGTCTTTTGCAGTGCTGTCTTGACCTGTGCCCCGAGTGCTGCATCCAGCGGCCAGGCTGGCACCTGTGTGGTTGTCTGTTCAGTTCTGAATGTGTTTGACCTTCTGAGTAGCATCATATCCAGGGCTAGCAGTTCAGGGGTGAGCCTAGCCACCTTCCATACACCACTTGCTGGGGCTATTTTCCTGATCACGTCCCTCTTTGGAATCTCCTAACTACTTGCTGTCTAGCTCTCTGAGTTTCTCCTTCTTAATTTGCTGACCAGAAAGTGGGGGTCCAGTCTTATGCCCACCTTCCTGACTGCTCCTCCATCAGGGGGTCCAGTCTACAGCAGGACCAAAGCAAACTCACCACTGTTCAGGGTTATGACTTGCTAAATCTATTTGCTGCTTTTGACTTTGGACAGTCTTCATGTGACTGTTTCAGATATCCTGTCCAGGCTTTGTAGCTGAATTCAGTGAGAGAGGGTAATGTGCCTTTACTGCATCTTATCCAGAACTGAAACTCTTCAATGATTTTTAAGATTAATTATAGATATCCCTACTGTTATGTTATCAGAATTCATTTTTGGTAAGTGATTCACACATACACCTAACAGAGTTGAACTTTTGCTAGAATATATGATATACTTTGTACCAAATAACTTATTTCTATAATTTTAGTTGCATGCTTTTTTTCCTCCATACAGATGACGTATTTACTCTTCTTCAGAACTTTATCGTGTCTACTACAGAGAGCATTTCTGAATTTATTCTCAGACGACTTACCATGAATGAACTAAATACTGTAAGTATTTACTTGAGTAGCTTCAGTCTTCTCATCAGTATTTTGAGTGATTACTGACTGGCAGGCACTGTATTAAGTTGAAAGGAAAAATTAATGTGATATTTTCTTGAAAAGTGGCCTTCGAGGGCAGAAAAAATTGAATCTTTAGAGTCTCCTAGTTCCAGTTCAGTCGGTGTACCTGATCCTAGGAAAGTTATGTAGCTTTTCTGAGCCTCAGTTTCCTCATCTGCAAAATGGAGATAAGATATCTGCTTCCTAGAATTTAGAGAGTACCAAATGGTATAACATATTTGAAGTACTTAGTGTAGTCAACGCGTATTTGGTCCCAGGATCTGAAGGTTCTGACTTGGCAGGTTTGGGATGGGACTGGGTGTCAGTACACATATATGTTTATGTCTGTATGTGATCTTCAAATAAAGTTAGAGTTGGGAACAACCAGTCTGAGGTGAAGAGGATGCTCTATGAAGATAGGTATCCTCTCTGTCTGTGCTCACTGCATAATTATTCTTTCTAGGACATCTGAAAAAAAATTATGAAGTTCTCTCCTTTTCTTCAGGAATATTTTAAAAATATTAATTTTATAGAAATGCAACATCCAGTTAAGGACATTTGTTTGATAGCTGATAAGCAGGTTTTATACCAAAAAACCTGAGATATTTTGATAAGGCAGGGAACAAACTCCTCTGGAGGGGAGTGTGTTTATCGTTAGCATTTTCTTATTCAACAATTGTTAACAGTAGTTTTGCTACACCTAAATTTCCAAGAAGACATTTAATAAAGAAGTAACTTTTCATATTTTGTTCCCCTATCACTTTATTGTTATCAGTATTACTTTTCCATTTTTTTATAGAAGTTTTCAGACATACACAAAAGTATAGTGAACCTCCTCGTCGCCAAGGAGGGACAGAAATAATATTTTTGTTTGTTTGGAGTCTGAAGCTAAAAATAGCTTTAAAAAGGGAAAAGTTATTATGATTTTGTCTTTCAGATTTTAAAAAGTGAACTCCTTTCCAAAATAATTTTAAATTAGAATTCCTAATTAACTGCATTTGCTTGGTAACTTATTATAGTTTAATTAAAGTCTCTTCCCCACTTTCCTTCCCCTTAGCAGCGTGATAGTCAGTATTTAACAACAGGCTCTTTCGCAAATGTTCATTCTCTGATGTGTACCCGTGAAAGTCAGTTTTTCAGGCTTGGTTTGGATCCCTTCTTTTCTCATTTCCTCCTGTCTAGGTCACCTCATCAGTATACCCAAGTTCAGTTATGCCAGGCACCCTCACATCCATCTCCACCTCTGACTGTCCTGGCCGAATGCCATTCAGCCAACTGCCGTTTGGTAACTTGAGCTGGACTTTCCACACATACAGTGTTTGAAATGAAACCTCCTATCATTCCTATAGGACGTCATCCACCCTACCCCACGCCCCTAGGTTCCTGTCTCAGTGGATGTGTGTGATCCAACAGGTTTCTTTAAGCCTAAGACTTGGGACTCCTCCCTGGTACCTTTATCCATCACTCTCACCCCCTGTGTTCAATCTGTCAGCAAGCCCTGGATTTGTCACTCCTCTCTGCATTGTATCCTAGCTCTTGGCAGAGTGCCTGACATCTAGTGGTTGCTCAGTAAACACTGATAAGCTGAATAAATTCTGTGCTTCCTGTGTGCCACGGAGGCCAGAGGGTAGAGTACTTGGCACTGTAATAATAATCAAGGCTACCACTCAGGGCCCATCTCTTCAGCATGCTTTCTCTCACTTAATTCTTCCCAAAACCATGCGATGAGAGATACACCCTCCTCATTTTACAAACAAGGAATGTGAGGCCCAAGGAGATTAGGTCTCTTGTCATAGGTCACAGAGCTAGACTGAACCCAGTCTGCCTATGTGTAGGAGTTTAGAAGACCTGCATTTAATTCTGTTCCCTTGCTTACTAGCTCTGAGATGCTGGGTAAGTTGTTTGACCTCTCTAAACTTAGTCATCTTCTTAGGCAAGTGGGGCAGTGACCATTCCTTGTAAGAATGGAGTGTTACAAGTGCCTAAAGCAAAGGAAGTGGCAGTTGCTATAGTTGTTACTATGATTATTTATGCTGTGTTAACATGGAGGGCAGAGCTGTGCGTCCCAGGCTGTGTGTGTGTTGGGCTTCCCAGGTGGTAAAGAACCTGCCTGCCAATGCAGGAGACATAGAAGATGTGGGTTCGATCCCTGGGTTGGGAAGATCCCCTGGAGTAGGAAATGGCAACCCACTGTAGTATTCTTGCTTGAAGAATCCTGTGGACAGAGGGGCCTGGTGGGCTACAGTCCATGGAGTCGCAAAAAAGTCAGACACGACTGAAGCGACTTAACACACACACAGCCTGGGAGGCATAGTTCCTGCCATCCATGCTAAGTCACTACAGTCATGCCCAGCTCTGCTACCATATGGACTGTAGCCACCAGACTCCTCTGTCCATGGGATTCTCCAGGCAAGAGTACTGGAGTGGGTGGCCAGTGTGCCTTCCATTATGCTCATAATCAAGGTGGGGAGCCAGCTGCGTGCTGAGTCGTGATGTGTGCTGTAACTGTGCTGAATGCAGAGTCACTGTCTAAGCACAGAGGAGAATGTACTCAGCTCTGCCTGGGGAGTTGATGGAAGGCTTCTTGGAGGAGATGATTTCTCCCTTCTTAGTGCCATCTTTCAGTACTTTCAGATAAACTAATTTCTTTCATGTCTGAACTCTCCTGCTTTTGTGAAAATCGTGGACCCTGCTTGTTAAGCGCTTTATTGTCTGTCTTAGGTTTCAGATCTGGATCGTTGCCATTTGTACCTGATGGCGTTAACTGAGCTTATAAATCTCCACTTGAATGTAGGGTGGAAAAGAGGCAACCCTATTTGGAGAATTATTTCTCCTTTGAAGAATGCATCCATTCGGCATCTTCAGGAGATGGACCATGGACAGGTAATCCTCTTTGCTTCAAGGCTTATAGTTTTGTTGAATAAGGCATGCATGGAATACATACTTGACTATTAGACAATATTTTGATACACAAAAAGCATCTGCCAAAATTTAATTTTGAAAATAATATCCTTTGTTCGTAATATTTAATGAAGATTGAGATTCCTGTCATAATATATAATCTATAACATTATATAATAATAGAACAACTCCTGTCATAATAGGTATATAGCAAAGATATGGTGTCTTAAAATCACTTAGACACAGAGAGTGGATTTTCACTAGGTCTTTTGCCCAGGTACCAGTCAGGGATTCTTTAAGGTGTCCAAATTCACCAGTGTGGTGTCTAGAGCCTCTGTACCTAGCCTTCTACCTCATTTTCTAGACTAGTCGTGCATAGCCTCTCCCCTTCCTTCCCACAGGACACCTTGTGCTGCATTCCTGCTAGGCCACCACACAGGGCTTCCCAGATCACAATCACACGCTGCTTCCAGCCTCATCTAGGCCTCCACTGTGTTTGGTCCTTCCACTGAGAATGCCGTCCCTTCAACATACACTTGCCAGTAGCTGGTCCATCCTTAATGTCCCAGCTCATATTACATTTTCTCTTAAAGGCCTTGGATTGGTGTCTCATTCTTTCCTTCATTTATCTATTGCTTTTTATGCCTTCATTTTTGTACTTACTTCCATTTTACTTGTTTTTGGAATAATTTATGTGTATATGTCTTCTCCTTTAGATTTTAGTACCTAGAGGCATTTCTTAACATGATATAAGATGTAGTGGTTATGAGCACAGGCTTTAGACTTAGACTTCCTGGTTATGAATCCTGGCTTTATCCTTCCTAGCTGTGTGACCTTGGGGAACTCACTTAACCTCTCTGTGCTTCATTTACTGCACCTGCAAAATGAGGCTTACAGGGTTGATGTGAAAATTAAAACTAGCTCATTAACGGTAAACCTTTAGAACAGTACCTGGCACATGGAAAGTCCTCAGTAAATGTTAGCTCTTTGCAATTAACACATGGTAAGGGTTTTTTAAAGTTGAGCTGAATCATAGTCTAGTCTGGGCTGCTAATTAAAACAGCTCCTTGATTCCTTTAATAATCTAATTTTTGAAGTAGTTTTCAAGAAGTGTCCTAGAAGAAAATTATAAGGAGGACTGATTAATCCTTCAGTATCCTATCTGCTGCATATTAGTGTAATGAAGGAACACTGTGAGTTCTGAATGTGGACCAGAACTGTGAGCCAGATCTCAGTGATTTTTAAAGATTGGCTTGCTTTCTTTAGTGACTCACTGAATTACATGAAGGTTAATAGGGACCATATTATGCGACTCAAAAGTAACCCTGAATTTTATTTCCTGTATTGGCGGTGTTGCTGAGTAAAATTGATCTGTAGAGATACTCAGTTTACTTTGGGGGTGGCAGGGGCAGGTGTGGGATGGAATAAGTACGAGAGGGTTCCTTTCTGTAGAGGTGTTAGTGGTGGACAGTAGTGGGGAGAATAGCTTTGATCTCTCAAAGCAGCTGTTTCCCCTGTCCAGGTTCTTGCCTGCTCTCCTGGTTAGAGATTGATTTTCTTTCTGTACGTACCAAGTCAGGCTATCTTGGTCTCCTTCCTTTGTGCTCCTACATGTAGAGTTCCAAGTGCTTTATGTGAAATAACCAGTTTATTTAATTTTCACAATAATTCTGTGAAGTAGATTCTGTTACTGTCGCCATTGTACAGCAGAGTAAACCAAGGTGTGGTGTGTGTCCACAGTCAGCTGGTGGTAAGTGCGCAGTCAGGGTTCAGACCTAGACTGTGTGGTTCGTGGAGCCAGCTCTTATCAATATCTGCTGTGCGGCATCACCTTGCCAAAAGCAGAATACAGCTGACTGAAGGAATTGTGTATGTATATGCAAGGAGGCTTTTTTTTCCCCGTTTTTAAATGAATGGATGTCTCTCTCTCTTTTCTTTTGTTTTTGGCAGCACCACGTAGCATGCAGGTTCTTAGTTCCCTGACCAGGGATCAAACCTGTGCCGCCTACAGTGGGAGTGCAGAATCTTAACTGCTGGAGAGCCAGGGAAGTCCCCCCACCTTCTGCTTTAGCCAAACAGTTGAAATAAGACTCACTCATAGGAAAGTTGTATCCAAGTTGTCTTTTAGTCTGAATTGCTGAATTTTTGTTGTTGTTGTTGCTCGGTCACTAAGTTGTGTCTGACTCTTTGTGACCCCATGAAGTGCAGCACACCGAGCTTCCCTCTCCTTCACTCTCTCCCTGACTTTGCTCAAACTCATGTCCATTGAGTCCGTGATGTCATCCAACCATTTCATCCTCTGTGGCCCCCTCTCCTCTTGCCTTCAATCTTTCTGAGCATCAGGGTCTTTTCCAGTGAGTTGGCTCTTTGCATCAGGTGATCAAAGTATTAGAGCTTCAGCTTCAGCATCGGTCCTTCCAGTGAATATTCAGGGTTGATTTCCTTTAAACTGGTTTGATCTTGCAGTCCAAGGGACTCTCAAGAGTCTTCTCCAGCACCACAGTTCAGAAGCATCAGGTCTTTGGTGCTCAACCTTCTTTATGATCCAACCCTCACATCTGTACATGACTACTGGAAAAATCATAGCTTTGACTGTATGGACCTTTGTTAGCAAAGTGGTGTCTCTGCTTTTTAATATGCTATCTAGGTTTGTCATTGCTTTCCTTCCAAAGAGCAAGTGTCTTCATTTTGTGGCTGTAGTCACTCTCCTCAATGATTTTGGAACCCAAGAAAATAAAATCTGTCATTGTTTCTACTTTTTTCCCATCTGTTTGCCATGAAGTGATGGCACTGGATGTCATGAATTTCATTTTTTGAACGTTGGGTTTTAAGCCAACTTTTCACCCTCCTCTTTCACCTTTTTCTAGAATCTCTTTAGTTCCTCTTCACTTTCTGCCATTAAAGTGGTATCATCTGCATATCTGAGATTGTTGATATTTCTCCCTGCAATCTTGATTCCAGCTTGTGAATCATCCAGTCTGGCATTTTGAATGATGTGCTCTGCATTATAAGTTAAATAAACCAGGTGACAATATACAGCCTTGAAGTACTCCTTTTCCAATTTTGAGCCAGTCTCTTGTTCCATGTCCGGTTCTAATTGTTGCTTCCTGACCTGCATACAGGTTTCTCGGAAGACAAGAAAGGTGGTCTGGTATTCCCATCTCTTGAAGAATTTTCCACAGTTTGTTGTGATGCACACAGCCAAAGGCTTTAGCATAGTCAATGAAGCAGAAGTAGATGTTTTTCTCGAATTCCCTTCTTTTTTCTATAATCCAGCAGATGTTGGTCATTTGATCTCTTGATTCCTCTGCCTTTTCTAAATCCAGCTTGTATATCTGGAAGTTCTCAGTTCACACACTGCTGAATTTTTATTACCACTTTAAGTTTGTTCACCACCAATTTGTACAGAAATGGTATATAACCAAGTGATGTATGTTGGATTTCCTTTTCTTTCCTCTGATATTCAGCAGCAGGCATGAAGCAGAAAAGGTGGGCATGAGATTCCCACAGACTGGCACTCATGTCCTTACTGGTTACAAAAGGTTGTCCCATTTCCTCCCCAGGAGCCCACACTGGGTAGACAGATTCAGCGAGCTGTTAGCATGGCTGCCTTGGCCATGGTGTGTGAGGTCATCAACCAGAAGCCAGAGCTACAGCTGGACTCTCTGGACGCGGGTCCCCCAGAAATGTTCATCTCATCACTCCAGCTCAATCAGACTCTGCAGAAGCCCCACATGGAGGAGGAGAGCAGGTGTGTTCACCCCTTGGAGAGCAGCATGTACACAAAAGGCTTCTTTTTGGTAATGTTTAAAAATCCACTTTTGTTTCAGTCATTGAGGTAATTAGTGGTCACTCACCCTTACTTAAAGAATTATTTAAGATTTGAGAACAGGCTTCATTCAGATGATAATATATTATCACATTATTCATCTCTATTACTGGAAACCCATTAACTTTTCTGCATTTAGTTTTCAGTGAATCATTTAAAGTGAGTAAAAACACCTGCTTTCAGAGTAGCTAGGAAATTGAGTTTCTGTGGTTTCCTTGTTTTTTGGTAGACAGAATAATGACTGTTTAATTTCTCCTCTTGTAAGGATAGTGTACTACTACATGCAAAAGAAATTGAGACAGACCTAAGGAAGGATGGGGTTTGTGACTTGACTTTTTTGTCTCAGTTTTTTTGAAGAGTCATCATCTTCCCAAGGATGGGGGAAAATAGTTGCACAATATATTCATGATCAGTGGGTCTGCCTCTCTTTCTTGTTGAGAAAATGTCACACCCTTATACCAGCCTCAGAGGGTGAAATTCTGGAACCCACTCTACCTGCTGTTCCAATGGCAGTAAGGACTCTGCAGTCTGCACTAGAAGCCCTCACAGTTCTTCCTTCTGAGCAAGTCTTACCTGTGTTCCATTGTATGAAAATTTTGGTTCCCAAGGTAAGATATAGTGAGACATAAATTGAAGAATAACCATAGGAACAGACATCAGTTTATGAAATTGTGATAATCATGTGTTTCTTTCTTTTTATTTTCCCCTACCAGCTTCTGACCACCTCTGAATCACTCTGCATAGAATCTTTTGATATGGCATGGAAAATCATAGCCTCTTTAAGCAACACTCAGCTGATATTCTGGTCTAATTTTAAAGCTTTTGTTCAGTTTGTTTTTGATCCCAAAGTTCTTACCATTGCTGCGAAAATCAAGGGCCAGGCATATTTCAAAATAAAAGAGGTAACTTTTTAAAAATTGAGATGAAAACCCACATAAGATTTAGCATCTTAACCATTTTTAGGTGTACTGTTTTTCAGTCCTGTTAACTTTATTTGCATAGCTATGACAGATCCCGAGAACTTTTTCATCTTGTGGAACTGAATCTCTGTCCGCATTAAACATCCCTCCCCTCCCCCCGCCACACCCCTCCCCCATGCCCCTGGCAAGCCACCATTCTACTTTGGGTTTCTATGAATCTAGTTACTTTAGAGAAAAGAGAGAACTTTTTGTTTTCATTTGAATTTGTGTGGCTTGTAGCACATGAGGAAGAGGAGAGTTATATTTGTAACTGCATATCAGTTTGTTGTTATTTTTTCAGTCAGTAAATATTTTGAATCTCCTTTAGTGTCGTAAGTAAGAACAAGAAAATCTGTTAGATGTAAAGGAGTAGGTGCAAAGTGGTAGCCCATGAACCATATCTGCCTTCCAAATAATTCGGTTCATCTAATCAAGTTAAAAATTTGTAAATAGTTGCCAGCTTTTAAGAATTGGGAAATTTGCACAAAAATCTCTATTTCTTCTCTTGGAAAATTGCATGACTGGCCAGCTCTGGTCATTTCTGCGTGAGAGCAGCAGCTGATGTTGCCTCGTACTTGACTCGTGCAGGTGGGCACACCCGTTCTACTGCTTCACTCCACCCATGATTGCTTCTGGACCCTGAGGGCGGATTCAGGTGCCATTTGTCAGTGCATCTGTGCCACTGCTTTTCTCATACAAAGAAATATTTCTTTGAATATAACCTTAGTGAAAGGTCTTTCTGGTTTCTGGAGCCATTTGTGTTTACAGTCACTGATCCACGGGAGGGGATATAAGGCAATGGGTCTGCATCATGCCTGGGATGCACACACACTCCTGATCCAAAGGGAATGATGGAAAATAAATCTGTGTATTGCCCTGCCATCACTGCTGCCTCTGTCCTTTCCTGCTGCACAGTACACACTTAGAGGTGGTGGCTTCTTTTGCTTTGGGGAAAGGGAAGCCTCTGGCAAGTGCAGAGAAAACTGAACATATCAAGGGTTAGGTGTTTTTTCTGCCTTTCATTCTATTCACTTTGGACAGTTGTTCCTCTGGGAAAGTTCTGGGTGAAATCAGTATCAATACATTTTATTTATTTTTAGTATTAAGAAATGAAAAATTAGCATTCTGTGATTGGTTTTCATCTTTCAAACGATAAAAGAGTTTTTAATTTTTTAGACCATTTATGGTTATGTTGAAACTATCATTTGAAGCCATTCAAGTAACAAGTTTTGGCAACACAGATTAAAAAGAAAAAACTTACTTGGTCAAATGACAAAGTAACTATTGTATTTCATTCCAGATTATGTACAGGATAATTGAAATGTCTGCTATAAAAACTGGAGTCTTCAATATACTGATAAGTTATTGCTGCAGATCTTGGGTAGTTTCTGCTTCAAATGTATCTTTATCAATTGCTAAAAATTACAGTGAACTTGTCCTTGAGGCATGTATATTTGGAACTGTGTTTCGGCGTGATCAAAGGTAAAAGATGCCATTATTGCAACCTCTCATAATTTTTTATATTAAGTGTCCATTTGGGTAGAATTGTGCCTTTATATTAAGACTTTCAATTAGAAAAATATTACTTAACTTTCTATTTGGGACTTTAATTTTTTTCCTCTAAAACTTGTTCTTTGTTGCATGTTTTTTATGGAAAGACTTATTCAGGATGTACAGACGTTCATAGAAAATCTTGGACATGAGTGCGCAGCAAATGTTGTTATTGAAAAGTAAGTGTCGTGGGTCTTCCACATCTTAATATAAATGGAATATTCAAAATATAACATATGAGAGATATTCTGTGTAAGATATTGCATGAGCATTCACAATTGTTAGAAATTATATTCCCGTGCTAATAATATTTTCTTCAGATCTGTCAGTTCAGTTCAGTTCAGACGCTCAGTCGTGTCCGACTCTCTGCGACCCCATGAATTGCAGCACGCCAGGCCTCTCTGTCCATCACCAACTCCCGGAGTCTACCCAAACCCATGTTCATCGAGTCGGTGATGCCATCCAACCATCTCATCCTCTGTCGTCCTCTTCTCCTCCCGCCCCCAATCCTACCCAGCATTAGGGTCTTTTCCAATGAGTCAACCCTTCGCATGAGGTGGCCAAAGTATTGGAGCTTCAGCTTCAACATCAGACCTTCCAATGAACACCCAGGATTGATCTCTTTTAGGATGGATTGATTGGATCTCCTTGCAGTCCAAGGGACTCTCAAGAGTCTTCTCCAACACCACAGTTCAAAAGCATCAATTCTGCGGCGCTCAGCTTTCTTCACTGTCCAACTCTCACATCCATACATGACCACTGGAAAAACCATAGCCTTGACTAGACGGACTTTTGTTGGCAAAGTAATGTCTCTGCTTTTAAACATGCTATCTAGGTTGGCCATAACCTTCCTTCCAAGGAGTAAGTGTCTTTTAATTTCATGGCTGCAGTCACCATCAGCAGTGATTCTGGAGCCCAAAAAAGTAAAGTCTGACACTGTTTCCACTGTTTCCCCATCTATTTCCCATGAAGTGATGGGACCAGATGCCATGATCTTAGTTTTCTGAACGTTGAGCTTTAAGCCAACTTTTTCACTCTCCTCCTTCACCTTCATCAAGAGGCTCTTTAGTTCTTCTTCACTTTCTGCCATAAGGGTGGTGTCATCCGCATATCTGAGGTTATTGATATTTCTCCCGGCAATCTTGATTCCAGCTTGTGTTTCTTCCAACCCAGCGTTTCTCATGATGTACTCTGCATATAAGTTAAATAAGCAGGGTGACAATATACAGCCTTGACGTACTCCTTTTCCTATTTGGAACCAGTCTGTTGTTCCATGTCCAGTTCTAACTGTTGCTTCCTGACCTGCATACACGTTTCTCAAGAGACAGGTCAGATGGTCTGGTATTCCCATCTCTTTCAGAATTTTCCACACTTTATTGTGATCCACACAGTCAAAGGCTTTGGCATAGTCAATAAAGCAGAAATAGATGTTTTTCTGGAACTCTCTTGCTTTTTCGATGATCCAGCGGATATTGGCAATTTGATCTCTGGTTCCTCTGCCTTTTCTAAAACCAGCTTGAACATCTGGAAGTTCACAGTTCACGTATTGCTGAAGCCTGGCTTGGAGAATTTTGAGCATTACTTTACTAGCATGTGAGATGAGTGCAATTGTGCGGTAGTTTGAGCATTCTTTGGCATTGCCTTTCTTTGGGATTGGAACAAAAACTGACCTTTTCCAGTCCTGTGGCCACTGCTGAGTTTTCCAAATTTGCTGGCATATCGAGTGCAGCACTTTCACAGCATCACCTTTGAGGATTTGAAATAGCTCAACTGGAATTCCATCACCTCCACTAGCTTTGTTCGTAGTGATGCTTTCTAAGGCCCACTTGACTTCACATTCCAGGATGTCTGGCTCTAGGTGAGTGACCACACCATCGTGATTATCTGGGTCGTGAAGATCTTTTTTGTACAGTTCTTCTGTGTATTCTTGCCTCCTCTTCTTAATATCTTCTGCTTCTGTTAGGTCCATACCATTTCTGTCCTTTATTGAGCCTATCTTTGCATGAAATGTTCCTTTGGTATCTCTAATTTTCTTGAAGAGGTCTCTAGTCTTTCCCAATCTGTTGTTTTCCTCTATTTGTTTGCACTGATCGCTGAGGAAGGCTTTCTTATCTCTCCTTGCTATTCTTTGGAACTCTGCATTCAGATGAGAATATCTTTCCTTTTCTCCTTTGCTTTTCGCTTCTCTTCTCTTCCCAGCTATCTGTAAGCCCTCCTCAGACAGACATTTTGCTTTTTTGCATTTCTTTTCCATGGGGATTTTCTTGATCCCTGTCTCCTGTACAATGTCACGAACCTCTGTCCATAGTTCATCAGGCACTCTGTCTATCAGGTCTAGTCCCTTAAATCTATTTGTCACTTCCACTGTATACTCATAAGGGATTTGCTCTAGGTCATACCTGAATGGTCTAGTGGTTCTCCCTACTTTCTTCAATTTAAGTCTGAATTTGGCAATAAGCAGTTGATGATCTGAGCCACAGTCTGCTCCTGGTCTTGTTTTTGCTGACTGTATAGAGCTTCTCCATCTTTGGCTGCAAAGAATATAATCAATCTGATTTCGGTGTTGGCCATCTGGTGATGTCCACGTGTAGAGTCTTCTCTTGTGTTGTTGGAATAGGGTGTTTGCTATTACCAGTGCGTTCTCGTGGCAAAACTCTATTAGCCTTTGCCCTGCTTCATTCTGTACTCCAAGGCCAAACTTGCCTGTTACGCCAGGTGTTTCTTGACTTCCTACTTTTGCATTCCAGTCCCCTATAATGAAAAGGACATCTTTTTTGGGTGTTAGTTCTAGAAGGTCTTGTAGGTCTTCATAGAACCGTTCAACTTCAGCTTCTTTGGCGTTACTGGTCGGGGCATAGACTTGGATTACCGTGATGTTGAATGGTTTGCCTTGGAAACGAACAGAGATCATTCTGTCGTTCTTGAGATTGCTTCCAAGTACTGCATTTTGGACTCTTTTGTTGACCATGATGGCTACTCCATTTCTTCTAGGGGATTCTTGGCCACAGTAGTAGATATAATGGTCATCTGAGTTAAATTCACCCATTCCAGTCCATCTTAGTTCGCTGATTCCTAGAATGTCAACGTTCACTCTTGCCATCTCCTGTTTGACCACTTCCAATTTGCCTTGATTCATGGACCTAACATTCCAGGTTCCTATGCAATATTGCTCTTTACAGCATCGGACTTTGCGTCTATCACCAGTTACATCCACAGTTGGGTATCGTTTTTGCTTTGGCTCCATCCCATCATTCTTTCTGGAGTTATTTCTCCACTGATCTCCATTAGCATATTGGGCACCTACTGACCTGGGGAGTTCATCTTTCAGTGTCCTATCCTTTTGCCTTTTCATACTGTTCATGGGGTTCTCAAGGCAAGAATACTGAAGTGGTTTGCCATGCCCTTCTCCAGTGGACCACAATCTGTCAGACCTCTCCACCATGACCCATCCGTCTTGGGTGGCCCCACACGGCATGGCTTAGTTTCATTGAGATAGACAAGGCTGTGGTCCGTGTGATCAGATTAGCTAGTTTTCTGTAGTTTTAGTTTTAGTGTGTCTGCCCTCTGATGCCCTCTCGCAACACTTACCGTCTTACTTGGGTTTCTCTTACCTTGGGCCTTGGGTAATTCCTCTTGCCACCGCCACCGCCGCCACCGGCCGCAGCCCCCGGCCCGGCCTAGCCCCTCTCGGCCGCCGGCCCCGGCCCCCGGGCCCTGGCCCGGCCTAGGCCCTCTCGGCCACCGCCCCCAGCTCCCGGCCCCCGGCCCAGCCTAGCCCCTGTTGGCCACCGCCCCCAGCTTATCTGTCACTGTTTACTAAAATTTGATAAACTTAAAAATTAGTGCAGAACTCTAGCATAAATAAGGAAATAACTATGGGAAGCATACAGTCCCTATTCCTCTTCTTTTTCTGGGTGGAAGAGTGATCATCAGAGCACAAGTTTATTATTTTTTGGTTAAAAATCACTATTTAACAGTCCCTATGCTCGTAGACGACGGAGGAGCCTGGTAGGCTACAGTCCATGGGGTCGCTAAGAGTCGGACACGACTGAAGCGACTTAGCAGCAACAGCAGCAGCATGCTCATGCAAAAATAAAATTAGTTGGAATAGACTCTAAAGTTTTGATGTCTGGGATAAACCTACGATCTAACTGCTGAAATCATTGAGGTTTTTAAAAAGTTTTTATTTTCTCACATAATTTTCAAAACTTTGTTTGTGTACGTGTTTATAAATAGTATTGTCATGAGT
This sequence comes from Giraffa tippelskirchi, assembly GCF_054371585.1. Lineage (NCBI taxonomy): Eukaryota > Metazoa > Chordata > Mammalia > Artiodactyla > Giraffidae > Giraffa > Giraffa tippelskirchi. The sequence goes on along the minus strand of NC_137276.1, from coordinate 119,328,618 downwards.
TTAGAGTTTAGGACAATAAATGCTAATTGTGTCTAGTTACCAAAAGTGGTAATTATTCTGAGTCATACCTGTGTTTTAAACCATCTGCCACTCTTCATTAAATATATACATTTGTCATTGCTCATTGTCTTAATTAATTTTTTTTTTCTTGGCTGGTTTAGTAAATAAGTAACAGTAAGTAAAAATTTTCAGTTGATGGTTCCAAAATATTTTGATTTCTACTAGAGAGACATAGTTAATTTAAAATAACATTTATTCACATTATAACAGTTTTAATGAATTTGGAAATACTTATTAACAATTTCAGTGAATTTATCTTTCCACATTTGGATACTGAAAATACTGGGATGCTCAGCGCACACAGTGTTTCCTGAGTTTGCCCTTCACTTAGAGACATACATTCACGGTGCACAGTGAAAACAACATTGAGGTGCTGATGTATATTCTTGCCTCAGGGCAAGAGGTGTCTGTGGTCCTCCAGGAGCCGTGTCATGAGCTGTGATCTCTTTTGTCTGCAGATAAGATATTATTGACCCAGTATCAGTGTGTGCATTGTTTTACCAGAAGTCTGGGTAAATGTGGGTTCTTTCAGACTGTTTGTACAGGCGCTTCTGTTGATGTATTTTGTTTATCTTCCACTGTCTATCCTATTTAAATTTATCCTAAATGTTTATCCTAAATTGTCATTAAATATGAAGCTACTTAAAGTTTTGATATTTCAAAACTAACATCTTACATGTTTTGTTTATTTTGAAGATGTATTAACATCATCTATCATTTTATATTTTTTAGTACCAAAAGAGAAGACCATTATGTGAGAATTTGTGCTGTCAAATTCCTGTGTTTATTAGATGGCTCAAATATGTCTCATAAGTTGTTTATGGAAGATCTTGCAATCAAGCTATTGGATAAAGTAAATATGCTTTATTTTACCTTAAAGTATCTTAACTTACTTAAAGCACTGGCAGTGACGTAACAAAAGTAAACCTAGCATTTGACTGAGTTCACACAAAACGGACCATTAAAGCAGGAGCGAACGCTGATAACGCAGAAGGGCTTGGTACTGCAGTTCTCCCATGTCTGCTGTTGTCACTGCCCTATTCATTCACTCCTGTCCTAGTGCTGCTTGTGTCAAACTGCAGGTCCCATTATTCCAGACTTACATAGTCAAGGGGCCTGGAGAATCCCATGGACAGAAGAGCCTGGCGGGCTACAGTGCATGGGGTTGCAAAGAGTCGGATGTGACTAAGCAGCTAATACTTTCACTCTCAGTATATGGCTAACATCTCAGTCTCTTCTCACCCACGTGACCCCACATCTCCCTTAACTGGGCACAGGGAAAGAGAAATATATTCCCAAGTACTTTTCATGTGAAGCACGGGTGTGTGGTTCCTTTTCTCATTTTTAAAAGAAGATAAGCTTAAAAAAACAAAAGCAGGTAAATTCATTGTTTTGAAAGGAAACTTTAAAAAATGTCATAAAAAATAAAAAGTGTCATAAGAAAGTGTCTTTTTTATCCTTCTACCTTTCAGATAATAGGCTCCTATGCCCAGTTTATACCTTTTAAACTCGAAGTTGTCATTGATTTTTTTTTCATTACTCACAAATTCAGTAGATAGTTTAACATTGATCCCTCCCTCCCTCCCTCCCAGGATGAGTTGGTGTCCAAGTCAAGAACTCGATACTATGTGAACTCTCAACAACACAGAGTGAAAAACCGAATATGGCAGATTCTGCTCGTACTTTTCCCCAAATTTGATCAGGTGTAACATTAATTATATTTGTACCTTTAAGCATAATGTTTTCATATGGATAAACTATGTAATAGAAGCTGTTATATGCTACTTTAAAACTGAGAAAGTAATCTGCTTAAAATGTGTATTTCAGTTCTTAAAATTATTCAGAAGTTTTTTAATAGAATATTAAGACAGTTAGTTTTTATGGAAGTAAATTGGAAACTGATTTAAATGGTCCCACTTAAATGTATTTTTCCATTAGTATTTTATTATAACATTTTAACATATATTTATGCTACAATAAAACTTTAAGCTTTTTTTTTTTTTTAATAGTGACTGTTTCTTAATTAAACTTAATAGCCATTCACAGTGGTTAGGACTTCAGATTTTTACTGCTGTGGCCTGGATTTAATCCCTGTTCAGGGAACTGACATCCCGCAACCCACGCATCATGGCCAAAAAAAAATTAATAGCCATTTCCAAGTTGATAAGAGACTAGATTTGAATTGTTCCCATCACAAAAAAAGAAATTATTACGTGACATGATCGAGGCATTAGCTAATGCTGCAGAGGTGATGGTCATACTGCGGTAAATAAATGCATTGCATCAACATTCTGTAAACCTTCACCTTGTTATATGTTAATTATAGCTCAAATTTTAAAATTAATAATGATAACAGTTTAATTTGTCAACTTTATTTTTCTCAGAATTTCTTGAATAGAATTATTGACAAGATTTTCCAGGCTGGCTTCATTAATAATCAGGCATCCATAAAATATTTTATAGAATGGATTATTATACTGATTCTTCATAAATTCCCTCAGTTTCTTCCGAAGTTCTGGAACTGCTTTTCTTATGTAAGTAGAGGAATTGTTTTCATGTTTTTTTAAGGAAAAAATGGTTTGGGCTATGTTGGGAGATTGTTTCAGTTTAATAGTTTTTCCGTTGCCCTGCCCCTAATATACATCCTAAATTGTGTTTGCAGGATTTGAATTAATTTAGGTGACAGAAAACTCTGGCATTTATCTTGAGTAGAGCATAATTTTTATTTGAGAGCTTTTCTATTCCAACAAAACGAAGATGGAAAAGGCTTCTGTTATTAAAAAATCAGGGAAAATAGGTGCCTTCTATATTTTTATTGACCAAGCAGTGTCTTTGTTTGATCTTAGAGATAAGAACGATGAGTCTCCCTTCTACACACAGTCTCTCCTTCTTAACCAAATGATTTCTCATCCCTTGTTGTTGGTAATGATGCTGAGCTGCTCATTCCGGTCCTGTAATCACCTGTCTACTGTTTTTCCTGGTTATGCCAGGCTGGGTGATTCTGCATGTGGTGTCTGCTGGGCTGGGGACTGCAAACAGCTTCTTTCCCTGTGTGTTTTCACTTTGGCTGCAGTCGTGGGGCCAGCCGGGGTGCTGGGCACTGCTGTCTCAACATGTCTCCAGCTGGGAGGCCAGACCTCTCTCTGGTGCACAAGGTTCCAAGAATGAGCATTTCAGGAGGACACGTCTAGGTGTTCTCATGCTTACCCAGCCTCTGATCACATCCTGCTTTCTGATGGTTCATCAGCCCAGAGCAGATGCGTGACCAAGCCCCCAACCTGGGAAGGTTCTGGGTTAGGGTTTGAGTATGGGGAAGCTTGTTTCACTGGGGACCCCTAGGTGACTGAGTGCCCCTCTCATCACCTGAGTACCTTTCCTCCTTATCACCAGGCTGTTTGTACTGTGGTCCAGCCTAAAATGGTCTTCTTTATCATCTTTGCCTGCATAGCAAAGTTTTCCAGATTGAAGTTCACATGTGCTTTGTGTCTTTTCTTAAAGGAAGCTATCTCCCTGAGTAGTTTGGATCTCTTTAGTGTGGGTTTTTGTAGCACAGAAATAGTTCTTATTACAATGGGAATTTTAATTTATTGTTTGATTGGATTTTATCTTTCCTACCCATGAGACTCTAATTTCCATGAAGGCAAGAATCTTACCTATTTTTGTTTTCCCCTTTCTGCAACAGTTACTGGTCCATGGAAGACATTCAGTAACTACCTGTTACATAAAGGGATTAATCATCAAATGTTTCTCTTGGAGCAGTTTCTGAACTGTAGTGTCTATTGTCTCCAGTCTACCTGGCATTCGTTGGTTTTTTATTACTAAAATAATGTGTAATTCCAAATCACTTACCGAGAAGGTTTCCAAATTCCGGTTTAATACTTTTACAAGCAGTTTTTCTTCGTGACTTTTTAAAGCGCCTGCACAGTCCCATGTTTAACCTTTGCTGGTCCCCTCCACTTGGGGACCTTTGCCTCCTGTTTGCCTGTGTCTTTGTTTGTCTTCTTCATTTGCACGTGTTCCCTTTCCTTCCTGCTTCCCAGGCCACAACCCTGCCTTCCCTCTGCAGTGAGCTCACCCCTGCCTCCACCCTTGCTGAACCCTGGGTTGATTCTTCATTTGCACGTGTTCCCTTTCCTTCCTGCTTCCCGGGCCACAGCCCTGCCTTCCCTCTGCAGTGAGCTCACCCCCACCTCCACCCTTGCTGAACCCTCCGTTGAGGGTCTGCTGCCCCTTGTGTCTGCTGAGGGTTGTGCTTGCGGGCATTCCTGTCCTTTATTTGCTTGTGGTCCGCTGTTCCCCCTCTAAGCCGTGGCTGCATCAGAGAGGAGCTGGCCTCTCATCACCAACCCCATGGCATCCAGCCTGGTGCCTTGAGGGACATGGGTTCACTGCAGCTGTGAATGACTGTTTGGTGTATCTGATATATTTTCAGGGTGAAGAAAACCTTAAAACAAGCATTTGTACATTCTTATCAGTTTTGTCACATTTGGACATCGTTACTGAAAATATTCAGGAAAAGGTGAGTATAAATTGTTAATAAGAAGAGCTCAGGCTTGACCATCAAAATAGAATTTATATATTTGTATGAACTTTTTTCACGTGGGGTATTCCTTTGTTTTGCAGCTTCTCTGCTTCCACCTCCCACTAATGACACATGCACTTTGACGCAGAGGCATAGTAAGGTGTTGCCCATGTGCACACACACACTCAGGTCTACCTCAGCACATATTAATGGGCAACTTGTAATGATAGGATTCTTAATTTTATATAAGCATTTATGTAAAATTATTTAAATAAGACTTCCCTCATTATATGTAATTGTTCTTTAGCCAGTGGAGTTGTTTAACACATGCTTGTACAAAGAAACTTATGGTCAGAGTATTTACAAGCCATTGTGTTATTGAAGGTTTATATGAAATGCTGTCATTACTCGAAGTGTGAAGGCCAGCTCTTCCATCTTTCTCAGGTTTAGATCATCTTCCCTAGATAAGTAGAGATCGTACCTAATTCTGGTTCATCACTGTGGCAACTGTGAAGAATTCAGGGAAACCTGCCAGTAAGATTTAAAGTTGGCTTAAAACTCAACATTCAGAAAACTAAGATCATGGCATCCAGTCCCATCACTTCATGGCAAATAGATGGGGAAACAATGCAGCAGTGAGAGACTTTATTTTTGGGGGGCTCCAAAATCACTGCAGATGGTGACTGCAGCCATGAAATGAAAAGACACTTGCTCCTTGGAAGAAAAGCTATGACCAACCTAGACAGCACATTAAAAAGCAGAGACATTACTTTGCCAACAAAGGTCCATCTTAGTCAAAGCTGTGGTTTTTCCAGTAGTCATGTATGGATGTGAGAGTTGGACTATAAAGAAAGCTGAGTGCTGAAGAATTGATGCTTTTGAACTATGGTGTTGGAGAAGACTCTTGAGGTCCCTTGGACTGCAAGGAGATCCAACCAGTCCATCCTAAAGGAGATCAGTCCTGAATATTCATTGGAACGATTGATGCTGAAGCTGAAACTCCAATATTTTGGCCACCTGATGCAAAGAACTGATTCATTGGAAAAGACCCTGATGCTTCAAAGATTGAAGGTGGGAGGAGAAGGGAACAACAGAGGATGAGATAGTTGGATGGCATCACTGACTCGATGGACATGAGTTTAAGTAAGCTCCAGGAGTAGGTGATGGACAGGGAGGCCTGGCGTGCTGCAGTCCATGGAGTCACAAAGAGTCGGACATGACTGAGCAACTGAACTAACTAACTAAGATGTAGAGCAAGATTCTGTATTATTGAATCTGCAGAGAATGCACTGCAATGTTGTAAACTCTGGGAGAAAATACAGTTGACCCTCAATCTACACAGGAATTAAGGGCACTGACCCTCTGCCCAGTGGCAAATCCACATATAACTTTACAGTCACCATAATACAAGGTTACTCACTTGTATCTGCAGATTCAACCAACTGCTAATCAGGTAGCACTGTAGTGAGCATTTAGTGAAAAAATCCATGTGTAAGTGGACCTGCACAGTTCAGACCCCTGTTGTTCAACAGTCGTCTGTTTGAAATAAATGTTGTGTAGGTTTGAAAGCGAGGTAAAAATATTCTGGAAATAGGTTTCCTAGACATTTTCAAAGTGTTGTCTTTAAACACAGTAACAGTCAAATTCGTTAACCTTTTTTCATCAATCTTAAGCCAGACCTCTCTCTCCATCACATTTTAAGCTGAAAAACCATGATAATATCTTAAAATCAGTGATGTGTTACAGTGTCTGGCGGCCAGATGGCAGTCATGTGAAAATTTGTGCTAACACTTTCTGGTAAGAGTAAGAAACTCTAGCGTCAGATACTATCACGTGTTATCATTCTGCTTTAAATATGTGCAGGGAAGAGATTTGCTTACAGTCTGTTGAGGGAAATAAGATAGACAGAAACTGCACTGTTGCCAGGCTGTTAGCCTAGTGCAGCCAGGAGCGTTTTCAGGTGAGCCATCTGGTGGAACATTAAGGTAGCTCCTGATACTTTATTAAATGTTTGACTCCATCTGGCTTCCACATTATTTCACATCACTTCCTTTGCCATTCAGTATCTGTTGAACTGTGTGGTTTTACAGATTAGAGACTATTATTGCATAAAATCTCTAGGCTGTGAAGATGGAAAAATCTGTGAATTCACTAAAAAAGACTACAGCAAAGTTTAAGTTATCTTACTATTCTTCTCCCCATTTCTTAATTTTCCTGCCACCAATCAGTGTTATGTGGGTCCAAAGTCACCATTAGGGAAAACAGAGTAGTTCAAACCAAAGACCGGGGAAAACAGCACTTTGATGGCATAGCTTGCCTCAGAAGCACTTTCAAGTTCACCTGAAGTAGAGCTCTTAAAGAATACTTCTAACTTTTTCGGCCCATGGTTAGGTAATAAGTGATGGAGACTGTTTAAATACAGGTTATATTATAGTTAGCATGAAAGTACTTTGTTCAGGTTGACCTCGGTACTGGAGTATGGGGGAAATGTGTGGCAGCATCATAAATAAGAACTCAGGAGCTGGGAGGATGCTTTCCTTATTGAGGAAATGGCCATGCCAGTGTATCTCTAACCTGTCTGAGAATGTTGATGCAAAACCAGTGAAAGATAATCTACTTTGTAGCGTTTTTATCGCCTGTAACCTTGTTTTTGGTCCTACAGTAGAGGGTCAAATGGTCCAGGTTTACATATGAAGAATGATTTTTTCTTTTCAGAAACTAATTCTGAAGCAAGCCCTTATTATCGTGCTGCAGTGGTGCTTCAATCACAATTTTAGCATTCGACTGTATGCTTTAGTCGCTCTTAAGAAAATCTGGAGCATGTGTAAGGGGTTACGCATTGAAGAACTTGAGGCTTTAACTTCTGTTATTGAATCCAGTCTGAGTCAAGTGGAAAACATGCACGGAGCAGGGTAAGCAGGCCTTGTCCTTTCCCCTGGTCCAGCAGAGCATGTGGAGAGGTGTTGGGGGTGCCCAGCCACGGTGTCGGGGGTGCCTGGTCCAGCAGAGCATGTGGAGAGGTGTTGGGGGTGCCTGGCCGCAGCAGCTTCTCTTAAGCCCATCAGGCTGCGGCGCACAGAGCCTGGGTCAGGGAGCATTTAAGCCACTCACTATTTGATGTGCAGTTTAATTACAATTCTAAGTGCTATCAGCTCCATCATTGACATTTTTTTGCTTTTTTAAATTCTTGATCTTTATCTTGAGATGTTTCTCTTTAGTGCAGCTGAATGTTACCTCTGCTGTCAAAGAACCACTGAGAAGCAGCACAATCTGACTTTAAAGCCATGTGCTTATCACCCCTCCAATGTCCCCACTAAAGCTGGGAGCTTTTCCTTTTTCTTTTCTAAGAGAACTTCTCGGTTCCCCAAACAAAATCCTACTCAGATGCTTGATATCAAACAGATAAAGCACTGCTGCTGTGGATGGAGTTGGGAGGGGTGCAAAACCAAGGGGATGGGAGCTTGGACATGTATTGGGGTGTTGTCCTTTGAAGAGGCTTTTGAAAGCCAAGGGGCAAAGCCGATAGCTGTGTAAGGAGGGGGCTGATCGCTCATCTCAGGTCTCCTGTTTCTTACCCCTGATGCTGAGGCCTGGTCATCAGTGACAGGAGGGACTGGAACTCAGGGGTGAAGAAGGTACATTGGTGGGAGCAGAGAAGGCGTCTTGAAATTGCTGCTTTAGCTTGGGGGCTGTTGATCATGAATTTAACACAAAACCTTCTGGTGACCGTGTTTTATAATTTTTTTCCTACCTCTTTTGCCTTTTCAGCCTTGTCAAATTTTTGTTTTTTTGTTGTATTGTGTGTGTGCTTGTTAAACTTAAGAATTTAAACCCTTGTATTACTTTTGTTTGACTTACGAACACTGGTACTGTTGGGCTACGTGTCATGAATCTTCAGAGTAGAAAAAGTGACCTATGTAATGATTTTCTCTCCTAGAAAAAAATTTTAAAAGCCTCTATGGCCAGAGGGAGATATAAGACTCATAGCCTAGATTTCTTACACAGTTCCCTTTTAGGATTCTCTTTCCCCGAGCATATGAGGTGTACCTGTGGTAGCTGTTGTTACGCGATTTTCCAATCACTGACCACCATCTCTTTGAGGGAGCAGAGACCTGGTTTTCATTCTTGTTGAATCGTTGTAGGACTGGGAGAGACGTATTTAATTTCTCTGTCTGTTTTTCAGTTTTTATTTCAAAATGTCACATTTAGGATCAGGTGTTAAAAGACTTCAATCTTGAAGATAGAGGTGTATAAATCTTGGGGCGAAATTCACAGATTTTGTACACATTCTAAATTTCACAGTGCCTGTTTAAAAGACCTAACTGGTTTTTACTCTTACCAGAGTCGATTCACTAGTTCTGTTCCTCAGACGTGTTTTTAACCCTTAGGAACGCGAAGAAGAACTGGCAGCGCATCCAGGAGCATTTCTTTTTCACAGCGTTCCACCCGCTAAAGGATTACTGTCTGGAGGTGAGCAGAGAAAAGCATTTGTGAATTTTCTTCCGTGTCTTTAGTCCTGATGCATCCTTATATAATGAGGTTAACTGTCCCTACAACACCACCTTCACACTGTAAAGTTCTCAGTGTTATTTTGTCACCGCGTGCAGATGGCTTGCTCGCGCTTCGCTCTTCAGCAGTGAAAATTGGCTAGTCATTTTCACTTTCTGTTTCTTAGGCAGTGTCTGGCTTGTAAACACTGGAAGGGGGAATATTTAACTCTGAACAGAAATCTGTTCTGACATTAAAAGGAAATGAGTGAAAACATTTGTGCAGGTGAGATTTGTTGTATGAAGCCCATTGTTATGAAAGATCAAAAAGATCTACTCTTTTAAGTGCATATTTTAGGTTCTGGATGATTGAAATTGTATAGCATATGATCCATCACCTCACTGATCGTAATAGATAATGTGCTTATGTAATTTTAAGAACCATAAACTTATTACAGTTAGCATGTGAATTAATTAACAGTATATAGATTATTAAAATTTATGTAAATGATTACTACTTTCTTCCTTTTTCAACTGTAATTGTAATGTTCTGCCTTTGATTTTAAACTATGTGACCTAAATTTAAATATATGTATATAATATATTAGATACACACACACACACACACACACACACACACACACACAACCTGGGACCTTTCCTCTAAGGAACTCGGAAGTATCAGTAACTTAAGCTACTGTGCATAAGAGTTTTTGTTGTTGCTGTTGGGTTATTTTTGTGTGTGGATTACTAATAAGTTGGCCTTTTGAAAAAGAAATATAGAGATTTGTTTATTGTGAGATATTCATCATAGAACATTATTGTGTACTTTCTGTTGCTTCATTGCAAAAATTATTTAGGAGTTTTCAAATATTTTAACATGCTCTGTTCTGTGTCCTTTAGCACCAGAATGCTTTGTTTGACATCTTTCTGAAGGATTCTTAGTAACTCTGTAGTGCTAAGTCAGCCTTTTCTATTCACTTCTCCAGCAGGAGTAAGTCCCTTGCTTCCCCTCTTCCTTCATCCTGACTTTGACTGCCTCACCCTCATATATTTAATATATTTTATTGTCCATTAATTATATGAACCGTAACTGTGTACGTGTAAATAAAATAATGGCTCATGAGAACTCTGTCTCTTTATACATTTGGAGCTATACTTAGTAGCTACTTAATAAACACTTAGTTGCATCCAAGCCAGTTTAAGTTTGCATGAATATTGCTAACAAAGAAAACCGTATTCATTCTAAAAGCTTTTATGAAGACTTGCACAATGTTATAAGTTTGTTATTTCATTTTTAAATTGCCTGTTGTGCTTCTGCTTCTTATGTGCCTTGTCACCTTTGAGGATTTCTGGATCTCACTTTTCTTGTCATAGGTAAGAAAAGGGAAAGAGGATTGCTATGTAATGAATGAATAACTGCTGTTTACACGGTGCAGTTTACAAATCACTTCCATGTGCTGTTTTAACCTGATTTTACCCTCATTTTATCAGTGAGGAAGTTGAAGCTAAGAAAGGCTAAAGGCTTATCTGACATCACACAGCTAAGATACAGCCAATGCAAATCTAGATTCCAAATTTGTATAATGACAGTGAGGGTAAAGATCTGGCATCACAGGACCTTGAATTTGTTTGCTTATGGAAGTATTTGTTTGTCAATAAACAGTATTTATCCAAATATTGTCTAACACTAATGCCGATCAGTTCCCAAATACTTTTTGCTTGTGTTAAGGGCATGGTATGTAGTACATACAGTAAGAAATACTGGAGTGGAAGATCTGCCTGCTCTCAAGGATTTCCTAAGTCAATCCCTTAATTTCTTAGAGAAGATAATAAATTTAGATAAGACAGTTGCTATAAGATGTAAATGAAAGTATGTAATCTGATCAGACATGATAGTTTGGGAGAATACATCAGTAATAATAAGTTGTACTTTAAGCATGTTATCATGCATTTCTTTACTATTTTTAAGGGGCAAAAATTTTAGATTTTACAATTCTCCTTTCAGACGATATTTTACATCCTTCCACGCCTCTCTGGCCTTGTTGAGGATGAATGGATTGCCATTGGTAAATTTACCAGGTTCACTGACATTCCTTTAGATGCAGGATTTCAGTGGTACCTTTCTACAACTCAACTGTGTGAACTGAAACCAGGTGACTGGTCGCAGCAGGACACAGGTAAGAAGTTTTGTTTTCTTTTTCCCCGTTGCCTATCAGGCTCACTGATTTATGTTACTTAGAAAAGATAGTTGATCACTTTTTCATTTATGTGATAACCTCAGCTCTTCCTCTGAGAGAAAAGACAGAAAGTGTGGTGTCACTCTGACTAGTACTTCTGGTTTTATTTTTAGAAGTAAGGTAATATTTATTTATTTACTTTAGAAGTAGGTTTATTAAATTATTTATTATTATTATTATTGGCTTCACTGGGTCTTCATTGCAGCACTCAGGCTTTCTCTCTAGTTGTGGCTCATGGGACTTAGGTGTCCAGAGGCATGTGGTATCTTAGTTCCCCAACCAGGGATTGAACCTGCATCCTCTGCATTGGAAGGTAGATTCTTAACCACTGGACCACCAGGGAAGTCCCCTGATTGGTACTTGAATCTAGCCAATGACAATTGGTTTTGCTCTTCAAAGCCAAAGAGAGCCTCATCTGCTTTACTGCTAAAGGCTTCTCTCTTCTTTACCTTCTACTATATATGTCTGAAAAAAACAGATTTTTTTTTTTTAAGGGCCAAATTAAGCAGTCTCTTTTCTTGTCCTGTTTGGGAATGAAGCTGAGCCCTGAGTTCCCATTCTTGCTCTGTCTGGCTGGACATCACTTATCTCTTACATCTTCCCCTAGGCTCCAGCCCTCACCCATGCCCCGCTTCCCTGCAGCTTTCTCTAGGACCTGCCTTTCCCTGTTGATCACCTCTTGTTCCTTCTTCCCCTCAGTCAAGCTTGCCCTCCCAAAACCTAGGAACAAGTCCTCTACCCATTTTTAAAACCACAGTGAACCTTAAGAGATGTTTGGTAGTGATCTGCATTCTTCCATTTCTGTCACTCATGTTGTCCTCTTCACCTCCCCTAACCCAGAACCATCCCTGCAGCTTCTTTTGGAAAAGCAGAAGTTGTCTTTGCCTACTTCTTGACCATACCTGACTTTATGTAGCATTTATTTGCTTGTTTCCTGCTATCCTGATTTTCCTCCTCAGTCTGACTTTTCTTCCTTTCCTTGAGCTCCCCCACTTGTCCCTTAAATTTGTACTTCTATAAATTTTAGTGTTTTTAAGCATCTCTTGAACAACATGTTAAAAGTGCAGATTCTTGAGTCCTGCCTCTAGATTTTAACTCTGGAGGACAGTTCTGGGTATGTGCATTGTTTAATCAAATACTGTAGATGTTCATGAATGCATTTTAATACTATCACCTTAAATTTATTTACTCAGTCTACAAAGATTTACTGATTGCCTGCTACATGCTGAAAGTTAAGACAAAGGCCTTGCCCTCAGGGCACTTAATTCCTATGTGAGCACAACCCTACACAAATGGATAAGATGTCATCGCAAAAAAGTACTGTGGAGACAATAAAGCAGAGTAAAGAAATGGTGTGACAGAGGATTAAAAAGACCTTTTCCGGGCTTCCCTCATAGCTCAGTTGGTAAAGAATCTGCCTGCAATGCACGAGACCCGAGTTCGATCCCTGGGTCGGGAAGATCCCTTGGAGAAGGAAATGGCAACCCACTCCAGTGTTCTTGCCTGGGAAATCCCATGGACAGAGGAGCCTGGCAGGCTACAGTCCATGGGGTTGCAAGAGTCGGACACAACTTAGTGACTAAACTACCACCAAGGAGCTGAAGTTGAGCAGAGGCAGACAAGAAGTGGGAACAACTGAGGCAAAGCCTGGAGGAAGAACTTCCCTAAAATAGAGATCAGCAAATGTGAAGATCTGTGGGCAAAAGATTGGCAACAAGAGCCATTTCCATGTAGAAGGGACAGCCTGCTGGGAAGGAGAGAAGGGAGCAACAGCACATCCAGACATCTGATTCAAGTTCCACTGTGGAGAGGAATGAGGAGTTATTGAATGGGGAAAGGCTGCAAAGGTCTTTCTGTTTGTTTGTTTTGGGTAAAGAGAGAGATTGTAATATGATTTCTATGTTGTTGTTCAGTTGCTAAGTCATATCCCACTCTTGGCAACCCCATTGACTGCAGCATGCCAGGCTTCCCTGTCCTTCCCTATCTCCCTGAGTTTGCTCAAACTTATGTCCATTGAGTCGGTGATGCCATCCAACCATCTCATCCCCTGTCATCCCCTTCTCTTCCTGCCCTTAATCTTTCCCAGCATCAGGGTCTTTTCCAGTGAGTCATATCAGGTGGCCAAAGTATTGGAGCTTCAGCATCAGTCCTTTCAGTGAATATTCAGATTTGATTTTCTTTAGGATTGACTGATTTGATCTCCTTGGAGACCACAGGACTCTCAGGAGTCTTCTCCAGTACCACAATTCAAAAGCATCAGTTCTTCAGCGTTCAGCCTTCTTTATGGTCCAGCTCACATATCCGTACATGACTGCTGGAAAAAACCATAGCTTTGACTGTGTGGACCTCTGTCAGCAAAGTGATGTCTCTGCTTTTTAATACACTGTCTAGGTTTATCATAGCTTTTCTTCCAAGGAGCATCTTTTAATTTCATGGGTGCAGTCACTATCTGCAGTGGTTTTGGAGCCTGAGAAAATAAAATCTGTCACTGTTTCCATTGTTTCCCCATCTATTTGCCATGAAGTGATGGGACCAAATGCCATATTCTTAGTTTTTTGAATGTTGAGTTGTAAGCCAGCTTTTTCACTCTCCTCTTTCAACTTCATGAGGAGGGTTTTTAGTTCCTCTTCTCTTTCTATGCTGAGACTTAAATGCTAGGATCCCCTGGGTGCTTTCATTTTTTCTTCCCATTCTGTTTGCTCTCCTTGCACATGTTTTACTTTTTTACAGCTGGAAACCATCACCTGTGTAACTGCACCTTTCAGATCTTTGTCTCTCCCAGCCTCTTTCCTAAGCCTGCTGGATGCTTGCACTAGCTCTTCTATAAGCTCTTTACACTCAGTATCTGAACCCACGTTAGCTTTCCACCTGGAGGCTCCTCCTCAGTATTCCCTTTCTATCAGTGGGGTTGCTTGCTCTCCCAGAAGTCATTCTTTTCCTGTTCTCTCTTGCCATGTCTATCCATTATAAGAGCTTGGCAGCTCTGCCTTTCCTCTTCAGCCCCTCTCACATCATTTAATTGAGACTTTTTGTCTTTGCTGGGCTAGTGCAAAAGCCTGTCAATGGTTTTCCATCCCCAACTTTTCCTCCTCCACATCACTTTTGAGGATTTTTCTAAAACACAAAACCGATACTGTTAACCTCTTCTTAAAACCCTGTCCTGCCTCCTGTCTGTAGAATAAATTCTTTATCATTATACACAAAGTCCTTAGGACTGGGTCTGAGTCACGTGCCTCCATCAATTGACTGCTGTGAGAGCCCCGAAAGCACCGCCGCCGCCCAAGCCCTGTCCTGCCGCATCTGCATGTGTGCACATACCATGTCCGCAGCCTGCACTGCCCTTCCCACGCGCTCTGCTCTGCAGACCAGTACTCCCTCCCTTGAGCCCTCCTGGGTCTTGCTCTTTTCCCTCTCCCCCATTAGTCACCCCTCCCCGTGTGAGCAGCCGTCAGTATAGGACTGCATCACCGTCCTGTTTAGGTCTCTTCCGTTCCCAGGAACCTCAGTGCCCCCGTCTTCTCAGTCAGGTTCGGAGTGGGACAGGGTTGAGGAAGAGCCTGGAAGGAGGATCTCAGTCCTGAACACACAGTTAGATAGGTCAGTATGTTCTGTGTACTCAGTGAGTTGGTGAAGAGATAATTGTTCCAAAGAATAGTCCTCATTTTAGAAAAAGGCCCCCAAGTACTTGTAAAATAAGATAAAAACGGTTTATGTTGTTTTCTGGAATACAGTATTCCTACAGAAAATTCCAGTCTAATAACACTGCAAGATACAGCATTATTTTCTGTACATCTAAGAAAAAATGCTACCAAACTATGGATGTGGGACTTATGGACTCTAAGATGCTTCCAAATTTTGGGTATGCTAACATGGAAAAAATGTGCATCTTTTATTTTCATAAATTGTTGTATTTTGCTTAGTAGAGTTGAATTTGAATATTTGAAACTGTTATTGAAAATGGCAATTGCATCTGAATCCAGCTAAAGTTCTTTAGTTAAAAAATCTCATTTTAAACTGTTCTTTTAAGCTCTTAAAAATATATATGAGACTTTCCTGCTGGTCTAGTGGTTAAGAATCCTCCTGCCAATGCAGGGGACACAGGTTCAATCCCTGATCCAGGAAGATCTCGCGTGCCTCGGAGCAGGTAGGCCCCTGCACCCGACTACTGAGCCTGCGCTCTGGAGCCTGAGAGCTGCGGCTACTGAAGCCAGTGCAATCTGGAGCCTGTGCACCACAACGGAGAGCAGCCCCTGCTCACCACAACCAGAGAAAGCCTGTGTGTAGCAACCAAAGTACCCAGCACAGCCAAAAACAAATAAATAAAATAAATCTTATATATATACACACACACACATATATATATGCATGTAAATAAATAGAGGTTTATATTTTCTTTTTCCTTCCCAGGTTCCAACTCAGGTGAAGCAGATAACCCGTCAGAGTGGACTGATGTTCAGAAGAAGATTATCCCGTGGAAGAACCATGTTCCAGAGTTTGACCTGGAGCTGGTATTTCAGGATCGTGCTGCCAAACTTGGAAAGTCAATCAGCAGACTGATTGTAGTGGCCTCACTCATTGATAAGCCAACCAATTTAGGAGGTAAAATGACAGTTTTCCAGGGGGCTTGCTTACAATCTTTTGATCCTGAAAATCTATACTCAACCCAGTGCCATTTCGGGCCTCTTGTCCACATTCCACCTTCTCCGGCAGCTTCAGAGGAATGCCCGGGACCTGGTGGACATGGCTTTAGACTGGCGGCAGTAATCGAACACAGCCTTAGACTGCCAGCAGTAATTCCCGCTTGTCCCATGCAGGGCTGTGCCGGACCTGTGAGGTGTTCGGGGCCTCGGCGCTGGTCATTGGCAACCTTCAGTGTGTCAGAGACAAGCAGTTTCAGCACCTCAGTGTTTCAGCAGAACAGTGGCTTCCTTTAGTGGAGGTGGGTGGAAAGTGGTTGATTATTAAAATTTTCATTCACCAGACTCTTTGTAGTACTCTGTCTTCACCTGTCAATCCTTTTGCAGTATCCAGCCTGTAATATTTTAAAAATAATACTAAAAAGTAAAATATAGCCCACTCTGTTCTCCCATTCTTTTTATTATCTCATACTATTATATTTTTAGAAATCATCAATAATGTAGACTTTTTAGTAAAATGTGTCCTGTTGTAACTTACTCTGGTTTTATAAATGTATATGATGTTGGGAGCATTCTTTTTTATAGTGTATAATTCTGTCCTTTTCCTGTTAACAGATTTCAGTTTCATCAGAAGTTTTGTGTTTTTTTTTTAAACTTATTTTACTCCTAGCAGGGCTGTAAATGAACGATTTAATATTCTGCTCTTTTTAAACTAATATTAAGGTAAAACCACCTCAGCTGATCGATTATCTGCAACAGAAAAAGGCAGAAGGTTACACCATCGTGGGTGTGGAACAGACTGCCAAAAGTTTAGACCTAACCCAGTACTGCTTCCCTGAGAAGTCTCTACTCTTGTTGGGGTAAGAACTTTGTCTTGAGTCTCTGTCTCAACAATGTTTCAGAAGATTTATAATTTTACCTGGGCTCCTGATCCTATACCTGCACCTGAAAAGCGCCCCCCCCCCCCAGTTTTCCTTTTACTTTACCTGTTGGGGATGGTCAGGTGAACACAGTATCAACCCATAAACCTTGTTACACTCTTGTTTATTTTTCTGGTACCATAGACTTGTTTCATTTTGTTAACCTGTCTCTTCCAGTAATATCCAGAATGTCTAAGAAAAAAAATTGTTTTTTACAAGAAAACTAACCTTTCTTCTTCCATTTCTCTTCATCAGAAATGAACGTGAAGGGATTCCAGCGAATCTGATCCAGCAGCTGGATGTGTGCGTGGAGATTCCTCAGCAGGGCATCATCCGCTCCCTCAACGTCCACGTGAGTGGGGCGCTGCTGATCTGGGAGTACACCAGGCAGCAGCTGCTGAAGCAGGGGGGCTCCACGGCCTGAAGCCCATGCCTCATCTGAGACGAGCTGTTGTCGGTGCTGCTGAAACGTTTTAAAACTACCCGGACTCATGAGATAGATTCTGAAATCAACTGGGATAATTTGTCTTTTTTATTCACAGTTTAATGCCAAAACTTTGTCATGTGCCTTAACTATATTACTATATATGTTGTCCCCTTTAATAAACATTTTTAGCTAAGTTGTATTGCTTCTTTAATAAAATATTTTAGTTGTGGAAATAAAACAATGAATTTTATTTAGAAAGATCATTTCTTTCATAGAAACTAGTATTGTCAGAAATGTGGATTATGGTGGGAGAAGGCAGGATTAAGGCGGCTGCAGCTATCTATGAATACTGTTCCCTTGTCAGGAGGAAGCACAGGGGCTGGGGCGGAAGGGTGGAAGGAAAAGTTTCCCCATGAGAGTCACTGGCCGCCTGCTGCTGCTTTGTATCCACTTCTCAGGGAGAAAACATGCTTGGCAAGGTGTCAACCCAGTGTCCCTATAAAGTTTGTAATTTTTTAAAGCCATGAAATAGGCCATCAGTTCAGTTCAGTCGCTCAGTTGTGTCTGACTCTTTGTGACCCCATGGACTGCAGCACTCCAGGCTTCCCTGTCCATCACCAACTCGCAAGTTTACTCAAACTCATGTCCATTGAGTCATTGATGCCATCCAACCATCTCATCCTCTTTCATTCCCTTCTCCTGCCTTCAATCTTTCCCAGCATCGGGGTCTTTTCAAATGAGTCAGCTCTTCACATCAGGTGGCCAAAATATTAGTTTCAGTTTCAGCATCAGTCCTTCCAATGAATATTCAGGACTGATTTCCTTTGGATGGACTGGTTGGATCTCCTTGCAGTCAAAGGGACCGCAAGAGTCTTCAACACCACAGTTCAAAAGTATCAATTCTTTGGTGCTCAACTTTCTTTATAGACCAACTCTCATATCCATACATGACCACTGGAAAAACCATAGCTTTGATTAGGACCTTTGTTGGCAAAGTAATGTCTCTGCTTTTTAATATGCTGTCTAGGTTGGTCATAACTTTTCTTCCAAGGAGCGTCTTTTAATTTCATGGCTGCAGTCACCATCTGCAGTGATTTTGGAGCACAAAAAAATAAGGTCTCACTGTTTCCATTGTTTCCCCATCTATGTGCCACAATCATTCATATAGTTTTTAGAAAATTTTCCTATGCCACCTTTGCTCAGGGTTCAAATAATGATTAGATAGTAGTCTGCATTCTTAGAGTTGTCTACGTGGACTCAGAGGAGGTGACTTACTCTTGCTCACTGTTACCAAAAGTGAGACTGGAACCCACAAGGGTTGATTTTCTGTTTCTGTTCTTTTGAGAGGTTTGTTACTAGGATTACTTTATTATTTAATGGTAACTATCACCTTCCAGCAGTGAACTTCAATCATGTCTGGGTCCGTTTAAATAATATTTAGATTTCAGAATCTGTTACCTGTATATATGTTTTTCTTCTGTAGCTTTATTAAAACAATTTTTGTTTTGCATTAGAGTTGCAAAGATAATACACATGCACTTCACCCAGATACCTCTAATAGGATCTTACATAACCACAGACATTCATCAAAACTAAGAAATTAACATTGACAATGGTGCTGTTCACTAAGCAGACAATTCTATGTCCAGGTTTCCCATTTTCCACTGATACTTTTTCTGCCAGGAGCACTGGCATTGGCATCCAAGATGCTGTATTGGTTCTACTCCATAGTCTCCTCCAATGTTTGACAAAGTTACGTGGCTAAGTTCCTTTCTTACCCATTCCTTTCAGTGAGTTTATGTCATATATTTGTAATAGTTAGACTCACTTATCAGTCTTCACTCCAAACTAGAATTCTTCCAAAATCCTACTGGATTTTAATGTGCACAAAGTCACTATAGTGTATAATTCTCGTGGGTTCTGACAAGTGCATACCACGATGCCATAGAAAGCAGCTTCAACACCTAAAACTTCCTTTGTGACCCCTTCAGAGGCAACCTCTTTCTCCACCAGCAGTGAATACCAGTTTCTGTTCCTCTGCATCTTCTTCAGCACT
This sequence comes from Giraffa tippelskirchi, assembly GCF_054371585.1. Lineage (NCBI taxonomy): Eukaryota > Metazoa > Chordata > Mammalia > Artiodactyla > Giraffidae > Giraffa > Giraffa tippelskirchi. The sequence continues at coordinate 119,309,269 of NC_137276.1, read as the reverse complement.
TGGTACTATCAATTTTTTTAAGCCATTCTAATAGGTATGTAGTGATAAACTATTATGGCTTTAATTTACATTACTCTACAAATAATATGGAGTGTCTTCATAATATGTTATTTATAACACTTATGAATAGATTTGTGAAAACACATAATTTGCCCATTTTTTAAACTTGGGTGATTCTTTAAAATAAGAGTTCATTATTCTGGATACAAATTCTCTGTGATATATATGGCTTGCAAATATTCTCTCCCAGTTTGTAATTTCTCTTTTCATTCTCTTAACAGTGTCTTTCACAGAGCAGAAATTTTTAATATTGATATAGTCCAACTTAACTTGATTTCCTCTTACGGATTGTGCTTTTGAGGTCATCATCTAAAAATTCACTTCCAGACCCAAAATCATGTAGAATTTCTCTATATTTTCTTCTATTAGTTTTATATTTGACATTTAAGTCGATGATCTATTTTGAGGTTTTTTTTGTTTGTATCTTTTTAATAAAGTGCAGTTTATACCAGGGTTCATTTTATTGTGCATGGACATCCCCTTTATACCTTGTCCAAACTCAGTTGACTGTATCTGTGTGGCTATATTTCTGGACGCTTCTGTTCTGTTGAACTATGTGTCTATCTTGCCAATACCGTACTGTCTTTAATTACTGGAGCTTTACAATAGCATTAAAACCATTTAATATGAATCTTCCAATTTTGTTCTTTTCAGAATTATTTTGCCTTTCCATGCAAATTTTAGGATCAGCTTGTCAATATATACCAAAAATCCTGAGATTTTTATTGGGGTTATTTTGAACCCATAGAAATAAACTGGGGAGAATTTAACAGTTCCTTAACAACACTGAATCTTCTAGTTCATGAACACAGTACCTCTCCAATTAAGTTGTTTTCCTCTGATTTCAGTGTTTTCTAGTTCTGAGGATACAGGTCCTACACATACTGTTAAGGTTTATATCTAAGTATTCCTTTATTTTTTTTTAGTGCTATTGTAAATAGTGTATTTCAGATTCCAGTTGTTCATGGCTGGTATACACAAATATGATTTTCTTTTGTATACTGACCTTGTTTCCTGCCACCTTTCTAAGATTCACTTACTAATTCTAGGTGCTTTTTTGTAGGTTCTTTGGTATATTCTATAGAGATAATCATATTGTCCATGAATAGAGCCAGTTTTATTTCTTCTTTCTTTCCTATTTGTATGCTTTTTTTGTCTTACTGAAGTAGCTGGGAATCCAATACAGTGTTGAATAGGACAAGTGGAGACATTTTTACTTTGTTACTGCTTTTAGGGAAAAAGCATTCATTTTCATGTTTGTTGTTTAGTAACTAAATGAAGTGAAATGAAGTGAAGTCGCTCAGTCGTGTCCGACTCTTTGCAACGTTATGGACTGTAGCCTATGACACTCCTCCGTCCATGGGATTTTCCAGGCAAGAGTACTGGAATGGGTTGCCATTTCCTTCTCCAGAAGATCTTCCTAACCCAGGGATTGAACCTGGCTCTCCCGCATTGTAGGCAGACGCTTTACCATCTGAGCCATGAGTATGTGGGCAACTAAGTCATGTCCAACTCAACAACCCCATGGACTGCAGCCCACCAGGCTCCTCTGTCCATGGGATTTCCCAGGCAACAATACTGGAATAGGTAGCCATTTCCTTCTTCAGGGGATCTTCCCAACTCAGGGATCAAATCCACATCTCCTGCACTGGCAGGAGGATTCTTTACCACTGAGCCACCTGGGAAGCCATTCATTGTCTTATCATTAACTGTATTAGCTGTAAGGTTTTTTTGTAGATGGTCTTGATTATTTTACCCGTATATCTGAAGTTGAACCTTCTTCAATTCCTCATTTTTTGGTGGCTGTATTAAAATGCTAACTCCCAGGACAATGGAAATCTATCTACTCTTCTCAGTGTATATCTCTATAACAGTATTGGCCTACTCCCACCCTCCAACAGCACAAAGGTACACATGTTTTTATAATTAAGTTTAATTTTTTCTTAAAATATATATTTTTTACTAAATTAAGCATATTTCATATCATTTTATTTCAATTCTTCATACTTTGAATAATGGAATCTTGTTACTTGATCATTTAAATTAATCAATCATTTCAATTGTATATATGAAACAGGCTTTGGAGTCTGCCATCATTCAAACTACTATTGTCCCATATTCAAAGCATTTTTGAACATCCAGAAAAAATAATTTCAACCTTTCTGAAGTGTTCAGGAGCAGCCTAGGACTTTGCAGTCATTTTCGAAGGCTGGAAATCTCCTGCTTCAAATTTTTCTTTGAATTTTAAGTAGTCTCTTCTTTTATCAAAATATTTTATCTGTTGAGAAAAAAGGGTTTGAAATAAAGGTAAGCCATACAGATTAAACAAAAGGAACAGACTTAAATATAATTAATTATTCAATATAAATTATGTAAGTACCCTAAGTAATTTACATTATAGAGTCTCTAAAGGGAGTGTAGACCAGTGAGTTCTAACCCTTCTTGGGTTATGAACCCTGCTGAGAATTTGCGTATGCTGTGCACTTTTCTCAAGAAGTGTATCTGTGCTTAGACATGTAAAATGTGCCATGAGGGTCCATAGAACTCTCAGGTCATAAGACTTCATGATTTAAGACACTGTACAAGTTTTTCCTATCAAAGTTCAATAAGCTTTATAATTCACCAGCCATGATATTTCTATTTATTTTTGGCCACACTACATGGCATATGGGATCTTAGTTCCTCGACCAGGAATCGAACTCACACCCCCTGCAGTGGAAGTACACAGTCTTAACCACTGGCCCATCAGGGAATTCCCAATCAGTCATGATATTTTTGTTAAGTTTATCTTATCCAGAAACATACATTTAAGGAGATACACACGTAGTTAAAAATTATATGTATGAACTATGAATAAGGAAACTGATGGTAAAACTTTAATAACTTAAAGATTTCATTTTATTATTTCTATTTACATCCTTGTCTTGCCACAGGGAGTCTGGAGTATCTTAAAGCCCCATATCCTGAAACAGTAAAATCACAGAAGTAGAAAATCAAGGCCAGCCACAAAATCCTCACAGTATCTTTATCTGAGCTGTTCTGCAGACAAGGCAAATGCAGGATACAACACACATTTTCACTGTCAGAATAGAAAAACTTTTCTTAGGATTTAATTGTTGAATATTTCAGTGGAGCCCAAGTAAGCGAAAATGAGCTTAGACTGAGAATGTAAAAATCTGCCCTGTCCTGTCTCAAGCTGAGATAAAAGATGTTAACATTCCTCCAGAGGACATACTGTAGGCAAAGACTGTCCTAAGAAACCCCTTTGAGTGACTGCCGCTTTCTTATTCACCAAAAACCTGTTCTCCAAAATCAAACTATCAGAAATTTGCTCTTTGAGTTACTTTGGTAAAAATGAAACACCCCCACTTTTGCCTGGGGGATCTGACTGGCACTTTGACACAAAAAAGTAGTCCTGATTGCTAGCTCAGGTGCAGGACTTCAAGTAAGGGACTTCTGAGCATATGACATTCAGCATTTATCTTTGAGGAAATAGGACCCTGGGTCCACTTCTCAGTCCGGAGTTGACGGCCTACTTATACACAGAGCCCATCAAAGCACCACTTCATTTCAATTCCACCTAAACCTTACCCTTCCCCAAGCCCTCTGATAACTCCTTTCCACTTGGTGAGATGCCCACAGCAACTCCAACGCATGGGCTCCCTGGGCACAGCATGCTAATAAATCTCACTGTCAGACTACATACCTCTGGTGGCCTTAGGCTGACTGAGCTGGGACAGCTGTCATATATAAAGGATATCAGATGAAGAAGTAGACAAGGTCCTTAACATTTCTGTGGCAAATCAATAGATCTTTGCATTTCTTCTGTTTTCAATTGCCTAAGGGACAATTCCATTTAATGGTCCTACTTATATTTCACTCCCAACTTGTCCAGAACTTACTTCTCTACACACGTTTTTCCTCCTCTGTCCCCTATTTCAGTGACTGCATCACTATCCACCCAAATGCTCCGATCTCTTTCCCCATCTTGATCGCTACAATACAGGCTAATACAGGCCCACATCATTTCTCACTTGGATTGCTGTAATAGCTCTATAACTGGTTTCTCTACCTTCAATCCACCTGTCACACCACTGCCAAGTATCTTGGAAATATCAATTTGATCATGTCACTGCTTATTTAAAGATCTTTCGAGGTATCCTTATTGCCTTCAAGGGCAACATCCAAACTCCTTGTTTGTAAGGCAAACGAGGTCATTCAAGACTAAATCTCTGCCCACCTGTCTATCCTCTGGGTGTACCACCAGCCCCTGAAATGCTAGGCACCCAGAGCTAGCCCGTTTCCCCAGTGTGCTGATTTCTCACGCGTCTTGCTTCCATGCCTTTGCATATACCATACTCTGCTTGAAAATCTCTTCTCTCTAGTCTTTACCACCTGATTCAGTTAACAGTGGAAGGCCCTCAACATGTGCACCTCTACGAGGCTAATGTCCAAAAAGGCTAATAAATCAACAGGCATTCCTTGAAAAGCACTGTATACATACAATGCCAGTGTCCTCGAAGCCATCAAATGAGATGCAGTATAGTAGCATGAATACCAAAATACTGGAATTTCTGAGACATTTCAAAGGTTGACAGGGAAAAGACAATATCCAAAGTTGACGTTGTTGTTCAGTCACTAGGTCATGTCCAACTCTTTGCAACCCCATGGACTGCAGCACGCCAGGCTTCCCTGTCCTTCACTATCTCCAGGAGTTTGCTCAAACTCATATCCATTGAGTTGGTGATGCCATCCAAATTGATATTAGGATCAAATGTTATATCTTGGCTGTCCAGTTGCTCTGTTTGTGGAAGACTGCATTGTATGATGCTAGAATGACAGACCTGATCCCTGCTCCTTCCTAAGTTAAAGAACCAGTAGGAGACTTTAAGTAGGACCATAATATAAGGCAAACTGATGAAAGGGCTAAGCAAGGGGGTGTGCATGCTTGCTCAGTCGCTAAGTTGTGTCTGACTCTTTGTAACCCCATGGACTGTAGCCCACCAGACTCCTCTGTCCATGGGATTTCTCAGCTAAGAATACCGGAGTGGTTTGCTATTTCCTTCTCCAGGGGATCGTCCCAGGCCAGGGATCGAACCCACGTCTCCTGCTTGGCAGGCAAATTCTTTACCATTGAGCCACCAGGGAAGCCCAAAGCAAGGAGGGAGGGAAGAGTAATTTGGTTTTGTGATGACATATTACTTTTATGACCTACAAATTATATAACAAATTTGTATTTTTAGTGTTTTACGATAGAAGCATTCACTGTAAATCTCTATTTGGTTCTACTTTTATCTTTACTCTTTGTCTATGACTTCAGCTAAGTGAAAGAACACAAACTCTGGAATCAGAGAGACCTCCATTCTAATCCTCTCCCCACCACTTTACTGGTTAACTGATCTTGAACAAATTATTTCACCTCTCTGAGCCTTAGTTTCTATTATACAAAAGAGATACAATGGCACCTCACAAGACTGAATGAAAATTAAAGCAAATGCAAATACAACATCTCACCTAAAATGCACTCAGAGGATACCCCATCACCTCCCTCCCTGTCACCCTCTCCACCTTCTCATACACATCTCTGGAAATATCTTTCATTTTTATTCAATGGCAATTGGGTAAGACTTCAACAAGTCTTGAGTAGAAAGCAAAGGTGAAAAGGGAGCAAAAGCCTGAGGGCAGAGGCTAGAAAAGACAGCTCAATTGCGGACTGAGTCTGCAGAAGACAAAGGTTTTCCATTGGTGCGTGTCCCTGTCAAATGCAGCAGAAGTTACTTTGAATACTTTGCCCACACCCCTTCTTTCTTGGAGGCATCTATAACTTTCTCTAACAACACTCATGTCATAACTCAGATGGTTTCAGTATCCATGTGGTTGATCCTTTCAACACCCTGGCCTCTCAGCTCCTTGACCTCTTTCTTCAATGATCTTTTCCTCCAACCTACCTCACTGCCAGGATCAAAGCCTAGCCTTCGTCCTTACCAACAAACATAGCCCTGCCATAACCCCAATTCTGAGCATTTCCATTCTCCAAATGCCCCCTCTTCACTTTCTAAGACCCTGATGCCAACAATCCATTGATCACACTACCTTTTCATTAACTATCATCCCTCTCATACCCTCACTTGTCTCCTTACTCTGAACCCAAAGCTCTTCAATGGCTTCCCCTGTCACTCAGAGGAAAAGCCACTGTCCCCGGCTTCTCAGCACCTCACATCCTAACTTCTATTCTCTCCTTGCTGTTTCTTAAGCACACTGGACCTGACCCTATTGCAGGGGTGTTGTGTTACCCTGCTTCACTCTTGAGAACAGTCCTTCAACAATTCCCACTGTGGAGCCTGACATTCTCATCTCTGGGACTGTGTTGATGTTAGTATCTTTGCCTGAGGTGGGCATCAGGGGAAGAGGGGCCTATTGGATACAAGATGAGGAAGAATTAATTTGTGTATACGCAGAGGTCAAGGTTGGTCCTTGAGAACATCCAAATAAAGAGTTCTGGAGTTAGAGAGGATGTAGATTTGGGCCTGAACACCTAAGTGGTACTTCAAGCTGTGGTTGCAGGTAAGACTGGCTTGGGAAAGTTAAGCAGCATAGAAGGGAACACTACAGAGTATGGATTTAACAGACACAGGAAAGCCTGCCAAAAAGATATGGCTGCTGGAGACAAGGAAAACTAGGGGAGTGAATTATGAAGGAAGAATGCCACCAAGGAGGTGAAGTGAAAGTCACTCAGTCGTCTCCAACTTTTTACGACCCCATGGATATACAGTCCATGGAAATCTTCAGACCAGAATACTGGAGTGGGTAACTGTAAGGAAGCATTTAACAGGAAGCTTCCTGTGTGCTGTTTTCGGTCTTGCATAAATCCTATGTTCCTTATAAGCCCCTGAATGCAGGTGCGAGAGGGGCTGGCAAGCCAGCTCCCAGGAATAATAGGAATTTATGTATCTCGTTCGTATGGAAAGTAGCCTTCCCATACGGTGAAAAGTAGCCATTTACAACTCTCTTCCCTTCTGATATGGAAAGTAACTTTTACAATCCCCTCTCTTGAGAATGATTCTAGCCTCAGGCTTCCTGGATAACTTGTAAGATTTTTTGATCCCCATATCTGCTGAAAAAGCTATCTTGTAAGACAGTATATATATATGCCCACAATATGTTGAATAAACACCCTGTTCCATCAGAACATTGGCCCTGGTGTCTTTCTTCATTTCTCTCTCTCTCTCCCTTTCAGGCTGCTTCCACGGAGCACAGGTGTCCACTGTGTCTACTTACTTGTCCAGGCTTTCAAGACCTCCTTGAGAGGGCGCTCTGTGTCTACACAGATGGTGCTAACTCTTTGTCTAGAGTTATATTGACATACTGTGTAAACCAGGGAATATCAGCCTCTTTTCTGCCTTCTTTCACTTTCTTATCGTCGACTCTGTACCCCCAGGTTCTGGTCCATTAAAGGACCATAACAGGTAACCTTTCTCTTCTCCAGGGGATCTTTCCAACCCAGGGATCGAACCCGGGTCTCCCACATGGCAGGTGGATTCTTTACCAGCTGAGGCACAAGGGAAGCCCACCAAGGAGGTAATGCTTTTGTATTTAAATAAACTTGCATTATGACTAAGTTTCTAGAACATGAGATTTGCACAGCCTAATCCATGGGTTCTTTTCTTGCATGACAGGGACAAAAAGAAGGATGTGGATCAGAGAAGAGCATGAAGGCTGGACTCAAGACTACTGAGCTTGAATCCAGGCTCTGCACTTCCACATGACCTGTGCCCTCATAAGTGAAATGGGGTAACAGAGCTACTGTGAGGAATAAATTATATAGATGATGCACCTGAAGTGCCTAGAGCCTGTACTAATAAATGTTAGCTGTGGCTAGCATGTGGGAACCTGGAGAGAGAGTGGGCCTGCATGCCATGGCACTTGGCCTATGTATGAGTGGAGGAGACATCAATAAAGAAGCACTGGCTGACAGTAAAAACCCTTTATGATGCTGAGAACAGAAGTTGCCCTGAAATCAGGGAGATGGGAGGGTCCATTAGCCATCAGGATGGAGAAAAAGCAGTGTGTTTTGGGGGAAAGAGGACAAAAAAAAAAAAAAAGACTGAAGTGTAACTTTTCAAAGGGCCTAAGACTGTGGTTATCCCACCAGAATCACCTGTTGAGCCAGAGCCCTTTTAAAAGAAGCTTCCAGAAGTTTGCAGATCTGAGATGAGGTCTGAGACATAGCTATCTTTTTTTTATATTTCCACATGATTCTGACATGTAAACCTGGAGTGGAAAATCATGGCTAGGCTGTCAAAAGACAGGTCTCAGGGTGAAGAGGTTCTCCTGGGAAAATGTGGGGTGGGGAAGGGTGGAGATGGAACCTGCCAACACTCACCTCAAAGGGCTTCATCACTCCTATCCTACATCCCTGTTTCTAAGTGACCACAGAGCCAGTGAGCAGAGAGTGAGAAGGGCCTGTTGCATAGGCAGGAACAGTATCCAGGCCTTGAAGGAATTTGATGTTGGCCCAAACTCCCCCATTTTTCACCTACTTTGTAAACCAGGAGTAAAGTCTCTGTGCATCTATCTAATGGGAAAACCAGAGATGTAGAATATTTGCCTAAGTCATTATCTAACCCAATCACCAAGCCCCTGATTTATTACTTTTCAGTTTATATGTCAAGTTAGACATCTGATTGTCATAGTAATCCCATGGGACAGGTTACACTGTGTTGCTTTTACACACACAGAGCTCATCTAAAGCAATTATCTCTTGAACGCCTTCATCCCTACCCTCCATCACAGCCTTCTTGTGGTCTTCAAGCCTCAGGTTCTTCATCTAAAAATTTGAGGTGTGAAAAGGTGAAAGTCGTAAATCCACTTCATCTCTAAAATGATCTGTTCTCAAACTGCTTGGTACAGTTTGGAGGAGCATGATGGTGAGAAATCAAATCAAAGTTCAAACCTCACACCAACCAGCTGGACCTGACTTAGCACTATGGTTCTGCCACTTACTGACCAATACAGAGCAAGCAAGTTATTGCAATGCTCTGGGCTTCTGCTGTCTGCTACGGAAACTGACAGCAACAACACCTAACTCAAAGGGTGTTAGTGAAGAGCATCAAGCACTTACTGAGCCTAGTGATGGCAGGTGCCTTTTCCACCCCTTCCCATTTGAAGGACAGGCCCTACAGAGCATGAGCATGTGTCAGAGAGGTGTTTGGAGTGGCTGGTGGCAGAATCCACCATGCGATCATTTTGTTTCTTCTACTCTCGAAGCTCCTTTGTGTTTCAGGTATATGACCACATGATTTTGAGCAGCCAACTGGGAAAGCTTTATTTCTGACAGCAGCTCTAGGACAATGAATCTGCCACCTCTTGCCCAAGATTAAATACTATCCCTTCAGAAGATCCTGGAAAGGGATTTCCCTGGTGATGCAGTGGCTAAGACACTGTGCTCCCAACACAGGGGACCTGGGTTTGAACCCTGGTCAGGGAACTAGAGGGCTTCCCCAGTGACTCAGAGGTACAGAATCTTCCTGCAATGTAGGAGATGCAGAGATGTAGGTTTGATCCCTGAGTGGGGAAGATCTCCTGGAGGAGGAAAATTCCACAGATAGAAGAGCCTGGAGGGCTACAATCCATGGGCTTATAAAGAAGAAAGTGAAAGTGAAGTCGTGTTGGACTCTTTGCAACCCCATGGACTATAGCCTGCCAGGCTCCTCTGTCCATGGGATTCTCCAGGCAAGAATACTGGAGTGGGCTGCCATTTCCTTCTAAGAGGTGGACACAACTGAACAACTAAAAAACAACAACATGGAACTTGATTCCACATGCCACAAATAAAGATTCTGCATGCCGCAACTAAGATCCAGGACAGCCAAATATATCTTTCTTTAAAAAAAAGAAGATCCTGCAAAAATCTACCAATTTAGGGGGTTAGAATTTTTTGGTTATTGTTCACGGTAGTCTTGAGTCCAGACCCCAGTTTGTTTTTCAAGGAACGTTAAAGTGTCAGGTGACATTTTCCAAAGGTCTGCCTGATATGTACATAAAACAAGCCTGGATTACCGGATGAGGCTTTCTCTGCTGCTCACACAAACTGTTGACTTGACACACCTCGGATGGTGCTTCATTTCAGAGCTCACCACTCACCGGAAGCTCTATGTGTTTGACCGTGAACAGCAACATGTGCACGTGTAACTTACCCACTGCTGGGGACAACTTGATTCAAATGAGCTTCTTAACTTCTTGCACTTAGAAGCGTCCTCTGTGTTCTCATCTAAACACTTCCAGTACTCATCCCGGGCTCCCCAGCAAGCCTGCCTTTCTTTCATAGATGGGGCTGCCATTCCTAGCGGGCTCAAGCTGTCAACCAAAATATGTGATATTAACAAAGGACTTATAATACCAGAGAAGGTAAGCCAAAGAAAAAGATATTGCGGTTCCCTCCGACCCCCTCTTTTTAAAGGTGTGCCTCCGGATTTTAATGATACGACCGCAACTAATCAGTTCTACAAGAACGTTATAAGAGCACTCGCATGGGAAGCTTATCCCTTACTCCATGTAATCGCTCCACTGCTGAGCTGGCAGCTTGCTCTCAGAAAGCCGCTGTTAGATTCATGACTGCCACATGGTCTGTCACTTAAGCCAGTGCGTGTATTCTCTCGAGACTATTTCCCCAACGGTAAAACGAGGGTAGCACTGCCCATTTTACAGGGTTGCTGTTCGAACCAAAGTGCTGTACAAATAAATGCAGGAGGGCAGAATTACCAAGCAGGAAAAGGAGTGCTACTTCGTCTAGCAGAAGAGAAGCCCGAGGCTCGCGGGGAGTCAGCTACCTCCCGGGTCCATAGCCTCTCGGTCGCGCCCCACCCGGCCCCTCCAGCAAGCCCACCTCTCCGCCCGCCCAGAACCAGGTTCCCTTCGGCACCGACGGGAGGAAAGAATCACGCGGTCCAACAACCCGGGAAGAAGGGCGTGGGGCCGAGTAGGCGCCGCACTGTCGCCTCGCACGCTTGGGCAAGTCACATAGACCCCACCACCTCAAGGAAACAATTCACGTAGTGAATCCGCTGGCCTTGGAATGTCCCTTACGGGATATCATTCTGTTCTAGGAGGGCGGGACTTCCGGTTCCCTTCTCTTACGTGTCTGAGTGACTTCCGGGCCTGCTCCAGCGAGGGCGGCGGCTCCTGGGGGTCGTGAAGGTGAAACGCGAGTGGGATCCAGTGAATCCTCAGGGTGGCCTTGGCTTTATTAATGTCTCAGTGTCTGTCTTCCTACAGTTTTTCGTAATTTTAACGAACTGTGCTCCTTTCGTGAATCTTAAGTTTTTATACACATTGCGCCAAGCGCCGGCCGTAAGATTTCACGTGCGAGCCCTGCCGGAAACGGCGACTTTGTGTGGAAGTTGGCACCTGAGGCGAGAGAGGGAAGAAACCTCAAAGAGCTGTGAGGGCTTAGCTCCTCGCTACTTAGATTAAAAGAAAAAAAAGAAATGGCCCCAGAAAGAGGCGGTGACGCCCCAGGACACATGACAAATAAGTGAGTAAGCTGAGAATCCAGGGTACCAAACTCCCGGTTTCCTGATTCAGATTTGATCCTGTTACATCTCTTAACATCATCAATCACCTTTTCCTTGTTTGAACTCTTGCAGCTTTCTTCTATAGATGATTTTTAAAAAGCCTTCCCCAGTGACTGTTAAGACAAGCAAAAGTCAGAAACGATATAGAAAATCTGAATAAAATGATGTGCGAATTTGACCTAGTGAATACTCTCAGAAAAACAACCAAAGTCAGAGCATGGGTTTTTTGGAAAGCGACCATACTACCAACATCAACCACATACCTAGCTGTAAAGTGACTCTCAACAAATTTTAAAGGTCATTCGGCATGTGTTGTTTTAAGCACATGTTCTAGTTAAACTAGAAATCAATAAAAAATTATAGCAATAAGTCCATATAACCCATAGCCAGTCATAATGGTAATAATGAGAAAATACTTTGAGCCAAACAATAAAATACAATAGGAACACCTGTAGAATAAAGCTAATGAAGTACTTAAAGGAAAATTTACAATCTTAAGTAAGTATACTAGAAAAGAGGCTGAAAGATCTTTAGCTAAACATCCCCTTTCCAGAAGTTAGAAAAAAGAGAGCAAAATTAAGGAAAGTAGGAGGGAGATAATGCTAAAAGCAGAAATGAAAGAAATGAGAAATAAAATAGTGGTATGTCAGACACTGCCTGTACTGCCTCAGGAGAGCCAGCTGTGCACACCTCTTCCCAATTCCATTATCAGTAGTATCATACTGGTAGCTTGAAATTGCCTCTGATGGGAATCTTCACACTGGAAATCCAACAACATAGTGTTTTGTTTTGTTCAGAGCCAGTTCACTAGCACATCACTTAATACAGTAGATTTTTAAAATCCAAAGTTGATTTTTTTGAGGGAAAAGACTAACAACATTGACAAAAATTTAATGGGATTGGGCAATAAAAGGAGAGATATTAACAACTTAGTAATGAAACTGTATTTTAGAAATCAAAAGATAACATAAACAACTTAATGCAAATATAATTTAGATGATTGTGCAAATCTCAAGAAAAACAACTAGCTCACTCAAGAGAAGAAAATATGAATAGTCCCAAACCATTATATAATTTGAATCAGTAGTAAAGAATTCACACACAAATTCCAGGTCCATGTTTCCACCAGTTAGTTCCTCCAAACTTTGAAACATTCCATTTTTTATTGTATAAGGCGACCATAACTTTTGTACTAATTATGGAATCTCCAAACCTTGAAAACCCAACTCTTTGGAACTCATTTGTTGAAAAAAATGTGACTTAGTGACATGATAATCACTTATATATCACTTAGCTGATGATATGTTTTGCTGTGGAAATATTGATATTTTTGATCGTAGGTACTGGCCTATTTCTTCTCATATAGTGTACATTGCATGTTCTGTGGTACCTTTCCAACATCCAGAAAAGTTTGTATTTCAGAACACATCTGACTCCAAGTATTTCAGGTAAATTAGGACCTATATGGAAGTGTGATTTTTAGACTTTAGGATTGAGAATAACTTTTTTTAGCCATAAAGGAAAAGATTGATAAATTCAACTACATTAAAATTAAGGACATTTATTTACAAAATACCACCATAAAGTGAGTGGAAAAGTCAACATGGGAGAAGAAGTTTGCAAAGCATATAATGAGGAATTAGTAACCAAAATATATAGACAGCTACAAATCAATAAGAAACAGATGACCTAATACTAAAAATAGGCAAATGGCTTAAGTAGGTACAGCACCTATGAGGAAATATAAATGACAACAGAAAAGATGCACATCCATATTAGTAGCCACAGAAATGAACATGAAAATCACAATGCCATACTAGTACGCACACATCAGACCAAAGAATAATTAAGTCTGACAGTAATAAACTTTAAAGCAGGATGAAGCAAAGAGAATCCTCAAACACTAATTAATGGTAGTGTAAATTGATACAATCACTTTGGAAAACTGACTTTATCTAGTAAAGTTGAAGATACACATTCACTATCATGGCAATTCTATTCAGAATCTCTTGTATATGTGCATCTTTGTAATAGCTAAAAACAAACAATCCAAACATATCAACAATCAGTTCAGTTCAGTTCAGTTGCTCAGTCGTGTCCGACTCTTTGCGACCCCATGAATTGCAGCATGCCAGGCCTCTCTGTCCATCACCAACTCCCGGAGTCTACCCAAACCCATGTCCATCGAGTCAGTGATGCCACCCAACCATCTCATCCTCTGTCGTCCCGTTCTCCTCCTGCCCCCAATCCTACCCAGCATCAGGGTCTTTTCCAATGAGTCAACTCTTCGCATGAGGTGGCCAAAGTATTGGAGTTTCAGCTTCAACATCAGTCCTTCCAATGAACACCCAGGACTGATCTCTTTTAGGATGGATTGATTGGATCTCCTTGCAGTCCAAGGGACTCAAGAGTCTTCTCCAACACCACAGTTCAAAAGCATCAATTCTGCAGTGCTCAGCTTTCTTCACCGTCCAACTCTCACATCCATACATGACCACTGGAAAAACCATAGGCTTGACTAGACGGACTTTTGTTGGCAAACTAATGTCTCTGCTTTTAAACATGCTATCTAGGTTGGCCATAACCTTCCTTCCAAGGAGTAAGCGTCTTTTAATTTCATGGCTGCAATCACCATCAGCAGTGATTTTGGAGCCCCAAAAAATAAAGTCCGGCACTGTTTCCACTGTTTCCCCATCTATTTCCCATGAAGTGATGGGACCAGATGCCATGATCTTAGTTTTCTGAACGTTGAGCTTTAGGCCAACTTTTTCACTCTCCTCTTTCACTTTCATCAAGAGGCTCTTTAGTTCTTCTTCACTTTCTGCCATAAGGGTGGTATCATCGCATATCTGAGGTTATTGATGTTTCTCCTGGCAATCTTGGTTCCAGCTTGTGTTTCTTCCAGCCCAGCATTTCTCATGATGTACTCTGCATATAAGTTAAATAAACAGGGTGACAATATACAGCCTTGACGTACTCCTTTTCCTATTTGGAACCAGTCTATTTTTCCATGTCCAGTTCTAACTGTTGCTTCCTGACCTGCATACAGGTTTCTCAAGAGACAGGTCAGATGGTCTGGTATTCCCATCTCTTAAAGAATTTTCCACAGTTTATTGTGATCCACACAGTCAAAGGCAGTGAAATATAATGCACCAATGAAAATTGACAACCATTATAGCCATTTATAATAACATGATGAATCTCAGTGCTGAGTGAAGGAGGCAAATCAATGAAAGACTAAATATGTTTCCACTTACATCAGGTTCAAAAATGCAAAACTCAACTCTACTGTTAAGGATACATATATTAAATAGTAAAACTGTTAAAGAGATACAGGATGTGACCAGGGAAGGCTTCTGAGGGGCTGACAATATTCTGTTTCTAAAACTGGATGTTCTTTTATACTTATTCTTTGAACTGTACAATATATCTTATACACTCTTCTGTGAGTAAGAATGAATATATGTCATATATAAGTTTTAAATAGAGTAGTTGTTTGGCCAGATAAAGGTCATCTTTAGTACATTTGAGTCACAGAAAGGTAAAAATAATGGTAATTTAGAATATTTATAGTGTGATTACTAAGTTTTTAATGAATTTACCATTTTATGTGCTCTTCTAGGTCAAAAGTCAATAGTCTCTAGTGCTAACTGCCACTTGGGCAGCTAAGGAGTTCCTGCTGGTGTGCCTGGGGCACAGTGTGTGTGCATGTGCTCAGTCGTGTCTGACTCTTTGCAACCCCATACACTACAGCCCACCAGGCTCCTCTGTCCATGGAATCTTCCAGGCAAGATACTGCAGTAGATTGCCATTTCCTCCTCCAGATCTTCCCGACCCGGGGATTAACCTTTGTCTCCTGTGTCTCCTGCATGGGCAGGCAGATTCTTTACCAGATGCAACACATTGGGAAGTCCATGCCTGGTGCACAGATAAGGAGAATATTACCAAAGAGAGTCAGTGAGTTTCAGTAATGCCCTTTCCCCCACCCCTGCTTATTCTCAAGGAGCTCTGTGGTCTAGCCAAGAGCAAAATCAGCTAGAAGAGAGAAATTTTGAGGTGTTGATATGGTAAATAATAAAAACAGTAATGCAGGATAAGAATTGCAGAGGCCAGATTCACTTACAAAAATCTTGAAGACTGTGGGCAAGTAAAAGAATATGGGTGCCATAAAATGATTTCAGATGTGCTGTTTTGACCCAAAGGGAGTGTAATCTCCATCCTATGTTTGGAGAAGAGAGGAGGCGAAGAGAAGTCAGGGTGAAGAGGTAGAAGGCATGTCCTATTGCCATCGAGAGAAGCTTCGTGTGGGTGTTCTCCAGTTTGAACTAAGTAGCTCCCCAAACCAGTGGTGGGCAGGACCAGACAGATCCAGTAGCACTGAAAACGTGTGTGTTGTTTTTCTGTTGCTGCCCACAGACTTTTATTTATAATCTGTACTGTTTTACAAAGCAGTCATCACAGACACCTACTCAGGGACACAAACAAGAAAGATTCCTTTGACTTCAGTGTTGCTGCAGAGATGCTTTGGAATTCTTTTAGATTTCTGTGCTGAATCCTTGTGTTCTTCCTTCTATTAACTATAGGTGTGCTCCAAGCTGTTGCCTTTTTTTTCTCTTTTTCTTTTCTTTGCATTCTGTTTTCCATGGTGAGCTGATCATAGCTCTAGTTTGCTTTTTTTTTTTTTTCCAAAAAGACTTGCAAGTCAGTGTTTGAGTCCTAAAAGAACCTTTGTGCCAGTTCTCTCTTTCCAAGTCCCTAAGGTTTATCTCCATCTGATTGTCCTTCCCTCACTCCAATAAGGTTAAAATTGGAACACATAGTATTCTTTCTCCAGAACAGCTTCTGCTTATAAGCTGTTCTTTTCATCAGTTCTGTAAGTCCTTTGGCCTCTAGTTGGAAACTGTTGACTCTTCTTTCATGCTCCTTGCTCTGTACTTAAATAACCAGGTTACTTCAGAGGTATGAAGCACCTGCACAGTGCCAGGCATCATGGTTGACCTTGGGGATACAAAGATGAATAAGGATAGATCTTGGCCCTTGAGAAGCTCAGTCTTGTAGAGGACATAAGCCATACTGCCCTCTAATAAAGAGTATTAAGAGCTATGGTAGAGGCATGCACCAACTACAGTGGGAGCCTGGAATAGGAATTAAATCAAGAAAAGAAACAGGCAGTGCCAGAAGTTCAGTGGATAAGAGTGTGACTAGGTTTGAGTCCTATCCCCTCCCCCTGCCAGTGATGTCAAGCTGTGGACCTTGGACAGGTTACTGAACATATTATATACACATGGGTTTCCTCAACTGAAAATGTGGATGATTAGAATATCTACTTAGGTTTCTTGTAAAAGTTAAATGGAATATTCTAAACAAAGCACTTAGAATAGCACATGCAAAGATTTCATTCATTCACTCACTAAACAAATGTTGATTGAGGACTTACTGGGTGCTGGGCACTGTTTTAGGGCTTGGGAGACATCAGAGAACAATATAGATGAAAATTCCTGTTCTGTGGAATGTGAAATCTGGCAGAGAGACAATAAGCAGTAAACAAAAAAAAAAATTCTGAATATAGTGTGTGAGATAAGTGCTCTAGTGAAGATAAATATTAGTTATTAGTATTACTAATACTAATTAGTAACTAATTAGTATTACTAACTAACACTATTACTAATAGTATTACTGTATTTTAGAGGTCACTTGATCTTGTACTTAGAAATCCTTATGTTCCATTAAATCTAAGATGCGTTAATTATAATTTGCCCCATTATTTTATGTACCCCTAAGAAAAGAAAGTGAAAGTTGCTCAGTGTCTGACTCTTTGCGACCCCATGGACTGTAGTCTGCCAGGCTCCTCTCTGTCCATGGAATTTTCTAGGCAAGAATACTGGAGTGGGTAGCCGTTCACTTCTCCTGGGGATCTTCCCAAGGGATTGAACCAAGGTCTCCCGCATTGCAGGTGGATTCTTTACCATCTGAGCCACCAGGAACGCCCAACAATACTGGAGTGGGTAGCCTATCCCTTCTCCGGGGTATCTTGCCAATCCAGGAATCAAACCAGGGTCTCCTGCATTGTAGGCAGATTCTTTACCAGCTGAGCTACCAGCAAAGCCCATCTATTAGGGGAGCCCACTTAAAAAAGGAAAAAGCACTGTCAATTAAACTATAGCACAATGCTTTTTCATTACCTAAGATTCTTATCTTAAACTTACTAAAACCTATTTAAACATAGAAGGATGAATTTTTAAAAAATCATATCACAGCAATACAGAAGAAGGAAAAGCAGAAATTGACTAAGGTATTTCTGAAACTTCTTTACATTTTAAGTTCCAGTCCTCAGAATCTCTTTCTGATTCAATCACTTTGGGCACTTGAAGCAACTCCTCTTACCTTATCTTCTCCCCTCCCCTCCTCCTGTCTTTGCAGATCCACTGAAGAGCTGAAAACAATTCAGCCAACTTTGTAACTAGGTACAAGGAGCCTACTCTTCACTCCTATTTTAGGAATGTTGCTTAAATACATCAGTGACCTTCCACTAGCTGGCTGCCTTTAACATTTTGATTCTTAGAGGTGAAGAGTGCCCCCTTCTGACCTCCTAGATTTTCTAAGCCATGGACACTCAACTCTGCAAATATGGATGCTAGTGCTTTTTATGTATATGCACACACAGGTAGTGACAACTGTTATGACTGGGGTCTGGCATCTGTAGGATGCATTTGATTGTCCAAGGCGTGGAAATGCAGAAACAAAAATGGAGATGATAGAGTCAGTAAAATACTACATTACTAACTACTCTTAGGCACTGGGCTAAACATTGTACACTTATGATCTCACGTAATCCTTTTATCCATTGACGTAGGCCCTCTGCTATCCCTATTTTATAGAACTAAATTATCCAGTAGAAATGTAAGGCAAGCCACATATGTCAATTAAAACTTTTTCGTAGCCATATGAAAAAAAGTAAATTTGAAACAGGTGAAATTAATTATAATAATACAGTTCCTTTAACTTAGTATATTTAAAATATTGTCACTTCATCCTGTAATCAACCTAAAATATGAATAAGATATTCTGCTTTTCCTTTTTCATCCTAAGTCTTCTAAATCCAGTGTGTATTTTGGGGGGAGATTTAAAAAATTATTTTTTTATTTTTTGGTCTTACCATGCAGCATATGTGATCTTAGTTCCCCAACCAAGGATTGTGCCCCCTGCAGTGGAAGCTTGGAGTCCTAATCACTGAACCACCAGGGAAGTCCCCAGTGTGTATTTTAACTTAAAACACACCTTAATCTGGACTAATAACATTTCAAATGCTCAGTGGCCACGTGTAGATAGCAGCTACCGTATTAGACAATATGGTTATGGATGACAGACGGTTCGAATTGTTCAAGACACACATTAAATGTTAATTAGTTGCTTAGTCATGTCAAACTCTTTGCAATTCCATGGACAATAGCCTGCCAGGCTCCTCTGTCTATGGAATTCTTCAGGCAAGAATTCTGGAGTGGGTAGCCATTCCCTTCTCCAGGGAATCTTCTGGACCCAAGTCCCCTGCAATGCAGATTCTTTACCATCTGAGCCACCAGGGAAACCCATTAAATATATGGCAGTGTGGATACTCCAACTCAGATATAGATATAGCTATGAGATTAATTCTTGACATGTTAGTAAAAGTATGTTTTTACAACTATGGAAACTTTCCTAAAAAGATAACTGGTGTGATCCACAACGCAAATTTGGGCATAAAAGGAGCCTGACAGGACCCTTTCATAGAGTAGAGGTGTCCTGCCAACACTGGGCAGCCTACCTCTGGACTTTTGCATAAGAGAGAGATTTTAACTTTTATCTTGTTGAAGGTATGACTTCAGGTCTTTGTTACATGCAGCTGAAGAAATAAAAAGGATTTGATAGACTCTTCCTGAAAGACAAACAGGAATAAGATGGAATATAAGAGAAAGAAAATTAGCAGATCAGTCCATTAAATCCAGTATCCTACTAAAAGTTCAAGAAAGAAGAGAGGGGAGGAAATTTCCCAGAACCAAAGGACACAAAACTAGCTTGAAATGGCTCACCATGTGCCCAGCAAAAGTTGTGGAAGAGACTCAAATTGAAGCATGTTATTGGGAAAATTCAGAACACCAGAGAAGCCCCTGGAACTTCTAGAAAAATAATGAAGACTATTTACAAATTATTGGCAATCAGAATGGCTTTGTATTTTTCAAGAGTGGCATCAGAAGCCAGACGGCAACAAATCCAATGTCCTCACAGTTCTGAGGGAAAATTATTTGCAGCTTAGAATTTGAGAGCCAGTTTAAAAAAAAACTTACAATCAAATATGAAGCAGGATAAAGATGTTTTCAGAATTTTAAAAAAACCTCTCATATATTCTGTAAAGAAGCTATGGAGAACACCTTTCCCCAGAACAAGAAATTAAATGGAAGACGTGACATAGCATCCAGGAAGGAGGATCTCTGGCACAAAGAGAAACCTCACAATGATATCTTTGCAGAGAGCAACCAGTAGGTTCATACCAAAAGGAAGGTAGGTATTTCCAGGAAATAAATACAACTTTTAATATGCTTATGGCAGAAACATTAGCACATTTGAGAAAAAAAAAGCCAGTTTGAAATTCAGACTCCCCAAAAGGGCTAGTAGTAAGCCTCAGTAAAAAGGAAGGAGAAAAAAGTAAAGAAATATGTATATTTCTTTAGTAGTATATTACATGGTTCAGCAATGAACAAGGTTGGTATAACCATGAAGATGTAAATACCAACTATTCATTTAACCAACAATCAGAATAAAGTTAGGGGGATGAAGGGAATACAAGCTGGGTGGGGAGAGGAAATAGCTAATAGAATAAAGGCTTAGTGTGAAGTACCCAAGTGGCTTCACTTCACTTCGCTTCTTTTTTTCTTTTTTAATTACTTTTTTATTGAAGGACAATTCCTTTACAGAATTTTGTTGGTTTTTGTTAAACCTCAACATGAATCAGCCATAGGTATACATATATCCCCTCCCTTTTGAACCTCCCTCCCATCTCCCACCCCACCCCACCCCACCCTTCTAGGTTGATACAGAGCCTCTGTTTGAGTTTCCTGAGCCATACAGCAAATTCCTGTTGGCTATCTATTTGACATATGGTGATGTAAGTTTCCATGTTACTCTTTCCATACATCTCACCCTCTCCTCCCCTCTCCCCAAGTCCATAAGTCTATTCTCTATATCTGTTTCTCCATTGCTACCCTATAAATAAATTCTTCAGAATCATTTTTCTAGATTCCGTATATGTGCATTGCTGCTGCTGCTGCTAGGTCGCTTCAGTCATGTCCAACTCTGTGCGACCCCATGGACGGCAGCCCACCAGGCTCCCCCGTCCCTGGGATTCTCCAGGTAAGAGTACTGGAGTGGGGTGCCATTGCCTTCTCATATGTGCATTAGAATACGATATTGATCTTTCTGACTCACTTCACTCTGTATAATAGGTTCTAGGTTTTCATCCACCTCATCAGAACTGACTCAAATGCGTTCCTTTTTATGGCCACAGCTTACTTCTTACTGGTTGTGTGATGTTAGGTAAATTATTCTATTTCTTGTCTATGAGTTTCCTTGTCTGTAAAATAAGAAAATAATACCACTTCCCTCAGTTACTGGTTTTTGTTGTTTTCTGGCCATGCTTCTTGACTTGCAGGATCTTAGTTCCCCAACCAAAGACTGAATTCAGGCCCTCAGCTATGAAAGTGCAAAGTCCCAACCACTGGACTGCCATTGACCTCAGTTATTGTAAGGATAAAGTGAGTGTGTGTTTGTGTGTCCGTATACAGTTTAAGCATATAAAATGTACTGGTAAAAATATTCTACACAAAGTAAGGGCTTCAGTGAGGGTTTATTATGTTATTGTAGTAACACTAATGTGGTGGGAAGTGCTAAGTGCTAAGTCACTTCAGTCGTGTCCAACTTAAGTCTATACTCTCTCTAATCTATATTCTCCAAACTTGACTTAGAGTTTAAAATGCCACTGGTGGTGGTGGTGGTTTAGTCACTAAGTCATGTCCGACTCTTGTGACCCTAAGGGCTAGCCCGCTAGTCTCCTCTGTCCATGAGATTTCCCAGGCAGGAGTACTGGAGTGGGTTGTCATTTCTTTCTCCAAAATGCCAGTATACGCATGCTATTTAAAATATGAAGATAAAAATAGAAGAGACATGGGGGGGCCAGGGCAGCAAAAGAAGGTAGACTCTTAGGTCTCTTTAACAAAAAGCTTCATGCCCAGACTAATATGATAAAAGTGAAACTTATTTCCAAACAAGGTGCCCTTAGTCCTCAAAGCACTCTGCCTATTGGAAGGCTGCTGCGTGAGCCTTAATGAGCAATTCCTGCTATCCTTGGGTAATGACATTCAATCTACTTCCCAGCTCACTTCTCTCCCCTTAAGCCAAGTCATCTTTGCTCACTATAAAGCCTGTCACTTAAAGCCCAGTGAGTTTAGATAGCAAACCGAAGGCTAAATGAACAAGGTTGGTATAACCACGGTAATGTAAATACCAACTATTCATTTAACCAACAATCAAAATAAAATTAAGTTAGGGGGATGAAAGGAATACAAGCTGGAGTGGGGTGGGGAAATAGAGAACTAATAGAATAAAGGCTTAGTGTGAAGTAGCCAAGTGGCCTCACTTCAAATCACAGCTTACTTCTTACTGGTTGTGTGATGTTAGGTAAATTATTCTATTTCTTGTCTCTGAGTTTCCTCATCTGTAAAATAAGGAAATAATACCACTTCAGTTACTCCTTGATACTCCCACCAAGTCAAATGGCCCTACTCCAGAGTCTCAAACAAGCCCTACCCCATTTTCTATAATAGAGCTTAGAGGTTCAAACTCTGAATCTGTAATTTACTAGCTTCAGAATTTTTGGCAATTCACTCACCTCTCTCTGCCTGTTTGCTGGGAATTGCAGCAAGTCTGCAAGGAAATCTTTAGTTGATGCTCTATGCCCTTGTCAGTTAGCTTTTAAGGAATAGTCATCAATACCATGTTAGACAAGCTTTCAGTTAACATCCCCTGAACAGGGAGCAGAGCACTCTGAGGACTCTTCGGTAAGGACAGAAACCATATTCTGAAACTGACCCCAGTCCTTCATTACACTTGTAGTCTTGTGTACTTAAAAGAAAGATCATAGGATGACAGCCTGGCTGTGGCCCAGTTGCTAACCTCATTGGTAAGACACTGGGAAGAAAAGTTTTGTACCTTCACTCATCACGTCTGATGCAAACACAGAACAAAATTAGGAAATAAATCTTTTCTTTTGTACAATAAATGTCAAAACACATATGGGGATTAAAGCTCCCTTGTGGTATATAGAGGAAACAGTATTAGCTATTACAATAATTTGCATATCTAAAGCTTGTTTTTGTGACAAAAACAACCACTGCTATTAACAAACATGGACATTAAAGACCATCACCACCAAGAACAGTTTAGGTAGGAATAACTATTTAGTCTTTCTTAGATGATGCTCTTTCATCCTATTAAAATTCAAAGTGTTTCTTTGATACAGACCAATGGGTTTCCATGGAAACCTGCTTTATTACCTAGGCAACTAAGTGTTCATACTGGCACTGTTAGATTATTTTAAATTTTTCAGGAAATTCAGGCCTACTTAGATAAAAATTATGCTTCTTGGCTAAGTCAAAACTATTTCATTATTCCTTTGTGCCATGAAACTTTCCAGTTAACCTCAGTAAACACAAACAATAATGAAGTTTCTAATTGGTCCTGTGAATTCTACAACTCTTTATATTAGATAGATATTAAAGGAGTACAGTGGATCAAAGGTTTTATGAAGGATCTGTTTGACAAAATCCGTATTTTCTTTAGAGATTGATTGAAGGTCAGTTCAAGGTTGAGATTCAAGTGTCTGCAGAAGAAAGACTTTGCAGTTTAAAAGAATGCACAGTAAATTTCAATAGCTTAATCTTAGAGGGCTAGTGAAAGGTAAATCATGTGTATTGAAATAAGCAATCAATAATATCTGCTATTACTGTCAAGAACTGTGAACTGGATGCCACTACACATGAGTATTAACATGGTTGGATAAGCCTAGCCCAAAGAATCTGAGCACTCAACCTGGTGGGAGGTTACTTTTAGAGTTATGACTATGGTTATGACTTTTGTGTATTTTGTAGTTGATTTAGAGAAGCATAATCAAGGGTGCTTGTCAAACCTATGTGAGGTCTGGGGATGGAGGAGTAGCTCATAGTTTTAATGAAAGACTCAAGGATACCAACAGGCTAGGATGATGAGCTGCAATAAACAAGACAGAATCATGCTACTCCCCTGCTTAATCAGTTCTAGTGGTTTCCTATTGCTGACCAACAAATGCCCTAATACCCCAGGATGGTGCTGAAGACCCTCACATTAAGACAGCTTGTTTTCTGACTTTATCTTCTACCACTCCCCTACCTCTCTTTATCTGAGCTATTTGCTTTCCCCAGATCTTGCCCTTAACATTCTGCATTTCTCCTTGCTTTTTCATTCATCGAAGTGCCTTGTCATCCACTTCTTTCTGAAAATCCTATTCATTATGTTAGACCCAACTCAAAAGTTATTCCCTTATTGAAGTAGTTCCCGATCCCTCCAGATCTAAACAGCAAGAAGTCAGCCCGAGAGTCAACTGTCTCACGCTGCCCTATATTAGGGGTCTTGGTGACCTTGATCAGTCCTCTTTTTAACTTCTAAGTTTCTTAAAGATAGGAGCTGGTTAAGGGACTTCCCTGGACATCCAGTGGTTAAGATTTCATGCTCCCAATGTAGGGGACACAGGTTTGATCCCTGGTGGGGGAACTACCATCCTGCATGCTGCATGGCACAGCCTAAACAATAAATTTTTTTTTTAATTTAAAGATAAGAGCTGGTTCAATTATGCAGATTACATTTTTAAAGTATTTGTGGAACAAATAAATGATAAATGTGAAATCTTATTTGTGTTCAAAACAAAATGATTTCAGGAGAATAGGATGGAATGAACATCTAACTAAATCTTAGGAACCTACTTGACCATAAGTAAAATAAATACTGTGAGTACTAAAAGCTAATGTAAAATAGGCTACACTGTCCAGATGAGAGAACAATATTTGTGTTACCAGATGTGAAACAATGATCATTCTATATGAGCTCTGATTGTTGAATGCTTAAAGAATTGCTGCAAGGTGTGACTGTAGTGGGAAAGGCTTTACCTGTAGGGTGTAAATTATCATTTACCTTGCCAATAACAGCATATCCCTCAGTCCAGAACCTGATTAGATCTCTCCACATCCTCAGATCTACAGAGACTAAGAAGCTTGAATCCTGTGTCTCTGGCCATGATTCAAAGGGGAACACACTGGCCAAAAAGCAAAGGATTCATCTTATGGTGGGAAATAAAAATGTTGGCAGCTTTCAGGAACAGTCTGAGAACCATGAATCAGGATGGGGGCAGAAGAAGGATGACCACTACACATTAAGCTGAAAATGTGTGGGTCAAGTCAAGAGCCACGAGCGAAGTGACCACTGGAGGGAGGGCAGCGACAGCCAGAAGCCTGCAGAGTGCCGCAGTCCTGAAGGCTCAGAGAGGGTCTATGGGTCCCTAAGGAAAGGCGTCTGTGTCTGGGCAGTTTGTGTTTCTGTAATCATTTCTGTTTTGCTCAGAAACCATGCAGGCAATAGAAGGACTGAAACATTTAAAGTGTTGAGAGAAAACCCCCACCAATCTAGAATTTTGTATCTCGCAAAATTATCCTTCAAAAATGGAGAAATAAACAGACAAAAATGAAGGGAATTTGTTGCCAGTTGAACCTAACTTGCAAGCAATATGTAAAAAAATTCTTTAGAGAGAAGAAAAAGAAAATAGGTCAGAGACTTGGATCTACATAAAGAAAGGAAGAGCTTTGGAAAAGGAATAAGTAAAAGTAAAACTTTTATTTTTCTTATTTCTAGTTGATCTAATAGATAAGTTTATTAAAATAATAACAAGGCATGCAATTATGTATGCTTGTGTATCTTTTATATGTGTATGTATCTATATATGTTTATGTGTGTGTGTGTGTGCTCAGTTGCTCAGTTGTGTTTGACTCTTTGCAACCCCATGGACTGTAGCCCTCCAGGCTCCTCTGGAATTTTCCAGGCAAGAATACTAGAGTGGGTTGCCATTTCCTACTCCAGGGGATCTTCCTGACCCGATGATAGAATCCATGTCTTTTGCATCTCCTGCATTGGCAGGTGGATTCTTTACCACTGCGCCACCTGGGAAGCCCATGTTTATGCATGCTTATATATAAATAAAATTAGGATTATCTTATTATAATGTACTCACACTACATGTGACATGGTACAGTGTTATTTGAAAGTGGTTGGGTTAGTTGTAAGTCTATAATACAGAATCTAGGGCAACCACTAACGAAAGTTAAAAAAAAAATAAGTATAACTGATATGCTAGGAAAGAAGAGAAAGTAGAATCATATAAAATGCTCAATGTTAAAACAAATATATAAAATCTATTGACAATTGGCTTTCCTGATAGCTCAGTTGGTAAAGAATCCACCTGCAATGCAGGAGACCCCAGTTGGATTCCTGGGTCTGGTAGATCCAATGGAGAAGGGATAGGCTACCCATTCCAGCATTCTTGGGCTTCCCTTGTGGCTCAACTGGTAAAGAATCCACCTCCTATGCGCGAGACCTGGGTTTGATCCCTGGGTTAGGAAGATCCCCTGGAGAAGGGAAAGCCCTACCTACTCTAGTATTCTGGCCTGGAGAGTCCCATGGGGTCACAAAGAGTCAGACAGGACTGAGCGACTTTCACTTTCATTTCATGAGCTCAGGGGATGACTCTTTGCCTATTCTGACTTTGAATTTCAAAAAGGACTTTCTGGAGATGGTGTGCTTTGCCTCATAAGAGTTTTTCAGTAACTAAGGTAGTGAGACGTGTTGTAATAGCTGTAGACGTGTTCCCAAAACAGATCTGAAGAATCTTTCCTGCTTTCTCACTGTAGGGGATGCTCAGAGGCCTGGTATAGACCAGACAGAAACTGTAAACCAATGAATATAGTGATTGCTGCTATTTCTTGTTGTTGCTGTAAAGTTGGAACTGTATCAAATATTGAATTTCACTAATAGACCCTCAAAAGCAATGCTTCGCTAAGTTGGTAAAGAATCTGCCTGCAGTTCAGGAGACCTGGGTTCAATCCCTGGGTCAGGAAGATGCCCTGGAGAAAGAAATGGTAATCCACTCCAATATTCTTGCCTGGAAAATCCCATAGACAGAGGACCCTGGCAGGCTACAGTCCATAGGGTCATAAGAATCAGACACAACAGAAGCGAATGAGCACACAGCACCAAAAGTAATGCATTACATCAAAACACCATAAATGATGAAAAATCACTTTAGTTTCCAGTTTTTATTAGTAAATGTTTCGAACAGTTCCCAGATTCATACATGAGAGTGACAGACAAGTACAGATGAAAGACTAAATGTGAGCTTTCATATACACAGAATGTTTTAGAATCGATTTCTTCATCTTAAGTATAAAATAACCTGGTAAAAGCCTAAAAAGTCTCAAGATTCCCTATGGTTGAGTTGTTTGGAAATATGTACTGGTTCCTGCAGACATCTATTATTAATTGTAATGTTAATAAAATCATCCGTGTAGTATATACTTCCGAGCTCCCATAAAAGTTAAAAGAGTTTCTATTTTTAGTTGAATTTTCTGCTTGTTGACTTTCCATCAGAAGTCCTCACGGAACTCTCTCTGCCAGACTTTGGCCAGGGAGCTGCCCTCCTTATCGATTCTTTGCTTGTGCGATTGATCTAGTCACATTTCTGTGTTGAAAGCAGCCACTCTCAAGTCCATTAGCTACTTTTTATGAGCACAGTGCCCATGTAACAGTCCCAGATGGGATTCTAGGACCAGTCTGCCTTTCCTGCTCTGACAGCTTGTGATGGCCCCCGGCTCCACTCTTTGTAAGTTTTTAGCAGATGTCTGCTGTCTGCTCCCTCCTAGAGTTCCATTATGGTGCTTGGTGAAGAAGGGACATCTCCCCATTGGTGTTTTTTGCATAAGCTCCTTCTGGTTACAGTTTATGTATCATCAGCTAAAGGTGGATATTTGAAAGGATTAATACTCATGATTATGCCTGTGCCCTACCTCTCTAACATTATCTTCTACCATAAATATTGCTCTTCCCTCTGCTTTTAGTAGTCCTTTCCCACTTTATTTACCTTGAAAATGCTCACTTAAGTGGTATCTTCTCTCTGAAGTCTCCCTGGGCTCTTTCTTTTCTAGGCCATTAGTCAGTTCTAGTCCCACCCCATCTATCCTTGGATATATGACCATTATATTACTTACCAGATTCTATTTTCTGTCTCCATCCATAGCTCAATGATTTTTTTTTTAAGTGGTAAAATAACATAAGGTAACATAAAATTTGCAATTTTATCCAAGCAAATCAGTGTCATTAATTACATTCAAATTGTTCTGTAACACCATATATAACACCATATATAACACCACCAGTGTTTCTGTAACCATCCCCACCAGTATTACTAAAACTTTTCACTCCAAACAAAAACTCTGTACCTATTAAACAATAACTCCTCAATTTCCTTCTGTCCCTCCTGGGCCCTAATAATCACCAATCTACTTTTGGGACTAGAACTGACTAATGGCCCTACCTTTGGCCCTAATAATCACCAGTCTACTTCTAAGTTTATGACAGTAAGTCTTTGGGATACCTAATATTCCAGTTTCCTTATAAAAGTGGAATAATACAGTATTGTCCTTTTGTGACCAGCTTATTTCACTTAGCACAATATTTCCCAGATTTATCCATATTGTAGCATGCATCAGAACTTCATACTTTTTCAGTGGCTGAATAATATTCCATAAAACATAGTGTATGTCTACATATTATTTTGTTTATCCATTTTCATATTTTGATAGACACTTGGATTGCTTCTACATTTTGACTATTGTGAATAATGCTGTAGTGAACATTGGTATACAAGTATCTGTTCAAATTCCTGTTTTCAGTTATTTTGAATCTATATCTAGAAGTGGAATTGCTGGGTCATCTGGTAATTCTTGGGTTTCCCTGGTGGCTCAGATGATAAAGAATCTGCTTGCAATCCAGGAGACCTAGGTTCAATCCCTGAGTTGGGAAGATCCCCTGGAGAAGGAAATGGCAACCCACTCCAGTATTCTTGGCTGAGAATTCCATGGACAGAAGAACCTGGCAGGCTACAGTCCATGCAATCACAAAGAGTCAGACACGACTGAGCAACTAATATATACACACACATGGTAATACTATGTTTAGATTGTTAGGAAACTGGGAAGCTTTTCCATAGCAGTTGTACCATTTTATCTTCCTACCAGCAGTGTGTAAGAGTTTCAGTTTCCCCACATACTCATCAACACTTTGTTTTGTATTTAAGAAAAAAATATATATATACTTATATATATACATGTATAATTATTATAGTCATCCTAGTAGGTATGAAGTGGTGCCTTGCTTTTGACTTGCTTTTCCCTAATGTTTAGTGATGCTGAGTATCTTCTCATGTGCTTATTGACCATTTGTATATCTTCATTGGAGAAATGTTTATTCAAGTCCCCTTTGCTTATTTTAATTAGTTATTTTTATCTTTTTAATATTGAGTGTTAGGAGTTCTTTATATATTCTGATTATGAGATCCTTGTCAGCTATGTGAGTTTTAAATATTTTCTCCCATTTTGGGGACTTCCCTGGTGGTCCAGTGGTTAAGACTCTGTGCATCCGCCACAAAGGGTGCAGGTTTGAACCCTGCTTGGGGTACTAGATCTCTCATGTTGTGCAGTGTGGCCAAGAAAAATATTTTTTTCTCTCATTCTGTAGGTAGTATTTTTTACTTTCTTGATAATGTACTTGGGTGCACAAAATTTTTGATTTTGATGAAGTTCAACTTACTGTATTTTCTTTTGTGTCTCATGCTTTTGCTATTATTGCCAAATTCAAGTCATGAAAATTTACTCTCATCTTATCTTTTAAGACTTTTAAGATTTTTTTTGCTCATATATTGAGGCTTCTGATCCATTCTGAGCTATTTTTTGTGTATGGCATAAGACAGGGTTGGAGCATCAGTCTTTTGCATGTTGTCCCAGGACTATTTGATAAAGAGACTGATCTTTGCCAATTGAATGTGCTTGGCATCCTTGTCAAAAATTAATTGATCATAAATATTTGGGTTTATTTCTGGATCTCATTGTTATTGCATTGGTCTAAAGGTCAATCCTCATGCCAGTACCACACTGTTTTAATTATAGCTTTGAAGTAAGTTTTAAAATCAGAAAGTGTGAGTCTTCTGATTTTG
This sequence comes from Giraffa tippelskirchi, assembly GCF_054371585.1. Classification (NCBI taxonomy): domain Eukaryota; kingdom Metazoa; phylum Chordata; class Mammalia; order Artiodactyla; family Giraffidae; genus Giraffa; species Giraffa tippelskirchi. The sequence continues at coordinate 119,279,263 of NC_137276.1, read as the reverse complement.
TTCTTCTTTTTCGAGATTGTTTTGGCTATTTGGGTCTTTTGAAATTCCATAAGAATTTGAAGATTAGTTTCTTCAAATATGCAAAAAATAAAGGCTGTTGCAATTTTGATAGGAATTGGCTTGAATCCATATATCACTTTGGATAGTACTGATATCTTAAACAATGTTAAGTCTTGTAATCCATGAACATATGATATCCCTCCATTTACTTAGGTCTCTTTAACTTTTTTTTGGCGATGTTTATAGTTTTCAACGTACAAGTCTTTCACATCCTTGGTTAAATTTACTTCTAGGTATTTTATTTATTTATTTGTGCTATTGGTAGATGGAATTGCTTTCTAGATTTCTCTCATGGGTTTTTTATTGCAGAAATCAGAACACAGTTGATTTTTGTGTGTTGATCTTGTACCTTGCAACTTTGTTGAATTCATTTATTAGCTCTAATACCTTTTCTGTGAATTCTTTAGAATTTTCTGTATATAGGATCATGTCATCTGAAAATAGAGATAGTTTTAGTTTTTCCTTTCCAATTTAGACATCTTTTCTTTTTTCTTGTCCAGTTGCTTTGGCTTGAAATTCCATTACAATGTTGAATAGCAGTGGCAAAGCCAGTTATATTTGTCTTATTCCTGATCTTAGGAAGAAAGTTTTCAGTCTTTCACCATTGGGCATGATGTTAGCCATGAGTTTTTCATAAATAACTTTCATTACATTGAGGAGGTTTCTTTCTATTCCTAGTTTTCTTAGTGTTTTTTTAATCATGAAAAGGTGTTAGATTTTGTGAAATTCTTTCTCTGCATCAATTAGGATGATCATGTGCATTGTTCTCCTTTGTTCTATTGAAGTGATATATCACATTGATAGTTTTTCTTATGTTGAATTATCCTTGTATTCCAAAGGTCAATCTCTCTTGTTCATAGTGTATAATCCTTTTAATGTATTGTTGGACTTGGTTCACTAGTATTTTGTGAGGATTTTTGAGCGAATACCATAGGGGATATTGATCTATTCTTGTGATATCTTTATCTGACTTTGGTATCAGAGTAATGCTGGCCTCATAGAAAAAGTTAAAAGATGTATTCTCATTTTGTCTATTTTTAGGAAGAGCTTGATAAAGATTGGTATGTGTCAAATGTTTGGTAGACTACAACTATGAAACCATTCTTGCCCTAGACTTTTCTTTGCTGAGAGGTTTTTGATTACTTAATTCAATCTCTGTTGAGATTTTCTATTCCTTTTTGAGTCGGCGAAGGTAATTGTGTATTTATAAGAATGTATCTTTTCTTCTAAGAGTACTAAGGTTTTTGCTCTTATATTTAAGTTTCTAACCTGCTTATTTAACTTATATGCAGAGTACATCATGAGAAATGCTGGGCTGGAGGAAGCACAAGCTGGAATCAAGATTGCTGGGAGAAATATCAATAACCTCAGATACACAGATGACACCACCCTTATGGCAGAAAGCAAAGAAGAACTAAAGAGCCTCTTGATGAAAGTGAAAGAGGAGAGTGAAAAAGTTGGCTTAAAGCTCAACGTTCAAAAAATGAAGATCATAGCATCCGATCCCATCACTTCATGGCAAATAGATGGGGAAACAGTGGAAACAGTGGCTGACTTTATTTTGGGGGGCTCCAAAATCACTGCAGATGGTGATTGCAGCCATGAAATTAAAAGACGCTTACTCCTTGGAAGGAAAGTTATGACCAACCTAGACAGCATATTAAAAAGCAGAGATATTACTTTGTCAACAAAGGTCCATCTAGTAAAGGCTATGGTTTTTCCAGTAGTCATGTATAGTTGTGAGAGTTGGACTATAAAGAAAGCTGAGCACCGAAGAATTGATGCTTTTGAACTGTGGTGTTGGAGAAAACTCTTGAGAGTCCCTTGGACTGCAAGGATCCAACCAGTCCATCCCAAAGGAGATCAGTCCTGGGTGTTCATTGGAAGGACTGATGCTGAAGCTGAAACTCCAATACTTTGGCCACCTGATGCGAAGAGCTGACTCATTTGAAAAGACCCTGATGCTGGGAAAGATTGAGGGCAGGAAGAGAAGGGGACGACAGAGGATGAGCTGGTTGGATGGCATCACTGACTCAATGGACATGAATTTGGGTAAACTCCAGGAGTTAGTGATGGACAGAGGGGCCTGGCGTGCTGTGGTTCATGGGGTCGCAAAGAGTTGGACACGACTGAGCAACTGAACTGAACTGAATCTATTTTGAATTAATATTTATACATGTTATAAGGTAGGGTTTTATCTTCATTCTTTTGCATGTGGTTGGTTATCTAATTTATTTATTGGTACACAATTGTTCATAATATTTTCTTATAATTCTTTTTATTTCCGTAAGGTCAGTAGTAATGTTCCACCCTGTCATTTCTGATTTTAGTTGAGTTTCCCCTCTTTTTTTGTCTTTGTCAGTCTAGCTAAAGATCTGCTAACACTATTGATCTTAAAAAACACAACACCAATTTTTAGTTTTGTTGATTCTGTTACTTTTATATTCTCTATTTTATTTATTGCTTCCCTGGTGGCTCAGTGGTAAAGAATCCGCCTGCCAATGCAAGAGATGATCCCTGGGTCAGGAATATCCCCTGGAGAAGGAAATGGCAACCTATTCTAGTATTCTTACCTGGGAAATTCCATGGATAGAGGAGCTTCGCGGGCTGAAGTTCAGGGGCTCGCAAGAGAGTCAGACACAACTTAGTGACTAAACAACAAATAACAATTTTACTTATTTTCACTGTGATCTTTATTATTCCTTTCTTCTATTAGCTTTGGGTTTAGTTTCCCTTCTTTATATTGTCCCTCCCTAACTAAAGTGAGGTTATTGAGTTGAGATCTTTTTTTCTTTTTTAAATGAATGAATGTGCAGCTATAAATTTCCCTCTGAGCATTGCCTTTGCAGCATCCCAAAAGTTTTGGTATAGTATTTTTTGTTTTTATTTGTTTCTAAGTGTTTGCTAATTTCCTTTGTGATCTCTTTTTTTGACACATGGGTTGTTTGGGCATGTGTTGTTTAATTCCCACAAATTTGTGAGTTTTCAAGTTTCCTTCTGTTATTGATTTCTCGTTTCATTCCACTGTGGTCAGAAATGATAGTTTGTATGATTTCGATCTTTTAAATTTATGGAGACTTGTTTTTTGGCCTAGTATATGGTCTGTCCTGGAGAATGGACCATGTGCATTGGGGAAGAACATGTATTCTACCATTGTTAGGTGGAGTGACTGTATTTGGAGACAAGACAAAAAAAACCTATCATTGACTTTAATTAGAAAGCAATATCAGAAGGAAACTTATGTAGAAAATGTTTAGCCTACAGAGCTTTCATGCTTATTGAGGTCTTTGAAAGTCTCAGGAAACTTTTCTTCCAGAAGGGCCATAGAATCACTCAGCAGAGAAATTTGTCCTAAGAGCCTTTCTCTCTGAGCAGTCTCCCCACAAGCAAGTCCTAGGGTACAAGGCAATCTGCTTGGTCTCTCCCAGCCATATAGTCTTGTGAAAATCCCTTGATAATTACTTAATAAAGCCATAGAATGTTCTGCAGGTTATTGACAACCCTGGGGACCAGGTTTCATTGCAGTTTATGTATTATGATTGATTTTAGCAGTTGACATTTAAGAAGCAGATGGCCCTCTCATTGTCCCTGACCTCAAAATCTTTTCATTCATCTTCTACTCAGAAGTCCTGGTCAGATTTTCTTTAAGTGACCTCTTGGCGTCTGAAGTCCTAGCAGCATTTGTCCCGCATGAGAAAAGATGGCAAAACATGGGTTATTCTTTAAGTTATTATAGAAACACCAAGCAAAATACAACAGAAAAAAGCCTAGTATTCACTAGAATTTCACGTCACTCAATACTCATTAGCAAGAGACAATAAAGGATCTGAGAGAATGGGAGTTGAGACTGCTGAACAGTAACTTAGCATTTTTTTCTCTGCTAAAAAAAGACAGGAAATTAAATGTTACAAAATATACGAGAATCCAGGCTAAAGTAATGTGTTAATGCTTTTGATGCAATAATACCCTCAGGTAAGCCAGACCTGGGGGAAGCTAAATGTCCATATGTGCTCTAGACTTTAAATCAGTACTAATGGTAAGACTGTATTTTTAAAAATTAAGCTTTAGAGAAAGACACCAGGTTCACCCTAAATGGTGATTGCATGCAATAAAAGATTAAAAAAAGTCATCAGACTGTAGGTGGATAAGTATGTGCTCTGTCACATCCGCCTCTTTGTGATCCCTGGACTATAATCCACCAGGCTCCTCTGTTCATGGAATTTTCCAGGCAAGAAGACTGGAATGGGTTGCCATTTCCTTCTCCAGGGAATCTTCCCAACCTGGGGATCAAATCCACATCTCTTGTGTCTCCTGCATTGTCAGGCAGGTTCTTTACCTCTGCACTACCACAGAGGCCCAGGTGAATAAGTATATGTCTAATCTAAATGGTATCATTTAAAAAATTAGTGATTATTATGTAGTGATTAGTTTGCATGAATATTTGACATAAACAAAATTAAAAAAATAGAAATAGCTTAATTAGTTGGAAAGATGTGCTAATCAAAAGCCCACAGTAAATGTGGCTAATGCTTGCACACACACTCACACATGAGGTCCTTGAGGAAATCCAACATCTCAGGCAGTACCATTCAGCAGGGCTAGCTACACGGTATAGATATTTTGCAAAATCCTTGATAAGTGCCAGGCTATCAACATCCCCACAAGGCTGCCCGCTCTGCACATTCCAGATTATAAAGGAAGGTACATCATAAATGCAGTTTTCTCACTAACGGGATGAACTCAGCTAACAGGGAGAGTGAGGAGTGAATGTAAGTACATCTCCTTGGTGTAACTGAGTTTGCCGTTCCCATAAATGAAGGTACCACAAAAGAGTGGTCAGGCGCATAAAAAACATCAAACTCTAATCCCTGATAATGTACCATGTGTATGTTGAAAAAGAACACCACAGTGATATAACAACAGCTTTTCTATATTTATACCCCAATTTTCCCCTCATAGGCACTGCTGTATGTGGACACAAGCACGACCTTTAACTCTTGTCTGTCCCTAGCCTCTGAGATTCCCCACATCATTAGCACAGCATAGATTCCTAAAAAATATTAGGGGGCCAGCATAATATTAGGTCATAATATTAGCAAAATATTAGGTCTTTTGTGGAGCTACTATTAATAGATGGGGAATAAACACTGGGCTGGAGAAGGCAATGGCACCCCACTCCAGTACCCTTGCCTGGAAACTCCCATGGACGGAGGAGCCTCGTAGGCTGCAGTCCACGGGGTCCCAAAGAGTCGGACATGACTGAACGACTTCACTTTCACTTTTCACTTTCATGCATTGGAGAAGGCAATGGCAACCCACTCCAGTGTTCTTGCCTGGAGAATCCCAGGGACGGGGAAGCCTGGTTGGCTGCCGTCTATGGGGTCGTACAAAGTCAGACACGACTGAAGCGACTTAGCAGCAGCAAACACTGGGCACTCCTGAAATTTCCACCAGGAGATTTTTTTTTTAAGTTCTTCTAATTTTTTTCTTAAGGCAGAGCCTTTTCTCCGGGTGCCTGTCATTCTCAGAGAGGAAGTGCCTGGGGGCTCCCTCTAGCCCTTCTTAGTGAGATTGCTGGGCCTGTGGTTCCCTCTGGGCTCACCGTCCTGGGTCAGAGGCCAGTACTACCACTGCTGCTGGAGTACACATGCACTTCTGCTGGCTTGTGGCTCCATGGGTATTCCTCATTTTTTACAGAAAACCTATTCTTTTTTCAGTAAGAGAAAAAAATTCACATTTTTTTTGTTGTTGTTGAGAGTTACAATTTACAATACATCATAATACATTGCATTCATAAAATTTCATTTGTTATGATTCTAGTAACCACACTTTTTGATAATTTAGAGATTTACCTTAGCTGAAGTTTACCACTATTTTAACTCAGGAAAATGACTTTCTCAAGATTTTGACAATGCTAAAATAAATAAAAAATATGTAAGACAAATACTATTCTTTAAAAAAAATTTTAAATGTATTTTAAGCACTGTGAAAAACTTTAAAACCCTCTTTGTTTATATATTGTGGGTGTATTTCTTATGAATCATTCTCATCCATTCTTTAAAGCAGTTTGACCAAGGAGTCCTGCTTGGCCGTAATGGAGCCCAGATTCAAGAAATGTGAGTACCAGAAAGTCAAAACAAACAAACAACCCCCAAATAAAAGTCCAATTTTTCTTTGAATATTCTACTTTTCTCCCACATATTATTCAGAGTTCTTGAACTCAAGCAACAGAATTGCATCTTGCTGTCTTAAACAGAGAGAATTTTTTGGAAGGCTCTTTGGGACTGTATGTATCCAAAGGACCTGTTTAGAAAAAGGAGGAACGGGAGGGACTTGGGGACTGACCGGTCAGCAAGCCTTTCCTGGGCTGTTCCTTGGCATCTGGCCAAGCCCTGGGAGACTGCAGCCCACTGGTCAAGTTCAGTTCACACCTCTCCCTCTCCACCAGATGCTGGCATCTGAGATGGAGGCTCTGCTCCCTTCAGCTTCTGCAACAATAGCAAAATGCTGCTTCCAACAAGGATCAGATGCTGGGCAGCAAAAACCAAGCCAACCACCCCACAAATGTCCTTTATACTTGTAAGATTTTGGCAAAGAAATTTTAAGTCATTTTGTGAGGCAACCATGTCATAAACCAGTTGACTGAGATATAATTCACATATCATAAAATTACCTGTTTGAAGTATAAAATTTATGAAATGTTGGCATATTGGTAAGATTGTACAACTGCAACTACATTCTAGTTTTAGAATACACCATTTATATTCAAAACTGAAGATAAAGAACTCCGTGCCATGTATCGTTGGCTAGATCTGGAAACACCCTTGTTCTATGGAGGTAGGTCTCTAACCACAACGTCCTGTTTCTGGATTCTCTTTATCTGTGACAGCCCAAGTAAGGAGGAGCTCCAGGTCTGCACTGCAGGTGGGTTCCTATGTCCACATTCTGAGAGGGATGGGCTGGAGTAGCGGAGGCCCCATATCTTCTTTGTACCTTCCATTTTTGTTTTACTTTTATTCCTTTAAGGAGCAAAGGTAGAATAATTCTTTAGTTCTTTCCATACTGTCCTCTAGAGGACAGACAATCCCCCAGGGAGAGCAAAACTGGAGCCTGTTTCCCAAAGCCACCCCACGGTTCCTTTAGGAAGAACCCCTTCCCAAGAGTATTTCTGTTCATGGATCCTTCCTTGGTTTGTCACAATTCATCCCAGTTCTTGAAATCTGCACGGTAGAGGTGGAGGGGGTGGGAGGAGTTGTGGTTTGTATTCTTTCTGGAAAAAAAAATCTCTCAAACCCTCCAACCCCCAACCCAACTCATGTTTATAATGTTCTGGAAGAAACATTAACCTCTCCTGAAAGTTTTAACTTTTTAATTTCACATCTCTTAATCTTCATAGTCTTTTTTTACTGGAGTAAATTATACATAATATAAAATGTACCATTTGGACCATTTCTAAGTGCACAGTTCAGTGGCATTAAGTACAATCACATTGTGGTACAACCATCATCACCTTCAACCTCCAGAACTTTTTTTATAATCTTACAAAGCTGAAATTGTGTACCCATTGAACAATGACTCCTCATTCCTGGTCCCTAATAACCACCATTCTCCTTGCTGTCTCTTTGAGTCTGACTACGCTAGGTACCTCATATTAGTGAAATCAGTTAATATTTGTCCTATGTGACTGTCTTTTTTGATTAGTATAACGTCTTCAAGGTTCATCCACGTTGTAACCTGTATCAGAATTTCATTCCTTTTTGAAGGTTGAATAATACTCCACTATATGTATTTACTATGTTTAGCCATTCATCCATTGATGGACACCTGGGTTGCTTCTACCCCTTAGCTACTGTGAATAATGCAGCTCTGATGATAGGTTTACAAATATCTCTTTGAGTCCCTACTCTCACATCTTTTGGGTCTTCATAGTCTCTTATCCCCATGGAAGAATAAGGTAAATCATGTGTGGGGTTTCCCAGCTTTTCACATTATGGCTTGCAAAGGAAATGTTTGGCTGTGTAACTGGAGGGGTTGGGAGCCCAGGAAGTCATGGAGGTGGCTCCTAGGGGCTCACAGCACACAGGGGAGACGTGGGCAGGCATCCCTGTCCTAGACAGTGACACTCTCCAGGTTCTGACCCCATGTACCAGCGGTCCCCCAATTTTTTGGCACCAGGGACTGATTTCTTGGAAGACAGTTTTTCCATGGACTGGGGAAGGAGGATGGTTTCAGAATGATTCAAGCATTACATTTATTGTGCACTTTATTTCAATTATTACTATATTAGCTCCACTGCAGATCATCAGGCATTAGAATCTGGAGGTCGGGGACCCCTGGTGTAGATGCTGTATGTGTGGGTGGCGGGACAAGGTATCCCAAAGAGGCTGTCATCTCCTCTCCATTTGCTACCAACCAGAGTTCTTGGCCTCCTTAATCAATAGAAATTGACTAGAGGCCAGACAAGAAATTCAGACAAGGCTTTTTCCAGGGCCCCTGATGCAGCCAAGGGAAGCAGGAACAAACAACAGGTTCTCTTGCTTGCTGGCTCCCTGAGGTTGGGCAAGCTTGTTCCTTACACAGGGTGAAGGAAGGAGGATGTCCAGGGGTCAGGCTGGAGGAGTGGCTTAGATGGTTTGCCCACCCCTTAGACAGAGCTTGAACTGCACCCTTGGACTGCAAGAAGATCCATCCAGTCATTCCTAAAGGAAATCAGTCCTGAATATTCATTGGAAGGACTAATGCTGAAGCTGAGGCTCCAATACTTTGGCCACTTGATGCAAAGAACTGACTCCTTGGAAAAGACCCTGATGCTGGGAAAGATTGAAGGCAGGAGGAGAAGGGAATGGTTGGATGGCATCACCGACTCGATGGACATGAGTTTGAGCAAGCCCCGGGTGTTGGTGATGGACAGGGAAGCCTAGAGTGCTGCAGTCCATGGGGTCACAAAGAGACAGACATGACTGAGCAACTGAACTGAATTGAACTAGGAGGTGCTGTTTGTAGGGGTCATGTGCAGTACCCTGCTTTTCCTCCTGACATGATACTTTTGCTCCAGGCTCTTCAAAAATGGCAATTGGGTTTTTTGGTTTTGTATCCTCTGTCCATAATTTTGCCTTAACTGTACATGTGTGCAGTTATTTTTAGTCCCATACAGTTGTTTTGTTTTTTTTTTTTTTTTGTATTTTGTTGCTGGAGGAGAGGTTTGTCCAGGTGCAGGCACTTCAGCAAAAGGTCTCAGGTCTGAGCCTGCCTCACAGTTTACATGCCCTCTTAGAGAACATGGCCCTCTGTGGCTGGAGGATGAGAGATATAAGACCTCAGAGCCCCTGGCTGCAGTGGCCTGGAACACTGATACACATGTTACATTAAATTCCTTCTAGAGCCAGGCAGAAGTGAGGTGTGGGAGCAGAGCTGAAAAGACTAGGTCAATTTAGGGACTGAGGCTGCCACTCTGAGGCGCAAGTGTAAGGGAGCCGAGGGACTGGGCTGCACAGGACAGGGGAAGGTTGGGGAGGAGGATAGGAGGGAAACCCTGTCTTGAGACATTTCCTTTCAGGGCTGGACCTTTGCCCTGCATTTCACTTTTGTGAAAGCAAAGTGTGTTAGTCATTCAGTTGTGTCTGACTATTTGTGATCCCATGGACTCCAGCCCACCAGGCTCCTCTGTTCATGGAATTCTCCAGGCAAGAATACTGGAGTGGGTTGCCATGCCCTTCTCCAGGGGATCTTCGCAACCCAGGGATGGGACCCAGGTCTTCTGCACTGCAGGCAGATTTTTTTACTGTCTGAGCCACCAGGGAAGTTGTGAAAGCAACTCTGTCTGCATTAAGAACGTTCTTCCCTTGAAGTGGCAGGATGGCTTTCTGTGCCTTGAGGGTGCAGGAGGATGGGGCTTGCTGGGAGAAGAATATCAGGTGAGGAAGCCAGAAAGTCAGATCTACCTAGTGGGAAAGGAACAAAGTTGCTGCCAAGACAGCACAAAATGCTTTTTTAAATAGTTTATTCATCTGTTTGGCCAAACAGGTAATGGAAACAGAATAATAATTTGCTAAAAAGTTCAGGTCATGAGTACCCCTTTCCCCTAGGAAACAAAAGACTCCATGGTTACAGAGTGCACCATTGAGTTATGACAACATTTCAAAATAAGGTTTCCATTTCGATATGTAACAATGTAAACTTCAAAAATAGTAAACTCTAACCCCCTCATCCCTCTTTACAGATCTATCACAGATAGAATTTTCTGGCAGACCTATAATGTGGAAGTAAACAGCCTGGTGCTTAAAAGTTTCATAAAAAGATTTGCAGATTCAGTAAATAATTTTTCGGTCTTAGTCAGGAAGTAAAAGCAACCAGCGATTCATCTTCTGTGGACTCTGCCTCATGCACACCATGACCTGTGTTCTATGACACTGGTCATCAGCTTTGCCATTTTTGTACATACACACATATATATAGTATTTTGTTTGTTTCTAAAGATTTCTACATCTAAATGATAAGACAGCGCCAGTGACTTATAATGTCACCTCGCTTCACATAGGTAAAGACAAAAATTCTGTAGAAGGCACTGTAATTTCTCTTGCATGATCTTATGCAGACATGTGGGGGCAAGCCAGCTGGGGCCAAGACTTAACTTTCCCTTTCTGCTACACAGCTCGGCCTGTCCTCCTCTAACCGTCACCTCCAGGTTAGCCACAGTTGATGGTTTTCCAAGTCCATTTTCCTTTTCTGCTCCAGCTCTTCACATCCCATCTACCCACCCATCCAGGAATCCATTTATCCCAATTAACTCAGAGTGATCTTTTGGTTCATTGAAATCCCTTAAAATAAAGAGTGCAGCTCTGGTATAAAACAAAATATGACCTACCATCGCTGAGAAATAATCACAGTGTGCAATGTAATTTTCAGTTGCAAAGATTTGAAACATCTGCCCTGCCATGTCGAGAACACCTGTCATCCCAAGCAATCTAGGCAAGGGTCATTTTAAGCTGCTTTACATTCATGTAAAAAGAGCAGAGAGGTTCTTCTTTTCTCTCCCATATTGAATCGGTACCCTTAAGTGAAAGATCTGATGTGAAAAAAGTGCAAGCAAGTTGGACATGCCAATAAATACCATATAACTTACCGCAGATTACCAAAACTGTACAGGTATGTACACCTCACCAAACTGAGGTTCCCCCTGTCAGGAAGAGATTCCAAATCCCCCTCGTAAGCGGTTGCCGCAGAGTCCTAGAGCAGATGGTCAGCGGGCGAAGGAGGGCCGGGCCCTTCTGCTCTTGCTCTGAGGCCCCAAGCCCAGGTCTGCTCCACCCTCAGCCGCCTCCTCCTTCTTCCTCACTTTGAGGCGAGTGAGCAGCTTAATCAACCAGACGTCCCACTCCTCAGGCAGGAGGAGGAGGAGGAAGCCCAGGCCGATGATGATGATGGCAATTACCCGGACGCTGTTGAAAACAATCTTACTGGTGTAGCGGTCAACCACTGCAGGAGACAGAGAACGGAGGTTACCCAGGGGTGACAGGCCTGGGCAATCAGGAGGTGGGGGACCCCCGCTAGGCCAGGGCCTGAGGCAGCCCTTTCTGCTGGGCGGAAGCTGTGCTCCCTTGACCAGGTAGGCAGAGCTGCCTCCAGCAAATCCCCCTTAACCTTAGGGACGCTGTCTGGTGGGAGCCCTTGCACTGTGTTTCACTTTCCCAAAGTAACTTGACCTGGCACATTAGTTTGGACATCGATTTGTGTGAGAGACAAAACAAAACACAAGGGCACTTAGAGACATGTGTGTATATATATATATATAGTGTGTGTGTGCTCAGTTGCTCAGTGTGTATGACTTTGCGACCCCCTGGACAGTAACTGTCCAGGCTCCCCTGTCCATGGAATCTTCCAGGCAAGAATCCTTGGGTGGATTTCCACTTCCTACTCCAAGGGATCTTCCTGACCCAGGGATCGAACCCATGATTCTTGCATCTCCTGCATTGGCAGGCGGGTTTTTTTTTTTTTTTTTTTAACCATAGTGCCACCTGGGAAGCCCTGTATATATACTGGTTGGCCAAAAAGTTCATTCAGGTTTCTCATACGCTCTCCTGGAAAAACCCCAACGAACTTTCAGCCAATCCAGTATATACCAAAATTAACTGTGGCCACCTCTGGGGTGCCAGGACAATTAAAATGTTATTGCCTTCTTTCTATTCTTGGTGCTTTTCACATTTTAAAAAGATTTTATTTTTATATTTTTTGCTGCACCCTACACCAGGTAGGATCCCAGCTCCCCAACCAGGGATAAAACCTGTGCCCCCTGCATTGGAAGTGCAGAGTCTTAACCACTGGACTGCCGGGCAAGTCCCATATTTTTATGTTCTAAAGACCAAACTCAACCTGGTTCTTTAAAGGTAACAGATACAAACTTTTATTCCACTCCAGGGTATTATTAGTGTGAGGCTCTGTCATCGCTGATTATGAACATTTATTAAAGGCCCAAGAAGCTCATTTCTGACCGATGAGGTGAGGGAACAAAATGAGAACAGGATTCACATCAGTTCGTACAAATCTAGATCATCATTCTCTTCATAAGTAAAAATCAAAAGTGTTCCAAAGTTGGTTTTCTTTTCCTTTTTTTGCTTTCTTTTTCTCTTTTCTTAACTAAATCAAACAAAGCAAATTTGGAGGCAGGCCTCCACATAAAATGGTTGCCTGAGGAGGCCTTACAAATAGCTGAGAAAAGAAAAGAAGTGAAAGGCAAAGGAGGAAAGGAAATATATACCCATCTGCATGCAGAGTTCCAAACAATAGCAAGGAGAGATAAGAAAGCTTTCTTCAGTTATCAGTGCAAAGAAATAGAATGGGAAACACTAGAGATCTCTTCAAGAAAATTAGAGATACCAAGGGAACATTTCATGCAAAGATGAGCACAATAAAGAACAGAAATGCTAAGGACCTAACAGGAGCAGAAGATATTAAGAAGAGGTGGCAAGAATATACAGAAGAACTGTAAAAAAAAGATTTTAATGCCCCAGATAACCACAATGGTGTGATCACTCACCTAGAGCCAGACATCCTGGAATGCAAAATCAAGTGGGCCTTAGGAAGCATCACTACAAACAAAGCTAGTGGAGGTGATGGAATTCCAGCTGAACTGTTTCAAATCCTAAAAGATGATGTTGTGAAAATGCTGCACTCAATAGGCCAGCAAATTTAGAAAACTCAGCAGTGGCCACAGGACTGGAAAAAGCCAGTTTTCATCCCAATCCCAAAGAAAGGCAATGCCAAAGAATGTTCAAACTACCATACAATTGCACTCATCTCACAAGCTAGCAAAGTAATGCTCAAAATTCTCCAAGCTAGGCTTCAACAGTATGTGAACTGAGAACTTCCAGATGTTCAAGCTGGATTTAGAAAAGGCAGAAGAACAAGAGATCAAATTGCCAACATCTGTTGGATCATAGAAAAAGCAAGAGTTCCAGAAAAACATCTGCTTTATTGACTACGCTGAAGCCTTTGACTGTGTGGATCACTGTTGAGGAAAATTCTTAAAGAGATGGGAATACCAGACTAGCTTACCTGCCTCCTGAGAAATCTGTATGCAGGTCAAGAAGCAACAGTTAGAACCGGACATGGAACAATAGACTGGTTGCAAATTGGGAAAGGAGTGTGTCAAGGCTGTATACTGTCACCCTGCTTATTTAACTTATATACTGGGTACATCATGAGAAATGCTAGGCTGGAGGAAGCACAAGCTTTAATCAAGATTTCTGGGAGAAATATCAATAATCTCAGATATGCAGGTGACACTACCCTTATGGAAGAAAGCAAAGAGCCTCTTGATGAAAGTGAAAGAGGAGCGTGTAAAAAGCTGGTTTAAAACTCAACATTCAAAAAACTAAGATCATGGCATCTGGTCCCATTACTTCATGGCAAATAGGTGGGGAAACAATGGAAACAGTGAGTTTATTTTCTTGGGCTCCAAAATCACTGCAGATGGTGACTGCAGCCATGAAATTAAAAGACACTTGCTCCTTGACAACCTAAGAGCTCTGACCAACCTAGACAGCATATTAAAAAGCAGAGATACTCCTTTGCCGACAAAGGTCCATCTAGTCAAAGCTATCATTTTCCCAGTAGTCATGAATGGATGTGAGAGTTGGATCATAAAGAAAGCTGAGCATAAAGAAGAACTGATGCTTCTGAACTGTGGTGTCAGAGAAGAGTCTTGAGAGTCCCTTGGACTGCAAGGAGATCCAACCAGTCCATCCTAAAGGAAATCAGTCCTGAATATACATTGGAAGGACTGATGCTGAAGCTGAAGCTCCAATACTTTGGCCTCCTGATGCAAAGAACTGACTCCTTCAAAAAGACCCTTATGCTGGGAAAGATTGAAGGCAGGAGGAGAAGGGGATGGTTGGATGGCCTCACCGACTCAATGGACATGAGTTTGAGTAAACTCTGGGAGTTGGTAATGGACAGGGAAGCCTGGCGTGCTGCAGTCCATGGGGTCACAAAGAGTCGGACACGACTGAGTGACTGAACTGAACTGAACTCCACACAAGGGAGAATCAGATTGTTTTTTGAAAAACTCAGTTGTGAAAGAGTTTTTTTCTGACTTGCATGTGCAGCTTTTGAAGCCTGCTGTGCTGTCCCTCCCTCTGCGCCTCCTACCCCGCCTCGTCTGCCACAGGAGGGGCTGCTCTGTCACCCCCTTTCCTGTTCCTCCACTCCTCTTGCCGCACCCCTTCTTCCTGAGCCTCTAACCTCCATCTAGAAGGTGGGCAGAGAGGTAAAAGGTAAACCTGAGAAAAACATTTTGTTAGCAGTTCTTTTGTGGAATAAAGCACCTCTTTTATCTCCCTCTAATTCAGAAACAGTTTAATTTTTAATACCGGCAGAATAGCCTGTTAATTTACAAATGAAAGGAAGTGAAGTTGTTAGTTGCTCAGTTGTGTCCGACTCCTTGCGACCCCATGGACTGTAGCCCACTAGGCTCCTCTGTCTATAGAATTATCCAGGCAAGAATACTGGAGTGGGTTGCCATTTCCTCCTCCAGAGGATCTTCCTGACCCAGGGATCAAACCCAGGTCTCCTGCATGGCAGGCAGATTCTTTACCATCTGAGCCACCAGAGCGAGACAGCCAGTCCCATGAGCTATGCTAGAGAGAGTGTCAGAAAGCCCAGCAAGGGCTCTGCTCTGACAGGCCGGAGAACACCAACTCTTCTGCTCCTCCTCCCCTGGAGAACTGACTGTTATTGCTTCCTCTGATACAGTGCTGACCCTCCTACATTGCAGGTAAGTAGCGGAGGATTCTGATTAACCTCTCATACACTGGCTGTGTGATACAGTCCAAGGAGCTTCTATACAAGGGTCACCTGGAATATGCCTCCTTGAAATAAGAATGCTCTGTGACTATAAAGACACACTAAGATGCAGTGGGGGTATGTTGATGAGTTATTTTTCTGAAGCCTGTGGTGTGTGGACACAGGCAAGCTGGACCACTTTTCTACCAGGTCTCCAGCTGCTTAGGGGCTTCCTGCCTTTGGAAGTTCTGCCTCATAAATCATTTCATGTGGTCCTCCTATCAACCAAGGTGATGACTTAGGGACAACTTTCATTTTTAGGGGATAAGTAAGGGCCCAGAGAGTTATGAGAGGGGACTGGTCACCCTCCCTCTGGGCAGATGCTGGACCCAAGGAGTCTGGGCTCAGGGTAAGGCATATATAGACTGTGTGGAATGCGACGCAAGGAAGACCTCTGGAAGTTGACTATGGTTTTACCTATGCTTCCAGGCTTATTATCACCAGACTGAACAGGATATGGGGTTGCCACTCCCTGGGAGCCTAGTCCTCTAATGGCCCAGAAGTGGGCAGGTCGGGAGATGGCTTTGGCAGGAGCTGTGCCAAGGTCCAGGGGGTGAGTGCTCTGGGAAGTGACTCACAAACAGATTCTACAGGGAGGTTGGGTATGACTCAGGGAGATTCTGGGAGGAAAACCCAAAGTTCATAGCAGAATGAGCCAGGAAAAGGAAGGAGGTGAGGGGCAGTGATGGCATGCTTTAGAAGAGCTGCCGACTGAGTGTGCTGGTGAGTCCCCAGTGAATAACAAAGTGAGGTCCTGAGCAGCTGGATGAAGGGCTCTGTTCTGGGACTCCAGGAGAAATGTCTACACTTCCATACTTGTGGACGTGTCTCTATCTCATGCCTGCCATACCCTGAGCTAACATTCTCTTCTAGAAAGCTTCTTATGAAAACTAAAAAACTTTTTTCTGCTACCTGTTCGTCTCTACTTATTAATAATATTAATGATATTCATCTCTGATCTCCACACTAGCTCAAACAAAGATGATTTTAGACTTTCTGTACCTTGGTGTTACATGTGAGAATCAATCCACTCTGAAGAAAGTACTGCGTGTGTCACAAATGTCAACATTTTACCCAAGTGGTTTCTTTCTATACAGGAGGTTAAACCTGTACACTGTACCAGGCAAGCAAGAATATATGTGAGTATGTGTGTGCACATGTGTGCTTGTGTGTGTGTGTGTTTACAAATACAGAAAGCCATAGAAGTTTACCTGCATTCACAGGTACGCTGAGGACGATTCCAAGAGACATCAGAGTAGGATATGTAACAGCAATTCCAAAATTTAATACAATATTGAATGCTGAAATAAAGAATAAAAAGATAGGTGTTATGCATGACCAGCCCTGACTGTCCATCTTTTCTGGTCTATCCAACCCCAGCTTCTCTGAGGAGGCTGGAGTCTAGGCGTTTTGGTCTTTATTCTGACTCAGGGGACTTGGGTTCCTGCAGGGGCACAAGGACTAGGGATTAGGACCAAACATCCTGATTACTCAGGTCTCTTCTCTTCCCTGAGCTCTGAAGAAGAAGAAAGAAATTTTAAAAAGCTAACCAGTGAGAAGGCACTAGAAAAGAGGATGGGACTATCCTACTTATCTGACTAACTTTGCTTTTTTCTGCTGCTGGCAGTGATTCTGGGATGACTATGATCAGGAGCTTTGGGATGAACATTTTAGATAGAAATGGGTGAGGCTCCTCTTTGGATGCTTCCCTGCTTAGGACCAGCCTTATAGCAATTACTGGTGATGAGGATGATGATGATGAAGTAATGGTGATGAGGACACTAATAGTGATAATATTTACTGAACATCCTCGGGTAGTGTTCTAAGAGCTCTGTGTGGACTGTTAGCCAACTCTAAGCTTGTACTGCTTGTTTCACAACAGGCCAATAATTGAAAGGTCAGTTGCTGGAGCAAGGAATAACAACTTTATTCATAAAGCTGGCAAACCGAGAAGATGGTGAGTTCATGTCCCAAAGAACCATCTAGTCTAGGTTAGAATTCAGGCTCCTTTTATACTAAAAGGGGAGAGAGTAGAGTCAAACACTTCCTGGTTCCCATCAGTCTCCAGAGAGGATATGTTAATTTCTTCCTCTCTACAGTCATTCACAAGCAGGTCTAGTCAGGTTATTTCCTGTGAGCTAATCAAAGGTATTTTAGCTTAATGCACATTACTTGGGGAGCATTATGTATAATTTAAGCTTGTAGGCATCATCCTTTTAGTGAAAAACTTGTAATAGAATACAAAAGTTTCTTCCCTATTATAGTATTAATCTACCAACTTCTAACCAGCCATATATTCAATGGAAGGACTGATGCTGAAGCTGAAGTGAATACTTTGGCCACCAGATGTGGAGAACCAACTCATTGGAAAAGACCCTGATTCTGGGAAGGATGGAGGGCAGGAGAGGAGGGAGATGACAAAGGATGAGATGGTTGGATGGCATCACTGGCTCAATGGACATGAGTTTGAGCAAACTCAGGGAGACAGTGAAGGACAGGGAAGCCTGGCATGCTGCAGTCCATGGGGTTGCAAAGAGTTGGACATGACTTGGCAACTGAACAACAAGAACAACCAGCCCTATAAGTAATGTACTATTATTACCCTTAGCCACTAGTTCACTGTTCAGAGCAGTCATGACTATGGTTACTACCACAGCGACCATAGTCCTGGAATTAGAACTAGTGTCATCATTACAAAGGCTTTCCTTTTTGTGACACAATGACCTAGAAAACCGTGAAAAACTTAAGGATAATAATAGACTTGCTTTTCTCCTTCAGGGCGTGGGTTTCCATGCCCTGGAGCTTTCCAGATCCCACTCTGTCAGTCCCTGCTTTCTGGGGATTCTGGCAGGGTAGTCGCCACTTACTCAATAAGAGGACTGAAAATCCACAAAGGTTTCCCCATGGAATGTCATCAAAAGAGCTCCAGTATTCCACTTTGGTAAAGTAGAGGA
This sequence comes from Giraffa tippelskirchi, assembly GCF_054371585.1. Classification (NCBI taxonomy): domain Eukaryota; kingdom Metazoa; phylum Chordata; class Mammalia; order Artiodactyla; family Giraffidae; genus Giraffa; species Giraffa tippelskirchi. The sequence continues at coordinate 119,260,910 of NC_137276.1, read as the reverse complement.
TGACAGGAATACAAGTTATGAAGAGGATGTTAAACACACCCAAAATGGAAAGAAATAAGGCGGCTTCTCCAAACTTAGCACTGCCCAGGAGGAGCTTGAACAGGACCTGCCGGAGAGAGCAGAGGAGGAGGGGTGACAGTTTGCCTCAGACTCCAACTTGCCACGGAGAAGCGAGTGCACTTGGTAAGCTTGGGCTGGATCACAGGACCGACAGCCACGTGATGGTAAATTCCACCTCACGTGGCTTTCAGTGCAGGGCGGTAGGGTTCATCCATGCTCAGTAATGTGGCAATGGAGAGTTACTCTTCAGGTACACAGAGAGCATTTTCAGGAATCATGGGTTTTCACACCAGGCTTGATTCCTCTGTGCTGTATCCATGACACCACAGAGGCTGTATCGCAGCCTCATGGCATGGAAGATGAGAAATCCACTTAAATTAGAAGTATATGCCATGATTGCATGGGCTTCCAAGTGGTGCTAGTGGTAAAGAACCCGCCTGCCATGCAGGAGACCTAAGAGACCCAGGTTTGATCCCTGGGCTGGGAAGATCCCCAGAAGGAGGGTATAGCAACACGCTCCAGTATTCATGCCTGGAGAATCCCCATAGACAGAGGAGCCTGGAAGACTACAATCCATAGGGTTGCAAAGAGTCAGACTTGATTGACGCGACTTATCACGCACGCAAGCCACGATTACACATTCCTTTCGGGGACCGCTAACATTCATCCCTGAACAGTTTGAAAACCCCTGCCCCACCCCCTAAAAAGGGATCTGGCTACAAAGACATTTCCTATAAACCAAATGGAAAGGTTTTACAACACTCACAGCTTACCTCTGCTCCAGTCCACCACCCTCATTCCAGACATGGCATGGGGTTTTAGTGGAACACTCTCGATGGATTTCTTGCCCCTGTTTGTACACATCTCAGATGCATGAAAAGCCAGGAAAGGGACAAAGGTGGCTGGAGAAGCCAGGAAGCTGAGCTCCCAGAGGAAGCAGGCCCCCATCCAGCCTCCGTGTTTACTACATTGTTCATAGTTACAGAACTGATGGTCCAATTTCAGTCTCTGCTTTGTTCCTCCTTCTTCCTCTTCCAGTCATTTCACATCTCTTTTGGGTATCTCTGGACATTTCTGGGCAGGAAGCATGCAAAGGGAAATGAAGTCAAGTCCTTTTACCCTTCTGCCCACCAGCCTCTCTGGATAAAGACCAGCCAGTGGAGGAGTTGGAAATGTAAATCTAAATCAGAATATTTGTATTTGTGGTGGACGGAGTATCTATCCACTCTGCTTCCTATTAGCATGCAGCTCATTGACGAGAGCAGAGTATTTAAGTATTTTGTGTATTTGGACAGTGGTTCTGGAGTCACGAATGGGGCTAGACTATCACATCCTCTGGGTGAGATGTATTCCTCATGGACTGTTCCTCACTCTGAGGACAAAGGGCAGGGAGCTGATGAAGGATAAGAAGGTACAGTTGGGATTTCCCTGGTGGTCCAGTGGTTAAGACTCCGAGCTTCCAATGCAGAGGGTACAAGTTCGATCCCTGGTCAGGGAACTAAGGTATCACAAGCCTCAGGCCAAGGCCAAGGCCAAAAAAAAAAAGGTACAGTTATTTCATTTTACAAATGCATAAATGTGTTCCTTCCCATGCTGGAAAAGTTCCTTTTCTTAGAACTTTCTACAGTTGTTTATTTTCTCTGTCTGACTGTCTGGATCCACAAAGGGCCATTAAGTCTCAAAGCTAAAATGTAATTTTTCATTGAATCCTCCCAGTCAGTTTCCCAACATGGAGACCAGAAAATATTTGCATTCTTGACTAGGGATCCGAAGAGAAGGGGAAGCAAAGCGGGAGAGCAGTTGAGAGGCTTGATGGAGCATAAAGGGTAAGAGATAAATGTGGGGGGAAAATTGTCTTCTCTAGACATGCAGTTGGCACACACACACCTCCAATGGTTCCCAGTATTTTGTCAAAAATATTTTATAATTCCATATGATAACATGTGCTTTTAATTTATTTATTTATGATAATTGTGCTTTTATTTATTCAGTCTAAAGCAATACTTGAAATGCACATGGATTCATGTTGTCCTGGTGGCCTCAGAAACCATGTGATAAAAGAGTTCAAAGCTGCAGGAGATATTCCAATTTTCATGTCCAATCTGATGGGAAATTATCTGACCAAACACAGAAGCAGGCAGTTAGGGCCCCCGATCCTTCTCTGTGCGTGGGTACTAAGTCTCCTCAGTCCTGTCAGACTTTTTGTGACCCCATGGACTGTAGCCCGCTAGGCTCCTCTGTCCATGGGATTCTCCAGGCAAGAATACTGGAGTGGGTTGCTACACCCTCCTCCAGGGGATCTTCCCCACCCAGGGATCGAACCCGCATCTCTCATATCTCCTGCATTGGCAGGCTGGTTCTTTATCACTAGCGTCACCTGGGAAGCCCAATCCTCCCTTGTCTAGCCAAGCAAGGAAGTCACTCATCGAACTCAGTTGATCCACCTATCCTTCCACCCCTTTTATCCCAAATGCTGCAAATGTATGGCTATCAATGGAAAGGTCTAGAAAGCCAGAGCCAAGAGCTGCTGCAAGGCGCTGCAAGGCTCGGTGTGCCCGGTGCTCATCCTCAAGCACCAGCTCCATCCAAGGTTCCCTCCAAGCACCGAGCCAGCCAGGCCAGAAGAGCCCGCTCCCCGTGCCTACCTTGTAAAGGGCAGACATGGATGCCGAGCCTACCACCAGGGCTATGCCGATGACGGAGTGGCTGTGGAAGCCATCTGCGTAGGTCATCATCACGATCCCAGCGATGGCGAGGATGGCAGCCACGATCTGGACGGAAGGAAGACAGGGCGGTCAGAGCAGCGGCGGCGAATCGGAGGGGCCCCTATGTGCCGACAGGGGTAGGAATGTCTGCGAGTGTGCCCTGGAGGGTGGCAGGGCTCCTTTTCAGTCCTTCGGAGACCACGCAAAGGCTGCTCTCCTGTCTGAATATTCGTCCCTGCCTGGAAAGGGGCACTCGGCAAAGCCTGGCGTGATCCAAGGGCCGGAAATGGCTGCCGACAAGGAGCAGAGCCGCGGCTCGGGGTAGGGCCGGACATGTGATTCCTGGGGCCACCAGAGGAGGAGGTCACAGTTGCAACAACAGGATATTCGGTCATGACTAAGGCCTGTTCCCGACCCCCTCTTAGTTCCTTCCCAACTTTCCGGAGGTTCCTCTCAGGGTCCTGCTTTTATGTATTTCACATCTCAACACAGAGTGACCACGACCATGGATCGTGGCCCTTTTCTACACACCAGCTGTAGAACCTTTTGGAAGGGCATGTGTCACTGGCCCATCGGGGCAACATACAGTGTCTTAACCCTGGCCCTGCAGTTCCTTTCCTCAGCTACTGGAGGGGCCGACACTCCAGCCTCCAGCTTCTGCCCCTGCCCCTGCCCCGCGCCCTGTTCTCCTCCAAACTCCTCAGGTGGAATAAGGGCTCCAGGGATCTTTACACATTTCCGTTGTGCAAAATCAAATCGTCAGAGTGCACAGGAGAGAAACTTACTTGGGATAACATTTCCTAAAGGAGAAATGCTTTAGCACTGAGTAAGTGCCCGTTCTAACCTGAGGTGGTCCTGGAACTACATAAAGGTCGCTGGGTGGCAAGTGGGGAGGGGCTGCTGTAGGCAGAACAAACGTGGGCGGTGCAAGTTCTGACAACTGGATTTACTGGAGTTTTCTCTCTCTTACAGACTGTTCAAATGACCTCTGCTCTCTGCAAAAATATCCAGTGGCTAACATTTACTGAGTGATCAGGGGATAAGTGTTTTCTGTGTACTTTCTCATTTACTCCTTAGACTAGGTAGATATTACCATTCATTTCATTTTATAGACATGGGCACTTAAGCTCAGTAACTTGCCGGAAGTCATAGAGCTGGGATACACATTTCAGGTTTAACTGCAAAGTCAGTGTTTCTATATATAAATAGAAAGGAGGATTCACCTCTTAAGCCATTGCCATTTCTACTCTGATATCTGAAGTGAGGTTTCCTGCAGGGTTGAATCATGTCGCGTTTAGGTTAGTGAAAGGCACTGTGTCAGGGCTCAGCAGTTTGAGCTGTAGTGCATTCCTCAGGCAGTATAAAGACACACCCGCCCTCACACAGGCCCTTGAGAGAGCAGGTGGTCATCCTTTCTTGGAGAAGTGCCAGCCCTGCTCTACCAGCTCTTTCTGGTTTAGTGCTTCACTTTTATCACTCATCATCACCTAAGGCGTATATTTTATATTCAAATGCTACATGTACTGTGTATGGCTCTTCATTAAGAAAGAAGAAGAAGTACAAGAACAGTAAGGGACCTTCCCCCCAGGAGAATAGGGATAAGTGAAAAAGCAGGCATGGCAAGGGGTGTGGGCTCTGCTCCAGAGGGCCCGCACAATATAAAAATGCAGCACGGGACAGTTGGACCTGGCTAGGCAGCAGGGTAAACAGAGAACTAACTAGTAAAAGAAGGGAATGGGGGGGGGGCGGCGGGGAAGAACACAGCTCCACTCTAGGTGATGTGGCACATCTCCAAAGGCACCTGAGTCTTTCCAAACATAAAAATGAAGTTTAAGGAAGTGAAGGAGAACCAGGGTTATTCTTTCCTGAAGATTTAGAGGGCAGATTTTGGACCTCCTCACTCTCCTTTCTCTATTGATCAAGTCATAAAGACCTAAAAGCTTCCATCTGAGCTGTGCTGTGCAGAAGAGCTGAGGGAAGGGGCAAGAAATAGAGTGTGGGTGGCCACTGGCTTCCCGGTCAACATTTGCCAAGACCAGACCAGTGAGTTCATTCTGGCAGATGGCACTGGGACAGTGCTCACCCCCCACTTCTCACATCCAGGGCATCTCCTCTTGGAGGTCCTCTCCATGAGTCACAGGTTTAAGCCACCTGATTTCAGGGCATACTGTCTGGGCATCAGCAGCTCCCTGGCACCCCCGACCCTGAACCTGGGCCCTGACCTCCATGCCAGAGGGGAAACTAGTGGTTTTCCTTGCATCTGATATGCCTAAAAGCAGAGCAGAGTTGAAACATACACTACGGATCTCGGGGAAAGACCTGAGCATCCTTCCCCAAGCCTGAAATTCCTTTGAAGATGCCAGATCTCTTTAAAAAAATAAGCATGGGGTTCACACTTTATACTCTAAAATATCTGGTTTTTGGTTTACACCTGGAAATGTTCCCCAGCCTGGTTTTTGGTTTACACCTGGAAATGTTCCCCAGCCTATTTCCTGTTGTAAGAAGAACTCTCCAGTAAGGCTGGTCCTGCGTGTTCTGTGGTTTCACATAGTCCTCACCTTCTAGATCACAGCTTCCCTGGGGGAGAATGCTGAGTCTCGGGATGGAATAAAATGAATTTCCCTACTTCCCCTCACCCCTGCTTCTCACTCTTTCCTGTTGCATCCCCAGTGTATCACACTGAACAAAGACTTGGGGATCCAGACAATGGCTGACATGGCCTGAGACCAAGAGGAGGGGAGCCGCCATCTCTACTTGACTGGGAAAAATGAGCTGGAGAAGAGGATGAAGCGTGGACGTGGGAGACCCTGAGGCCAGCTTATTACCACTTAACCTCTTGATGATGGTTTTGCCTGTGTGCTTATAGCCTGCCCCACCCCCAGGGCTCTGGATTCAGGGCTCCAGCAACTCATTGATGCACCCGCACCCACCACGGCCACACTGCTCCCCATCAGACGTCAGGCCGAGAGGAAAGGGGCATCACAGAAGGAACGAGGCAGGTGCAGCCCTTGGTGGAGTCTGCACACCTCTCAGACCAGCACTGCTTCCCACTCTTGCTAGAAATGTGATGGGCTGCATGCCCTCTGCCAAGCAGAGCCTCGTTTGTAATGGGTTTTAGATTTGTAAAGTTTGGATAAGTTTAAAAAAGGGAAAAGACAGGCTAATTTTTATGGATATTTCCCTCAACACTTTCCCTCCCAAGTCCTGAACTGCCCTCACTGATGCCAAGAGAGTCTGGAAGAATTAGCAGACCCTCTAGTTCACCACTCTTGTTTCAGAGGCTGGAAAGGCATCTGGGCTGTGAGCCCCCCACCCCATGCTCCCCCACACTCTGTGTGCCCTGTGCCTTTCCCCAGACTGTGCTCAGGTGGCGGGGGACAGCCTCCCAAACAGAAGGTGGAGTCAAGATCAGCACTAGGGGTTACTGTTCAGGGGTGGTACTGAACCAAAGGCTGCAAGTGAGTTAATTATGGAAAACATCAGCGGGGGTCAGATTGAGATGGGACTTGCTCTTGGAAAAGGTCCAGGCTCCCCAGGACCATGCTGCTGAGGTTTGAGGCCACTCGGATGATCTCTTAGCTGCCCTCCTTGCTGCTTCTCCAGTCCTCCTGGTTTGTACGCTCTAGCTGGAGTGGGTGGTTCTGAACAGCTGAGAATGCCATCTGCCCTCTCCTCTGAGATACGGACTGGGGGTGGCATGGCCTTTATTCAGCTGCTGACCATAGCTGGGTGGGCTCTGGCTTAGGAGGGGCCATCTCTCCTATCTCCAGAATTCTACTTGCTCTCATTCTCCCACTGCTTTTGCTGCACCTAAATGCCTTCCTAAGTGTCTGTCAGCCTCTGACACTATCACCCAAAGAACTGGGCTGGTCCATCAAACCCCTCTACTTGAGAAGGAATAAGAAGAAGAACAACAGTAAGAGAAGATAACATTTATGCGGTTTCATGTGTCAGGCATGCATCACTTCATTTTATTCTTACAACTATTCTATAAGATGAGTACTAACGTTCTATTTTGGTTTTTTGGCCTCACCCCATGCATGTGGGTTCCTAGTACCCTGACCAAGGATTGTACATGTGCCCCCTGCATTGGAAGGGTGGAGTCTTAACCACCAGACTGCCAAGGAAGTCGCCAACAACTGTATTTTAAAATGAGGTCATTAAGGCTCAGAGACGTTAAGTAACTAGCTTAACATTCAACAGCTTATGAGAATGGACCCAAACCCTTGTCCCTCAACTCTAGGATATAGCACCTCCTTGTTGCGTTATGACCCCTGAGCCTGGAGAGCCAGGACACACGTGAAAAGCATATCCAAGTGCAGAGTCAAGGGGTGACATGGGGGCCAGCTTGGGCTCCTCTCGAACACTAGCCCCTGATGCCACATGTGGCCACAGCCTTCCCAGCATTTGAAGATAAACACTTGCTCTTCCTGGTCTGTCCGCCTGGTCCAGACCTGCTGCTGTTTTCCAGGAACCACAACTCTTGTGATTTGAGTCACTGCCTTAGTAATGCAGGCCCTCTATGTCGCCTGCTCCACAAACATCTGATCTCTATGTCTGGGTGACTCTCAGGCCAGTGTGCTCAGCTGTCAGGATGGAAATGACTGCCAGCTCCCTTCAGTCTCTGGTGATGACCCAGCAGAAGGTTGTCAGCTAACCTAGCAGTCCGAGAGAAGTCTCAGAGAAGCGTGCGTGTTAGGCCTCATCCTGGGCTCAAATCTCCATCTGTTTCCCCAGGGTGACCTCTGTTACTCTGCCCAGCTGCTGGCATCTTACATATTTTTTTCAAGCTCTCTGAACTCCTGAATGAGAAGAGAGTGCCCCACCTTGACTTGGAGTGGGACAATCTTAGAGGACACGTCACTTACTCCTAGGAGGGGTGATGATTATCAGAGAGACTTAGAACTGCATGGTGCTTTACAGGTTACTAAATTCCATCCCCAACACCGGCTCCTGGATCTTTATTTCAGTGCTGGCCTCGTGCTGAAGGCCTCTATGTGAAAATTTGTTCAGTCTACAGTGGTCAGTGCAGACCAAGCAAGTGGCCAGGATGGCAGGACCGAATCACAGCTCAGGGATGTGAGAGGGAAATTCTCTTGCATAGCAATGAGATAAAGATCCGGGTGTGTCACTCTGTTCTCTGTGAGTCAGTATTTTCACACCTCCTTCTCTTAACCTCAAAAACTTTTTCTTCCGCACGATGCACAATGAACCTTGAAGCATCTTTCCCTAGTAATGTTCTCGTCTGGAATCTGCTTTGGACTTTTAGAGTCATCCCCCAAAGAGTGCTCTGCCATGCATTTTCTTGGCTCCTGGCATCAAAAGAAAGCCACCATGGGCCCCAGGACACCTGAGCCTTCAGTATCCAGTCAGGCAGGCTGTTGGACAGGTTGCTGCTGGCTGCACCTCTTGTGGAGATGTATTCTATAGTTTATTTGCTCAAAGCTTTTCTGGGTGGTAGCACAGTGAGCTGAGTTCTTATTCCAAAATTAACACGAAGCCTCAAAACAAATTTCCCCCCTACTGCAAGCTAAAAATACAACTCAGCAGTTGACTCACATGCTGTTTGAGTAACTAGGTGGGCGTGAAGTCACCATGAAGATGATGTCATTGTTCCCTGGACAGTGAGCCAAGGACACAAGCAGAGACCCTGGAATCTGCCCCTTTGCTGGGCGCCAGCGGGATTCCCTCTAATGGGACTGCTGTCCAAAAGGACTCTTAGCTTCCTGGCCTTCCTACATGTTCTGAGGGTGCAGGAAGAAGTAAGTGATGCATTCTGACTACCAGAGATCTAGCCTGGTCAAATCCTTTCTGTCCCTGTTTGTGACAGTGATAGTGGGGCAGTGGTAGCTCCTGGCCACCAGAGGGCGACAAGCAGAAGACAACAGGATTCTGTCACAAGGCCTGCTCAGTTCCTTAGTCGTGTCTGACTCTGCAACCCCATGGACTGTAGCTTGCCAGGCTCATCTATCCATGGAATTGTCCAGACAAGAATACTGGAGCGGGTTGCCATTTTCCAAGGCTAAATGTCACCTATTCCTTTCATCCTGGGTGGACTCCTCATGTTTGATAGTGCATTTATCATACTTCACATAATTGTTCTAAAATATGACTAGCTAAATTTGACTCTATTTTAAGGGAATTTACTCAGTCTCAGAGGTGACGAGAGGTAATTCAAGGGGTATCATTTCATTCTCCCTTCCTCTGGGGTTGAAGGAAGTGAAACTGTCCCTCCAAAATTTGAACTGAGCTTAAGTGTGTCTTAAGTGTGTTCAGAATTTTAACTGGGTTTCCCTGGTGGCTCAGTTAGTAATGAATCCACCTACAATGCGGGAGACCTGGGTTTGATCCCTGGGTTGGGAAGATCCCATGGAGGAGGGCATGGCAACCCATTCCAGTATCCTTGCCTGGAGAATTCCATGGACAGAGGAGCCTGGGGGGCTACAGTCCATGGGGTAGCAAACAGTCAGACACGACTAAGTGACTTTCACTTTCACTTTCTAGGTGTGTCTGGCCAACTTGGGCACTGAACACATCATCCAGATAAAAGGCCCACCAAGAGGGCATGTCCACATGGATGAGGACATTTAGTTTTAGATATCAGTGTTATGGCACTGTTAACTGAGGGCTCTAGGCTGCAGGGACTGTGAGAGGCAGGCTGAATACATCACCCCTTCCCTAAGGAGGGGTCCCAACCAGCACACACTTTAGGGAATGCTTGTTGAAATGCTTGAAATGAAAGGTGCTTTAATGAACGCTTGTCTAGAATGGTTTGCAAGCAAGAAGGTTTGCAAGGCACCCCAAGAGCCTGGCCCTTGGCTGGGCTCCTTTTCTGCTGCAAATCAGAAGGAAAGTGGTTAGCAGCTTAGGCTGAATGATCCAGCACATGGAGTTAAGCAAGCCGATGGGCAGGTTTTGGCTGGCATGACTGAGTGAGGGAGGAAGACAGAGAATAAGGAACTTACCCTCACTCCCATGAACCTGTCCCTGAGAACGATCCATGAGAGCAAGAACACAAAAGCTTTGTTGCAGCAGAACAATACGGAGACATCCGTAGTGTTTATTTTCTTTATTGCATGTAAGTACAGGTAGTTTGTGAGTGTCCAAAGAACACCAAAGGGTGCTGCCTTGGTAAAAAACACCTTCAAAGTCAAGCCATTGTCTCCAAAAAATCGACAGCATTCCCTAAAACAAGGAAAGAGAGGCAGTGTTATTATATTTTTGGGTTGAGACAGATCATTTTTATCCCCCTCTACCCAGTTTTTGTTTGCTTGTTTGTTTTTAGCAGATGCAGGAAGGGGTGGAGTCATTTTATTTATTATTATATTTTAGCAACGTCTTTCTACCAAAGCCCTTCAATCTAGTCCACTGAAGAAAGCATTGCACGAGGCTCCCAGCACAAGGATTGGCCACTGTGGATTATTCCTTTGGTCCATGTTGGGTATGGAATGGTTGGTTTCGAAGAAGGTCATGGTGGGACCATTTGATCTGAAGAAGCCCCAGTTCCACAGTGACCACCTAAGGGATTCTGCTACTTGGTTAGTAAAAGAAGGAAGTCTCTAGACCAGGAAGTCTCTAGGCCTTTCTTCTCAGGGGCCTGGACACTCAAAGAGAACTCCTCCAAACGTATTTTTTAAAAATTTGCCTCCAAATGAAGTTGTCTCTGTAATCAGGCGGTGGCATTCATTTCTCGGGCACATCTAATACATTTTGATGTCAGCAAATTTGGAAAGCTCAGCAGCGGCAACAGGACTGGAAAAGATCAGTTTTCATCCCAATCCCAAAGAAAGGCAATGCCAAAGAATGCTCAAACTACTACACAATTGCACTCATCTCACACACTAGTAAGGTAATGCTCAAAATTCTCCAAGCCAGGCTTCAGCAATACATGAACCGTGAAATTCCAGATGTTCAAGCTGGTTTTAGAAAAGGCAGAGGAACCAGAGATCAAATTGCCAACATCTGCTGGATCATTGAAAAAGCAACAGAGTTCCAGAAAAATATATATTTCTGCTTTATTGACTATGCCAAAGCCTTTGACTGTTTGGATCACAATAAACTGTGGAAAATTCTGAAAGAGATGGGAATACCAGACCACCTGACCTGCCTCTTGAGAAACCTGTATGCAGGTTAGGAAGCAACAGTTAGAACTGGACATGGAATAACAGACCGGTTCCAAATAGGAAAAGAAGTAGGTCAAGGCTGTATATTGTCACTGTGCTTATTTAACTTATATGCAGAGTACATCATGAGAAACACTGGACTGGAAGAAGCACAAGCTGGAATCAAAATTGCGAGGAGAAATATCAATAACCTCAGCTATGCAGATGACACCACCCTTATGGCAGAAAGTGAAGAAGAACTGAAGAGCCTCTTGATGAAAGTGAAAGAGAAGATGAAAACGTTGGCTTAAAGCTCAACATTCAGAAAACGAAGATCATGGCATCCGGTCCCATCACTTCATGGTAAATAGATGGGGAAACAGTGGAAACAGTGGCTGACTATTTTTTGGGGCTCCAAAATCACTGCAGATGGTGACTGCAGCCATGAAATTAAAAGACGCTCACTCCTTGGAAGGAAAGTTATGACCAACCTAGACAGCATATTAAAAAGCAAAGACATTACTTTGCCAGCAAAGGTCCATCTAGTCAAGGCTATGGTTTTTCCAGTAGTCATGTATGGATGTGAGAGTTGGACTATAAAGAAAGCTGAGTGCCGAAGAATTGATGCTTTTGAACCGGGGTGTTGGAGAAGACTCTTGAGAGTCCCTTGGACTGCAAGGAGATCCAACCAGTCCATCCTAAAGGAGATCAGTCTTGGGTGTTCATTGGAAGGACTGATGCTGAAGCTGAAACTCCAATATTTTGGCCACCTGATGTGAAGAGCTGACTCATTTGAAAAGACCCTGATGTTGGGGAAAGATTGAAGGCAGGAGGAGAAGGGGACGACAGAGGATGAGATGGTTAGATGGCATCACCGACTCAATGGACATGAGTTTGGGTAAACTCTGGGAGTTAATGATGGACAGGGAGGCTTGGTGTGCTGCGATTCATGGCGTCGCAAAGAGTTGGACACGACTGAGTGACTGAACTGAACTGAATGAAACACTGTGAAAGACAGGGAAAGCTATAAAAATCTGTAAGTTCTACACTTATACAATTTTAAAAATACCTATGTTCTTGGTGCTCTTTAAAGAACTCTCACTGGGATAGGTTGGTTTGGTGGGATAAGGATGGCTTATCTTTAATTCAAATCAATAAGCACCCGTTTATCACTTGTTATAGTCACAATTCTAGACAAGGCACTGTAGCTGATACAAAACAAGTAAATAGTCCTTCTTTTTGAAAGATTATGGTAAAATTGGGGAGATAAGACTGATTCCTCAAGTTTAAATAAACTTACAAGTTTAAATAAAATTACCTATTAAGTAGTGTGGAATATAATAGTGCTATAGAATTCCTATCTAGTGGCAAGAGTTGGACTGATTGGAGAAGGTCTCATAAAAGATAAGGTTTTGAGTTGAACCGTGAAGGATAGTGGCATTCCAGGTGGTTCAGTGATCATGAATCTGCCTACCAAGCAGGAGATGTAGGTTTGATCCCTGGGCCAGGAAGATCCCCTGGATAAGGATTTCCCACTCCAGTATTCTTTCCTGGGAAGTCCCATGCGTAGCGGAGCCTGGCAGGCTATAGTCCAGGGAGTCGCAAAGAGTTGGACATGACTTAGCAACTAAATAACAACAACAACAAAATTGAAGGATAGTTAGGATTTATACAGTTGGGATTAGGGAGGAGGTAGCGTCCTTAGAGAAGAGAAGAAATTGTATCCATGACACAATAATAAATGGTTATAAAAATGGCAATAATTTTTCAAATTAAATATAGAGTAGCCACATTTAAAAAATTAACAGAAGAGTTAGAATATAAAGTTGATTAATCAGAGAAGGCAATGGCACCCCACTCCAGTACTCTTGCTTGGAAAATCCCATGGATGGAGGAGCCTGATAGCCTACAGAGTAGGACAGAGTCGGACACAACTGAGCGATTTCACTTCACTTTTCCCTTTCATGCACTGGAGAAGGAAATGGCAACCCACTCCAGTATTCTTGCCTGGAGAATCCCGGGGACGGGGGAGCCTGGTGGGCTGCCGTCTATGGGGTCGCATAGAGTCGGACACGACTGAAGCGATTTAGCAGCAGTCTCGAGGAGGGGGAGAGAGGGAGAGAGAAAAACAAAGAAAAAAAGATAAAATGAGAAGGTCAAGCTAGAAGGTCTAATATTGAACTGGAAAGAACATTAGAAAGAGAAAATGGAAAAAATGAAATGGAGGAAATTACAAAATAAATAATTCAAGAAAGTTTTTTGGAACTATAGGATGTGAGTCTTCATAATGAAAAGGCTATCAAGTACCAAGCAAAATGAATGAAGAACCATGACAAGGCATATACTCGTGGCAAAAAAGGGATAAAGATAAGACTTAAGGCTCCCTAGAGAAATAAAACTGGCCAAAGGATGTGCTCAGTTGCTCAGTCGTGTCTGACCCTTTGAGACCCCATGGACTGCAAGTTCCTCTGTCCATGGAATTTTCTAGGCAAGAAAACTGGAGTGGGTTGCCATTTCCTTCTCCAGGGGATCTTCCAGACCCAGGGATAGAACCAGCGTCTCTTGCATCTCCTGCATTGGCAGGCGGATTCTTTACCACTGTGCCTCCTGGGAAGCCCATATGCCTGAAACTAATACAGCATGCCAGAATAGTGGAGTGGCTAGCTGTTCCCTTCTCCAGGGGATCTTCCCAACCCAGGGATCGAACCCAGGTCTCCCACATTGAAGGTAAATTCTTTACCAGCTGAGCCATAAGGGAAGCCCAAGAATACTAGAGTGGGTAGCCTATCCCTTCTCTAGGGGATCTTCCTGACCCAGGAATCAAACCGGGGTCTCCTGAATTAGAGGAGGATTCTTTACCAACTGAGCTATCAGGGAAGCCCTGGGGCTAAAGGATAGGAAATCATAATAGCATCAGACATCTCAACAATAAAGACAGAAGCCAGGCAGTAATGGCCTTCACAATTTTTCAAGGAAAATATTTTTCAAGTCAGAATTCTAAAATCAGCCAACCATCCATCCATCAAATGTGAGAGTGAAATAGACATATCTTCAGTTAGGCAGTGCTCGAAACATGGTCTCGTAAGCTACAGGAGGATGGTTACACTAAAACCAGAATGTAAACCAAGCAAGAGGAAGACAGGGCAGCAGCGGACAGGCTCCAACACAGGCAGGACTGAACACTGGTCCAGGGATGGCAGACCAGGGAGTCACACAGGCTCTGGGAGGGGAGGCTCCTGATTAAATAAGCACAGGGAACATGTTGACAGGTTTTTGAGGTGGTGGAACATTTTCAAAAATAGCAAGCATTAATGGAAATCAAGGTAAAGGAAACAAAAAGAGGCAAATACTGCTGGCAGGAGAAACAGGAGCTCCTGGTAAAAGGAGACAGTCGATGAGTTAAATTTGCCCACTTATAATTAGCCAAAAACTGGGATAGCATTATGAGAGAACAGACTCAGGTGAAGAGGGGATGGAGTCTAACGGAAATCAATGCATCTAAATGTCATAAATATCCATAAGAACTGGGAGTGACAGAGTGAGCAGGTGTGGAGCAGGAGTTGCTATTTTTATGATAATTCTTTTAGTGTTATTTTGCTTTTCCAAGGTATGTACATGTATCAGTATTAAGTTGCTAAAAACTAAAAACTATTTAAAAACACATGAGAGGTTGCTGTGGCTGAAGCTGCCACAATGAGTGCCCTGAGACAGCTTTGAGGGGTGCAGTTTGAAAACCATAGATGGAGAGAAAACCTATCCTATTCTTTGACTGAACTCAGAAAATTAAGATCTCCCAAAGAGTGCTGAACAAGGATGGGTACTCCTCTACCATCAGGGACAAGATCCTCATGGATGACGTAAAGCCTGGTTGAAGGTAGGGCACACGTGTGACCTTCTAGAAGGAAGGGGACCAGAATCCCAACATCATCTCAGCTGACATCATCTTCATCATAAAGGAGAAACTACACCCTTGCTTCCACAGGGAGAATGACAACCTCTTTTTTGTGATCTCCATCTCCTTGAGCAAGGCTCTGACCCACTACTCCATGGAGGTGAAGACCCTAGATGACTGTCTGCTCAACATCCCCTCCAGTAACACTGTCCACCCCAAGGACTACAAGAAAGTGCCAGGTAAGGGGATGTTGTTGCCAGAGAACCCCATCAAGAAGGGGGATATCTTCATTTTCTGCACTAGCCAGTTCCCTACCTGTCTCACACCCCAGCAGAAGGAGATGCTACGCCAGGCATTGCTGACATGACTCTGGTGGGCTGGGGCGTGGAGCAGGGGGAGGTGAAGGCTAGCTGGGCCTGATACCATCCCTACCCCCAGCCTCAGGGTGTGCAGTGGACCCAGCCCACTGCACAGACATGACAAGAGGATGGGATGGCACGGGAGTTTTAAACTGACACAACAAAGTTTTTGTTGTTGTTCAGTCGCTAAGTCATGTTCAACTCTGCAATCCCATGGACTGCAGCACGCCAGGCCTCCCTGTCCCTTTATATTTAAGGAAATAAATTTTTTTTTTTCCTTTTAAAAAAAAGATGCTGTAACTCAGACAGATTAAGTGATGCTCTCAAGTTCAAGTTTGATTGAACTGCAGCCTGGGCTCACTCCTCAATGAACACTCCCAATGATCCCCTTTCTCTTCTGGATCCTTTCCATCACCATTAAACATGCCTAAGCCTGCCCAAGCTTAATATTAACAAAATGCTCCTGCCCGCCCAAAGCAGGAGCAAGCATCTCATCAACCCCTTTTCCTCTCTGCAGCCCTCTTTCAGAGCCAAGCTTTTAGAAGAGTCATCGGCACTCATGTCCCCTATGACCACCTCTCTCACTCTCAGCTCACCCTAATTCAATGTCTGCTCCTACCACTCACCCAAACCCCTAGATCAGTTACCAGAGACCTTCTGTTGCTAAATCCAATAGGCACTTTCAGGTCTTCATCTTACTCTTGGAAACCACCACTGACTGTTCCTCCCTGAAACACCCTTTTTGGCTTCCAACTCAGCACACTGCTCTGGGCTTCCTCCCACCTCTCCACACCCTCCCAAGACTTCCTTGGTATCTTCCAGGGCTCTCTTCTAGCTCACTCTCATATTACCCTGCAAACAATGACTGAGGCAGTCTCATCTACTATCAAGGTTTCACAGGCCAGCCAGTTACTGTCTAGTGAAGAAACTTCTCCAATCTGGTACCATCTGCATCCTGGACAACAGACACTGGATATTCAGCCTTTCCTAATGAATGCCCTATCTTTCCCCTCAATGCTCAATCACTGTAATAAGTGCAGTTCAGTTGCTCAGTCGTGTCCGACTCTTTGGGACCTCATGGACTGCAGCACACCAGGCCTCCCTGTCCATCACCAACTCCCGGAGCTTGCTCAAACTCATGTCCATTGCATCGGTGATGCCATCCAATCATCTCATGCTCTGTTGTCCCCTTCTCCTCCCGCCTTCAATCTTTCCCAGCATCAGGGTCTTTTCAAATGAGTCAGTTCTTCGCATCAGGTGGCCCAAATATTGGAGTTTCAGCTTCAGCATCAGTCCTTCCAGTAAACACCCAGGACTGATCTCCTTTAGGATGGACTGGTTGGATCTCCTTGAAGTCCAAGGGACTCTCAAGAGTCTTCTGTACCACCACAGTTCAAAAGCATCAATTCTTCGGTGCTCTGTTTTCTTTATAGTCCAACTCTCACATCCGTACATGACTACTGGAAAAACGATAGCTTTGACTAGACAGACCTTTGTTGGTAAAGTAATGTCTCTGCTTTTTAATATGCTGTCTAGGTTGGTCACAGCTTTTCTTCCAAGGAGCAAGTGTCTTTTAATTTCATGGCTACAGTCACCATCTGCAGTGATTTTGGAGCCCCCCCAAAAAAAGTCTGTCACTGTTTCCATTGTTTCCCCATCTATTTGCCATGAAGTGATGGGACCAAATGTCATGATCTTAGTTTTCTGAATGTTGAGCTTTAAGCCAACTTTTTCATCTCCTCTTTCACTTTCATCAAGAGTCTCTTTAGTTCTTCTTCACTTTCTGCCATAAGGGTGGTGTCATCTGCATATCTGAGGTTATTGATATTTCTCCCGGCAATCTTGATTCCAACTTGTGCTTCATCCAGTCCAGCATTTCGCATAATGTACTCTGCATATAAGTTACATAAGCAGGGTGACAATATACAGCCTTGATGTACTCCTTTCCTGGTTTGGAACCCATCTGTTGTTCCATTTTTAGTTCTAACTATTGTTTCTTGACCTGTATACAGATTTCTCAGGAGGCAGGTCAGGTGGTCTGGTATTCCCATCTCTTAAAGAATTTTCCACAGTTTGTTGTGATCCACACAGTCAAAGGCTTTGGAATAGTCAATAAAGCAAAAGTAGATGTTTTTCGGGTTGGCAATTTGATCTCTGGTTCCTCTGCCTTTTCTAAAACCAGCTTGAACATCTGGAAGTTCTCGGTTCACGTACTGTTAAAGCCTTGCTTGGAGAATTTTGAGCATTACTTTGCTAGCTTGTAGGATGAGTGCAATTGTGTGGTAGTTTGGACATTCTTTGGCATTGCCTTTCTTTGGGATTGGAATGAAAACTGACCTTTTCCAGTCCTGTGGCCACTGCTGAGTTTTCCAAATTTGCTGGCATATAGAGTGCAACACTTTCACAGCATCATCTTTTAGGATTTGAAATAGCTCAACTGGAATTCCATCACCTCCACTAGCTTTGTTTGTAGTGATGCTTCCTAAGGTCCACTTGACTTCGCATTCCAGGATGTCTGGCTCTAGGTGAGTGATCACACCATCATGGTTATCTAGGTCATGAAGATCTTTTTTTATATAGTTCTTCTGTGTATTCTTGCCACCACGTCTTAATATCTTCTACTTCTGTCAGGCCATATCATTTCTGTCCTTTATTGTGCTCATCTTTGCATGAAATGTTCCCTTGGTATCTCTAACTTTCTTAAAGAGATCGCTAGACTTTCCCATTCTATTGTTTTCATCTATTTATTTGCATTGATCTCTGAGAAAGGCTTTCTTATCTCTCCTTGCTATTCTTTGGAACTGTGTATTCAAATGGGCGTGTCTTTTCTTTTTTCCTTTGACTTTCACTTCTCTTC
The DNA here is from genome assembly GCF_054371585.1 of Giraffa tippelskirchi. Taxonomy (NCBI): domain Eukaryota; kingdom Metazoa; phylum Chordata; class Mammalia; order Artiodactyla; family Giraffidae; genus Giraffa; species Giraffa tippelskirchi. Next base: position 119,242,935 of record NC_137276.1, on the reverse strand, counting down.
TTTTCTCAGCTATTTGTAAGGCCTCATCACACAACCGTTTTGCCTTTTTGCATTTCTTTTTCTTGGGGATGGTCTTGATCAGTGCCTCCTGTACAATGTCACAAACCTCTGTCCATAGTTCTTCAGGCACTCTATCAGATCTAATACCTTGAATCTGTCACTTCCACTGTATAATCACCAAAAGGTACCACAATTCATATTTCTACTGGCTAGACACTTGGGAATAGCTCTTAACATCTCCTTTCCCCCCTTCACATCTAATTCATCACCTAGGTTTATTTCTCCTAAGTTTCTTATTGTTGTGACCACACTTGCCTCTGTTCCTTCTCAACTGGACCACGGCTGCCGGAAGCTTCTCTTCACAGTTGTCTCTCCTCCAATTCAACCCATTCCATACTCCATGCTACAATCAGAGAGAGATCCTTCTCTTTCCTCACTTTAATTTAGGATGAGGGCCAAGCTCCCCACAGGCTTACTAGGTCCATCCTGAACTGGCCTCTGCCCATCCCATAGCTTTATCCATCACGTCTCCATCGCTACTCGGAATTTAAGCCACTTTGCATTTTGGTCACTTGGATTCAATGCTTTTTATTCTGCTCTGGGTCTCATTGGATTCTCTATTCCCTCGAAACACTCTTCCTCCTTCTTTAGGTGGTTTCTTTCCAACCACTGGGTATCAGCTCATACACCCTCTTCAATGAAGTGCCTGACGTATGCTCCCAATGACCTGGAAGCGTCATCATAGGTGTAGGATCCTTTATTGTAACTGCTTATTTAATTACCTGACTTCTTCACTTGAATGTAAGATCCATGTGATCATTATATTTCTGCTTCATTTTATATCCCCAGAACTTAGCCCATAATATGTGTAAACAATTTTTTTTTAACAGAATGAATGTGCTTATTCGTTTCTGGAGGACCACTGGTTTTCAAGCATTGATGCACAGACCATCAGTCTTGGAAATCTCAGGGAGCTTTTAAAAATACAAATTGCTTGCATTCATCTCTAAACATATCCAATCATACTGTTCTTCGAAGGGCCTAGGATTCAGTATAGAATGGTGCAGTTTATATGAGGGTGACATTCCTGACAGCATTCCATAATGCAAAACGTATATTTCTTGATGTATTTTCCCACAGTAGAACTGTGTTTCTGTTTGCAGCTCATGTTAACACTGCCACCTGGCATTTATAGTTCCCCCGTTCCCTCTAAGTTGAAACTGTGATTCTTGTTTAACTTTTAAAATCTCAAGGGAGTCACATTATTTGAAATTTTATGCATAAATGAAAGATTAGTCATACCTGTATTTTGTTACTTCAAATTTGCATTAAAATGAGACTGTGCTGTGTTTTAAAAAATTTCCAAACGATTCTCAGGTGCAGCTAAGTTTGGATCCCAAAGTTCATGCTGTCTCTCTCTCTCCCTCCTCTGTTTGCTTTATTTCTTTAAAAAAAATTAAAGATCATGGTAAAATCCAGATAACAAAAGTTACCATCTTAACCATTTCCCTCTTTTTCCCCCATATGCTGACTCATTTAATTTTCATCACATCTTATGCACTAGATACTTTAAAAAAATATTTATTTGGCTGTGGCAGGTCTTAGTTGCAGCATGTGGGATCTAGTTCCCTGAACAGGGACTGACCCCAAGTCCCCTGCATTGGGAGTGCGAAGTCTTTGCCACAGACCATCAGGGAAGTTGCTCATCTTAACTATGTTTAATTATATAGTTCAGTGGCATTAAAAACATTCATATTGTTAGCTAACCAATCTCTAGAACCCTTTTTATCTTACAAAACTGAAACTCTGTACTCTAAATGACAACTACTCATTCCTGTCTCCTACAGCTGCTGGCAACTGCCATTCTACTTTCTGTCTCTATGAACTGTCTATTGTATTAATAGGTACCTCAAATGAGGGAGATCATACAGTATTTGTCCTTCTGTAACCGGCTTATTTCATTCAGCATAATGCCCTCAAGGTTCATCCATGTTGTGGCATGTGTCAAAATTTCCTTCCATTTAAGGCTGAATAATATTCCTATGTGTAAAAAAATATTCCTTTGTGGGTATATATCACATGCTGTTTATCCATTCATCTATTGATGGATGCTTCGGTTGCTTCCACCTCTTGGCTATTGTGAATAATGCTGCTATGGACATCGATATACAAATACCTCTTTGAGACCCTGACTCCAATCCTTTTTTATATATACCCAAAAGTGGTATATAACCCAGAAGTTGGACCATAAAGAAGTCTGTGTGCCAAAGAATTGATGCTTTTGAATTGTGGTGCTGGAGAAGACTCTTGAGAGTCCCCTGGATGCAAGGAGGTCAAACCAGTCAATCCTAAAGGAAATCCACCCTGAATACTCATTGGAAGGACTGATGCTGAAGTTTAGGCTCAAGTTCCAATATTTTGCCCACATGATGCGAACAGCCAACTCATTGGAAAAGACCCTGATGCTGGGAAAGATTGAAGGCAAAAGGAGAAGGGGGTAGCAGAGGATGAGATGGTTGTATAACATTACTAACTCAATGGGCATGAATTTGAGCAAACTCCAGGAGATAGTGAAAGACAGGGAAACCTGGTGTGCTTCAGTCCATGGGATCACAAAAAGTTGGACACAACTTAGCGACTGAACAAAAACAGCAACTCAGAAGTAGAATTACTGGATACTATAATTCCACTTTTTTTTTTTTGAGGAATTATCACACTGTTTTGCCTAGTGGTCATATCATTTTACATTGCACCAAAAGTCCACAAGGGTTCCATTTTTTTCACATCCTTGTCAACACTAGTTATTTTCTGTTTTTTAAAATATTTTAATTTTAGCTATTATAATGGATATAAGGTGACACTCCATTGTGCTTTTGATTTGCATTTCCATCATAATTAGTGATGCTGAGCATCTGTTCATAAGCTTGTTTGCTGTTTATGTTTCATCTTTGGAGAATGTCTATTCAAGTCCTTTACCCATTTTTTCACTGTTTATTTTTGTTGTTTAGTTGTAGGAGTTCATATATTCTGGATATTAACCCCTTATCAGATAAATGATTTGCAATTTTTTCCATTACATAGATTGCCTTTTCATTCTGTTGATTATGTCCTTTGATGCAAAAGAATTTAAAATTTTGACATCATCCAATTTTTACTTTTGTTGCCTTTGTTTTCAGTGTCATATCCAGGAAATCATTTCTGAATATAACACCAAAAAAGGCCCTTATGCTTTCTTATGTTTTATAGTGCTACCTCTTGGAAATTTGATTCATTTTGAATTAATTTTTGTATAAGGTATAAAGTTAGGATCTAACTTCTTTCTTTTGCATGTCAATATTCAGCTTTCCTAGCAGTATTTGTAGAAAAGACTGTCCTTTTCCCATTAGATGGTCTTGGCACCTGTGTAAACATCATTGACCATATATGTGAGGGTTTATTTCTGGGTTCCCTATTCTATTCTGTTGGTGTGTATGTCTATCTTCATGCCAGTACCACACTTCAAGCTAATTTTAATGACTATGCTTTATAAGTTTTGTAATCAGGAAGTGTGAGACTTCCAATCTTGTTCTCGTTTTTCAAGATTGTTTTGGCTATTTTGTATCCCTTGAGATTCTGTACAAATTTTAGGATAGATTTTATTATTTCTGAGAAAACACGCTGTTGGGATTTTGATAAGGACTGCATTAAATGTGTAGATAGCTTTGTGCATCAGTGATATCTTATCAATATCAAGTCTTCCATCCATGAACACTGGATGTCTTTCCATTTGTGTCTTCTTTAATTTCTTTCTGGTACATTCTGTAGTTTTCTGCATATAAGTCTTTCACCTCCTTAGTTATGTTTACTCTTAATATTCTTTTTGACAATATTGTAGATGAAATATTTTACTTTTCTCTTTCTTAGAAAAACCTTTTAAAATATATAACATATATTTAAGTGAACAAAAAGTAAAACATACAGTTTAATTTTTATAAAGTAAAACACACATGTTACACCATCTCCTCCAAGATACAGAATATATACCCACACCCCAGAAGCTTCCCCTGAGCCCTCTCCTAGTCATTATCTACCCCCTGAAGTATTATACAATCAGTATGGAGAGTTCTATTACCATATTTATTTTTTTCATCTTAATAAAGTTGGAACCATACATTATGTTCTCTTTAGTGTCTGGTTTCTTTTACTCAATATTATGTCTGAGAGATTGTATCCATATTGTTGTAAGTACCAGTAATTCACTTGCTATGTAGCATCTAACTTTATGAATGTACCACTATTTATTCATCCTATAGTTGACCGACATTGAGTGGTGTGGATTATGAGCAATGTTGCTATGAACGTTTACATATATTTGGTGCACGTTTGTATGCATTTATGTTGGATATATATCACAGAGTGGAAATGAAGTTTCCGAGGATATCTGTATACTTATATATATAGATACACTCCTCCCAGATGGCGCTAGTGGTAAAGAACCCACTTGTCAATGCAGGAGACATAAGAGACGTGGTTCGATCCCTGGGTTGGGAAGATCCCCTGGAGGAGGGCATGGCAACCTACTTCAGTGTTCTTGCCTGGAGAATCCCGTGGACAAAGAAGCCAGGCGGGCTTCAGTCCACAGGGTCACAAAGAGTCAAACAAGACTGCAGCGACTTAACATACATACACATAGATACACACACATACGAGTAATGGTTTCAAAAATAGTTGTGCCAGTTTATACTCCCCCAAATATTTTAATCAAGACCTTATTTGCATTTAATGTAATTAATGCTCCATTTAGGTTTAATTCTGTCATCTTACTATTTTCCATTAAAAACATGGTGATGTGTTATGTCTGGGAGGACATGCAGGACACCCCCAGCTGATAACCAGGCAGAGATCCCTCACATTGAGTGCAGTGTGGTGCCAGGGGATGCAACTCAGTGCCAGGGCAGGGAGCTCAGTACACAGCTTAGATCCCTAGGAGTAAATCCAGCGTTGAGCGCTAGGAAGAAGACTGCCGATCTTCTTCTTGGATCTGTCTATCTTGAGAGGCTCTGGTGTGCTTTTGTACTTGTGGCTCAAATCTCTGTGCTAGGTTCTTTCTTATCAGGGTCATTGGAATAAATTCACCAGACAATGTTTTTGCTCCCGACCATGCCTGTCCACCCCCGCCCACCTTGTGGTTCAGCTGGTAAAGAATTCGCCTGCAATTTAACAGTCAGACATGACTGAGTTACTTTCACTTCACTTCACTTCATCCCTGTCCAGTCTGAACTTAAATAAGCTTGCATTCATGTTAATATATATTGATGGCGATAAAATATGTTATCCAATTTCAGGGAAACACACATATGCACAAAGTAGAAGATCAAAAATACATAGATTTAGGGAGGTCAATAGATTTTGACTAATGTAGGAAATAATTATAATTAAATGAAATGACTAATTTGGGCTTCCTTTCTGCTGCAAATACAAACTATATTTACTGAAAATAAAAATCATGATTGGAGATATAAGCATAGCAAAATTAGAACTGTAACCACAGTTATACCCTTTGATCTCCTTCCTTTCATAGGTCTTAAGGCCAGTTAACATTAAGTGCCATTTAATTGGACCTCCCTGGTGATTCAGTGGTTAAGACTCTATGCTTCCACCACAGGGGGCATGGGTTTGATCCCTGGTCAGGGAACTAAAATCCCACATGCCACACAGCGTGGCAAAAAAAGAGAAAAATGTCATTTAAGTACATTTGGATACACAAAAGAAAGTTAAATGTGTGGGTTCTGGCTCAGAAGACAGTAAAAGGAATAAGAAAATCAGAAAATAGGTTCTGAAAAGTCGAACTGGTAAATCAATAGTGCAGTAATAGGGGGTTTGGGAAAAGGCAGAGGCACAGAGACATGGGATAAATTTCCAACAGACCGAGATAATCCTTTAGGTCCACCCCTGAGAAATGTGTTTACATAGGTGTAATTACTGTGTCACACCAGCCCATAGCGGGCTTTTTAACTGATGACATCTCCTAAGAATGTTCCCTTGCTGTTACATGGTTTTCTACTTACTGAATTATTTTTTGTTTCATCTACGTAGCTCTGGGTCAGTGTTATTCCACATGGATATTTTGCTATATTCTGCATAGATCTAAGGCTGATGAATTATATTGCGAGAGTCTCAGCTATCCCCCTATTATTGGACAGTATATTACATCCATTTTCCCCTGTTATAATAAGAAGATGACAAATACTTTCCTTCTTACAGTTTTCTATACATTTTAGAAAAATTTCCTGAAAAATAACTGCATTCATAATAGAATGTGAGCAGGTTTAATGATGACCCAAGTGTTAGCTTAAAATTCTCTACCAACTCCCATGATTAGGGCATATCTGTATCATAAAGAAAACAGGTGCCATGGAGAGAATTAGGTTACAACCCCTGACGGGGGGAGTTGTATTTGGATGCTCATTTCAAATGCAAGGGGTGGTTCTTTAGACTTCAGCCCATATTGAAGGAATTTATTGAAAGATCGATGGCAGAATAGCGAAGATGCACAGCATATTCATAGAGCCATGTGCCACTTGGCATCTTGATTCAGTCTATTGATGAGCAGATAAAAACTGGTTGTAAAAGATATTCACTCCATCATTAGTAGGGGAGTTGGACTTCATAAACTTGAACGCTTTTCAACTTTAAGATTCTGAGATTAGAAAATAAAACCTTTCGGGGACTTCCCTGGTGTTTCAGTGCTTAAGACTCTGCCTTATAATACAAAGAGTATGGTTCAATCCCTGGTTGGGGAACTAAGATCCCACGTGTGTGTGTGTTAGTCCCTCAGTCATGTCTGACTCTTTGCGACCCCATGGACAGTAGCCCACTGCTGAGGTTTCCAAATTTGGTGGCATATTGAGTGCAGCACTTTCACAGCATCATCTTTTAGGATTTGAAATAGCTCAACTGGAATTCCATCACCTCCACTAGTTTTATTTGTAGTGATGCTTCCTAAGGCCCACTTGACTTCACATTCCAGGATGTCTGGCTCTAGGTGAGTGATCACACCATCATGGTTATCTGGGTCATTAAAATCTTTTTTGTACAGTTCTTTGGTGTATTCTTGTCACCTCTTCTTAATATCTTCTCCTTCTGTTAGGTCCATACCATTTCTGTCCTTTATTGTGCTCATCTTTGCATGGAATGTTCCCTTGGTCTCTAATTTTCAAATCCTAAAAGATGATGCTGTGAAAGTGCTGCACTCTATATGCCAGCAAATTTGGAAAACTCAGCAGTGGTCACAGGACTGGAAAAGGTCAGTTTTCATTCCAGTTCCAAAGAAAGGCAATGCCAAAGAATGCTCGAACTACGGTACAATTGCACTCATCTCACAAGCTAGCAAAGTAATGCTCAAAATTCTCCAAGCCAGGCTTCAACAGTACGTGAACCGTAAAATTCCACACATTCAAGCTAGATTTAGAAAGGGGAGAGGAACCAGAGATGAAATTGCCAACATCCACTGGATCATCAAAAAAGCAAGAGAATTTCAGAAACACATCTACTTCTGTTTTATTAACTATGTCAAAGCCTTTGACTGGGTGGATCACAACAAACTGTGGAAAATTCTTAAATAGACGGGAACACCAGACCACCTTACCTGCCTTTTGAGAAATCTGTATGCAGGTCAGGAAGCAGCAGTTAGGACTGGACATGGAACAACAGACAGGTTCCAAATCGGGAAAGGAGTACGTCAAGGCTGTATATTGTCACCCTGCTTATTTAACTTATATGCAGGGTACATCATGTGAAATGCTGGGCTGGATGAAGCACAAGCTGGAAACAAGATTGCCAGGAGAAATATCAATAACCTCAGAAATGCAGATGACACCACCCTCATGGCAGAAAGCGAGGAAGAACTAAACAGCCTCTTGATGAAAGTGAAAGAGGAGAGTGAAAAAGTTAGCTTAAAACTCAACATTCAGAAAACTAAGATCATGGTATCCGGTCCCATCACTTCATGGCAAATAGGTGGGGAAACAGTGACAGACTTTATTTTGGGGGGCTCCAAAATCACTGCAGATGGTGACTGTAGCCATGAAATTAAAAGACACTTACTCCTTGGAAGAAAAGTTATGACCAACCTAGACAGCATATTAAAAAGCAGAGACATTACTTTGCCAACAAAGGTCCATCTAGTCAAAGCTATGGCTTTTCCAGTAGTCATGTATGGATGTGAGAGTTGGACTATAAAGAAAGCTGAGCACTGAAGAATTGATGCTTTTGAACTGTGGTGTTGGAGGAGACTCTTGAGAGTCCCTTGGACTGCATGGAGATCCATCCAGTCCATCCTAAAGGAAATCAGTCATGAATATTCATTGGAGGGACTGATGCTGAAGCTGAAACTCCAATATTTGGGCCACCTGATGTGAAGAACTGACTCATTGGAAAAGACCCTGATGCTGGGAAAGATTGAGGGCAGGAGGAGAAGGGGACAACAGAGGATGAAATGGTAGGATGGCATCACCGACTCAATGGACATGAGTTTGAGTAAACTCCAGGAGTTGGTGATGGACAGGGAGGCCTGGTGTGCTGCAGTCGGTCACAAAGAGTCAGACACGACTGAGCGACTGAATTGAATTGAACTGGACTGTAGCCCGCCAGGCTCCTCTGTCCAAGGGATTCTCCAGGCAAGAGTACTGGAGTGGGTTGCCATTTTCTTCTCCAGGGGATCTTCCTGACCCAGGGATGGAACCTAGGTATCCTGTATCGCAGGCAGATTCTTTACCGTCTGATCCCTCATGCCGCAGGGTAACTAAGCCGGCTTGCCATAACGAAGATCCCGCATGCTGTAACTAAGACACAACACGGCTGGGTCTTAGTTATTATTTAAGTAAGTAAGTAAGTAAGTAAATAAATATTTTAAAAAGAAAGAAAAGAAGACCTTTCTATTAGGCAAAAGTCAGAGTAGCATTCACTGCAAGTCACTACAAGTCACTACTGGGTAAATGTTTATTTCCTACCCCTGACCCCCCACTTTTTCTTTTTGCATTTGCCTTCACTTAGAGCTTTAAGCTGACAGAGGCAGCAAAGACCATTTAACCAAACTTATGAATTAGGCTTTAGTTTATTTTGAACATTTTAAGACATCTTTGGGGAAGTTTTAAGTAAAGTGGGTTTTACTATGAGCCACTATGGCTCATAAGTAGGTTAAAATGTGTTTGCATTTCCCAGGAGTGTGTTTTAATGTTACAAATTCCACAGCAGATCCAGGCTTAGCCAAATATCCTTAGAATCAGTTTACAAAGATTTGCTTAAACAATTTAAAAGATTAACTTTTATAGCACAACAAAAATACTGAAGTATTAGTTTGGTTTTCTACACTGTGGGTATTCTGAGCAACTAGTACAGTGCCCTATTAGCTGTAAGTCCAAAAACTGAGTCTGTCTATAATTGCATGCATCTGTATCTATCTATATAACATCTATCTATCTATCTATAAATCTATCATATATCTTGCTATTGATCTGTTCCTAAAACACATGCCTGAGACAGTTAGAGGCAGAAAAAGATAGGTCTTCCATGATGTTAGTGGTGAGGACTCTTGGAAAGGGTCTGAGAGACACGAAGGGCATTCACTGTGTACAAAGAATTCTGTTCCCCGAGATCTTCCCCCGGGAATGAACCAGCCTTAACCACGTCTTGGAGAGGGAACATTTAAGAAGCACAGATTGCATACATGTCCCACTAACTAGGAATTTCACAGCCTCCTTCACAGGGATCTGTTCACTGTTTAGGGTTCAGTGGGTTTTGCATGCATAATCCAACAGCATGAGTGTCTGTAAAGTGCTGGAGACTGCCTGCCCCCTGTCCACAGGGCTCCTGGCTAAACTGCCGGTCACTGCAAAGCAATTCTGTGTCCCATCCAAAGGTGAAGACAGAAGCAGTAAAGACAGGGTGGTATTCAAAAATACAACAAATTATTTCTTTGCCAAATAACAGACATCTCCCAGAGAAGCCATCATCCCTGCCCTCCCATGCAAGGGCAGGAGGATAGACCCTCACCCACATTACATGTGTATACATTTCATGAAAAGCATTAAGTCCTTCTGGTATCACATTGAGGATATGAATGAAGAAGTACACTAATAGTTTAGGCCACAAGGTTGATTTCTACCAGCTACCACCAGCATCAAAATTTGGTTCTAATACACTGAATGATGGGCTCCCCTGATGGCTCAGACGGTAAAGAATCTTCCTGGAATGCAGGAGACCTGGGTTCAATTTCTGGGTTGGCAAGATCCCACAGCTTCCACTTACATGTGGAGACTAAAGTACCAGCTGAAGTTCTCTGGCAACTTAGGAAGGACAGGCCTCCAGAATTGGTGTGCATTTCCTCCCAATCTGAAGCAGCCTCTCAATATCAGAAACCACTCTGCATGTTCTAGGAGTTCATTCAAATATCTGTGCCCAGAATAAAGCTGCTCTGGGAACCTTGGCTTGTGGTCCACTTAACCCAGTGAGACTGGACACGTGGTTTCCTGTAGCAGGAAGACATCACAGGACCATCTGTTGTAGCATAGGATGCCTCTCCTGAGCTGGTAGGAGACAAGCTGGAGATGGGCTCTAAAGAGAGCTGTTAGCCCTGAGATAGGACCAGCGCTTCAGGAAGAGTCCGTGTTCTGCATTAATGAAGCACATCCCACTGTGAAGCTGAGGGACACAGCACCCAGCACTTGATAAATGGGTCTCAGAAAATAATAGCCGTTGAGCTTTTAAAAATTTTTAAAGATGTATTTATTTATTTTTGGCTGCGTTCGCGGGCTTTCTCTAGTTGCAGTGAGCCGGGGCTACTCCCTGGTGGTGGTGCATGGGATTCTCAGTGCAGTGGCTTGTCTTGCTGCAGAGCACAGGCTCTAGGGTGCTTAGGTTTCAGTAGTTGCAGCTCATGTGCTCTAGAGCACAAGCTCAGTAGTTGTGGCGCATGAGCTTAGTTGCTCCGAGGCATGTGGGATCTGCCAGGACCAGGGATTGAACCCTGGTCTATCTACCTATCTATGTGTCCCCTGCATTGGCAGGTGGATCCTCAACCACTGGACTACCAGGGAAGCCCCTGAGCTTTTGCAACTATTTTGCTGCCTTTCAGTAAAGATTCATTTTGAGTCTCACTAAGCTGTCAAGACTTAAGCCAGAAAGATATTTTTATAACACCTGACTCAATGGCACTTTTATCGCAGTGGAGAAGCCATGGCAGATCTGTGGACAGTTTCTTGGTCATCAAGAAGAAGTTGAGGCTTAAACTTCATGAGGATGGGGTGATATGGATCTGATGGTGCCTGCTGGACTCCTGAACTGGGCCCCACAGTTGCAACCGATGCCTGCATTCACCTGCTGGCTAGACTGGCTTTCTTTCCAGTGGGTGGCTATTTGTCTGGGGCTTTGGAGTGGGCCCATTTAGTTCATCACAAGAAAGAAGTTTATAAAAACTGTTCAACAAGAAAAAAGCCTTGTTCACAACAGAGCCTGTGTGCTCACTTCTGTTCTTCCACACCACCTTTCAGGGACCTAGGATTCTATCCATGTGGAGAGACGACTGGCAGATACTCCCAAAATCTAATGGAATTTCCTGAAGTCCTTGGATGAGCATCTCTCCCTCTGGCCCTGTCTCCTATCTTGGCAATGGAAAGTCCAAGGCTTGAGACTGGGGGCTGGACCAGTGACTGGGGTGGTCTCTGCTTCTGTCACAATGAAAGGCAATGGCATTTGGTCAGTGGCCAGAATGGCAATCTTCAATGTCCAAGCTTTGAAGGAACTAATGCAATGTACAGTGAGCTATTGCATACAGCTGTTTCACAGATCTGTCCACAGAGATGCAACGACGGTATAATGGGACCATTATATTATGCTATGGAAGTCCAAAAGACCTTTAGCTTGACTTTTGTCTCTTTGTTGCTCCTGTTGTATCTTCAGATGTCCTGGATCTTTCTCAGAGGAGTATAAGCAATATCTCGTCCTGATGGTCTGTCTTTGAAAGATGGTTGCAGGAAGTCAGACCTAGGGCCCAGCCAGGACAGCAGAGATCAGAGGCAGGGTCCTGCCTTGTTAGGAATCAAGGGATTTATCTGTACTGCACTGAACTTGGTTCTCATGGGCTTCAGAAATTCAGAGACATCCTGCCACTGTTATCCCCTTTACAGAGCTGCCAGGTACCTCCTCACCCGGGGCTTCCTCTTCCACCTCCAGCTCTGCCCAGCACCCTATAAATCTGCCCCCACAAAATTCTGTGTCAGCTCCCTCACATCTCCCCAAGGTTTTTTAATTCTGTTTGCGAAGATCCCCTGGAGAAGGAAATGGCAACTCGCTCCAGTATTCTTACCTGGAGAATCCCATGGACAGAGGAGCCTGGCAGGCTACAGTCCAGGGGATAGCAAGAGTCGGACATGACTTAGCGGCTAAACCACCACTACTTTTTCCAACTGACTACGGCTTTCTTCCTAGATGAAGGAACCTGGCTTCCCTTGTGGCTCAGCTGGTAAAGAATCCGCCGGCAATGTGGGAGACCTGGGTTCGATCCCTGGGTTGGGAAGATCCCCTGGAGAAGGGAAAGGCTACCCACTCCAGTATTCTGGCTTAGAGAATTCCATGAGCTAAGTCCATGGGGTCGCAAAGAGTTGGACACAACTGAGCGACTTTCACTTTCACTAGTCGCGTTTTATCTGTCAGGACCTAGGACAGTGCCCGACTCAAAATATACTGGTGAATAAATGACCACAACTCAGTTCTTGATATTTAGGCGTATTTGGCAATATCAGCACATTTATGCTGCTAGAAAGTTTAGCAAGTGGATATTGTAAAACTGGACTGTCCATGCTGGTAGGGACGCTGGAAACCCGACTTGCTTGTGTAAAGGTAGGCAACCTCAGGCACAGAGGTGATGAGTTCTGTCCAGGGTTGCAAAGCTGGTTAGTAGCAGGGCTCAGTTTAACTAGGGGTTCCCGATTCATTCCCCCATTCTCCGCATTTATTTTGGTGAAACGTTCATGGTGGCTGATGTACCAGGTAAAGTGGCTTATCTTTACCACCTATTTGGCTGGCCCAGACAGAATGAGAAAACCAAGCCCAGCCTGTTTGCAGTGGTTCCCTTGCCACTTCCTGCTCAGTGACTGTGGAAGGGGCCTGTGTAGAGTGCTGACCATCAGAAATCTGCTTCTCTACATTTTGTAGAAACGGGTTGTGGATTAAGGGTATATTCCCTGCAACTAATTATGCAGATGTGTGGGCAATGCTCTTTGCTAATTTCTGGAGCTGTGCCCAAACTATTTAAAAGCATGGGAATGCTTTGTCTTCAGAAAGAAAAATTCAGGGATGTTATCCTAAAGGACCTACCTCTGACTTATCAATGGGTTTTTTTGCTTTTAAAAAATAGCTTCCTTCAAACTGAAGAGTTTAAAGGTTTTAATAATTCAGTGACAGATGAACAGTCCGTGTTTTCCTGATCTCGAACCGGGAGTTAAAACAAAGATGCCACAAACTCAATGGGGGCTGAAAAATCAGGGTTGTTACTAAGGAGAACAATTTTACAAAGGATGAAATTCTGTTGTATCTCAAGGACAGAAGGGTTTTGGACAAGGTCAATTTCATAACGTGTCATTTTGGATGGGATTGATTTATATTAACTGTAAAGCTTTTCAAGGCTGGTACCAGGAGACTGGTGTGTGGATATGTGTCTGCTGATTTTTGCAAGCGGTTTTCCTCTCTCTCTCTCTCCCTTAAACACACTGCTAGAACTGCCTCCATTTAAATGAACAGCACTGACTTTTTCAGAGTTAGACGGATTTCCATGGCACACACCAACAGGTGCTTTTAGAAACAGATTGGACCTGAGGAATTGTTGAAATACATACGGCTTGGTCCTGACTATTGACTGTAGACACACACTGTACACCTTGAAGAAGACTCTGGTGATTCCTTGAGATTCAAGGATTCAAAAATGGCTGAGAGACAACATGGATGGACCTAGAGAATGTCATACTGAGTGAAGTAAGTCAGAGAAGGAGAAACATCGTATGACATCCCTTACATGTGGAATCTAAAAAGAAATGATACAAATGAATTTACTTACAAAACAGAGACTCAAAGACTTAGAAAACGAACTTATGGTTGTCTGGGGAGGGGTTAGTTAGGGAATATGGGACAGACATGTATACACTGCTGTATCTAAAATGGATAACCAACAAGGACCTACTGTATAGCACATAGAACTCTGCTCAATGTTGTGTGGCAGCCTGGATGGGAGGGTGTTTGGGGGAGAATGGATATATGTATATGTGTGGCTGAGTCCCTTCGCTGCTCACTTGAAACTATCACAACATTGTTTGCTAATTAGCTGTACCCCAATACAAAATAAAAAGTTCAAAAAAAAAAAAAGAGTAGCAACAAAAAAAAATGGCTGTGAGAGAGCTGTCTTTACTTTAGGGTGTTTCTCTAGCTTAGTGAGAACTGCAGGGTTCACCTGAATTCCTGCTCTCATTTCATCCCATCCTAGACTCTGGCCTAAACCCCAAGAAGTGTTGTTCTCAGGGTTCCTGTTTACTCCAGGAGCTTCCTAATGGGCCTTCCTATTTCCCATATTCTTTCTGTTCACCTAGAATCTACAAACATCCAGAACATCCAATTGGTTGTGATAGAGGCTGTCTGTGTTTTTTAGGAAAGTGGAGGCTTCCAAAGTAAAGTGACCCCCATCTGCCTGGGGGCATCAGAGGTGTCTGGAAGCAAGATCTAACTCAAGTGTTCTTTTAGGGAATCTGATAATGAAGGTAAGAGTCTTCAGTCTAACAGTGAATTAGCTGTATGTCTCCAGGCCTCAGTTTTTTCATCTATGAAATGCAGGATCAAGTCAAGATCCAAACTGTGGAAAATTCTGAAAGAGATGGGAATACCAGACCACCTGACCTGCCTCTTGAGAAACCTGTATGCAGGTCAGGAAGCAACAGTTAGGACTGGACATGGAACAACAGACTAGTTCCAAATAGGAAAAGGAGTACGTCAAGGCTGTATATTGTCACCCTGCTTATTTAACTTATATGCAGAGTACATCATGAGAAATGCTGGGCTGGAAGAAGCACAAGGTGGAATCAAGATTGCCGGGAGAAATATCAAGAACCTCAGATATGCAGATGACACCATCCTTATGGCAGAAAGTGAAGAACTAAAGAGCCTCTTGATAAAAGTGAAAGAGGAGAGTGAAAAAGTTGGCTTAAAGCTCAACATTCAGAAAACTAAGATCATGGCATCCGGTCCCATCACCTCATGACAGATAGATGGGGAAACAGTGAAAACAGTGGCTGACTTTATTTTTGGAGGCTCCAAAATCACTGCATGGTGATTGCAGCCATGAAATTAAAAGACGTTACTCCTTGGAAGGAAAGTTATGACCAACTTAGACAGCATATTAAAAAGCAGAGACATTACTTTGTCAATAAAGGTCCATTTAGTCAAGGCTATGGTTTCTCCAGTAGTCATGTATGGATGTGAGAGTTGGACTATAAAGAAAGCTGAGCACTGAAGAATTGATGCTTTTGAACTGTGGTGTTGGAGAAGACTCTTGAGAGTCCCTTGGACGGCAAAGAGATCCAACCAGTCCATCCTAAAGGAGATCAGTCCTGGGTGTTCATTGGAAGGACTGATGTTGAATAGTTTGGCCACCTGATGCGAAGAGCTGACTCATTAGAAAAGACCCTGATGCTGGGAAAGATTGAGGGCAGGAGGAGAAGGGGACGACAGAGGATGAGATGGTTGGATGGCATCACCGACTTAATGGACATGGATTTGGGTGGACTCCGGGAGTTGGTGTTGGACAGGGAGGCCTGGTGTGCTGCGATTCATGGGGTCGCAAAGAGTCGGACACAACTGAGTGACTGAACTGAACTGAACTGATGGTCAATCATCTATGAATATGTGATTCATATTCTATTGCGTTCTGTCCTTGCTCAGTCATGTCTGACTCTTTTCAACCCCATGAACTGTAGCTCACAAGGTTCCTCCATCTGTGGAATTCTCCAGTTAAGAATACTGGAGTGAGTTGCCATTTCCTTCTCCAGGGGATCTTCCAGACCCAGGGATCAAACCCACATCTCTGAGTCTCCTGCACGGGCAAGTGGATTCTTTACCAGTGTGCCACTGTGAAGTGCTAATTCATATTCTAATGGCTTAAACATCTAAGTACCGCCCTGGAGCAGAGGCCTGGACCCAGGGCTCTGGTCTATGCAGCAGCAGGAGGAGAGGTCAAGCCTGCTCTGTGGCTTCCTCTCTGTTCACAGGGGCCACCCAACCAGCCATGGCCCCTCAGTCTGAGCATGTGAAGACAATAGATCCTACTGCACAGTACAGAGAACTATATTCAATATCCTATGATAAGCCATAATGGAAAAGAATATAGAAAAAAAGAATGCATATATATTCATAACTGAAATAATTTTGCTGTACAGCAGAAATTAGCACAACATTGTAAAGCAACTACACTTCAATTTTTAAAAAAAGACACCAGCCCAGTGTGGGCCCGGGCCCCACACTGCAAGCTTGCAGGGCCCTTGCCCATCCAAGGCAGGGATTTGGGAGTGTCAGGATTCTGGATCTATTCTAGCCTCCCAGAATTCTCCATCAAGCATCATAATTATTTTAATAATTTCTTGGTAACATTTCAGAAAGTAGATGATTTAGGGAGCCAGAATCTTCCCTGACCATGTTCTGTATGAAAGCCCAGAACGGTGACCCCACTGGCCTGTAGAGGGCCACAGGTGAGGAGCCAAATGGTTTTCCTGCTGTCCTCAGCCAAACCCGGACGAGATCAATTGCTTCAACTGTTACTATGCCTGTCATGGGTCTAAACGTGCCAAGTGGTCAAAACTCAGCACAAAAGGCAGTTGACAGGCATCAGAACCACACTTAAAGGAAGTCGAATTAAATCAAGGCCTTACGAATCTCTGCCTACTTCATCTCAAAACATACAAGCCCAAGCTGTTAGATCTGCAGCCTAGCCCAGACGCGTGTATCTGAGCTGTGGTTTGCCTGGAGCCAGGACAGCCGAGCATCGCCCTCTGCCTCTCAACCTCATGCTCCCTTGTGACTCTTATCCCACCTCAGAGCTCAGTGCTTCTTTTCTGTCCTCCATACATCAAGGTCCTTCACCAGCTCCTGATGGTTTTTGCCTTTTGCCTTTACATGTATTTGGAAAGCATCAGGTATCAAAAGTAGTGTTGTTTTTTTTTTTTTTGCCTTCTGAATGCAAGAACACCTTGATTGGGATGAACACAAACGATGGTGGTTTCTCTAACCACAAAAATCCCTTTAAGTGGCCAGCTCTGTGCTAACCCTCTCTGTTTTTTTGGGGGAAACTGCTCCTCTTCCTGGTGGACCCCTAGCCAAGGTGTAAGCTCTAGCCAAGGTCCTGAAGGGGTGGTCCAGGGTCCAGAAGCATCAGCATCACCTGGGAGCCTGTTAAGAATGTAGAATCTCAGACTTCACTCCAGAATGTCTCCTTGAGATCAGAATCTGCAGAGAACAAGTTCTCCTGGTGATCTGTGTGCAATTCTGCTTTTGAGAAGTGACCTCCAGCCATCTGGATTGAATGGCAGGTGCCTTTCTGGTCACAATGATTACTGTGTGTGTGGGCAGGTGGGAGCAGGTGGGGGTAGGGAAGGGGTAGGCGGAGGATCAGGCGTGTGACTCAAGCTGGGCTCTCGGCCCACGCCCACAACAGTTATAGTAATCCTGTGGCTTTTTCAAATCCCTGGTGAAGAGTCTGTTCTTCCTTAGTAGAACATGTGAAGTTCAAGACTATATCTTGACATTTCTCCCATCAACTTGGTCTGTATACTGCCTGGAAGATCTGATGACAAAGGCCCCCTAGGGCTTCCCTGGTGGCTCCAACGGTAAAGAATCCGGCTGCAATGCAGGAGACCTGGGTTTGATACTTGGGTTGGGAAGATCCCCTGGAGGAGGGCATGGCAACCCACTCCAGTATTCCTGCCTGGAGAATCCTCATGGACAGAGGAGCTTAGTGGGCTGCAGTCCACAGGGTCACAAAGAATCAGACATGACTGAGCAACTAAGCACAGCACAGGACCCCAGAGAGGGTAGTCCTCTCCCATGGAAGCTTAATACAGTATCATTCACTTGGACACCAGTTAATTAGCCTTTCAAGGTCCTGGGCACCATGTCTGACTTACAGAATTGTGCTCATCATACATACACTTTCTCCTTCCCCATTTTGCTGATGCTTGCCCCTTTGTTGTACTGTGATGCTTATAATTCTCTGGCCAAACAACTGGAGAAGCCAGAGGCTTCTGGTGACCTTCAGAGGGAACCATCACATCTGAAATGGACAGCACCACAGTTATGGTCAACGAGACCAAGGCCTTTGGTTCCTAGAGCCTTGATCAGAAGGCAGCATGGGTCAGTGTATAAAACAATAACTTTTGAAGCCAGAGAGATAAAGATGAAACACTGCTTCACTACTTATACTGGTGGGGTCATAAATACCTTGCAGAACCTTTGGGATCCTTAATTTCTTCATCAGAAAAATGGGCAACCTTGGAGGACTAAGTAGTAGCTAAATGAAAGAAAATAGTTCAGTAATCACCAAAGTGGCTGCCATGGTAGAAATACCTTATATATTACCCTCGTCACCCTTTCCATTCTTTCCTTTCAAAAGGGCAGACTTTGGATGCAACCTAAATGTTCACCAATAGAGGAATGGGTAAAGAAGATGTGGTAAATATACACAATGGAATATTACTCAGCCACAAAAAGGGATGAAACTGGGTCATCTGTAGAGACATGGATGGACACAGAGGCTCTCATACAAAGTGAAGTAAGTCAAAAAGAGAAAAAACAAATACCATATATTAACGAATATATGTGGAATCTAGAAAAATGGTATAGATAACCCTATATGCAAAGGAGAAATAGAGACACAGACATACAGAAAAAATATATGGATACCAAGGTGGGAAAGGAGTGGGGTGGGAGGAACTGGGAGATTGGGACTGACATATATACACTATTGATACTATGCATAAAATAGACAACTAATGGGAATATACAGTATAGCACAGGGAACTCTACTTAATGCACTGTGGTGACCTAAATGGGAAGGAAGTCCAAAAGGGAGTGGACATATGTATATGTACAGCCGATTCACTTTTCTATGCAGTAAAAGCTAACCCAACATTGTGACGCAACTATACTGCTATTAAAAACTAATTAATACAAAATAAATAGAAGGACAGACTTCAATTTAAAGAAAATACTTTGAGGCTTGAGTCTAATCTCTCATGCTGTCAACAGAATAGACTGAAAACGTCCTTAGCATTTTGTACCAAATCACAGTAGACACAAGGATTAGTCTGACTGCATTTCAGAAACTTTTATTAATAGCTGCTACACTGCAAGAATCATAAGTGTTTTTTTTTTTGAAAAGAACTAAATGTATAATGATTTATATTTTGAGCATCTAATTAAAGTTCTACCAAATTCTAGATTGTATTCAATGATCTCAGTTTCCTAAGGCTGTGAGTTTTACTGCTTTGTTTTCATGGGGGTGGTGCCCTGGTTTGGAGGGTGTGGAATTGACACTCTGGTGCAGATACTGCCCTTGAACACATGCCCTGGGTAACAAAGGCTTGCCCAACACCATCCTCAACATTGAGGCCACTGTCTTTCAACCCAAAGTTAATGCAAATGAAGGAAATGGAATTTAAGCTTGGAGTCAAAGTAAATGACCCATTCAGATTTTGAAGTCTCATATCCTTGGGCAAAAGTTTTCATGACATTGCAATGGCCCTTCAATGATGCTGGGAACCAAGTAAAAAATGTGGTTAAAAACACGAGCTCAAGAGCCTGAGTCCAAGCACTCGATAGGATGGTTCCCTAGGCCAGTTACACAGACTCCCTGCTGATGTGCCTCAGCTTCATCATCTGTGAAATGGAAACAGTAGTAATATCCACCTCACATGGCTGTTAAATGAACTGCTTTGTATAAGGTACTTAAGATTAGTGCCTGTACAAAGTAAGCACTCAGTGAACCTTACCTCTTATTACTATTATTATTTATATATTTGACTGTGCTGGGTCTTAGTTGCCTTCTTGAAGCATGCAGACTCTTACTTGTGGCATGTGGGGTCTAGTTCCCTGACCAGGGATGGAATCTGGGCCCCCTGCATTGGGAGCGTTGAGTCTTAGCCACTGGACCACCAGGGAAGTCTCATTCTTGCCTTTCTCAAAGTATGGTCGCATACAACATTACTAATATAATCTGACCACTGCAGAAAAGGACAAAACTGTCAGTTCCTAAATTCAAATTATTGCGGTTTATTACATAATCTGGATTGAACAAAATTTTCTGATGGCCTTATCATGCAAATAACTCATTTTACAGTTATAGTCAACTGAAGTCCTTTACACACGTGTTGTTGTTGAGCTGCGCCTCCCCTCCGTCCAGCTCGCTCCTTGTTTTGTGGATTTATGTGGACACTTTACATATACTCCTATTACACTGCTTATTGTATCTGGCCCTGCTTTCTAGCCAGCCAGATCTTTTTGGGTCCTGGTTTCACCATGTGCTGTGCTGTGCTTAGTTACTTGGTCATGTCTGACTCTTTGTGACCCCATGGGACTGTGTCCATGGGGATTCTCCAGATAAGAATACTGGAGTGGGTTGCCATGCCCTCCTCCAGGGGATCTTCCCGATCCAGGGATCAAACCCAGGTCTCCCATATTGCAGGCAGATTGTTTACCATCTGAGCCACCATGGAAGCCTCTAAGACATCATTAACCCTCCTAGAGTTTGAGTCATTTACAATTTTGACAAATGTAACTTTGATAATTTTACCAAAATCACTGATAAAAATATCCACCAGACTAAGCCCACATTCCAAGTTTGTCTGTTTCAATGGTGGCCCACATTATGGAATCCATTCACTCTCACCATTATTAGGATTTCTCTTAGGGACAACTAGTCCAATCTAGTCTTCTTGTGGCCCCAAGAACTATTTTGTTTTCCCCAGTGCTTTCTTTTTGTTTTAATTTTTTAAAAATTAATTTTGGCCGTACTGGGTCTTCGTTGCTGGGCCTGAGCTTTCTCTACTGCAGCCAGCGGGAACTACCCTTTTTTGCGGTGCACGGGGCTCTCATGCAGTGGCTTTTCTTGTTGTGGAGCATGGACTCTAGGCGTGTGGGCTCAGTAGTTGTGGCACATGGGCTTAGTTTGACCTGTGGCATATGAAATCTTCCCAGACCGGGACTGAACCCATGCTCCCCGCATTGGCAGGCAGATTCTTAACCACTGGACCACTAGAGAAGTCCTCCCCAGTGCTTTCAATGAAGCTGCAAGTAGATCTAAACTCCTGGCTACTAATTAGCCATGAATTGTGAAATTGTTTATTACTTGTGAGAAAATGAGTGATTAGCAGAAAATACCTGTCCTTTGTGTTTTAAGAATATTTGCTGGATAAAGCATAAGAAAGTGAGATTGTTTGTTCAAAAGAGTTCCTGCAAAATCCAGGTTTGCCTTGTAATCATGCGCACTTGGGCATGGGCCAGCCTGATGGGAGAGGGCTGTGGAGTCAGTCCTCCGACAGGAGGGGCCCAGGGAAGGCTCTGTTCTAGACCATGGAGAGGGGCTCTCCTCCATAGTCAGAGGGGCACGGGTGAGAAAACCACCAGCTCCAATCCCACCTGAATCATGAATTAAAAGCCCAGTAGAACTTGTCAGGCTCATGGACCAGATGAGCATCTGAGGCTGCAGTCCTGGTTAACATCAGGGACTGTGCATCAGGGCTTCCCAAGATGGCATTCGTGGTAAAGAACTTGCCTGCCAGTGCAGGGGATGTAAGAGACGCAGGTTCGATCCCTGGGTCGGGAAGATCCCCTGGAGGAGGGCATGGCAACCCATTCCAGTATTCTTGCCTGGAGTATCCCATGGACAGAGGAGCCTGGCGGGCTACAGTCCATGGGGTCACAAAGAGTCGGACACGACTGAGCGACTTAATACGCACACACGTGCATCAGTGTGGTGGGTCCTTGGATCTTTTTTTTTTTTCCCTCCAGAACTGAGCATTGCAGAGACTGCCTGGTGAAGGATTTAGGGCTGCTTCTTTCCTTTAGAGAGTGGCTGTGTGCATCCTGGCACCACAATGTCAAAAGGCGTTGGGAAGGCCCTTTGTAGTGCCTGGCAGCTCACTCCACACGGCTCTGAGGCTGGGATTCTCCTGTCCACCCTGCACAGGGCAAACAGATGCTCTGGAAAAAGGGCAAAGAGCCTGGCTCAGCTGCAGCGGGCGGTCCCAGCCTGCTCCTTGGTCCTCGGGCAGGGTGGCCGCTCTGACAGTAATTTGACATGATGCATAATAGATGAGGAAGTGGTTGGCTGGGCCTTCACAATGTGCTATAATCCTGAGACAAAATACACAGAGATCTTCACACAAGCTGGAGATGACTGATTCCCAGGAGCTGATAACGTAGGGCATCTCTTTCCAAGCAAAAGGTCGAACCATTTCAAAGGTCACCTTGGAGGCATGGGTTATGTTACCACTTATCATGGACCCATTTCTGGTTCAAGAGAAAAACTGAGCTTCCTGCTCTGTTTATATATACTGATTCTGTGATATAAGTCTAAAGATCCTATTTTAAACTGTTGATATGATTAAACTACCAGCTATTTTTTGGGTCAGAAGCATTAAAAAAGTCTGTTTTCACACCTCACTGAATCTCTGTTTTTCCAGAGATTGATGTAGATTGACTCTATGTCCTTTCTCTTCTTTGCGAACTGGTGGCGAAGAGGAAACAGAAGCCTCAGACCACGTGTAGTAGCCTTTGAGGGCTGCTGTAACACAGTACCACAGGCCGGGTGGCCGAGACAACACATGCTTATGTCCTCAGAGTTCCAGAAACTGGAAGTCCAAGATCAAGGTAGTAGCAGCGCTGGTTCTTTCTGAGACCTCTCTCCTCGGCTGGCTGTCTCCTCCCTGTCTCCTCATGTGGCTTCTCTGTGTGTGTGTCTGTGTCCTAATCTCCTCTTCCATCAGTCAGATTGGATCAGAGCCCATCCTAATGATCTCACTTGAAGTTAACCTTTGAACTCTTTCAAAGGCTTCCCTGGTGGCTGAGACGGTCAAGAATCTCCCTGCAATGCAGGAGACCCAGGTTCAATCCCTGCGTGGGAAGATCCCCTAGAGAAGGGAATGGCAATTCACTCTAGTATTCTTGCCTGGAGAATCCCATAGACAGAGGAGTCTGGCCAACTACAGTCCATGGAGTCGCAAAAGACTTGGACATGACTGAGTGACTAATACACACATACACCTCTTTCAAAGCCATGGCTCAAAAAAAAAAAAGTCACATTCTGAAGTTCTGGAGGTTAGGATTTCAGCATATGTACTTTAGGGGTACACAACTCAGCCGATTAAACTCAAGTAAGGACACAAGTTGCCTGGAAAAGCACTTTGCTGTCCCCATGCTGATTGCTGCCTTCAGGAGGACATTTGGCAGTGACCACAGTTGCTGATGCAGAAGCTACAGGCAATCATCTCGAGGTCCCAGGACCCAGCCATAGCAGACATGATGAGGATGCTGTCAGAGAGGCAGCATCTGTGTTTTTTTGGCCACACCACATGGCACGCAGGATCTTAGTTCCCCGCCCAGGGATTGAACCCATGCCCTCTGCAGTGGAAGTGCAGCGTCCCAAACACTGGACTGCTGGGGAAATCCCAGCAAGGCAGCATCTGGAGGCACTTTGGGTTCAGATCCTGCCTGTGATACCTGACAAGTTATTCAAACTCTCTGAGGCTCAGGGTCTTTAAAGAGGATATGGCCATAATACTTACCTCTTAGGATGACTATGCAGTAGAAATGACATAGTAGGTATGTGTGCTAGGCACTCTGCTGGCAACTGGGGAGTTGTTTGAGAAATGGCGCTGTTGATAATAGCAAGCAAAGTCAAGGGACTCTCCTGGCCTAGGGAGAGTTAGCCAGGCTATCTAGGGTCCAGTCACCCTGCTTCCTGTCTGTCTAATTCAGTACTACTCAGTCATTTTCCTGTTCCACGCTCTCCCCTCTCAGAAAGCACGGGGGCTCAGTAAATACTGTGCTGTGACTTCCTGGCCTCAGGGCATCCCTAGTTATTCTTCCCTCCACTGGCCTGCAATAAACAGATTGGCAAAGTGAGTTTCAGTTCATTTAAGGATGAAATCTCAGTAGAAGGGTTAAAACACAGCCATTGGCTTATTCTAATTATAGCCCCTCCGTATTGCAAACATGCTCAGACATCTGAAAGTAGGTGGTGAACAGGAACAAGGAGATAAAGTGTGGGCTGTCTAGGAGGGAGTCCATTTGTTACCCACAGCGATGTAGTGGGCATCCTTATTTGGGGTGAAGCCTTGAGTCGAAAATGAAGCAGGAACCATCTCCACTAAGAGAACATGGGAAGGAACTTCGCTGGTGGTCCAGTGGCTAAGACTCTGCACTCCCAATGCAGGGGGTCCGGGTCTGATCCTTGGTCAGGGAAATAGATCCCACATGCTGCAACTAAAGATTCTGTGTGCTGCAACTAAGACCTGGAGCAGCCAAATAAATAAATAAATGTGTTTTTTAAATAGTGCACGGGAAAATGAAGATTTTTTGCCTTGAGATGCTAAGGTGTTCTATTAAGGAAAATGGCCCCTCGTGGATAAAGGTGGGGCTCTTTCCTGCCCCTGGTGATCAGAGCTGGGTGAGGAGCAGACCTCTGCAGCCACAAGAACCACTAAGCCAGTTAATGGGCCCATTGCCGGACACCATTAATGAAGCAAGGATGACCTGGGTAATGGTGCCCGACATGCCAGCAAATCCAGGAAAGTCTAACTCACACGCTGCAAGATACACATCCATTGCATACTTACATAATGGAGCAAAGCCAACCTCTGGTGATACAACTGTAAGTGCAACTAATTCCCAAATTAGAATTTGTAGTCTGTCATTCTCAATCAGGAGACTGTCTTTGGCTATAACTTTTTTTTTTCCTGTTCTAGACCTAGCTTGTAAGGGAAGCTGACCCCAAGGCCCACTCCACGAGTAGCTTTCCCCCATCTCCTGCCCACCGGCACTTCCGTGTTGGGCTCCTGGACATTCCTGATCCTACGCTCTGCCCCCCATCCTGCCCTGCCTGTGGTCTCTGGGCACACCACGACCACTCTGCTGGGACCTGCTGGCCCCGCCTGCCCACTTGGCTCTCAGGCCTCCAGCCTAACAGGAACTTGAAAGCTGGAAGCCCCCTGCTCCTCTTCTCTCTGTCTTCCCATTTCTTTTTAAAAGCCACAAGAGTCGGGACTTTCTTGGTGGTCCAGTGGTTAAGAACCTGCTTTCCAATGCAGGGGATGTGGGTTCGATCCCTGGTCAGGGAACTAAGATCCCACATGCCATGAGTCATCTAAGTCCGTGCACCACAGCTAGAGAGAAGCCTGTGAGCTGCAACTAGAGAAGCCCGAGTGCTGCAACAAAGATCTCGCGTGCTACAATTAAGACCCGATGCAACCAAATAAATAAATAAATATTTTTAAAAACCACATGAGTTTAAGCAAGTCTGCATAAAGTTATCTTGGGAGAAAGATACCCAAACAACAACATTCTAGCTTTGGTTCCCTCTTTCCTAAACGATGTAGCATCCACCTTTTAGAGTTGATAACTCCTTTCTCAGCTATTCCTGCTCTCATGCTTCAGTGTCTCTGCCTTCCAGAAACCCAGTTTAGAACCATAAATCTTGTTTGTCCTAATTCCTAGGCAGGGTCTACCGCTGTCTGTTTTAGGAGGCCACGATCACTTGATGAAAAGAATAAGAGGAATCTACAATGAAGGGGCTTCAGGAGGATGAGAGGAGACCCTCTGTTGTTTCCTCTTTAGAAAAGTGAGATCAGCATTTATAAGGCTTCAGGCAAGAACACAAACCCAGGCCAAAGATGGTAATTTAGAAGGGTATCAAAGGGCCCTAAGCATAGACATTTCCTACTTAACGCAGGACTGACGTAAATTCAGCTGAGAGGTCCTATGTGTCTGGGTATAAGGGACCTGCCCTTTGCCTAAAAATTCTTGTTAAAGCACAAAGTCCTTGCCTGCACGTTCAGTGTCTCACCCAACCTTCTCTTCTCTCTACAAAATCACAACAAAACAGAACGAAGCTGTTGGGTGAGCTGCCTTTGCTCTAAAGCTCCCTAATCAGACAACAACATCTGAAACTGTGCTTCAAAAAGCCTCCAAACTATACGGGAAGGAGTCTCATCTCTGCTTTGCTGACTTTTCTGCCCACTGGCCCCACCACGACCCTCATCCACAGGGACAAGACAGTCCTCCTACAGAGACCAAGATCCTGGCATAGAGGGCTTTCTTCTTCTGCCCAGCCCTGACCGCAGTATGGAGACCCACGGGTGACTATTAAAAATGCCTTTGAAATCCCCATGTATTTAAGTGCACCAAACAGATTTGGTACATGGTACATGTACAGATTTGGGTACATGGTGCATGTCATGCAACACAAATCAACTTAACTTGACTGAAAATTTCTTCCAAAAGTCTCTAGTTTTATGCCCAAGCTCCTCCTTTGACCAGGTCTTAGGCAGGATCTATTCTTCCTGATGGTTCATCTTTACCACCATCTCCTCCGTATCACATTGGAGGCATCTTCTTTAATTCCTCAATTGTTGAGAAAGCAGGTGACTTTCTTTTTGGGTCCCCAGTCCTGGGAATTCAGGTCCAAATTACTCTCCTATCTCTTTGTTGTTGTTTTTTTTTGAATGTATTGAAGTATAACTGATTTACATTGTACTAATTTCTACTGTATAGCAAGGTGACTCAGTTATACATACATATATTCTTTTGCATTTATCACAGGATAGTGAATATAGTATATGCAGATGATACCTCTCTAATGGTAGAAAGTCATGTACGGATGTGAGAGTTGGACCATAAAGAAGTCTGCTAAGTTGCTTCAGTCGTGTCCGACTTTGTGCGACCCCATAGACGGCAGCCCACCAGGCTCCCCCATCCCTGGGATTCTCCAGGCAAGAACAGTGGAGTGGGTTGCCATTTCCTTCTCCAGTGCGTGAAAGTGAAAATTCAAAGTGAAGTCGCTCAGTCATGTCCGACTCTTCGCGACCCCATGGACCGCAGGCTACCAGGCTCCTCCATCCCTGAGCACCGAAGAACTGATGCTTTTGAACTGTGGTGTGCGAGAAGACTCTTAGTCCCTTGGACTGCACGGAGATCAAACCAGCCAATCCTAAAGGAAATCAACCCTGAATATTCATTGGAAGGACTGATGCTGAAGCTCCAATACTTTGGCCACCTGGTGTGAAGAGCTGACTCTGATGCTGGGAAAGATTGAGGGCAAAAGGGGAAAAAGGTGGCAGAGGATGAGATGGTTAGACAGCATCACTGACTCAATGGACATGCATTTGAGCAAACTCTGGGAAATAGTGGAGGACAGGGAAGCCTGGCATGCTGTAGTCCATGGGGTCGCAGAGAGTCAGACATGACTTAGCAACTGAACACATAGACAACCCATTGAATAAAGTTCTATGCTATACAGTAGGACTTTGTTTATTCCTATAGCTTTCTGGCCTTGGTTTAGTGCTATCTGTTGTTGTTGTTGTTTAGTTGCTAAGTGGTGCTGGACTCTTTGTGACCCAATGAACTGCAGCTAGCCAGTTCCCCTGTCCTTCACTATCTCCTGAAGTTTGCTCAAATTGCTATCTGTAGATTTGCCCATCAAGATCCCAGGATCTCTTCTGCTGGAGGCACCAACATCCTTGCCAACAATGCTGAGTTACTCCTCTGTTTCTGCACATCTCCTCCCAGACTCTTCTCTGCTGGCACCTGCTCCCACCTTGGAGAATTCCACCTGGATAGGTCCCCACCTGTGGCTGCTCTTAGACCTTTTCAGCCGTAAGTATCACTGCTCTTAAGGGACATCTGGGGTGACTTGCCTCTCATCCTACCCTCTTTTACCTCCAGCAGCACTTGCTAGAGTCCCAGAAGCTCTGGGAGCCGAGAGGAAGGCCGATCCATTGCTGCACAGCTCCAAGACTGAGACAATCTGTCTTTATTGTGTCTTTGTATAGCAACAACATAGTGTTAACATTCACAGCTCTTGCTTATGGGAGCCACAGTCTATGAAGTGGTGGAGCAGGATTTGAACTCAAGAAATTAGGCTCCACCATTATACAGAGTGAAGTAAGCCAGAAAGAAAAACACCAATACAGTATACTAGTGCATATATATGGAATTTGAAAGATGGTAACGATAACCCTATATGTGAGATAGAATAAGAGACACAGATGCATAGAACAGTCTTATGGACTCTGAGGGAGAAGGTGAGGGTGGGACGTTTTGGGACAATAGCATTGAAACATGTATATTATCATATGTGAAACAGAACACCATTCCATGTTCGATGCATGAGACAAATGCTCAGGGCTGGGGCAATGGGATGACCCAGAGGGATGGGATGGGGAGGGAGGTGGGAGGGGGGTTCAGGATGGGGAACACATGTAAACCCATGGCTGATTCATGTCAATGTATGGCAAAAACTACTACAATATTGTAAAGTAATTAGCCCCCAACTAAAATAAATAAATTTATTAAAAAAAAAAAAGAAATTAGGCTCCAGGATTAGCAGAAACAAGTTACTAAATAAAATAAATAACAAGGTCCTACTGAATAGCATAGGGAACTATATTCAATACCTTGTGATAAACCATAACGGAGAAAATATGAAAAGGAATATACACACACACACATGCATATGTATACATTGTGTGTGTGCACAGTTGGGTCCAACTCTTTGCGACCCCATGGACTGTAGCCTGCCAGAATCCTCTGTTCATGGAATTTTCCAGGCAAGAATACTGGAGTGGGTAGCCATTTCCTTCTCCAGGGGATCTTCCTGACCCAGGGATTGAACCCATGTCTCTTGTATTTCCTGCACTGGCAGGAAAGTTCTTTACCAGTTGAACCACTGGGGAAGCCATATGTGTGTGTATATATATATATATATATATATATATATATATAAATATATAAAAATGAATATATATGAATATATTTAAACTATTTAAATATATTCATATATATAAATGAATATATATATAAATGAATCACTTTGCTGTAAGGCCGAAATGAACACATTATAAATCCACCATACTTCAATAAAAATTAAAAATAATAAAAAAAGAAATCAGACTCCACTGTTTTCACTATATTCAGTCATTAAAAGTCATGTCCAGCCTTCTTGAAGACTTCTAATTTTGCCCTCTAAAGCAACTTTAAAAATAGTAAAAGTGTGACCACTCTGTCCACGACAGCATCTCAACATATTTGAAAACACTGAAGAGATACCCTTCTTCTAGCCTTTTCAAGTTAAGCATTTAAAATTCTTCCTAAAGCTAGACTGTACAATACGGCTAAACCACAAGTTTTTTTGTGTTTTTTTGATATAAATTAATACAATGTAAGAAAACTAAACCTTCAGTATATTGGTCAAATTAGCCATATTCCAAGCATGCAGTAGTTAGTAAATGGGTGCTGAGTGGGGGACTTGCTGGACAGGGCAGTCAGGGCATATCCTCCATGGCAGGGAGTTCTCCTGACAGTGCTCTGCTTGGGGACCTTCATATTTTAGATGCATCACCATCCCTCTTCATGCAAAATTTCAAGGGGCAGTGAATAGACCCCAGGCCACACAGAGATCCTGTCTGTCTAGTGCAGAATTCCCATCACTCTTCTAGATGCACTAGCATCTCTACACACCTACTGTGATCAATCCCTGTGACTCAGCATAGGCCACAAGGACCATGATGAACAGAATCAACATACCCTTCAAGATCTGGGACTTTTGTTGGGAATCATATTTTGTTGTTGCTTTTTTAAAGGTTTTTTTTTTTTTTTTTTTGGCTGTACTGGGTCTCAGTTGCTGCTTGCGGGACCTTTGATTTTCCTTGTGGCATTCAGAATCTTCAGGGGCTGTATGTGAACTCTTCTTTATTTGTGGTTTGTGGAATCCAGTTCTCAGACTCTGCATCTTAACAAGCTCCCAAGTGATGTGCTGCAGGCGGACCACTTGTCATATTTTGAGACCCTCCCACTTCCTTAAAAGGACACACTCCCCCAAAGTGTTCCCTTGAAAAGCATGAGGTTCCTAAAGACTTTCCAGAAACATGCCTGCCTGAAGCAGCTTTTCTCTTGCAAATGAAAGCAGGACTGTCATCACTTTGCCAGTTTCCTCTTTTTGCCCAGGTCACCCCAGGAGCTTAGTGGCTTTGTCAGCACCTCCAGATTCCCTTGGGGAGGGATTCCTGGAACATGGTGGTGGTGGTGGGGGGTGCTGCAGCAGCTGCTGGGGCAGGGCAATGAAGAGAACTCTCTGCCACTTAACACCTGTCTGGGGAATGCAGCTGGCTGAGAGGCCTCTGTTTACCCCAGCGGGAAGATGGGCTGGGTCCACTGCGGGGAGCAGCACTGGGCACCCTCAGCATGGGGCTCTACAGCTCAGGAAGCTGGTGGCCATAGGGGTGGAGGGAACCTAAGCAGGGGAGAGCAGACTGGCTGGTGGCTTGAGGAGCGTGCGGTAGGAGTGGGGATGAACCAGCCATTCCCAGAGGAGCAAAGGAGTGTGCAATGAAAGAACCCTAATGGGAGTGTGGAGGCTGGATGGCTCCCAGGAATGCTGAAATGACTTGGATTTTATTTCCCCATCATTAAAACAGGGAATGGGATTAGAGATAGGGTCTCTAAAGTAACATGCTATGAAAGGCTGACAAGGTCACACAGAGCTCCGCAACCCCTCCTCTTCCCACAGCCTCATGTCAGCAACCCCCTCCCTCCACACCAAAGCTCTAATAAAATGTGAGCTCCGTATACACAATTGATGTACGTGCATGCTAAATCACTTCAATCGTGTTCGACTCCCTGCAATCCTATGGACCGTGGCCCACCAGGCTCCTCTGTTCATGGGATTCTCCAGGCAAGAATACTGCAGTGGGTTGCCATGCCCTCCTCCAGGGGATCTTCTCGACCCAGGGATCAAACCTGTGTCTCTGCAGGGATCGAACCAGTGTCTTTTACATCTCCTGCATTGGCAGGTAGGTTCTTTACCACTAGCACCACCTGGGAAGCCCATACACTATTGATAGTATGTATAAAATAGACAATTGATGAGAACATCTGTATAGCACAGAGAACTCTACTTAATGCACTGTGGTGACCTGAATGGGAAGGAAATCCAAAAGGGAGGGGATATATGTATACATATGGCTGATGCATTTTGCTGTGCAGAAGAAGCTAACACAACATTGTAAAGTATACTGCAATAAAAACTAACTAGTAAAAAAGAAAGAGCCATAAGATATATCATTAAGTGAAAAAAGCAAGTCATCAATATGTATATCTTGATAGTATACAAATATGAATACATTATACATTCATTTATTCACTTAACAATAGCAAAATTAGCACCCACTACATAGCAGGAATTACTCTAGTCAGTGGAGATAAAGTGGTGACCAGATAGACAAAGGCTC
This sequence comes from Giraffa tippelskirchi, assembly GCF_054371585.1. Lineage (NCBI taxonomy): Eukaryota > Metazoa > Chordata > Mammalia > Artiodactyla > Giraffidae > Giraffa > Giraffa tippelskirchi. The sequence continues at coordinate 119,211,367 of NC_137276.1, read as the reverse complement.
TCCTAAAGGTGACACTCAAGTGGGCAGGCAAACAATGAACAAACCAACCAATTAATAATCAAAATGAAAGAAAAAACCCGAGCTCCTTCTCACAGCCATCGAGGCAATGTATTTCCCTCACTTGCATCCCTGGCTCCCCATCACATCCTACTGCTTTGGTCTTACTCACTTTTATGCTTCTCATCAGACCAGAGTCTTTTAAAATAATTTTCTTCAGAGGACCCACATCATTTGAAACTGCATTAATATATATACTATATGTGCACACACGCATCTTTATATATGTCATATATGCTTGCACTTATTCGAGCACATACATATGTGCGTGTGTGTGCACCTGTATATGAATGTGCGTGCATGTATGTGTTCACTGCCTGTTGCCTTCCCAAGAACGCACGCCCCCTGAGAACAGGCAGTGGGTCTTGCTGGCTATGCTATCACTAACGGTTGGGACAGGTCTTGGTACAACTGAAATCCTCAATAATGTTTGCTGAAGAAACAAGTAAGTTATGTGTCAATAATATCTTAATAAAACTGGGGGCAAGGAGAAGGAGAACAAGGAAGTGGTTGAATAAATCAACGATCACAAGATAAAGCAGAAAAGAAACAAGGCAGTTGTTAGGAATCTCCTCCCACTTTGCAGATGTGGCAGCTGGATAAAAGGAGGACTGAGTGATTTGCTCAAAATTACAGAAAAGCCAGTAAAGATCAGGGGAAAGCAAAGCTCCAAGCCAGGGACTTCCCTGGTGGTCCAGTGGCTAAGACTTCATGCTTCCAATGCAGGGGGCCAGGGTTCCATCTCTAGTCAGGGAACTAGATACTCCACACCACAACTAAGTTCATCCTGCATGCTGCAAGTAAGATCTGGTGCAGCCAGATAAATACATATTTAGTAAAAAAAAAAAAAAAGAAAATCCCCAACTCAGGCTCTTCTGTCTGTTTCTCCCTCTGCCGCCGTAGTGGGTGGCGTTTGGACCAAGTTCTGGATCCAGGGGTGGTATAAGGCCACTATGTGGGATTCATTACTGCACTGAACAGGGCTTTTTTTTTTATAACAAGGGATCACTTTCAAGTTTATGCTTAGTTACCTCCTCTTTCCTGAGAAGATACCGCCCCCAACATGCACAAGTATTGTGGTTATGCCCCCATATACGAACCCTCCCAGCCATGGCATCCCGTCAGTTGGACTGAGGTTCCTCTTGCTGGACTGTGTATGATGATGGATTTTGTAAAGACCTCCCACCCTCCTCCCAGGTGATGTCAGAGAAGGAGGCATGGTCCCTATGAGAATGGCTCTGGCCTTTCTCCTTTTCCTCCTAAGCAACTGAGAAATGGCTATTTTAAGTCCCTGGTGGCAAGATGCCCCGAAGCTGCCCTGGCTGTTCCACATGGGCCCCTTTGTACTCCCCACCTGCCTTCACCATGGTTGTTGGTGGTAAATGGCCAGATGTCAGCCTTTGTGGGCACCAAGTATTATTTATAACAAGGCCTGCGCTGGAGTCCACTAACATCCAAAGCAAGATTTGTCCTCATTTTTCATTTTTAATTCAAGCGTAATTCCTACCTACTATTCTGTATGACACTTTTTTTTGTTTCCTCCAGGCCTGCAGATCATTATAAAATAGAAACAGAGCCACAGAAAGCAACCTGTCTCGAGAAAAAGTCTACCAGGAGGACAGTTACCACTGATATGGCCTAGGGTTCTTTCCACATGGTCTTGCGCGCATGCCCACTGTGTTTCTAGTGATCTCCTATCTCAGGTTAGGGTTAGGGTTCTCCCAACTCAGGCCCTGGGCTAGGACCTAATGATGTATTTAGGTCAACAGGAAGGGTCCCTGCCTTCATGGAGGTGCCCACTGAGTTGTTTAGAGAGCACATACTATAGGCTGTGATGTCAGTCTATGTGTAATGTCCCTCAGGCAAAGTGGACACAGATCCACAGAGATGCTGGGGGGCTCCTGGCACCACCCCCAGGACCCCACCACCCACTGTCTCCTCTGCCCTGAGGCTCTGCTCTGAGCACGCAGATTCTGGTGGTCGTGTCTCAGGGTAGATGAAAAAAGACAGGCTTGGAGGGCTTAGCTCCAGTCCAAGGCCATGTTGTGCCAGAGAACCTTGAATACACGTTGTGTTTCAGTGTTTCTGAAATAGACGAGACTTAGACCATCTGTATGTGGATTGTCACTGATTCCTGCTGTATAAAAATATTCCACTCATTGGCTGTGAAGAAGGAGTAAAGAAATGCTAAGTCAGTGACCATGACCAGGTCTCCCAGTAGCCATCCCCCCGCGCTGCCTCGGGGAGGCAATTCCTACGTAAGCTTGGGTTCTGAGCTGAGGCCTCTAAGGAGATTCTGACTCTTCATTTCATAGATGTGCGTCTGGGGTAGGTGAGTGATGAAACCCACCAGCGCCTCAGCCTCACATGGAAAACGAGGAGAATCACGTCACTACTTCCCTAGTAGGGGCTCCGACCAGGTTTATAATATTTAGTAGAGGCACAGTGCTGAGAAGAGCATGTGGCACATAGCAAATGCTGAATCAGTGTTACGTATCACCATTATCTTTTGTGTGTATATCTCTCTATCTCTGGGGCTTCCCTGGTGGCTCAGCAGTAAAGAATGTGCCTGCCAATGTAGGAGACACAGGAGATATGGATTTGATCCCTTGGTCAGGAAGATCCCCTGGAGAAGGAAATGGCAACCCACTCCAATATTCTTGCTTGGGAAAACCCATGGGCAGAGGAGCCTGGTGGGATATAGTCCATGGGGTCACACTGAGTACACACGCATATACAAATGTACATGTTGTGCTGTGCTGTGCTTAGTTGCTCAGTTGTACCTGACTCTTTGCCACCCCATGGACTGTAGCCTGCCAGGCTCCTCTGTCCATGAGGATTTTCCAGGCAAGAATACTGGAGTGGGTTGCCATGCTCCAGGGGATCTTGCCAACCCAGGGATCAAACCCAGGTCTCCCACATTGCAGATGGATTCTTTACCATCTGAGCCACCAGGGAAGCCCATAAATGTATATACACATACTCAGATATATATGTACCACATATATCAGTCCATCTAACCGTCCATCCATCCTTCCATCTATCTACCACCTACATATATCTATATATATATCCATGTACCTATGTATGTGTACATGTATATACATTTAACGTTCATAGGCATTTTAAACACCCATCTATCTCCACAATATTGAATAAAGCATCTGTGTCCCCTTAACTAGGAATGACATAAAATGAGAAGTGCAGGGTAATGCAATTGGAATCTTACTGAACTAAGGAGATGTGAAATGCAGAATTCTCGGTCTTCCATCTGCAGCACTGAAGGTGAACGTCTGTGAGGACAGGATAGATGATGACTTGAGGCAAAGCCACTGGCGAGGGAGTTCCTCCTCCTCTGAGAACACTGTCTATACCATCACACCTGCCTCTGCCGGGGTGGCTCCTCACCGCTGGTTAGGAGATGTGCAGAGCAGGGCGCCACTGGCAGTCAGCAGGGAGCACCGGGCTCTCAGTCAGCAGGGAGCACGGGCTCTCAGTCAGCAGGGAGCACCGGGCTCTCAGTCAGCAGGGAGCACCGGGCTCTCAGTCAGCAGGGAGCACCGGGCTCTCAGTCAGCAGGGAGCACGGGCTCTCAGTCAGCAGGGAGCACGGGCTCTCAGTCAGCAGGGAGCACCGGGCTCTCAGCAGGGAGCACGGGCTCTCAGTCAGCAGGCAGCACGGGCTCTCAGTCAGCAGGGAGCACCGGGCTCTCAGTCAGCAGGGAGCACGGGCTCTCAGTCAGCAGGGAGCACCGAGCTCTCACGCCTCCACCTGGGCTGGTTCACACCCATGGCCCCGCTCCTGAAATGACTGCCTAGCTCCCCCACTTGGCAGCTGATTATGTGCTGTCTCTTTGAAGTTTCTTGGGTTCTTTTTTAACATGTCATGTGTAGTTGTTCTAAGTGAAACATAATTTCCCCAGAAATACCAGACCATGTCTTTTGCTGTGTCTATCCCCATTTTCCTGATCCTTCACCCATGCCTCTATGTGTCATAGTTCATATTAAGCCTTTATTAAGATTTTTGCCTCTCATAACAGGACCAAAATTCCAACAAGATACTTTTAATTAGAAAAAATATTCTCCTGAAAACAATCAGAATTTTACTGCCAACTAGTTTAAGTGTTGAGCTATTTCATAAGTTGCTTATTTCATCTCTACAGCAAGTCCCCTACATACCAATGAGGTTCATTCCAACAGCACATCTGTAAGTCCAGCTTGTTCGTAAGTACAACAAAGTTAGCCTAGGTACCCAACTAACACAATCGGCTATATAGTAATTACTGAATTAGGTTTATAATACTTTTCACACAAATAATACATAAAAAGCAAAAACAAACAAAAAAAAGAAAACAGTTTAAACCTTACAGTACAGTACCTTGAAAAGTACCTGGTACATCATTGCTGCATTTATGCTTGCTTTCGGACACCCTGGGCTAGAAATAAAGATGCTTACTCCTGTACTCTATATAGTACTGTACAGTAAAATAGACAAAAGCACAACCATTGGTAGAGGAAGCACGCATGTGAAAAAGTACGCCAGACATGTGAACTGACTTAAGTGACTGGATATCTCAACATACATTCACATCTTTGAAAATTTGCAACTTGAAGGTTTGTATGTAGGGGAATTACTATATATATATATATATATATATATATATATATATATATATATATATATAATTTTTTACGGCAGACTTAAATGCATACAAATAAATTTTTAACCAAAATACTATATCCTAGAGAATGGCCTACTTGGTACACCAATGTTACTAAGTGGTATGTGATGAGAAAGAAAGGTTCAAAAACTGTCCTACTGGTCAGTCTACACTTTTCCTTGACTTGGAAACCCCCCAGAGCCGTTTCCTGGCACCCCTGGGCTAGGGGGAACTTCCCAGACTGCTATTTATTTTCCCCAGATCTCCAGCTGCTCCAGATTTCATTTCATCAGTTTGCCATCCTTCACCAAGGTCCCACAGGTTCTTTCAAGTATTCCCCAGACCCATTGCTACCTGATTCCAGACCCTCACACTTTGATATGCAACCATCTATGCAAAGGGTAGAAAAAATGTGTAAAGATATGTCGGAAGTCAGATGTTTGGCTTCGGGAATGAGTCAAATAAAAATCAATGCATTGATCTCACTCTTGGGCATATACCTGGGAAAGATGAAAACTCCAATTTGAAAAGAAACATGCGCCCAATGTTCACAGCAGCACAACTTACAACAGCCAAGACATGGAGGCAACCTACAAGTCCATCGACAGATGAACGGATAAAGAAGATGTGGCACATGTCTACAATGGAGTATTTCTTAGCCATTAAAAGAATGAAATAAAGCCATTTGCAGCAACATGGATGGACCTAGCGAATATCAGGCTTAGTGAAATGTCAGAGAAAGACAAATATATGATATCACTTATATGTGGAATCTAAAAAATGATGCAAATGAACATATTTATGAACAGAAATAGATTCACAGACATAGAAGATAAACTTGCAGTTCCCAAAGGGGAAAGGGTGGGAGGGATAAATTAGGAATTTGGGATTAACAGATACACATTACTAAATATAAAACATAAACAACAACAGATACAGCAAAGGGAACTATATTCAATATCTTGTAATAACCTACAATGGAAAAGAACTTGAAAAAGAACACTATATGTGTGTGTGTGTGTGTGTGTGTATACACTCTCTCTCTAGATATAATATATATACATATAATATATATATATATATGTAAAACCAAACCACTTTCTACACACCTGAAACATCATAAATTAACTATAAAAGTGAAAGTGAAAGAGTTGCTCAGTTGTGTCTGACTCTGCGACTCCACGGACTGCAGTCTGCCAGCCTCCTCTGTCCATGGGATTCTCCAGGTAAGAATATTGGAGTGGGTTGCCATGCCCTCTTCCAGGGGATCTTCCCGACCCAGGGATTGAACCTGGGTCTCCTGCATTGCAGGCAGATTCTTTACCATCTGGTAAAAGTATACCTACCAGGGTATACTTCAGCTTAAAAAATTAATGCATTGAAGGAGGGAGTTTCACCTACAGATAAAAAGAGGACAACTAGAGTGAGCCAATATCGGTGGGGGTCTAGAGCACAGGAGGTATCAGATGGTAACACTATGTTCACATGGCGGGGGACAGAGAAGACGCTGAAGGAAGAGCAGGAGAAGCTCTGGTAAATGCTGACTCCACAGTCACTTCACACCATGTGGTCTAGACTCAGACACTTCCCATTAATGAATTCCAGGGGCTGCCACCATCCTATTGAAAAGGAGCAGGATCTTATGGTCCTGCCTATCCCCGCATGTCCTCTGCCTGCCTTTTGTCTGTGGGAAAACTTAGCCAAAGATAAGTTTAATCAGAAAAGTGAGAAAATGCAGAAACAAAGGAAAACAATCAAGTAAAAGTGAAAGTCGCCCAGTCATGTCCGACTCTTTGCGACCCAACAGTCCGTGGAATTCTCCAGGTCAGAATACTGGAGTGGGTAGCCGTTCCCTTCTCCAGGGCACCTTCCCAACCCAGGGATCAAACCCAGGTCTCCTGCATTGCAGGTGGATTCTTTACCAGCTGAGTCACCAGGGAAGCCTGAAAATAGTCAAAGAGATCAAATAATAACACTTTAGTCATTAAGCATAGTCAAGGTCCTCTAGCTCCTTCTCAAGGGCTGTAGAAAATATTCTGAGCCATGTCCTGTGAGCTGTTTTGCAGATGCTGAAATCCACATCAGGTGAAGAAGTTAACTACATGATGACCAGACTGTAGACATGAAATAAACTTCTACGGTTTCGAGAACTGGCCTCAAAAAAAAAAAAAAAAAAAAAGGAAACAAATCAACCCTGGAACTGAAGATTAACTGTACTTCAAACAATCAAGATGATGCTGGTCAGGTCACCAATGACCCATTCCAAGATGACTATCAAGAGCTGAATATGCTGTTCCTACCTGTAGCCCACTGATTGTTGGAGGGGGGAACCTGCCTTTGGACTGGAGTCTGTCCTCTCCCCATCTGTGGCTGCCAGCATCCAAAATAAAGCAAATTTTTCTTTTCAGCAATCTTGCCTCTTTATTGGCTTTTTGAGCGGCAAGCAGCCAGACCCCACTTTCCGTTACACTCTGAAGACTTCAAAATCCATTTGACACTTCTCGTACCATGCTGATCCCTGTGACTCACTAGTGGTGCCTCTGCTGTCCAAACTAGTAGAATGAGAAGCAGCCACCGGGCACGAAAAACAACAGACAGGGGCAGACAATCAGGTCCCACTGAGACAGCACATGGAACTAGGCAATGTTTCATTGGGAAAGCAAATCTACATAGCAATGGTCACCATGACAATGGAGGTGGGGGAAGGATAGGAAAATGGGTGGGATTTAAGAAAGATTTAACACTGCTTTTACATATCTTCAGAAAGAACAATAAAGCTCTGATGAAGTCACAGGACACATACTCTCAGGGGGTGGAAGAGCCCTTAAGAGCACCAAGTCCGACTTTACATCCATCTCCTGACTTCCTTCACAGCCCATCTGATGGTGATTGGATTGGCCAATGCTTGCACCCCACGCTCAGCCCACCTTCCTGCTGTCTCAGGACAGACTCAAATGCAAGGGAGGACAAATAAAGAGGTCACAGGTAGAACAGTGCTCCAGCAGCTGCTGCTGCTGGTGCTGCTAAGTCACTTCAGTCGTGTCCGACTCTGTGCGACCCCATGGACGGCAGCCCACCAGGCTCCGCCATCCCTGGGATTCTCCAGGCAAGAATACTGGAGTGGGTTGCCATTTCCTTCTTCAGTGCATGAAAGGGAAAAGTCAAAGTGAAGTCGCTCAGTCGTGTCTGACTCCCAGCGACCCCATGGACTGCAGCCTACCAGGTTCCTCCGTTCATGGGATTTTCCAGGCAAGAGTACTGGAGTGGGGTGCCATTGCCTTCTCCACTAGTTATGCTAAAGTGAAATTTTAGTCACTCTGAAAGTGTTAGACGCACTCGGTTGTGTCTGACTCCTTTGACCCCATGGACTGTAGCCCGCCAGTCTCTTCTGTCCATAGAATTTTCTAGGCAGGAATACTGGAGCGGGTTGTAATTTCCTTCTCCAGGGGATCTTCCCTACCCAGGGATGGAACCTGGGTCTCCTGCATTGCAGGCAGATCCTTAACAGTCTGGACCCCAAGGAAGCCAAGGTATAGAAAGGACATATTAAAGATGTCCTTGATGTGCAACTTCTTAACCTTCCTGATCCTGCGGTCCATGGCTGACGTGAGTTATTCTGCTTCTAGAACCCTTATGTCCTATTTCCTATCTTTTTAAAAAAGTTTCATTGATAGAGATCTACTTTTTTTTTTTAATCTATTTTTGGCTGTGCTGGATCTTTGATGCAACACACAGGCTTCTTGTTGTGGTGGCTTCTCCTTTTGCAGAGCACAGGCGCTAGGGCACATAGGCTCAGTAGTTGTGGCACATGGGCTTAGTTGCCCTGTGGCATGTGGGATTTTGGTCCCCAGCCCAAGGATCGAACCCATGTCCCCTGCACTGGCAGGTGGATTCTGATCCACTATTCCACCAGGGAAGTCCCCCACTGCTCTTCTATCATCCTACTTTTCATACTCTGGCAAGTATACACAGTTTCAGAATATTCCAACAAGATGACCAGCCCATGATCTTTAAATACAATGAGTCTCACCCTTTCTTTGCTTGTGGTCCAAACATGCTTATTAAGGAGAGCTCAATCCCCAAATTAATTGAAGGTCAAGGCATTATCATTATTCACTGGGATGATGACATCAGATCAATTCATTGGTGATATTTTAGTCTTTCTTTGCAAGCAAAGTCTATTAATGCTATGATGAAGCTTGAGACTCAAATCTCTGCTGAATGAGATTTTTGCTTTAGTCAGATTTTATTTAAAAGAATATGCTTTAAATTTTATAGCATTTTTAGGGCTCTCAAAGGACCTCGCACACACCTGTAGAATAAAAAAAAAAAAAGGAAGTATGATTTCTATGTTGCAAAAGGAAGAAGCTCTGAGTCACAGAAGGTAATTATTATTTACTAATAATTCCAGGAATGAATCTATTCATCAAGAAGACCAGACTCTAGATATTTTCAGTTTCTGTACTGATTGTCTTCACAAGAGTTCCACAAGTATTTCAAGAACTTTTTTTTTTAAACTATCTGTAAAGAATAAAGAATAACTCATCAACTGTTGGTGGTCTGTGAAAATGTTAGTCGCTCAGTTGTGACCACATGGACTGCAGCCCGCCAGGCTCCTCTGTCCATGGAATTCTCCAGACAAGAATACTGGAGTGGGCTGTCATTCCCTTCTCCAGGGGATCTTCCCTACCCAGGGACGGAACTTGGTCTTCCACATTGCAGGCAGATTCTTCACCTATTCTTTCCCTGTCTGAGCCACCAGGGAAACCATGTTAGTGGTCTGTACATGATAGTAAATAGAAGTTGCCTTCTCAGCCCTGTGTCTGTCCAGGACTTCTGCCCAATAGGAGAGATAAGCTCAGATCGAAAATCTACCCCAGCGGACTTCACTGGTGGTCCAGTGATTGAGAGTCTGCCTATCAATGCAGGAGACAATGCCTGGTCCGGGAAGATCCCATGTGCCACGGAGCAACTAAGCTCATGCATCACAACTCCTGAGCCCAAGCTCAAAGGGCTTGTGCTCTGCAACAAGAGAAGCCTGCATGCCCCAACTGGAGAAGGCTTATGTACCATATCGAAGACCCAGCACAGGCAAGCAAAAAAACAAAAGAAAAAGAAACTCTGTCTTCTGGTGGTGAGTACCAGAGTCACTCAATGGATTAAATCAACTCATATTTCTCCACACCTTTAAATTTACAAGTTACAAGTAGTTCCTACGATTAGTAAATTTACAAGTAGTTCCTACTATTTTAGGAAGTTTATGGTTTAAACTTTATTAAATTTTAAATTTCACAATAAAATTCCAATGGTATAAAGAAACCAAAGAGTACACAGGCTATTGCTTCCAAATAAACTTTCTGCCGTCTGAGCCTTGTTGCTGGACTGCCAAGGAAGCCTCCTCCTCAGGGTGGTTTTCTGACTCAGTGGCAGAAGCACAAGGCCTGTGAGATGGCTTCTTGGATCGGTATGAGTTGAGGGGTGCCCCAAAGTCTGCACAACCAAAAGGAACTGAAACATGTCCATACATAAAAATAAAGATATTCATTGGGAGGTCTTACACATTAATTGTGCTTCCCTGGTGGCTCAGGCATGAAGAATCCACCTGCAATGCAGGAGGCACAGGAGATGTGGGTTCTATCCCTGGGTGGGGAAGATCCCCTGAAGGAGGGCATGGCAACCCACTCCAGCATTCTTGCCTGGAGAATCCCATGGAGAGAGGAGCCTGGTAGGCTACAGTCCACGGGATCGCAAAGAGTCAGATATGACTGAAGTGACTGAGCACGCAGGCACATTAACTGGGATTTAAAATACCAAAACAACACTTGTTATTCAATTTGTCCTAGAGCATAAGTGAAAATGGGCATAGGGTTTTTACACTTAAAGAATTGAAGGTTAGGGATGCTATGCTCTGACGCTTACCAGATTGTGCCAGGCATGTCAAGGGCAGCATGGCAGCCCTGGAGAGATGTGTGGGGGTTGGGACAAATAAGGCTGGAGGGACTCAAGGCAGAATGGTATGCAGCAACACAGATGGGCCTAGAGACTGTCATACTGAGTGAAGAAAGTCAGATAAAGAAGGGGAGATACAAAACAGGAACAGACCCCCAGACTTAGAGAACGAGCTTATGGTTGCCAGCAGGGAAGGATGATGGGAAGAGATAGGGAGTTTGGGATCGATCTGTACACACTGCTATATTTAAAATGTAAAACCAGCAAAGACCTACTGTGTAGCACTGGGAACTCTGTTCAATGTCATGTGGCAGCCTGGATGGGAGTTTGGGGGAGAATGGATACACGTATATGTATGGCTGAGTCCTTTTCCTGTCTACCCAAAACAATGACAACATTGTTAATCGGCTACACTCCAATATAAAATAACAAGTTAAAAAGAGAGAGAATTCTGTGTAGTCAACCTGGGCCAGCACTGCACTTGACTATGGGGTCACTGAAGAACGTGCCACCTGGTAGATCTGGTGGATCTATTCTGTTCCATTCTGGTTTCCTCCTACTTTGTAGGATCCTCTCCAAATGTTGCCTCTCAGAGATCACGACTTCGAGGATCTCCTCTAAAAGAGCGCTAACCAGTTGTAGGCAGGGTAGGAGAATCGGACTACTCCTGTTCACAGTTTTATACCAGGGAACAGTTCTGTCAAATGTGTGGGTGCTAAGTCGCTTCAGTCGTGTCCTACTCTGCAACACTATGGATTGTAGCCTGTGAGGCTCCTCTGTCCACAGGATTCTCCAGGCAATGCGTTGCCATGTCCTCCTCCTGGCGATCTTCCTGACCCAGGGATTGAACCTGTGTCTGTTACGTCTCCTGCACTGACAAGCCAGTTCTTTACTAACTAGTGTCACCTGGAAGCCCCTTCTGGTATGTAGCTCTATCCATTTTTTTTTTTTCACAGCGGGATTCTAGTTCTTTAAAGCATAAAGTAATTTAACATTAGATGTGAAGAAGCAAACATTTATATCATATATCAAGCAAAACAAAAAGATGCTCAACAATCAGCTTAAGATCTAGAACATTTCCAGGTAAAGCGGGGTTGATTTCAACCCTCTGTCAGGAGCATGACTAGCAGTTTCTTCTATGTCTTATCTTTGAAAGGAACTGAAATAGGAGATATAGAGCATCACAGGAGCATGGGTGCTAGCTGAAGACAACTCAGGCAGAGAGCTCCTGCCTGGAAGTGACTGCTCTAACATGGTGCAAACCTTATAAGAGGGAACTAGCAGGATGCCATGAACCAGAGATTGAAGAAAAGTGAAAAGACACTTGGCCAGAAAGGCCTGGGTAGAAGAGCTGTCAGTGTGGACAAGTTACCACCAGCCCAGCAGGAACCTACTGATACAACGTGGACCTTATGTGATGAGGATGTGTTCTATGAGACTAGTTTTCAGGTTGCTGAAGAGGATTCCTTCTCTGACTCTTACACAGAATGCATAATAAGAAGTGAGTTTTCTAAACCTATCACGGAAGAAGACTCACTTCTTAAGTCCTTTGTCTGAGAGAAGGACTGAAACAAGAGCTTTCTCAACAGGTTCTTATGGCAAGCTCACTTCTTGAATGTTCCTTGGAATACATGAAAAAAAAGGCAAAATAAGAACTTCCTCAACAGATTGTTGGACAGAATCCACTTCTTGAGTTTTCTGAGTACAAAACAGGCAAGAAGCTTCCTCCTGGAGGAATACCCAGTGCTGACTTTCCAGATCCTAAACAGCTCACAGAACATACTAGAATGAAGTCAAGCACAAATAAAGAATACGATGCTCCAGAAAAATAATTGTCTTCACAATGGATACATTAAGAGAGTTCAAGAATAGAGCATTCCTGAGAAAGCATCTCTGAGTTCACAGTCCCTGAGATCATGTATGTGCAGAATGTGGGAAAGCCTTCAAGGAGAGCACAAAACTAAAAAGCCATTTTCTGGTTCATACTGAAGTGAAGCCATTTACATGTACTCTTGAAGGGTGCGGGAAAACGTTTTTCCCTGTCCAATCTGTGTACACATGTACTGGGAAGAAACCTTTTGTGTGTCTGTTTGAAGGCTGATGCAAGTTTATTCAATCAAATAACATGAAAGTTCACCTCTTAACTCATGCAAAAGCTAAAGTGAGTCAGTGAAAGAAGATGGAAAATAATCCTCCAACAGGATAACATGCGTGCTTAGTTGCTCAGTCATATTCAACTCTTTGCAACTCCCGTGGACTGCAGCCCGCCAGACTCCTCTGTCCATGGGATTCTCCAGGCAAGAGTTCTGGAGTGCATTGCCATGCCCTCCTCCAGGGGATCTTCCAGAGTCGGGGATTGAACCTGTGTTTCCTGCACTGCAGGTGGATTCTTTACCATCTGAGCTACCAGGGAAACCCTTAAACAGGATAAGCATATTAACAAAAGAGTGATTGGAGACAAATATGCCTCATATGCCTCATTGATTATTGTTTCAGGAAATAATTTTTAAATCAATATAGCCACCTTATATATATTTTTAAATGTTACTAAGATGCTCCTATAGTCTGTGATAATATTTTAGAACTCTGTGTATAAAATTACAGTGTGCTTCTAATAGTAAGGTCAGTAGTGAACTTCAAAAACAGAATCTCTAGTTATTATAAATTACATTTTTGGATATGGGCATTAATGTCTCATACTATAAAAACAAAATTAACTTTGCTTTTTACGTTCGCAGTTTCCAATTGTTTAGCTTTTTCCTTTTAGGAATATACTTCTTAATACATGTGATAATTCCAGGTGGCACAGTGGAAAGAATCCTGTCAATGTAGGAGACTCGGGTTCAAACCCCAGATCGGGAAGATCCCCTGGAGTAGGAAATGGCAACCCACTCCAGTATTCTTGCTTGGGAGATCCCACAGACAGAGGAGCCTGGTGGGCTACAGTCATGGGGTTGCAAAGAGTCAGCCATGATAGAGCATACGCACATAATCCTAGAGAATGCAAAGTTTGCATTGAATTGTCAATAAATGAATGAGTAGCTGAACTTTAAGTTAAATATGACATTTAATCAGTTTACTTTTTATCATTGTATCAAACCATATTGAAATCATATAGTAGCTGTAAATGGTTATTTGATAGTATCAATACATTTGAATCCATTTTAGATATTTTAAAATGTGCCCGTGTGCTCAGTCATGTCCAACTCTTTGCAACTCCGTGGACGGTAGCCCACCAGGCTCCTCTGTCCATGGGATTCTCCAGGCAAGAACACTGGAGTGGGCTGCCATTTCCTTCTCCAGATATTTTAAAATAAAAGGAAATAATCTCACCCCAAAAGAACTAAGACAATATGTCCTTCTTTTTCCTCCTTTCCCCCAACAAAGTACTGCTATCCTGGGCTTATCTTCCCTATATATTTCTTTATACTACATATATACACCACTAATCAATATGTAGTTTAACTTTGTATGCTTTAAACCTTGCATCAATGGAATTACACTGACTATCTTCTTCTGTGACTTGCTTTTTTTCTTTTTCTCCTAACACTATGTTCCAGAATGTCATCCTTAGAGATGCCTACTGCTGAGTTTCATTCATTGTCACTGCACTATGACATTCTATTGTGTGTGTATAACACAAATTATTTCCATGTTGCTACAGGGGTATTTGGGCTTCTTGGTGGCTCAGGAGGTAAAGAATCTGCCTGCATTGCAGGAGACCTGGGCTCGATCCCTGGTTCAGGAAGGTCCCTGGAGAAGGAAATGGCTCCCCACTCCAGTATTCTTGCCTGGGAAATCTCATGGACAGAGGATCCTGGTGGGCTACAGTTTATGGGGTTGCAAGGAGTTGGACATAACTGAGTGAATAACACACACACACACACACACAGGGGTATTTGGGTTGTTTTCTGGTATTTTGTTATTACAGACTTTGTGGTTGCTATGAACTGTTTTTAAATGGGATAGTACCAACTTAGACTTCTACTGATGAGTACAAGCTCTAGATATTGCACATGGCACTGTCTGATTTGTTAATTTTTGCCAGCCTGGTGGGCACAAAAGGCATCTCCCATAGGTCTTAATGTAAAGTTCCCAGATCACTAAAGGAAGTTGAGCATTTCATATATTTATTGGCCAACAGGTTTTCTCTTCCATGGCATGCAGGTTAAATCCTTTGCCCATTTTTGTATTATATTTTTTTATAATAAGCAAGATATTTAAATATCTTAAAATTTGATTAAAAACTAGATACCCAGAAATAGAAAAAAAAAATCCACCTTAACATTCATACAGAATCTTAAAGGATGACAAATAGCCAAAACTATCTTGAAAAAGAAGAGCAAAATTGATTCTTAATGTCAGAGTATAGTACAAAGCTACAATAATCAAAACAGTGTGGTACTGGCATAAGAACAAAGAAAACAATGAAATAGAACAGACAGCCCAGAAATAAATCCTCACATATATAGTCCAGTGATTTTCAACAAGGGTGCCAAGACCATTCAGTAGGGGAAATGACAGTTTCTTCAACAACCAATGACAGTAAACAACATGCAAAAGAATGAATATGGATCCTTACCTTGCACTATATACAAAAATGAATGCAAAATGGATAAAAGACTTAAACATAAGACCTAAAACTATACAACTCTTAGAAGAAAACAGAGTAAAAAAAGCCTCCTGACATTGGATTTGGCAACGATTTCTTGGATGTGACACCAAAAGTGTTAACAAAAGCAAATGTAGATAAATTGGATTACATCAAAATTTAAAACTTCTTAGGTCAAAGGACACAATCAATAGCATGAAAAGGCCACCTACAGAATGGGAAAAAATATTTGCAAATCATTTATTTGATAATAGTGGGTTAATGTCCAGAATGTATAAACAAAACTCCTACAGCTCAACAGCAACAAAAAAAAGACCAAATAACCTGATTAAAAAATAAGCAAAGGACTTGAATGGATGTTTCTCCAAAGATGAAATAAGATGGCCAACAAGCATATGAAAAGATGTTCAAAATCAATAATCATTAGAGCAATGCAAACCAAAACCATAATGAGATATCACCTTACATCCATTACAAGGGCTAAAATAAAATTTTTTTTAAAAAAAAACACAGAAAATAATAAACATTGATGCTGATGTGAAGAAACTGGAATCCTTGTGCACTTTTGTGGAATGTAAATTGGTGTGGCCGCTGCAATGCAAAACAAAAAAATTAAAGTAGAATTATCATATGATTCAGCAATTCCACTTCTGGGTATATAAGAAAGAACTGAAACAGAGACTCCAAGAGGTATTTGTACAGCCATGTTCAGAACAGCATTATTCACAATAGCCAAGACATGGAAGCAATCCAAGTGTCCATTAATGGATGAATACATAACCAAAATGTGGTATCAGCACAAAATGGAATATTACTCAACTTCAAAAAGGAAGGAGATTCTGACACAGAATACAGTATGATGAATCTTGAGGACTATTATGCATAGAGCTAGGAGGCATAATATTAGTGACATAGGAGGCATAATTCTAAGAGAAATGTCAGTCACAAAAAGACAAATACTGTACGAGGTCCCTAGAATAATCAAATACATAGAAACAGAGAGTATAGCAGTGGCTCCCAGGGGCCTGAGGGGAGGGGAAAAGGGATACTGTTACTTAATGCAGACAGAGTTTCAGTTTGGGAAGATGAAATAGTTTTGGAGATGGATGGTGGTGATAGTTGTACAACAGAGTCAAGTACTTAATACCACTGAATTATACAGTCAAAAATGGTTATGATGGTAAACCTGATGTCATGGATATTTAACTACAATTAAAAAAAAGCAACACAACATTGCTCATCAACTATCCCTGCGTGCATGCTCAGTTGCTTCAGTCATGTCCGAATCTTTGCTGTCCCTTGGACCACTGCCCCCTAGGCTCCTCTATCCACAGGATTCTCCAGGCAAGAATACTGGAGCAAGTTGCCATGCTCATCCAGGGGATCTTCCCCATCCAGGGATCAAACCTGAGTTTCTTGCATACCCTGCATTGGCAGGCAGGTTCTTTACCAATAGCACCACCTGGGAAGCCTGCAAATCAACTATATTCCAATAAAAATGTAAAAAAGAGAGAAACAACATAGACAGGAATTATATCAGACTTCTTGTCAGAAACTATGCAAACCAAAAGATACTGGAGAGACTCTTTTTTTTTGGTACTTCTCTGGATATAAACCAGTGAGAGAGTGATCTCCTCTGAGAACATGGAATTTCCATGTTTTTTCCCCGCTCTGCTTTGCCTAGCTGTCCTGTAAAGGGGAGCAAGGGACTGGCATTTGTTGCGTGGTTTACTCCTTGCAATTTGTTGCCTGGTTCACTTCTTCCAATTTGTTATGTAGTTTACTCCTTGCAATTTGTTGCGTGGTTTACTCCTTGCAATTTGTTGCCTGGTTCACTCCTTGCAATTTGTTGTTGGTTCACTCCTTGCAGTTTGTTGTTGGTTCACTCCTTGCAATTTGTTGTGTGGTTTACTCCTTGCATTTTGTTGCCTGGTTCACTTCCTGCAATTTGTAGTGTGGTTCACTTCTTGCGATTTGCTGCATGGTTCACTCCTTGCAAATTGTTGTGTGGTTTACTCCTTGCAAAGTGCTTTAGAAACCTAACTTTGACCTTGATATCTTACTCTCTGAAGTCAGTACTTCCTGAAGTACCTGAAGTCAGTACTTTCTGAAACTTGGCTTCCACTCAAGTTACCAATGAAAACACTATTACTTGGAGAGATTAAATAAACTGCCAAATTAGGACAGCTCATACATAGTGGAGCTTGAGCCTCAAACAAAGGTCTGTCTAACTTTGACAGACCTCCTGTTTGTTTTTCTTTTTGCCATCCGGTGCAGCATGCAGGATCTTAGTTTCCTGACCAGGGATAGAACCTGTGCCCCCTGTGGGTAGAGGTGTAGAGTCTTAACCACTGGACCACCAGGGGGGGTCCCTGGAGAGACATCTTTAAGATACTGAAAGAAAAAAATTCTACATCCAGTAAAAACATCTTTCAAACTTGAAGGCAAAATAAACTGCCCCCGACACCTGATCCCCCAACACACAAATCAAATGCCTATTCTCTGAAAGGTATAATTCTAGGTTCTGGGTTATGACAGTGAACAAAGCCAACATACACCCTAAAAGAGAGAGGACACAAGCAAAGACTCATGTAAATAAAGAGTGGACTAGATGCCCTTAAGTACTGTGGAGAAAAGAGAGCAGAGACAGAGAGAGGGAGTGCTGAGCTCTAGGATTAGGAAAAGCCTCACTGGAAGAGGGACATCTGAGTAGACGCCTGACTGAGCTTTGCAGATACAGGCAGAGAGACCTCTAGGAAGAAAAGAAACCAAGAGCAGAGGCGCAGAATCGGGAGTCAAAGGCAGAGGGCAGCGCTTGGAGACCCCGGACAGTTCAGAGGTCAGGGAGGAGGAGGGAGGAAGAGCCAGGAAGGACTGGAGGTGACACAGAGAGTGTGGGGTCCCAGGAGTCAGGGGAAGAAAGTGTTTCCAGAAGGGAGGTGTGACCATGTGAGGGGAAGAACGCAACTGAGAATGACTCTGGACTTGGCACATCTGCTCTGATCAGGGCTTCTCGGTGATTGTGGGGTTAAGAGAGAAAGGGAGACAACCAATAAAGACTGCTCTGCAAGTGAACTTTTCTCTATTGCCCTGGGGCAAGGATATTTCACAAATTCTTAGTTAGGTGATGGCAATGTTCTACCAAGAGGTAAACAATGATGAGTAGGAGGGAGTAAAGGCAGCTGCTTGAGTGAAGTCCTTGAGGAGACAGTGCAGGGCTCCCTGGGGTCGGGGAGCGCTCAGAGAGGATCATGGCTGGTGGCCCTCAGGATATTAACTCTTTGTCAGTAATTTGCATTGCTAATATTTTCCCCCAATGTATGGTGCCTTTTTCTGAAAGATATTCTTGATTTTTTTTTTTCTTTTTTGGCACAACATGTAGCCTACGGTGGGGTCTTAGTTCCCCAATCAGGGATCGAACCTGTGCCCCCTGCACTGGAAGAAGGATTCTTAACCAGTGGACTCCCAAGGAAGTCCCAAGATACTCTTAATTTTAACGTCATCAACCTAACCAATCCTCACTTCATCGTTGAGCCCCTGAGCCCCCTAGGGTTGTCAGGATGGAAGCTCTCGATCTCAGGGCGGGGCACGAGTCCCCAGGGTTAATGTTGGGTCCAAGACTCACCTCAAGCTCTGGATTCTTGCCCCTTCCCAGAGCGACAGAGCCCAGAACGGAGGATTAAGCAGGATGTGCTAAATTGCAACAGTCTTGTCCGACTCTTTGTGACCCTATGGACTGTAGCCCGCCAGGTCCCTCTGTCCATGGGATTTTCCAGGCAAGAATACTGGAGTGGGTCACCATTTCCTCTTCCAGGGAATTTTCCTGACCCGGGGATCGAATCCATGTCTCCTGCATCTCCTGCATTGGCAGCGGATTCTTTACTACTGTGCCACCTGGGAAGCAGGATAAATTTTACTTAAGGTTTCACAAAGGAGGCAGAAGAGAGAACTTATTTTGCATAGGAAACATTATTCTAAGAGTTAAAATTCTCTCTAGAAATGTGTGCTTCCCTTTAAAATTCTTCCAGTTCTCTTGGACATCCTTCTTTTAAAAATTCCCCTTTTAAACATCCCTAGTCCTC
The DNA here is from genome assembly GCF_054371585.1 of Giraffa tippelskirchi. NCBI lineage: Eukaryota > Metazoa > Chordata > Mammalia > Artiodactyla > Giraffidae > Giraffa > Giraffa tippelskirchi. Next base: position 119,192,007 of record NC_137276.1, on the reverse strand, counting down.
ACTCTCATCAGAACGGAATCTTCCCCAACTCCCACCGCTAACTCCCAGGTTTTCCCTCTGCCTTTGCAAGTCTCTTTCTCAGAGCATCTCTAGTCCCCACAGCAGCTGGTGCAGCTGGGTTACCAGGGTCAATCATTTGAGTTACTGTACACAGCAACTCTTTTCTTTCATCAGCAATCTTGTGTGTATGTGTTTGATCCCATTAGCAAGGTAACCAAATGCAGAGCCCCATGACCACAGGCACACCTGCTCCAAATATGAACCGTAACCCAGAACTCCAAGAACCTAGACACGTAAGCAGCCTGCTCTTGTTCCAAGGCCAAACTCATTAGTCAAATAGCTGTTTGCCTAACAAAAACTCATCTCTCTCTGGCTAACTGAATGTTAGAACACAAACAGTCCTGTTTCCCCAAGGCAGATGGAGTTCCAGGAACCACCATCTGGGGCCTGTGTCGGGGGGGAAGCGAGAAGGAGAAGGTGGGGACCAGAGCCCTGGGTCTTGGTATCTGTCCTGAGGCCACAAGCAGAACCTCATTCTGGAACAAGCCTCGTGTCATCTGGAAGCTGCTGCAGGTTAGTTTACCCACAGGAAACATGCTGATGGGATGGGCAGGAAAGAGGCTTCATTTGGTACACTTGGGTCCTGATTCTGCCAAAATCAGATGCTGAGGCCCCGCTGAGGACTCTGGAAGGAAGTGGAGCTGTTTCCTTCTCCTGTAGGAAAAGCGAGACCCGAAAGCCCAACCCTATACCAGCCACTGGGCTAGGGCTTTTGCATGCTGCATGTTAAGTCGCTTCAGCCCTGTCCGACTCTTTTCGACCCTATGAACTGTAGCCCACCAGCCTCCTCTGTCCATGGGATTCTCCAGACAAGAATACTGGAGTGGGTTGCCATGCCCTCCTCCAGGGGATCTTCCCAACCCAGGGATTGGATCTGCATCTCTTATGTCTCCAGCATTGGCAGGCGGGTTCTTTACCACTAGTGCAACCTGGGAAGCCCAAGATGTACTTTTTTTTTATCACTTTATTTTGAACTAATTTTAGATTTAGAAAAAAGTTGCAAAGATAGTACAAAGAGTTTCCTTATAGGTCTTACCAGGCTTTTTCAAATGTTAACAATGTTTAACCTCTTATATAATCATAGTACATGCACTCTTTATTAGTGCACGAATTCTCAAATTATTTCATAGAGTCAGAGCAAACAACACTGTTAAAGTCTTATCAGCCCCCTCTCTCGGGTGAGAAAACTAAGGCTCAGAAGAATAAACACTTTACCCAGATACACAGTCAGTGCCACAGCAGGTCTGTCCCTGTACTAGTCCATCAGAGGGTGACTTGCGAGTTGAGGCTATGTCTTAGTCATCATTTTGCCTTACATCCAGCATTCAACACAGAACTTGGCACGTAAGGAGAGCTAAGGAAACATCTGAGCCTGAGCCTATGTAAATATCTGACCACCAAGAGCCCCCTCTACTTATTCAGGTAATAGTCCTGGGGAAGACTTAGAGGATGGAGAGATGTCAATCGTGTAAGGATCTGAGTCTTTGACCTGCTGTTGACAGGACACTAGAGAAGTCCTTTAATTTTTCTCAGTTTCCTTATCCATGTATCTCCTTCAGGGGAGGTGCAAGAATGTCTCCAAACACACTGACATTTGATTTTTAACTTCTTCCCTCTAATGGGCACTGTCTTGTGTATATATACTTGGGGGTACAACTGAGGTAGGCGAGCACAGAGAAGTCCAGTCAAGTGTCTCATTCCTGCTCCTCAATAATTAACAACCTATGGCAGGAAGTGAGGAAGAGAGGAGGGACCAAGGTCTGCCAGCTCCTCCCACAAGCCATGTGGTCATGTGCAAAATGACTCACCTCATCTAATTCTCATATTAGCCTTACTATGTTAACTAGTTACTTTGGTTATTGTTGAAATAGAATTGATTTAATGGTATGTTAATTTCTGCTGTACAGCAGTTATATATATATATACATATATATACATATATACATATATGTGTGTGTGTGTGTGTATATATATATATATATATATATATACACACACACACATTCTTTTTTATATTCTTTTTCATTATGGTTTATCCCAGGATACTGAATATAGTCCCCTGTGCTATACAATAGGACCCTTCTGTCTATCCATTCTCTAGATAACAGCTATATCTGCTAACCCCAACCTCCCATCCCATCCCTTACTCCACCTGCCTACCGCTTGGCAACCACAGATCTGTTCTCTATGTTCGTGATTCTGTTTCCGTTTCACAGATAGGTTCATTTGTGTCCTATTGTGCGTGCTAAGTTGCTTCAGTTGTGTCTGACTCCGTACTGACTGTAGCCCGCCAGACTCCTCTATCCATGGGATTCTTTAGGCAAGAATACTGGAGTGGGTTGCCATGCCTTCCTCCAGGGGATCTTCCCGAGCCAGGGATCGAACCTATGTATCTTATGTCTCCTGTATTAGCAGGCGGCTTCTTTACTACTAGCGCCACCTGTTCTACTTATAAGTAATATTATTTGGTATCTGTCTTTCTTTTTCTGACTTACTTCACTTATGATGATAGTCTCCAGTTCCACCCGTGTTGCTGCAAATTAGTCTATGTTAAGATTACGTGTTTTCACATCTACAAAGGAAAACTTCACTCCTTCAGCCTAAACTGGTAGGCTTTTTTTTTCCTTCAAGTGAGAATATATGAAAGAAGAAGAGAGGGGGCAGATTTCCACTTTTAAGTCTACATGGCAGCCTTTCACAATTTGTGGAATCACCTGGGGCAGACTCATGTTTGTGATAAGTTCAACAGTTCCAGTCTGTCCCCGGTAGACGAAAACAGAATATGTAGACACAAAGCCTTGGAATCAACATTTCAACCAGCTCTCTGGGTGATTCTTCAATGCAGTAAACTCAGAACTGATGAGGCACCATAACCAGTACTAAAGAGCTTGATATACAGAAGACAGATTATTCAATTATCACACCTATTAACTGCAAGAAATGAGTGCTTCAAAAAGATGCACAAACCTGCTCATTTTCTTCACAGAGGAGAAATGGGACATAAGAACACCGAGTCCCCATCCTTCTCCCTTTATCCATTTCCTTGCAAACTTTTTCTTTAGGAGTAATTCAAAATACTTCCTGGTGGTTCAGCAGTAAAGAATCTGCCTGCAATACAGGAGCCACAGGAGATGTGGGTCCGATCCCTGGGTTGGGAAAATCCCCTGGAGGAGGGAATGGCAACCTTACTCCAATATTCTTGCCAGGACAATCTCATAGATAGAGGAGCCTGGTGGGCTACAGTCCATAGGGCTGTAAAAAGGTTGGACATGACTGAGCTACTGAGCACAAAAAATGCCACAGGTTAGTCTCTATCAAAATTCACTCTCAACTCAAGAAGCCTGAATTCATGTGCTTTCGCTGTATCGAAGCTGTGATCTCACTGGGGAAGGGCATGAACATCAGAACAAAGCTATCAATGAATACAACAGTCTGACTAATAGAGATACAACCACCAGAGAATAAAAATAGCAAACACTGCCTAGACAAGGGTGTCAGCATCAATCTGGAGATGGCTTCTTGATGCTAAACAGCCTTGCCCTGGAGAAGCCCAAGCATCCCCTGCCTGCACCTGTATAAAGCATCCTGCAATTGTGTTCAGCAGCATCAGGTTAGTTATGCATGCAGCTTGGACTGAACAAAAACCCTTTTTCATTCTCTCTTATTATTGCTGGTTTCAGTTAGCTAATGCGAGGAAGGAAGCAGTTAGCTTGCTACTAAAAGTGATATGCTTTATTCTTTTTTTTTAAGTTTATGTTGGCTGCGTTGGGTCTTCATCACAGTGCGAGGGCTCAGGAGTTGTGGTAAGCATGTGCGATCTTAGTTCCTCGACCAGAGATTGAACCCATGTGCTCTGCATTAGGAGCGAGGACTCCTATACACTGGACTACCAGTGAAGGCCCATGATATGCTTTGGTTTAGGGTTTGTTCAGTATATTGGAGGAAGAAGTAGGATGTAAGTGATGAAGTTTTTTAAAGTGAAGGTTGAATACAACAGTAGGAACTAGAATTTCCATGGGGATGAACTCTTCATGTCCTACAGCAAACTGCTAGAATTCGCCTTTTTTTTTTTAGGTTGGGGGTCTGAAGGCAGCTATCAGGCTCTGCTGAAGTCTTGGTTTGCCCAGGATAAATATTCTCGATCATTTTTATGTGAAATGGCTTTTAGTCCCCTCCTCGCCTCAGGAATCCCATACACCTTCCTCTGGGCACGATGATTTATCAAAACCCTTCTAAGAGGAGAGGGCTCATCATAGGAAACACTACCCCATATGGTCTTATCAGTGCAGAATGCAGGGTGACTCTTTATCTCCGCCAGTCAGGATGGTCTTGTGTAATTAACCCAGACAAGAATGACATTAGCTTCTTAAGCAGCTGTCTGATGCTGTCGGCTTGCCTTGATCAGGGCAGGAACTAAAACTAAAACTTGTCTTTGTAAGCACAGGTGCAACAACAAGCCATAGGTGCAATCTAAACCCAACATTTGAAATCACTTTCTTAAATAGGTGATGTATTAAGGGTAATATGTGTTGAATCTCCCCTTGCTGATTTAGGCTGATAGGCTGATTATTTCCATCTTGTCAATATCAGGTTGTTTTTGGTGTTTTGTTTTAGTTGCAGAATGCAAGATCTTTCAGTTCAATTCAGTAGCTCAGTCGTGTCCAACTCTTAGTGACCCCATGGACTGCAGCATGCCGGGCTTCCCTGTCCATCACCAACTCCCAGAGCTTGCTCAAACCCATGTCCATTGAGTTGGTGATGCCATCCAACCATCTCATCCTCTGTCATCCCCTTCTCCTCCTGCCTTCAATCTTTCCCAGCACCAGGGTCTTTTCAAATGAGTCACATTCTTCACATCAGCTGGCCACAGTATTGGAGCTTCAGCTTCAGCATCAGTCCTTCCAATGAATATTCAGGACTGATTTCCTTTAGGATGGACTGGTTGGATCTCCTTGAAGTCCAAGGGACTCTCAAGAGTCTTCTCCAACACCACAGTTCAAAAGTGCCAATTCTTTGGTGCTCAACTTTCTTTATGGTCCAACTCTCACATCCACACATGACTACTGATAAAAACATAGCTTTGAATAGACGGACCTTTGTTGGTAAAGTAACGTCTCTGCTTTCTAATATGCTGTCTAGGTTTGTCATAACTTTTCTTCCAAGAAACAAGTGTCTTTTAATTTCATGGCTGCAGTCACCAACTGCAGTGGTTTTGGAGCCCAAGAAAATAAACTCTCTCACTGTTTTCATTGTTTCCCCATCTATTTGCCATGAAGTGATGGGACCAGATGCCATGATCTTAGTTTTTTGAATGCTGAGTTTTAAGCCAGCTTTTTCACTCTCCTCTTTCATCAAGAGGCTCTTTAGTTCCTCTTTGCTTTCTGCCATTAGGGTGGTGTCATCTGCATATCCGAGGTTAGTTTGAGGCCTGTGCATTTTAGTTCTCTGACCAGGGATTGAAACTCAGGTTCCCTGTGTTGGAAGCGTGAAATCTTAACCACTGGACCACCAGGGAAGTCCTGTCAATATCTTTTTGGATAGGACCAAAAGACCATCCACTCTTTAACCCATTAGTTCAGTTTGGTTTCATTTACATCATGTGATTTTAAAAAATGCATCCTATTTCTCCAAGGCATTCTCACACCTTCATGACTGCAGTCTGCAGTTACAAAGTTGTATATGAAAGCAAAAAAATCATCTTAACATGAAATTATTCCCTAGTCAACTAACTCTATTGTGATGTAAAATGTATTTCCTACTCAAATATTTTTCCCCATTCAACACTAGTATCTATGTCCATCCTTTGTTTTGACATCCTTGTCCATCTTCATTTGCTGAGTGCAAATACAGGGCAGTTTGTTGCAAAATGTATGGCAAATCTTGCCCCCACCCCAACAAAACCAAAACAAACCAGTAATTCATGGCACTGATGTTGTAGAACAGATCAAGTCATATACAAAACCACTGAGCAACGGAGGTCCGCAGTTTGAGGAGAGCTAGCAGCTAAAGAAGAGACATTTAACAAGGATGAAGACTTCAAAGAAGGTTTAAAAAAGAACGGTCTAAATATTAAAGTATTTAAAGGAGACTTGGAAAAAAAACAGATAAAGCTCTTGTAAAAATAATTCTCTTTAGAATCATGCAGTAAAAGTCAACACAGTTAAGGATAGCATTTGGAGCTTTCGTACAATTTTGGCATAAAAATACATCTGGGACTTATCTCATTTAAAACATCTTTCATTAAGGTATAATTTACATCAATGAATGTATTTTAACATATAAAAATCCATGAGTTTTGATACATTTATGTAATCATGAATACTATTACTACTATCAAGATAATAGGATATTTCCAACACCCCTGAAAGTTACTTGACTCACTTTTTATTCACTCTAAGAATTCACTGTTGCATTTATAAACTAAAATTTCAGAAAGCTTGTTTTCATAATTTTTAGTTTCATTTTCAGAAAAGTTTCCAACCAAATATCTTTTTCTACTTTTAATTTTGATATTACAAAAAATAGATAGACATTATTTTTTAGAGCAGTTTTAGGTTTACAGAAAATTTAAGAGGAAAGTACAGAAGGTGCCTGTATGCTCTACCCTCATGATTAACATCCTGCATTGGAGGTACATTTGTTATAACTGATGAACCAATATTGATGTATTATTATTAACTAAAGTCTAAAGTTTAAATTAGGGTTCACTGTTTGTGTACAAACTGATGTGCAGTTTTTTGTCTTTTATAAATGTATAATGTCACGTATCTACCACTACAGTATCGTACAAAATAGCTTTGCTGCTCTAAAATTCCCCTGTGCTTGATCTCTTTGTCCCTCCCCCTCTGCCTCTATCTGGCTTCCCTGGTGGCTCAGTGGTAAAGAATCCGCCTGCTATACTTAGGAATATATCTACCTAAAGAAACAAAAGACTTATATATAGAAAACTATAAAACACTGATGAAAGAAATCAAAGAGGACACAAACAGATGGAGAAATATACCGTGTTCATGGATTGGAAGAATTAATATAGTGAAAATGAGTATACTACTCAAAGCAATCTATAGATTCAATGCAATCCCTATCAAGCTACCAATGGTATTTTTCACAGAACTAGAACAAATCATCTCACAATTTGTATGGAAATATAAGAAACCTCGAATAGCCAAAGCAATCTTGAAGAAGAATGGAACTGGAGGAATCAACCTGCCTGACTTCAGGCTCTACTACAAAGCCACTGTCATCAAGACAGTATGGTACTGGCACAAAGATAGAAATATAGATCAATGGAACAAAATAGAAAGCCCAGAGATAAGCCCACGCACATATGGACACCTTATCTTCGACAAAGGAGGCAAGAATATACAATGGAGAAAAGACAATCTCTTTAACAAGTGGTGCTGGGAAAACTGGTCAACCACTTGTAAAAGAATGAAACTAGAACACTTCCTAACACCGTACACAAAAATAAACTCAAAATGGATTAAAGATCTAAACGTAAGACCAGAAACTATAAAACTCCTAGAGGAAAACATAGGCAAAACACTCTCCGACATAAATCACAGCAGGATCCTCCATGACCCACCTCCCAGAATATTGGAAACAAAAGCAAAAATAAACAAATGGGACCTAATTAAAATTAAAAGCTTTTGCACAACAAAGGAAACTCTAAGCAAGGTGAAAAGACAGCCTTCAGAATGGGAGAAAATAATAGCAAACGAAGCAACAGACAAACAATTAATCTCAAAAATATACAAGCAACTTCTGCAGCTGAATTCCAGAAAAATAAACGACCCAATCAAAAAATGGGCCAAAGAACTAAACAGACATTTCTCCAAAGAAGACATACAGATGGCTAACAAACACATGAAAAGATGCTCAACATCACTCATTATTAGAGAAATGCAAATCAAAACCACAATGAGGTATCATTTCACACCAGTCAGAATGGCTGCTATCCAAAAGTCTACAAGCAATAAATGCTGGAGAGGGTGTGGAGAAAAGGGAACCCTCTTACACTGTTGGTGGGAATGCAAACTAGTACAGCCACTATGGAGAACAGTGTGAAGATTCCTTAAAAAACTGGGAATAGAACTGCCATATGACCCAGCAATCCCACTGCTGGGCATATACACCGAGGAAACCAGAATTGAAAGAGACGCGTGTACCCCAATGTTCATCGCAGCACTGTTTACAATAGCCAGGACATGGAAGCAACCTAGATGTCCATCAGCAGACGAATGGATAAGGAAGCTGTGGTACATATAGACAATGGAATATTACTCAGCCATTAAAAAAATACATTTGAATCGGTTCTACTGAGATGGATGAAACTGGAGCCCATTATACAGAGTGAAGTAAGCCAGAAAGAAAAACAACAATACAGTATACTAATGCATATATATGGAATTTGAAAGATGGTAACGATAACCCTATACGCGAGACAGAATAAGAGACACAGATGCATAGAACAATTTTATGGACTCTGAGGGAGAAGGTGAGGGTGGGACGTTCTGGGAGAATAGCATTGAAACATGTATATTATCATATGTGAAACAGAACACCATTCCATGTTCGATGCATGAGACAAGGGCTCAGGGCCGGGGCAATGGGATGACCCAGAGGGATGGGATGGGGAGGGAGGTGGGTGGCGGGTCCAGGAAGGGGAACACATGTAAACCCATGGCTGATTCATGTCAATGTATGGCAAAAACTATTACAATATTGTAAAGTAATTAGCCCCCAACTAAAATAAATAAATTTATAAAAAAAAAAAAAAAAAAGAATCCGCCTGCTAATGCAAGAAACGAAGGTTGAATCCCTGGGTCAGGAAGATCTGCTGGAGAAGGAAATGGCAACTTTCTCCAGTATTCTTGCCTGGGAAATCCCATGGACAGAGCATCTGGTGGGCTACAGTCCATGGGGTTGCAAAAAAGTTGGATATGTCTGAGCAACTACACAAAAAACAACAGCAGCTTCCCCTCTATCACTGATCTGTTTTTTACTCTATCTACGGTTTTGCCTTTCACAGAACCTCATAGAGTTGGAACCACGGTATCAGCTGAATGAATCATTTCTTTTACTTAGCAGTATGAATCATTACGTCCAACCCATACTTAAGGGGAGGAAAATTAACCTCCAAGGGGGGGTGTGTGTATATTTTGAAACCACCATGTACTCCACGCTTCCCTGTCTCTACTAGCCTTTTACTTTTTGCCTGTTTTTTTTTTTTAAGTAAAAATCTATGTTTTTCAATAAATTTTACTTTAGTAAATTTCTTTGGCTATTTAGGTTAAAAAGAATATACTTATGATGAATCTCTTGGCTACGTTCAGGAGATGAGTTTAACACTCTGGGCATCCAATTATCATCACTGGAAAACTAATATTCTAGACCATGGTCTGAAAGAAGTCATGATTGCATTTGGGGTAACAGGCTTTGGTTTCTATCTGTGGGGTCCTTCTTTTTTACTGACTGACCAGAAGTTGATATTTCTTCTATTGCTGTAAAATAGTCATGTGGTGGTAACAACAGTTACAGACAAGCCTGCACTGAAGGTAAGAAGAGGAGCCCCTGACAGAAGCAGGCATTAGAACCTGGTTTCTGACCGCCATTCAACACTGGCCCCAAAACCTGAAGCCCAGCTGTAAGGCAAACAGTGAGCATCCTTATATACACAGATGTCAACAGGATAAATTTCTCAAAGGGGAAATATGTGGGTTAATGGGCATTTAAAACTTTAATAGACATTGTCAAATTGGCCCCCAAAACTATTGTATCAATTTATCCTCCCACCACAGCATGTGAGAGTGCCAAACTCTTGCCTGCCTTCCCTTACACGGGATACCATTAAACTGCTCCATCTTTGCAGTGAGTCATAGCTGTTTCTCAGCATGTTGGCAGAGAGAAGTAGGGCTAGTATCTGTGAAAACTTTAAAAATAAGTGTCATGTTCATTCAGCACTCGTGATTTTTATATTCATGATTTTACTGGTATTTTATGGAATGTATAAGAGTAGAGGATGGGAACTGAGGTCAGAAAGGTGGAAGATGGGTCAAAATGGGATGGGAAGTGGTTTTAGCTGATACTGGCTGAAAGTATCCTCTACTGACAGCTGAATAGCATCCACTGTAAGCCTGTACCATAAACTCATTAGCCAGCCTCTAACTGATGAATATTTTAGACTGTCTCCAATCTTTAGTTACTTACAAACAATGCTGCAATGCTACCTTGTTTATACTTCACGATCCAGGCTTTCTTGTATATCTTGTAACATAAATTCCTAGAGGTGAAGTCCTAGGTCAAAGTGGATATGTATTTGTAATTGTGGTAGGTACTATTACAAAGATTGCCCTATGTAAGGTTTATTAATTTATACCTCACCAGCAAAGCAGTAAAGTACTTGTTTCTTACAGTTTTACCAAGACAGCATATTATCAAATAGGTAAAAATTTACCAGTTTTAATCATTTGCATTTCTCTCATAATTTTTTATAAGCTCTTTTAATTTCCTGTCCTATAAACTACTTGTTACATCTTTTGTACATTTTCCTATTGAGTTGTTGGTCATTTTTATATTAATTTATAAAAGCTATTTATTAGAGAGCTTAACTCTTTGTCTATTATATGAATTGCAACCATTTTCCCCAACTTGTCGGTTTGTTTTTCTCATTTTGTTTATGGTGATTATTATTTTTTTGCCAAGCAGCAGTCTTTAAACTTTTTTTTAAAAATGCAGTTTTATTTATAATTTGTTCATCTTTTTTTGATGATTTCTAGCCTTTGAATCAAAATGAGAAGAATAATAAAAGAAAAGGTATAAAAAGATTTACTGTTGTTCTTGTTTAGTTGCTAAGTTGTCTCCAACTCTTTGCGACCCCATGGACTGTAGCCAGCCAGGCTCCTCTGTTCATGGGATTTCCCAGGCAAGAATACTGAAGTGGGTAGCCATTTCCTTCTCCATGTAATCTTCCTGACCCAGGGATTGAACCCGGGTCTCCTGCATCGCAGGCAGACTCTTTACCACTGAGCCATCTGGAAAGCCATTAAAAGGATTACCTCATATTTTATCTAGCAGTCATAATATTTTAAGTTTTACAATTAAGTTCCATTTGGAGTTTATCTAGGCTTAGAGTAGTCAAATTTATTTTTTTCCTAGATGGCTTCCCAATTGTCCCAACATCACTTATTAAGTAGTTCATCTTTCCTTCACTGATATGAGACGGCACATTTACCATACACTGACACTCTAAGTGTTTAGGTCTGCTTGCGATGTTCTGATGTTTTCTCAGTCCTCTAATCGTGTGACAGCATCACCCTGCTTTAATTCCTCCAAACATGGCCTCCTATCAGGTTTCCACCTCTAGAACAGCGAGTTCCCCTTAGTGGGATTTTTTCAGGACTTTCTTGTCCATTTTCTAAAACAAACCTTTTGGTACTTTAATTTGGATACCATTACACTCAGAAATTAACTTAGGGAGGACCGACATTTTTATGTTGTTGAGTCTCCAGAGTTTTGAAGTCTTCTTCATAGAGGTACTATAAAAGCTGCTATGTTTATTACTAGGGATTTCAGATTGTTTTGGTGGAGCTTGTAAATGGGCTCCTTTCTTCCATATAGCTATAGAAGATGTTATTCCCATTACTAGTCTACAGTGCCAAAGGGTCAAACCCAAAGGATCTCTCATTTTAAGATCTCTCCATGTCTATAAATATGTGTTTCCCTTTCACAAACTTCAGGATGACATGGTCGCTTTCTCTTTTTAAAATTTTATTTATATTATTTTTTTTTAACATTACACTGTTTTAAAATTGTTTATTTATTTTTTGGCCATCCCACACAGAATGTGGAATGTTAGTTCCCTGACCAGGGATGGAACCCGAGCCCCCTGCAATGGGAGTGCAGAGTCTTAACCACTGGACTGCCAGGGAAGTCCCACTTTCTCTTGTGTCCCTGTAATTGTCACTCACTAAGTTGTTTTTCCTTATTGGTCAGACAATACCATTCCTAGTTATTTCCTTTATCTCTTGAGCAATGAAATATTTCTAAAGAAGGTCAAAGATTTATCAGAGGACCCAAATCTAGCTTAACGAGGCATCCAATGATGGTCAAGAATATCCCACTGCTCTTGTATTTCTGCTGGAGTTGGCTGGCATTGTCACCTCTACAAAGCAGGATTCATCTCTGGCCTCCCTCTGCTGGGGACCATAGCCCAACTGCTCTGCTCTCTGCCCCTGTTTCCTTCTGTCTCAGCCAAATGCTCTCCTCTTTTCTACCAACTGCCACCTACTGCATGTCTTTTTTGTTAAGAGTTCAATCTATTTCCTTTTCTTCTATTTGGAATAATTATTTTAAAAATTATCTTCAAAAGCATACCTCCCAGAATATTAGTAGATGTGTTACATTCAGTAGAAAAAGGGCTGTGGTGGGAGACAGCCCTTGTTACATGTCACCTGCAAGGTACCAGTGCGTGTTAACACTTAAACACCACTAATTACTGGCCTTAAACACCATGCGTTTCACCAATGGATCTGCCCACAGAAGCCTAATGAACACCCTGCACCCCTCACATTTGGAGAACGCATTCTGGGGGACACAGCCTCAAGACAATAAGCACCCAGATCTGCCCGAGGCCCTCTGCTGGGGACACCTATGATATCCATTATCTTCCTGGACTGAAGTGTCAACATCACCTATGGACTGGGATGTAGGATAGAGGAGCAGCGATTCTTGAATCTTTTCTTCTATATAGCATTTCCCTGAGTGATCTTTTTTTTTTTTTAATTAGAACAAAGTATTTCTATGCTAAATACCCCCAAACCAAAAACTAACTAGCCAACCAATCAACTGCCCAATTGCCCAATCAATTAGCCAGCCAACCAACTAACCAATCTATCAAACAATGAAGTTTAAAACCATTGTTATGGGACTTCCTAGGTGGCCCGGTGGTTACGACTCTATGATTCCGCTGTAGGGGGCTCGGGTTCGATCCCTGGTCAGGGAACCGAGATCCTGCATGCCTCATACTGTGGCCAGAAAAAAAAGATGTGCCAAAGCTTAAATGGGAATGAATATTACTATTGAAAAAGAATTGTTATTTTTCTTTCCCCCTTTCCCCACCCCCATCCTTCTTCCTTTTTCTAGCACTCAGCACCCAGAATACCCATGCCCCTAACTGCTTACTGCCTGTGCTTCATCCCATCTGGCTCCACATCTTGGTTCCCAGCCCCATGAACTCTCCCAGGTCTTGGCCTCAGCCGTGGTTTTCCCTCTTTCGAGACCACCGCATCCTGCCATGTCTGTCGTCTCTCCTGTGTCCCCCTGGCCCCTGGGACAGCACATGGTCTGGCCTTATCCCTCACCTGTACCACCTGACTTGAACACACCTGGCAGCCAAGAGAGATTCCCAGCTCTCAGTCCACAGAGCCGCAAGGACACTCTGCTCTGCCATCCCAGAGGTTTCTGGGAGCAATTTCCTATTCATGCTTTAATCCAGCACATGGCTGTTTCTATCTTCTGTGTGGTTTTTTGTTAATGCCAGGTCCAGTGCATCAAAGGACGTGACTTGAGTTATAAATTCCTATGCTGTCAGGGACTTGTAATACTGCAATCCTTACATTATTTGCATAAAAATAATTCACATCTTTAGAAAGGGAAAAATCAGTACAGAAAAAGACATCAAGGTGATACCCGGACCGTAAACACACAATGTTTGTTCTTGTAACTGAGCAGTTTTGGAGTAGTTTGGCACTCTCTGAATCAGTTATTATCACTTTTATTAGCCCTCTCTACCCAGGTTGATATTGTTTTCTGCTTTACTGATAAAGGCTTTGAGTCTCAAAGAAGGGAGACGGCAGAGGCAGTGACAGATGTCTGGGGTGAAGCTGGAGCAGAATCTGTCCTGGAGACCCCACAGATGTCCAGATGGGCTGGATGGCTGGTCAGGTCATGTCCACCAGCATCAGGAGGACATCGGGGCTCTGATGTCTCCCCAAGTCAGGGGAGAGAAGTGCCTTGAGGCTCTGCTGCTTCCCTGATGGAATCCTCCTCTAGAACCAGGTCCTCCGCCTCCCACCCAAGGCTCCAGCCTGCCTTTGGTAGCCCGGACACAGCTCTTTCCGACAGAGTGGTGTCCACTGCCCTCCTCCACGCACCACACTGGCTTCAGATGTTGTGTATTCTTCAGAGGTAGTGGCAACAAAACCTTCCATTCTAGGCACTCTTCCTCCAGGGACCTCACCATCCTCCAGTTGAGAGGTGGGGTCTATGTTCCCTTTGAAACTAGATGGGGGCTCCCCTGGTGGTCCAGTGGTTAAGAATTCGCCTGCCAATGCAGGGGACGCAGGTTCCATCTCTGGTCCAGGAAGATTCCACATGCTGCAGAGCAACTAAGCCCCTGCACCACAAGTACTGAGCCGATGTACCCTAGAGCTTGTGCTCTGCAAAAAGAGAACCCACTGCAAGGAGAAGCCTAGAGAGTAGCCCCTGCTTGCCGCCACTAGAGACAGCTCACACGCAGCAACAAAACCTAGTGCAACCAAAAACATAAACAATAAAAAGAAACTGGGTGGGCTTGTGACAGAAAAAAAGGACAGTGAAAATATCACTGGTGGCTTCCGAGACCAGGTCCTAAAAGGAATGAGGCCCCTTTTCCCGGGGACACCGCGCATTAGGGCTCCGAGCCATCGTGAGAGCAGTCTGACTTCCCTGGGCCACCACGTTGTGAGGAGGCCCAGGCTACACGCAGAGGCCAGGTGTATGTGGGCAGGTCGACAGCCACAGGGGAGGTAATAGTGACAGCCAGCCTCAACCACCACACACTGGGAGACCCCCAGAGGACTGCAGCTCCAGCTGTGAGTTACCCACCCAGCAAATCTTCCCAGTGGACGCTTCTGACATCACAGAGCAGGGAAAACCCATACCTGGTGCTCAGCAGGAATTCCTCACCCACAGACAACAGCAGAAGGGGTGCTGACACCATGAATTTTGGGGTAGCTTGTTAAACAGCGATGGTAACTGAAACTGATATAAAATCTCAACTCTCACAGCAGGTTAGAAAGTCTGCCGGACACTGAAGACCCTGAATGCACAAATCCTCTAAACTCCTCCATTCTGGGGTGCGATGAGCATGTAGTTATAAAAGAATGTGAAATCCTAACCAAAATGCCACACTGAACTTTCATGAGAATGGGTTTGTACTCTGGCTTTAATCAGACAGCTAAAGGGCATCCTCTGAACTGGAGTGTCCTAATTTCAGACCTAATTTCCAAAGCATATCTGATAATCAAGCCCTTCTTTTTCTGAAACTGTTTCATCATTAAAGAGCTCTTTCAGAATGGGGTCAGTTAGTCATTGCGGCTGGAAGGGGCATGGCTTGTTGTAAGGATAGAGGGTCTCTCCCGTCTCTCTCAGAGCCGCCCCACCTCGCGCCCCCAGGCAAGTGCCTTCTGAGAGCTGGTCTCAGCATCAGCTGTGACAGCGCACACGCCAACGACAAACTGACACTGCCCCCTGGTAACTCCTTCCTCCTCCTGCCCTCTCTCCTACAAGCATCCATTCTGCATGTGCTCTGTGCCAGGGGCTGAGCTAGGTGCTGCGGATCTGCAGGTGAGACCCCTTCCTTGTGTTTAAGGGCTGCCATTTTCTGTCCAGGTACACTTTTACAATTTTTACTATACAGTAAGTCCCCTACAGACAAACCTTCAAGTTGCAAACTTTCAAAGACACGAACATGCGTGCTCAAGTCCAATCACATAAGTTAGTTCATGTGTCTGGCATACATTGTCAAGTGCATGCATCCTCTACAAGTGGTTGTGCTTTTGTGTGCTTTACTGTACATACAGAGTAAAGTAGTACAGTATCTTTATTTCAAGCCCAAGATGTGTGGAAGCAAGCCTAAAAGCAGCAGTGATATAGCTGGTAGTACTAAGAAGTGCCAGCTATTGTATTGCACTAAGTGCTTTTCAAGGTACTGTACCATAAGATTAAAAATGTTTACTTTTTGTGTTTGCTTTCTATGTACTATTTGTGTGAAAAGTATTATAAACCTATTACAGTATAATACTATACAGCCAATTGTGTTAGTTGGGTGCCTAGGCTAACCTTGTGGGAATTACAAACAAATTGGACTTATGAATGCGCTCTCGGAATGGAAATTGTTCATATGTAGGGGACTTGGTGTATTCAGAATAAAAACAAAACTCCATGGAAGCTTTTGGGTAGTGAGGATGCCGAAATGCATGTGGTGGATGACACAGGTTTTCAGATGGACTTCAGCTCTATGGGTTGGGGTAGAAACATGTGGGACTGTACTAATGAGCATATTAGCGCCTGTGTCAACCCCACTAATTCAGTGGCTGAGCACGAGAGAAGTTCAGTTCTGATCCATGGTATTGGAAGACAGGTGGAATTTTACCACTTGGTGATTTTCCTATTTGCCTTGCCAAAAACGTACACACATCATGCTGTTTCTGCCTTTGCCATTTCAAAAAGGACCACAGGATACTGGTCCCATTCCAACCAGGCTGAACAAGATGCAGGCTGATTTTGATCACTGACAGTGGTGGCATGGATATCCCTCGTGGTTTTGCCATGATCCACTTTTACCAAGTGGTGGATTTGAAAGTAGTGGTGAGGATGAAAAGTACTGGGTTCAAGAACGAACTCAGGAAGAAAAAAGGAAGAAAGCGAATAGAGACAGCTCTTCTGAGGTAGTCTTTTGTTTTGTTTTAACCTCAATTACTTAAAATCTTGTCACAGTTGGGAACCAGAGGCTCTTCCATCTTTGAGAACCTGGGAATCCTATGCATGCAGTCAGTGGGGCAGGGAAGAAGTAGGTGGGAAATGTTTGCTTGCCCTTGAGTTACCTTTGTTGACCACCTTGGGGGGAAGTCCCTTGGCCCAATGTAGATGCAGAGGGAGGCTGGGAGATATAGTTCCTAGCCAGACACTTCTGGCAACAATCCCACAATGTGGTAGGAAAAGCAGGGACCTCATGATGGATGTCCCCATCTCTGCTGCAGGATGATCCCAAAGTTCTTCATGGTGCCAATGACTATGACTTGCCAGGGACTTGGTTCCCCCAGAGAGCTGGGGGCTTGGCCAGAGAACTTACAAGGCTCTGTCCCTCCTCTCCAAGGAAAATCTACAAAGCCTCACAAGTCCCCCAAAAAGATCCTGTAAAATGCATGTGTGCACATGCCCCTCAGTTCGCCTTGTCAATTCCATCTGCTCTCTATTCCACCTCCTTCTCTAGATGAAGGAGAAAATACCTTCACCATGAAACAAGGGTTCTCTCCAAGCTGGGCTTAAACACATCAACTTTCACCTAATTTTCATAAAACCAAACACTTGAAAGACAACCAACAAAACACTGAAAAGACCCAATCCTCCTCTGTCAACACTAATCAATAACAACAAGCTGGTCTCCATCCTCTGGATGGAGCATCTAAAGTTCATCACTAAAAAAGTTCACTTGCATTTCCACCGCCCTCCCTCCACCTAGAGAAATGCACAACAAAATATTCCATAGAATGGTCCTCATGAGATATTCCTGCAATGCTGCTAAGTCACCTCAGTCGTGTCCGACTCTGTGCGATCCCGCAGACGGCAGCCCACCAGTCTCCCCCATCCCTGGGATTCTCCAGGCAAGAACACTGGAGTGGGTTGCCATTTCCTTCTCCAATGCATGAAAGTGAAAAGTGAAAGTGAAGTCGCTCAGTCGTGTCCGACTCGTAGCGACCCCACGGATTGCAGCCTGCCAGGCTCCTCCATCCATGGGATTTTCCAGACAAGAGTACTGGAGTGGGGTGCCATTGCCTTCTCCGATTCCTGCAATGAGGGAGCTTTAGTTTCCAGTGCTTTTAATTTCGTTTATGCTATAAATTAATTATGTATGTATGGTGGAGAGTAACTCATTCAACGTGTCATAAAGTCAGGCACTTAGAAAAGAAAAGCGTGAAAGGGTCCTGATGTGCTCCGAAATGTTCCAGTAAGTACATAAATCATTTTGTTTTCTAAAACAGCTGAGGAGGTAAGTGTAATGACTATAATTCTATTTTAAAAGGTCCAGGAAGCACGAGAATAGAATTTGTACAAACATCCAAAAAAGGCAGTTAGATTTGTCATCTTTTGTGACAAACTCAACTAAACGGTAGGAAGTGTGGCCACTAAACCAATATGTACTTTCAATGACAAAGACCTTGGCAGGGCCAGGTTCAAGGGCTCTGAGGTACAGGAGACCCACCAACCACTGGAGTCTCTCTTAGAACAAAGGGGTCCAGACTGGGAAATGCACCTGAAGTTTCTCAGGGACCCTCAGCTGGAGACTCACCCCCCCTCCCCTCCCAGCCCTGCCATGCACCCAAGCACCACAGGCCCAGACAGACCTGGGTGGTGAGTGGAGGGGAACATTGGCCCAAGTGGGCCTGGTCTGCTCTGGTTCATCCTTGAAGTAGACAAAACGTGTTTTGGGACTTTCCCTAGTGCTGAGAGCGGAAGAATTAATGCTTTTGAACTGTGGTGTTGGAGAAGACTCTTGAGAGTCCCTTGGACTGCAAGGAGATCCAACCAGTCCATCCTAAAGGAGATCAGTCCTGGGTGTTCATTGGAAGGACTGATGCTGAAGCTGAAACTCCAATACTTTGGCCACCTCATGCGAAGAGCTGACTCATTTGAAAAGACCCTGATGCTGAGAAAGATTGAGGGCAGGAGAAGAAGGGGACCACAGAGGATGAGATGCTGGATGGCATCACTGACTCAATGGACATGAGTTTAGGTAACCTCCGGGAGTTGGTGATGGACAGGGAGGCCTGGCGTGTTGCAGTCCATGGGGTCACAAAGAGTAGGACACGACTGAGCGACTGAACTGAACTGAAATGAACTGGTGGTCCAGTGGTTAGGACTCTGCATTTTCACTGCCAAAGGCCCAGGTTCAATCCCTGGTCAGGGAACTAAGATTCCCATAAGCCTCCCGGCATGGCCAAAAATAAGTGTTTTAGTGAAGTGGGAGGCTGACTCTCTGAAGTGCTCAGCATAGACCCTGGCTATATAAGAGAATACAGTTTGATTTTGCTTTAAAAATTAGGCATAACACTAAGAGGAAGGGGTTGGGGGAGGGATGGAGAGGGAGGCCTGGGTTAGCAAATGTAAGCTATTATATTTAAGATGGATAAACAACAAGGTCCTACAGCACAGGGGACTATATTCAATATCCCATGATAAACAATAATGGAAAAGAATATAAAAATAATGGAAATAAAGTTTAGAACCACAAAAAAATCAGGCATAACAATTTCCAGTGATTGCTTTTCCCATAAGCTCCCAATTCCCTAACTGGGGAGTGAATGTCATATAATGAAATAATATAGGAGATAATGAATGTGCACAAAAGTTCTTTGCTCTGGGACTCAGTTAGAAATGAAATAGCTCAGAGAAGTACAGTACGTGCAGTAAGGCTGTTAAGGTAGAGAATGTAAATCAACAACCACCACCCCAGCAATAATTGTTCTAGTGGTGGGAGGAGCTGTGACCACTGTTAATTCAGTGCTAATCAATGGTCAAGTTCAAACAAGTACCCTGATCCTACAGCCAGCCTGTGGAAATAAGCATTATTGGCCCATTGTTAAATATCAGATCACTAAACAGAAATTAAACTTTGGAGTTATGCAGAATTTTTTTAGTCATATGATTTTAATATTACTATTTTTAAAATTTTTTATTGGAATACAGTGTTTTACAATGTTTGTTAGTTTCTTCTGTACAACAATGTGAGTCAGTTATACGTACACATATATCCCCTTTTTTAAAGATTTCCTTCCCATTTAAGTCACCACAGACCATTGGGTAGTGGTGATTCATCATGTGGATTTGTAAACAGTGGATTTGAGAACCTGAACTAGCTAGACTTCAATGCCTGGGGTTCCTTCCCTCTGCCATGTTTCTCTCTGCATCCTTGGTGCCTGGTGCAAGCATCATATTAGTAGGTGTGCAAATACTATATGGGGAAGGAAGCAAGATGAGGGCTATGGAAACCATTATAACGTCTGTGCCCATGGTTAGGGGTGGTCATTCCAATTCAGCTCTGCATTGTATGTAATCAAGGCTAGGGTGCTGCCCATGGAAGAAAAATGATGCAACGGGGTTGTGCTTTAGCAATCTACACAGTACAAGCATTTCCACCCCCTTTTCTTTTTTAGCTTCAAAAACCAAAAATAACATCAAGAATTTGACAGGACACTGCCGTCTAGACACATGAATCACCTTGCATTTTTGTCTCACCCTCAGATCACTCTAGATGACATGACCATGGCATGGACCACGTGAATTCTCTGCCTTTTTCCTGGCAAACTTGTCTCAAAGCTCACTTCTGCCAAGAAATGCCTCTTTCCCAACAGGCCAAAATTATAACAAGACATGAAGCTGTTCTCTCTGCCATGGGCTTCCCACTGGCTACATGACTTATCTGAATCTTTAGGAGGAGAAAGACTCAGTCAATGTGTGGTTGGAATGTTCTCCATCACCATCACCATCATTATCATCATCATCACCATCACCACCATCATTACCATTATTATCATCACCATCATCACCATCATTATCATCCTCATTATCACCATCTTTATCATCATCACCATCATTATCATCATCTTCATCTCACCATCATCTTTATCATCATCATCACCACCATTTTCATCCTCATTATCACCATCCTTATCACCATCATTATTATCACCATCACCTTCATCTCACCATCATCATCACCATTATCACCACCATCACTACCATCACCATCATCACCATCACCATCATATTATGATCTGCAAAGAGCAGGAGGCAGGATTTGTGTGAGTTTGGAAATTCACATTTGGAGTCAACCAAAGATGGGTCAGAAACCTATGGACCAGGTGAGGTTTGAGGTTTTATAGACACTAGCATATTTAATTCTGTTCAGTTCAAACACCAGATCTCTGCAGAAACTAGGAGAGCCTGGAATAAGGGAAATGTCAATTGCAATCCTCAGAGGTAGGTATTACAGTTTCCATTTTATAGCTAAGGAGTGAGGCTTAGAGCTTTTGGTTTTCTAAATCATGGCAGTATAGCCAAATAAAGGCAAAGCTGCGTTTCAAACATCAGTTGACTAATGGCAAGCCATCTTCTTATCATTTTATCCCAGTGCTCCAAGATAGGCTGGCAGCGTCCTCTCTGCCTTCCCCGTGCATCATCCAACCTATCCGGTCGGTGCTGCCTCCACATTCGTTCCTATGAGGAAAGAGTATCGACCATTTCTGCCCTGCTAGAATTTCTGGAGAGGTCTGGGATTGAAGTGAACAAAGGTCTCACGCCCCTCCTCTGAGCATCTGTGGCTGCTCTGATTAGTATGGATGATTTGGGTTAAAGAATTGTCAAAGTTCCTTTTTCATCTTTGAGATCTCCATGCAGGTATCTTTTTTTCTAAATGTGGTAAGATGTTAAAATTCTAACGCGCCTGTGAGCTGGCTTGTTAGTCTTGATTCTTTGATTAGGAAGCACATGGAAAGTAAGAAATGGCTTGACATGAGCTGGTGGGATGGCAGGGGTCTGTGCCTCCTGGTGTCTTCTAGCAGTGTCCCTTCTTCCTGCAACCCTCACACACCTGTACATACCTCTCTGCACCTTCCCTCACGCAATGCACAGGAGATTTTTTTCCATCATCTGACCTGTACAATGTTAGTAGTAGTGTTAGTCACTCAGTCGTGTCTGACTCTTTGCAATCCCACAGACTGTACCCTGCCAGGTTCCTCTGTCTATGGGATTCTCCAGGCAAGAACACTGGAGTGGACTGCCATTCCCTTCTCCAGAGGATCTTTCCAACCCAGGGATCAAACCTGGATCACCTGCATTGCAGGCAGATTCTTTCCTGCTTGAGCTACAGGGAAGACATACAATGTTAACTGCCCCTCAAGACCCACTGCCTGGAAGATCTCCCTCTGGGACCTGGGGATTCCCTGTTCTCCACCTTTTATGCCTTTAATACCAATCTTGCAAATATTCACAGGGACCCTGGTGCTTTGTGATAACGTTGTTACTAAATCTCTTATTAATAAACCCAGCCTGGGGTATCTTGACCCTCAAAGAGCCATAATCATCCAATTATGGCAATTATTTAAGTGGCCAGTATTCTTCAAATCCACAAATATGAGCACTGGAGTCAACCTTTGGAAAAATTTCAATGAAACTGCATGCGAAAAACCACACAGCCGCGGCTGAATCAGATATGCTCTGAAATTACAAGGGTAAAGAGCATAACTTCCAGAAAAACAACGGCACTGCAAAGACAAACTCTTGATATCTATTCAAGGATGAACAGAGACCTCAGGTAACTGGGGGTTGAACAGTGACTGAAGTACATGAGAACAAAGGCGATCAGAAGCTAATACAGTATTTCCTATTTGCCTTAGTGAAAGCTGAAAAGTCACTCTTGCATGTTCTGAGCTCAACTTTGCACATGTCTGGCTGTCACTCAACTTCTCTGCGATGAGGCTGGTAGCTGTTGAACCGAGACGTGAAAGTGGGGTGGAGGTGACACCCGAGGGGAAACAGAGTGAGCTAAACTACAAATACCATGGTGACAGGATAGGGCAGCAGGGATCTGGCAGCGGGAACATGACATAAATGCATGAGGTCAGTGTCACAACCTGGGGGGCACAGGGATGATGCTCTGTGTTTTATTTCTCCACTGACACATCCCTGAATACTTCCGATGCTATCTCAAAACATGCAGAGACTATCTAAGCCTTTGTCAGCCACCCCCATCTCATTCCTGTCTCTGCTAACAGTGGAACCATTATGACATCTTAGATTCAGAGCATTGACTATGGACTGTCTCGTGTCTATACCATAGGTTCTGATGTTCACCTGACTATGTGTGTGTGTCTGTAGGGGGAAGGAGCTTTGCCTCAGCAGCAAACCTGACCAACATCTCCTGGTATGAAGACTATTTTTTAAAATGTTTTATTTTGATTGAAGTATGTGCATGCATGCTCAGTTGTTTCAGTCCTGTCCAACGCTTTACAATCTTATGGACCGCAGCCCGCCAGGCTCCTCTGTCCATGCAGTTCTCCAGGCAAGAATACTAGAGTGGGTTGCCATGTCCTCCTCTAGGGGCTCTTCCCGACCCCGGAATCAAACCCATGTCTCCTGCAACGCTGGCAGATTCTCTACTACTGAGCCACTGGGGAAGCCTCAAGTGAAGTATAGTTGAGTTACAACATCGTGTTAGTTTTAGGTGTACAGCACAGTTACTGAGTTACACACACACACACACACACACACACACATATTTCTTTTTCAGATTCTTTTTCCATATAGGTTATTACCAAATATTAAGTAGAGTTCCCTGTGCTATACAATAGGTCCTTGTTGGTTATCTATTTTATATATAGTAGTGTATATTTGTTAATCCCAACCTCCTAATTTATTCCTACCCTTTCCCCCTTGAAGATATTTATGCATAATTACTGTTAGTTACCACCAAGCAAAAGACACAGGCTAAATGAAAAACCACAGTTACCAAATATTGTGCCCATTTTCTCTAAACCAGTCACAAAAAACAAACAACAACCACATCAACTGCAAGGGCTCTGGAGGTAGCGTGTTGCTTTTTGGGTGGATACTTCTTAGAAATAAGATGGGAAACAAGACTGCTTCAACTTAGGAGGAAGACGGATGGCAAAAGGATGACTGTTGTTATTTCTGTTTAGTCGCTAAGTAGTGTCTGACTCTTGCAACCCAAGGTACTGGAGCCCGCCATGCTCCTCTGTCCATGGGATTTCCCAGGGAAGAATACTGGAGTGGGTTGCTGAGATCTCCTCCAGGGGATCTTCCCCACTCAGGGATCAAACCCATGTCTCTTGCATTGCAGGTGTAGCCTTTACTGTTGAGCCACCAGGAAAGCCCCAAAAGATGACTGCTTGCAGAATATTCTGCGCTCTTCTCCATCCCTGGCCCTGGAGCTGGTGGTCACATAGGACTGTTGGACCCCATAGAAGCCAATCTGGTCAGACTCCCTTGCCACTGGACTCCAGTAAACTGGGCTGCAAAGATGGCTGCATCTTTGGGGCTTTAGACATCTGAGGGGCAGGCAAGTGCTCAGAACCTCCCCTCCCCAGAACCACCCTACAGTGTGTGGTCAGAGTTAATAGTTAGAAGTGTACATTACTGTAGGAATGAACAAAGACTGAGTGAATCAGTGAGTAACCAGGGCTAACCCGGGCATTTGGGTCTGTATGGGGTAAGGAGATGCTGGTATAACCACAAGTGCCTCCAGAAAGACAGACAGGTCGTCAGCCTGACATCAATGCCTCTGCACTCAGCACTCCTACTCCAGTCCTGCCCCATCTTTCTCCAGAGCACTCAGTACCATCTGACCTATTCTGTTTTGTTTGTTTGTTTCCCAACAAAAAGGTAAGCTCCACAAAGGCTGGGCTTTTCATTTGCTTGGGTCACCGCTATTTCCATAGCAGCCAGAACAGTGCCTGACACACAGAAGTCCCTCGGCGGATTTTGTGGCATGAGTGAAGGGCTGTCTCTATCTTTCTAGAATGGAGAGGTCCCTGTGGCCCTGTTTCCAGAGTGCCCTCACCCTCTGGAGAAGAACTGTTGGTGGCAGCAATGGGTCACGGCACGTTCAGGGCTCAGGGAAGAAAAAGCGAGCAAGGAGGCCCATCAGCTCCCATCAGGTGGGAGGCCTGACCGTGCCAGGAGGGCTGGGTGTGCTGGGGCATCGCTAATTAGGGCAACCCTGGCCATGCCTTCATGTTTACCATAGGCCTGAAAAACACATACCAGTGTTTCCCGGAAAGAAGATATCCCCTCCAATTTCCAGAATGCCCGAGTTAGACAAGAAAATAACCACTGAAATGCTTTTCACCAACATTAAGAGTTTGCTTTCAGCTGAAGGAGAAGCTGACAATTCACAGCAAGAGACCCGGCCTTCTAGGTCTGCACTCCAAACAGAGAAACAAAAACCATAATACTGAGTCATTCTGCCTCTGATATGAGATGGGCACGTGTCCTGTGCCCAGTTATATAATTAGCACTCCGACTCTTTTGAAAGCAGCTCTGATTAGATCCGCCCTGGACTCAAAAAGTTTCAGAGGCTCCCACTGTCTGGGGAATAAAGCCCCAGTCCCTTGACCCAGCGCCTAAAGGTCTCCCCACGGATCGTGGTACGGTAAGTCCGCTAAATGTCTGACTGCTTAGACCTGCTGTCAACTGAACCCTGTCCTCCCACTCAAGCCGCAGCCCAGACAGTCTGCCCTGCCTTCTCCATTCTGTTTCTCACATGGGTGTCTTTCCCACTTGGATGTGAGCTCCTAAGTTCAGGAACAACATCTATGTTACCTACACATGCCCGCATGCCTCTGGATGAAAAATGTCACCTGCCATATCAGTAAACAAAGGATGTTTCAACCGTCAAGCTGTCACATTACAGCCACCCCAGCAGTGAGCACTGAGGGGACTCCGGATGGAAACAAATAGGATACCCATCATCAAGCTCTCAGCCACCCCCAACCCTGCACCCCAAAGGGACTCAGGATGGGAAAACACAGGATACGGGCCCCAGGTAGCCGAGCTGTATCAAAGGAATGATTTCAAAGAGCCCAGACTCTTACATCTTGCCATACATAGGAAAGTGCTAAATTCCTTAACTCTGAGATATATGGTTTTCTTTAATTAACAGTAATCTTTTAATGGGGCTTTCCAGGTGGCACGGTGGTAAAGAATCCGCCTGCTAATGCAAGAGATGCAGGTTTGATCCCTGGGTTAGGAAGAACCCTTGGAGTAGGAAATGGCAGCCTACTCCAGTATTCTTGCCTGGGAAATCCCATGGTCAGAAGAGCCTGGAGGGCTACAGTCCATAGGATTGCAAAGAGTAGGCCATGACTGAGCAACTAACCATGAAGGCAGTCTTTGGATGTTCTGACTATCTGGTCTTTGCTGCAAAAACTCCTATATATTCTGGCTCCTCTCATACATCTTCAGAGTAATTATTTAGCGCTGAGAGGCTGTATCCCAGGCTTAAGTTCTTAGAATGTCTGCTGAACAAAATATAATTCTCAACTCTTAGGTTATGTATTTTTTTCAGTCAAATCCTTGACACACAGACATTGGGCTTGTGCTTGTTCAATCGGCCTGGGCTCCACTTGCCCTCAGTCCTATCCTTGACAGAGGGATAGTGGTACAGTAAGCCCCATACATATGAACAAGTTCTGTTACGAGAGCACGTTTGTAAGTCCAGTTTGTTCATAAGTCCAACAAAGTTAGCCTAGGTACCCAACGAATACAATCAGCTATACAGTACTGTACTGTAACAGGTTTATAAGACTCCTCACAGAAGTAATAAATAAAGCTCTTTACACCAGGGCTTCCCTGGAGGTTCAGCTGGTAAAGAATCCACCTGCGATACAGGAGACCTGGGTTTAATCCCTGGGTTGGGAAGATCCCCTGGAAAAGGGAACAGCTACCCACTCCAGTATTCTGGCCTGGAGAATCCCATGGACTGTACAGTCCATGGCCTCGCAAAGAGTCGGACATGACTGAGCAAACTTTACTTTCACTTCACTTTCACACAAATAATACATAAAAAACAAACACAGAAAATAAAGAAAACATTTTAAATCTTACAGTACAGTACCTTGAAAACTACAGTAGTACAGCACAACAGCCGGGCATGTTCTCATCTTTGAAAGTTTGGAACTTGAAGGTTACTATGTAGGAGACTTACTGTATTGCTAAAGATCCAGTCTGATGACTTTTCTGCCATTCCCACCCCCTCCCAACATTCACACCAGAATCTAAACCTCTCTGCATGCACTGGAGTCACAGAGTTGGCTCCCACTGCCCTTCCCTCCCCCTGACCTCCCCCACTCACCTCCCACAGAGGATCAGAGCTTCTCAGGCACCAGGCTCTCTGCCAGCCTTGGTGCCATTCCCATACCCACCCAGGATTCGGCACCTACAGGTCCAGCTGCCCCTCTTCTAAGAGACTGCTCCTTGGTAATTTCCTCCAAGAAACTCCCTATCTGCCCCAGGACACAAGTACCTGGGCCTCTCCCCTGGGGCCCCTGCGCATACCCTCATCCTGTTTGTCTATCTGACTCTTCCAGGGATGTGAGCTCCTTGAGGACAGGGACCATGGGTAACTGTGTGCCTGGGAAGATGTGCAATTACCATTTCCAGAAGGCACAGACCTCCAGATTGGGACGCTCTGCTCCTTAGACTTTGAACGTTACAGCTGCAAGACCCCTTGTGGATCCCGCGTAAGTCTGTGCAGCCAGGAGCACACGCCTGGCCCCTGTGGACTGAAGACAGACAGGAGGCGTCAAAACTGTGTTCTCCCCTTTCCTGGCTCAGAACGTCTGTGGGCGTTTCTGAAGCAGAATTAACTGGCTAGTTTCCAGAAGGCTGAAACTACAAAAGGCAGAAGGAAACATCGGTCACCACGGCATCGTTCACTTTTCTGGCAGCCCCATGTTAGCAGAAGGTTCTAGCGCTGGCTCATAAAAAGAGGTCACCACTGGGAGAAATTCCTGAAGGACCTTCTGATAAGTCCGCGAGTGCCCCAGATCTGCTCTGGCTGATTCCTGCTTGCCATGGCGGCCTCTGGGATCAGAGACACCCTCCACCTGTCTCAGGTTCAGAGAAGCTAGAAGGCTGTATGTCATCATCATGCCTGCCCTCGACAGTCTTTCCAGGGCCATGGACCTGACATAGTTTCCCCTGTGTGCCTCCCTCCGGCGCCCGGCTTCACACAGACTCCTGGGAGCTGAACCCCCTCTCAGGTCACGCTTACAGTTTCCACAGCAACCACATGCATCCCTCTGGTCAGAACTCTCCCTGAGTACTAAGCACTCCTCAGGGCATCTCCGTGGCTGGCTGTCAGTGAGAAACAGGGAAGGTGAGGGTGGGGATGTTGATGGTCTAGGGAAAGAAGAAGAAGTTTTTAGCGAGTTACTGGGGAGACCACAGGCTGAGGCTGAAAATTCAGGACAGCTGGGTTTGGGAGGTTTTCACACCCACACTCCAATTCTTGACAATGATGCCTGATATCAGGAAGGCCTGATCATTCTAGAATGCCTTGTACAGCCAGCAGACCTGCAAGCTGATTTCTTTTTATTTATTTATTTTTTTGGTTGCATTGTGAGGCATGTGGGATCAAACCCAGGCCCCCTGCGTTGGAAGTGCAGTGATTTAACCAATGCACCACCAGGGAAGTCCCTGCAAGTTGATTTCTGCAAGGTGTAATTCCTGCATGACTCTGCAGGGGTGGACAGTCCTTGTAAGACCCACTCCTGCAGTTTAAACAGGCCAACATGAGTGGCATAAGGCTGTGCCTAAAGGCTGTGAAATGCCATGAAAATGCCAGGAACTATCACTGTATTGTGATATCCTCTATGGGGTACAAGGCAGACCATGCTTACTTTATTAGCTGCCTTGTACCCCATAGAGGATATCACAATACAGTGATAGTTCCTGGCATTTTTATGGCATTTCACAGCCTTTAGGGCATGGTGTCTCATTCGATCACACAACAATCTTTTGTGCTAAATGGTGCGTGTGTCATCACCCTCTGTTTACACACGAGTATCTGAGGCTCCTGGAGCTTAAAAGGCTTGCCCAAGGAGCCTCCCCTCCCTCACAAGCGGCAGGAGACCAGGACTCAAACATCCTTGGGGCCCAAAGAGAGTCACCTGCCAATTGATACGGTATGGTGAGTCCTGCATCCTACATTTTAGCAGATCAGCAGCATTTTAAAAACCGTGTAACTGAGATTGAACAACTCCAGGGCCTTTACAGTCCAAGGGCAGCCCTTGGGCCAGCAGCACCAGCAAGTCCTGGAAGCTCGTTAAGAAAGCAGAACCTCACATCCACCCAGACCTACGGAATCAACGTCGGCCCATCGACAAGATCCCAGAGACTCAGAGTTTGAGCAGCTCAGAGTTTGAGGCAATATATGATTTCCTCCCTGTGCTTTGGCTGACTTTTCTAGCCTCATGTTGGGGACCTAGCCTCAGTGGGGAGGTCTCAAAGGAAAGAAACTTCTACCTGATTGTTTCCTGAAAACCACTAGAAAAGTTGGCTTGTCTGGCCAGCTTCACACTCTGAAAACGGTCTCCTCCTTTTTCCTTCTCTCCCCAGCTTCCTGCTGAAACTTTCACTCAGAGATACATCTGCTCAGTTGACCCTAGATTTTCCATTCATTTCAATAAAAGCACAAACAAGGAAGATGCAATTTCACTTTGCCTTGATTCCTGGGAATCCTAATATCTATTTAAAGAACTCCCAATGTGATAGGGGATTAAGATGAACAAACTAGTGATACCAAAAAGGACCCCATGGGGCTCCTGGCACAAAAGCTTTTCTGTATCCCCTGAGAAATGGAGTATTTCCTGTATAGCAGTAAACAAGGATGTCACAGTCATCAGTGATTCCGGCCCTCCAGGGCACTCAGGAAGGAGAGGACTACCTGCACAATCTGGCAGCCCCGAGGCTGCACCCACTCCCCGTGGTGAGCACTGAGGAATTCACCATGTGAAGAAACCTAGGATACTGGCCCCAGGACAGCTGAGATGCATATGAAAGGAATGATTTCAGTGAGCCCAGACTCTTGCATTTTTTCCATACATAGAAAAGTGCTAAATTCCTTAACTTGGGATATCTGGTTTTCTTTAGTTCACAAAAATACTTTTGATGTTCAGACTACTTGCCCTTAGTTGCAAACTTCTATATAACCTGACACTGCCCACCCCCACCTTGGCACCTCCACCCCACTCCCACCTGCTACCCCCGGCCCGGGCTCCTAGGAGCAGTTCTCTCAGGTTACTTGAGATGCCGTCTCCCAGCCCTGAAGTCCTAAAAATTCCCACTGAATAAAACGTAACTCTCAACTTTAAGGTTGTCACTATTTTTTAAGTCAACACCCCCAGTTTTTGATTACAGGAAATAGGCTTCATTCAGCCTCCATGACCTTCCCTGAGTTTCAGGTTCAAACAGATGCTAATCAGGGAAGGGAGGGGAGTCAGAGATGAGGAAGGAACAGGCAAGAAACAACAGTGCAGCCTCGGGGCAGGGTCCCGGTTCCCCTCAAGGGAAACACAGAAAAATATCATTGATCCATTTCGCAGATACTGAAACCTCCACCAGGCGGGAGAAGTTAACTGTATGCTGCCCACAAGCACGTAGACCCCAGTTGGAACAGAAGGTTGATGAAGCTGACTCCCAGTTGCCTCACCACCAACCCATCAGAAGAATGTTCGTGAGCTGATCACATCCTCTCTGAACCCTTAAGATAAAACTCCTCACCATGCCCTCCAGGTCAGGACACACAGTTTTGAGGACATTAGCCTGCTGTGGTCCTCTTTGCCTGGCAAAGCAATAAAGCTATTTTTTTCTACTTCACCCAAAACTCTGTCTCTGAGATTTAATTTGGTGTTGGGGAATGGAAGCCTGATTCGGCCTCACTATTAGGTATAAAACAAACTCCATGGATATACAGTTCAATGTGGAGAAACAGCCAATATTTTATAATAACTATAGCCTCTAAAAACTGTGAATTACTAGATTGCACACCTAAAACTTATATAATATTGTACATCAGCGAAATGTCAATAATTAAAAAAAAAAAAAAAGCCAAAAAAAAAAAAAAAAGAACTCCCAGTTTGAGATGTGACATAGTCATGAGTTTCTAGGTAAAGTCTGTGATGTTAACCTTTTCCTCTCCCTTTTCTGAGAAAGAATATTCTTTCACTCCTCCAGTGGTGTCCCTAGATTAACTGACATGCCCAATCACTGACGGGTAAAATCAGCAGCTCTGTTTAGACACAAGCAGAACACAATTTATAACCAGAAAGATTTTTTTTTTAAGTGGTGAGCTCAGCTTTAGTACAGAAATTGGGCAAGGTTTTAACTGACTTCTCTAATCAAGGTATAGTTTTGCCCCCTGCCCTCCACTGTTCTCCAGCTGATATAATAATCACTATGATTCTCTTCTGATTTTTCCCAGATATTTTTAACAAGCAGACCATAAGCTGAAATCAAGCTGAAATCAATCTTTCTATGTTTAATCTGCTTCAATGATCTTTCGTTTTTTTCCCCCTACCTTGACCTTTTAACCAACTGAGCTTGGTTCCTTCTGTGTTGTTTTCAGCACAATTAATTAATGGTGCTGGGCCTGCACTAAACGGCCAGCGATGCCAGTCTTGTCCTAAGGTGAGAGTTATGTTAAAGACACATGCTTAGGGCAGTAGCTGGTGTTGCCTCTCAGGGATGCTC
Source organism: Giraffa tippelskirchi (assembly GCF_054371585.1). Classification (NCBI taxonomy): domain Eukaryota; kingdom Metazoa; phylum Chordata; class Mammalia; order Artiodactyla; family Giraffidae; genus Giraffa; species Giraffa tippelskirchi. Next base: position 119,160,636 of record NC_137276.1, on the reverse strand, counting down.
TCTTTGAGTCCACATGTTTGAACGAAGCAGAGAAAGACCATTTCATCTTCCCTCCTGTAATTCTCCATGGAGAAAGGGCACATAAACCCACTTTGCCAGAGGCAGTAGCATACTATCCTACTCTGTTTAAAGAAAGGCAAACTCCTAATTACAAACTGAATACACTCAGGGCTACTTTACTGTTAATGCATTATTTACTGAATATTTGCTTTTCTCTGTGACTAAAAGCAGGCCATTATTTCTCTCTTGACTTTGGGACAATCTGGGGCTCTGTTAAAGTTTCTAAACCTATCTGTTTCAGTCTGCTTTTAGCTGCTGTTTAGAAGAGGTACATTAAGTGCCTCTCGAGTGATTTCTGGCTGGGCCATGAAGCCACTGATTTAAGTCAACACTGACAGTGCCCCAGGCCTGAGCTCCGGTTCTGGGTTCCAGGCTGCCACATGCCTGTCTCCAGAACTCGCTCCCAGTCCTTTCCACTAAGGGATGCTGGTCATTCCAAGCTCACCAGTGCTCCTTCCTCTAGAACAAGTGCTCTGACTTACCACTTGGCCTTTTAAAGGAGCCAGTCCAAATTATCTCTGAACATTCAAAAACTTTGGTGCCTCACACCTCCAAGTTGAATTTGATATTGACAAAATGGTAGAATCCCGGAAAAAAATTCTGATCAGAGTGTAACCTTCATTCCTAAAACCTCTTTACTCCTTGGACTCAATGATGTTTTTAGCTACCTTGCAACTTCTAAAGGCAACTTTTTAGACCGCGGCTGAAGTTTGAACCAGATGGTAAATGGGACACAGTGACTGTATAGGGAGTTTGGTGGGGTGGAAGTAATGGGGTGGGGTGGAAAGAAGGCAGTGGTGAAGGACTGAACAACCCTCAACTTCCAAATTTTTTTCCACCTCTGAGGCTGATGAAAGATAAATTCCCCAGGCCCACCTGGTCACCTTGGCCAGTATTCTTTCCTGTTTTTTTTTTTTCCTGAGTAGATCTGATTTGGGCCAATAGTAAGGTCCTTAACATAGTCACAAAGGACCTCAGCTTTGGGTGACCATGAGATCTAGGGATGGGCATAGATGATACCCCAAGGCCAACATAACATCTGACTCTGGAGGAGGTTGGGGCACCCTGCTGTACATTGTGGCAGAGGGCTGGTGTCTGGACTTCTGACCTCTTTTTAAAGGGAGGTCATTTCAATGAGAAAATATGCATGCGTAAATACAGTCAACAAAGTTCAGACAACGCTTTGACTTTGATGGCAACACTGCCGGATATTCAGACACCCGCCTCCAACCACATAATCAAAAGAGGAAATGGCTTGTGTGGAGAGGAAATGAGGAATCAAGTCTTCGCCATGAGCATCCGCGGGGTCCAGAAGGTAAGTTACAGGGAGTAGCCACATCACCTGGCTCCATGGACCTGTCCTCAGCCCAGTCTGAGGAGGATAACAAGAGCCATACAGTTTTCCCGTTTCTACCCTTTCTGGGGACTTACCACAGCCCATCTCTGGAAGCTGCTGCCTTCTCCTGCCTACTAGAAAGGAGTTCCTAGGGCTGAAGGGCTAGAGGCGGAGGAAGGGTGTTCACCACTGCTGAGGGGAATGAATTCCGATCCTGGAACCTCATGACAACGAGTGACACGGTGACTTCTCCCTACTGTGTCCGCTGGTCCATCTCATCACCCGCCCAGCGGCATCAGCGTTCCGGAGATCAGCCCCATGCTGAGCCAGCATCCCAGCGGAGGTGCCTACCTGTATCTCTGCTTCACTGACTGCTTCTCCGCGGACTTGCAGATGTGCCCCGCGTAGTACAAGGGAAAGAATAAAAAGTTCCAGTTGGTGGCGAACCACGTCAGGGTGAAGGGAGCATCGAACTTCCTGAAGGTCAGCTTGGCGAGCTGCGTGGCGCCCGCCCAGGAGGCGCACACGCACAGCACCACCGCCATGCCCCAGAAGATCTTCTTGAGCTGGGCGCGGGAGCATCTCCAGCAGCGGCGGCTCGGTCTCCCACCGGCCTCGGTCCCCGCCGGCGCCTGGGCCTCCGCCGGGCCCGGGGAGTCCCGGGGGCGCTCCTCCCCTGGGGGCAGAGAAGGGAGCAGTTAACTGGGGCCCCCACACCTTCACGTGGCCAGGCTGAGCGGGGTGGGGGTGAGAGGGATGCCAAGAGGGTAACCGACCCCCCCCACCACCACCACTGCTATTGTTTTTGCAACCCTGGGGAGGAGAGTTGGGGGACGGATGGGGGGAATGGGGGCCTGGAGGCAGCTTCCTGAAACAAAACTTGAAGACATTGTCTCTGGTTTTCTTATCCTCTAGAATTGTTGTTTGATCGCCAAGTCGTGTCCTACTCTTCCTATAGAATCCTCTAGAAGCCTGAACCCCAAAAGATGGTTCAGTCGTGGGCTGGCAGCATCAGCATCACCCCCAGCTTGTTGGCAATGCGGAATCTCCGGAACCCTGGCATCAGAATGTGTATTTCAGCAGGTGATCTTTGTGCACACCTGAAGAAGCAGAAACATTTCTCCAGAACACAGAGTGGCTGAAATATTTTTCCAAATATTTCACCAATATTTCAGCTCACAGGGACTGATGTGCAACCGCGGCGCTGGGCAGTGCTAGGGGCTGGGGATTCCCTCCTGAGAAGGTCACAGGCCTTGACTTCTAGAAGCTCCTGTTACAGTGACAGAAGCTCCTCCTTGCCTGTCACTTAAGAGCACGGATGCCAAAAGTCTCATCTTCTTTTGCATCTAGAGCAAAAACTGTCCTGGAACTTCCCTGGTGATCCAGTGGCTAAGACTCTAAGCTTCCAATGTAGGGGTGTGGGTTTGATCCCTAGTCGAGGGACTAAGATCCCACATGACTGTAGGGTGTGGCCAAAAAAAAGAAATGTATATCTGTCACTCATTGGAAAAGACCCTGATGCTGGGGAAGACTGAGGGCAAGAGGAGAAGGGGACGACAGAGGATGAGATGGAGAGATGGCATCACCGACTCAATGGACATGAGTTTGAGCAGACTCTGGGAGATGGTGAAGGACAGGGAAGCCTGGCGTGCTGCAGTCCATGGGGTCGCAAAGAGATACAATGGGAGCGACTGAACAACAACCGTCTTACTTCTGTAATTGTTCTTACTGACTCCTAGCTGATGGCTGTCAGTCCCACTGTGAAGTGTTACTTAAAAACCACAGCCTCTGGCAGCTTGTGCTCTGAAAGCCCTCCAACGATCTGCTGAGAACCGTGTGACTTCTGGAAGCCAGGCTGCAGCTCAGAGCGTGGCTATGCAGCAGCACTGTTCCCACAGACCATGAGAAAATGGAAAAGGCATTCTCTTCCACTGTTTGGTTTCCATTCATGATTGTGTGCAGGTCAGTCAGCTGGAAATTTAAACAGAACTGTAACTTGTGTAAGGTGTGACCATGGATGGGGGCGAATTTCCAAGAGATGGCCTACTTGCCTTTTATATGTTCAGCCAGGCACTCAGCTGAAAGAGGGCAGACTCTACAGTGGTACAGGAGATGGGTACAAAGTATATTGGGGTCAAATGGTACTCTATAGATGTTGTTTAAATTTAATTGTAATTTCAATAGCTCTAATACTATGAAACCAAGTTTTGTATAATACACTGTCTGAAATATAATAATTCTTTTAAAAATATTTATTTACTTATTTGGCCATGCCAGATCCTGGTTGAGGCACTCAAGATCATGGTAACTTTAAACGTAGCATGTGAGATCTCTAGTTGCAGCAGCAAGGATCGAACCCAGGTCCCTGCATTGGAAGTGTGACGTCTTAGCTACTGGACCAAGGGAAAGTCCCAGAAATATAATAATTCTATGAGGCAAAATCCTGATTCAAGGTAGCCTATCATATGTTGTTATTGTTTAGTCGCTAAGTCATGTCCAACTCTTTGCGACCCCCGTGGACTGTAGCCTGCCAGGCTCCTCTGTCCATGGGATTTCCCAGGCAAGAATACTAGAGTGGGCTGCCATTTCCCTCTCCAGGGGATATTCCTGACCCAGGGATCGAACCCTCATCTCCTTCATTGGCAGGTGGATTCCTTACCATTGAGTCACCTGGGAAACTCCAGCCTGTTATATAGGTGTTAGCTAATTGTAGCATGCGAAGGGTTGACTCATTGGAAAAGACCCTAATGCTGGGTAGGATTGGGGGCGGGAGGAGAAGGGGACGACAGAGGATGAGATGGTTGGATGGCATCACCGACTCGATGAACATGGGTTTGGGTAGACTCCGGGAGTTGGTGATGGACAGAGAGGCCTGGCGTGCTGCAATTCATGGGGTCGCAGAGAGTCGGACACGACTGAGCGACTGAACTGAACTGAATCGTAGCATTAATTGCCAAGTCTGGCTGTAGCTCTCTTTTATGTTTTTTGGCCACACCACGCACCCTGTGGGATCTTAGTTTCCTGACCAGGGATCAAATCCAGGCCCTCAGCAGTGAAAGCACAGAGTCCCAATCACTGGATTGCCAGGGAAGTCCCGGGTTGTATCGCTTTTAGCCAAGGGTAATCCAAAGCCTTTGTAGCTGGCCAAGGAGAGATAATGTCCTTTACTGACTCCAAATCCTTGACACCATCTAGTAAATATATTGTGCTTCTGTACCTGCTTTATTAATATTTATTCTCCCTCCTCCTCTTTCTTTTCATGTGTGCATATATCTGAGTCAGAAAGCACTTGGAAAACCACATGCTTGACCACCTCTGAGCTTCCAACAAGTTGTGTGTTTCTGGCATGGGCTGCAGAGAGGGGAGAAGCAGTGGAGGCAAAAGCAAGGAAGATCCCTCTCCTTCTGCCTAATACTCTTCCACTAGGACGTTGTGACTTTGTTCACAGTGAATCCCTACAACTTTCATTTTCAGATAGAAGCACACATGTTTCAGCGTATACACTAACTCCCTGACATTTGGGGTGAGCCTCTGCAACCCTTCACTACTGAGTGTTCAAGCAGTGTTAGGGTTGGGAGATTCCTTGACCACCAGCATCAACTATCAGAAATTCATACCAAGAAGATAATTACGGAGATGAAAAAAAAGAAGTCCACATAGAAAGGAAATGCAGTTTCACAGTACGAACTGACCATTTAAGAATAGAACCTAGAGGAGGCTGAAAAAAAATTCAGGCTCCTAACATGCTTTTTCATCCAGTTTTGCATTATGGCCAGTTGAAAGATGATGCTGTGAAAGTGCTGCACTCAATATGCCAGCAAATCTGGAAAACTCAGCAGTGGCCACAGGACTGGAAAAGGTCAGTTTTCATTCCAATCCCAAAGAAAGGCAATGCCAAATAATGCTCAAACTACCACACAATTGCACTCATCTCACACAGTAATAAAGTAATGCTCAAAATTCTCCAAGCCAGGCTTCAGCAATACGTGAACCGTGAACTTTCAGATGTTCAAGCTGGTTTTAGAAAAGGCAGAGGAACCAGAGACTAAATTGCCAACATCTGATGGATCATCGAAAAATCAAGAGAGTTCCAGAAAAACATCTATTTCTGCTTTATTGACTATGCCAAAGCCTTTGACTGTGTGGATCACAATAAACTGTGGAAAATTCTGAAAGAGATGGGAATACCAGACCATCTGACCTGTCTCTTGAGAAACCTGTATGCAGGTCAGGAAGCAACAATTAGAACTGGACATGGAACGACAGACTGTTTCCAAATAGGAAAAGGAGTATTTCAAGACTGTATATTGTCACCCTGCTTATTTAACTTATATGCAGAGTACATCATGAGAAACGCAGGGCTGGAAGAAACACAAGCTGGAATCAAGATTGCCAGGAGAAATAGCAATAACCTCACACATGCAGATGACACCACCTTTATGGCAGAAAGCGAAAAAGAACTAAAGAGCTTCTTGATGAAAGTGAAAGAGGAGAGTGAAAAAGTTGGCTTAAAGCTCAACATTCAGAAAACTAAGATCATGGCATTTGGTCTCATCACTTCATGGGAAATAGATGGGGAAACAGTGGAAACAGTGTCAGACTTTTATTTTTTTGGGCTCCAAAATCACTGCTGATGGTGATTGCAGCCATGAAATTAAAAGATGCTTATTCCTTGGAAGGAAGGTTATGACCAACCTAGATAGCATATTTAAAAGCAGAGACATTACTGTGCCAACAAAGGTCCATCTAGTCAAGGCTATGGTTTTTCCAGTGGTCATGTATGGATGTGAGAGTCAGACGGTGAAGAAAGCTGAGCGCCGCAGAATTGATGCTTTTGAACTGTGGTGTTGGAGAAGACTCTTGAGAGTCCCTTGGACTGCAAGGAGATCCAACCAGTCCATCCTAAAGGAGATCAGTCCTGGGTGTTCACTGGAAGGACTGATGTTGAAGCTGAAACTCCAATACTTGGGCCACCTCATGCGAAGACTTGACTCATTGGAAAAGACCCTAATGCTGGGAAGGATTGGGAGCAAGAGAAGAAGGGGACGACAGAGGATGAGATGGCTGGATGGCATCACCGACTCGATGGACATGAGTTTGGGTAAACTCCGGGAGTTGGTGATGGACAGGGAGGCCTGGCGTGCTGCGATTCATGGGGTTGCAGAGTCAGACACGACTGAGCGACTGAACTGAACTGAACTGAAGTTTGAAAACTTAAAGAATGAGGCGATGATTGATGCTATGCAGTGTTACAATGAAAGAAAAATCACAAAATCATGTAATATTGTACCGTTAGGACTTCCTGGTGGTCCAGTGGTTAAAATCTGCCTTCCAATGAAGAGGATGCAGGTTCAATCCCTGGTTGGGAAAGATACCACATGCCGCAATGGGAAAAAAAAACACCCAAAGAAACAAAACAAATTGAGCTCATAAAAAATGTAAAATTAAATCTCTCTTTTAAAAAACTGTACTATTTAAATGTCTTTATATATTTGGATTAAAGAAATTATATCCAACTTTTTAACCTCTCTGGCTCATTTGACCAGGGCATATTGATAATACACAAGCAAAATAAAGAGATTCTGCACTCTATTATTAAAAAATAAGATAGAACTATGTTTCCATAAGTATAATGCAATCAACAGGTAGAGTATTATCAGAAAGAAGGATCCCATGATCAGAAGTTTGGGAAACAGGTTCTTTTGCTACAGGACTAATAGATATAGTGGATTTCCAAAAGGCAGCTGGAGAATGTGTGCTTCCCATATTATTTCAACATAATACCTGTGGTAGGACTGGGGTCCCCTAGAACACACTTTTGGAAACACTGGAATAGACCATAAAGAATTAGAGATATTTAAACCCAATACATTGCAAACTCTCCATTTCCTGGCCCGGAGTCTCATATAGTGATAAATCACTTACCAATTTCATTACCTCACTCATTCCTAATACTTCTTTTAAACTAGACCTACCTCATGTAAACTAAAAATATTCTTTACAGAATCATTTACAAAAGTATTTCATAGTATAAATAAAAACAGAGCACTACATATTCGAATCTTAGTACCTAAAGATACCACTGGACATTTTGCTGCATTTTCCCCAGCAAAATTTGTATCTTTGCACAACACATACACATTCACACACAGCAAAACTGGGATTATACTGTATTTTTGGCCAGCAGTCATCTAACCAGATGCATAAGAGCATGTATTTCTAAATCTCACAGGGCTGCATATACTGCGACACATCCTAGAAGCATTTCAATCTGCTAGGAAGTTACCATGAAGCATCCGCCCTGTGCCAAGAATTTTGGGTGGTCAATAAATGAATATAAAACATGATTGCATCCTGCTCTTCAGGAACTTACAGTCTATCTGAGAGTGACAAAACAGATCTATGAAAGAATTACAGAACAACTACAAATGGAAAAATTTTGACTGTAAGGCAAACTCTGAAGAGAGTGACACCAGTGTGGCTGTGATCCCAGAAAGATCAGAGGAGGCAGAAGCTTGGCTTGGGTCTTGCAGGACAGAAAGGATGAAGAACAAGAGAAGCAAAGATCAGGATCAGGACCTGGTCTGCCCCAAGACTGGTGAGGAAGATAGTGAGCTCTGAAATCCACCACTGCCTTGCACCACTGCAATGCCCAATCTTGCTCTGGCCAGATACACAGCAGAAGTTGCCAGGCTAGCAGAAGAGACTTTAGCAAATTCAGATTTTGGAATTTATTTTTTCTAGGAAGTAGACATACATTATATATGCCTCAGTGTACATAACAAACAGATAAAATTAAAGAATAAAGATAGAATGACACAATGAATTTGGTTAGCAGACGTGTTTATTCTCCCATATTTGAAAGGCAGCAAACGCATCCCATGCTACCGTTCTCAAGGTCATTTTCAGCAGCTATCCAACTGATGCTAGATTTCAGAAAGGAAGAATGACACCGAGGGGGCCAGTTTCCCCTTTCAGAATCCTCTTGTATACTCCTGTGCAAGAAATTCTGGTTTATTTTCTCTCCCCTCTTAAACTGCAAGTGACTCCTCTGTGCCAGTGACTTCTTGGTCACAGCAACACAAGTAACCAAGTGTTTGTTGTCACTCCTTATCACTCCTGCAAGAGGCACTGCAGAGTATCTCAAAGAAATCAGGGCTGAATGAGCCTCATGCTGCATCCTGTCTCAGGTCCTCCGACCATGATGACACAACTAAAATACTCTTTATGTCACCCTCACTCGCCAACACCCCCTTCCCACTAACAAGCTCTCTATTTATGATCTTGAATTGGCCATCCTAACCTTGCACTTGAGTCAAGGGTTCTGGGCTCTGTGCAAAAGAGATGATATATTTTGACTCCATGGTTGTACTGACAGATGTGGTCATTGTGGTGTCATGCATCTCCCTTTGGCTGTGTTGTCTCTACACATCCTGTTTACATCACTTGATTCACTCGAAACAGCTGCAGGACAGTTGGGCATTTCCCAATTACTGTCACTGGAGCTGTTTCCACCGAGCATTTTGGAGAAAGGTATGTGTGTGTGTAGGAAGAGTGTTCTCTTACATACAACGCATATTCCACGGCACGCTAAGATATAACCATACCTGTGCGTAAACTTCCATCCTGAGCTGTGTTCATCCATGCTAAGTTGCTTCAGTCACGTCGGACTCTTTGTGATGCTATGGACCATAGCCTTTCAGGCTCCTCTGTCCATGGGATTCTCTGGGTAGGAATCCTGGAGTGGGTTGCCATGCACTCCTCCAGGGGTCTCCCCAACCCAGGGGTCGAACCCATGTCTCTTCAGTCTCCTGCATTGATAGGTAGGTTCTTTACCACTAACATCACCTGGGAAGCCAATAATTATTATAATATTATGTATTATAATATAATAACGGAGTGGGTTGCCAGTCCCTTCTCCAGGGGATCTTCTCAACCCAAGGATTGAACCCAGGTCTCCTGCATTGCAGGCGGACTCTTTACCGTTTGAGCCAGTGTTCAGTGTTAGGCAATTTACTGGAACCATACATTAGTCCTTCCTGCAAAATCACACCTGATACTTCTCTCCTACAAGGGATCTAGAAAAATTTGCACTCTTCGGTCAAGCAGTACCTAGAGGCTGTGTCCCTACCTAGCAGAAGGAAACTCTTAGACGTCTGGTTCACTGGCTAACTCATTCTGGGATCCAGGTAAGTCCTCTGTCCCATGAGGTGTCCATTGTTTTTTGCTGAGAAAATTATGAATTGAGGGCTTTTTAGGTTTAGTTAGTGAAAGTCATTTCTCTAACAAGAAAGCAAGAACAATTGGAAAATTGCTCACTGTAAACTTCAAATTCCCATAAAATGGCTCTTCCAAGCTTCTGAGAGAACACAAATGGTGACTTCTCTAGTGGTCCAGTGGTTAAGAATCCACCTTCCAATGTAGAGGACGTTGGTTCAATCCCTGGTCAGTGAACTAAGATCCCATTGGCCTTCTGCTTAACAACTACTGAGCCCGCAGGCTCTAGAGTCCGTGTTCTACAACTAGAGAACGTCCACTCACTACAACAAAGACCCCAGCACAGCCAAAAAAGAGAGAGAGACAGAACACAAATATTTCTTTTTTGAGGTCCCCTAGAAAAAGCAGACCCTTGTTGACTCTTTCTCGGAAGAAGTAGCCAGGAAGTTCTGCACTTAGAAAGTGCAAGAGTCACTGTCTTAGGGATAAGGGGCTCAGAGCTGGACTCAAGGACAACCCACAGGCTGGCCTGGTCCCAGCCTCCTGGCAGTGGAGGGGTTATCATTCTGAAGAGAACGGGAGAAGAGAGCTCCCCATGACACCTCCATCAATAAGATCTACACAGTTAATTTTTCAAAGCTTTTTTTGAGGACTAATTTTCCTAACTGTAAAATTCACTTGTTCCAGAAGTGCAATTCATGATTCTTAGTAAATCTACAGAATCATGAATCTATCACCTCTACCTGGTCTTAGAACACTTCCATCATCTCAGAATGGGTCCTCATGTGTGTGTCTGAAGTCACTCTCCAGCCCCCTGCCCTCATCCCAGACAACCACAAATCTATCACTACAGATTTGCCTACTCTAGTTTTTTCATATAAATTTGTCGACTTTTTGCATCTGACATTTTCCTCGGCATAATGTATTTGAGGTTCCTTCATGGCACTCATGGCATGCATCAGGAGTTCATTCTTTTTACAACTGGATAGTAGGGCATATGCCTAGTCTATGTTTTGCTTATCCAGTTATCAGTTGATGGACAAGGTACAGTTTCTAGTTCTTTGGCTACTGTGAATAACACTGCTATGAACACTCATATATACAGTAAGTCCCCTACATACGAACCTGCAAGTTGTAAACTTTCAAAGATGTGAACGTGCGTTCCCTCAGTGTCAGCTTGCCCTCTGTCTCCTATTGCTGATGGTCCTTCAGCTCTACCATCTCCCATCTCCACTCCCTCCTCCAGCCAGTAACTCTTCTTGCCTGTTCACTTCATGCCAGACCCTGCATGCCAGCTGTTATACTGTACTACTGTACTTTTCAGGGTACTGTACTGTAAGGTTAAAATGTTTCATTTTTTTGTTTTTATGTATTATTTCTGTGAAAAGTATTATAAGCCTATTACAGTACAGTACAATATAGCAGATTGTGTTAGTTGGGCACCTGGACTAACTTTGTTGGGCTTAGGAAAAAATCAGACATAAGAACGTGCTCTCAGAACAGAACTTGTTTGTATGTTGAGGACTTACTTTAAGTCTTTGTACAGATATGTTTTCATTTCTCTTAGATGGACTAGTTAAAGTTTTAGCCAGTTTACTGACATGCACTGTGAGGCATAAGGCAGACACACACCCTTTCCTAGGGGAGCTTGTCAGTCCAAGCGGTATCCACGTCGCAGATGGGCCAATGTCTCCAAATTGACCCACACAAGACACAATTGATCGCTGCTCTGGGAACAGAACCCCTACCCTTTTCTTTTTCTGGATTGCCCAGGGAAGAGGGCTTGATGAATGATTTTCCCATTTGCTGATCACTGACACATATACCCTTTCAGGGCCTGATCACCCAATGAAACAACTTTTATAAAATCAAAAGCTTGGAAGAAAGCTTTTGTTTATGGCTATTTGCAAGTGTAATTCATCTCCCAAAAATGCAGTTCGGGTTTTGTTTACCTCATCTACTCATTAAATACTTGCTCAGTAAATTTACATGTGACTGTTTCTTTTAAAACATGGTTTGGTGGGAAGGGAAGAAAAGGCTGCCACATGTGTAAGGCCACCCCGGGCCCTGGGTGTCCCCAAAGCAATCCTGATGTCACATATCCTGATGTACGATGCCCACCTGCACTTGTCAAACTATCTGTTTGTATTCCTGGCCTTTGGGTCAGAAAATATTCCCACTATTCATGCATGATGAAGGCTCAGTCACACTCCTGTCTGGCAATGGGCTCCGGGAAGATGGAATCCACAGATAATTAAAGCTGACCCTGAGTAAGGGAGAAGAAGAGGGCACAGGGAAGCAAAGGGCAACTGATGAGTTTTGTTGTGTTTTTTTTTTTTTAATTTTTTTTAGACTGCGTGGTCATGCCATTGCACTGTTTGCAGGATCTTAGTTCCCCAACCAGGGAATTGAACCCAGGCCCTTGGCAGTAAAAACATGAAGTCCTAACCACTGGACCCCCAGGAAATTCCCTAAGTGACAGTTAAACATACAGTATATATCCTCTGTGCCAGGAGATTACACACCTTTTTTTCAAAACTTGCCTTAATGTTGGCAGAGTATGACTATTCTTCCTTTGCAGGACAGCTGAGGGTCTCACAGTTAGTCTCCCAAGGTCACACAGTAGTGAGGGGCTGAATGCAGTTCCAAGCATCTGTCTGACCCCAAAGCATCCAGAGGAATGGACAGCACCCTTATTCTTCCCTTTGGAAGTGATTGGTGCTGACCACCCTGGTCACATCTGCCGATCACTAAAGAGGGGCTTTAAGTTTTCAAAAGGACAGACTCCATTTTTAAATTTGGAGCATCCTGAGTGTGTATGGAACTCTGGGTTGGGGTTCACCAACATGAAATGAAGACTTTTGTGAGCTGAGTGTCTATGTCCTCCTTCAATTAAGACTGTAACCTCCAACAGCTGCATTTGCAGTTGAAGCCTCTAAGGTCATAATGAAGTTAAAGGAGGTCATAAGGGTGGGGCCCTGATCTGATAGGGCTGATGACCTTATGGGCAGAGAGACAGCAGGGAGCTCATCCTGTGCACATAGAGAGGAGCTGCGTGAGGACACAGCAAAGAAGTGGCTGTCTATAAGCCAGGAAGAGCACCTCCACCAGAAGACAACTTTGCCTACAACATGATCTTGGTGACTGCAGCCATGAAATTAAAAGACACTTACTCCTTGGAAGGAAAATTATGACCAACCTAGACAGCATATTAAAAAGCAGAGACATTACTTTGTCAGCAAAGGTCCGTCTAGTCAAGGCTATGGTTTTTCCAGTAGTCATGTATGAATGTGAGAGTTGGACTATAAAGAAAGCTGAGCACCGAAGAATTGATGCTTTTGAACTATGGTGTTGTAGAAGACACTTGAGACTTCAAGAGTAGAAGTCTCCTTTTGAACTGTGGTGTTGTAGAAGACTCCTTGGACTGCAAGGAGATCCAACCAGTCCATCCTAAAGGAGATCAGTCCTGGGTGTTCATTGGAAGGACTGATGCTGAAGCTGAAACTCCAATACTTTGGCCACCTGATGCGAAGAGCTGACTCATTTGAAAAGACCCTGATGCTGGGGAAAGATCGAAGGCAGGAGGAGAAGGGGATGACAGAGGATGAGATGGTTAGATGGTATCACCGACTCAATGGACATGGGTTTGGGTGGACTCCGGGAGTTAGTGATGGACAGGGAGGCCCGGCGTGCTGCAGTTCATGGGGTTGCAGAGTTTGACACGACTGAGCGACTGAACTAAAACTGAAACTGATCTTGGACTTCCAGCCTGCAGAACAGTGAGAAAATAAATGTCTATTAAGTCAGCCAGGTGGTGGTACTTTGTCATGGCAGCCTGAGCAGACTGGCCTGAGGGTGTTACAGCGGGGAGTGCACTGTGTTTGTGAAGGTGTGAGGCACAGACCAAGAGCTGTCACTGTGCAGGAAGTGGTGACAAGCTGTGGATGAGCATTTATTGTTATAACCTCTTAGAAGAAATACTGCCATATTGTAACCAAGAGAAGACTGAAGAGGCATGCAATATGGCATGCTAGACAGCATCCTAGAATAGAAAGAGATGGTAGGTAAGAACCAAAGAAATCTGAATAAATATGAATTTTAGTTAATAACAATGCATCAATGCTGGCTCATTAATTGTGATAAATGTACCATACTAATAGAAGATGTTAATAACAGAAGAAACTGGATGTGAAGTATTTAAGAACTCTCTGTACTATCTCTGCAACTTTTCTGTAAATCTAAACTATTCTAAAATAGGGCATCCCTGGTGGCTCAGTGGTAAAAAGAATCCACTTGCAGTGCAGGAGAAATGCGTTTGATCCCTGGGTTGGGAAGGTCTCCTGGAGAAGGAAATGGCAACCCACTCCAGTATTCTTGCCTGAAAAATCCCTGGATAGAGGAGCCTGGCAGGCTATAGTCCATGGGGTCGCAAAAGAGTCAGACATGACTTAGCGACTAAACAACAACAATTCTAAAATACAAGATTTATTTAAAAAAAAAAAAAAGAAAGAAATAACTGCCATGGATGACTAGATTAGAAATACCAGGTACTTCTCTGAATTGCTTAAGCCTTTGCTGTAATTCCTGGAGATTAACATGTAGAGAGAGATGACAACATGGCAGCTGCAAAGTTGTTTTTAAAAAACAAAATTATTTCCCTAGTGTGGATACAGAATTGGGAGGTGAAGGAATGCTGCTTTGTAAAAGGGGGTGGAGCTGTTGACGGAAGGAACTTCAATGGAAGTTCCACTTGGCTGCAGCGCTAGTCTGAGCCCCAAATCTGGCCTGCTCCCCGGCCATCATCACCACCTCCGAAAACAGACACTAGTACTTGCCTTTTCCCTCCACTCCTCTCATCCACAGAGGTCCCCAAATAACTCCCAGTATCCAAACCACACAGCCTCTTGCACGGGATTTTAAACAATTCTGGAATGTTCACAGCCCAAAGCAAACATGACTTCTGAGAAGGTGAGTGGATATGGGTAAGCTGGAGATAATGCCCTTAGCGCCTTGGGGGAGGGAAGAGGCCACCTTGGGAGGGGAGTGAGGGCCTGTTTGGATCCGTGGTCTGAAGACACCTGGGCTGGAAGGGATCAGTTTTAATCCCCGTGCCTGCCAGTCGTGGCCTGTTAGCCTCCAGAGTTCCACCACCTGCCCAGGCACATCATATCTCTGTTCACAGCAGGCACTCACCCCGGAAAGGTCGGGGGATATTCCTGCACTGCTGGGACCCGCACACAAATATCAACTTATGTACACACTCCTCTTCTCTCATGTCTGTGTGGTGGGAGTCAGGCTGTCGTGCCTCACAGGGAGACGGGGTTATAGGAAGGCAGACTGTGTGCAGCACAGCCTCCCAGGAAAGAAGGGAACTGTAGAGTCTCCCTCTCCGAAGGGGAGCAGGCGGACAGGGTGATATTTTAACTGGTGGCCTAGGCGGTTGCACAACTCATCTTGATGCACAAAGCACTGTCTTCTAGAACATCTGGTTCTCAGCAGAGTCATGTAACGTCCATCTCTAAGGCAGGACTGAGGGTGCTTGTTCAAGGACCCAAGTGCGGTCAGCTTAAGGTATCAAAAGTCCTCCTTGACTTCGCTCCACACTTCTGCCTGGGCTGAGGGTGATGGGCTGAGTGCATCCCAGGCAGAGAGGCTTTGTTGTGGAAACACCCAGACCAGCTCCAGGCAAAGCTGGAAATTTGCAGCTCCTCTTTGGGGTCTTTCTGGACCTCTTTCTGTACCCCCATTATGGAGGGCTGTTGTCTGGAGTCCATTGCTTTCCTGCTGCTGAAGATTCATAGAATCTAAGTGTTCATTTAATTTTTCTTCCTCTTCCTGCCCAGATGCCAAATCCCATCACTGAAACACACACACACGCATGCCCACATGTACACACATATATACAAATACAAGCATGCACATACACACAAGAACACATACATACATAAAAGCACACATATACACGCACATGCGCACACACGTGGGGCTTCCCAGGTGGTGCAGTTGTAAAGAATCCACATGCCAGTTCAGGAGGCACAAGTGACTCAGGTTCAATCCTTGGGTCAGGAAGATCCCCTGGAGGAGTAAATGACAACCCACACCAGTATTCTTGCCTGGGAAATCCCATGGACAGAGGAACCTGGCGGGCTACAGTCCATGGGGTCACGAAACAGTCAGACAGGACTGAGCATGCATGCACTACTTCCTCTATGAAGACGCATGCGCATATATACACACATCCACACACATACATCCACACTTATACTCATGAACACACACACAGAGGTCAAATTTCTGACTTTCCCTGGGTCTTGTTCCCTCAGTCTTGCTCTCTGATAGTAATGAGATTTCATCAGATAAACCAGTCCCTGCTAATAAGTAAGCTACTTACTAGACTCATAGACTTCCTGCTGAAACAGTCATGGAAGATCTACTTTAATCCCCTTTCTTTTCAGAAAAGAGAAGCCCAGGCTCCAGGAGGTGAGAATTAGCTATTAGGGAAGCAGGACATGAAACGCCAGCATTGTGCCCACAGGGCGTTCTTCCTCCACACTCCCCTTCAGTGACACAGTGTCTTAACCAGTGAGAATGGATCACTTGCCAAAAACGCTTTTAAGAGTTATGTCTCTCCTGGGCTCTCCCACACAGCTCCTCCGAACCCTGTCTCACCTCTGCGAGCCTTTGTCTCCATCCATCATTTCTGGCAGATGGTGCCACTTCATACATTACAGAGAAGATCCAAGTCATCAGCTCGGTCCTCGGCTTTCCTCCCCAGCAGCCAACATTTCTGAGGTCTTTGATCTCATCTTTTCCCTTCTTGCCAGGCTAACCATCCTTTCTCTGGCCTGGTCTGTCCTCCCAAGCCCCTCTGCCTCCAGTCTCTGCTGCCTCAATCACACTCTCCTGGGGCAACTCCAGACCTGCCGCAGCACTAGACTCCTTCCTCCGATTTACAGAAACATCAGTTCTCCCTAGGGCTTCCCAGGTGGCTCAGGGATAACAAATCTGCTTGCCAACCAGGAGATGCAGGTTGGATCCGTGGCCTGGGAAGATGGCCTGGAGAAGGGAATGGCTACCCACTCCAGTATTCTTGCCTAGAAAATTTCATGGACAAAGGAGTCTGGCGGGCTACAGTCAGTCCAGGGCATTGCAAAGAGTTGGACACAAGTGAATGACTAACACTTCGACCAGCTCTCCCCAAATCTCTCCCCTTTCCCCTAAAGAGAACCTAACTCCCCTCACCTCTGTTACTGACCAACACCTTTACTGGCCTCTGCTTTTCTTCTCCTTTGCCAAATACTCAACCTTTGCAATCTGGTTTGTGGACCAGCAAAATTGTTTCTATAAAACTGTGTTCTGGGGTTCAGAGGTTAGGACTCTGTGCTCACTGCCAAGGGCGAGGGTTCTACCCCTGATCAGGGAACTAAGATTCCACAAACTGAACAGTGCGGTCAAAAAACAAAACAAAAACTGCTTCCTTTGGCCCTATTTGATACTGCATCACAATTTCTCCTTCTTGGTTTTCTTCCTAGGATTTCCATGATGCCCTTTGATCTGGGTTCTGCCTCTTCCATCTCCCCAATGTCTATGGCCAGCAGGCTTCTGGGTCAGCCCATTCATCCCCATAATGCCATCTCCCACCTGATCTGTCACTTGGTTTTCACCACCTCTTTCTCCCAGTTCCTTGCCTCTTACACACCACCACCTGCACTCAAAGGCACTGCCAAGGCCTCACTCTCATCTTGGCTAAATTTGATGCGTCCCCTGTCTCCCTAGCTGTGACTGCCAATGACATCTTAATCTTTATTTCTTTTTATTTAATTTTTTTTTTGGGGGGGGGCACGTCACTCAACTTGCAGGATCGTAGTTCCCTGACCAGGGATCGAACCTGTGCCTTTGAAGTGGAAGTGCAGAGTCCTAACCACTGGACTGCCAGGGAATTTAAAGCATTTTCATCTTTAGAGTCCTCTTGGATAACTCCCTTTCTGCCTTGCTACTTCAGCTCTGTCTGTGATACACTTGACTGTTTTTGATTCTACTCTAATTCCTTTATAAATATTTGTGATTGGTGAAATCACCTTCATGGTTCATTCTGAACATCACAGCCATGTATCCCAGACTCAGACAGTGTCTCCCTTCTTTTCCACGCCTCCCTCTTCCTACCAGTTTCAGTCTACTCTCCCAGGCCCAGAATTTGAGAGGCCCTCCAAGTTTGCCTGTGGCCAGCCTTGACCTTGGACTTTCTTCCCCTGACTTCTTTAGATAATGTAAGCTCTGTCCCCACCAGACTCCCACAGGTCTCTGCCAAATGCTGCTGCTAAGTTGCTTCAGTCGTGTCCGACTCTGTGCGACCCCATAGACGGCAGCCCACCAGGCTCCCCTGTCCCTGGGATTCTCCAGGCAAGAATACTGGAGTGGGTTGCCATTTCCTACTCCAATGCACGAAAGTGAAAAGTGAAAGTAAAGTCGCTCAGTCGTGTCCGACTCTTCGTGACCCCATGGACTGCAGCCCACCAGGCTCCTCTGTCCATGGGATTTTCCAGGCAAGAGTACTGGAGTGGGGTGCCATTGCCTTCTCCAGATGCTACCGTCTCCTAACTCTGCAACTTGGTCTGCAGGGCCACCTCTGCCTGGAACCCCATGTTCTTACCTCCCACCTATGACACCAGGGTTTCCCTAGATTCTCAGCTGGTGAAGAATCCGTCTGCAATGCAGGAGACCTGGGTCTGATCCCTGGGTTGGGAAGATCCCCTGTAGGAGGGCATGGCAACCCACTCTAGTATTCTTAGGCTTCCCTGGTGGCTCAGACAGTAAAGAATCTGCCTGTAATGCGGGAGACCTGGGTTCAGACCCTGGGTTGGGAAGATCCCCTGGAGCAGGGCATGGCAACCCACTCCAGTATTCTTGTCTGGAGAATCCCCATGGACAGAGGAGCCTGGCAGGCTACAGTCCATGCGGTCGCAAAGAGTTGGACACAACTGAGCAACTAAGCACAGCACATGATGACACCAGAGGGTAGAGGTGTGGCCTCTACCATGGTGCTGCGATCATGCTCCCAGAAGACCAGTTTGAAAGGATACATAATCATCACTTGGAGTTCAGTGATGAGAAGGGTTCTGAGGCCATATCCAGGCTCAGCAGGAAACAGTGTCCTGTTAGGTTATGTCATTTTGACAAAGCAAGGGTAAGAGTGACAGGAGTGGCTATCTGTGTCCCAGGCAAAAGTGAGCTTCAGGGATTTCCCTGGCAGTCTAGTGGTTAAGACTCTGTACTTCCAATGTAGAGGGCCCGGGTTCCATCCCTGGTGGAGGGACTAAGATCCCACATGCAGTGGGCACAACTGAAAAAAAAAAACCCTGGAATTGAGCTTCACCCTCTGCTGAAACTCACCATTTCTTTCACATTTCTTTCACGGAATTAAAAAAAAAATTACCTTCCAACATGCAATCTTTCTTTGCGACATTTCTCACTTGTTTGGGTCAAGGATTATAACTGGCTCCTCTTAGAATCTCCAGTAATATTTGGCTCATTCTCTTGCACATAGTAGGTAACACACTGGATCAGTAGAGGAGTGATTTTTGTCCTTGAGGTTTTAGGCCTAGAGCAATCCAACCTAGGAAACATTTTGGGCGTGGGAATCCTTTGGCAGTATACTTCTCAAGACAAGAGGCTTCTAAGGTTGATCCTCAGGGCTGCATGTCCCTGAATAACAGTCTTATTCCTTTAATAAAAACAAAGGAGGTGGCTTCCCTGGTGGCTCAGTGATAAAAAATCCACTTGCCAATGCAGGAGACACGGGTTCAATCCCTGATTTGGGAAGATCACACATGCCACGGAGCAATAGGGCCCGTGCACCACAACTATTAAGCCTGGGCTCGAGAGCCTAAGAGACGCAACCGCTGAAGTCCACATGCCCTAAAGCCCAGGCTCCACAACCAAAGAAGTCACTGCAAAGAGAAGCCCGCATATCACAACTGGAAAAAAACCTTAGAATCAACAAAGACTCAGCACAGCCAAAAAGTAAAATAAATGAAAATGTCTTTTAAAAAACAAAAAATAGAGGGACTTCCCTCATAGTCTAGAGGTTAAGAATCCACCTTCCAATGCAGGAGACATGGGTTTGATCCCTGGTTGGAGAACTAGGATCCCACATGCCTCGGGGCAACACACCACAGCAAGAAGCCCCTAACAAACACCTAACACAGTCATAAATAAATAAAGGAGCCAGATGGAGGCTGGGGGAGGCTGAGACAGGCTCACCGCCCTGAAGCAGAGGCAGTAGTAATACCAACAGTAGTGGGCCCTGTGAGCCATAGCAGTGGTCCAGACCTCTAAGTCGCATTGTGATGGGAGGAAATAGGTACTGAGCACCTACAAAGTGCCAGGCAAATATGCATGTGCAGCCTGGCACCTCTGCTTCTTCCTTTTTTTTCTTTTTTTATTGGCCATGCTGTGGCTTACAGGATCTTAGTTCCCTGACCAGGGATTGAATCCAGGCCTTCTGCAGTAGAAGCACGGATTCTTAACCACTGGATCACCGGGGAATTGACAGTACCCTTGATTTCTCATTGCATAACTTCTATGAGTGAATCCCCGAGCCTCAGTTTCCTCATCTGTAAATTGCAGTAATAATGCTTCCTTCTTTTGGAAGGCAAAGAGATTATGTAGCCATCTCCCCAAGCAAAGTGCTTGCAATCTATCAATAACGCTCATTAGCAGCAAACTATTACTCTCATTCGGAGAAGGCAATGGCACCCCACTCCAGTACTTTGCCTGGAAAATCCCATGGACAGAGGAGCCTGGTAGACTACAGTCCATGGGGTCGCTAAGAGTCGGACACGACTGAGCGACTTCACTTTCACTTTTCCCTTTCATACACTGGAGAAGGAAATGGCAACTCACTCCAGTATTCTTGCCTGGAGAATCCCAGGGACGGCAGAGCCTGGTGGGCTGCCATCTATGGGGTCGCACAGAGTCGGACACGACTGAAGCGACTTAGCAGCAGCAGCATTACTCTCATTATTACTAGAGACAGATCATCACCCTCATTTCCATTTGAAAGAACTGATTCCCAGAGAGCTTTAATCGTCAAGCCAAAGTCACAGGGTTCAGCAGGAGAGGTGGGCCCCAAACCCAGTCCACGTACAGTCCACATGTGGTCATGGCGGCCTCTTGGGGGAATTTACTGTCCTGTTCTCAGCCATTAATTCCTACTGAATGTAATTTTATCAAACATGAATTATTTGGTTGTGAATACAGACGATCCAAGTAAAGATGTGTTACTGATCAATATTCAGTGTCTGAGTCCAGGGGGAACACCAGGAAAGGAAGATGAAAAAAACAAGGTGTGCCATCAGACAGGACAGATGCCATCAACCTGGCTGGAAGTCCTTTTTCAAGACGCAACTCCTACCAGAGCCCAGGTGCAGTCCCCTTCTCCTGCTTTCTGGCAGGACCTGGGCACTTACCCTTCCCTCTGCCTGAACCAGCCTCCCCTCCCTCCTTGCCTGACAAGTTTTCTCACTTCAACTGCAAGGACTCTACCTCAGAAGGCTTCCTCCACAGAAAAATCTACCCATCTGGGAGGCCTCCTCCCCTCCCCCCTCCCCCCCCCTTCTCTCTCCTTCTCCTCCTCAGGAAGGCCTCCTCCTCCTCAGGAAGTCCTCCTCCCCCTTCTCCCCCTCTTTCTCTCCCTCCTCCTCCTCCTCTGGAAGGCCTCCTCCTCCTCCTCAGGAAGGCCTCCTCCTCCTCCCTCTCCTCCTCCTCCTCAGGAAGGCCTCCTCCTCCTCCTCCTCAGGAAGTCCTCCTCCTCCTCAGGAAGGTCTCCTCCCCCTCCTCCCCCCCCTCCTCCTCAGGAAGGCCTCCTCCTCCTCCTTAGGAAGGCCTCCTCCTCTTCCTCTTCCTCTTCCTCAGGAAGGCCTCCTCCTCTTCAGGAAGGCCTCCCCTTTCTCCTCTTCCTCCCCAGGAAGGCCTCTTCCTTCTCCTCAGGAAGGCTTCCTCCTCCTCCCCCTTCTCCTCCTCAGGAAGGCCTCCTCCTATTCCCCCTCCTCCTCTTCCCCCTCCTCCTCTTCAGGAAGGCCTCCCCTTTCTCCTCTTCCTCCTCAGGAAGGCCTCTTCCTTCTTCTCAGGAAGGCCTCCTCTTCCTCCCCCACCTCCTCCTCAGGAAGGCCTCCTCCTCCTCCTCAGGAAGGCCTGCTCCCCCTCCTCCTCCTCCTCCTCCTTAGGAATCCTTCTCCTCCGCCTCCTCAGATTATCCAGTTATCAGTGTCCCTGCAATTCTCTGTCCTCAGTTCTGAACCAGAACTTACTACCTTGTACTGGATTACCTATTCATTTGTATGGGTCTCTTTCCTACTAAGCTGAAACTTCCTTCAAAGAATGAAGCTAGCATTGCTCCTATTCGCCCTTCCAGGGACACAGAGCAGGATCAGAGGAGGTATTTGTTGAGTAAATGAAGTCACCTTGTCCACCATCCTGTGCTTCAGTTCCACCAAGAGTTGTATTTTCTATTTTGGTTTTATATGTACCACATACTGGGGCTTTCTTGCCTCCCCTTAGAAGACACACCACACAAGCTAATAAATATTCTTTGCTGGCTGCCTTCCATCACTGGAGCCTGTCTGCCATCCACACAGAGACAGCTACAGTAGGGGGACCACCTTATCCTGTGCATCCAAGGCAAAACAAAATGATTCAACACTTCCCAAACAAGCACGCAAGATGCAAATGGTTTCAAAAAATAGACCCCAAACTAAACTGAACACAAATACCAACGGAAGAAAAGCAGACAGACAGAAAGAGCTACATGAAAGTCTAGGTATACCCAGGGCAGGTTTACTTAGCTCTGCCCTGCAGACTTTTTCTGACACACACACAGGTATCCTATACAAAAAGGTAACTGGAGGTCTTCTAGTATAACTGGAAGTCTGCAGATGCTTCCAGATACTTCCAAAAACGTCTAGATACCCTACACATGTACTCTTTTTGAGAGCAGCGAGAAAGTTCACCAAAGGTGTGAGATAGTCTGTGACTGGAGGATTGCCAGACATTTATTAAGCATCTACTATGTGCCAGGCATGTGCCAGGTATTGTCACCTACCTACCTACTGACCTGATTGCATTCATTTTTCTAAGTCCCCTGAGGTAGGTTGTTAGTTCTGTTCTACAATCGAGGAAACTGAGGCTCAGTGTTTATGATTCATACACTGCAAAGGGGGAGTCTTGATCCCCTGAGCTGTCCGATTCTTAGTTTAATATACTTCCCATTATCCACAGACATTTATGTGCAAATGTTAATTAAGAAACCAAACCTGGGCTCTGCTAGGTCATGTATGTGAAGAGTAGGCTCCAGGCTCACCTGGCAGTAGCCCTAAGGGACTTGGGGGAGGGAATCCCCATTTTCACTCCTTGCAGGCCAACCCTAGGCCTGGCTGGAGCTGGAGACCCGTGCCTGGCAAGTCACCCTTGCCCTCTGCAGTACCTCTGAGGTCACAGTGCCCAGCTTTGGAGGCCTTGCCATTCATGCCCAGCCTGATTCCAAGTGTCCCCTGGGAGGTGCCCGGCCCAAGGTGGGCTGGGGGCTGCCTGAGGGAGGTACCCCACAACTAGAGAGCAGGGCCAACTTATTTGACTTAATCAGTGAAGACAAAGCCACTTCTCATGAAGATCCCACAAACAAAAAGACACTTCCAGCTTCCCCAAGGGAAACAAATATCCAACTCTTCCCCTCCCCAACTTGCTTATACCTCTGGGCAAGATCCTCAGGAAGGCTTGAATATGCAGTGGGGAATGCCTACCCACTCCAGTATTCTTGCCTGGAGAATCCTATGGACAGAGGAGTCTGGCGGGCTACAGGCCACTGGGTCGAAAAGAGTAGGGCACAATTGAGCGACTAACACGTTCACTTTTTTTCACCCCCACCCCAGAGGTAGCACATGAACTAAATTCAGGTGTAGGTCACTCGTACCAAGTCTTTCCTGAAATTGGGACGGGGGAAGGGAGAGACAGCCATATGCAGGAAACAAACAAACAAACAAAAAATCCCAACAATCTTCTAAAGGTAGGAAAGGAGAAATAGTTAAGTATTAAGAAACATAGAATATAAGAAATTGTTGAGTTGCAGGTTAGTGCAAAGTGATGTTCTGAAAAGAATGGCTTTTGGTTCCAACAGCTGAGACTCCATTCCTGCTTCTCCACCTACTATTGTAGGTCTTGGACAAGTCCATCCACCCTTCTGGGCCTCAGAGTCCTCCTCTCTAGTATGGGGGCAGTGGTACCAGGATGACTACTGGCAGGTGCCCTGCTAGCTTCCTCTTCCTCTCAGATTCTCTCTCTCCTTGTAACAAGAGCTCCGGAGGGAATACAGGGTCCTCAGAAACCATCACATAGAGGTCCCAGCTCCAGGCTCCAGTCACAGGGGAATAGCAGAAGCCAGGTTTGCACTGAAATCCTTAGTTCAGGGTCTAGAAGGAGGGGTCTGCTTTCCTCAACCCGCTGACAGTCCCTTCGCAGCCCTCACCTGGCCTAAGGAGACTCAGCCAGTCCCCCTCGGCCTCCTGGGAGGAGGAGTTGGGGGCTTAGGCTGTCTCTCTCTGTTTTCCTCCTTCCCCCATAGAAACGCATGGTCCTCTTTACTCTAGCTGAGTGCCCGCTGGGTCTGAGTAAGGTTGCTCTCCGGAGCCGCTGTGGGTCTCTGCCTCAGGTCCCCAGAGTAGGGGAAAGAAATGTTTTCCGGGCTGCTAGTGGCTCTTCGCTCACCTGCTGGCCCTGCCACGGAGCCGGGCATCGCTTGGCGTGTGGGCTGAGGAAGGCTCAGAGCGCCGGGCGGAATGTCTCCGCCTGCGGCAGCCAGCCCTCTCTGAGCTATGCCTCTGGTCTGCCTGGGGGCGGGATGCGGTGAGGGGGGTGATGCTCCCAACCCAGGGGACTCCGGACAGGCCTCGAAGGAGCTGAAGTGCGGATAGGAGGCAGCCCGCAGTCCCCTCCCTGCAGCCTCTCGGGGGAGCCGGGCGACCGAGCCGCCACCTCCGGAGGCGCGCGGCGCTGCCCCAGGGGCACAGGTAACAGGGTGCGAGGATCCCCGCTCCAGGCCCCGCCGCCCCGGTCCGTTACCTTCCACTTTGGTGAGGGTCAGAACTGGACTGTTGCAGGCGCTGAGCGGGGCCACCCGGGCCGAGTGCTTCTTCATGATGAGCCGTCAGCCTGCAGGAGCGCCGCCGCCGATCGCCTACATCCTGGGGCCGGCTGGAGCGCGCCTCGCGGGCCCGTCGGCCTCCTCCCGGGAGGAGCGAGAGCTGCTGGCCGTCCCGGCCCTGCCTCCCGGGGCCGCCGGCCCGGCTCCCGTCGCCTCGCAGGGCTCACTGCGGCGGCCACCCCGCGGAGCGCATCGTCCCCGGCCGCGCAGCCACTCCACACCCGCGCGCACAGCCTCCCGCTCCGAGGTTGCCGCAAACTCCAACGTCACGTCCAAGTGCACTCCCCGCTCCCACCCCGCGGGCTCACCTGCTCCGCCCCCGCCCCGGGCCGCCCAGCCCCGCAGCCCGGCTTCCTCCCTCCGAGCTCGGCCCGGAGGGTTGCCTCCGGTCGGGGCGGGGGGCCGGTCCGCAGCTCCCCGGCAGCCCCTGTCCTTTGCTGAGACCAGCGCACGGGAGGCGAGGCCCAGAGAACTTAGCCTCAGAGGTTCACGAGTTTAAACAGGGAGCTACTGACTTCGGATGGGCAGCTAGCCTCCTCCCTGCGCAAAATCCTGAATTATTGGTTTAAGAGAAGAGTCATAAAAATGCAAAGCTTTCCCAGGCTGGCATTAACTTCTTTGGAAGTCTGGGGGCACGTTATTCTGCCTGATCTCCTGGACAGCTCTTTTTCCTTTTGAGGATGATGCCGAGTCCAGAGAAGCAAGGCTGCCACAAGAAAACAAAGGCTTGGGACTTCTGCCCCTACCCTGGTGCCCCAGTCCTGAGAGGTCCGACTCCCTGGGAAGCAGGGAAAGCTTCACTTCAGCCCAGATCCTAGGTTTCTGCTGCAGCTTTCGCCTCTGCAAGCACTGGTCTCACCGCTCCCACTCTGACTCACCTGTAAGCTACTGGCCAATGATGCTTGATTAAAAGCAATGACATACCTCTTGCATCACTGGCTGGGCGATCCCTGAGTGACTACCCGGTCCCCAGGAAGTTTATCTCATGATAGTGCATCATCACAGGTGCCCAGCCATCATCCTTGTGGAAAGGATGCACAGGATTTGTGTAGTCCAGGAACTCTAAGGGCTTTATGGGCCTCTCGTTCATGCAGGCCGAGACATCAGTTTTGGTCTCATTCTCCACTGGGAATCTGAAGGCTCCGTGCTGATTCCAGGTGGGTTTTGTTGTTACTGTTAAGCCCTTACCTCCCACTCTATCTGGTTTCCTGTCACAAAGTGGATGTTCCACTCTATGATGTCATTTTTATCCCCCATAAGGGTAACTCAGTGGCATGGCAGAGGTGGAGAGGGGTCTTACAGCAATCTGGTTTCCCTAGCGTGGAACCTACCAGGTGTCTCTGGTGACCTCCACCTGCAGGCTCCCAGATCGCTGGTGGAAGTTGTTCCTACCAGTTGCTTTTGTAGGGTTCTTGTTATTCGCTTGCTCTCTAGAACTCCAGAAATGAATAGCATGACTGCTGGGTCTCCAAAAAGCCAGGGCTTCCCAGGGTCGCTGCCTCATTGCTCTAGCAAAGGAAAGGCCCTCTAGTGGTGGCCTTCGCACTATGCGCCTCTTACTCGGACCTTGTCCCCAGAATCCTAGAGATGACACCAGTTAGTCAATAAACCATTCCCTTCTTTGTAAAAATTAAGCATCAATAAAACAAACAAACAAAAAGAAAACCAAAAACTCGAAAAATCTCATCTATTAAAGAAGACCTTTCAACATAATAATTCACATGTGTTGTTTCATCAATCAACATTTGCTACATACACAATAACTAAATAAAATAAACATCACATCATAACTTAGCCATTTTATGAGCACTATGTATCACGTACTGTGCTAAGTGCTTTACATAAATCACTTCATTTTCTACTCACAAAAGCTCTGCAAAATTGTTGTTGCTTAGTTTTACAAGTGGGGAAACTGAGGCTAAGAGAAATGAACTAAAATGTCCCAGGTCATATAGTAACCAGCTGAGCAGGAATTTATTTATTTTTCTATTTATTTTTCAATGGAGGAAAATTATTTTACAATGTTATGCTGGTTTCTGCCATACAACAGCTTGAATCAGCCTTTATACACATATCCTCTCCCTCTTGAGCCTCCCTCCCCTCCCCGTATCCCCTCTCCCCCAGGTCATCATAGAGCATCAGGCTTGGCTCCCCGTGTTAGAGAGCAAATTCTCACCAGCCATCTATTTTACACATGGTACTGTATCACTGTCGATGCTACTTTCTCCATTCGTCCCACACTTTCCCCACTGTGTCCACAAGTCCATTCTCTACATCAGTGTCTCTATTTTTTCCCTTGAGCAACTCTGAACAAATCAAAAGCCTATACTTACAACTGCTATGCTATTCTCTTATGTTATAAAATGTAGAAATTCCATGTAACTATTCCAGGTGAGGTGGGAGACACAGTAATCGTAATCCATTTCCTTTCATTTGACTGTGGTTTTAGAAGAGCTCATCATGCTCATGTTTGTCTGGACTGTCCAAATTCACTTTGCTGCACAGGTCACAACCAAAATGTCCAATAAGTGTCTGTCTAGCTGATTTTTTAGTTATCTGTGCATGCGTGCACACGAAGTCGCTTCAGTCGTGTCCAACTCTTTGTGATTCTATGGACTGTAGCCCACTAGGCTCCTCTGTCCATGGGATTCTCCAGGCAAGAATACTGGAGTGGGTTGCCATGCCCTCCTCCAGGGGATCTTTCGTGACCCAGGGATTGGACCCACATTTCTTATGTCTTCTGTATTGGCAAGCAGGTTCTTTACCCCTAGTGCCACCTGGGAAACCCTTTAAGGTATCTATTTACTATTTATTGCAATCTTATGTGTAATTCAAATAGATAATTAAATATCACTAAATACCCTTGCCATTAATTTCACTCTAGGACGTTTTGATACCCAAGAGGTCATCACCTCCTCGTGGCTTTCAAGTTCTGCTTATCAAAGAGGTAGTATGGTACCAGTTCTCAACTTCCTCCCCTTAGTTTTAAGCATTGAGTGTTTTTCTCTATTCAACTCTATCAGCCTGTGTGCTCCCTCACCTTGTGTTTCAAATAAGAAACAAAGTTCCTCCACTCCTTTTTAAAATATTATGTTATTTATTTTTTTGCCACACCACCAGCTTGCAGAATCTTAGTTCCCTGGCCAGGGATGGAATCCATGCCCTCTGCAGTGGAAGCTTGGATTCTTAAGCACCAGACATCAGGGAAGCCCCCTCCACTTCTTTTGAAATCAGGAGACCCTGCTACTTTCCATAGGAACACTGATACTCCTCAGTGCACATCCTTTTGGGGAGTAGGTGTGATGCATGCGTGCTAAGTCACTTCAGTCGTGTTAACTCTGTGTGATCCCCTGGACTCTAGCCTGCCAGGCTCCTTTGTCCATGGGATTCTCCAGGCAAGAATACTAGAATGGGTGGCCATTTCCTTCTCCAAGGTGTGATGGGGATGCATATTTAAAAACTCACATACATAAAAGTATTCTAGAAAGTTAACTCTGTACTGGTGTATGAGTATAAACCAGTATTTTAAAAATTTTAACAATTTAAAACTCTGTGCTGGAGCTAGGCTATAATGATCTAATTCAGGGATACCTAGAAAATCACCAAGTTTCCCACTCAACACGCAAATCTCAAATTAAAAAAAAAAAAAAAGATGCTAGTAATTCTTTCAACAACAACAAAAAAAAGACATGATCCTTGAAATATCAGTGGAAACTACTCTGTATAAATAATATCCAGGCCAGAAGATGGATCACTTGACCTCTGTTCTTCTTTGGAGGGTATGTTGTAGCTTACTCACTAAGTCGTGTCTGACTCTTTTGCAACCCCAATGACTGTAGCCTGGCAGGTTCCTTTGTCCATGGGGTTCTCCAGGCAAGAATACCAGACTGAGTAGCCATTCCCTTCTCCGGGGGATTTTCCCCACCCAAGGGAAAATCCTTGGGTCTTGAACCCGGGTCTCCTGCATTGCAGATTCTTTACCACTGAGCCACCTGGGAAGTCCCTTTGGAGAGTATGAGAGGGAGCCAATAACTGAACGATACTATTGGGCATCCACCTGTCTTAAATTTAGTATTACAGGGATTAATCCAAAAGCAGATCTGGGATGACATTTTTCAGGACATATTCATTAACAGATCTTCCTTGCCATCTTCTAAAAATGTATGGTTCACTCATCAAAGTCAAGCATCTGGTCAGCTCTGCATCAGATGGCCGCTGTTCTGACAGAAGCGTGTTCTTTGTCTCTGACCCCACTCTCTGGTTTGTTTTTGTGTTTTCCTCAATGCAGTTGAGGGTGTGGGATATTTAGCGGCAGTTTGTGGCAGCCTGGTGTGGTGTACTCATGGAGAATAGATAGTCTAGCTTCTCTGCTCTATTTTCTTTTTGTTTTCTTCAGTGTTTCTCCTTTTATTTTTTTAGTTGGAGTATGATTGCTTTACAGCGTTGCTGCGTTAATTACTGCTGTACAGTGAAGTACATCAGCTATATGTATACATATATCCCCTCCCTCTTGAATCTCCTCCCAACCCCTCCCATCCCACCCCTCTAGGTCATCACGGAGCACCAACCTGAGTACCCTGTGCTATACGCAGGTTCCCCCTAGGGACATATATAGATGCTTTTGAACTGTGGTACTAGAAAAGATTCTTGAGAGTCTCTTGGAATGCAAAGAAATCAAACCAGTCAATCCTAGAGGAAATCAACCCTGAATATTCATTGGAAGGACTGATGCTGAAGCTGAAGCTCCAATACTTTGGCCACTTGATGTGAAGAGCCGACTCACTGGAAAAGACCCCGATGCTGGGAAAAACTGAGGGCAGGAGGAGAAGGGGATGGCATACAATGAGATGTTTAGATAGCATCATTTACTCAATAGACATGAATTTGAGCAAATTCATTCACTCAAGACAGTGGAGGACAGAGGAGCCTGGTGTGCTACAGTCCGTGGTGTCACAAAGAGTCAGAAATGACTTAGGGACTGAACAACAACATCAGAGACACATATACAAGTGTTCATAGTATTATAGATCCTGTAGCCACAAACTATAAATGACCCAAGTCTGTCAACAGAGAGGTAAACTGTCATGTGTTCATGTAATAGAATACTTTAAGCAATGTAAATAAATGGAATGAAGCTGGAAAAAAACAAAGTAGGTGGTCTCTGTGGTTTGAAGTAAGTTCACTGAATAGATACGAGGGTAACAAGCCTTTGATGCAGAATTTACACACCACAAACCCGATTTTTGTACTCCCTGACCTGCCCCTAATAGCCTTCTTGCTATCTCTCCACTTCCCACTTGCAAACCAAAGAGAAAGAAGTGAAAGAGGGGTCCCAGAGAAGAAAGGAGATGAAACAGCTGGTTTCTCCTACCACCAAGTGGCTATATTTCAGTTGCAACCCACAAGTAGGGGCCTACCCATGGCCCGTTAGGAAGAAAGAGGCAGATAAGCCAGGGGTGAATCACCCTGAAGCAGGTGCTATGCAGGGCCTGGCTGATTCCTCAAATTCTGGAGGCCTACCATACTTCCTCCTGGCATGGAGCTTCCAGCTCTGGGCTTACATTCAGGCTCCAGCTTCCCTAAATAACTTGTGCTGCCCAAATAACCTAACCTGACTTCCTGAGCAGACTCATGATTCTGCCTTCCATAGGCGTCACTGGCCTATTCTTTCCTCTCTGCTGGTATGTGAATACATATAGGGCCTCCCTAGTGGCTCAGATAGTAAAGAATCTACCTGCAATGCAGGAGACCTGGATTCAGTCCCTGGGTTGGAAAGGTCTCCTGGAAGGGAATGGCAACTCACTCCAGTATTCTTGCCTGTTCCAAGGACAAAAGAGCCTAGCATGCTACAGTCCATGGGGTCACAAAGCGTCAGACACAACTGAAGCGACTAACACTTTCACACTACAGTTGAACTAAGGCATCCAATCTCTTTGGTGGGGTTAAGTTGTACTTATGACTCTGTTGAGCTTCCATGCAAGACAGCATGGAAAATACTGAAAGGTTGTTTGCTGAATCACGAAAAGATGGCCAGGATTCTTGGCCTCCGGAGGAGAGGAATTCAATCCGGGGCCAGAGACGGGGCTTGATCGCTCAGAGCTTTTGTGCAATAGAGTTCATTAAAGTATAAAAGGGATAGAGAAAGCTTCTGACATAGGCATCAGAAGGGGGCAGAAAGAGTACCCCCTTGCTAGTGTTAGCAGTGGAGTTATATACCCTAAGATAACAGGATTAGCCAGAAGGTTTAATCCAGAGACTGTCCTTCAGGCAGGATACATTATTGTTATAATCCTTGTTTTAAGATATAACAGAATTAGCCAGAAAGTTTAATCCAGAGACTGTCCTCAGGTGGGATACATTATTGTTATATAATCCTAAGGAATGTAGAGAGAAAAGAAAAAGTTTGTCCTTTCTTCCTGCTTCAGAATTCCAGACCCCTCTCTCCTTGGGGACCCCTAGACTTCTTATCAACCTGCCTAGGAAATGACTCTCTCAATACCTTGAACAACAGCCAAAAGCTGGAGTCTGAGTGCCAGCCTTGCCAGCTGGAGTGACCAACCTTGAGTGGTCACTCAGCCAGTTTTGTCCTCAGTTTCTTGATTTGCGCACAAGAGGGTTTTCAAACTGTTTCCTGGTCTCTGTGCAAAGCAACTCTACCTTACCTGTTGGGGTTCCATGGCAGATCTGGCTTATAAAAACAGTTGTCACTGCAAAAAGAAAGTCTTGAAAACCATTGACTGGAGAGTCTCCAAGGCTCTGTTTGGCTTTAAAATCAGTGGTGTGTGAAATTATTTTTCTAGATACAACAATGTCAGTGCTTCCAAAGATCTTAAGTGAATCTTATTCTTTGTGATTATCTCCACTTAGTTAAGCAGATTTTTGCTTTAAGTAGTTTTCTCACTTTTTGGACAAAGCTAGAAGTACATTTACATTTCTCAAAATTCATAAAGTTGTATAATACAAAAGAAGAATTGACTGTAAATTACACATCATTTTAAAAATTAGGCGTATGTTTTACATACACAAATATATATAACTGATTTTAATATTTAATAAAATATACCTTTTATCATGTTTTGGCTATTCTTTTCCTATTCATTTTGTTCTATTCTGTTCTTTCACTGCAAAAAAAAAAAAAACCCACTGATTGTGGTCAACTAAGTTGGTTTGATTATACTTCACTCATGGGTCATAATCCATGTGATTTGAAAAATATTGCTAGCAATAACGTTCTTTGTTTGCAAAAATGTTTACTTAATCTGTTCAAGATAAATAATTAAAATTTAAAATCCAGTCATGATTTTCAACGGATAGAAAACAGACCACTTCAATTAATTCACTCTGAAATATTTAACACTGTGTCACAGTCCTTTACAGTATTAAGAAGGAAGAGTAACAAATTATTCCTGTGGTTACCCGAGTTTCAAAATTATCACTTAAAGTAGCTCCAGGAACCAGAAATGAACTCTTACCCAAATAAGTCAGTCTGCAGCACTCAGAAGCTTTCAGAGAGGAACAACCATTGCAAAGGAGAAAAAATCTAATAACTAAAAGAAATTAACCCTCATGCACTGGGCAGCTCATTGCCCTGATCTGGGAGGAATAACTGATAACCTTTTTCAGTAACTTCACGTGCAAGTGCAGGGCAGCCTTCTCTGTCTTCACATCTCCCTTCTCGTCTTCGGTGATGTGTATTACCAACAAACTCGGGCTCCTTGGTGTCCCACTAGGATTTCTGCTCTTTCTCTAAGGAGGAATGTCAAGGTTGGATAACTCCAGGCAGGGCATCAAGAAGCAGGATCACTGCATGTCACCAGTGGGCTCCCAGACACATTCCGTCCAGGCATCTCCATGCCTGCTCCATGGTCACTAGACAACAGCTGGCCCTGTGGTCATGCCAAGCCCAGAGCTGGGATCATGATGAACAAAGCATGGCGCACAGAGGTAGGAACAGGATGTCTGGTAGCTTCCTCTATGGATCCTAGTCAAGAGCTTGTCCTTGCTCGGTGGCAGACAACAGGGGGCAGACATCCTCCAAGAGCAGCATGGCTGGGGGTGGGGGCTCCCCGGTGGACACCTGGAGTAGCCTGGGTTCCCCCTCCTGGGACTTCAGAGTCCTAACTGAGAACCAGCCCAGATGAGGGGTGTAGAAGGACCACACCATGTCTGGTCCCTGACAGGTATTCAAGAAATGATGGTTTTCCAGCCTGGATGGGAGGGGAATTTAGGGGAGAATGGATAAGTGTGTATGTATAGCTGAGTCCCTTTGCTGTTCACCTGAAACCGTCACAAAATTGTTAATCGGCTATACCCCAATAAGGAAAAAAAAAAAAGAAATGATGGTTCTCCTCTGTCTTGGGAAATGGATGTACCAGCTTCACAAAGACCTCCCAATACTGTGCGCCAGTATGGAAAGGGGCCCTGCTTATAAATGGTTTCATTAGGGTGAATTTTCAATCTCTCCATGCTCTGCCATTTCATCCTAAAAATGAGATCATACGAGCAGATACCTTATGGTGCTGTTGTGAAGAGCAAAGGAATTGATGCATGGTAAATGGTTGTAACAGTATGTGGCAAATGGCAGGCACTGAGAACACGTCGGGCATTGTTTTCAGTCTCACTCTAGGTTCTTTCATGGGGAAGGGCCACCCCTGGATTGTTGTATCTCCAGGGCTGGATACAATCTATGGCTTACAAAGCAGGTACTCAAAGCGGGCAGAAAGGAAGGAAGAAGGAAGGAAGGAAGGAAGGAAGAAGGAAGGAAGGAAGGAAGGAAGAAGGGAAGGAGGGAGAAAGAAAGGAAAGGAGGAGGAAGGCAGGAAGGAGGGAGGGAGGGAGCGAGGGGATATTCACAGACCGAGCGTTAAGAGCTTTTATAGAATTGTCGGCTTTGCCCTCCTCCCAGACCGTGCCTTCTGCCCACGAGGTAACAGGAGTGACTAAGGTGCTGGCTGACTTTTGCCTGGGCTCTCTGCCCCTCACTGGCTCCATCTCAGAGGGAGTGCTCTGGAGACCAGGACACTGGACTCAAGGTGAGGAGGCAGATCGTGTGGCGTTTGGCTCAGAAATAGCTGTCTGCCGTTTTCCGGATGATTCATCGACCACAGCTGGCCTCCTGCCGGTTCCTCTGCTCTTCCTCCCCTGTGGGGTGGGAACCAGGAGACTGACCTACATCAGATCTCCATCAATACCCCGGGCAGACTCCCTTGGTGGTGTTTGTTTCCAAGGGTGAAACAAGGGGACTGGCCTTAAGACTCAGCTTGAAAGAGGAAAAAATGTATGGATATGGGAAGGAGCCACCCATACTTCTTTTCCTTAAGTATGCAGCAATTAACGAATTCATTCATTTCTTCATCTGCATGGCATGTGGGATCTTAATTCCCCGAACAGGGATGGAACGCTTGGCCCCTGCATCGGAAGTTCAGAATCTTAACCACAGGGCCATCAGCAGAGTTCTACACTTCTCCACTCTTGAGTTACTAAGTGTTAGTCAGGACCTATAGGCAAGATCCTGTTCAGGGAGGACCAGGCTCCAAGAGGGGCTGACAGAGGTTTAGAAGTTCTGATGTCTCAGACTGATCCAGAAGCTGCTCTTAACACCCTTTGTATCGTTGGAGGCTGTGATCTCCTCTGCCCTTCCCTACAGCTATTTCTATACTCTTTTCAGCTTCCTTGTCATTGTTCAATTGCTCATTTGTGTCCAACTCTTTGTGACCCATGGTCTCTAGCACACCAGGCTTCATTGTCCTTTACTATCTCCAGGAGTTTGCTCAAACTCATGCCCATTGAGTTGATGATGCCATCCAACCATTTCATCCTCTGTTGCCTCCTTCTCCTCCTACCCTACTGGGCTGTGAAAGCCCTGAGACAGGGATCTTGCCCACAAACAGCACCTCTGTAAGCATCACGGAGGAAAGGAATGAAGAATCACCAGAGCAGAAAGAGCTGGAACTTGCCAGTGATTGAGATGGACTAGAGAAGCAGATTCAGCAGGACTCCAAGAGGCAAGTTCTGCCAGGATGGGTGTCCTGAACCAGGCCCAGAAAGAGTTTCTTCAGGAATCAGGAAAAGTGTTAGTCACTCAGTCATGTCTGACTCTGTGACCTCATGGAGCCCACCAGGCTCCTCTTGTCCATGGAATTCTCCAGGCAAGAATATTGGAGTGGGTTGCCATTCCCTTTTCCAGAGAATCTTCCTGACCCAGGGATTGAACCGGGTCTCTTGCATTGCAGGCAGATCCATTACAGTCTGAGCCACCAGGGAAGTCTCACTGATTCATCCAATGAACTTCAGGTACCACAAATCCCCTGTGTGCTCTTCAGGGCATCATTGATGCCCAGCAACTTCTTTCCTCTCCCAAGGACCTGGCTCTTCTCCTTGATCCCTCACTTAGGCTGGGGGATCCAGGAACCAGCTCAGCTCTCCTGAAGCCTGGCTGAGCCCTGCCCCTCCATATATCATGAAAGTAACAGGAGCCTTCAAGAATCACGGAGTCTGCATTTCCCTGTAGGCATGGCACAAGGGGGTCAGGCCTCCTTGCTCCCCTCCCCACATTTTCCCAGTCCCAGCTGTCACACGCCCCTCACCCACACAGCACCTTTACATGCCCTTCCTCAACCTACAGCTCCAGGTCCACCGTCCACCTCGCCAAGCAAAATCTCCTGGGAAGTGTCTCTGCTGACCTGACTCTGGAATTTCTGTGCCTAAAACCCTCCTCCTTGCTAACTGGCTTCTATGAAGTCTTGGGCTGGCTCTTTCCTCCCGCCGAGGATGAACTTTCCTCTGGCTACTGGTCCTCTGCTTCCATCCAAAGAACACACCACCTTGCTCCCAGCAGAGGGCTTCACTCTTGGCTAGGTTGCTCTCTCTCTTTAGAAACCCTCAAGGGGCTTCCTTGGTGGTCCAAAGTTCAAGAATCTGCCCTGCAATGCAGGATACAGGGGTTCCATCCCTGATCCAGGAAGATCCCACATGCTTGGCAGCCGCTAAGCCTGTGTGCCACAACTACTGAGCCAGCACTCTAGAGCCCGCCAGCCAAAACTACTGAGCCCGCACACTGCCCTTGCTGAAGCCTGCACACCTTAGAGCCTGTGCTCCACAGAGAAGCCATCGCAATGAGAAGCCTGTGCATTACAACAAAGAGCAGCCCCACTCCCTGCAACTAGAAAAAGTCCTCGGGCCACAACGAAGAGCCCTCCTCACCAGCCAAAAAATAAAGTAAATAAATGAATAGATATTAAAAAAAAAAAAAATAAGGATGCCCTCAGCCCAGGCAGAAAACTAAATATAAAATACGATAGAAAAAATAAAAAATAAGCTCTCATGTTCCTTCCTGGCTTCTGGCTGTCTCTGCCACCTCAGTCTCCGGTTTCACAGAAAGCAGGGCCCTGATGGGGTCTTGGCAGGGAAGGGATCAGAGTGTGGCTCTGCCCTTCCTGCTTCTGGAACTCTTTCCAATTGCTCCGCTGGAAGTCTTTCATGAAGAGCACATTCTGTTTCTGGGGGTGTGTCTCCTGCTCCGTGACAGTGAGTTCTGACCAGTGTCACTCCATGGCATGACACGCTGAGGCCACATCTCAGAGCACAGCTGACCAATTCCCCTGGAACTCCAACTCCCCGAGGGAGAGTGACCACTCTGCCCATCAGAGATTATTACCAAGTGACCTATTGGCTAAAAAGTCTAAAGTGCCCCAAAGAAACAACTGTGTCTTCCCCCCCAAAAAAGCTGTGAGAATTGTCCTTTTTCTCTTGTTTTGCATGAGATCTCTATTGGCCTGTGCTGAGCATGTGGGGGCCTGGTTGCAAGGGTCACCAGAGGAGCTGGTGCGGTGCAAAGGGACAAAGATGTTCCACAATTTAATCAGACATGAGGAACACATTTCATTTTTTTTTTTAAGAAAAGAAGCCAAAATCCTGCTTAAGGCCAAGTCTCTTCTTTGCTTGGAGGCTGAAAGAGAAGTTACAATCGATTTTGGATAAAAGTGAGAAGAGGCCAGAAGTCTGGAGATTACATTCTGCTACTCCTGACTGAGGCAGTTAGTTACCCTTTCTCTCCCAAATGACTGGTGAATGTAGGGCAAGGTGACAAGCCTCGAGGTGTCCCTAAAGCTCCAGTAGGGTTTGGAGAGTTAAATGCTCGAATCAGTGTTAGTCGCTCAGTCGTGTCCGACTCTTTGCGAGTCCTGGGCTGTAGCCCGCCAGGCTCCTCTGTCCATGGAATTCTCCAGGCAAGAATACTGGAGTGGGTAGCCATGTCCTCCAGAGGATCTTCCTGACCCAGGGATAGAACCTGGGCCTCCTGCACTGCAGGCAGATTCTTTGCCATCTGAGCCACTAGGGAAGCCCCTAAATGGTTGTTCCTAAAATTAGCTCCTTGGTATTAGAGTATTTCTGTCTTCTGGATTCCAAAACTATATTCAAACAAATAACTCCTTGTAATTTTGACAGTGCTTCAAGGGGCACACTTGAGGTGATGGGTTAGTGACCAGTCCAGAGCACTCGTTGGTGAGACCACCAGGTTTGGTTTAGGTTGGCCAGAGCAGGTCAACACAATCATAATTTTCTAGCTAATGGGAACCTTTGAAATTATCTAGTCAAAATTTGTTCTTGGATTTTTGTCAGTTCCCGTTTTGCTTTTAAGATGATTATCTTTGAATCAATATACTGCTGGTGGGAGCAAAAATATACACTTTCTGAAAGCTAGCATTATCTATTAAAATTCCTACAAAATAAAAACTTTTTTTTTTTATTACCCACTATTTCCATTTTTAGAAATTCTTCCCAAGAAATCATCTGGTATGAATAGAGATATATTACAAGGATGTTCATCCAAGTTTTATTCTTAATCAGCAAAAAATTGGAAACAACCTAAGTGTTCAACCACAGGGAAATAGGAAATAAAGTATGGTGTATTTACACATAAGAGCTGTGTGTAACACAGCTGATAAAACAAGTTATTCGATAAGATAGGGAACATGCTAGAGAAAAAACAAAGTACACATTTTATCACATTGGATAAAAAACTAAAGAGCCTACCACTTTTCCCCCCTCTTTCTTCCTCTCACCACCACAAATAAAAATAGTGATTCATTCACTTTCTCCTCCAGACTTCTCTAAAGGAGAACTTTGTCTGCTTTTAGAAGTTCAGCTCAGTAGAGGATCAGGTGGGGTTGCAACCAATTTTGATACTTAAGAATAATCTTCAGGGTCTAAAAATGTGTCTCTTGTAAACTGATAAAATGCTAACAAAAACAGGAAAAGTCTTCAGTACAGCAGTGCATAAACTAATGGTGTGGCTGGTTTTTCTTTCAAAATATTTAGACAATTTCTATTCTTTTTATAGAAAACACTTTTAGGTCCGTGCTTTTAAAGGCATTGTTCCTCTGTCCTTGTAGAAGTGTCTATTATAACATCAAAAATAAATATACAGTTCCATTCTCTGTATTCTAAATATTTTGCTTTCTCACATCCTTTTTGTATCCTTACTGTGTAAATTTTCAGATAATACTAGTAATGAGCAAAGAGAAGGGAGGATGAGAAAGGTGCTTTAAGAACAGCATTGACTTCTTCTTGCAGGCGAGAAGGACTGCAGACCTTGGAAGCTCTTGAGCTGGTGAGAGACGCTGAGCCTCTTTTACCTGGACAGTGCTTTCCTGGGGACTTGACAGGTGGCGCTAGTGGCAAAGAACCTGCCTGCCAACACAGGAGACCCAGGAGACATGGGCTTAATCACTGGGTAGAGAAGATCCCCTGGAGAAGGGAATGGTTACCCACTCCAGTATTCTTGCCTAGAAAATTTCATGGACAGAGGAGCCTGGAGGGCTACAGTCCATGGGGTCGCAAAGAGTTGGACACAACTAAGCAACAAACACATTCCTGGGCTCAGCAGTGACCAGGTGCCTAGACCTGACTGCTTCTGCCTTTGCTCCAATGTTAGTGAAATCCTTCCTCATCCTCTCTCCACCTCATCTTCTTATTCCTGCTTCAATGTAGGTTTAGATTTTTCCCTTGAGTACTGATGTTGTTTAGTCTCTAAGTCGTGTCCGACTCTTTTTCAACCCCAAGGACTGTAGCCTCCTCTGTCCATGGGATTTCCCAGGTAAGAATATTGGAGTGGGTTGCCATTTCCTTCTCCAGGGGATCTTCCCAACCCAGGGATCGAACTCAGGTCTCCTGCATTGCAGGTGATTCTTTACAGTCTGAGCCACCAGGGAAGCCTACCCTTGAGTATACAAGAGTGGAAAGGCTAATGGGCCAGCTGGAAGGCTAATGAAAAGGCTAATCTTTCCATCTTGGATGGGAAGATGGCTGTCTCTTTGCACCTGGCTGGGTTCCTTGCTGCCCCATCACCTCAGCTTCAGGGCAAGGGGCAAAAATTATTATTAGACATAGTTTTTATTAATGCATTTGTGTATATCCATTATCTATTGTTTATTAAAATACTTCCCAGCTTGGATTTATTTGGTCTGATCTGTTCTCTCTCCTTCCTAAAAGCTCATATGTACAAAATATGACGTGATTCAATATCCCCCTTTCTCTCAAGCTTTCTTTCTTTCTTTGATGCTGTCTAAAACATGTCCCTTTCTATCTCCACTTTACCCCTCCTATAAGCCCACTCTTCTTGTAAAACTATAAAAATGGAAACAAAAAAACAGTATCAAAAGGGAATCATCACACAAAACTGTAATTTGAAAAGATACATACACCCCTATGTTCACAGAAGCACTATTTACAACAGCCTAGACATGGAGACAACCTAAATGTTCATCGACAGATAAATGGGTAAGGAAGGTATGGTACATATATGTATACTGGAATACTACTCAGCCATAAGAAGAATGAAATAATACCATCTGCAGCTACATGGATGGATTTAGAGATTATTATACTAAATGAAGTAAGTCAGAAGGAAAAAGACACCATATGATATCGCTTATATTTGTAATCTAAAATACAACACATATGAGCTTATCTAAAAACCAGAAACAGACTCACAGACATAGAGAGTAGACTTGTGGT
Organism: Giraffa tippelskirchi; assembly: GCF_054371585.1. NCBI lineage: Eukaryota > Metazoa > Chordata > Mammalia > Artiodactyla > Giraffidae > Giraffa > Giraffa tippelskirchi. The sequence goes on along the minus strand of NC_137276.1, from coordinate 119,120,812 downwards.
TGCCAAGGAGGAGAGGGATGGAGGAGGAAAGAAATGGGAGTTTGGGTTTAGCAGATGTAAACTATTATATATAGGATGGAAAAACAGCAAGGTCCTACTGTATAGCACAGGGAACTATTAATATATTCAATATCCTGGGATAAACCATAATGGAAAAGAATTGAAAAAATACATTTATATGAATCACTCTGCTGTCAAGCAGAAACTAACACAACATTGTAAATCAATGATACTTCAATAGAGTTTTTTAATTAAAAAAAGTAAAAATAATAAAAAGGAAACCATCACAGACACTTGCATTCAAGTATTGAATTCTCCACTTTCGGCAGTGAGAATCAAGCCTGGTGCAGTTCTGTTTGGGGTGCAGGTTATGGGAAATAAAAGAGCCACTAATTGATTTTTGTTTTAACCTTGACTGCTTATTTAAAGTGAGCTGGCATCAAACACTCTGTTGATAGCAGAATTCTAATTTGGGATGAGTAACAGCCTAAAACATCACAGACATGACGACTGGAGCTTGAAAATCTGTCCCCAGTAGTGGCATTCTCAGAGTTTAAGGTACACTTCACTTGTGGTCTTGAAAGCATTATTCGAATCATTCATAAGATGGGAAAAATAAACCACAGAGGGTTCAACTCAACTATCCTCAAAGCTAGTTGAAAATAACAAACAAAAAACCCAAAAACAAACAAAAAAGGTAACTTAAGGCATTAGCATAAACTGTGATAAAAAAGTCACTTTCATTGCAAAATATTTACCCACAACCCTGCCCAGAAAAGATATATGTAAACATAATTTGTCTTCACCCAAATATATATCTGTAGGAAACTTCTCTATGAATTTGAACAGTCCCAGGTGGCCCTAGTGGTAAAGAACCTGCCTGCTAATGCAGGCACACCTAAGAGGCTCAGGTTCAATCCCTGGGTGGGGAAGATCCCCTGGAAGAGGACATGGCAACCCTCTCCAGTATTCTTGCCTGGAGAAGCCCATGGACTGAGAAGCCCTGTGTGCTGCAGTCCATAGGGTCGCAAAGAATCAGACACAACTTAGCTATTAAGCATGATAGAATCGCACTGGGATTCAGAGGGCTTCAGCCTGATCCGATTCACAGCTGGGACCTCTTCCACATTTTGGCAACAGTTCAGTCCTGCTTACACTGAGTATGGCTTACAGATGACACAGTGTGCCCAGGCAAAGGAGAGCATGGGCAGTGTGATTCAGAACACAGACCCTCCGCGGTGGAAAGGGCTTTGGAAATCACCTAGTATATCACTCTTAATTTGGGCCAGGAAGGAATAAAGCTCAAAGGAATGCAGAGAAACCAAAGACTATGGCTATTCTGGGAACACTCAATAGAAACAACCTAAATATACCCCTAGAAGTGCAAACGGCCAGAATGATGAGGTCTGTCTTGCAGCTGCTGCTGCTAGGAAGCTGAGAGCATTTTAGATGGATGGGACCCGCCTGCATTTCAGAGACTCCTCTGGAGGTAAAATAAAGAGGCTACTCTTTTTCGGACTTCAATTTTAAACTTCGGACAAGAGTCAGGTAAATTATAACGTCTTTAAAGTGACTCGTTTTTAGAAAAGGAAGTTGTGCCTCTAGGAAAAGAAAAATTCAGTCTTAAGAAAAAAGACAATGTGAGTGCTTCCTAGCTCCACATGGAAGCTTTCTGAGAGAGAGGGTTTCACAAGGGGAAATCAGGTGGATTAGACTGCAAGAGTCCTCAGCCTCTGGGATCTAATGCCTGATGATCTGAGGTGGAGCCAATGTAATAATATAGAAATAAAGAGCACAATAAATGTAATGTGCTTGAGTCATCCTGAAAACCATACCCACCCTTCATCCGTGGAAAAACTGTCTTCTACGAAACTGGTCCCTGGTGCCAAAAAGGTTGGGGACTTCCGAATTAGAGCAACTGTTAAGGCTTTTTGTCAGAAAGATAGACAAAGGAAAAAAGCAAACTCATATGCTTCTCACCATTAAGAAACCAAAAAGATAACAAATGGAAGGGTAGAAAATATGCCCAGACCACATATCTGATTAGGGACTTGTATCCAAAATATAGGGGCTTCCCAGGTGGTGCTAGTAGTCAAGAACCCACCTGCCAGTGCAGAAGTAAGAGACGCGGGTTCAATCCTGGGACACAAAGATCCCCTGAAGGAGGGCATGGCAACCCACCCCGGTATTCTTGCCTGGAGAATCCCATGGACAGAGGAACCTGGCGGGCTACAGTCCATGGGGTCTCAAAGAGTCAGACATGTCTGAAGTAACAGCATGGGTGCATGAATCCAAAATATATAAAGAACTCTGATGACTCAATAATAACAAGACAACTCCATTAAAAGATAGGCAAAGGTGATTTAAAAATGGGCCAAAGAATACCTCACCAACCAAATACCTCACCAAAGAAGACATACAGATAGCAAATAAGCATATGAATAGATGCTTCACATCATATGTCATCAGGGAAATGCAAATTAAGACAACAATGAAATATCACTATATATTCACATATTAGGATAGTCAAAATCTGGAACACTGACAGCATGAAACACAGGCAAGAATGTGGAACAACAGGAACTCTTATATTGTTTGGGGGAATGCAAAATGGTACAACCACTTTGGGAGACAGTTTGGCAGTTTCATTCAAAACTGAACATACTCTTGCCATATGATCCAACTATTATGCTTCTTGGTATTTACCAAAAGAAGTTGAAAACTTGTGCCCACATAAAAACCTGCACATAGGTGTTTATAGCAGTTAATAGCAATGGTATGGACCTAACAGAAGCAGAAGATATTAAGAAGAGGTGGCAAGAATACACAGAAGAACTCTACAAAAAAGATCTTCACGACCCAGATAATCATGATGGTGTGATCACTCACCTAGAGCCAGACATTCTGGAAAGTGAAGTCAAGTGTGCCTTAGGAAGCATCACTACGAACAAAGCTAGTGGAGGTGATGGAATTCCAGTTGAGCTATTTCAAATCCTGAAAGATGATGCTGTGAAAGTGCTGCATTCAATATCCCAGCAAATTTGGAAAACTCAGCAGTGGCCACAGGACTGGAAAAGGTCAGTTATCATCCCAATCCCAAAGAAAAGCAATGCCAAAGAATGCTCAAACTACTACACAATTGCACTCATCTCACACGCTAGTAAAGTAATGCTCAAAATTCTCCAAGCCAGGCTTTAGCAATACGTGAACCGTGAATTTCCAGATGTACAAGCTGGTTTCAGAAAAGGCAGAAGAATCAGAGATCAAATTGCCAACATTTGCTGGATCATAAAAAAGCAAGAGAGTCCCAGAAAAACATCTATTTCTGCTTTATTGACTATGCCAAACCTATGACTGTGTGGATCACAACAAACTGTGGAAAATTCTCCAAGAGATGTGAATACCAGATCACCTGACTTGCCTCTTGAGAAACCTGTATGCAGGTCAGGAAGCAACAGTTAGAACTGGACATGGAACAACAGACTGGTTCCAAATAGGAAAAGGAGTACGTCAAGGCTGTATATTGTCACCCTGCTTATTTAACTTATATGCAGAGTGCATCATGAGAAACGCTGGGCTGGAAGAAACACAAGCTGGAATCAAGATTGCCGGGAGAAATATCAATAACCTCAGGTATGCAGATGACATCATCCTTATGGCAGAAAGTGAAGAACTAAAGAGCCTCTTGATGAAAGTGAAAGAGGAGAGTGAAAAAGTTGGCTTAAAGCTCAACATTCAGAAAACTAACATCATGGCATCTGGTCCCATCACTTCATGGGAAATAGATGGAGAAACAGTGGAAACAGTGACAGACTTTATTTTGGGGATCTCCAAAATCACTGCAGATGGTGACGGCAGCCATGAAATTAAAAGATGCTTACTCCTTGGAAGCAAAGTTATGACCAACCTAGACAGCATATTAAAAAGCAGAGACATTACTTTACCAACAAAGGTCTGTCTAGTCAAGGCTATGGTTTTTCCAGTGGTCATATATGGATGTGAGAGTTGGACTATAAAGAAAGCTGAGCACCGAAGAATTGATGCTTTTGAACTGTGGTGTTGGAGAAGACTCTTGAGAGTCCCTTGGACTGCAAGGAGATCCAACCAGTTCATCCTAAAGGAGATCAGTCCTGGGTGTTCACTGGGAAGCACTGATGTTGAAGCTGAAACTCCAGTTCTTTGGTCACCTGGTGGGAAGAGGTCACTCATTTGAAAAGACCCTGATGCTGGGAAAGATTGAGGGCAGGAGGAGAAGGAGACAACAGAGGATGAGATGGTTGGATGGCATCACCGACTCAATGGTCATGAGTTTGGGTAAACTCCGGGAGTTGGTGATGGACAGGGAGGCCTGGCATGCTGCGGACCATGGGGTTGCAAAGAGTCGGACACAACTGAGCGACTGAACTGAACTGAACTGATAGCAATTCATAATTTATAGCCAACCAAGATGTATTTTGATAGGTGAATGGGTCTATAAATTGTGGTCCATCCAGACAATGGACTACCTGGTAGTTCAGCTGGTAAAGAATCCATCTGCAATGCAGGAGACCCCGGTTCGATTCCTGGGTTGGGAAGATCTGCTGGAGAAGGGATAGGCTACTCACTCCAGTATTCTGACCTGGAGAATTCCATGGATAGAAGAGCCTGGCAGGCTATAGTCCATGGGGTCACAAAGAGTTGGACACAACTGAGCAACTTTCACTTTCACTTCACAGACAAAGGAATATTATTCAGTGCTAAAAGAAATGAGTTGTCAAGCCACAAAAAGACAAAAAAAACCTTAAATGCACATTACTCAGTGAAAGATCTGATGTGACAAGGCTGCCTATTGTAGTATTCCAACTATATGATATTATGGAAAAGGCAAACTTGGAGATGGTAAAAAGATCAGTGGTTGCGAGAGACAGGGTTTGTTAGAAGCAGGGAGAAATAAACATGCAGAGTCCAGAGGAATATTAAGGCAGTGAAGATATCTTGTATGATACTATAATGATGGACATAGGTATATGCATTGGTCCAAACCCATAGAACGTACACAACCAAGAGTGAATCTGAAAGTAAACTATGGACTTTGAGTGATTATGATGTGTCAATGTAGGTTCATTCTTGGTAAAACATGGATCACTTTGGTAAGTGATGTTGATAATGGAGAGTATTTATGTATCAGGGTTGGAGGTGTGTAAGAAATCTGTGTAAGAAATCTCAGTTCTGTTATAAACCTAAAACCGCTTCGAAACAATTAGATCTTTAAAAAATGAAAAAGAAAGAAGGGCAAAAGATCTGAATATCCACTTACCCAAAAAAGATATATAAATGGCCAATGAAAGCACATGAGAAGATGCACAGCATCCACAGACCTCAGGTCAGTTCAGTCGCTCAGTTGTGTCTGACTTTGCGACCCCATGGACTGCAGCATGCCAGGCTTCCCTGTCCATCACCAACTTCCAGAGCTTGCTCAAACTCACGTCCATCGAGTTGGTGATACCATCCACCCTCTGTCGTCTCCTTCTCCTTCTGCCCCCAATCCTTCCCAGCATTAGGGTCTTTTCCAACGAGTCAGTTCTTTGCATCAGGTGGCCAAAGTACTGGGGTTTCAGCTCCAGCATCAGTCCTTCCAATGAATATTCAGGACTGATTTCCTTTAGGATGGACTGGTTGGATCTCCCTGCAGTCCAAGGGACTCTCAAGAGTCTCCTCCAACACCACAGTTCAAAAGCATCAATTCTTTGCCACTCAGCTTTCTTTATGGTCCAACTCTCACATCCATACATGACTACTAGAAAAACCGTAGTTTTGATTAGACGGGCCTTTGTTGGCAAAGTAATGTCTCTGCTTTTTAATATGCTATCTAGGTTGGTCATAGCTTTTCTTCCAAGGAGCAAGTGTCTTCTAATTTCATGGCTTCAGTCAACATCTGCAGTGATTTTGGAGCCCCAAAAAATAGTCTCTCACTGTTTCCATTGTTTCCCCATCTATTTGCCATGAAGTGATGGGACTGGATGCCATGATCTTAGTTTTTTGAATGTTGAGTTTTAAGCCAGCTTTTTCACTCTCTTCTTTTACTTTCATCAAGAGGTTCTTTAGATCCTCTTCGCTTTCTGCCATGAAGGTGGTGTCATCTGCATATCTGAGATTGTTGATATTTCTCCTGGAAGTCTTGATTCCAGCTTGTGCTTCATCCAGCCTGGCATTTTGCAAGATGTACTCTGCATATAGGTTAAATAAGCAGGGTGATAATATACAGCCTTGGCGTACACCTTTCCCAATTTGGAACCAGTCTGTTGTTCCATGTCCAGTTCTAACTGTTGCTTCTTGACCTGCATACAGGTTTCTCAGGAGGCACATAAGTGGTCTGGTATTCCCATTTCTTTCAGAATTTTCCACAGTTTGTTATGATCCACACAGTCAAAAGCTTTGGCATAGTCAACAAAGCAGAAGTAGGTGTTTTTCTGAAATTCTCTTGCTTTTTCTATGGTCCATGGGATGTTGGCAATTTGATCTCTGATTCCTCTGCCTTTTCTAAATCCAGCTTGAACTTCTAAATCTGGAAGTTCTTGGTTCATGTACTGTTGAAGCCTAGCTCGGAGAATTTTGAGCATTACTTAACTAGCATGTGAGATGAGTGCAATTGTGTAGTAGTTTGAACGTCCTTTGGCATTACCTTTCTTTGGCATTGGAATGAAAACTGACCTTTCCCAGTCCTGTGGCCACTGCTGAGTTTTCCAAATTTGCTGGCATATTGAGTCCAGCACTTTCACAGCATAATCACAGCATCAACAGACCTCAGGGAAATGCAAATCAAAACCCCAAAGAGGTACCACTTCACACTCATTTGGATGGGTAGAACCAAAAAGGCAGACAACAACAATGGTTGGAGAGGATGTGGAGAAACTGAGAGGAAAACCTCCTACACTGCTGGAGGAACTGGAACATGTGCAGCCACTATTAGAAAACAGTCTGTCAGTTCCACCAATGTTTCAATACAGAGTTATTATTATTATCCAGAAATCCCAACTCTATGGTCCATTTCAGGTTATCAATATGAAGTCACTGAACATGAAATTGAAAGGAGATGTGTACAATTGCCTCTTGTGAGCTTGCATGAGCCAGCTTCTGCATACTGCTAGGTGTATTTAAGCACACATGAATGACATACAATTTTAGACCATCCAGTTCAGGGATTACAGTACCATTGTCTAAGTGCAATGCAATTACTCGCTCAGTCTTGTCCAGCTCTTTGCAACCTCACACGCTCTTCTGTCCATGGAATTCTCCAGCAAGAATACTGGATTGGGTAGCCATTCCCTTCTCCAGGGGATCTTCCCGATCCAGGGGTTGAACTCCAGTCTCCCGCATTGTGGGCAGATTCTTTACCATCTTAGCCATCAGAGAATAGTTTGAGTACATATCAGTAAAGGGTTGGTGAGTCAACTGAAACACTGACTCTAAACTGCTCATCGTGACCCGGAGACTTTGATGTCCATATGGCCCCAGTGTTCCACCAGGTGTTAACCCCTCTGGCTGGCTGACTGCAATGGTGCAGACAAATGAAGTCCAGTACTTTGACATCTATATGGAAACTCATTCTAGTGTAGCTTCAACTAGGATTTCTGGCATTTGCTTTTTCAAAATATTTGCTCAGGGCCTCCCTGCTGGTCCAGTGGTTAAGAATCCTCCTGCCAATTCAGGGGACACGGGTTCTATCCCTGGTCTGGTAAGACCCCACATGCTCTGAGGCAACTAAGCCCATGTGCCTCAACTACTGAGCCCACTCCGGAGCCCACGTGCTGCAGCTACTGAAGTCTCCACGCCAAGAGCCCATGCTCCACAATAAGAAAGTCATTGCAATGAGAAGCCCGTGCACTAGAGCATAGCTCCCACTCACAACGACTAGAGAAAGCCCTCACATAGCAATGAAGACCCAGTACGGCCAAAAATAAAGTTGAAATACATATTTGCTCAGAAGGGGGATGCTAAGTTTCTGCTCTATTCCTACAAAGACCAGCTCCAAAGCACCTAAGAGACTGGAGTGCAATCCCATCCAACTGCCATGAATGTTTTACACTCCCATCCATCAGTTTCCTGGGAACAGTTTCATCTTTAAAAAGAAACACTTCATCCAGGTAATCAACAGGAAAATGAGCAAAACACCTTCACAGGAATTCATTTCTTACTTGAGTAAAAGATCTTAATCAAGACATGAAAACACCGATTGGGGGATGTTCGAGATATTTCCTTTCTTTTTCCTCTGAGATCCCTGAGCTACCAGAGTTGATACTCACTAGGTTTAACAATCTACTAAAAAATCTCTCCAGTGCCTCTGGGGTGTGAGTTGGTATTCACATCTCAACACATCCTTCTGTGTTTATATTTACAGTGTGTTATAGGTGAGGGGAAAACCTGGAGGGCATTCCTAACAGCTCAGTGTTAATGATGACCTTGGTGTGTACGGGATATCACAGGAGTAAATACACTTAATCTTTTAAGAATAAAAAAACGTGGGTGTTGTTCAGCTGTCTGTGTTTTCCTTGTTGGTCTTTCATCACAACAGATTACTGCAAATACACTCATATTACAACCTGATCTGGTTCTTCTCATTCCTGGAATCAATGATACAGAGTCAAGGTCAATGAAGATTCTGAAGCATCTCTGCAGATGCTCTAGAACAAGGACTTCAGGGCTCTCCGGGGCAGGCACAGCCCAGGTCCACTGAGTTGTCACTCTCCTCCCTGGGATTCTCCATAGATGAGCGAATGCCTTCCATTTCTCCCTGCACCACCTGGTGACCCACACCAGGCTGTTACTCATTCTCTCATTTGTTCCTTGATTCAATGAATGTTTACTGAGCATTTACTTGTTGACTGAGAAAAAATACACAACCTGAAAGTTGAGCATTATGTCGTATTTGGCAGACATTCTGAAGACTTCAAGCCTGGGACACAGTGTTTCAGATAACATTGACAAGTTTCTCAGGTAGGAACCGAGCCCACATGGTTTTGAGGCCTCACTAAATCTGGATTATTAAAATTTTCCTTTATTTCCTTCTGCCCTTTGCTGGGGCCATGCTAGGAGCCAGAAGTGGGGGAACCTAGGTAGAATAAAGTCAAATTTGAATCAAGACGTCGTATGGGGGAATGGGATGGAAATGAGGCAAGAGGTAAATTTGTAGTGCAATAGTCAGAATCATTCCATGGCTGGAGGAGGCTGGAGTGAAGGGGTGGGGGACTGGGATGGTTTCTGAGTTCTTTGACAAAGACCATCTTGGCAAATGCTCCTGGAAAGGCCTGGCCAGGACAGCCGTAGGATGGAGGAAGCAGCCGAGACCAGAAGGGTTCTGCCCACATGTAATCTCTCGCTACTTCCCTTCCCACTGGTCCACTTGCTTGTGGTTGGTCTTCTTTGTCCTGCTCAGAGCTGTGTGCAGCTTTAAGAAGCAGGAATGCTGAGCTGTTGTTTTATCCCTTGCTCAGAAAGGAGTGTCTCCAGCTCATCAGGCACCTGGCTGGAAGGTTGCTTATGCGGCTCTGGGCAAATATGCTCTTTCCAAACATGTAGACACACCTGTTGTCTTTTTTTTTTTTTTTCCTTTTGGCTGTGTTGCGAGGCATGTGGGATCTTAGTTCCTCAATCAGGGATTGAACCTACGCCCCTTGCAGTGGAAGCACAGAGTTCTAACCACTGGACTACTAGGGAACTCCCTGTTGTCTGTCTTTCTAAGTGTTCCTCTGCAGAACTGGGCATGGTACGAAACAGGGAAATGGGGTGAAAATCACCAGAATTGGAACATTCTGGGATTGGGATGCCCTGGGGAAATAAAGTCACCCCCATCACAGAGAGAGTCTGGAGATGCCCAGTGTTTCTTATGTAAGGGCTCACGTCTATTCTTCAGCCCTGAATAGATCTTGTTGACCCTATGTGTATCCAGAAGCTGCTCACCCTCACTTTCTGTGCCTGGGATCCTCTCTCTTCCCCTCTTGCGTCACTTTCTGATAACCCTGTGCTTGTATGGGCTAGCCTGGATGGTTCTCTGTTTACCTACAGAAGCTTTAGGTAGAACATCTGATTTAAAAACCTTTCACACGGGTGGGGTCAGCAGGTGATAACTGGGGCCCCTGAAGAGGTGCCTCTGGATAGTGACAAGAGCTCCAGAATCAAGAAACTAGGGACACAAGGTTGATTTTCCCCTTCTGATAGAGGAGTTGCTGTGCATATCAGGTCAATTTCCCTGGAGTCCAGAGCCAGGAGAGCTGGCCACATTGGGGGAGAGTAGGAACGCTGGAGTAGCTAAGAGGAGGAAGGAGGAACCAGAGAGAAGGAAGAACAGGAGCCAGGCCAGAAAGCAGAGAGCACAGCAGGAGCTGAGAGAAAGGGAAGAGGCATAGCCTCTTGCTTCTCAAGCACCAGGCTCCTCCCTGGGCCCCCCGGCCATGGTGCCTATTATCATGATAATAACAGAGATTATGACCCTGCAAAAGGGTGCCATGAGGATTAAGTGAGGCATGTTCACCAAGTGCCTAGCCCAGCACTTTGCACACAGTGAGTCACTATTTCCGCAGTTACTGAAAATAATTGCTGAAAGGGCAGACTCACCGGATGTAAGTTATGTCAACAGAGCAGCATATACGTGATCAGGCTGATGCGGAAGAATCATAATTGTCACTAGTGATCCCGATGGCGTGTCTACCCTCTATACCTGCCACAGGACACTGCAAGTCTCTGGGTTCAGGTCTCAGATCAAACAGGTGCCAGGCTGGCCCACAGAGAGAATCTGAAAAGACTAAGAGGAGGAAGTGGCACCAGGAAAGTGTACTTTGCATGTTCCACTTCTCAGAGTAGGGGGCGGAAGCAGCCTGTGGCTTGGGACTTGCTGCGCATCCCCTAAGACTTGGTCCCGTCCCTACACTGACTCTCTGCTTGCTGACCATATCATATAAAGGAATGCTGGTCGATTCAAAGTCACTTAGCCACAGCAGCAAAGCCAGGACTTGGTCAATACCATACAAGGATGACTTCAGCAGGGCGAGACCGTCCCCTCCTTGAAGGATGCTTTACGGCAAACCAGGAGTATGAACTGGCAGCCTTCCGGGCAGCTGAGTGGACTGTGTGACCCTACCCCCGGGCCTCTGTTCACCTCTTAATGGGGACCTCTTGGCAAATGCTGTCTTCAGACAGCGTCACATGGCCCCTGAGCCCACAGCATGCAAAAGAGGAGGCTTTGTTGAAAGTTTCGTTCCCCAGACAGTGAAAATGAAAACCAGCAGGACTCCATGAGTGGCTCAAGCCAAGAGAGGGATAAAAGCATCAGCAATAGAGTGAATAGGAGCCATTGCATCTTTTTTTTTTAAATTGGAGTATAGTTGCTTTGGGGCTTTCCATGTGGTCAAGAATCCGTCTGACAATACAGGAGACATAAGAGATGCGGGTTCCATCCCTGGGTCAGGAAGATCCCCTGGAAGAGGGCATGGCAACTCACTTCAGTTTTCTTGCTTGGAGAATCCCATGGTCAGAGGGGCCTAGTGGGCTGTGGTCCATGGGGTCGGCAAGAGTTGGACACAACTGAAATGACTTAGCATGCATAGTTGCTTTACAATGCTGTAAACGTACAACAATGTACAATGTTGTTAGTTTCCAATGTACAATGAAGTGAATCAGCTGTATGTATACATATACCCCCTCTCTCCTGTTCCTCCCTCCCACCCCACCCCCATCCCATCCCTCTAGGTCATTACAGAGCACTGAGCTCAACTCCCCGTGCAGCTTCCCACTAGCTATTTATTTTACACATGGTAGTGTATATATGTCAATCCTAATGTTCCAGTTCATCCCACCCTCCCCTTCCTACCTCTTCCCAACCCCCATCACACCCCCAGCCATATATCTATTTTCTATGTCAGCATCTCATTTGCCCTGCAATTAGGTTCATCTGTACCGTGCAATTCAATACACACCTGAGGTGCACATTTGTTGTTGCTTACTCGTTAAGTCATGTCCAACTCTTTGCGACCCCATGGACTGCAGCATGCCAGGCTCCACTGTCCTTCACTATCTGCTGGAGTGTGCTCAAGCTCATGTTCATTGAGTCGATGGTGCTATCCAACCATCTCATCCTCTGTTGTCCCCTTCTCTTTCTGCCCTCAATCTCCCCCAGCATCAGGGTCTTTTCCAATGAGTTGGCTCTTCGCATCAGGTGGCCAAAGCATTGGGGCTTCAGCTTCAGCATCAGTCCTTCCAATGAATATTCAGGGTTGATTTCCTTTAGGATTGACTGGTTTGATCTTCTTGCTGTCCAAGGGAACCTCAAGAGTCTTCTCCAGCACCACAGCTCAAAAGCATCAATTCTTCGGCACTCAGTCTTCTTTATGGTCCAATTCTTACATCTGTACATGACTACTGGAAAGAAGAGCTTTAACTATATGGACTTTTGTCTGAAAAGTGATGCCTCTGCTTTCTCATATGCTGTCTAGGTTTGTTATAGCTTTTCTTCCAAGGAGCAAGCATCTTTGAATTTCACAGCTGCAGTCACCATCTGCAGTGTATTGTGAATGGCCTCAAACTTATACTATTGTTGTGCAAAAACTATATAAATCTTAATTGGTTTCTGGTGCTTTTCAGGTCTATTATATCCTTCTACTTTTCTGTATACCCATTCGATTAATTTTTGAGAGTTTGATATTGAAACTCCAAGTAAAACATCTTAATTTATCTACTTAAAAATAATTGTAATATATAGTGGCACTATAGGTAACTATATGTATATATATAACAGAAGCAGAAGATATTAAGAAGAGGTGGCAAGAATACACAGAAGAACTGTACAAAAAAGATCTTCACAACCCAGATAATCACAATGGTGTGATCACTCACCTAGAGCCAGACATCCTGGAATGTGAAGTCAAGTGGGCCTTAGAAAGCATCACTACGAACAAAGCTAGTGGAGGTGATGGAATTCCAGTTGAGCTATTTCAAATCCTCAAAGGTGATGCTGTGAAAGTGCTGCACTCAATATCCCAGCAAATTTGGAAAATTCAGCAGTGGCCACAGGACTGGAAGAGGTCAGTCTTCGTTCCAATCCCAGAGAAAGGCAATGCCAAAGAATGCTCAAACTACCACACAATTGCACTCATCTCACATGCTAGTAAAGTAATGCTCAAAATTCTCCAAGCCAGGCTTCAGCAATACGTGAACTGTGAACTTCCAGATGTTCAAGCTGGTTTTAGAAAAGGCAGAGGAACGAGAGATCAAATTGCCAATATCCGCTGGATCATCGAAAAAGCAAGAGAGTTCCAGAAAAACATCTATTTCTGCTTTATTGACTATGCTAAAGCCTTTGACTGTGTGGATCACAATAAACTGTGGAAAATTCTGAAAGAGATGGGAATACCAGACCATCTGACCTGTCTCTTGAGAAACCTGTATGCAGGTCAGGAAGCAACAGTTAGAACTGGATATGGAACAACAGACTGGTTCCAAATAGGAAAAGGAGTACGTCAAGGCTGTATATTGTCACCCTGCTTATTTAACTTATATGCAGAGTACATCATGAGAAACGCAGGGCTGGAAGAAACACAAGCTGGAATCAAGATTGCCGGGAGAAATATCAATAACCTCAGATATGCAGATGACACCACCATTATGGCAGAAAGTGAAGAACTAAAGAGCCTCTTGATGAAGGTGAAAGAGGAGAGTGAAAAAGTTGGCTTAAAGCTCAACGTTCAGAAAACTAAGATCATGGCATCTGGTCTCATCACTTCATGGGAAATAGATGGGGAAACAGTGGAAACAGTGTCAGACTTTATTTTTTTGGGCTCCAAAATCACTGCTGATGGTGATTGCAGCCATGAAATTAAAAGACGCTTACTCCTTGGAAGGTTATGGCCAACCTAGATAGCATATTTAAAAGCAGAGACATTACTTTGCCAACAAAAGTCTGTCTAGTCAAGGCTATGGTTTTTCCAGTGGTCATGTATGGATGTGAGAGTTGGACGGTGAAGAAAGCTGAGCGCCGCAGAATTGATGCTTTTGAACTGTGGTGTTGGAGAAGACTCTTGAGAGTCCCTTGGACTGCAAGGAGATCCAATCAATCCATCCTAAAAGAGATCAATCCTGGGTGTTCATTGGAAGGTCTGATGTTGAAGCTGAAGCTCCAATACTTTGGCCACCTCATGCGAAGGGTTGACTCATTGGAAAAGACCCTAATGCTGGGTAGGATTGGGGGCGGGAGGAGAAGGGGACGACAGAGGATGAGATGGCTGGATGGCATCACCGACTCGATGGACATGGGTTTGGGTAGACTCCGGGAGTTGGTGATGGACAGAGAGGCCTGGCGTGCTGCAATTCATGGGGTCGCAAATAGTCGGACACGACTGAGCGACTGAACTGAACTGATGTAACTTTTGTTCTGTATTTTCCAAGTCTCCTGTAAATGTGTTATCATACTTTCATAATTTAAAAAATAAGGAAGAAAGAGGAAAAAAGTAAATTTATACTATGAAATACATTGGCTGGCTCCCCAAATGTTCACTTTTCTTCAGGGCTGCTTCTTTCTGTTCTTTGAAGTCAAGATTCACTTAGACTCGGATGATCCAGTCTCCTCCTCTCCCCAAAATCCCCATCATGGTTTGGCTTCCTGAACTGCCTGTACCCTCCTATCTGATCAAATCCTACCCAAGTTTTCAGAATCTGCTTTACCTGCTCACTGCTACGGAGGGGAACTTCATGTTATCCAGTAAAATGATGCATGCGTTTACTTTGTGTTCCAACAATGCCTCTTCTGGGTTTCCCAGATGGTGCTAGTGGTAAAGAACCCGCCTGCCAATGCAGGAGACCTAAGAGACACGGGTTCAATCCCTGGGTCGAGAAGATCCCTTGAAGGAGGGATGGCAGCCCACTCCAGTATTCTTGCCTGGAGAATCCCATGGACAGAGGAGCCTGGTGGGTTCATAGGGTCTCACAGAGTCAGACACAGCTGAAGTGACTGAGCACGCACACACAATGCCTTTTTCAGCTATTCATCCTATAGGAGTATTCCTGAATTCCACTGCTGAAGTCAAAGAGGCTTTGCAGTCTGTCTCAGATAACTGGCATGCTTCACGTTGCTATCTACCCTTCCCCTTATTCTCATTAACTGAACTTGAATTGTGAAGTTATTTTTAACATAATTGGTCAAAATTTAAGTGTTAATACTTTGTCCTTGGGCTCATAAAAAACTTATTCTTCCTTGGATGTGTTCCAATTCAGTGCTGATAAGAAAGTGGGTATTAATTGAGCATTTCTAAGCATTTGAGTTAAGCCTGCTGCCCCAATAATTAAAGTTTGATTTTTAAAACATTGTCTTTTTTTTCTTCACATTAAGATACTTTCAAGCTCCCATCTGTTAGCTTCATCAAGGTAAGAATCAAGAATATGGACCTGCACCTTAATTGGAACATTCCCTAAAATTCTTCCACTCACTGAAACCATCGCCTTAGTTGTATTCTACTCGAGTCTGAGGTCATCACAGTTGAGGCAATGCACAGGCAGTGGTTCATGGAAGGAGTGTGGGTCTAGGAGTCCTAAGACTGAGGTTCTTAACCATGTCACACACCTCAGGGCATCAGTTTCAAGGTCCATCAAAAGGAGACGGAAGTTCAGCTGTATGGCATTCAAAAAATGCAAAATTGTGGAGCAGTGAAAAGATCAGTGGTTGCCCCCGGTTTGTGGGAAGGAGGAATGAACAGGTGGAGGACAGGATACCTTTACGGCAGTGAAACTACTCCATCTGATACTACCATGTTGACATGGTGGATATATGTCATTGGACACTTGTCCAAATGTCTAAATAGCATGTCAAACATCAAGAGTGAACCTCAAGGTAAATGATGGACTTTGGGTGATTTCAGTGTGCCAGTATGGATTCACTGATTGTAACAAATGTACCACTCTGGTGGGGATGTTGATAGTGGGGGAGGTTGGACATGTGGGGGGGGGAGTAGATGGGAACTCGATGGTTTTTGCTCAATTTTGCTGTGAGCTTAAGATTGTTCTAAAATAAAAATCTATTTAAAAAACAGAAAATGACAACTCTCCTATCTTAAAGGGTTGCTGTGAAGTTCAATGGCAGAAACAATATGAAGGCTGCTTGAAAACAGCCAGTTATTATTAAAAATCATAATAAGATTTTATTCTAAGTGCAATTCTAGGAAGACTTGATTCTGATGCCCACAGTCAATTGACTGCAGATGTCAGAGGCGGGAGCTTGGGTGCCGGGGTTCGGGCTGGGAACCGCCTCTCCCCACTGTGCCTTGAGACTTTAGGAGATAAGCATCCCAAGTGTACAGTGGACTATCACTATACACACTGGAAAAAGCACGTCCAAATGACCAGTGCCTTTCAGATGACTCTGTAAGACACTGGAGGATGGTCCTCTTATTACTAAAATGTTATCACTGCTCAAACACTGTTGGAATTCCTCTTTTGAAACAAGCTGCCAGAATGGTATTTTAGTATTCTCAGGGCCTGGATTTAGTTTCTGGAAAGAGTTAAATCTGATGAATAAAATATGCCTTGAATGAGGTGTGGCTATAAATTAGCCATGAACTGATTTTCTGCTTTAGTTGTGAGAACTGCAAGAGAAACCATAACTAGAAAAACTGTAGTTATAACAGTATGACTTGCAAGAGAGAAAATCTGTACCACAGCATGAGATGTAACAGGTGCTATGGAAGCTGATGTGTTATTAGGACCTGGTCTGAAAGTGTTTCCCCCCTTTAGTACATTTCTGATTCAACCTGAAGACTCGGAAGATCCAAATTCAAACCAACATTCCAAGATCCCCAAGGGTAATCCTCCAAAGACAGAATTCCAGCTATGGAGCCATTCTGGTATGAGGAAAAGCTTACTTGGAACCCTTGAAATGGTAATTATCAGGGTTTAGAGAGTACAACAAGAACCCGGAAAGAAATATAGTTGGTTTACAATTTTGTATTAATTTCTCCTGTTCAGCAAAGTGATTCAGTTACACACACACACACACACACACATATATATATATATATACATATTCTTTTTCATATTCATTTCCATTAAGGTTTATTACAGGATATTGAATATAGTTCCCTGTGCTATACAGTTGGGCCTTGCTATTTATCCATGCTATATATAATAGTTTACATCTGCTAATCCTAAACTCCCAATCCTTCCCTCCCCTTCCCCCTCCCCACTAGCAACCACAGAGAGAATTTTTAAAGCCGATTCCTGGTTACCACCTGCAGATGTTCTAATTCAGTATATCTGAGGTGGGGCCCAGAAGTCTGCGTTTCTCACAGGTGCCCAGGCTGGGCAGTAGTGGTTCTGAAGGAGCTGCTTCGGGACAGACAAGCCTGCTCAGGGGCTCCCTGTCAGCTCCCCAGCTGGCTGCTCTTCTGATGGACATCAGAGTGCTCAGGGCTCTGATGCAGGCTGACTTTCTGAAAGGACTTTCCAGTATGTTCCGATGGGGATGCTGTTCTTTCAAAATGGTGGAAACTGGGAGGGCCTGAGGGACCAACTTACTCGGCACACTTATGGCCAAGGAGGGGGCTGCCAGTTTCAGAAATGCAACCCGGGTTTCCTGGACTGACTCTCTTCTCATCATCACAACAAAGATCGCAGAGATTTTCTCTTTATCCCTGCTTGGAAACTGGCTTTTCCATAGAAGAGAGTAGCATCCAGACACTCTCCGAAGGGATGGACCAGCTTCCTTTTCTCAAAAATGAACTAACTTCAGGCTTCCCTGTTGGCTCATTGGTAAAGAATCCGTCCGCCAATGCAGGAGTCCCGGGCTCCATCCCTGATCCAAGAAGATTCCCACATGCTGCCAAGCAACTAAGAATGTGCGCCACGACTACTGAGCCTGGGCTTTAGGGCCCAAGAACCACAACTACTGAAGCCAACGTGCCCTGGAGCCTGTGCTCTTGCAACAAGAGAAGTCACCGCAATGAGAAGCCTGCATACCTCAACTAAAGAGGAGACCCCGCTTGCCACAACTAGGGAACAGTCCGTGCTGCAATGAAGATTCAGCTCAGCCAAAAAAAAAAAATTCTGTTAAAAAAATGAACTACTTCAAACACTTGAAATCACTAGCCATCAGCAACAGCCATGAAATTCTCCACCGTTGGCAAAGACTACAAATCTACCATCCAAAGCACAAGTGAAAGTCACTCAGTCGTGTCCGACTCTTGGTGACCCCATGGACTATACAGTCCATAGAATTTTCTAGGCCAGAATACTGGACTGGGTAGTCTTTCCCTTCTCCAGGGGATCTTCCCAACCCAGGAATCAAACCCAGGCCTCCCGCATTGCAGATGAATTCTTTACCATCTGAGCCACAAGGGAAGCCCAAGAATTTTGGAGTGGGCAAAGCAGAAGTGTATATAAAGTCCTCAGAGCCTCCAGGTGGAGTGGGTCTCATGGAGAACTTCAGCACATTTCAGGAAAGAGATTCATCGATGTCACAGAAAAGAGTCACACTTTGCTTCTGAGCCCTTCCAACCTCTTTGGCTAACAGGGCTCGGGTGGATGGGGGATGGGTACCCAGCACATGCTATTGGGAAGCCCTTTGAAGCCTGAATCCTTTGAAGGGTAAGGATGGGCTCAGGGCTGTGCTTGAGAGAGAGGAGCCTGGCAGGTGTGAAGGGAGGGAGAGACTTCAAATAGGAAGGAAGGAAGAGGCTGGGAATAAAAAGAGGATGTGGTGTGTGTCTGGGTCTGATCCCTGTATTCCTACACTCCCGAGCTGGTCCTGGGGTTTTTCCCTTCGCCCTGACCTGGCCATGCTGGGGACCACTGAGTTTCTGGTCACGGCTTCTTGCCACCTAGAATCCAGAGACAGCCTTTCAGACCCCTGGCTTACCCAGACTTCCCTTCTATCCAACCGATATGCACCCAGCATTTCTTCCAAGACAGGATGACATAAACAGGCTTGCAGAGCAGCCCTAAATACCTATTTCCTCCTGCCCCGTCTCCTTTTCTTCACCCAAGGATAAAGGAATGTTTTTTCCTGCCTGTAATGCACAAGAGAAAATTAAGACGGTTTTAAAGAATGGCTTCCCAGGTGGGGTGGTGGTAAAGAATCCACCTGCCAATGCAGAAGACGTAAGAGATGCAGATTTGATCCCTGGGTCAGAGAGATCCCCTGGAGTAGGAAATGGCAATCCAATCCAATATTCTTGCCTGGAAAATTCCATGGACAGAGGAACCTGGGAAGCTACAGTCCATGAGATTGCAAAGAGCTGGACACAACTGAGCACACACACACAGCCGGCAGCTAAGAATGAAAACTAATTAATTGTCCTCCTTCTTCTAAACATGATGAGAGAATAAAATAGCTAATACAGAGTGTTCTTTTTGATCAAACTGAAGAGGATTTTCCCAGGGTAGATACTTCCGGAACTTTCTTGATTAGAAATCTGAATAAAATAATATATGGAAATGAGAGGCATAGAAATGAAAAAACATTTATTGGACAGGGTAACTATGGTGACATCTCCGCTTGAGATACAGAAGCTGTAGGCACGTTTCTGAGCCCAAGAAAATTCTGAAATTCACAAGAGATCTCCAGGTGGCTCAGTGGTAAAGAATCTGCCTGTCAGTGAAGGATATGCAGGTTCAATCCCTGGGTCAGAAAGATCCCCTGAGGAGGAAATGGCAACCCACTCCAGTGTTCTGGCCTGGAGAATCCCACAGAGGAGCCTGGCAGGCTACAGTCCATGGGGTCGCAAAGAGTTGGACATGACTGAGCATGCACTCAAGAAGAAAACACGGGATGGTATAGTAAAGTGAAAGTGAAATTGAAGTTGCTCAGTCGTGTCCGACTCTTTGCAACCCCATGGACTGTAGCCTGCCAGGCTTCTCTGTCCATGGGATTCTCCAGGCAAGAATACTGGAGTGGGTTGCCATTTCCTTCTCCAGGGGATCTTCCCGACCCAGGGACTGAACCGAAGTCTCCCGCATTGCGGGCAGACGCTTTACCCTCTGAGCCACCAGGGAAGCCCCAGAAGTAAAACCCACCTCCAAATGCGCTGGTCCATAGGTGATAAGATCTCTCAGCTCCCACTGGGATGGAAATATTTTTTGGATGAGAATCTCAGCTTTCTCTCCCTCATTCTCTGCCTGATGTTCCCTGATGGTGAAAGCTTTCCCCATGTGGCTCAGGTGAGAACGTTGCTCATGGTGGGCAGGCATCAGGCTGTTCCCTGAATCATGTTGACAGGTTATCAAGGATGACGTTTCCTACAAACATCTTCCAGGACTTGCTGTTCATCAAGGAGAACTTACAGTCTTCTGGTTGCAGATATTTTGAGCTTTCTTCAGTGATAGAGTTTCTACAGGACCTCTGACTGGGAGGTATGAGCTTTTGCATCTGCTAAGACACTCATATATTGCACACAGTGGAGTGGAATATGTTGCAGCACCTGGTACTTGGCCTCAGATAGGTGGCTGACGCTCTGAATCTCAGGTTCCTCATGTGCAAAATGAAGACCATAACCACCTCTCTCCTAGAGACACCAGAGTGATTAAATAAGATGGTGTCTTATGGCTCAGCAGTTAGGAATCCTCCAGCAATGCAGGAGATGAAGGAGATGCAGGTTCATTCTCTGGGTAGGGAAGATCCCCTGGAGGAGGAAATGGCAACCCACTCCAGTATTCTTGCCTGGAAAATCCCTTGGACAGAGGAGCCTGGTGGGCTACAGTTCATGGGGTTGCAGAGTTGGACACGACTTAGCAACTAAACAACATTCTTAGAGAACAGATTTATGGTTGCCTTGGGGGAGGGGAGGTGGAGGACTGATGGATTGGGAGTTTGGGATTAGCAGACGCAAACTGTTATATGTAGGATGGATTAAACCACAAGGTCCTACCGTATAGCATAGGGAACTGTATTTAATACCTTGGGATAAACCATAATGGAAAATAATATGAAAAAAATATATATATATATCTGAATCACTGCGATGTACAGCAGAAATTAACACATTGTAAATCAACTATACTTCAATAAAATAAATTTTTAAAAAGATAGGGTCTGTAATACATCAACATAAACAAAGTCTGGCACACAGTAGGTGCTCAATAAATAGTAGCTATTACAATGCATCATGCATTATATAATAAATATATGTGTGTGTGTATATATATATATACATACATAATAAACTATTATGCATTAAAAGTGGCTGAAACGACTGGTTTTTTGGTTCTGTCTTTTTGGCCGCACTGTGCAGCTTGAGGAATTTTAGTTCCCTGATCTGGGATTGAACCCAGGCCCTTGGCACAGAGTCCCAATCACTGGAGCACCAGGGAATCCCTCCAACTACCCATTTTTTAATCCACTGATGCAAGGTCAGGTTGACATACACTAACAGGAAGAAGTGGGGTTGGGGGGCCTAGCAGTCCTATAGGGACTCCACCTCCACTGGGTCTTTTTTTTAATAATTAAATTTTTTTATTTACTTATGGCTGCGCTGGGTCTTCATTGTTATGAGGGCTTTCTCTAGCTTTGGTGATTGGGGGTCGCTCTCCAGTCGCAGTGTCGGGCTTCTCACTACAGTGGCTTCTCCTGTTGCAGAGCACTGGCTCTGGGCTGTGTGGGCTTTAGCAGTTGCGGGTCCCAGGCTTGAGAGAACAGACTCACAGTCAGTTGCTCCAAGGCAAGTGGGATCATCCTGGATCAGGGATCTAACCCACGTCTACTGCATTTGCAGACAGATTCTATGCCACTGAGCCATCAGGAAAGCCCTCCACTGGCTCATAGATCTTGACAGAAGTCTTTTTGCTTGCCCTTGGCATAAGCACAGGGAAGCAGGGGCCCCAGGTACCCCCTTTGACTGGTCCCGCATCCTTGTCACAGACATGCAGAGTTGGTGCCACAAGGAGATCGCCAGCACAGGGTCAGGGCGTCTTCCCATGGTAACATGGCACCATGGCAACAGCAGCACCGGACCTCCCTGCAGTCACCCAGGTTGTACCTGCACCAGGGCAGCGACTAAGCATGCACATACAGTGCCTCTTCCAGCCATTGATTCTAAGGAAGTACCCCTGAATTCCACAGCTGAAGTCAAGAAGGCTTTGCAAGCTGTCTCAGATAACTGGCATGCTTCACATCGCTGTATACCCCTCCCCTTACCCTCTTCTTTAATTCAACTTGAATTGTGAAGTTATTTTTAACATAATTGGTCAAAATTTAAGTGTTAATGCCTTGTCCCTCATGGGACTTATGACTTATTACTTATGACTTATGACTTATGACTTATGACTCTCATGACTTATTCTTCCTTGGATGTGTTCCAATTCAGTGCTGATAAGAAAATGGATATTAACTGAGCATTGAATCAAGCCTGCTGTCCCAGTAATTAAGGTTTGATTTTTAAAACATTGCCTTTTTTTTTCCCTTCACATTAAGACACTTTCAAGCTCCCATCTGTCAGCTTCATCAAGATAAGAGTCAAGAATATGGACTTGCAGCCTAATTGGAACATTCCCTAAAATTCTTCTATTCACTGAAACCATCGCCTTAGTTCTATTCCGAGTCTGAGGTCGTCACAGATGAGGTTGCACCCACCTAGCCTCTGCTGGCCAAGCCTCACCCCCCACCCCACCCAGTCTAGCACACATCTGGAAGAGGCCTCTCGTTCTAAGTACCC
Source organism: Giraffa tippelskirchi (assembly GCF_054371585.1). Lineage (NCBI taxonomy): Eukaryota > Metazoa > Chordata > Mammalia > Artiodactyla > Giraffidae > Giraffa > Giraffa tippelskirchi. The sequence goes on along the minus strand of NC_137276.1, from coordinate 119,098,154 downwards.
AGAGAGCCCTTTGCTACTTGGCTGGAAGGTTCCAGATGCTAGCAGTGGACATGAAAACAGAAGGGAAGTTCCCCTTCTTCAGTGCCACAGGCACGTCGCCCAGTGTCCAGGGGGGAAAACCACTCACAAACCCATCTTCTCACTCTCAGATGTGATGAATCTGTCAGGGTGAAGAGGAAGTCCTTGTTTTTCACAGAAAGAATCTTAATGGCCTAGCAGGTGACTGCGCAGCTCCTGAAGGCAGGGATTGTGGGCAGAATGGCCCTTGGTCAAGGCAAAATGTACTTAAAAATTCCAAATCTTATCCTGAAAGTTCCCAAGGACTTTCTAACCCTCATGATGACTGCTTTTGGAGTAATATCAAATATCCCACCCTTCCCAAATCTGGCCCTATGGTGAGCAATGGGCTTCTCTGATAGCTCAGCAGTAAAGAATCTGCCTGCAGTGCAGGAGACATGGGTTCAATCCCTGGGTCCGGAAGATCCCCTGGAGGAGGGCATGACAGCCCACTCCAGTATTCTTGCCTGGAGAATCCCATGGACAGAGGAGCCTGGTGGGCTACAGTCCATGGAGCCAGACATGACTGAGCACATACACACACACACTTAGAACCATGCCTGGCAGGTAATGGTAGCATGAAGATGTTTGATATTTTCATGATTCTCATTCATGAGCTTTGAAGTAGGAAGCAGAAGATCACAGCTTCTATTGAAGCCCCTCCCCTCCCCTCGATGTGATGATGAACTGGGATTTCCACTCCTTGATTAAGCTAGACATCAGAATCCTTAGCTAATGGTACACAGGCATTACAAAAGCACACAAAAAATGATTGTTTGGGGGAAATCAGAATAAGGTCTCAAATCTTGTTCACCCTCATACCCATGACTTAACCACAGGCAGGTGAGATGTTACCACTGGGGCAGCTGGATGAAGGGCATGTGGGACCTCTTCATCCCATTTCCACAACATCCTGTGAGTCTAAATGATCTCAAATTAATCGTTAAAGAATGATCAGTGGGTCCTTGGGCCTGTGACATTGACCGCAGTGCAAGGCATCCTGATATTTCTGGTCAGGATCTAGCTAGAAGGGCAGGTGGGAATTTGAAAGTTAGGAAGTATGGGTGGAGGCTGGAGGTCAGGAAAGGTCAGGACACAGGCCACTGTCAGGTGCAAACCTGCACTCAGGGATGACCTGGACACTTGAGTGCCCTGGGTTTGTTCAAGAAAAACCAAACCAGACAAGAGCTCTGTGTCATTTTGTTCTCTTGCCTGGCAGGGCTATCTGCTCTGTAGAGAAGAGATAAGTGCCAAGAGATTTCATATGGAGCAAATGGGGCTGGAGAGAAGGCAGAAGAGCCGGGTACAGACGGCCCAGTGTCTGCCAGGGCAGTGCCTGCTACTTTCCTGTCCCTGCCCTGGGCAGGAGGCAGGGATGAATTACTTTTAATCTGGAGCATTCAGACTCCACCCACCTCTCCTACTCCCTCCCGCACCTGAACATTTGGAGTTCCCTCAAACCTGGCCCGTGGTTGGAGCTGAACTGTGTCCCCCAGAAAGAGATGCTGAAACCTTAACCTTCAGCATCTCAACATGTGACTTGATAGAAACGACTATGGAGGACAGTATGGAGGTTCCTTAAAAAACTAAAAATGGAATTGCCATGTGATCCAGAAATCCTACTCATGGGCATATATCCAGAGAAAACTCTAATTCAAAAGGCTACATGCACTCCTACGTTCATAGTGGCACTATTCACAATAGCCAAGACATGGAAACAACCTAAATGTCCATCAACAGATGAATGGATAAAGAAGATACGGTACATATAGTGGAACACTACGTAGCTATTAAAAATGAAATAATGCCATTTATAGCAATACAGATGGATCTAGAGATTATCATACTAAGTGAAGCAAGTCAGAAGACATATCACATGATATCACTTATATATAGAATCTAAAAAATGATACAAGTGAATTTACTTACAAAACATAAACAGACTCACAGACCTCAAAAACAAACTTATGGTTACCAAAGGGGAAAGGGAGTGGGTAAATTAGGAGTTTGGGATTAACAGATACATGCTATTATATCTTAAATAGATAATCAACAAGGACTTAACTGATAGTGCAGGGAACTCTACTCAATATTCTGTAATAACCTATATAAGAAAAGAATCTGAAAAAGAATATATATATATATAATATACATACTTAGTTATGTGTGTGTGCTCACTCGCATCCAAATCTTTGCATCCCCATGGACTGTAGCTCACCAGGCTCCTCTGTCCATGGGATTCTCCAGGCAAGAATACTGGAGAGGGCTGTCATGCCCTCCTCCAGGGGATCTTCCCAACCCAGGGATCGAACCTGCGTCTCTTGAGTCTCCTGCTTTGGCAGGCAGATTCTTTACCACTGAGCCACCTGGGAAGCCCCAAAGCAAAACAAACAAACAAAAAATGTGACTTGATTTAAAAAGAGCATCCTTGAAGTTGCCAGTTAGTTAAGACAAGATCATGCTGGAGCCAGGAGGCCCCTAACCCAACCATCGTGGCATCTTTATAAGATGAGGAGGAGAGACACAGAGATGCACAGAGGGAGAGATCCAGGTGATTCGACTGAGGCAGAGACTAATTTCATGGCTGAAAGTTAAGGACTTCTTGGAGCCACCAGAGACAGGAAGAAATGAGCAAGAATCCTCCTCTAAAGGCTCTGAAGAGAATGTGGCCCTAACAACACTTTGACTGCTCACTTCTGGCCTCTGGAATTGTGACACCAAAAACTCCTCTTCTTTTAAGCTACCAGATTTGTGCTCTTTGTTACAGAAGCCCTAGGAAATGAATATATCCGTGTTCTGTGAATCAGCTGGGTGCTTTTTTTTTTTTTTTTTGTCTGGGCTGGATCTTCATTGCAGTGTGCGGGCTTCTCTCAAGGTGTGGCCCAATGGCTTAGTTATTCTGTGGCACGTGGAATCTTCGTTCCCCAAACATGGATAGAACCACATCCCTTGCACTGGAAGATGGATTCTTAACCACTGGACCACTAGGAAAATCCCCAGCTGGGTGTTTTGAGCCTGTGTTTCTCAGATTAAGGTTGGCAGACCATCAATGTCAAAAATCATCTAGGGAGTATATTCTGAACGCAGATTCCTGGGACAAGCCCTGCTGCACAGAATCAGAATCCCTGAGGGCCCAGCCATGGAACAGACGTGCATTATAGGAGAAGGGGGCGACAGAGGATGAGATGGTTGGATGGCATCACTGACTGAATGGACATGAATCTGAGCAAACTCCGGGAGATAGTGAAGGACAGGGAAGGCTGGCATGCTGAAGTCCACGGGGTGGCAAATAGTTGGATAGGACTTGGCGGCTGAACAACAATAGGTTTCCAGGTGATTTCGCAGACATCGCCTAGTCTGAGAATGGCTGCTATGCCCAGGTGCCCCCCAGACCAAGTAAGCAGGACCTCTGAGGCCAGGGCTGAGGCGTTACTACTCTTCAGGTGTCCCTCAGTGATCCCATGAGCACCACGCATGGCTGCGCTGGGGAGGCATCCATCAGAGTCACCTGGAAGGCTCACTGCAACCCAGATCCCTGGGCCCCACCCCAGGGGTCTCTGACTTAGGATGCCGGAAGAGAGGCCTGGGAATGGGTGTTTCCACCAAGCTCCCAGGAGATGCTGATGCTGCTGGTACCAGGGCCACAGTTTGAGAACCACTGCGCAAAATGAGGAGTATCGAAGCTGTTAGATACTTAACCTACTTACATTATCACAGGATACGGAAGGATCTCTGAAGTGAGCTAAGCATGAATGTGCAAATTAAATTTCTTAATTGTCTCTTGGCATCACCCAGCAAGGAAGGGTTTGGCTTGCCAAGATCCTCAGAGGGCGACTGTCCTCACAGCAAGACCACGTCAGAATGACTTGGGAGGAAAGGAAGTGATGCTTTATTGACAGTGTAAGTACTTGCTGTAAATGCACTTCCTTGAACTCTGCCCAGATGCCTCCGCAGCTTTTGGTCTGTGCATGTTATGGATCCTTCAACTCCGAAGCTGGATTCTGGGGCTCCTAGGGGCCAGGACATACACAGGGAGACTGAACTTTTATCTCTAGGCCCAGGAAGGGGTGGATGCCTGGGAGGGGTCTGCTGTCCACCTGGGGCTGGGTTTGTGTGGGAATGGGCACGCTATACCCCAGGGTTTGCCTGACAGTTGGTGGGTTAACTACCAGGAAGCCTCCTAAGGACCACTGGCCAAAATGCATGATCTGCAATGGCTGAAATTTCACCTTTGTGCTGGTCCCTGGGCTTAAGTTCCTACTTGGAAGGTGGCATGGTGCGAGAGAAACAGCTTTGTTTTGGGCATCAGTTTTATTAAGCTTGAGCCTGACCAACTTCCCTTCCCAGCACATGGTTTATCCTCTGAGAGCTTCAATGTCCTCCTCAGTAATGGAGCAGGCCACCTGCTTCACAAGGCTCTGGTAAGGATGAAATGAGATGGGGATGCAGGTGATGTCCCCAGTACAGGGCCTGAAACACAGGGTCTTCACATCTGTCTAGAGGTATTTTAAAGAACTGAGTCATGTGATTGTGGAGGCTGGCCCACCCAAAATCTGTAGGCCAGGCCAACAGGGGAAATCTGGGGCTACAGTCTGAGTCTAAAGGCAGCCTGGGGGCAGAATCCCCACTTTCCTGGGGGAGGTCAATTTTTTTTCTCTTAAGACCTTCAGTTGGTTTAATAGGGCCCACCCACGTTATGGAGGGTAATCTGCTTTTCTCCAAGTATATTGATTTAAATGTTAATCTCATCTAAAAAGAACCTACATGTATGAAGATTCCTTTACAAACTAAAAACAGAGTTACCATATGATCCAGCAATCCCACTCCTGTGCAAATATCTGGAGAAAACTATAATTTGAAAAAATATATGCATCCCAGTGTTCATAGCAGCAGTATTTACAGGACATGGAAAGAACCTAAATGTCCACCGTCAAATGAATGGATAAAGAAGATGTGGTACATATACAAAATGGAATATTACTCAGCCATAAAAAGAATGAAATAATGCCATTTATAGGAACGTGGATGGACCTAGAATTATACTCAGTGAAGTCAGAGAAAGATAAATATCATATAATATCATTTATATGTCAAATCTAAAAAAAGGATACAAATGAACTTATTTACCAAACAGAAACAGACTCCCAGACATAAAAAACAAAGTTATGTTACCAAAGAGGAAGAGGTGGGGGAGGTTTAAATTAAGAGTTTGGGGTTAACATATATCAGTTCAGTTCAGTCGCTCAGTCGTGTCCGACTCTCTGCGACCCCACGAATCGCAGCACGCCAGGCCTCTCTGTCCATCACCAACTCCCGGAGTCTACCCAAACCCATGTTCATCGAGTCGGTGATGCCATCCAACCATCTCATCCTCTGTCGTCCCCTTCTCCTCCCGCCCCCAATCCTACCCAGCATTAGGGTCTTTTCCAATGAGTCAACCCTTCGCATGAGGTGGCCAAAGTATTGGAGCTTCAGCTTCAACATCAGACCTTCCAATGAACACCCAGGATTGATCTCTTTTAGGATGGATTGATTGGATCTCCTTGCAGTCCAAGGGACTCTCAAGAGTCTTCTCCAACACCACAGTTCAAAAGCATCAATTCTGCGGCGCTCAGCTTTCTTCACCGTCCAACTCTCACATCCATACATGACCACTGGAAAAACCATAGCCTTGACTAGACGGACTTTTGTTGGCAAAGTAATGTCTCTGCTTTTAAACATGCTATCTAGGTTGGCCATCACCTTCCTTCCAAGGAGTAAGCGTCTTTTAATTTCATGGCTGCAGTCACCATCAGCAGTGATTCTGGAGCCCAAAAAAGTAAAGTCTGACACTGTTTCCACTGTTTCCCCATCTATTTCCCATGGAGTGATGGGACCAGATGCCATGATCTTAGTTTTCTGAACGTTGAGCTTTAAGCCAACTTTTTCACTCTCCTCTTTCACCTTCATCAAGAGGCTCTTTAGTTCTTCTTCACTTTCGGCCATAAGGGTGGTGTCATCCGCGTATCTGAGGTCATTGATATTTCTCCCGGCAATCTTGATTCCAGCTTGTGTTTCTTCCAGTGTAACATATATACACTACTATATATAAAATAGGCAAACAATAAGGACTTACTGTGTAGCACAGGGAACTACATTCAATATATTGTAATAACCTATAAAGGAAAAGAATCTGAAAAAGAATATATATATGTGTATGCATGTATATAAAAGTAAACACACAACTGAATTAGTTTGCTGTATACCTGAAACTAACACAACATTATAAATCAACTGTATATCAATAAATTTTTTTTTTAAGTCACAGCAACATCTAGACTGATGTTTGACCTGAATAATATGCCTAGCCAAGTGGACACAAAAATTAACCATCATAGAGACCGAGGGCGGGGCTGGAGAAGACATATAAAGGCTGATGACATAAGGTGATGTCCACTCAGGGATAACATGCTTCACGCTCATTACTGGGCATATGGGGGCTCTGCAGTTATCCGCTGGACCAAAGGCTAGCAGCCTCTGAGCCTGGACTTTCCATGAAGCTGGTAGGTGGCTGCCTCCTGCAGTGGGACTGTGGTTCCCGTGGTTAACAAGGTATCTGGGAGCAGGATGGATGCCTCTGTCCAGAGCTTTACTCTCGGCCAGTCATAGTGAGGAATACTCAGGGATCCAACAAAGCTTCCAGGCAGAGATCAGTGCCCCTTCGGCTACCAAATATCCGAGCCCAGGGGCCCTGATGGGAAAACTGAGGGGTGGAAGACAGCTTTTCCAAGGCTGTCACTAACTGGCTACAGAGCTGGGCTAACAGCCCAGCCCCTGACCACAGCTCTGACACAGCTGGAGCCATAGGAAAGGAGCCCTCCAAAGGCAGCCACACCTCCTGGGGGAGGGCCTCCCGTGGGGGCTTGTCTACAGGGACATCAGTACCAGCTCTAGTTGCTGATCCAGGAGAGACACCTGACTACAGCCAGGCCAGTTGACTTCCCACTCCCGGGGACTGGAACACCGGCCGAGACACACAGACCGGGAGTCGTGGGGCTGGGTTCTTGAAGCTGGCCATTGTGCTGAGGGTCACACTTCATGGCGGTCCTGATTTCCCCTCCCTAGACTGGCTGTCTCATAATTCTGTGGATTCTAAGAAATATCTCGAGTCCTCTGTCAGAATTTCCTTTATGTTTAAGGCATCCAGAAACCCAACCCCAGTCCTGACGCTAAGTGTGCAGGTATGGTACCCACAGCCCTGACCCCTGGGCCAGTGAAGGCAGGTGGGCAGTCATGCCCCTCCTCTGTATGGACCACACCTGAGACCCTCAACAGGCAGGGATGGGGGGTTTGGCTGTCTGTCTGCTCCAGCCTCAAGTCATCTGATTGGAAAGAGTCCCTGGGGGTGGGTCAGATTCCTGAGACCCCAAAGTCTCCCCCTGCAGCCATTCCAGCCTCACCATTCACCAGGAATGGTGAACTGCAGCCCTGAACCTTCACCCAGCATTTCCTGGCAGGTAGTCAGCAACAGAATCACAGACACTATGATCCACACACCAAGAGTCATTAAGAGCCACTGCTGTAAGTAACGGTGACCTTCTGGCCAGCTGTCCTGTCCACTTGGAATGCCGATGCACGGTGGCTGGGATGACACCAATACTTCCAGGGTGGGCAGAGCCACAGCCCGGCACCTCTGCCTCATTCATTACGGGAAACAAGGACACAGGGCTCTCGAGGTCCCTGGAGACGTGACTGCAGCCTAGCTGGGACGTGTGGGGTGACCTGGAGGGACCAAGAGGGAGCTCCCTGGCCACCATCAGTTCTCTGAAAAGCTCGATGACACGAAGTTGCAACAAACCTTTAGATCCCCTGAAAGTCATATTCTGGCCCTAAGGTGCAGGGCCCTGGGGCTGTGGTTTTAGGATGCCCTGAGGGAAGTTCAGCTACTTCAGAGGTTCTTGTCTCCAAATAGCTGTGTGGACCAGGGTCTGACCTGACGTTTGTCTTGGTCAGCGAAGCTTCATCAGACATGGCCACACCTTCCTGCTTAGCTATTGTCAATGGCTGGTCTCTGGGTGGCAATGGCAGAGCTGGGATCACATGGCCCATAAAGTCTTAAGATATTGACTACCTGACCATTTCCAGAAAAAGTCTGTGGTCCTCAGGACTAGGGGATAGAACATGGGCTGGGCAGCAGGTCAGCTCCTTCGGGGAACCTTAGCCAAATTAGCCTTACCATGACCCACCTTTTTCATCTGTACAATGGGATCAATGACATCCAAGTGGTGACATCACCAAGTGGTGTGTGGGAGGGAAATAAGCAATGTGATTTTTCTCGAGAAAGGGAGATATTCAATCATCATTTTCCCCTCTGCTTGATATGGAAGGGAACTGCTGATGGCAGCCTGACCTGCTTCAAAACAGCTATTATTTTATAATAGATGTGAAAGCATCCTGAAAAGTTAAAGGTGTTCTGTAGTTGCAAGACTCCACTATAAGTATTGTTCTTGAGATGAGAAGTCTGGAACTGCACGCCAAGAGGAATCAAAATAGTTCTGTGTCAGGGGACTTCTCTGGTGGTTCCAGTGGTTAAGAATCCACCTTTCAATGCAGGGGACATGGGTTGAATCCCTGGTCAGGGAACTAAGACCCCATGCCATGGAGCAACTAAGACCAAGCGCCACAACTAGAAAGCCCATGTGCCACAACTTCTGAGCCCTCGAGCTGCAACTAGAGAAAGCCCTGCATACCAAAATGAAGAGCCCTTGCAACCAAAATTTAAAAAAAAAAGTGTCAAAATAGTTCTGTTTTGGTTGACATGTCAATGAGAAACCCACCCACACATGGATGTGGACAACACTTCTTTATAGTACTTGCTTACTTGCATCCTTGAGGGGCTCCCTGGAGGTGGTGTGCCTTCCCACCAGGGCTCCAGCCCTTGCAAGCTGTGGGTACCTTGGGCACTTCCTTTGCCTCTCTGAGCTTCAGTTTCTCACGTGAAAAACATCAATGCCAATCACTTTTCTCAGAGAAGTGCAGTGAGGATGTCATGAGATGGCATAAAAAGCTCCAGACAGGAAGCTCTAAAATGTTAGTTATTATTCTCATCGTGATTCTAGCCATAGTTGCAGCGAACAGCTGGCAGAGTGGCAGGGATGTGCTCAGGGTCTGAGATGGAGGGAGAGGACGATGAAGAATCCTCTAGTTGAAATGGTACATGGTACTTATGGGGTCCCTGCAATGGGTCTGACTCCCAGGGACAGGAGCCATCTCTCCAACTCTAGGTGGACCCCGGAGTGACCTAGAATCCTAAGTGATCCTCCTATGGGCTAGGGGCAGCCAACATCAGTAAGAGGAGGTGAAAAATCCTTTAAAATCCTGTCTCCCTTGGGCATGCAACTGGACTGGGGAGCCGGGCAGTTTTTACATTTTTGCTGCTTGTCTGGGGCTATTTCTTCTTCTGTTATTTTTGGCTGCACTGCACAGCCTGTGGGATGTTAGCTCCCAGACCAGGGATCAAATTTGCGCCTCCTGCAGGTGAAACTCAAAGTCTTAACCACTGGATAGACAGGCAAGTCCCCTAGGGATATTTTTTTAATCCCATGAAACCAACTGCACTGAAGAAATGCAAATTCAGAAAGGAACCTCAAGATGAAGCATTTTTAAAAGAAGACCTTAAAATGCCTTAGTGTGAGCCAAGAGGCCCCGCCTCATCCAAAATCATTTAACAGTCCCAGATCTAACTGCCATTGACACGATGCTTTGCTCCCCAAGGTCAGAGGGGCTTCCCCTGCTCCCTTCTGTCCTGAGGAACCTGGAGGGTCACAGAAGCTCAGGAGTTGTTGCCCCAGCGCCACCCAATCCTCCCTTCAGATTCTCAGGCCCCCTCCCAGCCTGTCTTGCTGGACAGAAGCCGCCGACCACGAGGGACAGGCGCACACCATCCCACCCAGGACGGCACGCCCCTCCTTGCCGGGGCAACCGCTGGCTGTGGAGATGGACTTTCTTATTTTCCCTTGTGTTAAAATCAAGGCTTCCTTATGGCACAATCGCGGCAGACAGTCATCATTACCCATTGGTCCAAGCTCATGGAATGTACAACACCAATAGTGAACCTAAGGTAAGCCATCACTTTGGGTGATGATGGGGAACAACAGGTATGCAGGAACTCGCTGTAATCCCTCTTAATTTCACTGTGAGCCTAAAACTGCTCTAAAAAATAAAGCCTTTTCTTTTTTTTAAATTGAAGCTAGAGATCAGCTGGCTACGAAATGAAACCAGCAACTCTCAGGAGGCCGTCCTAGTTGTTGTATCTGAGGACCACAGCTTCTCACAGAGGGGTTCTATCAACAGCTCAGATGCTCTTCTCTTTACAGACATTACGATGGAGTTATGGTTGTTTTCATTTTTTAAATAAGGAGCCCTTTTCAAATAAGGAGCCCTTTTCATAAAGACATTGCTACTTTTTATGGGATGTGATTTTTGTAAAATAGAAGACTGTCTTAAAATATCACAGTTTCTCATGCAAAATGTCAGCAAAATATCTTTCTCAGTGTCTCGGGGATGCTAAACACAACTGTGCTTGAGAAAAGTGCCAGCAATAACCTGGCAATGTTCCTACAGAGGGCAAAGGTGAACTGGCCCACTGGATGTCCCATTTGAATAGGAGGATTCTTTCTTCATCTCTGTCACCGGGGATGGGCCGGCAGGAATGAAGCAACCCAGTCTTCTGCTGAGCAAGACGGGAAAATGACAACTGGAAAAGCCTGGGCACCTGTATTTAAAGTCAGACTGTTGGGGTAAGCTGCATGACCAGGGTTCTAATGACTGTGCCTGGGGCAACAGCGGTGGTGAGCGGCTCAGCTGTCACTCACAGCCGGGGTGGAGGGAAGATGGAAGAAGGGATGAGGGACAGACAAAAAGAAACGGGAGGGGAGAGAGAGAGGAACGTTTCCACCAATGAGATCGCTTCTCTATACAGTTTCTCCTGCATTTTAATCAGTCTTTTTTTTTTTAATGCATTATACAGGAGAGATCTTTTTCCTCTTTCTTTTCTAGAAGGAATATTACTTTGATTTTTAAAATTGAGAGAAGCAAGCTGACAGTTTCTGAATAAGCTCTTTCCCTCCTGGGAGCTGAGCAAAGAGAAGATGAGTGATTCAGAAGACACTGGGACCCTCTCAGGAGGAAGGGGACCCTCTCAGGAGGAAGGGCTGGCAGAGCTGGAGGAGAATCAGAGTTCAGTTCAGAGGTGGTTTGGGAGAGAAAGGGAATTGCATTTAAAAATATGTCCAGCTTGTTTGATGGGTCAGCTGAAAAATCTGTTCTGCTCTTGGGCTCCTTCCCTACAGAAAGAATTTCCTCTAGGAAATCTATCAAGATGAGAGGGTTGCATATGGAATGGACGGAGGCTCCAGGCTACCCTTCCTCCAGGAACTGGAAGCGCATCCCTCTTGCTGGTCTCTGTGCTTTCCTTGCCCATCCCCCATCACCAGCACAGTCTACATCCACTTTTCTGCACCCATCCCAAGTCACATTTTCACCCTCACCCTGCTGCCTTGGAGGAGCAGGCCTTGCCCTGCAGGAGTTCTCCTCCTGGTCTTCCTTCCCCATGTTGCCTGCAATCAACCCTGAGCCCCCAGCTTTCCTCTACTTCCTCCCGAGCATTAGCACCGTCCAGCAGATAAGAGATGTGCCACTTTCTCAACCCCCCTTGGTGTGCAGGAGAGAACGAATATATTTGCATCAGCATCCAATTATATGGGGCAATTTGTGATAGAAATATTGAATTCTGCCGGGTAAAAAAAAAACTGAGGAAAGTTCAAAATGTTGTGAAGCCTTAGAATAAAGACAACCTACGGGGGCAAAGGCATCAAAAGCAACCTGCAAGGCAGAGGAAAGCTCCCCAAAGAGCAAAACTGTCTGCAAACAGGTAGGACAGCTGTGATGGGGACTTGGAGTTTACAGATGCACAGCACGAGACCTAGGTCACTGTTCTGATGACCACTTTACCTTCTCAAGGTGTTACTACACTCAGCACTACACGGACATCCAAGAGAAGCAGCATGTGGGACACTTCACTCTTAATTAGCACAAACATGGCCAGAGGAAACCGTCTTCACATGCCGGGTTCCCCAGGGAAATATGTGGAAGGAACCTCAGGCAGCAGAGCTGGCTCATTACACAGGCCTTTGAGCCTTATCACTTGCTATCCTCCCAGAAAGCTGCACGGAGCCTACCTGATTTCCATGACTTTCCTGTACTCACATCCCTGGTCCCTTTTGCTAAGGCCTGGAGGTATTAACTCACTGGCAAAGAATCTGCCTGCTAATGCAGGAGACGCAGGCTTGATCCCTGGGTCAGGAAGATCCCCTGGAGAAGGGAAGATCCCTTGGAGTAGGAAATGGCAACCCAGTCCAATATTCTTGCCTGGGAAATCCCATGGACAGAGAAGCCTGGCAGGCTACAATCCATAGGGTCGCCAAAGGGTCAGACACGACTGAGCAACTAAAGAACAACAAATGAAATAAAATTCTCTTTCATCTCTGAATAAAAAAACCATCCTTTTCTTAGCATGTTTTCAGTAATTGTTAGCATTATTTTAATTCTTACCTGTTCATGAATCTATCTTCTATTCTTTTCTATTAAAATATGTATGTTTAGACAATACCACGATATTTTAATTGTATTTTATAAAAGATATTTGAAAAGTCATTAAGGCAAATATTTCCTTAGCATTTTCCCCTCTTAAAAGTTTCTTGATTATCTTCTGTTTTTGCTTTCAAGTGAATTTTGATATTTTTTCAGGCTCCTCCCTGCAAAAACCCAATGATAATTCGTAAATTAAGCAATATTTAAATCAGACTAACTCTGGTAAGCATCTGTATAACATGGAATTTTGCAACGCGAGTGAAACTAAGCAGGACTCGCATCCTTGCCCTGCCACCATACCCTCGGACAGCAGGACTCGCATCCTTGCCCCACCACCATATCCTCGGACTGACTTTCGTCTGTGGAAAAACTTTAGCCAAAGGCTAAGTTTAATCAGAGAAATGAGGACATGCAGAAACAAAGGAAAACAGTCAAAGAGACCAAATAGTAACAGCGTAGTCATTAAGCAAAGTTAAGGACTTTTAGTTCCTCCTCAAGGGCTACGGATAATATTCTGAGCCATATCCTGTGAGTTGTCTTATAGAGACTGAAACCCCTGCCAGGTGGAAGAAGTTAACTACAAGATGACCAGACTGTAGCCATGACATAAGCAGCCTCAATTCCAAGAACTGGCCTCAAAGAAAAGGAAACAAATCAACCCTGGAACTAAGGATTAACTGTACCTAAAACAATCAAGATGACGCCCATCAGACCACCATATGACCAATTTCAAGATGACTTGTCAAGGCTGACTGTGCTGTTTCTGCATCTAACCCATCCCGCACACCCACACCCCTACCTCTATAAAAGCTCTTGCCCACTGACTCTCAGGAAGGAGGGGGAGATGGGAGATGGGAGATGGCCTTTGGTCATCTCTCCCCCCACCCACATTGCCAGCAGCCAAAATAAAGCAAATTTTCCTTCCCACCAACCTTAACTCTTTATTGGCTTTTGAGTGGTGAGCAGCTGGACCCCACTTTCAGATACACAAGGATGAGAAACTTTCTATTTATTCATGTTTTGTCGTAGATCTTACATTCTTCTGGTTTAGTTTATTTTAAACCTTTTACATTTGTGTCTACTTTGAATAGAATTTAAAATTAATGTATTTCCTACTGGTTATTTTTAGTAAGGAGGAAAACATTTTATTTTTTTCAAATTTCTTATGTCACCATCAGCTATATTTATTACTACACTGCTTATTATGCTGCTGTGTGCTTAGTCACTCAGTCGTGTCCGACTCTTTGTGACCCCATGGACTATAGCCCACAAGGCTCCTCTGTCCATGGGATTCTCCAGGCAAGAATACTGGAGTGGGTTGCCATGTCCTTCTCCAGGGGAACTTCCAGACCCAGGAATCAAACTGGGGTCTCCTGCATTCCAGGCAGATTCTTTACCAGCTTAGCTACCCTCATACACTAACAGATTTTATTGATTCCCTTGGGTTTTCCAGGTAGAGATTCATTGTGCGTGTGTGTGTGTGTGTGTGTGCGTACACACTCAGTCATGCCCAACTCTTTGCAATCCCATGGACAGTAGCCCAGCAGGCTCCTCTGTTGTCCATGGAATTTTCCAGGCAAGAATGCTGGAGTAGATTGCCATTTCCTCCTCCAGGGGCTCTTCCTGACCCAGGGACCGAATCTGTGTCTCTTATATCTCCTGCACTGGTAGGCAGAGGTTTGAACCCTGAGTTGAGAAGATCCCCTGGAGGAGGGCATGGCAACCCACTCCAGTATTCTGGCCTGGAGAATCCCCATGGACAGAGGAGCTAGGCAGGCTACAGCCCATGGGGTCGCAAAGAGTCAGACAGGACTGAGAGACTTTCACTTTTTCACTTTACCACTAGCGCCACCTGGGAAGTCATTACCATCCACAAATTACAGTCTTTCAGCTTCCTGTCCCATGCATTGCTCTTAATTCTGTGGTCTTTCTATACTGGTCAGAGTTTTCAGGATAACAGTAAATAAGGACAATCCTAGTGGGTGTACTTGACTGCTTTTTACTTCAGTAGGAATAGAAATGCCCAATGCCCCCAATGTAGGCCTTGGGTCTCAGACATACATTTTCACTGGAGGGAAGAGGTATCTGTTAATTTCTAGTTTACTGAGAACTGTTTTAGCTAAAATCGGGAATCAGTTCTTACATTGAATGCTTTTTAGGCATCTAAGAAGAGAATCATATGGATATTCATTGTTAATACATAAGTATTGAATAGCTCATGTTAATAGCTCACTGATAATACATTAGTACTGAACAGATTGTGAACAGCTTTCCTAATATGAAATGATAGGGTTAGGATTTGGATTAGCCCTACTGATTGATGCTACATTACTCTTTTTTAATATACTTCTGGGTTAGATTTGCCAGTCTTTTATTTAGAATTTCTACATCTACCTTTCTAACAGATGTATGTTTTCTCTCTCATCAGGACTGGTGGTGGCACTGGTGTGTCTTAGTTAACTGTGTCCTTCCCACTGTCCTGATCCATTCTAATGCTGACATTTCCTGGCTCACAAGAAGAGACAGTGGTCTGCAGCTCTGCTGTCTGGAGGAGAAGAGAAATGACATTCACTGCAATTCAGTGCTGTTCAACAGTATTTGCCGTAGTTTAGAACCAGGACTGACAAGATCCTGTGTGTCCCAGAAAAATTAATCTGGATGAAGCTGTGATTCTAGAAGGCCTAAGCCACTCAGAAACTGGAGTTTATTACCATTATCTTTCTGGCAGCTACTGACACAGAGTCATTACCAAACTCTGTCCAAGCTAGCATCTCATTTATATTCATGGTTTGATTACAGTCAAGAATCTGCCAACTCCTCAAAGCACATGAGCCACTCAAGTGAAAGAATATGAAATGCAGACATGAGAATGTTCAACAGTTTCTCTGAGCACCTTCTGGAGCCAGGCAAGCTCCCGAAGAGCATGCTGCAGGCTAGGTCATTAAAGAGACTTGCAAACCTCTTCACGCCTTCTGGTTCTAAAAGTGCCTGTTTGAACATGAAAGCAAACTAGATGTCCATTCACAGATGAATGGATAAAGAAGCTGTGGTACGTATGCTGCTGCTGCTGCTGCTAAGTCACTGCAGTCGTGTCCAACTCTGTGTGACCCCATAGATGGCAGCCCACCAGGCTCCCCTGTCCCTGGGATTCTCCAGGCAAGAACACTGGAGTAGGCTGCCATTTCCTTCTCCAATGCATGAAAGTGAAAAGTGAAAGTGAAGCTGCTCAGTCATGCCAACTCTTAGCGACCCCATAGACCACAGCCTACCAGGCTCCTCCATCTATGGGACTTTCCAGGCAAGAGTACTGGAGTAGGTTGCCATTGCCTTCTCTGAATACACAATGGAATATTACTCAGCCATAAAAAGGAACACATTTGAGTCAGTTTTAACGAAGTGGATGAACCCAGAACCTATTATACAGAGTGAAGTAAGTCAGAAAGAGAAAGATAAATATCGTATTCTAACGCATATATACAGAATCTAGAAAAGTGGTTCTGAAGAATTTATTTACAGGGCAGCAATGGAGAAGCAGACATAGAGAATAGACTTGTGAACATGGGGAGAGGGAAGGAGAGGGTGAGATGTATGGAAAGAGTAACATGGAAACTTACATTACCATATGTAAAATAGATAGCCAATGGGAATTTCCTGTATTGCTCAGGAAACTCAAATAGGGGTCTGTATCAACCTAGAGGGGTGGGATGGGGAGGGAGATGGGAGGAAGGTTCAAAAGGGAGAGGATATATGTATACCTATGGCTGATTCATGTTGAGGTTTCACAGAAAAAAACAAAATTCTGTAAAGCAATTATCCTTCAATTAAAAAATTAATAATAATAAAAAAAGTTCCTGGTTGGTACTTCCCCTGTGTTCCAGTGGTTAAAAAATCCACCTTTCAATGCAGAGGACATGGGTTTGATCCCTGGTCTGGGAGGATCCCAATGCCATTGGAGCAACTAAGCCTGTGCACTACAGCTACTGAGCCTGAGCTCTAGAGCCCTTGTGCTGCAAAGAAGATCCCATTCGATGCAACTAAGACCTGATGCAGCCAAATAGTTGTTTTGTTTTGTTTTTTTAAAGAGTGCTTGTTTGGCTACAGCCTTTATTAACCAGAAGCCTGTGCCCACTCAAGTGTCCTGCACAACACAGTGACATTTTAATTGGTAGAATTGAATGGAAGAGAGAAGCATTTTGTCATCACCACAGCTACTGGTTCTCTTGCACAGGTGTGGGTATTGCAGGGAGAAGTCAATTCTTATTCCATGTTGCAACTGTTTCTTTGACTTGGTTTCCATTGCTTTTGTTATTATAATCACGCATAATGGCCCACCTCAGAGAATCCTGCTCTTCTGCCTGACCATTAAGCTAAAGTGCCTTTGTCCACAACCCTGTCCACCTGCAGATTGCAGGAAGAAAGAAATTAACACATTCCTCTGCCTGAGGCTTGACATTCTAGGAGATATTTGCAAGATGAATGGACATTTTTGGTTTGTTTCCTCACTTCCCCCACCCATCTCTAATCCATAAAAGAATCTGGCATCCAGACCGGACAAGAGGGTTATTTTGAGACATTAGTCTGCCATCTTCTCAGTCAGCTGGCTCTCCAAATAAAGTTATATTCCTTGCCTCAACACCTCATCTTTCAGATTCATTTGCCTTTGGTGCAGTGAGCAGAAAGAGCTTGGACTCCGTCACATCAGGACTCCGTGATGGAGGCACTCCTGATACAGCAATGGTTCATGCCTCTTTGTGGGCTGCAGGCTCTCAAGAATGTGATGAAAACCATAATTCCTAGTGCCGGAAAAGCTGTGCTCATGAGCATACACACACATGTGAACAGTCTAACTGCCAACTAAGAGATTCATAGCATCCTCCAGCTTAGTCAAGGATCTGTGACTCTGGCTGTGCCTCAGATTCACCTGAAGAACTTCTGAAAACATGTAATTTTAGGTGCTATTCCTAAAGAGATGGATGAAAACCTCCCCTGATAGGAAGATGTGCTCTTCATCCCCTGGTACTCATAACAAAGCAGGCTGCAGAATAGCAGGCAGACCCAAGGTCCCATGGGTCACTGATGGAGCCCCATGTTAGTACCCTCTGCTGTAGATGTTGAAAGGGTGCAGGGGAAGACTCTTCAGACAGCCCAACTCAGTGAATCACATAAGCTTATTTCCTCTGGTCTTCTTGGGATATGAAACAATCCAAGAAACTCTACTACAACAATATTCTAGCATCTAAGATGGTTAATGAACTACATGGATGTGGAGATCTGAACTCTGAAAGTAGTCAGAAGGACATAAGTGAGTAATTGGTGGACAGTAACATAAACAAAGAAAATCCTTTAAAATTACAAGTAAGAATTGACTCAGTGAAAGAATGAGAAACTAACAATTTTCAAACTTGTTAATATCAGTTGTGAAATGAAAATGTCTCCTGCCATATTAATTAACAAGAAATGTCACAGCCATTAGTGATTTCTGGCCTCAAAACGTGAATGAGGGCTCCCAAACTGCAGTCTGATTGCTGAGGAGCTGGGGGAATTCAAGAAGCCTGGTGAACAAGGAAACAGGATTGGCCCCAGATAGCTGAGGTGCATATGAAAGGAATGAATTCAGTGAGCCCAGAGGCTTCCATCTTCCCATACATAGAATGCTAAATTCCTTAACTTGATATCTGATCTTTGATGTTAAGACTGCCTGCTTCCTTTGTTGCAAACTTGTATATAGCCTGACTCCCACTCCTGCCTCCTGGGAGCAGTTTTCTCAGAGCTACTGAGATGTTGTCTCCCAGGCTTGGAGTCCTAACATTCCCATCAAATAAAATAAGTCTCTGCTTTCAGGTTCTGACAATAATTTTTAGTCGACACAGTGATGGAACTTGCTTCCAATTAAATGACTCTAATTTAAATTCCAATTGTTTATCTTGGATGTTTTGAGCGTGTATGGCTCATAACTGATAAAGCCTAGGGATCAGCTAACTATCTGATTCAACATATAATAGTGAATAGCAGTTTTAAGTTAGAAGGCAGGGAAATTTATCAAGACCCTTTAAAAGAAGGGGACAGGATCAAGCCATGAGAGAAATATTTATTAGACAATCTGTCCCTAATATTTCTCCCTGAAATAAAGCTATCTTAAAACAATAAAACAAAGAAAAACAGAAATGAATTCTACCTGTACTTGCTTATTCTGCTCCCTGGTGGATGTCTTCTGTCATTACAGCAGTCAGGGGCTGCAAAGCATTGGATCAGAGCTCTTGGATAGGCTGCAGGCTGGATTAAAATCTTTAGAATACCAAACACTAAAAATGCTCATGATGGCATTTCACGCCCATATATTAAATAAAATTTGCTGACATGAAAGTAAGTATAAGGAAATCTGACAAAGATCTGATTTTTTAAAGTTTTAATTATGATGGCCGCTTAGATTTGGACGGTGGAGGGACAATGTCAAACATCAAATTTGTTCTCCTTAAATTTGCTTTGGTTCCCCTGCATGGCCCTGTGGTTTCTTTTTGTCTCATGCTTTGCCAGTGAAATCTTTATTATACAGATAATGAAATAAAGAAGTCCATTTATCGTTTTCATACTCTTAGAGACAACTGAGTATGACCCTGTGATTCTTTTTTTTTTTTTTTAATTTTTGGCTTGGCTGCACCCTGAAGCGTGTGGGACCTTAAGTTCCCTGACAAGGGACTGAACCCACGCCCCTACTGTATTGGAAGGCAGAGTCTGAACCACTGCAGGAAAGTCTGACCCCATGATTTCTGATAGCTTCCTCACTATCTGATATTCCAAGAGATCCCAGGTTCATTTTGTATATTTTCTGTCAAGACCTAGAATCAACTATTCTTACAAGAGTCCTTGCAAGAATGACTGAGAGATGCTCATTGCTCTTGGGTTGACCAGTGAACTAGAAAATATTCCTATGGAGACAGATATTGGACACATCTGTGAAATACCTCTTGAGTTCATAGTGAGACTTCCAATTCAAGTCCAAGATTTCAGGGCTCTTATTTACTGTCCCTTACTGTCCCTGATCTCCTATCTTATACACTCAGAATATGGGCTTTCAAAGGCTACAGGGGATGACAGAATTAAAATACAGCCTATCACAATTACTCATTTGCTTTATCTAATAGAACACACACAACAGTCGCTGAATGACAGTCTGATACAACCTCCCACATAAGTGCTGACAATACTAACCCAGGTTCTCAATGTATTCTCCCTACGGTTCTACCTACACCGTCAGAACATCATCCCAACACTCTGAGCTCATCCCAACTTAGCTTAATGCTCCACACTAGTCCTTACGTCAACATCTCGCTAGTTGTTTGTTTGTCTGAAGACAATGTTCAAGAAGATTCCACAGGAAATGTTCATGGGAACAATGTGCCCTGAGTTCTTTATGCTGATAAGAGTTTTTGTCCTTTATACTTGATATAAAACCCTTGGATCACATTTTTTTTTCATTTGTGTAGATAAATGTGGTACTCCATTTTCTTCTGGGATTGCTGTTTGAAAACTGATAATAACCTCTTTTTCTTTCCCTTTGAAATTATGTATTCTTTTTTCCTAAGGGCCTAAAGATATATTTTCTTTATCTCTAAAATCCAGTTGTTTTACAAGGCAACATCCTAGTGTTGGCAATTCTGAGGTCATTCTTTTCAGATACACATTATGCTGTTTTCATATGTAGTTTCAGTTTGTCTTTATTTGGGGAAAGTTTTCTTGAATTACAGTTTTCAGTATTTGTTCCAGCCCATTGGGTTTTTTCTTAAGCAACTCCTATTAATCATATGTTTGGTTTTTTTGTCCATCTTCAACACTTACAACAGACAAAATTTTTCATCTCTTCATTTCTTTTTCATTGTAACAATTTCCTCTTTTTTACCTTCTATTTCTTTTAAGCCATTACCTTAGGTCTGTTTGTTCCTGTGTTCCTTCTAGATTGATCTTATTCTCTGAAGTTACTTTTTCTTTCTTTTCTAATTCTTTCCTGAGTTGTGCCACCTCATTTCTGAGTTTTGGTTAATTCTGTTGTTTATTTCATGTCTTAGATAATTTCCCACTATTCTGAAATTTTAGTTGACACTTTTATTCTGTTTATGGGCATGTCTTTCCATCACGATTTTATTGTGTAAGGGTTTTATTCTGCTCCTTAGTCTCTTTTTTCTTACAATTAACTCCGTATGGGATTTGACTATAAAAATTTTCTGTTGTTCATTTTGATGTGAATTTTTTTTCCCCTTAACTTTTAGAATGAGACGGGATTTGGGAAAGTTTCTCTAGCTCCACAGGGCTTCTATTGCGTGTAGTTCACATATATGGCAACTTGCCTCTGGGATGTCCTGGCTCTGTCACCCTTCCCAGCCATGTTGTGAAATTGCTCTTTTCTTCCTTCCTGTCTATCCCCAATCATGGTCAATCTTGACCCCTAAGCAGTCCCCCCCTGGTGAATTTTGTCCTGGGAGGGAGGTCTGGTGGGAGGGGGGGTCATCTCCAGCATCCACAAGGACTCTGGCTCCAGCTCCTTCAGTCTTTCTTGCCGTGGGCCCCCTCCATTGACCTGGTATCAGAGAGAACAAAACCCCATCCTGTGTTAGAGGTCCTTAAAATGGTCTGCTCTTTCCAGAGATGACCTGTTGGCCACTTGGAGTCCTCTTGGTCTCACATTCATCAGCAAGCTGCCCATCCCTTCCTTCTCTCCCTCACAGGTGCTACTAGTAGGCAGCACCTGTGGCTTGTTCATCATCTGTCTCCACCTGCCTGTATTCTGGGGTCCTGAGATATCTTTTTGTTTCATTTTGTTACAAATTCTCATGGGCTTCTGTCTTTGCTTAGTTATTTAATTTTAATTTTACATTGGAGTATGGTTGATTTTGAAATTGTGGAGCTGGATAAGACTCTTGAGAGTCCCTTGGACCACAAGGAGATCAAACCAGTCAATCCTAAAGCAAATCAACCCTGAATATTCATTGGAAGGACTGATGCTGAAGTTGAAGCTCCAATACTTTGGACACCTGATGTAAAGAACTGACTCACTGGAAAAGACTCAGATGCTGGGAAAGACTGAAGGCAAAAGGAGAAGAGGGCGGCAGAGGATGAGACTGTTAGATGGCATCACTGACTATTCAATGGACATGAACTTGAGCAAACTCTGGGAGATAGTAAAGGACAGGGAAGCCTGGCATGCTACAGTCCATGGGGTAACAAAGACTTGGACACGACTTAGCAACTGAATAACAACAATTGATTTACAATGTTGTGTTAGTTTCAGGTGTACTAACACACCTGAAAACTGATTTAGTTATACATACAACTGAACTGAACTGAACTGACACATATTCAGTTCAGTTCAGTCACTCAGTTGTGTCCGACTCTTTGTGACCCTATGAATTGCAGCACGCCAGGCCTCCCTGTCCATCACCAACTCCCGGAGTTTACCCAAACTCATGTCCATCGAGTCGGTGATGCCATCCAGCCATCTCATCCTCTGTAGTCCCCTTCTCCTCCTGCCCTCAATCCTTTCCAACATTAGGGTCTTTTCCAATGAGTCAACTCTTCACATGAGGTGGCCAAAGTATTGGAGTTGCAGCTTCAACATCAGTCCTTCCAATGAACACCCAGGACTGATCTCCTTTAGGATGGACTGGTTGGATGTCCTTGCAGTCCAAGGGACTCCCAAGAGTCTTCTCCAACACCACAGTTCAAAAGCATCAATTCTTCGGTGCTCAGCTTTCTTCACCATCCAACTCTCACATCCATACATGACTACTGGAAAAACCATAGCCTTGACTAGACAGACCTTTGTTGGTAAAGTAATGTCTCTTCTTTTAAATATGCTGTCTAGGTTGGCCATAACTTTCCTTCCAAGGCTGCGTCTTTTAATTTCATGGCTGCAGTTACCATCTGCAGTGATTTTGGAGCCCAGAAAAATGAAGTCTGACACTGTTTCCACTGTTTCCCCATCTATTTGCCATGAAGTGAGATGGGACCAGATGCCATGATCTTCGTTTTCTGAATGTTGAGCTTTAAGCCAACTTTTTCACTCTCCTCTTTCACTTTCATCAAGTGGTTTTTTTTACTTCTTCTTCACTTTCTGCCATAAGGGTGGTGTCATCTGCATATCTGACATACACATACACCTCCTCTTTTTCAGATTCTTTCCCCATGTAGGTTATTAGAGAATATTGAATCAAGTTCCCTGGGTTATAAAGTAGATTCTTACTGATCAGCTATTTTTTTTTTATATAATAGTATGTATATGTTAATCCCAAACTCCTAATTTATCTTTCTTCCCCACCTTCCCCCTTGGTAACCATAAACTTGTTTTCTATGTCTGTGAGTTAGTTTTGTAAATAAGTTCGTTAGTATCATTTTTTTAAGATTCCACAATAAGTGATATCATAGGATATTTGTCTTTCTTTTAGTATGATATTTCACTTAGTATGATAACCTCTAGGTTTACCCATGTTGCTGCAAATGGCATTATTTCATTTTTTATGGTTGAGTAATGTTCCATTGTATTATATCTATATCTATTCTATACTTCTTTATCTATCTTCTGTCATGGATACAGACAGAAACACTACACTGTCACTGCTACCATCTTCTTGGAATCTTCTCCACACCTGGCCAACTTTTAGATAATCAGTGGCAGATTTCAATGGGATATATTCTGATGATATTATCCAATGAGGTAAGATATGGGAGGGGAGAAGGATGAAAAAGAAGGTGAATACACGTTTTTTGAAAATCTTGGGATCCCAGAGAGGTCTTTAAATATACTTAGACAGCATAAAGGTAGACAAAGTACAGACCCACGGGCCTGACAAAAATGAATGAGATGATGGTATAGCACTGTCTGGAGATACAGAGAAGCTCAGAGAAAGCCCACAGTCACCAGTCCTTCCTACCTTGCTGTCTGAAAATCAGTATCATTTTTCCCTCCAACTGGGTCATCAAATTGGGCTACTCCTTAAGAAACGGAAAAAAAAAATTGGTTGCTTTATTTACAATGAGGTTTCCATTCATACATATCCTGCCTCAGGAAGTACAGCCCTTACATTTGAGCAAAGTTTAAATAAAACAATTAGCTGAAACTTGAAAGACTAAATCTCCTTCCCTAGACTTCGTTGTTCCAAGTATTGGGTAGGGTTGAGCAAATACTATCAGAGGGTGGTTTCACTTCCGGTTCAAAAGGTCATATAAGGGTCAAAGCACATATGGGGTCAGGATGTGTGGGAAAACCTGGCAGCCCTGGGCCCTTACCATGGCAGAGAATCAGCATCAGGTATCTCTCTGGGGAAAGGCATAAAATGCCACCTGCAACACGTGCTTACTATTGATACTGCTAAAAGGATTTGATTTCAGGTGCCACCTGGTCTGCTGGAGATTGGACTGTTCTGGGCAGTTAAAATCAATTGTGCATGACAAAATACAAGGTATTTACTTATTTACATTGTAAATGTTTCTCTCTTGATTGCAGTGACTTCTTATACAAATATTTGAAACTGTTTTTATTCATCCCAAAATGCTGCTCCTGATTCCACTGATTTTGGCCAGTGAGTGGTATGAGGCAGCTCACATTCCTTTTGAAATATCAATCACGAGAACATAGCTCTCAGGGGTGTTTTTCAAGGAGAGGAAGAAAAGAGCATATGAAATGGATGTCCCAGAATTCACACAAGATCAAGGATGCCTCTTTTTTTTTGGTTTTTGGAGGAAATCATCAGGGGCAAGTTGATGGACAGGAGTCAGGGAATTCTCTGGATTAAATTACTGTTGGAAACCATTCATGTAAATATCACAGTTACAGTATCATGGCCACTTGGAACATCTCTGAACCATCAGTAGGCACATTATCATTCTCGAAAAAACATCACTAAGTCTTTAATAACACATAACAACTAAAAATGTAAAGAAAGGTTGAGCATTTAGATTGGACTTTGGGAAAAAAAAAGACTTATAGAAGCTTATGACTTGAAAGTCACTTTATCCAACTTTTCTTCCCAATTTTTATTGGAATATATTCGACTTACAATGTTGTGTTGGTTTCAGGTATACAGCAAAGTGAGTCAGCTTAATTGTTTCGAGACATGTGGGATCTCAGCTCCCTGCCAGGTATGAAACCTGCATCCCCTGCATTGGAAGGCGGATTTTAACCACTGGATCACCAGGGCAGTCCCCAAGGGCCGCAATTAATACTTGGAAAACACTGTATTTGTATGACTTCCAGCAATAGGGTCCCACATGCCGAAGCATCATACTCTCTTTTTGAGGCTGACATAACAATTTTATCAAAAGCACAGGAGCCCAGACTCCTTCCTAAGACCAAACTGTTCTTCACCATGTGCCATCAGGCAGCAAATATTCCCATTTGATTAAAAGGGACTCCTGTTTATGCTGATTCCAGCGCTCTGCCTCTGGACCCAGAAATCTTCCTCTAGGTGTTTCCGTTTTCCCCATCAGTCCTGAGATAAGCTTCTGTCTACTCCTATTTCCTAAGGGGACTCAGGCCCATGGAGTGAGCTCCTTCTTGGTTTTTGAGCAGCATCTCCCATGAGCCATTGAGACCAAGAGATGAGCTTTGGTAAAATGCAAGATTCTGCCCCTCTGTTCACTCCACCCAATAGGTCCTCCTTTTTTTTTTTTAATTAGTTTATTTATCTATTTTTTAACTTTTCCTTTTTTTTTTTTTTTAAGCTCTGATTTTCATTCTCTCCCAGCCAGTCCCTCACACCCTCAGTGAAGCCCGGAAGAACAGAACTGGTAAGAATTATGTCAATTTCAGTTATGTCCCTGAGCCCCTTTCAGGCACTCAGAACCACCTAAAAGATTTCTTTTTTAGAAATTTTTATTGGAATGCAGTTGATTTACAATGTTGTGTTAGTTTCTGCTGTATAACAAAGTAAATCAGTTATACATATATATACATGCACTCTTTTTAAGATTCTTTTTCCCATATAGGTTATTACTTAGTATTAAATAGATTTCCTTGTGCTCTACGGTAGGTCTTTAAATTGCCAATAGTCGTTGGATCATAGAGAAAGCAAAGAAATTCCAGAAAAAAAAATCTACTTCTGCTTCACTGACTACGTTAAAGCCGTTGATTGTGTGGATCACAACAAACTGTGGACATTCCTTAACATGATGGGAATACCAGACCACCTTACCTGTCTCCTGATATAAGCCTGTATGCTGGTCAAGGAGCAACAGTTAGAACCGGACATGAAACAATGGCCTGGTTCAAAACTGGGAAAGGAGTATGTCAAGGTTATGTGTATCACCCTGCTTACTGAACTTCTATGCAGAGTACATCATGTGGAATATATCATGCAAAGTGCCGGACTGGATGAATCACAAGCTGGAATCAAGATTGCCTGGAGAAATATCAACAACCTCAGATGATATCACTCTAATGGCAGATAGTGAAGAGGAACTAAAGAGCCTCTTGATGAAGGTGAAATAAGAGGGTGAAAAAGCTGGCTTAAAACTCAACATTAAAAAAACTAAGATCATGGCATCTGGTCCCATCACTTCATGGCAAATAGAAGGGGAAAAAGTGGAAGCAGTGACAGATTTTCTTTTCCTGGGCTCCAAAATCATGGAATCCCAAGTTCCATTCAGTAGCATATGTGTGTATATGTCAATCCCAATTTATTGCTTCCCCCCTCCTATACCCTGTTAACTATAAGTTTGTTTTCTACATCTGTAAGTCAGACAAAGATAAATACATGATATTGCTTATCTGTGGAATCTAAATTTAAAAGATGCAAATGAACTTGTCTTCAAAACAGAAATAGAGTTACAAATATAAGCATTTCTTAAGTCTGCCTTCTAGTGCATGAGTGCTAAAACTCAATACTTGACTAAATCACTTCAGTCATGTCTAGTTCTTTGTGACCCTATGGACTGTAGCCCTCCAGGCTCCTCTGTCCATGGGATTCTCCAGGAAAGAAGATGGGAGTGGCTTGCCATGCCTTCCTCAAATATTATGAGTTTATCCTTATGATTATCTACCTTCACTCAATATATATTTGCTGAGGGATGACCGTGACCAGGCTCTGCGGGAGGCAGTGAGGGACAGAGTGGTGAGAAAGGCAGATGTGGTCTTTGATGTGACTTGGCTCAGGTCTTCTGGGGACAAAGATCACTACGATACGATGAAGCAAGTGCTAGGCTAGAGAGGAACAGGGGACACTGTCGGGGCTCCCAGAAGGGTGAGAATGGCCACCGGGAGGAATTAATAAATAGCAAACAGCTAAGGGATGAGTAGGTGTTATTTTGGGGCTGAGAGGAGGGAGAAGGAGCTAGAGAGGGGGTGTTTCAGGCAAGAACTCACCATGGCCAACAGTCTGGACATTACAGAGGACTTAGCAAGTGGTTCAATGGGTGGAACTTGATGCAAAGAGGAGTTTCTTCAAAGAAGAGCTGGCAAGTATGAAGACCCTTGTGAACTGCTTTGGAATTGATTTGAAAGGCATTGTGGAGCCACTGAAGGAAAAAGAGAGGTAAGGTGAATTGCTCTCCACACGAGACCAGCGAGGGACAGTGCTGAGTCCAGCGCCTGTGTCTCCACCTCCATCAGATGGAACAGGAGACACAGTGAACATCTGGAGGGCTTTAGAAAGGACATCTCTCAACAGCTCACAATGTGCTGTCATTATTTTCAGTTTTACTTTTTCATTTATTAGAAGCCTTCTTTTGGTAGTATATTACCCAAGAAGAAGCCAGGGAAGATGCCACAGGCATATCAAACAAGGGCATGCTGACTGTCATTCTCGCAGGCTCAGCCTCAGTGACTGCTCTAAACATGGTGTCCGGGACACCACACGGTCGCTCCATAATTGAATTGCCACCCTGTGCAAAATGTCCAGCGATAAATTTCGTCTAGTCCAATTAATAGCTGCCACATTCTGTGTCATCCTTCTCTCTCTGAAGTTTCAAGTCCACCCACCAAAGATTCTAAAGAGCTCACCATGCAGTGAATTGTTGTGTCAACCCAGGAGAACGGCAACTCCTTGGCAGCAGCTCCAGGTGTAAATCAAATTTCCATTGGGCAAAACTAATCAGGAAAGGGCTGTGAGACAGACAAGCTCAATCTTATTATTCTTAGTTTTTAGATAAACCAAGGAGGCTTGGTAGTGCTCCCTGAATCTGAATTAGACATCAAGGGGGAATGTGAAAGCCAACACATCAAGTTGTTTCCATTGCTGAATTTTTTTAAGATTATGATGTGGACCATTTTTACAGTCTGGTGTGCTGCAGTCCATGGGATCACAAAGAGTCAAACAAGACTAAGTGACTGAACAACAACAATTCTAAAAGTCATTATGGAATTTGTTACAGCATTGTTTCTGCTCTTCATGTTTTAGTTGTTTGGGGCCGGAGGCATGTGGGATCTTAACTCCCCAACCAGGTGGCTCAGTGGATAAAGAACCCACCTGCAGTGCAGGAGGCACAGGAGACTGGGGTTTGATCCCTGGGTTGGGAAGATCCACTGGAGAAGGAAATAGCAGCCCACTCCAGTATTCATGCCCGGAGAATCCCATGGACAGAGGAGCCTGGCGGACTACAGTCCATGGGGTTGCAAACAGTCAGACACGACTGAGCAACTAACACTTGGGGAATAAATAACACTGTTTCAGGAAGACGAATAAGTACGATTTGCTGTCCACTTGGGCTTTCTACCTCTTACGTAAGAACCTGAAATGGACCTTGAACTGGACTAGATACCAGAGGTGATGTATTACATTTTTCAAAAATTGTCTTAATATCTCAAGGAAGGCAAAACTCAAACCTGTATGTAGCCATGCATAACAGATTTTAGTTTTGTGAAACTTCTAAACAACTTACAAGAAATGGTCCCTCTGGGAATTACATAGGGTTGTTTTAGAACACAGAGAAGCCACCTGACTCTCAGTGATGGCATCATGCGGAAGAAGCGTTAACACAGCAGGCTTAAGATGGACCTCCTTAAGAAGGCTGGGGTCTGGGGACTCAGATTTCAGATAAAACACAAACATGTGGTTTCTACCGAACACTTTCTGCTTTCTACTTTCCTTCTGGGAGCCTGGATTCTTGGTGTCAGGCGAGAGTGCCTACAGAACTAGCACCTAAGAAAGACCCCGGGTGCTACATCTCACAAGCTTCCTTGGTGGATGGCATTTCACCTGCATTGTCATGACTTGTCCCCCTAGGCCTTAAGTGTGTCCTGTGTGACTTCACAGAGGGAAACCACTCTGAAGCTCACAGCCAGTTTCCACTAGATCTAGCAGCATGTGCCTGTCCCCTTTGCTGATTTTTCTTTTGTATCCTTTTGCTATAAGAAACCTCCTCAGTCCTGTGCAGGACTCAGTGGTGAGCCTCCTAGGAAATTGCATAATCTTGGGATGGGGTTGGTGACCCCCAACATAAGGTGCCCAGTTAATTTAATCCTCTCCAGACAAGCTTCACTGACATCATCCTATATACTGATGTAGTCTCTTCATTCATCTATTCACTCCTTCATGCCTACAAAGTGCTAGACGTGGAACTGGATGCTGGCAACATAGCTTTTCCAAGTATCCCCAGGATGGCCTTTCCTCCAGCCTCATCTCTGCTCAAATAGAGAGGCCCTCTCTGACCAGCCCATCTAGTGAAGGGCCCTGTCCTCATTCTCTGACGTGGTGGTTCTCACCTGGGCTGCACATTAGAAAATATCACCGCCAGGGCCCATCCTGAAGGTTTTAATCCCCTTGTCTTCAGGCAGGGATCTGGGCATCACTGTTTTCCAAACCTCCCTGGAGGATCGCAGCATGCAGGCAGGGTTGAGGCTGAGGACCACAGCTCTCTCTCCTTATCCTGTTTTCCTTCATTGTACTTAATGTTACCTGATATTTATTATTTAAAAAAATTTTTTTGCCTGTCTTCCCCACTAGAAAATACTTTTCATAAGAGTAGGAATTTGGTGGGTTTTTTTTTTTCACTGTTACATCTTTGATGGCAGAATGGTACCTGCCATCCAGTGGCTGCTCAGTAAATATTTTTTAAATGAAAGAATAAATTATCCTCTCGTGTGGCATTCAGAGCTCTTTGTGATCTTTTTTCTCAGCTGTACCATGAAGCACGCGGGATCTTAGTTCCCTAACCAGGGATTGAATCTGTGCTTCTAGGGGTCAAAGCATGGATTCTTAATCACTGTACCACCAGGGAAGTCCCTCTCTCTGATCTTAAAAAGCTGACTTATCTTGCCGTACTTATTCTCTCCTGTCGAATACACTTCATATATTCTGGGCTATGTTTTCTCCCCTTATTTATATTCATCCCATTCTCTCTATCTGGACTCATCTGAGTGTATACCCACTTACCTCCTCCACGAGACAGGATACATGTCTTCCAGGCTCACTGAGGATGCTGACCTGCTCAAAGCAGTTGTTCTGCTTGTGAATTGCACTGAATGTGTTCTGTATCCATAAAAGCAATGGGTTTCAGAGAAAGGATAATTAAGCCACTGATAATTAAGTCACTTACCAGAAGAGAGGGTGACAGCCACTGTCTTACTCCTAACTTGGAAAATGCCTGACATCACTGTCCAATGCCTGCTTTGCTTTTTCCTAAGTTCAGCTCTTTTTTAAATTTTTTTTTAATTGAAGTATAGTTGATTTACAGTGGTGTGTTAATTTTTGCTGTATAGCAAAGTGACTCAGTTACACACATATACAAATTTTTAAAGTATTCTTTTCCAGTATGGTTTATCCCAGGATATTGAATATGCTCCCTGTGCTGTACAGTAGGACCTTGTCATTTACCCATCCTATAAGTAACAGTTTGCACCTGCTGACCCCAAACTCTCAGTCCAACCCCCACCCTTGGCAAACCCAAGTCTATCCTCTATGTCTGTGAGTCTGTTTCTGTTTTGTAAATAAGTTCGTTTGTGCCATATTTTAGATTCCGCATATGAGTGACATCCTATGGTATTTGTCTTCTCTGTCTGGCTTACTTCACTTAGAATGATAATCTCTAGGTCCATCCATGTTGCTGCAAATGGCATTATTTTGTTCTTTTTTATGGCTGAGCCCTACATTCATTCAACTCTTAATCAGCTGGGCCAGGATTGAGACCTTCATGCAGAAAACAGAAAATTACAGAATGCCAAAGTGCTAGTTCCAGTGTTTGTTGTTTAGTCACTAAGTTCAACTCTTTTGTGACCCCATGGACTGTAGCCGGCCCAGCTCCTCTGCTCATGGGATTTCCAAGGCAAGAATACTGGAGTGGGTTGCCATTTCCCTCTCCAGGGGATCTTCCCAACCCAGGGATGGAACCTACGTCTCCTGCATTGCAGGTGGATTCTTTACCACTCAGACACTGGGGAAGCCATGTTCCAATATTAATCCCATGTCAAATATTTCTGTTGTTTTATGTGCTGCAGGGAACTAGAATGCTGAAGAGCTGGGGACCCTCTGGCGAAGAATGCTTCCTCCGTAGAACTGGTCCTCCAGCGAGTGAAAAATCTTCATCCAGATGCCTTTAAAGTGAAAGTGAAAGTTGCTCAGTCCTGTCCGACTCTTTGCAACTCCAGGCTAGAATACTGGAGTAGATAGCCTTTCCCTTTTCCAAGGGATCTTCCCAACCCAGGGATCGAACCCAGGTCTCCCGAATTGCAGGCTAATTCTTTACCAGCTGAGCCACAAGGTAAGCAGCAAGATGAAAGTGAAAGTCACTCAGTAGTGTCTGACTCTTTGCAACAGATGCCTTTAAACATAAGTCAAAGGAAAGCTCCCTCAGGAATCTAAGTGACATTTCACTTCTCTGTGTCTTTTAAAAAGTTACATTGTTCTTCTTGTCATAGAGTAGATTTGGGGACTTTCATTCTTTCAGAAATTTATGATACTATTCTTCCTAAATTATTCCAGCTATTTTGGGGTGAGTTTTTAGTAAATAAAAAAGGGAGTTGTTATAATTCTTTAAAAAGACAGTACCAGAAAAAAAATTGAAGGTGAGAGAATATTATTCACAGAGTCAGACTTACTATATTAAAGTTCCAGCTTCATTACTAGCTTTGGACCCTAGATAAGTTACTTAATCATTCTCTGCCACAGTTTACCCGTCTATAAAATGGGCACAACAATGGTAGCTTACCTCATAGATAGTAAGGAGGGCTAAATGACATCATAGATAGTAAGGAGGGTTAAACAACATTAGAGATAGTAAGGAGGGTTAAATGATTGTATAAATGCAAAGCACTCCCAACAGTGCTCAGCACAAAGTTAGCACTCAATAGTTGTCAACTATCACTAGAACCTTAGCATGAAAATTAAAACATAAAAGTTCTAAAAGAAATATGTGTGAATAGTCATATAATATTAGAATGGGATTACCCTTTCTAAGCATGATAAACCATCATGAATAAAATTCACAGACAAATGCAAAATAAAGAAAAAAATTTGTAGCATAAGAGCCTTAATATGTAAAAGCTCCAACTTATTAATAATAGAAAACGTAATACCATGATAAAATTCACAAAAGATTGGGAAAATTAATTCAGAAAACTATGCTCAACATCACAACATACAATGTTTCCTCCATCAAATCAAATTGAAACTATCACATGAAATGTTAATATACAATGCTGTCAAGAATGCAATGAAATTGCTCACAGGCTGCGGGTAAGAATTACAGTCTTGATGTCAACTTGCCCATACAGGCCAAAGGATTTTTAAATCTGCATATCCCTCGATTTCAACAAATCCACTTCCAGAAATTGTCTTAGGTAAAACAATTATGGATGTATACCAATGTATATTCACCACAGCATTGCTTAGAGCAATTAAATAGTTTAAATAACCAAAATATATAACGAAAAGAGGCCATTTAAATTAGCAATTTATTAGGCAGCAATACAAATGGTGTTGAAGCAGGTTATGCCACCATATGAGGAGATCTTCAAAACATATTTTTCAGCGGTGAAAGCTTAAAGGCAGGATGCTCAATAGCAAATTTTTCTTTAAAAGCGCATGCATACGGAAAGAGATACTGGAAAAACAAACTCTGAGCAATGAGGCGGTAGGTGCCTTCTTTCTGTTTGTCTTACTTAGATGCGAGTGAGCACGAACTAATTTGGTGATAAGCAAAAAGTAACAATACACACACACCCAGAGAGAGAGGGAAAGAGACAAAGACAGGTAGGTGGCAGGACAGCAGTCTTCTCTGACCTCCACCTTGTTAGGTGAAGTTCATGCTCCATGTGCTCCAAAACTCCCTCCTACTAAATATTTCCCTTCTGACCTCTGTGTTCAGGCAATGTTTGTGATGTTCCCCATCTCAGCTGCTTCCAGGGAAAAGAGCTACACAGCCTCTCCTCCGCCCCACTCCCCTAGCTGACCCATAGTCTAGAATAAACAAAAACGTTGTTTGCACAAGAGAACCTTATTATTATTACATATTATTTGCTGAGCATCAACAGTTATTTATAAAAAGAGAAGAGTGATCTGTTCTAAATTAGACTGACTAATAAGTGCCTAGGAGAAGGCAATGGCACCCCACTCCAGTACTCTTGCCTGGAAAATCCCATGAATGGAGGAGCCTGGTAGGCTGCAGTCCATGGGGTCGCTAAGAGTCAGACACGACTGAGCGACTTCACTTTCACTTTTCACTTTCATGCATTGGAGAAGGAAATGGCAACCCACTCCAGTGTTCTTGCCTAGAGAATCCCAGGGACAGGGGAGCCCGGTGGGCTGCCGTCTATGGGGTTGCACAGAGTCGGACATGACTGAAGTGACTTAGCAGCAGCAGCAGCAGCAGCAATAAGTGCCTGGCCACAGGGAACACAGCCACCTGCCAAATGCTTTCTAGTTTGGCGTCTATTAAAAGCTCTTCCCCTCCAGACTCCTCTCTCCAATAAGGAAGAAGACACTGTAGGTGAATTTGTTACAGATTCTAGCTGGCAAATGATGTGATCACCAACATGGATGCTGATGGATGTTGGGCTGGACTCCTCTCCACACCCATGAGCTTTGACCAATAAGATGTATGACAGTCATAGTCTTCAACCTTAGTTCCATCTCTGATTTGCTTTTGACCTTGGCCTAAGTTATTCATTTACACGGTGCCCATAAATACTCCACGAGGATGTCAAGCAAGGGAATAGCAGCTGCTGAGACAGGACTGGGGAGGAGGGGGGCTGGGTGGGGGAGGATGGCTTATAGCTCCAAGGTGAAGCTTCCCTCACATAGTGGAAAACCAGAAAGACAGGTATGCAAATAAGACATGCAAATATTCGACTATTTCCCATTGTTTCTAAAATCTTAAAACACATCTTAAAGAGATAATAACACTTTGATCAACTTTTTTTTTAATTAATTTATTTATTTTTGGCTGCTCTGGGTCTTTGTTGCGGTGAGCGGGGGATACTCTAGTTGCAGTGTGTGAGCTTCTCATTGAGGTGGCTTCTCTTGTTGCAGAGCATGGGCACTAGAGCACAGGCTCAGTAGTTGTGGCGCTGGGCTTAGGTGCCCCTCAGCATGTGGGATTTTCCCAGACCAGGGATCAAACCCGTGTCCCTTACACTGGCAGGCGAATTCTTAACCACTGGACCCACCAGGGAAGTCCCTTTGATCAACTTTTCATTCAAGTACAACACAAACGTAGAAAGATGACAGATGCTAAGCATATACATCAAGAGCAGGAAGGACCCAGAAATTACCTTCCTGGTAGTCCTTATCTTTATTCCCTCCTTTTTCCCCAAATTAACCAATATCTGGACTTCTAACATTGAAGATTCATTTTGCCTCTTTTTTGAACTATATAAACATAAATGTTTATATATTTACAACCTGTGAGGCTGTCCCACATTTTTTACAAAGTGTCTGTATTAACTGACACACACAACAGCAATGTATGAGAGTTTCACTTGCTCCACATCCTTTCCAACATTTGAGATTGAGAATCTTTTAAAATTTAAATCACTGAGTGGATGTGTGTGGATGTAAACTGGTGATTTTTCTAAGTTCTGTGAACCACTCTAGCAAATTAATCAAACCCAAGAGAAGGTAGTTGAAACCTCCAGTCTACAGCCAGTCAGTCAGAAGCATGGGTGACAACCTGGACTTGTGATTGGTGTTTTAAAGTGGGAGGCTTGGCGGGCAGTTTTGTAGGACTGAGTCCTAAATCTGTTGGGTGTGATACTTAGTAGCTAGTGTCAGAACTGAGTTAATTGCTTGGTTAAGTGTATACAGTTCAGTTCAGTCGCTCAGTCGTGTCCGACTCTTTGTGACCCCATAAGCTGCAGCACACCAGGCCTCCCTGTCCATCACCAACTCCCAGAGTTTACCCAAATTCATGTCCATCGAGTCAGTGATGCCATCTAGCCATCTCATCCTCTGTCATCCCCTTCTCCTCCTGCCCTCAATCCTTCCCAGCATCAGGGTCTTTTCCAACGAGTCAACTCTTTGCATCAGGCGGCCAAAGTATTGGAGTTTCAGCTTCAACATCAGTCCTTCCAATGAACACCCGGGCCTGATCTCCTTTAGGATGGACTAGTTGGATGTCCTTGCAGTCCAAGGGACTCTCAAGAGTCTTCTCCAACACCACAGTTCAAAAGCATCAATTCTTCAGTGCTCAGCCTTCTTCACAGTCCAACTCTCACATCCATACATGACTACTGGAAAAACCATAGCCTTGACTAGATGGACCTTTGTTGGCAATGTCTCTACTTTTCAATATGCTGTCCAGGTTGGTCATAACTTTCCTTCCAACGAGTTTAATTTCATGGCTGCAGTCACCATCTGCAGTGATCTTGGAGCCCAGAAAAATAAAGTCTGACACTGTTTCCACTGTTTCCCCATCTATTTTCCATGAAGTGATGGGACCGGATGCCATGATCTTAGTTTTCTGAATGCTGAGCTTTAAGCCAACTTTTTCACTCTCCTTTTTCACTTTCATCAAGAGGCTTTTTAGTTCCTCTTCACTTTTTGCCACAAGGATGGTGTCATCTGCATATCTGAGGTTATTGACATTTCTCCCGGCAATCTTGATTCCAGCTTGTGTTTCTTCCAGCCCAGCGTTTCTCATGATGTTCTCTGCATATAAGTTAACTAAGCAGAGTGAGAATATATAGCCTTGATGTACTCCTTTTCCTATTTGTGTATACATATGTTTAAAAAAACAACAACAACACCGGATTTGGGTACAGAATCTTTAGGTGGTATAAACTTTGATTTATGGAGGTATAGTTAATCTACAACATCGTGTCAGTTTCAGGTGTCCAGCACAGTGATTCAGTTATATATACTTTTATATTCACATATTTTTTTTCAAGATTCTTTTCCATTATAGATTATTATAAGATATTGAGTAGAGTTACCTGTGCTGTACAGTAGGTCCCTATTGTTAACCTATTTTATATATAGTAGTGTATATATGTTAATCCCAAACTCCTAATTTATCTTCCCCCTCGCCAGTATCCCCTTTGGTAACCATAAGTTTGTTTTCTATGTCTGTGAGTCTATTTCTTAGAAACTGGAATTTTAACACCCCATTATCTGAGAGCAAGATGCTGAACAATTTTTTACATGCTTATTGTCTATTTGGGGTAATTTATTTTGTAAAATGCCTATTAAGCCTTTTGCCCATTCAAAAAAATCAGGTGGTCTGAACTTGTATCACTAATTTGAAAGAATGATGTATATACCAGGGAAGTTCTTGTTCAGACACACACATTGTAAATATGTTTTGCAGCTTGTGGCTGGTTTTGCTTACTAGTCTTCACGTTTTTATATTTGTTAACACGAATTTATCACTTTTTTCTTTCATTGTTAGGCTTTTTGGGTCCTTTCTAAGAAATGCTAAGTCTCTTCAGTCATGTCTGACTCTTTGCGACCCTATGGATTGTAACCCACCAGGCTCCTCTGCCCATGGGATCCTCCAGGCAAGAATACTGGAGTGGGTAGCCATTCCCTTCTCCAGGGGATCTCCCCAACCCAGGGATCAAACCCGGGTCTTCTGAGACTCCTACATTGCAGGCGGATTCTTTACTGCTGAGCTGCCAGGGAAGCCCCTTCTAAGAAATATTACCTCAAGGTAATAAAGATATTTTTTCTATCCTTTTTTAGAGAGTTTTTTTTTTTTTTTTTTTAGGGCAATGATTCATCTGGAAGCAATTTTTGTTTATGGTGAGAGGTACAGGCCAAGTTTATTTTTTCCCCAAATGAGTATTCAGTAGTTTTAACATCATTTATTGAAAAGGCTCCTTTTTTCCATATTATTGTGCCATTGGCATCTTCAGGAAAACTCAAGCAGCTTCAGGAGCTGCTGTATTTATGACCTCTGTGTTCATTTGTCTATTTGTTTATCCTAGTATCAATTCCTCACTCTCTTAATCAGTGTAACATCATAATTTTTAGAATCTGGTGGTCTAGTTTTCTAAACTTGTTCTTTGCCTACTAGGTTTTCTGCTATGAATTTTATAATCTGTTTATCAATTTCTAAATAAAAGTTCTCAAGGACTTTGATTGCAATTTCACCAGCTCTATGGAGCAACTGTGGGGAACCGACAGCTTAGTATTGACGTCGTAACACAGACATGAGGAGAAGGCAATGGCATCTGACTCCAGTACTCTTTCTTGCCTGGAAAATCCCATGGACGGAGGAGCCCGATAGGCTGCAGTCCATGGGGTTGCGAAGAGTCGGACACGACTGAGTGACTCCACTTTCACTTTTCCCTTTCATGCATTGGAGAAGGAAATGGCAACCCACTCCAGTGTTCTTGCCTGGAGAATCCCAGGGACTGGGGAGCCTGGTGGGCTGCCGTCTATGGGGTCGCACAGAGTGGGACACGACTGAAGCGACTTAGCAGCAGTAGCAGTAGCAGCAACTACTGCTACTTGATGTATCTTTCCATTTACTTAGGCCTTCTCTAGTATTTCTCAGCAATGTCTACGGTTTTCATTCAAAGACTTGTACACCTTTTATTTGTGTCTTTATTGCCCAGGCATTTGGTAGTTTGAGGGTATACTGTATTACTATTTTCTTTTAAACTATGACCATTGAATGGAGGTACTGGGGTATCATTTTGGTTTCAGTTTGTATTTCCTTGATGACCAGCAAGGTGGGCACCATTTCATGTGCATTAACCAATGGAGCTCCACTTTTGTAAAGTACTTGTTGATATTTTTAGGTCATGTCAGCATAAGCAGGTTGCTTTTTTCTTCTTTACTTGAAAGGATTCCTTACATAGTCTGAAATTTTAGGGTATATATGTTGTGAATACCACCTTCTGCTCTGTGGCTTACTTCTCTCCTCTCCTGATAAGCATAGGTGCAAACCCACCACTACACCCTGTGTTCAGCTGCAGAAATATTGATCTCTTCCAAAGCAGGAGAAAAATGTGTTTGTGTTGAATTCACTGCATTTTATGGACAACTTCAGAGATTTTTTAGGACCAACTCTGACCTCTTGCACACTGCCTTTAGAGCCCGTTCCCTAAATGAATCTACTGAGATGTAGTAGATTTTATGACAAAGCAAAAAAGGTGTGAGCTGAAACCCTTTATCTCCAGACACTCAAAACTTAGGTAAGTGAACAGATGCACATTACAGCACCAAGGAACTATTATAATTCCCTGAACATAACCTATAACCCACCTTTTCCATATCGCCTTTTTGGAAGCTCTTTGTCTAGAATCCTCTTTCACCTGATCCCTATTTATTTTTCAAAATGAAGCTCAAATATCACCTCTTCTTTGTATATTTCCCCCACAGAAGTAGGTTCTCAGCTGTGGCTCTTATTCATTTCCAGTTTTTCTCCAGCACTCTGCGAAATCTACTCTGATTCTCAACCCTCATCCCACCATTTGAGTCCTGACTTTCAGAACTGACACCTTCCACCTCGGAGACCCTGTGGATGTGCTGCCCCCCTGACCAGCCTCCTCCCAAAGAACTCAATCCACAACCACTGTGGCTTTCAGGGCTGGCCTCTGCAATCTCCTTAGCCAGGTGATGAAGGGCGGAACATGGCCTGTGAATCTGCATCCAGCAGTTGGACATAAAATCAAGATGCACCCCAGACACACCAGCTCACTGAAGCATGAGTGTCTTGGACCTTCTCGCTTCCTTCCTGACTCCTACTGTGTTTCTGAATCTCTTCCTTCCTGACCTTTCTAGATTTGACTCTTCTTTATGATCTTGATGCCAACTCATTTTTTTCCATTGCAACATTGCTTTTGCAGTGTTGAGGACACAGCAGGCCAACATTTCCTCTTGGCTCTTTGACTTCTGTTAATCATCTCTCCCCTCTGAGCCCTCACCCTGGGACATCCACCTGATGTCAGGCCTGTAGACTGTGCCCCGGTCCTCTGGTTGGAGTAATGGACAGGAGATTCTTAAAGGCATGCTGCAAATCACCAGGCATAGCCGACTCATGAAATGTTAGGACCTTAGCCATAAACGTGTGTGTGCAGTTATGTATGTATTAAATATATGTGATGTTTAAGTAGATTTTTATTTTGACACTTCCAGGGCATTATTAGGCAACATATAATCTTTTCCTGGTGGCTCAGATGGTAAAGGATCTGCTTGCCATACAGGAGACCTGGGTTTGACCCCTGGGTCAGAAAGATCCCCTGCAGAAGGGAATGGCAATCCACTCCATTATTCTTGCCTGGAGAATTCCATGGATAGAGGAGCCTGGCAGGCTACAGTCCATTAAGTCACAAAGAGTCAGCCACAACTGAGCAACAAACACTCTCCCTTTCAATCTTTCCAAATTTATGCTAAAAAGTAACACCGCCACACCTACAAATCTCTTTCACTCTAAACTAGTGTTCAATTTATTCCCTTTAAAGAAAACCTAGGGCATCCTATTTTTAACACTCTGCTTTCACTATGGTAATACTTGCATATCACAACACCTAAGCTATCATCCCCCATAGGAGGCTTTTAAATCAGCGTATTGATGATATCATCTTACTTTTTAAAAACAATCTCCTTGTTCTACGATTTTCTTTTACACAGAATCAGGAACAACTGCCCCTTCAGCTGCACCGAAATGACAGGATTATCCAGTCTGCTTGAATCACGTCAGGAGACGACTTCACATACAAAATCTGCCTGAAAAATTGTCACATCAGCAACCACTAGGGGCCACCAGGAGAGGTGTTGCCTTTTACCTTCACAAAGCTAGGAGAGGGCACAGTTTGATGGCATCAAGATGTGCAGAAAGGCACCAGAGAGAGACATTTATACAAAATGATGTGAAATAATGCATGCAGAAGTATCTTTCAAACCCTGAAGAGTTATGCAAACAGAAAACCAGGTTTTTAAATAACTTCGAATCAGAAAGAGGTATTCAAGATTGATACACGAGCAAAAAACAAGTGATTAATTCCAATCAGGGGCCCTGAGATAGTGGTGTGCAGGCCTTCAAAGATGAGTAGGAGGCAATAAAAAGGAACAAATTATGAATGCCCACAACTTGGATGATTCTCCCAGGAATTATGCTGAGAGAAAAATGCAACCCTAGAATACTGCATACTGTATGCTTCCATTTATGTGACATTTTTGAAATGACAAAATTATAGAGACGGAGGACAGATCAGTGGTCATCAGGGGTTAGGGAAGAGGGATTGGGGTGGGAGGTGGAGGTGCAACTATAGAAGGGCAACAAGACACCCTTGTGATGGAGCCTTGAACTTACACATGATAAAATAATACCACACACTCACACAAGTACAAGTCAGACCACTGACACTAACATCAGTGGATTGTAACTAGTGTCAGCCTCCTGGTTGGACTATAGTTTTCTAAGATGCTAGCACAGGAGAACCTGGGAAAAGGGTACATGGGATCACTGTGTCATTTCTTACAATGGCATGTGAGTTTGTGGTTACGTCTACTAAAGAATCAGTTAAAGCAGAAAGATAACGAGGACTTCAACAGGTTGGGTGTGGGTGGGGTGGGAGAAGTCTTCAAGGCAAAGGAAGCAGCTTTGGTTGAGATGGGTGAATCTGAAAGATATTTCATCTAAAATAGTAGCAACAGGGACTTTGCTGGTGGTCCAGTGGTTAAGACTCCATGCTTCCAATGCAGGGGTGCTGGGTCGATCCCTGGTTAGGGAACTAAGATGCCACATGCTACATGGCACAGCCAAAAAAACACTAATAATAAAACCAGTCACAGGAGCAGAACAACAGTCCTCATTTATCGAGCACCACATCAGCCAGGGATAAGCTTTCACACATTGACTCCTTGGAAGTCACAGAACCCTGAAAAGTGCACCCTCTGATCCCCATTCAACAGCTGACTCAGAAGCCTAAGATCATGCAGCTGTACAATTTCAGAGGCCACACTCTTAACCATACCGTTTATGTCCCCAGAGGAGCTAGTGGTTCTGTGCAGTTAGAGTAAGTGATGCTATGTGAGGTATGGAGGAAGATGGAGGGATAGGTTACTGCCAGACCTGAGAAGGCTGTGAGCAGCGTACTAAGTATTTTTTTTAACTTATTTATTCATTTAATTTTACTTTGGCTGCACTGGGCCTTTGTTGTGGCTCAAGGTCTGTTCCTTGAGGCACTTGGGCTTTCTCTAATTGTGGGCTTAGTGGTTGCGGCACACAGGCTCAGTGGCCCCACGCCATGCGGGATCTTAGTTCAGCAACCAGAACCCATGTCCCTTGCACTGGAAGGCAGATTCTTAACCACCAGACTGCCAGGGGAGTCCTGACAAATAATTTTGACTATAACTCATGAGCGATGAATATGATGAAAAGCCTTTCCAAAGGGAAGTTACAGAGCTGTTCTCTAGGAGAAGAACTCTGTTGGCATCCAAGAAGGTGGATTAAGGACACAAGTAGACAAGAGACTGGAGTCAGGACATAGTGGGTCTCACAGGCAAGGATTAGTCAGGAGCTGGGAAAGCCTGGTGCCCCAGACCATCTTGTTGCCCAAACATGAGCTGCCTCTGCTTGGGGTGGGTGGAGATCAGACACAAGGGACTGAGAGTGCCCCTCTGGAGTACATGAAGTCAAGAACGCTCATCTGATTGGTTGGACATTGAAATGTGACAGGTGTGGGACTTGCCTGGTGGCCTAATGGTTGGAGATCTGCCTGCTAATGCAGAGGACGTGGGTTTGATCCCTGGTCTGGGAAGATTCCACATGCCTCAGACAACTGAGCCTGTGTGCCGTGGCTGCTGAGCTCCAGAGCCTGAGAGCTGCAACTACTGAAGCCTGCAGGTCTAGAGCCCACGCTCTGCAACAAGAGAGGCCACTGTAGTGAGAAGCCTAAGAACCACAACTAGAGAGTAGCCCCCACTCGCTGCAACTAGAGAGAGCCCTCACGCACAAAGACCCAGTGCAGCCAAAAATAAACATGTAAATAAAAAAAAAACATAACGTGAGTCAGAGTGAAGTCTGCCCACAATGCACATGCAGCTAAAGTGAGAAACAAACCTACACTGTCACCAACTCTTGAGATTTGTGGGTCACTTGTCACTGCACCATAAACTGGGTGACCCTGACTGATATAAGCAGGATAATAAGGAAGAGAAAGGACCTAAGTGGCCAGGTCAGGTGTGGGTCTGTCAAAGGAAAGCAGTGCTGGTCTCATCATTCACGAGAGGCAGGCTATGTGTGGTGACACAAAGGAAGCACGCTGAGTCATTTTCTGAGACAGCCCCCATCCAAATCTCAGTAACAGTGACAGGCTGCAAAACACAGTGTCCAGAATCTGGCATAGGGCACTGCCACTTGGACATCACCAGGGGGTGATCTTATGAACCAAAACAGAACTGAGAAAAGATGAGTGTACCTTATACCCACACACACACACACACACACCCATGGTCCCCATCACCAGAACTATGAATCTCCAGATTCACAATTCCTTTAGCTTCATTCTTTATCTAGAATATTTTCATTTCTGTTTTCATCATCCTTGTTTTCATTATTTCCTCACCTAAAATAGAATGCTACTAAACAAGACTGTGTTGCAAGGTAATGAATTATTTTAACCTCTAGGGGGCAACATGTCCTCAGGTTAATGTGGGAAGAGGACCAAAAAAGTCAAGTCTGATTTCTCTTATTGTTCAGTCGCTCAGTCGTGTCCGGCTCTTTGAGACCCCATGGACTGCAGCACTCCAGTCTTCCATGTCCTCCACTATCTCCTGGAGTTTGCTCAAGTTCATGTACATTGAGTTGGTGATGCTATGTAAACATCTCATCCTCTGACTTCTCTACCTTCAAATGTGTGCAAATGAGCTGTAGGGGAAGCTCAGCAGAAATACTGGGTGGAAAACATTTGATTAATAAAGATAAAATCTGAGTCTTTTCTTGGGCTCCAAAATCACTGCTAATGGCAACTGCAGCCATGAAATTAAAAGACACTTGCTCCTTGGAAGAAAAGCTGTGACAAACCTAGACAGCGTATTAAAAAGCAGAGACATCACTTTGTGGACAAAGGCCCATATGGCCAAGCTATGGTTTTTCCAGTAGTCATGTACGGATGTGAGAGCTGGATCACAAAGAAGTCTAAGCACTGAAGAATTGATGCTTTTGTATTGTGGTGCTGGAGAAGACTCTTGCAAGTCCCTCTGGACAGCAAGGAGATCAAACCAGTCAATCCTAAAGGAAACCAACCCTGAATATTCATTGGAAGGGCTGAAGCTGAAATTCCAATACTTCGGCTACCTGATGGGAAGAGCTGATTCATTGGAAAAGACCCTGATGCTCGGAAAGACTGAGGACAAGAGGAGAAGGGGCAACAGAGGATGAGATGGTTGGATGGCATCATCAACTCAATGGACATACTGCTGCTGCTGCTGCTACTAACTCACTTCAGTCGTGCCCGACTCTGTGCGACCCCATAGACGGCAGCCCCCAGGCTCCTCTGTCTCTGGGATTCTCAGGCAAGAACGCTGGAGTGGGTGATTGAGCAAACTCCAGGAGATAGCAGAGAACAAGGAAGCCTGGCGTGCTGCAGTCTATGGGGTTGCACGGAATCAGACATGACTGAGCAACTGAACAACACAACTGAGTCTTGGACAAAATGTCATCTTTGCTGCCCCACTCAGGAGAGCTGAATGCCTAGAAAGCATCAGGGAACTTTCCAGCAGCGCCACAGGGAGGTTTCACTGGTGCTCCGTTATTTGCCTCTGAATCCTCAGTGACTAGTATACTGGTTGGTATCCAGTAAGCGATCAAAATTGTCAGTAAAATGAGCACTGAAGACCCTCAGCAGGAAAGCTCCGTGACCTCTACGACACTGCATCTCTGCTGTGGGCTCTGTCCCCTGTCAAGCCATCAAGAACCGGATGTCAGATACTCAGATGGCTTCCTGCAGGGGGCACATCTGAGGGATCCAGCCTAAGGGACCAACCATCACTGGGACCAAGCAGGTTGCCAAGCTAACTCTATTTTTGAGTGGAAAACTGTAAAACAGTTATATGATAGAGATATTATCACTGACTGCCAATGCTTTAAGAGAAGATATTGAGGATTTATTTTCACTCCATAAGAAAGGAGAACATCAAGTTCCATTCAGTAGTAATAATACGATTCATTCTCGTTGCTTCAATTTCACCTC
Source organism: Giraffa tippelskirchi (assembly GCF_054371585.1). Classification (NCBI taxonomy): domain Eukaryota; kingdom Metazoa; phylum Chordata; class Mammalia; order Artiodactyla; family Giraffidae; genus Giraffa; species Giraffa tippelskirchi. The sequence goes on along the minus strand of NC_137276.1, from coordinate 119,053,906 downwards.
TAAGAAATACAGAGACGTTGCCCAATGGACTTTTCCAGCCAGGATGCTTTTACAAAGGCAGCTCACAAATTATGGTCAGATTCCAGGAGAAAAAGTTGCTTTGCTCTTTAAATCGTTGAGGACTGTATTACTGTTGGGGGGAGGGGAGGTTGTGCAAAGGAGAAAAATTTGATGGTGTATGTTGCTGCCTGATGGAGGTTTACTTCTCATATAATAGGCAAGGATGCTATTTTTAGCAGCTCATCTGTACCTTCTAGTTATTATCACTATTATGTTCACATCTTCACCAGAATACTAGCTGGTTTAGCTGTCTAATTGTTAAACACCTAATATAAGAGGCTAGAGGATTTTATATCTCCCAGGGGTGCAAGTCAGATATGGTCTAACGATCAGACACCAGGCTCACATAGGAAGTAAATGGGCTTCATTTCTGCTTCAGATCGGCATAGAACACAGAAAGGACCCACTCCCTGCAGCAGAGTTTTTGTGATGCTGCTGATAAACATGAGACATTTCTACACCACAGCTGACTCATCACATCATTCTAAACATTTTCATAACTAGTTAGCTACAGATGGTCACATGTCAGATTTTTTCATGATGAATTTGATTTCTCCACTCCTGATGTTTCCATGAGGCTGTGGCAGTTAAGAGATTTTGTTTTAGCAAACACTTGGCTCTACCGGGTTGTGGCAATGCTATTGGATTAGAGTTGAAGGCCCAGGCAGCACAGGATTTGGGGGACAGAGGTAGATTGTATTACTGTGCCAGAGGTCGCATGCCCCTTCCTACCTCCCAGCCCTGCCCTGTGATCCTGTGTGGGAAGCAGACACCCTCCACCCAGTGCCCTGAGTTCAGTCAGGAGTGCTGCAACTGATGTGTGTGGACATAACACGTGCCTGGTCCAAGCAGAAGCTTCCAGAGGGGTCATGAGCTCCTGCCAACCCTGGCTTCTGCTCCCCTGCAGCCAAGCCAACTGACACAGTGTGATTCAGACAATTCACTCAGACCTCCTGGGCTCTGTTTGTGGTCTTTCTCTAAATAAGCAATGCTGGCTTTTCATTAAAGGAAAAGCAAACTAATACATCAAAATTCTGACTGTTCTGTCAGAATAGCTGGCACCCTGGTCCGCCATATATCTGTGTGTGACTTTGGGCAAAAGTCATCTGATCTCCATGAGTCTCAGTTTCCTCATTTTTAAAACGAGAGTAAGGAACTTCCCTGGTGGTCCAGTGGTTAAGAATCGGCCTGTCAATGCAGGAGACTCAGGTTCTAGAGAGTAGCCCCCGCTCAGTGCAACTAGAGAAAGTCCACGAGCAGCAAACAAGACCCAGGGCAGCCCAAAATAAATAAATAAATAAAGAATTTAAAACATAATAATAATAAAAGAAAGCAACCAGGACTTTTAGTCCTCTGAGCAGTCCATATGTAAGGGCACATAGGGACCAGATTACATCTGGTGAAGGCATCTCCTTACATTAACAGACATAGGGGCAGCAGTGGGCAAAGAGGGCAGAGATATGAACGAATAAAGATGGGATGGGAGGTCAGACTAGGAAATCTCCCCCAAGGCAGAGAGAAACCTGGCACATCAAAGCTCTTCCTGGAGGCACTTTCCTGGTTGTCCAATGGTTAAGAATCTGTAGGGGATATGGGTTAGATCCCTGGTTGGGGAACTAAAATCCCACATGCCCCAGGGCGACTACAACCAGAGAAACCACGCCCTGCAGCAGATAATGAAGATCCCGAGTGCCACAGCTGAGACCTGATGCAGCCAAATACAGATTTTTTTTTTAAAAAGGTTCTTCCAAGAGATTCTGACATGTTTCCTTCCTGGAGCAGATACCAACCTGAGCTCTTAATCGACCACAAGCAAGAGAAGGCAAGATGAATGCGCTTCTTTAGAGAGAAGAGAAGTCAGGGGGACAGAGGCAAACCCCTCTACCCTGCTCACATTGATCTGTTCATTGTACAGTCTTCAGGAATTCTCTCCCACCATAGCTTTGCTTTAATTCAGTACCGATCTCCTCTTGAAAGATCCTTAAACACCCATACACACCGATATGTAGATCACATCTTAAAATTACTCATTTCTAAATACGGTTTTAAAATAAAGGAACCATGCTTAAAGGACACTCCTTTAGCACCATCTTGTGTCTGTATTTATCTGATGAAAATTTTCTCTTCAATTCTCCTGCAAATGTCCAAGAAAGAACATCCCTTCTCAGGCCAACCTAAAATTCTGCTAGGTGTTTAAATCTCTTGTTCTGAGGCTGATTTAAAAAAAAAACAACAGATTCAAACCAATCAAATTTATATTCTCAACAAACAAGGGCATCATTTTCAATGTCAGATGTACACGAACCCAAGGAGAGATTGATGGGTTCTGTCCAAAATAGAATAACAAAATTGAATCAGTCATGACTCACAAATATTTTAACTCTCACAGTATTCTGCAATTCTCCCCTTAAACTAATAGTCCTCCATGGAACCTCTAAAATGGAACCTCCCCTAATTACATCAGTTTATAATTAAAGATAAATCAGCCATGCTGAATACGTAGTTTTATTTACCTTCCTTTTTTTCACATCTGAAGGAACATATATGCAATCCTTTTTTAAAAAAATTATAAGCCTTTCACAGAAATTCAAATGATTCAAGAGCACATTTTCAATTTTTTTTTCTAAACTGAAGCAAAATTCAGTATATTTCCATTAGCAATGAACACACATGTTATTTCCAAATAACAGTCGAAATCTATCAATGGTATGCGGTGATGTTTCAGGCTAACTCCTGCTGGCTCGTAAGATCATTATGTACATCTTCTCCCAAATACACATTTGGTGATGTCACCTTGGAAATGTGAAAACAGCAGTGTGGCAGCACTGACACCACAGAAATTGGCAAATGCTACAAGAAGAGCTCCCCCTCCCCTCCTGGAGATTTGGTGGTGAAATATTTACCAGGGCATCACTGCATAAGGAGGACAAGAGAACACTTGCATCAGTCTGCATACTTTGGTGAAAAGTATCTTACAAGTCACCAGGTGCCATGAACTAAAGCCAAGGAAAGGAGAAAGACTTCATTTCAGAGTATATTATAATTAAAATTAAATATGCACTTATTCTAAGTTGCTTCAGTCATGTCCAACTCTTCGTGACCCCATGGACTGTAGCCCGCCAGGCTCCTCTGTGCATGGGATTCTCCAGACAAGAATACTGGAGTGGGTTGCCATTTCCTCCTCCAAGGGATCTTCCTGACCCAGGGATCGAACCCGTGTCTCTTAGGTCTCCTGCATTGGCAGGTGGGTTCTTTACCACTAGTGCCACCTGGGAAGCCTCATTCTCTATTCCTAGCCCCTCTATAAAATTCCTACCTGCCCTAAGGTTCTAAAGGAAGAGATCTTCAGTAGGGAGTGTTACTTTCTTTCACAAATCCTTAGGCAATGTGAGAATTTACTTATTTATTTATTTATTTTAAAACTGTACAATGTTTTAGATGCACAGCAAAGTGATCCAGAATATACTTTTTCAGATTCTTTTCCATTACAGTTTTTTATAAGATACTGAATATAGCTCCCTGTGCTATAAAGCAGGTTCTTATTGTTTCTCTATTTTATATATAGTAGTGTATATCTTTTAATCCCAAATTGCCAAGTTATCCTTGCCCCTGCCTCCCCTCTTTGGTAATCATAAGTTTGTCTTCTATGTCTGTGAGTCTATTTCTATTTTGTAAATAAATTCATTTGTATCTTTTCTTTAGATTCCACGTAGGAGTGATATCATATGACATTTATCTTTCTCTGGCTGACTTACTTCACTTAGTATGAAAATTTCTGGGTTCATCAATGTTGCTGCAAACGGAATTATTTCATCCTTTTTTATGACTGAGTAATATCCATATTGGAGAAGGCAATGGCACCCCACTCCAGTACTCTTGCCTGGAAAATCCCATGGATGGAGGAGCCTGGTAGGCTACAGTCCAGGGGGTCGCTGAGAGTCGGACACGACTGAGCGACTTCACTTTCACTTTTCCCTTTCATGCACTGGAGAAGGAAATGGCAACCTACTCCAGTATTCTTGCCTGGAGAATCCCAGGGATGGCGGAGCCTGGTGGGCTGCCGTCTATGGGGTCGCACAGAGTCGGACACGACTGAAGCGACTTAGCAGCAGCAGCAGCAGCAATATCCATATATATATATATATATATATATACACCACATCTTTTTTATCATCTGTCAGTGCACATTTAGATTGCTTCCATGTCTTGGCCATTGTAAACAGTGCTACTGTGAACACAGGGGCACATGTGTCTTTTCAATTTAGTTTTTCTTTTAAGGCAGATCTTGTGGGGATGAATTTCCTTAGTTTTTGTTTGTCTTAGAAGTCTTTATCTTTCATTTCTGAAGGATAACTTTGCTGAATAGAGTATTCTTGGTCGACATTTTTTTTTTTCTTTTAGCCCTTTGAAAATTTCCCACTCCCTCCCAGCTTGTAAGGTTTCTGCTGAGAAATCTGCTGATAGCCAATGAGGTTTCCTTGTATGTTATAATCTTTTCTATTGCTGCCTTTAGGATTCTCTCTTTGTCTTTGATTTTTGACATTTTTATTATTATGTGTCTTAGAAAAAATTGCTTTGGTTTGAAATAATAGGATGAATTTTAGCTTCATGAACTTGGAATTCCAAATCTCTTCCTAGTTTGGGAAGCACTCAGACATCATGTCTTTAAATAATCATTCTATCTCCTTCTCCATATCTCCTTCTCCATCTCTTCTCCTTCTGAAACTTCAATGATTTAGCTATTGGTTTTCTTAATACTGTCTCATAGATCACATGGGAGAAGATAGAACACACAGGCAAAGATTCTTTCCTCTCTTTCTTTTGTCTCCTCAAACAGGGTCAATTCTTTTTTAAATAATATATTTATTATTATCATTAGGCTGTGTTGGGTCTTTGTTGCAGCACATGAGCTTCTCGTTGTAGCACACAGGCTTTCTAGTTGTGTGTGGACTTAGTTGCTCTGCAGCATGTGGGATCTTAGCTCCCCAACCAGGGATCAAACCCGTGTCCCCTGCATCGGAAGACAGATTCTTAACCAGTGGACCACCAAGGAAGTCCTGAACAGGCTTATTTCAAAGCTCCTCTTCTCTATCTCACTGGCTGTTTTCTTCTATTTAATCTACTGTAATGTTGATTCTTTCTATTGCATTTTTTACTTCATTCGGAATTCTTCAGCTCTGGAATCTGTTTGGTTCTTTTTTTGATTTCTATCTCTTTGTTAAATTTCTCATTTTGGTTGTGTACTGCTTTCCTGATTTCACTGACTCGTCTTTCTGTGTTTTCTTGTAGCTCAACGATTTCTGTAAAAGAGATATATCTAATATTTTATCAGGTGAATTGCAGATCTACATGTCTTGGGGCTCGGTTACTAGAAGATTCTGGTGATCCTTTTGATGATGCCACATTTCCTTGATTTCTCATGGTTCTCGGAGTTCTGCACTGTTGTTTCCATATTTGAAGTAGCATTTGGGAAGATCCCCTGGAGAAGGGAATGGCTATCCATTCCAGTATTCTGGCCTGGAGAATCCCATGGACAGAGGAGCCTGGTGGGCTACAGTCCATGGGGTCGCAAAGAGTTGGACATGACTGAGCGACTTTCCCTTTCACTTCCTCTAATTTTTACTACGGACAGAGATTCGTGACATTGTACAGGGGACAGGGATCAAGATCATGCCCAGGAAAAATAAATGCAAAAAAGCGAAATGGCTGTCTGAGGAGGCCTTACAGATAGCTGTGAAAAGAAGAGAAGCGAAAAGCAAAGGAGAAAAGGAAAGATACACTCTTTTGAATGCAGAGTTCCAAAGAATAGCAAGAAGAGAAAAGAAAGCCTTCCTCAGAGATCAATGCAAAGAAATAGAGGAAAACAATAGAATAGGAAAGACTAGAGATCTCTTTAAGAAAATTAGAGATACCAAGGGAACATTTCATGCAAAGATGGGCTCGATAAAGGACAGAAATGGTATGGACCTGACAGAAGCAGAAGATATTAAGAAGAGGTGGAAAAAATACACAGAAAAACTGTACAAAAAAGATCTTCACGACCCAGTTAATCACGATGGTGTGATCATTCATCTAGAGCCAGACATCCTGGAATGTGAAGTCAAGAGGGCCTTAGGAAGCATCACTACAAACAAAGCTAGTGGAGGTGATGGAATTCCAGTTGAGCTATTTCAAATCCTGAAAGACGATGCTGTGAAAGTGCTGCACTCAATGTGTCAGCAAATTTGGAAAACTCAGCAGTGGCCACAGGACTAGAAAAGGTCAGTTTTCATTCCAATCCCAAAGAAAGGCAATGCCAAAGAATGCTCAAACTATCACACAATTGCACTGCCCACGCTAGTAAAGTAATGCTCAAAATTCTCCAAGCCAGGCTTCAGCAATACGTGAACCATGAACTTCCAGATGTTCAAGCTGGTTTTAGAAAAGGCAGAGGAACCAGAGTTCAAATTGTCAACATCCGCTGGGTCATCGAAAAAGCCAAGAGAGTTCCAGAAAAACATCTACTTCTGCTTTATTGACTATGCCAAAGCCTTTGACTGTGTGGATCACAATAAACTGTGGAAAATTCTTCAAGAGGTGGGAATACCAGACCACCTGACCTGTCTCTTGACAAACCTGTATGCAGGTCAGGAAGCAACAGTTAGAACTGGACATGGAACAACAGACTGGCTCCAAACAGGAAAAGGAGTATGTCAAGGCTGTATATTGTCACCCTGCTTATTTAACTTATATGCAGGGTACATTCATGAGAAACGCTGGGCTGGAGGAAGCACAAGCTGGAATCAAGATTGCTGGGAGAAATATCAAATAACCTCAGATATGCAGATGACACAACCCTTATGGCAGAAAGTGAAGAGGAACTAAAGAGCCTCTTGATGAAAGTGAAAGAGGAGAGTGAAAAAGTTGGCTTAAAGCTCAACATTCAGAAAACTAAGATCATGGCATCTGGTCCCATCACTTCATGGAAAATAGATGGGGAAACAGTGGAAACAGTGTCAGACTTTATTTTTCTGGGCTCCAAGATCACTGCAGATGGTGATTGCAGCAATGAAATTAAAAGACGTTTACTCCTTGGAAGGAAAGTTATGACCAACCTAGACAGCATATTAAAAAGCAGAGACATTACTTTGCCGACAAAGGTCCGTCTAGTCAAGGCTATGGTTTTTCCAGTAGTCATGTATGGATGTGAGAGTTGGACTGTGAAGAAGGCTGAGCACCGAAGATTTGTTGCTTTTGAACTGTGGTGTTGGAGAAGACTCTTGAGAGTCCCTTGGACTTCAAGGAGATTCAACCAGTCCATCCTAAAGGAGATCAGTCCTGGGTGTTCATTGGAAGGACTGATGTTGAAGCTGAAACTCCAATACTTTGGCCACCTGATGAGAAGAGCTGACTCATTGGAAAAGACCCTGATGCTGGGTAAGATTGAGGGCAGGAGGAGAAGGGGACGACAGAGGATGAGATGGTTAGATGGCATCACCGACTCAATGGACATGAGTTTGGGTGGGCTCCGGGAGTTGGTGATGGACAGGGAGGCCTGGCGTGCTGCAGCTTATGGGGTCACAAAGAGTCAGACACGACTGAGCAACTGAACTGAACTGAACTGAATTTTTACTAAGAGCCTTCAGGGAAGAAATACCTTTCATCAGTTTTGCCAGATTCTGAGGCTTTCTCAGACCTGTATGCATACACCTGCCCCAAGCTTCCTGCTCCCTCTCCTGGCAGAATTCTTAAGCCTGAGAGTCTACTCTACATACAATGTGGACTGTAGATCACCTTTCCTGTGTCTTCCTGAAGGTGGCACTACAATTCAAGTTTGTGTTTCCACCCGTGTGGGCAGAGTGGTCCAACTTTCTGCCGAGGTCCTGGGGAGCTCACACAGGGAACTGCCACAGATTGGGTGAGGTGTGGATTAGCACATGGTGTGCTGGGGATGCACACGGGCCAGTCGGGGGGGTCTGGGGGTGAGATTTTCCCCAGGCTCATGAGCTGGTTTCCTGATGGAACCAAGGATGCTGTCAGCCGGAACCATGTCCTTTAATGCCCTCCAGGTATCTTATACGCTGCTCTCCCAATCTGCCCCCTCCTCCCAGTCATGGAGCTCCCAATTCAGTAGTCTGGATGATGTGAGAGCTAAAAATGAGTCCCTTTGGCAGCATCCTGCCCAGTTGGGAAAGCTGGGCTTACTCACTGGCTCTCCCCTCCCCACACAGGAAAATTCACGGGGTATCTTGTGACTAAGTGTGCTGGGACTGGGGAGAGGTGATGCCAACACATTCATGTGGTGGCCAAACTGTTCTTCTTTTTTTTTCCTCCAATAAGGTACTGGAACTTCTCTGGAAACCTGGGCTTCCACAAAGGCTCACCTGTCCATAAATGACCCCCCAACTCAGTGTTCTGCAGGCACTCCTGGACCACAGACCAGAGGGTTCACAGTCTCCTGTAGGGTCCACAGCCTGCACCAAAGTCCATCTGCCCATGACCCACGCTTCACGATCCTTGGCCTCTGAGGGTGGCCTTGAAGGCCAGATGTAGCTGTGATCAGAGGCAGATGCTCAGATGCAGTTCATTTCTCTCATGAATAATCATGAAGTAGAATTGCCCAGGCAACATCAGGGACACATTGAGAAGCGGTGGGGAGTCATTGAGGTACAAATGCACATCCTCTCTTGAGTCACCTTTCCTTGGAAACTTGGACAAGCACGTTGAAATTGAATGCACTGGTGTCTCTCCCACATGTTAGTCAGAAGGCTGGCTTCCATATGTCACTCCAAGTTACATTCACCATTCTTGCCTTCTATTTCCAGGGAGTCTAATCTTACACGTATATTTCCAGCGGTTTTTTCAAGGCACTAGAATGTGTGTGCAGAACGACATGTCGCATTGCACGACGTGGATTTAGGCAGAGAACACTGTCTTCAGTGAGTTTCCCAGGCTCTGCTCCGTTCACTCTTCCTTCTCTCGCATGTGTTTGGCTTCCGTTTCGGTTACAAGCAGATCAATGAGTTTGTTGGGCCATCTGCGGGTGTTTCCTGCCAAGTATTTTTTGCTGCGGTTTGGAATCTTCACGTGGTAAGTCGACAGCTGCTCGGGCAGCTTAACTCCTGGGCGTGTTTAGTGGGCTGTGTAATTGCAGAAGGAATGAGAGGGGGCATGGAGGGACCCGGATATGTCATGTCACCGGCAGCAGTCACAGTGGGGGCAACATTTGGGGTCTCGGTGCTTTTCAGATCTGTTTGAGTCTCACCTCCTAGACAATGAAGCATGGCACAGCCCAGACCCTCGCTCACTCATCTTTTATCCACTCTGGGGAGTGCACAGTTTATAGACCAAGAAATGAGCACATGTGCTGAAAGGATGGATCTTGCACAAGGCTGGAGTCTTCTGGAAAAGGCATCTTTTATCCACTCTGGGGAGTGCACAGTTTATAGACCAAGAAATGAGCACATGTGCTGAAAGGATGGATCTTGCACAAGGCTGGACTCTTCTGGAAAAGGCCTTCTGTATCCTTCCTTGCTCAGACAGTCCAGGACACATCCCTAACCTTGTTTTCCTATCTTACCCCAAACAAGGAATAAGATAAACAACAATAGCAAGTCTTCCCCCCTCCTCCAAAAAAATCAATCCAGAGATGAATCTGGTCTGAGATTCTGCTCTCAAGTTTCCAAGAATGCAATGACTTTAAAACTCAAGCTTTCATAATACTATTATATATAAAATAGATAAACAATAGGGACCTACTGTATAGCACAGGAAACTATACAAAATAACCTATAATGGAAGAGAGTGTAAAAAAAGAATATATGTATATAAAACTGAATCACCTTGCTGTATACCTGAAACTAACACAGCACTATAAATCAACTATATTTCATAAAATTTTTTTAAAAATGCAAATAAATAAGAATTAAAAAAAAAACCCTCAAGTTTTTGTTCAACAGATAGAGTGTCTGTTTTCTGAAGAACTCCCAGAAAATGGAAGGTATGAGGTTCCTCTTTTTCTCCCACATGGAAAGGTGAAGAGTAAATCCATTCTACGTAACCATTGGTACTAATACCGTTTTTCATTTTTTTCATTTTTATTTTAGAGTACAGTTGGTTTATAATGTGTAATTTCAGGTATAAGCAAAGTGACTCACCACATGTATCCTTTATTTTTAAAATTCAGTACCAATACTTCTTTTAAGTTTTTAAGTTTGTTACAACATTGCTTCTGTTTTATGTTTTGGTTTTTTGACCTCATGCATTTGAGATCTTATTTCCTCCATCAGGGATTGAACCTGCACTCCCTGCTTTGAAAGGCGAATTCTTAACCACTGGACCACCAGGGCAGTTCCCAGTCCTGCTACTCTCTGAAAGGCTGAAAGTTGAACCCAGAAACTACCATGGCAGCTACGTGTGGCATGGCAATCATGTACTCCTCCAGTGACAGGTTGTGTGAGAATAAGGCATTTTCCTCTCTGTTGAGCAGAACAGGTCTCCTCCAATCTATGCCTTAGACTTCTTGAATCTGAGGCAGAAAATGCATTTGGCCAATTTTAAGCTTATCTAGATAGTGCCACAACAAAAATCAAACACTTTGCCCAATCACTGCTGAAGGAGGAAGAATGTCTGCCATTATTAGACCTATGGGTCTTCCGATACATTTCTGGAATGATGTGGAAAGACATATTTGGCTGCTTCGGTGGCTCAGGGATGGATGTCTCCTCAGAGTTCCACCAGGTTAGGAGGACTTAGCTCATCTGAGATGAAAAAGTTAGACAAAAAAGCATTCCCAGCAGTGGGCAAGGCATGGGTGGAGACCATTTGGTGGGAAGTTGCTCATGTTTCAGGGCCTAAAAGAAGACCCAAGAGAATGAAGTGTACTTGATGAAATGAAGAGGGATAAGCAAGGAGGCTGATGAGACTAGTCACTGCCACGGAAGAGCTCTATTGGCTTCCTCGGTGACTCAGATGGTAAAGCATCTGCCTACAATTCGGGATACCTGGTTTGGATTCCGTAGGTCATGAAGATCCCCTGGAGAAGGGAATGGCAACCCACTCCAGTATTCTTGCCTGGAGAATCCCATGCACAGAGGAGCCTGGCGGGCTACAGTCCATGGGGTCACAAAGAGTCAGACACGACTTTCACTTTCAAAGAAGAGCTCTAGGAAAACTCTCTCTTTAGAGATAAGGATATGTAACAAAGGGAATGAACGGCCAAGTGGCTTAGCTCCCGTCCCTGCTCTATCCTGACACTGCCCTTCCTGGCAGAAGTTACAGGTTCTGGGAAAAGAAATACAGTCATGATCCATCCCCCTTACAAGGCACCAATTGGGAATCCCCGGGAAGACCACATTTAACTTTGAGTTCATCATGTTGAATGGAGATAAAAGGACCACCTCTCCCCTCCCCCCACCATTCTCGGCTCCCTCCCACAGAGTAGAAATGTGCGCATGTGTATCCACACTTTCACTTTATTTGTTTCCAAGTTAGAACATCAAGTTGTTCCAGGACTGTTTGGTTTCATTATAACAACAAACAGATTCAGGAAATATTCTGCACATTTCCTTGGAAAATATGTAGAGAAACTGACCAGAACTATCCCAGGGATTCTGAAGGGGAAAACTCACCAACCCTCTTTGATTATCTGTCTCAAAGGCGACACCAGCTTCCTGGGTGCCCTTTCACTTTTCAGAGTGGGTTTCACACAAAAATATCCCTTGAGGAACAAGATATACAGAAAATGAGAGGGCGCTATGGGTGCATATACATAATAAGATCCATGATAGCTGCTATTGGAAATGTTACAGCAGAAGCTGAGGGACTGCCTTGGGGGGTGCTGGAGGGAAATCAAATATGTGAGAAGGTCTGGCTCTTTCCAGAAATGTTTTATTCAGAATCTTGACCCAAAGGTAATTGTTGTTTATAGAAAGCTGGTGTGCAATGGTGGTCATAATGGTATTTGTTTTTATTTTGTTTCTTTCCCTTGAGTGTTATTCAGCTGTCACGTTTTATGAACATCATAAAATCTAGTTTATATTTATTTAATTAAGAAATAAGGTTCACACAACCAATTATTCAGAATACACTGGGTCTTCAGAATACATGTCCTACAATGGATGCATGTTATGGAAAGCAAATGTTAGTCAAAGCTCATTGACATTCTAAGATCTTTCTTTCTATTAACTCTGTTAATAGAGTTGTAGGATGCTCTGGGCTGTGAACTTGGTGATTATTTCTAAATCAGGCTTGTGATAACAAACTCATGTCAACTCAAAGGTGCAGAATGTTTCCATTTTACATTCCATGCCAACTTTTTCCCATTAGATGCTTTGGTCATCCAAGAGTTACTGGACATCAGCTTTGTTCCACACACTGGGCAGGTGCCTCCCACCTAGAGAAGATAATCATTGTGGAAGTAGGTGTTCTGGAAAAGAATGCAACTCTGTGCTCTCATCATGTTGGTCTCCGAACCAAGATGCAGTCAGTGCATTTCAGCAAAACCTGCTTCAAAATATGACTGCATTTTCAGGTGTCTCTAAGTTTATGTCAAGGAGAGCCAAACTCTTATTCAAAATTATTATATCTGTTCTTTGTTGCTTCCCAGAAACCACTATTAAGCATACTCTGGCAGCTTGAGTTTTAGCCTGTTCATAACAGACTCACAACTCAATCAGTAGTGCACAATGTGATTTCTGCCTTCTTGGGCCATACTTTTCCCTCTCAATCAGAAAAATGGAAAGTATGAAAAAATGATGATGTGACAATTTGTCTCCACTCTGATTATTGTTCCTTCTATGCAGTTGCTACTACCATCACCACTACCTCCACTACCATCACCACCACCACCATCACCAACACCTCCAAAGCCACCTTCGCTTCTACTTCCATCAGCAACACATCCAACATCAACACCACCACCTCCATCACAACCCTTATAACATCACCTGTACCACCACCATCATCACTTCACTTTCACTTGCCAAATGCCTTGATTTTTTTTTTTCCCTTGACTGAGCTGCATGGTTTGCACAATCTTAGTTCTCCAACTACAGACTGAACCTGTGTCCCCTGTACTGGAAGCTCATAACCACTGGACCACCAGGAAAGTCCTGGCATGTGCCTTGAATGCGCAGGCACCGATTAGTTTCTTCATCTCCTTTATGTTTGCAAAATTATCATTTCTATTTTCTTGGGCTCCAAAATAACTGTGGATGGTGACTGAAGCCTTGAAATTAAAAGATGCTTGCTCCTTGGAAGAAAAACTATGATGAACCTAGACAGCATATCAAAAAGCAGAGACATCACTTTGCTGACAATGGTCTGTATACACAAAGCTATGGTTTTTCCAGTAGTCACGTACAGATGTGAGAGTTGGACCATAAAGAAGGCTGAGTGCTGAAGAATTTATGCTTTCAAACTGTGGTGCTGGAGAAGACTCCTGAGAGTCTCTTGGACAGCAAGGAGATCAAACCAGTCAATCCTACAGGAAATCAGCCCTGAATATTCATTGGAAAGACTGATGCTGAAGCTGAAGCTCCAATACTTTGGCCACCTGATGCAAAGAGCCAACTCACTGGAAAAGACCCTGATGCTGGGAAAGATTGAGGGCAGAAGAAACAGACAACAGAGGATGAGATGGTTAGATGGCATCACTGACACAATGGACATGAGTCTGAGCCAACTCTGGAAGATAGTGAAGGGCAGGGAAGCCTGGCATGTTGCCGTTCATGAGATCACCAAGAGTCTGACACTAATGAGAACCGAACAACCAACCAACCAAATCCGCATTTTCTACAGCAGCCTACATTTGTAGATCACACCAGTATTCACAGACACACTACTCAGACACACTCAAGCCCTGGGAATCATCCTGGATTCCTTTTCATTTTCTTCCTCCTCAAATCCAATCACCAAGTCCTCTAAGTTTTACCTCCTCCTCTCAATTTCCACAACCATTGACTTAGTTCAGGTTCCATAACTGACCCCGCAGACTGGGGAGGTTGTTTGTGGTAGGTAGTATGAAGTGGGGGGAAGGGGAAGGGGTTTTGACTCAAGTCTCGACTCTGACTCTGCCGTCTTTTCATTTCTCTGAGCCCAGATGCTCCCTCTGTAAAATGTGAGGTGATTCTTGCTGCCCCTGGCTATTGTGAGGCTTGGATGAAGTCCTGGGGTATATAGAACGTCTCCTGCATATGAACCTTCAAGCTGCCAACTTTCAAAGATGAGAACGTGCATTCTGTCAACGTCAGGCGTAAGTGAAACTGCACCTTGCCCTCCGTCTCCTATCGCTGACGATCCTTCAGCTCTACCATCTCCCACCTCCTCTCCCTCCTCCAGGCAGTAACGCTTCTTGCCTGTTCATTCGATGCCAGCCCTTGTATGCCAGCTCTTGTACTGTACTACTGTACTTTTCAAGGTACTGTACTGTAAGATTAAAAATGTTATCTTTATTTTTTGTGTTTTTTATGTATTATTTGTGTGAAAAATATTATAAATCTATTCTAGTACAGTACTATTATAGTCGATTGTGTTAGTTGGGTACCTAGGCTAACTCTGTTGGACTTAAGAACAAATTGGACTTACAAACGCACTCTTGGGATGGAACTTGTTCATATATAGGGGATTTATTGGTGGCTCAGACGGTAAAGAATCTGCATCATAACGCACGGTGTGAAAAGAAAGCTGGAGTACCAACAATGGCCTTCTGACCAGTTAGAGCAGCAGGTAAGGAGGCACAATTCTTCCCTGTCCATTTTGTGTATTTATGGAGATATGTCTATGTGTATGTATGTATAGATATGTGTATCCATGTAGATAGAGTGAAAGAGCTGTTCATCCCTCCTGCCATTATAAGCCATCACTTGCTGTATCTGCCCCTTTAGATAAAAATCTACTTCTATAATTGCCACTGGTACCACCAGAGTCCCCACTGATGCCAAAAACTTGGCCTCTGTGCACCGGTGTCAAGTTGAATCTCAGAGGCAGAGTTTTGGGTGAAGCAGAAAAGAATAGCTTCATTGCTTTGCCAGGCAAAGGGGGACACAGCAGGCTCATCCCCTCAAAACCTGTGTGTCCCAACCCAGGAAGATTTGGTGAGGTGTTTTATGGCAATTGTTCAAGGGTGGGACTGATAATAAGATTAGGGTGTATGCACCGCTGCATCCTTTTAATCTGGCCTCAGGTCGTCTTCTCTGGAATGAAGAATGCTGACATCTTCCATTTATTGAAAAGAGCACAAAGATATTGCTATGTGAATCCCTTGAAGCAGAAGCAGGACCCTGCTCCACCAGGCTGCGCTATTGTTTCTTGGCTGCTCCTCCCTTGTCTCTGCACCCCCTCCATTCCCTGATTAGTATCAGTTCAAATCTGCCCTTTGGAACTCCGGGAAGGTCATGGAGGCTGGAGTCTGTTCCCGACAAACAAGAAATGGGGGACACGGAAAAGACATCAGTGCCAAGAGCCCCCGTCCCGCTCAGTTTCACCACCAAGATTCCCTGATGTTCCATCACTCATGAGACTCAGAAACAGCTGAAATAACTGTTTGGAAACTAGTGACCCTTCAACTGTGGGCCTCCGGGTCAGTGCATAGCTGCTTTAAGGATTAGGTAGTGCCGTCCCCAGAAATGACCATCAGTTGCATGCTGTTTCTATGGAAACAACTAACACAATCGGGACATCAACTGAGAATTGCGTGTAGCATCTAAACAGCCTCTTTAATTGTAGGGCATCCCTCCTCTGATGCAGAGCTGGCTTAAGAAACTTAACCATGAGCACTTGGTGCTTCTAACATCTAACGCCCTGCTTCAAATCACTGCATGAAGTGTGGATTTGGAGGATTTAAAAGACAAGTCAGTTTTCTCCCAGCTCCTGTTGGATTCCAAAGCTGAGGATCATTTAGTTGGCCTCCCTCTAAATATGGAGGCAGAGGAGGAACCGGCATAGATTCCTTCTTTTGTCTTAAAAATAACAGGCTTCTAATACTTCCCTCAAGTTGAAGTTGCTGGTATTAATAGACGGAATCAAACTCCGGGCAAAGACTCAGCTCTGAGTGGCAAAGGCAAGTTTATGCTATGGGAAATTAGACACAGAAGACCCCAGTCTGATCAGTCTGATCTGACGGCTGAACGCACACAACTGCAGGTCTGAGCACCGGAAATGCTGCTGCCCCACCTGCCTGTCTGTCGCCTGGGTGGTCCGCTGTTTGCAGAGTTGGTGGGGAGTGAGCACCAGCCTCAGCTAACATGTCTGCATCTGGCAAAAACATCCCGCAGCTACAGACACCCCCTCCATCAGCGTTCCAGCTCCTCTTGCCCTCCTCTGCCCGTTTGTATCATCTTGTTACCATGTGCACAGGGGAACTGGCCAACACAGAGGAATGCGTCCTTACTCCTGCCCAGGGTGCATCTGAGAGGCTGGTCACTTCCTTCTTCCTCAGCTGGATGGGTTCTCCCTCTTAAACTGGATGGAAAGTGTGCTGGAGAGGCTGGTGATGGGAGACCAGACTTCTCATACCCGTTCCTGGCACGTGAATAGCTGAAGACTTCCTGGGGTCTTCCATGGAGGAGCTGGTCAACCAGGGATGTTTGCTGCATATTTAAGCAGTTTCAGGGGAGAAACAACAGGAAGAAAAGGCTTGGTCTCTCTCCATGAAATGACTAACAATAAGCACAGAGAAAGGCTGGAGAAAAATCACTTTGAGGTGAGAACCAGTAAGAACCAGGTCAGGTTATCATCGTGGACAGTCTGTAGCACTTTTCCATTTGTGCTGTTTTCATATATACATTATGTTATCAGAATGGGTTGGGAATAGGTCAGGAAAGTTATCCTGGAGCAGAAACTCTCAAAACTGATAGTCTTTGTTCTCAAATCTGTGTTCTGGCAAAGGGAGGGTGCCAGGACACATGCTGTGAAGAACTACACACTAAGGCCCCTGATAGGGACTTCCTTGCTGGTCCAGTGGCTAAGACTCCTGGCTCCCAGTGCAAGGGCCCCAGGTTCAATCCCTGGTCAGGGAGTTAGATGTCACAAGCAATAACGAAGACTGAAAATCCTGTAAGCTACAACTAAGACCTGGCACAGCCAAATAAATAATATTAAAAAAAAAACCCAAATATCCCTAATGTCCACATGGGTTGGTCTTTACAGTTTCCAAGGGCTGACATATACATTAGTTCATGCTGTCTTCACATATTAGCCTGAAAAACTGCCCCCAAATTAGGAAACTGAGGCCCAAAGATGCTAAAAGTGGGAATCCCCTGGAGGTCCAGTGATTGGGACTCAATGCTTTCATGGCTGGGGCCAGGTTCAGTCCCTGGTTAGGGAACTAAGATCCTGCAAACCACAAAGACAAAAAAATTTTTTTTTTAATATGTTAAATGAATTTCCCACAACCCAAACACTCAACACTATGTGGTAAGGCCAAGCCAGGACTCCTGACTTCATCCACAGGGATGTGAACCCAGTGCTGGAGGGTCTGCTCTGGAGCATAAACAGATGAAACCAGGTCCACTGAAGACAGACAGTGGGGGAGACTCTGCCACCTGGATGTCACACGTGTTTCCTTAGTGACTAACATTTATTTTTATTTGCGGCACTCTATAATGCAATATTACCCCACATTGGTCAGAATAGTCATCATCAAAAAGTCTACAAAAAATAAATGCTGGAGAGCGTGTGGAGGAAAGGGAACCCTCTTACACTGTTGATGGAAATGTAAGTTGGTTCAGCCACTATGGAAAATAGTATGGAGGTTCCTTAAAAAACTAAAAACAGAAGCACCATATCATACAGCAATCCCACTCCTAGGCATATATCCAGAAAAAACCATAATTTTGAAAAGATACATGCATGCCTATGCTCGCTGTGGCAGTGTTCACAATAGCCAAGACATGGAAGCAACCTAAATGCTCATCAACAGGAATGGACAAAGAAGATGTGGCAAATATACACAATGGAATACTACTCCGTCATAAAAAAGAACAAAATAATGCCATTTGAAGCAACATGGATGGACCTAGAGGTTATCATAAGTCAGAGAAAGACAAATACCCTATGATACCACTTATATGCGGAACCTAATAGAAAAATGATACAAATAAACCTTTTCTAAAAAGCGGTAACACACTCACAGATCTCAAAATCCAACTTATGTTACCAACGGGTAAATGTGGGGAGAAGTGATAAATTAAGAGACCGGGATTAACATAACAGACAATCAACAAGGACCTACCGGGCAGCACAGGGAACTCTACTCAGTGTTCTGTAATAACTAATATGGAAAAAGAATCTGAAAAAAGAATGTATGTATGTATATGTATAACTGAATCACTTTTCTCTACACCTAAAACTAACACAATATTGTAAATCAACTATCCTGCAATAAAAATTAAAACAAAAACCAATCTGCAACCCAGAGGTCAAATCTTCACATTCCATGCTGGTTCCAACATCTTCTGTAACAACACAGTCCCCTGGGGTTCTCAGAATTTACCAGAAACCCTGGGGGCAGAAGGGCTATAACCATCTGCTTAAGAGAGCTCCAGAGGCGATGGAGGAGAGAAGGGACACCCTTGGAAGGACATTCAAAACTCTCTCCATCCTTTACTTCTCTGCTTTTATGAAATCCTACTGATGTTTCTGCAGAGACACTGGCAGATAAAAGTAAGACAGAGATAAGCTGGCAGAAAGGAAATCCTCCAACCTAAGAGAATATCCTCCAGAGTTTAAATCTCAAGGAAAAGCTTCCCTAGGGGACATTCTTCATTATGTCCCCTGCAGTAATGACAATCAATTCAGTAATGTATGGGAATGATAACATTTAATACTCCGAAAGACACAGTCCAATAAAATGTTGTGTCTGACTCTTTGCAACCCTATGGACTGTAGTCCACCAGGCTCCTCTGTCCATGGGATTCTCCAGGCAAGAATACTGGAGTGGGCTTCCATGCCCTCCTCCAGGGGATCTTCCCGACCCAGGGATAGAACCTGGGTCTCCTGCACTGCACGGAGATTTTTTCCTGTCTGAGCCACCAGGGAAGCCCCAAGTAAATTGAAAAAAGGAAAAAAAAAAAAGCTCACCAACACTGTTGCCTGAGGAAGAGGATGAAGGACGTAGAGTGCAGTAAAGCCATGAGCTCAAGCCAAGAGTCCCTAGTCCAGCCTGGCTTGTTCACTCACTGGCTGAGCAACACTGGGAAGGACATTAACTCTGGGCAGCCCTATGCCCCTTCCCCAGTATAACGGAGGGACCTTGGATTGCTGGCTGTCATTCTGCATCTGGGCACTGAGCATCCGGTAACACTTAACAGGTACATCACCAGCTCAAGCAAGTGTTTAGTCACTGTCCCATGTGGCTGGGTTGGCACATGGCATCGGGGACTTCTGGAAGCTCTAAAGGTGAGCACAAAATCCTTATTCTGAGACTTCCCTGGTGGTCCAGTGGTTAAGAATCTGTTTGCCAATACAGGGGACATGGGTTCGATCCCTGGTCCGGGAACTAAGATCCCACATGCCGGAACTAAGATCTGAGAGGGTAACTAAGCTCGTATGCGGCTGCCACTAAGCCCACCCTAGACCCCATGCTCTGCAACAAGAGAAGCCACCGCAGTGAGAAGCAACTAGAGAATCGCCCCTGCTCACTGCAACTAGAGAAAGCCCGTGCAGAGCAATGAAGACCCAGTGCAGCCAAAAACAAATAAATAAGCAAAACAGAAATAAATCTTTACTCTGAATGACTGATGATAAGACAGAAATGCCTCTCCCCACCCCCAGGTGAACACAGCCACCCAAAGGCTTGGAGGCAACAGTGGGGGCAGAGAGGCCAGTGGCCAGAAAGGAGGGCAAAAAAGGAGAGGACTTCCTTTCACCCGTCCCTTTACTTATCAAGCACCTTCCCTTCCTGAAAGTTCCTTCAGGTCACGGCAGGCTCACAAAGTAATGAAACGATCAGAGGGAAGGGTAGCTTATTACCGCCAGAGAAATCGGGCTGATCATCCTGCGGTGCATCTAGCTCACGTTTTGGCGCTGCTGTGACAACTGGTCAGGAATGCCTGCTGAGCAGGAGAAAGCCGCTGAGGGGGCAGAACTGGGGCCAGAGTCTCTAAATGTGGCCCACACCACCTTCCTGAAGTGGGCTCGCCAAAGACACCATCCACCTTCATTGTCCTGACATTTACCAGCAACAGCTACTCACTCTTCAGGTATGTGCAACCTAGATAAATCTTTTATGATCTATAAATACATCCCAGCCAAGAAAACGCAGCATTCAGGCAATCTGCAATTATTAATCACATATAATCAAGCTTATACTGTGTTATGGGAAGGATTGAATGCACATAAATTAGCCCTTTCCTAGAGATAAATACAGCTCTCTCTTCAATATTAGCATTCTGTCCATCAAAGTAAGAACATTGCTTTCTTTTAAAGTATAGATATGTGGATGGACCCAAAGACTGTCATACGGAGTGAAGAAAGAGAAAAACAAATATCATGTATTAACTCTTATGTGAAATAGAGGAAAATGGTACAGATGAATTTATTTTGAGGGCAGGAATAGAGACACAGATGTAGAGAACAAACATATGAACACCAAGGGGGAAAGGAAGGAGGGGATGAGATGAATTGGGAGGTTAGGACTGACAAATACACATTACTATATATAAAATATATAACTAATGAGGACCTGCTGTATAGCTCAGGGAACTCTACTCAGTGCTGTAAATGCTGAGCATCCCTAAATGGGAAGGAAATCCAAAAAAGAGTGGATATATGTGTATATATATATATACATGTATATATATATATATATATACATGTATATATATACATATATATATATACGTGTATATATA
Organism: Giraffa tippelskirchi; assembly: GCF_054371585.1. Taxonomy (NCBI): domain Eukaryota; kingdom Metazoa; phylum Chordata; class Mammalia; order Artiodactyla; family Giraffidae; genus Giraffa; species Giraffa tippelskirchi. Next base: position 119,033,015 of record NC_137276.1, on the reverse strand, counting down.
TATATATAGCTGGTTCACTTTGCTGAACAGCAGAAACTAACACAGCAGAGTAAAGCAATTATACCGCAATAAAAAGGTAAAGTAAAATAAAATACAGATATGTTCAGCTAACTCTGCTTCAAAGCCCAGAGATAATTCCCAGATGGCTAAAGACTAAAGTCCTAACTCCTGAGCATGGCTCACCAAGCTCTTCATAATCTCATGCCAACATCCAGCCCCTGACTCATTCTGCCAACTCATCAGCTCACATTATGTGCTTGAGCTAAACAAGACAGCTTGCCATTTGCCAGTTTGGATGTCATGAAGGGTCATCTTCTGATTTTAAGGATATGGGTGCAGCATACAGAAACATATCCAGAGCCTGAGTTAGATATGAGCAATTCAAATAGGCACCAAATTCATTCATTCACTCATTCACTCAGTCATTTCTCCAACAATCTGGCCAGTCACCATGTTAGGGTACTGTGATAGAAATATAAGAGAAAAATGAATAAATACCTCCTGATTTCATACTCTTTTCCATTAAAACATACAAATTGCTGATATCTGACAGTTTTTGACCCACAAAACAGGTGTTCCCATACGGTTCCAACTAATAGTAACGCTAAACACAAACTATTCCAAACTGATTTCTCAACTGAGGACCGGACATTGTCCCTGCTGAACTCAGACAGCCCCTGAAACTCCCCAGAGCACAGTGAGAATCAAAATAGACTTACACTGGGCCCCTCATCATACACAGACAACCTCTCCATAAGAACGTCCAAACATCACTAAAACTGGCATGGAATTTATTATACAATCACTGACTTTCCCATGTTTCATGGGCAGGGAGAAGAGGCTATACTCAAGGCACTGTCCCTGACAGGAGTCCAAGGCTTACGACCTTTGTTGCCTTCAAATAAAAGCAAATCTCTATGGCACTTCCTGGTGGCCCAGTGATTAAGACTCCATGCAGCCAATACAAGGGGTCGGGTTTGATCCCCGGAAATAAGATCCCATATGCCACGTGGCCCAGCCAAAAAAATTACATAAATAAATAAACCTTGAAGTGAAATTCAAAAAGGAGCAAACTAATAATAACAAAAAGCAAATATCTAATGGGGAAGGGGATGTTGAGATCCAGGTGCAAGCTTGCCTGGATACAAGTTACACCTCAAAACTGGCTGCCTTATAGACCCAGGCTCCAGTCAAAACAAGAATATCCCATTCTGGTTAAGAACAGAAGGGAAATAGGAGACACAGTTTAAGAATGGTTGAGGGAATGCTTATCCTCAAATCTGCAAGTCAAAAATTCTAAGACGTGGCATTACTGAAGGCCCAAGTTGATCACAAAGATCTGGGCACAGGAATTTAAAACTATCATAAAAAGCTGGGGAAATCTCCATGACTGCCTCTCACTTCTCTGCAAGGTGTACCTCTGCCAAAGGCTGATGGGAGAAGCCAACACACTCTCTAGACCCAGTCTAGGCAAGTCTCCATTGTGAGTACAGTACTGGGGCTCTTCTGTAAGAGAGAGTAAGAAACCTGAGGATACTGGTGTTCTTAGTCTGCCTTCCAGAGCTCCTTCCATTTGCATAAAGGACTTAGGCTGATTCTAGAATGCCCACTTCTAAGGAGGCCCTTTGGTCCTTGTGAGGGTGAACCCTCCTGACCCTCTCCAAAAACAAGCCCAGGAAGGTGCTCCAATTTGAAGATCCTATGAGATGTCCAACCAGTATGAAGGACAAGCAGATCTTGTCACACACATAATCCAGCAATCCCACTCCTGGACATATATCCAGAGAAAACCAATTGAAAATATACATGCACCGTGATGTTCATTTCAGCAGTGTTCACAATAGACAAGACGAGCGTGCATGTGTGTGCTCAGTTGTGTCCGAATCTTTATGACACAAAGAGCTGCCCAGGCTCTCCAGTCCATGGAATTTTCCAGGCAAAAATACTGGAATGAGTTGCCATTTCCTACTCCAAGATAAGACATGGAGGCAACCTAAATGTCCATTGACAGAGGAATGGATATACCCATTTCCCACCTCATTTCTGTGTGATTCTAGTAACATGTAACTCCTCTGACTCCAATAAAACACCTAGAGTTGAGAAGCCTGAGATAAAGTCTGGAAACTGGGGGTTCCATTCTGTCAATAAGAGGTTCCTTCTGCTTGTTCCTAATTTTCCTGTCATCAACCAAAGGATGTTCTTTGGAGCCTTTCATAATACATCAGGTTCGATGCACGATGTTTTTTGCTTTTGGATTAGGTTGCTGGTTTTAGAAAAGGCAGAGGAACCAGAGAGCAAATTGCCAACATCCGCTGGATCATCGAAAAAGCAAGAGAGTTCCAGAAAAACATCTATTTCTGCTTTATTGACTATGCCAAAGCCTTTGACTGTGTGGATCACAATAAACTGTGGAAAATTCTGAAAGAGATGGGAATACCAGACCATCTGACCTGTCTCTTGAGAAACCTGTATGCAGGTCAGGAAGCAACAGTTAGAACTGGTCATGGAACAACAGACTGGTTCCAAATAGGAAAAGGAGTACGTCAAGGCTGGATATTGTCACCCTGCTTATTTAACTTATATGCCGAGTACATCGTGAGCAACGCTGGGCTGGAAGAAACACAAGCTGGAATCAAGATTGCCTAGAGAAATATCAATAACCTCAGATATGCAGATGACACCACCCTTATGGCAGAAAGTGAAGAAGAACTAAAGAGCCTCTTGATGAAAGTGAAAGAGGAGAGTGAAAAAGCTGGCTTAAAGCTCAACATTCAGAAAACTAAGATCATGGCATCTAGTCCCATCACTTCATGGGAAATAGATGGGGAAACAGTGGAAACAGTGGCTGACTTTATTTTGGGGGGCTTCAAAATCACTGCTGATGGTAATTGCAGCCATGAAATTAAAAGATGCTTACTCCTTGGAAGGAAGGTTATGGCCAGCCTAGATAGCATATTTAAAAGCAGAGACATTACTTTGCCAACAAAAGTCCATCTAGTCAAGGCTATGGTTTTTCCAGTGGTCATGTATGGATGTGAGAGTCAGACGGTGAAGAAAGCTGAGTGCCGCAGAATTGATGCTTTTGAACCATGGTGTTGGAGAATACTCTTGAGAGTCCCTTGGACTGCAAGGAGATCCAATCAATCCATCCTAAACGAGATCAGTCCTGGGTGTTCATTGGAAGGACTGATGTTGAAGCTGAAACTCCAATACTTTGGCCACCTGATATGAAGAGTTGACTCACTGGAAAAGACCCTAATGCTGGGAAGGATTGGGAGAAGGGGACGACAGAGGATGAGATGGTTGGATGGCATCACTGACTCGATGGACATGAGTTTGGGTAAACTCCAGGAGTTGATGATGGACAGGGAGGCCTGGCGTGCTGCGATTCATGGGGACGCAAAGAGTCGGACACGACTGAGCGACTGAACTGAACTGAACTAGGTCGATTCAGCTTAGGAATCTGTGTCTCATATTTACTTGTCATCCTACACCCAGTTAAAAGAGATCCAGTGGCGCTAGTGGTAAAGAATCCACCTGCCAATGCAGGAGATGTGGGTTCCATCCCTGGGTTGGAAGATCCCCGGGAGTAGGAAATGGCAACACACTCCGGTATTCCTGCCGGGGAAATCCCATAGACAGAGGAATTAAGGAACAAAAGATAAAGAGGAAATGGAAAGGGGGAAAATGTCTTATTATTTCTTCTTCTGCCCAAAAGGTAACTTGAGATTTTTTTTTAAATCCTTATATATACATTTTTACATTTATTCTTTTTTATTATGGTTTATCACAGAATATTGAATATAGTTCCCTGTGCTACTGTATAGCACTGTATAGCTACATAGCAGCACAGGGAACTGTGAGTTGCTTATCTAGTCTCTCTCTTTATATTGTGTATATATATAAGCTTACATCTGCTCAACTACACTTCAATAAAAAAATTTTTTTAATCCATTAAATCCTTAGACAAGCTTCCAAAGACTATGGGATTGTTCAGGGTGGGGAGACAGATAAGGTGTAAGAGAGGCCAGGGTCAGCTCCCTGGGATGGAAATCTCTATGTAAACTAAGATATCACTGGAACACATTTTACAAAAGGATGCCTGTTAACTCAGGTTTCCAAACAGAATTCTTATACAAGTGACATGGCATTACCTTCGATGGGGAATTAAAACAAATACAAAACAAAACAGCAAGCAAACCCTCTTAACTTTCATAACACTGCTCTGTCCTGGTTTTTCCTTCTTAAGAATTTTTTGTGATGCAGGCAATTAATTTCAGCCCTCAGCAGGCAGTAAGTTGAAATCTTAGAACTGAATAATGCATGAAGTCATGATGTTTACAGGATTCTTGCTATTTACATATAAAACCCTTCAAAATACTTCCTGAGAAGTTGTCTTGTACATAAAGTGACAGAAAAAAACAGGAGAGAACAAGAATCACAGAGAAATAAGCTACAAATGACCAACTTTTATAATGACACTTCTCTGGCAAACATGAATTATTACACAAATCTGTTTTGTATATTAATATAAAAACCAACCCCTCCTAGTCTCAAAGAACGAATACAGACAGATCTGCTTTGAAGGGGTGCCACACTGCCAGCCTGCCCAAGGGGTCCAAACCTGGATAGTGCAGAGTTGATGGTGTGTTCTGTTTTCTAGTGGACCAGACCAAGAGCAGAAACCCTGGCCAAAGACATCAAGTAATGGAGACATACAGGGAAGCACACCCTTACCATCTGAAATCAAAGCAGAGTATCACATATATTTATCAGATAAAGTGATTCAAATCCATCTGATCCAGAGAATTTCAGAAACATTCCCTAGTATCTTGTAAGGAACCAGGAGTCAGGGTAAGGTATTACGATCCATCGGCTGCATGGTTTGATCAAGGTCTCTGCCCTGCCTCCCTTCTCCTCATCATTGCTGTCTCTCTTGCTCTGCTTACCCATCTATACCAAGGGTCTATGGAAGGGCTGCAGAAGTAATGGTGAGCAAACCTGCCCATCTGGGATTGGGATTCTGGTGGGGAACATGCAAACACAAGAACATGAGAGAGGTCAGGAGGTGCAATCACTCCGCAGACCTCCAGACCACTGCCACGGTCTCTCCCGGGTGGGGCTAGGAGCGCCTCTCCTCCACCCGTCTCCCAGGGTCTACCCTTGTTCTCCCGGCATCTGATTTTCCATAGAACAACCGAAGTGATTCTTTTTTTTTTTTAACTCACTGGTTAAATAAATAAATAAACTTGGTTTATTATGAAAGGAGATAACTCAGGAGCAAATATATGCAAGACATGTACACAGCAACGCATGGAAAAAGGGCATGAAGCTTCTACCTTCTCTATGAGCAAGTCACTTTCCCCGCATCACCACGTGTTCATCACCCCAAAAGCTCTCCAAACTCCATCCTTGTGGGTTGTTATGGAGGCCTCATTATGTAGGGAGAAGGCAATGGCACCCCACTCCAGTCCTCTTGCCTGGAAAATCCCACGGATGGAGGAGCCTGGTAGGCTGCAGTCCATGGGGTCGCTAAGAGCTGGACACGACTGAGCGACTTCCCTTTCACTTTTCCCTTTCATGCACTGGAGAAGGAAATGGCAACCCACTCCAGTGTTCTTGCCTGGAGAATCCCAGGGATGGGGGATCCTGGTGGGCTGCCGTCTATGGGGTCTCACAGAGTCGGACACGACTGAAGCAACTTAGCAGCAGCAGCAGCAGCAGCATTATGTAGACACGATTGATCACAACATGGACCAACAACCAAAGTAATTCTTATAAAACCTATGTCAGTTCACAACACTTTTCTAACCAAAGCCTGCAAGTGTCTCCCCTTCTCTCCCCACCAAGCTGAGGCCCTTACAAGGTCCTCTGAAGCCTGATGTGTCTGGCCCCTCACTCCTTTTCACCTGCATCCTGCTACTCTTCCCAGATTTCACTGCCTCAGTCACCTTCCTCATGGTCCTCACTCACTTCAAGCACAGCCTCATCTCAGGGGGGTCGCACTGCCTTTCCCCTTCACCTGGAAAACTTTACTTCCCAATATGCACAAACCCCAGCCTTTCCTTCAAGTTTCTGCTCAGTTTCCATCCTGTCAGTGTTTCTTCCCTGACCACTCCCATAAAAGATGGCCAGTCCCCCTCCCCACTGCACGGCCTTCTCATCCCACATAACATGGCTTTGTTCTTCTTCATGGTATGAAACATGACCCAACACAGCACGTGGTCGGTCAGCTGCTCAGTGCCTCTCTCCCACCACACATCAGGGCACAGATCGTACATATGTTTTTGTATCTGAAAAGAGTTTAATATTCAGAATGTATACAACTCAACAACAAAAAGACAAGCAACACAATTGAAAAATGGGCAAAGGAATTTTTTTAACATTTATTTATTTTTTGGCTGCCACTCACAGCATATATAGTCAAAGCTATGGTTTTTCCAATAGTTAGTTGTGTACGGAGGTGAGAGTTGGACCATAAAGAAGACTGAGTGCCAAAGAATTGGTGCTTTCAAACTGTGGTGCTGGAGAAGACTGTTTAGTGTCCCTTGGACAGCAATGAGATCAAACCAGTCCATCCTAAAGGAAATCAATCCTGAATATTCATTGGAAGCACTGAGGCTGAAGCTGAGGCTCCAATACTTTCGCCTGATGTGAAGAGCTAACTCTTTGGAAATGACCCTGATGCTGGGAAAGATTGACGGCAAAAGGACAAGGGGACAGCAGAGGATGAGATGGTTAGACAGCATCACCAATTCAATGGACATGAATTTGAGCAAACTCCAGGAGATAGTGAAGGACAGTGAAGCCTGGTGTGCTGCTGTCCACGGGGTTGCAAAGAGCAGGACACAATTTAGCAACTGAACAACACCAATTATGGGATCTTAATTCCCCAAGCAGGGATTGAACTCATGCCTCCTACATTGGAAGGTGGAGTCTTAACCACTGGACCATGCAGGAATTCCCTGGACAGTAGATTTGAGTAAGCTTCCAATAAGCATATGAAAAGGTGCTCAATAATTTCAGTCATTCAGTTCAGTTCAGTTCAGTCGCTCAGTTGTGTCCGACTCTTTGCGACCCCATGAATCACAACACGCCAGGCCTCCCTGTCCATCACCAACTCCCTGAGTCCACCCAAACCCATGTCCATTGAGTCGGTGATGCCATCCAGCCATCTCATCCTCTGTCGTCCCCTTCTCCTCCTGCCTTCAATCTTCCCCAGCATCACAGGGTCTTTTCCGATGAGTCAGCTCTTCGCATCGGGTAGCCAAAATATTGGGAGTTTCAGCTTCAGCATCAGTCCTTCCAAGGAATATTCAGGGTTGATTTTCTTTGTGCTAAGTCACTTCAGTCGTGTCTGACTCTTTGCAACCCTTTGGACTGCAGCCCACCAGCCTCCTCTATCCATGGGATTCTCCAGGCAAGAATACTGGAGTGAGTTGCCATTTCCTTCTCCAGGGATCTTCCCAACCCAGGGATCGAACCCATAGCTCTTTTGTCTCCTGCATTGGCAGGCGGGTTCTTTACCACTAGCACCACCTGGGAATGATTTGCTCTCCTTGCAGTCCAAGGGACTCTCAAGAGTCTTGTCCAGCACCACAGTTCAAAAGCATCAATTCTTCAGTGCTCAGCCTTCCTTACGGTCTGACTCTCAGATCTGTACCTTATACATTAGTTTGCATCTGCTAACCTCAAACTCCCAATCCATCCCTCCATTCTCTCCCCCTTGGCAACCAGAAGTTTGTTCTAGGGTAGAGAGATTTTTAACTGTTCTGCTTGAAGGAATAGTCTAAGCACCCTGAACAGTGCCTGACACACAGGTTCTCAATGAGTATTTGTGGGGAAAAGAGAGCATTTGACAGCACCCGGTACCCAGGAGTGCCCTCATGCTGTTGCCACCTGATGGATTTCCAGGCCCTGCCATGTCACTGTGGAGCCCCCACCACACTCGGGGCAGAGACACCCTGGCTCCTCTTAAGGAAGTCATTTACCACGTATGTAATAAGACAGACTGTGGGACAGTCGTGAGGGGTCACCCACCCGGAGGCAGGCCTCCTGTCAGACAGGGCAGGTGAGCTCTCTGCATCTTTTTCCCCATCTCCTAAAATGAAGGTTGAGTACACACCTTCGGAAGTGGGGTCTGACTGTTCGATGCTCAAAAGCCAGTACTGAAGAGGCAAGGTTAGTGCAAAGGAAAGTTGACTTCATTTCCAGCACTTGGCAACTGGTGGGGAGGGAGGATCCATGTCCAAAGGCCAACTCTCCACCGACAATCAGTGGGAAAGAACTTTTATGGGGAGTTTCAGGGGTGTATAGGCAGAGGGAGGGGGCTACATGCAGAAACAGCACAGTCAGCCCTGATAGTCATCTTGAAATTGGTCACACCATGGTCTGACCGGCATCATCTTGATTGTTTTGAGTACAGGTAATCTTCAGTCCCAGGGTTGATTTGTTCCCTCTTCTTTGAGGCCAGTTCTTGGAATTGTGGCAGCTTGTATCATGGCTAAGTCTGGTCCCCAGGTAGCTAACTTCTATGTGGTAGGGGTTTCAGTAGCTACATGACAACTCAAAGGCTATTGCTCAGAATATTCTCTATAGCCCTTGAGGTGGAACTAAAGGTCCTTGACTTTATTTAATGACTAAACTATGATTATTTTGTCCTGTTTTACTGTTTTCCTTTGCTTCCACATTTTCTCACTTCTCCAGTTAAACTTATTCTTTGGTTAAAGTTTTTCTACAGACAGAAAGCAGGTGGAGGATATGCTGTGTTTCATAAGCACTGATACTTTCAACGGTAACTCTATGTGCAAATCTGAAGAGAAAGAGAACCACTAATGGCTCTTTTAAAGTAGCCATCCCATGACATTGCTACAGGCACCTGACTGGTCATGCAGTGATGTAAAAAGGATGCCAATTATGACATTATAAAAAATCTACAGGAAACAAATCAGTTCTTTACATACGGAAAAACAGAAACAGACGTTAACTACTGTGGATCATTAGAACAATGTGATGGAAATGATTAGGTAAAATACACATGCAAACTATCTCCCATGTTAAAAAGAAACTGAGAACATATTCAGCATTCTGTTATATTTGACTATGGGAGAGAGGACAAATATGAATATGCTAATTGTGTTTTCTAAGCCAGAAATCAGTAACCGTGATCTCAACCCAGGACATAATATTTGGAATATGGACTGGGCTACAGTTCACAGGGTCACACAGAGTTGGACACAACTGAATCGACTTAGCATGCACGCACGCACGCACACACACACACACACACACACACACAAATGGAATCACTGTGCTGTACACCTGAAACTAGTACAACATTGTAAATCAACTATACTCCAATAAATTTTTTTAAAGTCTAGTAAGATTTTTATTTGGCTTTTCAGCCTATGATATAATATTCTAATACAGCAAATCAGAATTGTTAATAGACATTGTTTGTTAAAGATGAGTATGCTGAGTGTGACAAAACTAGCCAGGTGAAAGTTTCACAGCAAGAAGAATAAATGAAGCAATTATAAAAACCTAAATTGGAATGTCAAGAATCTTAAAAGTCAGCTGTCATTTGTAGATGTAGGTCAAGAAATCACAATGGCCCCTGCAATATATCATCATTAAAACAAATGACAAATGATGATCATAGCAGTGAGCTTTGACAATACAAGTTATAAGAAAGCAGAATAGAATGGTACATATTTTTAAGAATTTTCATTATAAGTTATTGATAAAACTTTTGGTGTTTTAAGGGGGTAAGTTTATTTATACAAAAATTAACTTATATAGAATCATGCAGTCCCTAATGATCTCCGTGGAAAGGTACAATAAAACCCTGCGATAGCATATCTCAATACCATCTGTGTGCGTGCGTGTGTGTGTGTGTGTGTGTGTGTGTGTAGGGATGGAGAAGAGCTTCCATTCTTTGCCTGTATCCAGCTCCTATGTAAAAAGTGAGGCTGCTGCTGCTGCTAAGTCGCTTCAGTCGTGTCCAACTCTGTGTGACCCCAGAGATGGCAGCCTACCGGGCTCCTCCGTCCCTGGGATTCTCCAGGCAAGAACACTGGAGTGGGTTGCCATTTCCTTCTCCAATACATTTAAGTGAAAAATGAAAGTGAAGTCGCTTAGTCGTGTCTGACTCTTCATGAGCCCATGGACTGAAGCACACCAGGGACTACATTTTTTATCATTGAGGGGAGATGGCTGGGAAGTGAAGAGGAAGGATGAGACCAAGAGCATAATCAAAGGCGACCCTATTTTCACAATTGGGAAGGCCCAGGAAGGTGGATTCCCGCGTCCCCAGGGTTCTCCCATGCAGATTCCTGCACTTCCTGCTGCTGTGTGGAGTCCCAACCAGCAAGTCTAGAGGGGCCAAGAAATGGTGAGGAGGCCAGCATGGCAAGGAGAGGGTGGGACCATAAGAAGTCAGAGAGGTGGGGATAGGAGAGGCAGATTTGAAAACCTTGCAGACTGCAGGAGTGAGATGGGAGCTGCAGTAGAGGACAACTGACAGCCGCAGTGATGAGAAAAGTCTCGGGTAGCTGGTAGTGTTTCTAAGCCCTTAACCAGTCATGATCCCGTCATTCCCATTGATGTTGAAGCAAAAGTGGAATGGGGCCACCAGGTGGCGCCAAGACTGAGTCCAGAGGGGATAGATTTGGCTTGAGAAGACCCCTGACTGCCCCCACTGGCTTGCTGCAGGGGCCGGCTAATCCAGGTCATTTCACTGACCTCACAATAACCTAACTTCATGTTTTATGCAACTGAAATTTCTAGATCCCACAGATGGAGCATTTTGACTGTATTAATATGCTTTGATTTTAACTTTTCATTTACTGGATTTTCTGAAACAGCAGCACACTCAGCTAAACTCTTATTCTTCTAAACAAATGGCCAATTTTGGAACTATGAAGTGGTATTTGTGCAGAACTGCAGGAAATGAACAGTTGTTAAGGTGTGGTCAACCCAAAACATCCAAAATGCTTTATTTCCAAAAGGTTGTACCTTTATGTTAAAATTTACATGCCCACCAGAGGAGGACATGATTTTTTTTTATATACCACTCATAGCAGACTCATATTATGAAAAATAAACATTAGTCTAAAACAACAACAATGAAAGGAGATAACTATAAAATTCAATTTTCCATCCTCAAGTCCTGAACCTTCCTAGACTTGAAAATGTAAAAGTCAACCTAGAAGTCAAATTTTTCTTTTTTAAAAAAGAAGCACATTTTATCAGCAGATCTCATATTCTTTTCACTTTCTCCCTCCACACACCCACAACTGCGAGCACGTGCGAGCAATCCTTTCAAAGGCACACACCAACTGTGCTAAAATTCTCCCTCTCATCGTAGACACTCTCCATATTTTGTTGTTTTCAAGTTACTTGAGGCAACTGGCATTGTTTTTCATTGTCTTCTTTTTAAGTAATTCCAAAATAAAATAGAATAATAAAGGCTTCAGTGTTCTGATACTTCAGCGTTCTTAATACCCCACTCTGCCTTTGAGTGTCTGCTTCCTAAACTATCAGGAATAAATGCACCAGAATCCCTTAGTGTAATGGGTTGCTGTAGAGGAGAAGAAACTCTGAAAATAAGTAATTCATGTCTCCAGATACTATAATACCTAAACTGTACATGATTAACCCTGGGATTTGTTTGGACATGGTATTTTAAGACAGTAAAGTCAAATAAATTTTGTGTTTGATTTAAGAGGACACATTAAAATCCTATGGAATTAATTACATAAAGTAAATATAATTAGCCACAGCACCACTACTATATGGAAAGATATTACATGTGATTAAGTATGTCAGGTTGAGCCATGGGTCCCTGAGGGAGTATTTGCCTTTCTGTTATGTAACACAACCTTCTGGGGGACTTGCTTATAATCGTGGAACAGAATCATGATGACTATACTGAGCTGTGGGATATTAACAGCTGCAAAAGATCTTAGAACTTTGTAAAACCCCAGGACTTGGGAAGAGGCCATTCGAGTCCCTAGTCTTTGCTCCCTCTTCCACACTCCCCTCTGTTAGCCTACACCTGTACTATTAACATGTCCAGTCTAGTGACATTAACATTTTGGGCTGCAAGTATAACCATACCTTTCTAGCTCTTTGTACACACTAAAATCTGAGAACAAATAAAGAGACAAATTCAGTTGTGGCAATGTCAACATTATGGTTCAATTCATGGCCAAGAACTGCTTAGGTTTTTCAAAATATCTAGAAGAGTATTTTAATAATCTCAAGGAAAAGTATTTCTTAGACAACAAGTATGTATTGATAAGCCATAAATGAAAGTACTCATAAATATAAACTTTGTTGCTGTTGTTCAGTCGCTAAATTATGTCTAACTCTTTGTGACCCGATGGACTGCAGCATGCTAGGGGTTCCTGTTCCTCACAGGAAGCTATATTCAATGTCTTATAATAACCTATAATGGAAAAGAATCTGAAAAAGAATATATATATATGTATGTATAACTAAATCACTTTGCTGTACACTGAAGCTAACACAAAATTATAAACTAACTATACTTCAATAAAAATGGTTTAAAAAATAAGATATTTACCATCCATACAGTCAGCAGAGAATTAGGAATCAGAATTTATGAAGGGCTCTGATTAATTCATAGGAAAATAACTATTTAAAAAACACTAAATTGATAAAAACTGGCAAAGGAAATGTACAGGAAATGCAGATATGAAGCAACTGAAACAGAAATGTTCTAATAATCCAAGAAATGCAAATTAAAACAATAATGAAATACAAATGTGTATCTATCAACCTGGCCAAAACCTGAAAATCTGATGACAACGTGTCAATCCTGTAGAACAGCAGGAACTCTAATACATCCAGTAGGTGTATAAATTTGCATGGCTACTTTGGCAATTATCTAGAAAAATCAAAGGTACATAATCTTTTCAGCAGAAGATTCTCCATCTAGCTCCATTTGCTACAAAATCTCACAAGAAGATGACAAGAATATTCATTGCAACTTTCTTGGTAACAGGAAAGAAACTAAAAACAATCCAAATATCTACCAACAAGACTAGGAAGTTCAGTTCAGTTCAGTCACTCAGTTGTGTCTGACTCTTTGCGACCCTGTGGAACTACAGCATGCCAGGCTTCCCTGTCCATCCTCAACTCCCAGAGATTAATCAAACCCATGTCCATCAACTCAGTGATGCCATTCAACTGTCACATCCTCTGTCGTCCCCTTCTCCTCCCTCCTTCAGCATCCTTCCCAGCATCAGGGTCTTTTCCAATGAGTCAGTTCTTCACATCAGGTGGCCAAAGTATTGGAGCTTCAGCTTCAGCATCAGTCCTTCAAATGAATATTCAGGGCTGATTTCCTTGAGGATTGACTAGCTGGATCTCCTTGCAGTGCAAGGGATTCACAAGAGTCTTCTCCAACACCACAGTTCAAAAGCATCAATTTTTCAGCACTCAGCTTTCTTTATAGTCCAACTCTCACATCCATAAACGACTACTGGAAAAATCATAGCTTTGACTAGACAGACCTTTGTTGGCAAAGTAATGTCTCTTTTTAATATGCTGTCTAAGTTGGCCATAGCTTTTCTTCCAAAGAGCAAGTGTCTTTTCACTTCCTGGCTGCAGTCACCATCTGTAGTGATTTTGGAGCCCAGGAAAATAAAGTCTCTCACTGTTTCCATTGTTTCCCCATCCATTTGCCATGAAGTGATGGGACTGGATGCCATGATCTTTGTTTTTTGAATGTTGAGTTTTAAACCAGCTTTTTCACTTTCCTCTTTTACTTTCATCAAAAGGCTCTTTAGTTCTTCGCTTTCTGCCATTAGGGTGCTGTCATTTGCATATCTGAGGTTAATGATATTTCTCCCAGCAATGTTGATTCCAGCTTGTGCTTCATCCAGCCTGACATTTCTGCATATAAGTTAAATAAGCAGGGTGACAATATACAGCCTTAACATACTCCTTTCCCAAATTGGAACCAGTCTGTTGTTCCATGTCCAGTTCTAACTGTTGTTTCCTGACCTGCATACAGATTTCTCAGGAGGCATGTAAGGTGGCCTGGTATTCCCATCTCTTGAAGAATTTTCCACAGTTTGTTCTGATCCACAGTAAAAAGGCTTTAGCGTAGTCAATAAAACAGAAATAGATGTTTTTCTGGAACTCTCTTGCTTTTTCAATGATCCAATGGATGTTGACAATTTGATCTCTAGTTTTTCTGTCTTTTCTAAATCCAGCTTGAACATCTGGAAGTTCATGATTCACATACTGTTGAAGCCTGGCTTGGAGAATTTTGAGCATTACTTTGCTAGCATGTGATAAGAGTGCAATTGTGTGGGGAGTTTGAATATTCTTTGGCATTGCCTTTCTTTGGGATTGGAATGAAAACTGACCTTTTTCTGTCCTGTGGACACCACTGAGTTTTCGAAATTTGCTGGCCTGTTCAGTCCAGCATTTTCACAGCATCATCTTTTAGGATTTGAAATAGCTCAACTGGAATTCCATCACCTCCACTAGCTTTGTTCGTAGTGATGCTTCCTAAGGCCCACTTGACTTTGCATTCCAGGATGTCTGGCTCTAGGTGAGTGATCACACGTGGTTATCTGGGTCATGAAGATCTTTTTTGTATAGTTCTGTGTATTCCTGCCACCTTTTCTTAATACCTTCTGCTTCCGTTAGGTTCATACCATTTCTGTCCTTTATTGAGCCCATCTTTGCATGAAATGTTCCCTTGGTACCTCTAATTTTCTTGAAGGGATCTCTAGTCTTTCCCATTCTATTGTTTTCCTCTATTTCTTTGCATTGATCGCTGAGGAAGGCTTTCTTATTTCTCCTTGCTATTCTTTGGAACTCTGCATTCAGATGGGTATATCCTTCCTTTCTCCTTTGCCTTTACCTTCTCTTCTTTCTCAGCTGTTTGTAAGGCCTCCGCAGACAGCCATTTTGTTTTTTTGCATTTCTTTTTCTTGGGGATGGTCTTGATCCCTGCCTCCTGTAAAATGTCGCAAACCTCCATCCATAGTTCATCAGGCACTCTGTCTATCAGATCTAGTCCCTTAAATCTATTTCTCGTTTCCACTGTATAATCGCAAAGGGTTTGATTTAGATCATACACTTGAATGTTCTAGTGGTTTTCCCTACTTTCTTCACTTTAAGTATGAATTTTGCAATAAGAAGTTCATGATCTGAACCACAGTCAGCTCCTGGTCTTGTTTTTGCTGACTATATAGAGCTTCTCCATCTTTAGCTGCAAAGAATATAATCAATCTGATTTCGGTATTGACCATGTGGTGATGTCCATGTGTAGAGTCTTGTGTTGTTGGAAGAGGGTGTTTGCTATGACCAGTGCATTCTCTTGGCAAAACTCTGTTAGCCTTTGTCCTGCTTTGTTTTGTATTCCAAGGCAAATTTGCCTGTTACTCCAGGTATCTCATGACTTCCTACTTTTGCATTCTAGTCCCCTGTAACGAAAAGGACATCTTTTTTTGGGTGTTAGTTCTAGAAGGTCTTGTAGGTTTTCATAGGACCGTTCAACTTCAGCTTCTTCAGCATTACTTGTCACGGCATAGACTTGCACTACTGTGATACTGAATGGTTTGCCTTGGAAATGAACAGAGATCATTCTGTCGTTTTTGAGATTGCATCCAAGTACTGCATTTCAGACTGTTTTGTTGACCACGAAGGCTATTCCATTTCTTCTAAGGGATTCTTGCCCACAGTAGTGGATATAATGGTCATCTGAGTTAAATTCACCCATTCCAGTCCATTTTCGTTCACTGATTACTAAAATGTTGATGACTCTTGCCATCTCCTGTTTGATCACTTCCAATTTACCTTGATTCATGGACCTAACATTCCAGGTTCCTATGCAATATTGCTCTTTACAGCATCAGACTTTACTTCCATCAACAGGCACATCCACAACTGGGTGTTGTTTTTGCTTTGGCTCCATCCCTTCATTCTTTCTGGAATTATTTCTCCACTGATCTCTAGTAGCATATTGGGCATCTACTGACCTTTGGAGTTCATCTTTAAATGTCCTATCTTTTTGCGTTTTCATACTGTTCATGGGGTTCTCAAGGCAAGAACACTGAAGGGGTTTGCATTCCCTTCTCCAGTGGACCACGTTTTATCAGAACTCTCCACCATGACCTGTCCGTCTTGGGTGGCCCTACATGGCATGGCTCATAGTTTCATTGAGTTAGACAAGGCTGTCCATGTGATCAGTTTGGTTAGTTTTCTGTGATTGTGGTTTTCATTCTGTCTGACCTCTGAGGGATAAGGAGAAGAGGCTTACTGAAGCTTCCTGATGGAAGAAACTGACAGGGGGAAACTGGGTCTTGCTCTGATGGGCAGGGGCCATGCTCAGTAAATCTTTAATCCAATGTTCTGTTGATGGGCGGGGCTGTGTTCCCTCCCTTTTGTTTGACCTGAGGCCAGACTATGGTGCAGGTAATAAAGATAATGGTGACCTCTTTCAAAAGGTCCCATGTACAACTTGCCACACTGCCGCACTCAATGCTCCCAACCCTGCAGCAGGCCACTGTCGACCCACACCTCTGCCCCAGACTCCTGGACACTAGGAAGAGTTCCTAATATTCATAGATTTATGTATGCATGATAAAACTGTTAAACTCATTTAAGCTTGTGTTGCAAGTTCATAAATATTAAAATACGATGTGGAAAGAAGAATAGAGCAAATTTCACAATGATATGTACAGCACAGCACAAAATACACAAAGTTTGAAAATCAACAAAATAATTTGAAATAATTTGTGGCTATATTTATCTGATGACATAAAACAGAGGTTCTCAAAGGGCCTCTGAGACCTTTAGAAAGGAGTTCTGTGATGTCAAAACTATTTTCATAATCATACTAACATTCTTTTCACTCTTATTCCATCGTGAAGGTACATGACATGAAGCACATGACATGGGACAATAACTGAATGTAGAAGCAAATATGAGATCCAGTTGCCTTTTATTAAGCTAGACATAAACTTGCAAAATGTAAAATACTTCACTCTTACTTTACTTTGGAAAAGTAGTTATTTTTCATAGAAATGTTATTCATATTCATGTGTAATGAGTTTATTACTGTCATATAAATTAATAAATATTTATAAAATTTCTCAGTCTTTGTTTCAAACACTATCAATCAGCACAGCAACATTCCACATAAAAATATTTTGGGGCCCTCAATAAATTTCAAGAATGCATAGGGCTTCTGAGACCAGCATGTTTGAAAATTGCTGATGTAAATGAGAATTGCTGAATGGAATAGGTGAATTTAACTCAGATGACCATTATATCTACTACTGTGGGCAAGAATCCCTTAGAAGAAATGGAGTAGCCATCATGGTCAACAAAAGAGTCCAAAATGCAGTACTTGGATGCAATCTCAAAAACGATAGAATGATCTCTGTTTGTTTCCAAGGCAAACAATTCAATATCACGGTAATCCAAGTCTATGCCCCAACCAGTAATGCCAAAGAAGCTGAAGTTGAACGATTCTATGAAGACCTACAAGACCTTTTAGAACTGACACCCAAAAAAGATGTCCTTTTCATTATAGGGGACTGGAATGCAAAAGTAGGAAGTCAAGAAACACCTGGCGTAACAGGCAAGTTTGGCCTTGGAGTACAGAATGAAGCAGGGCAAAGGCTAATAGAGTTTTGCCACGAGAACGCACTGGTAATAGCAAACACCCTATTCCAACAACACAAGAGAAGACTCTACACGTGGACATCATCAGATGGTCAACACCGAAATCAGATTGATTATATTCTTTGCAGCCAAAGATGGAGAAGCTCTATACAGTCAGCAAAAACATACCGGGAGCAGACTGTGGCTCGGATCATGAACTGCTTATTGCCAAATTCAGACTTAAATTGAAGAAAGTAGGGAAAACCACTAGACCATTCAGGTATGACCTAGATCAAATCCCTTATGAGTATACCGTGGAAGTGACAAATAGATTTAAGGGTCTAGACCTCATAGACAGAGTGCCTGATGAACTATGGACAGAGGTTCGTGACATTGTACAGGAGACAGGGATCAAGAAAATCCCCATGGAAAAGAAATGCAAAAAAGAAAAATGGCTGTCTGAGGAGGCCTTACAGATAGCTTGGAAGAGAAGAGAAGCGAAAAGCGAAGGAGAAAAGGAAAGATATTCCCATCTGAATGCAGAGTTCCAAAGAATAGCAAGGAGAGATAAGAAAGCCTTCCTCAGTGATCAGTGCAAAGAAATAGAGGAAAACAACAGACTGGGAAAGACTAGAGATCTCTTCAAGAAAATTAGAGATACCAAAGGAACATTTCATGCAAAGATGGGCTCGATAAAGGACAGAAATGGTATGGACCTAACAGAAGCAGAAGAGATTAAGAAGAGGTGGCAAGAATACACAGAAGAACTGTACAAAAAAGATCTTCACGACCCAGATAATCACGATGGTGTGATCACTCACCTAAAGCCAGACATCCTGGAATGTGAAGTCAAGTGGGCCTTAGAAAGCATCACTACGAACAAAGCTAGTGGAGGTGATGGAATTCCAGTTGAGCTATTTTAAATCCTCAAAGGTGATGCTGTGAAAGTGCTGTACTCAATATGCCAGCAAATATGGAAAACTCATCAGTGGCCACAGGACTGGAAGAGGTCAGTCTTCGTTCCAATCCCAAAGAAAGGCAATGCCAAAGAATGCTCAAACTACCGCACAATTGCACTCATCTCACATGCTGGTAAAGTAATGCTCAAAATTCTCCAAGCCAGGCTTCAGCAATACGTGAACCGTGAACTTCCAGATGTTCAAGCTGGTTTTAGAAAAGGCAGAGGAACCAGAGATCAAATTGCCAATATCCACTGGATCATCGAAAAAGCAAGAGAGTTCCAGAAAAACATCTATTTCTGCTTTATTGACTATGCCAAAGCCTTTGACTGTGTGGATCACAATAAACTGTGGAAAATTCTGAAAGAGATGGGAATACCAGACCATCTGACCTGTCTCTTGAGAAACCTGTATGCAGGTCAGGAAGCAACAGTTAGAACTGGTCATGGAACAACAGACTGGTTCCAAATAGGAAAAGGAGTACGTCAAGGCTGTATATTGTCACCCTGCTTTTTTAACTTATATGCAGAGTACATCATGAGAAATGCTGGGCTGGAAGAAACACAAGCTAGAATCAAGATTGCTGGGAGAAATATCAATAACCTCAGATATGCGGATGACACCACCCTTATGGCAGAAAGTGAAGAAGAACTAAAGAGCCTCTTGATGAAAGTGAAAGAGGAGAGTGAAAAAGTTGGCTCAAAGCTCAACGTTCAGAAAACTAAGATCATGGCATCTGGTCCCATCACTTCATGGGAAATAGGTGGGGAAACAGTGGAAACGGTGTCAGACTTTATTTTTTTGGGCTCCAAAATCACTGCTGATGGTGACTGCAGCCATGAAATTAAAAGACGCTTACTCCTTGGAAGGAAGGTTATGGCCAACCTAGATAGCATATTTAAAGGCAGAGACATTACTTTGCCAACAAAAGTCCGTCTAGTCAAGGGTATGGTTTTTCCAGTGGTCGTGTATGGATGTGAGAGTTGGACGGTGAAGAAAGCTGAGCGCCGAAGAATTGATGCTTTTGAACTGTGGTGTTGGAGAAGACTCTTGAGAGTCCCTTGGACTGCAAGGAGATCCAATCAATCCATCCTGAAGGAGATCAATCCTGGGTGTTCATTGGAAGGTCTGATGTTGAAGCTGAAACTCCAATACTTTGGGCACCTCATGCGAAGGGTTGACTCATTGGAAAAGACCCTAATGCTGCGTAGGATTGGGGGCGGGAGGAGAAGGGGACGACAGAGGATGAGATGGTTGGATGGCATCACTGACTCGATGGACATGGGTTTGGGTAGACTCCGGGAGTTGGTGATGGACAGAGAGGCCTGGCGTGCTGCAATTCATGGGGTCGCAAAGAGTCGGACACGACTGAGCGACTGAACTGAACTGAACTGATGTAAAAAGCACACGTGGGAAAGGTGAATATTAAGTGCAAGGTCCCAGTTACTCCCTGGAGGGAAGAGACAAAGTGATGGGATCTGGGGGTGGGGATTGTGGGCGTGCAAATTTGCAACAATTTTTTTCTTAAAAAACTGAAGCAATGTACACTAAGACTATTCAATAGAGCTGGATGGTGGTTATGCTGTCTTTTGTATTATACCTTTTGGTGTATTTAAAATACTGAAGAATAAAAATAAATACAGTTGTATGAATATTATTTGGACTGATGGAGGTAATTACCAGATATAGTAATAACCAAAATAGTTAAGAAGTTTCTAGTTGGGCTTGAGACTAGAGGTGGGTGAAGGAAGGTGGAAAATGACTGCTCTTTCATAGCAGCTCTTTTGTAACATTTCATCTATTAGTTACTATGTACACGCACTGCACCTTCATAAAAATAGAATCGACTCCAAAAAGTAAACAACAAAGAAGGAAAAAATTACATGAACTATACAAAACATACAGAGAATAAAATGTGGAAGGAAATACAGGCAAGTTAAACAATTGTATTAGAATATTGGGATTATGGATACGTTTTCTTTCATTTCCATATTCTGTAATGTGGCTATGTTGCTCATACAGGATTATTTTAAAATTAGCACTGTATCAAAAAAGACCCACAATTATTTTTTCCTCCAGTGGAAGAAACTGATTATGGCTGTCACACAGTGCCTTTTTATTCCTTTGGTTCTTTTTACATCAGTAGTTACCAATCTTTTACACCTTAAAGACTATGATCACAGATTGCTTTTTTTATCTTGTAACTACATGAGCCTCTCTTTAGAGATGCAATGAAGTCATAGAATAATACAAAATCTATACCATGTCATCAAAGTGTGTTAATACCTATGACACCATCTCTCAGTGTTCTCTTACAATCATGGTAAATCAAACATTAATTTTGATATAAATGACTTGATGATGATCCACACTGGAGGTCCAAATGAACTATTTACTGTGCCCTTTATTACATACCATTTCTTTGGACTGTCAGTGACAGATGTTTGCTGGATAGAAGAAGAGTCTCTAAGCTCCAGAGATGAGACAGGGGGACTTACCAGGCAGCTGGCCTGGCTCTATACCCTTGGACTAGATCAAAATGTCAAGGTAGACACACTTACCTATAAAGATGATGGCTTGAGCTCAGAGGGCATTGACCAGGACCCTTTCCCCTGAATCATGAGAAGCAGTGATCAAGGGTCTAGGAGGTTTCTCTTTCTCCTTAATATGGAGCATCTAAAGAATGACTTCCAGGGTATGATATTAATATAACCTAAGGGAGGACAGTTTCACAAAAGTCCCCCTAAAAAGATGGGTGCAAAGGCTTTATTTGGCCAAAATTGAAAGAATCATGACTATGCTGTAGCCAGGTTAGATGAAAAAAATACAAGAATTTCCACATATGAAATCATAAGTAAATACTTTTTGAGAAAAAAGAAATATTTCAGTGGGTGATCAAGGGGTGTATCAGTTTCCCAAGACTGTCAAGGCAATTTACCACAAATTAAATAGCTTAAAACCACAGTAATGTATCCTGTATTTATTCTGTGAAAGAGGTGAAAAGTCCAAAGTCAGGTGGTAGCAAGGCTGGTTCCTTCTGGTGAAGGGAAAAATTTAAAAACTTGTACCCAGCTAGAAATAACCTCATGTTTGTTCTGCTTCTATAACTCAGCTAGCTCCTTGCAAAGTCATGTCAGTTACATAGTTTCAGGAAAACAGAAACTTACAACAATGCTAGGTGCTGAAACTTATCTCACTCACCCTTGTCAATTACCCAGCCCCTATAATCCTGCTTAACCATGTTTGTTTGTGTAGAGGTCAGGCATCCCCCGTGCTGTGTCCATGCACCAAGACCCCTAGTGTGAACCAGCCTATTCACAGTCAGCACTGCCACTAAAGTCTGGTGTCATGGACTGCTCGAGGCTCAGAGGGGAAGTGTTAACTCTTCTGGGCCCACCGTAATAAACCTGAGTTCTCCAACTCTTCAAGTGTGGTGCTTGGTTTCTCCACGGATCAGCTTCTGCAACATTTCTGGAGGCCCCAGCAAGATTTCCAACCATGCTGGCCCCTTGAGCTGCCTGACCAGTGGCTTGGCCGGAGGAGAGGAACTCTGAGATGAACGAGGAGGTGCGCCACCTGACTGTTTTCTGGGTTCTCTTTTGGACTGTTGTTCTGACTCTCTGGACAGCCAAGCCCTGACTGACTCATTGGAGGGACAAACCAAGTCACCGGGAATGGTCACAGGATAAGGTAAGGCCCTGGGGCACAGAACCCAATCAGGTCCGGTCTCCTACAGTCTTCAGTAAAAAGACCACCAGTTAGGGACCTTCCCAGAGGGGGAGGCACTGTGATAAACTCTGGTCCATTCTGATCTGAATGGTTCGTCCTCGATCCAGGGCAATTGTTTGGCTTCATGGCCTTCATGGCTACGAGTCTGAGAGGGCCCTAACCTGCAGTTACATGAAAACCTCTTACAGCTCAAGGCGGTGTCTGTCTCTGGGGGACTCAGTCCCTCCCTGCGAGTCAGATTCGGGTCAGGGGTTTATACTGATCCACCAAAGCTAAGAGGTGCCTAAGTTCCCCCAGAGGGACATAGCCAGGCGGGCACCTGAATGGTCTCCTCAAATAAGGGAACACCCACCCTTATTTGTCTTCGTGCCACCAACATAGGGCAGGATACATGGGGAGGGGGACAATTGGTCACTGATTTGATTTAAAATTGTATATGTCCAAACGGCCCTCTGCCCTAGGGCCCTCCGCCAAAATTATTTTCTTAAAATTTTTAAGGCTCATTCTCCCCTCCCGTCAGCTGACTCTTTGAGCTGATTATTGAGAAATTAGATCTCCCTCGAAAAACTTGCCCCTTCTGCCAAACTGATCTGTACCTCCCTCTCTCTGAGTCCCCTGAACCAGCCCATGTGGAGTAGCACACTCTGACGTGCTCCTGCACACTTCTGGATTTTCATTACAAGGCTACCTTCGTCAACGTATCCTGCCTAATCCCCTAACTCCCCAAGCATTTCAGGCCCTTCACCTAGGTGAGGAGTACGTATACTGCTCTCTCTACCTGCTCGAGAGGGTCAATCACCCCACACCCTCTCTGGAACCCCACCTGAAGTTATTCCTCTGCAAATCCCATTACAAGGGATTTCCTCCTTTCAGTCCCATCTCCCTGAGACACATAATCCTGCTGTCTGGGAATCCTGGGCCTTCCAGGAGCGGTGACTTCTGTGCTACCTAGGATAGAAGGCCCTAAGACAAGGCCCTTCCCGTGGGCAGCCCTCTCCTTCCTGGTCAGAGAAGTAGATTGTATTTGTTAACATGGGCGGGGGGAGTTCTTCTAAGCCAATGGTTTTAGATTGTATGCTGAAAAACTTCTAAGAAAGGTTTCTCTGGAGACTGTGGGGTTAAGATGACCTTGGGAAAGAGCCGTACCCTGTGTGAATGGCCCACCTTCAGGCTAGGATGGCCTGCCGAAGACCTTCTTGTGGTTAGAGCTGTTTACCAACTGGTGAGGGGACCCCCAGGCTCCCAGACCAGTTACCATACATAGACTCCTGGCTGCAAATCGCCGATCAGCTACCCCTTTGGGTTCGGTTCTGCGCAACAGGCAGGCAAAGTGTAGGATCTTTGTGGCCTAACCAGTTCTGAGAAAAGGCAAAGAAAAGCCAGCAAAGGTTATCCACCAAGGGGACCCCGAAGAAGAGCCCCCTTGTGCTTCTGCCCTACATTCCAACTGCTCTGCCGGTTCCCGTTCAGCCTCTTCACCCTTTACCGGACAGCCCCCTACCATCAGTGTCTCCACCGCCTCCAAGTCCAGAGCGCCCTCCGAGCCTGCTGCAATTTCGCTCGGCCAACCAACCAGCCCCACAGCCTGCAGCCCTGTAGATGCCCTTACAAGAGACCCGAGGCCCTCCCCAGATTAATGAGGATGGCTCTGTCCAGCCAGGACGCCCGATCCTTTATTACCAACCCTTTACTACTACTGATCTCCTGAGCTGGAAGCACCATACTCCATCTACTTGGAAAAACCACAGGCAATGATTGACTTTCTTGAGTCTATTCCTCACTACCTGGGATGGCTGTCGCCACCTCCTCCTGACTCTCTTCAACACTGAGGAATGTTGCCGGAGCCTGTCAGAGGCTCAGAGATGGCTCCAAGGGCAGGCACCAGCTGGTACAGTAGATCCTGCAGCCTGGGCCCTGGGGGTTGCACCGGACATTCAGCCCAACAGGGACTTTAACGCCCTGGATGGGAAGGACTCCCTCAACAAGTACCAGCAAGCCCTGTTGCAGGGACTGAGAGCAAGGGCCAGAAAACCAACCAATATGTCCAAGACAGCAGAGGTGCTCCAGAAGCCAGATGAATCACCCATGGAGTTCTATGAGAGACTGAGGCATTCTGGGTTTATACCCCTTTCAACCCTGAAGCGCGAGAGAACCAACGCATGGTCAACGCAGCGTTCATGGCTCAGTCTTATGCTGACATCTACCATAAGCTCCAGAACCTTGAGGGCCTCATGGGAATGAACGCCGCTCAGCTGCTGGAGGTTGCAAACAAGCTGTTTGTAAACCACAACTGAGAAGCCCAAAAGATGGGTGACAAGCAAATGAAGCAGGTGTTGCTGCTGGCTGCTGTACTGAGGAACCCAAGTCCTGTGAAACAAGACTGCTCCCCCACGAAAAGGGGAAGTCAAGAAGAGACCAACACTACGTCGCGACCAGTGCGCCTATTGCAAAGGGACGGAACACTGGAAGAATGAAGGCCCCCATCACAGAGGGACGTCTGAAGGGTCAAAGAAGTTTGATCAACCCAGCAGAGAAAGGTACCAGTCTGAGCCAGTCATCCAAGATCTTATTGGCCTGGCTGGAGCAGACTCAGACTAAGGGGGACCAGGGTCCCTGATTCTGGACCCCCAGGGAGCCTACGGTCGCAATGAAAGTAGGGGGCCAATCAATAACTTTTATGGTGGACATTGGAGCTGACCACTCTGTGGTGACCACACCTGTGGCTCCCCGGGTAGCCACATGTTGAACAGCAACTACTGTCGGGGCCACAGGGGACAGGACTGCCCATTCATTTTGCAAGGCCCGCTCATGCCAGCTAGGGGGCCATCTAGTGATTCATGGATCCTGTACTTACCGGAGTGCCCCATTCCCTTGCTGAGAAGAGACTTGCTGACAAAGCTTGGGGTAAAGATCACCTTTGCCCCCAGGAAGCCCACGAGCCTCACCCTGGAGAGTCAGTCGGCTCTGATGATGGCTATGACCATGCCCAGAGGAGATGAACGGTGCCTCTATTCTTCAGAGAGAGAACAAACAAATCCAACCAGCCTGCTGAAAGAGTCTTCTGCTGTCCTGGCAGAGAAGGGGTCCCTGCCGCTGCTGCTGCTGCTAAGTCGCTTCAGTCGTGTCCGACTCTGTGCGATCCCATAGACGGCATCCCACCAGGCTCCGCCGTCCCTGGGATTCTCCAGGCAAGAATACTGGAGTGGGTTGCCATTTCCTTCTCCAGTGCATGAAAGGGAAAAGTGAAAGTGAAGTCGCTCAGTCACGTCCGACTCTTAGCGACCCCATGGACTGTAGCCCACCAGGCTCCTTCGTCCATGGGATTTTCCAGGCAAGAGCACTGGAGTGGGGTGCCATTGCCTTCTCCAGAAGGGGTCCCTAGGTTTGGCCAAAACCCATGAGACCATGGTGGTCGATCTGAGGCTAGGGGCCACTCCTGTCATACAGAGGCAATATCCCTAACCCTAACCCAGTACCACGGGAGGCACACCTGGGAATTCGGGACCCCATCCAACACCAAAGCGATGCTGAAATACTGATTGTGAGTCTCCCTGGAACACTCCGCTCTTACCAGTCAAGAAGCCAGGAGGGAATGATTATCACCCCGTCCAGGACTTCCACACTGTCAACAACTTAGTGATCACTATTCATCCAGTGGTCCCAAACCCTTACACCCTCCTGAACCTCTTACCTGTCCAAGCAAGCTGGCTCACCTGCCTTGATCTCAAGGACACTTTCTTCTGTCTCTGGCTACCAGCCAGCCAGCCCTTGTTTACCTTTGAATGGGAAGACCCACAAACCGGGAGAAGGACACAGCTGACTTGGACTCGACTGCCACAAGGCTTCAAGAACTCACCTACCCTGTTTGGTTAAGCCTTGGCTGAGGATCTTGCTGCCTTCCCAAGAAAAACTTTGAACTGCACCTTATTCCAGGACGTAGATGACCTGTTCCTAGCCAGTCCCACCCAAGAGGACTGCTGGAAAGGCACTAAAGCTTTATTGGCTCTACTTTCCACCACGCGGTACAAGGTGTCATGGAAAAAGGCTCAGATCTGCAGACCAGGAGGTCAAGCACCTTGGCTCTGTCATTTCAAAAGGGCACTGGGTGTTCAGAAGGTGAGAGGAAGCAAACCATCTGGTTCAATACTTCCGCCAAGCACCAAGAAAGAAGTCTGTGAGTTCCTCGGGGCTGCCGGATTCTGCCAGATCTGGATGCTTGGCTTTTCTGAAATTGCCAAACCACTGTTCAACACCACACACAGTAGGGTCTGGCAAGGACTCCCTAGAGTAGGAGCCTGAACAAGAAAAAGCCTTCAAGGAGATGAAGAGATTCTTGACCAGCACTCCAGCATTAGGGCTGCCAGATGTGACACGGGACTTTAGCCTCTTCGTGCAGGAGAAAAATCACACTGCACTGGGGTGTCCTCAGACAAACAGTTGGGCCATGGCAGCGCCTGGTCACATACCTATCCAAACTGGACCCTGTGGCCACGGGATGGCTGCCATGTCTCCAGGCATTTGCTGCCACTGTGGTCCTGGGTCAGAGAAGCAGGTAAGCTTACACTGGGACAAAATATATATGTAAAAGTCCCTATGCTGTTACTGTGCTGATGAACAGCCAGGGGCACAAGTGCTGACCAACACCAGGATGACTCACTATCAGGGACTGCTTTGCAAAAACTCACAGGTCTGCCTTGAGACTGTGTGGAGGCTCAATCCCACCACCTACTTACCTACAGAGATGGGAACCCTCAATCATAACTGCATGGAGGTCATAGATGAAATTTATTTGAGCAGGCCAGGCCTGATGGACACTCCCCTCCAGAACCCAGAAGTGGAACTATTTACTGACAGAAGCAGTTTCATCCAGGACAGACAACGCAGGGCAGGCTATACAATAATGACAACAGATGAGATAGTAAAGGCTGAGGCCTTGCCACAGGGGTGGTCAGCACAACGGGCTGAGCTGTGGGCACTCATCCAGGGGCTAAGGCACGCCGAAGGAAAGCGAGTTAACATCTACACTGACTCCAGGTGCGCCTTTGCTACTTTACATGTTCATGGAGCCATTAATAAAGAAAGGGGACTACTGACAGCAGGGGGAAAGGATATCAAAAACAAAGAAATCCTTCAACTGTTAGAGGCAGTCTGGAAGCCTTCCCAAGTGGCAGTCATCAAGTGCAAAGGCCATTAAAGAGGAACTGATCCAGTCAACAAAGGGAATTGGTTGGCCGACCAGGCAGCCAAGGAGCTGGCAGCCCAACCGAGTCCCACAGTGGGCCCTGAGCCAATCATCTCTAAGGTCCTCTTGGCACCAGAATTGTCTCCATCCCTGAGATATACCAAGGAAGAAGATCAATGGGCTTTGGATGAGGGAGGAACAAAAGGAAAAGAGGGCTGGTGGAAGCTTCTAGACCAAAGACTCTTTGTCCCCAGCAATATAGCAATCCAGCTGGTGAAACAGCACCATGAGACAACTCACTTAGGGAAAACTGAGCTGGAAAGTTTACTGAGCCGTTACTATTTTGTTCCTAAGCTCCCAACCCTGCATTCCCAGATCAGTGCTAGATGTGTGACTTGTGCACGAAACAACGCCAGCCAAAGACCAAGACCCAGCCCAGCGGGGCAGACAGCTAGGACACTGCCCTTTGAAGATTTAGAAGTGGACTTTACTGAAGTCAAGCCCTACAGGGGCTGTAAGAATTTACTTATGGTAGTCTGCACCTACTCAGGATGGGCTGAGGCCTACCCCACGTGCACTGAACGGGCATGAGAAGTGGCCAAGGCCCTAGTAAGAGACATAATCCTGAGATATGGGCTACCTCTCTCCATAGGGTCCGACAACAGGCCAGCCTTTGTGTCTGAGATAACCCAGACTTTGTCCAGGACATTAGGAGTCAAATGGAAGCTCCATACGGCTTATAGGCTACAAAGCTCTGGGAAAGTTGAGCACATGAATTGGACCCACAAGACTACGTTAGCTAAGCCTTATCAGTAGACCCAGTTACTGCTACTGTCAGTAGACCCAGTTACACGCTACCCCTAGCCTTACTCCGAGTCCGATGCACCCCAAGGTCCTCAGGCTATTCTCCCTTTGAGATCTTATACAGGAGACCACCCCTAGTGATAGGAAAGTTCAAGGGAGACCCCCAACAACTAGCTGACCTGGAGATGTCCCGATACCTCCAGGCCCTGGGAGAAGTCTTCCGCCATATCACCTGAGAAACCCTAGAAAGGACTTCCATTCCTTTGGGCAATTGGGTTCATCCCTATCAGCCAGGAGATAAGGTACGGGTTAAAGATTGGAAAAAGGAACCACTTCAGCCAGTTTGGACAGGCCCTCATATGGTCGTCCTGGCAACCTGTACTGCTGTTAAAGTTACAGGTGTCACCCCCTGGATCCACCACACCAGAGGCAAGACAACAGCGGCTCCTCATGACAAGGACATCTGGAAAGCAGTTTAAGACCCTGAGAACCCACTCAAAGTCTGGATCCGAAAGCAACAGCCCTGCTCTAGTCATTCCAGGAGCTGACTAGTCAAGGCACGGCAGAAGCTTGAGGAGTCTTCAGTCCTGCTCCAGCCACATCCCAGCAGTTGGCTGGTCAACACACAGTGGAAGCTTGAGAATCCAGTTACTGGGATATAAATTGGTTTCCATTGTCACCCTGGCCCGTTCCCTGATCGGCATTACTCTTTGCTACAGAACTAGCTTCAGCTGCACCCCAGGACTGGAATTTGGGTCAGAAGCTGCTATTAGTTGTCTGCTATCTCATCGTAGTGGTGAGTATCATCCTTATTAGGTGCCTCTTGTAATCACTCCCAGATCAGACCACCCTCCTACCCCCCAACACCTTCTCTTCTTTGACCAGGGATATCAGAGAGTCAGGGTTATGATGACACTCTGCCAAATGGGGACTGGTTATTCCACTGGCCTTGATGCTTTCTGGGGGTCAGATACAAAAGGTCGCCTTGACTACAATCTACCTAAAGGTAGTGGGATTGTTAAGTGGAATTAAATGTTTTTTGTAATAGTTTATATCCTGCTAAGCTGTAGTGTATTAGAAAGTAAAACAGACCCCACATGTATTTCGTGCATTCACATGACTAGATCAAGTCAGGAGGTCACTTGGACCTTGCTTTACCATAGTCACTTCTCTTGCCAAGAAGAGGTCAAGGAACTTGTGTACGTAACAAAACAACTATTCTAATTGTAGCAAGAAGGCCAATATATTTGTTGTGACTCCCGGTTCCCCCACAATGAAAACTGGTTAGAAGTTTGCCACCTAGAAGGAAGGCTCCTGATTAACGGGACACAAATTACGAATTTAGAACACTGGTTTTGGTGCACTTTGATGTGTGCACTGCTGCTGACAAAACCCCCAGCATTCTAAATTTCAGGGGCTTATCACAGGAATGAGAATATTCACTCAGTGACAAATATATGTGTAACCCGGCATCCCATAACACTGGGTGTTATGGAGGCACCTGGCATCACGGCTGGACCTAGGCCTGTGTCAGATGTGCAACCTAGGAAAATATAGAGGTGACCTGGGAGAATAAGGTCAGAGTAGCACTCCTCCAAAAGGGAACTGTTGATCCCAAATGTAAGTTCACTCTCACTGTTTTCAACCCCAGAGACCTAAGATGGAAAAAGGGTCACCAAATCAGCATCTATATTAATGGGAGAAGTATTGACCCAGGAACTGTATTGATATTCCGGAGCATTTCTGTTCCACTCTGGGTTTCCACACACAGGCTCTTCCATTCCTTTTATGAAGAGATGGAAAGTGGCCCCCCTTCAATTTCAGCCAAGACTAAAAATCTGTTCCTAGCCCTAGCAGAGACCATAGCCCAGACTTTAATGATTACTCCTTGCTATGTGTGTGAGGGAACTAGTATAGGAGACCAATGGCCCTGGGAAGCTAAAGAATTAGATCCCCAGAGACCCTTTTACAACTCAGGGGAATTCAAGCAGACCAGGGTCAGAATTTGGCATTTAAAGACTTCCATAATCAGCAAAAACTGCCTGGCGTGATGGGGCCCATCCATCATTCAGTGTTCTAGTAGGAAACCTCACTTGTCTTGGCCAAAAGCATTATAATACAGCTACTCGTACTTCTGGTTGGTGGGGAAGCCCAAACTATACAGAACCTAATCCTCACTCTCTAGCAAGCTTCCCCGATTTAAAGACCCATCGTGATGACTTGTCCACTGAAGGCCATTGGTCAGCTCCAGAAGGATTATATTGGACTCGTGGGACTAACGCATAATTCAATTTTGCCAGCCAACTGGTTGGGGGCATGTGTGTTGGGGACTATCCGTCCCTCCTTGTTCCCACTTCCCCTAGCCAAAGGTGAATCATTGGGAGTCCCAGTTTATAAAGACAGAGGCCCCACCAAAAAGCACAGATCTCTGCAGATTGGAGACTGGAGAGAAGACGAATGGCCTCCTGAACGCATAATCCGATAACTGCATGCCAGCCACACGGGCAGTAGACGGGTCCTGGGGCTACCAAATCCCAATTTACATGCTTAACAGAATTATCTGGCTACAGGTGGTGACTGAAATTATTACTAATGAAACAGCCAAGGCTCTTGATTTATTGGCAGAACAACAAACCAGGATGTGTAATGCTATTTATCTAAATCACCTAGCCCTAGATTACTTACTGGCTGCAGAAAAGTACATCTGTGGAAAGTTCAATCTTAGTAACTGTTGCCTACAGATAGATGATAAGGGAAAGGTTTTAGAAGAAATAACCAGAAAGATGACGAACATAGCTCATGTCTCAGTCCATACTTGGAAGGGATGGAATCCCAGAGACCTATCTGGGGGATGGTTTTCTTATCTAGAAAGATTCAAAGCTCTAGTAGGAATAGTCCTACTCCTCCTTGGGACTTGCTCCTTTTAACCTTACCTTTTGCCATTATTGGTGAGGACAATTTCCAGCCTAGCTGAGGCTGTTGCAAACAGGAGGGTCATCACACACCTCCTAGCCCTGAAAAGTTATCAGCCCCTGAACCAAGAAGATCAAGAGGTTGATGCCTTATGAGATTTGAGGGGCATAAACAGCGGGTATTGAAGAGGAAAATTTTAAAACTTGCACCCAGCTAGAAATAATCTCATGCTCATTCTGCTTCTGCAACTCAACTAGCTCCTTGCAAAGTCATGTGAGTTACACAGTTTCGGGAAGACAGAAATGTGCAACAATGCTAGGAGCTGAAACTACCTCACTCACCCTTGTCAATTACCCAGCCCCTGTAATCCTGGTTAATCATGTTTGTTTGTGTAAAGGTTAGGCATCCCCCCTGCTGTGTCCTAACAGCTGTTCCCAAGTTCAGGACACCCCTAGTTTGAACCCCCTATGAACAGTCCGCACTGCCCACTGAAGTCTGGTGTCATACACTGTCTATAAAAACTCTGTAACTCCTTTGTTCAGGCTCAGAGCTGGAAGTGTTAACTCCTCTGGTCTCAGAGCTGGAAGTGTTAACTCCTCTGGACTTGCCAGCGTAATAAACCTGAGTTCTCCAACTCTCGGGGTGTGGTGCTTGGTTTCTTGAGGGACAAATTTCTGCAACACTGTAATCTGTTCACGCCCCTCCGGGCTTCTACTGTTCCCAGAAATCCTCGGCTTGTAGCTGCAAGACTTCAACCCCTGCCTCCTTTGTCACCTGACCTTCTTCTCTGTGTCCTCTTCTTATAAAGATGCTAGTATTGAATATAGTCACTCAGTCAGTTCAGTCGCTCAGTCGTGTCTGACTCTGCCACTCCATGAACTCCAGCATTCCAGGCCTCCCTGTCCGTCACCAATTCCCAGAGTTTACTGAAACCCATGTCTATCGAGTCAGTGATGCCATCCAACCATCTCATCCTCCGTCGTCCCCTTCTCCTCCTGCCCTCAATCTTTCCCAGCATCAGGGTCTTTTCAAATGAGTCAGCTCTTCCTATCAGGTGGCCAAAGTATTGGAGCTTCAGCTTCAACATCAGTCCTTACAATGGACACCCAGGACTGATCTCCTTTAGGATGGACTGGTTGGATCTCCTTTCCAAAGGACTCTCAAGAGTCTTCTCCAACACCACAGTTCAAAAGCATCAATTATTTGGCGCTCAGCTTCTTTATAGTCCAACTCTCACTTCCATACATGACCAATGGAAAAACCATAGCCTTGACTAGACAAACCTTTGTTGACAAAGTAATGTCTCTGTTTTTTAATATGCTGTCTAGGTTGGTCATAACTTTCCTTTCAAGGAGTAAGCATCTCTTAATTTCATGGCTGCAGTCACCATCTGCAGTGATTTTGGAGCCCAGAAAAATAAAGTCAGCCACTGTTTCCACTGTTTCCCCATCTATTTGCCATGAAGTGATGGGACCAGATGCCATGATCTTCGCTTTCTGAATGTTGAGCTTTAAGCCAACTTTTTCACTCTCCTCTTTCACTTTCATCAAGAGGCTCTTTAATTCTTCTTCACTTTCTGCCATAAGGGTGGTGCCATCTGCATATCTGAGGTTGATATTTCTCCTGGCAATCTTGATTCCAGCGTGTGCTTCTTCCAGCCCAGCATTTCTCATGATGTACTCTGCATATAAGTTAAATAAGCAGGGTGACAATATACAGTCTTGATGTACTCCTTTTCCTATTTGGAACCAGTCTGTTGTTCCATGTCCAGTTCTAACTGTTGCTTCCTGACCTGCATACAGGTTTCTCAAGAGACAGGTCAGATGGTCTGGTATTCCCATCTCTTTCAGAATTTTCCACAGTTTATTGTGATCCACACAGTCAAAGGCTTTGGCATAGTCAATAAAGCAGAAATAGATGTTTTTCTGGAACTCTCTTGCTTTTTCGATGATCCAGCGGATATTGGCAATTTGATCTCTGGTTCCTCTGCCTTTTCTAAAACCAGCTTGAACATCTGGAAGTTCACGGTTCACGTATTGCTGAAGCCTGGCTTGGAGAATTTTGAGCATTACTTTACTAGCATGTGAGAATGAGGGCAACTGTGCAGTAGTTTGAGCATTCTTTGGCATTGCCTTTCTTTGGGATTGGAACGAAAACTGACCTCTTCCAGTCCTGTGGCCACTGCTGAGTTTTCCAAATTTGCTGGCATATCAAGTGCAGCACTTTCACAGCATCACTTTTGAGGATTTGAAATAGCTCAACTGGAATTCCATCACCTCCACTAGCTTTGTTCATAGTGATGCTTTCTAAGGCCCACTTGACTTCACATTCCAGGATGTCTGGCTCTAGGTGAGTGATCACACCATCGTGATTATCTGGGTCGTGAAGATCTTTTTTGTACAGTTCTTCTGTGTATTCTTGCCACCTCTTCTTAATCTCTTCTGCTTCTGTTAGGTCCATACCATTTCTGTCCTTTATTGAGCCCATCTTGGCATGAAGTGTTCCCTTGGTATCTCTAAGTTTCTTGAAGAGATCTCTAGTCTTTCCCATTCTATTATTTTCCTCTATTTCTTTGCATTGATCTCTGAGGAAGGCTTTCTTATCTCTCCTTGCTGTTCTTTGGAACTCTGCATTCAAATGGGTATATCTTTCCTTTTCTCCTTTGCTTTTCACTTCTCTTCTTTTCACAGCTATTTGTAAGGCCTCTTCAGACAGCCATTTTGCTTTTTTGCATTTCTTTTTCTTGGGGATGGTCTTAATCCCTGTCTCCTGTACAATGTCACGAACCTCTGTCCATAGTTCATCAGGCACTCTGTCTATCAGATCTAGTCCCTTAAATCTATTTCTCACTTCCACTGTATAATCATAAGGGATTTGATTTAGGTCATACCTGAATGGTCTAGTGGTTTTCCCTACTTTCTTCAATTTCAGTCTGAATTTGGCAATAAGGAGTTCATGATCTGAACCACAGTCAGCTCCTGGTCTTGTTTTTGCTGACTGTATACAGCTTCTCCATCTTTAGCTGCAAAGAATATAATCAATCAGATTTCGGTGTTGACCATTTGGTGATGTTCATGTGTAAAGTCTTCTCTTGTGTTGTCGGAAGAGGGTGTTTGCTATGACCAGTGCGTTTTCTTGGCAAAACTCTTGTTAGCCTTTGCCCTGCTTCATTCTGTACTCCAAGGCCAAATTTGCCTGTTACTCCAGATGTTTCTTGACTTCCTACTTTTGCATTCCAGTCCCCTATAATGAAAAGGACATCTTTTTTGGGTGTTAGTTCTAAAAGGTCTTGTAGGTCTTCATAGAACCGTTCAACTTCAGTTTCTTCAGCATTACTGGTTGGGGCATAGATTTGGAGTACCGTGATATTGAATGGTTTGCTTTGGAAACTAACTGTTGTTTTTGAGATTGCATCGAAGTACTGCATTTTGGACTCCTTTCTTGACTATGATGTCTGCTCCATTTCTTCTAAGGGATTCCTGCCCACAAGTAGTAGCGGCAGCTGCGTGGCGCAGGAGTGGCCGAGAAGAGCTACCCCATGTCCAAGGTCAAAGGTGGCGGCCAAGAGGAGCTACCCTGCATCCAAGGTAAGAGAAACCCAAGTAAGATGGTAAGAGCTGAGAGAGGGCATCAGAGGGCAGACAGACTGAAACCACAATCACAGACAACTAGCCAATCTGATCACATGGACCACAGCCTTGTCTAACTCCATGAAACCAAGCCATGCCATGCGGGGCCACCCAAGACAGCTGGGTCATGGTGGAGAGGTCTGACAGAATGTGGTCCACTGGAGAAGGGAATGGCAAACCACTTCAGTATTCTTGCCTTGAGAACCCCATGAACAGTATAAAGGCAAAAAGATAGGACACTGAAAGATGAACTCCCCAGGTCAGTAGGTGCCCACTGGATATCAGTGGAGAAATAATTCCAGAAAGAATGAATGGATGGAGCCAAAGCAAAAACAACACCCACTTGTGAATGGGACTGGTGATAGAAGCAAGGTCCAATGCTGTAAAGAGCAATATTGCATAGGAACCTGGAATGTTAGGTCCATGAAACAAGGCAAATTGGAAGTGGTCAAACAGGAGATGGCAAGAGTGAACGTCGACATTCTAGGAATCAGCAATCTAAGATGGACTGGAATGGGTGAATTTAACTCAGATGGCCATTATACCTACTATTGTGGGCAGAAATCCCTTAGAAGAAATGGAGTAGCCCTCATAGTCAACAAAAGGGTCCAAAATGCAGTACTTGGATGAATCTCAAAAACGACAGAATGATCTCTGTTCATTTCCAAGGCAAACCATTCAGTATAGGGTCTACACTAAATATAGGTTGATTTCACCTCAAGATCCTTAGTTAACTATAACTGCAGAGATCATATTTCCAAATAAGATCACACTTTGCAATTCCAAGTGGACATGAATTTTAGGGGAACAGTATTCAATCCACTCTAAAGAGCCAAGTAAAATAAAGTGTTAAAGGCCTATGCCCACTGAACTCAAGTCTTGTTGCATTGGGAAACTGATTAAAAACAGCCATTTGAGAGAACTCTATATTAACAACACTCACGGCAGAGGAAGTAAATTAACTCTTCCAAAACATCAGAAATGATTTTTGATTTTTTCAGTGCACTCGTCATCCACCCATCTAAGGATCTACTCATCAATACAATTATTGAACACATGTATGTTTTAGCACTGTGCTGAGCATGATGTACTTATCCTGAAACTGAGGTTTCAGAGGAATCATTAGTTGTGACAGAATACAATCCGATTCATCTTCAAATAAGCCATAATGCTGCTTTGGTTTGCAAACAAAACTTTTGCAACAAAATGTGCACAAGACTAGAAAAGCATTTGTTAGGAACAACTATAAAACATGCTACAGTTTTGTTTTTGTCATTTAAATCTGCTGTGTGTGTGTGCACACGTAGACAGATGATGGATGGATGAATGGATAGATAAGACAGACAGATAGATAGACTAGATGGATAGCTGAGTATCTGCTCTCAAATCTCATTTTCTCTTTCTGGACAAGCAAGATTACATTGCACACTTTAGTCTCCTTTGCAGTTAGGCTGGGAGCATGATACTGGATTTTGGCCAGTGGAATTATGTGACAGTGATGTACGTCATTTCCAGGTTTGGAAAAATATTCCTCCTTCCCTTCCATGGAGATCATATGCCAAAGGTCTTCGGTTCAAGAAGGAAGAAGCATGGTTCTCTAAGGAACATGGAGGAGAAAGACCAGGTAGACCCACTGAATTCACATCAGACAGTGATGAGAGTAAGAAGCCAACCTTTAATGTAGTAAGCCACTAAGAACTGGAGGTTATTATTACAGTAGTTGTAGTACTTTCCGTGGGTACCTGCAGACATTTCTCCTTCCTACCTGCTTCCTGATGATGCTTACTGGTCAACCTGCTTGCTTTCATTCTGGAAGTACTTTGCTTTTGCATTAGCTTATTTTATCATTTGTCTCTCCCCCTTAGAATGCAATCTCTGAGTGGGGGAACATTAGCTTTTTTCTTTTTCACTAAATGTGCGCATGCATGCTAAGTCGTTTCAGTTGTGTCCAACTCTTTGACCCTATGGTTGGTAGCCCGCCAGGGTCCTCTGTCCATGGGATTCTCCAGGCAAGAATACTGGAGTGAGTTGCCATGCCCTCCAGGGCATCTTCCTGACAAGGGATCAAACCGTGTCTCAGGCATTAAGCAGGCCTTTACCACTAGCACCACTTGGAAAGCCCTTCCTATGACTTACTGCTAAAACATGATGGGCTCCCAATAAATCTCTGTTAAATGAAATAATAAATGAACAGACAAAATTTCTTCTCTTCATCCGGAGAACTGGTCACCAAGCTTTACCAACTGTATTTCTTTAATATCTCTCACATGTGTTCCTTTCTGTCCATCATCTGTGACCACATTAGTTTAGGCCTCACTTTTCCCTGCTTAGGTGAGCAAACAGCTTTCTGGTCTATCTATAGCTGACCTAATACTCCATATTCCATTCTCTATATCACTACCAGATCCACTGAACATAAAACCAATCATGTCACTGCTCTGCTTAGAGCAGTGCCCCTAAGCTAAACTTCCATTATTTTAAGTACATCCTCAGCTCATGTTCTTAGCATAAGAAGACACTGCAGGCTCATCTGCATATTTCTGTCCCAATTCTGTTTCCCCATTGGCTGCATCTTTTAGAACTCCCTTTCCCCCTCTCCATCCCTCTTCCCTGCTAAAGTAATTCCTCATTATCTTCAAGACTCAATGCAGGCACCTCCTTTAACAGAGGAAACTTCTCTGACTTTCCTCCAAGGTGGAGTGTTCAGTCCTGCTCTGTTGTCCCACAAGCCCCTTTTTTGCACTGTAGTGTATCAAAATGTTTACTTATATGACACCTCCACTGGCTGAGCTACCTTTGGGCGGGGACCATGTTTTCAGCACCTAAGAAAGAACCAGACTCAGAAAGCCCTACCACTAGATATTTCTTTTGGCAGATCATTCATAAATGCCTAACTAAATTATCTTGTGTGCAAAATATTTTGATGTTCTCCATGGGCCTTTTTGAGAATAGTGAACAAGAACATCATCTTTAGAAGCACTTCTCAGAAATGCCTGAGCTAGAAACTAATAATCATGCTTAACAAAAGGATCAAGCTTGGGACTTCCCTGGTGGTTCCAATGGCTAACACTCTGCTCTGAATGCAGGGGACCCAGATTTGAACCTTGGTGAGAGAACTAGATGCCACATGCTGCAACTAAGAGTTTGCAAGCTGCAACTAAAAGCTCCCACATGCCACAACTAAGACCAGACACAGCTAAATAAATAAATAAGAATCAAGCTTGCATCCTAAAAATCAAGCTTGCATCCACCAGGCAGCTGTCTTACAGGAGGGAAGTTGTCTTATGGGAGGGAAGCTGGGTAGGAACCACATTCTCAGCATAAATCTGAACCTAGTCATACTACATGTCACCAGTAACATCTTTTTTCTTTTTCTTTTTTTGAGATAAAAGTTTGTGAAAATGAATATTACAGGTGGTCCTAAGATGGGAAGCACCTAACTAAGAACAGCCTAAATCATGTGTGAAAGGGCAAGGCCAGTGGTGACCAACAAGTGGTTCTGGACCTGACAGGTTCCTTCCTAAAGGCAGCATGACAACCCTCGAGCTCTTTCCCATAGTTTCAACAGCCTGACAGACATAGCAGCCTCTGGGTTACAACATTAAGGGTCTATGTCTGGCCAGGTTATATCACTCTGGGTGGCAGGCTTGGATATCACGCTGGCCAATAGTTGTAATACACAATTATGTATGGCTTTGATGAATGAACAATGAGGCAATGACTAATCACGCAATAAACCCAGTTGGCAGATAAAACTATTTCAAAACATAGAGAGCCCTTGGGGAAGCTTTTCTACTTTTTCATTTCAAAGAAGGGATAATATGTGGGGTTAAAGATTTTGCATTACGGCTGATGGGTGAGGCTGTCTAGAGGACAAGGAATTTATTTTAGAATCCAACAGCAGAATCGCTTCCTTCACTAGCTGTTTCTTTACATTACTGCCCAGTACCAGAACACATCTTATCAGAGTATCAACCCAGGGTGATATGCAAGCCTCAGAGGTGACCTCAGCATTCAAAGTCCTAGGGGTTACTGTGGATGGGGCAGTATCTTGGAGGGTCACAAGCTCTGTCCTGGCATTGAAACTGTGGACAAGCCTCTGTGTCCTTGTCTTTTGAAGTAAACAATGCTAACCAGAGAGTTAATGATTGAGAAATGTGAAGATGCAGAAACATAGAATTGCGCTAAGGAACTGGTAACAACAACTTAAGACTATAATTCTGCTCCATAACAGAATTGCCAAACTTCCGGTTCCCTGAAGGACACAGCTAAAGGCCTGACACACATTCCTAGGTTGTTTTTATAGGAAGCAGACTCCCTCCAGATGAAAACTGCTGACTACAGAACACAGACTCTAGACTGGTTGAAACCAGAAGGTGGATGATGCTTGAAACTTCACCTTGATGCCAACCAATCCAAGAACTGTCCACAAGTTGATCATGCCCTGCTTCTTGAACACTCTAAAACTCCTCACTGCCTCCTCCAGGGTGTCACACCATCTTAAGGGCATTAGCCCACTGTGGCCCCCTTTGCCTGGCAAAGCAATAAAAGCTACTTTTTTCTTGTTGTTGTTCAGTCGCCCAGTTGTGTCCAACTCTTTGTGACCCCATGGACTACAGCACGCCACTCCTCTCTGTCCCTCACCATCTCCCAGAGTTTGCCCAAGTTCATGTTCACTGCATTGGTGATGCCGTCCAGCCATCTTATCCTCTGATGCCTTCTTCTCC
The DNA here is from genome assembly GCF_054371585.1 of Giraffa tippelskirchi. Taxonomy (NCBI): domain Eukaryota; kingdom Metazoa; phylum Chordata; class Mammalia; order Artiodactyla; family Giraffidae; genus Giraffa; species Giraffa tippelskirchi. Next base: position 118,993,417 of record NC_137276.1, on the reverse strand, counting down.
TTCTGCCCTCAATCTTTCCCAGCATCAAGGACTTTTCCAATGAGTCATCTGTTTGCATCAGATGACCAAAATATTGGAGCTTCAGCTTCAGCATCAGTCCTTGCAGTGAATATTCAGGGTACGTCTCCCTTAAGATTGACTGGTTTGATTGACTTTTGTCTTTGAAAAGGTTGACTCTTTTCTACTTCACCTAAAACTCTGTCTCTGCATTTCTATTCGGCACTGGTGAACAGAAGCAGAGTTTAGGCAACAGCATCAGCAGATCTGTGTGCAAGACCTGTTCTGCCTTGTAAGCCAGGTAGCCTGATGCATCTGGGGGGCAACCAGAGCCTCAACTTCCTCACTACAAAAGGAAAGGATGGATAGCAGGTCTTTCCAAAATCTAAGTTCTCCATAGCTACGCTTTTATGAGGCTTTCTGAGAACCAGCTGCACATTTATCACATCTATCTCGCACTTCCAGGATCCTAAAGTAGCAACTGAATACTCTGGGGCCATTTGCTAAATGGTACCGTTGAGGAGTGAACTATGAAATGTTTTTATTCAGTGGGACAAGCCTAGGAACAGTGTGGTGAATTTTCAGGCCTGTTATTCTACTCAGAAGAAGGAAAATAATCCACAATAAAAAATTCTGTAGCACTGAAAGAATTACTGCTAATTAGAATCTTCTGTTAACCTAATGTTCCTAGGAGTTACTGAAAAAGAAAGAATGAACTTCTGAAGAGTAGTCTAAATTCGAACAAACTTCTAGCAAGCTAATCCTTTTATTGCCAATTTAAAATACAGATAAAGCACAGCCTAAAGAGTAGTGGAAGGAAGGGAGGCAGGGAAAGAAAGGAAAAGGTTTTCTACTGCTTGAATATTTGATTTCTAACTTCAGGAGGAACAAGGACTTTATAACAGCCTGTTTCTGCCCATCGATTTAGCTAGATTTCCAAGTACAGAGAGAGCACTTTACTACAATGAACATGGAAATATATCATACTAGAGAATTCACCCAAGAGTAAATAAACAAGTACAGAGGAACATGAAATCTTTGAAAGCCAAAAAATAATGAGTAGGAACCAAAAACATTAAAACATAGGTCAGAACAGCTAACACTACAACACAATGAAATCTTCTAAGATAACAATAAAATAACTATTTCAAAACTGGGATTTCAAATTTCCTTTTTTAGGGGATAGACTGGAGTGCAACAAATTACCCACCTGGTCTCAGAAATCCCTATAGCAACCCAGGATCTCATTTTCAACCCTGTTGTGTAACATTATATCACCAACCTAAGTAACCATTTATTTATGAGCTTTTTGGAGTAACAGTTATGAGGCCACATTGCACTTCAAATGGACCATCAGAATGTGTGAACTGATTAATCCCTAGCTCCTGGCATTTACAGATTTCACAACTGTAATTTTAGCCATCAAATCCAGCAGGAGTTCCTAATACTTAAGACAGTGGAAATACCTGATTTTGCCCCCTGAGGCTTGAATTTTAATCACATATGCTGAGCTATAGACGGGTCTGAAGATGTTTAGTGAAGGAGGGAGTATGATGGTTAGTGTCCACATGACTAGGCTATTGTACCCATTGTTGAATCAAACACCAGTCTAGATATTGCTGTGAAATATTTTTCACATGTGACTAACCTTTAAACCTGTAGACTATGAGTAAAGCAGATAGCCCTCCATAATATGGGTGTGCATCATCCAACCAGTTGAGGCTTTACTAGAAAAAAAGACGGATCGCCCCTGAGCAAGAAGGAATTCTGAAGAAGAAGCGGATGACCTCAGACTTGACTACAACTCTTCCCTAGGCCTCCAGCCTGTCAGTCTGTCTTGTAGATTTTGGACCTGTTAGAATCCGTAATCCCATGAGCAAGCTACTTAAATATTTTTCCTTTCTCTGTGTTTTGTCTGTCTGTCTTTCTCTCGCTACACACAAACACACACACACACAAAGTTACACACACATCATATACATGCATATCTTATTGGTTCTGTTTCTCTGGAAAACTCCGACTAACACAGGGAGTGAGCATGGCTCATCCCTTTAATCTTGTAATGAAACAGTTTAGGAAACTACATCCTTCCTGATATATGACCATCTTGATCTCCGCCTGAAAACCTCAGTAACAGGAATGGTCACCACCTTGTGAAAGATGAACGAGTTACCAACCAGCAAGTTTCCTCTTAGACTTGTGAAACACACCTCTCTGTTATTTGCTCTTGATTCCAGTTCTGGCAGACGTGTGCTGGGCAGTTCCTCTGAGCCAAACTGAAGCCTGCTCCCACCTGGTCCAGCTGGAACATGAACCAGGTGGAAGGTGATTTTGATCTTCTTTCATCTTCAAATATCTAGCTGCTATTCGCTGAATTACCAATGGAATTGATGCATGCAATCGACCCCTTTCCGGAAAGATACCATGCAATCACTGTAATCAATGAGGAAATTATATTAGAAAAAAAAGAAGCTTAAATAAATCTACAGAAAAAGTTCAAAATTTCCCAAATGACACTCTGGACCACATTGCCAAGATAAGCTCTATGGCAAGGAAAGGTAGGCCAAAATGAATTTTTGGCAGAGATGCCTGGATCAAAAGGTTTTCCAGGTGGTTCAGTGGTAAAAGAACCCGCCTGCCAATACAAGAGAAGTGAGTCTGATCTCCAGGTAAGGAAAATCCCCTGGAGAAGGGAATGGTTACCCACATCAGTATTCTTGCCTGGAGAATCCCACGGACAGAGGCGCCGAGCGGGCTACAGTTCATGGGGTCGCAAAACAGCTGGACATAACAGAGTGACTAAGCATGCACGCACTGGTAACTCTATAGGTGTGGACTTTTATCACTAAGATTCTGGAGTTGAGAAAATGAGGTTTACTGGAGTTAAGTGACTTACCCAAGCTAATCACAGAGCCAGTAACTGTAGGGACCGGGATCCAGCTCTAGTCAGCCTCATTCTAGAGTCCACATATGGATCCTCTGGGCTACAATGCCTGCCACCCACCTTCCGATGCCTCCTGGGGACAGAGACTGGTGAATGGCTGCAGAGACACCAAACCAGAGCTTCTTAACCTCTTGTGCCACAGAATCCTTTGGCAAGCCAGCCTACAGACTCCTATCCAGAATAATGTTTTTAACCTCTTAAAAGAAAGCAACCCATTTTATTGAAATTCACTGATCAAATTCTTTACAAGTTCTCAGGCACAATCAGATATGCACTTATTTATTAATGCATTCAACAATAAGAGATCTTGCAGAGGTCCCCCTAAGGAGTCTAATTTTGGAGAACTGATTAGTACAAAAATGTCTTCAACAAATATAATGTGATATGAAAATGTTATTTCTACTGGTAACAAAGTCACAGCTGCTGTGCTTTCCACTGTAGTGTTTGCAAACATCCAAATGAAGGAAATGCTAAATTTCAGTCAGAACTTGCAAAATAGACCCTGTCTTCCATCCTCTGCTCAATGCAGGTTCCCTTTTCCCATGAATTCTTTCCATGATGCCTTGGTTGAAGTCTCTTACACCAGCCAAAGTCAGCTCTGATTGAGAAAGCTGGCTAAAAGTCAGCAGCGTATGTGAAGCTTTGGGAGCCTTGAAGTAATTTTTTCGATCTTTACTAGTCCATCAGGGAATAGAATAGTTTTGATCTAGCATCCTTTCATTCCTGGGCCCCTTCACTCACAGCACAGAGTGTGAAAAAATAGAATGGATTGAGAGAGTGGGCCTGGAGGGATTTAATAGCTATTTGACTCATAGGATCTGAGAAGAATTTTTAGAATAGGCCTCCCAGGTTGGCTCAACAGTAAAGAATCCTCCTGCCAATGCAGGAGACCCAGATTCGATCCCTGGGTTGGGAAGATCCCCTGGAGGAGGAAATGGCAACCCACTCCAGTGTTCCTGCCTGGAAAATCCCATGGACAGAGGAGTCTGCTCTGGCGGGCTACAGTCCATGGGGTTGCAAAGAGTTGGACACAACTTGGTGACTAAACCACCACCAGTACCAGGTAGCAGAAAGGAGGTCAAATGTAGCTACACCCTTCTTTCTGGATGTAAAAGAAGAAAAGCACCTCAGACTATATACACACAATTCATAGAGCTGACCATATCTAAACAGACAAACATTTGTGGCAATGATCTCAGCTCATTATGGTAACTCCCAAGTTCTTACCAATTTCTCACAATGAACACTGATTTTTTAAAAAATATGTATTTATTTGGCTGCTTCAAATAAGCATCATTCAGGTCTTAGCCACAGCATGCAAGATCTTTAGTTACAGCATTCGAACTCTCAGTTGTGGCATATGGGATCTAATTCCCTGACCAGGGATCAAACCCGGGCCTCCTGCAATGGAAGTGTGGAGTCAGTCACTGAACCACCAGGGAAGTCCCTGAAGACTGATTTTTGAAGGGCAGCAGTTTCTGTGAACTGTCTCAAATAAGAAATTAACATAAATCTCTCTGAGTAAAATGATTCCTCATGGAGCTGAACTCCTAAAAGGGCCTTTTCAGTAAACTGCACAATTCTGGTGCTTATGTGTATATTAATAATTATTCAGCAAAGCTGGAGAAGGCAGCTGGGATGTACATTCCACTCCCCCGGAGGCAGACTGGGGAGTGAGTGCTGATTTTGTTTGCCCTGATCAAAAAGGCAGAAAGCAATTTTAGACTGAGATAAGTAAATTAAAAGAAAATCCTGGTGTAGAGGAGCCCTTGATGATTGCATGCTCTCCTCCAAAACCGGGGTGGGAACAGACACTAACTAAATGGAATTATGAGCATTGCACTTAAATCAATGTGAACGTGAACTAAATTGATAACAAGTATCTAAGAAAATTAAATTCCACAAGCATCTGCAAACACAGAGTTGCCCGTGGCATCCAGCTTGGAAAGCTGGAATGTTTTGCAAAACACATCTGAAAAATAGAGGAGAGGAAGCCTGTACCACTTGCTATTCAAACGCCTCCCTTTCCTTCAAAAATGAAATGCAATCGTTCTGGTGTGCTTATGTTCAACAGACAGGACTGCAGGTACTCGGAGAGATAGAGACCCGTGTTTCAGTGAGTTTCAGAAGGACATAATCAATGCTGCTGCTGCTGCTGCTAAGTCGCTTCAGTCTGTCCGACTCTGTGCGACCCCATAGACAGCAGCCCACCAGGCTCCCCTGTCCCTGGGATTCTCCAGGCAAGAACAGTGGAGTGGGTTGCCATGATGATGTTAAAACAAAAACCAATACTGTTTAGAATACTTACCTTATGGAAACAGCGTAGGTAAGGAATGTGATACTTAAAACCAAACTTTTACCCTTTTACCTCTATTAAAAAAAGAGAAAAAGGAAAAGCAAGATCAACCTAAGAACTACATGAAGGTTTTCTTCCTCTTCCCTCCCCATCCTGCCCATCAGAAACTGAAGAGAAATTTACCAGGCAGATTTCAGGAGTCTGGAGTCTCAGTTTAGAGGTGGCTGGGAGCAGATGTGACAGAAGGACCCCTCTGGGTTCTGAGTGATGGCCAGCAGTGGCTTCAGACACCAGGGCCATCCTCAGGAACATTCAGGAGTGGGCAAGGAAGGCAGTGCCAGCCAATCCTCCAGGATATGCTAGAAATTTCCTCAGCACCTATCCCATCTAAGTGCTGTGGAGGCCCAAGCAAGAGGAGTCGGGGAGAGGGGGACGGCAACAGAAATGAATGAAGTGCGTTAACACAGAGCTAAGAAAGGACTGGCTTTCTGTGGTCCAGAGCAAAGGGGAATCTTCACTAACAAATGGCTCTAACCCAGAGGATGGAGAGGAGAGAAGAGGGAAAAAAAAAAAAAGGTGGAAACATGCCCCTTTCACTAAGAACATACCAGCCTAAAAGGGGACATTTTCAGGGAAAACACAATGGATGGTGCATCACGAACAAGTGCCTGAAATGATATTTTGGCTTCAGGACACCTGGCTCCTGACAGCATGTGTCATCATCCTGACTCTGCCCCCTGGAACCAAGGTGTTCTCCATCAGCGTTTACAGCATCATCAGCATGAGATCTGTGAACAGAAAGCTGCTTTGGGGGAGGAGCTGAATAGGTGAATGAGAAAGGACAAGGATGGAGAGAAGAAAGGACATTCCCAGGCACTCTCCAGTTCAAAAGCAACCACAGCCCCCGGCATCTGCTCCAAAAACTCTGGAATCCGGAACACAGAGAAAATAATTCTTAATTCTTAATAATTCTCAATTCTCAAATCAGTTTTTATTGCTTAAACCTGATCTTTCCTTAAATATATTCTTCTACTTAGTCCTAATCTGAGAATGCCTCTCACCCTCAAACTGAATTTCTCATAAAACCACATGTGAGAAGGCATGTTAAGATGCATGCACCCCAGTGTTCACTGCAGAACTGTGAACAATAGACAAGACATGGGGGCAACCTATGACCATCAACAGAGGGATGGATAAAGAAGATGTGTTACATGAATATAATGGACTATTCAGTTCAGTCGCTCAGTCATGTCCGACTCTTTGCGACCCCATGAATCGCAGCAAGCCAGGTCTCCCTGTCTATCACCAACTCCAGGAGTCTACCCAAACCCATGTCCATCGAGTCAGTGATGCCATCCAACCATTTCATCCTCTGTCATCCCCTTCTCCTCCTGTCCCCAATCCTTCCCAGCATTAGGGTCTTTTCCAGGGAGTCAACTATTCTCATGAGGTGGCCAAAGTATTGGAGTTTCAGCTTCAACATCAGTCCTTCCAATGAACACCCAGGACTGATCTCCTTTAGGATGGACTGGTTGGATCTCCTTGCAGTCCAAGTGACTCTCAAGAGTCTTCTCCAACACCACAGTTCAAAAACATCAATTCTTTGGCACTCAGCTTTCTTTATAGTCCAGCTCTCACATCCATACATGACCACTGGAAAAACCATAGCCTTGACTAGACAGACCTTTGTTGGCAAAGTAATGTCTCTGCTTTTAAATATGCTATCTAGGTTGGTCATAACCTTCCTTCCAAGGAGTAAGCGTCTTTTAATTTCATGGCTGCAATCACCATCAGCAGTGATTTTGGAGCCCAAAAAAATAAAGTCTGACACTGTTTCCACTGTTTCCCCATCTATTTCCCATGAAGTGATGGGACCAGATGCCATGATCTTAGTTTTCTGAATGTTGAGCTTTAAGCCAATTTTTCACTCTCCTCTTTCACTTTCATCAAGAGGCTCTTTAGTTCTTCTTCACTTTCTCCCATAAGGGTGGTGTCATCTGCATATCTGAGGTTATTGATATTACTCAGCCATAAAAAGGAATGAAATTGTGCCATTTGCAGCATCATGGATGGACCTAGAGATTTTCTCAGTCTGACTTACTTCACTTAGTATGATAGACAAATATTATGTGACATTACTTATATGTTGAATCTGAAAGAATAATACAGCTGAATCTATATACAAATCAGAAACGGACTCACAGACATAGAAAACAAACTTATGGTTACCAAAGGGGAGGAGGAGGATAAATTAGGAGTTTGGGATTAGCAGATACAAACTCCTATATATAAAACAGATAGGCAACAAGGATTTACTGTGTAGCTCAGGGAACTATATTTGATACCTTATAATAATCTATGGAAAAGAGTCTGAAAAAGAGATAGATATACAGATATAGTCATAGATAACAATCACTTTGTTATCTGAAACACCTGAAACACTGTAAAAACTACATTTCAGCTTAAAAAAAGAAAGAAAACATGTTACAGGATCGAACAGGCCCCACAGACATATTCCTGGGGAATCCGTGAATTCTCTATGGTAGAGTTTAAACATTTTTATAGTTTTATTTTTATGATAATCTTTAAAATGTTAAAGAAAGGTATTCAGACCACCTGTTCACCAAAAGCTTCAAAGTGCAGCATTCACATCTGAGTTCATGACCTAGTGGATTTCAAGCTGTGCTGCTTCTTCGCCAGTTGCTTTAAGAGTTTGCTGAGAGCAATGGAATCAAAGCAAGCATGACACACAAGAGGACAGTCGCATACACAGAGGCCAATCCATACCTACAGCAGCTCCCATCGCACTCGGGGTAAAAGGCCCCCTCTCCTGGCCCCTCAGCCTCCTTCTCTGCTCTCAGTGCCCACTTCTACCCTTCCTTCCTTCCTTCTACTACAGCCATGCTGGCCATCTCCATCACAACAGGCCTCCTCATGGATGGGACTTTGCTCGATTCTTCCCTCTGCCCACAACACGCTTCTTTCATGACACCACATGGCTTATTCACTTCCAAAACTTTGCTCAGACATCCCCTTCTGATTCTACATAAAAGCACCACCCTCAGCCCCTCAGCACTTCCAATCCTCCTCCCCCTGCTCAATGTTTTCCCTCTCCATAGCACTGATCTTCTGGCTATCATATATCTTATCTCCTTATTAGGTTTATTGCTTACTTTCTGGAAGAGAGGTCCAGCCATATAGCACTCCAAGCAAATGTGGCCCACCACTTGTGGTTTTAAATAAAGTTTTATTGGAACACAGCCACATCCACCTGTCCACAGCTCTAGCATCTGAGACTGCTCTGATGCCAAAACGACAGAAGTGGGCCATTTTGACGGAGACTGTAAGGCCCACGGAGATGAAAATGTCCACTCTCTGGTCTGCCAAAGCCAGGTTTAGGAGATAAACTCTAACTTAACAAGGAAATAAACAAGAAATTGACTTGTTTCTTCACTGATACATCCCAAGTTTCTGTCACATAGTAAGTGTTCACTAAATATCTGTAGACAAAATGAGTGAATGGTGTCTTCAAGGTGCTTTGTTCTAGTGTTTGTTCTGTTTTGGTAGATTAAGTAGAGTAAGGTGGGGAAAACTGAGTCACCCACCATGCATGGTATGTGGAGCTCAAATGGCTCTGGGTGGTAACAGTGAGTGGCTTTCAGGTTTATACTGATTTAAAAAAAATACAGGGTGTTTATGAGAATTTTCTCCCCCACTAAAAGGGGTCTGTCCATTTCTTAAACTTGAGAAGCATGGGGATAGAGAGTTTGATCTGCAAGCAAGTCAACAAAGTTTGTTCTTAGTTGTTTATGACACTGGCGAAGCAATACCAACCGCCATATGGTCTAGATTTTTAGGAAAGCCTTACTTCTCACTTGTCCCCTTGTTCCTCTAAGTTTAGCTGCATTTATAAGGATCTGTATCGTAATATCTGGTTCACACAAATGTTCTCTAAGGGGGAAGAGAGGCTCCAGAAGAGAGCTATCCTTGGTCTCAGTCTCATGACTGGAGGAGAGAAAGGGCTGGTGCCAGGGGATTCACACCTCTCCTACCTCTCTAATCTAAGAGAAGAACCAGGAAAATACTTCAATTCCTTTTCTTCTGAAGGACTGAGGATGCCTCTTCAAGTCTAACAGAATCAAGGAATTGTCCCATAACAGGACGTACGGCATGTTATGGGATGTTAAGACACATCTACGTCAGTGTGTTCTTCTCCCACTCACCTTGGTTTCCACACTGTGCTGTGCTGTGTGCTTAGTCACTCAGTTGTGTCCGACTCTTCGTGCAACCCCATGGACTGTATTCACCAGGCTCCCATGGAATTCTCCAGGCAAGAATACTGGAGCGCGTTGCCATTTCCTTCTCCAGAGGATCTTCCCAACCCAGGGATGGAATCCAGGTCTCCCGCCTCGCAGGCGGATTCTTTACCATCTGAGCCACCAGGGAAGCCCCTGAATACTGGAGTGGGTAGCCAATCCCCTCTCCAGGGGATCTTCCTGACCCACGAATCGAACTGGGGTCTCCTGCACTGCAGGCAGATTCTTTACTAGCTGAGCTACCAGAGAAGCCCGTTTCTAACACTATTCTCCAATAAAAGGAATTAGGAGGACTTCCTTGATGGTTCAATGGCTAAGACACCACACTCTCAATGAAGGAGGCCCGGGTTCAATCCCTGGTCAGGGAACTTGATCCCACATTTTGCATTTGTTCACATGTTGCAATTAAAAAGATTCTGCATGCCGCAACCAAGACTTGGTACATAAATATTTTTAAAGAAACATTTTTTTTTTTTAAAGGAATTAGGACTCCTTAGAGAAATAGCTGATTTGAGGACTAGGGCAGGAAACACACAAAGTGTGCCTGCAGCCTCCTGTAGTAGCCAGAAGGAAGGACATGCTCAAAACAACAACAAAAATCCCACCCACAAGATGGAGGTGAGTCAAAGTGACTCAGAGGCCACATGAAGGAGCTGCTGATGGACCAGGGGAAACAATCTGGGTGAGCAAAGGAAGAGTGCTGGACGGTAACCCAAAGGATAAAATAAATGTCTGAGTCCACTCTGACTTACATAACTGACTGAATAAATAAACAAACAGGGGAAGAGAAACAATTCTCCCTTTCAGGAGAAATCCAAATGATTTATGTAGAGACTCCACCTTCAATGAGGCAGACCACAACTCCCTACTCCTGATGCGAGGGCTAAGCATGGTAATGTCCTGCCAAAGAGGATGGTACTGAGATGGGGGGAGGGGCAACTCTGCAGAGGAGAATCCTGAGCCAGGTGACCAAGGTGAATGTCCACAGTGTAAAGTCATGACAGTGGCATGCCCTTCCTCTTGAACACGGTGTGATGAAAATGGCCTGTATGCTCTTCTTCTCCAAACCCACAATCCCAGTCTAACCATGAGAAAAACATGAGACATATCTGCACTGAGGGACAGTCTACAGAACCCCTCCCTCGTCCTCCTCACCTGTCCAGGTCCCCAGAAAGAGGAGACTCTGAGAAACTGTCACAGCCAAGAAGAGTCTTAAGGAGACATGACAACTAAAGGTAATGATGTGTCCTAGATGGGATCCCAGGACAGAAAAAGGACATTTGAGTAGAAACATGAATAAAGCAAGGACTTAATAAATTATCTATGCTGGTTGATCATTGTGACTAATGTACAACACTAACGTATGATGTTAATCATAGGAGAACGTGGGTCCATGAGAACTCCATGTACTACACAGTCTTTCCGTAAATCTACAACTACCCTAAAATAAAAATCTTACAAGAGTAAAATGGAGAGATGCAAAATCATCTTTTCATTCAGCGACATTACTGACAGACTGCAAACCCTACAGTGAGAAGTACAACTGGGCCCCAGGCAGAGGCTGGTCCTCCTAGGGAAGAGTGAATGACTGCTTCTCAGCACTTGGAGCCAATTCATTTCAACTGGTTTTCCATCCTTCCACTGCTCTCACCAAACCTTTAGGAATTTAGGAAAGTTTGATGATGCCAGTCAGCAAGGCAGATGATGGATACACCAAAATGGGCAACCACTCAGGGCTTATTTCCCCCAAGATGAGGGATCACAGGTTTGATTCACGACGTTTCAGTACAGACAGCCGTATGCAGAATATAACTACTCTGTGGTTCTGCCATCTTCCTTGCTAAACTTTTCTTTTCCACTGAATGGGGAAAAGATTTCTTAAACTTTAGGACCTAGAGAAAACTGACCACCAACTGTAATATTCTCTCTGCCGCATCAGTCAGACTTGTGATAACCTCTGTAACCTCCAGTTCTCTTGAGTGTAAAAATGGAATGGTACCCACCCCATTTATCTGCCAGGGTTATTGTGAGGAAACAGAGGAACTACAGTAAGTCCCCTACATACGAAGCTTCAACTTGCGAACTTTCAAAGATGCAAACGTGCGTTTGCACGTCCAATCACATACTCCCGTGTTTCGCATACACTGTTGTGTGCATACATCCTCTACAAGTGGTTGTGTTTTTGCGTATTTTACAATATAGTACTGAATAAAGTGGCTCAGATGGTAAAGCGTCTGCCTACAATGCCTACAATGCGGGAGACCCAGGTTCAATCCCTGGGTTGGGAAGATCTCCTGGAGAAGGAAATGGCAACCCACTCCAGTATTCTTGCCTGGAAAATCCCATGGACGGTGGAACCTGGTAGGCTACAGTCCATGGGGTCGCAAAGAGTTGGACATGACTGAGCGACTTCACTTTCACTTTCACTGAATAAAGTACAGTAGAACAGTATCTTTAGTTTAACCCCAGGATGCCCAGAAGCAAGTGTAAAAGCAGCAGTAACGTAGCTAGTACTACTGTGCTTTTCAAGGTACTGTACTACAAGATTAAAAATGTTTTCTTAACAATTAACTTTTTGTTAATTTTTCTCCAGGGGTGTTTTATCTCTATACTGTATTAAGAATGTCCACTTATCTCCATTTTCATGAAAATGTGGGCATTCATATAAATGTACTGAATGGCTTTAAGAAAGTCATGATAATTTTTTCTTATTCTATTCAACCAAAGAAATAATGATTTTTTTAAATAAAAAAATAAAAATATTTTTGTTTGTTTTCTATTATTATTTGTGGGAAAAGTATTATAAACCTATTACAGTAGAGCACTATATAGCCAATTGTGTTAGTTGAGTGCTCATACTAAGTCGCTTCAGTTGTGTCCGTCTTTGTGCGACCCTATGCACCATAGCCAGGTTCCTCTCTCCAGGGTATTCTCCAGGCAAGAATACTGAAGTGGGTTGCCATGCCTCCAGAGGATCTCTCTGACACAGGGATGGAACCCGAGTCTCTTATGCCTCCTACACTGGCAGGCAGGTTCTTTACCGCTAGCATCACCTGGGTTAGTTGGGTACCTAGGCTAACTTTGTTGGACTTACGAACAAATTGGACTTATGAACCGGCTCTTGGAATGGAACTCCTTCATATGTAGGGGACTTACTGTATTGAGGTAAGACAGCTGGAGTCTTATAAAGCACAAAATAAATGAAAACTTTCAATGGCAAGATGGGAAAAATGATGACAAGAGCCATTCAATATTGGAAATCCAATTTCTAGTATCTGTGGTGTGATAAACAGAATGCAATATTGTCTTAGCTATATTTTCTAGAGCTTATCCACAAAGTGGGGCTTCCCATGTGGCTCAGCTGGTAAAGAATCTGGCTGCAATGCAGGAGACCTGAGTTTGACCTCTGGGTTGGGAAGATCCCCTGGAGAAGGGAAAGGCTACCCACTCCAGTATTCTGGCCTGGAGAATTCCATGAACTATACAGTCATGGGGTTGCAAAGAGTTGGACACTACTGAGCGACTTTCACTTCACTTCATCCAGAAAATACTGCTTGTTTATCAAGGGGTGTATGAGGAGAGAGGTACCACTGCTTCCACCATTACTGGCTTCCTCATCATATTAAGAAAAATGATCACAAACTAATTTAAGGTCTTGATATGTCACCAAACAAGATTCCATCTCTGAAAATGCAAACCCTTTGAGGTTGGCAGATTTCTGCCTTGCTGTTCATCTTGATCCAACAGGCCAACCATGAGCATCACCCCAAAAGAAAATGGTTTTATCTAAGGCTTTGTCATGTGGCCACACATGTTAGGGTCCAACTCCCCAGGATGGATTTTATTTTCAAGAACTAGCTCCTGTGAGGATCAAATTCTCTGAGCTCTTGCCTCCTGGCTTAAGACTTGCTCCTTTTCTTTGTCTCTCCCTAAATTAAAGAATTAGCCCTCAAGGGGAATGTCTCTGTCCCTGTCACACAGTGGCAGCCATCCTGTCTTGATGCCAATTACAGCAACAGTTGCCCAAGGAACCAGAGCTCACCCCCTGAATAAAGAAATTAGCTTCCCCGACAACTCATCTATTCTGGCCTGCCCCTTCCTCTGAGGCTGTGACAAAGGTCTAACTGAGAAGCCTTGTTTTTAAGTTTGATAATGTGCTAATTCACTTTTCCACTCTAAAAATCAGAAACAGCTGGATTTTTAAATTTCCATTTGCAGTAAATGAAGAGCTTTCTTAGCTTCTGTTCCATTACTGTCCTTGGTCACAGAGGGGCACTCCACGGTTGCTTTTGGACTCTAATTCAGAAATCAATAGCATCCTCAGACACAGTAATGACTCATAAGACTGTCTCCCGTTTGACGTGATGGGTGTTCCTGTGTCTCTCTTAACAATTCTCTACGGCACAGAGGACCAGGCCACGCATATCAGGATGTCATGAATACACTCAATTTCAGACAGCCTTGCTAGCCAGCAGTGTGTCCCCTGCCACACCTAAAATTGGAAACAAAACTTGGCTATATTCACACTAATGACAACACCAAACCAAAATCTAAATCAAAGTGAACGGCAAAGACTTTAATTCCATCTTTAGCTTCTGAGTCAAACCTCACTCCTAATTAACTACATATTCAGATGGTAAAGAATCCACCTCCAATGTGGGAGACCTGGGTTAGATCCCTGGGTTGGGAAGATCCCCTAGAGTAGGCCATGGCAACCCACTCCAGTATTTTTGCCTGAAGAATCCCCAGGGACAGAGCATGGGGGGCTAGAGTCCATGGGGTCGCAGAGTCAGACACGACTGAGAGACTAAGCATAGCACATATGCTTATTGTACCAAGAATAAGAAGCTTCTTTTTCACCAGAGAAATGAGAGCAGTCTACATATCTTCTAAATGCATACATGAATTCCTCACTGAGTTAGAACCTTGGTCATTCTCTAGCAGTGTTCATGTTTACTTTAAAAATTTTCAAATTCCTCGCTGAGTTAGAACCTTGGTCATTCTCTAGCAGTGTTCATGTTCACTTTACAAATTTTCAAATATCCCAAGCTCTTGTGATGAAGAGAGTATATTTTGTGATTTTATAAACAAAGGGCTTTCCTGGGAAGGTGGTCCCATTGTGATGAGTACCTGGGGTTATTCTCAAGATAAAAGGACTGGTTTAAAAGGGGAATCATATTATAAGTACTGAACTATTCCCATTGACTTATTAATTCATTTTTTAATTTTTTTAATTGGAATAGAATTGTTTTACAAGTTGTGTTAGTTTCTGCTGTACAATGAAGCAGCCACATGTGTACATATATCCCCTCCCTCTTAAGACCTCTCACCCACCACACCAACCATTCCCTCTAGGTCATCACAGAGCACTGAGTTGAGCTAAGCTTCCTGTGCTTTATAGCAGTTTCACACTAGTTATCTATTTTATACTTGGTAGTGTGTATATGTTGACCCAATCTCCAAGTTTGTCCTCCTCTCCCATTTTCCCCATGCCCACATGTCCATTCTCTATATCTGCATCTCTATTCCTGCTTTGGAAATAGGTTCATCTGTATCATTTTTCTAGATTCAGTTCAGTCCCTCAGTCGTGTCTGACTCTTTGCGACCCCATGAACGGCAGCACGCCAGGCCTCCCTGTACATCACCAACTCCCTGAGTCTACCCAAACCCACGTCCATCGAGTCGGTGATGCAATCCAGCCATCTCATCCTCTGTCGTACCCTTCTCCTCTTGCGCTCAATCTTTCTCAGAATCTGAGTCTTTTTCAATGAGTCAGCTCTTCACATCAGGTGGCCAAAGTATTGGAGCTTCAGCATCAACATCAGTCCTTCCAATCAACACCCAGGACTTATCCCCTTTAAGATGGACTGGTTGGATCTCCTTGCAGTCCAAGGGACTCTCAAGTCTTCTCCAACACCACAGTTCAAAAGCATCAATTCTTTGCTGCTCAGCTTTCTTTATAATCCAACTCTCACATCCATACATGACCACTGGAAAAACCATAGCCTCGATAAGACGGACCTTTGTTGGCAAAGTAATGTCTCTGCTTTTAAATATGCTGTCTAGGTTGGTCATAACTTTCCTTCCAATGAGTAAGCATCTTTTAATTTCATGGCTGAAATCACCATCTGCAGCGATCTTGGAGCCCAGAAAAATAAAGTCAGCCACTGTTTCCCCATCTATCTGCCATGAAGTGATGGGACTGGATGCCATGATCTTAGTTTTCTGAACGTTGAGCTTTAAGCCAAATTTTTCACTCTCCTCTTTCACTTTCATCAAGAGGCTCTTTAGTTCTTTACTTTCTGCCATAAGGGTGGTATCATCTGCATATCTGAGGTTATTGGTATTTCTCTCAGCAATCTTGATTCCAGCTTGTGCTTCCTCCAGCCCAGCGTTTCTCATGATGTACTCTGTATATAAGTTAAATAAGCAGGGTGACAATACACAGCTTTGATGTACTCCTTTTCCTATTTGGAACCAATCTGTTCTTCCATGTCCAGTTCTAACTGTTGCTTCCTGACCTGCATACAGGTTTTTCAAGAGGCAGGTCAGGTGGTCTGGTATTCCCATCTCTTTCAGAATTTTCCACAGTTTATTGTGATCCACACAGTCAAAGGCTTTGGCATAGTCAATAAAGCAGAAATAGATGTTTTTCTGGAATTCTCTTGCTTTTTCGATGATCCATCGGATGTTGCCAAGTCAATCTCTGGTTCCTCTGCCTTTTCTAAAACCAGCTTGAACATCTGGAAGTTCACGGTTCATGTATTGCTGAAGACTGGCTTGGAGAATTTTGAGCATTACTTTACTAGCATGTGAGATGAGTGCAATTGTGTGGTAGTTCTAGCATTTTTTGGCATTGCCTTTCTTTGGGATTGGGATGAAAACTGACCTTTTCCAGTCCTGTGGCCACTGCTGAGTTTTCCATATTTGCTGACATATTGAGCACAGCACTTTCACAGCGTTATCTTTTAGGATTTGAAATAGCTCAACTGGAATTCCATCACCTCCACCAGCTTTGTTTGTAGTGATGCTTCCTAAGGCCCACTTGACTTCACATTCCAGGATGTCTGGCTCTAGGTGAGTGATCACACCATCGTGATGATCTGGGTTGTGAAGATCTTTTTTGTACAGTTCTTCTGTGTATTCTTGCCACCTCTTCTTAATATCTTCTGCTTCTGTTAGGTCCATACCATTTCTGTCCTTTATTGAACCCATCTTTGCATGAAATGTTCCCTTGGTATCTCTAATTTTCTTGAAGAGATCTCTAGTCTTTCCCATTCTTTGTTTTCCTCAATTTCTTTGCATTGATCACTGAGGAAGGCTTTCTTATCTCTCCTTGCTGTTCTTTGGAACTCTGCATTCAAATGGGTATATCTTTCCTTTTCTCCTTTGCTTTTTGCTTCCCTTCTTTTCACATCTATTTGTAAGGCCTCCTCAGACAGCCATTTTGTTTTTTTGCATTTCTTTTTCTTGGGGATGGTCTTGATTTTTGTCTCCTGTAGAATGTCATGAACCTCTGTCCATAGTTCATCAGGCATTCTGTCTATCAGATCTAGTCCTTTAAATCTATTTCTCACTTGTATTGTATAGAATAAGGGATTTGATTTAGGCTGAATGGTCTAGTAGTTTTCTCCACTTTCTTCAATTTCAGTTTGAATTTGGCAATAAGGAGTTCATGATCTGAGCCACAGTCAGCTTCTGGTCTTGTTTTTGCTGACTGTCTAGAGCTTCTCCATCTTTGGCTGCAAAGAATATAATCAATCTGACTTCGGTGTCGACCATCTGGTGATGTCCATGTGTAGAGTCTTCTCTTGTGTTGTTGGAAGAGGGTGTTTGCTCTGACCAGAGCGTTGTCTTGGCAGAACTCTATTATAAGCCTTTGCCCTGCCTCATTCTGTACTCCAAGGCCAAATCTGCCTGTTATTCCAGGTGTTTCTTGACTTCCTCCTTTTGCGGTGGCTGCGATGGTACACTGAGCATGGCCGAGAGGAGCTACCCGGCGCCCGAGGTCAGGGGTGGGAGCCGAGAGGAGCTACTGCACGTCCGAAGTAAGGGGCTGCCGCTGCGCTTTGTTCGAGCAGCCATGAAGAGAGACCACACGTCCAAGGTAAGAGAAACCCAGGTAAGACGGTGGGCACTGAGAGAGGGGATCAGGGGGCAGACAGGCTGAAACTACAGTCACAGACAACTAGCCAATCTGACCACATGGACCACAGCCTTTTCTAACTCAGTGAAACTAAGCCATGCTGCGTGGGGCCACCCAAGATGGACAGGTCATGGTGGAGAAGTCTGACAGAATGTGGTCCACTGGAGAAGGGAATGGCAAACCACTTCAGTATTCTTGCCTTGAGATCCCCATGAACAATATAAAGGCAAAAAGATAGGACACTGAACGATGAACTCCCCAGGTCAGTAGGTGCCCAATATGCTACTGGAGATCAGTGGAGAAATAACTGTAGAAAGAATGAAGGGATGGAGCCAAAGCAAAAACAACACCCACTTGTGAATGGACTGGTGATAGAAGCAAGATGCGATGCTGTAAAGAGCAATATTGCATAGGAACCTGGAATGTTCAAGGCAAATTGGTAGTGGTCAAACAGGAGATGGCAAGAGTGAACGTCAACATTCTAGGAATCAGTGAACTAAGATGGACTGGAATGGGTGAGTTTAACTCGTATGACCATTATATCTACTACTGTGGCAGGAATCCCTTGGAAGAAATGGAGTAGCCCTCATAGTCAACAAAAGAGTCCAAAATGCAGTACTTGGATGCAATCTCAAAAATGACAGAATGATCTCTGTTCATTTCCAAGCTAAACCATTCAATATCACGGTAATTCAAGTCTATGCCCTGGCCAGTAACACCGAAGAAGCTGTAGTTGAACAGTTCTATGAAGACCTACAAGACCTTCTAGAACTAACACCCCCCCAAAAAGATGTCCTTTTCTAGATTACACACATATATTTTATTCCACACATACGATGCTTGCTTTACTCATTCTGACTTACTTCACTCTGTATAACAGACTCTAGGTCCATTCACAGCTCTACAAATGACCCTGTTTTGTTCCTTTTATATGGCTGAGTAGTTCAGTTAACTTCAGTCCCTCAGTCATGTCCAACTCTTTGCAACCCCATGGACTGCAGCAGACCAGACTTCCCTGCCCATCACCAACTCCCAGGGCTTGCTCAAACTCATGTCCATTGAGTCGGTGACGCCGTCAAACCATCTCGTCCTCTGTTGTCCCCTTCTCCTCTTGCCCTCAATCTTTCCCAGAATCAGGGTCTTTTCTAATCAGTCAGCTCTTTGAATTAGGTAGCCAAACTACTGGAACTTCAGCTTCAGCATCAGTCCTTCCAATGAATATTCAGGACTGATCTCCTTTAGGATGGACTGGTTGGATCTCCTTGCAGTCAAGGGACTCACAAGAGTCTTCTTCAACATCACAGTTCAAAAGCATCAGTTCTTCAGTGCTCACTTTTCTTTATGGTCCAACCTTATATCTGCACATGACTACTGGAAAAACCATAGTTTACCAAGACAGACTTTTGCTGGCAAAGTAATGTCTCTGCTTTTTAATATGCTGTCTAGGTTGGTCATAGCTTTTCTTCCAAGGAGTAAGGAAGCGTCTTTTAATTTCATGGCTGCAGTCACCATTCGCAGTGATTTTGAAACCCAAGGAGATAAAGTCTGTCCCTGTTTCCATTGTTTCCCCATCTATTTGCCATGAAGTGATGGGACCAAATGTCATGATCTTTGTTTTTTGAACGTTGAGTTTTAAGCCAGCTTTTTCACTCTTCTCTTTCACTTTCATCAAGATGCTCTTTAGTTCTTCTTCCTGTTCTGCCATAAGGGTGGTGTCATCTGCATATCTGAGATTATTGATATTTCTCCTGGCAATCTTCAGTCTAGCTTCTGCTTTATTCAGCCTAGTATTTCACATGATGTACTCTGCATGTAAGTTAAATAAGCAGGGTGACAATATATAGCCTCGACATACTCCTTTCCCAATTTGGAACCAGCCCATTGTTCCATGGCCAGTTCTAATTTTTGCTTCCTGACCTGCATATAGTTTTCTCAGTAGGCAGATAAGATGGTCTGGTATTCCCATCTCTTTAAGAATTTTCCACAGTTTGTTGTGATCCACATAGTCAAAGGCTTTAGCATAGTCACTGAAGCAGAAGTAGATGTTTTTCTGGAATTCTCTTGCTTTTTCTATGATCAAACGGATGTTGGCAATTGGATCTTTGGTTGTTATATTTTTTCTAAACCCAGCTTGAACGTTTGGAAGTTCTGGGTTCACATACTGTTGAAGCCTCACTTGGAGAATTCTGAGCATCACTTTGCTAGCTTGTGAGATGAGTGAAACTGTGCGAGTTTGAACATTCTTTGGCATTGCCTTTCTTTGGGATTGGAATGAAAACTGACCTGTTCCAGTCCTGTGGCCACCGCTGAGTTTTCCAAATTTGCTGGCATATTGAGTGCAGCATTTTCACAGCATCATCTTTTAGGATCTGAAATAGCTCAGCTGAAATTCCATCACCTCCACTAGCTTTGTTCATAGTGATGCTTCCTAAGGCCCTCTTGACTTCACACTCCAGGATGTCTGGCTCTAGGTGAGTGATCACACACCATCGTGGTTACCAAGCTAGGCTTCAACAATACATGAACTGTGAACTTCCAGATGGTCAAGCTGGTTTTAGAAAAGGCAGAGGAACCAGAGATCAAATTGCGAACATCTACTAGATCATCGAAAAAGCAAGAGAGTTCCAGAAAAACATCTATTTCTGCTTTATTGACTATGCCAAAGCCTCTGACTGTGTGGATCACAATAGACTATGGAAAATTCTGAAAGAGATGGGAATAACAGACCACCTGACCTGCGTCTTGAGAAATCTGTATGCAGGTCAGGATGCAACAGTTAGAATACATGGACATGGAATAACAGACTGCTTCCAAATAGGAGAAGGAGTACACAAAGGCTGTATATTGTTACCCTGCTTATTTAACTTATATGCAGGGTACATCATGAGAAATGCTGGGCTGGATGAAGTGCAAGCTGGAATCAAGACTGCTGGGAGAAATATCAATAACATCAGATATGCAGATGACACTACCCTTATGGAAGAAAGTGAAGAAGAACTAAGGAGCCTCTTGATGAAATTGAAAGAGGAGAGTGAAAAAGTTGGCTTAAAGCTCAACGTTCAGAAAACGAAGATGATGGCATCTGGTCCCATCACTTCATGGAAAATAGATGAGGAAACAGTGGAAACAGTGGCTGACTTTATTTTTCTGGGCTCCAAAATCACTGCAGATGGTGACTGCAGCCATGAAATTAAAAGACGCCTACTCTTTGAAAGGAAAGTTATGACCAACCTAGACAGCATATTAAAAAGCAGAGACATTACTTTGCCAACAAAGGTCCTTCTAGTCAAGACCATGGTTTTTCCAGTGGTCATGTATGGATGTGAAAGTTGGACTATAAAGAAAGCTGAGCACCGAAGAATTGATGCTTTTGAACTGTGGTGTTGGAGAAGACTCTTGAGAGTCCCTTGGACTGCAAGGAGATCCAACCAGTCCATCCTAAAGGAGATCATTCCTGGATGTTCATTTGAAGGACTGATGTTGAAGCTGAACTCCAACACTTGGCCACCTGATGCGAAGAACTGAGTCATTAGAAAAGACCCTGATGCTGGGAAAGATTGAAGGTAGGAGGAGAAGGGGACGACAGAGGTTGAGATGGTTGGATAGCATCACCGACTAAATGGACGTGAGTTTGAGTAAACTCTGGGAGTTGGTAATGGACAGGGAGGCCTGGTGTGCTGCAGTCCATTGGGTCGCAAAGAGTCATACAAGACCGAGTGACTGCACTGAACTGAACTGATTGTGGTTATCTGGGTCATTAAGGCCTTTTTTGTATAGTTTTTCTGCATATTCTTGCCACCTCTTCTTAATCTCTTCTGTTCCTGTTAGGTCCACACCATTTCTGTCCTTTATTATGCCCATGTTTGCATGAAATGTTCCCTTGGTATCTCTGATTTTCTTGAAGAGATCTCTAGTCTTTCCCACTCTATTGTTTTCCTCTATTTCTTTGTATTGATCACTGAGGAAGGCTTTCTTATCTCTCCTTGCTATTCTTTGAAACTCTGCATTCAAATAGCTATACCTTTCCTTTTCTCCTTTTCTTTCACTTCTCTTCTTTTCTCAGCCTTTTGTAAGGCCTTCTCAGACAACCATTTTTCCTTTTTGCATTTCTTTTTCTTGGGGATGGTTTTGATCACCAGCTTCTGTACAGTGTCATGAACCTTTGTCCATAGTTCTTCAGGCACTCTATCAGACCTAATCCCTTGAATCTGTCTGTCACTTCCACTGTATATAATTGCAAAGGATTTGATTTAGGTCATACCTGAATGATCTAGGGTTTTCCCTACTTTCTTCAATTTACATCTCAATTTTGCAATAAAGAGTTCATGATCTGAGCCACAGTCAGCTTCCAGTGTTGTTTTTTTTTTTTTTTTTTTTTTGCTGACTGTGTAGAGCTTCTCCATCTTCAGTTGCAACGAACATAATCAACCTGATTTTGGTATTGACCATCTGCTGATGTTCACGTGTGGAGTCTTCTCTTGTGTTGTTGGAAGAGGGTGCTTGCAATGACCAGTGTGTTCTCTTGGCAAAACTCTGTTAGCCTTTTCCCTGCTTTATTTTGCATTGCAAGGTCAAACAGTAACATGCCTGTGACTCCAGGTATCTCTTGATTTCCTACTTTTGCATTCCAGTTCTCTATGATCAGAAGGACATCTTTTTTTGGTATTAGTTTTAGAAGGTCTTGTAGGTCCTCATAGAACTTTTCAACTTCAGCTTTCAGCATTAGTGGTCGGGGCATAGACTTGGATTACTGTGATATTGAATGGTTTGCCTTGGAAACGAACAGAGTACATTCTGTCGCTTTTGAGACTGCACCCAGGTATGGCCTTTCAGACTCTTTTGTTGACTATGAGGGCTACTGTTTTTCTTCTAAGGGATTCTTGCCCACAGTAGTAGATATAATGGAATTAAATTTGCCAATTCCAGTCCATTTTAGTTCACTGATTCTGAAAACATCAGTATTCACTCTTGCTATCTCCTGTTTGACCACTTCCGATTTACCTTGATTCGTGGACCTAACATTCCAGGTTCCTATGCAATATTGCTCTTTACAGCATCGGACTTTACTTCCATCACCAGTCACATCCACAACTGGGTGCTGTTTTCACTTTGGCTTCATCTCTTCATTCTTTCTGGAATTATTTCTCCACTCTTCTCCAGTAGCATATTGAGTACCTACTGGCCTGGGGAGTTAATCAGTGATGTTTTATTATATGTGTACATGGTGAAATGAATAACCCACTCAGTCATGTCCGACTCTTTGCAACCCTGTGCACTATACAGTCCATGGAACGCTCTAGGCCAGAATACTGGAGTAGGTATCCTTTCCATTTCCAGGGGATCTTCCCAACCCAGGGATCAAACTCAGGTCTCCTGCATTGCAGGCAGATTCTTTACCAGCTGAGCCACAAGGGAAGCCCCACAATCAAATTAATTAACATTTTTATCACCTCATATAGTGATCTTTGTGTGTGTGTCGAGGACACTTAAAATCTACTGTTAGCAAATTTCAAGAATCCAATACCATACTATTAACTATAGTCACCAAGTTGTATATCAGATCTGCAGAACTTAGCCTGCAGAACTGAAACTTCCTCCCCTCTGACCGATATAACCCTATTTCCCATACCACCCTGCCCCCCCGCCCCGACAAGAACCATTCTACTCTCTGCTTTTCCAAGTTTAGCTTTAAAAAAAATTTTTTTTTGGCCACATTGCACAGAATGTGGGATTTTAGTTCCTTGACCTGTAATCAAACCCATGTCCCCTGAACTGAAAGTGCAGAGTCTTAACCAATTGACCACCAGAGAAATCCCTGGTTTTTTAGATTCTACATATAAGCAATACCAAGCAGTATTTGTCTTCTGTGATTAGATGTTTCTTTAAATCCTGCTCCTAAAACTATCAAATACTATAGCCACTAGACATTTGTGGCTATTTAATTAAAATTAAATTAAATTTAAAATTCAGTTTCTCAAAAACTAGCCCATATTTCAACTGTTCAGTAGTCACATATGACCAGTGACTACCGAGCTGTACAGATATAAAACCCTTTCATTACTGCAGAAAGTTCAATTAGGCAATAGTTCTCTATAACCTCAAAGGATTTTCTGGGAGAAATACTTTCCCAGGTAGAAAGTCACTACTAGTCAGGCAGACTACCTTCTCTGAAGAGCCCTCCACATTCTCCCCTGGTTGACATCACAGAATTTCAACAAGCAACTGTTTCGCATCTATTCTCCACCAAGTATAATATTCATTAAATGTGGGGGACACAGACCAAAGTCAAACATGATTTCTGCTCTGAAAGAGTTTACAGCCTAGTAGAGGAAGAAGAGCTATATGAATTATAATTAAATGTTGTCATAGTTGCAACATATATGACAAACAATTTGGTATCTGAAATATAGAAGGCATGGAAACCACCTCCACTGGGGAATGATCAGTCATTCCGTATGAATGTGGCATATTCATAGCACAGAATACCACAGGAGCAGTTTACATGACTGGACCAATATGTCAACATGAGTAGATCATACAATCAAAACATGGAGGAGAAAAATGAAATTGTAGAACAATGTTTCTACTATGGTATTAAAGTTAATAGCAAAATTTATAAAATTTAAAATTAAATTTTAATAAAATATAAAAATAATATTAATAAATTTAATAAAATAAATAAAATGTAAAGACACAGAAAAGTAATATATGATGTTTATGGATATACATATCTACTCATGTGTGCTAAGTTGCTTCAGTCGTGTCTGACTCTTTGCAACCCTATGGATTATAGCCCAGCAGGCTCCTCTGTCCATGGGATTCTCCAGGCAAGAATATTGGAGTGGGTTGCCATGCCCTTCTCCAGGGGATCTTCCCAATCCAGGGGTCGAACCCGTGTATCTTACATCTACCTGCATTGGCAGGCGGGTCCTTTACCACTGGCACCACCTGGGAAGCCCTTAATGTCTTAGTTTTTCATTAAAGATAGACTTGAAGCAAATATGAACACATGAGCAGCTGTGCATTCCAACTGAGAGTGTGATGTTTCGCAAAATCAAAGAAGGAAGCGAAGGAGTAGAGAAAAAAAGGAAAAGAATCAGTGTTCCAGTGGAGAAAGGATGGAGCACGTGCAGAACAGAAAGGAGCAGAGGTTCACTATGAGGACGGGTGGATGCAGAGAGGCTGGAAGAGGGAGTGACACAAGGGCTGAAACACAAAAGGTAAGTCACGTGGGAACAAACACCAGGACAACGATGAGGAGTAGGAAGCAGCAATGGTGTCTTGGGAAACCCCAAAGCTCTTTGGTCTGGCTGGAAGCAAAGCCAAGAGGGAGGGTTGGTGACAGACACTCAGAGGCTGGTAGCAGCTCGATCACTGAAAGATTGAAAGACTTGACTGAGTCCCTTTCCCTGTGGGCAGCAGGAGGTACAGAAGCATTGGGGGCTGTAGGATGGCAGGACCATGAAACTAAAGACCATCCGCTGAAGGTCTTTCAAGAAAGACTGTTAAGAAAGAGCCCCTCCCTGCTCTTCTGAGTCACAGGACAGAGTCTAGCCACCTGGAGAGTCAGAAAGACTAAAGCAGACAGGCAAGGAGAGCAAAGCCCCACAGCACTGGAGGACGTGCCCAGTGCGTTCTTTGAGGTTCCTCTCAAATGTCACTGCCAAGCTGGCCCTGAATGCACGGCCGGACAGCTAGGCCAGGTTATGACTGCTCAGTTCCAAATTTCCCCTTCCTCTGCTCCATGACAATGGGCAGAATGGATTTATTTAACTATCTGCTGCTGCAATGAGCACAAGAAGAAGCGTTCTCAGTGGAGGATGCTAACAGACACTAAAGGAGGCAGGGACTTCTCTGTCTGATTCCAGGGCTGCCCTTCAGCCAGCAATGTGACCATGAGGATGTAGAGGGCTGAGGTGCTCTGTTCCAGGCACACCCCAGAACTTGAGGTCCCCCCTGCAACCTCTCAGCACTGGCTCACCTGGGGACCTCTTTTGCACAGACCTCTTGGCTCAGACTCACCTGCACCAGAACCCTGAATCCCTATACCTACCTGCCCTCAATCAGGAGGTCAGTCTCCTGTGGCCCTGTCCACTCAGACACTGGGTGCCCCATGCCTTCCACTAACCCTCATGCCCTCACTCCTGTGCACACCACGCAAGCTCCATTTGCCTGTGCCCTGGAGAGTTGCTTTTTGCAAACCACCTCTAGCCCTGGCAATGCTCCCAAACCTTCTCCAGTGCGGTGAGCACTCCGGCCTCAGGGAGGGGGCTCCATACAAGTTTGTCTTTTCCTGGGTAGCCTCCCTCAGCCCTGAGGTACCCTGTAGAGCTCTCTTACACCTTCTTGTTATGCTGTCAACCCAGCTTAACAACTGATTATGTTAAACTCCCTGCTGAAATCACTTTGTGGTTTCCATCTCCTGATTGGAACAGACTGATACAGTATCTTTTAAACTGTACTTACATCACAATTGCTCTTTTGATGCCATCTGTCTGTCCACTAGACTATGGGTTCCCCAAAGGTAAGGGACATCTTTTATTACAGAAACAAAAAAAGGGTAGTGGGGGGAGGGGGTCCCACATATCAAAAGAGGCACCGCAAGGACGCAAGTTTTAGCAAAAAGCATACCTGTGCAGCAGTCAGGAGAGAGGGTAGCAACCCATTCATTTAGCCTGGGAGGAATTTATCTTCCTCTGCTGTTTTCTTACTGATGTAGTGAGCCTCAGTCAGCACTTCGTTCACAGCAAAGGCTTAACAGAGCTTTGCTGCAAACAGACTGCTTTATGTAGGATGGAATCATGTCCTTCCCCAGTAGTTAAAATGGAAAGTGATGAAAAACATGCCCTGGTTCTGTATATGAAGTCTGGGGGCTTCCCGAGGAACAGACATCCCTGAGAAACTAAGTAACTGAACATAAGTGTGAATCTTGTTCTCTGGATGCCTAACATTTACAAGCTATCACTGAACAAAATCCTGTAGCCCCCCAAAATTAGGAATAATCATGACCCAGAGGAGCAGAACCACTCCCATAAAGGCAGGAGAGCTTAGACATATGAGCCTGGATTGCAGTGTGACCCCATATGAAGTCACATCTCATTCTACCCATTAACCAAGTTTTGGCAAGTTTCTTAACAAAGTCAAGCTTCCATTTGTTCACCTTATTAAAAGAGTATGGGATTACCTGCCTGCTGTCAGTATCAGATGAGAGGATGCAGAGAAGTGCCACTCAGCAAGGGGTCCCAATAATGGTGAATCTGAATTAATCACTGTAGAAAGGAGTGTCCTCAGACACCCTGAATGTGGATGAACACAGTTCAGGGCACTGAGATATTCACCTCACCTCACAAGCCAACAAATTCCTGTGGCAGCACATGCCAGAGAGGGAACGTGTTGATAACTAGTGTGAGTGCCCCAGGGAGCCCACTGATTCCTCATACCCTCAGAGGACCTGTCTTAGCTCACTGTTTCTCAGCTGAACTATCATTCCAAATTCACACTTGATGCTCTGAACATTAGAACAGCATGTGTAACACTGATAAAATGTTCTGTCTGTTAAAAGATGACAATCAAATGCCCACAGGTGAAGACAATTCAATTCTAGTTAGCTAAAACTCTGTACAGGCCAGAATAGAGTCCAGATAAGGAAAACTTTGTTCACCTTCCTCTTCTCTCAAGCTGTGCTATTCCTAATGTGCCCAAAAAAGACATGCTAGAAAAATATGCAATGATGGGGCTTTCCCAAGAGGCTGCAGATGTTGGATGTAAGCAGAGGCAAGGTCCCATCTGCCAGCAGTAACTCCTGCACCCCAGCCCTGCCTCCTTGCTAGGGGAGGGATGTGGTCACAGACGAGGCCCCTCCCCTCACTTCTGGACTCTGAGGCTGGCAAGCGTGTGAGCAATGGCATGATCAGCTGCTTCCCGTTAAACATATGCTACTTATAAGAGATCAGCAGGGAGCCTTTACCTTCCTCTTTCTTCTGGTGTTGGTACCCTGAGACTTGTCTAAAAAAAGCCTCCATTGTTAGCGCATCAGAAAGTATTTAAAAGTGACTCAGATGATGACTGGCTGGCTGGCTTTATCAGAGATCAAAGTAGCTTCCTCTTCAAAGATCAGCAATCAGTCTTCACCCAAGTGGAGGGTCAGGGCATTTCATCTCAAATAAATGGCACTCATGTATACGCAGGCTGCTGCTCCAGCCAGGCACAGCTGCATCCTTCTTATCAGGGGCTCCTGGTTCCTATTCCCACAGCTTTCAATCCTGCTGTTACTCACTGCCTGACTCTCCCTCCGTCTCTTTCTCATCAAATCATCCTCTATTATCACTCAGAAATATTAGTTGCAAATCCTTACTACACTAACCTTTGCATCTGGCTCTATCCTGTAGAAAAAAAAAAGTGTGTATGAAAATGTTTTAATATATTTTTAGTATTGAGTTCTAGACTATTTTTATTCCACATCATCCATGAGTGATGATGATAGTGATGACAACAATGATAATGATTAGTGATGATGATGATACTGATAGTGGTGATGATGATGGTGATAATGATGACAATGATGATGGTGATGATAAATGGAAATGTGATAATGATGACAATAATGATGGTGATGGTGCTGGTGATGATAATGATGGTACTGGTGATGATAATGGTGATGATGATGGTGAAAATGCCTAATATTTACTGGACAGTTACTGTATGGCTGGCACTGTGCTATGCATATTAGCTTGTTTAATTAATCCTCCCAATGACTCTACGAGGTAGGCCACTCTATTCTTACAAATGTGACACCTGAGGTTTGTAGAAATTGAGAAATCTGCACAAGAGCACACAATTAGAAACTGAAAAGTGCAGGGACTCAGACCAAGGTGAGCTGTCTGCAGAGCCTGCATACTTCCTGTTAGTTCTGACACACTTCTATACTGGGAGGATGTTTCTCAGAGCTAGAAGAAGCTTAGAAATCACCTCTTTGAAAATCTTCCATTTTAGAGGTAAAGAAATTGAGGCCCAGAGAACTGCCTTTTCTAAAGTCACATGGGGGTTAATGGTTGAGCCTGGACTACAGTCCAGTCACTTGGTTCCCATGGGATACTTTTAAATTTATGCTGGAAAGCCTCCCCAGTCATAATACTTGCCTGCATCACAGAAAGAGGAGAAAGAAGGCTGAAGAAGCCTGATGAATTCCCCCTGGGGCTGAGCAGGCTCTTCAAATGCAAGCCAGGAAGGAGTAAGGCAGATTGCTTCTGTCTGGATCACAATTTAACCAATGTCAAGTGGTCTCAGAAAATGGTCCACAGGCCCACTAGGAGTAACTAATACATACCACATTCTGCTATATTTATAGAGATGCTGAATGGTATTGTAGTTAAAAGTTTACACTCGGAATTACATCAACCTAAATATAAATTCTTACTGCTTCTGATGTCTGCCACCTTTGATAACCTTCGTCATCCTCCGTTTCCTCATCTGTGAAATGCAGATTCTAAGAATACATGCATCAAAATGCTCTTATGAAGTTTCAAAGGTCAGGGACTTGGCACCAGGCCTGGTCCATAGTGTTGTAGTTGTTCAATTGCTAAGTCATGTCCAACTCTTTGTGACCCCATGGACTGTAGCACACCAGGCTTCCCTGTCCTTCACTACCTCCCAGAGTTTGCTCAGATTCATGTTCACTGAGTTGGTGATACTGTCTGTCTCATCCTCTGCCACCCTTCGCCTTTTGCCTTCAATCTTTCCCAGCGTCAGGGTCTTTTCCCGTGATTTGGCTCTTCACATCCAGTGGCCAAAGTATTGGTCCATAGTGAGGCCTGTCAAAGTTCATCTATTACCATTATGAATAGCGTTACTACTAACTTCTCCACTGACCTGTCCCTCACCTAGCCCTGTTTCTGCATGGTGTTGTGGACAGGTGGCTGATACCGTGGCAAGACAAACCACCGAAAGTAGCAAATGTTTTTCATCTATCAGGGATGTGGCCTTTTACTCCACTTCTCCAAATTCATGGTGACAATTAAATACCCTCCTCCCACAGCCACAGAGAAGTACAATTACTTTGTATTTGTCACTCTGGTAACCAGGCAACTGACAGTCTTTTCACACAATGAAAATGCTCCAAATGCTTCACTCTGATTCATTTCAGCAGGCAGCCGGTTGGGCAGCTGAGTCATTTGTACTTCCTGAGAGGTACAATTAGGGGCCATGGTTTTCCGCAGAACCACTCATCATTCCCCAGGTATCAGCTAAGCTGAGAACAGAGGCAGAATCCCCAGTGCACATGAACTCCATGCAGATTCGAGGCCCAGGAGCAGAGCTTTCCAGGAGCTGTGTGTTTTTGAGAATGAACACTGGATCAGATTTCAAAAGACTGGCTCTGGTCTAGACTCTACCTGGCACTGAGCCATGTGATCCTAGATGAGTCATTTAGTGGCCTGGGTCTTTGTTTCCTTACTTGTAAAGTGAGGGTGTTAAAGCAGAGAACCTCTCAAAGAGCTTCTTGTTGTCATTGTCCAACTGTTAAGTCATGTCTGACTCTTCTGTGACCTGACGGACTGTATCCAGCCATGCTGCTCTGTCCATGGGACTTTCTAGGCAAAAATACTGAAGAGGGTTGCCGTTTCCTCCTCCAGAGGATCTTTCTGGCCCAGGGATCAAACTCAGGTCTCCTACACTGCAGGCAGATTCTTTACCACTGAGCCATCTGGAAAGCCCTCCCTCTTAGCCCTCAATCTCTATGATTAAATAAGAATAGCTACTTGCAGGGGAAAAATCCATACCCTGACAAAGGATGCCTTTCAGATTTAAGAGACTTTAGGTCAACCTATTATAATACACCCATGACCTGTAGTGAGTTGGGGCTTCAAAGCAAGTTCCTCACAAGGTTAAAATTGGAAGAACTTCCAGTTCAACACATTTCTTCCTCTTCCAAGGCTGAGTCTGCTCCAGAAAGACGGATCAAGCTGTACTCACTCGAGTTGGGTGATAGGATCAATTGTATCCTTTGGACTTTCTTTGTCTTTCCTTTGAAGTTAGTGGCAGGCTTTGATGAGCAAAGAACTCCCCATGTGAATAGCAAAGGATGCAGCAGACAAGGCACAGTCATGTCAAATGTGTTTGAATGACAAAATGTATCAGTGAGCAAATGCCTCTACAGCACGGGAAGCAATGACATAGGAAGTATTCTCAGCGCTTCCACAGGAGCCCATACAAGCCACCCTCTCACTTTCCTTCCTTGTCTTCTCTCTGTTGCCCCAGCCCGACCCCACATGCCCTGTTTCCTAAGACTGCTCCCACAATCCCCAACCCTGCCATGGCACCCACGTGCCCAGACTCTTGTAAGAACAGCTGCATAACTGAATTGTCCAAGATGGATTCCTGTACCAAACATTATTTACTGGTGGTCCAGTAGCTAAGACACTGAGCTCCCAAGGCAGGGGTCCCAGGTTCGATCCCTGGTGCAGGGAACTAGATCCCATATGCCTCAAGTAATAAGAGTCCACATGCTACAGCCAAAGATTCCACGTGCCACAATGACGATCAAAGATCTGACAGACACGCTACAACTGAGACCCAGTGCAGCCAAATAAATAAATAAAACAAATGTTAAAAACTTTTTTTCAAAAAAAATATAAACGGGAATTCTAATATCTTCCTAATGCTACCAGTATGATTTCCACCCTTGGAGACCACTGCTCTAGACCACCACACCCCCTGCCTCCAGTCAACTCGACAGCCCTGCTGTGACTATCAGACAATGAGCAGAGCTGAAATTCTTTGGATTTTAAGAGGAGACTTCTGATAAGATGTGGCAGAGTAAATCCCTGTTTAACCTCAGTGTCTCTGGGAATCACACTTAAATAATAGTAACAGTATAATGAAGGCAAAAGTCCACAAGCACAGAGAGAATAGGAAAGAAATGCGTAACAGTCAGGGGACAGCCACATAATTTTAGAAGCAGAACAGCAGATGGATAAATGGCAATTGACTCAGCAGACCAAACAAAGTCTGTGCAGGGAGTAAGCTGGGGAGCAGCTATGTTTAAATGAGAGGACCTCTGAAGAGCTCCATCTTTATTAGCACTGAGCACTTCTAAAGGCGGCTTCCCAGGTGACTTAGCTGGTAACAAATCCACCTGCCAATGCAGGAGACATGGATTAGACTCCTGGGTCAGGAAGATTTCCTGGAGAAAGAAATGGCTACCCACTGCAGTATTCTTGACTGGAAAATCCCATGGAGGAAGGAGCCTGGCGGGCTACAGTCCATGAAGTCACAAAGGGTCAGACATGACTTATCAACTGAGTATGCACGCACACACACAATTCTCAAAGGAAGGGTACGTGCAGTGTACTTATTTGCTTCTAAAATGAAATTCACCACTGAAAAAATATGACCCTTGCACTTGAAGCACCCATACAGCCTTTCTGTACCTCTGTCTTAAATATGAATGGACAGCAAAAATCACCAGGCATGAGAGGAAATATTCTGACATAAAAGACAGGAATCAAGTGAAACCAACAAAGAAAGGCGTTTAGAAGAAATAGGATCGATGTAGGAAGCATCGATTAAAACTATTATAAAACTATTAAAACTGAAAAACTATTTCTACAACTACAAATCTTCAACACTTTGAGAAATGGGAAGAAACTGAAGCAACATTATAAAGGAGCTCTTTAAAATTAAAATGTGGTATCAGAAGAAAAGAAATTAATAAAAAAGTTAAAAGACAAATTTGGAGAAATCTCCATAAAAGATACATATTCAGAAAATGAGATAAACATTAAAAGATTGGATTATAAATTTAATCCAGGAGGTCCAACAGCTGAGTTAAGGTGGCTCAAAAGGTGAAAAGAGAGAAAATTAAAGGAGAAGTTATCAAAGAAATACTATTAAGAGATGTCCCAAATATGAAAGAACGTAAGTTTCTAGGCTGAAAGATTCCACCAGGTGACCAGCAAAAATTATTCTTAAAAATCTTACAACTAAGGCATATTATTGTAAGGCGTCAAAGAATAAGAGATAAAAGTAATACCTCAAAAGCTTCCAGAAAGACAAGGTAGATCAAAATCAAAGTATGGAGTATATACATATGTATGTATGTGTGTATAGCTGAATCACTTTGCTATGCACTTAAACCAACACACTGTAAATCAACTATACTTCAATAAAAAAAAAAATCAAAGCATAGGGGTGTCAGAATACTCTCAGACATCCTATTAGCAACACTGCAATCCAACTAGAACACAATAGAAAATGCCTTCAAAATTCAGCAGAATACTCTCAGACATCCTATTAGCAACACTGCAATCCAACTAGAACACAATAGAAAATGCCTTCAAAATTCAGACAGCAAATGCTTTGCTACCTAGAATTTTATCCTCAGCAAAGCTTTTAGTCAACTAGAGGTTCACGCAAAGGCAAATTCACAAAAATTATATCAATCTTATATGATTTCTCAAGAAGCTTACTAAAGGACATGGTTCAACAAAATAAGGAAGAAAACAAAGAAGGGGGGGCGGAAATGAGCCAAGAAAACACGGGATCCAATATAGAAAGGTGATGATGATGATATGGAGAATTCCAAGAAGCCTGGAGAGTAATAAATCCAGGCTGGTACAAAACAAGGACTCTGGAAGAGAAGTCTGCAAGAAAGAAAGTAAAACAGAGATGCTCCAGATGTCTGAACCCATTAAGGGGAAGTTTTCATGTCTGTGGGAGACTGTGAATTCAGTTAGTAATACATAGACAAAAAACAAGGAAGGAACCATTAGAACTTTTCAACCACAAACTTTAAGGAATACAAAAGTAGGAAGTCTAGAAATACCTGGAGTAAAAAGCAAATTTTGCCTTGGGAATACAGAATGAAGCAGGGCAAAGGCTAATAGAGTTTTGCCAAGAGAACGCACTGGTCATAGCAAACATCCTCTACCAACAACACAAGAGAACACTCTACATATGGACATCACCAGAGGTCAACATCGAAATCAGATTGATTATATTCTTTGCAGCTAAAGATGGAGAAGCTCTCTACACAGCAGCAAAAACAAGACCGGGAGCTGACTGTGGCTCAGATCATGAACTCCTTATTGCCAAATTCAGACTTAAATTGAAGAAAGTGGGGAAAACCACTAGACCATTCAGGTATGACCTAAATCAAATCCCTTATGATTATACAGTGGAAGTGACAAATAGATTTAAGGGACTAGATCTGATAGACAGAGAGCCTGATGAACTATGGACGGAGGTTCGTGACATTTTACAGGAGGCAGGGATCAAGACCATCCCCAAGAAAAAGAATTGCAAAAAAGCAAAATGGCTGTCTGAGGAGGCCTTACAAATAGGTGTGAAAAGAAGAGAAGCGAAAAGCAAAGGAGAAAAGGAAAGATATACCCATTTGAATGCAGAGTTCCAAAGAATAGCAAGGAGAGGTAAGAAAGCCTTCCTCAGAGATCACTGCAAAGAAATTGAGGAAAACAATAGAATAGGAAAGACTAGACATCTCTTCTGGAGAAGGCAATGGCACCCCACTCCAGTACTCTTGCCTGGAAAATCCCATGGATGGAGGAGCCTGGTAGGCTGCCGTCTGTGGGGTCGCTGAGAGTCGGACACGACTGAGCGACTTCGCTTTCACTTTTCCCTTTCATGCACTGGAGAAGGAAATGGCAACCCACTCCAGTATTCTTGCCTGGAGAATCCCAGGGACGGCGGAGCCTGGTGGGCTGCCGTCTATGGGGTCACACAGAGTGGGACACGACTGAAGCGACTTAGCAGCAGCAGCAGCAGCAGCAGCAGCAGCAGCAGACATCTCTTCAAGAAAATTAGAGATACCAAGGGAACATTTCATGCAAAGATGGACTCAATAAAGGACAGAAATGATATGGACCTAACAGAAGCAGAAGATATTAAGAAGAGGTGGCAAGAATACACAGAAGAACTGTACAAAAAAGATCTTCACGACCCAGATAATCACGATGGTGTGATCACTCACCTAGAGCCAGACATCCTGGAATGTGAAGTCAAGAGGGCCTTAGGAAGCATCACTAAGAACAAAGCTAGTGGAGGTGATGGAATTCCAGTTGAGCTATTTCAAATCCTGAAAGATAATGCTGTGAAAGTGATGTACTCAATATGCCAGCAAATATGGAAAACTCAGCAATGGCCACAGGACTGGAAAAGGTCAGTTTTCATCCCAATCCCAAAGAAAGGCAATGCCAAAGAATGCTCAAACTACTGCACAATTGCACTCATCTCACACACTAGTAAAGTAATGCTCAAAATTCTCCAAGCCAGGCTTCAGCAATACATGAACCGTGAACTTCCAGATGTTCAAGCTGGTTTTAGAAAAGGCAGAGGAACCAGAGATCAAATTGCTAACATTTGCTGGATCATCGAAAATGCAAGAGTTCCAGAAAAACATCTATTTCTACTTTATTGACTATGCCAAAGCCTTTGACTGTGTGGATTACAATAAACTGTGGAAAATTCTGAAAGAGATGGGAATACCAGACCACCTGACCTGCCTCTTGAGAAACCTGTATGCAGGTCAGGAAGCAACAGTTAGAACTGGACATGAAACAACAGACTGGTTCCAAATAGGAAAAGGGGTACGTCGAGGCTGTGTGTTGTCACCCTGCTTATTTAACTTATATGCCGAGTACATCATGAGAAATGCTGGGATGGAAGAAACACAAGCTGGAATCAAGACTGCCAGGAGAAATATCAATAACCTCAGATATGCAGATGACACCACCCTTATGGGAGAAAGTGAAGAAGAACTAAAGAGCCTCTTGATGAAAGTGAAAGAGGAGAGTGAAAAAGTTGGCTTAAAGCTCAACATTCGGAAAACGAAGATCATGGCCTCCAGTCCCATCACTTCATGGCAAATGGATGGCGAAACAGTGGAAACAGTGGCTGACTTTATTTTTCTGGGCTCCAAAATCACTGCAGATGGTGACTGCAGCCATGAAATTAAAAGACACTTACTCCTTGGAAGGAAAGTTATGACCAACCTAGACAGCATATTAAAAAGCAGAGACATTATTTTGCCAACAAAGGTCCCTCTAGTCAAGGCTATGGTTTTTCCAGTAGTCATATATGGATGTGAGAGTTGGAGTATAAAGAAAGCTGAGCGCCGAAGAATTGATGCTTTTGAACTGTGGTGTTGGAGAAGACTCTTGAGAGTCCCTTGGACTTCAAGGAGATCCAACCAGTCCATCCTAAAGGAAATCAGTCCTGAATAGTCATTGGAAGGACTGATGCTGAAGTGAAACTCCAATACTTTGGCCACCTGATGTGAAGAGCTGACTCCTTTGAAAAGACCCTGATGCTGGGAAAGATTGAAGGCAGAGGAGAAGGGCACGACAGAGGTTGAGCTGGTTAGATGGCATCACAGACTCAATGGACATGAGTCTGAGCAAGCTCTGGAGATGGTGATGGACAGGGAGGCCTGGTGTGTTGCAGTCCATGGGGTCACAAAGAGTCAGACACGACTGATTGACTGAACAATGACAACACATTGTCATTGACACAGAGGCATGTGTACACACACAGACATGAAAGAAGAGCTACAGTTTGGGTAGAATTTATAGCAGGATAAAGATATGATTTGAAGTTTTTAGTAGGTTTTTATCTGTAGTCATGAGAAGAGTCTACTTTTGAATTTCCCTGCCTCTTTTTTGTTGCAAGAGGATTAATTCTAGCACACAGGATTGTCTCCAAGACCACATCTTCCTCAGAAGCTGGGGTCAGTGTATGTCAGAGGACACCAAGCCTGGCGTGCTGCAGTCCATGGGGTCACAAAGAGTCGGACACAACTGAGCGACTGAAAAACAACAACTATCCCCACAACCCAATGAGGAAAGTGTTATCATATGACCCGTTTTCAGACCAGGAGACTAAGGCGTACAGATCATTAGTGACTTGCCCAAGGTTATCCATTTAGGAAACAGTAAAAACAGAATTGTAACCCACACAGCATGGCTCCACTGCTCAGAGTTTCAACCACTCTGCTATACTGACATGGAAGATACTTAGAAGGCAAACTGTGAACATTTGTCTGATTAGAAGTCCATTCGCCTCTGTAAGTGTTCCTGCAGGCAGAGGTTTTCTCCAAGCACAGTTCTGGGTCTCTGCCCACACATAGATGGAGGAGTGGCTGTGCTTTCAATATTCTCTGCCTCATACTTTTATGCATGATTTTAGCTTAGAGAATTACCCAACACAGTCATTTAAAAGGTCCTAATAAAGCACCCCCAGAATGTCTACAAAATGGCAGATTGCTGAAGGGCTGTGCTGAACACACACACTCCAATTAACTTACATGATGTACCAGCGATTGTAAGGAGGGCAAGGTGGAGGAAAAACTCTGTGGGTCTCAAAAGCACTGCACACCCACATGAAGTATTATGAAAATACAGACTTATCAATCTTCCATATGTCTATGTTTGGAAGTGGTTGATTCTTCCAAGACAAATTCAATCATGGTGGGACGACCAGAGAGAAGCAAAAGTGAGTGCATGATTAATGTAACATTTAACTGACATGACAAAAAGAATCAGCATGGAGCACAAAGAGAGAGACAGTGCATGAAAAGCCTCATTGGGTTGATTTTTCCTCTGTAAAGCATTTTGTGTGATGTTTGGTAAATGTTATTGTTTCTCAGCGGGGGAGGCTCCTCTGAAATCAGAAGACATGATGTCACATGTCATTGGGGGGCCTTACTGATGTGCTCGGAAAGCGGCTGGATGAATTCAGAGCAGTTCTTCCTATCTCTCAAGCGCCTTTGAGTGGGCCTCATACCAGGAGCACCAGCGTCACTAGCAGTCTTTCAGTGCATTGTACACTTTTCAAAACACAGGTTGCTCTTCTTGGGTTTCTTCCCAATTCTACAGAGAAGCAGCAGAGACCCAGAGAAATGCCCAAGGTGTACCTGCTCAAGAGAGAGAGAGTCATGGAGCAATCTGAACCTCCCAACCTCAGGAAAAATCACACTGTCCAGCCACCAAGCACCTGGGACCTGCTCTTGATCTGATTTCTCTTGATGACCATGTGAAGGGGGAAGAGCCAGAGCAAAGCGAGCAGGGGGACAGTGCAGGCTGCACTGGGGCAACAGTGAGGGGCGAGTCAAGCATCTCGAGTGTGGGCATCCCCTTTCCTTAACTTTCTGTCACAGTGATGATTCTACAGACATATCTCCTTTTACTGCACTTCAACTTGTTGCATTTTACAGGTATTATTTTATACAAATTGAAGGTTTGTGGCAACCCTACATTGTCAGGAGACAGCATTTTTTAGCAATAAAGTATTTTTAATTAAAGCATGTACTTTTTTAGACATAATGCTACTGTACACTTAATAGACAATAGTAGAGTGTAAACTTAAATTTATATGCATTAGGAAACCAAAAATTCCTGTGACTCACTTTATTGCAAGGTTCATTTTATTGAGATGGTCTGAGACCCAACTCACAGTACCTCCAAAGTCTGCCTGTACTGTGTCCTTGTGTCGGGCTACGATGTGGTCTGATTTCAGCTCAAGAAGCACTGTCTCCAAATCTACAGGAAATCCACACATGCTTAGATATTCTATCTCTGGGACTCTTTCATTTGCTTCTAAAATTTCAAACCTAGACAGTGTATTAAAAAGCAGAGACGTCATTTTGCTGACAAAGGCCCATATAGTCAAAGCTATGGTTTTTCCAGTAGTCATGTACAGATATGAGAGTTGGACCATAAAGAAGGCTGTCACCAAAGAACTGATGCTTTCAAATTGCACCAAATTGTGGTGCAACAGAAGACTCTTGAGAGTCCCTTTAACTCAAGAAAATCAAACAAGTCAACCCTAAAGGAAATCTACCCTGAATATTCATTGGAAGGACTGATACTGAAGCTGAAGCTCCAATACTTTGGCCACCTGATATGAAGAGCCAACTCATTGGAAAAGACCCTGATGCTGGGAACGATTGAGGGCAGGAGGAGAAGGGGACGGCAGAGGATGAGATGGTTGGATGGCATCACCAACTCAGTGGACATGAGTTGGAGCAAACTCCAGGAGGCAGTGAAGGACAGGGAAGCCTGCCATGCTGCAGTCCATGGGGTCGAAAAGAGTCGGACATGACTTAGCAACAAAAATTCCAATTGAGAGAAACGGGCCCTATATATTGCTTATGGCTGTGAGGGAACCAGTGGGGTTTTCATTTTTGAAACTATGTATATTGAATCCAGACTCTCTTAAATCCTGTTGATGAAGTGGTTTCTCGAGGAGCTAGCTGGCAAGGATTGCTAACAAGGGAAATATGAAGTCAGCAACCATAGAGACAAAAAAGAGAGAACACTTCGTGAGCAAGCCTTACGGGATAAGTTAAGAAATATCATGCATCAAAGTCAAAGAGCTTCACATTTTATACTCTTGAAGCTCACTATACTTCTAAGGAGGTACTGGACAGAATTAGATTCTAGATGTTTGGTAAAATTACTCAAGTTTCCAACATTAAAGTGCATGAGGGCTACTATAATATTTATAAATACAGTTATGTTCTAAATGAAATGATCCCTTTACCCTTGTACTAGGGCACTTACTCCCAAGTTCAATCAAGATCAGGTCACAAGAGGAACAAATAGTAGCTCTTTTGGCTTAATCAGGCTGTTGTCAAATTTTTTATCTTAATATAACAAGCTTCATGATGGGGAAAAATTTGCAATGTACTTTCTGATGGCTGAGAAGTTACAGACAGAGAGTGGGGAGAGAGAGCTAATCTCAAGAGGTGAAGGAAGACATAGTTCTGGGGTTTCTTTACTGCCGTGTATGCATTTCCTAATCAAAGACTAAAAATCAGCTCCCAGAAAGAGCACTGTAGGGTGCACGTAGAGCCACGTGGATGGCTGCAGGAAACCCCGCCCCCACCTACCCTACTCACAGCTGTTCCAGGACACTTCCTCCTCCTCCAGATCTTGGTTCAGCTCCGGGACTCCCTGACCCCCAGGTTAGGTGACATCTGTCTAGCCACTCCTTGTTCTCAGGCACCACAGTTCTGGGTCATGGTCCTCATGACCATGGCTAAAAATCCCTAACGTGTAAACAGTTGTTAATGTCTCCCTCCTCATGAGAGTAGAAGCTTTCTGTGGGCAGAACAAAGACATCTGTTCATCACTGAATTCCCAGGTTCTGGGTCGATGCCTTGCTCATAATCAGCTGTCAATAAAAATGAGTGTGGGTAACTGACAATGGACTCATGTCTAGAGTATAGAAAGAGCTCTCAAACTGAACAGGTAAACAAAAAGAAAGAAAACAATCCATTTAGAAAATGGAAAAAAGAGATGAACATACATCATCAAAGAGGATATCTGAATGGCTACTAAGCACATAAGATGTTCAACATTTGTCATTAGGGAAATGCAAAGGAAAACCATGATGAGTATTACTAAATACCTATTAGAACATCTATTAAAAATAAAAAGGTGACAACACCAAATGCTATTGAGAATGCCAAGAAATCTGATCACTTGCACATTGATACTGGGCATATAAAATGATACAGCCACTCCGGAAAATATATTTGCCACAGAATCCGGCAATTGCATTTCTGAGCATTCACAAATACACACACACACACACACACACACACACACACACACAAGTATATGTAAAACTGCTGAGATCTAATTAAGGTCTGTGGATGGTACCAATGTCCATTTCCTGGTTGTGATACTGTACCACAGTTATGCATGATGTTCCCGACACGGTATACTGAACAAAGGGTGTACAAGATGTTTTTCTGCATCTTCCTGGCCATCTTTAATTATTTCAAAATAAAAAGGTCAAGACAGGGCTTCCTTCCCTGGCGGATCAGTGGTAAAGAATCCACTCGCCAATGCTGGAGACATGGGTTCGATTCCTGATCCGGGAAGATCCCACATGCTGCAGAGCACCTAAGCCTGTGAACCACAAGTATTGAGCCTGTGCTCTAGAGCCCAGGAACCGCAACTACCAGCCCGCAAGCTGCAACTACTGAAGCCTGAACACCATAGAGCTTGTGCTCTGCTACGAGAGAAGTCACCTCAATGAGAATCCCATGCATCACAACTAGAGAAAGACAATGTGCAGCAACAAAGACTCAGCAGAGCCATAAATAAGTAAATAAGTATATATTTACACACACACATAATGGTAAAGACAGCCAGACTCTCAGTAAAGAGTCTGCCTGCAATGCAGGAGACCCAGGTTTGATCCCTGGGTCGGGAAGATCCCCTGGAGAAGGAAATGGCAACCCACTCCAGTTTTCCTGGCTGGAGAATCCCATGGACAGAGGAGACTGGCAGGCTACAGTCCATGGGGTCGCAAGAGTCAGAAATGACTTAGCGACTAAACCATCACCAAAGACAGTCAAGCAGAATGAATGTAGGGGGGAAAACTCTGAGCTCAGAGGGAAAACAGCATCCCTGGCAAGCAACTGGGGCTTGTAGGTGAGGGTGCACAAAACAGGGCTGTAGAGGATGTGGGTCAAGCAGGAAACTGGCAGGTCCATGGGTGGGGGTAAGGACATAGGCTTTATCATCAGATTAAATGTGCTCCCAAGGATGTGCTGAGTTTGGGTTCATTCAGCAGGAAGCACCAATACCTCTGGGTAGAGATGATCAGAACCAAGTGCTCAGGCTAAGTAAGATGACCTCACATCCCAGTGCATCTCAATTTACATCAAGGGAATATCAATTAACACCTGTAATGATTTTTAGCAAGATTTTTCACATTTATGAGGGTCCGGGAGGCATGGTAAATTATTCAGACACCCTCAGAGGTGACCCTATCATGGTTCTTTAGGCATAAACAAACTCAAAGCAGGATGAGGGTTGGGGACATGATCAAGATAGCCTGGGCATTTCGGAGGGCCTGGCAGGGACCCTGGAGATGGTCAGGAACAGAGTAAGCAGGGGCCACGTGAGACACATGGGAGTCTGGGTAAGAAGAAAACTCATTTAAACTAATCCTCTTTTGACCTAAATTTTTCTATTTTATTCACCCTGGATTTTGGGGCACTAAGTCTAATTCTTTAAAATGGAAGAAGGAAATGGCAACCCAATCCAGTATTGCCTGGAGAATCTCAAGGGCAGAGGAGCCTGGTGGGCTACACTCCATGGGGTTGCAGAGTTGGACATGATTGAGCGACTAACACTAACATTTAATTCTGTAAAATACTGCATTAAAATAGATTCCATCCTCATTATTTGCAGATTATATATTTGTGAATTTCCCTACTTACTAAAAATGTATATGTAACCTCCAGATCAATACCTACAGGTTTTAGGGTCATTGGTGGGCACCCACATGCAGAGGGTGAAAGATTGAATCATCCAAGGTTCACGTTCCCAGCTGTGGATGAAAAAGAGGACCCTCCACTTTCTTGTTTCTCGGGCGTTCTCTTAGTGATCTACTATTGGGTACCACATTTTTCAAATGTTTGTGTTTTTTGATGGTGATTTTGCTGTTCAAAATGGCTCCCAGAATGATGCTGAAGAGGTGTCTGGTGTTTTGAACTGTGGTGTTGGAGAAGACTCTTGAAAGTCCCTTGAACTGCAAGGAGATCAAACCAGTCAATCCTAAAGGAAATCAGTCCTGAATATTCATTGGAAGGACTGATGCTGAAGCTGAAGCTCCAATACTTTGGCCACCTGATGCAAAGAACTGACTCATTGGAAAAGATCCTGATGCTGGGAAAGATTGAGGGCAGGAGGAGAAGGGGATGTCAGAGGATTAGATGGGTGGAAGGTATCACCAACTCGATGGACATGAGTTTGAGTAAGCTCCAGGAGTTGGTGATGGACAGGGAGGCCTGGCATGCTGCAGTCCATAGGGTCACAGAGTCGGACATGACTGAGCAACTGAACTGAACTAAAGTACAAAAGGCTGTGATGTGCCTTATGGGGAAAAAAACGTGGTAGATAAGCTTTACTCAGGCATGAGATACAGGGTTGTTAGCTATGAGCTCAGTGTTAATGAATAAATGATATGCATTAAATAAGGTTATATATGCATTAAATAAGAGAAACACACACAAAACCAGGTTATGTATTGATGGATATATCAAAATGTGGCCAGAGGCTCTCAGGACCCTAATCTTATATTTTACCTGGGAACTTAGTTCAGTATTCAGTGACTCAGTATTCACAGCAACTTTATTGAATATAATTACTGTAACAAAAATTCAGGGTATTATTTCTTTTCATTAACGGTATACCAATCTTAGCCCTAGTGCTGGAGACCCATAGCTTGATTTTCCAAGACCAAATTTCTCCCAAAGTGTTGGATATCAATATATGCTCTCCATGAAAACAGACCTCTTACACTGTTGTTGGGAATGTAAATTAGTGCAGCCACTATGGAGAATAGTATGGAGGTTCCTTGAAAAAAGTAAAATTAGAACTACCATATGATCCAGTAATCCCACTCCTGGGTATATATCCAGAAAAGATGGAAACTCTAATTCAAAAAGGTATGAGCACCCCAGTGTTCACAGCAGCACTATTAAAATAGCCAAGAGGTGGAAGTAAGCTATGGGTCCACTGACAGATGAATGGATAAAAATGTGGCATATATACACAATGGAATATTACTCAGCCACAAAAAAGAATGAAATAATGTCATTTGCAGCAACATGGATGGACCTAGAGATTATCATACCAAGTGAAGTCAGTCAGAAAAGAAAGACAAATGCCATATGATATCACTTATATGTGGAATCTAAAATAGATACAAATGAACATATCTATGGAACAAAAACAGACTCACAAACATAGAGAACAGACTTGTAGTTGCCAAGAAGGGGTGTGTGAGGGAGGGATGGACTTGGAGTTTAGGATTAGAAGATGTAAGCTATTATATATAGGATGGACAAACAACAAGATCCTACTATATAGCACAGGGAACTATATTCAATATCCTGTGATAAGTCATAATGGAAA
This sequence comes from Giraffa tippelskirchi, assembly GCF_054371585.1. Lineage (NCBI taxonomy): Eukaryota > Metazoa > Chordata > Mammalia > Artiodactyla > Giraffidae > Giraffa > Giraffa tippelskirchi. The sequence continues at coordinate 118,949,769 of NC_137276.1, read as the reverse complement.
AGAATATGTGTGTATAACTGAGTCACTTTGCTGTAAAGCAGAAATTAACACAATACTATAAATCAACTATACTCTAATAAAATTTTTTTAAAAACTATACTCTCCACCAGGAGAGTTACCATCCTGCCAGGTAAGATATGCAAAATACCCAGGATCATCTATAATGACTATACATTAACAAAAGAAAAAAAATTAATATAAAAAATATGGGAATGACAAAATTCTCAGAACAGCATTTTTCCAAAGGCTACAGTAAGAAAATTTACATTATTTTAAAGGATATGTTTTTTAAATTTATGTTGTTTTAAATGATATGGTTTTTAAATAAAATAAAATTTTATTTTAAAATGTTACTTTGCATGTTACATTTTCTTGACTTTTGTCAATTTCAATATCTAGAGTGAGGTAATAAATATTCTTTTTTAAAACTGAGGTATAGTTAATGTACAATATTACTTAAGTTTCAGGTTTTACAACATAGCGATTCACAATTTTTAAAGGTTATACTCCATTTATAGTTATTTAAAAATATTGGCTACATTCCCTGTGTTGTACTATACATCCTTATAACTTATTTATTTCATACATAGTAGTTTATACCTCTTAATCTTCTATCCCTATATTGCCACCCCCCCCATCTCCTTACTGGTAACCACTAGTTTCTTCTCTATATCTGCAAGTCTATTTCTTTACTGTCATATTCACTAATTTGTTCTGTTGTATTTTTAGATTCCACATATAAGTGATTACATAAAGCACTTCTCTATTCTTAAATTTATCTCCAGCCAGACCTAAAAGAAGACAGGACAGATTCCCCAGACTGACTGGGTTCAAATCTTATCTCTACCACTTTCTAACTACGTGAGTTTAGGAGACAGAAAAAAATAACCCATCTGTGCTTGACTTTCTTCACTTTTAAAATGCATAACCTACTAGATTTGTTGTGAGGATTAAATTTGCTAATGCAGAAAAAGATGCTAAGACAATGCTTGGCACAAACTAAGTGGCCAGTGAATGCCAGTTCCTATCATTTGAAGATAATGAGAATTATCATTATTACAGTTGATGACACAATTTGAAGGAAACTCAAATTTCCAACTGATTTCAGTATATTACCCCAAATTATAGGCATTATGAAAAAATTTGCTTTCACATAGGTCAGATGATGAAAATGTAATTTCATTCCACTTGGAAATTCTAGGCTGAAATAAGCTGAGAATCTACTGCCTGCCCTCCGTCTTGAGTCATGTCCTTGCCTCCTCCCACAAGGGTCAGAAAAAATCTGCAGGGGATGCAGGCTTAGGAGTCACAGGCCTTTGGGAGGTCAGGTGGGGGGGAGTGTAGCATGATGTGGAGGAAAGAGATCAAGGCCAAGTCTCAGCAGGCCACTGATTTATTCTACCTGTAAGTTCCCCTTCTGAGGTACAGGCTGGGCATTCTTAAATCTCTAGTACCCAACACAGGGTCTGGTAGGTGGTGAGTACAAAATAAATACTAGCTGGGACTTCCCTGGGGGTCCAGTGGTTAAGACTTTGCCTTCTAATGCAGGGGGTGTAGGTTCCATCTCTGGCCAGGGAGCTAAAATCCCACATGCCTAGAAGCCAAAAAACTAAAACATGAAACAGAAGCAATATTGTAACAAATCCAATAAAGATTTTAAAAATGGTCCACACCAAAAAAAAAATCTAAAAAACAAACAAAATATGGTGTTACATAGAGAAGAGAAAAGGGAGGAGGGAGATAGAGGCTAATAAACACATGAAAAGATGTTCAACATCATTCAGTATTAGAGAATTGCAAATTAAAACCACAGTGAGGTATCATCTCACATTGGTCAGAAAGGCTGCCATCAAAAAGTCTACAAACAATAAATACTGAAGAGGATGTGGAGAAAAGGGAACCCTCTTACACTGTTGGTAGGAATGCAAACTGGTACAATCACTATGGAGAGCAGTGTGGAGATTACTTAAAAAACTGGAAATAGAACTGCCATACGATCCAGCAATACCACTGCTGGGCATATTCACCACGGAAACCAGAACTGAAAGAGACACATGTACCCCAATATTTATTGCAGCACCATTTACAATAGCTAGGACATGGAAGCAGCCTAGATGTCCACTGGCAGATGGATAGAAAAGGAAGTTGTGGTACACATACACAAAGGAACATTACTCAGCTATAAAAAAGAATGCATTTGAGTCAGTTCTAATGAGGTGGATGAAACTGGAGCCGGTTATACAAAGTGAAGTAAGTCAGAAAGAAAAATACCAATACAGTATATTAATGCATATATATGAACTTTAGGAAAACAGTATTGACTCTATATGCAAGGCAGCAAAGAGACACAGATGTAAAGAACAGACTTTTGGACTATGTGGGAGAAGGTGAGGATGGGATGATTTGAGAGAATAGCATTAAAACATGTACATTACCATATGTAAAATAGATGACCAGCGCCAAGCTTGATGCATGAAGCAGAGCACTCAAAGCCAGTTCTCTGGGACATCCCAGAAGGATGGGGTGGGGAGGGATGTGGGAGGGGTCTCAGGATGGGGGAACACATGTGTACCCTGGGTGATTCATGTCAATGTATGGCAAAAACCACCACAATATTGTAAAGTAATTATCCTCCAATTAAAATAATTAAAAAAGAAACACATAAATACTGGCTGAATCAAGGCTCTGTAATGCCTCCTACATTCCCTCCAACTGGCAAAGTCCTACCCATCCTTAAGATCAAATCATATGTTCCTATGGGGCTGCTGTGAGGTTTAAATGCAAGGTACATGAAAGCACAGAACAGAAACTCACACACACACAGCCCTCCCCATCCCCATCAGGAATCCCAGTTCCATGGCAGAAGGTACAGGTGGTGGGAACCAGGTGAGGAGGTGACAATTCCCCTTGCTCGGAGCCCATCTCAGCCTCACTGGGTCAGCTGAAGTTGATGGTGACCACACAGACTGTTCTGATACTAGATTTCTCACCTGTCAAACTATAAACAAGACCTGGTCCATGAGACTCCTTCAATCTTCACGTTATCCTTCCATGTCAGATGGCACGGCCCATGCAGAACCAATGACAACCCACCCGCACAAGCAGGTGGTTAGACGCATCATCACTCCCACAAGCAAAGCCTGACAGTCAGCATCTCAGTGCATCCAGCCAAGTGGCTCCTCTCTGTGGTTATCTTACCCCAGCTCGCCAATGACCAACCGCATGTCTAGGCACAGAGCACAAGCTATTTAACATTTGTGCATCTGGGTCAGGTCTCTGCAAGATGAATGAGCCTGCCAAGGTCATTCGTCAAAGTGAGGGAGCAAAGACAGGCGGCCAGACGGCAGGACATAGTGACCTTTCCCTTCCTATCACACTGCCTGACACGCTTGGGTTCTGTGTGGCCTGAATAATTCACCATATGCTTACTGACATTATTCCTCTGGGCTTTTTGATTCCAATCACTTTTCTAATTATTAGGGAGTTAAAAATCTCCTTAATCTCCATTGGGCAGCAAGACTCGATGTCCACGTGGGATCGCTTCCTCCACTTCACAGATGAGAACACTGAGGCTGGGAGGTCATATCTTCCTGGGGATCAGGGTGGAGCAGGTGAGTCAGGATTCAAACCTAAGTCCTCGAGACCACGCTCTGTGATCTTGACCCTGAATTACATGCTCACTTCGTTTATTTCTTACTAACCATACCACTCAGATCGGCTCTCTTCCCTCTACCTCCTGCATGAAATCAACAGAGGTGATGTCCCATAAACATCACAGACACCACACTGACTCACGGACAGAACAAGGAGGCAAGACCTTGGGAGCTGAGCAGTGACAGGGAGAATTCACAAACCCACGCTCAGGCACCCCAAGTCTTCCACGGGAACCCTGATCTCTTGGCAACTGCAGTCCCCACATCACCGAGGTTTTGTCCAGGAAGCCTAACTATTTACAGTCATTTTGTGTCTCACTGTTTTGCACTAAAGGATGGCTTTAGATAACAACCAGCTCCTTCTGAAGACTATTCTATCCACAATCTATACAGACCCAGCCACTCATCCCATCACCCCCTTACATATTTTTTTTTTAGCAAGGCTTCTTTGAAAAATAAGAAGGCTGCCATTTCTGCATTGATGAAGGAAGCAGTGGTTCTAAATACCAAAGCCACCTCTGATCTCTACGAGAGGGCGTCAGATGGATTGATAGTGGCCAACAAGGACTGAGGTGTGCTGGGCGCCTCCAGCCAGCCACCGTGTGCCCAGTTCCTCAGCTCTGTCCTGACCCCTTTCCTTCCCCACCTCTCTCTTTCCTCAGATGTTTATCTTATTGGGTGGTCAACACCTGCTAGCCTCTAGGCTCTGTGATCAGCCTCCCTGGAGGCTGAGACATCTCAGACACGTGCAGGAATGCTGAGGAGACATATGGACATCTCATGGGACTGCTGACTTACAGCCGAGAAGGGGACCTGAGGGTCACTAGCATTTATCATTTCTCGTCCTGAACCTGCATAAGGCACGTGGACTGCCACTTCCTGATAACCGAGGTCATCAGTGTCCCTTCTCATTTTCACTGTGAAATGGACAGCATTCACTGACCCAGCCCAAACATCCTGGCTTGACCATCGCAGATTTTGCGTAGTGTGATGACATCTGTACCTGCATCCAGAGCTTAGAGCAGTGCTTGCAAAACAGTGGGCACTCAGTGACCAAGGAACTGAACTGCTACAGTGAACATAAAAGTCCAGGACAGTCTTGATGCCATAACTTAGGCAAGCAATTGGCCAAAAATGCTTCATGAATGATGATGATATCAGCGTTAAGTCATCAGCACAGAGCAACAGTGCCTGAAATAAACAATAGCGAGTAGCCCTCAGTAAGTATTATTAACGCAGGCAGGTCATTATTGCAGCAGAAAAAGAAATCCACCAGAAGGGACCCTATTGTGTAGTGTACCTCCCTCTTTCTCCCATCAGGTGACAACAGAACCAGGTGCCCTGGGGTGTCAACAGGTGAGAGGGCCGAAGAAACCTCTGCTTCTCCCATTTGAGATCTGTGGTTACAAAGGTCTGTCTTCACTGCGAATTTTCTCCTCTTAAGCCAAAGCTTCAACTTTCTAATTCCATAGGCATATGGAGGTGGATGACCTGCTCAACCCTCTAGTAAAATTTACTTCCAAGAACCAGCTATTGTGGGAATAGAAAGGAATTCTTGTAACTATGTAAGGCTGCAAAACACAAGCCTAGAGTGACACCTGGACCCCAGATGCCAGGCAGAAGCCCAGCTCTCAGATCCGCAGGGAACAGGTGGGTGGGGACACAGCTGAGCTAACCACAGGGCATGCACAGGATCCTGTCTGCCAAGCCACAACTGAAGGTTATCACCTTTGCCTTTAATAAGGATGCTTCGAGAAAGGTAGCAGGAAGCTGGCTCCTGTATTCGCTGTAAACACACTGTCATCAATAGTCAAAATGTTACCAGGATCACATCTGGGTGATAACCTGTTTTTTAAATTTAATGCCAACCATACCATGAAATGGGCTTCCCACATGGTGCTAGTGGTAAAGAACCCATCTGCCAATGCAGGAGACATAAGAGACGTGGGTTCAATCCCTGGGTTGGGAAGATCCCCTGGAGGAGGGCATGGCAACCCACTCTAGTATTCTTGCCTGGAGAATCCCATGGACAGAGAGCCTGGTCGGTTACAATTCATGGAGTCACAAAGAGTCAGACACAATTGAAGCAACTTAGCATGCATGCACATAACATGAAATAAGGCACAACATTACACATTATGTTTTTATAAAATAATTTTCAATGACCTGGGGGTAAAAATAAACTCACAATAGGATATAGACTGAGAAAATGAGAAGTGCAAGTTATAGTCTGGAGCTTAAGAAACTGTCAGAGCACAGCAGAACACTGGTAATTGCTTCAGGTCTGATACATATCACTGCTTTCTATTTCTGCCTTAAGCCTGAAATTTTCCATAATAAAAAGTTTAAAAGTAAGAGATGAAAAGTTTTCAATGCAATAAAATGCCAACTATTTTTAATACTGGGTAGTACAATTCATGATGACTTCTATTTTTTTTGTTTATATGCAGTTTCAAATTTTTCTACAAGACATATTTTACAAGAAGAAGCCAAGCTACTTTAAAAATGTGTGCTATAACAATAGAATTTGAAGGATTATTGTTTTTTCCTTCCTCTCCCTTCACCTTCTCTTTTTTAAAAAAAATTTTTATTGAAGGATAATTCCTTTACAGAATTTTGTTGTTTTCTGTCAAATCTCAACATGAATCAGCCATAGGTATACATATATCCCCTCCCTTTTGAACCTCCCTCCCATCTCCCTCCCCATCCCACCCCTCTAGGTTGATACAGAGCCCCTGTTTTGAGCTTCCTGAGCCATACAGCAAATTCCCGTTGGCTATCTATTTTAAATATGGTAATGTAAGCTTCTATGTTACTCTTTCCATACATCTCACCCTGTCCTCCCCTCTCCCCATGTCCGTAAGTCTATTCTCTCTGTCTGTTTCTCCACTGCTTCCCTGTAAATAAGTTCTTCAGTACCATTCTTCCAGATTCCATACACATGTGTTAGAACATGATATTTATCTTAATCTTTCTGACTCACTTCACTCTGTATAATAGGTTCTAGGTTCATCCACCTCATCAGAACTGACTCAAATGCATTCCTTTTTATGGCTGAGTAATATTCCATCATATAGATGTACCACAACTTCTATATCCATTCACCTGTCAATGGACATCTAGGTTGCTTCCATGTTCTAGTTATTGTAAATAGTGCTGCAGTGAACAATGGGATAAATGTGTTTTTTTCAATTTTGGTTTCCTCAGGGTATATGCCTAGGAGTGGGATTGCTGGGTCATACGGTGGTTTTATTTCTAGTTTTTTAAGGAATCTCCATGCTGTCTTCCATAGTGGCTGCATCAATTTTCCTTCCCACCAACAGTGCAGGAGCACTCCCTTTTCTCCACACCCTCTCCAGCATTTATTGTTTGTAGACATTTTGATGATGGCCATGCTGACCAGGGTGAGGTGATATCACATTGCAGTTTTGATTTTCGTTTCTCTAATAATGAGCGATGTTGAGCATCTTTTCATGTGTTTGTTAGCCATGTGTATGTCTTCTTTGGAGAAATGTCCGTTTAGGTCTTTTTCCCACTTTTTAATGGGGTTGTTTGTTTTTCTGGCATTGAGTTGTATGAGCTGCTTGTATATTTGGAAATTAATCCTTTGTCAGTTGTTTCAGTTGCTATTATTTTCTCTCATTCTGAGGGCTGTCTTTTCACCTTGCTTAGAGTTTTCTTTGCTGTGCAAAAGCTTTTAAGTTTAATCAGGTCCCAATTGTTTGCTTCTGTTTTTATTTCCATTACTCTAGGAGGTCAGTCATAGAGGATCTTGCTTTAATTTATGTCATCAAGTGCTCTGCCTATGTTTTCCACTAAGAGTTTTATAGTTTCTGGTCTTACATTATTTTGAGTTCATCTTTGTGTATGGTGTTAGCAAATGTTCTAATTTCATTCTTTTACATGTAGCTGTCCAGTTTCCCCAGCACCATTTATTGAAGAGTCTGTCTTTGCCCCATTGTATATTCTTGCCTCTTTTGTCAAAAATAAGGTGCCTATAGGTGCATGGGTTTACTTTTGGGCTTTCTATCTTGTTCCATTGGTCTATATTTCTGTTTTTGTGCCATACTGACTTGATGACTGTCTTGATGACTGTAGCTTTGTGGTATAATCTGAAGTCAGGAAGGTTGATTCCTCCAGCTCCATTCTTCTTCCTCAAGACTGCTTTGGCTATTCTGGGTCTTTCGTGTTTCCATATGAATTGTGAAATTTTTTGTTCTAGTTCTGTGAAAAATGCCATTGGTAATTTGATAGATCCCTATCATTGAATCTGTAGATTGGGTTTGATAGTGTAGTCATTTTCACAATATTGATTCTTCCTACCCAGGAACATGGAATATCTCTCCATCTGTTTATGTCATCTTTGATTTCTCTCATTAGTGTCTTATAATTTTCAGTTCTTTAGTCTCCTTCAGTTCAGTTCAGTTCAGTCACTCAGTCGTGTCCGACTCTTGCGACCCCATGAATTGCAGCACGCCAGGCCTCCCTATCCATCACCAACTCTCAGAGTCTATCCAAACCCATGTCCACCGAGCTGGTGATGCCATCCAGTCATCTCATCCTCTGTCGTCCCGTTCTCCTCCTGCCCCCAATCCCTCCCAGCATTAGGGTCTTTTCCAATGAGTCAACTCTTTGCATCAGGTGGCCAAAGTATTGGAATTTCAGCTTCAACATCAGTCCTTCCAATGAACACCCAGGACTGATCTCCTTTAGGATGGACTGGTAGGATCTTCTTGCAGTCCAAGGGACTCTCAAGAGTCTTCTCCAACACACCACAATTCAAAAGCATCAATTCTTTGGCACTCAACTTTCTTCACCGTCCAACTCTCACATCCATACATGACTACTGGAAAAACCATAGCCTTGACTAGAAGGGCCTTTGTTGGCAAAGTAATGTCTCTGCTTTTTAATATGCTATCTATGTTGGTCATAACTTTCCTTCCAAGGAGTAAGCGTCTTTTAATTTCATGGCTGCAATCATCATCTGCAGTGATTTTGTAGTCCAAAAAAATAAAATCTGACACTGTTTCCACTGTTTCCCCATCTATTTCCCATGAAGTGATGGGACCAGATTATTCCTAGATATTTAATTCTTTTTGTTGCAATGGTGAACAGGATTGATCCCTTAATTTCTCTTTCTGATTTTTCCTTGTTAGTATATAGAAATGCAAGTGATTTCTTTTTTTTTTTTTATTGCTATGAATGTTTAATAGTCTTTATTTTTTTTTTTTGCAGATATAAATTTATTTATTTTAGTTGGGGGCTAATTACTTTACAATATTGTAATAGTTTTTGCCATACATTGACATGAATCAGCCATGGGTTTACATGTGTTCCCCTTCCTGGACCCCCCACCCACCTCCCTCCCCATCCCATCCTTCTGGATCATCCCATTGCCCCGGCCCTGAGCCCTTGTCACATGTATCGAACATGGAATGGTGTTCTGTTTCACATATGATAGTATACATGTTTCAATGCTATTCTCCCAGAACGTCCCACCCTCACCTTCTCCCTCAGAGTCCATAAAATTGTTCCATGCATCTGTGTCTCTTATTCTGTCTCGCATATAGGGTTATCGTTACCATCTTTCAAATTCCATATATATGCATTAGTATACTGTAATGTTGTTTTTCTTTCTGGCTTACTTCACTCTGTATAATGGGCTCCAGTTTCATCCATCTCAGTAGAACCGATTCAAATGTATTTTTTTTAATGGCTTAGTAATATTCCATTGTGTATATGTACCACAGCTTCCTTATCCATTCGTCTGCTGATGGACATCTAGGTTGCTTCCATGTCCTGGCTATTGTAAACAGTGCTGCGATGAACATTGGGGTACACGCGTCTCTTTCAATTCTGGTTTCCTCGGTGTATATGCCCAGCAGTGGGATTGCTGGGTCATATGGCAGTTCTATTCCCAGTTTTTTAAGGAATCTCCACACTGTTCTCCATAGTGGCTGTACTAGTTTGCATTCCCACCAACAGTGTAAGAGGGTTCCCTTTTCTCCACACCCTCTCCAGCATTTATTGCTTGTAGACTTTTGGATAGCAGCCATTCTCACTGGTGTGAAATGATACCTCATTGTGGTTTTGATTTGCATTTCTCTAATAATGAGTGATGTTGAGCATCTTTTCATGTGTTTGTTAGCCATCTGTATGTCTTCTTTGGAGACATGTCTGTTTAGTTCTTTGGCCCATTTTTTGATTGGGTCGTTTATTTTTCGGGAATTCAGCTGCAGAAGTTGCTTGTATATTTTTGATATTAATTGTTTGTCTGTTGCTTCATTTGCTATTATTTTCTCCCATTCTGAAGGCTGTCTTGTCACCTTGTTTATAGTTTCCTTTGTTGTGCAAAAGCTTTTAATTTTAATTAGGTCCCATTTGTTTATTTTTGCTTTTATTTCCAATATTCTGGGAGGTGGGTCATGGAGGATCCTGCTGTGATTTATGTCGGAGAGTGTTTTGCCTATGTTTTCCTCTAGGAGTTTTATTGTTTCTGGTCTTACGTTTAGATCTTTAATCCATTTTGAGTTTATTTTTGTGTACGGTGTTAGGAAGTGTTCTAGTTTCATTCTTTTACAAGTGGTTGACCAGTTTTCCCAGCACCACTTGTTAAAGAGATTGTCACATTAACAAATTGAAAGAAAAAAACCATATGGTTATCTCAATAGATGCAGAAAAAGCCTTTGACAAAATTCAGCATCCATTTATGATTAAAACCCTCCAGAAAGCAGGAATAGAAGGAACATATCTCAACATAATAAAAGCTATATATGACAAACCCACAGCAAACATTATCCTCAATGGTGAAAAATTGAAAGCATTTCCCCTAAAGTCAGGAACAAGGCAAGGATGCCCACTTTCACCACCATTATTCAACATAGTTTTGGAAGTTTTGGCCACAGCAATCAGAGCTGAAAAAGAAATAAAAGGAATACAGATAGGAAAAGAAGAAGTAAAACTCTCACTGTTTGCAGATGACATGATCCTCTACATAGAAAACCCTAAAGACTCTACTAGAAAATTACTAGAGTTGATCAATGAATATAGTAAAGTTGCAGGATATAAAATTAACACACAGAAATCCCTTGCATTCCTATACTCCAATATTGAGAAAACAGAAAGAGAAATTAAGGAAACAATACCATTCACCATTGCATCAAAAAGAATAAAATACTTAGGAATATATCTACCTAAAGAAACAAAAGACTTATATATAGAAAACTATAAAACACTGATGAAAGAAATCAAAGAGGACACAAACAGATGGAGAAATATACCGTGTTCATGGATTGGAAGAATTAATATAGTGAAAATGAGTATACTACCCAAAGCAATCTATAGATTCAATGCAATCCCTATCAAGCTACCAATGGTATTTTTCACAGAACTAGAACAAATCATCTCACAATTTGTATGGAAATATAAGAAACCTCGAATAGCCAAAGCAATCTTGAGGAAGAAGAATGGAACTGGAGGAATCAACCTGCCTGACTTCAGGCTCTACTACAAAGCCACAGTCATCAAGACAGTATGGTACTGGCACAAAGATAGAAATATAGATCAATGGAACAAAATAGAAAGCCCAGAGATAAACCCACGCACATATGGACACCTTATCTTCGACAAAGGAGGCAAGAATATACAATGGAGAATAGAAATGCAAGTGATTTCTGTGTATTGATTTTGTATCCTACAACTTTGCTAAATTCACTGATTAGCTCTAGTAATTTTCTGATACTACCTTTAGGGTTTTCTGTGTAAAGTATCATATCATCTGCAAAGAGTGAGAGCTTTACTTCTTTTCTGGTCTAGATTCCTTTTATTTCTTTTTCTTCACTGATTGATGTAGCTATGACTTCCAGGACTATGTTGAAAAATAGTGGTGAAAGTGGACACCCTTGTCTTGTTCCTGATCTTAGGGGGAATGTTTTCAGTTTTTCACCATTGAGAATAATGTTTGCTGTAGGCTTATCATATATGGCCTTTACTATATTGAGGGAGGTTCCTTCTATGTCCATTTTTTGAAAAGTTTTAATCATAAATGTGTGCTGAATTTTGTCAAAGGCTTTTTCTGCATCTATTGAGATGACCATATGGTTGTTTTTTTTTTTTTTATAAATTTATTTATTTTAGTTGGGGGCTAATTACTTTACAATATTGTAATAGTTTTTGCCATACATTGACATGAATCAGCCATGGGTTTACATGTGTTCCCCTTCCTGGACCCCCCACCCACCTCCCTCCCCATCCCATCCCTCTGGGTCATCCCATTGCCCTGGCCCTGAGCCCTTGTCTCATGCATCGAACATGGAATGGTGTTCTGTTTCACATATGATAATATGTGACCATATGGTTTTTATCTTTCAAATTGTTAATATGGTGTATCATATTGATTGATTTGCATATATTGAAGAATACTTGCATCCCTGGAATAAACCCAACTTGATCATGGTGTATGAGCTTTTTGATGTGTTCCTGAATTCTGTTTGCTAAAATTTTGTTGAGGATTTTTGCATCTACTCTTATCAGTGATATTGGCCTGTAGTTTTCTTTGCTTGTGTTTTCTTTGTCTGGTTTTGGTATCAGGGTGACGGTGGCCTCATAGAATGAGTGTGGAAGTGTTCCTTCCTCTGCAGTTTCTTGAAAGAGTTTTAGAAGGATAGGCATTAGCACTTCTCGAAATGTTTGATAAAATTCTCCTGTGAAGCCATCTGGCCCTGGGCTTTTGTTTTTTGGGAGATTTTTGATCACAGCTTCAGTTTCAGTGCTTGTAAGTGGGTTGTTCATAATTTCTATTTCTTCCTGGTTCAGTCTTGGAAAATTGAACTTTTCTAAGAATCTATCCATTTTTCCAGGTTATCCATTTTATTGCCATATAGTTGTTCATAATAGTCTCTTATAATCCTTTGTATTTCTGCATTATCTGTTGTATCTTCTCCTTTTTAATTTCTAATTTTGTTGATTTGATTCTTCTCTCTTTTGTTCTTGATGAGTCTGGCTAAGGTTTGTCAATCTTGTTTACCTTCTCAAAGAACAAGCTTTTAGTTTTATTAATCTTTGCTATTGTTTCTTTCATTTCTTTTTCATTTATTTCTGCTTGGATCTTTATAATTTCTTTCCTTCTACTCATTTTGGGGTTTTTTGGTTCTTCTTTTACCAGTTGTTTTAAGTATAAAGTTAGGTTGTCTATTCAATGTTTTTCTTGTTTCTTGAGTTAGGATTTATTGCTATAAACTTCCCTCTTAAAACTGCTTTTGCTGCATCCAATAGGTTTTGAGTTGTTGTGTTTTCATTGTCATTTGTTTCTATGAATTTTTTTATTTCCCTTTTGATTTCTTCAGTAACCTGTTGGTTATTTTGAAATGTGTTGTTTAATCTCCATGTGTTTGTGTTTCTTACAGTTTTTTCTGGTAATTGATAGCTAGTCTCACAGTGTTTGGTTGATAAGATGCTTGAAATGATTTCAGTTTTCTTAAATTTATTGAGGCTTGATTTGTGACCCAAGATGTGGTCTATCCTGGACAATGTTCCATGTACACTTAAGAAGAAGGTGTATTCTTCTGCATTTGGATGGAATGTCCTGAAGATATCAACGAGATTCATCTCATCTAATGTATCATTTAAGACTTGTATTTCCTTATTAATTTTCTGTTTTGATGATCTGTCCATTGGTGTGAGTGGGGTGTTAATGTCTTCTACTATTATTGTGTTACTGTCAACTTCTTCCTTTATGTCTGTTAGTGTTTGTCTTATGTATTGAGGTGCTCCTATGTTGGGTGCACCAGTTCAGTTCAGTCGCTCAGTCATGTCCGACTCTTTGCGACCCCATGGACTGCAGCATGCCAGGCCTCCCTGTCCATCACCAACTCCCGGAGTGTACCCAAACTCATGTCCATTGAGTCAGAGATGCCATCCAAACCATCTCATCCTCTGCTGTCCCTTTTCCTCCTGCCTTCAATCTTTCCCAGCATCAGGGTCTTTTCAAATGAGTCAGCTCTTCGCATCAGGTGGCCAAAGTATTGGAGTTTCAGTTTCAACATCAGTCCTTCCAATGAACACTCGGGACTGATCTCCTTTAGGATGGACTGGTTGGATCTCCTTGCAGTTCAAGGGACTCTCAAGACTCTTCTCCAACACCACAGTTCAAAAGCATCAATATGTTGGGTGCATAGATATTTACAATTGTTATGTCTTCCTCTTTGATTGATGCTTTGATCATTATGTAGTGTCCTTTTCTCTTGTAATATTTTTTTATTTTAAGGTCTATTTTGTCTGATATGAGGATTGCTACTCCAGCTTTCTTTTGCTTCCCATTTGCATGGAATATATTCTTCCATCCTCTCACTTTCAGTCTACATGTGTCTTTAGGTCTGAAGTGGCTTTCTTGTAGACAGCATATCTATGGATCTTGTTTTTGTATCCATTCAGCCAGCCTGTGTCTTTTGGTTAGAGCATTTAATCCATTTACATTTAAAGTATTCTTGATATATTTGTTCCTATTGCCATTTTCTTAATTGTTTGGGATTGATTTTGTAGATCTTTTTTCTTCTCTTGTATTTCTTGACTGTATAAGTCCCTTTAACATTTGTTGTAAAGCTGGTTTGGTGGTACTGAATTCTCTTAACTTTTGCTTGTCTGAAAAGCTTTTGATTTCTCCATCAATTCTGAATGGGATTCTTGCCAGGTACAGTAATCTTGGTTGTATATTTTTCCCTTTCAGTACTTTAAATATATCCTGCCATTCCCTTCTGGCCTGAAGAGTTTTTGCTGAAAGATCAGGTGTTAAGTGTATGGTGTTTCCCTTGTATGTCACATGTTGCTTCTCCCTTGCTGCTTTTAATATTCTTTCTTTGTGTTTAGTCTTTGTCAGTTTGACTAGTATGTGTTTGGCATGTTTCTCCTTGCGTTTATCTTGTATGGGACTCTTTGTGCCTCTTGGACTTGGTTGACTATTTCCTTTTCATGTTGGGGAAATTTTCAACTATAATCTCTTAAAAAATTTTCTCATACCCTTTTTTTTTTTTCTCTTCTTCTTCTGGGGACCCTATAATTTGAATGTTGGTGCATCTGATATTTTCCCAGAGGTCTCTGAGACTATCCTAAGTTCTTTTCATTCTTTCTACTTTATTCTGCTCTTCAGAAGTTATTTCCACCATTTTATCTTCCAGCTCGCTGATTCGTTCTTCTGCTTCAGATATTTTGCTATTGATTCCTTCTAGAGTATTTTTAATTTCAATAATTGTGTTGTTTGTCTCTGTATGTTTATTCTTTAATTCTTCTAGGTATTTGCTAATTGAATCTTGCATTTTCTCCGTTTTGTTTTCAAGGTTTTTGATCATCTTTACTGTAATGACCCTGAATTCTTTTTCAGGTAGTCTGCTTCTTTCCTCTTCATTTATTTGGACTTGTGTGTTTCCAGTTTGTTCCTTCATTTGTGTATTATTTCTCTGCCTTTTCATTGTTTTTTTTTTTTTTTTAACTTATTGTGTTTGAGGTCTCCTTTTCCCAGGCTTCAAGGCTGAATTCCTTCTTCCTTTTGGTCTCTGCCCTCCTAAGGTTGGTCCAGTGGTTTGTGTAAGCTTCCTATAGGGTGAGATTTGTGCTGAGTTTTTTGTTTGTTTGTTTGTTTGTTTTTCCTTTAAAGGGCAAGGCTGAGTGAGGTGGTAATCCTGTCTGCTGATGATTGGGTTTGTATTTTTGTTTTGTTTGTTATTTAGATGAGGCATCCTGCACAGGCTGCTACTGGTGGTTGGGTGATGCTGGGTCTTGTATTCAAGTGGTTTCCTTTGTGTGAGTTCTCATTATTTGATACTCCCTAGGGTTAGTTCTCTGGTAGTCTAGGGTCTTGGAGTCAGTGCTCCCACCCCAAAGGCTCAGGGCTTGATCTCTGGTCAGGAATGAAGATTCCACAAGTGGTTTGTAATGGCATTAAGTGAGATTAAAACAAATATTCAAAATGAGAAACCAAAGATGAACCGCAGACAAACGGCAGTTACAAAATCAGGAAAATAATAATTAAAATAATGGAATATACGCTTATACATATACACCCATGAGCAAAGTCAAAACAGTCCAACAAAAATAAGGTACAGTAGATTGACCTGGCAAACAAAGGAAATCAAAAATTGCATTCACCAGTTAAGAAGAAAACTAATTAAAGCACAAGTGGAAAACAAAACTAAATCAAGGTGCCAAGTGGGGAATAAAGCAATGAAAAGAATACTATCCAATACGTTGAGAGGAAAGAAAAGAAAGAATAGACATGCAAAGTTAAATAGAGGTAGATGAAGAAGATGTAAATACATTAAAGATTAATTGCAAGGGGAAAAGAACAGTAGGAAAAGCAAAGGAATAAATGTAGAAAAAATAATAATAGGTTTAAAATTTTTAAAATTGCAATTAAAAAAAGAGAAAAGAAAAAGAGGAAAACTCCACAGCACTGCAAAAGCCCAATGTAGCAGCAAAGGTTCATACTAAAAATAAAAAATGTGACTGAGGAAAAAAAAAAGCTCAAAAGCTTAATTAGTGCCAATAAAATCAATAACTACAACAGAGTGGGGTGGAAAGGAAAAAAAATTCCAAAAGAATCTACAGAACAAGTCAAAACATAAGAATAATAAATGTTTTTCTTTTATTTTCTTTTATGCTCTGAGTCACTCCTGTCAGAGTCCTTCCCCTCGCTGGGAGTCACAGTCCACCTCACCTTCCTAGGATGCTCTCCAACACTGTGCAGATCTCTGGCCCTGCTGTGGGGGCAGCTCAGATTCTAATCTGGCCCTACTCCTGTGTGTTCTTGCCTCCAGTGTCCACAGCTATCAGAACTAGTGCGTTTTCTTTTGTGGGGGCTCTCAATGACCTTTTATATATTCCATAGACACCGAGTCTGCCTAGTTGATCATGTGGATTTATTCGGCAGCTTGTACAGATGGTAGGAAGGTTTGGGGTCTTCTTCTGCAGCCACACAGCCCCTGGGTTTCAATTGTGGTTTTATTTCCACCTCTGCATGTGAGTCGTCCACTGCGGTTTGCTCCTGAGGCTGTCCTAGAGGACTTGGGTTTGCCCCAGTGCAGCCCAGGTGTGGAGGTGGTGCAGCTGCTTGGGTTGCAAGGGTTTTGGCAGCACCAGGTACTCAGGGGACTTGACAGCTAGGGCAGCAGGAAATATATCACTCTAGAAGGCAAACAGTATTGGCCAATACGCTCCAGTATTCTTGCCTAGAGAACTCCCCTCCCTGACAGAGAAGCCTTGCAGGTCACAGTCTACAGGGTTGCAAAGAGTCGGACACTACCGAAGCGACCCTGCATGCATAGACGCAAGACATTTTTTGCCTGTGGCAGCTCTGCTCCAGTGAGAGTTGATCGTGAAAGTGGCACAGTTGCTTGGCTTGCGGGGACTCTGGTGGCGCTAAGTGTGCAGGGACACAGACTGTCTCCATTGCAGGCGTTATGGTCCTATCAGAGTCTTTTTTCAAGCCTCTTGTAGCTGGCGATCAGAAGGCCTCTTCGGCCAGTCTTTCTCCATAGCTCCACCGGTTCAGGCACTTAGAGGGCTCCCTTGCCTGGGGTCCTTCTCTGTAGATCTGCGCATCGGGCACTTAAAAGGGGCACCCTGGGTGGGGCCCTATTCTGTATTTCAGTGCGTCAGGCATTTGATGGGCCAGCCTCTCTATTGTTCAGCTGCCAATGCTGGCATGTGGGGAGGGAGGCTATGGTGATGGCTCCACCCGCTATGCATGACTTAGCAGTATCACCTTGCTTCCATGGCTGCCCGGCTTTCCTCCAGTGGCTGCCTGGCTTTCCTCCACTGGCATTTCCCACCACAGTCTCCTCCCTCACATCCCCTCAATCCGTCTCTCTACAGTCATCAGCAGCCCTCGCCCTGGGATTGCTCCACAATCCCTAAACTCCAGCTCCCAGCTGCTGCACCTTCCAGGGGACCTGTCTCCCTATCCAGGGTATGTATGGCCACAGCAAGGACTATCTATTCTCATTCCATTTAGGCTGCCACAGATCAGCTGTTTCACTCTCAGCCTTAAATGTTTCTCCTCTGACTCAGACAACTGCCCCCATGTGGGAATCGGACCCCTGCTTCAGTTCTCCCACCGGCGGAGGGCAGGTCCAGTCCTACTAACACTCCTGTTTTTCCCTCTCATCCTACCAAGTTCTGCGTGGTTCTATATATTCTTTTCCACTGGTCAGGTACTCTGCTCTCAGCTGGTGTTCTGCATGTACTTCTGTGTCTGAAGGTGTACTCCTGATGTATCCGTGGAGAGATGTACTCCTCGTCCACCTATTCCTATTCAATCTTGTTCCATCTTGTTCTTCCCCCTTCTCTTTTTTTAAGGTAAGAAAAATCACACATCCAAGATATCTTCTTTTCTGCCCTTTATGATAACGACCTGAGCTCTCACAGTTATCTGATTTTCTTCCCTTTCTCATGACTCTGACACTCCACACTATGCAAACAACACATTCATGTCTTGTATCCACATACATCCCAGATACTTTTTGGAATGAGATGAGATTACCATACACAAGGCAGAAGCTGGGATATCCCGGTATAAAAGATGCCAAAACTCACCTTCCTCCTAGCAACCTGTACCCCCCCCCCCAAAAACACCTGAGCTTGTCAGTAGGAATTCCCAATCCTTCATGTAGCTGCTCAAGATTCTGGCTGACTACATCCTCAGTGGATGGCTTGTGGTTCACCTTCCAACCATCACCCTGCCCATGGCAGCTCAGAAGAAAGAGTCTGGGACCATCCCATGGCTGAACTCTTTCTGGATTCCATCACCAACACTGAATCCTAAAGGAGATCAACCCTGAATATTCATTGGAAGGACTGATGCTGAAGCAGAAGCTCCAATACTTTGGCCACCTGATGCAAAGAGCTGACTCATTGGACAAGACCCTGATGCTGGGAAACATTGAAGGCAAAAGGAGAAGGGGGCAGCAGAGGATTAGATGGTTAGATAGCATCAGTGACTCATTGACATGAATCTTAGTAAACTCCAGGAGATAGTGAAGGACAGGAAAGCCTGGCATGCTGCAGTCCACAGAGTCACAAAGAGTCAGACATGACTTAGTGAACTGAACAACGACTAACACCAAGTCCACCACTAATGAACAGAATTGGTGGCCCTTGCTGGCACCATGGTTTTCCTCATTAGTCAAATGGGAGAGAGAGAAACCTGTCTTCACTGAGTTCCAGCACACCATCCTCCAGAGGCACGGGACTGTGACCTGCAAAGGTTATTCTAGCTTCCCAGAGGTGGGTATGGCACAGATACTAAGTGATAAGATTTTCCAAGACCTCAGGGCAGTCCCACCGTCCTCCTCTCTGAACTTTCTGGCATTTGCATCTTGTAATGCAAACATTAGTATCTGATGACACAGACAGCTCTATCACTCTTCTTTTAATTTTAAAAAAATATTAATAATTTATTTATTTGGCTATGCTAGGTCTTCATTGCTCTGCAGGCTTCTTTGCTCTGGACTCGCCAGTTGCAGTGAGTGGGGCTACTATCCAGTTGCAGTGTGCAGACTTCTCACTATAGTGGCTTCTCCTGTTGCAGAGCAGGGGCTCTAGAGCTCACAGGCTTTAGTAGTTGCGGTTCCCGGGCTCTAGAGCACAGGTTCAATACTTGTGGTGCACAGGCCTAGCTGCTTTGCAGAAAGTGGGGTCTTCCTGGACCAGAGATCAAACCTGTGTCTCCTGCATTGGCAGGCGAATTCTTCACCACTGAGCCACCTGGGAAGTCCTCTTTTAAAATATCCACTATTTTATATAGTATGTCTCCTCAAACATAATCTCAAACAATTACAGTCTACATTTCTCGTGCACGGTAAATGTCCTGACCTATGTTATCACATTATTCAGAGACACAGAAGGAAATAAACTGTGGTTTCTGAGGAAACTTAGGGGCCTTTGCTGGATGTTGAATCTGTTACAGTCACTGACATGTTGGTGGAAAACATAAAGTCAGTGCCCAAAAACATGAGAAGTAATTCCAGGAGTCAAGGAGAGCAAAGCAATAAGAAACAGAAAGTGCAAGTACATTTTTATTAGAACTGAACACTGAGGGGACTGCCCTGGTAGTCCAGAGGTTAAGACTCCACAATTCCACTGCAGAGGGCATAGGTTCGATCCCTGGTTGGGGAACTTAAATATCCCACATGCTGTGTGGTGTGGCCCCCCAGAAAACTGAACACTGAGAAAAGGGAGTGTGCTATGCTCAGTCGTGTCCAACTCTGCAACCCCATGGACTGTAACTCGACAGGTTCTTCTGTCCATGGGATTTTTCCCAGCAAGAATATTGAAGTGGGTTGCCACTTCTTCCTCGAGGATCTTCCTGACTCAGGAATCAACCTGCATCTTCTGTGGCTCCTGTATTGCAGGTGGATTCTTTACCACTGAGCCACTAGGGAAGCGAGTAAAGGGAGATGTTAGACTAAATAAAAGGGCTGAACCACTCTGAGGTGCCCCAATTTTGTGTAAAGAGGAAGAACCCAACTTGATGACAGGGTCACCAATAAAATTAGCTTTATTAGAAACCAAATGGAAATATATCCTGCAGTTATAATCACCTGTCTCTACAATAGGTTTAGCTTCTTCCTGAAAAACTAACTTTCTAAGAGAACACTGCCATCAGACAGTCTTTATAATGAGCAAACACATCGAGTCATCAGCAAGGATTTCAGTTTAGCCAGAGGCCTGGAAAATAATCAAAAATCAGTACA
Organism: Giraffa tippelskirchi; assembly: GCF_054371585.1. Lineage (NCBI taxonomy): Eukaryota > Metazoa > Chordata > Mammalia > Artiodactyla > Giraffidae > Giraffa > Giraffa tippelskirchi. Next base: position 118,929,374 of record NC_137276.1, on the reverse strand, counting down.
AAGGTGTTAGAAGGATTAAAATGTTTCTTCAGAGTAGACTGTCTAGCCAGATCTGTAATCAGACTACTGAGAAATTTTGCACCAGCCATATAATAAAAAAGACGGTCAGCATTGGTTTTTAAAAAAATAAGCAGGACTTCCTGAGTAGTCCAGTGGTTAAGATTCTGTGCTTCCAATTAAGGGAGAATGGGTTGGATTTGATCTCTGGTCAGGGAACTAAGATCCCACATGGGCACAGGGTAGCTTAAAAAACAAATAAAAAATTTTAAAAATAGTTTTTAAAAAGGGCCAAAGCAAAAACTACCCTTGCTTTGCCACCGAGACAGCTTGCCTATGTGCATTTGAACTCACCCTCCTTCCACATCCCAGAGGAGAAGAGGACTCACCTTGGTTCCCCATCCACGTGGGCGCTGCAGCCTGTGCTCCACCCTTTGGGCTTCCCTGTCTGCATTACACCCATGTCCATTGTCCTCAGCCTCCCTTCTGTCTTATAAGCTTCTCAACAACAGGAAACCCACATTCCAACAGGAATGTGAATCCTCAACTCCTCCCAACACCTTGGGATATAAGAGAAGAACGATTAACGTCTGAATACTTGCTGGCAGGCCCTGTTGTGCGGTGTCAGACTGGACCCCACCATGTGCAAGCTGGCAGAATTGGCTGTCCACCTCACATACACAGAGATGGTCCCCTGGACCACTGCTTGGAGGACAGAGACCATCTGTCACTTCTCCTAGTAACTGCTCACTTCTCCACGGCACCTTCCCGCAGCTGGAGGTGCCCCAACTGTGACCTCAAGTCCCACAGCTCTGCTTCCCACTCCGGGACTCTTGGAGATGGTCAGTTTCAGCACCAGGATAAGATATTATTCCAGACTTCCCAGGAGACACTAGAGTCACATGTCTCTGATGACAAAGGGGCCTGGAGATGTGGCCCTTGAGGCACACAACTGTATTGTGACCCATGATGACAATGTCTTCTGTCCCTAGGGGAAATCCATTCATTGCCAGGGACAAGGGTGGTGAGATCTGGATGTGGAGTCAAGATGAGTCCAAGGTCTGTCCTGCAGTCACAGTGGAGTCCAAGGTGTTGGGGCTGCTCAGGGTATGGTGGGACAGGGCTCTCTATAACTTAATGAAGTAGCTGAATCTTACTTCTCTCATCTCTAAGACAAGGCGACAACAGCTAACTATCAGAATTTAGTGACAATGCAATTATACCAGGTGTGTAAGTCACCAAGATGCCTCATTCAATAACCCAAGTAATATGTCTAAACAGAGAAACAAGAAAAAAATTGTCTCTGTCCATCCTGTCCTCTCCTGAAATTCTGTTATGATGATGATGGTGATGGTGATGACAATGGTGATGATGGTGATGATTATGATGGTGATAATGGTGATGACAGTGGTGATGATGTGGATGGTGGTGGTGATGGTGATGATGGGGATAAGCATGATTTCTTGAGCTCACCACGTCTTGCATATCTGGCCCATTTACTTCTCTAAACAACCATGATATAGTTATTAGCATCACCTACAAGTTCAAGACAACGAATCTGAGGTGTAGAGAAGGTCAACCAGCTACAGGGGGGCAGAGCTGGAACTCCAACCCAACTGTGCCCTAATTCACTACCTTCGTTTTTATCCCCTCCTTGAAAAAAGGGGGAAGTAAAATCGTGACAGAGCTCACACTTGAGTGTTTATAATGTGTCATTGTGTAAAATGCTTTTGGACATGTTATGCTGCTTAAGGGGCTTCCCAGGTGGTGCTAGTGGTAAAGAACCCACCTGCCAATGCAGCAGACGTAAGAGATGCGGGCTCAATCCCTGGGTCAGGAAGATCCCCAGGAGGAGGACATGGCAACCCACTTCTGTATTCCTGCCTCGAGAATTGGATAGAGGAGACATGGGCAGAGCAGCCTGGAGGGTTACAGTCCATAGAGTCACAAACAGTCAGACATGACTGAAGTGACTTAGCACGCACATGCTGTTTAAGATTCAGACAAGTTTCTTGATGTTGACACTACAATTCACCAGTATAATCCTGAGGCAAGCGAACAGGATCTGAAGCCTGGCAGTCAAATGCCAAAACTCCTGGGCTTAACCAATCACCACGCTGCCTCCATCACACGTGCTCAGTCACACATTTGGAGTCAACAATGTTGGCAATTAATGGCCAAACTGAATACACTGCTCCAAATACCTCTCCTAACCATCTCGAGCCATGGCTGGGAGGAGAGTGAGGGCTGCTGGGAGCATTTAGGGTCACTGCACCCTGAACACCACCTACTCTGGGTTGGGCTTGTGTGGCCAGGGGGACACCCCCCCCCCCAAGCCAGTGGGGCAGTGGGGGATATCCATTCCCATCGGGTGACAGACCTGGGACATGCAGGGTATATGTGGATGCTTCGTCCTCTCCAGGACGGCCCTGGGTCTCTTCTCGCCCAGCTGATACCCACACTAATGAGGCCTGCTCCAGGACTAACTGTGGCCCCCTTGGTTACAACGAGGGAGGGAGCAGAAGAGACCTGGACATCTTTTGATAACCCTACACGTGAACCGTGAACTTCCAGATGTTCAAGCTGGTTTAGAAAAGGCAGAGGAACCAGAGATCAAATTGCCAGTATCTGCTGGATCATCGAAAAAGCAAGAGAGGTCCAGAAAAACATCTATTTCTGCTTTATTGACTATGCCAAAGCCTTTGACTGTGTGGATCACAATAAACTGTGGAAAATTCTGAAAGAGATGGGAATACCAGACCATCTGACCTGTCTCTTGAGAAACCTGTATGCAGGTCAGGAAGCAACAGTTAGAACTGGTCATGGAACAACAGACTGGTTCCAAATAGGAAAAGGAGTACGTCAAGGCTGTATATTGTCACCCTACATATTTAACTTATATGCAGAGTACATCATGAGAAACGCTGGGCTGGAAGAAACACAAGCTGGAATCAAGATTGCCAGGAGAAATATCAATAACCTCAGATATGCGGATGACACCACCCTTATGGCAGAAAGTGAAGAAGAACTAAAGAGCCTCTTGATGAAGGTGAAAGTGGAGAGTGAAAAAGTTGGCTTAAAGCTCAACATTCAGAAAACTAAGATCATGGCATCTGGTCCCATCACTTCATGGAAAATAGATGGGGAAACAGTGGAAACAGTGTCAGACTTTATTTTGGGGGGCTCCAGAATCACTGCTGATGGTGATTGCAGCCATGAAATTAAAAGACGCTTACTCCTTGGAAGGAAGGTTATGGCCAACCTAGATAGCATATTTAAAAGCAGAGACATTACTTTGCCAACAAAAGTCCGTCTAGTCAAGGCTATGGTTTTTCCAGTGGTCATGTATGGATGTGAGAGTTGGACGGTGAAGAAAGCTGAGCGCTGAAGAATTGATGCTTTTGAACTGTGGTGATGGAGAAGAGTCTTGAGAGTCCCTTGGACTGCAAGGAGATCCAATCAATCCATCCTAAAAGAGATCAATCCTGGGTGTTCATCGGAAGGTCTGATGTTGAAGCTGAAACTCCAATACTTTGGCCACTTCATGCGAAGAGTTGACTCATTGGAAAAACCCTAATGCTGGGTAGGATTGGGTGCAGGAGGAGAAGGGGACGACAGAGGATGAGATGGTTGGATGGCATCACCAACTCGATGGACATAGGTTTGTGTAGACTCCGGGAGTTGGTGATGGACAGAGAGGCCTGGCGTGCTGCAATTCATGGGGTCGCAAAGAGTTGGACACGACTGAGCGACTGAACTGACTAACTGAACTGACTCATTATCGTAGGATTGTACCTGAATGATGATTTTTCTCCTCCATTCTTTTATTGCTGTCACCAAATGATACATTAAACTTTTATTTGCCAGTGATTTTGGGAAATGGTCCTTCCTCTTGGTAATGATGTTGAGTTTTGGTCAGAGAGAACTGTCAGTATGGGGAAAGGGTATCTCTTCTTTCCGGGCAGGGCATCTAATTCTTCCTCCAGACAGCTGAACAAGTCTGTGATTGGAGAAGGTGCCACAGACAGCAGTGTTATCTAAATGGGCTCAGCAGTCAAATTCCATACATTAGTTTAGTATAATAAACCTTCTCTATCCAGAAATGCCCCAAATTTAGACATACTGTCTCTGAACCAGGGTCTAGAGATGAGTGAAGAGGACAGCCACAGACGTAAAGAGAATAGCAAAACCACTCTGCTGTTTATGGCCACTGAAAAAGCCCTGCTGGATTATCAGGCAGGTTTAGGAGTTGAATATAGTACAAATTACCAACTCAACAGACAAGAGTTTGAGCAAGCTCCCCAGGAGATGGTGAAGGACAGGAAAGCCTGGCATGCTGCAGTCCATGGGGTCAGAGTCAGACATGACTGAGCAACTGAACTGAATAGTCCAAATTCCTCTTCTAAGGACACCAGATGGATTAAATTAGGCCCCACACTAATTTAATACTAACCTCATTTGAACCTAACTCCCTCTTTAAAGACTTCATTTCCAGATACAGTCAAATTCCAAGGTACTGGGGGTTAGGACTTCAGCGTGTGAATTCGGGAGAGGGCACAATCTGGCCCATAACACTCTGCCTTAGTTCCCTGAAAATTCACATCTTTCTCACATGCAAAATACTTTCACCTCCATCCCAAAAGCTCCAGAGACTTCAATTATTTCAGCCTCAACTGAATCACATCCAAATTGGGTTTGTGTGAGACCTGCAGTGTGGTTCATCCTGAGGCCACAGATCTTATCTTTCTTTGGATCACATAACCCAGAAGTGCATAGCTTCTCTGAAAGCTCTTACTGAGTGTTTCTCACTACGCCCTTCCCAATACCCGCTAGTAAGTTCTACCTATGGTGTCCACTCAGCAGACAGGAAAAGACAGAGGTCTGTGGAACTGCTGTCTCCAGGGGTCACTGCAAGGCTGGGCCGGAGACCACCAGTCTTCCCATCACTTCCACTTCCCTATTCTCACTAACAGGACGCCCACTCTGTTGAAAGGTAGCAACCTGCTCCACTCAAATATATTTTTAAGCCTCCTGTGTCAAGGGTAGGGGTGTGGGGGGCGGGGTACAATGAGATTGGGAGAAGCCCAGGAGAGCTCCATAATGGGGTCAACCTCAGGGAGGAGAGAGTCCCCTCCCCCACCCATTCATTCCTCCTGCCTCGACTACAGATTCCATGACTTGATACCAGAAGGATGGAGCAGAAAAGCAAGAGGAGCCTGCGTCTCTGATGGTCCCACAGCACTGATGCCAAAAGCTTGGGCTCTGTGCATCATGCCAAATCGAATCTTGGAGAAGAGCTTTGGGTGAAGTAGAAAAGAATAGCTTCATTGCTTTCCCAGGCAAAGGAGGATGCATCTGGCTTCGGTCATCCCAACCCGGGAGGATTTGGTGAGGAGTTTTACACCAATGGCTCAAGGATGGGGCTGCTGATAAGATTAGGGTGTGCGCAGGGCCTGTACTCCTTTAATCTGGCCTCAGGTGGTCTTTCTCTGGAATGAAGAATGCTAACATCTTCCATTTGTTGTTGTTGTTCAGTCACTCAGTCATGTCTCGCTCTTTTCGACCTCATGGACGACAGCATGTCAGGTTTACCTGTCCTTCACCATCACCTGGAGCTTCCTCAGACTCGTGTCCACTGAGTCAGTGATGCCATCCAACCATCCCGTCCTCTGAGGTCCCCTTCTCTTCCGGCTTTCAATCCTTCCCAGCATCACGGTCTTTTTCAATGAGTTGGCTCTTTGTATCAGGTGGCCAAAGTAATAGAGCTTCAGCTTCAGCATCAAATAGCTCAAAGATATTGTTAAGTGTATTTCCTGAGGTACAACCATGATCCTGCTCCAAGCCTTCACTACTGCCTCGTGGCTGCCCCTCCCTTGTCTCTGCATCCCCTCCCTTCCCTGATTAGTGACTTTTCGTATTTTCATTTTGGAGCTCAGGGAAGGTCACAGAAGCTGTAGTCTGTTCCCTACAAACAAGGAATGGAGGACAGAAAAGCTTCCATGCTCAGGAGTCCCACAGGGTCATTCTTAGTTTCAGCACCAACTCATTATCCTTGAACCGTGTATTTTGGAACTCACGTTAAGTGAGAGAAAATAGATGCCTATCTTTCTTAAGGGACTATTTCAGGTCTCTGTTAACAGAGTCATTAAAGAGAATTTTCCTTCTGACACTAGGTGTATGCTGCAGTCCACACTCGGGAGCTAATTAGTTGTGGCTTTCATGTGACCGTTTTTCTATGAAGAATTAGGGATGCCGCAGAGAGAAACCTCACCCAGTTAATCTGCCTCCCGCTGTCAAACAGGGGGTGGACGGACATCAAGACAGAAGACAGGGGGTGGCTACAGACAGGCAGAAAGGGCACCCAGGAGGAGAAGGAAGGAAGATGGGCAGCCAGAAAGCAGTGCTAAGTGGAGGAGGCAGCGTTGTTGGGCTGTACCCACAGTCCTGCAAGTCCTGTGCTTGCCCAGCCTCAAGAGCAAAGAAAGGGCCTGGAGTCAGCAACAGAGACATCAGTGGTTTAATGAATGGAAGACCTTACATGTCTGAAGCTCGGTCCTGGAGAGACACCCCACTGTGTGCAGTGGATAGCAGGCAGAGCCTATTGCTACTAGGGATACGGGGAGGATACCAGTTGAAACGGGAATCAGAGTTCTTGCACACAGAGCTGAAGAATGAACTTCACGAACACACAAACACTCAAGTGAATAGGATTTATTAAAGAAAAGCAAAGTACAAAGCTCTCAACATAGACACTAAGAGGGAGTAAAGAGTCCCCCTAAGGCAAGACTTACAGAAGTTTATATGCTTATCAGTATTAATCTGTACATTTTTGGTTGGCTCCTGTCATTAAAATATGTCATTTTTAACCAATTAGTTTAAAGGTCAAGATGTTTAACTGAACATCTATATGGCTTCTTTTGATCCTCGGATTAAGTCGCCACCCTTTTTCATGCCCCCCTGGCCGTTTTACAATGGACCAGATGTATGGGCTAAAAATTAATGGTCACCAGTTGTTTTTCCCTCAGGCATATGGTACAGAAGTTAATTACTGCCTCCCCTGGATCTGAGTGCTGATAATTTATCAGACCAAGGACATATTCCTGGAATTCAGGACAAAAGGTAGAGCTTCAGGTTAATGGAGCGAGATGTTTATTGAATGAAAATAAGACCGAGGTCTGAGAGTCCTACACTGACTGCCGAGCAGTTTCTACCCCACAGTTACGGGGGATGTGATGGCAGCTTGGCTCATCAACTACCAGGGAAACCGGCAGAGAAGCACGCTCCTCTTCACCCCTTGAGTAATGATTTTTGTTGTTGTTATTGTTTTTGGCCACACCGCCAGTATGTGGGATTCTAACTCCCCAACCAGGTATTCAACCCGGGCCCCTTGAATTGGAAGTGCAGAGTCTTAACCTCTGGACCACCAGGGAAGTCCCCGCACTGCCTCTTCGATAAGCTAACATGGTAGAGCCACTCCAATCTAAAGATTAGAATAATCATTAGGTGAATCGGGGGGCATTAACTGATCAGGAAGGTCAGTCATGGGAGTGGGGTATGGGTGAGGCATGGCCTGTCCAAGCAGGGGATGTACAGAGAGCAAAGAACAGTAACCTTGGGGGACTTGACTATACAGGTGTCCAGGCCAGCCTTTGAGCCAGGCCTCCTGATGGAAACCACGTCACCTTTTCGCAGGCAGTGCCACTAACAACCACACATGTAACAGCCACAAAGAACTCTGTCCTAGTGTAGGAGAGAGTGGCCCACTGAAAACCAGTCCTCCCTATAGCCCCTCTGAATTTTCTCATTTATTTTTTTAATTAGTTTATTTATCTATATTTTTTAATAAATTTATTTATTTTAGTTGGGGGCTAATTACTTTACAATATTGTAGTAGTTTTTTGCCATACATTGACATGAATCAGCCATGGGTTTACATGTGTTCCCCATCCTGAACCCCCCTCCCACATCCCTCCCCATCCCATCCCTCTGGGTCATCCCATTGCCCCAGCCCTGAGCATTTGTCTCATGCATCGAACCTGGAATGGTGTTCTGTTTCACATATGATAATATACATGTTTCAATGCTATTCTCTCAGAACATCCCACCCTCACCTTCTCCCTCAGAGTCCATAAGACTGTTCTATGCATCTGTGTCTCTTATTCTGTCTTGCATATAGGGTTATCGTTACCATCTTTCAAATTCCATATATAAGCATTAGTATACTGTATTGGTATTTTTCTTTCTGGCTTACTTCACTCTGCATAATGGGCTCCAGTTTCATCCATCTCAATAGAACTGATTCAAATGTATTTGTCTATTTTTTAACTTTACAATATTGTATTGGTTTTGCCATACATTGACAGGAATCCACCACGGGTGTACATGTTTTCCTCTTCCAGAACCCCCCTCCCACCTCCCTCCCCATCCCATCCCTCCGGGTCATCCCGGTGCACCAGCCCCAAGCACCCTGTATCATGCATCGAACCTGGACTAGCGATTCGTTTCACATATGATAATGTACATGCTTTAGTGGCATTCTCCCATATCATCCCGTCCTCGCCCTCACCCATAGAGTCCATAATACTGTTCTATATATCTGTGTCTCTTTTGCTGTCTCGCATACGGGGTTATCTTTACCGATTTACTAAATTCCATATATATGTGTTAGTATACTGTATTGGTGTTTTTCTTTCTGGTTTACTTCACTCTGTATAATAGGCTCCAGTTTCATCCACCTCATTAGAACTGATTCGAATGTATTCTTTTTAATGGCTGAGTAATATTTCATTGTGTATATGTACCACAGCTTCCTTATCCATTCATCTGCTGATGGGCACCTAGGCTTCTGAATTTTTTTAAAAGGGAATCCTGCTGCTCATAGCACCTGTATCACAGGCTTGTTAAGTAAACTACATGAGCTTCTACTTATTTATTTATTCTTGCTTATTTGGCTGTGCTGCATCTTAGGTGTGGCATGCAGGATCTAGTTTCCTGACCAGGGATCAAACCTGGGCTCCCAGCACTGGGAACACAGAGTCTTGGTCACTGGACCACTAGGGAAGTCCCCAGCTCCTCTGAATTGACTGCACTTATGGAAGGGTAAACATTACATGGGAAATCTATCAAAACAGCACGGGAAAGCCACATACACAGCCATCTGAAAACCCGAGAGCTGCAAAAAGGAGGGAAAATGTCACAACATTTGTAGGTATTCTCAGGTTGTAACATGATCACCCTAGGTGATGAGTTGAAATATGTCCCCAAGAAAGACAGGTTGAGGTCCTAACCCTCAGGACCTCAGAATGTGACCTTATTTGGAGAGAGGGTCATTCTGCAGATGAATTATTGAAGATAAGGACACACCAGAGTAGAGCGCGCCCCTAATCCAACATGCCTAGTGTCCTCATAAGAAGACAAGAAGAGAAGGTCAGGGCTGGAGTGATGCATCTAGAAGCCGAGGACCACCGAGGATTGCTGGCAATCCCCAGGGACTGGGGGGTAGGCTTGGCACAGATTCTTCTCAGAGCCTCTGGAAAGAACCAACACTATCAACACCTTGATTTGTCTTCTAACCACCAGATGAATGAGACAATAAATTTCTGCTATTTTAAGACACCTAGTTTGCTGCACAGTAAGTTCCCTACATATGAAGGAGTTCCATCTCTAATGTTTGTAAGTACAATTTGTTCATAAGTCCAACAGTTAGCCTAGGTACCCAACTAACACAATTGGCTATACAGTACTGTACTGTAATAGGTTTGTAATACTTTCACACAAATAATACATTAACAAACACAATAAATAAAGAAGACATTTTTAATCTTACAGGATAGCACCTTGAAAAGTCAAGTAGTACAGTACAACAGCTGGCATACAGGGGCTGGCACTGAGTGAACAGGCAAGAAGAACTGCTGACTGGAGGAGGGAGAGGAGGTGGCAGATGGTGGTGCTAAAGGATAGTCAGCAATAGGAGATGAAGGGCAACCTGCAGTTTCACTCAGGCCTGATGCTGATGGCACAGGTTCTGGTTCCTTGCTGGAACCAAGTGCATATTTGCATCTTTGAAAGTTCTCAGTCTGAAGGTTCATGTGTAGGGGACTTACTGTACTCTGTTACAGCAGTCCAGGGGGAAAATACACTCTGTATTCCTAAAGCTTTCCATTCAGTGGTGAAATTCTAGTTTCCATTTGGAAGCCAAGTTTTTCTTTTTTTCCCCTTTTAAAATCAAAAGACATAATTTAACATTAAATTATGAACTTGTTTTTTTTCAATAGTAATTAAATCTATTTCAGGCTTCAGAATAAATAAATGCCTTTCAATACTCCAGAGCAGAAAAACTTATGGAGGCATGGGCTAGAGTTTTTCAGACTCACTTAAATTTGCTTGGAAAAGAATTTTTCTAATGAAAAGTCACCCTGCATGTAGTTTCTAGAATAAAATTTCTTTTGCTTGGGTTCTATAGTGTCTCAGCTCCTGAGATGCTATCACATTAACTGATTAGCATAAACAGGATCATTAAAATAAGGTTCCCATATTGTAAAGAATGCAGTAATACACATACTGAAGTTTAATGTCAAATTTTACATTTTCTTCTTCTGGAAACAAAGATTGAGGAACAAGTATTATGAGCTTCCCAACTGTTAACATTCAGGATACTCCATTAGTCAAATAATCTATCTAAAAAATAATTCTTTTATCTAATGTAACAAAATTCAATCTACATATAGATGCCTAGACTTCCTTACCAATGATCCTGTTTCATTTTTTACAGCAGCCTTTAAAATGGAATGGTGCTTCTAAAAGAGTGCCTAAAATATATTTCTGAGGCAGGGCTCTGAATTTCAAATGAAATGCCTTTACAATAAGATTGCCATATCAAATACAAGATGCTTGGCAAAATTTGAATTTTAGATCAACAATTTTTTTTTTTCAGAATAAGGATGTCTCATGAAATATCTGACACAAAATTATAGTAAGACATGATTTGTTGTTGATCTGAAATTCAAATACACGTGGGTGTCCTCTATGTTTATGTGCTAAAGTTAGCAACTCTACTTTGAAAGTATAGATTGGAAAGCTGAGTCACCGACCTAGGTAAACTCTACTGATGGAAAGGAGCTTTTAATCTAGGAAAAGCCGATTCCACACTACATCATACAGGGCTGGAGGGTCTGTTGACACTTGGTTCATCAAGCCTGCCTTGATGATTTCTCTCCAAAGAAAACAAAGGCACTGAAAAACAATCATGAGTTTCCTGTGCTTTTCTACCAAATTCTGAGAACCACCCCCATAAACCTGTATTTGACCCTTAGCAAAATTAGCATGTGAGAAGAGGAAGGTTTTCTATGACTTAGGAAACACTAAAGTTATTCTTTGAATGGATGACTTCTGGTTCTAAGAGCCCCGGAAATTGTTTCTCCACTTTTATTACTTTTTCAAAGAACTGTTAGAATTTCCTGAAGTGGACACTCTTGAGGCTATTTAGCTGGCCAAGAACTGGTAGTAAGTGGGCATCCCCATCCAGATTAGATCTGACAGAGTCCAGATCCACTTCTGCTTATTGAAAACCTCACCATCTGGGACTTCCCTGGAGGTACAGTGGCTAAGACTCTGCACTCCCAATTCCAGGTTCTACCCCTAGTCAGGGAACTAAGATCCCACATGCCACAACCAAAAAAACATCCTGTGTGCCGCAACTAAGAGCCAGTGCAGCCAAATAAATATTTTTTAAATGATGCGGGAGAAAAAAAAGAAAACTTCCCATCTTTTCTGCTACTACATAACAAATTAACACAGAGTTAAAGATTCACACATTTCTTAGCACAGTTCTATGGGTCAGGAATCTGGACACAGCTAAAAAGGACTCCTCTGTGGTAATCAACCTGGTATGAAGGGCTGTGTTCTCATCTGAAGATTTGGCTGGATTAGAATCCACTCCCAAGCTCACTCAGGTTACTGGTAGATTTTATTTCCTTGAGGTTGTACCTGGTGGGAGGCTGTCCTCGGCTCCCAGAGGTCACCTGTGGTTTCTTGTCACGTGGGCTTCTCAATATGATCCCTTACTTCATCACATCAGCAAGTAGAGCCTCTCCAGTGTCTGCTAGCAAAACAGACTAGGAGAGCCTTATATAATGTAACATAACCACAGAAGCAAGAGCGCATCATGTCTGTTGCACTGTACTGGTTAGAAGCCAGACACAGTTCTCATCCAGGCTTAAGGGAAGGGACAGGATGAAGGGGTGAGAACCAGGAGGGAAGAATAAGATGCTCAGCCCTCAAGCTATAAGCCTACAAAGTTTCTTAAACATCTTGACGCAGATTCCAAGTACAAGTAACCATACTAAAGAACATTGCTTTAGTGTCTTCTGTCTGAGTCACATTTTTGAACAGCCAGCATTTACTAAAATTATGAGTTCTTGGAAAACTTCTTTAGTTGCATAGTTTCACAAGGACCCCAGGCCTAGAGCCTGAATTAGGAGTTTAAAAGAAACCAGGTTGTAGATAAAGATCTTATCAAAAACAATTCCAGTCCCAATATTACATTTCTTCAGGCCCCCAGTGCTCAGAGCTCAACAGCAATATCAGTCTGGTGATACCAGTAGAGTAGAGGGCTGGGGACAATTTTACTAATAAAAATCTTGGTGAAGAAAAATTTCCTTTCATTTGTACAACAGAGTGGTGTACTCTAAGCCACTCTAATGATGGCATGGTCCTCTGAATTCTCCACAGCAGTGGAGGGTTATCATATCCTCAGTGGGGAAACATCGTGGTCGGAGCAAATGTAGGACAAGCTATGGTGGCAACCAGGCTGGGAGGAGCTCACAAGCACAGAACAAGGTGAAACGTCAGGACTGCATCATGCTGCCCTCTCTTGTGCAGCTGTTTCTCCTGTTGGTCCCTCTGTCTGGAACATGCCCTCTAACCCTTGGTCCAGCTGGCTTCTCTCATCATTCAGGTCTTGACTTGAACGTCAGCTCCTTGGAGATGCTTCTTGGAACACAGGAGCCAAAAAAGGACTCTAGTTAGTCTCATCACTCTGCTCTGCTTCCCACGCAGCACTGCCCTTGGTCCTGGAAGCAAAATCCTCCCTTATTTACATTATCATCTGTCATTGGACTCACTCCATGTTGCCTCATGCACAATCAGGTCCTTAACGTTGCCAACGTGCCTGGCACTTAGGAGGCTCCAGTGAGTATTTTTGGATGAATGAACCAGTGGACCAAAGCCTTCATTCAACTTCTGGCTACTTCAGGAAGAACAGCCGGTGGCAGCTTCTAAGAATCATGTGCCTGTTTCAAGCCACATCCCACATCTGCCTCCTGACTAGTGGGAGATGAAAAAAAATGATTTCCACCCTTTAACAAAACATTAAAGAGCTCAAAATGGCGCAAGTGTGGTCCAAGGCAAATCTCTCGGCTCACAGAGCTGGAGCCTGGATGTGAAAGTGGGGAGGTGGGGGGGTAGCGGGGTACATCTTGGACTGTTAGGAGGTTTTAGAGATGCGGATGTGTCCAGGAGCACTTTGAAAAGTTTTAACTGCAGTATTTATACAGAGAGTGGCATTAGCTTGCGTTGAATTCTTTTTACTTATTTATTTGGCTGTGCTGGGTGCGCGGGATATTTAATTGCATTATGTGGGATCTAGTTCCCTGACCAGGGATCAAACCCGGGTTGCCTGCACTGGGAGTGCAGAGCCTTAGCTACTGGATCACAAGGGAAGTCCATGAGCTCTTCAGAAATGATGGCAGTTCTTTCAACTTGCTCTGGGCCGTGGGCAAACCCTCGGTAGCAAAGCCCATATCTGGGGTTCAGGTTCACTCAGATATCAGCCAATCTGATTTCAGAAGAAATGAGGTTCCAAATCCAGACTGTCTCAAGCTGACCTAGAAAGCAAACTCTAGTCCAAATATACGGTAGTAACTCCTGAGAAACCTGTATGCAGGGCATGAAGCAACAGTTAGAATCAGACATGGAACAATGCACTGGTTCCAAATTGGGAAAGGAGTGCATCAAGGCTGTATATTGTCGCCCTGCTTATTTAACTTATATGCCGAGTGTTAGGTGCTCTACATATTAGAATAACATTTCTACCTGTTAAAGCATGCAGAAATGCCCAGCATTTCACATGAGTACATCGTGCGAAATGCTGGGCTGGATCACTCACAAGCTAGAATCAAGACTACTGAGAGAAATGTCAATAACCTCAGATATGCAGATGACACCACCCTAAAGGCAGAAGGCAAAGAGGAACTATAGAGCCTTTTGATGAAGATGAAAGAGAGAGTGGAAAAAGTTGGCTTAAAACTCGACATTCAAAAATCTAAGATCATGGCATCCAGTCCCATCACTTGATGGCAAATAGATGGGGAAAAAATGGAAACAGTGACAGACTTTATTTTCTTGTGCTCCAAAATCACTGTGGAAGGTGACTGCAGCCATGAAATTAGAAAATGCTTGGTCCTTGGAAGAAAGGCAATAACGAACCTAGACAGCATATTAAAAAGCAGAGACATCACTTTGCTGACAAAGGTCCATATTGTCAAAGCTGTGGTTTTTCCAGTAGTCATGGACGGATGTGAGAGTTGGACCATAAAGAAGGCTGAGCACTTAAGAACTGACGCTTTTGAACTGTGGTGCTGGAGAAGACTCCTGAGAGTACCTCTTGGACAGCAAGGAGATCAAACCAGTCAATCCTAAAGGAAATCAACCATGAATAGTCATTGGAAGGACTGATGCTGAAGCTGAAGCTCCAACACTTTAGCCACCTGATGCTGGGAAAGATCAAGGGCAGGAAGAGAAAGGGGTGAAAGAGGATGAAATGGTTGAATGGCATCACCAACTCAATGGACATGAGTTTGAGCAAACTCCAGAAGACAGTGAAGGACAGGGAAGCCTGGGGTGCTGCAGTCAATGGGGCTGCAAAGAGTTGGACATGACTGAGCGACTGAACAACGACTACTGGGTTACAGTAAACGATGCTCTGACAGGGATCTAGATTAGTCACTAGCATGATAAGTAAGACCATCACCTCCCAGATCTGTAAAGCAGATAGCTTGCAAGGTGCCTATGTTAGCCTATGAAACTCTAGGCTTTTTCTGGCAGCCTCCCATGATAAGAGCTGACCTGAATTAAAAGGTGCCCAAGCAGGTGGCAGAAACCCTCACCATCACAAAAGACTCTCCACACTGGGGAGAGAGAGAGTGGTGAAGTGGGTCAGGTACGTGAAAGCCACTGTTATGAGCTGAGCTGTCCATCACTTAAGATGTGGAGAAAGGAACTTCCCTGGTGGTCCAGTGGTTAAGACTTTGTGCTTCCAATGTAGAGGGCATGGGTTCAATCTCTGGCTGGGGATCTAAGAAGCCACATGGCCAACACATTTTTAAAAATTTTCTAAACTTTTTAAAAAAGACATAAAGAGAGAAGTCCCAATGATACCAATGCAAGTTTGCAAAAGCAAAAGTGGAGATGGCCACGGAAAACTAGAAATGCCATCTGCCTAATATCTGCCTCACTGCCCCAGGGGGGGTTACAGCTGAGGATTGCAGACATCCCCATCACTGCTGGAAGAGACTGCAGTTATGCACAAAATTCAGTGTAACTCTTTCGAAATGCTGAGCTACTTTGCTATGCAAGCCATAGGATTCTTTGTCATGAGGCCTATGAGAGCACTGGTGATGAATTCGTCACTGCCAGGCCTCCAAATGCAATGTTCCTCTTCCAGGGCCTTAGCCACGAGACTCAGGTATAAAAAGGGATGAGCTGGAGAGGTCTGAGAATATCTTGAAAATGTGATATTTGGGTTCTGTCTGAGACGTTAATTGCTGCATGCTCAAGGATGAATTTTTGTCCGTGTTGCCTTCTTCAGTAATGAAGGGCTGTGTTGTCTGTTAAATGTCAAAAGAAGCAACTCCTCAAGGTAGAAAATATACACAAACAGATGTACAGAGTAAAATACCAAATCTGACCCTCTGTAGAAACTACCAAAGGGCTCAATTCATTTAACTACAAACTCTTTGCTAATAACTCATCAGCAGCTTCAGGCTCAGCAGGAACTCAATAAACACATTCCCCCAAAAAACATTCCCAAAGATTCATGGACATGGATGCTGAACACAATGCTACTTATACCGGAAGAGCACTGGAGAGAAAAAACACTAAATTTCCAGCAATAAGAACATGGATAAGCAATTATAATACAACCATTTAAAATCTCACTCTGGTCCAGGTTAGGACAGTGTTAAGGTGGCACAGGCAGGTGGATGCCCTGATGGGCACAGGGCTCCCTCCAACAACCTAGCATCCCAGACCTGGGACTGGAAGCAGCTGTTACTCCCAGGCCAGGCAGGTGGAGAACATGAGTTACAGTGAGTCCCCTACCTAGGAACGTTCAAGTTGCGAACTTTCAAAGATGCAAACATGTGTCACTAGATTGTTTTTTCAAGACAGTAGATGGACTTGAATCTAGCAAGGAACCAGAACCTGTGCCATCAATGTCAGGCATGAGTGAAGCTGCAGCCTGCTCTCCATCACCTACTGCTGACCGTCCTTCAGCTCTTCCACCTTCCACCTCATCTCCCTCCTCCAGGCAGTAACTGTTTTTGCCTATTCACTCAATGCCCGCCCCTGTATGCCAGCTATTGTACTGTACTACTGTGCTTTCCAAGGTACCGTACTGTAAGATTAAAAATGTTTTCTTTATTTTTTGTGTTTTTTAATGTATTATTTGTATGAAAAGTATTATAAATCTATTATGAGTGCGTGCTCAGCCCTGTCTGACTCTTTGCGACTCCATGTACTATAGACAGCCAGACCCCTCTATCCATAAAATTTTCTAGGAGAGAATACTGGAATGGGTTGTCATTTCCTACTCCAGGGGATCTTCCCAAACCTATTACAGAACAGTACTATATAGCCAATTGTGTTAGTAGGATACCTAGGCTAAGTTCATTGAACTTACGAACAAATTGGACTTAGGAATACACTCCTGGAACAGAACTCGTTCATATGTAGGGGACTTACTGTACTAAAAGTCAAGGTCAAAGGAGCTTACAGCTTGTCAAGCAGCCCAGTGTAGCCATGCCTTAAGGGGATGCCAGCAGGAGGCCTCTGTTCTGGTCACTCCTCCACGCCTGCCTTCCCCCAGGAGACAGAGTGAACTAGGACACAATGAAATTGATACCAAGGAGAATCTTCCAGGATAACGTGAGAAACGATCTAATCTAGGAAGGATCACTGATAACTAGCATCATCCCCAGCTAAATGAGCTGGGGTGGGAGAAACGACTTCTCTCCCAGCGGGCACCCAAGTCCAACCTGCAGAGCCATCTGCCAGGCACAAAGAGAGAGGACTTCAGCCAGCAAGACACCAATAACCTTCAAAGTCCTTTCCAACTCTAAATTATGGGTTTAAAAGTGACATGAGGTTACCTGCCTGGGGAGAAAAGTGGTCCTCTATATTGGAACATAAAGAAAAAAGAGACAGGAGTTAACTGCCTCACCTGAAGGTCAGAGAGGAGCTTTTTCACCCTGTCATCTCCTGGAAAGATCACAGGTGAGGGGAAAGTAGGGAGAAGTTACGGCTGTTCACACAGGTGAGGACAGGAGAGTCACAGGACATAGCCTTAGCAAAGCTGCAGGGACCAATTAGTACGTCAGATACACAGACTGATATGAGTAGGGGACCCACAACCAGAAAGACCGACTGTGATCTCAATTTTGACCATCTTGTTCAGGCCTGAGACCATGAGGTGAATCTGTAAGAAGGAAGAAAATGGGATACAGACTCAACTGAGTTTCATCTCTGAAATGAAATTTTGCATCTTTCTTCTCCATCCAGCCCATGGGTTTCATTGGTAGTAAGCTTATGTGTACTTAGCACAATGCCTGACGCATTATAGACCCCCAATAAGTATTTCTGAATGAATGAGTTATTGAAAGTCCTCCCTCTACAACCTCAGTGATCAGTCTATAATCAGATTTGTGCTAATGACAATATTTTCTATAACACTTAAATTGCTTTTTTATGGTAGGAATGATGTTAACAACTATGAAGTACTTGTGGCGTTGTAAGGGAACTCTTTCTCAAACAAAACAAGTTTCTCCGCATAGATCACAAAATAGGCAAGTCATTTATATTATTAGGAAATAAATATATTATAAAAAGAATGTGGTATTTTTTGAGGTTTTATTTCACAATGGATATAGAAATAAATAACCAATCAAAAAAAAAAAAAAAAGAAAGTGGGATATGGAAGCCAAAAAGTGTCTGTATGAAGGGAAAAAACATACATCCTACCAGCCACAAAATCCTGCACAGGACAGACGATGCTGGAAAAACAAACTGCCAAGAAAGGTTGGCGGTGAGGTCCCAATGTGCAGGTCACCCCCTGACAAATTTAGATTTGTCTGTCCACCTCAGATTGCCTGAGGTGGACCCAGGCATTGGGACTGTTGAAACTCCCAGGTGACTTCAAGGTGCAAGCACAGGCAAGAAGCGTGGGTCTAGCCCCATCACCAACAAAACAACCCTGGTCGAGTCACTGAACATGAGAAAGATCCATCTGTCGGGTCTCCTCCAGCAATAAAGTTCCATCATTCCAAGAAACTTTTAAAGCTTGCAGTTTTTCTGCTCATTTAGTCTTAAAATCTGACTGACTCTCATTGTACTTGGATCAAATCACCATTAGTTTCCCAGGGTAACCTGTTACTGAAAAAAATTATATCTTTTTTGCCCTTTAATACTGTTGGCTGCAAACCCTCCCTATTTCTGCTCCCCAGTCAAATGCTTTCCCCTGGGCTGAGAGGAAATGAAAAAGCCATTGGGGAGAGATTTCCATTATGTGTACTTATTGCGTTTTTTTTTTTTTTTAGCTGCAGGCAAAAAGTCCTTAAGTATTTTGAAATATCTGGCTGTCAAACCATCCAATGCAGGAACTGCTGATAACACTAAGCTGCCTTCTTTTAAAAAAACAAAAAAACTGAACAAGTGATAAGAAAAGTTTGATGCATAACTACTGTATACTGTATACATTTAAGTATACATAAATACTTTATACTGGGGCATAAGTCATTAGAAAATAAGAGTAACCTTTATGCCATTAAAAATCATTCAGTTGGCTGTTCAAATGTGTACAATTTTATAATAGCCTCTAGGGATGTCTAGCAAATGGAAAGTAAACCGTGGTCCCGTGGGACGCAAAGGTTTTTTATTTCTTTTGTTTTTGTTTTTGTTCATTTTGGAGGTACCTGATCATATCCACAGTTCAGAAGTAAAAAAATAATATAAACAGTTGTTTGAAATGTTTTTCTATTTTCTACCATGGAAAAAAGGGTAAGGGCGAGGGCAGTAACTCATGTGTTGTTGAGTCTTCAAAGGTCAAGTAAAACGTGAGTGAGTTTGAAAGAACTTGTGTGTATTTTCTTATTTTATATTTTGTAACTTGGAACTAATCTTTAACTCTCTCCCCTCCAAAAATTCTGGGGTAACCTTGGACTTATAGCCTAGGATATAGCTATCAATGGGTATAAGGAAATTAACAATCACAGAACATTTTGCTTTCTGTAATTTTAAAAATACTTCCTCCTGCATTATCATATGTATTATATAGTCTCACTCTTACTTTGAAACTCTTTCTTAACCAAGATGCACAAAATCTTTAAGTTGGAAAGGACCTCAAATGTCACTTGACTGAAAATGCAGAAGTATGTCATACAAAAATCCTTATGATGCGAACTTCCCTGGTAATGCAGTGTTTAAGAACCCGCTTGCCAATGTAGGAGACACAGGTTCCTAGCCCAAGAAGGTCCCACATTGCTTCGGAGTAACTAAACCGGTACACCACAACTACTGAGCCCAAGCTCTAGAAACCAGGAGACCCAACGACTGAAACCTGCCCATCCTAGAGCCTGTGCTTGGCAACAAGAAAAGCTCCCACAATGAGAAGCCTGAGCACTGCAGTGAAAAGTGGCATCCCCACCCCCCACCCCACCACTTACCACATCCAGAGAAAGCCCACGTGCAACAACAAAGAGCCAGCACAACCAAAAATAAATAAATTAATTAAATCCTTATGATAGTCACGTCTCCCCTACTGGAATAGTCCTCAAAGGTATGAATGGGTTCATTCACTCATTCATTCAACAAACACCTATTACATGCCTACAATATGTCCACTAGTCCCTCTTGCTAGCACTAATGAAACCAGAGTGAGAAATTCAGGACCATCTGGGAGATAATAGTCTAATCAGGAAGAAAGTGGCAATGAAACAAAATCTATGTTCAGGGCACATCAGACCTGAATTGAGCTGATATATGTTATTCAGAGAAGACTCAGGGACCAGATAGGATGTATCGGTTAGAAGGATCATTACAAGCCAAAAATCAGAAACATAAAATAGTAGAGTCTTCAGTGTGAGGAATTCAGCAGTAGGGATGCTGTCCCCATCCTGAGCTAGCCTCTAAGAGGCAGCTTCTACTTCCTCCCTTGGGATACTGGAGTAACCACGTGGAGAAGCTCCATGAAGAGGTCACGTTGAGTGAAAGGTCCCAAAACTAGAAGAGGTCCGGTCTCCCCAGCTCCCTAGCTGCCACCTGACCACAACCACAAGACTCGAGAACTACCAGCAGAAGAACTGCTCAGCAGAGCTCCGTCAACCTGTAAGCCGTGAACTGATCAAACAGTAGTTGCTTTTATACCACATAGCTTAGATGTTGTTTGCTATACAGCAAGATAACAGAAATGCCTAGAACACGTCACACAATTTAGTAAGGTTAGAATATAAGGTATCAACTTCCCTGGTGGCTCAAACGGTAAAGCGTCTGCCTGCAGTGCGGGAGACCCAGGTTCAATCCCTGGGTCAGGAAGATCCCCTGGAGGAGGAAATGGCAACCCTCTCCAGTATTCTTGCCTGGAAAATTCCCATGGACAGAGAAGCCTGGTTGGGCTACAGTCCATGGGGTCAAGATATCCTGAAAGAAGGAAAGGATGAGGCCAGAAGGGGACAAGTCCAGATCCAGCAGGACAGGGAACTTCAGCTAGTGGACTGAAGACACAGTGGTTTCTCTTCCACCTGTCACTCGTAGCTATGGGCCTAATCTTCCTCTACTCTTCAGCCTCCTTTAATTCCCCTTCCCAGATCACAGTCTTGTTATGTCAAAGGGGCTTCTATAACTCAGTGAAGCTATGAGCCATGCCTTGAAGGGCCACCCAAGACAGACGGGTCCTAGTAAAGAGTTCTAACAAAACATGGTCCACTGGAGGAAGACATGGCAAACCACTCCAGTATTCTTGCCACAAGAACCCCATGAACAGTATAAAAAGGCAAAAAGATATGACAACAGAAGATGAGCAGGTTAGAAGGTGTCCAATACGGTACTGGGGAAGAGCTGAGGGCAATTACTAATAGCTCCAGAAAAAAATGAAGTGGTTTGGACAAAGCAGAAATGACGCTCAGCTGTGGATATGGTAAAAGTCAGTCTGATAAAGACTGATGCTGAAGCTCCAATACTTTGACCACCTGATGCGAAGAACCAACTCATTGGAAAAGACCCTGATCCTGGGAAAGACTGAAGGCAAAAGGAGAAGGGGACGGCAGAGGATGCGATGGTTAGATAGCATCGCAGACTCAGTGGACATGAATTTGAGCAAACTCTGGAAGACAGTGGAGGACAGAGGGGCCTGGTGTGCTGCGGTCCATGGGGTCACAAAAAGTCGGACACGACTTAGTGACTGAATAACAACAACTCTCTTAATTAGCGTACTAGTGTACTAGTCCAGCTTTAAACTCCAGTTTCATATCTGATACACTCTCTACCCCCTCAGGAGGCCAGATTGTGGACTGGAAGTCTTGGGGTGGGGATGGGGGCTCTCTTACACCCCTCCCGTCATTTCTGCTTTGTCCAAACCACTTCATTTTTTTCTGGAGCTATTAGTAATTGCCCTCAGCTCTTCCCCAGTACCATACTGGACACCTTCTAACCTGCTCATCTTCTGTTGTCATATCTTTTTGCCTTTTTATACTGTTCATGGGGTTCTTGTGGCAAGAATACTGGAGTGGTTTGCCATGTCTTCCTCCAGTGGACCATGTTTTGTTAGAACTCTTTACTCTCTGAGCATCCTGGTCCTTCATACAGGCCCTTTCATTAACCGGGGACCATTGTCACTCATTCTTGGTTAGCCACGTGGCTAACTGAAGTGGTTAAAGCCATCCGCATGCTACCTCTGTGGTGGGGCACCTGGGTGGGGTCCCCAGCAACTACATATATCCCTGGTGGGGAAGTTAAGGCTTCTGTTCCATCTCTTCCATGCTCCATCCTCCCAGGCAATTCATCCACAGCTGCTTACTGCTGGAATCCCCTCCCTGCCAGGCAGCCTCTTGGGTGGGGTCCTGGCAAGAGGTCTCATGTCTAGTGACCTTCCATGGAAAACTCACACATCATCAGTTACACTAATGGTACATGGGGGCTGCTCCCTCTACCCTCTCTCCCTGCCACATCTTTCTAATTTTTTTTTCCTGCTCAAACTGGCCCAGTGCAAAAGTAGATGTCCACTCTCCTCTTCTACTGGCACTTCTCTCCCCTCCTTTGGCATCGACATGGAGGAAGAACCCAAGGAGGAGAGGGAAGTCTCAGCACAAACACCACCCTTCCCCCAGCCAATAACAGCTGCATCCAAAAGGCACAGCCTGCTCCTCTCCCTGTATAACTGGAGTTGGGGACAGGGGGTGCAACTGTAGCAAGGCCATTTCTGTTGCTTCCTTAGTGACACCTGGTTGCTTGCATGTGGGCAAGTGGGGTGTTCTGGCCCCAGTGTTTACTGACTTTGTTTAAAGTATGGACTCTGTCGCCAATTTCAGGGCAATAGGAAAAGTTACACTCAACTTCTAACTTTTAAACAAACTTAAGGATTTGGGTAGTAGAGACATACTCTGGGATTTTTAAGTAGAGATGTAACTGGAACAGACATGCATTATAGGTAGTCACTTAGCATTAACATGAAGGGTTAGAGGCTGGGAGACAGTCAGAAATGCCCTTTAGTTGTACACATAGAGATGGCAAGAGCCTGGACCAAGGCAGCAAGAAAGGGGACAATGCAGTGACATGAAAATAATGTCATCATCATGTGTATATGATCCCTCACAACCCTGCAAACGTTACAGACACAATTCAACCTAAGTTCTCCACCAATTAGATATATGAGTTGTAGGAGGATGAATCAAGGTTGACTCCTAGTTTCTGACCTGGTTGACCAGAGAGCTGCAGGGGACATTTACCCAGTGAGGGTACAAGGCGGGAGTTATAGGAAGGAAGAGCTGTTTCAGAGAAAAAGATAAAGGAAGTCCATTCCATGGTTGAAGTACCCCAATCAACAGAAAGGCTTTCTTGATTGAACTTAAATCTTTCTTCCTGCAATTGAGCATAGGATATCTGTCTCAGTTAAAAATGAATTCAATTGCAAATAACAGAAAGTCAGCCAACATTGGCTGAAACAGATGTGGTCGATTTTTCCCAGGTAGGAAGAAGATTGGAGATTCATGGTCTCAGGCTGGTATGATTGTTCACAGATATCAGCCAAGACCCAGACTGCTTGCACCTTCCTGGTCAACATACTCCTCAGTGAGCTTTCATCCTCGTGGTTGCAAGAAGGTTACTGTAGTGCATCCAAATCTCAGCAGGGCAGAGGTGGGAGGCCAAAGGACACAGCACTTTCTCTAAGACAGGCTTCTCCTTTTTATTCAGTAAGGGACTCCTTTCCCAGGCATTTCCATGAAAATTTATTTCATTACCCAAAACAATGGCGGCCACCTTAGGCTACAAAGGATACTTAGCGATTGCATTGCTTGCCAGTAATGGAAAAAAGACAGGTCAGCCACAAAGGCTGACCTTCAGTTTTCTGAGACTTATTCTAACCACCTCTTCCCTGATACTCTCTTCCTCTGACCTAGCTTCTGCCTGATGCAGGGAAGGGCTTACTATCCAGTCCCTGCCCCCACTCCTTTCTGACACAACCTATGTTGTCAGAATTTCAGAGTCTTTCTTTAAAAGAAGCTTCAGCTTTGGAGCTGCATTCAGATGAAGCCTAGCACTGAAGAAATATAATGGGCTTATTACCTATCATGATTGCGGCTCAGGCTGTTTGTACTTTTTTCCTTTTTGATGCTGTACCTTTCTAATACTGTTCCTGACTCTCTGATTTGGTTCTGATCCAGGTCCTCTTCTTCCTGTCATTCTGTAAATATCATTGCTCCAAAAGGAGCTATCTTTAGTTGCTGATTTTCTCTCTCTTCCTAGCCTGTGAAACTTCATGGATTCCTTATCACCTGAATTTGTGCAGGTGTCACCTGGATCCTAAATCTAGCTCCTGTGGAGACAGATGCCATCAGCCAAGGCAGCACAGGGCATCAACATCCTCCACAAGGATGGCTATGCCAGTGGAGCCATGATGGATGGTCCACCAAGACTCCACTCCTCTGGAATGCAACTGAAGGACATCTGTGTCTCTCCAATCTATCATTTTAAGGTGATTGTACAGCTCCACGACGATTACTTTTGTGTTGACATTAAGTTCACTCTCAGAGGGTAATCTTATTTCTTTTATCAAAAGTACTAAGCCTCAGTGAAATCCCAACAATCAGCCCACAGACTCATTTATTCTATTTCTCACTTAGTTTCAAACTTGAAATCATTCTTAACTCATCTTTCCCCATCAAATCTAATATACCATCCAAGGATTATTGATGTTTCCATCTCACCATTTGTATTTTTCTTTCCTTGGCAATTCTACCATCGCTGGCTCAGTTCAGCCCATTACTGTTTCACACCTGGATGGTACCTTAGATTTCAGGCTTCTTTCCCAGGCTCTAATGCTTCTTATTTTGAACTAATCCTCCGCAATCCATCCACGATGTTAATCCTTAGGCTTTTCCTCCATTTTGTTTCACTATTCAAGAATCCTAACAGCTATACATCATCACGGGCAAAAGGGCAAAGCCCTCCACTTGCTGTTGTTCAGTTACCCAGTTGTGTCCAACTCTTTGAGACCCCATGGACTGCAGGATGCCAGGCTTCCTTGTCCCTCACCATATCCCAGAGTTTACCCAAGTTGATGTTCATTGCATCGGTGGTACCACCCAGCCATCTCATCCTCTGATGCCCTCTTCTTCTTCAGCCCTCAATCTTTCCTAGCATCAGGAATTTTCCAATCAGTCGGCTCTTCGCATCAGATGACCAAATTACCACAGCTTCAGCTTCAGCATCAGTCTTTCCAATGAGTATTCAGGGTTGATTTCTTTACGACTGACTAGTTTGATCTCCTTGCTGTCCAAGGGACCCTCAGGAGTCTTCTCTAGCACCACAGTTCAAAGGCATCAATTCTTTGGCTCTCTGCCTTCTTTATGGTCCAGCTCTCACAACCATACATGACCACTGGGAAGACCACAGCCTTGACTATACAGACCTTTATCAGCAGAGTGATGTTTCTGCTTTTTAAAACACTGTCTAGGTTTGTCATACCTTTCCTGCCAAGAAGCAATTGTCTTCTGACCTCATGGCTGCAGTCACCAACCGCAGTGATTTCAGAGCCCAAGAAGAGGAAACATGTCACTGCTTGCACCTCTGCCCTTCTATTTGTCATAAAGTAATGGGGCCAGATGCCATGATCTTAGTTTTCTTAATATTCAGTTTTAAGCTGGCTTTTTCACTCTCCTTCTTCACCCTCATCAAGAGGTTCTTTAGTTCCTCTTCGCTTTCTGCCATTAGAGTGGTATCATCCACATATCTGAGGTTGTTGATGTTTCTCCCTCCTATCTTGATTCCAGCTTATAACTCATCCAGCCCGGCATTTCTCATGATGTGCTCAGCGTATAGGTTAAATAAACAGGGTGACAACAGACAGCCCTGTTGCACTCCTTTCTCAATCCTGAACCAATCAGTTGTTCCATACAGGGTTCTAACTATTGTTTCTTGATCCACATACAGGTTTTTCAGGAGACAGGTAAGATGGTCTGGGATTTCCATCTCTTTAAGAGCTTTCCACAGTTTGTTATGATCTACACAGTCAAAGGCTTTAGCATAGTCAATGAAACAGAAGTAGATGTTTTTCTGGAACTCCCTTGCTTTATCTATAATCCAGAAAATGTTGGCAATTTGAACTCTGGTTCCTCTGCCTTTTCTAAACCCAGCTTGGATATCTGGAAGCTCTTGGTTCATGTAATGCTGAAGCCTAGCATGCAAGATTTTCAGCATGACCTTACTAGCATGGGAGATGAGTGAAATTGTCCAATGGGTAGCACATTCTTCTTGGGAACTGGGATGAGGATTGACCTTTTCCGGTCCTGTGACCACTGATGGGTCTTCAAGATTTGCTGACATAATGACAGCACATTGACACATTGACAGCATCATCTTCTAGGGTTTTGAATCGCTTCACTGGAATTCCATTGCATCCACTAGCTTTATTGACAGCAATGCTTCCTAAAGCCCACTTGACTTCACACTCCTGAATGTCTGTCTCTGGATGACTGACCACACCATTGTGGTTATCTGCTGCATTAAGATCTTTTTTGAACAGTTCCCCCTCCACTTGGGAGGACCACTGCTCTGGAGAGTCAATATTTTCCAATATTATTGGAAGTCATCCAAAAGCAGCCCCCTTTGGGGAAACTAAGAGTTAAAACCCCCATTCCAAAGACTAGTGGAAAGCCTGTCTCAATGGGGTCCATGTGAGAGGGATAAGAGAGAAGTACCAGACGCTGAAGATTAAAAAGAGCTGAAAAGGCATCATCCTCAAAGTGAAGAGGCATTTTCTGAGGTGTAAAACCTAAAGGCTCTGGGGGCTGCAGCAACGTGTGGCATGCGGCAGACACTGGGCCAGGTGTTGAAACGGGGCAGGGCCAAGGGAGAAAACCCAGGAAGAAGTCTGTGTGCAGGAGGCAGGCAGTTTACCCCTGCGGCTGCGGTGGGGGAAAGAGACACTTTACCGTGAAAAACCACACCACTTAGCCCTATTAGGTAGGAGGGAGAAGTGAAATCAAAGTGAATTTAAACACAAATCCCAGGATCGTGAGGAATTCCCAGCTGTCCTGGCTCCCACAGCTACTTCACTTGCAGCTCCCCACAACTGTTATAGGATAAAGTCACCACTTCCAAGACAAGTGATCAAAAAAAAATAGAACAGGCATAGTAAAAGCAAGTGGCAGATAAAGGATAGTTACCAGAATGAGTTTCCACTGGAGTCGATGGAAAATGTGACTATTTCCCATGCATTTACAAGAAAATGAAGTAAGAACGTCTCTGAGGAAATTATATCTTTGAGATCAGAAAAGAAGCAGAAGAAAAAAATAACTATGACAGAAATATATGCAAAATGGTAAGAAATATAAGGAAGAACTATGGATAAAAGCACAAGTAACAGAGGGTAGAAATGAAAAATCAAGCCAAGTGGCAAAAAAAAAAAAGAAATATGGGAAGAGTTTAATGTGATTAGCAAGAAAATGACAAATGTGAAAGACAGGCAAAGGACAGCCAACATACATACAACTGCAATCCCTGAGGATGAACACTGGAATAAGGGGCAGAGTAAACACTTAAAGATACATTTTATATATAAGAAGACTTGAATCTACATGCTGATAGGTCACAATATGCCCCATGAAAAATTGACACAGAAGAGTCAACTATAAGACATAATAGTAAAATTACTATATTTCAAAGAGAGAGAGAGGAAAAAAAAGAAACTCTTTGGATAGTCAGGCAAAAGATATTCAGTCACTTACAACAAAGAACCAGAACTCAGGCTAAACTCAGATCTCTCCCCAGAACGTTCAATGCTAGGACCCAGGGGGACCACAACTACACGATCCTCAAGCAAAGAAAGAAATACCCAGCCTCACTGAGGTTATGTCCTCATCATTCCTTCCTGAAGAAAACACCAGAGGACAAATTGAAGACAATAAAAGATGGAACAGCTGGCACAAGGACTGTCAGTGAACCTCAGATTTATTTAACTACAAGAGTATGAAATTAAAACAAATGTAGAGAATTTAAAAAATGGAAAAGCAGTCCTTCCCTGACGGTCCAGTGGTTAATTCCATGCTTCTAATGCAGAGGGTTCACGTTCAATCCTTGGTCAGGGAACTAAGATCCCACATGCCGCACAGTGCAGCCAAAAATAAAAAGTAATTCACCCTTTTAAAAAGAAAAGAAAAGAAAAAAAAAAAAGAAATGGAAGAGAACATCAATGTCACAACCCCTGACAATGTCACAATGTGACACTATACACGAAAAATCCCTAATGGGTCCAACATTTAAAAGTAACATAAATAAATAAATTACAAGGAGAAAGCAGAGGTGCCTGCTTTTTTAAAACACCGAGTGAAAGATTTTCTAATTAACACACATAACCCAGAAGCCAAGAAACAAAACAAGGACTGGTAAACCTGACTATGTAAACAAGTTTTCATGGTCAAAGCACCAAAAACATAGTCAAAAACAAATGATCAACTCAGAAAATTAATTATAATTTTTATTACAAATTAATACTGTTTTGGTTTGGGTTATCTTTTACAGGGTAGGAAGAGTGGGAAAGCCTACAAATTAATGACTTAAGCATTAACCATTTATTTGCTTGCTTTCCTTGAGTTGGCAGCTCAGGCTGGGCTCAGCTGAGCAGTCCTTTTGCTGGTCTCTTCTGAGTTCACTTATACAGTCATAGTCAGCTGCTGGGGAGACTGGCTGGATGGCCCAAGGTGACCTCACTCAAGGGCCTCATAGTTGGCAGTACCTTGTAATTTCTCATCCTTGAGAAGCTAGCTCGACTTCTTTATCTGGCCCTCTCAAGGCGGCAAGGGATGACAGAAGTTTTCTTGAAGCCTTGCTCAAAAAGTCACGCAGTATCATCCTTCCACAATCTACTGGTCTGAGCAAGTTACAAAACTAGCCCCGATTCAAGGCATGGAGAAACAAGACTTCATCTCCTGATGGGAAAAGCTGCATGGAATTTGAGAGCTTTTTTAATACCATAACACATCTGATATATATTTATAATAATGCCTATAAATCAAATTTTTAAAAGGCAATTGACTGAAAGGGCAATGAATATAAAGAAAGAACTGCCAGAAAAGGAAATTCAAATAGCTCATAAACATATAAAGAGATACTTAAACTCAATCACCAAAGGAGAAAAGAGCATTAAATTCCACCCAAGTTTCTGTATTTCCATCAGATTGTCAAAGATCAGTTAGATAACACCATTTTGACAATGGTAGGAGAGGAAGGCACACTCCTTCATTTCTGGTAGGAGTGCCAATTGATGTAACCTTTACTGAGAAAAATTTGCTGATATCTATCAACACCACCAATGGATACTGTTTGACCAGCAATTTAACTTCTAGCAATACATCTTACAGATACACTCATAAACATGGGAACAGAGGGTGTACTATCTATTCTTTGCAGACTTGTTTGTGTTAAGAAAAGATTGGAAATGGTCCAACTGTTCTTCAGTAAGGGCTGGTTAAACAGATTGTGGTTCCATTATACAGTGGAATATGATATAGCTGTGAAAATAAATGAGGAGATTAATTATGTATGGATGCAAGTACCACTATTTGTGTGTGTACGTGTGTGTGTGTGTGTGTCTGTGTCTGTGTGTGTGATATAAACATAATCCACCTCTCTGGTAGGATAAATAAAACCAGGTAACATTAATAGTATTATATATTTTCTTGTTCCTTTAAAATTTTGAGCTATGTGAATATAAGCTACTATATATAAAACATAAAAAAAATCAAAGCCCTTCAGTATAGTATAGGGAAATATAGTCAATATTCTGTAATAAACCATAATTGAAAAGAATATGAAAAATATACATATGTGTATGTTTTGCTCTGCTCTACACAAGAAACTAAGAAAATTTTGTGAATCAACTATACTTCAATAAAAATTAATATAAATTTAAACAAAAAAAATTTTTGAGCTATGTGAATCTATTACCTATTCAATAAATAAATTCTTTTTCAAGGGCTCACTCTGAAGTGTAAAGCCTTCTCCACTCTAGCTACAGAGTCTCTGCCTAGAATTACTTTTCTCCACCCTGCTTCACAGTACACTGGCTTTCATGAGGATGCTCTAATCACCGCCCTCTTAACTTACCTAGAATCTGGCTTCCAAACTTTTATCTTTCTAACGTGAGACTGATACCCAGGTGGCACAGTAGTAAAGGCTCCACCTGCCAATACTGGAGAAGCTGGAGATACAGGTTCTATCCGTGGATCAGGAGGATCCCCTGGAGGAGGAAACAGCAACGCATTTCAGCATTCCTGCCTGGAAAATTCCATAAGCAGAGAAGCTTGGTGGGCTACCATCCACAGGGTCGCAAAGAGTCGAACGTGACTGAGCGACCAAGCATGGACACACGCAACCTGAGATTTCCCCTGCATTGTCTACCCGAATATACGCAGCCTTCCAGATTCTTCTCAATGGTCCCTGAAGCTTTGTCTGACTACCTCAGCCTCAGAGCTCCCTGCTTCATGAGCTCCTGAAGTTGCACTGTCTGTTCTGTTTCACCCTTAGCACTTACAATCATTTTTTCATTCTCTCCTTTTTGTTCGTCATTTAGACGTCTTTGTTCCCCAACCACACTGTATCTACGTAATAGAGATAGTGAAGCCAGGTGACCTGCTCCAGGTCAGACCCTGAATGAGCACAGACGGGATCAGAACCCAGGTCTCCTGACATGCAGTCCAGAGTTTTTCGTGATTCTCACAAAAAATTCTCGCGATTTCGTTTGCCTCATCCCCTCAAGAGTTTCGTGGTGTGTAATCCCAGAGCCGTATGATGTGGAGAAGATCGAAGCAAGGCCAGCTTGTCTGGTGTGATGGAGCTGCCCCTCTTGATTACCCACCTTCTTGGAAATGATGACCCTGACAACTCATGTTCTCCTAAACTTTGAGAATTTACTGTTTCCATGAAACAGGGGATCCCAGTCATTTGCAATGGACTGTTTTCCTAAAGTAGCAGCCCCTCCCAAAGTCCCTGCTCAGATACCTGGGGCATGCTGCAGCAGAAAATACCATACACCTCATGCTTAAGCTAATGGATGCCTTGACCTTTAGAACTATATATTTTTTTTTGAATTTTCTAATAAGCATTTTTTTTAAAATAAATTTATTTATTTTAGTTGGGGGCTAATTACTTTACAATATTGTAGTAGTTTTTGCCATACATCGACATGAATCAGCCATGGGCTTACCTCAGCCATTAAAAAAAATACATTTGAATCGGTTCTATTGAGAACTATATTTTTTTAAAGCCCTAATCTACCACAGCTAGATACACCTGACCTAAGAGACATGGCATCATATATTGCTGAGGACAAGGATGTACATTGTACCTGGAAAGCATTTCTCTGAGAAATCTGCCCCCACACCCCTTCCCCCTCCCACCTCAAACTTCCCAGGGAGAACTGTGTCTATTAGAAATATTTCCTAAAGGAAAACCCTCCAACACTGTTGGTGGGAATGAAAACTGGTACACGCATTATGGAAAACAGTATGGAGATTCCTCAAAACGCTAAACACAGAGCTACCATATGAGCCAACAATTCCACTCTTAGGCATATATCCAGAAAAACACTATAATTCAAAAAGATACACACACCCCTATGTTCATAGCATCATTATTTACAACAGCCAAGACATGGAGACAACGTAGATGTTACACAGATGAGAGAATAAAGAAAATACACATATGCAATGGAATACTACTCAGCCATAAAAAGAAAAAATAATTCCATTTGCAGCAACACAGATGTAACTAGAGATTATCATACTAAGTGAAGTAAGTCAGAAAGAGAAAGGCAAATATCATATGATATCACTTATATATGGAATCTAAAATATGGCACAAATGAACTTATTTACAAAACAGAAACAGACTCACAGACACAGGGAACAGACTTGCAGTTGCCAAGGGGGAGGAGAGGTGGGGGGGGGATGGATTGGTATTTGGGGGTTAGCAGATACAAACTACTATATAGAGAATGGACAAACAACCAGGTCCTACTGTATAGTATAGGAAACTATATTCAATATCCTGTGATAAACCATAATGGAAAAGAATATGAAAAAGGATATATATACACATGCATGTATGTGTGTGCATAACTGAATCACTTTTTTGTATAGCAGAAATTATTAATAACACAATATGATAAATCAACTATATTTCAATAAAATAAGAAACATCTATTCCTTCATTTGGGCTTACTATCATCAGAGCTTATTATTTTAACAGTTAGGTTTGTTCACAGTGTCCTTAAAATCGGACGCTATTCTAGATACTGAAGATACTGCAGGGAACAAACCAAAGCTTCCATTGAAGGATGGCAGACACAGATAAACAAATAAAAATATATAACATCAAGGGCAACTTCAAGGGCAAAGTCCAGTGAGGAAACAACAATGCAAGGCAAAGGGATAGAGCATGATAGAGGATGCTCTTAAGATTTTTTTCCCCCCAGAAAAACCTGTCTGTGCAGTTTTTGGCTTGAGGTATCATTTAACATAAGAAAGGAGGGAGGGAAAGAGACATTTTTTGACTGATGTCCTAGTTTATTAAGGACTGATGTTCTAGTTTATTTTTTTTATTTTCCTCAGTTGAATGTTCCCTCTGAGAACTGATCAATACAATGGAAATAGATGGCTGGCTTTTGTGTCCAAAAATGCTGACGCTCACAGGCTTTCATACCTTATGCATAGAGGTGTCTGAGAAAACCAACCTGGGAGTAACATACTATTTCCAACCAGGTCTGACTACAGGCTACCTTTGCTTGTGAAGAACATCCTTGGTGTCTGCATCTCTGCCGAGACTGCTGTGTGCCCTTCGGGTCCTACAGCACCCCCATCCTTTCCAACATCTGGCTCGGGGATGCCCCATCAAGAGCAGCAGCTTGGGTTCCCCAACATTAGATATTCTTAGTTCTCATCTAGTTTAGCCTGAAAATCAGATTATGAGAAAACAAGCCAGCCATCAGTGAGTCTACAGGACAGAGTGGGGTGAAGGGAAGAATTTCTGGATGAGAGTCACTTTAATGCTAATGGAAAGGGCCCTGAAATGGGGATTGAGGGCTCTAAAGCTGGTTCCACCATCAGCTGGTTGTCCTCAGGCCAGTTCAGCCAGCTCCTCCCATCACAGAAAACATCTAAATTGGGGCAGTATTTGTATTCAAGCAGGCAAGCCTATTAGTGAAGCGTCTTAACTAACTTTCCTCCTCTTCCTCACTTATAATCATTTGTCATAAGTTCTTCCTTTACATTTTAACTACTATGCTGCTCATTTGAGTCCTTGACTTCCCAGGACGTTGATCTCAATTGCAAACCGCAGAGATTAACATGAAAACCTGACAAACAGAACGGAAGATGGCACTGGAGGAAGAACAAATTTAGATAATGACAAACCAAGACTTCTCTTTATCTGACTCTCAGCCCTGAGAATAAGCCATCTTGCTCCTTGTTTACACCTGTCTGCAAGTAGAAGAGCTTTTCCGATTCCTTTCCCATATAGGTTATTACAGAATACTGAGGATACAAAATTAATACACATAAATCTGTTGCATTTCTACACATTAACAACAAAAATCAGAAAGAGAAATTCAAGAAACAATCCCCATTTACCATCAAAACAAAAAGAATAAATAACTGGAATAAACCTACCTAGGGAGGCAAAAGACCTGTACTCTGAAAATCCTAAGACACTGATGAAAGAAATTGAAGATGACGCTTGGATTGGAAGAATCAATATCGTCAAAAATGACTACCCAAGGCAATCTACAGATTCAAAGTCATCCCTCTCAAATGACCAATGGCATTTTTCACAGAACTAGAATAAAAAAATTTTAAATTTGTATGGTAACACAAAAGACCTCGAATAGCCAAAGCCATCTTGTGAAAGAAAAATGCACCATCTCCCAGAGTTCGCTCAAAGTCATGTCCATTGAGTCAGTGATGTCATAGTATTTTTTTAAAGCTCTGTGCTGTGTGTATGCTCAGTCATTCAGTTGTA
The DNA here is from genome assembly GCF_054371585.1 of Giraffa tippelskirchi. Lineage (NCBI taxonomy): Eukaryota > Metazoa > Chordata > Mammalia > Artiodactyla > Giraffidae > Giraffa > Giraffa tippelskirchi. The sequence goes on along the minus strand of NC_137276.1, from coordinate 118,895,321 downwards.
TCTGACCCTCTGCGACCCCACAGACTACAGCCCACCAGGCTCCTCTTCCCATGGAATTTTGCAGGCAAGAATACTGGAGTGGGTTGCCATTTCCGTCTCCTTTAAAAGCTCTAATTAGTTGAAAATATTAAAGTTTAAGAGTTTTTACCCACAGTGCTTTGGACCACTCTGAAACAGTCTCAAAACCACCCATCCTGCCTGTGTCAATGGTGTATTCGACGAACAGCCCGGCCCACATTGTAGAACGGCTTCATACCTGCCACCTATTTCTTCCTAAACATCATCTGAAAAGAAGTACACTGACTGTCAATGTAACTGAATTGGTAATTTTCACTCTTTCCTTCTTGCTGACTCACATTCCAGAGGCATTTTGGGGACCAGGGTCTGTGCTGTGTGAATGAAGCTGCATGCAGCCTGGCCATCGGGGGCACTGGCTTTATTTAGGTAGCAGTGCCCTTTCTGCTGGCACATGTCAATGGTTTCCATCAGTAATGACGCTGAATCACCTTTCCTGGTCTGCATCAGTGCTCACAACATAATCATTAACCAAATGGAAACTTCTTCTTTTTTTAAATTTTTATTGAAGTACAGTTGATTTACAATGTTGTGTTAATTTCAGATGTACTACAAAGTGACTCAGATATATATACACACACACACACACACACACATATATATTCTCTTTTACTTTCTCTTCCATTATGGGTTATTACAAGATACCAAGTATAGTACCCTGCGCTATACAGTAGGTCCTTATTGGTTATCTACTACCTATACATAGGAGCCTTCCAGGTACTGCAGTGATAAAGAATCTACCTGCCAGTGCAGGAGACTCAAGAGACACAGGTTGAATCCCTGGGTCAGAAAGATCCTCTGGAGGAGGAAAGGGCAACCCACTCCAGTATTCTTGCCTGGGAAATCCCATGGACAGACAAGCGCAGCGGGCCATAGTCTGTGGGGGTCACAAAGAGTCAGACACAGTTGCACGCTGAGCACTGCACCGCACTGGGTATTTTAATCCCAAACTCCTAATTTATCCTCCACCAAAAACTCTTCTACTTGTACAGATTGTATAGATTTTCTTTCTTTTTTTTTATTTCTGTTATTTTTTCATTGTGCCACCCAGCGTATGGGATCTTAGTTCCCCAACCAGGGACAGAACCCACACCCCTTGCACTGGAAGCACAGAGTCTTAACCACTGGACTGCCAGAGAAGTCTCTATAGATTTTCAATTAAGAACAGAAAAAGCATGTGCCACCAAGCTTCTGCCCCTCCCACATGTGTGCATATCAATGGTTTCATCCCAGTGAAAGCAAAATACCTCCAACGATGCACAACCAATAGCAACTGTTCTTCCAATCAGATGCAACTGACAGCACTCAACTTCCAACAGTGTCCTTTAGCTAAGGAATTCTGCCATAGTTCCTTCTGTTCTCTTCACAATCACAAGACCGTAGTTTATCACTAACTTTGCTGCTGGTTTTATAAGCTTCTCCACAACAATACAACTTGTACCTGTTTCTGCCGTGAGGAGGCCACTAATGATGAATGCTTCCTTCCATAGCTTGGGTCTCTCCTCTGCCATTAGCAACAAAATTCAACCCTCTTACAGTGGAACAAAAAAAAAATGTATCCTGTGCTTCTCTGGAAAGGGCTGATTTATTAAAACAGGTCAGTGAACTTCGCTTGAAACCGACCAGCAACAGACTCTGGATGCCTGCCCCAGACTGTGGGCATCAACAGAATCAGCCCTAAAGACTGGAATCTGCTCTTCCCCAGACGTGAGGTTCAAGTTGTCATTCTTCCTACTCAGTGGGAAAGCTCTGACCCAGAAACTAAAGTGAACACTGGAAACCACAATGGAAATTGGGAAATATTTACAGCTGAATGCCCATATAAGCACCACAGAGTGAAACACAGACTGGTACTTAGCCCCTTAAATACATATTTTAAAACAGAATCGAGTGTAGAAGTAGATGAAGCAAGTGTTCAATTCAGGAAGCTATAAAAAGGAAAAAAAAAAAACTGGAAGAAACTTCCCCCCAGATTAAGAAAAAAATTGAAATTAACACTGAATTTTTTTTAAAAATATATGTATCTCAATATTTGTAAAGTTTTATCAGAACACACTTGTGTGAGAGACAAATGAACTGGTTATCCAGCAAACTTCAATTGTTAGCTATTCATCCAGGTTCAGTTTTTAATACTTTTCCTTTCACTATCTTATGCAAAGTTATCACATTAACATGTATTCATGGCCCAGCCCATTCAGACCTGTTCTGTATTAGCACTGCAGGATCTCCCTGTGGTCCAGTGGTTAAGAACCTGCCTGCTAGCGCGGGGTACACAGGTTTGAGCCCTGGTCTGGAAGGGTCCACATACCACAAGGCAACTAAGCCCACGTGCCACAGCTACTGAATTTCAAGCACCCTGGTGTCTGTGCTCCGCAACAAGAGAAGCCACTGCAACGAGAAGCCTGTGTACGGCAACAAGGAATAGCCCCCACTCTCTGCAACTAGAGAAAGTCCTCATGTAGTAGTGAAGACCTAGTGCAGCCAATAATAAATAAATATATAAATAATTGCACTGGAATCCTCTGCACTCTTCAAATTTAACAAATTATCCTAAATTGTAATATTTACAATACTCTTTCATCCATGCTTCCTCACTCTGATGAACCAGCACTACTTATCTGTTTGTTTGTTTTTTATATTAGGGATAAAAGTGAAACAATGCAAAGTGCAAACTTAGCAGAAATAACAACTGGAAAATGACACATAAACATATTAGGCCGATCTATTTTTATTTTGTTAACTAAACATGATTTGTGTTATTGGCTAACTGAGCTTTCAATAACAAAATAATTAAAAATTTAATGAGACTGTGGAAAAATCACGTGCAATTTTACTCTTCAAATTGGGAAAGTATCTGTGAAAAAGATTATTTCACCATTTTTCACTCAGAAAACTAGCAAATTCCCCTTGGGCTATTGATGATTGATAGAGATCTACAGGCTCCAAATGAGATAGTCTTCTTGCTTTATAAGCAAGGTTTGTTTCAAATGTCACAGAGCATTATCCACTATGTTCTCCCATTTTCATCACCTGAATTTTCTCTGGATAATTCAGAACAATGTTTGGCTATTTTCTAAAACAAAATTTAGCCTCCATTCTCCTGTCAATAGACACTTGGGTTGTTTCCATATGGTGGCTTCTGTGAAAACAGGAAATCCTGCCAACTGCAACTACAGAGACGAACCTGGAGAACATTATGATAAGTGAAATAGTGTTAGTCACTCAGTTATGTCCGATTCTTTGCGACCCCATGGACTGTAGCCTGCCATGTTCCTCCGTCCATGGAATTTTCCAGGCAAGAATACTGGAGTGGGTTGCCATTTCCTTCTCCAAACTGAAATAAGCCAGACACAAAAAGACATATACTATACATTTCCACTTATATGAAGAACCTAAAACAGTACTAACAGAAGCAAAGAATAGAATGGAGGTTGCTGAGAGCTGACAAGGGGAAAGAAAGTTTCAGTTATAGAAGATGAGTAAGTTCTAGAGGTCCGCTGTACAACACAGTCCCTATGGTTAATAATATTGTGTTGTGCATTTAAAAATTTAAGAGAAGGGACTTCCTTGGCAGCTCAACGGTTAAGACTCCAGGCTGCCAACGCAGGGGCCGCAGGTTCGATGCCTGGTCATGAAACTAAGATCCCACATGCCTCGTGGTCCAAAAGATTAAAAAAAAATAATAAATGCTCTTATCACAAAACAAAACAAAGAGACACAAGGAAACTTTTGGGGGTGATGCATTAAGTTCAGTGCCTTGATGAGGGGATTATTTCGTGGCTATATGCATATTTCCAAACTCATCAAATTGTACATACTAAGTGTATGCAGTTTTTTGAATATTAACTATACCTCAATGCAGCTGTCCAAAAAAATCTAGCCCCAAAGGTTACTGATCTGCCTTCCCAAGGATAATCAAAAGAAAAGTATGCTTTTGATGCAATTTATCAAGGAAATTCCTTTCAAAGGGTTCTAAAAATAGTCTGAGCATGGCAGCAGTGATGTAAGTAGGGATGATCTCAAGTTGGCCATCATGGAGCCGGGACAGTCATTTCGGTGTCCAAACTGCAGCAGAACTGGTTTTCTGAAACCCACAGAGCTTTAACTGATTGGTTAATTTATTCTACAAAGATGCTGTGAGTACAGACCATGTGTCAAGTGCTGTTTCAGCTGCAGGGGTACAAAAATGCACAGTAAGATGATCCCCACCTTTCTGGAGGGTCCTCAAGGGGGGTTGGTCTCATGGAAAAGATCATTAAGTTAATAATTATTAAAGAAACAATTACTCACATTAATAATAATTCAGCAACGATTTTCTTATAGTGGCTTTAAAGACACATCTCTTCCCAAAAAATTTTGTTACAAGATTTTTAAATCTTATACTTACTCCAGTTACAAAGTTATGATGTAAGATCACAACAGCTTCGATTAAATGGTTTTCTAAAAAACACCCTGATGTGCAGTGAATAATGGAAAATATCAAGTAGAATCACCGAGGGGCCAAAATATCATAGTTACAAAAATGAGAGACAGGCATGCTCACAGGGACTCGGTACCTTGGCTACAGCCATATAAAGTGCCTTGAAAGAGAACAGCTCATTCCCTTAACTGCTCCAACCACCTACGCTAATGCAGGCACAGTGTGGCAGCCAGTCAAGGGGTTCTTGGTGATAGGAACTAGAGGAAAAAGAAAAAAACAGAAGGAGGTGTGGCCCACCCATGCCCGAGGAACTGGGCATGCTCATGGACAGCTAGTGCAAGTTGCAGCATAATTGGTTTTTTGAAACCCACAGAGCTTTAATTGATTGATTAATTTATTCCACAAAGATGCTGTGAGCACAGACCATGTGTCAACTATTGTTCCAGCTGCTGAGGAACAAAAATGCACAGCAAGATGATCCCTGCCTTTCTGGAGGTACACAGAAAATCAGTACATGCTTTCTGGAAGGCATTCCGCAGCAAAAACATCTTATCGGTAATATTAATGTGCATTCCTTTCAACTTTGTAATTGTGTTTCTAAGTATTGATCTCACACAAACATCAAAGAGAAATCCACATGTGTGCAAGGATGGTGACTGCAGAAATTTTAATACTAACAGTAAAAAACTGGAAACAACCTCATTGTCCTTCACCAGCAAGAGGCTTAAATCAATGACAGTCCCCTGCAAACAGGGGAACCAGAGTGATATACCTTATATATGAAAGAGGTTTGATTTAGTCAAAATTATCTCTGATTGCTGTTTCCTCACGTGAGGAGGAAAGGCAAGAGTTGGTCAGTGCTTAGGAACCCTGCTTAGGGATTCTCAGGAAGGGAGATTTCATGCTCAGTGTGGCCAAGACCATGCAGCTAGAATGAATGGCCCAAGCCCTACTGCGGGGAGAATGGATGGAGCAGCAGGCAAGCAGGATCAGCTGAACCACTTAAATCATGTTTCATTCCTGATCTCTGTGTACCTCTTTGCCTTTGTCTGTGCCTCTTCCTCTCAAGCCCGATAGTTATGTACAGCCATTTCGTCATATGGTTGACAGGCACTAGCATTGAAAGATACCCACAGTATTGTGTGTGTGTGTGTTTGTGTGTATTATTATGTGAACAAAAAGCAAACTGTAGAACAATGTGCAAATTATAATCCCATTCTAAAAAACATACAGGTGTGAATGGATGTATTTGAGTGTGAATGCCTATGATAAACGAGATTATGCTCACATCAGTATATAAACAGGGACAACCCCTCCAGAGTGGGGCTTCCCAGTGGTAAAGAATCCACCTGCCAATGCAGGAGATGCAAGAGACAAGGATTTGATCCCTGGGTCAGGAAGACCAGCTGAAGTAGGAAATGGCAGCCCAATCCAGTATTCTTGCCTGGGAAATCCCATGGACAGAAGAGCCTGGCGGGCTACAGTCCATAGGATTGCAGAGTCAGACACAACTGAGTGACTTAGCATGCACGCACCCCTCTGTAGTAGTTTCAGAAAATTGAGCATGGTAATTACTTGATGTGATTTCTTGTGTACATTGCTTAAATTTATCAGAATACTTTGACACTTTAAAAAATATTTTAAAATATGGGAACAAGGGCCACTGTGGCATTTTACCTCTAAGCTTTTGATGGTTTCCCCATCTTCTCAGCTTCATCTTCCTCCCTGAATGTCATGCTCTGCCTTGCTTCAAAAGATGTTCCGTCCCAGGAGAGCCTAAGTGAAGAACCACCTTCTAAGTGGAATTCACAACGTGACTTCTGTAAGTGGTTCTCCCATAAGTGAACCTGTAGTGTCAGGAAAGGACTGAGTGTGACTGTGATTCAGGCACTCTGGCATCTCCCAGCTGTGGCAGTGACACTCCTCATCTCTCTGTGACACATGCACCTCATTATTACCCCATCTTATGAAGACATTTCCAACCCAACCTGAGACCTCACCTCTTGTTTGCAAAGAGAGATTCACCAAGTTCACAACAATACACTGTTATCAAAATCAATTAGACATGAAGTAGGATTTCTGCACTTAGCTCAGTGTTCCAAGCACTAGCTACCAATTTTAGAGCCTGGTAACTTGAAAGAGACTGAAGCATCCTAAGAAAGATTGGAAAGCATGGATATGCTTGCCATTCCAAATCCTACGGTCAATAACAGCAAGTAGGTGCTCAGAGAGTAATAATCCAAGGATAAACCAAACTCAACAGACATGAGTTTGAGCAAACTCTGGGAGACAGTGAAGGACAGGGAAGCCTGGTGTGCTGCAGTTCACAGGGTCGCAAAGAGTCAGATATGACTTAGTGACTGAACATAAAAAACTATAGTCCTCATCTCACTTAACTGCTACATTGCATTTAAAGTTATTACCCAGTCCTACTTTCCTATCACTTTTTCCTTTCCTTGCTTCCTTGAGCCTATTTTATTGTTCTCCTTTGGTCTTTCTGACTCTGTAGTTGCCTACATGAGTTCCTTTATACCCATATATCTGTACAACCATCCGTCCATCCATTCACCCATCAACCCAACCACCCACCCACCCATCCATCCACCCACCCATCCATACGGGTTTTAGCCATTTTTTTTCCTCCCTGGCCACATCTCCCTTAGTTATAATGACCCTGTTGCTGTTTTCTGAAATCCATCCCCTCTATAAGTATCCCAAAATCCATTTGAGGGGAAATTATCGTCTTTGGAGAAGGTAATATTCCGAGCTTGCCTCTTGCTGTGGCTTCCAACCATCTAAGCTATGGGCAGAGGATTCTTCAACATCTTGCCTCCTGGTATAGCCAGAAGACAATTCCCTGACCCAGATTCAGCCAATCAAATGCTTGTAAGTCTTGAGCAAGTAAAGCAAGATGAGAGTTATCAATTACACGCCTTCTTCTTTGGCAAGAACTTTGGTGTGGTCTCTGCTTCCTAGTATCTGGAGTCCCAGCACCACATCCATTTCTCCAGTTTGATGATTTGATCACTCATAGTTTACACAAGTCTTCAGTGCCCTTCCAGAAAGTGCCTTTTTGCCTATGACTAAGATGGGCTTCCCCAGTAGCTCAGCTGGTAAAGAATCTGCCTGCAATGCAAGAGATGCCAGTTCAATTCCTGGGTCAGGAAGTTCCCCTGGAGAAAGGACAGGGTACACACTTAAGTATTCTTGGGCTTCTCTGGTGGCTCAGATGGTAAAGAATCCACCAGCAATGCAGGAGACCCAGATTTGATCTGTGGGTTGTGAAGATCCCCTAGAGGACAGCATGTCAACCCACTCCAGTATTCTTGCCTGGAGAATCCCGTGGACGGAGGACCCTGGCAAGCTATAGTCCATGGGGTCACAAAGAGTCAGACAAGACTGAGCGACTAAGCACAGAGCACACAACAGACTGGATATCTATTGCTTGTGACTAAGAACACCAACTCATCCACAGGGGCAATGGTATTGATAAACTTCACTTATCAATATCTCCAGTTACCCATAGGTTGATAACAAGATTGAACCCAAAGCTGTCTTATGAATTCTGGAAACTACCTCCAACTAATTAATGGTCATCACTACCTGAAGATCACCCAGTTACCCAAGTCAGCAATATGAGTATCAGCCTCTCCTCATCCCTCTCACCAATGCTCTATCTTAAGTCCATCACATCTACTCCCAGTTATCCTGGCTTTTATCCTAACTTCTACATCCCACTGACCCAGCCTTAGTTGTGATGTTTATTGTCTTTTGCCTGTGTTATAGAATTTAGCTTCCCAACCAGGCAACGCTCTCAGTCCAGTCTTCTTTCTGATTAAAAGTGAATTTTCTAAAATGCAAGTATGATCCCATCACTTCTCTTTTCCAAACACTTCAAAAGCTCTTCTCTGCCTTCATCAGAGTATCTCAAACTTATTATTCCAAAACATTAGACAATTCCAACTGAAGTGCTCTAAAGGATACTTTGTTGTTGTTATTCAGTCGCTAAGTTGTGTCTGACTCTTTGCAACCCCATAAACTGCAGCACACCAGACTTCCCTGTCCTCCACTATCTCCCAGAATTTGCTCAAGGTCATGTCCATTGAATGGGTGATGCTATCTAACCACTTCATCCTATGCCACCCTCCTCTTCTTTTGCCTTCAATCTTTCCCAGCATCTTTCCTATCCACAAAAGGGCACTAGAGGAGGAGAAGGGGACGACAGAGGATGAGATGGTTGGATGGCATCACTGACTCAATGGACATGAGTTTGAGCAAGCTCCAGGAGCTGGTGATGGACAGGGAAGCCTGGAGTGCTGCAGTCCACGGGGTCGCAAAGAGTTGGATATGACTGAGCGACTGAACTGAAAGGGCACTTTAGTGCTAATATAAAATAACTGATATCTTAAAATTCATAGGAAAAGTATTAATTTCCATAATATTGGGAAAGCATAAACAGAGATAATCAGATGGGCTGGGATTATTTTTACTGAGGCAGACGTCTACACCCAGACAGACTTGGATGATTTTAATCAGAGATGTATCACATCTTGAATTTTTAACAGAGTGGATATTCTAAACCTTCTTTACTCATGTGGTTTACATTCAGCTCCTTTGGTATTCTGGCTAAAACCTTTATCAAAGACATCACTTTCCAAGACAAAGTCCTCATATGCATGGCATTCCAATTCACTGAAAGGCTTTTTCCTGCCTCCTACTGCATGAAGGTGGGGTTCTTTATCTTGTGCCCTTTCTATGAAACTTGGGGGAGTTTTGATGTAGGGGAGGCATCTAGGGTCAAATGTTGTGAACTGCTGGATTCATGGGGGTAGGTAAGAGGAGAGGGGAGAGGAGGAGAGGTAGGGATCATTCAGGGCAGGTCTTGTTATCACAAAATGCCAGAATCTATAACAAGACCCTGGATGGTAATCAGGAAGGGAAGCAACAAATGCTCCCCTCCCAGCTTCCTGTCTTGTTCTGAGATGTAGGTTTTTTATAATGACAGGAATGGACTGTAAGATGTGGCAAAAATATGGTACAGACAAGACAATAGGTAACCTATGAAAACTCACTGAATCAGGAAACACTTACCCCTTTGACCTGAGCTGGTGAGGCCACTTTGTCTGCTCCACTTTCAGAAACAACTATCAAAAGGCGATAGTGTTTCTAAGATCATCTCTGTCTTCACTAGGTTAATGCTAGGGACCATAGAGAGGCCACAGCAACTAAGGACGAAGGATTTCGTTGTGTAATAACTATCTACTCTCTCTTACCTCTCGGTAAGTTGGTGAAATGTTTACCAACACCAAAGACAAATACATAATTAATATTGACTTAAAACTTAAAACCAAGTTCTGCTGCTGCTGCTGCTAAGTCGCTTGAGTCGTGTCTGACTCTGTGCGACCCCACAGATGACAGCTCATCAGGCTCCGCCGTCCCTAGGATTCTCCAGGCAAGAATACTGGAGTGGGTTGCCATTTCCTTCTCCAGTGCATGAAAGGGAAAAGTGAAAGTGAAGTCGCTCAGTCACGTCCGACTCCTAGCGACCCCATGGACTGTAGCCCACCAGGCTCCTCCATCCATGAGATTTTCCAGGCAAGAGGACTGGAGTGGGGTGCCATTGCCTTCTCCGAAACCAAGTTCTATTTCTCCTTAAAATGTAGAAAGATTCAAGAGAACATTACCCAAACAACAACAAAGAGTTGGAAAATAAACAAATTATAGTATTTATTGAGCCTAGCAGAGAGCAGAGGTAGCAAACAAGTAAACTAAATTCCAAAACGTGACAAGTGCCTCCAAGTTGAGATGAAAACAGCACCTGTTTCATTTTTAGCGGAGCATGGAAGAAAGAGAAGGCTTCCATACCACTGAGTAAGAAGAGACCAGCTAAATGTTTAATAAATTCTTAAAGGAAAAGTATAGACCAGTGCATCAATCTGGAAAAGCTAGGAGTCTCAGTTTATTTCCTAAGCCTTCCTACCCACTCCAGTATTCTGACCTGGAGAATTCCATGGACTATATCGTCCATGGGGTCGCAAAGAGTTGGACACGACTGAGCGACTTTCACTTTCACTGTCACCAAGCAGTTCTCTAGAAGAACTAGGCGGAGGCTGGAGACAGAGCCTTTCAGGGTAGCAAAGGCTCCTGGCAGGAAGGCTGTTCACTTTCCCAACACTTCTCTTTTTTTTTTCAAACTTTAAACTTTTTATTTTGTATTGGGGTATGGCTGATTAACAATGCTGTGGTAGTTTCAGGTGAACAGTGAAGGGACTCAGCCACACATATACATGTATCCTTTCTCCTCCAAACCCCTGTCCCATCCAGGCTATCACATAACATTGTGTAGAATTTCATGCTCTATACAATAGGTCCTTGTTGCTCAACTCTTCCCTTATACAAAGCAAAAGTCTAAAGCCACTGGGCCACAAACTCTCTTATCTCAGTACCAAGAAAAACAATCTCTTGCTTATAGGCTAGGAGTAGGAACAAAGCCAGCTCGCTCCAGGGGTGAAGTAGAAAATCATCTCGACCCCAGGTTGTAAGCAAAGATCCACCACCTCTGCTGCAGGGGGAAGGGAAGAAGTTAAAATGGACCTACCCCTGGGTTCCGTGGACAGAGAATCCCATGGACAGAGAATCCCATGGACAGAGGAGCCTGGCAGGTTACAGGTATGGGGTCGCAGGAGTCGGACATGACTTAGCAACTAAACCACCACCATCAAGAAATAAAGCAATCAATAGAAGCAGATACAAAGGCCACCAGACACTGGTTCTATCAAAGAGGAGTGCCTGAGTGCGTGCTCAGTTGTGTCTGACTCTTTGCAACCCCATGAACTGTAGCCCGCCAGGTTCCTCTATCCATGAAATTTTCCAGGCAAGAGTACTGGAATGGGTTGCCATTTCTTTTCCAGAGGATCTTCCTGCCCCAGGGCTCAAACCTGGGTGTCTTGTCTCCTGCATTGGCAGGTGGGTTCTTTATCGCTGCACCACCTGGAACTCTATTTCAATAACTATGATTAAAATGTTGCGGCATCTAATACAACAGGTGGACAAACATGCATGAACAGATGCGCATTTCAGCAGAGAAATCTGCCTTGAAGACAGTTCTTCCAAAGGGGCATTAAAATTATAAAGTAAACCTAGAGCTTCCAAGCATGATGAGATCCCACTTTTCCCATGATGCTCGTATTAGAAGGTATAAAAAATACCTTGATCATTACAACAAACACCAGTGCTAGACACAGCTTCCTTATTTTCACTGAAACATCTTTCACCTCTGTAGGAAGTTACCTTTGTAACAGAATGAAAGCTTATGGCCTTTTTGATCACTTTAAAGTTAAGTAAGGAAAACTCCCATTAAGTGTCAAAAATAAACAGCTCACAGGCTTGTAATATTCTGTTTCTTGATCTGGATGCAGGAAACATGAGTATATTCATTTTGTAAAAATTCATTCATCAAGCCGTACACTTAAAACTTGCATTCGTTTCATTATGGATATTTTACTTCAATAAGAATGTCTTCGTATAATAGCTCATTTTGAATAAGGACCTACTGTATAGCCCAGGGAACTCTACTCAATACTCTGTAATAACTTATATGGGAAAAGAGTCTGAAAAAAGAAGATATATGTATATGTACATATATAAATGAATCACTTTGTTGTTCACTCGAAACTAACAGAACACTGTCAATCAACTACACTCCAATATAAAATAAAAACTTTAAAAATAACTTGTTAAAATACATCTGGTAAAATTTTAATTTTTTTTAATCTAATGATAGTTTTTTAAAGCAATTTAAATGCGTATAGGTTTTACAGCTCAATAGTATCACCCATCTAGCTGACTAGTTATTATCAAGGTAATTATCTGGACTACATGGGTGAGTTTGTAAAGACTTCTTTTAAGAATAAGGACCTCAAAAAAAAAAACAAAACAAGGAACTCAAGTGCACAGAAAAGATCTAGAAGCTAATGTAATGGAAATACTAGCAACAAAAATATCTTGGAAAATGAGGATCTGGATACAGATCCCTAAGGCCTTCACTTTTCTCCAAAACTTTACTTAGGGAAGCTCACATGGATAGAGGCCACTTGAATTCATAAGATAAAACACACACTCATTTTGTAGCCTGGACATTTCTAAACCTAAAGACATACTTCACCTTCTTAGACAAATTATTGCTATCCTATATCATCCTTCTTATTAGCATGTGAAGACTGGTATATAAAGTATGGTTCTAAGTATATTTATTGAGTATCACTTGCTCGCTGCCAGTCGTTCACCCCTGTAACGCCATGGACTGCAGCCTGCCAGGCTCCTCTGTCCATGGGATTCTCCAGGCAAGAATACTGGAACGGGTTGCCATTTCCTACTCCCGGGGATCTTCCCAACCCAGGGATTGAACCCATGTTTCCTGCGGCTTCTGCATTGGCAGGCAGATTCTTTACCACTAGCGCCACATGGGAAGCCCCCTCTATATTAAGTCTATTTTGCACTTAAAAAAAAAAAATAACAGGCTTGTCAGCAGCTCTTTGGAGGAAACTACCATATCAGCAGGATTCCCTGATGGCACAGTGGTAAAGAATCCGCCTGCTAACAAAGGAGTCGAGGGAGACTCGGGTTCAATCCTTGGAGAAAGGAGATGGCAACCTACTCCAGTATTCTTGCCTGGAAAATCCCATGGACAGAAGAGCCTGGCAGGCTACAGTCCATAGGGTCATAGAGTCAGAGACGACTTAGCGACTGAACAACAACAAACATCAGCAAGAAGCCCCTTCTCTTGTCACTTTAGCAAAGCTATATGGTAACTAACTTTTAAACCAGGCACCCCCATGCTGCACTCATCTTTGCCCCAAGAACACCTTTCAAATCTTTTCATCACACAATATCTTGCATAACTTGTCAGTTCTTTCAGTAGGTCAAAGAAGTGTAACAGAAATGAAACATAAGTGATGAACAGATGACCAGATAGATTTCCTAACTTCCCCTTCAGTAATCTCATGAATAAAGTGTGTGGACAAGACAGCTTCTAGAGGAAAAATCACAAGAAGTCAACAAGCCTGCGTGCAGTGGGTGCTGGTGATGACTCTGACCTCCCATCTCTATGATTCACTGAGATTACTTCCCTATTTCCCTTTAAAACCTTCCATAGCTGAGCAGAATCTTCAAAGGTAGTTTCTGGGGGACATTGACTCCACCATCTCCCCAGATTGCTGACATTCTAATTAAAGGCACTTTTCCTTTCTATCAACATCTGTAAGGATTGATTTTGTAAGCAGTGAGCAGTGGGGCCTGATTCATTCGGTAACAGGCGGAGAGACCACATGGATGCACTTTCGCTTCACTTTGCAGCTGCAATTTTCTGAAGACCAAAATCCACAGAGAGAATGGTATCCCAAATTACAGCTAACAATAAGTTTGTCATTGTGGTTGTTGTTCAGTCGCTCAGTCGTGTCTGACTCTTTGTGACCCCATGGACTACAGCATGCCAGGCTCAAACTCATGTCCATTGAATTGGTGATGCCATCCAACCATTTCATCCTCTATTGTGAAGCATGGAAATTTAAACAAAGAGAAATCCTCAAGCGTTAGCTTTAGCTGTTTCTTCTATAAAAACTTCCAATTAACATGGATAAAACTTTTAAGAGAAGCAATCTATACATCACTATTCTTCTGCCTCCCTGGTCATCTTCTGGGGGAAAACCAGTAAGCAATAAAATACCAGTGAAGAATGGCACAAAGGATTATATCCAAAGTCCCAATTATTTTTACTATGATCTTGTCATTTCCTGAAGAGCCAAAACCTGGCTTCCTTTCTTTGTCTTTTAAAAATATTTATCTATTTATTTGGCTGTATCAGGTGTTAGTTGCCGCATCCAGGCTTCTCTCTAGTTGAGGAGCGCAGGCTCAGTAGCTGCGGAGAGTGGGATCCCAGTTCCCGGACCAGGGAAGGAACCCGTATCCCCTGCACTGGCAGGCAGATTCTTAACTACTGGACCACTGGGGAAGCCCCCTTTGGATCTTTAAGCACACACTTCTGCAGAACTTCCACAGCACTAACACAGTATCGAAATCTGAGTTTACTTCGCAAAAAGAGAAGAAAAGTGCCCTTCCCTCAAAAAGGGAAAAATGAGGTCTGCTTCTATTTACAAACATCTAGATGTCCAAAACAAGTGGGATCACGGTTTAGAGAGACCCTGCTATTCACAACTTCGGTGGAACCATGCCGAGGACAACAGAGGAGCCAGAGTTCTAATTTTAAGTTCTGATTCCCACAGGTCCTAGATGGTTATCATCCTCCAAAAACAGCCTGATCCATCCAGGGACCAATGTCTCTACACAGAGCAGTCCCCTCCTCCCAGTGACCATCTTTTATAAAGAGATTTTTCGTTGTTAATAACACATATGGCAAAGTACTTGATACATTTTTACAAGTCTACATCCTTTTACATAAATATACCCTGGCCCCCAGATTCCCACATAGAGTATTTCCACCACGTCACGAAGAAGGCTCCCTAACGCCTCTTTCCAGTCCATAAACCCAAGTGTAACCACTCCTCTGACCTTTATCACCACAGATTAGTTTTGCCAGCTTTTGAACTTTATATAGATGGAATCATATAGTATGTTGTAATCATCCTTTTTTGCAAAGCTCATCAACCTCACAGGGTCTCGGAGAACCACTTAAAAGTACAAGGGTTCTGTGAATGGATTGTTCAATAATCCTTGATCCAGACTTCTGGCATCCACAGCTGGCCAGGTGGGAAATTAAAGCACCTCTTTGCAGTGAGGGGAAAAAAAAAATCAAGAGACCAACCACAGCTCACTTTACTTCAAAAAATCAAAGGAAACTCCTGCTGCCCTTGTAGACCAAGAACAGCTGGGTCCTTCCTCATCTGACACTTGATAAACTGCTTCCGGGGAGGAGGATCAGCCAGGGGTAAAATAAAGCACTTTCTGTCTGGGGAGCACGAGTCTCCTTATCAGTTTCTCTTAAAGGGGTAACTCCCCAAAGATGGTCCTCTCGACAACCTCTCCAAGTTTCTCCATTTCTATTTTCTCTCTCACCTCCGAGAAGAACTCTCCACTAGGGATGTTGTCACCATCTCTGCAGAGCTGCTCATCACAAAAGCTGCAAGGAATTTATTCAAAGCCCTATAACTGTCTTACAGAAACAACACAGTGCAAGCCATGTTAAGTCTCTTGGTCACACTTGAAGCTGCCTAAAAGGTGTAACCCAGGACCAGGTAGGTACTCCTGTGGTTCAACAGGAAATCCTCATTTTCTTTGCGTTGCATTAGAACTGTTGTTTCTCTTTATTTTCCAAGCTTTGAAATGCAAACAGACTCTCCCATGGTTGAGTGTTCAACATAATTAATCAAAGAATATTCAATCAATATATCTTTGGTCAATGTACCAAAAGAAATGAGAAAAAGTAGTGGAATGAAAAGGAACTCTTCCATCCATGTGTTTCCCTTTCCAGTGACTCAGTAGCAGGGCGTCAGCTCACACAAACAGATGAAGTGATTCGGATGGGGCTGATTTGCTAGATAGGACCCAGATTTGTCTAGCCTCTTAATTTTCTTTTTTTTTAAAAACAAAAAAGCTCTCATTTACAGAATAGATGACTTCCTCTGATACTGTGGATAAATCTTAGACTCATTAAAATTCTAGGCTGGTGGGGATTCAGGAGGTAATCTTGCCAAATCCTTTCTTTCTTTTTGAATGTATTATTATTTTTTAAATTTTTGGCCACACCATGCAGCATGGGGGAATCTTATTCCCAGACCTGGGATCAACCCATATACACTGCATTGGAAGTGCAGATTCTTAACCATTGGACCACCAGGGAAGTCCCACCAAATCCCTTCTTTGAACATAAAAACTAAAGGATGGCCAGGCTGGGTGAGGGACCAGGACAATGAGACCCAGTCGGTAAATGGCAGAACCAAGCCCAGCCTTCAGGTCTCCCCTAATGCCCGATTCATTTCTTTGCCCTTCTGGTAGCCTGCATCTGTGCATGCTTGGTCATTCAGTCACGTCTGACTCTTTGTGACCCTATGGACTGTAGCCTGTCAGGTGCCTCTGTCCATTGGATTCTTCAGGCAAGAATACTGCAGGGGTTACCATTTCCTTCTCCAGAGCATCTTCCCAACTCAGGGACTGAACCTGCATCTCCGGTGTATCTTGTTTGGCAGGCAGATTCTTTACCCCTAAGCCACCTGGGAAGCCCTGCGTTATCACATTATTCTTCCTTCCCCTCTATACAGGAAGCTGAAGGCAAGACGTTGGCAGGGCTGGTTCTCATCAAAAGGCTCAACTAGGGAAGGACTTACTTTTCTGCTTGTATGGCTGTTGAGCAGCCTTCCACTCCCTATGATTTTAGAGCTAACAGCTTCAGTTTTTTTGGTGGCGAGAGGCCACCCTCAAGTATTAAAGACCACCTGCAGTTCTTTGTCACACAGGCCTCCAAAACACGGCCAACTGTTTCATCAAGGCTGGAGAGGGAAGATCTAAAGGGAGTTTGCTGGCAAGGTGGAATCTCATGTAACACAACATGACCATGAAAAGGATATCCCATCACCTGCCATATTCCATTGGTTAAAACCAAGTCACAGGTTCCACCCACACTCAAAAAGAGGGAATTACTCAAGGGCTAGACTTCTGAAGCAGACATCACTGGGGATCACCTTCAAGTTTGTCCGCCATGACACTACAACCTGACATACCCCTCTTGGATGTGTAACCACTGGAAATGAGTGTCAATATTCATCGGAGACAACTACAAAGACGGTCATAGAGCACTGCAAGGTACTTGTCACCTCTCCTCCCTCAGCTTAGCACCTTCACACATGCTTCTTCTCATAAAAACTGTTTGAAATTCAAACCCCACTCTTCCTCCCCTTAGTACTCTTCCTCTGACCTTGTGCAGACTTGATTCTGAAACCAATCAATCCTTTCCACTCTCAGTTCAAGGAAACTTGCTGTTAATAGACTGCAGCATTTCTGCTTTCTCTGTTTCATTGAGATTCCAAAAGACTCTCTCTTTCTGCTATTCGTAACAAGATCTTCCCTTTTTTCAAAAGGTGAAAGTGAAAGTTGCTCAGTCGTCTCCAACTCTTTGTAAACCCAAGGGCTATATAGTCCATAGAATTCTCCAGGCCAGAATACTGGAGTGGGTAGCCTTTCCCTTCTCCAGGGGATCTTCCCAACCCAGGGATCGAGCCTAGGTCTCCCACATTGCAGGCAGATTATTTACCAGCTGAGCCACAAGGGAAGACCAAGAATACTGGAGTGGATATCCTATCCCTTCTCCAATGGATCTTCCTAACCCAGGAATTGAACCAGGGTCTCCTGCATTGAAGGTGGATTCTTTATCAACTGAGCTATCAGGGAAGACCTTTTTCACAAGGCGACCCCCATAATTTAAAATAATGTCTCCAATTCTCATGCATTCTTTAGAGGCGTAAGTAACATTATACCTGAGTAAATAAAATTGAGCAAGAGCCTGTAGAGCTCCCCAGCAGAAAGCTTTTCTGTGTCCCCCATTTCTAGATTGGGCTTCCCAAGTGGTGCTAGTGGTAAAGAACCCACCTGCCAATGCAGGAGACATAAGAGATGTAAGTTTGATCCCTAGGTCAGGAAGATCCCCTGGAGGAGTATATTGCAACCTACCCCATTATTCTTGCCTGGAAAATCCCCATGGACAGAGGAGCCTGGGGGACTATAGTCCATAGCGTCACACAGAGTCTGACATGACGGAAGCAACTCAGCACATGTATATGCACATTTCCAGAAAGAATGAAGAGATGGAGCCAAAGCAAAAACAACATCCAGTTGTAGATGTGACTGGTGACGGAAGTAAAGTCCGATGCTGTAAAGAACAATATTGCATAGGAACCCGGAATGTTAGGTCCGTGAATCAAGGCAAATTGGAAGTGGTCAAACAGGAGATGGCAAGAGTGAACATTGACATTTTAGGGATCAGTGAACTAAAATGGACTACAATGGGTGCATTTAATTCAGATGACCATTATATCTACTACTGAGGGCAAGACTCCCTTAGAAGAAAAGCAGTAGTTCTCATAGTTAACAAAAGAGTGCAAAATGCAGTCAGTCAGTTCAGTCGCTCATTCGTGTGCAACTCTTTGCAACCCCATGAACCGCAGCATGCCAGGCCTCCCTGTCCATCACCAACTCCCAGAGTCCACCCAAACCCACGTCCACAGAGTCGATGATGCCATCCAGCCATCTGATCCTCTGTCGTCCCATTCTCCTCCTGCCCTCAATCTTTCCTAGCATCAGGGTCTTTTCCAATGAGTCAGCTCTTCGCATCAGGTGGCCAAAGTGTTGGAGTTTCAGCTTCAACATCAATCCTCCCAATAACACCCAGGACTAATTTCCTTTAGGATGGACTGGTTGGATCTCCTTGCAGTCCAAGGGACTCTCAAGAGTCTTCTCCAACACCACAGTTCAAAAGCATCAATTCTTCTGCACTCAGCTTTCTTTATAGTCCAACTCTCACATCCATACAGGACCACTGGAAGAACCATAGCCTTGACTAGACAGACCTTTGTTGGCAAAGTAATGTCTCTGCTTTTTAATATGCTATCTAGGTTGGTCATAACTTTCCTTCCAAGGAGTAAGCGTCTTTTAATTTCATGGCTGCAGTCACCATCTGCAGTGATTTTGGAGCCCAGAAAAATAAAGTCAGCCACTCTTTCCACTGTTTCCCCATCTATCTGCCATGAAGTGATGGGACCGGATGCCATGATCTTAGTTTTCTGAATGTTGCGATGTAAGCCAACTTTTTCACTCTCCACTTTCACTTTCATCAAGAGGCTCTTTAGTTCTTCTTTACTTTCTGCCATAAGGATGGTGTCATCTGCATATCTGAGGTTATTGATATTTCTCCCGGCAATCTTGATTCCAGCTTGTGCTTTCTCTAGCCCAGGGTTTCTCATGATGTACCCTGCATATAAGTTAAATAAGTAGGGTGACAATATACAACCTTGAAGTACTCCTTTTCCTATTTGGAACCAGTCTGTTGTTCCATGTCCAGTTCTAACTGTTGCTTCCTGACCTGCATACAGGTTTCTCAAGAGGCAGGTCAGGTGGTCTGGTATTCCCATCTCTTTCAGGATTTTCCACAGTTTATTGTCATCCACACAGTCAAAGACTTTGGCATAGTCAATAAAGCAGAAATAGGTGTTTGTCTGGTACTCTCTTGCTTTCTCAATGATCCAGTGGATGTTGGCAATTTGATCTCTGGTTCCTCTGCCTTTTCTAAAACCAGCTTGAACATCTGAAAGTTCACGGTTCATGTATTGCTGAAGACTGGCTTGGAGAATTTTAAGCATTACTTTACTAGCATGTGAGATGAGTGCAATTGTGTGGTAGTTCGAGCATTCTTTGGCATTGCCTTTCTTTGGGATTGGAATGAAAACTGACCTTTTCCAGTCCTGTGGCCACTGCTGAGTTTTCCATATTAGCTGGCATATTGAGTGCAGCACTTTCACAGAGTCATCTTTCAGGATTTGAAATAGCTCAACTGGAATTCTATCACCTCCACTAGCTTTGCTTGTAGTGATGCTTCCTAAGGCCCACTTGACTTCACATTCCAGGATGTCTGGCTCTAGTTGAGTGATCACACCATCATGATTGTCTGGGTCGTGAAGAACTTTTTTGTACAATTCTGTGTATTCTTGCCACCTCTTCTTAAAATCTTCTGCTTCTGTTAGGTCCCTACCATTTCTGTCCTTTATTGAGCTCATCTTTGCATGAAATGTTCCCTTGGTATCTCTAAGTTTCTTGAGAAGATCTCTAGTCTTTCCCATTCTATTGTTTTCCTCTATTTCTTTGCATTGATCGCTGAGGAAGGCTTTCTTATCTCTCCTTGCTATTCTTTGGAACTCTGCATTCAGATGGGTATATCTTTCCTTTTCTCCTTTGCTTCTCACTTCCCGTCTTTTCACAGCTATTTGTAAGGCCTCCTCAGACAGCAATTGGGTGCAATCTCAAAAATGACAGAATAATCTCTGTTTGTTTCCAAGGCAAACCATTCAATATCACAGTAACCCAAACCTATGCCTCAACCAGTAATGCTGAAAAAGCTGAAGTTGAATGATTCTATTATGACCTACAAGACCTTCCAGAACTAACACCCAAAAAAGATGTCCTTTCATCATAGGGGACTGGAATGCAAAAGTAGGAAGTCAAGAGATACCTGGAGTAACAAGCAAATTTGGCCTTGGAGTCCAAAATGAAGCTGAGCAAAGGCTAACAGAGTTTTGCCAAAAGAATGCACTGGTCATAGCAAACACCCTCTTCTAACAACATAGGAGAAGACTCTACACATGGACATCACCAGATGGTCAATACTGAAATCAGATTGATTATATTCTTTGCAGCTAAAGATGGAGAAGCTCAATACGGTCAGGAAAAACAAGACCAGGAGCTGACTGTGGCTCATATCATGAACTCCTTATTGCCAAATTCAGACTTAAATTGAAGAAAGTAGGGAAAAGCACTAGACCATTTAGGTATGACCTAAATCAAATCCCTTGCGATTATACAGTGGAAGTCACAAATAGATTCAAGGGATTAGATCTGATAAGAGTGCCTGAAGATCTATGGACAGAGCTTCCTGACATTGTACAGGAGGCAGTGATCAAGATCAGCCCCAAGAAAAAGAAAGGCAAGAAGGCAAAGTGATTGTCTGAGAAGGCCTTACAAATAGCTGAGAAAAGAAGAGAAGTTAAAGGCAAAGGAGAAAGGAAAGATATACCCATCTGAATGCAGAGTTCCAAAGAATAGCAAGGAGAGATAAGAAAGCCTTCCTCAGTGATCAATGCAAAGAAATAGAGGCAAACAATAGAATTGGAAAGATTAGAGATTTCTTCAAGAAACAACATTGCAGCCCTGGGGCAGAGTATGGGTTCTCCCTCAAGGGAGCTGTTTTGCATATACTGACACCCCAACGGTGTGGGAGGAGTTAACCATATGCTGCCTACAAGCACAGAGATCCCAGACCCATTGGAACCAGAAGGTTGTTGCTGACTCCCACTTAAACTCACCACCAACCAATCAGAAAAATGACCACAAGCTGATCACACTCTTGAGCCATTTCTATAAAACTCTCACTAGCCCCTCCAGGCCAGACACACAGTTTTGAGGGCATTAACCCACTGTGGCCCCCCTTGCCTGGCAAAACAATAAAGTTTTTGTTTTCTACTTTACCCAAACTATATCCAAGATTTAATTTGATGTCGGGGTACAGAAGCTGGCTTCGGCTTCAGTCCCTAGGAATTGATTTGAGTGATGGCGCTTGCTGACCATTAGGAAGCATCAGTTCCAAAGATGTACAGCCTTCTCTCCGTGATGAGATTTGCATGTGCTCAGCTCCAAGAGGAGGTGGAAGCCAAAGGAGGCAAGCAAGATAGGAAAGGAGGAGTGAACAAGACACTGTCCTTCGACAACCCAGCCTCATTTTAGATTTTAATCACACCTCTGAGACTTAGATTCATCTGCACATGCAAAAGTGACCCCAGGATCACCTCACACTGGCCACAATGGCCATCATCAAAAAGTCTACAAATAACAAATACTGAGGAGAATGTGGAGAAAAAGCAACTCTACTATACTGTTAGTAAGAATGAAAATTGGTGCAGCCATTATGGAGAACAGTATGGAGGTTCCTTAAAAAACTGAAAATAGAATTACCATATGACTCAGCAAGGGCTCCCCTGGTGGCTCAAATGGTAAAGTATCTACCTGCAATGCAGGAGAGCCAGGTTCGATCCTTGGGTAGGGAAGATCCCCTGGAGAAGGGAATGGCTACCCACTCCAGGATTCTTGTCTGGAGAATTTCATGAACAAAGGAGCCTCGCAGGCTACAGTTCATGGGATTGCAGAGAGTCAGCATGATTGAACGACTAACACTTTCACTTTCATGACCCAGCAATCCCACTCCTGGGCATACATCTGGAGAAAACCATAATTCAAAAAGACACATGCACCCCAGTGTTCATGGCAGAACTATTTACAAGCCTTGGAAACAACCCAGATGTTCATCTGAGTTGAAAGGATAAAGATGTGGTACATACACTCAGTGGAATAACACTCACCACGAAAAAAGAATGAAATTATGTCATTTGCAGCAATGTGGATGAATCTAGAGATTATCACACTGAGTGAAGTAAGCCAGACAAAGACAAATATTGTATATCACTTATATGTGGAGTCTAAAAAATATGATGCAGCTGAACTTGTATACAGAACAGAGATACAGCCACACATACAGAGGACAAACTTACAGTTGCAGTGGGCCAGGACATGGGAATAGATTAGGAGTTAGGATTGACATAAACACCCTACTATGCATAAAACAGATAGCCAGTAAGGATCTACTGTCTAGCACAGGGAACTAGGTAAACTATGTTTACAATGTTTTGTAATTGCCTATAAGGGAAAAGAATCTGAGAAAAAAAATATATATATACACACATATATATGTATGACTGAATCACTCTGCTGTACACCTGAAACTATCACAACAATGTAAATTGAATATACTTCAATAATATATATATATTCAAAATAATAGTCACATTAATCAGGATGTTTTGATTTTTGTTAACTTATAAAAGTAGAGCTGCGACTTGGAAATATCACTCCATTCACATCTAGAAGAACTGGACAGCGTTATAACTCTTAGGCTGAACAACCGAGAAGAGCTTTTAAGGAGTATTCCAGTGGACGTGAGGATTCTCTCTTACAGGCACTGGAGAAACAGCATAGTAAGAACAGACAGGCAAGCAGGCAAGAACACATAGAGCTGGGAGTAAACCTCAACTCCCCCGAATTCCAGTCTGTCTGCTGCTATTTCTGGCAGGGCTCAAGTCAGAGGAAGAAAAACGCTCAGGTCTCAGGCAAGCTTTGTTCAAAGCTGGAAAGAAACCGAATGCCTGCGACAGAAAACATTAGGGAAGAAATGTGCAGGCTTAGTCGCTTAATCTCATCAACTCAGTCAAAACTCTTCATTGCTGCATGATTACACGAAAAAGAAAAATATGTTTCATGGCTGGGCTACAACAAATGAACAAATCAGAACTCTCACTACAGCAGCAGAACAACTAGTTTCCAAAGGAAGAGAAAAAGAGCTTTCCTGAGGCTCAGACCCTATCCAAAATATCTGATCCAAAACACCCCAAGATATTTAGTTACAGAAGCACCAAAAAGAAACATGGAGTCCACTTGTGGGATGGCCCTAACCAAGGAAAGTATATAATTTCATGGACCAGGATATGTCTGTCTGGTTTCTCAGTTCCATAGTTTTCTAGGAAATAGGTAACATGCCATATATTTAGTACAGCTTATCTAAGAAGTGAATATATTTACTGCCCATTAGAAGCAGTGAACTATTTGATGTTTGAATAAATCAAAGAGTGAGTGAGTGAGTGACTGGATGGAAAAATGAATGAATGGATTAATGAATAAATGAATACGCATTCATAGTAAGTTCCGCTGTTTGATCTGTTACCAAATCATTGACCAACAAACCTTTCCATGAGTGGTATCTGAAATTTCCTGCCGTGATTTTCTAAAGTCCCTGCCTGGCCCATGGGCTTCTCAAGAGGGAGCATGGTGGCAGCAGCATCTGGTTTGAAAGAGTTCCTTTCTCCACCTTCCCAGCCACCATACTGAAAACCTTCCAGGTATTCTGAGAGAAACACAAGACCCATGCAGGTTTCAGATAGAACAAACACAATGACACACGCACCACTACCCATTTTTTAGAATAAATTTGTGTTTTTAGAATAAATTTGAATTACAAAACCTTCATGGAACTGAAAACACACCTACGGCATGAAATCAGATACACCTACCAAACATGCTTATGTTAAATATTTAATAAAACAAAAGGCTGACTTAAAAGAAAAGAGTTTGGATAAACCCTTGAAATCTGCTGTTCTGGGTTATGGCATTCAAACGGTCTTCAAACGATTTCATTCTTTCTTTTCGAAGAACTGTATAGAGGAGAGAAGTTCAAGTCCTTCCTCCGTATCATTCACCAGTATAATGCACTTGTCACTAAAGAGTGTTTCTTCAACTCCCACACATGCACGGCATGAGAATACAACACAAAACCCAGATGTTTCATACCTACAAGCATAATTATATCCCTTTTTTAAAGAACAGGGCATCTTAATATATGTTCACTGAAAATGAGTAAACTCTACAAAAAGAAAACTAAGAAAGCAAAGTCATCATTCTGAAAGAAGCATCTTTCTTCTGACCCTATTGAAAAAAAACTGAGGATAAATGCAAGCTTTTGTAACACTACATGGGTACAAAGTAGATGATGAAAAAGGATAAAAATAATCCTTCTAAGAGATTCTTATCTAGCCAAGTACTATGGATGATACATAACAGACTGACAAGGAGCAAATGTGAATATCACAGAAAACATGTGTCAAAATCAGAAAATGGTTCTGAGAAGTTACACTGAAAATTTCTCTGCATCAAGAGTCCGTTAACAGCCTCAAGCCTTCTCAGCTGCAAACCACCTGAGAGGAGCAATTTATTTCCTACCCTCTCAAAGATTGTCATAAATTAAGGCTACCTGCAGCTGCATAAGAGAAAAATGTGCCACCATCATTAACCAGAAAAACTGACCAGATTCCTGGGACTTCCTTGGTGGTCCAGTGGTTAAGTATTCACCTTGCAATACAGGGGACGTGGGTTTGATTCCTGACTGAGAACGAAGATCCCACAAGCCACGGAGCAACTAATCCCCAAGGCCACAACTACAGTCTGAGCACTGCAATGAAATTTCCTGCATGATGCCACACAGATCCTGTGTGCTGCAACTAAGACCCAACAGAGCCACATAAATAAATATTTTTAAAAACCGACCAGATTCCTAACTGTCCAAGTCCCGTTAAAGGCTTTGCAATAAGATAAGAAAACAAAACTGATACATTACTCGACTCAATGCACAGTCACCAATGAATTGAACCAAAAGACATTATGTGTGTGTGTGTGTGTGTGTGTATTTTTAAAAAAGTCTACTTCAATCTTGACTTGGGGTAAGGAAATACTCAATGCGGCTGGGGTTGCTAGGTGTTCACCTCTTTCTGAAGCTCTCCAGTGATGGAGGCTCCAATGCCTTCATCATCTCAGCAGTCAGGAAGTGATTTCTTATTTCCAATGAAAAATTATTTGATATGTACATCCCTGTTGTATCCTACATGGGCCTGAGCAGAAATGGCTTAAGAATCTTAAGCCAGGAGTCCACAGTTGCATGGGACAAAACCCTGCTCACTTCACAGGTAGGTGTCTCCTGGTGCTTGGAGGAGGAGCTACAAGATCTTGACCGTACAGAGAAATGGTACTCAGCGTGGAGTGCAGGAAAATATCAAGGCTCTCTCTGGATTGCTTACACACCTGCCTTATTCTTCCCTCTATGTGGACCAGCTTTCTCTGTCTCTCTATCCACACAAAAGCCAGAATGACTCCCTCTCGGCTTCTCCTCCACTTAAAAGACCGTGCCAACTAGACCACAGTCTCCTGGTTTTAATCTCAAATTCCAGGAGGGAGAAACTGATATGGTGACCTTGGGTCAAGGGTCCACTCCAATCTGATCTACGGTGTCCAGGAGGAAGGTGATGCTAAGGGCCCATCCTGAAGATACAGTGCAATGCAGTCACGGGGGTCAGGCCGAGCTGGGAAGATATTCCCGAAAGTGTCCACTCCAACTGTTCTCATAAAGACATGCCATTTCCCTGATTCACCTCTCTCTCCCCCAATATTTAAATCTTGCCTCTAGAACATGTTTTAAATTCCACTGACCCATTTTTCTCTTCTTCCTTGTTCATTTCTTCCAAATCATTTCTAAAGTGAGGTTATCAGAATGAGGCGAAACACTCTGACGTGAGACTGGGACTGGGATTGCATGCCAGTGTACTTAAGTGACCAAGCAGTGGGCGTCCCAAATCTTGACAGAGGAATGCAATTAGAAGGGTTCTGTGCAGGATAATCCTGGAAGACCCCACAGAAATGGAGATGGAACTACTTTTGTGTGTGTCTAAATGGCCTTTCGCTAGTATATTTAACAAATGTTTATCAATTGAGGTGCCAGAGATACTTTGTGATGTGGGAATAGAATCATCACAGTTCTATGTTCCACGAGCCACACTGAGGACTGGAGACCAAGTGATGAGCCTTGCTCTTGCACAGCTTTCCATCTGTACACTTCAGGCACACGATTAAGCTAGCCGTGGCAACATGTAAGGGAAGTGATGGCCTCATGGGAGTCGCAGCAAGGACACCTCACCACATCCAACATGGTCAGGGCAGCTTCCTGGAAGAAGTGACACTTAGACTGGGCCCTGGATGAGTAAGGTGGCATTTGTGCATCTGTGGCCCTTCTGGTGACATACAGCAGATGACCAGAGAACAAGGTCAGTTTCTGCTCACAGTCCAGCTTCATCTTGTGCATTTCTGTGATCTTATGTCCCAGCTGAGTTGGGTGACCTTCCAGTAACAACTCATGTGCACTGCTGTGCATACACCATCCCTTTGTCCAAAATGCAACTCTTCCCTCCACCTACTTCCTGTGGTTTATTACTCCTCCAGCTTCTGATCTGAAACTCACCACTCCAATGCCAACCTTTATCACACCATATTATTTCACTTGCCCCTTTCTCCAGTCTGTGAGTTTTTAAGGCAAGAATTCTGTCTCCCATAACTTATATTCTGGAACTTCCAGATGTTAGAAAAGTTTGCAAGGGACTTACCTGGTGATCCAGTGGTAAGGAATCCGCTGGCCAACGCAGGCGACATGGGCTTAATCCCTGGTCCAGGAAGATTCCACATGCCGCAGGACAGCTAAGTCCATGCTCTAGAGCCGGTGAGCTGCAACTACTGAGCCCATGCCCCTACAGCCTGTGCTCCACAAGAGGAGAAGCCATCGCAGTGAGAAGCCCATGCACCCCAACTAGAGAGCAGCTCCGGCTCACTGCAACTAGAGAAAGCCCACGAACAGCAATGAAGATCTAGTGCAGCCAAAAATAAAATAAAATTTTAAAAGTTTGCAAAATGAATAAATAGAAATAAAGGCGTATTTCTGGATGCCAGGCAAACGGCTTGATGCTAGATACACGTTATTTCATTTAATTCTCAAAATCATCCTGGAAAACAGTTATATTCGCCCCCAGTTTGTAGATAAGAACAGAGGCTGGAAGAGATGAGTAACTTGTCAGCATTGACACTGCTGGAATAAGAGGGCAGCTCCTGGGGTGGATTTCATTCCCTCTACTTCTCCCAACAACACAGAAAATACTGCGGTTGTCCCCTCCTTCCTGAGGGGCTATAATTCAATCAGCATCCTTATCAACTCTCACTGAAACACTTAACGCAGTTCAACAACTCATACACACGTGGATTCACTTTTTAACACAACTCACCTGATTTTTTCCAGCCACTTAAGGAAAGGAGAAACACTCACTGCTGGAGTGATTTCTTTTAGACTAGGCACTTTGTAGAGACTCAGGATAGACTTACAAAAAACAGTGAGAAACTTCCTTGCCCAAGCCTCTTCTATGGCCAGGAAGACTAGGTTTTCCTGGAGTGAGAATTTGGACCATTAGCAAACGGTTTATAACCAATGACCGATGATCTAAGTGTCCTGGAGACAAACGTGTTCTCTGAAAAAAGAATCGTTCTGCTTTAATCCTGTCTAATCTCAGAAAAATATTTACTAAATTGTTAGCATGTATTCATATTCAGGAATAAAACGGACTCTCTGAGACGTTAGAAAATGTTATGTTTTATTCCTGCCCTCCAACTTTTTTTCCTTTAAAATCTTTTCCATCTATAATGCCATTTGCAGAAACATAGGTAGACCTAGAGATTGTCATATTAAGAGAAGTAAGTCAGAAAGAAAAAGACAAATACCATATAATATCACTTATACGTGGAATCTAAATAGGACACAAATGAACTTATCTACAAAACCGAATCAGATTCACAGACATAGAAAACAGACCTCATGGTTGTGGGGGAAGGGATGGTTTAGGGGTTTAGGATTAGAAGATGCAAACTGTTATAAATAAGATGAATAAGCAAGGTCCTACTGTACAGCACAGGGATCTCTATTCAATATCCTGTAATGAACCATAAGGGAAAAGAATATGAAACAGAATGCATAAAAAATCTTTTCAATCTACAATTTCATATGCCAAGCTCCACTGTAAAATAACCTTTTACAACCAAATTATACATCTCTTCCAAGTGGGTCATTTTTGAATTGCTGACCTGACCTTTACTATTTTGGGAGGATCAAACAGAAGTTGCTCACCATGAATTCAATTATACTATGAGCCACTGTTCCAGTTATCACTGCAAACAACATCAGCAACCTCTACTCACGCACTTGTCTGAAAGGACAGAGTGAGTAGAAAGATTGTCCTTCCCCAAAAAACTCTCCTTCTCAACTTACAGAAACCCTTCCTAACATTTGAAACCTAAAAGACCCTGAAATATGCTTTTTCCTTGTCAATAGGTGAGTTATTCAATGCCCCCCATTTTATACCTTGAGCTACAAAACCTCCCCCCAGATAAACCGGGTTTTGCTCAGTATTCCACAGGCTCTGAGCCTTTATTCAAGCAGTCAATGGCAGGCCAGGATGGACCAGAGAAGTGGTGGTCATTTGGGACTAGCCTACCTTCTACTCTACAAATGACTTAAAACTACACCCATCAGCATTTTCTTTTAAATCAGTGGACAAAGAAGATGTGGCATAGATAGATCTACAACGGAATATTATTCAGCCATAGAAAGGAACAAAATTGTGACATTTGCAGAGATGTGGATGCACCCAGAATCTGTCATACAGAGTGAAGTAAGTCAGAAAGAGAAAAATAAATATGTATTAACACATATATGTGGAATCTAGAAAAATGGTACAGATGAACCTATTTGCAGGGCAGGAATAGAGAGGCAGACATAAAAATGGACTTTGAACTGGAAGAATGAAATGTGCATGGCCGTGTGTAAAACAGAGAGGTAGTGAGAAGCTGCTGTATAACAGAGGAAGCTCAGCTCTGTGCTCTGTGATGACCTAGAGGGATGGGACGAGGGGATGAGGTGGGAGGAAGCTCCAAGAGGGAGGGGGTGTGTGTACACATATAGCTGATTCACTTCATTGTACAGCAGAAACCAACATAACATTATAAAGTAACTATATCCTGATTTTTTAAAAAAATTATTTGTATTAATATTCACATATACCAATACCATGCACACTACACGGAGTATTAAATGCACCCAGGAGACAAGTGTACTTCATTTTAAGGAATAAACATGACCTCTCCAAAAGCTATTCCTAGAAAATTTCTTTACTAGAAAATGCTGTGAGCTCACTATTTGAAAACAGCCTTTAGGGAAACCTTTTGCAAAGTAACACATCCCTGCTAAAATGTAAATAATGTGTCTCTTTTCTAGATGTAAGTATCTGTGGATTTCTATTTCTTGACAAGGACATACCTCAGCTGTGAACATCTTCTCCCAATTCTGATCTGTGAATGCTGCCATAGAGTAAATGCTCTCAAAAACTTGGCCTAATGAGTGATTTCTCTGGTGGTCCAGAGGCTAAGACTCCATGCTCCCAACACAAGGGGCCTGGGTTCGATCCTGGTTGGGGAACTAGACCCCACATGCCCAACTAAAGATCCCACATGCAGCAACAAAGATCAAAAATTTCGAGTGCTTCAACTGAGACCTAGCAGAGCCAAATTAAATAAGTAAGTAAAACTTTGCTACAGGAATAAATGAAAATAAAAGAACATATATAGATGCTCTTTTATCCTGCATAAGAACCTCCCTCTGAGATCTCCAAGACCCACTACTTCAGTCATTCTATAACCAAATGCGGCCAGTCTCCCACAGCATCCAGGTCCTGGGGCCTCATTGTCCACTTTTAGGATGGCTCATTCCTGGTCTCTGGTCCTCTCCCTGCCCTCCACAGACATCTCCTCCCCACCTGGTGTCTACCCCAGAGAATTATGAAAGCAAGAGGGAGGACGAAGAAAGTCCAGCTGATCTTTTCTCTTCTGCTGTGGCCCTGGTGGGAGGGGAAAGGAAGTCATTAGAAAAGCTGTCCAGGAATATAGAAAAATGGTATAGATGATCTTATTTGCACAACAGAAATAGAGAACAAAGGTATGGACACAAAGGCAGTAATGGGAGGGATCAGATGAACTGGGAAATTGGCCTTGACATATATACACTTTGATACTGTGTATAAAATAGATAGCTAATGAGTGCCTATTGTATAGCACAGGGAACTCTACTCAGTGCTCTGTGGCAACCTAAATGGGAAAGAAATCCCCAAAAGAGAGGATATATGTATACGTATAACTGATTCACTTCACTGTACAGTAGAAACTAATACAACACTGTAAAGCAACTATACTCCAATAACAATTTTAAAAAATGAAAAGCTGTCCAAACTGTTCTGAATTCTGGAGCACTTAAGGCAATGGCACCCCACTCCAGTACACTTGCCTGGAAACTCCCATGGACGGAGGAGCCTGGTGGGCTGCAGTCCATGGGGTCGCGAAGAGTCGGACACGACTGAGCGACTTCACTTTCACTTTTCTACAGGGTATCAATTTACAGTGAGTGGGTACAGAATCACGTTAGCTGCAGAAGCAACAAATTCTTTGCAGAAGGCGGTTTATTTTAGCCTGGCCCCTCCTGGAAACACAAGAAGCAGTCTAGGAAGAAGGAAGAGAAGGCCAAGAATTGAGAAGGCAGGCCCGCTAAGTGAGCACTATTGCTCCAGGTAAGATAGTTCACTTGCAGCAGAAATTTGGAGTGAGGCTAAATGAGGACTCTTCACCCCTCCATGAAACATCTGGCATTGTTTGGAAACACTTTTGGTTGTCACAGCTGGGGGACGGGGTGTACTACAGGCCAAGGATGCTGCTAAACACCCTTCCATGCTCAAGACAGTCCCCCCCTCCCCACCATAATAAAGGATTATTCAGTTACCAAGTGTCAGTAGCATTGAAGACGAGAATCCCTGGGTTAAATGAAAGCTTGCCATCAAGAATTCTGGCCCACCGTGGCAAGGACTATATTTCAAGTAAAATAGTCACATAAAGTCAGGATTTCCATAGCAACAAAAAAAGAATTCTGGTCCACGTGTATACCTATGACTGATCCATGTGGGTGTACAGCAGAAACCAACACAACATTGTAATTATCCTTCAATTAAAAATACATAAATTAAGAAAAAAAAGAATTCTGGTCTATCATGGTTGCCAAGATGGAGGCAGGTGAAGGAGGGACAGATTGGGAATTTGGGATTAGCAGATACAAACTATTCTATATAGGATGGCTAGACAACAAGGTCACACTATATACCACAGGAAATCATGTTCAATATCTTGTAATAAACCATAATGGAAAAGAAAATGAAAAGGGATATCTGTATAACTGAATCACTTTGTTGTACACCAGAAACTAATACAACATTTTAAATAACCTATACTTCGATTTAAAAAAAAATCATGAGGGTTTGCCATAGGCATGCAAGATCATTTTAACTCTATAAAATCAGTCAATACAACTGCTATATTAGAATAAACTAAAGCCATTAAAAAAAAAGGATTCTAGTCTAGTCTATGGTTCAGAAAGCCAAAGATGGCACTCACCATGGAAGAATAAGGAAAGGATAAAGCAAATTCCAACCTAACATAAGTGAGCATAAAGAACTAAATAATACAAAACATTATAATGTACGTTCAAAGGTTTTCTCTCTCAGAGGTCAACAAACATTAACTGAGCAACTACTCTGGACCACATGCCTTCTGGGCTCTGGATACACTTACAACTGGGAAGCCAAGGACTTCCTAAGCATGAAAGTGAAAAGAGTTACTCAGTCGTGTCCAATTATTTGCAACCCCATGGACTGTAGTCTGCCACGCTCCTCTGTCCATGGAATTCTCCAGGCAAGAATACTGGAGTGGGTAGCCATTCCCTTCTCCAGAGGATCTTTCCAACACAGGGATCAAACCTGAGTCTCCTGCTTGGCAGG
Source organism: Giraffa tippelskirchi (assembly GCF_054371585.1). NCBI lineage: Eukaryota > Metazoa > Chordata > Mammalia > Artiodactyla > Giraffidae > Giraffa > Giraffa tippelskirchi. The sequence continues at coordinate 118,862,717 of NC_137276.1, read as the reverse complement.
CAGACTCTTTACCATCTGAGCCACCAGGGAAGGCACCCCTAAGAATACTGTCCAGCAATATTTTTGTTCAGAAACAGGGAATGTGGAATCGGAGGACTGTGGCTACTGAAAAGAGGAATCCCACCCTTCCACCAGCTTATAGCTTAATTCTCAGTTGAATGTTACATACAAACCATCCCTCTCAGACCCAGGGGACTTTAGGATTTTTAAAAAAAACAATTCTTCACAAAAAGTCCCTTGTCTACAGGGTAAGTCGTTCATCTCATTGACTGGACTCAGAATCTGGAGCAAAGATCATTCCTGCACTGTTTCCAATTACCTCATTTATCTTCATGGCCCCAAACAAGGGCTTCCCTGATAGCTCAGTTGGTAAAGAATCCACCTACAATGCAGGAGATCCTGATTCGATCCCTGGGCAGGGAAGATCCCCTGGAGAAGGGAAAGTCCAACCATTCCAGTACTCTGGCCTGGAGAATTCCATGGACTGTATAGTGCATGGGGTAGCAAAGAGTCGGACATGACTGATGAACAAAGTCTAAAAATTAAGAGGACAACAGTGAATACTTGGTCAATCAATAATATCTGCTGCCATAAAGGCAGCTTACTTACACTCTCCACTAACCCAGACACCCTCACTGTCAACTCCCTCAGTGGGGACACAGAGAAGCCACTTTGAAAGATGAATCAAAGGTGACATCATAATATTAAGCATAAGGCTTGGAACATTCCCTAACTTGCTCTTGACACCCTGAGAAGAGTATTTTGTAATTATCATCTCTTCCAGTTTGTTGAGTGTAATTATTAACCAACAAAATAACTCACTGATACCAACAGACAGATTAACCTTTATTATTTTTTTTTCTACTTGGGTAGAAACAGCAAACAGCCCAAGGACTGCCCTAAAATATATTTGGCTACATTAATAAAACATGAGCTCCTCTAAATTTAAACTTAAAATCCAATTAATTCATCAAAATGTCAGTTGTCACCTCAAGCATTTTAGTAAAAAGGAGATCTCTTGGAATAAAGAAGAATCTTCACAGGAATAGAGGGTGGAGTAAAGTGATTTTTCTTATCACAATGATCACTGTAGCCTTATCCTCTGATATTTACTCTTTCAGTGAAGCCTCAGAGAAGGTATTTAAGAATACCACTGGTGGTACAAGAGATTCATTTTCCTTATGGTCTTTTCCCTGCCTTAATTATTAAGTGTATTTATACCAAACACAATCAATCACTGCTGTAAGCTCCCCACCAACACCCAGAGTCATGAACCTTGGTGAAACTTTCTACAAAGCACACGGGACCAGTCACAAATAGAATTACAATGATAAATCTTACGACTTCAGGGCCTAAATAGACGATGCTAGGAAGGCTGTAATTTGTACAGTTGTCTTTATTTAGACAATTTTAATTTCTTATTAAGAGAGCTGAGAACAGAAATAAGAAAGAGACAATGTCTAATAGAAATTTAGAAAGCAGAAATAGAAACTCAAAGCCCTACCCTTATCTATAAGAGAAATAGTTTCCAATGGGTTTTCATTCTCTTATCCTATATGCAGTGTTTCTCAGCTGAAAAGAAAACTTGGTCCCTTCCTTCTGTGAGCCAAAGCCCATTTATCAGCTACAGTTCTAGCATTAGCACCAGGAGATTGGAGGAGACACAGATAATCTTTTAAAGGTTGATACGGAGTTAAATGCAATTACTCTCGTCCTTTAAAAACAAGTAAGGGCATGAAACAAAACATCATAAAATTGTATGCTTCTTCCTGCACATAACTTAAAAGTTACCAGCTTAACTGCTAGCATACCACTGACCTTTGGCTTGGAACCAAGGGCTTTAGGGAAAAACTAAAGGTAGACATATTTTTAGAACTCAATATGATTAATTTACAAAAGCCTGATTTTTTTTCCTAAAGACTGATAAAAATATGTTCCAATTTCAAGGACTGAAGGATAAAACCACATCTCACAAGCTGTTAGTCTTGATTACAAATGGAATGAAGCGATACTCATTTCTTGGACTGACTGAGGTGGTAAATGGCTCTCTTTCTGCTTGTGGAACAACAGTGATGGAGTCATTGAATTATGATTTACAGTTATAGGTTCCGGAGTTCGTTGTAGCCAAGTTCTCTCTTCCAAATGAGAGAAAGAAATCCCCACCAAATTAGTCCTGGTCACACAGGTAATGTCTGTATAAACTGATCACAGCATTGCCAAAGCCATCAGCTGGAGCCACTGGCAAAGAAAAGTTTCAGCTGCTCCACCTGGCACCAACCATTCATCTCTCAAGGATCAAACGCCAATCGCTAGAATGATCCATAGGCAACCTCCAAACTGAGGATAAAGGGAATGAAAGAGATCTAAAACGAAGACCCCAATAATTCCTCCATCATCAGGCCTAAGGGATCCAGGGAAGAGTTAAAATCCAGGCGTGCTGAGTCTGCGGTTTCTCTCTCTAAGCCTGCTGAGACCCAACCCGGGGCAGCTAACACTTTCGGATCCACAGAGAAGCCACACAGGACAAGAATACACTGAGTTTCCAGTCTCCTGTGACACCTCAAGAGCATGGGGATAAAGACAGAGAGATGTCTGTGGGAAGCAGAGACAGTGTTAAGAAAACGGATCAGAAAATCCTAAAGGTCCGAGAAAACCGTCTCCAGGCCTCTTCCTAAAACTTGCAAACCTGGGTCTGTGTGTGCGGGCAGGAGAGCAGGGAGGGGCTGGACGCGTGCCTGGGCGCGCTCCCGGAGACTGCTGAGCCAAGTGCAAGGCAGATGCGCCAGCGGACCAGGAAAATGGGGCCGGGGCGGAGGCGCGGCGGCGGGCACCTGGGGGGTACCTGAGGGGGTCTTACTTTTGTAGCTCGTCGCCCAGGGCTGGTAGCCGTAGTAGCCGGTGATGCGCAGGATCCGCTCCTCGATGGACGTGAGCCCCACGGGCCCGCTGGTGAGGTCCTCCACCGAGCGCGACCATTTCAGATCCTCCTTAATCGCCTCGTCCACTACCAAATATTTGAGCTGCCGGAGCTGGGGGCTGATGTCGGACAGTCTCCGGGGGCTGACGTCCGGTGACCTCCTCATGCCACTGAGGCCGCGGGCAGATTGGCAGGGAGGGACAGAAGGGGCGGAGGAGAATGTGGGTGAGATCCCAGGGCAAGCTGGGCGCTGCCCGGGGCCCTCTACGGGCAGGTGCGGCCCTTCCCCGCTCCACCGCCTCCCAGCTCCCTCGGCAACCTGGGCGTCGGGTCCCGTCTCCGGAGCCCGGCACTGGGCGCTTCGGGGCAGAGCAGGTTGGGGCGAGTGGCGAGGGAGAGGATGCCCTAAACTTCCCGAACAGCTCCGCCGCGCGCGCCGCCCCCTCCCTAGCTTCAGACTGCCCTTGTCCCAGCTGCCGAAGGCCACCCCGCCGCCCGCTCGCGCACCTGCACCCGGGGCGCTACTCACATGGCGATGCCTTTGCTCCTGGGTGCGCCGCCGGGAAACTCTCGGATCCCCATAGGCAATGTCAGAGTAGGGCCGGGAGCTCCCAGACTTGAGGCTGAGGGGCCGCGGGCCCGAGCTGCCCGCGGCCGCGGCCCCTGGGAAGGTGGGTGCGAGGCCCAGCGAGGGTCTCCACGCCACCCGGGCGCGCCCGCGCCACGGTCCGCGAAAGCCTCGGCGGTGTGCGGCGCGATGCGGGAGCGGCGGCTCAGCCCGGCTCCAGCCGGTCCGCGGGGCTCGCTGCAGCCTGCCGGCCGCAGGGCAGTCCCAGCGCCGCGCCCCTTGCCTGTAGCCGCCGCCACCGCCCCGGGCAGACGGCAAGCGCGGGAGCCCCCGAACCCGGAGAGCGCCGGCGGCTGTATGCGCTCTCGAGGCACCTGGGCGGACCGGAGGTGCCGGCCCCCAAGCGCGGGAACCAGGAGGGGGCGCTGCTGCCCCCTTCCCGCCGCCCACGTGTGCTCGGGGCTCCGGAGTCCGCACCAGCCGCCTGCGCTCCGCCCCGCAACCTTGGGGCTAGGGGCGCGCTCCTCCTCTCCTCTTTTAGGACCTATCACATCATTCTGTTCCTGATTCAGTAGTTCAGCTCAATTTCAATCTCTCTCTTTCCTCCTTCTAAAATAATGAACAAAACTACTTGGAAAGACAGAAACCTGGTTCCAAACCCACCAAAATCATGCTCAGAATGCCAAATGCATAAATGGCATTTCATAGTCAAAGCTGAGACACTAGTGACTTGATTTATTGTGCTGTAGGCATCCTTCGGTCACCCCTGGCCCTCAGAGAGCTTCCATTCTCATGCTGACTCTGTTACTAAATCATTTCTCTCTTCTTAGATTTCTACTTTATTTAGCCTCTCTTTTTTTTTTCTTCTGTCTGCAAATCATTCTTTCTAGAACACCTAATCAGCTTTCATAATATTATTTTTCTGTTATAAAAAAATCCATATAGGTTCATTGTGAAGACTTTAGAAAATACAGAAATAGGTAGAGAAGAAAATACCCAATTTTTAGCCCAAAAAGGACTCCTTTGAATTAAGTAGTCCAACATTTTTTCCACTCTTTTTTTTCTATGCAAAATACCTTTTTCACAAAATCAGGATGGAACTGTACACACTGCTTTTGGTAGTTTTTTATATTAAAATTATATTGTGTCTCAGCAAATTAGGAATGGAGAGGACTTCCTCACATTATAAAAGACATCTTCAAAAACCTATAGTTAGCATCATACCGAATGGAAAGAAACTACAAACTTCCTTAGGTTAGGAGCATGGCAAGGATGTCTCAGCACTCCACTTCAATATTCTGCTGCAAGTCCTAGCTAATGCAATTAGATAAGAAAAGGAAATTTCAAAGTTTGTCTATTTGGAAGAAAGAAATAAAACTACTCTTTGTTCACAGCTGACATGATCACCTAGGTAGAAAACCTCAAAAAATCAACCAAAACTTGACCTGGAACAGATATGAATTATAGCAAGATTGCAGGATTCAACGTGAATGTACAGAAGTCAATCAACTTCCCACATACAATCAATAAACCTTTGTAATTTGAAATTGAAAATGTAATACCACCTACACTGGCACACAAAAATGAAGTACTCAGGTATAAATTGGGCATAATAGGTATTGAGATCTATATGAGGAAAACTACAGAACTCTGAGGAAAGAAATCAGAGATGAGCTAAATAAATAGGGAGAGAGTTCAGGTTCATTGGTAGAAAGATTCAGCATTTTTAGGATGTAGTTCTCTCCAACCTAACATATAGATTCAATGTAATCCCAATCAAATCCTCAGCAAGTTAGTTTGTGGCTATCAACTAAGTGCTTCAAAAGTTCATATGAAGAGGCAAAAGACCCAGAATAGACAACACAATATTGAAGGAGAAGAACAAAGTTGGAGGATTAACACTACAGTACTTCAAGACTTATTTTAAAGCTGCAATAAACAATGTGGTATGGTATTGAGGAAAGAATAAACAAATAGATAACTGGAATGGAATAGAGAGCCTGCAAACAGTCACACAATTATGGTCAACTGATCTTTGACAATTGAGCAAAGTCAATTCAATGGAGAAAGGATAAGTGAAAGTGAAAGTCGCTGAGTGGTGTCTGACTCTGCAACCCCATGGACTGTAGTCCATGGAATTCTCCAGGCCAGGATACTGGAGTGGGTAGCCTTTCCCTTCTCCAGGGTATCTTCCCAACCCAGAAATCGAACCCAGGTCTCCCGCATGGCCGGCAGAGTCTTTACCAGCAGAGCCACAAGAGAAGCCGGGAGAAAGGATAGTGTTTTCAATAAATGATGTTAAAACAACCCTACATCCACTTGAAAGAAAAATAATCATAGGCCTAATAAAATACTAAAAACTCTAGAATATAATATAGGAGAAAATCTAGATAACTTTGGATTTGGTGATGTCTTTTTAGATATAAGTATCCTCCATGATAGAAAAAAATTGGTAAATTGGACTTCATTAAAAGTAAAACCTTCTGCTCTTCAAAAGATACTGTCAAGATCATAAGATGATAAGCCACAGCCTTGCAGAAAATATATGCAAAAGAAATATTTGATAAAGAACTAGAATAAATAAGATAAATAAATAAGAACTCTTGAACTCAACTATAAGAAAATTAACATTCCAATTTAAAAATTGGAAAGATATCTGCACAAATATATCACCAAAGATGATACACAAGCCATCAAAAAACATATGAAATGATGCTCGACATCATATTACATTAGGGGATTGCAAACTAAAACAATGAGTAAGATATCACTACTCACTTACTAGAATGGATATAATTCAAAATACTGACAACATCAAATGCTGACAAGGATATGGAGCATCAGGAACTCTCTTTCATTGCTGGTGGAAATGCAAATGGTATGGCCACTTTGGAAGACAGTTTTGCAGTCTCTTATACAACCAAATATCTTTTCACCATGTAATCCAGCAATTGTACAGATTGATATTTATCTGCATTGAGTTGAAAACTTAAGTTCACACACAGACGTGCACCCATATATTTACAGAAGCTTTGTTCATAATTGCCAAAATATGGAAACAAACAATCTGTTCTCCAATAGATGATGGATAAAGGGTGGTATATTCATATACTGGAATATTATTTAGTGATAAAAACTAGTGAACAATCAAGTCATGAAAAGACATGATGGAACCTTAAATGTGTATTGCCAAGTGAAAGAAGCCAATATTAAGGGGTATATAGTATATGATTCCAATTATATGACATTGTGAAAGAGACAAAGTTATGGAGACAGTAAAAAGATCATTGATTACCAGGGGTTCCTGCTGTGTGTAATGATAAATTGAGAGGGGAGGGATGAATGAGTGAGCATGGGGGATTTTTAGAGCAGTGAAACTCTTCTGTATGATGCTATAATGGTGGATAAATGTCATTTTACATTTGTCAAAATCCACAGATTGTATCAATGCAACACCAAGAGCTAACCCTGATGTGAACCCTAATGTATCAACTTTGGTTGATAATGATGTGTCCATGTCAGTTCCCTGATTGTAACAAGCATATCATACCAAAGCAGGATGTTAATATTGATGGGGAGGCTGTGTGTGTATGTAGGGGTGGCAGGAATTTGAGGACTCTGCTTTCTCAGAATTTTACTGTGAACCTAAAATTGCTCTAAAACACAGTCTATTAACTGAAAAAACAGCCTATTAACTGAAAAAATTATATTTTTCAGCTTTTCAGTGTTATAATATCTTCTAAAAGATTATTTTTACTGGATGTATTTTAATTTTTATGACTGCTATGGTCATAAAAGCAACAAAGCCATTATAAATAAAGTAACAAGTAATACCGGGTATATAAATTTAAAAATCAATGTCCTTGTACATACTTTTTAATCTTTGTGTGTGGGCGGTGGCTTAGGAATAAGGCACTTCTCTCTCCCTCTGTCTCTCTCTGTCTTTGTGTGTGTTCTTGTGTGAAGAATTTCTTCTTAGTGCCTTCTTTTGAAACGTAGGACAACTCTTCTTTCACCCTTGCACCTGAACTATCTCATCTTAAGCTGATCTTGAACTGGTGTTCCTTGGGTATCCTCAGAGTTCACCTGATGTTGGAATCACTCAGGAAGGTTGCTTAAAGTGCTAAATCTGAATTATTACCTGTGAGTGTGAGCATGGAACTCTCCGTGTCACTGATTCCCTGGACGGACTCTAGGCACACTAAGAACCACTCACGTAAATAAGAAGCGAAGTTTCATGAACTCAGAATCCTCCACCTTGCTTTTATAGGCACAAGGAAAGATCTGGGCATGGCTAGAAGAAGACAGGTGTCTCTCCTCATTCAGTCACCACATTCTGGCCACTGTAACCCTTGGCAAGGTCTTTGATCTTTTTGAGTCTCCGTTCCCTCCATATAAAGAAGATAACCTTATAATATTGTTGTGAGGATAAAATGAGTTAGTACATGTAAAGGATCTAGAATAGGGCCTAGCACATGGCCAGGGCCAGCACTTAAAATACATAAGCTATCATTATTAGCAATGCAGTCAAAGGTTGAAATAATTTTATTTTTGACAGTCACATCACACTGTTGACTCATGTCTAGGTTTATTGCCTAAATCATCCACATAATTTGTACATGTGCAGCTGCTAAGCCACATCATTCTCCTCTTTGTAAAAAATAAATATCATGGGATTTAGAGTCAGATAAAAATGACTTAAATAGTGGCTTCACGCACCAGCTAGATAACTTGTGGACCTTATTTAACTCCCTCAAGCTTCATTTTTGTATATCAACCTCAAATAGTTACTATAAAGATTAAATTCAAGTATATTAAGAACTGAGCACAATGTAGAGCAGACCCTGCGGCCACAAAGAGTCAGACGTGACTTAGTGACTAAACTGAACTGAACTGAAAGCCTGGGCTTAGTACTCAATAAATGGTAGCAACAACAATTATTGTCACTTCTATAATGTTTCCACCTGCGAGATGCAGTCGTTGCCATAACATCTCAGGGTGTTTGGGGACAGTGATTTTTTCAGTCGCTGCAATCACTGCCCCCACCTCACCAAGTATTCTGGGCACCACTTATGTCTACTTATCCTTCAGCACTCTCACCTCTGTGAGCAGTCCTCTTAAAATCTCATCCTGAAGTATGTAGCTCACGTACACACTTCAGCCTGTGTGGTGTGATACCATACATGCATTCCCTCTTGGACATCAGAGCCAACAATCTACCCTTCCAATCAGGTGTGGTCCACCAGCATAAAAGCCCTGCTATGGGCTTTCCTGTTAACCATGTGTCAATCAATACCTGAAGCTTTGCTTTATAGCACAATGACTATCAGAAATGAGTTATTATTGGTGAAATTATTGGCTTGTTTAATGGCATAACAGGCTTTCCTGGTGGCTCAGATGGTAAACAGTCTGCCCACAATGCAGGAGACCTGGGTTCAACTCCCAGGATCAGGAAGATCACTTAGAGAAGAGAGTGGTTACCCACTCCTGTGTTCTTGCCTGGACAATCCCATGGACAAAGGAGGCTGGCAGGCTACAGTCCATGAGGTCACAGAGTCGGACACTACTGAGCAACTAACACTTCACTTTCAATGACATGACACAAGTTGGGAATGGGCTCACATGGGGAAATGATGGGAAATTAAGATACGTGGACTGGATACAATATCTCAGAGATCATCTTCACCTTTGCATCAACAGGTTATATAGGATTTGTAAACTTTTTCTCCTTAGAGATGGTATCCAAGGTTTGCCATCCTTCTTCCAGCAAATGGGTACAAGGTTTTAGACTTGCCCTATGGCAATAACAAATGGCAAATATAAAGACAAATTATACTCAAGAATATCATCATTCTAAGACTTCCCTGGTGGTCCAGTGGCTAAGACTGTGGGCTCCTAATGCAGGGCACCCAGGTTTGATCCCCAGTCAGGAAACTAGACACCCCCATGCTACAACTATGAGTTCGCATGGCACAACTAAATATCCTTCGTGCCTCAATGAAGATCAAAGATACCGTGTCACAAGACCCAGTGCAGCCAAATAGGTAAATAAATTTTAAAAAAATGAAAAAAAGTCATCCTTCTGCCTGGAGTGAGCGTCAGGTGTGGTCAGAGCAACTAAAAAAACAGAATGCTGCAGGTTCATCTAACTTAGAGAATAGGCCTTATAAATTTTTTACGTACACTTGTTAATAAATATTAACAATATTAATATTAACTAGTGTTTGTTTAATAGCTGTATACATGTATGGTGCAATATGGTATGAAAGTGAAGTCACTCAGTCGTGTCCAACTCTTTGCAACCCCATGGACTGTAGCCTACCAGCCTCCTCAGTCCATGGCATTTTCCAGGCAAGAGTACTGGAGTGGGTTGCCATTTCCTTCTCCAGGGGATCTTCCCAACTCAGGGATTGACTAGCATCTCCTGCATTGTAGGCAAACGCTTTACCTTCTGAGCCACCAGGGAAGATCATTAAAACATAATAGCTGGGTTATAGGTTACTATCTTCCATTTACTCATGTAAAATCTTTCATTGGCTAATACTGTCCACCTAAATAGCCTAAGAGCTATGCATGAACATGTGGGGTTAGTTGGCAATACAACATTTACAAGGCAGTGTGTGCAGGAACTTTGACTATCCCAAGAATGTAAGTTAGATCCTGATACAAGATCTGTAACATCTAGAATCATTAAAAAAGCAATGGTAGGAATTTTAAAAAATCCTTTATACTGGTAGTTCTTAAACCTTGTCATTCTTCAGAATCACTTCAGATGCTAATGGATTGAAGACTTAAATATGAGATCTAAACAATCAAACTCCTAGAAGAAAACATAGGGGAACAGCTTCTTGACAGAGATATACATATATATGTGTGTGTATATATATATATATATATAATTTTTAATATTTATTCAACCTTAAAAAAGAAAAAAAATTCTGCCATTTGCAATAAATGGATGGACCTTAAGGGTCCATAAGCTAAGTTAAATAAGTCAGACAGAGAAAGTAAACACTGTATGATCTCACTTACATGTGGAATCTAAAGAAGGCAAACTCATATTAATAAAAAAAGATTAGATGTGTGGTTGCCAGAGGGATGGGAGGTATAGAAATTGAGTGTAGTTGGTCAAAAGTTACAAACTTCCAGTTGTAAGATAAATAAGTACTGGGGATGTAATGACCTACATGATAACTCTAGATACCAATGACAACTCTAGATATCAACTACATGATAACTCTACATACCAATGCTGTATGATATATTTGAAAGTTGCTAAGAGAGTAAATTCTTTTGCAATGTATACATATGTTGAATCATTATGATATACACCTTAAACTTATACAGTGTTGTATGTCAGTTCTATCTCAATACAGCTGGAAGAAAAATAAAATAAATTGGACATGAGTTTGAGCAAACTCCAGGAGATAGTGAAGGACAGGGAAGCCTGGCATGCTGTGGTCCACAGAGTCACAAACAGTCAGACACGACTTAGCAACTGAACAGCAACAACGAAGTAAAACAAAATATAGATTCTCATACTCTATTCATGGTGGGGGATTTTCCCCCCACCAAGCCTGGGAATGTGCATTTTAATGAGCATCTTTGATGAGGCTGATACACATGAGCAGTGAACTACAATCCTCATACTATAATGCCTCAAAACTTGAGTATTTTAAAAATACTAATTTCTAAGACTCTCTCAAGATTTCTCAGTAAGAAACTTGGGGGTATAGATTGCATATAAACATTTTTAAAGGCTTCTCGGTGGTTCTTTAACACAGGAATCATGGTTATTTTAAAGTCCTTGTTGGTTAGCTCCAACATTGAGGTAATCTATGGATATACTTCTATTGTCTATTTTTTCTCTTAGTTGTCTATCATTTTCTTGCTTAGGTCCATGTCTAGTAATTTTTTTTTTATTCCAATCACTGTCATTTGAAACATTATACAGCCTCCAGATCCTATCTCCCACCAGAGAGATATTTCCTTCTTACATTTGATACTTCCTTCTTACATTAGAGTGAAGAATTTATCATCATAATCCAGTTAGGGATTAAACTGATCTGCAACTAAATTGCAGTACAATTCTACATCTGCTCTGCCTATTTCCCTTAGGCATATTCCTCCCAGGGCTTTGATTGAAATCTTGGCAGTTATTAATCTCCTGAGTTATAAAAGACTGCAGAAAATCTACTTCTGCTCTTCAGAGATTCCTAACCCAGATCCCCAGCCTCTCCTTCATGCATTTTTAAAAACTGTTAAATATCTTAAAGAAAGATTATTGGTAATCTTTAGACATGACCTTTCTCCTATTGGGTCTTTATTGCTTAATTCCCCACAAGACTGTGTTAAGGCTCCTTTTGCCTTAGAAGCTTTTGACCTGGCTTCGAGTTTCCAATTTGTCCTCCAACTCTACTAAATCAATAAAGGTTTTACTGATTTCATCAATCTTTGGCAGAGACTCTCTTTCAAGGCCATTTTTGATTTTCAGCTTTCACCCCAAACTGGCAAATACCCCTGGACGGAAAACAGTTGAGAACTATTAGCTCACCTTAGAAGAGTTTTGCTTCTCTGGAATACAAATTCACCTAATCATTGTTCTTTCCAAAGCTCTCTGCTATGTTTACAGCATTATTTACTTTTCAAGTTGTTGCAGTGAAAATGTTGATCTGCCAAGACCTGGTACATCCTATCTGAATGTAGATGTCTTCCTATATCTATTTATAGATATATCTATACATATTTTTAGCAGAGACATCACTTTGCCAACAAAGTCTGTATAGTCAAAGCTATGGTTTATCCAGTAGTCATGTATGGATGTGACAGTTGGACTATAAAGAAGTCTGAGAACCGAAGAATTGATGCTTTTGAATTGTGGTGCTGGAGATGACTCTTGAGAGTCCCTTGGGCTGTAAGGAGATCAAACTAGTCAATCCTAAAATAAATCAACCCTGAATATTCATGAGAAGGACTGATGATGAAGCTTAAGCTCCAATACTTTGGCCACCTGATGTGAAGAGCTGACTCATTGGAAAAGACCCTGATGCTGGGAAAGATTGAGGGCAGGAGGAGAAGGGGACGACAGAGGATGAGACGGCTGGATGGCATCACCAACTTGATGGACATGGGTTTGGGTAGACTCAGGGAGTTGGTGATGGACAGGGAGGCCTGGCGTGCTGCGGTTCATGGGGTCGCAAAGAGTCAGACATGACTGAGCGACTGAACTGAACTGAACTGAACTGTAATAAAGGCAATGCTAGTTGTTTCAAAGTATTCCTCTGCAGTAGCTACTGTCATCTGTGTTTGGCAAGGCATTATAGGAAGAGATGAACTTCAAGAGAGAAAGTTGATTTATAAATAGAATAGAAACAAGACAGATGCAGCCTAGAAATTTGGAGCCCTGCAGGACTGGGAAAGCCAATTGCTGCTACATTCCAAAGAAGAAGAAATGAGACTTTAGAGGCACTGGGAAAGAAGATCAAGTGAATCTTCTTATATTAACATATGTAGTACTCCCAACTCTGGGCTTCTCCAGTGGCTCAGCGGTAAAGGATCTGCCTGCAACACCGGAGCTGCAAGAGGCATGGTTTCAATCCCTGGGTCAGGAAGATCCCCTGGAGGAGGGCATGGCAACCCACTCTAGTATTCTTGCCTGGAGAATCCCATGGACAGAGGAGCCTGGCGGGCTACAGTCCATAGGGTCACAAAGAGTTGGACGTAACTGAAGTGATTAAGCATTCACACATACATACCCAATTCTGAGAGCCTCAGGATAGATGCCATTAAGCTGAGAGAGAGAAGGATGTGGGTAAAGAAGCCAAGATCCAAGGGAGACATGAAAACTATGTTTAGGAGAGAATTCTGGGCATAGTTAAGGGAACATAGCACAAAGTGGAAGGCAAGAGATCATTTTTGAATACAAACATACTCAAAGAAAGCACAAGTTTCAACTAAAAATACTTTTGACTCTTACACACTTGCTACAACCTTCAGACTGGGACCCAAGAACAGAAATAGACTGGAAAAGCTTTACGGACCTCATCATCCTTAACACTGATTTCAGCCACAGCCAAGAAGAATAACTGGAAAGGATAAACTTGCCCAAAGGCTGAGCCCAGGGCCATGGAGAACAGAGGACAAGGGATTCCCTCCTAAAGAGCAGGATTTGGGGGGTTGAGCAAAGAATTTTCCCTCCCTCTCCCCACTAGAGTAGAAAGCCATCCCAATGCCTGCTCTATAGGACTTCATCACTGTTACGGACCAGTGACTTCTGTTTATTACTCATCCTTCCTTTTTCTCCAAGAAGTATGTGTCACTGCTATCCTGTCCCTATTCAACTACTATATCTTGAGTGCCAGTGGGGAACTAGATAACTTAACTTTCTAATCAAAGTTTGCTTTAAACAGTCACACTTGAATTTGAGGAAGGAAAATTGAAGAATCAATACATCACAGGGAGATCCTGGACTTCGAGCTATAAGCAGTGACCTGTTGGGACTTTGAGTTGTTTCCTTAAAGGAAGCACATTCTAAAGGCTCATAAAGTGATAAAATGGATACACGATCACTATGGCAGAGACAGTGTTTACCAAACCTATGTCACCTACTCTACATGCCCTAGCATGGGCATCTAGAAAGACAACTTAGCTTAGCCTCTCTTAAAAGTGAGGCCATCTTGGGGCTTCCCTGGTGGCTTAGTGGTAAAGAATCCACCTGCCAATGCAGGAGACATGGGTTCAATTGCTGGGCCGGGAAGATTTCACATACCACAGAGCAACTAAGCCAGTGTACTGCAGTTACTAAGACTGTGCTCTAGAGCCCAGGAGCCTCAACTATGGAAGCCCGTGTACCCTAGAGCCCATGCTCCTCAATGAGAGAAACCTGTAATAAGAAGTCCATGTACCACAACTAGAGAGTAGCTTCCACTTGGTAACAACTAGAGAAAAGCCTGTGCAGCAACAAAGAGTCAGCATAGCCAAAAATAAATAAATAAGTAAAAATTTTTTTTTAAAGTGAGGCCATCTGGTACATTCTTTTCAATGACATATAGATAGAAGTTGTGTGTGCTACTTCCAGACTTGGCCCTTATAACTTCTTGAGAAATACTTCTTGTGTTCCCTTTTTTGCTTTGGTGCTAGGGAATGATGATGCCACCAGGTACAAGAAGCCTGCATCTCTGAGTGTCCAGTTGAAGAAGAGCTATCTTGGAGAGCTATCCAAACAGCAACATCCCTTTTGATCATATCATGAGCAAAAAGCAAAACTTTAATTGTATTAAAATAAAAATAAGCATAAACTTTATACATGCACTAACCTATGGACATTCCAGAGTTTCTTTGTCTGTGCAACATAGCAGCACTGTCTTGACTTGCTTGCCTTGGCAAATACAGGGCACCAGTACAAATTCAGTGGTTCTCTTCTTACCATTTACTTTGCCCTGTACTTCCTTTTAGCTACAGAGTTCCTGCAGGGCTTCCCTGATGACTCAGTGGTGAAGAATCTGCCTTCCAATGCAGGAGATGCAAGTTCTATCCCCGGATCAGGAAGATCCCCTGGAGTAGGAAATGGCAGCCCACTCCAGTATCCTTGCCTGGAAAATTCCATGGACAGAGGAGCCTGGGGGGCTGCAGTCCATGGGGTCTCACAGAGTTGAACACCACTTTGTGACTGAACAACAATAAGAGTTCCTGCATTTGGTACCTTTGTTAAATTGCAGAAAACCAAAGGGGAAAAAAAGGTTACTTTCAAGAGAAACATAACCCACTTGCATCTTGCCCAAGGTTTGTAAGCACTCTGAATGATACAAAGTTGAAAGTTCTGCCCTCAAGGAATGGCAAAGCAGTAGGGGACAAATCACAGTGGGAAGGAGAGGGTGGGATGAATTAAGAGAATAGCATGGAAACATATACATTACCACGTGTAAAGTAGATAGCAGGTGGGAATTTGCTGTATGACACGGGGAGCTCAACCCAGTGCTCTTTGACAACCCTAGAGGGAGCGGGGTTCAGAAAGAAGGGGAAACATGTATGCCTGTGACTGTTTCATGTTGATGTATGGCAGAAACCAATACAATATTGTAAAGCATTTATTCTCTAATTTAAAAAAATCAAACAAAATGAACAAACAAAAAAAGCTAAAAAAAAAAAAAAAAGTACCAGGTGCTTGACTTAGACACAGAGCTCTGTAAGAATTTAGAGGAGGAAGTGATGGTTTCCTGTACTGCCAATTCAATGGGGCTTCCCAGGTGGTGCTAGTGTTAAAGAACCTGCCTGCCACTAAGGAAATGTAAGAGACGTAGGTTTGACCCCTGGGTTGGGAAGATTCCCTGGAGAAGGGCATGGCAACCCACTCCCGTATTCTTTCCTGGAGAATCCCACGGACAGAGGAGCCCGGAGGGCTACAATTCATGGGATTGCAAAGATTCAGACATGACTGAAGCGACCTAACACATGCTAATTAAATGGAAATAAACCCATGGCCCCAGTTTTAAGAACTTATGACTGTGCCCCTCCCTCCATTCCTAACAGATTATTTATCACCTGGACATGCACTTTTTCCTGCTTCAGATTTTAAATTTTTGGCTGACTCCTGCCTGTCACTCAGCATATATCAGTCTTGTCGACTACTGTCAGTGTACATGGGCTCTTGGGGATTAAACCAATTCTGATTTTAACCAAAACAGGTAGTGGTAGGTACAGAAAATTGACTTCAAGAACAAAGCCCACAAATAAAAGTTCTTTAAGTATATATACTTTGTGACTTTGCCCTCTATATGCACAGATAATCAATGTGAGATTCCTAACAGCTAAATAAATGGAAGTTTTCTGGAAAGCCTTGAGTAATCAGCTACTTCTGCTGCCTTTTCAATGAGAAATCTCTTTCGTGGCATCTCTAAGAGGGCAAAACCTAGTCTCTGCTTAAGCACCCTCAGTGTCTAGGATTCCTGATTTCCAAAAAAGCCTTTTATGTGGATGGACAACTTAAAACCTAGCTCTACATTTATCAATCTAAGCAAACAAGTCACCTACATTTTGAACTCTATTCAACTCTTGTTTTATTTTGAATAATTCTTCATTGGTTCATTGATTCTTCAACTCTTTTATTTTATTTCTCATAATTCTTCATTGAGAAAGGATTGTTATGTGGAGTTAAAAGAAAAAACACCTACATTATGGGGGGGGAAGCATAAGAGAAGCTGTAAGTATTTTCCCACAGCCCCACTGGTCAAGGATGTAGGTGCCTGATCCTGGTGCCTCCTACTCTTGGCTATGTTTATGATTTATGTTTGTTTTGTTATCCAATAGGTCCTGGGAAGTTTCATCCACTCCATCATGATCACTTGAAACCATTTCATTCCCTTCAGTGACGCCAGAGCTCTGTTTGGAGCATTTCCAGTTTCTGTCTGCTCAGGCCTACATACCCCTCCAGGGAGGTCAAGACTTGGGGGGAAACTGGCAATAAATACACTCAGCACAGCACAGATTTTTCCTCTGGTACACTGATCCTTTAACTTCTTTGAGATTCTGCTGCCAAGCACTGAGATATCTCCCTGGAGGGTCTGGGAGGTTGTGTATGAGTCACAAATATGCATACATATGATTTTGAGTTTCATTTCAAGAAATTCACAGACCTGAAGATGACCTATGAACCTCAAGAATCTGAGCCTTCCAAGCAGAGCTGAGTTACTGACTCCATGCATCCAATTCAAATTACCAAGACCTTGCTTAACACTGACTCTGGTCAAACACAGCACTGGGCATTGGTCAGGCATGAATAAAGCAGAGTCCCTACACACAAGGACACAGCATCTAGAGGGGAAGTAGGCATACACTTAATTCTAGTAGATCCTGTTCTTCTCGTCTTGTTTATTGGAGTAGAGTTGATTTACAATATTGTATTAATTTTAGGTGCACAGCAAAGTGATTCAGTTATACATATACATTTTTTTAGATTATTTTCCATTATAGATTATTACAAGATGTTGACTATAGTTCACCATGCTATAAAGTAAGTCTTTATTGCTTATGTATTTTATGTATAGTAGTTTGTACCTGTTAATCTCAAACTCCTAATTTATCCACCCATTCCTCCCAGTGGGGCTTCCCGGGTGGCTCAGATGGTAAAGAGTTTGCCTGCAATGTGAGAGATCTAGGTTTGATCCCTTGGACAGGAAGATCCTCTGGAGAAGGGAATGGCTACCCACCCAAGTATTCTTGCATGGAGAGTTCCATGGATTTGTGGGCTACTGTCCATGAGGTTGCAAAGAGTCAGACATGACTGAGTGACTAACTCTTTCATTTTATAATTTTTTAATAATAATTTAATAATCACCACATGTAAGTGATAGCATATATTATTTGTCTTCCTCTCTCTGATTTACTTCACTAAGTATAATATTGTCTTGAGTCCATCCATGTTGCTGTGAATGACAATATTTCGTTCTTTTTTTAGGCCTGAATGCAATTATTCCACTGTATATATGTTCCACACCTTCTTAAGCCAATTGTCTGTTGCTGTTCATTCAGGTTGCTTCCATGTCTTGGCTGATAGTGCTGTTGTGAACATTGGGCTGCATGTATCTTTTTGAATTAGCATTTTTGTCTTTTCCAGATACATGCCCAGGAGTAGAATTGGTGGATCATATGGTAGTAACACAGAGCAGTCTGTGGTGTACAATTGTAGTTAAATGTGCTTCCAGAGAGATGAGCTGGATTGCATCTTAGTGGACTTAGTTGTGACCACTGAGGGCTATGTGACCAATCCTGCAACAAGCAAAGTTATTATATTCAGTCTTGCATAATCACATGTTTGCTATGACACATGATTAATAGCCATATAATCTTAGGTGGAAATTTCACTAACTTCCAAAACATCTTTTAAATGTCCTCTTAAACAAAAAGGAGCATTGTCGTAGAGGATTTAAGACCTATTCCAATTTTCTTTTTGTGATTCTATGCAAAGTGATTTGAGTTTTGTATGTGTTTTCTACTTGTTTATTCAAAATTTCTGGGTCATTAGGAGGCTGGCAAGAATGTCTGAAGTTTATTTCATCGGAGCTAGTTTGTCACTGCTGAAATTGATTGACACTTGACTTTAATTTTCTCCATTCTGCCAACTGCAAGAAGGCAAGGCAGCTGGTCCAGCTAGCAGAGTGTGGGGAGGAGGTTTTTACTCCTGAGCACAGGAATAAGTGTGTGAAAGCAAAGTCATGCCCTGGAGAGAAAAGCTTCTTGAGTGTCAGAGAAGAGGACCAAAAGGGAGCTCCCTAGGAAGAGAACCAAGGCAGCTTTCTGAAGTTAAGATGCAGAACCATGAGGTCAAAAACTCAAATGTCAGTGGCTTCACACAGAAAAACAGGAGGATGTCTGGGCAAATATCAGGAATTAAGAGCATTGCTAAGAAAGGATTTTCCAGTGTCCCTGAAGCATGTTCTCAGTGGGCTGAATCCACTTAAATCTAGGGAGTGGATCAACATAGGCATACCTCTTTCTCCATGTCTGCTTTCACTTCCTTGATACCATCATTGATGAATCATCTTCCAGGCTACCAAGGACCTATTTTAATCATGATTTCTTTTTTAAAAATCTGTATTTATCTGGCAGTGCTGGGTCTTAGTTGCAGCACTTGGGATCTTCGATACTAGCCAAATTCTCACTTACGGTGTGTGAGATCTAGCCGCCACCCCCGAAACCATTCACTCATTCATTTAAACCAAGTTTTAATTTGCTTCTCATCAAATCAGTCAATAGACCTCCTAGCAAATAATTTCTGGTTCTTTTTTTTTTTTTTTTTTAGTTGTGGGCTAATTACTTAACAATATTGTAGTGGTTTTTGCCATACATTGACATGAATCAGCCATGGGTTTACATGTGTTCCCTATTCTGAACCCGTCTCCCACCTCCCTCCCCATCCCATCGAAGCAACCTAGATGTCCATCAGCAGATGAATGGATAAGGAAGCTGTGGTACATATACACAATGGAATATTACTCAGCCATTAAAAAGAATACATTTGAATCAGTTCTATTGAGATGGATGAAACTGGAGCCCATCATACAGAGTGAAGTAAGCCAGAAAGAAAAACACCAATACAGTATACTAATGCATACATATGGAATTTGAAAGATGGTAACGATAACCCTATATGTGAGACAGAATAAGAGACACAGATGCATAGAACAGTCTTATGGACTCTGAGGGAGAAGGTGAGGGTGGGACGTTCTGAGAGAATAGCATTGAAACATGTATATTATCATATGTGAAACAGAACACCATTCCAGGTTGGATGCATGAGAAAATTTCTGGTTCTTATCTCTTTTCCTCTTCCCTTGTCTATCTGATAAAGATTTGATGTAGTAAAGATGTGTGCTCAGTCCTGTCCAACTTTTTGCGACCCCATGGCCTGTAGCTCACCTGGCTCCTCTGTTCATGGGATTTCCTAGGCAAGAATACTGGAGTGGGGATCCTACTCCAAGGGATCTTCCCGACCCAGGGATCGAAACTGCATCTCTTGCATGTCTTGCATTGGCAGATGGATTCTTTACTACTAGTGCCACCTAGGAAGCCTATAGTAAGAATGAACCTGTGATAACTTGAACCAGTGTGTTTCAAATTTCTCTTTCTGTAAACAACTATTCTCTTGTAGCCATTTTGCTAAAGCTCTGGAGTCGGGGTGGGGGCTGACAACACCACAGGAAGGATGAGGAGAGTGTGCTGTCGGGGAAGTCTTGCCTAGATTGGAGAAGAAGGGAACCTCCCATCTGGACTGTGGGAGATGAGAGAGACCAAAGAAGTTGAAGGTCAAGGTTTCCACTTGTCCCAGAGTTCAGGCTACATCTCCAAGAGTGAGGTCAAGTTGTTGCAGACACTTCTTGGTGAGTCTAGGGGACACCAAGAGAATCAGGGCTCCTGGAATATTTCCCTGGGCAGAAGAAAGACAGGCTGTGGATTCCTAGTAGAGGAGATGGCATGCCTTTGGTACTTCTGACAGCCAATAAGAAGGTGGGTAGAAAGTATATGTGGTACGTCCAGACTTGGGGGCCATTAATACTTTCAGACAAAGGAGAAAGAGAAAGTGCATGAGCCCTTTTCTTTCCAATACTAGCCAATGCCCCACTGCTGAGAAGACCACGGGATTGGCACAGTCCTAAGGTCTGTCAGACAAGACCACTATATAAAGGACTCTCAGTGGTTAGGAGTAAGGCAGGCCAGTGGTCAGAGGCAATGGATGACATCACATACCAAAAGGCTAAAGGGACTACTTGCACTTCAGAAGATGCTGGTCCCAGGACACCCAACTATTCTACAACAGAGACCAGAATGAATCCAGAGGACCCTTTGTGGATCTAGGACACTCTTTTTTTAAACATTTTATTTTATATTGGAGTATAGCAGATTAACAATGTTGTGATAATTTCAGGGGAACAGCAGAGGGACTCAGTCATGCATAAACATGTATCCATTCTCCCGCAAACTCCCTTCCCATCCAGGCTGCCACGTAACATTGAGCAGAGTTCCCCCTGCTATACAGTAGGTCTTTGTTGGTTAAATTTTAAATAGAGCAGTGTGTACATGTCCATCCCAAACTCCATAAATACTCCTTCTGGGACACACTTAACTGTCAACACTGTCTAAATGTTTCCTTGGAGAAGAAGGAGAAAATATAGAATTATGAAAGAGATTGTTTTAATAAAAAATGGAGACCTTTTAAACTGCAAAAGACAGATATGCTGTTAATGGGCTGGTTGAAGTTTCCCCACTACTCAGGAAGTTGGCAAAGAGGGGAAATAATTACAAATGCCAAGTTTCTTTTCATCGTTGAGGGCAGAGTGGAAAATTTGTGACCTACTCTACTAAGCATGAGGGAAAAGACTGCCAGACACAGGCAGCCAAGAGGAAGAATAACTAAGACAGTGCAGAGACAGAATAATTAGCTTCTGAATAATTAAGATCTTTCAGTAGACAGAACAACCCACTATCTTATAGAGAAAAAAACTTATTTCTGGAGGGTAAACAAATTGCCTGGGGGCAATCACAGCTTCCCTGCAGAGCTCAGGGCGGAATTCCCAGACATTGAGCCCAATCTTTCAGTCAGTTCAGTTCAGTCATTCAGTCGTGTCCGACTCTTTGTGACCCCATGAACTACAGCACACCAGGCTTCCCTGTCCATCACCAATTTCCGGAGCTTGCTCAAACCCATGTCCATCGAATCAGTCATGCCATCCAACCATCTCATCCTCTGTCGTCCCCTTCTCCTCTTGCCTTCAGTCTTTCCCAGCCATCAGCGTCTTTTCAAATGAGTCAGTTCTTTGCATCAGGTGGCCAAAGTATTGGAACTTCAACTTCAGCATCAGTCCTTCCAATGAATATTCAGGACTGATTTCCTTTAGGATTGACTGGTTTGATTTCCTGGCAGTCCAAGGGACTCTCAAGAGCCTTCTCCAACACCACAGTTCAAAAGCATCAAATCTTTGGCACTCAGCTTTCTTTATGGTTCAACTCTCACATCCATACACGTCTCCTGGAAAAACCATTGCTTTAACTAGATGGACCTTTGTCAGCAAAATAATGTCTCTGTTTTTTAATATGTTGTCTAGGTTGGTCATAGTGTTTCTTTCAAGGAGCAAGAGTCCTTTAATTTCATAGCTGCAGTCACCATCTGCAGTGATTTTGAAGCACCAAAAAATAAAGTCTAACACTGTTTCCACTGTTTCCCCATCTATTTCTCATGAAGTGACAGGACCAGATGCCATGATCTTAGTTTTCTGAATGTTGAAGTTTAAGCCAACTTTTTCACTCTCCTTTTTCACTTTCATCAAGAGGCTTTTTAGTTCCTCTTCACTTTCTGCCATAAGGGTGGTATTATCTGAATATCTGTGGTTATTGATATTTCTCCTGGAAATCTTGATTCCAGCTTGTGCTTCTTCCAGCCCAGCGTTTCTCATGATGTACTCTGCATTTAAGTTAAATAAGCAGGGTGACAATATACAGCCTTGACGTACTCCTTTTCCTATTTTGAAACAGTCTGTTGTTCCACGTCCAGTTCTAACTGTTGCTTCCTGACCTGCATACAGGTTTCTCAAGAGACAGGTCAGGTGGTCTGGTATTCCCATCTGTTTGAGAATTATAATGTAGTAGCATACATTTAAATATCTATATATATATAATATATTTTTTGTCTGTTTGTTTAGTCACTCAGTCATGTCCGACTCTTTGTGACCCCATAGACTATAGCCTGCCAAGCTCCTCTGTCCATGGGATTCTCCAGGCAAGAATACTGGAGTGGGTTGCCATTTCCTTCTCCAGATACATATATCGAAAAAGCAAGAGAGTTCCAGAAAAACATCTATTTCTGCTTTATTGACTATGCCAAAGCCTTTGACTGTGTGAATCACAATAAACTGTGGAAAATTCTGAAAGAGATGGGAGTACCAGATCATCTGACCTGTCTCTTGAGAAACCTGTACGCAGGTCAGGAAGCAACAGTTAGAACTGGACATGGAACAACAGACTGGTTCCAAATAGGAAAAGGAGTACGTCAAAGCTGTATATTGTCACCCTGCTTATTTAAATTATATGCAGAGTACATCATGAGAAACGCTGGGCTGGAAGAAGCACAAGCTGGAATCAAAATTTCTGGGAGAAATGTCAATAACCTCAGATATGCGGATGACACCACCCTTATGGCAGAAAGTGAAGAGGAACTAAAGAGCCTCTTCATGAAAGTGCAAGAGGAGAGAGAAAAAATTGGCTTAAAGCTCAACATTCAGAAAACTAAGATCATGGCATCTGGTCCCATCACTTCATGGGAAATAGATGAGGAAACAGTGGAAACAGTGTCAGACTTTATTTTGGGGGGCTTCAAAATCACTGCAGATTATGATTGCAGCCATGAAATTAAAAGACACTTACTCCTTGGAAGGAAGGTTATGGCTAACCTAGATAGCATGTTTAAAAGCAGAGACATTACTTTGCCAACAAAGGTCCATCTAGTCAAGGCTATGGTTTTTCCAGTGGTCATGTATTGATGTGAGAGTTGGACGGTGAAGAAAGATGAGCACCAAAGAATTGATGCTTTTGAACTGTGGTGTTGGAGAAGACTCTTGAGAGTCCCTTGGACGGCAAGAAGATCCAACCAGTCTATGCTAAAGGAGATCAGTCCTGGGTGTTCATTGGAAGGACTGATGTTGAAGCTGAAACTCCAATACTTTGGCCACCTCATGTGAAGAGTTGACTCATTGGAAAAGACCCTAATGCTGGAAAGGACTGGGGGCAGGAGGAGAAGGGGACGACAGAGGATGAGATGGTTGGATGGCATCACCGACTCGATGGACATGGGTTTGGGTAAACTCCGGGAGTTGGTGATGGACAGAGAGACCTGGTGTGCTGCGATTCATGGGGTCGCAAAGAGTCAGACACGACTGAGCAACTGAACTGAACTGAACTGATACACACACACACACACACACACACACACACGTATATGTATATAAAGTTAAAATATTTTACATTATGACCCTGTGTTGTGTGTTATTAGGCACTGATGAAACCTTCAGCCAAGATTGTCCAGAAAGATGATCTGGCCCAAGCCTCTTCCTTTTGCACATGCTTCCAGAATCCTTTTCTGAACTCTACTCCAGTCCACATTTTCCACTAAACCTCACAAATCCACCTCTTGTGATCAGTCAGGTGTCCTTTCCTATATGCCAATTAATCACAGAGATTTCTGAGAGAATTTGTGCAATTACTGAACATTTAAACTTTCAAGTACTGTGTCCATGGTTAATTGCATTGCAAGATTTCCATCTATTTCTGTTCTATATCTGACCCAGTTTTCTGCAACAAGTCTCTCTCATCTCTGCGGGAAGTAGTCAAGAAGTCCCAGGGCTGCTAGTGGAATGGGGAAGAATTTATAATTTGGGTGTCACTTGAAAAACATACTCCATTACTTAAAAGCCATTAACATTGCTCCATCCCAATGCGCTGGGACACTGCTGTTACTGACCAAATCTGGGTCCACTGGCCCAGTGCCAAGGAAGGAGTCTAGGTAGCTAGTGCTTAAAAGGCCTGAACTCCCCTAAGGCTTTCAGGGAAAGGTTTTTAAAGACAGGGTGAGGGACAGGGTGGGGTGGTGATCAGCTCATGGGAATTCTTCTGATTGGCTGGTGGTGAGGTAATTGGGAGTCAGCATCATCAAACTTCTGGTTGCAAATGATCTGGAATCTACGTGCTGTGTGTGTGTGCTCAGTTGTTCAGTTGTGACTCTTTGTAGCCCCCCTGGCTCCTCTGCCCATGGAATTTTTCAGGCAAGAATACTGGAGTGGGGTACCATTTCCTACTCCAGGCATCTTACCGATGCAGGGATTGAACTAGCATCTTTTGTGTCACCTGCACTGACAAGCGAATTCTTCACTGCTAGCACCACCTGGGAAGCTCTATGTGCCTTTGGGAGCATACAATTAACTCTTTCCACCTGGTAGGAGTTTTAGTACCTGCAAAACAGCTCAAACATGCTCAGAATATTATCTATAGTCCTTAAGAAGGAACTAAAGATCTTTGATTTTGTTTCATGGCTAAACTATTATTATGTCTTGCTTGACTGTTTTCCTTTCTCTCTGTACCTCTATGATTAAATTTACTCTTTGGAACTTGGGAAGGCCTAGGAGGCTGAAGTTTCTCTACAGATAGGAGGCAGGACATGGTAGGGAGGGGTCTGTTCCAGGAAGGCACCATAGGTTCCTGTTCAGCTACACTGGGACTGATTGTCACATACTGCCTCCCTGGGGTTTTGCTGTTTCATGCCCACTAGGATGAATCTTGTGCAAAGATCCTATCTTCATTATTGTTACTCACTGTTGTAGACCCTCAGGTCTGATTTCACAACAAAGCAGACATAAAAACATAGTGACTTAAGGTATATATTGAGAGTGCTGCTGCTGCTGCTAAGTCGCTTCAGTCGTGTCCAACTCTGTGCGACCCCATAGACGGCAGCCCACCAGTCTCCGCCGTCCCTGGGATTCTCCAGGCAAAAATAGAGTGGGTTGCCATTTCCTTCTCCAATGCAGAAAAGTGAAAAGTGAAAGTGAAGTCGCTCGGTTGTGCCCGACTCTTAGCAACCCCATGGACTGCAGCCTACCAGGCTCCTCCAGCCATGGGATTTTCCAGGCAAGAGTACTGGCGTGGGGTGCCATTGCCTTCTCCGGTATTGAGAGTACCTATATGTATATATAGCATATAGACCAAATAAGTGTTATTTCCTTCAGTGTCACCCCTGAGGAAGTTACTCTTTCAATTCAATCCTACTGTTATTGCTCAAAAACTTTTCAGAATTCTACTTTTGAAATGGTGTTTAGAATCTATAGCACAAACTTTTCAATATCTTCTGTGGTGACAATCTTTCTTCATGTAGTGTGGCTGAGGGTTTGGAAAACAGTCAAAACTCATTTGGAGCAAACTCTGGTTAAAATGTGCTTTATTAAGATGAAGTGAAATCAGTTTGGGGTTTTGTTTTTTGCTTTCAGTGGTTTATTTTTTTGTCAAATATTTTCTCAGTTTTGGAGAATTGTCAGGAGACAGAAGTGAATCAGTGGGCCATGGCCCAGTGTTTTTCAATTGCATAGAATCTCTCAGATGCTTCAGTTTTTACATAATGATTCTCCTGGACTATTTGATGGTAAAGAGTAAAATCTACATAAACAATATATTATGTCAAGGAAGCAAATGAACGTTGAATCATTTAACAATTTTGTCACATATATTTTCTGGAATCTCTAAGACGTTGTCATTTTAATTTAGCTTTCAGATCATGTTCAAAAATAATTAACTAAAAGTCTTTTGCTTCATCTCTGGGCATTTCCTCAAGAGTTTGTGAAAGACACGTTAAAAGAAGAGGTTCATGCAATTTTGAAGGCTGGTAACTCCAAAATGTGCAGAGCAGATGACCAGTTTGAATCCAAAGGCTGTCAGGCTGAAGAATTCTTGCTTACAAGGGGGAGGGTTAGCCTTTTGTTTTAAAGCCTTCAACTGACTGGACAAGGACCACCCCCATTATGGAGGTCAATCTGCCTTACTCAGTGTACTAATTTAAGTGCTAAACTCATCCAAAAGTGTCCTCACAGAAACACCCAGAATAATGTTTGACTAAGCATCTGGGCACCTCATGTCCCGTCAAGTTGACACAAAATCAACCATCACACAATCTATATTCACATTCTTTCACCATTACCCCTGATGAAAGACACAATCTTTCTTTGTCCCCAGAGCATCATAGAACGCTCAAGCTCTGTATATTCACCTTATGCAACTCATATTTTTTGCAGTTGGTACTAGTGGAGTCTCAAGTAACTTACCTGCTCAGGATGAGAACTTAGTTCTAGAACCAAGTTTTGAACTCCAGTGGCAGTATTCTTTCCACAACCACATTCTGGTGTGTTTTCCATACAACTGACCTTTTCTTATGTAGTTGGTCTGTATCTTTATTTACTTGTACTGCTTGGGGCATCACTGTTAAAGTTCATAGGACAATTGAACCAGTCAAGGTTTTGATGTGTGTTGCAGTGTAAGAGAGAACACAAGGTTACTTTGAGCAGCACTGTGTCATCATAGCATCTTTCCAAACGTCTTCAAACCTCTTTGTGCAACCAAAAACACTCATTTGACACTTTTTACTCATACACTTATTTTAATATGCCAGCTGTCTACTTGGCAAATTGACTTAACTTTCTTCAAAATGTGATATGAATTCTTTGTTCTGATTACCAGCTACTCCTTTGTACCGTGCAGTGAAGCAATGTGCACTGAAGCTTGCTCTAAGTAAGACACGAGGACTGTTGTGTGTGTTTAAATTTTCCATTTGATAGTGGAGAAGGAGCATGGAACTAAAAGTCAGGAGATGTTGCCTATGGAATTTCACTGCAACTAAATAGTTTTGCAACCCTTATCCAATAATTTTATTTCTAAGACTACCTGTAAAAGGAGATGCATTCTCTTAAGCTATGCTTTCTCCTTCACATTAGTGCAATAATTCACAAGACACACTCATATATGCTGTTTCCTTCAACTCTGGCAAGTTCACCTTGAAGTAGATATTATCTTTTATGCTGTAGGGTCAATGTTTCCATCAGGAGATCTACAATTAAATGTTGCCATGTCTCTGCTAGTATCCCGCTTTCTCTGCTTATTAAGGCACAAAGGAGAAGTTGTCTGCTTGTTGTTACTGCTCAAGCAAATTGAATAACTATTCAGGGATCCATGCATAGTACAGGATCCATTGATTAGATGCTCATCTTGACTACAGGAAACATCATAACAAACATCATAACAAAACTTGATAACTCTTCTAAATCATAGAACAGGTGAGCTTTCAGCCTGCGGTTAGCCTGGTGGTGGTGCTGGAAAGCATGGTATATAGATTTAAGAACTTGAAGAGAAAAGAATAATTTCCCTTCTGAAAGGAGTAAAATAGAGAAGTGATTTTCTCACCCATCTGACATTCTGACATGCATATCTCAAGCCCAAACCTCTCCAACGGCCATCTTCTCATGAATGTCTAATGGGTATCTCAAGATAAACATATATAGAAATAGATCAAATTCCCAATCTTCCTCTCCATCATGAAATTTACTTCTTATAGTCTTTCCCTCTCAATTAACAGCTGATTCACCCTCCCACTGACTCAGGCCAAAACCCCTGAAGTCATTCTTGAAACCTGTCTTTCCCTCACACTCCACATCCAAACTATCAGGAAGTCAAATTAGTGCTACTTTCTTACAATTTCTACTACTAACTTCCCAGCCATCTCTGAACCATATGGCCTTCTTTCTGCACGATTGCAATAATCTACTAATTATTCTCCCTAATTTTATTCTTATCCTCTACTCCAGTTGAGCTATTTCAAATCCTGAAAGATGATGCTGTGAAAGTGCTGCACTCAATATGCCAGCAAATTTGGAAAACTCAGCAGTGGCCACAGGACTGGAAAATGTCAGTTTTCATTCCAATCCCAAAGAAAAGCAATGCCAAAGAATGCTCGAACTACTGCACAATTGCACTCATCTCACACGCTAGTAAAGTAATGCTCAAAATTCTCCAAGCCAGGCTTTAGCAATACGTGAACCGTGAACTTCCAGATGTTCAAGCTGGTTTTAGAAAAGGCAGAGGAACCAGAGATCAAATTGTCAACATCCACTGGATCATCAAAAAAGCAAGAGAGTTCCAGAAAAACATTTATTTCTGCTTTATTGACTATGCCAAAGCCTTTGACTGTGTGGATCACAATAAACTGTGGAAAATTCTGAAAGAGATGAGAATACCAGACCATCTGACCTGTCTCTTGAGAAACCTGTATGCAGGTCAGGAAGCAACAGTTAGAACTGGACATGGAACCACAGACTGGTTCCAAATAGGAAGAGGAGTACGTCAAGGCTGTATATTGTCACCCTGCTTATTTAACTTATATGCAGAGTACATCATGAGAAATGCTGGGCTGGAAGATACACAATCTGGAATCAAGATTGCTGGGAGAAATATCAATAACCTCAGATATGCAGATGACACCACCCTTATGGCAGAAAGTGAAGAAGAACTAAAGAGCCTCTTGATGAAAGTGCAAGAGGAGAGTGAAAAAGTTGGCTTAAAGCTCAACATTCAGAAAACTAAGATCATGGCATCTGGTCCCATCACTTCATGGCAAATAGGTGGGGAGACAGTGGAAACAGTGTCAGACTTTATTTTTGGGGGCTCCAAAATCACTGCTGATGGTGATTGCAGCAATGAAATTAAAAGACACTTACTCCTTGGAAGGAAGGTTATGACCAACCTAGATAGCATTTTGAAAAGCAGAGACATTACTTTGCCAGCAAAGGTCCGTCTAGTCAAGACTATTGTTTTTCTAGTAGTCATGTATGGATGTGAGAGTTGGACGGTGAAGAAAGCTGAGCACCAAAGAACTGATGCTTTTGAACTGTGGTGTTGGAGAAGACTCTTGAGAGTCCCTTGGATGGCAAGAAGATCCAACCAGTCAATCCTAGGGAGATCAGTCCTGGGTATTCATTGGAAGGACTGATGTTGATGCTGAAACTCCAATACTTTGGCCATCTCATGTGAAGAGTTGACTCATTGGAAAAGACCCTAATGTTGGGAGGGATTGGGGGCAGGAGGAGAAGGGGACGACAGAGGATGAGATGGCTGGATGGCATCACCGACTTGAGGGACATGGGTTTGGGTAGACTTCGGGAGTTGGTGATGGACAGGGAGGCCTGGTGTGCTGCGATTCATGGGGTCGCAAAGAGTCAAACATGACTGAGTGACTGAACTGAACTGAACTACTCCTTAGCATCCATTACCATCTCAGCATTCAGAATAATACTATTATAATAAAGTCATATTACATTACCCTGCTGCTTGGAAATCTCCAATGGTTTTTGCCTCAGAGTGAAAAACTGAAGAACCTTACCATAGCCCCCAAGCCTTCTGCTCTCTCTGATCTCATTATTTCCTCTCTTTAGGCATGGCTCACTGATCAGCAGTTGCAGGGAACTCCTTGCTGCCTGCCAAAATCTCCAACAACCTCCCAGCAAAGGTCTCTTATTTACAATAGTTTAGCCACAGAAATATAACCTCCATGAGAACAAGGCTCTTGTCTGCTGTGTTTGTTGACATATCCTCAATGTTTCGCATCATGCCTGGTACAAGGTGGACACTTAATAAATATTTGTTGGATTAAATTTAATGGATAGCCCAAACCTGGATCATCCCATCCTCTCCTCTGGGACAAAAACCTCAGTTCTGAGCAGAAAAGCATTTCTGTGATTGGAAACTTCCCAGTGTCAAGTTCTGTACCTGGATCCCTAGTGTCTTGTCTTAGTTATGAATGAACATTGGGCATCCTATACATTTAAATTAAAAAGTAACTGAAAATTGATTCTTCTAGAAAAAATGTCTTGACACTGGCTTCAGACACCCTAAGAAGCACTTCTAGGTGATATTTTATGCTTCCTTCTTATAACCTTTCCCACCCTGACAAAAATATTAAACAAATTTGGTGCCTCTATTCCAAGTCTGCATTCAGATGACAACGCAGTTCACATCACCTTTTCACCAGCCTGTCACCTGGATGGATCTGTGGTATCATGGAAGACCCTAGTTAAAATCTGACCAAGTCCTGGGACTTCTCTGGTAGTCCAGTGATTAAGAGTTTCCCTGCCAATGCAGGGGACATGGGTTCAATTCTCTGTTCCGGGAAGATTTCACATGCCATGGGGCAACTAAGCCTGTGAGTCCCAACTACTGAACACTTGTGCCCTAGAGCCTGTGCTCCACAACAAGAAAGGTCACCTCAATGAGAAGCCCACACACCATAACTAGAGAGTAGCCCCAACTCTCGACAACTAGAGAAAGCCTCCATAGCAACCGAGACCAGTGCAGCCAAAAATAAATAAATACATAAAAATTTATTTAAAAAAAAACAGAAATTTGACCAAACCTTGCCAAGCAATCTATGGAACGGAAAGTTATTGTGTGCCTCATTCCAATTACTATTGGAATAAAAGCAGCTTTAGCTGAACAATAAAAGCATTGTTCATCTGAAGAGCTCATTGAAATTGGATATACAGATGTGGAGTCAGGGTTCTTTGATTGTATAGGTCATTGACAAAGTATTTGAGAGCAGAAAGCTTCTACTGTGACCAGAGGCACAGAGTGGAGAGTAGGGAGGTGAGGGTAACTCACAGGTGCAATTGTGCCCTGACCTTGGTTTAGCAGCATAGGAAGAAAAGGCTGTGACCCAGACCCACATTATCATGCCTTTTCAATGTGGTTCCGATGATAAATGAAAGCCATGGCTTTCCAGTAAGCTGACATCACTACAGATATACACAGCATCATGTCTCCTCACCAGGTTTAAATACAGTTGCTTGACAAATTCATGGTTCCATGATTTATCTGCTATAACACTATGCCCAGTTGTTAACTTTAAAACAGCAATTAGCCAAGTGTAAGAAAAATAACACTATGATTTCAGCTTCTTTGGATGCAGATTGGGAAATCTCTTCTCTTTTTTCTTGCCATGGAGATCTCCTTAAGAGTGGGATAGCAATACAGGTAAATGATCATGTGTGTCTCCTAGAAAAATGCTCTTATTGCATTACAAAAATCTCAAATTTTGTACCCTTGAACAACACAGAGGTTAGGGGTGCAGACCTTTTGTTCAGCTGAAAAATCTGTGTGTAGTCAGCCCTCTGTATATGAGGTTCCTCTATATCAGTCGTTCTGCATCCATGGATTCAATCAACCCCAGGTTGTATAGTACTGCATTATTTTTAAAATCCTGAATGTAAGTGGACCCACATATTTCAAACCTCTATTGTTCAAGAATCAACTATATATGTATTTTAACCTTGAAAAGCATAGATTGAGATGAAAGCAGAAAGTTGTGTTTTCTTAGGCAACAAATATTTTTAAACTGTCACAATATGAAAACAATGACAATAAACATTTTATGTACATGATTATTTCCTTTTGAAGACCTCATTATACACAGGCATATGGAGAGAGGAAAAATAGCTGTGACTTATTATTTTGGAAATCGGATGTGTGTTTAAAGGGAAAAAAAATGTATGAGTAATCCTGAAACAAGCAGCTGGGGGAAGTGTGACTACTGTTCATCCCTAAAAGAAGCAGGGATCTTAAAGCAGTTCATGAACTGAGGTAGTTGAAGAATCCCAAAGAATATTTAACCAGTATGCAAAAACTTGAACTTGTATGGAAAATCAATGGAAGTTTCCATTAAAATATAGGCCGCTTATTAAGAAATAGTTGATATCTTACTAAATCACAATCCAAGTGTTCTACTTGCATCAAGGATACTTTTTTCAGAAAATAGATATAAGATCGGATAAAACCAGCAGACTCAGATATGTATGTGTCACTGGTACCATCTGAAATTTTTTTTTTCATCTGAAATTTTTTTAAATGACAAAAGAGATCTACAAAAAGAAAACAAAAACTATTATGAGGGGTGATAAAAAAGAAAGTGTATCATGAGTAAGTCAGAAATATTGGACAATTAAAACAAAACAGAAACCAGATAAGATTGCTGAGGAAATATTTAGATAGATTAGAATCCAAACATACCCAAGTGAGAATGTCTGCAAGAGCTCTGGTCTACCGAGCAGGGCAGCATAGGCTGCAGAGAGATTGAGCTCAATCCATGAGAGCTCCTGGAGAAGCCATCTCCTCCCTTGCCTGTTCTGACCTGTGGCTCAGATTCATTTATGGGCAAACGCCCTGGAGCCAGAGAGGCAGGAAATGGTCCAGGTGATGACTCTAGAGAGGAGACAGGAATCGCCAGGCAAAGAAGAGAAGCCATCGGCAAACCCTGCTGTTCCTTGCGCCCCTCCCCCTACACACACACATACACAGCTGAGCAGCAATCATCTCTCTCCTTGTGTGAGTTTCAGTATATTGTGTTCAATGAATCAGTTCATTTTATCCAAGTTATTAAATTTGTGAGGATACAGTGGTTCATAATATTCTTTTACTGTCTTGTTAATGTCTATGGGATCTGCAGTGGTGGCCACTCTTTCATGTCTGATACTGGATTTCAGCCTTGCAATTCTTTTAACTGTAATCCACTGTTCTTATACAGAGAAGCTCTATTGATGTGGCAGCAGGGCATTTGGGGAAGGGAAGCATTCTACCACCTTACCACTGGGTCTCAGTCTTTTCTGAGCCTGGGTCCCAGTGCTTGAGATCATCACAAATGCTCCTCAGCTTTCTTCTTCGCCCCTTAGGTGAGATAGGAAGGTTCCACGGGAGTCAGAATTGGGTATGTTGAGTCTCTGTGGTGCAGTCAGTTAGTGCTCTCGGCTATTAATTGAAAGGTTGGCGGTTTGAGCCCACCTAGGGACAACTGCCCTTGTGATCTTTTTGTACGTAGTTTAAGGGTTTGCAGTGGCTCAGATGGTAAAGAATCTGCCAGTATTGCGGGAGTCCTGGGTTCAATCTCTGAGTTGGGAGGATCCCCTGGAGAAGGAAATGGCACCCCACTCCAGTATTCTTGCCTGCAAAATCCCATGGACAGAGGAGCCTGGTGGTCTACAGTCCATGGGGTGGCAAAGAGTCAGACACGACTGAGAACTAACACTTTCACTTTCTCCCCTATTGTGGAGGCTAGAAAGGGCTATTTCCCTTTCCCTGTTTCAAAGGATAGAGCAGTCTGGGATTAGGTATTTCCCTTTCTCCAGGTCAGTCAGGCTCTGGCAAATGAGTTTCCTTTGAGGAGAGGCCTTGCTAAGAACAAACTCTTCTGTTATATTTTGGACTTCCCTGGTGGTCCAGTGGCTAAGACTCTGCACTCCCAATGCAGGGGGCCAGAGTTCAATCCCTGATTGAGGAACTAGATCCCACATGCTGCAACTAAGAATTCAAATGCTGCAACTAAAGACCCTGCATGCCAAAACTAAGACACGGCGTAGCCAAATAAATAAATAAAATATTTTTTAAATGTTCCAGTAGATTTCAAAATGCCTCCTTTCCTTCCCCCCTGCCGAAAGCAAACAGGAATTTTCCCAAGATCTTCACAGAGAGAACTTGATGGGGCTCCTGGAGGTAAAACTCATAAAAGTGGAGGGGCCCTTCTAAGACTGGGCCCTTGGAGTTTTGAATGCTCAAATTTGTTCACACTGAGCCTCCTGAAAATATCAATTAGAGTTTAAGTTTTCCTACTAGTACTGGCTTCTGGCAGGCTTCTGTTCCTGAGTTTCTGCTCCTGGTAAGTTGTGATTCTCAGCATCCACTTCTCTCTCCCAGGCCAAAAAAAAAAAAATTATTTGCCCTGTGGCCACACTTCTTTGAGGAACCTTAAAAGAGCTATTGTTTCTC
This sequence comes from Giraffa tippelskirchi, assembly GCF_054371585.1. Classification (NCBI taxonomy): domain Eukaryota; kingdom Metazoa; phylum Chordata; class Mammalia; order Artiodactyla; family Giraffidae; genus Giraffa; species Giraffa tippelskirchi. The sequence goes on along the minus strand of NC_137276.1, from coordinate 118,828,353 downwards.
AGTTTGTTCAGATTTTCTCTTGTTGCAAAAATTGGAGTGGTAAACATTTTGTTATAAAGACGTTTCTAAGAATGTTGTTTGCAAGCTGCTTTGAAGATAGTTTTTTATCAGCGAATTAAAGTTATATGCATTCTGTAAAGCATATGGAAAATTGTTTAAGAACTGTTGTTATAGAGATGTTTCTAAGAATGCTACCTGAAGCTGCATTGAGGAAAATAAAAGAAAGAAAATAAAAAAAAAATGGGGTGATGCCTTCCAAGCTCTCTACCTGTGGAACTGGACACTATCTGAAAGCACAGGAACAGGAAAATGAGCAAACACTTAAAAGTCACCAAATACATGAAGAGGACACAAATGGGAGGGACATATAATGAAATTAAGAAATAGCAAAAAGCCTGAGTTTTTAGGACAACTGAGGAAGATTTAAACAGATATAATTAACAGTCTCAAAAGGGTTTCACATAAAAAAAACAAGAACAAATTGTTTTTATAAAACTTAGAAAGAAAAAATATATAAGTATTGATTTTAAAAAATCACCTTAATACATGTTGTGAAAAGTAAAATAACAAATACAAAGAACAAAGTAGTGAACTGGAAAATGGAGGTAGAAAGTCTCTTTGAATGTTGGGCAAAACCACCACAAAATAAGCAAATCATAATAGAAGGTTTGGAGACCTGGAGGATAGATGTTGAATGCAGATTGAGAACACAGAATCGAAGGAAGGAAATCATTTTCTATGCTCATTGTCTAAGAGGTAAACAGTTGTCGGTTTTAAAAATAAAAATTGTATATATTTAAAGTGTACAACTTTCATCGCACACGCCAGAGAAAGGTGATGGCGCCGCTCCCAGGGTTGCTCCCGGCCCGGGTGCCAACGAATGAGTCCCTCCATTTTGGAAGAACGGTTTTTCCCATTTTGTTTTCCCTAAACGTGTAACCGGGGGCCGGGGGCCAGGGGCGTTGGCCAAGAGGGCCTAGGCTGGGCCGGGACCCGGGGGCCGGGGGCGGCGGCCGCGAGGGCCTATGCCGGGCCGGGGGCCGGGGGCCGGGGGCCGGGGGCGGTGGCCGACAGGGCCTAGGCCGGGCCGGGACCCGGGGGCCAGGGGCGGCGGCCGACAGGGGCTAGGCCGGGCCGGGGGTCGGGGGCGGCGGCCGACAGGGCCTAGGCCGGGCCGGGGGCCGGGGGCCGGGGGCCGGGGGCCGGGGGCCGGGGGCCGGGAGGGGGGGGCCGAGAGGGGTTAGGCCGGGCCGGGGGCCGGGGGCCGGGGGCCGGGCGGCGGCCTACAGGGGCTAGGCCGGGCCGGGGGCGGGGGGCTGGGGGCGGCGGCCGACAGGGCCTAGGCCAGGCCGGGGGCCGGGGGCCGGGGGCGGCGGCCAACAGAGAAAACTAGCTAATCTGATCACATGGACCACAGCCTTGTCTATCTCAATGAAACTAAGCCATGCCGTGTGGGGCCACCCAAGACGGATGGGTCATGGTGGAGAGGTCTGACAGATTGTGGTCCACTGGAGAAGGGCATGGCAAACCACTTAACTATTCTTGCCTTGAGAACCCCATGAACAGTATGAAAAGGCAAAAGGATTGGACACTGAAAGATGAACTCCCCAGGTCAGTAGGTGCCCAATATACTAATGGAGATCAGTGGAGAAATAACTCCAGAAAGAATGATGGGATGGAGCCAAAGCAAAAACGATACCCAACTGTGGATGTGACTGGTGACAGACGCAAAGTCCGATGCTGTAAAGAGCAATATTGCATAGGAACCTGGAACGTTAGGTCCATGAATCAAGGCAAACTGGAAGTGGTCAAACAGGAGATGGCAAGCGTGAACGTCGACATTCTAGGAATCAGCGAACTAAGATGGACTGGAATGGGTGAATTTAACTCAGATGACCATTATATCTACTACTGTGGGCAAGAATCCCTTAGAAGAAATGGAGTAGCCATCATGGTCAACGAAAGAGTCCGAAATGCAGTACTTGGATGCAATCTCAAAAACGATAGAATGATCTCTGTTCGTTTCCAAGGCAAACCATTCAATATCACGGTAATCCAAGTCTATGCCCCAACCAGTAACGCCGAAGAAGCTGAAGTTGAACGATTCTATGAAGACCTACAAGACCTTTTAGAACTGACACCCAAAAAAGATGTCCTTTTCATTATAGGGGACTGGAATGCAAAAGTAGGAAGTCAAGAAACACCTGGCGTAACAGGCAAGTTTGGCCTTGGAGTACAGAATGAAGCAGGACAAACACTAATAGAGTTTTGCCACGAGAACACACTGGTAATAGCAAACACCCTATTCTAACAACACAAGAGAAGACTCTACACGTGGACATCACCAGATGGTCAACACTGAAAACAGATTGATTATATTCTTTGCAGCCAAAGATGGAGAAGCTCTATACAGTCAGCAAAAACATACCGGGAGCAGACTGTGGCTCGGATCATGAACTGCTTATTGCCAAATTCAGACTTAAATTGAAGAAAGTAGGGAAAACCACTAGACCATTCAGGTATGACCTAGATCAAATCCCTTATGAGTATACAGTGGAAGTGACAAATAGATTTAAGGGTCTAGACCTGATAGACAGAGTGCCTGATGAACTATGGACAGAGGTTCATGACATTGTACAGGAGACAGGGATCAAGAAAATCCCCATGGAAAAGAAATGCAAAAAAGCAAAATGGCTGTCTGAAGAGGCCTTACAGATAGCTTGAAAGAGAAGAGAAGCGAAAAGCAAAGGAGAAAAGGAAAGATATTCCCATCTGAATGCAGAGTTCCAAAGAATAGCAAGGAGAGATAAGAAAGCCTTCCTCAGCGATCAATGCAAAGAAATAGAGGAAAACAATAGACTGGGAAAGACTAGAGATCTCTTCAAGAAAATTAGAGATACCAAAGGAACATTTCATGCAAAGATGGGCTCGATAAAGGACAGAAATGGTATGGACCTAACAGAAGCAGAAGATATTAAGAAGAGGTGGCAAGAATACACAGAAGAACTGTACGAAAAAGATCTTCACGACCCAGATAATCACGATGGTGTGATCACTCACCTAGAGCCAGACATCCTGGAATGTGAAGTCAAGTGGTCCTTAGAAAGCATCACTACGAACAAAGCTAGTGGAGGTGATGTAATTCCAGTTGAGCTATTTCAAATCCTGAAAGATGATGGTGTGAAAGTGCTGCACTCGATATGCCAGCAAATTTGGAAAACTCAGCAGTGGCCACAGGACTGGAAGAGGTCAGTCTTCGTTCCAATCCCAAAGAAAGGCAATGCCAAAGAATGCTCAAACTACTGCACAATTGCACTCATCTCACATGCTAGTAAAGTAATGCTCAAAATTCTCCAAGCCAGGCTTCAGCAATATGTGAACCGTGAACTTCCAGATGTTCAAGCTGGTTTTAGAAAAGGCAGAGGAATCAGAGATCAAATTGCCAATATCTGCTGGATCATCGAAAAAGCAAGAGAGTTCCAGAAAAACATCTATTTCTGCTTTATTGACTATGCCAAAGCCTTTGACTGTGTGGATCACAATAAACTGTGGAAAATTCTGAAAGAGATGGGAATACCAGACCATCTGACCTGTCTCTTGAGAAACCTGTATGCAGGTCAGGAAGCAACAGTTAGAACTGGACATGGAACAACAGACTTGTTCCAAATAGGAAAAGGAGTACGTCAAGGCTGTATATTGTCACCCTGCTTATTTAACTTATATGCAGAGTACATCATGAGAAACACTGGGCTGGAATAAACACAAGCTGGAATCAAGATTGCCGGGAGAAATATCAATAACCTCAGATATGCGGATGACACCACCCTTATGGCAGAAAGTGAAGAAGAACTAAAGAGCCTCTTGATGAAGGTGAAAGAGGAGAGTGAAAAAGTTGGCTTAAAGCTCAACGTTCAGAAAACTAGGATCATGGCATCTGGTCCCATCACTTCATGGGAAATAGATGGGGAAACAGTGGAAACAGTGTCAGACTTTATTTTTTGGGGCTCCAAAATCACTGCTGATGGTGATTGCAAAAGACGCTTACTCCTTGGAAGAAAGGTTATGGCCAACCTAGAGAGCATATTTAAAAGCAGAGACATTACTTTGCCATCAAAGGTCCGTCTAGTCAAGGCCGTCATTTTTCCAGTGGTCATGTATGGATGTGAGAGTTGTACGGTGAAGAAAGCTGAGCGCCGAAGAATTGATGCTTTTGAACTGTGGTGTTGGAGAAGACTCTTGAGAGTCCCTTGGACTGCAAGGAGATCCAATCAATCCATCCTGAAGGAGATCAATCCTGGGTGTTCATTGGAAGGTCTGATGTTGAAGCTGAAACTCCAATACTTTGGGCACCTCATGCGAAGGGTTGACTCATTGGAAAAGACCCAATGCTGGGTAGGATTGGGGGCGGGAGGAGAAGGGGACGACAGAGGATGAGATGGTTGGATGTCATCACCGACTCGATGGACATGGGTTTGGGTAGACTCCGGGAGTTGGTGATGGACAGAGAGGCCTGGTGTGCTGCAGTTCATGGGGTCGCAAAGAGTCGGACACGACTGAGCGACTGAACTGAACTGAACTGAAAGTGTACAACATAATGAGTTGATGTGTGTATACACAGTGAAATGATTAGTACAATCAAGTTAATTAACATGTCTTCACATAGTTACCATTTTTTATGTGTGAGGAGAGAGCCTGAAATCAATTCTCTTAGCAAATTTCCTATATTCAATATGGTATTATTAACTAGATTCATCATGCTGTACATTGATTCTCTAGACTTATTTATCTTACGTAATTGCAACTCTGTACCATCTGATCAACATTTCCTCATTTGTTCCATAAAGAGAAAATAATTTTTAGAAGCGAGAGAGAGACCCAAATTAGCATCAAGCAGTCTGTAATGTCCTCCATCTTAAGAAAATCAAGAACTCTTCCAAGATCCCTCCATCCATCCTCATTTCTCTGCTCTTTATAGAATCTCCTCAAATGACTTGTACATATTCACTGACCCAAGTGTCGCCCTCCAGCCACTTTTGAACACTTTCTGTTTTGCTTGTTCATTTTTTTTTTTTTTTTTTTGAGCTCTGGACTTTGCAGGCTTCAGCTCTGGGACTTCTTGTATTCACAGTCACCCTTTCAATGGTATGATTCAACCTGTATGCTGATGACTCCCAAACTTGTATCTCTAGGCTGAATCTCTCTTTTGAAACCAAGCCTCATACATTCAATAGCCTCTGCATAGAAGTGAAATAACACATCTGAAATCTGTCTTTGAATCGCCTCCTATACCACACCTTCCCTCCAGCGACCTCCCCCGTCTCAGTAAATATTGATTGCTTCATCTCATTTGCTCAGACCAAAGCTCCTAAAGTCATCCTTTCTTTGTCTCTTCCTCTCACATGTCATATTCACATCTCACCCAGTGTTTACTAGCCACAGCAAATCATGTGAGCTCTGCTTCAAATGTATCCAGGCTCAGTTACATATGACCTCCGCCACTCTCATGCAAATCAAATCCAACATTTTCCACCTGCAGTAACTTCCCAACAATTTCATGCTTCCACTCTTCCTACTGAAGTCTCTGGTGGCTCTGATGGTAAAGAATCTGCCTGCAGTGCAGGAGATGCAGGTTCATTCCCTACATCAGGAAAATTCCCTGGAGTAGGAAATGGCAACCCACTTCAGTATTCTGGCCTGGAGAATCACAGACAGAAGAGCCTGGTGGGCTACAGTCCATGGGGTTGCATAGAGCTGGACACAACTGAGCAACTACCAAACTCTTCCTCCTTAGTGTTAAGTACTGTATACAGTCAGTTCTTTACATAGTTGACAGAATTTACAAAAAATTAGATTATTATTTCCCTGTTCATTCACTCCCCTCACACCTATAGCTTTCCATGATGCTCATGTTAACATTTAAACTCATCACTATGGTTTACGAGTCCTCAGTGATCTGACCTCTGGTTAGCTTTTGACTATCTCTCCTACCACTTTCTCTCCATCCTCTTTGCTCTGATCACACTTGTACTCTTTTCCTTTCTTAAACCTACAAAACTGATTTCAACCTCAAAACCTTGCTAATTACTCTACCAAGACCACTCTTTTCAGACATGTGAAATGACCCTTCAAATTATTAATATCTCTACTCAAATGTCACCTCTCAGGAGAAGTCGTCTCTAACCACTCAAGTAGCAACATCCCTTGCCTAGTTACAATATATTTTCATACCTTGCTTTATTTCAATTCACAGTACTTAAGAATAATTGAAATTTTATTATATATATTATGCTCTGTATCTATTGTGTATAGTCTCCCCATGAAAATGTGGAGTTTGTTATATGCACCACTGTACCCTCTGTGTATTATAAAACTACCTGGTACATAATGTTTAATGAAAACTTGTTAATGACTAAAAAAATAAATGAATCATGAAAATAAAAAAACAACTTTCTAGCTAAAAGAAAGAGATCTAATCATTATGTGATGGTATTTCAGAATACAAAGGATACAGGAAATATTTCTAAAACTTCCATAAAGAAGAACATGAGTTACTTCTTAGAATACGTTGTTTGCTTTATCTAGTGAAAAATTGTAGAAAGCACAGACAGGCTTAAGGAATAAAGAGGTTGCATTATCACCTCTGAGGAAAGTCCGGTAATGGGACAGCTTTCAAAGGCTGGTTGATTTAGTAGCTCAATAATGTCACCAGAGAGCCCCTTTCTTTTCATCTCTGTTCTGCTATACACAGAATTAATTCCTAAGACTGGCTTATTGTATTGACTGCCAATCTCAGTTGGAGCTACATGCTTCTTTGTTTATAGAAAGGGAGAGAGAGAGCAAGGTTTTGCTTTAGAACCTCAGGATTCTAACCAAGATTAGGCTTAGCAGATTTCTTTAATACATATACTCCCAGACTTCCCTGGTGGTCCAGTGGTTAAGAATCTACCTGCTAATGCAGGGGACATGGGTTTGATTCCTGGTCCAGGAAGATTTCCACAAGCCGTGGGGCAGCTAAGCCTGTGCACCACAGCTAATGAGCCAGTGCAACAAGAGAAGCCATTGCAATGAGAAACCCACACACCACAACTAGACAGTAGCCCCCACTCGCTGCAACTAGAGAAAGCCCAAGCAGAGCAGTGAAGACTCAGTGCAGTCAAAAAAAAAAAAAAAAGGTCATATCCCCACACCTGGCCAGTGAAGAAGTCTGCAGGAATGCACTGTGATCACTGGCTTAAGCCAACCTAGGACCCTGAAGCTGTGGGGTGTGGGGAGGGTCATCTTCGTCCATAGCACATGGAGTAAGAGGCACAGAGGTGAACATGCAAAAGAAAACTTAGGTGTTGGGAAGAAGAGAGGTGGAATGAGTGCTGAAAAGTGGTTGATGAGGTAAGTCACACCTACAGAAGAATGGCAATCAGAAGGGTACCAGATTTCACAGGTAACTCTGTGATGGGAGAAATCAATCCAAAGGTCTGAGGAGAAGACTTTGAACCGAGAATTCTATAACCAGCTAAACTAATCAGATTCATGGCTGAAGCAAGGATGACACTGCACACAGAAAGAATAGTTTATTGACCACAAATTCTCTATGAAGTTATTGGAAAACATACTCTAGTCAAACAAATGTTTTCAAGAAAGTGGAAGCTATGAGATATAAGAAATAGTAATAAAGAGACAAAGTTAGCATCAGTAGCAATCATTAAGTAAAAACAAATCAACACAGGATGACATTAAAATCACAGACAAGGAATTCCCTAGTGGTCCAGTGATTAAGACTTCACCTTTCAATGCAGAGGGTGTGGGTTTGATCTTTGGTCAGGGAACTAAGACCCCATGTGCCTTACGATCAAAAAACCAAAACATAAAATAAAAACAGAAGCAATATTATAACAAATCCAATAAAGAATTTAAAAATGGTCCACACCAAAAAAACTTTTAAAAAATCACGGGTAACATCATAGAAGAAGTAGCAAAAGAGGAGAAGAAGTAGCAAAAGAAGAGAGGGATGAAGTACATTAAATTATGTTACAATGTTTTTCTTTTCATGTTAATAGGATTTAAACAGTGCACTACTTAGCTATTTAAAAAGTATTGCATCTAAATTTGCGTATTAGAAATAGAAAATATATCTTCCAAACTACTTGTGTGTGGAGGGGAGTGGAAGATGAAACTATGAAATCACAATTAAATGAAAAACTTTTGAAAGATATTTATTTATTTACTGTCAGGTCTTAGGTGGGGTACTTGGGATCTTCATTGTGGTGGGTGGGCTCCTCTCCAGTTGTGGCGTGTAGGCTCCAGGGTACATGCGCGCGGTAGTTGTAGCACATGAGATCTTAGTTCCCCAACCAGGGATCAAAGTCATGTCCCAAGCATTGGAAGGAGGATTTTTAACCTCTGGACCACTAGGGAAGTCCTGAAAATCTTTTAAAATATAGGAAAGGGAAAAAAAAGAAATAATAGATAATAAAATAGAAAAAGTGAGAGGGATAAATCAAAGTCTATCAATGGAATTATATATGAAGAAATTAAAATTTTATATTCAATTTGTTTTAAAACTCAAAGTCCAGGTTTACCTTATTTATCAGAGACATTTCAAAATGCTGACTTCTATGATACAGTCCTACATTTGTGATGAATTCCTCTTTTCTGTGTGAATCAACTGTAATGTTACTTTAAAGCAAAATTCTTAATTAGTATCAATAGAATGAAAGTGTGACTCCTTTCTCCAAGTCCATTTTAAGACCTTAACAGCAAGAAACATGTCACTTTCATTCATTTGACTAACATTTAATAAGCACATACTAGGTACCAGACACTGGTATAAGAGCCTAGAACACAACAGTGAACACAATATCAAAAATGCTTATATCAGAATGTACTACTATAGACAAGACAGTCAGGGGAGACCTCTCTGAAAAGGAGATATTCAAATAGAAATCTGACAGAGGTTAGGGAGTAGACATTGATGTTGAAAGGAAAAGAATGATAAATGCAAAGGTACTGAGATGGGAATGTGTTTGGCATTTGAGGAAGAGAAGCCAGAGTGCCTGGGGTGGAGTGGGTAAAAAAAAAAGTGAGTTGGGAATGGAGTTGATAAGGGAGCCTGATTCCATGTTCTGTAGAGCCTGGATTTGAATTGTAGGGTGATGGGAAGCCATTGGAGGGCTTAGAAAAGGAGAGAGCCTTGTCTGATAGATACTTTTAAGTGATCACTCTCTTTGGGATGTAAAGAATTAACTAGGGTGGGAATGGGGAGAGGGCAAGTGAAGAGGGGGAAAAAGAGACCAAAAGGGCTACTCTTACAGGATCTAGGCAAGACAGAAAGATGCTTTCAAACTAGAATGATTGTGAAGGAAGTGAGAAATGGGCAAATCAGAATGGAATCCAAAGACTGAGCTCAAAGGATCTGCCATAGATGTAATATATCTGCCATAGAGAGAACAAAAGAGGATTTGAGAATGGCTCCAAGGATTTTGGCTTAAGTAACTGGTAGATTACAATTGCCATTTCCTGAGAGAGGAAAGACTTGGAGAGAAGCAGTGGGTAAGGATATTGTTACTCAGTCGCTCAGTTATATCCAACTCTGTGTGACCTCGTGGACTGTAGCCTGCTAGGCTCCTCTGTCCATGGGATTCTCCAGGCAAGAATACTGGAGTGGGTTGCCATTTCCTTCTCCAGGGGATCTTTCTGACCCAGGGATTGAACCCGGGTCTCCTGTGTCTCCTGCATTGTGAACAGATCCTTTACTGCTGAGCCATCAGAGAAGCTGATAAGGAAAACAAAGAATTATATTTTTCACATGCTAATATTATAATAAATTAGATATCCAGGTGAGATGTCAAAGAGGCTTTTGGACATACAAATATGAGCTCAGAGGAGAGCAGATTCATGAATACTCACTTTCTTATTATTCTTTATATCTCTTTATCTGGCACAATATTATAGGTAACTTTTTGTACCTATTCAACTTCTTTCAAAATATTTTGAAAGGGGAAGCAAGCTTGGTGTCATAATATTATAACCTTATATTTGGAGGCAGGATCATAAATATTTGTTTCATTATGAGGCTTCATACATTACACATGTATCACATCTATTCTTTTGTGGGTATGAAACACAAAATAAAAATGAAAAAAGAGACTAGGAGGTTAAGATATATAAACTGAAGTTTGGAGAACTTTTGAGCTAGAAATTAAGAGACAGCAGAGAACTCGGGCAGCAGTTGAAATTTGACATGAGATCAAACCCATGCCGTTTGGGTCTGGTATCAGCATGCTCGCGTGTAGATGGAATGACTAGGAAAGAAAGCACGATGATATAAAGGAGGAGGGATGGAACTCACTGCACAGTGTTGCAGCTGACCTTGGTGTTGAGTAGAAGCCATTTTCCTCCATCTCAGTAGGGAAGGGCTAGTGGATGGTTCCCACGGGGCACAATGAGCAGGCTGGCAGTTTCTCCTCGGCATCCACCATACATCTGCAGGCCTCCTAGGTGCTCCTCAGCTGGGATTGCTTTGAAAGAACAGGGAAGCTTTTGCACTTCCCTGGTGGCTTGGTTGGTAAAGAATGTGCCTGCAATGCCGGAGACCAGGGTTCGATCCCTGGGTCAGGAAAATCCCTTGGAGAAGGGAACGGCAACCCACTCCAGTGTTCTTTCCTGGGAAATGCCGTGGACAGAGGAGCTTGGTGGGCTATGGCCCATGGGGTCACAAAAGTTGGATGCGACTAAACCACCACCAAAAATACCTAATGCCTAACCTCACCTTGAACCAACCAGATCACATCCCCTAGGAACGAGGCTTTGGCTTCGTTTTAAAGCTTTTTATTTGTTTAAAAGCTTCCCAGGAAATTGGAATGTGGATCCAAGGTTGAGGAACAGTTCTAACTTCTGAAAATGCATTGAATGAACAAAAGAAGAAGGAAAACTTCCTTAGTGGATGAGGTAGCAAAGCATTCAATAACCTGGACATGGAAATGCCATTTGGAAAAATGTTTCAGGCCCAGCTAAGCTGTGCCCTGGGAAGCCTGTAAATTCTCTTTTCTTTGTCCAGCCTCGACCCAAACTCCTCTCTGTAAAACTTCATTAGCATTCCCAGAGCACCTTCTTCTGGCAAAATATTTCACTGCGTGGAAAGGAAACACATTCTATTATACCCAGAAGAGGAAAATAAAGCTCATGGAAAAGAGGACCAAGTAAGACTATGTGGGCAGAATTTGATGGTCAGCATCAGCACTTGCTTGATTTTGAGTTTTTCTCTGACCTTTGAGCTTCACTCTCCCCTTTTCTCTGCAGTGTTCCTTGGACTATGCCTGCAATATTTAGAATTGGGAGAATGCATGGGAATGTCTGCACTGATGGCTTGTGACTTTTGTTTTTTAAATTGAAGCTCCCACAGTCTCTATCCAAGCAATGTCTAAGCTGACACGGGTCAGGGGGGCAGGGCAGGGTGGTTGATGAACAGCTTCTTGGGTAGAGGCAGAGGGAGCAACAGGAACCCCACCTCCCTTCTCCAGGAGGCCAAAAGAGCAGGGTATGAAAACCTAGACAGAACGAATCCCAAGTCTGTAGATGAAGAAATGGGATAGGGACTTCCCTGGTGGTCCAGTGGTTAAGAACCCACCTGCCAATGCAGGGGACACGGGTTCCATCCCTGTCCTGGGAAGATTCCACAAGCTCATGCACCACAACTACTGAAGCCCGTGAGCCCTAGAGCCCTGTGCTCTGATCCACAGCAAGAGAAGCCACTGCATTGAGAAGCCCACAACCTCAAATGGAGAGTAGCCCCTGCTTGTCATAAGTAGAGAAACTGGTGTGCAGCAACCAAGACCCAGTACAACCAAAAATAAATAGATAACAATTTTTAAAAATAGGCTAGGAGAGCTGATGTATCTTGTTCAAAGACAACCAACCAGTGAAGGACCAGATTCAGCAGATGGCCTGGGTCCGAGCCCCTGTGTCTTCTACATCCCCAAACTTCCTTCTGCCTTTGTAGAGACACCCTGCACTGGCTAGAAAAAAAAAAACAGTTTAAAAGCTATGATCAAGAGACTATTTGAGGTGTAACTTGCTGCTGTTGCTACTGTTTAGTCATGTCCAACGCTTTGGAGAAGCCTGGTAGGCTATAGTCCATAGGGTCGCAAAGAGTCGGACATGACTGAGAGACTTCACTTTCACTTTACTCTTTGCAAACCCATGGACCATAGCCTGTCAGGCTCCTCTGTCCATGGGATTCCCCAGGCAAGAATATTGGAGTGGGTTGTCATTTCCTTCACCAGGGGATCTTCCTGACCCACGGATCAAACCTGAGTCTCCTGCTTGTCAGGTGGATTTTTTACCACTGAGCCATCTGGGAAGCCCCAGGTTTAATGTATAGCTTACCAAATACTGAATTAGGTTTCCAGAGATACCAAATAAAAATACAGAACACAAGTTAAATGTAAATTTCAGTTATACAATAAATAATTTTAGTAGAAATATATCCCTTGTAGTACTTGTGATATACTTATATCAAAATACTGATTGTTTACCTGATCTTCAGATTCAACTGGACATCCTGTATTTTATCTGACAAACTTTCTGAAGCTAATTCTGAAAGTACTGTTAATCCTACCACATTTTGATTAACCGAGTGATGCTCAAAATCATTTCAACACCCCTTTTGTTTTCTTTAGTAAGGGAATTATGAAGAAGGGAATTCAACACACTCAGTCAAGAAAAACACGCACCATCTCCCAGACAATGGAAGGTAATGTAGATGCAGAGTTTTGAGAAAGAGAATTCCAGCTCCTGAAAATGTATTGAAGAAATAAAGCAAAAAAAGAAAATTTTGGTAGTGAATGAGCCTAGCATAGTTTGGTCTTGCAAGGCATTCAATCATTCCACTGACTGAAAAATTCTAAATCTTGGAACCGTCTGAAGGAGAAAAAGTAAGTTTTAAAACTCATGATTTTTCCAAAGATATAATTTGTTCAATTCTTCTTTCACAAAGAAAGCCCAATTCCTCCTCAGATGGTGACTTGCTGTCAGCCTCGAAGGGCTGTGGAAGATTCTTTTTTTCATCCCAATAATCCATCAGCCATGACGATAGCCAGCCTAAGAAAGCAGAGAGGGATCTTAGGTCACAGATCAGAGGAAGTGAGTCCTTTTTATTTGGCACTTTTGGAAATTCAGAATGCTTTTTGAATCTTGATAGTATTATCAAGAATTCATCTCTCATTCAGCCTTGCCAAGAGCTAAGAAGACTTAAAAAAAAAATCTATTTTGGCTGGCCAGATTTCACCCCATTGCACCGTAATTGCTGACCTATACACACATAGACCTCTTTTTAAGAGTTAACTCCAGCCCGGATTTCCCAGGAAAGTCTCACCAAATGGATGTTGAAGGACATGTCTCTAAGGAGAAAAGAGAAAGTAAGACATTAAATACCTTGCTTAGAGGATGATGGTGATCATGCCTATTTAAAATCCACAGATAATCTCAAACATGATTGCTAGTAGCTTTAACTTGTCATTCCCCCCTTTGTTTTTAAGTCAAACATACAAAAAGATTATACACTGAACCCACTCTTATTGCTTCCCTCTTACCCTTTACCCTGTGGTGTATACAGGCTGCATTGGTGTATTCAAGCCTGATAAAGGGCAAGTCACCAGATGGGGAGGAGTAGGAGGGGTTGCGGGTAGGGGGTAGGGAGGTAGGGGACAGCTGGGCAGGGAGGCCAGGGCAAGGAAGAGAGAAGGAGGCTTTGATGATTCACATTTTTCATGTTTATTTCCTTAAAAGTTAGAATTCTTCTTTAAGGGAGGATGGGATAAATTGGGAGGTTGGGACTGATATATATGCACTATCATGTATAAAAGAGCTAGCTAGTGAGAACCTGTTATAAAGCACAGGAAGTCCACCTTGGTGGTCTGTGATGACCTAAAAGTTGGGGATAACAGGTTGGGATGGGAGGAAGGCCCAAGAGGGAGGGATATATGTATGCATATGGCTGATTTACTTCATTGTACAGCAGAAACTAACATAAAACTGTAAAGCAATTATATCCCAATTTTTAAAAAATGTTAGAATTGACTGTGTGCCTTTGGGGAGGGCAAAAGAGAAACAAAGCTAAAAGGCAGTGTGTGGGGGAAATTACAGAGAAGGAACAGAGAAATCTCTTTCAGTTATACCTTCATTTAAAATATTTACAGACAGTGTAGGTGTGTACCAAATAATCGGCAGAATATTTCAATGCCAGAAGTTAAGAATGTACTCTAGTAAATCAATTCAATTTTTATTTTAAAATAAAAATTAAATTTAAAAAATAATATACTCTAGTCATTCATTTTAACCCTGGGGTTGGGGAAGGGCTCTGACTACATGTCAGGCTGGGAGCTGAAGCAAGATAAGCCTCTGTCATCACCTGCTTGGAACAAGCCTGATGGGAGAAGAAATCAACAGGCTTTGGCACCTACTTCCCACTGGAAGGCGGCTGGGGACCGAGTGGTGCCTGAGCCAACTTTGCTCTGAGTCTTGCCAGCTTCCTTCCATAAGAACTGTGCAAAGCAAGGCATAATTGGAGGCAGAAATGGTTTCCAGAAAATGATGCCTCCTTTAAGGTTTTGGAGCTGATGGCACAGGTATGAACCTGCACCTGCAGTGGTGATTTTCACTCTCAAGTATAAACACTTGGAGGATCTGACTCGGCATGACACTACCCCAAGCTGCATCCTAGAGCAAGATGACACTGCTGTGTTGGTTTAGGCGCTCGGTTGTGTCTGATTCTTTTGCAACTTCATGGAGTGTATGTAGCCTGTCAGGCTTCTCTGTCCGTGGGATTCTCCAGGCAAGAATACCGGTGTGGGTTGCCATTTCTTTCTCCAGGGGATCTTCCTGACCCAGGAATCAAATTCGTGCGTCCTAACTCGGCAGGCAGAGTCTTTGCCCCTGAGCCACCAGGGGAGCCTGTACCTTTCTGCAAATACCAGTACATGAAGATGATCCTACATTGTAGAAATACTGAGAAAGCAATGTCAACAGCTGGGAAAACAGCTTGTCCAGCCTCAGAAACTTACAAAGGATTTATGTCTGGCACACTTAAGAAACTCATGAAAATAAATAGAAAAAAATCAGGAAACCGTTTAGAATGCAGGCAAAGGAAATGAATAAGCAATTTACAGAAATGAAAAGCTGAAAATCTAACAAGAATTTTTTAAAGATAGGTTCCTATTCATTCAGACAGGTGAAGAAATTAAAGCAACAATGCAATAACACCACTCCATTCATTTTTTAAAGGTGGATAACATCAAGTTCTAGGGATGATCAGAGGCTGCAAGAATCCTCACATGCTGCTGAAGATAATATGAATCGATATGGCCTTGCGTGTATGCTAAGTTGCTTCAGTAGTTCTGACTCTTTGCAGCCCCATAGCCTGTAGCCCTTCAGGCTCCTCTGTCCATGGAATTATCCAGGCAAGAATACTGGAGTAGCCATTCCCTTCTCCAGGGATCTTCCCAACCCCGGGATCGAAGCCACGTCTCTTACATCTCCTGCATTGGCAGGCTGGTTCTTTACCACTAGTGCCACGTGGGAAGCCCTGGATATGGCCTTAATGGAGAATAAATTTTAATACCTAATGGAATGAGGTATGTATACTACTGTATCCAGCAATTCTATCCTGGTAGACATCTCAGAAACAGTAGCACCCACCTTCATAAAGATAAAGTAGTACATTCCTAACTACATTGGTAGTGTCCATGGCAGCAAAAGAGCAGGTGGTAACATTTATGTCTGTACCTACAGAAGTAGATGAGTAAAATTTTATGTGCCTGCAATGGGACATTTTGTAGCAGTCGGAAGAAAGGAAGGCTACATGGAGGGTCTGGGAAAAAGCAAAGTAGAACGAAGAAAAATGAGAAACAAAGAGACATATTTTCCAATATTATTAATATAAATTAAAGACACATTTAAATGAGCTTTATAAATTTTTCAAGACTAACCAGAGGGGTTAAATTAAGTATATAAATTAAATATTATTATTCAGTATATAATTACAATATTATATTAAATATAAAATATTTAAAATAACAAAAATAGATGACACGGGCCATACTCCATCACAATGAACTCCTCCTGAGGTTCTGTGCCACCTCTGTGTCACCCTAGATACAAGAACTGATAAATACCTAGCAGTCTGTGGTGAGGACATACATGCAGTAGAGTAGATCTGGATGGGGAGAGAATGAGAGCAGCTGAACAGGTAACAAAGAAGTAAATGAGGGCCTTGAATGGAGTAAGGAATATACTCAACTCCATCCTGTAAGGTCAGGTCACCAAAATAAAGTGAACTCTGAGGAAGAACCACAGTGTAACATTGTCAGGTGATACATCCATTATATATTGGTTTTCAATCCAATCCCCAAACCAAGAGTAGGGTGGTCATCCAAAGGAATTGTGTTGCTTCCTTGATGCACAGGCTGAATGTCTCTATAATTTCACCTCTCTAATCCTCACTTGCTCTTCAACTCAAAAGTCATTCATTCATTTCATTCAACTAATATTTATTGGTCAGTTACCATGTGCCCAGAGCTGTTCTAGGTATTGGAGATACAATGGTGAGACAAAGACACAGCCCCTGCTGTTGTCATGGAGCTGGTGTTCTAATTGTCTTGCAATAGCTTTGGAGGGAGTACCAGGGGCCTCCCCTGCTGCAGGCTCTCTTGTTCTTAGGGACCACCTGACAGTCTCCCCTCTTTTATCCTAATGAACTCAAATTCCCCAGCACCCAACTCAAGAATCGGCTAGATACATCTACCCCTCCTAATCCATCAGTCTCCTCATCAGCCCATGTTCATTTTCTATGGAGAATCTGCTTCTCTGACATTTCTGAGGGATCCAACTGCTTTTGAACTTCAGTGGTCCATAAACCTGCTCACCAGCTCACCTACTCTGGGGCTTCCATTGCTCTTGGCATAGTTGCCACTTGGCTTCATGGAGACAAGGTAACCATGGACTCCTGCTCTTCAAGGGACTTCTTAGCTCCCAGGCTCTTGTGGTTCCTGGAAACCATATCACCAAGCTTAGCCAGGAAAGCCTGTAGATGTGGGTAATGAGATCTCTCTTGTCATCAACTGCCTTTTCCAGCGACCTTCCCTTGCTGTCAATGGGATATATGTGATGAAAGCATCTTGAAGGGGCTTAGTCAGTCTTCTGCCAGGGTCTGGGGAGACAGTGGCTTCTGCCTGCCTTTAGCAGCCCCTCTGTCATACTGTGACTTAGGCCATCACTTGGTGCCATCTGGAACTCATAGGAAGAAGGACCATAAGTATCCCTGTCCCTCATCCTCACAGCATCTAAACACAAGTATGTTCAGACAGATCACAGCTGATGTGCTATGGGACCACGTTCCTGTAGAGACCCCCAGCCCTTACTGATCTCTTTTTTTATCAAGCAGAAATGAGAGAAATCTAGCAAAAAAGAACAAACATCTGAGCTCAGATACCAGATATTTAGGTGAAGATTAGAAAGCCCCTGCTGCTCTGCACTTCAAGACTTTGAGATCTCTGGTACCCTAAAAAGATGAGTTCATGCCTAGTCCCTCTAACTGGGGATGAATGAGTTGCCTCTGGTCTCAGCTGGTTTGTTGCCAGGCAATGAAAAGCTGGTCACATAGCCATTCGCTGGGCAGTTCTGCTGGACTCCACTGAGGGATAAGCAATAAACAAAATAGATAAGGAGGCATATAGTGAGCAAGAAAGTGATAAAGCTATTCAAAAGGCTGTAGAGGTTGTTCCAGAATCTAGGCAGGGAGGTGCTGTGAAGCCCGATTCTGTTTCATCACTTCTCTGAAATTGTTCTTGCCATGGTAACCAATAATCATCTAATCACCAATGAGGAACTTGACTCTGAAGCCCTTTCATATTTGCTCTCTTGGCAGCATTTAGCTCTCTGGAATACTCCCTCCTTCTTTACATTCCCATA
The DNA here is from genome assembly GCF_054371585.1 of Giraffa tippelskirchi. Taxonomy (NCBI): domain Eukaryota; kingdom Metazoa; phylum Chordata; class Mammalia; order Artiodactyla; family Giraffidae; genus Giraffa; species Giraffa tippelskirchi. The sequence continues at coordinate 118,810,392 of NC_137276.1, read as the reverse complement.
GCTGTCTCAAATTAATGTTCTTTATCTCATCCTTTCTGTCCCTAATCCATACTTTCTACTCATCAGCCAATTAGGCTGCCAAACCAGAAAACTGGGCGTCATGATGGATGCATCTTACTCATTGTCCACAGATGTTTACCAAGTGCTCACTATGCCAGATGCTTGGCTCGGCTCTGAGTACATGATTGTCAGTGGAGACCTGGCTCCTTGCATCACAGAGCTTATAAAGCATCAAGTTTTCATGAGCATTATGGGAACTCTAGTAGGTGAGCCTATAAAAATGAATGTTATCATGAACATAGAAATGGTTTTCTATGAGGCTACATTTCACTCTGCAATTTAGTCAATAACCACTTGTCAAGGGACTTTATGACATGTGTCACCCATATATACATACATAAATATCTATATCTATATATACATATCTATTCAAAGTATACATATTTTATTTTTTGTTTATATATTTCATAATAGTAGTTATCAGTAGGAAGTTTGGAGGGCAGAATTATACACAATGAGCTTTGTCCAACACTACATACTTACACACGTAAGTCACTTTTCCAACAAGGGTCTGTCTAGTCAAAGCTATGGTTTTTCCAGTAGTTGTGTATGGATGTGAGAGTTGGACTACAAAGAAAACTGGTACCAAAGAGTTGATACTTTTGAACTGTGGTGTTGGAGAAGACTCTTGAGAGTCGCTTGGACTGCAAGGAGATCCAACCAGTCCGTCCTAAAGGAAACAGTCCTGAATATTCATTGGAAGGACTGATGCTGAAGCTGAAACTCCAATACTTTGGCCACCTGATGCGAAGAACTGATTCATTTGAAAAGACACTAATGCTGGGAAAGATTGAAGGCTGGATGAGAAGGGGATGACAGAGGATGAGATGGCTGGATGGCATCACCGACTCAATGGACATGAGTTTGAGTAAACCCTGGGAATTGGTAAACCCTGGGAATTGGGATAGGGAGACCTGGCATGCTGCAGTCCATGGGGTCACAAAGAGTCAGACACGACTGAGCAACTCAACTGAACTGAATACATGTATGTGCATATACAACTATTTGACTAAAGTCATATTGAAGACAACAAATTTGGGGAAAATTCTGAAGTAACTAGGAAACCAATCACACTTTTACTATTTCCTTGTTTATAATTGATCACATTTCTGAACAAAGTGAATATTAACTTTAAAACTGCCTCTGTTTTATGATCCAAAGCCTTATCAATCAATCATGAAATAAGGAGCATTCTAACTGTGAGGGTGATGGAAAGAATCTAGGGGTTCTTTAAAAATTTAATTTGCATCAAGTTAGTGATGTGCTACATGCTTTTTCAATATGTTTTTCCTGTTCTGAGTTTTAGGCAGAACCTGTAAAAAACTTATGACCCCAGAGGACAAGGCTTCTTTTCTTCCAGATACACACGACTTATCAATATTTCAATGTTTGGTTTTTTTTTTTCAGTAGCTGTCTGCAAAGTCACAAAAAGATGAGGACCAGAAGACTTTCCTTCCTGCGATTCACTAATTTATGACTCTATGAGGGCATTTTTAATGACTATAAACTGGGACTTCCCTGGTGGTCCCAGTAGTTAAGACTCTGAGCTCCCAATAGAGGGGACACGGGTTCGATCCCTGGTTGGGGAAGTAAGATCTCACATGCCACTTGGCATGATAAAAAAAGGAAAAAATGATGTGCTTAGTGAACACACACTGGGCAGTACAATAATGACACAGACTAAAGAAAACTACAGTTGTTACTAGAGATTTGGAAGATCGAGAAAGAGAAATCTTGATTGGTAGGCAAGATCACTTTTGTCCATTGTTTGAATTCAAAATACAATTTCTCTGTCATTATGGGCTTATTTAAGTACAAGGAATTTTAACAGGGATTTGAACTGGGAAGAAAAGAAATAAGTTAAATCATTTTATTTGGGTCAGTCCAAGGCCAAGTGCATGTATTGAAATGTTCAATGAGCAAGGTAAATGAGAATATTGCCTTTGATGATCTTCATAAATGACCATAATATGATAGAAGATTGAAAAGCAAGACTTTTAAAATTCATATCCCAAGGAACCACTTAATATCTGTGAGGAACAGCTGGGTTTATTTTCACGTCCAGAGTACTAACGTCAGAAGAAAGATGTCCAGCTTTGGGATTTTTCATCTATTTATAAAATGCATATACCATTTGCACACCATTTAAATTGCTAATGACTACAAACAGTGGGATGCAAAACATCACTTAAGATATGAAGACATGTTTCAAGGGTGGTTTTATAACATTAGTGGCTAATGATGTTGAGCATCTTTTCATGTGCTTATTTGCCATCTCCTCAGTGAAATACTCTTTTGAGACTTTTGCCCATTTTCTGACTGGAGTGTTTGTTTTTTGATTATTTGACTTTGGTGAGTTTTTTATATATTCTAGATATAGTCCTTTGTTGGACATACAGTTTGCAAATATTTTCTTCTAGTCTGTAGCCTATGTTTTCATGCTACATATAGGGTGCTTGAAAAGAATGTGAATTCAGCTGTAGGGCAGGTATTTTACAAACATCAATTAGATCGCCTTGGTTGAGTGTGCTGGTGAGTCTTTCTCTATCCTTACTGACTTTCTTCTAGCTGTTATGACTGTTTTTGAGAGAGGGGTACTGAAATATACAAGTTTAATTATGGATTTGTCTATTTCTCCCTGCAATTTTTGCCAATTTTCCTTTCCCTTGTTTTGCAGTCTGGTGGTTTGGCCCATGCACATTTAGGATTGTTGTGTTTTCATGGTGGATTGACCTTTGATCATTATATATTGTATGTCTGTCTCTGGTAATTTTCTTTGCTTTGAAGATGACTTTATTTGTATTAATGTAGCTACTCCTTCTTTGTCTTAGTTCGCCTTTGTGTGACATATCTTTTCCTATCCTTTTACTTTCAACCTGCCTGTACTGATATATTTGAAGTGAGTTTCTTACAGATGGCATATAATTGGGTTATGTTTTCTAAATCCACTCTGCAAATCTCTGTCTTCTAATTGGAGTCTTTTCTCATTCAGTTTAAGATCTTACAGGCTCTAGTATGATGAGAGATTTTCTGTTGAAACCTGGACATTTTCCTATTATACTCTGTGTCTCTGAATCTTACTTAAACCTATGTTTTAGCTGTTTATTCTGACACCATTCCAGTAGGGAAACGGAGGGGGCTGCCATCATGTTACTGCTGGCACATGTGAAAACAACATGTGTGTGGGTAAGGAGGAAAGGGCTGGCCTTCTAACTTTACATAGGAGTTATATATTTCAGTTTACTAGTGACAGTATTAATATTAGCCAGTGCAAAATAATTTTGCATCTTCATCATCTAGATTTATGGGATAGACTTAATCTCCAATATGGGGCCCGAGATCATTAGCTATAGCATTTTACATTCGCACAGGGATTTCAAAATCGAATCAGTTTACTGACTGTTTTTCATTTTTAGGAATCTGACAACTTTATCATTTTGCTTAAAAGTATGACATAATGTAGTAATATTTAAGCATTAGAACCATAGCTTCCCTAGAGCCCCTGATCCACAAGAGAAGCCACCGCAATGAGATCACGCACCGCAACTAGAGAGTAGCCCCCTGTTTGTCGCAACCAGAGAGGAGCAATAAAGACCCAGCACAACCAACAATAAATAAATAAAAGATAAATAAAACTACTAAAAAGCAAGAAAAATTACTTTCCCCTGATTTCAGCGTAATATTCTGGAATGGAGTTTGCCTGCGACTGTTAGTGGACTTTCACAATCATATCTGTAAATCACTGGTCCTTTGGCTTTGTTGACCCCTTGTTCTTAATACCAATTTCTCAGACACTCCTGGGGAAAAGAAAAAAAAAAAAAAAACATAGCTTAAAATACACAAAGCAAAATTTTCTAGAAGTGGGGGAAGAAATTTAGAAAGAAATACATGTGGAATTGTTAACAGTCTACCCAGTGTTCCTCCTCTAAGCAGACCTGCTTTTATCTTCCACTCCCTGGACCCCTTTTGCCTCTACCCCTCCAGTCATGGGGTAAAGAGATGACCAGACCAACGGGGAATGTCTACCCAGAGCCAGGACCTAGATCACAGTCTGGGTCCTTGGAATCCAGGAGTTGTCTGCTCAACTGGCTCCAAGCATTTTTTTCAGGACTCTGGGCATATTTACCCACTTCTCTCTGGCATGATAGAGGTTCATGATTAGAAAGAGGCCCCGAACAGCTTTCAGGCTGCTGAGTTCCCGGCACCATCATGATTTCAAATCATTATCCATTTGTACACAACCAAGCCTTGCTAACAATTTATGGTGCTTCTGGCCCTCTCCTGCACAGGTGGCAAACTTTCACTGCTGACTGCACACAGACTGCTGGCCTGGGACGTCCTCACTGTCGCTGGGCTGATGCCTTCATTAAGCTGTGATGCACTCTAGATCATTGTAGGCATCAACCAAGGTTTACTTAGAGGTTTTGTTTGCTTGACACGCTGTCCCCTGTAAAAGGAGGCAATTCCCTCCCCTATCACAGACCCACACTGTCTTCAGAGGGACGGATGTGAGTAGGACCACTCCGGTGAGGCATGAGGGCCCTCACCTCTGGTGATCTGTTTCCTTCTTTCTCACAGCAACAGACTTTGACCGGCATCCCATCTAGGTGCTGTGCCGTAGGAAATGAGGAAGAGGAGGGAGCTGGTGTGAAGGGTGGAGAGGGAAGGCTCTGAGGTCTTCTCAGAGCATCAGACCTTCTCTTCCACCTCCTGGGGCTTCTATCCCCTTCTTTTCATCCACTGACTCACAAAGGTTGGTTCCCTCTGCTATGCCTTTGGTTTTTCATGGGCTCCCACTCACTTCAGACCCAACAGTTGATGCTGCAATGGCCACCTGACCCTCACCTTCAGTCTCTCCTCTTTCCTGCCCATGTAGCCAAGTTAATCTTCACTAAATGGAGTTTCCATGATGCTATTCTTCTTCTAAAATATCTTGCCTTTATTTGCATTCATTCATGCACAACTATTAAGTACCTATGGCTTATCAGGCACTTGTAGAAGAGCTGGGAATGCAACAGTGAACTAGAAAAGTCATGGTATATGGAGCTTACATTCCAGCATGGGAGAAAGAGAACACATATGCAAATACATACAAGAATGCCAGGTGGTGACTGGTATGTCCTCTGGAGGTAAGAGAGATGAGGGGACAGAAAGAGATAGGAATGGGAATAGATAGGGGTGAAGTGATAATAAGGGAATACTTCGTTAAGGAGACAGGTAAGGTGATAGATTCTACAGTGACCCCTAGTGACCCTGCCTTCCATGCTCACACTCTTGTATTATCTTCTTCCTTGGAGTGTAGGTGGAGCTGGGAACTCTACTAAAGGAATACAGACAGAAAGGTAATGAAAGGGCACATCCACAGTCCTAGCCTCCACTCAGGTGGCAGTCTTGCTTGTAGTCTGTCTACATCACCGTCTTTGAAGAGAGTGCTAAAAGCATTTGTGTGTAAAAGCATTTGTGTGTAAATCTTTGTATATGTTTTCATTTCTCTTGACTGGATACCTAAAAATTGCTGGATCATATGATAAATTTATGATCAAATGTGAAGAAGATCCCACATGCTGCAAATAAGACCCAGCACAGCCAAATGAATAGAAATTTGAAAGTAAATAAATAAATACCTTATCTATTCATCTACCTATCTATCTTTCCAATCTCCTATTGGTTCTGTTCTTCTGGAGAGCTCTGACTAATACAATGATGAACAGTTAACCTCTTAGACTTATAGGATTTCAGAATTGAGAGGAACCTTTGAGATTATCTAGTTCCAGAAGTAATCATCAAAGAATATTAATAAAGCACACCTCAGTGCTTGATGGTATACGAAATCATCACAAGTATCCAGCTCAGCTGCCTAGTGATTTAAGATATAAGGCAGGCAGCCCCAAAGTATATAAACAACACCAGAAAAACATAGAACAACCACAGCATGAGCAACACAAGGCTAATTTTTATCACTTTCTGCTTTAAAAATGTTTAAGTGGTACTCATTTGTTCACAGGAAATATAAAATTCCTTAACATGAAACCCAAGCCACTAAAAAAATGTAACCCCTATGTAGTTTGCCTAACTCACCCGTGACCCTTCCCTCTGTGCATCCTAATGGCCTGAGCAACCATGGTCTTCCTCAGATCCTTCTCTTTATCCCAAACTTCCCTTCATTTTTATGGCTGAGCTCAGCGCCTCTACCCCGACATCATGGGGCACTGACACTATGAGGCAAAGGATGACTGAGCTACTCTGGTACTTGCCTAACAGTACAGAGAGCTTCAAGTTGGCACCTCTCCCTTTAGTTTGGAAGCATCTTGAGGGACAGACCACATCTCATTCATCATCCTACCCCTGTTGCCCAAAGTCAAAGCAGGCTCTACACCTACACATGTTTGCTTAATGAATGGAGCAGCTATACATAAGCAAACATCACCCTTTGATTCTTGTTGGCTGTTGTTTTAGTGGTAGTGGTTGTGATTGTTGCTTCCTTTGAGCCAACTTTGCACAAAATGCTTCTCTCACTAGAAAAGGACAAATTTGGTGATCAATGAAGGTGGTGGAATGTGAAGTCAAGTGGGCCTTAGAAAGCATCACTACGAACAAAGCTAGTGGAGGTGATGGAATTCCACTTGAGCTATTTCAAATCCTCAAAGGTGATGCTGTGAAAGTGCTGCACTCGATATGCCAGCAAATTTGGACAACTCAGCAGTGGCCACAGGACTGGAAAAGGTCAGTCTTCGTTCCAATCCCAAAGAAAGGCAATGCCAAAGAATGCTCACACTACCGAACAATTGCACTCATCTCACATGCTAGTAAAGTGATGCTCAAAATTCTCCAAGCCAGGCTTCAGCAATATGTGAACCGTGAACTTCCAGATGTTCAAGCTGGTTTTAGAAAAGGCAGAGGAATCAGAGATCAAATTGCCAATATCCACTGGATCATCGAAAAAGCAACAGAGTTCCAGAAAAACATCTATTTCTGCCTTATTGACTATGCCAAAGCCTTTGACTGTGTGGATCACAATAAAGTGTGGAAAATTCTGAAAGAGATGAGAATACCAGACCATCTGACCTGTCTCTTGAGAAACCAGTATGCAGGTCAGGAAGCAACAGTTAGAACTGGACATGGAACAACAGACTGGTTCCAAATAGGAAAAGGAGTCCGTCAAGGCTGTATATTGTCACCCTGCTTATTTAACATCTATGCAGAGTACATCATGAGAAATGCTGGGCTGGAATAAACACAAGCTGGAATCAAGATTGCTGGGAGAAATATCAATAACCTCAGATATGCAGATGACACCACCCTTATGGCAGAAAGTGAAGAGGAACTAAAGAGCCTCTTGATGAAGGTGAAAGAGGAGAGTGAAAAAGTTGGCTTAAAGCTCAACATTCAGAAAACTAAGATCATGGCATCTGGTCCCATCACTTCATGGGAAATAGATGGGGAAACAGTGGAAACAGTGTCAGACTTTATTTTTTTGGGCTCCAGAATCACTGCTGATGGTGACTGCAGCCATGAAATTAAAAGACGCTTACTCCTTGGAAGGAAGGTTATGACCAACCTAGATAGCATATTTAAAAGCAGAGACATTACTTTGCCAACAAAAGTCCGTCTAGTCAAGGCTATGGTTTTTCCAGTGGTCATGTATGGATGTGAGAGTTGGACGGTGAAGAAAGCTGAGCGCTGAAGAATTGATGCTTTTGAACTGTGGTGTTGGAGAAGACTCTTGAGAGTCCCTTGGACTGCAAGGAGATCCAATCAATCCATCCTAAAAGAGATCAATCCTGGGTGTTCATTGGAAGGTCTGATGTTGAAGCTGAAACTCCAACACTTTGGCCACCTCATGCAAAGAGTTGACTCATTGGAAAAGACCCTAATGCTGGGTAGGATTGGGGGCAGGAGGAGAAGGGGACGACAGAGGATGAGATGGTTGGATGGCATCACCGACTCAATGGACATGGGTTTGGGTGGACTCCGGGAGTTGGTGATGGACAGAGAGGCCTGGCGTGCTGCAATTCATGGGGTCACAAAGAGTCGGACACGACTGAGCAACTGAACTGAACTGAAATGAAATGAACTGAAGGTGGTATCCCTGGCAGTCACTGAAGACTGGAGTACACTATTTCCTGTAAGAATGCCCCTCTTTCTAAGGAGAAGGTCCCAGATGAAGACACTGCAGGAAAAGCTACAGTGGGTCAAAGTCACTGATTCCTGCTCAGCGGCCAACAGGATGAGCAGTACAGAAGGGAGCTGGGTTATTCTTCAGGTGATAGGGCAAACTTCTCTGCTTTGGGATGTAGCAGATTTTTTAACAAGGTGAAAAGAAGTGATAATTACTGATTTTAATCTAACCAATAATATAAGGGAGGTGAGCCCTTCAGAGAGTCTTTACAATAAGAGAAGTGTGGCCTCATGGACAAGATCTGTCCCATTTTAATGATTCCTGTATCACAAAGGATCAGAGAAAACAGACCTCAGCAATGTGATCTCAGAAAAAAGCCAGCAGAGCAGTCTATGAGGCCATAGGAATATTGAGTGTCTTTAGAAAAAGATCAAGGTGAAGTGATGGGCATTTTGGAGTATCAAACAATGGAATTCTCTAGATGCATTAACAGTTCCTTGGGGTTACTATACCCAAGACAAGGAGCAGACCACATGTGTATAAGGAAGGGAATCATGACAGTAGTGATGGCTCCTAAAGATGGAGGAGGTAGTTGGGGTCCAGTGTGTGGATTACAGATTGTATGCACAATCACTGGGGTTACGAGCTCTTGGGAATTCTTGCAAGGAGAGAGGCGCTAGGTTGTGCATCAGGAAGGATAGATTGCCCACGTGTCTAGGTAGGTACTCAAGATAAGAGAAGCATCATGAACCATCACAAGAGAAGTCAGCTCCTTTAAGCCACAGGTGTCCTGGCAGAAAGGCTATTCCTAAACAAATAAAAGCACACGTGAACCGATTCAAATGTATTTTTTTTTAATGGCTGAGTAATATTCCATTGTGTACATGTATATTATCGTATGTGAAACAGAACACCATTCCATGTTCGATGCATGAGACAAATGCTCAGGGCCGGGGCAATGGGATGACCCAGAGGGATGGGATGGGGAGGGAGGTGGGTGGGAGGTCCAGGAAGGGGAACACATGTAAACCCATGGCTGATTCATGTCAATGTATGGCAAAAACTATTACAATATTGTAAAGTAATTAGCCCCCAACTAAAATAAATAAATTTATTAAAAAAAAAAAAAAAGCACACGTGACTAAGAAAGAGAGATTAAATTCAGATCCTTCACAAGGAAGGAACTAGAGAGCTTTGTTTTTGAAAAGGAAATTCTAAGGCTGGCGTCACTGCAAATTAACTACCTAAAGATCCTATATTTCCTAGTCAGCTTTCTCATCTCTATCATAACCCAAAATAAAAAAAAAAGATTATACTTTTCTTAAGTTGAAGTATAATTAATTTACAATATTGTGTTAATTTCAAGTGTACAGCACAGTGAATCAATTATGTATATATCAAGTTTTTTCCTTCATAATCTGTAAACACCTCTTCTGGTTTCCGACTCCTGGCTCCTTCTGCTTTTCTGGATACTTCTCTGTATTCTTGGCAGGTCCTTTTGCTTGACTGTTAAAGCATGTTTCTCAGGGTACAGTTCCAGGCTTTTGGCTCTTCTTCCAATGCTAGCCTTCACTGCACCTGAACTGAAGGATTCACTCTGGGATGGTCAACGACTATTTCTGTGCTGACTGCCGAGTATGTATTTCCAGCCCAAACCTCTCTCCCAAGCCCCACTTAGATGTCTGACAGGCACCTCCAATTTGGCATGTTCAAGGTGGTCCTTATCTCCCGCCCCCACACCCATAACCTTTACTTGCTAGTCCCTCTCATGGCACCATGATGGTCAAGCTTTCCCTCCCTCTCATCCACCCCATCCAAACATCTACCTGATGACCACTTCTTCACGTGGGAGTTTTACCAGGCACAAATTCTGTACCTGAACCTATCAACAAACCCTGTTCCTGTAGATCCAACTACTTCACAGGGATGAGGTAATATTATATCATTTGGTAACCTTTTACGAACAATTTATGCAGAGTAGGGGCTTCCCAGGTGGCTCAGTGGTAAAGAATCAGCCTACCAATATAGGAGCTGTAGGAGTCGTGTGTTTGATACCTGGGTCGGAGTGATCCCCTACAGTGGGAAATGGCAACCTGCTCCAGTATTCTTGCCAGGAAAATCCCATGGAGAGAGGAGCCTGATGGGCTACAGTCCATGGGATCGCAAAGAGTCGGGCATGATTGAGCGACTGAGTACATGCATAACAGACCAAAGTTTAAAATACAAAGCTTAAAAAAAAAAGGCTAACACTTAAAGAGAAAGAAGACAGGAACAATGAGAGTAGGAACATTCTCTTCAATATTCCTAAAACAGCCACCTTTTTCTTGTGGCATATTCTTATTCAATAATGCAGTCTTTCGATGTCAAACACATCCCTGGAAAAACAGCTTCCCCTGCTTGCTTTCTTGGTTTCAAGAATTTGGATTATCAGGCCAACTTGTTCAGATGAAAAGGAAGATGGGGTGCCACATTTTACATACTTATAGTCTGTGGATATTTTCAGGTGCCTCTGCCTGGCATGGTTGACTATAGAGTGCCCTCTTTATGAATAAATCACAGAGCAATTACCACCCAAGGGAGGAAGTGCTCCACCATGTTGAGCACCTCAGGGTCTCAGAAGCCACCTGACCACAGTGTGGGAGTGGGTCTCAGAGAGCATAGCCCCCAGACCCAACATCACCAGCAATTTCCATGGGATGGGGGCCTAGTGGGAGGACTTGATCTCATACTCAAGCCTCATTGCTGCTTTGGTGCTTGACACATGAAATGATATAATCCGGTCTGAGCTTCTGTGCCTTCAGAAATTTCAGTTTTCCCTGCTGCTGGCTTTAGAGCCAAGTTCTACCTCCAGCTTTGTGCAACGCCACTGAGAGCCTGAATGGATAAATGGACCACAGCCAGACAACACATAAAAAATAAAACTCTGGCCCACAGCCTGTAACAACCTGCCCAGGATACCAAACCCTGTAGAAATCTATAATAACCAACCTAGGAAGTCAGTTGGCTACCAGGCCAACTTGCAGGAAGTCAGATGCTGTCTCTAGCTACAGTTAATGAAGCTAAACAACAACTTTTGTAACAACTGGCCCCAATGGCCAGGACTTGATTAATAGAAGCTTTTCCTAGTTATTGTCCCTGCTTCCAACTTAGGACCAACCAGAGAAAGCCCAATACGTTCCTCTAACCAATCACATTGGATGCTCTAGTTAACTTACTCCCCAGCTTCCCCAAGGCCTAGAGCCTCTGATCAAAGCCTCTGCCTTTAAGCCTCTGCCAAAACATAAATGACTGTGGCTGACTCCCTAGCTCCAGCTCGGTCTGAATAACAGTCTTCCCTTATTCATCTGGTGGGTCTCCATCCATTGCCACCCTGCCATTCAGACCCCCCCAGCTTTAATCTGTAGCCACCAGCTCTCAGCTCTCGGTTTTGCCATCTTCGAACTTTTCTGGCATGCTCTTGAGAATGCACAATAAATAACTAACTTTGTTTACAAGAGTTGGGATAGGGCAAGATCATTGTTTTTGAATAATTTTTAAGAAATGTTAGAAGACAAGATAGCATTCTCATCTTTATGAAAAGAAAAATTTTACTGTGAGGCATTGCAGAAAGGATAGACAGTATAGGTATAGATGTAGATTTTTTTTTCTCTATTTGGTGTGAAGGATGAGAGGATGGGAAGAAATATCACACTGAGAGGAAGGAATTTTATCCCGTTAGACAATAAGTTGATAAGAAAGCAGAAGGAAAAGGAAAATCGGTAACTGACAATTCTAACTACAGCAATAACATTTCTCCTTGAAAATTGGCCACACATCAGCTGACTTGTGTGTGCATTTACAAATTACACATACACATACAGATTCTACCTTTTTAAAATATTTTGTTTGTTTATTTGGCTGTGCCAGGTCTTATTGGCAGCATGCGGGATCTAGTTCTCTTCCTTCTGCATTAGGAGCAAGGAGTTTTAGCCACTGGACCATGAGGGAAGTCCCACAGAGATTCTGTTTTAATGTCCAGATGACTTTTCTTCTTCCTTACCCATAGGCAACCTTATGATCCTTTATACTTGCATTTAAAATTATTGTATGCACTGAAATGTGAAATTAGCAATCCCTTTCAGTTCAGTTCAGTTCAGTTCAGTTGCTCAGTTGTGTCCAATTCTTTGTGACCTCATGGACTGCAGCATGCCAGACTTCCCCATCCATCACCAACTTCCGAAGCTTACTCAAACTCATGTCCATTGAGTCGGTGATGCCATACAACCATCTCATCCTCTGTCATCCCTTTCTCCTCCTGCCTTCAATCTTTCCCAGCATCGGGGGCTTTTCCAATCAGTCAGTTCTTCACATCAGGTAGCCAAAGTATTAGAGCTTCAGCTTCAGCATCAGTCCTTCCAATGAATATTCAGGACTGATTTCCTTTAGGATGGAATGATTTGATCTCCTTGCTGTCCAAGGGACTCTCAAGAGTCTTCTCCAACACCACTTTACCAACAGTTGAAATATTCTAGATGTTAGAATACAGCAATGGAAACAAAGACAGACAAAAATCATCTAAACCAACACTCTCTTCTCATGCTCTTTATAAAATAGTAACTGTATTCATAAGGCAGTCACACTAAAAATTCTAGTAGGAGCCAGAAGGAAACGTTCAAGTAGCTTGTAATTTTGAGTCTCTACATGAGCCAACCATATGGTCTTTCTTACCTGAGTCCCTCCATGCTCTGTTCCCACCCAACCCTCCCAACCCCACAACAATCTTTCACTCATTTCTGTATCTGTTATGCGTGTCTTAAACCATATTCATTTAAAAAGTATTTGTCTTGAAACCTAGAAAATTAGGAATTTAATGGTTACATACTAGACCAGGTAAGTGTCCATAGCCTTCTGAAGTGAAATAAACAGGTCCCATGTGGCTCAGATGGTAAAGAGTCTGTTTGCAATGCGGGAGACACAATTCCGATGGCTAGATCAGGAAGATCCCCTGGAGGAGGAAATGGCTACCCACTCCAGTATTCTCACCTGGAGAATTCCATGGACATGGGAGCTTGACAGGCTACACAGTCCATGGGGTTGCAAAGAGTAGGACATGACTGAGTGATTAACTCTACACTATGTTTAATGTAGAAGCTCCCTGACACTGGAGTGGACCCAGTAACGGTTAGCAGAAGTCCCTCCTTGCACATTTCTTCATTTGTCCCCACACTGACTTGTCCTTCTTTCCCTTTTGTGACCCTGTCAGCTCCAGGAGTAGGCCTGAATGCTCCGAAAGCCACATGTAACCTCAGCTTTGCATTACTTCCCTTAATGATCATCCCCCTGCATCTGCTGTCTGTCAGTCATTCTGTGAGGTGAGGAGCTTTTACAGAGTATTACTAGGGGGACCAAGGGTGCATCTATCCTGGAAACTTGCTTTCTACCTGCCTCTTTCTTTAAAAACATGACCTGACTTTCTTTGAAATACTAATCAAAACACACTTCGACGAAGACGTCCCAAACGAATCCCAGTGGGCCCTTATTAAAGGGATCCCTCCAGCCTCTAGGCTGCACTCCAACTGAAATATGCAACTCTCCACATTCTTACAGTTTCTTCCCCTGACTCTGCCCCAGTGACGGTAAACATTGTTCTCAGCTCCCATGTGACATTATCAATTCTGCTTCTCAAGGAACACGGATGCTTCCACTCCTGTTTACATCCCTGTGGAAAACAGAAAGGAAGGAGTCTTGAGAATCCGTCTCTCAACCAAAACACTTAATTACATCCTCCCTCAGCAGGAATTGTGTTTGGCAGGAAGGAAGCTTGATGCTCTTGAGTACCCGTGTTTGGATAGGTTTGTTCTCATTAGTGGCAGAAAGATGGTACATCAGCTAAACGGAGCCAGAGAGAACGAGCAGCCCAGGAATGAAAAACTTGCTAGCATCTTTACAAACCCTCTGCTGGGCCTTCAAAATACAGCTTAACTCAGTGTAACAGGGACAGAAAAGCTGACTGCTGGTGGCTTCATCCCCCTCCCCGACCAGTGTTTCAAATGAGAACCCACAGTTTCCCTGCTCAGCCACTCACTAGCTCTTGCTTTCCCTGAAGATGCTGGATGTGGAGACACAGATCTAGAGAAAATAAGAGAGACTCAATGATCTGTAAGAGAAGGGTCATCAAGACAGATTCCTGGGGCAAATAATAATAATAACAGTGGCAACTTGAGGAGTGTGGAGGGCTGATGGAAGCTTGGCTAAAAGTAAGAGGGCAGTGAGAAACAGTGGTGTGATTTGGGAATATCTGGAGGCAGAAGGCAGTTGGAGTTGGGGACAATCCTTGTGAGTGGGCAAAGAGTCGGACATGACTGAGCGACTGAGCTGAACTGAACTTGTGAACTTGTGATGAGAGGGCTTCCCTAGTGGCTCAGATGGTAAAGAATCTGCCTGTCACACAGGAGACCCGTGTTCAATCTCTGGGTCAGGAAGATCCCCTGGAGAAGGGCATGGCAACCCACCCCAGCATTCTCACCTGGAGAATTCCATGGGCAGAGGAGCCTGGCGGACTACAGTCCAAAGGGTCACAAAGAGTCGGACATGACTGAGGGACTAATACACTTGTGATAAGTGATGCTTTGGGGAAGAGAGATGTTCAGATCAGGTTTTCCATACACCTCCCCATGTGTGGTGGGAGGTGAATACCCACTTCACCCAGGTGCTCCCTACACATCCCCAGTAAACTTTCAGAAAAGACCTGCATGGTTTTGCAACACCGTCATGGTGCTGGGTTTTGTGTCTTCTGGATGCTGTGCTATTCAAGGAGGAGCAAAGGGGCTGTTTTGTGGTTTGTGTGTTTGGTAGACCGCCAACTGGGAATGGGAACCAATGCACCCAAGCACACCTTGATTTATATCCCAGCTTAGGTCATCAGAGTGATTTCACCACCACTGCCAAGGTACTGGACTGGGGCTGTGAGGGGCTGTCAGTGTAACAAGCACCATCTGTGATGACTCCTGGAGTCAGAACAGAAGTGGAGGAAATTACTCTGAGTTTAGAATTCTTGTTTTTGGGAGAAAGCACCAGGAGTCTGTGTACATCACATGGAAACCCAGCCTTTGCATGGATCTGCCACTCTCTGATGGGAAAGTCTAAGAAAATTTCTCACAAGAGTGCAGGCTGGGAATTAGTATTTGGCTCAAATTCTAGGTAAGCATAATTCTACAGGAAGGGGAGAGGAGTCTGACTTCCCTTTGGGACCACTGCCCAGGGCCCTGGCTGATGCCGCTGCTGCACTGCCCTGGGGGTCATAGGGTCATGTGGGTGTAGAACCTACGTGGCTCCATCACATCACTGCAGGAGAAATTTGTACCTGAGAGTTACTGAAAAAACTTAAACTTCTCTAAAAGCCATATGAATTCTAGAAACTGGTAGTGCCTGTGTTCAGAAGACAAGAACAAATAACAACACTGGGACCAAAATTGGCAGTGGAGACCTGGGGGTAAGTGTCATATGTGTGACTCAGTCAGCCGAGGGCAGATTTTTTACAAATAAGGACTTAGTGGGTGGCCACAAATGTGCTTCCCAACCCTCATCATGCCTCCCCCACCAGTGCCTGACTTCTAGTCATCTGGTTTGGATCATATATGATGCCTCTGATAAGAAAACCTCGGTACCTTTAGGACTTGAAAGAGTCAATATATCCTTGCATTGGACATGGCTTTGATGATGAAAAACACCTGGTGGCAGATTGTGCCCATGAGGAAAGAACTCTGTGAAAATCCCACCTTCCTTCTCTAACAGAAGGTTTAGGCCCTGGGACCAGAGAATGACACTCACAGCACCCCATGTAACCTTTCATGGTGTTTTATTCCCAAAATACTATCCAAGGTTGGTATGTAAACCTATGTTAACTCGTACCTGTTATATGTGAACCATGTTTAGGTATCTTAAATAGGAATGGAACACTCCATACTTTTAAAAATTATTATTAAAATTTTAAATTTTAGATAGGAGGATAGTTGATTTACAATGTTCTGTCAGTTTCAGGTGTACAGCAAAGTGATTCAGTTATGTATACACATTTCAGATTCTTTTTCCATAGACGTCATTGCAGAATATTTAGTAGAGTTCCCTGTGCTCGCTGGTAGGTCCTTGTGGATTTGTTGTTGTTGAGTTGCTCAGCTGAGTCCAGTTCTTTGCAATCCCATGGACTGCAGCCCGCCAGGCTTCCCTGTCCTTCACCAACTCCTGGAGCTTGCTCACACTCATGTCCATTGAGTCGGTGATGCCATCCAACCATCTCATCCTCTGTCGTCCCCTTTTCCTCCTGCCTTCAATCTTTCCCAGCATCAGGGTCTTTTCCAATCAGTCAGTTCTTCACATCAGGTGGCCAAAGTATTAGAGCTTCAGCTTCAGCATCAGTCCTTCCAATGAATATTCAGGGTTGATTTCCTTTAGAGTTGACTGGTTTGATCTCCTTGCTGTCCAAGGGACTTTCAAGAGTCTTCTCCAACACCACAGTTCAAAAACATCCCTTCTTTGGCACTCAGCTTTCTTTATAGACCAACTCTCACATCCATATATGACTACTGGAAAAACCATAGTTTTGACTAGACAGACCTTTGTTGGAAAAGTTAAGTCTCCACTTTTTAATACACTGTCTAGGTTTGTCATAGCTTTTTTTCCAAAGAGCAAGTGTCTTTTAATTTCATGGCTGCAGTCACCATCTGCAGTGATTTTGGAGCCCAAGAAAATAAAGTCTCTCACTGTTTCCATTGTTTCCCCATCTATTTCCCATGAAGTGATGGGACCGGATGCCATGATCTTAGTTTTCTGAATGATGAGTTTTAAGCCAGCTTTTTCACTCTCTTCTTTCACTTTCGTCAAGAGGCTCTTTAGTCTCTCTTTACTTTCTGCTATAAGGGTGGTGTCATCCGCATATCTGAGGTCATTGATATTTCTCCCAGAAATCTTGATTCCAGCTTGTGAGTCACTCAGCCTGGCATTTCCCATGATGTACTCTGTATATATGTTAAATAAGCAGGGTGACAATATACAGCCTTGACATACTTCTTGCCCGATTTTTAACCAATCCCTTGTGGATTATCTATCATATATAGTAGTCACGGCATACTTTGTGTCATCGAAGTTTAGGATTAAAAAAAAAAATTCAACAGCTTTTCACTTTGGTGGTGGGGTTTCTGACTACAAACAATTTTAAGAGAGGGATTGTTTTATTAAGTTTTTTTTTTAGAAAGAATAATTTCTTTCCCCTCCTTTGATATGTCAGAGCACATAAGCCTCAGGAAAGAACCAGTCTACGCTGGATGGCGCTCCTTCCTCTTCTCTGCTGCAAGTGACTGGAAACTTTGGGGAAGAAATCTACTTCTGCACAGAATAGAGCATTGGGGGAGAGGGAAAGGTCTCAAGAGAGTACCCTGGAAGTCTTGCAGGTGAATTGCAACAGAAATGCTCTCTTCCCTCCTCATGAAGCATCTTGGGTGAGTACTGGTCTTCAGCAATCTTCTCAAGTCTGCTCTGTGTGTTTTCATGGGCAGACCTGCCTCAAGGCTGGACCAGCTCTATACTGCTTCCATGTGGGTTATGATAATGAAGACTATCAGGTCCAGGATGTTAAAACACATACATAGAATCTAGAAAAGTGGTATAGATGATCTTATTTGCAGAACAGAAATAGAGACACAAACTTATAGAACAAATGCATGGACACCAAGGAGGGGGAAAGAAAGTGGGATGAGTTGGGAGCTTGGGATTAACATATATATTCTTACTACATATAAAATATGAATAGATAACTAATAAGAGCCTACTGTACAGCACAGGGGACTCTAATCAGTGCTCTGTATTGACCTAAATGGGAAGGAAATTCAAAAAAAAGGAAATATATGTATACATATAACTGTACAGTAGAAGCTAACCCAACATTGTAAAGTAACCCTATTCCAATAAAAATTACTTTTAAAAAACTCTCTGGTCCATACAATCAAATGTAAACACACACAAAGTCTTGTCAAGATGAGGGTTAGACACTAGTCCTGTTGGCAGAGGTGAGATGTGGGGAGGAAATGTATCTCTCCTTGCTTGGCCTAACCCCTGCCATGAATTATTTCACATGCCCCATAAAGATAAGGGAACAGGCAGTCAAGGTCACGGGGACCAAGGAGGGATGCTCCATGCAGAGTAAAGGGAGACTCTCCACTGGCTGTAGCCCCTTAGTGAGTGTGGCCCTGCCTGGACACTGGGTTTGCCATTGGTGGCCTCAGAGCACCAGTCCTTACCTGGAGAGTCATCACCACCCCCATGAAGAGCCCTGCAGCAGTGTAACCTGTAGACAGTTCTCGGGGTTTCTGCTTTTGTGGACATCAGCAAGGGGCCTGAAGGAGATACATTTAGAGACCTCAAGTCCTGCCTCGTGGGACTTTGAGAGGAGGAGGGCTGTCCACCAAGTGTAGGTGAGACAGGAAATAGTCAAGGGTCAATGAATAATTTATGCAGAGATGGGGATCCCAAGGAACCTAGGATCACTCAGACTTAAGAGATACTACTTGAGCATTTAAATGAATAATACAACCTGCTCTCCTTCCAGAAAGAGGCAACTATTGATCCATCATTAGGAGGACATTCACTTGGCATCTTTGTTGCTGCTGTTGTTATTGGGTTTGTGGTTATTGTTGTTGTCTGTGTGTTGTGATGATTTTTAGCAGTGATGACAGATTCTCAAGTGAAAAGTCCACAGTGTCCTTTGAATGATAACTTGCCTACTGAACCTTGCTAAGTAGGCACGTTCCTAGAGACAGAGGCATAGTCTGTAACTGAGGAATAAAGAAAAGACAATGGTCAGATGAGGGTAAAATCTGTTGTTGTTGCTCAATCACTAAGTTGTATCTGACTCTGTGGCCCCGTGGACTGCAGCATGCCAGGCTTCCCTGTCCTCCACTGTCTCTCAGATAGTTTTCTCAAGTTCATGTCCATTGAGTAGGTGATGCTATCCAGCCATCTCATCCTCTGCCGCTCTCTCTCTGTCTGCCTTCAATCTTTCCCAGCATCAGGATCTGTTACCAAAGCCCTAATAATAGCTTGTTCTATTTTACTCCTTCAATTAAGACTTCTCAGTTCAGTCACTCAGTTGTGTCCGACTCTTTGTGACCCCATGGACTGCAGCATGCCAGGCCTCCCTGTCCATCACCAACTCCCGGAGCTTGCTCAAACTCATGTCCATTGAGTCGGTGATGCCATCCAACCATCTCATTTTCTGTTATCCCCTTCTCCTCCTGCCTTCAATCCTTCCCAGCAACAGGGTCTTTTCCAAGGAGTCAGTTCTTCGCATCAGGAGGCCAAAGTGTTGGAGTTTCAGCTTCAGCATCAGTCCTTCCAATGAATATTTAAGACTTCTAGTGAGTTTCTACTCATGCCAAGCTGGTAAGACCATGTGTGCATGCTAAGTCACTTCAGTTGTGCCTGACTCTTTGTGACCCCGTGGACTGTAGCCCACCAGGCTCCTCTGTCCATGGGATTCTCCAGGCAAGAATACTGGAGTGGGTTGCCTTGCCTTCTTCCAGGGGAATCTTCCCAACCCAGGATCAAACCTGCATATCTTACATCTCTTGCATTGGCAGGTGGGTTCTTTAACACTAGAGCCACCTAGCAAGTGTAGTGCCACCTGGTCAGGCCTAAAGATGAACAATACACTGGCTTTGCCTTTGATGTAGGTTAACCTAAATACGAATGTCAATGCAACATTAAAAGTGCTAAAACAGAGTTGCATTTGAGAATATCTGTGTGAAGAAAAGATTCTTTGACTCTAGATCTGGGAATTTTTCACAGAGAAAGTGACAATTGAACTGAGTTTTGAGGGGTAGGAAGATTTCCTTGAGGAGAATTTTTTTAAAAAGAGGAATAGAATACTTTGTACTACATACCAGCTTTCTCAATGACCCTTCTTCCCCTGAAGCAGATATTTAAGACTTGGTATTCAGACTGAAAATGTAGCATCAGTCAATCAAGAATGTCTGCATGTGCTTCTGGCAGATGTGCTAAGGAAGACACCCTGATAAGGTTCTCACTCAACAATTACACTGATCATGTTTTTTTTTATTTAAAAAAAACTTTCTTTTTTATTGAAGTATAATTGATTTACAATGTATTGTTAGTTCCTGGTATACAGCAAAGTGATTCAGTTATACATATACACATTTTTTTCATATTATTTTCCTTTATTGGTTTATTGCAGGATATTAAATATAGTTCCTTGTGCACGACAGTAGGTCCTTGCTGTTTATCTATTTTATACATAATAGTTTGCATATGCTAATCCCAAATTCGCAATCCTTCCCTCTCCCATCCTTTTCCCCCTTGGGTAGCCATAAATTCAGTTTCTATGCAAACCTTAAACGTTTGTCTGTTTCTAAAAGATGAACATTTTCTGATGTCAGCTGTACACCTGCAGAGGTAGGGAGATCAGGAAGTTATCTTGATGTCACTGGTACAAAGCAAATCAGCCTGTTCTGAGGTTCTTTTCCCTTATTTATATAAGAAAGAAGTAAATAGCAATTTTGAATGAAAACTTCCCCCAAACAACCCATGTTACTGTGGAATTTATTACATGCATTCTTACTTCTAAAGAACCAAATATATTCTGTAATTCAGAGGAAGGCCCATTTGTTAGTAATGAATACATGTGGCTCTAGCTGAGGCCATTTATCTATATTATAAAATCTCATCCTTTAAAAAAAGAAAAAACCCAGTGCACTTTATGTGAAATCTCCCCATATCAACATAAATATCCTTTGAGTCAAGTTATAAAAATTTCATCCTGTCAACAACTCTTCAAGACATATATTTTGCATGTGTCCAACCTCATTTGTGATGAAAGAAATGCAAATTAAAACAAGGATAAACGTGTATTTTTTCATCAATTTGGTAATATATAATCATAAAGATATACCTGTGTATATATATCTGAATATAAGTGTATCATGAATGAGGAACAATAAAACTTGAAGTATGGTTAACAAAGTGAGTTAACACCTTAAAAAAAAGACATATCATATATTAATGCATATAGGTAGAACCTAGAAAACTGGTACAGAAGAACCTGTCTGCAAGGAGAAATAGACATGTAGTCATAGAGAACAAACATATGGACAACAAGGAGGGAAAGTGGGGATGTAGGATGAATTGGGCGACTGGAATTGGCATATATTCACTATTGATACTATGTGTAAAACAGGTAACTAATGAGAACCTACTGGACAGCACAGGGAGCTCTACTCAATGCTCTGTGGTGACCTAAATGGGAAGGAAATCCTAAGAAGAGTGGATATATGTATACATGTAGCTGATTGCTGTACAGCAGAAAATAACATAACATTGTATAGCAATTGTAAGCCAATAAAATTTCTTAAATAAAAAAATAAATAATACATATATTCTGATGATGTCTTTTGGCTATAAAACAATTAAGAATAAAACAGCAAGCATGAGGTCCCAAATCAGACAATGTAATGGATCAGGGCCCTGTGGAGTCTTCCCAGAAGTGGAGGTCAGATTCGCTCATCCTCGGGTGATCCTCACTTTCTCATTCTCCTCCCTCATCAGTTCAGTTCAGTTCAGTCGCTCAGTCATGTCCGACTCTTTGCGACCCCATGAACTGCAGCACGCCAGGCCTCCCTGTCCATCACCAACTCCCTGAGTCTACCCAAACCCATGTCCATTGAGTCGGTGATGCCATCCAGCCGTCTCATCCTCTGTCGTCCCCTTCTCCTACTGCTCTCAATCCTTCCCAGCATCAGGGTCTTTTCCAATGAGTCAACTCTTCACATCAGGTGGCCAAAGTATTGGAGCTTCAGCTTCAGCATCAGTCCTTCTCATGAATATTCAGGGTTGATTTCCTTTAGGATTGACTAGTTTGATCTCCTTACAGCCCAAGGGACTCTCAAGAGTCTTCTCCAACACCACAGTTCAAAAGCATCAATTCTGCGGCGCTCAGCTTTCTTCACCATCCAACTCTCACATCCATACATGACCACTGGAAAATCCATAGCCTTGACTAGACGGACTTTTGTTAGCAAAGTAATGTCTCTGCTTTTAAATATGCTATCTAGGTTGGCCATAACCTTCCTTCCAAGGAGAAAGCGTCTTTTAATTTCATGGCTGCAATCACCATCAACAGTGATTTTTCACTGAATGAAAACCCAACTGAATGCTCTCTGACATGAGATGACTGGACACTGGGAATATTAGAGACCTCTGTTTCATGCTTACTGTCTTCCCCACACAGGCAAAACGGAGCACGCTGAGCCTTTGTGACTCACAGTCTGAGATCGGACCATCATTCCTGAAAGCACCACTCTGCTCTAGTGCCCAGTTTCAGTTTTTCCAGAATCGTGTGGAATATTCCAGAACAAGGGCCAGTTCTACTGACTGATTAGCAGAGTCCCTGTGAGACCAGATGTACTAGAGCTGCAGGTGGGTGGTGGGTGTTGGCAGAAGAGGTGAATCTCAAACAGGGCCGACGGTTATGACCAACCAATTGCCCCATCCCAGATTTCTCCCTTCAATTGGAAAGCAAAAATCTCAGAGAGAATCTTTGTGAGAGAATTGGAAGAAAAGAAGCTCTAATTGAACATGAACTCTCCAAGAATGTGTGATCCAGGAAACAGGCATCTTAACGAACTCAGCTGTAAACAAGTCAGTATGTGGCAGACAAAAAAATATTTGGAGATGGTGATGGTGCTTGTGGAAATACGTACGGCTCTACCTAAGCTATGAACTGGAATACAGTGAGACATGAGACCAGGGAGGTTCCATTCATATGGCAGCTGCATCATCATATGATCCATGCAACAGAGATGAGGCGTGAGATGGAGCCTGAAGATGAGCTCACTCTTAGACTGGCCAGACCTGGTCACTTTGGTCTAATACCTGAAGCCCATTCACCAACTACTCCTCTGATTCCGAACATCTGTGAACGAAAATTCCGATGAAATTTGTCATTAACCGTTTGGTTCACCCGCTTCTGTTTCCCTCCAGGTGAGGATTATAGTGCTTTTCAGGTAACAGAACCTCAGTGCTCAAAATAATAGTTGCTTATCTCGACTCATTTCACTGGAACATTCCCAAAAGACAGAAACTGTTTCAGTTCATCTTACATTTTTTTTTTCCTTAGAGAAAGAAGTTCATGAATAAAGATTAGATTCTCTTTTCTCTCCATTCCCTTAGGAGCTTTCAAGAGATCAGACTCAGATTGTTGGCCGTAAGACACTGTCTTCTCTCTCGGGGAGAGAAAGGTTTGTTTTTCCAACCATTACCCGTAATTAATCAGCACTTTCATAGATTAAAATATTCTTCTGATAGCAGATAGGCTGTACAAGGTTTTTTGTTTAATTAGATTTTTTCCTTGGCAATCATAAATTGCTTTTGTCATTTTGCAAAAGAAGAATTAAGTTGGGAGAAAAATGGGGATTCCAGACAAGTTCTCAGTCAATAGAGGTAAGCAATTTCAAATAGGCATCCCCTGGTTGTAAGGGCTTGTGTGGGGCTCTCCCATATCTAGCATCTAATTATTAAATTAAATTGAGTCTCTCAGCAAGATAGAAAAGGCCAGTTAGAGGTTGTGAGATTTTGCTTTTGCTTTTTTTTTTAATTTTAAATCAATATAGTGAAAATGAGTATACTACCCAAAGCAACCTTTAGATTCAATGCAATCCCTATCAAGCTACCAACGGTATTTTTCAGAGAATTAGAACAAATAATTTCACAATCTGTATGGAATTATAAAAAACCTTGAATAGCCAAAGCAATCTTGAGAAAGAAGAATGGAACTGGAGGAATCAACCTACCTGACTTCAAGCTATACTACATAGCAACAGTCATCAAGACAGTATGGTACTGGCACAAAGACAGAAACATAGATCAGTGAAACAAAATAGAAAGCCCAGAGATAAATCCACACACCTATGGACACCTTATCTTTGACAAAGGAGGCAAGGATATACAATGGAGAAAAGACAATCTCTTTAACAAGTGGTGCTGGAAAAACTGGTCAACCACTTGTAAAAGAATGAAACTAGAACACTTTCTAACACCATACACAAAAATAAGCTCAAAATGGATTAAAGATCTAAATATAAGATCAGAAGCCATAAAACTCCTAGAGGAAAACATAGGCAAAACACTCTCCGACATAAATCACAGCAGAATCGTCTATGACCCACCTCCCAGAATATTGGAAATAAAAACAAAACTAAACAAATGGGACCTAATTAAACTTAAAAGCTTTTGCACAATGAAGGAAACTATAAGCAAGGTGAAAAGACAGCCTTCGGAATGGGAGAAAATAATAGCAAATGAAACAACTGACAAAGAATTAATCTCAAAAATATACAAGCAACTCCTGCAGCTCAATTCCAGAAAAATAAGTGACCCAATCAAAAAACAGGCCAAAGAACTAAACAGACATTTCTCCAAAGAAATACAGATGGCTAATAAACACATGAAAAGATGCTCAACATCACTCATTATCAGAGAAATGCAAATCAAAACCACAATGAGGTACCATCTCACACCAGTCAGAATGACTACTATCAAAAAGTCTACAAACAATAAATGCTGGAGAGGGTGCAAAGAAAAAGGAACCCTCTTACACTGTTGGTGGAATGCAAACTGGTACAGCCACTATGGAGAACAGTGTGGAGTTTCCTTAAAAAGCTGGAAATAGAACTGCCATATGACCCAGAAATCCCACTGCTGGGCATACACACCGAGGAAACCAGAATTGAAAGAGACATGTGTACCCCAATGTTCATCGCAGCACTGTTTATAATAGCCAGGACATGGAAGCAAGCTAGATGTTCATCGGCAGATGAATGGATAAGAAAGCTGTGGTACATATACACAATGGAATATTACTCAGCTATTAAAAAGAATGCATTTGAATCAGTTCTAATGAGGTGGATGAAACTGGAGCCTATTATACAGAGTGAAGTAAGTCAGAAAGAAAAACACCAATACAGTATATTAACGCATATATATGGAATTTAGAAAGATGGTAATGGTGACCCTATATGCGAGACAGCAAAAGAGACACAGATGTAAGGAACAGACTGTTGGACTTTGGGGGAGAAGGCAAGGGTGGGATGATTTGAGAGCATAGCATTGAAACATGTATATTTTCATATGTGAAATAGATCGCCAGTCCAGTTTCAATGCATGAGACAGGGTGCTCAGGGCTGGTGCACTGGGATGACCCTGAGAGATGGGATGGGGAGGGAGGCGGAAGGGAGGGTCAGGATGGGGAACGCATGTACACCCATGGCTGATTCATGTGAATGTACAGCAAAAACCACCACAATATTAAAAATAAATAAATAAATAAAATTAATTTATTTTAATTGGAGGCTAATTACTTTACCATACTGTGGTTCTTTGGGCCATATATTGACACGCATCAGCCCCGGTGTACATGTGCCCCCATCCTGAATCCCCTCCCACTTCTCTCCCCATCCCATCCCTCTGGGTTGTCCCAGTGCCCACTTTCAATGGCAGCTTTCTTCCATACATCTATAATATCTTGAATTTTCACCTCATTAAGGTTGGTGAGTATTTTTTTTTTAATTGGAATATTGTTGATTTACAGTGTTGTGTTAGTCCCAGGTCTACAAAAAAGTGAATTGGTTATACATATTATCTACTCTTTTTTGTTTTAAGATTCTTTTCCCATATATATCATTACAGAGTATTGAGTATAGCTTCCTGTGCTATACAGTAGGTCCTTATTTTATATATAGTAGTGTATGTATACTTATATATATACAGTATATGTCAATCCCAATCTCCCAATGTATCCCCTTTTCCCTCTTGACAACCATAAGTTTGTTTTCTACATCTGTGACTATATAATCTGTTTCAATGAAAGTTTAGTCACTTTCATTGGAGTTTTTTAAATTTCTTTTTATTCCAGTTTTATTGAGGTATAATTGACGTATAACACTGTGTAAGTTTAAGGTGTACAGCGTCAAGACTTGGCTTACATACATCATGAAATGATCATCACAGTAAGTTTAGTGGACATCAATCATCTCTTACAGACACAAAATAAAAGGAAAATAACAAAAATTTTTTTCCTTGTGATGAGAACTCTCAGGATTTACTTTCTTAACAACTTTCATACATAAGGTACAGCAGTGTTAATTGTCATGCTGTACATTATATCCCTAGTGCTGGTTGCTATTCTAACTGGAACTTTGTACCCTTTGACCACTTCATTGTTTTCATGGGAATGTGAATATCTGACATTCTTTAAAATATGCTTTCAACTTATGCTTTCCCATCACCATCTTGCTTCCTTCCTTAAGAGTCACGGGGAATAAGGCAAACCTCAGTTAATCTGGCTGAATTATCCTGCAATTCCAGATGAGTGGATCTCAATTAATGAAGCTTTAGGACACTTTGCAGAAATCAGTGGACTAGCAGATATGTCTTGGTTTCAGTCTTGTGGTAATCACATCCCACTTCTCCATGTCTTTCTAGCTGTTTCCATGACCTCACAGGGCATTGAGAGAACTCAGACTGCTCCCAGAAAATGGGCTGATGCTAAGATTTGCCAGACTGTGGCCCCTTTTGTCTAAGATTTGGAGCTCATTCGCCAACCGCTGCTTTGATTCTCTGAGAGAATAACTCTGGCTTTTGTGGTTTAATGAAATCACTGCAGTAACAGGAAATATTATTAACCAGAGAATGGAGTTGGTGTCAAACATCACCAGTTCTGAGGAGCCCGTGTGGCACAGGGAAGCATGTGACAAGAACAGGTCTGCAGCCTTGAACCAGCTTTCCCTACTCCTGGAAAGTTACCCAGCCTCAGAAGATGCAGGAATCCCATCCCATGATGGGATTGTGTCCATCTCCCAGCCCCTCTGTGATCACTCCACAATAGTGCAAAATCTCACTTAGATCTTTAACTCTTTAGCTTCTACCCTTAAACAAAAGGCACCAACCCTGGCAAAGCTACACACAGCAAAGCTTGCTTTGGGATGATTAAAGAACCTGGAAAGGGACTTCCCTGGTGGTCTAGTGGCTAAGAATCTGCCTTGTAAAGCAGAGGACACTGGTTCGATCCTTGTCTGGGAAGATCCCAGATGCTGTGGAGCAAATAAGCCTGTGCCCCACAACTACTGAAGCCCGCATGCTCTAGAGCCCATGCTCTGCAACAAGAGAAGCCACGGCAGTGAGAAGCCTGTGCACTGCAATAGAGAAAAGCCCTGCTCGCTGCAACTAGAGGAAGCCCACACACAGCAGTGAGGACCCAGCACAGCCAAAATTAAATAAATAAAGTTTAAAAGAAACCTAGAAAAAATGGAGAAAGGAGGAAGGAGAAACCATATTAGGCACAGAAAGTATTTTAAAGCTGAGGAAGTGAAGGTACCTTTTCTTTGATGCTGCGTGTGAAAGGAAGACTTAAAAAGAAAAGGCATGCGGGGGACATAGGACTGAGCTGCAGAAATGTATAGATGATTCCATATGCTGCCACAGGTAGGACCCCACCTCTGGGAGTAGCCACCACAACTGTGGGCCTAAGGAGTGATGCACAAAAGAGAGGTGTGGCAGGACGGGCCACAGACATCTGTGAAAAGCCCAGGTGTTTTCTTTTGAATTTCAACGCTTTTGTCTGAGCCTCTTCTACCTGGGGCCATGGGCCAGTTGAAATTTGCATGGCTGAAATCAATTCTCCCAATCCCACATGGTCTTGTTGAAAGAGCCCGGGATACATTTCCTTAAAGGAGCCCAAAGTATTTTGTGTGTCGTGACCCTCTGAGATTCCTTGAGACACAGAGAAGCAACTTGAGCATCCATGATTATTTTCCATTCACCACTGTGGATGTTGTGACCTGTGCGTTTGATGGATGGTGGGGGTGGGGAACTGGGAATCTTGACTCACTGGCCATTCCTGCTACAACTGGTTACACTAGCCATGGACTCAGAATATACGGAAAATGTGAATGTTGTGGGGTGTACTAGCAGAGGCCTCCAGAGAAACAGAACTAGTAGGATGCAGAGAGATCCAGATTCAAGGAAACTGATGACAAGAACTGGCTCACAGGATACGGAGCCTGAGACCTCCCACCACCTGCCGTCAGAGAGCTGGACGCCCAGGAAAGCTGGTAGAGTAACTCAGTCTGAGTCTGGAGGCTTGAGAACAAGGGGTCCAAAGGTATGAGTTTGAGTCTGAACCCCAAGGCCCAAGAAGCAGGAGCCCCAGTGTCTGAGGACAAGAGAAGACAGTCAGCTCAGCTCAAGAAGCACACAGGAGAAGCCACCTTTTTGGCCTTTTTGCTCTATTGGGGTTTGGGTGAATGAGGCCCTTTCAATGAACCAGGTGATAGTCACCTCCTTTACTCAGTCTCCCCGCTCAAATGCTAATCTCCAGAAACACGCTCACAGACACACTCAACTGTCGTGCTTCATCAGCTATCTGTGCATCCCTTACCCAGTCAAATCGACCCATAAAAGGAGCCCTTACACAGATGCTGTGAGCACTACCTACACTCTTCCAGAAGACACATGGCTGGGTTAGCCATCTGTGCAGTGGCAAATGGCTTGGGGAAGAGATTGTTTATTTTCAAGCCTCTGCTAAGTAATAGAGGTGCAAGCTACCCCACGGTACAAGGAGCTGGATAAATCACACTGCAGCAAGGCGGGCCGAGCCCATAAGATAAGCCACCTTATGGTGTAGAGCTGTTGCTGGCCTTGCTGGTTTATTACTGTCTGTGCCAGGAGGCACCCAGGCTGCATGGCCAGGCTGCCTTCAAGGCAATATAGATTCTCTAGCTGTGATGTGTGGAGGAACAAAAAACATGCTACCAGACATATTCAGAGCACCAGTGTAGCTCTGACTGAGCACAAATTTCAGCTTCGCTGACCCTACATGATGTGCCCTCATTCTTTTTGTCATGTTGAAAATTACCTCACATGAACCGAGGCAAAAAATGATATCTGCCTCCCTCTTCATTACGTTTTATTAAAAAGCATACTATGGAGCCTTCCCTGGTAGTCCAGTGATTAAGAATGCGCCTTCCCAACGCAAGGGACGTGGGTTCAATCCTTGGTCAGGGAACTAAGATCCCACATGCTACAACTAAGTCCTTGCACAGCAACTACTGAGCCCGTGTGCTCTAGAGCCCACATGCCATAACTAGAGAATCCTGTGTACCGCAATGAAGACCCAGTGCAGCCCCCCAAAAGCATACTGTGGAGCTATGGTATACTCTTCTCTGGTTTGGATCAACAGGAAATTCAGAGAGAAGGGTAGGAAATAGAATTTTTCATTCCCATATATATTGTGTTGAAATTACAACTTTTTTTTCAATGAAATAGTCTTTAAAAGACAAACAGGAATATTAAACCCCAAATTTGACTATTCTTTCATGTTAAATTGCAAAGTGGGGTCTTCCTACTCTTGTCCCTAAGGTTTGAAATAAATGACAATGGAAAATATGTCCAACTCCAGCCCTTAAGGAAAATATAGTGCCAAACCCTAAAGCCTGTCACCAAATCACAGAAGAAATCAAAAAGGAAATCAAAATATGCATAGAAACGAATGAAAATGAAAACACAACAAACCAAAACCTATGGGACACTGTAAAAGCAGTGCTAAGGGGAAGGTTCATAGCAATACAGGCTTACCTCAAGAAACAAGAAAAAAAGTCAAATAAATAACCTAACTCTACACCTAAATCAACTAGAAAAGGAAGAAATGAAGAACCCCAGGGTTAACAGAAGGAAAGAAATCTTAAAAATTAGGGCAGAAATAAATGCAAAAGAAACAAAAGAGACCATAGCAAAAATCAGCAAAGCCAAAAGCTGGTTCTTTGAGAAGACAAATAAAATTGACAAACCATTAGCCAGACTCATCAAGAAACAAAGGGAGAAGAATCGAATCAACAAAATTAGAAATGAAAATGGAGAGATCACAACAGAAAACACAGAAATACAAAGGATCATAAGAGACTGCTATCAGCAACTATACGCCAATAAAATGGACAACTTGGAAGAAATGGACAAATTCTTAGAAAAGTACAACTTTCCAAAACTGACCCAGGAAGAAATAGAAAATCTTAACAGACCCATAACAAGCAAGGAAATTGAAACTGTAACCAGAAATCTTCCAGCAAACAAAAGCCCAGGACCAGATGGCTTCTCAGCTGAATTCTACCAAAAATTTAGAGAAGACCTAACGCCTATCTTACTCAAACTCTTCCAGAAAATTGCAGAGGAAGGTAAACTTCCAAACTCATTCTATAAGGCCACCATCACCCTAATACCAAAACCAGACAAAGATGCCACAAAAAAAGAAAACTATAGGCCAATATCACTGATGAACATAGATGCAAAAATCCTTAACAAAATTCTAGCAAACAGAATCCAACAACATATTAAAAAGATCATACATCATGACCAAGTGGGCTTTATCCCAGGAATGCAAGGATTCTTCAATATCCGCAAATCAGTCAACATAATACACCACATAAACAAATTGAAAGATAAAAACCATATGATTATCTCAATAGATGCAGAGAAAGCCTTTGACAAAATTCAACATCCATTTATGATAAAAACCCTCCAGAAAGCAGGAATAGAAGGAACGTACCTCAACATAATAAAAGCTATATATGACAAACCCACAGCAAACATTATCCTCAATGGGGAAAAATTGAAAGCATTTCCCCTAAAGTCAGGAACAAGACAAGGGTGCCCACTCTCACCACTACTATTCAACATAGTTTTGGAAGTTTTTTTTTTTATTAGGTAAGTGGGAGGGGGGTTCAGGATGGGGAACACGTGTACACCTGTGGCAGATTCATGTCAATGTATGGCAAAACCACTACAATATTGTAAAGTAATTAGCCAAATATGTATATTTGAGCTAATAAAAAAAATTTATAGGTAATTTATAGGTAATTTACATGTATATTATCATGTGAGAAACAAATAGCCAGTCCAGGTTCTATGCATGAGACAGGTGCTCAGGGCTGGTGCACTGGGATGACCCAGAGGGATGGGATGGGGATGGAGATGGAAGGGGGGTTCAGAATGGGGAACACATGTACACCCGTGGCGGATCCATGTCAATGTATGGCAAAACCACTACAATATTGTAAAGTAATTAGCCTCCAATTAAAATAAATTAATTAATAAAATAAAATAAAATAAAACACATATGTGCAGGAAAAAAAAAAACTAAACCCATGTTCCCATCGGGACTTCTGTGTTGTGCTCTCACAAAGCCACGAGAGGGCGCACAAGGTAACTAACGTGCCCCGGAGCTCTGGCACCTTAAGGGATGGACGTGGCTTCACAGTCGCTCAGTCCTTCGGATTCTTTGCAACTGCATAGACTGTAGCCGTGCCAGGCTCTTCTGCCCATGGGATTTCCCAGGCAAGAACACTGGAGTGGGTTGTGATTTCCTCCTCCAGGGGATCTTTCCGACCTAGGGATCGAGCCCTATTCTCCTGCATTGCAGGCAGATTCTTTACCGTCTGAACCACCAGGGAAATCCTTGCAGTTAAATTGAGGACACAGTATGAATCTTTCCATCTTGGTAATTTGTTTTGCAAAAATACGGAGTGAATTGGAAACAAACTCGGTCATGAGACTGGGAGAGCAGTGTTTCTCTGTCAGAGTGTCCTTGGTTCCTGGAAACTCCAAGCACACCAAGAACAGGAAATAACATTTCCATGCTGGTTAAAGAGCTTTAGTTGCCAGGAATGCACAGGCCTCAAGAAGGCCTCAGCCAGTTTCCTCAACTCACCTTCCTGGGGTGGAGTGGGGATGCAGGTTCTCTGATGTGAAATCCAGACAAGTCCCCATGGAGAGAGGGGTGGTATAGGGAGAGAGAGAAAGAGAGAGAGAGAGAGAGAGAGAGAGAGAGAGTGTGTGTGTGTGTGTGTGTGTGTGTGTGTGTGTGTGTGTGTGTGTGTGTCTAGGGCCAGAGACAGACCCTCTAATTGTGCAAATTCTTTCCAATGTCTCCTACCAGATCAGTAGCTGGGAAACATCTCCTGAATCCTAATAACCAGAAAGTGTTTTCCAGTGAGGGCAGCAACAGGAAAGTCTTTTTTACTTTATTTTAACTCAGTTCATAGGAAATACTGTCCACACTCATTCGTGAAATTGATAAGTAATTTATTTCTCCCAGGAAGAAAATAGAATGTCCAAGTTACCTCATCACTTTCTCATCTATTTTCTAGTATGGAGGATCCTTCCTTCTTTAGGTTCAAATTATACTGCAGAGTATGTTATATTTCCCCAAAAGGATTCTGAGGCTTAAGAAAGGAGCCCAGACATATATCTAGACAAAGTTATAATTCAAAAGATACATGTATCTCAATGTTCATTGTACACTATTCACAATAGCCAAGACATGGAAGCAATCTAAATGTCCATCTACAGATGACTGGATAAAGATGTGGCACATATATTCAATGGAATGCTACTCATTCTAAAAAAGAATGAAATAATACCATTTGCAGCAATATGGATAGGTCTAGAGATTATCATATTAAGTGAGGTCAGAAAGAGAAAGGCAAATGCCATATATATCAATTATGTGTAGAATCTGAACTATGACACAAATGAACTTATCTACAAAACAGAAACAGGCTCACAGATACAGACTTGTGGTTGCCAAGGAGGAAGGGGAGAAGGGAGGGGTGGAGTGGGAGTTTGGGGTTAGCAGATGCAAACTATTATATAGAGAATGGATAAAGAGAAAGGTCCTACTGTACAGCACAGAGAACTGTACTCCATGTCCTGTGATAAATCATAGTAGGAAAGAATATGAAAAAGAATGTGTGTATATGTGTGTATAATTGAATCGCTTCACTGCACAGTAGAAATTACCACATTATAAATCAACTATACTTCAATTTTAAAAAATTTTTAAAAAAGAAAAGGGCCCAGAGAGTAAAGATTAAGGGCAGTATGCACACTGAAAGGCATTTCTTCATTTAGAAATCATTTAAATAATGATTTACTGTGTTTTTACTAAATACTAGTTGGCAATCATGCCCTTCAGGAGCAGGTAGACTGATAACTCAGTAATGTAAGAAGTTCTCTTTCTCCAAGAGCATCATTGCCTCCTCTGGGTAAAGTAGCTATGGCCCAGGGAGTGGGAGATTTTGTTTTTTGCTGAAAGAAAAGCCTGGATGCCTTGGTGGAAAGACACAGCGATAAAAGAGAGGAACCGGTCACTGAAAACAGTCTTCTAAGATTTGGGGACAACTATACCCACAGACCCAGGCAACCTCAGACACACCATCCGTTGACCTGAGTCAAAAGGCAAAGGCAGCACCACTCGGGAAACATCAGCTTCTTTCTAGGCAGCCATTCAATAAATGCTTGTTAAGTGAATGAATCAGTGAGTGAGTGAGTGAGTGAGTGAACACTATGATAGAAAAAGTACAGGATATTGAAGAGTCATGAAAGAGGGTGGGGAAAGGAGGTTTTGCAGATATTTGGGGAAGATGAAGCCTGAGCCAAGTCCTGGAGGATGACTGGAAGGCAGGGGTTTAGGGAAGATGAGGTGGCATTAGGGGTGGGATGGAGCCTTGTAGACAAAGGAAGAAACATGTCCAAAGATGCTGAGGGAGATGTGAAAGAATAAGCACATTGGAGAAATTGCAGGTTTCTTAACATGATGCAGACATAGAGATCACAAAGACCTTAATTAGGCATAAAGATTAATCTATAGGTAATTTTGAAATTTGATAAACATTAATAATATCTAACAGCTAACAACCAAGCCCAGTACCAAATGCTTTCTGCCTATTAACACACTTAGTCCTCACAACAGTATAAGGCGGGTATTCCTATTTCTTGTAAGATAATCCTATTTTACAAGCAAAAAACCTGAGGTGCAGAGTATTTAAGAAACATGCACAGCCTGGTCATTGTTGGGAAATAAAAGTCATAACAGACCTAAAAAAGAAGAAAAAGAAGAGGAAGGGAAACTAGAGTTCGTTCACTCTCTGATATATGAGGATCCATGAGAAGGTGACCATCTGGATGTCAGGGAGAGAGCTCTCACCAGGACCAAATCTGCCAGCACCTTGATCCTGAACTTCCCCACCTCCAGAACTCTGAGAAATAAACGTCTCTTGTTAAAAGAAAATAAGAAACATGAGCAAAGTCACATGGATCTAATGTGTTATTAGGTGGTGCTGGAATTTATTTCCAGAAATCCAACAACTTAGAAGGAATATTTGACAAAGGCTATATAATATTTTATAATATAATCTTTAAAGGCTATAGTCTTTCAAAGCTAGCCCTTGGGAAGACTTTGAAAGAGCAAGTGAATGGATCACTGGTTTGACCACGTCTGGCTTTATTGTTATTTAGTTGGAGAAAAAAAATACAAGTCATTTCAAAGAAAGACTTCCACATCTTAGATTAAGCCATGACCTTAAATGGGGAAGTAAAACTTTACGTATAACTTAATATACTCAATTATGAATACTATAGCAATTCAAAAGTGTTTAATAGAACTAAAAATCTTGAAAGTTAAAAGAGCAGAGTTGGGAAAGAGAATAGTTAGAATTAGGGGAAATGCCTAATTCTTAGGGAAAGTATTGGCATTTAACATAATGTAAAATTAGACTCCAGCTCATATAATTAAAAAAATTTCCAAATGTCATTATTTAATGCTAAAAAATGAAATATGCAGAAAAAGTAAATATAAATATTTATATTATTTTAGGGTAAAGAAAGCATAGAGGTAAAGATTAATAAAATTAATGAAAATTATGTAAATTTTCTAGATTAAAAAAGTGGTTATAGTTCCAAAGAAGACACACAAATGACCAATAAGTAAGAAAGGTGCTCAATGTCACTCATCAT
Source organism: Giraffa tippelskirchi (assembly GCF_054371585.1). Lineage (NCBI taxonomy): Eukaryota > Metazoa > Chordata > Mammalia > Artiodactyla > Giraffidae > Giraffa > Giraffa tippelskirchi. The sequence continues at coordinate 118,775,330 of NC_137276.1, read as the reverse complement.
CTGCTGCTGCTGCTGCTGCTAAGTCGCTTCAGTCGTTTCCGACTCTGTGCGACCCCATGGACGGCAGCTCACCAGGCTCCGCCGTCCCTAGGATTCTCCAGGCAAGAATACTGGAGTGGGTTGCCATTTCCTTCTCCAGTGCATGAAAGGGAAAAGTGAAAGTGAAGTTGCTCAGTCGTGTCCGACTCGTAGCGACTCCATGGACTGTAGCCTACCAGGCTCCTCCATCCATGGGATTTTCTAGGCAAGAGTACTGGAGTGGGGTGCCATTGTCTTCTCCGCACTCATCATCAGGGAAATGCAAATCAGAACCACGGTGAGATAATGCCTCATACATATTGTGGTGGTGGTTTAGTCGCTGAGCCGTGTCCTATTCTTGTGACCCTATGGACTGTAGCTCGGCCAGGTTCCTCTGTCCATGGGATTTCCCAGGCAAGAACACTGGAGTGGGTTGCCATTCCCTTCTCCAGGGGATCATCTCGACCTAGGGGTTGAACCCAGGTCTCTTGCATTGCAGGCAGATTCTTTACCGACTGAGCCCACCAGGCAGGCCTGATACCTATTAGAATGCCTCGTATTAAAAAGACAAGAAATAACAAGTATTGGTGAGGATGTAAAGAAAAGGGAACCCTTGTGCACTGTTGATGGAAATGTAGATGGGTCCAGCCACCATGGAAAACAGCATGGAGGTTCTTAAAAAAAATTAGCAATCCCATTTCTGGGTATATATCAAAAGGAAATAAAATTCCTATTTTGAAGAAGTAGCTGCACACCTAAGTTCAGCTGTGTTATTCACAACAGCCAAGTTATGGAAATAATAAACTAAATGTCTATTGACAGATGAATGGGTAAATAAAATGAACTACATATACACACAATGTAATACTGCTGAGCCTTAAAAAAAAAAAAAGGAAATCATGTGGACTGAACTGGAGGGCATTATGTCAAGTGAAATAAGCAGATTCTGAAGACAAATACTGCTTGACCTCACTTATCTGTGATAGCTACATACAGACTGAACTCACAGTAACAGAGTAGAATTGTGCTTTCCAGGTGCTGAGGGAAAAGGGAATGGAGATTACTACTTAATGGAGGGAGACAAAGTTTCAGTTTTGCAAGATGAAAGAAAAGAGCTCTGGAGATGGATGGTGGTGATGGCTGAACAACAGTATGAATATACTTAATATCACTGAACTCATTAGGCAAAAAGAAGCTCGGATTAAAATATAATGCCCATTGAAATAGTTGACTTATTTCATTAGTAAGGTAGCAAATTGGTTTTAAATTGGGTGGCATACTTTAAAATGATTAAAATAGTAAATTTCATGTTGTGCGTAAAAGTGAAGTCGTTCAGTTGTGTCCGACTCTTTGCGACCCCATGGATTGTAGCCCACCAGGCTCCTCTGTCCATGGGATTTTCCAAGCAAGAGTACTGGAGTGGGTTGCCATTTCCTTCTCCAGGGGATCTTCCCGACCCAGGGACTGAACCCAGGTCTCCCACATTGTAGGCAGACGCTTTACCGTCTGAGCCACGAGGGAAGTCCCATGTTGTTTTACCACAATAAAAAAAATTGGTTAAACTTTAAATATCTGCAAAAACTAAAGAACATTTGCAACCTGTTTGACATTTTAGAAATTAATAAGGAAAAGAAATGCATACAAATGCAAAAAAAAGTAAATAGGGCTAAAACAAGGATAGCACATTTGTTTAATAAAAAGAGTAATATAAGGAATTAATGATCTGAAAAACTGAACTCGTTAGGCAAAAAGAAGCTCCAATTAAAATATAATGCCCATTGAAATAGTTGACTTATTTCATTAGTAAGGTAGCAAATTGGTTTTAAATTTTTGAAGGAAAAATTGGGATATTTAAAATACTTACACTAAAATACAGAAGAATGCAAACTGCTGTCAATATGAGTAATCTGGGTAGAGAGGAAAGAATGTTGACACAGGAAAGAAGCAGCCAAATAAAAAGGAAAAAAGGTGACTAATGGGTGTGTGTGTGTCTGTCTGTCTGTGCCTGTATATAACATGTGTGTTTATATGTTTATGCTGTCCTTCTATATCCATTAGGGATTGGATCCAGGACCCACACCTGGGATACCAAAATCTGAAGATGCTCAATCCCTAAGTCCCTTATATAAAATAGTGTAGTATTTGCCATTCTCCATATATATGTTAAGAGAAGGAAATGGCAACCCACTCCAGTATTCTTGCCTGGAGATTCCCATGGACAGAGGAGCCTGGCGGGCTACAGTCCATGGGGTCACAAAAAGTCAGACACGACTGAGTGACTGACAACAACATCAACATACATATGTTAAGTCATCTCTAGATTAGTAATGCTACGTAAAATACTGAAATACAATGTAGATAGTTGCCCGTGTGTGTGCGTAAAATTCAAGTTTTGCTTTTTGGAAATTTCTGGATGTTTTCAAGTGTTTTATATCTGTGGTGGGTTGGATCCAGGGATGCAGAACCTGTGAATATGGAGGACTGACTATATACATATATGTATATGTTTGTATATATGTGTGTGTGTGTATGTAAGGGAATAAGGAAGAAGGATTGAAACAGTTGGCTAAAAACTTCGGAAGAATCAAGTTTGATTTCTATCTCATATAAAAGACATTTTAAAAAGTTCCCCCACATCTTTTTGACCTCATCATTTCATTTCTAAGGAAATAATCAGAGATGCAAATGAATATTTATTACAAGGATATTTATTTTAGTCTTATCTATCCTAATAAAAACTAGAAATAAAATAAACATACAACATGATGGCTTACAGTTAAATAAAATACTATATTTACCTCTAGATGACAGATTACTACCCAGCCACTAAAAAATCTTGATTTAAACATTATTCAAGTCCATGGGGAAGTGCTGACCACATGAGTGTTTAAAACAGAGCTCAAAACTCTACCTACTATTGTTCCAATTTTAGTTTAAAAATCTATACATTTAAATGTAAGAAAAGAGCCCATATGGGAAAAGAATCTAAACAGATACATGTATAACTGAGTCACTTTGCTGTACTGGAGAAACTAGCACAACATTATAAATCAGCTATTATAAAAATTTTTAAATAAATCTAGGAAAAGAGGGAATCAAATCTAACAAGATGTTGTGTTTAAGAGGCGAATTCAAAATTATTTCTGTTTCTTCTATACATATAATATATACATACATTCTTTCTTCACAAAACTACAGAGGCTGTGTGCTCTTTTTTTTTTAATTCTCAAAGAAAACTGAATGCTAATTATGAAGAAAAGAAAAGGAAAATAAGCAAGGCAGAGCTCCTTTAGTCTGCAAGGAAAACTCTCTTCACTGAGGCTTTTCAGTTAAAGTCCCCATGACTCATGTCTGGGGACTTTGGGACTAAAATTATGTCCTGGATTTCGTGTGGCAGAGAAACTTCATTTGTTTTTTCTTGGAGTTGAATAATCCCAACTCAAATTTCATCTATTATAACACCTTGGAGTTTCTGATTAAGCAATTATTTCTCATCTTATTCTTGCCTTTGCCTTACTAAATTTTCATCCAATGCCTTGAATCAGCAGCTTCTGTTGTTCTGTGTCTTGTTCACATCGTTCCAGCTTTCTCCATTAAATGGCACTGCCATTTAAAAATTTTATTTTTGTTATGCTCTTTGGAAAGCTCAGAACATTTTGTATAGGAGCAATTAAAAATAAAGGTCCACATTCCCCCTTGGGTAATAAATCATCCACAGACTAATGTTTTCCTTTTAAATGAGTTCATTGGCTAGGTTTAATATCTCACATTCAGCTTCTGCTATATGAAAGCTTAACTGCATGGGTGTCATAAATGGAGTTTATAATTTATACTGAAGTTATTTCTGGGAAAATTTAGGATAGCTTATGATAAAATATGCATGCATTTATTTATACACACACGTACTCAAAAGAATATGCATTCTCCTTGGGGGTGATATCACCACCAATGGGATACAAATTGGGGCTTGGTGCTTGGGAGGAGGTCAAAAGATCTTAGATATTATAATAATCTGTGGCCCTCCAAAGCTCCCCTCTATCCAACACAGTCTTATTCTTTAGTATTTAATTTCTCTCATTATAAGGAAATTAAGTTTAAATGAATATAATCAATAAATACGTAATTAAAATTTAAGTTCAATGTATTTTTCCCCTTTAGTGTGGGCAAAAATGGAAAAAGACTGAGAAACACTGAAATGGAATAGCAAGATGAGAAGAGAAAAATGAAAGCTAGGTGACACAGATAGAGATGTATATAGTCATAACCTTCAGGCAATGGGACATTATAAAGTGCAGGATAAGGGATGGACAAAACTGTAATGTACCCCTATGTTCATAGCAGCCTAGATGTGGAAACAATCTAAATGTCCATTGACAGATGCATGGGTAAGGAACACGTGGTAATATATACAATGAAATATTACTCAGCCATCAAAAAGAATGAAATAATGCCATTTGCAACAACATGGATACAACTAGAGATTATCATACTAAGTGAAGTCAGTCAGGCAGAGAAAGACAAATACCTTATGATATCATTTATATGTGGAATTTAAAACAGGACACAAAAGAACTTATCTATGAAACAGCAACAGACTCACAGACATAGAGATCAGACAGAGGGGGTTGAGGGAGGGAATGGAGTGGGAGTATGGGATTAGCATATGCAAATTATTATATACAAGATGGATAAACAAGAGGTCCTACTGTATAGCAGAGGGAAAGATATTCAATATCCTATAATATACCATAATGGAAAAAATATGTAAACTAATGTAAAAAACATACAGAAGAGGAGACACAGGTGGGGTAGAATGCTGGAGAACCTGGAGTTCTGTTTTTCCGGTTCGCATAAGAGCATGGACTGCCCCTATGACCTGCCCATGAAATCCACTTTCTATCTGCCTCTGTGATGCTTTACCCATTGATCACACAGATGTGTGAATGCCAAGCTGTGATTTCTTAAGCATGCTCTGTCCACAGTATAATATCCTTCATGTATAGACATTCTCACAGTAATTGCTCTGGATCAGAGTTTTGGGGACTGTCTCTTCTGACATGGCCGGTTTTTTTTTTTAATGATATTATTTATTTATTGAAGTATAGCTGATTTACAATGTTGTGCCAATCTTTGCTGTACAGCAAAGTGACTCAGTTACACACATAGCTCAGATGGTAAAGAATCTGTAATGCAGGAGACCCAGGTTCAATCACTGGATTGGGAAGATCCCCTGGAGAAGGGCATGGCAACCCACTCCAATATTCTTGCCTGGAGAATCCCATGGACAGAGGACCCTGGCAGGCTACAGTCCATGGGGTCTCAAAAAGTCAGACACGACTGAACGACTAACACTACCACTACCAGAAGTTCTTTTATTTATTTATTTATATATATTTTTCTTGGCCGTCTCTCATGGCATGTGAAACTTCCCTACCAAGGACTCGAACTTGTGCCCCCTGCATTGGAAGCACAGAGTCTTAACCAGGGAAATCCCTGATATTGCCAGTTGATGAGGTGAACATAAGGACAATTTCAGGTGACTCTGTTAATAAAGTAACTGCCTTGTTTGCAAAACTGCCCCAGAACTGTCATACTTTCCTCCCCAGCAATCTTGCCTCTTGTCAAACTCCCTCATGTTCTTCCCCAACCATCAGTCAAGATGGAGTTCCCCAGACCCAGCCTGTATGTGCCTGCATCCCCACCTTTGTTCTGTCTGTCCCTTTAATTTTCCTAACACATCCTCTTCCCATCACTCTGATGAAATTCTACCCAATCTCTGAGATCCAAGTCAAATGTCGCCTCCTACTGGAATCCTTACGCAGCTTCCCCTACCCTGTCACCGCTTTGTAATTCATATCTCTGTTCTCTGTGCTCCTCCTGCTCTACCATTGCACCCATCACATTCTGTTTATCTTAGGCTGTGTCAGAACAGCTCCCTCATTTAGTACAACTTCTTTACGGGAAGGCTAACTTCTGACCCTTTGAGTTTTGGTTTGTGTTCATTGGGAGATGGTTGCTTTACAATGTTGTGTTAATTTCTGCTGTACAACGAAGTGAATCAGCCATCTGTATATATACAGCCCCTCCCTCTTGAGGCTCCCTCCCACTCCACCCCCCATTCCACTCCTCCAGGACATCACAGAGCACCAAGCTCAGCTCCCGGTGCTATACAACAGATTCCAGCTAGCTATTTTACACATGGGCTTCCCCAGTGAACTCAGCGGGTAAGGAATCCGCCTGCAATGCAGGAGTGAAAGGGAAAGTGAAAGCCACTCAGTTGTGTCCGACTCTTTACGACCCCATGGACTGTGGAATTCTCCAGGCCAGAATACTGAAGTGGGTAGCCTTTCTCTTCTTCAGCGGATCTTCCCGACCCAGGAATCGAACCCAGGTCTCCCGCATTGCAGGCGGATTCTTTACCAGCTGAGCCACAAGGGAAGCCAAACAATACTGAAGTGGGTGGCCTATCCCTTCTCCAGCAGATCTTCATGACCCAGGAATCGAACCAGGGTCTCCTGCATTGCAGGAAGATTCTTTACCAACTGAGCTATCAGGGAGAGGGAGGTTCAATCCCTGCGTTGGGAAGGTCCCCTGGAGGAGGAAACGGCAACCCATTCCAGTATTCCTGCCTGGAGAATCCCATGAACAGAGGAGCCTGGCAGGCTACAGTCCATGGGGTTGCAAAGAGTTGGACATGACTGAGCGTGAGCACAGTCTGGAGAGTGTATATATGTCAATCCCAATCTCCTAATTCATCCCACCTCCTTCCCCACCTTCCCGTCCAACATCCATTGGCTACATTTGTGTCCTTACCCCAGCCCTGCAAATAGGTTCATCTGTACCATTTTTTCTAGATTCCACATATATGTGTTAATATATGATGTTTTTCTCTTTCTGACTTACTTCACTCTGTATGCCAGACTCTACATCCATCCACGTCTTTACAAATTACCCAAATTCATTCCTTTTAATGGCTGAATAAAATTCCATTGCATATATGCACCACACTGAGTCATGGACTAAAAAAAAAAAAAAAAGCATTTATTAAATGAATTACCTGACAGTTCAGTGGTTAGGACTCTGTGCTTCTACCTCAGGGTGCACAGATTTGATTTCTGGTGGAGGAATCTGCATGCAGTGGGATTTGACCAAAAAAAAATTGTAAAAACTGCTGTAAATTTAGGTGCTTTCCTAAAATTTTTTTTAAAAATTTTATTACATTAATCAACTTTTGTATTGTTTTTAAAAGAAATAAAATGTTTCTAAAATGTTTAAAATAGGGGAAAAAAAAGATTGTAAAAAGAGTCCCTTCTATCAAAGCAGTTCCTCTAGGTCTTGAGATTATGAGTATCTTGAAGTATGATTTTCAGTAAATTTTCACCTAGGCAACTAGGAGGCTATACTTTCTTTCCAAATCAAAAATGGACACAATTGGGTTTTGTTTTCTTAGAAAAAGGAGGTAGGCCTTACACTAAGATGGAAAGCTCTGGCTTAGACCAGAATACAATCAGTTTCCATCTCTGGGATCATCTCTGTGTGATTGACAGTGCCTGTGCAGTGGGAGGTTTGGGGAAGACTTGGCACTCGGCGGAGAGGTGGGCTTGGGCAGACAGCCCTTGTTTGATTACACATGGTTGTCGTGGGGGCAGAACCACAACAGGAGCATTGATTGCTCACCAGAAGTAGCAACCGGGCTCCACTCGCCACTTACCCTCCTGGCATGTGTGGTGGGCTTCGTGGAGAAAGCAGCAGCCTAGGCTGGAAATACATGTGTCATCTACAACCAGCCTGCTGGGAAGCAAAACTGGTGAGGGGCCTGGGCCTTGTGATAGCTTCAATCCATTCTTTTAAGCCTCAATAATACCATGAGATGACGTTTTTATTACTGCTTATAGAGGTGAAAATCTTTTTTCTAAACCTCTAAACCTCACCCCAGTGTGCTCTGGAGGCACCCAGCTGATGTAAATAACTCCACTTCCAGCAGTAAAGAATCCCACAGGCTTACTGAGTATGTGTGGCTTCAGATTACCCCAAGACAGTTCAATTTCAGGCACGGCAAGTGAACCCTGACTTCCACACACAACAAACACTGGCTTTCCGGGATTTTATTTGCTCAAAGGAAAGAAAGGAATCTTGAGTGTAAAGAAGTGATCTCTCCTTTCCCACTGGCAAGATGGGCAAATAACCAGAAATGCAGGTCTGTGGCTTCGTTTGAACCTTAACACTGACGGTGGCACTAGTGGTAAAGAACTCACCTGCCAATGCAGGAGATGTAAGAGGTGCAGTTTCAATCCCTGGATTGAGAAGATTCCCTGGAGGAGGAAACACCAACCCATTCCCATACTCTTGTCTGGAGAATCCCCATCAACAGACGAGCCTGGCGGGCTACAGTTTATAGGGCCAGAAAGAGTCGAACATGACTGAGGCGACTGAGCAGGCATGCACTGATTAAGGCTGAATGTCTATCTTGTCTTTCAATAGCAACTGGCCCAGGCAACTTGTAGGGGTGATGAAAATGTGTATTTGGATTATGGTGGTGATTACATGACTCTATATATTTTCTAAATTCATCAAACTTATCACTTAAAGTAGGTGAGTTTTACTCTACGTAAATCATACCTCAAGAAGGCTGCTAAAAATAAAAGCAAAGAAAGATTGAACTGCACAACAGATTTGAGTATCTCAGAGAGCTTATCTCGGTGGCTGGAGAGCATCAGATCAATAAATTAACTGCAGTTGTGTCTTCTGTGGTCAGGACTCAGAAGTCTGTGTCCTGGCCTCCTCAAACCTGGACAATTCGTGGTAGAAGGCAATGTGGCAGAATTTTATTTACTTTGTAGGTCCTCAATCAATTTTATTGCATGGGTTCTGGTGGTTGCTTTTAAAATTCTGGCGATGAGATTTTGTATATTTAAAGTGGTGACAATTATCATTTTATTCTGGGAGTTAACTAAGGAATCAGTTATATTTCCACCCAGCAAGTTACTTCTGAGAGATTGAGAAGGAATCAGCCACAGCTGTGGCTGGGCCAGAAATGACAGAGATTACAATCCCATAGGAGATAGGAGAAATCAGCATCTTTGTGTTTGAGACTGTTTAACCCTCATTCCATCTCTTTCTCTTTTCTTCTTTTTTCCTGCATAAAGTACAACATAATTATATCTTAATACACAACCAAAATACAAAACATCATAGTCAATTGATGGCAATAAACCATGGCATTTCATTTGCATGGCATGACAAATGGTTCATACCCTTAGTCATAAATGAGTTCTTAGAAACCAGTAACAAGGATTTCTCCGGTGTTTCAGTGGTTAAGACTCCAATTTTCCACTGAAGGGGGCATGGGTTCAATCTTGGTTAGGAAACTAAGATTCCTACATGCCACAGGGCACAACTGAAAAAAGAAACTAGTAACAAAGACACTGATATACCAAAAGAAATGAAAAAAAAAGAAAATGAAACAACACAAATGACTGCTGCTGCCAAGTTGCTTCAGTCGTGTCCGACTCTTAACGACCCCATGGACTGCAGCCCACCAGGCTCCTCCATCCATGGGATTTCCCAGGCAAGAGTACTGGAGTGGGGTGCCATTTCCTTCTCCAACACAAATGACTAGTAAGGATTAAACATATATGAAGATGACTGAGCTGCACAATAGCAGAAGAAAAGCAATTTCTGTGTAATATCATATTACCAAAGATTAAAAATCTAACATTTGTACATTTTTAGGAAACAAACCCCATAAACAAACACTGGGGGACAAGACTGATGAGGTCACATCTGTATAGCAGGGGGAAATATATAATTTAGACTCAAAACATAAAATTTGGACATTCTTATCTTGGCAGCTCCAATTCATTCAGTTCAGTTCAGTTCAGTTCACTTGCTCAGTCGTGTCCGACTCTCTGCGACCCCATGAATTGCAGCACGCCAGCCCTCTCTGTCCATCACCAACTCCCGGAGTCCACCCAAACCCATGTCCATCGAGTCGGTGATGCCATCCAACCATCTCATCCTCTGTCGTCCCCTTCTCCTCCCGCCCCCAATCCTACCCAGCATTAGGGTCTTTTCCAATGAGTCAACCCTTCGCATGAGGTGGCCAAAGTATTGGAGTTTCAGCTTCAACATCAGACCTTCCAATGAACACCCAGGATTGATCTCTTTTAGGATGGATTGATTGGATCTCCTTGCAGTCCAAGAGACTCTCAAGAGTCTTCTCCAACACCACAGTTCAAAAGCATCAGTTCTTCAGCGCTCAGCTTTCTTCACCGTCCAACTCTCACATCCATACATGACACTGGAAAAACCATAGCCTTGACTAGACGGACTTTTGTTGGCAAAGTAATGTCTCTGCTTTTAAAAATACTATCTAGGTTGGCCATAACCTTCCTTCCAAGGAGTAAGCGTCTTTTAATTTCATGGCTGCAGTCACCATCAGCAGTGATTCTGGAGCCCCAAAAAATAAAGTCTGACACTGTTTCCACTGTTTCCCCATCTATTTCCCACGGAGTGATGAGACGAGATGCCATGATCTTAGTTTTCTGAACGTTGAGCTTTAAGCCAACATTTTCACTCTCCTCCTTCACTTTCATCAAGAGGCTCCTTAGTTCTTCTTCACTCTCTGCCATAAGGATGGTGTCATCCACATATCTGAGGTTATTGATATTTCTCCCGGCAATCTTGATTCCAGCTTGTGTTTCTTCCAGCCCAGCGTTTCTCATGATGTACTCTGCATATAAGTTAAATAAGCAGGGTGACAATATACAGCCTTGATGTACTCCTTTTCCTATTTGGAACCAGTCTGTGGTTCCATGTCCAGTTCTAACTGTTGCTTCCTGACCTGCATACAGGTTTTTCAAGAGACAAGTCAGATGGTCTGGTATTCCCATCTCTTTCAGAATTTTCCACAGTTTATTGTGATCCACATAGTCAAAGGCTTTGGCATAGTCAATAAAGCAGAAATAGATGTTTTTCTGGAACTCTCTTGCTTTTTCAATGATCCAGCGGATATTGGCAATTTGATCTCTGGTTTCTCTGCCTTTTCTAAAACCAGCTTGAACATCTGGAAGTTCACGGTTCACGTATTGCTGAAGCCTGGCTTGGAGAATTTTGAGCATTACTTTACCAGCATGTGAGATGAGTGCAATTGTGCGGTAGTTTGAGCATTCTTTGGCATTGCCTTTCTTTGGGATTGGAACGAAAACTGACCTTTTCCAGTCCTGTGGCCACTGCTGAGTTGTCCAAATTTGCTGGCATATCGAGTGCAGCACTTTCACAGCATCACCTTTGAGGATTTGAAATAGCTCAACTGGAATTCCATCACCTCCACTAGCTTTGTTCGTAGTGATGCTTTCTAAGGACCACTTGACTTCACATTCCAGGATGTCTGGCTCTAGGTGAGTGATCACACCATCGTGATTATCTGGATCGTGAAAATCTTTTTTGTACAGTTCTTCTGTGTATTCTTGCCACCTCTTCTTAATATCTTCTGCTTCTGTTAGGTCCATACCATTTCTGTCCTTTATCGAGCCCATCTTTGCATGAAATGTTCCTTTGGTATCTCTAATTTTCTTGAAGAGATGTCTAGTCTTTCCCAATCTGTTGTTTTCCTCTATTTCTTTGCACTGATCACTGAGGAAGGCTTTCTTATCTCTCCTTGCTATTCTTTGGAACTCTGCATTCAGATGGGAATATCTTTCCTTTTCTCCTTTGCTTTTCGCTTCTTTCCTCTTCCAAGCTATCTGTAAGGCCTCCTCGGACAGCCATTTTGCTTTTTTGCATTTCTTTTCCATGGGGATTTTCTTGATCCCTGTCTCCTGTACAATGTCACGAACCGCTGTCCATAGTTCATCAGGCACTCTGTCTATCAGGTGTAGTCCCTTAAATCTATTTGTCACTTCCACTGTATACTCATAAGGGATTTGATCTAGGTCATAACTGAATGGTCTAGTGGTTTTCCCTACTTTCTTCAATTTAAGTCTGAATTTGGCAATAAGCAGTTCATGATCTGTGCCACAGTCTGCTCCTGGTCTTGTTTTTGCTGACTGTATAGAGCTTCTCCATCTTTGGCTGCAAAGAATATAATCAATCTGATTTCGGTGTTGACCATCTGGTGATGTCCACGTGTAGAGTCTTCTCTTGTGTTGTTGGAATAGGGTGTTTGCTATTACCAGTGCGTTCTCATGGCGAAATTCTATTAGCCTTTGCCCTGCTTCATTCTGTACTCCAAGGTCAAACTTGCCTGTTATGCCAGGTGTTTCTTGACTTCCTACTTTTGCATTCCAGTCCCCTATAATGAAAAGGACATCTTTTTTGGGTGTTAGTTCTAGAAGGTCTTGTAGGTCTTCATAGAACCGTTCAACTTCAGCTTCTTCGGCGTTACTGGTCAGGGCATAGACTTGGATTACTGTGATATTGAATGGTTTGCCTTGAAAACGAACAGAGATCATTCTGTCATTTTTGAGATTGCATCCAAGTACTGCATTTTGCACTCTTTTGTTTACCATGATGGCTACTCCATTTCTTCTAAGGGATTCTTGCCCACAGTAGTAGGTATAATGGTCATCTGAGTTAAATTCACCCATTCCAGTCCATCTCAGTTCGCTGATTCCTAGAATTCATTAGAATATGATAACTCTTTTCTTTTTTTATTGAGATGTTATTGGCATACAACATTATATTAATTTCAGGTTATAATATCATGATTCAAATGTGTATGTATTGCAGAATGATCACCACAGTAAGTCTAGTTAATATCCATCACCTTAGTTAAAAGATTTTTTTCTTATGATGAGAACTTTTAAGACTGGCTCTCTTAAGTTCCAAATATGCAATAGAGTATTATACCAGTCACCATGCTCTACATCATATTCCCACGCCTTATTTCTTATGTAACTGGAAGTTTGTATCTTTTGGCCCTTGGACCCCTCTCATTCCTGCACCCCCCCCCCACAACCTTGACCTTGGCAACCACCAATCTATTCGTTGTATTTATGAGTTGAGTTTGAGTTTTATCTCATTTTTCTGAATAACAAATTTAAACGATTATAATGTCTTTATGATATTATAAATCTAAAGGTTAATGGGAAATTTTTCCATTCCCCAAAGCTATTTCAGTGGTGAATAAGACCTCAGCAGATTCCCAGAGAGGGGTGAACTGTTTATGTTTTGATCTTTATCCCTCAGTGAGACATAAACTTTTTAAAAAGCAAGCTTGGCTCTCAGTGAGAGGTGATACAGCTCCCTCTAGACAAATACTTTTTTCTTCCAAACAACACGGCCACATAGCAGCATCTGAGGATTTGTAAACAGAAGCCTTCATGATGCTCCTTAAACTGCTTGATTTGCCAAAGCAAAACTACTCTTTGTAACATTTAAAAATAAGTACAAATGTATCTGTGTCGAGAGGGTTGTATATGCAGTTAGAACATGTATTCTTGAAACCACTTCCATCTATTAATACATAATCAGAATGACTGAAAAATTTAAGACAAGACATTTACTGCCAGTGGCATACCCTCTGAGCTGAACTGTCATGTGATGGAGTCTTCCAGGGCAGACTCTTCCCCCATGTCCTCTGCTTTAGCTCCTCTCTGAAGTACTTAGATAATAGTATCTGATGCACATTTCTTGAATTATTTTAAAGATGTGAAACCCCCCACAACATAGAAGATGTGAACTGCCTGATGTCCATGAGCAAGTAGTCTCCTGGAGCCTAAGGATCCATGATGTTGACCCCTGTGACACGCCTTATGACCTTACCATCAGCCAATCAGAGAATCGTGTGCCACCTGATCACATACCCTGCAACCTGCTCCCTCCTGCTCAGGCTGCTCGGTCATGTCTGACTCGGTGAACCCCATGGACTGTAGCACGCCAGGCTGCTCTGTCCGTGAAATTTTCCAGGCAAGAATACTGGAGTGGGTTGCCATTTTCTACTTCAGGGGCTCTTCCCAACCCAAGGATTAAACCCGAGTTTCTTGTGTCTCCTGCATTGGCAGGCAGATTCTTTACCACCGTGCCACCTAGGAAGTCTTTAAATTGCTTTGCTGAAACCCCCCGAGAAATTTCAGGCTTTTCCCCCACAAGTCACTTGTCTCATTGCTTGGTCCTGCAATAAACCTTCCTCTGCTCCAAACTCTGACATTTTGTTATTGTTTGACCTCCCTGTATGTTGGGTATGTGAACTTGCATTTGGTAACAGTTGGATTCCTGCGGACTCTGCCTTATGTTGTATAAAACTTCACAACAGTAGAGAAGAACACAGGAATAAGGGATCCATTCCTGTCTGTGGCAGATTCCCTGAGGAAAATAGAACAGGGAGTCATACAGAGTGAAGTTAGTCAGAATGAGAAAGACAAATATATTTATACTTTTATGTGGAATCTAGAAAAGTGGTAAACATGATCTTATTTGCAAAGCGGAAGTAGAAACACAGACATAGAGAACGAACATGTGGACACCAAAGGGGAAAGGAGGATGGGAGGAATTGGGAGATGGGGACTCACCCATACTCTATTGATAGTATTTGTAAAATAGGTAACTAATGAGAACCTACTGTATAGCACAGGGAGCTCTACTCAGTGCTCTGTGGTGACCTAAATGGGAAGGAACTCCAGAAAAGAGGGGATATATGTGTACATACAGCTGATTCACTTTGCCGTACAGCAGAAACTTACATACCACTGTAAAGCAACTATACTCCAATAAAAATTAATTTTAAAAAGAAAGAAAGAAAAGCGAATGAGGAGGCTAGTGTGTATGTGTGTGTTGATGGGTGTGTGGAGGGGTGGCTGCCTCAGCTAGAGGGTCAGAGATGACCTCAGTGACAAAGTCAAAGAGCTCAGTGACACATGCTGCTAATGGGGTGGTTGGACTCTTGGGCAGATCTGCTCTCCTATGGGGTGATGCTGAGTCTGAGAGGCACAAAAGTTCTATCTTTCATGGAAATTCCAGTGGCCCTCTAATCAGTCACATGTCCGGGGATAAATCCATGCATCTCTCCCTGCCTCATTAAGGGATTTATGAATTTTTGTGAGCCCTAAATAGGATCAGACAAACAAAGTAAAGAAGCCCAGTGCACGTTGCCAGTGTAGACAGCAGTCAGTACTAAACCATAATAATTACCCATAGTTCTAATACACCTTGATTGCCAATGCTTTGCTCACACAGAGTGTGATGAGGCTCGGTTCCTGGAGAAGTGAGCACAGCTGTAAGATGAAGGATACAAATTTGTTGGATGGAGAATGTCCACTGAGGCCGCCAGATGACAAGTACTGTGATGACAGTTGGTGAGGGAGGGGATCAGGGAGAGGACATGAAAACACAGCCCAGCAGTTCATGGGGATTTTTGCAAGAAAATAGTACTCGTCTGGCTTAGGGTCCTGAGAGTCACCCCGGGCTCTGCCACAAGCTGGCTGTGCCATCTTGGGCACATCTTCATCTCCGTGGGCAATGGTTTTCTTAAATTTTTATTTTTTAATCACTTTCAGAATGAAAGAATGAGTGGAATCTATCTGCATTTAAATACCACAAGGATAAAGGATCTTGTTAAAAGTTAGAGATCCTAATTCAGAAGGTCTAAGGCGGGGACAAGGAAACAGATGTGGTACACTGAGCTCACTTTGAAAAACATGGAGCTGGATGACAACCTTGAGTCTTGAGTAAACACTTTGTGAAAGTCAAACCCAGGTTTGTCTTAAGGGTCTGCTTATATTAGAGGCTCAGATGACCCTTACAGGTGAGCAGGCTTGGGATCAATTTCTCTAACTCCCACACAGGCTAGATGGTTGACCAGAGAGATGAATCTTTGCAAACTGCTTTGGGCACCTCAAGAAGGGTGTTGTTTCCACATGGAAATAGGTAAATGGGTGTTTGCTAGAGCTCTGAGGTCCCAGAGGAGAGGGGAGCTGTGGAAAATCAGCGTTGTGTTGTGTGTTATAATTTTTCAACTTGGAGGAAAGTAAACCCTGATGCTTCCGTCAGGCTCCTGGGAATCTGATCTTTCAGTCAGGGTAGGAAGAGACAGCTTCTATCCAGCTCACACTCTCAAAAAAGGATAATATTGGCTCTGGGAGCAGCGGTTTTGGTAAACATGCTTCTCTGCCTCTAATTCAAATGATCCTTTCTGTGTAACAACAAAACAAAATAAAAATAAACAAAAACAAAAGACATAGCGCAAGCAGCCAGGCTATCTGGTGTTACTAAGTTCTGAGCTATTGCTTAGTGGTTACCTGACTTGGGCTTTGGGAGACTTAGTTTTTTCATTTACAGCAACATCACCCCTTTCTGGGCTTCCTCAGCAGCTCAGCAGTAAAGAATCTGCCTGCCAATGCAGGAGATACGGTTTTGATCCCTGGATTGGGAAGATCCCCTGGAAGAGGACATGGCAACTCACTCCAGTATTCTTGCCTGGAAAATCCCATGGACAGAGGAATCTGGCGGGCTACAGTCCAAAGTGTTGCAACAACTGTGCGACTGAGCATGTATGCACACACCCCCTTCTACTAATTTGTGGGTGGGAGAGGTAATGGCTATGGAACCACACTGAATGTGATGGAGCTTTTCACCCAGTTTGTATCACCTAACTAACAGCATCTCTCCACACCGAATCTGAGGTTGCTCAGAAGCTGTCAAATATTCAAGGATGCTGGGAGAGTTTAGGTTGGCTGCAAGTGAGGGTAGGGTGGGGGGTCATCAGAGGGAAAAATTGTGACTGAAGCAATTGTGAGAAGGAAGGGGAGCAGAGACTGTGATTATTCTGCCGACAATGGAGGCTATCATCAGACCAGGGTTTCTGAATTGACTCATACCATAGGGCATAAAGAAGAAAAGAAACACTGGAGGCAGACATGTGGGAAATCTCATCAGATACTGAAAGGGACCAGGAAAACCAAAGATGAGACCCGGGCACAGGGCAGAGGCAGTGTGGTCACTGCTGTCCTGTACACTCACAGAGTCATTTTCTCAGTCCAATTTCATTTCCCTGTTGATCTTATTGACTCTCCCTCCATGTGGTTCTCTTCCATTTATCGTTTGTTTCGGTTGAAGCTGCCTCAGGAGCTGCTCCACATGAGCTCATCATCCTTCCCTTTTTTTAAAAGATTTTTTGATGTGGACCATTTTAAATCTTTGTTGACTTTGTTACAATACTGTTTCTGTTTTATGATATTTTGGGCTGTGAGGCATTTGATTCCCCGACCAGGGATTGAATCTGAACCCCTTGAATTGAAAGGTGAAGTCTTAATCCCTGGACCTCCAGGAAAGTCCAGAGCCTCTCATCCTTTAAGCCCTCAGTATTAACTCTGCCTCTAAGCTGATGATTTCTGCTTGGAATTTTCTAAATCACTAAGATCACTTGATATGGGCTCCTTTTGCAGTCTGCTTTCCACCAACCTCTCCCTGTTCCAGAAACACTCTGGCTTCCACCCAAACCTAACCTTGAACCTGTCTTCTCCATCTCATCCTCATCACTGTGACATTTCCCCATCTTTATACTGCAAGGTGTCCTTTTTCTACTTCTGCCCTCCATCCCTCCTCCTCTGCATCTTCAGCCTGGCACCGTCTCCCCTGACTCCCAGAACTGCATTGCCCCCTAGGGACCACATCAGATGAGCCAGCATCTCCTCAAATTCAATTCTGAGCTCATACACAAATCCTCCCACTCAAAAAAAAAAAGCCTCCTAGATTCTTTCTTCATATAACTGTTTATTTATTTGGCTGTGACTGGTCTTAGTTGTAGTATGGAGGCTCTCTAGTTGCAGCTTAGTTGCTCCGAGACATGTGGGATCTTAGTCCTCCAACCAGGGATCTTAGTTTCCCAGCCCAAACCTGCATCCCCTGCATTGCAAGGCAGATTCTTAACCACTGCACCACAAGGGAGATGCCCCGCTAGGTTCTTGTATGGTTCTTTCTCCATGTCCTTTTATCATTCAGACTTCAAATCATCTTTTACAACTTCCTATCATCCTTCACCTCTAAAAAGCCAACAATTGGGATTTTTTTCTTTGTCTTCAGTTCAGTTCACTTCAGTCACTCAGTCGTGTCCGACTCTTTGCGACCCCAGGAACCGCAGCACACCAGGCCTCCCTGCCCATCACCAACTCCCGGAGTTTACCCAAACCCTTGTCCATTGAGTCCGTGATGCCATCCAACCATCTCATCCTCTGTCATCCCCTTCTCCTCCTGCCTTCAATCTTTCCCAGCATCAGGGTCTTTTCAAATAAGTCAGCTCTTCACATCAGGTGGCCAAAATATTGGAGTTTCAGCTCCAACATCAGTCCTTCCAATGAACACCCAGGACTAATTTCTGTTAGAATGGACTAGTTGGATCTCCTTGCAGTCCAAGGGACTCTCAAGAGTCTTCTCCAACACCACAGTTCAAAAGCACCAATTCTTTGGCATTCAGTTTTCTTTATAGTCCAACTCTCACATCCATACATGACCACTGGAAAAACAATACCCTTGACTAGATGGACCTTTGTTGACAAAGTAATGTCTTTGCTTTTAAATATGCTATCTAGGTTGGTCATAACTTTCCTTCCAATGAGTAAGCATCTTTTAATTTCATGGCTGCAATCACAATCTGCAGTGATTTTGGAGTCCAGAAAAATAAAGTCAGCCACTGTTTCAACTGTTCCCCCATCTATTTGCCATGAAGTGATGGGACCAGATGCCATGATCTTAGTTTTCTGAATGTTGAGCTTTAAGCCAACTCTTTCACTCTCCTCTTGCACTTTCATCAAGAGGCTCTTTAGTTCTTCTTCACTTTCTGCCATAAGGGTGGTGTCACCTGCATATCTGAGGTTATTGATATTTCTCCCAGCAATCTTGATTCCAGCTTGTGCTTCCTCCAGCCCAGCGTTTCTCATGATGTACTCTGCATATAAGTTAAATAAGTAGGGTGACAATATACAGCCTTGACGTACTCCTTTTCCTATTTGGAACCAGTCTGTTGTTCCATGTCCAGTTCCAACTGTTGCTTCCTGACCTGCATACAGGTTTCTCAAGAGGCAGGTCAGGTGGTCTGATATTCCCATTTCTTTCAGAATTTTCCACAGTTTATTGTGATCCACACAGTCAACGGCTTTGGCATAGTCAATAAAGCAGACATAGATGTTTTTCTGGAACTCTCTTGCTTTTTCGATGATCCAGCGGATGTTGGCAACTTGATCTCTGGTTCCTTTGCCTTTTCTAAAACCAGCTTGAACATCTGGAAGTTCACGGTTCTGTGTTGCTGAAGACTGGCTTGGAGAATTTTGAGCATTACTTTACTAACGTGTGAGATGAGTGCAATTGTGTGGTAGTTTAAGCATTCTTTGGCATTGCTTTTCTTTTGGATTGGAATGAAAACTGACCTTTTCCAGTCCTGTGACCACTGCTGAGTTTTCCAAATTTGCTGGCATATTGAGTACAGCACTTTCACAGCATCATCATTTATGATTTGAAATAGCTCAACTGGAATTCCATCACCTCCACTAGCTTTGTTCATAGTGATGCTTCCTAAGGCCCACTTGACTTCACATTCCAGGATGTCTGGCTCTAGGTGAGTGATCACACAATCGTGATTATCTGGATCGTGAAGATCTTTTTTGTATAGTTCTTCTGTGTATTCTTGCCACCTCTTCTTAATATCTTCCGCTTCTGTTAGGTCCATACCATTTCTGTCCTTTATTGAGCCCATCTTTGCATGAAATGTTCCCTTGGTATCTCTAATTTTCTTGAAGAGATCTCTAGTCTTTCCTATTCTATCATTTTCCTCCATTTCTTTGCTTGATCGCTGAGGAAAGCTTTCTTATCTCTCCTTGCTCTTCTTTGTCTTAAGAACGTTTAATTAATGAATGAAGAGTTTAGATATAATGGTTATTAATCAGTATCAGGCCCATTTGATGTATTCACACAAATTCTACACTAAAGATCTTAATTCTGATTTTAATGTCTGTTAGAGTGCTAAATCTTACCTGTCACATTTCTTTGATAAAAACATCTAAATAAAAATTTTAATGTTTTAAAAGAATAAATTAAGGAATATTTCAATGTAATTAAGATTAATTAATTGCTTAAACATTTTAAATTTCCCTACTTTGACTGTCTCTATCAAGTTCTAGAGGTTCCTTAAACCACTATCACTTCTCACACCAACTACAAATTTGGGAGTTCTCAAGACCACAGTCACATTCAGTCATTCACTATACAAGTTCTTGCAAAACTCAGACAAGCCATTATACTTATGGTTATCGTTGATTACAACAAAACAGGTTAACATCAGAGAGGAAAGATGCATGTAGGGCAGGATCCTAGAGATCCGTTGAAGCTTGGAGCTTTCAGTTGTCTTCTCAACAATTGGGACTTTTGTTTTAAGACATTAGCCAACTGTGAACTTAAAAGAGTTACACCTCAGATACTCAACACACTCAAAAAGAGGGAAAATTTAGGTCTAACTGGGGGACTCATCTTCTGCCCCAGCCAGCCCTTGCGTACCTATGGCAACGATTTTCTGCTCATCACCGAAAAGCATAGGACTGGTCTCATCCATCCCTCTGCTTGCTGGTGTGAGGCTGGTGTAGATGAACAGGGGTGTAGACACAACAGGGTGGCCATGCACCATGCCACGCAGCATCAGCGCGAGAGCAAGAGCTTTGTGGACACAGCACTCCCCAAGCCCCTTCTACATCCCCTGGGGTTTCTCCTAGTCTCTCCATTCATTTCTCAGATCTGTTTTATATGCATGTTTTTTCTGTCATCTTCAGGGTTTAGATCCAGGGAAAACTGGCAGACTTAGTTTCCTATGATTTCCAGAAAAAATAAAATGATTAAGAAAGTAGAATATAGTGTAATAAAAAAAAGTTTAAAAAAATAGTTTTTGAAATTGTCAGAATGAAGAAAATTTAAACTAAATTATTATTTCACATAATTAAATTAAAGCCAATCTTATTTCTATAAATAGAATTTATTATATAAATAAAATTATATAATATAGTATTATAATATATTTATTATATAAGAATAAATTATATAAATTATATATAAATAATATATTATAGAATTTATTCTATAAGAATAGCAAAACCTCCTAGGTAGAATAGAAAAAAAAAGGAAATAATTAAATAAAATTTTAATTTTGTGTGTGTGTGTAGCAGAGTTTTATTAAAGTGAAAAAGGGACAGAGGAAGCTTCTGACACAAACATCAGAAGGGGGACAGAGAGTGCCCCCCTGCTAGTCTTATCAAGGCCTTATATACTTTTTCCAGACCTACTCCCACAACATACATCTTAAATTAACAAGATTAGAATAAGCAATAGAAAGCTCTTACTAGACCCTCTCCCATAATAAACATTTTAAGATGACAGGATTAGTCAGAAGGTTCTTGTTATGGAGAAACATGTCCTCAAGCAAGACACATTGTTATATTGACTAAGACAAAGCAATGTAGAAAACATTGTTTGAGCTTTTCTCCTTGAGAGCCCCAGACCACCTCCCCCTCCCCCTCCTCCTCTTGCCTCCACCTTCCCACTCCCACTCCTCCTGGACTTCTTATCAACCTACATAGAAATTGACTCTCTTATTCCCCCCTTTTCTTTTAGGAGAGTTATGTTGCCAAGGGAAAGGGGCATCATTTTCATTCCATAACTACTTCCTGCTGTTGTGGGGCATCATCCCTAAATTGTTGAGGTAACATATTCTACTAACCCTCCTATTGAGGATCTCTCATCCAGGGACCCCGAGTAATAGTTGGAGGAGGCTGTGGCACTCGAAGGAGCTTGGACAACCATTTGTAACTTAAAAGCTTTCAGAAGGTAAGAAACAAACCCTGCTTTATAATTACAGATGTAAGGCAAAATAGTCATTAAGCCAAGTTAAAACCTAATCAAAATTAAAAGTCACATTATGTCCATAGTTAAGGCACAATATGTTATACCAGCCCATCTTAGGATTTTTAGACGTCATCACAGAGTTGAAGAAAGTCCTTTCCCTGAAGTGGAGAAACCCACCGTGGGAAGCCTTCAATTGATGAGGAGGGTAGTGCTCCGCAGACCCAGCAATTATGTCGATTGTGGAATGCAGCATAAGAATGAGCCCAGGACAGAAAGGCGTTGTCTTGAGGGTCAAGCAGCAGGCTCAGGACTTTTGGAGTCAGCAGAAGCAAGCCCATATCGATTCTCAGGCCCGTCTTGGTTTCTGGCTCAAACAGCGGCTTGTTTGACTCAAAGGCTGGGCCAGGAGTTAACCTCCCGATAATGCTTGTTGAAAAGCTAAAAGCTGAGTCACATAGTTAATTTTAAGGCTTCAGGATCTATGACAATCTCTGTGCACAAAAACGGTCTGCCATAGAGATAGTCCCTTCTTTTGCAGTGGGGGCAGTTCGAGCCCTCATTAAAGCTATGGGTAGAACTGTAAACCAACTGTCTTGTGTTTCCTGAGATAGCTTACATGGATGTCTTTTAATAATGTCATTAGCCTTTTCAACTTTTTCTGAAGATTGGGGTCTCCAGGAACAGTGTAAGTGATATTCTATCCTAGAGCTTTTGACGCCCCTTGAGTTACAGCAGATTTAAAGATGGAGCCATTGTTATTCTGAACTTTAGAGTTTGAGATCCCACTTACATCATGAGAAGTCAGTACAGTAAGATTTTGTCCATTCATTAATCTTGGGCTTTAGTGAATACTGCTTTTGATGTGAAAATAGGTGAGGATCATTGAGCTTGATAATGACAGGAACAGCATTTTATGCTTGACCCAGTGTTTTTCCGTCAGCCCACACTTTAGGATTTACCTTTCGTTCAATTAATGGGAGAGAAAGAGCAGGCTCCATATTCATGAAAACAGAGGCCTGGACCTTGCCCAGTATATCCCTCCCCAGAAGGGGTGAGGGAGACTCCAGCATGATCAGAAACTCATGAGAAAACAGCTAAGAGTCCCAGTTGCAGTCACAGTTAAAGGATGACTGAAATAATTGCGTTTGGCTCATCCTGACAGTCCCATTATGGTAGTGTATTAGGAGGAAAGCAGGCCAGGGGCTTCAGTGAGCACAGAGATATTTGCCCCCAGTGTCCAAAAGAAATCAACTGATTGGCCCTCCACAGTTATTAATACCCGGGATTCCTCAGGTGTAAATAGGATGGGAGCTTGTTGTGGGGACCCCCAGGCACCTTCAGTCCAGATTGTCTTGAGAGTCTGACCCCTGGGGCGTGCACCTCAGAGGGCAGTGTCTCCTCCAGTATGGTCCTTTGCAGACCGGACTGGAGCCGGGGGCGGCTCAGACGCCTGATGGCAATCCCACTTGAGATGCCCCTCCTTTCCACAGTAATAATAAGTTCTCTGCGCATTTTTCCTGTTTGTTTCAGAGCAGATCTAACAGCCATTGTTGGGGCTTCAGTCTTTTGGATGCCGCTTTTGGTTCTTCCTTCCCCCTATTTTCCTCCTTATATTCTCTACTGTAATATACCATCTGAGCCAGTTGCAACAGTTTTTTTAAAGACTGATTCGGTTCAAACACCTGTTTTTGTAACTTACAGCAGATATATGGAGCTGACTGAGTAAGAAATCTATCTTTTAAGATAATTTCTCCCTCTGTAATTTCAGGATCAATGTCAGTAAACATGCAGAGAGCCTCCAGTAGTCTTATACTAGGAATTTACCAGGAGTTTCCTATTCTCCCTGTTCTATGTCAGCCAACTTAGCATATAGTCTTAGCACATGCTCACTTGAGTCCTACAAGCATACATTCAGCAAAGTAGCTCTGTTATGGGAACCATTTGGCTCCCAGTAGGAAGGAGGGCTATTTTGTATTCCCTCTTTCCCTTTGTCTCACATTTAAGCCATTCATCTCCAAAAGTAGTAGCTTCCCTCAAAACTCAAGTTTTCAAGTCAGGAGTCAGTGTCTGTCCCAAGACATACATTGCATCTCACCAAGAAAGGTCATAAAGTAAAGTTAGTCCTATAAAGTCTTCTATGTACTTTTTGGATCCTCTAAATAGTCTTGACCACAATTGGGACTGTTTGAATTTCTACCAAGACTGAGATAACCCCTCCTGAAAGGGTGCCCTAATTCTCAGCCTGTTCAGCTGGGAGCCCCAGATACAGGGGCAAAGTAAGAGAACAAGAGGCAGCTGAAGGTTTCACACCCAAATCTGCACCCTTAGGACACAAGTCTTGCATGCATTGCAGAGAGAAAAAGAGAAACAGATATGGCACTTCTACCCATTTCACTTGTTTCCTACAGAACCAGTCTAGTTGTAAAACAGTAATAATTGAGATCCTTCAACAGATCGGCATTCCCTGTCTTCCAAAGGATTCCGTGGCCATTCAGTATCACAGAAGAAGATCAGGCATGTCTTTTTAAACTTTAGGGATCAAAGTTGTCCCAGGATTTTTTTAAAAATGCATTTTATAGGAGTGGTTCTGGAACTGCTAGCTCCCATCTATAAGAGAGAAGAAAGCGGCACCCACAGCTGTGGCTTCTTTCCACCAGAGGTGTCCCTCCCTGCTCTAGATGGGGATGTAGACAGACTTTCCACCGCAGCTTTCCTTCCTGGTCGTACTTAGTCTGTCCCTCACCAACGCAGGTGCCTTACTCGTCCCTCCCAGTTTTACCACCGAGGTGGGGTGGAGATGCCCCGGGGTAGACCTGATGGCATCCCAGATAATGTCCAGTTCCTCATCATTAAGATCTTTGTCTGATTTTCGCTTCTCCTCTGATGCCACCCGGGGTGGAGTAGAGTAGCTTTCCTGGAATGTTTCCCAGGCTAGGACTACTAGGGGAAACATCCATGTTCCATATGCCTATGCACATTCCCGAGTACAGTCCTGACCACAATAGAAGCGTTGAGTTATAAAGAGACGAACAAAAAACCCAAGATGTCTCTTCTGAGTGTCGCCACACCAGTATATGTGATAGCAAAGGAGGTGGTGGAGGGTCTGCCAGCAAGGAAAAAGTGATTTTTGTCCTCAAGCTACTAGGGCCAATCCTTTCAGTTCATCTCCAAAGCTTCCACAAAAGAAATACCTAAGGAGTTGAGACAGAAGCCATCAGAGAGCCTTCTCTGGTCTGCTAAGAGTTAGCACTTCCAAAGGAAGAAGCCCATTGCATTTCCAATCTGACCAGATCCTGCAATTCCCGATCTGTGTCCTCGAAAACCTCATGGTCACCAGCAGTGCACCTATCTACATAGATTGGAGACAGAGCCATGATAAAGACTCACTTTCAGTTCGCTGGCCCCTGAGGCAGGCAGCCAAGAGAGTGACCTCTAGCCTGAGAGACATTCCTGGAGCTACAGCTCCGCCTCGCTCCCAAACATGCTCTCAGTAACTTTCTAGCGAGGCTTGCCTAGTCTAGAAAGGCTAAGCGCTTCCATACATGGGGTTTAACTAAAAGTACAAAATAACAGCATGGATCACAAGTCACTTGAAAGTCTATGATCCGACAGATTAGGTTAGTAGTTCTAATTTCCCACGCAATTATGAAATGGTCAAAGAGACCAGGAAAAGCTGACCAAGAAAGGAAAGTTTCGTTCACACACTTTGCCCATTTCTGGTCGCTCCCCTCGCAGGAACCTTGGGTGTCTTTTGGCGTTGACAGGTTGGTATAAACCCCCGACAAGGCTCCCCTTTTGGGGGGCTGCCTTCAGTCATTATGAGGCACTGTGAAACCACAGAACAGGGCTCATCACTTGCTTCACACAGGGGGTGCCGTTCATTCACACAAGCACACCAAGAGTTAGTAAAGTAAAGCAGAAAACGTGTATACTGAGAAAGCAAAGAGACTACAGCTCTGAGTGTTCTTACCTTTTTCTGAAGATCCTGGATGAGCCCCCAAGATAATAGCTTGTGGTGAACGATGTCAGATTCGTGATCTCCGAAGAAGATTTAGCTTTGGGACCAGGGACCAGGCTTGATCACTCAAGAGCTTTTGTGTAGCAGAATTTTATTAAAGTGAAAAAGGGACAGAGGAAGCTTCTGACATAGACATCAGAAGGGGGATGGAGAGTGCCCCGAAATAAAAACTTTAAAAAGACAAAGGCAAAGAATGATAAACAAAAAGGCAAAAAAAAATTTTAAATTGGGAATCAAGAAGATGAGAAAGATAGATGGTGAAGCTGGATAAAAACAGAATGCAGAATATACCAACCCCAAAACCAACTCCAGGCCATGGAAGATTTATTGAACAAAAAAATTCATAGTACAGTAAATACACAGAAAAACCATAAAAACACAAAATCCTTGGAAATGAGTATTTTAAATGTTTTATTAAGCTGCAAGTAGTTTATCACAAGGAGGGATTCTAGGCATGGAAGACCTCAGGGATAATGGTTCGGGAATGGAGTTGCCTAGGGGACCATAATGTCTACAACCAGCTCTCTGCCTCTCCATCATGGGTCCAAATGAGATGTATTTTGTTACCAAGTAGCTAAAACACTAAGATTCTGGAGCTGGGTGGCTGATATTCCAATCTTTGCTCTTCTGTTTAATAACTATGCTGCCTTGGGCAAATCATTTAGCTTTCTGTGCCTCCAATTCCTCAAATATGAAAAGGCTTAATAACAGCATTTATCTCACTGGGGTCCCTTTAAGTATTAAATAGGTAATGTGCTTAGAACAATGCTTGACTTTCCATAAGAGCTTTATGAGTTAGTTGTTGCTAATTATGGGCCTCCAAGAAAATATTTAAAAATACATTTTTTTATGGAAAATTTCAAATATCAGCAAAAGTAGAGAAAACAATATAATGAACCCCAATGTGCATATCACTTAGCTTTGACAATTATCATCTCATGGACAATCTTATTTTTTATTTTTTTAAAGATTTATTTTGATGTGGGTCATTTTTAAAGTCTTTATTGAATATATTAAAATATTATTTCTTTTCTTTCTTTCTTTTTTTTTTTTTTTTGGCCATGAGGCATGTAGAATCTTAGCTCCCTGTCTGGAGATTGAACCTGCAGCCTCTACGTTGGAAGTTTTAACTATTGGATCACCAGGAAAGTCCTCCCCACTGCTTTTTATGGCCAATCGTATTTATCTGTTCCCTATCAACTCTGTCTGCAGTCTCCTTCAGATTATTTGCAATCAAATCCCAGATGTTATATTAGTCCATCTTTCAACATTTCAATGTATATCTCTAATATATAAGATTTTTTTTTCAAAAAAGAGAACCTAACCACAATACCATTTTTGCACCTAGAAAATATTAACATTTCAAAGCAATTACTTGATAGGTTTTAGAACACTGAGTGCAAACCCTTTAGAACACGAAGGGCTTATATGAAGGCCAAAGCTTTATTATTATTCCCTTTAGAATTCAGCACAGAAAGCACATATTCAATGGTACCCTTGAACTGAAACTGATTTAAACTTTTTCCTTGTCTAACAATTTTGTCGTGC
The DNA here is from genome assembly GCF_054371585.1 of Giraffa tippelskirchi. Lineage (NCBI taxonomy): Eukaryota > Metazoa > Chordata > Mammalia > Artiodactyla > Giraffidae > Giraffa > Giraffa tippelskirchi. The sequence goes on along the minus strand of NC_137276.1, from coordinate 118,747,930 downwards.
TTCATATTATACAATGACAGTAGTTTGGTTCTTTTGAAAGTGAAAAAGAACCAAAGATATTTTTCTAAATGCTCCAGGAGTACAGTCTGTGAGGTATGTTTTAGGACACCACTGACAACTGTACTTTTTCTCTTGAGTCATTCTGTTCTTAGCATTGTCAATTTTGCCAATTGAATTCTTGAAGATACCATTGCACATTATGTAATCTACAGGGGATTCTTCTTTTCTTTTCCATGTGAAAGGCACATTTCAGTTCTAGAAATGTTATTGTTATCTATTCCATATCCTCTTCCATATCCTTAAAAGTGTAACAGAAGCAGAAGATATTAAGAAGAGGTGGTTAGAATACACAGAAGAACTATACAAAAAAGATCTTCATGACCCAGATAATCACAATGATCTGATCACTCACCTAGAGCCAGACATCCTGGAATGTGAAGTCAAGTGGGTCTTAGGAAGCATCACTACAAACAAAGCTAGTAGAGGTGATGGAATTCCACTTGAGCTATTTCAAATCATAAAAGATGATGCTGTAAAACAAAGTGTTGCACTCAATATGCCAGCAAAGTCGGAAAACTCAGTAGTGGCCACAGGACTGGAAAAGGTCAATTTTCATTCCAGTCCCAAAGAAAGGCAATGCCAAAGAATGCTCAAACTACCACACAATTGCACTCACGTGCTAGCAAAGTAATGCTCAAAATTCTCCAAGCCAGGCTTTAGCAGCAAGTGAATTGTGAAATTCCAGATGTTCAAGCTGGATTTAGAAAAGGCAGAGGAACCAGAGATCAAATTGTCAACTTTCACTGGATCATCAAAAAAGCAAGAGAGTTCCAGAAAAACATCTATTTCTGCTTTATTGACTATGCCAAAGCCTTTGACTGTGTGGATCACAACAAACTGTGGAAAATTCTGAAAGAGATGGGAATACCAGACCCCTGACCTGCCTCCTGAGAAATCTGTATGCAGGTCAAGAAGCAATGATTAGAACTGGACATGGAACAACAGACTGGTTCCAAATAGGAAAAGGAGTATGTCAAGGCTGTATATTGTCACCCTGCTTATTTAACTTAGATACAGAGTACATTATGAGAAACACTGGGCTGGAAGAAGCACAAGCTAGGATCAAGATTGCTGGGAGAAATATCAATATCCTCAGATATGCAGATGACACCACCCTTATGGCAAAAAGTGAAGAACTAAAGAACATCTTGATGAAAGTGAAAGAGGAGAGTGAAAAAGTTGGCTTTAAAATTAACATTCAAAATAAATAAATAAATAAATAAAATCAACATTCAGAAAACTAAGATCATGGCATCTGGCCCCATCATTTCATGGCAAATAGATGGGGAAACAGTGGAGACAGTGACAGACTTTATTTTTGGGGGCTCCAAAATCACTGCAGATGGTGATGCAGCCATGAAATTAGAAGACGCTGACTCTTTGGAAGAAAAGCCATGACCAACCTAAACAGCATATTAAAAAGCAGAGACATTACTTTGCCAGCAAAGGTCCATCTAGTTAAAGCTAAGGTTTTTGCAGTAGACACGTATGGATGTGAGAGTTGGACTATAAAGAAAGCTAAGCACTGAAGAATTGATGCTTTTGAACTGTGGTGTTGGGGAAGACTCTGAGAGTCCCTTGGATTGGAAGGAGATCCAACCAGTCCATCCTAAAGGAAATCAGTCCTGAATATTCATTGGAAGGACTACTGCTGAAGATGAAACTCCAATACTTTGGCTACCTGGTGCGAAGAACTGACTCATTTGAAAAGACCCTGAAGCTGGGAAAGTGGTGATGGAAAGTCATCAGTGGTGACTCCCACTGATGAAGGCAGGAGGAGAAGGGGACGACAGGGGATGAGATCGTTGGATGGATTCACTGACTCAATGGACATGAGTTTGAGTAAACTCTGGAAGTTGGAGATGGAGAGGGAGGCCTGACGTGCTGCAGTCCATGGAGTTGCAAAGAGTTGGACATGCCTGAGTGACTGAACTGAACTGAACTGAAAAGTGTATTAATACTATGACTTGAAAATCTTGTGTTACTGAAGGGAAGGAGGGAAGTATGAAAACTGTGCTACTCTCACACCTGTCCATATTCTTCCCCAACTTTACATAACCACCTTAGACGGCTAGTTAGTAAATGGTAGAATCTTTGTTCTGCCTCTATTCCTAAGGCAAACCCAATATTGAAACCCAAACAGCATCTGGCTCTGTGTTGCCTTATCGTGTTCAGACAGAATTCATTTAGTCTCTTATTTCTCTGCAGTTCCCAATGTGCTCACAGAGGTAACTTTCAAGAAAGATGTATAACCTGAACAATGATTAAGGTTTTACTTTATAATAATTAGTTCAGTTCTCTAAATTAGACTTTCTTTGACTTGGCCAGAAAGTGAAGTTTGGACATTAAATTGTGATTTAGTCGAGTCTCCTGAGAGTTGAGTCAACATCATTTGTCTCCAGGTACAAGTGGAGAAATTGAGGTGTAGCCTGCAAGCTTAGGGCATGCATTGTTCATGCAGAGTAACACTATCATATTTACATATTATTCCAGTAAATAAATTCTTAGAAGATCAGTAGTTCATGTACCCTGGGTTAATAATAACAGAAACAGACTCACTAAGGAAAACCCCAACTCAGGACTTTTCTGGCTGTCCAGCTGTTAAGAGTCTGTGCTTCCACTGTAGAGGGCACAGTTTCGATCCTTGGTCCAAGAACTAAGATCTCACATGCCTCGTGGTGCGGCCAAAAGAGTAAAAAACAAAACTAAGAAAAACACAAAAACCCAACTCAATACAAGTAGCCCAAAATTGGAGTGCAGTTTTTAAAAGGATGTCCAAATGCACATTAGAAACCTTCATCATAAGAGGACGGTAGTTAAGTTCAAGTCTTTGCTAGGGCTACATCTGATTACAAGTTGTCATGTATTTCCTGGCTGAACTTTTGCATAATTGCTCTTAATTTCCCCTAATGAAATTGTGGAAATAGAAAATCATATTGTGAAATGGCAAAAATGATCACCTTGCAATTCATTCCATCTGGTCATCACCTTTAGGGACAAGATAGTCAGGAGAATTATAGAGTGAGTGAGTACAGTGAGGGGATACAGTGAGTGAGTGAGTGAAAGTCACTCAGTCATATCCAACTCTTGCGACTGTATGGACTGTAGCCTGCCCAGCTCCTCTGTCCTTGGAATTCTCCAGGCAAGAATATTGGAGTGGGTAGTTGTTCCCTTCTCCAGGGGATCTTCCCAACACAGGGATCAAATCCAGGTTTCGCGCATTGCAGGTGGGTTCTTTACTGTCTGAGCCACCAGGGAAGCCCAGGGTACAGTAGAGTTTCCCATATAATATATTGGTTGGCCAAAAAGATCTTGTGGAAAACCCGAATGACTTTTTGGTCAACCCAATATTTCCTAGGCAGGCAGTCACACTCAGTGAAGGAAGACCTAGACCTGGGTCTAGGTCCAAAAGACCTTCTAGGGGTGCACAGATGACCTCTAGGGAAAACTTCGTCATTACATCAGGAGTGGTATACCTGTGTGAGAAGTTTAACTTTTATCAAACTTTCTCGTGATTAATTTACTTCTGGATATTCAACAATAGTAATGATAGGAATAGTGGCAGATTTCCTGAAGAAAAAAAACAGGGAGAGAAAAGCAGAAGGAGGAGGGCTGTGTGTGTGTGTGTGTGTCTGTGTGTATCTATAGTGTGTGTGTATCTATGTGTGTGTGTGTATCTATGTGTATTTGTGTATCTATAGTGTGTGTGTATCTATGTGTGTGTGTGTATCTATGTGTATTTGTGTATCTGTGTGTGTGTATCTATAGTGTGTGTGTATCTATGTGTATTTGTGTATCTGTGTTTGTGTGTGTATCTATGTGTGTTTGTGTATCTGTGTGTGTGTGTGTGTGTGTGTGTAGCGATGGATGCTTCAGCTAGAAGGTCAGTTCAGTTCAGTTCAGTTCAGTCGCTCAGTCGTGTCCGACTCTTTGTGACCCCATGAATTGCAGCACTCCAGGCCTCCCTTTCCATCACCAACTCCCAGAGTTTACCCAAACCCATGTCCATTGAGTCGGTGATGCCATCCAACCATCTCATCCTCTGTCGTCCCCTTCTCCTCCTGCCCCCAATTCTTCCCAGCGTTAGGGTCTTTTCCAATGAATCAACCCTTCGCATGAGGTGGCCAAAGTATTGGAGTTTCAGCTTCAACATCAGTCCTTCCAGTGAACACCCAGGATTAATCTCCTTTAGGATGGACTGGTTGGATCTCCTTGCAGTCCAAGGGACTCTCAAGAGTCTTCTCCAACACCACAGTTCAAAAGCATCAATTCTGCGGAGCTCAGCTTTCTTCACTGTCCAACTCTCACATCCATACATGACCACTGGAAAAACCATAGCCTAGACTAGGTGGACTTTTGTTGGCAAAGTAATGTCTCTGCTTTTAAATATGCTATCTAGGTTGGCCATAACCTTCCTTCCAAGGAGTAAGTGTCTTTTAATTTCATGGCTGCAGTCACCATCAGCAGTGATTCTGGAGCCCAAAATGACCTGTCTCTTGAGAAACCTGTATGCAGGTCAGGAAGCAACAGTTAGAACTGGACATGGAACAACAGACTGGTTCCAAATAGGAAAAGGAGTACGTCAAGGCTGTATATTGTCACCCTGCTTATTTAACTTATATGCAGAGTACATCATGAGAAACGCTGGGCTAGAAGAAACACAAGCTGGAATCAAGATTGCCGGGAGAAATATCAATAACCTCAGATATGCGGATGACACCACCCATATGGCAGAGAGTAAAGAAGGACTAAAGAGCCTCTTGATAAAGGTGAAGGAGGAGAGTGAAAAAGTTGGCTTAAAGCTCAACATTCAGAAAACTAAGATCGTGGCATCTGGTCCCATCACTCCATGGGAAATAGATAGGGAAACAGTGGAAAGAGGTGACCTCAATGACAACCAGGTGCTCAGTGACGACCAGGGACACATCCTGCTGATGCAGTGGCTGGACTCTTGGGCAGATCCTGTTTCCTATGGAATGGTGCTGAGTCTGAGATGCAGAGAGATTCCATTCCACATGGATTCTGAGATGCATGTCTTATGCCACTTCCAAGAGTTCCCCTTAAGGGATTAAGCCCCCAAAGCCCACTGTGGAAGCTGCTTTAATAATTCACACATATAGGCCGTCTTCCCACTCCTATATCACCTACCCATCTGCCTAATGGTCTTCTCTGCATCTCTCAAGAAGACTACTGTACTTGAAATTGAACCCTTGTCTTAGGAGTTCACTTGTGGGGCAAACTGGACCAAAAGCAGCTGAGGCCTGACCTCAGTCCCTCACTCAGCACTAGTAACAACTATCCTATTTTCTGGCCAGTCTCCTTAAATGAAGAATTTCCCATTAGAGTTTCCATTAGCTGATATAAACTACTAAATACAAAATAGATAAACAAGGACCTGCTATATAGCACAGGGAGCTATATTCAATTTCCTGTAGTAAAGCATAATGGAAAAGAAAATGAAAATGTATTTGAAACTAACACAATTATTTTTCAGTTAAAAAAGAGAGTTACCAGAGATCTCAACAGGTGCATAGGGGCAACTAAAGTTCCAACAAGAAGCTACAGAGGCAGATTGGTTTTCCTGAGAGGTCCCTCAATTCTGAACATAATTGGCCTCCAGCTTCCTGCTACACTCTGACTTCCGGGGAGTGCAAACCCTTTTGGTCTCTTTGCCCCCTCGGAAGTGTCCTTTCCTGAGAGCTTTGGCTGCACATGTTCCCTGGGTGGTGCTGGTTTTGCCTTCTGACTCAGGTCAGTGGATGGTGTGTCTGAAGTTGCCTGCAACTGTGGGTATGATGGTCTCCAGATCTCAGAAGACTGTTTTCAGTGACCGGTTCCTCTCTTTTATTGCTGTATCTTTCCACCAAGGCATCTAGGCTTTTCTTTCAGCAAAACCCAAAATCTCCTGCTCCCTGGACCATAGATACTTTTCCCAAGGGAGGCAATTATGCTCTTGGAGACAGAGAAATGTCTTGGACACAGAACATCTGAGTTTATCTTCTCATTCCAGTTGTGTGACCTTCCACAAATCATTCAGCCTTTCTAAGCTCAGGTTTCTCATCAGCAAAATGGGCAAGATTAACAAAATGATACTTACCTAGGAGGGTTATATGTGTGTGAATGCAGGTGTTTTGTATGTCTATGAGTATCTTGAGGAACATATTCTGGTGAGCAGAATTGCTAGGCTAAAGAAGATGAAGAAAGATGGATAATGATGACAGTATCTTGTATATGTGAATTGAACCTAGTGAGATGCCATTTTTCACCTATCAGGTTAGCAAATATAGGAATGTCTAATAATACACTGTGCCCCCAGTCAGGATGGGGAAACAGGAACTCTCAAATGCTGCCAATGGCAATGTTAATTGTTATTACTTCCTGAAAGAAATTTTGACAAAAGTTTCCAAAATTTTAGATACATGTCCTTTAACTTAGAAATTTTGCTCACCAGAGTATGTTCTCTGAAATACTCATAGACATACAAAACCCCACATTCACACTCACACACACACTCACACACTCATGCACACACACATACATAGAAGTGTGAATATTAATTGCATTGTTTATGATAGAAACATACTTGAAACTACCTACACAGCCATCAAAAGAGAAAAGGTTTGATCTTCCCAGGTGGTCCAGTGCTTAAGAATTCACCTGCCAATGTGCAGGACATGGATTCAATCCCTGTTCCAGGAACTAAGATCTCACATGCTGCAGAGCAAATAAGCCCATGCGCCACAACTACTGAGCCCATGCTCTGCAACAAGAGAGGCTGTTGCAGTGAGAAGCCTGTGCACCACAACTGGAGAGTAGTCCCTGCACAGCAACAAAAACCCAGCACAACCAAAAATAAAATAATAATAATGATAAATATTTTTAAAAGAGTAAAGTTTAAAGGAGTCACAGTTGAGTGAAATGCCATGCAATTGTGAAGAGAGAAAAAGAGTCATCTTTGAAATGTATTGATAAATGAAAAAAAAGCCAGATACAGAGCAGCATATACAGCTTGCAATAAGTTGTACAAAAACAATTACACAAATGTGCAGACAACACTTCTGGAAGGATACACAGGTGCCCCTGGAGAAGAGAATCGCATAGCTGGGGGAGTTGTAGGGGTTTTATCTTCTTCATACTTTTTGCACCTCTTGAGTCTCAAGACATGTATGAGTATTACCTATCACTTCACATTTAGTTTTGTGTTTCTTTCTCATATTTTTAAATTGAGATATAATTCTTATACTATAAAACTGCCCTGTAAAGTGTACAATTTAGTGATTTTAACATATTCATAGAGTTTTGTAACCATCTCCACCATAATTTCAGAACATTGTCATCACCTCAGAAAATAAACCCTGTGCCTACTAGCAGTCACTCCTCATTCTTCCTTCCCCTTCAGCCCCTGGCAATCACTGATTGACTTCTGTCTCTATAGATCTGGCTGTTTTAGACATTTTATATAAATGGAATCATGTGATATATAATCTTTTGTGTCTGGCTAAAGATTCTTCCATATTGTAGCATCTGTCAGTACTTCATTCCTTATTGTGGCTGAATAAACTTCTTTTATATAAAAAAAGAAGTATTATCTCTTCAAATATCATTAATTTAAAAAACTAGAAATTGTGTGTGCAATATGCAAAATTATTAGACCTAACAATCTATGTGAATAAAAACTGATAATAGTGCTTGCAAAGCAAAATCCTGCACATAAGGTCCTAGACAACTTGTGGAAAAGGCTGCCTGTCCCCAGGGACAGCTCAGCCTCAACCCTAGTGGCACCATGATGCTCATGCGCTCTGGTCCTGAGATTCACTTCTGCCCAGTCTCACTGGGTCACAGCTTGAGGGCAGGGGCAATCTGGTTTCCTTGTATAAAGTAAGATTTGGCATGTGGCTAGCCGGTCAAAGTAATAAGATCAGTCATTTTCCCCATTTCCTTACCCCATATTCTCCCTCCACATCCAGATAGTGGCCTCCTGTTGGATGCATTTGCATAGATATATTCTCAAGTCCCATAACCAGATGTGTTTTTGTTTACTCCTGCTCTGTTTTTCTGTGTGTTTGTTTTCCTCACACTTGCTCTTGTTAGGCCATCTGGGAATGATGTGCTTGTCGTGTGAACTGTGCATCTTACTGCCTTACTTTGTGAGGGATTGTCATCTTGGGCCCCAGTTCTGGAAGGGACACAAAACAGTGCTGAAATGCACTGACTGGGCTTCCTTTTATTATCTTTTAATTTATTTTTAAGTTATTTTTTATTATTCTTATTATTTTATTTACTTTTTAAATGTTTTTGGCCATTTCACATGCATGTGGGGTCTTAGTTCCCTGACCAGGGGTTGAACCCTTGACCCCTGCATTGGAAGTGTGAAGTCTCAACCACTGGGAGACTTTCTTGGGCTTCCTTTTAGATGAAGAGCACCTGTGGAGGCTGCCCCAGAGCTGTCCACTGTCTTAGTCTTTCCAACTGTTATAAAAAAATGATCATAGTCTGGGCTGCTCAGCTACCGGTTCATGTCTCACAGTTTTGGAGGCTGGCAGCCCAGCAGTAGAGGGCTTGAATCCAAGATGCTGTGTCCTCACAGGGCAGAGAGAGAGGAAACACACTCTCCTGTCTCTTCTTATAAGGGCACTAATCCCATCCTAAGGGCTGCATCCTCATGACCTAATCACATTGCAAAGACCCCACCTCCTAATACGATCCTACTAGGGGTCAGAGTGTCAAACTATGAATTTGTAGGGAATGAAAACATACAGGTCATGACACTCAGGGACCAGACCAGCAGGGGGTTTTAAGAAATCTCTGAGAGAGATCACAGGTGACACAGCTGTTACTTTGAGTGGGTAAACTGGTGAGGTGGTGGCCTCGAGGGTCAAGAAATGTGGCATGCTAGGGAGTTCCAGGTGTGTTATAGGCCAGAATTTCTCAATCCTATCCAATCAATGCCCCTTTTTAACAAATAAATTGTAGCATCCTCCTTATTATTCTGAAAGGAAATCTATAAATATTACCACCTACACATAGAATCTCCAGAAAACAAGTCATTCTAATTGCAATATAAATTAAACCCAAAGGAAAGTCCCTTGTAATAAACTGCTGTGTGTTTCCATATGGAAATGCTCAAGGCTGCTCACACTGCAGGACATTGAGGGTGAGGTAACTGGATGTTTGCACCAACTGTATATTGAGTTGCTAGGAATGTTAACATCTACAAACAAAACCACGATGTAGTGTATTGTATTACTGATACACACGCCCAGAGGGCAATGACAGAAGCAGTGGAATTTTCTGAAATCAGAAATTACTCCTGTTTATGTTCTAGACAGAACAAAATGCAATCTTACAGTAACATTCTGGGAAAATTTAAATCATGGGGAAATACTTTGAGTTTCTATATAAAAGAAAGTTTTACATATAAAATGGACTTAGATAAACAAAAATTGGGCTTTCATGACATAAAGGTCTAATGAGATACTTAAAAATCATGGAGGATGTGTGGACAATTCCTTGTGGGGTATGACTATCACATGGATTTGAAGATATTTAGCATTTCTGGCCCATATCTGAATGCCAGTATCAACCTGACTCCCTAATAATTGTGACAAATGAGAGACACACACATTTTCAAAACACACTGATGGAGCCAGCCTTCTCTGGGCTCTGCCTGGCCCAAGTGATCTCCCCAGTTGGCTTCCAAGAGCCCTAATAGTCCACCCTGAGTAACTTGTTCTTCACAGTATCACTGTAAAACCTACATGTTAACTGGAAGGGAGGCAGAGCCCACAGCTTAGCACAAATTCATATATTGAATACATTAACTGCTATATTATAATATTATATTATTAACATGCATCCCTTGGATAATAGAAATTAAGCAGAAGTGTTCAGATTTGGGGTGTGGGTGGGGAGGAAGTGAGAGATACCCTAATATGAAATACTACAGAGAAGAAACAGGTCCTGGTGTAATGATACACAGACAGCTAGCCTTGGGGAACTTCTGTGTACCTGTCTTCAAACTTATTTTGCCTGTAGGCTCCCAAAAGATATGTCAAGTCTATCATCTAGCATATTTTGAGGTTGACAACAAAAGTTTATCTTAATTTAATATGGTTGCAAAAATGATAGCTTCTGGAGTACTGTACATATTGTCATTTTAAACATAACAGTTGCATTTATTTTTTATATTAAATACCAAAATAGTAAGATACCTTCACCCAATATCTTCTATTTTATCATTAAAAATTTTAAACATGCAGAAAAGGTTAAGTAACTTAAATGCACAAATCTTTTAAATGTATCACTTTAAGCTCAAACCTCTATAAGATACAGAACATTACCTTCATCTGGGAAACATCATTTGTAACCCTTCCCTGTAACTCTCCATCTCCATTCTCTCAAAGTTCTTATTTTTTCTTACTATACAACAGTTTTGTCTATTTCAGAAATACATATAAATAAAACCACACAGGAAGCACACTTTCACCAAACAAGTTTCTGGCATTCATCCTCTTGTTGGGTGTAGCAGTCTATTCCATCTTATGGTAAGTAGTATTCCAAAAAATGAATTTACAACATATCTCCTCTTTTTACAGGCACAAAAGTCTAGATTTATTCAATTAAATTTCTGATCTAAACCCTAGAGCAAAGCTCTCAAATTTTTCCACCCTTAGAGCTCTTTAGAGAGTAGTATTAATCATATACAAATACGCATCCACAAGTACTACCTCAAGAATGAAATCAACTACTGATTTATGCTACAACATGGATGAAACTTTAATAAATGATGCTAACTAAATGGGTGCTTCCCAAGTGGCTCAATGGGTAAGAATCTGCTTGCAAGGCAGGAGACATAGGAGCTGCAGGTTCGATCCCTGAGTTGGGAAGTTCCTCAGGAGAAGGACATGGCAACCCACTCTAGTATTTTTGCCTGGAGAATCCCATGGACAGAGGAGCCTGGTGGGCAACAGTCCACAGGGTTGAAGTTGGATACAACTGAAGCGACTGAGCACACATACATGCTAAGTAAATGAAACAGGTCACGAAAGACCACATGTTATGATTCCATATATATGAAATGTCCAGAATAGGCAAATCTATAGAGACATAAAGTAGATCGGTGGCTGCCTAAACCAAAAGTAGGGAAGATTGGAGAGGACATTAAGGTGTGACTGCTCTTGGATACAAAGTTTCTTTTTGGTTGATAAAAATATGCTAAAATTAGATTTTAGTGATGGTTGCAAAACTGTGAATATACTAAAAATCATTGACTGATGCACTTCCTATTGGAGAATTGTATGGCATTTGAATTATATCTTAATAAAACTGTTAAATATTAAGATTGTATGTCTGAGAACTTTAACATAATAAATGTAACTTGTATTTATCCCCAGTATTAGGAACAAATTATTAGGAGTAAATGTGTCAAACATTCCATATTTCAAAATATTCAGAAACGAGACATCATTAGAATGAAAGTAGATTTGTAAACACAAATGTATTCTACAAATTTGTATTCTGGCTGGTTTTTGGATTTGACTGTGATATATGTAAGAAATCATAAGAAGCATATTTAAAATAACACTGAACAGTTTTTTCACATGGCTTTTTATCGTTTTAAATCTATTTTATAGCTTTTAAGTCTGACACATTGATCCTCTAGCAAACACAGCATAATTGAGCTCCACTCAAATTTTTCTCTAGGCTATTGTCATTTATTATTTGACAGAGTCAAAGCCATCACGATGTTTCTGCTCTGGGAGAATTTGCTCTTCCTACAGATACAGTGCTATAATGAGATGCCTGCTGCCATTTCTTCTAATTCCTAAAACTATGATACTGTGGTTTATACTTTATTTTCATCTCCTTTCCATTTGGACTAGATGCAAAATGGAAGTAATTAAAAATGCAGTCAATGAAAAACAGGCCAGCAGGCTGCCTCATTTTTGCTGAGCCTTGCCTGGTAAGCCAATGCAGATTCATTCTTAAAGCTCTGAGCCAGCCCTGCATCTCCTTCTTGGAAATGGCCAATTTCATTCTGGTAAGTGAGAATGAAGTGAAGTCAGAGCGGAGGTTGCTGAAAAACGGTGCCTGGAGGTCATAGACATGAAGTATCTGACTGTAATTGGCCATTTTTATCCCTTCACTGATGCTGTTTCAGTGAAAGGTCTTAATTCCTTTCCCATCTTGAAGGACTTTGGGGCACAAGGACAAAATTAATTGCCAATCATTCAGGACTCTACTTTTGTGATTGTTTCTGGGTCTCTTCAAAGGATAGATTTCACAAATGCACGATTTGGGTCATATTTAACAAAATTAAGTTAAACTTTTTTTCTAGATTACAGAGATGAATCTAAATCTTTTTTCTTAAACCCCAAGGAAGAGGACATAAACAGCTTCGAGAGTGAGTCCCATGATAACATTTTTAGGAGAGCAAGGTAATCCTTGCTATTAGAGCAAATTTATTTCTGATGGTCTTGTTTTATTTTTTTTTAATTTAAAAAATTGTTTTATTAATATATACAGTGTACTTCTTGAGACATTAGTTTTAAGAAATATGTTGATATTACCCTTAAATTACCCTTTGCTGGCTGGTTGTTTGAAATTTTTTATCTTATGGAAGTTAGTATGCCTACTACAGAAAAGTGAGCTTCATAACTCAGAGTTCAAATTTTAGTCTTGAGGATGTAGCAGTCTTAAATGCTAGGTGTGTTTGTGCGTGTACATGTGTTTAGTCGTGTCCAACTTCCTGCGACCCCGTGGACTGTAGTCCCCCAGGCTGTTCTGTGCATGGGATTTCCCAGGCAAGAATACTGGAGCAGGTTGCCATTTCCTTCTCCATGGGATCTTCCCAACCCCGGGATCAAACCCGTATCTCTTTCATCTCCTGCCTTGACAGGCAGATTCATTTACCACGGTGCCACCTGGGAAGCCGCTATACACCAATATCCTTAGGCCCAGTTTCAAGCAATTTAAAACAAGAGATTTCAAAGTTTCTAAAAGCTCAACATTTAGAAAACCAAGATCATGGCATCCGGTCCCATCACTTCATGGCAAATAGATGGGGAAACAGTGGCTAACTTTATTTTTCTGGGCTCCAAAAAAATGCAGATGGTGATTGCAGCCATGAAATTAAAAGACGCTTACTCCTTAGAAGGAAAGTTATGACCAACCTAGACAGCATATTGAAAAGCAGAGACATTATTTTGTCAGCAAAGGTCCGTCTAGTCAAGGCTATGGTTTTTCCAGTGGTCATGTATGGATGGGAGAGTTGGACTATAAAGAAAGCTGAGCTCAGAAGAATTGATGCTTTTGAACTGTGGTGTTGGAGAAGACTCTTGAGAGTCCCTTGGACTGCAAGGAGATCCAACCAGTCCATCCTAAAGGAGATCAGTCCTGAATATTCATTGGAAGGACTGATGCTGAAGTTCCAATACTTTGGCCACCTGATGTGAAGAGCTGACTCACTTGAAAAGACCCTGATGCTGGGAAAGATTGAGGGCAGGAGGAGAAGGGGACGACAGAGGATGAGATGGTTGGATGGCATCACCAACTCAATGGACATGGGTTTGGGTGGACTCCGGGAGTTAGTGATGGACAAGGAGGCCTGGCGTGCTGCGGTTCATGGGGTCGCAAAGGGTCGGACATGACTGAGCGACTGAACTGACCTGATGACCTCATTTTAAAGTAAACCCCAGTAAGCACCTATATTGTGGGTACATGGTACCTATCTGCCTACTAATTGGGCTTCTGGTGAAATAGCATCACGCAACCAGCTCCCCAGTAACAGTCCATACTCTCCATAAGGGCATCTGACCACTCCGGATGGAATAAGCTGGGCTAGGTGGCTCAGAGAGAGTGGTGAAATGTGAAAAATGCTTGAATCTCTTGCGTGTCTCCCAAGGCTGTGTGCACACGTGTACACACATGCAAGTGTGCCATCCTGGAATTCCCCATTTACAGGTCACCTCCATACACTCCTCCTAGCTTGTGGCCAGTGCAGCACTGTCACTGTCTGAATGTTTGCCTTCTTCCTCCTTTCCCTGTAGCTTCTCAACCAGGTCTGACCTACTCACACCATACTTTTATATTACATGTTAGAAAGCGATCTAATTAAATTCCATTGTCACCGTACCCCCGAAAGGTAGTTTTTTTAAAGCTTTGTGACTCCAAAGGTCTTTCTTTTTTTTTCCTTATTCATTCTTCCAGCTTCAGATTCCTCTAAACTATGAGTTATCTGTGATCATAACAAGTTCTAGAAGATTTTGTTGAGGAAAGTTAGGGATGCAGAGGCAGGAACTTTTTTTCCCCCAATCTCCAGGACTAAACCTCTTTCATTCCCAGATACTGAGAGTTACGATATGATCACTGGCCTATCACTCAATCTCCAAGCCAATTCAGATTTTTATCGTGGCAGCATCTTACTTCTAGGTACCCATTCTTGTTGTCAGTTAGTTGTTTCTATGCAACAAACCACCACCAAAATTGTGGTGGGTGAAGGAACCCAAAAGTGGGTGAAGGAACAAGCATATTGAGTTCAGGGGTCTGTGTGGCAACTAGGCAGTTGTGATGATCTGGGCTGGGCTCAGCCGGTCTCAGTTGGACTTGCTCCTGTATCTCTGGTCAGCTGGTGGCTCAGCTAGGGGAGACTGGTCAAGGAGGCCTCATTTGGAAAGGCTCGTGGATGGTCCACGTGCGTTCATCCTACATTGTCTTCCAGCCTGCTGAAACCAGCTCACATGGCAGCTGGCAGAGTTGTGAGAAAGAGAACAGAGCATACAGGCCTTTTGAGATCAAACTTGGAGCTGGGACATCAGTTCTACTGCACTTGAACATTTTGTATTATTATGGAAATATAGTTGACTTACAATATTATGTGTGTTTCCAGTGTACAACGAAGTGATTCAATTATATACATATTTTTCAGATAATTTCCATTATAGGTTACTATAAGCTATTGAATATAGTTCTATGTGCTATATAATAAATCTTTGTTTCCAATCTAGTTTATATGCAATACTGTATATCTATTAAACTCATACTCCTAATTTGTCCCTCCCCCCTCTTCCCCTTTGGTAACCATAAGTTTGTTTTCTACGTCCATGAATCTGTTTTTATTTTGTAGATAGATTCATTTGTTTTGTTTTTTAGAGTCCACATATAAATGGTATCATGTAGTTGCACTGCAGGAAGATTCTTTACCATCTGAGCCATCAGGGAAACCTCTTTCAATTGTATTACCTTTTATAGTCCACATATAAATGTTACCATATAGTACTTGTCTTTCTCTGTCTGACACTTCACGAAACACAGTACTCTCTAGGTTCATCTGTGTTGTTTCAAGTGGCATTATTTCATTCTTTTTCATGGTTGAGTAATATTCCATTGTGTATATGTACCACATCTTCTTTATCCATTCATCTATTGATGGACATTTAGGTTGTTTCTAGGTATTGGCTATTGTAAATAGTGCTGCAATGAATGTATGTATCTTTTAAAATTAGAGTTTTCTACAGATAAATGCCCAGGAGTGGAATTGCTGCCTCAGATGGTAGCTCTATTTTTAGTTTTTTAAGGAAATTCCATACTCTTCTCCATAGTGGTTGTGCCAATTACATACAACCCAAAAGTGTAGGAGGGTTCCCTGTTCTCTATACCTTCTCCAGTACTAATTATCTAAGACTTTTTGATGATAGCCATTCTGATTGGTGTGAGGTGTTTTGATTTGCATTCTCTGTTTGCATCGTAGTTTTGATTTGCATTCTCTGTTGGCCATTTGTACGTCTTCTTTGGAGAAATGTATATTTTAGGTCTTCTGTCCATTTTTTGATTGGAATGGTTTTGTTGTTGTTTGTTGTTACTGAGTTGTTTGAGCTGTTTGTATATTTTTGGTATTAACCCTTTGTCAGTCACATAAGTTTTAAAGATTTTCTCTCATTATGTAGGCTATCTTTTAGTTTTATTGATGTTTTCCTTCACTCTGCAAAATCTTTTAATCTTGATCAGGTCCCATTTGTTTATTTTTGCAGTTCTGGCACAAAATAAGAGACAATCCTAGCCCAGAATCAAGACGTAGGGAAATAAGCTCTTGATAGAATAAGTTGCAAAGTCAAGGGCGATAGGATATGAACATGGAGAAAAGAACTATTACAGCCATTGTGAGGGGTGAAGGGTGTCCAGTTATTTTCCAGCTTCTCAGAGACCCAGCTTATACTAAGAGAATTTGAGGGTATCTTTTATTTCCAACTATTTAGAATTTTAGCAAGTTAATCACTGATATCTTGGAGTCAATATGGCTTAAAGAAAAGCAGAAGAGCATCTTCATTAAGTTCAGATAGTTGGAAATGGGAGCAGCAGCCACATTCTCTAGTGAGAGCCCAGAGATCAAGTAGTCTCCCCACTGCTTCCTTATCCCCACAGCAATCTCAAAAATGACCTCTTCCAACTACATGTACAAACATTTCATTATATCAATACAATATTAATAATTTCCATTATGATTAATTATTTACTACTAGATTCTAGTTACTGGATTGTAGAATACCAGTGTCAACACCAGAGTCATTTAACTATAATTTTGTTTTATTTAAATATTGAACTGTTCATATATATTTAATTTTCACACTTTGTTACTCTCCTAGCTTGGTTGTCCTTTTCCAACTTAAAAAAATTAAAGTAAATATCAATTGTAAGATAAAATCTAGTCTGCTTATGTTCTGGGTCCTGATTGCCTAAGCTCTCTTGATTCACCTGTTTAGGATCAGCAAAGCCTCTGAATTAGGGTTGCCAGATTTAGAAAATAAAACCCAAGGCCAAATATTGCATGGGATGTACTTAATACTAAATAATCATTCATTGTCTGAATGTCACATTTGGCTGAGTAATATTTCATTGTTCTTCTGTTGATGGACATTTAGGTTGCTTCCATGTCTTGGCTATTGTGAATAGTGCTTCTATGAACATAGGGCTGCATGCATGCATATGTACTAAGTTGCTTCAGTCATGTCTGACTCTTTGTGACCCCATGGACTATAGCCTGCAGGCTCCTCTGTCCGTGGGATTCTCCAAGCAAGAATACTGGAGTGGATTGCCCCGCCCTCCTCCAGGCGATCTTCCCTACCCAAGGACCTAACTCAAGTCTCTTTACCTCTCCTGCATGGGCAGGAGGGTTCTTTACCATTAGCGCCACCTGTGAAGCCCCAGGGACTGCATATTTCTTTTCAAATTAGAGTTTTTTCTGTATATAGGCCCAGGACATCCAGTATTGTACCTGGCAACCTGATTCTATGCGCTGTTCTGTGCTTAGTTGCTCAGTTGTGTTCGACTCTTTGCAGCCCCATGGTCTGTAGCCAGCCAGTCTCCTCCATCCATGGGGATTCTCCAACCCAGAATACTGGAGTGGGTAGCCATTCCCATCTCCAGGGGATCTTCCCAACTCAGGGATTCAACCCAGATCTCCTGCATTGCAGGCAAATTCTTTACCATCTGAGCCATGAGGGAAGCCTGATTCTATGTGAGTGGGGAAAAAGTCAAAAAGTGAAATACAGGGCTTGGGAAAGTAGCACCTAATGAAGGCAGTGACAAGTTCAATGTAGTAAAAAGAGGGGACTGATCTGAATTTGTATTATAATAATATAGTCAAAAGGAAAGAGCAATCTGAAAAAAAACATAATTCAATTTCATGCATTAGACACTAGAGAGATCTGGTGGTAGATTTAATTCTGTTATTAATTTTTTATGTGACTCAGAAAAATTGATGTTTTTCTAGCTATTATGACATGGCAATGCACAAATTTATAGTGGAAAGCAGTCGTGAAAATGTGAAACAACTGAAAACAACTGTTTTATATATGAAAGTAGCTAACTTGTCTTACGTTTGCACTATTCAAATATAACACTTCCTGTTAAATCGGTTCACTGTTTACCCACAAAAATCCTATGAGAAATTACTTTGCACCCATTAATTTACCAGGCTTAGGTTATAGTCCTGAAATCACTACAGATCAGTGTGAATGTCTTCATGTTAACAGTGAGGGGATCCCTCCTGATGTCCAGTCTGAGGCCATGTCCATCTGACCAGATGGATTACTAGACATGTGAGCTCCCAATTTTGCATGCAATACACAGGAGAAGAACCTTCACTTAGCATCACCCCACACTGGTTTGTTTAACAAATATTATTTCACACCTGCCATGTGCTAGTCGTGTCAGATTGTTGAATTACATAGACTTCGTCTCCATCCTTACTGATACCCTTCTCCAATGTGAAAGTAAAAAAACAAATAATTTCTCTCAAAAGCTTTTCTGTTTACATAGTCAAGTCAAATTTCCATATTGATTTCCAGCTGGACATAATTTACATGTGTAGGGGAGGAAAAATGACTTTCCCTCCACCCTTCTCAGTACTTGGCTGAGAAGATTAACAAGAGAAAAACAAACAAGTTTACTGACATGTACTGCATATATTTACGGAAGATACTCTGAAGTTAGGAGAAGGCAATGGGACCCCACTCCAGTACTTTTGCCTGGAAAATCCTGTGGACAGAGGAGCCCGGTTAGCTGCAGTCCACAGTGTCGCGAAGAGTCAGACACGTCTGCGCCACTTCACTTTCACTTTTCACTTTCATGCACTGGAGAAGGCAATGGCAGCCCACTCCAGTGTTCTTGCCTGGAGAATCCCAGGGATGGGGGAGCCTGGTGGGCTGCTGAATATGGGATCGCAGGGTTGGACACAACTGAAGCGACTTAGCAGCACCACTCTGAAGTTACACCTCAGAGAGTAACTCTCTGTGGTGGCTTGGAATTTAGGCTGAATAAGGATGTGGGAAGGGGAATATAGGCCTTTTGAAGGAGAGTAAGTAATTCTTAGGGAAGGTGAGTGGGCCCTTGGAAGAACAGATGAGAGGTGTAATAGATTGTGACAAAGTTTGAGTGTGGTGTCATTTCTTTTCTAGTTTTATTAAAGTATAGTTGATTCACAGTGTTGTGTGAATTTCTGCTATACAGCAAAGTGACTCATTTACACACATATATATTCATTTTCATTATGATTTATCACAGAATACTGAATACAGTTCCCTGTGCTATACAGTAGGACCTTGTTGTTTATCCATCCTTTATATGATAATTTGCATATGCTAATCCAAAATTCCTAATCCATTGCTCCACCCCCTTGGCAACCACAGGTCTGTCCCCTGTGTCTGTGAGTCTCTTTCTGTCTTGTACCTATGTTCATTTGTACTGTGTTTTAGATTTCACTTGTAAGTGATCTCATATTGTACATGTCTTTCTCTTTCTGACTTACTTCATTTAGTATGGTAATCCCTAGGTACATTCATATTGCTTCAAATGGTATTATTTCCTTCTTTTTTATGGCTGAGTAATATTCCATTGAATACATGTACCACATCTTCTTTATTCATTATTGATAGACATTTAGGGTGTTTCCATATCTTGGCTATTTTAAGTAATGCTGCTGTGAATATCAGGGAGCATATATCTTTTAGAATTATAGTTTTGTCTGGATATGTGCCCAGGAGTGGGATTGCAGGATCATATGGCAACTTTATTTTTAGTGTTTTGTGGAACTTTCATATTGTTCTTCATAGTGGCTGTACCAATTTACATTCCCATGTAGTATCATTTCTAGTCTCCTCTCCTGTGACAAAAGTCAATCATTCCTGGTCGAAGGAACTCCTGAAGGAGGTGATCTATGACAATTGAGTTATTTTTGGAAGATTTGCCTTTATACAGATAAGGGGAGTTCAGAAAAAGCCTGTCCTTTCATTTTTTGTCTTTTAAGCACCTATAGCTCAAAATAATCAATATACCAAACCAGCATAATTTGGGGTGGGTATCCTATAGTCATATTTTGGGATGGCATACTCTGCTACCTTTCAAGTGCTACCACATTAGTATATTTGATTGACTTTTCTGACGGAAATGGGAACCATTTGTATTAATGTGGTGACTCATTGCTACTTCAGTTTAGTCCAAAAGAAAAAAAGTGCTTGTTTGGAGTTAAAAGGAAAAACTCCAAATCCGGCAGTGAAATAATAATAAGACTTCAAAAACATAACCTTGATTCTATTTTTAAAAGTAAAGGAGGCATAAGAAAGTGATGATTCCTTTATTTCTGGCATGTTGTTTATAAACTGTAAGCTTTGAAGATTTTTAAATATACATTTTGAAGGGAGAAGCAGAGTAAATATGCCTTCAATTGAAAATAAGGTGGAAAGATCTATAAAAGAAATCAATGAGCTTATTCAGATCATTCATAAGAGCTCTCTTGGCATGAAAAGTATATATACAATATCATTTATGTCAAAGACAATATACTGGAGTAGGAACCAGCAAAAGTTACATCATTTAATATGACCCTAATTAACTGGAATCAGATTCTGGAATTCAGTCAAACAGAAGTAGCTAAAAATCTAGTATTTTCTATTCACAATGGAAAAACAACCTCCAAATAGAGACTGGCTAATATTTATTCAACATCATTGTCAGATACTGTTCTAAGACCTTAACATGTGTTAACTCACTTCATTCTCCCAACAACCTTATGACTCAGGAACTATTGTCATCTTCATTTTACAAGTGAGAACACTAAACATAGAAAGACTGGCCAAGATCCCATAGCTAAGTGTGCCAGGATGCAAATCTGGTGATCTAGATCAAGACCCCAAATGTGGAATCTAGAGTTCACTTTCAGAAAGAAAAGTTGTGTCTCTAATAATTCACACAGTAATTCACTAGCAGAATCCTAAGATATTGGAGACCCACCTGGCCCTACGTCATTCCTCTCATCATCAGATCTAATCTGTGACTGTGTACAGATCCCCTAAGACACCTTTTCATTTTCAAGACAGCTTTTAGCCAAGGGCAAAATCTCTTATTTAAAAGACTCTCTTTGGGTTAACGAGGCACATTCAGTACTAGACATCTCCATTCCCTGGTTAAGCAGTTTATATTTGTGGCTGCTGGCATAGCATGGACTCCCAGAACTCCTTTCCCTTAAGCAGGTGGGTAATAAGTTTTGAAATACTTGCCTTGTATGATGGAGTATACATGGGACTTGAATTTGAGCAAACTCTGGGGGATAGTGGAGGATAGAGGAGCCTGGCGTGTTGTAGTCCATGAGGCTGCAAAGAGTCAGACATGACTTAGCAGTTGAACACCAACAATGGAGTATGACTGTTTACTTTCTGTGGTTTTCTGAGTTCTAGACCTTCTCTTAACTTCTAAGAAGAGATGTAGGCTTCATCACCCCAGGCCAGAATGTGAAGAGTAGAATGAAGTGATGCCCGGCAAAGCTGGTGATAGGCCCCCAGGAGAAGTGTCACTGACATTGCTTTCTTGGTCCCCACATGAACTTTACAGAGGGGCAAGAAGGAAAATGTTCCCTGTGTACTGAGTAGTCTAAGACTGGGCGGCTTTATCTGCTGGGAAGAGCAAGCAACTCAGTTCTGTGCTACCCTCATTGGGTAGCCTTCATAGATATCTTTCAGACTGGCTGAGCACCATCTCTCCCTTCTTCTCTTCTTCCTTCCCTCTCTCCCTCCCTCCTTCGGTGTCATACTATTATGATACTTCCTAAAACTGCCTGTTGGTTTGTCCAGCCCTCTAATAGAAGCAGTAATTTTTTGCTGAATAACCTTTGAGGACAATAGTACTGATGTCTTGCACACTGCACAAAATAGAATGAGAGCTTAATGAATGAGAACAAAATAAAAGGAAGGAAGGAGAAAAAGGGAGAACAATAATAGAAGCCAAATGAAAGAGAAGAGGACTTCCTTGGTGGCTCAGATGGTAAAGAACCTGCCTGCAATCTAGGAGACCTAGGTTTGATCCCTGGTTGAGAAGATCCCGTGGAGGAGGGCACGGCAACCCGCTCCAGTATTCTTGCCTGGAGAATTCCATGGACAGAGGAGCTTGGTGGGCTACAGTCCATGGGATTGCAAAGAGTCAGACATGACTGAGTGGCTAACACTTTTCACTTTTCAAAAAGGAGAGGAGAGAAAAGTTGGAGTGGGAGCTTGAGGGTGTCTTGGCAAAGACTCTCTGATTCAGAGACTTCGTTCTGCATTCTGGCTGACATTGGCTTGAAATTCACTTACCAGGGGAAGGCCAGGACCTCTGTGCTCACCTTGGGAAAATTCTTTCCTGTGTCTGCACTTTGCCAAAGTTGAATGGAATGACATCTGCTTTTTTGTCCCCAGTGTAGCATTTTCTGTCCTGGAGTGACTTTGGGTCCCCTGGGTAGCAGAATCAATGTCTCCTTGATCCATATGACCTTGTAAAGGTGAAGGGGAGCTTTTTCAGATGGTGCAGGTATAGAGCCCTAGGCAGTTTGGCCAGCTAAATATAGATTGACACTTTGAAAAATGCAATCTTGGCACTCCGAGTCTCTGAAAAGACCTGCCTGTCACTGCCAAGGGCAAAGGATGAGCTTTTTCTAGATGGTAGGCGGATGCAGGGACCTATATGGAATTGAAACAGATCATCTGTGACTTATCCCTGGAAAATTATCACAGCTAATTATGGACATGTTCCTCTCGGCTTAATTTCTCTGCAGGTGGCCACAGAACCGTTTTTATCACAGTTTTGCAGAAGCCCTGGAAGCAGGACTAACACGGCTTTATAGACAAGGAACTGAGACTTGATGTCAGTGCCCCTGGCATTCCCTGGGATCTCAGGGGAAGAGGGTGTCTCTAGGAGAAAAGAAATAATGTCACATGAAATAAGAGCTTTGTCACAAAATGATGGGCCACAGCAAAGAGAGAGCAGAATGTTCTTAATGACAATAAATTGTCTGGAAGCCAGCAAAGTGAATTCTTCACCAGCTGAGGCTGCCCTAGGCCATCAAGCGTCACCCTGGGCAGTCCCTTTAGGTAATGGCAGAAACTGGAAATTGACAGGGAATCATTTCTCTACAATTTACAGCTTTTACCACCTAGCTTATCAAGTGACTCCTACCCCAAAAGCTAGGGGGAAAGCAGCCGAGTTGAAGCCAAAGAGGTGAGCTCCCTTAGTGGTCCAGTTATAACTGGGAAGGGTTAATTTTGACTCCATGCTGAATCTGTTTCTTTGACTTTAACTTTTGTGTTTGTTGCTTTTGTTATTGTGAAAGTGTTAGTTATTCAGTTGTGTCTGACTCTTTGTGACCCCATGGACTGTAGCTCTCCAGGCTCCTCTCTCCATGGAATTCTCCAGGCAAGAATACTGGAGTGGGTAGCCATTCCTTCCTCCAGGGGAATCTTCCTGACCCAGGGATGGAACCTGGGTCTCCTGCATTGCAGGGGGATTCTTTACTACTTGAGCCAACAGGGAAGCCCCGAATAATCATACTAAAGCCCTACCTCAGAGAACCCTGCTTCCTCTGCCTGACTCTTAAACTAAAGTGCCTTTGATTAGCTTACAGGCCTGTAATCACTAATGGCTGTGACATCCTTAAGTTCTATGTGTAGGAAGTGGCACCACTTGTCAGCACGGCTCAGAAATTCATGTTGGGAGGGCTGAAATCGCAGATAGCTGAGACATCCTTGCTTATTGATATGGCAGGAGATATTCCATTTCACACCACCTGTGAAATGACTATCAGAAAAAGAAACTAACACATCCCCCTGCCTGAGGCTTGCCATTCTAAGAGATATTTGCAAAACATAAATGGTCTTTTTACTTTGTTTCCTCACTTCCCCAATTTTCTGATCCACAAAAGAACCTGGCATCCAGGCCCCGACAAGAGGGTTATGTTGAGACTTCAGTCTGCCATCTTCTCGGTCAGCTGGCTTTCCAAATAAAGTTGTATTCCTTGCCTCAACACCTCGTCTCTTGTATTTATTGGCCTATCATGCAGTGAGCAGAGTGAGCTTGGACTCAGTAACACAGTTGGGCCAGAGGATAAAGATAACAGTCTGATTGGAGACTGCATGTTGTCCAAGCATCTTCACCAAGATAGATGAAGCTTGTTTATTATAAAAATTGAAAATATATGTTGCATGCATTGAAGCTTATATCCCTGCACTGAATTCTGTGCAAAGAAATTTGCACAGACATACTCTGTGAGTCAGATATATGGCTCAGCTCGTAAAGAATATACCCACAATTTGGGAGACCTCGGTTCAATCTCTGGGTTGGGAAGATCCCCTGGAGAAAGGAAAGGCCACCACTCTGGTATTCTGGCCTGGAGAATTCCATGGACTGTGTATCGTCTATGGGATCGCAAAGAGTCAGACACGACTGAGTGACTTTCACTTCACTCTGTGAGTCAGGTAAAAATGCATCTATGAAAGACAGGATTTCACTGAGTAGTGAGTTCTGGTGTCTGGGGTCTTCGCTTCAAATCTATCTCCATCACTCATGATCAGGGTGACCTTGGGCAAGTTACTTAATCTCTATGCCTCATGTGGAAAACAGAGGCGATAATAGTGCTCATTCCTGGAGTTGTTCTTGATAAAGGGAATATTTCCTGCCATACCAGTAAACAAACCATGTCATGGTTATCAGCAATTGCAGCTACCACTAGACGTTGAGCTGGTGAGCCCTGAGGAGAACGAGGAGAAGAATACTTGCTATCTAGCAGTTGTCAGTCATCAGCCACTCCCTGTAGTGAACCCTGAAGAAAGGGAGCTCAGGATGTGAAAACAGGATTCAAGCTGCCGAGAACTGAGGTGCATATCAAAGGAATGATTTCAGTGAGCCTAGACTTTTGCATCTTCCCAGCAATTTTCTCAGGGTTAGTTTTGATGTGGCCTCCAGGGTTTGAAGTCCTAGAAATTGCCATCAAATAAAACATAATTCTCAATTTTTAGGCTGTAAATAATTTTTTAGTAGACATTTTAAAGGTCAAGTGAATCAATAACATGTAAAGTGCTCAGGAACAGGCCCAACTCATAGAAAACAGTTGTTAAATAACTGGTTATGAACACAGAAAGCAGAGTAATTTAGGACTGTAGGTGTGCAGAATGTTACAGACAGGAACAGGCACAGGACGAAATAGCATTTCCTGCAGTCACCCATGACCAGAGGCCAGGGCCAGCTGTCCAGGGGCGCCCTGGCTTCCCTCAGGCAAATGTGACCAGATTCTAAAGGCACCAGGGTACTGGATGTGCTTGGCAGAGCATTCCTCTTCTTTGTATGAACAGATCACGCTGTCTGATGTACTAAGCCATCATTTGCTAGGACCTGGTTCCTTCTTCCTAGAGAACTTTAAGGATCTGGTTAGACATAAGCCTGAGGATGCCTAAGCTCATGTGTTTAGGGACCTGGTGGCTTCCCAGAAGGGATGGGGCTGGTCTGACTCTGGACCAAATGTCAAAATTTTGACACATTTGTCATAAGCATATGTCAAGTGCTTCCCTTGGGGTGTCAGGTTCCTGATGGCAGCCGTGGGTGCAGCCTGGCTGTGCAGATAAGCTGTTAGCAGGAGCACAGCAGAGCTGCTGTGTCCCCCTGGGCACTGCAGGGCAGAGAGGCTGAATCTGTGTAGCTGCAAGTGGGGAGGAGTGCTGATTGTTTTGTCCTTAGCACTGTGCCTTCCAGAAAGAAAATCAGATGGAACAAGGGAGTCAGTGATCCCTCCCGGCAGAGAGGCTGCTTTCATTCAGGGAAAGAGTGTCTGGAAAAGTAGGATAAGGACCCCGAACAGAATTACAAATTCAGGAACCCTAAGGACATCCGTGCATTTACTCACCCAAAGAATACAGATTCGGTGCTGACTACTCGAAAGGCACTGGGCTAGGTACTTTTGTGGCTCAAATTTTCTTTGGCAAGATATTCAGCTTCAACAGTCACCAACAAAAGCACAACCAGCATCCAGGCAGTCCTGGAGCAGCTCTTTATAGAGGGATCGAGGTGATGGTGTCGCTGGGAAAGGCTTCTGGGACGAGGTTGTGCTGCAAGGAGGGGGACCACTTCCAGGGCCCAAGAGTAGGCTCTTGTCTAACAATCAGAAATGAATTATCCAAGGAGACACATGTGCTGACAAAGCAAGAGACTTTGGGAAAGAGAGCCCGGGCAGAGAGCAGCCGGGTAAGGGAACCCTGGAGAACCGCTCTGCCAAGTGGCTCACACGTCAGGTTTTACGGTGATGGGATTGTCTCTGGCCAGTCATTCTGACTCAGGGTCCTTCCTGGTGGCATGAGCCTCTCTTAGCCAAGACTGATTCCAGCGAGGAGGATTCTGGGATCTGGGCTGACATCTCCTGTCTCCCTTTGACCTTTCTCAAATTCTTCCAGTTGGGGGTGTTGCTGGCCAAAATCTTGGCTTTCTCTGCCCACTGAAGCTGAATAAGAAGGCAGAGTTTGGAGGAAATAGAAAGGTGGTTTTAATTCTCAGCCAGCAGAGAGGGGAGCAGAGTAGATTGCACACCGCCCCCCCCTCTGCCCCGCCATGAGGAGTCTAGGTGCTTATATAAGATGAGGGGTTGTTGCAGTGAAAAGGAAAAAAGAGGAATGAATTTTTCTTTCCCTTTCCTGGGAACAAAGAAGATAAAGAGAACAGTGACCAGGCCTGAACAGTTCCTAGTTTTTTGTAAATTTTAACTGCTCCTAACTCTGCAAGTCTGTAACAGAGTTTTCTTTTCTGTCCCCTAACTCTGCAGGAGCTACAGTTCACATTTTCTTCTTTGACTCTATGCTAAATACATCCCCTATCCGGTGTTTACCTTTTCAACACCCTTTCCCTTGTAGCTAGATACCAGAAAGAAGGCCACAGAGCCACCTAACTGTCAAACTCAATTACTGGGTTACTGACATCGGTTCATGACTGTCTTTGAAACAAAGCAAGAGGAAAAAATCAAGATCCTATCACCTTTTTTCCTCATCACCGACTCCTGACTGGGAGTCCTGGCCTTATATAAGCCTCTAGACTCCTCATGGAGTGGGGTCACACTTTTTGAGGCATAAGCCTACTGTGTTCCCCTCTCTGCAGACTGAGAATAAAAACCACCTTTCTATTTCCTCCAGACTCTGTCTCTGTATTTTTCATTCGGCTTCCGTGGACAGAGAAGGCCAAAATTTTGGCCGGCAACAGGGTTGCAGTCAGGAATCAGTGATGAGGAACAAAGGTGCTAGGATCTTGTCAAAACCAGTCATAGACTGGCATCACTAACCCAATAATTGAGTCTGGCAGTTCCATGGCTCCGCAGCTTTCTTTCTGAAACTACAAGGGAAAGGGTGCACCAGATACAGGATATATTTAGCATAGAGTCCAAGGAAAATAGGTGCAAAGTGTAGCTCCTGCAGAGTTATGGGCAGAAAAGCAAACTTACTTATAGACACGCAGAATTAGGAGCAGTTAAAGGAATACTCAGGCCTGCTCACTGCTCTCTTCTTGTTCTCAGAAAAGGAAAATAAAAAACTCATTTCTCTTTTTTTCCTTTTCGCTGTAACAGTGGTAGCTTGTTAGTTCCACATTCCCTATCAGGACCTCCTGTTAAACATAACTCATGCAAGTGGTTACTATCGGGCCTGGCCAGGGTGGGTCCCCATTGACAGTGGGTTCCGCCAGTGTTTCCCTTAATAATTCTTTAGGATACCAAATTTCCTTTTTCTAGGCCCATTACTTGGAAAGTAGTATGTATACTGAGTGATTCACTAATAGATCTCAAAGTCTACTCCACATAACTGTTGACAAGGCAATTTCTTCTGCTACATCTCTGAAGTTTGCTGAGCTCCCCCTTGGGAGAGGATCTCGGTAAAGAGCACAGGGGTTGTCAGTATTGTTTAAGAGTAGAATTATCACCAGCTCCTCCTATAACACGGATCTGGACTCTCCAGGGAGTTTAGTGATCAAGGGCCAGTGACAGCTGTGCTAAGGAGACAGCACTGTTGCTACTGGGCCCACCATCCATCATGGCAAGATACTGTCACCTGAAAAAAAAAAATAAAATAACAGCCTAAAAGTTGAGAATTATGTTTTATTCAGCAGACATCCTGAGAACTTCGAGTTTGGACATAGAATCTCAGATAGCTCTGAGAGATTTCTCTGAAGAGGAGCCAGGAAGTATAGGAGTTTTGCAACAAAAACCAGATAATCAGAACATCAAAAGATTACTGTTAACTAAAGAAAAACAGACCTCTTGAGTTAAGATATTTAGCACTTTTCTGTGTATGGGAAGATGCAAGAGTCTGGGCGCACTGAAATCATTCGTTCGATTTGCACCTTAACTATCAGGGCCTATATGTATCCTGCTTTTCTCCATCAGGAATCCCCTCAGGTGCACAGCTGGGGGTGGCTGAAGTGGCTGAGGGCTTGGCAGTAGGCAGGGTGTTACTTCCATGCTGATTTCCTTCAAGGCTCACTAACAGGATGGGGGGTTGTAAAGTAATGGCTTGATGGCTGTAGTATCCTTTGTTTACTGATATGATAAGGTAGTCTTTTTTTATTTACAATACTTTATGTTAAAAATTTTATTGGGGCTTCGCTGGTGGTCTAGTGGTTAAGAATCTTCCTGCCAATACAGGGGACACAGGTTCAACCCCTGGACTGGTGGGATTCCACAAGCCACCGAGTAGGTAAGCTCACCCACACAATGACTGAACCAGCTCTCTGGAGCCTGTGAGCAGCAACTACTGAAGCCTGCTGACCTAGAGCCCTTGCTCTGCAAAAAGAGAGGCCACTGTAGTGAGAAGCCTGCGCACTGCAAGGAAGGGTAGCCTTGGCTCACTGCAACCGGAGAAAGCCCACACATGCAGCAACAAAGACCCAGTGTAGCCAAATATAAATAAAGAAATAAATAAACCTTTAGAAAAAGTTATACTGTGTTTGTCTTGCCTCTACCTACTCCCCGCTACGCCATCAAATAAATAGTCAGGTTTTGGAATTTTTTGCTTTGAAGGGTTAAGCCAGGCTCCTTTGTGTCGCTGGAGGCACCTGAGGAGAGGAAAGGGTGAGAGGGCCTTTGAGAAGCAGAAGGACCTTTGCTAGGTGCTCCGTTAACATCTCTGAAAGGGGACAGTGACTCTGGAGACAATTATTGAATGAACTAGTTCTGAAACTCCCATTTTTGCCAAAGACTCTGCCTCCTCCAGCCTGGTCAGAAAGTGGCAAAGCCTCTGGATAAGAGAGAACCATGTAGCATGATCTCTGGGTCTATCTATGTTGCCACAAATGGCATTATTTCATTCTTTTTTACGATTGAGAGAGTTTCAATTTCCTCGTGTCCTTTCCAACACTTGTTTTCTGGTTTTCTGATAGTAGACATCCTAATGGGTGTGAGCTATCTCATTGCAATTTTGATTTGCGTTTCCCTGATAATCAGTGATGTTTGAGCATCTTTTCGTGTGTTTATTGGCCATCTGTATGTCTTCTTTGGAGAAATATCTAGTCAAGTCCTTTGCACATTTTTTAATAGGGCTGTTGTTTTGTTGTTGGGTAACATGTTTTTGTTTGATAATGGTCTTGTCTTAAGAGTCTTATCGAAAATTCAGATGAGGACTTCCCTAGTGGTCCAGTGGTTAAGACTCTGTGCTGCTAAGGCAAGGGGTGCAGGGGTTGATCCCTGGTTGGGGAACTAAGATGCCATTAAGAGTGGCCAAAAGATTAGAAAAAAATTCAGATGGCAAATATTACACTATTCTCAAAATCTTCCCTCCCTCCCACACTTCCTTTGGCCCTAGAATAAACCTCAACAACATGGTCCTCTTGGGTCTTAAGATGACTCATTTTCTCAAGCAGCTTCTTTTTGCACCACGTGAGTAAAGTCCTTTAGGGCCCTAACCACCAATCTTTTCTATCTCTCTCGGATTGCCTGCATTCTCCAACGGACATCATTGAGTATTAAAATGGTAGCCCTACTACAACTACATTTTTCAGAAAACAATAAAAACAACACAGACTTTCCTCCCACTGCAAGTAGTGCCAGCGTGTAAATGTTGGTGCCCACCCAGAGCACAGGCAGTGCTAATACCCAAAGATGCCATGGCCTTCAGTCTCCCCTGCACCGTGGCCTGAGCTGGGTTGCATTCACCATAATTATCCTTGGTATTCCACTAGGGGGCGTCTCAAGGGCCTCTCTGGGAAAGAAGGACTCAGGCCTCAAACCACCCAGCCTTGTCTCCTGCCAGCTGAACGGAAATAAACAAACAGAATAGCTGCTGGTTAGGAGGTGCTAATGGGCTGGAAGAAACACAAGCTGGAATCAAGATTGCCTGAAGAAATATCAATAACCTCAGATATGCAGATGACACCACCCTTATGGCAGAAAGCGAAGAAGAACTAAAAAGGCTCTGGATGAAAGTGAAAGAGGAGAGTGAAAATGTTGGCTTAAAGCTCAACATTCAGAAAACGAAGATCATGGCATCTGGTCCCATCACTTCATGGCAAATAGATGGGGAAACAGTGGAAAGTGTGTCAGACTTTATTTTTTTGGGCTCCAAAATCACTGTAGATGGTGACTGCAGCCATGAAATTAAAAGACGCTTACTCCTTGGAAGGAAAGTTATGACCAACCTAGATAGCATATTGAAAAGCAGAGACATTACTTTGCCAACAAAGGTCTGTCTGGTCAAGGCTATGGTTTTTCCAGTTGTCACGTATGGATATGAGAGTTGGACGGTGAAGAAAGCTGAGCACCAAAGAATTGATGCTTTTGGACTGTGGTGTTGGAGAAGACTCTTGAGAGTCCCTTGGACTGCAAGGACATCCAACCAGTCCATCCTAAAGGAGATCAGTCCTGGGTGTTCATTGAAAGGACTGATGTTGAAGCTGAAACTCCAATACTTTGGCCACCCCATGTGAAGAGTTGACTCCTTGGAAAAGACCCTAATGCTGGGTAGGATTGGGGGCAGGAGGAGAAGGGGACGACAGAGGATGAGATGGCTGGATGGCATCACCGACTCGATGGACATGGGTTTGCATAGACTTTGGGAGTTGGTGATGGACAGGGAGGCCTGGCGTGCTGCAATTCATGGGGTCGCAAGGAGTCGGACACAACCGAGGCGACTGAACTGAACTGAATGGTAAAGAATCTGCCTGCCAATGCAGGAGACACATGTTCGATCCTATGGGAAGATCCCCTGGAGAAGGGAATGGCAACTCACCCATTGTTCTTACCTGGAGAATCCCATGGACAGAGGAGCCTGGCAGGTTACAGTCCATAGGGGTCACAAAGAGCTGGTCATGTCTGTAGCAACTTAGCACGCACACACTCACAGAGATGGAAGGGTGAGAGCTGAATAATGTCATCTATCTACCTCTACCTCAAGATGAAAAAGCATCTTAGGAGTTTCTATTCCTCTAACAGAGTTCACTGTGATTCTTGTGGATTCCATGTAGTTAAAAATAATTTTTTTGTCCAAAAAATATCACTCAAATATTGTGATTTGAATCATCTCCAATTCCCCACTCTCTGAAATATTTACTCAATTTACCTGTCCCATTCGGCTGATGATTTCCTCCACTAGGGTCTTCTCCAGGAAATAAAAAGCATCATAACTTCAGACAGTACCAGTCTTACTGTCTCTGGGCCGCTTTCCCTGCCTCCCCAACCTGATTTCTGGGTTCGCCGTCTGTTCTCATCTTTCTCCACAGATACCTCTGTCACTGCATCCTGGATATGTCGCCTCCCCCATGTTGGACCTTAGATTCCTTCAGAGAAGTAACTGGGTTTTATTCACCTTGATCCAGAGCACCTGGTTCCTAGTAAAACCAAAAGAGATGCTCAAAAGAAAGGTGTCCTGTGAATGAATGAAAGCAACACTCACCTATTAATATCCATTACTGTGTCCGCACATCTGACACATTTACCAGTCAGGAGGCTTCTGGTGAGAGATGGGGAGGTCTGGGGTCTGAGATGTCCGGTCACAGTGGCCTGATGCTCCTGTGATACAGAGCCCTGTTGCTAAGTCCTGTGTAGAGGAACCCAAGCTTCCGCTAGCAGTGGATGTTGCCATTCCCCGCCCAGAGCAGCTTCCCCGGGGCAACACTTTGTCCTCTGTGCATCTTCAGCATTGCCTCATTCCTATGCACTTGGCATGTGTCCTGTTAAAATGAGAGTTTCTGGAACCCATGGAGTTGTAGGATCAGCTTTTCAGCTGCAGTCGGCAGATGAAGTCATGCGGAGGAGAAATGTTCTCTTTGACAGAGAGAGTAATTACCAGCAGCCGTAGTGGAGATGTGTCATGGTACTAAATGCATGTGACATGCCTGCCCTTGTTTCAGGTGATGTTGGAGAGTTTTGCCCAAGCACAGGATATGAGGAATAAAGCACATTTGTATATATATTTTTAAAGTTGTGGACCAAACCTTTGAACAATGAACAATGGTCAAAATCATAGTCATTGACCTTCTGCTGGATACAGACACACGTGGGTAACGGAAAACTTAAGATATTAGTCTGGGATGGGAGGTAAGTTGGGAGATTCTCAGAATCTCTGAAGGGCACCTGTGGGAACTATATACAGTCATAAAATGAATTATTATGAAATTGTCTCTATATCTGAGGGTTGGTGAGTGATGTGAGACATAAGCATATAAGTAAAATTCTGATACCTGTGCAAATTCAGGGAGCTTTCCCTCCTATCTCTAGTATCATTTCACCAAATATGGTGGGGCCATCCCTGAACAGTGCTCCTGGTATATTATCAGTGTGGTAATTTACTTTTAAAATTCTTTAGAATAAAGATATGATATCTGGGACTTTCCTGGTGGTCCAGTGGCTAAGACTCTGCACTCCCAATGCAGGGGGTCCAGATTCAATCCCTGTAGTTTGGACTAGATCCCATATACCACAACTGAGTTTGCATGCCGAAACTAAAGATCCCACATGCTGCAACTAAGACCCAGCACAGTCAAATAAATAAAAATAAATATTTTAAAAAATGTGATATCTGTGCAAATTAGCTGTCATCTGGACCTGTGTTCCCAGGAACCGCTCCTCAGGTTCAATTAATTGGCTAGAGCAGCTTACAGAGCTCAGGAAGTTTACTTACCATTCACCAATTTACTATAAAGGGTATGATGAAGGATCCAGATGAGCATCCACGTGGAAGAGATGCATCGGGTCAGGTATGTGGCAAAGGGCACAGGGATTCCATGCCCTGTCTGAACTCACCACCCTCCCCTCAGCATGTGTTCCCACCCTGAAAGTTTGCCAAACTTTGGGGAGTTTTATAGAGGCTTCCTCATGTAGGCATGATGAGTTGGTAGCTTCTTTCCCAGCCTCACTTCCCTTTCAGGAGATTGGAGGTGGGGCTGAATATTCCAAACTTCCAATCCTGGCTTTGGCTTGCTGATGATCAGCCCTCAATCAGAAGCCATTCAGGGGCCCACCTGGAGTCACCTCAGTAGAGCAAAAGACACTGCTATTACTCAGGGAATTCTCGGGGGGTTAGGAACCATGTGTCAGGAACCAGGGTCAGAGACCAAATATAAGAACAGAAGATGTTCCTAATGGTCATATTACTTAGGGGTTTAAGAGCTCTGTGTCAGGAACCAGAAGAAGACACCAATATATATTTTCTCTATTATTTCACAAATACCATGCATTCACGTCATGGAAAATGGCTCCCTTTAACCCAATCATTTCTCACAAAACTACTTAGTTTCCTACCAGAAACATTTACGGAGTTTTTGTTTGCTTGGCATAGAACACCTTACTAAATGTCACAATAAATCATCCTTAATGATGACTAATAGTGAATGTCCTATCTGTCACTCAGACAGGGAGTGGGGGTGAGGTGGGAAGAAGTGGGCAACGGTGAGGTGTCTGAAGCCCTTGGAAACCAACTTCTTGTCCCGAGGTAGAGGAACATGGGCTCCTGTTAAAGAGACCACAGGGCTCTGAGAGCTAAGGCTTTGGGAACCCCATGGAAAGTCAAATGCAAAAACATTTAAAAATTTAAAAAATTGAATTCAGACTTCTTCAACAAATAAATAACAATGAGAAAAGAAACATAGGGGAGACACTTAAAAGATAAATCAACTAATTGTAATCAATGAACCAGTGAGACCCAGATTCAAAAAACTGTAAAAAAAATTTCATGACATTTATGAGATAATTGGAGATTTTAATACCTACTGGATACTTGGTGATGTTATTAGTAATATTTTAGATGTGATAATGGTATTGTGGTGATGTTAAAAATCGGTTCTGAGTAAACCTTCAGATGGCCCACAAACACATGAAAATATATTCAATATCGCTAATTTTTAGAGAAATGAAAATCAAAACTATAATAAGGTATCAACTCAGAATGATGGTCAGAATGGCTATCATCAAAAAATTTACAAACAGTAAATGTTGGAGAGAGTGTGGAGAATAGGGAACCATTTTTCACTGTTAGTGGGAATGTAAATTGGTGCAGCCACTAAGGAAAACAGTATGGAGCCTCCTTAAAAAGACTAAAAATAGAGCTACCATATGACCCTGCCATCCCACTCCAAGGCATATACCCAGAGAAAACCATAACTTGAAAAGATACATGCCCCTCAGTGTTCATTGCAGCACTATTTACAACAGCCAGGACATGGAAGCAACCTAAATGTTCATCAACAGAAGAATGGATAAAGAAGATGCAGTACATATATACAATGGAATATTACTCAGCCATAAAAAGAAAGAAATAATGCCATTTGTAGCAACATGGATGGATCTAGAGTGTGTCATACTGAGTGAAGTAAGTCAAAGAAAGATTAATATCATGTGATACTGCTTATACGTGGAATCTTAAAAAAGGGCACAAATAAACTTATTTACAAAACAGAAGTAGAATTGCAGATGTAGAAAACAAATTTATGGTTACCAAGGGATAAGAGTGGGAGGGATAAATTGGGAGATTGAGATTGACATATACACACTGCTGCTGCTGCTGCTAAGTCATGTCAGTCGTGTATGACTCTGTGTGACCCTATAGACGGCAGCCCACCAGGCTCCCCCGTCCCTGGGATTCTCCAGGCAAGAACATTGGAGTGGGTTGCCATTTCCCTCTCCAATGCATGAAAGTGAAAAGTGAAAGTGAAGTCGCTCAGCAGTGTCTGACGCTTCGCAACCCCGTGGACTGTAGCCTACCAGGCTCCTCCGTCCATGGGATTTTCCAGGCAAGAGTACTGGAGTGGGTTGCCATTGCCTTCTCCACATATACACACTACTATATATAAAATAGACAATGAAGAGGAACCAACCTCCTATACAGGGAACTCTAGTCAATACTCTGTAATGACCTATATGGGAAAAAAATCTAAAAAAGAGTGGATATATGTGTATGTATAACTGACTCACTTTGCTGTGCAGCTGATACTAACACAATATTATAAATCAACTTACTCCAGTAAAAATTTTAAAAAATAGATCCGTAGCTTTTAGAGATACACACTGATGTATTCACAGATGAAATGATTTACATCAAAATAATACAAAAGAGGAAAAACAAGTAGGAATATAGCTGAGCAATAAATAAAATAAATAAAGAAATTAGCACTTTTTAAAAGTTACATGAATATCTTGACACAATCATTGAAGGGAGGGGATGTGATTCTGGAAATGGGAACCTTAATGACTCAGCCCTAAATAGGCTCATGAGATACATTTATGTGTTGTGGATACATACATGGTCTACATGATATAAATGTCACTGAAGCTTCATTGTCATATGTCTCCACCTTCTCTGCATCCTTTAGAACTGTTTCAGTGATGAATCTTGTTAAGTTTAAAGTGTGAGCCATATTCACCAGGTACTCAAAGTGAGCACTGTGCAGGGGCCCTCGCTGTTGGAGGGGGGTGGGGTTGGCAGAGGAGCTAGTGCTTGCTTTAGGGTGAGGCTTAGAACTCTATCCTGAATCAGTACAGCCTGCAGCCTCCTGGATATGGCAGGCTTATGCTAGGAAGGAAAATGTGTGAGTCAGAAGGAGTTGGTTAGCAATGGAATCATGGAAAAAGGAGAGTCCCAGAGTGGGCAGTGTTCACCAACTACTATCTGTAAGGAAAAATTCACCTTCCTACAGAGAACCCCACTGTGAAGGTCAGCTCGCCAGAGCATGGTGTCACTGAATATTCATCTCACGTAACAGCCAGCCTTGCTTTCATTCTTCCCTCTCCAGCAATCTGCTGATTGTTCAGCTTCTACTGACTTTGAAACAACATCGGACATTCTTTAAAATACTACTGCTGTCTTCTGGCCAGAGCTAAAGTATTCTAAAGTCACGAAATGGAAGGAGCCAAATCTTTAGTCACTGTGTGGAAAGTCACCCCCTCCACTCACACTGAACTGTGACATCAGTACAAATTAAATCCCACTGTGGTAAATCTCTGGCATTGGGGATTTGCTTGCACAGAAGCTTGTATTATCTGAGCTGATATACCTAGAAAGCCCTCATCTTCTTAAGCGAAACAGCTTCTTCCTCCTATTTCCCACATCTGATAGTTGGGTTGGGAAAGGTGGTGAGCGGGAGAAAAGAAAAAAGAATCTATTATGGCAAATGGCATTGTTGTAAAATAACTCAAACATGATGCATGTGGATGTGGGTCTCCTCCTCCTGTCTGTTCAGCCAGTATACAGGAAATAGAAGGTACTCTCAAAACTGGCCTATTACATTTGAAAGCACATTGACATACAAGCTAAAAAATAGTGACGTTGTACAATTTCAGACTTACCTGTCACCTTACCTATCTCCTGAGAAATCTGTATGCAGGTCGAGAAGCAACAGTTAGAGTTGGACATGGAAAAACTGGTTCAAAATTGGAAAAGAAGTATGTCAAGGCTGTATATTGTCACCCTGCTTATTTACTTTATATGCAGAGTACATCATGCAAAAATGCAAGGCTGGATGACTCACAAGCTGGAATCAAGTTTGCTGGGAGAAATATCAACAACCTCAGATATGCAGATGATACCACTCTAACAGCAGAAAGTAAAGAAGAACTAAAGAGCCTCTTGATGAAGGTAAAAGAGAAGAGTGAAAAATCAGGCTTGAAATTCAACCCTCCAAAAGCTAAGATTATGGCATCCAGTCCCCTCAGTTCATGGCAAATAGAAGGGGGAAAAGTGGAAGCAGTGACAAATATTCTTTTCTTGGGCTCCAAAATCACTGCAGATGGTGACTGCGGCCATGAAATTAAAAGATGCTTATCCTTGGAAGGAAAGCTATGACAAACCTAGACAGCTATTTAAAAGTAGAGACATCATTTTGCCGACAAAAGTCTATATGGTCAAAGCTATGGTTTTTCCAGTAGTCATGTACAGATGTGAGAGTTGGACCATAAAGAAGGCTGAGCAGCAAAGAGCTGATGCTTTTGAACTGTGGTGTTGGAGAAGACTCTTGAGAGTCCCTTGGACTGCAAGGAGATCCAACCAGTCAATTGTAAAGGAAATCAATCTTGAGTATTCATTGGAAGGACTAATGTTGAAGCTGAAGCTCCAATACTTTGGCCAAAAGGCTGAAGAGCTGACTCATTGGAAAAGACTCCAATGCTGAGAAAGATTGAAGGCAAAAGAAGAAGAGGGAAGCAGAGGATGAGACTGTTAGATAACATCACTGAGTCAACGCACATGAGTTTGAGCAAACTGCAGGAGATAGTGGAGGACAGAGGAGCCTGGTGTGCGGCAGTCCAGGGGGTTGCAGAGAGTCAGACACAACTCAGTAACTGAACCACAGCAACCACAAATTTCAGCCTAGATAATATCCTTCGCAAATCAAGGGTCTTTCTAAGATAACATCATTACAGAATTGATAGATTTGATTTCACTATCAAACAAGTTACTTACCTAGCAAGTGATAGAATTTCTATTCAATACAGTCCACTGCATGTAAAGAACAAAGCATAATCTCTGTAGAACTCAAAATAATAGGAGACAATTAACTATGATATAACCTAGGGAATGAATTAATAATAAATGCAATCAAGCATAATTTGATAGCTAAAAATGATTAATAATTTTCAATAACAAACATAAATGAATCTTGAAAACAGGAAAAAACACCTAATAAAAGAAAGTAGAAGCCCATATTATGGCCTATCTATACAATGATACTAGGAAGAATTAAAAGGAGTCCAAACTATAATTTTAGATGAAAACATCAAGGCTATATAATAACAATCATTATTAACTTTAAAATATACATTAATCCTCACACACACATATATTGATCTACATCTGTATCTGTATCTATCTATACAACCACATACACACACAGTAGAAATATATCCTTACCTATATGTACATATACACACACATACATGTCTAATCTTTACATATAATATACATAGACATTCATATGTATACATATACATATGCAATATATATTTTTAAAATTAATAATGGTATTTCTATTAAGCAATACTGAGAAAGTCAGGGGGCATGAAGAAAAACTTGGTTTTTTTCACTATGCACTCTTCTATGGCTTTAGTTTCAATATATATGCAAATATGTCCTTTTATAAAATTTTTTGTTGATCAATGGCAGAGAGTAGGCAAAATATAAAGATGACAAAATTTCATTTGCTTAGTTTGAGGATCTGAAGGGCGCTTAGTAAAATCACATTTTGTAATAAAAAATAAGATTGAAAGTAAAGAGAAGGAAGCAAGGAAGATGGAGTGGGCAGGGAAGAGGAACTCAGAGAGGGAAGGATGGGACAAGGCTGCGGACGTTCCATGACTGAGTGTGTAAAGCATGTG
This sequence comes from Giraffa tippelskirchi, assembly GCF_054371585.1. Lineage (NCBI taxonomy): Eukaryota > Metazoa > Chordata > Mammalia > Artiodactyla > Giraffidae > Giraffa > Giraffa tippelskirchi. The sequence goes on along the minus strand of NC_137276.1, from coordinate 118,709,256 downwards.
TGTAATTCGACACAAATATAATCAATTCCTCTACAGAAACATAACAAACTCAGTCATTCTCCTTAACAGTATGCAAGTATGAAATGACAACCCACTCCAGGACTCTTGCCTGGAAAATTCCATGGACAGAGGAGCCTGGTGGGCCATGGGGCTGCAAAGAGTCAGACACAGCTGACAGACTGAGTATGCATGCATGCAGGTATCAATAAGACCAGTTTTGCAACAACTATTCTTGTAGTCAGAGGATTAGCACCATGAATTGTATAGTCAAGGAGACCAAGAAGTTATTAATAATTTTGTAATATATTTTCCCTTTTTTCTCTCCCTCTTCTAAAATCTTTAAATCCATTAGCACAGTAACATGGGTTTAATCCCAACACAATGGAGAAATCTGAAATTGCAGCATGAAAGGTGGCTTAATACTACCTTCTGAGCAGAGGATTTGGTCTTGATTAAAAGCTAGTGATTTAGGATTAAAGTTACAGGATTGTTGTAAATAGAGTTTTAGAACAAATAAATGTTCTTCTTCAAGACGAAATGTTTTAAAAAGTTATACTTGACCACCATTTAGAAGACTGACCCATGTATCTATCAGCAATGAAGAGAAAATCTTGGGACTTCTCTGGTGGCCGAATGGCTAAGACTCTGCACTCCCCCAATGCTGTGTGCCCAGGTTCAATCCCTGGTCAGGGAACTAGATCCCATGTGCTGCAACTAAGACCTGCTGCAGCCAAATAAATAAATATTTAAAGAGAGAAAGAGAGAGACAGAGAAAGATAGTCGCTAGAGCTTCCCCAAAGTAACTGTCTTCTTCAAAGAAAATTTGAGGACAATTTCATTTGATAGTAACAACAATCCAGAATGTATCAGACTGTTTACGTAAAAATTCTTACACCATGTTTGTTCATCTGAGTTTGACATTTCTTACAAAAAAGATTAACATTTGACACAACTGTGATAAAATCATTTTTAGATAAGCTGAAAAACCCACAGAAGACAAAAGAAATTCATATAAATAACATATCTATTTAAAGCATCATCAGTTCAGTTCAATTCAGTTGCTCAGTCATGTCCCACTCTTTGCGACCCCATGGACTGTGGCACGCCAGGCTTCCTGGAGCTTGTTCAAACTCATGTCCATCAAGTCGGTGATGCCATCCAACCATCTTATCTTCTATCATCCCCTTCTCCTGCCTTCAATCTTTCCCAGAATCAGGATCTTTTCCATTGAGTCAGTTCTTTGCATCTGATGGCCAAAGTATTGGAGTTTCAGCTTCAGCATCAGTCCTTCCAATGACTATTCTTTTAGGATTAACTGATTTGATCTCCTTGCAGTCCAAGGGACTCTCAAGAGTCTACTCCAACACCACACTTCAAAGGCATCAGTCCTTCGGCACTCAGCTTTCTTTATAGTCCAACTCTCACATCTATACATGACTACTGGAAAAACCATAGCCTTGACTAGACAGACCTTTGTTGACCAAGTAATATCTCTGCTTTTTAATATGCTCTCTAGGTTGGTCATAGCTTTTCTTCCAAGAAGTAAGCATCTTTTAATTTCATGGCTGCAGTCACTTTTGCAGTGATTTTGGAGCCCCCCAAAATAAGTCTCTCACTGTTTCCACTGTTTCCCCATCTATTAGCCACGAAGTGATGGGACTGGATGCCATGATTTTAGTTTTCTGAACATTGAGTTTTAAGCCAACTTTTTCACTCTCCTCTTTCACTTTCATCAAGAGGCTCTTTAGTTCTTCTTCACTTTCTGCCATAAGGGTGGTGTCACCTGCATATCTGAGGTTATTGATATTTCTCCCGGCAATCTTGATTCCAGCTTGTGCTTCTTCCAGCCCAGTGTTTCTCATGATGTACGCTGCACCTAAGTTAAATAAGCAGGGTGAGAATATACAGCCTTGATGTACTCCTTTTCCTATTTGGAACTAGTCTGTTGTTCCATGTCCAGTTCTAACTGTTGCTTCCTGACCTGCATACAGATTTCTCAGAAGGGAGGTCAGGTGGTCTGGTATTCCCATATCTTTCAGAATTTTCCACAGTTTATTGTGATCCACACAGTCAAAGGCTTTGGCATAGTCAATGAAGCAGAAAATAAAGCATCACAACTTCACAAATTCAAGGAAATATGATAAGCAAATTGCATATCATGGAAATAATATAGTTTATTGGCTTTTTACCCAGAAGATGATGGCTAGAACAAAGACAGTAAACGATGAAATGCTAAGGCACTATATGTAAAGCAGGTAACCAGCAAAGACCAATTGTATAGGGAACTATACTCAGTATTCTGCAATAACCTATAAGGGTAAAGAATCTGAAAATATATATATATGTATGTATAACTGAATCACTTTGCTGTACACCTGAAACTAACACAACATTATAAATCAGCTATGTTGCTATTGTTGTTTAGTGGCTCAGTCATGTCCGACTCTTTTGCGACCCCATGGACTAGCCCACAGGCTCCTCTGTCCAGAGAATTCTGCAGGCAAGAATACTGGAGTTGATTGCCATTCCCTTCTTCACAGAATTTTCTTCAAATATTTTTATAAGTAGCCTAAAATCTGATTTGACAAATCATTGAAGTGAAAAGTATTATACTAATTTAAACTATACTTAAATAAAAATAAATATTTTTCTCAAGTGCTAAGGCAAAGCTATGAATGAGAGGCCCAGTGATCCTGGTGGCTGTGAATGAAGAATGAAAAGTTTATGGCTCTCAACAAAGCTGCTGGTTGACTCTGCTCCATATCCCCATGGTATCTCGTCCTTAGGAAGAATTCTTCCTTGTTCCTACTAGAGCCCAGGTGTGATGCTCATCACTGATGCTACCGAAATGAAATCACTGCCCTTGTATTTCAGGAACTCCACAGTGAAATGAGAAAGACAGACAACTAAGTAATTTCCATATGGTGTTGATTTCATCAGTGTTCGGCAGCAGATAACAGAATCCACTGTTGCTATCCTAAGTGGCAGGAGATTTATTTCAGGGCATTACATAGTTTACTCACTCACTGATGGAAGAATAGACTCCAGCTGAGCTTCTGTGAAAACAGTCCCCTGACATAATAGGGAGCTGTAGAACCAGGAGGCTGTCTGACAAGTGAGGGATGGGAGCTACCAGTTCCAAATACGCTCTACCTCTGTACTGACCTGTGAAAGCAGACTGCACACTCTTGCATCCTACTTCCCCACAATGTATATCCCGAAGGTGGGGCTCCCCACTCTCCATTAAGGCTTAGTGGAATGTCTCAAGTCTGGAAAGGATATGACATGAGAGAAAGCTTGGGGACATGGTGGAAGAAAGGAGCAAAGGAGGATGAAAGTAGACATCACCCCTCAGAGGTTTGGTCAACTATGTGTGTGTGGGTGCATGAGCAGGAGGTGTGTCAGGGGGAGAGGAGTTTTAGGAAGGTGAAACTTACATGGAGGGGGACTTCCCTGGTGGTCCAGTGATTAAGAATCTGCCTCACAATGCAGCGGATGAAGGTTCAATCCCTGGCCCGGGAACTAAGATCCCACATGACCCAGAACAATTAAACCTGTGAGCCACAACTAGAGAATCTGTGTACTGCAACAAAAGATCCCCCATAATGCAACAACGACTCTATGTGCCTCAACTAAGAACCGACACAGACAAATAAATTAAATAAGTAACTATTTTTTAAAACTTTCACACAGGGTGGGAATGGAGGTATTGATGCTCTTGCCTCCCACTCAAACCCTAAAAGTCTTGCCTCTTCTACTAGGGCATGGCCATGTCACTTTGGAAGTATTATCTGCTGCAGCCACCCTTAATCCCCACACAGTGTGGGCACTGAGATGAGACCCAGTGTCTGATCACGATGCCAGATGTGGCAGGGCCAAGTGAACTCCGTGGGAGATACTGGCAATGGACTGTCAGCCTTAGGGGCTGAGTCGAGGATGTGACAGAGACTCGAATCAGCAGAAACCAAGATGAGAGCAAGCCAGCCACTATTGGCCCCGTGGGATTCTGAACAAGCAGGGAGAAACCAGAAAGCGAGGAGCTGGGAACCCATAGTCTCTGTCTCCTCCACAGGCTCCCTTGTGACATCCCTTCTGTGTGCCTGGCCACCGTTTCAGGACCGGAGGCTGGGAATGGGAGAAGCTGTCAGAGAAACAGTTGTCTTTTTTTTTAATTCAAGAGAAATTTGGCACTAATGGCATGATACAAATTGTCAGATAAGTCTAAGTTTTAAAACAGGAATAAAGTTAAATTTTTATTTCTGCTTGGTAGGTAGGCTCAATAGAAAGACCAAAATTAACATGTATGTTGCCTATACAATTTCAACTTTAGTGAAATTATGACCTCACTACAAATATAAAAAAAAAATTTTTATGCCAGTACCTGGTGCCGAGTATATGCTTACAAAGGCATTTTAAGATATCTCCTACAAGTATTAAAACATTTGTTGTTGTTCAGTCACTCAGTCATGTCTTGATTTTGTGACCCCCCATGGACTGAAGCACTCCAGGCTCCCATGTCCTTCACCATCGCCAGGAGTTTGTTCAAACTCATGTCTATTGAGTCAGTGATGCTGTCTAACCATCTCATCCTCTGCTGGACCGTAATATATAGTTCATCCTACAAGTGTGTCTTTATTCGTTGCGGTCAACTGCAGAGAATGAGATTGTATTCCTTTTGGTACTGAGTATATGTGTTAGTGCAGTGAGTATATGTGTTAGTGCAGGTCCTCTGAAAAGCTAATGCCACAATGGGATTAAACACCAATGACTTTACTTGGAGCTATATACATGAGGGGAAATGGTAGGGACCTGTGGAAGTCCAGGAAAGTTGCTGGACCTTCATGCAAATCTAATGCTGAGTGAAGGAGAGAAGAGAGAGTAGTTGGATGGTCCCATCTGAGAAAGGTTCAATTGGATCATGAGGAAGTACCAAGCCAAGTCAGATGTCAGAGTATCAAGTGGCTCCTGGAAATGCCCTGCTTATTGACCCTGCTGCTCTCAGTCCTTGACTGAGCATGATGGCTTCAGGGCAAACCTATCAGTGATAGATTTTAGGGTACAGTAACCACACTCTTTGCCCAATTAAACTCCCTGTGACTGGAGATTTGTGAGATGCATTCTCATAGCCCACAGTTTGTATAATCGCTCTGCATCAACATATAACAAAAACAATTCCTGCATCATGGTTTTGGCAGGTATGATTATCTTACAAATATGTAGACCTTAAGATTAATAAAAAGGACACATTTCTTAGGAACACCAATATTATTTAATACACACTCTAATCTCGTTATTTTAACTAATCTGAGCCTGCCCCTTAGAATGTCTCTAATTTACCTTCTTTGGAGAAGTTTGTGCCTTTTGATGCCAATCTTTTTAAGTCTAAGACTGCCTTCTTCAGTTTACTTAATAAGGATCTCACATATTTTCTTAACTGTGATTAAGTACTTCTCATGCTTCTCACAATTATAAGCCATAATTCCTCATATAACTATAAGTATTTTTCCTTAAGCCAAGAGGGTAAGAGAAGAAGGAATAACTCACTGAAATAAATTATCAGGAAACCTTACATTCCTCCCCTATAAAGTGGGGGAAATAATATCTACCTTGTAATATAAAGGGAAGGATTAGCTTTGCATTAGTCAGAAGGAGATTCCAAACCACTCCAGGGACTTTAATCAAAAGGGGTTTAATACAGGAAGCAAAGTTCTTACAGAATTGCTGGCAAGACCCACAGAACAACACCCCAAATAATTGCTAAGGCTGCCACAGCCAGGAAACTGGAGAATTAGGAGGCCAAAATCCTAATGGGTAGCTTCAGGATAACACTACTTTGGCTGCAATCTTTGGACAGAAAGTTCCAGAGGGCTCCCAGAATTACTGCAGCCAAACGGATGCCTCCTGTCCTACTGTGCTCTGCTCCAAATTCATGTCTTGCACAGGAAATTATTAATGTTTACAATAAAGCTACAATTTCTCTGAGGTTTCGCTAAAACCGTTTTGCTTTCTTAAGTCATACATTCTAGGAAATTTCTAGACACTTAATGAATGAGCTTTGAGAATCCCACATTATTATGATATAATATCAAGACACATCTATTTTGGGGTTTTCAACTCTAGCATGTTACTTTTTAAGCTTTAATTTTGAAGCGCTATAAAAATAAGAAGCCCAGAACACTTCAAGCTAAAACAAAAAACAAAAACACTTATTTTTGGAAAAGCTAAATTCATTTTTAGACAGGATGAAAACCACAATCACAGAAAACTAACCAAACTGATCACATGGACCACAGCCTGTCTAACTCAATGAAGCTATGAGCCATGCCATGTAGGGCCACCCTAGATGGATGGGTCATGGTGGAGAGTTCTGACAAAACTCTCTGGTCCACTGGAGAAGGGAATGGCAAACCACTTCAGTGTTCTCACCCTGAGAACCTCATGAACAGCATGAAAAGGCAAAAATATAGGACACTGAAAGATGAACTCCCCAGGTCAGTAGGTGCCAAATATGCTACTGAAGATCAGCAGAGAAATAACTCCAGAAAGAATGAAGAGATGGAGCCAAAGCAAAAACAAAACCCAACTGTGGATGTGACTGGTGGTGGAAGTAAAATCTAATGCTGTAAAGAGCAATATTGCATAGGAACCTGGAATGTGAGGTCCATGAATCAAGGCAAATTGGAAGTGGTCAAACAGGAGATGGCAAGAGTCATCGACATTTTAGGAATCAGTGAACGAAGATGGACTGGAATGGGTGGATTTAACTCAGATGACCATTATATCTACTACTGTGGGCAAGAATCCCTTAGAAGAAATGGACTAGCCCTCATAGTCAACAAAAGAGTCCAACATGCAGTACTTGGATGCAATCTCAAAAACGACAGAATGATCTCTGTATGTTTCCAAGGCAAACCATTCAGTATCACAGTAATCCAAGTCTATGCCCCGACAAGTAATGCTGAAGAAGCTGAAGTTAAACGGTTCTATGAAAACCGACAAGACCTTCTAGAACTAACACCCAAAAAAGATGTCCTTTTCATTATAGGAGACTGGAAGCAAAAGTAGGAAGTCAAGAGCTACTTGGAGTAACAGGCAAATTTGGCTGTGGAGTACAAAACAAACCAGGGCAAAGGCTAACAGAGTTTGCCAAGAGAATGCACTGGTCATAGCAAACACCCTCTTCCAACAACACAAGAGAAGACTCTGCACATGGGAGATGTGTAGAAGATGGAGAAGCTCTATACAATCAGCAAAAACAAGACTGGGAACTGACTATAGTTCAGATCATGAACTCCTTATTGCCAAATTCAGACTTAAATTGAAGAAAATAGGGAAAACCACCAGGCCACTTAGGTACACCCTAAATCAAATCCCTTACAATTATACAGTAGAAGTGACAAATAGATTCAAGGGATTAGATCTGATAGAGTGCCTGAAGAACTATGGACGGAGGTTCATGACATTGTACAGGAGGCGGTGATCAAGATCATCTCCAAGAAAAAGAAATGTAAAAAGGCAAAATGGTTGTCTGAGGAGGTCTTACAAATAGCTGAAAAAAGAAGAGAAGGTAAAGGCAAAGGAGAAAAGATATACCCATTTGAAGCAAGGAGAGATAAGAAAGTCTTCCTCAGCGATCAGTGCAAAGAAAGAGGAAAACAATAGAATGGGAAAGACTAGAGATCTCTTTAAGAAAATTAGAGATACCAAGGGAACATTTCATGCAAAGATGGCACAATAAAGGACAGAAATAGTATGGACCTAACAGAAGCAGAAGATATTAAGAAGAGGTGGCAAGAATACACAGAAGAACTATACAAAGAAGATCTTCATGACCAGGATAACCATGATGGTGTGATCACTCACTTAGAGTCAGACATCCTGGAATGTGAAGTCACTGGGCCTTAGGAAGCATCACTGTGAACAAAGCTAGTGGAAGTGATGAAATTCCAGTTGAGCTATTTCAAATCCTCGAAGATGATGCCATTAAAGTGTTGCACTCAATATGCCAGCAAATTTAGAAAACTCAGCAGTGGCCACAGGACTGGAAAAGGTCAGTTTTCATTCCAGTCCCAATGAATGCCAAAGAATGTTCAAGCTACCGCACAATTACACTCATCTCACATGCTAGCAAAGTAATGCTCACAATTCTCCAAGACAGGCTTCAGCAATATGTGAACTGTGAACTTCCTGATGTTCAAGCTGGTGTTAGAAAAGTCAGAGGAACCAGAGATCAAATTGCCAACATCAGTTGAATCATCAAAAAAGCAAGAGATTTCCAGAAAAACATCTATTTCTGCTTTATCGACTAAGCCAAAGCCTTTGACTATGTGGATCACAACGAACTGTGGAAAATTATTAAGGAGATGGGAATACCAGACCACCTGACCTGCCTCCTGAGAAATCTGTATGCAGGTCAGGAAGCAACAGTTAGAACTGGACATGGAACAACAGACTGGTTCCAAATTGGGAAAGGAGTACATCAAGGCTGTATAGTGTCACCCTGCTTATTTAACTTATGCACAGGGTACATCATGGGAAATACCAGGATGGATGAAGCACAAGCTGGAATCAAGATTGCTGGGAGAAATATCAATAACCACAGATATGCAGATGACCCCACCCTTATGGCAGAAAGTGAAGGGGAACTAAAGAACCTCTTGATGAAAGTGAAAGAGTAGAGTGAAAAAGTTGGCTTAAAACTCAACATTCAGAAAATTAAGATTGTGGCATCTAGTCCCATCACTTTATGCCAAATAGATGGAGAAACAATGGAAACAGTGAGAGACTTTATTTTCTTGGGCTCCAAAATCACTGCTGATGGTGATTGCAGCCATGAAGTTAAAAGATGCTTACTCCTTGGAAGAAAAGCTATGACCAACCGAGACAGCATATTAAAAAGCAGAGACATAATTAGCCCCCAACTAAAATAAATAAATTTATAAAATAATAATAATAAAAAAATAAAATATAAAATAAAAAGCAGAGACATTACTTTGCCAATTAACGTCTGTCTAGTGAAAGCTATGGTGTTTCCAGTGGTCATGTATGGATGTGAGAGTTGAACCATAAAGAAAGCTGAGTGCTGAAGAACTGATGCTTTTGAACTGTGGTGTTGCAGAAGACTCTTGAGAGTCCCTTGGACTTCAAGGAGATCAAACCAGTCAATCCTAAAGGAGATCAGTCCTGAATATTCATTGGAAGGACTGATGCTGAAGCTGAAATTCCAATACTTTGGAATTGGTGGAATTTGGTGGAATTTCGCACCTGATGTGAAGAACTGAGTCATTGGAAAAGACCCTGATGCTGGGAATGATTGAAGGCGGGAGGAGAAGGGGGAGACAGAAAATGAGACAGATGGTTGGGTGGCATCACCAACTCAATGGACATGAGTTTAAGTAAGCTCCTGGTGTAGGTGATGGACAAGGATGCCTGGTGTGCTGCAGTCCATGAGGTCACAAAGAGTCAGACACGACTGAGCAACTTAACTGAACTGAAATTTATTTTTAAAATAATTAAATTTTAAAATTTTGAAGAGCTTAAGATTTTAAAGAAAGAATTAAAATACAAACAGATCATGAGGAAAGTTTCCTAGTTAGCATCTTAATTGAAACCATTATACATATATTAAAAATTATATGTATATATATATATATATATATTTAAATTATATTACATTTCCTTATCAAATATTTTTTCTGTACTTATGTAATCAATTTCAGGGAAGAATTTTCCATCTGAACCAAGTTTAAGTAATAGTGTTATCCTTAAAGCAAATTTCTGTTTTCCAAAATAGTATCATTCCATTGATACATCATTACCCGGAGACTTCCAATACTTTGTTTCCAAGCAGTGGAAAGTCATTTCTTCAGGACAGAGAGCTGGTCACTTCATGTTAGGTTTCAACAGGGAAATTCCTGGAAGAAGTTTTCCTCCTCTTCGTACAGAGAGGGAAAGACATTCGGAAACTCAGGACTCAGAAGGGTGCTTATGCACCCTTATGCGAACTAAGCTTTCCATCCTGGAGGCAGTACTTGTGTCCTGTGTGAGAAAAGGATCTTTGGGTATCTTTCTGGTTCCCAGTGTACCTGAGCACAGCCACAGATTCAGCCCCTTCAGAGGCCTCTGCATCCGGGTTTAAGAGCCCAGGGGGAGTTACGGATCCATCTTTGCTGTACCTAGGCACCTGCTGTCAGGGGTTATGATGGGTGGGCAGTGTGCTCAAGGAGGGCTTGGGAGAAAAATCAATGTGGGTGAGGCTAGGCAGCCTGTGCTCTAGGCCTGAGCAAGGTGGCCTGAGCCTCCTGTGCCAACATGGACTTAAAAAACATTCGCAACCGAAAAGTTGAGAGTTATGTTTACTTTTAGGACTTAAGCCTGAGAGGTAGCATCTCAAGTGACCTTGAGAGAACTGCTCAGACACTACAAGGGCAGGAGCCAAGTTACATAGAAGTTTTGCAACAAAGGGCAGGTAGTATGAACATCAAAAGATTACTGTAAATTAAAGGAAAACCAGATAGTATCTCAAATTAAGGAATTAGTGCATTTCTGTGGATGGGAAGATGAAAGATTCTGGACTCAGGGAAATCATTCCTTTGATATGCACTTCAGCTATCTGGGGCCAGTATCCTGTGTTTTGGTGTCGTGAGTTTCCTCAGGGCTCACCATAGGGAGTGACATTATTTTGATGGCTGCTAGATGGTGGGTATTCTTTTCCTTCTTGAGTGTTCTCAGGGCTCACTGGTTCACAGTGCAGGGCTGCAGTCACTGATGCCTATGACATCTTTGTTTACTGATGTGGCAGGAGATATTCCATTTCTCTTCAGGGCCTGTGGAGCCCTGAGGTTTTCTGAGCTAGAAGGAAACATCTTAAAATTTTCACTTTAATGTTGGGGAACAAGGAGGGCCAGGACTCTGAGAAGAGGCCTGTTGGGAGGCACTGTCTGTCTGGGGAACAACAGCCAGAGTAACGGGAAATTCATGGAAGGTTCCAAGGACAACCCTGGGGTCCTCTTCAGGGCTGAAGACAGGACCACGATCAGCGAAGCAGCTGGCCTGCACGTGAGCAGGGGGTTACCTGTTCAACTGGACTCCTGGTGGGTGCACCTGTGAGGCCGTTAGACTTGTGATCTGACGCACAGTTCTGCCAGCGTGTGACCAGTCACCGAAATGCCAGCCTGTTCCCCCGGGGCATCTGGCCAGGTGCTCCCCACACTCTGTCTGGCCTCACAGGTTGTCTGGCTGGTTCTGTAATCACCTCTGCTTCTTTGTCAAGGGCAAGACCCTTCCCTTACACACCTCCAACTTCCTTCCTTATTTTTCTGATCTCAGAGCCTATCAAAGACACAACAGAAAACAAAACAGGAGGGGTGCAAGTGACTGATGATATTCAGAGCTTCTGCTTCCTTTCCCAAGGACATCTAGGTTTGCAGAGTGACCTTGATTCACAGCTGCAGAGTGGCTGCTGGGAGAGCAGGGCACTTACCTCATCACCTCAACCAGTCACTGGGGCGTGGACAAGCCTCTTGTTACTCAACCATTATAAGCCCCTTCATCATTAAACAGGAAGCCCTTTATCAGCCAGCACTCTGTGCCCGTGGACAGCCCTTCCCCTGCCATCTGCCTGCTGACATAGGGGAGTGATGAGTTCGTAGAGAAGTGACTCATTCGCATATGACTTAATTAAAACGGTAACAGTATGATTGATTAATGGGAATCCAGGGTTTAAGCAGATCAGAAACTGCCTTCAAGGGACCACTCTGCCCGGAAAGCAGTGCCAAACACAGGCTTTACGATGTCCCGCTGTTGCAGTGAAGAGTAAAAAAAGAGGAAAGAGTTGTTTGCTTTCCCTTTCTTGAGAACAAAGAAGATAAAAAGAACAGTGAGCAGGCCTGAACATTTCTTTTTTTTTTCTCACTTTAACTGCTCCTAATTGCATGTCTGTAAGTAAGTTTGCTTTTCTGCCTCGGCTTCCCTGCTGGTTCAGACAGTAAAGAAACTGCCTGCAATCCAGGAAACCCGGGTTCGATCCCTGGGTCAGTTCAATCCCTGGGTCAGTTCGATCCCCTGTAGAAGGGAAGGGCAACTCACTCCAGTATTCTTGCCTGAAAAACCCCATGGAAAGAAGAGCCTGGCAGGCTACTGTCCACAGGGTCACAAAGAGTCCGACACAAATGAGCGACTAAAACTTTCACTTTTCAGCTCTGCAGGAGCTACAGTTCACACCTAATTTTCCTTTGACTCTAGGCTAAATGCATCCTGTATCTGGTGTTTACCCTTATAACACCCTTCCCCTTGTAGTTACAGATGAGAAAGAAGGCCGCTGAGCCACTAAACTGCCAGTAACAGACTCAGTTACTAGGTTACTGATGCCCAGCCTACAACTGTTTTTGTCAAGATCCTAACACCTTTGTTCCTCATCACTGACTCCTGACTTTGAGCCCCCATCTTATATAAACCCCCAGACTCTTCGTGGAGCTGGGGGCGGTGAGGGGGGTGGCGCACAGTTTTTGAGGCATAAGCCTACTGTGTTCCCCTCTCTGCTGGCTGAAACTAAAGCCAACTTTCTATTTCCTCCAAACCCTGTCTCGGTATTTTTTTATTCGGCTTCAGTGGACAGAGAAAGCCAAGGTTTTGGCCAGCAACACTGCCCAGTGAGCACTGGCCAGTGAATTCAAGTTGGGCTATTTCAAATCCTAAAAGAGGATGCTGTGAAAGTGCTGCACTCAATACCCCAGAAAATCTGGAAAACTCAGCAGTGGCCGCAGGACCGGAAAAGTTCCGTTTTCATTCCAATCCCAAAGAAAGGCAATGCCAAAGAATGCTCAAATTACCACACAATTGCACTCATCTCACATACTAGTATAGTAATGCTCAAAATTCTCCAAGCCAGGCTTCAACAATACGTGAACCGTGAACTTCCAGATGTTCAAGCTGGGTTTAGAAAAGGTAGAGGAACCAGAGATCAAATTGCCAACATCCATTGGATCATTGAAAAAGCAAGAGATTTCCAGAAAAACATCTATTTCTGCATTATTGACTATGCCAAAGCCTTTGACTGTGTGCCTCACAATAAACTGTGGAAAATTCTGAATGAGATGGGAATACCAGACCACCTGACCTGCCTCCTGAGAAATCTGTATGCAGGTCAGGAAGCAACAGTTAGAACTGGACATGTAACAACAGACTAGTTCCAAGTAGGAAAAGGAGTATGTCGAGGCTGTATATTGTCACCCTGCTTACTTAACTTCTATGCAGAGTACATCGTGAGAAACGCTGGGCTGGAGGAAGCACAAGCTAGAATCAAGATTGCCGGGAGAAATATCAATAACCTCAGATATGCAGATGACACCACCCTACGGCAGAAAGTAAAGAAGAACTAAAGCACCTCTTGATAAAAGTGAAAGAGGAGAGTGAAAAAGTTGGCTTAAAACTCAACATTCAGAAAACTAAGATCATGGCATCTGGTCCCGTCACTTCATGGCAAATAGATGGGGAAACAGTGGAAACAGTGACAGACTTTTTTTGAGGGGGGGGGCTCCAAAATCACTGCAGATGGTGACTGCAGCCACGAAATTAAAAAACACTTGCTCTTTGGAAGAAAAGCTAGACACCATATGACCAACCTAGACAGCATATTAAAAAGCAGAGACATTACTTTGCCAACAAATGTCCATCTAGTCAAAGCTATGGTTTTTCCAGTTGTCATGTGTGGATGTGAGAGTAGTACCATAAGGAAAAGTTAGTGCCGAAGAATTGATGCTTTTGAACTGTGGTATTGGAGAAGACTCTTGAGAGTCCCTTGGACTGCAAGAAGATCCAACCAGTCCATCCTAAAGGAGATCAGTCCTGAATATTCATTGGAAGGACTGATGTTGAAGCTGAAACTCCAATACTTGGGCCACCTGATGTGAAGAGCTGACTCTTTTGAAAAGACCCTGATGCTGGGAAAGATTGAAGACAGGAGGAGAAGGGGACAACAGAGGATGAGATGGTTGGGTGGCATCACCAACTCGATGGACATGAGTTTGAATAAACTCCAGGAGTTGGTGATGGACAGGAAGGCCTGGCATGCTGCAGTTGATGGAGTCACAAAGAGTTGGACACGAATGAGATATTGAACTAAACTGAACTGACTGCCCATTGGCTCCTGGGTTGTAGCAGCCCTGTGACAAGGGAGTCAGGAATATAAAGGTTTTTTTTGGTCCATGTAGTGAAAGATCTTATTGGGTCTGCAGCACCACTGGCTCCTTCTGTAAGCATGTGGGACCACTGTAACCAGCAGGAGAGTTTGTCTGGGCTTCAAGGAACACAGAGCTAAGGACCAAGTGAAGGATCTCACAGGAACCAGGAGCTCCTTCCAGCAAGCACTGTGTGTGCTAAAGTCTCTTCAGTTGTGTCTGACTTTGTGCGACCCTATGGACTGTGGCCTGCTAGGCTCCTCTGTCCATGGGATTCTCCAGGCAAGAATCCTGGAGTGGGTTGCCATGCTCTCCTCCAGGGAATCTTTCCAACCCAGGGGTCGAACCTGTGTCTCTTAAGCCTCTTGCATCTGCAGGCAAGTTCTTTAACCACTAGCGCTACCTGGGAAGCCCTCTTCCCAGCACTGCCAGATTCCATCTGCTTCCACCAGCAGAAGCTGGTGATTCAGCTACAAGGAGTAGATTCTTTAATTTTATGTTAAAGCACAGCTTCTAGCTTCTAGGCCAGAGCCTAGACTAACTGTCACATCCCTGCCAAGCCTCGAGCAAAGCTTTTGGTCAAGATGACTCTTTTCCTTTTCCATCCTGGGCTTCTGTTTTGACAAAAGAAAAATTTTTTTCATCTTCATTTCTAAAAAATTTTTTTCATTTACAAATTATATTTTATTTATTTATTTTATTGAAGTGTAGTTGATTTACAATGTTGTATTACTTTCTGCTGTACAGCAATGTGACTCATACACATATCTACATTCTTTCTAAAATTTTCTTTTTCATTATGGTTTATCATAGCATATTGAATACAGTTCTCTGTGCTATACAGTAGGACCTTGCTGTTTATCCTTCTTGTATGTAACATAATCGGTTGCATCTGCTAATCCCAAACTCCCAGTCCATCCCTCCCTCAACCTCCTCCCCCTTGGCAACCCAAGTTTGTCCTCTGTGTCTATGAGTCTGACATCATTTTCCTTTAAATGTCAGAGTAAAACTTTAAATGTTCTACTTTAAAGTAAAAAGCAAAAAACACTTGCTTTAAGTGTGAGAGTAAAGGAGAGTGGAGGACTGAGTCGGAATACCTCATGGGGTGGGAAGAAATGTCATCACCTGAAAAACAAACAAACAAATCAGGCTTGAATTGCTTTCCTCTACCTGGAGCAGGCAATGCTGGCATGTGGTTTTGATAAGAAAATGCTGTGAAGCCGTCTGGTCCTGGGCTTTTGTTTGCTGGAAGATTTCTGATTACAGTTTCGATTTCCATGCTTGTAATGGGTCTGTTAAGATCTTCTATTTCTTCCTGGTTCAGTTTTGGAAAGTTATACTTTTCTAAGAATTTGTCCATTTCTTCCAAGTTGTCCATTTTATTGGCATATAGCTGTTGGTAGTAGTCTCTTATGATCCTTTGTATTTCTGTGGAGTCTGTTGTGGTCTCTCCATTTTCCTTTCTAATTTTGTTGATCTGATTCTTCTCCCTTTGTTTCTTGATGAGTCTGGCTAATGGCTTGTCAATTTTGTTTATCTTCTCGAAAAACCAGCTTTTAGTTTTGTTGATTTTTGCTATGGTCTCTTTTGTTTCTTTTGCATTTATTTCTCCCCTAATTTTTAAGATTTCTTTCCTTCTACTGACCCTGGGGTTCTTCATTTCTTCCTTCTCTAGTTGCTTTAGGTGTAGAGTTAGTTGATTTATTTGATTTTTTTCTTGTTTCTTGAGGTACGCCTGTATTGCTATGAACCTTCCCCTTAGTATTGCTTTTACAGTGTCCCATAGGTTTTGGGTTGTCGTGTTTTCATTTTCATTCGTTTCTATGCATAATTTGATTTCTTTTTTGATTTCTTCTGTGATTTGTTGGTTATTCAGAAGCGTGTTGTTTAGCCTCCATATGTTGGAATTTTTAATAGTTTTTTTCTTGTAATTGAGGTCTAATCTTACTGCATTGTGGTCAGAGAAGATGGCTGAGGAAACCAGAATTGAAAGAGACGCATGTACCCCAATGTTCATCGCAGCACTGTTTACAATAGCCAGGACATGGAAGCAACCTAGATGTCCATCAGCAGACGAATGGATAAGGAAGCTGTGGTACATATACACAATGGAATATTACTCAGCCATTAAAAAAAATACATTTGAATCGGTTCTGCTGAGATGGATGAAACTGGAGCCCATTATACAGAGTGAAGTAAGCCAGAAAGAAAAACAATACAGTATACTAATGCATATATATGGAATTTGAAAGATGGTAACGATAACCCTATATGCGAGACAGAATAAGAGACACAGATGCATAGAACAATTTTATGGACTCTGAGGGAGAAGGTGAGGGTGGGACGTTCTGGGAGAATAGCATTGAAACATGTATATTATCATATGTGAAACAGAACACCATTCCATGTTCGATGCATGAGACAAGGGCTCAGGGCCGGGGCAATGGGAAGACCCAGAGGGATGGGATGGGGAGGGAGGTGGGTGGGGGGTCCAGGAAGGGGAACACATGTAAACCCATGGCTGATTCATGTCAATGTATGGCAAAAACTATTACAATATTGTAAAGTAATTAGCCCCCAACTAAAATAAATAAATTTATTTAAAAAAAAAAAAAAGAAAATGCAAGAGCTGGAAGCCCTTGATGCAAGGGCCTCAGGGGGTGAGAATCAGCTTCTCAGCTGCGGGCCTCCGAAGGTTGGGGTGCGAATGGATGAAGAGTAAACCTGGGGTGTCACCAGCGGAAGGTCAGCCTTCCCAGGTCACTCACACAGGCTGGGCACCATTTGCCTGACTTCACACGTGGCACGATTCCCAGGGCATTTTCCTTTCAAATGTGACTTATGTGCACATTTCATAGGACTCAGAATGACTCAGAAAGAAACAGACCAGCCAGACAAGGTGCATTCAGCTCTGTGCTGGGAGCAGCTCCTGCAGCCTGCGAGCCTCGGATGCTCCTAGCTGTCCTTGTGGCTTGTTGCACACAGGAGAATGGGGAGGGCTGACTCCACACCACGGGTTAAAGCAGCAAGGATGAGAGGCATGCAGCCTTGTCTCCTAAGAGTTTTCACTATTAGGAATTTGAAAACTGATTATTATTATTATTTATTTATTTGGCTGCGCCAGGTCTTAGTTGCAGCAGATGGGAATTTTGATCTTCATTGCAGTCTTTGCTGCAGTGTGCAGGATCTTTGGTTGCAGCATTCGAACTCTCAGTTGCAGGATGAAGAATCTAGTTCTCTGACCAGGCCTGGACCCCTGGCACTGGGAGCACAGAGTCTTAGCCACTGGGCCACCAGGAAAGTTCCTGATTTTTCTTTTGAGGATGAGACATCTTCATGTACCTTGGAGTAAGGACATACATGTACCATTGCATCATCACCTTTGCTAACTTTATAAAGAGACCTCATTCCCACCCATCTCACCTTCTCTGTCTAGAGACAGTGAGGAATACTCCTTTCCTTCTTAGATTTTCTGCCTTCAGCTCTAGCCCATTCATTTAATTCTGGTCTGCATAAGGACTGGTCCCACTTTCTAGGTTCTGGACACTTTGCCTTGTAGCCAAGCCCTTGTTTCTCAGGAATTCTGGGTGTGTTTGGCTGGGAATGATCTAGAAAAGCAATAAATTTTCATTGTCTAACTTAATTTAGCAAAACTTTAAAGTTTTAAAACTTTAAAGTTTCAGGTTACTAAAAATCTGGGGCAACTATTTTGAAGTAGACATGCCATGAAACATAAATATTCATAAAGAGTTCACCTAAAAATTTTATTTATTTATATTTAATTTACTTATAAAAATTTCATCATACCAAGTTAATTTTCTTGATGATAAATTTTGTAACAGAGATTATAGAATCTCTGTAATTTTGATTACAAATATGATAAAATATTTGATTTCTAATAAATCTAGGTACAATAAAAGCATTATACTTAATGTTGATGACTTTAACATGTCTGTATTAACTAAATCAATAAATTTAAACTAACTTTAATACCAAATATTAATTTAATACTGAATATTTCCCAGATCACGTGAAACTGAAATTCATTTAAGTTAGTACTTTTGTAAATTTTTATTTTTGAGAAGTTATATAAGCACTTAATTTTCTTTGTGAGCTTAGTCGCTCAGTCATATCCAACTCTTTGAAACCCTTTGACTGTAGCCTGCCAGGCTCCTCTATCCATGAGATTTCCCAGGCAAGAACATTGGAGTGGGTTGCCATTTCCTTTTCCAGGGGATCTTCCTGACCCAGGTATCGAATCCTGTGTCTCCTGCACTGTAGGCAGGTTCTTTACCTACTGAGCCATCAAAGAAGTTCTAATTTTCTTTAAGCCAATCAAATAGAGTTCTTTTACAAATTAATCTTGGAAATACATTCCAAAGTTGGAATATGTCATATCTAAAACATCTGCAAAGAATATAAATAGACACTACCATAAATCTTTTAGCTTTATTTTAAAATGTAGTCATTCACATGTACCCCAATGTTCATTGCAGTACTATTTACAATGGAAGGACATGGAAGCAACTTAGATGTCCATCGATAGATGAATGGATAAAGAAGATGTGGTACCTATATACAATGGAATATTAAAAGGAACACATTTGAGTAGTTCTAATGAGGTGGTTGAACCTAGAGCCCATTACGCAGAATGAAGTAAGTCAGAAAGAGAAAGACAAATGTCGTATATTAATGCATCTACTTCTGCTTCATTGACTAAGCCAAAGCCTTTGACTGTGTGGATCACAACAAACTGTGGGAAATTCTTAAAGAGATGGGAATACCAGACCACCTGACCTGCCTCCTGAGGAATCTGTATGCAGGTCAAGAAGCAACAGAACCAGACATGGAACAATGGACTGGTTCCAAATTGGGAAAGAAGTACATCAAGGCTGTATATTGTCACCCTTCTTATTTAACTTCTATACAGAGTACATCATGGGAAATGCCAGGCTGGATGAAGCACAAGCTGGAATCAAGATTGCTGGGAGAAATATCAATAACTGCAGATATGCAGATAACACCACCCTTATGGCAGAAAGTGAAGAGGAAATGAATAGCCTCTCTATGAAAGTGAAAGAGGAGAGTGAAAAAGCTGGCTTAAAACTCAACATTCAAAAAATGAAGATCATGGCATCTGGTCCCATCACTTCATGACAAATAGATGGAGAAACAATGGAAACAGTGGGAGACTTTATTTTCTTAGGCTCCAAAATCACTGCAGATGGTGACTATAGCCGTGAAAGTAAAAGACGTTTGCTCTTTGGAAAAAAAGCTATGACCAGAGACATTACTTTGCCAACAAAGGTCGGTCTAGTCAAAGCTAGAAACTCCAAATCTTTGGCCCCCTGATGCAAAGAACTGACCCATTGGAAAAGACCCTGATGCTGGGAAAGATTGAAGGCAGAAGGAGAAGGGGACGACAGAGGATGAGATGGTTGGATGGCATCACCGACTTTATCAATGGACATGAGTTTGAGCAAGCTCTGGGAGTTGGTGATGGGCAGAGAAGCCTGGCGTGTTGCAATCCATGGGGTCACAAAGAGTCGGACATGACTGAGCGACTGAACTGACTGAATGCATATATATGGAATCTAGAAAAATGGTACTGATGAATCTATTTTCAGGGCAGCATTGGAGATGCAGACATAAAGAACAGGCTTTTGGACACAGTGGGGAGAGGAGAGGGTGGGGTGATTTGAGAGAGTAGCACTGAAGCATATGCATTACTATATGCAAAACAGATGTGCTGTGCTGTGCTAAGTCACTTCGTTTGTGTCTGATTTTTTGTGACCCTGCGGACTGTAGCCCACCAGGCCCCTCTCTCCATGACATTCTCCAGGCATGAATACTGGAATGGTTTGCCATGCCTTCTCCAGGGGATCTTACCGACCCAGGGACCAAACCCATGCCTCTTATGTCTCCTGAATTGGCAGATGGGTTCTTTACCACCCGGGAAACCCGTAAAATAGGTAGATAGCCAGTGGGAATTTACTATATGATGCCAGGAACACAAATCAGGTGCTCTGTGACAACCTAGAGGGGTGCGATGGGGTGGGAGGTAGGAGGGAGCTTCAAGAGGGAGGGACATACGTATATCGAAAGCTGATTCATGTTGGTGTACAGCTGAAACCAACACAATATTGTAAAGTAGTTATCTCCAATTAAAAACAAAATAAATTTTTAAAAATATAGTAATGAATTAGGTATCACAATAGAAAACTTGCTGGTTTAAAAATAATAGATGGATTAAGTTAACCTTACTCATTTGAATTTAAGATCTTTTCTCTCTCTCTCTTTTTTTTTTTCTTCTCAGTCCCAGGAATTGGAGCTGGTCTGAGTGAAAGTCACTCAGTTGTGTCCAACTCTTTGCGACCCCATGGACTATACAGCTCATGGAATTCTCCAGACCAGAATACTGGAGAGTGGGTAGCCTTTCCCTTCTCTGGGGGATCTTCCTAACCCAGGGATGGAACTCAGGTCTCCCGTATTGCAGATGGATTCTTTACCAACTGAGCTATCAGTGAAGCCCATAGGTGGTCTAGATAAGAAGAAGTTAAGAGTTTCTGAGAGCTTTAGTAGAATATTTACATCTCAAAGGCATGCTCCTAGAAGAACTTTTGTTGTTCGCATAGGGTCAGAATTTTCAACTGATGTTTTATCAGTCTGGTTTTCTGTAACTGCGTACAGAAAACCAGTTTGGAGATGTCGAAAGACTCTTCTTGGCTTTTTTAGGGCGAGCTTTCTTTAGCTCCAAATCCAGTAAAAGTACTTGCTAGCATAAATTCCATAAACCAGTCTGGGATGTGGAGCTTTCCAGGGGGCTCAGCTGGTAAGTAATCTGCAATGGTGGACACCTGGGTTCGATCCCCGGGTAGGGAAGATCCCCTGGAGAAGGGAATGGCAACCCATTCCAGTATTCTTACCTGGAGAATTCCATGGACAGAGAAGCCTGATGGGCTACAGTCTATGGGGTCGCAAGAGTTTGATACAAATGAGCGACTGAACACGAACATGCACGCATTTGGGATGTTGTCAGGGGTTATCCGGCATCCCTTGTTTCTCTGTTTAGGAATCTCTATTCCCCCTTTAGAGCTGGTTTATCAGAGTAAAATTGCTAACGAAATTTTGTGTTGAGCCAGTGTGCTGTTTTTGAGCTTGACTCCTCTGCTGCTGCTGCTGCTAAGTCACTTCAGTCGTGTCCGACTCCTAGCGACCCCATGGACTGCAGCCTACCAGGCTCCTCCGTCCATGGGATTTTCCAGACAAGAGTACTGGAGTGGGCTGCCATTGCCTTCTCCTTAACTCCTCTGGGTGTCACCATAGAGTCATGTCAGCTCTTTTTTTTTTTTTTCTGATCTCCATTTCTCCCTCAGGCAGTCTGATACTACCATGCACACTTGGAGCCCTGGATGACCGAGCCTGTGTTATTTAAAGCAATGAGTGGTTTTCTCTGTGGGGCCACTGCACTGTGTGAGGACTTGCCTCCACCGCTCCTGTAAATTTCTTAGTTGCCTGAGAAAGCTGTTACCAGCTGGGAGGAGCAGTGTCCCTTATCTTCGGAACTAACAGCTATCCTATGGTAGTGTGTGTGTGTGTGTGTGTGTGTCTGTGTGTGTGTGTTAGTCACTCGGTCATGTCCAACTCTTTGTGACTCTATGGACTGTAGTCCGCCAGGCTCCTCTGTCCATGGGATTTCCCAGGCTAGAATACTGGAGTGGGTAACCATTTCCTTCTCTAGGGAATCTTCCAGATGCAGGGATCGAACCCAGGTCTTCTACATTGCAGGAAAATTCTATACCCTGAGCCACCAGGGAAGCCCTCTCCTATGGCACCTTCACTTTTATTACAACAAACTCTGTTAAGGTAGCTGAACTGATGAAAGACGTCAGGTCAGCCTCCTACCGTGTCACCCAATCCAACCACCTCAGTGCCTCTCAGCTGAACAGTCTCCCGGTGTTTCCCAACTGGCGGATACAGGTACCCCTTTTGGAACATAAGCACAAAGAAAATCTAATCCTCACAGAGAGGAGTTTATCCACCACTGAAAAACACTCAGAATTGTCAACCAATCACGGGAGATTCGAGAGAGGGAGAGACTCAACCAAATTCATCTGAGCTTGCCAAGAAGATAGACAGGCATGAGGGCCCTTGCTGGCACCAAGGCTCCAGGTCTTCCTCGAGTTCAGATGGTGGGAAAGATGCTCTGGATCCCTTCATGGTCATCAAAATTGTTATTGAATTTAAAAACATGTAAGAAAAAACAAAGAGCAGTGAGATTCAGTTTTATTCAGGGGCCTCACTGAGGACTATAGCCTGGGAGACAGTTCTCTTATACGGTTGAAGAACTGTTCTGCAGAGCTAGGGGAGAAGCCAGTAATATATATATGATCATATTTTTATATGTGAGATTTATATATATATATATATATATATATACACAAAAGATTTTATATGTATAAAAGATTTTATATATATATAAGACAAAAATATGTATATAAGATTACTGCTAAAACAAAGAACAGATACATCAGCTTAATGATTTTAGTCTTTTCTACACATAGAAAGATGCAAGGATCTAAGGCCATTGAAATTCTTCCTTAAATATGCATCTTAAGTATCCAGGGGCCCATTTATCCAAAGCACAGAATTTTCTGTTTTTTTAACCTTGAATTCCCCCCAGGGTGCAGTGTCAGTGGACAGCTGTAATGCCTTGATCCTTGTAGAACTGAAATGGTGAGCAACATTTTTTCTTTACACTAACACACTGTTACTGAGTTCAAGCTAGTGTTTCTAGTACAACTGTGAACACACTGAGAGACAGATTATTGAAGCCAGAAATAGTGACTATACTCGGAAAGCCAGAAGACAGAGAAGATGGCAGAGAGCTGTCCCAAAGCACCATCTGACCTGAGTTAGAATTCAGGTTTCTTTTTTACTAAAGGGAAGGAGGTATGACTGTTCATTGCAGACTTCTTGGTGCCCGAATCCTTTGTTCTTGCAGCTGTCCATGTACCTCTGGTCAGGATGTTCCTGTATAACTTCAAGGCTGTTATTTTCTGATCTGCAACTTTTTGTCTCTATTGAATGGAAAAGTATTTTTGCTACCTTTAAAGGTCAAACCTGGGAGGCAGAGCAGTTAAAAAAGAGCTATTAGGTATATTTCAGGCTTTAGGCAACATTCTTTTACAAATGTGCAGAGCCAGCATAACTAAGTATAGGCAAGAGAGCACAAGGGTTAGAGCTAAAGGACTAGATTCAATGTGGAGTCAGGTTTGTTCCTCTCCATCACAATACCACAAAATTAGAGGAGGAAATTTATTCTCACCCTTGCTGCTACCCAAGCCTTGGAATTGAGACTCCCTTGCCCTTCATCCCAATGATGGATTTAAAGATAGAGCTATTTGAAATAGTAAAATATTTGAAATAGTAAAATAGTAAAAATAATACTTATTTGGCTGTGCCAGGTCTTAGCTGAGGCATATGGCATCTAGTTCCCTGACCAGGGATGAAACCTGGGCCCTCTGTAATGGAATTGAACTTGTGATGAGATGGGAGGTGGAGAGGAATTTCAGGGAAAATGGCCCCCGAGCATCTGCCTGAGCAGGAGGTGAGTTAGTGGGAGTTGTAACAAGAGGCTAGGACTGAGCCAGAGCACAGGATCTGCAGGAAGGGGAGGGCACTGGTGCTTTTGTTTTTCTATTGGATTTAAGACACCACTATTGTACCTTTGGCTTCCCAGGGGGGAATAGGGGTAAAGTAACTGCCTGCCAATGCAGGAGACATAAGAGATGTGGGTTCAATCCCTGGATCAGGGAGATCCCTGGAGGAGAGCATGGCAACCCACTCCAGAATTCTGGCCTGGAGAATCCCTTGGACCGAGGAGCCTGCCAGGCTATAGTCCATAGGGTCGCGAAGAATCAGACACAACTGAAGTGACTGAGCACGCATGCGCACACTGTACCTCTAAGAAAGAAAAGTGACAATGTAATTTTCATTGTAAATCCCCATTGATGTAAAACACATTTTCATTC
Source organism: Giraffa tippelskirchi (assembly GCF_054371585.1). NCBI lineage: Eukaryota > Metazoa > Chordata > Mammalia > Artiodactyla > Giraffidae > Giraffa > Giraffa tippelskirchi. Next base: position 118,685,045 of record NC_137276.1, on the reverse strand, counting down.
CAGAAATATTAAAATGTGTTAAAATATATGTCTTGGCATTAATGTAACATGTCAATTCAAAAGCCTAGGAGTGAAAAAGGTTTGTCTTGTTTGAGCAGGTGAAAAGAATCTGGTATGTTTGTAACTAGTGAATTGAAGGAGAAAAAGGTATGAGGTTTCAGGAGATAAAAGGATAAATCTTGGCTTTGGGGTTTAAGCAGCAAGGGATGATAATGGTGCCCTCTACTGAGATAGGAGAGGCTTTGGGGTTGACAAGACGTCCATTTTAGACCTCTCATATATTTTAAGTGGCAACTAAGAGGAGGAGGGTTAAAGGAGGGTTTAATACCTATTTAAAACTCCAGGCTTATAAGAAAGGTTTTTGTTCCATGCATATTGGGAAACTAGGGATCTCTGAAATTGGTAGCTTAAAACAGTGAGTAAGGTTAACATTGCTGTTTTACATATATTTTTATGTCATCCATGTATCATGTCACCATAATCAGTAAACTGTTAAAGTGCCAGACAATGCTGCTACATTATTTTCATTCTAATAGGAAGTAGATGCAATTGGTGTGTCACGTAGGATGCCAAGTTCCTTCACGATTTATAGCCCAATTTTTCAGACAAACTATTTAGGGTGATACATTTTTCATTGAGGTCATTGGCCAGTGCAATAATTGTGTCTATATGGCATGTTTATACCAAATGCCATTGCATCTATCATGTCATTTTAATGCTAGGACCTTTCCAAAAGACATTTAGGGACTGGAACTATTACCTACAATTATATAGATCAGAAAACTGATGTCTGGCTCCTAATGACACATGCAGATACTGGCAGAAGTGTAAATTGAACCAGATATCTGCAGTCTCAGTCCTGGTTCTTTGTCCCAGTTGTTCAAGCCCCTGACTCTGATTTTTGTATTGTCACTGTCCAACCCCTATGCCCTATTTGTGTTTCTAAAGTGAAATTAAGGGTAAGTCCATCCGCATCCTCTACTTGCTGAAACAGACTTTTCTAATCTCTTATATTCCCACCACTATAAATGACAAAATACAAGCATACTCAAGGTCAGTGGCATCTCACATAATGAAAAACTGTTATTAAGTTTTGGAAAGAGATGAGCCTTGGTCTTTTCAAGCTGTTTGGACAAAGATTAACTTAACCTACTCTCAACCTCCAAATACTCAGAATATTTTTTTTTCATCCCAATGAAGTGTTCCAGGCTTTATTTTCCTGGAAAGACTAAGAGAAAGTGATTTTTCATGAGTTAATGAACATTGTCAGTAGTTTTACAGCCTGACTAATTACCAGACTTCCTTAGAGGGCTTTTAAAGAATATGGTTATTCTGTTTTTATTATATTGAAATCTTCATATTTATTAAATTAGACTCTCCAGGAGTGAAGAGAATGAGAGAAATTTAATTTTTTTCTATATTCCTTAGTAATTCTGATGATTATACATTTGGGGAAAAGTACAACTTTGAACAGCTCTCTTGAAATGATTACAGCTGTTCTCTGAAATTATGCTCCTTCAACCTTCCCCACCTCTTATCTCCCTCAGAGACTTTGAGAGATCAAATTATCCCATCATTCTCATAAGTGATAACCTCCCTTTTACTGGTTCCTTCTCAAATATTGAAGGTGTTCAAGTGTCTTACATCTTTTAAAAACAATTTAAAAAATCTTTTCTCAAACTTACACTTCCCTCCACTGTCTCTACTGTTTTTTTGGCCGCACCTTAAGGCATGTGGGACCTTAATTCCCTGACCAGGGTTGGAACCTATACCACCGCATTGGAAGACAGAGTCTTAACCACTGGACCGCCAGGGAAGTCCCTGCCTCGATTTCTTTATTCTGTGTTCTGCTCACTGCTTCTCCAAGCTCTCCAAGCTCACAATGCCTACCCTTTACTCTTAACTGAGTGCATCCTTTCAGCTCATACCTTCCCAGGCTTCTTGGCAGCATCATAACTCTTGGCCTCTCCTTCCATTTTGGAACACTCTTTGCTTGGCTCACAATACCACATCCCTCTAGCTATTTTTCCCCCTTTTTTGGATGCTGCTTCTCAGAGAATTGGCCATCCTTCTTCCATCTGATCCTGAGAATTATATCCCTTAAAGGAAGATCATCAGCCTACCTGAATCAGACTCATGGCAGGTGCTAATGAAAAATCTAGAGTCCCAGATCTACTAAACCAGAATTACAGGGGAAATAAGTTGAGAATCTGAGGTTTTAGCATACACTGTCCATCAGAACTTCCCAACCAGTGAACCACAGATGAATTAAATGAGATGTAGTTCCTCCTCTCCCCAGCTTTCTAGGGCTAGTGGCAAACGAAGTCACAGGCTCTGGGTTGGTTGTCTTCCTACAAGAATGGCTTCATTCATTGATCCCAGGTTTCTTATCAATAGGATTGTTTCTCTGGATGCCAAGAGGTGAGAGAGTTTGGGAAGCAATACCTGAAGTAATTTGTGTACACCATCAAGTTTGAAGACTGCTATCTTGAATGCTGGTGTCCCTTGGATTCTTCTGTCCTGGCCAGCATCTTTTCTTACTACTCTACGGAATTGTCTGGGACAATTCCACCCACCTCACAGCTCCAATGCCCATAGCCACAGCTCTGCCTAGTTCTCCTGGCTGAGATCTACAACCACATGCTTAATTGCCCTGTGGCTGTCAATTTTTAAAGGTCTCGAGGGTGACTAAAACCGAGACGCATCAGTCCCAGAATGGAAGACAAATCTCCATGTGTCCCAAATCAACTTATCTGGATTCTATCTTACTTTGCATAGTCTCAAACTTTGCTGTAATTTTAACAGTTAGATGAAACTTGTCTCCCCAATAGGTTGTAAAGTTATTTACGGCAGGAACTTTATTTCTGCAAACTGCTGCACAATTGAACTCATCTCACATGCTAGCAAAGTAATGCTCACAATTCTCCAAGTTAGGCTTCAACAGTACATAAACTGATAACTTCCAGCTGTTCAAGCTGGATGTAGAAAAGGCAAAGGAACCAGAGATCAAATTGCCAACATCCACTGGATCATCGAAAAAGCAAAAAATTTCCAGAAAAACATCCACTTCTGCCTCATTGACTATGCTAAAACCTTTGACTGTGTGGATCACACTAAACTGTTGAACATTCTTCATGAGATGGGAATACCAGAACACCTTACCTTCCTCTTGAGAAATCTCTATGCAGATCAAGAAGCAACAGTCAGAACCAGACATGGAAAAACAGACTGGTTCCAAATCGGGAAAGGAGTATGTCAAGGCTGTATATTGTCACCCTGCTTATTTAACTTCTATGCAGAGTACATCATGGGAAAAGCTGGGCTGGATGAAGCACAAGCTGGAATCAAAATTGCTGGGAGAAATATCAATAACCGCAGATATGCAGATGACACCACACTTATGGCAGAAAGCAAAGAGGAACTAAAGAGCCTCTTGATGAAAGAGAAAGAAGATAGTGAAAAAGCTGGCTTAAAACTCAACATTATAAAAGCTACAGTCATGGCATCTGGTCCCATCACTTCATGGCAAATCGATGGGGAAACAATGGAAACGGTGAGAGACTTTATTTTTTTGGGCTCCAAAATCACTGCAGATGGTGAAGGCAGCCATGAAATTAAAAAACGCTTGCTCTTTGGAAGAAAAGCCATGAACAGTCTAGATAACATATTAAAAAGCAGAGACATTACTTTGCTGACAAAGGTCCATCTAGTCAAAGATATGGTTTTTCCAATAGTCATGTATGGATGTGAGAGTTGGACCATAAATAAAGTTGAGCACCAAAGAATTGATGCTTTTGAACTGCGGTGTTGGAGAAGACTCTTGAGAGTCCCTTGGACTGCAAGGAGATCCAACCAGTCCATCCTAAAGGAAATCAGTCCTGAATATTCATTGGAAGGACTGATGCTGAAGCTGAAACTCCAATACTTTGGTCACTTAATGTGAAGAGCCAACTTATCAGAAAAGACCCAGTTGCTGGGAAAAATTGAAGGCAGGAAGAGAAGGAGACAACAGAGGACAAAGTGGTTGGATGGCATCACTGACTCAATGGACATGAGTTTGAGCAAGCTCCGGGTGTTGGTGATGGACAGGGAATCCCGGCGTGCTGCAGTCCATGGGGTTGCAAGAATGGGACACGAGTGAGCCATTGAACAGCAAGACATCTACCTTGGCACTGCATTGTTACTTTTTACATAGAAGATACTTGATAAACCAATAACTTCCTACCTGAATGCTTTGCTTTTTTAAGTTTAAGTATAGTGATTTACAGTGGTATGTTAATTTCTGCTGTATAGCAAAATGGTTTTGTTATACATATTTATAGGCTTCCCTCGTGACTCAGCAGTAAAAAATCCACTTGTAATGCAGGAGACTCAGGTTTGATCCCTGGGTTGGGGAGATCCCCTGGAGAAGGGAATGGCAACCCACTCTTGTATTCTTGCCTGGAGAGCACCATGGACAGAGGAACCTGGTGGGCTGCAGTCCATGGGTTGCAAAGAGTTGGACATGACTGAAGCAACTGAGTGCACACGCACGCATGCACGCACACACACATACGTATATTTTCATATTCCTTTACATTATGGTTTATTACAGTGTGTTGAATATATTTCCCTGTGCTGCCCAGTAGGACCTTTTTGTTTATATATTTTATGTAGTACACATAATATAGTATAGTATGTATAAGCTATAGTACACATTACTATATCTCACTACTCTAGCAAATTCCTAATTTATCCCTCCTCCTCCACCTCTACCCCTGAATTATTTCTGAGTAAGCATACAGAATTTGACAGGAGTTGCTTTGAGTTCATCTCTGCCACTTAGTAGCTATGTGACTTTAGACAGGTTATTCGATTATTCTGATAATTGAGATTTTTTTTTATAAATTTATTTATTTTAGTTGAGGGCTAATTACTTTACAATATTGTAATAGTTTTTGCCATACATTGACATGAATCAGCCATGAGTTTACATGTGTTCCCCTTCCTGGACCCCCCACCCACCTCCCTCCCCATCCCATCCCTCTGGGTCATCCCATTGCCCCGGCCCTGAGCCCTTGTCTCATGCATCGAACATGGAATGGTGTTCTGTTTCACATATGATAATATACATGTTTCAATGCTATTCTCCCAGAACGTCCCACCCTCACCTTCTCCCTCAGAGTCCACAAAATTGTTCTATGCATCTGTGTCTCTTATTCTGTCTCGCATATAGGGTTATCGTTACCGTCTTTCAAATTCCATATATATGCATTAGTATACTGTATTGTTGTTTTTCTTTCTGGCTTACTTCACTCTGTATAATGGGCTCCAGTTTCATCCATCTCAGTAGAACCGATTCAAATGTATTTTTTTTAATGGCTGAGTAATATTCCATTGTGTATATGTACCACAGCTTCCTTATCCATTCGTCTGCTGATGGACATCTAGGTTGCTTCCATGTCCTTGCTATTGTAAACAGTGCTGCAATGAACATTGGGGTACACGCATCTCTTTCAATTCTGGTTTCCTCGGTGTATATGCCCAGCAGTGGGATTGCTGGGTCATATGGCAGTTCTATTCCCAGGTTTTTAAGGAATCTCCACACTGTTCTCCATAGTGGCTGTACTAGTTTGCATTCCCACCAACAGTGTAAGAGGGTTCCCTTTTCTCCACACCCTCTCCAGCATTTATTGCTTGTAGACTTTTGGATAGCAGCCATTCTGACTGGTGTGAAATGATACCTCATTGTGGTTTTGATTTGCATTTCTCTAATAATGAGTGATGTTGAGCATCTTTTCATGTGTTTGTTAGCCGGCTATCTGTATGTCTTCTTTGGAGAAATGTCTGTTTAGTTCTTTGGCCCATTTTTTGATTGGGTCGTTTATTTTTCTGGAATTCAGCTGCAGAAGTTGCTTGTATATTTTTGAGATTAATTGTTTGTCTGTTGCTTCATTTGCTATTATTTTCTCCCATTCTGAAGGCTGTCTTTTCACCTTACTTATAGTTTCCTTTGTTGTGCAAAAGCTTTTAATTTTAATTAGGTCCCATTTGTTTATTTTTGCTTTTTTTAAACCTAAAACTTGGCATAGAGTTGGTGAGGAAAAGCTTACAAAGTAACTAGAAAATAATGTCAAGCACACAGTAGGTGCTCAATAATTGTTACTGTCCTCACCTAATATTTACTTTATGAGACAGGCATGAACCACTTACCACAGAGGAGAGAACAAAGACTCAGACAATCAAAGAACACTCCCAATGCCATTTTGGGCTTGGTACCTGGCTTATGGGGTTGCTGAGAGGATAAAATGAGATAATGTATGTAATTCTCTAAATAGGACCTGGTGCAGAGTAAGTGTCCTCTTAAAGTAAGCTCTCTGAGGGGCAAGTATTGGTATTTTTGCCTTCTGTTCATTGATATGTCCTAAATGCCTAGACTTGTGCCTGCTGCATTGTAAGAACTCAAGACATGACGTGTTATAAAGTAAGTGTTAGTTCCCTAACCTCACTTCCACATTTTTACTCCCTATAAACAAAGCATTAAGAAGTTTCTGGGAGTTCCCTGGTGTTCCAGTGGTTAAGAATCCACTTTCCAATGAGAAGACATGTGTTTGATCCCTGATCTGGGACGATCCCATGGAGCAACTAAGCCTGTGAACCACAATTTCTGAGCCCATGTGCTGCAATCACTGAAGCCTGCACACCTAGAGCCTGTGCTCCGCAACAAGACACGCCACAGCAATGAGAAGTATGTGCACTGCAACTACAGAATGGCCCCCTCTTGCTGAAACTAGAGAAAGCCCGTGTGTGGCAACAAAGACTCAGCCCATCACTAAATAAAATAAAAAGTTTCTTCTCCCCACATAGCTCACCTGTCTTGGGCATATATTCAGCTCACTTCTGCCAGACACTAGAAATAAGGCAGGATTAGCCATGGCTCCTGTTCAATGGCCTGACAAAATCACTTAATAGCAAAATATAAAAATCCATCTGGGAGAAAAAGGAAGAGAGAGTGTGAGATGTTGCCAAGCCATGGAGGGGAAGAAGATAAGAAAAAAGCTTGCGATGGAATAGCGTGACTCAAGGGAGCAGTTTTGAAACAACAGAAGAGTCTAGAAGTGAATGCCATATTGGTATGTAGCAGGTGGTGGGGCAGAAAAAAGGAGGAAGGAAGAGAAAATTAGAAACAGCAGGGACAGAGTTATGACTGGCACCAGCACAAACACTGGGGTGAAGGCTGGCACTCTAGCAGAATGAGGCTATTAGAACAGCAGCTGCCTGCAGTCAAGACAAATGGGATGGTGCCTACAATGTCAGTAAATAAAACAGGAAACAAGTAGAACTTGAAGTGGCAGGAAAAGTAAAGTTAGATGGGTGAACGTGAAGCCTAAGACCCATTCATTCATACAGGTGTGTATTCAATAGTAATATGGTGGCACGTCCTTACTGTGTGGCAGGCACTAAACCAGGCAGGGGATCTGGAACTTTATTGATAAGATATAGAGTTGAGGACTTCCCTGGTGGTCTAGTGGCTAAGAATCTACCTACCAATGCTGGGGACATGGTTTGATCCCTGGTTCAAGAAGATTCCACATGCCTCAGAGCACCTAAGCCCACTAGGCATAGCTACTGAGCCAGAGCTCTCGATCCTGGGAGTCGCACCTAGTGAAGCCCCAGTGCCCTAGAGCCTGTGCTCCGCAACAAGAGAAGCCCGTGCACAGCAACAAAGACCCAGCACAGCCAAAATAAATAAATAAAATAAATTTTTAAAAGGACAGAGTTGAAGGGTTTGCATGGCATGTTCTTTCTCTCTCAACAGCAGGCATATACTTCCCCTAAATATCTAAAAGAAGTAATCAAAAGAAGAAATGACAGTTTTGAAGGGGACGTCAAGTACTAAGTTGTTTCTGTAGGAACAGCAGGACCCCCTAATAGGATGTCTCTGTATCCATAACAGGACTCTCTAGGGGTAGATCCGTTGTGTGGGATGAATCACAAAGTGTGTCAGAGCTTCAAAGAAATGGGAGGAAGGAGGAGGTCTGCAGTGTATGATCAATGAGAACATGCCACCTGCTAGAGAATTGGATTGCTAACCCTCAACTTTGGAAAAAAGAAAATAAGACATAGAAAAAACATTGCTGTCAGAAGGTGAGGCTTGCCTTGCAAAAGAACCAGTCTGTTAAGTTTTTATATCTTTATTTATCGGAACAGGAAACACGAGGTCTCTGGGTCACAGGACAGATGTTGCTCAGAGGACCATAGCAGGACCAGCTTCCCATAATGCACCTGCACATGCAGGAATGAACCCCAGGAGAGGAACCCCCAAACTATGAAACTCAGAGCATCTGTGTGGTGGTGTGGTGGCTGGTGCCTCAGTCCTTCTTTTTTTCTCTGGGCAAGGTAAGTGAAGGTAAGAAAGTTGGAAGAGGAGGAAGAGAGGGAAAGAGCTAGAAAAAGTCTTTGCTTTGTATTGCAAACAAATACTCTCTGGGGAGAGGAGATTCCCCCAGCTTTTTTTTTCCACCTTTTTGAATGTAAGCAAATGTCTCCAGGGGACTTCTCTGGTGGCTCAGACAGTAAAGAGTTTGCCTGCAACGCAGGAGATGCAGGTTCCATCCCTGGATCAAGAAGATATCCTGGAGAAGGGAATAGCTACGTATTCCAGGGCTTCCCTGGTGGCACAGATGGTAAAGATTCTACCTATAGTGCAGGAGACTTGGCTTCGATCCATGGAGAAGATTCCGGGAAGATCCCCTGGAGAAGGAAATGGCAACGCACTCTTGTATTCTTGCCTGGAGAATTCCATGGACAGAGCAGCATGGTGGGCTACAATCTATGGGGTCGCAAAAGAGTCTGACACAACAGAGCAGCTAACACTTTCACTTTTCAAATGCCTCCAGATGAGATAAGACTTTAAATTTCTCCCCCTCGTAGCATCTCTGAGCTGAACCATCTTGCTTCACAGCCCAGTCTTGTGATTTGTGGGTCCAATCCCTTCCTAAGGCTCTACCCACAGATACTTTGATGGAGGGGACTTCAATGAAGGGTTCAGCTCTTTGTTTGGCTTCCCAGTAGCTCAGCTGGTAAAGAATCCACCTGCAGTGCAGGAAAAACCCAGTTCGATTCCTGGGTCAGAAAGTTCCCCTGGAGCAAGGGATAGGCTCCCCACTCCAGTATTCTTGGGCTTCCCTGGTACCTCAGACGGTAAAGAATCCGCCTGCAGTGTGGGAGTCCTGGGCTTGATCCCTGAGTTGGGAAAATCCCCTGGAAGGAGGGCATGGCAGCCCACTTCAGTACTCAGGACAGAGTGACTAAGCACAGAGCAATACATAAGTTCTCAGTTTCAAAGCATGTTTGCCATTCAATCATCATGACCCAGGTTGCCAGTAGGTTTTTCTCAGAAGGCTCATCCTGTGTACGAATCTGAAAATGCCCACGGAGTGCTACTCCCCGACACTGAAAAACTGATGTGTCTTAAGTCTGCTGATCCTGTGTGTGTGGTGGGGTGAGTGGGCAGAAGTGGAGGCTCTTTTCTGTTTGGTGAGCAGTCCGTAGCCCCTGCTTGGCCTTTTCTGACAATACCTGAGTGAGGGTATGGGGTGCCTTGTCACAGCCTAGCGAGGGTAGAAGTTTAGGCTCCCCACCCTGTCTTTGCTGGGATATATGGCATGGAAGAGGTGGGACCACAGTTCATATTGTTGTTTTTCCCTACGGTATTTGGTTTGTGTTAGTTCCATAGCTGGCTCCACTTCTCAGAGTTTTCTTGTGTTTATTTTATACATTATGTGCAGGGCTGAATTAATGGGAGAGTGGGGAAATGTACCTCTATTTCATTTTTTCTGGACACAGAATTCTAAGTTTATTTTGACTTGCCAAGACACTAGATTGTTTTAAATTTTATTAAAGTATTATTATTAAAGAAAATTTCATTAAAGTATAGTTGATTTACAATGGTGCATTAATTTCTGATGACAAGCAAAGTGATTCAGTTATACACATACATTCTTTCCCATATTCTTTTCTGTTGTGGAACTGAATACAGTTTCCTCTGTTATACAATGGGATAGTGTTGTTTATCCATCTCGTATATAGTAGTTTGCATCTGCTAATCCCAAACTCCTAATTCTTCCCTCTCCTACCCCTCCTACTCCTTGGCAACCACAGGTCTGTTCTCTGTGTCTATGAGTCTGTTTCTGTTTCATAGATAGGTTCATTTGTGTCATATTTTAGATTCCACATGTAAGTGATATTATGTAGTATTTGTCTTTCTCTGTCTGGTTTATTTCACTTAATATGATAATCTCCAGGTCTACCCATGTTTCTGCACATGGCTTTATTTCATTACTTTTTATAACTAAGTAATATTCTACTGTATATATGTACCATGTCTTCTTAGTCCATTCATCTATTGATGGACATTTAGGTTGTTTCCATACCTTGGTTGTTGTAAATAGTACTGCTATGAACATAGGGGTGCATATATCTTTTCAAATTCTAGCTTTGTCTGGAGCTATGAAGAGGCTCAGTTCAGTTCAGTCACTCAGTCCTGCCCGACTCTTTGCAACCCCATGGACTGCAGCATGCCAGGCTTCCCTGTCCATCACCAACTCCCAGAGCTTGCTTAAACTCATGTTCATCAAGTTGGTGATGCCATCCAGCCATCTCATCCTCTGCCATCACCTTCTCTTCCTGCCTTCAATCTTTCTCAGCATCAGGGTCTTTTCCAATGAGTCAGTTCTTCGCATCAGGTGGCCAAAGTATTGGAGTTTCAGCTTCAGCATGAGTCCTTTCAATGAATATTCAGGACTGATTTCCTTCAGGATGGACAGGTTTTATCTCCTTGCAGTCCAAGGGACTCGCAAGAGTCTTCACCAGCACCACAGTTGGTCATGACTTTTCTTCCCAGAAGCAAGCGTCTTTTAATTTCATGGCTGCAATCACCATCTGCAGTGATTTTGGAACCCAAAAAAATAAAGTCTCCACTGTTTTCACTGTTTCTGCATCTATGTGCCATGAAGTGGTGGGACCAGATGCCATGATTGTAGTTTTTTGAATGTTGAGTTTTAAGCCAGCTTTTTCACTCTCCTCTTTCACTTTTGTCAAAAGGCACTTTAGTTCCTCTTCACTTTCTGCCATAAGGGTGGTGTCATCTGCATATCTGAAGTTATTGATATTTCTCCCAGCAATTTTGATTCCAGCTTGTGCTTCATCCAGCCCAGCGTTTCCCATGAAGTACTCCACATAGAAGTTAAATAAGCAGGGTGACCATATACAGCCTTGATGTACTCCTTTCCAGATTTGGAAACAGTCCATTGTTCCATGTCTGGTTCTGACTGTTGCTTCCTGATGTGCATAGAGATTACTCAGGAGGCAGGTCAGGTGGTCTGGTATTCCCATCTCCTGAATAATTTTCCACAGTGTGTTGTGATCCACACAGTCAAAGGCTTTGGCTTAGTCAATAAAGCAGAAGTAGATGTTTATCTGGAATTCTCTTGCTTTTTCGATGATCCAGTGGATGTTGGTAATTTGATCTCTGGTTCCTCTGCCTTTTCTAAAACCAGCTTGAACATCTGGAAGTTCACAGTTCACGTACTGCTGAAGACTGGCTTGGAGAATTTTGAGCATTACTTTGCTAGCATGTGAGATGAGTACAATTGTGCAGTAGTTTGAAGATTCTTTGGCATTGCCTTTCTTTGGGATTGGAACGAAAACTGACCTTCTCCAGTCCTGTGGCTACTGCTGAGTTTTCTAAATTTGCTGGCATATTGAGTGCAGCACCTTAACAGCGTCATCTCTTAGGATTTGAAATAACTCAACTGGAATTGCATCACCTCCACTAGCTTTGTTCATAGTGATACTTCCTAAGGCCCACTTGACTTCGAATTCCAGGATGTCTGACTAAGTGAGTGATCACACCATCATGGTTATCTGGGTCATGAAGATCTTCTTTGTATAGTTCTTCTGTGTATTCTTGCCACCTCTTCTTAATATCTTCTGCTTCTGTTAGGTCCATACTATTTCTGTCCTTTATTGTGCCATCTTTGCATGAAATGTTCCCTTGGTATCTCTAATTCTCTTAAAGAAATCTCTAGTCTTTCCCATTCTATTGTTTTCCTCTTTGCACTAATCACTGAGGAAGACTTTCTTATCTCTCCTTGTTATTCTTTGGAACTCTGCATTCAAATGGGTATATCTTTTCTCCTTTGCCTTTATCTTCTCTTCTTTTTTCAGCTATTTGTAAGACCTCCTCAGACAACCATTTTGCCTTTTTACATTTCTTTTTCTTGGAGATGATCTTGATCACCGCCTCCTGTACAATGTCATGAACCTCTGTCCATAGTTCTTCAGGCACTCTGTCTATCAGATCTAATCCCTTGAATCTATTTGTGACTTTCAGGTATAATCGCAAGGGATTTGATTTAGGTCATACCTGAATGGTCTCATGGTTTTTCCCTACTTTCTTCAATTTAAGTCTGAATTTTGCAGTAATGAATTCATGATGTGAGCCACAGTCAGCTCCCAGTCTTGTTTTTGCTGACTGTATAGAGCTTCTCTATTTTTGGCTGCAAAGAATATAATCAATCTGATTTCGGTATTGACCATCTGGTGATGTCCATGTGTAGAGTTGTCTCTTGTGTTGTTGCAAGAGGGTGTTTGCTATGACTGTGCATTCTCTTGGTAAAACTGTTAGCTTTTGCTCTGCTTCGTTTTGTACTCCAAGGCCAAACTTGCCTGTTACTCCAGGTATCTCTTGACTTCCTACTTTTGCATTCCAGTCCCCTATGATGAAGAGGACATCTTTTTTTGGTGTTAGTTCTAAAAGGACTTGTATGTCATCATAGGACCATTCAACTTCAGCTTCCTTGGCATTAGTGGTTGGGGTACAGACTTGGATTACTCTGATATTGAATGGTTTGCCTTGGAAACGAACAGAGATAATTCTGTCATTTTTGAGATTGCATCCAAGTACTGCATTTTGGACTTTTTTGTTGACTATGAGGGCTAGTCCATTTCTTCTAAGGGATTCTTGCCCACAGTAGTAGATATAATGGTCATCTGAATTAAATTCACCCATTCCAGTCCATTTTAGTTCATTGATTCCTAAAATATCAATGTTCACTCTTGCCATCTCCTGTTTGACCACTTCCAATTTACCTTGTTTCATGGACCTAACATTTCAGTTTCCTGGTAAATTGTTAGACAGTCTAAAGTTGAGGAAAGAAAGTCATATCACAGGTTTTGAGGATCCAAGCTGCTAAATGGATTTCATCCCTGTTTAAGAAATTGAGCTCATGATTGATGTTCTATTTAATCAGAAGCCAGCATAGGACAGGACTTGAGCCATGTGAGCCATCATAGCAAAGTGCTCAGACGGCCTTTAGTGTCTCCTCTACGTTTAACCTTTCAACTTACTTATGTCCATGGCTCAAGCAGTCTTTTTCTGCACATTTTTCCTAAAAGGCCTTTCTTTATTGTGTGAGTGCATTCTCAGTCATGTCCGACTCTTTGCAACCCCATGGGTTATAGCCCACCAGTCTCCTCTGTCTGTGGAATTTTCTAGGCAAGAATACTGGAGTGGGTTGCCATCCTACTCCAGGGATCTTCCTGACCCAGGGATTGAACCCATGTCTCCTGCATCTCCTGCATCGGCAGGTGGATTCTTTGTCACTGTGCCACCTGGGAAGCCTTATGACCTCTCTGGGTTTTAATAATTCTAATGAGATCTTCTCCCACTTTAAGCCCTTTGGCTTGAGTCAGGAGCATTTAAGGGAAGGTGGTCTGACAGCCCTGTCTCTGCATCTCTGAGCTGTAGAGAGAGTCTGCAGTGACCAGACAGTATTTGGAGTCCCCTCTGTTGGCCAACAAAGTGGGATCACAGCGCCCAGGTCCCCAGGTTTCCAGGAGCATGAGGAGCAGAGGTTACAAACTGACTGCATCAAACACCCTTTGGCAGATGCCCCAGCCATTCCAAGTTCTTGTTCTAGAAAGGAAATGATGTGGTTTTGGGAGCTGAGATAGAAACCTAAGCTTTACTTTCTACTACATCTGGAGTTCTTTTTTGAAATATAAGACAGTGACAATAAATTTTCCTTGAATGCCTTATGGAATAGTGTCTCAGTGCTCTGGGGAGAGAAGCAGAGCATGGTGGTGGTGAGGGATAGGGGCTGGGTATAGGAATCTCATAGAAGCTTCTGTGGTTGGGAAGCAATCTTACTCTCTTTTTTATTACAGCCACTCATTTTTGACCTAATAATATATTTTGACCTTCTTGTTACACCAAAAAAAAAAAAAAAGCATGAGTTTTTTGCTTTTACCAAAGGAAGGCTTACATTAAAATAGGCTAATATACCTGCTCTAAGGATATTCCATGATATTTTGTTTATTTTCTTATGGAAAAAATTTTACTGTAAGGAGAGGAATGAATGGTACAGAGGTGAGAAAGTTGCTTGTAAAAATTGAATAATGCCTCACTTGGAGAAAAAAAAAGGTAACAGTTTTTTTTTTTCATTCAATTTCCAGGAGGTAGTTGAGCTGGAAGATCTAAGAAGTTCACATTCTACTTCTTCAGCTTTGAGAGGGCTACTTCATCAGTGATACAGATGGAAGCAGCTCTTAGGGAAAATGCTGCTTCTTCTAAACCACCAGCCCAAGCCAAGGCCACACATATTCTATCTCCATCGATTACATTATCTTGTCGTTTTTTTTTTTTTTTTTGAGAGGGGCAGGGGACATCTTTACCTATACAGCTAAGAACACTGACTTATCTCACGGAAATATTGTGGGCATTAATTATAATAAAAGGTATGTGAAGTGCTCACTCAGACGAGATTCTAACTTCAATTGTGATTTGGGCAACAAACACACAGTTCTTCACTTACTGTGTTTTTCATCAGCTGAGGGCAAGTCAAGTTCCATAAGAAGGGAGATCTTGATGTCAATCAGAAAACTTGGCTCTCTTTGCTGATGTCATTAACTGTACTTAAAGCACACATTTCTTTGCTTTTTTTCCTTTTGTTTTTGCTTCCTAAATTATAATTATTTTATACCCCAAAATTGAATATTTATGAATTGTTTCAAGATCTCATGGTAGTGCCTAGAAAATTATTATTTTAAAAAAATGAAGTATCAGAATGAGGACAATTCAATACTGACTGTGCCCAGAAAACAAACAAAGCCTCACTTTTTAAAAGTGAGGCATATCCTCCCTTGCTCCTGCATTTCTTCCTATGGCTGCACTTTCCTGACACCTATGTGTCCCAACCAGACATACCTCCCTTACCTTATGAAAGCTAAGATCTTTCCAGACTCAGAAGGGTAAATGTTCCTAGCTCTTTCCCTTCACAAACAGAAAGTCAAATCCACTCATCTCTATGAAAACTACTCAGCTCAATTACAGACTTAAACTGTGCTGACTAAAGAGAAACACCCAAGCTGAAAACTGCAGATTCTCTTGTATTTGGGGACCTTACTGAGGACTATAGCCTAGAGTCAGTCTCTTAGATTGCTCTGAGGAACCAGCAAAACCTATATATCCAAAGACAGACGAGAGGAGTCAGGATACATAGTTTTTACTGAAAACAAACAAACAAGCATGAATCAAACACCAAAAGATCACTGCTTATACCTATGGCTGATCCACTTTGCCATACAGCAGAAACTAACACAGCGCTGTAAAGCAACTCTATGCTTGCTCAGTGGCTCACTATGCTACAATAAAAATTAATTCAAAAAAGATTACTGTTAGTCACAAAAAACAGACATCTCAAGGTAATGATTTTACTACTTCTCTATGTATGGGAAATTGTAAGCCTGGGCTCATTGAAATTATTCCTTTGATTTTTTAAAACTTTTACTTTATATTGAAATGTATCAAGAGTTGATTTACAATGCTGTATTAGTTTCAGGTGTACAGCAAAGTGATTCAGTTATACATATACACGTGTCTACTCTTTCCTATATTCTTTTCCTATTCAGGTTGTTACAGAATATTGAACAGAGTTCCCTGTGCTGTTGTTGGTTATCTATTTTAATTATAATCGTGTGACATCTTAACCACCTAGGGCCAGTATCCTGTTTTTCTCTATCCTGAACCCCCTCAGGGCCCACCGTTGGGATGGCTGCAGTGGTTGATGGCTTGATGGAGGGCAACATTTGTTATCTACTGGAATGGCAGCAACATTTTTTCTTCACCCATGCCTTTCTTTTCATTTAAATCCTACACCCTTCCAGCAGGGCTTTCTGCTTTCCTGGAGGAGCGACCTTAGTGTGTTTTTGGAAACTGTGACTATTTGAGGAACATCCCCAGTAACTGAGCCTGCAGAGGGGATGGATCTGAGGTAGAGGCTCTCACACTGTTAGTTTTAGGCTGAAAGTGATTTAACAGATTTGAATTTGCTCTACATACCTTCAGCTCCCATTAACTCCTGGGGATGTACACTTGGGCTGGACATGCCTGAGCACTGTCCTGGCGAGGAAGATGATTTGAGAACCTCTGAGCAAGGAGGCAGCTGGGAAACCATCAAAGGCCAGAGTGAACTTGGCAGTGACCCAGTGTGGGACGGCAAAGGGCAGGCCGTGCCTCACCAGGGAGGTGTGTCTTCTCACTGCGACCCTGTCTGGCTCCCAGTGTGCCTTTGTGTCCCAATAGTTGTTGGTACACAGAGTTCACAAAGGGAAAATGAGTAGAATAAATCATGTTGCCTTATGTATGTGAGTCGCTCAGTCATGTCTGACTCTTTGCCACCCCACGCACTGTAGCCCGCCAGGCTCCTCTGTCCATGGGATTCTCCAGGCAAGAACACTGGAGTGGGTTGCCATGCCCTCTTCCAGGGGATCTTCTTGACCCAGGGATTGAACCCAGATATGTAATTTACTTACATAAGATGTTAGCAGTGATCTCATCTTCACATGTCAATGACAGCAAAGCTATGCATTTGTTACCATGCTGACTCCCATATTTCATGTTGGATCCTTAGTCTAAGCGAATTTCCTAGATAGTGGAAATAATCACTTGAAAAACAAGCCTCTTAAAAACTCATTCTAATCATTTTGTATGGGAATACATTTTCCTTTATCTCCTTAAACAGAGCATATTAAACATAGTTAACATTGTTATGAGAATTGTGTTGTTGCAGGAAGGGGGACCCCTTCCAGGGCCCCAAACTGGGCTCTTGTCTAACACTCAGAAATGAATTGTCCGAGGAGACACATGTGCTGACAAAGCAGGAGATTTTATTGGGAAAGGGCACCCAGGTGGAGAGCAGTAGGGTAAGGGAACCCAGGAGAACAGCTCTGCTGCGTGGCTCGAAGTCTTGGGTTTTATGGTGATGGGATTAGTTTCCAGATGGTCTTTGGCCAATCATTCTAATTCAGAGTCTTAACTGGTGGCTCATGCATTGCTTAGCCAGGATGGATGCTAGCCAGAGGGATTCTGGGAAGTGGACGGACACGCAGTGCCTCCTTTCGACCTTTCCCAAACTCTTCCGGTTGGTGGTGGCTTATTAGTTCCCTGTTCCTTAACAGGATCTCCTGTCATAAAACAACTCATGAGAATGGTTACTAGGGTGCCTGGCCAGGGTGGGCGGTTTCAATCAGTGTGCTTCCCCTAACAGTGTGATTGAAATAACATCAATAAAAAATATTGTACCATCCCAGGAGCTGTTTGCCTCAGCCTGTGAAGGCTGTAGAAGGCAGGCCTTTTCTTCTTAATCCAGGTCTGTCCCCGGCGTCAAGCTCCCAGCGGTCTGCTCTCTTCCATTCTCTTACCAGCAATTAACCCAGGGTTCTCAGCTGGAGTGGTAACGCACTCAAATCCACAAACCACACACAAGCGCCAAGCAGATTTTTATCAATACAACTTGCTATGAACAGCAGAGAAACTGCCGAATTCCTGGAACATCTGACCATTTTTCCTCCTAAGTGGCCCTCCTAAGAGTTGTTGTTGTTCACTCAGTTGTGTCCATCTCTTAGTGACCCCATGGACTGTGCCCACCAGCCTCCTCTGTCCATGGGATTTCCCAGGCAAGAATACTGGAGTGGGTAGCCATTCCTTCTTCAGAGGATTTTCTCAGACCAGGGGTCGAACATGAGTCTCCTACAGTGGTAGGCAGATTCTTTACCACTGAACCATCGGAAGTAAACGCTTCTTCCCAGATGTAGCGCACAGGAGACCAAAGACCGAGGACGCTTTTACAGGACCAGAGAAACTGCTAATTTAAGGCTGCCCAAGCAATTACATGGTCATTATTGCCAACTTGCATCTTGAGAGTTTTAATTCATTTTTGTAGTGAACCAGCAAAAATTATAACATGGAAAGTATGCTAACACAAAATCTGTGAACTATTGGGAAGCAAGATGCTCCTTTATTTTCAGTGGGTTGGGAAAACAGTGAAGTAATTTTATTAGACATGTGTGTAAAGTAAGTATACACTTTGAGGGAAGTGAAGAGGGAACTTAGTAAGTGTACTTAGTAAGTGCCAGGCTGGGAAAATACTTAAAATTGTTTTTGCTTCTGGGTTCATTATTGCATTTTAGAAGGCTGAGGTTGCCTGACAGTACACATTACAGTTGGAATACATCTGACAGTAAAAGTGAGATATTGGAATATAGTCTTTAGCAAACAATCTCATGTTTCACCTCACAGAGAAACCTTGGATGTACCAAATATTCATAAATAAAATTCTTGGAAAATAATACATCACTTAGAGGGAAAACTTTTAAATGTATTAAAGAGACAGTGGGCACAGTTGAATAAAGTAAATGGTAACTATTGTATTATTTCAATTTCAGCTTCCTAAGGAAGGGTTGTTTTTAAACCTGTTTGACTGTGAACACATTTCTGAAAGTACACCCCCAAAAGACTGCCTTCCTGAATTGAGGATATCAGGACGTCAGAGCTCTCCTCAGCGTGGAAGATTTAGCAGCAAATCACCAAGTGGATGTATCATGCCACACAAGTGGAAAATTCTACTCAAGGAATTCAGAGTAAGAGATCAGTAATCCCATGATCACCCTCCAATGCACACTTGTGCCAATTTAAAATGAATTCTTATTTGTAGCAAATAATAGCTGCTTTTAGTAAGAAACCAGTGTGCTATTGATAGTTTTAAAGGGTTAAAAATGTTTTGCTTGGATTGTTTTCAGTTACCATTTCTTGACCAGATTTGTAAATATCTTCTCATTCATTTCCCAAAAGGCAGGTAAGGCTGGTCTGTAGGAACTGTGAGCATGACTGACTGTTTTCCAGGCATTTGCAAGTATTTTTTTCCCTGAAGCCACTCATCAATGCAGTTATCAGGGCCAAACTTTATCTGTCCCATGGGTTTCTTTTTAAGATTCTTTTGGAGACTCTAATGCCTTGGTCTATGTGAATGCAAAGTCGCTTCAGTTATGTCTGATTCCTTGCGATCCCATGGACTGTAGTCCACCAGGCTCCTCTGTCCATGGATTCTCCAGGCAAGAATACTGGAGTGGGTTGCCACTTCCTTCTCCAGGAGATCTTCCCAACCCAGGGATTGAACCCGAGTCTCCCGTGTCTGCTGCGTTGCAGGCAGATTCTTTACCGCTGAGCCCCAGGAGGAGCTTTGGTCTTCAGGCTCTTTGATTTCTGGGCACTATTTTTCTGAGACACCATTCTCTCCTCATGTTCAGTGTATCTGCTGCTCCAAACTCAACATACCTACTGGACACATGTGACTTCAAATTCACATGCAGCGAAGGACAATGATTTCTGCCACATCTCTATCCTCAGGGTGTTCTGCGGGATTCTTAAGAACTCAGTCTCAAATACTGCCCAGGACTTCAGTACTTCAGTTTATACTCTGTTCATGTTTCGATTCTTTTTTTCAGAATCCACCTTCTTTGACCTTCAACTTCACAGTCGCTTATCTCCAACCAGAAGGTTCCAATGACAGTTCTGACAGAGCCTCTCTGTCCAGCCTCCCACTTCCTCACCCCACGCCCAGGGGATCCTGCTTCTGTTCTCCAGGACACAGCTTCCCCCTCCCTCAGAACCTCAGTGCATCAACTGTCCCCTGGACAGTGACAGAAAGAAAGTCCGGGGAATACACTTCCCCTTACATTTCATATCTGACAGGAAGGCAAAACCTGCTCTAATTTTTAAATCTTATGCTTCACATTAAAAACAACAAAAACAGGAAACTTCCCTGGTGGTCCAGTGGTTAAGAATCCACCTTGCAATGCAGGGGACATGGGTTCAATCCCTAGTTAGGCAACTAAGATTCCCCCATGCAAAGAAGCAACTAAGCCCATGCACCACAACTCCTGAAACCATGAGCCACAACTCGAGTCTGTACACTGCAAATAAGATCCCACATGATGCAGCCAAGATCCTGTGTGCTGCAACTAAGACATGACACAGCCAAATAAATAAATACTGCGTGTTAGTCGCTCAGCTGTGTTCGACTCCGCGACCCCACAAACTGTAGACTGCTGGGCTCCTCTGTCCATGGAATTCTCCAAGGAAGAATACTAGAGTGCGTTGCCCTTCCTTTCTCCAGGGATCTTCCTGACCCAGGGATCGAACCCAGGTCTCCTGCATTGTAGGCAGATTCTTTACAATCTGAGCCACCAGGGAAGCAAACAAATACTAAAAAACAAAAACAATGTGAAGGGTATTAAGGCCTAGTAAGTATATTCTCTGCAGATTCACAGAAGCTTTGAAAGTGAAGTATTACATTTGATTGCTTATTAATGACACCCTGACTCAGAATTTTCTCTTTAGGCTCTTGTTTTTTTTGTATTTTGCACTCCCCTCTCAGATTAGAGTCAAGCAGTGGTGGCCCATAAGTTTCTTGCTTGGACTAAAATGTAATGGCATTCTGTGAGTATAATCTACCTTTTTTCCAATTTATATTCTTTAGTATTTTTGCATGGTACCAAGCATTCTAATCCCATGAACTTCTCAAATTCAGGCCTGCCCGTGAAGCATGTATCCTCCAAGGAATCTCTAATTCCTCCCTTTACCAGTTACCCACCCAGTGTGAGCAGTCTTCCACGGTGGAGACAGTCAGCCAGGAACATAGGCAGAAATATGCTAACAGGGCAGCACAACCCAGATCAGAGGGACAGGACATGTTTTGAATGAAATACTAGAGAGGATCCACTGAGGACAGCTCCCCATCACAGGAGCTGGGGTCCTGGGGGCTACAGAGGGGATGTCATTCCTTCTTGTGGTTTTGTTGCTCTCAGACGGGATTTTCTATTATGAAGAAGGCCCTTGTTGTAAGTCAGGGGATACAACGTTTGATGGCTAATAGCAGACAGCAGGACAGGACTGGTAACCATGTGCCCAGGGCACACACAGTGGAGGCAGCAGAGAGGTGGCCAAGGTAGCCCCAAGGCAAGGATGCTCTGCTCAGCTGTTCACCAGCAGGATGCTGACTTTTACCAACACTTCAAGTACCACCTCCTGGGTGGCTCCGACGGGAGACCGGATTTGGTTAGCGGGTCACTGAGCATTCATTATCATACAAAGCCTAATTTTCTCTTCTAAAATTCCTAGCAGGGTCTTCCCTAGTAGTACAGTGGTTAAGACACCACGCTTTCACTGCAGGGGGCACAAGTTCCATCCCAGGTCAAGGAGCTAAGATGCCTGCATGCCTCAGCCAAAAGATGAGGAAAAAAATCTTAATAGTGTCCTGCATTTGGATTGCATACAGCATTTGAATGCTGCCTTTATGGGTTCTACAAAGGAGTACATACACATTATCTATGTGGGGGAATCTTTTCTTGATATATTAAAGCGTAAGATTGCGACCACCTACAATTTTTACTTATTTCAGCTTATAAACTAAAAAAACCTCTCAGACTAATTTGATAGAATCTGTTCATTTGGGGCTTCTGCATTTGGGTCCTGTGCTTTAGTATTAGCTGACTGCAAATCATCATGTACTTTCAAAATAAAGTATCCTAACTTTTTTTTTTTTTTAACAAAATCATATGCCTTGTTACTTGTTTACCTCCAGAGAAATGCTTACAAACATTGTAGACATTTGAGATCACGCTATTCCAAGTGAGCAGAAATATTTATTGTAACAGAATACTAAAGTAAATTCACACATAAGTGTGTTATTCCACTTATTTTATTGCAGCAACTTCTGATTCTTCAGTATAAAGAGAAATCAAAAGGGAAAATCTCTACAATCTTGGATTAAGAAGTATACCAGGAACTGGTGACCTAAACCGTATGTACAGAATATAAACATATTTATATTTGTATGTACAGTTAATGGTTATCTAGTCATTATAAATAGTAGGTTTAACTTAAGAGTCTACAAAAATAATGATTTTTGGATGGGTACATGCAAACCAGTATACATAAACTTATTTATAAAACACATCTCTATGCCTTTTGTTTTTTGCTTTAAATAGAAATATCACTATTTAACTATCAGCTAAACGATTTAAATGCAAATCCCAAAGTTCCCAATGAAAAGTATAAAATCTGTTTCTATCCACAACGGCACCCTGCTTCAAGTATTCTTCTCCTATTAGTAAAGTCGAGATAATTTTGTCACATATGAATTATAGGTACAGATGCCATTTTCTCATATTTTAGACAGTCTTCTGGAATAAAAGCTTCTTTTGTTCCATTTTACAAAAAGGACTGCTTTTACATCCTCATCAAAATGAACAAAGCGAAGCTTCCTCCCACCGCCTTTCCTCCCACCTGTCCCCGTGGTCTGGGCAATCCAGCAAAGCCCTAGTCTAGTGGTCTGCGGCGCCATCGGCCAAGGCGGGTGACTGGGGGGACACAAAAGGCTCGTTCTGCTTCTGGTCCTCCTTCACACCAGCTGCCTGGTCCGTGATGGAGGAGAAGGACAGCTGGTCGTGTTCTATGATGTGCACTTGATCCTCTTCCTTGTCCTTCTTCACGTAGAACATTTTTCTGAACTTCTTCAGTTCGTGGAGCTCACAGAAGGTTTCCAGAACCACCAACATGGCGATAAGACCAAGGAGCAGGTAACCTGTGTGAGAGAAACGACAGCGACTCAGTGGGATCCAGTCATGACATAACCTTTCTGCTGATGATTAAATCCATTGCCTCCTCTGATTTCTGGGGATGTTTTGAATTCCATGGCTCAAAGAGGGATGAAAATGAAGAGGGACTTAACCTTCTAGACCTAAAGAGACATATTTCCAAAGACATACAGATAGCCAACAGGCACATGAAAAGATGCGTCACACTGCTAATTATTAGAGAAATGCAAATTTAAACTACAGTGAGGTACCACCTCACACCAGTCAGAATCATCATCATTAAAACATCTAGATAACAAATGCTGGAGAGGGTGAGGGGAAAAGGCAACCCTCCTATATTGTTTGAGAGAATGTAAATTGGTACAGCTGAAAAACAGTATGCGGGTTCCTCAAATAACTAAAAACAGAGCTACCATATAACCCTGCAATCCCACTCTTGGGCTTCTATCTAGAGAAAACTATAATTTGAAAAGTTGCACATGTACACCCGTGGTGGATTCATGTCAATGTATGGCAAAACCAATGCAATATTGTTCAGTAATTAACCTCCAATTAAGATAAATAAATCTATATTTCAAAAAAAAAAGAAAAGTTGCATGCACTCCAGTGTTCACAGTAGCACTCTTCACAATAGCCAACACATGGAAACAACCTAAATGTTCATCAGCAGATGAATGGATAAAGAAGATGTGGTACATATATACAATGGGATACTACTCAGCTATCAAAAAGAATGAAACTGTCATTTGCAGCAACACAGATGGACCTAGAGATTATCACACAAACTGAAGTAAATCAGAACAAGAAAGACAAATACCATATATCACTTAAACATGGAATCTCAAATAGGACACAAATGAATTTATCTACAAAACAAACAGACCCATATAGAGAACAGACTTGTTGCCAAGGGGGAGGGCTTGGGGGAGGGATGGATTGGGAGTTTGGGATTAGCAGATGCAAAGCAGTATATACAACAAGATGGATAAACGCCAAGGTGCTGCTGTACAGCACAGGGAACTATATTCAATATCCAGTGATAAACCACAGTAGAAATGATTGTGTGTGTGTGTGTATACACACATATATATATGTAGGTGGCGCTAGTGGTAAAGAACCCGCCTGCCAATGCAGGAGACATAAGTTTGATCCCTGGGCTGGGAACATACCCTGGAGGAGGGAAAGGCAACCCACTCTAGTCTTCTTGCCTGGGAAATCCCATGCACAGAGGAGCCAGCGGGCTACAATCGATAGGGTCACAAAGAATCTGACACGACTGAAGTGACTCAGCACACACACAAGCGTGCATGTATGTAAAAGATCACTTTGCTGTGTTTTTTTTTAGGCTTTCTACATAGGGGATGTACTGGGTGGAGCAAATAAATGTTCCAAAGGTATGTTAGTTTGTGGATAGGCTAGAATTCCACAGCTTTTGTTTGAAATCCCATGGATATTTTTGTCAGCACTGAAGAGTTTGACTAAATAATGAATAAAGAAAAGGAGATTTGCGAATTAGTTCGGCTAACAATGTCATTGCTATTTCTAAAATATGCTATATTATTATTAAAGCCTAAGAAAACTATCACTTTGCATCCATAAATGACTGCCTTGTTCCTATTTTGCTACCAATTCTGGCTTCCCCAGTTCATTTATTTTCTGAAAATCTTCCTCAAACATTTTACCACTGGGACATGAAACTGGGACTTCTGTTATTCTTAGAGTTTTCATTTTCACTTTTTTGTTCCTTTCTCTGATGAATTTTTTTTTTCTGAAGACTGATTTTAAACATGTTGGAACCAACTTAAAATTCCTGTTTTCCCAGACTTCCCTGGTGGTCCAGTGGTTAAGAATCCGCCTTCCAATGCGGATGGACCTAACCTGGGCCTTAAGATATAGAGGCCCTTTCACTCTGATTATGTCTCTTCTATGGAATGAGGAGTCTGCAAGGCCAGTGGGGCTTGCCTTCTGGGACCCCATGCCATCCCCCACCCAGATTATGTTCCATGTATTTAAAACTTGGAAATTCTCTGCACAATAACCCCAACCCCCCAGGGGTGATGGTACCTGCAAGGGTCTCTATCCTGGGTCCACCATCCCGAAAGGGCATTGCATCACTGGTGTGCACCCCTACATGCACCCAGGCCCAGGGGCAAGTCTTTGTGAGAGTGTGTTGATGGAACATGGCTGTATTACCGAGGCAGTGCGTCCACACACCCATGTAAGGATCTTGTAGGGCTGAGTGGAACGGAAGGTGGGAAGAGAAAATGCAGGATGGAGCCAGTTTTTCCTGCCCATCATCTTCTAGCCCAGGACACTGAGCATCCTCATGACCAGCCTGGTCTTCAGATCACTGTGAAGGTATATGTGGTGACACAGAATAAGAAAACGTGTTTTAGGTAAGTTTGCTGTGCTGTACATGCATGCTCAGTTGTGTCTGACTCTTTGAGACCCCATGGACTGCAGTCCACTAGGCTCCTCTGTCCATGGAAATCTCCAGGCAGAGTACTGGAGTGATCCCCTCCTCTAGGCTATCTTCCTGACCCAGGGATCAAATCCGCGTCTCTTACGTTTCCTACACTGGCAGGCAGATTCTTTACCACTAGCACCACCTGGGAAGCCCCAGATGATGGTATATAGTCACCTGGTAAAATAATATGTGGATATTAAAGATAAATATGGTAACTAGAGGAAATTCGAAATCACCCTGGTAACCATTCAGTAAATATTTGTTGAACTTGCACGGTAGCCAGGAGCTGTTAAAAGCACTGGGCACTTATAAGTGAAGGCTGTGTCCTGGGTGAGCATGGTTTAATGGAAATGCTGAAAATACACGTAGCTCAACTACACATTTTGTCATCATTAAGATTACAGGACGGGGCCAGGACAGAACATCTGACTGCCTGAGTATGTACTCTGGTCTCGGAGAAGACATGGCATGAGCTGAGTCTTGAAAAATACTTACGAAGGCAGAAATGGAAACTGTATGTACAGTATGATGTAATTTTATGCATTGTGAAAAGACAGGAAAGGGACACACAAAAATAAATATCTTCCTATGAATGGATTTCTAAGCTTTCCATGGTATTATATTGAATTTTTAAAAAAATTGTTTATAAGTTTTATGTCACTGGACATCTGAATTTTAATGCCTATTTTCCATGTATAAAATTCTTTTTTTTTTTTCATTTTCACCAAGAACTTCATTGAACAGTGTATTCACTGTTTTGTTCCTACGGCACATTAAAATTCTGAAAGCAGCAAACATATTCTAACTTCAAAAAAGAACCAGATGGACAAATGAGATAAGCAACTGCTTTATGACTTTCCTGGTTAATGAAAGAACAGGATGGAATGGTAACAGGCTATCCTAGCTCTGGTGTCCTTGAGCTTAAAATACCTAATAAAGTAGAGCAACTTTGTTAAAATTTAAAAAGTTCAGTAGCAACTTATTCTGTGTGGTGCATTCTTACGTGTGTGCTTAGGTGCATTCCTATACTCTCACTTAAAATGACTATTACATTACTAGTAAGAAACTGATTGGTACTTTTCTGTGCCTGGGAAAAATAACTCTCAATAATAATAAGACTTTTTCATACAGAATTTTGAAGGGAATCATGATGAAACAAAAGTTATGGGAAGGTGGCAAAATGGAATATTCATCCATGGAAAGCAGTCAGGGCTCTGACAAGTGACTCTCATCATTGAGTGGGCGAGGCGGAACCACAAACAGAGCCCTGGGACCGAGTCCGTGAACTCGGACACTCACACGTGATCCCGATCTTGTAGAGCTCCCTGAATTTTTGATTGTAGCCCTCCCCGGGAACATAATCTCCGAGGCCAATGGTGCTCAGGGAGATGAAACAAAAGTAAAAGGATTCCAGGAAGTTCCAGTCATCCTCCAGGACAGAGAACACCGCGGCCGGGATGAAGAAGAAGCAGGACACGGTGACCACGCCGAGGAGGACCGCGTGGACGATGGCCACTGCCTGCTTGGAGAAGCCCCAGCGGACGTGGAAGTAGAGGACTGGCCTGCGGGTGACGTGGATGGTGACACGCTGGACCACTGCTGTCAGGAACAGAAGGGTGAAAGGTATGCCGATGACTGAGTAGATGATACAGAAGGCCTTGCCCCCGTCGGACAGGGGCACGGTGTGGCCGTAACCTGCAAGGAGAAGAGGTAGAAAACACCTTCATAAATAACACACACCTGGAACTTCCCTGGCAGTCCAGTGGTTAAGACATCAAGCTTCCACTGCAGGGGGCAAGGGTTCGATCCCTCTGCCCCTCACACCCAAGAGAAAGCCAGATAAAATTCAGATTGGTGCTTCAAAGGCTCTATCCTGTTGGGACTTCCTTCGTAGTCCAGTGGTAAAGAATGCATGTTCCAATGCAGGGGACCAATCCCTGGACCAGTAACTAAGATCCTACATGCTGTGAGGCAACTAAACCTGTGTGCCACAACTAGAGAAGGCTGTGTACACAATGAACATCCAGCACAGCCAAAAACAACAAGCAAACATAAAGGCTCTATCCTGTCACTGCAGTACAATTCAACAACGGGTGCCATACATTTGATCTGGATCAAATCTTCCCAGCTCCTCCTGATGCATCAAGCCTTGTTTTGAGTTCACTGCCAGGCTGAAGTAGAAGCTCTGTGTGTGAAGGAGCTAACACCTCCCTGTCTTAGGCTATCAGGGAAAATTCATGACAGGGGTACCTACTTTGCCAGGAGGATGTTCCCCTCCCCAGCCTGCTCCCCTCCCACTACCTGACCTGCACCCCCAACCCCAGGAGCCTCATTAGGATCCAAAGCCAGTACTCACTTGCTTCCAAAACACTAGTACCAGGCAGATGAGGGGACAGTGGGAAGATAGGGAAGACTCAATGAGAATATAGACATGGAAAAAGAGAAAGATAGGACTTCCCTGGTGGTCCAGTTGTTAAGAATCCACCTGCCAATGCAGAGGACACAACTTTGATCCCTGGTCAAAGATGCCATATGCTGTGGAACAGCTAAACCCATGGGCCACAACTACTGAGGCCCCGTGCTCCAAGTACTAAAGCCTATGCACGCTACAGCCTGTGCTCCACAGCAAGAGAGGGCACCAGAATGAGAAGCCCTGCCCCACAACTAGAGAGTAGGCTCACTCACCAAGGCTAGAGAAAGCCTGTGCAGCAACGAAGACCCAGCACAGCCAGAAATAAACAAACAATACTTTCAAAAAAGAAAGAAAAAGGGAAAGATAAATGAACATCAAAGGATGCTGTGTCACAGGGCTGAGCACTTCTTTCCAAATATTTTGTTCAATTATCTGGTTAAATGGCACATTCAGAAACTGTACTATGTTTCCCCCTTGTCATTTCCGTAGGTTCCAAGATGCCATAGATTCTCCCAAACCCACATATTAGGGCCAGTGGTCACAACATATTTCTCTTTTATTTTCTACTAGAACTGAGTCATTCCCAAATCAAGCCAGTCAAGAGATGCTTCATCTGATAAATGCTAGCAAGAGAGAAGCCAGTGAACTGTTTTTAAAAGCTCACAAGCCCTTCATCCTGAAAGGACTAACATGTCTGAATAAGTCAGTTCAGGAAAAAGCCAACTAAATGCATTTTCATTTTTGTGAAATTGGCTTCTGGGAAAAAACAAAACAAAACAAAACCCCACTCATGGGGTTATAACTGAAAAGGGGTTTTCAAATCTGATTTCTAAAATATATCCTGCTTAGAAAGAACTCAGAAAAACCTCCAGCTTCAGACCTCCTGGTTGTCTGCTTTCTACTGATTTCTAGGTGAGGCCCTGGTCTATGTGGCCTCTAAGAGATTGCTCTGGTTATTCCCATGCACTACCTCGGCACAATAGTCAGGGTGGTTAATCCTAGAAGGTTATGGATGAATAGGGAGTCTGAGGAATCTAATGAAATTGCATCAGTTTGATCATCTCCACCTCAGATATGCAGATGACATCACCCTTATGACAGAAAGAGAAGAGGAACTAAACAGCCTCTTGATGAAAGTGAAAGAGACGAGTAAAAAAGCTGGCTTGAAACACAACACTCAAAAAACTACAATCATGGCATCCGGTCCCATCACTTCATGGCAAATAGACAGGGAAACAATGGAAACAGTGACAGACTTTTATTTTCTTGGGCTCCAAAATCACTGCAGATGGTGACTGCAACCATGACATTAAAAGACACTTGCTCCTTGGAAGAAAAGCTATGACAAACCTAGACAGCATTTTAAAAAGCAGAGACATTACTTTGTCGATGAAGGGCATCTAGTCAAGGCTATGGTTTTTCCAGTAGTCATGTATGGATGTGAGAGTTGGACTATGAAGAAAGCTGAGTGCCAAAGAACTGATGCTTTTGAACTGTGGTGTTGGTGAAGACTCTTGAGAATCCCTTGGACTGCAAGGAGATCCAACCAGTCCATCCTAAAGGAAATCAGTCCTGAATATTCATTGGAAGGACTGATGCTGAAGCTGAAGCTCCAATACTTTGGCCACCTGATGCAAAGAACTGATTCATTGGAAAAGACTCTGATACTGGGAAAGATTGAAGGTAGGAGGAGAAGGGGACATCAGAGGAGATGGTTAGATGGTGTGCTGCAGTCCCTGGGATCGCAAAGAGTCGGACACGACTGAGTGACTGAACTGAACTAAACATCTCCACACATGTGCATTTTTCTGGAAAGAGATGCCAAAGCTCAGGCGCTCAGAAGGATTGAGAACCACTGTTCTGAGCATTAGTTCCTGAATCCATCTGGTCCTCGCACATGCAGCTGCTCCTGGGATGCTTCGGTGGATTCTAGGCATGGTTAAAGAGGGAGATGAGCTAGTTAGGGTTTCCATAGAGTAGTACGGAGGATGGAGAAAGCTTGCTGAATAATATTCATGCAAAGGAAAGAAGCAAGAGAAATGTGAAAGCTTTACTTTTGAGGAAAAAATTTAGAGGAATTAAGAGTTTGTGAGTAAAGCATTTCACATCACAGAAGATTGGGGCCGATCAGAGTCAGGCTAGGCATTAATGAGGAAGGATATTTTAATGGTCAGAGATCTGGAAATAGAATATGATAATGAAACTGTAGTTAACATAACAAAGGCAACTAGAAAGTGACTCACAAATTTGGTAGTGAGCCTCTGACTAAAAGTACCAGGAGACAACAGGAATCAAGCACAGACTTTACAGGATGGATTACTTTGGTAGGATTTTTGCAGAGAAAACATAAGATTGGCTAAATCTGTTAGACTAGCAAAAAGTCTTGAAGCCCATGATTTTATTACTGTTTGGTAGCACTGTTATGAATTATCTCCACCAAAAGTGTAACATTCCCATATCACACAGCCCACCTCTTCTGTATACCATTTGTTTCAATAAACTACATGATTTCAGTAATAGTAGGGGAAAAAAATAATTTTCAGCTTTAAAATACTTTAGGCTATCATTTTTATTCCTAAATGACAACAGAATTAGAATCTTATTTATCAGACTCTTACTAAATTTACTAAAATGTCATCTCCAAGCAATAGAGATCATCATTCCAAGACTTTAGGATGGCTCTCTTTGGTAATGCCTTTTCTTGGTCAGTAGTATGTTCCCACTAAGAGATTAAAAATCACTGAAGTGTAGATGCTTCTTGAAAGCCAGTTTCTCCTTCTGTTTGCATAAATGATTTTTGTTGGGACCTCCCTGGTGGTCCAGTGGCTAAAACTCCACACTTGAGAGTGTGGAGGGCCCAGGTTCAACCCCTGGTCAGGGAACTAGATCCCACATGCCGCAACTAAAGATCCCTCATGCTGCAACTAAGACCCAGCACGTCCAAATGTATAGATGAATATTTTAAAATAAAGAATATATAAATAACTTTTGTTAATGGACAGTACAACGTAAAATTTACATCTCATCTGCAGTCTCTATACTTGCAACACTCTACTGAGCACACAGCAATTTTTTTGTGATAGACAGTTGAATGCACCAGATGGGAACTTTCAGTCCCAGTGAACTGTAATGAAGTGGTGAATAATTTACTCAAGTTAGGTCATTTGACTCCCCAGATAAATCATAAAGCAATGCTCATATTTTAAAATCTTGGAACCATATTAAAATTTTTTACAAACTAGGAAGTAATTAGCAAAATGTCAATACCTTATATATTTGGTGTTCCTTAAATTTTTCATATAATTTTGGGGCCCAAAAGATTGAGCATGGCTAAGTCTACTTAAAAAAAGAACTTTAAAAACAGGGTCCCCCCTTATGGGAAAATATTCTAAGACAGAGTGGATATACATATATGCATAATTGATTCACTTCGCTATATAGCAGAAACTAACATAATATAATAAATCAACTATACTCCAATGAAGTTTTTTAAAATTAGAAAAAAAAAAAAAAACAACCCGGGGTTCTGGGATGAAATTCCGATGCCTGGGTTTCCTGTTATGATTCTATACCTGTAGGGGAGGGTAGGAGGTAGGGGGTCAAACTGATGACAGTTTCCCAAGAAATTTGGCTTCCCAATCTGTCACTTTAACTAGAACAGCCCTGACATGAGGCTAGCTAACATCCAATCTGGGGCCCCACTGTGCTGGACAGAGGGCCTTCTGGTTTTTCTCATATTTATATCCTCCTGAATCAGGGCCCTCTGTGGGCTCCTATTTTGTTCACTAGAGCAAGTCACAAATGTGCAATTTCTTCACGTGTATCTGATGCTTTTGAGAGAAGTAATGCTCACCATTACCTCTTGTGGTGACCCTGCCCATATAAAAAATAGTCTTAGGACTTCCCTCTCGATCCAGTGGTTAGGACTCCAAGTTCTCACTGCCAAGGGCCGGGGTTCAATTCCCACAAGCCATGCGGCATGGCCAAAACAAAAAAATGCTGTCATTTTAGTCACATTATTCACTGTAATATGGTACAACATATTCATTTCCCATAAGTTAGCTTGACACATGCTTTAGAAAAAAGAAAACTACACATGAAGAATCTCCACCTCTGAAGTCAACCCCAGTAGAGAGGCTGAAATAGGTCTCAATGTTTCCTATAAAGACTTCCATTTGCAATCCTGGACTTCAGCTTATTCACATCTCTTTCCCACTAGACTGTGAGCTGCCTGAGCTCACTGGGTTTTTTCCCAGTGATTCTGTGGACCTGAACATGAGATAACGAGACTCTGGAAGGAGGGGGACAGACAAAGGACTGTGTGACCCACATAAAGATGGCAGGGGAGCGTAGAGCCGGGGGTGACTCCAGAGTCAGGAGGCAAGTCAGCACATAAGCCATCAAGGCCTGGAGAATGTGAGTACAAGCCACACGAGCCCCAGATTCTTGAATTCAACTTAGAAGCCACATGGGTGAATCATTATGATAAACGGTCATCAATGAAGAAGAGGACAGGAAAACACGAAATCATAACCAACAAGTGGTGACCTTGGAAAGTACTGTTTTTGTGGCACTAATATCAGTGATACAAACACAGAATAAGGTCCAATAGAACTCCTATATTCCTGCTTAATTGCTAAAACTTTTTTTTTTTTTTTTTGCTTCCCGGCCTGTGGGATCTTAGTTCCCCAACCAGGATCAGACCCACATCCACTGTATCAGAAGGTGGATTCTTAACCCCTGGACCGCCAGGAAGTCCCTTAACTGTTAGATGTGGGTTAGAATGCCATCTGGCATTCTGTCTGCAAATACACAATTGCAGAGGCACCAGTCAAATGAGACAGGCTGTCCACTGGCCCGGAGGATGAGTTCCGTTCCTAAGAGACTAATATAAATGTCAGCTGAACATTTCAATCAAAATTGTACATTGTAAAAAATACACTGGGAAATTTTAAAGAATACCAATGAAGCCAAGGTCTTTTCAACCACCCACCGTCTCTTCAACTCTAGGTCTCCAGAGGATTATTGTTATGAGTTTGTAGCTAACAGTTCCCAAAATTTTTCTAAGCAGTTAGCTTCATAGACATAGACTTCCAGAAAAACAGCCTGAGTTGGTTTCTGTCATAAACAGTATATTGCATGTATGGTTGTGCTACTGTCTTCTTTCTGATGACTGTGCTTCAACATGCAGTTTTTCACTGTTTACTACCCACTTATTGACCATTTGTTCTGAACTGTCCAATCAAAACTGTTTAATTTTCCAATTTAAATTTTTTATTGAGCCATCTGGCCAATTTAGGGATTCCTATTATGAACGCTTTCTTTTCTAAGCATTAACAACTTTCAGTCAATCCTAAAGGAAATCAACTCTGAATATTCACTGGATGCTTGAAGCTTGTACTTTGGCCACCTGGTGTGGCCTCCTGATGTGAGGAGCTGACTCACTGGAAAAGTCCCTGATGCTGGGAAAAACTGAGGGTAGGAGGAGAAAGCGGTAACAGAGGATGAGATGGTTGGATGGCATCACTAATTCAACGGACTTGAGTTTGAGCAAACACTAGGAGATAGTGAAGGACAGGGAAGCCAGGTGTGCTGCAGTCCATGGGGTTGCAAAGAGTCGGACACGACTGAAACTAACACAACACAGTAAATCAACTACGTGTTGATGAAATTTTAAAACATATAAAAAATAAAAGCATGTGCTTATTCATGTAATATGAATTCTATCTAAGTGATCCCAACTGTTTCATTTCATTTCTTTTCCCTCGCACCGCTTATTTTAATTTTTAAATTTCTTGAATGGTCTTTTTAGCTCTAAAGTTCACATTACAATGATCTTTTTCATTTTCCCTTTTTCGTATTTTCAGATTTGTTCCTCAATCTGTTTTTAAGACACAGATCCTTATAATGTCTTCTCCCACATGCCTCTGCACATCCTCACCAGCCAAGATCACCTTATGAAGCCCTGCTTCATGAAAATGAATTTTTCAGAGGAATAAATACGCTGCAGACACTTTTGCAAACTGTTCCTCCTCCTTTCCATTATTCTCGCTGAGTTGGTGGATACCTGGCTGTAGCCTAGCTTCTGCTCCACCTGGTACTCAGCTTGAGCCTTACTTGGTCAAGATGCTAGCAGGTCTGCTCGCACTGGCCAGCCATCATTCAGTAAACTTGCAGGAAAATGTTAAATACATGCTATAGTAGTGCTGCCCGGGAAACAGTGGCCAAGGGCAATTTTTTCACTAACCATCATAGTTCTACCTGTTTCCTGTGAAAAAGAATCAGGTCATAATCTCTCTGTATCTTTCCTAACACCAGCTTGCTCAAGTGGCCATCCACTGAACACTGTCACTTCATGCCCTTGTTAGGTTACCAGAGGCAGAAGAAGGTAGCATATGGCCCATTATCCGATATGAGATCATCACCAGACTAGTCTGGGTTTTCAGTGCAGCTTTCCTAGAATTCCAAGCAGCCCCCTGTACTGTGGGTTCCGATAGGAGGGAGCAGACAAGGCAGGGGAAACAGGCTTAGGACTGGCTAGTCGACATACTTTCGGGGGCTCTGGTGCACAGGAGCTGGCCCCAGTTGTCTGGTGTCCAGCTCTTAAGTAATCCCCTGGCACTAGGGCAGAGGGACAGGATCTCAGATCAACAGCCTGATAAAGGAGGTGTTGGGAGTGTGGGCTCTGGATTGGCTAGCTGGAATCTGAAAGCACACTGACAGGTGGGCCTTTTACCATCTAGGAACTGGCTAAGCCTGAGAGGGGCAGTTTCTGCAGGGTCAGCAAGCCCCCAAGATACCAGAGCAGCACAATAAAAGGACACTTTCTACAGATGGAGAACAAAACCAGAGCCTAGCTCTCGGAAAGCATGCCCTTTGGGCCGACTTACAAGCAGTACTAAGTTTGAGCTTATTCTAGCAACCAAACCAGGAAGAATCTAGCACAGTAGGCACAGGAATGAGGAGATGAGCTTGGGAATCTGTAGAAACAGTCAAGGAATACAGACAATTACAGAATCTTTAAAATATCCTCATTTTTGTTCCTTGTTAGCTCTCATCTCCCCTGCAGCCCTGGGAAGAGTGTTCCAAAGAGAAAATGAATGTAAAGCATTTGGGATGTTCTGATCCAGGCATTTGCTTTAAAAGCATCATCTCCTTTCATCTTTATATTAGATCTTTGAGATAAGCACGTAAGTTTCTATTTTACCTAGGGCTTCCCTGGTGGCTTAGATGGTAAAGAATCCACTTGCAATGCAGGATACCCAGGTCAGGAAGATTCCTAGGTCAGGAAGTTCTCCTGGAAAAGGGAATGGCTACCCACTCCAGTATGTTTGCCTGGAGAATTCCATGGACAGGAGGCCTAGAGGGTAATAGTCCATGGGGTCACAAAGAGTCAGACACGACTGAGTGACTAACGTTTTTTTAATAGAAAAAGAGACTCTGAGATTAAATTGTTTACCAAAGTCCTAACAGCAAGTGCAAAAGGGATGCAGGATTTGAACTGTGTTTACCAATCTGTTATTTATTTCAATTATTTACTTACTTATTTTTGGCTGCGCTGCGTCTTTGTTGCTGCGTGAGGGCCTTCTCTAGTTGCAGCATGCAGGGGCTCCTCTCTGGCTGTGTGCTCAGGCTTCTCATTGTGGAGGCTTCTTTTTTGAGGCGCACAGGCTCTAGGGGACTAGGCTTCTGTAGTTGTGGCACATGAGCTTAGTTGCCCCTTGGCATGTGGAATCTTCCTACACCAGGGAATGAACGTGTGTCCCTTTCATTGGAAGGTGGATTCTTAACCACTAGACCACAAGGGAAGTCCCTAGTCAGTCTTTTTTATTATTGTTAGTTTCCTCTCTCGCTCTTTTTGACCATGTCTTAGAAATTTGTGACAATGAGAAATAAGATGAAGAAAAACCAAAGAAAGCACCAGAATAACAGTTTAGTTCTTCCAAAAGTTCCAATATTTTAAAGGAGGCTTTCTGATCTATTCACCAAAGCATTGTTTTTTCCACCTGCCACTTCCTTCGAGTGTGCCTTCGGGTTTGACATAATTATCCTGCAGCCATCACTTCCCTGAGGTTTAAAATTCTTAAGACTGTAAAGGCTTCCCAGTCATGCGCCTTTAGAACAGGGTTTGAAAAATCTGTGCTGTAGGCATTTCCCCTGGGCATGGATGCTGTGCAGACATCCAGATTTCAATTTCTTTTCCCCTGGAAACAGTGGGTACCTTGCCCTGTGGAAGGCAGGCTCAAAAGGTGATGGAAAAAGTGCTGGATGACAAGGAGACAACACATCATTTACTTGGCTCTGAATTTCCAACCCCTAGCCCTGCAGGTAATCAGCACTGGTCTTATTTGATCCCAACCTTGACTCTAGACTGTGGCTCAGACAGTAAAGAATCTGCCTGCAATCGGGAGACCTGGGTTGGATGCCTGAGTTGGGAAGATCCCCTGGAGAAGGAAACGGCTACCTACTCCAGTCTTCTTGCCTGGAGAATTCCATGGGCAGAGGAGCCTGGCAGGCCCCAGTCCATGGGGTTGCAAAAAGTCGGACACAATTGAGTCACTTTCACTTTCACTTTGACTCCAGACTATCAGTGGTTCTAAGCTGTTGTATGGTGTAAAGGCACGGGAGCTGTGGGCACTTGCTGGACTAAACCACTCCTCCCATTGAAAAAAGTGTGAAAGTGTTAATTGCTAAGTCATGTCCAATTGCTTGCAACCCCATGGACTGTAGCTCACTAGACCCCTCTGCCCATGGAATTCTCCAGGCAAGAATACTGGTGTAGGTAACCATTCTCTTCCTCAGGGGATCCCCAGGGATCAAACCACGGTCTCCTGCATTGCAGGCAGATTCTTTATCATCTGAGCTACCAGTGAAGAACTAAAAAGTGTTAATCACTCAGTCGTATCTGACTAAGCAGTGACGTCCTAAGGTTTTCTGGAAGGAAAACACAGGTGTCCCCTTCCCCTTAATGGGAAAATCTCTGTACCTTTTAAAGGCAGAGGTTCCTGGAACAAACTTATTTTTCTCTTCCATCAGACTTTAAAGACTTAGAGACTCTTGCACATTGAGAACACAGCGAGGAAGGTGAAAACAAAAAAGTCCTTTGCAGTATCACACATGTAAACTAAAGGCCATGGTTTTTCCAGTGGTCATGTATTGATGTGAGAGTTGGATCATAAAGAAAGCTGAGTGCCGAAGAATTGATGCTTTGGAACTGTGGTGTTGGAGAAGACTCTTGAGAGTCCCTAGGACGGCAAGGAGATCAAACCAGTCAACCCTAAAGGAGATCAGTTCTGAGTGTTCACTGGAAGGACTGATGTTGAAGCTGAAACTCCAATACTTTGGCCACCTGATGCAAAGAGCTGACTCATTTGAAAAGACCGTGATGTTGGGAAAGATTGAAGGCAGGAGGAGAAGGGGACGAAAGAGGATGAGATGGTTGGATGTCATCACAGACTCAATGGGCATGAGTTTGAGCAAGTTCTGGGAGTTAGTGATGGACAGGGAAGTCTGGCATGCTGCAGTCCATTGGGTCGCAGAGTCGGACTGACTAAAGGCAGGGCTTAGGGGAATGGGCCAAGGAATATGATGTCCCAAAGTTGAATCCTGGCTTTACTTAAAAAAAAAAAAAGAATATTGGAGTTTATTATTAATTTTATTTGTACCCTATCATTTGCACCTTATGCAGAATCCAATCATAAAAGAAACTGGAAAAATATACCATTTAATAGTTGGGCTTCCCAGGTGGCTCAGATCATAAAGAATCCACCTGCAATGCAGGAGAAGCAGGTTATTCCCTGGGTCAGGAAGATCCCCTGGAGAAGGAAATGGCAACCCACTTCAGTATTCTTGCCTGGGAAATCCCATGGACAGAGGAACCTGGCAGGCTAGTCCATGGGGTTGCAAGGAGTCGGACCATGTAATATTTGAGCCGGGTAAATTATATTATTTTAATATAGTTAAATTTCCTGAGACTTTCTTTGAGTCACAATAAAAATATCTTCTTTACACTGTGAAATTCTTGCTGGCTTTGCTTCTTACTAGTTGTGTGGCCCTGAAAAACTGTACGCCTTCATTTCCTCATTTGTCAGATATGAATAACACTTCCTACTTCCAGGAGGTGTTGTGAGGGTTACATCAAAGCACAGTTGCTGGTATATAAGAAGCAGAGAGAGTCAACTCTCCTATGAATGTTGAAGGAACTAGCTGAATTATCTTGTCAATGTGTACACTCTCCCAGACTGGCCACCAGGCATCCTAGTTAGAAGATGTGCATTCTCTCCTCTGTCTTCTGCACACGTTTTAATCTTCCCTCTATCCTTCAAGGTATATTCCACACTGGTGGTTAAAGCAGCTCCGGGTAACAAGCAAGGACCTAACGAGAGCACTCAGGGAGCAAACTGATACACAGGACTTTGTGGCCTCTCTGTGGTCGGGGAGAACACTGATTACCCCAACAGCAACAGAAAAATCCAAAGGGCCCCTCTCAATTTCTCACTCCCTTCATTGTAAAGAGACCCAATCAGGTGTCCATTCACCACAGTCGCATTGTTACGGGTAGATCCTACCGGATTTCCATGATTAAAATTATGTGATTCACAACAGCCAGGACATGGAAGCAACCTAAATGTCTATCAGCAGAGGGATGGATAAAGAAGGATGGTATATATATAATGGAATCCTATTCAGCCATTAAAAGGAATGAAATTGGGTCATTTGTAGAGTTGTGGATGGACCTAGAAACTGTCCTACAGAGTAAAGTAAGTCAGAAAAAGAAATATTGTATATTAATGTATATGTATGGAATCTAGAAAACAGTATTGTTGCTTAGTCACCAAGTCGTGTCCAACTCTTTGCAACCCCATGGGCTATAGCCCACCAGGCTCCTCTGTCCATGGAATTTTCCAGGCAAGAATACTGGAGTGGATTGCCATTTCCTTTTCCAGGTAATCTTCCTGACCCACGTCTCCAGCATCCCGGGCAGATTCTTTACCGTCTGAACCACCAGGGAAACCCAAAATATGGTATAGATGATCTTATTTGCAAAGCAAAAATACAGACACAGACACAGAAGACAAACGTATGGATACTAAGGGAGAAAGAGGGGGTGGGATGAATTGGGAGATTGGGATTGATATATATATACACTAAAGATACTATGCATAAAACAGATCACTAATGAGAACCTACTGTATAGCACAATGAACTCTTACTTCTCTGTAGTGACCTAAATGGGAAGGAAATCCAAAAAACAGGGGATCTATGTATAGCTGATTCATTTTGCTGTACAGTAGAAAGTGACATAACATTGTAAAGCATCTAATATATCCCAATAAAAATTACTTTAAAAAAAGTTAGGTGAGAACTGTAGGTCCCATAAAATTTCTCTACTAGGTGGTATATTACAATGAAAAGAGGCACAAAATTGTCACACAACCTGTTACAAGCTTAGGGAAGTTTAAGTTCTCTTTCCTGTAGGTACTGCAACAAGCAGTAAGGTTGCATGGTTGCATGGATGTAGATGCCACACTCTTTTAGAAGCCAGATATCAACCACCTTCTGGTCCAATTAGGTGACAGAAGCCTCAGGATCCTTGGTGAAGTAGCAGAGAATGGAACAGGGCAGAATCCTTGAGCGGGAAGACCTGAGTGAAGGACATCCACTGCTGGGTTCACAGAGATGTTTATACCTCTTCATGCAAGAGCAGAAAAACAGCTTGTCAATCTTCATAACTAGAATGAAAAACCACCCATCTTATCCCTGAAAATACATCTAGTCTCCCTTATGCTGATTCATGGACTCTAGTCATATTTAGGCCCTTGCTGCTACCTCTTCAGGAGAATGAATTCCAAGCTAGGGTCTTTCAGATGCTAACTTCCCCTGGAGTTGTTGTTGTTGTTCTTGGGTTGCTAAGTGGTGTCTGACTCTTTGTGACCCCATGGATTGAAGCATGACAGGTTCCTCTGTCCTTCACTATCTCCTAGAGTCTCCCCAAATTCATTCATGTCCATTGAGTTGGTGATGCCATCCAACCATCTCATCCTCTGTTGTCCCCTTCTCCTT
Organism: Giraffa tippelskirchi; assembly: GCF_054371585.1. Taxonomy (NCBI): domain Eukaryota; kingdom Metazoa; phylum Chordata; class Mammalia; order Artiodactyla; family Giraffidae; genus Giraffa; species Giraffa tippelskirchi. The sequence goes on along the minus strand of NC_137276.1, from coordinate 118,645,122 downwards.
CAATCTTTCCCAGCATCAGGGTCTTTTCCAATGAGTCGGCTCTTAGCATCAGGTGGCCAAAACACTGGCGCTTCAGCTTCAAAGTCAGTCCTTCCAATGAATACTCAGGGTTGATTTTCTCCAGGATAGACTGATTTGATCTCCTTGCAGTCCAAGACACTCTTTAAGAGTCTTCTCCAACACCACAATTCGAAAGCACCAATTCTTTGGTGCTCAGCCAAAGAATTCTTTATGGTCTGACTCTCATATCTGCACATGACTACCAGAAAAACCATAGCTTTGACTACACAGACCTTTGTTGGCAAAGTGATGTCTTCACTTTTTAATATGCTGTCTAGGTTTGTCAAAGTTTTCTTTCATTCCTAACCAGGGAACTTTATATGGTAACTCCCTGCCATTGGACTACAGATTAATTTATAGGAACACCATCACACCATGATGTGGGAATACAAAACATCTTTTTACTCCTCTTAGGGTCTGACAGCATGACTGACTTTTCCTTCTAGGAAATCTCGCTTCTCTCAGCTCTGGGTCATGGCCCAGTGGGTGTGGGATCTGCTTCAGGAACTCTTCCCCAGGGCGAGGCTAATCTTGCTGCTCTGGTTGCAGAGTAAAGCCACGTGTGATCACTAACACGTGCCTCGGTTACTGGAAGCCACAGAGATTGGAGCCACATCACCACAGCATTGCTTGGCCAAAATTTACTAACACACTATGCCTGAGAAAACTCAAAAGCAGGCGAGGGAGGCATGTGGGATGGAGGAGACAAGAATGGGAGAGTCAGTGTGCTGACAGCTGGCTTGTGGGCACATGGAGGATGCATTATGCAACTCTAATCTGTCAATAGTTGAAAATAACCTGGAACGACACACTTAAAAGTTAGGGCTTTGACATGTGGATGTGAGAACTATTTTCCAGCTACACAACATCAAGAAGGACATTCTAGATCTTTCTTTACTCTCTGAAATCCTGCTTTGGTACCGGACAGTGCAGGAAGTTAGCACATGAACCAGAAGATCAATTATGACACCAAGGTGTGGCACTCACAAACATTAAGATACAGTCAAATGTACTTTTTAAATTGTTAACAGATCTGTAACAATTTCTTGGGCTTCCCAGGTGGCGCAGGGGATGAAGGTTTGATCCCTGGGCCAGGAAGGTCCCCTGGAGAAGGAAATGGCAACCCAGCCCAGTATTCTTGCCTGGAGAATCCCATGGACAAAGGAGCCTGCAAAGCTCCATAGCTTTGCAATCAGTCAGACACCACTTAGCAACTAAACAATAATTCCTTAATATCCTCAGATAAAGGGGTTAACACCTCCAATTGTTCTTTGAGAGCACAGAATCCCAGGCTGTAAGCAACTCAGATGTGCAGGGGCTAAAAGGATGAGGAGGAGGGTTCAATTCTAGGGCTTCCTTAGGCAAGCTTCCAGGGGTCCTTGTATATCCGCTGTCTGCTCCTAGATGTGGGGACACAATTCTCAGGTCCATCTGCCAGGCTGGGGGTGGGGGTAGGTCACAGCCCAGGGAGCACCTCCTGGTCCCACCAACCTGTCACTGATGAGCAGTGTTCCAGAAAATGCTATTTCCTTGAGGCTGGAGGAAGTGCAGTCTGCTCCAACACACACACTGGGCCTGACTGCATCATCCTGTGAAACTACCAGGGTGCGGGGAGGAGGCGGAACAGATTCTTGGGGCACTGAGTGCCAGAAGGAAACAAGAGGAGTTGAAGCTGGAAACCAAAGGCACGGCAGCCCTCCCGACTCAGCACCGAGGGGAGTGGGACCTCTGAGGGCAGAGCAGGGGAGAGGTAAGGCGGAGGGCACTGGCAGTGGGGGGCACATAAAGGGTCAACCTCTCCCACCCACCACAGCAGCTTGGAGGCCCTCCCCCCAGGGAACCCTCAGATTTGCACCTGGCTATCCCTGGGGCGGCTGTGACGGCCTTTAAGGTGATTTTAGCTCTAAGTTTCAACTAATGTTTGCTGAGCTCCGACTGTGTTCCAGGCAGTGAGGTCTGACAACTCCATTTACATTCAGGTATGAATTCATTCAGCTCGAACCATCTCACTCAAAAGAAATCACTCAAAGCTCACCAATCACAGATGACATACCGTTTATAAAGATGACATCTTAATAAGGGGATTCAGGTGCCACATTCCCAAAGATCAGTTCTGCCTTGGATGAGCTCATCCAGACACAAGGCTGTAAGTTCCATCTTTATACCTATGGTTCTTCGACCTGGCTGCACATTAGGCTCACCTGGGGAACTCTTAAATACCTTAGTGACTGCATTTCAATTGGTCTGGGATGGAGTGCAGATGCTGGTATATGTTTTTTACTTTTGTAATGACTCCCAAGTTTACTTGTCCTTCCCTCTATTCCGGCCACTTCCCAGGTGGCGCTAGTGGTAAAGAACCCACCTGCTAATGCAGGAGACATAAGAGATGCGGGTTCAATCCCTGGGTTGGGAAGATCCCCTGGAGAAGGGCGTGGCAACTTACCCCAGTTATTCTTGCTTGGAGAATCCCATGGACAGAGGAGCCTGGCGGGCTACAGTCCATGTGGTCGCAAAGAGTCGGACACAACTGAAGCGACTTAGCCCATCTATTCTGAGCTTTTAAATTCATGCCTAATGTCCTATTCAAAGTCCCATCTTTAGAGATGTTATACAGGTATCTCAATTAATATATCCGAAAAGATGTCTCCATTATGTCATACTCAGAACCATCTCTGCCCCCATATCACCTCTCACTTTGAAAAACTCAGCCCACATTGATCCCTCCCCTAGTCTGCATGCATGCCAAGTTGCTCCAGTTGTGTCCAACTCTTTGTGACCCTATGAACTGTGGCCCACCAGGCTCCTCTGTCCACAGGATGGGATTCTCCAGGGAAAAATACTGGAGTGGGTTGTCATGCCCCCCTCTAGGGGATCTTCCCAACTCAGGGACCAAACCTGTGTCTCTTAATGTCTCTTGCATTTGCAGGTGGGTTCTTACCATTAGTGCCACCTGGGAGGCCCTCCCCTATTCTAGTCTTCCTTGTTTCAGTACTGACATCTGGTTCTTCAAACCAAACTGACATCCGGTTCTTCTGCCAAACACCATGGAGATCTTTTTTAAAACTTCTTTTTTTCCATGTCCCCAACCTCTCATCTATCAGCAAATCTGACTGGTTCTACTTCCAAACAGGTTCTACATCAGAGCACTCTTCATCATCCTCCCTGTGGCTGATCCACGCCAGTGGTTGTTCTCCTGGAGCCCTTTACCCACCTCCCACTCCTCCCCACATTTCCACTCCTCCAGCCCCTGATGTATGCCAAGGCTGTGAGACACTTGTGTTACTTTCCTATAGCTGCCTTCACAAGTTCCCACCAACTTGGTGGCTTAAAACAGCAGAAAAGTATTTTTTTTTAAGAGTTCTGGGAGCCGGAAGTCTGAAACCAAGATGCTGCCAGGGTTGTACAGCCTCCAAAGGCTCCAGGGAAGGCTCCCTCCTTGTTCTCCCAGATTCTGGCGGCTCTGGGCCTTCAGGAAGGTAGCTTCCCAGAGGTTTGTGGCCGCATTGCTCCAATGTCTGCCTACAGCTCCATCTGGCCTTCCCTTGGCATCATCTCCTCATCTCCTCTTCTATCTCATTATCAGGACACCTGTCATGGCAGTTAAGGCCCATCTGGGTGATCTCACCATGAGATGTGTAACTCAGTGATATCTGCAAGGACTCTTTCCAAATAAGGTAATAGGATCCAGGGTTAGGACATTGACATAGACTTGGGGACCACCATTCATCCCACTTTAGTACTACAAGGTTATCTTTTTTAAAGTATTGATTATTTACTTGGCTGTGCTGGGCCTTAGTTGTGGCACACAGGATCATTTTGTTTCTACACATGCACTCTAGTTCCCTGACTAGGGATCAAACCCGGGCTCCCTGCATTGGGAGTGCAGCGCCTTGGCCACTGGACCACAAGGGAAGTCCCAAGATTACCTTTCTATAATGAAAATCAAATCCCATTTTTCCTCAGATTAAAATCCTCCAATGACTTTTCAGTGCAAATATTGGAAATACAGCACAATCTTAAATTCACGGCCACGATATATAGGACTGCATGGGCTTCCCTGGTGGTTCAGATGGTAGAGTCCACCTGCAATGCAGGAGACCTGGGTTAGATCTTTGGGTTGTGAAGATCCCCTGGAGAAGGAAATGGCAACCCACTCCAATATTTTTGCCTGGAGAATTTCATGGACAGAGGAGCCTGGCAGGCTATACAGTCCATGGGGTCGCAAAGAGACATGACTGAGCGACTAACACTTTCACTTTCATAGGACTGTATGGGATGTGAACCCCTGATCAAACTTCCTACTATACCTCCCTAACATACTACCCTCTAGACACATCAGCCTTTGTCTCCTCTTCAAAAAGTCCAAAGTCTATTACAGGAGCAGCTCCTTTTCTTCACTCAGGTCTCAGACCAATACCACTGCCCCAAGAAAGGGCTCCAGGGCACCCTCTCTAACATGGTCCCATCCCCTCTCATCACTCTGACGCCACCACCCCATCTCAGTTTCCTGTCACACCAAATATCACCTTACTTAATTCAGTTCAGTTCAGTTCAGTCACTCAGTAATGTCTGACTCTTTGCAACCCCATGAACCGCAGCACGCCAGGCCTCCCTGTCCATCACTAACACCCTAAGTCCACCCAAACCATGTCCATCGAGTTGGTGATGCCATCCAGCCATCTCATCCTCCATCGTTCCCTTCTCCTCCTGCCCTCAATCTTTCCCAGGATCAGGGTCTTTTCCAATGAGTCAGCTCTTCACATCAGGTAGCCAAAGTATTGAAGTTTCAGCTTCAACATCAGTCCTTCCAATGAACACTCAGGACTGATCTCCTTTAGGATGGACTGGTTGGATCTCCTTGCAGTCCAGGGACTCTCAAGAGTCTTCTCCAACATCACAGTTCAAAAGCATCAATTCTTCACCACTCAGCTTTCTTTATAGTACAACTCTCACATCCATACATGACCACTGGAAAAACCATAGCCTTGACTAGACGGACCTTTGTTTGCAAAGTAATGTCTCTGCTTTTAAATATGCTATCTAGGTTGGTCATAACTTTCCTTCCAAGAAGTAAGCGTCTTTTAATTTCATTGCTGCAGTCACCATCTGCAGTGATTTTGGAGCCCAGAAAAATAAAGTCAGCCACTGTTTCCCCATCTATCTGCTATGAAGTGATGGGACCGGATGCCATGATCTTAAGTTTTCTGAATGTTGAGTTTTAAGCCAACTTTTTCACTCTCCTCTTTCACTTTCATCAAGAGGCTCTTTAGTTCTTCTTCACTTTCTGCCATAAGGGTGGTGTCATCTGCATATCTGACGTTATTGATATTTCTCCTGGCAATCTTGATTCCAGCTTGTGATTCCTTCAGCCCAGCGTTTCTCATGATATACTCTGCATATAAGTTAAATAAGCAGGGTGACAATATACAGTCTTGACGTGCCAACTATGCTACTGGAGATCAGTGGAGAAATAACTCCGGAAAGAATGAAGGGATGGAGCCAAAGCAAAAACAACACCCAGTTGCGAATGGGACTGGTGATAGAAGCAAGATTCGATGCTGTAAAGAGCAATATTGCATAGGAACCTGGAATGTTAGGTCCATGAATCAGGGCAAATTGGAAGTGGTCAAACAGGAGACGATAAGAGTGAACATCGACATTCTAGGAATCAATGAACTAAGACGGCCTGGAATGGGTGAATTTAACTCAGATGATCTTACTTTATAACATACTAACTAAGATGTCTTATCGACTGTTTCAAGCCTAAGTGCCTAGAAGAGCCACTTGATCAGTAGGGAGCACTGAATAACTGTTTGTGGACTATATGTAGGAATTCACAGGGTACCTGTTTAAAAAGCACCATGAATGCCCCTGAGATGGGCGTCAGTTTTATTGTCAAGATGTGTGAACTGCGAAAGCTCCTTTGGGATTGGGACAGCACATATGATTCTGTTGTCTTATTCTTTCCCTCCACAGTCTAAACAGTCTACACTGAGAGTGGCTGGGGAGAGCAGGTGAACTCAGATGATGATGTGAGCTATGTGTGTGTGTTAGTTGCTCAGCTGTGTCCGACTCTGTGATCCTATGGACTGTAGCCCACCAGGCTCCTCTGTCCATGGAATTCTCCAGGCAAGAATACTGGAGTGGATTGACATTGAGCTGTGATGTATATGAATTTGACCACATCACATCATGCAATGGGGAGAGGGGGGTGGAGGAGTAATGAGGCTTCCTGCCAAGCTGGTCCAAGACCCCATGAGCAGCCCGAACCCAGCTATGAAGTCCAGGTCTCCATGCCTCCTCCTCTGTAAAGGAGGAATTCTGTAAACAAGGAATGACAGGTATCACAGCCTGAGTACTCAGTAAGGAAAGAGAAGCACAGCTAGGGCAGAGGTGCAGTGCTTAAAGGGAACCCACTCTGAGAAAGTGTTTACTAACAGGAGTCCATCAGAAAACCTTATACTCTAGAATGCAATGTTAAACTATGAACTCAGGTTGACGTGAATTCCATCAACGTACAAGTCTTGATGAAGGTGAAAGGGGAGAGTGAAAAAGCTGGCTTAAAACTCAACATTCAAAAACTGAAGATCGTGGCATCCAGTCCCATCGCTTCATGGCAAATAGACAGGGAAACAATGGAAACAGTGAGAGACTTTATTTTCTTGGGCTCCAAAATCACTGCAGATGGTGACTGCCAACCATGACATTAAAAGACTCTTACTCCTTGGAAGAAAAGCTATGACCAACCTAGACAGCATATTAAAAAGCAGAGACATTACTTTGCCGACAAAGGTCCGTCTAGTCAAAGCTATGGTGTCCAGTAGTCATGTATGGATGAGAGAGTTGGACCATAAAGAATGCTGAGCGCCAAAGAATTGATGCTTTTGAACTGTGGTGTTGGAGAAGACTCTTGAGAGTCCCTTGGACTGCAAGGAGATCAAACCAGTCAATCCTAAAGGAAATCAATTTTGAATATTCATTGGAAGGACTGATGATGAAGCTGAAGCTCCAATACTTTGGCCACCTGATGGAAAGAGCCGACTAATTAAAAAAAACCCTAATGCTGGGAAAGATTGAAGGCAGGAGAAGGGGATGACAGAGGATGAGATGGTTGGATGGCATCATCGACTGGATGGACATGAGTTTGAGCAAGCCCTGGGAGATGGTGAAGCAGGGAAGCCTGGCTTGTTGCAGTCCATGTGCTCTCAAAGAGTCATATACGACTGAGCAACTGAACAACAACCATGATGAGGTAAAGTGAGTGCAGCACCCTGTCACCCTGGACTCCAACAAGATATTTTATCTCAACTGGTACCTACTCCTCACCCACCCATCCCCCACAAAGTCCTTCATTTCTATATATCCCACCCCAACATATTCCCCATCAAACCCAGTCCCTGGTTCCCAACCACCCAGGGGCGAATAGATTGGGACTACCTTTAAGCACTGGGGACTACATTTGCTGGGACTACCTCAGCAAATGTACGAATGAGCCAGAAAGCTCACCCCTCAAACCAGCTTGGAGACAGCTCCACTGTCTACCCACCAGCTACCTGAGAATAATCCCCAACTCATGGCCTCCCACCACCATGCAAGGGGCACCCAGAGACCCTGGCTTTGGGAGAATTGCCCCGGCTCCTTGCTTTTTCTGTCATCATTAGGTTGAGGATTTATCATCCCTGCTCTGTGCCCACAGCCCTCAGCAGCTCTCCTTCCACTCTGCCACCCCTCCTGCTGCCATTTCTCACTGCAAAAGGCGAAGGCTCAGACCCCACGGTGAACGCTTGCGGCCCATCAGTCCAGCCTCACTGCCTGCTCAGGGCTGATCAAAGAGAACCTGGAGACGCTCCCAGAACATCTCCTGCCCTTCATGCTTGCCAGATTTCACATGGCTGCTCCCTTTTGTCTTTCTGAACTGTCCCCATATGCCTTGTCTCTGCTGTGTGCCCGAAGCATTGCTGTGACAACCCCCAAGGTACACAGCCCCTTCCCCCTCGACTGTCCCTACCAGAGGCTGGCAGAGTCACCCAGTCATCCAGTCCTCATCACCCTGCAAGCCAGAAGTGACTTCACAGCATAGTTCTGGATAATCAGATCTACATGGAAATGTGCTAGAGGGAAGTTGGTTTGGGTGACCTTTGTTCCTGCTTTATCACCAACAGCGGGTAGCCATCCTGTGATGCTCAGGGCCTGGCCCGAGGGTGATGGGAGACAGCAGGAACAGCTTAGACCAGCGCCAGCTAGACCAACTGCTCACCGCCAGATGCTATGAGAAAAATCATCCCCCCCAACACATCAATTTAAGCCACTATAAATTGGGATTTTTATTTACTGCAGCTGAAAGCAATCTTAATTGATAGTCATTTGTATTATAATAATCAGTCTACATGTTTCTCCAAGATATGTTTGATTTCTTCTAATTCTGAAATCCTACCACAGGGCCTTGCATAAGGCAAGCTAATGAAGGCTTTAAAACCCCAGAGGTGTTGCTTATGGGGAAAGCAGTTAGAAGAGGCTGTTCCAGGCAGACACAAGACAGAACTGACATTATTCTCAACGTTTTCCCAGAAAATCACCTCTTTCAGAGCAATTTACAAGAGTACTTTCAGAGATTAAAAATATATATGCAGAGAACAGACTTGTGGTTGCCAAAAGGGAGGCGGGAAGTAGGGAAGGGATGAATTGGGACTTTAGGGTGAGCAGATGCAAACTATTATATATAAGATGGATAAACAACCAGGTCCTACTATACGGCACAGGTTATACTCAATATCCTGTGGTAAAAAATAATGGAAAAGAATAAGAATGTATATGTATGTATAACTGGATCACTTTGCTGCAACAAAAATTAACACAACATTGTAAATCAATTATACTTCAATAAAATAAATTTTAAAAATATGTATGTAAACTATTACCAAATTTCCATCATAGGGATATTAGTTCACTGGATAAGAAAACAACTTTTGGAGCCAATTCATTAACTCTAATTAATGATTTCTAAGTCTGTTTTGTCTTTCCATGGAGAAGAAATGAGAGCTAGAATGGGTCTACTAGGTCAGAAGCTAGGCGGGAATGCCACACAGTTCCTGAGAGTTCTTCCAACTGCTCCTTTATTCCTCACCTTTATCTGCTCACTGACAATAAACCAGGCTCAGAGTTCAGCCCACACTGACAATACTGCACAACAGCTAGTTCTTATAAGTGTTTCCTCACCTTTTCAAAACTATTCATGATGCAAAAAAAGTTCTATGTTATCAGAGGAGCATACTTCCAATGTTACCAAAAACTCTTCCAACCAGTATCATATGGCTTTCTCTCCCTATTGCTTTCCACACACCTGGGAGACTTGTTTTTCTGTTTGGACAAGAGAATTCTTATCTCAGATCTCTCTTTGGAAAGAGAGCTTAAATTTCCTTTTGCAAATCCTCCTTGAAAAAACGAGACTAGTGAAAAAATAGCAGGACTCATCACTTACTCCTCCCCAGCCAGAGCTCAATTTCTAATCAGTTTCTTTCCCATTCACAGTGAAACCCCAGGTCAACAGCTGCAAAGGGCAAGAATGAGGCAGAGGGAGAGTGGCACAGAGGATCTGGTCAGCGGAGTGTGACCTAGGGGAAGGAACCGGCATTCAGTACTTTTCAGGAAGGAGTTTTCAGGATAAAAGTTAGGAGTGATAAAACTAAACCCAACCCGCGACCTAGGGAGCACGAACAAACAGACCGGCTGGGACCTGCGATGTTTTGCTGCAGTGTTTGCATTTGGACAGATGTCTCCTGGGCTCCTCGAGAGAGAAAGAATACAAAGAAACTATAAGTGAATGAAAATAGCTGCCTACACCCTGCACAGTAAGGGCAAATTAGGGACAACAAGATACAAAAAGACCAAAAATCCAACTGCCACTTCTGAGAAGCCAGGAGCAAAAGGAAGGGGTTGGGAGCAAAAGTAGGGTATCTCTCATGCCCCCTGCACACACCACCACCTAAAGGTAGGCAAACAACCTGTCACCCCTCCAGCTCGAGCCCTGGACGCTGGACACTCCTGGACACCCCTACCCTCACCCCATGGAAGGAACAGCTTGCCCTCCTTTGGGGAGCGAGCAAACAAGAGAACATGCTATTTCTTCTCGCTACCCCCCCACCAGCTTCAGCAGGGGCCCCAGGAAAGCCTTGCCTGAATTTGTCTGGTCTCTGATCAATTTCTATTGATTAAGAAGGCCAAGACCCCTGGTCAGTAACAAAACCGCAAGGCTAAGTTCATGAGTTGACTGATTGCCTCTGTTCTTTTAAACACTGGACAGTCTAAAAAGCACTGATTCTCCCCCTAGATATTATCGGAAAAAGGATCAAGTATTCCACACAAACACACAGGGAATGTTTATAATCTGTCAGATTCTCCTACTTTAAATATTCTTGGCAGATAAATGAGAAGGCAATTGGGTGTTAAAATACAAGGTATATCTTATGGGAGAGAGCGATTCAACCAAGCAACATAAAAGGTGGAAAATCAACCCTTCTCATAAATGGCTCAAAAAAATCAGGAACTGTGGTTTGGTTGTGATGTTCTTTCTATATGACACACCCATTATATACCAAACACACAGAGATGCTGCAGGTTGTTCAAAGAGACACAAGACCGACTCTATGCTCTTCTTGTCTTATGAAAGATATAATTATTGAAACAAAAGAGAACATTTAAAACAAAAAACTATGATTAGGGGAAAAGTGAGTGGTTAGAAAAGCTCTATGTAAGAAAAAAAGAGGTAGGCATGTGAAGCCAATGGCATGCTCAGTAGTTCAGTTGTGTCTGACTCTGCGACCCAATGGACTGTAGCCCACCAGGCTGCTCTGTCCATGGGATTCTCCAGGCAAGAATACTGGAGTGGGTGGCCATTTCTTCCTCCAGAGGATCTTCCCCACCCAGGAACTGAACCCTCGACTCCCGCATCTTGTGCACTGGCATGCGGATTCTTTACCACTGTGCCACCTGGCAAACTCGATTTAGGGTCATATGGCTGAAAAGCTCAAATCCTATACATTTACCTCTTCTTTTGGTGCCTCAGGATTGAAGCCCAATCCCAGAGTCAACAGTCTTGAGTGAATATATATCTGGGTGTAAAGTATAAAGACTTTGGAAGACTTTGGTCAGAGGAAACTAATCATCACTGGGTTTCTATTTTATTTTCCCAAAAAGCGCCTGGCATCATTTGTTTTATGGGCAATTACCCTGAGGGAGCAGGAAACTGTATCTGCCGTTTCTGTGGACACACACGCTACTGCACGGAGTCAGACATAGGAAGGACAAGCTGCTTGATAGAATCACATGAATTCTTCCCTTTCTAAAAATATTAGTTTCTGGCATAAAACACTTTCCCGAGTGTGGTTCAACTTAGTCATGGAGCCCACGGAGCAGAGCTGGAATACTCATCACGTCTGGCTTCCTTCCCACCAGCTGGGTCCCCACAGCCCGCACCTGCGTAGTAGGGCAGCTCAGCCAGAAAGAGCACAGAGAGCCTCGTGGAGAGGAGGCTGGGAGGCCGGGTGCGGGGGTGGAGGCCGGTGGTCTCTGTGCCCCGCTGCACAGCAGCCTCCAGAATCTGTCACCACTTCACAGCATTGTGCAACAGTTCCTTCTGCAGTGCTTCTGTCCATCTGTCTTAGGAAACATTCTCACTTTTACTAAGCCGTCCACTTCCTCAACAGATTTCTTTTCTGGAAACACCATTAAATAAAACACAGAGAAAGAGTCACTTTGTTTTCCTAACCCATGTCTTTGTATGACTTCATTAAAGAGAAGCGGAGAGCCTCCTGTTTAGGGTGGGCACATTCATTGTAGTCTGCAGGAAAGTAAAGGCATGTGGGTCCCCCCACCTTTAAGCATCTCAAATCTGACGCTAACTTGGCTTTGTCTTACTATTTAAGACACTAAGAGTGAATATCCAAATCAGGGTTTTATTAATTTTAAAAATTAATGCCCTCTTTGGATAAACAAAACTAAGATAAGAAATCCATCATGGGGTGAGGGTCCTATTTCTAACTGGTGGGGAGGGAAGGGATAACTCTTTTATGTTTTTCCACAGCCCAGAACATTCCCTCAAACATTAATTTCTGTAATCTGTATTGTAATAGGGAAGAACAAATCTGACTCCATTTGGATCTGAGTTTGTTTTTTTTTTTAACTTTCACCTTTGTCTTCTATTGCTTTTGCTACAAGTTAAAGAATGTTGTCTCATACCTGAAATATACAGGACAACCCACGGCTCTGACCCTTAAAGGCTAATACTTTCCCATTCCTATAGAGATAAAAAGTTGCAGAACAGAGAATAACATTTGCCTTGTTGGAGGTTTACAGGAACATCACGACCTGACCTATGTGGATAACTGCAAGAACAAAGGATTCCCACACCAAAAAGTTTGCACCAAACAGCCACCTCGCACCCCCTTTTGGTATAAAAGAAGCCTGAATTCTAACTTGGTCAACATGGTTCTTCGGGACACTAGTCCACCATCTTCTCAGTCTGCTGGCTTTCTGAATAAAGTCAATGTTCCTTGTCCCAACGTCTCTCTCAATTTAATGTCCTGTCATGTGGTGAGTAGTACGAGCTTTGAGTTGGTTAACAGCATGATAAATAATAATTATAAAATATAATATTATTCAAACTGTATCCCCCTCTCCCCATGTAGCCACTGAGAATCTCTGCTCTTAAAGGCCTGAAATGTTGTTTCTAATCAGTCCAATAAATCAGTTCAGTTCAGTTCAGTCGCTCAGTCATGTCCAACTCTTTGCAACCCCATGAATTGCAGCACGCCAGGCCTCCCTGTCCATCACCAACTCCCGGAGTTTAAATAGAACCATTTAAAATGCAAAATGAATTTCTTGCTCCTCCAATGACTGAACTGAATTTATGTATTTGTGTGTCTATTTATTTTTATCTTTGGCTGCACTGGGTCTTCTTTGCTGTGTGTGGGCTTTTTCTAGCTGTGGTGATTGGAGGCTATTCTCTAGTTGCAGTGCACAGGCTTTTCATTGCGGTGGCTTCTCTTCTTGCAGAGCACTGGCTCGAGGGCTCATGAGCTTCAGTAGCTGTGGCTCATGGGCTGTACAGTGTGGGCTCTGCAGTTGTGGCACATGGGCTTTGTTGTCCCATAGCATGTGGAATCTTCCTGAAGCAGGGATTGAACCCATGTTATCTGTATTGGCAGGAGGAGTCTTAACCACTGGACCACCAGGGAAGTCCTGAATTGATTTATTTTTAATCTAGATTTTCCCAAAGCAATATTACATTCTAACTGTTCCTAACTAATAAAGCAGAATTCCTACTGTGCAGGTTTTGTAAAGGTGAAATCTCATCGCTGGTCGGCCCTGGGAAATATACCACAGTCACAGAGTTCCCACCGCAAGCTTCGTACTTTTGTGCTTATGAAAAGATAAACAAACAATGCCAAATGGAAATTTTAATTTGAATGACCTGAGGGGGTTAGCTTGGTGAAAACTGAGAGATGGGCAGAAACATTGGTTAAGTTTCTCAATGAATTTTTATGTTCTTTTGTTTCAAATTCTCCTTACATTTTCATCCCACTGAGCAAACATAAGCCAACAGAAAAGACTTCCCACAAAAACCCAGAGGCATATTTCCCCACCTGGAAAATGACTGCCAGCTTTTCTGTTTTTGAGGCTAGCTTTCCACCCAGGTAGGAGGTCCCAGCCCCATTCACCTAGCAATACCCACCGCAGCAGGTCTACCTTCTTTCCACAAACATTGCTACTCTCTCATCTTAAAGAAGCAGGTAACCATTCTCCTGATCCTCCACTTCCCTGCCAGCTACTGCTCAGTTTCCTGCTCCTCTCTGTAGCAAAACTATAAACCATTATCCACTGCCTACCTCCAATTCCTATCCTCTCTCTCTTTAATAGACTTTACTTCTTAGAGCAGGACCATTCACAGCAAATTTGAGCAGAAGGTACACCGAGTCCCCGTAAACTCCCTGACTCTACACAGCTCCCCCACACAGCATCCCTTTACGGAGTGGTGTATTTATTACAACTGATGGACCTACACTGACCTATCATTATGACCAGAAGTCAAGAGTTTACCTTGGGGTTCATTCTTGGTGTTGTGCATCCTATGGGTTTGACAAATGCACAATGACATGTATCCATCATTACAGTACCATACAGAATAGCTGCTCCTTGCCCTAAAAATCCTGTGTTTCACCTATTCACCTTTTTCCTATCCCCTGGACACTACTTTTTGCTGTCTCTACAGTTTTTCTTTTCCAGAATGTCCTATAGTTGGAATCATACAGTATGTAGCCTTTTCAGATTGGCTTCTTTCACTCAGCAATATGTAGTTAAGGTTCTTCTATGTCTCTCCATGCCTCGATAGCTCATTTCTTTTTAGTATTGAACAATATTCCATTGTCTGGAGGTTCCATAGTTTATTTACCCATTCACCCACTGAAGGACACGCTCTCATTTTCTTTCCAATCTTACTCAGGTTGGGCTCCACACTGACCTTGCTATTGCTAAACCCATCAGCCAGTCTCAGCCTTCACCTCCTTGCAACAACTCTATCACTCATCACTTGACCTCCAGGCCACGGCAATCACCTGGTTTTCCTATGACATCACTAACCACCTCTGAGTCTTTCATTCGATTCCTCCTCTTTCTGACCTCTAATGTGGAACAGCCCAGACTCATACATCCAGCTACCTACTCAGTATCTCCACTTGGCCATTACACAGGCATCCAAACTTAACACTTCCATAGCTGAGCTCCATCTTGCTTCTACATGGGTTTACCCCCTCTGTCAGTGACAGCTGCAACTCCACTTCCCTGTAGCCAGGCCAAAAGCCCTACAGTCAAGCTCATCTCTTCTTGTTCCCTTTCACATGCATCCAATCTAATAGCAAATCTTACATATGTCTCTATCATTAAAGGATGTCCAGATTGGACCAAGTCTCACCATTCTCCACTCTACTACTATGGTCCGAGTCACCAAAATCTTCCTGATGATCACAGTAATGGTCCACCAGCTGGACTCCCTGCTCTGTCCAGCCTCATACACTCTGCTCTTCAAACAGCAGCACAATGACCCTGGGAAACAAGTCACATGGTGTTTTTTCCTTCTTCCAATCTTCCAGCAGTGCTTTGCCTCATTCTCTTACAATAAAACCCAACTCTTTATTATGGCCCATATGGTCCTACTTGATATGACTCCCATATCTCTCCAATTTCATCTGCTACTACACCCTACTTTTACTTAGCTCCAGCCAGACCAGCCTCCTAGCTCCATGATAGGCTCAGTCCCGACTCAGGGCCTTTGCATGTGCTGTCCTGCCTGTCTGGAATGGTCTTTCCTCTAGTATCCATTTGGCTAGCGTAGTCACCAACTTCAGGTCTTTATTCAAAAGTGTCCTATTCAGAGGAGCCTCGGCAAGGCACCTTATATAAAATAATGCTGAGAATTCACTGGTGGTCCAGTGGCTAAGACTCCATGTTCCCAATGTAGGGGGCCTGAGTTCAATCCCTGGTTCAGGAACCAGATCCTGCATGCTGCAACTAAGACCTGGTACAGCCACAATAAATAAATTAAATGAATATTTAAAAATAAAGTATCAATCTTCTCCTCAATGAAAATCTTGTATCATCCTTCTCTGCTCTACTTTATTTTTCCTTCTCACTTATTTTATGTAAAATATCTTATAATTTTGTAAGTCACTTATATTAATTATTATCATTCATCCTTTCTGGACTGTATACCATACAGTAGGAATTTCAGTCTACGTTGTTCCCTAACATTCCCTCAGCACCTAAAAATGTTCCTGGGACATGGCAGGTATCCAAAAAGTATTTCGTTCAATATGAATGAATAATGAGTGAATAAATATACTTCACTTGGCAGAAGCAAATTTATAGCTTAGTAACAAAAACCTAAGGTATTGGTTTTGTTGGCTCATTAGTACGTTATTAACCAGATCACATGTGACATTTCAAAATGTCAAGTAAAAAATACATAGCTGTGATGCTCTACTGGCTTAAATTTTCCATTTTTATTCAACCACTCAAAAATATGAAAAGCAACAAAATGTGATGGTCCTGAAGACAGACTCTGGGTTCCCTTTGGGCAAGGATTGTATTTACTCTGTTTCTCCCCCATATTTCAAGCCTAGCAGAGGATGGCTCACAGCAGGAACTCAAAAGGTATCTGTGGCCTGAATGAACACTAAATAAGGCTTTAATTTTACAATACAGTGTCATTATTTATTGAGCTACGTCAGGGTGAATACAACCTCAGGGGTACTCTCACCCCAGTAGGTATATATGTAAACCATTTATATGGAAAAGGTGATTATTTTTCCATGCACAAATTGATAATTGCTATTAACAGAATATTAAAGTGGTCGCTGAAAAAGAATAAAATATGGGTGTTTACCTACTTCAGCTGTTGAGAATTCCATTTTTTTAAAAAGACTTTTTTAAGAAGAACTTTTGATTCACAGCAAAAATTGAGCATAAGGTACAAAGATTCTCACATACCTCCTGCCCACATGCACAGCCTCCCCAAGCATCAACATCCCTCACATAAAATCACAACCCAGGGTCCATGGTTTACATTAGGGTTCACTCTTGGTGCTGTACCTTCTATGGTTTGGGCATGTGTCCATCATTAGAGGGTCATACAGAGTAGTTTATTTGTCCTAAAAATCCTCTGTGCTTTGCTGCATTCACCCCTCCCCCTGCCAAAAGACAACTCCATTCTAAAGACTTGGCCTAAACAATGGATAGGCTGGATTGGAGAACCATTTCCATTTAAACACTCTTCCTTTGGTGTTAGGCAAAGAGTAGAAGCCTTAAGTACTAATGAGGGTTATGAAACATCAATTTAACTTTGGAAAGAAACAATTCTTTCTTTCTATCAATATTTAAAGTGTCCCATCTGGACAAAGTGACCATTTCAGACTCAGAAGCTCAAGAGATGGTATGGATTTTCTTTCAGCTTTGCATTAAGTGATTCCAAAGTGAAAGTGTGAAAGTGAAAGTCTCTCAGTCGTGTCCAACTATGTGCAACCCCTGTGCAAGACTAAGGACTATACAGTCCATGGAATTCTCCAGGCCAGAATAAGGGAGTGGGTAGCCTTTCCCTTCTCCAGGGGATCTTCCCAACCCAGGCATCAAACCCAGGTCTCCCAAATTATAGATGAATTCTTTATCAGCTGAGCCACCAGGGAAGCCCAAGAATACTGGAGTGGGTAGCCTATCCCTTCTCCATAAGATTTGCCCAACGCAGGAATCGAACGGGGGTCTCCTGCATTGCAGGCGGATTCTTTACTAGCTGAGCCACCAGGGAAGCCTGTGATTCGAAGGAAGGGTAAACACAGGATCTTTAGCAGAAGTTCCCAAAGAAGAACCGGAGGAACTCCAAGTCACTATATGCAGGGTACTGCGTGGCCCTAACAAGCCCATGAGCCCTGCTTCTGGACACTCAGGTGCTCACACCTCACTCTCTCAAAGAGCCCCCAGGATTGTCTGGGCACTGGGGTTTGAGTCCCATACTCCATTCCCAACTGCTTCCGGTTAAACAGGATATTTACATTCACATCTTTAAGTCTACAGGACTCAGGCTTAAGGAGGCAACACAGTGAGAACAGTTCTGAAAACCACAAAATGATATACAAATTGCAAAGGAAAAAATGTAAATATCCTTATTGAGTGTTTGTATTCCTTGCTGTCTCCAGATTTAATTCGTTGTCACTGCTGAACACTGGTCTTTACAATTTCTTGTACCAGCAAACACTCAGTAAATGAATGAATAAATGAAACTATTGTTTTGCTGTGTACTGGTCTATTCTAAAACTCCCCCGTCTGGGTACAAAAAGCTAAAATGGTTCTCCCTTGGCACCTACCATTAATGAGGCTGGGTGTTTTCTTTGTAAATCGTGTGCATCTGGTATCATCTCATTTCAAATTGTCTTTCCCACCCTCAAACAAAAACAAACAAAAAATGTATACCCCAAAAATCAAAACACAGAATTTTAGACACTGGAAACTACCAAAATGTGTCTCCTTCTTAGACTGTCCCTAAACACTAAGTAAATTTAATATTTTACAGGGTATTATTCAAGATTTTACACAAATTGGCAGCATACTTTTGTTCTTCTATAGAGAAGGATCAAATGGGCATCCAAATTGTCTTATAACATTGGCAGCTTAAGGAAAGCAGTAAATATTCTTAGAGTCAAGAATATTTCTGAATTCCTCAGAAAACCAAACAGTAGGTTTAATGAGCCATCAACATTTCCCAAGTACATTATGTTAATCTGGCTTTTTAAAATGTACTGACCTACATGAGAATGCCCTGGGGAAGAGCCCTAAAATACATACTCTAAATGGAGTTTTCCTCTTAAAATGTTAATTTTCATTACAGCACTTTTACTGTTTCATACTTCACAGAGGATGCAAATGACAAGTCCCTCTATTACAGGGCAGATTTCTAAGAGTCACAAAACGAACCTGAATTGCTTATAACCTTCTCTCTACCTCCTACCCCCCAACCCCGCACCCCCGTGTCTCAAGGATCCCACAGCTATTTTCATATAATTCACTCACTGGCAAGGAATACAGTTTCCACTGAAATGACACATGGAATCAAACTAAAGTTAGCAAGAGCTAACTCTGTAAAGGCCAAGGAGGAAGCTCTGACGCTGAGCTACAGGCAGACACTGGACCCTGGAAAGATAGGTTTCAAAATATCTCTAAGAATAGACAGTATGGTCTCCCAGCTCTTCAAAGGCAAAGACTGTTTTAAGAGATGAGAAGCTTCCAAAAGCTAAGTTCTGAGAGCTGAACGGCAAAGGAATCTGATGTCGAAGAAAACCTGGAGGACAGAGAGAGTGGCTGGCAGGCAGGTCAGGACAGTGAAACAGTGAGTTGCTTCTGGGAAGAGGTACAAACCCAGGATAATCAGGAAAGGTGACCAAGACCACCAAGTAGAACAGCAGAAGGACCCAGTTAAGTGCAAGACAAGCCACATTCTGTATATGGCCTGAAGAATGTGGTCAACAGCAGTAGTAGTTACCGGGACCACCAAACCAAATCTACTGGTGAAGTTCAAGCAGCAAACATTGCCAGGAGAGCCTACAGCAATGTCTCCAATGGATCTCAACAGGGACTGCAGGCAGTTAAAAAACAAAAAACAGAAAAAGATGAGTGCCAGTACTGTAGGATTATGAAAAAGTGAACCCTTGAGGCTTCTCGTCCATGAATTGACCTTCTCATCCTACCTGGTCAATAGTACTAATAAAACATTCTCCTGATATCCTGATTGCGTTGTGTGCAAGTCAAAACTCATTAGCTTCAAGTCAGAGTTGGTATTTTTAGGGAAAAAAAGTAGGAAACAGGCCAAGTGCGTCCATGTAAAAGTGAATTCATGCAGAACATATCATGAGAGGAATCATTAACTTTGGCAGGAGGCCTGAGGGGAACGAAAAGAACCTTGCCTGAACTAAGGAGACAAAACATACATTAACTGTTTCAAGTTTGTCAGCAAAACGTCTGGTCCCTACTCAGTCCACAAAGCTATACTTTCCTCCTCCAATGAGCGCAGCAGCACACATGCAGACCCAAGATTGGAGGGTCCGGGCATCTGGGGCAGACACTGGTCTGAGGGACTGGAAGTCAGAGTCGGCTTCAGGTGCAGAGCCAAGCTGAGCTACAATCCTTCTCCAGGGTCCAGGACAGGGCTCTGCCTGAATCTGAGGGGATCATCAAACCAGAAGACAGTCTCAGTCACTGAAACTTCTGGAAGACACACTCTCACTACCTCTGCATTGAAGGGGAAATGCAGATCACCTGCTAGGGAAAAAGCTGAACCTATCGGCCTTTTATGAAACCTGGTATAGTACAAGCCATGGTTTTTCCAGTAGTCATGTAGGGATGTAAGAGTTGGACCATAAAGAAGGGTGCATGCCAAAGAAGTGATGCTTTCAAACTGTGGTACTGGAAAAGACTCAAGAGTCCCTCGGACTGTAAGGAGATCAAACCAGTCAACCCTAAAAGAAATCAACCCTGAATATTCACTGGAAGGACTGATGCTAAAGCTGAAAGTCCAACACTTTGGCCACTTGATGCAAAGAGCCAACTCATTGGAAAAGACCCTGATGCTGGGAAAGTTTGAAGGCAGGAGAAGGGGGTGGCAGACGATGAGGTGGTTAGATGGTATCACCGACTCAATGGACATGAATTTGAACAAACTCTAGGAGACAGTGGAGGATGGGGAGCCTGGTGTGCTGCAGTCCATGGGGTCGCAAAAAGTTGGACATAACTTAGCAACTGAACAACATCAGCCTTTGATGAGACCACACATAGGAATGAGCAGGCTGTGTGAGAAGGGTGAGGATGTTTCTATCGGAACAGATCGCTAGATCCCAGCCCAGACTCATTGCACAGGTGAGGGGGAAAGACAGGAGGCCGGAAACACTCAAAAACAAAGAAATCGTCTCACTGGGTTCCTGAATGCACTCACCTTCTAAAACATGCCAAGTGGGTAGATGAAGATGGTGGCTTTATTGCACTTTTCGGGAAAAGAGAAAGTAGCTTTGAAAACCATCATGTGTACAAGCAAGGACGAATTCAATTATATTCACGCTGAGTTAACACATTGCATACCCTCTTTAAGGTATCAGGGCACAAGCTAGAGTTAATATTTTCTGCATTTGAGCTGATAACTTTTGGGTTTAAAAGCCTATGCATTAAGAAGAAACATAATGAGGTGGGACTAATTAAACTTCATGTCTTCCAGCAATGATTCTTCTCCTTTTCCCCTACAGCTAAACAGACATCAGCTACCCAATGAGCAGCACGCTCTCATGGGCATACATCCTGATATGATATCCAACTGGTGACAAAGGGAAGGAAGCACTGATAAATCAGTAACCACTGTGTCTTTTAGAATTTCGAATTCTCAACACTGGTATAAATAAAACAGACTGCGGATGGTGCGAAATTCTCCAGGCCAGAGGTAACACTTTTTTTTTTTTCCTATTCAAGAAAGCATATTAGAATGCCAAATAAGGGTGACATTATTGTAAGAATAATATTTAACCCATGCTAATTTAGTCTCTTGGAAATGAGCAAGCCCTGCCTCTCGCCTGCTGCACGAGAGCTCTGGACTTTTATTTTTGTGTGTGTGCTTTGGCCACGCTGTGTGGCATGTGGGATCTTAGTTCCTCGACCAGGGATCCAACCCGAACCCTCTGGGTTGGCAGCATGGAGTCGTAACCACTGCACCACCAGGGAAGTCCCAGGAGAGCTGTGTATTGACTTTCTATTGGGCTCTTACTGCCCTGAGAGCACATTTGACAAAGGAGACCTGGCGGTGGGGGTGGGGAGGTGCAGCTGAAGTGGTGTCTAACCCTGAAATGCGCCAGGGTGGATCCTCAGAGGTTAAATGGCAGATTCTTTTTTTTTTTAATTAATTTTTATTGGAGTACAATTGATTTACAATGTTGTATTAGCTTCTGCTGTATGGCAAAGTGAATTGGTTATACATATACATATATCCTCTGTTTTAGATTCTTTTCCCATATAGGTCATTACAGAGTACTGAGTAGAATTCCCTGTGCTATACAGTAGGTCCTTGTTGTTTATCTATTTTATATATAGTAGCATGCATATGTTAATCCCAGACTCTCAGTTTATCCTCCCCTCCTCCATCCCTTTCCCCCTTAGTAACCATAATTTTGCCTTGGCAGATTTTTAAGAGAATAAAAAAATGTGATAAACTTTGCTTTACTTTTTAACATTTTCATGTATGGGAATCTCTCTCAGACTCACCTAGGAACTGTGGAAATATCTTGGCTACGAGAACAACTGTGAATTCAACATGGAACTCATTTCTTGAGTTCACAGCTTTCCAATAAGGCAGCAGTAAGGAAAAGTAGACTTGGCAAATGTGATCACGTGTGTGGTTAAAAAAAAATACACATATATATATATGTATGTATATATATATATATATATATATATATATATCACATCTGATGAGGAAGAAAACAGAGTAAGATCATGAATTTAAAGTCGAATATTAAGGAGGGCATTTGCCTCCAAGCATTTATGAGCAGACTTCCATGTGGTCCAAGGGCTAAGAATTCACCTGCCAAT
This sequence comes from Giraffa tippelskirchi, assembly GCF_054371585.1. NCBI lineage: Eukaryota > Metazoa > Chordata > Mammalia > Artiodactyla > Giraffidae > Giraffa > Giraffa tippelskirchi. The sequence continues at coordinate 118,622,901 of NC_137276.1, read as the reverse complement.
CAGTTCAATCCATGGTCCAGGAAGATGGCACATGCCTGCAACTCTCCATACTCTGGTGGTCCTTTGGGCACTTCTGTCTCTGCTTCAGTGCAAGCTACCTGTGTCTGAAGGTCTGCAGAAGCCTCAGAGCCATAGTCCCCACATCTAGCTTCCCCCATTGTAAGCCAGTCTGCAGACCAGACTGTTCATCATGACGCAGGCTCAGGAACCCGCAGTGGCTCCCTATTAACCCCCAGAGTCCAGAGCAAACTCGGCTTCTCACATTTGAGGCGCTTGCCTCCACCTGCAGGTCCTTCTCAGCCCCTCGCCCACAGATGGCTCTGGACTGGGAGAGACTGGCCACCCACGCTCTTGAAGCCAAGGCTCAGTTCCTCTTTGGGCACCTGCATCGAGCACGCACGCCTTTCCTTCTGAGTCCCCTTTCCTCTGGGCCACCCAACGTGCTTGTTCATCTCAGTCACCTACATGAGGCTTCTCTGAACACCTAAGCCCACCATGTTCTCCGCAAAATCTTGCAGTTGCCCCCAGTGTGCATGCATGCTAAGTTGCTCAATCGTCTCCTAGTCTTTGTGACCCTATGGACTGTAGCCCACCAGGTCCCTCTGTCCATGGAATTCTGCAGGCCAGCATACTGGAGTAGGTTTCCATGCCCTCCTCCAGGGGATCTTCCCAACCCAGGGATTAAACCCGCATCTCCTGTGGCTCCTGCATTGCAGAGCGATTCTTTACAGCTGAGCCACTGGAGAAGCCCAGATGCCCCCAGGGGCCCACCCAATTCAGTAGTTAGGTGTCTACACCAGTATGGCTCTCTGAGGGTTTTATGTTTGAGTTTTGCCTCTGTAGCTGGGCTGCAGGCTTTGTGAGATCAATGGTTATCCCTTTTAGGTGTTTTTTCTTTCTTAAGATTTTTTTTTGTGATGTGGACCACTTAAGATCTTTTTTAAGTCTTTACTAAATTTGTTACAATGCTGCTTCTATTGTTTATGTTCTGGATTTTTGGCCCTAAGGCAGGTGGGATCTCAGCTGCCCAACCAGGAACTGAAGCTGCACCCTATGCACTGGAAGGCAAAGTCTTAACCACTGGATCACCAGAGAAGTCCCCACTTTCAGGATCTGTATGTGGCTCCATATGTGGGGTGCAGTATATAAGCATTCAGTAGACACTCCCAAGACCTAGGACCATCCAGGACTTCAGAGCTGGAGGAGAAGCTTAGCCCCTTCATTGCACAGGGAAACAACTGATCTCTGGAGAAATCATCAATGGATTCCTGCTAACGATGACTCCTTCTGTTCTCCAGATCAAGGTTTTTCTACCACCCATCCCGTCACCTTTCACTCAAGCCCCTGGGCTCACTTTTTAAAGTTCTTCAAAGAACACTTTAAGTGACACTGACTGAAGTCTATATTGAGTCACTCAGTACATCTGAAAAATCCTAAAAATATTAAATAATTCGTGATTCTCACTTTTTCACTCATCGCTCTACTCTGTCATATTAGTTCAGTCTGGTATCACTGAGGACAATCCTATTCCACAGCTCCACTCCCTGGGCTAGTGAGGGAAAGCCAGCCCTGCTCACGACTAGGAGGGACACTGCCTAGAGGTGCCCCTGCCTTTGGCTGGCCATGTGGACACTGCAAAGGGCCACACCGGGTCAGCAAGAAAAATTCCTGGACACATACTCCCCCTACCAGCCCTAGGTGGCCTGAAACAGCCCTGAGAGGGCAGGAGATGGATGGCCAGCAACGATCAACACACAAAACACAGTTGTGGCTGAAGTAAGAGAGGAAATTCAGGTGGCAAATGTGTCTTTTTAGCCTCTTTCAGATGATTTTTTCAAGTAACAGGTGTTCAGCCAGAGCCGCGAGAACAAATGCAGATTAGATCGTGTTCCATAAACTACTAATAGGAGTTTGCATTTTTGTCGCGGTTTTGTTAATTTCAGTTTTGTCCTTTCTCTCCATCTTTAGACACAAGATGCATCATGGAGGTGGGGCACAGGAGGTGGCACACTGCCGGTCCCCTTGGTGGGGGTGAGGGCGGGCTCTACATACCTCCCCGGGCACTGCATCTTGTCACCGGCTGGGGGCTGTCTTGCTGCCGTGGCTCATGTCACAGCACTGGGGGCAGGTAGGTCGTGACCTGGGGGCTCCAGAACTTCTCAGTGGGGCGTCTGACACCCAGGCAGCCATGGAACAGCCTCTCCTGCTGCTTTAATTAACGTAATCCACCTAACCAGTCTTTAAATGATTGAATGCCTTGGCAACTGGTATTCAAATATTTGAAGAATTTTAGTTACAAGACTGTTTTAACCTTTTAATTCTAGTTTCAAACTTTCCACTTTCCTTCCTGCTATGCACAAGTGAAGGAGACATCAAAAAGAAATTTTTTTTGAGAAAAAGAAAAGGATACTTAGACCAGGATCAGCCATGAGCAGGGAGCTGTTATATAAATGGGATCATTTCGAGTGGTAATTCAGTAAACATAAAAAACAAAAATACTCTGAAGAAGTGAAAATTACTTAAGTGGTTTTCAGAGTCACATGATAATTTCCCCATCTGTTACAAACTGTAAATGTGTTTATTTGAAGCTGATAGACTCCTAAAATGTCTAGATCCCTTGCAGGGAAAAAAAAAAAAATCACGTTTTTCTTATTTACTTCCTAAAAACAAAAACAACCTAGTAACTTTGACAGAACAGTAACTTTGATGTTCAGTTCAGTTCAGTTCAGTTGCTCAGTCATGTCTGACTCTTTGCAACCCCATGGACTGCAGCACGCCAGGCCTCCCTGCCCATCACCAACTCCTGGAGTTTACTCAAACTCATGTCCATTGAATCGGTCATGCCATCCAACCATCTCATCCTCTGTCACCCCTTTCTCCTCTTACCCTCAATTTTTCCCACCATCAGGGTCTTTTCAAATGAGTCAGCTCTTTGCATCAGGTGGCCAAAGTATTGGCGTTTCAGCTTCAACATCAGTCCTTCCAATGAACATTCAGGACTGATTTCCTTTAGGATGGACTGGTTAGATCTTCTTGCAGTCCAAGGGACTCTCAAAAGTCTTCTCCAACACCACAGTTCAAAAGCATCAATTCTTCGGTGCTCAGCTTTCTTTATAGTCCAACTCTCACATCCATACATGACCACTGGAAAAACCATAGCCTTGACTAGCAAAAACAAGACCGGGAGCTGACTGTTAGTTAACACCATCTAACTTTGATGTTAGTTAACATCATCTAACTTTGATGTTAGCTGCTCCTAAAAAAAACCAATAATTTACTAAAGATTGTACATGTGTTGTACTAAAGATTGTACATTGTATGTGTTGTTTTTTTGAAAATATATAACATAAATTTTACATTGAACTATTATCAAGTACTAAATATTCTATCATTAAACTTAAGAAAATATGAAGCAAATCCTTCTGCCCTTTCTCCCCCAGTTTTCCACAGGCAGTACTAAAGTAGAAAACAAATAAATTAAAAAAAATAAAGAAAGAAAACGATATGATAATTTAGATGCTCTTTCCTAGCCTGGAGGTTGAAGTACAGAGTTTAAGGTTAAATGCAATCATCAAAGGGCAACTCAGCCCAAAGAATTCACATTTTCAATCAGAGTTCTTTTCCCTTTTTTCTATTTAAGGATACTCTCTCTCCTTCAAGGACAAGTTCAGATATCATCCCTTGCAAGTGTACAACCTCATGCCATCAGATAAATGATGCATGTGATGTAACCTGACATCTCGGCCCACTGAACAAACACAGTTAACAGTCTCCCCAGGACGACCACGCTGGGGTGACAGCATGCTTCCTGGAGACCCCTGGACACCCAGGAGGGATTTCAAGTTCAGCAAGCCAACATCTGAGCTCTACCCAACACCTGATCCTTCCCCAGCTTTTCTTCCATCTCCACATGGTCAGGGGCTCAGACCAAAAACCCGGGGGTCCCTCTTGACCACTCTGTTTCACAAATCATGTCCAATCCATCAGCAAACGCTCTTGGTTCTATTATCAATAGGTACACAAAATCCAACCACTCTCACCATCGACTTCCACCACCCTTTGCTCAAACTCTCCCAGGGCTCTCCACCTCGCTGAGAGAACATCCCGAGGCTTGGCAGTGGCCTGTGGCATCCTCCAGGGCTTCCGTGGTGGCTCAGTGGTCAAGAATCCACCTGCCAATGCAGAAGACACGGATCCGATCCCTGGGTCAGGAAGATCCCCTGGTGCGGGAAATGGCAACTCACTCCAGTATTCTTGCCTGGGAAATCCCATGGACAGAGGAGCCTGGTGGACTACAGTCCCTGGGGATGCAAAAGAGTTGGACACGACTTGGTGATTAAACAATAACATGACATCCTTCACCAAGTGCCCCATAACTCCCTGTGCACTGGGCTCCAGTCACAGTGGCTTCCAGCCCCTGCAACATGGGGACCTAGTCCTGGAACACAGTTCACCAAATAGCTGTATAATGCCCTCCCACCTCGTTCAGCTCTTTATTCAAATGCCATCTCCTCGGAAAGGCTTTTTTTGGCTTCCTCATCAAAGACCACCTTTCCTAGACCCCACTCCACCTGGAGCACACACTAATACACGCTCCCTTGCACCCTGGTTTCCTCTGCTGCAGGATGTTTCTCCTTAGATTTTCCCCACAGTAAGTGCTATGTATTTTAGTTATCTTGTTTCCTGCATTTCTCCCCCTGCTAGATGGACACATCTAGGAAGGCAAGACCCCCAATGCAGGAGACGTGGGTTTGATCCCTGGTCCGGGAACTAAGATCCCACATGCAGTGGGGCAACTAAGCCTGTGCTGCAACTCGAGAAAGCTTGAGAGCTGCAAAAAGACCCAGAACAGCCAAAAAAAACCCCAAGAAACAAAAAACTCTGGGTGAAGAATCCCCTTGTCTTTCCTACAGATAACCTAAGGCCCTTCACAGGGCACTGAGTAGACATAAGATACAATATTATAATAGGTACAATATTATAATACAACTGCTTTTATATTGTGGGTAAAAAATGTTGCCTGCTATGTATCAGTAAACAAAGGTTGTTGAATGATTTCAATGAGCCCAGACTTGTGCATCTTCCCATACACAGAAAAGCGCTAAATTCCTTAACCTGAGATGTCTGGTTTTCCTTAATTAATGGTAACTTTTTGATGTTCTGACCACCTGGTCTTTGTTGGAAAAACTCCCTTATATCCTGGTTCCTCCTTCAGAGCAGTCTCTCAAAGTTATCTGAGATGTTATGCCACAGGCTTGAAGTCCTCAATATGACCACAGAATAAAACACGATTCTCAACTTTTAGATGGTGCAAAACTTTTCAGTCAACAATATGAATAACTTCAAAAGTTATTAAAGCACTTTGGGACTCTGTTTCCCCATTAAGGCAACAAGATTATATCTAAGGTCTCTTGAAACATCTTTAGAAACTTCCTCATTTTCCAGAAGAGGAAATAGGCTCTGATGCATGAAGAAGTGTGCCTTAAATTGCTGGTAAGTCACCATAGCTCGCCAGGCTCCTCTGTCCATGGGAGTCTCCAGGCAAGAATACTGGAGTGGGCTGCCATTTCCTGAGGCCCTACTGAGGCTGGGGCTGCAAAGGAGACTGAGAATGTGCTTATCCTCAAGACGGCTCTTGGGGGAGGTCAGATAGGAAAACAAATGATGTCAGTACCAGGTGGTAAGTGCTGTAACAGAAGAATGGAAGATTCAGATAGAAGGTGGTACATACACAACACACACACGCTCACGCACGCACGCGCGCACACACACACACACACACACACACACACACACACACAAAGGTGGTACACAGCGTTTGGGGGGCCAGGAAGCAGAAGGCTCACCAATCCGGTATGTTCGGCTTCAGAAGATCCAAATAAACCAGGGGGTGCTGAGGCATTGACCTGATTAAACAGCTTAACTTGGTTCATGGAGGCACCATAGCATCCAGGGCCAGACATTATCATCAGAGACTCCAACTCTTATTCTCATGTGTAATCTCTGGACGACACTCAAGAGAAATGAAAACTAGCACTTTCTAAAATTCTCTGTGATTTCGTTGTCTCTGCTCTGCACCCACCAGTCAGGGTTAGACTGACACTGTGTCATCTGGGTCTCTGAGTCCCCTAGAAGCTTTCTGCCTAAATCTCATCACCGGGTACCAATCCACCCAGGCTTCAGAGGGCAGGCTCTGGTTTCACAGAACAAGTCAACCTGAGCCCAAGTAGTTAGGGCAACCAGTGAGACTCTGATCTAGGACTGAGCATATGGAAGCCAATTAAAAAAACACTGTCTATGTCTAAGAGAACCCAATTAATCTCTTTAATATAAGAACTGATTCTGTTTTATAGGATCAAGAAGGGAAACATGAGCACAGCTAAAAAAAATAACAGACAAGGCCTGCTGGTCTTATTTATGTTCAAGCACAAAAATCATACAACCCTTTCATATGCAACCCCTCTAAACCTCCAACCCCTGCTGCACTTTTTTTGGCATACCATATAATTTCATCTATATGACATTCTAGAAAAGATAAAGCAAAGTAGTTGCCAGTTTCTAACTTTGGGTAGAAGAAAGTAACTACACAAGGGCATAAAGAAATTGTAGGGTGATGGATGTATTCTGTATCTTGATCGTGTTGGTGGGAAAATCATCACACACACACACCCACATGCACGGGCATAACAAAGGCGTGTGTGCATGCTAAGTTGCTTCAGCAGTGTCCAGCACTTTGCGGCCCCATGGCCGGTAGCCCCGCCAGGCTCCTCTGTCCATGAAATTTCCCAGGCAAGAATACTGGAGTGAGCTGCCATTTCTTTCTCCAGAGGATCTTCCCAACCCAGGAATGGAACCTGCGTCTCTTATGTCTTCTGCAATAGCAGGCGGGTTCTTTACTACTAGCACCACCTGGGAAGGCCCTGGTGGGAAAATGCTAAACTTCCAGCTCTTTCCACCCTCCCTTTCCCCCATGTCACATGTCCGTCAGATGGGAAAATATATCCTTTCAAAGTATACAGTTGTATGCATTTTCCCACCATATAGCTATATACTTAAAAGTGAAAGTAAAAGTCGCTCAGTCATGTCTGACTCTTTGTGACCCCATGGACTACACAGTTCATGGAATTCTCCAGGCCAGAATACTGGAGTGGGTAGCCTTTCCCTTCTCCAGGGGATCTTCCCAACCCAGGGATCGAACCCAGGTCTCCCGAATTGCAGGTGGATTCTTTATCAGCTGAGATACCAGGGAAGCCCAAGAATACTAGACTGGGTAGTCTATCCCTTCTCCAGCAGATCTTCCCGACCCAGGAATCAAACCAGGGTCTCCTGCATTGCAGGCAGATTCTTTACCAACTGAGCTATGAGAGAAGCCCTATATATATACTTAAAAAAATATATATTTTCTCATATGTACATATTGTCACAGTGGGGAGACGGAGGGTGGGACAAACTTGGAGACTGGGAATGACAAATATACACTACCATGTGTAAAATAGATAGCTAGCGGGAAGCTGCTATATAGCACAGGAAGCTCAGCTGGGTGCTCTGTGATGACCTAAAGGGATGGGATGTTGGTTGGGGTGGGAGGGAGCTCCAAGAGGGAGGGGATATATGGATACATATAGTTGATTCACTTTGTTGTACAGCAGAAATTAACACGACATTGTAAAGCAATTATACTCCAGTTTTTAAAAGAGTATATACTTTCCCATATATAAATTATACCTCCACCATTCTGACTTAAATGATCAAAGAAATTTATCGGAAAAGAGCAAGGAGAAACCCAGGAGAGTCAGGCAAAGATATGGTATTTTTTTTGAAAACTATAGTTTTTATTTGTTGAAAATGTGAAACAGGAAATCTGCCAAACCCCGCCCCCCCCTTCTCCATTTTAGTCTCAGGTTAAGGGCATGGCCCTGCCCTGACAAAGAGTGGCCACCAACTCTATGGACAAGGAATCTATCCCGAAGAAACAAAGAAAGTCAGAACACCAACTGAGTCCCAAAGAGAAAAAGACACATCATAGGGATGAAGAAGACACCTTCAAAGCTGCCTGCTTTTCAAAAGAGAGACAGCCTTTGTCTCCCGCCAGTAACAGGCAGTGTGATGACACACCAGTCAATGGAGAAGCAAAGCATCTCAGTATTTCATGGATTTGGCCACAGCTGGGATCAGATGACATCTCCTGAGGACAAAAACCTAGCCCAGGACACTCGGGGGAGAGACACTCAGCCAAGGCGAGAGTACAGCGTGGATGATTAGTCTCTATGCTTGAAACCACATTGTAGTAAGTCGACCTATGTGAAGCGGACGTTGTTATGGGTCCAAACAGTTGAGCATCAGCAATTCCACTTGCTCCAACCTTCCAGCACACTCCTCCTCCACACACAACAGGTGCACTGCCCCAACTGTCATCTGACAAGCAGCGCCATAAAACTACTTACCCTAACACGCATCAGACTTTCACCGAGGCTACTGGGAAAATTGAAGATTGTAGTCTTCACAAGACGTACAGTTATGTCATAAAAGCAACATATCATTTCTTTGAAGATATTGTCGTTTATAACCATAACAGTATGTCCCAGGTGTCATAAAACAGGTACAGATAACAACATATTTATAGTCCTGAAAAAAAATACTAAAGGACTGATCTTCTATAGACAGGTCTGGGTTTACACATTAAACACTAGTATCTACTCTTTGAACACCACTGGGTGGAAATATTTCTAAAATTTATCACATGCATCTCTGCTTTCTTAAGCACATTGTAGTATTATTGTTCTTGAGATTTCAATAATCAATTCAATATATTTCAATCCTATCAATTAGGAGACTGTGTTCTATAATAAAACAAGGATGTCCAAACCAAGCATATGAAAATGTTGGCCACAATTCTAAGGACATTAAAAGTTATTTCTGAGGGAGCACAAGATGGCGGAGGAGTAGGTGGACGTGGAGTACATCTCTCTCCACAGATATATAAGGAATACACCTTCAGACACAGAAGTCCATGCAGAACACCAGCTGAGAGCAGACAGGAGTACCTGACCAGTGGAAAAGAATATGCAGAACCACGCAAAACTCGGTAGGAGGAAGGATCTAGGGGGAAAAACAGGAATGTTAGTAGACTGGACCTGCCCTCAGCAGGTGGGGAAATTGAAGCAGGGGTCTGACCTCCACATCAGGGCAACTGTCTGAGTCAGAGGAGAAACATTTAAGGCTGAGAGTGAAACAGTTGATCTGTGGCAGCCTAAATGGAATGAGAATCAGACAGTCCTTGCGCAGCCATACATACCCCGGACAGGGACGCAGGTCCCTTGGAATGTGCAGCGGCTGGGAGCTGGAGTTTAGGGATTGTGGAGCAATCCCAGGGAGAGGGCTGCTGTTGACTGCGGAGAGAAAGATTGAGGGGATGTGAGGGAGGAGATTGTGGTGGGAAATGCCTATGGAGGAAAGCCAGGCAGCCATGGAAGTAAGGCGATAACGCTGAGTCACGAGCTACCACCATAGCCTCTCTCTCCCCACACGCCAGCACTGAACTGCAGAGTAGGACCCACCCAGGGTGCCCCTTTAAGTGCCTGATGCGCCAACCTGCAGAGCAGGACCCCAGCCACAGGCGCCCCTCTATGGGCCTGATGCGCCGAACAACAGAGAAGGACCCCAGTTCAGGCCTCTAAGTGTCTGAACGGGGGGGGGGGGGGGGGGAGCTACAGAGAAAGACTGGCCAACGAGGCCTTCTGATCGCCAGCTACAAGAGGCTTGAAAAAACAGCCATAACTCCTGTGGCAGAGGCAGTCCATGTCCCTGCACACTTTGCACCGCCAGGGTCCCCGAAAGCCACCTTCATGCAGAGCTGCCACAGGCAACAAAAAAATCTTGCATCTATGCTCGCAGGGTTGCTTCGGTTGTGTCCAACTCTTTGCAGCCCTGTAGACTGTGGCCTGCCAGGCTTCTCTGTCAGGGGGGTTCTCCAGGCAAGAATACTGGAGCTCACTGGCCAATACTGGTTGCCATACCCTTCTAGAGCACTGTATTTCCTGCTGCCCTAGCCGCCAACTCCCCTGAGTACCTGGTGCTGCCAGAACCCCTGCGACCCAAGCAGCTGCACTTCGTCCACACCTGGCCCTTACATGGGCAAACCCAAGTTCTCCGGGGCAGCCTCAGGAGCAAACCACAGTGGGCGATCCACATGTAGAGGGGAAATAAAACCACAACTGAAACCCAGGGGCAGTGTGGCTAAGGAAGGAGACCCAAAACCTTCCCACCAGCTGCACAAGCTGCAGATTAAATCCACACTGTCAACTAAGAAGACCCTGTGCCTATGGAATATATAAAAGGCCATTGAGAGCTCCCACAAAAGAAAACGCACTAGCTCTGATAGCTGTGGACATTGGAGGCAAGAACACAGAGGAGTAGGACCGGATTAGAATCTGAGCTGCCCCCACAGGAGGTCCAGAGATAACAGTGTTGGAGGGCATCCTAGGGAGGTGAGGTGGACTGTGACTCCCAGCGAGGGGAAGGACTCTGACAGCGGTGACTCAAGAAAAACATTTATTATTCTTATGTTTTGAATTATTCTGTAGATTCTTTTGGATTTTTTTCTTTTTTTTTCCCCCCTTTTTCTTTCCCCCTCTCTTGTAGTTGTTGATTTTCTTGGCACTATGAAATCTAATTAAGCTTTTGAGCTTTTCTTTTTTTTCCCTCAGTCACATTTTTTATTGTTGTTATAAACCTCTGCCTCTGTGTTGGGCTTTTGCAGTTCTGTGGCATTTTCCTTTTTTTTTCTTCTTTCTTTCTCTTTTTTAATTTTAAGTTTTAAACCTTTTATTATTTTTTTTACATTTATTCCTTTGTTTGCTTTTCCTACTATTCTTTTCTGCCTGCAGTTAAACTTTAATGTGTATAAATCTTCTTTACCTACCTCTGTTTAACTTTGCACACCTATCCTTTCTTTCTTTTCTTTCTTTCCTTTCCTCTTAACATATTTCTTAGTTTTATTTTCATGGCTTTATTCCCCACTTGGCACCTTGCTTTAGTTTTGTTTTCCACTTTGTGCTTTAGTTAGTTTTGTTCTTAACTGGTAGATATAATTTTTGGTTTCCTTTGTTTGCCAGGTCCATCTATTGTACTTTATTTTTGTTGGACTGTTTTGATTTTGCTTATGGGTGCACATGTATATGTGTATATTCAGATACAATTTTTATTATTGTTATAACATCTGCCTCTATGTTGGGCTTTTGCAGTTCTGTGGAGTTTTTTTTCCTTTTTTTTATAATTTTAATTTTTAGTTTTTTTTAAACCTATTATATTTTTTCTACATTTATTCCTTTGTTTACCTTTCCTACTGTACTTTTCCCCTTGCAGTTAATCTTTAATGTATATAAATCTTCTTCATCTACCTCTATTTAACTTTGCATATTTATTCTTTCTCTCTTTTCTTTCTTTCCTTTCCTCTCAACATATTTGTTAGTTTTGTTTTCATTGCTTTATTCCCCACTTGGCACTTTGCTTTAGTTTTGTTTTCTGGTTTGAGCTTTAGTTAGTTTTGTTCTTAACTGGTAGGTATAATTTTTCATTTCTCTGTCCGATGGGTCAGTCTACTGTACTTTATTTTTGTTGGACTGTTTTGACTTTGTTTATGGCTGTATATGTATATGCATATATTCCATTATTTTAATTACTATTTGCTTGATTTTGTAACTGCCATTTGTCTGGGGTTCATCTTTGGTTTCTCATTTGGGGGGTATTTGTTTTAATCTCACTTAATGCCATAATGTGGAATCTTCAATCCTGACCACAGATCAAGCCCTGAGCCTTTGGAGTGGGAGCACTGACTCCGAGATCCTAGACTAACAGAGAACTAATCCTAGGGAGTATCAGATAGTGAGAACTCACACTAAGGAAACCACTTGAATACAAGATCCTGCATCACCCAACCACCAGTAGCACCCTGTGCAGGGGGCCTCATCTAAACAACAAACAAAACAAAAATACAAACCCAATCATCAGCAGACAGGATTACCACCTCACTGAGCCTTGCCCATCAGAGGAAAAACAAACAAACAAACAAAAAAAACTCAGCACTAATCTCACCCTATATGAAGCTTACACAAACCACTGGACCAACCAAAAGAAAGTAAGAATTCAACCTAGAAGCCTGGGAAAAGGAGACCTCAAACACAATAAGTTAAAATATATATATATAATGAAAAGGGAGAGAAATACTACACAAATGAAGGAACAAACTAGAAACACAGAAGTCCAAATAAATGAAGAGGAAATAGGCAAACTAGCTGAAAAAGAATTCAGAATCATGGTAGTAAAGATGATCAAAAACGTTGAAAACACAATGCAGAAAATACAAGAATCAATTAACAAAGATTTAGAAGAAGTAAAGAATAAACAAACAGAGACAAACAACACAATTACTTAAATTATAAATACTCTGGAAGGAATCAATAGTCGAATATCTGAAGCAGAAATATGAATCAGTGAGCTGGAAATAAAATGGTGAAATAACTTCTGAAAACCAGAGGAAAGTAAAAAGAATGAAAAGAACTGAGGATAGTCACAGAGACCTCTGGGACAATATCAAACGCACCAACATTTGAATTACAGGGGTCCCAGAAGAAGAGAAAAAGAAAGGGTATGAGAAAGCTTTTGAAGAGATTATAGTTAAAAATTTCCCCAACTTGCTAAAAAATTGACTGTCAATCAAGCCCAAAAGGCACAAAGGCTCCCACACAGGATAAATCCAAGGGGAAACACACCAAGGCACATACTAATCAAACAACAAAGACTAAACACAAAGAAAGAATACTAAAAGCAGAAAGGAAAAGCAACAAGTAATTTATAAGGGAAACACCATACACTTAACAGCTGATCTTTCAGCAGAAACTCTGCAGGCGAGAAGGGAATGGCAGGATATATTTAAAATACAGAAAGGGAATAATCTACAACCAAGATTACTGTACCCATCAAGGATCTCATTTGAAATTGATGGAGAAATCAAAAGCTTGCCAGACAAGCAAACATTAAGAGAATTCAGTACCACCAAACCAGCTTTACAACAAATGTTAAAGGGACTTATATAGTCAAGAAATACAAGAGAAGGAAAAAGATCTACAAAATCAACCCCAAACAATTAAGGAAATGGCAATAGAAACATATATATCAATAACTACTTTAAATGTAAATGGATTAAATGCTCCAACCAAAAGACAGACCGGTTGAATGGATATAAAAAAAAAGACCCATATGTATGCTGTCTACAAGAAATCCACTTCAGACCTAAAGACACATATAGACTGAAAGTGAGAGGATGGAAAAATATATTCCATGCAAATGGGAAGCAAAAGAAAGCTGGAGTAGCAATTCTCATATCAGATAAAATAGACCTTAAAATAAAGATTACCAGAGATAAGGAAGGACACTACATAATGATCAAGAGATCAATCCAACAGGAAGACATAACAACTGTAAATATCTATGCACCCCACACAGAAGCACCTCAATACATAAGACAAACACTAACAGACATAAAGGAAGAAGCCGACAGTAACACAATAACAGTAGAAGACATTAACACCCCACTCACACCAATGGACAGATCATCAAAACAGAAAATGAATAAGTAAACATAAGTCTTAAATGATACATTAGATAAGATGGACCTCATTGATTTCTTCAGGACATTCCATCCAAATGCAGAAGAATACACCTTCTTCTCAAGTGCACATGGAACATTCTCAAGGATAGACCACATCCTAGGTCACAAATCAAACCTCAGTAAATTTAAGAAAATTGAAATTGTATCAAGCACTTCTCCGACCACAATGCTTTGAGACTAGGTATCAATTACAAGAAAAAACTGTAAGAAACACAAACACATGGAGATTAAACAACACGTTTCTAAATAACCAACAGGTTACTGAAGAAATCAAAAGGGAAATAAAAAAATTTCTAGAAACAAATGACAAAGAAAACATGATAACTCAAAACCTATGGGATGCAGCAAAAGTAATTCTAAGAGGGAAGTTTATAGCAGTACAATCCTACCTCAAGAAACAAGAAAAACATCGAATAGACAACCCAACTTCACACCTAAAACAACTGGAAAAAGAACAGTGAAACTCCAAACTTAGTAGAAGGAAAGAAATCATAAAGATCTGAGCAGAAATAAATGAAAAAGAAATGAAACAATAGCAAAGATTGATAAAACTAAAAGCTGATTCTTTGAGAAGATAAACACAATTGACAAAACTTTAGCCAGAGTCATCAAAAACAAAAGAGAGAAAAATCAAATCAACAAAATTAGAAATGAAAAAGGAGAGGTTACAACAGACAATGCAGAAATGCAAAAGATTGTAATAGACTATTATGAATAACTATATGGCAATAAAACGAATAACCTGGAAGAAATGGACAGATTCTTAGAAAAATTCAATCTTCCAAGACTGAACCAGTAACAAACAGAAATTACGAACAAGCCAATTACAAGCACTGAAATTGAAGCTGTGATCAAAAATCTCCCAAAAAACAAAAGCCCAGGATCAGATGGCTTCACAGGAGAATTCTATCAAACATTAAGAGAAGAGCTAATGTCTATCCTTCTAAAACTCTTTCAAAAAATTACAGAGGAAGGAACACTTCCAAACTCATTCTACAAGGTCACCATCACCCTGATACCAAAACCCGACAAAGACAACACAAGCAAAGAAAACTACAGGCCAATATAACTGTTGAACATAGATGCAAAAATCCTCAACAAAATTTTAGCAAACAGAATTCAGCAACACATCAAAATGCTCATACACTATGATCAAGTTGGGTTTATTCCAGGGATGCAATGATTTGTCTATACATGCAAATCAATCAATGTGATACACCATATTAACAAATTGAAAGATAAAAACCATATGATCATCTCAATGGATGCAGAAAAAGCCTTTGACAAAATTCAGCTCCCATTTATGATTAAAACTCTTCAAAAAAGGGCATAGAAGGAACCTACCTCAACATAGTAAAGGCCATAGATGATAATCCTACAGCAAACATTATTCTCAATGGTGAAAAACTGAACACATTCCTCCTAGGATCAGGAACAAGACAAGAGTGTCCACTTTCACCACTATTATTCAACATAGTTCTGGAAGTCCTAGCTATAGCAATCAGAGAATAAAAAGAAATAAAAGGAATCCAGATTGGAAAAAAAGAATTAAAGCTCTCACTATTTGTAGATGATATGATACTGTACATAGAAAACCCTAAAGATAGTATCAGAAAATTACTAGAGCTAATCAGTGAATTTTAAAAAGTTGCAGGATGCAAAATCAATACACAGAAGTCACTTGCATTTCTATATACTAACAAAGAAATATCAGAAAGATTTTAAGAAAATTAAGGAATCAATCCCATTCACCATTGCAACAAAAAGAATTAAATATCTAGGAATAAACTTACCGAAGGAGACAAAAGAACTGTACATAGAAAATTATAAGACACTAATGAAAGAAATCAAAGATGACATAAACAGATGGAGACATATTCCATGTTCCTGGGTAGGAAGAATCAATATTGTGAAAATGACTGTACTACCAAACACAATCTACAGATTCAATGTGATCCCTATCAAATTACCAATGACATTTTTCACAGAACTAGAACAAAAAATTTCACAATTCATATGGAAACACAAAAGACCCTGGACAGCCAAAGCAGTCTTGAGAAAGAAGAATGAAGCTGGAGGAATCAACCTTCCTGACTGCAGATTATACTACAAAGCCACAGTCATCAAGACAGTATGGTACTGGCACAAAAAGAGAAGCATAGACCAATGGAACAAGATAGAAAGCCCAGAAATAAACCCATGTACCTGTGGGTACCTTATATTTGACAAAGGAGGCAAGAGCAGCCTCTTGGACAAAGACAGCCTCTTCAATAAATGGTGCTGGGAAAACTGGACAGCTACATGTAAAAGAATGAAATCAGTACACTTCCTAATACCATACACAAAGATAAACTCAAAATGGATTAAAGATCTAAATTTAAGACTAAAAACTATAAAACTCTTAGAGGAATACACAGGCAGAACACTTGCTGACATAAATCAAAGCAAGATCCTCTATGATCCACCTCCTAGAGTAATGTAAATAAAAACAAAAGTAAACAATTGGGACCTGATTAAACTTTCAAAAGCTTCTGCACAACAAAGGAAACTATAAGCAAGGTGAAAAGACAACCCTCAGAATGGCAGAAAATAATAGCAAATGAAACAACTGACAAAGGATTAATTTCCAAAATATAAAGCAGCTTATACAACTCAATGCCAAAAAAACAAACAACCCAAACACAAAGTGGGAAAATGACCTAAACAGATATTTCTCCAAAGAAGACATACAGGTGGCTAACAAATACATGAAAAGATGTTCAACATCGCTCATTATTAGAGAAATGCAAATCAAAACTACAATGAGATATCACCTCACACCAGTCAGAATGGCCATTATCAAAAAGTCTACAAACAATAAATGCTGGAGAGGGTGTGGAGAAAAGGGAATGCTCTTACACTGTTGGTGGGAATGTAAATTGATACAGTCACTATGAAAGACGGTATGGAGATTCCTTAAAAAACTAGGAGTAAAACCACCATATGACCCAGCAATCCCACTCCTAGGCATATACCCTGAGGAAACCAAAATTGAAAAAGACACATGTATCCCATTGTTCATTGCAGCACTGTTTACAACAGCTAGAACATGGAAGCAACCTAGATGTCCATCAACAGATGAATGGGTAAAGAAGTTGTGGTACATATAAGAAACGCATCTGAGTCAGTTCTAGTGAGGTGGATGAACATAGAACCTATTATACGGAGTGAAGTGAGTCAGAAAGAGAAAGATAAATATCATATTCTAACGCATATATATAGAATCTAGAAGAATGGTACTGAAGAACTTACTTACAGGGCAGCAATGGAGAAACAGAGATAGAGAATAGACGTGTGGACATGGGGAAAGGGGAGCAGAGGATGAGATGTATGGACAGGGTAACGTGGAAACTTACATTACCATATATAAAATAGATAGCCAACGGGAATTTGTTGTATGGCTAAGAAACTCAAACAGGGGCTCTGTATCAACCTAGAGGAGTAGGATTGGGAGGGAAGTTCAAAAGGGAGGGGGTATACGTATACCTATGGCTGATTCATGTTGAGCTTTGACAGAAAACAACAAAGTTCTATAGAGAAATTATCCTTCAATAAAAAAATAAGTTTAAAAAAATTATTTCTCTTTGTACGTAGATTTGGATTGTTCAGTCGCTAAGTCATGTCCAACACACTGCGATCCCATAGACTGTAGCATTTCAGGCTTCCCTGTCCTTCACTATCTCCCAGAGTTTGCTCCAACTCATGTCCATTGAGTTGGTGATGCGATCCAACCATCTCATCCTCTGTCGTCCCCTTCTCCTCCTGCCCTTGACCTTTCCCAGCATCAGGGTCTTTTCCAATGAGTCAGCTCTTTGGCAACAGGTGGCCAAAGTATTGGAGCTTCAGCTTTAGTCCTCCCAGTGAATATTCAAGGTTGATTTCCTTGTGGGAGGGGTGTTATTTCTGTTTATGCAACTAAAAAATCATTACCTGAGTAATTCTATATTAGTTTGCTGGGGCCACCACAACAAAGTACCGCAGACTGGGTGATTTAAACCAAGAGATGTATTTGCTCCCAGTTCTGGGGGCTGGAAGTCCAAGATCAAAGGGTCCACAAAGTTGGTTTCTTCTGAGGCCTCTTCCCTTGGCTTACAGACAGCCATCTTC
The DNA here is from genome assembly GCF_054371585.1 of Giraffa tippelskirchi. Lineage (NCBI taxonomy): Eukaryota > Metazoa > Chordata > Mammalia > Artiodactyla > Giraffidae > Giraffa > Giraffa tippelskirchi. The sequence continues at coordinate 118,605,086 of NC_137276.1, read as the reverse complement.
TCACTGGCTCCTCATTTTAACTTTATTACCTCTTTAAAGGCCCTATCTCTAAATATACATGCTGAAGTATCGGGGTGATGACTTTGACTTCCAAATCTGAGGAAACCGGATTCATCTGGAAACAACCTCCTATGTCCAGATACTGCTGCTGCTAAGTCGCTTCAGTCATGTCCGACTCTGTGCGACCCCATAGACGGCAGCCCACCAGGCTCCCCCGTCCCTGGGATTCTCCAGGCAAGAACACTGGAGTGGGTTGCCATTTCCTTCTCCAATGCATGAAAGTGAAAAGTTAAAGTGAAGTCGCTCAGTCGTGTCCAACTCTTCGCGACCCCATGGACTGCAGCCTACCAGGCTCCTCTGTCCATGGGATTTTCCAGGCAAGAGTACTGTCCAGATACTAGGTGCAACTCAAGTTCTTAATTCAGACACGTCTGGATTCAACGGGCTTCCCTGGTGGCTCAGATGATAAAGAATTTGCCTGCAGTGTGAGAGTATTCTTGCCTAGAGAATTCCGTGGACAGAGGAGCTTGGTGGGCTACAGTTCCTGGGGTCCAAAGAGTCGGACACTGGGTTCAAATCAAGGCCAATCACTTCTACTCTGTGACTTAGTTAGAGAAGTCACTCAAGCAAAACTTCTGCCTCAGCCTCTGTAAAGTGAGGATAATGACACCTACACCTCATCACTTCCTGGCAATACACGGAAGGTAATACGTGGGAACACTGCCTGGCACACAGGATCCTTTTATTTCCCAGGTTTTTAAGGTATATGCCTTTTCATGACCTTTCACTTAGGTTTGCCTAGAGCTATGCCTTTCCTTTCTTTAGCTGTTACAGGCTTGAAAACCCGATCATTTAATTTGTTAGAATTAGTATAAAGGCTCAGAGGCAAGGCCAAAGCCTTTCCTGCAAAGAAAGAGTGGAAACTTCTGCATGTGGGATGTCAGATCTCTCTTATGACTGCCAGTTTACTTGCTTGTTTCTGGTGGAATTCCCTTCCTTATCGTCATTTCTTCTCTAGACATAATATATGGATTCACCACACATTTTAAATAAGGTAATCCCAACATGAAGTGTAACTTTGTTACCATTAAAAAAAAAGTGTCACAAATTTGACCAAAACTAGTGACATCCTATAATAAACATTCATTTGTTCTAGAAACAGCTGTGGGTGGCAGTACATAATTTAAATGTTGCAAACCACTTCAGTTCAGTTCAGTCGCTCAGTCGTGTCCGACTCTCTGCGACCCCATGAATTGCAGCACACCAGGACTCTCTGTCCATCACCAACTCCCGGAGTTTACCCAAACCCATGTTCATCGAGTCGGTGATGCCATCCAACCATCTCATCCTCTGTCGTCCCCTTCTCCTCCCGCCCCCAATCCTACCCAGCATTAGGGTCTTTTCCAATGAGTCAACCCTTCGCATGAGGTGGCCAAAGTATTGGAGCTTCAGCTTCAACATCAGACCTTCCAATGAACACCCAGGATTGATCTCTTTTAGGATGGATTGATTGGATCTCCTTGCAGTCCAAGAAACTCTCAAGAGTCTTCTCCAACACCACAGTTCAAAAGCATCAATTCTGCGGTGCTCAGCTTTCTTCACCGTCCAACTCTCACATCCATATATGACCACTGGAAAAACCATAGTCTTGACTAGATGCACTTTTGTTGGCAAAGTAATGTCTCTGCTTTTAAACATGCTATCTAGGTTGGCCATAACCTTCCTTCCAAGTAGTAAGCGTCTTTTAATTTCATGGCTGCAGTCACCATCAGCAGTGATTCTGGAGCCCAAAAAAGTAAAGTCTGACACTGTTTCCACTGTTTCCCCATCTATTTCCCATGGAGTGATGGGACCAGATGCCATGATCTTAGTTTTCTGAACGTTGAGCTTTAAGCCAACTTTTTCACTCTCCTCCTTCACCTTCATCAAGAGGCTCTTTAGTTCTTCTTCACTTTCTGCCATAAGGGTGGTGTCATCTGCATATATGAGGTTATTGATATTTCTCCCGGCAATCTTGATTCCAGCTTGTGTTTCTTCCAGCCCAGCGTTTCTCATGATGTACTCTGCATATAAGTTAAATAAGCAGGGTGACAATATACAGCCTTGACGTACTCCTTTTCCTATTTGGAACCAGTCTGTTGTTCCATGTCCAGTTCTAACTGTTGCTTCCTGACCTGCATACAGGTTTCTCAAGAGACAGGTCAGATGATCTGGTATTCCCATCTCTTTCAGAATTTTCCACAGTTTATTGTGATCCACACAGTCAAAGGCTTTGGCATAGTCAATAAAGCAGAAATAGATGTTTTTCTGGAACTCTCTTGCTTTTTCGATGATCCAGTGGATATTGGCAATTTGATCTCTGGCTCCTCTGCCTTTTCTAAAACCAGCTTGAACATCTGGAAGTTCACGGTTCACATATTGCTGAAGCCTGGCTTGGAGAATTTTGAGCATTACTTTACTAGCATGTGAGATGAGTGCAATTGTGAGGTAGTTTGAGCATTCTTTGGCATTGCCTTTCTTTGGGATTGGAACGAAGACTGACCTCTTCCAGTCCTGTGGCCACTGCTGAGTTTTCCAAATTTGCTGGCATATCGAGTGCAGAACTTTCACAGCATCACCTTTGAGGATTTGAAATAGCTCAACTGGAATTCCATCACCTCCACCACTTAAAAAACCACAAAGAAACCTGAAGAGGTAAACTATCTTCTAGAAACTTTTCTAAGAAGAAGTCAGGCACTTAGAACTCCTCTGAACCGTTTCTTCCAAGCATTATTTTAAGCAGGTGTTAGCAAACTTTCTAGAAAAGGTTGGACAGTAAATATTTTAGGTCCTGTAGCCCTCTGGTTTCTGTCACAACTACTCAACTCTGCCACTGTAGGTGGAAAACAACTGTAATACAGAAGAAAATGGGTGTGTGGCTGTGCATCTATAAAATTTGTTTATGGATGCTGAGATGTGATTTTCATAGAACTTTAACGGGTCAGGAAGTACTTTTTTCCTTTTGACTTTTTAGAAAGCTATTTGAAAATTTAAAAACGATTCTTATCTCAGGAGACACAAAAACAGGTGGTGGGTCACACTTGGCCCAGAAGTCATAGTTTACCCATCCCTGTTCTATTCTAAAAGCTCAATTGAGTATTTGCTGTTAGCGATAACACATTTCTCCTTCTGAAAATAATTTGAAAACTAAGGATCCGTCAGGTATCTCCTATTACCTTTTCCCTCTTTCTCTTTTTGAAAACTACCAATGCTACCAAGCTGGCTAAAACAAAGGCCACTGTAAAACAAGGTAAATTAAGTTCCTTTTCTGAGTTCTTTAAGTACAAGTTTCAAAACATCTCTTCATAAACACTGATAAGGCAGCATGCTACCACGGGCAGAAAGGGAGACTCAGCAATCCTGTGAACCCCAAGCTCACAAAGCAGCAAAGGTCATGATAGCTCTAGTTACATATGTAAAAAACTGCATTTCCATCATCCACCATCATGACAGACCCCTGTTTAGGGGAATGAATAAAGAAACAAATGTGGGACTTCCCTGGTGGTTCAGTGGGTAAGAATCTGCCTTGCAATGCAGGGGACTGGGGTTCGACCCCTGGTCAAAGAACTAAGATTCCATGTGAGGAGCAACTAAATCCGAATACCACACTACTGAGCCCACATGCCACAACTAGAGAGTCCATGGGTAGCAGGGAAAGATCCTACATGATGAAAAGAAGATGCCACGTGCTGCTAAGAGCTGATACATCCAAATAAATAAACAGATAAACAAATAAAATTTTTAGAAAAAGAAGCAAATCATAGTAAACTGAGTAAACTCAGTAAACTCAAGAATGAATGAGATCAATCATCATTTTATTTGGCTACTAAAGACAACTTTAATAAAAGTGACTTCTCACTCTCCAAGTATCACCTCAAGGTGCGTGCACTTCGACACGTGCATGCACACACTCAGTCATGTTCAACTCTGCGATCCCATGGACTGTAGCCTGCCAGGCCCCTCTGTCCCTGGAATTTCCCAGGCAAGAATACTGGAGTGGCTCGCCATTTCCTATTCCTGGGGATCTTCCTGACCCAAGGATGGAACCTCTGTCTGTTGCATCTCCTGCATTGGCAGGCAGATTCTTTAACACTGTACCACCTGGGAAGTTCTAAGTGGGAAATATCTGAGTCTAAAATAACCTGTGAGAAATGGAATTTTTCCTGCCATAACAGTAAACAAGGACATCATCAGCCACTGCAGCCACCATGGAGCATGAGCTGGTGAGGAAACTCAGGATGGGAGAACAGGATACTGGCCCGAGACAGATGAGGCACATATCAAAATAATGATTTGCGTGAGCCCAGACTCTTGCATCTTCCCATACCTAGAAAAGCACTAAATTCTTTAACCTTAGATATCTGGTTTTCCTTTAATTCACAGTATTAATCTTTTGATGTTCAAGGCTACCTGCCCTTGGTTGCAAAACTTCTACATAACCTGGCTTCCCTTCTTGCCTCCTCAGAGTAGTTCTCTCACGGTCGCTTGAGATGCTGTCTCCCGGGCTTGAAGCCCTAAAAATCCCCAAGTAAAACATAACTCTCAACTTTTAGATTGTGAATTTTTCTTAAGTCCACACCTCCTTCCCTTTGAAAAAGTGAAACTGTACTTTCTTCCATCCTCATGATTTCTATGTGGACGTTGCTATATCTTTTTTTTTTTTAATCAAGAAGTAAAGAGATGTTAAATGATTTTCTGGAAATTATTCAGAGTCTTTGGCAGAGGAGAGAATGAAAAGAACATGACTGAATTATCAACTCAAGGCTTCTTCCAAACAGACCATGAAGACTTTACCCACTTATTTCCAGAAATGGAAGCTTGTGCTTTATGGGATGACAAGGTTCTGCCATAAAATGTTCATGTTCCATATTATGATGATGACTACCAAGAACCATATTTTTGTAACACGAATTGTTATCATTCTGGCCAGGCCAAGAGCTGACCACACTGATTGACTGGGCAATTATAATCTCTGTGAGTTGCCATCCACTACGGTGGAAGAGTTTAAAAAAAAAAAAAATTACAGCATGTCTAGGGGACAGACAAGTCCTTAAGAATCTGCCTTCCAATGCAGGGGATGCGGGTTCAACCCCTGATTAGGGAACTAAGATCCCACATGGCGTGAGGCAACTAAGCCCAAGTGCCTTAAAAAAGACCTAGCACAGCAAAAATTAAAAATAAATTTTAAAAATTAAAATTAAAAAAGAATATACCTGAAGAAAAGCATAAACTGCAATTCCAATTGATTTGAGTTGCCTGGTACTTTTCTGGAAAACACTCTGCTGGTAAGGAAGTATAATGTACTGACTCTAAAAATCACCTGCTCCTCTGCTACAAAACCAGTAAACACATGGAACATCAAACATGGCAGAGTATGAGTCAATACAAAACCAAGAGAAGAGTATCTTTGATTCAGAATACAATTCTACATTTTAATAGAATTCTATTTGAATCAATAAATTCTATTTTATCAATGACAAGAATTCATTGCTTTGCTAATTTTACAAACCAAAAGGCAATCCTTTTTCATCTAGTTTATCCTTAAGTGCTCCTTGCACTGATTTCCTAAATGAACTGTTGTTTTGCCTGAATACACACTTTCTTAGGAACTACAATGCAATCTGAATACCAATAATAAGACATCTCTCCCCATCTTTTTTTTTTTTTAACAAGAACTGTGGATTTTTGTAATTGCAAAAAGGGACAGAAGGGAATCTGGGGAATAATAGTCTGTTCAAGATGTAAACTAATATTTCTGACATTTAACTTTGTGCCCGTGATGTTGAGATGTACATGGGCTGTCAGTGATGGAAGTGTGTTGCCCAGGAGCAGCAAACCTGTCCTTTTCCTCACAACACTGTCCTTACTCTTGTTACTTTGAAAGGACTAAAAGTTATCATCATTCTCCATAATATTTATCCAACATTGTGACCCAGTTGTAGATCTTCTGCAGCTCTGTGAAACCACTTGCTTTTGCAGAGAAAAAAAACGATTCCCAATTTAGCACATACTCCAAAGAAAGGTACCCTGAGTTCTGGGGAACAGAGCCAGGAAAGACAAAGAAAGCAGAACTGGTCGAGGAGGGGAGCTGGGGGGAGGAATTCAAGAGGAGTGTTGGAAAAGTTAAAAAGTACAAAGCAGTTCTGCCTTAAGGCTACTTTTTAAAAGTGTCACAATACAAACTAGAATTCTACTTCTGTTTATTGCAGGGCAAATTCAAGTCAGTTTAGTAATTCACCCCACACTTCTGAATCACCGTTTCACAGGATACCTGGATAGCTTACCATTACTCATTACCAAATAATTACCAGAACAATCAACTGGGCTTAGCCCAAGGGGATTATAAAGAAATAAACCGCGAGAGGCAGAGAGGGGGTGGGGAGAAGGAAGAGTCCGAGAAACACAAAGTTGATTCACCTGTAAAGGTGGGGGTGAGGTACCACACGTCCCTGGCAGGGAAACCACAAGGCTTAGGTTCCAGGACGTCGCTGGCAACTAGGAAGCCGGTGACCTTGTGGAAGCCAAGACGGACTGTTCAAAGAATCGATCTCACGTTGAAAGAGACCACTTTCTAGGGTCCAAATTCCAATGGATAACAACTCCCCTTAGGTGTCTGTGCCCCACTTAGCCATGGCTGGGACAACTCAGCCTTCTCCACCCAACCTGGCACAGATACGACGCCCTGAGGCGTGCGGAGGGCCTTCTCCCACCCCCAGGACACCCACCATTCGCGAATGTGCTGCCAGGTGAGCCATGCGAGCCAAGTGACGCTTGGAAGTTGAAGGGTGGCCTCGGACACGAAAAGTTGGGGGAAAAAAACCAAAAACTGCTGAATCAGGGTGCCCCCATTTTGCCTGCTCCCGGGCTATCGGATGCTCCTTTCCCTCACCCCTCCTCCCGCTCCGAAAAGAAATCGGATCCGCCTTTGCGCTCAGAGGTCACCTGCGAAGAGCAGAATGATGTCACTCGGCTTACCCTGAAAGGGCCCCCACGCAGAAAAAAGCCGAAACACCACTGTATCATGAAAAGACAGGCCCCCTCTGGAAAGTGACCCTTCAGCGCGTTAAAGGTCCGGCAGCCTTCCCCCGCCGCGGCGGGAGGAAGGTGAGCTCACTCGGAGCACCCGAGAGTTGCCATCAGCCCCGGCCTCACCGCGCGGCCGCCAGGACGGCACGACTCCAAGAGGGCAGTTCGATGTAGAGTGTCCCCAGGGAGGGGATCCCTCCGGCTGCCCAGGCCGAAGGTTTAGGGACCACGACCCAAAAGCTCTGGGAGGCCACCCCTAAGTCGCGTTCTGAGGCCACCTCGCCGGCTTCCGGGGCCGCGGAGCCGGTCCCCCGCGAGCAGCGCCGGAGGGGCACAGGGACAGAGGGCGGAAGGGGGCGGGCGGATCGAAGGGCCGATCGGGGGTCGGGGGCGCAGGGCGGGCCTCCTACCTGTGGTGGAGAGCACGGTGCTGGCGAAGAAGAGCGCGGAGGTGAAGTCCCAGTTCCAGTTCCCGGAGGCGTTGCTGAGCACCGACACGCCGTAGTTGCTGGCCTCCAGCACCCGGCCCAGGAACTGCTCGAGCTGCGGCTCCGACAGGCACTCGTGCTCCTCCAGGAAGCGCCGCTTCAGCTTGCGCAGCTCCTGGCGCAGCAGGTCCTCGTAGGGCAGCTCTACCGACGAGAAGACCACGGCGCCGAAGACCAGGTAGAGCAGGTAGCCGAGCACCAGGAAGCCGAAGCACCAGGCCGAGCGGTGCCGCTCCACCAGGCGCACGCACGAGCTGCCGGCCAGGGACTGCAGCATCTTCCCCGCCGCCCGGCCGCAAGGCCCGCGCCGCACACCGGCCCGCAGCTCGCCGGATGCCCACCGCCCCCTCGGGCCCGCCCCGCCGCCCGCGCGCGCGCCCCGCCCGCAGCGCCTGCTGCCTGCGATTGGCTCGCCGCTCCGGAGAGCTTTTGCTCCCTTCTTTTCCTGTTTCCTTGCAAACAGAAAGGGCCCAGATGATGTGGCGCTGACGTGGTGACGGGCTCAGGTAACCAGAGACTCGCCCCAAACTGCCGGACAAACTTGGAGGCTGAGCTGGGGGCTGCGCGCGCTGCCTGGCAGCGCCCGCCCTTGGCTCCGCCCCCCGGGCCTCTTGGAGCCCCGCCTTTTCTCGACCCGCCCCCGGGCTCCTCCTGCCACCCTCCGGGGTTCACCCACCCGGCGCACCAGAGTGGACCGCGGGCGGGGTGGGAGGAACGAAGGGAGGCAGCGTGCGTGGTGTACATTTATAGGCTATGCGCTGAAGGTCAGTGTGTGTGTGCGTGTGTGTATGTGTGTGTATGGGTGTGTGTGTATGGGTGTGTGTGTATGGGTGTGTGTGTATGGGTGTGTGTGTATGGGTGTGGGTGCGTGTACACCTTTGGGCTGTGTGCTGCGGACCCAAGCCCCTGGTCCCCAGCTACACAGTTTCCCACCTATTTCTTCTTAATCAAAGCCACAGTTACAACAAAGCAAGTGCTAGGATACTTTCCATTTTCTTTTATTGGCCTAAGGGTTGAGCAATCCGATGATGGTGAAAATACTGGAATCCCGGAATCTCAAGGTTGGCAGGCACCTTGATCCTGAAGAGTAAGGCAGAGTTTTGGACGTCACACTTCTGAATCCTAATTCTTTAAAACATGAAGAGTGAAGACAGATCCCAGTATGCCAACTACCAGAAGCAACTGAACTTTCACAAGTGGCATTTCTTCTCAAGGGAACGCCCTTACTGTGGGTGAGAGTCAAAGTGGGTGTACCGTTTTTACAAAGGCCCTTTGAGGGTAGGTTTCAAGAGCTTTGAAAGAGTTTATGTGCTCTGACTCCATGATGTGTCCTAAGAAAAAAATAACCTGGGAGGCAAAGATTTATAGACAAGGCTATATATAGATATATAAACAATGTATATCTATAGTGTATATGAAATAATGAAGAGTCAGGAACGATTGAACTATTCCAAAATAGAGGAATGGTTAAATACATTATGGTGTCTCTAAAAAAGAACGAAGTAATGCTATTCGCAGCAACATGAATGCAACTAGAGACTATCATACTAAATGACATGTCAGAGAAAGACGAATACTATGTGATATCACTTACATGTGGAATCTAAAATATGACACAAATGAACTTATCTAGAGACAGAAACAGGCTCACACAGAGAAGACTTGTGGTTGCCACAGAGGAGAGGGGGTGAGGGAGGGATAGATTCAGAGTTTGGGATTAGCAGATGCAAACTATTATATATAGGATGGATAGATAAGGTCCTACTGTATGGCACAGGGAACTACATTCAATATGCTGTGATTAAAGCACAATGGAAAAGAATACAAAAAAGAGTATATATATGTAAAACTGAATCACTTTACTGTATACTTTACTGTATACCAGGTACTAACACAACATTGTAAGTCAGCTATACTTCAATAAAATAAAGTAAATAAATTATGGTATCTCTACAGCATGGGTACCTTACTAAAGATGTGTTTGAAGATTATTGAAAGTTAAGCAATCTCATATATAGACTACATACAGTCTTATGTATAGAATCTCAAATATGTAAAATAGTTATATTTTATATTATAAAACAGAATTATCTGTATAATAGATAAATCAAACCATCCCCTAATAGTTGTCTTTGCATGACAGTGGAGTATATAGGTGACATTTATTTCTTTGACATTTTTTTTATTTTTCAAATTTTCTAGAATGAACCTTTTTTTTTTTAAGCAGTGCTATGTGATTTTCAGGATCTTAGTTCCTTGACCAGGGATTGAACTTGCACCCTCAACAATGAAAGCACAGAGTCCTAACCACTGGACCACCAGGGAATTCCTGACAGTGGACCTATTTTTATAATTTAAAGAAACATTAAAAATAAACAAAATTATTTAGTAGAATTCCTATCTGCCTACTTTAAGAAATTTAAAAAAAAAAAAACAACAAAATGAAAACCATTTTGTGTTCCCTTACTTAGAAATTTTCATGGAAATCTTTAACATCCTCATCAGTTTTTTTTTATTGTTATTATTATTATTGTTTTTTTACTTTCAATAAATAAGCTTTACCTCCTACTTTACTCAGAGGATTGAAACAATCTCTCCCCTTTACTTCTTTGCACTTCAAAATGTCTTAATCAGTAATCTACTTCTTTTCTTTCCTCTTGTTGTTGTTTAAAAACTAAGTCATGTCTGACTCTTTTCGGCCTGTGGACTGTAGCCCTCCAGGCTCCTCTGTTCTCTTACCCCTGAGGAAAACAGCTCCTGGTTATTTTCAAGGTGAAGTCTTTAACCCACCACTCTGAGCTCCTCAGTCTCCAGGAACCGTGACCTCCCCAGTCAGTCCCCTGCTCTTTTAGAACCTGATTCCCTCCTGTTCTTCTAGCTCCTTTCTCTGCAAAATATCACCTCAAGTCTACACCATCTTGTAACATGCTCTCCAACTTGCTTTGTAATGCTTGCTCTTCCTAACCCTTTCTTCTCGATCACTGCCAGTGTGACATGTCAGGGGACCTCCTTGCTCCTGAGGTCACCTTCTCCTGCAGCACACTCTCGCTGTCCTTCTGCATATCATGATGGCTTTTCTCCCGGGTCATTAGTTTCTTGGTTTTTGTTTCTTTGTCTTGTTTGGCCTCAATATATTTCAGACAATCCCTGCCCCAATCTCCATCTGTGATGTACTGCATGTACCTGTCCTTTAGTGCCCAGCTTAAATGCCATACCTCATCCACAACACTGCCAGTGCCCTGAGGGGATGTGATTTCTTCCTCCTCATAAAGAAAGCTGAGCACCAGAGAATTGATGCTTTTGAATTGTGGTGTTGGAGAAGACTTTTGAGAGTCCCTTGGACTGCAAGGAAATCAAACCAGTCCATCCTAAAGGAAAGCAGTCCTGAATATTCATTGGAAGGACTGATGCTAAAGCTGAAGCTCCAATACTTTGACCACCTTATGTGAAGAGCCGACTCATTAGAAAAGCCCCTGATGCTGGGAAAGATTGAGGGCAGGAGGAGAAGGGGACAGAGGATGAGATGGTTGGATGGCATCACCAACTCAATGGATGTGAGTTTGAGCAAGTTCCAGGAGATGGTGATGGACAGGGAAGCCTGGTGTGCTGCAATCCATGGGGTCATAAAGCGTTGGGCACAACTGAGTGAACAACAACCCAATCCACAGAATCCTTTTTTGTTGTTGTTAAACACTTATTTATTTGGCCACACCAGGTCTTAGTTGCAGTGCATGGACTCGTCAATCCTACTTTCAACATACAGGATCTTTAGTTGCAGCATGCAAACTCTTAGTTGCGGCATGTGGGATCTAGTTCCCTGACCAAGGATCGAACCCATGCCCCCCGCATTGGGAGCTTCTGAGCAGCTGGACCACCAGGGAAGTCCCCAGGGCCTTTCGAACACTGCATTTGTGGCATACATGTGGTTAACAACTGCATAACACAAGTGTGGTTTGATCATCACACACTCAAATATACATACACATGTATGCCAGCTTTGACACATGGTTGCAAATTCTTGGACCCTTTTCTCATCAAAGTGTAGGGTTTTGTGTTTCCTACTCTTGAAATTGCGTGGGCTTGTGACTCAATCAACAAAGATAACGCTCGGTGGTTTCAATGTTGGCACATAAAAGGCCAGCAGCTTCGGAAATCATTCACTGAAACACCCCTCTCTCAGAGCCTGAAGCCACCACTTAAGGTCTCTTGTTACCTTGAGGTTAGTCAAGGTAAACTGCCAAGCTGGAGAAGCCACATGGAGGTGTTCCAGGTGACAGTTCTAATTAAACCTGCTTTTCCACCATCCTCACTGAGGCATGGGACATGAGTGCAGCCAGGCTCAGCCCTCCAGATCTGGTCATCTGCCTGCTGACCACCACCCAGGGAGTCAGTGCCCCCCACAACAGAAAAATCCCCCAGCTGAACTTGGTTTCAATTATGAGCTGTAATAACATGGGTGTTGTTTTCAGCCATATAGTATTGGGGGAGCTTTTCAGGTAATGATAGAAAACCCTGGACAGCATGCATCTGGACTATACCAAACTTTGAAGCTTGTCATTAGATGTTTTCTTCCAATGTGTTGGCTGTTCTTTTCCTGTATTTACTAATCTGGCTGAGACTCTTGCCCAGTTTCATATAACAACTAGGCCAGGGATACCAAATATTAATACTTTAAAATCATCTCTTTGGGGACTTCCCTGATGGGCCAGTGGTGGAGACTTCTCCTTCCAATGCATGGTGTGTGGGTTCAATCCTTGGTCCAGGAGCTAAGACCCAACATCCCTGTGGCCAAAAAACCAAAACATAAAACAGAAACAATGTTGTAACAAATTCAATAAAGACTTTAAAAATGATCCATATCAAAAAGAAATCTTCAACAAAAAAAATTTTTTTAAGCTGCCTGTTTTATGACTAATATTCCATTGCATGTGCATACCACATCTTCTTTATCCATTTCTCCATCGATGGACACTTAGATTGCTTCCATGTTTCACTGCAATGAACACTGCGGTGCATGTATCTTTTCAAATTATGATTTTTTCTGGAGTTGAAGGATTAACAGATACACACTATTACATATATAAAATAGATAAACAGCAAGGACTTATTGCACAGAGAACTCTACTTAACATTATGTAATAACATATGTGGGAAAAGAATCTGAAAAAGAATTGTTCAATTGCTAAGTCATGTCAGACTCTTTGCAGCCCCATGGAGTGCAGCACACCAGGCTTCCCTGTCCTTCACGATCTCCTGAAGTTTGCTCAAACTCATGTTCATTAAATCAGTGATGCTATCCAACCATCTCATTCTCTGTTTCCCCCTTCTCCTCCTGCCCTCAATCTTTCCCAGTATCAAGGTCTTTTCCAATGAGTTGGCTCTTCGCATCAGGTGGCCAAAATATTGGAGCTTCAGTTTCAGCATCAATCCTTCCAATGAACATTCAAGGTTGATTTCCTTTAGGTTTGACTGGTTTGATCTCCTTGCAGCCCAAGGGACTCTCAAGAGTCTTCTCCAACACCACAATTCAAAAGCATCAATTCTTCAGCTCTCAGCCTTCTTTATAGTCCAGCTCTTACAACCATACATGACTATTGAAAAAACCAAACCTTTGACCACATAGACCTTTGTCAGCAAAGTAATGCCTCTGCTTTCTAACATACTGAATAGATTTGTCATAGCTTTTCTTCCAAGGAGCAAGTGTCTTTTAATTTTGTGGCTGCAGTCACTGTCTGCCGTGATTTTGGAGCCCCAAAAGATAAAATCTGTCACAGTTTCCACTTTTTCCCCTTCTATTTGCCAGGAAGTAATGGGACTGGATACTATGATCTTCGTTTTTTGAATGTTGAGTTTTAAGCCAGCTAGCCTGAATCACTTTGCTGGACACCTGAAACTAACACCCCATTGTAAATCCACTATATTCTAAAATAAAATAAATATTAAATTAAAAAACCAAACCAAACAAACAAACAAAAAATTACCTGTTGCCTTCAGACTATAGATAGAAATGAAATTCCCATACATGTGGTCTGACACCTTCCCTGAAGGGTGAGATCTGTTGGGTGGAGCTGGAGCTGGGGGTGGGTGAGGGGATCCACAGGTTCCTATAGTTCTGGCTCTTGGAGTTGATGAGATAGTTAATGATCTTAGTGATGTTAGGATTTTTCATTCTGTTAAACCTCTGCTCCACATGATTTCTAGGTACCACACTGCTGAGAAGCCTTTTCCCTTCTGGCCTCCTCCTGGGACCGTACAAGCTGGAGCTACCCCTCCCCAGCCTGCCAGAGGCCCTCCCAAGTATTTCGCAGGAAAAAAGAGGGAGGTGAGGGGAATGTGGAAGAAACATCAGAGAAGAGTGCAGATTCCCAAGAAGGAAGCAAAGGTAGGAAGGGAAGTGGGCAGGGGGGTGGGGTGAAGTGGGTGGTTAATGAGAGAGGCACTATGTCACCACATCGGGGTTGCTTTCTACCTCAGTGTTCTTGTTAATTGACATAATTTGGAAACAGGTGACCAAGCTTTGTGAGAGACAAACTTGACTTGACACTTGGCACAGAGCTTGCAAGTCAATCTGACAAGGAGCAAATGATGCAAAAGATCATTGTACTGTATGATAATTAGGTATAAATGGCAAACAGTTCATGTAAATGGATTTAATTATCTCAGCAGGTTGGGATGATGTGAACCATTTGTAGAGACAGGAGTGTTCTATAGACAAGTCTTTCACCCAGGGATCAAAAAGTGAAATTCACAAACACAGGGTTGGGAAAACCCAATCAATCAGCAGCAAAAAACACGAAATGTTAATATATGCAATTCCACCTTTGGGTTTATATTCAAAAGAGTTAAAAACAGGAACTCAAAGAGGTACGCCCATGTTCTTAGCATTGTCAACAATAGCGAAGGGATGAAAGCAACTCCAGCATTCACCAATGAATGAATAGATAAGCAAAATGTAGTGTGTACAGGCAACAGAATATTTTTCAGCCTTAAAAAGGGATGAAATTCTGACACAGTACAATATGAAAGAACTTTAAAGTTCTTTCACTTCAGTGAAAATGAATACCTTTCACTTATTAAGTGAAATAAATCAATCACACAAGGTCAGATAACATATGATCCCACTTACGTGAGATACCTAGACTAGTCAAATTCACAGAGACAGAAAGTAGAATGAATCTCATAGTTGTTAGGGCCTGGAGGGAGGTGGGGGGCAGGGAAATGGCGAGTTATTGTTTGATGGGTTCAGAGTTTCAGTTTTGCAAGATGAAAAAGTTCTGGAGATGGCTGGTGGTGACGCTTGCACAACAGTATGAATGTACTTAATGCTACTGAACTCTGCACTCAAAAATGGCGAAGATGGTGGTTAAGACTCTGCGCTTCCAAATGCAGGGGTGCAGGTGCGATCCCTGATGGGGGAGCTAGGATCCTGCATGCCTTGTGGTGCAGCCAAAAAATAAATTGGCTAAGATGGTCAACTTTGTGTTATGTGTATTTTATCACAGTTTTTTTTTTTTTTTTTAAGTCCCCATTTGAGTTGACAGAAGGGTACAGGCCTTAAGAATGGGCTGAAGCTTCCCCATCCTCCAACCAGCTCCAGGCTGTATTCCTGATGTGGGCCCTTCAAGAAGTAGACATCCTTCACTTCTGGAGGGTGTTGGATAGTCCAGGTGGGACACAGCACAAAGGACCTCAGTGACCTGGCACATAGCCAGGTGAGATTGCCTGGCTAGTGATGGGCCTGGAAACTCAGCTTGGAGAAATGGCAGGAATATTCCAGGCATTTGCCCAGAGGAAAGACAATTTAGGATGATCTGATAGCTGCCTGCAGAGAAAAAACAGTATGTGAATTTATTTTGTACGTCTTCACAGGGGAGAGCTAGGACTAACGGGTGGAAGATTTAGGGCATAAGATTTAAAAATCATTGCAAGAGAGAACATTCTAATCATATGATGAGACTATCAATGGGATGAGCCGCTTCTAGAAATGTCCCTGCCATGACTGTTCAAGCAGAAAGCAAACATTCACAGATTCGAAAGGAAAAATGGGAAGCTTTGTGTCATTTAAGGCGCTTTCCGAGTTTGAGATTTTATGGTCGCAGCATTTATAAGGTCAAGGGCATGGGGAGAAAGCGGTGAAGCAAATGAAGCGCAAAGATGCCCTGAGGTGCAGCTTGAAAATTGCTAGATTCCTAACCAGGGATGCCCACAGTGCTCCAGCCCTGGAGCACCTGACTCCAGGTGGGGCCATGCCCAGGTGTCAGGAGCTTCTCTGTCATCTTTGGCAAAGGGTGTTGCCATTCCCTGCACCCTACCCCATTGTGGTGGGAGACGTCCATCCTGAGAAGAGAGCAGATCGGGCTCAGCCTCTAGACATGCTCAGCGTCTGCTGGGAGGGTAGCAAGTGACAGATGACTCCCGTTAGGGTCCTTCTGGTCACACAAGCCTGTGAGTCTGTCCACCCTTGGTGCGGGGGATGCTCCTGATTTTCCTGCCCTCCTATCAGTCTTCTAACAGTGCCTCCAAATCTCCGCTCACCTCTTATTCAACATGCCCTACAGGAGTACGGGGCTTTCCTAGTGGCTTAGACAGTAAAGAATCCGCCTGCAATGCAGGAGACCCAGGTTCAATCCCTGGGTCCAGATGATCCCCTGGAGAAGGGAATGGCAACCCACTCTGGTATACTTGCCTAGAGAATTCCATGGATATAGGAGCTTGACAGGCTATGGTCCATGGGGTCACCAAAGGTCGGTTGCAACTAACACTTTCACTTTCACTTCATTTCCAGGAGTACAAAAGATAAGTAGGGAAAGGACCGGAAGAAAGAACTTTCTTAAAAGTAAGAAAATGAAACAAGGCAAAGGTGAAGTTTAAAAAAATTTTAAAAATGAACAGAGCAATGCAAAAATTCTAACGACATCCAAGAATCTGGCTGCCAAATGCGGTTGGAAGGGGGTCCCACCCGCATGGAAGGCAGTGCCTCCCCCTACTTTCCACCCAGGGTCCCAGAGTACACAGATGCAGTGAGCTGGAAACAGCCTGCAGCCACCTCATCACTCCTTCCAAAATCAGGTCATTTGTCTCAGCAGCTTGAAATGGACTCCCCTAGGCTTGCTTAGTCCATGATTTCAGATCTTTACACCATGTCGGGGTTATGGCCCTAGTGTTAGAAAGAGAGAGAAAAAAGAGCAGGACAATAATTTTTTTGCCTCCTGGAGTGCCCAGCCTAGGTTGCTGGCCATCACTGTGGGGCTGCTGTGTCCCATTTCTACCAAGGTGATATACTCGGGCTGCAAGCTCCTTGATAGCACAGGGCAATACCCTCATAAACTATTGTGTTTGCATGTGACACGAGTCAGCAGCAGAGACACAGATGCCAACTGGCATCCAGGAAGCTTTCCACACAGAGTGGCTGCATGCTGAAGGTTCATGTTTTACCTTTCCAAGAACCCATCTACTCAGAAAAGTTTCAGGTCTGGGCACACTGAGATTCCCTATCTACTCCCACTGAATGCTAGGGCTAGGACTCCAGGTGAAGTCTATAAATGTTTACCTGGTACACTGCTGAGTTTGCTGTGTCAGGACCTCCCCTAGACCCTAGAATCTTTAGTTTCCTCCATATCACAGGCCACCTCCTCATAAACGTTCCTATATTTCAACACCTCATGCAAATCCTCCTTTCAGGTCTTTCCTTAACAAAACACACAAAAGCCCATCTCTCCCTCTCTCTCTCTGAATTCATGCTACAGACATTTGCCGTACGAGTCACTGGTTTCCTAACATTTACCTCCTAGTGTCATTCATTTTATGAGTACACTCTGTCTCCCTGCAGGACTGTACCTTCTTAGGAGGGATCCCTGTGTCTCTTAGTTCTTTGTACCCTCCCTAGCACTCAGGATAATTCTTTCACATGACATATGTACAGTAAACATCTTTGATTGTTTGATTAATTAAAAAATGCAGTGATTACACTTTCCCCAAGTGGCAGCATATTATTTAGAGGGAAATATTTTTGGAATGATGGTCAACCACCCTTTGTTTATACAATAAATAATCTGTTACTGCTTTCAATGTGAGGAAACTGGTTCTCAGCACAAAGACCTGCCCAAGGGGCCCTAGACAGTGATTTATTTGAGAGTAAATTTGTTCTATTGGATTCTAGGATTTTTCCTTATATAAAGAAGACTTTTCAGGTGCTATTTTGCCATGGAAGGCAAAGATCCTCTACTAGACTTTTAATTTTGAATATCTGCCCTGCCCATCAAGTTAATCATTTTTTTATGCTTAAGTTTTTAATTTTATATTGGTGTATACTTGATTTGCAAATCGACAATGCAATATTGTGTTAGTTTCAGGCACACAGCGAAGTGATTCAGTTATATGTATACATATACCCATTCTTTTTCAGATTCTTTTTCTATACAGATTATTACAGAATATTGAGTAAAGTTCCCTGCTCCCATAACCTTGAAAAACAAAGCAAAATACCCTCTTACATATTTTGGAAAAAGCAAGACTGTGCTAAAGGAAAAGACTGAAAAAGTATACATAGATATATATACACATACACATGTGTGTATATATACACATAAAACAATCATGTTATTGTATATCTGAAACATTATAATCAACTATACTTCAGTAAAATTAAAAAAGTTTTAACCAAGAAGCTGCTGAGAACCTTACTTAGTGCAGTTTTAAAGGGTATAAGAGTTAGCGCAGTTAAGGAGAAAGAGACAGAGAAGTGAAATCCATAAGCCCAGAACATTAGTTCAAGTGACTCCCCAGAAGGAAAGGAAGCTCACTGATGGGCATACAGAGTAGAAGGGGCGTGTGTGGGCGTGTGGTTATGGGTGTGGACGTGTGTGTTTGAGGCTTGAACATGATCGTTTATTGCAGGGAAGGAGCTGGTGAAGCTGGATTAGAAACAAGGGGAGAGGGGAGAAACAGAGAATGGTTCCAGAGGCAGCATGCATGACTATGATCAATAGCATAGAAGCTGGACACAGGAAAAGAGAAAAGTGGGTGCCAGACTGCTCACTTATTGGTCTATTGCTTTATTTGACAAACAGATGGACTCCTCTGGTGGTCCAGTTGTTAACAATCTGCCTGTCAATGCAGGGAAGGTTGGTTTGATCCCTGGTCCAGGAACTAAGATCCCTTATGAGTGCGTGTGTGCTCTGCTAGGCTCCTCTGTCCATGGGATTCTCCAGGCAAGAATACTGGAGTGATTTGCCATTTCCTACTCCGGGGGATCTTCCCCACCCCTGTGTCTTTTGCATCTCTTGCACTAGCTGGGGGATTCTTTACCACTGGCACCACCTGGGAAACCCCAAGATCCCACATGCATCGCAGCAGTTGGAGAACCCCTGTGCCCCAGTGAAGACCCAGCACAGCCAAAAACAAACAAACAAAATCCCACACAACTATGTATATCCAGACATACAGATTTTTTTTCCCTTAGTGCCTCTTTCTTTCACATTTTCTGTTTAATTCTTCTCCAACCTACTTTTCCCTTTCCTCTTTCCTCTCTGATCTTTTTCTTTACAGGCTATAATATAAAGCTAAGGTATATTTGTATTGATTGTGTTCATCTAAAGAATTTTTTGCTTTCTGTTCTTAATTGTGTATTAGTTTTTAAATGACAGTTGATTACATGACTTCAACATTTTGTGGTTTTGTAGGCTTCAGTCTGGTTTTATGATTTGTCTTCTTTTTGACTGTCAAGTCTCTGGTGGGCAAAGAAGGTAACTTTCCAATTTTTGTATCTTTCACAAGACCTAACTCAGAGCTTCTAACAAAATACAATATTAAGAAACTCTTCAGCTTCCTGATAGAATATATTCCCGTTCTATACATTATATTCAATGCACAGCTACCAAGTTTGAATCAGCTCAGTGACTGGATGTCTCAGTTTGGCTGAGACAGTTCCAGTTTGGAACATCTAGGCAGGAAGAAGAGACAGCCCAGGAAATGTTCTCAACAGCTCAGTGTGCGGGCGTTGAGGGTGCTTGTGTCACTGAGAGCTATAAAATCTTTTTAGTCGTATCGTGACTGGTAATATTCCAGAACTTCAAATCAGTGGGCTAAGACTGAAATAAAAGTGACTCCCAGTGTTCCAGAAGGTCCCACCTGTTAAAGGATTCATTCACAGTTGAGTACAGCTTAGTACAGAAATAGAGCTAGTCTAAAACGCCATCATCCTAGGTGTTTGTCCTAACTCTGCCTAATTGGACCTAATTGACTCAGGTCATTGAATACCTGAAAAAATTATTTAACCTCTGGGTCTTGATTTTCCTCACATATAAAATGAAGAAATTAAAGCTTTGTTATCTATATGCTCAGAATATCTACAGCCTTCCTCCAAAACTCATCAACACTCACCTTACTTGTGTGTCTATATGGTAACTTGTAAAACAGAGACTTATCTTCTATTAGACCCTCCTTTTCTTTTACTTACTCATTAATTTATTCACAAAGATGTAGAAAGTCTATTCTACTTCCAGCCCTGATGTCATAACTACCAGACTAGCCTTCCTAACATAAACAACTTTATAGCTGGACAAAAGTATGTTATTTTCTCATTAAGTTAATCATGTAAATTATCATGTGACCTAGCAATTCATTTTCTGAGTATATCTAAGAGAGATGAAAATGGTCATCAACTATAGTTAATAACACTGTACTGTATTGTTGAAATTTTCTAAGACACTAGAACTTAAATGTTTTCACCCAAAAAAGGGTAAATATGTGAGATGATTGATGACTGGATGGAGGAAGCCATTCACAATATATTTGTTTATCAAATCATACATTATACACTTTAAATCTTATAATTTATATGTTGATTATAGCTTAATAAAGCTGAAAAAACAGGAAGGAGCTTCAAAAAGAAGAAAAAGAAAACAGTCACCAAAATGTTTGTTTTCAAATTTTTATTGTAGCTTTATCCATTATCAACTTGTTTAAATTGTATAAATTCATACAATGTACATATACAAGTAATGAAAATAAATCAATTCCTGATACACACAACAGGGATGAATCTAAAAACAATGTGTTCTGTGAAGACGTCAGACACAAAATAACATGTACCATATGATTTCATAAATATGAAATTCTAGCAGGTGAAAGTAATCTAAAGTAGTAATCAGCTTGGTGGTGACCTGTGGTGGGAGACAGATTGACTGCAAAGTGTCAAGGGAAATTTTCTGGGGAGAGGGAAATATTTGATGTCCTGATTGGATTGGCGGTTACACAGGTGTGTAATCTGCAAAAGTTATAATCTGTTCACTTAAAAAATATGAATGGTGAAATGTAAATTATGCCACAGTAATGATTTTCAAAAGTGACAGAAAAAGCTGTATTAAATATCTATCCTGTTCCAGATAGAAGGCAATATTCTGGGTTATTTAGAAATGAGTAAGAAGGAATTCCCTGGCGATCCAGTTGTTAGAACTCTGCACTTTCACTGCTGAAGGCCTGAAAATCATACCTTAAGTAGTGCCAGTCAGGGAGTAGGTGTGAAAGAAACATTTGTGGGATGACTGAGTGGAGGTTCCAGGAGGAGGCCATGGGTAGGGAAGGCAGAGTTGGGGCTGGGGTGGGGGTTGCTCAGCGGGAATGCTGACTTTGCTTTGTCTTCCCCTCTGACTGTGGCATCTTTCTTCCCCCAGCCAAGTACTTCCTATCTATGGTCTCACTACTACTGCAGGAGCATCATGCACGTTTCCACTCTTCCTCTTTTTGCTCAGATGCATCCCTCTACCTGAAACGACCGTCCTTCCCATTTCTCATTCCCCGTCTAAGGACAAGCTCCTGCAGGAGGGCTTCTCTAGGTGTCTAAAGTTTCTGTCCTGCACTCCTAAACTGCTCTGGGCAGTCATTCATTCAGCACTGTGACTCTCACCTTGTATAGAACCTTTTTGTCTCTTGGTCCCTTCCCCCTGGCTGAAGATCTCTGGCAAGATATTCTCATGAAAAGAATCAAAAAAGGATATTGGGCAGCACAGATAAGCGGTGTCCACCATAAAGAGCTAGTGGAAGTGGAAGGAGGCTTCTGTTTTATCTGCCACATAGAAGGTGAGATAGTTTGTTATGTGTGATTTGGAAGATGATGAGCAGTGAGTTTCAGGAAAGATAAACAGGAAGGAAAACTGACTAAAGAAGCCAGGGAGGAAAGAATTAGAAAAAGAATAGATAAATGTATATGTATAATTGAACCATTTTGCTGTACAGCAGAACTAACACAACACTGGTCATCAACTATACCCCAATACAAACTGAATATGAAAAAAATAAAGACATGCAATTCAATTATAGAAACCCCTCAAAATAATAATTAAACAAGTCTCAAATTTAAAAAAGGAAAAAAAAAGAAGCAGCCAAGGAGACTATTGAGACCTTTTTTGAATACCATTGAGATTAGAGATTTTACATTAGTAATGGCAGTAATCCATTCAGTTTTGCCATTTTTTACAGCAGTCTTTTCTACAGTCAGTTTCCTGAGTGATGTGGAAGTAGGATTTTGCCAGTTGTAGGGAAGGGTAGAGAAACAAGAGAATCAAAAGTAGAATCATAAGTAGATCAGTTTAAATGATGAACCATGATATCTAGACTGCCGAGGGAAGGAAATGGGCTTCCCTTGTGGCTCAGCTGGTAAAGAATCCACCTGCAATGCGAGAGATCTGGGTTTGATCCCTGGGTTGGGAAGATCCCCTGGAGAAGAGAAAGGTTACCCACTCCAATATTCTGGCCTGGAGAATTCCCTGGACTGCGTAGTCCATGGGGTTGCAAAGAGTTGGACATGACTGAACAATTTTCACTTTCACAGGTAAGGAAATGAAGGTATTAAAGTGCTAAAAATCCGATGTAAATGGAAGAATTGAGCAACTATGCTATGCTATGCTATGCTAAGTCGCTTCAGTCGTGTCCGACTCTGTGCGACCCCATAGATGGCAGCTCACCAGGCTCCGCCGTCCCTAGGATTCTCCAGGCAAGAATACTGGAGTGGGTTGCCATTTCCTTCTCCAATGCATGAGAGTGAAAAGTGAAAGTGAAGTCGCTCAGTCGTGTCCGACTCTTAGCGACCCCATGGACTGTAGCCTACCAGGCTCCTCTGTCCATGGGATTTTCCAGGCAAGAGTACTGGAGTGGGGTGCCATTGCCTTGGCTGAAAATAGTTGAAACGTGGCAGTGAGGAATGAAAGGAGGGGGACATTGTAATTACAGAGAAGGATATTTATTTCAGAAGGGTGCAGTAAGCTCTGGCTGATGACAATTTGTAGAACTTGTTGTTTTTTAGTTCCTAAGTCATGTCCAACTCTTTGTGACCCCATGGACTGCAGCACACTGGCCTCTCTGTCCCTCAGTATCCCCTGGAGGTTGCTCAAACTCATTCCCATTGAATCAATGATGCCACCAACCATCTCATTCCCTGTCACCCTCTTCTCCTGCCCTCAATCTTTCCCAGCATCAGGGTGTCTTCCAATGAGTGGGCTCTTGGCATCAGGTGGCCAAAGTATTGGAGCTTCAGCATCAATCCTTTCAATGAATATACAGGGTTGATTTCCTTTAGGGTTTATTGGTTTGATCTCCTTGCTGTCCAAGAGCCATTGATAAAGTGGAGGGAAGAAAGTCACTGGAGTAGGGAATTCCCCGGTGGTCCAATGGTTAAGACTCCATGCTTCCAATACAGGGGGCACAAGTTCAGTCTCTAGTCAGGAATCTAAGATCTTACATGCCATTCAGTGTGACCAAAAATTTTTTTTAAGTCACTGATGAGCCTTGAGTCTAGGATTGTGTATGTTGACATTGAAGACAAACAAGACAATGCCAGGACGGGGGTCAAGAAAGAGAATATGTGCCAGTAGCAGAAATCTTCAGTTTCAGGAGTGAGTGGTAGGTTAGTAGATAGCAGAGATGATGATGAAAGGAAGAAGCACTACCATAAAGACTGACTCCCCACCTGCCATTCCTCCTTCTGAAGAGAGAAATTGATTGGAAATTGATTGAGGAACTTAAGAATGACACCGATCCCTTCTCCAGCCCTGAGATGTAGTAGAATGTGCAGCATCTGCCAAAGACTGTCAAGAATATGCCAAGAGATCTGGGCTTCAGGAAGGGAAGAAGGCAGAGGGTTCTTATTCTCTAACTGGAATAAGGAAGTAGGGGAAGTGGCTTTGGTGAAAATCCCAAAAGATAGGTGGGGAACTTTGCACCGGAGAGTAGCAGTGCACACTGCAGTTACAGGAGAGGAAGCCCAGACTTACCTGCAACAAGAAGCCCTTACTACAGGTAAGAGCAGGGGAGAGGAAGGATATACAGAGGAGCCTACATTTGGCAAGGTGACAAACAAGATAGAGATCTGCAGTAGAGGAGAACTAACTGATCTCAAGGTTTCCAATCAAACCATTACAAACAAGCTTGGGTGAAGGTGCAGCTGAATCTCAAAGTTTGGCTGGTTCTGCTTGTGGTCAACCTGGCCACCAGGCAACGCTTTCTGCTTCTGCTCACCTTCCCATTACCCTCTACCCCTCCCCCACTGCTTGCCGATGCAAGAACACAGTCATTTTATTATTATTAATATTAAAAAATGTTTTTTGGCTGTGCTGAGGGGCATGTGGAATCTTAGTTCCCTAACCAGGAATCAAACCCATGCCCCCTTGTAGTGGAAGCATGGAGTCTTAACCACTGAACCACCAGGGAAGTCTCAAACAGTCACTGTCAACTTGGAAAATATTGTCACAGGAAACCAGCACCAGCCTTGCCCTGTCTTTGTTACTCCTCTCTGAATATATTCAGAGTACATGTTTTCATTCTCGCTTGGCCATTAACTTAATTTCAGAGTGCTTTTTCTTTTAAACACCTTTCACTTTTACTTTTCTTTTTCCCTAAATAACTTCACTTTTATTTCCTGCTTTAAAGTTTGTAGATAGAGGCTTCCCTGGTGGTCCAGTGGTTGACTCCACACTTCCAATCCAAGGGACATGGGTTAGATCCCTGGTCAGGGAAGATCCCACATACGTCATGGTATGGCCAAAAAGCAAATAAATAACAAAATAAAGTTTGTAGATCATTTCCATATGGATCATTCATCAGATACATTCGTTACAGGAATTTCATTATAATATCTGTAGAAGTATGTAAGGCATTATTATCCAATTTTTATAGATGAGTAAATAAAGAATAAGGGAAAATGCTTTTTCAAGAGCATCTTAGGTCAATGCTCTTTCAGTGTCCTAGAGGAGCCCTGTCCTTTGAATTGCAATGTCATAGAGCATGATTTTTAAGGTTGCTCTGAAACATGCTTATAAAATGACGGTGATGTGCTTTGTGATATATTTAAAAATGAAACCCAAGGACTTGATAATAATAGTTTCCTGTCACTATACTTTGTCATCTTTCAAGGACTTTTTAAATCGCTGAGAAATATATTTATTCTATGCTGAAAAACACATAAATGCAGATAAAAGTGACAGATAATCAATAATGAGAATGATTAATGGTGGTGGCTGCATTGGAAACAATGAGCATGTTTTTGATGTTTTGTTAGGACAAAATAGTCGCTGGAAAAAAAATAAGCGTTGATAGACCTCAGTGCTTCTAAGATTTTTATCGTTCTGACAGACTGCCTTTCAATCCAGATTTCAGAATGGCGAAACCTTCCTGAACGAGCAACTCTCAGAATGAACACTGCACTTCAGTGTTTGGAGATCAGGGAAGGAGAGATTTTTGAACTAATTTTCAGTCTTATCCAAACAAACTTGGCCAGAATGATGAGAAGTAAAAATGCCCCAAATGTCCATGCCTTCGAACAAAGCATGTTAAGATGAAGGATTTGGTGTATAAATCGTTATAAACATGTAATGACCCCAAATCTTTACTTGGGTTTTCTAGTAAGCATTTTACACTTTAAGATATTCAGTTGAATCATATGAAACTGCAGTTTTTATGCATAAGATGATAGTCAAATATAAGCAATTTTATATGGTTCAAAGTAATATTTATCTAAAACATCAGATGATTAGAACCTACATTGTGATTCACACTCTCCTATGGGAACCTTAAAAAAATAAAAGCTTTGGTTTTTCTCCTTGGTCCGTCTCTTCTTCTTTCTTTGAAGCAGGTAATCGCTAAAACCCAAGAACTTTCTCTGCACGTCAACTCTTAATTTTTCAGGCTGATACTCATCCCCACCCAGTTCATGCTGTTCGAGTTGTTTCCAAGAGGAAAGAGACTGAGACAGAACTGAAAAGATGACCTAAAACCCCAAAGTCCCTCCCTGAAGAAATTCTTGACCCAACTATGATTAACTTATAGTGACTTAAGTGGTAAATAAACATGAAAAACTTTGTCCTCTCCATAGAGAACAGACTTGTGGTCGCCAGGGGGCAAGTGGGTAGGGTAGGAATGGAGTAGGAGTTTGGGGTTAGCAGATGTAAGCTTTTATATATAAGGTGGATGAACAACAAGGTCCTACTGTGTAGCATAGAGAAGTACATTCAATATCTTATAATAAACCATGGAAAAGAATATATATTAAAAAAGAATG
This sequence comes from Giraffa tippelskirchi, assembly GCF_054371585.1. Lineage (NCBI taxonomy): Eukaryota > Metazoa > Chordata > Mammalia > Artiodactyla > Giraffidae > Giraffa > Giraffa tippelskirchi. Next base: position 118,578,983 of record NC_137276.1, on the reverse strand, counting down.
TAGCAAAAATTAATACAACATTGTAAATCAACTATATTTCAATTAAAAAAATTAAGTCCTTTCCTTTCTTTGCTTTTCTAGAGTTAAAGTAGAACAAAAAGATAGTATTCCCCCCACCCTTTCTTTATATTATATCCACTTTGGGAATTCCTTTTACACAATTTGAAATGCTATGACTATACCCTGTGGTCAGCTAGGCCATGTAATGAAGAATGATTATACCAGTGATTATGCAAGGAAATATTGCCATGGAAACTTGATGCTGAGTTTATAAGGGGAAATTTTTCATTTGTGAAATTAAGTTGCAAAACATTTTGTACATGAAGTTAGACACTTTCATCAAAAGCAAGGAATTATCTTCCCATTTTAGGAATCAGCTACGTTGAGCATTAGTCTCAACTGTCAGTGAGTCTTCTTCTTTTTTTTTTTCATGCCAGTGTAACAAAACTAGACATATTCCAACATGGCATCATTGAACATACTTAAAATTCACATTGCTACATGCATTGGCTTCACTTACAACAGATTTTCTAAGGGAAAAAGTAGTGAACCCTGGAAAACTTTTTGCATTAAATCAATATAATAAGTTAGAGCTGACATACTATTTTTAATTGCCTATAAAGAGACAATAGCAATCATCCCAATGTGTATATTTCCCTGCCGAGTTAACAGAGAGAATTTATATAAAAACATGAATATTTGGCCAATCACTGTGACTTCAATGTGTGTTTATAATGCTGTTAGTAGTTGTATTTAGCCATCCTCTTTCATCTCAGAAAAATGCATATTCAAGACTTCTATCAGGTTTTGGCATTCAGCTTTTGATAATGGATTAGGGATTTTCTCTAAAAGAAGTTAAATGGAGATGTGAAGAAATGAGAAGAAGAGATCTGAAGCAAAAATCTTATTGGCCTCATGTTCTGATCAACACAGCTGACTATTACAGACACGCACATGGGCCAGGCTTTCAAACCAACATATTGACAGAGATTTCACTTCTGTCATAAGAAGCTTAAATAGAATGCATCATAAGAATATTTTCCCCACATGTTTTAGCATTATTAACAATGAACAGAAATATTATTAACAGAATTTATAGTTTTTTGCATAAGATAATATTATATCTACAGACAATATACATAACTAATAAATTTAAAATATATGTGTATAAAGGGATAAGTCCCTTTATATTACATTGGCAAAACACAATGTAATTTGTGTTTGGCTATGCCAGGTCTTAGTTGCAGTACACAGGATCTTTAGTCGTGGCATGCAAACTCTTAGTTGCAGCATGTGGGATCTAGTTCTGTGACCAGAGATTGAACCCAGGCCTCCTGCATTGGCAGCTCAGAGCCTTAGCCACTGGACCACCAAGGAAGTCCCCCAGATTACTTTTTCTGAATATTGTATTCCACCCAACCACAACCTATTGCATTAAAGTGCATGCAGCCTAACTATGATTTTAATTCATTCTGTAATAATGGTACTTTTGCATTGGTTTTGAGGTTGGGTGAGTCTGTGCTTGGACCTTTTATCAGTGGGCTTTCCATTCCCTTTTCTTCTATAGATTTTTAGGTCATATTCCTCATTGGTTTTCAGAGTTAGGTGTTTGGGGGATTTGTTTCTCCTGTGCAGGTCTAGGGGCTGAGGTACCTAATGTAAAATTACAATACCCTATTTCTCAGGGAAAAGATCCATACCTTTGTAACCCCTCTCAATCTTGGATCACCATGGCTGGGGTGGGTTTTACCTTGGTGAGACTATATCTCTGCCTCTCCTGCCATATCAGTTCTGTCCTTTTACCCTTTGTTGCAGAGGCTCTATTCATCTGGTTTTCAGGTCCCTTTCCAAGGGAATTATTCCATATGTAGCTGTAGATTTGTTGTGTCTGTGGTATGAGATGGGTCCTACGTCAGGCTCTTGAATCCTCCCTCCTTATTCTATTTTAGACACAGAAGAACAGTCCTGACCACCCACCTTAAAACTAAAACATTCACAATAGAGCTGATTCCTCCTGCAAGGTGCCCGGTTAGCTATAGTCCCTTCTTTGCCTTCCCTCAGAATTGACCACTATTCTGAAATTAGTGTTTATCATTCCCTGCATTTCATTTGTAATTTTGCTATCTTTCAATTCCAAACAGCAGCCCTAAAGTTAATCTTTCTATTCAAACCAACCTTCTATTGAAGACTATTTAAGTTGCACTCACTTGAGTCATGGCTGTTGATGCAGCAGCAATATTTACAAATGATGTCTTTATACTATTTATTCTTCTCATTTGGAAACATGAAATACATTCCCATTTATTTCGCTATTTTAAAAAAATATTCTTCTCTAAAACTTTATGATTTTCTTCATACAGATATTCCTTTCATCTTAGGTATGTAACACTTTTTATTGATAATAAGAATTGAAGCTTGTTTCAATGGTATTTTCAGTTAGGTTTTTGTTGACACATGGTGAGGCTGAAAACTCCGCCTCTTTGCACCTGCCAAATCCAATCTTGGAGACAGGGTATTGGATGAGGTGGAAAAGAACCGCTTTATTGCTTTGCCGGGCAAAGGGGGGCACACGAAGCTCATTCCTCTCAAAACCATGGGGATTTGGTGAGAAGTTTTGTAACAAAGTTCAAAGTTTAGGGTGTGTGCAGGGCCTGTACTCTTTTAATCTGGCCTCAGGTGATCTAATGAAGTTCTGTGGTTTCTTTAATTTGGCACCAGGTGGTCTCCTAATGAGCTTCTCCAGTTCCTTTAAACTGGAAAGAAGAACGCTAACATTTTTCATTTGGGGGGGATTTTAGTTTTGCAGAAGAGCTCAGAGATATTGTTATGCAGGTTGAGGCAGAGCCAGGACCCTGCCCCAAGGCTGCACTATTGTTTCTTGGCTGCTTCTCATTTGTCACCGCATCCCCTCCCTTCCCTGATTAACAACTGTTCCAGTCTGCCCTCAGGAAGGTCATAGAGGCAGGAGTCTGTTCCCTACAAACAAGAAATGGGAGACATGGAAAGGCTCCCATGCCCAGGAACCCCATAGGGTCCTGCTCAGTTCTAAAATTTTGTGTGTTGATCTTGTATCCAGTCTCCTTACTATTCCTTAGTTCTCACATTTTCTCATTTTTGGTTCTTATGAATTTTATTTTAGGTGATAATGATTCCATCTATAAACAGCAATTGTCAATTCTTTTTTCATCAGAATCCTTCTTATTTCTTATACTTTTGTGGTTGCAGTTGCTAACTTTTAATACAGTGGTGCAGAACAGGAAAACCTTGACTTGCTCCAGGCATAAATGAGAGTACTTTTCTCAGGTGTCAAGTATGACTTTTTAATTTTGCTAGATAGTGTCTATCAAGTTAGAATGTCATCTTTTCTTCCTAACTTTTAAGATGAAAGCTAGAGTTTTAATCTGTTAAAAGTGTGAGTTATGTTAATAGATTTTCTAATGCTGAAATGTGTTTGTCTTCATGGGAAAAGATAAAGATATTTGTTGATACCGGATTTAATTTATTCATATTTTATAGAAGATTTTTTACAGGATTAGTCTGTACAGTTGGCCCCTGAACAATATGAGGGTTAAGGATGTCAATGCTTACAGTGGGTTTTCTTTTCTTATGCTCCATCAACTGCTTAAAATCATGCCACACTTTAGTTAGCTTTCTGTATGGACCAAGATTTTTTTTTCTCCTATGGTTATAGTTTATCTTGGAGCTTTAAATTGCCCTTGTCTCTTGCATCAGGTTATTATTTTTTTTATAAGAGTTTCCTCATCTTTTGAATTATATGTTGTTTTGGCGATAACGTATTTCTTGAGCTCTGGTTCTCTTACTCTATACTGGGCTGGTTAATCTTTAGCTCTTCAGCATAGCACTCACTCTGAGATTTCACTGCTCTCCTGGGCAGAAACCACTGCTTTTGGTTCTCCAGATCTTATACTTTTGGGGTTTATTTCCCTGGGCTCTGGAATATACCTTCAAGTAGCTTGCAGAGAAAAGAATGGGAGGTAAACTCATCTGAGTAAAAAGATCCTTAATTTAACCTCATAGTTCATAGTTTGGCTAAAATATACACAACTGGATAAAACCATTTTCTCCCACAACTTGGAAGGCCTTGTTCCACTTCTCCAGTACTCAGTGAAATTGATCAGAAATGTGATGTTAGGGCTCATTCCTGGACCTTCTGAGTGACATATTTTCCTTTTGGAGTTTTAAGATTTTCTTCTTCATCCTCAGTATCTATACCTTTTTTAAAAAATCCATCTTGTTAGGCACTTATTAGGATCTATTTGAAGTAGGTCTTTTCTCAATTTTGATAAAAATTCTTTGCTTTCTATCATCATTTCCTTCTTCTTCATTCTCCAAATTCTTCCTGGAAATCCTAATAGTCAAATACAGGGTTTCCTGGACTGGTCATCTAGGCCTCTTTACTTTTTACTCAGTATTTTCCATTGCTTTCCTTCTGGCTCTCTTTTATTTATTTATTGTGTCGACTAAAAAAGATGTACAACTTGAGAGCTGTGAATTAAGTTTTATTTGGGGCAAAATGAGGACTGCAGCCTGGGAGGTAGCATCTCAGATAGCTTGCTCCAAAGTGGCAGTGGGGGAAGGTCAATATATAAGGTTTTGGTGTAGGCGGAGTTCAATACCATTAAGCACTCATTTTACAAAAGGTTTTTTTGTTAGTCATGAGGATCTGATGTCACCATGAAGGGATTTAGTGCTTCTCTAGATATGAGGAGATGTAAGGATTGAGATCATAATATCTGTTCCTAAAAACATCCAACTATCTAAAGACCTCTCCCACCAGATTCCCTGGAGCACAGAGTGCCTCACTCCACCCTGAACTCCCTCAGGGGTTGTTGAAGGTCAGCTATAGCAGCATGGAGTTCAGTCACCATGGCAGATGGTAAATGCCTTTGATGTTCAGTTCACGATGCTCTTGGAAAGTGCCAATTTGTGGTTGACAATAGCTTGTTTTGTTTGTTTGTTTTGACCATGCCACGCAGTATGCTGGATATTATTCCCTGACCAGGGATTGAACTCACATCCCTTACAGTGAAAGTGCAGAGTTCTAAATACTGGACTGCCAGGGAAGTCTCCTGGTTCTGTGTTTTAGAAGAATTCCTCCTCTTTATTTTCCATTCTACTAAATTTTTAATTTAAAAATCATAGGTTAATATCTAAAAACCCTTTATATTCTCTGATCTAACTTGCTGATAGCTGAAATATCCTTTTGATTCTTGCTAAGTATCAGAATAAGAGCTTTTGTGTTCCCCTGTATTATCTGTTTTAATCCCTACTTGGTCTTTTTCTTTCATGCTGCGTTCTCTTCCTATATGTCTGATGTTCATTGGTTATCTACTTAAGAGAAAGGAAACAAACCTGGTGTTTCTGTGTAAGCTAGTGTAAGCTGTATAAGCAGGGTTCCCCAGTCTGTCTCTCACTTGATGGAAAATATTGATTGGGAACTACACCTGGGTATAAAGAATGACTGGCTTCCTTTGTAGGCAAGAAGACAGGGAGTCAGCTATCCAGTTATAGTTCTTAAAAATTCCAAAAACCAGGAGAAAATTCACTTGGAGAACCAACATCATCCATCTACACTGGAAGGCTTAGTTTTCACTCCTTATTTTGTTCCATCTCTCCATAAGACTTGCTAATGGGGACAGCAGTTCATGTAAACCACTTGTGCTCAGCCATTGCATTCGTAAGAGTGAAAGCTAATCTGCTATGACAAGGATGCCCCTGTAGTTGCATATAGTGCAATTTACATGGTAACTGAAGCATAAAAAATTGCATTTCTCTGTCTTATGGTGGTTCAATTTTGCTCCCTGAGCTCATTCATGGACCTTTCCTCTTGTTTCCCCACTGTTCCCTAGAAAAATGTTTCTCCACCCACTGAGTCATCCTTCCTTATCCATGAAATGTGTTTACAGTTGAGTCATTTTATCAGCCTATTTCCTATCAGTCCAGTTTTGAAGGTCCTACACCCTTCTTTCATTTTATATTTTCTCTGCTCCTTTTTGTCCAGACTGGCGGTATTTCTGTTGAAATAATTTTCTTAAGAATTTTGTGAGTCTTGTACTGATTTCATGGCAATTCATTCCACTCACACAAATGTTTCTGAGATAAGCCCTTTTCCATTTTTGGCTCCTGCTGAGTGGCTGAAGGGTGTCAACTAAAAAGATGCACAATGTGAGAGTTGCGAGTTCTGTCCTATTTGGGGTAAAATGAGGAATGCAGCCCAGGAGAAAGCAGCTGCTTCAAAGAGGCAGTGGGGGAAGGTCGATATATATGAGATTTAGGTGAAGGGTGCATTCAATGCAATGAGTGGAGCCAAAGTAAAAACAACACCCAGCTGTGGATGTGACTGGTGATAGAAGCAAGGTCCGATGCTGTAAAGAGCAATATTGCATAGGAACCTGGAATGTTAGGTCCATGAATCAAGGCAAATTGGAAGTGGTCAAACAGAAGATGGCAAGAGTGAACGTCAACATTCTAGGAATCAGCAAACTAAGATGGACTGAAATGGGTGAATTTAACTCAGATGACCATTATATATACTATTGTGGGGAGGAATCCCTTAGAAGAAATGGAGTAGCCATCATAGTCAACAAAAGAGTCCAAAATGCAGTACTTGGATGCAATCTCAAAAACAACAGAATGATCTCTGTTCATTTCCAAGGCAAACCATTCAATATCACGGTAATCCAAGTCTATGCTCCAACCAGTAACGCTGAAGAAGCTGAAGCTAAACGGTTCTATGAAGAACTACAAGATCTTTTAGAAATAACACCCAAAAAAGATGTCCTTTTCATTATAGGGGACTGGAATGCAGAAGTAGGAAGACAAGAAATACATGGAGTAACAGGCAAATTTGGCCTTGGATTACAGAATGAAGCAGGACAAAGGCTAATAGAGTTTTTCCAAGAGAACACACTGGTCGTAGCAAACACCCTCTTCCAACAACGCAAGAGAAGACTCTGCACATGGACATCCCCAGATGGTCAACACTGAAATCAGATTGATTATATGCTTTGCAGCCAGAGACGGAGAAGCTCTACACAGTCAGCAAAAACAAGACCAGGAGCTGACTGTGGTTCAGATAATGAACTTCTTATTGCAAAATTCAGACTGAAATTGAAGAAAGTGGAGAAAACCACTAGACCATTCAGGTATGACCTAAATCAAATCCCTTATGATTATACAGTGGAAGTAAGAAATAGATTTAAGGGACTAGATCTGATAGACAGAGTACCTGATGAACTATGGACAGAGGTTCGTGACATTGTACAGGAGACAGGGATCAAGACCATCCCCAAGAAAAAGAAATGCAAAAAAGCAAAATGGCTGTCTGAGGAGGCCTTACAAATAGCTGTGAAAAGAAGAGAAGTGAAAAGCAAAGGAGAAAAGCAAACATATACCTGTTTGAATGCAGAGTTCCAAAGAATAGCAAGGAGAGATAAGAAAGCCTTCCTCAGTGATCAATACAAAGAAATAGAGGAAAAAATAGAATAGAAAGACTAGAGATCTCTTCAAGAAAATTAGAGATACAGGGAATATTTCATGCAAAGATGGGCTCAATAAAAGACAGAAATGGTAGGGACCTAATAGAAGCAGAAGATATTAAGAAGAGGTGGCAAGAATACACAGAAGAACTACACAAAAAAGATCTTCCCGACCCAGATAATCACGATAGTGTGATCACTCACCTAGAGCCAGACATCCTGGAATGTGAAGTCAAGTGGGCCTTAGGAAGCATTACTACAAACAAAGCTAGTGGAGGTGATGGAGGTGGTGGTGGAGGTCATAGCTCAATTCCAGTTGAGCTATTTCAAATCCTAAAAGATGACGCTGTGAAAGTGCTGCACTCAATATGCCAGCAAATTTGGAAAACTCAGCAGTGGCCACAGGACTGGAAAAGGTCAGTTTTCATTCCAATCCCAAAGAAAGGCAATGCCAAAGAATGCTCAAACTACCACACAATTGCACTCATCTCATATGCTAGTAAAGTAATGCTCAAAGTTGTCCAAGCCAGGCTTCAGCAATACATGAACTGTGAACTTCCATGTGTTCAAGCTGGTTTTAGAAAAGGCAGAGGAGCCAGAGATCAAATTGCCAACATCCGCTGGATCATCGGAAAAGCAAGAGAATTCCAGAAAAACATCTATTTCTGCTTTATTGACTATGCCAAAGCCTTTGACTGTGTGGATCACAATAAACTGTGGAAAATTCTGAAAGAGATGGGAATACCAGACCACCTGACCGTCCTCTTGAGAAACCTGTATGCAGGTCAGGAAGCAACAGTTAGAACTGGAGATAGAACAACAGACTGGTTCCAAATAGGAAAAGGAGTACGTCAAGGCTATATATTGTCACCCTGCTTATTTAACTTATATGCAGAGTACATCATGAGAAACACTGGCCTGGAAGAAACACAAGCTGGAATCAAGATTGCCAGGAGAAATATTAATAACCTCAGATATGCAGATGACACCACCCTTATGGCAGAAAGTGAAGAAGAACTAAACAGCCTCTTGATGAAAATGAAAGAGGAGAGTGAAAAAGTTGGCTTAAAGCTCAACATTCAGAAAACTAAGATCATGGCATCCAGTCCCATCACTTCATGGCAAATAGATGGGGAAACAGTAGAAACAGTGACTGACTTTTTTGAGGGGGGGGCTCCAAAATCACTGTAGAGGGTGATTGCAGCCATGAAATTAAAAGACGCTTACTCCTTGGAAGGAAAGTTATGACCAACCTAGACAGCATATTAAAAAGCAGAGACATTACTTTATCAACAAAGGTCCATCTAGTCAAGGCTATGGTTTTTCCAGTGGTCATGTATGGATGTGATAGTTGGAGTATAAAGAAAGCTGAGCACCGAAGAATTGATGCTTTTGAACTGTGGTGTTGGAGAAGACTCTTGAGAGTCCCTTGGACTGCAAGGAGATCCAACCAGTCCATCCTAGGGGAGATCAGTCCTGGGTGTTCATTGGAAGGACTGATGTTGAAGTTGAAACTCCAATATTTTGGCCACCTCATGTGAAGAGCTGACTCATTTGAAAAGACCCTGATGCTGGGGAAGATTGAAGGCAGGAGGAGAAGGGGACCACAGAGGGTGAGATGGTTAGATGGCATCACTGACTCAATGGACATGAGTTTGGGTAAACTCTGGGAGTTGGTGATGGACATGGAGGCCTGGCATGCTGCAGTTCATGGGGTCGCAAAGAGTTGGACACGACTGAGTGACTGAACTGAACTGAACTGATGTCACCATGAAGGGATTAAGTGCTTTTCTAGATATGAAGAGATGCAAAGATTGGGATCATGACATCAGTTCCTGAAAGTATCTATTTAAAGACCTGTTCCCCCAGTTTCCCTGGAGCACAGAGGGCCTCACTGTCTACCCTGAACTGCTTTTAGGGCATGTTGAAGGTCAGAAGCTGCACCAGCACAGGACTCAGTCTGCGCAGAGGCAGATGGCAATTACCGCTGGCAAGCTCCAATTTTTAATTGACAAGGGCAACCCTTGAAGCTTCATAGAGGACCTCTGTCTGTTTAAGAGGATCTGTGAGACACATCCTTGAATTCTTGCAAAGGCTTTTGGTTTGATCTCCTGAACTTTCTTCAGTTCTTGCAAAAGTTGTCCCTTCCATCACACACTCAGCTTTTTCTCTATGTCACATTGTTTTGAGTTTTGTTGTTGTTGTTGTTTTTGTTTTTTAAAATCAAGACTTGGGACTTCTCTAGCGATCCAGTGGTTAAGACTCTGTGCTCCCACTGGAGCAGGCATGGGTTCAGTCCCTGGGTGGGGAACTAAGATCCTACATGCCATGTGACACCACCAAAAAAAAAAAAAAAAAATGAGTGGTTTTTGAAAATTACTTTAAAATCAAGACCGTACTGGACAAATGGTATGCTGTACTTTTGGCTGCCATCTCTGATGTGTGGCATCTATCGCCATCTGGAGAGGCTGAGAATTTTTTAAATTCTCCCATTCATTCTTGCTTCATTTTTGTTGAATTGTCCTTTCCTCAATTTATCTCTCTTCAGTTGCACTTCATTACAAGTGGCAAAAGGAAACCAGGCAGCAACTTTGTTGCCAAAATCTTGGTTCTCTGTGCATCAATGCCAAAAAGAAATACAGAGATAGAATTATGGAAGAGAAGGAAAGAGTGACTTTATTACTTTGCCAAACAAAGCGGGAACACAGTAGGTTAGTGCCTCAAGAACTGTGCCTGCTCCCTTCCTGGTGAGTTGTTGTTCAATCACTAAGTCATGTTTGACTCTTTGCAACCCCACGAACTGCAGCACTCCAGGCCTCCTTATTCTTCACTCTCTCCCTGAGTTTGTTCAAACTCATGCCCATTGAGTCGGTGATGCCATCCACCCATCTCATCCTCTGTTGTCCCCTTCTTCTGCCCTCAATCTTTCCAAGCATCAAGGTCTTTTCCAATGAGTTGGCTCTTCCTGGTGAGTAGGAAGAGATTATGTAGTCAGGTGTATGCAATAAGGATCAAGACAGTAAAAGTCTTCATTCCTTTTTCTGCAAAGTTCCAAAAGAGTGGGGTTGCTGACAAGAATAGAATGTGCAGAGGAACTGGAGATCAAATTGCCAACTTTCACTGGATCATAGAAAAAGCATGGTAATTCCAGAGAAATATCTACCTCTGTTTCATTGACTATGCTAAAGCCTTTGATTGTGTGGATCATAACAAACCATGTAAAACTCTTAAAGAGATGGAAATACCAGTCTATCTTACCTGTCTCCTGAAAAAACTGGATGTGCGTCAAAAAGCAACAGTTAGAATCCTGCACGGAACAACTGACTGGTTCAGGATTGAGAAAGGAATACGCCAAGGCTGCTTGTTGTCACCCTATTTATTTAACTCATACACTGAGCACATCATGAAAAATGCCGGACTGGAAGAGTTACAAGCTGAAAACAAGATTGATGGGACAATCTCAGATATGTGGAAGATACCACTCTAATGGCAGAAAGTGAAGAGGAACTTAAGAATCTCTTGATGAGGGTGAAGGAGGAGAGTGAGAAAGCTGACTTAAAACTAAATATTAAAAAACTAAGATCACGGCATCCAGCCCCATCACGTCATGGTAAATAGAGGGGAAAAAGTGGAAGCAGTGACAGCTTTCCTCTTCTTGGGCTCTAAGATCACTGCTGATGATGACTGCAGCCATGAAATCAGAAGACGATTGCTTCTTGGCAGGAAAGGGATGACAGACCTAGACTGTTGAAAAGCAAAGATGTCGCTTTGCCAACAGAGGTCCATATAGTCAAGGCTATGGTCTTTCCAGTGCTCACGGACAATTGTGAGAGCTAGACTGTAAAGAATGCTGAGTGCTGAAGAATTGATGCCTTTGAACTGTGCTGCTGGAGGAGACTCAAGAGTCCTTGGACAGCAAGGAGATCAAACCAGTCAATCCTAAAGGAAATCAGTCCTGAATATTCATTGGAAGGACTGATGCTGAAGTCAAAGCTCCAATATTTTAGTCACCTGATGTGAAGAGCTGACTCATTGGAAAAGACCCTGATGCTGGGAAAGATTGAGGGCAGAAGGAGAAGAGGGTATCAGAGGATGAGATGGCTGAGTGGCATCACTGATGCAACGGACATGAACTTGAGCAAACTCTGGGAGATGGTGAGGGACAGGGAGGCCTGGCATGCTGCAGTCCATGAGACTGCAAAGAGCTGGACACGACTGGGAGACTGAACGACAACAGCAGGATTTCAGGTGGTCCTCTCCTAATCTTGATAGGCCTCTCTGGTCCCTTTAATCTTGCCTCAGGTGGTTTTGTTGCTGTTTCTCCTTTGGTCAGCAACTATTCTGCCCTTTGAAACTCAGAGAAGGTCATGGAGGCTAGAGTCTTGCCTAGGAATGGGAGACAAAAAGACCTCTGTGCCCAGGAGCCACACAGGGCCCTACTCGGCATCACCTTCAAAACCTCTCTGAAATTCCTCAGCTGTACATTCAAGTTCATCACTTACATATTCTGCTTTCAGTGTAAATACAGAAAAATTCTGCTGAGAACCACATTTTATTTTTAAATATTTTAATCTTTATTTGGTTAATTTAATTATTTTATTTTAAAATTTTTATTTAAAATGAAATGCGGCTACAACTGAAATGCCTATTAATTGATGAATGAATGAACAGTGGTATAGCCATATGATGAAATATTATTGTCATAAAAAGGGATGCTGCAACATAGATCAACCTTGAAAACATTATGCTGAATGAAATAAGGCAGATGAAAAGGACTACATATTATATGATTTCATTTATATTAAAGGTCCAGAGCAGGCAAATCCATGGAGACAGAAAGTAGGTCAGTGTTTACCAAGGACAGGGAAAGGGGAGTGACTGCTAATAGGTATGGGGCTTCTTTTTGGGGTGATGAAAATGTTTTAGAATTTGATAGTGGTGATAATCGTATAACTTTGTGAATGTATTAAAAGCACTGAATTGTACATTTTTTAAAAAGTGTAAATTTTATGATTTTTGAGTTTTATCTCTGTATGTTTTTTCATGACATCTGAACAACAGAAGTTAAAAAAAAAAACAACCATGAAGCTAACAATTTCTGTCTTTTCTAGATTTGATATTGTTTTTAACGATTGAAGTGAGAAAATATAATAACCACTTTGTAAAATATGTTGTTTGATAAAAATATCAGTAGAAGTATAATTTTTAAGTTTCTAGTAGACACTAAAGTATTTTGAAATAAAGTTGTTCCTCTTGAAACATAAGAAAACTAACAAAAAAACCTCAAGCTATTTGAAAATCCACGGGGTCTCCCTGCGCAGGTTCAGACCCTGCTCACTGCGGAAGCAGTTGTGGGGCTTCCCCGATGGCTCAGTGGGTAAAGAATCTGCCTGCAAATACAAGAGACACCGGAGACGTGGGCTCTATCGCTGGATTGGGAACATCCCCCTGGAGTAGGAAATGGCAACCCACTCCAGTATTCTTGCCTGGAAAATTCCATGGACAGAGGAGCCTGGCGGGCTACAGTCCATGGGGTCACAAAGAGTCGGACACGACTGAGTGACTGTGGTTTTGTTTCTGTTTTTTATTGGTGTGTGGATTTGTGGATTTTAATAGCTACTGAGAGTGAAGCACAGGGGTCATGGTTCTGCAAATATTGCAGAAGTAAAAGAAGCTGTCTCTGCAATCAGGGCATTTACTCTGGGGGTGCAGAAGTAGGTAATGTAATATGATATATAACTGAGTGCTAAATTGTAGGATATAAACTAGAAATCTCTAGCACCTTAGTGAGGAAGCTCAAAGAGGGAAATCTGAATAAATTCAGCTAATTCCTTGTTACTGAAATGAATTTTGACTTTTATCAGAATCTGAGGGACATGCAGAGATCGCCATTGTGTCCACTGGGTTAGCCAAAACATTTGTTTGGGTCTTTCTGTAACATCTTAACTTTTTTGGCCAACCCAATACATAATGGCTGTTCCACCAGCCCCCTCTAAACTCTAATTAGGTTCCCAAATATTAAAATATAATCAAAGTCTGGATTTAATTTTTTCAAAAAGTAATATGTATTTGCAAGGTGCACAAAATTTTAGAAAATATATTATTTCTCTCAGGTACTTGGATATGAACTTGAAGCCTCTGGTTTTTATGCCCCCAATTCTTTTTCTTTTAATTTTATGTCAGAGTATATTTGATTAACAATGTTGTGTTAGGTTCAGGTGTATAGCTCAGTGATTCAGCGATACATATACAAGTACCTATTCTTTTTCAAATTCTTTTCTCATGTAGGTTATTACAGAATATTGAGCAGAGTTTCCTGTACCATACAGTAGGTCCTTGTTAGTTTTCTATTTTTTAAAAAAATAAAATATATTTTATTTAATATATTAAATATATTTTAAATATAGAAGTGTATACATGTCAATCCCAAATTCACAATCTATCACTCCCTCCCTCTCTTTTCTCCAAGGAGCCATAAATTCCTTCTTTAAGTCTTTGTTTATGTTTTATAAATAAGTTCATTTATTTCATTATTTTTAGATTCCACATATAAGCGACATCATATGATATTTGTCTTTCTCTGTATGACCTACATCACTTAAGTATGATAATCTCTAGTTGCTACAAATGGCATGATTTTATTCTTTTTTATGGCTAAGTAATATTTCATAGACAGAAGAGCCTGGTGGGCTACAGTTCATGGGGTCACAAAAAGTAGGACACAACTTCGTGACTAAAAACAACAAGAAATATTCCAATTCCACTCCTTACTAACTTCTTGACCTTCATTTCTCTGTGCCTTGTTTGCTTCATCTGTAAAATGGGAACAAAAATGTAACAACCATTAGGATTGTTTGGGAGATTGTTTTGAGGATTCTTTTGAGTATTAACTGACACAATATATATAAAGTACTTACAGAAGGACTTATATAAATATTAGCTATTATTATTACTATTTTGAGAACTGTAGCATCTAATGGAGCAATTTGAAAATCTCTACTCCAAGGAACTGAAATATTTATCAGGTAGCTCTATGTTCTTAGGCTAGGGAAGAGGGCTTGTAGGGAGTTTTGGCAGTGTGTTTATATTGAATACTTACTTTCGATTTCTGGTTGTGTTAAAGCCACAGAGCAACAAATATTAATTGAAGTCCACTATCAGTGCAAGTCATTAAGCTGAGTGAGTCTACCTATAAATTCCTTCATTTCTCATTCTTTTATTTCTTCTTCCCTCATCTCTGTGCCCCATTTGTCTTCTTCTCTTCCCCATGTCATCTCTTCTCTTGCATGTCTTTGATTATAATCTCTTAAATCTGTACTAAATTGTTTCCTGTTTGAAGCTGGGAAATTAGGAACCTCTGCAAAGGTAATATTGAAGCACATTTAGTTAGACTGGTGTTATAACCAGGAAATTAAACTTTGAAGTTCTTATTCTGCCTTGATATTATTTTCCTTATTCTTAACTGTGGGAAAATGAGTGATCTACTTGAAACATGGCCACATTTGACTACAGAGGAAATTGCTTTTGTTTCTGAGGTTTGCAAATCTGGATATATTTATATTTAGGCATGTCATTTCATCTTAGTTTCCTACTGGCTGCAAGTCAAAGAGAACACATAATGTATTTGCTCTCTTTTGTTAGAAAATCCTCCTCTTCACATACTATGACCCCAATGTGCATTTATTTTAAGGTTTTAATGTCAACCTAGGGAGAAGGCAATGGCAACCCACTCCAGTACTCTTGCCTGGAAAATCCCATGGGTGGAGGAGCCTGGTAGGCTGCAGTCCATGGGGTCGCTAAGAGTCGGACACGACTGAGCGACTTCACTTTCACTTTTCAGTTTCATGCATTGGAGAAGGAAATGGCAACCCACTCCAGTGTTCTTGCCTGGAGAATCCCAGGGATGGGGGAGCCTGGTGGGCTGCCGTCTATGGGGTCGCACAGAGTCGGACACAACTGAAGCGACTTAGCAGCAGTAGCAGCAGCAATGTCAACCTAATGATTGCAGGTGTAATAGAAGACTTTTTATTCTTATGCCAACGGTATAATTAGTATCACTTTCTGGATTTCAAATATTTTTCTACATCCTTGAAACGATAGATGGGCACTAGCTTTGGGAATGAAAGGGACAGTTTAAGATTCCATGGTCAGGACATGATACCACAAGTTAAAATGCTATTCTTGCTTTTTAAATGACACTCAGATTTGAATGTTATTATTGTATTCCCAGTTCTTATTCTACATATGGAGCACAGAAGTAGTTATGTTGCAACTAGAAAAAAAATAACCGAAAGGCCGTGATATGTTATAATCACCATGGTAACCTAGCAGAGTGCATATGGGGAAAACACAGTATATAGCAGGATCACAGTATCCTTTGTATATCAAGATAAGCTTTAGGGACCTAGCTAAATTCTAGGAAGAACACCAGGAAAACCCAGGCTCATTCACTCACTACTTTAAATGTATTTATTTATTTATTTGGCCATGCAGGCATGTGGAATCTTAGCTCCCCGACCAGAAATCAAACCTGTGTCCCCTGCACTGGAAGTGCAGAATCTTTAACCACTGGACCACCTGGGAAGTCCCACTCAGTACTTTTTTGAGAGCTCTTTGTGGCAAGGGCAAGCTTGCAGTGAGATGATAAATTAGAAAAAAAGAAAAAAGAAAAAACCTCCTTGCCCTGAGGGGCTTGCCCTGTAGTTCACTTAATGATGAATTCATTAATTTCTTTGCAGCTTTCATTTCAACTAATTAGCCCAACTATATTCTGTAAGCCCACAGCTGTGCCAGGAATTAAAAGAATGGAAGTAAGACTCAGTCTCTACCCGCGAGAGAAAATGAAAGTACAGTTTGAGATATTATATCATTAAGTCCTAGAGGTTTTCTTTGTTCTTTCAATTCAATGTTCTGAAATCCATCCCACCTCAAGGGAAGAGATGGTATGTCCCATTCACTTTATTTTTCCAATACCTAACCCTGCCTTTAACAGGTGGTAAAGATTCAGTAAGTGAAAAGTGTTAGTAGCTCTGTCGTGTCCAACTCTTTGGGACCCCATGGACTGCAGCCTGCCAGGCTCCTCTAGCTTTGAGATTCCCCAGGCATGAATGCTGGAGTGGGTTGCCATTCCCTCCTCCAGGGAATCTTCCCAACCCAGGGATCGAACCCAGGTCGCCTGCATTGCAGGCAGACTTTTTACCATCTGAGCCACCAGGGAAGGTTCAGTAAAGGTATGTTGAAAGAATGAGCACATTCCTCCAAAAAGCCAAGGCAAAGATGGGCTCAATCAAGGACAGAAATGGTATGGACCTAACAGAAGCGGAAGATATTAAGAAGAGGTGGCAAGAATACACAGAAGAACTGTACAAAAAAGATCTTCACGACCCAGATAATCACGATAGTGTGATCACTCATCTAGAGCCAGACATCCTGGAATGTGAAGTCAAGTGGGCCTTAGGAAGCATCACTACGAACAAAGCTAGTGGAGGTGATGGAATTCCACTTGAGCTATTTCAAATCCTCAAAGATGATGCTGTGAAAGTGCTGCACTCAATATGCCAGCAAATTTGGAAAACTCAGCAGTGGCCACAGGACTGGAAAAGGTCAGTTCTCGTTCCAATCCCAAAGAAAGGCAATGCCAAAGAATGCTCAAACTACTGCACAATTGCACTCATCTCACACGGTAGTAAAGTAATGCTCAAAATTCTCCAAGCCAGGCTTCAGCAATACATGAACCGTGAACTTCCATATGTTCAAGCTGGTTTTAGAAAAGGCAGAGGAGCCAGAGATCAAATTGCCAACATCCACTGGATCATCGAAAATGCAAGAGAGTTCCAGGAAAACATCTATTTCTGCTTTATTGACTATGCCAAAGCCTTTGACTGTGTGGATCACAATAAACTGTGGAAAATTCTGAAAGAGAAGGGAATGCCAGACCATCTGACCTGTCTCTTGAGAAACCTGTATGCAGATCAGGAAGCAACAGTTAGAACTGGACATGGAACAACAGACTGGTTCCAAATAGGAAAAGGAGTACGTCAAGGCTGTATATTGTCACCCTGCTTATTTAACTTACATGCAGAGTACATCATGAGAAACGCTGGGCTGGAAGAAGCACAAGCTGAAATCAAGATTGCCGGGAGAAATATCAATAACCTCAGATATGCAGATGACACCACCCTTATGGCAGAAAGTGAAGAAGAACTAAAGAGCCTCTTGATGAAAGTGAAAGAGGAGAGTGAAAAAGTTGGCTTAAAGCTCAACGTTCAGAAAACTAAGATCATGGCATCTGGTCCCATCACTTCATGGGAAATAGATGGGTAAACAGTGGAAATAGTGTCAGACTTTATTTTTTGGGGCTCCAAAATCACTGCTGATGGTGATTGCAGCCATGAAATTAAAGGATGCTTACTCCTTGGAAGGAAGGTTATGACCAACCTAGATAGCATATTTAAAAGCAGAGACATTACTTTGTCAACAAAGGTCCATCTAGTCAAGGCTATGGTTTTTCCAGTGGTCATGTGTGGATGTGAGAGTTGGACGGTGAAGAAGGCTGAGTGCCGCAGAATTGATGCTTTTGAACTGTGGTATTGGAGAAGACTCTTGAGAGTCCCTTGGACTGCAAGGAGATCCAACCAGTCAATCCTAAAGGAGATCAGTCCTGCGTGTTATTAGAAGGACTGATGTTGAAGCTGAAACTCCAATACTTTGGCCACCTGATGAGAAGAGTTGACTCATTGGAAAAGACCCTAATGCTGGGAAGAATTGGGGGCAGGAGGAGAAGGGGACGACAGAGGATGAGATGGTTGGATGGCATCACCGACTTGATGAACATGGGTTTGGGTAAACTGCGGGAGTTGGTGATGGACAGAGAGGCCTGGCCTGCTGCGATTCATGGGGTCGCAAAGAGTCGGACACGACTGAGCGACTGAACTGAACTGAACTGATGACTGGCAAACATCTCATTTCCCAGGCACTCTGCTTGTGCTCTGCAGAATTAAGTGTTCTCTGGCTTTTGAAGTAGCTACTCTTAATAATAAATTAGAATACCTATTACCAAACCAGTTAATCCTAAAGGAAACCAACCTTAAATATTCATTGGAAAGGCTGATGCTGAAGCTCCAATACTCTGGCCACCTGACGCAAAGAGCTGACTCATTAGAACAGACCATAATGCTGGGAAAGATTGAGGACAAGAGGAGAAGGGGGCGATAGAGGATGAGATGGTTGGATGGCATCATCAACTCAATGAATGTGAGTTTGAGCAAACTCTGGGAGATAGTGAAGCACAGGGGAGCCTGGTGTGCTGCAGTCCATGGGGTCACAAAGAGTCTGATGTGACTTAGTGACTGAACAATGATTCTTTTTCACATTCTTTTCCGATATATATTATTACATAACTTTAAATAGAGTTCTCCATGCAATAAGCCCTTTCTGTTTATTTATTTTATATGTAGTAGTGTGTATCTGTTAACCCTAAAACTCCAGAGAAAACCATAATTTGAAGATACATGCATCTGATTTAGTCGACATAGCGACTGAACAACATTACCAAATGTTACCAAATCTTGGATTGTGATCACCACTATTTATTTCTGGAAATGCCTTATTTTCTTAGGAACCATTTTTAAGTCTGGAAATTACAAAAACCAGAAGAAATATGATGACAGTTCTAATTTAACCTTCTAACAGGCCTCTGATTGCTTAATAGTATGTGAATCCATTTTGCTTTGGTCACATACTGCACAGTTCAGGAAAATATTCGCCAAGTTTTTGAACATGAGTAAACCTATAAAAAGATTTTCTGCTTCCACAGCCTCTACAGAACTCATATTGATTTTTAAAATGTAGAACTGTTACCTTAAATACAGTTACCACGTTAGTCCCTGAATTTAATGGAGCACTGTTAATGAAGTTTGCACGATGAGCCAAATGAATATGTAGAAAGGTGTGTAGTAGTTGTTGGTTTTCCTCTTTGTGAATGCAGGTCATGTCTCAGAAGACAAGAAAAGTTTTATGTGAGTTGCAAACCCCCATGTCGGCCTGCTGATGCCTGAGCATCTTTTGCAAAAAGCAAGCAGGGTGTGGGGACTTGGAAAAGACAGAACGAGTTGGAGCTGACAGTTGGCCCCCAGGGACCAAAACACTCAGGATCTCGGGGAGTAGGGTTCACCTCTAAACATGTTTGCATTGTTCTGACTGGCAAAATCTGCTCTGAGGGAAAGAAGACAAGGAATATCCCAGGAGGTACATCCCAGGTACATCCCAGGAACACTGACCGCAGATCACACAATCAAGAGTGGCTATGAGGGGACTTGCCCAGTGGTGCATTGGCTAAGAACCCATCTGCCAATTCAGGGAACATAACATGAGTTCGATCCCTAACCAAAGAACCAATATCCCTAAACTAAACCTGTGCACTGCATGTACTGAGACTTTGAACCCTAGAGCCCGTACTGTACAACAAGAGAAGCCACAACAATGAGAAGCCCCTACTCTCTGCAGTTAGAGAAAGCCCATGCAGCAGTGAAGACCCAGTGCAGCCAAAGTAAATAAATTTAAAAAATAAAGAATGGCTATGAACCCTCCTGTTAATTTCTTATTTTATACTCCCACTGGGCTTCTTTGAAAGGGGTCTGCAATCTCTTCTGAAGGACAGACGTGAAATTTTGTTTTAACTTAATTAATTGTTGAAAAATGAAACAGTTCCACGGTCCCTTAGTTAAAGCCCTTGGGGCTACAATTCAGCCTGTCCTTTTGGATTTTATATTATATAACATCCTCAACAGGACCTGAGGCAGAATCCAGAAATCAAACATATTAATACTTCTTCACTGAAACGCATGAACATTTGCACTAAGTGGGATAGTGCTTACTAGTAGCCTCACGTTATTTTAGCCAAGTCAATTGTGAACAACTTTGAGTTTTGAGCTAATTTTTGGCTTTGGAGTTGCAAGTAAGGGATTGAAAAGAACTCAATCCCACCCCACCATTGTAGGGGTATACAGTCCAGAATATTCTAGACCACATTTCTTGCACCTGCTTCACCAGGGAACTTACCAGAATGATGAAGGGGCCTCACTTCTCATTACTCTTTACAGATGTAAGAGACATGGGTTTGATCCCTGGATCAGGAAGATCCCCTGGAGGAGGTCATGGTACCCACTCCAGTATTCTTGCCTGGAGAATCCCATGGACAGAGAGCCTGGCAGGCTACCGACCATGGGGTCATAGAGTCAGACATGACTGAAGTGACTTAACAGGCACGTATCCAGGAAGTTCCCATGACCCATAAGTGGGATTCAGCTCTTATGGGTCAATAATGTGAGGGGTGGTCCATTTCTCTCCCATACAAATCAGTTTTGTGGTCTTCTCAAGCATTTGAGTATATATTTTTAAAAAAAGCCCAAATGTCTACAATGAGGTGGTAGTTACTCATCTAAGGGACAGGAAAGGGCAGAGGTGCCCGCATTTCCCAAGGCCCAGGGCTACAAACACAGGCTGATTTTGAGGGATATGTTAAATATAGTTAATACCATTTAATGCTTTTATCGGGCTTCCCAGGTGGCTCAGTGGTAAAGAACTTGCCTGCCAATGCAGGAGACATGAGAGACATGGGTTTGATCTCTGGGTTGGGAAGATTCCCTGAAGAAGAAAATGGCTACCTACTTCAGTATTCTTGCCTGGGAAATCCCATGGACAGAGGAGCCTGGTGGGTTACAGTCCATGGGGTTGCAAAGAGTCAGACATGACTTAGCAACTAAATAACCGTCACTATATATAAAATAGATAACCAACAAGCACCTACTGTATAGCATAGGGAGCTCTACTCAGTGTTTTATAATAATCTATAAGGGAAAATAATCTGAAAAAGAATATGTATATATATGTGTGTGTGTGTGTGTTTTATATCTATATCTGTATCTATATAGCTGAACCACTTTGCTATACACCTGAGACTAACAAAACATTGTAAATCAACTATACTTCAATAACACTTTAAAAAGAATTAGGGAAAAAGTTAATCTCATATAAAAAATCCAGAATATTTGGGTACCTTGGAGTAGCCAAGTTGACACATAAAATTCACCACCACACCAGTAATGGTTGAATTGTCAGAGTTTGCAAGCATATTGCTTTTATCAGTAGAGAAGAGGAGCTGTCTTTCCCTCTCGACTTTGCATTCCCAATACAATTGAACAGGACAACAGCTTGTCTGGAATACCCTTGTGTGTATGCTGTAAAAAGTTGGCTCTAGTGTTGGAAAGGTAAAACAAGGAATCTACAACTCATATTGCCTTCTGTGGAGATCCCTGTGGGCCTCAGCTCTTTTCTGAAGAATTCCTCATGCTTTTGTCAACATTCTGTATACCAAATGCCCTATGCTTAGTTGCTCAGTTGTGTCCGACTCTGCGACCCCATGAACCTTAGCCTGCCAGGCTCTGCTGTCCATGGGGATTCTTCAGACAAGAATACTGGAGTGGGTTGCCATGACCTCCTCCAGGGGATCTTCCCAACCCAGGGATGGAACCCAGGTCTCACACATTGTAGGCAGATTCTTTACTGTCTGAATCACCAGGGAAGCACACCAAATGCCCTACTACCCTGAAAAAGTGGACTTGCCTGGGCTGGCATCCTTGGATAGGCAAAGAAGAGTTAGTTGTACATTGTGTTAACTTCCTGAACCAATCAGATCTTTGAAGAGTGGGTGAGGCGGAGGTTGAATGTGATGTATAGAAAGAACATAACCATAATGCATACAGATGCTGTATGATACCTAGAAAGACAGTGGAAGGAAAAGAACAGTAGAAACTAGGATAAGTGGAAATCAGAAGGGACGGAGAAGGATGGAAGGGAAAATAATTAGATATAGTAGAGTGGTTGTACTTCCCCGGTAGTCTGATGGATGAGAATCCACCAGCCAATGCAGGGGACACAGGTTCGATCCCTAGTCAGGGAAGATTCCACATGCCTTGGGGGAGCTAGGAGCCCATGGGCCACAGCTACTGAAGCCCCTACACCTAGAGCCTGTGTTCTGCAACAAGAGAAGCCACCTCAATGAGAAGCCCCTGCTTGCCACAGCTAGAGAAAGCCTTCACACAGCAATGTAGACCCAGCACAGCCAAAAATATATAAACATTTTTTTAAAATGAAAAAAAAATTAGAGTGGCTGAGTCACTCTAACAATAAAGTATTGTGAGTAGAGACCATCTGTAGTTGAAGAGACCTTAAGATAAGCTGCTCACCAGCTTGCCTCCTAAAAGACCTAATTACCATATTTAGGTAATAAATTTATAATAAATTATGGTCATACCACCATAATCTTGCTTCCCATATGTCCTTACCCTGAGGTGATCCACGGCTCTTACCTTGAAGTAACCTCAGTACCTCACCACCCACTCACACCCTAAAAGAAAAGTCAGATTCAGAAATAAATGCTGACTTAGTCTCTCTGGGCACACTTATCTCAGGTGCAACATTTGAGATCCTGCCAGATGATAGTCAAAAATCTCTTCAGCTGTAACCTTTATTTTGACACAAGATAGCACTGGGACAAAGTGGATGTTTGACACAGCAACGCCCTAAGAATATGAAAGAAAGAGAAGTCACTGGTCTGCAGTTGTCTTCTCTGGCTGTCCAGACCTCTACCTGATTCTACGTTTGACCAAGGCTCAACTGGAGTGTACCAGGGGTATGAGCTAGTTCAATTCTTTGGTGTTACTGTCTCTGCATAAACAACTTTTCCTAAAAATGTGGGTGTTTTTCCATGATAAATACATATTTATTGCAAGGAAACATAAGATGAGAAAAATAACATCATAGTCACTTCCACTATTTAGACATAAAATTATCTCTCTTCTTCATTTTCTTTTCATCATGAACATTTAAAAAGTATTTTTGGGGGGGAGGCAGGCTGGGTCTTTGCTGCAACTTCCTCCCACTTCTTTGTAAAGAATATTTCCTTGGAAATAACTGATATTTTAAAAACCTTCCTTTGTGAATTTGATATGTATGGAAATCTTTTTAGAGGCTAAAGAAGCCTCTTGCCAGCATTGCAACTATGGAATGTTTCTCTTAAGAACCTGGGACTCTCTTTTTGAAACACAAACATTAAGGAAGTGAGGGCCTCTGACACTTACTTAAGAACCTGGGACTCTCTTTTTGAAACACAAACATTAAGGAAGTGAGGGCCTCTGACACTTACTTAAGGTGGGAGGTGGGAGTTTAACTTGAGCTCCTTGCTCTAAATCTGCTTGTCATAGAGATGCAAGATGTTTTATTTTTCCTTCAGATAAAGACAGTTAACTAGCAGAGATGGCTACCTCAATTACCATGGAAACAGTTTTAAAAATTAATGATTTTATTTATGTTTTGACTTCGCTGGTTCTTCGTTGCTGCGTGTGGGCTCTCTCTAGTTGTGGTGAGTGGGGGCTACCCTCTGGTTGTGGTGCATGGGCTTCTCCTTGGGGTGGTTTCTCTTGGTGCAGAGCACAGGCTCTAAGGCATGTGGGTTTCAGTAGCTGTGGTGCACGTGCTTAGTTGCCCATGGCATATGGAATCTTCCCAGACCAGGGATTGAACCCATGTCCCCTGCATTGGCAGTCGGATTCTCAACCACTGGACTACCAGAAAAGTCCACTGTGGGAATACTTAACAAATGCTCCTGTCAAGTCCGGTTACAAGAGGGCAAGTTACCGTTACTCCTGAGAACTTGTACGTAATAGGTTGCATCTATTAGGTCATACACAAAGGTGGGGTTTCTTTCTGTCTATGTAATCTCATTAGCATATTGTCTGTGATGTGCATGGTTGTCTGTTCTAACGTGAATTCAGTACTGAAATGGTTTTCTTTGTTTTGTACATTTGTGATTTCCCAGAATGGACTGGAGATTTTACTCTTAATTTTTCCCCAACAATTTATGTTCCAAATTGGTTGTATACTTTGTTTATTTCTGTTTCTTATGTGTTAATTGATGATAAGATGTTTGATTTTTGCTTTTCCATCATCATTTGAGTTGCCTTCCTCCCCTTTAAGGGCTTTCTGGTGGCTCAGCTGGTAAAGAATCCACCTGCCCAGACATGAGTTTGATCCCTGGGTCGGGAAGATCCTCTGGAGAAGGGAGTGGAAACCCACTCCAGTATTCCTGCCTGGAGAATCCCACGGACAAAGGAACCTGGTGGGCTACAGTCCATTGGGTCGCAAAGAGAATCAGACACTACTGAATGACTAAGCATGCATGCACCTCCCCTTTAAAGTCCAAACCCTCTTTTGCCTTTAGCTAAAGATGATGTTTAAGGTGAGGACTGGAGTCATTTTGGCAAGTTAACTCAGTTTTCCTGGGTCTCTCACATCTTTACATATTATTAATCTTTGTTTGATTTCCTCCTGTTAATCTATTTCATGTCAATTTAATGCTTAGGCCAGTCAGAAGAACTTGGAATGATAAGGAAAATTTTTCCTCTCTGACAACATCAAAGCACATGATGGATTAGTTTGCTAGGACTGTCACAACAAAGTACCACAGGGTGGGTGATTTAAACAACAGAAACTTATTGCTTCACAGTTCTGGAGGTCAGAAGTATGAGACCAAGGTGCTGGCAGGTTTGATTTTCTTCGAGTGTTATGATGGAAGGATTTGATCCAGACCCCTCTCCTTGGCATGTAGATCTTTTTATTTTGTTAAATTTATTTGGCTGTGTCGGGATCTTTGAGTCATGTGGGCTCCAGTTGCAGGGCACAGACTCTCAGGTTGTGGTGGTGTGCAGGCTTAGTTGCTTGTGGCACATGAGATCTTAGTTCCAATCCAGGGATCAAATCACACCCTTCTGCATTGCAAGGTGGATTCTTAACCACTGGACCACGAGGGAAATCCAAGCATGTAGATCTTCATGTTTACAAGGCATTCTTCTGTGTGGCTGTCTGTGTCCTAATTTCCCTCAGTTGTGTTGAATTAAGACCCACTGTCTTTGTTGTTGTTGTTTAGTCCCTGAGTCATGTCCACCTCTTTGCCACCCCATGGACCGCCAGCCTCCTCTGTCCATGGGATTTCCCAGGCAAGAATACTGGAGTAGGTTGTCATTTCCTTCTCCAGGGGATCTTCCCGACCTAGGGATTGAGCCCATGTCTCCTGCTTGGCAGGCAGATTCTTTACCATAGAGCTACCTGGGAAGCCCCAGGACCCACTATAATGACCTCACTTAAAGACCCTATCTCCAAATAATGTCATATTCTGAGGCTCTGGCAGTTAGGACTTCAACATATGGATTTGGAGGAAAACACAATTCAACATACACCACACAGTAAAGTCCTCTATCTTGTATGTCAACAGCTAGAGGTGACCATTTTGAGCAGCACCAAGGTGAAGTCTCTCCACAAGTCATTTCTGCAGCAGACAGTCCTGATGACCAAAGGAAACAGGTATTTGCAAGCAGAAGACTCAGCATCGTTGTCCTATTTAATTTTAAAAGAGGCTTCATTTTACTCACAAAACTGAAAGAGACTCACAGACTTAGAAAACGAACTTAAGGTTGCCAGGGAGAAGGGATAGTTAGGGACTTTGGGAAGGTCTTCCTTTGTGGCTCAGCTGGTAAATGATCTGCCTGCAATGCAGGCGACCTGGGTTTGATCCCTGGGTTGGGAAGATCCCCTGGAGAAGGGAGCGGCTATCCACTCCAGTATTCTGGCCTAGAGAATTCCATGGACTGTGTAGTCCTTGGGGTCACAAAGAGTCAGACACAACTGAGCAACTTTCACTTTGGGCTTCCCTGGTAGCTCAGCTGGTAAAGAATCCTCCTTCAATGCGGGAGACCTGTGTTCAGTCCCTGGGTTGGGAAGATCCCCTGGAGAAGGGAGCAGCTACCCATTCCAGTATTCTAGCCTGGAGAAATCCATGGGGTCACAAAGAGT
Organism: Giraffa tippelskirchi; assembly: GCF_054371585.1. Classification (NCBI taxonomy): domain Eukaryota; kingdom Metazoa; phylum Chordata; class Mammalia; order Artiodactyla; family Giraffidae; genus Giraffa; species Giraffa tippelskirchi. Next base: position 118,552,578 of record NC_137276.1, on the reverse strand, counting down.
GGGACACGACTGAGCGACTTTCACTTTGGGAGGGTCATATACACATTGCTTTATCTAAAATGGATAACCAACAAAGACCTATTGTATAGCACATGAAACTCTGCTCAAATTTTTTTTTTTCACTGTTCAAGCTTTATTTATTGTTTTAGTTGGTGTAACACTTAGTTGGCTGCATTATTTATGTAATTTTTCCTTTTTACATTACATGGCAATGTACACCTATCTTTCTCCAGCGTGGGTGGGAGGGGGTTTTGGGGCAGAATGGATACATGTATATGTATGGCTGAGTCCCTTTGCTGTTCACCTGAAACTACCACAACGTTGTTAATTGTCTGTACCCCAATACAAAATGTTTTTGGTGTTAAAATTTTTTTTATATAAATTTATTTATTTTAGTTGGGGGCTAATTACTTTACAATATTGTAATAGTTTTTGCCATACATTGACATGAATCAGCCATGGGTTTACATGTGTTCCCCTTCCTGGACCCCCCACCCACCTCCCTCCCCATCCCATCCCTCTGGGTCATCCCATTGCCCCGGCCCTGAGCATTTGTCTCATGCATCGAACATGGAATGGTGTTCTGTTTCACATATGATAATATACATGTCTCAATGCTATTAATAAAAAAGAGGGAAAAAATTGATACCAAATTTATCTGGTTTTAAAAAACAGAGATTATAGGAAAAATTATTCACTTTTCAGAAAAAATAAAGAATAAAAGAGGCTTCATTTTCACTTGAGGGTATTGACTTACAAAATATTCACAGCCTAAAAGTTGAAAGTTATATTTGGTGGGAATTTTTGGGACTTCAAACCAGGGAGGCAGCATCTCAAGTGACCCTGAGAGAACTGCTCTGAGGAGGTGAGGGGAGGAGCCAGGTTGTATACAAGTTTTGCAACAGAGTGCATATAGTCAGGAACATCAAAAGATTATTGTTAATTAAAGAAAACCAGATGACCAAAGTTAAGGAATTTAGTGCTTTTCTACATATGGAAAGATGCAAGAGTCTGGGCTCACTGAAATCATTCCTTTGATATGCACTTCAGCTATCTGCCAGTGTCCTGCATTTTCACATCCCGAGCTTCCTTTCTTCAAGGCTCACTGCTGGGAGTGGCTGCAGTCTGGTGGCTGCTTGATGGCAGGTATTCTCCTTCCTGAGTTCCCTCAGAGTTCACCAGCTCACATTGGAGGGCTGCAATTGCCGTTTACTGTGACATCTTTGCTTGCTGATATGACAGGAATATTCTATTTCTCCAGGGAATGGCCTTTACTACAGAAACAATCATAAATTGTTTTCTTCTTCACTTCATCTTTCCATATCTGTTAATTAAGAATAAAATCTCACATATGTGGACACAACATAAATTTTAGAGGAGATTAGAAAATCTTTGTGCTAAAACCCTTAGTAAACCTTGTGTATCCAGAAAAACTGTCAAGTTCTAGCATAATTAATGTGTAACCTACATGTCTGGGCAGATTTTTCTTACTGCTAACAGACTGTGCTTGAATTGATTTACCAGCATCAGATGGAGGATAAATAGGAAAACAATGCTATTAAGATTTTTTTCTTCTAAGAGCAGCTGTCAATCCTATAAAGTTCTTCCTAGTAATGATAGTTTATGCCAATCAGACTCAACAAAAATGTTATCAATTCTCCAGCACTTTGGTGTCTGCTCCATGGCCTAACATGTGAATTATTAGAGAGCTTGTGAGGAGAATTAGTCACAAACATGGACAAAAAAAGAAAAAGCTGTAGGATGGTGAGCAATCTGAGACATATTTTGTCTCTTTGTAAGGAGGAGGGCGTTGGTGGAAATTCTCACAACCCTCCTTCTTATCCTACTCTTTCTCTTCCACCTGACCATCCTCCCAGGGTTAATTTGGGACATCTACTTGAAACCTTGCAACTCAGATTGGGATCTGAACCCACAGTCTCTTTTTTCGGTTTTTGGCTGCTTTACGTCTTTGTTGCTCGGGCTTAGTTGCGCCAAAGCATGTCGGATCTTAGTTCCCCAACCATGGATCAAACCCACATCCCCTGCATTGCAAGGCAGATTCTTAACCACTGGACCCACTAGGGCCGTCCCAAACCCCATGGTCTTTTCATTGTGATCACATACCCAGTCTCAGGATTTAATGAAGCTCAGGCTCTTAATGTCTTGTCACAGAAAGAATTCAGTGAGTGACAAAGTGGTAACTAAGAAGTGAATTCGTTTAGAGAGAAACACACTCCACAGACAGAGTATGGGCTATCTTAGAAGGTGAGAGGCCCTGAAATATGGCATGGTTAATTTTAACGGACTAGAAAATTTCATAGGCTAGTGAGTGGGAGGATTATTCCAACTATATTGGGGAAGAGGTAGGGATTCCCAGAAATTGGGCCACCAACACTTTTTGACCTTTTATGTTTGGCCTCAGGACTGTCATGGCCGTGGTGATGTGTCATTGTCATATGCTTATGTGTTACAATGAATGCATAATGAAGCTCAAGGTCAACTGGAAATCGTCTTCTGCCATCTTGGACCTTGTTGGTTCCAATCAGTTTTTGTCATGTACGATGGTTATGTCATTCTTTCAAAGGTTGTGCCCTGTCCCCTTCCCTCCTGTTTCATACTGACAGCATGAAAAGAAGAAGAAAATGGAAGTTCTCAGGATGGGAGGTGGGCCAAAGGGGGAGGGAAAGTAGCTAAGGAATGAATAGGATGCAATTAAAGGACTGTGTGGCAGAGGGAATTATGGACTTATCTTTCTTCAGTGTAAAAGATCAGCCCTCAAGATGGTATAGCTATTTTATCTGAAGTCAGATCTGGATTGTGTTAGCTGAAAAAACAGGCACAACCTAAAAGTTGAGGGTTATGTTTTATTCAGCAGACTTGTTGAGGACTTAAACCTGTGAAGCAGCCTCTCAGCTCGGAGGACTTCTCCGAAGAGTTAAGGGAGGAGCCAGAGTATATAGGAGTTTTGCAACAAAGACCAGGTAGTTGGAACATCAGAAGATAAATACTAATTAAAGAAAACCAGACATCTCAAGTTAAGGAATTTAGTGCTTTTCTATATATGGGAAGATGCAAGAGTCTGGGCTCATTGAAATCATTCCTTTCATATGCACCTTAGCACATCTAGGATCAATATCTTAGTTTCTCCATTCTGAATCCCCTCAGGGATTCTAAATGTTGTTTGAGGGGGTGGACTGGAGTGCTGCAGTAGCAGATGGCTTGATGTTCACAACTTTCTTTGCTTACTGATATGGCAGGCCACATTCTTTGTCCACACTTTGAATCCTAGTCTTTCAACTTATAGACTCTGAATAGCCATTCAATTTCTCTGAACTTAGGTGTGAATAGTACCCACCCCACAGAATTACTGTGATGACTCTCATGTCTCAGTAGATATGGGAGCAATCAACAGATGCCCAATCTGAATCTGTGGTTCATTTCCAAGAAAGTAAGGAAGTAAATGAAATGATTAAACAATTCTCTAAGCTGTGGCAAGACAAAATGTTTAGTTTTCCTCAGGGATGATAAATGGGAGTGGATGTCATGGATCAGAGAAGAAACAGCAGAGGTAAAAAGTGATTCAGGGTCTTATAACTGCTATTTGCAAAAATATTTTTTCCTGTTTAAAATTTTCAAGAACTGGATTATTAGAAAAAGATGAAAGTAATGGACTGACAGTGAATTGGCTCTTTGATTGTAGTCAACAGAGGAAAAAGCTGTTAATATAATATGACTTAATCACCAACCACAATGTGGCTCCTTTAAAGACGATCTTGTTTAGCTGGTTCCACAGTTGTCTGGAAAACAGGACTGTGGGTGTAGGAGGTGACTGTTGCACACTGTGCATGTTTCTGTGTGGGTGCAGAAAGTGGGCAGTCTGGAAATTAAAATCCTGCTATTATTTTCTCCTTAAAGGCCAAGCTAAATAGAGGAGGTGGGAGCCATTTGGGTGGCTCCTGGTACAGAAAATGCATTTCAAAAATAAGCTAACACTGCCACTTTAAATAGAAAACAATATATTCTCCTTGATAGATTGCATTTTGTCTGTTTGCTTTTCAAATTTATTCTGCATAATATAAGGAATATTTCTCAATGTTTTTCCCTGTAGGCAATTTATAGTTGACTTTGCTAATCACTGCATTGAAGGACTACTTCATCTTGGTAGCCAGTACCCTGGAAGGGGGTTTCATCTTTTTGTCTTAAATATGTCTGTTTAAAAAACATGTGTTGAGATTTTATGCTTTTGAAAAACTATCAAACATCTTCCCAGGAGGAGCATAGTGTTCTTCAAACCAGTGGAGAGAGGGAATATCTGGAAAAATTTTAGTTAAAATCAAAGAATGGATAAATAAAATGGGGGAGTCATTCTAGACTGAAGGACCTTATTGAAGAAAACCAGGAAGTGAATATTGTCCATGGATGGAATAAAAATTTATGCCACGTTGTTAACAAATGATTATCACTCCTATACTATATATACTAAGGTGTATATCCCACCTTAGCAAGGGGTCCTGTATAATGACCAGGCTGGAGGAAGATATTGGGGGATGGGGACCATTCATTATATCCTCCAATCACACTCTGGAGTAGATCTGACTAGACAGGAGCAGGAGCTGGCCAACTAAAAGCAGGTGGACATTTACCTTCTCTGTTCTCCCCAATTCTTGACACTTAAAAAAAATAATGCTCCTGTATTTAGTTTTAATTTTGTTTTCAAAAAAGCTCAAATCAACCATCCACACAGAATAGCAAAACTTCACCTTGTGAAGGTGACTGCCTGTACTGATCAACTAACAAACTGCAGTGAACATGATATATACAATTACAAGGTCAATGTCAAAACATTTCTGTTGTCCTTCCTCAGTTCCCACACACGGCTAGTCCTGAAGTATTTTCTAGAGAGGAGTCCTGCACGGGTCCGGCTGAAAGAGACCACATGCAGGAAAGATCCACCATGCCCATTCCAGGTCCCAGGTCTCTGAGAATCTTCTTGTTCACAGAGTAGAGTAATGTACATAGAAGCCAGGAAATTCCAGAAAAACATCTACTTCTGCCTCATGGACTACACTAAAGCCTTTGACTACATGGATCACAACAAACTGGAAAATTCTTAAGGAGATGGGCATACCAGACCACCTTACTGTCTTCTGAGAAATCTGTATGTGGGTCAAGAAGCAACATTTAGAATCAGACACTGAAGGACTGACTGGTTCAATATTGGGAAAGGAGTACAACAAGGCTGTATATTATCACCCTGCTTATTTAACTTCTATGCAGAGAACTGCAACCATGAAATTAAAAGACCCTTTCTCCTTGGAAGAAAAGCTATGACAAACCTAGACAGCATATTAAAAAGCAGAGTCATTACTTTGCTGAGAAAGATCCGTCTAGTCAAAGCTGTGGTTTTTCCAGTAGTCATGTATGGATGTGAGAGTTGGACCATAAAGAAAGTTGAATGCCAAAGAATTGGTGCTTTTGAACTGTGGTGTTGGAGAAGACTCTTGAGAGCCCCTTGGACTACAAGATTAAACCAGTCAATCCTAAAGGAAATCAGTCCTGAATGTTCATTGGAAGGACTGATGCTGAAGCTGAAGCTCCAATACTTTGGCCACCTGATGTGAAGAACTGACTAATTTGAAAAGACCCTGATGCTGGGAAAGATTAAAGGCAGGAGGAGAAAGGGATGACAGAGGATGAGATGGTTGGATGGCATCACTGACTTGATGGACATGAATTTGAGCAAGCTCCAGGAGTTGATGATGGACAGGGAAGCCTGGTGTGCTGCAGTCCATGGAGTTGCAAAGAGTTGGGCACAACAGAGTGACTGAACTGAATTGAACTGATGCAGAGTGCATCATGAGAAATGCTGGGTTGGCTGAATCACAAGCTGGAATCAAGATTTCTGGGAGAAATATCAACAACCTCAGGTATGTAGATGTTGTTGAATGAGGATGAGATGGTTGGATGGCATCACCGACTCAATGGACCTGAATTTCAGAAAACTTCAGGAGATAGTGAAAGACTGGGAAACCTGGCTTGCTGCAGTCCATGGGGTTGCAAAGAGTTGGACACAACTTAGCGACGGAACAACAACAGTGTTAAAGTTAGGGGAATATTCTCAACTCAAAGGCTCTTCTGTCAAAGGATAGGAGAGAGGGGATGCAAAGAAGAGCATCCTGGTGGCCTGAGGAGAAAATAGAGCTATTGAGTCAGTGGAATGAGATGGGGAGAAGAGGAAACAAATGCTATTACACTTGTTTTTGTAGGACCCAAATCCTCACTATTCTACATCACATGGAAAGCATGTATTTTTCTAGTCTGTAATTCCCAAACTGAAATGTAATGTATTATTATCATTAAGAACCATTATTTTCTGGTGATTCATTTTCAGCAATGTTTTTAGTTCTCTGAGCTGGATTAGAAAAATATGGTATCATTTTAGACTTAAGTGAGAATCATTAAGATAGCCCATTGGCTTCTCATATTTGCTTTATAGGACAATATATTCCATTTTAATTTTCTTTTTATTGTTTCATATTCAGATAGAACAGGTCAATAGCTCTGTAAGTGTCATTTTCTCAGTTGGCTAAAATCATAAAATGAGTACAGATTTCAGCCTCTAGGCAGAAGAATGCCCTGAATTTTGTAACACAAAACACCCAATATTATCATAGCCGGACAGGACAATATTATGTTCCATTACAGGAAATAATTAAGGCTCCTTGCTATCCCCTTTCCTTATAGCAATTTTCTCTAGGATGATCTTTTACTTTTAAATTTTAATCTAAGTGGAAATTACTATCAATACAGCAATATGAGATGAACAACAACAAATCCTTACCATTGTCTTGGACAATGAGTCTAAAAGGCCTTGAAAACTCATTGGTCCCACTTGACTTCATGTCCTAGAGTATCTGATGGCCAGAGAGAAGGGTCTGGTTCAAGGTCACAATGAATCATTTTTAGCAGAGCCAGAACCAGAGGTGGATGAGAAGTCAAGCTGATGTGAGCTGAGGCAGGAGAGACACAAATGTGGGCAAGAATTTTCACCATGTTGTCAATGGAGGGGATGAGGTGTAGGGTGGTGGGGGAAGGGCAGTCAGGGTGTGCCATTTTCTTTAACGGATGGGAGACGCTGGGTACCTTAAGGGCTGAGGGAAGAAGGTGACAGAGGGAGGAACTGAAGCCTCAGGAGACGCAGCACTGAGAGAAGGAAGCTGGCTGCCCAACATATTGGAGGGCATGGGGTTGGAGAGCAGGGTGGCAGAGGAACTGGCATCCCAGGTCACGTGCCAGCACCTCTTGCTTAGAAACAAAGAGACAAATCTTTTGCTGAGCAAACTGGAACAGAAATAAAACCCGAGGGCACACAAGGTCAGTACTGAAAATAAATAATCAGCAGTCAGGTCTGAGTCTGTGGTCCAAGAGTCAGTTGCAGGGTGTTGGGAGGACACTAGGAGCTGCTAGGTGATGCCAAGGGCTGAAAGGGTGAGAAGCTGAAAGCCACAGTCCACTGAAGGACGTAAATGTAGAGAAACCAAACAATCAAGGAGTTCAGGGCTGGGAAGATGGAAACTGCAGAAAGGAGGCAATTATTAGAAGGATTCAAGAAATTCTGCCAAACTGTGCTTCCCTTACATGGCACTAGAGTTTCTTTGGGGAGGGCCACATTAAAAACAAAAAACAAAAAACAACTTTATATTTATATTGGAGTGTAACTGATTAACAGTGTTGTGATAGTTTCAGGTGTACGGCAGAGCGACTCAGCCATACATATACCTGTATCCATTCTCCCCTAAAGGGGTAGGACCACATTTACCGAGCATTTATATTCTATAATAACCCATATTTACCGGTGAAGACACTTAGGTACCGAGGGGGTTAAGCTCCTTGCCCTAGCTCATGGTGAATGGCAGTGCTGGTGATGAGATCCAAGTCTGGTCTGACCCCAGACCACATGACCCTGCCCCTCAACCCTATCAAGGTGATTGAACTGGGTTTACTTCATTAAACAGGATTTGCAGCAGGAAGGAACTGGATGAACAACATGTATTCAATCTCAGCTTCCAGAGGCTCAACAAGCCCCAGCATCAATAGTCAGGAACATAGGTGATGTCACTATGAGAACTGCTTCCTCCCTACTTCCATGTGGACAGAATTTGGTTTAAAATATAGATTTAGGGACTTACCTGGTGGTCTCTGCGCTTCCACTGCAGGGGACATGGCTTTGATCTCTGGTTGGGGAACTGAGAGCATGCATCCTGCATGCCGTGGGGTGTAGCCAAAAAAAGTAAAATCAAATAAACATAATGCTTTAAAAATAAAAAATATATAAATTTATTATTATTTGGCTACAATAAGGCCAATAGCGTGGGAGAAAACTGACACTGAAAAGGTAAGTTGTTACAGTTCCCAAGAGGAAGGGCACACCATGCCTGTGGGGGTCCACTTGGAGAAGCACCAGAGTCGGTCTCAAGGCAGAGGAGGAGAGGGAACTGAGGCAGGAGCCTTTGCTGTGGTCTCTTTAAGAAGGAACAAGCAAGACAGAGCCAGCCAGCTCAGGACTGGCTGGTTTAAATCATTTCAGGGCTCTGGAGCAGGGGGGCTGTCCCTGCTTGTCTGGTACATGGCTCTTGGGGGGAATTGAGGGAGGGGGAGTGTGACCCAGAGTGACAGCCCAATACAGGAGGTGGTTGGGGTGTGGGTTCTGAACTGGTTGGTTTGTGTTTGAAAGGTGTACTCAAGGGTGAGATATTTACCATCTCTAGTGGTTAGCTAAACCTGGGCGGGGCAGTCCCTCCTGGGTCAGCTTGGCCACTTATGTCCCCTGCATTGGCAACCTGTCTGCCAGTACAGGAGACAAAAGAGACAAGGGTTCAGTCCTTGGGTTGGTAAGATCCCCTGGAGGAGGGCATGGCCACCCACTCTAGTATTCTTGCCTGGATGATCCCATGGACAGAGGAGCCTGACGGGCTACAGTCCATGGGGTCACACAGAGTCGGACACGACCAAAGTGACTTAGCACAGGGAGGGGCAGGCCCTCTAGGATCAGCCTGGCCCCACGTGTCAAAATGTCAGAAGTACAGAAAATAAATGGCATAATTTATCCACATCTCCATTAGCATAATACCCCTGGCCAGGGAAAGAAAATGACTTGTCTGTTGAGAACTTGAAAGACTGCTGGGCATCATTTTCATCCTTTCCCTCTTGGATGGGTCGATGATGTCAGAGAGCACATCTCACTTTCCATCAGTCCTGTGGGGAGCTCAGCCACAGAAGCTTAGTCCCAGTGGTGGAGGGTGACTTGGCTCAGCAATGCATGGAACTGGAAGGGGAAAGAAATAATGTCCAGTTCTGTAGCTGAGTCTTAGGAAGTCCGTTTGCCTGCAGATCCAAGCTGCATTCCCCAGTGCCAACTTACTCAGAAAAACCCATCTGATATTCAGTCACATTTCTTCACTGTTCAGAACTCTGGTGAGGAAGAGATGTGGTTATTTTTGTCCCTGGAACTTGGAAGGGTAACTGCTGCAGTGATATGGGCATAGATTTTGATCCTGAATACTGCTTGGTAAAATGGCTGAGACACTAAATACCCTTTCTACCTGGCAAAGAAAACTGAGTGGCTCTAAGAATCTGGACTGTCATTTAACCTCTTCTGCTAAGATTTTGTTGTTCTCTTTGTGAACATGTGACATATTTCCTTGGAGAACACAAGACATCCAACAGGACCCTTTTTGTCACTAGTCAGTTCATGACAGAATTCAACTCTCTTGTCCATTAGGGTGAGCACACATTAGGGTGCATTTCTGACCCAAGATTGTCTAAGAATGATCAACAATTCCCTAGGTCCTTCCTCTTCCTTCAAGAATATTAATCCCATGACCAATCAAAAATCTTGAAGCCTTCTTCATTAATCTCCCCGGCAGTCTACTGCATCTTCCGAAATTGAACTCAATCTAGCATATTCCCCGACGTGCCAGAGTCACCATGAGATGGTAGAGTTCTCAATTCAGATGAAAGATTTGAAAAGAGAAGAGGTGGAAGAAAGAGGGAGATTGTGGTTAACTAGTTTAAAAATACTATAAAATAACTACACTTTGTTTATCATAAAGCAATAAATTATCCCAGCTTTTTAGACAGATTTACACACAATAAAGGACTTCCCAGGTGGCACTAGTCATAAAGAACCCACCTGCAGATGCAGGAGATACAGGAAACCTGAGTTTGATTCCTGGATCAGGAAGATCCCCTGGAGGAGGGCATGGCAACCCACTCCAGTATTCTTGCCTGGAGAATCCCATGGACAGAGGAGCCTGGCAGGCAACAGCCCATAGGGTCGCAAAGAGTCAGACACAACTGAAGTGACTTAGCACGCAAGCACGCAGAACCATTTAATGCCTTTATCAGGAATTCCCTGGCAGTCCAGTGGTTAGGACTCTGATGAAGCCTGGGTTCAGTCAGTGGTAGGGGAACTAAGATCCCCATCAGCTGAGCAGCCAAAAATAAATTAAACAAATAAATAAAGCCTTTATCTGCTAATTTAAAAAATTTAAAGCATTTGTGGATCTGCTGATATTGATAATTTTTTCTACTGCTTATTGGACACATTTTCCTATTTACGTGTGTAGTAATTTTGTATTGTACAATAGGAATTGTGGATTATGTGCTGTAGAGACTACATTCCATTTTCTTATGAGAAGTGTTCAGTTATGGTGTAGCAGGCAGTTAAACAGCTGATGTTTCACCTTAAACTTGTAAAAGCTCTGTTTTAGGCTTTGTTGGGAGAAATCAATTTTAATTTTCCCCTAGTCCTTGGATGCATTCCCTAGTCCTGGAACGTAATCCTCATTCCCAAGGCATGTCCCTTCTGGTCGCATAGAAAGCCCAGGCTGATCCCGAGACCTGCTTTCCTGGTACTCCAAGCCATAGTATAGGAGTCACCTGAAGTCTATGCTAAACTCAGGCTCCTGGTTCCTGTCTTTCCCCTTGGCTCCTCAAAGTATCGCACTGACCAAGCCAAACAGAATCCCTGTCTTGGGTCCTGTGCTTCAGGACACCATGGATTTTTAAAACACTTTCCTCAAAATATTCTGAATCCTCCTCTAGTGCCTGTGACCAGCTGGGGCTAGTTGTGCTGTCTTAGAGAAGTACCTTAAGCCTGAACTGAAATCTGCATGGACCCAGATCCTCATTTCTCTTTTGGGGGAAACTTTCTGATCCCCTGCTATGCAGTGGGATTGACCAGATTCCAGATTGACCAGAACTCTAAGGCTTGCAGCTATAGGGGGGTATCCTGGATCCTGAAGCCAAGTCCCAGTTCCAGAGGAACAGTCCAACAGCCTGCTAAATTGTTAAAATCAGTCTGGGATGTGCAGGAAGAGAAAGGAGAAGGAAATATTAAATAAATCATGCTATCTTCTTAGAAGTTTCATTCTGACATCCCTTGAGGGTTCTGCAGTAGTTCTAGGAACACTGAATAGAACTATATTAGGAGGTCTCTACCAACTAGCCATCAAAAATAGCCATGTAGAAACTCTCCTCCATTAGCTTTCTAGTCTCAAATGTGTCAGTTGCTAGGTAGATTACACATACATGCAATGTTATTATTTTTTCTCCTTCTGTTGGGCACATCATTCTGGGGATCTGGAGACCTGTAGCTGGGGTCAGAGCCTTTCTGTCTTGTCCCCTGAAGGAGCACCTCCATCCAACTTCAATGCCTACTCAAAGACTGGGCTTTCATTTTTTTTAATTAAAAAAAATTTTTAAAAATGTTGACTTCACTAGGTCTTTGTTGTGGCTTTGACTTCTCTTATTGCAGAGCACAGCCTCTAGAGTGCATGGGCTCAATAGTTGTGGTACGTGGGCTTCTTTAGTTGTGACACTCGGACTCTCAGTTGCAGTGCCAGAGTTTAGTTACAGGGCACGTGAACTCTCAGTTCCCACACAGGGATCCAACCAGCATCCCCTGTGTTGTAAGGCAGATTCTCAACCACTGGACCACCAGGGAAGTCCCAGGAAAGGGCTTTAAAATAAAGCCCTTTATTTTTATTAAATTAAATTATTTTTAATAAATTAAAAATACAAAAGTCTACAAGCAATAAATGCTGGAGAGGGTGTGGAGAAAAGGGAACCCTCTTACGCTGTTGGTGGGAATGCAAACTAGTACAGCCACTATGGAACAGTGTGGAGATTCCTTAAAAAACTGGAAATAGAACTGCCATATGACCCAGCACTCCCACTGCTGGGCATACACACCGAGGAAACCAGAATTGAAAGAGACACGTGTACCCCAATGTTCGTTGCAGCACTGTTTACAATAGCCAGGACATGGAAGCAGCCTAGATGTCCATCACCAGACGAATGGATAAGGAAGCTGTGGTACATATACACAATGGAATATTACTCAGCCATTAAAAAGAATACATTTGAATCAGTTCTATTGAGATGGATGAAACTGGAGCCCATTATACAGAGTGAAGTACGCCAGAAAGAAAAACACCAATACAGTATACTAATGCATATATATGGAATTTGAAAGTTGGTAACGATAACCCTATATGCGAGACAGAATAAGAGACACAGATGCATAGAACAGTCTTATGGACTCTGAGGGAGAAGGTGGGGGTGGGACGTTCTGAGAGAATAGCATTGAAACATGTATATTATCATATGTGAAACAGAACACCATTCCAGGTTCAATGCATGAGACAAATGCTCGGGGCTGGGGCAAGGGGATGACCCAGAGGGATGGGATGGGGAGGGAGGTGGGAGGGGGGTTCAGGATGGGGAACACATGTAAACCCATGGCTGATTCATGTCAATGTATGGGAAAAACCACTACAATATTGTAAAGTAATTAGCCCCCAACTAAAATAAATAAATTAAAAAAAAATACATTTCATATATATAGGTGTTTGTGTATGCTCAGTCATGTCAGACTCGTCCGACTCCGTGGATTGCAGCCTGGCAGGCTCCTCTGTCCATGGGATGACCCAGGCAAGAATACTGGAGTGGGTTGCCGTTTCCTACCCCAGGGACAAATGAGCAAAAGTTTTAAACAAACAGTTCGCTAAGGAAGATATCCAGGAGACAAACAAGTACATCATCATTCATGAATTATAATCATTTACTGATTAATGAATAGTTCACATAATTGTTCACTTGGTTTAATGTTCTACTGTGGCTATCTTGAAATTCTTTTTTTTTTCCACTTCCTTTTTTTTTTTTAGTTAGTTTATTTTCTATTTTTTAACTTTACAATATTGTATTTGTTTTGCCATACATTGACATGAATCCACCATGGGTGTACATGTTTTCCCCTGCCAGAACCCCCTTTCCTTGAAATTCTTAATAATTTTATCTCAGAACTTGTGTTTTATAATTAAAGTCTGTTGAAACACTGGGGGAAAAAAAGCCATTCTTGATTTTCTTTCTCTCTTAAAAAAAAATTCATCCCAATTTTTTCTTCTTTAATTCCTTTTGCATGTGTTCCCATGCTACACAGTTAACCTGTTATTAGAGCCCTCTTGTTTGTTTCATTGAGTCGTAGCATTAGCAATAATGAAGAGCACAGACTTGAATTCCAGACTCCCAAGGTTCAAATTCCAGCTTGCCCTTCTCTAGCTGTGTTTTTTTGGCCAGTTCACTCAATCTCTATGTGCCTCTGTTTTATCATCTGAAAGATGGGAATGATAATAGTGCTTTCCTCAAGGAGTTCGTTGTGACGATTAAATGAATTCACACATTGTTCACACTCACTAGTCAAAGATCACAAGAAACACACCTATAGTTGGAATTGGGTTTATTACTTAGTTCAGCAGTAATGAAGGAGGCAATAAATAAATAATAATAAATAGGGACTTGCCTGGGGGTCCAGTGGCTAAGAATACACCTTGTAATGCAGGGGGACATTGGTTTGATCCTTGGTTGAGGAACGAAGATCCCACATGCTGAGGATCAACCAAGCCTGCACCACAACTTAGAGAGTTTTTGCACCCCAAGGAAAGATCCGAAAGACGCAATGAAGATCCTGCATGCCGCAACCAAGACCTGATACAGCCAAATTAAAAAATAAATAAATAAAATGTGGGCTTCCCTGGGGGCTCAGTGGTAAAGAGTCTGCCTGCCAAGGCAGGAGACACAGGTTCTATTCCTGGTCTGGGAAGATCCCACACGCCACAGAGCAACTAAGCCCATGTGCCGCAACTATTGAGTCTGTGTGCCCTAGAGCCTGGACTCTGCAACAAGGGAAGTCACTGCAATGAGAAGCCCGCGCACCGCCACTAGAGAGTAGCCCCCACTTGCTGCAATTGCAGAAAAGCCCAAGCAGCAATGGAGACCCAGTACAGCCAAAAACAAATAAGTAATAAATAAATAAAATAAATGTTGAAAAATAGTAATCAATAATGGTACACACTCACCATGAGGAGCTCTGGGGCACCACATAGTATCTCCAGGATAGGCTGTCAGGAGGGGCTTGTTAAAGGACTTGAGTTTGTGCTGGTTAGTTTCCGAGAAGATTTAAGAAAGCAGACAATTGCTCTGGATTGGATCCTGCCAGAAGGCAGGAACAATTCCGTGACTGGGTAGCTTACATTTTCTTTTACCTAGAAGGTTTAGGGAGCAAGGCTAAACTATAATCGATAAAGAAGCAGCAGTCACTCCTGTTAGCTGTGAGACAGGAATGTTTGGTTACTTGGGTGGTTTGCATCATCCTCTTGTTTTTATGGACGAGACTTGTTCTGTCTCCCTGCATCACAGACACAGTGACCTCACCCAATATTACTGTACCATGAAATCGTTTGTGATTAGCAGATGAACACCTTGGTCTGGCTCTGAATACCAGACCAGTTAACAGCTACCAGGGCTCCTTTTACTTTGGGATGTATATGCCTTGTCTCCCTGGATACCCTATGGTAGACAGAGACACCTCACTGTCTCTCCATCTGCCATTGTGGTCATATCCACAGGTACTTCTTCCCAGGAGCTATCATCCCTCCCACAGGGCAGAGCATGAGTTTCCTTTGTTATGGTCAAGTCACCAGCTTTCTCATTATCATTTTTTAAAAAAATTATTTATTTTTGGCTGCACTGGGTCTTCCTTGCTATTCATGGGATTTAGTAGTTGTGGCACATGGGCTTAGCTGCTCCAAGACATGTGGGATCTTCCCAGACTAGGGATTGAATCTGGGATCCCTGAATTGACAAGTGGATTCTTAACCACTGGCCCACCAGAGAAGTGCTCTCATTATCATTTCTGTGTTGTTCAGTTGCTCACTGGTGTCCAACTCTCCGCAACCCCATGGACTGCAGCACGCCAGGCTTCTCTGTCCTTCACCATCTCCCAGAGTTTGCTCAAACTCATGTCCATAGAGTCAGTGGGGCCATCCAGCCATCTCATCCTCTGTGGTCCCCTTCTCCTCCTGCCTTCAATCTTTCCCAGCATCAGGGTCTTTCCCAATGAGTTGGCTCCTTGCCCAGAGTATTGGAGCTTCAGCTTCAGCATCAGTCCCTCCAATCATTTCTGTGGCCCATCCTTTATTAAGTATCAGAACACACAGGGTCAGAATTGTCTGCAGATGATTAGACACATCGTATTTTGCCATGTTATGGCAAAAGTGAGGAAAATATTTTCTACCATGATAGGATTTTACTTCTCTCTGTTATTTCTCATGCTATTTCCACACTATCTGACAAATCACTGTCTATATGAGAGAATAAGGCAGAATAGAACATGTAAAGAAAGATGTTACCCTGCCAAAGTCTGTAAAAGTACAGGATTTTCAAACATACCTCCCACATTTCATCCTTTGTAGCCCTTTCCCTTTGACTCTGTTCCTCTTCTACCTTAGAAGAAATTTCTTCCTCAGAGACTCCTGTGCTGTGCTCTGCTAAGTCACTCAGTTGTGTCTGACTCTTTGCAACCCCATGGACTATAGCCACCAGGCTCCTCTGTCCATGGGGATTCCCCAGGCAAGCATACTGGAGTGGGTATCCATGCCCTCCTCCAGGGGATCTTCCCAACCCAAGGATGGAACGCAGGTCTCCCGCATTGCAGGTGGATTCTTTACCATCTGAGCCACAAGGGAAGCCCAAGAACACTGAAATGGGTAGTCTATCCCTTCTCCAGGGGATCTTCCCAACCCAGGAATCGAACCGGAGTCTCCTGCATTGGAGCCAGATCCTTTACCAACTGAGCTACCATTGTGCAGTTAATTCAATTTAATATTCAGATTGAGTCCTAAAGGAATATTTCAATCACAGCTCTACATAAGACTGGTTGGCATCCACTATTACTAGAGACCAAACACATCTAGTGAGACTCAGCTTGGGTCACTTTTCTTTCTTTTAATTTTTAGCTATTATCTGTGGCTGTGCTGGGTCTTCACTGTTGTTCAAGAGGTTTCTCTAGTTGTGGCAAGCAGGGGCTACTCTCTAGTTGCGATGTACAGGCTTCTCGTTGCTATGGTTTTTCTTGTTGCAGAGCACAGGCTCCAGGCGTGGGCTTCAGTAGTTGCAGCTCATGGGCTTCAGTTGCCCCGCAGCATGTGGGATCTTCCCAGTCTAGGGATAGAACCTGTGTCCCCTGCATTGGCAGGCAGATTCTTAACTACTGAACCACAAGGGAAGTCCTTGGGTTACTGTTCAATGCTTATTCCATAATACTTATGAAGTCTATTTGTGAAAATTGATATGTTAATATCAGAGGGAAAAAACAGAATATAAAATTATACTTACTTAAAATGATAGCTTGTGAAAATGAGGTAACCACATAGATAAATTCTATTAAAGAACATGGGGAAATGGAATATGTTCACTACTTTAAGATGTATCTATAGATGCAGGTTCAATCCTTAGATCAGGAAGATTCCCTGGAGGAGGGGATGGCAATCCACTCCAGTATTGTTGCCTGGAGAATCCCATGGCCAGAGGAGACTGGTGGGCTACAGTCTATGGGGTTGCAAAGAGTGGGACACGACTGAATGCATGCATGCATCTATGTACAAAGTAAAGGCAAAACTGAGTAAATCTGTGGGAATGGGCAGGTGTCTAAACATTCTCTAACTATAGAGTTTTCCCTGAGGCCTACTTCTCTTAAATTCAGACCCCTGTGTTCCCACAACTCCTCATGCACACGACTGTAAAAATACTGTATTATATTTAAACTGCTTTGCACAAGTTGAACTTAGTTCCATTTTTAGAGGAAAAAAATTGTATTATACTTTGTGTTATAATGGCTTATTTACAAACCAATCTATGAACTCTTTGAGAACAGATACTGTCTCTTATTTATATTGAAATCTGTAAGTTTGCGTTTGTCAATTACTGATTTAACTAGTTGCTCATACCACTCCACCTGGTGGCATTAACCTTGAAGTGCAGGAACTTCTTTGAAGAGTCCCGTAACAATTTTTGAGATTCACTTGAGAACCTGGCTGTCCAGTGATAGCTTTGTGACAATAGATTTCGAGGGAAAACGTATCAATGGCACTAGTAGTTGCCTTACCTATAATCTTTAAACATTTTTGCCCACATACTTCTTAAAATTTATTTGAAAAAACCACGTATTTTTAAGTTGCAATAAAAATTTTTCTATTTTAAATTTAAATAGTTGCAAAGTATGTTAGTTTAGAGTTTTAAACATATTTTTTAAATATTTATATAAATAATAACAAATTATTATTATATTTGGATAGTGTTATATTAGACTTATATAAATTTAAAATAATAAATAATTCTTTTAATTATTTCCAAAGGATAAATACCATATATCCACTGAATTCTAGATACCAGGACAACTGATATCCTCCAATATACATAAGTACATATATGTGTATTTTTTAAAATGTGACCCCAAGATCTGATAAAAATAATTTCTTCTAAATTGAATTATGTTTATAAATATTAATAGGATAATATCAATACAGGGGCTTCCCAGATGGTACAGTGGCAAAGAATCCACCTGCCAATGCAGGAGACACAAGAGACATGGGTTCGATCCCTGAGTCTGGAAGATTTCCTGGAAGAGGAAATGGCACCCCACTCCAGTATTCTTGCTTGTGAAATTCCATGGACAGAGGAGCCTGGCAGGCTATAGTCCATGGAGTTGCAAAGAGTCAGACATGGCTGAGTACATACAAAATATCAATAAAAATAAAACGATTATATATTTTAATAATACTAAGTAGAAAATATAAATTTTTTATTAGAAACATGTTTTAAATTAATTGAGTAAAAATTTTTAGATTAGTTTATATTTCCATGGGTGAGTATTATAAATTGCTAGCATGAGACAGTGTACACCATCAATTTTATTTTTTTTCATGTTTTACAGATAAAAATTAAGAAACATATATACAACTAGATGGGAACAAAAGGAATTTTGTTAAAACAATATCACTTTTTAAAATGCTCTTCTTCTGATCCAAAACTAACAGTGATCAATCTTTTTATTTCTTTTTTTGATGATTAGCTTATGAAGTGATTCATTGTTCCTTTAATATTCATGAAAATGAAGTATTTGAAACCATATGTCATGCAAAAGCATTTATTTCTAGTGTTTGGTATCATTTCCTTTCTTAGTCTCTAGGATTATACCAAGAAGGGTTAACTTTAAGTTATTCAATACCTACTAGTTACATATGACATTCTTTCCCTTGGAGACATTTATTTAACCCAGTATAAGTGGAGAGATTAAGAAAATTGAAATTTTGGTCATTTTAAAACATCATTTTTAGGACTTCCCTGGTGGTCTGTTGGTTAAGACTCCAGACCTCTTCTGCAGGAGGCATGGATTCAATCTCTGGTCAGGGAACTAAAGATCTCACATGCCACACAGCAAAAAAACAAAACAAAACAAAAAACCCTACTCAACAGACAAACAGAAAAACCAAAAAAATCCATCGTCATATTTTAAAAAATGAAATACTCTTACTATGTAGTTTTAAAAGATTTTCTTCAGAACACTGTTTCAGATTTACCTTACAGAAATTACAGAAAATTGTTACTATATAACCTAAATGCTGAATCCAGTCCTTATTATCAATCAAATCATCAAAATCAGAATAATATGTCAAAAAATTTTCCCTTGATTTTCTAATTTAAATAAACTTTTTTCATTTGCATTTCAACGTCCCTCCTCTTACTTCTACATTCTAATTCTGAGAGACACACACAGAGAGATAAAGACACATAACTTTTGTTGCTGTGAGAGAGTAAAACACCCCTCCCTACCTTCTTTATTCCTTACAGATGTTCTCTGCTTTGCTCTCAAACACTTTTCTTCAAAAGCAATAAATTCTACAAACACTAGAAGGTGGAAGACATAAGGGCCAGCAGATAAAAATAGTCAAAACTCTTATTGCTCCACTCAACAGCATAGCTATATTCAAAATATTTATGATATTGGCCCAAATCACTCATTTCTAGTACCATGCCTTGCTCTTAATGTAAATATGGCATAATAGATGAAAAGACTAGAAGTCTTACCAGGTTGATTCTGCTTTAAGAAACAAAACTTTGAGATACCATTATTTTGACTTGTCCTGTTGATTTTATCCTAGATATTTTATTCATTTGGTTTTTATTTTATTTTTTTTGGCTACATCGTGCAGCATGTGGGATCCTAGTTCCCCAACCAGGGACTGAACCTGTGTCCCCTGAACTAGAAGTGCAGAGTCTTAACTATTGGATTGCCAGGGAAGTCCCTACCCTAAAGGTTCTTAGATTCCCTGGACAACGTGAAAGTGAAAGTGTTAGTCAGTCAGTCGAATCAGACTCTTTGCAACCCCATAGCTTCTCTATCCATGGGATTCTCCAGGCAAGAATACTGGAGTGGGTAGCCATTCCCTTCTCTAGGGGATCTTCCTGACCCAGGGATTGAACTTGGGTCTCCTACAATGCAGGCAGATTCTTTACCGTCTGAGCCACCAGGGAAGCAATGTACCATAGTAAATTTCAGGGTTGGTTATGGACATGTGGTTCTATATTTTGATGCAGGAAGAAGGCAGTTTTAAAAGCAGAAGTTATTAAAAAAGACTACTATGCTTTTTAAAGCAGACCACTTTTAGATGGATTAGATAAATGGAAGTCAAACTGGAAACAAATTTCCAAGACTCCCTTGGAAAGTCTCCATGAACCCCTGCAATCATACCTCCCCATGGCTGGAAAGCACTGACCCTCTTAACATCCATTCTTCTCTTTATTGTTACTAGCAGAATCCCAGTTTCCCCTGGGGTGGCATTGTACAGTTCAAATATTCACCTTGCCAAAGTGCCTTGCTTTATGACCCATTTTTGCTGATGAAATGTAAGCTGGGGTAGCTAGGGATGGGGGTTGTCTTTGGAGCCATTGTTTTTCCTGTAAAATGGGACCAGTTCAGCTGGCAGACCCCTGGTCTTTCACTTTCCCTACCTTTGTCTTTTTGGAAGGCAAACACACCCTCTGGAAGTGTAGTAGCTGTCTTATAACATTCAGAACAAAGCCTGATGTTCATAAACGGGAACAGATTAATGGAAGGAGCCTGGATCTGGGCTGATAACCTTGAGAGTTGCTGCAGACCCACACTGTTCAAGTCTAGATTTCACTGCATGAGAAAAATAAGCCCCCTTGTCTAAGTCTTTGATGTGAAGTTTTTTATTTCTTGGCTCCAATTCCTAACTAAAACAAAGGATTCTTCTCTTATTCATACCTTGGGGAATACATGATTTAATTTTCTTGCCTCAGAGATTTTCTCTTTTGGGAATTACTGTAGGGAATGCTAATATAATCATGTTTACACATTATTATGAGTATGAGTTTTTCTGATCGAAATAAGATAAATTTATAAAATATTTTGAACACCAATGAAAACATCACAAGTGTTTTGTAGGCATCACATCTTTGTAACTTTTGTTCCTTGAAATAGTAGGAGGTTGGTAAATATTTCTCCAACAGAAGACTGTCAAGACTAAAAAGACCAACTCTAACATTATATTTTTGCACAATAATAATAATAGGGAATTTTAATGAATATTTGAGGGTGACTTGTGAAAAGCTAAATTCAATTCTAACTATTGATGAAGTAGTTATAAATAATGATATCTGAGATACTGGAAATAAAATACAGTGAAATATAATACATGAATAACTAGAGAAACATCACCTGAAATGAGAATGGTGGTTTGTAATTAAGGCTTTAACACATTTATGAAAATTTATCAGGGAACTTCATCTAGTGCTATCCTAAATGATAAATTGCCTGAAAATTTGAAGTAAATCACAATAATTATTCATTGAGCAAAAGATTGAATGCATTGGTAGAAGTATCAAAATGACACAAAATAGCACTCTCAGGTATATAGTAATAACAATAACATTCCTAAGCTTCGGATGTATTTTGTCATTTAATCTTTCTAACAATTCTAAACATGGAATAATAGTATCTTCCCCATTTTGCAGACAAGGAAACTAAGACAAAGATGAATTAAATAACTTGCCTAAGAGTCAGACATGACTACACAACAAGATTTTATATGTAGTATTTCCATTATTATTCAGTTTCAAATACTTTTAAGTTTAATACTATGCTTTCTTTTTGGTTCATTAGACATTCAGAAGGGTTTTTTTACCCCCAATATATATAAAATGTTTTAAATTGTCCTTTTGACATAAATGTCTAATTTAAGTGTTTTGTGAACAGAGAGTCTATTATAGTACTTATATTTTAGAATGGGACTTCCCTGGTGGCTCAGATGGTAAAGAATCCGCTGCAACATGGGAGAACTGGGTTCAGTCCCTGTGTTGGGAGGATCCCCTGGAGAAGGGAGTGGCTACCCACTCCAGTATTCTTGCCTGGAAAATTCCATGGACAGAGAAGCCTGGTAGCCTACAGTCCATGGGGTTGCAAAGAGTCAGACATGACTGACTGACTTTCACTCTCTTCCTTTCTTTTATACTTTAAAATATGTAGGGAGATTTCATGATTAAATTTTATGAATTTTCATGTATACTTGGAAAAAAACATGTTTTCTAACGGTTGGATGTCAAATTTCATATGGGTCCATTAGAACAACAACAATAACAACTAAATGCAGTCTTTCTGGCTTGAAAAACCAGAAGACAGACTTCAGGATAATCATGTGTACTGATAAAAGGGTGAAAGTCACTCAGTTGTGTCCAATCCTTTGTGACCCCATGGACTATACAGTCCATGTAATTCTCCAGGCCAGAATAATGGAGTGGGTAGTTGTTCCCTTCTCCAGGGGATCTTCCCAACCCAGGGATTGATCCCAAGTCTCCCGCATTGCAGGTCATTCTTTACCAGCTGAGCCACAACAGAAGCCCAAGAATACAGGAGTGGGTAGCCTATCCCTTCTCCAGAGGATCTTCCTGACCCAGGAATTGAACTGGGGTCTCCTGCATTGCAGGCAGATTCTTTATCAACTGAGCTATCAGGGAATCTCACTTTTCAATGTACTGGAAAGTGAGAAGAAAATCCTGAAAAGCATAAAAAGGGCAGCATCAAAAATATGCAATTTTTATAAGTTCCTGATTGGCCCCTGAGTTCGAATAGAGGCTAAGTCCCTCCACTAAGGATGAAAGAACCAACCTGAGAGTTAGGTTGTCATTTTATTTATGGTTTGAGTCTCACCAGGTTCAGTGGAGAAGTAGAACACAGTACATGCCCCCACGACATCACATTCATAACATCAAGGACAGGATTCAAAAGTTCTCCACATCTGGAGAATCAAGAAAACATGCCCAATATTCAAGACAAAGGGCCACACTCAAAATGAGGTCTGCTCTTGCATAAATATAAGATCTTGCCAAGTAATCTAACCTGCATATAAGATAAAGACATGACAAGCAAAAGTTAAGAGAATTCGGTACCACCAAACCAGCTTTAAGACAAATTTTAAAGGGACTTACATAGTCAAGAAACACAAGAGAAGAAAGAAGATCTACAAAATCAACCCCAAACAATTAAGAAAATGGCAATAGGAACATATACATCAATAATTACTTTAAATGTAAATGGATTAAATGTACCAACCAAAAGACACAGACTGGCTGAACAAATACAAAAACAAGACCCATATGTATGCTGTCTAAAAGAAATCCACTTCAGACCTAAAGACACATATAGACTGAAAGTGAGAGGATAGGAAAATACATTCCATGTAAATGGGAAGCAAAAGAAAGCTGGAGTAGCAGTACTCATATAAGACAAAATAGATCTTAAAATAAAGAAGATTACAAGAAATAAGGAAGGACATTACATAATGATCAAGGGATCAAGCCAAGAGGAAGACATAACAATGGTAAATATCTATGCAGCCAACACAGAAGCACCTCAATACATAAGACAAACACTAACAGACATAAAAGGAGAAATTGACAGTAACACAATAATAGTAGGAGACTTTAACCCCACTCACACAATTGGAAAGATCATCAAAACAGAAAATTAATAAGGAAACACAAGTCTTAAATGATACATTAGATGAGATGGATCTCATTAATATCTTCAGGACATTCTACCCAAATGCAGAAGAATACACCTTCTTCTTAAGTGCACATTCTCTAGGATAGACCGCATCTTGGGTCACAGAGCAAACTTCAGTAAATTTAAGAAACTTGAAATTGTATCAAGCATCTTCTCTGACCACAGTGCTATGAGACTAGATATCAATTACAAGAAAAAAAACTGTAAGAAACACAAACAGATGGAGATTAAACAACACGTTTCTAAATAACCAACAGGTTACTGAAGAAATCAAAAGGAAAATTTAAAAAATTTCTAGAAACAAATGACAACGAAAACATGATAACTCAAAGCCTATGGGATGCAGCAAAAGCAGTTCTAAGAGGGAAGTTTATAGCAATACAATCCTACCTCAAGCAACAAGAAAAACATCGAACAGACAATTTAACTTTACACCTGAAACAACTGGAAAAAGAAGAACAAAAAAACTCCAAAATTAGTAGAAGGAAAGAAATCATAACGATCTGAGCAGAAATAAATGAAAAAGAAATGAAAGAAACGATAGTAGAGATTAATAAAACTGAAAGCTGATTCTTTGAGAAGATAAACAAAGTTGATGAACCTTTAGCCAGACTCATCCAGAACAAGAGAAGAATCAAATCAACAAAATTAAAAATGAAAAAAGAGAGGCTACAACAGACAATTCAGAAATACAAAGGATGATAAGAGACTATTATGAACAACTATGTGGCAATAAAATGGATAATCTGGAAGAAATGGACAGATTCTTAGATAAGTTCAATCTTCCAAGGCTGACCCAGGAAGAAATAGAAATTATGAACAACTGAATTACAAGCACTGAAATTGAAGCTGTGATAAAAAATCTCCCAAAACAAAAGCTCAGGACCAGATGGCTTCTCAAGAGAATTCTATGAAACATTCAGAGATGAGCTAATGTCTATCCTTCTAAAACTCTTTCAAAAAATTGCAGAGGAAGGAACACTTCCAAACTCATTCTACGAGGCCACTGTCACCCTGATACCAAAACCAGACGAAGACAACACAAGAAAAGAAAACTACAGGCCATTATCACTGATGAACATAGATGCAAAAATCCTCAACAAAATTTAAGCAAACAGAATTCAGTAACACATCAAAAAGCTCATACACCATGATCAAGTTGGGTTTATTCCAGGGATGCAAGGATTCTTCAATATACACAAGTCAATCAATGTGATACATTATATTAACAAATCGAAAGATAAAAACCACATGATCATCTCAAAAGATGCAGAAAAAGTCTTTGACAAAATTCAGTACTCATTTATGATTAAAACTCTTCAAAAAATGGGCATAGAAGGAACTTACCTCAACATAGTAAAGGCCACATAGAATAAGCCTACAGCAAACATTATTCTCAATGAGTAAAAACTGAACACATTCCCCCTAAGATCAGGAACAAGACAAGAGTGTCCACTTTCACCACTATTATTCAACATAGTTCTGGAAGTCCTAGATATAACAATCAGAGAAGAAAAAGAAATAAAAGGAATCCAGATCAGAAAAGAAGAAGTAAATCTCTCACTATCTGCAGATGACATGATACTGTACATAGAAAACCCTAAAGATAGTATCAGAAAATTACTAGAGCTAATCAGTGAATTTTTAAAAGTTGCAGGATACAAAATCAATACACAGAAGTCACTTGGATTTGTATATATTAACAAAGAAAAATCAGAAAGAGAAATTAAGGAATCAATCCCATTCACCACTGCAACACAAAGAATTAAATATATAAGAATAAACTTACCTAAGGAGACAAAAGAACTGTACATAGAAAATTATAAGACACTAATGAAAGAAATCAAAGATGACATAAACAGATGGAGACATATTCCATGTTCCTGGGTAGGAAGAATCAATATTGTGAAAATGACTATACTACCAAATGCGATCTATAGACTCAATGGGATCCCTATCAAATTACCAATGACATTTTTCACAGAACTGGAACAAAAAATTTCACAATTCATATGGAAACACAGAAGACCCCGAATAGCCAAAGCAGTCTTGAGAAGGAAGAATGGAGCTGGAGGAATCAACTTTCCTGACTTCAGATTATACTACAAAGCTACAGTCATCAAGACAGTATGGTACTGGCACAAAAACAGAAACATAGACCAGTGGAACAAGATAAAAAGCCCAGAAATAAACTCATGTACCTATGGATACCTTATATTTGACAAAGGAGGCAAGAATATACAATGAGGCAAAGACAGCCTCTTCAGTAAATGGTGCTGGGAAAACTGGAAAGCTACATGTAAAAGAATGAAATTAGAACACTTCCTAGCTACATACACAAAGATAAACTCAAAATGGCTTACAGACCTAAGTGGAAGACCAGAAACTATAAAATGCTTAGAGGAAAACATAGGCAGAACACTTGATGACATAAATCAAAGCAAGATCCTCTATGACCCACTTCCTGCAATAATGGAAATAAAAACAAAAGTAAATAAGTGGGACCTGATTAAACTTAAAAGCTTTTGCACAGCAAAGGAAACTCTTAGCAAGGTGAAAAGACAGCCCTCAGAATGGGAGAAAATCATAGCAAATGAAACAACTGACAAAGGATTAATTTCCAAAATGTACAAGCAACTCATACAACTCAATGCCAGAAAAACAAACAACTCAATCACAAAGTGGGGAAAAGACCTAAACAGACATTTCTCCAAAAGAGACATACAGATGGCTGACAAACACATGAAAAGATGCTCAACATCGCTCATTATTAGAGAAATGCAAATCAAAACTTCAATGAGATACCACCCTCACACCAGTCAGAATGGACATCATCAAAAAGTCTATCAACAATAAATGCTGGAGAGGGTGTGGAGAAAAGGGAACACTCTTGCACTGTTGGTGGGAATGTAAATTGATACAACCACTATGAAAAACAGTATGGAGATTCCTTAAAAAACTAGGAATAAAACCACCATATGACCCTGCAATCCCACTCCTAGGCATATACCCTGAGGAAACCAAAAATGAAAAACACACATGTATCCCATTTTTCATTGCAGCACTATTTACAATAGCTAGAACATGGAAGCAAACTAGATGTCCATCAACAGATGAATGGATAAAGAAGTTGTGGTACATATACACAATGGAATATTACTCAGCCATAAAAAGGCACACATTTGAGTCATATATGGATATATAGGTGGATGAACACAGAACCTATTATGCAGAGTGAAGTGAGTCAGAAAGAGAAAGAAAAATATCGTATTCTAACACATATATAAGGAATCTAGAAAAATGGTACTGAAGAACTTATTTACAGGGCAGCAATGGTTTTAGAAAAGGCAGAGGAACCAGAGATCAAATTGCCAACATCACCGGATCATCAAAAAAGCAAGAGAGTTCCAGAAAAACATTTATTTCTGCTTTATTGACTATACCAAAGCCTTTGACTGTGTGGATCACAATAAACTGTGGAAAATTCTTCAAGAAATGGGCATACCAGACCACCTGACCTGCCTCTTGAGAAACATTTATGCAGGTCAGGAAGCAACAGTTAAAACTGGATATGGAACAACAGACTGGTTCCAAATGGGAAAAGGAGTACGTCAAGGCTGTATATTGTCACCCTGCTTATTTAACTTATATGCAGAGTACATCATGAGAAACGCTGGTCTGGGTGAAGCACAAGCTGGAATCAAGATTGCCAGGGAAATATCAATAACCTCAGATATGCAGATGACACCGCCCTTATGGCAGAAAGTGAAGAAGAACTAAAGAGCCTCCAATGAAAGTGAAGAAGAACTAAAGAGCCTCTTGATGAAAGTGAAAGAGGAGAGTGAAAAAGTTGGCTTAAAACTCAACATTCAGAAAACTAAGATCATGGCATCTGGTCCCATCACTTCATCACTATGTCAAATAGATGGGGAAACAGTGGAAACAGTGGTTGATTTTATTTTTCTGGGCTCCAAAATCACTGCAGATGGTCACTGCAGCAATGAAATTAAAAGACGCTTACTCCTTGGAAGGAAAGTTATGACCAACCTAGACAACATATTAAATAGCAGAGATATTACTTTGCCAACAAAGGTCTGTCTAGTCAAGGCTATGGTTTTTCCAGTGGTCATGTATGGATGTGAGAGCTGGACTATAAAGAAAGCTGAGCGGCGAAGAATTGATGCTTTTGAACTGTGGTGTTGGAGAAGACTCTTGAGAGTCCCTTGGACTTCAGGGAGATCCAACCAGTCCATCTTAAAGGAGATCAGTCCTAAGTGTTCATTGGAAGGACTGATGTTGAAGCTGAAACGCCAATACTTTGGCCACCTCATGCGAAGGGTTGATTCATTGGAAAAGACCCTGATGCTGGGAAAGATTGAAGGCAGGAGGAGAAGGGGATGACAGAGGATGAGATGTTTGGATGACATCACCAACTCAGTGGACATGGGTTTGGGTGGATTCCGGGAGTTGGTGATGGACAGGGAGGCCTGGCGTGCTGCCGTTCATGGGGTCGCAAAGAGTCGGACATGACTGAGTGACTGAACTGAACTGAATGGAGAAACAGACATAGAGAATAGACTTATGGACATGGGTAGACGGGAGGAGAGGGTGAGACGTATGGAAAGAGTAACATGGAAACTTATATTACCATATGTAAAATAGATAGCCAACAGGAATTTGCTGTATGGCTCAGGAAACTCAAACAGGGGCTCTGTATCAACCCAGAGGGGTGGGATGGGGAGGGAGATGGGAGGGAGGTTCAAAAGGGAAGGGATATATGTATACCTATGGCTGATTCATGTTGAGGTTTGACAGAAAACAATAAAATTCTGTAAAGCAATTATCCTTCAATAAAAAATATAAATTAAAAGGAAAAAAAAGAGTAGGGGAAGAGGGAGAAAGGAAAAAACATAATAATCTTTCAAAATCTATTGTTATGGCACACATTTTTAAAGTAGCTTGACTTCTTCTTGTAAAATATGTCTTGTAGAAAAATTTGAAAGTACATATAAATTAAAAAAATAGAAATCATCACTAATCCTACTACCCAGTATTAAAAACAGTTGGCATTTTATTGCATTGAAAACTTTTCATCTTTTTCTTTTGAACTTTTTATTATGGAAAATTTCAGGCTTAAGGCAGAAATAGAAAGCAGTGATATGTATTAGACCTGAAGCAATTACCAGTGCTCTGCTGTGCTCTGACAGTTTCTTAAGCTCCAGACTATAACTTGCACCTCTTGTTTTCTCAGTCTATATCCTATTGTGAGTTTATTTTTACCCCCAGGTCATTGAAAATTATTTTTTAAAAACATAATGTGGAATGTTGTGCCTTATTTCATGTTATATGCATGCATGCTAAGTTGTTTCAGTTGTGTCCGACTCCTTGTGACTCCATGAATTGTAACCCACCAGGCTCTTCTGTCCATGGGATTCTCCAGGCAAGAATACTGGAGGGGTTGCCATGCCCTCCTCCAGGGGTTCTTCCCAATCCAGGTATTGAACCCACGTCTCTTATGTCTCCTGCATTGGCAGGTGGGTTTTTTACCACTAGCACCATGGGAAGCCCATTTCGTGGTATGGTTGGCATTAAATTTAACAAACAGGTTATCACCTAGATGTGATCCTGGTAACATTTTGACTATTGATCTGACAGTGTGTTTACAGCAAATACAGGAGCCAGTTTCCTGAGACCTTTCTCAAAGCATCCTAATTAAAGGCAAAGGTGATAACCTTCAGTTGTGGCTCGGCAGACAGGATCCTGTGCATGCCCTGTGGTTAGCTCAGCTGTGTCCCACCCACCTGTTCCCGGCGAGTCTGAGAGCTGGGCTTCTACCTGACATCTGGGGGCCAGGCGTCACTCGGGGCTTATGTTTTGCAGCCTTACATAGTTACAAGAATTTCTTTCTCTTCCCACAATAGCTGTTTCTTGGAAGTAAATTTTATTAGAGGGTTGAGCGGGTCATCCACCTCCATATGCCTATGGAATTAGAAAGTTGAAGCTTTGGCTTGAGAGGAGAAAATTCGCAGTGAAGACAGACCTTTGTAACCACAGCTCTCAAATGGGAGAAGTAGAGGTTTCTTCGGCCCTCTCACCTATTGACACCCCAGGGCACCTGGTTCTGTTGTCACCTGATGGGAGAAGGAGGGAGGTACACTACACAATAGGGTCCCTTCTGGTGGATTTCTTTTTCTGCTGCAATAATGACCTGCCTGCATTCATAATACTTACTGAGGGCTACCTGATATTGTTTATTTCAGGCACTGTCGCTCTGTGCTGATGACTTAATGCTGATATCATCATCATTCATGAAGGATTTTTGGCCAATTGCTTGCATAAGTTATGGCATCAAGCCTGTCCTGGGCTTTATGTTCACTGTAGCAGTTCAGTTCCTCGGTCACTGAGTGCCCACTGTTTTGCAAGCACTGCTCTAAGCTCTGGATGCAGGTACAGATGTTATCACACTACGCAAAATCTGTGATGGTTAAGCCAGGATGTTTGGGCTGGGTCAGTGAATGCTGTCCATTTCACGTGAAAATGAGAAGGGACGCTGATGACCTCAGTTATCAGGAAGTGGCAGTCCACGTGCCTTATGCAGGTTCAGGACGAGAAATGATAAATGCTAGTGACCCTCAGGTCCCCTTCTCGGCTGTAAGTCAGCAGCCCCACGAGATGTCCATATGTCTCCTCAGCATTCCTGCACGTGTCTGAGATGTCTCAGCCTGCAGGGAGGCTGATCACAGAGGCTAGAGGCTAGCAGGTGTTGACCACCCAATAAGATAAACCTCTGAGGAAAGAGAGAAGTGGGGAAGGAAGGGGGTCAGGACAGAGCTGAGGAACTGGGCACACAGTGGCTGGCTGGAGGCGCCCAGCACACCTCAGTCCTTGTTGGCCACTATCAATACACCTGATGCCCTCCCGTAGAGATCAGAGGTGGCTTTGGTATTTAGAACCACTGCTTCCTTTATCAATGCAGAAATGGCAGCCATCTTATTTTGCAAAGAAGCCTTGCTAAAAAAAAAAATATGTAAGGGGATGATGGGATGAGTGGCCAGGCTCTGTATAGACTGTGGATAGAATAGTCTTCAGAAGGAACTGGTTGTTATCTAAAGCCATCCTTTAGTGCAAGACAGTGAGACACAAAATGACTGTAAATAGTTAGGCTTCCTGGACAAAACCTCAGTGATGTGGGGACTGCAGTTGCCCAGAGATCAGGGGCCCTGTGGAGGACTTGGGGTGCCTGAGCATGGGTCTGTGAATTCTCCCTGTCACTGCTCAGCTCTCGAGGTCTTGCCTCCTTGTTCTGTCCGTGAGTCAGTGTGGTGTCTGTGATGTTTATGGGACATCACCTCTGTTGATTTCATGCAGGAGGTAGAGAGAAGAGAGCCGATCTGAGTGGTATGGTTAGTAAGAAATGAACAAAGTGAGCCACGTGATTCAGGGTCAAGATCACAGAGCGTGGTCTCAAGGACTTGGGTTTGAATCCTGACTCACCTGCTCCACCCTGATCCCCAGGAAGATCTGACCTCCCAGCCTCAGTGTTCTCATCTGTAAAGTTGAGGAAGTGATCCCATGTGGACATCAAGTCTTGCTGCCCAATGGAGATTAAGGAGATTTTTAACTCCCCAATGATTAGAAAAGTGACTGGAGTCAAAAAGCCCAGAGGAATAATGTCAGCAAGCATATGGTGAATTATTCAGGCCACACAGAACCCAAGCCTATCAGCGTGATAGGAAGGGAAAGGTCGCTATGTCCTGACGTCTGGCCACCTGTCTTTGCTCCCTCTCTTCGACAAACGACCTAAGCAGGCTCATTCATCTTGCAGAGACCTGATCCTGAAGCACAGATGTTAAATAGCTTGTGCTCTGCGCCTAGACATGCGGTTGGTTATTGGCGAGCTGGGGCAAGGTAACAGCAGAGAGGAGTGCTTGGCTGAATGCACTGAGATGCTGACTGTCAGGCTTTGCTTGTGGGAGTGATGATGCGTCTAACCACCTGCTTCTGCGGGTGGGTCACCATGGGTTATTTATGGGCTGTGCCATCTGACATGGAAGGATAATGTGAAGATTGAAGGAGTCTCATGGACCGGGTCTTGTTTACAGTTTGACAGGTGAGAAATCTAGTATCAGCACAGTCTGTGTGGTCACCATCAACTTCAGCTGACCCGGTGAGGCTGAGATGGGCTCACTGAGCAAGGGGAATTGTCACCTCCTCACCTGGTTCCCACCAGCTGTACCTTCTGCCATGGAACTGGGAATCCTGGTGGGGATGGGGAGGGCTGTGTGTGTGTGTTTCTGTTCTACGCTGTCATGTGCCTTTGATTTCAACCTCACAGCAGCCCCATAGGAACATATGATTTGACCTTAAGGATGGGTAGGACTTTGCCAGCCAGAGGGAATATAGGAGGCATTACAGAGCCTTGATTCAGCCAGTATTTATTTGTTTCTTTTTTAATTAATTAATTTATTCTAATTGGAGGATAGTTACTTTACAATATTGTGGTGGTTTTTGCCATACATTGACATGAATCACCCAGGGATGCACATGTTTCCCCCATCCTGAGACCCCCCTTCCACATCCCTCCCCACCCCATCCCTCTAGGTTGTCCCAGAGCACCAGCTTTGAGTGCCCTGCTTCATGTATGGAACTTGCACTGGTCATCTATTTTACATATGGTTATATGCGTGTTTCAATGCTATTCTCTCAAATCATCCCATCCTCACCTTCTCCCACACAGTCCAAAAGTCTGTTCTTTACATCTATGTCTCTTTTGCTGCCTTGCATATAGAATCATTGTTACTGTCTTCCTAAAGTCCATATATATGGATTAATATACTGTATTGGTGTTTTTCTTTCTGACTTACTTCACTCTGTATAATAGGCTCCAGTTTCATCCACCTCATTAGAACTGACTCAAATCCACCTCATTAGAACTGACTCAAATGCATTCTTTTTAATAGCTGAGTAATATTCCATTGTGTATATGTACCACAGCTTCCTTATCCATTCATCTGCCAATGGACATCTAGGTTGCTTCCATGTCCTGGCTGTTGTAAACAGTGCTGTGATGAACACTGGGGTACACACGTCTCGTTCAATTCTGGTTTCCTCAGTATGTGTGCCCAGCAGTGGGATTGCTGGGTCGTATGGCAGTTCTGTTTCCAGTTTTTAAAGGAATCTTTACACTGTTCTCCATAGTGGTTATACCCGTTTGCATTCCCACCAACAGTATAAGAGGGTTCCCTTTTCTACACAACCTTTCCAGCATTTATTATTTGTAGACTTTTTGATGGCGGCCTTTCTGACCAGTGTGAGATGATACCTCACTGTGGTTTTAATTCGCATTTCTCTAATAATCAATGATGCTGAACATCTTTTCACTATTTATTAGCCTCTACCTCCCTCCTTCCTCTTCTCTTCTCTATATAACACCATCTTTTGTTTGTTTTTTTAGATATTTTTTTTGATGTGGACCATTTTTAAAGTCTTTATTGGATTTGTAACATATCGCTTCCGTTTTATGTTTTGGTATTTTGGCCACAAGGCACGTGGGATCTTAGCTTCCTGATCAGGTATCGAACCCACACCCCCCTGCATTGGAAGGCGACGTCTTAACCACTAGGCCACCAGGGAAGTCTTGGGATGATGCTATTTGACTCAGTCATTATTGTCACCACTGGAGATGCAGCTACACAGAAGCAGTATGGCTGAAACTGGAAGAAATCCTTCCATTTCCATGGCAGGTAATGGAAAACCATTCTACACTCACAGACAGGATCTTCAAAGTCTCAGATCTCTTAGGGATGAAGGGCTGAATTAACCAAACTAGCAAAGAAAGCTGACTAGTAAAGGATTGACTAAGTCTGAGGTAGACTATAGCTAGAATTGTTCATGAAAAGCCCTTCCATGTACATAAGTGGAAAAACCCCAGGTCCTTGCTCTGAGCAGGTAAAGGGAACTTATCCATGTGTCACACATGTATAGCACATGATATGTTATCTAATATATAGCAGTTATACATCTGCTGATATAGAACTATGAATATAAAGGCAGCAAGTTTATTATCTGACATGGCTGGCTCTTCCTCTACATTCATTGTCTAGATTGCCAAATTTCAGGTGTACCTCTATGAGAAAATTAAAGAGGCAACAGAGAGCCTCAGCTTTCTACCTGATTGCTTATCTGTATATTAATGCATATCATGTATATGTTTGCATTGCAATGGGAGTAAGTCCAAGGAGAAGCAACTGTGAAGCCATCCAGGCCACTGTTCTTGTTAATCCTTGATCCTGGGTCAGAGGTAACGGCAGCATGGACTGAGTGGCAGAGGAGGGAAATCGTCAACATCTGCTGCGACCTCTTGGCCAGCTTGAGAAATGAATACTGATCACCTCTACTACTGTCCCTTTGCTTGCTAAGAAAGTCTCAGAGGAATGACCAATTACCACCTCCATTTTTCTCTTGAGGAATAGTTAATTTACAATGTCGTATTAGTTTCAAGTGTACAGCAAAGTGATTCATATATATATATATATATATATATAGGTTGTTTTCCATTATAGGTCATTATATGCTATTGAATATAGTTCCCTGTGCTCTACAGTAGATCCTTGTTGATTATCTATTTTATATATAGTAGTGTGCATATATTAACCCCAAACTCCTAATTTATCCCTCCCCTGCCCTTTCCCCGTTGGTAATCATAAGTTGGTTTTCTATGTCTGTGAGTCTGTTTCTATTTTGTAAATAATTATTTGTGTAATATTTTAGATTCCACATATAAGTGATACCATGTAATATTTGTCTTTCTCTTTCTGACTTACTTGATTTAGTGTGATAACCTCTAGGTACGTCCTTGTTGCTGCAAATATATATATATTTGCACATCTTCTTTATTATATATAATAATAATGTATATAGTACATCTTCTTTATTCATTCATCTGCCAATGGATGTTTAAGTTGCTTCCACCACTTCCATTTTATTAAACAAAAATTATGCCTTTTTATTCTTTTCTATTTTCACATCTTTTCCTCTTCTTCACTGTTATGTAGCAGTGGTTAAATGTTCCCATTGCTTCCAAGTATAGTGATCTGAGACAGAATCATAATGGAACTACCAGAGGAGTTACTATCAAACTAACATCCTGGCCTGGGAGTAGAAACCCTGATGATGTTAATGCATCTTGAGGCAATAGCTGGTTGTGACTTTGTCCCAGGTTGAAGAGGGGATATGCAAACTTGTGATTTTATGTGCAATAATTAGGTTATGTTATGTAGAGGCATCTTTGGAAACATGAGTATAAAGATATTATGTGAGGTGGGCAGCCGACATATAATTTGAGAAAAAGATCTTGGGGTGACTCCCTGATTTGCAACAGTTACCCCTTTTGGAAACTTCCCTGACACCCCAGAGTGAACCTGCAGCAGCCATGCCTCCCTGTGCAACTTTGAATCTCTGACCCAGTTAAACCATTCGATTCTCTCTAATGAAAAAGTGGAAATCTACGGGAGGCACAAAGACACTGTGGTCTCTGGAACTGAGTCAGGTAATAGCATTGGCCACAGAAGAAAAGTCCATAGACTGACTGAGTTCCCTGGGAGGCCTCTGGCTCCTGTCCTTCCCATCAAGGCTCAGTTGTTCACTTCTTCCCTGGATTTGATGAAAAATGGCACCACTTTTTCAAAGCATATTGATTTTTGCTGCTTGAACTACCAAGGATCAGGTTCAGTCGCTTGTTGCCAGATGAACCACACTCTTCTTATTTGAAGAACAGAACTAGTGAGGAATGGCCCTAAACAGTATGCTTTTGAGAACGGCCAAAAGATCATGAACATGGACAGGCATCACTGTTGGGCCACCGGCTGCCCGTTATTTCCACCATTAAAGCAACTTTTGGAATTAATGGCATTGCTTCCAAAATGTCTCTAATAAAGAATTCATATAAAAAGTAATATGTTGGATGGACCTCTCTGACAGAGCACTCGGAGGGCACTGTGGTGAAGGGGGATTAGGAGTTCACTTTCTCAGTCTAATGACTGCTGTGAAATCACTGTGATGTTGAGTTTACTTCCCCACCTATATATAATCTGAGCGAATTAGACCACGTTATTCCCACAGTCCCATCCTGCAGTAAAATTTTATGCTTATTAGACTAGAACCGTAGGTTCAGCTTTCCTAGACCCATTTGTTTCCTAGAGACAATCTCGGATTGCAATCTGCCCCCGGTATCTCAAAGCGCGCCCCCTGCAGGTAGATGCGTGAAGCTCCACCTTTATCGCTGGTAAGAATCTTCCCAGTGTTTGATTGGCAGGTGGTGGGTGAATGAAGTCTGGTTGACACATGACATTTTCAAATGGCAAACTCACAGAGGGAAGTGAACATGTGAAAAAAAGAAAATCAGACTCGAATTTCCGAAGGTCTGTAGGACTAGCAGGAGCTCCTCAGCTAACCTAAACCTCTTCAGTTCTCAGCGCTGCAATTTCCTGCCAATAAAAAGCAGACTAATAATAGCTTCCTCCTGTCTTTCTTGCCAGCGGCCCTGTGAGCAATATGGTACAACAGTTGGGTGAATACGAAGAGCACAAGTTGTTGATCTGTAAGTATTTGGATTTTTTCCCCCCCAGAAAACTTAACTTGGAGGTTCACAAGACAACTTAAAGGTTTAAGGGCAATGATAAAGAATGAAGTGATATTGGCTTATAAAGGATTTTAAAGTCTTTTATGAAATAATTTTATTTATTTATTTTTGGCTGTTCTGGGTCTTTGTTGCCACGCGGGCTTTCCCCAGTTGTGGTGAGTGGGTCTGCTCCCCAATTGTGGGGCGCAGGCTTCTCATTGCTGTGGCTTCTCTCTTTGCCGAGCACAGGCTGCAGGGCGCTCAGGCTTCAGCAGTTACAGCACCTGGGCTCAGTAGCTGTGGCTCCCAGGCTCTAGAGCACAGGCTCAATATTTGTGGTGCATGGGCTTAGTTGCTCCAAAGCAACTAAGGGATTAGCTAATTAATTAATCCTTACCAGATTAGGGGTTGAACCTCTGTCTCTTGCATTGGCAGGCAGATTCTTTACCACTGAGTCACCAGGGAAGCCCCAGGGATTTTAAAGTTTTGCAAGAAGTTATCCTGAGGAGTTTATATACAGGTGATAATAGTGACATTTCCTTCCAACTCAAGCTCTGTGCAGGGCACTTCGCCTGAAATAAGTCATTTTTTTTTTTTTTTTTTTTTTACAGCAGCATTTTAGGGAAGTATTAATGTTTTCTCCTTCTTACAGAAAAGACAACCATAGCTCAGAGGACTTAACTAATTTGCCCAAGACCACACAGTTGTCTAAGTGGTAGTAATGGGATGAAAACTCAGAAATTCACACATAGAGTGAGTAATGGAGCCAAGATTCAATCCAGGACTTTCTGTCTCTAAAATATATGTGTTTGGATATTAAATTATGCATTCAACAAATACCTATTGAATTCCTAGTGCAAAGAGAGAAAGAATACTGTAGGCACTAATAGCTTGGGCTCTGGGGCCAGAGCTTCTTCATTTGAATCTAGCTCTTCCAATTACAAGCTCTGTGACCTTGTGAAAGGTACTGACCTCTCTGGGCCTCAGTTTTTTCATATTAGAGTGGGAATAATAACATAATAACTTAACTGAATATGAGAAATGACTCAGTGTTCATGTAAAGTGCCCTGGGCAGTGCCTGGCACATCACTGCTAGCCATTTCTGTGATATGCGTGGTGAAGAAGTCTGGAAAAGTCTTGGCTCTATATGCTAGAGGTGAAGGTGGGAAGGGGCTTTCTATTTAGAGGTGACATTGCACAAGGTCCCAAAGCTTGTGTAGAAATGAGATGTCCAAAGATCCTGGAGGTGAGAGCTCCGGGGAGGGAGGGCAGCAATAGCAGGTCTTACATTGGGAAATTAGGCCGGGGGGTGACAAAAAACCAGAGTGACTTCAGCAGAGGAGTAGGGTGGGGGTGCAGTGGGGTAGAGGCAGGATGTAAGGTCAGAGAGGGTGCCAGGGGCCAGTCATGTAAGGCCATGGGGACCTGGGCAAAGAGTTTGGATTTTTTTTTTTTTGGTCATGCTGTGTGGCTTGCAGGATCTTATTTCCTTGACCAGAGACTGAACTCAGTCCCGGTAGTGAAAGCATTGAGCTCTAATCACTGGACGGCCAGGGAAGTCCCCAGACAAATGCTTTGTTTTGGGTCTTTTAAAAAAAAATTGTTTATTTGGTTGAGATGGCGAAGGACAGGGAAGCCTGGTGTACTGCAGTCCCTGAGGTCGCAAAGAGTCGGATATGACTTAGCAACTGAACAACAACAAATGTATTGGCTGGGTCGGGTGTTAGTGGTGGCACATGGGCTCTTCGCTCTAGAGTGCATTTCCAGGCTCTAGGGTACACAGGCTTAGTTGCTCCTTGGCATGTGGGATCTTAGTTCCCCTACCAGGGGCTGCACTTGAGTCCCCCGAATTCCAAGGGGGATTTTTAACCACAGGACCACCGGGGGAGGTCCCATTTTGGATCTTTTTAAAGTATAAAGGAAGCCATCTGAAAGTTGAGAACAGAAGAATGACATCATCTGACTTAAGGAGCCTGGTGGGCTATAGTCCAAAGGGTCACAAAGAGTCGGATACAACTGAGCGACTCAGAACCAGCCCCAGCGACCCAGCCAAGCATCACAAAATAGGAGATGGAAGGGTGGGGTTCAAGTTGACAGTTGAACAACTGACACAGAGAACTTGGTTTGGGGGTCCCTTTAGGTAGGAAGAATCAAGAATTTGATTTGATGGATCCATTATGATGCCAAATGGAGGTCTTGGGGATATAATGGTTGTTTAATCAGCAGGTCAAGGAGAGGTTGAAGCTGAGATAGGAATTTGAGGGTCAACAACTACCACACTTGATTTATATCCATAAACAAAGGAAATCAAAGTAAAGCTTTAAAAACTAGGTCTCAACATCTAATGCTTCCTGTACTGAGCTGTACACAACCATGCTATTATTGTACTGTCATATGTCAGTTCAGGAAATGTTTCTTTTTGCTTAAAAATTTGGTAATGTGGAATTTAGGGGCTTTCCCAGTGGTTCAGCAGTAAAGAACCTGACTACAAGGCAGGAGCTGCAGGAGATGCGGTTTCACTCCCTGGGTCAGGAAAATCCCCTGGAGGAGGGCATGGCAACCCACACCAGTATTCTTGTCTGGAGAATCCCATGGACAGAGGAGCCTGGCAGGCTATAGTCCATGGGGTCACAAAGGGCTGGACTTGACTGAAGAGACTTAGCATAGACTTAGCATGCATGCATGTGGGATTCAGAAAAAAAATATAGCAATCTAGATAAAATGTTTCCATCTGGCAAAATAAGTTTAGGGCTTGGTGCAATGGGTGGAAACAACTTCCCAACATCCTCTATTCTAAGATCCTTCCTTCAGTGAGGATTATGTATAAATGATTCCAGAAATATAGCTGTCCACTCTATTTATTAGCTGTCCCCTCCTTGATTTAGAGGATGAAATTTTTCTTCCATGGCATTTTTTTGTAAAGTATAGCATTACACAAAAATCGAAACATTCATAAATTTATTGAACTGAGCTAAAATGAAATGGAATGTATTAATTGGGTATTTTTTACTTACATCATCATCATTCAAAAGGACCTTAAAACACTTTGCAGAAGTTTCAAGTAATTAATCATTATAGGAAGCCTAGATATTGATCAAAGCAGATATTATAATTCCCCATAATAATTATGGAAAGAGCAAGACTATACATTTTGCAGAGTCTCAAAAGTTTTAGGATTTAGACAAACCGATCATGCTTCTCTGGTTTTGGAATGGCCTGCCATGGGTTTAATACATGGAAGATTAAGGAGTGTCCTAGAAAGAACTCATCAACAAGAAAGGGAGCACAGCTGTGTGCAGTGTTACAGCCCTGGTCATGGTAGAGGATGGGAAACTGAAAGGTAGTCTGCCACGAGGCTGTGCCTCTGACCCCCCTCCAAGGATTCATCTCTGAGTTATAGAGACACATATATGGCAAATATAATTTAAGACTTCCTCATCCAAAACTCCATAAGACATTTGCCTTATCAACTGAGCATTTATTGCTTTTTTTCTCCCCAGCATTCCTCACTTCCTTCTTTTCATAGCAAACCTCTCCCTTCTTTGTGGAATTGTCCTACCCTACCCTTTTGTGAAAACTGAATGATGCTCCCAAAACCAAGATCTTATCCCCTCTCTGCAGTAACTCACCTGAGGAAGAGTACCTGACCCTATCTGGGCTATATTGTGTCTTTGGTGAATTTTTACATATGGCTGTTGAAAGTGATGTAGTGTCTCTCCTCTGAGGTGGCTAAGCTGGAGCAATGTAAGCCTGGGTCAGCTGGGGACTGTTTCTCATCAAACCCACACTTCCTCAGCAAGGATCTCTCTTCAGTGGAGGAGGGAATGAAGCTGACAGAGAAATGGAGGGCTTTGAAATGGTATGGTCAGAGATGGAGACCAAGAAAAGAGGGAGAGAGTAAGAGTGAGGGAAAAGGGATGGGGGAGAGGTTGATTCTAATATTGTAAAGCCTCTGAAGACTCTAAAACCACACTGTAGATTTTCTGGCTGTATACGATCTCATACATTCCCACTTTCTAAATTTCAAAGAGGTGCTGAACAGAGATCTGAACAGGTGCTGAACAGATATGAAAGTGAAAAGGAACTTTCCTGGTGGTTCAGTGGTTAAGACTTTGCCTCCCAATGCAATTGGGGGTGTGGGTTTGATTCCTGGTCAGGAAACTAATATCCCACATGACTCGTAGCCAAAACACCAAAACATAAAACAAAGCAATATTCAAAAAAGACTTTTAACATGGTCCACATTAAAAGGATCTTTAAAAAAAGTGGAGGAAAGGGATTTTCCTATGATACCAGGAGTATTTGGGCCCACGGGGCCTCTCTGTTGTTGCTGTTCAGTCACTCAGTCATGTCTGACTCTTTGCAACCCCATGGACTGCAACACACCAGGACTGCAACAAGCCAGGCTTCCTTGTCCTTCACCAGCTCCTGGAGCTTGCTCCAACTCATGTCCATTGAGTCAGTGATGCCATCCAACCATCTCATCCTCTGTCGTCCCCTTCTCCTCCCATCTTCAATCTTTCCCAGCATCAGAGTCTTTTCCAATGAGTTGGGTCTTCACATCAGGTGGCCAAAGTATTGGAGCTTCAGCATCAGTCCTTTCAATGAATATTCAGAGTTGATTTCCTTTGGGAATGACTGGTTTGATATCCTTGCTGTTCAATGGATTCTCAAAAGTCTTCTCCAGCACCACAGTACTAAGGCATCAATTCTTCAGCACTCAGCCTTTTTTATTGTCCAAGTCTCACATCCGTACATGACTACTGGTAAAACCATAGCTTTGACTATGGCATCTCCATAGGATGTGGCCAGGCTCTAGCACCTCAAGTGCCTTGACACATTGAAAGCATCTTCAGAGGGATGAACCCAGAAGAACTCTATGGAGAGAGACCAATGCTTGAGAAGTGGCAACCATAGGAACAGTGTTGGTGCTTCCCATGTGGCACAGTGGTAAAAAATTCGCCTGCCAATGCAAGAGACACAGGAGACATGGGTTCGATCCCTGGGTTGGGAAGATCCCCTGGAGGGGGAAATGGCAACCCACTCCAGTATTCTTGCCTGGAAAATCCCATGGACAGAGGAGCCTGGCAGCCTACAGTCCATCAGGTTGCAAAGAGTTGGACGCAACTGAATAACGGAGCACTCACACATGTCTGGAACAGTATTAGCAGCATCAAGAAGCAACAAATGTGGTTAGGAAGGGCAAAGGAAGCTTTGGAGGAAATGAAGGATAAGGTGCCTTGGGGACACACGGCAGTGCCCCTGACATTGACCAGATACGGCCATCCTCACAGAGCTTATAATCACTGATGTACCCAGCTATAGACATATCACTCTGAGAAAGATGGGAAGTCTTCCAAAGAGGAGAGAAAAAAAATGACCAGACCCCATGTAAAAGCAGAAGTGAGAAAGCTTCTGTGGTCTCAGAGAAACAGATGGGGGCAGGAGCAGGCCGTTGAGGGGCAGCAGCATTCGTGGTGGTCATAGCTGTAAACGTGACCCTGCTTTCACTTTCAGACTGAAAAGTTCTGGGGAGAATGGGTTCCACAAAGTTTTATTTTCCCAACTGGCAAAAACAAAAACAAAAATAGCATAATGACATCCCAGCTCAACACAAGAGCAACGTGCTCATCTTGAATCGTGTGGGGAAGCCAGACTCGTCCAGCCACTAGAATTGACACAGGAAAAATAAAGCTAGAAATAGGTGCTGAGGTTGTATCTTTGGGAAGCTCATCAGATGCTGAGTTGGGCCCAAGATCAGGGAGAGAGTCAACATCTAGAGGGAGCTGAACAGTCAGAGTGTGAGGAATGACCTGAGGACAGAGCTGGCCTGGGCTGGCAGAAGAAGCCAAGTCCCCACTTGTCCAGAAAAATTTACTGTAGCAAGGTCACATTAGAGTCCCTGTTTGAGACCCTGAACTCACATGGTGCAAGGGTGAGGGCCTCAACCCAGCGTCTGGGAAACAGTTTACTTCCAAGCTATTCATAGAGAAAGAACTCTGTAACTCTCTGACCTAAGACTTAGAAGATTATTTTCTAACCCCTTTCTAGTTCTCTACTGATGCTACTCAGTAGAGACTACTTTTCTATTTTTGATTATGAAGATAAAATGAGATGGTGTGAAAGCACTTCAAAAAGCTGAACACTTTTAAAAACTAAGAAATCTTTATAAATTTGTGCATGCTAAGTTGCTTCAGTTGTGTCCAACTCTTTGCGATCCTATGGACCGTAGCCCACCAGGCTCCTCTGTCCATGGGTTTCTCCAGGCAAGAATCCTGGAGTGGGTTGCCATGCCTCCTCCAGGGAATCTTCCTGATCCAGGGATTAAACCCACATCTCTTAGGTATCCTGCATTGGTAGGCGTGTTCTTTACCACTAGCACCACTTGGGAAGCCCCATTATTTATTATATTAATTGCTATAATGTGATAAATATTATTATAATATTAATTATATTAATTAACAATACATTAATACCGTCTGTCAGCCCAAAAGAAGAAAAAAGAGACAATCACACAAATTACTTAAACT
Organism: Giraffa tippelskirchi; assembly: GCF_054371585.1. Taxonomy (NCBI): domain Eukaryota; kingdom Metazoa; phylum Chordata; class Mammalia; order Artiodactyla; family Giraffidae; genus Giraffa; species Giraffa tippelskirchi. Next base: position 118,509,944 of record NC_137276.1, on the reverse strand, counting down.
GACTCAAGAAAAAAATAAAGAACCTCACAGACTTAAAACAAGAGATGGAATCAGTAATCAAAAACCTTCCAACAAAGAATAGATCATGATGAGATTGCTTCATTGGTGAATTCTACCAAACGTTTAAAAAAGAATTCATAGAAATCCCTCAAAACTCTTCCAAAAAATAGAAGGGTTTATTTCCTAATTCATTCCATGAGGCCAGTAATATCCTAAAATCAAAACCAGATAGAGATGTTGATGTTAAAAGAAAAAAAAAATTACAGACCAATATCCCTTAAGAATAGGGCTTCCCAGGTGGCCCTAGTGGTAAAGAATCACTCCAGTATTCTTGCCTGGAGAATACCATGGACGGTGAAACCTGGTGGGCTACAGTCCATGGGGTCACAAAGTGTTGGACACGACTGAAGTGACAGCACTCACACAATGCTTTTTTATGGTAAAAGCATTCAGAAAGGTAGAAATAGAGGGGAACTTCCTCAACATGGTAAAGTGTGTTTATAAAAAATTCACATCATATTAAATGGTGAAAAACTGAAAGCTTTCTCCCTAAGGTCAAAAACAAAACAAGGATGTCTGTATTCATCCATGCTATTCAATATTGTAGTGAAAGCTCTAGCTGGAGGAATTAGACAAAGTAAAGAAATAATAAGGAAACCCCATGGACTGAAGCCTGTCAGATTCCTCTGTCAATGGGATTTTCCAGGCAAAAATATTGGAATGGGTTGCCATTCCCTTCTTTAGGGAATCTTCCCAACCCAGGGATTGAACCCAGGTTTCCTGCATTGCTGGCAGATTCTTTACCATCTGAGCCACCAGGGAAGCCCTATTCACATAGGATATGATCCTGTATAAAAAGATCCCAAATAATCCACAAGATATCTACAAGAACAATAAAAAAACTAGCACAGTTGTATGTGAAAAATCAACAAAAAATCAGTTTTATTTCTATACATCTTCAATGAACAATCTGAAAGGGAATTTAAAAAGCAATTTCATTTGTAATAGCATCTAAAAGAATAATATACTCAAGAATAAATTTAACTGAAGAAGTGAAAGAATTATACACTGAAAATTCTAAGACATTGCCAAATGTAATGCAAGACTTAGTGACTGAAGAACAATAACTACCCAAAGCAATCTGCCATTTCAACTTAATCTCTATCAAAATTCTAACAGAAAATAACAAGCAAACAAATATATGTACCTTGTACTTTCTATTAGTGATAAATTCTATCAAGATAACAGAATTGGGCAATGTGATGGGATTGGGGAGAAAAGGATAATTTAAAGTGGATGCTCAGGAAGAGCCTCTGGAGAGGGGCATGGAAGCCAGAGTGATTGGAAAGGGTTAAGTCCCACAAATGTAAGTGCACATTTTCAAAGCCAATTTCATTACAACCCTTAGGGAAAATGTGGCTTCCATATTAATACAGTGTACATAATTGAAAATCAATGTGAATAACAGAAATAAAGATCTAAGAATTTAATTATTAATTTACTGAGCTTCTTACATTTTCAGTTAATGGGAGGGTGATGGTGTAACTAATTCAAAATAATACATAATCTAACAGGCTTTGAAGAGCAGCTAAAATACACACATACACTCATGTCTTCAAAGTATCTGGTGTACTCATACACAAGCACTTTCCCTCCAGGTCTGTCTCCGTGGTGAGTTGCCAAAGCACCAGATGAACAATGGTGATGATGTGATGTTATGAATATTTCCCCAAATTAAATTCACATAGTGGTCACCATAGTGGTTTAAATCTGGGAAGCCTGAGAGTCACACTTGGTCAAGGGCAGCAATGCCACTTTGGAGAATATGATACTGACAGACTTAAGTGATGTGGATGGCAAGCATTTACACATGCTTGGTCAAAATGCTGTTAGAATTGATCTATTTCAGCAAAGACTGCTTCCAAACTGGATGCCACTCATTTGGAAACTTGGCCCTGTGTGTTATTTGAGATGGGCCTTGACCTGAAGGGGCGCTGAGTACAGATTGCTCCAGAATGCAGCAGCCATACAAGCCAGAACTCTGGGAGGCACCCCCACCCCACCCCACCCCACCCCCACCCAACACACAGAAAGCCAGGTATTGTGTCCCTACTTCATACTTTGGTTCCCAGGGCTGGTCCCATGGCCCAGGATCAATTCTGTTGGGGACAGAGAAATACTTTGTGCTTCCTTTGGGGCCCAATTTACCTAGGAAATGAGCAAAATAGTTTATTAATACATTCTCTCAAGAACTTAAAGAATAATTTACAAACAGAATTTAAGGGATGGGAGATTATGTGAGGACAGAGAACAATGGGATGGTGATGGATGGGGAAGCTGCAGTCCACGGGGTTGCAAAGAGTCAGACATGACTGAGTGACTAAACAATGACTGCGGGTTCCTTTGGAGGACGCTGTTTAATGTGCTATGTCTGCTTTATCCCCTTCGAGTGACTCCTTGTCACAGGCAGGGAACACAGCTCACAAGCACACCCTCCTCCAGGCATGGAGATGAAGTGCTATTCAAAGAAATGATGCAGATGAGATTCTGTGTGCACTACTTACATTGAGCTGAATGCTGCTTCCAGAAAGATCTCGCATAACAATCTAAGTTTTCAAAATATGTATATTGATGATGATGATTTCTGTAGGACAGAAGTGTGGCTGAGGCTGAAAGCAGAAATGAAGATTTGCATATGAGATGTCTAAAGATTGGAAGGTTAGAAGTACCTCCTTGACCTAAGGCTTCCCTGGTGGCTCAGATGGTAAAGAATCTTTCTGCAGTGCAGAGGCCCAGGTTCAAGTCCTGGGTCAGGAAGATCCTCTGGAGAAGGGAATGGCAACCCCCTCCAGTGCTGCAGTCCATAGGGTCACAAAGAGTCAGACACAACTGAGGGGCTACCACTTTCACTTTTCACCTTGACCTATATACCTTCACAAGACCCAGGAGGCCAGGCTCAACTTTAGAATTCTTGGACTTGTGGAGTTTTGCTCTGGAATGTGATGGCCCTGTCCCAATCCCATCTCCTCCACCACTGGTCCTGCCCAGAAACCAGAGGCGCTTTTCACCCTTGTGTCACTCCCTAGCTCATTTATCCACCCTTTGACCCCACAAGGAGCTTCCCTTCAGCCACCCCTCAAACGGTGGACCTAGACTCCTGTTCAAGGCATAAGGAGTGGGCCGGGGATTGTTTACCCAGGGAAACCCAAGATGCTGGGATGCAGGAGTGTAGCTTCAAGGGGGTACCATAGGCTTTGGACCATGTCTCACTGGCACCAGTGATTCCTCGACCCGGGGACCACAGAGATAAAGTGTCATCTCATCATGTCACCTCAAGGGCACATACTCTCAAACTGACATCCTGTAATGTTGCCTTAAACACCTGGAGGCTGAGGTAGCATTAACCAGGTTTCCCCACCGTGAAGTTACCATCTGCCCCCCTTTCCTTACTGTCCTCCTTGGAAGGACATCACTTAAGGGACAAGGAGTTACGCCCCACCTCCTAGAGGGGTGAGTATTAACATGAATTACATGATATTTTTCTGTACAGGAGATATTTCCTTTCTTCCCCATTTATTAGTTTATCTCATCATTTATTGATATCAGTGTGAACTCATGGATATTTATTTTATACTTTGGGCTGTAATCCAGTGTGAAAGTGAAAGAGTTAGTCACTCAGTCGTCTCTGACTCTTTGCGACCCCGTGTAACCTGCCAGGCTCCTCTGTCCATGGATTTCTCCAGGCAAGAATACTGGAGTGGGTAGCTATTCCCTTCTCCAAGGGGTCTTCCTGACCCAGGGGTTGAACCTGGGTTTCCTGCCTTGCATGCAGACTCTTTATCATCTGAGCCACCAGTATTCCTTTTATTTTTTATTTTTTTGGCTGCACTGGGTCTTTGTTGCGGCTGAGGGCTCTTTGTTGAGGCATGCAGGGTTAGTTGCCCCTTGGCGAGTGGGATCTTAATTGCTGGACCAGGGATGGAACTCTTATCCCCTGCATTGGAAGATGCATTCTGAACTATTGGACCATCAGGTAAGCCCCTATAATTCAGTACTCCTTTACTTATATTTGTCACTCGAATTGTTCAAGCTTTGGTCACCAGGGGCTCTTTCAATGTCTTCTGAAATGGCAACCCACTCCAGTGTTTTTGCCTGGAGAATCCCAGGGACAGGGGAGCCTGGTGGGCTTCAGTCTATGGGGTCGCACAGAGTCAGACGCAACTGAAGGCGACTTAGCAGTAGCTGCATCTTTGTGGTTCTTCTGTTTTTGTTGTGGGTTTTTTTTTTTTTTAGCATGCTATTAGTTTTCATTACAGAGTATCAGTTCACTTATGAATAACAAATTCTTAGGTATAGTTGTGAAACTGTGGGCCTTGTCTAGGTTTTATAGCCAATATTACAATATTCAGAATGGGTAAAATCAGGAGCCAATAAACAGTCCACCCTGGAGAATAAACAATGAACAAAGTGCCTTTCTTCCTGAGTTTGCTACACATTAAACTTATATTCCCCAAGTTATAAGATAAAATAAGAAGTAGGAAGCCAATGTAAGTATTTTTGTTCAAGGAAGGATATGATAAAGATCAGATTTAAGACATTTAGGAAACAGGAGAAATATGGATGAATTGTATGGACACAGAATTATCTGTGCATCCTTTTTGAAAAAGGGGAGAAAATAAAATTTAAAATGTGCTTTAATTTAAGCAGGCAAGAAACTTTAATTAAAGAAAGATAGGGAAGCCTGGCCCTTGGACTGAGAAGTACGTTTATTTATTTTCAGCTCCATCTTGTAAATTAATTTCTCTGTCTAGAAGAGAAACAAAAGATTTTTCATGTTTACCAGGAAACTCAACAAGGAGCATGGCTGCCAAGTAATTGAGTTGAAACAGATTTCCAGTGAAGCTAAAGTCTGACTCTGATCTTAGAAGAAATTTTCCTGTGTTCTGTTTTCTTGCCTTCAATATAAAAGAAAAGGATCCGATCACTGTTATCATCAAATTGTTTTATTATTAATCCCAAATATGAAAAAGCTTAGATTACTGTGAGAGGTAATAAAATCGGCAGTGACAGAAGATAGTTCTTATTGTTAATTATTTTCAGCGTAACTGAACTTAAAATAAACTTACTGAGATTAAAAAAATTACTTCCCACCCAAGTTTTACTTCATTTTCCCCAGCATTATAATAAATTTAGTACAATTTTTAATATTCAATACAGTTGCTTGATATTATCTCCCTAAGGCAAAATTGAAAAGTGAGCTTAAAAAATATTTTTCTCATATATTTAGAACAAAAACATAGTGCATAATTTTGTTTATACAAACAAAATTTGTTGCAAATCACATATGAGGTAATGAAAAAAACAGAACTAGAATGAAGATACTGCAAATAAAGAGGAAAGATAAATATTAAAGACACTCAGAGAATCTGAGAAATGTTAATTCTGACTTTCCCAATGTGGAGAATTTCGAAAAGATTTCACACAAGACTTTTAAGGTTGATGTTAATCTCTGGGGAAATTTGAGAATAAATTATTAAATTAACAGATTATGACTTACTGGAAAAAGAAATGTTGTTTACTGGCCTCTTATATGAATCCACTAAACAAGGTGCTCTAAAGTAACTATTCTTTTGCCACTAGAGTTAGGATAGATAAGAGATGTATCAAGGCCATCGTGTAACTTGATATCAATAAACCATTTGTTTAAAAGTCCTGAAATTTCCCTGTGAATAAGAGGTTGATTGGTAAGTGGAAGGAAGTCTAGACCCAGAATATATCACTTAGATATGTTACCCACCAGGGTTCTTGTCCTCCTTAATCAATAGAAATTGAGCAGAGGCCAGGCGGGAAATTGAGGCAAGGTTTTATTGGGACCCCTGCTGCAGCAGTGGGGAGGGAAAGCAAACAACTGGTTCCCTTGCTTGCTAGCTTCCTAGTGGGGGTGAGGCGGGGGGTGGGGGGAGCTTTTTCCTTAATGGGGTGAGGGTAGGGCTGTGTCCAGGGTCTGCCAGAAGGGCAGCTTGGGTGCTTTGCCTACCCTTTAGCTAGGGTTATGTGTAGGGTCATGTGTAATACCCTGCTTTTGCTGATGGCTCTTCAGAAGTGGTAGTTGGGGGTTTTTTGTCTCTTTGATCTTTGGTCCAGAATTTGCCCTAACTGCACATGGATAAAGTTATTTTTAGTTCCATATAGTTTCTTTGTATTTTGTTCCTCAAGAAGAAGTGTGTCCAAGTGCAGTCCAAGTGCAAGCATTGCCGCACTGCAGCAGAGGATCCCAAATCCCAGCTGGTCTCAAATATACCTAGAGTTACAGAAACCTACAAGCAGAAATTGGGTTTGATGGCTCCTTATCAACTTATAATAAGTCTCTAGCAAAGCTTCTCCAGACACCTGTCTTGGTCCTATGCTCTTTACCATTTTTCAAGACTGAAGACAAAGCAAAGTCAATACATGCACTTGCATCCTTGTTTGAATGGATATCTCCTGGGGTAAGTGCTATAGTCAAGCCAAAATCATCTTTACAAGGAGAACAAAACCAATAAAAGGACATTCAATAGGAACAAAGTCCTGGATTCAACACAAAAAAGTCAAGAATATAAATACAGAACGAAGATTTGTCTTGGCAGAAATACATTTTTCAAGGAAATTGGACACTTCTGTTGACCACAATTTTAAAATGAGTCAATTTATGAGGCAGATATTCCCCCATCCTCCCCTCAAAAAGGTAATGTTATTTTGGTCTGTGTCCAAGGGACAGAAATAAGATCATAGATCAGTATTACCTTGAGCAAAATATAAACTCTAAGCTCCCTGTGAGCTCTCTGTAAGCACTCAGGGAGCTTACAGTTCAACAGGGGAGAGTATGGGGTAGAATCCTTTATCCTAAATACAGCTATGCTTCTTATTGGATTATTTTCAAATTCAACTCACCCTGAGTGGTTATCAGTGGTTATCAGTGGTTCTCTTAAGAATTCAACTGCAAGGTCTCTTTTTCATTTTCACTGTCATTGCATCCTTGCAATTTTCAAAATTTCACGGTGAAATAACTCTAATGCAGCTTACTGAACACTATTTTTAATGTCTAGTCTTCATATGTTTTGGTAAATTCATAAGCAGTTAAATATTTGATTGTTACTATATTAATCTAAAAAAATTCTCCAATTATGTAAGAAGGAAATGAAAAGGATAATTTGTAGTGGAAACCAAGATGAAACATATTTTTCTCTATTCACTTTCTCTGGGTTTTCTAACAACCATGGCAAAGGGAAAATTAGTAGATTATGTAGGTGCTGTTGGACTTCCCAGGTGGTGCTAGTGGTAAAGAACCTGCCTGCCAGTGCAGGAGACGTAAGAGAGGTGAGTTCAGTCCTTGGGTGGGGAAGATCGCCTGGAGGAGGGCTTGGCAACCCACTCCAGTGTTCTTGCCTGGAGAATCCAACAGACAGAGAAACCTGGCGGGCTACAGTCCGTAAAGCTGCAAAGAGTCAGACACGACTGAAGCGACTTGGCACGCACCCATAGGAGCTATTATCATTTTAACGAGCACATTTATTTTTCAGGATAGACAGATATTTTGACTTTTGGCACCTAACTCAAAAGAGGAATAAATTGCATTAATTTTATTTAAAAGTTTTCAACAATATAATAGATTATGTGTGTTTTTTTATTAACATGTAGTTGACATATACATATATTAGTTTCAGGTGTACAGCATAATAATTTAATATCAGTTCAGTTCAGTTGCTCAGTCGTGTCTGACTCTTTGCAACCCCATGGACTGCAGCATGCCAGGCCTCCCTGTCCATCACCAATTCCCGGAGTTTACTCAAACTCATGTCCATTGAGTTAGTGATGCCATCCAGCCACCGCATCCTCTGTCGTCCCCTTCTCCTCCTGCCCTCAATCTTTCCCAGCATCAGGGTCTTTTCAAATGAGTCAGTTCTTCACATCAGGTGGCCAAAGTATTGGCGTTTCAGCTTCAGCATCTGTCCTTCCAATGAATATTCAGGACAGATTTCCTTTTGGATGGACTGGTTAATATCAGTATCTATCGTGAAATGGTCATCCCAGTAAGTCTAGTTAGCATCCACCACCATGCATAGCTACAAACTATTTTTCTTCTTTTAAATTCTGGCTGTGCCGGGTCTTCATTGTGGCATTCAGGCTTTTTCTGTTTTTCTTTTTTTCTTCTCTTGTTGCAGTGCGAGGGCTTAGTTGCCCCATAGCATGTGGAATCTTAGTTCCCTGACCAGGGATAGAACCTGTGTCCCCTGCGATAGAAGGTGGATCCTAACCACTGGACCACCAGGGAAGTCCTGCAAACTATTTTTCTTATTGTGAAAATTTCAAGTTCTACTCTCTTAGCAACTTTCAAATACACAATACAATGTTCAATATAGTGTTCTTAACTACAGTCACTCTGCCGTAAGTTACATTCCCAGGACTTATTTACTTTGTAGTTAGGAGTTTCTACATTTTGACTCCCTTCACCCGTTTCAGCTCACCCTCCACCTCCACCTCTGGCAACCACCAATCTGTTCTTTCTGTCTATGAGTTCACTGCTTTTCATTTTCTTGGATTTCACATAAAAGTGAGGTCATATGGTAATTGTCTTTTTATCTTTTTTTTTTTTTTAAAGAATCTTTCTTTTTTAAAGCCATTTTTATTGTGTTTTATTCAGTTATTATTATTATTGGCCATACTGTGCAGCATGTGGGATCTTAGTTCCCCAACCAGGGATCAGACCCATGTCCTCTGCACTGGAAGCATGGCATCTTAACCACTGGACCACCAGGGAAGTCCATGTCTAACTTATTTCACTTGGCATAATGCCCTTAATGTCCTCAAAGTCTATCCCAGTTGTCCCAAACAGTAGGATTGTTACAAATGGTGATGTCTCTTTGAAATGAACTTCACTTGCTATAATCAGCTTGGGCCTCTTTATTAGCTGTTGGCACATGAATGGCTCTACATTTAGCAGTCTTAAATTCTGGAAACATACTCCTTTGCTGCTTTATATTCTCTTGCCAAAGAGCATTTATCCTCGTTACCGTTATTTTTAGTCTTAACAATCCATTTTAATTTTTGGATCTTCTGAGGACTTTTATTTTAAAAGGCCAAAGAGTTACTCCATTTCAAAATTTTATTGTTTTTGTGGTGTGCATAAAGAATAAGAAATTTATATCTGGGAAAATAAACCTCTCTTTATTGCTCCTTTACTTGGGCACTTTGGGATTTCAAGGTTGCTTTGATCTTCCTGCCATGACCGTCACCATCATTTTTATGTTCAGTTTCACATTTCCTTCTCTGTTCAGGAAGGCGTGTTGCCTAGGTATAAGAACTTGATTTTTTTTTTTTTTTGGCTGTATGCTGAAACCTTCTCTTTTTCATCCAGATTAATTTTCCTAACTGGCTGGGGAAAGCCATAGGCTCTGTCCTTGAGAAACACATGGCCATCTGCTGTTCATCTGCTCACAGGAAGGGGAAGTAAGCTGCCACCCTCAGGGGCTGGGATCCTGGCATCAGGCAGTAGCCAAGAGAAGCCACCTGCTATGTGCAGGAAAAGCTCTTTCTCTCTCCATAAAGAGTTCATTGGAGGATCCTGGTAACCACCTAGATGGGAGTTGTCCTTGGAATGAAGGTCGTCTGAAATTCTCACTCGCATCTGAAACTGATCAGTATTCTTTCTGCATTGTCCACTCCTGCCATCCAATGAGGCCACAAGTTCATGCATGACCCTGATTTCTGAAATGTAATCACTACTGATCTGTAAGTGATGTTTTTGCAACCATGAAAAAGAGCAATGAGATACACAAACGATTGATAATTCATTTCACATGCTCTTCTCACACTAAATATTGAAATCTCATTTATTGAATGCCTAGCATAGACTAGTTTCCTGCTATATAATTGTTTCCAGGGACACCTTATCCCTACAGCTGATACAGTATATCAAGAAAGCCCAACCTGAGATGGTTTGAGCAACTTCTCATTTCTTGCCCTAGAATATCACAGTCCTGGTGGTGGGGAGCAGCAGAAAGAAGCTAAGCAATTTCGAGTACAAAATGCCTCCCAAGGATGGCGTCATTTAAATTTCACATAATAAAGTCCATTTTGATTGCTGGTAATGTTATAATATGTCACTGTTGAAAGAATCAATGAAGTTTCCTTTTCCTTCTGGAGTCTAAAGAATATTGAGATTTTTCAAGTCAGAGCACACAGTGGGATGTGAAAAGTAAGTCATTAGCCTTGCACTGGCTCAGTTAATCAGACTGCCTATTCCTAGACTGTCGTCTTCAATTGAGTGGAAAATGAAACTTGGCACCTTCAACAAAAAGGACAGGATCAATATACTCATTTGTGTGCCAGCCATGGAAATCAATATTTGCTACCTAGAGTCTCTCAGTCCACTAAAAGCATACCTATTTATCCTCTCTTTTCTTACTTCTCCTTCAATTTGATATATACTTTTGGAAGAATTAGAATAGCCAGTTTTCTTGCATTTTCTACGAGGTCATCACTAAACAGAAGCTGAACCATGTCCATAAAGCAGAACTACAGCATGGTAAGTCAAGCCAAACAGTCCTTTGGTATTTATTGTTTGTGGACTTTTTGATGATGGCCATTCTGCATGAGGTGATCCCTCACTGTGCTTTTGCATATCTTTAATAATTAGCAATACTGAGCATCTTTTCATGTGCCTATTTCAGCAGCCAAAATTCTAAACAACTTGTAAGTCACATTTTTTTTCACCCAACTGATTATTTCCACGAGGCTCTAGGAGCATTCGTGTTCATTTCCCAGCCATCCTGTTCCACAGCCTTACCCAGATGGATCCACAAGTTTCTCTCCCAGAGGGTCAAACCATCCTAATTTCTGAGTCATCTGCATCCATCCCCTGGGATTTGGAATGATGTCACTGTCACAGACTGAGAGCACTGTGGTCCATTACCCCTGCTAAGTTCCTGAACCAGGCTCTTGTGTCCCCAGGAATTTATTCCTCTTAGTCACAGTTGTGTCTACCTCTCCTTCCCTCGATCCAAAAAGAGCAGAACCTAGGGACTGGGACAGATGGGTATTAACTGAAAGGGCCACAAGGGGAACTTCTAGGGTGACAGATATGTCCAAGTGTCACAGGCATGTCATATGTAAAAGGCATTAAGCTGGGCCCTCTAGATATGTTTTACTGTGTGTAATTTATTCCTTAATAAAGTACTAGAGAAAAAAAAAGAAAGAAAATGAAACAAACCCCCAAAAGATGATGCATTATTAATTCAATGAAAAGTAAAAACTTACATTAAAAAAAGCAAATGTAATCATAGTACATTCTCTGTAATATAGACCTAGCTTGGCTGTGAACAATAATGAAACAGTTGTAATAATGGTTAAATACACTATATAAGGATACAACCAGAAATCTGCTTTGGGAGGATGGACAGAAGGGCAGTGTTTGTGTGTAGCAGAGGGTTGAGTGATAAGCAAAGAGAGCTAACTCCCAATATTTTGTAGTAAGAGGTCAATAGATAATGTCTAAAATCAAATAAGCAAGTAAACAAGAAAAAACAAAACAAAACACAATGACCCGGATGGGAGGATCCCTTATCTGTGGCGCTCACCTTCCACTGGGTTCTATGGAGGTCCTTCTAATCCTCTTTCTCCTCAGCTGGATGAGTACCTCACCTTGATACATGAACTTTTTGACCAGAGCCCCACTGGCCAAGCCTGTCTCTCACCACTTTCCCTATCTAGAGCCCAGATTCTCTGGACAGCCACCAGGAATATTTTGCCACAAGCAGACAGATCTAAAAGGATTGAAATGGATATCTATCTATATGTTTAATAATGGACTCAGCCGATATCCTGACTGTTCTGAAAATTCCCCACCCCAACTTCACCCCTGCCCTCTGGGTGGCCAGCTTTCCAGTCCTGCCAGTTTCTCTTTGATAGCCCCACCTAGATCTTGTTTTTCAAGTCCAATAGGTCCCAAATGGTTGACTCATTGCTTAACAGTCTTTATTTACCCAGTGAAGGCCACAGTTCTTCTTTCAGCACTTCCTGTCAGTTGTCAGAAATGTATTGAATGTCTCAGGTTGTTTTAGCAAAGGATTTGGAGTTTTGAAACATAAGGGGTTTGAAATCCCTTCTCCCTGGAAAATAAGTAATCACTGTCCTAGAGCATTCAAGAATAATTTTATAAACGGAGCCTGTGTTATTGGCACTGCTGTTCTTTGGTCATGAAGTTGTGTCTGACTCTTTGTGACCCCGTGGACTGCAGCACGCCGGTCTTCCTTGTCCTTCAGTATTTCCCAGAGTTTGCTCAGATTCATGTCCATTGAGTCGGTGATGCCATCCAACCATCTCAGCCTCTGCTGCCCCCTTTCTCCTTTTGCCTTCAATCTCTCCCAGTATCAGGGTCTTTTCCAGTGGGTCGGCTCCACATCAGGTGGCTGAAGTATTGGAGCTTCAGCATCAGTCCTTCCAATGAATATTCAGGGTTGATTTTCTTTAGGATTGACTGGTTTGATCTCCTTGAAGTCCAAAGGACTCTCTTATTTGGGGTGAATGGTGCTAAGTTCATGATAGGAATGAAGTCAGGCATGGTGGCAAGTATGAATCCCGAGCCCTCACCGCCCCACCTCATGGGAGAAGAACTGATGATGATACGAATGTGGAGGAGATCTGGGTGTTCTCTGGGTGGGATTCAGATGTTGCTTTGTGTTCAGAGAGTAAGTGTAGCAGATGGAATGTTAATAAAGCTCAGAACTCCTGTGGCTTCAATTCTTTGATAAGTGGGATGAGAAAAAAAATAGCCAATTGTATTTTCCCTACTGAGTTCAGCACAGCAGTGAATCTAGATTTTGTGGGACCTGAGGGACATCTCTAAGAAAACACGCATAAAATGAAGTATAAATGTGAATTCTTTTAGGATTGCAGCCATGAAATTAAAAGACGCTTACTCCTTGGAATGAAAGTTATGACCAACCTAGACAGCATATTTAAAAGCAGAGACATTACTTTGCCAACAAAGGTCCGTCTAGTCAAGGCTATGGTTTTTCCAGTGGTCATGTATAGATGTGAGAGATGGACGGTGAAGAAAGCTGAGCACCAAAGAATTGATGCTTTTGAACTGTGGTATTGGAGAAGACTCTTGAGAGTCCCTTGGACTGCAAGAAGATCCAACCAGTCCATCCTAAAGGAGATCAGTCCTGGGTGTTCATTGGAAGGACTGGTGTTGAAGCTGAAACACCAATACTTTGGCCACCTCATGTGAAGGGTTGACTCATGGGAAAAGACCCTAATGCTGGGAAGGATTGGGGGCAGGAGGAGAAGGGGACGACAGAGGATGAGATGGCTGGATGGCATCACCGACTCGATGGACACAGGTTTGGGTAGACTCTGGGAGTTGGTGATGGACAGGGAGGCCTGGCATGCTGCGATTCATGGGGTCACAAGGAGTTGGACACGACTGGGCTACTGACCTGAACTGAACTGAACTGAAAGAGTTTGTAACTCTTTTTTTTTACAGGAGCTAAAAAACTCAGGTCCCTTTCTTCTGAGATATTTTTAGACTTCTACAGAGAAATACTCCACATTGAGCCTGGCTCTTCCTTCCCATACAGAGTATTTTAGTTTGTTTTTAGATTATTTATTTATTTTTGGCTATGCTACGTCTTCATTGCTGTGTGAGGGCTTTTTCTAGTGGTAAGCGAAGGCTACTCTCTAGTTGCGGTGCATGGGCTTTTCACTGTGGTGGCTTCTCTAGGTTTGGCACACAGGCTCTAGGGCACATGGGCTTAGCAGTGGTGGTACACAGGCTTAACTGCCCCATGGCATGTAGAATCTTCTAGGAACTCGGATTGAACCCCTGCATTGGCAGGTGGACTCTCAACTACTTGACCACTTGGGAAGAACATTTTATGATTCTTTTTAGCTTCTAAGAGTCTCCAGCCTGGGCAGTTGAGAGTCTCTGAAGCTTAAGATTTATCAGCATCACAGTAAATCTGCTTTTAGTCCAGAGCACAAACATGACAAAGATGGATCTGGCTGGAGAGTCCAGGCCTTAACATCAGGGCTGGCTTCATGGGCGTGTGGACTGTGTAGCTGCCCAGGACTGGTGTTCAGAGGAGTGCAGGCTTGGTTTAATGCTCTGCTCTTTGTCATCATCTCGGAACTTTTGATTTTGTCTTTCAGGTGGTGTTCATAACTGAAGGCAATGGGACAGTGGCGCACACAGGTAAGCAGGAACTGTGCATGCCCTCCTCATTCACATTTAGCATTCACACTGCCCAGTGGGCACAGACTTCCAGGAGGCCCACGATGCAAGGAAGCTCAGTTAAACTCAAAGGTGAATATGTTATGTGTATCCCTGAGTACGTAAGAGCTCTGACAGCCACGAGCTGTCAAATCACAGCTTGCTTCCAACAGAGAAAGAATGGAGTGGTGCTTTAAGAAATGCAGTACAAACAAGGGACCAAGAAATACTCTCATAATCTTTCTTACTCACATCATAACTCCCCTGTATTCACCAATTGCTTAGGTTAAAAATGACTTTGAAGGAAAAGGAAAGATAGGGAAAATGCAGTCACAAGTTTGTACTGTATATCATAGGGAGCTCTGCTCAATATTCTGTAACAACCTATAATAATTGGGAAAGAATTTGAAAAAGAATACATATATATATATATATATATATATATATATACCGAATCACTTTGCTGTACACCTGAAACTAACACAACGTTATAAATCAATATAAAATTTTAAAAAAAGAAAAGAAGGAGTAGACGTGTGTTTCATGCATGCATGAATATTCAGTTGCTCAGTCGTGTACAGCTCTTGGCAACCCCTTGGACTGTAGCCTGCCAGGCTCCTCTGTCCATGAGATTCTCCAGGCAAGAATACTGGAGTGGGGTGCCATTTCCTCCTGCAGGGGCTCTACCCAGGGACTGAACCCAAGTCTCCTGTGTCTTCTTCATTGGCAGGCAGATTCTTTATTTTATTTTATTTTTTATTTTTTTTTAACACCAAAAACATTTTGTATTTGGGGTATAGCCAATTAACAATGTGATGGTTTCAGATGAACAGTGAAAGGACTCAACCATATATATATATACATTCTCCCTCAAACCCCACTTCCATCCAGGCTATTAATTGGTATAGCCAGTTAACAATGGGATGGTTTCAAATGAACAGTGAAGGGACTCAACCATACATATATATATGTATCCATTCTCCCTCAAACCCCACTTCCATCCAGGCTAGCAGAGTTCCATGTGCTATACAATAGGTTTTTTGTTGGTTATCCATTTTTAAATAGAGCAGAGGGTACATGACCTTCCCAAAGTCCTTAATTCTTTTACCACTGAGCCACCAGAGAAGCCTGTGTGTTTCATAATGCAAAAAAAAAAAAAAAAAAAAAGGTAAAAGGACTAATGTTTGCAGAACAATATTTGCTGGAAGGTCCTGCCTGGTACAGATCTCTCTCTGTAAATGAAAATACTGAGACCCAGCTCACTGGAAGTTCTAGGAAGGCCTGGGTAGTTACCAGACTTGAGATCCCTTTCTCTTTTGACCCATCCTCCCAGCCTCTGCCAAGGGAAAGGGTGATTGGAGGAGAGGAGGTCCATGGATTTGTGTTGGTATGAAGAGCTCTGATGATAGCGGCCAAAGTGTGAGACCCCTTAAGTCAGGGGTAGGGTGCTTGTGGATCCCAATGTCACAGATGTCATGGGGGTCCAGATCACTGGTCTCCTCCTTCTGGCTATGATCCTCCCTGTGCCAACCGGCATCCCCAGCTTGCCTGACACAACTTGGAAGGTCCTGCCAGTGGTGGACTGCAGGTCTGTACTTACAGAGTTCTGTATTTAGTCTGTATTTGGACACCAACCACCAGACTTTCTTTTTTTATTTTTAATATTTATTTTTGTTTATTTATTAGACTACACAGAGTCTTAGCTGTGATGTGCGGGATCTTTTTAACTGTGGCAAGTGGAATCTTTGGTTGTGGCATGCAAACTCTTAGTTGGGGCGTATGGGATCGAGTTCCCTGACAAGGGATTGAACCTGGGCCCCCTGTGTTGGGAGTGTGGAGTCTTAGCCACCGGACCATCTGGGAATTCCAACCACCAGCACTTTCTATGTCACACAACATTAAGAAGGAAGAGATTCCGTGGCTTTGATGTACTCTCCTCGAAATGAAACAGTGAGGAAAACACAAAAACAAGGAAGTAATAAGCATTTTTCTTATGCCTTGTCCTTCATCCCAAAATCTGGCTCATCACTCTCTTAATTACTGGAGTAAACCATGGAGGTTTGGGTTGTGGTTCCTGCTCACCTGAATTATAGTGAGTCTAAACTCATTCATAGAAAGAGGAGAGCTCTGTCCTGGGCCTGTGATGTTCATGGTCTCTCCATTGTTCCATTTAAAACATTGCCCATTGTCCACCCCAGTCAGACAAATAAATAAAACAATTGAAAGCGAAGTAGGAAGAGGTTACTCTTACAATGAGAAGAGAGCTGTGAGCAAGATGAATGATCCTTTGAAAATCATAGGAGGCCTGTAATTATTTAGAGAGAGAAGTTTCATGTTTATGAAATCTCAGCAGTGGAGAGGCTCGGGGTAGGGAACTGTGATGGTGTCTTGGTTCCTGTCACTCACTGTCCATGCCCTGCCTACTACTCAGCTCTGCTCTGATCATTTCTGTAATCACTAACCTCCACCTGTGACCGAGAACTTGCGGTCCATGGACCTGTGTTACCTTGGTCATGATGGTTCCTCTTGCTAATTAACTGCTTAAGAGCAGTTCTTGTCGGAAGTCTGATCTCCTCTCTGAGACTCCCTCTGCTCTTCCCCAAATAGCCCAAGCTCCCCATGGAGGTTTGGTCAGATATGGTGGGGTTCGTCTTCTGACAGTTCTAAGGAGGAGGAGATGTGACATCTGTGGGACCATTCCCCCTGGCCATAGCTTCTGTTTGCCCCACAGAGTTGCCGACAAATGCCCTGGAAGGCATGGCAACCCACTCCAGTATTCTTGCCTGGAAAATCCCATGGGCAGAGAACCTGGCGGGCTACAGTCCATGGGGTTACAAAGAGTCGGACACGACTGAAGTGACTTAGCATGCACTCACGCCCGCCCTGGAAGGGGGGTCACACTTCCTTCTGAGCACAGCCTTCCTGGTCCGCTGCCCCGTGCCTTGGGGCAGTGGACTAGCACAACAGGAAGCCACATTACTCTCTTAGTTCACATCTACACGTGTGGGTGTGTTCACACTTACATGTTATTCTCTGAAGCATAACCACTGAGCCCAAGGCCAGGGTCCAGAAGATCTTAAACTCTCCTGTCCCCCACAGGCTACCCTGTACACAAGCCAACCATTTCAGTGACTAGCAAGGCCCTCATCTTAAGCCCAAGCCATCAGCAAGTTTTATTTTTATTTATTTTTTGCCACGCCCTGCGACCTGTGGGACTTCCCCGCCCACGGATTGAACCCATAGACCCTGCATGGGGAGTTTGGAGTCTTAACCACGGGACCAACCAGGGAAATCCCCATCGGCGTGTTTTAAAACAGTGTATTAATAGAAGATTTGCAGTATAGTAAGGCCAACAGATCAGGAGACCATTGCCATTGGGAAGACAGTCTGCTCCTCACAGTCTCCAAGGAGAGGGCGCAGTGGGGGTGGGAAGCATCAGTGCCTGTCAGGAGGCCGAGGGGTGAGGGGGAACCGTGGCCAGAGTTTTCACCATGGTCTCTGAAGGAAGGAACAGGCGAGGCAGGCTGAGCAGGTTTAGGACTGGCTCATGGGAATCGTTTCAGGGCTCTGAAGCATAGGGCTGTTTCTAACTGTCTGCTTGGCCTTGGGTAAGAGGCCAGCGGGAGGGTGACTTGGAGACTGAGAGTCCAACACAGAGATGATTGCGGGTGTGGCCTTTGGGTGATTAGTTTGTATCCAAAGGGACACTCTTGGGTGAATTATTTACTACCTGTAGGAACTGACTGACTCTGGAAGGGGCAGCCCTTCCAAGCTCAGTAGAGCCCCACAAGTCAAAGCACCGAAAACCAGAAAATAAGAGGGAATCCTGGCCGTCCGGTGGTTAAGATTTGGGCTTTCACTGCCGTGGACCCAGGTTCTATCCCTGGTTGGAGAACTAAGATCGCATAAGCCACACAGTGTGGCCAAAAAAAAAAGGTGTGGGGCAACCTTAGGATTTCCCTGCTGGTCCAGTGGTTAAGACTCCATGCTTCCAGTGCAAGGGTACAAGTTCAATCCCCAGTCAAGGAACTAAGATCCCACGTGCTGTGCAACATGGCAAAAAATAAGTAAACAAAAATTTTAAAAGAAAACAGAAAATAAGAGACATGGTTGGTATGCATCTTAACTTTCTCTTTCCTCATGATTGTTTTCTGTCTGGCACTTTATTTTACTTCCCTGTCATTGGACACAGTTCAGGAGTCCTCTGTTGATGACCTCCCTGACTTTGTAACTGAAAAATCGGGCTTGAGTTCATTCCCTCGCAGGAAGGCCCTGGATTCCTTAATTTCTTAAAGGACCAGCTCCCATCCCAACGAGTGAGTGAGTTTTTGCTAATGAACTCAAGGGGATAAAGTCCTGTATCAGGAAGATGCCCTGGAGAAGGAAATGGCAACCCATTCCAGTATTCTTGCCTGGAGAACCCCATGGACAGAGGAGCCTGGTGGGCTACAGTCCACTGGGTGCAAAGAATTAGATACAACTTAGTGACTGAGCACACATATACCTTTACTACAGTCCAGATCAAGAAAGGAAATCATCCTTTGAGTTTCCATTTTTGGGGGCAAGCCTACCAAGCACCAGCACTTTATTTTCTCTTTAAAATAGTAGACCAGACACTGATCTATACTCTTTTGTTCCTTGTGTACAGCTAAGCCAGATCAGCTCTGGAAGAAATTCTGATAAATACTAAAGGAAAATATTGAGGCAAAGCTTAATTTTACTTACACTTTAAAAACATAATTGCACACATTGTCTAATTTTCTCTTTCTTCAGAAAACTCAGTGAAATAAACAGTATTATTAGCTAAACTTTACAAAAAAGGAAGCTGCATTTCAAGAGGTAGTGTGATCACCAAAGGTCACCCTTGTTGTTGTTCATTTGCTCAGTCATTGTGTCCGACTCTTTGCGACCCCGTGGACTGCAGCACGCCAGGCTTCCCTGTCCTTCACTATCTCCTGGAGTTTGCTTAAATTCATGTCCATTGAGTTCATGATGCTATCTAAAATCTCATCCTCTGCCACCTCCTTCTCCTTTTGCCTTCAATCTTTCCAATGAGTTGGCTCTTTGCATCAGGTGGCAAAAATATTGGAGCTTGAGCTTCAGCATCAGCCCTTCCAATGAACACCCAGGACTGATCTCCTTTAGGATGGACTGGTTGGATTTCCTTGCAGTCCAAGGGACTCTCAAGAGTCTTCTTCAACACCACAGTTCAAAAGCATCAATTCTTCAGCGCTCAGCTTTCTTTATGGTCCAACTCTCACATCCATTCACGACTACTGGAAAAATCATAGCTTTGACTGTGCAGACCTTTGTCAGCAAAATGATGTCTCTGTAGCCAGTTGTATAACAACCAGGGCACACACCCAAGGTTTCATGAAATCCAGTCCTGTTTTCATCAACCCACTGCCAAACAACACAAATAGGACAAAAGCAGTTGTTGCTGGAGAACGTAGTTCTGATTAGCTCCTATTTATCTCTAAGGAGAAAGCTGCATAACATCTGGAATGAGGATTTTGAAGACAGAGAGACCTGGGTTCCAGTCCCAACTCTTTCACCTGCTAACTGGATGACTTTAAATAAGTTGTTTCTTTTGAGCCTCAGTTTCCTCATCTAAAAAATGAGGATGATAATCATGGCACTTTCCTAGTGGCGCTGGTCTGAGGATTTGCATCCACAAAAGTGTTTGGTACCAAATGAACTCACAGTAAGAGTATCTATAAATATTGTTCTTATACACTGAGTGGGAATGATTTCACATGTTCATCCCATTCATTCAGCATACCTATATTGAACACCAACTGCATGTAAAGAACAAAGAAAAATTTTCTAAATTAAATCAATACCATTTAGTAGATGGAGATGGTTACTGAAACAAGAAAATAAAATGAAGTGTCCTGTGTCCCCAGGCCAGGGTGGTGACTGTGAGGGAGACCCCAAGTGTCTCTGAGGGGGCAGGAGAGGTTCCAGAGGGGAGGTGGGCAGCTTCACACACCAGGACAAGGGTAGTAATTAGTTTATAAAGTGTCTTCCCTTAGTCTGATACATCATTGTTTAAGATAAAGTTAAGATCTAAAATGAATTTCAAATTTTTTAAACAACAAAATGAGTTTGAAAGCAGACACATTCACTGAGTTGTCACAAAATCACTCAGAGGCCACATGAGTTATCAGTGCTTGCACTAATGATTGCACTGTGAGTGTGTTCTCAGCCATGTCTGACTCTTTGTGACCTCACAGACTGTAGCCTCCAGGCTGCTCTGTCCATGGGATTCTGCAGGCAAAAATACTGGAGTGGGTTGCCATGCCTTCCTCCAGGGGATCTTCTTGACCCAGGGATCGAACCTGTGTCTCTTATGTCTCCTGCATTATTAGCAGGCAGGTTCTTCACCACTATTGTCATCTGAACTAATGGTTGGAGATATACATTTTCAACCAGTTTACTTCTGGCCAATTTATCTTGCTCCAAAGGTAAAATTCATAAAAACATCGCCAGAGGCACACCAAGACACATCTGAAACAAGATGATGTCAAAAGAGGACAAACACTCCATGGTGAATCTCTGGCAAATTAGCAATAAGCCCCTAGAAAATCCGGACAAAGCTACTAACATAAATTATTTGAGGAAAAGAGCATAACACTTATCAAGGAATGAAAAAATGAGTGACTTAAAATGTTCCTTTCTACCAGTTCATCATTTTGGGGTTTATTATTTATTTTGGTTTTTATCTTCCAGCAAATTCTGTTCTGTGTCCAATGCGTATTAAGGAGAAATGGAAAAAATAGCAGAAGCAGAGTGGAGAGTTGGAGGGAGGGACAGAGATGGGGGAGGAGAGTTGAAGAGACAGAAAAATTGAAGCACAAGCAGAAGAAAGATGTGTACAATTTGAGAAGTGAAGCAAAATTTATGAGACATTCTGCACACATACCAACCTGCACACACACTTCTTTGATAATAGAAACCAGGTCTCATGTGGTTTACAGATGGGTTTTCCTTTCATTGTTCACCTGGCATTTAATGGAACAGCTGTTCAGCCTGCCAGCGGATGCCCTCCTAGCACCTGTTCCATGAAGTTTTCTGGGCAGGAATTGTTTGCATCTGATGCAGGCCCTGGGGCAGTTGTGGGGCAGCTGCTGACCTGGTGTGTCCAGCAATCAGGACAATAAACAACCAGCTGTTCCCAGGAGAGCCAGGACTTACTCTCCAAAGTGTCGTCTTCTTTAAAATAAAAATCGTTTGTGTTTATTTGGGTTGTGCTAGGTCTTAGTTGCGGCACAGGGGATCTTTAGTTGTAGCATGTGGGATCTGGTTCCCTGAGCAGGGATCGAACTTGGGCCCCCTGCAGTGGAAGCATGGAGTCTTAGCCGCTGAACTGCCAAGGAAGCCCCCCAAAGGTGTCTTCTTGTTCCACTTTATACACAGCAACGCCTGCTGTTAAAAGGATGCTCACGGAGTGCAAGGGACACTGACAGGACCACATTCCTCTCTCCTCAGATTTTACAGACTATCAACTGGGAAAGGGGCCTCTGGAAGCATGTCAACGTGGCTGTCCGGATCCCTTTTACCACTGAAGGCCTGGTGGAGGGTGGGCAGGCTTCCAACACACAGGGGCTCTGCCTTGCAGTCTGGAGCTGGAATGACTGTTCTGAGGCTGTTGCAGTGATCCAGGTGGGAGGCCAGGAGAGCCTTACCTGCTGCAGAGGCTCTGGGGAGAATTAAGACACATGAAGGGCAAAAATAAAATAAAACTAGCAGAGCTTGTGACAGCGACCAGGTCACAAATTGAACAAGCTGTTCAAATATTTAGCATCTCAGATATCTGTTGCTGGATAACAAGCCACAGAGAACAGTTTGAAGTTGAAGGCTGATCTGATACAGGTGTTATAAAGAAAGCCTGTTTTACAGAACATGCTCAGAGAAATAGAAAATAAACTTATGTTTACCATGGGGAAAGGTGAAGGGATAAATTAGGAGGCTGAGATTAGCAGATACAAATTACTATACACAAAATAGATAAACAGTAAAGTCCTACTTTATAACACAGGGAACTATATTCAATACCCTTTAATAAACCATAATGGAAAAGACTATGTATACCTGCATAACTGAATCACTTTGCAGTGTACCAAAAACTAACGCAACATTGTAAATCAACTATACTTCAGTTAAAAGAAAACCTGTTCTAAAATACCTCCTAAATAAAGGATGAACCACTCCATAAATCTAGAGTTCTTTTTTCCTTCAAGGCTTTGTTGTGGTGCTTGTCACAATTTTCTTTTTTAAATTATGCGATCCTTTCTTCTCCGAGGATGAAGTTTAAAGGGACATAGAGAGATCTTGAGAGTTTTATACACTTAGAGGACCAAAAATTCAAAATATGATGAGTTCAAAGCAAACGCATTGAGGTTAGAGTCAAGGAATAAGGGACTTCTCCCTGCATTTATTCAGCAATATAGAATTATGTCATTTAAGTGAAATTTGCAGTTAATGGAACTATAACCCAAGTACTTATTTAAAACATTTCTAATCACTTAAGGCAAAATATTTTTAAAAAACCCAGCCTTTAAGAGTTAGATGAGGCATAGTAATCATAATTAATTCACTATTATTTATTACTTCAGTTAATAATATTAATACCATTAATTATGGTGATTGAAAGAAAGTGAAAGCTAGTCGCACAGTTGTGTCCGACTCTTTGCAAATCCCATGGACTGTAGCCTGCCCAGCTCCTCTGTCCATGGGCTCCTATAGGCAAGAATACTGGAGTGAGTTGCCAGTTCCTTCTCCAGGGGATCTTCCAGATCTGGGGATTGAACCTGGGTCTCCTGAATTGCAGGCAGATTTTTTACCAACTCAGCCACTAGGGGAGCCCATGGTGATTAATTTCTACTGTTAATTAATCATTTAGGATTACTCCTGGGTCAGGCCCATGAGGGCAGTCATCAACTGGTCCTTGTGGTCCTGACACTGGGATGCCCCAAGGCCAGCGCAGAGCAGGCAGTGGTCTACCGCTTTGGCATATGTGCCTAATTGTACAGTTTTATTGACCTTTTCTTATGTGGTCTTGTAGAAATCAGAAGAGCAAAAACTAAGTACTGTCTTCACTTTGAGTCAAATAATATGATCTTGAAATAGTCTATATGCCAGCAAACTAAGTAATTAAATTTAGTAAAACTTGTGTATTAAGAGAATGGGCAAATAAGGACTCACTGCAATAAAAAAGTGGCAGTCTCTTCTGTTGAGTGAAATGCATGGCCCTTTCAAAAAAATTCTTGGTGGTGACTTTTTTATTGCTCAGATGTTTTCCCCACCCCCTTCCCTTTATTTATAGTAAATCAATATAATTTATTTATTTCATTGTTTTCCTCTGGGCTTCTAAGAGAACAGGTCACCTGAAAACTGACGCCTAGATTCTACGTAGTACTCCTCTGTCCTCTCTCTGAATTAAGGTAAATTACAGTATAAGCCTCTCATCTTTGTATCCTGCTCACCTGAGCAGAAGAAGGGGCCAATAGTGCATAAGTCCCACCCAGAGATGGAGGAAGTGCAGAGATTTGTCATGGACATGGCATTCCCTGGCAAAATCAGGAACAGAATTCAGTCAGATAATTGAAAGAACACTTACAAAAGAAGGTTATAAAGCCAATTTCTCAGTGTGTTTTGTGGGAATGATATATATTTTTTTTTGTTTTTTTTTTTTAAATAAATTTATTTATTTTAGTTGGGGGCTAATTACTTTACAATATTGTAATAGTTTTTGCCATACATTGACATGAATCAGCCATGGGTTTACATGTGTTCCCCTTCCTGGACTCCCCACCCACCTCCCTCCCCATCCCATCCCTCTGGGTCATCCCATTGCCCCGGCCCTGATATATTTTTTAAGATGCATTGTGCAGCGTGTGGGATGTTAGTTCCCCATCCAGGGCTTGAACCCGTACTCCCTGCAATGGGAGGTCAGAGTCTTAACCACTGGAACATCAGGGAAATCCTGATTTTTTAAAACTACACTGGCCATCTGTATTTATATAAACAGATCTGGAAGTAACTGGATATTAATGATATTATATGGAGATACTTAGTATGGTAATATTATATGGATCATGAAAAAATAAATTTCTCTGAAATAATAAATACTGTAAATAGAAGTAAAAAATAAAAACAATTTCTCTTTTTCTACCAAGAGCTCTATCACCTGGGTCTATGGGGACTCCAGCAGCAGCAAGACCTAACTTCCTGCTGCTGCTGCTGCTGCTGCTAAGTCGCGTCAGTCGTGTCCGACTCTGTGCGACCCCATAGACGGCAGCCTGCCAGGATCCTTCGTCCCTGGGATTCTCCAGGCAAGAATACTGGAGTGAGTTGCCATTTCCTCTTCCAGTGCATGGAAGTGAAAAGTCCACTTTAATTCGGCATCGTCCCCTCGGCCGGGCCTTGCCTTCCCCTGCAGGAGATAGACTCTCCTCCTGTCTCACAGTGGGCCAAGGAATCTTGGCCCCGCAGCTGCCACTGCTGATTTCACCCACCTCATCAGCTGTCTCATCTCCATCAGGCTTCGAATTTTAGTCCTTCCACGGTCGGAAAATCATCCATGGTCATACAAACGTGAGTGTTCTGGTTCCTTCGTGATCGTTTCTCAAATGAATTGATAAATTGGCTTTGCACTTTTCGGATCAATCTTTTGAGTTTAGTTAACATGTATTTGCTTCTAAGAGACAAGTGGCAAAACTAAATTTCCAAGCCTGCGGGCTGAAAGCGGGGCCTGGCGAAGCTGCCGAGGCGTGGAGCGCCACCGTGTGGTGTTTCTGGGGAAACACCAGGCAGTCTTGGCGACAGTGCTTTTAGGACAGACAGACTCAGAACGGCAGTTTATTTTTATTTATTTATTTTTGAATGCTTATGCTTCTTGTTTACAAATGCATGTTTTCCCATCTACAGTGCAAATTCCCAAAGGTAGCAGTCATCCCTATTAGATCTTAGATCTTTGCACAATGCTGAGTGCAAAATATCAGTTTAAAGTCTCACTGAGGGGAAACGACTGTTCACTGCTGCTGCTGCTGCTGCTAAGTCGCTTCAGTCGTGTCTGACTCTGTGTGACCCCATAGACAGGGGGAGCACATTTTGTATTTCTAATTATTCTGACCCAATAAATGCAACATTCAACAAATTAAGATCATGGCATCCGGTCCCATCACTTCATGGCAAATAGATAGGGAAACAATGACAGACTTTATTTTCTTGGGCTCCAAAATCACTGCTGATGCTGACTGCAGTCATAAAATGAAAAGACGCTTTCTCCTTGGAAGAAAAGCTATGACAAACCTAGATAGCATTTTGAAAAGCAGAGGCATTACTTGGCTGACACATGTCCATATAGTCAAAGCTATGGTTTTTCTAGTAGTCATGTATGGATGTGAGAGTTGGACCATAAAGAAGGCTGAGGGCCAAAGAATTGATGCTTTCAAACTGTGTGGTGTTAGAGAAGACTCTTGAGAGTCCCTTGGACTGTAAGGAGATTAAACCAGTCAACCCCCTAGGAAATCAAGCCTGAATATTCATTGGAAGGACTGATGCTGAAGCTGTGGCCACCTGATGCGAATAGCCAACTCAATGAAAAAGACCCTGATGCTGGGAAAGATTGAGGGCAAGAGGAGACGGGAACGACAGAGGATGACATGGCTGGATGGCATCACTGACTCAACAGATATGAGTTTGAGCAAGCTCTGGGAGATGATGAAGGATAGGGAAGTCTGGAGTGCTGCAGTCCATGGGGTTGCAAAGAGTCAGATATGGCTGAGCAACTGAACAACAACAACAAAATAAATGCAGTGTTCATATGGACTGGTAGATGCAGACAACAGCAAAGAGGTCTGTCATTTTGGTAGTTTTGCTCATCCATAAACACCAGCATTTGCAGAGCACTTCCTGTATGCTCAGCTCAGAGTTAGGCTCTGTTAAGAAGCGGAAAATAAAGGAGGCAGAACTTCCTTGGTGGTCCAGTGGCTGAAACTCCACCCTCCCAATGCAGGGGTCTTGGGTTGAATCTTTGGTCAAGGAACTAGATCCCACATGCCGTGACTAAAGGTCCTGCATGCTGCAGCTAAGATTGAAGATCCCTCATACCTCAACTGAGACCTGATGCAGTCAAATAAATATAAATATTTTTAAAAAAGAAAATAAAGAAAATAGAGGAGGCAAAGAGATGGGATGCTGGTTATGGGCAGATAAGGGAAGTTGCGGAGAAGGCAACGGCAACCCATTCCAGTACTCTTGCCTGGAAAATCCCATGGATGGAGGAGCCTGGTGGGCCACAGTCCATGGGGTCACTAAGAGTCGAACACGACTGAGCGGCTTCACTTTCCCTTTTCACTTTCATGCACTGGAGAAGGAAATGGCAGCCCACTCCAGTATTCTTGCCTGGAGAATCCCAGGGACGGGGGATCCTGGTGGGCTGCCGTCTATGGGGTCGCACAGAGTCAGACATGACTGCAGTGACTTATCAGCAGCAGCAAGGGAAGTTGAGCTTATAAGGTGGTGGTGGTGTAGTTGCTAAGTTGTGTCTTGCAACCCCATGGTCTATAGCCTGCCAGGCTCCTCTGTCCATGGAATTCTCCAGGCAAGAATACTGGAGTGGGTTGCCATGCCCTCCTCCAGGGGATCTTCATCCACTTCATCAGCTTTCTCATCCCCACCAGGCTTTGCACATTAGTCTCTCGACAGTTGGAAAATCATCCATGGTCATACAAATGTGAGTGTTCTGGTTCCTCCGTAATCATTACTCAAATGAATTAATAAATTGGCTTTCCACTTTCCGGGTCAATCTTTTGAGCTTAGTTAATATGTATTTGCTTCTAAGAGACAAGTGGGCAAAACTTAATTTCCAAGCCTGGCAAAGCTGCCGAGGCTTGGAGCGCCACCGTGTGGTGTTTCTGGGGAAACACCAGGCAGTCATTTTAGACTTGAAAAGACTTTTTAGTCTTGAAAAGCACCAGGTGACAGGGCTTTTAGAACAGACGCAGGAGGGCAGTTTAATTTTTTTTTTTTTTTTTGCATGCTTAGCCTTCTTGTTTACAAATGCATGCTTTCCCATCTGCAGTGCAAATCCCCTAAAGGTAGAGGTCATCCCTAATGTATCTTGTAGATCTTTGCACAATGCTGAGTACAAGATTTGAGCTTAAATTCTCACTGAAGGGGAATCAGTGTTCGCTGGGGACCACATTTTGTGATTTTGGTTGTTTTGAACCAATAAATGCAATGGTCATATGGTAGATGCAGACAACAGCAAAGAGGTCTGTCATTTTGGTAGTTTTGCTCATCCATAAACACCAGCATTTGCAGAGCACTTCCTGTATGCTCAGCTCAGAATTAGGCTCTGTTAAGTGGCAGAAAATAAAGGAGGCAGAACTTCCCTGGTGGTCCAGTGGCTGTGACTCCACCCTTGCAGTTCGGGAGACCAAGGTTCAATCCCTGGTCAAGGAACTAGATCCCACATGCTGTGACTAAAGATCCTGCATGCTGCAGTGAAAATTGAAGATCCCTCATGCTTCAACTAAGACCCGATGCAGCCAAATAAATATAAATATTTTTTAAAAAGAAAATAGAGGAGGCAAAGAGGTGGGATGCTGATTATCGGCTGATAAGGGAAGTTGAGCTTATAAGGTGGTGGTGGTGTAGTTGCTAAGTCGTATCTGACTCTTGTTACCCCACAGACTATAGCCTGTCAGTCTCCTGTGTCCTTGGAATTCTCCAGACGAGAATATTGGAGTGAATTGCCATTCCCTTCTCCAGGGGATCTTCCCGATCCAGGAATTGAACCTGGGTCGCCCGCATTGCAGGCAGATTCTTTACTGTCTGAACCACCAGGGAAACTATTAAAAGGTGGTAACCACGGCCCAATTCTGTAGCATCCAGCCAGAAGCAACAGGCAGTCAAATGTAACGCAGGAAGAAAGATACCCATTGGCTTTTTTGTTCTTAGATTGAGAGCTCCACCTCTGTGTGTATTTCCAGTTTAAAAAAGTTGAATAATACATGATTACCACACTAAATAATAGGAAAATCTAACCTCAATCAGGAGAAGGCAATGGCACTCCACTCCAGTACTCTTGCCTGGAAAATCCCATGGACAGAGGAGCCTGGTAGGCTACAGTCCACGGGGTCGCTAAGAGTCGGACACGACTGAGCGACTTCACTTTCACTTTTCTCTTTCATGCACTGGAGAAGGAAATGGCAACCCACTCCAGTATTCTTGCCTGGAGAATCCTAGGGATGGCGGAGCCTGGTGAGCTGCCGTCTATGGGGTCGCACAGAGTCGGACACGACTGAAGCGACTTAGCAACCTCAATCATTGTGTTCACCAGTCCCTCATGAGTATCCTTCCTTATCAGGACAGAGAGACTTGGTCATTCTTTTTATGGCAGTGTTGACTTCAGGGGGTTGGGGTCCTTTGCTGTAGGAACCATAGACTCTCCTTTCTGGAGCTGTGGTTGTCCTTCCTTTATCACTGACCCTGCTGCCTCCATATAGATATATCACAGGGTTAGACCCCACATGTGCTGATAGGTGTCCGAGGCTTTGGTTGGAGGTTGTGTTACCCCGAAAACTGGGATTGCCTCTTGGTGGGTGTCAAGCCAAAAGACATAACCAAGCCAGAGACTGGGAGGAGCAAGGATTCATTACTTGCAGCAAGTAGGAAGTAGGGGGAACACCAGCAATCTTTTCCAAGGCAGTATCTCCCTGAACAGCAAAACTTGGGAGAGTTTTTAAAAATATGTATTTATTTATTTGGTTGCCCCAGGTCTTAGTTGCAGCCTGCGGGGTCTTCGATCTTTGTGCAGCAAGTGGGATCCTAGTTTTCCAACCGGGGATGGAACCAGGGGCCCCGCATTGGGAAGCAAGGAGTCTTAACCACTGGACCAACAGGCAAGTCCCAAAACTGACAAAGTTTTAAGCCACGGGTACATGCATATTCATGAAGGGGCTTAAGCAGTGAATGGAGTCCAAGGTTTATAGTTGATTGAAGTCATGAAGGTCAGATAAGGTCAGCATTATCACCCCTAGATTCCAGTTGGTCTGGTGGTTGAACTTCAGGCTAATTTTTACCGTTGAAACAGAACTGGGTGTCTTTACACCTGATATATTATCTCGGCTATTGTTAGTTCTCTTGCCTGAAAATAGTCTTTTGTCCCTGCATTCTATGGTTCCCTTAGGATCATTAATTATCGAGACCTGTTCAAGGGCAAGCACTGCGGCCAGGCTTAGATCACAAAATGTCTTAGGAAAAAAATGGCTTCCCTTATGTCAAGAAATCCATTACGGGTTCCCTGTTTCCAGGGATGCCCAACCCTATCTGCTCACAGTCATGGGTTCAAGGCTGGCCTGCCTGCTTACCTAGAAGCCTGGGTCACGTGCTATTTCCAGCTGACAAGGGCAACCATCTTTCCTTGGTGACTGCTGACTTTATGGTTTGGGGACCTGGTTTTTCCTCTTATCCTCTTTTTTTTTTTTTTTTTACTTTTTTCCTACTTTCGGTTGTTTTTGTTCCTTAGTTTGACCCCTGCTTCCCTCGTGCTCTGTGCGCTCCTTCCCGAATCCTAAGGTCCAAAGGCCAGCAGAGGAGAGTTTTATTTTTGCCTGTATTGTCTTTTTTTGTGGGGAGGGGGTGTGGCAGGTGGGTGGAGGGGTGGGTGGCTCATCTAGCTTCTGCCTAAAACTAATTTTGAAATCTTCCGAGGGTTGGGGATCTGAGTAATCTAAACACAAAGAGAGATAAAAGGTTTTATCTTAATCCATTTTCAGTAAATGCATTATTAAATATTCAACTTTTCAGACACAAATCAACTGAGCCCAGGCAAGCACAATGATAAGCAATTTTCGGATGTTAATTACGTTTCCTTTTCACTGAAACCTTTACAAGCAAATTCTGTGAGATCAGATGGAATTTTCAGTAGACTTTTCCAGCCAATTTTTTTATGTTGAAAAGCATAAAAAAATAAATCTACTGAGATAAATCTCTCTTACCAGCAAGGTCAATGGATAGCTCAGAATCTGTTCCTCTAATTCTAAGTCAATTTCAGCTGCTAATACTGAGCTCCAGAGGAAATTATCACAAAGGGATATCATTTGTAAATGAAAGTACAAGTTTCTTTCAGTGTGATGATGTCTCCATGGCCACTGCCCTCATCCTTATCCAAACCCATCACTCATCTTGTATCCTGGAGGCAAAGCACAGTTGGAAGAAGCTGATTGTCACATTTTATTACTTGTGTGTTGGAAGAAAAGGAAAATTCTACAGATAGAGCTGCCATGAACTTGGCTGTACCTAGTCCAGGTGCTCAGAATGATGCTGAAAACTCAGCCAGTGCTGAATCAAATCTTGGAGTTGTGGGTGAAGTGGAAAAGAATAGCTTTATGACTTCGCAGGTGGGGTTAGTGGTAAAGAACCCACCTGCCAATGCAGGAGACTTAAGAGACACAAGTTCAATCCCTGGATGGGGAAGATCCCTTGGAGGAGGGCATGGCAGCCCACTCCAGTATTCTTGCCTGGAGAATCCCACAGAGAGAGGAGCCTGGTGGGCTATAGTCAATAGGGTCACACGGAGTCGGACATGACTGAAGCGACTTAGCACACATTGCTTTGCCAGGCAAACAGGGACACAGCAGGCTCATGCCCCTCAAATCCATGTACCTCAACCCAGGGGAGCTTGGTGAGGAGTTTTATAGTGATGGTTCAAAGGCAGAGTTGCTGATAAGGATCAGGGTGTATGCAGGGCCTGCATTACTTTAATCTGGCCTCAGGTGGTCTTCTAATGAGCTTCTCTGTTTTCTTTCATCTGGAATGAAGAAACAGCTAACATTTTCCATTTGTTGGGGGTTTCAGTTCTACAGAAGAGCTCAAAGATATTGTTATGTGTATCCCTTGAGGTGAAGCCAGGACCCTGCTCCAAGGCTGCACTATTGTTTCTTGGCTGCTTCTCCCTTGTGTCTGCATCTCCTTCCTTCCCTGATCAACAACTGTTTGAATCTGCCCTTTAGAATGCAGGGAAGGTCATAGTGGCTGGAGTCTGTTCCCTACAAATGAGAAACGGGACACAGAAAGGCATCTGTGCTCAGAGATCCGAGAGGGTCCTGCTGGGTTTCATAACCTAGACCTAGAGAGCTGATTAGGTCCTGGGGAGAGCATGTGTTTTGAAGACCCTACCTAGTGTGATGTAACAGGCTCTGCCCTTGCAGATTTTCCCTCAATCCAACCTGGATGGACTGGGGAAGAGAAGAAACAGTGGTGATAATGGGGTTCCCAGGTGGGTCAATGATAAAGAATCCACCCGCTAATGAACAAGTCCCAGGAGTTTCAGAAGACTCAGGTTTGATCCCTAGATTGGGAAGATCCCCTGGAGAAGGAAATGGCAACCCAGTCCAGTATGCTTGCCAGGAGAATCCCACGGACAGAGGAGCCTGGTGGGCTACAGTCCATGGGGTCACAGAGAGTCAGACAAGCCTGAAACAGCTGAGCACAATGTCATGAATATGTGTTTGCCCCTCCTCAGCCCACAGAAGGTGCAGGGGAAGATGCCAGAACAGGGGTCAGAATATGGGGCATGGAGTCCTGATTTGCTGTTTACTGTCTGTGTGACTTGGGGCAAAACACCTAAAATCTCCGAGTCTCAAACACTTCATCCTTAAAACGACTGAAGTGTGTATAGTTTTGAAGGATCCAAAGAGGTGATGAAAATGAAAGTACTTGATTACATTTTAAAAACATTTTGTACATGTCAGATTTGTATAATTGTTGCTAATGAAAGCCTCCTCTGCCAATTCAAAGGCTGCCAACAGCCAAGTAATAGCCTTCTGGCTAGAAGACTCATTCCAAAGGAAAGCTAGTTTTCTCCCTAAACCAGAGTAGAAAATTAAGTTTATCCTTTTAGTCTTTGTAATATGGAATCAAATACCATCGAGGCAGCCCCTATCTCACTTGGATGCTCAGCTCAGGGTTTCTTCTGGGTGTTTTAGTCTCAAATGTGTAACTTCTGGGACTTCCTGGTGGTCCAGTGGTTAAGACTGTGCTTCCAATGCAGGGGGCCTGGGTTCAATCCCTGGTGTGGGAACTAAAATCCCACATGTTGCTTGGGGTAGCCAAAAATGTGTAGGTGTCAGTTAGGGTTAGGGATTAGGGGAGTTAAGTGTAAAAAAGAGTTTATAACTGCATCTGGAATGTTAATATTTACTTAAATGATCTGTGCATTCTCATGGGCGCACACACACACATACATACAGTGTATCAGGATGAATGTACATGGTGTGGAGAAAGAAATGAACCAGTAGATTTGTGTTGGAAGACAGAGGCTCAGGAATTTTGTTAACCAGCTCTTCCTCATATCCATTTTTTTCTCTTGGGTGTTTTCTGTTTCTGCCACCCATTGTATTTTTGGTGGAGAGGCACTGTGGGTAAAGGGTATATTATTATTCTCAAACTTAGGAGTCTAGGTGACCTATTGTTTATCAGAGGGAAGGCTTATTATGAGCAAAAGAAGCAAAGTACAGGACAAAACATGCTATTTAAATGGGCACTTCAGGCAAGTTGCACCTACATCCCTCTGTCTCATGGCTCCCAAAGTTCCAGATGTTTGTTTAAGGAAGCCCAGACTTCAGCAAGATATGAGGAGCATCCTGGGAGCACTAGGAGAGGATAAGTCTCTGAGTCTCTGCCCCACCTCTATGGCCCAAGTGAGAATCACTACATGGAGAGAAGGCATAACCAGGACCCCAAGGAGATTTCAGAGTAGAGACAGGCAGAGACAGAGCCAGGAACCTGGGTGTGAGATCTAAGCTTCCTGCCCTCTCTACATGCTCTACCGTATTTACAACTTAAGCTGATGGCAATCAAAGGGGGTTCAGGTAAACATGATTTCACTATTTCCAGTTCCTGTGTCATATTTCTGGAAAGGGGAAATTTATTTGAAGGGCTAAACCTATTCTATTTCTGAAATCCTAGTTAAGGCTAAAAATAATAGGAAGAAAGAAAATACAGTATCCAAAACTGCATAAAAATTTAATTAAAAATTCTCACCAGGGAATTCCCTGGTGGCCCAAGGATTAGGATTCCATGTTTTCACTGCTGAGGGCCCTGTTTCAATCCCTGGTCAGGGAACTAAGGCCCCACAAGCTTCATGGCACAGCCAAAAAGACAAAAGAAAAAGTTCTCACTCAAGTGTTGTTGTTGTTGTTTAGTCACTCAATCATGTCTGATTCTTTGCGACCCCATGTGCTGTAGCCCACAGGTATCCTCTGCCCATGAAATTCTCTAGGGAAGACTGCTGGAGTGGGTTGCCTATTCCTTTTCCAGGGGACATTCTTGACCCAGGGATCAAACCCATGTCTCCTGCATTGTAGGCAGATTCTTTACCACTGAGCCACTGGGGAAGCACAAAAGAAATGCTTACTATTGAAAATAATGAAAAGTCATTTACTGACTCTTTCAACAGGTGTTTCCTAAGCATGGGTTATGTGTCAAGTCCCAGATACTTAAGAAAAAACTTGTAAACAACTTGGGAAAATAGATGATTACAATAGAGTTTGCTGGTGTTTTGACACTGGTAGTGAAGCAGGAGGAAAGAGGCAGGGCACATGCTTTAAAAGAATGACACAGCCTGAGGACACAATATAAACTGATTAGAACAAAATAGGTCCAAGATGGCAGATGAGTCAACTTCCACTAGACCTTGATCCTCAGTATACACTTGATGTAACACATCAGCAAGCTAAATGACACATTCCCAAGTGCCATGACAGTTACAAGGCTGACAATAAAGGTCAAAAAGCGGGCAGTGGTCCAATTCCTGGAAATCTCCAAATCTTTCCCAAAATAGCTGGAATACCCCTCCTACTCATTAGCCTAAGAAATTAACCAGCCCTATAAAAACTGACAAGCCCATACCCCGGGGCCACTCTCACCTTCTGAGATTGCCACAATCTGTGGAGTGTTTTTCTCTAAATAAATCCATTTCTTACCTATAACTTGACCTCCCACTGAATTCTTTCTGTGAAGAGACACCAAGAACCCAAGCTTCCTTAAGTCCTGAAACCAAGTGTGATCTCAGTTAAAAGACTGTGGGTTCAAGTCCCAAAATGAGTTTCATGGTTTCAGTAGGGTGGATGGGAGGGTGTCAGGAAGGATGAAAATTTCCTCTACCCTTCTAGGTTCTTCTGGCTGGTCTAATAATCAACTAGTTTGTGATAGATTAATAGGAGAAAATCAAGCAAAAATTTTAATAACATATATGCATGGGCTTCCCAGTTGGTGCTAGGGGTAAAGAATCCACCTGCCAATGCAGGAGGCACAAGAGATGCAGGTTTGATCCCAGGGTCAGGAAGATCCCCTGGAAGAGGAAACAGCAATCCACTCCAGTATTCTTGCCTGGAGAATCCCCTAGACAGCCTGGTGGGCTACGGTCCATAGGGTCACAAAGAGTTGGCCACAAATGAAGTGACTTGGCACTCATGCATGCATGGGAGAAACCCAGGAGAACAAAACAACTCACCAAAATGGCCCAGCCCTCAACCTTAAACACCACTGTTGACTAGAAATGATGTACAACTTGAGAGCTGTGAGTTAAGTTTTATTTGGGGCAAAATGAGGACTGCAGCCCGGGAGGCAGCATCTCAGATAGCTCTGAGAGACTGCTCCAAAGCGGCAGTGGGGGGAGGTCAATATATAAGGTTTTGGTGAAGGCAGAGTTCAATACCATTAAGCACTCATTTTACAAAAGGCTTTTTGTTAGTCATGAAGATCTGATGTCACCATGAAGGGATTTAGTGCTTCTCTAGATATGAGGAGATGCAAGGATTGAGATCATAAAATCTGTTCCTAAAAGCATCCAACTATCCAAAGACCTGATCCACCAGATTCCCAGGAGCACAGCGAGCCTCACTCCACCCTGAACTCCCTCAGGGGTTGTGGAAGGTCACCAGCTATAGCAGCACAGGGTTTAATCTCTGTAGAAGCAGATGGCAAAATGCCTTGTTTTTCAGTCATTGGCAATGCTGCTGGTAAATGCCAATTTGTAGTTGACACCACCTTCAGCTAAAGGCGAGATAGTAATGGTTAGAGATTTGAAAGGAGAGGAAGGCAATTCACATGAAGATGAAAAGTAAATGTTTGGTAAATAAATGTTTGCTGGGACAGAGAGTGGACTCTGATCTCTAAACTGAGTTTCCCCATACACCCAGACCATATCCTCTGGTGATAGCTCTATTCTGGGAACTGGTCCTTTATCTAAATTCTTTAGGCAGCTAAGAGAGAGGTAACAAGACTTCCTGAGACTTCTATTTCTTAAAAATAATCAGCCTTAATTAATCTTCATACCAATGAGACACATTTTGGAGTGATAAATTCTGCTGCTTACAAGGAAGAGATGAGGTAGGCATGGAGGAGCTGTGGGAGTTGCCCAGAAGAGGACATATCAATCTTGGACTCAGGCAGAACTACCTACTCAAGATCTTTTTTGTACAGTTCTTCAGTTTACTCTTGTGTATTTTTATATAGTTCTTCTGTGTATTCTTGTATGGTACCTAACAGAAGCAGAAGATATTAAGAAGAGGTGGCAAGAATACACAGAAGAACTGTACAAAAAGATCTTTATGACCCAGATAACCACGATGGTGTGATCACACACCTAGAGCCAGACATCCTGGAATGTGAAGTCAAGTGGGCCTTAGGAAGCATCACTATGAACATAGCTAGTGGAGGTGATGGAATTCCATTTGAGCTATTTCAAATCCTAAAAGATGATGCTGTGAAAGTGCTGCACTCAATATGCCAGCAAATTTGGAACTCAGCGGGGGCCACAGGACTGGAAAAGGTCAGGCTTCATTCCAATCCCAAAGAAAGGCAATGCCAAAGAATGCTCAAACTACCGCACAATTACACTCATCTCACACACTAGCAAAGTAATGCTCAAAATGCTCCAAGCCAGGCTTCAGCAATACGTGAACCGTGAACTTCCAGATGTTCAAGCTGGATTTAGAAAAGGCAGAGGAACCAGAGATCAAATTGCCAACATCTGCTGGATCATCAAAAAAGCAAGAGAGTTTCAGAAAAACATCTACTTCTGCTTTATGGACTAAGCCAAAGCCTTTAACTGTGTGGATCACAACAAATTGTGGAAAATTCTGAAAGAGATAGGAATACCAGATCACCTGACCTGCCTCCTGAGAAATCTGTATGCAGGTCAAGAGGCAACATTTAGAAATGGACATGGAACAACAGACTTGTTCCAAATTGGGAAAGGAGTATGTCAAGGCTGTATATTGTCACCCTGCTTATTTAACTTATATGCAGAATACATTATGCAAAATGCCAGGCTGGATGAAGCACAAGTTGGAATCAAGATTGCCAGGAGAAATATCGGTAACCTCAGATATGCAGATGACACCACCCTTATGGCAGAAAGTGAGGAAGAACTAAAGAGCCTCTTGATGAAAGTGAAAGAGGAGAGTGAAAAAATTGGCTTAAAACTCAGCATTCAGAAAACTAAGATCATAGCATCTGGTCCCATCACTTCATGGCAAATAGATGGAGAAACAATGGAAACATTGACAGACTTTATTTTCTTGGGCTCCAAAATCACTGCAAATGGTGACTGCAGCCATGAAATTAAAAGACACTTGCTCCTTGGAAGAAAAGTTATGACCAACCTAGACAGCATATTAAAAAGCAGAGACATTATTTTGCCAACAAAGGTCCACTTAGTCAAAGCTATGGTTTTTCCAGTAGTCACGTATAGATGTGAGAGTTGGACTATAAAGAAAGCTGAGCACCAAAGAATTGATGCTTTTGATCTGTAGTGGTGGAGAAGACTCTTGAGAGTCCCTTGGACTGCAAGGAAATCAAACCAGTCAGTCCTAAAGGAAATCAATCCTGAATATTCATTTGAAGGACTGATGCCGAAGCAAAAACTCCGATACTTTGGCCACCTAATGAGAAGAACTGACTCATTTGAAAAGACGCTGTTGCTGGGAAGGATTAAAGGCAGGAGGAGAAGGGGATGACAGAGGACAAGATGGTTGGATGTCATCACCGACTTAATGGACATGAGTTTGAGCAAGCTCCGGGAGTTGGTGAGGGACAGGGAAACCTGGCGTGTTGCAGTCCATGGGGTCGCACAGAGTAGGACACGAGTGAGCGACTAAACTGAACTGACTGATCTACTCAAGAGCCAACCTGTGACCAAAAAGAGCTGTGTTAGAAGGGAAATCCACACACTGCCTCCTTCATCAAGGAAATTTTACTGAAACTGGAAGGAAGAGGGCAGTGTACAACCTTTAAAAGAATGACATAGCCATAGGACATGACAAAAACTGGTTAGAATCAACAAGGTCCAAGATGGCAAAAGATTCAACTTCCACTAGACCTTGAGCCTAGTTCCACACTCAAGGGAATTTATTAGCATCTAAATAACACATCCATAGGCACCAATAGTTCTGAGGCTAACCATCAAAGGCCAAAAAGTGGGTGGCCCAGCTGCTGGAATTTCTCTCCCCTTCCCTGAAATAGTTGAAATAATCCTCCTACTCATTAGCCTTTGAACTTACCTAGCCCATAAAGACTAACCAAACCATACTTGGAGGCTGCCCTCACCTTCTGAGATGGCCTACACTCTGTCTGTGGAGTGTATTCCCCTCTAATTAAATCTCCTTCTTACCTGTCACTTTGTCATTGAATTCTTTCTGCAGTGAGACATCAAGAACCGAGCTTCATTTAGTCCTGAGACCAGGTGTGTGTGTGTGTGTGCACGCTCAGTCACTCAGTAGTATCTGACTCTTTGCAACCCCATGTTCTGTAGCCCTCCAGGCTCCTCTGTCCATGGGATTCTTCAGGCAAGAATACTGGAATGAGTTGCCATTTCCTCCTCCAGGGCATCTCCCCTGACCCAGGGATCGAACCTGCATTTCCTGCATTGGCAGGCATATTCTTTACCACCGCACCACCTGGGAAACCTAGGTGTGTGATCTCAACTAAAAGACAGTGAGTCCAAGTCCCAGTTTCAGTTTTGGTTGGGTTTGAGTCCTGGCTGATGGGTTCAAGTTCCAACTTGAATTGCAGTTTCATTAGTATCAAAGAAAGAACTGAACTAAATAGTGTGCTTAGTGACTCAGTCATTTTATATTCTTACCTCATCACAAACCAGTAACAGATTGGCCTAGAACAGCAGCTGGTGTGTGGTACATACTTCAAGCACTGTAGCAAAGACCAATTAGGAGTTATTCAGGGGAGAGGAGGAGAGGATGTCTCACAGACAGAACAGCCTGGCCAGAGTCAGAAGGGCCTCCACAATAGAACAACTCCTCAGGATTCAGGCGACGTGGAGGGTGAGGGGCCAGAAAGTCCAGCAATTCAGGGGCCAAGCTTATTTTAAATGAAGGGAGCATGTTTGCATGCTAAGTCACTTCAGTCATGTCTATGGGATTCTGTAGGCAAGAATGTTGGAGTGGGTTGCTGTGCCCTCCTCCAGGGGCTCTCCCCCATCCAGGGATTGAACCTATGTCTCTTAAGTCTCCTGCAATGGCAGGGAGGTTCTTTACCACTTTGGCCACATGGGAAGCCCAAAGGGAGTATAGACAGAAAGAAAATTTCACTTCTGCCTTCAACTTAAGCTCATACCAGACTCCTGTGAAGTCTTCCTGTAGCAAATATTCTGCAGAAATGTTTCTTTGAGAAAAAGGAAAAAAAAAAGAAAAGGCTCAACCTAAAAGCTGAGAATTATACTTTATTTGATGGACTTTCTGAGGACTTGAGCCTGGGAGGCAACCTCTCAGGTAGCTCTGAAGGACTGTTCCAAAGAGGTAAGTGAGGAGCCAGGTAATATAGGGATTTTTGCAACAAAGACCAGGTAGTTGGAATGTCTGTTATTTATAGTTAATTAAAGAAAACCAGACATCTCAAATTAATGAATGTAGTTCTTTTCTATGTTTGGGAAGATGCAAGAGTCTGAGCTCATTGAAATCATTCCTTCTATATGCAGCTTAACTATCTAGGGCCAGTATCCTGCATTTTCCATGCTGAGTTCTCTCAGGCTGCAGTGCTAATGGCTTGATGACAACATCTTTTGTTTGCTGATATGG
Organism: Giraffa tippelskirchi; assembly: GCF_054371585.1. Classification (NCBI taxonomy): domain Eukaryota; kingdom Metazoa; phylum Chordata; class Mammalia; order Artiodactyla; family Giraffidae; genus Giraffa; species Giraffa tippelskirchi. Next base: position 118,470,581 of record NC_137276.1, on the reverse strand, counting down.
CAGGTGACATTTTTCATCCACAGAAGATTTCTTCCTTAACCTCAGAGGCCCAAGGTCCCCCTTCCTTCAAGGGAAATCTTGCATTTAAGAAGAGAAACGAGATAAAACTCAACAGCGACACCTATGGGCCAGTCCCCCCAGGTTTTGGTCTTCAAAAATTGCATTTCCTCAAACAGGGGTTCTGTATCAACCTAGAAGGGTGGGATGGGGAGGGAGATGAGAGGGAGGTTTAAGAGGGAGGGGATATATGGTATACCTATGGCTGATTCAGAGGACGAGATGGTGGGATGGCATCACTGACTCAATGGACATGAGTTTGAGTAAACTCCGGGAGTTGGTGATGGACAGGGAGTTGGTGATGGCGAGCTGCAGTCCACAGGATTGCAAAGCATCAGACACGACTGAGAGACTGAACTGAACTGAGAAGAAATAAAGAAGAGTCAATCAATAATGAATAATGCAATAAATGAGATCAAAAGCACTCTGGAGGGAACCAACAGTAGAATAACTGAAGCAGAAGATAGGATAAGTGAGGTGGGAGATAGGATAGTAAAATAAATGAAGCAGAGAGGAAAACAGAAAAAAGAATTAAAAGAAATGAGGACAACCTCAGAGACTTCTAGGTCAATGTTAAACACCCCAACATTCGAATCATAGGAGTCCCAGAAGAAGAAGACAAAAAGAAAGGGCATGAGAAAATACTTAAGGAGTTAATAGTTGAAAACTTCCCTAAAATAAGGAAGGAAATAGCCACCCAAGTCCAAGAAACCCAGAGAGTTCCAAACTGGATAAACCCAAGGCAAAACACCCAAGACACATATTAATCAAACTAATGAAGATCAAACACAAAGAGCAAATATTAAAAGCAGCAAGGGAAAAGCAACAAATAACAAACAAAGGGATCCCCAAAAGGATAACAGCTGATCTTTCAATAGAAATTCTTCAGGCCAGAAGGAAATGGCAGGACATACTTAAAGTGATGAAAGAGAAAAACCTACAACCCAGATTACTGTATCCAGCAAGGATCTCATTCAAATATGAAGGAGAAATCAAAAGCTTTACAGACAAGCAAAAGCTGAGAGAATTCAGCAAACTAGTTCTTCAACAAATGCTAAATGACCTTCTCTAGACAGGAAACACAGAAAAGGTTTATAAGCTCGAACCCAAAATAACAAAGTAAATAGCAATGGGATCATATTTATTACCTTAAATGTAAATGGGTTGAATGCTCCAACCAAAAGACAAAGACTGGCTGAATGATAAAAAAAACAAGACCCCTATATATGCTGTCTACAAGAGACCCAAAATCACTGCAGATGGTGATTGCAACCATGAAATTAAAAGATGCTTACTCCTTGGAAGGAAGGTTATGACCAACCTAGACAACATATTAAATAGCAGAGACATTACTTTGCCAACAAAGGTCCATCTAGTCAAGGCAATTGTTTTTCCAGTAGTCATGTATGGATGTGAGAGTTGGACTATAAAGAAAGCTGAGCACCGAAGAATTGATATGCTTTTGAACTGTGGTGTTGGAGAAAACTCTTGAGAGTCCCTTGGACTGCAAGGAGATCCAACCAGTCCATCCTAAAGGAGATCAGTCCTGGGTGTTCATTGGAAGGACTGACGTTGAGGCTGAAACTCCAATACTTTGGCCACCTGATGTGAAGAGCTGACTCATTTGAAAAGACCCTGATGCTGGGAAAGATTGAGGGCATGAGGAGAAGGGGACGATGGAGGGTGAGATGGTTGGATGGCATCACTGACTCAATGGACATGAGTTTGGGTGGGCTTCAGGAGTTGGTGTTGGACAGGGAGGCCTGGTGCTGCAGCTCATGGGGTCACAAAGAGCTGGACATGACTGAGCAACTGAACTGACCTGAACTGAACAAGAGACCCATCTCAAGTCAAGGGACACATACAGACTGAAAGTGAAGGGCTGGAAAAAGATACTTCATGCAAATGGAGACCCAAAAGAAAGCAGGAGTAGCAATACTCATATCAGATAAAATAGACTTTGAAATAAAGGCTGTGAAAAGAGACAAAGAAGAACACTACATAATGATCAAAGGATCTATCCAAGAAGAAGATAGAACAATTATAAATATATATGTACCCAACATAGAAGCACCTCAATACATAAGACAAATGCTAACAAATATGAAAGGGGAAGTTAACACTAGCACAATAATAGTGGGAGACTTTAGTACCCCACTCACACCTATGGATAGATCAACTAAACAGAAAATTAGCATGGAAACACAAACTTTAAATGATAAAATGGACTGGTTAGACCTAACTGATATCTATAGGACATTTCACCCCCAAACAATGAATTTCATCTTTTTCTCAAGTGCACACGGAACATTCTCCAGGATAGATCACATCCTGAGCCATAAATCTAGCCTTGGTAAATTCAAAAAAAATTGAAATCACTTCAAGTGTCTTTTCTGATCACAATGCAGTAAGATTAGATGTCAACTACAGGAAAAAACTATTAAAAATCAAACATATGGGGGCTAAACAACACACTTCTGAATAACCAACAAATCACAGAATAAATAAAAAAGGAAATCAAAATATGCATAGAAACAAATGAAAATGAAAGGATGACAACCCAAAACCTATGGGATTCAGTAAAAGCAGTGCTAAGGGGAAGGTTCATAGCAATACAAGCTTACCTCAAGAAACAAGAGAAAAATCAAATAAATAACCTAACTCTACACCTACAGCAACTAGAGAAAGAAGAAATGAAGAACCCCAGGGTTAGTAGAAGGAAAGAAATAATAAAAATTATGGCAGAAATAAATGAAAAAGACACAAGGGTGACCATAGCAAAAAGCAACAAAACTAAAAGCTGGTTCTTTGAGAAGATAAATAAAATAGAAAAACCATTAGCTAGACTTATAAAGAAAAAAAGGGAGAAGAATCAAATCAATAAAATTAGAAATGAAAATGGAGAAATCACAACAGACAACCCAGAAATACAAAGGATCATAAGAGACTACTATCAGCAACTATATGCCAGTAAAATGGGCAACTTGAAAGAAATGGACAAATTCTTAGCAAAGTATAACCTTCCAAAACTGAACCAAGAAGAAACAGAAAATCTTAACAGACCCATCACAAGCTCAGAAATCGAAACTGTAATAAAAAATCTTTCAGTAAACAAAAGCCCAGGACCAGATGGCTTCACAGATGAATTCTACCAAAAATTTAGAGAAGAGCTAACACCTATCCTACTCAAACTCTTCCAGAAAATTGCAGAGGAAGGCAAACTCCCAAACTCATTCTATGAGGCCACCATCACCCTAATACCAAAACCAGACAAAGATGCCACAAAAAAAGAAAACTACAGGCCAATATCACTGATGAACATAGATGCAAAAATCCTCAACAAAATTCTAGCAAACAGAATCCAACAACATATTAAAAAGATCATACATCATGACCAAGTGTGCTTTGTACCAGGGATGCAAAGATTTTTCAATATTTGCAAATCGATCAACGTGATACACCACATTAACAAATTGAAAGATAAAATCCATATGATTATATCAATAGATCCAGAGAAAGCCTTTGACAAAATTCAATATCCATTTATGATAAAAGCTCTCCAGAAAACGGGCATAGAAGGAACATACCTCAACATAATAAAAGCCATATATGATAAACCCAGAGCAAACATTATCCTCAATGGGGAAAAATCGAAAGCATTTCCTCTAAAGTCAGGAACAAGACAAGGGTGCCCACTCTCACTACTACTATAGCAGAAAAAGAAACAAAAGGAATCCAGATTGGAAAAGAAGAAGTAAAACTCTCACTGTTTGCAGATGATGTGATCCTCTACATAGAAAACCCTGAAGACACAACCAGAAAATTACTAGAGCTAATGAATGAATATAGTCAAGTTGCAGGATATAAAATTAACACACAGAAATCCCTTGCATTCCTATACACTAACAATTAGAAAACAGAAAGAGAAATTCAGGAAACAGTCCCATTCATCATTGTGATGAAAAGAATAATATACTTTGGAATAAATCTACCTAAATAAACAAAAGACCTATATATAGAAAACTATAAAACATTGATGAAAGAAATCAAAGATGACACAAATAGATGGAGAAATATACCGTGTTCATGGATCGGAAGAATCAATATAATGAAAATGAGTATACTACCCAAAGCACTCTATAGATTCAATGCAATCCCTGTTAAGCTACCAACAATATTTTTCACAGAACTAGAACAAATAATTTCACAATTTGTATGGAAATATAAAATAGCCAAAGCAATCTTGAGAAAGAAGAATGGAACTGGAGGAATCAACCTGCCTGACTTCAGACTGCAGTACAAAGCTACAGTCATCAAGACAGTATGGTACTGGAACAAAGACAGAAATATAGATAAATGGAACAAAATAGAAAGCCCAGAGATAAATTCACACAACTATGGGCACCTTATCTATGATGAAGGAGGCAAGAATATACAATGGAGAACACACAATCTCTTTAACAAGTGATGGTGGGAAAACTGGTCAACCATTTGTAAAAGAATGATACTAGAACATTTTCTAACACCAAACACAAAAACAAACTCAAAATGGATTAAAGATCTAAATGTAAGATCAGAAACTATAAAACTCCTAGAGGAAAACATAGGCAAAGCACTCTGACATAAATCACAGCAAGATCCTCTATGACCCACCTCCCAGAGTAATGGAAATAAAATGCAAAAATAAACAAATGGGACCTAACTAAACTTAAAAGCTTTTGTACAATGAAGGAAACTATAAGCAAGGTGAAAAGACTGCCTTCAGAACGGGAGAAAAAAATAGTAAAAGAAGCAACTGACAAAGAATTAATCTTAAAAATATACAAGTAGCTCATGCAGCTCAATACCAGAAAAATAAATGACCCAATCAAAAAACAGGCCAAAGAGCTAAACAGACATTTCTCCAAAGAAGACATACAAATGGCTAACAAATACATGAAAAGATGCTCAACGTCACTCATTATCGGAGAAATGCAAATCAAAACCACAATGAGGTACCATCTCATACTGGTCAGAATGGCCACCATCAAAAAGTCTATAAACAATAAATGCTAGAGAGAGTGTGGAGAAAAGGGAACCCTCTTACACTGTTGGTGGGAATGCAAACTAGTACAGCCAATGTGGAGAAAAGTATGGAGATTCCTTAAAAAACTGGAAATAGAACTGCCATATGACTCAGCAATCCCACTGCTGGGCATACACACTGAGGAAACCAGAATTGAAAGAGACACGTGTACCCCAATGTTCATTGTAGCACTGTTTATAGTAGCCAGGACATGGAGGCAACCTAGATGTCCATCAGCAGACGAATGGATGAGAAAGCTGTGGTACACACACACAATGGAATATTACTCAGCTATTAAAATGAATGCATTTGAATCAGTTCTAATGAGGTGGATGAAACTGGAGCCTATTATACAGAGTGAAGTAAGTCAGAAAGAAAAACACCAATACAGCGTATTAACATATATATATATATATATATATATATGGAATTTAGAAAGATGGTAGCAACAACCCTATATACGAGACAGCAAAAGAGACACAGATGTAAAGAACAGACTTTTGGACTCTTTGGGAGAAGGCAAGGGTGGGATGATTTGAGAAAATAGTATTGAAACATGTATATTACCATATGTGAAATAGACGGCCAGTCCATGTTCAATGCATGAAACAGGGCACTCAAGATGGTGCCCTGGGACAACCCAGAGGGATGGGGTGGGGAGGGAGGTGGGAGGGGTTTCAGGAGGGTGGACCCACGTACACCCTTGGCTGATTCATGTCAATGTATGGCACCACAATATTGTAAAGTAATTAGCCTCCAACTAAATTAAATAATTTTAAAAAAAAGAAAAAGCACACAGATTGAGCAGTTAATGCATACCAGGCACTGTGTTAGGCTCATAGCATGCAATATGTTCTCACTTCAAAGGTGAGGGGCAGAAAGGACCAGCCTGCTATATTCACTTGTTAAAGAAATATTTACTGAGATCATTCAACATACTGATTTTTTTTTTAGGGTCTAGAGACACAACAGTCAATGAAAGGAACAAAAATATGACATTATATATACAAATCAACTTATTCTACAAATATTTAACAAATACCTACCCTATGCCCCAAATTCTGCTAATTATTGGAGACACCAGAGTGAGCAAAACTCTGACCTCAAGATGTTGACAGTTCAACAGACTGAAACAATGAAAGGACAACACCAAAAAGGTAAGAGTGCTCTGGGAACACCAGGTAGGTAGATAATAGAGAGAAATGTACCTCTACCACTGTCTGGTCAAAATATGAGTTATCTATATGCTTTGAGTGAAAGTGAAAGTCACTCAGGATCATCCGACTCTTGCGACCCCATGGACTCTACAGTCCATGGAATTCTCCAGGCCAGAATACTGGAGTGGGTAGCCTTTCCCTTTTCCAAGGGATCTTCCCAACCCAGGGATAGAACCCAGGTCTCCTGCATTTGCAGGCGGATTCTTTACCAGCTGAGCCACAAGGGAAGCCCTATATGCTTTGAAGTTACAAATATAAAACGACCTCTCTGCTTATTTAGTCCCATGCAGTATTCTGCCATTGATCTGGCTACATTTAGAACATAAACTTAGGTAAATAGTAATTAACTATAGCATCTCTATCTGTATATCTTCATTTCCTGCTTCTGTTATAAAATAGTAATTATTTTTGTTATCAATACTGTTCGTCTTCTTTTGTGAGAAAGCCCTGATACACTCACTGTTCAAGCCCCCTTCTTCAAGATCCTGGATTCCAGATACTTCCCTGGTGGTCCAGTGGTAAAGAACCTGCCTGTCAAAGCACAGGACAAATATTTGATCCCTGGTCCAGGAAGATCCCACATACTGCCGAGCAGCTAAGCCCATGCACCACAACTACTGAGCCCTGGCTCTGGAGCCCATGTGGCACGATTACTGAAGCTCACGCTCCCTAGAGATCGTGCTTCACAACAAGAGAAGCCACTGCAATGAGAAGCCTGTGCACAGCAACTAGAGAAAGCCTCCACGCAGCCAAATATAGTTTCAAAAAGATACTGGATTCTGAATAGCCTTGGGTCCTCACCGCACAACTTACTGTGAGTTCCCCAAGGAAGCAAGGTCACTAACAGAGCATCATCCTTCTTAATTCAGCTCGGTCTGAAACTATTGGAAAGTCATCCCACTTTACATGCTCCTCAGGGACCCTCAGTCCCTGGATCCAGTGATGGGTCTGATCTGGGAAGCAAGTGAAAGCTTTGCAGAAAAGTGAATCCTTAAGCTGGCTCTCAAGGGATGTGTAGGAGCTTATCAGGAGGACAAAGTGTATTTTGGCCTCAGGGGAGAGAGGAGGCTGAGGCCCCGGCTGCCACTGGTGCTGAAGGAATCCCTGGTGCTAAGTGAACGTCTACCAAATTCTGTACCTGAGGGGAGCCACTGAGATTTTATCCAATGGCATATAGGATAACATGATGTGTCAGGAAGGTTTGTTGTATTACTATAACAGTATTAACATTTCATTGTGAATGTATATGGCAGTTCATTTCCCAGCAATTCAGACCTACTCTGTCTTCACTTGATTAGTTGATTAATTTCCCTTTGGCACTAACTTCTCTGACTCCCAAACTCTCTTAAGCTGCAGTGGCCATATGTTTTCCTCTCAAGAGGTAGATATCTTTAAGGGCTTCCAGAACAAAAGAGTGAATTTCACTATTGAAAATAACTCCAAGGCTTAATGCTTTTGTAAGGCGAAGAGTCACCCACTTGATTTTTATCCACCTTACGAATTTTGACTTTTTGGATGTGAATTAAAAAACAGTGAAGTCATGTTCTCTGGTTTCAAAAGTCAATTATACGTGTAAAATCTGTGTCTCTGCCCTAAACCACTGAGCAGACTTATTATATTGCATGCTTTCAGCGAACAGATCTGATCTTTGTCTTAAAGGGTCTTTTTTGGATGAAGGTATTAGTCCAGACTGATGAATGAAATTGTTTAGTCTGTCTCACTCTGGTGGGTTTAGTTTCTAAGATGCCAAAACTTAGGCTTGTGTGCCTATACTCAGTCGCTCAGTCATGTCTGACTCTTTGTGACCCCATGGATTGTAGCCTGCTAGGCTCCTCTGTACAAGGGATTTTCCAGGAAAGAATACTGGAGTGGGTTGCTGTTTCCTACTTAGGCTGGGTCATGCCTATTTACTACATTTGTTTTTCTTTCAAAAGCCCAGTGATTGCCAAATAGGTGGGTTTTGGCAACTAATAGATTTCAGGCAATTTGAAATGATCTAATAAAAGGTTTTGCAGACATCTGGGGAGATTGAGCTCAGTATTGACAAAGGGCCATTCTCATTTCAGGAGGAGCCCACAGGAGCCTGGCCACAGTCTAGATGCTGACTGGTACTTGTAGAGTAAGCATAGACTTCCACGAGTCAGTATTTGGGTTCTGACAGTCTTTTGTTAATGATGAAAGAATGTACTATAATTAGATAATCAAGGAAAGGAAATACTGTGAATCAAGACAAGGAAATACCACATTACCTTGGCCTTCAGCTAAAATTTGAGTCTTCGTTTTTAATAAAAAAATGGTTTTTTCAGGATAAAGGGGACGAGAGTGCAGGTACTAAGGATCAAGGGAGAGGTAAAGGGAGAAGGAACAGATAAGACTGAAAAAGAGAAAGAGACAGCAGGAAGATAAAGGTGAGGCTTCTGGGCCTATAGGACTGCCAGCCACTACACAGTATGAAGTTTAAACCTCTATGGCTCTCATTAATCTCTTGTCAGGGAGAATCTGCTGAACCAGGGACTGCATGGTGTGAGGCGAGCCTCTCCCACTTCTGCTTGTCATTCTTCAAGGTGAGCCATTGCCAACCAGAGGCAGCAGGTCTCACAACCTGAGAGGAGTGATGCTGTAGCTGCCCAGTGTCCACTCTCTCAGAAGGATAGGAGAGGAGTAAGCGGGGACAGAGAGAGAACACAGAGGGAGGAGAAACGGAGAGCTGTCAGGAGTGGGAAAAAACAAAGGGAGGGGAAAGCATTTCGTGAATGAGGCTCCTGAGGCTTCCAGGGGCTGGGAAGGCAGCCTTAACAAACATGGTGATGCTGAAACAAGAGGTTCAAACGGCCGCTTGTCACCCAAGGGGGAGCTGTGTTCAGTGGTCCCAGAGATGCCCAAATCCTCTTCCCAGAAAGGGACAACTGCCCCATGTTGAGTGCCATAAATCGGATATGACCAGGGTTCTTCGCCTTCCCCAATATATGGAAACTGACTAGAGGCCAGACAAGAAATTCAAGCAAGGCTTTACTGGGGTACCTGATGCAGCAGAGGGGAGCAAGAACAAACAAAGGTTTGTTTGATGTTAGCAGTGGGTTTATCATAAATGGTCTTTATTATGTTGAGATATGTTCCCTCTATATTAACCTTGATGAGAGTTTTTTTTTCTGATGAGAGTTTGTATCGTAAATAGACATTGCATTTTGTCAAACACATTCTTCTGCATTTACTGAGATGATCATGTGATTTTTTTCACTGATATAATAATTTTATTACTTTGAGAAATGTATTAATCCAGTTTTTTTTAATATTGTTGCCTCACAAGGGTTTGCTTTAAAAAAAATGTTTCTCATCAGAGAGTTGGTTGTAGTTAGCTATGTGATTACATGTCAGTATCATCTTAAATTCTTTTTTTAATATAAATTTATTTATTTTAATTGGAGGCTAATTACTTTACAATATTGTAGTGGTTTTGCCATACATTGACATGGATCCACCATGGGTGTACATGTGTTCTCCATCCAGAACCCCCCTCCCTCTTCCCTCCCCACCTCATCCCTCTGGGTCATCCCAGTGCACCAGCCCCAAGCACCCTGTCTCTTGCATCGAACCTGGACTGGCGATCTGTTTCACATATGATAATATACATGTTTCAGTGCCATTCTCCCAAATCATCCCACCCTCGCCCTCTCCCACAGAGTCCAAAAGACTGTTCTATACATCTGTGTCTCTTTTGCTGTCTCACATATAGGGTTATCGTTACCATCTTTCTAAATTCCATATATATGTGTTAGTATACTATATTGGTGTTTTTCTTTCTGACTTACTTCACTCTGTATAATAGGCTCCAGTTTCATCCACCTCATTAGAACTGATTCAAACATATTCTTTTTAATGGCTGAGTAATATTCCATTGTGTATATGTACCACAGCTTTCTTATCCATTTGTCTGCTGATGGACATCTAGGTTGCTTCCATGTCCTGGTTATTATAAACAGTACTGCGATGAACATTGGGGTACACGTGTCTCTTTCAATCATGTGATTTTTAGTCTTTCTTTTGTTAATGTGATGTATCACATTGAGTGATTTGTGAATGTTGAACCATCCTTGCATCCTGGAATAAATCCCACTTGATCATGGTATATGATCCTTTTTATATTTTATTGAAATCAATTCGCTAATATTTTGTTGAGAATTTTTCATCTATGTTCATCAGATGTGTTTGCTTGCAATTTTCCATTTATGTATTATCCTTGTCTGGTTTTGGTATCAGGTGGCCTCATAGAATGAATTCGAGAGTGCTCCCAGCACCTCAGTTTGGGGGAATAGTTTGAGAAGGATAGGTATTTGCTCTTCTTTATACATTTAGTAGAATTCCCCTGTGAAGCCATCTGGTTCTGGATTTTTGTTTGCTGAGATATTTTTTTAAATTACAAATTCAATTTTGCTACTTGTGATAAGTCTGTTCATGTTTTCTTCTTCTTCCTCATTCAGTCTTGGAAGGTTGTAATGTTTCTAGAAATTTGTCCATTCCTCATAGGTTGTTCAATTTGTTGGCATCTAACTGTAGCAGTCTCTTATAACTTTTTGCTTTTACGTGATATCAGTTGTTATTTCTCCTCTTTTATTTATTATTTTGTTTATTTAGGTCCTCGCTCATTTTTTTTTTTTTCTAGATGAGCTTGGCTAGATATTTAACAGTTTTGTTTGACTTTTCAAAAAAGCCAGCTCTTGGTTTCACTGAACCAGATGGCTTCACAGTACCTTTCCTTGATGATCCATAATAGCAACAGTTTTGTGGGTTATTGCTCTTATTAGCCTCTCCTATCTCTTGAAATCACCTCTGTTCCAGATCAGAAGGTATACAGCCAATGGTTATACTAATCAAGTACTCTGCACACTTCAAGGCTTTTAGGGGTTCTTACATCTTCTTTGAGGAAAACAAATCTTTTCCCTTTTAAAAATACTATGTTTCTCCCCATCTCTATTTCTGTATTTAGATTGGAATAAATCTTTGTGCTGAAACAATTTTGTGAATTTTACCCCATCACTTGAGCCAATTGGAAAAATCCTAAGGAATGATAAATCCAAACTTGACCTTTCTTTGTGTGCATGCTCTTCTTGTATCTCTCAATCCCACATGTGATTATATTTTCCAGCCTTTTCAATAGTTCCTTCATGGCCAGCAAAGACATAGCCAGGCTTTCTAGTGTTATGGGCGATGGTCTGATAAGCACCCAGAGATTGTTCTTCCATAAATGACAGCAGCAAAGAAGCCACTGTCAAGAGATATTTTTGGTGATGCTGTTTTTAGGAAATCCTGGGAAAATGCTTCCTATGGTAACTTACTAGCATGAAGGAAATCACCAAAATACCTTCATATGTCATGGCAATTTTCAGGTGATTAATTAGATTTGAAATTTAAAGAAAAATAACCACTTTTGTTCATGTCTTTACCTACCTGCTTAAGACAATTTCAAAATGCCTTCATTAAAGACCTAATCGTAGTTGTGTACAATTAATCATCACTGGAGAACTTTTCCATTATTAGTCTCTTATCCAGGTAATTGATTTGAACTACTTGAGTCTTTCCTAGCAGTGACTCACCTGGTAAAGAATCTGCCTGAAATGTGGGAGACCTGGGTTTGATCCCTGGGTTGGGAAGATTTCCCTGGAGAAGGGAATGGTTACCCACTCCAGTATTCTGGCCTGGAGAATTCCATGGACTGTATAGTCCATGGGGTTGCAAAGAGTCAGACACGACTGAGCAACTTTCACTTTTCACTCACTTGAGTTCATATGCTTGAGTAGTATCCCAAGTTGATAGAAGCTTAGAAAAAATTTTGGCCCAAGAGGCAAGAAACAAGAAAAACTGGGAAATATACTGTTTGTGCAGTTGAGCAAACAAGACAGTTGAGAAGAATTCTGTGTTGGATATTATCTACTGGCAGCCAGCAACATTCCCATTCCTTCCTATAGCCTCTCCTATCTTAAAGCAGCTGGATGTTTGGAAGTTGTATTCTCTAGACTCTTGACAGCAGAGTTTTAGTTATGGTTTTACCAATGAGGTTGACTCACACTAGCTTTAGGAATGAGAAATTTAAACTGATTCCACTCTGTCCATCAGAAGGCATGGACATATTGGTTCTGTATAGATCAGTGTCTTTGTTTGAGACTCCTAATCAGCTCTGTCTCCTGCTGGTCATCTACTGAGGACACTGGTAGAGGTTTTCTGCAGATTTCTGACCTAGAGGTGACAGAAGCCATGCCCTGGCTGTAACCAAGCCGGTGGTGGTAGACCTGAAATATTGTGTAGATTCCTCACTTTTACTTCTGCTGTCCTTCCAACAGTTTTGTAAACATCTAATTCCCTTTATTAAGTCCTTTTCTACTTGAAACATTTACAGTGGTTTATGTTCCTTCCTTATCCTGACAGAGAGATTTTATTTAAATTATTTCCCATTTTATTTGACATTTCAAGGGTCAAATGTTGGCACTTCTTTTAAGATTATTTATCATACATTATTAAAAGACAACCTAAATTGCTTGGAATTAATCTCATGCTGTTTGCTCTTGCAAACCAAACATTTTACTTACGAAAAATGATTATTATGATTATTTTACTTTAACTTGGTGGTTCATTATAAAATTAAGTTCTCCAAGAATTCCCTCCTGACTGATTGGATCCCTATTTGCTAAGAATGATAGTTTTAAAGCAGTGGTTTCCAAAAGGGTTAGGGAGTCCCCCCCCCCCCAGGAGACACCTGGAGATGTTGTTGTCAAATTGTGGGGGAGTGTGCTATGGGTATCTAATGGTGCTGCTAATCATCCTATAATGCACAGAAATGACCCCCACCTCACACCCCACCATCAACAAAGACTTATCAGATCCAGAATGTCAATTGCACTAAGGCTGACAAATCTTAGTTTAAACAAAGGATGTATGTACATGCTAAGTTGTTTCAGTTGTGTCTGACTCTTTGCAACCCTATAGACTGTAGCCTACCAGGCTCCTCTGTCCATGGAATTCTCCAGGCAAGAATACTGAAATGGGTTACTGTATCCTCCCTTCCTGAAATTACACATCTAGTGATTCTAAGCTAGGACTCCTCTGTTGACTGTTTTTTTTTTTTTTTTTTACTGTACCCTCCAAATGATTCATTTCCTTCTTGCTTTACATCTGATAAAACACAACACTTTGGCTCCCTCTGATTCCTGCAAAGTCTGCTCCTTATCCATGTAGCCTGTTCTCCTGTGAGGACCTAGTTCTTACCAGGTATTCCACGGACCATGTCTCCATGTTTCCTTGAGATGTGCTAACTGGCCATGAGCAGCTGTCGGAGTCATCCATGCGGACAAAACAGAAGGAGAACTTCATTCATTTCTGTGTATAGGATCACGGAATTACAGGAGAGAGAATGTCTAAACATACATCCCCCCCCACCTATGAGGAAACTGAAATCCAGAGAGGTAAATGTACTCCCCTAGAGCTGTCCATTTCTAAACTGCTAAAATTCTCTCTGATAGCATTCACAGGGAGGTTTCCCTGGTAACTCAGGTGGTAAAGAATCCACCTGCAATGCAGGAGACCCTGGTTCGATTCCTGGGTCAGGAAGATCCCCTGGAGAAGGGATAGGATACCTACTCCAGTATTCTTGGGCTTCCCTGGTAGTTCAGACAGTAAAGAATCCACCTGCAATCTGGGAGACCTGAGTTCAATCCCTGGTTTGGGAAGATCCCCTGGAGGAGGGCATGGCAACCCACTCCAGTATTCTTGCCTGGAGAATCCCATGGACAGAGGAGCCTGGTGAGCTGCAGTCCATGGGGTCGCAAAGAGTCGGACACGACTGAGTGACTAAGCACAGCACAGCATTCACAGGGCTTATAAAAGCTCTCACCTTATTCCAAGACAGAATGTTCTTGAAGAGAAGACTTAACTAAAGATGGAAAAAATATTCTATTCAATGCCAAGCCCATTTGTCACTTCTCTAGATCATTTATGCTCCCAACACATCTTAACTTGGGATTAATCCAGTTTTGAGAGGGAGGTTTTCAATAATCCTTGGGTTAAATACACTTCTCCCCTAAGGACAGAATGACAGCAAATATACGTTAGCTCCAAAGGCTTAACGTGGCTAATTCAGACCTGGCTGGTTCCTTCTCCAAGGGGATCTGTAAGAACTCATTAGTCAACATTACTCCTGCTTGAGTTTCAGTCTTGTTGATAATATATTTTTTAAATGGAAACAAACACCTAAGAGTGGGAAAGAGATAAAATAAATTTTAATATATCAATATAATGATAGATATGCTGGTATGAAAAAGGTATTGCAGAAGAATATTTAGGCACAAAAAAATACCCATTATATATTAAATGCAAAAATAAAACAGATGATCAAAGGACATGTAGTGTGATCCCAATTTTGATTTAAAATAGTGTGTATACTTGTCAGGATACATTTAACAGGAGGCTTCCTGTGTGCTGTTTTCAGTCTTGCATGAATTCTATGTTCCTTAACAGCACCTGAATACAGGTGCCAGGGAGCTGGCAAGCCCGCTTTCGAGGATAATAGAAATTCATGTATCTCATTCATATGGAAATTCCATATGGTGAACAGCAGCCATTTACAAGTCTCCTCCTTTCTGATATGTAAAGTAACTGTTACAACCCCCTCTCTAGAGAATAATTCTAACCTCTGGCTTTCTAGATGACTTGTTAGACTTTTGATCCCTATCTCTGCTAAAAAGGGATATCTGGTAAGAGAGTATATATATATATATGCCCACAATATGTTGAATAAATGCCTTTGTTCCACCGAGCACTGGTCCCCGTGTCTTTCCTTATTCTCTCTCACTCTCGCTTTCACTCTCTCGCTCTCTCCGTTTCAGGCTGCTTCCACGGAGCACAGGTGTCCACCGTGTCTACTTACTTGCCCGGGCTTTCAAGACCTCTTCGAGAGGGCAACCTGAGCCTACGTAGATGGTGCTAGCTCTTTGTCCTAGAGTTATATTGGCATACTGTGTAAACCAGGGAATATCAGCCTCTTTTCTTCCTTCTTTTCTTATCGGTCGACCATTTACCCCCAAGTTCTGGTCCATTAAAGGACCACAACATATACTATGGGAAAAAATATGGGAAGAAGACGAACCAAAATACCAACAGGTAATTATTTGTGAGTATTGTGATTACAGGTGAGGTTTTTCCACCTCTGCACTTTTCAGAACTTTTCAAATTTCCCGAAAGGAAGCATTTGTAATTTTAAAGGAACCTTTGACTGGCCAGTTCAGTTCAATTCAGTTGCTCAGTCGTGTCCGACTCTTTGTGACCCCATGAATTGTAGCACGCCAGGCCTCCCTGTCCATCATCAACTCCTGGAGTCTACCCAAACCCATGTCCATAGCGTCAGTGATACCATCCAACCATCTCATCCTCTGTCATCCCCTTCTCCTCCTTCCCCCAATCCTACCCAGCATTAGGGTTTTTACTTTGGCCACCTCATGCGAAGAGTTGACTCATTGGAAAAGACCCTAATGCTGGGTTGACTGGCCATGTTAGCACAAAAGAGACCCAAAAAATAAGGACTGAAAAGGGATACAGACCTTTGCAATCAAAAGCCCACTGAGGTCCTTCAAGGCTATAGTTTCCATGGAGAGGAGAGAAGCCAGATTTGTAAGGAATCCCAAAGACAGCAATTAAGAAGTGGGAGAGTGACCACAGACCACAGATCCATAGCTAAGAGAGACAGTGAAATGGGGAAAAGAAAGATCACTGCTAAAGATGGCATTGGGGTCCAATAGGATGATAAATTTTATTTTATTTTTCTAAGAGGCAACAAAATTCACTCAACAAAACATTTTCTTTTCTTTTTCAAGATAGAGAAGGAGCATATATTAGTCAAGATTCTTTGGAAAAGCAAAACCAATAGTATATATGTATAATCTATCTATTTAATTTATCATCTATCTATCTATGAAGAAACACCCAGAATACTGTTTGACTGAATATCTGGGTACCTCATGACCCAATCAAACTGATACATAAAATTAACCACCACAGACTCAATGGATGGAAAGAAACGGAATATTAGAAGAAGGACCTGACTGATGGAACAAAGTCCTGAGAGGGAAGGGGAATCACAGGGGTGAGAAGTGAGCGGTGAAATTGTGCAGAGGAGGTTTTCACAGAGATGAGCTGAACAGAGAGGCAATCATGGCATGTTCAAGGAAAAGGAAAGGTTTCAACATGAAAAATGGCCTCACTTTTATGGATGTGAACTCACTGGACTCATTTCTCTAAAGTATAAATATTTTTTTTTTACTACTCATTTGCAAATTGGCTACCACAATCACAAATTAACTGTTACATTTTTTTAATTGTATTCAATCTCTGAAAATGCTAAAGAAGAAAAATATATTATCCATCTCCTTGAGGCAGTCTTAGATTGTCATTTTCATTAAATTTTATTTAAATTAAATGTGTTTATTTAATTAAACATCTTTTACAGCAGAAGCCTGAGTGTTCTGTTGAAATTCATCCCTTGAGCAGACAGAGAGTTCACAAATTATGACTCCAATTTGTGACTCTTGCTACCACGCAGAAAGTGAACACATAACAAGAATCTACAAAGATGTGAAAATCGTTATTTGGGAGGAGCAACTCTGAAGCATCCTGTACAAGAGAGAAATTTCATAAGGAAGCCAAATGTATAGAATTCTATCGAATTACTCACATATAGCTGAAATATAGCTGAGCATTTTGCTCCAAACCTGCAGAATCTCTTTAGCAATTTGTCTCAACAGTCTCCTCTCCTTTACATATCTAGAATCACTTTACAACTCCTGCTGCACTGAATGGGAAATTCTGAACATCTAGTTTTCTGAAGAGAATAATTTTGTCACAGTTGAACACTTGACCCAAGTTATAAACATAAGCATAACACGCTTTTGCATGTGTATGTTGACTGTTTACTCTGCCCAGTTTGACTTCTGCTTATCCCAGTTCATCAGATGTAGTCTTGCAGAAGTGCTTGCAGTTTCCAGAATAAGACACTCAGGATAGCTTAAGTAAAAAGGGAATATATTAGATCACACAAAGTCAAAATTCTTGATGTAGGGCTAACTTTGCACACGATTACATTCAGATCTCCAACAACACAGGACTGTATTATGTTCATACCTTGGTTCTGCCTACCCTGAATGCAGAATTCTGTTTTCAGCCAGTGTCTGATGATGGTGAGACCCTTAAGATTTCAGGCATTTGATTCAATTCTGCCTATGCTGGAGATAGACAGTTGGAGATCTGACCTAGTTTTGTTGTTGTTGTTGATCAGTGCTGTCCTACTCTTTGCAACCCCATGGACTGCAGCACACCAGGCCTCCCTGTCCCTCAACATCTCCCAGAGTTTGCACAAGTTCATGTCCATTGAATCGGTGATGCTAGCTTATAGCTATAAAACTCCATTCTTATCTCCCTATTTGGAACAGATGTATATAAAAAAGATCACTTTACAAGGATCATCCTTGTATAGCACAGGAAAGTATATTCAATATGCTGTAATAAACCATAATGGATGAGAATATGAATACACATCTATATAACTGACCCACTTTGCTATACAGGAGAAAACACAACATTGTAAATCAGCTATATTTCAATAAAATAAAAAAATAAAGATCATCTTCTTGTTCCTCTGTGACTGTCACTGGGAAACCATTTTCCTTTGCTCCCTTCATCTTTCTGATACCCTTCAAATCACAACCATTGTTTTTCCTTTTTCTCTTAAGGGTGTAAATTTCGCTGCAATTCTTCAAATAATCGAGCAAGGTTTGTTCCTTGTCTGTGAAATAATGTGTATATAGTGCCACCTAGTGTCCAGAAAGCAGAAAATCTAACTCAAACAAAGCAAACGGGAGGCTTCCGTTTTTGAAATAGGTATGCTGAAGCTCCAATACTTTGGCCACCTGATGCAAACAGCTGACTCATTAGAAAAGACCCTGATGCAGGGAAAGATTGAAGACAGAAAGAGAAGAGGGCAACAGAGGATGAGATGGTTGGATGGCTTCACCGATTTAATGGATATGAACTTGGGCAAACTCCGGGAGATGGTGAGAGACAGAGAGGCCTAGCAGTGCTGCAATCTGTTGGGTTGCAAAGAGCGAGACAGGACTTGGAGACTGAACAACAACAACAACAACAATGCTGAATTTGGGCAAAACACAGATTGGAGGAAAAATTATTACCAACTCCATTGATTTGAATTATGTTTACACCTGTTCCAGCAAAAAAGACTTGGCTTATTGAAAAATTCAATACTTAAGCCATAAGATGCAGAAATTTTACCAGATTTTAGAGCTTTCACACATCAAATAACTCACATGATCACACTCAGAGTTAATATAGAGTTTATTCTTATATAGAAACTTATTTGAAATAGTATGTTTTCCTACAGATTTATGTAATAAAATTGGATCTGTATTTCCTATTGAAAATATTTCTTAGTGTGTGTATTAGTCACTCAGTCGTATCCTACTCTTTGTGACCCTATGGACTGTAGCCTGCCAGGCTCCTCTGTCCATGGAATTCTCCAGGCAAGAATACTGGAGTGGGTAGGCATTCCCTTCTCCAGGGAATCTTTCTGACCCAGGGATTGAACCTGGGTCTCCTGCATTGTAAGCAGACTCTTTACCACCTGAACCACCAGGGAGAATATTCCTTAACAGACTAAGTAAAAGTTTTTAGAGAGACTATGTTCCAGGGGAGAAAAGTACTTCCTAGGTACAGCTCCTTGTCAGCAGGCTACCTCTGTAGATGTGTTCTGGGGTTTCTCCTGCTACTAAACAGTGCCAGGCAGCACTGACACCCTGAGGAAAATGACACTGCAGACAGATCCACACACCATTGGTAGGGAGTGGCAAGAGGCAAGATTGCCGTCGAGGCTGGAAAGTTAATCCACATGTCTAAGATCAGGTAGTGATAAAATATTTGTTCCCTGTTCTCCAGTTTTAGGCATGCAGAACTATAGCTGGATTGTGCCTTTACACTGTCTCTTCACACTTTGGAAGAGCACAGAAAGGAGGAAGGGGTAATGGGTAGAGGGTGCTCTGGCTCATGGCCTTATATACTTTCGACTCCCCTCAGGAGTCAAAAGGAATATAAGAATTCCATGAATAAAACTGAAGAGCGTCCACTCCAGTCAGAAGGGAAATAAGTGCTGATAGCTCTAGGGAATGGTGTCATTCCCAGACAGTATTAGTCTAAAAAATTTAGCTTTTTGTTCCTAAGAAAAGTTTTTAGTATCTGGTTCTTTGAAAGTTGTTATGGATTAAGGGAAGGTATTTGGGGAGTTTTGATCTTCTACGGCCTTGTACGCTTCTTTTTAAATTTTTTATTTATTATTATTATTTTTATGACTGTGCCACACGGCATGTGGGATCTTAGTTCCCTGATCAGGGATTGAATCCGTGCCCTTTGCTGTGGAAACGTGGAGTTTCAACCACTGGACTGCTGGGGAAGTCCCTGCCTTATATTCTACTGGGTCTTTTTTTACCTGTATGAGCCGTCCATCCTCTTTCCATCACCCTCTGGATCTTCTCACTTTCCCGAAGAGTTTTCTTCAGGTTTCTTCTCTCTGACTTTCTCACCTGTCCCATTCAGCATCTTTATCACCAAAATTTAAATGACTGCTGAATCTCTCTCCAACTCCAACCCCAGTCTCAAATTCCAGCTGCAAATTTGGGCTGATGGTTGGATGTCTCTAGAATTTTCCATTATTCAGAACTGCAAACTTTGCCTCCCTCCCTCTTTCCCTTCACCCAAACCCTCATTTTATGTAAGCACCAGTTCTCCTCTCAGTGTTTTATTTCTGGATTATCCATAACATCCCCATTGGCTAACTGCTCCATCCTGACTTCTTGCTTCTTTGGCGGTTATCTCCAATTTTGAGATTGTAATGTTCCTCTTGAACTTCCTTTCCTCGTTATTCTTACTATAAGACCTGATAAAATCACTGCCTCTAGTCCCTCTCTATTTTACACATCACTCTCATATTCAGTATTTGGAAGCATCTTCTAGTCTGTCGTGGACAAATTGCATGCCCCCCATTTTGTATGTGGGAGGCTATATGGTCAGGCTCCCAAGATGGCTGCTCTTTTGATCTCTGTCCATCTCCTGCTCAATCAGTCCCTGCCGCACCCACACCCCACTCACCTGACTGGCCTTCCTTCTTCATCATAAAGCCTAACTGGTAAATGCCTACACACTGGCCCCCTGCTCCAGACAGTGATTATTTTAATCTTTAGATAGAACAGCTCCACTTTGATAGTTTACCAAAAGGAAGACATCTGCCCTGTGAATGTTGTTAGCCTGAGGGCGGTGAGGGACATGCCCTCTGCTGGTTTCCCTGGTAACCAATGAGCCAATCTTGAACTGGCAATCTCTTGCTCCCATGCCCTGGGGCCAAGACTGCTGCTGTGTCCTGCCTGCCATCTGCTGCATGTGCTGGGGTGTCACTCCAGGACTTTGCTTCAGACATATAAGATCCCCCCTCATTCATTAAGCCATGGATGTTTCTGTTGCTGACTCCAGGACTCTTGTTTTTTTTTCTTAGTTTTTTAATTTATTTTTAATTGAAGGATAATTGCTTTACAATATTGGTTTCATTTCTCATTGCAAGGAGATTAGCTTGCCTTTTTGGAGGCCTGGGGTCTTCTGCTGTCACTTAGAAGTTGCTCTGAAGGAGCTATTCCATATTCTGATGAGCTTTTAATGTATTTGTAGGGAGGCAGGCAATCTCCCCGTCTTATTCCTCCCCCATCTTCCCTGCTCTCCCAGGGCTCTTTCTTGAGGCTGGGCCAAGTACAGGCTTGCAGGCCAATGGGTGCAGAGGCATGATACCCAGTACCACAGAATATGACTGTACTTGGAGTCTTTCCAGAGGTGATCAAGTTAAAATGAGTCATTGGAGCAGGCTCTCATCTGATTGTATCCTTAATAGAAGAGGAAATTGGGGAAACAGACATGCACGGAGGGAAGGCTATATGAAGACACAGTAAGAAGACCTACAAGTCAAGGAGAGAGGCTTCAGAAGAAACCAACCCTGGGGCTTCCCTGGTGGTCCAGGGGCTAAGACTTCACCTTCCAAGGCAGGGGGTGTGGGTTCAATCCCTGGTAGGGGAGCTAGGATCCCACGACTCAACGACAAAAAATCAAAACATCTATGAATGATTCATGCTGTTGTTTGGCAGAAACCAACACAATTATGCAAAGAAATTATCCTTCAGTTTAAAACATAAATAAATTTAAAATTAAAAAATCAAAACATAAAACAGAGCAATATTGTAGCAAATTCCATAAAGACTTTCAAAAAATAAATAAACTGAATTCAAAACAAAGAAGAAGAAACCAACCCCACCAACACCTTGGTCTCAGGATTCTACCTCTAGATGGCCTTCAGACTTCAGCTGCAGCGTCAGCCCTGCGATGTCTCCAGTCTGCCGGGCTACCCTGCAGAGTTCCAACTTGCTAGTCCCTATGGTTGTGTGAAACAATTCCTTAAAATATATCTCCCTCTCTGAAATACATATATGTATGTCCTCTTTGTTCTGGTCCTCTGGAGAACCCCAATTGCTTTTTTTTTTTTTTCTTTTTCCCAATTGCTTTTTTTTAAGGCAAAATACAGTGCCAAATCTTTAGACAAGTAATCAAACTCCTTTACCGTATTTCCAAAGTCCCACTCCAGTTACACTTTATATTACTTTCTTTCAATTATCCTTTGTGTTAACAATATTTATTGAAAACCAACTAGTTAACATTTAAGAAACATTTTTTCCTGTCACCTAAAAGGACCAATCCAGCAATTTACTTAATTTCTCAAAATTTCAGTTTCTTCTTCTGTAAAATGGCAATGATTCCCAATTATTCTATAAGTGGTTGCTGAACCACTGTGGGTGATACAGATGCATTCATGATGTTGATACTAGTCAGTGGAGGCCTCCGACTGACTAGTCTTTACTAAGTGCCATTTACTAAGAAGAGGATTAATGAAAAGCAGATTTAGGGAAGGAGGTGAATCGCAAGTTTTATTTGGGCCATATTCAGGATGAAAGGCCTCTTAGATATCTAAGGAGAGATGATAAATAAGCAGCAGAATATGTACAGATGGAGCTCTAAGGTTAGAACAGGGCTAGAGAGAGAAAACGGAGAGTGATCTGCCTTGAAATGCTTTTAGAGTCATGAGATAAACAACATGATTTCAGATGTGTGGTGTCACATGCACCAATAGGACAAAATGCTTCAAGAGTTAGTGAGCAGCTTTGTAAAATGTTAATAAAGAGGTTCTGTTATAGTATGGTTGCATGAGGAGCTCTGAGGACCCACTCTCCAAGGCAACAAGCACAACTGCTAAAAGCAATCATCATTATCCATAGTTGCTACAACATATCACCTAAAATGTCCAATTATCAACAAAAAAATGAGACATTAAAAAAAAACCAGAAAAGTATGACCCATATATTGGGGAGAACAGAGGCAATAAGATGGCACGTGAAAAGGTCCAGGTGTCATATTTCAGTTCAGTTCAGTTCAGTCGCTCAGTCGTGTCCGACTCTTTGCGACCCCATGAATTGCAGCATGCCAGGCCTCCCTGTCCATCACCAACTCCCGGAGTCTACACAAACCTATGTCCATCGAGTCAGTGATGCCATCCAGCCATCTCATCCTCTGTCGTCCCCTTCTCCTCCCGCCCCCAATCCTACCCAGCATTAGGGTCATTTCCAATGAGTCAACACGTCGCATGAGGTAGCCAAAGTATTGGAGTTTCAGCTTCAACATCAGTCCTTCCAATGAACACCCAGGATTGATCTCTTTTAGGATGGATTGATTGGATCTCCTTGCAGTCCAAGGGACTCTCAAGAGTCTTCTCCAACACCACAGTTCAAAAGCATCAATTGTGCGGCGCTCAGCTTTCTTCACCATCCAACTCTCACATCCATACATGACCACTGGAAAAACCATAGCCTTGACTAGAAGGACTTTTGTTGGCAAAGTAATGTCTCTGCTTTTAAACATGCTATCTAGGTTGGCCATAACCTTCCTTCTAAGGAGTAAGCGTCTTTTAATTTCATGGCTGCAGTCACCATCAGCAGTGATTCTGGAGCCCAAAAAAATAAAGTCTGACACTGTTTCCCCATCTATTTCCCATGAAGTGATGGGACCAGATGCCATGATCTTAGTTTTCTGAACGTTGAGCCTTAGTCAACTTTTTCACTCTCCTCTCTCACCTTCATCAAGAGGCTGTTTAGTTCTTCTTCACTTTCTGCCATAAGGGTGGTGTCATCCACATACCTGGGGTTATTGATATTTCTCCCAGCAATCTTGATTCCAGCTTGTGTTTCTTCCAGCCCAGCGTTTCTCATGATGTACTCTGCATATAAGTTAAAGAAGCAGGGTGACAATATACAGCCTTGAAGTGCTCCTTTTCCTCTTTGGAAACAGTCTGTTGTTCCATGTCCAGTTCTAACTGTTGCTTCCTGACCTGCATACGGGTTTCTCAAGAGACAGGTCAGATGGTCTGGTATTCCCATAACTTTCAGAATTTTCCACAGTTTATTGTGATCCACACAGTCAAAGGCTTTGGCATAGTCAATAAAGCAGAAATAGATGTTTTTCTGGAACTCTCTTGCTTTTTCGATGATCCAGCAGATATTGGCAATTTGATCTCTGGTTCCTCTGCCTTTTCTAAAACCAGCTTGAACATCTGGAAGTTCACGGTTCACGTATTGCTGAAGCCTGGCTTGGAGAATTTTGAGCATTACTTTACTAGCATGTGAGATGAGTGCAATTGTGCGGTAGTTTGAGCATTCTTTGGCATTGCCTTTCTTTGGGATTGGAACGAAAACTGACCTTTTCCAGTCCTGTGGCCACTGTTGAGTTTTCCAAATTTGCTGGCATATCGAGTGCAGCACTTTCACAGCATCACCTTTGAGGATTTGAAATAGCTCAACTGGAATTCCATCACCTCCACTAGCTTTGTTCATAGTGATGCTTTCTAAGGCCCACTTGACTTCACATTCCAGGATGTGTGGCTCTAGGTGAGTGATCACACCGTCGTGATTATCTGGGTCATGATGATTTTTTTTGTACAGTTCTTCTGTGTATTCTTGCCACCTCTTCTTAATATCTTCTGCTTCTGTTAGGTCCATACCATTTCTGTCCTTTATCGAGCCTATCTTTGCATGAAATGTTCCTTTGGTATCTCTAATTTTCTTGAAGAGATCTCTAGTCTTTCCCAATCTGTTGTTTTCCTCTATTTCTTTGCACTGATCGCTGAGGAAGGCTTTCTTATCTCTCCTTGCTATTCTTTGGAACTCTGCATTCAGATGAGAATATCTTTCCTTTTCTCCTTTGCTTTTCGCTTCTCTTCTCTTCCCAGCTATCTGTAAGGCCTCCTCAGACAGCCATTTTGCCTTTTTGCATTTCTTTTCCATGGGGATTGTCTTGATCCCTGTCTCCTGTACAATGTCACGAACCTCTGTCCATAGTTCATCAGGCACTCTATCAGGTCTAGTCCCTTAAATCTATTTGTCACTTCCACTGTATACTCATAAGGGATTTGATCTAGGTCATACCTGAATGGACTAGTGGTTTTCCCTACTTTCTTCAATTTAAGTCTGAATTTGGCAATAAGCAGTTCATGATCTGAGCCACAGTCTGCTCCTGGTCTTGTTTTTGCTGACTGTATAGAGCTTCTCCATCTTTGGCTGCAAAGAATATAATCAATCTGATTTCGGTGTTGACCATCTGGTGATGTCCACGTGTAGAGTCTTCTCTTGTGTTGTTGGAATAGGGTGTTTGCTATTACCAGTGCGTTCTCGTGGCAAAACTCTATTAGCCTTTGCCCTGCTTCATTTTGTACTCCAGGGCCAAACTTGCCTGTTACGCCAGGTGTTTCTTGACTTCCTACTTTTGCATTCCAGTCCCCTATAATGAAAAGGACATCTTTTTTGGGTGTTAGTTCTAGAAGGTCTTGTAGGTCTTCATAGAACCATTCAACTTCAGCTTCTTCAGCATTACTGGTTGGGGCATAGACTTGGATTACCGTGATATTGAATGGTTTGCCTTGGAAACGAACAGAGATCATTTTATCATTTTTGAGATTGCATCCAAGTACTGCATTTTGGACTCTTTTGTTGACCATGATGGCTATTTCATTTCTTCCAAGGGGTTCTTGCCCACAGTATTAGATATAATGGTCATCTGAATTAAATTCACCAATTCCAGTCCATCTTAGTTTGCTGATTTCTAGAATGTCGACGTTCACTCTTGCCATCTCCTGTTTGACCACTTCCAATTTGCCCTGATTCATGTACCTAACATTCCAGGTTCCTATGCAATATTGCTCTTTACAGCATCGGACTTTGCGTCTATCACCAGTCACATCCACAGTTGTGGATATTTAATAGACTTCAAAGTGCTATTATGAGTTTGTTCAATGAGTTAAAGAAAAACACACTTAAAGAAGGAAGGGATAATGATAATGTTTCATCAAAAAGAGATTATCAATGAATAGATAAAAATTTTCAGAAAGAATCAAATGGAAATTATGGAGCTGAAAACACAATAATTAGAATTAAAAAAAAGTCATTAGAGGGGTTTGACAGTAGATTTGTTTTGAAGAAAGGTAAGAGAATTTGAAATCATTACAGATTGTTCAGTCGCTAAGTTGTGTCTGACCGCATGAACTGCAGCACAACAGGCTTCCCTGTTGTTCACTATCTCCCTGAGTTTGCTCAAACTCCTGTCCATTGAATCAGTGATGCCATCCAACCATCTCATGTTGCCCCCTTCTCTTCTTGCCCTCAATATAGATTATGTGATCTGAAAACAGAAAGAGAAGAATGAATAAAAATGAACAGAGCCTTTGAGAAATGTGGGACACCAGTAAGTACACCAATTTAGGTGTAAAAAGAGTCCCAGGAGAGAGTAAAAGGAGCAGAAAAAATATTTGAAGAAATTCTGGCTGAAAACCCCAAATTTGCTGAAAAAAACTACACATCCAAGAAATTAAAAAAACTCCAAGTATGATATATGCAGAGATCCACACCAAGACAGACCATGGTAAAAATGCTGAAAGGCAAAGAAATCCTGAAACTACAAAGAGAAACATGACTCGAGTCACAAGCTAGCAACTCTCCAGGGATCGCCTCTTTCCCAGCAGAGGTCCTGGTTTCTGAACACCCCAGGTCAGGTCTGCTCTGCAGTGCTGCTGCTGCTGCTGCTAAGTCGCTTCAGTCGTGCCCGACTCTGTGCGACCACATAGACGGCAGCCCACCAGGCTCCGCCATCCCTGGGATTCTCCAGGCAAGAACACTGGAGTGGATTGCTATTCCCTTCTCCAGGGCATCTTCCCAACCCAGAGACTGAACCCAGGTCTGCTGCACTGCAGGCAGATTCCTTACCATTTGAGCTACAGGGAAGCCTGGTAGTCAGGTTTGGCCACAGAATTTGTCGGGCCCAGTGCAAAATAAAAATGAGGGGCCTCATGTTCAAGATCTCTTAACGATTTCAAGATGGTGTTAGCAAAGCATTAAAATCGAGCTCAGGGATTATTCCGAGTGTGACGCCCAAGCCATGAACCCACGAAACTGGCCCTGCTTATTAGCTTCTCAATATCTGTCTTCCTAGATCTTAAGAGCCATGCAGCAAAGTACACAGTTGGTGTCTCTCTTGCTCATCACTGAATTCCTTTAGTTTTTCCCAGTGGCTACGGAAAGTCCTTAATTCATGTTTTGCTAAAACAACAACAAAATTTTCCTCTGCTGTATGGTACTTATTACATTAGACTCATAAAAGTCTCATGTTTTAGCATATTGACCTTTTCAGAAGAGTACAGACAGCTTAAGCCCAAACATTTTGTATTTATATTGCAGTTATAAATAATTTCACCATACTTATAAATCCATTGAAAAAGAAAAAAAAAAACAAACCCATCGAACAGAATCCTTTTATCTGAGTTGATCTATTCGATATGCAGGTTGTAGTACTTTCATTTTACAATTACTTAGGAAGTATCCCACCATATTACACTGTTAGCTTTAAGTAAGAACTCATCCATTTCTAGAATTAAAATTTTTTTTCTTAATATCTTGACCACCCGCATGGAATATGGGATCTTAGTTCCCTGACCAGGGATTGAACCTGTACTCCCTGCTTTGGAAGCTCCAAGTCTTAACCACTGGACCACCAGGGAGAACCATAGAATCTTGAACTTTTTGATGAGTGAAAATTTACCTTAGCTTTGGATTCCATTTACAAAGTCACCCTGCAGATGTGTCCATCTTCTGTATGACAGCTGTGAACAGGTAAATGTTGGTGGGTCTTTGGAAGTTTATCAAATTTCTCTGCCTGTTTCATATCTAATAAAATAGGGATACTACTACCTCCCTCACAAACTCTGATAAAGAGAATTAAAGGACGTGTCTTATATGGCACTTAGGAGAGGCCTTAACACTTGGCAGCTATACAATAGATGTTACATTTTTCTCCCTCTTATATGACAGTTTGTTGCCTTGATCTGCATGAAATGCTATTGGCTACTTTCCTAATTCACCCAAGTCTTTATTGACTACCAAGAATCACCAGATGTTAGGTTGTTTTTTGAAATTCTTCTGATTTAAACATGCTAATAATGAACATGTCTCATTAACCACATCCCTCTAGCATCAACTGATATTTACTTCATACAGTAATTCACTCTGCCAAAATGTGTCTTCTGAAAAGCTAGAGTTGCAAAATTCTCATAGTGAAATTAAATGCAAAGTTTCAATGCACATGTAAACCAAACAACATTTGAAATAAAGCATTTCATTATACTTTAAAAAAGATATTTAATCCCACGGCTTATTTCAGGATCCTTCCATTTAATCAATTGAGCAGGTTAATACCTGGCTTATTAATAATCGTATTAACATACTTTCCCTTATTGAATAAAAAATAAACTATTACCAACTAGTCACAATCATCAGGAGTAGACCAAAGCCACTGAGCAAATAGACGAGCTATAAAAAAAAGTTTATTAAAAAAATAGACAACATATGTAAACATCTTTTTCAGTCATAAAGCTTCATAATACAGCATATCAGGCCCAGGCCTCAAATCTCTGCAGTGGGAGCACCTTAATTGTTCACTAATAAGAATCAGTTTAATTTATCTTTCAGTGAGCTATTAAGTCTATATGAAAATAAATAACCAGATTCTGCTAAGTATACTAATATACATAGAAAATCACAGATGTACAGTGGATCTCAGTAAAAAATAACTATCTGCAGTAACATGTGAGATTGAGTCCTTTTATCATAATTGTCTTTTTAATGTAGCTTCATTTCTAAATTCATAATGTAAAGTTGACTAAAATAAAGCCAAAAAGGAACAGAGTAGAGGAACTAGACAGATGGACACCCATCACTCCCCACCCTCACATGCCACACCACACACATGCCACACATACACAAATATACACAGGGTTTTGGTAGAAGCAAAATTGAAAACATAATTTCTATATTTTGTGTCTCATGTATTATTGTAGGCACATATTTCCTTTACTTTTAGCTGGAAGTTACATGTCCCCCCAATAACAGAGTATGAAGTAGTCAACCATAGTTTCAAGTGTGACACAATTTTGAGGAAACCAAATCTCTGTTACATAATTCAACAGCCACCCCAAAGGGAAGTCAAACCACAGAATGGACCATAACACAACAAAATGTAATTAAGTACCTGAGATTTTGCTGCAAGAATTTTAAATATGACTGTTTTCTTAAGGGCAAAATGCACTTATATTAACATAATCCTTTCAAATGCCCTGTACTTTATTTGCTGGGGCATACTTGTTAGATGAGTAAGATGTTCCAAAATGGCTAAATAATACAATTTTACTTTATAAAAATCTACTATAGGTAGATTTTAAATCTACTATAATCTAGAGTAGATTTAACCTATAGTAGATTTAAAATCTACTATAGGTAGTTATTTTATCACACTTGATTTAATTTAAATTGCTGACCTTTCAATTATTCAGTAACTCTTAACCAAGGAAAAATTTTAAATGAAGTATCAAGTAATATTTGGAATTAAAGTTTTTCACTGTATGGAAAATTTAAGATAGCTATTATCTGTCATCTGAATAATCATATTCTAATGATAGAAGCATAATATATTTAACAGAAGAACCCAGACAAGTTTACCAAGCTCCTGGATAGCCATTTCATAGCTTAATAACTCAGTAGTCTATTTGTAGCATTCTGATAATTCATAAAAGTGACTCATAAAATAATTTTAAATCATTTAAAAATCTGATATGCTATCCAAAGATTCATTTTATAAATCCACATCTGAAAATAATCTATATTTCTCCTTTCTACGACATCAACTTACCTCCCCAGCAGATATCAAACACTTATCCACAATTGAATGAAATGTGAAATAACTATTATTTGAAAATACTTAAATTCTAACAGTACTGCTGTTTCTTGACTTTGCAGTGTTTCTCACTGACTGTATTTGAGGTTACTGGGATGGTTATGCATTTATTTATTTATTTATTTATTTGGTTATGCATTTAAATAGAGAAAATAAAAATTAAATGACATCACTGTTTATGATGCATGACACATGTGTCAATTAATTTTTAAAAACTCCATGGCAAAAGGAAAAGGTTTACACTTCTGGATACCAAATAAATGGCTACTGATTATGGGGGACCTTTTTTACAGGGAGAACCCACAGGTTAGTGTGTCTCAGCTGTACACAGTATGGTCTAAGTCAAATGTTAATGACTGATTTGTTTTAAATCTATCTTGGAGTTCCAATGGGTAAAATTTTTAGAAGTTACATTCATTAAAACTTTTATAAATTACATCCAGTAAAATTTTCTCAAAGAGAGAAACATTGCATATTTTAGGTGAGATTTGGACATACTTGGGCATTATAAGCCTATTGCTGAACTTAAGTAGCTTAAATAGGACTCTGCATCCATTCTAGTTATCAAATTTTTAAAAACAGACACCTTTACTCACTAATATCACATTATTCTTGGCTTTTGTTGCACAAGTAACAAGAAAAGAAAGAAATGAGGAAAAAAGGGCAAGGAAAGTAGAAAATAAAGGAAGGCAACAGGAAGGAGTGCACTCAGAGTTTTTGTGTGCAGGGTCGCCAGAGTCAGACACGACTTAGCGACTGAACAACAATGCCAGAAAAGAATAGAAATGGGGAAAAAGCATTTAAAATTGTGCTTAAACATAGATTCACTTTGCTGTACAGTTCTTGCTTTATAGTGTGTGTAGTATTTCAAGTTGCTAGGTAAGAATCCAGTGGGCAAACAATACAGTCAGCCAACAGCAATGATGTCCATTTCTGGAGAAGTTAGACAGCCATTACTATTTCAGTAACACGGCCACAGCTTTGAAAACACAGCAGCATGAAACAATTAAAAGGTAGACACCTTGTTTTCATTTGCTCACCTTAAAAAAACAAAAAGAAATGCTTGAACAACATAAGGCACTTAAGACAGAAATTCTTTCTCGAGTTCGTACAGAGATGGTCGGCTCGTTCTGCTTCTCATCCTGCACAGAGGCACCGTGCGGTCCCGGCTCTGGCCTTCCACGTCGGTGTCCAGTAAGGAAGGCATGTGGGGCTGAGTTCTCTTCTTGGTGCCGAGAGGACAGCTGTCGGCTGGTCCTGGACCACCCACTACAGGGCTAGCCTGTGAGGGCTGCGACTCTGTTCTCGGCGGGAAGGCCTGCAGGGCACCTCCTCGGCTTCTTAGAGGGGGAGGGCGAGGCAGGGGCACCATATGGACAGCTCTTTGCTTTTCAGGCGGGACCTCACTTGGCAGGTCACTGTGAGGTCCAGACAGGGAGGGGGGCATCCCCCAAACCCACTCAGGGGGCAGTTCAGAGGCTCCGGGGGCTGAGATGAGAGCTGCACCAGCTGGTTGAGAAGGCAAAAAGAGTGTGTGATTAGACAGTGACATTGAAAACGATGGATATCGAGGAAAATAAACTGGGTGACTTCACTGAGGTGACCACCTTAAAGCAAGCTTTGACAAAAGAACCTGAATACAAACCTTACCTTACAAACTGTTAGGATATAAGGTTTGTTTTTATTGAAAAGGACCTCAAAGTTGGAAAGATTGCTTGAATCTGCGGAAACTACAACTGTAAAGAGCTAAATCATCATCAGATACTTAGAACAATGATCATTAGAACTGTTTAGTAAACAGGATAGATTTCAGAATGGGATTAGACTGGACTAAACTTCAGGCATAAAATGATGGTGAATATGACTGAATTCACTTTCAGGTGATAATTTGAAAAAATTAATGAAAATAAGGAAGAAGCTATGTTTCTACATGTTACACCTTCCCTTTTTTGTTCTGAAGAACTGACTTATTACCACTCTGTTGTTGTTTAGCCGCATCTGACTCTTTGCGACCCCATGGACTGTAGCCTGACAAGTTCCTCTGTCCATGGGATTTCCCAGGCAAGAATACTGGAGTGGGTTGCCATTTCCTTCTCCAGGGGATCTTCCTGACCCAGGGATTGAATCCATGTCATTTGCATTGTCAGGTGGATTCTTCACTGCTGAGCCATCAGGGAAGGCCTATTACCACTCTAGCAGATAACTACTGGCTTCAAATTAAGAAAAAAAGTTCTTATGGGATTATCATGGTGGGATTTCACCATGTGCAATTATAATTACTAATACTTTACTGCATCATAAAAGAGCAATAAACCAATTTATTTAAAGACAATGAAAAATAATATGAGAATGTGCCTACTTGTAGCACACTTAAAGAGATAAAGGACAAGATAAAGCAAATGAAAGCAGCCTCAGTTTTAATACACTTTATAACCAATCCTAGCATAACATTTTATGATCTAAAAAGCATTTTTCATATACCTTATCTCACTTAATCCTCATGATCTATATCTGACGTGATTGTAATCACATTTACATACAAAAGAAATAATAGTTAATTCCCATTTAGCATCTACTGTCCATTTGATTTTTATACCCGCTAAACTCAATCTCGACATAACTGGACAGTGAAGCCAGGTGATGCAGAAGACATGGTACCACGGGGGAGGTAGGACAGCCAGTTTCAGCACCAGCTCTCCCATTAATTATTGGTTCAGACTTTGTCAAATGATTGTCTTCCTAACATGAGGGGCTTGGCGCAGTTATTCTCCACATGCTTGCTCTGTTTTAATATGCTGTTAAGTACTTAAGTTGCTGAAATTTAGTTGTATTTCCCCAGAATCTAAGTGATAGTTAAGGTCAAATGCAAGAGTAAAATGAAATGAAAGTCAAATGAAAGGGTAAAATGCAAAGATTTCTGTAAAGAGTGAAAACAAATTTGTAAATGTAATCACATGGAAAAGAGAATCAGAGAGTCATACAATTTTACAGTCCAGTCTCTACAGTGGTGTCTGGTACTTTCAGCCATGAATGCAGCCTACCTGGGGGCCGGGGAGCACTTCCATCAGACATGGTCCTTCGGTGACGCGGGGCTTTCTCTTTGGCAGCAGCAGCGTAAGACACGCCCCCGCATGTCAGCTCCATGAAGGAAGGAGGCAGGTTTCTCCACCCATCACGGCTGGTCCCCAGTCCTGGCATGGGGGTTGACTTCTGGCCCCTCCCTCCAAAGGCAGGGCAAGGATCTGGAGTGGGCACCCGAGGGGCACAAGAGATGTGTGTGCTGCTCTCGAAGGAGTCTTCGCCGTCGGTCTGCAGCAGGCACTTGGTAGAGAGGGAAGGCACGGACAGGAGGCTTGCAGCGGTGGACGGTGGGAGCGCGGGGCTGTTGCTGGCTCCCTCGCCCGCGGCCAGCAGCCTCGTGGCAGGACTGGTGCTGCGGCGAGACTTAGGTGCCCGCTGGAAGATGCCTTCACGCTTCTTCCTGTCTTCCTTGGGCAATGGGTCTTCGGGAGCCTGTGCTTTCGTGAGCTCTCTTATGTCCAGGCCCAGAGCCACGGATGCCAGCAGCATGGTGCAGCCGTACAGAGCAGACTCTGTTTTCTTTCTCTGGGGGGATCTACTCAGACTGTTTGGAGGGGTCCCCTGAGGAGTGTCGGCAGCAGGGCTCACTGGGGTTTCCTCCTCCCAGCTTTCGGATTCCACCGGGTTCTCTCTCTGGCCATCTTTCCAAAGAGGTAGATCGATATAGGCCTGAGTTGGCGGTTTTATCTGCTTTGGTTTTCTGTGTTCCAACCCGTCAGGGGCAAGTTTTGGCTCTTCACAAGCACCTACATAGAAGGATAAACACACACACGCTAGGACCATTTTACAGCAAAAACCATGAAAACTACATTGTAAAACAAAGCTGAAATCTAATAAATACATATTCTACATTGTGACACATGGAGTCCTTTTCAGTTTAGCTACTGGTTCGTCCAGGAGGACCCTGCAGAAGGGGTATCCAGGGTGCTATGACTCAGGCTCCCTGCAGAGGAACCAGCAAGCAGGGGCATTTGCAAGCCCTGAAACTAAGGTAAACATGATCAATATCTGCATAAGATCATACCCTCCTTTTGGGAGTCACTTAGGCATTCAGGAGACGTTGAATGCTTGCTAGGCACCAGGCACTGGGAGTAGAGTGGTGAACACAACAGATAAACTTTTTGGCTTTGAGTTGACCTTCTAATTTGCAGGTGATGAAGAACACATACATTATGGGTTCCATGTAGACAAATAAGAATTTTAGGTAAGAGTGATGAATAGGGAGAGAGGTTCAAGAGGGAGGGGAAATAGGTATAGCTATGTATATTCATGTTGATATATGGTAGAAGCCAACACAATATTGTAAAGCAATTATCCTCCAATTGAAAAGAAATAAATTAAAAAAAATAAAAACAAAACCAGAAAATGTTATGGGGAAAATGGTGGAGCAAAAAAAATAAGGCCGCTTGAATTTTCTGGTTTGTGTCACTTTTACCCTACCATATTTTTCTGCATTTCCTTTATGTGCTTTTGCATGCTTTTCTTTCTTGAAGAATAAAAGAAAAATCTGCCTCATGAAAAAAAAAAAAAAAAAACAGTGACAAATAAATAAAAACGAGTTCTGAAGTAGAGGGCTGGGGTGAGATACCACTTCAGCTGAGGTGGTCAGGGAAAGCTTTCCGGAAATGCTTGAGCTGAGACATAAACTCACAGAAGGACCAGGACACACAGATGGGAGGTGGGAGGGGGCCTTCAGGCAGGACAGACAGTGTAAACCCTTTGCTCACTGACCCTTCCAGTGAACTACAGGGTTAACTTCATGGAGACCCAGCTGGGTCAGCCACATAAATCCTTTGACTTCCTCCAAGTGACCTGCAGAGGAGTTATTAATAGGATCAAAATATTCTAAGAAAGAATAAAAACATTAAAAAAAAATGGCAGGAGAACTATCCAGTCACAAATAATGAAACATGTACTGTAGAAATAACAGTTTTGTTACTATCAGTTGCCCTTCATTACTCTTCAAACGACATTTGGTGATGCACTGCAGTATACAATGAGAGAACCTCTTGCCTTTATAGGCAAGAAAGAGTTAGCACACAGTAATGAATCTGGTGTCAGAAAGTGTTTATCCAGGATTCAGAAGGGACCTGCCTCTGTTTACCTGAATGTATTTATGCAGATCAGAAGAAGAAAACTAGACATGAACAGCAAGTGATAAGGTGCACGTAAAATTGAACGTAGCATTGATAATAAATTCAAGATGTTTATACCATGTTTAGCTAAAGCATCTTTCCTTTGATCACAGTATCAAAGAGCTATCTTAAGTTGTTGAGGGTAAAGACCAATTTTGTCTTCTTTGGTGATAGCCATCACTGAAGGTTTTCAACAACTACTGTATCTCTTCAATCTTTTAATATCTGAACACTGAACAGGAATGTTGAATATTGAAAGCAATGATGACTTACTTAAATTAGAGATTCCAATGTAACACTCTCCAGCAGTAGTTTTCCATAGCTAACTAGCTTGGCAATATTTTACCATGTCGTGGGGTAGGAATATAACCTCAGTAGAATTTCAGGGTGCCTACATTTTCATATTTACTATTTCCTATACTAAATTAATTTGGATCTATCTAATAAATTATACTAATTTTTCTGGTAAAGAATAGGAGTTACAAATTCCTAATAAACAATGTGAAGCCTAATGATTACTTTCCACCATGAAGGCTGCCAGGACAGAAGATAAGCTTTGAGCTCAGTGTAGCCCCACTACTACCCTGATGCTGCTAACCTTTCTGACATCACTTCTAGAGCAGTCAGGTGCTAAGTCTATTTCCTGAAACCCATTTACCTGGCTGGTCCACAAATAATGAAGCCAATGGCATGGTTTTCTGATTTTTTATTAATATGGTTGACCAAGGACTGTTGCCATCTGAGAGAGGTCTTATTCTACAAGAGAAAAATGTTTATTTTAATATAATAGAACCACATGAAACACAAATTAGGTTTTGGTAAGTACACACTAACAAAATTTTTAGGTAGTAAAGAGAACACATTTTGATTCTGTGTTTTAAAAAGTTACCAAAGTACAAATAAAACCCTAACATGAAACAGAAAAAAATTTTTAAACTGCTTAACCAAATAATAATTAATTTAGTGTGATAAGCTCATCCTAGAAGTTAACTTAATATTCAGGTATTTTTGTATTACTCTAATTGCTGTTTAAAAGGTAAGTCTGGCCAATGCAACATTTAAAAGGCCCTGCTAAAAAATAAATAAATAAAAAAGCCCTGCTCTTTGTTACAGTGCACACTGAAATACCACCAGATGTCACACATGTACCTTTCTTTGCAATCAGTTCTTTCTTTCATTTGAATCGAATTTGGACCCCAGGTACAACCCTTTTTCTTGAAATTCCTTTTTATATCTTCAAATTCTTCTTGTCGACAGATGGTGTTTCTGCCCCAAGTTTTATTGCTTTCATCTGAGGTCACTAAACAGAGAGCATCACTCATTAACCAATTATAATTTTTTTAAGTTTTAGAATGAATCGAATCAGTTGTAAAACTATCTTACTCAAAGTGTGTATATGATTAAGAAACATGAAAACAATGAAGACATTATTTCTTTCACCCTACTCAAGGCAAATGTCTGTCTCTAATCAAAATAGTAAGAAAAGTAAAAGATACAAATTTGAGGTAGCTATAAAGGGCTGATTCTTTCTTTATCTATGCATTCAACATGATGCAATAGTTAGGATTTCATTTTACTTGGAAGGAAAAAAAAGGCAAATTGAACATTTAACTTAAACTTAGTACTTAATTTTTTAACCAAATCAAAGTTTAGAACCTAAGGAACAGAAGTCTATTTTCAAACTGTAATTTCAGCCACTATTTCATTAGTCATCACAACTGTTTGGCTACAATTACCTTTTAAAATCTGAACATATGCAAGTTTTCCCACATCTTGCCTTATTTCATTCCCTTGTGGGGAAGTTTACATTCACGTCTGACCTCCACCTGTTGCTGACACACAACCGCCTCCTCCCCCAGCCCCTCTCTCCTTGAGAATCATGGGGAGAGTGGCTGTTATTACTACACACTTAGAAAGCAATCCTGTCACACACTAGAGGTGCTAAACACACAGCTGAAAACATTATGACATATCTGCTAAGTCGCTTCAGTCGTGTCCGACTCTGTGTGACCCCATAGACGGCAGCCCACCAGGCTCTGCCATCCCTGGGATTCTCCAGGCAAGAATACTGGAGTGGGTTGCCATTTCCTTCTCCTATGACATATCTACACAGGGGTAAAAATATACACTTTGGGTCTAACTGAAACTCACACAGCTTGATGAATTAGTTTATGTATTTTTTCCACTAGGCTGAACACTCTAAAACCAAATACTAAGTGGTATTTTGAAGGACAGATCTTCCTCGACTTATGATGGGGTTACATCCCCATAAACCATCCTAAGTTGAAAATGTAGTTAATACACTTGACCTACCAAACATGGCCCACCTTAAATGTGCTCATGTACCGCCATGGCTGAATCATGTTAATGTATGGCAAAAAGCACTACAATATTGTAAAGTAATTAGCCTCCAATTAAAATAAATAATTTAAAAAAATGTGCTTAGAAGAGTTACTGTGTTTGTTTAGCTGCCAAATTGTGTACAATCTTTTGTGACCCCACAGACTGTAGCCCTCCAGGCTTTTCTGTCCATGGGATTTGTCAGGCAAGAATACTGGAGTGGGAGGCCATTTCTTTTTCCAAGAGATCTTTCCGATCCAGGGAATGAACCCGCGTCTCTTGCGTGGCAGAAAGATTCTTTACCATCTGAGCCACCTGGGAAACCCGCTTAGAACAGTCACACTAGTCTATAATTGGGCAAAATCATCTAGTGCAAAGCCTATTTTATAATAAAGTTAAATATCTCATGTAGCTTATTGAATCCAGTAGTGAAAGTGAAAAATAGAGTAGTTGTGAGTCTATGGCTTATTTCTCCTCATGATGGCAGGGCTGACTGGGAGCCCAGCATCTTGAGGGAGAATGGTGCCTTGCATCACTCCTCAGAAAGGATCAAAATTCAAAGTATGGTTTCCACTGAATGTGAATCACTTTAAAACCATCATAAAGTCAAAACACCCTAAGTCGAATTACCCTAACATGGGGGGCCATGTGCATTAGGTTGGTCAATACACACAAAATGAGAGCTAAATCCCAAAAAACAGAATACTGTTTTCTTTACAAAACAACTGGAAGTAACCTCAAATTCTGGATTTCAGTTTTCAAAATATCCACAAGTATGCTACTGATATAATTAGGTTATATAAACGTTGCAGGTACATGTTTCACAAAATGTTTCGAGATCTTATTTCAGTTTCTACTCTGTGGCCTGGTAACATCACCAATTGTGTAGAGTCTAAAAAATCATTTACTGTGAAAATAAGAAAATGAGACTAAGAAGAAAATTTTGATTTCCAAATAGTCATGATACTTCCTGTATTTCACATGCTTAGAAACCAGGTATAAAAACATGTCTGCTTTAAGTTGAATCCAAGTCCAATAGTGACAGAAACCCACCCAGAAGACCCCAAGGGGGAGAAAGCTTACGCTGTATCGCTCGGAGTCGGGGAATCACTGTGGGGCTGCTGGGTGGGCTGGAGCTGCTGCTGTTCAGACTTCTTCGTTTGTCCAAGTTGGGGGAGGCCTGCACAGTTATTTTGTGCTGGAAGTCTGTTGCACATGGGGAAAAAAAAAGAGAACTGAGATTTGATGGTTTTAGGTGATTTTCATAGCCCCGTTTTTGGTATGTGGCAATAAAAACAGAAATTGCCAGACAGTAAGAATATGGTATGTCTCAGAGTCTGTTCCTGGTTTCTTCTCTTTCATTCAGGATTCAAGTCCATAAATAATGACTCGGAATCCTGATACATTAGGCAGCACACTGAGACACACACACACTCACAGGGAAATGAACTATTACTGAGTATCTGTAGAACCCAACAGTCTTCTGGGAAAAACAATTACCTTCATTCAGTCTGACACAGTTGAAGCGAGACTGAAGGAGGAGACACCCTGGGTTAAATGGGTCCTGGCTCTGTCACTAACTATGGACCCCAAACCAGCAAGGAGCCTCTTGAAGTCGGTTTCCAAGGCTTTTGTCTAGTACAGCAGACACCACCACGGGGTTGCCGTGGTGATTAAAACATAAAACGTATGTTATGTGGGGTTCAGAACATGCTACTCCAACATCTACTCCTTTTTGTTGTTGTTTATAGTCACTCAGTCATGTCCAACTCTTTGTGATCCCATGAACTGTAGCCTGCCAGGCTCCTCTGCCCATGGGATTTCCCAGGCAAGAACACTGGAGTGGGTTGCCATTTCGTCCTCCATGGGATCCTCCTGACCCAGGGATCAAACTGCAGGCAGATTCTTTACCACTGAGCCACCAAGGAAGCCACATTTACTCCTTAACCTGTTACATTTCTACAAGACGGTTCACTCTTCATCAACCTAGCATGGAAATATTCAGGTCTGTTTTTTTGGGGTATTCATTTCCTTAGGCAGGCTCCTATGTCACAGAAACTTACATTAAACACATTTTTATGCTTTTCCCCTATTGATTTGGCTTTGTCAGTTTCATCTTCGGACCCAGTCAGGGTCAAGTGAAACTCCCCCAGCCTAAAGTTAAAAGCGTTTTGTGGCTAAGGTACCTACAAATGATGGTTACTATTATCTAACTGTGATACAGGGTAGCTGTCATGCCAGACGAAATGCCAAGAACTATGGGAACATATGAAAGAAAAGTAATATTACCAGAGGAAAGAAAACTTTGTAAACTGTCAGAAAAAGTATTGAAAACTTAGAAGCAGGGAAAAGAAATGACTGGGTGTTCTTTCATCATGGTGTCGAGCTTAACCTCTAATTTTCGATTGATGGGGCTATTTTTACAATTCAGTAGAGACAGAGGTTAACTTGAAGATTTTGTCTGGTGATGATGCAAATAGTTTTTGCCTGGTATGAAAGAAAATCCCAAAGGTTATTATTTATTGCCAAATTGGGCTTTAACCAAGTTTGTATTTAGCCTAGCAATCGAATGTTAAGATTTCTTTAGTAAATTGACCATAAATACTAAGCTCCTCAAATTCCCATGTGAACCAGTTTTCACTGGTTCCCCATTAATATTAATTAATCAATATTAATTATTAATTAAATAAAATATTTGACAGGTTCATTTTACATTTGCAAGAAAGCTATAATTTACCTTATTGTATAAAATAATTATACTTTAAAGAAACACATGGTATTGAATGAGGAGTTCAAATTTGGTAGGCAAGACAGCTATCCAATTACTCAAGTTAGAAATCTGAAGCTTTCCTTGATATTGTGTTCTCCCTGACCTTCCACATCCAATCAAACATAAAATATCTTGTAAATTCTGTTCTGTATTCTTCTTAGAGCTACTGTTGAGAAATTTGTATTCCAGGTTCTGGAGTCAGCAAACTCCACATGTAAAGCCCAACTTACCACTTACTAGCCACATAAATTTGGGGAAAGTAACTTCATCTCTGTAAGTCACAGCATCTTCATGGACAAAAATGGAAAAAATAATGATTCCTACTTCACAGGACAGTTAGGAAGAATTAAATACAAAGAAGAAACAGAAAATACTTGGGCTTCCCAGGTGGCTCAGTGGTAAAGGATCCTTCTGCCAATGCAGGAGACTCGGGTTCCATCTCTGCAGAAGGAAACTGGCAATGCACTCCAGTATTCTCTCCTGGGAAATCCCTGGACAGAGGGGCTGGTGGGCTACAGTCCATAGGGTCCAAAGAGCTGGACATGACTGAGTGACTAAGCATGTAAGCATAAAAAATACTCAACACACATCAAAGACACTTCTTGTTCTCTCCATCTCCACCACCACCATCATTTCATGATGAGGCTGCTACAGTCCTTTGGTCTATCTTCCAGCAACTCCACTTGACCCCTCTGATCTACCTCACAACAGCCAGAGGCTTGCTTGCTTATTTATTTATGGCTGTGCGGGTCTCTGCTGCAGCATGGATGCAGTAGTTGTGGCACATAGGCTTAGATGCTCCAGGGCGTGTGGGATCTTAGTTCCCCAACCAGGGATTGAACCCACATCCCCTGTACTGGAAGGCAGATCCTTAACCATTGGACCACCAGGGAAGTCTCCAGGTACATGCTTGTCATTCCCTGCTTAAAGTCCTTAGAAGGGTTCTCATCATTCTTAAAATTATAGGTCAAAATCATAACATCCCCTCTAATTCCCTGCAAATCTGATCTGGGTTGTTTGTGTCACCTCTGTTCTTCCATCACTCATCATGGTCTAG
Source organism: Giraffa tippelskirchi (assembly GCF_054371585.1). Classification (NCBI taxonomy): domain Eukaryota; kingdom Metazoa; phylum Chordata; class Mammalia; order Artiodactyla; family Giraffidae; genus Giraffa; species Giraffa tippelskirchi. Next base: position 118,429,402 of record NC_137276.1, on the reverse strand, counting down.
ACCAGAGGACAGCAGGCTTTTCCTAAGAAGTACCACACAGTAAAGATTGCAGTTTCTATGAACCACATGGTCTGCTGACAGAGCAGGAAAAGCATTCCAACAAAAACATAAAGGCATGTGTTCCAATGCAATGCTACTATGGATGCTGCAGTTTACCTTTCCTGCAAGATTCAGGGGTCAGAAAATCTTCTTTTCTAGTATTTAAAGTGTATAAACCGTTCTTAGTTTGTGGGCTACAGGAAAGAGGTGGGAGGCTGAATTTGGGCCAGCAGGTAGAGTCAAGCCATAATGGTCTTTTTTCAATTCCTGAAAGAAACCAAACTTCTTCCCATGTGCTTCCTGCCTGTTCTTTGGCTTCCCTTCATATTTGGTGGGGCTTCCTAGGTGGCTCAGCAGTAAAGAATCTGCCTGCCAATGCAGGAGATGTGGGTTTGATCCCTGGTTGGGTCAGGAAGATCCCCTGGAGTAGAAAATGGCAACCCACTCCAGTATTCTTGCCTGGGAAATCCCATGGACAGAGGAGTCTGATGTGCTATAGTCCATGGGGTTGCAAAAAGTCCGACATGACTGAGCATGCATGCCAGACTGTGTATTTGGCAAATTCCTACTTTGAGTCTCAATTTAAATTTTTCTTCTTGGGGAAGCTATTTGTGATTGCCTTAGACCAGGAGACATCGCTCCACTAATCACTGTCACATGACTTTTCCTTCACAGTAGTTAATAATTACAGCCAAAACAAAAGAACATTTGTTTAATTATTAGTTTAAGACTCACCCCCTCCAATACAGTCAGTTCTCTATTGGGAGGGTTGTCAGTTGCCATCATTGCAACATCTCCCCCAAATGGGCACAGAGCCATGCAGAGGAAAGATGCTGAGCAAATCTTTGCTGAATGAGTGTTTTCTCTGTTTGAGGTTACACTATTCATGAGGGCAGAGATCATGTTTTGAAGACAATGCAGATGGAAGTGAAGTGCCAGATGGGAGCTCTGTCCCCCTACCATCTGAGAAAGCATGATCTGACCAGGCAAAGTGGCTTAAGAAAGGGAAAGAATTGATGCAAGAAAACAGTTCATCAGAACAGATGTCTAACTGAACTAGGGGGAAGGGAAATATACAGGAAAAGAAAGAAATATTCTCACCCAAAGATATGAAACAATTTAGACCAAAGAGCTTTATAAAGGTTCAGCTAGCCCGGTGGCTCAGTGGTAAAGAATCCAGCTGCAATGCAGGAGCTGCAGTAAACATAGGTTTGATCCCTGGGTCAGGAAGATTCCCTGGAGTAGGAAATGGCAACCAACTCCAGTATTCTTGCCTCGAAAATCCCATGGACAAAGGAGCCTGGTGGGCTACAGTTCATGGGGTTACAAAGAGTCAGACACAATTGAGCACATACATACAAGCACATGGAAGTTTTTATTGCGAGAGGAGCCTGCAGCCCAGAGGAGAAGGCATGCATGCTCTTGCAGGCCTCAGAACTAGAATAACAGAACCAGGCCACAGCATCTGAATGGCAAACCATGAAGAACAAGTGATGGGCAAAGAGACGACGGGCACAGGTCAGGGAGCCACCACAGAAGGTTTTAAGGCCAAGGGTAGTTGCAAAGGCACAAGACTGGATCTTAATAATACCTAAGATTCAGAGTGCTCTGGTCTTCAGAAAAAAAACTAAAAACTTGTACTCAGGGGAAAAAAAAAGCACTCTGTGCTTTAAACATAGACAAAACATTCTTTATGATAAACATCCTGTTTCTATGAAACAGAGAAAAGTTGATTCTGTCCCAGTTACAGATTGAAGAAAACTCAGGCTGAACTGTTAAGGGGTCCTGGCTGATGTCCAGTGTTTTTCTGGACTGCTTGCTAGACCTGTTCTCAAGGTACCTGCTCATGGCAGGTTATCATGTGGTCCACAGGCTTTTGATTAAGCCTGTATATTTTCACTGGCAATATTTATGTTTCATGAAGGACACTGACATGGCTCAGTGGCAATTCTCATTTTACACTAAAAGTTGCAGTATTTGTTGAAAAGTCCTTTTGGGGCTTCTGCCTTCTATCCCTAGGCACACACACATACTTGCTCACATTCACGCACGCCAGGCAGGTGAGTGTGGCAGGCCTTTGGCACTTGTGAAGTGGTTGAAGTTAGAAAACCATGGCTTTACAGACATACCAACCCCTGAAAGTTTCAAAACCTCTTGGATCTGTTTTACATGTTCTAAAAACACAACTTGGGTTCAAAACAAACATAATACAGAAGGAGTGATATAAAGTGGTCACAGTATAAATGTATTTGCCACAACCATTCTTTCTCTCTCTACAAGTTCCAAGACCGCACACAATTGAATTTACCAACTCTTAGATTATGTTGCCTCATTGTATAAGCATTCATCTTCCTTATTAGGTAGCTATGCAGGATTGTCAACAGGAATAATTACACTTGAGTTTTCCAGCAATAAATCATCCTAGCTAAAAATAGCCATAAGATTTAAAGCTGCCATCAGTGATTATGAAGGAAAAAATTATAATAATTAGATAATTACTCACATTTAATAACAATTTTTTGAAAGAATTTTTAAGCAATATTCTGGCTCGTCATCTGAATCATTCTCTAACCACCAAAATGATTCTTTGCTTAACTCCACCTTTTTAGAAGGCTTAGGTGAGGATTTGGCTACTCTAGTCAAACAGACAATCTAGGTTGATGTGTGTGTGTGTGTGAAAGTTGCTCACACACAATGCCCTTGTTACACTGGCTGACCAATTTTCAAAACAATTAAAAGGAAAAGAAAAGGGGGTATCTATGAAAATTATGAAACTTCAATTGTACCAATTGAGTACACAATGCTAGTTGAAGGTTAACTGACCCCCAACCAGTTTAATTCCCAAACAGTACAGAAAGCTTGAAGGAAAAAATATCTCTTAGAATTCTTGCCCTAAGGGAATACCTCCTACTAGGAGAACCTGATTTTTGCTCCCTGTGCCTTGAGACCAGAGCTCTCTGGATCACTTATCTTATCTTGACCATCTCTTTAAAAAAAAAAAAAAAGGAACGAAGTCTTTTAAAATTTTCTTATTTTCAACTGTTATTTACTATTAGTGAGTTTTACTGGAACAAAACCAGAAATATAGACCAATGTAACAAGATAGAAAGCCCAGAGATAAACCCACACACCTATGGGTACCTTATCTTTGACAAAGGTGGCAAGAATATACACTGGAGAAAAGACAGTCTCATCAATAAGTGGTGCTGGGAAAAATGGACATAGCTGTCCAGTTTTTACACATAGCTGTCATGAAAGAATGAAATTAGAATTCTTCCTAACACCATACACAAAAATAAACTCAAAATGGATTAAAGATCTAAATGCAGGCATACATATTAAGAACCAGTTCGTAGGAGTCTCAGATACGTTTCTAAGAAATTCTTTAAGCTAGATAGACATGGAAGAATTCCTGCAAAAGGGATTTAAGTAGTTTGTAGCTGGAAAATAAGTAACACCACCCTCCAATCTGTCATCTACCAGCCGTTTCTTCCTTAATAATGTACCATGAAATAGTACTAAAATCTGGTAACTCAAAGTATTTTCTAACAGATCATAATATTGGACTCCACTAACTCCCTTGAAGGTACAAATAATTGCTTTCTCCACTGAGCAAAACTACTGAAGGAGAAAAATAATTGTTTTTATAGTTCTAATTCTTTTTTGTGGATCTTTGGATGTGTGTCCTACTTTGGGATATTGTGTAAGTAAACTCTGTGTGTGTGTGTGTGTGTGTGTGTGTGTGTGTATGTATGTGTTGGTGAGGTGGCTTGTAGAGTCAGGGGATTCTAATGAATTTCCATAGAGGTACCAGTGTCACTGCTGATGGTGACTGCAGCCATGAAATTAAAAGACGCTTACTCCTTGGAAGGAAGGTTATGGCCAACCTAGATAGCATATTTAAAAGCAGAGACATTACTTTGCCAACAAAAGTCCATCTAGTCAAGGCTATGGTTTTTCCAGTGGTCATGTATGGATATCAGAGTTGGACGGTGAAGAAAGCTGAGCGCCAAAGAATTGATGCTTCTGAACTGTGGTGTTGGAGAAGACTCTTGAGAGTTCCTTGGACTGCAAGGAGATCCAATCAATCCATCCTAAAAGAGATCAATCCTGGGTGTTCATTGGAAGGTCTGATGTTGAAGCTGAAACTCCAATACTTTGGCCACCTCATGCGAAGGGTTGACTCATTGGAAAAGACCCTAATGCTGGGTAGGATTGGGGGCGGGAGGAGAAGGGGACGACAGAGGATGAGGTGGTTGGATGGCATCACTGACTCGATGAACATGGGTTTGGGTAGACTCCGGGAGTTGGTGATGGACAGAGAGGCCTGGCGTGCTGCAATTCATGGGGTCGCAAAGAGTCGGACACGACTGAGCGACTGAACTGAACCGAACCAGTGTCACAGTGATGTAGCACCATCTTGTGGGAAGAGGAGGTAACTACCACCCTAAATTACAGAAACTGCATTTCATTCCTTTAAAATGGATTAGGATTATAGCAAGAGATTTTGGGGTTATGTTTTAACTAGAATCTTTTATTAAGTGGCATGAGGTAAAAAAAATATGTGACTAAAATGACCCCTCTATTCTCACAAACAGAAAAGGGAACTAGTACTATGCAGGAAAGATATAAATCCAACAGAAATATTCAAATATATTCACTTTGTGCTGAATAAATGCAAGGTTTCAGCCAAGTAAAATTTGAGAAGAACCACTCCAGGACTCCTGTGATATTTTATTTAATCACTCTCTCATGAAGATTAAAGAATCACTGGAATTGTTTCTCCCAAGTTTCTTTTCCATCAGTTTCTAATTAGCTCCCTTCTCCAAAGTTTCCCCAGGGAATCAATGAATATTAATTATGGTGATATGGTCACAACATAGATAGAATAACACTGATATAGCTCAGGACTAGAGAAGAAAACTCACACTGAATGCCTCTCTGAGTTTGTCTATTGTCTATATCAAAAGCAGAAAGAAGCCTTACCTTAAAGAAAATAGACTATTTTAAATTATGTCTGACATATCAGACAGTTCAGTGAGTTGTCTTTCAAGTTACACTTTGGCTAAAAGCAAACATTAGAAGAGAATCTGGAAAAGCATCTTTTTTTTGTTCTCAAAGAGGTCAAAGGTAAAATGAATGAGGACCACATAGCCAGTTCTCAACTCATCAAACCACTTAATCAGTGATGTATCCTGTGTTCTGACCACCCCACAGCAGCAATTTTCTGATCAATTAAGGACTTCTTCTGTAACCAAAGAAGTCACAATACGTGGCAAGCTGCAAGGATTTTGTAGTATCTTTATAAGACAATGTATACATATTTTATATAAAACAAAACTCCTGTTACTGTTATTTAAATCAAATTTCCACAACATTACCAAACATCTCAGGAAAACACTGGAATCTGTAAAGAGCACTCTAAGGTGTAATATATATACAGAGAGACAGATACATACAGATATATACACATTTACTGCGTATTCTCTATAGGCTGGGCTTCCCAGGTGGCTCAGTGGTAAAGAATCCAGCTGTCAAGCAGGAGACATATGAGGCTCAGGTTCGATCCCTGGGTCGGGAAGATCCCCTGACCAGGAGAAGGAAACGGCAGCCCACTCCAGTATTTTTGCCTGGGAAATCCCCTGGACAGAGAAGCCTGGAGAGCTACAGTCCACAGGGTGGCAAAAGAGTTGGACTTGACTGAAGCAACCCAGAGAAGGAAATGGCAACCCACTCCAGTACTCTTGCCTGGAAAATCCTATGGACAGAGGAGCCTGGTAGGCTGCAGTCCATGGGTTCGCTAAGGGTCGGACACGACTGAGCGACTTCACTTTCACTTTTCCCTTTCATGCATTGGAGAAGGAAATGGCAACCCACTCCAGTGTTCTTGCCTGGAGAATCCCAGGGACGGGGGGGCCTGGTGGGCTGCCGTCTGTGGGGTCGCACAGAGTCGGACATGACTGAAGTGACTTAGCAGAAGCAACTAAACAACAACCCTACAGGTGCAGCCAGTTCTTGCTCTGTCATCATCCTTCCCTATGAGAAAACAACTGCAAAACACAGAGGGACATTTGATATCACCTTAAACAAAGTACAACACATAACATCAAAGAACTTAACTTAATGAACTGACATATGTTTGCTATTTTGTATTCTGTTTAGTTTCTCCCAACATGTAATCTATTTCAGTTCAGTCTCTCAGTCCTGTCCGACTCTTTGCAACCCCATGGACTGCAGCACATCAGGCTCCCCTGTCCATCACCAACTCCCGGAGCTTACTTAAACTCATGTCCATCGAATTGGTGATGCCATCCAACCATCTCAGCCTCTGTCGTCCCCTCTCCTCCCGCCCTCAATCCTTCCCAGCATCAGGGTCTTTTCCAATGAGTCAGTTCTTCGTAATCCATTTATGTTATATCACAATGATTTAAAATATTTTTTAAAAGGTTGCCTAGAATTACTGGTTTACTTCCCTCATCGCTCAGCTGGTAAAGAATCTGCCTACAGTGTGGGAGACCTGGGTTCAATCCCTGAGTTGGGAAGATCCCCTGGAGAAGGGAACGGTATTCCCCTGGAAAATACCCACTCCAATATTCTGGCCTGGAGAATTCCATGGCCTACAGTCCATGGGGTCAAAAAGAGTTGGACAGGACTGACCAACTTTAACTTTCACTTTTATACCTCAACGATTTTGAACCCTTGAATGAAGGTGGGCGGGTCATCGAGGCACTGGATATACTTTGCTAAGGGTGCAAACAGCAACCTCAGTGCCCCAGATAACAGCCCAGCTCCTTGTGGAAGCAAGAAATCGATGTTCAGATTTTAAAAGGTAACTGTAGCCTAACAGTTGTGATAACTAATGAAAAGTTCGCTTAAATTATGGTCTTAAAATAACCTCTGGTCCTTAGTTTCAAACTTTGATTTGGTTAAAAAATTAAGTACGAAGTTAAAGTTAAATGTTCCATTTGACTTATTCCCCCCTCAAAAAAAAAACAAATTCCTAAACTGTTGTATTGTGCTAAATACATAGATAAATAATCAGCTCTTTGCTGCTAATTTACTTGGAGTTTGTATCTTTCAGTGTACTCTACTTTTCTTGCTATTATGATTAGAGACAGAAGTTTGCCACCGGTGGGGGTCAAAGAAATTATTTCATTGCTTTTATGTTTCTTGATTGTTTAAGTATTTTGAGTAAGATGTATTTGTTCTGGATTTTCACCATGTTGTGTAGGGCTGGTTCAATGCAATCAGCTAAAGAGGAATTTCGCTTTGATTTCCCAAGGAGTAAACAATAACGTCATTAACAGGAGAGGATGCCTGCAGTCAGATACACTGCTTCTGGTCTCCTGCAATATGCTCCCTCCCAGGCTGTTTCACATGTGAAAACTCGTTAGGTCGTTACGTTCTGACCAACTGAAGCAAGAGATGAAGATGCTCAGTCATAAAATCTCATTCCCCCAGCTCTGATCAAACAAAGAAGTAGACAGCAGGGACGCCACACAAGTCTGAGGGGACGTGGGGGCAGGACCGTACCTGAAGGTAAACTGATGCGATGGCCATCTCTGAGCTTTAGGCGGCTCCTCTTAAACTTGCCCTTCCTCTTCTTGACGTTGGGCTTCTCCTGATTCAGCTGGAAGATGAGGATGTTGAGCTCTCGCTCCAGCACGTCGATCTCCCGCGCGGCCAGCTGCTGCTCTCGCCGCCGGAGCAGCTCCTCCTGCGATTTCTGCTGCAGGGCAGCCCGCATCAGTTCCTCCTCCCGGGAGCGCAGCTCCTGCCACCAGGGACAGGGGACAGGATCAGGGTCACTGCAGGCCTCCTGGAGCCTCCCCGCAGCCAGGACAGGCCAGGCTGGACCTCAGCTCACCAGGGGCTCACACAGGCTGCATCTGGCAATTCTGGGGTGTTTCTGCTTTGTTTGATTTGGCGGTGGGGCGGGGGGCAGAATGGCTTCTTTAATCCATGGCTCTTATTTGTATGAGGGGCCATTAGCATCATCAAGTACCGGCTTCTGAGTCTCACCAGGTGCGCTAGATGGTAAAGAACCCAACTGCCAGTGCAGGAGATGTAAGAGATGCAGGTTTGATCCCTGGGTGGGGAAGATCCCCTGGAGGAGGGCATGGCAACCCACTCCAGTATTCCTGCCTGGAGAATCCCACCAACAGAGGAGCCTGGGGGGCTACACTAACAGAGTCACAAAAAGTTGGACACGACCGAAGTGACAGCACAGCATCAGTAAGTGGCGAGGTTTGTACCTCACCAGGTGGTTTCAGATCTGCCCTTCTTCCTGGAGGGTTCTTTGTGAAAGATTTACCCACCTTTTTCAAAGCCCAACTCACAAGAAGGCAGCTAAGCATCCGCCTGGGCTGAGGCACTATGGGCTGGTCCTTTGACACAGGCAGGCTGCACCCCATCCACGGGATGCATGCAGGGCAACTGGCCGCAAGCTCAAGTGTGGAGGGTGCCAAGCTGTGGGCCACCAATCTCATCTGCTCATGGCCCTTCTAGTTTTACGGCCCAAGAAGAGGCATCACATGTCTTTACACCCAAGTGTAAAGACTCTCTCTGTCTCTGGCCTTTACAATCATGAGACACAAAATGTACATCAACACACAGCAACTGATGTGAAGGACCCAGAACTCTACTCAGTGACCTAAATGGGAAGGATCTCTAAAAAAGAGGGGATATAAGTATACATATAGCTGATCACTTTACTGTACCAGAGAAACTAACACAACATTACTTCAACATTACTTCAATAAAAATTAGGAAAAAAAAAAAGAAGGCCCATTAAAGCCAAAAGGGAAAGCTTGATTACTTAAAGGAAAATTCTTCTAGTGACCGAAGACTGCAGCAGTTCAGGTTTCTTTCCTCAGGGACTTCCTTAGGGTATTTAAGAATTTGCTTAGGGAATTAACACATTGTGGTGGAGAGATTAAGGGGAAAAACAAAGCTAATATGGCAGGAGTCGGGTGAAGGCCCATCAGAAATGAAAATGCAACAGCTCTAAAAGGATAAGCCACTGGAAAATAGTCCACAAACAATTGTTTAGGATCCCATGGATGGATGGAAACTGTCACTTTACACACAGATGTCATGAATTAGCTAACAAAAGTCCCTCTGTCATGACACTTACTGATTAAAATGTAACTTCCTCTCAGTTTTGGTTTTAGAATTATTGAACTGGTAAGAAATAGAAAACCTATGAAGAATACTTTTATTCCTATTATAAAAAAATTATTCAATAGTAAAACTGAGAACTCTACAGTTTTTAATCCACATCCCCATTCTTATCCCATTTCTGTAAAGTGCTCCGTTCTTTATCAGAGACATAAATACTTCTTTTGGTGCTGAACTGCTTTCTCTTGTAGACTACCCTGCCATAACTCAAGCACTCACATAGAAAGCAAGGCATTTACAAACTTATTTACACTGCACCAGACAAGTTTAATCTTAAGAATGTTTGTGTTAGTCGCTCTGCTGTGTCTGACTCTTTGAGATCCCATGGACTGTAGCCCACCCAGCTCCTCTGCCCATGGAATTCTCCTCCAGGCAAGAATACTGGAGTTGGTAGCCATTCCCTTCTCCAGGGGATCTACCTGACCCAAGGATCGAACCTGAGTCTCCTGCACTGCAGACGGGTTCTTTACCATCTGAGCCACCAGGGAAGCATAGATCCTAATGCCAAAAACTTTGTGAGAAACTCTACCTTCTCAAGCAGAGCCTTGGGCTGTGAACTTAGAGAGCTACAAGCTTGGTGTGAACATGTCACACTTCATATGAGCAGGCCACACTTTCCAGAGGCCACCTCAAAAGTACTGATGTGAAGAAACACTGCAAGACAGAGGCTCATGGAAAGAAGGAGAGGTGAGCCATGGGACTGGAGTCATAAGGGAAAATAAATATGGAGGAGCATCCTCCCACAAACAAATAAGGTAATATCAAGAAAAAAAGGAGAGTCCTAAAAACAAAGGTTCTTTATGTGGATCACTTCTGATCTTATGGTAATTCTACCAAAGTAGACCGAAACTCACCTTTGAAACATTCCTTCGATTTGTTTTTTTCTAAACAAATTTCATAAACAAAATGATGAGAGAAATGATTTCCTTAAGACCAATCACTATTCAAATCAGTTCTACTAATATGTATCAGCTGATTTATAAGGAGAGACCAGTATTTCTTCATTACACTGTGCCAAATATAAATAACTATTTATTACTTGAAAAGAAAAAAGAAAGAAGAAGAAAATCCTGGCTGTTTAAAACAATTCTGGAATCCATTATTTAACTGGTGGCTTTACAGTTTGTTCAAACTGGAGGTTTTACTGTAGTGTATTTGGGGACAGATGATCATTCTAGTCAACGTCTAACTCATTACTGTCTGCCCTTCTGTTAAGATATTACTTTTCAGGAGTGTAGATAACAACCCAATTAGCTATTGTGGAATGAAATGGCATAAGGAAGAGATAAAGGCTGTAAATTCACTTAGGCTTTTTGTGTTATTGCTACAGTAATTGAATAAGAAACATTTTTAATTCCAGGTCTCAAACTAAAATGTAAACCCCTGCACAGTGACTTTATAAATTAAAAAAAAAAAAATTACTTGCTTAAGACTTCATAAGAGAAAAAAATAAGATCAAAGAGAAAGTAGCCAAGTACTCCTCCTTCTGAATGAGTTTTAAAGCATTCAAAAGTAAAAAAAAAAAAAAAAAAAATAGTCTGGGGTATTAGAAGCCCTTTGGATTCTTTGAAATTACGAAGCACACAAAAACATTCTTTTGGTCGCTGAGATTACTAGGCAGTGCTATGTGTTTAATTGCTTGGCACAGGCCATTCTAGTAATGGAAAACCCAAATTCCTGGCACTAGGTGTTAATCATTAACAGTGACAGGCCTTCGTATAGTGGTTCAAAGACAGGTGCACACACCCAGTGTACAGAGACAGACATGCAGAGATAAGAAGCCAGGAATTTGGGGAGGAACCGGTATCTATGGAGGCCACGGCTTACCGAATAACACAGAGCACGGCCAAGTCACTGACCATTAATTCCAAGTCTGATGCCTCCCACCTCAAGCAATCAGTGAACAAGAAAGGGAGATAGAGCACATCTACTGCGCTTCTGACTCCATCAAAAAAGAGGCAACCCGAAACCTTCCAGCAAAAAAAAAAAAAAAAGACTATATATTCTTTAGTTGTAAATCAAAGACCCACAACATACCGTAAATGCTGTATTTCAAAAAGTACTGCACAGAAATCATATATATATATATATATATCAGAAATATATACATAAAAGTAAAGATACCATTGTAGGATATTGCAAAAATGAACCCAAACAATAGTAAAGAAAGTACTTATAAGACCTCAACATGGAGAAAGAGCAGACATCCAGTCTTAAAGCATGCTTTTTTGATTTTCTTACCACATATGATAAGAATTGAGTTTCTCTTGTGGCTCAGGTGGTAAAGAATCTGCCTGTAATGCAGGAGACCTGGGTTCAATCCCTGGGTTGGGAAGATCCCCTGGAGAAGGGAAAGGCTACCCATTCCAGTATTCTGGCCTGGAGAATTCCATGGGGTCACAAAGAGTCAGACACAACTGAGTGACTTTAACTTATGATAAGAATTAACTCACTGGTTATGCCTCTCTCCTACAATTTCATATATAATTACCAAGTTTAAAATAATAAGAGTTAGTTATTAATGACATCGCTTCCAAATTTTAAATTCTGTGATGCCAAGTTTTATTTTTCCTCCAAGTCTACCATTCCCCAAATGTTTTTTACTTTTGCTATTAAGCATCTCATTTTAGAATTCCTGAAAACCATTTGGGGAGGGGTAAAAAACAATCTTAAAAACATATTAATAATATCACTGATAGTAATCCTTCAAAGAACTGCAAGACTGAAAAAGTAATACACTCAGTCATTTTCCAGCTCAGAGCCCCATTTCCCAAACACCTGGTCTGGGTATGGGGGTGGGGGTGCTGTCAGGAACCTGCCCCGGCTTCAGTCAAAGCCACTGCTTTCTTTGTTGCAAGGCGAACATGCACACTTGTCAGCACTTAGGAAGCAGCACGCAGGCCTGAGCCCTCTGGACACCTCGCTCGTGTAAGCCCATATCACCCCGAGGAGGGAGACAGCATGGCTGTGACATTTTGTGGGGGTGTGGAAGGACGGCAGAACAGTCTCCGTCAGCTAGTGGCAGCGCCCTCGCCCCAGCCAGACCGTCTGGCTCAAGTCCTCGGTCTGTACCACTTTGCTCGACTGCTAGAGATTCTGGCATTCTGCTAAAGACCTAATATAACATGGGGGCAGGGCTGGTCACGGTTTGGTAGACTCCCGTGTGCACACCCCTGCAGTCTGCGTGAATTCCTCGAGGGCAGGGGCAGAACAGCTGGAGCAGGCTCAACTGCACTCCTGCTCAGCTCCAAGAGCTGGGAAGTTGTTGAGACCAGATCTTCATGCCTGGAGCACTCACCTGAGAGTCCTCCTACTACTGAACCCCGGACAACCAGAATTTATTTCCTTCCTCACCTGCTGGAAAATCCCTCCAGCACTGAGGACAGCCCTGTACTGCCCAAGCCGCCTTCTGCATCCATTTCTCTTCGCTGCTGGCTCAGGTGTGCAGGCCCCGCTCCTGTGTTCCTGGCCGTAACCTGGGGGAGCTCTGTAAGACATGGTGTTGCTGTGCCGTGCTCAGCTGCTTCGGTCGTGTCTACCTCTTTGTGACCCCAAGGACTGTAGTCCACCAGGCTCCTCCGTCCATGGGATTCTCCAGGCAAAAATACTAAAGTGGGTTGCCATGCCCTCCTCCAGGGGGTCGTCCTGACCCAGGGATCGAATTCACATCTCCTGTGTCTCCTGCCTTGCAGATTCTTTACTGGTGAGCTACTGGGAAAGTTCCTTTAAGACACGGTGCCCTCGGTTGAACGTGACACTGAGGATATGATCTGAACAGACTCAAACAGGATCACTATTTCTTATTAAATGAGCTCTATGTCCAGTGTTCTTGCCTGGAGAATCCCAGGGACGGCGGAGCCTGGTGGGCTGCCGTCTATGGGGTTGCGCAGAGTCAGACACGACTGAAGCGACTTAGCAGCAGCATGTACTTATTAAGGGGCTCAGGGTCTAAGGTTGCATTTATCAGTTTTGAATTTTTAAACTCACGAAACACTGAAAAATCTAAGGAAGTCAGTAAATTACCTAGAAGTCTACTATTTAAGAATGGCTTACAAAAAAAGAAAAAAAAAGGATTTTAGCAGCTCACAGATTTCCCTCTAACTTTTATTTTTAACTATTTAAAATTATTAAATATTTTAAATATACGACAACTAGAGAGAACAGCAAATACTCATACACTTACTATCAGTATTTAACAGATGCTGAATTTTTACTGTATCTGTTTCAGATCTGTTAAAGCCCTCTGTGCGTCACAGTTAATCCTATCCCCCCACCTTCAGACCTGCTGTACTTAAGCTGTATCCTTTGTATCCTTCCTCTGTCTATACTTTGCCCTTCTGCACATTTGAATAATAGTGCTTTATGTGGTCTTACAAATTTATACAATGTGATTATCCTTCTGCAACTGCTTCCTCTGCCAATATTACATTGTCTGAGGTTTAGATGGCACTGGTGGTAAAGAATCTGCTTGCCAAAGGAGACGCAAGAGACATGAGTTCAGTCCCTGGGTCAGAAAGATCCCCTGGAGAAGAGAATGGCAACTCACTCCAGTATTTTTGCCTGGAAAACCATGGATAGAGGAGCCTGGTGGGTTACAGTCCATGGAATAACAAAGAGTTGGACATGACTGAGCACTCACTCACTACTATTCATGTTGAAACATACAGCTGGAGTTCATCCATCTAAGTGCCATACAGATTTCTACTGTAAGAATATACAATAGTTTAGGCATTTATTTCCCTGTTAATGGATATTGGGGTTGTTTCCAGTTTTTCATTATTACAAACAATACTTAAAAGTGAATAACCTTAATTTCCTTGCGCATACGTGTGGGAGTTTCTTAAAAATAACCAGAAGTTAAACAGCTGAGTTGTCCGCTGTGTAAGATTCAAAATAGAATTCATGGTGTTTACACACTTTTAAATTCTCTTTTTACTGAAAAAATATGACAACTGGAACTTCCTTGGTGGTCCAGTGGTTAAGAATTTGGCTGTCAATGCAGGGGACACAGGGTGGATCCCTGGTCCAGGAAGATGCCACATGCCTCAGGTCAACTAAGCCCCACGCACTGCAACTACTAAGCCTGTGCGTCCTAGAGCCCGTGCTCCACAACAAGAGAAGCCACTGCAATGAGAAGCCCACACTGCAACTAGAGAGTGGCCCCTGCTCGCCACAACTAGAGAAAGCCCGCACACAGCGATGAAGATTCAGCACAGCCAAATATTTTCTTAAATGACAATAATAATAATTACTAACATCTCTTACCTATTAAGATATATATTAGGAACCTGTAAAGAAATTTTACTTAGGTATTTAATGCATTTATTGAATGTCTACCATGTGCCGGGTTCTTTGTTCAGTGTTACAGATGAACATGACCAAGGATAAAACAGTACAGCTCATGAACTTAACGAGTAGGAAAGGCAGGCCAAGGACACACAAAGAAGCAGATAATAATAAAGTATGACCCAGTGTGGTTGTGATAAAGAAAAGTGTCGGACGCTGTGATGATCTATGTGGTGCAAAAGATGAAGGGAAGGGGGCTCTGGGGGCCTGAGGATGAAGCAGCAGCAACTGTGAGGAGAGGCTAAGCCAGGCCAGGGACAGACAAAGAATATACACAAAGGCCAAAAGGCAGGAGAGCAGCGTGAGAGGAAATGGAAGAATTCCTCCTGGTTGGGGACAAAGGGAGGCTAATGTGGGAGAACAGAGGAAGTTATAAGGAAAAAGAGTCGGCCACTGAGGCAAGGTGGTTCTGATTTGCGTTTTAGAATTGTCACTGGTGTGCTAAAGGGCTCAGTTAGGGGAGCAAGGCTGGATGCAGGGCACCCAGGAAGGATGGTGCTGCAGGGATGCAGGTGATAAGTAAGGATGACAGGGGTCAGGGGCGTGAATTACCACTGAATGGTCTTTGTCACGAGGAGACCACATCTTCAAGACCTTTGAGACTGGGTACCTATGGGAACAATATCTCATTACCACACAAAGGAAGCAGGAGGAGGGAAGGCAGATGGGGAGTGAGAAGGAGGTTCTGACTTCAGTAGTTGACTGGCAAGGGTTACCGGGATAGCACATCAAGCCCCTTTTGAAAACTTGTCAGGGGGATCCTGGTGGTCCAGGACTGCTCAGGGATATAGGATGCCACATCACAGGCTCTCACACTTGTCCCAGCATACAGTAGACACTCAACACATTTGCTGGGAGGAAATTATAACATGGAAACTGAGAACAATTTCCCCAAAGATACGCTTTTAAATTGTATTTTTTTTTAAGAGAAAAATTTACTGTTGGGGGAATACCCATGACATACCTTGTATTAATTCCCAATTCAGCCTGGTAATAGCAGAAGTAAGCTACTCACAGACTGAATTTAGGTATAAGGTATCTTGGCCCCATGCACAGTATTATTATACACTAGCAAACTGTTATGCATATATATATTCAAACCACAACTTTTTTGCCCTTTCCTCTGCACTTAGATTGGCTATGTACCTTCAGTATTATGGTCAATGTGAAAGTCTAGTGATGTAATGCTGAGTCATACTACATAAGTCAAGGCAATTTAACATGGGAGAATGACCCAGTTACACTATAATCCCATATTTTTATGTCAAGCACTGGAACATGCAGATGGACTCTTTATTTAGCAAAGCATTATGGTCTATTTAAAAAGAATTCTACTATTTTAGATAGCTAATGGGAAGCTGAGGTAGAGCAGGGAGCTCAGCCTGGTGCTCTGTGACAACCTAGAGGGTGGGATGGGGTGGGAGGTGGCAGGGAGGTTCAAGAGAGAGGGGATATGTGAATGCCTATGGCTGATTCATGCTGATGTATGGCAGAAACCAACACAGCTTTGTACAGCAATTATCCTCTAATTCAAAATAAATAAAGAAAAAAGGAAAAGAATTCTACAATTTTAGAATCACAAATATATGGCATATAAAAGTTCCTTCCTAGACAATTACATAGGTTTATGAAGTCTATCAATAACTTGCCATGTGGTATTGCCCAGACATTCATTGCACATTGTTGTTGTTCAGTTGCTAAGTCGTGTCCCACTCTTGGTGACACCATAGACTGCAGCATGCCAGGCTTCCCTGTCCTTCATTATCTCCTGGAGTTTGCTTAAACTCATATCCATTGAGTCGATAATGCCATCCAACCATCTCATCTTGTTAACCTCTTCTCCTCCTGCCCTCAATCTTTTCCAGCTTCAGGGTCTTTTCCAATGAGTCATTGGAAAAGAATAACTGGGTCATTCTTCACATCAGGTGGCCAAAGCATTGGAGCTTCAGCTTCAGCATTAGTCCTTCCAGTGAATACTCAGGATTGATTTCCTTTATGATTGACTGGTTTAATCTCCTTGCTGTCCAAGGGACTCTGAAGTCTTCTCCAGCACCACAATTTGAAAGCATCAGTTCCTCAGCACTCAGCCTTCTTTATGGTCCAGTTTTCACATCCGTACATGACTACTGGAAAAACCACAGCTTTGACTGTGGTCCTTTGTCAGCAAAGTGATGTCTCTGCTTTTTAATACGCTGTCTCGGTTTGTCATAGCTTTTCTTCCAGGGAGCAAGCAACTTTTAATTTCATGCTTGCAGTCACTGTCTGTAGGCCTTATTTGCAGAGTTCTTCTGTGTTTCTTGACACCTCTTCTTAATATCTTCTGTTTCTGTTAGGTCCTTGCCATTTCTGATCTTTACTGTGCCCATCTTTGCATGAAATATTCCCTTGGTATCTCCAATTTTCTTGAAGATATCTCTAGTCTTTCCCATTCTACTGTTTTCCTCTATTTCTTTGCATTGTTCACTTAAGAGAGCTTTCTTATCTCTCCTTGCTATTCTCTGGAACTCTGCATTCAGTTGGGTATATCTTTCTGTTTCTCCTTTGCTTTCACTTCTCTTTTTCTCTCAGCTATTTGTAAGGCCTCCTCAGACAACGACTATTGTCTTCTTGGATTTCTTTTTCTTGGGGATGGTTTTGGTCACTGTCCCCTGTATAATGTTATGAGCCTCCATCTATAGTTCTTCAGGCCCTCTGTTTACCATATCTATTCCCTTGAATCTATTCATCACCTCCACTGTATAATCATAAGGGTTTTGATTTAGGTCATATCTGAATGGTCTAGAAGTTTTCCCTACTTTTTTCAATTTAAGTCTGAATTTTGCAATAAGGAGCTCATGATCTAAGCCACAGTCAGCTCCATGTCTTGTTTTTGCTGATGGTATAGAGCTTCTCCATTTCTGGCTGCAAAGAATATAATCAATCTGATTTTGGAATTGACCATCTGGTGATGTCCATGTGTAGAGTCACCTCTTGTGTTGTTGGAAACAGGTGTTTACTATGACGAATGTGTTCTCTTGGCAAAACTATTAGCCTTTGCCCTGCTTCATTCTGTACTCCAAGGCCAAACTTGCCTGTTATCCAGGTATCTGTTTCCTACTTTTGCATTCCAGCCCCCTGTAATGAAAAGCACATCTGTTTTTGATGTTACCTCTAAAAGGTCTTGTAGGTCTTCAAAGAACTGTTCAACTTCAGCTTCTTCGGCATTAGAGGTTGGGGCATAGACTTGGATTACTGTGATATTGAAAGGTTTGCCTTGGAAATGAACTGAGATCATTCTGTCATTTTTGAGATTGCACCCAATTACTGCATTTTGGACTCTTCTGTTGACTATGAGGGCTACTCCATTTCTTTTAAAGGCGGCTTCCCTGGTGGCTCAGCTGGTAAAGAATCTGCCTGCAATGTGGGAGACCTGGGTTTGATCCCTGGGTTGGGAAGATCCTCTGGAGAAGGAAATGGCAACCTACTCCAGTATTCTTGCCTGGAGAATTCCATGGACAGAGGAGCCTGGTGGGCTACAGACCATGGGGTCACAAAGAGTCAGACGTGACTGAGTGACTAACATACATATATATATATATATGCCCACAGTAGTAGAGATAATGGTTATGTGAATCAAATTCACCCTTTCCTGTCCATCTTAGTTCATTGATTCCTAAAATGTCCATGTCCACTCTTGCCATCTCCTGCTTGACCACATCCAATTTACCCTGATTCATGGACTTAATATGCCAGGTTTCTGTACACAAGAGAAGAATCTAATCTGTTGAACAATTATACACCTCAGACAACCCAGATAAACTCTGAGTCATCTGAATGCTAAAGTATTACAAAAGTAGCTTTTTAAACAGTAAGTCCTGCCGCTGAAACACAGCCACACAGCCCAGACCTGGGGGCTTTGGGGACGGCTGACAGTCAGTCGCCACTAGGAACTCACTTCCCAGCTGGTCTGCCTTCCTGTTAGATGTGCTTCTGCTTCACCTGCTCACACTTTGTGTGCAGTTAACATACACACAGCTTCAGCAGGGTTAACACTCAAGTTTATTATTTTTCTTCCCTTAAAAATGCATACACCTAGAGCTTCACTCATCATATTAAAAAGTTCAAAAGCTTTTATACAATTTTCCAGTTTCTTCAACAAAGTAATGCTTTAAAGACAAAAGGAGGGGAAAGAAGGGGGAACTAGCATAAAAGAAGTTTTAAAGGAGCATATGGAAAACATGCAGCCCGTGTTTAAATTCTGATTTGCACCAATCAACTGTAAGAAGACACCTTTCAGACAAACTGTGACATCTGAATATGGAATCTTACATGGTATCAAGGAACTACTGTTATTTTTAAAGATAATAATGGCAAGAAAAATATTTTTTAAGTTCTTACCCATCAGAGATGCATTCTGAAGTATTTAAAGGTAAAATGACAAGAGTCTAGGTTTTAACTTAAAATATTCCAGTTTAAAAAAAAAGATGATAATAAGAAAAAGAAATGAACAAAATGACAATCTATTGACAATTACTGAAGCTGGTTAATGCACACAAAGGGTTTAGTATGTCATTCTTTCTCCTTTTTAAAGTTTTTTTTAATATTTGAAAATTCCTTTAATAAAATTCCTTTAGTACCCTTTAGTAAAAGGTTGTTTCTTTTCCAGTTATACATTTTGAGTACAGTTCTGTTTTAACTGGAAGGAAAGAATCAACAAATATTGATGTGTGAAAATATTTTTAAATAATGGTTTAGTGGTTTAGTCTAGAGGTTCTTGACTCATGTTGTCCATAATCTTCATGAGTGTGAGCATGTCATGCAGTTAATATTTATTACTGACCTTTTCCTTTGTTCTCAACTCATCAAACATTTGTTGAATTTCCAGTTTCCAGTCATCTTGCATGGAATGAAAGGACTCTTGAGGCATTTCAGTCATTACTGCCTTTTCAATTTCAGTCAGTTGTTCAAGAATTAAGGCAAAAGATGGTCGAATGTGAGGGTCTTGTTGCCAGCATTCTAAAATAAATAAGAATCACAGTAAGTCCCTTTCTCCACATAGTTCAGATTGTCAGCCCATGTTGACAGGGTCTGTTCAAGATTTTAAACATCAGTTGATAATGATTTTGAAAGTTTTATTTTACCCCATGCCTGAGTCAGCAGCCTGTGAAATAATTATCATTAGATAAGGCTCTTGTTGTCTGTATGACTTGACATTAGTATATGGATGTGTGCTTCCTCTGCCTTACCATGAACTCTATTTCGCCTAAGCTGCCCTCATCACATGACTTACAGTTTCAGAGTTCTAAAAGTCAATCCAAGAAAACCTAGGTCTCTAAAAGGTTATAGTCACAAGAGAGGTTCTAAGTAAGGTAACTTACTGCCCACAAAAAGGGTTACCTAATAGTTTTTAAAAAGATAAGACCAAAATAGATACGGTCATGGCAAAACCATGCCAGTTGAGACTGTAAAAGATTATTGATCATTAGGTAGAATTAAAAATAGCACATATGAAGCCAAATCAATATTGCCTTTGAACTCCACTAGTTTATTTGATGAAAAATTTATTACCATTCAACTGAATTTTGTATAAATGAATTACTATTAAACTGGATTGTTTTTAAGTTACTTAGTTCATCAAAACTTAATCTGACATCTTAGATCATGACATGATTTCTTTTTCTTAAAACAGCATAATTATTTAGAATTGTTTGAAAATTAGAATTACAGAAATTACCCTTTTGGTTAAAAAAACATACAGATATTCTCTTTTTTTAGAATATTTATTGGAGTATTGCTGTTTCACAATGTTGTGTTAGTTTCTGCTGTACAGCAAAGTGAATCAGCTATGTGTGTGCTTGGTTGCTATATGTACACATGCTACTGCTACTGCTAAGTCGCTTCAGTCGTGTCCAACTCTGTGCTACCCCACAGATGGCAGCCCACAAGGCTCCGCCGTCCCTGGGATTCTCCAGGTAAGAACACTGGAGTGGGTTGCCATTTCCTTCTCCAATGCATGAAAGTGAAAAGTGAAAGCGAAGTCGCTCAGTCGTGTCCGACCCCTAGCGTCCCCATGGACTGCAGCCCACCAGGCTCCTCCGTCCATTGGGATTTTCCAGGCAAGAGTACTGGAGTGGGGTGCCATTGCCTTCTCCGATATGTACACATATATCCCCTCATTTTTGGATTTCCTTCCCATTTAGGTCGCCACAGAGCACTGAAAAGAGTTCCCTTGGCTATATATAGTATGTTCTTATTAGTTGTCTATTTCATATACAGATGTTTTAATGAGTGATTCCCCTTGATCCCACAGACACACAAAAACAGAGACACTCAAATACCTTTCATGAGCTTGGCAAATGGCTCAGGGCAGGTGGACGGGATGGGCAGAGTGAGCTTGTTGACCGCCACCCCGTAGGCCACAGCCAGGCCGTCAATGCCACGATACGGTACCTCTCCTGTGAGCAGCTCCCACAGCACCACTCCATAGCTGGAAAGTAGAGTTTTCAGAAAGTTAAATGGAGTTTTTTCCACACCTCCTGAGGATCTTCAGGACACTGAAGATTCCAGCCCTACAGAATCTCATGCTGTACAGCACAGGACTGAAGTCCAATCATGCTGTTTTAAAACAGGTTTTTGAAATTGCTTCTCTCTGCCTCTCCCTTTATATTTAGGAGATGTGTTACTCATGTTTCCACCTAATGCCTACTAGTAACGGACAAAGAAATCCTGTGGGCCTCCCTGCTCCTACTGGGAGGACATGACACATCTTTTTTTTTTATAACTGAAGGAGGTAAAGTGAAAGGAGAATAAAAACAAGGAACAACTGCAGCAGCCAAGCTCTTCAAAGCATCAGCAGATGTGACGCAGGTGTGTGCTGTGCAGTGCTTAGTCACTCAGTCCTGTCCAACTCTTTGCGACCCCATGGACTGTAGCCTGCCAGGCTCCTCTGTCCACTGGGACTCTCCAAGCAAGAATACTGGAATGGGTAGCATATCCCTCCTCCTGGGGATCTTCCCAACCCAGAGATTGTCTCTTGCATTATAGGTGGATTCTTTACCAGCTGGGTCACTGCTGCTTCAGTTCAAGGGCAAATGAAATTACATACAAGAACCAGCAAACACACAGTAGAAGGATCTTGAAATGAATTTTTAAACGAAGCTGAAGGACCAAATTTCAGTTCACATCCATACTAGAGACTCTAAGTTGGCCCAGTTCAAGGCAGTACAGGGGAGCATAGAACTAAGCCTTGAACATTATACATATTTATTCTCTTCTACAAAACCAGTCAGAACCTTAGTTTCTCTTTGTTGTTGTTGCTTAGTTGCTAAGTCATGCCTGACTTTTTGTGATCTCATGGACTGTAGCCCATCAGGTTCCTCTGTCCATGGGATTTCCCAGGCAAGAATCCTGGAGTGGGTTGCCATTTCCTTCTCCAGGGGATCTTCCTGTCTCAGGGCTCAAACCTGCATTTCTTGCATTGGCAGGCAGATTCTTTACCACTGAGCCACCAGGAA
Source organism: Giraffa tippelskirchi (assembly GCF_054371585.1). Lineage (NCBI taxonomy): Eukaryota > Metazoa > Chordata > Mammalia > Artiodactyla > Giraffidae > Giraffa > Giraffa tippelskirchi. The sequence goes on along the minus strand of NC_137276.1, from coordinate 118,407,344 downwards.
AGTCATCTTTTTCAAAACATAAAGTGCATTCAGATTATCTTTTGTTTTATTACATAAAACATGGGTCACTCTTGACACTCACCTGGCTTTAAAACACATAAGCATGGGGAGGGGACACGGGTTTGTACCTATGGCTGATTCTTGTAGATGTATGACAGAAAACCACAATATTCTCTACACCAATTATCCTTCAATTAAAAAATTCAAAAAAATATTGAAATGCAAAAAAAAATTAGCATATAAGGAAGGAGCATATTTGCTTTAAGCTCTATTAACATAAGGGGTTTCCCTTGTAGCTCAGTCAGTAAGGAATTTGCCTGCAGTGCAGGAGATCTGGGTTCAATTCCTGGGTTGGAAAGATCCCTTGGAGAAGGAAATGGCAACCCACTTCAGTATCCTTGCCTGGAGAATCCCATGGACAGAGGAACCTGGCAGGGTACGGTCCATGAGGTTGCAAGAGCTGGACATGACTTAACGACTAAACCACCACTATTAACATAAGAAGTACAGTGCTATTCACTTTTTTAATCTTTTCAAACTTTATTAACTAAGGTAAAAAAAGTTTGAATTTTTTTATGTTTGTGTGAGTTAAGTTTTATTTGGGGCCATAATGAGGACTATAGCTCAGGAGACAGCATTTCAGATAGCTCTGAAAAACAGCTCTAAAGAGGTAGGGGGAAGGTCACTGTTATATATGACTCTAGTGAAGTGGGATACTTGCAGCAAGCATAATGTTTTGGCAGAGGCTTGCCAGTCACCAGAAACAGATAAAAGTTTGAAATTTAAAGAAGTAACTTCTCGTTTCTTCTGTTTGCTGCTTATATATGATATTTGAGCATAGTTTTAAAGACAGCAGACAGAAGGCAGTAAAATATGCCTAAGCAAAGGAAAACAGCTCAGAAGCAGTAAAAGTCATTTAACTGTGCATAGTCTCATTTGATTATCTCCTGATCTTAAGAGATATAGTGATTCACAGCATCACAAATACAAAAAGCCCTCTATGAAGAAGACCTGGTCCGCACAGAGACTCTGGAGCCCGGGTGCAGTCATCCTGGCCATGACCACTGCCTTTATAGGTCTCCCCAGTAGTGCCCACTGGACTCTAGACTACACTGGAAACATTCAGAAAGGGATGTAGGAACAACAGAATGTGCCCATTCAAATGGGGCTCTCAGATCCTCCAGGTGATGTTCTACTGGCCCGGAAGCAGAGGTGCTTCCATTCGGAGGCCCCTGAGTCCTGGGCTCCTTTTCCAGCAGGAGGAGTAAGAGGGCAGCACTGAAAGACACCTGGACCTGGAGGCAGCAGACCTGGGGCTGAGCTGCAGGACTGTTACTCTTTGCTGACTATGTCTCCACTCGCATGGCCTTGAAGCTGATCTTGAATCACTGATGAAGTATTAGTGATATCTGCCCCACCCTCTCAAAGCACTGCTTCACATTTTTTTATAAAAGGAATATATAATGCAGTACTTCTAAGTTATATAATGCTATAAGTATTAGTAATTAAGTTGTAAACAGGATTTTTCAAAGGCTATCTGCTTAGTTTCTTAAACATTATCTGTATTATGATGCATTAGCAGAGACACATACTTAATTTCAAAAGTCAACTTAATTTACTGTTTAATCAACAAAAATCATTTCAGAGCAAAAGACCAAAAAATTCTTAGAATAACCGAAAACTGCCTAAATTCAAAGAAGCTTCCTTGCTATTTTCAATAGAAAATAACAAAATTAAAACAATAACAATACAACTTTGCCTCTTGGAAGTTTCAGAGAATGAATAATTTAGGATAGGTCATTTTTCCAGAGAGAAATAGTCTGGTAAGAACCAATCTGGGGAAAAAAAAAAAAGAGAACTATTTCTATGGGACAATTTCTAAAGCATATTTTTCTGCTATTTCAAAATTTCTAAATTTAGATTTATAAATTTCTAAATTTCTAAAGCACATTTTTCTGCTCTCTGAAACTCAGTGGGGTATAGTATAAAAAGCCCTCGGCTGAGAACATAAGTGGTCTAATGATCAAGGGCTGTGGTGGCAGGAACATGGCTCTTAAGCCAGGAATCAGCGCCTGCTATTCATTAGTTTTACAATTCGGAGGAAATGTCTAAACCTGTCAGTGTGAAACTGGGGTAGTCACAGGAGTCACAATAGAAGTTCAGTGATAATATTTGTCAGAGTTATCTTGTAGGGTAGCAGCTGGTAAGGAGGGAAGAGGCAGAGAGAGGATGATCACTAAATACACTAGGATATATATATATATAATACTAGCCCCACAGACCAGGGCGATGCTTCTTGCATGCAATTATTTTTATGGGAATATTACAAGGGAGGTTCTAAGGCAAAGGTCTGTGTAGTTCAGAGGGACAGCCTTCCCTGCCTTCCACATACTGACGCTTAGGATTCTGCTTTAACATATTGATGCATTCTGGAGATGTGTGCGGACGTCTGGCTCCACACCAGGTGGCTACGGAGGTCAGTAGTTTCTGGTCTTTTTCATACATTTTATGCTGTCTTTTGCTCCTGTCGCCTACTCTGCTCTCAACTGCCGTTTTTTGTTTGTTTTTTTTTTCTTTTTTACCAGCTTAGCATCCTTCTCCCCTCTTCTGGTTAGATGCTTCTACTGAAAATCGGACAACCAAGCTTATATTATACAATTGAGAAAAGAACAGATTTTGAGGGAATTCCTCTCCATGAGTGTTTGGACTTCAAGACCCAGGCTGTGGCTGATTTTAGAAATTCTTTTTTTCTTACTTCTTGATTCTATGTTTACAGTCGATGAGGTTGCTATAAAGCATTTATGTAGATTGCACAGCGTTTGTATAGCTTATAATTACATAGTTTATTTTAAAAGGCACACAACTAGTAAAATGGTTATAGTGTTAAGTAATTATTCAGAATGTAAAACTGATTTATGGTACATTTTATGAGTTTTCAGAGTCTTGAAGTATAATTTCTTAAAATAATCACCTACTTCACTTAAGTATTTTGGCATTATATGTTCAGAAAATTATTGTGATTAAGTCAAGAACAACATATCTAATATTTTATAAAGACACATGTGCTCAGTCTCTATCAGCAGAGTATAAGTCATTAAGTAAGGGGCGGGGCCCAAGCTTTTATATTTCTCAAAATGGCCCAAAGACGCTATAGAATCCCTGGCACAGGTGATAAATTTCTTAAAAGTCATAAGTAGAACAATTAAATTAGACGGCTGTATTTATACACTGCTGGTGGGAATGAGGACTGGTGGAAAACTGTCTGGCAGTTCCTCAAATGATTAACTATATAATTACCTTGTGACCCAGCAATTTCACTTGTCTCCAAGAGAAGGAAAACTCATGTCCTCACAAAAACTTTTTCATAGATGTTCATAGCAGCATTATTCAGAATTAGTCTAAGTGGAAACAACCCCAAATGCCATCAACTGATAAATGGGCAAGCAAAATGTGGTATTATCCATCCAATGGAGTATTATTCAACAATAAATAAGAGTGAAATTCTGACACATTCCATGACATGAACCTTGAAAATATGCTGACTGAAAAGCCAGTCAGAGGACCACATATCACATAATTCCATTCATACAAAGTGTCCAGAATAAGCAAATCTAAAGATACAAAACATAGATTCATGACTGCCTTGGGCTTGGAGGGATGAAGTTTTGAGGGAGATGGCTACCTTTAATAGGATTTCTTTTATGGATTATGAAAATGTTCTAAATTGTGGTGATGAAGGTACACAACTCTATTAATATACTAAAAGCCATGAAATTGCACAGTTTAAATGGGCAAATTCAACAGTTTGTATGATGTGTGAATTATATCTCAATAAAGCTGTTAAAACAACAACAATAAAAAAAAAACCCTGGAGTTTTAATACTAGTCACACAGCATTTTGTGAGCCTTAAATGAAGGCCAGTAAGCTCCGGGTGCATTTTAAGTATAAACGTAGCCGTTTTGTTCTCTGAGTTGTTCTGGTGTGGATGGTGTCTTCACTCCCTAATGAGACAGAGCTGAATGGAAAATGCAGATAACCTGGGATCCCATTTTGGCCCGGCTCTCCATTCCCAAACCAGAAGCTTTAATAGATGATTCAATTTATAAAATGAAGGGCTGATCTAAATTTTTTATTCAAACTCCTTCTACGCTAACATTCTGTGTGTGAATCATGAGGAATCAAAATTTTGCTTTAAGTGAGATTTATGTTTATTTACAGACAGGTCTTACAAAATGGCGTTACTGTTAACTCAAACTATAACCAGTTTTAATCAAACTCAGATTTAATAAGATTCTCCTATCAAATGGAAGTCCTAAGACAATCAAAATCTCAAGTTACCCATTTCGTCATGATTATAACTATCTTGATCAAAACCACAAAACCTTCAAAAAGGCCCATACAGATCTTCCTCAACTTACAACAGGGTCACATCTGGATAATTCCATAGGAAGCTGAAAATGCATTTAATACATCTAACGTTATACAAGGTTAGCCTGTGTGTGCTGTGCTGTCACTTCAGTCATGTCCGACTCTTTGCAACCCTATGGACAGTAGCCCACCAGGCTCCTCTGTCCACGGGATTCTCCAAGCAAGAATAGTGGAGTGGGTTGCCATGCCCTACTCCAGGGGATCTTCCTAACCTAGGGATCAAACCCACATCTCTTCTGTCTCCTGCACTGGCAAGCAGGTTTTTTACCACTGGCACCACCCGGGAAGACCAAGCTTAGCCTAGTATTTCTAAAAGTGCTCAGAACCCTTACATTAGCCTAGAGTTGGGCAAAATCATCTAACACAAAGCCTAAAGCTGATCTTGTGTTGAATATCTTGTGTAGTTGATTGTATACGATACCAAAACTGAAAAGCAGGGTGTTTGTCTGGGTCCAGAATGGTTGTAAGTGTATGGGTTGTTTCCCCTCTAGATGGTGGGCTGACTGGGAGTGTAGCTCACTGCCTTTGCCTGGCCTCACAGGAGACGATTGCACCATGTGTCACTAGCCTGGGAAAGACTGAAACGCCAAATCCCAAGTACAGTTTCTAGAGAGTGCACTTTTGCACCACCGTAAAGTCAAAAAAATTGTTAACTGGAATGACCACAAACTGGGGACCATCTTTATTATTCGTTATGCTCAGAATTATTCAATACTTTGGGACTCACTGGGGCTTCCCTGGTGGCTCACATGGTAAAGAATCTGTCTGCAATGCAGAAGACCCAGGTTCGATCTCTGGATTGGGAAGATCCCCTGGAGAAGAAAATGGCAACCCAGTCCAGTATTCTTGCCTGGAGAATCCCATGGATAGAGGAGCCTGGTGGGCTACAGTCCATGGGGTCACAAAAAGTTGGACACGACTGAGCAACTAATACTTGGGACTCATTTAATCGAAGTGCAGCAACCAGTTTCCGCTAACATCTGCAAGAGCAAAATGCATGGTGCTTACTTACCTCCAGATATCGCTTCCCTTGGAAAACAAAGAAGACTTGATAACTTCCGGGGCCATCCAGGCATACGTGCCTGCTGTGCTCATCCTGGTAGTCCTGTGCCATTCTCTCGCCAAGCCAAAGTCTGTAATCTTCAGTGTCTTGTTGCAGATGTCATCATACTCTGTCTTCTCGAGTAACAAAACTAAGGGAAAAACAAAGGGAGAGTGTTTGCATATTTTTATAATTTTTCAGTGGCTTTTAAAATACAATCTTTACTGCACTTAGCAGTGAAGAGAAAAAAACCTGCATTTTACCATTTTATCTTATTAATACATCATGCTTTTCATAGCCTTTAGTGGGTCATTTGTGCCTGAAGTTACAAGTTTAAAACAATCCAGACACAATACAGCTTAGCATCTTTATGAGAAAGTAAATGATTTCTAGGGGCAAGAAACATTTAACTGAGATATCACAGGGAGAATCAGAAGTCTGTGAAAGTTTATGTGACAGGAAAATAATACACGGTTTTCTTCCAAGAAGTTAGGTCCTGATCTAAAATGTAGTCTTTTCTACTGAATGTATTAGAATATTGCAAGTAGACGGCCTATTACCATAAATCATTATTATCAAAGATTATCTTAAGTTTGCCAAATGCGAATAGACATGTTAACCCATTAAGTTATTTTATGAGATTGGACTGCTTTACTTCATTGAGTTATGGGGAATCATGGAATATTTTAAAATGAAGGTTTATTGAGGTATAATTTACATAGAGTAAAACTCACCCTCTGAGGGTTACTGTGATGAGTTTTGACAGATACATATAATCCTGTAACCACCACCACCAAGAGAGAGAATTTGCATACCTTGGAAAAACTCTCCCATGGAGCACTGCCCTCAGACCTTTCCCTTCAGCCTCCAAAGCCACTGATCTGATTTCTGTCCCTCTTCCAGGATGTCATACAGGATCATTAAGTAGTCTTAATGATCCTGTATGACAGGATAACCCATTATGACAGGATAACCCCTTAATAACCCATTAAGTTATTTTATGAGATTGGACTGCTTTACTTCATTTTACTTCATTGGATCAGAATGAAGCAAAAAGTAAAAATTTCTAAGAAACATTATTCAGATGCTGGTTTCCCCAGCCCCCTGACAAAATACAGGAGTACAAGAGCAGCTTTCAGGAGCTGAGCTGAGGTCAGGGCTGCCCTGAGCTCTCACGTGTGTGCGTGTATGCTAAGTCCTTTCAGTCGTGTCCCTTTGCCACACTCACGTAGCAGAAGCTAAAACAACGTGCTTCCCATCACTGCCCACCTGCACCTACCCACCCCGCCCTTCCCCAAGCCTTGGGTTCCTCTCTCCCCTGGTTGATTTCTCTGCCTATAACCAAGCAGAAATGTCCCACTGTTTTCCATGAGGCTCTGATGCAGCTCCGTATCTATGCTGCTCCTTCCCATTTGCTACAAAAGGGATGGTTTAAACCTACTGTGTTTTCTAACTTATCTCCTTGCTCTTTCCTTAAAACCCTCCTTCTAGCCTGCAGCTCATTTATTCCAGTTCAACCTAATGCCCCACAGACATGAAATTAAAAGATGCTTGCTCCTTGGAAGAAAAGTTGTGACCAACCTAGACAGCATATTAAAAAGCAGAGACATTATTTTGCCAACAAAGGTCCATCTAGTCAAAGCTATGGTTTTTCCAGTAGTCATGTATGGATGTGAGAGTTGGACTATAAAGAAAGCTGAGGGCCAAAGAATTGATGGTTTTGAACTGTGGTGTTGGAGAAGACTCTTGAGAGTCCCTTGGACTGCAAGGAGATCAAACCAGTCCATCCTAAAGGAAATCAGTCCTGAATATTCATTAGAAGGACTGATGCTGAAGCAGAAACTCCAATACTTTGGCAACCTGATGCGAAGAGCTGACGCTTTCCCTAATGCTGGGAAAGACTGAAGGCAGGAGGAGAAGGGGACGTCAGAGGATGAGATGGTTGGATGGCATCACCAACTCAATGGACATGAGGTTGAGTATTATGGGAGTTGGTGATGGACAGGGAGGCCTGGCATGCTGCAGTCCATGGGGTCACAAAGAGTCGGACATGACTGAGTGACTGAACTGAACTGAATGCCCTGCAGATGCCCCTCCCCCACTACCCTGCCACCATCTCACACCCGAATTACACTCCTTCTCTCTGGACCAGATGTTGCCCCTCTCCTCTGTCACCCACACACCACCCCAAGCAGATTCATCTTCCTAAAGCTCTGTGGCATCCTTTTATCTTTTTAAGCCTCTCATGAATAAACTACCAATACATGTCACAATAGGGATGACTGTCAAAACCACTACACTAAGAGAAGGAAGCCCCACATGAAAGGTTTCATACAATGATCCTGTATGACATCCCGGAAGAGGGACAGAAATCAGATCAGTGGCTTTGGAGGCTGAAGGGAAAGGTCTGAGGGCAGTGCTCCATGGGAGAGTTTTTCCAAGGTATGCAAATTCTCTCTCTTGGTGGTGGTGGTTACAGGATTATATGTATCTGTCAAAACTCATCACAGTAACCCTCAGAGGGTGAGTTTTACTCTATGTAAATTATACCTCAATAAACCTTCATTTTAAAATATTCCATGATTCCCCATAACTCAGAGATAATGTCCACACTCTGAAACCTGGGCAATCACAGCCCCTAGATTCACACAGCAAGCTACATGCAAACCATGCCCAGTTTCTCTATGGATAAGCTTCCTCTGCTCAAGCCAGGCTGGCTGCTCCTCCAGCCCAAACAGTATCTGCTCAGTGACATCTTCCAGACACCCCAAGTCAGGAACCATCACCTCCTCCACACTCACATGACTTCTGTATTTCTATGACAGCTCTGTGAGGCACCAGGTACCACAGTGTTTGCATTTACTTGATGCCTCCACTACTGCGAGCTCTGAGACAGTAAGTGTGAAAGAGTGAGTGTGTGAGCGAGGGAGAAAGAGTGTGTGTGTGGTGGGGATGGCAGGAGAGGAGAAAGATGGTAAGAAACTTGTATGTTCATGCTCACCCGCACGGAACCACTCTGTAGTGTCTGATTCAGCACAGGTGCATAGAGTTTACAGGTGAAATGAACAACACATGCCCATTCTTATGTTTATCGTTTGCTCATGCCAATTCCCATCTAACAGAAATAATAACCAGTTCATAAGAGTCATTTGTAACTGTCAATATTCACTATATTCCTTGTACTTTACAGGTGTTATTTCATTTAATCCTCACAAAAATCACAAGAGATAGGTCTTCATGATCAGAAGATAGTTAGTACTGAAAAAAAATTGAGCAACACAGTGAATCCAATCAAACAGTAATCCAAATTTCAGAGTTAATAGAGTATATGTCTGTGTGTGTCGGGGGGAGTTATTATTCAGGTTTCACCTTGAAAAATAACAAGAAAAAAGTCTATTTTAACCTTTTTGCAAGTTTTTCTAAATGTCCTATGGACACCTAATAACAACATATGAGATACAAAATTTTAAATATATTGTGCAGGATATAAGATTAATATAAATTAATTAGATATATTAATCTATTATATTTAAATTGTTAATGACATCATTCAAGATGCTCCTATTGTTATTTCTTCTGTACTTGATAAAATAGTCTCAGAGAAATGTTAATATGATTATGTATTTTGTTCTTTTCCCTTATATTTCTTCTGATTTTCGTTTTATGTATCTTTCTTGTCTAATGATTTATGATGTCCATCTTCTTTGTAAACTGCACCTTTTATCATTAAAAATATTCACCTTTGTTTCATTTAAAAATGAATAAATTAACTGATTTTATTTTTTTGTAAAGCTTTTTATTCTTTAACAACATTTTTGTCATTGTTTAAACTGGGCACTAACTCTTACAAGGACAAAAATGAACAAGCATGGGAGATTTCTTAGAATAAATTATCCAAACAAAACTGGAAACAAGCATAAGACATTCTTCGTGTTTGATCTGTGGAAAAGGGGAAGCACTTTCCCAAACATTATAGGAATAATCAGCATTGACTGAGCATATTCTGTCTGGTACACTTACAGGTATTTTAATCAGATAACCTCCACCACAGTGCTACAGATAGATATTATTTATCACCTGTACTTGATAGATAAGGAAACTGAGACACAGAGATGCTGAGTAATCTGTCCAAGGTCACGTAGCTAAGGAGCAATGCCGTTCAGGCTGTCTGACCACTGGGTCCATGGTCCTAACTACTGCCTACATTGCTCAGTTGACAGCTGTTATAAATTTTTCACAAGTGCTCTCTTGATCCCTTGGAAATCTCCTTGTATTCAGGAGCCCATTGTCCTCCTTTCTGATTTCCTGCCATTGGATAATTGTCACGTGACCTAAGTGGCAGCCCTGTGGCATCACAACGGAAGCATGCATGCCAGGGCAGACTGCTCGGTTTGGACTCTGTGCTTTTGCTTCCTGTCTGTCATGGGAATTATGACAGTGCAAACATCATGAGGTTGTAGGGAGGAAGAAATGAAGACACATACAGTGCTCAGAACGGTGTCTGAAACACAGTTTCAGTAAGGATTGCACATACATATACCCACATACACCCTTCATCAATGGGTTTGAAAGCGTTTTTGGCAAATCTTCAAAATCACTTTCACGGATCTCAGGAAATCCTATCACTTTGCAAGGCTTGAAATTTCACTTTGTGATGGATTCACATTGGTGACATCAATTTAGACAGTCACAGAAGTCACAGAGTTAATGCAACATGAGCTAGCTGAGGGGGGACTGATTATATAAGTTGCCAGTTATGAATAAATACTGTTGTGCTGTTAATGTTCCTTCCCCTAGAACTTCTAACTAATATGCAGAGAGCAAGGACCCCCTTCTATCCCCCCAACATCACCTAAGGCAGTACCTCATACACCAAACACTCAATAGAATAGTTTTTATTAATGATAATTATTAATATCACCAGTTATAATAAGGATATTGTCTACCACTAACTAATCCTCTTCTATGTAGAGTTGTCTCCATTTCATGTCTCATTGGACCTTCATGCCATTCTGTGACAGTCTGGAATTTACAGTTTCCAGGTCACAGTTAGAAATGTAACCCAGATTATATGGCTTTCATACAGGGCCTGGCTTCAGATCCCATCTGAAGAGCATGCATCTGAGCAACCAGGCACAAAGTGGGCGCACCAAATTCTAGGCCACAGAAACAGACAATTCTTGCTAGCAACTCAGTCTTCCTTGTTACTAATAACGCTACTAGTTACAAAAAAGGAGCAGAATAATCAGAAATGTCACTTTGTTAATTTTTGAATTTTCCTTTCTTCCATGTCAGTTTGCTGCTGCTGCTGCTGCTAAGTCGCTTCAGTCGTGTCCGACTCTGTGCGACCCCATAGACGGCAGCCCACCAGGCTCCCCCGTCCCTGGGATTCCCCAGGCAAGAACACTGGAGTGGGTTGCCATTTCCTTCTCCAATGCATGAAAGTGAAGTCGCTCAGTCGTGTCTGACTCTTAGTGACCCCCTGGACTGCAGCCCACCAGGCCCCTCCATCCATGGGATTTTCCAGGCAAGAGTACTGGAGTGGGGTGCCATTGCCTTCTCCATGTCAGTTTAAGGTATATTTATTTCTCAATGCTGATTCCTCATAAATATCAAGAAAAAAATCAATATCTGATCCTTTAAAACCCTGTATACTTGAACCACAGAAACAAAAAATAGATAATTAGCTACAGGGACTTCCCTGTAGCTCAAATGGTAAAGAATCTGCCTGCGATGCAGGAGACTGGGGTTCAGTCTCTGGGTTGGGAAGTTCCTCTGGAGAAGGGAATGGCAATCCACTCCAGTATTCTTACCCAGAGAATCCCATGGACAGAGAAACCTGGTGGGCTATAGTCTGTGGGGTCGCAAAGAGTCGGACACAACTGAACGACCAGCACACACACACACAGCTAATTCATCAGCTGTATGATGTTTTTCCCCTCATAATACACACTGATTTCACTTTTAAACGATGATATCCTTACACCATACAATACTCTACATTAATGGTCAAGTTGGCTTGCAGTTCTATATAACTGTGTTTTCCAAGACACTTTCAAGTATTTTATCTCCTCCTTCTGATAAACATCCAAACAGGAAGGCATGAGGAAGCCTTGATTAAAATGGGCATTATAACCAATCCACATCCTCAGGCCCCAAGTAACGCCTGGCAGTCTATGAGAAGCAAAATACCTCAGAAAGCCAACTCTAAAATAAAGGCAGAACTACCAGTGAGAAGTAAACACTCAATATTTAAAGAGGATTGCATCTCTAAAGCAATGCCACGGCAGAATGCACTATTAGCAGCCACTGCATTGGCAGCTTTGAAACACCTGCCCCCACCTGGAGCCCAAGGTTTCCACAGAAGCTTTGAACTAACAGAAAACAAGTTAAAATAACACTCTGAATGTCAAACGTTTAGCCTTTCCATGAAAGGCCCATTGTTCTGGATTCTATTTTAGAGGTGTTCAGCAGAATTCTTCACATTCCTTATCTTTTGGGCAAAATGACCGAAACCAAAAATAGCCAGTATCCCGACAGGTAACGTGACCGGGCACCTGGCCAGGTTTCAGCGGAGGACAGGCTGGTGGAGCTTCCGCTTCCTGCCCACTACCAGTAAGAGGACCCCAAGGAACAACCATGCATGAAGCGGGCTCATCAACTTCTGGGCCACAGAAATTAGTCAACTCTTGCTAGCAACCCAGAGACGAATGTTTGAGCCCCTTTTTGTGCGACTTCAGTAAAGATTTTTGACCCCTGTTAGCCCCATTCTTGAACAATCAGCCTTTACAACCTCTGTTTTGTCTACTTACTCAACCATGAGGCACTTGATTTTTTCCAGCTCCTTTGAAGTTTCACTTTGGTATTTTCCGAATTATAGTATATAATGTATATATTTTTTAAAGCAATTACAACGTATCCATTCTATTTCCTCACCATTTATGGGAGTGCCAGTCCAAATTCCATTTGAGTCAAATAGGTTCATTTCAATTAACCTTTAACTAGGACTATGTTATAAAAAATAAAAAAAGTCTGTAAGAAACAAATCAATTGAGGACAGCACCAATGTGAAAGAATATATTAAGAAAACACCACCTCTCAGCCTAAGACAGTAATGTTACCCTGTGAATGTCAAGTCTGAAAACAATCAGCCATTCATCTCCAGGGAAAAAATGATAACTTTCTAAGTTTACCAAATAGCACTGAACTTTCTCACGTTTCTTCCATCTATTCCCACACCTGTAGCACTTATTCACTCACCAGTCTCTGGAGGCCTTCATCTTGGTCTTCAAGTCCCTTCTCAATCTCATCTCCATGTCTTTTCAGCTCTTCCTGGACTTTCCAAAAGGAATCCTACACCCTAAAATTTCTGTACACTAAAGGCCACTTCTAAAAAACATGACATTACGTTAGTGTCTCCTTGCTCCTGGTGCCAGCTGTGTGGACCTCCTCCCCCTTGCACCCTGCACAAAACCACACCTGGCCTCCTCTTCCCATGGAGGCATCCCAGCTCCAGCCCTGGATTCTCGCTGCAGCACCTACTGTGAGACGGCCTTCGGGTCCACTGGCCTTTGGAATCTCAATTTCCCCTTCTAATAAAAAACCAAAAAAAAAAAAAAAAAAAAAGGACAGCTTTGCCATTCTCTCCCTGCTCCCATATTATGCTGCTAAGCTGCTAAGTCACTTCAGTCGTGTCCGACTCTGTGCGACCCCACAGACGGCAGCCCGCCAGGCTCCCCCATCCCCGGGATTCTCCAGGCAAGAACACTGGAGTGGGTTGCCATATTATACGAGCCTGTAAATACCATGTCCCCCTGGGTGCCTTCCCTCAGGGCTTCACTAGATGTTCTCTGTACTTCTAAGGCACTTAAGCTGTGCCACTACCATTACACTTAAACACTGTTGGTCTCATCTCTAATTAAATTATAAGCACCCGGAAGATAGAATGTACACCTAACACATTGTATTCGTTTATTTCTATTGCACAGCAACTATCATTTTTATATACTTAATAAACAGTTGCTAAGTGAGTGACTACTATAAGGGGAAGAAGGAACAGGAAGAAGACGAACCTTTTCATGTTAAGTCAGCTGCTGAGTATAGAAAACCAATGCACCTGTTCCTCCTAAAACAGTACAGACTGCTTTAGAAATAATGATAACAAAGTAGTTATTTGGATATTGACCCATCAGCTGCAACTGACGCAGTTGATCGTTCTCCCCTGAACCCTGTTCTTCTTTGGCCCCCAAGTGTCACAACACTCTCTCACTTTCATTCCATTACCAGCTGCTCCTTTTTCCGGTTTCTCCCTCTCTGCAGGGCCTCTAACCCCTGCTGACCTCCAGCACTCAGCCCTCATACCTCTGGTCTTTCCTATTGGCACTCAGTTCCCAGATAATGTCAGCCACTCTCAGGGCTTTACATGCCACGGACATGTTGCTGACTCCCATGTGATCACTTCCACCCTAGTTCCTTGTATGTTCTCAAAACCGCAGACTGTGTGACCTGCTGCAGTGTCACTCAGAGCCCAGGCCTCGGTTCAAAAACTTTCCAGGGGACAACCCCTCTCTCCCGGGTGCCCCATGATTCCCTTCCATGCCTCTCTTGTCACAGCGGGCTCCTACTCTGGGGAGTGATTTCTGTTCTTCAACCAGAGATTGTTTCTGCAGGTGATCAACTTTCCCACTTCTTCAGGTTTTGCTTCCTTTTCTGGAAGGTCTTTCTTAACCACACGCTAATCTTGAACTGCCTACTCCAAAACTGTAACCTTCCTTTTCAACTTTTAGTTTTTCTACTAAGCAATTGGGCTTCCAAGGTGGCATTAATGGTAAAGAACCCATCTGCCAATGCAGGAGACTAAGAGACATGGGTTTGATCCCTGGGTCGGGAAGATCCCCTGTAGGAAGGCATGGCCACCAACTCTGGTATTCTTGCCTGGAGAATCTCATGGACAGAGGAACCTGGCGGGCTATAGTCCATAGGGTTGCAAAGACTGAAGTGATTTGGCACTTATGCACTAAGCAATTACCACCCTCCACCATACTACATCTTTCACCATTTACCCTCTAATGTCCACACTGCCCACTGGCGTGTAAATTCCAAGAGGGGAAGAACTTGCTCTCCACTTTGCTTACCACTGACTACCCAGAGCCTGAACCATCCCTGGCATGCAGTACACAGTCACTAAATGACTGTGGTGTGATGAATGAGTCAGCCCACTATATACAAGGACAGAGACCTCTGCAAGTTCCAGACGCGTGATCAGCTAAATCATGACCTCACATGGCCCTTAACACCATAGACACACACAATATTCAGTTTCAATGAGAAAATTTCTTACATTTCATTGTGTGTGAAACACCAGCGCACTCTATCAGCTGAACATTTTCAGTATTTTGTTGAGGTAAGGAACAAAGCAAACTCATGAGGGAGGAATCTGCTGCAATATTCTACATTAATATGTTAGTAAACAGAAAGTAATATAGTTGATATTATTTGAGTCAATATTTGCAGACAACCTGAAACAAAGTAACTCTTGAAAGTCAATTAAGCCAATAATAACTCAAACCTCCTATATGTAGTCAAGATACTCTCCCCAAATGGCATGTGATTTGCTCTTTTTCAAAAAGCATAAAAAACGTCCCAGTAATGAATTCAGGTGCTGTGCTTAGTTGCTCTCATGTCCGACTCTTTGTGACTCCATGGACTACAGCCCACCAGGCTCCTCTGTCCATGAGGATTCTCTAGGCAAGAATACTGGAGTGGGTTGCCAAGCCCTCCTTCAGGGGATCTTCCCAACCCTCGGATCAAACCCAGGTCTCCTGCATTACAGGTAGATTCTTTACCGTCTGAACCACCAGGGAAGTCCAATGAACTCTGTAGTGAAACAGTTAAAACAGCAACTGAATACTTCATGCCTTCTCCCTGACCCTCAACTTATCAACCCAAGTTACAAGCAGACTTGCCTAAGTGTGCAGATGGCAGCATTCCTACAGGGAACAAAGCTCGAGACTGTTTCCTTGTACAGCTGGCGGGCCTGGATCAAGGGGGTCAATTAAATGATGAAGACTCTTAACCCCAACAAAAATGAATAAACGTATGATAACATGGCACTATATTTTGCAGAAATAATAATGTCCTTGGGTTATAAAGAATTGTGGAAAGCTTTTAGGTATCAATGAGTTCACACACAAGCAAATTAGGAACTATTTAAAGCACTCAAAGTGTTTCTAAACCATACACAGAAATAAGTATAGTCACCAGCTTACATTTAGATTGCATCTTACAGTTTATTAAGTACTTTGACATATACAGAAGTCAGGGAACTACGTCCTATGGGCCAAACTGGAGAGCTGAATAGTTGCAACAGGAACTATACAGCCTGCAGAGCCAAACATATTTACTATCTGGACCTACAGGAGAAAGTGTGCTGATACCAGGTGTACAGTATCTCAGTGATCCTCACACTACCCTATTCAGAAAGTTTGAGTCCATGAGCCCACTGATCATGAGAAGCGGAGTCAGAGCTAACTAAATTCTTGCTGCTTTTGGGTCAGTTGTACAAATAAAAGTTTAAGGTTCCAAAATAAAGCCAACAAAGTTCTCCCAGCCTCCCCAGGAACCCTTCTTCCACCCCCTAAAATTCCTTCATCAAGGTATTTCTACCTTGTGGGAGCCCCTCAAGTACCACAGAGAGTTTGGGAAGTCACACTGAAATTCGAAGTTAAAATCATCAGCCTGACATAGTAACTGGTCATTATTTTCTAACTCTGGTGAGTCAGAGGGAGAAAGTGCCCTATATTAGCTCACTAAATAAATAGTGATTATAAAAATTAGGTTCTGGTCATAGGTGATAAACAATTTATGCCAAAATTATGTCTAAGTATTTTACTTTTATTCCTGATCCACTAATAATAGTGGGTATTGATAGACATAGTCATAAAGTAAATTATCCTAAGCTTATACACTTTTCTTTGTAGATGTTTGTCTTATAGATCAGAGCACTTTCCTCCTCAAAACTGTTCATGGCTTGCTTTTGCCATTAGACAGTCCACAACTCTTGGCGTGGCATTCAAGGCCATGCTAGCTGTCTGGCCACAAGCTAAACACCAGTCTCCTTCTCAACAAAAGCCAATATCTACCTTTCATTCTAGCCACACCTGACTCCTAACTGTTCACTAAAAAAGCCATCTGCTTTCATGTAGAATGTACCCAATTGCCTAGGAAGGGTTAAAAAAAAAAAAAAACCTAGATTTTTCCCCTACTGTCCATCTCCAAGAGAGGAATTCAGTAGCCAGTATCAGAAATCAAGACTTTCAGGCTCAGTGAGGTTATATAACTTGCCCAAGGTCACGCAGCTCGTAGATGACAACACCAATATTCAAACCCAGATCTGACCTCAAAGCCAAGGTTCCTTCTGGTACTGCATGGTTCTAGAACAGTGCAGCCCTCACATGCCAGTGTGGGAAAGCGGGACTTACAGACGGCCTTCTGAAACAGCGGAGATCTCCTATCTCCGCTTTCCTTTCCCATACTTTGATACACTTGACAATGACTACAAAACGATCTGAGATGTACATTATAAAATGAGCATAATGTGAAAAGTGAAAGTCACTCAATCATGTCTGACTCTTTGTGACCCCATGGACTGTACAGTCCACGGAATTCTCCAGGCCAGAATATTGGAGTAGGTTGCCATGCCCTCCTCCATGAGATCTTCCCAACCCAGAGATCAAACCCAGGTCTCCCACATTGCAGGCGGATTCTTTACTGTCTGAGCCACCAGAGAAGCCCATAAAATGATCATCAGCACTAAATTACTCACAACTATTACAAAAAAGAAATCAGAAGTGGACTATTTATTTTCCAACAAGCAAGCATGAAAATGGAAGGGGAAGATATACTCAATCAAAATCAAGACCCATTTTGACTGCCATTCTTTCAAAGATATATCTTTAGTCAATTTTGTTTCAGAAGCAGACAGCTCTCTGTCACCACTGGGCTCTCTGAACTGATCTCCCTGAACCCCTAGAATAAGAAGAGACCATGGCATGAAGCTGCATGTCTGGAGTAAAAGAACAGACAAGAGAAGGGAAAAGACGCACGTCTCTCAACTGATAATAGCATAATTAATAGCTCCTCCAAACCACTCTTATGAGCTTTTTAAGCACCTTATTTGGAGATCACGCTGGCTATAATTTTCTCAAATAGCTCCTTTATTTACACTGCACTAATGAGAAAAGCAAAAAAAAAAAAAAAAAAAAATTTAGACTCCTTTTGTAGTTTTAGTAAGAGCTCTAAATTGCATTTCATAATAAATATGTCTATTTATAGACTGCAGATGTCCTTGTAGATAATAATATATAATAATTATTCCCAGGAGGCTAAAAAAAAAAAATCAGGATAAAAGATACCTAATCATTGAAAGAAAAAATACACAAATAAGCAGGTATAAGGTCTGTGGCTCAGTTTTTCATGCAGCGTTCATTTTCTGCTTAAAAAAAAGGTAGAACACAGTAAGCAACATTAGTGAAAAAGGAACCATAAATTTGCCATGCAATCTTCTTTCTATCCTGAACTATGTCAGAACAAACAAAACACTTAAGACTAAAGTCTAATAATTCAAACCCTCCTCAGTAATTCACTTATTGTACTATTTGTTTTCACTCCTTCCTGGTAACTTCCCTGAAAACCACTTCCATTGCTCAGCCAAACCAACGCTTTCTCTGGCCTGGACAATTTCCCCAGTCTTCACTCAGGCCAGTTCCTAGTCCATTCTTCAGAGTAATTTTATAAACAAAGGCATTCGATCATGCCCCTCCTCTGCACAAAATGCCCCGAGGCCTTGGACTGATGGCTGGTGCTCAGCGTGAACCCCCACATGGACCAAGGGCCTGCAAGCCACCCCCAGGCCGCGCCTCTCTTCTACTCTCTGCTCCAGCCCTCCGGCCCGCCTTCTTCCCAGTCCTCCAACAATCCAGGCTCATTTCTGTGTCATCAACCCTTTGCCTGGACCTTTGCTTGACTCATTCCTCCTCCTTCAGGTCTCTGTGTCACTTCCTCAGAGTGGCTGCCCTTGACCACCGCGTCTGATGAGCACTCTCCACCCCTCATCATGCTTTCTTTTCTTGACAGCACTTACTGATATTTGCATGACTGACATTTATCTTCCCTATGAGACTTAAGCCCTTTGCTGGAGGAACACTGTTTACCATCTGCTTTCACACTATATCCTGGGGGCTACAAGTTCCTGGTAGAGGGTGGGCCCTCAAACTCTGTTGAATAAATGAGTTCCAGCTCACAATGATTTTTCTCTTCTCTGAGTGCATATAAAACGGGTCCTTTTCACAGTAACCCAAGGTTACCTTGTATTGCTCTCTAGTTGGGATACACAGATTTAGCAAAGCATTTTCTATTTACTTTGCATCTGGGAGTGACAGGTCCTAGCATATTTCAACAACATAAACGATGCTTAAAACTTACTCATTTGGGTCAACTTTCAATCTTTTGCTGTCTGTTGAAAAAGGGACAAAATTGTTTGTACATCACAAGATTGGTATTTATTTCAACAAACGTTGTCTCAGAATGATATGACAGGACTTTAAAAAAGAAAAGACTGATGAGAAAAGAAAGAAAATATATCAAGAGCTATATCTTAGTTTGATAAATTTAAACATTTGTTTTAAGACAATAATTTCTACTAGCTCGGGTCCAAGTAGTTGTATTCTGGCTCTTTGTTACAAGAGCAGACTAAAGAGTAAAACTAAAATTCAACATTGATTTTTTAAAACCTTGTTTACATTATCATTAACTCACTACGACCATTAGCAAATAGCCAATAGAGTCAAAGAAAACATACCGTAATAGAGTTTCTGCTGTACTGAAAAAATCTCAACAAGAAGTTATGGCTTCATATATCACAAGAAGGTTCCAAGGGACCTGCATTATTTCATTGAATAAATAATACCAGAGCCAGGATAAGACAATGTGCTAGATAGACCCTGCTCTGCACCTTTTCGGCCCTATTCAAAATGCTTATCTCACAGAAATTAAAAACTGTAAAAGTGGTTATATCGTAACAAATATTTGGCTAGGCGAGTGACCTAGCCAATTAAGTCGTTTTAAAAGTGCGATAATTCCACTCTGCCTAACAATTACAGAAATTAAAATGCCCCAGGAAGTTTGGCAACTTACTCTGAGGGTGAAAAGTCTTTCAAAAACTAAATTGCAGCCTATAATCACCTTCAGATTACATAATATCTCCCTGAGACACAGTAAGCTATTTGTTCCACGGTACAAGTTTTTCTGGTGTCAATAAAAACTTTTCCCTATTTAATAGTATCAGCACTTTCAAAGTTTTTAGTTTATACACTGGAACATGGGTTAACCTGTCCTTTTGCTCTTTTACCACCACTGGCAGACCTGCCCTGCCTTTGTGAACAGGTCGTATGGACCTTAAGCATTATTACAACCCAACCGAACAGCCTAAGCATAATGCAAAAGTAAGAGTTACAGACCCTTTAAATTCTGGGTCTAAGGCTCAGTCCAACCCAAACTGTTTGCTGGTGTTGGCGATTTGACGTCCGGCAACAGAGTAAGTTTGTAGGATGCCAGGTTCCATGTCTATCACAGAACTACAGCAACTGCCAAGAGCCAAAACCAGTAGGATGCTGCTGCCATCCTTAAAATGCCTGGTTCTGCAGAAAACTCTCAGCAGACAAAGGCTTGTGGGCTTCACTAGGGACACACGGACAGGACACACAGGTCATGTTCTTTGGCAGCAGGTTAAACATTTCTTTCAGTGAAAGAATATTTTAGGCAATAAGCTCGAATTGGTAACAAAGACTGTGTCAGGTGTTAAGCAGTTACAAAAATTAGTACATTTGAAATTGTGCTACGGCTTTACTGCAACTAAAGTAAGTAAGTGGCCTCATGTGGCCTCTGTCAGGACTCTGAGGGCGCACACCACCCCTGCCACTTTTCTAGCTCATATTTTGTTAGAATTTGTTCCTGTCACTCAAGCAGCTGCGATCTAAATTGTAAGACACGAGGGCCAACAGAAGTCATAAGATTAAAAAAAAAAAAAATACAATGCTTATTTGTATTTACCAACACTCATATTATTTCTAGCTCCGAAATGCTACATTAGTCATTTTCAGGTACATTGCTGTAGGATTTTGAATAGGAGAAAAAGTCTACACAAACATACAACAAATAAATCATTTCTTCCTGTCACTCTTCTGTCTTGCAGAGCAGGAGAAGGGCAATGTTTCCATTTGCCTCAGCTCCTGTCCTAGCAGGTTTTACAAGGTTGAAACACATGCAGCTGTGGGAGGCCAATGCCAGTTCTGGCTGCATCCTTTAATCTTTCATGAGATTTCACCTCATTCTAAGACTGTGAAGAGATCTTCAATACTGAAGAACAAACTTTAAACAGCTAATTCTAGTAGCTCTTTTATATGATGAAATTTCATAGGATTTGGGCTGAGTTCCTTTGTCAGTTCTTAATCGACATCTGTAAAACGCACATTTATTTATAAACAAAGTGAATGATACAGGCCAGGTTTTCTGGATTTCAAGTACTTGCACAAGGACAATGATAGATAGATAGATAGTGAAGTCGCTCAGTCGTGTCCGACTCTTTGCAACCCCGTGGACTGTAGCCCACCAGGCTCCTCTGTCCATGAGATTTTCCAGGCAAGAGTACTGGAGTGGGTTGCCATTGCCTTCTCCAGGAGATCTTCCCGACCCAGGGATCAAACCTGGGTCTCCAGCATTGTAGGCAGATGCTTTACCGTCTGAGCCACCCAGGAAGTCCCAACAAGGACAATGAACTTGCTCTTAAATCAATCCAAATGTGCATGATGGCACAAAATAGTGTTTCTGGTCTGCAGACAATTCACTTACACGCAAGCCACTGAACCAATAATGAAATCATACTTCACGAGCAGAGACATCTGAATGAAAACACTTTGGAGACGTCAAAGGACACGAAGCCATATTGAAAGTGGGAAAGAAGAGACCTCAATACAGTCCATGTAAAGCTGAAGGAAAGGGCAAGTTGATGAAGGCCACTAGACAAGACGTGGGGGTGGGGGTGGGGGGGTGGCGAGGGGCATGGGTTTCTAGAAAGGCCTCAGTTGGCAAAGTTCTATCCAAACGAACTGCTTATTGTACCTAAAGGCCAAACAGCACCACGAGGTTTCCAGAAAGTCCAGATCTTTTACAACTGTGCGGTCTGCAAGCAAGTCCGATCTGAATAAAAAAAAAAAAAAAAAGCACCTAAAAGCAACAAAGCAAGGTGTGTCACCTGCCCCAAAGCAAGAAACCAGGGTGCAGATGGACCTCTGAGCCCTGGAAAGTCTGCGCAGGAGGCTTTCCGGGAGTCCGGAGGTCGACTAGCCTATCCAGGTGGACTGCGACAGGCGCAGCTGCGTCTTCCTCTCCCCTATCCCGCTGCCCCGCCGTCCCCACTCACTGTTGCTGGACTTGAGGTCCCGGTGAAGGATGGGCACCACCGCCTCCTCGTGCAGGTAGAGCATGCCCCGCGCGATCTGCACGGCCCAGTTGACCAGCACGTGCGGGGGGATGCGGCGCGTGCGGCGCGGGGAGGGCGCGCGGGGGTCCGGGGTCGCATTGGCGGCAGCCAGCGCGCGGTTGAGCGCTCCGCCGCGGGCAAACTCGAGCACCAGGCAGAGGTGCGGCTGCCGCAGGCACACGCCGCGCAGCTCGATGATGTTGGGGTGCCTCAGCATGGAGAAGAGACGGGCCTCCCGCCGAACGCTCTCGGCCGCCGCCGCCGCGTCCTGCTCCGGGTCGCAGCGCGCCGCCTTCACCGCCACCTCCTGGCCCTGCCAGGTGGCGCGGTACACCTGCCCGAAACCGCCGGCGCCGATGAGCTCCTTGAGTTCCAGCCGCTCGAAGTCGACGTGAACGGGCGAGCCGGGCCGCGGCGGCGGCGGTCTGGCGGGCGGCGGCGCGGGCTCGGCTGCCGGGCGGCACGGCGCCACGTAGTTGGCGGGGAAGATGCCGAGGCGTCGCTGCACCTGGCCGGCCCACCAGCCCTCGTCGCCGGACACAGCGGCGTCCTGGGACAGCACCTCCACCAGCTGGCCGCGGCGCAGGCTCAGCTCGTCCTCGCCGCGCGCCTCATAGTCGTAGAGCGCGGCCCACAGCCCAGCTCCTGCCGAGGCCGAGCCGCCGGAGGAGGCGGACGAAGACGACGCGGAGCCGGTGGGGGCGCCCCGGGCCGGGGATCCCGGCCGGTCAGCCGCGCCCTCGGCGCCCGGCAAGGCCATGGTGGGTGGTGGCGGGGGGCGAGAATCGGGCGGCGGGCTCAGCCTCCCGGGCGGCCGGGGGCGCGCATCGTCCAGCGGGGTCACCGCCTGCGCGCAGAAAGGCAGGGAACGGGAGTCTGGGCTCAAGGACGGCGAGGGTTCACTGGCCCACTACCCAGAGGCTCCGGCTTCAGCCCCCGTTCCTCCTCTGCTGTCTCTGCTGCTGCGGCGATCCCCGCGGCCGGCAGCCCTGTCGCTCCATGGTGGCGCGCTGGGCCTGCGGCCGGCCTGCAGCACGTTCGGCCTAGCAGCCGCCGGAGCCCACCCTCTCCCGGCACGGCCCTCCCTACCCGGGTCCGTCCCGCCCCCTCCCAGCCCATCCCTCCCCGTCCCACGCGGGTCCGTCCCGCCCCTTCCCGGCCCGTCCCGCCCCCTCCCGGCCCGTCCCGCCCCCAAAGCCTTCACAGTACTCAGGGCCTGCCCGGCCCTCAGGGTCCGCGGCCGTCTGGGCCCGCCCCCTCCGGGGGTGTTTCCCTCTCCGACCAGGGCACACCCCGCCTCCAGGAGCCGCCGTCGCCTGGGCCCGCCCCCTCGGGGCCTGTCCCGCCCCCAACCAGGGCCCGTCGCGTATCCAGGGCCCGCCCCACCTCACGGGGCCCGCCCCTCACCCTGTGTCCGCCCCGCCCCCAGGGCCTGCACCACCGCCAGGGCCTGCTCCGCCCCCAGGGTGCGCCTTCTCCTGGGCCCGCCCCCTCTAGGCCTGTCCCCCTCCCACCGGGGTCTGCCGCGCATCCAGGGGCCGCCCTACCTCCAGGGCCGGCCCCACCACACCTGGGTCCGCCCCACCCATTTGGGTTCCACCGCCCCTGAGGCTTGCGCTCCACCTCTTTGGGTGCGCCTTACCCTTGAGTCCGGGGTGGGGGAGCCAGTCCCGGGCTGCCAGAGGTTTTCGGGAAATTTTAAATTAAGCCCAAGGTCAGGCTTGGAGACTCTATTCTGTTCTCCACTGTTGTCTGGAACGCGGTGGCAGCAGGTGAAGACGATCTGTTGCCTTAAGCCGAAAAGAAATTGGGCTGAGAGCCGTGGTGCGTCCTGGGACAGGTCCGAACAAATGGAGCGAGGCTGCAGACCGGCTCCCTGGGCGTGCAGCCCAGAACTGACGGGGTGACGAGAACCGGTGTGCAGGACCCGGCAGCGCGTCCTTGGTGACAGATACTCCCTCGTTCGTCTGTACTGCGGACTCCAACGGGAGAGGACCTGTGAACCCACAGGTTCGGGTGTAGGAGGCGTTGGCAACCACTAGGTTACATATTGCCCCTAAACTTACATATTGCCCAGGGAAGGAGAATAAAGCAAGAGAATCTGTGCACAGAAAGCTAAGTCCTCGATGATGTGCTGGCTGCTCGTTTACTGGAGTACATACATGTACTGGGAAGCAGGGCCTTCACACGCCTCCATTTACTCCGCGTAGCGAATGATCGCCTTCCAACAGCGTCAGAAAGGGAAGCTTTTATGTTTGGGGGCAAGGACCGTTTTAGGTCTAGAGATAGGAACTTTGGGGGTTTCTTGTGTAAACATACTTTCTTCTCTGTAATTTTTTCATTCATTAATTTAGAAAACCTTGCATCTTTTGAGGATTTACCCTTGATGAGGGCTGTAGAAGGGAACACCATAATTAGCCCTCCTGAAACGGACCACCGCTGAGATGCAGCCAGCCTCTCTTGCTCTGCAGCAGAAGGCAAAGCAGCGCCCAGCGCAGTGTAGCAGGGCCTTCCCCACTCCACCCTGTTAGTCCTCCATGCTACCCCTATTTACAGTTTCTACCATGATTGTCCACAGAACAGACCCGTGGGTCTCTTCTCTATGTTGATGGAGATGGTGGACAAAACCCTCCAGGTGTGACTACATCTAATTTAACTATACTTAGGGAGCGCTTACTCTGTGTAGAGACTAGGCTAAGGATTGGAGGTTACAAATCCTCAGTCCTAGAGAATAAATAAGTGCCAGGACAGAAGACTAAGCCAAGTGTCCTGGGCTCAAGTCGAAGGAGCAATCTATTATGCCTGGGGTCACTGGAGGATGCTTTGCTGACTGACACTTGAGTTAAGTATGTCTAGGATTCATAGAAAAATGGTGTGTGAGTACAAATAAACAGTGGGCTCAGGAAACTGTTAGAGGCTGAGAGTTTCCTGTGGCAGACGAGACTAGAAAGGTAGTGCCTGTGTGCTAAGTCATTTCAGTCATATCCGACTCTTTGCAACCCTATGGACCATAGCCAGCCAGGCTCCTCTGTCCATGGGGTTTTCAAGGCAAGAATACTGGAGTGGGTTGCCATGCCTTCCTCTAGGAGATCTTCCCAACCCAAGGATCAAACCCTCATCTCCCGTGTCTCCTGCATTGGCAGGAGCCACCTGGGAAGCCGATCAGGGCTGAAATCCCAGGATACCTTGTCACCTTCATGGAGAGATGAAGTGAAGTGAAAGTCACTCAGTTGTGTCCAACTCTTTGCAACCCTGTGGACTATACAGTCCATGGAATTCTCCAGGCCAGAATACTGGAGTGGGTAGCCTTTCCCTTCTCCAGGGGATCTTCCCAACTCAGGGATCAAACCCAGGTCTCTTACATTGCAGGTGGATTCTTTACCAGGTGAACCACCAGGAAAGCCCTCATGGAGAGACAGTGTAACAGATAAGAGAACTTTCAGGGTTGGTGGAGTAAACAAGTGGATGCGAAAGATAGGATTATAAGAGGATGAAGAAGAAAACATAAGGAAGAAAGAATAAGGATTCTGGTGTTCGTGGGCCACTGAGACGACTCAACGACAGGAAAGAATATTTTCTGGAGAAAAGTTGAGAAAGGAAGTCAGGTTAGAAAGGGCTTTAAAAATGAGCTGAGGTGTCTGGACGTAAGGAGAGATGAAAAACCCTGGAGAGATGAGAAAGAGGGATGAGGAAAAATATTCCCTCAAGAACTGTGTAAGTTGTTTAAGACATGAAACAATCTTTTGGATAAAAAAAGGACTGTCAACGGTCCTGGGTTCCAGTCTTGACTTTGTCATTACTTATTACATGATTGAATGTTCTTCCATTGTCTATGCAAAATTGTAGAACGATAGCATCTGCCCCAAGGTGGTGTTTTGAAGATTCATTTAGCTAGTATATTGAAGTATAACACTTAATTAGTGCTAATAAATGTTAGCTCTTATTATTTTAATATTAATTACTATTCACAAAGGATACATCAGAATAGAAAATTCAACAGAAAACATATTTATCCTTTTTTTGGCTTCCATTTGGTATATTTTCCTATGCCAAAGATCAATGTCATCTGCTAAGAAAAATTCAAAAATATTAACAAAGTGGTTAGAATTAAAAGTTAGCATGGTAATTTCCAAGGCTTTGGAGCATATAACATCACAAAACATAATGTTTTTTGAGTCAGCCAAATTATACATATGTGCAACTAATTTTTATTACTATTATCATTTATTATGAACTTTTATTGTGTTGCTACCAGTATTTTTGCTATCATTCATCCATGAACCATGTCACAATAAAGTCAAATAATAGTAGAGATGTAATAGTGATAGGACAGAATATACAGAACAACTAGGTTCATCATTCAACATCTTTTTTTTTTTGAGTGTCAGGCAGGAATCTAGGTGAATGACACAAAGAAAGTTCTTTTTTTATCACGGAGCGTATATATATATATATATATATATATATATATATATATATATATATATATACAAAATTTATTTGGTTGCACTGGATCTTAGTTGCGGCATACAAACTCTTTGTTGCAGCGGGTGGGATCTAGTTCTCTAACCAGTGATTGAACCTGGCCCCCCTACTTTGGCAGTACAGGGTCTTAGCCAGTGAACCTGCAGGGAAGTCCTCATGGAGTTTATATTTTAAAAGCAGTAGATAGAAAATAGAATAAGTAAGCAAATTACACTGTATATTAGAATTTGATAAATTTATTATATAAAAATAAAAAGAAAAGCAAGAAAAGATGGCTCAGAAATTGGGGGTGGGGGGGAAGGTGGAGTGAGCTGGGGTATTTTGTGGTGGTCAACAGTGTGGACAAGGTGGCCTCGTTGAGAAGGGGAGATTTGAGCTGAGACTTGAAGGAAAGAAAGGAATGGGACAAGTAATTATCTGGAGAAAGATTAAGTGAGCAGATACCACAAAGGAGTTCACAGTGTGCTTGGACTTCCCCGTTGTGGAAAAGGCCCAACTCATGATCGCAGTGTTTTGGTGTTTTTTTAAGACTACTTTTTAAAAAATTGAAATATAGTTGATTTACAATTGTGTTGATTTCTGCTGTACAGCAAAGTGATTCAGTTATACATGTATGTATATATATGTATATATATATATACACACACACACATATATATATACATTCTTTTTCATTATGGTTTATCACAGGATACTAAATATAGTTCCCTTGTTGTTTAACCATTCTGTATGTTGAGATTGTAAATGAGCCTTTCCTGAATCTAGTTCTCTGGCTTCCTTTTCATAAGTTTAAAGATGTGGGGTTAAATGAATAAAAATAACATTGATGATGATGGATCAGTAATAATAAGTTAATGCTTACTGTCATGTTTTCTAAGTGTTCATGCTTTGAATTCAGTCTGTGTGTCAGGTTGCTGTTTATTCTCAAAGTTTCAGCTGGCTTTCAGCTTTAGACGGAGTCATTGTGATTTTTAGAATTTCTGTAACTTTAATCACTGGACAAGACTGGCGCCTTGCCTGTCTACGCTTAAAGTTACAAATTCCAGTCAGAGCTACTCAGATGCACAATGAACTACTTCACTGAATAATACAACAATGTAAAAATCTGAGTGGTTTCAGAAAGTCAAGGCCTTTTTAAATTCTTGACGATATCCCACCTAAAGGAAAGCTACAAAACTCACGACCTTGGGCCTGAGATAGAAAGGTTGCCATTTCAGTGAATTGCCATTTTAGTACATTTTGTCCTATCAGAATTAGTTTTTTTTATTAGTAATTTGCTGGACTCTTTTCAAATATAATGACTAATACTTAACAAACTGCTAGAAATACTAAACAGAGGATGCTGAGAACAAAGATGATTTTAAAAAGAGAGAAAGAGCAACTTATCCTCCTAATATTGTAGTGAATAAACCAGAGAATGAGTTTATACTTGCTATGTTTAGTTTTTATAAAGTGCCAGAAGCTTGCTAGTTATGTCACAAAATATACAGTAAGTTCATGTTCTTGATCAGAATGTCTAATTCTTAGATTCATGGGTCACAGATTCATGGGTCTGTTTATATGAGCTGATTTTTCTAATCTGAACAAATCTATTCTGTCCATGTTCTTTTGTGGTATTCATTGTATGAAAAGAATAGTTTTCCTGCACATCAAATCTCCTTTGGGAGTATGGGAGTGGAAGCTTCCTAAAACAGACTGAGACACACAACAAATTTACACCACTGACCTTTTTAGAGACCTTACGCTTTTGTTTCAACAGTCCAGTTTTTTAAAGTATACATAAAATTAGAAGAATGCTAAGCTACTCACTTAAGAATAGGATGAATACCATGAGAATTAATGATAACAAAATTAAACAGCTTTTTTGAAATTCTTAGGAGGAAAACTAAATAAATCCAAGAATTTTTTTCCTAATTACTGCTTTGGGCATACACTAATTCAGTCCTGATCTATGTGGTTCAGGGTTCTCTCATGAAGTAACCTCTTTCTTTCAGTCTTTTTGTTTTATTAAAAAAAATTTTTTTTTTAGCCTTGTAGCATGTTGGATATTAATTAGTTCCCTGACTAGGGATGGAACCTTGCCCTGTGGCAGTGGAAGCATGGAGTCTTAGCCATTGGACTGCCAGGGAAGTCCCCCCTCAGTCCTTTTACATTTCTGTGGAAGTTTCTTCAGAACTCTTAAATGAACCCAGCTGACCTTGTCTTCCTTTGAACACAAAGGTGGTACATACCAGCTGTAACTACCCTGTTTCCATCCGTTCCTGTGTCACCCTTTCTCCTGCCTCAGTGTGAGTTCTAATCCCTGTAAGAAGTTTTCAGGGCCCAAAGCCACAGCATCTGCATCATCACGTGGACTTCCTGATTTTCTGGGTGTTATTGTTACCTTCTCGGAGAGGGCAATGGCACCCCACTCCAGTACTCTTGCCTGGAAAATCCCATGGCCGGAGGAGCCTGGTAGGCTACAGTCCATGGGGTCGCACAGAGTCGGACACGACTAAAGCAACTTAGCAGCAGCAGCAGCATTGTTACCTTCTAGGGTTAGTTGCATTATCCTGAAGGAACTGGTGAGTGTGAAGTTCTATGAAAACTGAAATGTGTCCTATAAATGTCAATCATTGTTTTGTGGTTGCTACTTACTCACAGGATTATTTGAAGTCTTCCTGATCTTTTCTTGAGTCACTTGAATAAGCTAAGGGTTCAGTGAGGGAAACCTTTCAGGGAATATCTGTTTCAAGGAGCATTGTCTTATCTGATAATGCTCTTGAGCAGACTGGTTTTTCTAAAACAGTAAGAATACCATTAAAAAAAACCCTCAAATCCTCAGTCTCTCAAAGATTTGAAATTTAACATCTTAAAAAAATAGTAACACATCATAGTATATTCAACACATAGAATCTGAGCCTCAGCTTCCTCTTATGCCAGATATTGATTTTCCTTAAGTTTGGTACTGGAAACTTTGTTTTTCCTACTTTGATGGATTCTAACTCTGCTTTTTCAAGTAAAACTAATATTCTTCTAGCAGTTGATTATTCCCTTGACTGACTGCCCCATTGTTAAATATTTTCCATGCTAAAGATCTACCTGGAAAGAACCTTGAAAAATCTTCAATGTATTCGTGTGTTCTAATTATTTATTTTTGCATACACATTTTTAATTCTTTATTGACTTTGTTACAATATTGCCTGTTTTATGTTTTAGTTTTTTGGTCATGAGGCATGTGGGATCATAGCTCCCTGACCAACGGCTGAACCCATACCCCCTGTGTTGGAAGGCGAAGTCTGAACCATTGGACCACCAGGAAGTCCCTGAGTGTATATTTAAAAAAAATTTTCTTATTGTGACTGAGACTGAATATCATTTCAGGCATCTGAGTCATTTGAATTACCCTTTCTGTGAACTCTTCTTTCCTTTTGTCCATTTTTGGTTAACCTTATTTCTTGTTGATTTTTAGGAGGTCTGTGCCGATTAAATGACTTATCAATATACATGTACCTTACATGTACATATATTGATATGTGTATCAAGATATGTGTACCATATTAACTATGAGGTACACATATTTTTACTGGTGTGTCTAAACTTTTTCTCTCTGCATAATTTTTTTGGCCAAATACTTTATTTTTATTTATTTATTTAACTGAAATATAGTTGATTTACAGTGTTGTGTTAATGTGTATTGTACAGCAAAGTGATTCAGTTACACATATACATATGTTATTTTTTATATTCTTTTACATTCTGGTTTATCTGTGTGATTTTTTTTAATTAAGTTTTTTTTATTTTCTTTTTCTTTTAACTTCTGTGTAGTTGAATCTTTTTTCCTTATGGATTCTAGGTCATAGTAGAAAAGTATCCCTTAATTATTGAAACTGATTTTCCGTAAGTTTTCTCTTAACGTCTTCCCGTCCCCCCTCCATCCTTCTCTCTGACATCTCTGTTTACCTGTGCCCCAGGACCACATTACTACAGTGTCAGCTAGGACTAATCCTCCTCACTAACAGCTGTTTCCAGAATTTTCCTGGCAATTCTACTTACTTATCTATATAGAACACAAACTAATCTCATTTGTGTAAGCAGCCCACAGATCAAGAAACAGAACATCAGTAGAAACCCAGAAACCTCCTATCCTGACATCATAAATTAGGTTTACCTCTTTTCAAATTTATTACACATGGAATCATAGGATGTGCACATATTCTTTTGAGCTAATTGTGTTCAATAAGCCTTTATTTGTAAGATTTATCCATGTTGTGTGTATTTTTAGTTTGTTCCTTTGGGTTTCTTAAATTGGGATTTAGGAATCGGGATTGGGATTTAGGAATTAAGAATCCTAAATTGGGATTTCCTAAATAGGGCTGCAAATTAATTCACCCAAAATCTGTAACATTGAAATCTTCCAGGCTCACAGTTTTCTGTTTAGTCTTTTTATTTCCTTTGGTGGTGGTGGTTGTTTAGCTGCTAAGTTATGTGTAACTCTTGTGACCCCATGGACTGTAGCCTATCAGGCTCCTCTGTCCATGGGATTCTCCAGGCAAGAAGACTGGAGTGGGTTGCCATTTCTTTCTCTAGGGGATCTTTCCCATGCAGGACTCGAACCCAGGTCTCCTGCATTGCAGGCAGATTCTTTACTGATTGAGCTAAGAGGGAATCTGTAGTCAGTTTCCTTTGGAAGCCTTTAAAGTTTTCATTGTGTGATATCTTCTCTAAGACATTGACCAGTGTTCCCAGATTATATCAAGTAATGGTTTTCATAATGGACATCCTAAATTTACCTCCTTTAACGGCACCCTTTAGGGGCTGAATCATCTTTGTTTTCCTGGAATGAGCTTTCCTTTGGTTTTAATGTGGTGCTATATTCAGGTTGCTAATATATAATTTGGATTTTTGCATCAATATTCATAATTGTGATTAGCTACAGTTACAATATTTTATTTAATTTTTGGAATGTATGTTATGTTACCTTCATATAAAGGATTTGGAAATGTCTTTCTTCTTTTTCAGTGTTATGAAACAGTTTAATTACACTGGAATTACCTGTCTCATAAAAAAGTTTGAACAAATCTGCTGTGCAACAGTTTGGGTTTTGTGCTTCTTGAATGTGTATTATTTCATAATATTCTCTATTAATTCCATAAGGTCATTGTTTGCTTTAGATTTTCTCTCTTCTGGGGTGAGATTTGGTAATTTTATTTTCCTAGATAATTACCTATTTCACCTGGGTTCCCACATTTATTTAAATACTCTTCTGCAAAATATTCTCTTATGATTATTTTAATTTCTTTCTATTTTCTTTGCTGTAAATTTCTTTTCCCCTAGTTATGCTTTCTACTTTTGCTTCTGTTCAGGAGAGCCATTGATTTATCTACTTTATTGTCCTCCCAACAGAACTTTTGTGTTTTTGTATTTATTTATTAATTCTATTGCTTTTTTCTTTTCTAATGATTAATTTCTGCATTTATATTCATTCATACCTTCTGCTTTCCTTGAGTTTGTTGTTGTTTTTCTTGATTTCTATGCTTAATTTATTTTCATTGTTTCTTATATTAGTTAGGGCAGGCTAAACTGCAGTAGCAAATGGATCCCCCAATTTTGGTGACCTAATGCAACAGAAATTAATTTATTTCGATTGTAATCTATTTCCAAGTAAGAAGAAGGTATTTAGGCTGGTGAATCAGCCACATGCTGAGGCTACTCAGGGCTCTGGTGTTCTGCTTGGAAATAATTCAATTATTTTTTGCTAAACAGATCCAGAACAGTCCATATGCACACATATTCTTTTCTCTTCCAGTTTCTTTCTTTGGAACCATAGCTCCAGTAGCTGTTGGTAGGTTATCTGAGTCCTTGAAGAGGACATTTTTACCCCCAAATTTATAACTGCATAACTTGGGTCTCCATCTTTCCAGTCTGTAAGATGTTTCCTTGCAATGACAACTCTTAGGTTTTATTACATTTGTATACTATTATAAGCTAACAGTTTCTGTGTTAGTTAGCGTAGTTTTGTTGCAGTAAAAATAGACTCCTAAAACTTACTCACTTGACAAAGTGCAAATGTATATGTTGCATGTTAAAACAATACTAGGGAGGAATTCCTGCTTTTTGCAGTTGTCTTTATTTTAAAAAATATTTTTTAAATATTTGTTTTATTTATTTGGCTGGCTGTGTCTTAGTTGCAGCATGTGGGATCTCTGATCTTCATTGTGGCATGCAGAATCTTTAGTTGAGGCATGCGAACTCTTTTAAAAACAATATTTATTTATTATTTTTTGTTCTGGGCTGAATCAGGATTTAGTTGAGACATACAGGTTTAGTTGCCCTGTGGCATGTGGGATCTTAGATCCCCAACTGCGGATAGAACCCTCCTTTGGTAGGTGGATTCTTACACTGGACCACAGGGTAAGTCCTGGCACGTGAACTCTTAGTTGTGACAGGTGAGATCTAATTCCCTGATCAAGGATTAGACCTGGGCCTTCTACATTGAGAGCATGGAGTTTTAGCCACTGAACCACCAGGGAAGTCCCTATGGAAGTCCCCTTTTATTCTCATAAAAGCAGCTATGAGAATAGAGGGGTTATAAAGGAGAATATATTTATATGTTTTTAATATATACTTGGGTAGATACCTTTACTGGTGCTCATTGTTTCTTTGTGTAGATTGGAGTTGTTGTCCAGTGTCTTTTCATTTCAGCCCAAAATGTCCTTTTATCTTTCTATAGAGTTCTGTAGGGTGGATCACTGAGCTTGGAAAGGAGGAGAGATGGGAATACCTCCTGTTAAAATGTCACAGACCCTACTGTCTTACCTAAGTTCAATAATTCCTCTTGTGTGGATGATCTGAAGTTCAGTCTATGGTTTGCTTAATTTTCATGGTATTGAAATGGTTGCTTTTGATTGCTTTGCCTGTATTTTCATTGGTTTTTTTTTTTTTTTTTGTGGGCGAGTGAGTTCACCAAGGTCCTGCTCTGGAGATGTCAGTTGCCCTAGGAGCTATCTTCCTGTTCACTTTTCTGTCCTTTTGTGGGATAGGGGCATGATGCACCCTTTTAATGTTTATAGGTAAAGTCCTCTTTTATTTCTGAAAAGCTTTAAATTAGAATTTAGAATATACTTTGGGTGCTATTACTTCTGTTCTTTGGGGACACTAATTTGTATATAAGGTTAAAAATTGATTTAGATAAATAATGGCCACCCACAGTGGTCTTCAGAAGACATGAACAAACTAATCAGGTGAGTGTAGAAGCATCACTTTGGAGTCAAGCTTTACGGAGTACTGAATTCACCCTTGATGAAAGTCTTGCTTTGAAGTGTCTGCATTAGGCTATAGTTTACTTTATTTGAGGCAGTGCTCTGGTGCCACCCAGTGTTACAAACAAGTAAAGGCTACTCTGCCTTTTTTTCCCCTCTTTTTTCAATAACGACTAATAATAATTGGTGTTTTCTACTTCATAATATGCAATTAAAAAGACCAGAAATGTGTTTTGTATGTTTACTCTTATGCATAACTAGGCATATTTGGGAAAATCTCAACTTATCTTGGAGTGAAGAGTTAGTATTCTATTCACTAGGAATTTCTCCTAAATGCAGTCTTGTTGTCCTCATTTCCATACTTCTCCGTGCCTACTGACTGAGGATTAGCATATTTTTTCTCTGCTCTCTCCAAATTCTTTATGGATCCTCTAAGAGATCCCTGAATATAAATAATCTTCACTTTACCTCCAACTCTTGACACAAAGGTACCTATGCCCTGCCTGCACTCCTCTGTGCTCCTTCTATATATGTGTCCTCCACGTCCTGGCATTATTCTTTCTACTGTAAAATTTTACCACCATTAGAAATATCTTACTTCATATTTCTGACCTCTTTTTAAAAAAAGGCTTACAGGTTTATAACTTTCAAGGTAATATAAAAGTTTCAACAATAAAAGATAATCCATTCAAACCAGTCAATCCTAAAGGAAATCAGTCCTGAATATTCACTGGAAGGGCTGATGCTGAAGCTGAAGCTCCAATACTTTGGCCACCTGATGCGAAGAGCTGACTCATTGAAAAAGACCCTGATGCTGGGAAAGATTGAAGGCAGAAGGAGAAGGGGACCACAGAGGATGAGATGGTTGGATGGCATCACTGACTTGATGGACACGAGTTTGAGTAAACTCTGGGGGTTGGTGATGGACAGGGAAGCCCAGCGTGCTGCAGTCCATGGGGTTTCAAAGAATTGGACACGACTGAGTGACTGAACTGAACTGATTCAAAAGAAGCCAAGGAAGACGTGAAGGAGGCAGCCACTCCAGGTTGGTATGTGGCAGGTTTAATAAGCAAGGGAACTTATTATATAGGAGGCTTGTCTTGGGTGGCTACAAGACAGACAGATTGCCAGAACTTCCTGCCAGAAACTTAAGAGTTTACATAGAGGCCTTAATGTATACGGTCTAGATGGTCTCAACCACATATTGAGAATCGTCAAAGTGGCTCCTAGCATAGGAACAGTGGGTGGAACGTACACTCCAACAGTCTGCCTTTCAGTTTGTGCACCTCCACGGGTTTCCCGGATGGCTCAGCGGGTAAAGAATCTGCCTGCAATGTAGGAGACACAGGAGACATGGGTTCACTCCCCGGGTTGGAAAGACCCCCCTGGAGAAGGAAATGGCTGCCCACTCCAGTATTCTTGCCTGGAAAATCCCATGAGCACAGGAGCTTTCTGGGCTATAGTCTATGGGGTTGCAAAGAGTCAAACATGACTGAGCAACTAACACAGCAACAGCAGATGTATATTCAGTCCTATTAAATGTGCACATAGCACATTTAATTCCAAGTCTTTGTTGATTTGTCTGTCTCCTCTTGTAGTCTGTGAACTCCATGGTAGTGACTATACATTTTTTTTTATACTTGCTTTCTCTGTCTTCAGCAAAATGCCTGGCACACAGAAGGTTCTCATTAAATATTTTGATGAATCGGGCATGAATGAATAAAGGCACTTCTTCAATGCAGGAATAGATCTGTTGCATGGCTATTTCTCCTAGACCGAAGCACATGAGATGATCCTTTAATGTGGATCTTTCCGGTGGATTGATTGACTGATTGATTCATTAAACATTTATAGAGAGCCCGACAGGTTTCAAGTAATGAGTCCATATAAAAATAAGTATAGTATCCTTTGAGTCTATGAGAAAATGATTCTTCCAGTACAGAAAGCAGCATTAGTGCATTTTGGTTAGTCATTCCTGCCAATGAATGCTGAATAGATTAAAGAGTGGTTAAAGCTGAAGGTTTCCATACCAGTGTGAGTTTGGACTTTCATGTCCCCGACCTGCTCCTCAGGATGGCCCTCGCCTGTTTCATTTCTGCACAGGGAGGCTGTGTGCCCGTCCTGGGCCTGCCTAAGGCAACCACGTACTAAAGCTGCTGCAGACCAGGGCGTGGCCAGGGCATGCACAGGTGCGCATGTCAGGGGAGGTAAGCGTGAGGCAGAAAAGGCATGTTTTGAGGATCTTGGCACCTTCTAATCCTCGTTCTTCTCCAAAGACTCTAACTCACACAAGGCTTCCTCTGCTCATTCCTAAGGAAAACAAATTCCCTTTTATCTCCAGCTTCCCAAAACTTGTTCTCTTCAACAATATGAAGCTCATTTACTTTAGGTTATCAATTACTAATGATGAGGGCTTCCTTCCTTTATTCTAAGAAAGCAAGTTCCTCTTAATTTCTTCCCTGTCCAAAGCCTGCTTTCAGAAGAGAATCTGAAATTTCTCTACTATAAAAGATCAAAGATTATTAGTTCAGTGATACCTTTCTAGTGGGTCTTCCTCTCTAAATAGTATACCCAATGGATGCCTGAGATTATGTTCTAGGAAACATGTAAAAAGACAAGCAAACTGAGGCTTCTGAAATTATTCCCCAAAGATGGTTATCTTCTGTATCTACCAAGTTGCACAAAGTGGGGAGTGGGTGGGGAGGAAAAAAAAATCAGGGAGGAAAAAGCTCAGTGTCAAGGGCAGAGGTAGAGTTTAGCTAAAAGAACGTCTGAGGTCAGCGGTTAATTAAGGAGAAGGAAACGGTGCAGGCAGTGCTCAGAGGAAGAAATTACATTGAGTGATGTGTGACAGGAGCTGGAGTTACATAACTATTTTGGTGCAGGCTGCAAAAAAAGGAACTTGTCCTGGTTTATCTCTTCTGCATTAGAACATCTTTGATTTTTAAGCCTTTCACATTCCCTATTAGAAAGATGGGGGCGAAAAGGAGGGGAGAGTGGGCAGAGGCAAAAAAAGAGGCTGGAGGGGCTCCAAAATTCTTCCCCCGCCTCCCCGCCCCGCCATCCCCGCCGCCCCCGCCGCAACCGCGCACCTCCCCTCCCCCGCCATTGGGAAAGCGATGGAGGGACTCTGGGCGGGCGCTGGGAGGAGCCTCTGGGGCATCCTCAGAGCAGCCGCCTCTGAGCACCATGGGAAAATCCTTCCTCCCTCGGACATGGCGCCCACCTGCCCGGTGGCAGCAGCCGGCTCCGGCGCCGCGATTCGCGGGTCCGGGCAGAAAGGCAGCTGGAGTTTCGGTCGTGGGGCGGAAGGAGCTGGAGGGGGCGGGGGCGGGGGCGGCGGCGGTGACACCGCCCGAGGGCCCGCGTGTTAAAGCTGAGAGCGTCTGGGCGGCGGGCGGCGGGTGACGGGCAGCGGGAAACGCGGCGCGCGCCGGCTCCGGCGCGCAGGCATGGGGTCCCAGGTGCTGCAGCTGCTCCGGCAGGGCGTGTGGGCCGCGCTTACCGGGGGCTGGTACCACGACCCCGATCAGAGCAAGTTCACCAACAGCTGCCACCTCTACCTGTGGCTCTTCCTGCTCCTGCTGCCCCTGGCTCTGCACCTGGTGAGTGGGGGTTGGGGGCCCGTCAAGCCTTGGGGAAGCCTGCGAGTCTGCCTTCAGGATGGAAAGGATTGGCAGTGATTCCTAAGAGCTGGAATGGAGAAGGTCTTCAGGAATTTGGGACAGAGAAACTACAGGGAAAGGATCAGGGAGGGACTCCCCCGGCAGAAGTAGAAAGGACTTTGGGGGCTCTGGGACTCATTAAGAATTGATGCTAGCTCTTCCGATGAGTCAGACTCGGCTTGTCACTGTGGAATGTAGAACCGATTTTATATGTGAACAGCCCCAGGCCCCTTGGCTGGGTAGCTTAGGACAATATTTAGTGTAAGCTGCTGTGCATGATAGCCAGAAGGCAAAATGAAATGTTAAAAGCAAAGCTATTTTGGTTGTTAATCTGTTACCCCTTTTCTTCCCTTTCCTGTTTTGCTTTGGGGAGGCAGGTTCAATGATCAATTACTCCATTTGCAATTTCCACACCACTCTGTAAAGAAATCTGTAGAAAAAAGTAATGAAGAAAGCTAATGTAATTTATTTGACCCTTTAGTGAGGTTACACAGTTGAGTGCATGCTGAATAACTGCACAGATGACCTTCATAGGTAGACAAACCCAATTGAAACAATGTTTAACCCTCTTTGAAACGCTCTACAAGTAAGGTGCTCCAGGTCATATGAGATGTGTTCGAAATAGAATTTTGGTATGCCTATTGAAGGACTTAATTTCTAAAACATGACTTGATCATGTTCTCCACAGCAAAAATCTTCAGTGAGTTTGCATGGCTAACAGAGTCCCATTTTGCCATTAGAGGTTGTCTGTGATTTCATTCCTATTTACTCTTTCTGGTAGTTTATCCTTAGGATCAGAATTCTGGCTCTGAAGTGTGGCTGCCTACATTAAATTTGGGGTTCACTCCTTACCAGTTCTTTGAGCAAGTTACTTTTACTTTATCTGATTAAAAAACTTTTATCCTTAAAATGAGAAAAATACTAGAACAGTGTTGTTTTGGGGCTTATATCAACATGTAAAGCTATCGATCTTTCTAGCTTTTGACCTGGGATTGGACACAGACCTGGTGTAGATTTCTGTTTGGCTACTTAGTTGTTTGAACTGTTCTTGGCCTTAATCTAAACCTTAGTTTGTCACTCTTAAAATAGATGTGATAATGGCCATTTCATAGGAAGAATGAATAAAATTTCCTGTAAAAAACACTTAATACATTGGCTGATCCTTGGAGACCCTTTAATAAATTTGTTTCCTTTTGTGTGACCTTATCCTTCATGTTTTCTTGGCATAGAGTTCCCAGTGTTTTCTCTTTGCCTAGAGGGGCAGCACAGGGGAGAGATGATCCAAACTTGGGTTCAGTTCTGGTTCTTCTGCTCACTGGTTGTGGAGCTTGTGCTTCCTGGTTTGTGTACCCAATAGTAGCAGCCTGATAGGGTTCATAGGAGAATTGAATGAATTAATGAATAGAGGATTGAGTGAATTAGTTAATAGTTCATTGAATGAATGAATCAAACTACTTCTCAGTACTGACTGTTTTTTTCCACATCATTCACTTACCAAAATCTGTCCATTCTTCAAAACCCAGTGGAATGGCCATTTCTGTCTAGGTGTCCTTGTTTCCACTTATCTAGAATTAATTTCTTTTCTCTCTTGCCCTAATACCATTCTCTATTTACTGTCATTACTGTGGGATATTCTGAATTCTGTACTTAGTTGTTGGAACATGTATTTTAGCTCTACTCATGGATTGTGAGCTTTTTGAGGACATGGGTTTTGATTTTGTTGATTCATCTTGGTTTTCCTTGTTGTACCTAGCAGAGTGCCGTGTATTTGGTTAACAGTGATCTCATACATAATAAACTGGTGGAAATAAAAGCAACCTTCCTGTCCTTCTGATCCAGTCAGTATTAGGTTGTCTGTCTCACAGCACTTTCTGAGTATTTCCTGATAGTGAAAGCAATACATACTTCACTTCTAATCCCACTCCTCAGCAACAACCAAATTAATGTTTAATATAATTCCTGCAGATTTTTTTTTTAATGAATATGGGCTCCTTTTTGCAGAACTCCTTTTAAGATTTGATGTATGCGTATGATCAGAACCCTTAATTTCTACCTAATTATGCTTCATTGAGTAACTTGATTTCTACTTTATATTTGTGAATAAGAAATTGTCCTTAGTTTAGTTTCTCTTTAATGATATTTCAAAGTAATTTTTGGCTAAATCTCAAGAGTTGAGAAATCAAAAAAATGATACCTTAAATACTTTTGTATCGGGTTTTCTGGATCAAACTAGTTATACTGAAATTTTTATATCTTTATGCCATTGTGCTTTTAATCATTACAGAATCATTTAATGTGAGTGCATTTATTATATTGCTGTTTTTTTAATAAGAACAAGATGGCCTATCTTATTGAAAAAAGTGCAGATAGTCCTTTTCTTGCTCTGGTCTTCTGGTTTCTGAAAATTAATTTAGAAATAAAAGACCCTTCTTCCCCAGTGGAGGATTCTGTTCTCTAGGTTTTGATGCCTAAATATATTTTTCTGCACTTCAGTGCTGCCTGTGATTGTTAACATCTTTCTCAGTTTGTTCCACTTATGAGAACATAGTCCAAAAAGATCCCTGGCTGCTTGCTGATAGCAGGGACATATAAAGTTCTGTTATTTAAGGGAACCTGAACTTTTCTGGGCTTTTCACAATTTGTTTAAATGTGCTTAGTCAAGACAGTTGCTCTGTAGGAAGAATCCACCCTTTAATGGGGACTTTGAATAGGTAAAGACAATTTTTGTTATTAATTATCGAAGCAGACTGATCTCTAAGCCCCAGCATTTATTTAGGTCTAGGTGGAAAAGAGGTTATTTATTAGCATTCATAAGCTATATATTTTCAAGAAATGCTCAAAATACATACCTAAAAACAAAGGTAATTTTAGATCATTTGAAAGAGTTTTACTTTGATTTATTATCAGCTTAATTTTAATTTGGGTAAGCTGAAAGATCCATTTGTCATCTGAGATGTTTAACTTCTCATTTATTACATGTGTTCTTATATTTATTCTTTGAAGATTCATGTAGAGCTTTAAAATGGGAGAACCCTGGGCATGATTCTGACCCAGAGTAAGTTTTAGCAGCACCAGACTAGTGTCAAATGTTGTCCTTGCCCTATTACTTATCAATTGTGTGATCTTACGAAAGTCTCTTCACTTCTCGGGGCCTCAGTTTTCTGGTCTGTAAAATGGTTTTTTTTTTTTTTTTTTTTTAAAGATTAAGCCACTGAGATCCAGAGGACATAGGTTACTTGCCCAAGGCCATCTAGATAATTGGTAGTAAAATTCAGAATTTTAGCTGAGGTCCTCTTGTCTCCAAGTCTTTGGCCTTGTCACAGCACTGTGTTACCTGACCTGATATACTGATACACAAGAGAGGATTTGAACTCCCTGAAGCAGTGAAATTTTGAGCATCCAGGAGGTGGTAAGGTCAATCTGAATACAGGAAAAAATGGGGTGGAAACTTTACATTTTTCAAGATCTCATATAAGGCATTATGTATTTTTATTCTTTATTTTATGGTTGTGGCTTTATTTTTCCTCAGGTTTTTTTTTTTTTTTTTGTCTTTTAGCCAGACTCACTTGGCTTCCCAGGTGACACTAGTGGTAAAGAACCCGCCTGCCAATGCAGTAGACATAAGAGACGTGGGTTTGATGTCTGGGTTGGGAAGATCCCCTGGAGGAGGGAATGGCTACCCACTCCAGTATTCTTGCCTGGAGAATCCCATGGACAGAGGAGGCTGGCGGGCTACAGTCCATAGTGTCGCACAGAGTCGGACACGACTGAGGTGACTTAGCACGCAGGCACTCTGTTTCCAGTTCTGCTTTTTAATTTAAACTTGAAGACTGTTTGTTTGGATAAAAACCACTTCATTTCTAATTGCTGTAATTACAATAAAGTGGATCACTTGTCAGGGGTCATGTCGCACCAGGCATACAGTGGGTGGTCTGTGCATAGTGGCTGTCATTGTCACACCTAGTTGGTAACTCTTCTATCATGGTCTGTGACCACTCCCCATTTGGGTACGTAACTATTTTTCTTTACGTTCTGTATTTCTTTGGCTACCCCTTTCGCTCCTGCTTCTAACATAGAAGATGCCTTTATGTGAATTATGGAAAGGAGGTCTGTCCAAAAAGACACCCTTTCCTGGCTCTGGACCTGGGGGCTGGACTTCAGTCACCATTTAACCCTGTCAGCTGGAGGCTTTTGTACAGTATGCAACCTGCACAACCTGACACAATAGGCCTGACTGGTCCACTTGATTGTTGTTACTTTGTTGGACTGCTTGGTACACTGCTGGTCCCAGAGGGTACCTCTCACCCTGGTCAATCCTAGTGCTCATATTCAGCTCCTTTATGAGAAATGCTTTTTCTGGTGTTGAATCACATGGTTCATACTTAGTCTTCTTTGATTTGTAGAAGCTTTTAATTTGTAGTGCTTCTACTTGTGGTGACTTTATTTATACTCACATTGAGATGCTTGATGCTTTACACTTTCCCATAATCCACTTGAATGTCTGAACTTCCTTCCTCCTCCCCTCAGCTGCCTGAAACAAAATCAGTTTGAGATTGAGGGATGCTTGAAGGCGTTCTTCCCTGGGCCCTGGGCTTCCAAAGAAGTGCAGACCCAAGTCTTCTAGACTCTGGCCGAATGCCATCCCTTGCAGTTGTCTTAAAAATTTTGCCACTCCAGATCATTGTTTGGACTGTGTGTACAAAGAGCTTGGCTCCATGGGGACTTTGCTTTCCTGGTGCAAGCACTTTTACCAGAGATGTCCCTCTCTGTTGGGCATCCTAGGGCAGTCGTCTTCAGTCTGTTCAAGTTAATACGGCCTTTCTTGAGTGACCTTGCCACCTTCTGCAAAATTCCTCCTGCTTTTCCTCACCTTCTGCCATTTAGACACGTGGACGTCTGCCAGCCAGTTGTGTTTTTGTGTCTGTGATAAAAAAAAATGCACCTGCCTTGTTCTAGGATGTCGGCCTCCGCAACACTTTCCAAAAAGAGTATTCTTCCTCACTTATCTTTCTTTCAAGTATTGCAAGTTCATGACTAATTTTCTGGTGGTAAAATTTGTTATGTCCCCAACCCCACCTGCACTTCCCTTTCTCCCAATTAGTGACTAGTTTTATTTGGATGCCACTCTCCGTAGACATATTGTTATTTTTCCAATTGTAATGTTTAATCCTTTATTTAATACCCTTGGTGTGATTTCTTTTGCATGGAAGGTGATACTTATCAAGAGGTTATTGTTTTCTGATTTTAGCTATTTGGTGTCTCAGATGATTCCTTTTACAATTTAACCAACTTTATTGTCATTTTTTTCTACTCTAAATCTCTTTTCTACATTCTACAGAAGAAAAAAATGGACTAGTTCTTTTTTAAAATTTTAATTTAATTTCTTATTGGAATATAATTTCTTTACAATGTTGTGTTAGTTTCTGCTGTACAACAATGCTATAGGTACACACATATCCCTTCCCTCTTGAGCTCCCTGCCAACCCCCCATCCCACCCCTCTAAGTCATCACAGAGCACCAAGCTGAGCTCCCTGTACAATACAGCAGGTTCCCACTAGCTCTCTGTTTTACGCATGGCAGTATATATGTGTCAATCCTACTCTCCCAATTGGTCCTACCCTCTTCTTCCCCCACCCTCCATGTCTACAAGTCCATTCTCTACATCTGTGTCTCTATTCCTGACCTGCAAATAGGTGTATCTGTACCAAAAAATGGAGTAATTCTTAGTGGTAGTCAAAATTTTTCCTTTTTTTCTGATGGATTTTTCAGCTTTAACATTGCTATTATTATAGTAATAGTAACAACCAGCACTCACTGAGCACATATAGACTGGCACTGTTGGAAGAGCTCTGCATGAACTAAAGCATCTCCTCCTCTCAGTAAACCAGAGAGCCACTGTCCTTATTCCCACTTTACAGTTGATGAAACTGGCATGGAGAGTTTGGTTAAGAAGTTTCACGATACATGGCTAACTGTGACCTAACCAGAGTTAGAGCCCAACAGTTGGGTGTTGGTACCCACTCAGCCATACCACCTCTAATCCAGGTAATTTCACAAGTTAACTTTTCCTACATAGTCCTTTGCACATGTTAAGTGTCTGAATCTCTTCATGCCAGTGTACAGAATATTATGCCACAGGGGATCTATTTTTTGTGCTTTGGCATAAACAGATCCAAACACTGAGTATGTGCAAAGGACTGTGTAGGGAAAGTTACCTTCCCTCCCACACTTGTCTCTAGTACAGTTTTTGAGAGCCAACCACCACATACTGTCTCTTGTGTGTTCTTCCAGGTGACATTTGGTCACATGTGACTGAGTTTGACTTCAGGGTTCTGAGGTTTAATCCCAAAGCAGCCTTCTTTGTCATCCACTCTCCCTTTTAATTTGCTCTGTAGGGAGTTCTTTCTCTATTTTTAGAAAAAAATGTACAAGCCCCA
Source organism: Giraffa tippelskirchi (assembly GCF_054371585.1). Taxonomy (NCBI): domain Eukaryota; kingdom Metazoa; phylum Chordata; class Mammalia; order Artiodactyla; family Giraffidae; genus Giraffa; species Giraffa tippelskirchi. The sequence goes on along the minus strand of NC_137276.1, from coordinate 118,363,507 downwards.
TGACTTCAGGTCACAGATAACACAAGGCCTTATAGTTGCTTTAAGTAACAAAACACAGTTTTGATTGGGATTTCAGTGTGTCCAATTCCATATGGTGATGCCAGGCCATAGGGATATGAGGATGGCCTGGTCTTTTTTCACTTTTCTCTGTCACACATTGGCTGATGTTCTAATGCCTTTGGCATCGAAGAGTAGGAAAGTTCTTTGTTAACCAGTGTGGTGGGGTAAGCTGGCTGTCAGCTTTTGAAACATGGCTCACATTTCCAGCTGACTCTCTCCAGCGAGGTCCTTCCACATGTTCTGTAGAGACCCTGTTCTCCTTGCCAGGTTTCTCCTACCCATAGTTTCCTTGAGGAGGCTTGCTGTATCTCTATTCTGCCTGGTTGCTTACTCCTTCCACAGTTCTTTGGCATGTGGCAGTCCACCCCAATTTTCTTTTGGTCCAGGGCCCCTCTGAACCTCTAAAGCAAACCCTGAAGTCATTTGCACACACGGTCAGTGCAAATACTCACATATTCTCTCCCTGAATAGACTGGGAGGGCAACCAAACCCCAGCATATTAACTTCTTCATCCTTCCATCAGAGTAACTAGCCAGCCAGTCTCTCATCTTTTAGTTCTTCTGGGAAGAATCAGGCATCATACTCCCTGCCCAAATTGTCAGGACCATAATAAGTCTCTGAGTGGTCCCACCAAAGCCTTTCTCTTGGTTGTGGGGAAGAGATACACAGGGCTCATTGAATGCCAATGGGGTTCTCTGACAATCTTCATGAGTCCTCTCATTCTGGACTCTATTACATCCTCACTTTGGGTGAGGGGTTTTAGGGTCATCTTGCTCATTGTCATAACCTATTTAGAAGTTTCTGGATGTGCTTTGTTCCAGAAGTTGTCCTGGAATCTGATATCTATCCTACCTTGGCTCTTCAGTCAACACTTCCAGTTCACTATTTTGTGTGCAGACATTTATCTGTACTACATCTCCTTGTTTTTTCCATTTTACCTTTTCCACTTTATTCTGGAGCACATTCCATGAAGAGCTACTTCATTATTTTTAATGTCAGCATGGTATGCCACTGTGTGAGTAAAGACTGATTTATTTGACCTGTCCCCAAAGGTCAGTTTTCATTCCAATCCCAAAGAAAGGCAATGCCAAAGAATGCTCAAACTACCGCACAGTTGCACTCATCTCACATGCTAGTAAAGTAATGCTTAAAATTCTCCAAGCCAGGCTTCAGCAATAGGTGAACCATGAATTTCCAGATGTTCAAGCCAGTTTTAAAAAAGGCAGAGGAACCAGAGATCAAATTGCCAACATCCGATGGATCATCAGAAAAGCAAGAGAGTACTAGAAAAACATCTATTTCTGCTTTATTGACTATGCCAAAGCGTTTAACTGTGTGGATCACAATAAACTGTGGAAAATTCTGAAAGAGATGGGAATACCAGACCATCTGACCTGTCTCTTGAGAAACCTGTATGCAGGTCAGGAAGCAACAGTTAAAACTGGACATGGAACAACAGACTGGTTCCAGATAGGAAAAGGAGTACGTCAAGGCTGTATATTGTCACCCTGCTTGTTTAAGTTATATGCAGAATACATCATGAGAAACGCTGGGCTGGAAGAAACACAAGCTGGAATCAAGATTGCCAGGAGAAATATCAATAACCTCAGATGTGCAGATGACAGCACCCTTATGGCCGAAAGTGAAGAACTAAAGAGCTTCTTGATGAAAGTGAAAGTGGAGAGTGAAAAAGTTGGCTTAAAGCTTAGCATTCAGAAAACTAAGATCATGGCATCTGGTCCCAGCACTTCATGGCAGATAGATGAGGAAACAGTGAAAACAGTGGCTGACTTTATTTTTCTGGGCTCCAAAATCACTGCAGATGGTGATTGCTGCCATGAAATTAAAACACGCTTACTCCTTGGAAGGAAAGTTATGACCAACCTAGACAGCATATTAAAAAGCAGAGACATTACTTTGCCAACAAAGGTCCATCTAGTCAGGGCTATGGTTTTTCCAGTGGTCATGTGTGGATGTGAGAGTTGGACTATAAAGAAAGCTGAGCGCCGAAGAATTAATACTTTTGAACCGTGGTGTTGGAGAAGACTCTTTAGAGTCCCTTGGCCTGCAAGGAGATCCAACCAGTCCATCCTAAAGGAGATCAGTCCTGAGTGTTCATTGTAAGGACTGATGTTGAAGCTGAAACTCCAATACTTTGGCCACCTGATGCAAAGAGCTGACTCATTTGAAAAGACCCTGATGCTGGGAAAGACTGAGGGCAGGAGGAGAAGGGGGTGACAGAGGATGAGATGGCTGGATGGCATCACCAACTCAATGGACATGTGTTTGGGTGGACTCAGGGAGTTGGTGATGGACAGGGAGGCCTGTTGTGCTGCGGTTCATGGGGTCGCAAAGAGTCGGACATAACTGAGCGACTGAACTGAACTGAACTATCAAGACTAGAGCTTCGCTGGTGGCTCAGATGGTAAAGAATCTGACAGCAGTGCAGGAGACCTGGGTGCAATCCCTAGTTTGGGAAGATCCCCTGGAGAAGGAAATGGCTACCTACTCCAGGATTCTTGGTTGGAGAATTCCATGGACAGAGGAGCCTGGCAGGTTACAGTGTGTGGGGTCGCAAAAAGTCAGACATGACTGAGAGACTTAAACTATGAAGATTATTTTAAGTTTTTCATATATTTAACATTGTCTATTTGAATTATTTCTTTCAGTATTTGAACACGTATATAACAGTCAGGATATACTAATTTGTGCTGATGTAACAACTTCAAAATCTCCTTGGTTTTACCATTTTTTCTTAATTCATGTTGTATGTCCAACATGGTTAGTTGGGAATGGAGATCGTGGTTAGCAGGGGGTCCTGCTTATCACAGGCATGTAGATTTCCTGGCTACGTGCCCATTGCACTCAGACTTTTCTTCATCAGGACTTTCCTGTACTCCAAGGGCAGTGGAAAGTACAGTCCTACTGTGTGTCCAGAAAAGAACTGGACCTATTTGTTGGACCTATGTCTACTGCATCAGAGTGCCAGGTGTTCAGCTGGATATTGGGGAAACAACAGGCTAATGATAGATTGGTATCTCTCCTTGTTAACAGGTAAAAGATAAACAGATATAAATAACACAATGATAACTTATTACAAGGGAAGTGCAAGATGCTTTACAGTAAAGGTGGAAGGCCTCATCCTGGCTTTGATGTTTAGAAGGGCTTTGCAAAGGAAAGAACTTCTAATCTGCAGTCTGTTGAGTGATTAGGAGCTAGTCAAACCAAGATAGTAGACCTTGAGAAGGAGTGTGGGGTTTTTTCCTCAGCATGGTGAGATACAGTGATGAGTTATTTTTTAGTCAACTTTGAGGTAGGATATTTTTTTTTACCCCCCAATTTTTATTTTTGAAAAATCCCTCATCTACAGAAAAGTTACAGAAATAGCACAATAAATATGAATACTATATACCCACCCTTCATTTTGAGCCACCAGTTCTCAATGTTTTGCCACGTTTACTTCATCACTCTCATGGTTATACAGTTTAAAATTTGCTGAATCATTTGAGAATAAATTACAGACATCAAGACACTTCCCTCTAGAAACTTTGTCAGGTTTAAGGAAAAAAACATTCTCTCACATAATTGTCACACTCAGAAACATTGATATAATGCTTTGTCAAATACATAGTTCTCATGCAAATTTCACCAGTTATGCCAATAATGTCCTTCCTAGCTGGGCTTTTCATTTTGTTTTTCTGGATCTGAGTTTCAATCAAGGATTGCACACTGTTTTTAGTTGTGATGTCTCTGAATTGTCCCTTATTCTAGAACATGTTCTTCAAGTCTTTTTTTCTTTGTTTTTGCTTTTGTGCCAATGAAAGTCGTTTTGCAGAATGTCCCACAATTTTGGTCCTTGTTTATTGCATCCTTGAGATTAGATGTGTGATTATGCATTTTTTGGCATGAATACTACCTAAGTGATGTGTCTTGTCCTGATCATATCACAGCCACCCAATGTCATTTCCCCCGTTGTTAGTGCTGTTAAGTTTGGTCATTGGTAAAGATAGTGTTGGTCAGATTTCTCTGTTGTAAAGGTACCCACCCGGTTTCCCCTTGTATTTAACAAGTAATCTGGGAGAGGAAACCTGGAGATTGTACATGTTATTATAAAGTCAAAGGCAGTCATGTCCGACTCTTTGCAACCCCATGGACTGTAGCCCGCCAGGCTTCTCTGTCCATGGGATTCTCCAGACAAGAATGCTTGAGTGGGTTGCCATTCCCTTCTCCAGGGGATTTCCCAACCCGAGAATCGAATCCGGGTCTCTTGCATTGTAGGTGGATTCTTCACCCTCTGAGCTACCAGGGAAGCACCCAGATATCTCCACTCAAAATTTTCATTCATGATTGTACCATAAATTAATGATGCTTGGCTAAAATAATTACCTTAATGATGGCTGCAAAATATTGATTTTCTATTTATTGGTTAGGTATTCTTCTGTGAAGAAAGGCTTTCCTTTTTATTTAATGTAATAATTTCTTTTTTATTTAATGTATATAATTCATTCCTACCAGTGAGGAGAGGGGGGAAAGAAAGGGCAATACAGGGGTATGGAACTGAGAGGCACAAGCTACTGTGTATACAACAGATAAGCAGCAAGGCTATATTATGCTATATTATGCAGCACAGGGAAATATAGCCATTATTTTGTAGTAACTTTTAATGGAATATAATCTGTAAAAATACTGAATCACTATGCTATATACCTGAAACTAAAATAAAATTGTAAATTAACTGTACTTCATTTTTTCAAAAAAATCTAGTTTGGATATAAATAAAATATTTAATTTTTTAAAAAAAGTAATGATGGTAGGAATGAATTATATACATTAAATAAAAAAGAAATTATGAGACCACACTAATAAGCATGAAAAACTATAGCGCAGAGGGAAAAGGAAAGCCTTAAACAATTTTATTGAGATATAATTGACATATAATGTCAATTAATCCAAGTAACTTTAGAAAACAGTACTCTCACAGCACATTATTGGTGTGTTCTTAAAGTAGTAATAATAAAGATCACAAAACACTCATGAACTTAACCAAAAGATTTTGTTTTGGTAGAGGTATGGGAGTGTATATATATGTATAATGGTGTATTACTCACTCATAAAATAAGTAATATAATGGCATGTATATGTATAATGGTATATTACTCACCCATAAAAAGAATGAAATTCTGCCCTTTGCAATAACACAGACGAACTTAGAATGTACTGTGTTTAGCGAAGTAAGTCAAAGAAATACAAATACTGTATTATATCACCTGTATGTGGACTCTAAAAAATAAACCAAATGAATGGATACAGCAAAACAGAAACAAACTCACAGACAGACAGAACATTCTAAATTCTCAATTTTATTGAGATATAATTGACATATAATGTCACATTAGTTTCAGGTTTACAATGTAGTAATTCAATATTTGTATAGGATTAATTCTTTATTTTTATTTTTTGATTTGTTTTTATGGTTATGCTATCAATTTGATATATGATTAAGCTAATCTGTGATTATTTAATTCTAATTTTTTTCCTCCATCTTTGTTGATTTAATAATTTTGAGAGGTATAGAACAGGTTAGAAAACACATTAAAAAGATAAGCCATTTTACTTTATCAAAAAATGTCTCTGGCTCTTGAGTGAAAATTAGATTCAAGAAAGAACAAGATAGATGTGGGCAGTTTGGAGGCTGTTCACTAGTCCAGCCCAGAGATAATGTTGGCAGTAAAGATGGATAAATGTGGTCTAGTTTGATAAGATTTAGTGATGCATTCACTTTTGGGTGGAGAAATAAGTATAAAGGTAGGAATCAAGGGTGATACCCGGTTACTTGGTTTGAGCAGTGGGTATATGGGATACCATTGACTGAGATGGGAAATGGTAGGTAGGAGAGGACAGTGGTAAGAAAGGATGTGAAACCAAACACCTCACTTTAGACATGTTAGCTTGGAGTTTCCTTTTAGATATCAAAATAGAGGAATTATTGACTAGGTAGTTGGATATAGGTGTGGGGAGCTTAGAAAAGCAATCTAAGCTGGAGCTATGGATTAGAAAATCATCAATATAGAGATTATATTGATGCCAAGGGACTGAGTGAGAACATGTAGGAAGAGAGAAGAGGCCCCAAGAGCTGTAGACTCAGATGTAAGGCAAAGAGGAGGTGAGAGTGAGACAGGAGGAAAGCTAGGAGTGTGGCTTCTTAGAAGCAGAATGAAGAGAACATTACAAAATGTAAACAGCTGTGTTGAGTGCTGCTTAGAAAATTGGATTAAATTGTCTTTAGAGATGTTGACAAGAACGTTTTTCAGTGGAGTGTTGCGGAGTAGCAGTCTGATTGCTGTGGGTTTAAGAAGCAGTGGGAGGTGAAGAAGTGAAGACAGGTGGAAAAGACCATGCTTTCATGCAGGGAATGAGAAATAGTGCAGTGCAATATCTAGAGAGAGATGTGGAGTCAAGGGAGACCCATCTTTCCTCCAAGTTGGGAGGAATCTTGACGATGAGGATGTGATTTTAATTCCCCTGTGGTCCCCGGAGGGCTGCTTCATACACAGTGGATAATCAAATCACTCTTCCCACTAATGAAATCTAACTCATATGGGAACTCACAATTTTGGAAGAGCGTCCGTGGTTAGTTGCATTTCAGTATACCCACTGCAATGTGGTGGCCTGGATCCAGATCATTAAAAATGGAGCTTGAAAACCAAGGTGTTACTCCTAGTACTGGATTGCCTTAAAGTTCAAATTATGCTGTTGTTTCTGTGACAACCTTTGTTTTATTACTTAGATGGCAATACAAGAGAATATTTATGTCATTTATGTAATAAATACAACCTTTTTCCCTATCATAGGAAACTTGGATTTAAAATGAAAAGACCATTGACTGATTTTACCTCATTTATTGATTTTGGCTGATCTTAAATACAGAAAACAAATATAGAAATGTTGGGACTGTGAGGGACCTTGGGAATTTTTTATACTGGGTTATGTGTATGTTTAATTCCTTTCTCCCAATCTTTATCATCTCAAAAGAAAATGAAGAGAGCTAAGACTTATTTTTACTGGTATTCCTAATCTTTTGATAATTTATTCTTCCTTTAAAGACTACAACTTGAAGTCTGTGAGTCTGTTTCTGTTTTGTAAATAAGTTCATTTGTATAATTTCTTTTTAGATTCAACATATGAGGAATGTCATATGATAAGGATGGGGGAAGGGATAGTTAGGGAGTTTGGGATAAACATGTACACACTGCTGTATTTTAAATGGATAACCGACAAGGTCCTATTGTATAGGGAACTTTGCATGTGGCAGCCTGTATGGGAGGGGAGTTTGAGGGAGAATGGATACATGTATATGTATGACTGAGTCCCTTTGCAGTCCACCTGAAACTATCACAACATTGTTAACACGGTTAATAGGCTATATATGCCAATATAAAATTAAAAGTTTAAAAGAAAAAAAGATTACAATGTAATACTTAATCAGGGAAGAATAAAAATTGGAAAATAAGAAACATCCCTGAAAAAATACTTTACCAAGAAAACAACTGTTGGGCTTATTTCATAATTATTTTTTTCTTATTATATATTAACATTTCTCACTGTCTAGGCAAGCAATAAAAACATTTGCTCTGTAGCTCTTTACTCACTTCAAAACACTGTATCTGAATTTATTATTCCATGGCATTGATGGATGATGTATAGATGATGATGATGGTGATAAGTGACATGGTATTAAGTACCAGAAAATATATTAGTACAATAGTTAACAATCCTGTTAACAGCTATTATTCCCATTTCACAGCAGAAATAGGTATTTATGAAGGCTAAATAGCTTCTCTAAGGTTGTAAAATTATTAAATGGAGAAAAATTACAACATGTAGACATGCATAACTATCATAAATGTTTATTTATTCACCAAGATTTTTGAGCAACTATTTGCTACATACCAGGCTAGGTGTTGTTGATACAATAATGTAGAACAAGACAGACCTGATCCTGTCCTCATGGAACTGACCATCTTTGAATGAATAATTAAGAATCAATAATAAAAATGTAAACACATTGAAAAAGGACAAAAATAGACAACTGACAGAGAAATCTATATACATACATGTATTTTCAATAAACATGTGAATGATTATTTTACTAATAATATAAGAAAAGTACATATTAAAATAATGTGATTTTGGCATATCTGGGTTGCAACGATTTAAAAGGTAATACCTAATATACTTTAAACAAATAACAATTCTCAGAAATTCAGAGGGATATATGTATAAGATGAATCACAATTTATTATAATAAAAGAATAGAAATAGGTTTCAATTGATAGGGAATGGGTTAATGACTATATATGGTACTTCCAAAGTGGAGTACTATGCAGTTGTGAAAAAGGGAATGGGACAGTAGACTGCTATAGAGTGATCTCTAGGATCTATTATTAAGTAGAAAAAGAACAGAAGTTAAAATTAGGCTAAAAATTAGGAAGGAAATAGAAAGCATTTACCTTTTTGTTTTTAAGAAGACACAATAAAAGGATAAATTAAGAAAAAGCTAATAGAAAAGTAAAGGAAATAGACTGGAGGATATCAACAGAGCTGGCAAAAAGGAATGAATTTTATTTGATAGTTTGGTGGCATACTGAAGCAAAAACTATTTCAAATGACTTTAAACACGGAGTTTCTAGGTCTACTGAAATATAACCTAAAGATAAAAACACCAAAAACATCTTAAATTGCATTTGGTTATCTTATTGTCATCAAAAAATTTTATATTATTATTTTGAAATTATTATATTTATAGATCGATGATAATAAGAAATTATGATTAGGAATCAAGAGTTCAGCAATAAGAGAAAACAGGTACAAGTGAAATCATAGAAGTTACTTAGAACCTTGTAATCTACCATTTGAATTGGAAATACCCATCTGAAATCATGATTTTTTTTTCTAAAAACTGCATATTTTTAGCTCTATTTAGATTGAGGCCAAGAGGAGAAAGGAGTGACAGAGGATGAGATGGTTGGATGGCATCACTCAATGAACATGAGTTTGAGCAAACTCCAGGAGATAGTGAAGAACAGGGTAGTCTGGAGTGCTGCAGTTCATGGGGTCGCAAAGGGTCAGACACGACTCAGCAACTGAGCAACAAAACACCTAGAATCAGTGATAACCTAATAAGGATGCACAAATCTCACAGTCAGATTCTGATCTTTAAATACCATTTCCTTCTTAAAGATAGTAGAATTCTTTGGAGAAATGGCCCGTTCTAGGTTTGGGCCAGAAAACGTACAAGAGGAGCCTAAAGTCAGAGAAGCTGTTGAAGAATACTAGGCTTTGGGATTAAATTTGTAGATGCTGGCCAGAGAGGGTCAGTTTGAGCACCCATGAGGTCGTAACATGCTGCTGCTGCTGCTGTTGCTGCTGCTAAGTCGCTTCAGTGGTGTCCGACTGTGTGCGACCCCATAGACGGCAGCCCGCCAGGCTCCGCTGTCGCTGGGATTCTCCAGGCAAGAACACTGGAGTGGGTTGCCATTTCCTTCTCCAGTGCATGAAAGGGAAAAGTGAAAGTGAAGTCGCTCAGCCGTGTCCGACTCTTAGCGACCCCATGGACTGTAGCCTACCAGGCTCCTCCGTCCATGGGATTTTCCAGGCAAGAGTACTGGAGTGGGGTGCCATTGCCTTCTCCGGGTCGTAACATAATGGTGTGCATTTAGGAGTAGGGTGTGTCCTATAGGAAGACAAGACATTGATGCTGTCATATAGAAACTGTACTGGATGCTAGAAAGACTCAGCTCTCCCACATACAGTGGCTGGTATGTCGGCAGAAAGACTTGCCCCCACGTCAGCGACCAGTCTGTGGTTAGCCTAAGAATGGGATGGACAGAGGGCCTCAGTGTCTCCATCTGTGAGGAACTGGAGAAGCAGGTTGATGCCCAGAAAGAGGCATACAGTCCTACTCATATCCCTTGGTTATCAGAAAATCTTCCCTTCTTAGAAATCTCTACTCCCGTTTTGCACAGAAGTGCACCCCCTATTCCCACCACTGGGCCTAATTCTTTAAGCCCTTTCCTTGCTCTGACTCAGGAGACTGGGGCCATTGGTCCCCTCTCCATCATCCAGTGCTTCTCGCGGTGCTGGTCTCCTCATGTGATGTCACTGCTGCAGGATCCTCTTTCCCTCACAAGGCCCACACTTGTCATCTCAGGAGCACTTACCAAGCAGCTAGTGTGAGAGCCTGACTCCTCGCCATGAGTCAGCGACTTCTCCAGACTTCTCCCTGAACTTAGCTTTGTCAGCTCCCAAGGAAAGCTCAGTTCATCAGTTTGGGAAGATGAAAAGACTCTGGATGGATGGTGGTGATGGTTGCAAAACACTATTGTTTCTGGGACAATAGCATTGAAACATGTATATTATCATATGTGAAACAGAACACCATTCCAGGTTCGATGCATGAGACAAATGCCCAGGGCTGGGGCAATGGGATGACCCAGAGGGATGGGATGGGGAGGGAGGTGGGAGCGGGGTTCAGGATGGGGAACACATGTAAACCCATGGCTGATTCATGTCAATGTATGGCAAAAACCACTACAATATTGTAAAGTAATTAGCCCCCAACTAAAATAAATAAATTTATTTTTTAAAAAAAACAAAAAACAAACAAACAAACAAAACCCACTATGAGTAGACTTAATGCCCCTGAACTGTACATTTTGAAATGGTTAAGATGGTAAATTTTGTTATATGTATTTTGCCACAATAAAAGGGTATATCAAAAAAAAGGAATGCTGACTGTGAAAGAACCAGAGCTATGAGCAGAAGGAACAGAGGTGGGCCCCACGGGGAGAAGCTGTGAACCACTGGGGTATACACACAGACAGGTGCTTCTAGGGAATGCTAAATCCTGAGAAACCCAGTTTAGCAAAAAATGCAAACTACTGTATTCATAATGCTTAGTTGGTAATATGTTATTTTTCATGAATTTTGTCAGAAAAAAGTTCAGTCAAAGGATGATATGACTAGTTATCCTAATAATGGATCAGAAAAGGACATATAGCTTATCTTTGGCCAAGGATATACTTTTGAAAAAATGTTGCCTCTTATTGTTAGTAAAGATGTGTTCAAATGATAAGTTCATGGAAAGAAGAGAAAATTATGATTTACTTTAGAGCAAGTAAACCTCTATTCAAAATCTGAATATACCTTATATTGAGAGAAAGATCTGGGGTTGAAATTAAACGTGAATTTAAGACTGCTCATTCATGACAGAGTCCTTCCTAAATCCCCGTCTTTTCCCTGCATGTACACTTATAGGAGAGAAAATTCTAGAAACTGGAGATTTTTGTTGATTGAGCATAATGAGATCAGCAGTAAAATGGTCGTGAAAGTAATTTTCAATGATCTCCTTGGAAATGTAGAATTAGGGGAACCTGAGCAGAGCTTACTTATATAGCATAAAAAGGGAACATTTGGAAGCTTCCCTGGTGGTCCAGTGGCTAAGCCTTCGAGCTCCTAATGCAGGGGGCTTGGGTTTAATCCCAGGTCAGGGACCTAGATCCCACATGATGAAACTAAGAGATCACATGCTGTAGTTAAAAGACCCTGCATGCCATGAGGAAGATCGAAGACCCTGCATGCTGCGACTAAGACCCGGCACAGCCAAATAAATAAATATCAAAAAAATAATAATAAAAGGGGACATCTCATGGATGTCATTTATTATTTTATTGAATAATTCCATTTGTAGGGTCTGCTGAAGGGAGAGGTTTTTAAAAGAATCATTAGAGCAGAGAATTTGGGGAAGAATAATGTGCCATGTGTCACATATTGTGACATCTTTCCTATCTCCAAGGAACGTTTCAATAAAATGTGTTTCTCTACAGTCTGGTGTGGTGTAGGGGCTTTTTGGTGATGTGACAAAGTTCTAAGTGGTCCTTCATCGAGGATGAAACAGTAACTGTTATTACCTGAGTTGCAAACTAGTTACTGATACTCATGTTAACTTCAAATTCTAACTTGCTGCCTTCTCTTAATTTCAACATTACTAAGCTTATGCTGTAGCCCATAGGTATGAGAATGAACTGAAAAGTAATATCTCTTCTTGTTGTGGCAAGTCAGTTTTTTTCCAAATGAATTTCCCCGGTATCCATATGTAATCTTTTCTCTCTCATCCTTCTTCCCTAGCCTTCTTTTCCCAATGCCTTAGAGTTTTATCTCTAATCTGATTTGAATGGAAGCTTCCTCATAAAATGGAACCCCGACATGTATTTAGGTGAAGCCACGCTAGGTGCCACACCCCAAATCTCAGTGGTTCAGTGAATCAAAGGTTTATTTCTCGCTTCTGTTATATGTCCATCCGGGGTCTGTAAGGTCCTTGTTCCACAGTCACCCAGGAGCCCAGGCTGAAGGAAGCTCTATCATCTTGTGGACAGATCTGGGAAATCATGACCTCTGACATGATCAGCTACAGAGGAGAAGGGCATGGAGGAAGCACCCAGCTTATAATTGTTTAGGCTTAGAAGTGACCCTGACCACTTCTGCTCATAGTCCATTGGCCAAAAGTAGGCACATGGCCCCCACCAGACTGCAAGGGAGGCTGGGAAATCCAGGGGAGTCCATGTGTATTTGAGAGCACTTTCTTTGCTACCGCTGCTAACTGGAATACTATGAAACCCAAGTTACATTATAGTTCAAACAGCTTTTGAATGTAATTTGTATATGGCAGTTTGCCAATCTGTTCTCACAGACATTTGCTGGGATTTATTTATTTAAAAAAATTTTTATTTATTTATGGCTGTCCTGGGTCTTGAGCTGTGATGAGTGGGAGCTACTCTTAGATGTGGTGCTCAGGCTTCTCATTATGATGGCTTCTCTTGTTGCAGAACATAGGCCCTAGAGTGTGTGCGCTCAGTAGCTGTGGTTCCCAGGCTCTAGAGCACAGACTCCGTAGTTGTGGTGCACAGGCTTAGCTGCTCTGAGGCATGTGGGATCTTCCTGGCCTAGGGATCGAACCTGCCCTCCTGCATTGTCTGGTGGATTCTTTACCACTGAGCCACCAGGGAAGCCCTGCTGGGATTTACTTTTTATTAAAAGCTTTTTTTAAATTTTTGTTCTTTTCCCCCCACTTTTATTGAATAATAATTGACACTCAACATTTAAGATATACATCCTAATGGTTTGATTTACATATATTGTGAAATGATTATCACAGCAAAACATAGGCTTGGTTAACATTAAGCATCTCATATATACAATGGATACAGTAGAAAGAGAAGAAAAGAATTCTTGTGATGAGACCTCTTAGGACCCACTCTCTTAACAACTTTCTCTTAACAACTTTCTTATGTATCATACAGCAATGTTAATTATAGTCATCATGTACACTACATCCTTAGTACTTATTACTCTTATAAGTTTTAATCACCTTCCTTTAATTTTCCCTCTCTCCACCCTCCCACTTCTGGTACCCAATCCATCCTTCCTCCCACCCAACCCCTCTTGGCAGTCACAAGTTTGTTCTCCATGTCTCTGAGTCTGTTTCTATTTCATAGGTAATTTCATTTGTGTCCTATTTTAGGTTCCACACGTAAGTGATATATGTTTGTCTTTCTCTTGCTGACTTATTCCACTTAAAGTGACAATCTCTAGGTCCAGCGATATTGTTGCAAATGGCATTATTTCATTCTTTTCTTCTAGCCTGTTTTAAAAATATATTTTAGACCTGAAATATACAGACAGGTTAAAAAAGGTGATGAAGGCTGTTAATGACCTCTTAATCTCTTTTTCTAATTTGTCTATACATTCCTTGAGGTTATTCACAACTTCTCATGAGGAGATACATGTGTAAATGTGACACTTGTCTGCTTTCAGGGAGGGAAACTGACTTTATATATTATCTGTCTACTATTATCTTATTTAATCATTCTTTCATTTATTTATTTATGAGTTTATATTTATTTGTGGACTTTTTTCCCCACGAAATAAAAACAAGTCAGTGGTGATGAAAATTTGTCACTTTGACTTTTCCTGTTGGTGATCTTTCTTGGTTGTTCTTTTGGTTTGTCTGTTCTGTTCAGGCTTCCCTTGTGGCTCAGCTGGTAAAGAATCGCCTGCAATGCGGGAGACCTGAGTTCAATCCCTGGGTTGGGAAGATTCCCTGGAGAAGGGAAAGGCTACCCACTCCAGTATTCTGGCCTGGAGGATTCCATGGACTGTATGGTCCATGTGGTCGTAAAGAGTCGGACACAACTGAGCAATAACCCATTATTATTCTGTTTTAGAAATGGTCTTACCAAGATGGTAAACAGATAAGACCAGGGCAAGTTGTGCAGAGGCTGTGTAGGACCAGAAAGTGGCCAGGCCATGTGGTCTCCAAGCCTAGCTGTGTTCCATGTTGTAGCACAGACTGGACTCATCACTGTCTTTCTGAGGTCCTTCTGGGAGGCGCATTGATGAAAAAGGTCTCACTCTGTTGAGGCTGTTCTTAGTATCATCTTGAGACACTCAGGATCATTTCTATCCCAGAAGATAAGAATTTCATTTAGGAAGGATTGGAAAACCAGTCATGGTTCATGGTCTGTGAGAGAAATAGGACGGGATGTGAGGAGAGAATTAAATGGATCTCAGTGATTCCGTTAGCACTTATTTCTTGAGGGGATTGGACAGAATCATACTGACCTTCACCATTATCTCCATGTAAAGATCCATTGCTACTGATGGAAATGTCCCTCTGCCTTTTGTTTTTTTGAACTCTTTATTTTATATTGGAGTATAGCCGATAACAATATTGTGATGGTTTCAGGTGCACAGCAGAGTGACTCGGCCATAAATATACATGTATCCATTCTCCCCCAAACTCTTCTCCCATCCAGGCTGCTGCATAACATTGATCAGAGCTCCATGTGCTACAGTAGGTTCTTGTTGGTTATCCATCTTAAATTTAGCAGTGTGTACCTGTTGACCCCAAACTCCCTAACTATCCCTTCCCCTTCTAGTAACCATAAATTCATTCTCTAAGTCTGTGAGTCTGTTTCTGTTTGTAAGTAAGTTTATTTGTATCATTTCTTTCTAGATTCCTCATATAGGGGATATCATATGATATTTCTCTTTGTCTGATTTCACTAAGTATGACAATCTCTAGGTCCATCTAAGTTATTGTAGCTGGCATTATTCCATCCTTTTTAATGGCTAAATAATACTCCATTATATACATATGTGTACCACATCTTCTTTATTCATTCATCTGTTGATGGACATTTAGATTGCTTCCATGTCTTGGCTATCGTAAACAGTGCTGCAGTGAACATTGGGGTGCCTGCTTCCTTTTGGATCATATTCTCTGGATATATGCCCAGGAGTGGGATTATCCTTCTGTGTTTTAGAAACAGTACACTCTCATAGACCCCTTGCCTACATCATGCCACTAGAATAATCCATGGCTTGATGATATTTACCCAATGGGAAATCAGGTTTTTTAATTTCTTTCTTCTTTCCTCTGTTCTCTGCAAGAGTGTTTGTGTTTTGTTGAAGAAAACAGCATCTCAAAGGCCTGTCTCTGGCCTTGAAGACCACGTGCACAAGAAGACCAGATTTGACTATAGAAAAGAGTAGTAGAAGTGGAGAGTCTTGCTATACTGTATCTTTCATTCTGTGAGGTTCCTGCCTGCAAATCAAATCTTGGTCATTGCAGCTAGTGGCAGAACCTGAGAAATAAGACTTTTTAAAAAGATAAAAAGGTAATAGCTCTTTCTCCTTGGGTATTAAGAAAAGGAAAAGTTACAAAGCTAATAAAATTTGAAACCTTGCCCAATTTATGCTTAATAAATACTTAAAAAATGTTTTCATATATAAGATAAAAGATAATCCTACAAGCAAATAATTTTTTTCCCTTTTCTTTTCTCTTCTCTAGGCTTTTCCTCCAAATGCCATCACTGTATTTTTTTACTGCAGTTCAGTGACCATATTCTTCACAATAATCAAATTGGTCAGTTACCGCCTACACCTCATGTTTGATAAAGGAGAATTGATCCAGCGAAGACTCTCTGTAAAGAAAGAAAAGCCAAGTAAAGACAAAGAGGCCAATGGTGACTATATAACTAATCACAGAAATCCAAGGTAACATTTCTAATTAATGCATCAGTTTATAATTTAAATGTTTTAATCTTGATTAAAATAATTTTCCTCATTTATCTGTTGTTTATGAAAATATGCCAGTAGAGTCAGACACAAATATGTACATTTTTCTTATATTTACATATACACTTAGGCATAAAAAATGTTGATGATCCAGATGGTTTAATTGACTGTTCAATGTGACCTTATACCATGCTCTGAAATTCATTTACATTAGGCTTAGCATAACAAAATATTTTACTTTAGTCTTTTTATCTCATCATTTAAATGCTTAGCACATGAAAGTATTTTCAGGAAATTTGTGTGTGTTAATTTAAAAGTAATACATTGTGTAGAACTAAAATATTAAAGATAATCCTCAAGTGGGCATTCGTCAGTATTCTTGGTCTTATTTCTGATAGTTCTTTAAGAGAGCATGTCTTATTTTAAAGTGATGTTTATTAGCTCTTTTTTTTTTTTTTTTTTTTTTTTAATAAATTTATTTATTTTAGTTGGGGGCTAATTACTTTACAATATTGTAATAGTTTTTGCCATACATTGACATGAATCAGCCATGGGTTTACATGTGTTCCCCTTCCCGGACCCCCCACCCACCTCCCTCCCCATCCCATCCTTCTGGATCATCCCATTGCCCCGACCCTGAGCCCTTGTCACATGCATCGAACATGGAATGGTGCTCTGTTTCACATACGACAATACACATGTCTCAATGCCATTCTCCCAGAACGTCCCACCCTCACCTTCTCCCTCAGAGTCCATAAAAATTGTTCCATGCATCTGTGTCTCTTATTCTGTCTCGCATATAGGGTTATCGTTACCATCTTTCAAATTCCATATATATGCATTAGTATACTGTATTGTTGTTTTTCTTTCTGGCTTACTTCACTCTGTATAATGGGCTCCAGTTTCATCCATCTCAGTAGAACCGATTCAAATGTATTTTTTTTAATGGCTGAGTAATATTCCATTGTGTATATGTACCACAGCTTCCTTATCCATTCGTCTGCTGATGGACATCTAGGTTGCTTCCATGTCCTGGCTATTGTAAACAGTGCTGCGATGAACATTGGGGTACACGCGTCTCTTTCAATTCTGGTTTCCTCGGTGTATATGCCCAGCAGTGGGATTGCTGGGTCATATGGCAGTTCTATTCCCAGTTTTTTAAGGAATCTCCACACTGTTCTCCATAGTGGCTGTACTAGTTTGCATTCCCACCAACAGTGTAAGAGGGTTCCCTTTTCTCCACACCCTCTCCAGCATTTATTGCTTGTAGACTTTTGGATAGCAGCCATTCTGACTGGTGTGAAATGATACCTCATTGTGGTTTTGATTTGCATTTCTCTAATAATGAGTGATGTTGAGCATCTTTTCATGTGTTTGTTAGCCATCTGTATGTCTTCTTTGGAGAAATGTCTGTTTAGTTCTTTGGCCCATTTTTTGATTGGGTCGTTTATTTTTCGGGAATTCAGCTGCAGAAGTTGCTTGTATATTTTTGAGATTAATTGTTTGTCTGTTGCTTCATTTGCTATTATTTTCTCCCATTCTGAAGGCTGTCTTTTCACCTTGTTTATAGTTTCCTTTGTTGTGCAAAAGCTTTTAATTTTAATTAGGTCCCATTTGTTTATTTTTGCTTTTATTTCCAATATTCTGGGAGGTGGGTCATGGAGGATCCTGCTGTGATTTATGTCGGAGAGTGTTTTGCCTATGTTTTCCTCTAGGAGTTTTATTGTTTCTGGTCTTACGTTTAGATCTTTAATCCATTTTGAGTTTATTTTTGTGTACGGTGTTAGGAAGTGTTCTAGTTTCATTCTTTTACAAGTGGTTGACCAGTTTTCCCAGCACCACTTGTTAAAGAGATTGTCTTTTCTCCATTGTATATTCTTGCCTCCTTTGTCGAAGATAAGGTGTCCATATGTGCGTGGGTTTATCTCTGGGCTTTCTATTTTGTTCCATTGATCTATATTTCTATCTTTGTGCCAATACCATACTGTCTTGATGACTGTGGCTTTGTAGTAGAGCCTGAAGTCAGGCAGGTTGATTCCTCCAGTTCCATTCTTCTTCCTCAAGATTGCTTTGGCTATTCGAGGTTTCTTATATTTCCATACAAATTGTGAGATGATTTGTTCTAGTTCTGTGAAAAATACCATTGGTAGCTTGATAGGGATTGCATTGAATCTGTAGATTGCTTTGGGTAGAATACTCATTTTCACTATATTAATTCTTCCAATCCATGAACACGGTATATTTCTCCATCTGTTTGTGTCCTCTTTGATTTCTTTCATCAGTGTTTTATAGTTTTCTATATATAAGTCTTTTGTTTCTTTAGGTAGATATATTCCTAAGTATTTTATTCTTTTTGATGCAATGGTGAATGGTATTGTTTCCTTAATTTCTCTTTCTGTTTTCTCATTATTGGAGTATAGGAATGCAAGGGATTTCTGTGTGTTAATTTTATATCCTGCAACTTTACTATATTCATTGATCAACTCTAGTAATTTTCTAGTAGAGTCTTTAGGGTTTTCTATGTAGAGGATCATGTCATCTGCAAACAGTGAGAGTTTTACTTCTTCTTTTCCTATCTGTATTCCTTTTATTTCTTTTTCAGCTCTGATTGCTGTGGCCAAAACTTCCAAAACTATGTTGAATAGTAGTGGTGAAAGTGGGCATCCTTGCCTTGTTCCTGACTTTAGGGGAAATGCTTTCAATTTTTCACCATTGAGGATAATGTTTGCTGTGGGTTTGTCATATATAGCTTTTATTATGTTGAGATATGTTCCTTCTATTCCTGCTTTCTGGAGGGTTTTAATCATAAATGGATGCTGAATTTTGTCAAAGGCTTTTTCTGCATCTATTGAGATAACCATATGGTTTTTTTCTTTCAATTTGTTAATGTGGTGTATTACATTGATTGATTTGCGGATGTTAAAAAAACCTTGCATTCCTGGGATAAAGCCCACTTGGTCATGATGTATGATCTTTTTAATATGATGTTGGATTCTGTTTGCTAGAATTTTATTAAGGATTTTTGCATCTATGTTCATCAGTGATATTGGCCTGTAGTTTTCCTTTTTTGTGACATCTTTGTCTGGTTTTGGAATTAGGGTGATGGTGGCCTCATAGAATGAGTTTGGAAGTTTACCATCTTCTGCAATTTTCTGGAAGAGTTTGAGTAGGATAGGTGTTAGCTCTTCTCTAAATTTTTGGTAGAATTCCGCTGTGAAGCCGTCTGGTCCTGGGCTTTTGTTTGCTGGAAGATTTCTGATTACAGTTTCGATTTCCGTGCTTGTGATGGGTCTGTTAAGATCTTCTATTTCTTCCTGGTTCAGTTTTGGAAAGTTATACTTTTCTAAGAATTTGTCCATTTCTTCCAAGTTGTCCATTTTATTGGCATATAGCTGTTGGTAGTAGTCTCTTATGATCCTTTGTATTTCTGTGGAGTCTGTTGTGATCTCTCCATTTTCATTTCTAATTTTGTTGATCTGATTCTTCTCCCTTTGTTTCTTGATGAGTCTGGCTAATGGCTTATCAATTTTGTTTATCTTCTCGAAAAACCAGCTTTTAGTTTTGTTGATTTTTGCTATGGTCTCTTTTGTTTCTTTTGCATTTATTTCTGCCCTAATTTTTAAGATTTCTTTCCTTCTACTGACCCTGGGGTTTTTCATTTCTTCCTTCTCTAGTTGCTTTAGGTGTAGAGTTAGTTGATTTATTTGATTTTTTTCTTGTTTCTTGAGGTACGCCTGTATTGCTATGAACCTTCCCCTTAGTATTGCTTTTACAGTGTCCCATAGGTTTTGGGTTGTTGTGTTTTCATTTTCATTCGTTTCTATGCATAATTTTATTTCTTTCTTGATTTCTTCTGTGATTTGTTGGTTATTCAGAAGCGTGTTGTTTAGCCTCCATATGTTGGAACTTTTAATAGTTTTTTTCCTGTAATTGAGGTCTAATCTTACTGCATTGTGGTCAGAGAAGATGGCTGGGATGATTTCAATTTTTTTGAATTTACCAAGGCTAGATTTATGGCCCAGGATGTGATCTATCCTGGAGAAAGTTCCATGTGCACTTGAGAAAAAGGTAAAATTGATTGTTTTGGGGTGGAAACTCCTGTAAATATCAATTAAATCTAATTTGTCTATTGTTTCATTTAAAGTTTGTGTTTCCTTGTTAATTTTCTGTTTAGTTGATCTATCCATATGCGTGAGTGGAGTATTAAAGTCTCCCACTATTATTGTGTTATTGTTAATTTCCCCTTTCATACTTGTTAGTATTTGCCTTATATATTGTGGTGCTCCTATGTTGGGTGCATATATATTTATGATTGTTACGTCTTCTTCTTGAATTGATCCTTTGATCTTTATGTAGTGTCCTTCTTTGTCCCTTTTCACATCCTTTATTTTAAAGTCTATTTTATCTGAAATGAGTATTGCGACTCCTGCTTTCTTTTGGTCTCCGTTTGCATGGAATATGTTTTTCCATCCTTTCACTTTCAGCCTGTGTGTGTCCCTAGTTTTGAGGTGGGTCTCTTGTAGACAGCATATATAGGGGTCTTGTTTTTGTATCCATTCAGCAACCCTTTGTCTTTTGGTTGGGGCATTCAACCCATTTACATTTAAGGTAATTATTGATAAGTATGATCCCGTTGCCATTTACTTTGTTGTTTTGAGTTCGTGTTGAAACATCCTTTCTGTGTTTCCTGTTTAGAGAAGATCCTTTAGCATTTGCTGGAGAGCTGGTTTGGTGGTGCTGAATTCCCTCAGCTCTTGCTTGTCTGTAAAGCTTTTGAATTCTCCTTCATATCTGAATGAGATCCTTGCTGGGTACAGTAATCTGGGTTGTAGATTATTCTCTTTCATTACTTTAAGTATGTCCTGCCATTCCCTTCTAGCCTGAAGGGTTTCTATTGAAAGATCAGCTGTTATCCTTATGGGGATCCCCTTGTGTGTTATTTGTTGTTTTCCCCTTGCTGCTTTTAATATTTGTTCTTTGTGTTTGATCTTTGTTAATTTGATTAATATGTGTCTTGGGGTGTTTCGCCTTGGGTTTATCCTGTTTGGAACTCTCTGGGTTTCTTGGACTTCTGTGACTATTTCTTTCCTCAATTTAGGGAAATTCTCAACTATTATCTCCTCGAGTATTTTTTCATGGCCTTTCCTTTTATCTTCTTCTTCTGGGACTCCTATGATTCGAATGTTGGGGCGTTTCATATTGTCCCAGAGGTCCCGGAGGTTTTCCTCATTTCTTTTGATTCTTTTTTCTTTTTTCCTCTCTGCTTCGTTTATTTCCATCATTCTATCTTCTACCTCACTTATCCTATCTTCTGCCTCCGTTATTCTACTGTTGGTTCCCTCCAGAGTGTCTTTTATCTCCTTTATTTCATTATTCATTCTATATTGATTCCTTTTTATTTCTTCTAAGTCCTTGATAAACATTTCTTGCATCTTCTCAATCTTTGTCTCCAGGCTATTTATCTGTAACTCCATTTTGCTTTCAAGATTTTGGATCATTTTTATTATCCTTATTCTAAATTCTTTTTCAGATAGATTCCCTATCTCCTCCTCTTTTGTTTGGCTTTGTGGGCATTTCTCATTTTCCTTTACTTGCTGAGTATTTCTCTGCCTTTTCATCTTGTTTAGATTGCTGTGTTAGGCGTGGCCCTTCTGTATTCTGGTAGTATGAAGTTCCTCTTTGTTGTGGAGGTTCCTCACTGCAGTTGGGGTTGGACAGGTGGCTTGTCAAGGTTTCCTGGTTGGGGGAGCTTGTGTCGGTGTTCTGGTGGGTGGAGCTGGATTTCTGCTCTCTAGAGTGTAATGGAGTGACCAGTATTAATTTTTGAGATGTCTATGGATTTGGTGTGCCTCTGGGCAGCCTGTATATTGATGCTCAGGTCTATGTTCCTGCGTTGCTGGAGAATTTGCGTGGTTATGTCTTGCTCTGGAACTTATTGTCTCTTGGGTGGAGCTTGGTTTCAGTGAATTTATGGAGGCTATTGGATGGTCTCTTATTAATTAATGTTTCCCCTGGCTTTCAGTCTTATTCTTGCAGTAGCCTCAAGACTTCTCCTTCCATACAGCCTCAATAATAAAACTTTTAGGTTAATGGTGAAAAGATTCTCCACAGTGAGGGATACCCAGAAAGGTTCACTGAGTTACATGGAGAGATGAGGTGGGGGGGGTGGGTTGAGGTGACCAGGAGGGGAAGAGGGGAATTCAAATGTGGAGAGAGCAATCTAGCCAGTAAGCACTTCCCTCTGTGCTTTCCACAGTTTGGAACACTCAGAGTGATTCACAGAGATACATAGAGAGGGGGGAGGAAGGTAACAGAGGTGAGCATGAGTAGCAAGGGAGGAATTAAGAGGGGAGAGAGAGATCTGGGCAGTATCCTGTTCCTGAAGTGTTCTCCGGTACCCAGAACACCCTCAGAGATTCACAGAATTGGGTTGAGAAGAGAAGGAGGAGGGTGGGAGATAGAGGTTCCCTGGGGGAGAAGAAAGAGCATCAATAGGGGGAGAGAGTGATCAGGCCAGTGATCACACTCCTGAGTAAAAATGGTTCCTAAAGATTGGGTTCTTAAATGTACAAAGTTGATATCAAATATGTAAAACAAAGATTAAAAATCTAGAGTAGAGGTTAGACTCTTATAAAACTTACAATCTAAAAAAAAAAAAGGAAACAGTGTAAAAAGAAAAAAAACAGTAAAACAGTAAAAAAAAGAAACAGTAAAAAAATGTAGAACAGGAAAAAAACATTAAAAAAAAGAAAACACAAAAGGTATAAGATATATGTATGTAGTTTGCTTCAAAAATAGGTTTTTTTTTTTTTTTTTGCAAGTTAATAGTGGGTTATGAAAATGAAAGTTAAAGGTGTAATAGAGGACTTGAAGAAAAAGGAAAGAAGAGAAAAAAAATTTTTTTTAATTAAAAAAAAAATTAAAAAAAAAAAAAATAATAGTAAAAAACATATATATCCCGGACTTTCTCTGGAGCTGTTGTGAGCAGTGTGGGATCTGCTCAGTTTTAGATAGATCCTTATTCCTGCTTATACTTTTCAAGATCTATAGGTCCTTTTTAATGCAGTCGGTATTAACTACAGGGATCTTAATCTGTTGGCCTGTCCCTTCCAAAGCGCTTCCCTCTGTTTATTTGGCTTCTGTTTGGAGATCTCTTCAGTATCTAATTTCCGCCCTGCAACAAAGCGGTGGAGGTGATCTCTTTAGGTTCGCTTGTTCAATCGTGCTGTGGGGAGGAAGGAACACTGCAATTCTGGCGTGTGTGTGCTAAGCTCGCAGTGTCTCGGCCGCACTGGGTTCGCCCACGCTCACGGCGTGTGTGCTTTCCCCGTCTACCCTGCTCAGGCTTCAGGTTACTCGGCCGGGGAACGGGCCCTGAGCTGCGTGCACTTCCCAGGTCTAAGCCGCTCAGGTTCAGGCTCCCGGTTACTCCACAAAGGCGCAGACTCGGTTTCGCCCGCGGCTTGTGCCGTTCCCGGTCGGAGCTGCCCAGGCGGCCAGGAGTTTGGCGAGGGCGCTGTCCCCTGTTGGGGCGGTGCGGCTTATCGCCTCCCTGGTCCCCGCCTCGGTTTACGGGCGCGCCCGGCTCCGGTGTGCTTTGTGTCGGTTCTGGGGAGCTGGTCTCTGGCTGCGACCCTCCCGGCGGCTGTCGACCCTCCGGGATCTCAGGCAGTCTTTGCTTAGAAACTGGGAGCCTGTTTGCAGTTTGGTAGGGGGTGCCCTCTCTGGAGCCGAGTTTGCCCCTTTCCGGCTCTGGCGGGCCCCGCCTGCCCGCTGTGTCCCGCGGGGGATGGGGCGGTCCGCAGCCGGCTAGCTCTCCTCTGGTATCGCTCAGTCCTTTGTTCTGTGAGCGGGCCGGCAGTGCCTTAGAGTTGGGCTTTTCGCGGGATAGTTCTCTCTCTCTCGCTGTCCCACAGTTTAGGTTACTATCTCACGTTAGCTCCCTCAGATTGCCCTCGGGGCACTCGGGCCCGGTCCTTACCCTAGGCAATGCCGCCCGCTCCTCTCCGTTCAGCCCCCACTTGCTGGTGGCGGATGATGCGAGCGTCTGGGGTTCTTTGCTGGGAGTTACTTTAGGCACGTAATCTGTGGATTTTATTTATTTTTTCCTCCCAGTTATGTTGCCCTCCGAGATAAAAAATCCTCCCCCACACCCGCCGGTGAGAGGGTTTCCTGGTGCTTGGAAATTCCTCCTCTTTTACGACTCCCTCCCCGGGACGGGTCTCCGTCCCTAACTCTTTTGTCTCTCTTTTTATCTTTTATAATTTCTCCTACCTCTTTTGAAGATAATGCGCAGTTTTTGTGAAAGCCTGACGTCCTCAGCCAGCCTTCAGAAGTAGTTTTGTGAAGTTTGGTCAGCGTTCAGATGTTCTTTCGATAAATCTGTGGAGGAGAGAGTGGTCTCCCAGTCCTATTCCTCCGCCATCTTAGCCCCGCCTTATTAGCTCTTAAAAGTAAAGTTTGTATACCATGATTTTTCCTTTTTGTTTGTATATGTATTTATGGCCGTATAGTTGATTTACAATGTTATATTAGTTTCAGGTGTATAGCAAAGTGATTCTTTTTCAGATTCTTTTCCCATATAGGTTATTACAAAATATCAAGTTGAGTTCCTTATGTTATACAGTAGCATCTTGTTTATTTATTTTATTGATGGTAGTGTGTATAATCCCAAATTCCTGATTTATTCATCTCTCTCCTTTTCCCCTTTGATAGCTATAAGTTTGTTTTCTATGTCTGTGAGTCTGTTTCTGTTTTGTAAATAAATTCATTTGTGTCATATTTTATATTCCACATATAAGTGATGTCGTATGGTATTTGTCTTTCTCTTTCTCACTTACTTCCCTTAGGATGATAATCTCTAGGTCTGCCCATGTTGCTCCAAATGGCATTATTTTATTCTTTTTTTATGGCCAAGTACTATTCAATTGTGTGTACCATGAATTTAACAAAGTGGAAACAAGGAAAACAATTATTTAGGGACTAATGCCAAAAGAGCCATACTTCAATTTTGTAATATCATTACCCCTGTGTTTCTCATGCTGGATTAGCAATAATGGACAGATCAACAGCGGCAAAAAAGAAGCTGATCGAACCCTCTCCACACCTCCTCTCCACGGCAGCTCCGGAGGACAGAGCATAAACTCTCATCACTCTTCTGGGCTCCTGGTTAGTGATCTGTTTTCTTTCACTCTCTTCATGCTGCTGTATTGTTGATTCCGGAAGCGTGCAATGGCAGTGGCTGCAATTTACATGCGCTGGTTGTCAATACTTGCCTTTGGGTAGCAGTGACCTGAGGGGCGCCCTTGGGCCATGAGATAAACACCTAATCACACGGAGGCACAGCCACCAGCCTCCTCCGCAGTCCGCCTACCCTGCTGGGACTGCACGTGACCAGACCCCATAAGCACACCCGTGCGGCCCTTCCCCGGCCCTGTCCATCTCGGCCATCGTATTTTCACTGCCTTCCCCTGGAGTCCACTCCCTCACTCCACGTGAAATCACACTTAAATCACCCTTTTTTTCCCTAGATTCACTTTCTTAGACTCTCTTCCTTACAGTATAAAGTAGCACATTATTTATCTCCTTACTTTCTTAATTATCAAACTCCCCTTTATCACAGCACTGGGGTCTTGGGTGGATGTCTATACCTCTGTATATTTTAGTGTCCATCTTTTCTACCCATTTGTCTCATACATGTGGTGTCCAATATAGTGGACACTATATTGTCTCTTCCTCACTTGCCATTTAGAAAAACAGTGGTGGTGGTTCTGTGTCTGCTGACTGCCTGGAAGTGACCAAGGGAGCTGAGTCATTGGGTGATTTTTGTTCTTTCATTTGTTTAGGACCTGCCAGCGCAGGAAACAGTGGAAGATCTCAGAGGTAGAGTGCTTATTCTCATTATTTAATATTTTATCACAGCATTATCCTCAGTGAAACACAAAGTAGTTTTTATAAAGCCAAATGCCAATGAAGTCATTAAGATTTAGAACTGTACCTAAGATTGTATATTTATATTTTACCTTCATTTCTTTAACTCTTCATTGTAATTATTTCTTATTAGAATTTTTATATCATATCTATATTCAGACTGTGATATTGTATTGATCATATTTCATTGTCCTTTCTCCAATATATGCCTCTTTTCATAAGGCTCATAATAGCTGATATAAAATAGGTAAATTCATCATCAACACACATACTTGCTTTTTTTTTCAATTTTTTGGCTGTACCGCCTGGCGTGTGGGATCTTAGTTCTCCTACCAGGGGTTGAACTCTTGCCCTTTGCATTGGAAGGGCGGATTCTTAACCACTTAACAACATTGTGTTCTGTGTATTTGCATTTCTCTCAATTTACAAATTTTGTTTCTTGGATTTCCTTTTAATCCTCCCACCCCAAATATTTATTTTACTTTTTTGCTAAGATTTTATTTTATTGTTTTTTGACTGCCCTCAGAAGACTTGTGTGCATGCGAAGTCACATCAGTCGTTCTTGTCTCTTTGCCTGCAAACTCCTCTGTCCATGGGATTCTCCAGGCAAAAAAATACTGAAGTATAAATACTGGGTTGCCATTCTCTTCTCCAGGGAATCTTCCTGACCCAGGGATTGAACCCATGTCTCTTACGTCTCCTGCATTAGCAGGCAGGTTCTTCACCACTAGCACCACTGAGAAGCAAGACTTAGAAGACTTAGAAAAGAACTTTTGGAGGCCTGAATGAACCTCTTCCTTTCTCTGCACTGAAAAACTTCTGCTGAGGTCACATTATAAAATCCAAGCTGCTTTGGCTTGTCAAGTGCTGTAGTGGATTGGCCAAAAAGTTTGTTTGGGTTTTTTCACTACATCTTATAGAAAAATCTGAATGAACTTTTTGGTCAACCATATATTTTGGAGCCTCCCTGCCTTGGATTAGAAGGATTAAGTAACTTATGCAATGTACTGTAGCTAGTAAGTAGCACAGCCAGCATCTTTCTGTTTGCAAATATGTTGTTTAAATCATACTAGTCTGCCTCCCAAGCTTCCCAGGTGGCTCAGTGGTAAAGAATTCACCTGCTAATTCAAGAGATGTGGGTTTGATCCCTGGGTCAGGAAGATCCCCCTGGAGAGGAAAGTGGCAACCCACTCCAGTATTCTTGCCTGGGAAATTCCATGGACAGAGGAGCCTGGCAGGCTACAGTCTATAGTGTTGCTAAGAGCCGGACATGACTGAGCAACTGAGTATGCACGAGTCTGACTCCCAGGGCCACAAAAGAGGGAAAGCTAAAAGTCTGAATTATTATCTTAAATATAGAGATTTCAAGAACAATTTCATAGCAGAGGTGGTATTTTAAAAATAAGCATCTAATCACATTTGTTGCTGGTGTTATTTTAATTTTTTATTGTTATTATATATAATAATAATAATTTGTTATTATTTGGTCTTGCTCCGGGACATCATTCATCCATTCTGGATGGGAATCAAGATGCTGTTGTTGATTTCAGGTGTCATTCTGTCAGATGACCAACCCATAGCACCAGTGTCATCTACCTCACCTGCTATCAAAACAGAAAGCTTACCTGCTTCTAAAGCACCTGTGCTGGAAACCATTGCCACATCAGCAATACCACTGAAACCCGTTGTGGCAGAAACTTGCATCAGCGATCAAGGGAAGGAAAGAGGGGGCAGGGGGCAGCCCCCCTTCCACCACAGATCTGAGGGTGGCTTGGTGGACAAAGAAGCCGTAAAGAAGTTGCCCTACCTGTCTTTGTCTCAGTACGACTTACTGGAGACGGACGTTTCTGTCCAACCTTGGGGGAGTGAGAATTCTGTCTTGATTCCAGAGCCTGGTAATTATGCCTCCATCAGGGACAAGTTGCAGAGCAAGTCGCCTCAGGACAGCCTGAGCAGCAGCTGCCCTCAGTGTAACACTGTCATCGCCAGACCTGAGCAGGAGCAAGTTTCCCAGCAGGTGGACTTGACCTTGAACCAGGACGTGGACGACTCAGATAGTGAGGTCGCCGTCACTCTGATAGATACTTCTCAACCTGGCGACCCGCTGAGTCTGCACGAACCCATTAGGATTGTCATCACCATGAGCAGTACGCCCAACTCCATGACAGACTTGGAAAGCTCACTCCACGTCAAGGCGGTTGGTACTCAGCGATCTGGCTTCCAGTCTGATGCTGAGCCGGCTCCCCCAGGGGCAGCCGGTCCCCCAAATGTGGAGCAGATGAGAATTCCCGTCATCACCCTCCAGCTGTCTGAGGATGCAGTAGGCATGGTGTGTCCCGAAAGCGATGGAAGCGGCAGGACGCCAGAGAGACTGACGGTGGAGGTGTCCTCCAATCCGTGTTCTGGCTATGAATCTGGGGAGGGGGGCAGTGCCACCCAGGACCGCAGTCCTTCCCCAGGAGACCACTGTGCAACTCCCCCACCTACACCTAACATGATCTCTGAGTCTGAGGTGGGAATAGAAGCCCAGGCCAACCTTGATCCATCATCTTGTAGAACCAGCCAGGAGAAGAGACATGCCCGGGTCCTCAGCGTGGACAGTGGGACGGATGTCTTCTTGAGCAAAAGTTCCGCAGAAATTATTAATGATAAAGAACAAACAATGCCAACTTCCAAATCTGACCTAGAGGCCAAGGAAGGACAAGTACCAAATGAATCCAACTTCCTGGAATTTGTCTCCTTGTTAGAATCGATTAATACTTCCAAGGTAGTGGTATCTAACCAAAGGAATGAGCCGACAGAGCAGAACAAAGACAGCAGGCTTCCTGCAGGTAGGATCCCGCATCTCTTCTGTCCTGCTGATACAAGGAAGGCAGTATCTCTCTTTGTCATTGGCTTTCTGTGATTTGACTTTGCAAACAGCAGGACAGCTATTGTGTGATTGTTGGCTGTTTGGCTCCTCACTGATATTTGCTGAGTGTGCCAAAAGCAAGCTATGTGATGAACATAGTTTAAAACTGGCTCTTTCCTCCAGGAAATTTTAGGCATAGTAATGAAGATTTGGCTTCCGTAGAAGGCAGCAATATTTTTTTCTGAGGAAATAAGCAATTATATGTTACCATGGTGACGAGAGCCTTCAATGGATGTCTCTTCCATTATAAAATAGACGCATTCTGGGAAAGCGAATTGTAAAGCAAATTAAGTGAATCCATTTTTCTGTTGAATTCTATTATACAGTCCTGTATGCTGAATTTCCTAATTATCCCAAGTTGTAAACATAATTATAACACATGACCCTTAATATATACCAGTAAAAGTGTTAGTTGCTCAGTCGTGTCTGATTCTTTGCAACCCCTTGGACTGTAGTCTGCCAGGCTCCTCTGTCCATGGGGTTCTCCCGGCAAGAATACTGGAGTGGGTTGCCATTTCCTTCTCCAGGGAATCTTCCTGACCCAGGGATCACATCCAGGTCTCCTGCATTGCAGGCAGATTCTTTACCATGTGAACCACCATGGAAGCCGAATTTATGCCAGGCACTGTCCTAAACCCTTTACAGATATTAACGAGGATGACCATCTGTGGTGGTTTGTTCGACAAGGTTCTTGCTAACACGTGTTTTGCCAACAAAATTATTAATAGCACCACCTCTCTCTCACAAAAGTGTTCCCAGCTTGAACAATAAATTATACAGTTCCTGTATAATGGAGTGAATTATATACAGCTTCACTCATTTGCTCCTCGTATAACCTTATGTTATGGGTCCTTTTATCATTCCTTCTGGAAAGGTGGTTTTCTCTAAGTTTTCCAAGTTAGTCTAGGAAGTCTGGAGCTGAGCTTTGATCTTGGTGTTGCTCCAGAGTAAACACTCATAAATAATAAAACTATATTTCCTGAATGAATATAAGATTCTTTCGTTTTCAGGTTACTTAGTATCTCTGAGCTCAGTTTCTTCCCTGGCAAAGGATGTTACTAGACTAAAGTTTCTGCAAAGTCTTTTTTTATGTTCTTTTTTTTTTTTTTGGCTGAATTGCATGATATGAAGGATCTTAGTTCCCTGACAAGGGATCCAAGCCAGGCCCCCTGCAGTGGAAGTGCAGAGTCCTAACATTGGACTGCCAGGGAAGTCCCTACAGTCTTTTAACTTTAAATGTCAATATTGCTCTGATTTTTCAGTCCATCATTTCTGCATAGATCTCTGAGAGCATATCTGTACAGTAGGGTTGCTTGCAGAGAGTTGTGGT
The DNA here is from genome assembly GCF_054371585.1 of Giraffa tippelskirchi. Classification (NCBI taxonomy): domain Eukaryota; kingdom Metazoa; phylum Chordata; class Mammalia; order Artiodactyla; family Giraffidae; genus Giraffa; species Giraffa tippelskirchi. The sequence continues at coordinate 118,333,139 of NC_137276.1, read as the reverse complement.
TCATGGGTCTGTAGCATTTCTTCATTCTAGGATTGCCCCTTTACTATTGGCTGTTCTCTGGGAGAGTCAGAGGGCCTTTTGGCTCCACGGTGGTAGCTCCCAGCAGTTTGTTCGTGTTCCTTTTGTCTTTCTGGTGCTCTTCAAAAAGCTTGTCCTGCTAGTGGATCAGTCCACTCTTGCACAAAATTTCATCAATATTTGGATATTTAAATTATGTAAACTGAATGTATTCTCCTTTTCACTACATCTCTGTATCCAGGATTTGTGTATAAAGTAACACGGACAGGAAAGTTAAACTTCTTAACAAACATGGGCAGTACAAGAACGCATTGGTTACTGTGAGATACTAGACGTCTTTCTGATGTGAGCTTTGGATTGCTTACCCTCCAGTTTATATAAAGATTCATGGATCTAGGCCAGCATTGTCTGGTGGAACTTTCTTCAGTGATGGAAGTATCCAGTATCTGCCACCACCAGTGACTACTGGCCACTGTAGCTATTAAATACTTGAAATGGGGATTGTGCAGAAATACAGTTTTTAATTTTATTGAATTTTACTTTATTTAAATAGCCACATGTGGCTACTCGCTACTGTATTGGATAGTGCTGAGCCAGACAGTGTGTCTTTCTGGGGAGCTGTGAGTAGGGCGGACAGATCCCTGGCTTTGGAACTTGACAGCCCAGGGCCAAATTTTGGTTTTGCAGTGCCAGCTGTGTGAGCGTGGGTCATTCACCATATCCATCTGAGTCACAGTTTCTTCAGGGAAGCAGGAATAATAATATGTTACAGATTTGCTGTGATGATTCAATTAGGAAAATATGTTAAAAGTCTTAATACTTGATATTTCAGCCGTCTGTTCTGAGTTTCCCCTCGAGCTATTATGTGAGGTTTCTTTAGTCTGTCTACTTAAGTTTCTGCTCTTAAACTTTTCAGCCAGCCACATTTAATCAGAACAGGATTGAGTTGGAGATCTAGGGGTGTGCAAAGAGATGTGGATGCTATGAGGTTTTCTTTGGAAAGAAACAGGTTTGGCTGTTGGGAACTTGTAGGTACAACAGGGAGGGGGAAGTTGGAGTGGATTATATGTCTATTCCAGGAAGGGTCAAAGGTTTTTTCTTAATTTATTTTTTAAAAACTACCAAACATTTTCTCTTCTTATTGTCCTGTGACTTATTCTCCTCCCTTATTTTTTTTATTAAAATATAGTTGATGTGCAATACTATATGTGTTTCAGGATTATATAACAATGATTCACAATTTTTAAAGATTGTATTTCATTTAAAGTTATAAAATATTAGCTATATTTCCTGTGCTGTACAATATATCCTTGTAGCTTATTAATTTTAAATGTAGTAGCTTGTACCTCTTAATCCCTTATCCCAGTCTTGCCTCTCTCCCTTCCCTCTCCCCACTGATAATCACTAGTTTGCTCTCTACATCTATGTTATTTCTGTTTGTTATAGTCACTAGTTTGTTTTATTTTTTAGATTGCATATATATGTTATAACCTACAGTATTTGTCTTTCTTGACTTACTTCACTAAGCATAATAATTCCAAGTCCATGTTGTTGCAGACAGCAAGATTTCATTCCATTTTTTTGTCTGAGTAATATTCCATTGTAAATACTTATACTGCATGTTTTTTATCCATTCATCTGTTGATGGACACATAGACTGCTTGAGTATCTTGGCTATTGTAGATAATACTGCTTTGAACATTGGGGTGTGTATATCATTTGAATTAGTGTGCTTGTTTTCTTCAGATAAATACCCAGGAACAGGATTACTAGGTCATATAGGGGTTCCATTTTCAGTTTTTTGACGAACTTCCATAATCCATAGTGGCTGTACCAGTTTGCATTCCTACCAACATCCCTTTTTTTCTACATCCTCACCAACATTTCTTATTTTTGATGATGGCCATTCTGACAGATGTGAGGTGATATCTCATTGTGGTTTTGATTTGCATTTCTCCAGTAATTAGTGATGTTGGCCATCTGTATGTCTTTTTTGGAAAAAATGTCTATTCAGATCTTTCGCTCATTTTTTAATCAGGTTGATTGTTTTTTGTTATTGATTTGTATGAACTGTTCATATATTTTGATATTAATTCCTTGTCAGTCATATCATTTGCAAGTATTTTCTCCCAGTCATTAGGTTGTTTGCTTATTTTGATGATGGTTTTCTTTGTTGTACAAAAGCTTTTAAATTTAATTATGTCCCATTTTTTTTTATTTTTGCATTTGTTTTCTTTGCCTTAGGAAACAGATGCAAACAGTAATACTGCAATTTATGTCAAAGAGTGCTTTGCCTATGTTTTATTCGAGGAGTTTTTTGGTTTCTGATGTTATATTTAGGTCTTTAACCCATTTTGAGTTTACTTTTTGTATCTGATGTGAGGAAATGTTCTAATCTCATTCTTTTATATGTAGTTATCCAGTGCTCTTTATGGTAGTCTTATTTCCAACCCAGGTTGCCTCCACAAAGGCCTTTAGGATTATCTTTAGGCCTTGGGGATATTCTAGAATTTGAGGCTATAGAAACCCACATACTTACCAACAGCCTTTAAAACCATGTTTCTGTTTTGTTTTGATACAGCTTTATTTTATTTTGTGGAAATAAAAACCGCTCAACTGAGAAAAAGTAAGGCTATTATTTAGAGCTTGCTACAAAAGAGTCAACCACCAGCATTCTGGCAGAAACTCTGAGGCAGGCAGAGAAGAAAGCTTTGCAGTGGGAAAAAGGAAGATTCCAGGTGTGATTGGAAGCTCTTGGCCTGGGGAAGCCAGAGGTGGGATTATAGCAATTGATGTGATTGGTGTATTATTGTCGTTGTCACTAGGTCCTGTCCACCTCTTTGTGATCCCACGGACTGCAGCATGCTAGGCTCCTCTGTCCTTCACTATCTCCTGGAGTTTGCTCAAATTCTTGTCCGTTGAGCCAGTGGTGCTCTCTAACCATCTTATCCCCTGCTGCCCTCTTCTCCTCTTGCCCTCAATCATTCCCAGCATCAGGGTCTTTTCCAATGAGTTACCTCTTCACATCAGGTGGCCAAAGTCTTGGAGCTTCAGCTTTAGCATCAGTCCTTCCAGTAAATATTCAGGGTTGATTTCCTTTAGGATTGACTGGTTTGATCTCCTTGCAGTCCAAGGGAATCTCAAGAGTCTTCAACACCACAATTTGAAAGCATCTCTTCTTTAATACTCGGCCTTCTTAATGGCCCAACTCTCACATCCATACATGACTACTGGAAAAAACATGGCTTTGACTATACGGATGTTTTTTGGCAAAGTGAGGTCTCTGCTTTTTAATATGCTGTCTAGATTTGTCATAGCTTTCCTTCAAGAAGCAAGTGTCTATCAATTGCATGGCTGCAGTCACCATCTCCAGTGATTTTGGAGCCATGAAGTGATGGGACAAGATGCCATGATCTTAGTTTTTTGAATGTTGAGTTTCAAGCCAGCTTTTTCACTCTCTGTTTCAGCCTTATCAAGAGGCTCTTTAGTTCCTCTTCACTTTCTGCTATATAGTGGTATCATCTGCATATCTTAGGTTGTTGATATTTCTCTTGGCAATCTTGATTCCAGCTTGTGATTCCTCCAACCTGGCATTTTGCATTATGTAATCTGCATATAAGGTAAATAATCAGGGTGACAATATATAGCCTTATTGTACTCCTTTCTCAATTTTCCACCAGTTGTTCCATGTCCAGTTCTAACTGTTGCTTCTTGACCTGCATAAGGTTTCTCAGGAGACAGCTAAGGTGGTCTGGTAGTTCTGTCGCTTTAAGAATTTTCCAGTTTGTTGTAATCCACACAGTCAAAGGCTTTAGTGTAGTCAATGAAGCAGAAGTAGATTTTTTTTTTTTTAATTCCCTTGCTTTCTCCATGATTCAACAAAGGTTTGCCATTTAATCTCTTGCTCCTCTGCCACTTTGAAATCCAGCTTTACATCTGAAAGTTCTCAGTTCATATACTGCTGAAGCCCAGCTTGAAGATTTTTGAGCACAACCATGCTAGCATGTGAAATGAGCACAATTATATGATAGTTTGAACATTCTTTGGCATTGCCTTTCTTTGTGATAGGAATGAAAACTGACCTTTTCCAGTCCTGTGGCCATTGCTGAGTTTTCCAAATTTGCTGCCATATTGAGTGCAGCATTTTCACATCATCATCTTTTGAGATTTTAAATAGCTTAGCTGGAATTCCATCATCTCCACTAGCTTTGTTCATAGTATACTTCCTAAGGCCTGCTTGACTTCACACTCCAGGGTGTCCGATTCTAGGTGAGTGACTGCATCATCGTGGTTATCTAGGTCATTGAGACCTTTCTTGTATAGTTTCATGAGTACATTTCTTATATAGTTCTGTGTATTCTTGGCACGTCTTCTTAATCTCTTCTGTTTGTTAGGTCCTTACCATTTCTATCCTTTATTATGGGGAAGAAAATGGCAACCCACTCCAGTATTCTTGCCTGAAGAACTCCATGGATGGTATGAAAAGGCAAAAACACGATTGGTTAAAAGAGCATATTTGGCTTCCTCTGATTGGTTGGATTTCTGCAATTGGAAGCAGGGATAAAAATTAGGGAAGCTCTCAGTTATTAATCAATTCCTGTCCATTTTGGGCTGATTGTTGCAGGAGTTATTATTTGGCTTCCTGAGTCATTTGCTAGAAATAGTGGTCTGACATACGACAAATGTGACTTGTACATAGTATGTTAGTTTCCTGGGCTGGTTACTGTAGTTAATGGATTATTTTTCTGAGCTGGTTCTGTAAATTGCGGGTCAGAGTTCTATTTGTATGTATATTATATGGCTATTGTCTATTTGTATAGTCAATTTCTCCTAGACTTTCTAAGGAAATAATCATCAATGCATGTGGAGATGATTATTGAAGAATTATTAATATCTGCAGTATAGAAAAATGGAAACACTAAATTTGTAAGAATAGGAGTCTAGTTTAATAAATTATACTATGTTAATATAATATTATTTAGCTTCCATTTGGGGATGATGCAGAAGAATATCTCATGTCATTAAATATTTATAGTACTTTAAGATAAGTAGAACAGTTATAAAACAACATCTGTTTTTGGGGACTTCCCTGGTGGTCCAGTGTTTAAGATTCCATGCTTCTACTACAGGGGACGTGGGTTCGATCCCTGGTCAAAGAACTAAGATTCCACATGCTTGTAGCATATCCAAAAAAACCCAACACCAAAAACATCTGTTTTATAACTTTTCTATTTAGTTTAGTAAATTATACTGTATTAATGTAAGATAACTTCCATTTTTGGATGATGTAGAAGAATATATCATTAAATATTTGTAATAATTTAAGAATAGAACAGTTATAAAACAACATCTAAATTATGACTTCATTTTTTAAAAAAAATGTCTTAAAGAAAATTCCAGTGTGATATCTATCATATTGGCTCCTGAATCAGCATGGTGGGTTTAGAAATAATTTAAGATTTTTTCCCTTCCTCCAGGCAGGAATACTGGAGTGGGTTGCCATTTCCTTCTCCAAGAGATCTTCCCAACCCGGGGATTGAACCCGCATCTCCTGTCTTGGCAGGAGGGTTCTTTACCACCGAGCTATCAGAGAAGCCCCAAAGTAGCCCATAGGTTGGCATATGTTATGTGCCCATTTAAGAGAAGGAGAGACTAAAGTATTAAAAGCGACATGAATGAATGAGTCCACATACATGTAGTGTTAGCAGGTAGAGCTGTCTAAACATGTCTCCCTGCAGTTTTTATGCAACATGATCACTGGTAAAGCTATTTGTTATGATAGCACTTTTTCACAGATGTGTTTCTTGAAAACTGTGAAAACATCTATCTTGACAAGCTGTCAAATGAAATGCAAACATTTTTGTACCAAAGAAATTCTAATCGTTTCACAGATGCACTGGGAATATTTTTCTTCAGGACTCACATGGAAGCCAGCAATGTTTCTCTAATTACTTCAAGTCTAAGGAAAAACTTTGTTTTACACATGGTGATGGGATTCAGACCCCAGGGAAGCTAGCATCATTTTACTTTTTAAGGCAGATCTTAGTGGGCTTTCTGAATGTCATGCTTTGAAAGAGTCTGTAGGTTCAAACCACACAATCATGTTCTTCTCTCAGGTGAACATTTATACAGAAGAACATAGCTATTGGCATCTTTGGTCATAGGAATACAGAAGACATTGTGACCTTGAAGATGGCCTTTGATGTGCGTCTTTAGACATGTGTTTCAGTACTTGTGGCACATTGGCTTCTCTAGCTGTGGCTAGAGAAGTTGCTCTGCAACATGTGGTATCTGAGTTCCCTGACCAGGGATCAAACCCACGTCCCCTGCATTGGAAAGTGAAGTCTTAACCATTGGACCACCAGGGAAGTCCTCATAGGAGCTATTTACATTTTTCTATTTATTCTTACTGCCTGGTGGGCTGCTGTCTATGGGATCGTACAGAGTTGGACACAACTGAAGTGACTTAGCAGCAGCAGCAGCAGTTTGGTAACTTATTTCCACGTATTTCCACCTTAATTTCTTATTAAGTATTATGTTAATACATAAAGCAATATTTTTCAGATAACTGCTCCCAGGAGAAAAAGGAAGAAATCCTGGAAAGTGAGAAACCCAGTGGATCTATTGCCAAACAAGGAAAACCAGACGTGCAAAGTCAAGACCACACCAGCACCAGCCCTGGGCTCACTGAGCCTGCCAAGATCCCAACCCTGTAAGGATAACTTACTCGTATAACTTCGTGCCGGTACAGTCTCATTCACTGGCTGCTTCTTTTAATGCGTTGTTAGGGATAAGGAGGTGTTCCACATTGTTTTTGAAACCTTTGTATATGTTAAGTTTCCAGGGCAATAGACAAAGGCAAATAATCTACAGGGTGACTTCCCAACAAGACAGTTCTGTGCTGCAAGTCATCAGTGGGCCTGAAACGTCGGTGCAAGACGAGATGTCCGTGGATGCGATGCATGTCTTCATCGATGAACATGGTAAGTCTTTAGAGCTCTTTGCTCATGATGTAGAGGGGGGAAGCTGGCAGCTTTTTCAAGTCCCTTGTGGTCTCTTAGCCTGAGGACAGGTTTACCAGCCATCTGAAAGTAGAAGGGTCCTGTGAAACCTTTCCTAAACTAAAATGATGTAAAGTCCTCAGCCTCTGGGATCTAGTGCCTGATGATCTGAGGTGGAGCTGATGTAATAATAACAGAAATAAAGTGCACAATAAATATAATGCACTTGAATCTTCCTGAAACCACCCCCTATCCGGTCCGTGGAAAAATTGTCTTCCACGAAACCGGTCCCTGGTCGCCAAAAGGTTGGGGATTGTTGGTATAAAGTGAAGAAGTAGTTACCCAGGGGTGCAAAAAATGTATCAGTATAATACACAGATGCTTCCAATGCAAAGCCATGATGGCTTGATGCTGAGATGCTGGGTGGGAGCCTGGCGATGCTACTCTTACTGCTTAGGGTGTGAGCTGGCTCTACAGCTCACTGCAGAACAAAGACTGAATGCTGTTTTTACTTTTAGCCTTTTATAAGGAGAACTCATTTCCGGATTTCTTTCTGTTAGCAAAATAGGTACTAAGATCGATCTTCTGTGAAAAGTGAAGTGGCGTAAAGTGGACTTTTGAAAAGCAGGGGTACCTGTATTAGACTTTGGAACAGGAAGGCGTAGTGCTGACTGCTCACATACAATGTCCTTAGAACAGGCTGTGCGCCCTCTGCCACGGGGCCTTTGTGTATACCATGTCCCTATGCCTGCATCATGCTATCTATCCTTCGGATCTCAATTCTAAAGAAGGTTCTTCAGGAAAACCTTTCCTGGATTTCCCAGGCTTAATAAATTTCACCTGTGTTTTTGCTCTCTCAACACCCTGTCCATTTCCTTCTTTGAGACTGTTACAGCTTCTAGTTGTTTATTGAGTGCTCAGTTGCTTCGATTGTGTCCGACTCTTTGTGACCCCCTGGACCGTAGCCTGCCAGGCTCCTTTGTTCATGGATTTTCAAGGCAAGAATACTGGAGTGGGTTGCCATTTCCTACTCCAGGGGATCTTCCCTACCCAGGGATCAAACCTACATCTCGAATCTCCTGCCTTGCAGGCAGATTCTTTACTGTTGAACCACTGGGGAAGCCCAGTGTTTATTGCCTTATAATAATTTGATTACTGACATTCTCCCCATTTTCACAATTGTAAATTTAAGGAAGGTAATGTCCAGCACCTAATAAATATTTATTGGATGTATGTTGAAATCTGACTTTGATATATTTTTAATGCCTTGTTTCAAAAAGATTAAAAGTAATAAAAAAAGAGAGGAAGGAAGGGAGAAAGAAAGAAAAAACCATTAAGTGGAAGTTCAAGGTTCCTTTGATTAAGAGATATAGATACTAGTTTTTCTAGGATGAGTCTTGGGTTAAATTTTTTATAGATCAGTTAATATTTGGTTATTCTACTCTCAAGGGCTTCCCAGGTGGTGCTAGTGGTTAAGAACCTGCCAATACAGGAGATGTGGGTTTGATCCCTGGGTTGGGAAGATCCCCTAGAGGAGGGCCTGGCAACCCACTCCAGTATTCTTGCCTGGGAAATCCAATGGACAGAGGAGCCTGGTGGGCCACGGTCCATAGGGTCCAACATGATTGAAGTGACTTCACACCCTTGCACGCACATTCTACTTTCAAATAGATCCTGGTTTGGGTAATGAATTATGTGTTACGTCTCTCTATAGGTCAATAATTTATAGTTTGAAGTGCTTTTGCATCTGTAGAAATACAAAGAGACTTTTATGTTATAAAGAGCAACATTATCACTTTTGTCCAAGCCTCCAGAGGGGCTGTGGTTGTCGCTATCTGTGCTTTTCTTAGTAGGACAGCGTTCAAGTTGAAGTCAAGCACTGTGGAATGCATTGCAACTACTCATAACAGACAAGGCTAATTATGCTCCCCTGTCACCTGAAGAAAGTACAGTTAAAACTTCTTATGGGGAGAGACTGTTTACATTTACAAAGTGAACTGATTTTCACACCTCAATACCCTGAACCACTTTAGCAGGCTAATTTAACTCTGCAAATTAATTCCATCTCTTGCTTTCCCTCATTACCAGGCTGACACTCCAGTCAGCATCTATGCCAGTGCTTATCTGCAAATTCAAAGGTAGAGATGGCCTCATGTAGTCCACTTATCAAAACCATACATTTAATAAGCCTCTTTTTGTGCATGATACCAAAAAAAAAAAGACAAAACCTCAGTTACAGCATGCTCAGATCATCCTGACATATGAAGAAAGTATACCAAAAAATGCATTGAAAAGAATGTGTTAGAAGAAGATTAGAGATGGTGCAAATTAATCGATGAAAAGCAATTAAGTAATAAGTAACTGAGTCATATGATATCGCTTATATGTGGGATCTAAAAAAATGGATACAAGTGAACATATTTAGAAAACAGAAACAGTCTCACAGAGGTAGAAAACAAACTTATGCTTACCAAAGGGGAAAGCAGGGAGGGTTATACTAGGAATTTGGAACTAACAGGTATACTGTTATATGTTATATATATAAAATAAATTATATATAAAATATTATATATTATATGTAATTATATATTATGTTTATATGATTCTAGAAATTATTATATATAAATATATTTATTATATATTATATATATTTATATAAATAAATAAACATTATATGTATTATATCAATATTATAATGTTATATTATTATATATATTATATATATAAAATAAGTAAACAACAAGGACCTACTGTATAGCATTAGGAACTATATTCAATATCCTATAATAGCCTATAATGGAAAAGAATCTGAAAAAGAATATGTAGATGTATGTGTATAATGGAATTGCTTTGCTGTACACCTGAAACTAAGACAACATTGTAAATCAACTATACTTCAATGGAAAAAAAAGTAACTGCATCCAACTTCTCTAAGCATATTATTAGAGAGATGCCTCAGATTTTCCTAGTTAAGTTATACCTTCTATGGAGAAATACAAAGAATGGGCTTAGATTGCCAACAATTATTATTAAAATCATTCAAAATTAGTTTCCTCTAACTTGAAAAAAGTATCCCCAGAAATGACCATATACAAGCAGTTGTGTAACGTTCTTTGCTAAACTTTTGCAGGGGAGATTAAATCCTGTTATTTAAAGTCTGGAAATCAGAAAGAAGGCCCTTTCCAGCATCAGCCATCAAATTATGAAGGCTTCTCTCACGCTGGGTAAGTAGGGCTTGTTTGCAGGTTGGGGAGGTGTCGTGTTGCTGCCCCCAGCAACTTCCATGCAACTTACTCTGACTATAAATAAAGTGAGGATCCTGGTGTCAAATGAATGTGTTAATTCATCTGTAGGCATGAAAGCATGTGGGTTTCATGCGAAAGAAAAAGAAAATCAGATATTGTAGAATAATCAAAAATAAATGGAACCACCTTCATGGTAGCCACTTCCCAAAATAAATATAACATGTTGGTATGAATAGAGGGGAATCCTGTGTAAATGATTACGGGGAAGGCATTGATGCAGTCTGAGGATGCATTATGAAATCCGTCTCAAGGAATGAACTAGAGAAATGGTTAGTTTTTATCTGTATGGATGAGGCGAACTCTTTTTCTGGTAGAGATCTAAACATCTTTTCTGTTCTCCTTCTGAGTGTGTTGAAGTAACTTTCTTAATCATGTTCATTACGTTGATATGGAATTCATTTGCACGTCCAGAACATATGTGGATTAATGGTGACATTAGGCAAGCTGTAAGTCTTCTCAGTTGTGTATTGAATTCATCCTTCATCCTGGACTTCAAGATTCCTTGAAGATAATCTATAGCGTCATGCCTCAGTGGCTTGCTCTAAGTGAGAGAGTACATTTTTCGTGTACATTTCTCTAGAGTTGTATGCTTTTTTGAGGATTTATGGAAGACTTTTGTGATGTCACTGAAATGCCTTAGACTTCATGCCTGGAGAGCGTAAAGGGAGTTACAGGAACTCTACTCCTAGTTTCTAGGGTGTGGTATTCCTTCCTAAGGTCAAAGTTTCCTTACCAGGTGTGCGTGGGCAGTTCAAGGTGAGCCTCTAGTGTACCTGGAACAAAGTCTGTCCTCGTCCCTGCAGTCTGGCCTTCAGGTGGGATTCTGGCATGTGCCAGCCTTTCAGGGTGTTCTTTTGTCACTCCTGCTGCTTCTCACCTGCTCAGGAGTACTGGTGTCAGCCGTCATGGTAGATCTGATGGCTGCTGTGGGTGACAGTATTCATGACCACACAACCCCACCTGGCTCCCAGCCCCAGAGCAGCCTGCTCGGGTCCAGAGTGAGTCCTGGGGGGAGACAGTCATAGTCTCCATCACCCACCTGCCTTCCACTGTTCCTTATCTCCCTGGGTACCCACGTTTCAATCAAAACAACACAAAATTCTCCTTCTTCGGCCAAAAAGCATGCAAAGCGATGTTTGCCAATGGAGACCCAAGAGGAGAGACAGGTCTGCCACCCCATCTTGGCTCCAGCCTCCAGGATATTTTGTGGCAATGATTTGATGAGTTCAGTCATCTAAGGTGGCAGCTTTCTTCAGACAAAATATTTAATTACACGAGAACACAGCTTGAAAAGCTGTCCTATTACCCTGCAATCCTCAGTTGAAAGCTGTAGTATTTTTAAGCTATATTTGGATCAAGTCCAAGCCTCTTATTTTATCCCCAAATAGATTTACAAAGCTTTTTAATTTTTGTTTTGCTGATAAATGGGCTTCACTTTCCCCAAGGAAAATATTTGAACTGCCTTTTGCTGGTAATGGCAGTTAGAATAAGGCCACATATTCAGAGCCTTAAAACACTAAAAATACACAGTGTGCAGATAAGAATTAAAAAGAGTGCCTATAGGGTTTTCAGTAAGCCCCATTCCTTGGACCATACCTCACTGAGAGATACCATTAACTCACTTTCTCCCCTTAATTTCTCTCTCATTAATTTCCCTCCAACTTTTGTTTTCTTTTGTTTTCTCTGTGTTTCTTCCCCAACTAGAGCTCTTTTCTGTTTAATCCCTGCTCCCCCTCCATTTCGAGACTTGTTGGGGCTAAGGATTGCCGTAGTGCATTTACTCTTGGTGAAAGAGATTTTGGCGAGGGTAGGTTTTGGCCCTGCTGAAGTTTTAGGGGACACCGATTATGTTTTCCTGTGAAGCTCTGTGGCTTAGCAGTGTCTCAAAATGTCAGTCCTTTCCTAGATCTGCCTTTTCGTGTACATGAACAGTTAGACCCTTTCTGTTACCCATGAGAGAAATCCAAGTCCAGCAGCCTTCACCAAAATGGGAATTTAGGGTCCATGTAACGGAGCTGTCTTGGGTAGATGGCTTCAAGTGTGTGGTTTCTTTTTCCCATCGCCTTCCTGTTGCTCTTTCTGACATCGCTCTCAAACACCTCACCGTGACAGTCAAAAGATGCCTGCAGGGACCTCCCTGATGCCCAGTGGTTGAGACTCTGTGCTTCCAACACAGGGGGTACAGGTTCAATCCCTGGTTGGGGAACTAGGATCCCACATGCTTTGTGACTAAAAATAAATAAAATGCCCTGATATTAAAAGAAAAAGGTGCCTGCAGTAGCCCCACATCTTATGTCTTCTCTCATTCGAGTCCACCAGAGATAACATGTTCTTCCCCATAAACTGTGTAACTCCTTCATTCTGACTGGGCTGTGGACCCTGAGCCCAGTCACCAAGTCAAGTACTTGGCTTGGGTCTAAGTACATCCACAGAGCTGGAATGACAGGTTCCCTTTGAGAATATAAGGGAGTACTCTTCAGAGGGAAAATTGGAGAGGGTGGGTGGATGTGTGCTTAGTTGCTCAATTGTGCCAGACTCTTTGCGACTCCATAGACGTAGCCCACCAGGCTCCTCTGTCCATGGGATTTACCAGGGAGGATACTGGAGTGGGTTGCCGTTTCCTGCTCCAGGGGATCTTCCCGACCCCGGGGTTGAATGTGCATCTCTTGAGTCTCCTGGATTGGCAAGTGGGTTCTTTACCACTAGTGCCACCTGGGAAGCCCCACGGTGCATGGATGCTGAGCAGCAAAAGCTGACAAATGACCCCTGAGGATTCTCCTTCTGGTAAAATGCAAGTAAATTAATGACTGTCCTTCTTTAAAGAGAGCAATGATAGAGTTTATAAAAGCAACCTTCTTTTAAAGAAACGTTCCTAGTTGTCTCTTACATTTCTTGTATGTGAACATTCTGATGGACAAGGTCTTCGTCCCTCAGCCCTACATGTGATGTTCTTTATTCTATTTTTAAAGATTTTTTTTTTTATGTGGACCATTTAAAAGTCTTTATTGAATTTGTTTTCTTTATTTCTTCTGTTTTATGTTTTGGTTTTGTGGCCGCAAGGCATGTGGGGTCTTAGTTCCTTGACCAGGGATCGAACTCTCACCTCTTGCATTGGAATGTGACGTCTTAACCACTGGACCACAAGGGAAGTTCTACATGCTAAGTTCTAAGTCTTTGATTATCTGCTTTTTCCTAAAGTAGTTTGACAGGGTCTTAAGAGTTCTAAGAAAGAATGGCCCATAGTCATGCACATCATCTCTTTCTTGTGCTTAAAGATAAAATAATATACATGTCGGCTATTATATGTGTGTGTGCTTAGTCGCCCAGTCATGTCCGACTCTTTGTGACCCCTTGAACTGTAGCCTGGCAGGCTCTTCTGTCCATGGGACTTCCCAGATAAGAATACTGGAAGGGGTGCCATTTTATTATTGAGAATATACATGTCCTCTATACTGTCTACTCTTTGAGGTAAGTTGGTCCTTTAGAGGGGACTTTGTTCGGGAGCGCTGTGGCCGTTCAGTGGCCCATTTGGTCCTTTAGAGGGGACTTTGTTCGGGAGTGCTGTGGCCGTTCAGTGGCCCATTTGGTCCTTTAGAGGGGACTTTGTTCGGGAGTGCTGTGGCCGTTCAGTGGCCCATTTGGGCACAGGAGGTGCGCGGTGCTTCTTGTTTGATGCTTTAGCCCAAAATTCTAGTCAGTTCACTTAGCAAAATTATAGCGTTGAAGGTGTTCCTGGGGTGATGCTGGAAAAGCACTTATGGGACTGCCATTTGTTTAATTCATGCTCAGAAAAAAAGGGCTCAGTCCTGTGTAGAGTCAGATGATCTTCTGGATTTCAGCTGCTGTCTGACAGCCTTAGGGTGAATATTCTAATAGTCTCACACTCCTCCCCAGGCTGCTGCTGCTGCTGCTGCTAAGTCGCTTCAGTCGTGTCTGACTCTGTGCGACCCCATAGATGGCAGCCCACCAGGCTCCGCCGTCCCTGGGATTCTCCAGGCAAGAATACTGGAGTGGGTTGCCATTTCCTTCTCCAATGCATGAAAGTGAAAAGTGAAAGTGAAGTCGCTCGGTCATGTCTGACTCTTAGCGACCCCATGGACTGCAGCCTACCAGGCTCCTCTGGCCGTGGGATTTTCCAGGCAAGAGTACTGGAGTGGGGTACCATTGCCTTCTCCACTCCCCAGGCTAAGAGATGTTAAAAGCTGTGCCTCCCACATGCGAGAGGCTAGTTTCTTTGGATTTATAATCAGACTTGGCTTTTGTGGATGCGTGTGGTGTAGTGATGGCTTGGGTATTTTTGAATTGGTTGTATGAAAGAAAAATTGTGGTAAGATAGGATGAAAGCAGGGCTTCCTGGGTAGCTCAGACTATAAATAGTCTGCCCACAATGCAAAAGACCTGGGTTCGATCTCTGGGTTGGGAAGATCCCCTGGAGAAGGGAATGGCCAACCCATTCCAGTATTTTTGCCTGGAGAATTCCATGGACAGAGAAGCCTGGTGGGCTACAGTCCATGGGGTTGCAGAGAGTCAGACACACTGACTAACTAACACTTTCACTATCTTTAAGACAAAAGCAAACAAGCTGGTTTAATTTGTTATTGTTTTTTTTTAAAAAATATTTATCTATTTGGTTGCACTAGGTCTTATTTGCCGCACATGGGATCTTTAGTTTTGGCATTTGGGATCTAGTTCCCTGACCAGGTTTGAACCTGGGCTTTCTGCATTGGGAGAGGAGTCTTAGCCACTTGACCACCAGGGAAGTTCCAAGCTGGTTTAGTTTGAGTATGTTAATTTTTGCATTTATCACATCCAGTTTACCTTGATTCATGGACCTAACATTCCAGGTTCCTGTGCAATACTGCTCTTTATAGCATCAGACTTTACTTTCACCACGAGACATACCCACAACTGAGCGTCATGTCCACTTTGACTCAGCTGCTTCATTCTTTCTGGAGATATTTCTCTGCCCTCCCCTTGTAGCATGTTGGACACTTCCTGACCCAGGGGCTCATGTTCTGGTGTCATGTGCGTGCTGCAGTCCATGGGGTCGCAAAGAGTTGAACACAACTTAGCAACTGAACAACAACCATCCTTTCATTAACACACTTGTGTGTGTGTGTGTATCTATGGAGAGTGTCACTCCTTTCTTTAATGTTAGAGGTAAAGACACATCAGAGCAGCATGTAGCTGATCAAGTGCAGTGACAGCAGGGCAGGAGCTTGTAACTTGGAGGGCCAGGTCACTCACACTCTACACTGTATTCCAGCGCGCCTCGAGTCTTTCCGTGGGAAGCAACATTCTGGCAGTTTTTGGCCCTGAAGGAAGTGTTTTCCGGTCATAGTTATGCTGGCAGCAGCCATTGCTTATTAATATGTATTTTGCACTAAGCACTATGCTAAGTATTAAATTATCCCCTTTCATCTGTGGGACAAAGTAGAGGTAGGTGATATTAGCTCCACCAGATAGAAAAGGAAACTGAGACTGATGAAGAGACAAGGCCAACCTCAGTAGCTACTAAGTGGCCAGGAGACTCTTAAATTCCTCCCCCAGCACCCTCCCGCCGGCAGGGGCCCCAGCCTCAATTCCTGGGTGCCAGGCAGGTGGGATAAATGGGTGAAGTGGACCCAGAATCAAATGCGAGGGGTGTTGGGTGCTGAATCCATTGGAGGGCATTTGTCCTGTGGCACCAGTGGTAAAGACTCCACCTGCCAGTGCAGGAGACATGAGAGACATGGGTTTGATCCCTGAGTTGGGAAGATCCCCTGGAGGAGGAAATGGCAACCTATCCCAGCATTCTTCCCTGGAAAACGCCATGGACAGAGAGCCTGGTGGGTTATAGTCCACGGGGTTACAAAGAGTCAGACATGACTGAGCTTGCTAGAGGGCTATTTAGGGTGCTTATGCCAGCGTGGGAGGCCTGGGTGACCAGATTTTTCAATTTTTTCCCAAGAGGAGCTAGAAATTCCCATTTAATTGTAAAAATTCATTTTTTAAAAAGATTTTTTTTTTGATGTGGATCATTTTTTTAAAGTATTTGTTATAATATTCGATAATGTATTCTTTTATTTTTTATGTTTCTGGTTTTTTGTCTGAGAGGCCTATGGGATCTTAGCCACTGACCAGGGATTGAACCCACACCCCCGGCATTGGAAGGCGAAGTCTTAACCACTGGATCACCAAGGAAGTCCCTCTATTTTGTCTAATGTTGTCGATTTTAATATTTTTTTGAATTGCTACAGGCCACAGATGACATGTATGGTTGGCTGAGGCCTGTGAGTGCTCTGAGACCTGGGTGGGGCAGTCCTCTTGCTAACATATGTGATATTGGGGTGCCCTTACGTGGACCCCCCACTCCTCCAGGCACCCTTCACAGCCCTTGCTTCACTGCTTCACTCCTGGAGGCCCCGTGGAGCTAGCCTTCAACCCTTCCTCTTCCAGGCCTCTGCCTGCTTTTGCCTGGAACACCCATCTCCATGCACTTCTACCTTCTGGAATTCTCTTCTTTCCAAGCACAGATTACTATCTGCCTCTTATATCCATCTTTCCTGTGTCAGTCCTACCATGATGATTACTCCATCCCTCCATGCTGCCGTTAGAGGAGCTCGCCACACTCTCCCTGGTGCAGGAGACGCCCAGCTCTTCTAGACTGTTCTTGTTTAAGGAAAAGTCACCAGGGCTAGGGTACCTCTGTGGTTCTCTGGTGGCTCGGTGATAAAGAATCCATCTGCCAAATGCAGGAAGCACAGGTTCAATTGCTGGGTCAGGAAGATCCCCTGGAGAAGGAAATGGCAACCCACTCCAGGATTCTTGCCTGGAGAACCCCACAGACAAAGGAGCCTGGTGGGCTATAGTTCATGGGGTTGCAGAGAGTTGGACACAATTTAGTGACTACACAACAAATAAAAATACTAGGGTGCCTCTGTAGCCCTCACTTAGCCCTCTGTAGGTGGGTGTTCAGTAAATAGTGAACTGAATCAAATTAGTCATTGGAAATGACAAGGTAGCCCAATTAGAGTTCTGGATAGCAGACACCAGCCGGTCATTTAGGGCTAGCAGGTAAGAGGTAGAGCAGGAGGGGGAGAGGTGGGCTGTGAAATCCCGTGGAGAATGTCATGTTTGGTTCTGCTTGCAGCAGGAGTAATTAGACCTCTCTGCAGAGAAACAACCCAGTGAAGGTGGGTTATTAAAACAGCACTCACAGATCACTCCCTCACCTTGAGATTGTTGGAGGGGAAGAGCCAGAAGCAATAGGAGTTTGTCTGGTCAACATATTTTTTAAAATTTAACTTTTATTGACGTATAGTTACTTTACTCGGAGAAGGCAATGGCATCCCACTCCAGTACTCTTGCCTGGAAAATCCCGTGGATAGAGGAGCCTGGTGTAGGCTACAGTCCATGGGGTCACTACGAGTCGAACACGACTGAGCGACTTCACTTTTACTTTTTCCTTTCATGCACTGGAGAAGGAAATGGCAACCCACTCCAGTATTCTTGCCTGGAGAATCCTAGGGACGGCAGATCCTGGTGGGCTGCCGTCTATAGGGTCGCAAAGAGTCGGACACGACTGAAGCGACTTAGCAGCAGCAGCAGCAGCAGCAGTTACTTTACTGCTTTGTGTTAGTTTCTGCTGTACAACAAAGTGAATCACCTATACATATACATATATCCCCCTTTTTTTGGATTCTCTTCCCATATAGGTCATCACAGAGCACTGAGTAGAGTTCCCTGTGCTGTGCTCTGTGTGTGTGTGTGTGTGTGTGTGTGTGTGTTAGTTGCTCAGTCGTGTTTAACTCTGAGACCCCGTGGACTGTAGCCCACTAGGCTCCTCTGTCCATGGGATTCTCCAGGCAAGAATACTGGAGTGGGTTGTCATGCTCTCCTCCAGGGGATCTTCTTGACCCAGGGATCGAACCCACTATATAGTATGTCCTCATTAATTATCTAACTTATACATAATAGTATATATATGAGGGCTTCCCCGGTAGCTCAGTGGTAAAAAAAATCCACCTGCAATGCAGGAGCTGTAAGAAACGCGGGTTTGATCCCTGAATCAGGAAGATCCCCTGTAGGAGGGCACATAGCCCACTCCAGTATTCTTGCCTGGAGAATTCCATGGACAGAGGAGCTTGGTGGGCTATAGTCCATGGAGTTGCAAAGAGTTGGACACGACTTAGAGACTTAGCACACATGCGGTGTATATACGTAACGCAGAATGTTATCTTCTCCTTTCATAAGTGGGAAAATGGCGGGGAAAAAACTCTGCGAAATGACTCTTTTTAACCCTTCTCTGTAAAAATTGAGACTGAATCTCAAATTTGATTTTCTAGTGTTATATTCCATTCAATGGAAATGATTTTCTTTGTCCATATGAGAGATGACTGTGGTGGAAAGCTGACATTTCCTGAAGGAAAGCCACACTTCCCTGACATCAGAGCGGTTGTGTCTGCAGCTTGAACTTGATCTTTCATCTTGGACTGACTCAGATTCCCTTTCCTGCACAAACAGTAACTTTGGGTTTGACACTGAGCAGCTTGTTGATCATTTTAAGCATCAGCTTTCTAATCCATAAATGGAAATAATGCTAGGAATGAATTCAGTGGGTGGCTTTAAAAGCTAAATAGCATAGCTGAAGCTCCGATACTCTGGCTACCTGATGCGAACAGCCGACTCATTGGAAAAGACCCTGATACTGGGAAAGATTGAGGGCAGGAGGAGAAGGGGGCGACAGAGGACCAAATAGTTGGATGATATCACCAATTCAAAGGACATAAGTTTGAGCAAACTCCGGAGATAGTGAAGGGCATGTCTGGTATGCTGGCAGTCCATGAGGTCACAAAGAGTCAGACACAGCTGAACAACTGAACAACAACAATATGCAGTGCTTAGTACAGTACATCTCATAGGGGACACTGGGCCATGTGAGCTGTTGTTAAACGGTCTCCAAACAGAAGCGGTAGAATGGTGGTTGAGGTTCACCATGACTTTATGTAGCAAAAGAGCCGGACTTTAGGCTGAGGGAAAGTCTTTCCTCTCGCACCTTTATGAGTCACTTTACGAGATTTTTAAGGTGGTTAAGTACCTTGTATTCTATCAACCTGTTGTGTTCCAGCTTTTTGGCCTCTTTGGCAGTTTTAGAGAGGGTACTTTACTATTTTATGCCTGGCTTTGAATGCCATTACATTTAGAGTTCTCCTACCAGAGTAAACATAAACTTTGATTTTGAACTTGGAAGGATTCCTAGTTAGGGCTGTTTCTAAGCCCTTCAGCCATGAAGATATTAGAAAAGCAGCCTTTTCCCTTTAAGGCAACTTCAGTGGCTGGGATTGCCTCCAACTAGGCCATTAAACCCCTGATTCTTATTATTGGCCAGAAAGCCATTCCTCTTCACCATTGTTAAGCCTAGTTGCCATGTGACAGTTTTATATCCCTGACTCCCAAGTATGAATAAGGAATTGTTTGCCGTGTAACTTCCATGTCTCTCTGGGGATTCCTGGAGGAAACCAGGGGAGGAAACAAATTTCCCTCCTTGGTCCCTCCGTCATTGTGGGAACCAATACATTTCTCATTAACTGCCAGAGAAATATAAGCAGTATTTTCCGGTTGTACAATAACTGTCCAGAAAACCAGTACGTTTGGTAACATTATCTCATGTAGTCCTGCTTGCCTCGGAAACTAGAATAAGGGACAATGGCTTGAATAGCAGAATTCAGAATTGCTATGTAAAAAAAAAATTCAGAGGATAAATTTATTACCCAGGACACAGGACTGATTCACCAGCTCAGACCCTTCTATGAGCTCATCTGCCTAGAAAATCGAAGTTGAAATAGGCTCTCTGCCTAGGAAGTTGAAGGTGAAGCTGCATAAAAGTTGAAGTGTATTTTGTGTCCAAAGGGTTCACTGCAAAGTGGACTTTTATTATTTCCTCTGTATGTCTTGCAATGAAAACTTGATAGTTTCTGTTCTTTATTCAGCAAAGATTTACCTTTCTTTCACCTGTGAATTCTTGCAAGTAACATAGAAGAGCTTTCTTTTGTAAACGATATATAACCACGCTTTAGTATTATAAAACCTTTTCTAGTGTCAAAAGCAATCTCATGCAAATATATACAAAATTTTTTAAAATGCATACAAAATGCATATCATCTGCTCTCCAGTGAAATCTTATGGAAAGACATAGCGTTTCAATTCATTTTGAGAATCTATTACTCATAAAGTAGCCTTGGTCTACTGAATGGTAAACTCATCTGGAGCAAATCAGTTTATAGGATCTTTATCAGGGATTTTTGTATCTCAACTTGTTTTTATTAAAAAAGTAGAGTAGATTACATCAGTGATCATCTATTTGTATTTATCTGGATTCACTTATTTTGAGCTTCTATTTATTTATGAATCATTGTAGTACATATTTGGAGAAGGAAATGGCAACCTACTCCAGTATTCTTGCCAGGAGAATCCCATGGACACAGAAGCCTGGAGGGCTGCAGTCCATGGGGTCGCAAAGAGTCGAATACGACTGAGCGATTCACATGCATGCAATAGTACATATTGAAACAGATATTGTTATACTTGTACATTAGTCTTGCCTTTGAAAGCTACTCTAAATCTCTAAACCCATTAGGTATTATATTCCAAAGACGGATTGAAGTGCACTTAATCTTTATCGTCTTCTCAGAGTTCTTACTTTTTTGTTGAACATTATTATTATTAGCCTCTCTGACCCTGGTCTCAGTAAAGCCTCCCTTACTTACTGGGATCAACTCTCAGGAAAGCCTTTTAAAGCCATCGTGCTTAAGTACCTGGATCCCAAAGAAGGTAAGCAGGCAGAAAGTTGTAAAAAACAAAACAAAAAACAAAACACCTCTTTAGGATTCTCTTCTTTACATTCGTCAGAAGTAGTGATCCCTGGTTTGCATTAGCTCAGCCAGAATGTGGGGCATGGATGTTAGTCAATTAGGTGGGCAAAATGTAAAATGTTGTGAATTCTCTCAATATTAGATATGCCTCGTTTTTTGTTCCCCTCAGGCATGAGTTGAAAATGTTAACTCCAGTGATAGATATTTAAGATATGTGCATAGCTGCTTTGCTCTGTTGATCTGCATGATAGAGTTATGTGTTACTGAGTTACTTTGGAAACTGCTGGCATGGGGGTTCTTGGTGCCTTTGATCACGTTTGTTCAGTTGCTAAGTCATGCCCAACTGTTTGCGACCCCATGGACTGCAGCGCTCCAGGCTTCCCCCTCCTTCACCTTCTCCCGGAGTTTGCTCAAACACATGTCCATTGAGTCGGTGATGCCATTCAACCATCTCATCCTCTGTTGGCCCCTTCTCCTCCTGCCTTCAGTCTTTCCCAACATCAGGGTCTTTTCCAAGGTCACATAGAGGTGGAAATATCTGGAAAAACCAGATGACCACCCAGGGGTTTGCCTCTGTGAAGTTCCTGCTGTTCTACAATCCCTGTGTCCTCTTTCTTGTTCTCTTGTTAACATCAGATCCTTTCACTGTAGTCCTTATTTCGTTTTCTTAGACACACTAGATAGATTAAATTTTCATCCTGGCGCAGAGTCCTAACAATGGAGGGTTTCTGAGGTTCACCCTAGAAAGACTTCTGTTT
Source organism: Giraffa tippelskirchi (assembly GCF_054371585.1). Classification (NCBI taxonomy): domain Eukaryota; kingdom Metazoa; phylum Chordata; class Mammalia; order Artiodactyla; family Giraffidae; genus Giraffa; species Giraffa tippelskirchi. Next base: position 118,311,204 of record NC_137276.1, on the reverse strand, counting down.
TCCCAGGCCCTTCCTCTGAACCCTGGGCAAGAGGCCCTACGGCTCAGTGGGAGTCTGTCTCCGTGGCCACAGCCCCGGCTGCCACACGGTGGCAGTCTCATCCCGTGCTGGAGGCCCCGACATGCTCCCAGGCTGGTGCTCTTTTTTCTCAAATGCAAAGACGAATTTTGCTGTCATATAAAAGAAGAGTTGTTTGAAGACTTTAAAACAAGAATCCCTGTTCAAATTCTAAATAACAGGTTAGAGTTTCCAAAACACTGCTTCTTTATTTAAAGATCCCACATCTTGAACATGTGACTGTGGCTTTCATCTCTAGGCTGCTCCTCTGGGTGACTTGTTCCTGTGGCCCCCAAGTAAGCCCGTAAAACAAGGAAGGACAGGCAGAAAAAGAGAGGCCCTCTCCCTCAGCCTGGTAGCCTGTAAGTTTTGAAATGTGGGAAAGATGAACAATTTCAAGGACTTCTTTCCACATCAGTGGGAAAATGTATTTCAGTTACTTACAGAAGCTAGGTTGAGTGAAAACCTGGAGAGTGCAATGTAATACAATATGGTCACTGTGAGTTTGAAACCCAAGTCTGTCTATGAGAAAGTGTACCATTCTGGCCCCTGGTTCATCTTTATTTCTTCCTGTGGCTTCTCTTTTTGTAATTTCCATTAATCACTATTTCTGCTGTTGGTGTAAGCTAGATCGAGTTTAAATTTATTTATCTATGCCATGTGGCTTCCCAGGTGGCTCAGTGGTAAAGAATCAGCTTACCAATGCAGGAGACACAGGAGACGCAGGTTCAATCCCTGGGTGGGTCAGCAAGATCCCCTGGAGGAGGAAGTTGCAACCCAATCCCAAATTCTTGCCTGGAGAATCCCTTGGACAGAGGAACTTGGAGGGCTACAGTCCATGGGATTGCAAGAGAGTTGAACATGACGTAGTGACTAAACAACAACAACAACATCTATGCAATAGCTCTGAACCAAACTAGTTGACCACAGGTTAACCAGAGAGCAGGAAAATCAAGACCAGATGTGCAAGTACAGATCTATTGTAGTTCAGAGTGTAATTACTATAGGGTTGGAACATTTCCATTTCTATTGCTATTGTAGAGGAGGAAATGTCTCCTGAAGCTTAGCATTTTAACACTATATTTATTAACATGGGGGAAGTCCCTAGCCTTAAGTTAGTGATACAGAGACTTCTTTGGAGATTTTTAAAAAATTGAAGTATAGTTGATTTACGATGGTGTGTTAGTTTTAGGTGTACAGCGAAGTAATACAATTATTATATATATATTTTCCAGATTCTTTTCCCATATAGGTTATTATAAAACATTGAGTAGAGTTCCCTGTGCTATACAGTAGGTCCTTGTTGATTATTTATTATATATATATATAGTATTACTCCCAAACTGCTAATTTATCCCTTCCCCTAACAGAAACTTTTTAGATGATTCTAAATGTAAACAGCCCATAGCTAAGATCAAGAGAAAAGACAGCAGATAGTCTGAGAAGAGATACAAGAAAAGGAAGATTGGATGGGAATTCTTAGAGGGTTGTTGGTAGGAAAAGACCTGTCCACTGAGTGATTTTTATGACAACATAGCCTCGTTGGTTCTTGAGTGGAAAAGCTGATGCCCATGGTTCACTTCAACTTCAGGACCCCAGAAAATTATGCCAAATGAAGAAGATACATCTTTTTACCCCTGTAAACAGAGTTACACATCTCCTAGTAAAATAGAAAACCCTTATACACATGACAAGACAGGTTTTCTGGTGAGGACACACCAGTCATAAAGCTCAGAAAAGAATCTCTATATCATCATGACTCGCCTAGGATACTAAACTTGTGTAAAAGAGGGTGATTAAGAGGAGCTTGATATGCTGTTTGAATCTGTCTTTACTCAACGAAAAAGATTAAGGCTGAGTTGAGGGCAAGGCACTCTTTCCTCATTCTCATAAAGACAACTAGAATTAGTATGCTATTTGTGTGAAAAACATAGGGGCCAGTTTACTGTTTCATATGAGAATGTGCAAAGTCAGGTCTTATATCAGTAGAAGGAAATAAGAAGGTTATTAAAGGTATAGTTATTAAGTGACTAATATATGAGAAGCACCATACCCAGTCTGATTTAATCTTACAACAATCTCTGTGAGGAAGACATCATCCCTATCTTACAGGTGAAGATTTTAAAAAATAATTTTGCTGAATTATAGCTGATTTGTAATGATGTGTTAATTTCTGCCATACAGCAAAGTGTTTCAATTATACATACATATACATTCTTTTTCATATTCTTTTCCATTATGGTTTATCAGAGGATACTGAATATAGTTCCTTGTGCTACACAGTAGGATCTTAGTTATAGGTGAGGATTTGAGGTAGGAAAACAACATACTTATAGTCACAGATAGTAAATAGCAGAGCGATAATTTAAACCTGGGTGTGCATGCTTAAGTTGCTCAGTCATGTCTGACTCTTTGTGACCCCATGGATTCCTCTTGTCCATAGAGTCACCAGGCTCCTCTGTCCATGGGATTTCCTAGGCAAATATACAGGAGTGTGTTGCCATTTCCTTCTCCCAGGGATCTTCCCAACCCAGAGGTCGAACCCATGGCTCTTGCATATCCTGTATTGGCAGGTAGATTCTTTACCAGTGGCACCACCCTAGTTCTGTTTAATTCTAAAACTCATCCAAAAGATTTTGAAAAGAAAACCAAACCCTAGATTTTTACATAGGATTTTTAAATGGCTTTCACGAGAAAAATAATGTTATCTATTGTTATTTTTATTTTGCCATCAGAAGCATGCTAAGTAATATGAAAAAATTCAGCACTTTCTTTTGGACCATGTTTCCTGACAGAAACAAAGTTGCTCTGAAGTAACTGTTAACACCTTACACAATAGTCTGTTCATAGTTTATTTCAGTTGGCAACAGAGGGCACTATACACTGTCTAGATTTTCTCACATTTTCATCCTGCCCCTGGCTGTTTATAGTCATCACCTACATTACCTACAGTGAAGTCAGATTAATCTTTTGGGTTTAGTGAAGTTTTGGCATTTGCTGAGTTTTGGGTTTCTCTGAATTTGTATTAACAAAATCTTTCCAATTCTATTGTATTTAGCTATGAAATGACAGAAGTGTAGTCCTCAGAGGTTTCTACACAAAGCACAAAGGTTTGAATGAACATTGTTTTTATACATCCAACTTTTTTTCTCTATTAGTGACAGACATTACACCACCAATATGGACAGGAAGCAAAAGGACTGTTTATGGAACAATCATCTACGTAACAGAAGGATAGGATTTTTAAGTTTTCAAAATCCATGTACTTATCCCACGTGACTCATTTCTCAAACCCTGGTGTTAACATACAATATTTCCTAAGTAGTTCTTTACAAGGAGGCCTTTATTGAATGTGTCATCAAATAGTCTCAAAACTGTAGAGAAATCTGTGTCTTTGTGCGCGTGAGGACAGTGGATGTATTTTAAACACCGTTCCTGGAGAGTATTTGTCTGTTCATGAATACAGTAGTAGGGAGTTGGGAAAAAGAAAGACTAAAAACTTGTCAGAGACTTTGTACTGAAACATGAGACTAGAAATCAGAAGACATTACCACTCAGCCATAAAAAAGAACAAAATAATGTCATTTGCAGCAACATGGATGGACCTAGAGATTGTCATACTGAGTGAAGTGAGTCATACAGGGAAAGACAAATATTGTATGAAACCATGTATATGTGGCATCTAAAGAATTGTACAAATGGATTTATTTGTGAAACAGAAACAGATTCACAGACATAGAAAGCAAACTTCGGTTACCAAAGGGGAAAACTGTGGTGGGGATAAATTAGGAGTTTGGGATTAACATATACACAGTACTATGTATAAAATAGATAAACAACAAGGACTGACTGCATGGCACAGGGACCTCTACTCAATATTTTTTAATAACCTATATGGACAAAGAATCTAAAAAGAACATATACATATTTGTTGTTGTTGTTGTTGTTGTTTAGTTGCTAAGTCATGTCTGACTCTTTTGCAACCTATTGACTACAACCCTTGAGGCTCCTCTGTCCATGGGATTTCCCAGGTAAGAATACTGGAGTGGGTTGCCATTTCCTTCTCCAGAGGATCTTCCCAACTCAGGGATTGAACCCAGGTCTCATGCATTGCGGGCAGATTCTTTACCACTGAGTCACCTGGGAACCCCTATGTAACTGAATCGCTTTGCTGTACACCTGAAATTAACACAGCATTGTAAATCAACTATACTTCAAAAATAAATTAATCAATTAAAAAAATTAAAAACTGAAACAAAAGAAGTAGAGAAACTTGGCTGTGAGCATCCTTATCCCTTTGTTCCATGGTGGCCTTTTAGAGTAGTGTTACACTCCTCTGCCAAAGCCAGGACTGGCCAGAGTGAATGGAGTTCCCACGATGGGCATGGAGTAACCAGGATTTACTCCAGGGGTCAGGGAGGGACCCCGTCTATTCTGGAGCACACAGTCTTGGATGATTGAATAAAACTAGAATTCCATGAGCAGGAATTCTGTTAGAAATGGCTGTAGGTGAGGCAACCGATTGTCTCCTCAACGTTATGGGTGCCCTGCTGGAAAAGCAGATGGAGAAGTATATCCTAGTTGTTGCTTTCTGAGCCAAAGGGAAAATGCCGAGCTTGAGTTTGCTTAAAGAGTTGTATTAATTTTAGTCCTGTCAGTTTATATGCAATTAACAACAATAAAGTTCTTTAGATACAGATCACAGCTAGCTTAGTAATGTTCTCTTTTACAACTACCTGAGGCATTTCTTTGCCCTACTCTGTACTCTCTTTGCTTTGAGTGGAGGTGGGGGGTGAGGAGGAGGTGTGGACAGTGTTGGGGGTGAAGGAGGTAGCAGAGGTGTTAGATCATCACTGTTTCTCCCTGATCAGTGTCTTGGGAATGATCCAGCTCACTGTTTATTGTTTGTACAAAATATGAAGCTAGAGACTGTTGCTACCACCTCCCCTTCCATTAAATATATAGAAAATTGAGATCATTGTCTTTAGAACACCAAGTGTCCACCTGCTTATCCCATGGCACCCTATATCTCTGGACAACCTGAGTTATTTGAACGTGTGCAAGATGACTGCCCTTCTTGCTGAAGGTAGCATGGCACATGCAGTTGTCAACTTGAAACACTCATTGTTATTGTTGTTCAGTCACTAAGTTGTGTCAAATTCTTTGTAACCCAATGGACCAGAGCATGCCAGGCTTCCCTGTTCTTCACTGAGTTTGCTCAAACTCAAGTCCATTGAGTTGGTGATGCCATCTAACCATCTCATCCTCTGCTGCCCTCTTCTCCTTTTGCCTTCAGTCTTTCCCAGCAGTGGCCACAGGACTGGAAAAGGTCAGTTTTCATTCCAATCCCAAAGAAGAGCAATGCCAAAGAATGTTCAAACTAATGTACAGTTGTACTCATTTCACATGCTAGTAAGGTTAGGCTCAAAATCCTTCAAGCTAGGCTTCAGCAGTCCATGAACTGTGAACTTCCAGATGTACAAGCTGGATTGAGAAAAGGCAGAGGAACCAGAGATCAAATTGCCAACATTCGTTGGATCATAGAGAAAAGCAAGGAAATCCAGAAAAACATCTACTTACGCTTCATTAACTACAGTAAAGTCTTTGACTCTTTGGATTACAACAAACTGTGGAAAATTCTTAGAGATGGAAGTGGAACTGCTCATGCAAGGTGGAAGAAGCTTACTTGCAACCTGCATTAAGGATCCATGCTGTCCTTGTGTTTGGGTGTAATAAATAGATGATTTCCAGTACTTCCAGGTAACCGAAGTGTTTATTTTGCCCATCCTCAGAGACTTGCAGATTAGCTCCTCCAGTACCACGACTTCTGAGAGTCAAGATCCTTCTTCTGGGGACCCTACAGTCACTGCCCTTCAACAACAGCTGTTACTGATGGTGGCTCGGAGGACCCAGGCAGAAACCCCACGGGTAAGTCCCAGCATCACCGTTTGTGAATGTTCCAGAAGCAGGGATCCTGAAACCTGTTTCCAGGTTGGTTTCCCTAACAGAATTAGTCCAGTCTTGTCCTGAATTTGACGTCAGAGGGTTGTGGTTACATCACTTCATGGTAGTCTACTGGATGAATGTGAAAAGAGACCATTTAGATAACATACCATTTAGATAATACCTTTTCATTGATGCTAGTGGGTTATTAGTCTTGATTGCTCTTCCAGTGTATTAGAAATTGATTTACACTGATCTCTTGTTGCCGAGTTGCACAAATTCCACAAGACCTCACTTGATTGGAATGGCTTTTTCTCACTGCAGGGTTTAGAAAGTATCTAGATATTTATTAATTAATTATAGCCTTATAATTTAGGCATGCAGAAATTTTGAAAGGGAATCTTGGCTTAAAGAGAGACTTTATTCATGGAACAAATGACATGATCATCAAGCACTTAAAAGATCCAGCTTTCCATTATTTTACCGAGAGATTAACTCACTGATGTTCACTCACTTATTACTTCACTTTTAATGAGACTCTGTAAGACACAGAGCAAAGAATTCAAAGAGAGCGTGGGAGGAAAGACATACAATCAGTCACGAACGTAGAGCTACACATTCTATCAGGGCATTTTGGAGAATGGCTGTGGAGAAGGCTCCTTAGAAGAAAGGACACTTGGGCTAGACCTTGAAGGAAGGTAGATTTCAGTAAGCACAGATTGAAAGAAGATGGCTATAAATGGGATACTGTCAAGTTTGTGTAACATTTCTTTACTGCTCTGCTTACCTTCTTCCTGACCATGTTTTGATTTCTTCTAGAGAATCTCGCCTACAAAAAGAAATACAGTAAGTCCCGTATATACAAATGTGTTCTGTTCTGAGAGTATGTTTGTTAAGTCCAATTTGTTCATCAATGCAACAGTTAGCCTAGGTACCCAACTACCACAGTTGGCTATACAGTACTGTACTAAATAAGTTTATAATACTTTCCACACAAATAATACATAAGAAACAAATAAATACAAAAATAAGGGTAACATTTTTAATCTTACAGTATAGTACCTTAAAAATCAGTTATTGTTGTTCAGTCACTCAGTCGTGTCCTACTCTTTGCAACCCCATGGACTGCAGCACTCCAGGCTTCCCTGTCCTTCTCTATCTCCCCAAGTTTGCTCAAAATTCATGTCCATTGAGTCTGTGATGCCATCTAACCATTATATCCTCTTGTCACCTCCTTCCCCTTCTGCTGTCAATCTTTCCCAGCATCAGGGTCTTTTCCAATGAGTTAGCTCTTCGCATCAGGTGGTCCAAGTATTGTAGCTTCAGCTTCAGCATCAATCCTTTCAATGAATATTCAGGGTTGATTTCCTTTAGGATTGACTGGTTTGATCTCCTTGTAGTCCAAGGGACTCTCAAGAGTCTTGAGAGTCAGCCAGCCACCACAGTTCAAAAGCATCAATTCTTTGGCATTCAGTCATCCTTATGGTCCAGCTCTCACATCCGTACATGACTACTGGAAAAACCATAGCTTTGACTGTATGGACCTTTGTTGGCAAAGTAATGTCTCTGGTTTTTAATATACTGTCTAGGTTTGAAAAGTGCAGTAGTACAGCACAGTAGTTGGTGCTTCTTAGCACTACCAGCTACATCACTGCTGCTTTTACACTGGCTTCCAAACATCCTGGGCTTGAAATAGATACTATATTACTGTACTCCATACAGTTCAGTAAAGTGCACAAAAGCACAACCACTTGTAGAGGATGCACTCACGTGACAATGTACACCAGACATATGAACTAACTTATGTGATTGGACATGTGAACATGCATTTACATCTTTGAAAGTTCACAACTTGAAGGTTAATATGTAGAGGACTTAGTATAATAGTTTTAGATTCAATTTCATGATTGCTTAACCAGATTTTTTCAGAAGAAGCTTGATGGTAATTTGCACACCCTTGTTCAGATGTGCAGAAAAAATGTTGTGCTATCTTCTAACTGACCACACGTTGTTCTGGAGTCCTTATTTCTGCTGTGCTGTGTTTAGTCACTCAGTCATGTCTGACTCTTTGCGACCCTGTGGACTCTAGCCTGCCAGGCTCCTCTGTCCTTGGGGATTCTCCAGGCAAGAATACTGGAGTGAGTTGCCATGTCCTCCTCCAAGGGATATTCTCAACCCAGGAATCAAACCCAGGTCTCCTGCATTGCAGGCAGATTCTTTACCATCTGAGCCACCAGGGAGGCCCTTATTCCTGGTGACTGGATGCAAATTGGCAGGGGGAGCTGTCTAGGGAGGGCGTGAAAAAGCCAGTGAAGCATAACAGCCTTCTCAAGCTTGAAGGGCTTTCAGTGGGAGCAAGCGTTCGATTAACTCCAAGAGTCAGTCTTCAGGGCTATCTTCCCTTTTGTGTACTCAGTCTCCCCTCCCAACCCTCCCCTCCAGGGCATCTGGGTGCGGGAGGAAGCTTTCCAGCACCCTGCGAAGCAAGTGGAGCTGAGAGGGCATCCCTGGTGGCTGAGCCAGCCTAGTCCCTGGGCCTGTGGGGGTGGCTGCTCCTGCCCAGTTAGGGTCCAGGGCTGGGGTCTTTGACCTTGCCATTAACCCCTAGCTCTGAGGACCCTGTGTTCTAAGGCCTCTTACTCTCTATCAGTATCTTTGGATTCACTAGTCTTTCTTGTATCTCCGTGTGTTCCTGAAGGCTCAGACCCCAGCTATGTTCTCCACATTCCATGCCCAGCCCCACTTCAGCGACCAGTACTAGTTCCCACCACAAGTCTTAGTGCAGGAGGGTGGGCCGTGGAATGTGGGTTTTCTATGAGAAATTTGCCTTATCTTGGGATGCGTGCATGCTAAGTCGCTTCAGTTGCGTCCGACTCTGCAATGCTATGGGTTGTAGCCTGCCAGGCTTCTGTGACCATGGGATTCTTCAGGCAAGAAGACTGGAGTGGATAGCTATTTCCTCCTCCAAGGGGATCTTCCTGACCCAGGGATCAAACCTGTGACTCTTATGTCTCCTGCATTGATGGGTGGGTTCTTTACCACCAGGTACCAAAAAGCCACCTGGGAAGTTCTTTTTCTTGTGCTAGTCCTGGGAAAACTTCAACTTGCTACCATTCTTTCCTGCCTCCAAAACATCAGTACTGAACTTACAAGGAGGAGAAGGTTATATAAATATATTCAGGCAGTTTGGGAAGATGCAAATGTTATTGATCCCATGTGTGGCAGAATCATAGGGAAACTGGGAATTTCAGATTGTCAGAGATGCAAATCACTGACTTAGTGTCTCAAAAACTTCCCAGGTAGAGCAGAAACTCAGAGTTAGTAAGTATTGCATGGAGAAGCCAGAAAAGCCATGCTACTCCTTGTTTAAAATTAAAAAATTCTGTAAGTGGCACAGTTATGTAGATGAGTAGATAAAAAAGCTGAATTCATATATAGTGTTTCTTTGCTGACACTTCCCCAAATTCATTGATGAACTTTTAACTTTTTTGACTTTCTTTCTACTATTATTTTTTTATTTTCATTTAAAATTTTTTGTTGAAGTGAAGTGAAATTTGCTCAGTTGTGTCTGACTCTTTGTGACCCCGTGGACTATAGCCTGCCGGTCTCCTCTGTCCATGGAATTCTCCAGGCCAGAATACTGGAGTGAGTAGCTGTTCCCTTCTCTTGGAGATCTTGCCAACCCAGGGATCGAACCCAGGTCTCCTGCATTGCAGGCAGATTCTTTACCATCTGAGCCACCAGGGAAGCCCAAGAATACTGAAGTGGGTAGCCTATCCCTTCTCTAGCAGATCTTCCCAACCCAGGAATCGAACTGGGGTCTCCTGCATTGCAGGTGGATTCTTTACCAGCTGAGCTACGTTTTTAAGTAAAATTATAAAAAATTTTAAGTTTTACTCTATGTAGGTATGCATGTGTGCTAAGTTGCTTTATTTGTGTCTGACTCTTTGTGACCCTATGGACTCTAGTCTGCCAGGCTCCTGTGTCCATGGGATTCTCCAGGCAAGAACACTGGAGACTCAGGTTCAGTCCCTGGGTCGGGAAGATCCCCTGGAGAAGGAAATGCAACCCATTCCAGTACTCTTTCCTGGAAAATCCCATGGATAGAGGAGCCTGGTGGGCTAAAGTCCATGGGGTCTCAAGAGTGCGACTCGACTTAGTGACTGAACAACAGCTGTGAGGTTTTGAGAAATAAAGATAATATATGGCATAGTTATACTTTTAAGAATCAGTGGCAATTATTAATATCATCAAAATGCTTATTAGTTATGGGACTCTTGAAGATACCATTATTTTGTCTCTTTTATTTTTATTTGAAAAAATTTTGTTGAAGTATAGTTGATTTACAATGTTGTGCTAATTTCTGCTGTACAGCAAAGTGATTTAGTTAAGTATATAGATATATTCTTTATCATATTCTTTTCCATTATGGTTTATCATAGGATACTGAATATAGATCTCTGTACTATACAGTAGGACCTTGTTGTCCATTCAGTCTATATGTAATAGTTTGCATCTGTGGAGGAGTTATGGTGAAGTTTGAGGATTAGAGAAAATATATGACAGTTATACTTTTAAGAATCATTGGCAGTTATTTTTTTTCCCTTTTTAAAATCAGTTTCTTTTTTAAAAGTTAAAAAAAATTAAAAAAATTTAATTGAAGGATAATTGCTTTACAGAATTTTGTAGATTTCTGTCATATATCAATAAGAATTAGCCATAGGTACACTCATGTCCTCTCCCTCCCAAACCTCCCTCCCATCTCCCTCCCCATCTCACCCTTCAGCCTATCACAGAGCCCCTGTTTGAGTTTCCTGAGCCACACAGCAAATTCCCGCTGGCTGTCTATTTTACATGTAATATTGTGAGTTTCCATGGTACTCTCTCCATACACAACCCCTTCTCTGTCCTCCCCTCTCCCCATGTTCTTAGGTCTGTTCTCTATGTCTCTTTCTCTATTGCTGCCCTGAAAATAAATTCATCAGTGCCATCTCTTTAGATTCCATATATATGTTTCAGTATATGATATTTTTATTTCTCTTTCTGACTTACTTCACTCCGTATAATAGGCTTGAGGTTCATCCACCTCATTAGACGTGATCAAATGCATTCCTTTTCATTGCTGTGTAATATTCCATTGTGTATATGTACCACAGCTTCTTTATCCATTCATCTCTCAATGGACATCTAGGTTGCTTCCATGTTCTAGCTATTGTAAATAGTGCTGTAGTGAACATTGGGGTATATGTGTCTTTTTCAGTTTTGGTTTCCTCAGGGTATATGCCTAGGAGTGGGATTGCTGGGTCATATGGTGGTTTTTATTCCTAGTTTTTAAAGGAATCTCCATACCATCTTCCATAGTGGCTGTCTCAGTTTCTGTTCCCACCAGTAATGCAAAAGTGTTCCCTTTTCTCCACACCCTCTCCAGCATTTATTGTTTCTAGACTTTTTGATGATGGCCATTCTGACCAGTGTGAGGTGGTATTTCATTGTAGTTTTGATTTGCATTTCTCTAATAATAAGTGATATTGAGCATCTTTTCATGTGTTTATTAGTCATCTGTATGTCTTCTTTGGAGAAATGTCTCTTCAGGTCCCTTTCCCACTTATTGATTGGGTTGTTTGCTCTTCTGGTACTGAGTTGCATGAACTGCTTGTGTATTTTAGAAATTAATCTTTGTCAGTTGTTTCCTTTGCTATTATTTTCTCACATTCTGAGTATTGTCGTTTCACCTTGCTTATAGTTTCCTTTGTTGTGCAAAAGCTTTTAAGTTTAATCAGGTCTTAATTGTTTATTTCTGTTTTTATTTCCATTAATCTAGGAGGTGGGTCATAGAAGATCTTGCTTTGATTTATGTCATCAAGTGTTCTGCTTATGTTTTCCTCTAAGAATTTTATAATTTCTGGTCTTTCACTTAGGTCTTTAATCCAGTTTGAATTTATCTTTGTGTGTGGTATTAGGTAGTGTTCTACCTAATTTCATTATTTTGTGCGTAGCAGTCCAGTTTTACCAGCACCACTTATTGAAGAGGCTGTCTTCAGTGGCAGTTATTAATATCATCAAAATGCTTATTAGTTATGGAACTCTTGAAGAGACTATTATTTTTTTATTTTTATTTAAAATTTTTTGTTGAAGTATAGTTGATTTACAATGTTGTGTTAATTTCTGCGGTACAGCAAAGTAATTCAGTTTTATGTATTCTTTTTCATATTCTTTTGCATTATAGTTTATCACAAGATATTGAATATAGTACCCTGTGCTATACAGTAGGACCTTGTTGTCCATCCATTCTATATGTGATAGTTTGCATCTGTGGAAGAGTTATTATGAGGTGTTGAAGATTAATGATAATGTGTGGCAAAATTATGCCTTTAATAATCAATATTAATTATTAATAGCATCAAAATTCTTATTAGTTTTATGGAACTCTTGAATTTTTCAGGTAGCTTGGGGGAAATATAGCTCTATTGTCTAAGACACCCCATTTGTGGTCCTTCATTTGTGTTAGCCCTAGCAAACTAACACAGAAGTCAAATCATTTTTTCTTTATATTAAATTCTGAGATAATTTTCATTTAAGCTGCAATAAATAGCACAATATGCCAGAATATTTAATAAGTTTTGCAAAAGATGTAGACATAGTCTTCATGTGATTTTTTTTTATAGTGACCTTTACTAAAAACTACTGTCTAAAAGAGAGTATTTTTCTTACTATTGAAAAGAATGCTGTCACCTTCACTGTTGCTTATCCTTTACATGTTTATACATCATACCAAATTCCCACATCACAGAACGGTAAACCCTACTCAGCTTGTACACGTGTTTTTATTTCTTACTTGCACTGTTAGTTCATGGAGCATAAAGGGAGAGGATCTCTTTTGAGAGGAAGATTTAATCTAAATTTAATGAGCTTCCCTGGTGGCTTAGACAGTAAAGAGTCTGCCTGCATTGTGGGAGACCCGGGTTCGATCCCTGTGTCGGCAATATCCCGTGGAGAAAGGAATGGCAACCCACTCCAGTATTCTTGCTTGGAGAATTCCAGGGACAGAGGAGCTGGCACACTACAGTCCATGGGGTCGCAGAGTCAGACACAACTGAGCAAGTAACACTTTGACTTTCATAAGTTCATTGTCATTAAAAGAAGATGCTGTTCTTGCTGACAGGACAGCAGGAAGTTTCTTCAAGGCTCTCTTTTCTGTTGGAGTCAAATTCCAGACACAAGCAGCACTTATAATCTCAACTTACCTGTAATAATACAGCCCAACCCATCCTGTATATTGTCAACCTGCATATTACCTTCACAATGGATCAACTTTCCCTTGAAATGCTTTTTGTGTTAATATTTTATAGTCTGAATAACTCTATGCTCCATAGCTGAGTCAGGGAATTAGCATCTGGGAACAGAGAGATGGGGAAGTCAGCCTCTTAAGAGGGTTCCGCATGGTCTCCAGTGAAGCAGATGTGTTGCCCTTATGCATGCCAGGTGTTTTGACATCAGCGACTTTCAGTGAATTAAGGAAAAATCATACAGTCTTGCCAAGTATAACCTTCTGCTTTGTAAGTCTGAGAGGAGGGAAGGAGACCACGCAAAGGTCGCTTTACCTCCATGGCTGCTCTTCTGTGCTGTCCTCCTCTGTTTACTTATCTTGATCTTCCTTCTCAGTCTTCTGTGTTTTATGTTGTTGTTCAGTCACCAAGTTGTGTCCGACTCTTTGTGACCCTGTGGACTGCAGCACGCCAGGCTTCTCTGTCACTCACCATCTCCTGGAGTTTGCCCAAGTTCATGTTCATTGAATCGGTGACGCCATCCAACCATCTCATCCTCTGTTGCCCTCTTCTCCTTCTGCTTTCAATGTTTCCCAGTATCAGGGTCTTTTCCAATGAGTCGGCTGTTCGCATAAGATAGCCAAAGTATTGGAGCTTCAGCTTAGCCTACAGGAAATTAGAGCCTACTGAAAATCCTTTTTGGAAAAATATAGCACAAAAGCAAACAAATAAAAATGCAAGCTAGCATAATCCACCAATTCCACTTTTTGGTGTATATTCAAAAGAGCCTAATGCAGGGAATCCAACAGATATTTGCATGAGCATGTTCACAGTAGCATTATTCATGATTGTGAATAGTGAATATTCCACCAAGAGGTGGATGCAACCTAAGTGTCTGTCGACAGATGAATGAATAAACAAAATGTGGTCTATCCATAAAATGAAATTTTATTCAGCCTTAAAAAAATTCTGACACCTGAAACATGATAGACCTTGAGATCATTATGATAAATGAAATAAGCCAATCACAAAGGAACGATACTCTTTGATTCCACTTATAGGAGGTACCCAGAGGGGTCAAATTCCTGGAGACAGAAAGTAGAGGAGAATGGGGAGTTAGTGTTCAATGCGGACAGAGTTTCAGTTTTGCAAGATGAAAACGTGAATAATAATATGAATATTATTGCTACTGAAACACAGACATACAAAACAGCTAAGATATAAATTTTATATTATGTATTTTTTTAACCACAGTTACAAAAAAAAAAAAAGCAAACCCACAGATTAGAAATAGAAGGTCTGCAGGGGGCTGGGGCTCTTAAGTATTTGTTCAGCAAATGAATGGAGACTAATTTTTTTCAAAATTGAATTCCTTTCTACTAGATTAGATCCAATCAGAGATGAATTTGGGGTGAAAATGTTTTAAATCTGAGATTAAATTCCTCCACCTGTTTCTGTTTTATTGGTTTAATTTTTTTTTTTTTCTGACAAATATTTCAGTTCTTACATTGGGCTTCACTAAGGACCTATGTACTGTGGATGAAAATCTTTTTACTTTAAAAAAATTTAAATATTTATCTCAGGATTACATTAAATAACGTACCTTTCAAAAATTATATCATTTAAGGCCTTTTGTTGAATTCTAATCTTTTATAATAATTACTTTCATGGCAGTTTCCTGGCCTAATAGTAGTATTTTGATAAGAGTAGCATAATTTTAATGTCACATTATAATGAAATTGAAATGTATTGGTAAAAAAGACCTTTTCTGCAACAAGGATCTACTGTACAGCATAGAGAACTATACTCGGTATTTTGTGATAACCTATAAGGGAAAAAAATACAGAAAAGAATGAATATGTGTATATGTATAACTGAACCACTTTGCTGTACACCTGAAACTAACATAACATTGTAGATCAGTAATACTCAGTACAAAAAATAAAGCTGGAAAAAAAAGACCTTTTCTGTTGATCATTATCCTTTTGTTAGGGTGCCCATATTTTTTATGGACTATGTTGGTTTCCATTTCAGAATTTGAACATCTGCTTTTGGTACTTTTAAATCAGGAGGCTTATTTTTATGACAATAACACGTCTATGTGAAACCCTCTCTCTGTTTTTTCTTTCGGTATCTAAAAGCATCTGAGTCAGGATCTGGAAGATTCATCCTGTTCTTCCACACAAGGAAAGTTTAACCGAGAGCAGTTTTACAAGTTTATCATTTTCCCTGGCAAATGGATTAAAGTCTGGTATGATCGCCTTACCTTGCTGGCATTACTTGATAGGTAAGCCTCCAGGCATGCACATGTGCTGTGAAAGACACAAGTGGGGCATGGCAGTGTGCGCTTGCTCGCTGATAATAAGCAGTTTGGCCTCAGGGTGAAATTCTCTGGGGCTTTTCCAAGGTGTCCACTTTTTGTGCTGCAAACCCAGAGTCAAAGCAGTGAGATCCTGATACATGAAGAAATTGTCATTGAGCGGTTAAAATGGGAGCCAGGAGAATTTGGTAGCATGGTTTAGTCTTAAGATTTGGGGACAATATTATGCCTTGGTCTGGTCATCTTTTGCCAGTTTTTGTAGGAGAGCCTGCAGCTGCCATGTTGAGGGCAGAGCTTGGGTGCGTGGATGTGGCGTGGGGAGGGGAGGAGGGACGTGGTGGGGTAAGGAGTGACGTCTAGCCCTTTCCTTTCAGGACTTGTGTTCTAAATACTTCTCTATCCTATAATTTGGATGCTAGTCTTTCCTATAAACCCTATTACTCTTTCTCACCACTGTTTCTCAAGATGCAGTGCTGTGGGGTTGGAGCTGAGGGTACTGGGTAGGGAGGTGGAGGCGGGTGGCAGGGGTCTGGTTAACTAAGGCATGATGGAGTTGGGGACCAGAGAGGGGACTTCCCATTTCCCTCCCCCTCCTTGGGATATACAGAAGACTAGATTGTAATCTTTTTTGAAATAATGTTTTTATTAAAATTTAAAACTTTGCTCTGCAAAAGACAGTATACAAGAATAAAAAGGCAAGTCACTGACAAAAAAGATTATTTATGAGACTTCCCTGGTGGTCCAGTGGTTCACCTTCCAATGCGGGGGTGCAGGTTCAATCTCTGGTCGGGGAGCTAAGATCCTACATACTTTGTGGCCAAAAAACCAAAACATACAACAAAAAAAACACAGAAGAAATCTTGTAACAGATTCAATAAAGACTTAAAAAAAACTAAAAATTTACAAAACACACATCAGATATATATCCAAGATATACAAAGACTACTTAAAGCTCAATAATAAGAAAACAACCTAATTTTAAAATATGGGCTAAAGATCTGAAGAGAACCCTCATCTAAGAAGACATCCAAATGGCAAACAAGTGCATAAAAATAGGCTTATCATTTTATGTCACTAAAGATTTGCAAATTTAAGCAATGGTGAGATACCACTATATACTATGAGAATGTTTAGTGAAACAAAACTGACAATAACAAATGCTGGAAAGAATGTGGAACAAAAAAACCCTTTTTTCATTGCTGGTGGAAAAACAGAATGGTACAGCTAATTTGAAAGACAGGATGGCAGTTTTCTAAAGTAAACAGTTTTACCATATAATTCATCAGTTGTACTCCTAGGTAACTACCTAACTGATTTGAAAATATCCACACAAATACTGCATATGAATGTTTTTAATATCTCTGTTTATAATCATTAAAAACTAAAAGGAACCAGGATGTACATCAGTACATGAGTACATACATTGTGAGGGTGTCCCTGGTTGCTCAATGGTTAAGAACCCACCTGCCAATACAGGAGACGTGGTTTCGATCCCTGGGTTGGGAAGATCCCCTGGAGAAGGAAATGGCAACCCACTCCAGTATTCCTGCCTAGGAAATCGTATGAACAGAGGAGCCTGGTGGGCTACAGTCTATGGGGTCACAAGAGAGTCGGATACGACTTAACGACTAAATGACAACAACAACGAATTGTAATCTTCGCACGTGGGTTTGGAAATTCGGATGCTGTCACTAACAGTGTCATCAGAAAACACAGGAGTTTCACAGTTAAATGCCAGTCAGTGGGGTAGTGGGAAGGCTGGTTGCCTGCCTGGCTGTTGTGGGTCCCACAGTGACTACTTGTTATCATAATGTCTTAAATGGTGTGATCACATACTGAAAAACTATAGTCATGCAAAATTACAACAGTAAATTTCAGGAGCCACAAGTCAGGGAAGGGAATTATAATGGTTTTTCTAAGAACACTATGTTACCCCAGGGGCACACACTTAAGACGAAGACTTCATACTTAACTAAAATAATTCAGGATAATACAGTCTGTTAGATGAGAAGTGTTTTTGAAATATTCATTTAAAAAGAAATTATTAGAAGTTGAACTAACTTGCCTTAACCCTTCATATTAAATACAGATATTTCTATGGATTTCTGGGTTTGTTATTTTAAAATCCACTCACTGATGAAAATTAGCTGAAAATCCAGTGAAGATCTAAAAAAGGATGATGAGGAAGATGATCATCATCTTGTGAAGGTTATAGTGTTAAATCATTTTAATCACTTCTCTTGCAAGTTACGTGCTAACTCGTGTCTGACTCTTTGCGACCCCATGGACTGTAGTCTGCCAGGCTCCTCTGTCCATGGGATTCTCCAGGCAGGAATACTGGAGTGGGTTGCCATGCCCTCCTCCAGGGGATCTTCCTGGCCCAGTGCCTGAACCCGCATTGCTTACGTCTACTGCGCTGGCAGGTGGGCTCTTTACCGCTGGTGCTGGGCTTTAAATTTTTTGCTCAGGTGTGACCTGAGTAGAGACAGCTCTGGTCCCTTATCCATAGATCCTTCAGCTGGTGTGGGAGCCCTGGGCTCTGGAGATCCTTGTTGTGATTCAATCCAGTTCCCACCACTTACTAGTGCTGTGATCTTAGGATGGCTGCTGAAACTTTCTGTGCCTCATGTGCTGAGTCGCTTCAGTCGTGTCTGACTCTTGTGCCTTCATGGACTGTAGCCCGCTAGGCTCCTCTGTCCATGGAATTCTCCAGGCAAGAATACTGGAGTGGGTTGCCATTCCCTTCTCCAGGGGATCTTCCTGACCCAGGGATGGAACCTGTGCATTGGCAGGTGGGTTCTTTACCACTGCTCTCAGTCTCCTGTTAAATGGGGGTAATCTATTGGGTTGGCCAAAAAGTCCATAAGATGTTATGGAAAAACCCCAATGAACCATCACAGGGAGAATGTGAGAATCAAAGCAAATTAATGATAGAAAGAGTTCTTTAAATATTAATTGTTGGGAAGATCCCCTGGAGAAGGAAATGGTAACCCACTGCAGTATTCTTACCTGGAGAATCCCAAGGACAGAGGAGCCAGGCAGGCTACAGTCCTTGGGGTCGCAGAGTCCGATGCGACTGAGCACATGCGCATGTTATTATTATTACTTGGAATGTGGCCCAGAACCCAGAAAGAAGAAAAAAATTTTAAAAATGAAATAAGTGATTGTAGCCAAAGTGTGTGTGCTGTGTGTGTGCTAAGTCACTTTAGCCATGTCCGACTCTCTGTGACACTATGGACTGTAGCCCACCAGGTTCCTTTCTAGCCAAAGTAGATGTTGTCAGATGCAGACACTGAAACTTAGGCCCTTAGAAAGGAGAGCTCACCCTTTCTTCAGAGCCCATCTAATCCTGCTTTCAGTCATCCACCTGCAAGCTTGGTGATCTGGTTTTCTAGTTGGCAGTCAATTAAGAGGGGAGGAAGGGACGCCATGACTCCCAGCTGACAGGAAGGAGGAGGGAAAACCCAGAACACTGACCTAGAAAAACCGAGCAGCTTGGGGCTGTGGAACAGCACACACAACCACCTGGGAGCTTTGTGAACACACAGATGCCCAGGTGTGAGAAGTCACCACCCCAGCGTGGCCTGGGTCACAGCACACCTCCTTAGCTCACCTTGTTAGTTCAGTGATGATCTGGAAGGTCTGTTTAAGAAAACAGGGATTCACACTATAAATTTTATGTTTTTGACAACCAGAGCTGCTTTTTTATTTGAAAATGTATACATAAAATTACCTTGGATTTTCATTGGGAGTATTGAAAGTCACATGGATGGAAGAACTTGAATTTGCCAAATGAAAGCTTAGAAATAAAACATATATATAATAGAAAATAAACTTGTAAGTGTTGGCAGAAACTGGAAGAATTTGGTGAATAACAGGTAATGAAATCAGACTAATCACTGCCCTGAACTCCCCCAGGTCAAGGACTTCTGTTTGATGTTTTTTAACTTTTCTCTGGGATTCAGGCTCATCTTCCTTGAATGTGTTTCCTTATCCTCTGATCATGGTAGTATCCTGAGTTCCTATGATCACAGCCTCTTCTGTTTGCCTCCAGTTTGCCACCCATTCTGCTTAGATATTTTCAGACTTGTCTCTCTTTTCTTTTATCATTTACTCTTCCTTTCTCTTCTGCTATTACCTCATCTTGCAAAACACCTAGGTTTTCTTTTTCTTTAGCCGGTTTATCAGGTTAGCATCTAAAACAAAAAGCTGTCCATCTAAGCCAAAAAGCTGTCCATCTAAGCATCATTTCATTCATTTATTTGTTCATTCAACACTTTAAAAAAGATCAAAACACCTACTCCACACTAGGCTCTATAAGAATCCCTGGGTATAGAGCAATGAATGAAACAGACATACAGTCCCTGTGCTCAGGAAGCCTGACTCCACTGGGGGAAGGGGGCTAAGACAGAAAACGGTACTGGGTGCCATGGAAGACACACCTGAAGGCCTGAGATAGAGGAACTTGGGGGAAGAGGACACCGATGTCAGGACAGGTGGTGATAGAAGCCTTATCTGAGGAGGAAACACACAGATCTGAAATACAGCAGGGAGCTAGGCATGTGACAAGCAGGGCCAAACTCACCATCATCATCATCTTGAGGATGTGCTCTCATATTTCCCATCCTTACAAACCCTCTGGACCACTTTCCCCCCAGCTGCTGTCCTGTTTCTCCAGGTTTCCTTGCAGCAGAGCTCCTTGAAGCATTGCGTGTTATTTTTTTTCCAGTGTCTCTCCTCCCATGTTCTCATAACCCCCTTGCATTCAGTCTTCTGACGCCAGGACTGCGTGACGTCTGCCCTGGTCCAGGTTCCAGGTCCAGGTCATGGTTGATCCTGTCGGTCATGTCCCTGGACTCTCTTGGTTTACTCTCTTCTCTTGTTTCCAGGGCTCAGCCCTCTCTTGGTTTTCCTTCTGCCCTGTCGGTAGCTCCTTCCTGGTCACCTCTGCAGGTGACTTCTTCATGTTGGTGTCCCAGGAGCTGCTCAGCTCTTGATCTTTCTCTTTCTACCCACTTTTCTTTAGTGATCATATTTAGTCTCATGGCTTTAAATCCCACTAATCTGCCAGTGACCCTCAATTTCTGTCTCCACCCTGGACCTATTGCCTGAGTTCTTTACTTGTGTATCTAACTATGGGATTGACATCTCATAATCAGAGTTGAAACTGAGCTCTTCATCTCTACCTCATCCCAGGTCTGCTCCACCTGTGGTCTCCCCCACCTCCTCAGCTGATGACTACCTTATCCTCCTAGCTTTTCGTTAAAAATCTGGCATAATCCTTAAGTCTTCTTTCCTTTCACTCCCACGTTTAATTTCTCATAGATTATGTTCACTGGTCCTTCAAACGTATCTACTGCAGCTTCTACCTTTAATGTTGCCACCTGTGTTTGAGCTACTTTCATCTCCCATCTGGGTTGCTGTAAGAGCATCAACTGCTCATACCCATTCTCCCTGGACACTATTCTTTTTCAAAATTGTATTGAAGTAATAGTTGATTTACAGAGTTGCGTTAATTTCTGCTGTAAGGCAAAGTGTTTCAGTTATCCATATATATTCTTTTCCATTATGGTTTATCACAAGATATTGACCAAAGTTGCCTGTGCTCTACAGTAGGACCTTGTTGTATGTCTGTCCTATATAAAATAGCTTGCATCTGCTAATCCCAAACTCCCAACCCATCCCTCTCTCACCCCACTCCCCCTTGGCAACCACAGGTCTGTTTTCTGTGTATGAGTCTGTTTCTCTTTTGTAGGTAAGTTCATTTGTGTTGTATTTTAGATTTCACATTTGTGATATCATATAATATTTATCTCTCTGTCTGACTGCACTTAGTATGATAATCTCTTGGTCCATCCATGTTGCTGTAAATGGCATTATTTCATTCTTTTTTATGGTTGAGTAATATTCCATTACACACACACACACACACACGCACACACACACACACACACACACACACCCCACATCTTCTTTATCCTTTCATCTGTCAGTGGACATTTAGGTTGCTTCCATGTCCTGTCTGTTGTAAACAGTGCTGCTGTGAACACAGGCACATGTATCTTTTTGAATTATGGCTTTCTCTGGATATATGCCCAGGAATGGGATTGCAAGATTGTATGGTGGCTCTATTTTCAGTTTTTTAAGGAACCTCCATACTGTTCTCTGTAGTGGCTGCACCAATTTACATTCCCCCAGTATCTCCCTGTATACTATTCTTAACACAGCATAGTGTTGCTCACCCGTTGGTCACCCGTTGGTCCCCACACCAGGCCCTCTTCCAGCCTGAAGACCTTTGCCCTGGCTGTTCCCTCCACCTCGTGCGCTCTTCTTGCAGATAACTGCACAGCTGACCCTTTTGTCTTTCAAATGCTTTTCTTAGAGAGACTTAGCCTGAGCTTCCTGTTTAAAATCCATCAGGTCTCTGTCCACATACTCACAACTCCTCTCACCTTGTTCTTTTCATTTTTCTGTTGCACTAATCCTCTTCAAATAGTCTATCACGTTCTTATTCTGTGCGTGTACTACTTATTTTATGTCTCTGCCCACTGGAAAGGAGGCTTCCAGAGTTTCATTCACTGATGTATTCCCAGCACTTATGTCACATGAACAAATGAATCAGCTTCCCTTGGCAAACTCCTTCCCAGTTTATGCCATTAGGATCCTTTTCCCCCAGATTGAAAGCTTAAAGTCATCTTTATTCTTTCACTCTTTTATGGTCCATAATCCATTCAATCACAGTCTTTTCTGCCCTGTTCTATTTTGTGTCTGAAAGTCCACACGTCCCTTCTAATTTTCCAGGGGTGTCACTTTCCCAGGCTCTGGTTGCTTCTCTCTGGGAGTACTGTTTATCCTTTCCCCTTCAGTGCATCTTGTTAACCTCTGCAAGATAAATCTTTCTAAAGTATAGCCTTAATCATGACACCCCTTACCCAGTGAGCAAACCTCTTCACCCAATATTTATGAGGAACCGTGGGAGGGTAGTGATGGTGGGGAGGCAGAGGGATGGAGTCCTGGTGGAGGAGGACCTGGGAAAAATTACTTTTTAGGAACTTTATTTTCTCTCTCCAAATAGAAAAAGGTTTTGTTTTTTTTTTTAATTGAAATTCTTGTTCTATTTCCTAAGCCTTTAGATAGTCTTAGATAGATACTTCAAAATGTTATAAGCAAACTAAAGAATACATAATATATTTTATAGACCTGAACTGGATAAACAAATATATTTAGCTCTATAAAAAGTACATAGTATAGAATAAAAAATACATAAATTTCACTTTTCACCAAATATCGATTGTCCCTCCCCCAGTTTTTAAAAAAGTTTTCAACATGAGCATCTTAATATCTGAGTTCTTTACATTTCTGTACTTCTATACCTCTTGGTTGCCTGATTAAAAAATGGGGAAAAAATATGAACAGATTCCTCACCAAAGAAGATACACACATGGCAAATAAATGTGTGAGAAGATGCTCCACATTGTATATCATTAGGACATTATGAATTAAAACAATGATGAGATGCCACCACACAACTATTAAAAAGTGAATGTCACTGAGTCATGTCTGACTCTTTGCAACCTCATGGACTAGGCCAGAATACTGGAGTGGGTAGCCTTTCCCTTCTCCAAGGGAATCTTCTCAACCCAGGGATCAAACCCAGGTCTCCTGCATTGCAGGTGGATTCTTTACCAGCTGAACTGTAAGGGAAGCCCAAGAATACTGGAGTGGGCAGCCTGTCCCTTCTCAAGCAGATCTTCCTGA
This sequence comes from Giraffa tippelskirchi, assembly GCF_054371585.1. Classification (NCBI taxonomy): domain Eukaryota; kingdom Metazoa; phylum Chordata; class Mammalia; order Artiodactyla; family Giraffidae; genus Giraffa; species Giraffa tippelskirchi. The sequence continues at coordinate 118,287,861 of NC_137276.1, read as the reverse complement.
CCCAGGAATTGTACTGGGGTCTCCTGTGTTGCAGGCGGATTCTTTACCAACTGAGCTATCAGGGAAGCCCCCTATGAGAAAGGCCCGATCCAAAATACTGATAATAGCAAATGCTAGCAAGGGTGTGGAGCAGCAAGACTCTCATGTCATTGCTGGTGGGATTACAAAATGGTACAGCCACTTTGGAAGACAGCTCGGCAGTTTCTTACAAATTAAACACATTAGTACAGTTTGACCTACCAATCATGCTCCTTATTTCCACACAAAAACCTGCATTTATAGATGCTTTATGCATAATTGCCAAAACTTGGAAGTAACTGTCTTTTGATAGGTGATGGATAAACAAATTGTGGTATGTCAGTATTATTGAGCAATAGAAAGAAAAGCGATATCAAGCCATGCAAAGACATAGAGGACCTTCAATGTGTGTTACTAAGTGAAAGAAGCTAACCTGAAAAGGCTGCATACTGTATCATTTCATTGTGGAATCTGGACAAGGCAGCACTATGGAGACCGTAAAAGATGAGTAGTTACCAGGGGCTAGAGAGGACGGACGAATAGGAAGAGCTCAGAGGACTTTTCGGGCAGTGAAAATACTATGCGTAATACAATAACGGTGGATATATATCATTACAGCATTGTCTAAACCCAGAGAATGTACATCACCAAGAAGGAATCATAATGTAGACTATGGACTTTAGTTGATAATGATTTGTCAGTGTTGCTTCATCAGTTAAAACACATGTAGCACTCTAGTGGGAGATGTTGATGGTGGGGGAAGGTGGGTGTATATTTGGAGGGAGGAGCTATGTAGGAACTTTTTACACTTTCTCCTCAATTTTGTTGTGAATCTAAAACTGCTCTAGGGACTTCCATAGCAGTTCAGTGATTAAGACTTCACCTTTAAAGGCAGAGAGTGGGGATTTGATTGTTGATTGAAGAGCTAAGATCTTACATACCTCATGGCCCAAAAACCCAAAACAGAAGCAATAGTGTAACAAATTCAATAAAGACTTAAAAAATGGTTCATATAAAAAAAATCTTAAAAAAAATAAAGCTTCTTTAAAAATAAAATCCATTAATTAAAAAAAAAAAATTCAAGAGTGCCTGAGCATGCCAAGGATGAAGTAGCCAATTGTTCCTGTCTAAAAATGATCATAATTTAATGGGAAACACCAATAGGTACATGGACAAAAATAGGCAATATAAAGCAGCTCAGCTGATAAAGAATCTGCCTGCAATGCAGGAGATCCCAGTTTGCTTCCTGGGTCGGGAAGATCCCCTCGAGAAGGGATAGGCTACACACTCCAGTATTCTTGGGCTTCCCTTGTGGCTCAGCTGGTAAAGAATCCGCCTGCAATGCGGGAGACCTGGGTTCAATTCCTGGGTCGGGAAGATCTCCTGGAGAAGGAAATGGCAGCCCACTCCAGTGTTCTTGTCTGGAAAATCCCATGGATGGAGGAGCCTGGTAGGCTACAGTCCATGGGGTCACAAAGAGTTGGACATGACTGAGTGACTTCACTTCACTCAGAATTCTAGTGATTAGTCCATCTAAACTCTTGACCTTGGGGTCCACAACATCCTCCCTTAACTTCAACTGTTCCCTCCTATAACTCCACCCTGCATCTTGTCCTCTCATAGATGCCTTCCACCTCTGATGTCATAGTCCCAACCTCAGTTCATTCTTCACATCCCCTCTGTGTGCATGCACGCGTGCTAAATGGCTTCAGTCCTGTCCAACTCTTTGCGACCCTATGGACCATAGCCCTTCAGGCTCCTCTGTCCATAGGATTCTCCAGGCAAGAATACTGGAGTGGGTTGCCATTTTCTTCTCCAGGGGATCTTCCTGACCCAGGGATTGAACTCAGGTCTCCCGCACTGCAGGCAGACTCTTTACTGTCTGAGTCACCAGGGAATTTGCTTTCGCTCTACCTCCATCCAATGTCTCCACATCCCCTCTTGCACTTTGATGGATCCACTTCCTCTCACTAGCAGTCCTGGTTGCCTCCCCCGTGATCCTGCCTTTAGCCCCTTTCTATCAGCATCTTGACACTCCCTTTCTTGTCCCTTTGCACACCTGCTGATAACACCCATGTCTGGATGAGCTTACCTCTCTGCCCCACACCTCTCACGTGGCGTCTCCAGAGAGATCACCCAGTGACACACTGGGTCAGACCCACTGCACTGACAGCTCTCTGACCAGAGCTTTCCTGGCCTCTGAAACGGAGCAGCAAATTCTGGCCACTGTGACTGTATGTGGAAGGGGTTGCCTGCTTTAGTTAAGTGTAATGTACCCCCTTCCTGCACTTAATGGAGTCAGTGAAGCTCCTTTTCTGAAACACATTTCACTGTGGTGGATGGAGTAATTAACAGTCTTCTCCCAGTAAACCTGGTTTAATGGCCAGGGACACCCAAGGGATTATATTTCACTTGTTTCAATAACAGAAAGTGGGGGTTAAATATGGCTTTAAAAAAAATGTAGAATGCAGTAATAATGCAAGCAAGAAAGAAACTGTAAAATCTTGTTACCAAACATATAAGCTTGGGGTGAGTACTCTCTGCCGTCAGTCATTTCAGAAGCATGCAGGTATTCTCTGGATAAATACAGACAACCTTACCTTTTATTCCCTTTATTTTCTTAATTTTAATTTTTTTAAATTATGAAAGTGTGATAACACATTTACAGGAGACTAGGAAAATACACAACAAGATTATGTATGGTTCCACTGTATATTACAATTATTTTTTAAGTAGATAAATTAAGATTTTTAGATAGAGTTTCAATATTGTTTTTATTTGTTTATTTTGCTCAGAACTGAAGATGTCAAGGAAAATGTGCTGGCAGTTTTACTCATTGTCCTGGTTTCCCTGCTTGGATTTCTGACACTGAACCAAGGCTTTTGCAAAGACATATGGGCGCTCCTCTTCTGCCTCGTTATGGCCAGCTGCCAGTATTCCCTGTTAAAGGCAAGACCACATCTAATTCTTACCATCACTAATGTAGCCTTGAAATCATGAGATGATGACCCAGACACTTCTGATTTGTGTTCTAGAGCGTTCAGCCTGATCCTGCCTCGCCAATCCACGTAAGTGTCCACTAATAGGCTTGTCTGGTCTTTTCGCATTGAAGATGGGGAAGGGCCAAAATCAATTCAAATGTATATAGCAATATACATATATATTGAATGTAAAATGGAAATATTAATGCATGGTGGTCAAGTTCAGGGGAGATCTGAGGCTGTGATGGGAATGGTGGTGGGGAGGAGACAGGATAGGGACCAAGAGTGTGTGGAGGGCCTTTTCTATCTCATTGAACTCATCTCAGGAAAGATGTTGCAGCCAGTGGGGAAATCGGCAGAGTCTGCAGTCAGGCTACCTGTGTTGGTTTCCTGGCTCCTGTGTCTGAATGTTGGACCCTGAATGAAAAGTGAACTCTCCATGCCTCAGTTTTCCTGTGTGTGAATAAGGATAGTAAAAATGCCTATGGGGGTTGAATTAATCCAAGTCATGAGCTTAAAACAGTGCCTGGTATATAGAAATTACTTCATAGATGGTAGCTGTTATTGGAAACATTGGTTATGTAAGCACGATTCATTATTCTTTTTACATGACGCTGATCTCTTCCTATCCCACACTTTCAAGTGTATTGTTACCTTTTATCTCATCATTTGGGGGGCTTATTTATACCTGAAACTCTGGCCTCCCCAGCACCGATCTCTCGGTGCTCCAGCATTCCTCCATGAGCTCCGAAGCTGTAGCATCCACTGACCAGGGTGCACCCTCCCCTGCGGGGTGGGTCCAAGTCTGTCACTGTCCCTGCTGAGACCCCAGCCACATGCCTTTGCTCAAAAACCACTGCTTGGTGGATGTCCCAGCTCTTTGAGAAACCTTCCTTCCTCTGTTATGATAAACTCCTGTGAGTACCTGAAAATTCCATCCGATGAAAGAAAATTTGACCTTCCTGCTATTGTGCTTTAAAAAAGAAATTCATATCCAGGATTTAGAAGTGATCTCAAGTCTGTGATAGCTCATATTTAGCTCATAGTAATTAAGAAAAGCTTATAATTGGCTGCTCACCTGGCATACGTTGCTATCTTGTTAAATTCCTCTGTTCCCCATAATTGGTTTACATGGAATACATCCTCTTTTGTCCCAGCGTCTGACTGTCAAGATAAGGAGAAACAGCATAATTAGGGTATCGCAGATGTATTGTTGTGATTATTGTCAAGAATCTGGGTTAGGTGGTGCGAGCAGAGATGCTCAGCCCTGTGATGTTCTGTCCCAGCCCACCCCAGATGCGACACTGCCATCCTCCTGATGCTGTAAATAAGCCCCGCTTCCTAGTGACAGCACTTGGGTCAGTGTCTTTCTGGGTGACCCGGGGGAGGGGTGTAATAGGCTATTAAACATTCATTTCCTGCATGTGCTCTCACGCATGATGCTACCAGAGATGAATGGTGAGAACAGCTGTTAATCATCCCTGTGGATTTGTAATGACTGTTTGTAGGACCCCTGGGTCACGGTTCTAAGTTGGAGTCATAGTGCCTACATTGATCCAGTTCCTAGAGGGCTATACCCGGCTGTTGTTCCTTTATCTGAGCAAGCATGTCACAGTGAGGTAGGAAACAGTGACTCCTCTTACTGTCATCGGAAGCCACAATCAGACATCAAAGTCTATTTATTGTGGTAATTAATATGCTTACACAGATTGCTAAATAGATTAGTCCTGATTTGAGTTAGCATTTCTAACAGTTATGGTGAGGAACGGAAACATGGTAGGTATAAAATATTTCCTCTGGCAATGTGGCTCAGCCATGTAGACATTTAGAAGACTGACTTACTGTTTAGAGATGAGAAAACCTCAGAAAGGTCAGTCCAGTCTGGTAGAGAGATGGTTCTCTGCCTGCTACCAGCCCTGGATAAGATTCATTCATCAGGGGCTGTCAGATAAAACAAAGTGCTTTTAAAAAATTTTTTTTAAATTTTGTATTGGAGTGTAGCTGATTAACAATGCTGTGATAGTTTCAGGTGGACAGCAAAGGGACTCAACCATACATATACATGTATCCATTCTCTCCCAAACTCCCCTCCCATCCAGTTGCCACCGAAGTGCTGTTCAAAGCTATATCCCTTTGTTCGTTCCTAGGGAGTGGCTGTTCAAACATGCAGTCAATTCTTGTTCTTCGAGTGATGGATTTTTCTTCTTTGTTTCTTTCCGGGAGCACAGAGGTGGCAAATTTTGAGCAAGTTGTTAAAACCAGAAGATAGCATAATGATTTTTTTTTTTTTTGGCATAACACTCTGTGTTTCACATACAGTTGCAGAATTAATACTGACATGCTAATAGATATAGGTACCATCAACCCTGGGCTTGAAAAAAAAAATGCTTCTGACTGTAAAAGAAAACAGGTCTAGGAGAGCTTAAAAACTAAGGGTGAAGGTAGCTTCTGGAATCAATTGGAGGATCAGAGACTGGTAATTTAGTGATGGGTGATGAAGCTGTTCCTTAACTTACACAGACTTATAGACTTGTCTAACCAACAGTGGGTTTCCCAGGTGGCACTAGGAGTAAAGAACCTGTCTGCCAATGCAGGAGACATAAGAGATGTGGGTTTGATCCCTGGGTCAGGAAGATCCCCTGGAGAAGGAAATGGGTACCCACTGTAGTATTCTAACCAGGAGAATCCCATGGACAGAGGAGCCTGGTGGGCTACCATCCATAGGTTTGCAAAGAGACACACTACTGAAAAGATTTAGCACGCATGCACAACCAACAATATCCACTAATGATAACCCAGAAAGCAAAATCTAGTGGGATATCTGAGAGGCAGCAAGGACTAGGATCCCCAGCAGGGAGCTAGAGTCAGGGGCCTTTCCCAGCACCTGCTGGGACCCTGAGTTGGGGTGACTGGGACAGCACCTGGGAACCTGCATTCTAACACCACCCAGGTGCTGATGGAGGAAGTGATCTCAGGTCATACCTGAGAAATACAGGGTAATGGGAAGCATGCAGTTTTGGGGATTTGAATTCAGCCTCTCCCTGTACAAACTATGGCCTCTTGGTCAAGTGACTTGTCTGAGTCTCAAGTTTTTCATCTGTGAAAGAGGAGATATTAAAGTAGGATATTGTGAGGGAAGCAAGATAATGCACATCCAGGGCTCAGCATAGAATCTGGCCCTGCGGGAGCACTTGACAAATGCTAACAATTTTTGTGTGAGTAAAGTAGGGGTCATAATAACAACCTCAGTGTTGTTAATGAGTGAACTGGACAATGTATATAATGTTCCCAGCACAGGACCTAGAGTATTAAGTCCTCTGGAAATGATTCTTTCCTTTCTCCTTCTGCTTTGCAGATACAGAAGGCTGAATATACAGAATTTTCACAAGCCTCACACCTAGTTCTCTTATTATTAACCTCATACATCAATATGTTTCATTTGCCACAAGTACTGAACCCAGGCGAATATATCATTATTAACTGAAGCTCATGTTTCACTTAGATTTCCATAGTTTTTCCTATTATCTTTTTGTTTATTGGTTTGGTTTATTGGTTTGCATCCAGGACGCAACATGGTACTTAATCATCCTCTCTCCTAAAGCTTCTCTTGGCTGTGACAGTTTCTCAGGCTTTCTGTGATTTTCTGGTCTGGACAGCTTTGAGAAGCATTGGTCAGGAATTTTATAGACTGTTCCTCAGCTGAGATTTATTTGGTGCTCATCTGATGATTGGTCTGGGGTTATGGATTTTGGGGAGGAAGATCGCAGAGTTAAAGTGTCATTTTCCCCACATCATTCTGAGGGTATGTACTGTCAACATGACTTACACTTTTGATGTTGACCTCGATCACCTGGTAAAGGTACTGTTTATCAGAGGAATGATTTTTTTAAATTTTATTAAAAATTTTTTAAAAATTGCAGTAGAGTTGATTTACAGTGTTGTATTAGTTTCTGGTGTCCAGCGAAGTTGATTCAGTTATACATATACATGTATCTATTCTTTTCAAGTTTCTTTTCCATTATAGGTTATTACAAGATATGGAGTATAGTTCCCTGTGCTCTACAATAGGTCCTTGTTGATTATCTATTTTATATATAATAGTGTATATCTGTTAATCCCAAAATCCTAATTTATCCCTCCCTACCCCATCTTTCCTCTTTGGTAACCATAAATTTGTTTTCTATGTCTGGAAGTCTGTTTCCATTTTGTAAAAAAGTCTATTTGTATCATTTTTTAGGTTCCATATATAAGTGATAGAATATGATATTTGTCTGACTTACGTCACTTAGTATGACAGTCTCTAGGTCCATCCATTTTTGCAGCAAATGACATTATTTCATTCTTTTCATGACTGAGTAATACCCCACTGTGTATGTATGCCACCAAGTGTGGGCCATAGAATACTTGTTGGCTAGGGTTTTACTAGGGTCTGCTTCCTTAGGATGGTTGGACACCCACCCCCAGGTCATTTTCTTTTGCTCCACACAGAAAGGGAATCAAAGAGTATAGTTAAAATTTTTCAGTATACATCTGGAAAAGAAAAAAACTAATTTGAAAAGATATATGCACCCAATGTTCATAGTAGCACTATTCACAATAACCAAGACATGGAAGCAACCCAAGTGCCTTTCAGTAGACAAATGGATTAAGAAGATGTGGTATATATAAACAATGGAATACTGCTCAGCTATAAAAAAGAAGTATTGCCATTTGCAGCAACATGGACGGACCTAAATAATATTGGATGTGTGCTAAGCTCCTTCAGTTGTGTCCTACTGTTTGCAACCCCATGGACTATAGCCTACGAGACTCCTCTGCCCATGGGATTCTCCAGGCAAGAATATTGGAGTGGGTTGCCATGCCCTCCTCCAAGGGGTCTTCCTGACCCAGGGATGAAACTCATGTCTCTTACATTTCCTGCATTGGTAGGTGGGATCTTTACCACTAGCATCACCTGGGAAGTCAGATAAGATTACATTTAGTGAAATAAGTCAAACAGTGAAAGACAAATACTATACGATAGCACTTATATGTGGAATCTAAAATTTAGTACAAATGAATCTTACATACAAATCAGAAACAGACTCACAGACATAGAAAGTATACTTCTGGTTACCAAAGGGAGAGAGAGAGGGGGATAAATTAGGAGTTTAGGATTAATGAATACAAACTACTGTACATAAAATAAATAAGCAATAAACATTTACTCTATAGCACAGGGAACTATATTGAATATCTCATATACCTATAATGGAATATCATCTATGTTAATAAAAATTCCCAAAACAAATCGCTGTGCTGTACATCTGAAACTAACAAAATATTGTTAAGTCAGCTATATTTCGACTTAAAAAATTTAAATTAAAGCTTCAATTCAAGAGCTATAAACAGACAGATGAATTGCTAAGTATGAGGAGGCCTTACAGATACCTGGGAAGAGAAAAGAAGCGAAAAGCAAAGGAGAAAAGGAAAGATATTCCCATCTGAATGCAGAGTTGCAAAGAATAGCAAGGAGAGATAAGAAAGCCTTCCTCAGCGATCAGTGCAAAGAAATAGAGGAAAACAACAGATTGGGAAAGACTAGAGATCTCTTCAAGAAAATTAGAGATACCAAAGGAACATTTCATGCAAAGATAGGCTCGATAAAGGACAGAAATGGTATGGACCTAACAGAAGCGGAAGATGTTAAGAAGAGGTGGCAAGAATACACAGAAGAACTGTACAAGAAAGATCTTCACGACCCAGATAATCACAATGGTGTGATCACTCACCTAGAGCCAGACATCCTGGAATGTGAAGTCAAGTGGTCCTTAGAAAGCATCACTACGAACAAAGCTAGTGGAGGTGATGGAATTCCAGTTGAGCTATTTCAAATCCTCAAAGGTGATGCTGTGAAAGTGCTGCACTTGATATGCCAGCAAATTTGGAAAATTCAGCAGTGGCCACAGGACTGGAAGAGGTCAGTCTTCGTTCCACTCCCAAAGAAAGGCAATGCCAAAGAATGCTCAAACTACCGCACAATTGCACTCATCTCACATGCTAGTAAAGTAATGCTCAAAATTCTCCAAGGCAGGCTTCAGCAATACGTGAACCGTGAACTTCCAGATGTTCAAGCTGGTTTTAGAAAAGGCAGAGGAACCAGAGATCAAATTGCCAATATCCGCTGGATCATCGAAAAAGCAAGAGAGTTCCAGAAAAACATCTATTTCTGCTTTATTGACTATGCCAAAGCCTTTGACTGTGTGGATCACAATAAACTGTGGAAAATTCTGAAAGAGATGGGAATACCAGACCATCTGACCTGTCTCTTGACAAACCTGTATGCAGGTCAGGAAGCAACAGTTAGAACTGGACATGGAACCACAGACTGGTTCCAAATAGGAAAAGGAGTATGTCGAGGCTGTATATTGTCACCCTGCTTATTTAACTTACATGCAGAGTACATCATGAGAAACGCTGGGCTGGAAGAAACACAAGCTGGAATCAAGATTGCCGGGAGAAATATCAATAACCTCAGATATGCAGATGACACCACCCTTATGGCAGAAAGTGAAGAACTAAAGAGCCTCTTGATGAAGGTAAAAGAGGAGAGTGAAAAAGTTGGCTTAAAGCTCAACGTTCAGAAAACTAAGATCATGGCATCTGGTCCCATCACTTCATGGGAAATAGATGGGGAAACAGTGGAAACAGTGTCAGACTTTATTTTTTTGGGCTCCAGAATCACTGCTGATGGTGATTGCAGCCATGAAATTAAAAGACGCTTACTCCTTGGAAGGAAGGTTATGGCCAACCTAGATAGCATATTTAAAAGCAGAGACATTACTTTGCCAACAAAAGTCCATCTAGTCAAGGCTATGGTTTTTCCAGTGGTCATGTATGGATGTGAGAGTTGGACGGTGAAGAAAGCTGAGTGCCGCAGAATTGATGCTTTTGAGCTGTGGTGTTGGAGAAGACTCTTGAGAGTCCCTTGGACTGCAAGGAGATCCAATCAATCCATCCTAAAAGAGATCAATCCTGGGTGTTCATTGGAAGGTCTGATGTTGAAGCTGAAGCTCCAATACTTTGGGCACCTCATGCAAAGGGTTGACTCATTGGAAAAGACCCTAATGCTGGGTAGGATTGGGGGCAGGAGGAGAAGGGGACGACAGAGGATGAGATGGTTGGATGGCATCACCGACTCGATGGACGTGGGTTTGGGTGGACTCCGGGAGTTGGTGATGGACAGGGAGGCCTGGCGTGCTACAATTCATGGGGTCGCAAAGAGTTGGACATGACTGAGCGACTGAACTGAACTGAAGTGAAACATAACTAATCAACAGCCACCAAAAAATTATACTTAAATAAACTGTTCTATACCATCGTGTGTGTGTGTGTGTGCGCGCGCGCACTAAGTTGCTTTAGTCATGTCCAACTCTTTGCGACTCCATAGACTGTAACCTGACAGGCTCCTCAGTCCATGCAATCCTCCAGTCAAGAGTGCTGGAGTGGATTGCCATGCCCTCTTCCAGGGGATCTTCCCAACCCAGGGATTGAACCTGCATCTCCTGCATTGCAGCAGATTCTTTACCGCTGAGTCACCACGGAAGCCCCTCATATCATCATGAGAAACTATAAAAACAACAAACCCTTATTATAGTGAACAGAGTTCTACGTAGGTAAACATCATACTGCAGAGGGGATGGACAGAGCAGATAGTTATTTTTCTACACTCTCCAGATAGAAGCCCTTTTCACCCTCCTGAGTCCTTTCAGGAAGCGTCAACACCTTCCAGGAAATGCTATTACGAACGCTTTTCCCCATACTCGATGTTTAGTTCACATGGGTAACATTCCCATTGTGTGTTTAAAGAATGATGATTATGAATGAACTTGAGCCAAGTGAGGTTGAGTGTTGGGCCTGGAAGGATCCAGGGCCAAAACAGTGACCATCTGGGTTGGTTTGGTGAGCCAGTGGATAGTGACCAGGCAGCCAGATGGCTGGCAGTGGGGTTCAAATCCTGGCTCAGCCACACTGTCTTCTGTCTGTGAAGTCTGGGGCAAATTTCTTCTTTATGCCTCAGTTTGCTCTTGGCAAAATGAGAATAATAGTAGGAGTTCTTCAGATGGATTAACTGTGTGGTTACGTCTCAAGTAGGTAGGACAGGGCCTGGAGGCACAGGAAACCGGAATAAATGTTAGCCATTGCTGTTGTAAATCAGCTTGTCAAAAACAGCTGCCCTATGAGTTCGGCCAAACAGGAACATGTGCAGACTCAGTAGGTGGGAGACAACCGTTTTCTGCCTTCTGGGCTGAGAAGCAGAGATCTGTAGGAAGCCTGGAGCTGACATGGTTACCAGCGGAGATGGGATGGGGCTGGCGTGGCCTGGCTGCTGACAGCCTCGGTTCAGTAATGCTGGGTTCAAACACTCCATAAGGAATTATGGTTATAAGGAATTTGGTTATAAGGAATTATAACCAAATCCTGTTATCTTTTTCTCTCTCTCTATCATCTATCTCTCCATATCGCTATCCACCTATCATCTATTTTTCTATCTTCTACATCTATCCATCTATCTATCCATCATCTATATGTCATCTCTATCTCACTATCATTTATCTTTATCTATCTGTCTGTCTATCTCTCCATCTGCCTATGCACCTATCATCTATCTTTCTGTCTTCTATATCTATCCATCCATCATCTATCTCCCTGTTCTCTATCTTCTAATGCTGAAGATAATGAAGAAGCTGAAGTTGAATAGTTCTATGAAGACTTACAAGACCTTCTAGAACTAACACCCAAAAAAGATGTCCTTTTCATTATAGGGGACTGGAATGCAAAAGTAGGAAGTCAAGAAACACCTGGAGTAACAGGCAAATTTCGCCTTGGAGTACAGAATGAAGCAGGGCAAAAGCTAATAGAGTTTTGCCAAGAAGACACACTGGTAATAGCAAACACCCTCTTCCAACAACACAAGAGAAGAGTCGACACATGGACATCACCAGATGGTCAATACTGAAATCAGATTGAGTATATTCTTTGCAGCCAAAGATGGAGAAGCTCTATACAGTCAGCAAAAACAAGACTGGAGCTGACTGTGGCTCAGATCATGAACTCCTTATTGCCAAATTCAGACTTAAATTGAAGAAAGTAGGGAAAACCGCTAGACCATTCAGGTATGACCTAAATCAAATCCCTTACCATTATACAGTGGAAGTGACAAATAGATTCAAGGGACTAGATCTGATAGACAGAATGCCTGAAGAACTATGGACGGAGGTTCGTGACATTGTACAAGAGAAAGGGATCAAGACCATCTACATGAAAAAGAAATGCAAAAGAGTGAAATGGCTGTCTGAGGAAGCTTTACAAATAGCTGTGAAAAGAAGGGAAGCGAAAAGCAAAGGAGCAAATGAAAGATATACCCATCTGAATGCAGAGTTCCAAAGAATAGCAAGGAGTGATAAGAAAGCTTTCCTCAGTGATCAGTGCAAAGTAATAGAGGAAAACAATAGAATGGGAAAGACTAGAGATCTCTTCAAGAAAATTAGAGATACCAAGGAAACATTTTATGCAAAGATGGTCTCAATAAAGGACAGAAATGGTATGGACCTAATAGAAGCAGAAGATATTAAGAAGAAGTGGCAGGAATACACAGAAGAACTATACAGAAAAGATCTTCATGACCCAGATAATCATGATGGTGTGATCACTCACCTAGAGCCAGACATTCTGGAATGTGAAGTCAAGTGGGCCTTAGGAAGCATCACTACAAACAAAGCTAGTGGAGGTGATGGAATTCCACTCGAGCTATTTCCTAAAAGACGATGCTGTGAAAGTGCTGCACTCGATATGCCAGCAAATGTGGAAAACTCCGCAGTGACCACAGGACTGGAAAAGGTCAGTTTTCATTCCAATCCCAAAGAAAGGCACTGCCAAAGAATGCTCAAACTACTGCACAACTGCACTCATCTCACACGCTAGTAAAGTAATGCTCAAAATTCTCCAAGCCAGGCTTCAGCAATACGTGAACTGTGAACTTCCAGATGTTCAAGCTGGATTTAGAAAAGGCAGAGGAGCCAGATATCAAATTGCCAACATCCGCTGGATCATCGAAAAAGCAAGAGAGTTCCAGAAAAACATCTATTTCTGCTTTATTGACTATGCCAAAGCCTTTGACTGTGTGGATCACCCCAAACTGTGGAAAATTCTGAAAGAGATGGGAATACCAGACCACCTGACCTGCCTCTTGAGAAATATGTATCCAGGTCAGGAAGCAACAGTTAGAACTGGATATGGAACAACAGACTGGTTCCAAATAGGGAAATGAGTACGTCGAGGCTGTATATTGTCACCCTGCTTATTTAACTTATGTGCAGAGTACATCATGAGAAACACTGGGCTGGAGGAAGCACAAGCTGGAATCACATTGCCGGGAGAAATATCAATAACCTCAGATATGCAGATGATATCACCCTTATGGCATAAAGTAAAGAAGAACTAAAGAGCCTCTTAATGAAAGTGAAAGAGGAGAGTGGAAAAGTTGGCTTAAAGCTCAACATTCAGAAAACTAAGATCATGGCATCAGGTCCCATCACTTCATGGCAGATATATGGAGAAACAGTGGAAACAGTGGCTGACTTTATTTTTCTGGGCTCCAAAATCACTGCAGATGGTGACTGCACCCATGAAATTAAAAGACGCTTGCTCCTTGGAAGAAAAGCTATGACCAACCTAGACAGCATTCTGAAAAGTAGAGACATTACTTTGCAAACAAATGTTCGTCTCTATCAAAGCTATGGTTTTTCCAGTAGTCATGTATGGATGTGAGAGTTGGACGGTGAAGAAAGCTGAGCGCTGAAGAATTGATGCTTTTGAATTGTGGCATGGGAGAAGACTCTTGAGAGTCCCTTGGACTGCAAGGAGATCCAACCAGTCCATCCTAAAAGAAATCAGCCGTGAATATTCATTGGAAGGACTGATGCTGAAGCTGAAACTCCAATACTTTGGCCACCTGATGTGAAGAACTGACTCATTTGAAAGAGCCTGATGCTGGGAAAGATTGAAGGTGGGAGGAGCAGGGGATGACAGAAGATGAGATGGTTGGATGGCATCACCAACTCAGTGGACATGAGTTTGAATAAACTCCGAGTGTTCGTGATGTTCAAGGAAGCCAGGCGTGCTTCAGTCCATGGGGTCACAAAGAGTTGGACAGGACTGAGCAACTGAACTGAACTGAATCCTCTTTCTATATCTATCTATCTGTCCATATCTATGTATCTGTCTATTTAATCTATTTATCTATCTATCCATTCATCTATGTATCTATATATTTACATTCTTATTATCTACCTATCTATCAACAGCAAGTTTGAAGCATTTGAGCAGCCCACCGTCTTGGTAAGAGGGCAATTAGAATGATCTGGTCTCTTAGTCACAAGCACCACTGGTCTCCAGATGGGGACCTGCAGGTTTGAATAGATTCTCTCACCTTGTCCTTTACTTGCCCTGCAACCAGAGCACAGGCTAAGAAATTGTATGCGTAGGTGGGGCTCCTAGGAGAGCTAAGTGCATGTATAGAGCAGATTTTGTAAAGCAGCTTCCAAGATCCACCCCCAGCAGAAATCAGCAGTGCCCCCTAGGGTATTTTAAGGTTAAAAACACTTGAATGGGAAACACTTGGATAAGTTTTAAAAGACTGTGATCAGACTTCACCTGGAGGAGCAAATGAAGTTTTTATATTGAAAAAAAAAAATCAATCCTTGTAGGTTTTTCTGATTGAATCCTATATGAAAGAAGTAACTGGAGCAGGGACATTTTATTAATGGGTGTTCTTAGGAATCAAGGCAAATAAAAGTGACTTACATGCCATGTATTAGTGATTCGCTTAGAATTGTTTGGGGACCCAAAAGGTAGTATGACGTTCAGGGAAGGCTCTTTCAAAGGGAGGCTTAAAGTTTGAGTCATAAATTACGGGTAAAAACAAAGCATTCCCAGACCCAATAAATAAAGTTTGACGTGGCAGATCCAAGATAATATCTTAAATTTGTTTGAAACCAAAGACTTTCAATTCCTGGCAGAAGTAGTTTTAACCTTTTAGTAAAAGAATCAGGGCAAGTGGGAAGTAGGTATTTACTTATATTTCTAAAATGATATCAGTTTGAGGAAAGATCTTATATGCTTGCGTATTTGTATACTAAGTGGCTGTCTATACCAAGCAATTTATTTTGTTATTAACTTGATAAGAAATGCTTTAAGATTTCACTTAGGCTTTAGTTTCAATTTTTTTTTCAAATGCAGAAAAAGTATTCCCTTTCCCATTAATCTATGACCTAGTTGGATTCAAAAGGAAATTTCATAAGAGTGCAAATATTCCTTTAAGACTAAGCCCAGACTCAGGGCCAAACATAGCCAGCCCCCATGGACAGGCTGTGTTTTCTTTCCCATTAAATGATGGTCTCAGAATAGGACTATTTCTATTATAGAAGCAGAGCAATTTAAATTGCATTTCTAAATATAATATGTTCAAGGCAGTGACTTTAAAAATTCATAGCTGAACTCGTATCACTTTCATCTTGACTTTTTATACTCAAAGTAGTTCATGAATTGCAAAGAATATTCACTTCCTAATTCATTTTTGTTGGTTTTTTGAACCTTAGGAATTGTGCATTGATTTGTGAGATGTAAATTCTTCATCGGCTTTTGCCCTGGAAAGTTACCTTAGGAATTGTGCATTGATTTGTGAGATGTAAATTCTTTATCGGCTTTTGCCCTGGAAAGTTGATGTTACACCTTTTCCCTAATTTTTATGTCCATTCCAAGAGAAGAATAAAAATGTGTCTGCTCTCTTTGTAACAATATTTTGAGGGCTCAGATGAAATCTGTTATGTTTTCAGTCTTCCTCAGAGGAAAATGCATATAAATAGCAAATGTTTAAAAATTGGATTATTCCACTGTGTGATACTAAGGCATTTTATGCAGTCTCTGTAGATATAAACTTTGCACCTGAATTGTCTTGCTTTCTAAGACATAAGGAAATTGACGCCAAGTTATAATTCTATTTCTTGTTAATAGTGGAGCTCAAATTAGACCATGTAGAGCAAATAGTGGTTTAAATTAGTTTTGCACTTAAAATGAACAGCACAAATAGAAGTTTTGCTGTGGGGGAAGCATTGAATTAGATCTAGGTTTCATCCAAGGCTGGTAATTAAATTTTCAGGTAAATCTTGTTGAGTCTGAGAAGGATAACATTGTTTTTGATATTCTCATTCTTCTTAAACAGAGTAAGCATCGGGGTTTTCTTTTTTCTCTTGGTGTTTTGTGTGTCTGAATTATAGTGGGGGAGGGGGAGAATGTGTTGTATGGTGCAAGTTGTATAATGTGGTATAAATGATTGAGTATGAGGTTTCTGTCATTGAATCAAAATTAAAGGTACCATTCAGAAACTATGTTTGTTTTCTAGGGACACAACCAAATCATAACATACAGCAGACCAATCTATTTTTGTGTGCTGTGTGGCCTTATTTTACTTCTTGATACAGGGGCCAAAGCCAGGCACCCTCCCACTTACATTGTGTATGGTCTGAAGCTCTTCTCTCCAGGGTCCCTCCAATGGGCTAGGGACCTCTTAATAGGTGAGTTCATTTGGGGGGCTTGTGGGAAAGGTCACAGAGATGGGAGGGTATTTCTCCCCTTGATTTTCTGAATCCCTCATTGGAAAAACTTTCTTACTTGCTGATTGATTGGATCAAGAGATGTGCATGTTCCTTTTGGTTTGCATGCTTTCAGTAGACTCTCTGGGAGCCAGAGCCCAAAGCATCCGACAGTGGACTTATTCTAAAGCAGAGGTCCCCAACCTTTTTGAAACCAGGGATTCATTTCACGGAAGACAATTTTTCCACTGACCAGGGGTTGCGGGGGTGGGGGGGATTGTTTGGGGATGATTCAAGTGCAGTAGGGTTTGTGCTCCTATGAATATCTAATGTGGCCACTGATCTGACAGGAGGCAGAGGTCAGACAGTAATCTGAGTGATGGGGAGTGGCTGTAAATACAGATGAAGCTTTGGTTTCTCACCCGCCACTCACCTCCTGCTGTGTGGTCCAGTTCCTAATCAGCAACAGTCCATGACCTGGGGGTTGGAGACTTTGTTCTAGAGGATGTTGATACTCATGACTAGGGAGCTGCAGCACTTAATATCTGAAGACAGGTGGCTAGGGTGCCTGGTGTGGGGCATCAGTGGGGCTCCCCAGGATGGGGGTGATTTTTGCCCTCAAGATGGTGGTCACAGACTCACCCACATGGCACACGTGCTCCGGAAATGCGTGAGTGGACATGGTTCTCAGTCCACATGGAGTCCTGGATATGCTAGTCACCTAGCTTTTCACTGGTGCGCTTTACTTGCCTGAAGGTCCAGACAGTGTTTGATGTAAAATGCTCCACTTACACAGGTGACCTTCATACTATAATGGTGTAGAGCCCCAACTCTGGAGCCAGATGGCTGGCTATTTGAATTCCAGCTCTACTTCTTTCCTACTTGTGTGACCTTGAGCAAAATTCAGCTGTAGTTTGAGGATAAAAATAGTACACACCTCAAAGGTTGTTGCAAGCTTTAGATGTGTTAGTATGTTTCAACATATAGAAGAGTGTCTAGGACCAGGTATTAGCTATTATTATCTTTATTATGCAAAGAGGCTGCCCCATTGTGGACCTGCAGCTTTGAAGACTTGACTGCCAATGCTCTGAGAATTCCTGTGATGACACCCAGAGGATTACACACGTGCTCATTTGTGATTATCTGATCACATTGACCAGATGAGTTGATAAAGGGCAGCTACCAGAGGCTCCACTTCGGAGATTGTCAAAGCCATAGGTCCTACATCATCATTCTCTGATCCTATGGCAACTCTCGGAGTCTCTCCAGTGGGACTCAGGAGGACCCCCAGATATGACATCTCTTTGTGCTTCTTATAGGTGAAGACTGGAGTAGACATTCCACCCTCTGGCTCACTTTCCCAGCTGCCATCTCGCATCCCTCTCCCTACTGTTTTGGTAGCAGACTGTTCACTCCGCTCACACTTGGCCCACTGCATGAACCCACCTTTGTCTGCATCCTCAGCAACTCGATTCCTGCTATATCATGTGAGGAGCTGAGCGTTGGGACCATGTTTCAGAGACTCTCTGAGTTCTAATAGGAAATAGAAACAAGTTGGGAAAAACATAGGGACCGATCTCATGATTAAATCCCTAGTCGACGTCCTCTTGGTCACTTCCCAGGTAGTTCAGTGGTAAAGAACCTGCCCACAATTCAGAAGACTCAGGTTCAGTACCTAGGTCGGGAAGATCCCTTGGAAGAGAAGATGGCAACCCATTCCAGAATTCTTGCCTGGGAAATTCCATGAACAGAGGAGTCTGGCAGGCTACAGTCTATGGGATCCCAAAGAGTTGGACACGACTGAGCAACTGAGCATACACACACACAGTGTCCTTTTGCCGAAGAATCTTTACTTCTACTCTGCTTTTTTTTATACTCTGGTATTTTTCACTTTACTTTTTTATATTAGTTGAAATTCTATCACAACGCACACACACACAATAAGAAGGACTTTAAGTCCCTTCTACCTTCCCATAAATTTGTTCACTCCTCTTCCTTCTGAGATCAGCTTCAGTGAAGGAGTCAGAGCCTGGGTAGGCAGAGATGCCCCATCACCACTGCACACACGTGGGAGGACTGTCCTTTCCTGTCATCTTTTTATAAACAGCACTGCTGGATTCTGGAGTCTTCAGTCAAGGGCATGGGAGGACTTAGGGTTTAGAGTTGTAGAGGGCATACAAGGGTTTTGGAAGGTGTCCAAGAAGCACTCATCTGTGCCATAACGTTGCCTTTTCTGTGCCCCGCACTCAGTCTTGTGGGCCTCGTGGCCATCTTGCCTGAGAATCTCAGTGAGGATGAGTGTTGGCAGACTTCCATGTCTTAGAGGTCATGAGGGTTTGCAGCCTGGCCTGAAGCCCCAATTCCCATGTCTTCTCACCTAATCTTTGTGTTCCTTCTCTGCTGCACTCCCAGCCCCAACATAGCAATACACACTATGCTGGGCAATGATGACTCATTTCCCTAAGTTGGCTCCCATCTTCTATCCTTTCACAACCCCTGCTTTTCATAATATTGAACTCATTCTATAGTCATCTGCTTCATTTGTGATATTTGACCATGTCCACCTCCGTCACTAGCTTGTACATACCCCCAGAGAATCCCCAGCACCAAGCATGGTGTCCAGTGCATACAGGTGCTAAGGAGACACTTTGTGGCAGGATGAGCATGGAGTATGCTTTAAATACCAAAGGAATTACTGTACAGATGGACTTTGGAACACTTCCCGTTCATAAATCAGGAAAAATTTATAGTCATTTTGGGACTGTTCAACTCAGCCCTTAGAATAAATAGGAATTTTGTAAGTATCCTTTGCAGATGGTTTGTATAAAGAGATTTAGAAGAAGAAAAGCATGACATATATTCCATTTAAAAATAATTTTTTCTGAATAGATCTCCCCTATTCCTATTTTTCTTTAATTTGCTACTATGAAAAAGCCAATGCTATTGAATAAATACAGTTTTCTTGGCATAGTGGACTTACCATACCATCAGAAAGTAAAATTAAATGTTATTAAAGCTCAAAAAGTAAGACTGTAATGTAATTGGTCCAAGTCTAAGATCTTACTTTTAGCAGTAACCCTGGTTCTAGAATTGGCTATTAGCTATGTACATTCAAATTTTATTTATCTTCAAATCAGTGTCATTAGGGAGTGGAGATGGGGCAGGGAACATGGCATTTCTTATCTTTTTCACCGGAATTCCCTTTTTTCTCATTAAAACTCCCCCTTAATACATATTTGTCTGCTTGTCAACAGTGAGGAGAATAGTAGTGAATAATCCAGCATGTTGACTTAATGACTGCCGGGGTCAAGAGAAGTGGAAACGTAGAACAGTGGCAACCCCTATGGAATGAAGGGGGCAGACATTACTAGTTTGTACCAAACAGGAAAAGATTGTGGGACAGATTTAGACAGAAAGAGAGGCTTATACAAAGCTTCCGACTTTATGAGGGAAGAGAAATTCAGAGTCATTTATTCTTCTTTGTCACCTTCTCGTCACCTTCTGTCCCTCAGCTACCAAGAGATCTAGGGTGTTCATAGCTTCTGACATTGTTAGGTTCAGAGTTAGCAAGAAGAGAAAGAAAAAACTTCAGGGAAAACAAAAGGTTATTAGGAAGAAAAAGAAGAGTTTTAATGTCCTGACAAAGTACCACAAATGGGTGGCTCGGGACAACAGAAGTGTGTGTCTACTGATTCTGGAGGCCAGAGGTCTAACGTCTCTGAAAGCACAAGGGGAAGATATTCTCCAGGCTCTCTCCTTGGCCTGCCAGTAGCCCTCTCTTTTCTCCCTGTATCTCTTCACATTATCCATCGGCCCTTTTTGTGTGCATCTGTCTTTGTATCCGAATTTCCCCTGTTTATAAGGATTTCAGTCACATTAGATTAAAGCCCATCCTAATGATCTCATCGTAATGGTAATCTGCAAAGACCCCC
The DNA here is from genome assembly GCF_054371585.1 of Giraffa tippelskirchi. NCBI lineage: Eukaryota > Metazoa > Chordata > Mammalia > Artiodactyla > Giraffidae > Giraffa > Giraffa tippelskirchi. The sequence goes on along the minus strand of NC_137276.1, from coordinate 118,267,299 downwards.
ATGTCCAAATAAGGTCCCATTCACAGGTCCTTGGCGTTCAGACTCTGACATCTTTTGGAGGGGCGCAATTTAACCCATTCGACAAGGAGCATCTTAAGAGAAAGCACATGAGAAAAATAGGAACGGAGTACATGAGACGTTTACCATCGTGGGCCTGAAGATGCTCGTGTGCTCTTCATGCTGAGGAAGTGGTCCTCTTCTGACTGATGCTGGAGTGTGTGAAATAGTGCCTGGAGTTGTGCTTTCTGGGTAATATCTCTGTTCGCCACTGCTGCTCTTGGTTTCTGCTCAGACCACCAACCTACCAGAGTGCGGAGAGGTGGCAGAGGAAGAGGAGCAGGAAGAGAGGAAGATATAATGTCTGCTACCCTATTCTGCCTCCTAGGGCAGAAGGGGTTGAAAGTGAGCCAGGGGTAGGAGATGAGTTTAGTGGCCATTGGGCAGGTGGGGAGGTTGGAGAAGCTCTTTGCCACATGTGACATGAGAAGAGAACATCAGATAACAGAACAATAGAAGGAGGAGAAAGTGCAGTGATAAGGAACAGCTCTACACCAGACCACTTCACCAGCCTTGCAGTGAGCTTCCATCCACCCACTAGACAGTGAAGAGATAAGGAACCTTCCAAGAGATAAGGAAGCAGGAGAATAAAATTGACGCAAGAAGAAAGACAAAGTCAGTGGTGGGACTAGTTGTTTTTGTAGGCTGAGGGGTGAATTCAGGGAATAGAAGCACTCAGGGTGATATTCTTACATAATTTATTTCTCTTTTATGATCTTTCAAATATGTTCAGAATATCACTTCTCTTTCATTATAAGGAGAAAGTCTTTGTTTTCTCCTCCACGAGTAAGGTGAAAGACCTTTCTAGCGCTCATTTCCTTTGCTGACCTCTGGGCTGAAATTTTTATTACTTTGCATTTGGGTAACTTCAACAAAAGCCTGTGAGTGCGACTGGCTTTGTAATCATCCTTTGGATGAGAAAGCCAAGAGGTCTGCAGTCCCTAGTACTGTATTTCAAGAAGAGCAGCAACAACACCACAGTGTGCTCTGAGAAGTGTGGTCACATGGGCTACACGGGGTCTTCACATGGGGCAAGGGAATGGGGATGTCCAGCCTAGAGAGGAAATGCTTGGGTCCTGGGGGCACACATGGTGGCTGCAGATAGATGGTTAAAAGGCTGCCAGATTGGAATGGGAGAGATTTTATTTTCTGTTGGAGTAGCTGTGATAACTATTTCCACTGTCTAGTAGGTAGATTACAGCTCACTGCAGGACTGGTGAAGTGGTTTGGTGTAGAGCTGTCCAGTAGGGCCATGGGTTGCCTAGTGAAGCAAGGAGTTCCCTAATGTGGGAAGAACTTGGGCAAGATGAGACAGCATCACTTACAGAAGGTTTCTGTAAGGGACCCATGTACTGAATGGGTCCTTTCCCAATGTGAGAGTTTGACATTTTATTTTAGTCTTTAGGACCATCACCTGCTACCTACACTAAAGCAGCTTCAATGATGTAACCCTTGGAGATAATGGAGGTTTTGTAACCAGTGACTAAGACGGATCCACTCTCACCTGCACACTGAGATGCCCATTTCCAGGTCTTGTGTAAAGACTTGTCTCGTGGCCCCAGTAATCCATGTCAGGACCATATGCTAAAACACAGATATGACATGTAGGAGACACACAGTGTTTGCAGTCATACCAAGTTCATGTTGTTGTTGTTCAGTCGCTCAGTTGTGTCCAACTCTTTGCGACCCCATGGACTGCAGCACGCCAGGCCTTTCTGTCCTTCACTATCTCCTGGAGTTTGCTCAAACTCTGGTCCATTGAGTCGGTGATGCCATCCAGCCATCTCATCCTCTGTCACCTGCTTCTCCTCCTGCCCTCAATCTTTCCCAGCATCAGGGTCTTTTCTTGGTTTTATTTCCATGTTATTTTAATTCTGCCCACCTCCCCCCAGCCCCACGTGCAAATATAGTAATTAATATTATTATTCACATTTAACAGAAGAAAGGAGCAAGTTCCAATATTTTTATTTATACCCTGTGCCTGAAAAGAAATGAAACTGTACCAGAAGTTTCCGCATTTAAGGTAATTATTAGGGAACATGAGGAGTAGGCAGGATGTGAGAGAAAATTACAGACCCTCCCAGCAGTACACTAAGAAAAAACTCTTTGTTCACAGGGAAAATTGCCAACAAACACAAGGATTTGTTTATTTTTCACTTTTGGAAAAAAAGACAAATTCATTTCAGCAACTTCAGGTGGAATTTTCCAGTCCTCCTACTAATGCCACGAGGTTTGGGCTGCGTTTTCATTCACCTCTTCCACTCTGACTTTAAAGATGAGAGACTTCCTTCTCTACTTCCGCCGGGGGATGACCTAAATCCTGGGCTCCCCATCGTCTGCTGTCCTTCCTCTGCTGTGTCCTTCTGTTCCTGCTCTGCAGGTGTGGCCAGGGCATCTTCAGCTAGAACTTCTGGTGTCTTGTACCGTTTTATTTTCCTCCTGCCGTCCTTCATCGTGTTCCACTTCTTTCCACTTTATTAGTTTCGGTGTTATTGCCTAATGTTCTTCTTTTGTTAATATTTATTCTATTTGTTATGTATTTATTTGGCTATGCCAAGTCTTAGTTGTGGCTTGCAAACTCTTGCTTGCAGCATGTGAGATCAATTTCCTTGACCAGAGATGGAACCCCAGCCCCCTGCACTGGGAACATGGAGTCTCAGCCACTGGACCACCAGGGAGGTCCCCGCCTAATGTATTTCTTGTAGAAAATACTTATTTGCCCATGTTTCATTGTGCAGGTTCCAGTATTTGGCTGCCATTATTGTATTATTTCACAGCCAAAAATTTTTCCCCGGTAGTTCTTCATTCTCGGTATGGTTTTTGAACTAGTGAAATCTCATTGCACCTTCCCTCTGCTTCTATCCTGGCCATGAAGAATGCAACAAACCATCTAATCTTCACTGCTGGGTTTTGAATCCCAAAGTTAAGAAAAACTAGTCAGTTTTCTTGACATTACATAAGTTAAAATTTTGATGCTCAAAACTATATGTCCTACCATTAACTTTCTCTTTATTTCTTCTATTTTTCCTTTCATATAAAAACTGAGAAAAGAAATTGTCTTGTGTGGTTATGGCTAGCAGATAGTGTCTTATTGCCAACTTTGTTTTTGTTTTAAATTTTACTGAAGTATAGTTTATTTATAATGTTGCATTAATTTCTGCTGTACTGGAGAGTGACTCAATTAGATATATATATATATATATATATATATATACATATATATATATATATTCTTTTCCATTGTGGTTTATCACAGAATATTGAATATAGTTCCTTGTGCTATACAGTAGGACCTGGTTGTTTGGTTGTTGTTATTTAGTCACTAAGTCGTATCCGACTCTTTGTGACCCCACATGTACTGCAGCAGGCCAGGCTTCCTGTCCTTCACAATCTGCTGGAGTTTGCTCAGACTCATGTCCGTTGAGTCAGTGATGCCATCCAACCATCGCATCCTCTGTTGTCTCCTTCTCCTTCTGCCCTCAGTCTTCTTTCCCAGTATCAGAGTCTTTCCCAGTGAGTCGGCTCTTCACTAAGGTGGCCAGAGTACTGGAGCTTCAGCTTCAGCATCAGTCCTTCCAATGAATATTCAGGGTTGATTTCCTTTAGGATTGACTGGTTTGATCTCCTTGCTGTCCAGGGACTCTCAACAGTCTTCTCCATCAGTACAATTCAAAAGCATCAATTCTTTGGCACTCAGCCTTCTTTATGGTCCAAAGCTCACATCTGTGCATGACTGCTGGAAAAACCGTAGCTTTAACCATATGAAATTTTGTTGGCAATTATCCATCCTATATATAATAGTTTGCATCTGCTAACCCCAAACTCCAAATCCATCCCTCCCCTAACCTTACCCCTTGTTATTGACGACTTTGGTTGAGAAGCATGTTACTCACAGATCTCTAGATTTTCACAATATAGTTAAAATCTTGTGACAGAAAACATTACAACAAAATCACCATGTATGTCAAAATATGGCTCCAATCCCAAGCAAAGGCTCATTTGTCATAGCCATGTTTGTTGCCTAAAATTTTACCTCCACACAATATTAGAACAGTTTTTTGGTATTGTTGTAGTGGGGTTTATCCCATATTATTATAGTGGAGTTAACCCACTATTTTCCATATAATGGGACACACGAATACTCTCATCCCTACGATTTCACTGTGGAAAGTTTGCATTTCCAGTTCTTCAGAAATAGCTGAAACACGGTCCCCATCCTTCCTGCATGCACTGTTCACTGTGGTTTACGTATGGGGTTTGGACATAGTTCCATGTTTAGGCGTCTTAGATTTCAAATCAAATTTCCCTAGTTTTATTAAGGTTTACCAGTATTAAACTTCATTGATTTTCTACCCAATAAACTGAGACAGAAAGGTAGACAGATGTACGGTACCACCACTAATGGAAGTTTCTGTGTTTCTATGAAACCTAACTGAAATAGAATTGAGAAAGAGAGAACGATGGGTAAATTGCTATAAAATGCAGCTTGACTATATGTTATTTCCTTGAACGAATGATCTCTGTGAGATTTTGAATTATAATGCATAGAAGATGTTAGTCACTGATTCTTTGCAACCCCATGAACTGTAGCCCACTAGACTCCTCTGTCCATGGAATTCTCCAGGCAAGAATACTGGAGTGCATTACCATTCCCTTCTCCAGGGAGTCTTCCTGACCCAGGGATCGAACCCGGATCTCCCACATTGCGGGAGATTCTTTACTGTCTAAGCCCCCAGGGAAGCCCGTAGCATGTGTGTTTCATCCAACTGCGTTGTGACAGTTTGGGGAGCCAGCAGTCTTCCTCTTCTCAGGCAGGGCCCCCTTCACCTCCTAGGTGACCTGCTCCGCCTGAGAAGCAGGTCCCTCGGTGTCACAGCATCATGGTGATGGTTTCTTGGTTAACTCCCACCTTCCCTTGCTCCTCTCTGGGTTCTGACTGAACTCTGAGTTTGCAGTGAGAACAGAGAAGACACAACAGCTCAAGCCCTTGAAGTGACAAAGCCAGTAGCCTTGCAGGAAGAGATCCCCTACTGACTGTCCTTGAGTTTTGCATGTTCCTGTCATTTTCCCGGTCCTCTTTCTCCCGTCTCATCTCCCCCAAGTTCAAGTTAGTCCTTGCAAACTAAAGGCCAGTCTGCTCTCTACCTACCATCCCCAGGTGTCCACTCAGTCCTGGGCCAGCCTGCTGGGCTCTCCTTCAACAGCCCCTCCTGTTACTTCCAAGGGCCTGTGTCTGGTTCAGCCTCAGCCTCCTTCAGTGGCTGGGGGAGAAGAGGCCATAGTGTTGCCAGGACCTGGGCGGGGTGGACTGGGCTGAAAGGTGGGAGGGAGGTGGGATTGCAGTGGAACCCGGGCCACTGTTCCTGCATGCTCACTGTCAATTTTGTCTGTTTGCTTTCAGTATTTCTCTATTGCTTCCCTGCAATCTCCCTCCTTGGACTCTTCCCGCAGATCAACACATTCTGCATATATCTTTTGGAGCAAATTGACATGCTGTTTTTTGGAGGTTCTGGTGAGTCTTTTACATTCTGTTCTTTCTATAAAAGAATCCCAAGTTCAGATAAGGGCTAAATAGCCTCAGGCATGGAATGAAACCTGGACAGTTAGGTTTTCTTTGCCTTCAGCCTTAAAGGACTTCAGCTTGGGTTGGTTAGGTTGATTGTGGGCCCTTCTAGATTCATCTGGCCCAATTGAAAGTGGCCCATCTGGCTTGACACAAGCAGAAAATAGGGAAGTGTAGAATTCTATGAGCTTTGGATTTGGTTTAAAACTGAAACTGTGAGTCGCTCAGTTATGTCCAACTCCTTGCAACCCCATGGAATATGGCCCACTAGGCTCCTCTGTCCATGGGATTCTCCAGGCAAGAATATTGGAGTGGGTTACCATTTCCTTCTCCAGGGGATCTTCCGGACCCAGGGATCGAACCCGGGTCTTCGGCATTACAGGCAGATTCTTTACCATCTGAGCCACCAGGGAATCTTGGACTTGGTTTAGGGACCCTCTAATTCTTCATTGGAAAAGCTGTATGTGTGAATGTGTGTGAACGTTAGTGAGTGGAGGTTAGCGTGTGAGCATGTGTATTTGAGCACGTGCCTGACTGAGTTAGTCTGGGAGCATGTGGGTGTGACATCGTGAGTGTGTGTTGTGTGCAGTGCTGTACAGACAGGTGACCTGTGCCCTTTCATTTGGTGTGTACCTTAGATTCTGACCAAGGTGGGTAAAGCTTCATCTAATGCTTACTTTGAGACGTTACCCAGATGTCTTACCTTTAAAGCTTACTCTTCTCTAAATGGAAACTAGCACACTGATCTCATGGGGTTGCTGTGAGGATTTCATGAAGACATGTACGTAAAGCATTAGAGCATAGCGGGTGATCTGTTACAGCTACCTCCTCCTTGTATACATGCACACACACGTACACACACATACACACACACCTACACACACAGGAGTGCTGGCTTGTTCTATTTATCTATCTATCCATTTATTCATCTATCTATTAAACTATCTAGCTATCTATTCATTCATCACTATATATCTGTGTATGTATCCATCTATTATCTATCTAATCTGTTTATTCATCTGTCATCTATTCATCTATTAATATCTATGTATCTATCTATTCATCTATCTAGCTATCATTCATCTACCCATCTATCTATACATCTATGTCTTCATCTATTTATTTATTTATCCATTTATTATCTGTCTTTCTTCTGTCTGTCTCTCATCTATGTATTCATCCATCATCTATCTGTCTATTTATCTATCCCTATCTGTGTCTAATTTCCATCTCCATATTAGTCTCTCTCTCTCCTTTCTTCTGCTGAAATCACATCCCTGATCTTTCCTGGGCCAGGAGCTTCCAACTATAAGCAACAAGGTCTCCCCACCTCCACAATGACTGGTTCACAGTCTTCTAAAAGTTATCAAAAATTCTTTCTAACTGTGGTCTTCCCGAGTTTTTAGTTAAAGATCGGTGTCTTTCTTGTGCTAAGCGTCACCCAGTGCCTTTCGGCTGCCCTGTGCGTTGCTTCTTTGCCCCTTTGGCAGGCATTTTGTATTTGAAAGTTACAGATTTCACTTTCTTACCATATGTATTGACTGTGAGACCTGCCAATCCAGAAGGGGACTCTGGTTGTTTGTGTTCCAGCTGTTTCTGGGGCGCTGTCAGCTGTTTACAGTGTGGCCCGGAGCGCGTCCGCTGCGGCTGTGTTGCACGTGTTCTGCTTCAGTGCCGTGAAGGTAGGTGCAAGGCCAAGGGCCTTCTTCTCATCCATTGAAGTAACTGTATTTTAAGTAAACAAACATCTCCTCCAATTACAAGAGGAACGGGATCTGAGCACATCAGGAGTAACAGGGCCTGGAGGATGGGGCCTCAGTGATCTAGAAGATGCATTAAGATACCGGATTTGCTACTGACCACAAACCCCACCTGGTGTGCACCCCCGCACTCTTGCAGGTGTCTGCCTGGCCCAGTCAGTTACTGACACTGGGAGGGGCTTTGGCTTAACATGGCAGTTGACAGGCCCCCACTTGCTTACTGATGCTTCCTTCTGAAATACCACTCAGAAGATGGTAAAAGGATACAATTGCATAAAGATTTATGGACAGAGAACAGGAATGGATATGATAGCAAAAAATTTTAGAATCCAGAAAACAGATGGACCATAGATTTATTCAGGTGGAGAAAGTTAAAACCCAGGTTGGCAGCAAGGGAAACCTAGGATGATAAAAAAAAACAAACAAGCATTAACTTTTGGAAAAGAACAAGTGGTATCCAAAAAGAAATGTATGGTCAGTACATGGCCCAGCTGTGAATAATATGTTGTATTTATGACAGTCTGAATAACAGCTGCAACTATAATAGCAGAATAGGGGGAGATGAACTCTGTGTGTGTGTGTGTGTATATATATGCCTATCTGACTTTGCAAAGGTCTTAATCTTGTCTTCCATATTAGAAAGTCAGCAAATAATATCTGAAGTTGAAAAAAGTCAAGAAATAACAAAACAAGCATGTTATTTGGAAATATGGAGGAAAATAGGTGAAGAAGAAACAGCTGAAAGTCACTGCCCTCAGGCAGCAGGAATTAGAGCAAAGAGATGGATGTTGTGGGCAGAGGACCACTGCTGTTCATCCCTACATACAGAACTTCAGAGGGTCCATGAAGTCTGAAACATAACACATTCAGGGCCATCTTCAGTCAGTAAAAAGTAATTGATAGTATACTTATTTCTTGACTTTATGGACACTCTGCCTTTAATGTGTTACACCACAAGTACGTCTTTGATAAAATAAAAATTAAATGCAAAAGAGTAAATGATATATGTTCCAAAGGGCTTTAAATAGATAGCATATGGCATTTGTTAACTGACTTTTGAAAAGATTTTAATTTAAAATCATATTAAACTCATCAGTATCAGTGGCAGCAATATAACTGTTTATTCCTCTTTGTGGAAGAGAGGAATTCAGTAATGTCATCTTCCAATGCATCACAGTTGAATTTCTCTAGGATAATCAATGGCATAATTCCCTCCTTCACTCCTTCCATCCTTTTCATACGATTATCTTCTTTTACATTAAAAAAAAGGAGAGGAGAAGGCTCCTTTTTCCAACACGTAAGGGTAGCATACAGCTTTTGGTGGATCTGTTTGTCATCACATTTATACTTTTGGTGGATCTGTTTGTCATCACATATATATTTGTCACATAGAACAACAATTATATAATTAATCAGTGTTTCTGGGTTCTTTCTTTTGAAATACATTCCTTTATTCTGTCACAGGACCCAGGTATTCCATTCAGGAAAATTACTAAGGTATTTTCTGAAAACCTTTTTCTACTGCTCTTTGGTAAAATGACTGCCTATAAAATTTGGGGGTCACAAGCTTTTCTCTGCAGGACCCTTTATATTTTGTTCTGTTCTGTTCCAGTCTTTGCTTGTTTATATATTTATTTTTCATTAATTTTTTGAAAGTCTGGTTCATTGAGATATAATTTGTATGCTGCAGAACCCATATTTTTAATATACATAATTTGATAAGTTTTGATAAAGAGTTTTCCAGGTGGCACAGTGGTAAAGAATCTGCCTGCCAATGCAGGAGACTCAGGAGATGCAGGTTTGATCCCTGGATCAGAAAGATCCCCTGGAGAAGGAAATAGCAACCAGCTCCAGTATTTTTGCCTGGAAAATTCCATGGACAGAGGAGCTTGGCAGGCTACAGTTCATGGAGTCAGAGTCACAGAGAGTTAGACACGACTGAGCACAAGTTTTGATAAATGTAAGTCTTGATAAATTCCTGCCTCCAAAATTGGAGAGATAGACAGGTAAATACAGAGAACCAAAACTTACTGCAGCAGGAGCCCAGGAACAGAAACCTCTGTGGGAACCAGTACCAAGAGGAGGAAAACCTGAACTGTGGTTGACAAATTACTGAAGGCTCAACGTAGACAAGTCTGAGAGTTAATAACCCCAAGTGAAGCCAGTCATTAGGGAAGCCCCATACTCTTGTGAGTTTCACCCCCATGAGCTCAACAGTAAATAACTGGAGAAGAATCCTCCTGCTTTCAGTAGATGGAGGGGGAAGAGTAATCATTTTGAAATATAGCAGAGTATTCTGTCCTTAACTAAGCTTGCCTTAAGATTTTACTGTAGCCTAAAGTACTGGGATTTTTTCAGAGCCTAATTGACCTGGAGGAAGGGAAATGCCAAATTCCAGTTTGGCTCCAGCCTTCCATGTGGGGAAAGGGAAATACCCAATTCCAGCCCAGTCCATTCTTTCCATTTTGTTCCACCTAAGGTGGGGATAGGACTCAGAAGCACCTGTGAAGTTTACCATCTTAGAGGCGCAGTGTCACCAAAAGATGGAACTAATCGCTGGACGGTAGAGTTTCCCTACCCTCACACGTTAATACCATATTACTAAAGGTCTGTTTACCATAGTTCCTTTTACCTCTTACATGTCCGCTACCAAGAAAAAAAATTACAAGGCATAGTGAAAAGCAAAAAACACAGTTTGAAGAGAAATATCAAGCATTGGAACCAGACCTAGATATGACAAGGATATTGGAATTATCAGACTGGGAATTTAAAATAACTATGATTAGCATGCTGAGGGTGCTAATGTATAAAGTGGACTGCAGGCAAGAATAGATGCACAATGTAAACAGAGAGATGGAAATTCCAAGAAAGAACCAAGAAGAAATGCTGGTGGTTAAAAACACTCTAACAGAAATGAAGAATTTCAAGCCCCTGATGGGCTTGTAAGTAGATTGGACATGACTGAGGAAAGAATCTCTGAGCTTAAGGACATGTCAATAGAAACTTTCAAAATGGAAAAGCAGAGAGAAAAAAGACTGAAAAAAACCCCAGAATATCCAAGAACTTTGGGACAACTACAAGAGGTATAACTTATGTGTAGTGGATATACTAGAGAAGAAAGAATGGACTGTAACTAAGAATGTCCCCAAATTAATATCAGACATTAAACCACATATCTAGGAAGCTCAAAGAATACCAAGCATGATAAATGCCAAAAAACTACACTGATGTATAGTACATTTAAGTTGCTGAAAATCAAAGATAATGAAAAAGTATTGAAAGATACCAGTAGATAAGAACACCTTGCCTGTGGAGGAAGAAAGATAAGAATTACACCTGACTTCTCCTCAGGAACTGTTATGGACTGCTGTGTCTCCCCTAAATTCCTACTTTTAAAACCTTAGCCCCCTATGTGATGATATTTGGAGATGGGGTCTTGGGAAGTTAGGTTTAGATAAGGTCACGAGTGTTGGGTCCTCATCGTGGGATTAGTGCCCTTGTATGAAAAGTGGATGGATAAGGGAAAAGAATTTTAAAAAATCTCTTACATCATGGTTTTTTGTTTACTCCTAGCATTTCAGTTTGACTTCTATATATAGTTTCTGTCTCTTTTTTGAAATTACCCATCCATTTATGAATATTGTCCATCAATTCCTTGATCTTTTAACACAAATTACAGTTACTTTGAAGTTAAGAGTCTGTAAGATTTCTGGCTATTTCTTGTCAGAGTGTGAACTATACTCTTGTGGATTTTTACACCTGATATGGAAGTATTGTTCATCAGTATTTAGTTTTGAGGAGAACAAGAATAAGACTGACTTTAATATTTCCAGAATTCTTGTATAAGTCTTTCTTATCGTCTAAGGTTAGAAAAAAGCAATGGACTATGACTAGACTTGGATCTCTTTCTCTTTCTGGAATGCCATGAACACTTATCATTCTGAAGACTCTTACGAATAGGTTAAGTTTCTCCCTCTTATTTCTTGATTAAGGATGTTATTGCTTTTGTTTACGTGATCTGTTTTATGTTTTTACTTTTGTTTTTGTTTGTCTTTCATGCCTCTCATTCTTTTTTTCATGATCTGTCTGTCTTTTTAACTGGTGTTTTGTGTTCTGGTATGGTTTCTAGAGTTTCTCATTCCAATAACAGCAAATATTTGTTGAGAAATTATGATATACCAGCAACTTTCCATTTAGTAGCAACCTGCCAAAACTAAACAGTAAGTCACAGTTACCCCAGTCACAGGTCCCATCACGCCCATACCCGACCACATACTGTGTTTGTATCACCTGTCTTCTCAGTTGGACGTTTGTTTTGTGCTCTATAGGAACTGAGCTGGCTTCCGTCAGAAACATTTAAGGCTCCTTGAGCAAATGTATCTAGAGGGCTTAGGTTTAAAATACAAGAAGAGAAGAAAGCCAAACAAAGAATGTTACAGCAATAGAACCAGTCCAGATGTCTCTTTCCCCTAGAAAAATATGATATTGATGGAGTTTTAGGTAGTTCTGGCAGGAAGCTTCATCCCAAGGAGTGGATATGAATAGGATGCTTGGGACAGTGGTTGTCTTTACTTCATTTTCTTTGCTCGAGTATCCCAACCCATGAACTGACCAAATAAAACCTGCTGCCTGCAGTACAGTAGAGGTGTCCAGGTGCTTGCCAGTCCACAGACATGTGAGTGCAAGCATTGTGTTGTCTGCCAACTGCATGGCCTGCTTCAGCTCCAGCCCTCCCTGATTTAGGTGATATCAGCAAGGATTTAGTGAGATATTTTCCTGCTTACTTCTTCAGTTCACTATCGTGTCTCTCTCAAATAGAGAGTGGGAATTTGGATCATGTGTTAGACGTCAAAATTTTCTTTCAGACTAGTCTCATCTGTAAGATAAGATCTGGCATAAATTCCTTAAAACTTATGACTTATGCACAAGTACTTTCTCTAGCTCCCAGTATAGATATAAACTTCTATCTTTTTGAATATTTATTGGATATTTAGTGGAGGGGGAAAGCTAGTTTCTTGTGTTCCTTTTTTTTAAAAAATGTTTATTGGAGTATCATTGGTTTATAATGTTGTGTTAGTTTCAGGTATACAGCAAAGTGAGTCAGTTATCCATATACATATATCCACTCTTTTTAAGATTCTTTTCCCATATAGGTCATTTCAGAGTATTGAGTAGAGTTCCCTCTGCTATGTAGTAGGTCCTGGTTGATTATTTTATCTTCAGTAGTATTCCCTGTGCTCTTGGTGCCATATTTACTAGCACCCCACACTTTATCCTTCTTTTCAACTACGAGCTGCAAGTAGTATCTGATGGAAATATTCTTTTCCTTGGTTGATGGAAATGGGAACATGCAAGCTCTTTGGAACTGAGGCAGGGGCTGAAAAGATCATATTCACTGGTATTCAAAATTTATTTATTTGTTTAGACATGACTTTGTCAAGTACTGTAGAGATATGAAAGGAGAAAAAGTCAAATCTTTCTACTGAGGAATTTAACATTCATCAAAGTTGAGGACATGCTGTAGATGATCAGAAAAGAGAAAACCTGTCAGAGGAGGTGGCTGTTTAGTGCAGCCTTCGAATCTTTTGCCACTGGACCGAGAACCTTGCCATGGACTTTAAGTCAAGCATGTGAAATGGTTTCATCAGAGTTATGAATGAATGACCACAGCAAGTAAGGATATTATAACCCACTGATGGTGAAGGGCAGGGATGACTGGATATCTCAGCAATATGCATCAAAGTTATGGATAACCTTTTAGGCAAGGCTAAAAATGTATGTTTTTTGCCCAGTGAGTATGATGAGCATCTCACTAATACTGATTACCTGAAAGGAACTTATAGCAAAAAGAGGTCATCAGCTCTAAGGTGTTGAGTGCCATAGATAAGCTGATGGCCTCAGCTGTGATGGAAACAAGACATTAAAAACTTCAATGAATTGACTTCCCAAGTCACTCCATGAGTGGTCAGACCAAAAACCTCACTTCCGGATTCTCTGTCAATGTCTCACTAGTAAATCATACCTGCTTACTCTAAACCTTTGACTTATGATGAACGTTTGTTTCATGCTTCATGTTTTTGATCAGGTAAGCCTCATTTAAGAGTGAAAAATAATTCATTGATTATAGTATTGTGGTCGAATCTATGGAAGACAGAATATTCTTCCAAATATTCAGGATGCTTTCCACAAAGGAGCAACTCATTGGATTTCTTAGATTAATTTCTGAAGGAGAAGGTGTATGCTCTGAAAAACCTATTTTATTTGACAAGTGTTTTTTGTTTATTTGTTTTATTTTTGGCCCTTCCACTCAGCTTGGAGAGATCTTAGTTCCCCGACTGGGGATTGAACCCGAGGCCCTGCAATGAACGTGCCAAGTCTTAACCACTGGGCCTCCAAGGAATTTCCTTGACAGGTGTTCAAGGTTCATTATTACCAGTTCAAATGTCATCAAAATTAATGTATACTCCTGGGATTATGAAATAACTTTTTCTTGCAAAGTTCTTAGAGGGTTTTGGAAACTATTGAAGAATCTGGAATTCAAAAAGATAGAACTCTTTTGGGACTTTTACCTAGCTGTGGGACATATGCTGTCATTCCCTCACCTCCCTAAGTCCGGTTCCTTCCTCATATCAGAAATTGCTAATTGATGACAGCATTTTTGCTCACTGATGTCAGTAGGGCTCTGAGATTCCCAGACCGTATTACAGGCAGCCTATACCAAGTGATCAGAGCCAGTCCAAGAATAAAATCTATTTACCATCCTGGGCTGAGACTTTTATTTCTGTTTTCCTTTCTGTTTATGGCATGCTATCAGCTTAAGTCACTGTTGGATCAGAGTAAATAGATTCCACTTTGAAAGCGCACCACCAACTCTGTTATGGAACTGAACACTTCAAAGACTGTGGGGTTTGCTTACATGTTGAAACAGGCTTTTTACCAGGTGAAACTGGGGTACTTTGAAAGATTTATTTAGTCTCAGAGAGGTATTGACTTTCTTGCTCAGCATAGAACAAGCATACCTTGTGATAAACAGCATGATCTGTTGTTAGAGCATCTTAATGTTCTATCTTAGTTTTGAAACACCGTTTAGTTAAAAATAGAGCAATTTGCATTTCTCCCTTCTCATTTGTGAGTCCTGAGTATTCTAATGGTCTCAGATAGATTCCCCACTTTAAAAAAATAGCACCTATTAAATGCCGTGAATTGAATGAATGTGTTGAACAAATTGGCAAGGGGATCCTTAGGAAAAAAGAAAACGCTCACCCACATTCAACCTAACATACCCAGAGCTATGATTCCACTTCTTGTTTAATGATGCTTTTGTTTATGACTTTTATGCTTACACTTTGCAGTCCTGGAATTGATTATTTCCCCCTTTTATCTCTGCTGCACAGTGATGGATTGAAGGGCCCTTGTGAGCAATTTCAGCATGTCAGCTGTCTTGCCAAGGATGTGTTTCTCTATATGGGTCTTGATATGTATTTATATCCGTGATCTTTATTATTCTCACTTGATTGAAGCAGATTGAGGGACTGGGGTTTAATATTGCTCTCTGGAATTTTAATTAGAGAAAGAAATTTTATTCCTCTTTTAATTTCATACTCTTTTTGTCTCATCCAAGATGGTAGCAAGTAACATGTAAATGGACTCCCTCATTGACTTAACTATTTGACAGTGATATACAGAATCAACCAGAATATTTGGTCCCTGGAGATATGGCTCAGTAGTTAATTAGCTGGGCTTTCTATATGTCTGGATAAACCATGATTTCTATTTTTTATTACCCCTTACAAAGAGATTCTATTTTATTGATGGCAGGGGCATCCAGAGGTGGAGGTACATTATTATAATTTAATGTTTCCCAAGCATCATTAACAACTGCTCTGGGAGAGTTTCCTCACATTCTTCCAGGTACTACAGGGTTGCAGCTAAAACAATGGCTTTTCCCCTGCATTCAGATCTTTAATATAAATATAAAACAAACTCATAGAATAGTTTTAGTTCTGAAATAGACCTTACACATACCTTATCCCAGCCCCTTCATTTTATTATTTAAGTGAGGAAATGGAAGTCCAGAGAGTGATGAAGAGACTTAACATTACAGTTCCCAAATCTTATGTCTTTTCAAAATCTCACTTCCGTGCCCTTCTCCCTAGCACATTTGAAGTATAAATATATTTTTGTAGTCAAAAGAACCATTCGCAGGCATATAAGATACCTTGCAGATCCATGGTACTTTAATTTTCAGAATAATTTCCCAAGTGTTTTCTCATTTGTCCTTTTTTTTTTTTATAACTCCATGTAATACATAAGGAAGGTAATAGCATTTCTATATTCCAGTGGTGAATGTGAACACAGAGTGCTGAAGTTTTTGCCTAAGGGCACATGGCTAATTCACATTGTTTTTTTTTTCAATTGTAAAATGGATTAATAATAACTACTTCATATGAATGCTGTCAGAAGTGAATGAAATTAAATTGATAATGTATATAAAGTGCCTAGCTCAGGGATTTTCATTAAATGGTGTGGTGGGCAGGATTCTGAGATTGCCCCAAGACTCCTGCCCCCTGGTGTGCCCACACTGTATAATTTCTGCCCTCTGAATGTGGGTGATCCAGGAGTACGATGAGGTGTCCCTCTGTGATTAGTTACATCATCTGGCAAAGGTGGAGGGATTTTGAGATGTAACCAAAGTCCCTATTCAGTTAACTTGAAGTCAGTCAGAAGAGAGATTATCTAGATGGGTCTGACCTAATCAGACAAGCCCTTAAAGAGAAGGTGTAGAGGTCAGAGACAGAAGAAAGAGAGAGACCCTCCCTGTGGCCATGAAGAAGTAAACAGTGTTGCAAATGGCCCATGGCAAGGACTGCATGTGGTGAGGATGGCCTGTCAGATCTCGAGCAGATCCCAGCAAAAGCCAGCAAGAAAATTCAGTCCCACAGCTGCAAGGAAACTGAATTCTGTCAGCCAGAAGTGAGCTTGGAAGAAGACTCAGGTCTCAGGAAAACTGCTGCCTTGGGTGACACTGCAGTCTCATGGATTTCAGCCTGATGGGACCTGAGCAGAGGAACCAGTCATGCCATCTCCTGATGCCTCGGGCAGTACCCTGCAAGATCATACATTGTGTCGTTTAAGCCCCTGTTTGTGGGGATTTGTTGCACTGCAGTAGAAAACCAACACAAATGGAAAATATTATTATTAATAGCATAATTAGCTGATGGTGATGATGTCGATGAACATAATGGTGATGCTATTAACGGTAATACATCTGAAAACAAATTCCCAGTTGTAATTTACTTTTACTACTCTAGACTTCAGATTATATTTTATGGCTGGATCCATGTCACTTCTAGTGACATGGAGTAGGAATTACAAGTCTTTTACTGTCTGGACAGCTAGTAAGGTTGGGAAGAAGAGCAGATGAATATTAGATGGGCAGCAAGTACTTTCTGTCACATTCGATTCCTAGAAAGTTGAACATGTATTATTAATCTCTAGGTTTTCCCTGGTGATTCAGCAGTAAAGAATCTGCTGGCAATGCAGGAGACGTGGGTTCGATCCCTGAGTCATAGGGAAGATTCCTTGGAGAAGCGAGAGGCAGCCTACTCCAGTATTGCCTGGAAAATGCCATGAACAGAGGAGCCGGGTAGGCTACAGTCCATGGAGTTGCAAGAGAGTCGGACCTGGCTTTGCGACTAAACAGCAACAACACATTGGTCTCCAAACCCAGTCAACACTGGATTGGATCCTTAAGCTAATATTGGATGCCTTTGATAGTGGCAGTGGACGCTGATATGGGGGGAAAAAACAGGAGGAAGAATGATAGCTCAGTTGTTCAAAATGGAATTGCTGTTGTTGAGTAAAGTAAGATCTGAAGTCAGATTTAGATAGGATGTACAGAGTTTAAAAGGGCCAAATTCAGGAAGCATAGTGAAATCAGCATTGATAGGATTTGGTGGCTGTCCGGTTTGGAGCTGTGGATGGGGAGAGGGGAAGTTGGGTGGAAAAGAATTGCAGGCCTGCGGGATGAGCAGTGGTGGTCCCAGTAGAGATGGGAAACTATGCTAGTCCTGGCCATGACAGTGGGAGTCTATCTTTCTCTCTTCCAAAATTCCGAGGGCAATATTGTCCTTTTGGTGTTCATGTCGATTCTTATCTATTCTGAATATAATTCGTTCTGTGGGAAATACAGATACTCCCGCAATAACTAGTACAGTAGAAGCCTCTGTTTCCTTATGTTTAAAATGTGATCCCTGCCTTTAAAGGTGGGCTACAGTCTGAACATGACAGTGTATGTCATGGGCTAGTCAAGCTCTTGCTTGGTACATCGGTTCTATTTTCGTTGATGTTGTTTGTAAGTACTTTTCTTCACCCCTAGTTTGACCATGAGTTCCTAAAGGTCATGACTATGGTTTTTATATGTTTATTTTCATATTCTGTAAAACGTCCATTGTTGCCTAAAAGATACTCTATAAACTTTTGGATTGAATAAATGCAGATGACAGAGAAGAGGGCTATGAGAAGGAAGGTAAATGGCAGTATTTTCCAGAAAGTGTGTGTGTGTGTGTGTTTATGTGCTTATTTATCTATATTTATGTATGTTGGGTGGTTTTGTTTGTTTGTTTAGTCACTAAGTCGTGTCTGACTCTTTTGAACTTCATGGACTGTATCCTGCCAGGTTCCTCTGTCCATGGGATTCTCCAGGCAGGAACACTGGAGTGGGTTGCCATTTCCTTCTCCAGGGGCTCTTCCTGACCCAGAGATCAAATCCACATCTCCCACATCTCCTGCATTGGCAGGTGGATTCTTTACCACTGAGCCACCAGTCAGTATTTTCCAGAAAGTCTGTGTGTGTGCTTATTTGTCTACATTTGTCTATGTTGGGTAGTACCTGTCAGTCTTTCTTGCTAGGGAATGAGCTCATTTTCCCCCAGTAGCTATTCTTAAAGGTCAAATTGGCTTTTTTTGACCATACTGTGTGGCTTGTGGGATCTTATTTTCCCAAGTGATTGAAGCTGGGCCCCCTGCAGTGGAAACACTGATTCCTAACCATTAGACTAGCAGGAAAGTCCCATTAAAATAGTCTTGAATTATAAACATATGCTGTTTTTTCACCGAAATGAAAAAAGGTATGAAATAAGGAAAACCTTCTTTAAGCAGACAGTGACGTCTTACTCATAGTATTTGTTAATGTGATCATTTATTTATTTGCTGAACACATATTGATTGGCTGTAATGAATTAAGCTCATTGTTAGGCCCTGGGGCTGCTCCCAGGTGTTCGGGACCATGGGGCGTGTCAACAAGGGCTGCTCTAGGATGAGCACTGGATGCTGGGGGGCTTTGGAGGTGCCCAGTGCACACATGGAAGTGCCCACCAGGCACATGGTGACCCATGGCTGTGAGATATAAACAGAATCTGATCTCTCTGGAACTTCAGGGGCACAGAGTTTCTTTTACTTCAATATAAGATTCATGTCAAAATAGCTCTAGAAAATAGGACTTACATCAAAGTGATATGATCTAGGTCTTATTTTAGGATATGAAAACCCGGATTCAGAAATGCCCTGTTGTTTAATGGGCTAAGAAAAATGTATTGCTTTTCCCTTAAAACGAGTGTGTGAATCTGATATGAAGGGCATAGCAAAGTGAAATTTGGTCCATTTGCTTCTCTTTATGACCAAACTCTGTTTGCCCTGTAAATTCCATCATAGAGATGTCTCAGATTTTGCAGAAAAAAAATGCTGAAACTAGGATTCTCTTTAGAGAGGTACTTTCATACAAAGCTGAACTTCCTTATGCGTTTTCATCAAAAGAATTCCCAAATGTATAGGAAATCTACCACAGAATTGTAGGACTATTAGACAGTTTTATTTCTACCTCATAAAAATATTTCAAAACCTGTGGGAGTTTTATGAAGCCAGCACTCATCAATCCATATCATTACCAATTCAGGGGCCCATGAGATTCTTCTCAAACCAAATTAGGGACATTGATTTTTGAAGCAAACTGTCACATGATATACACTTCATATCAGCACATAATAGGTTTAAAATCTTATCTCTGTCCCTCAAAATATATGTATTTGTGTGTGTATATATATATGTGTGTGTGTATTTGTGTGTCTGTGTACATTTGTGTATATATATGTGTGTGAGTAAAATAAATTGTATATAGTTATATAAAATTCAAGACATGTACATTTAAAATATGAAAATTTATTTTAAATGTTGAGTGTTGTACTATATTTTAAAAAATCCACTGAAAATGTCAGTCAGCATCTCCTCTCTTCCTTTCCACTTCTCTTTTGCAGAAATAAGACTATTTGAGCAATGAACTAAAGCTTTCAGATAAAATACCCAGTGCATTTGATCATTTTCTTTCAAAATCCTTCTTCAGGCCTGTGGTTCTGTTCTTCCTCAAGTGTCAGTGTTTTCTCCTCTATCCCAAAATTAAAATTAAAATATCCTGGGACTTCCCTAGTGATCCAGTGGTTAAGACTCCCTGCTTCTACTGCAGGAGACAGGGGTTCAGTCCCTGGTTTGGGAAACTAAGATCCCACATGCTGCATGGTGTGGCCAAATAATTTATTTATTAAAATACATTTTAAAAATTAAAAAATATCAACATCCTCAAATGCATTTTTTTTTTTTACTATATTTCTGAACTTGACAGGCTCAACTCCTGCTAGAAGTTTGACTCCTTAACTGCTCCTGAGTCTGTGGAAAGCCCCATTCATCCCACAGTTAGTCTTTTACAGGGTTCCCACCTGTGCAGGGCAGACCTGCCCAAAGAGCCTGGACAGGGAGGCAAGCCAAGGCTTTGGAGGGAGTAGTAGGTGCTGTGACTCTGGACTGAACAGCCTGGAGGGGGGTTGTGAGATTAAGGAGAAAGGAATGGAAGAAATGGACAAAGCCATTTTATCTTGCTGTGTTCCCCGCACCCCAAATCTTAATTATGTAAAATGATCCTGAATAGTTCCTTCTCGTTCTCAGTTTGTTTATTTAGTTGTGTGTGTTAAATTGCAGAGCTGTTAAAACAGTATATTCCTATGCAGTGAAAGCATAAGAAGAGACATTTTCAGCAGACTTCTTCTTTCTTTCTCAGGCAAGCTTGTCTCTTAACTCTCCATGGAAAATATCTGTGTTTTAAAATAATTGGGAAAAGGAAATGCTAATGTTTCCCTAATTGTACTTTATTGAGTCATCAATGTCAGGAAGTTTTTCCTTAAATTACATCCAGATTCCCTTGCTGATGTCAAAGATTATTTCCTTTAGTTTTATCTTCAGAGTCAGTGGCACCCAGCTGTCTCTTCCCAGTGCAGAAAGTTTGGGATTGATAAACCATAAAGATTATTTCCCTTCAGTGTATTTTCTGCATGCTTAACTCTTCCTGTGAACTTCATATATGTTTGAGAGTGGTACCTTTTAAAATCTTTCTTATTTTTAATTTTTTTATTTTAAACTTCTTATTTTATATTGGAGTATAACAACTTTTGTGATAGTTTCATTTGGACAGCAAAGGAGCTCAGCCATACATATACATGTATCCATTCTCCCCTAGACTCCCCTCCCTTCCATGCTGCCACATAACATTGAGCAGTTTCCTGTGCTATACAGTAGGTCCTTGTTGGTTCTCCATTTTAAATATAGCAGTGTGTACATGTCAATCCCAAACTCCCAATCAATCCCTTTCCCCCATCCTTCCCCCCTGGTAACCATAAATTCATTCTCTAAGTCTGTGAGTTAGAGAGATACCTTTAGAATTACCCTAGCAGTACACATTCTATAGCATACCCAGGCCATGCTTGAATGCAGGTTCATACAGCCTTGAAAATTATACCCTTGCATGACTTGGAATATGCTCTTCTCAAGTTCATTCCTTTGCAACCAAACTCTTTGGTCAGGCCTCTAGAAATCTGCCTCTGAGCCCCTCTCAAATAACTTCTTCCTTTGGGCTATCACCCTACCACGTGTTACAACAAACCGTAAAACAGGCAGTTATCTAAGAAGATGTCCAGCACTATTGAATGGCAGAGATGCAATAATGAAACAGCCTCTAAAGCTGGGAACGTCTATCAATTATAGTGATACCCAGCCTTTTGAAATGGGAAGTCATGAGATGTCCACATACTTTGCATAGTTGGCTGTAGAAGCATTTAGGGTGGTGTAAGATACGATGCACTGAAGTAGGGGCTTGGTCCTGATCTTGCCACTTTGAGTGAGTCTCTTCCATTCTCTCTATCTTATTATTTGATTAATAATTTGAAGGGATGATATTAGCTCAGTTAGAAGATCTCTTCCAAATTGAAAATAATCTTTCCTGAAGATGGCATGGCTTTACAAATGTTGGCATTCTAAACATGAAAAAATATCTCGTGTATATCCAAATAGTCTTTTCTGGCCTTGATTCCCTGAGAAATTTGCCTCCTATTTTATATATTATATAACTGTATCTGTTGAAAAAATGAACAAGGCTAAGAACTTGGAGCTTGAGGGTGTTGCTAGTAGAAAGCCTAGGGAGATCCAGGTGGTCTGCCTTTTTGCAGTCTGCCCAAGCTCAGGGGAGCCCAGGTTCTTGCTGGGAAGAGTTGTGTGAGGATCTGAGGTTGGGGTAGAAAATATGCACAGCCACACCTGGAATTTGAACTCCTTGCCAACCTTCATCTCACCCTGCTTCTTGGAAGAATAAGTGTCCTACTCTGGCATCATCTCATTTTTACATTGTTAAAGGAAATATTGTCCCTTCTGTCCTGTCCCTGTGGCCACAGTGCTGTTCAGTCATCTAACAAATGATCCTGTCTCTTATGTCTCCTACACTGGCAGGTGGGTTCTTTGCCCACCAGGCTCCTCTGTCCGTGGAGTTCTCCAGGCAAGAATACTGGAGTGGGTTGCCATTCCCTTCTCCAGGGGATCTCCCTGACCCAGGGATCAAACCCATGTCTCCTGCATTGCAGGCAGGTTTTTTATCATCTGAGCCACCAGGGAAATAGTCTTTCCCACTAGCACCACCCAAAAAGGAAACTGAGGCTTAAAAGCTTGCCCAGTATCTTTGTGCTAATAATCAGCAGAGTTGGGAGGGAACCTGGCAGTCCTGCACCAGAGCCCATGCTTTTAACTACTGTTCTGCACTGGGAAGAACCAGCCTTCTGTGTCCTTGTAGATACCTAAATAAAATGATCCAGGCGGTTCCCTTCTTAGGTCTGCATCACAGAATAAGGAAGTAACAGTTGCTCAAATCCAGGGCCTCGGTACCATACATATTTATTAAGAGCCTTTCAGGGCCTGGGCCCTGCACAGAGTGTTCAGAATACACTGGGGTGAAACATGAGTCTCTGCTGTCAACGGGCTCAACCCAGTGGAGGGATCACAGATTAATCAAATGATCTTTATACAGACCTGTAGTGACAAGCTGAGATAAATGCTAAGAAGCAGAAGGAATGAGGACAATGTCCCTCCCCTCTAACTCCACTGTTTCCTATTAGATATTTTTGCCTCCTGTTCTCTTGCCTACCAACTGCTAGTTTAGTAGGTAAAGAGGGAGGGTCCCTCAATACTAGCTGTCCTTTCACGTTTGCACTGCAGAGATTTAATTAAGTAGAGAGTAAATGAGAGAAGAATTAGATAAGGGTATTGGGTGAATAAAAGTAGGTAAACTTAATTATTTAAGTATATTTAGTTTCACTTTAATTTATTGTCTGTGAAGACCATCCATCATGGGTGCCCTTTCTTTTCCAATTAATAAAAAACTAACATCGGCATATTACTTTGCAGCATGGGAGGCCATTTCAAATATCATTAAGGCACTGCAGCAGTATTTCAGGAAGGGTGTCATTGTCACCTTTTTACAGAAGCAGAAGCTGAACCACTAAGTCCCTTCCACAGAATCATTCATTCCAGGAAGTGATGAGCCTGGAATCCACTTCTGCTGACATATATTCCCCTGACTTGTTTCTCCTTGTTCCTTTCAGGGACCATTATTTTCATGGTCATGGTTACTAAATCCTTCTCATAGTAATTTTTTCCATTTTGCATTCTTAATGGGCTTCCTGTGAAAGGAAGCCCTCTGCCTTCATGAAATTGTGAATTAAACACGCAAAGAGGCAAGCATAGAGAAATCAGAAGGAGGAAATGGCATTTAGCCGGTTTCTCTCTTTTGCAAAACTTTTTGTCCATGTTTTTGTCACAACCAAGTATGAGATGAAAGAGGAGAAGGTGCGGGTGGGTGTCCAGAGCAGGGAGAGGAAGAGTATAGGTAAGGATGGCAGGGGTCAGCTCCATGCACCCCCAGATCCCCCAGAGCCCAGCTTGGTCCTCCTAGAAGCCACTGGAGGGGAAGGATGGTATTCTCCGCATTTCTTCTGTGTGAGGCTCCACTTAAATGCCACTCTCTGGACTCATTGGAGCCTCTGCTTCCTGCCCAATGAGCACCCAGCACCAGGCACTTCCCTGCCCCTTGCCTGTCACTCCTCATCACAATTACTCGTATTCTTCCCTCCCTCGACACCTGTGCTATTCTCTGCAGAGTTGTGCTCCTTGGTGGCTGGCACCTGGGAGGTGGCCAGTAAATGTTGGGTGAATGAGCTTTGAAGAAAGACTAAAACTCCCAAGTTCCAGAATAAATTGTCTGTCATTGGGGGTGTGGTTGGAATGAAAAAAATTAGTTTTAAGGTCATGAGATATCTTTGCTCTGATAGTCTATCATTTCTGTCGCATTTCACTGCCTGACGTATGTGATCTAAGCTACCTATTTTCTTCACCTTCTTTTCTTTCTTTCTTTTTTTTATCTATACAATGTTTTGTATATCTTTATTATTGAAATCCTTTCTACCAAGGTGATATTGAAGGTGGTTAACTGCACAAGAATATTTCTTTTTTTTTTTTAATTGGAGGATATTTGCTTTACAGTGTTGTGCTACTTTCTGCTGAACAACAATGTGAATCAGCTGTAAATATACATATGTCCCCTTCTTCTTGAGCCTCCCTCCCACTCACTCCCAACCCCACCCTCTTTCCTTGTTGAAACATTTTTTTCACAGGGGTCATAGAAGAGGGATGAATGTACTCATGAAAACTGTAATTGTATAGTCATTCTCTCAAGGATGGGTTGATGTGGTAACATTGGTGCCAAGTACAGGTCAAGGGAGATGCAAACTGCCCCTCCCCAGGGAATCCCCAGAGGGTAAGTCCTACTCATGCCCACGAGTAACAGGACTAAGGTATCTTAAAAACTGAAGTAGATGTGTATTAAAGATGGTTCTGATGCAAAGGGAAACCTTCTATTTGTCTAGGAAGTCAGAGAGATTGCACCAAGCAGGTGGGACTTTTTATACTGGGCACTGAAGCATGGATAGGAGTTCACCAGGCAGAGGGTAATGAACTCAGTTCAGGGTGGAAGAGCTCTCTGGGCAGATGAAATGTTGTACATGAAGGTAGGGGTGTTGGGGGCAGGAGGCAACACATCCTTATGGCTTTGCTGCTGTGAATCTCCTAAATTTGTGGAAGGAGAATGAAGAGTTGAGCTTGGGCCAGATCTTAGTTGGCTTATTAGCTTCCTGTGGAGTAGATTATTTTGGTAGGCAATAGGAATCTCTGAAAAACACTGATTGATGGCAATCATGTGACTGATTTGCATTTTATGGGAGGAGGTCCACTCTATTATTACAAGGGGGATGAATCATGGGGTCAGTGGAGTGAGGAGTGTTGTGGGGAAGGATATGGAGACCACCGTTAGATCTTCCCATTATGAAGCTGTTAACAATAGCCCTGGAATGAGGCAGTGGACGGGTGACGCAGTTGGATGCAATGAAAGGAAGGGGCCAATTGGAGGTGCATTGCAAGGTGCATCGGTAACACATTAGGACCAGCTGACTGTGGATAGAAGGAGAGGAAACAGCCCAGTACAGTCTGGCACAGAACAGTAGGTACCAGTCACCAAGTAGAGGCTGCATTGAACCTCTCATACTGACAACTTTAAAAAATGGCCAGGTGTATAGAAAAGTACCCTTGCAGCAACCCTTGTGTATGTGTTCTTTTCTGAAGAACAGCAAGCTAACACAGTGTTCAGAGATGTAAAGTAACTTAACCAAGGCCACGCAGCTCATCCCTGGCAGGACTAGGATTCAAATCCATGTCAGCTCGCCTTGAAGCCTGTGCTGTGAGGAGGTGCCCCAAGTGACAGAAGCACTGGCTGGCGAGGAGCCTCCTGCAAGGCTGATGGTGGCACTGGAGGAGAGGAGAGAGCACCCTGGCTTTGCAGGGTAACTGAGGGGGGGAACCTTTGCATTTTTATTTTACTTTATTGACATCTAGTTGGTTTACAATGTCATGTTAGTTTCATAAAGATGTCAGCAACTTCAGCATCTTTATAGGCAGGGCAGTTTTTGTCCAGTTACTAAGTCATATCTGACTCATTACAGCCCCATGAACTGCAGCATATCAGGCTTGCCTGTGCTTCACTATTGCCCTGAGTCTGCTCAAACTCATGTCCATTGAGTCAGTGATGCCATTCATCAGGCAGGGCAGTAGGGACCAATGAAAAAAAAGAAAACTACAGACCAATATCACTGATGAACATAGATGCAAAAATCCTTAACAAAATTCTAGCAAACAGAATCCAACAACATATTAAAAAGATCATATATCATGACCAAGTGGGCTTTATCCCAGGGATGCAAGGATTTGTCAATATTCACAAATCAATCAATGTGATACACCACATTCACAAATTGAAAGATAAAAACCATATGATTATCTCAGTAGATGCAGAGAAAGCCTTTGACAAAATTCAACATCCATTTATGATAAAAACCCTCCAGAAAGCAAGCATAGAAGGAACATACCTCAATACATACCAAATAAAAGCCATATATGATAAACCCACAGCAAACATTATCCTCAATGGTGAAAAATTGAAAGCTTTTCCCCTAAAGTCAGGAACAAGACAAGGGTGCCTACTCTCACCACTACTATTCAACATTGTTTTGGAAGTTTTAGCCACAGCAATCAGAGAAGACAAAGAAATAAAAGGAATCCAGATTGGAAAAGAAGAAGTAAAACTCTCACTGTTTGCAGATGACTTGATCCTCTACATAGAAAACCCTAAAGACACCACCAGAAAATTACTAGAGCTAAGCAATGGATATAGTCAAGTTGCAGAATATAAAATTAACACACAGTAATTCCTTACATTCCTATACACTGAGAAAACAGAAAGAGAAATTAAGGAAACAGTTCCATTCACCATTGCAACGAAAAGAATAAAATACTTAGGAATAAATCTACCTAAAGAAACAAAAGACCTATATATAAAAAACTATAAAACACTGATGAAAGAAATCAAAGGTGACACAAAAAGATGGAGAAATATACCATGTTCATGGATCGGAAGAATCAATATAGTGAAAATGAGTATACTACCCAAAGCTATCTATAGATTCAATACAATCCCTATCAAGCTACCAACGGTATTTTTCAGAGAACTAGAACCAATAATTTCACAGTTTGTTTGGAAATACAAAAAACCTCAAATAGCCAAAGCAATCTTAAGAAAGAAGAAAGGAACTGGAGGAATCAACCTGCCTGACTTCAGACTATAGTGCAAAGCTACAGTCATCAAGACAGTATGGTTGGTACTGACACAAGGACAGAAATATAGATCAATGGAACAAAATAGAAAGCCCAGAGATAAATCCACACACCTATGGACACCTTATCTTTGACAAAGGAGGCAAGAATATACAATGGAGAAAAGTCAATCTCTTTAACAAGTGGTGCTGAGAAAACTGGTCAACCACCTATAAAAGAATGAAACTAGAACCCTTTCTAACACCATACACAAAAATAAACTCAAAATGGATTAAAGATCTAAATGTAAGATCAGAAACTATAAAACTCCTAGAGGAAAACATAAGCAAAGCACTCTGACATAAATCACAGCAAGATCCTCTATGACCCACCTCCCAGAGTAATGGAAATAAAAGCAAAAATAAACAAATGGGACCTAATTAAACTTAAAAGCTTTTGCACAATGAAGGAAACTATAAGCAAGGCAAAAAGACAGCCTTCAGAATGGGAGAAAATAATAGCAAAGAAAGCAACTGACAAAGAACTAATCTCAAAAATATACAAGCAGCTCCTGCAGCTCAATACCAGAAAAATAAGCAACTCAATCAAAAAATGGGCCAAAGAACTAAACAGACATTTCTCCAAAGAAGACATGCAGATGGCTAACAAGCACATGAAAAGATGCTCAACATCACTCATTATCAGAGAACTGCAAATCAAAACCACAGTTAGGTACCATTTCATGCCAGTCAGAATGGCTGCTATCCAAAAGTCTACAAACAATAAATGCTGGAGAGGGTGTGGAGAAAAGGGAACCCTCTTACACTGTTGGTGGGAATGCAAACTAGTACAGCCACTATGGAGAACAGTGTGGAGATTCCTCAAAAAACTAGAAATAGAACTGCCATATGACCCAGAAATCCCACTGCTAGGCATACACACTGAGGAAACCAGACTTGAAAGAGACATGTGTACCCCAATGTTCATCTCAGCACTGTTTATAATAGCCAGGACATGGAAGCAACCTAGATATACATCAGCAGATGAATGGATAAGAAAGCGGTGGTACATATACACAATAGAATATTACTCAGCCATTAAAAACGATCCATTTGAATCAGTTCTAATGAGGTAGATGAAATTGGAGCCTATTAAACAAAGTGAAGTAAGCCAGAAAGAAAAACACCAATACAGTATACTAACGCATATATATGGAATTTAGAAAGATGGTAACGATAACCCTATATGCGAGACAGGAAAAGAGACACAGATGTAAAGAAAAGTCTTTTGGACTCTGTGGGAGAGGGCGAGGGTGGGATGATTTGGGAGAATGGCATTGAAACGTATATTATCATATGTGAAATGGATCGCCAGTCCCGGTTCGATGCATGAGAGAGGGTGCTCAGGGCTGGTGCACTGGGATGACCCAGAGGGAGTGAGGTGGGAGGGGGGGGTTCTGGATGGGGAACACATGTACACCCATGGCTGATTCATGTCAATGTATGGCAAAACCACTACAATATTGTAAAGTAATTAGCCTCCAATTAAAATAAATAAATTTATATTAAAAAGAAAAACAACTGGAAGTAGAACTGCCATACAACCCAGCAGTCCTACTGCTGGGCATACACACTAAGGAAACCAGAATTGAAAGAGACACGTGTACCCCAATGTTCATCACAGCACTGTTTACAATAGCCAGGACATGGAGGCAACCTAGATGTCCGTCGGCAGACGAATGGATAAGAAAGCTGTGGTACATATACACAATGGAATATTACTTAGCTATTAAAACGAATGCATTTGAATCAGTTCTGATGGGGTGGATGAAACTGGAGCCTATTTTACAGAGTGAAGTAAGTCAGAAGGGAAAACACCAATACAGTATATTAATGCATATATGGAATTTTGAAAGATGGTAACGAAGACCCTATATGCGAGACAGCGAAAGAGACACAGATGTAAAGAACAGACTTTTGGACTCTGTGGGAGAAGGCAAGGGTGGGATGATTTGAGAGCATAGCATTGAAACATGTATATTACTATATGTGAAACAGATTGCCAGTCCAGGTTCGATGCATGAGACAGGGTGCTCAGGGCTGGTGCACTGGGATGACCCTGAGGGATGGGATGGGGAGGGATGTGGGAGGGGCGTTCAGGATATGGAACACATGTACACCCATGGCTGATTCATGTCAATGTATGGCAAAAACCACTACAATACTGTAAAGTAATTAGCCTCCAATTAAAATAAATAAATTAAAAAAAAGAGAGAGAGGATGTGTGTCCTCCATGTCGGGGATGTGTGTGGACTAAGAGGAGGACTTGGTGGGCATGAAGAGAGGGTTGGCCTGAGAAAGGAGGAAGGACCCCTGTACCTGGGCATGAAAAGAGGGGACTGAGAAGGGGCTTTGCTGACTCCAAATGGAAGAAAAGAGGGAGGCAGAGAATGCTTTTCTCACTGCTCTGGAATTCGCCAGCAAAATTGATGGGAAGAATCAGGAAAATAACAGGTGAAGCTCTAGAGACTTCAGGACCCCAGAGATTCCCTGTGCCAGCCCTCAGAACACTGATCTGAGAGTTTGGAGGAGCCCTTGGTGGAGACTGGACACCTGGAGGTGTGTAAGCGGCCGGCCTCGCCTCCTGCCTGCTCTGCTACAGGCTCTGCAGCCCCCGAGAGTCTGGGTGCCTTCAGTTCCTTCCAGATGCTGCTCTCCAGGTCCTGGACCTTTGCTGGGGTGGAAATAGAAGGGATGCATTTAAATGTCTAGGAGGGAGAGGCATGTGAAACTGAAACCCCTCTCTGTACCTGGTATAACATTAACTCCTTCAGCACATCTGGGAAGTTACAAGTATAATCTGAGCACACTTGACTCAGTCACTTGTATTTTTGATTTTAAGCAAAATGAACAATTTGTCCTTATCAAATAAGGCACTTGATGAGTTAAGGGATCAAAATCTTAAGGGAGCAGTCTTGGAGTCCTTTCCTTGATCCAGCTTTCGGAAGCCATTGGCGGAATCTCTTGATGGAGGTTGAAAAGGCAGAATATACAGAGGTTTCCTTCTTTGTGTAAAAGACATGACACTTGTATCCGGAAGGAGACCTTGGTCCCAGATCACTGCGCTGCTCACACACATATTCCCTGCCTCTCTTCTTTGCCCTGGGTGCAGTGCCTTGGTTATTGGCACCTGGGCTGATATCCAATTAATTGTGAAGTATCTTGCTGTTTTCCTTTCAAGCCATTTTTCTCTTCACCAAGCCTCAGTCCACTAGTTGATTTGGTTTCTTATGCCATATTGACAAATCTACAGGAGACACAGATTTGAACCATGGGTCGGGAAGATTCCCTAGAGGAGGTCATGGCAACCCATTCCGGTATTCTTGCTTGCAGAATCCCATGGACAGAGGAGCCTGGCGGGCTACAGTCCCCAGGGTCACAAAGAATCAGGCATGACTGAAGTGACTGAGCTCGCATGCACTCACTCCCTTTTAAGCCATTGATTAAATAAATATTAAGAAATAAAATCTTTATAGTTGTTATTAAATATTGTATCGAATTCAAAAGTAGCAACATGTGATTATTGTGATTAATGGTCCATCTTATAAAAATCCTATACTTAATTTCAGAAAAGATAAAGTTAATATATTCTTATAAATGTGTACAATTTGTTTGAAATGCCCCCTCAAAATCAATGCTGGTACATTCATGGGCAGGATTTCCAGGAGCCATCAGGTGCTTGCATGTCCACTGGCGGGAATGATCCCAGGGCACCATGTCTATCCAACTGGACCTTGGGGAAGCCAGCTAAGTATGTTCTGGAATGCGATCCTGCTCTTCCACACCTAGCCGTGGAATGACTTGGCTCTCTGATCTTTTGCTCAGGAACCCTGGAGCACGCAGCACATCCCGGCACTGTTTTCAGCTTTCTGTGGCCTCTTGGTTGCACTTTCCTACCATCTGAGCAGGCAGAGCAGCGACCCCTCTGTGCTCCTGTGAGTAACACACACACACACACACATATACACACACATACACACACACACACACACACACACACACACACACACACACAGCTGTCCACTGGCTCTGCAGCCTCACCCTCTCATCCAGTGCTCAGAGTGCTTGAATTCTTTCCCTGTTAAACTGGCTGGTCCCTGGGTGATGGTGGGAGAAACCCAGGACTAACCAGAAATGAATGAAAACCAGAGGTCAATTTCAAGGACACACTGAACCTTGGCCCTGGTGCTTTTGGAGTAAAACTCACAAAGCCAGGGATAGATGTCCTCTTACACCCAGGCACTGTCTTTGACCTTCCCTTGGTGAGTTGTATGACAAGCACCAACCTTGACAAGTAGTCTCTCTGGGTCCATGAAGCGGCATCACTGCCTTTATGCCAGGGGGATAAAGTCTACCCTGGGGAGACTAGACTTGCATCTCTGGAAGGAAAGGTTTTATTTTGTTGCTTTTTCTTCTTAGTATGGCCAGTGCCCTCTGGATTTAAAGTGAAGTCTGTGCCAAAGTTTTAAAATGTGTTTAATAATAACCCTTAGTCACTAAATATACCTTCAAATCTTTCCTTTCTTTGTATCTTTTAAGTGTTTGATAAATATGCACTTTGGACCTGAAAACCCTTCAGGTGATGCCATAGTTTCAGGTACCAGTCAATCAATTCAGTTAGGTATCAACCTTCTCATTTGACCACATTTATGGGAGATGCAGGAGACCTAGATTCGATCCCTGGGTAGGGAAGATCCCCTGGGGAAGGAAATGGCAAACCCACTCTAGTATTCTTGCCTAGAGAATTCCATGGACAGAAGAGCCTGGTGGGCTACAGTTCACAGAGTCACAAAGATTTGGAAACAACTGAGCGACTAACACAAGGGAGATACTGACTTAAGTTCTAAAAGCGGATATAAGTGTTTTGGGGGAGCAGAAAAAATGATAATTTTAGGCTGTCAGGTGCAGCAAGATGAAAGACGTGGAAAATGGGAAAATTTAAATATCATTTGCACAGACTTTCTTAACAAATATTTTACCATATTGAGGGCTGGCCAAAATAAAGACTCTCTGTGAGCTTAGCTAGCTCATAATGGTCAGTGGGACCCATACCTGCTGTGGACAGCTTTAATCCGGATGGAATTTGAAAATCCACCCATTGTCTCTGTGATCACTTGCACACACTCCTCTTTTTCTATATTATGAACAATTTAAAGGAGAGAACACTGGCTTTTGTCGTTTGTGAGTGTGAGATCAAAGATGAAGCTGTTTCCCTTAGACTTGGAAATAGGCACATATCTTTTTAGACTAGAGCAGTATTTCTTGAATTTTAATATGACGGGAATCACCTGAGGATCCTGTTACACTGCAGATTCTGATTCAGGTCTAGAGTAGGGCCCGAGATTCTGCATTTTTTTTTTAAGGCACATATTTTGAAAAGTAAAACCTGTGTATTTTTTCCATTTTCAGGTCCTTTATTCAGTGCAAATTGTTTCATAAATTTTTACATCAAAATCTAGAAGAGTTAGCTTCAGACCCTCTGCCCATGAAGATGAAAGATTCCGTGGTAAGACATCTGTGCTGTATAATGTATGAGAGAGCATCACTTGACTTGGTGTGAAGTAGACTGTTGAGCTGCCTGCTCAAAGGGTGTAGACACTTTGAGTCTCTGGAAGGCAGATGCTGTGCACGCCTGCCACAAGTGTTCACTTGGTCTAATGCAATTTGCCTGGATATTCAAATGAGCCACCTTCAG
This sequence comes from Giraffa tippelskirchi, assembly GCF_054371585.1. NCBI lineage: Eukaryota > Metazoa > Chordata > Mammalia > Artiodactyla > Giraffidae > Giraffa > Giraffa tippelskirchi. The sequence continues at coordinate 118,234,602 of NC_137276.1, read as the reverse complement.
ACAATTCCACACACTGCTGGCCCCAAGTAGCAGGCAGGATGGGCATCAATAAAAGCTTGCCCATTAAAACATTCAGCCAAACTTCAGTCCTCTCTGCATCTTCTGCCTCTGTCTCCTGCTGAGTTCAAGGCATTCTTTCCTGTGTATTTTGGTTCAAGGTTGACATCTGCACATCCCTTGGGAGGGACCTTTGGGCTTTAGACTTATGGCTAGGATGTTGTGGGCTTCCCAGGTGGTAAAGAACCCACCTGCCAATGTAGGAGACGTAAGAGACATGGGTTCTATCCTTGGGCAACCCACTCCAGTATTCTTGTCTGGAGAATCCCATGGACGGAGGAGCCAGGGCGGGCTATGGTCCATATGATTGCAGAGTCAGACATGAGACATGACTGAAGTGACTTAGTGTGGATGCTAGGATTTTGTGGAAGGGGCCGCCATATTGGTTGGAGCACAGAAGAGGAAAAGGAAGGAGGAAATGAAGGAAGAAAGAAAATAAAAAGCTGTAAAAGAATAATATTGCTTCTTTGTTCACCAGGAAAATGGCTTGGGGGCAGTTTCAAACACCCTTTGAGCGGGTGTATCTCTTTGGTATCAACTTACAAACCTTAATAGTTTGAAAAGCAAAGCTCATTGATTAGATAATCTCCCACGTGAGTACTGAGCTTGGAGCCGTCTGCTGTCTCCCAGTCTTGCTTTTCCTGTATGTATGTGTGTGTGTGTGTTTTTTAGGAATAACAGATCAAATGAAAAGCATTTAATGGGATATTGATTGCAAGCTCCTCCAGCCAGGAGATGAATCTCATTTGTCCTGATCTCAAGGCTCTAGTCCATGGGAGAGCAAAGAGTTGGACACAACTTAGTGACTGAGCACGCACTCATGCACCACAGTACCAGTGCCTCATGCCCAATGGGTGCTCAGTGCAATTCCACTGAATTTAGATGAGTTAAATTGCAATTCACCATTTCGAGACAATGTGCAAGACTTATAACCAACATGATAGCATTTAAAAGAATTCATACTCAGACCTCTGTGCCTTTGAGTGTGGTTAGCGTTCAAGCTAAAGCATTGAGCATTGGTTATTGCAGGGAATCAAAACACAAATCACTTACTAGGAATAAGGGTTTGTTAATTATTGAATTTAATTTTTACTTCCAGTTTTATTGAGATATAATTGACATTCAGCACTGTGTAATTGTGTCATTAATTTTAGGGCTGAGACACACTTAAAAGCAGAGTGTGAGGTGAAGCTTCTGGGACTGATGAGGTGCCAGCTAACAAAGAAGACACTTGACATCCAAATGTAGTGTCAACAACCAGACCTCTATTATTTATATCAGGAAAATTACAGGGACGAGATCAAACTCATACTCCCAGATTAATTTCTATAGAAGTGATAGGGTGGCCTGAAGTCACCCCAAGAGTTTCCCATGGATATCTGTGAAATAACTCTCCCCCCTTGGTTTCGTGAATGATGAAGATGTTTTCTGATTTATTGCAGTAGAAATAATCTGAATTACAATGAAATCCGTTGAGAAATTTGCCTAGCATACACAGATAGCATTTCATTAGTATGATTAGCTGTGATGGGTTAGGTGTTGCCTCACTTGATTTTAGTATTCTTTGAAATGCTTCATACAATGTAGAGCACATAACTTGTAGATGATTTAATATGATGTGTGTGTTCATTTCTATGAAAAGATTTCTCATCTAATTATAATTTTTAAAGGGACTTTCAGATTCAGCTTTTATAGTTTTTTTGTGGTGTAATACCGTTTATTTCCTAGTGCAAGGAAATTTCCCTCCTTGATTTTGTTTCTTTATGTCTCTCTCTGGCTGTCTTCCTCTCTTTCTCTTTCCCTATGCCTGTCTGTCTGTCTGTCTGTCTGTCTCTCTTCCTTACATTTTAGTTTATATGAGAAGTCCCTAGGGAACATCATACCCTTCCTCCTATTCTGATTCACTTGGCCTGGGGAATCTACATGTTTATGAGACTGTCCACCCAGGTGATTCTGATCAGGTGACCTACAGACTGTACTTTAAGGGACATTGATCTAGAAATGGAGATACCCAGAGCTCTAGCAGTGGGTTTATTCCATATGAGCAACACAAGTTATGTTCACAAAGTTTATTACCACAGTTCAGTAGTTAGTAAAATGTAAACTTTCCACTAGTGGTTTGCCTGGTTTGTCTTTTTCCATATGCCTTGTTAGCATGGTCTTTCCATTTTTACCCTCATTTTCATCACTTTCAACATTTTTTCCCATCACATTCAGATTTGTTACTTTTATTACATCTAGAAACAACAAACAAAGTTATCTAATTTTTATGTGTATTATACAGACTGCTTCTTTTAAACAGTTGGTTGTATCATCTAGGTTTTTTGAGTCCCATGCTGTCTAAATCTGCTGCATTTGTAGTGTTGGACCAGGGCTTCTTAAGTTTCTTTTTAAAAGTTTGGGGCATGAAGTGCTACAAAAATGCAACAGTAAATTTAAAATGTTCAGTGTACTGAGATCTAATATAGTTATTAGCTAAACACATATGGATTTATCATTAAAATAGGCAACAAAACTTTAATTGAGTATTGTTCTAGAAGTTCTGGCAAGTATAGGTCCTGAAAGAGAAAAAAAATGTAGGTTATCGATATGTTATTATATTCATGCAAAATACATAGAAAGTTTACATCAACTTTGATAAGAGAATTCATAAATACCACCAGAGACATAAAAGAATTAGAAAAACAAAAGCATTCTAACCCGTTAGAAATAACCATAGAAGACATGACGAAAACGGGATTGAACTCACAAGAGTAACAAAACATATCAATTGATAATAGAAATGATTTTAACAAGTAGTATCAGAAATAGAGAAAGCTACAGCAGTCTATTAAAATGTAAATGAAGTCTGAAAGTGGTGATAAACAGATATAACCTGATTTTTCATGAGAAGGCTGAAATTTATTAAATGTCAAATCTCTCTAATAAATTTATGGATTTAATATAGTTCAAAACAGTTCCAAAGGAATTATATTCAAAACTTGGGTAAATAATTCTAAAGGTTCATTTAGAAGTATAGAAGTTAATAATAGTTTAAAAAAAATCTGAAAAAGAAGAATAAGAAAGGAATTTAGCACTTTGAGGTATAAGAGTACATTATAAACATTGAGTGATCAGAAAAAAATATGAGACTAATCCAAGATTAGAGGGTGGGATTAGTGAATCAGTTAAACACAGAAAGGTGACAAATTATTTATATGACTGTGTTATGTGAGAATTAAATGTTGCAATCAAGAATTGATTATTCAATGTATGGTATTAAGGTAGTTGTTTAGCAATGGGAAGGAAAAGAGAATTCTATGCGCTAATCCCTCTTTAGATACCAATGTAAGTTAGAGAGAGAGGAAGAGAGATCAGATGAGACTTTTCCATCTCTGATATTATGGCAGACTAAATTATTACAATCAGACCCTGTTGATTAATACTGAAAATTCTGAATAAAATATAAAAAACTCTTCTTTAGGAAGATGGGACTAGCATATACACACTACTCTATGTAAAACAGATAATAAATAAGGAACTACCATATAGCACAGGGAATGATACTCAATACTTTGTAATAATCTATAAGGGAAAAGAACCTGAAAATGAAGATTTATATAAAATAAAGTCACTTTGTTGTACACCTGAAATTAACGTGACATTATAAATTAACTATATTTCAATAAAATAAAAGGAAAAAAAAATCTTTCTCAAATGTGACTAAAAATTTGATGAAATAATAAAGAATTATTAAGTCAGAATTTGAGTGAACAAGGGAACCTTCACATCTACCTAATCAGGGGACCTTGAGCCTCAGTTTTCAGCCCTCCAACTGTGGGGAGAGAAATGAAAGCCTGCCAAGGTAGCCACAAAGGGGAGATCATCTACTCATCATGCTGGGACATCGAGCCCACTCTCAGTGGAAGGATGAACCAGCAGGAGTCTGTTCCACCCTCGACAGTGCCAGGGGAATGCAAGCAAATTCACTCCAGGGTTGAACTTAACAGCAACAAAATAATCATTTCCATGGATTTTCAGTACGAATGCTCACATCTGAATTGTACAACCCCCCTCAATTTATGAGTATAGTTTAAAGTTGCTGCCAACTGGGAACGCCTCGTGACAAAACAAAGACAAAAATATATGAGTCCTCTGTAGAGGGCTCCTTCCTCCTCAGTCTCCCCAAATTCCCAGAACCGTGCTTCTAAGGGGTGTGAGCAGCTCTTGATAAAAATTTAAAACTACACAGAAAAACAAAGGGCCAGAAGAAATAGATTTGTAATCGCTTCAAATATTGAAATGATCAGATACACATTTTGAAACAACTCTCCTTAGTATGTTTGAAGAAATAAAAGGGTTAATATTTAACAGACTTCCCTGGTGGCTCAGCTGGTAAAGAATCTGCCTGCAATGTGGGGGATCTGGGTTCCATCCCTGGGTTGGGAAGATCCCCTGGAGAAGGGAAAGGCTACCCACTCCAGTATTCTGGCCTGGAGAATTCCCTGGACTGTATAGTCCATGGGATTGCAAAGAGTTGGACACAACTGAGTGACTTTCACTTAATATTTTAAATCATAGAAAGTATTTAAAATGATCCAGTATGTTTGAAAGAGAACCCAAAATACTTAAACAAAGTAAAGCAATTAAAGTAAACACACACACAGACACATGGGAGAGATTAGATACCTCTGAAGAGAGAATTAGTATACTGAAAGAGCAAGATGGAAGAAAGTATCTGGAATGCAACAATGATAGACCAAAAATTAAGATATATATACAACAGATGCAGAGATGTGAAAGATGGAATAAGAAGATCTAATATATCTATATCTATATCTATAAAATCAGAATTCCAGAAAAAAGGGAGAGAGACTGAAGCATAATGAATATTTGATGAGATAATTTCTGAGTATTTACCATAACTGGTAAAAGACCCTGATCAGAGATTTAAGAATTCTGGTGAATCACAAGCAGGATAAATTAAAGAAGAGTATACACTGGACAAACTGTAGTGAAATTGCAGTACGCCAAAGACACAGACCATCTTAAATTTGTTAAACAAAATGGATAGATTACATTCAAATGAATGAGCCTGAATGCTACCTTACCAAGTGGAATAGTAGAAAACAGAAGGCAGTTTGATATGTTTAAAGTTCTGTAAAGCAAGTAATTGGCACGCTAGAGTTTGATGCCCAGTGAAAATATCTTTCAAAAAAAAGGGCAAAATAAAAATATTTTAGAAAAATGCTGAGAGACTCTCAGTGAATGTAATTCTGAAAGATAGTCTTCAAGAGAAAGTAATCTCTGATGGTCTAATTTATAAGAAGGCACAAAGAGAAAAGAAAGTGGCAGATGTGTTAGTAAATCTAAGCAAATTTTAACTGTATAAAACCATCGTGAGTGTATGGTTGGCTTAAAAAATGTCAAGTAGAATTGACATATGTGACTACAGTAACATACAGGTTTGGATGGGAAGGGAAATGGACACCAGGACTTGTTAAGTTCTTTGTATGTCCAGGAGATGAATTAAAATATTGATTAAATTTAGACTGATTATTTAAGCTTGCATAATTGATTGTTTAGTGTAACTACTAAAGGAATAAAAACAGAGCATGTAAGTTCCAACCCTGTATAGAAGGAAAAATAGAACAAAAAATGGTTTTTAATAAGTAGAAAAATATAATAGGACTCTTTTGTCACATTGTCCTTAAAAGTCAATTTCAGATGGAATTTTGCACCTAAATATTAGATGACAAACCCAGAAAGCACTTAGAGTCATAATAAAGGAGATTAGCTTTATGATATCAGGGTATGGAAAAAATTTTAATAACAAAACTTCAAATTCATTAAAATTATCACTTTTGATTTATCAAATAATACCTTCTTCAAATAAGACTTAACAATATAAGTTACAGAATGGGAAAAGATTTTTAAAATATGTACAGTTGATGAAGCACTAGTGTTATAATGAATATAAAAGTCCTATAAATTATAATAAAACCAGATATCTCAATTAAAAATGGGCAAATATCAATGGCCAAAACATGACTACATATGCAGTCTGATTAATAATCAGGAAACTCCAAACAAGTTGTCATTTTATCCCAACCAGACTGACAATAAATTAAAGTTCTCATGATACTAAGTGTTGACAAAAGTGTAGCACAATGGAACTTCATGTACTGGTAAGAGTAGGGTAAGTTAGTACAATATCTGTTTTGGAAACAGTCTGGTATTATAAAGTTGGTATTATATGTATACACTAGAGCCAGCATTTCTACTTCTAAATACATATCTACCCTAGAGCAAACCTTGCACATTTGTACTAGATACACACATAAGATTGCTCATCATAGCATTTGTCATAAGAACCCCAAACTGAAGCTGCTGGAAATTCCACCTACAGTAGAATGGCATTTGTAGCAAAGGAAAAGAACTTACTAGAGCTATAAATGGTGAATTTTAACCACTTAAAAAATGCCCATTTATATTTGCCCATTTTTAATTGAGATGTCTGGTTTTCTTATAATTTATAAGAATTTTATATTCCCTGATAGCTCAGTTGGTAAAGAATCCGACTGCAATGCTGGAGACCCTGGTTCGATTCCTGGGTGGCGAAGATCCACTGGAGAAGGGCTCCGGTATTCTGGCCTGGAGAACAGTCCATGGTGTCACAGAGTCAGACACAGCTGAGCGACTTTCATTTCACTGTGTTCATCATGACACTAGTATTGAGCGGAGGAAACAAGACACAAACAGATACATACAGTGTGGTGCCATCCATCAGGTAAAAATAGGCAAACTAAGCTGCTTATAGTTGCATATATAAGTAGCAAACATTTTGTTTTAAAGCAAGAAAGTTGTTTTCATCAATCAGGATAGTTGATGAGCACCTGAAGAGGGGAAAGAAGAGTTTATGACCAGGGAGTCACATACAAGGGACTTCTTGGGTACCAGGAATACTGGATTTCTTGAACCAGGCATTCTCACTAAGGCATTCACTTTATAATTATTCCTTGCATTGTCTACATGTATTTTATATAACTTTCTGTATGCATGGCTCACATTTTTAAAAGTGTTAAAGAAATTTTCAAAAAAGAGCATAAAATGTAATACATGTTTATTCAAATTCTAAAGAGCAAATGATTTCCCAGACTATAGAATCTCTAAGATAAAAATAAATACACGCACAGAGTTAAATTTGAGTGCAGAAAAATTTAAACTTCTACATGAAAAAAAGGCAATAAATGCAAATAATTTGGTAAAAATATTTTTTACAAATTTGTAAGTTAAATTATCTTTCTTATACCAATGACTGTTATAATTTAATTTTTTAAAATCTATAAGCAAATAATATTAATGTGTTTCATTTAGGGACAAAATATTTAGTAGGTAAATGTATGAAATATACTTACCCTTCTTATAAATAAAGAAATGCAAGTTAAAATGAGGTGGTATATTTTGGTCCACTCAATTAGCACAGGATAAACTAATGATATTGCCAATTGTGACAAGATGAGATCTCTTAGACATTGTATTATATTTGTGTAAATTATTACAATCATCTGATAAGGTGTAATTTATCAAGAATTGTGAAATACTCTTAACCTATGGTATAATAAATCTATTTATCATAATTTTTCTAGAGAATTAATTCAAAATATGAGAAAAGATTTAGGTGCAAAAAGATAATGGAGCAAGCAAGCAAGCAGTCGTTTCTTATTCTTGGCGACCCTACGGATTATCACCTGACAGGCTCCTCTTGTCCATGGGAAGCTCCACACAAGAATACTAGAGTGGGTTGCCATTTCCTCCTCCAAGGGATCTTCCTGACCTAGGATTGAGCCCATATCTTCTGCATTTCCTGCATTGCCAGGCAGATTCTTTACCACTGAGCCACCTGGGAAGCCCAAAAGACGATTGCAGCATAATTCATTATGGTAAAAAATGGAAGGCAACCCAGTGTCTTAGCAATTAGGAAATGTTTGCATTCAATTTTATTCACTAGATTAATGCTTTGGGGGCCCATTATGATATTGTTGGTGTATGTATGTGTTTATATTTATGGCATCACAAAATGGAAAGTTATTTGGCTGTTAAGTCATGATAGTAAGCCTATATATACATCTATATAATCGTATCTCTAATGTTTACAAAAGAAACTACTGTTGAAAAAGGCAGAAAATTTAATGTATACTAAAATTAGACGTTTAAGAAACATTCATGGAAAAACCCATAGACATCATGATTAGTGCTAGAACTATGGTTCAGCATTTACAGGCCAAAAAAACTGGCCCAGAAGACACAGCAACAGTTTCTGAGGTGTATTTCAAGATTCCTTTCAAAAAATATTTTCAAGAATAAAATTTTTTGGAGCAAAATAATATCTCCTTTTTGGTGGCTATATGAAAAGAGGAAATTATTTCCTTTCTATGTTGCTGATGTTACTGTTACCAATATTAAGTTTGTAATTTTTTATTAATTAGCATCAAGAGTGAAAAGATGAGATCTCTTAGACTTTGTATTATATTTGTGTAAATTATTACAATCATCTAATAAGATGTAATTTATCAAGAATTATGAAATACTCTTAAACTATGATATAGTGAATCTATTTATCATAGTTTTTCTAGAGAATTAATTCAAAATATGAAAAAAGGTTTGGTAATATCATTCATTTATCTTGTGGTTTTCTTAATTAGCATCAAAAGTAAAAAGCTCAATAATTACCATCTACCATCTCCTTTGGTGAACCTGTTCAAAAGTTTTGCCCATGTGCAGTTAGGAATGGGAGTTGGAAAGAGTTGTTGGACTTCTTATTGAGTTGTAAAGTTCTTTATATATTATAGACAAAAGTCCTTTGTTGGATGGATGTTTTGCAAATCATGTATGTTTGTATGTTTTTCCCAGTCTTTGGCTTGCTTTTTCATTCTGTTAGAAGGTCTTTGGAAGAACAAATATTTGAACTTTTCATGAAGCTCAATTTATGACTTTTTTTCTTTTTTACAGTTGCAGCTTTTAGTGTCTTATTTAGGAAAACTTTGCCAAACCCAAAGTCACTAAGATTTTTTCTTATGTTTTCTTTGAGGAATTTGATAGTTTAGATTTATGATGCAAGTTGAGTTAATTTTTGTATGTGATGTGAGGTGTCAAGGAGATTTTTTGTTGTTGTTGTCTTTTTGTAGATGGCTATCCAACTAAATCAGAATCAGTTGAAAAAAATTTTCCTTTACCTTATTGTGGGGAAAGGTTTCATTTTATCTTGACCCCTTTGTTTAAAATCAGTTAACTATTTGCATGTTGGCCTATTTCTGGACTTTTTATGTATGTTCAGGTGACCTCAATGTCTATTTTGTGGCAATGCCACCAATACCTGATTACCATGGTTTTGCACATACAGTTTCTGAATCAGATATTGAAAGTCCTCCTACTTTGTTCTTTTTCAAAATTGTTTTACCTAGTCCCCAGTCTAGGTCTGTTGCATTTCTAAGTAAACTTTTGAATTAACTTCCCAATTTGTAAAAAAATAAAATAAAATAAACAATCCTATTAGGATTTTGATTGAAATTGCCTTTAAACAATTTTAAGCAGGTCATTTAAAAATGGCATAGTTTAACTAACATAACATTGTTAATCAACTATGCTCCAATACAAAATAAAAAAATTTTTAAATGACAGTTTTAAATTAGAATATTTGGGAAAATGTATATCTCTCTTTTGGATAAGCATCAGCAATTTTAAAATGACATAAACCATACCAATGAAAAATAGTAAATAAAAATGAATAAATCTCCACAGCCTAAAGATGCAGTGACTTATAGAACTTCCCTCTGGGAGAGTTTGGCCTTTTTTTAAAGCATTTGGAATGAAAGGAGATAACTAGATTTTTGCCATTTACTAATAGTAAATTTTTGAGAAAACTTATGACACAAGATTTTATAGATTCAGAATTAAAAAGCAATGATTTTTCCTGCTCAAAAATCAGATTACCATTACTAAGAATAAATCCAGAATTTTGTTTATCTCTATTTGATTGCTCATATATTCAGTACCTGTATGTGAATTGTAAACTTTTGAGATAGGAAGTGCAATGCAACTTTAGCAGCTGATTGGTAAATTGATGTTGAGAGTGGATTTCTTCTTGTATTATTGATTATCCCGACCAAGCCATGTTGATTTTTCATCAGAAGGTTCAGGTCATTTTTACTGCATTTAACTGTCCTCCCGATTTCTTCCTGTCACTTCAGATGACAATTCAGTCAGAAAACCAGCAGCATGACTTTCAAGAAACTCCACATTTTAATTTTAAAAAGACAGAAAAAGATAAAGGTAGGGAGGGAATGTAGGTAAACAGGTATATGGTTTGTACAAAAAGAAAAGGAGGGAGGCTATGGGGAAACAGATGTATATTCTGTACAATTTTCTGGCAGGTAACATTCAAAATAATTATTTAAGAGGCATAATTCCTTTTTGATATGATATATTGATATATTTAAATTGATGATTTCAGAGTTTTCAGATAACAATGTGATACCTTAATATGTTCAGTAATTTTGTACTGCAGCTAATTGGCTTCTGTAGAAAGAAAACGTTTAATGATCCTCTAATACTCCTCTTAGCTCTGTCAGTTAGCCAACATTGTACCCTACTGAGCTAACAGGCCATTTTCCATGTATCTGCAATATTAGTAACATTCTTTGGTCTAACTTTGCTTTGTTTTCCCTTGTGCCTGCTCACTATACAATTTTGTGTGATGGAAGATTAGTAGCAAGTTACTGACATTTCATTTTCTGCATATGTGTACGTAATATAAATATACTTAAATTATTTGGAAATCGCTTTTACCTAATTTAATTGAATTAAAATGTAAAATCTATTTAGGAGCAAAGAAAAAAAGTAAATGTGTAAGAGGCCTCTGTCTGGCCTAGGCTGTGCGCACATTAAAATACAAGCCATGCCAAAGCCCAGTGGATATTATTAGCACTTTACCCTTCTTTATTAGACCTGGGCATCTTGCATCTGATCTATGATTGTCAAGAAGAATTTTACACCTCTTACACGTGTAGAAAATCTTCTTTCCCTGGCTAGTGGATGGAGGCATGGCAGTCTGCATATCCTCTTCCCCCCCTTCTGCCTTAGTTTCCCTGATATTCCCCACATGGGAGGTGCTGAATGGTCCATCCAATGTGTGCCATTGAGAATAGATCAGGTAAGTGATGGGCTGTAGATGTAGTGTATCCAGGGGTTAAGATCCTGTCACCTGATTTACCTGGTGACCCAGAGTTGCCGAGAGAAACACAGAAGAGCAAACTGTACAGTTGTTTTCTGTTTACAGAAGGATATCTTAAAATCGGATCTCATCATCTGCTCGGTGGCTGCCGTTCTGTCCTTTGCTGTCAGTGCCAGCACTGTGTTCCTGTCCTTGCGAGTATGTATCCATTTGGCTTTGCACTCTTCCCCTCTCCTCACTGCCTGTAATAAACAGAGCCCACTGTGCAGCTCCAGGCTATTGATAGGTTAGTGGAGCCAGAGGAAGAATAGAAAAGAATAGAGAGCTTGGAGGAGTATCTCCAGGTGTGTTGAGTTATGTCTGAGATGAGTTTTGGTCCACAACACAGAGTTGATCCAGATGTTTAACCCTTACTGTTTCCCATCCAGGGAATTGTTTGGTTAGCATGTCTTGTAGAATCCACCATGAGGATGGTCAACAGTCATAAGACAGGATCACAGCTCACTACTAAGAGCAGAGAAGGGAGGACTCACCAAATCAGGAATGAGATGGAAGTCGCAGAGCCAAAAAGATTATTAGAACATAATTTTCAGTTGGAAAAACAACAGTATAGTGAGCCAGATGGGATTTCTGGCTAGAGGTTCTTGCAGACAGTTGCTGTCTCATTTTTCTATCAGTGAAGAAAAATCTGTTAGCTAAATTTGTTATTCTCCATCTCATCTTTTAAAAAAATAACAAAAAGCAAGAAAAAGTATTCTAATGGACAGAATGTCTCAGCCTCTTCTGCACTCCGTCTTGGTGGTTCTCAATGCAGAGACCAGTTTCAAGTGCTATGGGAGAAATTTTCAGAGGCGAGAGCTGAGTTTGGCTGTGTGTGCTTTGGGAGGAGCGGGGAAGGAGCATAGTTATGGTTCTGGGTTATTTACAGGCATCCTTCCCCATGCTTCCAGCTGCACACTGACTCTTTTCTTCTGTTGCAGCCTTTTCTCAGCATTGTGCTCTTCGCCCTGGCTGGAGCCGTGGGGTTTGTAACCCACTACCTGCTCCCCCAGCTGCGCAAACATCACCCATGGATGTGGATTTCACACCCCATCCTTAAAAACAGAGAGTATCAGCAACGGGAAGTGAGAGGTGAGTAAGGTATCCCTCATAAAAATAGGGTGTGGCGGGAGGTCTGCTTTACACTGAGAGTGTCACAGGTGTGCAAATGCACTTAATGCTGTGGAAATGTACTCTTAAATATGGTGATGTACAGATTACTTTATGTGTGTGTATATGTTGTGATAGTCACTCAGTTGTGTCTGACTCTTTGCAACCCCATGGACTGTAGCCTGCCAGTCTTCTCTGTCCATGGGATTCTCCAGGTGAGAATACTGGAGTGGGTTGCCATTCCCTTTTCTAGGGGATTGTCCCGACCAAGGGATCAAACCCAGGTCTCCTGCATTGGAGGCAAATTCTTTACCATCTGAGCCACCAGGGAAGTGTGTCTTTCACTACAGTAGATAAAGGAGAGCATGTGTACCTTGAAATGTACAGTAATGTTCCTGGAACAAGAAAGTTGAAGTGGGGTGAATTATAAGTCTGTTTTATGAAAATGATTGGTTGTTATTATTGAGGAAAATTTCATTTATATCATTCAGACCTGAACATTATGCTGTTCCACTTTCAGCTGATGGGGGACCGAGAATAGCATCACTCAACTTGCCTTGTCATCTTCCACAAAACCAGAAGTGGGATGTAGCATAGGCTGACCTTTGAATTTTGATACATGAACCCTTGAAATTTTGTTGAATTTGCAGTGCTCCCTTAGAACTAGACCCCCACCCCAACCTGGACTTGATTGACTTAGCAGTTTCCATGGCTGACTCTGGCCACCGTTAAGTAACATCCTGATAATGACCCTAACAGTGTTTGACCTTCTAAGTAAAAAAGTCATAAATTTCCCTGTTAGGTCTCTCCAGGCTCTGTGATTGAACAGATGGCAGATGGATTGATTTATCCCCATTTTCAGACATATTGGGCATGGTTTATAGCTATAGTTTGTAACTAGCCAATGATGCTGTCTGCACAGAACTGTCTAGCTCATTGTAATTTCTCCACCGTTAAATGAGTCAACTAGCCATCTCCACCTTCAGACATGAGGATATATGAGTAGCACCAAGGTTTGCTGACTCAATGAGTTTGCTGGGCTCAGCCAAGTTTGTCATCAATAACTTCAGTAGACTAGTACTGAAACACTTCAGTGTTGTTTCGAAGACTCCGAAGACCTCAGGTACCACAGTCCCTTATGTTTCCAGTGCGGAAACAATTTAGCAAATGGCAAAGAGATAAGAAGTGGTTTATTAGACTAGGATGCTTGTGAGGGTTACAAGTGAGCAGGCGAGAGGATGCCATGCCCAGATCTTACTGGGCTACAATTTTAAAATCAGAGGAAAAGTGGAGAGGGGTTGAAGATCTTCTTTGTTATTCTTAAGTAGATGCCATGCTTCCATCATCAATTCCTCCCACAGGTTGGGCAGGGGAGTTTTCTTGTCCCTACAAGGTCAAGCTAGGTCCACAAATGATTGCTTTTTGTGTGTACAGAGAGCATGTCCTAACTTACTGAGCTCCCTGGGCAGGATGTGGGTCTCACGCCACCATTGTTTTATTGTTTTGGGGCATGTCTCATGATTCTGTTGCATGGTTTTGTTGTTGAGCAAGCCTGCTTGGTCTTGTCATTAAGCAAACCTGCGTTCTTGAGTAATTGTCAATTTACAGGGGTCTCCCATATTTATTTTACTTACAATCTCCTAGTGAGATTAACTGTTTAAGTACCCACTTCATCCCTTCACTCTGTTCCTATCAGAGTGACCAAAGTAAAAGGGCAAAGGGGAATTAATTTAAGAAGAAATGAAATAATCACTTATGATGCTGCCAAGAATAGAGAACATGTCTGAGTGGCTACCAGGAGCCGCCTTAATTTGAAACAGCAAAATCAATAAAACAGGGTTTTGCTTAGAGGAGAGACATGGCCTGATGGACCTGCTGCCAGCATAGGGTTTAGAAGGCGGTGGAGACAGCTCAGACTGTCCCGCCTTTGGACGTTTATTATTCCCACTTACAACACCAATGGCTCACCAAAGATCAAGCTGCATAATACAGTTTTTAAATGCTGTGTTCAATCTTGTGTGCTACATAAGTGCAAATTATTATCAGTAATATAAAAATTGAAGGAATATGAGCTCAGAGTAGGTGCAGTTGATAATGGTCAGTTCATGTTACAGTCCACCTAGAGGGAAAGTGAAAGAAAGTAACAGTGTTGGTCACTCAGTCATGTCCAACTCTTTGCAACCCAATGGACTGTGTAGCTCACCAGGCTCCTCTCCCTGTCCATGGAATTCTCCTGACAAGAATACTAGAGTGGGTTGCCATTCCCTTCTCCAGGGGATCTTCCCGACCCAGGGATCAATCCCAGCTCTCCCTCATTGCAGGCAGATTCTTTACCGTCTGAGCGGTCCATCGAAGCCAGTGCCTGCATGTGGTCAGTCAAGCAACCTGAAGAAAAGACAAATTTCTTTAGAACTTCTGCAGTGTTAGGGTTGTATTTGCCTTTTGTTTCCTTAACTGACTATTGAAAGACTAGGTTTTGTTGACATTAGTGGAGTATTGTTTCGGCCTCAGTGGTAAGTAGTTGATAGGGATTTGAGGCCAGATGCTTTCACTTGGGAAACTGCATATCTATATCTGTATCATCTGTGTCTATGCCTGTACCTAGATACTTAAATGCCTTTCGGTTGAGGACAGAGAACCTGACAAGAGAGAGGAAAATAAGAGAGATCACGTGTAGACTCGCCTTATTGTGGCAGATCAGAGTGTGGAATTCAACACTGAAAGATAAGAGTGAGCAGTGGAAAACTTGGAATTTGTGTGGGTGTGTCATTGTTTTTTACCCCTGAATCTAAGAGAACCCAGCCTAAATTAGAATCATTTAGATATTTTAAATCTGAATGATCTTTTCAGTGCAAGGTTCAAGAGCAAGAAAGGAGAGTGTGTTTGTATGTTGATGTCCCCTCTTGGAGGACTGAGTGGGTGGGCAGCTCTGGGCCTCCGTCCTTTACAATAGACGGAAGACGTTCCCCTTGGTACCAAAGGCTTCTGCAGAGGCTTGGTGGATATTTTTCACTTGCCTGCATTAGCTGTTTATAATCCACCTGAAGTCTAGCCAAGAGTAATAGATTTAACAAATCGGACGTGTAATGAGAAACAGATTGCATTTCAAAATTGTGTGTTGGAAGGAAAATCCAAATACTTAAAATATGTCGGTATGAATGTATTGAAGACCCCTTACCCATTTTGATATCATCCACAGCCTATTTTCTCGCTTTCTCCTCCTGGCTGCCTTTCTGCCTTTTAGGTATTTCACTCTTTATTCCTTTTATTAGCCAGAAAACACGCATAGGAAATTCAAGCTGATCATATACCTTTACGGGCTTCCCTGGTGGCTCAGAGGGTAAAGCGTCTGCCTGCAATGCAGGAGACCTGGGTTCGATCTCTGGGTCAGGAAGATCCCCTGGAGAAGGAAATGGCAACCCACTCCAGTACTCTTGCCTGGAAAATCCCATGGACAGAGAAGCCTGGTATACTACAGTCCATGGGATCGCAAAGAGTTGGACACGACTGAGCGACTTCACTTTCTTTCTTTCATATACCTTTAATGTGAGAATATGTCAAATCTTTTTTCTCATATGATCACAGAATATTTTGGAAAAGCAGAGCAGGGCTGGTAGGTCTGTGGATACCACTGTGATCCCTGGTCCTACAGTAGACATAGCTAACAGAGAACAGTCCTAAAACGGGCAGTGGCAGACTTTACCAATCAGTTGGAATTGGCATGTGAGACAAGGCCTGAGTGTTGTGTCTGTCTTAAAGTTTATATAATACTGTCCCACCACTTTACTGGGAGGAAACTGACACCCAGAGATGTCAAGGGACGTTGACCCAGGTCCCACTAAGTTTGTGGACGGTGAATGATTTGAACCCAGGTGATCTCACTCACTCTGGTCATATACTATTTCTTCTACCCATATTACTCTCAGTGCACTGGGAAGATGGTGTGCCAAAAAACACACAAAAAAGCAAATAACAACAAAAACAACAACCAGTAGAAGGCTCAGACCCTGAGTGAAGAGGTCATAGTTGACTTCATGTCCATTGGTTGTATGCATGCTCAGTCGTGTCTGACTCTTTGTCTTTGTGACCTATGAACTGTAGTCCACCAGGCTCCTCTGTCCATGAAATTTTTCCAAGCAAGAATACTGAAGTGGGTTGCCATTTCCTTCTCCAAGGGATCGTCCTGACCCAGTGATCAAACCTGCATCTCTTACATCTCTTGTATTGGCAGGCGGGTTCTTTACCACTGAGCCATCTGGGAAGCCCGACTGGCATGCCCATTGGTTAAGCTATTCTAACTGGCTGGTTCTGTGTATTAAATGGAAATAAATGAGATTGAAAAATTAAATGTTGGATTAGGATCTGCTGTGTGGTAGGTATTTAATAATATTGGTTGAATGAATGAATGACTGATTGGTGCTGTGTAAATTCACTGAAGGAAGAGTTCCCCACAGACAAGAAAAGCCCAGAGGTGAAGGCTTGTTTGAAGGACTCTAGTCTATGTGTATAATAAGATGCATACATAGAGACTCATACCGCTGTAAAATACGGTTGCAGGAAAAGCTTAAGCTGTAATTTTTGGATACATTAGAATAAATGGATAAAAGATTATAGAAATCATTAAAATGTCAATTGAAAAATCTCATTTGCATTGTAATTTAACCAAATTCACTATTATAAAACTAATTCACAGTTGAGTCCTCAGTTTGTAATCCTTAAATGAGATTTACTGTGCATTTTAACAAAACTTGCCTGTTGATTTGCAGATAGACTGGTTTCTCCATGTGAAAGACTTGGTTCCGACAGATGCTGCTTTTTCTAATGTGTTTTTCGTTTATAATTCCTGGTGACTTAGCTGGTAAAGAATCCACCTGCAGTGCGGGAGACCTCGGTTTGATCCCTATCAATCCCTGGGTTGGAAAGATCCCCTGGAGAAGGGAATGGCTTCCCACTCCAGTATTCTGGCTTGGAGAATTCCATGGACTATCCATGGGGTCACGAAGAGTCAGACATGACTGACCAACTTTCACTTCACTGATACATACCGTTAAAAGCCAAACAGGACAAGTTGTAATGAAAAGCGGCAGTCCCTGGTCAACTTTTTCCTGTATGATTCCTCCTTACTTTTTACTCTAGGTCTTTCTTCTGGTATTTACCATCATTCTTCCAAATAATGTGCATGTTCTTATCTTTCTTGGTATTTCAGATTTGCCTGTCTACTGACTTTCTGTTATGAATAATAAAGATCTCTCTCTCTTCTCTTTCCTCATGTATGAACATTTTCCCCTACTTCTTCCTCCTAATATGATTTTTGTTGAACATATATTCAGTTTTCTTCCTAATCATATATGTGTATGTCATATAGAAAGTCTAATTGTTCATGTCTAGTTCAGTAGTGTACCATGCTTGCATTTCCTTTCTTGTTTAGATTTCTGTTTTTGCATCTCTTAGCCTTTCCAATTTCTGTTCTGTTTTTGTGTTTCCTAGCCTTTCCGTTAACTATGTAAAATATCTCTCGATGTAACTTTCCACACAGGGAAACTTGAAAAATACTCTATTAGTTCCATCCTTTCCCAGACTCCCTCTGGGACTTGCTTCAATTGTTCCTTGTTTATTCCCTTTGAATGAAACACATCCTCTGGTCACTTCAGGGAAAGGGTGCATGGTAGGGAAATGTTTTGAGACTTTATCTATCTCAAAGTGTTTTCATTCTACTTTGCACTTAATGGAGAGCTTGGAGTGTGTAGCTTGTGAGGGGGTAAGCAGTTCTTTCGGAATCCTAAGCTGACATCCCATTGTTTTCTATCTCCTGTTGCTGCTGGCGAAAAGTCTGATGTCTTCCTGGCTCCTGATCCTTTGTATGTGACCAGTTGTTACCCTGCAGGAAGCTTTTGGAAAGTTTAGGAGGGAATTCAACTGTCATGGCCCAAAGAACAGGCTCTGAACATGGCAGGGCTCAGATCCTGTCTCTGTCCCTATTGAGTGAAGTCGCTCAGTCGTGTTCGACTCTTTGCTACCACATGGACTGTAGCTTACCAGGCTCCTCCGTCCATGGGATTTTCCAGGCAAGAGTACTGGAGTGGGTTGCCATTTCCTTCTCCAGGAGACCTTCCCCACCCAGGTATTGAACCCGGGTCTCCTGCATTGAAGGCAGATGCTTTACCATCTGAGCCACCAGGGAAGTCCTGTCCCTATTGGTTGGGCTTAACTTTTGTGATTCATCTATAATTATGGGTTCCTACAACAAAGATTTATTGGGGGATGAAATGAATCAAGTCAATACATGTAGAGCATTTGGCAAGGTCCTTGGCAGGCAGACTGCACTCAGTAAGTACATCCTGCCCCTCCTCTTCTCCAGGATTCT
Organism: Giraffa tippelskirchi; assembly: GCF_054371585.1. Lineage (NCBI taxonomy): Eukaryota > Metazoa > Chordata > Mammalia > Artiodactyla > Giraffidae > Giraffa > Giraffa tippelskirchi. Next base: position 118,215,820 of record NC_137276.1, on the reverse strand, counting down.
GCATTCAATTATTTTACACCTTGTTTTGTGCCTCATTTCACCCATTGTGCTATAAGTTGGCAACCCTGTATGATCTGGATAGACATGTTGTGAAATTTTTGCCGGCAGGTGATGGTGCTACTAGAATGACTTACAGAATTTCCGTGGAGATTAACTCCAACCGGATAAAATCTTTTGAAATGTATATAGCGCTAGAGGAAAGAATAAGGCATGTCTGATTTCACAACCTAAAGGCTGTACTGGGGTCTGTGGGACAGTCTCATCTTCATGTGTGTGATGAGGAAACGCCATGGTTCTGGAAAGAAGGATGTATCCTTACCCCCTTTGTCTCTCCACATAAAGAGATGCTAGCATCACGAGATAGTTAGAGACCTAGGAAACCCTCCAATGCCTCTTTAATTCAAAGTGACTTAGATGAACCAGTGCTACCTGAGAAACAGTCTCATTTGCTACGATGCTTCTGAAAGAGTGTTACAAATGCCAAAGAAGTGACTTAGGGCTGATGTGTCAGAAAACAACCTGCCAGCTGGCAGCCTGCCTTATTTATTGCCGATGTTCTTATTATTTTCATGTACCTTTTCTTCCTCTCCTCTTCTTTCCCTTCTTGCCTGGCTCTGCTTCTGCTCTCATCTTCTGGCGCATCTCCTCCTGGTCGACTGGGGAACTTATCTTCCTGTGTCAGTCTGCACAGGCTGGAGGGGGCTGCAGGGGACTGGCAGTGAAACCAGGCTTACACAGAAGCAGGAAAACAGACAAGTGGAATCCAGTGTTCTTTGCTCACAGGGGAACGAGGCAGAGGGAATCTTGGAGAAGCACAGGCCAACCCCAGGCAGCATTAAGAGAGAAAGGGTTTGGGGACTGAGTTCAGCAGTCAGCTGCTAACCTCAGACTCCTACTGTCTCTCCAGCAAGCCATGGAATTTTTATCAGGTGCCCCCTGGGGTTCTCCTAGACTGCTGATAAATTTAAAACAATGCAGAAATAAAATAATTGGGGAAAGATTAAAAAAAAAACTAACATTGAAAATTAGGCAGTCTTTTTATTTGGCTGCACCATGAGGCATGTGGGATCTTAGTTCCCTGACTAAGGATCGAACCCATGCCCCCTGGCATGGAAGCGTGAAGTCCTAACCAGTGGACCACCAGGGAAGTCCCTGTAAGCCTTAATGTGCTGGATTTGATGTATACAGGACGGCACTGCAGCAGCTTTGAGCTCTCTGGGCCTAGCGTGCATGGGAAGGAAGGCCTGAAAGGAGGAACGATGCCGGTTCCCAGCTAGAGTAGGTGAGGCCCCTGTGATGAGGGCTGACTCAGTCTCCCTGCCATGCGTCTGTTGGGATCTTATCTAAAATCACATAACCCGTGAGGTGCTTTATGATATGATAATTGACATAGATGCCAGTGGAAAAATAGAATTAGTGTTTCAAAATAATCTTGTCATTGTAGCATATACATCATACTTTACTTAAGGGGAGGAATTCTGATTTTGTAAATTTGTCATTCATCAAGCACCTGCTCAATACGAGGTGCTGTGCTGGGTGTTGATGATACAAAAATGGATAAGAGCATAATCCTTGCTCTTGCCAAGATGGTTGTTCTCACAAGAACTGTCTTCCTTCAGTGCCCACGGTGAGAACGTCTGAAAGTTTCTCTTAACCTTTTTTTGTGAACATTTTGACCTAACCATCTTTATGTGAAAAATTGATAAATGATTCACTAGTATTTTTAGTTTTAAATACCATGGATTAATATTAGTAGAGGACTTTTCTACCAAGAAGGGAGTGTACATTATTTCCTGAGTCTCCTATGAATTTCTCCATCCCTTTGAGGAGATGTGAAGCATATTATTTTTAATTCCCACTGAATTGATGAAAAAAAAAGTCAGTGGGATGGTTTTGGGGAAATGAGCTAAACATTTAAAAAAATTGAATTAGACTTGGTATCAAATGAAAATCCAGATGGATTAAAGATTTAAATTGTCTTAAAGAAAGAAGAAGAAAGAAAAGAACCAAAATAGCACTGCAAAAAATGTAGGTCAAGTTATATAATCTTAGTTAGGGAAAGAAAAAAAGAATTTTTCAAACATGATTCCAAACTCAAAAATCACCAAAGAAACAACTAAAAAATTGTATTCCTTGAAATATATGAGCTTTATTATTTTATTCCTGAATATTCCCACCTTGTATTTCTCTAAGATGTTTATCATGATATTGAACCTGATAACAGTTATTAAGCAACTCAAGAGTATTTATAGACACTGTCGCATGCCAAGGACCATGTGAAGCTGATGAAGCACTTGGGAACAAGGCCAGCATGATCTCACCCCAGGACAAGAGAAAGGGGGAACACTTTGGCCAGGAGTAGATCCCGAACTCCTGTAAGGCAGGCAGTGCCTCACTATGGAAGCCTCAGCTTCTCAAACTTTGTTCTCTTAGGTGTCTGCTTTTGTTATTTATGTCAATAATCAGTGATGTTGCCTGAATCTCCTGAGTGGCTCTTATGAACAGAGTACAGTGCTAAATGTCAAATATGAGGATGAAAGACAGCCCTGGACCCCTGGCTGTACTAAAGAGATGAACATTCATCACACAGATTAGTATATTTGTAAGGTGTTTGAAGTCTAGTGAAGGAAAATATAGGCGGCTAGGAGGGAGTTATAAAGGGATCTTAATTTAGATTTGAGGGTAAAAGAAAGGCTTCTTTGAGAAAGTGCAACTAATTAAAGCCTGAAAGATAATGAGGGGGTTAGCCCTCAAAATGGGGGAGAAGAAGCCACAGGCTCACTTTGAATTGGCGTATTTGGGAATGGGAAGGTCGTGAGGACCTTGGGTTTATCTTAAACAGAATTTTAGGCTCTGAGTGGTGGGGTGGTGTGATTTGCTTTACATTTAAGGATGATGACTCAATTCCTGCTACTGATTTGGGCAGTTAAACCTGTTTTTTAAGAGAATAAACCTTGACATGTATACATTTTAGTAGTAAGGACTTGGCCCAGCAAGAAAGATGAAAGTGAGAAATGCTCATAGGAAAAGCAGTTGCTTATAATAAGGAGGCACAACCAGCTGGGATGCAGTAAATCTATTTTGCAGGGCCTCTCTGCCTTACATGCCTTGGTATGACCAGGCGAGTTGAACCTGAGGTGCACCCCTATTGAAATGTTTATAAACATGTCGTTACAAAGCAGGAAGCCTCATGTTCTTGAAGCTGGTCAGTCATAATTCAAGATTTGAATTGGAACAAATTGTCTTCCTTTTATCTTTTATCCTAAAGATAAAAACATCCTGAAGATTTTTTTTATTAACTTTTAATTATTGAGAGGCTCTAGTTTTAGTAACATAAACATCTAAATAAAACACAACCTGAAAAGCATTCAGTCATGATAAATCACATGTAAATTTGTAAGTGGTGGAGTTAGTTTGCATTCTTTTTCTCAAGGGCCTAATATTTCAGGGAAAAGAGAAATAATAATGTTAAAGAAATATCTTTTTATAGTCTCTTTGTGTATTCAGAACATTACAGAAAGACAGTTATAAAATGTCATTGCAAAGATTTTCTTTTTAACATGACTTTGTATGAATACTGAGACAATCTGCGGACTTAAACGTATTTATCATGTTATGCCTTTGTAAGCTTTTTGTCTTATTAGTTTTTCATGGCCACCCTCATAATGAAGGATTAACTTTAATCTTTTAGAATTCAGAATTCTGGATTGCAATTGTGTTTTAACTTTCTCCTACATTATTATTCATTCTGATATTTGCTTTCCTTCTACTTCCAAATAGAAACATCCAGTACATTTATCTGTTAAACATTTTCTACAATCTAGAGATTGTAGCATTTCATAGGAATAATTGACTGAACTTGGTAGAAGGATTCTAGAGATATATAAGAATGAGCATGAAATTGATTTGCCTTCAATTCAGTTTCAGTGTGCAGTAGTAGCAAAACTTGAAGTCAGGAGTATGGCGTTGGTGACCTCTGGGATTCGCTATCTACTGTATCCCTCCTAGATATTTATTTGAACTGCCTTTCCACATCCTTTTCCATTCCCACTTTGACTAGATGTTATACTGAATACCAACCATGGAACCCCTGCCTTGGGGTGAGTCATCACCTAAAATGTTTTCCTCTTTACATGTAGTATGTATACCCATACTTGCTGGTGTATGCAGACAGTGTAAAATGTATTCACAGTCCCTGCAACTAGAGATTCAGAGTTAATCAGTGGGAGGCATGTGGAGCTTCGTATCACATTGAGATGTCAGCGGTTGTCACTTTCAATTCCCTGGCAGCACCTCAGGTAGTAAGCTGGAGCTGAATTATGCAGTGCAAACGGTCTTTTTTTTTTTTTGACTCTAAGGGTGCTATTAAATAGTAAAGGTTTTTTGCAACTTATGAATGAATTGATTTCTAGTCCTCTTGAAGTTCTTTTTATCCTTCATAAGTCCAGCAGACAATTCTTTTGCAGCTATCATCTTGCTTCTAAGTAGAGACCCAGTTATTAAAGACCTGGGGCCTTACCTGTTCATATATGTTATTTTGGCCATATTGAATGCTAGTCCTACAAGCTTGCTGTTCTAAAGGCAGACAGCAGACTAGTGCTTACAATCCAAGACTTTTACAGCCTGACTCTCTTAGCTACATGCCTTACAGTCTTGTCTTTGATATAGTTTCACACATGTGCACAGAGGGTTAACATCTTACTGAATAAGTACTTTTGCTCTCAAATATTTGGAAAGACATGGATGATGAATTCAGAGCTCATTAGTGATTTCTCTATTATTTGATATTCATTGCTTTGTGTGTTTCTGGAATGGATAAACTGAAATTCTATGGCAAACCCATATTTGTTATCATTATCTTCAGTAAATCCCTGTGCACTGCAATGGGATTGTCTGCCTACACTCAGTCAGCTTTATCCCCACTTACTGGAATATATCATCTACTGAAATTAAATGTGACAAGCATTTGAAAATCTGGATCATACTCCCCCCATCCACGTGGCACCCAGGTCACTCTTGGATGATGAGCCACTGAAACATTCCTTTTAATTCAGGTATTTTTTTAACTGCACTGCAGGATGAGGTTGGCTTATATTTCTCTTAATTTACATATTTTTGCAGGAATCTAGCTAAGATTGTCATGTTTTTCTGAGTTGGTGACAAATGTTGCTAGAACTCTATAAATGTATTTTTATAAGCAAGCTGAATTGCATTTGATGTGATGACCTCAAACTGACATTATTGATGTCTTATAAATTGAGAAATCAGAAAAAATAATTTTGTATAGAAGGAAACGTAGCTCTAACTGATTATACTTTATAAGAGATTAAAATAGCAAATGTTGTTTAATATGTTATTGTTAGACAGCTTTTTGTTTTTGTAATCAAAAAAGCAATTCCAAGAGGCTGCTTCTTTTAAAAGTCCCTCTTTTCATTTTAATTATTCAGAGTTGCTTCCAACCACCAAAGTAAGATGATAAATGAACATTTATTGAACCTTAACTCTAGGCCAGGTACTATGCTAGGTACTTGAAATACTGAACTGATTAAGACATAGCACCTACTCTTGATGAACTCACAGTCTAATGGGAAGATTAGTATATTTAAATGAATATTTACTCTGGTGTGACAGGTACTATAATTGTAGAATTCACAGTGTACAGTAATGGCTCAAAGAAATAATGCATCTTGCTTCAAAACCAAAGGTATTATACAGAATGCAGGCAGAAAGTGGAGTGCATGGTTTATAAAGAATTTTAAAACAGTAACAAATCCAGTTAAAAGTTGGACTCTGTTTTGCTGTCATTATGCTGACTGTTCTAAACAGTGTTAGTGATAAAACCTCTTCCTACTGGGATGGACTTTAAATGCCCTGCCCTTGGCCACTACTGGTGGTGACTGTATTGGGAGTGGTGAGGGGTTGGGGAGGGGGCCAAGAAAAGCTCCAGATGGCAAGGTGACATATCTTATAAAAAGATGAGGAATTTCTCAAGTAGGAAATTCGGAAGGATATCCCAGGAAGGCACCAAGCACATATATAAATAGCAGTCATTTTCAATAGATGGTGACGACCCATTAGATATCCATATGGGAAAACTATCAGTCTCAACCACCATCTTGTAAAATAGTGTATTATACACAATAACCACTTCTAAATAGCATGCAGATCTAAATTTAAATTTGAAACAATTATAGTTTTAGAGGAAAGTAGAAGGTGGTCATGGCCTTTGTCTTTTGAACGGAACACAAAAATCTTTAAAAGGAAAAATAGATGAGAACTTGGAACATATTAAAACTAAGTATTTCTCTTTTACAAGAGATACTATTAGGAGAATTAAAAAGCATCGCACAAAATAAAAAGATTTTTCCCATTGCATATATATGAATAAAACCTGATGCTCAGGATGTATGTAGAACTCTTAAAATCATGAAGGAAAGACATATAATCCAGTAGGAAAAGGAACCAGGCAATAGCCGTGAAGAACTGCTTCAGCAAAGTGTATATCCAAATGGCCAGTGAGCACATGAAAAGGCACTCAACTGAGTTAGTCATTAGGAAAATGCATAATAAAACCATAACATGATACCACTATATGCCCACTGGTGCAACTAGAATGAAGGAGGGGAAAATGTTTTGGCAAGGATGTGGAGCAAGTGAAAGGAAAGCTTTGTATTGTTTGTGGGTGTATAAATTGTCTTAGTACCATTGGAAAGTTGGCAACACCTCCTGGAGCTTTCTATGTGCACTCTTAATAACCTAGTGATTCTGTGCCTAGATACATACTCCACAGAAATGTCCCATGTTTATCAAAAGATATGTAAAAAATGTTCATAGCAGCACTCTTCACAATAGATATTGGAAACTAACCAAATGCCCATGAACAGTACCTTGGGTAAAAGCTGTATGTTCATTAAGTAGATGACTCTTTGGCAGTAAGAATGAACAAATGACAACTGCACTCAAAAATGTGGAGGAATCTCACAAACACTGCTGAGCAAAAGACACATAAGAAAGGTAGGCAAATAAACAATGCTGTTCAGGGATTAGGCAGTGGTCACCTTGTGGGGTGATGACCATAAGCAGGCATGGGGTGCTTTGAGGCTGTTTCTTAAGCCAAGTACTAGGGACACAGCTCTGTGTGTGTGTTTTATGCATGTTTCTGTGTTTAAAAGAGATAAATGAAAAGGTTTTTTTAAAAAAATCCAGCATTGATAATCCAGAGAGTCAGTTCAGTATAGGATATAAGTGGAAAATTGATAGAAGGTGATTCCATAGAGTTACATAGCAGCATATTATGAAAAGCCTATATGACATAGTAAGGTACTTAGGTGTATGGATAGACACAGTGGAGAACAATGAAGACTATGAAATATACAATGGCTAAATGTAAATTTCCAAGAGTTCTTTGATGGCAACAGGACAGAAAAACAGATGGTGTGTAAAGAAACTGGAGCCCAGGAGATCATCCATTCATTTACTCAACACATATTTATTGAAAGATTACTGTGTCGACATGGGGAATATGGTAGTGAACAAGACAAAGTCCTTGCCCTTGTGAAGCTTACCCTGTAGTGGAGAAAGCAGAAAACAAATAACACACACAAATAAAGACACAAACAAAGTATCAAGTTGAGACATTTTATAAAGAAAAGTTCATTAGACTAAAGAAATTGTGACACAAGGAGGCTGTTTTAGATTGGTAGTAACAAAGGGATTTACTAAAGATGCAGTACTTGAGCAGACTTCAAAAGGATGAGTGAGTGAGTTATAAAAATATCTGAAGAGGAGAGTCCTAGGCAGAAAGGACAGCAGATGCAAACTTCTGAAAGAGGACAAACTTGGTGTATGTAATATTCAAGGAGCATCACAGAGGATGAGAATGCATAATGGAGAAAGTGGTTGGAAATAAGATCAAAAAGGTAACAAAGTGCCAAATTATAAGGGTCTTCTAAAACATGGTAAGAACATTGGATTTTCTGTTAGTCAAGAGATAGGGGAAGGCTAAATATCATGGCAGATACCTCCGAATCTTAATGGGTTAGCAAAATAAAAGTGTATGTTTTGTTCATGCAAAGTCCAATGGAATGTGATCAAAAGGTTTTTCCTAGTCATTGTCCCTAGCATGGTGGAGGGTCACTTGGGTGTGAGATTTCTTCAATATTTGGAAGCCTCATCTTATGGTTTCAGGGTTACTCTAGAATGTTAACATTCTTGTGCCAGCAGATAGAAGGAAGAAGATGCATGGAGGATCATGCACCCAGTACCTAGCCAGTTGACTTGGAAATGACACACTTCTGCTCTCATTTTTTTGGCAAGAATGAGCCACATGATCCTCCCATATGCAAGGAATAACCAGGAAATGGGATCCCCAGCTGGGAAGCCACTTACCAGCATCAGTTCCATGAAAAAGGGGAGTGTGAATCTTTGGGAATCAACTAAATAAAATTTGACACAGGATTTTTATCATAATTAGGATGAAAAGCCATGGGAGACAGATGAATAGGGTATTAACAATGTCTTAAAAATTCCTCTGGCTGCTGGTTGGATTATAAATTGTGGGTCTGGGGACATTAAAAGAAGCAAGGAGTCCAGTTTTAAGGAAGTGTCATCAATCTAGGTGAGAAATGATGATGACTTGGTGTGATGGTAGCACCAGAGGAGAAATATGGTTAAATCTGGGATAGATTTTGAAGACAGAGCCAGTAAGATTTGCTTATGGGTTGGAGGTGTAAGATCCAACCTAGAAGAGACCAAGGAAAGGATTTTGGCCTGAGAAACTAGGTAATGAGGGAGTACCATTTAATGAACTGTTGTCCAAATGGCATCTTGCTTCTCAAATGTCATCTTCTTAATTGTGTCTCTCATGCCACTCTATTTTACATTGTTGTCCATGTGAACCACTGAGAACCCTTGATCCTCTTCAGTCGACTCTATTCTTTTCATTCATTATCCATCCTTTATTATATACTATGCAGTTTACACGTTCATTATGTTTTGTTTATTGTCCATACTAGAATGTAAGTTCCATCGGGGCAGAGATTTTGTAATGTTTGGGATGCTCATTATGCCATAGGAAAGTATCTGGCATAGAGTTGTCTGTCTCATTTGTGGAATGAATGAATGGTGGACACGGGAGGAGTAGGTTTAGGTGAGAGCATGAAATAAAGATCTTTGCTGAGATGCTTATTAGACATTCCAAATATGTTAAAAAGATAGTTGGATATACTGGTTTGAAGCCCAGAAAAGAGGTCCATGCATGGAGATATGTTTTTAGTAGTCAACAACATATTGACAATAGATGTTTAAGGCCTTGGAACTGGATAAGTTCATGTAGGGAATTACTAGAAGTATGGGGTAATAAACTGGATCAGATACTTCTGGGAGGTTGAGTAAGATGAGGACTGAGGCTGACCATTGGATAGCAATGTGAGGTCCTTAAAAAAGCAATTTCATGAATCGGTTGGAGTGAGACTCTGACTAGAGTGAACTCAGAAGACAAAAGGAGTTAAGTTGTGGAGAAAGTGAGTGTAGTCAAAAATTTTTTTTTCCAGAAATTATTACAAAGGGGTGCAAAGAAATAGGGCAGTATCTGGAAAATATCCAGCATCTGGAAGGAAAATGGTCAAGGGAGGGTATCTTTTTTTAGGACTAAAGATATTACAGTGTGCTTATATTTTGATGAAGATGATTCAATACAGAGAGAATAAGTAGGAGAATGGTCCTGCACAAGAGAAAGGTCCTTATGTAGGTAAGGAGTGATGGCAACCAGTGCACACAAATGATGGGGTTAGGAAAGAGAGAGTTCATTTTGATAAAAGACAGTTACAGTTTTTTTAAGGCTAAGAGATTGCATATCTAAACAGTGAAACTAGAAAGGAGGAGATAGGTAAGAAGCACATAGACTCAACATAGTCTAGTCCTGCATAGAGGAAGAACTAGAACAGTGATTCTCAAACCCGAACACATATCAGAATCACTTGTAGGGTTTGTGAAACACGGATTACTGGGCCCAGCCCATAGGTTTCTGACTCAGCCAGTCCACGATTACATCTGAGAATCTGCATCTTTAACAAGCTTCCTGGGGATGCTGATGCTGCTGGTACTTGTTTCTCAGTACCATGTGGGATGTGGAGACCAGCAGCATCAGCATCCCCCGGAAGTTTATTAGAAATGCAGGATGTCCAGCTCCATTCTGGACCTATTGGATCAGATTCTGCCTTTTAACAAGTAGTTTATTTGCATGTCCAAGTTTGAGGATCGCTGTTCTAGGACAGTATTTTTGAGCCTTGTCCTCAAGTGATTCCAACATACAACCATGATTGAGAACAACTGAGTCAGGGTGACCCCACAGTATATTGCCTGCATGACTAAGCAAATACATGTCTCATTAAATAAGATAAAGAGTTCATGAGGAGCGGGTGTATGGAGGTTGACTAAGTTCATGTTGTATTTGAAGATTTTTTTCAGGACATAAGATGAAGCTCTTCAGTTGAGTGTCTAGATCTAGGAAACACCAGAAGAGAGATGGAAGACTGAGTTACAGATCTGAGCATCATCAGCATGGAAGTGATAATTAACATTAGGGATGTTGAGGTGATCACCCCAAGAAAATGAGAAAAATGGCAAAGAAGTCCAAGGAAGGCAATTGACCAAGGGGAGAAGAAGAGACGCCTGCAAAGAAAATGGGAACAGTAGAAAGGTTTGAGCACGAGCAGGAATTGGGCTTCCCAGGTGACTCGGTGTAAAGAATCTGCCTGCCAATGCAGGAGGCGTGGGTTTGATCCCTGGATAGGGAAGATCCCCTAGAGAAGGAAATGGCAACCAGCTCCAGTATTGTTGCCTGGAAAATCCCATGGACAGAGGAGCCTGGAAGACCATAGTCCATGGAGTTACCAAAGAATCGGACACGACTTAGTGACTAAACAACAACAACAGGAATTGGCAAGGCAGGGAAGCTAAGGTGAGGGTTGTAGAAAGTAGGAAAAATCAATGATATTTTATGTCTCAGAAAATTTTAACTCCAGTAAGGTAGACTGAGAAGCATCAGTTATCCATCTTTTGGGAGCTCACAGGTGGCCTTGCCATTGGAAGTTCTGGGCAGAGGTAGCTGCAAACCCCTAGTGCAAAAGTTTCACTAGGAAACAGGAGACAAGGAATTGTCAGACATTGCCAACATTTCCAAAAAGCTTGACTGTGCCAAAAAGGACAGAGTGATGAGCACTAGAAGGAGATGCTGGTGAAGGCAAGTTTTCAACTTGGCCAAGACCAGAATCTTGCCACTGGCCATTAGGAAAGAGCCATTGGTTAGTAAAAAGGGAACCAAGGTGTCAGAAATAATGGGGTCCAGGGCATCCGTGGGGTCACCCTTAGGAGGAGCAAGAAGGTGGGTGTGAATACAGATAAATCGGTAGTTGAGGGGCTGGGATGTGGGGGAATTTATGCCTAATAGCTTCAATTTTCTCTAGGAAGTAGGGGTTAAAGTCGTTTGCTTGGAAAGAGTAGGGGAGGGATCTTGGAGATTTATTGTTCTTATTTTTCATGTACTTTCACAAAAGACAAAAACCTTTTTATCTACATGTAAAATATATAATATACCTGTGTGTGTGTGTTAGTCGCTGAGTTGTACCTGACTCTTAGCGACTCCATGGACTGTAGCCCACCAGGCTCCTCTGGCCATGGGATTCTCCAGCCAAGAATACTGGCATGGGTAGCCATTTCTGTCTCCAGGGGATCTTCCCCACCCAGGGATTGAACCCAGGTCTCCTGCATTGCAGGCAGATGTTTTACTGTCTTTAGCTACTAGGGAAGCCAATTATATATCATAAAGTTCATTCCTTATTAATTAACCCATTTCCAAACCCTGACCGGAAAACATTGCACACTGACCATTAAGAATACTCAAAGTTGAATTCTTTCCCAATATCCTTATTCTTGAACTATTTTTCCTTTAACACTTCCTGCCTGTTTCATTTATAACTAAGATTTGTCTTTAATTTAATAATTTCTCATTGTATCTCTCTTCTGCTTGTTAAGCTGATCACTGGGGTGTTTATTCTTGCTGGTTCCCATGCGATAAAGTGTTTACTCTGTCCATTCTCACCATGCCCATCTCATTCAAACTAATTATTTTCAAGCAAGATTTCTGAATGCCAAACCTCTTCTCATAATCTCAATCATGTGAAGATAGCCTCTGTGTTTTTGAGTTATAAATGTATATATTCTTATATAGAATTTAAACCACATAAAGGAGGAAGTAGAATATCACTTCCCAATGTGTGCATGTGTGTGTGTGTGTTGCTTTCTGTGACCCATCACATAAAGTCCCAGTGAAATCGGTTGGGAATGCTAATTTGTCTCTTATCCTGGATAAGAAACCTGGAGAGAACGGCTCATTTTATGTCACTGCTGTGTCACTCTGTACAGTGTGTGTCAGCTGTTTCTCTTTCGTGAATTGATCCTTGTGTCATCCAAACAGCGTAAAACCTACCAGGCTCTATTGGTTTTTCATTATAAACTATTGGGGTGTAAGTTTTTTAACTTATAAATTGTTGAAGGAGGATATGATTCCAGAATTTTGATGGGGCCCCCTTCCCTCTTGGCAGATTTAGGCTTTGAGTCCTGCCATGTCTGGCCCATTGGCCCAGCTCTAATGGTGGGCTGGGGTTTGCCTCAGCCTCTCAGTTACTAGCAGACAGAGATCTGTGGAGGAGGGGTGGTGGTGGTGAGATGGGCCCACCTGAGGATCTAAACCTGCCGTGCACTCCCCATGGAGAAGGAAAGCAGAGGGGTGCAGTATTTTCCTATCCCCAATACTATGACCTATGGAGGTTTGTGCTCTGACCAGTTGGACCATCCACTTCTCCCCACAAAGTGAAGTGGGAAGAGATGGGTAAGAGGTACTGCATTTACCCCATCATGGGCAGGAGAGCTGACTTCTTCACTGTGAGTAGTAGGAAGGATGAACAGAACATACAAAACTGAGGCTAAGAAAGATGAAGGCAACTGTTCATGACCACACACTAGTGGTTGGTAGAGTTTGAATGCAAACCCAGATTGGTATAACTTAAAACTTGAGCTCTTGTGAAAATGAACCTTACTTCCATACTTCCTTCATTGTGAAGGCTCACAGAAATGTAATATATTCATAGTGATAGGAGATTGGGGATCAGCTTTCTGTTATATGTATAGATGGCCAGGGATTTGATTGTGGATTTATACACGAAAAAAGAGAGAGCCCAGAAATGAGCCCCAGACTTAGAAGCGACCCCAAGCTTTAGAGGAAATAGGTCCATGAGATTGTTCCCCAAGTCTCCATCCTTCACTTTCTAACCTCACTCACCCTGAGATGCCTTGATATAATGTGACAGCTGATTTCATTGGTTCCACTAATAATTAATATGGAAAAATCAATTGACTTGAAAAATTAGGAAACTGGCCTATACTATATATTATTATTTATGAATAATGTAGAAACAAAGCAAAAAGTGCCTGCTTAGAAAGAAAATTGGTCTATCATGTGTAGTATCTAGAGTTCTACAGCTTTTGAATGAAAGAAAGGGGAGTATCACTTATTATCACATGTACTTAAGAAAAATAATTTGATCAGTGGCTGTTCTCAGTGGTTTTGTGTTTCTTTCAGATGTTGCCCATTTAATGTGGTTTGAAAGACTCTATGTTTGGCTTCAGTGTTTTGAAAAATACATCTTGTACCCAGCAATCATTTTGAATGCCCTCACAACGGATGCATTTTCAATAAGCAATTACCGGCGACTTGGTACCCAGTAAGTGGAGAAGTTTATTCACACCATGATTTGAATCACCACGTTTTCAAAATCTAGTGTGTTTTCTCTGAACAAGCTGCAGCAAAAGCCAACTTCTGTCTACTAATGATGGGCCAAGTAACAGTAAGCCATGGTGGCCTTTTACTCAAACTTGCTGTGGCTAGATGGTTATTATAGAAAGACTGGGGTGCAAACAGAGTTAGGTCTGCTTGAAGTGATCTTGGAAATGAATTGTCAATAGATTTGAAAATTATCCTGTGGAACCTTAGAAGCCTTAACGAGATGATGGCAGCACAGTGTGATCCCGGGGTTCCTGGAGTTCTGACAATCATGGTTATAACTCTATGAATTGCCTCATGTCATTTCATTTAGCAAAGACTCTATCATTTTGTGTTTGAGGGAGGGGGAAGTTAATCACTGTCACTGCTCTCTCTCTGCATTTATCAGGAGAAGCCTTGCAATTAAAAGAAAAAATGGACCACAAAGAGACTTCATGGCATCAAGATGCTCATGTTTTTGGAAAATGTTGTATTTTAAAATGAACTCTGAATTTACAAATGAAAGTCTACTTGATAATTTGTGGATTTGTTTTTCCTACAAAAGGTTGCCATTTCTGCCAATGAATTAATAGAGGAGGAGGATGTAAAAGAGATTCCTTCTCAGGTTTGCTTCTGAGTCATGTTGCTTAATCATTACATGACCATGTCAATCCTTATGTGTAATGCCAAGCAGGCCTACTCTTCCTTTAGGGGTGTGACGAGAACAAATTAATCAGTATTTGTCAAAGATTAAGCAAACTCAGATAAAAGTCATGTGATTTCTTGGTTGGACCTTGAGTAGATTCATGGTCATTCAAAGCAGACGCTAAATGAAATGACCCTATAACCTTCCTGTCTTTATCAGACTCTGCTTTCCTTCTAGTCCAAACCTGGTTCAATCAGGCCAGGGCAAGAAGTCCATGTGTGTGTGCTAAGTCACTTCAGTCGTGTCTGACTCTGCAGTCCTATAGATTGTAGCCTGCCAGGCTCCACTGTCCATGGGATTCTCCAGGCAAGAATACTGGAGTGGGTTGTCATACCCTCCTCCAGGGGATCTTCCTGACCCAGGGATCAAACCCATGTCTCTTACGTCTCCTGCCTTGGCAGGTGGGTTCTTTAGTGCCACCTGGGAAGCCCAAGAAGTCCATACCATTTGGTATTTAGAATCCCAGACTTCGGATCCAGTGATGAAGATTTAGTCTTACGAGACAGAGAAGGCAGCTGATGCGACTGCAGACCTCTTTACAGTTTGGATGGGGCCCCATGCATGAGGTAGTCCTACGTCTAGAACATCCAGTGCTTTTCTAGGGGTAGGTGTTTCCAGTGTGGTACCATTTTGGCTGATCCCGTGAGGACATTCTGGGACAAGGTAGATCCAGAACAAGGATTCACAGTCAGAACCAAAACAGACATGCAAGTACCAGTGCTGCCCTGCGATAATCAGCAAAAGCACTTCAAGTTCTCACTTCGCAACATCAGGACTAGGACCTTGAGAGTTAAGCCGCCAGTTGAGGCCAAGCAGCTCTGGCTATTGGTGGAGGATGGATATAAAGGTTAGGAATTATGAAGAGTCAAATAAACAATTCATTGAGAGTCCAGTTTGAAGTAATATTAATCTCTGTCCCCTGTCATTTTTTTCAAGACACTACAGTTAGAAGTGGCACATTACCTATGTACCTGCAAATACTCTTAACTCCCAGATGATACCAACAGAATTCTTTTTCTCAGAGCCCAAAGTGATAACTCCTTTATATTCTTGAGGCATCCATCTGAAGACTTAAAAAATCTCTCTCAAGATTTCAAGCACCCCGCTAGACCAGCTGTTCTCAAACAGGACAGCAAGAGGCCATGTGTCAGTATCTCCTGGAGATCTAGAGACCTGGGTAAGCCCAGCCCACACCCTACCCTCATTGAGAACCACAGTACCAGATAGTGAACTCCTCAACAGCAGGCACTGTTTCTTATTCAACTTGTAATAACAGGAAATGGTAGGAGGATGGACAGATGGATGGACGATTGACTGGGGGCTGGTAAATAATGAGTGGGTGCCTCATGGTGTCTTGTGAGGGATATGCCAGTCTGATTTAAAGGGATGCTTTGCCTCTGTCCCAGGCCATTGTTCACTGATTGCTACTTAAGCCTTTATAAAATCTTTAGCTAAGCCTGCAACCATCTGTGAGCCGTTGGCTGTAACCATTACTCTTGCAATGTTAGAAAAGCCATAAGCATCACTCCTAAGCTCTCTCTTAGTCTTCACCAGTCGTCATTAATAAATATAAAATGAGTGCTGTCCATTTTAGTCATAGTCATGGAAAACAAAGTTTAGAGTTAACCCTCATCTGGATTTTTGCCTGAATAACCAAGAAAACCCACTCATCTCCTTTGAAAACCAGAATATCCCTAGCCTTGGGACACCTTATCTCTGGGTCCCCTCTCCCCAAGAACTTTGGCTGTGTCATAGGGATTCTCATATCCTGGGCTGTTGTCAAAGGCAGATGGGCCTCAAGTCCTGTTTTCATACTGTATGTTCATCATGGGCATTAGTTTCTACTGGAAAAGAAAGGGGTTATGGAGCAGTGCTCAGCCTCGCTGAAGGAATAGAGGCTACTAAACACCTTCCCACTCTCCCCAAATCTGCATGTAATCAGGACTAGTTTTTCTCAGAAGCCAAATCTAAGCCCACACAGTGCTTTGGCCAGACTCCACTCAGGGACAGGGTAGAATCGATTGCAACACTAGGTCTGAAAGCGTATAAATTATTAGATCGAGGCCAAAGGTCAATGAAAATATGACTATTAGATCTTTTTGATGACAAAAATGACAATTTTGTACTTGAGAGATGCCAAGACTTAGGAGACATGCTTTTAATGCCTGGATCCTGAGATATTATTAATGCTGATAAGGGTATAACTGAGTCACTTTGCTGTACAGCAGAAATTATCACCACATTGTAAATCAACTGTATGTTAATTAATTTTTTTTAAAAAAGAAAACCTCTCTTTTTAAGTGCAACTGTTCTCTGGAACATATTTCCACTTCTTTTTCTTTTGAGTTCCCAAATAGGATGTTCAAACTAGTGGGGAATCTGGTTAAAATGTGCAAGACTTTCTTTCAAAAGGACAGACCCCTCAAGGAGGTAGTGCTGTGCTCTTTCTGGCTTTTCTGAGCACTGATCAGTTACCTTCCCATCTCAAGGTGGGTAGATTGTTGACCTTGTTGTCTGCTAGAATTGTGCACGTAGCACTTGCCCCCAAAATGGTTAGACAGGAGAATTCAAGAGTTTGGTCCTCACAGCAAAGTCCTGTTATTTCTTTGTGGGTCTGCCTCTGTCCTGTTTCTTAACTCAAAAGGTCTAGATCATGTGGGCCTGTGTCATGTTGTTGATGTAATTTTCAGTGGGGAAAGAAAAGATCAGAAAGTTTATGTTTACAAAGACAACAAATATGGTGGAAAACATTGGCAATGAATATGTAAATTAAAAACAGCTTTATTGAGACAGTGGAATTTTTCCTTATTTCAGAATTTAATATTAGCTACTGTTACTCAGATGTTAAAGAATCTGCCTACAATGCAGGAGGCCTGGGTTCGCTATTTGGATCAGGAAGATCCCCTGGAGAAAAGAATGGCAACCCACTCTAGTATTCTTGCCTAGAGATTCCGTGGACAGAGGAGCCTGGCGGGCTACAGTCCGTGGTGTCGCAAAGAGTTGGACACAACTGAGTGACTAACACTTCTCACTGTTATGACATTGATTCAGTGAGATTTTGTAATTTTTTTAAAGGCTTGCACTGAGCAGATGCTAACAAGGACAACATGCTCTGCTTTCTCACTTGCCACCAAGCTTCCCGTGGAACTTGACAATGCAGTAGCCCCTTGAGATAAGCTCCCAGGAAGCTCTGTGCCCTTGATTGCAAAGTTTTGAGCACAGTGGAGAAGCTGCCTCTAGTGGCAGAGTCTGTGTTGGTGAGTCCCTTGGGATCCAGTTTCAATCCTAGTGTCACCCTGTGAGATGAGTGACTGAAACTCTGAGACTCAGTTTACTCCTCTGTAAAATGAAGATAATAACCCACCATCTTGGCTTTTTGTAATGTGCATAACTCACAGTAAATGCTCAAGACAGGTGAGCCGTTATAACTCACCCAGCAGTGTGTGGACCACCACTGATCATCTCCTTTCTTTCCTTTTTCAACAGCTGGGACATTTTTCTGATGGTCATTGCAGGCATGAAGCTGCTGCGGACCTCTTTCTGTAACCCAGTCCACCAGTTTACTCACTTGGGCTTCACAGTGATCTTTTTCCATTTCGACTACAAAGATATTTCAGAGAGTTTCTTACTGGATTTCTTCATGGTGTCCATTTTATTCAGCAAGGCAAGTTAAGCTCTTTTCTTCATTTCAAAATAGAAAAGGTGCATTTCTCACCAAATGCTTTAAGAGGTTGAAACATTTTCTTTTAAAAATTATAGTATTAAATTAAATTGAATTACATATGCATGTCACACAACTGCTGCCATTTGAGGACCATTCCCCATGGAATGGACGTATGCATGTTATTTGCCAAAAATCACTAATTAGCATGAATTAGCCATTTATGTTGCTTGAAATTTTATGATCTTTGTCTCTGTTGACAATCTCATTGTGGAACTTCCTAGATCTCAAAGTACTTGGAATTAAAAATTAGCAACCAGACTAATTTTCTTTTTTTTAAAAAAAAACTTAGCATTTTGCCTCTGGAGGTAAAGTTTGAGGTAAAGTTTGAGACATGAAACCAGAGAGCTGGGACCCTTGGAGTACTTTCTTTCCCTTAGCTTGTCTCAGGTTAAGATTTCATCTGGTATAAGTTCACCCATGGGCAGCAGGAAACCCTAATCACAGTTCAGGCAAATATATGGGAATAGTACCCAGCATTTAACAGAGGAAGGTAAGCTCATTGGAATACTGGTCTGAGTGTATGTGCTCTGAGCCCTGTAACAAAGCTGGGGGGTAAACAGAAGTTAGGAAAAGAATTTGGAAAACTCTTTCCTCACAGGCTCCATTTAATATAGCAGGCATGGATTTCTGCCCTGATGTTGTTCTGTTCCCCCTTTTGGTTAATCATTTGTAAATTCTAAGGTTCTTTTCCTGAATTTCATTTTTAACCTCTATTGAATTAGTTCTATTAATTTCTCTATTTATTACCTGTCCTTTCCTTCACCTGGCTTCCTCTTTCTTGTTCTAAGTGACCAAAATTCAAAAATTCCAATTATATCACTTTGGCAGCCCACCCTAGTTTCTACATTTTATTCCCAAGCTTCAGCTTTGGTCTTTAACCCACAAAGGTTTGGTTTCCATTTGTCTGGGGTCTGTTTAGTCTTGATAAATTTATTACATTTTTCTGATGATTCAAGTCACAGGCTTCCATAATCTGTTTTTCTTCATTATGTCTAAATGTCCATGATCTCACATAATAAATGTAAAATTATTTCTTTTGATCTTGAAAGCATTGATGAAGCTGTAAATAATTTTACTACTCATAGCAGTAAGAGCTTATTATCAGATGCAAAATGGGTTGAAATGGTTTGAATTCCTAACTCTAGCATTATTTATATCTTGATTTGGTAATATTTATATTCTTTCCTGAACCTTAGTTTCTTGGAAAATTATAAATAATGATGCCACTCTCACCAGGTGAGAGGATTGATTAATGTTAAGTAGAAGAGAAGGTTTTGTTTGTTTGTTTGAGTTCTACCAGTTTATTGCTACCAACTCATCTTCCTCCACTCTCCTCATGCATGTGTGCTCAGGCATGTAGCCCCATGGACTGCAACCCGCCAGGCTCCTCAGTCCATGGACTTTTCCAGGCAAGAATACAGGAGTGGATTGCCATTTCCTTCTCCAAGAAGAGAGGGGTTTAAGTAGCATGTGCTTTCCAAATATGAGGCAGGACTTTTAAAGCCATCTTAAGTAGAAAACGAAAAGTTACACCCTACTGGACGAGAAGGAGTGTGGCTGCTTTTTTATACTGAACTGTTTGTTTCAGTAACCTCCTGTATTAGTGCCAGGTGCCAGGTGAATAAGAGCTTAGCAGAGAAGGGTAAGCACCTCCTGTAATAGTCTTCTTAAGTGATTCCACATCTGCAATAGGAACAGGGATTTTCATTTGCTAGGGGAAGGCAACCTTCCCACTGATCAGCCTGCTGGTCAGTTGAGAGGTGGCTACTGCTAAGATGACTGGTAGGGGCAGATGTCCAGATCAAGAGGGCTTGCTGGCAGTAGAGGAAGGATTTATGCAGACCTGTTGCTCTTCTTCCTGTCCACGTGGACACTTAGTGCCATCCTGTGCGTATGATAATGAGGAGGGAGGAGCCTGATGGTACATAGTCTGAAACTATTAATAAATTAATAGTTCTTGACTTACAAAGCAAAAACAGACTCACAGACTTAACGAACTTGTGATTGCCTGTGGGAAAAGAAGGGGAAAAGAGATAGACAGTTTGGGATTTACATGTTCAGTTCAGTTCAGTTGAGTGGTTCAGTCGTATCTGACTCTGCGATCCAGTGAACTGCAGCACACCAGGCTTCCCTGTCCATCACCAACTCCTGGAGCTTACTCAAACTCATGTCCATTTAGTCGGTGATGCCATCCAACCATCTCATCCTCTGTCATCCCCTTCTCCTCCTACCTTCAATCTTTCCCAGCAGCAGGGTTTTTTTTTAATTAGTCGACTCTTCCCATCAGGTGGCCAAAGTATTGGAGTTTCAGCTTCAGCATCAGTCCTTCCAATGAATATTCAGGACTGATCTCCTTTAGGATGGACTGGTTGGATCTCCTTGCAGTCCAAAGGACTCTCAAGAGTCTTCTCCAACACCACAGTTCACAAGCATCAATTCTTTGGTGCTTGCCTTTTTGTATAGTCCAAATCTCACATTCATACATGACTACTGGAAAAACCATAGCTTTGACTAGACGTACCTTTGTTAGCAAAGCAATGTCTCTGCTGTTTAATATGCTGTCTAGGTTGGTCATAGCTTTTCTTCCAAGGAGCAAGCGTCTTTTTATTTCATGGCTGCAGTCACCATCTTCAGTGGTTTGGGAGCCCAAGAAAATAAAGTCTCTCACTGTTTCCATTGTTTCCCCATCTATTTCCCATGAAGTGATGGGACAGATGCCATGATCTTAGTTTTCTGAATGTTGAGTTTTAAGCCAACTTTTTCACTCTCCTCTTTCACTTTCATCCAGAGGCTCTTTAGTTCTTCCTCACTTTCTGCCATAAGGGTGGTGTCATCTGCATATCTGAGGTTATTGATATTTCTCTCAGCAATCTTGATTCCAGCTTGTGCTTCATCCAGCCCAGTGTTTCTCATGATGTACTCTGCATATAAGTTAAATAAGCAGGGTGACAGTATACAGCCTTGACATACTCCTTTCCCGACTTGGGACCTGTCTGTTGTTCTATGTCCAGTTCTAACTGTTGCTTCTTGTCCTGCATACAGATTTCTCAGGGGGCAGATCAGGTGGTCTGATATTTCCATCTCTTTAAGAATTTTCTACAATTTGTTGTGATCCACACAGTCAAAGGCTTTGGTGTAGTCAATAAAGCAGAAGTAGATGTTTTTCTGGAACTCTTCGGTTTTTTGATGATCCAGTGGGTGTTGGCAATTTGATCTCTGGTTTCTCTGCCTTTTCTAAATCCACCTTGAACATCTGGAAGTTCAGGGTTCATGTACTGTTGAAGCCTGGCTTGGAGAATTTTGAGCATTACTTTGCTAGCATGGGAGATGAGTGCAGTTGTGTGATAGTTTGAGCATTCTTTGGCATTGCCTTTCTTTGGGATTGGAATGAAAACTGACCTTTTCCAGTCCTGTGGCCACTGCTGAGTTTTCCAAATTTGCTGGCATATTGAGTGCAGCACTGTCACAGCATCATATTTTTGGATTTGAAATAGCTCCACTGGAATTCCATCACCCCCACTAGCTTAGTTCGTAGTGATGCTTCCTAAGGGATTAACATGTACACACTGCTATATTTAAAACGGATAACGAACAAGAACCTACTGTAGAGCACAAGGAGCTCTGCTCAATGTTATGTGGCAGCCTGGATGTGAGGGGAGTTGGGGACAGAATGGATACATGTATGTGTATGACTGAGTCCCCTCGCTGTCCATCTGAAACTGTCACAGCGTTGTTAATTTGCTATACCCTAATACATAATAAAAGTTAAAAAAAATAAAGAAACTCAATGCTGCAGGCATTTGGGTTCCACTTGCTGTCATCTTTCTGAAGTACCAGTGAAGCACTAATAATTTCAGAGAGAATCATAGTGACAGCATTCGTGTCTCCTCTAATTGAGGGAGCCTTAGCAAATGTCATTTGAATAGTCTGCTTTTAGGCTGGGCATAATAGCAGACTCTATAGGAAAAGAAAGCAAGTGAGACAAAAGCTGGAAGAGTCAGCATCCTGTATTAGCAAGTTAGTCCTGAAACATCCCTAGCTCCATCAGATGCCTGCTCACTCTATCTTGACAGAGCAGCATATTTTCTGGAATGAGAAACGAGATCTGATTTCCTGGCAAAAAAACGTAGTTAAAGAAAGAGATAGGGTTATGATAACCCTATATGCGAGACAGAATAAGAGACTCAGATGCATGGAACAATTTTATGGACTCTGAGGGAGAAGGTGAGGGTGGGACGTTCTGGGAGAATAGCATTGAAACATGTATATTATCATATGTGAAACAGAACACCATTCCATGTTCGACGCATGTGACAAGGGCTCAGGGCCGGGGCAATGGGATGATCCAGAAGGATGAGATGGGGAGGGAGGTGGGTGGGGGGTCCAGGAAGGGGAACACATGTAAACCCATGGCTGATTCATGTCAATGTATGGCAAAAACTATTACAATATTGTAAAGTAATTAGCCCCCAACTAAAATAAATAAATTTATAAAAAAAAAAAAATACAAAAAAAAAAAAGAAAGAGATAGTATCTGAGGTCTTCTTGGAAAGACAGGCCAGTAGAAATTAGTGACAGAAAACAGTGGCGATGAGGAAGGTCACAGTTAATGTTTCCTGTAAAGATCCTGCCTGCCAACCTCAACTGCTACTTCCTGTTCTTTCTCCACATTTTAAGATATCTGTAAAAAAATTGTGTCTGTTAACATATTTCCTAGAGTCTTTCTAGAAACCTCCGATATTGTTTTTGCAGGGAATACTGCTCTTTAGGAGGATTCATTGCACAATATGAAATTTTGTTTGTTCAGCAGACTCATCAGCATCTGACTTTTGACACATCCTCTCATTTACCATCGCAAAATCTCTAAGCTCTTTCCCCAGCCGAGCTCCTGTTCTGCTAAATAGCAAAACCATTGTTAGCCTGCAGCCCGCCTTGCAGAAGGGCTGCAAGAAGAATGTGGAGACCTTGGAAGGGCTTCCAGTTTCCTTAGAAGAAAGGAGCTGCATGAATATCGGACTTGTTATTATTATCATAAGTCAGTTGTCCCTAATCTTTCAGGCTTTATGGGTGGAAAGAAAGATGTGATGTGATTACAGAGAGATGATCTGTGGAGCGAGATTAAAGCTCTGGGGTCCAGAGGGTGAAATAGATGGCTTCCAGAGGGCCTGCCTGCGTGTTAGTCTCTCCCTCCTCCAGTCCCCAAATACCCGCTGAGGTCTGCAAGATGAATGTTGGCTGGTCTCCTCTGTCTGCCAGATCTACTGAAAAGTGGGACATCATGAGTTCTGGGCCAGAGTTCAACAGGAAGGATTTAGTTGCATTGACACAGTCATCTTCCCAGGTGGCACAGTGGTAAAGAATATGCCTGCCAATGCAGGAGATACAGAAGACTCGGATTTGATCCCTGGGTTGGGTAGATCCCTTGGAGGAGGAAATGGCAACCCTCTGCAGTGTTCTTGCCTGGAGAATCCCATGGACAGAGGAGCCTGGCGGGCTACAGTCCATGAGGTTGCAAAGAGTTGGACATGACTAAGCAACTGAGCAAACACGTGTATGCTTTGACACAGAGGATGAAAGATTCCTTGAGGATGGGGCTCTCAGATGGGGGAGACGAGCAGCAGAGGGAAAGAAGGGTCCCCACATATTCCATCCTGTGATGTTTGATGCTCCAACCACACACCTCTTTGAATTTAACCCCTTTGAAGAGTCAGGCCCCTCCGTCCTCTCTCCCTTAGTCTCTCAATCCCTTTGCTCTCTCTCTTCTGTCCCATTGTTACCGACCAGGGTTCTTGGCCTCCTTAATCAATAGGAATTTATCAGAGGTCAGGCAAGGCTTTACTGGGGCCCCTGCTGCAGCAGGGGATAGCGAGACCAAATAACAGTTTCTCTTGCTCACTCTCCAAGGTGGGGAGAGGCAAGTTAGTTCCTTATTTAGGGTGAGGGTAGGGGTGTGTCCAGGAGTTGGGCTGGAGGAGAGGCTCAGGTAGTTTGCTTACCTTTGGTGTGGCTGTGTGCAGGGGGCATGTATGGTACCCTGCTTTTGCTTTTGGCTCCTCAGAAGCGGCAGTTGGGCTTTTTGGTCTCTGTGTACCTTGTTATCTACAATTTGCTCCAAATATGCACAGCCATGTTGCCGTTGTTGTTCAGTTGCTCAGTCGTGTCTGACTCTTTGTGACCCCATGAGCTGCAGCACACCAGACTTCCCAGTCATTTACTATCTCCCAGAGTTTGCTCAAACTCATTTCCATTGAATTGGTGATGCCATTCCACCATCTTATTGTCTCCTGCTGCCTTCTCCTCCTGCCTTGAATCTTTCCCAGCATCAGGGTCTTTTCCAGTAAGTTGACTCTTTACATCAAGGAGCCAAAGTATTGGTGCTTCAGCATATGGATACACACAGTTATTGTTAGTCCTTTGTAGTTTCTTTGTATTCTGTTGCTCGAGGAGACATTCATCCAGGTACAAGTGTTGCCGTAAAAGGTCCCAGGTCTCAGCCTGTCTCACCAGCAGTCATTCTTCTAATGTAATGAATTTGTAATATCTGGGATATGCATGGATCTTTGGGGGACAGTAAAGCATGATCCAAGTAAGGACATTTGGTTGTGACAGGAACAAAGGTGACAAAGGTTTCATGTTCTCCCACTGGTACTGAAAAAGTTCTTGGAAATCATCTTGTCTTGAAATTTTTAGTAATTTTTAGTTGGAGAAGTAGGACTTGAAAAAATAGTCCTGCCAGAGAATCATTCTGCCAACATTTCCAAATTGTGTTACAAATGAAATTGTAAAGACTGTTAGAATGGGGGATAGCAATTTTACCATTTATTATGTTAAAATTGATGGGTGAGGTGGTTTTTACATAAAGCTGTGTGAATGATGGCCCCAAAGCCGTGATGAGTGGCTATGTTCTGGATGACTGCAATTAGCATTCAAGTTATTTGAAATTGGTTTCTAAATGGCATTTTCCTTTATTTTATGTATCCTGGTATAAAGTCTCACCTTAAAATGGAACCACATCTTGGGGAATGAATGCTTCTACAGAAGTTTTTTTTTTTTCAAAATAGTTTGTTTTAAAAAGTAATTGTTCATTTATTGAACATCTCTTACATGCCAGGCAATGGACTTGACACAAAGATGCTAATAATATGAATGAAAGCAGTCCTTATTTGGTTCTTTCCATAAGCCAGGCATTATTTCCAGCATTCTGTATAGATGGACCTGCTTAATCTTCACAACAATTTTGTGGCTGGGTACAATTCATTGTACAGATGAAGAAACAGAGGCACAGAAATCAAGTTAATTGCCCCAAAGTCTCACAGCTATAAAATGATAGAGCAGGATTCTGCTCTGAGCCTATACTTTGTGGCTCCCCTGTTTGGGGACTCTGGAAAGAAGCCACATGAGTAAAGCGACCATTATAGTAAAGTGTGACAAGGGAGGTGGCCGGGGCAGAGAATTTCAAGAGTATATGTAAAAATGGTACCCCATCCCTCTAGAAAAATCAGAAACAGGGATGCTTTCCTTGACCTTTGAAGAAAGAGGGAATGAGTTGGGAAAGGAAGGTGGGGGAAAGTGAGCTAAAGCAGAGGAAACTGCCTGTGCAAAGGCACTGAAGTGAGAGAGGGCTTGGCGTGCTCTGGAAGCTGCCAGATATTTGCTATGTGTGGGATGTGGGGAGGAGAATGGTGACAAGATGAAACTGGAGGTGCCGTCATGAGGCAGATCAGAGAGGACCAAGCAGATCAGAGAGGACCAAGCGTGCCATGCCCCAGAGTTTGGACTTCATTCCTATTAATATATCTGCTGAAGATTGTCAGGCAGAGGAATCATAGGCTCAGAACTGCATTTAGAAACATTGCTTTGTGGGAGAGAATGAAAGATAAGGAAGCGTGGGTTCTTGGTGATTGGGTAGATGTGTATGGTAATAAGCCAGGCCACTCATTATGAGGGCTTGGGCAGCAGAGGCAGAAATGAGGACAACGAGAAGGGACAAATACAGGAGGTGTTTAGAAGGTGGAGCTGATAACATTTAGTGACCATGGGGATGTTGAGAGAAGTGGACTGTGGGAAGAAGAGCCATGTCTGGGAGTGTTCACATCTGGTACTCCAGTGATTAGGTGGTCTCATTAATTAGGGCCAAAATAAAAAGACATATGGGGGGAAATGTTGGTTTTAGGTGTGTTGAATTGTGAAATGATATGCGATCAGGACCAGAAGTAAAGATCTAGGGACAGGATGTCTTCCAGTTTAAATATTTTAATTTACCTCGGAGTTATAAATGTGTGCTCAGTTTAGTGAAGTTAGAAAACCAATGGAAAAGTACAGAGAAAGTCCATCTTTATACACATCTCTCACTTCTTAACTCCCTCCTCTCTCTAGTGATAACTGTTGTAAACATTTCAGAATAATTCCTTCTACTCTGTTTTCCTTCACACACACAGACACACCACACATACACACACACACCATACACACACACACACTATGAGTTGTTCAGTCATGTCCAACTCTTTGTGAGCCCATGTATTGTAGCCCACCAGGCTCCTCTGTCCATGGAATTCTCCAGGCTAGAATACTGGAATGAGTTGCCATGCCCTGCTCCAACACACACCATACACACACACAAAATCTAAAATATTAATAAGATCATGGCTTCCTTTATGGCTCAGCTGGTAAAGAATCCGCCTGCAATGCAGGAGACCTTGGTTCAATCCCTGGATTGGGAAGATCCCCTGGAGAAGGGAAAGGCTACCCACTCCAGTATTCTGACCTGGAGAATTCCATAGACTATATATATAGTCCATGGGGTCACAAAGAGTCGGACACAACTGAGTGACTTTCACTTCACTTCACTTACTTTTTTTCTTGCTTAAAAATATATCTTAGAGAACTTCCATGACAGTATGTATAACACTGCCTCTTCTTTTTATGCTGCATAGTATTCCATAGCACACACCATAGTTTGACTAGCTAGTCCCCCATTGAAGACATTTAGTTTCTTTCCACCTTTTGGTGGAAGTTGGGATTTGATGGAAGTTGGTGGGAAGTTCTGGTAGTTGGGATTTCTGTGTTCACAAACTTCAGAAACCCAGATGTAACTGGCATTATGAAAAAAGGGGATTTATTGGTTCACATAACTAGAGCTTCCCAGGTGGTGCTAGTGGTAAAGAACCTGCCTGCCAGTTCTGGAGACACAAGAGACAAGGGTTCCATCCCTGGGTTGGGAAGATCCCCTGGAGGAGGGCATGGCATCACACTCCAATATTCTTGCCTGGAGAATCCCATGGGCAGCGGAACCTAGAGGGCTACAGTCCATAGGGTTGCAGTGAGTCGGACATGACTGAAGTGACTTAGCACACTCACATGCATAACTGATGGTGTGATCCGGAGGCTTAAATGACAGTATCAAAATTCTGTTTTTATGTCTCCTCTTCTGGCATCATTCTTAGATTTGTTAGATTTGTTCTTTGTTTATAGAATTCGTCCTTAATCCCAGAAAGAAGAGAAAGCATCTCTCCTAGGGTTTTAGCCTAGGTCTTGGGAAGAGTCTCATTGACTCGTTTTGTGTCCTGTGTTCATTCATGAACTAGGTACAGTGGCCAGAGGGATGCAAGCCCTCAAGTCACTGAGGCTTGGCTCTTGTCTGCCCTTTGAGTTCTAAGCAAACTTTAGAGACTGGGAGTCAGAGATGGAAGAAAAGGAGAGCAGACAAGAAGTATCAGATGCCAGTACATTCAATTTCATAACTCACATACTGGTGCACATGAGTGTTTCCAGAAGATAGATTTCTGTGATAGGAGTTGCTGGGTCAACAAGATGTACAGGATAAGGTCTCCACAGAGAATCCTTCCAAAAAACATCTTTGCTGCCAACCAGGATGGTCAGCATATAAGACTTAGGTGAAGGAGGAACAGAAGTGGCTCAATGAAACAAGGTAAAGTACAGCGAAATGAGAAACAACAAAGGAAATGCTTTCAAGAAGGAAGGAGTGATCAGCAATATAGAGGCTTCACAGAAGTCAAAGCCCAGGACTGAAAAGTGCTCTTGGTATAGTGGGCCCTCCATGCCTGTTTGTAAATGACAAAGTATACTCACTGGCCACAGGTCAGTGTATGTAAATGTAAGTATTTGGGGGAGCCTTATGGCATGCTATTCCATGGAGCTGTATTTAAGAGAAAATTCCACCGTCACAACCACTTTCAGGCTGTTAATAATTCATTAGCTTAGAAAAGGTGAATGGCTTTAGACATGTCATTCTAGTTGTGTTTAAAAGGTTTAGTCCGCTTGCCAGAAATAAACATGCCATATATGTGTGATATGAAGGGCCAGTTTCTTAATGTTTACTTAACGTCACCATCTCTGTGTTTAAAATGCAGGTCTTGACACTTAATACAAGAACTGAGTTCTTTAAGCATCTCCAGCTGGGATGCTATAGACAGTAGAAGTTATTTTCTTTAGTTCCATTACCTTAATGTGGCTTCTGTCTGCCTCCTCTGAGTTTCTTTTTTTTTAAATAGCATATCTCTATTCATTTATTTGTTTATTTTGGCCATGCTGTGTGACATGCAGGATCATAGTTCCATGATAGGGGATCAAACCGGTGCCCCCAGTATTGGGAGCACAGAGTCTTAACCATTAGACCACCAGGGAAGTCTCTCAGCTGAGTTTTTGATGACATCTGCACTTCCTCCAGAGGGTCATCATGTGGACTAGTTCTCACTATCCCGAAATAAGGTGGGGGACTGTAACATCTCTACGTTATTGTTTTGGTTCAATAATGTTGACAGATGCTCCATTTTCCATTTTCAGTTGATTTGTAGGTCATTTTCCCTCACTGTGTTGAAGAATGGATTTATCAAGTTTATTGATCTTTTTTATAATTCTGGAATTTTCAATAAGGTTGTCTCACAGCTTTCTCTCTACTAGATAAGACTCTCTCCATCAGCTTTTTCAAGGCTTTGCTCAGATTTGACCTTCTTAGTCAGATCTACCGAGACCACCCAATTTTCATATTGCAACTTGTCCCTACTACACCCAGCCTCCCCATCTATTCACACTGCAATGTGTTACTTTTTGCTATATCATTTGTTACCTTCTAACATACTCTCTCTTTCTCTTGTTTTTCATTTTATCATCTCTTCCACTAGATGGAGAGAGATCTTTGTCTGTTTACTGATATGTCCTAATTTCTAGGACAGGGTCAGGCACACAGTGGGAAAACAAAAAAACCTCTGTGGAGAGTTGCATGGTGCTCTTCTGCATGGATGGGTCAGAAACTTACCCAAAGCCACTCTCTCACAGAGCCAGACATGAACTTGATCCTCTCCCCAGAATGGCCAAGCCCAGGAGTAAAAACTGGTTTGCAGAAGGGTCACGAAACTATTACAGGAACCTAGCACACCTTCCAGGCTCTCAGGGACCAATCTTCATGGGTCATGGCCACCCAGGATGGTGCAAGAAAGAATTTCATAGGGTCTGCACTCGGTCTAGAAACAAAGAACACAGTCTTATGTGTCTGTGTTCCCAAGAAGACCGGAAACTCCTCGAATGGTGGGACCACAGGTGTGCTTATTTTTCCTGCCTTCTGCAACATCAAGCAAAATGCAGGGTCCTGGTTAGGGTCAGGGTTAGGGTCAAGCTTAGGTGTTAGGGGTTAGGGTCAAGGTTAGGTGTTAGGGGTTAGGGTCAAGGTTAGGATTATATAGTTCAATACATATTAATTGCATTCTGTTGAAAGCACAAAGATAGAAAAACTGGTTTGTGAGATATGAAATCCTAGCTTGGATGTGGTGGCTGGGTGATGCTTTATTGTTCTAGAGAGATGATGATTCACAGAGGAGGGGAGGGCAGCACATTCGAGGAGGGGTATTTTGAGACTGGGCATAATACGGGTTACTTAGCACTCCCTCCTTGGGCTTTCTGTGGTGTGTGTTTTGATTTTCTTGGCTTCTAATAAATCTTGTTTAGCTGCCTCGCTGCTGCCTGCTGTCCTGTTCACAGTGGGGGAGTTAACGCATGACCAGCAGAGCTGGCTGTTCTGCTGGGAGTGTGTTGCTCTGTGCTCCCTAATCAGCTGAGCCCTTCTCGCGAGGTTGAGAGGGTAGAACACAATCTGTTTCGCACTGTGTATCTACCCCATTGGTGACACACTGATGTCATTCAGTTGGCCAGCTCACGGCATGTGGCCCCACTGTGATGCCACTTTTAACTGTGTCATATAACTGCTGGGAAGCGCCTGAATAGCCCCAAACACCCTTTTAGTCAAGATTTATAGCCCAACACATCAACTTTCTTGTCTTCCACTCCCCAGGACAACACCCACATACCAGGGAAATGGGTTTCCCTTAACTCAAACCATACAAGCTCCTGTAATTCATCTCCTGGAAAGGGACAGAGGACTGGAGTGAAAGCTAACAGATTGTCTACACCTCAGCCTTCAAAGTAAGGGTCTGTTTTTCCTTCCCATTTAGGACTTCAAGGCTGGTGTGCAAGAGTTACATCTTTTTCCTTCATTTTTCCTTTATTCTCATGCCAGAGTATACTGTAATAAATACATGGATTTAGTCATGTTGTTCAAACATCAACATAGTCATGTGTGTCCCTGCTAATATGTCAAAGAAGTATTTATGGGCTCTCATTAAAAAAAAAATTCTACAGCTTTCTCTGTAGAATCAAAGGGTTGTAGCTGATGACTCTTTAGAGAACAGGTGTGTGGTGTGTGTTTGAGGCACACAGAAGCTGCATGAGAGGCTTCAGGGAATTTAGCAGAGGTGACAAATCTAGACTCTCTTCACTGAATGAATGTTGAAAACCTTCTTACTCAACAATGAGGAAGCCCTCCTTAAAGTGCTTCCTGAAGACAGAGCTCGACTGGTTGTAAGTGAGGGCAACATCTTCCTTACAAAAGGCTAACAATTGGCACTTGTTCTCCATTATTGGGTGTAGGTTTCTGGTTCTGCAGAGTTTGCACACACATAAACCTAAAGATTCCAAATAGTGTCCTTTACAGGATGGATTCATATTTAAGACAAGATCTTCGAGATCACACACTTTGTTGTTACTTCTTTCCTTTTGCTACCACTTTTGAAAGTACTTTGAGTTGACCAACCGTGTTGCTTCTGCCACAGTTGCAGAAAGGCAGTCAATGACAGTGAGATGGTTACTATCTTAAAATATTTATGGAGAAAAAGAGAGGAAACATTACTTTTATCAGGAAAATTAGTGGCATTTGCATAGATCTGGCATGTACATGAGAGTCAGGAAGTAACAAGAAAAATTCTATTGACCCGATACCCACCTGAGGTTTTCTTTTGCTCATTGTTTCTGAAAAACACTTTCTGTTCTTACATTCACTAGTTACTTACCTGTTGGAAGATAACTGTACAACTATAACTAATACAGTATCACTAATGGTGAGCATACACTCCAATGGAAAATGTGGGAAAGAAAAACATAAAAAGTACTTTTGAAGCAATGTCATAAGGGAAATAAATAAAATGACCTGTATTTATTGAGCACTTATTATATTTTTGGTCCTGAACTGAAAACCTAATGTGGATTATTTCATCTGCTCTTCACAATCATTTTATGAGATAGGTACCATTACCATATTTACTTATTTTTGAAGCACTATTTATTGCAGTCCAAGGGACTCTCAAGGGGAGAAGGCAATGGCAGCCCATTCCAGTACTCTTCTCTTGAAAATCCCATAGACAGAGGAGCCTTGTAGGCTGCAGTCCATGGGATCGAGAAGAGTCGGACACGACTGAGTGACTTTACTTTCACTTTTCACTTTCATGCATTGGAGAAGGAAATGGCAACCCACTCCAGTGTTCTTGCCTGGAGAATCCCAGGGACAGGGGAGCCTGGTGGGCTGCCGTCTATGGAGTCGCACAGAGTCAGACACGACTGAAGCGACTTAGCAGCAGCAGCAGCAGCAAGGGACTCTCAAGAGTCTTCTCCCATACCACAGTTCAAAAGCATCAATTCTTCTGAGCTCAGCTTTCTTTATTTTAAGTCACCACTATTATATTAATGCGGCTTCCCTGATGGCTCAAAAGGTAAAGAATCTGCCTGCAATACAGGAGACTCAGGTTCGATCCCTGGGTCAGGAAGATCCCCTGAGAAGGGAATGGAAACCCACTCCAGTTCTTGCTTGGAGGATTCCATGGACAAAGGAGCCTGGCAGGCTACAGTCCTTGGGGTTGCAACGAGTCAGCCATGACTGAGTGACTAACACATATAACACACATTACATTAATAGTAGAAAACTTAAATTCACAAGGATCTGCCTTCAAATAATATTATATTGTTGCTTGTGCCAGATGGTGCTAGAGGTAAAGAATCCACCTGGCAATGCAGGAGACCCAAGAGATGTGGTTTTGATCCCTGGGTGGGGAAGATCCCCTGGAGAAGGAAATGGCAACCTGCTCCCGTATTCTTGCCTGGAGAGTTCCGTGGACAGAGGAGCCTGGCGGGCTACAGTCCATGGGGTCACAAAGAGTCTGACGTGACTGGGCGACTGAGCACACACACGTTGCTTGTACAGTGTAAGAAGTTTCACCAGTTTCCTCCCTGGCATCCTTGGTATTATTGTCATATATTTTATTTAACATACGCTAAAGACACATAGTACATTGTTAACTATTTTTGTTTAGAGCAACATTTCTCTTTTAGAGCAATTAAAAATAAGAAAAAAATAGTTACTGTCATTTATTTTATTTCTGATTCATTATTTCTTTGTGTATATCCAAATTCCCAACTTGTATTTCTTCTGCCTGAATTTCCTGAACAGTTTCTATGCTGTAGGTCTACTCGCAATGAATTCTGTCCATTTTGTTTGCCTAGAAAGTATTTCTCTTTCCTTTTTGAAAGACATTTCATTGGGTATAGAATTCTATATTGATAGTTTCTGCCCCACCCCTGTTTTTACATTTAAAAAATACCACTCTATTGTCTTCTGGCTTACAGAAAGTCTATAATTTTACTTTTATTCTTCTCTGTGTAATGTGCCTTTTAGGGGGCTGCCTTCAAGGTTTTTCTTTTTGTTTTTAGCAATTTGTTATGATATGCCTAGTGTTATGTAGAATTTATTATTATTTGTTTATTTATTCTATTGTTTGTTTGGGTATTTATCCCCCTTGGTATTATCTGATTTTCTTGAATCTGTGGCTTGGTGTCTGTCATTGTTTTGGAAATTTCTTTTCCATTATGTCTTCAAACACTTCTTTGTCCTGGTCTCTCTTTCTGGATTTCAGAGAGCACCTATGTTAGTTTGATATTGTTATATATCTCTTGGATACTAAGTAATGTTTCTCCATGTGTTTTGAAAATTTTAATTTGCTTATTTATTTTCAGCTGTGCTGGGTCTTCATTGTTGCATGTGGGCTTTCTCTCATTGTGGTGTGAGAGCTTCTCATTGTGGTGGCTTCTCTTGCTGCAGAGCATAGACTCTGGGGCATGCGGGCTCAGTAGTTTCAGCTTGAGAACTCCAGAGCACAGGCTCATCACTTGTGGCACAAGGGCTCAGCTGCCTGACAGCTGTGAGATCTTCCTGGACATTGGATCAAACCTATGTCCCCTGCATTGCAAGGTAGATTCCTATCCCCTGAGCCACCAGGGAAGCCCCATATTTCCTTTTTGAATTCACTCAGTATTATCTTTGTATTTTGGTTTAGGTCATTTTTATTGACCTTCTTTGAGTTCGTTGATTCTTTCATCGACTATGTTAGTCTGACGAGCCTGCTGAAAACATTCAGTGTCTCTTGTGTGTGTTTTCCATTTCTATTATTTGCATTTGAGTATCTCTTTTAAACTTTCCATCTCTCTGCTGAAACTTTTCATCTAATCTGTCATATTGTGTACCTTTCCCATTAGAGCCCATAACATATTAATCAAAGTTATTCTAATTTCCACAGTCAGATAGTTCCAACATATGGTTCATATCTGACTCTTGCTCTGATTGTGGCTTTATGTTTTAGGAGTCTCTTTTTTCTTGCCTCTTCATATGCCTCATAATTTTTTGTTGAAAGCTAGACTTCTGGTGGAGGGCCATAGGGAATAAAGTAAATAGCTTTTATGCCTGGAACTGGACATGCCTTTCCTTCTGCTAGATTTTTAATGGAGAGTTTGAGTTAATACAGTTAGGAGATGGACTGGGTTGGGGGTTTGTTGTTGCTATGGTTACCCTCAAGGTACCACAGACTTCAGAACTCCTGAAGGGATACCCTGCGTTTAGATTGGGGTTTGGTTTCCAGAGCAACATTTGCTCAGCACTCAGGTCTGCCCCCATGCTGCTCCTTGGTGCGTCTCTTCACATGGGATTGTTCCTTTCCTTTCCCTCTTCCATTGGCATCTGCTTTTACTTTTCACTTGAAACTTGTTAACTTGGTGGCAGAGGGAGAGGATGGAGGACATTCTCTGCTTTCCAATTAAACCTCAGTCCTAGGCCTGCCCACATCCCTTGGTCTCAGAGCTGTGTCCTTCTCAGTCTTCCTGTCCCTCCTCCAGCTGCAGTTGGTCCAGCAGGTGCTCCTGCCCCTTCCTCAGGAGTGGGGTTTTGTTGCTGGTGTGTCATTCCCCTCTCCCAGCTGCAGAGAGTTTTCTCTCAATGCTCTGGAGACAACAGTGTTTGCTGACCTTTCCTCTGCAGATTGGGGCTTCCCTGGTGCCTCAGATGGTAAAGAATCTATGTGCAATGCAGGCGACCTGAGTTTGATCCCTAGGTCAGGAAGATCTCCTGGAAAAGGAAATGCCACTCCAGTATTCTTGCCTGGAGAATTCCATGGGCAGAGGAGCCTAGCAGGCTAAAATGTGTGTCCCGTAAGAGAAGTCTGGAAAAAGGGTCTAGCAGAGTTTTGTACCCTCCAGGTGTCTGCTGTTTCCTTCTTTCATGTCTATACCACACCAGACACTTCCTTAGGGTTTTCTCTGATCTTTTCTGTGAGCACCCAGGGGAGTGCATGGAGGAAGAGCCTGCAGTTTCTGTGCCCCTCAGGGGCTTCCTGGTGCCCCATGAGCCCACACTTGACTATTACCAATTCATGAGCTCTTTTGCTGCTGTAAAAGCAGTAGCTTGAATCCTGATAGGAGTCTTATGAACTTGGCCTTTATACCCTCTTTGTAAAAACTACGTTTGTCACCCTTAGAGTTACAATGAATCCTCAAGAGGAAGGGTGCTGAGTCGCTTCAGTTGTGTCCGACTCTTTGTGACCCTATGGACTGTAGCCCACCAGGCTCCTCTGTCCGTGGGATTCTCCAGGCAAGAATACTGGAGTAGGTAGCCATTTCCTCCTTCGGGGGATATTCCTGACTCAGGGATCGAACCCATGTCTCTTATGTCTCCTGCATTGGCAGGCAGGTTCTTTACCACTAGTATCACCTTGAAAGCCCTCAAGAGGGAGGAAGCCCCCCAAAACAGAATCTAGAAAGGTGCCTCTCCCATACAGGGAAGAGAATTATAAATAAAATCAAAGACAGGAGACTATCCTACATGCAGTAATTGGAGAAAGGCTAACATTAGGAATTTAAAGGACTAAAGAATTGAAAAGAAAGGCAGAATGTGTACATTAAATGTATCGCTTCTACCACTCCACTCCAAGTTCAATTTGATGCTTAAAGAACAAAAGTAACCCTCTGTCCTCAGTTACTTTCACCATCTCCTATTTCTGCTGTGGTGAAGCCCACCCTTGCCTCCTTCCCCAGTGATCCACCTCCCCACACCAGAACCTGCACCCCCACTGTCCATCACAATTAGAAACGTGCACAGAGATGCAGGATTAAATTTAATTCCTAATTCTCAGGGATCTTGACAAGACCTTTTAATTTTGTACATTCCTACCTCTTGGTAGATTGAAAAATTTAAATGTGCCATGGTGACTTCATTTGCATTTATGGATGCCCTAATTAGTAGTTATGAAATATGAACCTAACTAATATTTTCTGTCATGTTCTCCTTGGGGTCTGAATTTGTCAGGCTGCATAAGACTGCATAATCAAAGAATCAGGGCCTGTTGCATTTCCCTTTATTAGCTGCACATTCATTTGCCTAAGTAGTCTACCCCTGCTGGGTACACTCATCCCTGTATCACCTCTGTTTCTCTTAGTTACAATTTTCCAAATTGTACTTCACAGATGATACTCTATTACCCCAGGTCCCTTTGTCTTCCCTTATATGTTAGTCTCCCTTAATGATTCTGTTTTCACTTTTCTGTCGTAGGTTATTCAGATTTATGTTGCTTGATACCTCTTTCCTGAATAGTCCTGAAATTTTATATTTTACTATTAAATATCATGTTTACTGCAGTATAGCACTGATACCCTTTATCAGTTTAAGAAGAAGTTTTTAAATTACTATGTTGTGAGGGAGTTTTATAAATTTGTTGAACTTATTTTTCAGCATCTTTCCTGAATCAATTAAATATTATATGGTCTTTCATTAACTTCATTTTTGTGACTCAATGACATTTTTTCTAATATTTAACCATTATGTGATAAACCATATTTGATCATGATATATTTTTATACATTTATAGATTCATTTGGTAAATCTTTTATTGAGGACTTCTGCATTTATGTTAATAGATTAGAACATCTGTATTTTCCTTTCTGATAATATTCTTGCTAGTTTTTTTGTATTACAAAATAGACTTCCAATATAAACTGTGTCATTTTACCAAGGTGCACATTTTAAGGCTACATCTTTTCCTCTACAAATAGCTTTAACTGAGTTCCACAAGTTATAATTGGTACTACTGCTTTTCATTGTCATTCATTTTCAAGTATTATCTGATTTTGATTATCACTATCAATGCTGTTTTTATTGTTGTTATTATATCCAGAGTTTGTGGTTGTTGTTGCTATTATTGTTTTGTTGTCTTATTATTATTAACTTTTAATTCAATTACAAAGCAGTCTGCATGATATCAATTCTTAGCATTGGTTAAACCTTCTTTTGGAGTTCAGTCATTCATCAATTCTTGTAAATGTACATATGCTTGAAAATTATATTCTTTCTCTTTGGGTTGACTGCAAGATTCTAATACACATATCTCTTAGATAAAGCATATTAATTCTATTGGTCAAATATTTTATATCTTCATTTTGTTTCTCTAATTAAGCAATTATTTTCTCAGATGCCTTATCTTAAAATCTCTCCCTGTGATGTAGATTTCTTAATCTTCTCCTGTAATTCTGTCCATTTTTACTTTAGGTATCTTGAGATTATATGGATAAGTACATACATTCCACTTAATTGTATCTTCTGGTAACTCTTTCTTTTCATCATTATATACTGATTTTTATTCTTTATTGGGTTAAAGTCTAGTTTGTCTGATATTAATATAGGTAAGCAAGTTTTCTTTTGATTAGGATTTGCCTGGTACATATATTTTTCATTCTCTTAAACTTTCTAAGTAATTTTGCTATTTCTAATGAAAGCATCTAGCACAATTTTCCTTGTTAATACAGACTGAGAATCTTTACATTTTCATAGACAAATTATATCCATTTACATTTACTCTGATTACTTATGTGCTTTTACATTTTTCTATCATGATTTTTTTCTTTCTTTTTATGATGCTTTTTCTTTGCCCTCCTACTCCTCTTTTTTTGCCTTATATTGAATTGAATAAATTTTATTTGTTCCATTCTTTCCCTGTAGTTCGTGGAAATTGAATAATATTCTTCTAGTCCTTTAGTGCAATGAATCTCAATGTGTGATCCTCAGAAAAGCAGCATCAGAATCACCTGGAAAGGTATTCTGGTCTGCATCCTAAACTTACTGAATCAGAACCTCTGCAAGTGGAAATCAGAATCTTTGGTTTACAAGCTCTCCAGGCAATTCTGATTCATATTAAAGTTTGAAAACTTTAGCGGAGTAGCGGATACTGTTAAATCATTAAGATTAGCATATGAAATTAAAAATGTCTTTTCTTCTCTCAGCCCAAAGACTTAACCTTCAACTCTAATTGCCCTCTCACATCTTAAATATTTATATCTAGTATTTGGTTTACCTTCAAATGTATCACTGTCCTTATGATTATTTTTACAATTAATCCTCACATTGATATTTTAACACTTCAGCAGTTTTTTTTCTCTCCATTATTCTTGTATGTCCTTTCTGCCTTCAGGGGTAACTTTCATTTTTACTGAAGTACACTGTTAATTGTCCTTTCTTTGAAGTTCTATGAGTAATAAATTCACCCTTTGTCTGAGAATGTCTTTTTTTTCCTACCTTACACTTAAATGATACTGGAGTTCTGTGCAAAACTAAACTGATAGATATTTTTTAACCACTTTAGAAATATTACTTGTCTTTTGGCATGTATTTTTGCTAATGAGAAGTCTTCTGTCTAATTTATTTGCAAGTAATCTGTAAGACATTTTTCTTGTTGGCTTTGATGTTGCTAGTAGTTATTTTGCTACTATAGGCAGTAAGATGGGGGTTCTTTTTATTTATCCTGTATGGGACTTGATGTAATTCTTCGATCAAGAACTCATGTTTTTCTAAATTCTGGAAAATTCTTAGACGTTTTCCCTTCAAATGTTTTCTCTTCTTTTTCCCTCTATACCTTCCTTCTGGAACTCCAAAATTAGATGCATATTGTATCTTCTTAGTCTGTCATCTGTGTTTCTTAGCTTTGGATTTTTTTCTTTTCACCTGTCTATGCTGTGTTCCAGGTGATTTACTCAGAGCTTCTATTTCTCTAATTTTCTGTTTTGTTGTCACTAATCTGCCCTTAAGCCAGGTAATGACTTCATTTATCATTTCTAGAATTGATACTTCTTCCTTTTTCAATTCCATTTGTTCATTTTGCATATTAGGTTACTCTTTTGTTATTGCTTCTTTTTAATGTCAGCTCTTTGCTCATTTATTTAGATTCTTTTATATTTTTATTACCTCAGATTCTTGGGATACTAGTTGTCCTGTGTGTTGCATCTACTGACTTTTTCTCATTTGCTGTTTCCTGTGGTAGTTTGTAATTTTCACTGTAGACTGATCTTCATTGGGAGTTTACTGTTTTTATCTGTGGGAGGCCTTCATATTCTGGTTGTGGAAGTGTCCCTGAAGACAATTTATGAGAGAACATTTTGTCATCCTCCACTACTTTTAATGTTAGTCTCTCAGTTCTGCATTCCTGCTCTTCTATAATAGTTTATATTTCAGCACCTCTCCCCTGCATTATGATGGCTATGGCTTTGGTGTGTTGTGGGTGATTGATTTGTATCTACTCTATGCCAGGCAGAAAAACAAACTTTTTACTTTCTCCCAGTCCTGGTAGGTGGGACTTTCTAATTCACGCTTTGGTGGGTATGGCTGCCCTTCAAGTCCATTAAAATTCAAGTACTCAGCTCCTGTAGCCCGTATTCATGCCCTTGTCTTCTTGGAGTCACCCTGGTGTTAGTTCAGATGTAACATTCACATTTAAAATTCCCTCTTTTCTTCTGACTGTTAGAGGTTTTCTTCTTAGGAATTCAACCATTTTTCTTACTATTTTTTAGATTGTTTATGTATTTAGATATGTGTATATGTGTATATATATACATTTATGTGTATATTTTTACAGTGGATGGAAACCTTTCTGTATTACCATGCTCTCTGAAGCCCATCAATACTTTGTTAAACAGTGTGTTATATAATAGGCTTCCAACACACATTGTATATTGTGGTAGAATCCATTTCTCACTTTCTGAAATTCAATTGTGTAACCAGTTATAATCACTGACTGAAAAGTTTACTTAACTTGCAAAATTCTAACTCATATTGTCAGCCTCATTTGAGACTATTTATGTTTTAATGCTAACACCCTCAAATTTATCACATTTGCATTTATCATATTTGATGTTATCAATCATTTATTCTATAAAAGTGGTGCTCCCCCTTACCTAAAAAGTGGTATCTCACATTTGAAAAGTCACTACTTTACTTTTTCCATTCCTTCTTGAACATTTTTCTGCTCCCCATATCCCTCCCTGTGCATCAACATGTCTGATAACTTTTCCCAATTTTTTTGTTCATGGTTTTCAATCCCTCAGCTGGACTCCCACCTGAATTCATCACCTTGTTCCATCTTGAACTTCCAAATGTCTTCCCATTTGTCAACATCCTTTCCAAGCACTCTCATCTCTGCTCCCTCAGCATTCTCTCATTTTGAAGTCAATTCACCTTTAATTCAATAGCCAGTCTCTGGGATTCTTTTCAGCCTTGCTTGCTTCTTCAAGTTCAAACACTGATAATCATAATGTCAGGTGAGTGTATGCTCCTTGGTTCTGTCTCGTCACAACAAAGATTTGGAGTGACGGACATTAGAGCCCTTGGCGGGTCACGGCTCTCGGGTCTTGGACAGACCACGTTATAGCTCTCAGGTCTCGAACAGACTGTGTTATAGCTCTTAGACAAATCAGTGTTACAGCTCAGTGTTACACCTCTTTTATTTAGATAATAGCAGGAAAATCCATCCTCGAAGCATGAGGGCCTGCCGACCGTTGACCCAAAGACATGAAGAGAAGAACGCCCCAGTGCGCGGGAGAGAGTGAGAGAGAGAGAGAGAGCGCTTTGGCTCCTCTTTTTATATGTTTTTTTGCTCCCCCTGGGCCTGCCCTATGTAAATTGGGTTAGCCAGGGGTGTTGTTCTACCTGAAGT
This sequence comes from Giraffa tippelskirchi, assembly GCF_054371585.1. Taxonomy (NCBI): domain Eukaryota; kingdom Metazoa; phylum Chordata; class Mammalia; order Artiodactyla; family Giraffidae; genus Giraffa; species Giraffa tippelskirchi. The sequence continues at coordinate 118,174,931 of NC_137276.1, read as the reverse complement.
TCTCACTCCGGTCCTTGGACCTTCCTTTGACCTTCCTTTGTTCTATTTTCGCGGGCTTTCCCTTCCTTGTCTTTTAGCCACTGCCATTTTGGACTCCTATTTCCTATTCTAACTACCTAACAATAAATTGCATATTTTTCTGAGTTAAAAAAAACTTGATGAATTTGACAACAAAATTCAAAAAAAAAAAGGCAAAAAAAAAAAAACTAATCTGGGATGGGAGACTAGTAAGGCTTAAGCAATAGGGATAACAGGTAGTGATTGAATTTAATCAAATGGACTATATCATATTGGCAGCTCCTAGTATAAGAACGTTCAGTAAATGGTGAATTATTTCCTTGGGAAAGGGGGAGGAAGTCCCCAGAGGAAAGGTGGCCTATGCCTTATTTAAGAGTGTACTAGCAAGGAAATGGGTTAGGGTCATATTTATTGGGTGACACTTCTCTTAAGATAGTTTGTGAATTTATGAAGATTGCATTTTCTACGTAGAGCAGAGATACAACACCATGTCTATGACAAATTGAAAAGGTATTTCCAAAAAGGGTTATTTGAAGTGAGAGTATTTATGGTGTCTTTCTTTGCGAAACAGCCAGAATTATTCCACTGTGACTTCTTTTTGTCTTTTCTGAGTGTTTTTAGTGGAAATGACCCAAATGATTTTGTTTTCTGGTATAGTCATACTTGGGTAATTTGGGAAGTTTATTATGCTTTAATAGGTCTGAGATTTAAGAGCTTGGCAGCAGAGCATTAGGAATGAGATAAGCTTCTTAAAAACAGAGGCCTCATACTATCTAAGGAGATGCAAGCTCATAGCTAATGGAAATGGGACTTCTATTTAAAGTACCTCAATGTGTACATATCAGTCCCAAGCTCATGCATTGCTGTATATAAAATAGATAACCCACAAGGACCTACTGGATAGCATAGGCAACTCTACTCAATACTCTGTAACAACCTAAATTGGGAGATTTAAGTTTTCTCATTTGAAATAGATATATGTGTGTGTATACCTGAATCACTTTGCTATACACCTGAAACTAACACAGCACTATAAATCAACTCTGTGTGTGTGCTTAATCACTCAGATGTGTCCAACTCTTTGTGACCCCATGGATTGTAGCCCAGCAGGTTCCTCTGTCCACGGAATTTTTCAGGCAAGAATACTGGAGTGGGTTGTCATTTCCTCCTCCAGGGGATCTTTCCAACCCAGGTACTAGACCCACATCTTCTGCGTTGCATCACTTGCATTGCAGACAGATTCTTTACCACTGAGCTACTTGGGAAGGCAGTAAATCAACTCTACTCCAATATAAATTAAAAAAAATTTTTTAAATACTTAAGTGCAATGCTGTGCTGCATATGGTGGTGTTAGTGTTATTCTTTCCATTGACTGTTATCTTAAATGAGTTATTATTTTATAGATAATGGTTTTATATGGTGCAGAAGGTGCTTCTTCATACATGCTTCTCATTAGTGATTAGCATTCATTAATTTACTTCCTTGTGTGTTTAGACATTGCTTTTTGGATACCCATAAATTTTTCTTTTCTCTTTTTTTTAATCTGACTTAACCTTAGAAGAGAAGAAAGAAATGTAAAGGGAAAATATGAAGTTAAGTCTTTTAATCTGGAGCACACTTCTTTACACTTTTAGGGGGGAAAAATATGTAGGTCATATCAACGCTCTCGGAGCTGTGCCTTTAAGAAGCACAGGTAACCCAATAGCCTGCCTTGTTGAGACTATTTGATTGTCACTGGACTTGTTGGGTGGACTCATCTATTGTTCGTTTGGCATTTTTACTGAAAAGGGTGTTCCAGGACAGATCAGAGCCTGGTGCATGTGGAGAAGAGGTCCCCGATAGTGGCTGTAGCCCCATTTGTCCCGTTCAGACTTGTGACCCTGCCTGCTGCCATCAGCAGAAAGGCATAGGTAGAAGACACCTTTCCTCTGCTGCTTCCTGCTGTTGTCCTTCCAGGATGGCTCATGACCTCAAGAAGATGTGGTAAGTTTGGGAGGTAGAAATCCATCACCAGGTGGAGAACTAGGAATTTCAACATCTGGATTCACATGGTCCGTTGAACTCACTGTCTTCCCTAAGCAGCCCACTTAGCTTCTCTGAGTCTGATTTCTTCCTCTGAAAAATAAGAGGACCTGGACTTGGTAAGTTTCAGTTGTTTAGAGGAGAGCCCTAGGATTTCCTGATCATGAGAAAGTATATCCTCAAATAAGATAGCCACTTGTCCTATATTGCACATACTGTTGCCAGGCAGCATCCCAAGTCCTTAACAAAGATGAAGTCATTTAATCCTCAGATGACTATGTGGGGAGGTCCTAGTATCATCCCCATGATAGGTGCCAGCTGGGATTGAAACCCAGGCAGTGTGCCCTCAGTCCCATGCTCTTAAACACTGTGTTGTGTTGACACCTGACAAAGCTCCAGCATGTCCTTTTTCTGGTGGGCTTCATAGAGGGTTATTAGGTTATTAAATTACTGAATTTTTACTGTATATCTCAGGGAACTCTGGTCAATGTTATTTATCAGCCTGAATGGGAGGGAAGTTTGGGGGAGAATGGATACATGTGTATGTATGACTGAGTCCCTTTGCTATCCACCTGGAACTATCACAACATTGTGAATTGGCTATACTCCAATGCAAAATAAAAAGTTTAATAATAAAAAAATTTACTGAGTTGTGGAGGAATCAATCACTGGTATATAAAGAACTGTCATTCTGGAGATCTGGCTTCAATGATTAAGAATAGTAGGGTCTGTTTGATGAGCGGCGTACTGAAAATCTTTTACAAAGCTTGTATTTTATGTTTCACAGTGGTTGTGAAAAAAGAATAAAAAAACAAAGCAGAAACATAGGAAAAGAACAAAGTTACCTGGGGTCTTGGCTGCAATTAGAGCATGAGAGTGCATGTGCCTGATTACTGGTTTTGCTTATGTATAAATACAGGTTGCTGTGCTATGCAAAAAATAATTGTGATAGATTCATTTAATCATAATGCAGCAAAGTTTAACTTGTTAACGCTTTAAACTTGCAGATGAGGCTTTCCCTGGGGCTGCCTGTCTGATTGTAGTTGCAATGCCTGACCTACTTAACAGCTTTTCCAAGAGGTGGCTTAAAAGCCTCCCAGGACATAGTCATACACTGAAGGCCCAACAGGAATAACTTTTTAAAACCCATGACTTTTATTTTCAGGGCATTTGGGGGCTCATACATCATGTAAGGTAGCGTGCTCATGCTTGCAGTTTCCACCTAGGCATGAGTCACAGGACTAAATCTTAATAACCAGACAGAGAACTCTTAACAGTGTTGTGACAAGAATGTTTCAAATCCAGAGGCATTTTGCTTGATAGAGTTGGGTTAGGGCATAAAGGAGCAAGTTAATACAAGAGAGTCCATCCCCACTTCTCAGGATTTTTGCTTTTGATGTACTCTAGAGTCATTTGTTTGAATGTCTTCTGTTTTATAATTAGCATACTCCTCCTCTGGTTGAATTCATGGTGGGGATGCATGGATATGATAATGACCTTCAAAGGGAATCATATCTTTTAAGAGAAGTGAGTCAAAAGTTTGAGTCTGTGTTTGACCTGTCTGTCCACATCGTCTTTAACTGGTGGGAAGTAAGGTGGGGAGAGGACTAATGTAAAAAAAAATTTTATTTTATATTGGAGTATAGTTGATTAACAATGTTGTGTTAGTTTCAGGTGTACAGAAAATTGATTCAGTTGTACATATACATATATTCATTCTTTTTCATATCCTTTTCCCATTTAGGTTATTACAGAATATTGAGCAGAGTTCCCTGTGCTACACAGTAGATCCTGGTTGGTTATCTATTTTAAATACAGTAGTGTGTATATGACAATCCCAAACTCTCAATTTATCCCCCCACACCATGTTTCCCTTTTGGTAACCATAAGTTTGTTTTCTAAGTCTGTGAATCTGTTTTGTAAGTAAGGTCATTTGTATAATTTTTTTTTAGATTCTGTGTATAAGTGATATTATATGATATTTGTCTTTGGCTTTCTTAGTGTGATCATCTCTAGGTCAATTTGTGTTGCTGAAAATGGTATTATTTCATTATTTTTATGGCTGATTAATATTCTATTATATATATGTACCACATCTTTTTCCATTCATCTGTTGATGGACACTTAAATTGCTTCCATGTCTTGGCTGTTGTAAATACTGCCACTGTGAATATTTGAACCATGGTTTGGGAGACGACTCACTTTTTGTGAACCTTAAAGATACAACCTCAAGCTTACGTAAGAGAGTAAACTGCTGTTCTCTCAATTTTTGGCATCTCAAAGGTCCCCAGAGCCTTGGAGACCCATCCAGATCCAGGGTTCAAGAAGCTTAAACCAACCACTTGATTAAAACTAAAATGGGCTTTCTAAAAAGAACTTGGAAGCCAATTGAAGTCAGCTCTTGGGTGGATGTCAGTGAGCCAGAGGGTAAAACATGAAAGTTACTGGGAAAAAATGTTTGCTTTTATTACCCAGAATTCATATACCTTCACAGTCCTCCTGGTCCAATTGCATCCTCTTTCTCCTCCACTTTTCCTTTCTCTTTGCTCTGCCTCAGTCCTCCCGTCTCTGTTTCTTTCCCTTCTCTCTCTTGCTCTCCCCTTTGCCTTCCCTCTGCCTCTAACTCTTCACTGCTAGGTGTGTGACCAGGGTCCCCAGGGGACACATTTAGACCATGGGGTTCTGTATACTACCAGATGCTGTCACTTCTTAAGAGCTCCGGATTTGCTGTGCCTTTGAGAGAACATCTGTCCTTGGTTCATCATCTGTAGCCAGTCCAAGGAAGTTTAACTCTAAAGTTAGTCTCCAAACCCAGGATATTGATGAGAATGTGGTAAGGTAAGAAAAGCGAGAGGAAAATTTGAAGAGGATTCTAATTAACCTCACTTTTCCTCATGACATTTTCATGAAACAATTCAGGTTAACCTCATCTTTTGGTTCCAAAATCACAGATTTGACCTTTCACTGACGGTAACCAAGTTATCTTGGTTCCTTGAACCTTTGTTTCCTCAGTGGCCCATTTTGCAGCCTTTGCTTTCTTTTCATTGTGATCGTCTGATGTTCTATGTCACACTTACTGAGCCTTGTTAAGAGTTATATTTTTCCTTTTCTTTTCACATCATGAATCTGGTGAATGTATTTTACTATCTCATATGCTAGCCAGTCTAGGAACAAACACATCCTGCCATTTGAATTTTCCATTATGATGGAATATCAGCCATAAAAAGAATAAAGTAATGCCATTTGCAGCAGTATGGATGGACCTAGAGATTATCATAGTAAGTCAGACAGAGAAAGACAAATATCATATGATATTGCTTATATGAAGAATCTAAAAAAAATGGTACAAATGAACTTATTTACAAAACAGAAATAGATCCACAGGCATAGAAAACAGACCTATGGTGACCAAAGGGGAAAGGGTGGGGAGGGGTAAATTAGGAGCTTGGAATTAACATATTTATACTGCTATATATAAAATAGATAACCAACAAGGACCTACTATATAGCACAGGTATTTTGTGATTAGTATTTGGTAATAATCTGAGAGTTGGACTATAAAGAAAGCTGAGCACCAAAGAATTGATGCTTTTGAACTGTGGTGTTGGAGAAGACTCTTGAGAGTCCCTGGGACTGCAAGGAGATCCAACCAGTCCATCCTAAAGATCAGTCCTGGGTGTTCATTGGAAGGACTGAAGTTGAAGCTGAAAACTCCAGTAACTTTGGCCACCTGATGCAAAGCACTGATTCATTTGAAAAGACCCTGATGCTGGGAAAGATTGAGGGCAAGAGGAGAAGGGGACGACAGAGGATGAGATGGTTGGATGGCATCACCAACTCAATGGACAGGAGTTTGGGTGGACCCCGGGAGTTGGTTATGGACAGGGAGGCCTGGCTGCTGCAGTCCATGGGGTTGCAAAGATTCGAACACGACTGAGTGACTGAACTGAACTGAATTGAACTGTTGACTAAAAATTATTCACAACCTAAAAACTGAGTGGTTTTATTTAGTGGGAATTTTTAGGACTTCAGTCCTGGGAGGCAACATCTCAAGAAACCCTGAGAGAACTGCAATGAGGAGGCAAGGGGAAGAGCTGGGTTATATAGAAGTTTTGCAACAAAGGGCAGGTAGTTGGTAACATCAAAAGATTATTGTTAATTAAAGAAAACCAGATATCTCAAGTTAAGGAATTTGGTGCTTTACTGTGTATGGGAAGATGCAAGAGTCAGGTTCCCTGAAATCATTCCTTTGATATGCACCTCAGCTGTCTGGCTCCAGTATCCGGTTTTCACATCCTGAGTTTCCTTAGGACTCATAGTAGGGACTAGCTGCAGTCTGATGGCTGCTAGATGGCAGATACTCTTTCCTTCCTGAGTCTCCTCAGGGCTCATTAGTTTGCATGGGAGGGCTGCAATCACTGGTGACTGTGACATCCCTTCTTTACTAATACAGCAGGAAATATTCCATTTCTCAAACCTGTAAGGGAAAAGAATCTGAAAAAAAGAATAGATATACATGTATATAACCGAAATCGACTCCACTGTACACCTGAAACTAACACAACATTGTAAATCAACTATACTTCAATTTTTTAAAAGTGAGGTCTCCATTATGGGTTAAGAGTGTATGTGGAGTTTAGGAAGCATGTTGGTACTTCCTGACTGCTTCTAGAAGTGACAGCCATAGAATTTCACATCTGGGGTCCATCAGTTACTGCTGTCTATAAGGCAGGGGTCTGCAGTCAGTGAATCCGGCCGTCTCCATCCTTCCCAGCACATTTATATTCTGGATCTCCAGCCCAAACCACTGGGCACTTTTCCCTTTGTGTTCATCCTTAGGCCACATAAGGTCTCTTCTCTCCAACCCCTACTTCTCCCCAGAACTCAGCTTTGTCCTGTGCTGGCTTGTATAGCAAATGCAGCAGCTCCCATATCCTATCCTGGTTTTCTAAAGCACTTTGTAACTTGCAGTTCAATCCTATAGAGCAATTTTCTCCAGTAAGAGTGACTGAAGAGGTAGGCTGAAGTCCATACACAAAAATCTTGAGCAATGTCCATCATGATGGGGTTTTGTATAAATCTTTCCCTGAAAGACCCAAGTATGAAGGAGGAAAGACTAAGCTGTGAGTATCCCTTTAAGAAACACAGAGATATACCATATCATTAACTTGGTGAAATTAACCACACAAGGTTTCTTCTGATCATCTTGTTCTGTTTGAAAGTCCCCTTGAACAGCTGTGTTGCATATGAGACAAAGGAAGTGTTGAGAAAAATTTGCACAACATGAGAGTTGCGAGTTAAGTTTTATTTGGGGCAGAATGAGAACTGCAGCCCAGGAGACAGCATTTCAGATAGCTCTGTGAAACTGCTCTAAGGAGGTGAGGCGAGGAGCTAGGATATATAGGAATTTTGCAGCAAAGGGCAGGTAGTGGGAACATCAAAAGATGGTTGTTAATTAAAGAAACCAGATAGGTCAAGTTAAGGAATTTAGTGCTTTTCTATGTATGGGAAGGTGCATAAGTCTGGGCTTATTGAAATCATTCCTTTGACGTGCACCTCAGCTATCTGGGGCCAGTATGCTATGTTTTCAAATCCTGATATTCCTCAGGACTCACCATAGGGAGTGGTTACAGTCTGACGGCTGCTAGATGACAGGTATTCTTTCCTTTCTTGAGTTTCCTCAGAGCTCACTGGTGAACGCTGATGACTGTGACATCCTTTGTTTACTGATATGCAAGGAAATATTTTCATTTCTCAAAATATTCCATTTCCCAGAAGGTAACAGTAAGAAGACTAACGATAGTTGCACTATCCCTCTGTAACTTTAACACAGGCTCTTTCACCAACTGTGACACGGCTGCCACTGTGGTTGTCATCACTGATGCGTCTCTGTCTTCTTTCACTTTCAGCTCGAGGACCTGCTTCACAAGCTGCAGTTCGTCATGACCTATGTGGCTCCTTGGCAGATGGCTTGGGGTTCCTCCTTTCACGTGTTCGCTCAGCTCTTTGCAATCCCTCGTATCCTTTCTGCTTCTGTTTTCACCCCCTGGCTCAGATTCACATTTTATGGATGTGAGCTTTTCATTGAACCTTGGCAGTAAAAAGGTTTTAAAGTCTTTAAGATTTCATTTTAATGGGGACCTGGGGAGGCACTGTGGCTTCCTTTTAGGCACTTAGCCTTAAGAGATATTTCTTAATTTGGAACTCTTCCTGTTTCTTAATGCATATTCAGCAGTGACTTGATTTCTTCTGATTTTTCCATTTCCCATGACGACATCTGCATGAACATATCATGTCTTTTAAATCACCACTTAAATGATTTGGATTACTTGTGCAAAATAGTGCAAATTAATTCGCTATTATTAAACATTATAAATAGGATTGCTATATTATTATTGATTATATAACATTATATTAAAACATAGTTTGGTTATCATATACTTGAAGAATGTCCAAAGATCCAGAATTGGGCACAAACAGAATTACTCAAATATCTTTGAAGACCAAAAAAAAATATTTATGGTTTTGTTTTACAATTGTCATTAGCCAAGGATCCTAGTTTTATCATAGTTTCATTTGGTTTCCTTGTTTATTTTTAAGTGTTTCCATAATGATAATTAGTTTTAATTTACTTCAAAACAATTTGACATGCTCCTACTAAAGATCACTTTGACCCAGCTAAATTGTGTGTGTGTGTGTGTGTGTGTGTGTGTGTGTGTGTATTTGGAGAGAGGGAGAAAGAAAAATCAAGAATATTCTTGAAGACAGAGAGAGTAGATAAAATATTCTTACCTCAGGCCTAAAATTCACCCTCCCTCAAAGACTTTTCTTCCCACTAAATTTATACATTTTTAGTTTGTGTTTCCTGAGTTGTGGTCCAGGAACTTTCTGTATCAGAATCCTTAGAGTAGCTTGTTAAATAAGCAGATATTTCCTGAGGTCAGCACATACCTTGAAAACCACATTAAAGGGGGAATCCTGAAATCTCCATCTTCACAAGCCTCCTTGGGATTCTCATCCACTGATGTGTGTGAAGCACAGTCTTGGCTGGCATCCACTGTGGGTGCTTTGAGCTCATTTTAATGGCCACACGGAGCTTTCTTTCCTGGAGGTTACATAAGGCTCCTCAAGACAGTTCTTAAGGAACCCCTGGGATCTCAACTTTGAGTACAGGGATAGAAATATGCTTGGGATATTTGTTATCCCCTGGTAGCTCAGATGGTAAAGAATCTGCCTGCAGTGAGGAAGACCTGGGTTTGATCCCTGGGTCAGGAAGATCCCCTGGAGAAGGGAATGACTACCCACTCCAATATTCTTGCCTGGAGAATCCCATGGACAGAGGAGCCTGGTGGACTACAGTCCATGGGGCTCCCAAAAATCAGACTACTGAGCAACTAATACACACATTTGTAAAGTGATAATATGTTCTATATATTTTTTTTAAATGCTGTCCTTCTGACTCATTTGTTTTTAAAAAAAATTAATCATACTGAAAGTTGTCATCAAAATGCACATTCTCCATATTCCTATTCTTAGACCTGCATTGATATTTGTAAAGTGTTTCATGCTTATTTGGCAGAACGAGCTCAAGAAAAATGATTGCAAAAGTTGTGAGCTTGTATACTATCCCTTTATAACAGCATTCATTTTCTACAGTGGCAGTCATTTTAGTTTTTCTAAACAGAGTCCTTTAAAACAAAGACAGTGAGAGGAAAGAGTGAGGGGATTTTTATTTATTTCTGGTACTTGTCTTGGGTATTCTGTCTAGAATTTAAAGCCTGTTTATTCAATGGAAAAGATGAGATGGATATAAACTTGCAGCTGAGAAGTTGGACTAAGAATTTAAAACTTGAAGTAGTGGTTTCCAATTTTATCCTAAATTTGGTCTCACAAAGTTCTGTAGCATTTCTTGTGGCTTCTTCTTCCTTGTTCAATGAATTTAGTAATACTAAGTACTCCTTGTAGTTCCATAGGTGAATTACACCTGTTCTGGGAGCCATAACTTTCAATTACCTGACCTTTATGTGTGTTGAGGCGTCACACACAAGCATGTGGCACCTGGCACTTGATAGTTCCTCTAAATACAAAGGCGATACTGGCATCCATCTCAGATGGAGCATAGTGGGCATTAATTAAATCTAAGTATGTTCGTGATGGACTTCCCTGGTGGCTCAAAGGTAAAGAATCCACCTGCCAGTGTAGGAGACATGGGTTTGATCCCTAGGTGGGGAAGATCCCCTGGAGAAGGAAATGGCTACCCACTCCAGGATTCTTGCCTGGAAAATCCCATGGACAGAGGGGCCTGGTGGGCTACAGTCCATGGAGTCGCAAAGAGCCAGACATGGCTTAGTGACTAAACAACAACAGTGTTCATGATGGATGGATTTGATTTTCAGATACAATCAATCCTCATGCTTTGTTCCTAAAACTGTTCCCATCAGTGACACCCACCTGCCTCTGCTCAGGTGCAGACCCTTCAGTGGTCATGGAGCCTGACCACAGCTGGTGTGATGACCTACAGGAGCTTCAGCACCCTCCTCATCACCCAAAGACACCTTCCCATCCTGGATCCATTGTAAAGGTGGTAGTGGTGGTGGTTTAGTCACTAAGTCATGTCCGACTCTTTTATGACCCATGGTCTGTAGCCCTCCAGGCTCCTCTGTCTGTGGGATTTCGCAGGCAAGAATACTGGAGTCGCTTGTCATTTCCTTCTCCAGGGGATCTTCCCAACCCAGAGATCAAACCCTGATCGTACTTGTACCGTACTTGTCAGGCAGATTCTTTACCACTGAGCCACCTGGGAAGCCCATTGTAAAGGTAACTATTTGCTATTTGCAGCCCAACATCATACCAGTCAGAATATAATGAGATCATTTAAGAAACCAGATATATATGCCATCAGGATGAAGCTGTCAGGTTCCTAAATGCCAGCCCTGGATCTTGACTAATTTTGAACTGCTAATGATTTTATCAGTCTATTAGGAAGCTGTGGGTTCCATCCTGGAATTGAGAAGGGACTAATTTGCTCCATTTTGAAACTGAATTAACTTTCAGGCCAGCAGGTCACTGTTTAGTAAATTGCTTTTTCCAGTCCTAGCATGTTTTCTCCCTCTGTCACCTCTGTTAGTTTCTGAGCTTGTAACCTCCAGGGAAGGATGAGAATGCTCACCCTTTTAATATGTGTAGAGACCATGCAAGACCATTATCTTCAAATAATTAGACAGAGTTAGCCAGATTCACTCTATTAAATGTGTGTATTGGAAAGATTGCTTTCTATTTGGCATGTCATTTTGAGCTTCCAATTATTTTTTTAAGTATTAATGTTGACATTTTCATTTTAAATGCCCTCAAATAAACCTGAACCTTTTTAAGGAGTCTCCATCCTTAGCAACTGAACAACAACAACCATCTACCCCTTAGGCCTGCCTCTTGGCTCTCAAAAAAGAAGGCTGCATATTTCTCAGTACTGCCTTAGTTGTTATAGTCATGATCTTCTGTATTTATATATATATATATATATATATATACACACACACACATATATATATTTATGGATATATATTAAAATATATATATTTATAAATGTATATATATTAACTGATGGTCCCTAAATAAAATAACCTATGAGGCCTTCTGTTCACTGCTGCCCTACTTCTGACCTACTACGCTTCATTTTCTTTCCTACCAAATTTGAACTTTATTTATAAGCTAGCACTATTTTCCTCATTTCTTAATGTCTGGATAACTGTTTCTGGTGTTTGAAAAATGGATAACATACTCTTTGGGGAAATGTTTAGGAGCAAAAAGAATGGCGGTGCCAGCCCACCCAGCCTGCTGCCCAGCCTGGCTTCCACTTGGCTTTGTCCTGGTTCTTCTGCAAACCCCGCAGTGCCCCCTGTCACCTGCCAGAGTGGATGGGCCTCTCTTCTCTCCTTCCCCCTCCCCCCTCCTCACAACACCCCACTTCTCAGGAATCTCCCCTGTGACCCCACTCTGCTTTTTCAGCACCTTTTCTCAGTGACATCTCCTGTGTAGTTCATTTTACTTCTGATGACGGAGGTGTAGTAAATTGGTATGTTTTGTGGCAGAGGTATTTTTTAAAATTTTTAATTGTTGATATTTTGTTTTAAAATTATATTTTTATCCATTTTTTAAATCTATTTTTATGTATTTTTATCTGTGTCTTTGTTGCAATGAGCGGTCTCACTAGTTGTGACAAATGGGATTAGGTGCCTGGTGGCATGTGGGCTCTTAGTTCCCCAACCAGGGATTGAACCCACGTCCACTGTATTGGAAGGCAGATTCTTAAAGACTGGAATACCAGGGAAGTCCCGTGTAGTAGAGGTATTTAGATCTTTCCAGTTTTCAAATTAACAAAAAACTGATTCTGCATTTGAACCTAGGTCAGAATAAAGGGAACTGGACTGAAATTGTAGCACAACCGAGATCTTTTGATACCCAAACAGTTCAACACGATTATTAATGGCAGGTGTGTCATTTCACTCCTGAAGATGTTTGGAAGGAAACAGCAAGTTGGAAAAAAAAAAAGAAGACACAGTTACAAATGAAGAAAAACTTTTCCATCTATGAAAATGCTCAGGGAAGTGCCTGTAGACAGACAAGGCTCACTCACACCTCTGTATTTATATGTAAATGGGTCTCTGAAGGCCCATATCACATAACTAAGCCCTGCCATTGATGACATGGGAAAGCCCTTCTAGGTTCTGGTAGGTAATAAAACACAGAGCCCTCCTATCTGTGACAGGCATGGAGGCATTTCTTACTATCCACTGGAACTTTTTATAGATGGGCTAAAGAAATAAGACCTCCATTTGTGCAACAATGAGAAAAAGGCACATCTTCCCTTCCAGGTGGTAAAATCAGCCTTGTAGGAGATCAGATTTTTTTTTTTTTTTTGGCCCTGCCCTGTAGTATGTGGACTTTGTTTCCTGACCAGGATCGAACCTGTGTACCCTGTATTAACAGTGTGGAGTCTTAACCACTGGACCATCAGAGAAGTCCCAGCCTTATAAATCAGATCAGACCTTCAGTAGAATCAAGCAGGCCCTCACCCTGAAGGACAAGGAATCATGTGCATACGTAAAACCTGGGCAGTGTGGCACCCCACTGATCTCTGCCACCTCTGCTCCTCTGACTCTTCCCCTCAGGCTCCACCATCAGCCCTGAACCACAGTGATGTGAGTGTGATTGACAGCTGTGGGAAGTTCTCCCATGACAGTGGGAAACCTCTACACCTCCCCCAGATTTCCAGAGATCAATTAGTTGAGCTTAAGCCAAAAGTTAGAGCTATACTTATTTTAATTTTGGACAATTACATTTCTGATCAGAGTATGTAAAGTTGAGGCATGACAACAAGTGGGAAACCCATATAGAGTACTAGGGAGATGACTTAGCCGGCAACACACTGTGACTTTATGTGTACATGTTTTTAGCTTATAAACCAGATATGAGCTGGGTTTTTTTCTTTTTTTAATTGAATTGATCTATTGGTGTTCAGTGTGTGATAAAAGACACAGATTTTTGAATAGCGGGAAAAGATTCTTTGAGGGACAGAGATGCTGTCTTCCCAAACAATGGTATTTATTTACTTTCAAAGTATAATTTAATTTTAATTATTTATAAAGCTGCTTACTTTAGTAAATGTGCCACAGTATGTCTGGTTCAGCTAATATTATCTCAGGAAAAAGCACTGTTCTTTTCAAATCTTAGATATTAAATCTTTGCCATGAATTGTGCTGAGACTGCTGGGAATTTTATGAGAATCATTTGGTTTTCACAGTTGTGATAAATGAGACCTAGCAGGATACTATTGAAAGTTTTACGTTTCCAAAAATGTATCTACAGCTGTCACAGGGATGCCCGTCTTTCTCCTTGGTGAGAAAATGTCTTTCATATAAACTTGATAAAATCTCAAATATTATTTAGGAAAATAACTACGAACACGCTTTTTGAGCCTTAACTCAAAATCCTCAGATTCTGCCATGCTTTTCTTTCAGACGTTTGCCACATCCATCGTTTCTACTCCATTGAGCCCATTTCTTGGGAGTGTCATTTTCATCACATCGTATGTCAGGCCAGTGAAATTCTGGGAGAAAAACTACAAGTAAGATCCTAAAATTGTTACTGACTTGCTTTGAAAAGACTTGAGTTCAGAATGCTCCTCGACCTTTGTCTATGAGAAGTCCAGGCATCAGGTTTTGTCCTCCTGTGGGGCAGCCCTAGCAACCCCACCTCCACCCTGCACCAGATCATCCATTCAGCTTCTAGGTTCTGAGCCAAGTCTACTGATGGCAAATTTGCAGTCGGTACCAGTCTAGGTTTCACCAGTTGTGAAGGAAAGTGAGTTATCACTGTGCGTTCTTTTTTTTTTTTTTAAAGCTTTTACTTTGTATTGGGGTTTAGCCGATTAACAATGTTGTGACAGTTTCAGGTGAACAATGAAGGGACCCAGCTATACATATACATGTGTCTATTCTCCAGCAAACTTCCTTCCCATCCAGGCTGCCACATAACATTGAGCAGAGTTCCCTGTGCTATACAGTAGGTCCTTTTTGGTATCCATTTTAAATATAGCAATCACTGCCCACTCTTAACAGTTGCCCTTGACAGGTTGTCTTAGGAACCATGGTCTAGTCATTGGATGAGATTGCTTGTTGGGGGCTCATCTTCCTTCCGTGGGCCTTTGAAATATACATGTCATGCATGTACCAGTGTGCATGCATCACAGCTCAAAGTGAGTACACCATTTTTTTATGAGCACTGTTGAACTTGTAGAAGATGATGCATGTGCTTTGTCTTGGCTATTTGTACCGGTCAGTCATCAGTTTCCTCAAGCAAACAGTGATGGAGCCAGAGCTGTGATTGTTTTTTGTTTTTTTTTCTTGGTTGTGCCACACAGCATGTGGGATCTTAGTTCCCTGATTAGGGATCAAACCCTTGTCTTCTGCATTGGAAGGCAGAGTCTTAACCACTGGAGCACCAGAGAAATCCCGCTAGGGCCATAATTTTGTCCGAAGTGGTGGGAAGTAATGATTCTGTGAGTAACTTTCAAGAGCCATTAATGGTTTGTGGGGGGAGGGCCTGAGAAGAGCCAGAGGAGCGGGCAAGATGAGCCAGCCTGTCTCCAGCCAGGTTGTCCCCTTTGCCCTCATCTACAAGCCATACCTGGGCTGTCCCATCCAAGCCCTAATCCATCTTCTGTAACGTATCTACATTGCCCATGGCTCTGCCTGGTGGCGCTAGTGGTAAAGAACCTGCTTGCCAGTGCAAGAGACGTAAGAGACATAGATTTGATCCCTGGGTTGGGAAAATCCCCTGGAGAAGGGAATGGCAACCCACTCCAGTATTCTTGCCTGGAGAATCCCCATGGACAGAGGAACCTGGCAGGGTTCCATAGGGTCGCAGAGTCAGACACGACTGAAGCTACTTCGCACACATGCACTGCCACTTTACAATGCGCCTTCATGTGTCACAGAGGCCAGAGTTATGTTAGGAGATCCGTGTGGTTAGACAGTTTATGTGAATGGAAATGCACATCTTTCTGGGGCAGGCAATAGGATGTTATGATGAAAACCCATTGCGGGCCGCCAGCCTGCCGGGGCTCACACCTCACCTCATCATTTGATGTGGGTGACTTCAGTCTTCTCTCTTCTCTTCTGTAAAATGGGGCCAAAGGAATAAGGCCTACTTCACAGCCTTGTGGGGGAATATGAGTTAATAGTCATAAAGCACCTCGAACACAGTAACTACCACATGGGCCTGTGCTGGCGGGGTTCTTCTCCGACTGCCCTGCCTGGAATTCCTGTCCGCCCCGACTGTGCTAACCAGTATTCCATCCCTGGGAGCTCACATTTAGGGGTCCTGGGGAAATTGAACCGAACTGGAGCACCCCAAGGTGAGTCAGTGCTGTGAGAGCACTAGGAGGTGGTCTCCTGTGGTCCTCTCCTGTGTCTGGCAGATTCCTCAACTTTGAAAAGATGGGCTTGTTGCTGTACAAGTGAAGCCATCTTGAAATTTACATGTAAGCAAGAGTCTCTTTTGCATTTGTCTAAATAGATGCTGGGGCTTCCCAGGTGTCTCAATGGTAAAAGAATCTGCCTGTAGTACAGGAGACGAAGGACACAAGAGTTCAATCCCAGGGTCAGGAAGATCCCCTGGAGAAGGAAATGGCAACCCACTCCATTATTCATGCCTGGAAAATCCCATGGACAGAGGAGCCTGATGAGCTACAGTCCATGGGGTGGCAAAGAATTGGACATGACTGAGTGAGCATGCATGCAAAGAGATGCTGGGCATATTTACAGTGTCAGAAGGAAAAGAAAGCCACCAGCACTGACTTGTCTTTAAGCTTCTTAAGGAGAAAACAATTTGGGGGACTTTTGTGGAGCTTGGAAAATCATACTTCCGGAAGGTACGAACACTTGAGAATAGGAAGTGTGACAATCTCATAGGCTTTTTAACTATTCAGGAAAGTGCACAGTATTTTAAAGGTGATCTTTAACATAAAAGATTTCTTTTTGTCTCCTGTTCTCAGATAAGTTTGAAAACCAGTTTTTGGTAGGGGGCCAGGGAAGAATTTGATAAGCAAAAGGCATCCCCTTTGAACTGGAGGGGGAGTTGTTCAGTCACTAAGTCGTGTCTGATTCTTTGCAACCCCATGGACTGCAGCACACCAGGCTCTCCTGTCCTTCACTATCTCCTGGAGTTTGCTCAAATTCCTGTCTGTCCATTGAGTCAGTGATGCTATCTAACCATCTCATTTTCTACCCCCTTCTTTTTTTGCCTTCAGTCTTTCCCAGCATCAGGTCTTTCCCAGTGAGACTGTTCTTTGCATCAGGTGGCCAAAGTATAGGAGCTTCAGCTTCAGCATCAGCCCTTCCAATGAATATTCAGGGTTGATTTCCTTTAGGATTGACTGGTTTCCCATAGAAAGGGAAGTGGGGAAATCTTTGTGAGATGCTTTTATTGAGGGGAGTCATCCTAACACCTGTGCAATACAAGTTATGTATTTTCTTATTTAGTTTACTCACTTCTAAGAGTCAGCCACCCATTCAGGATGATACACTGAGATATGAATTGTAGGTTTATGCAGATTACTTAAAAATATGGGCTGCTTGAGTGTTTCCTTATTCAGCCACACAAAGAGATGATGATTCTGTGACCCATTCTTTCGCTCAGTGTAGCACTCTGTTACATGTGGGGGCTTTGGTCCTCTGTCCTGGGATGAGAAGGGAACAGCAGGGTCTATGGGTATGTATGAGGATGTCCTGTCTTCATTAGGTCTCTCCGAAGGAGCCAAGTTGGAGAAAATATTCAGTCCAGCTGGTGGGGGCAGGGAGAGATGCTGTTGCAGAAGCCAGCCAGCTGAAAGTCTCTTGTCACCTTGTGTTAAGCCTCAGAATACAGAGCCCTGTGGTCATCTGCTTAAAAGATCGGTGATGGAATTTGGAAGAATAAGAGTGGTGGGAACCCAGAAAGGAAATGGCAGGAAATCTCATCTAGATCCCTGCCGGCCTCTGGAAAGCTCATTCTCTGTATCTGAAACTGTTGGTTTTTATTTCAAGCACTAATGACTTTTCTTATTCTTATTTGTGAGTGAGTGTCTCTCTGGCCATTCCTATTACTTTCTTTTCAGTCTGACGCAGAGAAGCAGTTGTTAGTGTAATTGATTGTTTACTAACTATCCCAGCTAAGAGATACTCTCCTCTCTGTGTGTTATTGAGCACAGTCTGCCAATGGGCACCAGGGTCACCAGCCTCACCCTGGGAGTGTGATGAAGAGCCCTCCTCATCTCCTCACCTGGCTTCCTCTCCCTCTCCACCTCTGCTCCCTCACTTTCCAGTCCTCTGATTTCTCTTCCAGACCTTCTAAAGCTGCCTTTGGTTTTTGCAAGACTCCAGTGAGCCCTGTACCCTAAGGAGCCAGCTTCTTTCTTTTTTTTTTTTTTTTTGCTGTGTGTGGGATCTTCAATCCCCCACCAGGGATCAAAGCCATGCCCCCTGCATTAGACGGGCAGAGTCCTAACCACTGGACTTCAGGGAAGTCCCCTGGGACCATGTTCATGCTCTGTGGAAACAATAAGTCACCAGCTACCTGGTGACTCTGGCCTGTCAGTTTGCCCCAGCTTGGTCTGTCTTGAGATCCGCAGAATCGGTACCGAAACGCTGCTCCTCCCTGGGGGCCGGTGACAAACATGTCCTCTGCCCACCTAACTAAGCTGCTCTCCGGTTGATTCCCCAGAAGCAGCACAGGTCACACTGTCTCAGAGGTCAGTGGTGGCCCATTGCTGCCTGAGGAGAAGTCCCCCAGAGCCCCGCACTGATGGACGTGCTCTGTGTCTGCCTCTTCCAATATGGCAGCCCTCCCAGCACTCGCCACAGGGCTGGTGTGGCTGACATTGAGAATCTTTTGTGTTTTAATTAATTTAAATGTAAGTAGCTGCAGGCTGCTGTGTTGGACAGCACAGATGCAGAGCCACCTCGCCTCAGTCCTTATCTTCCACAGTGCTTTTTCATACATCACATGTTCACATTTTTCATTCCCAGCCCTCCCTTGGCTGTGGTCTTCTCATCCAATGCTCTTCCCTCCTATACACCTCCACTTCCACCCACACAGATTCAAAGGCAGAGAATCATTCCACCTCTTGATGGATGAATGGAAGGTTCGGGAAGGACTTTTAGGATGAGAGATACCAAAGCCATCACTTTTGGAGAACAAATTTGCCCTGTGGCTGTCGTAAATTGTACCAAAGATTGGTGTGGACTGATACTACTTCCAGGTTTGGACCTCTTTGTTTTCATCTTTGTGTCCCTGTGTTGTGCATACAGAGCAGCTATGCACACAGTAGGTGTTCTATGACTATTTCTTAACTTAATTAAGTCCAACAATATTATGTAAAAGAGAAAGGAAATCATAATCTGAATTTCATTTGCCACCAACACAATGTTCACTGTTAAACTGTTCTTAACTAAGAAGGTCTTTAAAATCAATCTTGATGAGTTCTGCCTGGTGTCTCCATTTAATTTACAGGCAATGATGGCAAATGCACTGTAATAATAGTGCCTGATGTTTATAAATCCTCTTATGTTAGAGTACTTTTAAAGAGCTTTAGAAATACATATTGATATTATGATTTATCATCCTTCTCTTTATATATAAACAATTGCTAAATAACCACTTTATCATTAACAGGAAGCAAATATTTAGGCTAGAAAGTATTTGACTCATGGCCCTGGTTGTTTCAGCCAGTGTCTCGGTCCTAAAGGAGTTGACTGGTCAGGAAGATTCCCTGGAGGAGGGCATGGCAACCCACTCCAGTATTCTTGCCTGGAGAATCCGATGGACATATGAGCCTGGTGGGCTCCAGTCCATAGAGTTGCAAAGAGTCGGACATGACTGAATTGACTTAGCACGTCCTCAGCCCTAAAGAAGGAAAGTTCCATTCACAATGATTTGATTTTGATGCATCAAAAGTCTTCTGTTGTTGTTCAATCACTAAGTCATGTCCAATTCTTTTTTGACCCCATGCACTGTGGCCTGCCAGGCTCCTCTGTCCATGGAATTTCCCAGGGATGGATCCTGGAGTGGGTTGCCATTTCCTTCTCCAGAGGGTCTTCCTGACCCAGGGATTGAATCCACAGCTCCTGCATTGGCAGGTGGATTCTTTACCACTGAGCTACCAGGGAAGTTCCAAAAGTCTTCTATAAAATGTTAAATACCGTAGCTATGAGGAGACACATGTAACAGTCACCCGAAGGGCACATGAAACTTCGTGGTTGTTGTATTTCTATTATATTGTCTAGATTCATTTAAAAATGTTAAATAGTTCTGGACAACATCCTTGTTAACAAGTATACTATAAGCATATTCATGAGACCACTGTGCTGGCTTAAAATAGGAATCATTCTATGTGATTGCTTTACAAAAAAAATCAACTCTGCATTCCATGCCTTTGTTTGTTGTGTTCAGTTGCAGATGTCGTGATCTTGTCCCACCCTAATCAGGAAGAAGATAATCAATGTGACTTCATTTTCAACTCTTCCTGAGATGGTGATGGTACTCAGAAAGACCTTGATTAAAATCCCAGTCCATATGCTCCATTTGATGTTTGACTTTAGGAAATTATTCAGCCTTTTCCGTTCAGTCGCTCAGTTGTGTCCGACTCTTTGCAGCCCCATGGACTGCATCACGCCAGGCTTCCCAGTCCCTTTCTCTATCACCACCTCCCAGAGATTGCTCAAATTCATGTCCATCGAGTTGGTGATACCATCCAACCATTTTATCCTCTGTCGTCCTCTTCTCCTCCCACCTTCAATCTCTCCCAGCATCAGGTTCTTTTCCAATGAGTCAATTCTTCTCATGAGGTGGCCTAAGTACTGGAGTTTCAGCTTCAGCATCAGTCCTTCCAAAGAATATTCAGGACTGATCTCCTATAAGATTGACTGGTTGGATCTCCTTGCAGTCCAGGGGACTCTCAAGAGTCTTCTCCAACACCGCAGTTTCAAAGCATCAGTTCTTTGGTGCAAGTTTTCTTTATGGTCCAACTCTCACATCCATACATGACAACTGGAAAAACCATAGCTTTGACTAGATGTACCTTTGTTGGCAAAGTAATGTCTCTGCTTTTTAATATGCTGTCTAGGTTGGTCATAGCTTTTCTTCCAAGGAGCAAGCGTCTTTTAATTTCATGGCTGCAGTTATCATTTGCAGTGGTTTGGGAGCACAAGAAAATAAAATCTGTCACTGTTTCCATTGTTTCCCCATCTATTTGCCATGAAGTGATGGGACCAGATGCCGCAATCTTTGTTTTTTTGAATGTTGAATTTTAAGCTAGCTTTTTCACTCTCCTCTTTCACTTTCATCAAGAGACTCTTTAGTTCCTCTTCATTTTCTGCTATGAGGGTGGTGTCATCTCCATATCTGAGGTTATTGATATTTCTCCTGGCAATCTTGATTCCAGCTTGTGCTTCATCCAGCCTGCCATTTCACATGATATGCTCTGTATATAAGTTAAATAAGCAGGGTGACAATATACAGCCTTGACGTACTCCTTTCCCAGTTTGGAACCAGTCCATTGTTCCATGTCTGGATCTAACTGTTGCTTCTTGACCTGCTTACAGATTTCTCAGGAAATTATTAGAAGAAATGAAGTAGCCTGCATAGTCAACAAAATTCAGCCTCTGAGCCTGTTAACTCATGTGTAAAATGGGATGGCTGTCTCTGTGTGCCTCCTAGAAGTTGTAAACACCAAAGTAATCCTGTACCCATTTTGCTTTCCTTCTTTGTATTTTTTAAAATTTATTTTTAATTGGAGGCCAATTGCTATACAAGGTTTTGTTGTTTTCTGTCAAACAACGTGAATCAGCTATAAGTGTGTGTGTGTGTGTGTGTGTGTGTGTGTGTGTGTGTGTGTGTGTGTATGTCCTCTCCCTCATCACCTTTTTTTTTAAAAAAATTTGGTCACAATGCATGACATTTGGGATCTTAGTTCACTGACCAGAGATGGAATCTGGGGTCTTCTGCATTGGAACCATGGAGTCTTAACCACTGGACTGCCAGGGAAGTCCCTTCTTTCTTGTATTTTTATCTGCTGTCATTTAACTTTTAATTCTGGTAAATCTAGACATGTTTTATGTTTCCTTGCAACCTACCTGAAATCGTTTCTGAAATGGCAGCACACACCATAGCAACCCACGAAAGAACACATGTGTAGACCATGGAGCATCATATCCACAGCCACCCTGCTGTGAGATGCTCTGTAAATACTAGTTCTCACCTCCAGATGCTATGGTTATTTTGAAGCCTTAGCCAATCCCAGAGCCTGGGTTCTGTTCTCTGAGTATCAAAGCTGCCTTAGTGGAAAGAATTAGATCTCCAAAGTGCCATTCTTTTGTGGTTTATCGAACAACAGAATAGATGATCAAAATATTTCAGCTAGTCTCAGTGAGCTCTCATGGGTCTTACTTTGTTATTCCCCAGCCCCTTCTTGGGTTTGTAATATAGAAGGGAAACTAGCTGGACCTTCAGAATTACAGAATCCCCCCTGTACTGTCTGTACAGGGAGGGAGTCCTCTTGCTACTCCTCTGGAGCAGACCTTGTATCTCAGTCAGCACCCCTTGTGAGCATTGGAGCAGACGTTGTATCTCAGTCAGCACCCCTTGTGAGCATTGTCAGCCACAGTAGTGGGCTCTTACTGCACTAGATCTGCTCCTTGTGGCATTAGCCAAATACCCCATACACCTGGATATACCTGCTGATCCTGAAGCACGCAGCATCCTTGCTCCACCGTACCATCCTTTAGCAGTTTGAAGGAAGCTTTCCTTCCCTTCTCAGCCCTCTGCTTCAGGCTAAACAGTCCTCTCTGTTCTTGGTGTGAGATGGTCTAGACCTTGAGCATCTCAGCTGCCTTCATCCAGATGTTTACTGAGATTTCCCTGTCCATGTCCTTCGTAACAGATACCTCCAGGTGTCACCTACTCAGTTCACAGTAGAGGGACCTGTTACTTCCTCTAAGTCCTATGCTCTGCTCTCACTTATGCTTCTTAAAATCTTGTTGTTCAGTCACTAAGTTGTGTCTGACTCTTTGCGACTCCACAGACTGCAGCACTCCAGGCTTCCATCCTTCATTGTCTCCCTAAGTTTGCTCAAACTCATGTCCATTGAGTTGGTGATGCCATCCAACCATCTCATCCTCTGTTGTCCCTTTCTCCTCCTGCCCTGAATCTTTCCCAGCATCAGGGTCTTTTCCAATGAGTCAGCTCTTTGCATTAGGTGGCCAAAGTATTGGAGCTTCAGCATCTTAAAATCTAAACCTCCTCCATTATTTTGCTTAAGTATTGCCAAGCCAAGTCTTCCTCATCCCACTCTTATGTGTTTATGTTTTACTGAAAGGCAGAAATTTCCATTTCCTCTATCAACTCTTGCCTTCTTGGCTTAAACTCAACATTCCAGTCCATACAGGTCAATGTGTCTACCATCATTCATCATCTCTCCAGCCCCTTCACTTGTACTGTCTGCAGATGGGCTTACCTGTCATCATCTGGATCTTCATTCATGGTTTGTTAATGATGATGAGCTGGACAGAGTCATGGATGCCTGATGTGGTTAAGGCAGTCAAAAAAGAAACTCTTAACTTCACACTTTATTTTCTGATTTTTTCAGAATTAAGGGATTTTGCTGGATATTCTCTTCCTAGCAAGCTGTTTTAAGGGTGGGTTTGTAAGATCTTCGTTCAAAGCATTAAACATCTCAAAAGGCATTTTGTTTTATATTTTATATTGGGGTGTGCTGCTGCTGCTGCTCAGTCACTTTAGTCATGTCTGACGCTTTTAAGACCCCATGGAATGTAGCCCGCCAGGCTCCTCTGTCCATGGGATTTCCCTGGAAAGAAGACTGGAGTGAGTTGCCATGCCCTCCTCCAGGGGATCTTCCCAACCTAGAGACTGAACTCACATCTCTTGTGTCTCCTTCACTGCAGGCGAGTTCTTTATCATTGAGCCACTGGGGAAGCCCCTGTTGGGATATAGCCTATTAACAAACAATGTTGTGATAGTTTCAGGTGAACAGTGAAAGGACTCAGTCATACAAACACATGCATCCATTTCCCCCCAAGCCCTCCTCCCCTCCAGGCTGCTGCATAACACTGAGCAGAGTTCTGTTTGCTATACAGTAGGTCCTTACTGGTTTTCCATTTTAAATATAGCCCTGTGTGCATGTCCGCTCCAAACTCCCTAACTATCCCTTCCTTCTATCCACCCTCCCTGGTTCATTCTCTAAGTTCATTTTCTAAAAGTCTGCAAGTCTGTTTCTTTTTTGTATGTTCATTTGTATCATTTCTTTTAAGATTCCACATATAAAGAATATGATATTTCACTCAAAAGACATTTTTTAAGTGTAAAGCAGGAAGCTTATATGGCTTATGGGTTAATAGTAAAATGTAGCATTATAATTCAAGTCTTCAGTTCTTCCAGAGAGGGATTTACATATTTCAACTTGTAATGAAGCTACCCCACAATTTATTTGGATATGTTTTAAAAGGGCTTCCCACATAGCACTAGTGGTAAAGAACCTGCCTGTCAATGCAGGAAACATAAGAGGTGTGGATTTGATCCCTGGGTCGGGAAGATCCCCTGGAAGAGGATATGGCAACCCACTCCAGTACTCTTGCCTGGAGAATCCCATGGACAGAGGAGCCTGGTGGGCTACAGTCCATGGGGTTGCAGAGAGTTGAACATAACTGAAGCGACTTAGCATGCATGTTTTATAAAGCACTCGGACATAGTTGCTGTGGGGTTAAAGTCCTGAAGCTCCCTTATCAGATGTCTTAGGGCTACTAGAGCTCTTGAATCCATACCTAGGAGTGTATTGGGCCCTGGATACATCACTTATTAAAGCAATAGGAACAATGTAGCAGTAGTAGCAGTAATGGGAGTGAGCCTCATCTTTCTGTATTTAGTGACCACCTGCTCACTTTCTCAAATATATTCATTCCTGTCCTGTCACCCACTTTGGAAGTAAGATTTCATTTTTCTCATTTCACAGATCCGAAAAAGGAAACTCAGGGCAGTGAAATAACTTGCCCAAGATCACAGGACAAGTCAGTGGCCAAGCCAAGATAGTAACCCAAGTCTGGCCTTATTTCAGGCCTTGCGCATTTCCCATTATGTCATAAAGCTTCTCAAAATGCCTTCCACACCAAAACCAAAAAACAAACCAACAACAACAAGAAACCCCAAACTAAAGCCAATGACTGCCAGTTAAAGCTTTTGCTCTTGACTCGAGAGGTGCGGTCCCAAGGGCCTGTCTAGAAGGGAAGGTGGCTGCAGCCCGGACCTGGGATCCCGTGGGCTTTGTTCCAGGAAGGCCTTCTCTGGGTCCCCAAGGGAGCTCTGTGCAGCCCCTCCCCATGGGGTCAGCACCGGGTGCTACAGAGGTAGGTGGCTGTGTCCCCTGCCACCTCCACAGAAGCGGACGTGGGGCCCACACCTCTCCTCTGCCCTCAGGCAGGTCCAAACTGACCCGAGTCAGAACACGACTTGCCCAAGTGCACGCTTGCTCATTTGCTTCAGTCATGTCTGACTCTTTGTGTCCCCATGGACTATAGCCCACCAGGCCCCTCTGTCCATGAGAATGTCCAGGCAAGAATACTGGAGTGGGTTGGCATGCCCTCCTCCAGGCGATCTTCCCAACTCAGGGACTGAACCCACATCTCCTGCAGCTCCTACACTGCAGGCGGATTCTTTACCACTGAGCCACCAGAAAAGCCCGACTTGCCCAAGGCCACTCTTGGGATCATCCTCGGAGCGGTCTCACTGATGACTGGACCACTGGAGTCTCGAAGCTCAGGGGCTTGAAGCCCCCTCCTCAGGCTGCATGAGAGGTGGTGAGTGGCCGCCTGGCCAGATCTGGACCATCGCTGGGGCGTTCATCATTCCCTGTTTCCTCGGGGACCTCGTGATGCTCTCGCGTCCCTGAGCTGGGCGCCTCAGTGCTCCTTCCAGAGGCCCTGATCAGGAGCTGCAGTCCCGCCTGATTCTCAGGAGCCCTGGATCCCACGCAGGAAGGTGAAGGGACACCCCCTCGGGTATAGCCTGCTGCCTCAAGGACTGCCAGAACCAGCAATGGGAGCCTCTCCCACTGGGAGATCCAGAACCACCAATGATGTGAGGCACTGGGGCACACTGGTTCCAGACCCTGCCAGGTGGGTAGGTGTGACTTCGGATCAGGACTGAAGCCTGAAGGACCCTCATGAGTTCACCTGAGGTCCTGAAGAAAAACTCAAGCCCAGAAAGGGTTGTTGTTGTTGAGTCGCTCAGTCATGTCTGACTCTTTATGACCCCATGCACTGCAACACACCAGGCTACCCTGTCCCTTCATTATCTCCCAGAGTTTACTCAAACTCATGTCCGTTGAGTCGGTGATGCCATCCAACCATCTTATCCTCTGTCACGCTCTTCTCCTCCTGTCCTCAATCTTTCACTCTTTCCCAGCATCAAGGTCTTTTCCAGTGAATTGGCTCTTCACATCAGGTGGCCAAAGTATTGGAGCTGCAGCTTCAGCATCAGTCCTTCCAATGACTATTCAGGATTGATTTCCTTTAGGATTGACTGGTTTGATCTCCTTGCAGTGCAAGGGACTCTCAAGAGTCTTCTCCAACACCACAGTTCAAAAGCATCAATTCTTCAGTGCTCAGCCTTCTTTATGGTCCAACTCTTACATCCATACACGGCCACTGGCAAAACCATAGCTTTGACTATATGGGCTTTTGTCGGCAAAGTGATGTATCTGGTTTTTAATACGCTCTCTATGTTTGTCATACCTTTCCTTCCAAGGAGCGTGTCCAACTCTTGTGACCCCATAGACCGCAGCCTGTCAGGCTCCTCTGTCCATGGGATTTCCCAGGCAAGAATACTGAAGTGGGTGGCTGTTCCTTCTCCAGAGTTCCAAAGATCAAGTGTCTTCTAATTTCCCAGAAAGGGAGTCAAACTAATTAATTCAGATGCAATTTTCGTTTTAAACAGGCAATTTGAGAAATTCCTGTCTGCAGCCTTCAGTGCCCTTAGCTCTCTGGAGTCTCCAGTAACTTGATAGGCTTGTGAAAGGAATCAGGAAACACCCTCACTTTTATTGGGAGCTAATGATAGGTCTTTGGGAATCCTCCCCCAGAAGGGATTCAAAGTCTGATGCATATAGACATCTGGGTGTTTTGAGCCATTTAAAAATGCTTGAGAGTCACTTTAAGGTTCTATACGGGTGTCTGTTGATAAATGAGGCATGTTTTGGGATTAGCATGGTTTAAGCCATGTCTGGGGAGGCAGTGCGTCCTGGTACTTACAAGGACAGTCAGGGTGGGAAACTGGACTAAGTCTCGAACTTTCCAAAAGTGATAGAAGTGAAGATAAGCCAGTAATAAACATTCTCAGTTATGCATAATGAACTGGAGGTGTCAAGATGGAGTGAAGAGCCAAAGGAGCTCAGAGTTTAGTATCAGTAAATCTCAGCCAGGTTCCTGGGGATACATGAGTGGAGTCTGTGGACATGTATCCTGACTCATGTTTCATTCCATTTTAGAAGAACCTAGTTCTGCATAAATACTGCCCTGGACTTCAGGCCACAGGTAAGCAAGAAACAGATGAGCAAGTGAGACTGTGGCCAAAAAGACAATGGAAAAACAAGGTGTGAAACCCAGAGTCCTGGAGATGGATTGTTTCTGCCTGGTCTGAGTGAGCTCTGGGACTTTGGGGTATGCCAAGCCTGCAGGAGAGGAGAATCCTATTTTCCACTGGACTTGGTGGTGTAGAATGAAAGCTTAATGCTTCTGGCAGCCTTTTTGTCCCCATGAGGTATGAACTGACCTGAAAACACAGCAAACAGTCAGGGCTGAGGGACGTGAAGAATGATTCCTGATGACACCATCCACTCTAAGTGCCCCTGAGTCCAGCTGGGCTCCATTGACCTTTCAGCTATGTGAGTCAATGCATTTCAGATTTTTCATAAGTGGTTTCCAGTTGGGTTTCCTATCACCTGAAATCTAAACACTCATAATAAAAGCAAGTAATAGCTTTAATCAAAAGGATCTTTCCCTCGCCATTTTATTTAGGGGAATGACAGCACAAAGGTAAGATCTTCAGCGCTATAAGTCTGTGAGCCTAGTCTAGAACTGCAGGAAGGGTGGACCGGCAGGAAGGAGCCTGAGCCTTCTCTGCTCACTGGCTGATACATCCTGTGTCTTACCAGAACTTCCACGTCTCTTCTCTGTCTTGGATGTTCTCAACCGGAATCCCTGTTTCTGTGTCTGAACGCTGTTAACGTCTGAGACACTAAATGGTGAACCTGGCCCCATCCGGCTGTTTCGCTGGTGGATGACAAAGCTCACACACATGTACCCAGGGGTAAGGTTTGACACTTCGGGTGTGGTGATGAGCGATTATGCAAATGAACCAGAAGGATGATGCTCTTGAGGAACTCCAAAGCGTTGAATTTCTCAAATAGCACAGGTTTGAGCTTATTATTCCTTGTGCTGCTGTGCATAATTTTACTCAGAGTCCTGTTCCACCCTGCTGAGCAGTTAGAGAATCTGAAAGGTGCAGAGCAGTGAAGTTGACTGGGCGCCTGCGGGAAGGCCTCCACCTGCCCACCTGCTCCCCGGCAGTCTGGTGCTGCTGACTGGACATATCAAGGTCACCTGGGAGTCAAGGTCACCCAGGAGCAAGGCTGTGTGTCTGTCTGCAGGGAGTGTCAGCCGGGCACAGCATGCAGGCAGAGCTCTTCTCAGGCCTGGCAGCTTTTCCAGCTTTTAGGCATGTGTTGGAGATGGAATTGATTGATTCTAAACAAAGGAAGGCAGAAGTCCTCAGCTTTTGCCTCTCAGACCTTTTTACTGCAGGGCTCGAGTGTTGCTGGCTCAGGAGATTTATTGGGCAGATGGACGTATTTGCACAGTTGAGGGTTTACTCCCCAATGCCAAGAACCCTGAGCCCTTTCAAAGTTCTTCTCTGTGATCAGGCAGGCATGTTACTGGCCACACTGTCCCCATCAGTGACACATTTGGCTAAGGGATGGCCACTCTGGGTCCTGGGGGACTTTTGTATTTGAGACTCTAGGTTCAAACTCACTCGTTAACATTGCAGTCATGGGGGGCGTGGGCAGAAGACTCTTTAATTTTGTAACTGTCAACTGAAAAGAAAGCACAGCTGAAAAGTTGAGAATTATGTTTTATTTCAAGTACTTGCTGAAGCCTGCAAACCCAGGAGACAGCCTCTCAAAAGCCCTGAGGAACTGCTCAGAAGAGGTAAGGGAGGAACCAGGGTATATAGTTTTGCAACATAGACCAGGTAGTCCCAGAGCATCAAATGATTACTGTTAATTAAAGAAAATCAGACCTCTCAAGGAATTTAGCACTTTTCTATGTATGGGCAGATGCAAGAGTCTGGGCTCATGGAAATGATTCCTTTGACACTCACCTCAGCTACCTGGAGCCAGCATCCTGTGTTTTCCCATCCTGAATCCCCTCAGGGTGAACCATTATTGTTTTTTGTTGTTTACTTGCTAAGTCATGTCCTACTCTTTTGCAATTCCATGGACAGTAGCCCATCAGATTCCTCTGTCCATGGGATTCTCCAGGCAAGAATACTGGAGTGGGTTGCCATTCCCTTCTCCAGGGGATCTTCCTGACCCAGGGATCAAACCTGCATCTCCTGCATTGGCAGGCGGATTGTCTACCACTGGGCCACGGCAAGCCGCAGGGTACACCGTTGGGTGGCTCTAATGCACGGCTTGATGGCTGCAGCATCGTTTGTTTGCTGATGTGGCAGGCAACATTTATCGTTCACAATACTCTGAGCATATTTCCAAGACTGACTTTAGTCCCTCTTTATTGAAAGCTAGGACCTGTCCCAGCCTTCACACATGGTTGTTCTTTCAGGGTTTATGATACAATTGGCTGATTAATGAAATTAATGCATTATGTGAACATAGGAAGCCATGCTCTTTTTTCCTTGTCACTTTGAAAGCATTCTGCTGTCATCACCACTCCACAGGGTTTATAATGCCCTTTCTTGTCTCAGTGACTGCGTTTGTCTCTCTCTGTAAACACAGTTAAGTAGATGGATGCTCCCCAGCAAGCTGGTTTAAATGAAAAATGACCAATAATGGAAAAATAATCCCATATGTGAGAATTAGTAGAAATGTTACCTGATTAAGAATAATGGCAATTTAATGTATTATATTCCTTTTCTGTTTTGTATTGTCTAAATAAGTTAAATATTTTGGTGTTTGTGTGGTTGGAGCTTAATTTTCTAGAGACTGGGAAAGCTTTGGAGAGAGGGATACTTTGAGGTTTGAGAGAAAGAAAGGAGAGAAAGTTCTTAGTGGATTTTAAAGAACACTGTATTATTTTTGTTGTTCAATCGCTAAGTAGTGGCCGATTCTTTGTGATACCATGTACTATGGCACGCCAGGATCCTCTGTCCTCTATTATCTCCTGGAGTTTGCTCAAATTCATGTCCATTGAGTCAGTGATGCTATCTAACCATCTCATCCTCTGTCATCCCCTTCTCCTTTTGCTTTCAGTCCTTCCCAGCATCAGGGTCTTTTCCAGTGAGTTGGCTGTTCTCATCAGGTGGCCAAAGTGTTGGAGCTTCCAAACAATACAGAAAGTATGGTTTGCGTAGAGAATGAAATTTTTTAAAATCTCTAATTTTAAGAGTCATCCACAATGATAGAACTCTAGCTTTCTAGTTAAAGTTATCCGGGATAAAGCCTTCTGAGGAGGTTTTTCTCCTCATTGTCAAAGACACTGCCTGGGGGAAAAGCTGGGGAGGTGGAGGACAATTGGAGGAGGTGAATGATCTCATTTCCTGTTGTCTATAATGCCTGAGCTCTCAGAGCCAGGATTCAATACAATTTTAGTATTTAAAATCAAATTTGAAAAAACATATTAGGATTAAAAAAAAAATCACTGTTCTTTTTTTTCCCCATAAAAGAAATCTATACCCAGATGTACTGATGCAATGATACAAAAACTATTTCCTATTTATCCATTGTCATTCCTGATTCCCTTGGTAATAAGTCTGTTACAAGGTTAAGTGATTCTTTGTTTAGTTTTACAGTAGACAGTCAGAAGAAGGGCTCTGTATTTCAGTTTCATATCAAAAGTGCTGTTTTTTAGTTGCCATCTTATGCACTCAGAAAACTGAAGGTCATAAGAATTATGGGAGTCTTTCTTTTACATCTCTCAAGTAATTTAATAAATCATAAGCCAAGTTACAAACAGAAATCAGATTTATCAACTTAAAATTTCAGTCTTATTCTTAGGGTTTCCCTGCGTTACTGTTTTTATATAATGTTTCCAGGCCAAATTATTTTTCATAAGGTACACCATCACTGCAAATGCAAGCATGAGAGGTCAAGCCTGCATAGTTATTATTGTTGTTTAGTCAGTAAGTTGTGTCCAACTCTTTGCAACACTGTGGACTGTAGCCCGCCAGGCTCCTCGGTCCATGGAGTTTCATAGGCAAGAATGCTGGAGCAGGTTGCCATTTCCTACTCCAGAGGATGTTTCCCACCCAGGATTGACCCAAGTCTCCTACGTGGCAGGAGGATTCTTTACTGCTGAGCTGCCAGGGAAGCCCCACAAACCTGCATATGACACCTTTATTTATCATTTTAGTCAGTGTAACTGATTAGGCAAGGTGTCTCGTGGTGATTATAGAATTAGAGCACCATTTTAGTTGAACTTGGCTTTGTAACAGGTTTGAAGATTGAGCATGGATGAGGTAAAATGTTATATATTAGAAGTGAATGAAATAACAAAGGAAAAATGAAGTCCTTCTCAGTGGAAAAAGGAGCTGGTGTGATTTTATTAAGTGCCACGTCCCTCGAGGACAAAACTGCACCGTGTCTTAACAGCCTTCATGTTCGGAGAACGTGTCTTCTGGATTTGCTCTCTCTTTTGAGACGAGTAGTTGTGAAAACAGGAGGGTCTGGAGGTAATTTGTCAGGGCTGTGTCACTGCAAAATCCTGCAATCTCATTGTCAATGGTTGGCATTTCTTTTTTCTGTGTGCTCACCTTGATCCAAATTCTGTACATACCAGTGGTCACTAATAAAAAAATAAATGTCTTCATCCCCAGGAGAAATATCATCCAGAACTCTAAATAAAACACTGTCAAATTGGGCCTCTTTTTACCAGGAGGCTATTGTACCCAGAAGTCAAAACCTTAAGTCAATCATGTTACTCTTGGGGAAGCAAAAACCAGCAGCACCCTGATCATTTAATACATATGAATCCCTTATAATCTTTCGCATCTCCATCTATTCAGTTCCCCAGTTAGGCCCAACCACACGCAACTAGAATTTTTTATTACGGTTTTGATTATTTGCATTTGCAGAAACACTTTCATCCCCTAAATATTTATGACTTCTCAGTGAATGAATAGTTGGACTTCATATTCCATAGTTGAAATGTTGGAGAGTCTTGGGTTTTTCTGACTGAAACAAGAGAAGTGATCCTAATTTGCAATGCAAATGAGTTAAGGTGAGAGATGAGAATCACACATGAATGCATCATAGTCACAGAATTCAGGCCTGCTACTAGCTATGGAGTTTTTGTTTTGTTTTGTTTTTTAATGTATCAGTTCAGTCCAGTTCAGTTGCTCAGTCGTGTCCGACTCTTAGCGACCCCATGAACCACAGCACACCAGGCCTCCCTGTCCATCACCAACTCCCAGAGTCCACCCAAATCCATGTCATTGAGTCGGTGATGCCATCCAGCCATCTCATCCTCTGTTGTTGTTCCCTTCTCTTCCCGCCCTCAATCTTTCCCAGCATCAGGGTCTTTTCAAATGAGTCAGCTCTTCCCATCAGGTGGCCAAAGTATTGGAGTTTCATCTTCAACATCAGTCCTTCCAATGAACACCCAGGACTGATCTCCTTTAGGATGGACTGGTTGGATCTCCTTGCAGTCCCAGGGACTCTCAAGAGTCTTCTCCAACACCGCAGTTCGAAAGCATCGATTCTTGGGCGCTCAGCTTTCTTTATAGTCCAACTCTCCCATCCATTCATGACTTCTGGAAAAACCATAGCCTTGACTAGACCGAGCTTTGTTGGCAAAGTAATGTCTCTGCTTTTTAATATGCTGTCTAGGTTGGTCATAACTTTCCTTATGTATCACTTTTTTAAAAAAAGTTTTTCATTTTGTATTGGGATATAACCGATTAACATTGTGATAGTTTCAGGTGAAGAGCAAAGGGCTCAGCTATACATATACATGTGTATGGAGAATTTTTAAATTAAACTTTTTTAAAGCTAAAGTATAAATTCACATGGAGTTGAAAGAAATATAAGAGAGAGATCTCCCCATACACCTTGTGTTCAATTTCCATGTGTTAACATCTTGCACTACTATCACTGGGATATTGATGTTGGTCCAGTTGAGATATTGACCATCTCTACCCACACAGAGATCTCTGCTGCTGCCCTTTTATATTCAAAACACACTCTTCCTTTCTGCAGCTTGCTGCTTCTTAACTCCTATAACCATTGATCTGTTCTCTAACTCTAATTTTGTTATTTCAAGAATTTTATATGAATGGAATCCTACTACAATTAACTTCATGAGATTGGCTGTTTTCACTCAGCCGTAGTTCACTGAAGATTCATCCAGATTATGGTATGTCAATAACTGTAATTGCTAACCAGTATCTCATATTATAGGCTTCCCTGGTGGCTCAGACAGTAAAGAATTTGCCTGCAGTGCAGGACACCTGGGTTTGATCCCTGGGTTAGGAAGAACCCCTAGAGGAGGGCATGGCAACCCACTCCAGGATTCTTGCCTGGATAATCCCCATGGACAGAGGAGCCTGGCAGGCTACAGTCCATGGGGTCTCAAAGAGTCGGACACAACTGAGTGACTAAGGACAGCACAGCACATCTCATAGTATGGAAATGACAGTCTGCTTAGCAACTCACTCATTAAGGGACACCTTCTTTTGGTCCAACTCACCTCTGTACATGACTACTGTACATGACTATAGCTTTGACTATACAGACATTTGTTGGCAAAATGATGTCTCTGCTTTTTAATATGTTCTTTAGGTTTGTCATAGCTTTTCTTCCAAGGAGCAATAGTGAAGGACAGGGAAACCTGGCTTGCTGCAATTCATGGGGTTGCAAAGAGTTGGGCACAACTTAGTGACTGAACAGCAGAGGGGCATCTGTGTTGCTTCCAGATTTTGGCTTTTATGGATAAAACTGCTAGGGACATTGGTCTGTGGGGTGTTGGGTGAACATAAGTCTTCACTTCTCTAGCATAATTGCCCAGGAATATAATTGCTAGCTCATATGGTAGTTATGCTCATATAGTTCATATGCTTGCTAGACAGTGTATTAAAAAGAAGAGACATCACTTTGCGGACGTAAGTCTGTAAACTCAAATCTCCAGTTTTTCCAATAGTCATGTACCAATGTGAGAGTTGGAGCTTAAAGAGTTTGAGTGCCAAAGAATTGATCCTTTTGAATTATGATGCTGGACTGCAAAGAGATGAAACCAGTCAATCCTAAAGGAAATCAACCCTGAATTTTCATTGGAAGGACTGATGCTGAAGCTGAAGCTCTGATACTTTGGCCACCTGACGCAAAGAGCCGACCCATTGGAAAGGACCCTGAAGCTGGGAAG
Organism: Giraffa tippelskirchi; assembly: GCF_054371585.1. Lineage (NCBI taxonomy): Eukaryota > Metazoa > Chordata > Mammalia > Artiodactyla > Giraffidae > Giraffa > Giraffa tippelskirchi. The sequence continues at coordinate 118,140,696 of NC_137276.1, read as the reverse complement.
GATTGAAGGCAAAAGGAGAAGAGGGTGGCAAAGGATGAGATGGTTAGATAGCATCACTGACTTCATGGACATGAGTTTGAGCAAACTCTGGGAGATAGTGAAGGATTGAGTAATCGGGCATGCTGCAGTCCACAGGGTCGCAGAGTTTGAAACGACTTGGTGACTGCACAACAAAATGGTAATTTTTTAAAAAAGAAACTGCCGTATGTTTTTTCAGAGAATTGATACCATTTACATCCCCACCAGCAATGTGTAAGAGATCTAGTTTATGCATATCCTTGGCAGTATGTTGATATTTTCACTATTTCTTACTTTAATCATTCTGATGGGTGTATATAGTGATACCTCCTTGTGGTTTTAACCTATGGTTCTCTTATGAATTATGATATTGAACATCTTTTTCTGAGTTTATTTGTTGCCAATCTGTCCTCTTCACAGAAATGTTTGTTCATGTCTTTGTTCATTTTCTTTTGCATTCTTTGTGGGGGTTTTGTTTGTTTTGGTTTCTTTGTTTTGTTTTTTACTGTTGAGTTTTGACAGTTGTTTATATATTCTAAACACTTGTGCTTTGTTGGATATGAGGTTTGAAGATATTTTCTCACAGTCTGTACCTGGTCTTTTCGTCCTTTTGGCAGAGTATTTTGCAAAGCAAAAGTTTTTCAAAAACATTTTTGACATGTGCACATGGACAGATCTCCAGAATAGACCATGTGTTAGGCCATAAAACAAACCTCAGTAAATTGAAAAGGATTGAAACTATATAACATATGCTTTCCAGCTACAATAGAGTGAAATTAGAAATTAACAGCAAGAGGAAATCTAGAAAATTCCCAAAGATGTATAAAAAAAAGTTACCATAAACAACCTATGAGTCAAAAAAGAAATTATAAGAGAAAATTAAAAAATATTTTGTGGTGAATGAAAAGGAGAGCACAGTATATTAAAACGTATAGTATTGTCAACTTTAAACAAGCACAACATGAAAGTTACAAGTTAAGTTGTATTGGGAGGAAAATGAGGACTGCAGTCCAGGAGACAGCACCTCAAATACCTCTGAGAACTGCTCCAAATATCATATATTAACACATATATATGAAATCTAGAAAGATGGTACTGATGAACCTGTTTGTGGGACAGCAATGGAGACACAGGTATAGAGAACAGACTTCTGGACATTGTGCAGGAAGGAGAGGGTGGGATGAATTCAGAGAGTAACATTGAAACAGATACATTACCATAGATAGTGGAAATTTGCTGTATGACACCGGGAGCTCAAACCAGTGCTCTGTGACAACCTAGAGGGGTGGGGTGGGGTGGGGTGGGGGGTGAGAAGGAGGTTCAAGAGGGAGGGACATATGTATACCTGTGGCTGGTTCATGGTGATGTGTGGCAGAGACCAACACAATATTGTAAAGCAATTATCCTCCAATTAAAAATAAATAATTTTTTAAAATGTAGTGGAGAAGGACAGTATGTATGTGATTTTGGTGAAGGAAGTGTACATACAATCAAGCACATGTTTTTTCAGAAGCTTTCTTCCAGTCATGAGAAACAGTCATCCCATGAAGGATTGCAGTGCTTTTCTAGATATGAGGAGACCAAGAATTGGGCTCATAAAATCAGCTCCTAAAAATATCTTAACTATCTAAAGACCTATCCTGCCAGTTTTATTCCCCCAGATCACGGAGTGCCTCATTTCTGTTCTCCATCTGAAAGGCCTTACAGGGGGTGTTGAAAGTCAGCAGCTGCAGCAGCACATGATTTAATCCTAGTAGGGGGAGATATGCTTAGTTGCTCAGTCGTGTTCGACTCTTTGCGATCCCATGGACTGTAGCCCACCAGGCAAGTGCCCATGGTAAGTGCCAATTTGTAGTTGACAGTATGTAGCAAAGGCAGTGCTTAGAAATTCATAGCTGTGACTGCCTAGATTAAAAAAAAAACGCCTAGATTAAAAATAAGAAAAATCTCAAATCAATAAGCTAGTCTTCCATGTTAAGAAACTAGAAAAAAAGGAGCCAACTAAACCAAAGTAGGGAGACATAACAAAATAATAAAAATTAAAATGATGAGAAATGAAATAGAGGATAGGAAAACAGTAGAATAAATTACACCAAAAATTGATTCATTGAAAAGATTGACAAAATTGCAAACCTTTATCAAGAATGACCAAGAAAAAGAGACTCAAATTACTAAAATCACAGTTAAAAGTTGAGAACATTTCTACCAACATTGCATAATTGAAAGAGAATTCTATAAACTACTGTGTATCAACAAATGAGATAACCTAGCCAAACCGGAAGAATTCATAGAAATACACACACTACCAAAATTGACTGAAAAAGAAATAGGTAATCTGAGCAAACCTATAACAATTAAAGGGAATTAATAGGTAATCAAAAACTCACAACAAGAAAAGCCCAGAATCGGTTAGCTTGACTCTCAAATTCTCTAAAATGATTAAAGAAGAATTACCATCAGTTCTTCTCAAATCTCCACAAAAAAGAGTGGAGGAAGGAATAGTTCTTAAATCATTCTGTAGGGCCAGTATTACCCTGATACCAAAGCCAGACAAAGTCATCACAAGAAAAGAACCTTAGATCGATATCTCTTATGAATATAAACACAAAAATCATCAAAAAATACTAACCCAAATGAAACTTGTGCATATATTCAACTTAAAATGTGACAGTGTCCTTCTGTTTAGTGTCTGACTGCCTTCTCATTGTCCAGATTTCTCTAATGCTGTCTTGCCCCATGAAGAGAACAACAGTCCATCCATCCTGGTTTCTCCATATGAACAGATACCCACCAAAGTTCTTACTCCAGCCAGTCACACTTCCTCATCAAAAATGGGGACTACTTCTCCCATAAATAGTCTATGTGAGCTGTCAAACCGGAACTTGAAACAGTATAATTAAGTTACTATTAAATTACTTAAGCTCCTCAGGTGAAGCCACATAAGAGACAAGGTGCTGGATTTAGGGAGAAGGCAATGGCACCCCACTCCAGTACTCTTGCCTGGAAAATCCCTGGACGGAGGAGCCTGGTAGGCTACAGTCCATGGGGTCGCTAAGAGTCGGACACAACTGAGCGACTTCACTTTCACTTTTCCCTTTCATGCACTGGAGAAGGAAATGGCAACCCACTCCAGTATTGTTGCCTGGAGAATCCTAGGGACGGCGGAGTCTGGTGCACTGCTGTCTATAGGGTCACACAGAGTCGGACACGACTGAAGCGACTTAGCAGCAGCAGCAGCAGCAGCTGGATTTAGGTGAGGAGGTAGGAAGGCAAAGCTTGAAGGGAGGAAATGAGCTTTGCTGTTGGCATTCCATATTAACATAAGGGAGAGATGCTTCAGAGTGAGTCACCTTCTCTGGGAAGACCTATCATATTACTGGACTCTTGGCTTGTGGCCCTTGGGACACTGTGACAAGCAGTGAGCCTTGACTTTGCCAGGCAGGTGCTTAGAGCACACTCACCTAACCACGCCGGCATTTTGAACTCTCCCTGAGATTGGAGAGTGAGTTGGAAGCCCCCACCAGGTAGCGCTAGTGGTAAAGAATCTGCTGGCTAGTGCAGAAGACACAAGAGATGCGGGTTTGATCCCTGGGTCAGGAAGATCCCCTGGAGGAGGAAATGGCAACCCACTCCAGTATTCTTGCCTAGAAAATCTCGGACAGAAGAGCCTGGCAGGCTACAGTCCATGGGGCCGCAGAGAGTCGGACATGACTGAGCAACTGACCATACCACACACTGAGCAACAGAACCGACGTTCCTGCAATAGGACAGTGAAGGCAGAAATCCAATTACTGAGCTAATTAGCACCTTTGAGTGGTAAGCACCAAATTTACAGGAGGAAAGTACTGGAGAAAACCTTGAATACCCAGTATGGCTGACAGTTGCCCTTCTTAGAGAGTCTGGTGGTGAGCCAGAGGCCCTAGGGGCACACAGGCAGCATGGATTAGTTACTGCTGATCAGAATTTAGCCCTCTGCATCTGGCCTTTTGCAGATAGCTTTTCATTTAACATAGTTTTAGAAGGTGTTTTAATTCCCTAAGGAGTTTGGTAAATGACTTTCTTTTCGCTCAATCCCATTTTAAAAATTGTTTATTCTGCTGCTGAAAATTCCATTTGTCCTAGGTCTTAAGGTGAAATTAAAATTCCATTCAGGGACTCACTATGCCAACATGGGATTACAGCCTTCATTAGAAAGAATTTTGTTGTTCGCTTTATTTTCTGCCACCCAGGCTCTTTTATTTTCAAAGCCGACCTGAGGGTATTTGCAAGGAAAATGAAGCAGTAATAGAACAACGTGACCTTTTCGAGCTGTAACAGAATATCCCTTCTCTACAACCCATCTGGAGCATCTAGTCTACAAAACTCCAACAGGACCCTGCCTAGATAGTTCTCATATATCTGAAACATGGTATATCTAGGTATGGTAAAGATAAGACGCTCATTATGTTCAAACTTGTATGGAACCCTCCATTCAGTGGTCTGTTTCTAGTGAAAGCCCTTTCTTTACGGCATAGGTTTAGCCATATGAAATTTTTGTAGGAAGAGGGATGCTTTCCAGGGCCTGAGAGTGGGCTCTTGTCTAACACTCAGAAATGAATTGTCTAAGGAGACACACGTGCTGACAAAGCAAGAGACTTCAATGGGAAGGGGGGCGCCGGGTGGAGAGCAGCAGGGTAAGGGAACCCAGGAGGACTGCTCTGTCAAGTGGCTCACAGTCTCAGGTTTTATGGTGATGGGGTTAGTTTCCAGATTTTCTCTGGCCAGTCATTCTGACTCAGGGTCTTTCCTGGTGGCGCACATATCAGTCAGCCAAGATGGATGCTAGCAAGGAGGATTCTGGGAGGTTGGTAGGACATTTTGACCTTTCCTGAATTCTTCTGGTTGGTGATGTCTTGTTAGTTCCGCATTCCTTACTAGGATCTCCTGTTGTAAGATACCTCACACAAGTAGTTACTATTGTGTTTGGCCAGGATGGGGCAGTTTCAGTCAGTTGTTCCCCTAACAAAATTGCCATTTTTGTAGATCATAAACCGCTGAATATCATTAGCTTCATGTGGTTGGTGTCAGTTTCATATTTCATCCATCAAAGAATGACAAGACCACCACTCAATGTCTGAAATAAGTCAAGGCTGGTCCAACATCGTCTCTCCAAGCAGAACAGACTGTTGCACTTATAAAGGGTTTGGGGGACATCTGAAGTTCAAGGGCAAATGAGATTTAGATTCAGAAATGGGGTGATACCATCTGCAGGGCAGTCACTTGGGGAAACTGTTATTGATCGGTCACTCCTCAGAAGTCTGGACTGAGCCTGTCCCTTGCTGGCTGACTTTCAGAAGCAAGCAGCCACTGTGAACTGGCTGCCTTACCAAAGCTGTAAGTTGAGGTGAGTTGTCATAACTGAAAAGGTTTAAAAATCATTCTGGTGGCAACTGGTTACCGTGGCTACAGACAATCCACCTTTTCCTAAGCTGCAAAGAGCTGTTTTTCATTCTTATAGTTCAACCTAAGGAGAGTCTGTAAGAATGCACAGCTCTTGAAAGCAAGTGGTGGAGACCTGGACTACTTACAAGAATGTTGTGGAATCAATTTGAAAAGCAAGATAGCTATGTATGCACTGCTCTCAAGTACTGTCAGTGAGTGGTGACAATTTCAATGCTTGCTTTTATATTCTGGGTTGAATGCTCAGAATTGATAAAGATGAAGGTCTATCTCCTGTACCTAAGCACTAAACATCTCTTCCCTCTACGTGTTTTCTGTACTTTTCCCGCCCTTCTGACCCCTCTCTTCCTTCAGCCTTGTCAATGTAGAACAATAACTCTAATATGTGATCTCCATCTCCCCTGGATTTCCCACTTACACAGCTGATTCTATGAGCCAGCTCTCATTTGCAGGGATCTAATCACAACCTCTTACTCTTTTGTGGCTCTTTCTAGTACAAGGCGTGTGGATAATTCCAACACAAGACTGGTGGTCCAAATTGAAAAGGATCCAGGTAAGAGGATATCTTCCTTCTCTTTCTCTCTTTTTTTAATGTTTATTTAATTTATTTTTTTGGCCATGCAGCATGTGGGATCTTAGTTCCCCAAGCAAGGATTGAACCCATGCCCCCTGTGTTGGTTGAAAGCATGTAGTCTTAACCACTGGAGCCCCCCTGCCCAGGAAAGTCCCCTGTCTCTCTTTTAAGCTATTAATTTTGTGGTGTAGATGGATTCCTTCAATCCAAAAAAGAGGAATTAAGTACTCACTTTTTATAATCACTATGGAGACAATGCATGTCTTGGTAAATATGCTGATGGTAAAAATAAAACTGTGCAAATAGAACTGATCAAGTATCCTGATTTGGTTTAGAAATGGATTCCTCCATGATTTAGAATTGATTAGATCTCTTTTCAATATTGAATGACTGTTGATTGCAACATTTTAGTTTGTATATGCTAAACATCAAATACAGACAGTAAACCTTGGTATTGGTATTCTGGGGAAAAAAAAAAACAATCAGCATTATGATGTCCTTAAAGGCAAGCCTTTCCAGGATCCAGGGTCTGGATGTCTTCGGAGTCTTTGTACAACATTAATCTATGGAAAGATTTATCTGCCAGAAGTTACTTTTTTCTTCGTGTAATCTATTTCATTTTGAAGCATTCGACCTTTTTTCCCTTCATATCAGTATGCAAATTTAAACCATTCTCTATTTTTAATCCACCTCACTCTCTCCTCTGTGCCAAAAATGTTGTCTAGGAAGAATTGTATCTTGCTTATTAGCTATATTTGAATTGCATATACATGATTAATTTGAAATCATAATTTTAAACTTGAAAATATCTGGAGAGGCAGGTTTATTTTTTGTTAAACTTTGTATCAGCCTAATTTGAAGGGGGTGTGGTTGGAGTATAAATATCTCTAATGTGGAGCCATGGGATTCTAATTTTGCCGGACCATTGACGTTAGGCATATAGACAGTTTCATAAGTACATTGTGCTTTTAGTTGTTCATAATTTTGTCTCATTTTAATCTAATTATACAGATGTGTGGTCAGTGTGTTCTAAGATCTCAGTTTTTCATGGTTTAAATTGTTTTATTTGTACATCAGTTTGAACAGTTAAACAAAAGTTAATTCTCTTGTTAAGGCTTTTCTTTAAAACTACCAGAGACTCAGAGTAATCTCCAATTAGTGTCTTTGGATGCATGCTGCTTCATCAGAGAAAATGAATATCACTGCAGGTCAGGCAGGCTTAATCTGCATAGAAAATTAAGCATACTGATACCTTATTAGAGGACATGACATGACATGACTCAGTCCATAGAACTGTTTGTTTCTTTCCATTAATCATAAATAGGTTATAAATGCACCTATTTCAATTTGGCTTTTAACTGTCATGAATGCCTAGCCCTGATATCCATAGTTTGATAGTGTTATCTTGTAGATTTCTTAGCAGTGGATCAGTGCTCTTTCTTACGTGGGTGCACTTGGGGCCAATCTGCACCTTCCTGTACCCTCAATGATGCTCCAGTTCCCAAGGGTACAGAGCAGGAAAGCTCCATTCAGATCTTCACGGATCTTTATCTCCAACCTTCTTGAATCTCTGTCTCCACTGCAGAAGCTGGCCTAGAAGGGGTCCTTGAGGTTTGCTTTAGGCCTCTTGTCTTTGGGGCAACTCTATGCTTCTCTGACTTTCTGGAGGCAGAGTTTACTCCTCAGAGGAAAGATACTCCTAAAGTGAAAGCACTGGTGACAAACTTTCCTTCTAGCCCCTCCCAGTACTTCTTCCACTCCCAGGATCACAGACCAGGAGGACTTCCCAGTTTACCTAGCCTTCTCAAAAAAGATTTTGTCTTCATCATGAGAGATCTGACAGAGGGAATAAAAGGAGTCAGCCCAGCCAGGACATGAAAGGAAATGCGTCATGAACCCCCAGTTTCATGCCCCTGAAACACACTGGCCCTTTATTGGGAAGCAGGGTGTTCCCTCACTCCATCTCCTTTGCTGTATCCTTCCTTTTTTCTTCCCTTGATGTCCTCATCCACTCGATCTGAATGGCTAAGTTTGAACAAACAAGCAACAGTCCTGGCAAGGATGCAGAACAACTAGAATTCTCAGTTGCTGTGACTGGGGCGCAAAATGGTTCAGCCATTTTGGAGAATAGTAGTGCCACTCTTAGGGTTTGACTCAAGAGAAATGAAAACATGTTCATGTAAACTTCTGTTCATGAATATCGTGAGTGGATTTACTCATATTCACCAATACTGAAAACAACCCAAAGGCCCTTAAGCAAACTGTGGTAACTACATACGAATGAAACAGAACAAACTACTGCTGTATACCTCGGTATGGATGAAACACAAATGCATCATTCTAAGTGGTGGTAATGTGACTATAAGCATTTTTTTAAGCTTCACAAAACTGGACACTAAAAAGGACAAATTTTGCTCTCTGTAAATTATGCCTCAATAATTCTGAGTTTTATATACATATATAACTTAAAATGAGTAAATGGCATTGATATATAATAATTTATATCCTTGTAGATAATATATAAAAATGTATACTAGCAATAATTACTTATATTGTAGACTATAGTTACGTATGTATATGTGCATATATATGTACTGTTTACACAATATATGCTATCAATAATTATTTGTATTATAGAACACATATGTATAAAACTTCCCTATAGTTCAGATGGTAAAGAATCTGCCTGCAATGCAGGAGACATGGGTTCAATCCCTGGGTCAGGAAGATCCCCTAGAGAAGGAAATGACAACCCACTCCAGTATTCTTGCTTGGAGAATTCCATGGACAGAGGAGCCTGGTGGGCTACAGTCCATGGGATCACAAAGAGATGGACATGACTAAGTTGCTAACACACACACACACACACACACACACACACACACACATATACACACACTCTCTCTATATATATATATGTATATGTATATACACACACACTGTTTATTGTCTGTAAATTATTTCTCAGTGAAACCCTGGAGTTACTTAATGGATTATGTTCTCAAAAGCAAAATTTCTCTTAACAAAGCTGTATCATCTATGGTGTCATCTATTATTCAACAGATATTTAGTCAATCATTACTGCATATTAAGAATTTACCAGTACTGAGATACAAAAATAAACAAATTAAGTCTTTCTTCACTATCATAGGGTGCATTGGAGAAATCAGATGTTAATCAAATAACCATATATACACAAAACAACAGAAGTCAAATTCCAGCTGTTTCAAGTGCTTTCAAGCAGAGGGCCATAGTCCTGATTATAACATGGCATGGCAAAGGGGTCAAGGAAGGCTTCCCTGAAGTGGCCATGGAATAGAGGTCTAAAGATTAGTAGAGGTAATAAGATAGAGAAGAATGAAGGGAAACCAGGCAGAAAGATTGGTCTCTGCAAAGGCCCGGGATGGGAAGGGGCAAGTGAGTCACTCAACTAGGAGAAGTTCTGTGTTGCTAAGTGTGAAGACTGAGGAAGAGATGAGTGAGAGCTGAGGATGGAGACTGAAGTGGGGAGCAGAGCACACAGCGCCCCTGGTGTGACCATACACCCTGGGTTTGATCAGGTGGTGTCCTAGCTTGTTCCTATGGAGGGTGCCTTATGGGACCCTATTATAGGTGATGTTATGAAGTCTTGTCTCTATCTTCAGAGCTCTAACAAACTACTTTAAGAAGTGGGCTGGAGGGTCCTGGGTGACACGTTCCCCTTTCATCTGAAAGGCTCATTCTGGCTAGGGGGGGTAGAGAATCGATGAGCAAGCATGTCCTAGTGAAGATGTGTAGGTGAGTCACATGACCATTGTGGTCCTCCACCTGAGAGACCGTGTAACTTGGGATAAAGCAAGGGTCATGGGAATGGAAAAAAGTAGGAAGATGCAAAAAATACTTGAAGAATGTAAAATCGAGAGCCTTAGGTGGGAAGGAGTGGGAAGAAAGATGCCTAGGTTGTGGCCAACTAGACAGCTGAGAGCAGGTTGGGGGCGGGACTGGGGGGGGCATGGCCTGACTTGAACACATTGGGTAGAGGAGAAACATTGGAAACATACAAGAAATATTAAGTAGACAAGGAAGTAGACAGGTCTAGAGTCCAGGCAAGAGATCTCTGCTGGAGATAGGAATTTGCCAGGTGTCTCATTTAGACAGGAATTCAGTCCATTTATGTAGATGACGTTGACCAGAACAAGCACAGAGAGAAGAAATAGGAGGGTCTCACAAAACCCACCACAACGGGCGAAGTGTCTGAGGAGTCTGATTCACCCCTAATCAGGTGACAGCTCCCATCTCCCAGGCAGAGCACATTGGAACAGGACTCACTGGGTGTATTATTTCTTGTCCTGTCTTCAGGAAGCGATGGCAACAACCTCAATTCCATCTTTTATGAGCACTTGACAAGGGCGCTCCAGGAGTCCCTCTGTGGAGACCTCATCCTTGGCCGGTGGGGCAACTACAGCTCTGGCGATTGCTTTATTTTGGCTTCAGATTACCTCAATGCTTTCGTTCACCTGATTGAAATCAGCAACGGCCTTGTCACCTTTCAACTTAGAGGACTGGAATTCCGAGGTAAGAATATCTTTACTGTGGAAGTTGTTGGAAGTTGGTCATTTGAGTGAATTATCATGCGGAGCTTTCATAAGAAGTCATCCTTAAAAAGGAAGAGTGGGATGCCTGTTCTAGAGAATGAGAGTTAGGGAGCTTGCTACAACCACATTTCATCGTGTATTTGGATATAAAGAAACTCCAGTCATCTGAATTAGTAATAAGGTTAAATGTACAGTCTGGTGTAAACCTTAGGAGTAGCAAGTCAGAACTTTGGTTTTATTTGGGGAAAAACTCAGAAGCATTAAATGGGTGTGGACCATGCATGGGGGCTCCATGTGGAGTCAGCCAGACCTAAAATGGAACCTGGTTCCTTGGGTTGCAAATGCCATGGTCTGTTGTGGGTGAGTCATTTAGTAACTCTGAGTTTTGTTAAAAATTGTTTGTAAAATGATAATAAGAATGACTGCCTCATACAGTTGTTGTGTGATTTAACTGAGATCATGTATATGCAGGCACTGTTGTTGTTGATTAGTTGATAAGTTGTGTCTGACTCCTTTGCAACCCTACGGACAGTAGCCCGCCAGGCTTTTTGGTCCATGGAATATCCCAGGCAAGAATACTGGAGTGGGTTGACATTTTGTTCTCCAGCGGATCTTCCCATCCAGGGACCAAACCCATGTCTCCTTCATCGGCAGGTTTACTTTACTACTGAGCCACCTGGGAAGCCCATTTGCAGGTGCTACACGAATGCTTATTGCTCTGTGGTTACTGAGTCCGCCTGTATCTTTGAAGAGTGATTCTGGTTTTTCCATGAATCAGATGCTGCAGTTGTGTGGTGATCACTCAGGGATCAGCGTCATGGATATTCCTATGGCCCTGTCTCCCAGGTTCTTTGTGTAGTCTTTCATTCACACATGCTTTTCTCTACTACAACACCCCCTCTGTGTCAGGCCACGTTCTGATGCTGAGGATGCAATAGCACGTGACCTTGAGTCTTACCCCATGATGTGGCAAATAAACAGGTAAATAAAAGAGCAAACCAATCACAGCTTGAGGAACGGTACAAAGGAGGTAAATAAGGTTCTATGACCAAAATCAGTGCAGAAGGTGAGGAGGCTCATCAGGGAAGGGTCCTGAGGAGGAGAACAGGGAGAAGAATGTTCCAGGCTGGGAATTGGGAAGCGCTGAATGTCTGAGTCTGGAGCAACCCAGGAGGAATGCCGTGACCAGAGAGGCAGGGTTGGGGGAGGTCATGGGGTTTCTCCCAGCCAGGGGGAGGTGCTGCATTTTATTCTGTGCACAGTGAGGAGCCATGGAATGTTCTTAAAATGGGAATGACTGACCTAGCTTGCACTTGAAGAGCTTGTTCTGATTGCTGTGTGGAAGATGTACTGGAGGGGATGAAAGGAGAAAAGGAGGGACTGCGTAGGAGTGTCCTGTAGTCATCCCAGCGAGAGAAGACGGCAGAGGCAGAGATGTGCTGGGAGACTCAGAAGTGGACAACAGACCTGCACGTTGGGGTGAGGGAAGGTGGGGCACTCAGTATGCTCCCTGCTTTTTAGGTTGAGAGCCTGATGGACATTGGTGCATTTACTGAAACTGAGAAGCCTGGGTAAGGAGTGGCACATTGGGTTTGAGGATACAATCAAGAGCCCCATTTTGAATATTTTCTTTTTAAAATGCCCTGGATTCATCTAAGTGAATGTATCACATAGCTAGGTGGACATATGTATCTAATACTCATTTTTGTTGTTGTTTAGTCACTAAGTTGTATCTGACTCTTTTGTGACCCCATGAACTGTAGCTTGCCAGCCTCCTCTGTCCATGGAATTTTCCAGGCAACAGTACTGGAGTCGGTTGCCATTTCCTTCTCCAGGGGATCATCCCAACCCAGAGACTGAACCCAAGTCTCCTGAATTCCAAGCAGATTCTTTACTGCTGAGCCACCTGGGAAGCACTTAATACTCATTTGGGAGATATTTATTCAGCACTGATTATATGTCAAGCACTAAGTTAGGTGCTGTGAGTAGAGAAGTAAAGGCCCTGCCTTGTGGAGCTTGAAGCCTCCCTTAGAAGACAGGTGCATGATAAGTAATTACTGCCCAGAGAGGTGGGTGTTACAGCAGCACGGTGCATGCATGGGGGACCTGGGGGCCAGAGAAAGGGTGCTGGAATCAGAACTGGGGTCTGGTCGGCTCAGCAGAGGAGGGGCTGCAGTTAGAACAGAGAGGAGGGAACAACTGGTATGATTACAAGGAGGCACCAAGTAGCCAGATGTGGTTTCCAGGTGGTTTGGGAGGAAGGCATCACCGGCAATGCTAGAAAGGTGAACAGCCAGGTCATGCCTTCTAGAACCTCACAGTGACCAAAGTAGACGTTTCCACCAAGAACAAATTGCTGTCACTTCATATTTTAAAAACTATAACCCAAAGAGAATTCTTGTACATCCTTACAAATTCTAGGAATCTAATTTAGGGAGCTTATTTGGGAAAAGGTTACTGGGCCAAGGGAGTGATGATCAGACTGTAAAGAACAGAGAAGCAACATTTCCCTGATATTTTTCACAAATGCCAGAAAATGCCACAGAAGGTGGTGGAAATTAAGTGTCTGGGTATAATAATGCAATAGAACTGCCTATTTTTGAGAGCTTTCCTTTTTTTCCTGGAATTCAAGGGAAGAACTTTTAAGGTTCGCTGAGTTGAATCTGAATTATAGTTATAGCACAAGTTTTATGTGGCTTATAGCATCTTTAGCAAACTTAACCGATCTTTGAACTGAAGGGCTTCCCAAGTGGCACAGTGGTAAAGACCCCTCCTGCCAACATAGGAAATGCAGGTTTGATTCCTGGGTTGGGAAGATTCCCTGGAGTAGGAAATGGCAACCCACTCCAGTATTCTTGCCTGGAGAATCCCATAGACAGAGGAGCCTGGAGTGGTACAGTCCATGGGATCTCAAAGAGTCATACAAGACTGAAGCCGCTGAGCACACATTTCAAACATGCGTAAGAGAAATGTTGTATAGCTGAGTACACAGGAGAAAAAGTAAAAAGTTTGGTGAACAGTTAGCCAGCCTCTGGCACAGTGGGTAATTTTCCCAACATTAGAATAAGGGCTTAAAACCTGGGTAGCCCAAACGATTGATGAAGGTTCATGGCACATGCTGTTTCCATTGGATAGTACTATAGTGGTGTAAATTCAAATTAAGAATACAAATAAAGACACATTTTTCTGTTCTATTCCTTTGGCCCTTGCATCCCAGAATAGAATACATTTTTTTGTTGTTGTTCATTTAAGGAAACATGATTGTACTGCTGCTCTTGGTTTATGAGTATTCCTTGCATCTACCCAACCAGAGAGCCTTTAAGGAAACCATTCAAGAATTGGTGGATTAATCAGCTTTAAGCCTAAGTCAAGGACACAGACAATGCACTTTAGCAGGCCCTTGGTGTGAGGGGCACCAAATTCAAAGCTTTTCAAAAGAAATGGAACCTGTTGTATTTAACCATCATCCGAGTAGGCGGACACAGAAAAATGGGAAAGTGAGAATTGATTATCTGTTCAATCCATTTCTGTTCTCTGTTAGTCATCCAAGTGACCTAGCTTGATGGTTTGGCTTATTTCTATAAAAGAGGAGAAACATGAATTAGGAGAACAGAGCTGCCAACAAAAGGAGTCAGACAACTTGAAACTCCTGTCATTATAAATGAAGAACCAAGAATAGGAGCAAAAAGGGGGGGGGGCATTGGAGAGAGGCTTTTATGAGACACAAAGCACTCTCTTGCCTGTGAAGGTGACAGCTACCTCCAGATTGGCCTTAATCCCAATACTTCCTCCCATCTAACTCATGGGGAAATCCAGACCCCTCAAGATGAATTATTTCCCAAGACTCACAGCTACTTAGGGGTTGTTTGTTGTTCAGTCGCTCGGTCGTGTCCAACTCTTTGCCACCCCATGGACTGCAGCATGCCAGGCTTCCCTGTCCTTCACTATCTTTCTCACTTTGTTCAAACTCTTGTCCTTTGAGTCAATGATGCCAGTCAACCATCTCATCCTCTGTGGCCCACTTCTCCTCTTACCCTCAATCTTTCCCAGCATCAAGGTCTTTTCCAAAGAATTGGCTCATCACATAAGGTGGCCAAAGTATTAAAGCTTCAGCTTCAGCATCAGTGGACTTTCAGTGAATAGTCAGGGTTGATTTCCTTTAGGATTGACTGGTTGGATCTCCTTGCAGTCCAACGGACTCTCAAGAGTCTTCTCCAACACCACAGTTCAAAAGCATCAATTCTTTGGTGCACAGCCTTCTTTATGGTTCAACTCACATCCATACATGACTACTGGAAAAACCATAGCTTTGACTGTTCGGATCTTTGTCAGCAAAGTGATGTATTTGCTTTTTAATATGCTGTCTAGGTTTATCATAACCTTTCTTCCAAGGAGCAAGTGTCTTTTAATTTTGTGGCTGCAGTCACCTTCTGCAATGATTTTGGAGCTGAAGAAAATAAAGTCCGTCACTGTTTCCTCTTTTTCCCCATCTATTTGCCGTGAAGTGTTGGGACTTTATGCCATGATCTTAGTTTTTTGAATGTTGAGTTTTAAGCCAGGTTTTTCACTCTTCTCTTTCACCTTCATCAAGAGACTCTTTAGTTCCTCTTTGCTTTCTGCCATTAAAGTGGTATTATCTGCATATCTGAGGTTGTAGATATTTCTCCTGGCAATCTTGATTCCAGCTTAGAGCTGGGCAAACCCACAGGGCTCTTAACCAGAACTTCTCTTTCTACCTGACCATTTCCTCTTTTCATTCCTCCTTTTGGTTGGAAATTTGTACCATAGTGTTCATTTGGTTTATTAAACACCAAATAACTGGGATATAATACCCTCAATCACTTGTATAGCTCCATGTCATTTTCCCAGTTGCACAGAAAACTCTATTTAGGTCAGGATGTTCAATGGGGGCACACACGTGACTTGGCTTCTCAGAGTCTCAATTTCTTCATCAAAACCTTAGTGTGTTTATAAGTTCTTTCCAGCTCTGAAACATAGGCAGAACACTCTCCAACATAAATCACACACAGCAAGATCCTCTATGACCCACCTCCCAGAGTGATGGAAATAAAAGCAAAAATAAACAAATGGGACATAATTAAACTTAAAAACTTTTGCACAACAAAGGTAACTGTAAGCAAGGTGAAAAGACAGTCTTAAGAATGGGAGAAAATAATAGCAAATTAAGCAACTGACAAAAGAATTAATCTCAAAAACATACAAGAGGCTCATGCAGCTCAATACCAGAAAAATAAATAATCCAATAAAAAAATGGGCCAAAAAACTAAATAGACATTTCTCCAAAGAAGACATACAGATGGCTAACAAACACATGAAAAGATGCTCAGCATCACTCATTATCAGAGAAATGCAAATCAAAACCACAGTGAAGTACCATCTCATGCCAGTCAGAATGGCTGCTATCAAAAAATCTACAAGCAATAAATGCTGGAGAGGGTGTGGAGAAAAGGGAACCCTCTTACACTGTTTGTGGGAATGCAAACTAGTACAGCCACTATGGAGAACAGTGTGGAGATTCCTTAAAAAATTGGAAATAGAACTGCCATGTGACCCAGCAATCCCACTGCTGGGCATATACACCGAGGAAACCAGAATTGAAAGAGACATGTGTACCCCAATGTTCATCGCAGCACTGTTTACAATAGCCAGGACATGGAAGCAACCTAGATGTCTATCAGCAGACGAATGGATAAGGAAGCTGTGGTACATATACACAATGGAATATTACTCAGCTATTAAAAAGAATCCATTTGAGTCAGTTCTAATGAGGTGGATGAAACTGGAGCCTATTATACAGAGTGAAGTAAGCCAGAAAGAAGAACACCAATACAGTATACTAACGCATATATATGGAATTTAGAAAGATGGTAACGATAACCCTATATGCGAGACAGGAAAAGAGACACAGATGTAAAGAATAGACTTTTGGACTCGGTGAGGGAAGGTGAAGGCGGGATGATTTCAGAGAATAGCACTGAAACATGTATATTACCATATGTGAAACAGATCGCCAGTCCAAGTTCAATGCATGAAACATGGCAGTCAAAGCCAGTGCACTGGGACAACCCTGAGGGATGGGATGGGGAGGGAGGTGGGAGGGAGGTTCGGGATGGGGGACACATGCACACCCGTGGTGGATTCATGTCAATGTATGGCAAATACTACCACAACATTGTAGAGTAATTAGCCTCCAATTAAGATAACTAAATTGATTTTTTTAAAAAAGAAAGAAACAACAACAAAGAAGTTCTTTCCAGCTCTGATGGCTCATCAGTCCAGGAGCTAGAGGTCCTTCCACCATATCATCGGGAGAAAGTTGAACTTCTCCCTGCGGGAGTTTGATAGAATTTCCTCCCAGAGAGGAAGCCCAAGGCTTCAAAGTCAGTGGTGGAGGAGATGTAAATGCCTAGTTGTGGCTGACTCCCAAGTCCATGACCTTTGTAGTGAACTCCATGGCCTTGGAGGGTGGGAGGGAGGAGGGAGGGAAACAGGGAGGTAGGGAAGGAAGAAGGAAGGAAATAGGTGGAAAGAAGGAGGAGGAAGGAAAGAAGGAATGAAAAATAAGGAGAGACTATAAAGAAAGAATAAGTAACCATTGTCTTTACATCTCTTTGGCTGTTGAAATTCAAAAAGAAAACTTTTACCTGAATACACTTCTAAGTGTTAATACGGAACCACCACTTTTAGGAGCTCAGTTTCTTGAATTGCTGACTGCCTTAGCAGCCATGCAAACTGGACGGCTCCTGCAGGATGAACATGGAAAGCAAAGGCATAGTTAGTTACCAAGAGGTAGCCACACATTACCATCAGGCCTGGAAAATATCACAAAAATGAGATTTACATTTCTGTCTGTGTGAAATGTTATCAGCTATCTCATAGTTTGGCCAACACCCCATAATCACCACCCTGTGGGGACATTCTAAAAATAAGTATGTAACCTAATCTAATCTAAAGCTAATTCAACCCAAACCCTTATCCTAACTGGCTAATCCATGTATAGTCAGAGCTCCCACTAATCTTGGAACCAGCTAGAATTCTCTTCTCTATGACAACAATTAGGTCATTAGTGAGTCTGCTTTTGTCTGTATAGCTTGAGGAAGCTGTTAAGTCCCTTGTTTCCGAACTTTACTCATGAAATAATAGGTTCTCACTCAGAATTCTTCAATGCATATTTTTCTTCATTTCAAGTTATGTGACATATTGGTGAACAAGACAAAGCCCTGCTTGTCCAGATAACGAGTCTGGGAAAGAAGTGCTTTCCTGGAGAACATTAACAGAGTCTGCGTATTTTAACATTCAGCACTTGAAGTATGTGGGAGAAAAGCAAGATAATGATTGTTTGAATTAAATATTAATCAGAGAGTAAATGACTCTACTCAATAAGATTGAGTGCATTGGTTTTTCTCATCTAGAAATGGAGGGTGGAGGGGATACCATATCATTCACAGATACCATTATTGTATATATTTCAGCTTTTCTTACGCTTCAGATTTGCCCACCATAAATTTCCCTGTGCACTGTGGGATTTGGTTTATTTCATTTTCTCCTATAGGCTAGAAGAAACAAGTAGATTCATGGAACTTCTGCTTGTAATTTGTCAAGGCTCATGAGACACTCTGTGATAAGGGAAAACCATGGACTTTGAGTTCAAAAGGCCAGAACTTTCTACTGGGCAAGGTGTTTTGAAGACTCAGTGTCCTTATTTTACTAAAAGAAATTGTTACTAAAAGAAGAGATTACATCTGCATAACTGGGTTGATCTGTGCAATCAATAAGATGCTCTCTGAGAAATTACTTTTTAAGTTGGTAAATAGTACCATAAACAGAAATTAAAATTTTAAAAATATTGAATGTAAAAATTCTCTGAGAAAAACTGTTACACCACATTCAAAATCTCACTTGCTGAACGGGTCATAAAACAACCTGTATTTCTATGGCCAGATTGTGAAGCAAAGTGAGGCTGTTTGGAAGACAGAACTGTTATAATAAAAAATCTCTGCTATGACCACAAAATCAAACATGCTATAAATTATTTTCACATACTTTTCTCTCCACTGACACTGAGCCAATACACTTCTCCTAAACTCTCAGTGTGACATTTAAAAGACACTCGAGTCCACTACTGTTCAGCACAGAGAACTCCACTCAGTGCTCTGTGGTGTCCTAAATGGGAAGGAAATCCAAAAAAGAGGGGATATATGTATACGTATAGCTGATTCACTTTGCTGTACAGCAGAAACTAACACAGCATTGTAAAGCAACTATACTCCAATTTAAAAAAAGACACTTGGGTCCAATGCGGCTGAAGGAATGGAAATTGGGACTGGGAAGAAATTATCTAGTAAAATAATAGAGAACTAAACTCATCCAGTGTATCCATAGGTCAATTCCTTGTTTTAAGTTCTGATCTGTGACCATTTCTCCATCTTTAAGGTTAGATTAATTTAAAGTGTATGATTATCAAATGGATGTTTAGCAATTAGGAAATGGGAAATGTAATGGGACAGATTATCGTTGTATTAAGTATTTCTTCCCAGAAATCAAATCTGGTGATGTCTAGGAGATACAGGGTCATCTCCCATGGCAAGTAGCTGGGGTTAGATGACCTGTGTATTCCTTTCGGCTCACATTCTAGGATTCTGTTCCAGAGAACTAGTGTAGGGTGGAGGAAGGGCTGAGAAAGACATGTCAATAACATTGAAGCTGTAGGAGAAATTTGGGGGAAAAAATTCCACTGTGACCTTCTAAAAATGACATTCATTCAAAAACTTTTTTAAAAGTTTTCTCCGACATTATTTCATTTGACCACAAAATGGCCCTTGATCTAATCAGCTGGCAGGAAGCAATGATAGTTTAGATTTCTAGTCTGAAGAAAAGTGGTCTGAAAGTCTTCATAATTACATGTATTATGTGTATTACGGTGTTAGAAGCTGAATCTTCAGCAAGAGCTCATAGACTGAACCCTGTCTCTCACATCTTGTATTTCCAACATGTAATGCACGCTGGCCTGTGTGAAGTCCAAATGTTCATGGAACTGAACTGCTTTGAGCTTAGCAGTGACTATACAGTAAGTCCCCTACATATGAGCCTTCAAGGTGCGAATCTCAAAGATGCGAACATGCATGCAGCCACTGTATTTCAGCTGTTGTACTGTATTACTGTACTTTTCAAGGTGCTGTCCTGTAAGATTAAATATGTCTTCTTTATTTTTTGTGTTTGTTTTTTGTGTATCATTGGTGTGAAAAGTATTGTGTGCCTATTACAGTACAGTACTGGATAGCTGATTATGTTAGTTGGGTACCAAGGCTAACTTTGTTGCACTTATGAATGAATTGAACTTACAAATGCTGTCTTAGAATGGAACTTGTTCATATGTAGAGAACTTATTGTATCTGATGGCTTCCTCCTTTTGTGGACCTGAGCAATTCAGGAACAACCTTACTTGTGACCTCAGAAGGAAATGCATTTTATACAATAATAATCCAATACACATCCCAAACTGTACATTACACCTGCAACTTGAAAAGCATTGGCTCAGCCATTGTTTTTGTTCAATAGCCCAGCTGTGTCCGACTCTTTGTGACCCCATGGACACCCATGGCATGCCAGGCCTCCCTGTCCCTCACTATCTCCCAGAGTTGACCAAGTTCACGTTCATTGCATCGGTGATGCTATCCAGCCATCTCATCCTCTGACGCCTTCTTCTCCTTCTGTGCCTAATTATCATCCACTCCACAGGCAGGATAGTTTAAGGATAATCTAAACTTCTCTCTGGCAGACCCTCCAGGAGACCTCACTGCTTAGCATATAGAAAACACCATCCCCATATGCCTGGCATGTCAGGCTGATGAAGGCTGTGACCATTTCAAAACTCAGCTTAAATAAATTTCTAGTAAAGTTATTGTAAACCATTATTGGTGGATGAGATGGTGGATTAGATAGCATCACTGACTCAATGGACATGAACCTGAGCAAATTCCGGGAGATAGTGGAGGACAGGGAAGCCTGGCGTGCTAAAGCCCATGGGATCGCAGAGTTGGACACAACTTAGTGACAGAACGACAACAATTAGTGGGTAACACTAAGCATAATAATGTTGATAATATTTGGGGTTTTCTGTGGGATCCAGTTAGCCAGTCCTTGGGACAATTCACATCAGATGAAGAGGAATTTGGAGGGCCAGGAAGCCCAATCTTAAACATGTTGTGCATTTGGGCTTTCATGTGCTTACTCTTGCTGGAAGGTTGTAAACAAGCTGACATTCTTCCAGTGCAGCCTTACTGCTGCAGGGGATCCGTTTTAATGCATCCTTTGAAGTCCCATCACATAATGGCTCAGTGCCTCTATCATTTCCTCCGATTTCTCCATAAACAGCCTGTACCCTAGTTTCAGTCCCATCACTCTTCACTTGAAATGGGACTGTGGGTGGCTGACCGCCCCAGGACCAATCTCTCCTTTATACTCCCCTGAGGCCACAGGGGAATGTTTCTTAAGTGCAACATTCTCTCTGTTCCTTGGAACTTAGAAATACCTGTTACCTATATGTTACCTACAGAATGAGGTTCAAATGTCTCCATAGGCGTCAATTTCCCACTCCAGTCGGCCTGCCCTGCGCCTCCCCTCTCCCCTCCAGGGATCTAAGCCCCACTTCCCAGTCAGGAGGGCACCTCCCCTACTCTTGTTTGCCAGCCCTTCCTTTCTCACATCCACAGGCTTTCTCCTTGGCTTCCAGGTTTTCCCCAGAGAATGTCACCTCCACCTGTACCATTAAAGCAAACATGCCTACACTAACCAGCCCCACAAGATAGCTACGCTCCTGTGCTTGTCAGGGAGAGTGTGTTAAGATTCACTGCCACTCAATACACAGTCATTGTCAGAACTAGGTGGAGAGGGGAGCTTCCTGGTGATCCGGTGGTGAAGATGCTGCACTTGTGTTGCAGGGGACACAGGTTTGATCCCTGATCTGAGAACTAAGATCCAAATTTTTTTGGCTGCACCAAAAAAATTAATTAAAAACTAAGTGGAGAGACATGGTCCATATAAGGGAGTTCCTGAAAGGTGTGAGATCCTCCCAGTCCTCTTGCATCTCCAGAATCCGCCCTTGGGTGACACCAGACCTCTGGAGAGCCACATGCCTAAAACTGAATTATTTTGGCCACCTATAGAAATTTTTCTTTATTGTACTTTAATCCTATTAGAACAGCTGTGGAACCTCGTGATTGTATTTGTGCAATGCTGATAAGGACAGTGGACACCATATTGTATAGTGTTCTCTCTGTGATGGTCTGGGGATGTCATCTCTCTGCTGTCTTCAACAGAAATAGCTTGGATCATCCCAAGCAATTATTTTCCTTTTGTCTTAAGGACATGAGAAACTCCTCATTATCTTTCTACACTGGTTGGTAGAAAGCCTGAGTGAAATCGGTGGTCCACCATTAGTAAATTTATAGGACATCATAGAAGGAAGTGAAGGTTTCTTGACATTCTTCTGGCTCTGTTATGCTTTTCCTATCCTCATCTTCAGTTAAAATTTTATCATTTGCTTTTGTACTGTGTATGCCTTTTAAGACTGACTTCATATCTGTTTGGAATTAAATATGAATAAATAAGCCAGGACTGACCTGTCCCTGGTAAAGATGGCCAGTGATGCTTAAGGGCAGGCAATGTTTGCTCCTTTGGAAATGAGGAAAGGGAGGAGGAAATGGTCAGGTGGTCAGGAGAGGCCTGTCTGGCATAGCCACAGCCTCAATGGCTGCCCTGCATTTTGGCTGCACTCGGGGAATTCATGCATATCCTGTGTGCAAGATATCTGGGATCTACTGGACACATTTTCAGTTCAAATACTCAATTTTCACAGCTTTCATGAGGCACAATCATTTATCAGAATGAAAATATTCCAAGATACCCTCAAAATTCATTTTTAAAATATTTATTGAAGGCTTTCCATGTCCCTGGAACAACAGACTGGTTCCAAATAGGAAAAGGAGTACGTCAAGGCTGTATATTGTCACCCTGCTTATTTAACTTATATGCAGAGTACATCATGAGAAACGCTGGGCTAGAAGAAACACAAGCTGGAATCAAGATTGCTGGGAGAAATATCAATAACCTCAGATATGCGGATGACACCACCCTTATGGCAGAAAGTGAAGAAGAACTAAAGAGCCTCTTGATGAAAGTGAAAGAGGAGAGTGAAAAAGTTGGCTTAAAGCTCAACATTCAGAAAACTAAGATCATGGCATCTGGTCCCATCACTTCATGGGAAATAGATGGGGAAACAGTGGGAGCAGTGTCAGACTTTATTTTTTTGGGCTCCAAAATCACTGCTGATGGTGATTGCAGCCATGAAATTAAAAGACGCTTACTCCTTGGAAGGAAGGTTATGGCCAACCTAGATAGCATATTTAAAAGCAGAGACATTACTTTGCCAACAAAAGTCCGTCTAGTCAAGGCTATGGTTTTTCCAGTGGTCATGTATGAATGTGAGAGTTGACGGTGAAGAAAGCTGAGCGCCGAAGAATTGATGCTTTTGAACTGTGGTGTTGGAGAAGACTCTTGAGAGTCCCTTGGACTGCAAGGAAATCCAATCAATCCATCCTAAAAGAGATCAATCCTGGGTGTTCATTGAAAGGTCTGGTGTTGAAGCTGAAACTCCAATACTTTGGCCACCTCATGCGAAGGGTTGACTCATTGGAAAAGACCCTAATGCTGGGTAGGATTGGGGGCGGAAGGAGAAGGGGACGACAGAGGATGAGATGGTTGGATGGCATCACCGACTCGATGGACATGGGTTTGGGTGGACTCCGGGAGTTGGTGATGGACAGAGAGGCCTGGCGTGCTGCAATTCATGGGGTCGCAAAGAGTCGGACACAACTGAGCGACTGAACTGAACTGAACTGAACTTCCATGTCCCACTGACTTAGACCATGAGAACACAGCTGCATAAAAGATGCCAAGGGTTCGGTTCAGTGGAAACTCCAGAGACAGTCATCTGGAAAAGGTCAAGTGTGGGGACAACTGACCTCCAGTCTTCCCTTTGAAGGAAACATGCTCTAAACCCAGGGAGACTCTCTGAGAAGAACATGGGCCTGATTTGCATGTGAACAGCAAAATTAGTGCCTTTGCAGAAATGATTGGGTTTCATCATTCTTGTACAGTGTGATCCTGACTACAGCAAGTCGCTTACATACAAACAAATTCCATTCCAAGAGCATGTTCGTAATTTCAATTTGTTCCTAAGTCCAACAAAGTTAGCCTAGGTACCCAACTGACACAATTGGCTATATAGTACTGTACTGTAATAGGTCTATAATACTTTTCACACAAATAATGCATTAAAAACAAACACAAGAAATAAGGAAAACATTTTTAATCTTACAGGACAGCACCTTGAAAAGCACAGTAGTACAGTACAACAGCTGGCGTACGGGGCTGGCATCAAGTGAACAGGCAAGAAGAGCTACTGAATGGAGGAGGGAGAGGAAGTTGGAGATGGTAGAGCTGAAGGATTGTCAGCAATAGGAGATAAAGTTCTCAAAGTGAAATTTCTTTTGTAGAGTGCTTACTGTATGAACCTTTCATTCCAAAAAATATGTACTAAGACCTACCTGAACTGGGTGTTTGTTAAAAGCCTTGGGCAGTTATGACTGCCTAGCAGTCATAGCAAACCCCTTCCTCAGCCAGTCCTCTCATCAGTGTAGATATCAGCTCTTGCTTCTCACAAAGGATGCTGCTAAGTTATTTTCTTGAGATAGTAGAAATCCAAATTATGCATTGTCTTCACGTACTCATGAATACACACACACACCCCTTCCAATTTGATGTGAAACAAACAAACAGCGCTGACATCAGCCCACCATGGTAAATGCCTAACCTGGATGGAGAAGAAGGAAGGAAGCAGAAACTGGAAAAGACCCTCAAGGCACGTCATTTAAACAGTTTTGCTAATCTATTTGAGGTGAAGTTCCCCCCTTTATGCTTCTCCTTCGTAAGGTCTATTTCTATGAATTGTCTTACTTCTTTCATTGAAAGAGCATTTCTTCCAAAATCATATAGTTAACCAGTGTTGTTGGGGTGCCACTGAGGGGAGGAGTCTTCCCTGGAGTCCAGTGCCCCCAGTCGGTTCCAGTGGGCAGCTCTTTTAGGACTTGGAGGTCATTTTTCACTCTGGGTGCCCGCAACATGTGGTCTGAATTACTCACTGACTGTGGTTCACCTATGTTGTTTCTATACATCTTGTGCAGCAGGAATAAAAGTTTCATATTATGGAATGAGCAAAGAGACCCCTGAAATGTTTAACAGAGAGTGCTTTTCAGCTAAGACCCAAAGCAGTGAGGTCTTGGGGAAAGACAAATGGAATCCTAAGACCCAGGATCAGCCCTTTACTGTTTCACTTTATGTTACAACAATCTGCTTGTTCTCTTCTTCCTTATCTTGATTTCTAGTTCATAGGCTGTTATCATGACAGTTCTGTGTGTACATTTTTATTTGAAAGTTGCAGTTTTTCACCTCTGATCTATTATGACCATCTCACTCATGGGTACTATAGAGAGAGTTTAAACATCACCTATCTTTATCTTCCTCCTATAATGTAACAGAGGCTATTGCATGCCCTATGGACTTTCTCAATAAGGTATCTGTTGCCTGTATGGCACTAGTAATAAAGAACTCACCTGCCAATGCAGGAGACATAAGAGATGCAGGGGTCAGGAGATTCCCTGGAGAAGGGCATGGCAACCCATTCCAGTATTCTTGCCTGGAGCCTAGCGGGCTACAGTCCATAGGGTCACAAAAAGTCAGATACGACTGAAGCGACTTACCATGCATGCATGCCTGTAATACAGTGATCTGGATAAGAATTCTTTCATTTGTTCATCCAGCCTTTCCTTCAGTCATTCCACTAACCACTTTGTTATCACTTACCAAGTACCAGACGTTGTGAATAATGAGATAAAATCCCAGAAAAAGTGAATGGTGTGGAAATGGATGTGGGGACAGTTTCATGTTTGCATTAAGTTTCAAAATACTTGCTAAAGGAGTCAGACGTCCTGCTTCTAGTTGTATGAGGTGAGGTGATTATGCTCTTGCACTAGGGCCAAGAAGATCTTCCAGGACACCCTTCCTCATAACACTTCAATATGCATCTGGTTGCTCTCAGACTTCTCCACCTGCCACATTCTTTAGCCTCCTATTGGCTCAGCCTTGACCTGCTGGTTTCTGGAAAGGGAAACTGAAGGATATAACCATCCTGCATTTCGGGATTAATGTCCATGGCTGCCATGAAAATGTGTCTGTTCTAACACACACGTACACACACATAGACAAAAAAAAAAACACAGGAGGAGATGAGAGTCAAAATAAATATGAATGAATAAATGAATTAATGACTATAAGATTGGTGACTTATTTGGAGGTACTTGCTTGAACTAAGAACTATACAAATTTTCTGATTTCCTGACTCTTTTTAGCATCTTCCCCTTAGTAAGGGCAAGGGGGAAATCCATTCTAAACAAAGATTATCCTATGACCTC
Organism: Giraffa tippelskirchi; assembly: GCF_054371585.1. NCBI lineage: Eukaryota > Metazoa > Chordata > Mammalia > Artiodactyla > Giraffidae > Giraffa > Giraffa tippelskirchi. Next base: position 118,114,540 of record NC_137276.1, on the reverse strand, counting down.
TTGTAAACTTCCATCGTGTTTGTTACTTGCCAGGAACCTACTGCCAGCAGAGGGAGGTGGAAGCCATCACAGAGGGTGACGAGGACGACAGGGGCTGCTGCTGCTGCAAACCAGGTCACCTGCCCCACCTCCTGTCCTGCAACGCCGCCTTTAACCTCCGCTGGCTCACCTGGGAGATCACACGGACCCAGTACATCCTGGAAGGCTACAGCATCATGGACAACAACGCAGCCACCATGCTGCAGGTTTTTGATCTGCGAAGGATCCTTATCAGATACTATATCAAGGTATTGCTCTGGGTCCCAGACATGTGTCTGAGTAGTAATGCTGGGCTGGCTCAAAAGACTCCTAGAGAGCTTTGTAAAGAGCTTAAGAAGATTCTCCTGAGTGTCTGAATCAGAGGCTTAGTTCAGTTTCAGAACTGCTGGTTTTGTGAAAAAGCCTCAGAGGTTTGGATTGCCCTGAGGTTTTGTGCCCCAAGTCAGAGCACCCCAGCCTCCAGGCTATGGACCAGTACCTCCTGTCAGATCAGTGGCAGGATTAGATTAGAAATAAAGTACACAGTAAATGTAATGTGCTTGAATCAACCTAAGGCCATGTCCCCTACCCCCAGTCCATGGAAAAATTATCTTCCACAAAACTGGTCCCTGGCGCCTAAAAGGTTGGGAACTGCCGTTCTAAGCCTGGAAACTAATAGGCAGTCTATTTTCTTACCTAGATCTTTTTCTTCACTTCTTTTTTTCTTTAAATCATGGCTTCCCAGGTGGCTCAGTGGTAAAGAATCTGCCTGCCAATGCAGGGGGCATGGGTTCTATCCCTGGGTCAGGAAGAGCCCCTGGAGAAGAGAATGGCAACACACTCCAGTATTCTTGCCTGGGAAATCCCATAGACAGAGGGGCCTGGTGGGCTACCGTCCATGGGGCCACAAAAGAGTCGGACACGACTTATCGACTAAACAACAACAACAAAAGTCATATAATATAAAATGCACTATTTTAATCATATTTAACTGTACAGTTTAGTTGCACTAAGTATATTCACATTATTGTGCAGCTCTCACCATCATCCATCTCCCGAATTTTTCACTTTCCTAAACTGAAACTCTTCACTTTTAACACAGCATGAGTCGTTAGTAATGATGGGGCTGCTAAATGGAAATATCCTGGAAATATGACCAAGCCTAAACTTTCATGAATTATAAGTATTAATTTAAAGGCTCAGTAAATTTCTACTTTTTAGAACCAGAATAAATTTTTAAGCTCATGATAAAAATGCAAAAATAGCTAAATGATCCCATCAGGATTATCTATGGCAGCCTTTTCTCTTCACTCATGTGGGGACTAGCACATTTTTTTCAGTTGCTCGGTACCTGCATCTGTCCAACCTGTACTCAACATCAGAGCAGGTCCTGGTTTGGAATGTCTCCTGGAAGACAAATGTGAGACTTGACCAAGATGCAGAGTGATGATCGGGGTGAAAGTGTTTTCTGAAGGGTTAGGACAGGCAGAGGCAGTTGTGTCTGAGGATGTCTATGATGGCTTCTCTTCTGAGGGACTACTTTGCATGGTGCAAAGCCTACAGAGTCTTTAAAAGGGTCCACATCCTAGTGCCATTCAGAATGAAGAAGCTCATTATCTGAGACCCCAAACTCTCTGTGAGCTGAGGCTGAGACAAGTGGGCCAGCAGAAATAAGGAAATACAGAATCAAAATATTACACAGGTACCTGAAGTTTTGGGAGTTTCCGTCAACTACAAAGAAGGATGTTTAGAAACTGGGAGTAACACCTGTAAGGAGCCTCAGCATCCACACCAAAATAGCTGCTTGATTGTTCAGGAAATAGAATTCAGACTATGAAAGTCAGAAGGGCAAAGAACTCTTAATGATCACACCCCAAGGTGATTGCAACAAGAGACATTGGGGAGACCCTATTCTGTGGCAGAATATTTTAAACAGCTTGAGCGATCGTGCTCACCACCTTCACATATATTCGGTTCAGTTCAGTGCAGTCGCTCAGTCATGTCCGACTCTTTGTGACCCCATGAACTGCAGCACGCCAGGCCTCCCTGTCCATCACCAACTCCCAGAGTCTACCCAAACCCCTGTCCATCGAGTCGGTGATGCCATCCAGCCATCTCATCCTCTGTCGTCCCCTTCTCCTCCTGCCCCCAATCCTTCGCAGCATCAGGGTCTTTTCCAATGAGTCAACTCTTTGCATGATGTGGCCAAAGTATTGGAGTTTCGATGGACTGGTTGGATCTTCTTGCAGTCCAAGGGACTCTCAAGAGTCTTCTCCCACACCATAGTTCAAAAGCATCAATTCTTCGGCGCTCAGCTTTCTTCACCGTCCAACTCTCACATCCATACATGACCACTGGAAAAACCATAGCCTTGACTAGACGGACCTTTGTTGGCAAAGTAATATCTCTGCTTTTAAATATGCTATCTAGGTTGGTCATAACCTTCCTTCCAAGGAGTAAGCGTCTTTTAATTTCATGGCTGAAATCACCATCAGCAGTGATTTTGGAGCCCCCCAAAATAAAGTCTGACACTGTTTCCACTGTTTCCCCATCTATTTGCCATGAATGTATGTTAGATAGATGCAAAACTTTACATCCAAACCTCACGCAAAGTAATAAATGCCCAACTTCATACAAATTGGGGAAGATTTGGGAAGTGAATCAGGAAGTTGTAATCTTTTGTGTCATGACTCCATGTGTTCCCCTGGCCATTGCATCTGAGATCCAAGAAGTTTTTCATACAGAGTCAACTTTGGGCAACTCAGTCTATCAGTTGACATTAGACTTGACAGTGGGTCGTGAAATCCCAGTGACTCACACACATGTATTCCTCTCACACATAAATGAAGCTCTACTCCAAGGTCTCAGGGACGCAGGTTTCTTCCAGCTCCCAGCTCCACCTTTGAGTGTCAAGACAGGCTTCCCAGGTGGTGCTAGTGGTAACAAACCCACCTGCCAAAGCAGGAGACATAAGAGACACAGATTTGATCCCTGGGTCGGGAAGATCCCCTAGAGGAGGAAACGGCAACCCACTCCAGTGTTCTTGCCTGGAAAATCCCATGGACAGAGGAGCCTGGTGGGCTACAATCCATGTGGTTGCCAAGAATCGGACGCAACTTAAGCGACTTAGCACACCCATCTCAAGGCTCAAATGTGTGGAAGAAGGGACCCAGAAAGTGAAGGCCAAGGGTGTGCACCAGCTATTCCTTAAGAAGTTTCCTGAAAGTTGCCACAGAATGCTGCTGCCATGTCCCATTGGCCAGAATGTTGTTGTATGCCAGCTTTGAGGGGGTCTGGAAAGGTGTTCTGGGCAGCCATGAACCCAGAGAGAACTTGTGTGTCATGGAGGAAGGAGAAAACTGATGTTAAATGGCAACCAGCTCTCTTTGACACCTCCCTCCAGAAAGAGAGGGTTCGTTGAGAATCTGGTTTAGTTCGGAAGTGGCAACAAGATGTGGTCATTGCAGGGGAGCTAGATCCAGGGGCTGACTACAGCCATGCGAGGGTCTGGTGGCTTACTCTGAGGGGGCAGCTAGAGCTCTAGAGCAGCCAGATTAATGAGCCCGGGGCCACATGTCTCCTTGGTGCCTGTAACGCTGATCCTCTTCGTGATGCCAATTGTCTTGCTGTTCACACTGTTCGCTGAACTCAGGGTAGGCAAGGCTCAAGCTAAGAGACTGGAAGAAGATGTGAGGAGCTGTAGGAACTGCAGACACATTTATTCTCTCCTGGCTGGCACAGCCTCTCCCCTGGCTGACTTAGCAGCCATAGCAGCAGCCATAACAGAACCATAACAGAGCTGTAACGGAGCCATAACATCAGTTCAGTTCAGTTCAGTCGCTCAGTCATGTCTGACTCTTTGCGACCCCATGAATTACAGCACGCCAGGCCTCTCTGTCCATCACCAACTCCCGGAGTCTACCCAAACCCATGTCCATTGAGTCAGTGATGCCATCCAACCATCTCATCCTCTGTCGTCCACTTCTCCTACCCCAATCCTACCCAGCATCAGGGTCTTTTCCAATGAGTCAACTCTTTGCATGAGGTGGCCAAAGTATTGGAGTTTCAGCTTCAATATCAGTCCTTCCAATGAACACCCAGGATTGATCTATTTAGGATGGATTGATTGGATCTCCTTGCAGTCCAAGGACTCTCAAGAGTCTTCTCCAACACCACAGTTCAAAAGCATCAATTAATCGGTGCTCAGCTTTCTTCACCGTCCAACTCTCACATCCATACATGACCACTGGAAAAACCATAGCCTTGACTAGATGGACCTTTGTTGGCAGAGTAATGTCTCTGCTTTTAAATATGCTATCTAGGTTGGCCATAACCTTCCTTCCAAGGAGTAAGCGTCTTTTAATTTCATGGCAGCAGTCACCATCTGCAGTGATTTTGGAGCCCCAAAAAATAAAGTCTGACACTGTTTCCACTGTTTCCCCATCTATTTCCCATGAAGTGATGGGACCAGATGCCATGATCTTAGTTTTCTGAATGTTGAGCTTTAAGCCAACTTTTTGACTCTCCTCTTTCACTTTCATCAAGAGGCTCTTTAGTTCTTCTTCACTTTCTGCCATAAGGGTGGTGTCATCTGCATATCTGAGGTTATTGATATTTCTCCCGGCAATCTTGATTCCAGCTTGTGTTTCTTCCAGCCCAGTGTTTCTCATGATGTACTCTGCATATAAGTTAAATAAGCAGGGTGACAATATACAGCCTTGACGTACTCCTTTTCCTATTTGGAACCAGTCTGTTGTTCCATGTCCAGTTCTAACTGTTGCTTCTTGACCTGCATACAGGTTTCTCAACAGGTAGGTCAGGTGGTTTGGTATTCCCATCTCTTTCAGAATTTTCCACAGTTTGTGGTGATCCACACAGTCAAAGGCTTTGGCATAGTCAATAAAGCAGAAATAGATGTTTTCCTGGAACTCTCTTGCTTTTCCGATGATCCAGCGGATATTGGCAATTTGATCTCTGATTCCTCTGCCTTTTCTAAAACCAGCTTGAACATCTGGAAGTTCACGGTTCACGTATTGCTGAAGCCTGGCTTGGAGAATTTTGAGCATTACTTTACTAGCATGTGAGATGAGTGCAATTGTGCTGTAGTTTGAGCATTCTTTGGCATTGCCTTTCCTTGGGATTGGAATGAAAACTGACCTTTTTCAGTCCTGTGGCCACTGCTGAGTTTTCCAAATTTGCTGGCATATCGAGTGCAGCACTTTCACAGCATCATCTTTTAGGATTTGAAATAGCTCAACTGGAATTCCATCACCTCCACTAGCTTTGTTCGTAGTGATGCTTTCTAAGGCCCACTTGACTTCACATTCCAGGATGTCTGGCTCTAGGTGAGTGATCACACCATCGTGATTATCTGGTTCGTAAGATCTTTTTTGTACAGTTCTTCTGTGTATTCTTGCCACCTCTTCTTAATATCTTCTGCTTCTGTTAGGTCCATACCGTTTCTGTCCTTTATCGAGCCTATCTTTGCATGAAATGTTCCTTTGGTATCTCTAATTTTCTTGAAGAGATCTCTAGTGTTTCCCAATCTGTTGTTTTCCTCTATTTCTTTGCACTGATCGCTGAGGAAGGCTTTCTTATCTCTCCTTGCTATTCTTTGGAACTCTGCATTCAGATGGGAATATCTTTCCTTTTCTCCTTTGCTTTTCACTTCTCTTCTCTTCCCAGCTATCTGTAAGGCCTCCTCAGACAGCCATTTTGATTTTTTGCATTTCTTTTCCATGGGGATTGTTTTGATCCCTGTCTCCTTTACAATGTCACGAACCTCTGTCCGTAGTTCATCAGTCACTCTGTCTATCAGATCTAGTCCCTTAAATCTATTTGTCACTTCTACTGTATACTCATAAGGGATTTGGTCTAGGTCATACCTGAATGGAGCAACATCATGGTTATTTTATGTGAGGTTATGTTATGGAGAGGAGCTAGCCATAACATAACCTCACATAAAATAACCATGATGCCGCTCCAACGTAGCCCCAGTGCAGCAGCAGCCAGGGCTTTCATGGTGAAGCCCACACAGGCACATCACACACAGTAGCCCATGACCAAGCGAGTACCTCGTGACTCACATGTGCAGTGCTACAAGTGATCTCAGCTGTTAAATCAGCTTTATTTACAATACGTGGGGCGAGAGAGCCCGAACATGCCACCTTGGCTAATTTGCTCTCACCCCACAGTGCCTCAAGAATAGGGCAAGACAGAGGGGACGATTCAAAATGGCAGAATAGAAGGACCTTGGGCTCACCTCCCCTCATGAACACACCAGGAAACACAACTCACTGCTGAACTGCCCTCCATACAAAAGACAGGGAGAATAGGGCAAGACCATTTGTCTGCCTTCCAGAGCCGTCCGCTGTGATTTCTGGCTAGGCTTTGCACCCCCACCCCTTTTCTTTGCCTGTGCACCCTCCCCACCCCAATCCTTGCATGGCTGCAGCCCATCCCTCCTCCCTGTGCTCCCCCAGTGCTCACAACGTCTAGTCCAAACTGAGCTCACATGCCAGCTCCTCTTACAGTCTGCCTTGGGGCTGAGGCTGGCATTCATCCCCCACCTCCTCTGAAACCCTTTCCCCTTCCCTTCTGGTAACTCCCTGAACCCAGAAGACATACACCCCTGCCCCCTCTGTGGATCCTCAGGCCTTCCTGTGATGACTTACCACTGGAGGTGCCCACAGGTTTTGAATGAACAAAGAAGGTTCCAGGTAATGTGGAATCCAGAGTCCTGGCCATCCAGTCGGTATGGATGAGATCCACGTGTAGGCAAGGGTCTGAGGGGTCTGCCCCAGGCGTTAGTGGTGAGGATGGAGCTCAGGACTGAGCCTTGTCTCTGTGAACCTGGCATATGTGTGTGTTTGGTCACTTCAGTCATGTCTGACTCTTTGAGACACTATGGACTGTAGCCCACCAGGTTCCTCAGTCCATGGGATTCTCCAGGCAAGAATACTGAGTGGGTTGCCATGCCTTCCTCCAGGGCATCTTCTTGACCCAGGGATAGAACCCACATCTTCTGTGTCTCCTGCATTGCAGGCAGATTCTTTACCACTGAGCCATCAGGGAAGCCCTGTGAACGTGGAGCTCCCCATAAACAGCCTCTCCATGGACCAGACAGACCAGGCCCACATCATGGGGCCAGCAGGCCACTGTGAGTGAGTGAGAGCAAAGGGCTGATGTGCCCCATCTTGGTCCACCCGCTTGGCTTTTCCAGAAGCCTGGGGGGTTCCGTGCTAGGAACTGCCTTTTGGTATGTCTTTCCCTTCACAGTCCTCCTCTCCTAACTCCTGGAAATGTGTCTCCCAATTCCCTGTACATTTTCTAAAATGACAATTTGCAAGCTGAAAAACAAATAAAACAAATCCAAGATAATGTGCAAATGGTAGAGGGCTGAGGGAGGCCCCCAGAACCTGCTAGTTAATAGTGGGCTTGTGGAGACTCTCCCTTGACTCTGTTTTACACGGGCAAGCAGTGATGCCAACATGAGAGCTTTGGGTGGGCAGGAGAGGGGCACAGGGCAGGGCTTATGACCTTCAGGAGAGGGGCACAGGGCAGGGCTTATGACCCAGCAGGACAGCAGGCAGGGGCAGATCTGTAGCATCAGGCTCCCCCAGCTAGCTAGGTAATTGTAGATCACCACATCCTACCAGAAATTCCCGTTCTGTGTGCCTGGGAAGTACCTATGTTTTAAAATAAGTTCCCTAGGTGATTTATGGCAGAAAGCAAAGAGGAACTAAAGAGCCTCTTGATGAAAGTGAAAGAGGAGAGTGAAAAAGTTGGCTTAAACTCAACATTCAGAAAACTAAGATCATGGCATCCAGTCCCATCACTTCATGGCAGATAGATCAGGAAACAGTGGAAACAGTGGCTGACTTTATTTTTCTGGGCTCCAAAATCACTGTAGATGGTGACTGCGTCAGTGGAATTAAAAGACACATGCTTTTTGGAAGAAAAATTATGACCAACCTAGACAGCATATTAAAAAGCAGAGACATTGCTTTGCCGACAAAGGTCTGTATAGTCAGAGCTATGTTTTTTCTAGTCATCAGGATGTATGGATGTGAGAGTTGGACTATAAAGAAAGCTGAGCACTGAAGAATTGATGCTTTTAAACTATGGTGTTGGAGAAGACTCTTGAGAGTCCCTTGGACTGCAAGGTGATCAAACCAGTCAATCCTAAAGGATATCAGTCCTGAACATTCATTGGAAGGACTGATGCTGAAGCTGAAGCTCTAATACTTTGCCCACCTGATGTGAATAGCTGACTCATTGGAAAAGACCCTAATGCTGGGACTGATTCAGGGCAGGAGGAGAAGGGATGACAGAGGATGAGATGATTGGATGGCATCACCAACTCGATGGACATGAGTTTGAGCCAGCTCTGGGAGACGGTGAAGGACAAGGAAGCCTGGCATGCTGCAGTCCATGGGATTGCAAAGAGTCAGACACGACTGAGCAACTGAACTGAACTGAGGTGATTTGATATGCAATTAGGCGTGGAGACCACCACAGATGTTTGTGCTCAGTAGAAGAGATGTTTTGTAACATCTCGGTCAGTGCTCGGGAGACACTGAGACTGGTGGCAGATGGAGTTCATACCAGTACCTCCTGGTAATTCACATCAGCATCAAGAAGGACTGTTCATGTGAGACTTTCTCCAGACATCACCCTCAGTGCCTTCCTGCCCTTTGGGGATGGGCAGCTCAGAAACTGTGCTCACCTCCCTGGTACCATTAGTTTAAAGGAAATTTCAGAAGTGCTGAGTGGCTATTAGGACAGAAAAAGCAGCAGTTTATGGTAAAAACAAATGGAATATTTTCTTCTTTGACCTAGGCTCCTCTGCAAACAAAATTACCAGTTGCCTTTGTAGCCCTGAATTGGTTCCAAGTTTCAAGGGTTCGGTTTCATTCTTTCTATTATTTTTCATTGGACAGGAAGAAAAATTTGGAATAATTCCTTTACACAAAAGGATTTTTTTTAATTTCTTAATAAACTGGGTCAGTTCTCCACCCCCCCCGTGAATATATTTGAAATCATTTCCTTCCTGATGATTAGAGGTTTTCCCTGATGCCTCCTCCATCTCTCTTCCATTCATTAGTGTTTCAAACCCTCTTAACCAGCAAGAAATGAGCTTTCTGCGAGCGCCTGGTTTCTCAGCCATCATTGTTTCTGCCCAACTCTTAGAAAGGAGATGCGCTTATCACCTGCCCTGCAGATGATAAGGCCAACATAAGTCCAACACCCGGGCATATTGGCCTGCCTGCCAGGTTCTCTAACTGGGATGAGCTGTCTGAGCGAATATGCTGATCTACAGTTAAAATGAGAAACCAGGAGGGTCCCTGCTGGAGAAGCCAGATATGGTGAATTAATTCAGAGGTGTGTGTGTGCTAGTCACTCAGTCGTGACTGACTCTTTGTGACCCCAGGGACTACAGCCTGCCAGGCTCCTCTGTCCGTGGAATTCTCCCATCAAGAATACTGGAGTGGGTAGTCATTCCCTTCTCCATGGGATCTTCCTGACCCAAGGATTGAACCTGGGTCTCCTGTATTGCAGGCAGATTCTTTACCATCTGAACCACCAAGGAAGCCCTAATTCAGAGGAAGTCCTTGCTTTCAATTTGGATCAGTTTGTACACCATCAGTTCGTGTCACCATCCTGACTTAGCTTTACTTATTATGGGATCTGTTTCATCTCAACAGATTCTGAAGGATTTCACACTGTTCATTGACAGCATCTCTGCCTAAATAAAGAGGGATGGAGTACAGTTTGCAGCCAGTTCAAGTAGTTCTGTTTTCCCACAGTGAAAGGACATGGTACTGGCTCCCCTTCCACATGGGAAAGCCCAGTGCTGGGCTGGGGTTCCACTCAGAAGCCAACACTGTAAGATTTTGCCAGAACCAGAGAAACGAGTTTGAATCCCTGGGATTCAAAGTCCTCTTTAACTACTCTGACCTCATCAGTGAAGGGGTTATTTTCATTCCTCCCTAGAAATGAATGAAAAGGGTAATGTTCCGCTTTCCCTTTTTTTGTTTGTTATTTCTGTCTGGTACACGTGATTAGTACATATTGAGGGAAAACTAGACCAGATGTTTGCTCGTGCCAGATGTTTAGACAGACCAAATTTCTTTCTTCCCTTCATAATTGTCAGCTGAGAAGCCACGCCTTTGGTCACGGTCACATTTCCTCTTTGGCTCGTGATTTTGGATGGAACACTTAGCAGCTTTAAGTGGTCCTGCCAGCTGGTGGGCAATAGGACACCCTCCAGATTCTTGATTTACGTATTTGAATATCAGGTATGTGCTCTGATGACCATGGGAGGCTTGGCTGTCTCCTGCCTCCTGATCTCCTGCTCCAAACCTCTCCTGGGCTCTGCTCCCCAACCTGAGCCTCAAGCTTGCTGGGTAGGTAAGTCAGAGATGCCAAAGATATGATGATGATGTGATTTTTGCACACATCCAATGTGCCAGGCCAGGTGCTAAGTGCTTCAGATGCATCATCTCATTTTAAACCTCAAAACAGGGATAAAAAAATGGCCATGATTACACGCGTCTTCCTTTTGCATGTCTGCTTTCAGCTTCCCCTAGCCTCTTCCTCATTTCCTTTCTCCTTCTCTCCTTCTCTCCCTCCCTCCTTCCATTGAAGGGGTTTTCTAAGGCCAGCAGTGTTGCAGAGGTCGGGGAAACATGTGAACTCTGCTTACTCTCTGCCAACTTCGTGTTTCTTGCTTCCTCAATTGGGGGTCAGGTGGATGATGGAGCCTAATAGAGATCATGCCTCAAAGAAGGAGGGAGGAGCAGACAGCACGAGCCACAGATGAAACTTCCCCAATGAGCAGGCTGCCCTCGGTCCTAACAGCAGAGAGAAGCTGAGTCAGGCATTTGCTGTGGTTTTGCCCGAATCCAGAGACCATGTGTGTCTGTTCAGTCAGCTGTTCAAACTCCTGCAGCAACCTGAAATCAGACACCTCGGCAACCTCCAACCTTGGCACTGTGGATTTCACGTCCCAACCAAAGAGGAGAAGAAGAGGAGAGCTAGGGGGCTAGGAAAGGCCCCTCTGCCCACTCACCTCCATAGATTCCTGTTGCCTAAGCCCTGTTCACATCCACCCCACGTGTGTTACTTTCTGTCTTCTCTCCTGGTAAGAATGCCTTTTATAATCAGAGGAGTCCATCAATGAAATGTTTGATTTTATAGGAGCTCTAATCACTGCCTCCTTGCATGGAAGGCTGCCCCTCCCCCTCTTCATCACTCTCAATTCACAGATAGGATGCTAACTGTGTTCCCTGGTCTGTCTTAGCCCCAGTGACACTAGCCACGTGCCTTTTCCTGTGATAATGAAGGAAGAGTGAAGTTGAAAAAGACCCATCCACAGATACTCCCATCTATTCCCGACATGCCCATGGCGGACTTAGGCTGTGTTTTTCTCTGTCATGTGTTTACTTGTCCAGGCTGGATGCTAGCCTTCTTGAATGATGAACTCATTTAAAAACTACAAGATGGCTTTCAATAAATCTGTAGCTCAGAATCATAAAGCCCAAGGGTGGCATTTTTCCCAATTGGACTCATAAGTGGAGTGTCTGATGGAGGAGGAAACTTGGGGTTATTTTTGAAGACATCTCAGATGTCCACTGTCTGGGTACTCAGGATTGTGTGTGTGTGTGTGTGTGTGTGTGTGTGAACAATTGTACATCGTAAGTACTTTCCATAAGAACCATGTTGCTTTAGCTCATGACACACTCTTGGTCTGAGGCCCTGGATGAGGGCCTGCCCTGATTTCTTCTAGCAGCATCAGCCCAGCCTGGCCTCCGGGAAACCCAAAGGAAGCACAGTGCTTTTGTGTGCATCTCTCAGAAAGGATGACACTTTCTCTCTGACTGCCATTCTTTCTCACCACTGAGATTCTGTTCTAGCTAGCACTGAGATTCTGCTAGCATTCTGCTCTTCTCACTTTCCTCTTCCCTCCAGCGACCAAGAGGGAACATTTTAGAATGGCTCCAGTGGGTGCATTAAATCTAGCAGGAGATACAAATGATACTGCATGCGGGGATTACACGTGTCATTCAACCCTGACAGTGATTTACTTTAGGAGATGAAATTTTAAGTCTTTCAAGCTTTGGGCTCAAAACCTTTCTTTCTCTCGGCAGAGTATAATATACTATATGGTGACATCCCCCAAACTGTTCTCCTGGATCAAAAACGAATCACTTCTGAAGTCCCTGCAGCCCTTTGCCAAGTGGCATTACATTGAGCGTGACCTTGCGATGTTCAACATGAACATTGATGATGACTATGTCCCATGTCTCCAGGGAATCACGCGAGCCAGTTACTGCAACGTTTATCTGGAGTGGATTCAATACTGTGCCCAGAAAAGGCAAGAGGTGGGTAATGGAGGTGGGGCTGGAGGAGTTGAGTGTAAGTTAAGAAACAAGGAGCTTTGTAAAGACCATTTCTTTCTTATACTCTGTGTGTGTGAGTCACTCAATTGTGTCCGACTCTTTGCGACCCCATGGACTGTAGCCCGCCAGGCTCCTCTGTCCATAGGATCCTCTGAGCAAAAATACTGGAGTGGGTAGCCATTTCCTTCTCCAGGGGATCTTCCCAACCCAGGGATCAAACCCCCGGGTCTCTTGCATTGCCGGCAGATTCTTTACCATCTGAGCCACCAAGGAAGCCCTGGTAGACTATAACGAAGTAGAGGAGAGAAAGGATACTAGTATTTGGACAGATGTTTATTTAGCAGTTAAACAAAATGAAATGGAAAAATTCGTATATCATATCTCCAAGAAAGGCACCTTGAAAGTACATTTTCCTTTCTACTGTGCTCAGAGTTGATACAGTGTTAAGCCTCGATCATGGCTTTAAAACTCTGGACACTTCTTTGTTTAGAGTTTCTTTTTGAGATTTCTGAACAGAGTATATATGGGCTGAAATGCAGAGGATTTACTAAACCTATTGAATTGTGGACAAGCCCATTCTGTTTAGCAATCAGACTGGTCCAAGCTACTTCTGTAGTTTTGTCTGTGTGTGTATGTGCATTGTTGCTCACATGCTGAGGATGCTTCTGAAGATGAATACAGCCTCTTAGAAATGAAAGCAAGGAAAATGACATTTTATAAAAGGAAGACAAGGAAGCAGACAGGAGGAGAAAGGGGAGGGAGGCCAGAGGAAGGAGTTTGTTATCTCTGCTTCTCAGGATTTGGAAAGCTTCTCCTGATGTGTTGTTGAAGGAGATGGTAGATCCATGTTGAAAACTGCCTTCTCAGCAGCTGATGAAGTGTGCTATGTGACCTGGTAAACCAAATTATGACACTAGCCCAGGTCCTTGACCTTTCATGAGTGATTGAAAGCAGGTGGGAGAGAGTCAGTGGCAGAGTCAGTCCTCCACATGCAGTCGGGAGAATGTGTGCTGAGATCTTAACCCATGCGGAGCCTCCACTGGTGGCGGAAATAGTCAAGAATCTATTGCTGATCCTGGCTAATGCCACAATGAGGGCACTCTTCTTTCCTCAGCTAGCTTGTAAAAATGAAATTATCTTGCTTTGCTTGCCAAAGGTATCTTAACTTTAAGTTCCTTCTGCATCTTCCCCTGCTCCTCTTCTTAAGCTTGGATGAACCACTTCATTTAATTGTTGATTGTGGGCTTATGGTCAGTTCAGTGGGCTCCTCGTTATAGAGGGAACAGAAAACCCTCATTTGCACTTGATTCCTATACTTCTATTTCTGCTGGTGTACCTGTCCCCTTGCATTGGACAGGGTTAAGGTGGGCATTAGCTAGGGTTAAGGTGGGCATTGGACAGGGTTAAGGTGGGCATTGGACAGGCTTAAGGTGGGCATTGGATAGGGTTAAGGTGGGCATTGGACAAGGTTAAGGTGCAAGTTCATTTGGTGACTCAGACAGTAAAGAATCTGCTTGCAATGCAGGGAACATGGGTTTGATCCCTGGATCAGGAAGATCCCCTGGAGAAGGGAATGGCCACCCCCTCCAATATTCTTGCCTGGAAAACCCCATGCCTAGAGGAGCCTGGTGGGCTACAGTCGATGGGGTCACGAAGAGTCGGACATGACTGAGTGACTTTCACTTTCATTTGACTGCGAGCTCTGACCATCTTCCTGACCCAAGGTGGTGTATTCACAATTCCAGGAAACCAGGCCGACAAACCACATATTAGCCCCTTTATTTCCTTAAAGTAACTTCCCCATTTAAATTTGTTTTTATGTCCAACCTCCAGAGAAACTGCCTCAGGAAACAGAGTTTACCATCCTTTGGGTCACTGTAGGGGGACCCAGGTGACCATGGTGGCTGCCTCATGGAATACCTCTGCGTTTGTGGTTCTATGTAAGTGCATGCGAGACCCCACATGAAAGCTGAATGAACATCTTTGCTCTTCCAGCCCTCGAAGCACCTAGAAAGTGACGAGGACTCTCCTCTGGTGACTCTGTCCTTTGCGCTCTGCATCCTGGGGAGGAGAGCTCTGGGCACTGCAGCTCACAACATGGCCCTCAGGTACCTGGGGAGACAGTTGGCACAGATGCCAGTTGGCATTTTATGTGTTGGACAGACTTTTGTCCATCATTTTCTTTATTTTAAAGTTGGACTGCCTCTACTTCTTCGAGCATTCTCTCTCTAATAAATCATGTTGGACCTGTGAGAAGACTTTTTGATCATGGTCATCTTTTGGGGAATTAAATGTGGAAATGGTATTAATAAGGAACAGTCAAAACCCTGGAATTCTAAGCATAGGGCCTTCTATGTTACAAGAGTCTTCGCAAATTTTGGAGGGAGATTAAATGAAATCATGCATATGTCAACTGAAAAATCAGTCACAACCTGAAAGAAGCGAATGTTTTATTTGGTGGGAATGTTTAGGACACTGGGCCCAGGGGACGGCACCTCAGTAGCCCTGAGAAGCTGCTCTGAGGAGGCAGAAGAGGGAGTCAGGCTATATTCAAGTTGGCAACAAAGGGGGCAGGTAGCCTGAACATCAAAGATTATTGTTAAGTAAGGAAAACCAGATATCAAATTAAGGAATTCAGTGCTCTTCTATGTATGGGAAGATGCAAGAGTCTGGGATTATTAAAGTCATTTCTTTCATATGCATCTCAGCTGTCTGGGGCCAGCATCCTGCATTTTTACAGAGGTATTCTTCTCTTACTTGAATTCCCTTAGGGCTCACCAGCTCACACTTGGGTGCAGGCGTGCTAAGTTGCTTCAGTCGTGTCTGACTCTCTGTGAGCCCATAGCCTGTAGCCCACCAGGCTCCTCTGTCCGTGGGATTCTCCAGGCAAGAATACTAGAGTCGGGTGCCATGCTCTCCTCCTGAAGGAGGGAATCTTCCCAACACAGGAATCAAACCTGTGTCTCTTATGTCTCCTGCATTGGCAGGTGAATTCTTTACCACTAGCCCCGCGAGGGCTGTAATCGCTAATGACTGTGACTTTAAGTTCCTCTTGTAGGGAGTGGTGCCACTTGTCAGCATGGCTCAGAAATTCATATTTGGAGGGCTAGAATCATGGATAGCTATGACATTTCTTGCACACCAGTATGGCAGGAGGTATTCCGTTTCACATGTATGAAGTGCCTATGATATTCAGCAGAATTAATGTTCAAAAAAATGTTAGTTCCCCTCCCCCCTTTTTTGTTTTTCCAAAAAAGGAAACGGTTACTTCTGTGCTTTAGTCCAGAGCCTACTCTGCCCTGACTCTATGGGGCTTTGATGACTGGATGCTGCTTCTGTTTTTTCAAACTCTCTTTGCTGGATCTTGCCCCGTTGTATGTTAGCAGCCCAGGTTTCTCTTCTTAAACAACAAAACTATTTTGAATTTAATTTTCAGTTCTCTCCTGGCCTGTTTACTCTCCTTCACCCTCTACCCATCAGGTCTTGCCTTCACAAACAAGCCCTTGAACTTGAATCACAAATGAAGTTGTACTCATTGCCTACCCCCACCCCCCACCCCATTTCCTTCTGCAGGGAAACAGCTTTTGTGAATTTCATCACTCACCTTCTCATCGCCCCAGTCGGTGGCCATTTCACAGACTGCCCCTTTGGTATTTAGCACTGTGGGCCAGATGTTCTGGATTTTGCCTGTCCATTAAAGTCATCTTGATTGGTACACATTAGTCTCCTAAGGATCTTATAAATATCCTGGTGCCCAAGCCCTACCGCAGGGCAGAGCCATCATGTCAGGACCCCTGTGGGTGGACCACGCAGCAGGACCTTTTATGGTCCCCTGGGTGCATCAACGTGCAGCCAAAGCTGAGAATCATACAGATCCAGGAAGCTGAAAAAGAAAGCGCTCTTCTATGTAATGGTTTCTCCTTTACTTGGGCTTTCTTCAAAATTTCTGAGTTGTATTGTTGAACCTGTGTTCTGCAAAGGGGTCCTTTTGATACCCTACTTGAGTGCATTTGGGGGTTATTAGGTATGACAAGCGTCTTAAGGGCAAAATCCACTTATGTGTTTGTTTAACGACCCTCACAATGAGGGGCCATTGGGTAAACAATTCTGAGGGGACTTCTGAATGCCCTTCCTGCAGGGGATAGCTGAGTCATCCCCAGTGGCGAGCCATGGGCAGATGTCATCCCAGACGTATGTGGACTGGTAAGGGGGGGCGTGGTGCGGTTGGCAGGCCCTCATCCCTCTCTGGAGAGGAAAAGGTGAGAACTGAGGCGGTTAGGATTCATGACAGCTAGTCTCTCAGCCCCCACATCTCAGAATTGCATGGTTTTCTTCAAAGGTGAGAAGTGCTCACTGATTTTGTGTTGACCTGTTCTAGAAAATACTCTGGGGGAGAAGTGGCCTGCTTCTACCCCCTTTCTCCTTCCTGCCTGCCTCAGCCTCATACTGTGTGCCATGCTAAGTTGCTTCCGTCATATCCAGCCCTATGAACTGTAGTCCAAGAGGCTCCTCTGTCCATGGGATTCTCCAGGCAAGAATACTGGAGTGGGTTACCATGTCCTCCTCCAGGGGATCTTCCTGACCCAGGGATTGAACCTGCATCTCTTATGTTTCCTGCATTGGCAGGCAGGCTCTCTACCACTAGCACCACCTGGGAAGCCTCATACTAGATGCAGGCAATTCCCTTTGTGGTCATCTAGGACTGAATTCAAAGATTGAGAGTCTAGCAGACGGCCCCTTGTGAGCTTTGTAAAACAACCTACTATAATATTGTAAACAGGAAGTACTCTTCGTGAAGGGCTTCAGAAGATTCAAGGCTCTATATCACAAAATGAATCTTCATACATTCATAGCACCCAAGCATCTTTTGTTGGATCGATAGAAAGTTTTTTTTAATAAATTTAAAATTTTCTTTACAAATTGCAAATAAAGCGCTTCAATGATTTTACTTTTTTCCATTGCCATCCAACATATTTTCAGACTTCTTCGATCTTGTTTGTGTAGCTTGTTCCAATATTTCTGATCCAGGTGTTTCTTGCTTGGTCTGCTTTATTTATTTTTTCCTTGATTAAGCACCATGCCTAGCAGCTGCTTTGTCAACCTTGTTTTGATGGAATTTTTCTTTGTTTCAAAAAGCTTCTCATGCTCCATGTCAGCTCCGCTTGTTCCAAACACAGTGATGAGATAAGTCTGGGAGTAATACTCTTGGTATTCTAGGGAAAGATTTGGTTATCTGAGGCCGATTCACTCCACTGAGCAGTCCCATACTGTAATAAAATCCTACAATGCATTTTCATTTCGGTCCTTGATGTACTAAAGATATATGTTAGACACTGCCCTGGGCTGGAGGTTGGAGTCTAAGTCCATGAGGTTCTGATTTATGTGGAGGTATTATGGGGGGCAGGGAGGGATACAGAGGCGGGGGAGCTTGGAGCAGGGTCCCCACCTCCACTCCAACCAAACAGCTGTGCTCTACTTTTCCCTGAGCTAGAGTTCATTCAAGAAATGGTTTTGCTTGTGAAAAATGGTTTCAGAGCTCAAAAATTTTTTTAAACATAAATTTCTATAGATATAGTCAAACTGCTTTCCAAAACTGCCCCGATTTCTATCCTCACCATGAATATTTTGCCATAACTTGACTAACACTGGATAGTCAATCTTTTTTAATTTGTCTAGCCTGATGGGTAAAAAAAAATAATCTCATTCTTAATCTGAATTTGCATTTCCATAATTAATAGTGAAGGTAAGACTCTTTTTAAAGATTTATTGGCCATTTTTTTTTTCTGTGAAGTGCCTGCCCATGTGAACGTTTTATCCACTTCTGTGAGGTTGTTATTGTTGTTCAGTTGCCAAGTTGTGTCTGACTCTGTGACCCCCATGGACTGAAGCATGCCAGGTTTGCCTGTCCCTCACCATCTCCCAGAGTTTGCCCAAGTTCATGTCCATTGAATCGGGGATTCCATCCAACCATCTCATCCTATGTTGCCCTCTTCTCCTGCCTTCAAATCTTCCCCAGCATCAGGGCCTTTTCCAATGAGTCAGCTCTTTGCATCAGGTGGCCAAAGAATTGGAGCTTCAGCTTCTGCATCCATCCTTTCAATGAGTATTCAAGGTTGATTGCCTTTAAGATTGGCTGGTTTCATCTCTGAGCTGTCCAAGGGACTCTCAAGAGTCTTCTCCAGCACCACAGTTCAAAAGCATCAATTCTTTGGCGCTCAGCCTCCTTTATGGTCCAACTCTCACATCTGTTCATGACTACTGGAAAATCCACAGCCTTGACTGTATGGACCTTTGTCAGCAAAGTGATGTCTTTGCTTTTTAACACCCTGTCTAGGTTTGTCATAGCTTTCCTGCCAAGAAGCAATTGTCTTCTAATTTCACAGCTGCAGCCATTATCCGCAGTGATTTTAGAGCCCAAGAAGAGGAAATCGGTCACTACTTCCACCTTTTCCCCTTCTATTTGGCAGAAGTGATGGGACCGGATGCCATGATCTTAGTTTTTTTAATATTGAGATTTAAGCTGGCTTTTTCACTCTCCTCTTTCACCTTCATCAAGAGGCTCTTTAATTTCTCTGAGGTACTTACTGGTTTTTAGAAGCTATTCTCATATTAAGATATTCATATGTGTTAAATGTTTTCTATCAAGGTGCTCTTGTCTTTATGGTGGGGCTGCTATGCCTCATTTTCTCCTCAGGTGACATTTATTTTATTTTAAAATATTTATTTATGTATTTATTTAGCTGCGCTGTGGCATGCAGGATCTAGTTTCATAACCAGGGATCGAACTCGGGCCCCCTGCGTGGGGAGTGCGAAGTCTTAGCCACCAGATCACCAGGGACGTCCCTCCTCAGGTGAAATTTAGACCTCACATTTTATAAAAACCTCAGCTGGAATTTTTATTCAGATTGTATTAAATTTACAGATTAGCTTAAGAAATAAATGGACATTAGTCGATAATATACTGTCTCTGGAATCATTCAGTTTTTTAAATGTCTCTCAGCAGTTTATCATTTTATGGAGATTTGTAATACTTAAAAGATTTGATTCTAGATATTTTATAGTTTTATTGTGATCATGAATAGACCCTTTTTGTCCCTATAACATTTGCTATTGCTGGTTTACAGGAAAGTTGTTTCTTTTTTTATATTGGTCTCATTCTGGGCACCTCTTACTGAACTCTGTTATAAGCCTGTTATTTCAATGGCCCTTTCCTGATGGTCCAGTGGTTAAGACATCACCTTAAAATTCAAAGGTTGCAGATTCCACCCCTGGTTGGAGAACTAAGATCCCACATACTTCACAGCCAAAAGACCAAAACATGAAACAGAAGCAATATTGTAATAAATTCAATAAAAACTTTAAAAATGAACCACATTAAAAAATCTTTAAAAAATATTATTTCTATTAATTCTATTTGATTTTCTGCTGGAAAGACATATTTGCAACTAATGACAGTTTTGCCTTTTCTCTTCCGATAGATATAACTCAATTCTTGTTACCCTGGCTATGACCTCCCAGTGGAGGTAGGCATCTGAGTTAGTTTCCAATTGCTGCTGTAACAACTTACCTCACATTTGGGGGCTTCAGTTCAGATCAGTCGCTCAGTCGTGTCCGACTCTTTGTGACCCCATGAATTGCAACACGCCAGGCTTCCCTGTCCATCACCAACTCTCGGAGTTTACCCAAATTCATGTCGACCAAGTCAGTGATGCCATCCAGCCATCTCATCCTCTGTCGTCCCCTTCTCCTTCTGCCCCCAGTCCTTACCAGCATCAGGGTCTTTTCCAATGAGTCAACTCTTCGCATGAGGTGGCCAAAGTATTGGAGTTTCAGCTTCAACATCAGTCCTTCCAATGAACACCCAGGACTGATCTCCTTTAGGATAGACTGGTTGGATCTCCTTGCAGTCCAAGGGACTCTCAAGAGTCTTCTCCAACACCACAGTTCAAAAGCATCAATTCTTTGGCGCTCAGCTTTCTTTATACTCCAACTATCGCATCCATACATGACTATTGGAAAAACCACAGCCTTGACTAGACAGACCTTTGTTGACAAAGTAATGTCTCTGCTTTTTAATATGCTGTCTAGGTTGGTCATAACTTTCCTTCCAAGGAGTAAGCGTCTTTTAATTTCATGGCTACAGTCACCATCTGCAGTAATTTCGGAGCCCCCAAAAATAAAGTCTGACACTGTTTCCACTGTTTCCCCATCAATTTCCCATGAAGTGATGGGACCGGATGCCATGATCTTAGTTTTCTGAACGTTGAGCTTTAAGCCAACTTTTTTACTCTCCTCTTTCACTTTCATCAAGAGGCTTTTTAGTTCCTCTTCGCTTTCTGCCATAAGGGTGGTGTCATCTGCATATCTGAGGTTATTGTTATTTCTCCTGACAATCTTGATTCCAGCTTGTGCTTCATCCAGTCCAGCATTTCTCATGATGTACTCTGCATATAAGTTAAATAATCAGGGTGACAATATACAGTCTTGATGTACTCCTTTCCCAATTTGGAACCAGTGTATTGTTCCATGTCCAGTTCTAACTGTTGCTTCTTGACCTGCATACAGATTTCTCAAGAGGCAGGTCAGGTGATCTGGTATTCCCATCTCTTTAAGAATTTTCCACAGTTTGTGGTGATCCACACAGTCAAAGGCTTTGGCATAGTCAATAAAGCAAAAGTAGATGTTTTTCAGGAACTCTCTTGCTTTTTTGATGATCCAGTGGATGTTGGCAATTTGATCTCTGGGTCCTCTGCCTTTTCTAAAACCAGCTTGAACATCTGGAAGTTCATGGTTCATGTACTATTGAAGCCTGGCTTGGAGAATTTTGAGCATTACTTTGCTAGCTTTGAGATGAGCGCAATTGTGCAGTAGTTTGAACATTCTTTGGCATGGCCTTTCTTTGGGATTGGAATGAAAACTGACCTTTTCCAGTCCTGTGGCCACTGCTGAGTTTTCCAAATTTGCTGACATATTGAGTGCAGCACTTTCACAGCATCATCTTTTAGGATTTGAAATAGCTCAACTGGAATTCCATCACCTCCACGAGCTTTGTTCGTAGTGATGCTTCCTAAGGCCCACTTGACTTCACATTCCAGGATGACTGGCTCTAGGTGAGTGATCACACCATCATGATTATCTGGGTCATGAAGATCTTTTTTGTATAGTTCTTCTGTGTATTCTTGCCACCTCTTCTTAATATCTTCTGCTTCTGTTAGGTCCATACCATTTCTGTCCTTTATTGTGCCCATTTTTGCATGAAATGTTCCCTTGGTATCTCTAATTTTCTTGAAGAGATCTCTAGTCTTTCCCATTCTATTGTTTTCCTCTATTTCTTTGCACTGATTGCTGAGGGAGGCTTTCTTATCTCTCCTTGGTATTCTTTGGAACTCTGCATTCAAATGGGTATATCCTTCCTTTTCTCCTTTGCCTTTCACTTCTCTTCTTTTCACAGCTATTTGTAAGGTCTCTTCAGGCAACCATTTTGCCTTTTTGCATTTCTTTTTCTTGGGGATGGTCTTGATTACTGCCTCCTGTACAATGTCACGAACCTCCGTCCATAGTTCTTTAGGTACTCTGTCTATCAGATCTAATCCCTTGAATCTATTTCTCACTTCCACTGTATAATTGTAAGGGATTTGATTTAGGTCATACCTGAATGGTCTAGTGATTTCCCCTACTTTCTTCAATTTCAGTCTGAATTTGGCAATAAGGCGTTCATGATCTGAGCCACAGTCAGCTCCAAGTCTTGTTTTTGCTGACTGTATAGAGCTTCTCCATCTTTGACTGCAAAGAATATAATCAATCTGACTTTGGTATTGAGCATCTGGTGATGTCCATGTATAGAGTCTTCTCTTGTGTTGTTGGAAGAGGGTGTTTGCTATGACCAGTGAATTCTCTTGGCAAAACTCTATTAGCTTTTGCCCTGCTTCATTCTGTATTCCAAGGCCCAATTTGCCTGTTACTCCAGGTGTTTCTCGACTTCCTACTTTTGCATTCCAGTCCCCTATAATGAAAAGGACATCTTTTGTGGATGTTAGTTCTAGAAGGTCTTGTAGGTCTTCATAGAACTGTTCAACTTCAGCTTCTTCAGCATTACTGGTCAGGGCATAGACTTGGATTATTGTGATATTGAATAGGTTGCCCCGGAAACTAACAGAGTTCATTCTGTCGTTTTTGAGATTGCATCCAAGTACTGCATTTTGGACTCTTTTGTTGACTTTTATGGCTACTCCATTTCTTCTAAGAGATTCTTGCCCACAGTAGTAGATATAATGGTCATCTGAGTTAAATTCACCCATTCCAGTCCATTTAGTTCGCTGATTCCTAAAATGTTGATGTTCACTCTTGCCATTTCCTGTTTGACCACTTCCATTTGCCTTGATTCATGGACCTAACATTCCAAGTTCCTATGCAATACTGCTCTTTACAGCATCGGACTTTACTTCCATCACTAGTCACACCCACAACTGAGTATTGTTTTTACTTTGGCTCTGTCTCTTCATTCTTTCTGGAGCTATTTCTCCACTGATCTCCAGTAGCATATTGGGCACCTACTGACCTGGGGAGTTCATCTTTCAGTGTCCTATCTTTTTGCCTTTTCATACTGTTCATGGGGTTCTCAAGGCAAGAATACTGAAGTGGTTTGCTATTCCCTTCTCCGGTTTTGTCAGAACTCTCCACCATGACCCGTCCATCTTGGTTGGCCCTACACGACATGGCTCATAGTTTCATTGAGTTAGACAAGGCTGTGGTCTCTGTGATCAGATCGGTTATTTTTCTGTGATTGTGGTTTTCAGTCTGTCTGCCCTCTGATGGAGAAGGATAAGAGGCTTATGGAAGCTTCCTGATGGGAGAGACTGACTGAAGGAGAAACTGGGTCTTGTTCTAATGAGCAGGGCCATACTCAGTAAATCTTTAGTACAATTTTCTGTTGATGGGTGAGGCTGTGTTCCCTCCCTGTTATTTGACCTGGGGCCAAACTATGGTGGAGGTAATGAAGATAATGTGACCTCCTTCAAAAGGGACCATGCACGCACTGCTACACTCAATGCCTCCAACCCTGCAGCAGGCCACCACTGACCCATGCCTCTGCCAGAGACTCCTGGACACTTACTGGTAAGTCTGGGTCAGTCTCTTGTGGGGTCACTGCTCCTGAATCCTGGTGTGCACAAGGTTTTGTTTGTGCCCTCCAAGAATCTGTTTCCCCAGTCCTGTGTAAGTTCTGGCAGCTCTATGGTCGGGTTAATGGCAACCTCCTCCAAGTTGGAAGCTCAAAAATCAGCAGTCAAGATTTTACATTCAGGAGAGCCCGTGAGTTGTGGGAAACCAAGACTCACCTCTTGTTCATGCTTGTGCACACACTCACTTTCTCTGAGTCCCAGCACAGAGGCAGCAGCTTGGAGAACACCTGGATCATACAAGGAGATTCACTGATTAATTTTAGGACACATGCTGAGTGGAAGGGATCTGGTGGGACTTTCTCAGGGGACAGAAGTTTTGGCAGGTGCCTTCCCCCCCCTCTCTTTCCACATTGCTCACCAGGTGCTGGTTGATGTCATTTCTGTTACTCTCTGCTACTTAGCTAACACCATGCACCCTGTCCTGGAGTCCTCTGAGGACCAGCCTTGCCCAACCTGCCAACAGCTCCCTCAAAGCAGCTCAAAACTCCATCCCAGGAGTCTTGCCCTGTACATCACCATGCCGAGAGCAGTAACAGCCAGGCCTCAAAACAGCCAACCTGGAACCAAGCACAACCCACCAGACACCCATAGCAATCATGACCCAACCACAATAGGAGGTGTACTCAGCCCACAGGGTACTCTGCTCTGGTGACCTGAGGGAACTGTGCCTTTGGGCCCACTGGACACTTGCTACATAAGGTCACATTTTCAAGGCCAAGAGACATAGTTGATATACCTAATACATAGAAACAAGCAGAGAGAGTTGATTATAATGGAAAAGAATCTGAAAGAATATATATGTATATATATGCACACACACATATATGGGCTTCCCAGGTGGTACAGTGGTAAAGAATCTACCTGCCAATGCAGGAGACACAAGAGACGTGGATTTGATCCCTGAGTTAGGAAGATCCTGTGGAGCTGCAAGTGGCATCCCACTCCAGTATTCTTGCCTAGAGAATCCCACTGACAGAGGAGCCTGGAGGGCTACAGTCCATGGAGCTACAAAGAGTCGGACATGACTGAGCGCGAGTGTGCGCGCATGCACACACACACACACACACACACACATATAGTTGAATCATTTTTCTGTACACTTGAAACTAACATTGTAAATTAATTATACTCTAATTTAAAAAAAATCATTTAACCCCCCCAAAAAAACCCGATAGGCAAAAATGATACAAAGGAATATCTTCCAAATGAAAGAGGACAAAACCCCAGAAACGAATTAAATAAAACAGAGAAAATCAATGCAGCAGATAGAGAGTTTAAAGTAATAGTCATAAACATGCTCCCTGAAATCAGGAAAAGAATGGAAGAACACAGTGAGAACTTCAGCAAAGAGATAGAAAATACAAAGAGCCATTAAGAATCCCACTGTGTGGGAAAGCCTTCTCTTACCCCAGTCTGGGGCACAGGTCCTGCACTGAGCTCCCACTCCGTTGCTTCTCTGAAATGTCTGGATGTCTTGAGGAAGCATCCAGGTTCTGGTTCCCTGAGTCTCAGACCTCCCTTTGTGACCCTACAGACTGTAGCCCACCAGGCTCCTCTGTCCATGGGATTCTCCAGACAAGAATACTAGAGTGGATTGCCATGCCCTTCTCCAGGAGATCTTCCCAACCCAGGGATCAAACCCACATCTCTTAGGGCTCGTGCATTGGCAGGCAGGTTCTTTACCACTAGAGCCACCTGGGAAGCCTTTCAGTGTCGCATGAGATGCTAAATATCTGTTCCCACCTGTCTCATCCTCTTTCTAAACTCCTTTTTGGCCTGTTTCCTCTTAAATGAAAGGGTTTTAATACTATATCTTGTACAGGCAACCATGGGAATGAGCTGAGCTGATGGAATGGAAAGCACTCAGTAATGCACAAGCCACCAGAGAATTGTAAGGTATCCTTTCTGTCTCACTTCTAGCTGCTCAGAGCTGGTGCTTTTTAAAACAACAGAATGTTCACTGAAAGATTATTTATGGAGTATTAATATTTTATATAGTGGGTTCAATATTTGTGTAACTTAAAATTCTGAGATGCCCTTGAATAATACAGATATCTACAATACTCTCATATATACAAACTACTATATTTCCTGATACTTAACATAATAAGACTGCTGTAACTTCTACCCATAAAACATTAATCTTTCAAAACCACACCTTTAGGAGTTCACAAATTCTTATTTCTCCCAAGTTTTTAAAAATTATATTTAAACCTTCTTTAAAAAGGAAGCTGAAAATTTCAAACCAAAAGGCTTAATCTGCCTTTCACAGTGTTTATCAAATCATCATGTACATTTTATTTATTTTCTTTCAAGTTGGATATAAGATTTTGTTTTTATAATTTTAATTTTTTTGACCTTTTGAATACTTAAAAATTGTGTCAATTACACCTCAATAAAGCTGAAAAAATTGAAATCAAATACCAAAAAAGCCCTAATCTGAACGAACTCTGAGAAATAGATCAATGAAGAGGATCTTTTATTCATCCCACAGAAAAAATACATTTAGTAATTTTCACCTGAAGAAAATATAACTTGTATTTAAAGAACTCAAAGATTAGTTGTTAGGAGTTGCTCTTGGAGAATGACCAATAAGAGCCATCAATAGTAGGATACTGATACCAAGGACCATCCCCTCTTGGATGCATTACTCTTTGTACTTCCAGCTCCTTTAACTTTAGAGTGTGGTGAGGAGTGATGGGATCAACCATGCAACCAGTGCATGGTTGTGGGATCCCACAGAGGAATGAATCATGTATGAAGTACGCTGCCTCCCCCACGGTGGAGACGCTCTCTGAGCTAGGATACTGACTTAGATAACCAAGCACACACTCTCTAAGAATCTCCATTCCTAATTAGTAAGCATGGGAAACCCAGCCTGCAAATCACAATTGTTCGCATATGTTCTCCGAGGGCTCCATGTACAGCAGTGCCCTGCAGCAGAAGGCTCTTCACAATGCCCATCTGTAAACATACAGTATACGAGCCTGTTTGGACATTAACTTAAACATATCAATCCTTCTGGAGAGTCCACTCAGAGTTCTGCAGAAACTATCCCAGCATTAGAGTTGTTTCCACCTGAATCCCAAGAGTCATTAACACCGGATCCAAGATAATGAACCAGAGTCCAGAACTTAAAATCTGTATCTTTAATCATAATGGGCAAGGTTTCTCAGCAGCAGCATTATTCACATTTTAGGTTGTGTGGTTCTTTGTTGTGGGGGACTGTCCTGGGCATTCCTGCCTGGCCTCTACCCACTGGTCCTACAGCTGCCCTACAGCTGTGACATCCAAAATGTTTCTGGATATTGTCAAATGTTTCCTGGGGGCCAGAATTTCCATGGACTGAGAGCCTGTGAGAGAGGGTGCGGGTGAGAACTGGGCTGAGCTGGATAGGGTCATAGGCAACATCTGGCTAGACTTGAGCCCTGAGGACTCCTCTGTGGATAAAGAAAGATGCCATAAAACAGTGAAACAGGAGTGAAAACAGCCTTCACTTCAGCTGGCCATTCTCAGGTTGTCACTGCTCTGTGAAAGGTGATGGGAGAGGATGCTGAAATGGGCGGGACCCATTAAAGCATAATCTTCATGGAGCTAGAGTTTCTGCCAGGGCTACAAGCAACAGCCAGAGCTTTAAGCCAGAAAATGCCTGTTTCCAGAAAGGTTGTGTACATCTGTGCTTAAGTGCTGATGGCCCCAGCCTCTTACGTGTACTCACCACCAATGGTTATGTCATCATAGGACAGGGAACAGGGTCAGCAACCAGAAAGAACAGGAGTAAGTACAAGCAGAGTGTCACAGAGGCTCAGCTTGGTGGTTGGTGGCATCTGCTGGGGATGTGGAGTCTGAGCAGAAGCTGAATCGTCCTTTCCAACACACATGCACACATACAAATGTGCACCCTTGTACATACACACACACACACAAGCACATCACACATAAATGTGTGCTCATCTCAAGCACACACATATACAAATGTGCACTCGTGTACATGCACATACACACACACATGCACATACATACACACAAATATGCAGCCACACATGGACAGGCGCACACGCGCGCACACACACACACGTACACACACTTATGAAGGTGAGATATTATGCAGGTCCTAACTGTGTGGAATGTGGGTTGAACACTGCAGAAGAGGTGCAGAAGGCTGGTCACAGAGTGTGTCAGCAGACAACCCTCGGTGCAGGGGCAACCCTGTCCATTTGTGTGGGGACAGGGCAGGGCAGGCTCCAGAAGGAACCTGGCCCGAGTGTAGTCATGTGTCAGGGACACACATCCACATGTAGAGAACTGGACCGCGGCACTGAGATGAGCCTAGGCTTACATGGCACCACATTTGTGCAAAAAACTTCAATGAATAAAGACAGCACTAGGGCCAAGTGTTGGCTGTTCTAGTCCCCACAAAGGCCAACCTTGAATAACTCAGATGTAACCCTGTTTCCCTGCTCCAGCTGTTGGCCTGGGGGTGGGAGCCTGTCATCTCTCAGTAGAGTCTCAACAGAACAAAGCCTGGTGATGCTGCAAGTCAGAAATGTGTGAGGGCCACTTGGAGACCTCTCCTCTCCTCAGAGCTTCCCAGCTCATCACATCTCTGCCTTCTTCCTCTTCAGTCTCCTGAAGATAAAAGGCAGATAATGAAACACCTTATATTTAGGATGCCTGTATCTTTAAGGTACTAGGAGTAATGCCCCGCAATCTAAGGGTAGTACCCTCAATCTAGTGAAATTCTAATTCAGCCTTTGTTTTCTGCATGGAGACTCATTTTTTAAAAAAAATTTCATTGACGTATAGTTCATTTACAATGTGTTCACTTCTGCTGTACAGAAAAGTGTATATGTACATTCAATTATGCATCTATACATTCTTTTTTAATATTCTTTTCCATTATAGTTTATCACAAGATAATGAATATAGTTCCCTGTGCTATACAATAGGACCTTGTTGCTTCTCCATTCTATATATATATATATGTTAGTTTGCATCTGCTAATCCCAAATTCCAGTCCTTCCCTCCCCCAACCCCCTCCCCCTTGGCAACCACAAGTCTGTTCTCTATCCCCGTGATTCTGTTTCTATTTCATAGATAGGTTTGTGCATTGAGACTTGTTTTAATGTAATAGCAGTAAGTCTCACAATGTGTCATTTTCCTTAGAAAACAGAAATGATCAGTAAAGCATCTATCATTCTGTCATTAGGGGCCTGAGATGGGCTCCAATCACTTATCGAGGTCCCGTAGAAGGGCATTTTCTAGACTAGGGAATCAGGTCTGTGCTTGCCTTGTGTACGCAGTCAAACAAAGGATGGGCTGAATGCCTGGCTCTTCTCTTCCATCTACCTGGGCATCTTGGCAGGTCCCTTCATCTCCCTCTTACACTGTCCTCAGCCCCACCATCTAGAGGAGTGATTTCTCTAAACCTGTGTGCTAGCAGCCTGGCATGCTTCTAATCCTTTCTAGAAGAAACCCCACCTACGTTTAGCCCTCTTTTTAGTACTTCCTGATCTGATGACAGGGGCATTTTGGACCATTTTCAATGACAACAGTTTGCACTGTTTTAAAGCTCCCCTCCCTTCCCCTGTCCTGTTGTATCCATCCTTGCCCTGCGGTCCGCCCCTCCCCTCCCAGGACTGCAGGCAGCCCCAGGAAGTCTTTGTTCTGTGTGGGGGCTGCCTCCTGAAACTCTTCCTGGAAGGCTCTGGGCTCCTCAAGACCATGGCACCTGCCCCACCTGCCTAGACCCATTTCCCACAGTCATCTCTGACCTTGAGCCTCAGCATCCCTCTCAATGGAGTTCTGGAAGGAAGTTAACAATTGTGGTGCATTTTGCAATCATGTGCTGTGATAGCAGTCAGCGGAACTCTTTCCCTGACATGCGGGCCTAATGTTCTGTGTTGAATCCAAAGTCTTGCTGGGTGAGCCAGCTCGTTTAAAGCCTCCTCAGCTCCATCCTCAGAGAGTCTCTTCCACACACACTTCCTGGCTCGTTATGTCCCAGTTCAATCCTATCAGGGATGCTGTTTCTTGTGTAGCCGCCCAGTCCCACTCAGGGATGTTAGAGGCCAGACTCATTAGAGGCGGCTGCAGAGTGTATTAATGGACTTAGAGGGAAAGAATTAAGAACAGTTCTTTCCCTCCACATAATATAGGGTGAATCACTTTCCCAAACTGTGTGTTGATCCAAAAGGTAATGGGCCCAGACCGTGAAAGGTGTCCCTTGGGTGCCTTGCCAGAGTCCTGCTCCAGCTGGTCCAGGGGTTCCCTCAGGATGGACAGCGTCAGCAAAGGGAAGAGAAGACATAGCGAGTCTAGGCAGGTGTGAAGTAGTGTCAGCGTCTCCTAGCTTTATTTTTCAAAGGGAGCTTTTATATCTTTAGTTGTACATAGAGGAAAATGTAAAATGTAGAGTCATGCCAAATTAGCTCAACGGGTCAGCAGTTTTTGACCTTTATCGAAACCAGGACACCGTTTGTATACCTTAGTTACAAAAGTCTCATGTTGTTTACATCATCTTCTGGCCTGGAGGCCTGCTAACATCTTATGACTCTTTATTGATAAGGGTTGATCAGCTAGAACACTTTTTCTAAAGGTATTTTTATATCAGGCACAGAACGTACCAGAGCTACATTTTTTAAAGAATACAGGCACAGTAGATTATGACAAGGAAAAGATTCATTAACTCAAGGTTTCAAAGTAAAACCTGTTTTTTGTAATCTATCTTATGCCTTGAGCCTAACAGAAAAGAATGTGGTCCCATAAAGTCACGGTACAGCAAGCTGAAACAATGTAGCACAAAGGTCAGTTCTTTAGCAAAAATCACCAGCTAGGTTAACAATTGTCTTATTATTTATATTAAGGCTAAACCTTTATTTATATAAGTCTCTATTATACTTTTATTATACAGGCTAAGCACGTTAAGAGCAAAACATAGCAAGTAAATATAGACTGAATAACAGTTTCATAAAGTAATATTTTTTATGTTTTCCAATAGGCTTTTTCCCCCACGAAGGGTTCTGTGCCCATTGGGACTTTTTGTGCGTTCAGGCTCTCAATGCTGTTTATTGCTAAGGAGCAGTCATGCACGTTAGCTCCAAAGGCACAGGCACATTTATCAAACAAACTAATATGCTAGCAAGAGGAATTTAGATTAAAATACTCTTTATCATGGATAATCTTACAGGGTGCCTCCGTTCGGGGGGCATGTCGATTAAAGTTTTAAATTGATCTGTTTGGGAAAAGATCAGGGAAGGCCTTCTGCCTAAGTCACAGAAATTAGGGAGAGGTTTATTATAGCAAGCATCAGAAAGATAGATATCATCTTCAAGGTGAGCGCCGAGGCAGCTTTTTTGAAACCCCTGAGGCCTAAGTTGCCTTGCTCGTCAGGCTTTCTCCTCATGACCTTGTCATGGGTGGGATCTCGTGAGCTGGCTCCCGGCAGTGTCTCTCTGCTCTCCACCCAGGCAGTACTCAGTTACACGCAGGAAATGGAGGCAAAGCAGAAAAGCCCAGAAACATAAAAACCTGGACAACCTGAGAAATCCTTCGGTCATTCATTTTAACCCCCTCTATCATGGGGGCAGCAGAGGATAAGATGGTTAGATAGCATCACCAACTCAATGGACATGAATTTGAACAAACTCCAGGTGATAGCAAAGGACAGGGGAGCCTGGTGTGCTACAGTCCATGAGATCGCAAAGAGTTGGACACAACTTAGTGACTGAACAACAACAAATTGTGCCTCATCAACTAGTCATTAACAAAAGGGTGGGACTGGGAGACTGGTGTACTCTGAGAATCTAAACGGCCAATTTGAGATTTCACTTGGTGTTGTTTTCTCTCTCCATATGGTGAGAGAATCCAATTTTCATTATGAGTTAAATAGTCCGAAAGTGCCATCCAGAAACACAGAGAAGACAAACAGAAGGGCCTGGACTCTTCCCCGGGCCTCCCTGCCTCCCTCCTAAGAAGTGTAGCGTTTCCAGGCCTCTTGGACCAGATGGCCTGGGTCTCCATACTCACTCATACTCACTCCATACTCACTCTGTGAATGTGGCCACTCACTCTGTGGATGTGGCAGGCCAGCTCTGACCAAGACTTCTACCCTCACACTCCAGGATCCAGTGTGTCACCGGCTATTCTTGATGATGATCACTAGAGCAGTTGTCACAAGGGTCTGAACACGGGCTGCAGGGTCAGGTGTTCAGTGGGACCCCTGCCGGATCAGCCTAAAGACAGTAAAGTCCTTCTTGTGGTGTCATAGGGGAGAATCGGGCCAGTTCAGGGTGACAGGAGCCTGAACACCTTTGCTCCATGTGAACAAACAAACTTTGTTTCGCAGCCTGGATTCTTTCCTGTATGGCCTCCATGCCCTCTTCAAAGGTGACTTCAGGATAACAGCCCGAGATGAGTGGGTGTTTGCAGACATCGACCTGCTGCACAAAGTTGTCGTCCCAGCTCTCAGGATGTCTCTGAAGCTGCATCAGGTAAGCATTCTTTTTTTTAAGTACAAGCCTGAAACATTAGGGGAAAAAATGACCTTTCAAAAACACGGTCCCCTTGCTCAGCATAATTCTGACGAGTGGGCTTCTGACTTAGTAACTAAGTGTGTGTGTGTGTGTGTGTGTGTGTGTGTGGTGTGTGTGCTCAGTCAAGTCCCCTCGACTCTGTGGCCCCATGGATTGTAGCCCGCCAGGCTCCTCTGTCCATGGAATTCTCCAGGCAAGAATACTGGAGTGGGTTGCCATTTCCTACTCCAGAGGATTTTCTCAACCCAGGGATCAATCGCTCATCTCTTGTTTCTCCTACACTGGCAGGAGATTCTTTACCACTAGCCCTATCTGGGAAGCCCAGCAACTAAGCACTGAGGCATTGCCTATTTTTGATGGTACCCATGGTGATGTGCCCTCAAGAGTCCCTAGAAGGTGATGATCTCCCACTAGCATGGAAGAGGGGACTTGGCCGGAGAAAATTACATCAGAAGTGTCGACACTGTGGTGAAAAGTCATAGGCTTCTATGCCACAAGCTCTATGTGGCCCTGAGGCCACTGCGATAGAGAGGTGCCCTTCATTCACTCAGGGGGGCTGAGCGATGTGGAGGTGGACTTGGCCTTGCACCAGGCATTGGCCTCATTGCTGTGTGCACCGCAAGCCAGGACCAGCTCTGTGGTCCTCCACACCCACAGTCGAATTCTTTCCCCAGGACCAGTTCACTTGTCCCGACGAGTACGAAGACCCAGCAGTCCTCTACGAGGCCATCCAGTCCTTTGAGAAGAAAGTGGTCATCTGCCATGAGGGTGACCCAGCCTGGAGGGGTGCCGTGCTGGCCAACAAGGAGGAGCTGCTGACCCTGAGGCACGTGGTAGATGAGGGCACGGACGAGTACAAGGTGCTCATGCTCCACAGAAGCTTCCTGAGCTTCAAGGTGATCAAGGTACGGGAGCCATCCATCCCGGCTGCCACCAGCCTCCCTCCTGGGGGAACGTGAGAAATATATGGCTGGCCAACAAGTTCATTTGGGTTTTCATTCAGGAAAAACCTGAATGAACTTTTTTTGTTTAAAATAATTTATTATATATATTTGATTTTTGGCTGTGCTGGGCCTTTGTTGCTATGTGGGCTTTTTCTAGTTGCGGTATGCAAGAGCTTCTCACTGGGGCGGCTTCTCTTGCTGCAGAGGACGGGCTCTAGGGCTCGCAGGCTTCAGTAGTTGCAGTGCATGGGCTCAGGAGTTGCAGTTCCCGAGCTCTAGAGCATAGGCTCAGTAGTTGTGGTGCATGGGCTTAGGTGCTCCTCCATATGTGGGATCTTCTCAGACCAGGGATCAAACCTGAGTCTCCTACATTGGCAGGCGAATTCTTTACAATTAAGCCAACAAAGAAGGCCCCCTTAATGAACTTTTTTCCCAACACGGTAGCGTGGATTGGCACAGATGTGCGTGCCCCTGGGCCAGCATCCTCTGTCCAGAGCCACAGTCCCCAGGGGTGAGGGGGCGCCAGTGCTGGCCAGCATGCAGGGTGGGTGACCTCGGACGGGCAGTGCATCTCTGCCAGGGCCCTTTCCCACTCAAAGAGCTGGTGTGTAAGTGATGGCTTTGGCAAGAAGTCCTGAAAGGCTAGACACACGTGGGGTCAGGATCTAGCTTGTTGTTAAAGACTTTCTAATTCTCTAAGATTCCAAACCTCCCTCTCATAACCTGTTCCTGGACCCGAGAACTTCCTTCCCAGAAATTCTCTTCTTCATACAGCTTCAAATCACCGGGCTGAAACAGAGCCTTCTTTTCTTTTTATTTGATTTCCATGGCCCCATGAAAATGGCATCATATCCACCTTGCTGCCATTCAGACATCACTAAGAAAGCTTTAGGCCAAAGCATAGTGGTCACAGGTACTCAGACCCAACAGTCTGTAGCGCCCCCCCCCCTCCACCCCCACCATCCACTTTCCTCTCGGTGTCTTCCCCGCGCTGCAGGTGAACAGAGAATGCGTCCGCGGCCTCTGGGCAGGGCAGCAGCAAGAACTCATCTTCCTCCGCAACCGCAACCCCGAGCGCGGCAGCATTCAGAACAACAAGCAGGTCCTCCGAAACCTGATCAATTCCTCCTGTGACCAGCCCCTGGGGTACCCCATGTATGTCTCCCCACTCACCACATCCTACCTGGGGACCCACAAGCAGCTGAAGAACGTCTGGAGCGGACCAGTCACCTTGGACAGCATCAGGGTGTGGCTCCGAACCAAGTGGTTAAGGTGGGTCTTCACGGCAAAGACATTATTTACCCAGATGGGGTGGGTCTGCGAGCTCCAAGGCTTTTGGTAGGGGTCTCACTGTCTGTCCATCCTCCTGTGATGAAAACTGCCATGCCCAAATGTCCTCCAACACACCCTTTGTTTCAGCAAGCCGTTTCAGATGATGACTTAATGGGAAACGTCATTGAGGATGACGCTTCTCCCGCTTCCATCCACGGGCTGAGACTTGGGTTTGAGTCCTTGCAAAGTTGGTGAGGTTACGGGTCTTTGTTACACATCTGTTGCAAAGAACCAGGCTTGAACCAACCTCCTTGCCCCATCCCGCCCCCAGCACTCATCTCTGATCGAATAAGTTTTCTCACCCGGTGGTAACAGTTTTCCTGGTTAGTTGGAACAAATTCTAAGTTGTTTTGCCTGAATCTAACAGGGCTCTTTGTCGGACCTCAAAGCTGAGGGTCCCTGTGGATGGTGGAGCCCGCGCGGCTTCTTCATCCGGGCATGGTATATTCATTTATCAGTCACTGAGGTTTGGGGAACAGAAACCCCTCCCTCCATCTGCATCCCATCTGCATCTCCATCGCTTCTCGCCAGTACAGTGCGGTCTTTCGTCCTGCTTTGGACACAGATGTGATGGGGTGTCTAGGGGAATTAGACATGTTTTGGTGAGAATCTTTGAAGCCTTTCTTCCTCTCAGAGTGCGGAAGGACTGCGACGCAGCAGGCCAGCCGGGTGCTGGCAACATGGAGGACGTGGATGCAGGGGGCGCTCCGCCCGCAGGCGGCAACAGTGCCCCCAGTGGTGAGAGCAGGGAGAGCAGCGCGGAGCAGCCCAGAAAGGATGGGAGCCGCCACTGGTCACCCCGGGAAGGGACACGGAGGACAGGTGAGTGCAGTGGGGACCTCGTGTTACTGCCAAGGCTCCTCATGTCTCACTGGCCAACACCGTGGGCTGTGTTGTCATTCTAACCTCCGAGAGACCCTTTATACAGTACAAATCAGTATTGGGCCAATAGATGCCCCCAAGTATACTGACTCATATAAGTTCTACTCAGAAAAAAGCTCCATGTGTTAGATTCAGCTTTTATCCTTTATCCATCTGTCTGTCCATTACCTCAGCCAGCCGTCTGTCTGTCCATCGGTCCAGTGGTCAGTCCCTTCTACCCCGTCTCTCACTCCTTCAGAGACCATTGGCTCACGTGTCTCAGTGTTAGGCTGTGTTGTAGCTCTTGATCCCTGAAGTCACCTCCCTCCTTCTGTGAATTGATGCACCCCTTCCAAGTCCCGTGATGAGGCGCCTGCCCTCCATTGCCTGGTCACTACAGCTCTCCACTTCCTCCCCTTACACCTGACATTTCAGAGCATAAGGAAAGGGGGAAGAAGGGTGTCAGCCGATGGGGATGGAAGACGTTTGGGCTGAGTCTAAAGCTTAAAATCATGTTTAAACTAAGGCCCAACTAATTAGGCTCAATCAGATGGATGAGGTTCCAAAATCCCACTGTACCTGGAGGAGAAGGCTGGGTTAAAAAAGGCGACCCTCAGGACTCACAGAGGATGTGGCCAACTGGAGCAGGAGAGACAGATGCTTGGCCTGGCTCCCAGCGGCACACTCTCCCTTAGCTTTGACCTTCAAAATTCGTCAGTGGTTTCACCTTTTGGCCTCAGTACTTTTACCATCAAGAAGCATTCATTAAGTGCCTCTTTGTGCGTGTTCCCCTATCAGCTCTGCATCAAGGGAGTAAGTGAGGAGCAGTGCCTGCCTCCTAGAAGTACCCAGAACAAGGCTGAGGATTTAACTGAAATAGTGAGGATGTGTGTAAAGATGGGCAAGAAGATAGATAAGATTAAAGAAAGACAGATGGGTGACAGGGAGACAGAAAGATAGATAATGGATGGATAGATATTGGTAGAAGATAGAAAGATAGATTATAGGTGTATAGGGAGATTGAGATTATATAGATAATAGGTGATAGATGGATAGAAAATTGATAGACAGATAATAGATATATAGATAGCTAATTGGTTGATATGTGTGTGTGTGTTCAGTCGTGTCTGACTCTTTGCAACCCTGTGGACTCTAGCCTACCAGACTCCTCTGTCCATGGGATTGTCCAGGAAAGAATACTGGAGTAGGTAGCCATTTCCTACTCCAGGGGATCTTCCCTACTCAGGGATCAAACTCTCATCTCCTGTGTCTGCAGATAGATTCCTTACCACTGTGCCACCTGGGAAACCCATATCTCCTGTGAAGTATGAATAGCAGAGTATTTTAAAGAAATTTAATCTTATTAAGTTCATTGGTGGCACATGAAAGCTTTTGAGGGGATCCTCTTTGCTCAGGGATTGAACCCTGGGTCTCCCACATTGCAGGCAGATCCTTTACCATCTGAGCCACCAGGGAAGCCCCAGTTGGTTGATGAATATGTAATAGAAAATAGAAAGATAAATAGATAGTATAAAGATACCTAGGTAGGTTGAGCTATTTTAAATCCTAAAAGATGATGCTGTGAAAGTGCTGCCTTCAATATGCCAGCAAATTTGGAAAACTCAGCAGTGGCCACAGGACTGGAAAAGGTCAGTTTTCATTCCAATCCCAAAGAAAGGCAATGCCAAAGAATGTTCAAACTACTGCACAATTGCACTCATCTCACACGCTAGCAAAGTAATGCTCACAATTCTCCGAGCCAGGCTTCAATAGTACATGAACCATGAACTTCCAGATGTTCCAGCTGGATTTAGAAAAGGCAGAGGAACCAGAGATCAATT
The DNA here is from genome assembly GCF_054371585.1 of Giraffa tippelskirchi. Lineage (NCBI taxonomy): Eukaryota > Metazoa > Chordata > Mammalia > Artiodactyla > Giraffidae > Giraffa > Giraffa tippelskirchi. The sequence continues at coordinate 118,077,426 of NC_137276.1, read as the reverse complement.
GCCAACATCCATTGGATCATCGAAAAACCAATAGAGTTCCAGAAAAACATCTACTTCTGGTTTATTGACTAAGCCAAAGCCTTTGACTATGTGGATCACAACAAACTGTGGAAAATTCTTAAAGGGATGGGAATACCAGACCACCTGACCTGCCTCCTGAGAAATCTATATGCAGGTCAAGAAGCAACAGTTAGAACTGGACATGGAACAACAGACTAGTTCCAAATTAGGAAAGGAGTACATCAAGGCTTATTTAACTTATATGCAGAGTGTATCATGAGAAACACTGGGCTGGATGAAGCACAAGCTGGAATCAAGATTGCTGGGAGAAATATCAATACCTCAGATATGCAGATGACACCACCCTTATGGCGGAAAGGGAAGAACTAAAGAGCATCTTGTTGAAAGTGAAAGAGGAGAGTGAAAAAGCTGGCTTAAAACTCAATGTTCAGAGAACTAAGATCATAGCGTCTGGTCCAATCACTTCATGGCAAATAGGTGGGGAAACAATGGAAACAGTGAGAGACTTTATTTGGGGGGGGGGGTCCAAAATCACTGCAGATGGTGTCTGCAGCCATGAAATTAAAAGACACTTGCTCCTTGAAAGAAAAGTTATGACCAACCCAGACAGCATATTAAAAAGCAGAGATATCACTTTGCCAGCAAAGGTCTGTCTAATCAAAACTATGGTTTTCCAGTAGTCATGTATGAATGTGAGAGTTGGACCATAAAAAGGGCTGAGCACTGAAGAATTGATGCTTTTGAACTGTGGTGTTGGAGAAGACTCTTGAGAGTGTCTTGGACAGCAAGGAGATCCAAACAGTCCATCCTAAAGGAAATCAGTCCTGAATATTCACTGGAAGGACTGATGCTGAAGTTGAAGCTCTAATACTTTGGCCACCTGATGCGAAGAGCTGACTCATTGGAAAAGACCCTGATGCTGGGAAAGATTGAATGAGGGAGGAGAAGTGGACGACAGAGGATGAGATGGTTGGATGACATCATCAATTCAATGGACATGAGTTTGAGCAAACTCTGGGAGAGAGTGAAGGACAGGGAAGCCTGGCATGCTGGAGTCCATGGGGTCTCAAACAGTTGGACACAACTGAGAGACTGAACAAGAACAAGATGGATAGATAGGTAGATGTTTGACAGATACATATATACATACATAGATATATAGAGATAAATAGATAGATGATAACTACTTAGTTGACGATAGATGAGAGATGGAAGGGAGGCAGGAAGACAGGGAAGGAGAGAGAGGTAAATAGGTAGGTAGCTGAATAAAGTGACATCAGTTGCTTAGGGTGAAGAAGACCCCCTTCCTCGCCCCGTGCCATCTGCCCTGAACCCCAAGCAGAGCAGCTGCCGAGCCAGAGGCCTCCAGTGTGCAGCTGGCTCTCAGGCCAGGAGTTTTTCATTGCTGAGTTAGTTAACAGTTGTTATCACATGAGATTTTTAACTTTCAAAAATCACAGAAGTGATTTTCCAGGTGGGAAAATGCAAGGTAGGTTCCAAATGGAGCAGTGCCTGGGCATTTGACCTTTCTGTCAGGTGACTTGTCTGAACCAGAGAGGGGCTAGAGTCCGAGGGTGTGGGATTGTGGGGAAGGGGGTCTGGCTGGGGGGGTTGCAGGGTCACAGGCTTTTAAAGAGCCTGAGATGGACATGCTGGACAGACTCTGACTCAGTGAGATGCCTCTTCCTTTTCATGCAAGTGAAGCCATGCTGGCACCGCATGGCCCAGAAAAGCCAGCGTTCCTTCCATCCTCAGAATCCAGGCCCTGTAGGTCGTGATTGTCCCCCCGTTCACCACCAGAGCCTGAGGCTGGGACCAGTCACAGGCTTCTGTGGCAGATGTCAAAGCTGAATCTTCCAGAGCCCACACCAGCTGTTCATTTTTCATTATTGCTTCTTAAAACTGCTCCTACCAAGGCCACTCTTGGCTTTGCCTGCTTTACAAGCTAATGAGGCATGCTGGGCGACGGCGCCTGTGGGCCTCAAGACCGTGAACCTCCACCTGCAGTCAGAGTCAGCCTCGGGCTCTGCACTCAGCTTTTGTCCTGCTCTAGAGACTCTCAGTCTTTACCAAGTATCTGAGGCTTTGGAGCAAACCCACCCTGAGCCACTCCTCCTCACATGCCACCCCATCCCACCACCACCCTGTTGTACCAAGTGCATCCTTGCTGTGGTGATAAAATGTAATAAGTAACAGTCCTCCAATATATACTGTGTGCCAACCCCAGGCAAGTTCACTTTGTCCTCCCCAGGACTCTGACAGGCTTCCCTAGTAGCTCGGATGGAAAAGAATCTGCCTACAATGTGGGAGACCCGGGTTCAATCCTTGGGTCAGGAAGATCCCCTGGAGAAAGAAATGGCAACCCACTCCAGCATTCTTGCCTGGAGAATTCTATGGACAGAGGAGCCTGGCAGGCTACAGTCCGTGGGGTCACAAAGAGTCGGACAGGACTGAGCGACTAACACACGCACTTCCCTGTGCTCACCTTGCAGCTGAAGAAACCAGGGCAGAGAAATTCAGTCACTGAACTGAGAAGTTCAGTCTCGGGGCAGAGAAATCACCAGCTAGGAAGCAACTGATCTGGGATTTGTGCTCAGGCAAGATGGCCCAGTGCCTGCAGTGCTAACCCCCAGGCACAGTCCCGTTACTCTGGTCCTGGGACACTACCTCTGCTCATCAAATGCAGCCTTTGTCCCTGAACGTGATGGCGCCACTTGCCCAGGCTCCTTCTTGCAGTGCTCATCTCTGCTGCTCCCACGGTCCCGGCCCTGCGTGACTTTGTTCCCTGGCTGAGGACTACTCTTACAACTGGTCTTGCTTTGGGTTCACAACCAGGCAAAGCTGACACCCAGCCCTTCCTGACTCAGCTGCCCAGTTTCCTGTAGGTCCACTGTGGTCTGGGCTACAAAAGGTTGCGGTTGCAAGCTGTGTGCTATGCCAGGATTTGTGGCCTCTGGAGGAGAGGAATTTGATCCGGCGCCAGAGACGAGGCTTGACCACTTGGAGCTTTTCTGTAGCAAAGTTTTATTAAAGTATAATAGAAACAGAGAAAGCTTCTAACAGACATCAGAAGGGACAGAAAGAGTGCCTGCTTGCTAGTTTTTAGCGAGGTGTTTTATGTCTGTTAGCAAGCAGCAGATAAGAGAGACATCTCAAGGCTGAGGGAATTTCACCAAGCCCCTCTTCCACAATATGCATTTTTTAGATAGAATGGCACAAGGTGTGTCATCCCCGACCATAAAACAATTGACATGAATACTGGTTTGTTGAGCCATTATCAGCCCAAGGTTTGAGAAAAGGAAAAAAAGAAAAAGGTTGACTTAGGCAGAACTGATTTTGTCAACAGAGAAGGGAAAAAAATACGTCTGCCACTTGTAGTTTATTTCCTCCTGCTGCTTGGGGACCTCTGGCCTCCCTGCTGAGGCTGTTAACACTCTCACAGGGGTGGTGGACATGGAGCAGACACATGTCCCTCCCTGTGCTCTAGAAGAAGCTGACAGTCTGTGGACAGAAGGCCTTGCACCCCCAGGAAGTTACCCTGAGACTGGTGCCCCCTGCAGAGGGTCAGAGAGCTGGGAGGGAGCCCACCACGCCCTCCCCACCCCCAAAAAGGAGGAGCCACTCTCTTGCTCTCTCTGGCCATTTAAGCAGCCCTGACAACTGCACAAATCGTAAGTGTCTTTTCCACATACCTGCCAGGTGACGGCGTTTTAACTTAGGACATCTTTCTGTTGAACGATGGCTTCTGTATCTCTCAGAACTGACCTGTGTTCCTTTGCTATAGGACAACTGTAACAAAGTACCAGAAACTCAGTGGCTTCAACAAAAGACTGCCTCCCAGCTCTGGAGGCTGGAAGTCCGAAACAAGGTGTTGGCGAGGTGGATTTCCTCTGAGGCTGTGAGGGAGAATGGGTCCCCGGCCTCTCCCCTGGTTTCTGGTGGTTTGCTGGCGACCTTGGGCATTCCTTACTTTGTAGAAGCTTCATCCTGATCTCTGCCTTCATCTTCACATGGTGCTCTCCCATGTGCATTTCTGTGTCCAGATTCCCCCTTTATTAAGGCATTGTTTATCTTAGATTAGGCCCCCCTACTCCAGTATGACCCCATCTTAAGGAATGATGCCTGCCACAGCCCTGTTTCCAAACAAGGTCACCCCCTGAGGTTCTAGGATTAGGACCTCAGCATATGACCTGGGGGTCCCAACTGAGCCTCACCTGGCTCGCAGGGCTCCCCGTGACTGCTGTCTCCGGAATCTCTGTCACCCGCTCCTGCTGGCTCACACCCCCAGCCTTAGAAGCCCCCTCTGCCCCTCACTCATCCCAAGTGCTCCTCACCTCAGAGCTCCTGCTGCTGCTGCTTCCTCAGGCTGGACATGCTGCCCCCAGGATGGACTCAGTCCCCCGTTCAGCCTCTCACCAAATGCCGCCTTCTCAGGGAGGCCCCCGGCCAGCCAGCCAGCCATACCACTCTGCCTCCCCCACCCTGCCACTGGGTCCGCCTGTGTGTGGTCAGGGCCTGGGAGCTGTCCTCCCCTGTAGGAGGGCAGCACAGCACTGGTGGCAGGGGAGGCTTGGTGGCGGCCCCCACTTCCCCGGGTGGGGGTCATGAGCACACATGGAGACTGTGAGCCGCTGTCCCCACACTGCCGTGCCTGACGAGGGGCCTGTGCCGACTCTGCACATCCCCCTCCATCCACACCTCCCAGCTGCTCCTTGCCCAGCCTCAGGCCTCGGGTACACACACCTGGAGGAAGGCCCAAGGGTCATCCTAGGGGGAACCCTGGAGCAGGTCTGGGCAGGCTCTGGGTTTACTCAGGGCCTCCCAGAGAGCCCCAGGGCCCATCGCGTGGTGGCAGGAGTGTGTGGGAGCCGGTCAGCATGTCCCTGCCACTTTCTGGTCCTGTGGAGAGAGATGTAATGGGGGAAGGGGGTGCCGAGAGGGACCCTCTAAAGTGCCAGGGGGCACCCAGGGCTAAGGTGGTGCTCTGCACGGGCCCAGTGATAGAGTGGACGGTCCCCTCCCGACTCGGCCTTTTCCCCCTAAGTCTTCTCTGCAGGCTGGGTGGGGTATCAGGCCCTCGGGTCATGGAATTTCCAAGTGGAACTCAGCTGTTGCCAGCTTCCGTCCATCTCAGCCAAGAGCAAAGAGCCAAGGGCTGCTGATCCTACCTACCGGCTTGACCTTGTACCCCAAGTCCCCTGCCAGAACCCCTCATCTATCTTTAGAAGATTCTCCAGATCCAAGGCTGGTCCCTCTCCTGCTGATGCCTTGAGGAGACACCGAGTGGGCCTAGTCTTGGGGAGAAGGAGGGCCCCCAAAGGCAGTTGCCTGTCTTCCCTCCCCCAGAGGAGGACCACACCATGGTACCCCGCAGGCTCTCCCTGCCCTGGAACATCCAAGCATCTCCCGCTGCAGCCCATCTGGTCCCCACCTTTCAGGCCATCTGGTTTAGAGTCCCTGAGGGGGCCCAGTGGACCGAGAGAAGCTGGCGGGGTGCGAGTTCAAGAGAGGGAACAGCACAGATGGCCCCTCCTGCTCTCCGGCTCTGCCCAGCAACCCCACGACCCCCAACCTCAGCAGCTGCCTGGGGCAAGCCTTCCCCAAAACTCACCAGGGGACATCACAGCCGCTAGCATAAGCGAAACACCTGTTCTGTGGGGCTGGGTAGGGCTGGAGTTCAAACTTGCCCTCAAAAGGGTGAAACATCTGAGATGGTTTGCTGGAAACCAGCCACTGAGGCTCACAGGCTCGCCCCAAGACAGGACGGGAATCTGGGGACACCGGGGGCAGGGCAGGCCCCCAGGAGACATCTGGAAAGGCCCAGGGTTGGTATCGAAAGGGACAACCTGCCTCCCTGACACGCAGCACACAGACTCCTCTTCCTGCCCCTGGAAAATGAATCGCCCCCTTGTTTTTATTACCCCTGTGGTTAAAGCCACACGGGGACATCGGCACCTTTGGCTGTGGTTCATGGCACCCTCTCACTCCCTGGGGAAGTTCAAGGCCAGGACCCTGTCGTCCCTTCTCTCTACGACCTTGGCAGTTAGAGACACGCCCTTCTATAAGTAAGCACCAAGTCGGGGTCTGGGAATCAGAGAACAAAGCCCAAGATGGGAAGCTTCTTGTGGGCTCCCCGGCTGCATCCCTCAGCCCCTGATAAATGCAGGTGCTCATGGAGCATCTGTGCTGTATCTGAGAGGAGAGCTGCTTCCTGGCTCAGGCTTCCGAAGCCCAGCTACACCCACCTCCCCCACCCACACCAGTCTTCTCCTCCTCAGCTGGTGCAGACAGTGGTGGTGGCGGGGCTTCCCTGTTCTCTTGGCACAAAGCTTCCGGTTACTGAGGCCCCGAGTGCAGTAGCCCCTGAGGCCTCAAGGACACAGGCCCCCAGAGGGAGCCCCACATAATGACGGGCAGCCCTGCCTGGCTGGCCAGCCTGGCCTCAGGTTCTTGTACCTGCCACCAAGGACTCTTCCCAAATGATGCAGCCAGCGGTGCCATGCCCGAAGGTCCCTGGAAGAGGGAGGGCAGCTTGGGAAGCCCCCACACCCTGCCATTCCCAGTAGGATGGTGTCCTGTGCTGGGAAGATGCTGGGTTTCCTTTCAGCCTCCGGCTTCTCTGGCCTCCTTTTCACCCTCCCCTCAGCTGAATCAAACCAGTGCATCCACAGATTCCAGAAAAGAAGCCAGGAGCCAGCGCAGGAAAATTAGAGGCCAGTCTCCAGTCTTGGGAGTGTGTTTCTGATCCCAGATCTTTGTGCTTGACCTGGAATAAAGGGAGACACCTTCCCAGCTCCCTCTCTATAGCTCGCCACCACCACCGCCCCCCAGGTCTGCAGGGGCACATGGTAAGGGGCTGGAGGGCGTTCAGCCTTTAGGTCAAGGCATTTTGAAGCTTCCCACGTGGCGAAGGAGGGAACCACACAGCCAAAGGTGGCGACGTCCCCATGTGGCTTTAACCACAGTGGAAGTACAAACAAGGAGGGAATTTCATTTTCCAGGGGCAGGAGGAGGTGTCTGTGTGCTGGGGGTTGGGGAGGCAGGTTGTCTCTTTCTTATACAGCGTGGTTCTAATAGCCAAGAAGCCCTGCTGTTGTTGTTTAGTTGCTAAGTTGTGTCCAACTCTTTTCGATTCCATGGACTGTAGCCCACCGGGCTCCTCTGTCCACAGAACTCCCCAGGCAAGAATACGAGAGTGGGTTGCCATTTCCTCCACCAGGGGATCTTTCCAACCCAGGGATCGAACCCATGTCTCCTGCCTTGGCAGGCGAGTTCTTTACCACTGAGCCACCTGGGAAGCCCTAAGAAGCCCTGTACCCACCCAAACTAGGGATAGGTCTGTTCCTAGTCAGGGGTTGAAGAAGCTCTGGGTTTCAGTGCGAGGTGAGTTTTGCAGCTTGAGTTCTTATTTGCCAGTCAGTGTGCCAAGCAATAAGCCTGCAGAAAGGATGCCGTCAGAGGCAGGGCAGAGGGTGGAGGCCACCACATGATGCCACGCAGGCACCAGGGATGCCCAGTGCACTGTATCCTGTAGGAGGGAGTCTCTGGGGGCCGCGGGGGAGGATCTGAGTGCCCAAGCAGGGCATGACACAGAAGCCTGGCTAGCAGCAGTGATTGAGCTGTTCTCAAGGGTGGATGTGAACCAAGTTCTAAGAACAGGGATCTTGTTTTACTCACAGTGCCCAAGGCTCAGTGCCCATAACTAGGGTCCCAAGTGTTCCTACCCCAGATCCTGCCTCATTTCCCAGCTGAGTGTCCCCATCGTGGTCCTTGCTGGATTCTCAGAGGACTGGGGTCCCAGGTGGCCACACCTCATGCCTGGCTGGAGTGCCCTCATGCCCAGCGGCCAGGAGCTCACTGTGCAGCCCCAGTGGTGGCTGACAACCTGCACACTTCTCACTGGAAGGGGACTCAGCCCACTGGTGCAGGCTGGTGACCTGGTGGCTCAGAGAAATAAGAAATTCATAACTAATCACCAATTCAATGGACATGAACCTGGGCAAACTCCAAGAGATGGTGAGGGACAGGGAGGCAGCCTGGCATGCTGCAGTCCATGGGATTGCAAAGAGTCAGACACGACTTGGCAACTGATCAACAATAACAAGTAATCTGAGTCCCCAGTTGGACAGAAAGACTTATCTCTTCTGTCCTATTCTAAGAATTTGCACCACCACTTTTCATCAGCCTCTTGATGAAAGTGAAACAGGAGAGTGAAGAAGCTGGCTTAAAACTCAGCATTCAGAAAACTAAGATCATGGCATCCGGTTCCATCACTTCATGCAAATAGATAGGGAAACAATGGAACCCATGACAGATTTTATTTTCTTGGACTCCCAAAATCACTGCAGACAGTGATTGCAGTCATGAAATTAAAAGACACTTGCTCCTTGGAAGAAGAGCTAAGACAAACCTAGACAGCATATTAAAAAGCAGAGAGACATTACTTTACCAACAAAGCTCTGCACAGTCAAAGCTGTGGTTTTTCCAGTAGTCAAGTATGGATTGAGAGTTGGACCATAAAGAAAGCTGAGCGCCAAAGAACTGATGTTTTTGAACTGCGGTGTTGGAGAGGACTCTCGAGAGTCCTTTGGACTGCAAGGAGATCCAATCAGTCAATCCTAAAGGAATTAAACCCTGAATATTCATTGGAAGGACTGATGCTGAAGCTGAAGCTCCAATACTTTGGCCACCTGATGCCAAGAACTGACTCATTGGAAAAGACCCTGATGCTGGGAAAGATTGAAGGCAGGAGGAGAAGGGGACGACAGAGGATGAGATGATTGGATGGCATCACTGACTCAATGGACATGAGTTTGGAGTTCCAGGAGTTGGTGATGGACAGGGAAGCCTGGCGTGCTGCAGTCCGTGGGGTCGCAAAGAGTCAGACACAACTGAGCGACTGAACTGAACCACAACTTTTGAGATAACAATCAGAGGCAGAGGAATAGTGCTGGAATAATGAACCAAGGAGGGTAATTTATATAGAATTTCAACTCAGGCTCTTAGGAGGTTTGCCCTAAAATCACTCATAATTTGATAATGAAGTAATTGGCAAAATAAGTTAAACTACAAAATAATAAGTAGCATGAATGCATTCAGTTTGGTTTCTTACTTGTTCCATTTGCAAAATTAATTTTAAAAAATCAAGAGCAACCAAAAAAACCTCAAGAAAATCTGAAGCAATTTGGGGTGAGGGTTACCCTATCTTGCATAGAACACAGACCAGTCCCCTCTGACACACAGACGGGCCTTTGTCCCTTTGTTACTGAAATAAGCTAAGTCCCCCACCGAGTATGGGTGGTCTCTCTAGCATCAAAATCACCATCTTGTGGATGACTGTGGAGTATTTTGGGGCAGCAATCAGCGTTACAGGATAAATCACAAACAGATGTTTGGCCTTGCCAAACTGAATAAACTAACAAATCACTGTCTCTCTTCTTAATTCTGATTTGTCAGGGTCCCTTTCTCCCTCTTTCTTCCTCTGCAGGAGTAAGTACTCAGCGGGGACGATCAGATGGGCCCCAGCCTGGGTAGGGCCCCAGCTGCCTGCACTTACCCAGGGAACCTGGCTCCAGTCCCACAATGTGAGCAGCTCCGCAGGGGGAGCACCCAAATTTCTTGGACGGGCAGGAGGGAGCCAGGTGGGAACCCCAGTGCCCTCTGAAACTGGGCGCCCACCACCACAGCAGGCAAATGGCACTAAGGTCAAAGTCAGGAGGCTCCTTTCAGCCAGTCCAGGGCAGTGAGAGGAGCAGGGCTTGGGGGGACCCAGGGAATGTCCACAGTAACATCTCTTCCCATGTTGAGTGCAGCAAGTCAGACAGAGAAAGACAAGTATCCTATGACACTGTTTGAAAACAAAGGGTACAAATGAACTTATCTACAAAACATAAATAGAGTCACAGATGTAAAAAACAAACATGGTTACCAGGGGGTAAACCAGGAGCAAGGATAAATTGGGAGATTGGAATTGACATATATGCACTACTATATATAAAATAGATAACTAACAAGGACTATATTGTATAGCATAGGGAACTCTACTCAGTATTCTGTAATAACCTATATGCGAAAAGCATCTTAAAAAGAGTGGATATATGTATGTGTATAACTGAACCACTTTGCTGTACACCTGAACCTAAGACAAAGTTGTAACAACTACATGTGTGCTCAGTTGCTTAGTCGGCTCTGACTCTGCGATCCCATGGACTATAGCCCACCAGGTTCCTCTGTGGTGGGATTTTACCAGCAAGAGTACTGGAGTGGGTTGCCATTTCCTCCTCCAGGGGATCTTCCTGACCCCAGAATCAAACCCACATCTCCTGCATCTCCTGCATTGGCAGGTGGATTCTTTACCACTTGTGCCATCTGGGAAGCCGATATAAATCAACTATACTCTAATAAAATTTTTTAAAAAATTAAAATGTATCACTCATGTGGTCCCGTAGACAAATATAAATATTTCAGCATCACCAGATTCCCTGTTAATAATTTGGGAACTTGGGATGAGGTGACAGTCCTTGCTAGTACCCACCCACAGCCCTCTCTATTCGTACTAATTGAAGGTAACTGAGCCACTTCAGGAGACTCATCAGTAGGGCAACTGGTAGCACTGTGACATCACTAGCTGTCCCCTTCAAAATAATATTTATTTTTATTATTCATTTAAAATTTTTAAAAATTTAAGTATAGTTGATTAATAGTGTTGTGTTAATTTCTGCTCTACATACAGCAAAGTGATTCAGTTATACATTGTACATTCTTTTTTTTTTTTCCTAGTCATTTCCATTATGGTTTATCGTAGGACACTGAATATAGTTCTCTGTGTTATACAGTAAGACCTTGTTGTTAAAATAATATTTTAAAATTAGACCCTCTGGGCTTCCCTTGTAGCTCAGTTGGTAAAGAATCAGCCTGCAATGCAGTAGACCTGGGTTCCATTCCTGGATCAGGAAGATTCCCTGGAGAAGGAAATGGCAACCCACTCCAGTATTTCTTGCCTGGAGAATCCCATGGACAGAGGAGCCTGGCGGGCTATAGTCCATGGGGTCACAAGAGTCAGACCCAACTTACTGACTAAACTGCCTGGTGATTAAGTTAAGGAATTCAGCGTTCCAGCAAGCACAAGGTTCCCTCCACCTGCCTGGTCTCTACAATTGCAGAGGTGGGTCCAGCACTTTAAGCCTCCCCTCTCATGGCCCCAAGAGATGTGCCAGGACCAAATCCTTGGACAGTCCAGTCCCTTGTGTCAAAATGGCCTTGTTTCAATGATTCTCAGCAAGACCTAGGCCAGGAGTGACCCCGAGGGGAAGGATGGCTGGCCAAAAGGAGCTGGGAGTCCCTCCAGTCCACTGGGAGCCCCGACAGAAATGGGAACCTGGGTGATGCATGCCCCTGTGAGGCCAAGGAGGGCTTCCTCTCAAAGACCTTGATCTTAAGGGAAAGCGTTTTTAGAAAATAAAGGCCACAGTATGTGTGGCTCAACCCTTTTTTTAACCCCCTTTTCAAGACTGCAAATGGTCTAAACCTGCATATTTTCCCTCATGCTTCCAGGGACAGGAGGCTTCAGTGTGAAAGCCAGGACAAGCCTGGGCAAATTGGACAGGTCCATGCCGCTGGCTGCTGCTCCCCACAGCAGTGCCCACACCCCACCCTTCAGTTCTCAGGCCTTAGTGGAGGCCCGACCTGGGCTCCCAGCCCTCTGTCCCGGCCCAGAAGGCAGGGGACAACCTGGCTCTCTGGGGTTCCACAGAGCAGGCCTCCCACCTCACCTCGAAGATACTGACATTAGCGACCACCTGCCATGGCAATCTGGTCTGCTCTGCTTGCTTTTCTTAATTTCCCATTTTAGAAAGCTCTGGTTGACTATATGAGTGACACTTTGAATGCCCCTGCTTTTCCCTTCTCTCTAATTCCCTTACGGGTTTTTAAATTTATAGTTGGTTTACAATGTCATGTTAATTTCAGGTGTACAGCAAAGTGATTCAGTTGTACATACATACTCTGTATGTGTGTGTGTGCTCAGTTGTGTCTGACTCTTTTCGATCCTATGGACTGTATGTAGCCCACCAAGCTCCTCTCTCCATGGAATTTTCCAGGCAAGGATACTAGAGTAGGTTTCCATTTCCTCCTCCAGGGAATCTTCTTGACCCAGGGATCGAACTTATGTCTCTTGGGTCTCTTGCATTGGCAGGTGGATTCTTTACCACTGTGCCACCTGGGAAGCCCATACATATATACAACCATATTGGACTTCCCTGGTGGCTCACATAGTAAAGCATCTGTCTGCAATGCGGGAGACCCGGGTTCGATCCATGGGTCGGGAAGATCCCCTGGAGAAGAAAATGGCACCCCACTCCAGTACTCTTGCCTGGAAAATTCCATGGACTGAGGAGCCTGGTAGGCTACAGTCCATGGGGTTGCAAAGAGGCGGACACAACTGAGCAACTTCACTTTCACTTATATATATATATATATCCTTTTTTGGATTCTTTTCCCATATAGGTTATTACAGAGTATTGAGAAGAGTTCCCTGTGCTGTGCAGTAGGGCCTTGCTGTTTATCTGTTTTGCTCTGCTTTCTTTTAAAGGCAGGAGAAAAGGCAGGAGTCAGTCCGTCCAGGCCCACAGGGCCTTAAGCCAAACGCCGCCCATCCTGCGCGCGTCCGGCCCTGTCGCGGGCAGCCGCCCGACCTTCCTGAAAACGTCCACGTCGGTCCACGAGCTAGCCCCGCGGCGCTCGGGCAGCCAGCTGTCCCTATGCCCCTCGGCCGCGTCCCTGCACTCCCAGCCCCCAGCCGTCCCTGCCGCCAGCCACCTGAGCGTCCGTGAGCGGGCTGAGGCCCTCATCAGGTCCAGCCTGGGCTCATCTACCAGCTCCACCCTCAGCTTCCTGTTTGGCAAGAGGAGCTTCTCCAGCGCCCTGGTCATTTCTGGGCTGTCTGCTGCCGAGGGGGGCAACACCAGTGACACCCAGTCTTCCAGCAGCGTCAACATTGCCTTGGGTCCCTCGGCCAGGGCCGCCAGCCAGTCCACACGGGTGAGGAGCTAGGGGGCAGGGAGGGCTCCTGGCCCAAGCACCCCGGACCCCCTCCTGCAGGCTCCCATCACCTCCCCCGTAGCGTTTCCATTGTAACAGACCAGTAGTGAGATAGGAGCTGGTATGTCTGCACTCTGAAGCTGACAGGATACATCACATTTGTCCTGTAGTAGTAGCGCCCGGGCAGGCGTTATTGCAGGGAGCCCAAAGGCGGAGTCCCCTCCGCTCTGAACCCAGGATGTGGGGTCAGGTTCTCCATGGGCCCAGGTAAAAGGACCAGTTGTATTTCCTTCTCTTTTCACATTCCTCTGGCTGGAGGGAGAGGAAAGGACGCACACCAGCCTAGCAGGCAGATCCTCATCGATTCCTAGCCACTAGATATTGTGAAGCTGCCAAGATGGCCTTCTGCTTTATGCAATTAAATGTTAGAGAGTTTTGAGGACTTGACCCAAATGAACTGTTACTTATCTAGAATCCCTAGCTAGCTGGCATTGGATGAATCCCTGAGCATCACAAGTAAGTACATACATAAATACCCAGCCTTTCTCTCCTGTATGGTGGTAGGGAGGAAAGAATAGGAGACATTAAGGCAAAAGCCAGCACCAGCTTGGAGACTTCCAGTTCCGTTTCAACATTCGCACACTGCCCTGTCTGCAGTGGTGCTGAGTCACAGCCTGCCGGCCTTGTGGTTCTGGGTGTGGGGGTTTGGAGGTGGATGATGGGGGCTCGGCCCTCCCTCTTCTCCCCCAGGAGAAGCCATACAGTGGCACCCCAGCCCCCTTGAAACCAGGGCCAGCGTGACCTGCCCTAAGAAGAGCCTGAGGGTTGCAGCCTTCAGGGCGGGGTTATGAGCACCCTGGAGCCCCAGGTTACTTCAGGAGTTTAACCAAGTTTAGTTAGACAACTAAAGGTAAACAAACCTCCTTCCCTTTTTCTCAATTCCTCAATAACAATGCATACCTTTCTGCCACCCCCATATGTGTTTATGACAATCTGTGGGTGCAGTTCTGGGATTCTGAAAAATTCTCTCTCCCTCTCTCCCACAAGGATGGCTGAGTCCTTGGGACCACATTCAGCCAGAATAAAAAAAACCTTGGTATTACTCTTTAGGATTAAACCTGCAGGATTTAGCACTGGTGCAGGGCTGAGTGTATATGAAGTGACATTGATGCAAACTCAGAAAATCCAGGCTCACAAATTACTTTTTACCCAAGGTCATCTCTTTGCAGATTACCCGAGAAAAGGTCCCTGTGTGTAGAGGCACCCCTCTCACGATGTTAGACTCGTGGCTGGGACTGCATGTCCCTTCCTCAAGCCCAGCTGCCTTTAGTCCTCTGTAACTGTACTGTACTTTAGACTCTGACCCATGTCCCTGCCACACTACCAGCTGGTACCTGCAGCTGTGAGATAGTCATCAGGCGAGGTGATCAGTTTTGCTGAGCCATAAAACTCGCTTCTCTTTTCTCTTTGGAAGCACTTCTCTGAGCCTTGCGAACGCACAGAGGTCACTGAGCAGGGGCTGCTTCGAGATCACCATGTGGCCGAGAACCCGGGGGTGATGTGCAGAAGAGCGAGCCAGGAGGACATGGGCCTGGATGACACGGCCTCCCAGCAGAGTGCTTCCGATGAGCAGTAGCCGAGTTCGGGCCAGAGGAGCCATGGTGTCAGGGAAGGACCAAACCCCCATGGCTTCCCCCTTGTGCTCCCTGAACCAAACAGAGCACAGAATTTGAGCCAGGAGATCTGTCCTATGGAAAAATGAATGCTTTGTAGAAAATAGAGCAACTTGATCTCAGGTTCTTGAAAAATCTCTCACATGATGAAAACAAACCTTGACACCAGGTCTCCCTCTCCTTTGGCTCTTGTGGCCCGAGTGGTGGGATGCGGGAGGCACCCTTCCCAGAACTGGACAATTCAAACAAAAGCCATGTAACATCTTAAGACAACTCAAGCAGAGCGCATAACTCCTTCCTGCCCTGATGATAATAAGACAGCTGCATGCTAAACAACTGGCATTTTACACTCACTGTTACTGTGAAAAAGAAGCAGACAGCAGTGCGTATCACACCATGAGCTGGTCCAATGCACTGATGTTCAATCTACGTGTAAACATCTCACGTCTTGATAATATTTATGCAGATGTTAAATATAAACCAGTGACAGCTTTACTGCAAAAATCGTGACAGTGCATGCAGTCACGTCCAAAACATCCTGTGAAAGGAGCCAACTGTCCCCAGCAATGTGCGTGCAGAAGTTCAGTCAAGGCAGGCCACAGAGAGCCACCTAGGAATGATGCTAACTGCAATCACAGTGACTTCCTGCAAGAAGCCAGGCTCCATCTCTCCTGGCGTTCCTATGTGCTTCCCAGGAATGCATACTTGTTTCCAAGCCAAGCAATCCTTACTGCGTCACAGGACATTTGCACATACTTTGCTTTTGGAATTAAAATGTTTACAGTTATTGCTGTGTTTGGTTGTTTGAGTTCTACTGAACTGTTGTCATTTCTTTAAAAAAATTGACGCTTCACTGTAAGAATGACGTTTAGGCGAATTTTTTTTTTTAATTTATTTTTTACAAAGTATAATTTACAATGTGTTAGTTTCAGGTGTACAGCAAAGTGATTCAGTTATATATATATATTATTCTTTTAATTCCCTTTTTAATTGAAGTACAGTTGATTTACAATGTTGTAGGCAAATTCTGGGACAGTTTTTCTCATATTAAGAGTCCCAACAGGTAGAGCAGAAATGTGGCTTCTTGCTGCTGTGAGGGAGGAAGAAGGGGTCTCCGAAGAGGGTCCATAGAAAATACCCATCACTGACCTGGTGAGGCATCCCTTTTGGAGAGACAACAGTTTATCAGAGATACTCAATTTGAAAGCAGTCACACAAATTTCTTAAAGGTATCTGGGATTGGAAGTGTAGGCAGAGGGGATAGTATTGTAGAGACTACCTTATCTCTTGGAAGCAGATGGTAATACTTTTTTTTTTTAAAATAAGAATTAGCAATTAATAACAATAGGTAGAGTCTATCATCAGAGACACAGTGTGCCATTCTGAAATCAGCAATCCCTAGAGGTGCATTTTTCTTATTTCTGATGGATTTGCAGATGTCTGTCTAAAGAACAGCTGAAATAACCTCAGCAAAGTTCTTTAAGTTGGCTCAACCAAACTTGGCTGGCAGTTCCTGAAATTCTCTTGGGCAACTTGGCAACCAAGCCCTGGGGACTAAAAGGAGGCTTCCCTATATTAGGGTGGTCACTTGAATTAGGTAAGAAAATGACCTATGCCCAGCAGCATTCAGCCTAGGTGCTCCTTGGGCCTCTAGAAGTAAGAAACAGTCATGGCTTTCAGAGAAAGTGAGAGCTGCTTGAAGAGCTAGGAAACCAGTCAACAGGGACAGGGTGATGCAGATGGGAAGACAAGTGCATCCCTGGTGTGCCCGCATCTTGTTCCACGAGAGATTCATGAGCTGCTTCTTCAACTGCTGGGTCTACTGCTTATTATCCTGGTTCTCTGGCAGCTTTTGTGGGGCCAGCGGGAGGAGGAAAGGTGTGGACTACCCACTTCAGGGCCAGACTCCTCAGACAGGGCTGCCATGCCCTGCACTGTCTACGGCAGGAAAGCTGCCTGAGTGTGCACACTGCGCGTGTGTGCACGTGGACCCACGGCTGAGATCACGGCTGGCCTCCCTCCAGGACTCCCAGGCTGTCAACAACTCAGTCACGTGTTTTTTTTTTTTTAAGTGTTGTAAATAACTTTTCTATTTACAACTCACGAGCTCGTTAATCTGATCTTCAGCTGATCAACTGTTTATCAGAGTATACTCCTTGCAAAATATTGTATTATTAGCCCCCATTTAGAGGAGATTTTCCAAAGGTGACATTTCCTGTTGGAGTTATTCAAATGTTCTGCGGGACATGAGCTAAGGAGTTATTTTCTACATTTGAATGCTGAACAAAATTGCTTCTCTTTTAAAGATAATATAGACCGTAGTGCTGGGTTTTATATGAATCATGTGGCTCTTCTGGCATTATTGAGTCTACATTCTGCACCATGTGTTAAAACCATCTGCCTGGCAGGCCATTTCTACGATTGTTTGATGTGCGGACTTTTCCTGGTCCATGAAACAGGCATCACAAGGCTTGTTCCCTGAACTCTCCTCAAGCCTCCTCCACTTCCCTACTGTTTTGTCCCAAGTCACAAGCACCTGCCATCAGGCCCTTCCCCCACCCCGCCTCCACCTGATCTTCCCAGACACAGCATTCCATGAACACACAGATTGAAGAGAAAGAGGGGCAAGGTCCATCCCACCTTCCCAGGCATCCCAGGGGCATCGCCCTTTGCCCCTGTAAGTAACTTAATGAACTTACAGCATTACAGGGCCCTCTTCATGTCAGCCACGAAAGAGATCATATTTTGTGAATTAGAGGACCATCTCCCTAACATGTGCTTATTCAGAGATAAAAAGATAACTATTGGGGGAATTCCCTGGTGGCCCCATGGTTAGACTCAGCACTCTCACTACCCTTGTCCTGGGTTTGATCCCTGGTTGGGGAACAAAGATTCAGCAAGCCCCTCGGCATGACCAAAAAAATAAAAGACCTCCCATTTTTAAAACTACTGTGTGTGAAGCGGCTGTTACAGGGAGGAAGAAAGAACAATTGGACACGCCCACATCAGCTCTGCCTCGGCCTGTCCCACCATGTCTTCCAGCTTGAGCTCTTCACACGAGCTCTGCATACGTTTGCTCTGTGCTTTTCAGAGTGAATTCCCCCTTGAAGTCTGGACTCACACCCAGCTATGCTAGGCATCTGGATTTATTTGAATAGCAGGCATTTCAAACTCAGGTGTCAGAGGATTCCTGATCTCAAGTGGCCCCTGCACCCCTCCTCTCCGGGAGCCCCTCACCTCAGTGGTACCCACACAGACGTAGTGCTCAGCTCCTCCGTGGGCCCCAGCTTGTGCTCAGAGAGTGTGCGAGCCTCAGGTGTCCTGCCCTCTCTTCCCTCTTTAACCTCAGCAGAATGTTGTTTCTACAGGCTGTGCATGCTTGGCCCTGAGTTGCAGTTATTTGTCAATTCATTTTATCTGATACCACAGGCTAGAGCCTTAAACAACAAATATTACTCACAGCTGGGAGGCTGGGAAGTCCAAGATCCCATTGTCAGCAGATTCAGTGTCTGGTGAGACCCGCTTCCTCACATGGCAGCAGGGGTGAGGGAGCTCTCTGGGGCCTCTTTTTCAACGACACTAATCCCCTTCACGATGGCCCGACCCTCATGACCTAACCACCTCCAAAGGCCCCACCTCCTAATATCACATTAGAGTTCGACATGAATTCCTGGGGAAGGGGGCACGTGGGGAGTCATGGGAAGGGACACTCAGACTTGGGCTCAACTCCTTCCTGCCAGGACCATCACAAGCAAGAGTGCAGGAGCTCCCCACAGCGGCGACTGCCCGGGGCCATGCTGCGAGGAGACCGCGACACTCACCCTCCTCAAGCACATCTGGCCTTGGCTCTAAGTGTTCCTTTCCTTGTTTCCTGCCTTGTTTCTTTTCTTTTTTTTTTAACTTTGGATGCTTTTTAAAATAATTTTTACTGGCATATGGGTGATTTATAACGTTGTGTTGGTTTCCTTTGGAAAATGTCCCTTTCTACTCCCAGCCACAGAGCCCCTGCTATAGGGGCTGGTGAAGGCTGCTTCCTGCCAGGGCAGGAGCCCCAGGAGGGCAGCCTGCGCCCCAGGCCAGGGTGCTGGGGGCATCGGGCCCAGACCTACTCAGCCTGCCTCCCTCTTTCCTGGTGCTGAGGGCTGCGGGGGGCTCATGCAGGGCTGTGGAAGTTGAAGGGGAGTAGATTTATCACAGGAATAGGGCCCCTGCGCCTGAGAAGCCTCTACTTGCTTCAGAGCAGCAGCCACTCCAATGCATGGAGCCTGCAGACCACACCGAGCTGTGCCCTCTGGTCCCACTGAGTGCAGCTCATGTCACACCCCGCCTGTCGGATGTCACAAGCAGAGCCTCCCAGGACATATCATCCAGGCAGGGAGAGTGGGATCCCCTCACTCTCACCCTGGCCCAGGCACCCTTTCTCAGGCTGAGGTCTGTTAATAATCTGGGAGACTCTTTCCAGGTGTAATCCTGCAGAGCCTGGGCCAGTGCAGACCAGGCTTCAGAGAGCCGCTGTGGGGGAGACAGACCATCTTAAGAGCCCGTCACAGGCTGTAAGCTGTCATCTCGGTTTAGATGCCAGTGTTTTCTGCACTGTCTGCTGCCCCAGAGCCCACCTTGCCAGGCTCCTTGCTCTACACATTCATAAATGGGTCAGTGGTCACATTCATACATACTCCCAGCAATAGCACCAGCTGGCACTGTGGCTAAGGCTAAAAAAAATATACTGGCAATTCAAAAGCACTGAAATGTCTATTGCTCAAGTACCATCACCCTTGGGAGAGCAACTCTTATCCTCTATGAGGTCTGGGGTTTCAGTGGTCTGGCCCACGGGGCCCTACCAGGGCCAAACCTCGTCTCTCTGCAGCCTTCTTCCCGACAGCCCCGGCTCTGGCCCTGGACACTCCCCAGGGGACTGGGTGGACAGCTGAGGGTGGCTTCCTTCAGGCTGTGGCAGCCCTCCTCTGATGGCACTCACTCACCCCTTTTCTGGAAGGGAAACGGGGCCCAGAAAAGTTTGTGAACGTGTCTAAATGAATGGGGCCCAAGTGGGGCCCTGATCTGAACCCCCACTGGGTACCAAGCGCTACCAACATTTCTATAGGCTGCTCATCCCTCTCACATCAGGACCCGCATGTCTGTAGCCATCACATTTCTCTTTATTTTACTAAGCAATAAGCAAACAGATAAACAGTAAAAGATGCAGGCGGGGAAGGACCCAAAATGGCTTTTTTTGAAATACTGATTTTCTTAAAATCAAATAACTGTTATCACTCCAAGTTGCAGGAGGCTGCAGCTGCTCCCGGGAAGGGATTTAATTTTCCTGACATGCCAAAATGATCAGGCAGTGAACTCCTCCCCACCCCCCTTCCCTGAACACATTTATAAACTTCAGTGGGGGCAAATTCCATCTAATACTCCAAAAACCATTTCTTCTTTCATAATTTACCCAAATCATACGCACAACTGCAAGAGGAAATAAACAGAAATCTCTCAGCGTAAATACACCACAGTGGATTGTTAATCTTGTAGAGTCAATCCAGCATTAAGACTAATTTGATCTTTTAAAACATTTTATGGAAAACAGCTGTCAGGCTCTCTTTGGAAAAGCCTCCAAGGTTTAGTAAACCGAAGGCATAAAACCTGGTCGGGCAGGGCACTGGGGCTCCTCTCGAAGAAGCGTTTGACGTGCAGAGAAGTAATGACATGTCGTCTTCACTTCTGGCTGCTCTGCACATGGGTCACAATCTCTGGCAAAAGGTGGTTTCTGTTCTCCTTGGTTACCTGTGTAGGAAGAAGCAGGAAAGCAGATTTCAGAGTCCCTTTCCTTTTCTTCAGTTCCCTACTCTGCTGGGTTTTACTCTAACAGAACAGCCCAGAAGACGACGTATGCTTTATAAAGTGAGACCCAGATGAGACTGACCCAGGGAGGCACCCCAGGCCTCCCAGAGGGCTCTGAAAGCAGGGCAGCTGGGCTCAAATCCCACCACCAGCTTCTGCAAAGGGATGGCTCACACAGTGAGAGTGGGTTTTGATGACAGATGGATTTTAAAAGAGCTGTGAATTGAGCCCTGGGAGGGCTGCTGGGGAAGCACGCTGGAGCGGCTGGAATGAAGCCTGACCTGGACAGGAGGCCTGAGTGAAGCCAGAAGAACCACAGCTCCAGGTGGGCACCCACCCGCCAGGTGAGCCCTCTCAGAGCTGCCTCACACCCAGGACTCCGGGATTCTCTGAAGGGCAGTAATCTACTCCTCTCTCCCTGATTTAGGAGATCTGTGAGTTGCAGGAAGCCTCTGACACCAGTTAACTCTGCGCCTGAAGGATGAGGACAGCGCTGGGGGTGGGGCGCGCGGTGGAGAGCA
Source organism: Giraffa tippelskirchi (assembly GCF_054371585.1). Classification (NCBI taxonomy): domain Eukaryota; kingdom Metazoa; phylum Chordata; class Mammalia; order Artiodactyla; family Giraffidae; genus Giraffa; species Giraffa tippelskirchi. The sequence continues at coordinate 118,056,332 of NC_137276.1, read as the reverse complement.
GGGCTTTTGCTGAGATCTCAGAGGTACCGGGGGATGCAGGGCAGACTAGAACGCAGCGCCCCTGCACCTGATGTGTTAGCTCAGCAATTATCACTGTTACAGACAAAAGGAACAAGAGTGTATTCAAGCTCTGCTTGATGATCTGTGTTATATTTTTCTTTCTTTCACTACCACAGGCCCATTGAGTACAACTCAAGCACTTGAACACCCCCCAGGGAGCCCGGTGGGGGGCTGTCTCCCCAGCACGGGGCAAGGTGGTCTCTCCTCATCACCAGAGCCTTCATGTGCCACCCACACAGCATTCAACACGCACTGCCAGGGGGCAAGATGCCAGGGGTGGTGAGAATCAGCCAGGACCTTGACCTCACACACAGGGCCCAAAGACCAGATGGGGGGCACACATAACAGTGAGGACAGGGTTGGCAGAGGGTCCCTGAGACCCTGGGGAGGCACGGGATACTGGGCAGGGGGGTGGGGGGAGGACAGTGATCAGGAAAGAAGGAAAGACTTCCACAGGTGCTTATGCCCAGGCTGGTCTTGACCAGTGAACCTGGGAGAAGGGCAGCAGTGAAGAGGACAGCCAAGCAGAGAATCGTGCTGACAGGAAATGCACGCATCTGGGAAACCTGAGTGGGTCCGGGAGGTGCAGTCCCTGAGAGGAGATGGGCCTGGTCCCCCTGCAGGACCTCAGCCCCCGGGGGTAGCAGGGGTCCTGGTTTGGGAGGTGAATACATGTCAGGAGGAAATGCACAGCGGACCCCAGCGCCTGGCCGCCTGCATCCTACAACTTTCTTATAGGAGGGAGGTGATTCTCCTGTGGGAGCAGCCCTTGGCCCTGGGGTACAAGCTGGGCCCTGGAGGACTTCTGAGAAACTGAGTCTCAGGACGACTTAGCCCTGGCCCCTAAGGGTGGTGTCCAAGGATGCTGCCCATTGGTCCCCGGGTAGCCTTGGCTCCACCGAGGAGGACCACCCACTTTTCCTTCAACTTGAGGAGAGAGGCACAGCCTTGTCAGGCTTCCTGATCCTATTTATGTTTCAGTTAGCCCAAGTCCACTCCTGCGGTGAGCATCCAAGGAAGCCCCTGTTGTGGGAGGAGGAGGAGGAGGGGAGAGGAGGCACGTGGGCATCCAGCAGCAGGAAGGCAGCAGCATGGAGAAAGGACTGGAGGACACACCAGGCCGTCAGCGCCCTCCTTCCGCCCTGACCTCGTGGGGAGCCACATGAAGTTGTGCCTTAGGGCCCCTGAGATTTCACTGTGGGCCCCGAAGGGCCATGTGGACGTGAGGAGCATGGGGGCCACTTCCTTTGTTGTGCATACTTCATCACTTCCTTTACAGACGCGAGGAAAAGGATGAGATGCTGAGCTAGGAGAGGAGTGAGAGGGAGAGAAGGGGGAAGAACACTAAGAGATATGGGGGCGGGCGGGAAAAGAGAGGAAGGCAACACTGTGAACAGACGGAAGGACGAGGGGCCAGGTCCCGCCCTGCTCCTCAGTCCCAAGGAGGCCGCGCCTTCTCTTCCAGCTCCCGTAGAGTTGCAGTGGGTGGATCTCGGGCGCTGGACATCAGCGGTTCCACCCGGGACAGTTCTGATGTCGTTCAGTGTAAGGGGCAGTTGGTGCAATGAGACACGTAAGGAAACACAGCCAGCATGCTGCTTGTAGGGTTTCTTCCTCTGAATCATCCAACTGTGGCTTCACGTCTAGTCTTTAAACCGCTTATCCCTTGGAAAGAATGGGAGTGTATGAGGGAAGTGACGAGTGATGAGGTGGAAACCCTACTACCCAAGTTCCTTTCCTGGGCGCAGGCTGTTTAGGTGCACAGTCAGGGCCCATAGAGTGAGCCTTAACAGATGTGAGGTTCAGAGATGATAAAAGCCCTAGAGCACTGCCAAGCCACCCTGCCGGTGCCAATTTCACCCAGGTGTCCTGCCAGAGCCCAGCCACCCTCCTAAGGGGCTGCTGGGGCTGCAGCAGGGACAGGGGCCCCCCACCAGCCCCAAAATATGCAGAGAACCTCCCCAAGCCTTGGTTAGGGAGAAAAAGAATCACAATCAAAACTGGAAAAGACACATTTTGGGAATGACTTCGCATTTAAAAGTGATGAACAGGATGCAAAGAGTATATGAATATTTTGCCACCCCCTTTGATTTTCCTAAGATGATTTCTGAAAATTATGCAGTTGGATGTCTATGTGAAACCGTTTTGTGTTCAGTTATCGTGCTCCTTGCCCACTGAAGACAAGTTCGTAAATCCAAGAACAGGGAACAAGCACGGTTTCATCCGTCAGCGCAGGTGCCCCTCCCTTTCAGGAGAATTCTAGTCTTTCCAGAGAGTTTAACTAGAGGAAGGCACTGGGGCCTGGGAGGGGAAAGGATGTGAGGACGACTCAGGAAGGACCCCAGCATCCTCACCCTCCGCCTCCCACCATGCCCTCCCAGGGCTGCAGGAGCGGCTCGGCCTCAGGTCCTGTGAAGACAAGACCCTGAGTTCCAGGGCTGGACTGCATTCATCCTGGGTCTGATACAGAAAATATTTACTATATTCTAAGCTGAGGAGGGTCTCTGAAATAGAGCTGAGCAATTAAATACAGATTATGAAGACTCTGACCGAGGAAGCATCCAAAGAGCTCTGAGACTCCTGGGGCCAGGGAAAGGCCTCAGAGCTAACTGTCAACGACTCAGGGCCATAACATCAGGAAGGTGCGAACATTTGGACAGAAGAACACGTGGGCAAAACACATCTCTTTATGCATATACCATGTGCAAGAGAGCAAAACAAAACCACATACATTTCCTAGAAACCGTGTGGGAAGCACCCTGACAGGTTTTAAATAAGCAGGAGAATAAAAAAGGAAATTAATTTAACAATGCTCATTATTATAAGTTAATACATATCAAAAGTATTACTAGTCTGTTTCATATTTTGTCTTCATTTTATTGAACCTAAAAATAGGATGATTCATGAATTCAAACCCTCTATTTTTCCTTGAAGTTTAAAGGTTCTAAACCAAGAATTACTTTGCAAATGGGGTTTTGGGGAACCCAGTGCCCACAGCAGAGAAGGGACTCCATTCCACATCCCAGGGCAACACCATGTCTCCCTAGAGGAGGAAGGGGGAGGGATGGTTCTTTGTTCAGCCTTCCTGCCTATGGATTTCTGTGTGAGTATACAACATATACAACATAGCTTTTGTGTTTGTGTGCTCAGCTGCATACAACTCTGGGACCCCATGACAGGCCATGGGGTCACAAAAGTCATTCACAACTTATCAACTAAACACCAAACAACAACAACAACAACAAAAAACACGTAGACATCATACAACATAGCTTTACTGAGATACAATTCATAGTCCATAAAATTCAACCTCTTAAAGATAGAACTTGGTGGCTTTTAGTACAATCACGGTTGTGATGTGTTAAGAGTATTTCTATCACCCGCCCTCTCCCTCTCCGCAAATAAGCCCACTATTGATCACTACACTCACACCTACCCCCAGGCTCCAGCAACCACTAATCCAAGGTCTATGTCGACAGATTTGCCTATTCTGGACGTTTCATGTAGATGGAATCATACAGTCTGGAATCCACTGTGACAGAGTTCCTTCACTTGGCGTCACGTGATGTTAATTCCTCCAGGTTGAGTACGTGTCACCACGTCATTCCCTCTTCTTGTGGGAGAAGAAGGTGTACATCATTTGTGTACACCAACCACATATTTGTCTGTTCATTACCTGATGGACATTTGGGTTTGTCTCACTTTTTGGCTAATATGTACAGTGCTGCTATGAACATGGTGTGTACAAGTTTTTGTGTGAACATGTTTCTAATTCTTCGGGCTACACGCCTAGAAGTGGGATTGCTGGGTTATAGGCTAATGCCATATCTAGCTTTTTGAGGAACTGCTGCATTTTTCCAGTCTCAGCAGCAGGGTATGAAGGCACCAATCTCCCCACATCCTTACCAACACTTTTTATTTTCCATTTCTTTCCTTTAACTTCATTATAGCCATCCCAGTAATGTGAAGCACTATCTCACTGTGGTTCTGGTTTGCACTGCCCTAAAAACTAACAATGTTAAACATACGTTCATGTGCTTTTTGACTATTTTTCTATCTTTGGAGAAATGTCTTTTGTTTCTTTGCTCCTTTTTTAACTGGTTTATTTTATTTATTTGTTTTTTAATTATTGAATTGTAATAAGAGTTCTTTATGTATTCTGGGATACATGAAGTTCCTTATCAGATATATGATTTTTAAATATTTTTCCCATCCTGTGGGTGGCCATTTTACTTTTTTGACAGTGTCCTTTGAAGCACAAAATTTTTAAATTTTGATGAAGTCTTTTTTCCTTGTCACTTGTGTTTTTGGTGTTGTATCAAATAAGACTCTGCCTAACCCAAGTTTACAGAAGTTTACTCCTACATGTTCTTCTAGGAGTTATTTAGTTTCATTCTTACATGCAGATCTATGAGTTTGGGTTAATTTTTGTGTCTGATGTGAGGTAAGAGTTCAACTTCATTCTTTTGGATGTGGATGTCCAATTTTCCAGCACCATTTGCTAAAAAACTATTCTTTGTTAACTTGTCCTGGCATTCTTGTTGAAAATCAGTTGATTGCAGACGTAAAGGTTTATTTTTGGACTTTCGATTCAATCCCAATGATCTATGTGTCTGTCCCTGTGTCAGGACCACACTGTCTTGATTACTGAAGCTTTGCAGTAAGTTTTGAAATCAGGAAATATGAGTCTTCCAACATCATTTTACCTTTTCACGGTTGTTTTAACTGGGTCCTTTGAATTTCCATATGAATTTTAGGATTAGCTTGTTAATTTCTATTTAAAAAAAAAAGCCCCACCTACTGACTTCTTACATAGCGGTTGGCAGGTGTACTTTCACTTCTGTACTTACAGGAGTCTGTGACACAGAAACAGCATCAAATTCCTGGTGAGATTAAAATGGCTTATCCTTTGCTTGGTTAAAATACTCATGGCCAGGAAGAGTAAGAGGAGGTCTAGAAATTTCCAAATTGAAGGGAAGCTGGGAGCTAGTCCCCATTTTGTGATCCTGCAATCCACTGGCAAAAACTAAAAGAAGAAAAACGGATTCATGGAAGACAAGTTTAAATGGCTCTGAATTCAGAATAGTAGAACAGATTTTAGTTACAGCAATATTTTTATAAAGTAGAAAAACCAAATAATCTCTAGGAATCCTAGATTTATAACGTCACCTGAACCATCCCTACCCTCAAAGTTAACACACAGCAGGGCTACACTGATGCTCAGGCTTTGGGGTCGAAAGACTGAGGTCTGAATCCTGGCTGTGCCCCCACTAACCGAACGTCCTTGGATAAGGCATGCCAGCTCTCCCTGATGAGGAGGCTGCTATCACGTCTCCACACACTGATGGGCCTCAGCTCTGCCTTTAGGTGTCCCAGGACTGGGGGCTACCAGCCCAGGCCTCTCAACCCCCAATCCTCAGACTCCAGGCATCTCCCCTGTCCCCTCAGCAGGCAGCATTCTCCAGCATCTCCAACAAGGAGACATTTCACAGAAAATCAAAAGCAATATGCTTTGGAAATGCCACCAATGTGACCAAACTCGTACTTTTTGTTAGAAGTGACCAGCAAAGATAAAAGTATTTCTTAATGTTGTTGATCAGAGAAGGGTGGAAGCAGTAAACAGTTGCTGGTCGTAATCTGGGCCCGTGAAGGTCTTCATCTCTTATCCCCACAGCAGTGACATCACCATTGAATGTTTTCTGATATTTGGTCTCAAATAACCTCATGAAGTGATGCTAAAGTTGCTCAGTCGTGTCCAACTCTTTGTGATCCCAGGAACTATACAGTCCATGGAATTCTCTAGGCCAGAATACTGGAGTGGGTAGACTTTTCCTTCTGCAGGGGATCTTCCCAACCCAGGGATCAAACCCAGGTCTCCCACATTGCAAGTGGATTCTTTACCAGCTGAGCCACAGGAAAGCCCAAATTTAGACCTCAGAGGGGGCACCCGGATTTGAACTGGGAACCTCTTGATCTGCAATCAAATGCTCTACCACTGAGCTATACTCCCAACAGGTATGTATTTAAAACATGTTTCAGTAGCTACACACTTAGCAGTAAGCTCTAGAATAAACAAGGAAAACATTTCCAAACTTCTGAGAGGGAAACAGAATTTTCAGGAAGGGAACCCTCAGTTATGCCTGAACTTGCATAAGGATGGAAGTTTCTATACCACCAAGTCTCACAGTTCCCTATGGCTCTGGCTTTTAACTTTTTTAGTCTGCTCTTTCTTGGGCAATCTCTACTGTTCCACCACTCGCATTCACTGATTCTGTCCTCTGTCAACTCCATTCAGCTGGCTGGGTCCACCCATGGACTTTCTCATTCAGTTATTGCATTTACATCCTAAAATTTTCATTTGAGTCTTCCTTAGAGCTTCCATATCTTTGCTGAAACTTTTGATGTTTTGGCTTGAGGCTTTCTATTTTTTATTTGTTTTGAGTGGGTCTGTAATTGATCACTGACACATTTTTATGATGGTTGTTTGAAAAATCTCTACCCTATAATCCCAACATCTATGTCATCCTTCTGTTGGCATGTTGGCTATTTTTCTTTCTCGCTCAGGTTGATTTTCCTGGTTCTTGGCATTACAAGTGATTTCCATCTGTGTCTCCTGTGCTGTTCCTGGGGTCCTGAGGTCCCTAGTCTGTGTGCCTTCTCCCATCCACCATTCAGGTCTTCTTAGGTCTGTTTTATGTACAATATCCAAGGCTGTACTTAGGAGGAGGAACACTTTCTCTCAAACTGGAAACGTCTTCAGCTGTATTTCTGGTAAGTAAGGCTCTGTTTACCTAACTCTATGACGAACAGTCTAGATACTGTGAACAGCTCTGAGTTACTGTGACTACTTCCCCAAAATCATGACTTCAGTCCCATCTCCACATCATCTATCAGCACAGGGAAGCTGCCCTCCACATTATACATAAATTATTTCCTTATTTGGAATATTCTCCCTTCCTGTCCTCTCTTTCCTCTTCAAAAATCCACCCAAGAACCCCTTCCTTCCGAAAACCTCTTTCCACTCCTTCTGTTCACACTGATCTCTCTTCTCATCTCCAGATTTTGACTGTCCCATGGTCTGTTTTTCTGGAGAGACGGGTACACTCCTCACATGTGCTTGTACCATGGACTAAGTGTTTGATGCAAAGGATGCTCTCAAAAATAAATTCAAGTAACTTTGCTGCTTATTAGAAACAGAAAGGACCAAAAAAATATCTAATCCAACTCCTAAATCTGCAGATAAGTGAGCTTCTTCGTTTATAAAATATGCACAGAAAGTTCACAGGAGCCCCAAAGGAATGCAGGAAAGACAAGAATAACGGGGGTCTCTTGCATAATTAACCAAAAGCTAATCGCTTTATTTATACATCATTAAGATCAATGATTACCTTGCCTAGAGAATAATTTCCTAGCTTAGAGAGGAGAAGCTGTGGTATTGTCTTAAGATATAGCATTGTTTCTGATTTAACAGTCAACCCCCAAGCCCACTGCAGGGCTATTAGAGTAGTTTGCAGAGACACCTAACCCCTGGAGCTTAGTTAGCATCAGCGGCTCTGCAGGCCTCCAGCTTGGGAGCTATCTGACCTGACGACTAATTGTTTTTCATGATCTTTTATTATTCACTGATTCTGTTTCCACAGAAACTCTGTGACCACAACCAAAAACTCTTAATATGGAGGCCACGCAATGTAAGAGATAGAGAAGGTAACCTAAAACTCTAAAGACCTGGTCACGCCCTTTGAGGAGGTGACTCTGTGTGGCTCCCAGGCCTCCCCTGATCACTACCACCTGCCCCCAAAGACCACAGTGCCTGGGTTCACCTTCTTTGCATTTAGCCATAACTGAAACCACGTAATTGCCCGCTCACATTTCTGTTATCCAGCCCCTCCATTAGAATTTCAGCTCCACGAGGATAAGACTTGTGTCTCGTTCATCACCAAGACCTAGCGCGAGGCCAAGCACACAGGAGATGCTCAATCCATGCACAGAGATGCTCAATCTCTCACTTACCAAGTAAGTGAGAGAATAAATGAATGAAGCAACTTACAGACACATTACTCCAGCCCTGGCTGCTCTAACCTTAATGGCTGCCAACTGCCCAGAAGTACCCTGGACGCTATGGTGATAACACGTGAATGTGCCCTCCCACCGAGGGCAGCTGACCCTGGTGACAAGTAACCAGTGATGTGAGGTGCTCACGGTTACTCTGCAGCTGGAGCAGAGGAGGGGCCGCCTGCCCCACTAGTTCACTTGGTGGGGGGAGGGTGTGAGCACAGTGATATCTCACTGATGCAGACACTAAGGTGCCACGGGGAGGACAGTTTCCAAGAAGAAGGACGCAGAGGGATGATGGGAGAAAAGCAGGTATGTAGGCAAAACCCAGCAGCACCATCAGTGCTGAAAACTGGCTCAGCCACTGCCCCTGACCTACCTGCCCTTCAACAGCTCCACCCCACGACTCCTCCCACTGCAGGGGCCTGAGAGCCCTGGGAGCTGGTGAAGACAGGTTCCTGGGCCTGCCCAGAGCCAGCATCACACTTCCAGGCAGAGCGTCTTACCTGCTGGGTACCTGACAAGTGGCCAGTGTGACTGAGGAAAAGATTTTTCTAACTTAATTTAGTTTCATTTAATTCAAATGTGAACAATCACGCGTGGCTAACGGCTACGGCCCTGCCTGGCACAGGCAGCACATTTTCACCCTGGCAGAAATTTCTCTGGATGGTGCTGCTCCTCAGCATCTGGAATCTGTGCCTCAACCTGTAGCCACAGGTCCTTCCCCTCACAAGCAGAAGGGGGTCAGTTTCAAAGGGAAACCTTTAAAATAAAACAGCATTGCTTGCCTCTGTGACCTCATCCCCCAGGAAGAGATGCATTCAGCCCAGTGCACTGCAGCTGGTGGCGCGGATGCCGGCGAGGCCCCGGGGCTTGGCGGGGGCGGGGGGAGGGCAGCAGGAGGAGCCGGACCCTCTGGCGGTCTCCAGAGGCAAGACTGCTTTGTCACCAAGCAGAGGTGTAATTTCAGCTCTAGGAACTCACAGAAAGTGAGACTCGCCTAAGAGGAAAAAGCCTAAGAGGAAAAGCTATGGTGACTTGAAGCCACACGCTGTTTCAGGGCACCTGCTCCACGCCCGTGGGGTACTCACACTGAACACCGTCACATCCTTTCGGGTTCTGATCTCTTCCACGAGGGCCAGTGGTTTTCCTTTGGGTACGGGGATGGTGCCGAGGACCACAGTCTCCGGTGTGGACAGTGCCTGGCGGACGGCCTGGATGAACGGCTGACTGAAGAGCTCCATCCTCCCCACCTCATCGATGACACAAACGCTCTGTCCCGGGCGACCACTGGCAGCTGCCTGGGGGCGACAGAGACACTGATTGGGACACGGAGTCATACCAGGCGAAGGGCCCAGGATCCCCCTCCCTCATCGCTGCCACACCAAAGGGCCCGGGGTCCCTCTCCCCAGTCACTCACTGCCAGTCAGAGCAGGGGAGGCAGCCCCGCTTCAGGAGGCAGGAGGCGGTCTTTCCAGCTACCCAGAACAACCAACCAGCAGAGGAACTCAGAGGAGCGCTCCCTTGGGGACCCCAACGCCCAGAAGACTCAGTTCCCTGTGCTCCCCATTTTCCTGGCAATTTTCCCTCTTCTAGAACGGTCCCAAAAACAACCAAGTTTTATATTTATATCCACCCAGGAAACAAGCAGGATCCAAATGCCTCAGGTGTGAAAGAAATGAGACAGCAAGCCTGGGAGCCCTTATTAATAACACTGGCCTCTGTTTTTTGGATTTTGAGTTATACAAGTCCCTGTCTGTTGGGAGGATGTAACCGTTACAGGCAGATGCCTGTGTACTTCATAACCTGAGCTAAGAGGGTCAGTGGAAAGAAGTGAAAATTAAAAGAGAAGGAGTCCTGGTTTCAGAGGGAATAAAGTGAGTAGGCTGTGCCCTTGAATATCAGATTCCCCTTCTAATGACTTTACATCAATGCATTCCCACTACGTCACATACTTGAAGACCTCTCTAGGACCAGGTGTGCAGCCAGCCTCCAAGAGCCCTCAAGATTCCCAGCTTCTAGGATTCGCACCCTCTAGAGGCCCCAGCCCCACAGTACAATGCTGCCCTGCACTATATGGCAAAGAATGACCGAAGGGATGATACGCTGTTTCTGAGATTAGGAAAAAAGATCACTGCTTCTGTCCTGGGCCCAACCTCCATCCACCCATCCATCCACCCATCCATCTACCCATCCACCCATCCATCCATCCATCCATCCTGGATCACCTGCTCTCAGGGAAGATGCCTGCCATGCTGTGAGGACACACGGGCAGCTGATGGTAAGGTCCAACTGATAAGGAACTGAAGCCACATGTCAACAGCCAGGGAGGATCTGAGACCTCCCTGCAACCATCACTGTGAACTTGGAAGCCTCAGGGTACTCTGACCTCATAAGAGACCCTGAGCCTGAATCACCCAGCAAAGCCATTTCTGGATTCTCGACTCAGGGAAACTGTGTGAGATAATAAATGTTTGTTGTTTCATACTGCTAGATCTTGGGGTAATTTGTTACACAGCAACAGCTAACCAATACACATGTCCTCTCTAGAAAGCCCTCCCAGAGAAAGCTGGTAGGACTTTGAATACCACAGCAGGGACACAATGGAACATACAATAAACACTTTGATGAGTGCTGAGTAACAAATATATTTCCATGTCTTTGTATAAATGGTTATTTTGAAAATGGTATGTAAAGCTGATTTACGAAGTATGTTTCACTATAAGTTCTCAGACTCCTTAAATACTGACACCAACACATTCTCAGAATGAATGGCTGAGTTAAGCTAGATTTTGCTTAAATTCTAAATACGAGTACCAAAGCTCTTCCAATGTGGCTGCAGGTGGGGTGTCTGGGGTGACCAGTGACAGACAGGGATGGGAGCAGATCCTGGAGCCTTGTATGGTGCGCAGAGGGTGGGATGCTGTCTAACGGCTGAGAGTCTAAGTCTGGGAGGAGCACACGTTGTGCCCAAAAGGCTGCTCGCTTGTGGGGCCAGGAAGACAGGGGAGACTTCTTTGGGAACAGACATATGAGCCTGGAGGGAAGCCTCAGGGCACTGGTTTTCAAAATTTTCTATAAGCGGTCCTCTTTTAATTTTCCTGCTTGCTATCAAGTACATATATTTTTCTACTCCTTTTACTGACAGAAAGACCAGGAAAGGGTCCACTGTAATCACCCAAGAGAGGTTCTAAATCTCACTCGAACTTGTGTCTCTAATGCACTTCGTGTTTACCTCTCAGCTGAGTTTACCTGCATGCGTTTATATACACACGGCTACCCTGTCTCCCTCCCAGGAGTGGAGACGAAGTGTTACTCATCTTTTTCTTCTCCGTGGAGGTGAACGGTGCACGGCTGGGCTGACGCAGCCGATGCTGCCCTGCACTGGCGGGCAACACAGGGAGGGAAGGTGCGGGGTAGGTCACTATGTCAACAGTTTCATCAGAAATGAATGGCTGACTGGGGAGAAAAAAAAACAGCTATTGGCCACCTATTTGCCAGCATAAAAATAGACACGCTCACCACAGTGAGCCATCCCAACTGACCTGCCTCTGATTAAGCAGTGTCTGGGGCTTCCTGCTGCCCCCAAAGACTGGGACCACCTGTAGACACTGTCCTTCTGGAGCCTGCTGTCAAAACCTCAGACAGAACTCAAGTCCAGCACATCAGAACCCCGGGTTTGAAAGCATTCAGATCCGACAAAGAAACAACATGAAAGAATGTGTCAGCTCCCCTGTCTGTGTGTTTAGTGGGTGCATGTACATAAGGGGGTCAAATGTCTATGGCCGTGTACGTGAATACATGCGAACAGGTCCAACACAAGGCACGTGGCTCCCAGCCACCCTACAACGTTCACCCGTGAGCACTCACCCACCTCACTGAACTGCTGCACAAAGATAGCTGGACACACATGCAGACATTGTTTTCCACCAACTGAAAATGCCTCATTTAAAAATCCTAGCTTAGATAAAATCTCCATTCTGTCCAGAATTAGGGACTTCCTTTATACAGAAACTACAGAAATCTCAAAAAGTCTGGGATTTTTAATGAAAAGTTGGGTGATTCCTGCTCAGTTGAGAGACAGGTACCAGAAGCTAAGCTACTCAGAAGCCTATAGTCAGTCTGTTTTTCTAAATAACAATGAACACATATTCACCAGCTTAATAAAAGAACTACTGTTACGTTCAGAATTGGTTTTTTTTTCTGTATAAATTCCATTTTCAAAGGAAACAAAAAATAAGCCCGTGAGCATTCACCCCCTTCCCATCATTCTAAATGACTGTCTGAGCTGATGAAGACAGAGCGAGTATAACACTAGGGCCCTGGTTTGAAAGCCACCAGGAGCCTGGCCTGGCTTCTTGTCTCTGGCTGTGGGCTCCAGACACAGGTATGGGGAGACGATCCTGCAGAGGACTCTGGGTGGCTCTAGGCCATGTGGTTAAAAGCACTGTGCACGCCATCCAGGGAGCAGCCGTTCTCCCGGCACCCCTTCCCCCACCCCAGAACTCAGGATCACTGCGGTCCTTTATGCCACTTCCCACGCTCCTCTCCACAGCTTACATTTCTGCTGATTGTACATTCTCACTGCCACAAAAGAGCAGGAAAACCTTCTCTGTGCAAAGCATGTTTTAGTCCCTCTGTTGGTTCTGAGGGATAAGCTATTTCCTTGGGAGAGAGTTCTAAAATTGACCAGCCAGGGGCAAAAGAAGTTATGAATAATTTTCTAGCTTTGGTTACACTCAGCTAGTTTGCTTTCCAGAAAGATTAAATCAATTTAGGGCAACAATGAAGTAGCTTTATAACAGCTTTGCCAGAGAGCTGAAAATAGTGTGATTCTTTCGGTCCTTTGTTTAATCCTAGGCGTCCTTTTTAAGGATACAAGGAAAATGTAAACATAAAATAAGCAATTTCATTCAACCAAATTACTGAACCAAGAAAAAGCTAATTAAAGTTGCCTCTGCCTTATTTTGGATCATTTAAATAATACCTATTTCTGGTGGTATTAGGTTGCCATTTATTTTTTTTTAACATCAGACGCCTGTCTGGGACAGCAAGTCTCAAAAGTGATGGCAGGCAAGCAGGGGGCCATGGCCAGAACACAGGCAGCTCAAATGAGCCCTGTTCCTTAAGAGCCACAAGTCCTGGGGAAGCTGGAGAGGCAAATGGCGAAAACATAGCCACAGCCAAGCAAGCCCGATGCCTTCACCGTCTTATTAAATGAAAGGCAGAACTCCAATCAGACTTTTATGTGTGTTTATTCCAAGCTTTAAAGTTTCAGCATCTCTCAGCAGTCTGGTGGCATGTCGACTGCGTGTCCCCAGGGAGTAAAATCCCAGGCTGGCAGCCAGGATGTCTAGATGACCTGACACACCCCTCAGCACGGCCCGCACACTAGGCAAGAGCCGCCCCCAACCACACATGCTGCGGAGGAGGCTGGTAGTTCCTCCCGGATGTCCGCGCGGGCCTCCCCAGGCCCTCCCACACCAGCATCTGGCCCCAGAGTGCCATGACACACCTTGGCATCTGCCAAGCTGTAAGAACCATCCTGGGGCTGAAACAGTGTCTGCTGGCTGACAGTCGGCCCTGGCGGAATAAGAACCCAGTCGTCCTCTGATCCCAGCGCCTTGGGACCAGACTAGACGTCTAGGCTTGTGGGTCCCAGGACGGATTTACTGCCAGCTCTGGCCCCTGGCTCCCAGCAAACACAGATCAGACTATTGATGTGACATCTTCCCAAGGGACCACGCCCATCCCCTCACGGGACTTCTCAGGAAAAATAATAACCATCCCTACGCTCTGCACCATCTAGTGGCCAGGGACTAACACACCTTACAAGCAGATTGCCTTCCCTCCTAATAACTTCAGGTAGCAGGTATCAACACCTCTGTTTTATAATTAAGGAGAAAGCCAGGGACTAAGTGACTTACCCAGTCCCAAGGGACGGGGCTGAGAGGCTGACCCAGTGTCACCCTGCAGGCAATTCCACCTGCATAGTTTTAACATGAAATAAGAACAAACTGTGCATGAGAAAGTCACCTCACCATGAAGAAAAGGAAGAGTGTTTTAGTTTCTAGGGTCCCTACAGAGGAATAACCACACAAACGCCTATTTTTTTTTCTGGATTAATCATACTATTTTCAATATAATATATTGAACAGTAGTACCAACCTCACTGTATCACGTATGGAGAATGGTCCACTTTAGTTGGCAGATGTGCTCTGCAAGTGAAGGGGCTTCTCACCTCTGCACACAGCAGAGAAGATACACCCAGGTAGCCCAATATGCACAGGCTTACCTTGGCGAGATGCAGAGTTCACTTATAGACCCCCTCAAATAAAGCGAGTATCATATTAAAGTGAGTCACATGAATTTTTTGACTTCTTGGTGCATCTAAAAGTTATATTCGTGCTATACAGTTGTCCATTAAGTGTGCAAATGCATGTCTAAACAAACAATATACTTTAATTAAAAAACACTTTATTACTAAAAAATGCTAACCATCATCTAAACTTGCAACAAGCCATTATCTTTTTGCTGGTGGATAATCTTGCCTCAGCGTTCATGGCTGCTAACTGATCTCAACGGTGGTTCCTGAAGGTTGAAGTAGCTGTGGAAATTTCTTAAGACAACAATGAAGTTTGTCACACTGACCAAGTCCTCCTTTCATGAATGATTTCTCTGTAGTGTACAGTGCTGTTTGAGAGTATTTTACCCACAGAACTTTCAAAACTGGAGTCAATCCCCTTAAACCCTGCTGCTGCTTTATAAACTATGTTTATGTTACATTCTAAATCTTTGTTTTCATGTCAACAATCTTCATAGCATCTTCACCAGGAGTAGATTCCGATGTCAAGAAACTACTTTCTTAGATTTTCCTGGTGGCCCAGTGGATAAGAATCCACCTGCCAATGCAGGGGACACGGGTTCAATCCCTGGTCCAGGAAGATTCTACATGCTGAGGGGCAACTAAGCCCACATACCACAACTGCTGAGCTCGCATTCCACAAGAGAAGCCACTGCAATGAGAAGCCATGTACAACAACTAGAGAGTATCCCCTACTCTCCGCAACTAGAGAAAGCCTGCACATAGCAACGAAGACTCAGCACAGCCAAAAATAAATTAAAAAGTGAACATGTTTAAAGAAATAAATGAATTTTTAAAAAGAAACTACTTTCTTCACTCATCCAGAAGTAGTAACTCCTCATCTCTTACAGTTTTATCCTAGATTGCAACAATTCAGTCACCATCTTCAAGGCTCCACTTCTAAGTCTAGTTCTCTTGCTATTTTCACCTCACCTGCAGTTACTTCTTCTACTAATGTCTTGAACTCTTCAAAGTCATTTATGAGAGCTGGAATCAACTTTTTTCAAATTCCTGCTGCTACTGTGACCTCCTCCCATGAATGTTCTTGATGGCATCTAGAATGGTGAATCGTTTCTCGAAGGTTTTCAATTGACTTTGCCCAAATCCATCAAAGGAATCACTATCCATGGCAGCTATAGCCTCACAAAATATATTACTTAAATAATAAGACTTGAAAATCAATATTACTCCTTGATCCATGGGCTGTAGAATGGATATCAGCAGGCATGAAAATAGTATGAATCTCCTGCATCTCCATCAGAGCTCTAGGGTGACCAGGTGCATTCTCAATAAGCAGTCATATTTTGAAAGGAATCTTTTTTTCTGAGTCTCAGCATATACTCATTAACTATGTTGTAAACAGATGTGCTGTCATCCAGGCTTTGTTATTCATGTATAGAGCCAAAAAGGAGTAAAGTTAGCATAACTTTGAAAGGTTCTAGGATTTCCAGAATGGTAAAGGAGCACTGGCTTTGACTTCAAGTCACTAGCTGTAGTGACCCCTAACAAGAGTCAGTTTGTCCTGTGAAGTTTTGAAGGCAGGCACCGACCTCTCCTCTCCAGCTACGAAAGTCCTAGATGCCACCTTATTCCAGTATAAGGCCGTTTCTTCTACACTGAAGATCTGTTGTTTAGTGCAGCCACCTTCATTAATTGTCTGAGCGAGATCTTCTGGATAACTTGTTGCAGCTTCTACATCAGCACTAGCTGCTTCATCTTGCATGTTTATGTTGTAAGATGGCTTCTCTTCCTAAACCTCATGAGCCAACCTCTGCCAGCTTGAAGCTTTTCTTCTGTAGATTCCTCACCTCTTCCAGCCCGCCTTCATAGAATGGAAGCGAGTCTGGCCCTTCCTCTGGATGAGGCTTTGGTTTAGAGGAACGTTGTGGCTGGTTTTATCTTCTATCCAGAATGCTACAACTTTTGCCATTTCAACAATAAGGCTGCTTTGCTTTCTCATCATTTATGTGATCACTGGAAAAGCACTTTTAATTTCCTTTAAGAACTTTCCCTTTACATTCAGTTTGGCTAACTGGCATAGGAGGCCTAGCTTTCTGCGGTCTTGGCTTTCAACACACCCTCCTCACTAAGCTTAGTCACTCCTAGCTTTTGATTTAAAATGAGAGACATGCAACTCTTCCTTTCACTTGAACACTGAGAGACCACTGTAAGGTTACTACCTGACTTCAACGTTGCTGTGTCTCAGGGAATAGGGAGGCCCAACAAGGAGAGCGACACGGGGAGGGCTGGTCAGTGGAGCAGTCAGAACACACACAACATTTACTGAATAAGTTCACCGTCTTATGTTGCATGGTTTGTGGCACCCAAAATAATTACAGCAGCAACATCAGGATCCCTGATCACAGACCACCATAGCAAATATAATAATCATGAAAAAGTTTGCAATATTGTGAGAATTATCAACGTGTGATACAGAGACATGAAGTGAGCACATACTGCAGGGAAATGGCATCAATAGACTTGTTAGATGCAAGGTTGAGAGGAATCTTCAATTTGCAAAAAATGCAGTAGATGCAAAGTACAGTAAATTGAGGTGAGGTATGCCTGTATTAAGTTCTAAATGTTCCTTATCAGCTGACAGTGTTCACAATAACTTTTTTTTTTTAATTTCAATTGCTTACTAAAAAATTTTAATCACTATTTAAGCTTTTGGTAAAAGTTTGGTATTTTTGATGCCTGATAATCTTCTACCAGGGGCTTCCCATGTGGTGCTAGTGGTAAAGAATCTGCCTGCCAATGCAGGAGATGCAAGAGATACGAGTTCCATCCCCTGGATCGGGAAGATCCCTGGAGCAGGAAATGGCAAGCCACTCCAGTATCCATGCCTAGAAAATCTCATGGACAGAGTAGTCTGGCGGGGTATAGTCCATGGGGCTACAGAGAGTCAGACATGACTGAACACACAAATATAATGAACCCTCTATTAGAAACTGCCTGAAGGAGATAAAGTTGATTATTTTTGCTACAGAGAAATGGTGGTGACCTTTTTTCTAACTAATGAAACAGTAGTGACTATTTTTCTAACAAATGAGGTAAATGCATACAAACAGAGGAGGACAGCTTAGACAAGGAAAAATCAACTGGGTTTGTATAGTTCAGTTTCTGAATATACAGTAATTTTATGTTTGTTTCACCTTGCTAGAGAAAGTATTTCAATAGGCAGTAGCTAATTTGCTTTTAAAACCTCAAGTTATTATCTTGAGATAACCTAATCAAGTTTTTTAAAAATTACAAAAATTAACTGGGAGAAATTTTGATGAAGAGGCTGTGCAAGGTCACTAAGCAGCTCTCTACACATGGCTATTAATTTCAAAGGAAAAAACAGAGTAAACGTACAGGGGAGAAACTGGACAATACCTTGAGTGGGTGATCAAGTTAACATCACCAACCATCGCACGTCTTCAGATAAGACACTGAGAAAAATGTATCACCGTGTACTGAAGTGTTTCAGGTGAATCTAATTCATGAGGAAACGTCAGAAAACCCCAGAAGAGGAATCTTCTTTTAAAACAAAACTGTTTTCTTCAAAAATGTCAGTGTTGTAAAAGATAAAAAAAAAAAAAGATTGTGGAAATGTTCCAGATTAAAGGAGGTTATGAAGATATGACAATTAACGGTACTATCTAACCTTAGACTGAAGGAAAAGAAATGTTACAAAGAACCTTGTTAAGTCAACTGACAAAACCAGCATATGAATGATAGATTAGATCAAAGTATTTTCTCTTGCAAAACTGACTGAGGTTGGTAACTGTGTCAATTATGTAAGAGCGTATCCTTCTTCTTAGGAAAAATACTACAGGACTTAAGTACTCTGATGATTACAACATACTCTCAAATGGTTCCCACCCCTCAAATCTATACATTTATACACACACATGAGGAGAGGGAAAGGGTAAGGAGAACGTTAAAAATAGGTGACTCTAGAATAACAAGTCCACAGGGGGTCCTGTACTATCGTCATTCTTATAATTTTCTCTACGAGTAAAATTATATCCCAATCAAGTTTTAAAAAGTTAGAATCAATACACAAAAAGAAAACACTCATATGCACACTTTCTCAATATCAGATTAAAGAAAACCATCAACTCCTGGCATGTGAGCTCCCTTCTGATGGAGCACAGGGCTTTAGGCCAAAGAGCATAGGATGAGGATCAGAAGGAAGGACAGAGCAGGTGGGAAGAGGGAGAAAGGCCAGTTACATCCTTTGCCAGTCCCACTTGCGGAGCATGTGACTCTCCCATGCTTCTTGGGCGAGGACGCAGGCAGCGTCACAGGTAGATGACGCACCTCGGGCAGTGGCCTGCGGGGCTGTCACTCCACAGAACAGTACCGTGGCCAGCACTGAGAGGTGATGACCCCGCCCACCCGCCAGGTGGGGCCAGCAGATCACGGGAGGGGCTGCCACGACAAACCCTGCTGGGTGAACTGTGCAGCCAACCTCATACAAAACATTCGGTTCATCTTCTATTTTGATTCACCGCAGGAATGATTTACTGACAATTTTTAACTTTTCATGTTTGTACCAGATAGCTTTTAATTCCCCTTGCTGATTTTGTAATACATATGTGAGATCAGGAGATACAGAAATAGAAAGTTAAGGAGGAACCAAGACACAAATGCCAAGCTTGCTAATAGTGAAAGAAATGCTAAAGCAGTGTTGGGCTCTTGTGAGCCTTACAAGAATGGATATACTGACCAGAACTTAATTTTTCTAAATTTTTTCTAAAGCTCAGTGGCCAGAAATACTAAGCAGCATTTCCAGGTCAACTGATTTTTTAAAAAAAGAACCTTTCTGTAGAGAGTTGATCTCTCATCTTCAAACGAAGTTTCAAAGATCTGAAGCAGATTTTTATTTCAGAATCAAAAGCAGATCCTGCTCACAAATAGAAATATACATCGAAAGCCACATTTTGAACAAAACAGGAAAACATTCAAACCATGTGGATCTTCTGGTTGTAACTCATTATTCCTTGGAGAAGGCAATGGCAACCCACTCCAGTACTCTTGCCTGGAAAATTCCATGGACAGAGAAGCCTGGTAGGCTGCTGTCCATGGGGTCGCTAAGACTGAGCGATTTCACTTTCACTTTTACTTTCATGCATTGGAGAAGGAAATGGCAACCCACTCCAGTGTTCCTGCCTGGAGAATCCCAGGGACGGGGGAGCCTGGTGGGCTGCCGTCTATGGTGTCACACAGAGTCGGACTCGACTGAAGCAACTTAGCAGCAGCAGCAGCATTATTCTTTCCCTGGATCTTTACAAAAAATGAGATTGTTCAACCTATAAAATCAGGTTTTGAGTAGATGTCTCCTGTTCTTCAAAACCTTATAATCTACTACTGTCTTTTTGTGTGAGTAGGAGATACACCGGGTGCCAAGAAAATGTTAAATCCTATGTTGCATCAAATTCTAATAAAGCATTCAGGGTGGTTGTCAAGTAGACTATTACACAAAAGGCCACCATTATCCTAACAGCCTTGATCATTAGGAAACTGAAAATCAATCCTAATTACAGCAGCAGCAGAAAAGAAAAAAGATCTATGAAAAACCTCACAACATTAAAAAAAAAAAAAAACTAAAAAGAGAATGATACTCTGTTTTTGGCTGTGGAGAATGAAAACTGTCTGGAAGATTACGAAGTTCTGT
Source organism: Giraffa tippelskirchi (assembly GCF_054371585.1). Lineage (NCBI taxonomy): Eukaryota > Metazoa > Chordata > Mammalia > Artiodactyla > Giraffidae > Giraffa > Giraffa tippelskirchi. The sequence goes on along the minus strand of NC_137276.1, from coordinate 118,036,191 downwards.
ATACCAAAGTAACTATAGTTTTGTACGGTTCAATCACTCCATATAAGACTTTGTAATGAAATTCAACGCACGCCAGTTCTGCTGCTTATAAGCTGTTTGTCACTGCGCAAACCTTCTATGCTATGCCTGTTTCCTCTTATCTGTAAAACAGAAAACAGTGACAGATTTGTTCAAAGGACGAAATGAGTTAGTGCCTGAAGCATAATCTGCACTTGGTCACTGTTCACCACCATTACTATTACCACCAATATCACCACAATTTGGAAGAATGAGCAAACAAGAATGGATAAGGCACTGTTGTAAAGAATAATAACACAAGCAGTTACCAGAGCACTCACACGAGCATCAGATCAATGGAAGACAACAGACAACCCCAAAGCATTATACACGCATGTATTTTTTAATAAAATAAATTCAGCATAATAAACTAATGAGAAATGACTTATTAACAGATGGTTTTGAAAAACCGGCTAAGTATTTGGAAGAAAATCAATTGAGAGTCTCATTGACTATTACATTCCAGATAAATCCAGATGGATTTTAAAAATGTTTTTAAAAGAAGCACAAAAAAGAAACATATAGATACAATTTTATTTATTGTCTGTAATAGGGACAGACTTTTACAATGTTAAAAAAAGAAATAAAGAAAAAGGAAATCACCAAAGTGACAAACTGATAAATGGAATTAATAAAATTTTTTTAAAAGTTATTTACCTTACAAAAGATCTCTTTAAGTTAAAAGGAAAAAAAAAATGGGAAAATGAATGAACAACTTAGATGTTTAAAAATACAACTGAAAAAATTTTAACCTCATTAGTACCTTAAAAATGCAAATTAAAGCAAAGCAACATGTTTATCAAAAGTAAGTACAATGCTCAGTGTTGACAGAAGCACATCAAAACAAACATGCCTGCACACAGCAGGGGGTGCAAAGTGACCCATGTCACACAGGCAACCACACCCTGGAAATCCACGCCCTCCACCCAGTGCTCCACATTATTCCACCTATAGGTCCCTACAGGGAAACAACCATGGCTGGATAAAGACTGAGGTACAAAGAGGGAGTCTTGCAAAGTTACTTGCAACAGTGATAAATAACCTCAATGTCTGACACTGAGGGAGTAACAGTTATATCAAAGATGAAAATCCATACCCCAATATATTATGCAATCAATAAAGTACAAATTTTTTCTTTATGGCCATGCTACATGGCTTATAGGATCTTAGTTCCACAACCACAACCAAACTCATGCCCCCTACAGGGGAAGCACTGAGTCCTAACCACTGGACCACCAGGGAAATCCCAAAGTATCACGGTTTTGAAGACTATATGCTAGACCAGCCCCGTGTCACTCAATAATATTAAATGAAAAAGCTCACATCAATAAAACTATATTTGGCATTTTCCCCAATTTTGGATGACTATTAAAAAAAAAAACAGGTATAGAAAAAGAGCAGAAAATATGCTAAGAATGGTTAACTCAGTGATAAGACTGAGTTGTCCATATTTGCTTATCTTATACTTTTTACACATTTTCTACCTTAAGTATATGGAAATTTAATACTCAAGAAAATAGTAAATGATGTCAAATAAGGGAAGATGTAGCTATGGAATGAAAAAAAAACAGCAATAGTAACCTCTACAAGGGACTTTCTAAAAGCCTTACTGCGTCTAGCATGTTTACAGTCTGCTCCCTATTTCATTCCCATGTATGCCCAGGATGGTGACCGCCTGAGGAAAAGCCTGAGCAAGACCTCACAGCAGGCTGGCCTCCCCCTCTAGGCCTCTCCCTGGCCTCAAGCAGCTGTTTTTCAGCTCACATATACATTCTTACTTCCCAACCCACAAGAACAGCCCTGCTGATCTAATCAAAAAATAATTTGTCTTATGTTTTTCACAGTATTTAAAAATAAAAAAACTCAAGATATTTTTCAACCATAGTGAAATTTCTTATGCAGAGGAGGCACTTAAGAGGTATTTCTTAACTTATTGTCAGAATTAGTGTTTTCATACATCCCGGGCAACTGGATGTATGGAAACTGTCTATCTGTTATAGACTCTCACCTGCCCGGAGATATAACCCTCCTAGACTTCAGACAATACTACAAAGCTACGGTAATAAAACCAGCATGGTACTGGCACAAAAATAGACATATGGATCAACAGAACAGACTAGACAGCCCCAAAATAAACCTACACACTTAGGGCTAATGTATCTCCAACAGTGGAGGCAGGAATGTACTGGGAAACTGATGAAGGGAAAAAGACACGCTCTGCAGCAAGTGCTGTTGGGAAAGCTGGACAGCTGCATGAAAATCAATGAAGTTAGAAGATATCCTCTCACTCAAAACGGCTTAGAGACTTAAAAAATATAAAACAAGACACCATAAAACTCATAGAAGACAACACAGGCAAAACATTCTGACATAAACTGTCCAATGTTTTCTTAGATCCCAAGCCAGTAGAAATAAAAACAAAAATAAACAAATGGGACCTAATCAAATGTACAAGCTTTTCCACAGCAAAGAAAACCATATGCAAAATGAAAAAACCTACAGAATGAGAAGAACGTATTTGCAAACAATGCAACCAACAAGGGCTTAATTTCCAAAATATACAAACAACTCATACAATTCAGTAACAACAAAAAAACAAACAACCCAATCAAAAAACAGGCAGAAGACCTAAATAGACATTTCTCCAAAGAAGACATAAAGATGGCCAATAGGCACAGGAAAAGATGCTCAACATCATTAATTATTAGAGCAATGCAAATTAAAACTACAATGAAGCACAACCTCACACTGGTCAGAATAGCCAACATTAAAAAAATCTACAAATAGTAATTGCTGGAGAGGATGTGGAGAAAAGGGAACCCTATTCCACTGTTGGTGGGAATGCAAGTTCGTGCAGCCACAATGGAAAACAGTATGGAGGTTCCTCAGAAAACTAACAACAGAGTTGCCATATGATCCAGCAATTCTACTCCTGGGGATATATCCAAAGAAGACTCTAATTCAAAAAGATACATGCACCCCTTACATTCATAGCAGTACATTCACAGTAGCCAAGACATGGAAATAACCAAGAAGTCCATTGACAGAAGACTGGATAAAGAAGATATTATACACACAAGTGCGGGCGTGTGCGTGCGCGCAATGGAATACAAGTCAGCCATGAAAAAGAATGAAATAATGCCATCTGCAGCAATATGGATGCCACTAGAGATTATCATACTAAGTGCAGTAAGTCAAAAACAGAAAGAAAAATATCATATGATATAACTTATACATGGAATCTATATGGCACAGGGGCTTCCCTGGTGGCTCAGTGGTTGGGAATCCACCTGCCAATGCAGGGGACACAGGTTCAATCCTTAGTCCAGGAACTGGGATCTCACATGCAGCCTGCATGCTGCAACTACTGAAGCCCTCGCACTCTACAGCCTGTGCTCCGAACAACAGGAGGCACCACAGTGAGAAGCCCATGCACCTCAACTAGAGAGTGGCCCCCACTTGCCACAACTAGAGAAAGCCCTTGTGAAGCAATGGGGAGCCTGTGTGCCACAATGAAGGCACAGCACAACCAAAAGAATACACAAATAAATCATAAAATAAAATAAAAATTAAATAAGCTATAGCACAAATGAACTTATCTAGAAAACAGAAACAGATTCACAGCACAGAGAACAAACTCTTGGTTGCCAAGGGAGAAGAGGGGGGAGGGATGGACTGGGAGTTTGGGGATAGTGTCAGTTGCTCAGCTGCGTCTGACTGTTTGTGACCCCATGGACTGTAGCCCACCAAGCTCCTCTGTTCATGGAGTTCTTCAGGCAAGAATACTGAGGTGAGTAGCCATTCCCTTCTCCAGGGGATCTTTCCAACCCAGGGATCGAACCTGGGTCTCCTGCATTGCAGGCAGATTCTTTACCAGAGCCACCAGGGAAGCCCCTGGGGGTTAGAAGAGATAAACTACTATATATTGACTGGATAAACAACAAGGTTTTATTGTATAGCACAGAGAACTATATTCAATATCCTGGGATAAACTATAATAGAAAATAATATAAAAAAGAATGTATATACGTATATAACAGTCATTTTGCTATACAGCAGAGATTAACACTGTAAATCAACTACATGTCAATATAAAAATTTTAAAAATAGGCTCTGACCTGCCTAAATGTGCTTTCTAAAACTTTCAGTTTACTTTAGTTTCCAATGACCAATTGGAATTGGTCATTGCAATTGCCAATAATAAAACTTGTCTCTCTCTAATCTCCTATTTTTGTTGCCCAGTTACTTTAAAAATTTGTTTCTTTTCTTTCTTTTTTCAGTATAAAGGCAAAACACTAATTCCTTTCCCTTTCTTCATTCCAATGAAATACATGAGATGGGAGAAAAATTTCTGTTTCAGAAAAGAAACTGATGACCTTGACCTGCAGCCTTGGAATTTTTCCTACCTAGAATGTGAAAGTCTGGGTTTGGTAATCAAACTATAAAATACTGGAGGAATCTGGTTTTTTTCCTCTTTTAATAAAAAAAAAGGGATAGCGATTCTAGCTCTTATTCTGGTCAGTACACAATTTCTTATATAATCCTGCAGCTAGACATCAAGCCCATATGTACACACTGCTCTCCAAGGATTGTCTGCTCTAAGCAAGGCGCATAAAAATCAATTCCTTGTATCGATCCAGTACCCAAAGCCAGAGTCATCATCTGGAATTTTATTTGAAGTATTTCACTTGCTTCTCTAACATTTAAGTGGAGAGGTACGTACTGGATGGGAAAATAACTAGAGATAAAAATACCATGTTTCCTGACTGCTTCCACACAATACAACAGGCACCAGAGTCCCCAGCAGAGGGAATGAGAGAAAGTTCCAAGAGAAAGAAATTAGGGAAAAAAGGTAAAGGGAACAGGCAGGGAGGAACAAAGCCAAGGGGCAGGTGGGGTTAGACGAGCAGCAGCTGCTACCAAAACACAGTGCAAGACCCCGAGGGCCCTCAGAGTCAGAAGCTACCCTTTGCAGGCACACCCAACATTTCCAGCAGCCCTGAGCACTTACCAAAGCCTGTCTATTTCAGCTGAGCCCCAAGTATCAAAAAAAAAAAAGAGCAGAGAAGCCAAGATATGAGGAGCCCGCAAGGCTGGCATGTGGAGGGCAGGCGGAGCCGTGTGCAGGAGGATGGGGAGGAGGACGGACTGCGGGAAGGCCAGACAGCACAGGCCAAGGCCACGGGGAGGGGCCCGGACTCGACTGCTGGTACAGTGGAGATGCCAGAGAGCTTATAAGGAACTGCCTCTCGAGACAGGTCCATATCATTCGATTTTCACAAAAGTATATCAAAGTTGTAAGTCGATAATAGATGATATAAAACCCACATTCCTTAATACGGTCCACAAAACCCTCACATGGCATGACTCCACCCACCTCACCAAGTGTCCCTCCTTCTCCACCTGCTCCTGCCCAGGGCCTCGAGGCCTCGGTGTCTCTGCTCCTGTCACCCACAACACTCTTCCCAGACCTCCACAAAACACCCCAATATTCTCTCCCAGAAGGGAGGGTGCCCATCCCACCTTTCCATTTCTTCCAAATGCCACCACCCCAGAGCTCTCTCCTGGTCACCAGATCTAAAGTCAGCTCCTCTCATCTCTCTCACAGCACTCCATTTTTTTCTCTTGGCAGCATTTATGACAATTATCCATTTATTTGCTTAATATCTACATTTCCCACTAGAATGAGAGTTTTGAGAAAGTAGAAAACATGTTTTGTTCATGACTATATATCAAGGATTTGATAAATATTTGATGAATGAATGCAAAAAACAAGTAATATACAATCTACAAAGCCAAAAGTTGGTTCTTTGAAAAGATCAACTAAATTGACAAACCTTTAGTTATTAAGTCCAAAAAGAGACAACTTAAACAGTTAAAATGCATGAAAGAAGGGAAAATATAAAAGATTTTGCAAAGTAAAAAGGATTATAGGGGAATATATGAACAACTGTATGCCAAATTAAGTAACTTACTATCTAACGACATGGACAAATAAATTACTAACAGACACAAATTACCACAACTAATTCAGCATGAAATAAAAAAAACCAGCAGATGTATAACAAGTAAAGAAATTGAATTCATAATTAGAAAGCTTCCCATGAAGAAAAACCTAGGCCCACATGGCTTCACTGGTGAATTCCAACAAACATTCCAAGAAAAATTAACACCAATTCTTCACAAACTCACCGAACTGAGCTTCTGGCTGAGGCAATTACGAAAGAAAAAATAAAACGCATCCAAAGCAAATAGGAAGAAGTAAAATTTTCCCCATTTGCAGATGATATCATTTTGTAAATAGAAAATTCTAAGAAATTCACTAAAGACCTATTAGAACTATTAGTCTGTCTAGGTTGCAGGATACATTAGTAATGAACATTCTAAAAATAAAATTGGGAAACTTTTATGAAAAGGTATAAATTTTTTAAAAAGAAGTATAAGACCTGTATGCTGGAAACCTCAGAACAATGTGACTGAACAAAATTAAAGACAGTCTAAGTAAACAGAAAGATAAGTCATGTTCATGGATCAAAAGATTCAATATTGTTAAGATGGCAATGGGGCTTCCCTCATAGCTCAGTCGGTAAAGAATCTGCCTGCAATGCATCAGACCCAGGGTTGGGAAGATCCCCTGGAGAAGGAAATGGCAACCCACTCCAGTATTCTTGCCTGGAGAACCCTACAGTCAGAGGAGCCTGGCAGGCTACAGTCCATGGGATCACAAGAATCGGACATGCCTTAGTGACTAAACCACCACCAAGATGGCAATACTCCCCAAACTGATTTACAAATTCAATACAACCTCTATCAACATCCTAGCTTCAGTAATCAAACACTGTCATTCTGATATAAGAACAGATGGAACTGACATGAGGATAAACTGAAGAGAATTGAAAACAGAATTGAACTGATTTGTAAAAGAATGTCAATATAATTAAATGGAGAAAGAAGAGTCTTTTCAACAAATAGTTCTGAAACAACTGGATATTTACATGCAAAAGAATGACTTTTAATCCATACCTTACGCCACACACAAAAACCAATTCAAAGTAGACCACAGACCTAAATGCATTAGTAAAGCTATAAAATTCTTGGAAGAACACATGGAAATAAATCTCCATCAAACGGCATCAGGCAAAGCCTTCTTTGGTAAAACTCCAAAAGCACAAACAACATAAGAAAAATAGATGAACTAGAATTTTCAAAAACAAAAACATTTGTGTCATCACATCTAGAAAGTAAAGACAACGACAGAGTAGATAAATACAGACGTCCCTTGGTATCCAAGGGAGACCAGTTCCAGGGCCCTCCCACACACACCAAATCCAAGGATGCTCAAATCCTCATATGAAATGACACAGCAGTTTGTCTTCCACAACCACAGATGTGGAATGCATAAAGAGTCAACCGTATACCAGCAAATCAGTTATCTGAAAACAGACTGGTATCCAGAATTCACACAGAAATCTTACAACTCAGGAATAAAAAGACAACTGAAGCAATTAAAAAATGGGCCAAAGAAAAAGACATTTCTCCAAAAAAAATATACAAATGGCCAATAAGTACGTGACAAGATGCTCAACATCAGAGAACAACAGGGAAGCGCATATCAAAACCACAGTGTGATACTGCATCACACCTACTAGATTGTACATAATTAGAAAGAGACAGTTATTAGCAAGGCTCTGGAGAAACTGAAAACTTCATTCATTGCAGGTGGGAATGTAAAACAGCACTGCTGGTTTGGAAAACACTACTGATTTCTCAAAAAGTTATATATATAATTATTACCTCATGACCCTGCATTTCCACTTGTAGATATATACCCAAGAGAACTAAAACAGATATCTACATCAAAACTTGTACATAAATGTTCAGAGCAGCATCATTCATAATAGCCAAAAAGTATAAACATATCCAAATGCTCATTAGCTGAAGAATAGATAAATTATTTGTGGTTTATCTATACAATGCAATATTACATAGCCATAAAAGGAACAAAGTACTGATATATGCTGTGATATGGATAAACCCTGTAATTATTATGCTAAATAAAATAAGCTAGTCACAAAAGACCACATACTATATTATTTCCTTCTCAGAAAATATTCAGAATAGCCAAATCCGCAGACAAAAAAGTAGGATAATGGTTGCATAGAACAGCAGAGACATAGGAATGGAGATTGCTTATAGGAATGGGGTTTCTTTTGGGGATGACAAAAATGTTCAAAAATTGGGCTATGATAGTTGATTGCACAATCCAATAAGTATATGAGAAAAAACTGAACTGTACACTTTAAATGGGTGAAGTGTACAGTATGTGAATTATATCTCAAAACGTGCTCAGTTGCTCAGTTACGTCCAATTCTTTGTGACCCCAGTCCATGGGATTCTCCAGGCAAGAATACTGGAGTGGGTTGCCATTGCCTTCTCCGTAAGATATAAACAAGGGGAAGATCAGAGGAAAGACTTATCTTTGAGGACTGTGGAAGATTGGCATCAAAGCCCACCCAGTATAAAGTCTTTTACATGTACTGAATTTCTGTGACAAGGAATTTACTTGTAGTTCAGAGTGACAGTAAATTACGTGAGCTCAATCACTTGAAGATTTTTAAGCTGTAAAACACAAAACTGACCTCTCCGTAGAGCAAAAGCCACTCTGTTCCCAGGGCCAGCAATTCCCACAAGGTACTAAGAACAGCCAGGCTTCAGAAGCAGAAAGACACACTCACATTCCTCAAGACCGGGAGCGCCAGCTGCTCCAGGGACGTCAGATCCACCACGTACTGCCCTACACGGCACTCACGCTTTCCAGGCAGAGGCTCTGACCTGAAAAAGATAGTACATCCCTCATTGAGAGACCCCTGTATTGATTTCTGATTTTTAGCTGCTCCACTGAGCCTCTGGTCTTCTCCATGTACTAAATCATCCTTAAAAATCACCTATACAGAGAGCGGCAGTGAGCAAAGCTGATCTTAGTCCTCATTCTCTCCTGAGAACAGGGCTAACACTGGCGCGCACACCACCACCCACGGCCTGGCAGTTACCTCCAAGGGGCTGGCATATCACCTATCTTAGAAGAATGATAGGAGAATCAGGGCCACAAGGTGCCAAGTGAGAAGAGCTTACTATTTAGTGGAATAAGTTTGCACTGAAATATGGTACTTTCAACTTTGGTTTTCATATGATGACTTCAACCTCTGTTTTCTCTGATGCCAAGAAATCCATAAAGGCTCAAGATTCTTTAAGACAGAAGGGATCACCTGGCTCAGCCCTGGACCCCAGGAGAATAAAACACCACAGAGGGACCAGTGGTTAAGATTCTGCTCTTCCAGTGCAGGGGGTGTAGGTTTGATCTCTTAGTCGGGGAACTAAGACCCTGCATGCCGTGAGGCATGGTCAAAAAACGAAAAAACACTTCAGAAATGAAGCTGCAGTACCCAATTCTGGATAAAGGTCCCCGGATGCCAGACAACGTGACAACATCAAACCCTATTCTTCTTCCTCCCTGTCTGACTTCTTCTGTATAAAACCCATCCACAGGTACGCCAGAGGACTTTAAAACTTCAGTGGCTTTCTGGATCAGGGTTGTTTTTCCAACTCCTAGAGGGAAAAAAAAAAAATCCCATCAGGAACCACTGCCTTGTTAGAGCATAGCAACCAGGAGAGAAATGGGCTGCAAATGGCTTTTATGAATATTAACTTCATTTAACTTTGATTGCTCCAGGTGTTAAAACTTTTTAATTTCAAGTAGAAAACAAGCATAATAAAAATGTGAACGGTATACTGAAGTTTATTTTTAAATTTTGAAACATTATTAGTTTTGTCACATACATAATCGGAGAACCAATTGAGTGGTTTTCTGATGATAATTTCACGTGCAATTTGTATCCTACAAGACAAGCTTTTGTTTTCTCCTAGGTTTACTCTCCTTGAGGGAGCAAATTTTCCACCTAGAAAGTAAAGCTGGTCAAGCTTCAAGCAAAGGCTGGATGCTTTAAGTTAAGACTTCAAGACACTCTGATTCTACGTTTAACAGTGGGAACACCCCTTCATTTCTCCTTGGACTTACAATGTATGGCTCCCCAAAATGGGACTCTTAGATACCTCCAACACTACTGGAAATGGCAATTTTTCAGCTTTTTCCAGAAAAGCAATCCCATTAGGTTGGCCATGCCTTCCATCACCTCCTCAGTTCAGTTCAGTTCAGCCGCTCAGTCATGTCCGACTCTTTGCGACTCCATGGACTGCAGCACGCCAGGCTTCCCTGTCCATCACCAACTCCCGGAGCCTACTCAAACTCATGTCCATTGAGCTGGTGATACTATCCAACCATCTCATCCTCTGTCATCCCCTTCTCCTCCACCTTCAATCTTTCCCAGGATCAGGGTCTTTTCCAATGAGTCAGTTCTTTGCATCAGGTGGCCAAAGTATTGGAGTTTCAGCTTCAGCATTAGTCCTTCCAATGAATATTCAGGACTGATTTCCTTTAGGATTGACTGCTTTGATCTCCAACACCTCCTCGAGTATTCCTAAGTATTCCTTTGACTTGCCCCCAACCTCTTCCCAGATTATAACCTGTGCACCTCCACCTACTCATCCTACCCACCCAGGACCCCTTCCTTTCCTCCCAGCCTGGCCCATGGACTACTCTGATTAACCCTTGGGTGCTTACAAGTTAAACACTATTTAATACTACTACTCACTGACACTGTGAAGCCAGGCCCTGGTCTCGCAGGCCTCACAGGCATTTTCTTGCTTAATTCTTTACAATCATCCTCTGAAGAAGTTGCCACCCTTGTCCCTATCTTATAGAAGAAGAAACTGAAGCACAGAGAGGATAGGCAACTTATCCATGGTTAGACAACTGAGAGAGACCATACAGTTTAACAGGGGCCTTCATCTGCCACCATGATTTTGTTTATTTCATATGAACCTCGTTCTCATATAGATTAAAGTCAGTGGCATCATGATTACCCCCAAATGGGAAACCAAGTCTGCAACACAGCTATTATGAGACACAAAAGGGTTGCAAGTCATATTATTCCTATGGCTACCCATGCAGAGTCATCAGGGTTCCCTAAGAAGCTTTTGAAGCTTACTTGAAATAAAATATGATGTTATTCTCATTTAGTTCATTCTTCCTCCAAATTTCACACTAACAATGGTGTCCGGCCTTTTGAAACATGAATAGCAGCCCACGCTCATGGCACTAGGAAAGAACTAGGAGGGAATGTAACCCCACCTCTATCCCTTAGTAACTGCTGCTTTAGGGGAGTCACGAAAGAATCCGCTTAACACAGGCAAGTGGCCTCTGTTGATGTGTAAGTTGGGACTTCTCTGAAACAACTTACTGTTGATTCATAAGGGATTGTTAAATTATGGTATCATGGGTATAATGACATAAACCCACAGGAATCTCATGCACCATTAAAGAGAACACTGTTTACCTATGAAAAGAGTTTACTGCTTACCATGGAAAACAGACCACAACGTATGAAAATAATGTATGGAGAAAAAGCAGGTTAAGAAATAGCAGAAATACACACTAGTATTCCATTACTTTTTTTTTTTTTTTTTTTTGAAAGACCACAAATAACAAATGTTGGCAAAGATGTGGAGAAAAGGGAACCTCGTACGCTGTTATATGTAAACCAGTGCAGCCACTATGGAGAACAGATTAGAGGTTCCTCAGAAAACTAAAAACAGAACTATTATATGATCCAGCAATGCCACCCCTGGGTATATATTCAAAGAAAACGAAAACACTATTTTGAAAGATAAATGTACCCCCAAATGTTCATAGCAGCATTATTTACAAGATATGGGAGCAACCTAAGTTTCCATCAACAGATGAATAGACAAAGATATGGTATACAATACAATGAAATACTATTCAATTATAAAAAAAGAATGAAATTTTGCCATCTGCAATATCATGGATGGGCCTGGAGGGTATTATGCTCAGTGAAATAATTCAGGCACACAAAGACAAATACTGTGTCGTATCACTTATATATGGAATCTAAAAAATAGAACTAGTTCTATATAATAAAAATGAAACAGACTCACAGACAGAGAGAACAAACTAGGGGTTACCAGTGGGGAGAGGGAAGGGGTATGATGGGGAGATTAAGAGGCACAAACTACTATGTATAAAACAAATGAGCTACAAGGATATATTGTACAGCACAGGGAAATACAGCCAATATTTTATAATGCCTACAAACGGAATTTTGAAAAACTGAATCACTGTTACATACGTGAAACTTACAGAATACTGTAAATCAACTATATCTCAATTAAAAAAAAGTGAAGTATGTAGGTGTCTCCAGAAGAAAATGTCGAGAAGAAGAGAAAGATTTATAGTATTTGTTTCTGTATGTTGTAAATCCAAAGGACTTTCAATTTCTTCTTTATAACTTTCTAGATTTTTTTTTTTTTCGGTCTTACAGTGAGTATTACTCTTAATTTAAGAAAAAAACAAAGCTATTTATATTATGCAAAAGACGAAATGGAACAGCTGTAATAAAAGGGGATATCATGGGTCTGATCTGTTAGAGAGAACATTTAAACCAAGAGGAGGCATTTGGTTCTAGTCCCTTTTTTCCTCTTCAGCTCCAGAAATTTTTCAGCTAATTTTCCATCTGTTAATTTAACTACCCTAGTGCTATCTACACTGGCTAAGAAGTGACCTGTAGGAAGGAGACCCCAAAATCAAAGGCCCACACCACATTCAGAAAGAACAGGTTGGAAAGGCCCGAATTATTTTGGTTCTGGTTCTCCTATACAGTGGACCGAGAAATAAAGACTCACGTTTAATATGGGAAGCAACACCGGAAGATAACACACTGGTGGGGAGGTGATTGCATTATCAAACAAGTTATCAGTGGGTAGTTTAATCCCACTGAGAAATCCTAGGAGACAGCTTTGGATTCAGAGTTCCCTTGTGTAATGAGTGAGGAAGGAGTTCACCCACCAACTTCCAACTGTCAGGAGTCAAGGCTGCTTCAGGGGGCAGGAATTCCCTGCCCTTCAGGCCTGCCCTGTGTGCAGGCAGAGGTGGGCTCCAGGGGTCAGAGAAAGCCCTCCAGGATAGGTCACAGGCTGCACAGCTGGAAGTTGGGGAAAAAAATGCTAAGTGCGAAGGACACATGATTGGGGCCCTGAAAGTGTATACAACGAGTATCTTTGAGAAGATACTTGATGTCTGAACATGTAGTGATTCAGACAGCAGGCCGAGTTTGGGATTGGGTTGGTGATAGAAAGATACTAAGTCAATGAAAAAACATTAGAAAACTCCAAAGGGGGAAAAATGTTGTGCATAAAGGGAAAATACATTATAGATACTCTTGGCTTCACGGCTCTTCTGTGGTTTACTTCTACAGTCAAAATACCATCAACACTGACCACTGAGCTAATAAAAATTATAGTATAACTGCTTTGGGAAAACTGGGAGGAAGAGAAGGTTAGTGGGTTTAAGGCCAGGCTTAAGAAAGCTATGCTGTAGCACTGAGTCTTTCAATCATGTGTATGCATATAAAACCTTTATAAAGAAGGAGATAGAAGAACCAGTATTGGCCTGGCCAGCCTCCGTCCTCGCCCACCTCCAGGACTCAGGCAGGTACAATCCTAAAAATAAGCCACCTCTGTTATGAAACACATAGATGTCTTGGGGCCAGGCTGCTGAGAAAACTTTCAAATAAAGTTTCAAACAAAGGACTGACAAATCAACTTTTAGAAGACATTCCTTTACAATATTAAGGAGTACCTCTGGATATTAGAAATTTCTCAAAACATCCTCCTCCTCACCACTCCCCCATTGCCTGATAAAAATAAAATTCCAGAATCTGCAACATTAAGTTAGCCTTTGGTCCTAAAAGCTAAAGATACTCACTTAAAAAAAATGAAACAGAATTTCAGGCCTGGGGTTACAATGGTTGATATCTGAATCCACAGCTAACTTGAAACTGCAAAGAAGCTAAAGAATCACTTTCTGCACTCAAAGCCCATCTTTTTTGTTGCTGTTCTCTCTTAATCTATTTGATGCTGTCTTAATTTATCTGATGCTGCCACAACCTTCCTGCCTCTTCTTTTAGTAATGCCTTATCTATGTGCAGCATGTTGGCTAAAAAGGTCTCTATCTGTTCCACCAGTCTCTCATTTAAATGTACACTGCTGCTGCTGCTGCTGCTAAGTCGCTTCAGTCGTGTCCGACTCTGTGCGACCCCACAGACGGCAGCCCACCAGGCTCCCCCGTCCCTGGGATTCTCCAGGCAAGAATACTGGAGTGGGTTGCCATTTCCTTCTCCAGTGCATGAAAGGGAAAAGTGAAAGTAAAGTCGCTCAGTAGTGTCCGACTCTTAGCGACCCCATGGACTGTAGCCTACCAGGCTCCTCCGTCCATGGGATTTTCCAGGCAAGAGAACTGGAGTGGGGTGCCACTACCTCCTTTCAAAGATGAGACCTTCACAGCCTAAGATTGGAGGGATTTGCATTAGAAGGGACAGGTACCAAGGCAAGGTCTGGGTGGGGGTGTCCAGTAGGTACTAAGGCTCTCAACCTGCGACCTCACTCATGCAGGAAATTGTGGGGGTAGGGGGGCGGTCAGTGAGGGTGGATAGGGAACACGGTTGCACTATCCTGCAACTGGAATTCCACTTTTTCATGATAAATGCAGGCGCGTGGGATTATCGACAGAAATCAGACACCTTCAGTGGTGGCAGAGAGCCTGAAATATGGCCTGTGCACATCACAACTTCAAAGTGTTAGTCGCTCAGTCCCGTCCGACTCTTTGCAACCCCACAGACTATAGCCCACCAGGCTCCTCCGTCCATGGGATCCTCCAGGCAAAAACAGTGGAATGGATTGCCATGCCTTCCTCCAGGGTATCTTCCCCACCCAGGGATCGAACCCGGGTCTCCCACATTGCAGGCGAATTCTTTACCGTCCGAGCTACCAGAGGTAATAATACTACTGCCGTTGATCCTCCTTAACACCTTAATACGCAAGCCCAGGTGCCACGCCATCACAAGCTAGTCTCGCTCTCCTGAAGTTGGCTTCATTTCTTTACTTTATAGACTCAATCACATTTTTCGGGAAAGGATACGCAGGCTTCTGACCACCAAGCCTGTAACTTAACATCCGGCATTTTAGAGGCGGAGAGCACCGGCTGCCGCAACCCCACGCGCCCCCCACGCCCGCCCCTCGGCCTCGTGGAGGGTGCAGACACGGGCAGGATTACCTGGGGGCCCAGTCAGGAACACATGCCGGGCCATACTGGTAGGCTCGGGTGGGGGTCCCGGCCCGGGTAGGGGTGGGGGTCGAAGCCGCCGAGCGAGGAAGGGGATAGAGGTCGCGACCCAGGGTCCGCCCCCCGGCGCCGCAGTCCCCACCTCCGCCGTCCCCACCTCCGCCAGCCGGAAGGAAAGCCCATAAAGCCGCGCATGCGCCCTCCGCGCTCAGCAGCCGGTCTGCGCTTGCGCCTTCCGCGCTCAGCCCGTGTCCTCGCCGAGACCACCTTTCAGTGACGCAAGGATGGTTACTCTGGTCTTCCTTGGGTCTGTGTGCTTCAGCCTCTGTGTTGGACTTAGGTGGGGTGTTTGCGAGAGGTGTGCGTTAAAGCCTTTTACTAAACCAGTGCTGCTCAGGTGAGAGCCGTTTACGAAGCTCTGGGACCGAACCTGGGAGCTGAAATTTCCCCAGGCTGCGGGGAGAGACCTCCTGAAGGAAGTTTGGGTCCTAGAAGCCTTCCCAAAAGAAGGAGGATTTGCTACCAATTGGAACTACTTACCCAGTGTTGTCAGCCACCGCTGCAGTGTGGTATTACCTGGTTAAAAAGCGCTTCATGCGTGTGCTCCAACTCCCGAGATTCGGAGTGATTTATCTTGGGCGAGCCCTGAGCATCTGGATCTTTTTGATATTGTTGAAACTCCCCGGCAGTTGCTATAGTCCCGGTCAGATGGCCTCCATTTCTTACTGTTTGAAAAGGAATCATGTAAAAGTCAGATTTGTTCAGTCGAGGTGTCACCATCATTTCTGCAACATTTATAACGCTGCATCACTGGTAAGGTAGGGTCTTCCACCCAGATTTCTTTCACCTCCATTGCAAACTGGAGTCAAGAACAGCTGATAGAGTCAAGTAAACCCACAGAGTAGTTTCCAAAAGAAATATGTACACCGTTGTATGTATGATCTTCTTTTTATAAAAACAATTATTTTAAAGTGCTAATTATGTAGGATTTCCATCACTGAAGCAGTTTGTGTTTGCAAGGTTCACCAGGAGGATGGATTATTATATTTTGAAGTTATGCCTGGAATTCTGGTAGCCACCAGCAGACCTCAGTTTAGGTATCTCAGTTTAGGTAGACTCTAGATGTAGAGGAATGATATTTCAGAACAAAAAGAAAATTTTTCCAAAGTTGGATGTTCTTTTCCCATCAAATCTATTTGTTTGGGCAGTTTACATGGATATCTTCACTTTATAATAATTAATTGATCTGAGTCTTTGATTTGTACAGTTGCCTTTGTGGGTTACACATCAATCACAACCAATGAAATACCTTATCTTAGAGATTAAGAAAAAAAGAGAGGCAAACATGATTAGTCACCCATTTTTAAATAAATAGATTATTAAACTACTGTGCTGAATCTAACTTTTGCTTACTATCTAACCAGGGTATAATTACCTAAGGAACAGGTGATTCGGATTCTTTCTTCCTGCAGGACCTGGGTGCAGGCTCACTTTTGACAGAATGCAGTACAGCTGTTTATTAAAGCAGTTAGTGAGCATACATCTGCAGTCTCGACAGTTCCGGAGACTGTTTTCTCTATTGCTGCACCCAAGCCCCTAAAACAGTTTCTGGCACACAGTAAGGGATGTACATGTATGCGGTCTGTGCTATCTGCAGTGTATAAAGACATGATTAAGAAGAGCTCCTTTAGATTCTTGCCTTTTGAGAAATTGTTAATTGGTTGGCTAGAGAAGACCCTTGGGCTGTCACAATCGTAGGGGTGCTGTAACGGAGGCTGAGTGAGCACTGGTGAGGGGCCAGGAGGATGAAAAAAGCCTTCCCAGTCCAGTGACTGTGAGCCTGCTTGCAGGATGAGTGAGAGGCAACTGCAGAGAGCAAAAGGGGACACCTCTTAGGTCCCCTACCCCTTTGTGCCTCTGCTCCAGTCACCACTACTAGTGGGTGGCTGTCCTCAATCTGGAGTGGCAGGTAGTGAGGTGGTTAGAAGGAGATATAGGTCAAACAAAAGCCATGTGTTTCTGTGTGACCAACCCAGCTTGAGTCATGTGATTTTTGGAGCCAGTCACTGATCCAGGGAGATGGAATGATCTCACTGGTCAGGCTTGGGTTAAGTGCTCCCTGGAGAAAGGGGTGATCTGCCCCTTTCAATGCCAGAGACCAGGCCTGAGGGAGGGATGCTCCCCAAAGGAGAATTTAGGCACTATTTCCACAGGGGCAAACGAATGCCAGGCTGGCAAAACAGGTTCACGTGTCCTTTTCCCCACTTTCATATTTTTACACCTGCAGTAGCCATAGTCTTGGTTCTGTTTTCCTGTACTTAGGACATAATCCAAATTTAAATTGTGTGTATGTTAAGTCGCTTCAGTTGTGTCCGACTCTTTGTGACCCTATGGACTGTAGCCCTCAAGGCAAGAATACTGGAGTGAGTTGCCATGGGAATCTTCCCAACTCAGGGATTGAACCCATGTCTCTTATGTCTCCTGCATTGGCAAGCGAGTTCTTTACCCGTAGCACCACCTGGGAAGCCAAGTTTAAATTATGTTAGTACAAACATGTTAGGGGAAACACTGATTGAAACCACTCACTTTGGCCAGGCACCACAGTAGCCACTTGCATGGGTTATTTTACAAAAGGAGGTCCTGGTAAAAAACATAGAACTGACAAGCCACCACTAACCAGAAGAATTCAGGAAAGGTCAAAAGGAAACAGGTGATGCCAGTCCATATGTCCTCCCAGAATCCTTCTGGCTGGAATGCATCTTGAGCGAGTGATGCTCACGCCACCAGGAGGAACTTTGAGTCAGAATGATTGGCCAGAGACAACCT
The DNA here is from genome assembly GCF_054371585.1 of Giraffa tippelskirchi. Taxonomy (NCBI): domain Eukaryota; kingdom Metazoa; phylum Chordata; class Mammalia; order Artiodactyla; family Giraffidae; genus Giraffa; species Giraffa tippelskirchi. Next base: position 118,018,052 of record NC_137276.1, on the reverse strand, counting down.
GGAAACTAATCCTATCAACATAAACCCAATACTGTGAGCCACATGACAAAGTGGTTCTCCTGGGTTTCCTTACCCTCCTGCTATTAACCCTAGTGCCCCCTTCCCAACAAGATTTCTTGCTTTGTTAGCACAAGTGTCTCCTTAGACAAGTCATTTCTTTTTTTTTAATTAGTTTATTTTCTATTTTTTAACTTTACAATATTGTATTTGTTTTGCTATATATTGACATGAATCCACCATGGGTGTACATGTTTTCCCCTTCGAGAACCCCTCTTCCACCTCCCTCCCCATCCCATCCCTCCAGGTCATCCCGGTGCACCAGCCCCGAGCACCCTGTATCAGGCATTGAACCTGGACTGGCGATTCGTTTCACATATGATAATTTACATGCTTCCATGCCATTCTCCAATATCATCCCACCCTCGCCCTCTCCCATAGAGTCCGTAATACTGTTCTATTTATCTGTGTCTCTTTTGATGTCTCGCATACAGAGTTATCTTTACCGATTGACTAAATACCATATATATGTTCTAGTATACTGTATTGGTGTTTTTCTTTCTGGCTTACTTCACTCTGTATAATAGGCTCCAGTTTCATCCACTTCATTAGAACTGATTCAAATGTATTCTTTTTAATGGCTGAATAATATACCATCATGTATATGTACCAGAGCTTCCTTATCCACTCGTCTGCTGATGGGCATCTAGACTGCTTCCATGTTCTGGCTATTATAAACAGTGCTGTGATGAACATTGGGGTACACGTGTCTCTTTCAAGTCTGGTTTCCTCAGTGTGTATGCCCAGCAGTGGGATTGCTGAGTCATATGGCAGTTCCATTTCCAGTTTTTTGAGGAATCGCCACGCTGTTCTCCATAGTGGCTGTACTAGTTTGCATTCCCACCAACAGTATAAGAGGGTTCCCTTTTCTCCACACCCTCTCCAGCATTTATTGCTTGTAGTAGACAATTCATTTCTGAGTGTTAGGCAAGGGTGTGCTCTTGGGCCCTGGAAGGGATCCCTCTTCCTGCAAAACATATGCTTAGGAGTAACTGTTGTGTGTGTTTGTGTGCACACTTGCACATGCATAGGTTTGTAGGTTTGGGGGATATTTGTATACATCTCATCTCATTTGACCAGTTTGCTGTACATTTGTGGGTGCCATATCCTTGAATAGGGTTGGGGAAAATGGAGCTTTGCCGAAGCCCTGGCTCAAAGTAAGGGGCAATGGGAAAGCTGTGTATATGGCCCAGTTTTCTAACTCTCTGACTATGGTTGGTGTCCCTGGCCCTGGGCTGCACTCTTGGCACACCCCTTGGCTGTACTCTTGGCACACTCCTTGGCTGTGCTATGTGCTCTTAAAAAGTGTGGCTATTATGACCCAGCAATCCCACTGCTGGGCGTACACACTGAGGAAACCAGAATTGAAAGAGACACGTGTACCCCCATGTTCATCACAGCACTGTTTACAATAGCCAGGACATGGAAGCAACCTAGATGCCCATTGGCAGATGAATGGATAAGAAAGCTGTGGTACATATACACAATGGAATATTACTCAGCCTTAAAAAAGAATGCATTTGTATCAGTTCTAATGAGGTGGATGAAACTGGAGCCTATTATACAGAGTGAAGTAAGTCAGAAAGAAAAACACTGATACAGTATATTAACGCATATATATGGAATTTAGAAAGATGGTAACGATGACCCTATATGCTAGACAGCAAAAGAGACACAGATGTAAAGAACAGTCTTTTGGACTCTGTGGGAGAAGGCAAGGGTGGGATGATTTGAGAGGGTAGCGTTGAAACATGTATATTATCATATGTGAAACAGATAGCCAGTCCAGGTTCGATGCATGAGACAGGGTGCTCAGGGCTGGTGCACTGGGATGACCCTGGGGGATGGGATGGGGAGGGCGGTGGGAGGGGGGTTCAGGATGGGGAACACATGTGCGCCCGTGACTGATTCATGTCGATGTATGGCAAAAACCACTACAATATTTTAAAGTAATTAGCCTCCAATTAAAATAAGTTAATTTTTAAAAAAAAGTGTGGCTATGATCAGAGTGGGCTTCCCTGATGGCTCAGACAGTAAAGAATCCGCCTGCAATGCAGGAAACTTGGGTTTGATCCCTGGGTTGGGAAGATCCCCTGGAGGGGGGTATGGAAACACCCTCCAGTATTCTTGCCTGGAGAATCCCCATGGACAGAGGAGCCTGGTGGGCTACAGTCCATGGGGTCGAAAAGAGTTGGACATGACTGAGCACCTGAACACAGCACAGCATGCTCAGAGTGAATGCAGAAAACGAAGCAGAGGAGAGTCATGTCACTGCAAGATCCCAGGGAGAATGGTGAGTCAGCAGAAACAGGGCATTTAGCTTCTTTACGGATAATGGGAGTAAACAGGGAAAGTTATTAAGAGTGAACCACCAAGGAGAAGCTGAGAGGTACAGGGGAAAGGAGCAGAGCTTCTGTTTGGCTGTCTCGTTCCTCAGGAACGCTAACAACTGTGTTTTGTTCAGGTTCATTTTCATTCATTTCACTGGGATCCCATCAGTGGAGTATCTATTGTTTGCAGAATAATATGGCAATTGTTCTGGTTTAAATCGGGCTCTGATGTGTAGGAACCAAAATAATAAGAAAATAAATTGCTGTCTCTAATGAATATTCAACACCTGATATAAATAGAGCTGGTTATTTAATATATTCACCTTCCTCCTTCCCTCTCTCTCTTCCTTCCTTTCTTTTTTTCATTCCTTTCTTCCTCATTGTATTGCAGACACTGCACTGTGGTACATAGTAGGGATCAAAGATACATTTGAAATAGCATAGATATCATATACTAATGCATATATATGTAATCTAGAAAGATGATACTGATGAATTTATTTGCAGGGCAGCAAGGGAGAAACAGACATAGAGGACAGACTTAGGACATTGAGCGGGGGGAGGAGAGAGAAGGTGAGATGTATGGAGAGAGTAACATGGAAACTTACATTACCATATGTAAAATAGATACCAATGGGAATTTGCTGTATGACGCAGGGAACTCAAACAGGGGCTCTGTGACAATCTAGAAGGGTGGGATGGGGAAAGAGATGGGAGAAAGTTTTGGGAGTGAGGGGACATGGGCATACCTATGGCTGATTCTTGTTGATGTTTGACAGAAAACAACAAAATTCTGTAAAGCAATTATCCTTCAATTAAAAAATAAATAAAAAAACACTGGTGAGCAGACTTTTATACCTAGGTATAAAATTTTTAAAATATTAAATATCCATGAGCTCTTATTTTTCATTCAACATGAAAATACCTTTATCTGAGCTCCTGGGGGAAGAATTCCTTTCCCACCCCTTTAGATTACCTAACTTTTTGAATAACAATTGGCATTGGGAAAGCTGGCATTGCATTCTGGCCTCCAACCTTGTAATACTTAGACATATTTAACAAAAGTTAATAGCTAACATTTACCTGGTGTTTACCATGTGCCAAGTTCTCTTCTCAGAGCACTAAAAGTTATAGTAACTTCTTTAATCCTCACCAAAACTTCATTTTATCTATGGACAAACCAAGATAGAGCGGGACAAAGGAACCTACCCAAGACCACCATGCATATACACACATGCGTATTCAGATGTGATTGTGTGTATGTCTGTGTATATATGTATATCTGTGCATGTTTATATTTGATTCAAACTCAGGTATGTGAGTGCCAGAGTCTGTCTGATGCAGATGTTTAACTTTTGTCCTGAAAATCGTTCATGAGCAACATCACAAAGTGAAAAGTTCACGTGAGGACTACAAACCTGCTCCATTGGTTACTCTTCCTTCTAGGAAAACAAGCATCACGTTACAGCAAGTCCCCTATGTACGAAGGAGTTCTGTTCCAAGAGCATGTTCGTAAGTCCAGTTTATTCCTAAATCCAACAAAGTTAGCCTAGGTACCCACCTAACACAATCTGCTATATAGCAATGTACTGTAATAGATTTATAATACTTTTCACACAAATAATACACAAAAAAGAAAGGAAACATTTTAATCTGACAGTACAGTACCTTGAAAAGTACAGCAAAACAGCTGGACATGTTCCCATCTTTGAAAGTTCCCAACTTGAAGGTTTGTATGTAGGGAACTTGGGGCTTCCCTGGGGGCTCAGTGGTAAAGAATCCGCCTGCCAGTGCAAGAGATATGGATTCGATCCCTGGGTTGGAAAAATCCCCTGGAGAAGGAAATGGTAGCTCACTCCAGTATTCTTGCCTGGGAAATTCCAGGGACAGAAGAGCCTGGCAGGCTACAGTCCATAAGGTCAAAAAAGAGTCAGACATGACTTAGTGACTGAACTACAACAGTAATAACATGTAGGGGACTTACTGTACCTAAGAGTTCTAAGGTAGTTCTTGAAGGACAGAGAGAATGGAGGGCTCTTTCTGATACTAATTCTCCTCCGGGGCTGTCTAGGATAATAATTCCTATGACATCTGTGTGCATGGACCAGATAACTCGGAAATCCCTGGGTCAGTGAATAATGGAGTGAGCCAAGCAGGTCCCCTGTCTCACCCCCAAATCTCACTGGGTGTGAGACTGCAGGTCCTCAGAGAGACACAGGACTGTCCTCCTGCTGGGCTCAGTCAGACACCCTCTCATCCTGCCTCAGCCTCTCTCAGCACAACTACATCAGGCAGTGCCTCTCCTCTGACTAGGTACAAGCTTAACAACATTTATTCAAGTTTCATTGTCTTTCCCTGTAAGTAATCTGCAGGGGAAACTAATTGCTTTTTAATTTGGCCAAAATACATCATCCCCAGAATTGTTTGCACCATGAGCCCAGGCAAAAGAGGCTGTGGGTGTTACTTAGCCATCTTCATCCTTATGGGAGCCTGGGTTCTCCTCCCCGTCTCCCATGGCCTCCAGTCCATTCGTAGTTAAGGGCATGGTTTCAGGTCCGTTTGGCAACAAGTTGATAAAAGATTTTGCTGGCTGAAAACTGGAGGAAACTTAAGGAATAATTCATTTTCCTTTCTATTGTGTATCTTCAGTCTTCCTGAGGAAGAATGTCATTGATTCCTTTCCTGGACCAAAGTTCATCATCCTCTCCTAATGCCAATGAGGTCTGAAATCTGGTGGGTTGGATAGATAAAGCATTAGTCTGTAACCAGCCAAAAAGTAATTGGGGGCCTCTTTAAGGCAGGTTCTGTTCTCTCCTGTTTCCCTGAACAAGCCTACACAAAGATCCTGGATGCTGCATTTCAGTCATCCTAGTGTGAGAGCAGATTTTCACAAGGATATGGACATTCAGGGGCTTCCAATATAGTGCTAGTGGTAAAGTACCTGCCTGCCAATGCAGGAGATGTAAGAGGCACGGGTTCGATCACTGCATCAGAAAGATGCCCTAGAGGAGGGCATGGCAACCCACTCCAGTATTCTTGCCTGGAGAATCCCATGGACAGAGGAGTCTGGCGGGCTACAGTCCATGGGGTCACAAAGAGTTGGACACAACTGAAGCTGCTTAGCACATGCTCATGCATAGACATTCAGAACATAATCTACTTGAGGACTTCGCCTCCAGCTCTTATTTCAGAACAATGCTCCCAGTTGAGTCACAAAGAGAGTTGAGAAAAGTGACTCAATGCCTCATCCTGTCCACTGCTCCACAGACCCTTATGTTTGAACAGCTGAGAGTACTTGACTCCTGGGAGGCCCTGCCCGGATGTAGCCTAGCATCCTTCATGCCCCCTTCATGCTGGAAAGAAGAAATGATGACATTGGATAGGAGGACCAAGCCAATCTTGAGTTGTTTAGGGCTCTTGCCTGGTATGGAGGAGATATTAAATGTTCTCATGTGCCCAAAAGTCTCATGTGCTCTCTTCCCCAGGGCCTTTGCACATGCTATTTCTTCTGCTTCAAAGGCTCTCTATGTTCCCATCTTCCCCTCATTGTATGTCATGCATGCATGCTCAGTCGTGTCCGACTCTTTGCAACACTGTGGACTGTAGCCCGCCAGGCTCTTCTGTCCATGGGATTTTCCAGGCAAGAATACTGGAGTGGGTTGCTATTTTCTCCTGTCTTCCTCTAATTCACATTTATTCAGCATTCTTGGCTCCCTAGTACATACCAGGTGTCCCTAATAAATGCTCCCTTAGATTTCTGAACTTGTAGTTTTTTTCAATTACCATAGTTGTAATTGAATAATTTAGATATTTAAATTTATAAAATTACTTTCTCCTCTGCTAAAAGAAAAGCTTTATGAGTGAGGGAACTGGTTCCAGATTTTTCCGCCACTATAACCACAGCATTTAGGTGTCAGCTATGCTTGCTAAATAAATGAATTTCCAACTCAGTATTTTAAATGGAAAACTTTTGAAAAATCTTTCTTTGGTTAATAGTTTTTTGTTGTTGTTGTTATTGTTCAGTCACTCAGTCACGTATGACTCTTTTCAACCCCATGGACTGCAGCACTCTAGGCTTCCCAGTCCTTCACTATTTCCGAGAGCTTGCTCAAACTCAAGTCCATTGAATCAGTGATGCCATCCAACCATCTCATCCTCTGTCATACCCATCTCCTCTTTCCTTCAATCTTTCCCAGCATGAGACTCTTTTCCATTGAATCAGCTCTTTGCATCAGGTGGCCAAAGTATTCGAGCTTCAGCTTCAGCATCAGTCCTTCCAGTGAATACTCATGGTTGATAACCCTTAGGATTGATTGGTTTGATCTCCTTGCTGTCCAAGGGATTCTCAAGACTCTTCCCCAGCACCGCAGGTCGAAGACACCAATTCTTTGGTGCTCAGCTGAAGTCTACTATCCGAAAAATGGAAAATAACAAGTGTTGATGAGGATATGGAAAAATTAAAACTCTTGTGTACTGTTGATGGAACTGTAAAATGGCACAGTTTACGGTAGCAAATGCTATGGAGGTTCCTCCATAAATTAGAATCACCATATAAACCAATATAGTAATTCTGCTTCTGAGTAATTCCCAAAAGAATTGAAAGTAGAGACAAAAACAGATATTGGTACACCCATGTTATAGCAGTATTATTTGCAAGAGACAAAAGGTAGAAGTAACCCAAGTGCTCATCAGTGGATGAATGGATAAACAAAATGTGGTATATCCACGCAATGGAATATTATCTAGCCTTAAAAAACAAGGGAATTCTGATATATGCCACAAACATGGATGGACCTTGAGGACTTTATGCTACGTGAAGTAAGCCAGACACAAGAGGACAAATACTGTATGATTCCATATATATATATATATATATACACACACACATATATCCTGAATATTCATTGGAAGGACTGATGCTGAAGCTGAAGCTCCAATACTTTGGCTACCTGATGTGAAGAGCCAATGCATTGGGAAACGCTAGGATAGATTGAGGGCAGGAGGAGAAAGGGGAGACGGGGGATGAGATGGTTGGATGGCATCATGGACTCAATGGACATGAGTTTGAGTGAACTCCGGGAGATAGTGAAGAGGGAAGCCTGGCGTGCTGCAGTCCATGGGGTTGCAAAGAGTTGGACACAACTGAGCAACTGAACAACAACAACCACGTATATGTGAGATACCTAGAATAGTCAAATTCATAGAGATGAAAAGTAGAATGGTGGTTGGCAGGGCCTGGAGAGGAGGAGATGGAAGTTATTATGTAATGAGGTTAGGTTCAGTTTTGCAAGATGAAAAGAGCTCTGGAGGTAGACGGTGGTGATGGCTGCACAGCACTGTGAATGTACTTAACACTTCAAAATGGTTAACAGGGTACATTTTATGTTATGAGTATTGTACCATATTACATTATACAGTGGAAGTGACAAATAGATTTAAGGGATTAGATCTGGTAGAGTGTCTGAAGAACTATGAACAGAGGTTCGTGACACTGAACAGGAGGCACTTATCAAGACCATTCCCAAGAAAAAGAAATGCAAAAAGGCAAAATGGTTGTCTGAGAAGGCCTTACAAATAACTAGGAAAAGAAGAGAAGCGAAAGGCAAAGGAGAAAAGGGAAGATATACCCATTTGAATGCAGAGTTCCAAAGAATAGCAAGGAGAGATAAGAAAGCCTTCCTCAGTGATCAATGCAAAGAAATAGAGGAAAACAACAGAATGGGAAAGACTAGAGATCTCTTCAAGAAAATTAGAGATACCAAGGGAACATTTCATGCAAAGATGGGCACAGTAAAGGACAGAAATGGTATGTACCTAACAGAAGCAGAAGATATTAAGAAGAGATGGAAAGAATACACAGAAGAATTGTACAAAAAAGATCTTCATGACCCAGATAATCACGATGGTGTGATCACTCACCTAGAGCCAGACATCCTAGAATGTGAAGTCAAGTGGACCTTAGGAAGCAGCACTACGAACAAAGCTAGTGGAGGTGATAGAAATCCAGTTGAACTATTTCAAATCCTGAAAGATGATGCTATGATAGTGCTACACTCAATATGCCAGCAAATTTGGAAAACTCAGCAGTGGTCACAGAACGAGAGAAGATCAGTTTTCATTCCAATCCCAAAGAAAAGCAATGCCAAAGAATGCTCAAACTACCACACAATTACACTCATCTCACACGCTAGTAAAGTAATGCTCAAAATTCTCCAAGCCAGGCTTCAGCAATACATGAGCCATGAACTTCCAGAAGTTCAAGCTGGATTTAGAAAAGACAGAGGAACCAGAGACCAAATTGCCAACATCTGTTGGATCATTGGAAAAGCAAGAGAGTTCCAGAAAAACATCTAATTCTGTTTTATTGACTATGCCAAAGACTTTGACTGTGTGGATCACAATAAACTGTGGAAAATTCTGAAATATATGGGAATACCAGACAACCTGACCTGCCTCCTGAGAAATCTGTATGCAGGTCAGGAAGCAACAGTTAGAACTGGACATGGAACAACAGACTGGTTCCAAATCAGGAAAGGAGTACATCAAGGCTGTATATTGTCACCCTGCTTATTTAACTTATATGCAGAGTACATCATGCGAAATGCTGGACTGGATGAAGCACAAGCTGGAATCAAGATTGCCGGGAGAAATATCAATAACTTCAGATATGCAGATGACACCACCCTTAAGGCAAAAAGTGAAGAAGAACTAAAGAACCTTTTGATGAAAGTGAAAGAAGAGAGTGAAAAAGTTGACTTAAAACTCAACATTCAGAAAACTAAGATCATGGCATCTGGTCCCATCATTTCATGGCAAATAGATGGGGAAACAGTGGAAACAGTGACAGACTTTATTTTTTTGGGTTCCAAAATCACTGCAAATGGTGACTGCAGCCATGAAATTAAAAGACGCTTGCTCCTTGGAAGAAAAATCATGAACAACCTAGACAGCATATTAAAAAGTAGAGACATTACTTTGCCAACAAAGGTCTGTCTAGTCAAAGCTATGATTTTTCCAGTAGTCATGTATGGATGTGAGAGTTGGACTATAAAGAAAGCTGAGTGCCGAAGAATTGATGCTTTTGAACTGTGGTGTTGGAGAAGACTCTCGAGAGTCCATTGGACAGCACGGAGATCCAATCAGTCCATCATAAAGGAAATCAGTCCTGAATATTCACTGAAAGGACTGATGCTGAAGCTGAAGCTCCAATACTTTGGCCACCTGATGCGAAGAACTGACTCATTGGAAAAGACCCTGATACTGGGAAAGATTGAAGGCAGGAGGGGAAGGAGATAATAGAGGATGAGATGGTTGGATGGCATCACCGACTCAATGGACATGAGTTTAAGTAAACTCTGAGAGCTGGTGATGGACAGGGAAGCCTGGCACGCTGCAGTCCATGGGGTCACAAAGAGTTGGACACAACTGAGTGACTGAACTGAACTGATTGTACCACAATTAAAAACTTAAAATTAAAAAAATCAACATATGGAAAGTCAGACAGAAGAAAAGAGATTAGTAAAGGCTGGAGTGGTCAGAGAAGGGATTGTGGAGAAGATATGTCTTGAGCTGGGCCATTGAAGATGCATTACTTGACTGGGTGAGGATGAGGAGTGGGAGGCGATCAGAAGAGACACCTTTAGCGGTGCAGAATGACTCCAACATCCCAGGGTGGATCTCATCCAGCAAGTGGTTTCATTAGAGTTGGAAGCTGGTAAACCAGAGTCTGGTAAGGGCTGGTGAAGGTACTTGGGAGGGGTGCTTCCCGGACTCCTAATTTGGCCCCTCAGGCTGGGTTAGGATAATGAGATACCTGTTCCCTCTCTGTCCCTAGGAAAGAACACCAGCTAGATACTTCAACACTGGTAGCTGGAAGACCCAGGATTGTCCCAAGCCCAGTCCTGCTCTTTACCTGCAGCTGCCACAAATCAGATTCTGTATACGTGGCTGACAGATGGTCTTGGAGGACTACTCTTCCAGGTATGCTGACTGGAGAGGCAAGGGAGCAAAGGTGGAAGGGAAAGTGGGAAAGGCTAGGGCCAAATGGGGACTTCCCTGGAGATCCAGTGGTTAAGATATCACCTTCCAATGCAGGGGGTGCAGGTTTAATCCCTGGTCAGGGAGCTGAGATCCCACACACCTCATGGCTGAAAAATCAAAACATAAAACAGAAGCAATATTGTAACAATTTCAATAAAGGCTTCTGAAAAACTGACTCACATCAGAAAAAAAAAAAAAAAAAACTTAAAAAAAGAATAGGACCAAACAGTGTGATGTGCTTGAGCTCAGCGGTGGAAGGCAAATAGGGCTGTGTAAATGTCAAGTCTGCTTCATGTAATTACACCCAACCCTGGGCACACACAGAGCCCACCATCACACCCCGGACAAGCAGCCCCCTGCCACCCCACAGACCTGAGGCTTAATAGTGGGGACACTGCCCATCTTTACCCAAGAAGACTTGACATTCCACACCTTAATGAGCAAAACCTGGGCCTTTCAGCCTGGCTTCCTGCCACAGGAGCTCGAATGACAGCTGAGCACGGTCACATTGGATAGAAATAAATATGTGGAACCATGAAAGGAGCATTAAAGTGGGAATTCAAGTGGCTGAGCTAAGAACCAACTTGTTATGTTACCCTAGGCAAGTTGTGCAACTTCTTGGAGCCTCAGTGTCCACAACCAAAAAAAATGAAAATGAAATTCCTGCCCTGCAGGACCCTCAGGTGTGCTGCAAGTATGAAGTGAGATTATTTATGGAGAGGCTCTTAAACCATGTAAAGTCTGTCAGCCGGTTTACTAGATCCCAGAGCTCCTGTGAGCCTGGAAGGCGAACCCACCAGCTGTGTAATTGCACCTTCTCTGAGCTCTCGCATTCCTCTCAGACGCATTTCTTAGACTTGTTTTATACTCCAGGGGTTTTGCTTTTTTCTTCTATTTTTTTCTAAATTTTTATTATGTAAAATTTCAAAGATGTAAAAATGTGGAGAGAATAGGATGATAAGCCCCTTGGACCCAGAATCAGCTTCAGCAATTAACAGCTCACGGCTGACCTCGTTTTATCTGCACTCCCTCATCCCTTCCCTCCTCCTAATCCCGCACTGGGTTTTTCAAGCAAAATATCTGACATCATATCATTTCATTGATAACTATTTTAATACACCTTTCTGAAATATTAGTATACTCTAAAAAATGTAACCATAATATATAAGATTTATATATTGTAATTAGTTGAAACATCTTGCATTCCTTTAAAGATTTTTAAAAATATTTATTTGTTTATTTGGCTGTGCTGGGTCTTAGTTGCAGCACCTGGGACCTTCAAGTTTTCTTGCTGCATGTAGGATATTTAGTTGTGGCATGTGAACTCTTGGGCTTCCCTGGTGGCTCAGTGGTAAAGAATCCACCTGCCAATACAGTAGACATGGATTCCAACCCTGGGTCAGGAAGATCCCATGGAGGAGGAACTGGAAATGTACTCCAGTATTCTTGCCTGGAAAATTCCATGGACAGAGGAGCCTGGTGGGTTACAGTGCATGGGGTTGTAAAGAGTCAGACATGACTGCACACACGCATGGATGCAAACAAACTCTTGGTTGCACAATGTGGGGTCTAGTTCCCTGATCAGGATTGAACCTGTGCCTCCTGCAATTGGGAACAGAGAGTGTGCCACTCGACCAACAGGGAAGTCCTGAATTGCTTTAATTTATTCCTTCAATTTAACCTTCCATCTTTCTTTCTCTCTCTCTCTCTCCCTCCCTCCTCACCCCCTCCCAATTTCTTTGACAAAAAAACTGCTGGTCTGCCCTACCCTGTTGTTCAAATCCTACAGTCAAGGATTTGCTGAGGTGTCGCCTCCCCGTGGTATTGTTGAGCCTGCCCTTCTGTGATCCGTGTTTCTCCTATTCTGCTATTCCATCAGGAGACTTGATCCAACAGCCTGCCCCTGCATGCCTCTGGATGTGTCCAGATAAGTCAGATTTGTAGAGTTCAGTCTTCCTCAAGCAGAAACTTCTCCACTTCTTCCTCATGAAGCATAAGAAATATTCGGCTCACTTCCTGTGTGCCAGGCACTTGCTGAGCTCTTACATCACTGTTTTTCACAGCAATATTATGAAACAGCATAGTTCAACTTGATGGTTCACTCTAGCTCCCCAGCATCTAGACCCTTTTCTGTGTTTGGGGAATGGTTCACCTCTTTACATGTGATACCTCGTTTCCAGCCGCCTATGCAGTTAAGGAAAGGAAAAGCAAGTGACCAGGGCTGCACCAAACAGATATTCCCGCCCTTGGCCTGAATTTGGTACTGCTAGTGCAAAGACACATGGGGTCAGAGGCCCTCGTGACTGCAGCCTAGGTCCTAGCAGAGGGCTCCTTGCGCTCTGCAGCAGCCTCGGGGGCGGGGCCAGGCCAGGGCTCCTCCTTCCTCTGGGTGGTTCTTGGGCTTGCAGAGTCCACCTTCCCGTGAGATCTCCCATCAATACCCAGAGCTCAGGAAGAAGCTGCATTGCAGAGGCCGCAGCAGAGAAACAAGGAACCCATTCCGTATAAGATACATGTGACTCACCCTCACCCAGAGCCCACCCTGCCCAAGGGCATGTTTCAAGTGTGCATTCCAAACTGGGGAAATCACCAAAGGGTGGGTTCAGGACTCACTGAGCCCACTATGAAATGGATTTCTGTCAAGACGCACTCACCTGCCCTACGTAAGCCCCCATTCTGACTAGGAAGTGGAGCACAGTGGTGTTTTGGCTCCATAAATCTCTTTCAGTGTAGAGCCAGTGTTCTGTAATCCTGGAAACCTCTGATTATTTACCTTTCCTCAATACACGGTTCTTCTGGTAAATGACCACAGGGCCTTTTGGAGGAAAATTTACGGTCTAAACATTTGCTGTGTAGCACCATCCTTCCTCTGGGGGACTTGGCCTCCCTTTCAGGCAAGGGCCTCTGTTGGCTGGGGCCAGGGTGAAGCAAGATGGGGACTCCTGCATAAAATTAAAGGAGGGGGCTGCTCTTAAGGTTCTATGGGGGTGAGCCTGCACTTGCATAACCCAGGAGGGATTGCCTCCTCCGACTCTGCCCCCTGGGGGTCTTTCTTGCCTCCCTAGAGACCTAGCCCAGAGCTGAGCTTGAATGACTCAAGTCTGGGAACTGGTTGAGAGGCTGTTAACAGTCTATTGTGGTGACTCAGCTCAGACTTCTGTTCAACAGATGTCGAGCTTTTCCACCTACACAAAGTAAGACTTTAGGAAGTTCCCAACTCTTTCACTTCTAGGGGCACCGTGACCATCACCAAAGATACTGCAGGTCAGGCTATTCTGATTACTGAATGGTCTGTGTGAAAACAAAAACTACAGGCCCAAAATAGAGCCACTTATGCCAGGCCACACCTCCAAACCGGGCTTTAATACAGAACCTAAGTGAAACTTCAACCTCCCCCAGACACTTAGTCTTAACCAGTGAGGCAGGAATTTTCTGGTCAGTACCAATGAGGTCATCTGTCCCATGGGTCCTTTCAATACCCCAAGGGAAGATGAGGTAAGCCCCCTGATAAGACCCTTTTGTCCCCAAAGGGAAATGACTTAATCTGAAATAATCCTTTTTTCTGGTTTTGACTTTTTCCTCCTGCCTTTAAAAACCTTTCCCTTCTGTGGTCCCTGGAGCTCCCCTCTGCTTCCTAAATACTATGCTGCCTAGTTCATGACTCATTTAATAAAGCCAATTAGATCTTCAAAATTTACTTGGCTGAATTATGCTGTCTCACATCTGATGACTGCATAGCTTTGGCTCTGCTGTCCATTACCATATGTCCTCATCTGTGATGCTTCTGCCTAACCCTGACACCTCAGGGCCCCCAAATCCCCAGTGAATGCAGTGAATCCAGTTCAATGACAGTGTTTCCCACTGTCATTTCTGACCTAAAGATAATTACACCGTATATTCTAACAATCAAGCATCAGGAAATAGTGACTTAGTAAGCTTCATTAAAAGACGCTTACTCCTTGGAAGGAAGGTTATGGCCAACCTAGATAGCATATTTAAAAGCAGAGACATTACTTTGCCAACAAAAGTCCGTCTGGTCAAGGCTATGGTTTTTCCGGTGGTCATGTATGGATGTGAGAGTTGGACGGTGAAGAAAGTTGAGCGCCGCAGAATTGATGCTTTTGAACTGTGGTGTTGGAGAAGACTCTTGAGAGTCCCTTGGACTGCAAGGAGATCCAATCAATCCATCCTAAAAGAGGTCAATCCTGAGTGTTTATTGGAAGGTCTGATGTTGAGGCTGAAACTCCAATACTTTGGCCACCTCATGCAAAGTGTTGACTCATTGGAAAAGACCCTAATGCTGGGTAGGATTGGAGGCGGGAGGAGAAGGGGGCGACAGAGGATGAGATGGTTGGATGGCATCACCAACTCGATGGACATGGGTTTGGGTAGACTCCGGGAGTTGGTGATGGACAGAGAGGCCTGGCGTGCTGCAATTCATGGGGTCGCAAAGAGTCAGACATGACTGAGCAACTGAACTGAACTGAACTGAAGCTCACTGTAGGAAAAGTCCAAAATGCTATAGGCATCTGGTCTACAAACCATTGCATTTTGTGTAAGTGGAAAGATGAATCTTTGCTTTGTTGCACACACAACATATTAAGTCTGCAGCTCAGTGGTACTGGCATGTTGACGCTTTACATGAATAGCACTGTCTCTGCCTACAAATATTACTCTGCTTTGCAAGAACTCAGCCTTTCAGAGCAGGCCAGGCCTGTGTAATATAGAAACTTCGATTAAATAGAGTTGGGAGACCAGGAGGGGGTGCTTTCACGCCCTATGCTGATTGCAGAGACCAATAGGAAGGAGAAAGACCCCTCTTCTTTCATGGCAAGGAGTCAGCTAATGAGAGACTATCTCTTAGCCAATGATAAGCCAGGGACTGTTTACTCCACTTCCACCCCAACTTCCTTTTCTCCTCTATAAAAGAGTTCTCCCCTCCATTTTTGTGGGGGATTTGCATGTGGCTCACTATGATTGTTTCCCAGGTGGCCATCATAAAGAACCTGCCTACCAATGAGGAAACATAAGAGATGGGTTGGGAAGATCCCCTGGAAGAGGGCATGACAACCCACTCCAGTATTTTTGCCTGGAGAATCCCATGGACAGAGGAGCCTGGTGGGCTAGAGTCCAGAGGGTTGCAAAGAGTCGGACATGACTGAAGCAACTTAGCACACACATGTTCGCACCATGATTGGAGACCCCCAATTGCAACTCTTTGCAAATCTCTAAATAAACCCAATTTTGCTAGAGAAATAATGGGCTGTCTATTTGCTTTAGGTCAACTCCTGGCTGGTTTAGGGGACACCAAGTGCCCATGATGGCACCCAGGGATCATCATCCGCAGCACACTTTGTCCCAGAACTAGTTGACAAGACAATATAACAATGCTTGGTTGCCTCACACCCTGGGGGAGTGGGGGCCCATTCTTATAAACCCAGCTACAAAAGTTAGAGGAAATGAAAAGCAGAGGAAGGAACACATGCTGACCCTGTACAGGGTTCAGAAATTAATAACTATGAGTTTACTTCAAAAATTTTTCAGAACCCTTTTTATACCTGGGAATATGGCAGAAATCTGCACTTTTGCCCTAACTCTCTGAATTCTTTTTGGACGAAATAACCACTGTCAAATTCACCTTTCCACTTGATAAAGGCTCACTTAGTTCTCTGTACCGGGTTTGATTTGTTCCAGTAGTCTGGATTTAAGAGTATCGAAGCATCTATGCAAGTTTATACGGAAATAAATTACTTTTAAGCTACTTGTGAACTTTAAGCCTGGAGTTCTTTTTAGAAAACTGAAGGACTTTGCTAAACTACCTCATTGTCTCCTATTGTAATTTAAACAAACAGGCTTTTAATTAATGCTTCTCTTGCTTTATTGAAAGCATGTTTTGTTAAACTGTAAACTTGGAATGTGCACATTTTGCGTGTCTAACTAGGTCCTACAAATAAGTGGTAGTTTAATTCTACAAACAAAGACACTATTATAAGTTGGAAAGAAAATTAATCTTTCTTTTCTTATCTCTTTAAGAGAAGCTATTTTCCTTCTTCTTTTCCTTAATTCATTTTCCTTGAAGTTCTTACATTTGCTTTCATAATGTCCCAAGTCTTCGTGATTTGGGGAAAAGTTTTAAATTGATAGATAACTTTTACAACACATGTTTTCCTCTAGTTCATTATAGTTTCCACTTTAAAACAAGAAATTTCTGATACATTAATATTTCAGAAATTAGACCAATTATGCATTGGGCTCTATGCTTAATGTTCTATAGGCATCTCATTTAATCCACACAATCACACTACTGAGATGGATACTTAAAAATAAAGGATATACACATTTCAACCTGTCTTGCTGAATTGTTGTTATTTATTTGTTAAATCATGTCTCTTTGTGACCTCATGGACTATATAGCACACCAGGCTCCTCTGTCCTTCACCATCTCTGGGAATTTGCTCAAACTCAAGGGTGTTAAGTTGGTGATGCTCTCTAACCATCTCATCCTCTGCTGCCCTCTTCTCCTTTTTGCCTTCAGTCTTTCCCAGAATCAGATTCTTTCCCACTAAGTTGCCTCTTCGCATCAGGTGGCCAAAGTATTGGAGCTTCAGCTTCAGCATCAGTCCTTCCAATGAATATTCAGGGTTGATTTCCTTTAGGATTCACTGGTTTGATTTCCTTGTACTCCAAGGGGTTTTCAAGAGTCTTCTCCGGTGCCATAATTTGAAAGCATCACTTCTGCATCAATTCTTCCAAATCTCCAGGAGATCTTCCTGACCCAGGGGTTTAACCCATGTCTCCTGCACTGGCAGGCGGATTCTTTACTACTGAGCCACCAGGGAAGCCCCATCTTGATGAATGCATGAGAAGATTTGATCACCTGAGAAAGTTCTCTTGTACCCCATTCCAGATAAGCCCACAGCCACCCACACACCATACACATACTGATCCTCTTAGAATTCTTCTGCTTGTTGAAACATTGGATCGATTTTTTCCATGAGATCAGCTTGAATGTTATCATTGTCAACTATTTTATATATATTTTCTTACCTTAAGTAGTGGTGGTCCTGAAATCCAAGGTTTGATTAGATGCTTAACGTGCTAAAATATGTGATACTCCTATGTGCTTCTACAAAGAAGGAAACTTTTAGAGAAGGGAGACAAGCATTAGGCTGTTTTCTTTCTCCTCTGTTGTCCTAAAGCCTTCAAAGTGTTTCACTATTCTTTTCATGTAATCTAACTCTTTTCAAATATAAAAGCGTTACATAGTATAAAGAATTTCATCGTCCCTACTTTTTTCAGATATCAATAGCACTACCCCTTAGGGACAAAAGACAAACAACAACAAAAAACCCATATATACACTGACATTAAGCAAATAGTTTAGTTTTTCCTACTTAGAATGTCATATAGTATATATTTTTGTGTATATTTGGTTTTATTCACTTATAATATCCATGTTGTTAACTTCACGACTTACAACCTGTATAAACTTGATGTGTGCGTATGCTCTAAGTCGCTTCAGTCATGTCTGACTCTTTGCTACCCTATGACTGTAGCCTGCCAGGCTCCTCTGTCCATGGGATCCTCCAGGCAAGAATACTGGAGTGGGTTTCCATTCCCTCCTAGAGGGGATCTCCCTAACCCAGGTATCAAACCCACACCTCCTACATCTTCTGCATTGGGAGGCAGATTCTTTACCATTAGCACCACCTGGGAAGTCTCGTGAACTCTATATAGGACCCTGTATAAACTCAGCTACAAAGCTAGATAAAATGAAAAGAGGAAGAAGGAACACAGGCTGACATTGAACAAGGTATGGAAATAAATAGCTCAATGAATTTATTTTCAGGAGCTCTTCTTTTTTTTTATTGCTAAGTAGTGTTCTATTGTTTGTGCATATTGGAGTTTGTTCATCTGTTGATAGATATTTGAATTGTTGACAATTTGAAGTTGCCACCAAGAAAAAAACTGCTATAAATATTTGTGCCCCTATCTTTGTGTGGATGTGTATTTTCATTGCTCTTGGGTAAATATACCTAGGAACTGAATGGCTGGACCATATGGCAGGTGTATGTTAACTTTATAAGAAACTACCAAGTAACCAATGCAGTTATAAGATTTTCCACTGCTACTGAAAATGTACAAAATATTTCTAATTGCTCCACCTCCTTGCCAACACTTGGTACTGTCGGGCCTTTAAAAAAATATTATCTGTAAACGAAATATTATGTTTTTAATTTGCATTCTCTGATGATTAATGATGCTCAACATCTTTCACATGCTAACTGGCCATTCACATCTCTTCTTCTGATAAATATCTTATTTAATGGTCCCCCCCCTTTTTTTGATTGAATTGCTTGTCTTCTTGTAAGTGAGTTTTAACACTTCTTTATATATTCTGGACACGAATCTTTTGTCAGATAAATAGTCAGTGTTGGCACTGGCACTTAGTTGTGTTTGAAATTAAACAAAGCATTAAATATATTGGAAATGTTGAAGTCGTTATCAATTAAACATTTATAGACCGAAGATTATACATTGCAGGTGGGAGGAGTATCAGGCAGCAGTCAGATTTACAATTCAGAGTGCTTCTGTTCTTTCAGTAGACAAGAGGTCACAGGCAGGGCTCATTGCTGCCAGGATAAAAGGTACTGACTCCCACCAAGGCTGTATGCAAGTTAGATGAGAAAATTTATTATGCAAATACATTCTGATTAAATTTAGAGCAGGGAGGAAAAGCTACCCCCAGGAGGTCAAAGCAACTAGTTCTGTAGGAAAACATATAAAGAAGTTGTTGTTTAGTCTCTAAGTTGTGTCCGACTCTTTGCGACCCCATGGACTGTAGCTCATCAGGCTCCTCTGTCCACAGGATTTCCCAGGCAAGAATACTGAAGTGGATTGCCACTTCCTCCTTCAGGGGCTCTTCCTGACCCAGGGATTGAACCTATGTCTCCTGGATCTCCTGCATTGGCGGGAGGGTTCTTTACCACTGTGCCACTGGGGAGGTCCTGACTAAGTGCAGAGAAATCATCAAATGGAAAAAGGTGCAGTGGGATAACCCTGTGTACACATACAACAAGCCTGTGTGTGCACATAACATCCCTGTATACACACGTAACAACCCCATGTGTGCATATAAACCAGTGGGAAACTAAGAAGGGGGTCATTTAGTAAAAAGTTATAAAATAACAATAAAATGATTTGATCTTAAATGTGGTGGAGAAAAATTTCAAGGTGCAGACACTAACCATTCTTCTGCTCTAGAAGCCATTGACCAATGATCAGTGCCTTTTAAAGAGAAGAATTGTCTTTTAACTGTTGTTGAAACTCCCCTGGCTGCCTGTAGCTCTCTTCTTTGCACAGAAGACTAAAGACATTTTTAAGGATGATTTTGACTACACAGATTTATCTCCTCACACTGTGACTTCAAGGGTTAGAGGCTTTCACAAAAGGGTAAAGTTTATTCATTCCTTACCGAATCTCTTGTCCAGAGACTGGGAGGAAGGATCAGCCAGAAAGCGGAGGACAGCAAGTGTGAATTTGTTAAACTGATGTAAGGCACTTAAAAGGATGGACTTTCAAGTAGAAATGGTTTATTTTCCCCTCCCTTTTATGTCTCAGATCACCTCCCCGTGATTTTTATAAATTATATATTAAATTAAATATCACATTGTTACAAATAAAATTTAAAACCTGTGATCATTTTGCAACATCACACTTTTAGCTACATCACTCTTCCTATGGGATATATTCTGTTTATATTGGTCTCACCTCTTCTTCTTTACTGGGCTCAGTAGTTGCAGTGTGTGGGTTTAGTTGCCCCATGGCACGTGGGATCTTTGTTCCTGGACCAGGGATTGAACATGTGTCCCTTGCATTAGAAGGTGGATTCTTAACCAGAGGGCCACCAGGGAAGTCCCAAAGTCACTTCTTCTTGATTGTCCACACTAGGATCCACTGTGCCATTTTACATGAACACCTGTGAATTACTCAACCTCCACTGCTGTATGGTAAGCCTTGCTTGCACAATGAAGTATGGGATTTTCTGCACTGGGTATTACAGGGAGATGAGTCCTGTGTCTACTTTGATCTTATTTTCCCAAAAGGTACAATCATAGTGCTACTGGATCTTGGGGGAGTTTTGTGCTTTTGGAAGACTTCTCTAGCAGGTGGCACTAATGTTAAAGAACACACCCATCAATGCAGGAGACATGAGAGACTTGGGTCCGATCCCTGGGTTGGAAAGATCCCCTGGAGGAGGACCTGGCAACCCACTCCAGTATCCTTGCTTGGAGAATCCTAAGGACAGATGAGCCTGATGGGAAACAGTTCATTGGGTCACAGAGTCAGGCACCACTGAAGCCACTTTGCATGCATGCTTCTCAAACTGGGTGCCCTTATCTTTACAAGAACTTGAGGGGAAGGACAGCTAACAAATTGAGTGCTTATGCCCAGCACTGCCTTAAGAGCTTTCAGTTCAGTTCAGTTCAGTCACTCAGTCGTGTCCGACTCTTTGCAACCCCATGAATCTCAGCACGCCAGGCCTCCCTGTCCATCACCAACTCCCGGAGTATACCCAAACCCATGTCCATCGAGTCGGTGATGCCATCCAACCATCTCATCCTCTGTCGTCCCCTTCTCTTCCTGCCCCCAATCCTTCCCAGCATTGGGGTCTTTTCCCAGCATTAGGCTCATGAGTCAACTCTTCGCATGAGGTGGCCAAAGTATTGGAGTTTCAGCTTCAACATCAGTCCTTCCAATGAACACCCATGACTGATTTCCTTTACGATGGGCTGGTTGGATCTCTTTGCAGTCCAAGGGACTCTTAAGAGTCTTCTCCAACACCACAGTTCAAAAGCATCAATTCTTCGGCGCTCAGCTTTCTTCACCATCCAACTCTCACATCCATACATGACTACTGAAAAGACCATAGCCTTGACAGACAGATCTTTGTTGGTAAAGTAATATCTCTGCTTTTAAATATGCTATCTAGGTTGGTCATAACCTTCCTTCCAAGGAGTAAGCGTCTTTTAATTTCATGGCTGCAATCACCATCAGCAGTGATTTTGGAGCCCAAAAAAATAAAGTCTGACACTGTTTCCACTGTTTCCCCATCTATTTCCTTTTTTAATTCATGCTGTCCTTGTAATAAAGGCCTGTGGTGGAGGGTGCCATCCTCAGCTCCTTTTATTTTTTATTTTTTTAAATTAATTTATTTATTTTAATTAGAGGCTAATTACTTTACAATATTGTAGTGGTTTTTGCTCAGCTCCTTTCGAAACAGAGAAAATAGGTCACTATCTACCTGTGCTTTAGAATGATTGATCCTGGTCCCTTCCTTCTGCATTTTCATATATCAAAGGTCACCTGTTTTATGTTTCCACTCTGGAACCAAAACCACTTAGTCTGCTGTTGGCCTGTGACTTATTACATAGAAAGGTAGTAAAGCCTATTGCTTTCCCAAGACAGAGGACCTGCCTGGGAACATGGTTCTCTGTCTGGCTATATTTTAGGAGGTAGGATAAGAGATATATGGAGTGCAGTTCCACAGCCTTGACCTTCAGTGTCCCAACCTGCACGATACATTCCTGATTAAGTTTCAATCAGGGAGTTTGGTTTTTTAAAGAAGCTTGTTAAGAATTCATACCGTGTATTAGCTGGGTTCTCCCTGGGCAGTAGATTCACATTTCCCCCTCCTGTCATGGTCCTTGCTGACTGTTTAACTTCTACTATGGGCTCCTGTATGACTTTGGCTGGCCCTGTCACCTCCAAGGATCTCCAGTTTCCTCACCTGTAAAATGAGAAAACCCTCTGCTCCTCTGCTAAGGCATCACTGGGATGCAGGCATTTCCTTAAAGTGCTGAGAAAGATGAATGTGCCCCAGGGGTGTCAACCAGCAATTTGCTCTGATAAAAAGGCAGGACTCCTTGCATTGTCACAAGCCTTCAACCACTGACTCCTGCTGCTGCCCCTGGGCATCCTCCTTTCTTCTCCTGGGAAACAGCACTGGAGCTCCTGCCATGTGCCCACACTCCCAGCCTCAGTAGACATCCCCTGCCCCTGTCCACCTGACTATAGATACTAAGTTTTTTAATTTTTATTTTCCACAGCACTGTGTCTTTGTTGCTGTGTGCAGGATTTCTCTTGTTGAGGAGCGCAGGCTCTAGGTGTGCAGGGTTCAGTAGCTGTGACTCAGGGGCTCAGTTGCACTGTAGCACATGGGATCTTAGTTCCTGGATCAGGGATCGAACCTGTGTCCCTTGCATTAGAAGGTGGATTCTTAACCAGTGGGCCACCAGAGAAGTCCCACCCGTGTTTTTAATTGAACCCTTTGCATCTAGCCCATCCATTTTAGTTCGCTGATTCCTAGAATGTTGATGTTCACTCTTGCCATCTCCTCTTTGACCACTTCCAATTTGCCTTGATTCATGGACCTAACATTCCAGGTTCCTATGCAATATTGCTCTTTACAGCATCGGACCTTGCTTCAATAACCAGTCACAGCCACAACCGGGTGTTATTTTTGTTTTGGCTCCATCCCTTCATTCTTTCTTATTTCTCCACTGATCTTCAGTATCAAATTGGGCACCTACCGACGTGGGGAGTTCATCTTTCAGTGTCCTATCTTTTTGCCTTTTCATACTGTTCATGGGGTTCTCAAGGCAAGAATACTGAGGTGGTTTGCCATTTTCTTCTCCAATGGACCACGTTTTATCAGAACTCTGCACCATGACCCATCCGTCTTGGGTGGCCCCACACGGTATGGCTTAGTTTCATTGAGTTAGACAAGGCTGTGGCCCATGTGATCAGATTGACTAGTTTTCTGTGATTGTGGTTTCAGTCTGTCTGCCCTCTGATGCCCTCACTCAGTGCCTACCATCTTACTTGGGTTTCTCTTACCTTGGACATAGGGTAGCTCCTCCCGGCTGCCGCCTCTGACCTCGGGCGTGAGGTGGCTCCTCTCGGACGCCGCCCCTGACCTTGGATTTGGGGTAGCTCCTCTCTGCCGCTTGCCGCTCCTGCGCCATGAAGCCGCCATTGTATCTCTTACTGTGGGCAGGAATCCCTTAGAAGAAATGGAGTAGCCATTAGAGTCAACAAAAGAGTCTGAAATGCAGTACTTGGATGCAATCTCCAAAACGACAGAATGATCTCTGTTCGTTTCCAAGGCAAACCATTCAATATTACAATAATCCAAGTCTATGCCCCGATCAGTAACGCTGAAGAAGCTGAAGTTGAACGATTTTATGAAGACCTACAAGACCTTTTAGAACTAACACCCAAAAAAGATGTCCTTTTCGTTATAGGGGACTGGAATGCAAAAGAAGGAAGTCAGGAAACACCTGGAATAACAGGAAAATTTGGCCTTGGAGTACAGAATGAAGCAGGGCAAAGGCTAATAGAGTTTTGCCAAGAGAACGCACTGGATATAGCAAA
The DNA here is from genome assembly GCF_054371585.1 of Giraffa tippelskirchi. NCBI lineage: Eukaryota > Metazoa > Chordata > Mammalia > Artiodactyla > Giraffidae > Giraffa > Giraffa tippelskirchi. The sequence goes on along the minus strand of NC_137276.1, from coordinate 117,994,188 downwards.
CACTCTCTTCCAACAACACAAGAGAAGACTGTACACATGGACATCATGAGATGGCCAAAACCAAAATCGATTGATTATATTCTTTGCAGCCAAAGATGGAGAAGCTCTATACAGTCAGCAAAAACAAGACCGGAAGCTGACTGTGGCTCAGATTGTGAACCCCTTATTGCCACATTCAGACTGAAATTGAAGAAAGTGGAAAAAACCACTAAACCATTCAGGTATGACCTAAATCAAATCCCTTATGATTATACAGTGGAAGTGACAAATAGATTTAAGGGACTAGATCTGATAGACAGAGTGCCTGATAAACTATGGACAGAGGTTCGTGACATTGTACAGGAGACAGGGATCAAGACCATCCCCAGGAAAAAGAAATGCAAAAAAGCAAAATGGCTGTCTGAGGAGGCCTTACAAATAGCTGTGAAAAGAAGAGAAGTCAAAGCAAAGGAGAAAAGGAAAGATATACCCATTTGAATGCAGAATTACAAAGAACAGCAAGGAGAGATAAGAAAGCCTTTCTCAGTGATCAATGCAAAGAAATAGAGGAAAACAATAGATTGGGAAAGACTAGAGATCTCTTCAAGAAAATTCGAGATACCAAGAGAACATTTCATGCAAAGATGGGCTCAATAAAGGACAGAAATTGTATGGACCTGACAGAAGCAGAAGATATTAAGAAGAGGTGGCAAGGATAAACAGAAGAACTGTACAAAAAAGATCTTCACGACCCAGTTAATCACAATGATGTGATCACTCAACCTAGAGCCAGACATCCTAGAATGTGAAGTCAAGTGGGCCTTAGGAAGCATCACTACAAAAAAAGCTAGTGGAGGTGTTGGAATTCCAATTGAGCTATTTCAAATCCTAAAAGATGATGCTGTGAAAGTGCTGCACTCAATATGTCAGCAAATTTGGAAAACTCAGCAGTGGCCACAGGACTGGAAAAGATCCGTTTTAATTCCAATCCCAAAGAAAGGCAATGCCAAAGGAAGCTCAAACTACCACACAATTGCACTCATCTCACACACTAGTAACGTAATGCTCAAAATTCTCCAAGCCAGGCTTCAGCAATACGTGAATCATGAACTTCCAGATGTTCAAACTGATTTTAGAAAAGGCAGAGGAACCAGGGATCAAATTGCCAACATCTGCTGGATCATCGAAAAAGCGAGAGAGTGCCAGAAAAACATCTAATTCTGCTTTATTGACTATGCCAAAGCCTTTGACTGTGTGGATCACAATAAACTGTGGAAAATTCTGAAAGATATGGGAATATCACACAACCTGACCTGCCTCTTGAGAAACCTGTATGCAGGTCAGGAAGCAACAGTTAGAACTGGACATGGAACAACAGACTGGTTCCCAATAGGGAAAGGAGTACGTCAAGGCTGTATATTGTCATCCTGCTTATTTAACTTATATGCAGAGTACATAATGAGAATCGCTGGGCTGGATGAAGCACAAGCTGGAATCAAGATTGCTGGGAGAAATATCAATAACCTCAGATATGCAGATGACACCACCCTATGGCAGAAAGCAAAGAACTAAAGAGCCTCTTGATGAAAGTGAAAGAGGAGAGTGAAAAAGTTGGCTTAAAGCTCAACATTCAGAAAACTAAGATCATGGCATCTAATCCCATCACTTCATGGGAAATAGATGGGGAAACAGTGGAAACAGTGAGAGACTTTATTTTTTTGGGCTCCAAAATCACTGCTGATGGTGATTGCAGCCATGAAATTAAAAGACACTTACTCCTTGGAAGGAAAGTTATGACCAACCTAGATAGCATAGTAAAAACAGAGACATTATTTTGCCAACAAAGGTCCGTCTAGTCAAGGCTATGGTTTTTCCAGTGGCCATGTATGGATGTGAGAGTTGAACCATAAAGAAAGCTGAGTGCTGAAGAATTGATGCTTTTGAACTGTGGTATGGGAGAAGACTCTTGCGAGTCCCTTGGACTGCAAAGAGATCCACGCAGTCCATCCTAAAGGAGATCAGTCCTGGGTGTTCATTAGAGGGTCTGATGTTGAAGCTGAAACTCCAATACTTTGGCCACCTGATGCGAAGAGTTGACTCATTGGAAAAGACCCTGATGCTGGGAAAGATTGAGGGCAGGAGGAAAAGGGGATGACAGAGGATGAGATGGCTGAATGACATCACCGACTCAATGGACATGAGTTTGGGTGGGCTCCAGGAGTTGGTGTTGGACAGGGAGGCCTGGCGTGCTATGATTCATGGGGTCGCAAAAAGTCGGACATGACTGAGCGGCTGAACTGAACTGAACTGAATTGCACCTAGCCCAGCGCTTGACACATGGTCAGTGATCAATTAATACTGCTGAAGGAAAGAAAGAATAATGGATGAATGTAAGTTTGGAAGAGATGGGTTATTGCCACTTCTCCCAGGAGAGAAAAAGACCAGAGCTCCATAAAGGTCCATTTAGGACAAGAGGTTGACAAAAGTTCTGTACGTTTCCATTTCTGAGAATCTGGATAATTACCTAGGAGCCCAGGAGGAGGGTCTAGCAGGAGCTGGGAAAGCGTGAATCACAGTGTGCATGGGAGTAAAACGGAGCAAGCATGTGGGTTTTCTTCGGAGCCTTCAAGGTCAGAGTGAGCTGAGATCCATAGTCGAGGATTTGCTGTGTGGCAGGGACCGTTAGCTGGGAAAGCTAGGCAGTCGCAGATGTGAACCTGAAAGGCTGTTGGCTCCACTGCCACCCAAGAGCAAGACCAGCCCATAATTCATCCTGTGTTTTCTTTTGTTTATACTGGTGGTGGTGGTGGTTTAGTTTCTAAGTCATGTCTGACTTTTTGTGACCCCCATGTACTATAGCCCACCAGGCTTCTCTGTCCGTGGAATTTCCCAGGCAAGAACACTGAAGTGGGTTGCCATTTCCTCCTCAAAGGGATCTTCCCAACCCAGGGATTGAACTCACGTCTCCTGCATTTCAGGCAGTCTCCTGTATCACAAGTGGATTCTTTACCGCTGAGCTACCAAGTACTGGATCATATCACAAGGGGAGTGCTGTCTGTGAGAGTCAGATGGCTCTTCTCTTGTTAATAAGACTGATATAGCCTTACTTGTTCACAGGAGAGGATCCTACATGGAAACTTTACCACCCAGTAAAGTCCAAACCAAATGTCTCCACTGGAAGAATGTTCCCAATCTGACAAGTCTCTCCTGCTCTGGACCCACAACAAATGCACCCTGTTCTCTTAGTGAATCACTGTACTGGAGACTTTCTTCTTTAAACAGCATCCCAACCTTCATTCTTTCATTGCTAACACATTCACGTTTGAGTGAGCCACTCAGGTGATCAGAAAGTGGACAGGAAATGGCAGTCACCCTGAGCAGACCTTGCCCATCCCTTGGCTTCCTGCCCAAGGGAGGTGCTCAGTCAACCCAGCTGATCCCATCCCTCTGTTCCCCTCTCAGTCTCAGCCTGAATGGCTCCTTTCTCATATTTTTCTTCTTAACAGCCCTTTCATTATTTTTTTTTTTACTCTTATCATTTTACTAATATTTTTTTTCAGGGTTACTTAAAAAAATTATGTATTTTTAATTGAAGGATAATTGCTTTACAATATTGTGCTGGTTTCTGCCATACATCAATATGAATCAGCCATAGGTATACATATGTCTTCTCCCTCTTGAACCTCCCTCCCACCTCCCACCACATCCTGCCCCTCTAGGTTGTCACAGAGCACTGGTTTGAGCTCCCTAAGTCACAGAGCAAATTCCCATTGGCTATCTGTCTTACATATGATAGCATTTGTTTCCATGCTGTCTCCATTCATCCCACTCTCTCCTTCCCCACTGTGTCCACCAGTCTACTCTCTATGTCTGTGTCTCCATTGCACCCTGCAAGTAGGTTCATCAGTACCATATTTCTAGATTTCATATATTTGCCTTAACATCTGATATTTTTCTCTTTCTGACTTACTTCACTCTGTATAATAGGCTCTAGATTTATCCATCTCATTAGAACTGACTCAAATGTGTTCGTTTTTATGCCTGAGTAATATTCCATTGTATATATGTACTACAGCTTCTATCTATTCATCTGTCGATGGACACCTAGGTTGCTTTCATGTCCTAGCTGTTGTAAATAGTGCTGCAGTGAACACTGGGGTACAGGCTTCTGTTTCCATTATGGTTTCCTCAGGGTATAGGCCCAGTAATGTGGTAGTTTTATTCCTAGTTTTTAAAGGAATCTCCATACTGTTCTCCATGGTGAAGAGCCCTTCTTAAAATAAGTCTTTTTGCTTGTGTGAAGTAGGGAAACCAATTTGGACCTGAAGAATTCAGCTTCTTCTACCTTCCCAGACTCTGGCCATGGGCCCTGCCCCAGTGGCCCACTGTCCTTGGGTTTTGCCAGCTCACGTCAAAGCAAGGTCCAGTCTTTTCAACCAAAAGCACCACGTGGCAGGACAGATGATTCTGCAGCAACACCGGACATAACTGCACCTAGAATGAGACACAAACTCCCCCACTTGCTGCTGAGCAGTGCTTCCATGGCCTTTGTGGGGGCAAGAAAATCCCCAGCCCCTTTTCTCTGAGTCTTGATGTGCCACTGTAAACAATGTACAGTGAATGCTGCACCCTAGTCTGAATTTAAGCCGTCCTGTTGAATGTGAGCTAACCTCTCCTTACACGAGAATTAAGCTATAGCCACATCACAGGGAAGTCTTCACTGCCAGCACAGTGACATGGCCCTGATGGTCCACAACCTTCACTGCGAATGTGCAGATGTCTGGGTGAGGGAAGAATTTCGTTTGTAAGCTGCTTTGGGTCTGATCTTGTTCTTTGGCTCCTATTAAATGGAGAACTTAGTGATATATTGAAAGAAGACATTTTGTCTCCACCCTGTAAGACCAAATCCTTTCCTTGCCTTCCTGGCTTCCTGACTGATGAAGGAAGTCTTGGCTTATTTCAGTTAGTCAGTGGAGCATCGTCAGTCTGGCCACTTGTGCACACACAGAACTACCATTCTTAGAGGGACAATGCAGTCTTTAAATAAAGCACAGATCAGGGTGATCAGACTTGGGATCCAGTACCTGCATTGCCACAGTTAGCTGTGTGGTCCTGGGTAGGTCAAGTACCCTGACTGCATGTAATTTTGCATCTGGAAAAATCAGCTATGGGACTCAGCAGTCTCTGTGTTCCCCTCCAGCTCTAACACCTTGCATTTTTCTCTTAAGCATGTCTCTGAGCTAAAGAATTGTTAGAAAATTTCAATCGAATTCACAGTACCCTGCCATGACAGCACCCTCCACTGAGAAGGTAATATAGACATGTAACAATTAGCTGCAAAATTCCATCAATTCATCAAATATTGCCATAGAGGGTTCCTCGGGCTTCATAGTGGATCTTTGCTAGTTCTGAGTAGTCTGTTTGTATTGTCTGTCTAAAGAGATATTAATGAGATATTTTCCAGATACATTTCCCTTGTGTGGTATGGTGACTGGGAGAATTCAGTTGCAACAAAAGCAGATGTCACAGAAATGTCAGGTCATTCCAGCTCACTGCAATTTGCCTTTGCAATCCTGAGTGAGGCACAACCCAGAAATACAGAAATGATGACACAGAAGAATTCAGACCCATCTGTCCTGTCTCTTGAGCAAGCTGACCCAGCCAACAAGACCATTCTGTGACCTCCCACCCTGGATGCTTCTGGTAACCATGTCAGTGGGGTAAATGTATGTCCATGTTGTCTTGTTCCAAAGCAAAGGGGAAAATATTTGAAAACCCTTCCTAATCCCATAAGGGTCCTTTAATGGCCCAAGTCATGCCATTCTTCCATTGAGATGGAAGCTGGTGGTCGGCTATCACTTTTCACTCTGAAACAACAAACTCCAAGGCCCAGCCCAGTGTTGTTGTGCTGGGAAACCCTAATTATAGCGCCTGCATTTATAGATAACTGTTAAGAGTCTTTGGAACCTCAAGGTCACATCAAGGTCACAGTCTCCTTCGCTGCTATGAGCACAGTCTGGCAGCTAAAGAGGAATTGCCCACATAGCTCCTGATTCTTTCCTCCTTTCTGAACTGTGATTTGATGTAGCAAATGGCTTTGTAACGAAGGATGGTTTTGTTTACCACCAGCTTCCAGAGTCTGAGATGGTAGCTATAACCCAGTCCGCAAAGGAGAAGAAAAGAGAGCAAGATGGCAGACTCTTGGGCTGGTCTCTGGTGAACTCTAACTGTACTGGTCACTGACACCATGTCTCTGCCTGACTTATGTGACAATGATCAGTGTCACAGAATCTGATCCTGTCACCAAGAGCCACCCCTCTTATGGAAAAGCATTCCTCTACCTTTAACCTCATGATAAATGCAATCTTCCCTGCCTTCACAGCCACAACAGAGAAAGAGGTACCAACTTGGCACTGCATAGGAACCCTTGAGTGGGGGAAGAGAGCTGGAAGGTTCCCACTGCCACTGCTGTGGTTGGGTAGCCACACTTGCCTTTTCTCCAAGCCTACTGCCAACTCTCAGCAGACAGATGATCACAACTGAGTGAGTCAGGATCTCCTCTGTACCCAAGGGACCTACACAGCAATTTACCAAATGGGACCAGAGATCTGGAAGAATTAATGGGCATCTACTGTTGCTTGACTCTGCTTCCTAACTCAGCCTTCCACACCATGGGAGTCTGAATCAAGATTTGCTAAATGTCTTCACATAGCATATTTAAAATAAAAGTTCCCACAGAATCCACTTTAACACTGAAGAAGAGACCAATTTCTCAAGAAAGGAAAGCCGGTACTCTTGGTGCTCTCTCCACCTTGCTTAATGTACGAATGGAATATGTGATCCATCATTGAACTGACAGAACTTGCCATCATTGTGCCAAAATAGGAATTCACATGGATAAGAAAATCTACAACCAATCAAGTCAGGAAATTTAAAAAATCAGTTAAACTTTTTACTTGACCAAGTTGTGCAAATTGATTAAAAATAAATTACTACTCCTGAGAAGATACATACGAGATTCCTCTGAGAATTTGACATCTCTAGTAAAATTCTAAATTCTTAAACTCAAAGTCCATCTATGTTGCTTAGTTTTTAATCTCTACACTTTCTGGCAGAGTGTGCAGTAAGTTGTTTTAAAATGCTTTTTACTTACTGAGAAGTTAAATGCTCGATCCTAAGATTTTACTGCCATAGTCTATACCCAGGAAGAGACTCTAAAACTGAGTCTGGATTTTATTGTAAGAAAAGTGACATTGGTAAGCAAGTTTATTAACTGGCAGATGATATCAGGTTTTCACCACATCAGATGTTTACTCTTTTCCTTCAACATTGTGAATACAGAATGCCAGTTACTTATGCCTTTAATTTGCAGAATTGTTTCATAGTCTAATTGGCACCTTCATTGGAAGCATTATACATTTTTTTTTCTCAAAAGATGAATAGCCTTAATAATGGAATAAAAGCATTGTGACCAGAAACATATCTCCTCTCCCTTTCCTCATGTCAGGCAGCCCTTTAGGGTACATGAACATGAATCATTGTATTATGCTTTATAATGAACATTTTTCTCTCTTTTTTTCTCTTCTAATGGAACAACATTGCTTGTAGTCTCAACCATTCACAATAGATGTAAGGAGGCCAACTCCAAACATAAATCATAGGGACAACTGTGAATAACTGCAGTAAACAACACCCACTCCTCTGTTTAATTTATGCAAACACAATGTTGGAGCAACAGATGGCTGTGACCAGTTGCTTGCTGTATAATTCATAGAAAGTTACAACACTTCCAGCCCCAAGCACTAAAATGACCAAGCACTGACTTTCAAGATCAAGCTCACTGAGTTCTTAAGAAGAAGAAGCTGGAGATGACAAAAACAGGGTACCAATGATGCTTATTCTCCCTTGATGTCCAAGGGGGACATCACAAATGGATCCCTTTCTCTTGGAACACAAGTGCTTCTCAGATGTATTTCCACACAGGAGGGCTCTAGGCAGCCACCATCACTTTACTTGAGTTGGCTTTTGAGTTCAAGTCTCTGTATCAATCCTTCCCTATATGTGTATGTACAACTTTTTCAAATAACAGAAATAAATTAATTTGATAGCTCATCTTTAAAAAGTTTCATTAAACCCCTGTGAAGCAAAATGTTACTTTCAGTAATAAATGAAATTGAGGCTCAAAACACAGCTGTTTTTGTTTGTGCAAATGTCCTGCAACTTCTAGTAGATTGCTCAGAATATAGGAGGCATTCAAAGTTATTTACAGAATAAATGAAAGTAGAATTAGTATAACCAACCAGAGCGGATGATGACAATAACCAAATATAGGCCCAACCTTATTCATGGAGAGCTTAGACAGCCACAGACATGATCTATGTATTAGTCAAGGCTCTCCAGGGAAAAAGAAACAATAGAAGATATATATATATATATATACACACACACACTTCCCTGGTGGTTCAGACGGTAAAGAACCTACCTGCAAAGCAGGAGAACTGGCTTTGGTCCCTGGGTTGGGAAGATCCCCTGGAGAAGGGAATGGCTACCCACTCCAGTGTTCTTGCCAGGAAAATTCCATGGAGAGAGGAGCCTGGTGGGCTACAGTACATGGGGTTGCAAAGAATCAGACACGAATGAGCTACTAACACACACACACATACACACATATATATAATATATATGTGTGGGTATATATATATATATATAGTCCATGGGGCTACAGTCTAGTCCACGGGGTCACAAAGAGTCAGACATGACTTATTGACTGAGCACACACACAGACACATCACACACACACACAGTGTATATGTGTGTGTGTGTATATATATATATATATATACACACACAGTATATACATATAATGTGTATATATATACATATATATATGTGTATACATATATATATATATAATGTGTGTATATATGTATATGGAGAGAGAGAAAGATTTTTTTAATATTTGGCTGATGAGATTGTGGGGACTTGCAAGTCTGGCAGACTGGGGACCCAGAAAGAAGTTGATGTTGCATCTTGAGTCCAAATACAGTCTGGAGGCAGAATTCCTTCTTCCTCGAGGGTCCTCAGTCTTTTTTCTTTGAGCCTTCAACTGATTGGAGGAGGCTCATCCACATCAATTGGCTTTACTCAAAGTCCACTGAGTTAAATGTTAATCTCATCTGAAAAATACCTTCACAGCAACATCTAGATTCAATCTGGATTAACATTCCAGTAGCATTTCATGAATTTTCACAAGGTTATTCAAAAATTTTTGTGAAAATGCAAATGGTTAACAACAGCCAAGGACATCTTGGAGAAGAGCAAAGTGGAGGGGTTTTCACTACTGGGTTTTGAGTTTATTAAGAATTACAGTAAGTTAAACGAGAGGTATCTGGGCAAGGAGAGACAAATACACTGACAGACCAGGAAGAGAATTCAAAAACAGACCCAATCATATATGGACACATGCTTTTTGACCAAGATGACTTTTCAGAGCACTGGGCAAAGGGTGGTCTTTCAATAAATAGTGAAGAATCAAATGTATATCCACACGCAAAAAGGTGAAACTTGATTCCCATCTCATGCTATGCACAAAAATCAATTCCAAGTGGATTTTAGAACTAACTGTGAAAATTTGAACAATGAAACTTCAACAAGATAACATGAAGAGTATCATCAGGACCTTGGGAGGGGAAAAGATTTGTTAAAAAGTATACAAACACCACTAATCATAAAGAAGAGACTGAAAAACCATAATAAGTACATTAAACTCAAGACAATTTATTTATCAAAGACCCAAAAACATGAAAAGGCTAACCACAGAGTGAGAAATAGAGCCACGACCCATATAACAACAAAAAGTTCCAATCCAGATGATATTGAGATATTAAGAAAAAAGACAGACAACCAAGCAGGAATATAGGCAAGAGATTTGAACAGGCATTTCATGAGAGATCTCCAAATGGCTAATAAACAGATGAAAAGGTGGTCAACGTCATTAGTAATGATGAATGTGCAAATTGAAACCATTTGGAAGAGGCAGACAATACCAAGTATTAGCAAAGATACAGAGAAAATAAAGGCAGTGGTAAAGAATCCACCTGCCAATGCAGGAAACTTGGGTTCAATCCCTGGGTCAGGAAGATCCCCTAGAGGAGGAAATGGCAACCTACTCCAGTATTCTTGCCTGGAAAATTCATGGACAGAGGAGCCTGGCAGGCTACAGTCTATGGGGTTGCAAAGAGTCAGACATGATTGAGTGACGGAGCACATGTCACAGAGCAAATAAAACTCACATCCACTGTCAAAGGAAGGCTAAGGTAGTATAACCGTTGGAAAATGGTTTGACATTATCCACTAATGTTTGATAAACTCATGACCTAGGGTAGCAATTTTACTTGTGTATGTGTGTGTGTGTAAGACTTGTACAAGAATTATCATAGCTATGCTATTAATAATGGTCACAAATCAAAAACAACTTAAATATCTGTCAACAGAATAGATATAACAAAACATTAATAGTCTAAAGCAATTAAAATAAACATTTTCCACTATATGCAACAACATGGGAAGAATTTGCAAATGTTAATGCTGAGTGAAAGAAACCAGAAGCAAAAGTCTTCATACAATATAACTCCATTTACATAAAGTTCAAAAGTACACAAAATTGAACCCTAGTGTTAGAAATCAGAACTTCTGCCACCTTTGGAGGGGAGGGAAGGGAAACACCTGAGAGACAGGGACTCTTGGAGACTTCTTGGGTGGGGACATGGTTTTATTTCTCCATATGAGGTAGGGTGGAGACGAGATGTGATTATTTGGAGGGCACTCATCAAACTATATTGGAGAAGGAAATGGCAACCCACTCCAGTGTTCTTGCCTGGAGAATCCCAGGGACGGGGGAGCCTGGTGGGCTGCTGTCTATGGGGTCACACAGAGTTGGACATGACTAAAGCAACTTAGCAGCAGTAGCAGCATCAAACTATATGGGCTTCTCTGGAGGCACAGCAGTAAAGAATCCACCTACCAATGCAGGAGATGTGAGTTCTATCTCTGGTTCAGGAAGATACCCTGGAGAAGGAAATGGCAACCCACTCCAGTATTCTTGCTGGGAAAATCCCACGGACAAAGGAACCTGGTGGGTTACAGTCCTTAGAGTCACAAAGATTTGGACATGACTGAGTGACTGAGCATGCATGCGTCAAGCTATCTACTTATGGTTGTACGTTACACTTTAGTAAAAGGAACTTTTAAATTCTTTAGCTGATTTGGTAGAAAATGTTGAAGAAATCTGAGATAAAGAATTAAGTAGCAAAAAAATTTTAAAAATAGAAAAAGCTAAGAAAGGTAAAGGATTAATCTTGTGCTCAAAACCCAAATATTGAGAGTTCCAAAACAAAAGATTACCAAAAAAGTGGAGGATAAAATTATCCAAAATAGTCAATAAAACTTCCTAGAACTGAAATTCAAAGTACCCTCAGAATCTATTAAGGTACATCACAAACAAATGCTGGGGCAAAGAGTAGATCCTAAAATCTTTCAAAAAGAAATAATATCCCACTTCTCCCATCCATATAGGAGCAGGGGCCTCAATATTTGGAGAGAAAACAATTTTCAATGTAGAATTATATACCCAGCAAGACTATCAATTAAGTAGGGGGCAATAAAGACTTAAAAAAAAAACCCAAAACCCAACAAGACTTAATAATGCACACAAGGCTAGAGTTTGCTCCCAAACAGGAAAACTGCATATCGTTTTGTTTCAAAAGGTTATAAATTCAGTGCTTGAGAAACGCTGCAGGTAAACAACAGGACTAATAGAGTCCTGTTTTTGGATCTGTTTGCCAGCAAGCAAGCAGGCCTCTGTCTAGGAAGCCTTTTCTTATGAGGGTGTTTGAAGGAAGGTTCTGTTTACATCCCACCATGCCCTCCTCCCCTTCAGCCATTCTCAGTTCTTTTTCTTGAACTTCTGATAATGATAGAAATCTGTAGTCCTTAGCAGGACTCTCATGGCTAAGGATGTGGAGACTCTTTCCAAAGGCTGGCCTTGGGCTCTTCTTTATTCTCCATCTGGGGGCATTGAGTACATTGTGATAAGATCCATGTACTGCTCATAACTAACACCTGTTGGTGAAGGTAGAGGATGTCTCACTGTCTTTCTTCTTGTTCTGCCAACCTTTCAGCAGATGGGCCTTAGCATCCTCTATGGAAATATGTTTCATTTCAGCATCATGTGGAGGTCCAGCTTGGGGATGCTGCTTAACATCTGTTTGGGAGACATCCCCATGGTCTTTGCTAAGGATGCTTTCTGTAAGTTCATAAGACTACATTCTTCAACTTGACTTTCTGCTTTCATGATCTCTATCCCTTTCCTCTTCTTCAGCTGTCTCAAAACTCTTCATCATGTGCATGATCTCATGCCTTTGGTTGGTTTCTTTGCAAAAACTTGTTCAAGTGGGGTCTTTCTGTTCACTGATTGCTTCTGTGGCTCTGTTCTTCAGCTTCCTTATGTCTTCCACACCTCCTGTCTTCATCTGAGAGGTCTCCCCTCATATCTTCTCTCCCACTAGCAGGGCCACAGGACAGGCCACAGGGCCTCTTACCCAAGTCCTACACCCCTTAGGGCTCCTCCAGTTTGATGAGCCTCTTTGAGTCCAGCTCATCTTCCCACAACTTTGAGTGGATCCAGTGCAGGTGAAGATTCTTCATGACGGCACAGATCTTGAGGTACAACTGCAGCAGTCAAGATATTTTTAGATACACAAGATCTCAAAAAACAAAACCAAGGCAAGAACAAAGAACAGAAAACCCTCTCATGCATGCTTTCTTATAAAGCTACATATTAATATGTGTTCTTTGAAAACTAAGGAGTAAATCTAGAAAGAGAAAGATATTGACTCCAGAAAAAAGAGAGAAGAGAAGCAGTCCCCAGGAGATGCTGAAGAGAGGCCATGATGATCTGCATATTTGGCAGGAGGGCAGAGGGGTCCAGGAGGAAGGGCTCCATGATAAAATGAAACTCATAGACAACCTCTGTTACAGTATTAAGGCAGGTGTATACCTCTAGCAAAGTAATTTTCTAACTCCAGGGACAATATAATTTGTTTAAGAAAAGAAATGTAATCAGAGTTTAATGAATAGCTAAGCTGTTATTGACAGGGTCAAAATGAAAATGCCAAATCTAAAAATTATTATGTAACTAAATTGAGTGGGAGGGAAGATTAGTATGGGAGAGAAAGGTGTGAGTGCTGTGGGAAGTAAGAGAGTGAAACCCTGATTTTCAAAATAACAAATGGCAATCATTTCTAAGCTATTGAAATATCAAGAAATGGCAGTATAAAAGCAACTAAAGCGTTACAATGGCTGTATGGAGAACATGAAATTTGGGAGAGGGGAGGAGCATAGTAGAAGACTGCTGGTTTTCTTTTGCAGAAACATAAGCAACTTTTGGCAGGAAAGAGCTCTTTACAGGGAGCCCCTTTTGTTTTGTCACTAACCTTAAACCAGGCACCTCCATGCTACTTAGTCACATCAGACTTTTTGAGACCCCACGGACTGTAGTCCAATCACTAGGCCTTCTGTCCATGGCATTCTCTAGGCAAGGATACAGGAAGGGGTAGCCATTTCCTTCTCCAAGGGATCTTCCTGATCCAGGGTTGAACTCAGGTGTCCTGCATTGCAGGCAGATTCTTTACTGGCTCCATTAGTGGTAAAGAATCCAGCTGCCAATACAGGAGACGTGGTTCAATCCCTGGGTTGGAAAATCCCCTGGAGAAGGAAATGGCAACTCACTCAAGTATTCTTGCCTGGGAAATTGTATGAGCAGAGGAGCCTGATGGGCTGCAGTCTATGGGGTCACAAAGTGACATGACTCAATGACTAAACAACAGCCATGCTACTCATCTTTGACCCTAGCACACCTTTCAACTCTCTTGACCACACAGTACTTTTCCTAATCTATTGGCTCTTTCTATAGATCAAAGAAGTAGATATGAGGAATAAGTAATTAACACATGACCAGATCTCTCCCGTAGCTTCCCCTTCAGTAACCTTGTGAACAAACTGTGCGAATAAGATAGCATTATAAAGGAAGATCACAAGAAGTGGACAAGCCTGAAGAAGGATACTTTGCTGTAGTCTTAGGAGAAGCTATAGCAAGAAAGACACAAGACACAAGCAGAAATACAGCCTGCTGTGATGGGAGGAAGCCTGGACCTACTCTGCTCACCAGCTGGTGGAAGCTTGAATCCACGTAAAGGACAGAAGTGATCTTTTCTATCAGAAGGAGTGACTAAAAAGGTGGGCTTAGAAGAAGAAAGAAGCTCAAGACACAGGTAAGAGTCCTCAGGAGGGCATCAGTGTTTTCCTTGAGGGCATCTAGAACAAATACCCAGAAAAGATGTCCTTTTCATTATAGGGGACTGGAATGCAAAAGAAGGAAGTCTAGAAACACCTGGAGTAACAGGCAAATTTGGCCTTGGAGTACAGAATGAAGCAAGGCAAAGACTAACAAGAGTTTTGCCAAGAGAATGCACTGGTCATTCCAAACACCCTCTTCCAACAACACAAGAGAAGACTCTACACATGGACACCACCAGATGGTCAACACCTAAATCAGATTGATTAGACTCTTTGCAGCCAGAGATGGAGAAACTCTATACAATCAGCAAAAACAGGACCTGGATCTGACTGTGGATCAGATCATGAACTCCTTATTGTCAAATTCAGACTTGAATTGAAGAAAGTAGGGAAAACCACTAAACCATTTAGGTATAACCTAAATCAACTCCCTTACCATTATACAGTGGAAGTGATAAGTAGATTTAAGGGACTAGATCTGAAAGACAGAGTGCCTGATGAACTATGGACAGAGGTTCGTGACACTAAGGAGACAGGGATCAAGACCATCCCCAAGAAAAAGAAATGCAAAAAAGCAAAATGGTTGTCTCAGGAGGCCTTATAAATAGCTGTGAAAAGAAGAGAAGCAAAAAGCAAAGGAGAAAAGAAAAGATATACCCATTTGAATGCAGAGTTTCAAAGAATAGCAAGGAAAGATAAGAAAGCCTTCCTCTGTGATCAGTGCAAAGAAATAGAGGAAAACAATAGAATGGGAAAGACTAGAGATCTCTTCAAGAAAATTAGAGATACCAGGGGAACATTTCATGCAAAGATGGGCTCAATAAAGGACAGAAATGTTATGGACCTAACAGAAACAGAAGATATTAAGAAGAGATGGAAAGAATACAGAGAATTATACAAAAACGATGTTCACGACCCAGATAATTACTATGGTGTGATCACTCAGGTAGAGCCAGACATCCTGGAAAGTGAAGTCAAGTGGGCCTTAGGAAACATCACTATGAACAAAGCTAGTGGAGGTGTTGGAATTCCAGTTGAGCTATTTCAAATCCTAAAAGATAATGCTGTGGAAGAGCTGCACTCAATATGCAAGCAAATTTGGAAAACTCAGCAGTGGCCACAGGATGGGAAAAGATCAGTTTTCATTCCAATCCCAAAGAAAGGCAATACCAAAGAATTCTCAAACTACCACACAATTGCACTCATCTCACACACTAGTAAAGTAATGCTTAAAATTCTCCAAGCCAGGCTTCAACAGTATGTGAACTATGAAATTCCAGGTGTTCAGGCTGGATTTAGAAAAGACAGAGGAACCTGAGACCAAATTGCCAACATCCGTTGGATCATTGAAAAAACAAGAGAGATCCAGAAACACATCTATTTCTGCTTTATTGACTATGCCAAAGCCTTTGACTGTGTGGATCACCACAAACGGTGGAAAATTCTTAAAGAGATGGGAAAACAAGACCACCTAACCTGCCTCTTGAGAAATCTGTATGCAGGTCAGAGGGCAACAGTTAGAACTAGACATGGAACAACAGACTGGTTCCAACTCGGGAAAGGAGTACGTCAAGGCTGTATATTGCCACCCTGCTTATTTAACTTATATGCAGAGTACATCATGAGAAACGCTGAGCTGGAAGAAGCACAAACTGGAATCAAGATTGCTGGGAGAAATATCAATAACCTCAGATATGCAGATGACACCACCCTTATGGCAGAAAGTGAAGAAGAAGTAAAGAGCCTCTTGATGAAAGTGAAAGAGGAGAGTGAAAAAGTTGTCTTAAAGATCAACATTCAGAAAACTAATAGGCATCTGGCCCGATCATTTCATGGCAAATAGATGGGGAAACAGTGGATACAGTGACACACTTTAATTTTGGGGGCTCCAAAATCACTGCAGATGGTCACCCACGAAATTAAAAGATGCTTACTCCTTGGAAGGAAAGTTATGAGCAACCTAGACAGCATATTAAAAAGCAGAGACATTACTTTGCTAACAAAAGTCCGTCTAGTCAAGGCTATGGTTTTTCCAGTAGTTATGTGTGGATGTGAGAGTTGGACTATAAAGAAAGCTGAGTGCCAAAGAATTCGTGCTTTTGGACTGTGGTGTTGGAGAAGACTCTTGAGAGTCCCTTGGACTGCAAGGAGATCCAACCAGTCAATTCTATAGGAAATCAGTCCTGGATATTCATTGGAAGAACTTATGTTGAAGCTGAAACTCCAATATTTTGGCCACCTAATGTGAAGAACTGATTCATTTGAAAAGACCCTGATTCTGGGGAAGATTGAAGGTGGGAGAAGGAGATGACAGTGGATGAGATGGTTGGATGGCATCACCAACTCAATGGACATGAGTTTGAGTAAGCTCCGGGAGTTGGTCATGGACAGGGAGGCCTGGCGTGTTGCAGTCCATGGGGTCGCAAAGAGTCAGACATGACTGAGTGACTGAACTGAACTGATCCTTTACCTAGTCTTGAACGACACCCCAACTGCAATAGGAACTGGAGGACTCTTTGGGCTACAGAATCCTTCCTGGGAAGATGTTCTGTTCACTTGCTAGCTCACATCCAAACTATCTAGCACAGGTTCCTCAGACTCATGCATCACTTACCCAGCGGGGCAGCTCACATTGTTGTGTCCAGGTTCACAACATGATTGAGCTCCAGATGAATGTGGATATATCAAGGGCCTCCCCTGGGTGTTCCTGTTCATCTCTTGAAAAACTCTATTTAATAAGCAATTCCCAAGCTGTTGGTTAGTTCAGTTCAGTTACTCAGTTTTGTCTGACTCTGCAACCCCATGGACTGCAGCACGCCAGGCTTCCCTGTCCATCACCTATTTCCGTAGCTTACTCAAACTCATGTTTCTGCCATAAGGGTGGTGTCATCTGCATATCTGAGGTTATTGATATTTCTCCTGGCAATCTTAATTCCAGATTGTGCTTCATCCAGCCCAGCGTTTCTCATGATGTACTCTGCATAAAAGTTAAATAAGCAGGATGACAATATACATCCTTGATGTACTCCTTTCCCGATTTGGAACCAGTCTGTTGTCCCGTGTCCAGTTCTAACTGTTGCTTCTTGACCTGCATACAGATTTCTCAAGAGGCAGGCCAGGTAGTCTGGTATTCCCAACTCGAAGAATTTTCCACAGTTTGTGGTGATCCACACAGTCAAAAGCTTTGGCGGAGTCAATAAAGCAGAAGTACTCCAGGGTTAATTAACAGAGCAGCTGTTGTTTCTGTCACCCAAGAGCATTAACGACAAGAGAGGAAGCCCAGGTTTTGTGGAGTTGGAAGGTGAGCCTGGTGTCTGGTTTCTGGTCCTGCCTTTTTGATGTTGTTCTTAATTTAATTCAAATTTTATATTTGTGTATAGTTGTTTTCCCACTATACACCAATATAGTTTCAGGTGTCCAGCAAAGTGATTCAGTTACATATATACATATATCTAATCCTTTTTAGATTCTTTTCCCATATAGGTTATTACAGAATACTTAGTAGAGTTCTCCATGGTATAAAGTAAGTCCTTGTTGGTTTTTATTTTATGTATAGTATATTTAGTGTGTATATGTTAATTTCCAACCTCCTAATTAATTCCTCTCCTCCTTTCCCCTTTGGTAACCATAAGTTTATTTTTTAAGTCTGTGAGTCTGTTTCTGTTTTGTAAGTAAGTTCATGTGTATCATCTTTTTAGATTCCACATATGAGTGTCACCATATGATATTTGTCTTTATCTGACTTACTTCACTTAGTGTGATAATCTCTAGGCCCATCCATTTGCTGCAAATGGCTTTATTGTATTCTTTTTATGGCTGAGTAATATTCCATTATATATATGCACCACCTCTTCTTTATCCATTCCTCTGTCAATAGATACTTAAGTTGCTTCTATGTCTTGGCTATTGTAAATATTGATGCAGTGAACATTGGGATGTATGTAGCTCTTCAGATTAAGGTTTTCTCTACGTATGTGCCCAGGAGTGGGATTGCTGGATCATATGGTAGTTCTATGTTTAGTCTTTTAAGGAACCGCCACACTGTACTCCATAGTGATTAAACCTATTTCCATTCCCACCAATTATTGTAGGAAGGTTTATTGGTTTTGATGATGGCCATTCTGGTTGGTATGAGGTTATACCTCATTGTAGTTTTGATTTGCATTTATCTGATAATTAATGATGTTGAGCATCTTTTCATGTGCCAACATCATGCTCAATAGTGAAAGGCTTAAAGCAATTCCTCTAAGATCATAAATAAGACAAGAATGTCCATTCTTGCCACTTTTCTTCAACATAATTTTGGAAGTCCTAACCATGGCAATCATCGAAGAAAAAGAAGCAAAAGGAATCCAAAGTGTAAAGGAAGTAAAACCATCACTGCTTGCAGATGACATACTATATAGAGAAAATCCTAAAGATGCTTCCAGAAAACCATTAGAGCTAATCAATGAATTAGGTAAAGTTACAGGATACAAAATCAAATACACAGAGATTGCTTGCATTTCTGGTCCTGTCTTAATGAATACAGCTGTTAATCATTCTCTGACTCTGTTTACCATTCCTTTTCCCTTATAGGTTTGGACTTCCTCAAGGGAATAAACATTATTTTGTTCACCTTTAATTATTTTTTGATGCCCACAAAATTTTGCCCATAACAAAGAAAGTGTTCAAAGACATTTCTTTTTGAAATAATGAACTTAGTCTCCTTGGCAATCACATAAACATAATCGCCTCACTCCATGTGCTGAGGAGAAACATTCGGGGATTCCATTGCCTTTTATTGATTTAATTCTCTGTTGATCTTCTCCCCTCCTGACTCTATGTCTTTCTCTGTTGATTTATTTTTCCCCTCTTGGCTCTGTGTCCCATTCATTCTTTTGAATATTGCCTTGAAGCTGTGATTCTCAGTCATGTAAGAGCTCCCTTTAGGTAAAAATCTCTAAAAATGTTCAGAACAATAACAATTTAAATTTCCATCCATTAAACTTTAAATAAATAAAACATGCCTAATTTGGGTGGAGAGAATTAGAGAGGAAGTTAAGGAATTACATAAACAGCATGATGTTGCAACCTCTGGAAAGTTGGGGAAGGCCTGCCCCAAAGGACCAGAGACCCTGTCCTCTTATTAGTACTGGGCCTCACCATCTGTAGCAGAGCCTTATAGAAATAAATCTTGTTAAAACAATATTTGTCAAGCTCTGCTGTTCACCTGGTTTTGTTCTTACTGGGTGTTGGAATCACCACAGACATGGTCACAGAGTGGACTCATGGCTCCAGTGGCCATTTTAACAATAATCAGAAGGGCTCCTAAATGGAGTTATTCTGAAGTCAGCTTTTTGTTGATATGGATAGTCCTCTGTGCTTACCTTGTGGCTCAGCTGTTAAATAATACTTCTGCAATGTGGGAGACCTGGGTTCAATCCCTGGGTTGGGAAGATCCCCTGGAGAAGGGAAAGGCTACCCACTCCAGTATTCTGGCCTGAGAATTCCATGGACTGTATAGTCTATGGGGTCAAAAAGAGCTGGACACAGCTGAGTGACTTTCATTTTCTTTCAGTCCTTCTCTGGAGAGCTATGATAAACCTAGACAGTGGATTGAAGATATCACTTTTCTGACATAGGTCCATCTAGTCAAGCTATGGTTTTTCTTTTTTTTTATTTATTTATTTATTTATTTATTTTTTTAACTTTACAATATTGTATTTGTTTTGCCATACATTGACATGAATCCACCATGGGTGTACATGTGTTCCCCTTCCAGAACCCCCCTCCCACTTCTCTCCCCATCCCATCCCTCTGGGTCATCCCGGTGGTTTTTCCAGTAGTCATGTATGGATGTGAGAATTGGACCATAAAAAAGTCTGAGTGCTGAAGAATTGATGCTTTTGAACTGTGGTGTTGGGGAAGACTCTTGAGAGTCCCTTGGACTGCAAGATCAAACCAGTCAATCCTAAAGGAAATCAGTCCTGATTATTCATTGGAAGGACTGATCCTAAAGCTGAAGCTTTAATACTTTGGCCACCTGATGCGAAGAGCCAACTCACTGGAAAAGACCCTGATTCTGGGAAAGACTGATGACAAAAGGAGCAGATGGCAAGCAGAGGATGAGATGGTTAGCTAGCATCACCAACTCCATGGACATGAGTCTGAGCAAACTCCAGGAGATGGTGAAGGACAGGCAAGCCTGGCGTGCTGCAGTCCATGGGGTCACAAAGAGTCAGACACGACTTAGCAACTGAACAACAATAACAGTCCTTCTCCGGGCTTAGTTACACTCTCTGCCCTTATACTTAATCTTATTCCTTCTGAATATAATCTGAAGAATATAATACAGTCAGTAAAAATTATTTTAAAATTTAGGCTATTTTTGTGGCATCTCTTTCAATGATTATGTTGACATTTGTATCATAATCAAAAGAATAGGTCAGGCTCAACTATTTTTTTTTTAGTTTATTTAAATTCATCGATCAATTGGCAGGTATGTAGAAAGCAGCAAATCTTTTAGGGAGAGTACAGGGTAGTGTACGTGCTGGATTCTTGCAGTCTGTGGTGTCTGCATATTAACTGTACACATAAAAGGCAATTTGGTTGTTATATCATTCCATTGTTCTGGAATGGAACGCTGAAGAAAGGTCTGTTCATTTCCTTGAAGATAGCTTTTTTATTCTCTTTATTTCTTCAGGTTTTCCTGTCTGGATGTACACATACTTTTTTTACTTTATGCTTGAAATTCATATCCTTTCCCCAACTAAGACTAAACATTAATCTCTTTTGTTTCTCTCTGGTACTCAGTAAGACTTTTGATACTACTAAGTCTTTCCTTTGTTTGGAAACTTTTCTTCCAATAACGGTCTCTTTTCTTACATTTACTCTCTTTTTTGGGAATTCCCTATGTTACTCATATTTTACTCTTCAGTTTTGTATTTCTTTTTCCCTTTTTGTGAGTATGTGTTCTGGTGGTGTTTCACTTTGGCTGATGGTCACTCAGCTGGTATTCCATAACACTGCTCCCTTTGGGGTTCTGTATCTGGCCATCGTGTCTGTCATCTTCATTCAGTGTCTTATGATTTGAGAAATTTGTCTTCTTTAGGTTTATAGATGTATGTGTGCTCAGTCACTTCAGTCATGTCAGAGTCTTTGCAACCCCATGGACTATAACCTGCCAGGTTCTTCTGTCCATGGGTTTATCCCAGCAAGAATACAAAAGCAGTTTGCCATTTCTTCCTCCATTATAAATGCTTATTTCTCTTAAATCTTGTGGAGAATCTGAATTTGAAAATTAATTTAACTGGTTTATCTTTCAGTGTGTCTTCTGTTTGAGATTTCCATTTGGTCACCCTGACAGGGAGGTCTATTCTTATTTAGGGCTCTGTCTATGCTTTCATGGAACCATGTTCAAAATCTTTCAGCCTAGATAAACAGAGGAAGGAAAGATACTTATTTTTATAACTTTTCTTTACCAGATCAGAGATTCACTCAAAAGTGAGAGAGAAGGAAGAAACGGGAAATTGAGACACATGTTACAGGGAACTCTACCATGGTGGATGGTGGGGTGGCCTTCCTTTCAGTCCAGCAGTCAGGAAGTAGCTGGGATGGTGTCCTTTCAGTTATCCTGTATGTCACCCTCATTAAATCCAGCTGCAAGGCATCTTTGACTCTCTGACCTGTGTTGTGCTGTGCTAAGTCACTTCAGCTGTGTCTGACTGTTTGCTATCCTATGGACTGTAGTCCACCAGGCTTCTCTGTCCATGGGATTCTCCAGGCATGAATACTGGAATGGGTTGCTGTGCCCTCCTCCAGGGTATCTTCTCAATCCAGGGATTAAACCTGCATTGCTTATGTCTCCTGCATTGGCAGGCGTGTTCTTTACCAATAGCGCCACCTGGGAAGCCCTGCATTGACCTGCATTGGCTGAGAACAAATGCCATTCTTTGGGGGGGATGGCTTAGGCTCAAGGATAGGAGCAGGGGGACTGGTTAGAAGCTACTGCAACAATCTATGGCAGATGTGGGCACAGGTGGTGGGAGACATCAGATGCTGGGTGGACTCTGAAGCAGAGTGGATAGGGCTTACTGATGGTTGGGATGTGGAGTATGGAAGATGGAGTAAAAGAATTTTTTACTTGAGCAAATATGACGGGAAAGGACTTATGGGGATAAGGTTTTTGGATACAAATCAATAGTTTGGCTTTGAACATGTCAAATTTGAGAGGCTTATGGGAGATGTTAAGTAGGTCAGAGTGGAATTCAGAAGGCAGGTCCAAGATGAAGAAATAAATATGCAAATCTTCCTCTTATACATGCCTTGTGGTAGGGGCAGGGAGTGAGTATAGAAAGAACACAAGACTTAAATTTTAAAAGGACTCTTTAACAAAGGAAAAAGAACTGTGGATTCCTGGAAGGCCAGTTCTGGGAAGTAGAGACAAGGAGAAATCGCTGGTGAGAATGGGGCTGAGAAGGAACAGGGACCACAAGAGAGATGTCCTAGAACCCCGAAAAGAAATCTATGGAGATGGCAGGAGTCACTGAAGACAGAGATGCTGACCACTGGATTCAGTGATACACAGGTCACCTTGACAAGCACACAGAGCCAGAGGAACGGTGGGATGAAGGCCTGGCCTTTGTGAGAGAATGAGAGAAGGGGAAGAGGAAGAGGCTGGTGTTGGAACTAACTCTTAGGAATGTAACTGCAAACGGAAGCAAAGAAAAGACACAGCTCTGGGAAGAGGACATAGATCACGGGGGATTCCTTGTAATCATGGTGGTGTTAGGGAATTGTTGACTGAAACCACTTGCCTTGGACAGGCAGTGATAACTGCTTTTCCTGTCACAACAGGACACACACACAACAGTTCCTTAACAGAAGGTCCTGATAAGGAACATGCTACTGCTGAAAACTAACCAGGAGAATTTGGGAGGGTCCAAAGGAGGGAGGAGACTACCAACCTTCCAGAAGTCCTCACACTGGAATCCATCTTGGCTGAGAGATGTGTGTGCCACCAGAAAGGACCCCGAGCCAGACCAAATATGGGCAAGCAAGATGACTGGCCAGAAACTAACCTCATTACCATAAAACCTGAGACTGCAAGCTCCACGGAGAGCAGTTCTCTTGGGTTCCCTTACCCCGCTGCTCTCTGCCCAGGTGCCCCTTCCCAATAAGGTCTCTTGCTTTATCAGCATGAGTGTCTTCTCCGACAGTCCATTTCTGAGTGTTAGACAAGAGCCCACTCTTGGGCCCTGGAAGGGGTCCCTGTTCCTGCAACAACATTGTGGTCACTGTTGTTGAGATGGGAGCTCTTACAGCATGCTTACTCTACAGAGGGAGAAGTGAACAACAGGGTGATGGAATTGGAGGGCTCAGGTATCGCACCCAGGATGTACAGGCTGGGGAAGCGGGCAAAGTGGGGGGATTTCAGGACTAGATGTGTGCAAGCGCTCTTCTGATACTTCCAATTTCTCAGAGAAATAAGCAAGGTCAAGAGCAGAGTGTGAAGAAGGGAAGGTGGTTGGCCCCAGGAGGTCTGATGGCTGCATCAGAATTTCTTCAGGATTCCTTCTTTGGTTTTACCTTTATTGAAAATAAAGTCCTTATGAGTTGAGTTCTTACAGTTGATGATTTCCAGAACTTTCCCTTCTCACTAATGTACTCTTCAAAATGCTGCTGCCTATTTAAAGAGTTGGGCTTCTCTGATGGCTCAAGCAGAAAAGAATCTGCCTGCAGTGCAGGAGATAGAGAAGACATGGATTTGATCTCTGGGTAGGCAAGATCCCCTGGAGGAGGAAACAGCAACCCACTCCAATATTCTTGCCTGGAAAATCCCATGGACAGAAGAGCCTGGAGGGCTACAGTCCATGAGGTCACAAAGAGTCAGACACGACTGAGCACGTGATGGGTGGATGGATTTAATGAGTTAATGGGATTTTTCATGATGTGGCAAATCTCCATTTCTTCTGTGCTGTTGTAATGAGGATGGTATTTTAAATCGTATTTAGAGTAAGAATCAACTCAATTCAACAACTCAATTCAGCAACTCTCGACGGAGTGCTACGTGACATGTATTTCTGGCCCAGGGTCCAAGTCACAGGGTGGTCTCCATGGACAGTGCCATCACTGGCTTTTGATGTAACATAATTCAGTGCCTTCTGAGGGCAGTAGCTGTCACGACTGCTCTTCTTTGCACATTACTGCTCAACCAGCACCAGCCCAGGTTACCTGGACTATAAGGAGCAATCATGAGAGCTGCCTGTTGTATTAATATTTGGAGGACCATTTGCCTCAGAGGGAAAAAAGAAAAAGAAAGAAAGACTACAAGCTTAGGTGACTTCTTGATTTGTTCTTGGCTGGTTATTTTGGAGAGTAGGAGGTTTCACTTTACATCTCAAAGAGAAATAAAAACTTCAATTGCTCCCCATATTAAAGCCCTAATGAAATATTTTGTCAGAGACTTAAAAAGCACCATTTTCAAAAGTAGACAGTGGACACTCAATTTATGTCACTTTGTACCTATTTACTACTGCTGGCTGCTGTCCAAAAGCATGAAACAGTTTTAAAATTACAGTTTTAGAAAAGGCTATCCTTGCTAATATATCCTTTTATTCATTACTGAGACCTGAAGGTAAAGGCATTTGAGAATGTTTCTTTTGGGTATTGAAGAAAGAGAGAGAGAGAAAGGAGAAAATATAAGTTGATCTGTTTGATTAGGGGCAGGAACCATTTAGAAGAGCTGCAAAGAAAAAATATTGGGGTAATAAAATAGCTGTTGGAAAATGGACTTATCATGAATTATTAGAAATCATTTAATTTACTAATGAAATAGTTACTCTGCAGTTGACATTATGTATGGGGAAAAGAAATATTTAACTGGTGGGCACTATTAGTAATATGTAAATTTGCTTTTTAAAGTTAAATAACAAAAGCATGGAAGAAGCAAATTAAAGCACCTAAAAAAAAAAAAAGAAAATCTAACTTGCAATAAAAATTTCCATGGAATGATTCTTCACCCTTGTCCCAAACCTGCTGATATTTTTAACAGTATGCTGCTCCCATCCAAATTGATTATAAATTAAGTTGTGGTTTCCATCAAAATGCAAGTAACTCAACATTAAGAAAGAACCAGAAATCCTGGCCCTCAAGTTATCTGGGGAGATTGCCTTCCCCTAAGAGTTCAGCATTTGAGGAATAAACACAGGAAATAAAGGAACTCTGTCTTACTTCCAAATCACTGACTTAGTAATAATTGACTTGGGAATTTACCAAGGCAAGGAAGCCCATCATACACACAACCACTGTATATCCATGGGCCTCCTATGCTCGGCACTGGGTTTTCACCAATTCCAGAGGCACCTACAGGGCCAGCTTTGTGCCAGGCCTAGGGTGGATGTTGGAAGGTGATATGGAGGTGACTGGCACCTCCCTGTTTCCCAGAGGCTCCCCGAGTAGAAGGCGAGATCACCACATGCATAAATGACCACAAACCAACAGGGATACAGACTTCCTGGGAGACACAGGGG
Source organism: Giraffa tippelskirchi (assembly GCF_054371585.1). Lineage (NCBI taxonomy): Eukaryota > Metazoa > Chordata > Mammalia > Artiodactyla > Giraffidae > Giraffa > Giraffa tippelskirchi. Next base: position 117,968,341 of record NC_137276.1, on the reverse strand, counting down.
CAGCGGGAGAGAGATTCTGACAGGCCCCACTGACGAGGCACCATCTGAGTAGGGACTGGAGACGTCAGTGGCTCTTTGACAAGCCCAGGTGCTCAAGAAAGATATTTTGCCCATCTGTGATAACCACATTTCTTAGTTTCTAGATGTGATGTTTTGGCCTTTGGGGCCTGAGAGGGGACTTCCCCTCCCAGAGCCAGGCAGTTCCTACAGACAGTAAGCAATGCAAATAGGAGCTCATCTTTCACCTCCCAATCAACCCATTAAGAGCCCACACCCCACTGCCTCCTCTATAGGGCTCCAACTTTCCCGTGCCCTATTCACCCAGGGCCAGTTGCCAGACGACTAGGGTCAGACCTACACCCCAGAGCCCTGAAATGATTCAAACCAGCCAATCCAGTGCAGTGTACTGTAGGCTTAATGCCAGCATGCATACATGAGTGTATAAGACTGTTTATGGTGGGTTCAGTCACTCATTTTTATTGAGTTTATAGAAGTTTAAGTAAAAGAAGAGTCTCAAGCATTCTTAATTATATATCTATATGCAGTGTCCATACTATAAAAAACACACAATGTGATTTTAGTATAAAGTTTACTCCCTTCTATACTTGTTAAGAATAGATTCAACAGCAAGCACGGCCAAGTCCCTAAAAAGAATCACTTAAATAAAATAGAATTTTATGTCTCTCTCACATTCAGCCTGCAAATAGGTGGTCTAAATCTGGTATGTTTCCTCTACTTAATAAAATACCCAGTGACCCAGATCCCTTATATTTTGCCACTTTATCAAGTGTGGTCCTCAATCCCAAAGATACTTCATGGTCTAATGTGGCTGCTTGAGGTTCAGCCATCACAGCACAAGTTCATTTCAGACAGCGGGAGCATAAGGGCGTGTCTCTGCATTTTAAGGACCCTTTCCAGAAGTTCTAGTTGGCCAGAATTTAGCCATATAGCCACAATGGGCAGCAAAGGACACTGGAGGGTTTAATTTTCCCTCTGGGTAGCCATATGGGCTAGCATAAGTTTCAGTGGCTCCATTAGTAAAAGAGGAGGGGACAGCTTACAGGCTCTGCTTCCCCTTCTCACAAGGAATCACGGGGACCTCTAGGAAGATGTGACAAAATCCAGTCCCTCCACACTGCTGTTTCTTCTCATCCCAGTTCTGTATCTCAGTGGTTTTCCTCTGTGTCTTCTGGGAAACCATGTCCATTGCCGTGGTCCCTGGAATGACATTTTCCTGTATTTTCAACAGAGGGGAGAGGAAGCTGAGGCATTTAAATTTTTTGTACTCCTTTTTTGGCCAAGCCGTGGGGCATGTAAGATCTTATTTCCCTGACCAGGGGATCGAACCCATACCCCATCTAGTGGAAGCACAGAGCCCTAACCACTGGACTACTAGGAAAGCCCCGCTGAGGTGGGTTTTTTTTTTTTTTTTTAAGATTTATTATTCATTTATGGCTGTGCTGGATCTCCATTGCTGCATGCAGGCCTTCTCCAGTTGCGGTGAGTGGGGTGTTCCTCTCTAGTTTTGGAGTGTGGGCTTCTCACTGCAGTGGTTTTTCTTGTTGCAGGGCATGGGCTCTAGAGTACTGGCTCAGAAGTTGTGGCCCATGGGCTTTGTTGCTCCGAGGCCTGTTGGATCTTCTGGGACCAATGATTGAACCTGCGTCTCCTGCATCAGAAGGCAGGCTGTCTACCACTGAGGCACCAGGGAAGTTCTACTGAGGTATTTTTAAAGCAGTGTTTTCCAGCCCTCACCTCACTGTTAGAGGCAGTCAGGTTGTGATGCCTGGAAGAGTTCAGCAGGTTTGGAGGCCCCAGGAGGGGCAGATTCTTGTGACTTCTCTTCCTAAATTAGCAGTGTCAAGTAGATGTAAGCTTGGCATTTAAGAAGATTTGCTTTTCTCCCAGGCAGTCTCTCTGAAGTGAAAGGTTTAGCTGCTTATGAGCAGGAAACAGTCTCCCGCCTCCCCTCTGTGCTGTCTGTTTCCTCTCTCCAGTGCTGCAATCTGGGGTGGTGACAGGGGCTGCTTTGGGTTTCTGATAGAAAGAGACAGCTTCTAGGGCATGGAGCACCTGAAGAGGGCTCTGTCAGTTTGTGGAAGCTTTGGCCTCTGGGATGTTTCGATGTCCAAACAAACAGCCCAACATCCCTCAGTTTCTTGTGACTTTGCTCTCTGACTAGTGGCACACAGTATACATACCATCTAGGGACCCCCTGGCCTTGAAGAGTGAGCAGGGCACACCTGGCGTTCCACATGGAGCTGGAAAAAACACTTGTGCATCTACAGGGGAACAGATCATGTTTCCAGGTTCCACAGCCACCTGGCTCCTTAGAGACGCCCAAAGTACCGCACCTCGAGCCAGGCTCAGCTGCTGCCTTTTCTCATCAGAAGCTCATGTACCGCAGAGAACAGAGCCTGCAGCTCGCACCGTAGGTGGGTAATCCAAACGTCCCTGTTTTCCATCTTGCTTCCCAACCAGGGAATGGAGGAATGGGGAGGGTCTAGTTCCCTCCAGGGAGCTCCCCAGCTCCCACTAGACCCTGAGGATGCAGCTGCAGAAAGATCAGGGCCCCAGAGCTAACCGTGGTCACCACCCTGGCCCCTCAGGGCCTGCATTGGCTCAGACAGTAAGGAATCTGCCTGCAATGCAGGAGACCTGGGTTTGATTCCTGGGTCGGGAAGATGCCCTGGAGTAGGGAATGGCAACGCACTCCAGTGTTCTTGCCTGGAGAATCCCATGGACAGAGAATCCTGGTGGGCTACAGTCCATGGGGTTGCAAAGAGTCAGACACTTTCACTTTCTCAGTGTGCACACCCTGAGGGCTTATATCCAGTCTCCTTGGGAAGTGGACTGAAGGTCAGACCTCCGATTCTTAGCTGTGGTAAATCAGCATTAAGTTCCATAAGAAAATCCTTTTTTTCTCTGTAATTTTCACTGGGTAAAGAAAAACATTTTACCCTTTCCTCAAAGCCTCAATTTTCCTAAGAGATTTATAGTGTCTGATTTTTCAGAGCACAGTGATTGCGTTGCTATATTTCTACACAGAAATACCTCATGGAAGCCTTCAGAATGGGAGAAAATAATAGCAAATGAAGCAACAGACAAACAATTAATCTCAAAAATATACAAGCAACTTCTGCAGCTGAATTCCCGAAAAATAAATGACCCAATCAAAAAATGGGCCAAAGAACTAAACAGACATTTCTCCAAAGAAGACATACAGATGGCTAACAAACACATGAAAAGATGCTCAACATCACTCATTATTAGAGAAATGCAAATCAAAACCACAATGAGGTATCATTTCACACCAGTCAGAATGGCTGCTATCCAAAAGTCTACAAGCAATAAATGCTGGAGAGGGTGTGGAGAAAAGGGAACCCTCTTACACTGTTGGTGGGAATGCAAACTAGTACAGCCACTATGGAGAACAGTGTGGAGATTCCTTAAAAAACTGGGAATAGAACTGCCATATGACCCAGCAATCCCACTGCTAGGCATATACACCGAGGAAACCAGAATTGAAAGAGACGCGTGTACCCCAATGTTCATCGCAGCACTGTTTACAATAGCCAGGACATGGAAGCAACCTAGATGTCCATCAGCAGATGAATGGATAAGGAAGCTGTGGTACATATACACAATGGAATATTACTCAGCCATTAAAAAAAATACATTTGAACCGGTTCTACTGAGATGGATGAAACTGGAGCCCATTATACAGAGTGAAGTAAGCCAGAAAGAAAAACAACAATACAGTATACTAATGCATATATATGGAATCTGAAAGATGGTAACGATAACCCTATATGCGGGACAGAATGAGAGACACAGATGCATGGAACAATTTTATGGACTCTGAGGGAGAAGGTGAGGGTGGGACGTTCTGGGAGAATGGCATTGAGACATGTGTATTGTCATATGTGAAACAGAGCACCATTCCATGTTCGATGCATGTGACAAGGGCTCGGGGCCGGGGCAGTGGGATGATCCAGAGGGATGGGAGGGGGAGGGAGGTGGGTGGGGGGTTCGGGAAGGGGAACACATGTAAACCCATGGCTGATTCTTGTCAATGTATGGCAAAAACTATTACAATATTGTAAAGTAATTAGCCCCCAAGTAAAATAAATAAATTTATAAAAAAAAAAAAAAAAAAAAAAAGAAATACCTCATGGATATATTTCTTCCATTCCCTGGGCTTATATGTTGATTCCATAAAAACCATATCAATTAATTTTTACTTCAACCCTTGTCACCAGAATTGCCTCATAGTATTGTTGGGGGAGTATGTATTTTCCTCGGTTCTATCTCATCACAACAAAAATTTGAAGCGACAGATGGACCAGCGTTACAGCCCTTGGACAGACAAGTGTTAAACTCTAGAATGGGCCAGTGTTACAGCCCCATGTTACAGCTCAGTTTTATTTAGAAAGTAAAGGAAAACATATCCTCGAGGCATGAGGGAATGCCGACTCAAAAGATGCGAAGAGAAGAGAGGCCCCTGGCCCAGTTTTGGCTCCTCTTTTTATATGTTTTTTTTCTCCTCCCCCTGGGCCTCCCCAATGTAAATTGGGCTAGCCAGGAGTGCTGTTTGTTCTCCTGAGGTCCTCACTCTGGTCCTCAGATCTTCCTTTGTTCTATTTTTGCAGGCTTTTCCCTTCCTCATCTTTTAGCCACCGCCATTCTGGACTCCTTTTTCCTGTTCTAACTACCTAACAGTATGGCAATCATATTTTCTGAATCCCAAACCATTATTTAATGCATGTTTGGGCTTAGTACATGTTTAGATCACAGAAAATTTAAATTGTGACTGACCTGGAAAATTTGGGGCACTTGGTTGATAAATCCCTTGGGTCCAGACAGAGAAGATGGTGTTTTGGGGGGCCCTTCTCTGTGGCATGAGTAACAGTAATGTTTATTGTGTGTTTTCCATGTTCCAGGCAGTGTGCTAAATGCTTTTAAGGCAAAAAAACGTTACATGTAAGGATTCTTGGGAGAAATATGTTTCAAAGCCAAGAAGTAGGAAGAAATGCTCTTCTCCTGAGGAACTAACTGAATTCTATCTCATGAACACTGAGGCTCATATAATTGGTTATATTTTTCTGATTGACTTGCCTAAACGTGTGCCCAATTTGTGTTTCACTACTTTTTGCCCTTTTTTTCCATTCCTTCTGCTTTAATCTTCAAATTCTGAGGTGTGTATAGTTTTGGAGGCCACCTGAAACCCCCTTTTGTTAGCGTGGTGTGCAGATAAGTAAAATGTCACTCACCCAGGACCTCACTGACTGCTCCTGACTCAAATGCTCCTTTTTTTATTGCCAACTTTCCTCAACATTAGGAGAGTCCCCAGGCACCATCCAAAACCTCACATGCAGTGACAGCTTGTCCATCGCTCCCTCAGACTGGAGCCAGCATCAGCTGAGAGTCCTGGGTCTCAGAAAAGAAATCTGAGGACACCTGTCAAAAAGAAAGATGGACACAAGGTTTCTCAAAGGCAACTAAGCGTTCTGACAGGCCATTACTTCTCCTATTCAGCCTCACCCAAACATTCAGAGCTTGGCAGTTGGTGTGTGGGGAAGCACTCTTTCTCATATCAGTGAAGTGCCTCTCTGACACCTGGTGACTCCAGCCACTGGGGCTCGGAGATTAGAGCTGGAGTTAGGGGTGTTGCCAAACAGGATGGTGGCAGCCTGAGCACAGGAGAGACCCATAGAATTCTCTTTGAAAACCAGTCCCGCAGTTGAAGAGGGTTCAAAATGTCTGGTTGAGACTGTAGGCTTTTGAGAAATAGATCTAAATGTTAAAAGAGGGGAGATAATAAAAGCAGAGGTCTGGATCCAGCTACCATTAACCATTGTTTTATTTCAAGAATATCTCTGCTAGCCATTGTAAAGGGGACCACATTCCTTTTAGTGAAATGATATTGCAGGAATTCTGAGTCTCTTTTTCATGTGGTGAGTTATTTAGGCAGGCGTGTGTTTGACAGTATTTTAAGGTGCTCTTTGCATTTTAGACTCACCCTCGGTGTCAAATATTGCCAAGGAATACTCAATTGTCTTTGAGCCATGGCTGTCTCACTTTTAAAACTGTGCTAGATTGCACAAATGGTCACAAGGTCTTCCCCCCTCCCCACCGACCATTATTTACACCCTGGCTTGTGACTTCATAACTCCATCCATCAAGAGTTGAGGTCTTCCTTTACCCTGTGCTTGGGTTGACAATGTAGCCTTCTGTGGACAGTAGCAAAAATGATGCAATCAGAGACTTGAAAAGCACTAGTTGCTGCATATGGAATCTTTCTGTCCCATATCAGTAAGTCCAAGCTAGTCTGTTGGGTGATGAGGGATGTCAGTTCACAGCATCCCACCTCCAGTACAGAGCCTGTGAGCTTAATTGGAGTGGATGGACCACAGACATGTGTTTGAGCCCTATCAATCCAGCAGAGATGAACCAGCTGGCTGAACTCAGCCAAAACTGGCAACCCTCAATATTATGAGATAAGCACATGCTAATTGTTTAAGCATGGGCTTTTTCTAATTAAGGTGAGCAGGGGCTACTCTTTGTTGTGCTGGGGATGGGCTTCTCATTGCAGTGGTTCCTCTTGTTGTGAAGTACAGGCTCTAGCCACACAGGCTTAGTTGCTCCGTGGCATATGAGAGCTTCCCAGATCAGGGATCCAACTCATGTCCCCTGCATTGGCAGGCAGATTCTTAACCACTGGACCACCAGGGAAGCCCCCAATCTTTTTAAAGTTTGCTTATCTAGTCATCATAAATGAACACTTGAGTTGCTTCCACATTTTAGATATTGTGAATAATGCTGTTATAAACATGTATACAAATATCTCTTTGAGACCTGCTTTTACTTCTTTAGGCATTAATATATACCCAGAAATGGAACTGCTAGATCAAATGGTAATTTTATTTTTAATTTTTTGAGGAAATGCCATACTGTTTTCCAGATCAGTTTTGATATTAGTCGTGGGTATAAGGTGGTATCTAATTGCAGTTTTGATTTGCATTTCCATAATGATGCTTGAGAAGCTCTATACAGTCAGCAAAACAAGACCAGGAGCAGACTGTGGCTCAGATCATGAACTGCTTATTGCCAAATTCAGACTTAAATTGAAGAAAGTAGGGAAAACCACTAGTCCATTCAGGTATGACCTAGATCAAATCCCTTATGAGTATACAGTGGAAGTGACAAATAGATTTAAGGGACTAGAGCTGATAGACAGAATGCCTGATGAACTATGGACAGAGGTTCGTGACATTGTACAGGAGACAGGGATCAAGAAAATCCCCATGGAAAAGAAATGCAAAAAAGCAAAATGGCTGTCTGAGGAGGCCTTACAGATAGCTGGGAAGAGAAGAGAAGCGAAAAGCAAAGGAGAAAAGGAAAGATATTTTCATCTGAATGCAGAGTTCCAGAGAATAGCAAGGAGAGATAAGAAAGCCTTCCTCAGTGATCAGTGCAAAGAAATAGAGGAAAACAACAGATTGGGAAAGACTAGAGATCTCTTCAAGAAAATTAGAGATACCAAAGGAACATTTCATGCAAAGGTAGGCTCGATAAAGGACAGAAATGGTATGGACCTAACAGAAGCAGAAGATATTAAGAAGAGGTGGCAAGAATACACAGAAGAACTGTACAAAAAAGATCTTCACGACCCAGATAATCACGATGGTGTGATCACTCACCTAGAGCCAGACATCCTGGAATGTGAAGTCAAGTGGGCCTTAGAAAGCATCACTATGAAGAAAGCTAGTGGAGGTGTTGGAATTCCAGTTGAGCTATTTCAAATCCTGAAAGGTGATGCTGTGAAAGTGCTGCACTTGATATGCCAGCAAATTTGGAAAACTCAGCAGTGGCCACAGGACTGGAAAAGGTCAGTTTTCATTCCAATCCCTAAGAAAGGCAATGCCAAAGAATGCTCAAACTACCGCACAATTGCACTCATCTCACATGCTAGTAAAGTAATGCTAAAAATTCTCCAAGCCAGGCTTCAGCAATACATGAACCGTGAACTTCCAGATGTTCAAGGTGGTTTTAGAAAAGGCAGAGGAACCAGAGATCAAATTGCCAATATCCGCTGGATCATCGAAAACACAAGAGAGTTCCAGAAAAACATCTATTTCTGCTTTATTGACTATGCCAAAGCCTTTGACTGTGTGAATCCCACAACAAACTGTGGAAAATTCTGAAAGAGATGGGAATACCAGACCATCTGACCTGTCTCTTGAGAAACCTGTATGCAGGTCAGGAAGCAACAGTTCAAAATGGACATGGAACAACAGACTGGTTCCAAATAGGAAAAGGAGTACGTCAAGGCTGTATATTGTCACCCTGCTTATTTAACTTATATGCAGAGTACATCATGAGAAACGCTGGGCTGGAAGAAACACAAGCTGGAATCAAGATTGCCAGGAGAAATATCAATCAGCTCAGATGCGGATGACACCACCCTTATGGCAGAAACTGAAGAAGAACTAAAGAGCCTCTTGATGAAGGTGAAAAAGGAGAGTGAAAAAGTTGGCTTAAAGCTCAATGTTCAGAAAACTAAGATCATGGCATCTGGTCCCATCACTTCATGGGAAATAAATGGGGAAACAGTGGAAACAGTGTCAGACTTTATTTTTTTGGGCTCCAGAATCACTGCTGATGGTGACTGCTGCCATGAAATTAAAAGACGCTTACTCCTTGGAAGGAAGGTTATGGCCAACCTAGATAGCATATTTAAAAGCAGAGACATTACTTTGCCAACAAAAGTCCGTCTAGTCAAGGCTATGGTTTTTCCAGTGGTCATGTATGGTTGTGAGAGTTGGACGGTGAAGAAAGCTGAGTGCCGAAAAATTGATGCTTTTGAACTGTGATGTTGGAGAAGACTCTTGAGAGTCCCTTGGACTGCAAGGAGATCCAATCAATCCATCCTAAGAGACCAATCCTGGGTGTTCATTGGAAGGTCTGAATTTGAAGCTGAAACTCCAATACTTTGGCCACCTCATGCGAAGGGTTGACTCATTGGAAAAGACCCTAATGCTGGGTAGGATTGGGGGCGGGAGGAGAAGGGGACGACAGAGGATGAGATGGTTGGATGGCATCACCGACTCGATGGACATGGATTTGGGTAGACTCCGGGAGTTGGTGATGGACAGAGAGGCCTGGCATGCTGCAATTCATGGGGTCGCAAAGAGTCAGACACGACTGAGTGACTAAACTGAACTGAACTGAATGATGCTGAACAGCTTTTTATGTGCTTATTGGTCACTTGCATATATTCTTTAGAGAAATGTCTATTCAAGTCCTTTTTCCACTTTGAATGGAATTCCATTTTGTTCTTGAGCTTTAGGAGTTACCTAATTACTCTGGATGAATCTGCTTGCAATGCAGGAGACATTGGTTTGATACCTGGGTCAGGAAGATAAGAAAATGGCAACTTACTCCAGTATTCCTGCCTGGAGAATACCATGGACAGAGGAGACTGGGAGCTACAGGCCATGGATCTCAAGAGTTGGACACGACTTAGCAACTAAACCACCACCACCATACATTCTGGATAATAATACTTTATCAGAATGTGATTTGCAGATATTTCTTTCCATTCTATGTGTTCCCTTTTCACTTCCTTGATAGTGTCTTTTGACGCACAACATGATTACATTTTAATGAAATTCAGTCTTCCTGTTATTTATTTTGTTGCTGGTCCTTTGGTATCACATCCAAGGAAACATTGCCAAATACAACATTATGAAACTTTGGTTCTATGTTTTCTTCTAAGAGTTTTATAATTTTAGGTCTTACATCTTTTAGCACATTTTGAGTTGATGTTTGTTTATGGTGTTAGATCAGGACCCAATTTACTCTTTCACATGTAGATATCTAGTTTTCTCAGCATCATTTGCTGAAAAGACTGTTCTTTCTCCCAATGAATGATCTTGTCACACCTATCAAAAATCAAGGGTTTATTTCTGGGCTTTCAATTCTAATCTAGAGGCCTATATATTTATTTTTATACTCTCTTGATTATTATAGCTTTGTAATAAATTTTAAAATCAAGAAGTGTGAGTCTTCCAGGTTTGATCTTCTTTTTAAAGATTGTCTTTTCTATTTGGAGTCTCTTGAGATGTCACATGAATTTTAGGATGCAGTTTCTATTTTTGAAAAAAAAAATGTATTTGTAGTTTTGATAGAGACTGCTTTGAATCGGTAGAACACCTTGGGTAAAATCAACATCTTAACACTATTAATTCTTCTAGTCCATGGACATGGATATTTTTCCACTTGTTTATATCTTTAATTTCTTTTAGCAATGTTTTATACACTTTATTGTATTCACCTTCTTAGTTAATTCATAAGTATTTTATTCTTTTTGATGGTATTGTAAATGAAATTGTTTTTGTGGTTTCCTTTTCAGATCATGTATTGTTAGTGTTCTGTATATGTCTGTGAAATCTACTTGGCTTATTGTTGTTAAAATCCTCTATTTCCTTACTGTTTTGTCTGCTTGCTCTATCCATTATTGAGAGTGGGATGGGGTACTGAAGCCTCCAATACTGTTGTAGAGCTATCTATTTCTCCCTTCAATTCTGTCAGCTTCTGCTTCATTATTTTGATGGTCTAATAGGTGCATTAATGTTTGTAATAGTTATATTTTCTTATTGTATTGAACCTTTTACTAGTATATACCATTCTTTGTCTTGTGGACTTCTAAACATTTTTTTGTTTTGTTGTTGTTTTTGTTTTGTGCCTGTGCTAGGTCTTCATCAGCTTGTGGTCTTACCCCATGGCATGTAGGATCATGGTTCCCTGACCAGGGATCAAACCTACGTCTCCTGCATTGGAAGGCGGACTCTCAACCACGGGACCATTGAAAGTCCCCTGAATCTTTTTTATTTAGAGTCTATTCTTTCTGACAGAGTAATCACTCTTGCCCTCTTTTGGTTACTATTTACATGAAATATCTTTTTCCATCCTTTCATTTTCAAACTATTTGTGTCTTGGATCTTAAGTGAGTCTCTTATAGATAGCATAGAGTTGAATCATGTGTTTTTATACATTTTGCCAATCTCTGTCTTTTGAATGGAGAGATCAAGATATTGTTTACATATAATTAGTGAGGAGGGACTCAATTTTGTATTGTACTATATGTATTATAGCATTTTTGTCCTTGATGTCTTGTGTTACTGTCTTCTTTTTGTATTTTATTTGATTTTTTGCAGTGAACATTTAAACTTCATTCTCACTTACTTCTGTGTGTATATTCTATAGCTATTTTCATTGTGATTACCATGGGGATTATGCATTTAACATCCTAAAGTTATAAAACTCTAATTTGAATTAATATCCACTTGACTGAACTGACATGCACAAATTCTGCTCCTTTACAGCTTTGTCCCACTCCTTTCAGTTGTTGATATAATAAAAAAAATCACATCTTTATACATTGTGTGCCTCCAAACATAAACTAATAATTCTTTTAAATTCATTAATTTCTTAAATTCTGTAGAAAATAAGATTTGGAGTTATTAACCAAAGTTACAATAATCCTAGCTTTTGGACTAATAATTATTTTTCTTTAAATATATTAATCTTTTAAGTCATGTAGAAAACAAAATGTTCAGTTACAAACCAATGTTACAATAAGCCTAGCATTTTAAAATTACCCATAAATGTGCCTCTATTGATTTGTTTATTCCTTTACATGGCTTTAAGGTACTCTCTCATGTTCTTTATTCACCCTTTAGAACTTCTTCTAAACTTTTCTTATAAGTCAGATGAAGTGTTGATGAACTTATCCAGCTTTTGTTTTATCTGGAGATGTAATAGTTTGTTACTCATACTTAAGGAATAATTTCACCAGATGTAAGATTCTTGGTTGATTGACAGTTTTGTTTTGTTTACAGCACTTTGAATACCTAATCCCACTGCCTTCTAGTCTTCAGAGTTTATGGATATATTAGTTTCCTACTGCTGCTGTAATAAATCACCACAATTTAGGGATTCAAATTTAGGACTTTCAAGACAATTTAGGACTTCCCTTTAGCTCAAATGGTAAAGAATCTGCCTGTGATGCAGGAGACCAGGATTTGATCCCTGGGTTGGGAAGTTCCTCTGGAGAAGGGAATGGCAATCCACTCCAGTATTCTTACCTGGAGAATTCCATGGACAGAGATGCCTGGCGGGCTATAGCTCGTGGGGTCGCAAAGAGTTGGACATGACTGAATGACTAACACACATAACACAGGGATTCAAAAAGCACAAATATATTATCTTACAGTCTGGAGGGTCTAAGTCCAAAAAAATCAGGTTTCAGTATGGCTTTGTTCCTTCTGGGTGCTCTAAGGGACCGATTTCCTTGCCTTTTCCAGCTTCTAGAGGCTAGTTGCATTCCTTGGCTCATGGTGTCTTCCTCTATCTTTAAAGCCAGAAATGACAGATTGAGTCCCCACATCACCTCACTCCAACCTTGCTTTCAGCATCACATCTGATTCTCCTCTTCTGCCTCCCTCTTCCACTTATACGGACCCTTGTGACTACACTGGGCTCACCCCAATAATACAGAATAATCTCTCCATCCCAAGGTCATCTGATTAGTAAATTTAGCTCCATTTGTGACCTTAATTCTCCTTTGCCATGTGACCTAACATATTTGCAGATTCCAAAACATGGACATCTTTAGAGGTCATTATTCTGTCTACCCTACTGGACAAAGCATGCCCTTGTTTTAAGAACTCTTTCTTCCTCTCAGGCACTGAAGCCTGGAATTTTATGTCAGAGAACCATTCCTTTTTGTCAGGGTGTCTCTGTAGGAGATACCAGTCAGCCCTCAAGAACATCGAATTATTTAGCTCTTATAATTCTGATTTCCATCAAAGTCACTCTGGTGATAGAAAATTCCATCCCACTAACATGTAAAGATTGAAAGCCTATTTCTCTCCAAGATTCATAATCCTTCAGTCTTCAGACTTGTCATGCTTATTTTTTTGGTTTGTGGATATTCCTTTTGGGAAACTGCTTACATATATGAGTATTCAGCTCTTTCAAGCTTGTATTAGAGTCTGGATCACATAACCATCAGGAGAGACACAAATTGAACCAGATTGCTTCTCAGTCAGTTCAGTCACTCAGTTGTGTCTGACTCTTTGTGACCCCATGGACTGCAGCACACCAGGCTTCCCTGTCCATCACCAATTCCCAGAGCTTACTCAAACTCATGTCCATCGAGTCAGTGATGCCATCCAGCCATCTCATCTTCTGTTGTCCCCTTCTCCTCCCGCCTTCAGTATTTCCCAGCATCAGAGTCTTTTCCAATGAGTCAGTTCTTCATATCAGGTGGCCAAAGTATTAGAGTTTCAGCTTCAGCATCAGTGCTTTCAATGAATATTCAGGACGGATTTCCTTTAAGATGGACTGGCTGGATCTCCTTGAGTCCAAGGGACTCTCAAGAGTCTTCTCCAACACCACAGTTCAAAAGCATCAATTCTTTGCCACTCAGCTTTCTTTATAGTCCAACTCTCACATCCATACATGACTACTGGAAAAACCATAGCTTTGACTAGATGGACCTTTGTTGGCAAAGTAATGTCTCTGCTTTTTAATATGCTGTCTAGGTTGGTCATAGCTTTTCTTCCAAGGAGCAAGCATCTTTTAATTTCATGGCTGCAGTCACCATCTGCAGTGATATTGGAACTCCAAAAAATCAAGTTGATCACTGCTTCCATTGTTTCCCCACCTGCTTGTCATGAAGTGATATGACCAGATGCCATGATCTTAGTTTTCTAAATATTGAGTTTTAAGCCATTTTTTAAACTCTCCTCTTTCACTTTCATCAAGTGGCTTTTTAGTTCCTTTTCACTTTCTGCCATAAGGGTGGTGTCATCTGCATATCTGAGGTTATTGATATTTCTCCTGGCAATCTTAATTCCAGCTTGTGCTTCATCCAGTCCAGCATTACTCATGATGTACTCTGCATACAAGTTAAATAAGCAGGGTGACAATATACAACCTTGATGTACTCCTTTCCTGAGTTGGAACCAGTCTGTTGTTCCATGTCCAGTTCTAACTGTTGCTTCTTGACTTGCATACAGATTTCTCTGGAGGCAGGTCAGGTGGAGTAAATAAAGCAGAAGTAGATGTATTTCTGGAACTCTCTTGCTTTTCCAATGATCCAACAGATGTTGGCAATTTGATCCCTGGTTCCTCTGCCTTTTCTAAATCCAGCTTAAACATCTGGAAGTTCATGGTTCATGTACTGTTTAATCCTCGCTTGGAGAATCTTGAGCATCACTTTGCTAGCATGTGAGATGAGTGCAATTGTGCAGTAGTTTGAGTATTCTTTGGCTTTGCCTTTCTTTGGGATTGGAATGAAAACTGACCTTTTCCAGTCCTGTGGTCACTGCTGAGTTTTCCAAATTTGCTGGCATATTGAGTGCAGCACTTTCACAGCATCATCTTTTAGGATTTGAAATAGCTCAACCGGATTTCCATCACCTCCACTAGCTTTGTTCGTAGTGATGCTTCCTAAGGCCCACTTGACTTTGCATTCCAGGATGTCTGGCTCTAGGTGAGTGATCACACCATTGTGGTTATCTGGATCATGAAGATCTTTTTTGTATAGTTCTTCTGTGTATTCTTGGCACTTCTTCTTAATATCTTCTGCCTCTGTTAAGTCCATATCATTTCTGTCCTTTATTGTGCCCATCTTTGCATGAAATTTTCCCTTGGTATCTCTAATTTTCTTGACGAGATCTCTAGCATCTTTAAAACCTATGGAGCTTGCAAGTCAGAATGATGTTGTGAAAGAAGCATTCATATTTGAGGTTGAAAGAATTGACTGAAAACCCACCTTTATGACTGATTACTTGTGTGACCTTTGGATAGTTACTTCAAGTTCTCTCAACCATGGTTCCTTCATTCGTAACATTATTTTTTAGATATGCTATAGAGCTGCTAGGAGGATTATAGATGGTATAATAAACCACTCTTCATAACGCAAGTTGAAACAAATAGTCATCATTATTTTCCTGGTGGCTTAGATGGTAAAGAATCTGCCTGCAATGCAGGAGACCTAGGTTCAATCCCTGAGTCGGGAAGATTCCCTGGAGAAAGGGACAGCAACCCACTCAAGTATTCTTGCCTGGAGAATTCCATGGACATAGGAACCTGACGGGTCCATGGGGTGGCAAAGAGTCAGGCATGACTGAGCGACTAACACACACAAGTTCCAAGTGTATATGTGTACCCAATAGACTATAGCCAATATACATGCTAGTCTCTGCAAGGAGTTCAAAGTATGAGATACAACACACACTGTGGGAGGCAGGTGGTGCAGAATGATAAGAGTTCTCAGTGAAAACAAACAAAAAAAGAAGGACTATGATCTTGGACAGTTTGGTTTTTTCTGGGTTTTCATTTCCTAATCTAAAAAATAATCAACTTTGATTAGATGATCTTTAAAGGGTTTCCCTGTGCTAACATTCTGTCGTTTTCAGAAGCATCCTGACTGTTGGAAAATATAACTAACCCAGGAAATAAATAAGATTTTTGCCAAAGGTATGTGTAAAGAATGTAAAATTCTCATGTCCAGTACAGACTCAGGACCTTGCAAACAACATTACTGTCATTTAAGTGCATCACTTTGAATGTCTCCTTTAAATACACAATATATTTTCAAGCCAAAAGGCATGGCGAACTAGAACAAGGTGGCAGACACCTGATCTGAAGAGAAGTTCCACACAAAATACAAAGGAGACAGTCACAATGGCCACGAAAATGGGCCAAAAGGAACGTGTCAATACTGTTGCTGAATTACAGCCCCTGAAATTCCAGCAGTGCTGAGGGGGCCATCCAATACTAGTGAAAGTCTTCCATATCTCCCCAGTATTTTCTGTTACATTTTGATTTTTTGTTCTCTCTTTGGGAAATAATAAGAGGATTTCAGCTTGGGTGCTGTTGGCTTTGAGGCTTTCTTTTAATGTATTAATACAGTTGTCAACCAGATCACAGCAAGAACAAATTATATGTCAGGCAGTGATTGCATAACAGAACTCATCTTTATTTGAAGAAAGGGGCAAAAGGTGACAGTGTACCTCTCTCAGGAACATCCTCTCATGCAGAGTGATGGGCTTAAGTACAAAGCTTAGGCAGATCAAGCCCAGAACCAGCCGAAAGAGACAGGCTGCGAATTAGAGACTGCCCACGGTGACAGCCCCTGACAGAATGAGAGGGGCTGGAAGGATGAGCCTGGGGAGGGTGGCTGGCATTTGTCTCTGTAAGTACTAACAGAGAACCAGCAAATTCACGGAAAATAAGAATCCGTGTCCAATGCCCACAGTTACAGAGGAGGTTTACAGAAGTGTGGGACTTAAAATGTTTGGGAATTCAGAACTCTTAGTTGATAGAGATGCACAGTAAATACTAGCTGAGAAATATTTACAGACCATTTATTTAATCAATCCTATTGGGTTGTTGCTGGGTGTCCCATGGGCAGGTGTTGATATCAGAAGTGATCTGCCAGATATTTGGACAGAGATTTTGAAAAATAGAGACACAAGCAGAGAGCACAGCAGATTTTAGGATCTTCTTTCTACACATCTCCTTCTAATTCTCTTATGGCCAGCAATGATACGGAGTTGACTGGAAATGCTTTCTGAAAGTGTATCAGCATAAGAATGAATTATAAAGGCAACCTATAGTTCCTTGTCTTTGATGTTTTGCCTCTTTTTTGACCCTGGTTGTCACTCCTCATTTTTGTTGCGGTGTTTCCAGCTTAGCCCATTTTGGAGTTTTACTTTTAAAGCAATTGCCTCTGCTCTTTTCTGGGTTGGGAGTGCCAGTGGATGGCTGCAGGAAGCTTACAGCTTGCTCTAGGTTGACATGAGTCGACAAAACTGGCATCTTTGTTTCTAACCACTTCTTCCCTGGGTCTATGGGATGCCTAGAAGTTTGTTTATGTGATTCTCAATTTTTAAGGATTCAAAGAAAGATGCAGTTGGGTAAGAGTGAAAATATGAACA
The DNA here is from genome assembly GCF_054371585.1 of Giraffa tippelskirchi. NCBI lineage: Eukaryota > Metazoa > Chordata > Mammalia > Artiodactyla > Giraffidae > Giraffa > Giraffa tippelskirchi. The sequence continues at coordinate 117,951,323 of NC_137276.1, read as the reverse complement.
TTTTGAGGATTTGCTTAGCATGCCCCAATATTTATTCAGTGAAAGAAAGTGGGAGAAGGAAAGAAAGAGAAAACAAAGGAAGGAAGAAGGAAGGAAGAGAGAGACAGGCAGCGGGGGAAGAAGGGTGGAGCTAGGGAGCTGGGGAACATCTTGCCTAAATGTAATGGCTTCCAATCACCATTTCATGGAATTCTGGTATTACCTTAAGAACAGAGCTTTCAGTTTAATCAGAACCACATTTTGTGCTGAAAAGTCCACTGAACTCAGACTTGACTCATTTCTGAGTCGTATTTTTATCTAAGGCAGCTTGAACATCAAACCCTCTTAACTCCTTACCTTCAGCTCTCCAGAAAGCAGACATCAAATTCCCTGCATTCCTCCATTATTCACCTCTTTCTTGTCTCTTCATCTCTTAATCATAGGCTAGAGCGGCGGTGGGTAGTGGTGGTGGTGGTGAGGGGACTGAGGTGGGGTGTTTCCTAGTAGGGTTGCCATACAAAATACAATACTAACTTACATTTGAATTTCTAATAAACTATAATTTTTTTCTACTATAAGTACATTCCAAATGTGATATGGGATATGCTCATTAAAAATGTGCTGTTTATTGAAAATTCAAATTTAACTCAATGTCCTGCATATTTGCCTGGATGGCATCACCTATGCAACGGACATGAACTTGGGCAAACTTTGGGAGATAGTGAGGGACAGGGAAGCCTGGTGTCCTACAGTCTATAGGGTTGCAAAGAGTTGGACACGACTGGGTGACTGAACAACAATAATCTGCGTATTTATTTGCTAAATCAAGCAACCCTTCCAAGGCCTTCCACTGTGGTGGCTACAGTTCCTGCTGCCCTTGAACTCCATGTGGTCAGCTCACTGCCCTCTCCCAGACCAAACCCCCACATTTCAGAGGCTGTGAAAACTTGTCAAAACTTCTAACGTGGGGAATGAACATTTTCTTTCTTTAAAATTAGCTTTTGTATAATGTTGCATCTCATTAAATGACATGATGTTACACATAAATCATCCTGACCAGATTTGTTTTTAAAAAACACCATATAATCTGAATTTGAAAGCACAACTATGTAGACGCTCTGAACTTCCCAAGAAGCATGTAGTGTCTCTGTCGCACTGTCCTTCACCTTGATGGCTGTAGCTCTGTCACAGGATGCATCTGGCAGCTCTCTGCTCTACCCTGAGGGGCCGCCATGGCTGTTTGTACACAGTGGAGGACTCAGAGGGCTGCATAGCCTCAAGGTGGGCAAAGAGAACCACCTGCGTGAAAGATGATCGGACTCATCAGTTTGCACTGTCAGTAGAAGGGAATTATTGACACATATTTGGAGCTTCCCAGGTGGCTCAGCAGTAAAGAATCTGCCTGTAATGCAGGAGATGCAAGTTCAGTCCTTGGGTCGGGGAGATCCCCTGGAGGAGGGCATGACAACCCACTCCAGTAATCTTGCCTGGAGAATCCCACAGACAGAGGAGTCTGGCAGGCTCAGTCCATTAGGATGCAAACAGTCGGACAGGACGAAAGCGACTGAGCACGCACATCATTCTTTTTACCAGCTTACTGTCTATATAAACTGTTCATTAAGAGTGGCATGAACATAAACAATCAACAGTATGATAAGTTCATGAATAAAAGTCTACACACACACATACATCTCAGCAGACCCCCATGTATATGCACTTACTGCTTCTGAGATGGTTCATTCCACAGTCAGGTGAATAACAAGAACTTGAAGAAGGCACACCCAGCTCCTGCAGTGGGAAATCTCCTAAGAGCTCTAATTTAATAAAGACCAAATAACACATATTTATAGAGTTCTCAAATGTTGAAGATTGCATACTTGATAAATCCCAACGTTAATGATCAAAACTGAGAAAAATAAAATATTAACTAAAACTAAACACACACACACACACACACAGGGGATTCTTAAGAGTGAAGATGAGAGACTATAAGATGGAATGGTTCCATGACTATTTCTTTGTTGGGGAGGATATGGAAGGAGTAGCTGTACTTGAGATTGGTCACTCCAAGTTTTCACTGGAACTAAGATGCAGAAAAGTAGATGGGTCTGTCTGCAGTGTTCCTGGAGCCACAATGCCCTGAGGGTTCAGCTGACATGAGGCATCTTAGATCAAACTCTGTCCCACCGGGCACACCAGATGGGTGGCGTTGGCTAAGTTCACCAGATTTGGGCAGGAGCAGACAAACCCAGGGGTGATGCTGCAAGAGGAGCCGTGGCTTGGGAGACAGAACTTTTCTGATCCACCACTTCCTGGGACTCTGACCTTACTCAAATCTGCAGGCATTTTGATGAGAACTGGTGAAACAAAATAAAAATAACAGAAAACAGACAAAACCTCCTGCACCCATTTGGTCAGAGGAGCCAGTCTTCCAAACGTTGAGTAGGGAGACAGGCAGGTGGCTGAGGTCCAGAGAGAAGCTGGTAAGCAGGGTCTCTGCTGGTTACCAGCTCTTTATTCTGGGACAGGTATAACTCTAGACGCCTCAGGAGCCTCCTTTGCAGAGGAGCAGATGATGTGAACAACCTGCAGGAAGTTCTCAAGAATGTAAATAAGATTTTTATAACCAGGTTATGACAAATTCCCTATTTTCTGACTCCAGTGTTTACCTTGTCATATATGGGGAACAATCAGGAGGCAGGGTTACACAAGTTGCTCCTTTAAGGGGAAAGAGTGGTTGGGCTCCTGCCTGCCCCTCCACTTCTAGAGCTGTCATCAGCCCAGGCATCTGTGACCTCCCCATTTTGAGCATCTTTTTCTAAATTTGCATGATGCCATTTTTATAGGTTCCTGGAATGAAGTAGCCCCCAGCAGCCTGGAATCTTATCTAGGAGAGGAATATGATTTTGCACCTCCTTTCCTGGGTACCCCCAGCTTTCCTAGGTTCTCTGGTACAGCCCTGTTCTCCCCAATACACCCCGATCTCCACACCCAGCCACTGTGTTGGTGGGAACTCAACATTCTCTACTGAAGAGACGGTCAGATTTCCAAGCAGATGTTATGACTTGGTCTAACGTAGGTGTCTTCTTGCACTGTAGGAGAGAAGGGACCCACACCAAGCAAGTTTGGAAAAGGGTGCTTCTCATGTCTTTCTCTCTCCTCAACATTACTTGCTTTCTCTACAGCCCTGTCCTTCCATCGCTCAGCCTGATGCCTTCAGCCTCTCTCTCAGGAAATTCCACTCTTTCCCCAAGGAGAAGGAGATTCTGAAGTGCCCTCCTTACCCTGGAGCCTCTGGTTTGATGCCCACAGTTCTTGTTTCCCCTAGTGTGTCCCGCACTGGGAAAGAGGGGCAAGGAAGAGGACTCGAGGGAGCCCCAGCGTCTGGAGGGAAGGAACCACTTTTGCATCTGCTTCCTGACCAGCAGGACTAGAAGCTGCTTTCCTCCTGAGTCTAAGGAGATGAACACAGAGCCAGACAAGCATTCTTCCTCTCTGGGAGGAAGCACAGTCTAGTTTTGCTCTGGGAAAACAACATTTCTGTCATTGTCGTGGATGGGACCTAGCCTGCCCCTTGTGAGATAAAAACCCAGAGGAAGCACTTGAGGTTTCTGCTGGAGCTGGCTTCAGCGCTAAATGAGAAGAGGTTAGCTGCAAGGTTATTATGGCAAGTGCTCCATCTACTTGCCATACCAGCTGGTGGCCCAGCTCATAGATCACGACCCAGGGATCAAACCTGGGTCTCCTGCATTGTAGGCAGATTCTTTAATGTCTGAGTCACCAGGGAAGCCATATTAGATTTTATGTCTTTAATTCCAAAATACTCTTAGTACTAACGTACTCAGAGTACATTAGTTTTTAGTGTTTTCCTCTCAGTTTATTCCGGGCTTCCATTGTGGCTCAGCTGGTAGAGAATCTGCCAGCTATGCTGGAGACCTGGGTTTGATCCCTGGGTTGGAATGATCCCCTGGAGAATGGAAAGGCTACCCACTCCAGTATTCTGGCCCGGAGAATTCCATGGGCTATATAGTCCATGGGGTCACAAAGAGTCGGACACGACTGAGGACTGAGTAACTCAGTTTATTCCACCATAGTTATTGACCGTTTGTCACTAACTGACAGTCCACATACTAAGAGAGTTAAAGAAAGATGACAACTCTTCTTTGCCTAACAGTAGAATAGAGATAACCTCCAGTGATGGTCTAAATTCCATTTGTAAAACAGGGCAGAGCAACAGACTCATTCCTGACCTCCATGGGCATAAAAATGTGGGTGAGTAGATGGAGATTTGGAGGTTCCTCAGAGGACCATGTAAATTTGATGGTTCGTGCCTATTGAGTTAAATGGGAAGGAGGCTGTGTATTCCACCCATATGAGGCTACTGATGATAGAGTCAGTGCCTGGGCCAAGGTGTATACTGACATGAATCGTGTCTGCTAATCTGATGACCACTCTGCAGTGACCTGGAATGAGGGACATGTTGGAGGATGAGCGCCTCCACAGGGATCAAGGGGTACCATCTGGGGAGTCTCCAGTGAAGGGACCTCCCAGCTATCTTGTGGAGTCTCCCAATACAGTCTGAACTTAGCTAAGTGACCAGCATTGGCCAACATGGCCTCAGATAGCATATGACAAGCAGAACTTTGAATTTAGCCATTCTGCTTTAAGGAAGCTCAGTAGTCAAGGGGAGAGAAAACCACAGTCCATGGCCACAGTCCCAGCTTGGCTCCCAGGAAATTAATGATGAGGTGTGGTCATGCCTGCCTAGCCATCCCAGCACCTCGGCAGAAATATACAATCAATAGAGAACTACCCAGTCAACCCACAGAGTCATGAGAAATGGTAAACTGTTGTCTTATTAGAGTATTTCTTTCCCTGCAACTATGGATGGTGACTGAAATACTGTCTGGTTAATTCAATTCGACTAATGTTTCTTGAGTGTTTACTATACACAAGGCATGACTCTAGGCTGTGTGCTGACTCACAGCCAGGTGACTGGCCAGGGAGAGTGGGTGGAAGTATGGAGAGATGGAGGGCTCCGAAGGACCTCGTGGGTCCCTGGTTGATCTGCAGGAGCAGATGTAATGACCAGACAAAATTTTAAAATGAAACGCTAGCGCTACTAATGGGCCATTTGCTGGCCATCAGAACAGATATAAAAGCAGATTTTTAAAGTGAGACCATTTCCTTCTCCAGGGGATCTTCTCCAACCAGGGATCAAACCCAAGTCTCCTATTAGGTAGGCAGATTCTTTGCCACTGAGCCACCTGGGAAGCCCATACATGCGTATCTATGCTGAGTCCCTTCACTGTTCATCTGAAACTACCACAACATTGTTAATCGGCTATACCCCAATACAAAATAAAAACTTTAAACTTTGGGGAAAAAAATAAAGTGAGACCAAAATTTAAGCTATGGTCTTAGCACCAGAATGATTGGTTATTTAGGGACAGATCTCAGATAACTAGGGGACAGGAGGAAAGTCAAGATGTAACCCCAAGTGAGAAGACCCAACCTCCACGTTAACCCAGACATCTGAGCTTTCTAGAATGACTCAGACTGCAAATTTGCCTCCTTTTGATCACTGTTATTATGCTAGTGAGGCTGCTACTGGGCAAAGCTCTGGGTAGATGAAGCTCAGGAAGAAATAGCAAAATACCAAGTGCCTCTGCAACACAGAGGGAGCTGAAGAGGGAAAGACACTGACTACCCATCTTTGAGAAAGACAGTGATGCCGCTTTGGGTGCTGATAGGAAAATCCAATATAGAGATTATCTAGAGGGTGAGTACAGTGGGTAAAGAATCTGCCTTCAGTGCATTAGATGCAGGAGATGCAGGTTCGATCCCCAGGACGGGAAGATCCCCTGGAGAAAGAAATGGCAACCCACTCCAGTATTCTTGCCTGGAGAATCCTATGGACAGAGAAGCCTGGGGGCTACAGTCCATGGGGTTGCAGACAGTCAGCCAAGACTGAAGTGAATGAGCACACATGCATGTAGGAAGAACAGAGGGAAGGCTATTAGACTGTCCAATATTTCTAGGTTGGGGAGGTGAGAAGCCTACAAAAGGGTCTGACAAGCTGCAGTCAGAATAATGGGAAGAGAATCAAAAGAAAGCAGTCCCTCAGAGTTAAAGGTTTTGGAGAGGTTGGTTGTTGAGAAGTGAGAAAGAGGATGTGGTGATCATTGGCAATCTTGATGTCAGGGTTTCAGTGAACAATGGGTATGGTGGTCTAACAAGAATGCTCAGGAGAGAGGTGGATTTCTCAAGGAAGTTAGCCATCCTAGGGAGCAGAGAAATGGACCAATAACTGGAAGACAGAGGCATATTTTTACCCAAGATGTAAGGTATTTCAACAAGGTTGCATACTAATGGGAATAATCTAGCAGAGAGTAAGCCATGGGAAGAGACAAGTTAAGGGTTAGGGCTAGAAGCATTATCCTTGGGGAGGTGAGAAGACAAAAATTTAGGGGACAAGTGAAGAGTGGTTTCTTAGGTAAAAGTACACATAGTTTGGGAGTTTCCCGGTGGCCTAGTGCTTAGGATTCCAGGCTTTCATTGCTGTGGCCTGGTTTCAATCCCTCGTCTGGGAACTGAGATCCCGAAAGCCATGTGGCTAGGCAAAAATCAACAACAAAAGCCCCCACACAATTTGCCCTTCCCGTGCCTCCATTTTGTTATCTGCAAAATAAAAATGATAATGTATCCATCACAGAGGATTGCAATGAAGGTTAAGTGGGTTGACCCGTGTAATGCACTTAGAACTGTGCTTGGAATAGTAAGCACTCAATAAAATGTTAGTTCTCTGTCTTCTTATCATTATGGTCCATTGCAACAGCAGGAAGACAGAAGACAGGACCACAGGATACAGATGGCTCTGGTGATGGGTGGATGACAGCTCCTGTGAGCATCTGCTTTTCTACTGAAATAAGAAGCAAGATCTCCGGTGAGAGGAGGAGTCATGTTGCCAGGGGAGTGTTATGGGGTCATGAGTCAGGCTGTGGGCCTCTTGAGCTCTATTCGTAATATTAAAGGAAGACCCCTCAGCATGGCTGTGTATTTCTCTGCATCTCATAGTCAGCTGCTCAGATGCAGGTGTGAGGTAGGTGGAGAGTTGGATTTGACTATATCTGGGGGTTTTCCTGGTGAGTGAGATATAGGAAGAGAATGGTTAAGGGAGTTGTGGTAATAACAACAGGTCATAGAATCTAAGCTAGACAGGAAAGAAGTGAGGATATTAGGAGGAGGGGAAGGCAGAGGGGAGGAGAAAGCTGGTGGGCCTCCTGATCAGAGGGCCTAGCATGGAAGTGTTGGAATGGGAAGGCTTGGCAGGTGAGCTCCAATGATGGGAAACTGTGGTCAGAGACTGGGATGGTGGAAATCAAGAATTTAGAGCCGATGTGTTTTGGGTGATGACAAGGTAGGAGGTGACCTTGAGGTGAGAGGCTGGGCTGGGGGAGGAGGGGAAGATGGAGGTTCTGAGAGGGTGAGGGTGGAGGAGGGCAGATTGGGGGTAGTTATCAGTGTGAATGTTGAAATTGCCAGGAAGCAGACAGGAATCAGTGGGCCAGCTGTAAAGCCATTTATGAAGAAGGCTAAATGACTGCAAGTGGGTGAATGACCACAGAAAGGAGGGGCAGTGGAAGACAGAATAGTCAGATAGCATGTTCTTTGAAGGAGCTGGATTGCTTTATTGTTTTGTTTGTTTGCTTTTGTTTTGGAGGGTGGAGAAGCAACGTTCTAGAAGTGGCAATGAAGAACAAGGAGAGCACTTATTTTACTCTGGGCCCAGGTACATGGGATGTGGAAAAACAAACAGCAGGCACCGCATAAGAGGCTACAGCGGATGCAGCGTCCTCTGAGGGCAGCCATGTTTCCACGGAAGTGAGAAGGGAGAGAGCTTTCCAGGAAGCAGTCCCATACAGAGGATTTGACCAAGGACACACCTGGGTTCCTCAGGGCCCAGAACAGAGGTCCGGGGGATTGAGGAGGGTGGTATGGGTGAAGTCCAGGTGTTGGTGGGGGACATGGGAAGCTTAGGTTGAGGCTAACTGAGGCGAGCAGAGAGGTAAGGCAGGGGGTTTTTTAGGGATCATTTAGGAAGTTTCTTTGTGGCTTGCCATTTGCCAGAGTATCTAGTGAAGATGACCTGCACATCTACCTAAGCAGTCTGGAGATCAAACATGTACGAACTGGTTGCAATTACTAGATAATATTTTCCAACTGCGGTGCTGGAGAAAACTCTTGAGAGTCCCTTGGACAACAAGGAGATCAAACCAGTCAATCCTAAAAGAAATCAACCCTGAATATTCACTGGAAGGACTGAATATGAAGGTGAAGCTCCAATACTTTGGCCATCTGATGTGAAGAGCTGACTCTTTGGAAAAGACCCTGATGCTGGGAAAGATTGAAGGCAAGAGGAGAAGGGGGTGACAGAGGATGAGATGATTGGATGTAATCACTGACTCAATGGACATGAGTTTCAGTAAACTCAGGGAGATCATGAAGGACAGGGAAGCCTGATATGCTGAAGTCCATGAGGTCGCAAAGAATTGGACATGACTTAGTGACCGAACAGGAAACAATGACAACCAGGCGACATGGCCAGAAGAAGCGTGGAGTCAAAAACAGTTAGAGACTGGAGAGTCTGGAGAGAAACATGGATGGGCAGAAGCTGCAGTCAGATTGTCATGCAGGGAAGTGGTTTGACACCTTATGAATCCATGTCCACTCAATACATTCACTGTGGGTCATTAGAATGTGGGTATCAAGTGGAGTCCATTGTAAGTCCAGCAGTTAGAGTTTCCCTGATGAAGGGAGTTTTCCATCTTGCCTGTGGTTGAGGCCCTCCACAGTCATTTATTCATAAATAAATATTGACAAAAAAGGGTCATCTTGGTTAAGATATTCTTTGGAACTGAGATTGCGTGATGGTCTTGAGACAGGCAGATTTTAAAGTTTTTGGCAATGACCTCCCAGGATCAGCAGAGTGGATTTGTCAGCAGTAGCTTTTGTCAGAATTAAAAGTACAAAGTATAAAATTAAAGTATAAAGAATATTGGTGTTGGGGCCAAAGCCTCCATTTCTCTAGTCATTGGTTTCTGAGCAGGCACATCACACAGCCCTACGAGGGCTGGAGGAGGTTCTAGTTGCCATGCTGCTGCTGCTGCTAAGTTGCTTCAGTCATGTCCGACCCTGTGCAACCCCATATAGACGGCAGCCCACCAGGCTCCCCCGTCCCTGGGATTCTCCAGGCAAGCACACTGTAGTGGGTTGCCATTTCCTTCTCCAAAGCATGAAAGGGAAAAAGGAAAGTGAGTAGTCGGCTGGTAGGCGACTGCAGCCTACCAGGCTCCTCCGTCCATGGGATTTTCCAGGCAAGAGTACTGGAGTGGGGTGCCATTGCCTTCTCTGCTGGTTGCTATGAGTCTGCACCAAAAGGCCAGAGTGGAGCCCAGCTGCCCCAGACTGGGTAGAATAAGCAAGCTGAAGTCCAGTTACCCTTGGGAACCGCAGGCACTGCATTCTTCCATAATGCTCACTAGACTTCTGACTGGGGAAAGGTGACTGTTTCCAGATGCCCCAACACTGCTGGTCAGGAGGAGCTTTCAATGATCTTGCAGGTTTGGTTCTTATATTTCAGTACCTGTGTGGAGTTGATTCTCCCAGTGGCAAACACCACTTAAGGCCTCTAGTGCAGACAGTGGCAAGTGGATGCTGAGAGACAGAGCCCTTTCGAGATGGAGAAAAGGTGTTTAGCAAATGAACAAAAGTGGGGAGGCTGAGGGTGTGTTTGAAAGATAGAAGGAATCTCGTCCTGTAGCCACAGACTCTGTAAAGGAAGCCAGGAGTCTGGATAGAATTCGGAGAGCTTGGAATTCAGGGTGTAGTCTTTGTATTTATCATTATCAAAGCCTCTGGCTGTCTTCCTCATGTGGGAGGGAGCCAGGTAAAGACAGAGAGGGAAAGGATTGAGTAAGTTCCATTTCAGCCTGTGAAGTTAGTTTTCAAGTCCAGTGAACAGTAATTTAAAAAAAAAAATCATAGTAATTTTTTTAGACGTAAGGTGTGCTCAGAGCTGAACTCAGTCCTTCCTTGCATGCTAAGTCGCTTCAGTTGTGTCTGACTTTTTGCAGAGGAGCCCACCAGGCTCCTCTGTCCATGGGATTCTCCAGGCAAGAATACTGGAGTGAGTGGGTAGCCATTCCCTTCTTCAGGGGATCTTCCCCACCCAGGGATCGAACTCACATCTCTAATGTCTCCTGCATTGGCAGGTGGGTTCTTTACCACTAGTGCCACCCAGTAGGCCCTAGTCCTTTTTGGACTAGTGAAAACTCACCCATTCTGAACCAGGAGGGAGGGCGATCATTTTTCATCCTGGGTGAGGTCTGAACGGGAGTAGGCTCTTGGCTTCTTCTCAAAGAGCCAGGGTAAGGGGGACACCTTCAGGAACAATTGGATGGAGAGATAATAGGTGGGGCAGAAATGTAGGAGAAGGGAAGAGGATGAGAGAGGAGTGACTCTAGGGGTTTTCAAGCAGCAAAATTCCATTCCTCTTCCCGCAGTGCAGCTTGCACAGAAGCCTAGGACTGGGTTGATGAAGATCGCTGCCCTGTGTGACATTGGGAGCAGTTCTGTCTCTTCCTCCGCAGTTCAGGGGTATTTAGTACATTCATATCCTTGTGCGACCATCACCACCATCCACCCCAGAACCTTGTCATCTTCCCCAACTGAAACTATCTCCTTTAAACAACAACCTCCCAGCCCCCTCCCCAGACCCTGGCAATCACCCTTCTACTTCTAGTTGCCATGAGTCTGCACCAAAAGAGCAGCATGGAGACCAGCTCCCCCAGTGACTCCTTGTCGGCACCCAGGCAGCAGCCACTGAGGGTCTCAGTCAGCCAATACTGGAGTTGAAAACCCACTGGTTTTCATTTAGTTTTCCTCTTAGAAAAGAAGGAACATTTTTAGAATTTTCAGCTTCAAAATCCTGTGACTTATTCAGCCTTAAAAAGGAGGGAAATTCTAGTACTTGTTACATCATGGATGAAGCTTGAAGCTCTTACTCCAAGTGAACAAGCGAGACACAAAAAGACAAATACTGTATGATTCTCACATACATGAGGTCCCCAGAGGATTCAGCTTCATAGAGATAGGAAGTAGAAGGGTTGTTGCCAGGGGCTGGGGAGGGGGCTGGGGGGAGAGGTTGTTGTTTAATGGGGACAATTTCAGTTTGGGAAGATGTCAAGGTTCTGGGGTGCACGGGGGTGATGGTTACACAAGGATGTGAATGTACTAGATACCGCTGAACTGTGCACTTACCTTAGAATGGGAAATTGTATGTCGGCTTTATTTGACCACAATATAACAAAATCTACGGTCAGGATTTGGTGATGAGTAGAAGTGAGTGACTGCTACAGTGTCATTTGAGAGCTTCCCCCCAGTGACATTTTTAGAATGGCAAACAGGTAGTCCCAGTGCCTGGCTCCTGGCAAGCTTCCCAACCGGTGCGTCAGCGACCCCGCATCCAGGCAGGAGGTGCCAGCGCCACCTAGAGGTGATGTCACTCAGTGCAGACCACGCCGAGGGCCCCGATGACTCCATAGACAGCTCCCCCCTTCTCTTGTTTCTGATATTTCTTCTTTCAAATCCTGTGTTGAATTAGGAGAAGGTTAGCTGGGATTAAACAAAAATCTCTTTCTAGTTGCCGTTCGACTGGTAAGCTCCCTGACACCCAGAGGTGGAGTGCAGAATTCTGTGTCTAGAACCCCAATTGTCCTCGAACCATTCTAAAGTCTCCCCATGATAAGTCAGCAGTGTTCCCTGAGTGCTTAGGACATGGAGCTGGAGACAGAGGCCTCGGGGACTCCCAGGGAAAAGAAGGACAAGCTCTCGACTGCCGACAACTCAGGTCCCTAAATTACAGACACACACATGCAACAGGACATGCAACAGAAATCATTATTATATAAAGGTATTGGAAGAAAAGCTATGACCAACCTAGACAGCATATTAAAAAGCAGAGACATCACCTTTGCCAACAAAGGTGCATATAGTCAAAGCTATGGTTTTTCCAGTAGTCGTGTGTGAGAGTTGTACCATAAAGAAGACTGAGCACCGAAGAATTGGTGCTTTCAAACTGCAGTGCTGGAGAAGACTCTTGATAGTCCCTTGAACAACAAGGAGATCAAATCAGTCAATCCTAAAGGAAATCAACCCTGAGTATTCACTGGAAGGACTGATGCTGAAGCTCCAATATTTTGGCCACCTGATACAAGGAGCTAATTCATTCGAAAAGACCCTGATGCTGGGAAAGATTGAAGGCAGGAGGAGACAGGAACAACAGAGGATGAGAAGGTTGGATGGCATCACTGGTTCAATGGACATGAGTTTGAGCAAACTCCGGGAGACTGGGAAGACTGGTGGGCTACAGTCCATGGAGTCGCAAAGAATTGGACATGACTGAATGACTAACACTACTAATTTCTATGGTAACTCTATTTTTAGTTATTTTAAGGAACAATACAGAACCTTTTTAAAGACCATTTGGGGGTATATCCTATTTGAACAACCAGAATTATTAAATATTTTAACAGAAGCATTGTATTACTTTTAAGTTTACTGACTAGTAGCAAATTGCTGCCACAGATTCTGAGCAGCAATTAGGACTCTTTCTGTTGCAGGTACTAGAAAACTCCAAGCCTACTTGGCTTAAGGAAAAGAAAAGATGATGCATTTTCTCATCAGAACCTGGATAACAAGGCAGATTACAGTTGCCTCTTGGCACAGGCCCTCAGCTGATTCTGCCAGGACCCTGCACTTTGTAATCTTTAAGCTCTTACAAAAAAAGGAAAAGTGCATGAACAATGCACATGTTGGAAAATAAAATTTATGTGTTCTATTTACTCAGCAAGGATGAAAAAATGTACACAATGAACCATTAACGTAAAACAATGTAATACAATGTAAAATGATAATCATTTCAGGTCAACAAAGAAAACAAAAACAAGCACCCTTTGGAAGACATCAGCTAACACCACAGTCAATTCTGGAACTCTCTATGCTGCTCTCACAATTCCTCCTTCTGAAATAAGAACCACGAGACCCCACCCATTGCCCATTGACTGTTCACTGGGACTCATCTCCAAGTCTCCACCTTGGTTTGGCTACAAGACACTCAAAAGCAGGGTAGGTAGGAAGTGACAGGGAGGAGAATATGACAGATAGATGATATCTTAGCCTGGCTGGGTTCTTCAGAAACACTGCCTGAAGCCCGAGTTAATCATTATTCATTAGGCATTATACTCCCAGGGAAGCAGGAAAGAGGGGTGAGGTGGAAAAGGATGGAGAGCCATTCAGGGTGTATGGCCCATCAGCCTCCACTGAGTGAGTGCTTGTCATGTGGGGCCATATTCACTCAAGTTGTAAAAATAGATGTTTCAGGGTAACTGCTCCAGAAGAGAGGAAGGGAGGGACTTCCCAGGTGGCGCAATGGTAAAAGAATCCTCTGGCTGATGCAGGAGATTCAAGAAACACAGGTTCAATCCCTGGGTCGGGAAGATCCCCTGGAATAGGAAATGGCAACCCATTCCAGTATTCTTGCCTGGAGAATCCCACGGACAGAGGAGTTTGGCGGGCTACAGTCCATGGGGTCGCAAAGAGTTGGACACGACTGAGCCCTCATGCACATGTGTGCACAGAGGAAGGGAGAATTTATCCTCTGGCTCATGTGTCCTATGGGGCTTAATTTTCCCCACAGGTGTTAATGCTCCCACACTTTGGGCTGGGCAGGTGTGGGTACCTGGTGGGTCATGTAACATCTCATGTGGCAGCACCAACTGGTCAGGGGACACAGGGCATTGGCAAGATGAGGCACATAGGACTGTGCCACATGGAGTTGGTCAGAGCACATGCAGAGCTCCTGGTTGCATGGTGACTGGTCAGAACAGCAGCAGGGCCCCGAGGAGGATGAGGTCAAGATGTCAGAAGTGGCAATGCAAGAGCTGTCTAACTACAGAGGTAGACAACAAACTTATGGATGCTAAAGGGGAAGGGGGTGGGGTGAATTCCAAGATTGGGATTGACATATATATATTATGATACCATGTATAAAATAGATCCGAGGCGGGCACAGCAACCCACTCCAATATTCTTCCCTGGAGGATCCCATGGACTGAGAAGCCTGGCAGGTTACAGTCCATAGCGTCACAGACTTGGACATGACTGAAGCGACTTACCACGCACACAAAATAGATAATTAATGAGAACTGACTATATAGCACAGGGAACTCTAGTCAATGCTCTTGATGACCTAAATGGTAAGGAAATCCAAAAGGGAGGGGATATATGTATAGACATAGTTGATTTACTTTGCTGTACAGCAGAAACAAATATCACAAAGCAAGTACACTCTAATAAAAGCTTTTTTAAAAAAGAGCTGTCTGAATCACAGAACCCTCTAAAGAGAACTGGCTAGAGAAGTGATGAACGCAGGGGAAGAAGTTACAGGTGCAGAAGTGCTCTGAGGCTCCGATGAGGGAGAGGGCATGGGGTCAGCTCCGGGGATGGTGAGGGAAGGTTTCAAGAAGAGGAGAGAGCAGGGGAACCAGCATAACTTGTGGACCAGACACTCCATCTGTCCAGGGGCTCAAACCAGACCCCAAAGTGAGGATAGCATTTTGGCAGATTATCCCCTTTATTAAACTGAACATCCTTGTATTCTTGTTGTCAGTATTCATTTGTTTTGTGAAAACCTTTCCTCATAAAATATGTCACAATAAAACTTGGCTCAGCCCAGATGGAATTCTCAGGAATTCCAAACCAGTGAAATCTGAATCGCATGCACATACAGAGCTGGGTCATGGGGACTCAAGGGCCCCAGGGGAGGCAGGACTCACAGTGGTGACCAGGTCAGGCAGGGCTGGATGAGAACAGACTCTTGAGGGAGGGACGTGCTGTGCTGAAATGAGAGGGATGGGGACTGGCAAGAGGAAGCTGGGGGACACTCAGCCTATGGAGGAAAAGGACCTGAAAAGAGGCCATTCTAGAGATCTGCTTCTGACAGGGATGATTAGTAATTTTCTCTTAAAGATGACTTCAGGGGTAAGTCAGGAAGGGAAAAACAAGCATTATATATTAATGCAGATATGTGGAATCTAGAAAAATGGTATAGATTATCTTATCTGTAAGGCAGAAATAGAGACACAGACATAAAGAACATATTTATGAACACCAAAGGGGTAGTCGGGGTGGGGTGAATTGGGAGATGGAGACTGACATATATACACTGGGGTGCATGTATGCTCAATTGTGTCCAACGCTTTCCGACCCCATGGACTGTAGCCTTCCAGGCTCCTCTGTCCTTGGGATTTCCCAGGCAAGAGCATTGGAGTGGGTTGCCATTTCCTTCTCCAGGAAATCTTCCCAACCCAGGGATCGAACTTGAGTTTCCTACATCTACTATGTATAAAATAGGCAACAGTTAGAACTGGACGTGGAACAACAGACTGGTTCCAAATAGGAAAAGGAGTACGTCAAGGCTGTATATTGTCATCCTGCTTATTTAACTTATATGCAGAGTACATCATGAGAAACGCTGGGCTGGAAGAAGCACAAGCTGGAATCAAGATTGCCAGGAGAAATATCGATAACCTCAGATATGCAGATGACACCACCCTTATGGCAGAAAGCGAAGAACTAAAGAGCCTCTTGATGAAAGTGAGAGAGGAGAGTGAAAAAGTTGGCTTAAAGCTCAACATTCAGAAAACTAAGATCATGGCATCTGGTCCCATCACTTCATGGGAAATAGATGGGGAAACAGTGGAAACAGTGTCAGACTTTATTTTTGGGGGCTCGAAAATCACTGCTGATGGTGATTGCAGCCATGAAATTAAAAGATGCTTACTCCTTGGAAGGAAGGTTATGACCAACCTAGATAGCATATTTAAAAGCAGAGACATTACTCTGCCAACAAAGGTCCATCTAGTCAAGGCTATGGTTTTTCCAGTGGTCATGTATGGATGTGAGAATTGGACAGTGAAGAAAGCTGAGCACCGCAGAATTGGTGCTTTTGAACTGTGGTGTTGGAGAAGACTCTTGAGAGTCCCTTGGACTAGAAGGAGATCCAACCAGTCCATCGTAAAGGAGATCAGTCCTGGGTGTTCATTGGAAGGACTGATGTTGAAGCTGAAACTTCAATACTTTGGCCACCTCATGCGAAGAGTTGACTCATTGGAAAAGACCCTAATGCTGGGAAGGATTGGGGGCAGGAGGAGAAGGGGATGACAGAGGATGAGATGGTTGGATGGTATCACCGACTCGATGGACATGGGTTTGGGTAAACTCCGGGAGTTTGTGATGGACAGGGAGGCCTGGCGTGCTGCGATTCATGGGCTCACAAAGAGTGGGACATGACTGAGTGACTGAACTGAATGAGAACCTATCGTATAGCTCAGGGAGCTCTACTCAGTGCTCTGAGGTAACCTAAATGGGAAGGAAATCCAAAAGAGAGGGGATATATGTGTACATATAGCTGATTCATTTTGCTGTACAGCAGAAACTAACACAATATTGTAAAGCAACTGTACCCCCCAAAATTTTAATTAAAAAAAAAGATGACTTCAGGGATATTCTGGCTGAGTGATCTGTACTGGAAAGCAGGTGAACACCAGGCCAAGTAACTTTCTTCTGTCTCATCACTGCCCTCTCCAGGGCCCAAGGTGCCCACCGAATGACTCCCAGCCACTCTTTCTCCATCTCAGAGAGAGGCTGGGGTGAGGTTCTCAGCTTCAGGCAGACTAAATTCACCAGCAGTTTGGGAGTCTCTCAAAGGAATGTCAAGTTGAAACCCACAGCCAGGTTTGTTCTGGGAACACAGTGGGAAGAAGGCCCATCTGTATTCCTGGTGTCCAGTCCTCAGGGGTGAGTGAGATCCTGGAGTCCAGGGAACCAGCATTTCTTGAAAGGAGAGTGCAGGGGTGGCTGCCCAGGATTGCCTCTGGTGAGGCTGTGAGGAACTTGGAGCTTATTTGGGGATCCCTGGACCACCTCTGCTGAGCCTCCTCTTTTGGGTGACTGATCTTTCAGTTGACTTGGAAGTTTCTTGGTTTTAGTGCTGAATGTTCCACATCTCAGGAAACCCCTCAGATCTGGGGAAGCCTGCCTAGTTGGTCACCCTACTTCCTCTTCCCTTCCAGAAGCCATTTTTCTGTGAGGCCAGAGACTTGCCCTCCTCTAATAGCTCTAGGAGTTCCCCAAAACTAATTAAAGACATGCCTCACAAAGGCCAATACCAACACAGCCAAGGAGGTAATACAAATGGGGGAGATTTACATCATTCATCATTTATATTATTTATCATGGGTAGAAATGTCCAATTTGTTTCACAAAAGCTCCTTAAGTTGTGTTCTTTCTGCATTGTGTTTGCATATTAAATATGTATGATGACATGTGGGATCACCCTTGGGCTCCATTTTGGGGAGACAACTGAAAGCAGTAGGATTTGTGCCCCTGGAGAAGTTTGGCCCCAAGGGAAGGGGCACGTGTGGGTTACTGCTTGGAGGGATGGTGCTTCTGGGTGACCAGGCATCCCGATTCTTCAAGAAGATGCAATTTTCAAATGTTACGTGAAATCTGTTTTGAAATCAGGATGCACAACGGAATAGTTTTAAAGACACAACGTGGTCCAGCTTTGTGGGGAAAAAAACAAAACCCATTCACAGGTCCTGTCTAGCCCACAGGCTGCTTGTTTACACTCTATGGATTAAACTTCCCAAGCAGTCACTGCAATTCCCCTCCCTCCCCTGTCCCTGAATCATACATCAGCACTTTGACATTTTAAGTCTTGTCTGCAGACACCTGCTAGTTTTCAGAAACGGTCACTGCAGCGGCACAGGGAGGCACAGCCCACCCCTCACTCGCCCTCGGCCTTTCCCCACTGTGCTGTCTTCCAAGGGACCGCCATGGACACACCTGCATCCCTGGGGCACATCTGCTCTCTCACCCCTCCATTCCTTCCAGAGCCATCAAAGGAACAGAGGGATGAGAAATGAATGAACCGTCTTGTCTCACGGGGGAGGAGGTACCATCACCATCCATCTTTCCTACATTTCCGTAGAGATGCCACAGAGCGGAGATCAGCTCCTCAGCTTAGAGCTCCCACCTCCAACAGAACAGGGAGGGTCGTGCTTCCAGGGTAAGTTCCAGGGAGGCTCCTCAACAGGCAGGACATTATGCCCTCCAATCTGGAGAGAAATCATTTGAGGATCGAGCTATTAACATGGTGTGGAGGAGGCAATCTTCTCTGGATATTTAATGATTCTAGTTTAAGATAGGAGAGGAGGAAGGGAGAAAAAAACAACTTTGCTCTTAAATACAGTCAAAAGAATTTCTTGTTGAAATCATTTCTAGTTGGTGCAGAAGGTCCTATCTCCTTCAGCACAAAAGTAATTATCATCATCGTCATCATGCCAGTCTGGGATTGCTCAGTTCATGGGCCAATGTGATAGGCTAACCATCTGTAGATGCTTTGTAAAAATAATCATTAAAAACTCATTTCCAAGATCACATCATAATGGGAAATGAGCTTATGATGCTGTGTTAACTGGGATCTGTGTCTTATGACTGGGAGCCAGCAGTTACATCATGATATTCAATGAGTCAGTGAAATTGGGTCTGAAAATCAAGGATCTGTCTACACCCTAACACCCTGAATGCGCCTGATCTCATTTAAAAGCAAGGATCAGCTTCCTGCGGTTGTTAATCCATGCTCAGATCTGTGCATTGCTTTTGTTCATAAGAGGCTAAAACTTTTTGCCAACATCATCTAACTGGTCTAGGAAAAATGACCCTGTGTGTGGTTAGCATCATAAAGCAAAGGGCAAGCCCTTCCATTTCGTATGTAGGGAAATGAGACCCAGAGACATCCCCCAGTGCCAACGTCCAGCAGCCCAGGGATCTTCTTGAAAAGTGGAAAGTCACCCAGTCCTGATGCCATTCTAGGCATAGTGCCTGAACTCCTGAGATTACATTGGATGGCCACCTGGCCATTTTGTCAGCCTTCCCCTTAAATTTAGGCTTCCTTTTTCAATCTCTAGGGAACACATCAGCCTCTTTCCTTTACTACTTCAAACACATTTGATAGACAACTTGATAGACAACCTCTTCTCTCAGTATTTTTAAATATGATATACAATTCCCTCATTTGCAAATAGCCTAAAGTATCAATTGGACTAATGATGGATGATAGCCTGAGTGGATCAAATATTTTAAGATCTATTTGAATTCAATGGATATTTCCACATGGATAGGTTTGCATTTTATGCCACAATGACTGGAAAATTGAGTGAATGATAAATTTGAACATCAGATGAATAACAATAAACCAGGTCAAGCAACCTCAATTCTGTGTTACTGTCACCTTCACTAAACCCAGCTGGAAAGTGAAGAAGGCCTGGGGTCTGCTTTAGTCCCAAAGTTGAATCTAGTTTTATGTCTTGTTTCGTGTGCACATATGTACACAACACATACACCTATTCCCTTTATCAGGTGCTCAATCAATATAGATACATTGAATGGATCTTAGAGAGTTATCAAGCAGATCTATGTCTGATGAATAAGTCACACAGTAACTGCACTTCATTAAAAAAAAATCCAAGAGCTAATCTTTAAAGTGCCAGGTATTTATAGAACATTCTGACATGAGCTATGGTGATTTTTTTTTAAAGCATAGTTTTTGACCTTAAGGATTTTATAGCTACATCAGCCAGGGTTGAACCATAGGCAGAAGCAGTAGGATAGTTAGATAGATAGGTGATAGATGTTGGTCAGACAGATGGATGGACAGACAGATAGATAGAGGGATCCATGAATCTAATACTAGGAATTGGCTCTTGCAATTGTTGGGGCTGGTTGTGTGTGTGTGTGTGTGTGTGTGTGTGTGTATGCTGTGCGCACAGTTGTGTTCAGCTCTTTGTGACCCCATGGATTGTAGCCCTCCAGGCTCTTCTGTCCATGGAATTCTCCAGGCAAGAATACTGGAGTGGGTTGCCATTTCCTATTCCAGGGGATCTCCTCGACCCAGCGAACAAACCTGGTTCTCCTGTGCTGGCAGGCAGATTCTTCATCACTGCACCACCAGGGAAGTGGTTAAGCAGATCTAAAGTCTATTGAGGCAGGCTGTCAGGAAGAGAAGATTAGGAGCAGCTGGAACCCCACAAGCATGGGCTGAAACTAGTGTCCAAAGGGAGGAATCTCTTCAACTGATTAAGTAAGGGCCTCCTAGGGTAATTTCCCTAATTTAAAGTCAGTTGATAAAGACTTCGATAATATCCTCAAAGTCCCTTCATAGCACTAGATACATGTTTGGTCAAATACCTGGGGGAAGGGTGTGTATGCTACAAAAATCCTGCAGCTCCCTTTCCCCAGCCCTCAGGAGAGAGTGTCTCCTTCAGCCCAGCCTCTCACATACTTGAAAGAGAATTCTTGGGCATGTAATTTAGCCTGGTCAAGTGGACACAACCACAAAACCAACATAACAGCATACTTCAAAAAAACACACAAAAAGAACAAAACATGAACACCCAAAATAAGGCCATGGGCCTACCAAAATAAACAGGGTCTGAAGCAGGCACTCCGACAAGTCCACCTGTGGTCTCATTTTCTCTGGCCTTAAAGGAACAGAGGTCCCTCAGTTTGGCTGAAATGAGGGATGGAAGAGTCACAGAGCTGGCCACACTCAGAAGGCAACAGGCTCACCTAACTCCAGCTTCACCATCTGGGATCCTTGCCGATGGGGAGCAGACGCTTGTCATTTTGTACAATAACAACCATAAGCTATATAGAGAAACATATTGAAAATGTCCACAATGGCTCCTCAGGGCATGGTGAGACCTATCAAGCATGAAGTTTTCTCAGCAAACTGCATCTCTTCACGGTTGGAGCATGTCTGTTTAGATTTTTGTGCCAGGCCAGGGACAGAGTGTTTTTCTTCTGCGAATTGGCCCCTGCTGTTGATAACAATGGCTGTTGAAACTTGTCTGATGCTGAAACATGAATCCAAAGATGCGCCCTGGCTGCCAGGGGCTTGGTCACATCCGCTCTTACTGCAGGGTTGAAGGGAAATGGCAGTACCGCATTCTTTGTCATTAAACACTCTCTCAGGCCACAGAGTTCCAAGAAAACACTTTTAAAACAAGGAGGGTGGGGGGGAAACCACAGCTCTCCCTGCCCAAGGTAGTTATTTCTTAGCACACACTGTGTGCTTGGTGAGAAAGCATGGGGGCATTACTGCTCTGCCCGCTTGCAAGTTTTTGGAGCTCACCCTGATCGAATTAAGTGTCTGTTTACCCTTAGGCCTGGCACTTTCTCTGGATGAGGCAACAGCTGCAACACTGCAAGAAGCCACATGAAGGGCAAAATATTTGTTGGTTGCAGCTATTTTCAGCCTTGCCAGAGTAAACAATGATGGGCTTAGCCCTATTGGCTCATATAAAACATGTATCTTGAAAGGTGCTAGCCTACACGTGTCATGGCCCATGGTCTGAGACAGTGCTGTGGGCTTGCTGGAGAATACCGGTTGGGAGAAGGTGCTGGAGCCTGACCTTCTCCATTTGAATCAGATGGGCTGGAGACAGATTGCAGGTTTGGTCCTGTTTAGGTAGTGTTCAAAGCAGTGTCATCAGTCTTACAGTGTATGTGCTTTTCCAGTGACAAGGATGGGGAGGGGTCTAGAGACCATTATATTTTCCCCACAAGGATGTGTGAAAATGAAGAGAAAATCAAGAAGGAACACATTGTAAACTCTTAATCTGAGCGAACTCTGGGAGATAGTGAAGGACATGGGAGCCTGGCATGCTGCAGTTTATGAGGTCACAAAGAGCCGGACATAACTTAGTGACAGAACAACAACAAATTGCTTCAGTTCAGTTCAGTTCAGTCGCTCAGTCATGTCCGACTCTTTGCGACCTCATGAATCGCAGCATGCCAGGCCTCCCGGTCTGTCACCAACTCCCAGAGTTTACCCAAACTCATGTCCATTGAGTCAGTGATGCCATCTCATCCTCTGTCATCCCCTTCTTCTCCTGCCCCCAATCCTTCCCAACATCAGGGTCAACTCTTCACATGAGGTGGCCAAAGTATTGGAGTTTCAGCTTCAAATCAGTCCTTCCAATGAACACCCAGGACTGATCTCCTTTAGGATGGACTGGTTGGATCTCCTTGAAGTCCAGGGGATTCTCAAGAGTCTTCTCCAACACCACAGTTGAAAAGCATCAATTCTTCGGTGCTCAGCTTTCTTCACAGTCCAACTCTCACATCCATACATGACTACTGGAAAAACCATAGCCTTGACTAGACGGACCTTGGTTGCCAAAGTAATGTCTCTGCTTTTTAATATGCTGTCTAGGTTGGTCATAACTTTCCTTCCAAGGAGTAAGCATCTTTTAATTTCATGGCTGCAATCACCATCTGCAGTGATTTTGGAGCCCCCAAAAATAAAGTCTGACACTGTTTCCACTGTTTCCCCATCTATTTCCCATGAAATGATGGGATCAGATGCCATGATCTTAGTTTTCTGAATGTTGAGCTTTAAGCCAACTTTTTCACCCTCCTCTCTCACTTTCATCAAGAGGCTTTTTAGCTCTTTACTTTCTGCCATAAAGGTGGTGCCATCTGCATATCTGAGGTTATTGATATTTCTCCTGGCAATCTTGATTCCAGCTTGTGCTTCTTCCAGCCCAGCGTTTCTCATGATGTACTCTGCATATAAGTTAAATAAGCAGGGTGACAATATACAGCCTCGACGTACTCCTTTTCCTATTTGGAACCAGTGTGTTGTTCCATGTCCAGTTCCAACTATTGCTTCCTGACATGGATACAGGTTTCTCAAGAGGCAGGTCAGGTGGTCTGGTATTCCCATCTCTTTCAGAATTTTCCACAGTTTATTGTGATCCACACAGTCAAAGGCTTTGGCATAGTCAATAAAGCAGAAATAGATGTTTTTCTGGAACTCTCTTGTTTTTTCAATGATCCAGCAGATGTTGGCAATTTGATCTCTGGTTCCTCTGCCTTTTCTAAAACCAGCTTGAACATCTGGAAGTTCAAGTATTGCTGAAGCCTGGCTTGGAGAATTTTGAGCATTACTTTACTAACAATCTGCTTAGGTAGGTTCAAAGAAACTACAGATTTAACCTGGAGAAGAGGCAACATTAGAGAGAGACTCACTCACAGTTTTGGACCATTTGGGGAGTCTTCCATCCACTCTGAGTGTGGTTGCAGGAAAGTAGGTTGCAAGTCAATATAAGGAAGGATTTTCAAACCTATGGTGAGTTCTCACCCTTGCCTCTGTCTCCATCACTAATGCAGCTCCCATGGCAATGGCTTGTTAAGGCAGTTTCATGGGAGGTTGGACCAGCCTGGTTTTGGGGTACCTTCCAAGTCAAGCTTCACATCAGTGTGAATCAAGTAAAAAAAAGCTGGCTGATTGGAATGTAGATCACAAATTCATCCCATAGTTATCCATTCCACATATGATTGACCAATCAGTGTCATGAAGGAGATTTAGAGGTGTCATGTCAAGGTTTTTTAAAAAAATTAATTTACTTATTTTAATTGGAGGCTAATTACTTTACAATATCGTGGTGGTTTTTGCCATACATTGACATGAATCAGCACCCCTGTCCCAAAAGCCCCTCCCACCTCCCTCCCCATCCCATCCCTCTGGGTCGTCCCAGTGCACTGGCTTTGAGTGCCCTGTTTCATGCATTGAACTTGGGCTGGTGATCTATTTCACATATGGTAATGTACATGTTTCAATGCTATTATCTCAAATCATTGCACCCTCTCCTCCTCCCACAGAGTCCAAAAGTCTGTTCTTTACATCTGTGCCTCTTTTGCTGTCTTGAATATAGGGTCATAGTTACCATCTTTCTTTATTTTTATTTTTTAAAAATTTATTTATTTATCCACTTCTTACTTTACAATATTGTATTAATTTTGCCATACATTGACATGAATCCACCATGGGTGTACACGTGTTCCCCTTCCAGGACCCCCCTCCCACCTCCCTCCCCATCCCATCCCTCTGGGTCATCCTGGTGCACCAGCCCCGAGCACCCTGTATCATGCATTGAACCTGGACTGGTGATCTGTTTCACATATGACAATTTACATGCTTCAGTGCCATTCTCCCATATCATCCCACCTTCGCCCTCTCCCATAGAGTCCAAAATACAGTTCTATACATCTATGTCTCTTTTGCTGTCTCGCATACAGGGTTATCTTTACCGATTTACTAAATTCCATATATATGCGTTAATATACTGTATTGGTGTTTTTCTTTGACTTACTTCACTTTGTATAATAGGCTCCAGTTTCATCCACCTCATTAGAGCTGACTCAAATGCGTTCTTTTTTTTTATAGCTGAGTAGTATTCCATTGAGTATATGTACCACAACTTTCTTATCCATTCGTCTGCCGATGGATATCTAGGTTGCTTCCATGTCCTGGCTATTATAAGCAGTGCTGCAATGAACATTGGGATACACGTGTCTCTTTCAATTCTGGTTTCCTCAGTGTGTTTGCCCAGCAGTGAGATTTCTGTATCATGTGGCAGCTCTAGTTCCAGTTTTTTAAGGAATCTCCACACTCTTCTCCATAGTGGGTGTACTAGTTTTCATTCTCACCAACAGTGTAAGAGGGTTCCCTTTTCTCCACACCCGCGCCAGCATTTATTGTTTGTAGACTTTTTGATGGCAGCCATTCTGACCAGCGCATGTCAAGGTGTTTTGACTTCTCTCAAATGGTTCTTGTCACGCTAATAGTAAGCTAGTTAACAAATGTCACTGTGGTGTAAGTTTTGTGTTTGTGTGCTCAGTTGCTCAGTTGTATCCGACTCTGCGACCCCGTGGACTGTAGCCCACCAGGCTCCTCTGTCCCTGGAACTTTTCAGGCAAGAATACTGGAGTGGGTTGCCATTTCCTTCTCCAGGGGATCTTCCCAACCCAGGGCCTGAACCTGCATCTCTTGCATCTCCTGCATGGTGTGAGTTAAAATCGCAAAATAATACCCATGGGGTTTTCAGTCAAAGGTCCAAAATAATTTTATTAATTGGATGGGTTTGAAGCTAACAGGATAATGAAAATAGAACCCTGTAAAGAGTTAGGAGGGCTTTTACATCCCATCATCAAGAGAAATCATGACAGGAAAGCACTAGAGAGACAGTAGTCACAGTGACTGACAGGTCGTCTGTATCGCGTCAGCCTGCCTTATCTTTTCCATAATTGGGAAGCCTAATGCAATAGGGTAAGTGGGTAGAGCTGCAATTTTTAGGACCAGTCCAACCCCAGGCTCGGTCATAGGCTAGTGAGTCACCAACCATGAGAGACTCTGGGTCAGTGTCCATATCTGCAAAATAGGAATGATGCCAGATAACGAAGGGAAAAGGAAGCAACACACACATCACACAGCCAGGCCATCAGGAGGCACTTACTAAACATCGGTTTCTTTCTACTCTCTTTTTTATAGCATATATGTTCCTGCCTACTGCTATTTTCTCAGGAAATCAAAGTGGAAGATTGTGATGGCTCTGTCTGACCCCCAGAGCACCCCTTCCTCATTGCTTGTTAGGGCTCTGCGAGAAGCGTGGGCAAGACAGACACATCAAGCACTTCAGCTGCACACCCACGGGAGAGACAGGCACGAGGCCGTCTTTGGATACCCATGGCTTATGTAATTGTGACAGACATGCATCGTTTACACTCACACATATCTTGCATTCAGTTTAGAAGGGGTTGCTTTAACTTTGGAGAAGGCAATGGCACCCCACTCCAGTACTCTTGCCTGGAAAATCCCATGGACGGAGGAGCCTGGTAGGCCACAGTCCATGGGGTCGCTAAGAGTCGGACACGACTGAGCGACTTCACTTTCACTTTTCCCTTTCATGCACTGGAGAAGGAAACGGCAACCCATTCCAGTATTCTTGCCTGGAGAATCCCAGGGACGGCGGAGCTTGGTGGGCTGCCGTCTATGGGGTCGCACAGAGTTGGACACGACTGAAGCGACTTAGCAGCAGCAGCAGCAGCAGCTTTAACTTTTGTAAAATTATTACACAGGTAAAACATACACTTGGATAAAAAAATTTTAAACTGCCAAAAAGCAAACAGGATGAAGTAAAATTCACCTATAATTACACCACCCAGAGAGAATTATTTTTAATATTAAGTAGGTATCCTTTGACATATATATGTATAAATAGAAATATACATAGACATGTATGTAAGCAAGTATATAATAATATCTGCAGTTGAATTCGGAGAAGGCAATGGCAACCCACTCCAGTGTTCTTGCCTGGAGAATCCCAGGGACGGGGGAGCCTGGTGGGCTGCCGTCTATGGGGTCGCACAGAGTCGGCCACGACTGAAGTGACTTAGCAGCAGCAGCAGCAGTTGAATTATACATGTATCTGATATGTATTCTGACTTAAAAACTCTGCCTCTGGGAAAACGCAATCTTAATGACCCATTCACCTATTCTCTTTCCGTGCACATGTGCATGCTAAAGTGCTTCAGCTGTGTCCAACTCTTTGTGACTCCATGGACTGTAGCCCACCAGGCTCCTCTGTCCATGGTATTCTCCAGGCAAGAATACTGAAGTGGGTTTCCATGCTTTTCTCCAATGCTCTCTCCATTAAGTGCCAAATCTGAGTGATAATTTTCAATAGGGAGAAAAGAGAAAAATTACTATATGTCCTTTCCACAGCCCAAGGTATCTCTTTCCCCTTTCTTTTTATTGGCCAAGCTGTAGGAGGGCTAGAACTTTTGGATCTAGAAATAGTGGGAAGGAGGCTTCCAGTCAACAGTTTGTGGTCTTCTTATTCCAGGAACTTCCTTCCTGACTCTCGATAAAGACAGAACAGAATTTCAGTGTTCAGTAGGAGTGTTTAAGAACATATGAGAGCCTCAAATGAGATGGTTTGGGGTATTATGTAGAATCAGGGGACCATCTGCCTCTAAATACACTGCAATGCTTGACAACAAGGAACAACCATTTACAAGATGGATAGACAAATAAAATATGACAACATGGACAAAGCCCGGTGCACTAGATGAAAAATGCCGCCAGAGATAAATAAGACAGCTTGATGCATGTCCCTTGTATTCTAGCCATAAAAATGGACGTTAGTGACCAGAATGCTCAACTGTTCATATTTGTGCCTAATGATATGATGGCATATGGGCATATATCCTGTGAGATGAATATTTTATATACTTAACCTTATTAAAACAGCTTGGGTTAGTAGATTCCTTCAGGCAGTTTTAAAGCACTATTCTACATCCAGGAAGGAAATATCTTCTGGCTATTGTGTGAGCAGATGGGAAATGCTGAGAAAATCTGGAGATTAGACAGCTTGGCAACTGTGGTACCATATTAAATTGGTTTATACAGCGATGGATACTCACAATAAAATAGCAAGGTGTTTTCTGTTGTTGCCAGAATCTGCTTTCCTGGTATTTCAATTATAAAAGGAGGTACAAATACGCTGTAGATTTGTCTTCGGGTGTGTGCTCTAAAGGGAGAGAAAGAAAAGGGAACGCAAGAGTTCTCACCTAATTCTAGGTCATCTTTGCTCTGCTTACAAGTCATCCTTCCATCTGCCTTATAATGCCTAGTCTTCCTGATACTTTTACTCAAGAAGTGGTTGTGTATCCATCATTCAACTTCAGAAACCATCATTTAATTTTTATTAATTATTAAAAGGACAGGACCATGCCATTATTAAAGAACTGCTTTAGAACAAATTTATCCACTTCTAGAACACACTTCCAGTGGACTTCTTATGTTTAACCATCTAATCAGAGATTGCTAAGTCACCTCAGTCGTGTCCAACTCTGTGCGACCCCACAGATGGCAGCCCAGCAGGCTTCGCCGTTCCTGGGATTCTCCAGGCAAGAATACGGTAGTGGATTGCCATTTCCTTCTCCAATGCATGAAAGTGAAAAGTGGAAGTGAAGTTGCTCAGTCGTGTCTGACTCTTAGCGACCCCATGGACTGCAGCCTACCAGGCTCCTCCATCCATGGGATTTTCCAGGCAAGAGGACTGGAGTGGGGTGCCATTGCCTTCTCCCAATCAGAGATTAAAGGTATCAAAAGTTGCTGATGATGTCAAATATGATCAATATCATTATATTCCATTTCAAAGGTTAACCTTAGATGGGAGACACGTACTCTCTTCAAGACATTTCGTTGAGCAGAAAATTTCAATCAGTACATTGATCGGTCTACCTTTGTATCAAGCCGTTAACTTAGCTAACCTTCAAAGTCATCATCCAGTCTGCTTTGAGAAGATGCTTGCAAACCCTATAGAGATCCTGCCAGCTTAGGTCTGGGTCTCCATCCCATGGTTCTGCAATTATCCCCTCCCCGATGACTGCAGCCAGGCTATCCTCACTAGCAGGCTCAGCAATGTACTTTGTCCCTAGAAGCAATTTTGGTTTGAGAGAAGAAGTATTTGGCCAGTTTTCTAATGTGATATTCTAAAAAGATAGATATGTAGATAAATAGATAATTGATAGACAGATTATATATATATATGATACAAAGATAGATAGATGATGTTGTCATTGTTTAGTCACTCAGTCAGTCATGCCTGAATCTTTTGCGACCCTGTTATTAGATAGATAATAGATGATAGAGAGAGACAGATGATAGATAGTAGATAGATAGACAATAGATGATAGATAGAGAAGATAGAAAGATAGAGGATAGGTAGATAGATAGGGAGATAGTGATAATAGATAGATACACAGATAGGAAGATAGACAGATGGATATAGATAGGTAGATAGGTAAGGATATGTGTGTATGTACAGCTTGCTGCTTGCTGCTAGTTTGAACAGATGTTGCGGTACCCCAGGTGCACTAACCAAGCTTCCCTCTTAGCCTTACTTGTAGGTGCTAGTCTAGGACTCAGTGCCCTGCTAGTTCTGGGTGTCTACTTGGATCTCATTAGGTATTCCCCTGGGACCAGATCTTGCAGCCTGTTGACTGTCCTATGTACTGACTACCAACCAGGAAACTTCCAGTACTGCACACCAGAGCACCTTGCTTTTATGAGCACTTCTTATGAAGAGACTCTGGCGTCTTGGCTGGAAACCATCTGCACCTTGTGTTCACAGTGATCACTGCCAGCGGTACCACATGGACAGTCTGTCTTTCCCGTCAGACCACCACTGTGCTCAGCTGGCTCCATTCATCTGAGTGCCCAGGTGGTCCTGGTTCCATTACTCAGCCATTTCCCACCTTCCACACTAGCATTTTAGAAAATATTACTACAAAGTCACTTGGAATAAGAGTTGCCAGATTTAGCAAATAAAAGTAGAGGATGCCCAGTTAAGTATGAATTTCAAGTAAACAATAAATTTGGGGACTTCACAAGGAGATCAAACCAGTCAATCCTAAAGGAAATCAGTCCTGAATATTCATTGAAAGGATTGATGTTGAAACTCCAATAATTTGGCCACCTGATGCAAAGAACTGACTCGCTGGAAAAGACCCTGATGCTGAGAAAGATTGAAGGCAGGAGGAGAAGGGGACGACAGAGGATGAGGTGATTGGATGGCATCACCAACTCGATGGACATGAGTCTGAGCAACCTCTGGGAGTTGGTGACAGACAGGGGAGCCTGGCATGCTGCAGTCCATGGGATCACAAAGAGTCGGACATGACTGAATGGCTGAACTGAACTGGTGGTCCAATGGATAAGAACCCCCTGTGCAATGCAGGTTGCGAGTTAGATCCCTGGTCAGAGAACTGAGATCCCACATGCTGTGGAGTGACTGAGCCCATATGCCACAACTACAGAGCCCAAGTGCCGCAACTAGTGAAGCCCACACACTCTGGAGCCTGTGTGCCGTGACTACTGAGCCCACAGCCACATCAAGAGAACTGGTGTGCTGCAATGAAAGATCCCACATGACACAATGGAGATACTGCGTGTTGCAACTAAGACCCAATGTAGCCAAATAAATAAATATATATTTTTTAAAAGGCATAAATTTTAGTGTAAATAAGTCCCATGCAATTCTAAAAAGTTCTTCATTGTTTATGTACAGTCCACATTTATCTGGGTGTCCTGTGGTTTACCTGGCAACCTTAATTCGAACGCCAGGTTGAATTCATAAATGCCTTTTGAAGATGGTAGTCTCTGAATCTGTCCTATTGCTAATGTTTTCTTGCTGAACTTGGCTCCACTGGTCTCCTCACAGCCTCCTACAAGAAGAACATGATCTGTCTGCCTGGTAGCCATTGTTACCTTGGGGGAGATATCCTGGTTCTTCAAAGCTAATCTTATTTTTGGACTTGTTCCTGGTCTTTGAAATTAACAAGGAACCATTGTCTGAACGAACCATTGTCCACAATAGTTTGAAGCTTCTTAGGGATCCCCTATGCTCAAGGAATTCCAACAATATCCCAGCTCTTTTGTTGTGTATCAGACTGTTGGAAAAAGTAACACTCCAGCTCTCTTTCCCACTTTGGACAAAATGTGAGCATGCTTTAGCTTCTCAATCTGAAACCCATCATGTCCTCCTCCCTTGCATTGATTTTTTTTTTCTGCCCCCACCTTTCCACTAGTCTCATCCCTGTTCTTTTGTCACTGTCAGTTCTGCAGGCAATTTATTTGCTGTCCTGCTTCTCCTAAGGACAATGGTTCTCAACTCTTTCTGCAAATTGTAATAACCCAGACAGATCTGAGAAAAGAGCCATGCCTGGTCCCCAGGACACTAGTAATTGGTGCAGAGTGAGACCCAGGCACTGATAGCTGTAAAGGCTCCCCAGGTGATTGTAACATGCAGTGGGATGTGGAACCCCTGCCACAGGGCATCCTTCCAGAATGAGGGCTCCCCGCTGCACTTGCAGCCCAGGTGTTGGGGCAGCCTGCTGATCCAGCACACCGCAGCTGCCACATTCACATTCGAGCATAATCACCCTCTCACATTCGAGCACAATCTCTCCCTCTCAATGCCATTACAAGTGTTTTCTGACGATATTGGCAAACATCCTCAAATCCATCACAATAGAACAAAAGCAGAAAATTATAGGATTACAATCCTGTAGCACTTTTCAGTAAAATCCTGTGCAATTTGGGTACACTTGTTCAAATTTTTAGTATCGACTAAACAATCCATCTACACTTTCAGTTCAAGACTGGGTTGCATAGTCGATACAGAATGGAAAAGAAAATACCTAATCCTATAGTAATCATTACATTCTAAATTGTATCCAATTACATATTAATTAAAATAAAATCTTCAGAGCTCCATTCACAGTTATATATTATACTATTTTCTATTTCATGCTCACTCACTTTCTTGCCATTTAAAATTATTTTTCTTCAAAATGGTTCACCAAAATTAATTTATGATTTCCTATTGTACAGGGGTCAGGGCCATTCCCATGGAAAAGAAATACAAAAAAAGCAAAATGGCTGTCTGAGGAGGCCTTACAAATAGCTGTGAAAAGAAGAGAAGCGAAAAGCAAAGAAGAAAAGGAAAGATATTCCCATTTGAATGCAGAATTCCAAAGAATAGCAAGGAGAGATAAGAAAGCCTTCCTCAGTTATTGGTGCAAAGAAATAGAGGAAAACAACAGAATGGGAAAGACTAGAGATCTCTTCAAGAAAATTAGAGATACCAAGGGAACATTTCATGCAAAGATGGTCTCAATAAAGGACAGAAATGGTATGGACCTAACAGAAGCAGAAGATATTAATAAGAAGTGCTAAGAATACACGGAAGAACTATACACAAAAGATCTTCATGAACCAGATAACCACAATGGTGTGATCACTCACCTAGAGCCAGACATCCTGGAATGTGAAGTCAAGTGGGCCTTAGAAAGCATCACTATGAAGAAAGCTAGTGGAGGTGGTGGAATTCCAGTTGAGCTATTTCAAATCCTAAAAGATGATGCTGTGAAAGTGCTGCACTCGATATGCCAGCAAATTTGGAGAACTCAGCAGTGGCCACAGGACTGGAAAAGGTCAGTTTTCATTCCAATCCCAAAGAAAGGCAATGCCAAAGAATGCTCAAACTACCACACAATTGCACTCATCTCACACGCTAGTAAAGTAATGCTCAAAATTCTCCAAGCCAGGCTTCAGCGATACACGAACCGTGAGCTTCCAGATGTTCAGCTGGTTTTAGAAAAGGGAGAGGAACCAGAGATCAAATTGCCAACATCTGCTGGATCATTGGAAAAGCAAGAGAGTTCCAGAAAAACATCTATTTCTGCTTTATTGACTATGCCAAAGCCTTTGACTGTGTGGATCACAATAAACTGTGGAAAATTCTGAAAGAGATGGGAATACCAGACCACCTGACCTGTCTCTTGAGAAACCTGTATGCAGGTCAGGAAGCAACAGTTAGAACTGGACATGGTACAACACACTGGTTCCAAATAGGAAAAGGAGTACGTCAAGGCTGTATATTGTCACCCTGCTTATTTAACTTATATGCAGAGTACATCATGAGAAACACTGGTCTGGATGAAGCACAAGCTGGAATCAAGATTGCTGGGAGAAATATCAATAACCTCAGATATGCAGATGACACCACCCTTATGGCAGAAAGTGAAGAGGAACTAAAGAGCCTCTTGATGAAGGTGAAAGAGGAGAGTGAAAATGTTGGCTTAAAGCTCAACATTCAGAAAACTAAGATCATAGCATCTGATCCCATCATTTCATGGGAAATAGATGGGGAAACAGTGCAAACAGTGTCAGACTTTATTTTTTGGGGGCTCCAAAATCACTGCAGTTGGTGACTGCAGCCATGAAATTAAAAGATGCTTACTCCTTGGAAGGAAACTTATGAACAACCTAGATAGCACATTAAAAAGCAGAGACATTACTTTGCCAACAAAGATCTGTCTAGTCAAGGCTATGATTTTTCCAGTGGTCATGTATGGATGTGAGAGTTGGACTGTGAAGAAAGCTGAGCACCGCAGAATTGATGCTTTTGAACTGTGGTGTTGGAGAAGACTCTTGGGGGTCCCTTGGACTGCAAGGAGATCCAACCAGTCCATCGTAAAGGAGATCAGTCCTGGGTGTTCGTTGAAAGGACTGATGTTGAAGCTGAAACTCCAATACTTTGCCCACCTCATGTGAAGAGTTGACTCATTGGAAAAGATCCTGATGCTGGAAAGGGTTGAGGGCAGGAGGAGAAGAGGGCAACAGAGGATGAGATGGCTGGATGGCATCACTGACTCGATGGACATGAGTTTGGGTAAACTCCGGGAGTTGGTTGATGGACAGGGAGGCCTGGCATGCTGTGGTTCATGGGGTAGCAAAGAGTCGGACATGACTGAGCGACTGAACTGAACTGAGGCTCGTTGATGTTTTCATCTACATGGAACATTTCTCTTCACACAGGCTCTTTTATAACTTTCAGTAGGCTCAAACAGCTATGGAAAGACATTCTCCTGTCTGTCCAGAAAGAAAGGCAGAGAAGATTCCTGGTGATAACCTGCTTTCAACCCAGGTGTTCCCCTGAGTCTCCTTACCAACCATGATTAGGAATGACTTTTTCCCTCTGTTATTCAAGTAGTAAGTCCCCAGTCTCATTCACTGCCTGTGTCAACTCTCCTTTTCTGCCTCGGAGGCTTGAAGGATTTCTGGGCAGCTGACTGCTGTATGATACTGATTTTCTTTACCAAATATCAGGGAAATATTGGAAGGAAGGAAGGAAAGGAGGGAGGGAGGAAGGGTTAGAGAAGGAAAGAAAGAAAGAAAGAAAGAAGAGGGGAAGGAAATTTCCTTAGCAAAACCTGACAATGAATAAAAAGCAGTAAAAATAAAATGCAGGTTTTAATGACACTTTTATATTCCAGTCCTAAAATTTTAGCATTTTTCAGAAGTGAGTTTGGGTTAAGATACCTAGAATTATCAATGTCCTCTATCTGAAACTTTAAAAACCTCTATCAGTTTCACTAAGCAAAGTAACGGCTCTTGAGACAAATTGGCCAAAAGCTGAAATTCCAGCACATCACACACGGTCTTTGCCATACAACTATAAATTCAAACCAGAAATGGGTATTATTCTATACTCACGTTTTCAAGCCAATGCATGGCATATAATAGATAATCAGTATTTTTTAATGAAGAAAGAAAAACTGGTTATATCTTACCATCACTGTTTCTTCCAATTCACCCTCTAGATGCTCAAAGACATCCTTCCAAGAGTTCCTCCTTTCTTAACCTGGTCACTTCCCAACTTAGATCCTCAGAGAATTTGTTGGATGCCCTTGTCCTTTTTCTTTCTGATTGTCCTCTAGAGAACACCTGCACCATTGCATGCAGCCCTACTAATGATTTCTGCTGTGTTCTGCAAGGCGTAGGATGCTAGCTAAGTCAGGGGAGTCAGACTCTGTTCTTTTGGCAATTTGGGATTTGAGAGGGGTTAAATCACTGTTTTTCTGGCCACCCTAACCTCCACAACCCATCCCAAGATTTTGAAGCCAAGTTTATTTCATGCCAGCCCTGCTGAGCTAGCAGGCCTGGTCTAGATTGTTGCTCTTAATCAAGAGGAAATGTTTTAAACTCCAGCCTTAGGTTTGAACTACCTGTAAACGAAGTCAGTTCTTTTGGAGAGTTTTAGAGTTCTCTTCATATCGCTTGCTTCTCCCCATAGACAAATCATCTGAGCCATAATTCTGCATGCTGCCTCGGAGATCACTCTGGTCTGCTTGACTCTCCCCTCCTGGTTTAGAATCTTTATTATCAAGGCGAGGTGAGGCTGTCAGGCGCTCAGGATTTTCTGCCTGCCTTGCTGATGGGTCTTCCCTCATAGCTTGGTAGGTAAAGAACCTGCCTGCAATGCAGGAGACCTGGGTTTAATTCCTGGGTCAGGAAGACCCCCTGGAGAAGGAAATGGCAACCCATTCCAGTATTCTTGCCTGGAGAATCCCATGGATAGAGAAGCCTGGCAGGCTGTAGTCCATGGGGTCTCAAGAGTTGGACATGACTTAATGACTAAACCACTACCTACTGATGGTAGAGTCCCATTCTCTGAGTATGGATTGGGTAGAGGAAGGTAGCTCCCAACCCCTCAACCACACTCACCAGGAATTTAAGCACTTCATCTTGGAGTTGGAGGAGATGATGTACGACAACCACCTGCCTCTCTGAGCAGCTGGTAATCCTTGATTGGAAGCTGAGGGAAGAGGGAAGATGTGTTTTTTTGGCCACAAGCTACTTGGAGTGGAAATTCTATCAAACTGAGCTGAGTTGGGGTGGGGGAGAAGGGAAAAATGGGTTGTTGTTTAAATTCCACAGCCTTTTGCTGTTCTCACTGAGTGCTAGTAGATTTCCTTGAATAAACATTGCTTTACTTGTTTCTTTACTTGTTCCCAGGTGGCTCAATGGGTAAAGAATCCTCCTGCAAGGTAGGAGATCCAGGAGACGCCAGTTGGATCCCTGGGTTGGGAAGATCCCCTGGAGGAGGGCATGACAACCCACTTCAGTATTCTTGCCTGGAGAATTCCATGGGCAGAGGAGCATGGCAGGCTATAGTCCACAGGGTTGCACAGAGTCGGACATGACTAAAGCAACTGAGCATGCACACGTGCTCTTAGGAAAGTTTTCAGAGGCTTTCAATGACTCGATGTTTTAAAAAAATAATGTTCACCAGTGTTACTCTTTTCCCTGAGGTAGGGGGGTGAGCCCACAGAACTCCTTAACCAGCCTTTCAGAAGCAGAACTCCCTGCCTGGAAGTTTTATTGCATCATGCCACATGGGTCACCGTCTCTGGCTCTGGATTCCTATTATGGATTTGATGCTCTGGAGAGATGTTTACATTCTATTAGCATTAGTTTCACCATGTCTATTTAGGGATAATATGAATCCTTGTTTTAAAGAGTTACCAAAGCAATGTAAAAATAATAACAGAATAAAAATACAGTGCCCAGTACCTCATGAACTGTTATTACATTTCTGTTCTAATCTTATAGGAAATGTGGAACTATGGATAGAGTTTAAACAGGGAAGTGTCAGGAGGAGACATGCATTTTAGAAGCATCACTCCCAGTAAGTAGGCCAGGTGATGAGAAAACCAAAATAAAGCATGACGGCTTGGACCGTCATGGAAACTGGAAATTGAGGAGGGAGACATGAAGGAGGAAGAGTTAACAGGACTTGGCGTCCAGAGAGATGCCAGGAGGAGGAAATGAGGGAAGGAGGTATGAGATGACTTCTGGGCATCTGACTTAGATGTGGATAGAAACTCTAGACCTCTTCTCATGAACCAAGTCTTACTGTTGCACAGCTGTGACCTTCAAGGCCTTGACTCCTAAAGAGCTGGTACAAACTTCAAATCTAGGTTCTTTATTTCCAGTTTCTAGACCTTAGCCCTCTTGGGCTGTTGCTGTTGTTTAGTGCATTGAAAGTAACTCAGTATCTACCTACTTACTAGAGAGACTAAAATAAAAATAACATCAAATGTTGAGGATATGGAGAAATTGCATGGATGTAAAATGGCTTCCCTGGTAGCTCAGCTGGTAAAGAATCTTCCTGCAATACAGGAGACCCTGGCTCAATTCCTGGGTTGGGAAGATCTCCTGGAGAAGGGATAGGCTACCCACTCCAGTATTGGGCTTCCTTGGTGGCTCAGACAGTAAAGAATCCACCTGCAATGCAGGAGACCTGGGTTCTATCTCTGTGTTGGGAAGGTCCCCTGGAGAAGATAACAGCTATCCACTCTAGTATTCTATGTCGAATGTATATCTGGGCTTCCCTGGTAGCTCAGCTGGTAAAGAATCTGCCTGCAATGCAGAAGTAGTAGTAGTTTTAGTTGTTCAGTCATGTCTGACTCTTTGTGAGCCCACAGACTGCCAGGGTCCTCTGTCCATGGGATTCTTCAGGCCAGAATGGGCCTGGGCTGCCATTCCCTTCTCCAGCAATACAGAAGACTCCGGTTCGATTCCTGGGTCAGGAAAGTCCTCTGGAAAAGCGATAGACTACCCACTCCAGTATTCTTGGGCTTTCCTGGTGGCACAGATGGTAACGAATCCACTTGCAATGCAGGAGACCTGGGTTGATCCCTGGGTTGGGAAGGTCCCCTGGAGGGGGAGGGCATGGCAACCCACTCCAGTATTCTTGCCTAGAGAATCCCCATGGATAGAGGAGCCTGGGGGGCTACAGTCCATATGGGATTGCAAAGAGTCAGACACACCTGAGTGACTAAGCACAGCACAGCACAAAATGGTACAATAACTGAACACTGAAAACTTCTTAGAAAGTTAAATATACATCTATCCCATAACCCAGTAATCCCACTCCTGGATATTAAGCCAACAGGAGTAAAACATCCACAAGAATTTTAAACGAAAATATTCATAGCTTCTATACGCATAATAGTTCCAAACTAGAAGCAGCAAGTCCATTAATAGAAAAATAGATAAGCTCTCTGTTGGTTTATTTTTATGCAGCAGAATACACTTCTCATCCATAGAAATAGGTGAATGGTTGATATGTGCTACATGCAGTATGGATTAACCCTTCAAACTCTCTCACGGAAGGAGTGCCTTTTTCATGAGGCCTCACACAAAAGAACACAAATTGTACAATTTCATTTGTATGTCATCTGCAATAGGAAAAATGAATCTGTGTTGGTCAAAATCAGGTCAGTGGTTGCATGGAAGGGGTGGGTTGCCGCAGAGGGACTGATTGGAAAAGGGAACAAGGAAATTTGCTAGTGTGATAGAAGTGTTCTATATATTGATAAGGTTGTGAATTACATGGACATTTGTTAAAAATGACTGAACTTAACATATGTGTATTTCACTCTTTGTAAAGTACATCACCATAAAAAAAAAAATCTTAAAAATTAGTCAAAACTCACCTGCAGTCTTGATACTTGCCTCCTGGTACACCCCAATGCTAGTCACGGCCTCAGTGACATGTATATAGCATACAACTTTCTCTGCCTTACCACCAAAAAAATGTACACTTAGCCTCCATCCAAGTAAAAAGCTTACTTTCCTTGCTCTTGTCATGTGCCCATTCTCTTTCAAAAGGCAGTACCAAAAAGGGAAAGAAAAAAACACTCTCCATTAAGAGTTAGAAGAGCAGATTAACAGTAAGAGTCACTAGAGACTTTACTTTCTGGGACAGGATATCCATTCCGGAACCTGGAATGTGGAAGAACCTGGGCCCGGAGGGGACAGGTCACCTAGGCTGCAGATGCCTCTGGCAAGTCCTGTCCAGGGCAGGAGTCTGGCTGCTGAATCACACAGACATTACTCAGCAAAAGTCTGGGAAGAGTTCAGATAACTTTCCAAGGGTCTGCAGCTGTGGGTTATGGCTTCTATGATGAATTACAACTCTACTTAATTATATGTTTTTCAGAAGAGCATGGAAGAGAAATGGCTTGAGATTATTTTTAGCTTATTTTATGGGAATGAAAATTAGACTTCTTTTGACAACTCTCCAAGTTACTACTTGAACAAGTACAATTTTGGTGTGATTTCTTTTTTCTTGACTGTCTTCATCAATAAAAGACATGAATAACAGTGACAGATTAGGAAATGAGGACCTTGTTCGTTGAGTGCTGAGACACATTTCACTGCTAAAAATCACAAGCCCATTTGTTCTCCCATTCATAATTCAGACCCTGGTCCTGAGACTTGCTGACAGTGTCAGATGTTAGCCCTCCTGGGATGATTCAACCACAATCAAACCACTGTTAGATCATGACATCAGTTCCTGAGAGCTGTGAACCGGTCTTCAGGCAATGGATACATGACTCCCAGCAAATCAGAATTTATTAGAGGCTGCTGAGATATGATTTGTGTTCCTCTCCTTTCATATCATCCATTTATCAAATGCATGATTTAATTTCAGTCTCTCCAGCTGAAGTGGTGAATCAACATTAACCAGACGACTCTGGACTGTGTTGCGCAGCCATTCTAATTTACCTTCCATATGGGCATCTCTTTAAAAACAACTGCCACACTTATCAACAGCACTCATTTTTAAGACCTAGTGAACAAACACATTATTTACAAAGTCCGTAATCAGGGAACCTGATCCAACTCATTAACTGTATGACATCCCACTCTTTATTTAGACAGTTTACTGGCTTTGGACTTTCGTATGGGATCTGTCATTTACACTTCCTGATAATAAAACTTAATTGAAATTTCATTCCTGTACAAGCAAGATGCCAGTTTAACAGATGGTCTGTAATTGTTATGTCCACATATTTTATACGGGATGGTATCACACACAATTTCACACAACTGCCATTCATTTAAACACTGGGTTTGTTGAGGCATTTCTTTCATATTAAAAACTTTATTGTTTAATATGAGTATAAAAATCTATCATTGAAATTAATCAGTTGAAATTGAGAAAAAAATGATTATAACCATCCTACTGAAATGAAATGAATGACTAAAACCTGACCTATGCTGTTGAGGACAATGAGAATACTGGTAGAGAAACATCTAGGTTCATGTGTATGAGGCAAGAATTGACACAGAAGGGCACAGTATATCTTAGTGTATCATATTCTAACAAGTATCTATCTCTAAATTTTAATGCTTCTTTGATCATTCCAAAATCTTTTCATGTTCTTAAATTTTGATTTTAGGTCCACTGACTTTACTAGTCTGTATTCAGAACGCAGGGAATTCTCACCCTTAAGACAGAGATGGAAAAGGATTTGCAGGAAGGAATACATAAGAGGCCCTGAATATGTACAGAGGAAGTCCAGATATGTTCATATAATCCTAGTGTTACATATAATCCCAAGTGTTACATTCAGTGAAATTTGAGTACCTATCAGGGTAATTTTAATTTTTGTGTCATGTTTAGAGAACATTTTACAGGAACTTAGCAATACAGTTTGAAAGTAAAGTCAATTCAATTCAGCTTGAAAAACTGACTTGTTTCTCTTTTGTAATGGTGGTAACCTTCACCTCGCTTCTCTACCTTCTCCCCAAATAATTTCAGTTATCTACTGCCCACAATTTTTCTCTTTCCTACCCCAAACCCATTCTCTAAAAAGAATTAAATAAACTCATTCACCCCAATATAGAAAGGATGTATAAGACTCAAAAATATGATTTCCCCAGGGGTATTTACATTTCAGCCAGAGTACATACCTTTCTGAAGCAAGAATGTTTAAATATGACAGACATTGATGAGTAAGGGAAGCCCCAGAGTCTCCCAAATTGTACCACCCCCTTGGTGGCTTTCTTAATGTATTCCTACATCCTACCCTGCCCTCCACATTCAAGAAATGAACTGATTAAATAAGGAAACATGCCATCATGCTTTTCTTGGAGGAAATGGGGAGGAAGACAATAAATAGAAAAGGTGGGAAACGTGAAAAGGGCCTACCAAAGGTACTGAAAGCCTACTCTGGAATTCTTGGAGAAATGAAGTACCAAGTGACCAAGAGAAAGGAGAAGAACACAGGA
The DNA here is from genome assembly GCF_054371585.1 of Giraffa tippelskirchi. Classification (NCBI taxonomy): domain Eukaryota; kingdom Metazoa; phylum Chordata; class Mammalia; order Artiodactyla; family Giraffidae; genus Giraffa; species Giraffa tippelskirchi. Next base: position 117,910,873 of record NC_137276.1, on the reverse strand, counting down.
AACTACTTGGAAATGCTTTCTACTTCTCCTAAGAACTCACTGTGAGCCAGGACATGTCCTAATGATACCATTGCAATGTACATACACCTATTTGTCCAGAATGGTTGTGAATGGGATATTCTGGTGATCCCATTTTCACTTTCTGCTTGGATCTGAGTTATCATTTACTTCCTAAGAGGAAAGGAGACCCTGCTTGTCTTTATTACCACTATGTCCTCAGCACTTAGCATAATACTTGGTACAGAGTAAGTGTTCAATACATATTTATTAAATAAATAAATGAATAAGTGAATGAATGGCTTGACAGTTATTAAAGAATTACAACACAATGAAACTGTTGTTTTATTTTGAAATGTATTTTAAATTAATTATTAATTATTATCCAGCCATAACAAGGGATGATTACTGACACATGCTACAACATAAATAAATCTTGAAAATTTATGTTGAGCGAAAGAAGTCCGTCACAAAGAACCACATATTGTATGATTTCTTTCATACAAATGTCCAAAATACGCAATATGGAGGCAGAAATTAGACTAGTGGTTCCCAAGACTGGGGGGAGGGGTGATGGACAGTGATTGCTATTTGAGTCTGTTTGTTTTGTCACAGGACATGTGGCTTGCAGGATCTCAGCTCTCAGGGAATGAACCCAGGACACAGTAGGGAAAGCGCCAAATCCAATAGAACACCAGGGAACTCCCCAGTTTGGGGTTTTAAAAAGTTTTGCAATTAGATAATGTTGACAGTTATACAACTGTGTGAATATACTAAAACTCAATTATATACCCCGAAAACGTAAATTTAATGATACATGAATTATGTTTCCATTTTTAAAAATACATGGAATAAAAAAGATGCAGCCAGTCATACCCAATACATAGAAAAGTCTATAAAACAGATGATCAGGTTTTTTTTGACAAATGAATACCAGTTAAAAAAACAACAGAGGAAGGGAAACAATTACATGTCACCCAAATGCAGTGGTGGACTTTGATCTTTATTTGAACAAACCAGCTATTAATTATAGACAACTAAATGAAATTAAGAAAATGTTTTTAATTCTTTAGGTGTTAAAATGGTACCGTGGTTATGTCAAAGAAAGTGTTCTTATCTCTAACATCATGTATTGATATATTTATAGGTGAAATAATGCATCTGGAATTGGCCTTAAAATTTTTCACTTGGAAGGAAGGGAAAGTGATATTGATAAAGTAAGACTGTGCTGTGCTTAGTTGCTCTGTCGTGTCTGGCTCTTTGTGACCCCACGGACTGTAGCCTGCCAGGCCCCTCTGTCCTTGGGGATCCTCCAGGCAAGAATACTGGAGTGGCTTGCCATGCCCTCCTCCAGGGGATCTTCCCAACCCAGATGGAACTCAGGTCTCCCACATTGCAGGCAGATCTTTACTGTCTGAGCTACCAGGGAAGCCCAAAAGTAAGACTAGCCATACATCAACTATATTGAAGCTGGGTATGGGTGTAAAGAATAATTACACTGTTCCCCATTTTCATGTATGTTTGACATTTTCAAAGTATAAAGTAAAAAAGAGAAAAGAATAATATCAAATCTTCCTCTATAGTAGTAGTAGCAGTGTTAGTTGCTCAGATATGTCTGACTCTTTCGTGGAATGCCACCTGCCAGGCTCCTCTGTCCATGGAGTTCTCCAGGCAAGAAAACTGGAGTGAGTGGGTAGCCATTCCCTTCTCCAGGGGACCTTCACAACCCAGGGATCAAACCTGGGTCTCCTGCATTGCAGGCGGATTCTTTATCTTCCTCTGAAAAACTACCAACTTAATCATACATGACAGGAAATACATGGCCCATGCTGTCTTGGAGTTTACATTTTGGTATGGAGAAACAGGATAAACAAACACAGGAAGGAAAATAATTTTCCTGTTTATCATTGAGGGAGAAATCAACATGACATATAATAAAGAAGTAATAGGAAAGGTGTTTTATATAACACAGCCATGGATGGCCTCTCTGAAGAGGTTCCATTTAAGTTGAAACAAGTGTTAAGATGATACATCCATGTGAAGAGCTAGAGGATGTTCAGAAATAAAAAACAAAGGAGCTTTCCTCGGTCTCCTGCTCTTCCCTGAATATTCCTTGTGAGTCCACAGTGAGGTCCATGGGTAAGTGAGAACTCATCCTGTATCTGTGACTCCCAGAGATTCTCCATTCTCATGCTAGGCAATACCCAACATTTAGAAATTTGTTAAAAATTTTAGCTGAAATCGCTTAAACTAATTCTATGGCAGCTTCTTTTTCTTCTCTCACAAGTAAACTCTGGCTCATGACCCATCATTACTCCTTGGAAGTCCCTGTATTTCCTTAAGTTTCAGACCCTTGGTCGCCCTGTGCCTTAAGTGCTCTGAGAAACAGAAGATAAGGTATGATTTTGTAGGTAAGCTGACTTTTTCCAGTTGTTAAAGTGGGAGCTGCTTGCTTTCCAGATTTCTGCATCCTTAGAAGAAGCTAGAAGCCCGTATACTATTTGGAATGAGGCATGATATAAAATAAATAAAATAAGATGATACTCCTATCACAGCTACAAATAACATTGGGTTTTGATATGTTAAAAAAGAAAAGAAAAAGGATGCCATGCTCTAAAAGTATTATTGAATATGAATGATAATGTAGTAAAAGTACAAACAATGAAATACAGTTAATAAAAATAAACTTTCTAAAAGTTAAGATTAAGAATATACTTTCCTATTGGTATTTATAAGATGACCATTTTGGGTCAAAAGTTGTGAACCTAGGCTGAACTATCTGGCCCAAACTCAGTTCTCTAGAGCTATAGAGTGAGAGATATAAAACAGAATTACCTTCAATATAACTCCTTTCCTTAAAGAATTTTCCTGCAATGCGCATTCCCCTCCTTGTATTAATTTTTGAGCAGTAAGCAGCTGAATCTGATTTGGTAACAGAACTATTTGACATTCTATACCAGGAGCAGTTATAACCTATAAAACCAAACAGTTCGGTACAAGCAGCTAGGCAGTTTGCACTTAGGTCGGTCTTTTGCCCCTGGAAGAGAATATGCAAAAGTGTTCATGGCTATGCTAGCCCAGAAAGACTGCTGGGAAGGATACTTTGCTGTAGTCTTAGGAGAAGCTATAGCAAGAAAGACACAAGACACAAGCAGAAATACAGCCTGTTATGATGGGAGGAAGCCTGGACCTACTCTGCTCACCTGCTGGTGGAAGCTTGAATCCACGTAAAGGACAGAAGTGATTTTTTCTACCAGAAGGAGTGACTAAAAACGTGGGCTTAGAAGAAGAAAGAAGCTCAAGACACAGGTAAGAGTCCTCAGGAGGGCATCAGTGTTTTCCTTGAGGGCATCTAGAACAAATACCCAGAAAAGATGTCCTTTTCATTATAGGGGACTGGAATGCAAAAGAAGGAAGTCTAGAAACACCTGGAGTAACAGGCAAATTTGGCCTTGGAGTACAGAATGAAGCAAGGCAAAGACTAACAAGAGTTTTGCCGAGAGAATGCACTGGTTATTCCAAACACCCTCTTCCAACAACGCAAGAGAAGACTCTACACACGGACATCACCAGATGGTCAACATCGAAATCAGATTGATTATACTCTTTGCAGCCAAAGATGGAGAAGCTCTATACAGTCAGCAAAAAAAAGACCAGGCGTGGACTGTGGCTCAGATCATGAACTCCTAATTGCCAAATTCAGACTGAAATTGAAGAGTGTAGGAAAAACCACTAGACCATTCAGGTATGACCTAAATCAGATCCCTTATGATTATACAGTGGAAGTGACAAATAGATTTAAGGGATTAGATCTTATAGACAGAGTGCCTGATGAACTATGGACAGAGGTTCATGAAATTGTACAGGAGACAGGGATCAAGACCATCCCCATGGAAAAGAAATGCAAAAAAGCAAAATGGCTGTCTTAGAAGGGCTTACAAATAGCTGTGAAAAGAAAAGAAACGAAAAGCAAAGGAGAAAAGGAAAGATATTCCCATCTGAATGCAGAGTTCCAAAGAATAGCAAAGAGAGACAAGAAAGCCTTCCTCAGCGACCAATGCAAAGAAATAGAGGAAAACAACAGATTGGGAAAGACTAGAGATCTCTTCAAGAAAATTAGAGATACCAAGGGAACATTTCATGCAAAGATGGGCTCGATAAAGGACAGAAATGGTATGGACCTAACAGAAGCAGAAGATATTAAGAAGAGGTGGCAAGAATACACAGAAGAACTGTACAAAAAAGATCTTCATGACCCAGATAATCACGACGGTGTGATCACTCACCTAGAGCCAGACATCCTGGAACGTGAAGTCAAGTGGGCCTTAGAAAGCATCACTACGAAGAAAGCTAGTGGAGGTGATGGAATACCAGTTGAGCTATTTCAAATCCTGAAAGATGATGCTGTGAAAGTGCTGCACTCGATATGCCAGCAAATCTGGAAAACTCAGCAGTGGCCACAGGACTGGAAAAGGTCAGTTTTCATTCCAATCCCAAAGAAAGAATACACAGAAGAACTATTCAAAAATGATCTTCATGAACCATATAACCACAGTGGTGTGATCACTCACCTAGAGCCAGACATCCTGGAATGTGAAGTCAAGTGGGCCTTAGGAAGAAGCACTACGATCAAAGCTAGTGGAGGCGATGGAATTCCAGTCCAGCTATTTGAAATCTTAAAAGATGATGCTGTGAAAGTGCTGCACTCAATATGTCAGCAAATTTGGAAAACTCAGCAGTGGACACAAGACTGGAAAACGTCAATTTTCATTCCAATTCCAAAGAAAGACAATGCCAAAAATGTTCAAACTACCACACAATTGCACTCATCTCACATGCTAGTAAAGTAATGCTCAAAATTCTCCAAGGCAGGCTGCAACAATATGTGAACTGTGAACTTCCAGATGTTCAAGCTGGTTTTAGAAAAGGCAGAGGAACCAGAGATCAAATTGCCAACATCCTCTGGATCATCAAATAAGCAAGAGAGTTCCAGAAAAATATCTATTTCTGCTTATTGACTATGCCAAAGCCTTTGACTGTGTGGATCACAACAAACTGTGGAAAATTCTGAAAGAGACAGGAATACCAGACAACCTGACCTGCCTCTTGAGAAATCTGTATGCAGGTCAAGAAGCAACAGTTAGAAATGGACATGGAACAACAGACTGGTTCCAACTCGGGAAAGGAGTACATCAAGGCTGTATATTGTCACCCTGCTTATTTAACTTATATGCAGAGTACATCATGAGAAATGCTGGGCTGGATGAAGCACAAGCTGGAATCAAGATTGCCGGGAGAAATATCAATAACCTCAGAGATGCTGATGAAATCACCCTTATGACAGAAAGCGAAGAAGAACTACAGAGCCTCTTGATGAAAGTGGAAGAGGAGAGTGAAAAAGTTGGCTTAAAGCTCAACATTCAGAAAACCAAGATCATGGCATCCTGTCCCATCACTTCATGGCAAACAGATGGGGAAACAGTAGAAACAGTGACAAACATTATTTTGAGGGGCTCCCAAATCACTGCAGATGGTGACTGCAGCCATGAAATTACTTACTCCTTGGAAGAAAAGTTATGGCCAACCTAGACAGCATATTAAAAAGCAGAGACGTTACTTTGCCAACAAAGGTCAATCTAATCAAGGCTATGGTTTTTCCAGTAGTCATGTATGGGTGTGAGATTTGGACTATAAAGAAAGCTGAGGGCTGAAGAATGGATGTATTTGAACTGTGGTGTTGGAGAAGACTCTTGAGAGTCCCTTGGATTGCAAGGAGATCCAACCAGTTCATCCTGGAGATCAGTCCTGAGTGTTCATTGGAGGGACTGATCCTGAAGCTGAAACTCCAGCACTTTGGCCACCTGATGAGAAGAGCTGACTCATTGGAAAAGATCTTGATGCTGGGAAAGATTGAAGGCAGGAGAAGATGGGGACGACAAAGGATGAAATGGTTGGGTGGCATACCGACTCAATGGGCATAAGTTTGGGTGGACTCTGGGAGTTGCTGATGGACAGGGAGGCCTGGTGTGCTGCAGTCCATTGGGTCACAAAGAATCAGACAGGACTGAGCGACTGAACTGAAGTGAACTGAACTTTTCGACTATTCTGAGTGTGCAAATGTGGCAAAGGGCTTATGCATATTGATGGTCTACCATATGCTACACGAATGGTTTTCAAGCTTTGGTGAGTGCCAGAATCACATGGAGGTTCATAAAAAGACAAAGAATCTTCTCCTATCTCAATGCACTTGGGCTTCTGTACTCTTAGCAATGCATAGGTGGTTGTGATAGACATCAAGTTTGAGAACCACTACAGTACTAGGCACCTAATACACATGGTCTCATTTAATCCTTTATTCTATTAAAGTAAATAGTGCTGCATTTATTTTACAGATGAAGAAACCAGGGCTCAGAGTGACTAAGTAGCCAGTGAAAGTCACAGAGTGAATTATAAGTGTCAGATTCAGCGTGAAAACCCAAGTGTGTCCACCTCTAAACCTACACTCTTCCAGTTCTGCCACACAAGGATTCAGCACTTCCATCATGTGCTTCTTAAAGAGGGTGATAAAGGACAACCTGGTGGTGATAGTGGTAAAGAACCCAACTGCCAGTGCAGGAGATGTGGGTTCAGTCCCTCGGTCTGGTAGATGCCCTGGAGGAAGGCATGGCAACCCACTCCAATATTCTTGCCTGGAGAATCCCATGGACAGAGGCACCTCGAAGGCTACAGTCCATACAGTCTCAAAGAGTCAAACATGACTGAAGCTACTTAGTATGCACACAAAGGACAACCTCTCCACCCTGAGCCTATAGAGTAAACCAACATTGTTTCCCATGTCTTATAAAAATTATTTTGCTTTGCCTTTTAAAAAATGCAAACACAGTGGATTATAAAAGTCTTCTCTCTTAGAGGATCCATTAATTGAACCCCACACTGCACTCCCATCCATATGCCTATGAGAAAGCTGAAGAATTTGGGGAAACACATAATTAAGACCCAGAAGGGAAGCCAAGACTGAAGAAAAGCTTCCAAAGGATGGAGTGACTGCCAGCAAGGCTTCCCAAGGGACTTTCCTGAGACAAATGAGGTGTGGACACAGGTGGTTTTCTTACAAAACTACCAGGAAGGCAGACAAGGGTCCCTAGGAGTATAAACAATGTCAATTAAGGACAAGAAAGGAAAAGGAGATATTATTGTCTGTTGGACGGATGAAGGGAAGTATGATGCTCTTTTACTATGGTATCAGGAGAGAAACCAGTGCCAGAGAGGATTATTCTAAACCTATTAAGAAATGAAAGGAGAATTAGATCCACAGACCCATTTGGAAGCTAAGACAGCAAAATGGCTTTCTATGTCTGCCAGTGCGAAGAGCAACAGAAACCTAGAACAATTTAAACATATTTACCCAAGAGATTTGGACCACAGGAACTATAAAAGATTGGAAGAAGAGATTGCCATCAAAAAAAAAAAATCTGAAATATGAAAAGCTCAGTGTGATTAATGTTTAACCCTCAAATTCAATTCAACTTTGTCCTAGATTAGAGGCCCACAATATATTTCTGCCAAAAATAAAAAATAAAAATAATTTTTCTTTTGAGATTTCTACAGTATGCTGATGTTATTCTGTGTTATCAAAATATCTAATGGATATTTAACTGATTCCCATCCTAAGAGTCCCTAGTAAATTTCCTAAAAATGTTCTGAATTCTTCATTTTGAAGCATATAGGAGTCCAACACAGGCCTTGAAAGGTTCAAATGGACCATTTTTCACAGCTTGTTTGAAGTACCAGTGCCTTTCCTCCACATGTATTGCATTTTGATGGTGTGACCCTTCGGTCAGCTGCTGGAAATTTCCCACTTTAGGAAAAGCTGTATTTTACTATGTTCTTCAAGAACATATTCTGCTTATTGTGTCTCATTCGATTACAATTAATTGATTATTTATCTCCAGACCAGAGCTTTTCAAACCACAGGTTGTGACACACTAGTATCAGCCAGTCATGAAGTCAGTTTAGTGTATCCCAGTCAGCACTGAAAAAAATAAAGAAATGAAACAGAATACAAAAAATAATTTCAAACCATATCATGCATGCATGCTAAGTTGCTTCAGCCGTGTCCGACTCTTTGCGACCCTGTGAAACATAGCCCACCAGGCTCCACTATCCATGGGATTTCCCAGGCAAGAACACTGGAGTTGGTTGCCAGTTCCTCCTCCAGGGCATCTTCCTGACCCAGGGATCTAACCCGAGTCTCTTATGTTGCCTGCATTGGTAGGCAGGTTCTTTACCATCAGTGCCACCTGGGAAGCTCAAATCACATCATACTTTTGTGATGAGTACTGTTATTTTGTGTATTGTTTTGTGGCACACTTGTGTATGCAAGTATGTGGGTTTGTGTGCATGCTGAGTCACAACACAGCATGAATTTCTCACCTGGACAGAAGTGTTTGAGAGCTGGACTCTGTAATTTGCTCTGTGAGGCTTCTCAATGGTTGTCCCAACTCTAGCTTCTTTCTCCTAATTTGCCCTGGCCCCTCCCTCGCCATCGAATTAATCTTCTTTACAACTATGCTTTGATTATGTAACTCTTATCCATTCATTCTCTACTTCATTCAACAGATGTTCAGCAAATATTCATTCTCTGCCAGATCCTGGGCTACCAGAAACAGGTGACATCTGTTCCATCCCCATCTGCTTCCAAGGAAAGAGACTGACCCAGGGCATCATGGCTAATTCCCAATTCAGGGATCAGCTCCTGCTCCCCATTACCCACCAAATCAAGAATAAACTCTTGTCATCTGTTAGGCTCCTCTTTGATCTAGTTGACTGTTTCCACCCAAACTTTTTTTCCCATTGTCAATGTTGGTTCTAGCTGCCTTGTCTACAAACCTGAAAATACTTGTCTGTGTACCATGTTAATTCTGACACTTGCATTCCTCCTCCATTACTGCCACTGTCTTTGCTTCTCTCCTCCTTAGCAAATCCTCTTCAGCATCCCTGGATCTCAGCCCACCCTCCTCCTTTCTGAGCATTCAGCTCGTCTATGGGCCACATCTGGTCATCATCCCAAACCCCAGGCCCCTTGCTGCTCCAACTATCATACTCAGCTACCCAGCTAATGCTCCTCTGCAAAGCACTTTTGAGTCCATTGTCCCTTTATTTAGAATGTCTCCAGGGACTGTGTTTCCATCACTTTACTTGAAAGCCTATTTCACAGTCTAGTAGGTCTCAATGTCTAGAGAATTTTTCTTATCTTCCTCTGAAAATGGTCTTTTGTTAATTTCAATCTATTATTCCTAGTTATACTGCTGATAACACCATAAATACTACTTCAGATTTTGGAAAAATAAAATATCTTATCCTCGCTTAACTTAAGACTGTGTGTTTAAATTAATCCTCAGTCGTCAGTTAATCTCACTGCTCATTATTGAATTCTAGCAGTTCATTATCATACATAATCCTGAAAACAAGGCAACTCAAGCTAAAAGCAGCTGCAGGCTAGGATGAGAACTGTCATCTTTCTCTTTCTGGAAGAATCCAGGAATGAAAATGGACTCTCCGATCTTTGATGACCTGACCTCATTTGATTTCCTTTTGGCTTTATCATAAAAGGAACTGAAAACATTTAAGTAAAACATTTAAGAATTTGTTGTGACATATTTTCTTTGTATGTCACCATCTGCCTGCTTCATTTGTGAATATGGCAACAATTACTGAGTTTCTACCTGGTCCCAGGCCCTTTAAATTAAGTGCAGGGAATCAGAGATGAGTTAAACCACTCAAGCTGTTCACTGTCTAATCAGGGAAGCAGATTTGTCTTGCCAGCAGATTACACAACATCAAATGGGATCAGAAGAATGGTTGCAAAGGTGGGGGAAAAAAATCAGCTCTGTTTATCAGAGTCATGACAATTTCCCCAGGAAAGCTATCTACACTGGGTCTTGAAGGGCTAAGTAGAAACTTTCTAGAAAGAGGAAGAAGAATATTCTGAACAAAGGAGTACAGTATATGCAAATGTGCAGAGATCTGAAAGTTGCTCCATACCCAGGTAGTAGTGGAAAAGAAGGAAGACTGCAACCTATAGTACATAACTAGGAATGTCTGGAAATGACCTTGAGTATCTGTGAAGGATTTTACACATGCTAAGGAGGTTAGCGTCATCAGAAAAATCTTCAGATTGCTTCTTATCAGGAAAGTGATGACAAACCTAGACAGTGTGTTGAAAAGCAGAGACATTACTTTGCCAACAAAGGTCTCTATAGTCAAGGCTATGGTCTTCCCAGTGGTTGTGTATGGTTGTGAGAGTTGGACCATAAAGAAGGCAGAGCGCCAAAGAATTGATGCCTTCAAACTGTGGTGCTGGGGAAGACTCCTGAGAGTCCCTTGTACAGCAAAGAGATTAAACCAGTCAATCTTAAGGGAAGTCAACCCTGAATACTCATTGGAAGGACTGATGTTGAAGCTGAAGCTCCAGTATTTTGGTCACCTGATGTGAACAGCCAACTCACAGCAAAAGTCCCTGATGCTGGGAAAGATTGAGGGCAGGAGAAGAGGGCGTCATGAGAGGGCTGGATGGCATCACTGATGCAATGGACATGAAATTGGGCAAACCTCTGGAGATGGTGAGGGACAGGGAGGCCTGGCGTGCTGCAGTCCATGGGGTCGCAAAGAGTCGGACATGACTGGGTGACTGAACAACAAAGGAGGTTAGCAGGACTTCCTAGGTGGCATTAGTGGTAAAGAAAGAGAAAGTGAAGTCGCGCAGTCCTGTCCGACTCTTTGCGACCCCACGGACTGTAGCCTACCAGGATTCTCTGTCCATGGGATTCTCTAGGCAAGAGTACTGGAGTGGGTTGCCATTTCCTTCTCTAGGGGATCTCCCTGACCCAGGGATCAAACCGGAGTCTCCAGCATTGTGGGCAGACGCTTTACCCTCTGAGCCACCAGGGAAGCCCCAACCCTCCTGCCAATTCTGGAGACACAAGAGACACAGGTTAGATCCCTGGGTCAGGAAGATCCCCCGGAGGAGGGCCTGGCAACTCACTCCAGTATTCTTGCCTGGGGATTCCCATGGACAGAGGACCCTGGCGGACTATAGTCCATGGGGTCGCAAAGAGTTAGACTGAAGCAACTTAGCACCCAAGGACATTAGCATTCCTTCTGAAGCCAACTGCAAATCAGTGAAGGTTTTTGTTAATGAGAGATGGAGGGGGACGCTGGTCCAGGTTATTTTAGGTAAGCTATTGTGAAAGCAGTACAGAGAGCAGCCTGGAGACAGCGCTTTACAAGCAGGCTTAATTTGAAGATTGTTGCAATACTGCAGCCAAGATAACATTTTATAAAGGAAAACACACACACACACACACACACACACACACGCAGTCTACCTTTCAGGGGAAAAAAGGTTTTTTTGGGTTTTTTTTCTTAAAGAGAAAGTAACTGCTTGTTTTCAAAAGAAATTTGTTACATGGAAAGAGCATCTTGAAAATCGATATTTGGGGATGTTTCCATTGCTGTGTAATTTTATTGCAGAAAATGTGCGTGTCACCTATAACAACTCTCTTTGGGTATAAAATTATCTAACATATTTAAGGATCCTCCATTTGAAGAATTTCAATGGGTTTTAAACACATCTTTGTCCATGAGAGTATGTGCACTTGTGCATGAATATATGTGCTTATACACACACTGGATAAGAAATATACACATATACAAACATATATAAACCTCTCCTCCCCTTTCTCTTCCTTTCAGATAAGGTTATAACATAACCAGTTCGTATCAGAGGACATAGATAAAATTATACAAGGCTTCCCTGGTGGCTCAGACAGTAAAAATCTGTCTGCCAGTGCAGGAAACCTGGGTTCAATCCCTGAGTTGGGAAGATCCCCTGGAGAAGGGAATGGCTACCAGCTCCAGTACTCTTGCCTGGAGAATTCCATGGACAGAGGAGCATGGCAGGCTACAGTCCTTGGGGTCGCAAAGAGTTGGACACAACTGAGAAACTAACACTTTCACTTTAAATACTGTAGATACACTGGTAGTAGGGTTAAAAATTCTTTTAAAATAATAAATGTGGCCCACAATGTATCACCTCCATTTGGATGTATTTTTATTCATGTAGTAATTTACTCAACTACATCAGGGATTAAAACCCATTCAGTTCAGTTCAGTCGCTCAGTCGTGTCCCACTCTTTGCGACCCCATGAATCACAGCATGCCAGGCCTCCCTGTCCATCACCAACTCCCTGAGTTCACTCAAACCCATGTTCATCGAGTCAGTGATGCCATCTAACCATCTCATCCCCTGTTGACCCCTTCTCCTCCTGCCCCCAATCCTTCCCAGCATTAGGGTCTTTTCCAATGAGTCAACACTTCGCATGAGGTGGCCAAAGTTTTGGAGTTTCAGCTTCAACATCAGTCCTTCCAATGAACACCCAGGACTGATCTCCTTTAGGATGGACTGGTTGGATCTCTTTGCAGTCCAAGGGACTCTCAAGAGTCTTCTCCAACACCACAGTTCAAAAGCATCAATTCTTCGGTGCTCAGCTTTCCTCACCGTCCAACTCTCACATCCATACATGACCACTGGAAAAACCATAGCCTTGACTAGACAGACCTTTGTTGGCAAAGTAATGTCTCTGCTTTTAAATATGCTATCGAGGTTGTTCATAACCTTCCTTCCAAGGAGTAAGCATCTTTTAATTTCATGGCTGCAGTCACCATCAGCAGTGATTTTCGAGCCCAAAAAATAAAGTCTGACACTGTTTGCCCTGTTTTCCCATCTATTTCCCATGAATTGATGGGATCAGATGCCATGATCTTAGTTTTCTGAACGTTGAGCTTTAAGCCAACTTTTTCACTCTCCTCTTCCACTTTCGTCAAGAGGCTCTTTAGTTCTTCTTCACTTTCTGCCATAAGGATGGTGTCATCTGCATATCTGAGGTTATTGATATTTCTCCCGGCAATCTTGATTCCAGCTTGTGCTTCTTTCAGCCCAGCGTTTCTCATGATGTACTCTGCATATAAGTTAAATAAGCAGGGTGACAATATACAGCCTTGATGTACTCCTTTTCCTATTTGGAACCAGTCTGTTGTTCCATGTCCAGTTCTAACTGTTGCTTCCTGACCTGTATACAGATTTCTCAAGAGGCAGGTCAGATGGTCTGGTATTCCCATCTCTTTCAGAATTTTCCACAGTTTATTGTGATCCACACAAAGGCTTTGGCATAGTCAATAAAGCAGAAATAGATGTTTTTCTGGAACTCTCTTGCTTTTTCGATGATCCAGAGGATGTTGGCAATTTGATCTCTGGTTCCTCTCCCTTTTCTAAAACCAGCTTGAACATCTGGAAGTTCACGGTTCACGTATTGCTGAAGCCTGGCTTGGAGAATTTTGAGCATTACTTTACTTGCATGTGAGATGAGTGCAATTGTGCGGTAGTTTGAGCGTTCTTTGGCATTGCCTTTCTTTGGGATTGGAATGAAAACTGACATTTTCCAGTCCCATTACTAGAGTAAAAACATAAAAAGAATTTTGAAGACCTCTGCTTAATCAGGATGTAGAAAGTCATGTAACTCTGGGACATGATAACAAGAAAACCCCAGAAAGGGAAAAATATACTTTTATAATATCCTCCAACTACGAGTGTTAGACATGGATAATGTTGGATGAATGGGATTCCAAAGAAAACCAAGTCCTTTGTAGCTGAACAAAGAGGCAGAGCAGCATCCTTCCTGAAGGTGGCAGACAGAGAAGCAGGCCTGCCATAGGTAACAAGTTCTGGGGAGGACAAGGAGAAATTAGGGGAGCCCTAGATAACAATGTAGGCTAGCAGGACATGTTGGGATCTGGAAGAGCCCCAGTGGCAGAAACACATTACTCAGTCCAAAAATTCTCCCAACAACATGGCAGTGATGCATAATTCTGCACATTTTCATGTTGTGGCAACTTAAGTTTCACTCAGCCACAGTGAAGAGAGCTTGGAAAACTGGAGCACTGAATAGAGACCCAGGGGGTTATACCTTAGTAGTAGGACAAATCTACTCCTAGAATGAGGTCTAGGCAGCAATTACAATAACAAAGCAAAATTACAATAACAACAAATAATAACAAAATTACAATAACAAATAAAAATAAGCCTTGAAAAGATTAAGCTGGTGTCTCTACCCCTAGCAACTAAACTCACTGTGCAACAACATAATAAAGGTCATATATGAAAAGTTTATGGGGCTTTCCTCATAGCTCAATTGGTAAAGAATTCTCCTGCAATGTGGGAGATCCTGGTTCGATTCCTGGGTCAGGAAGATCCCCTGGAGAAGGGATAGGCTACCCACTCCAGTATTCTTGGGCTTCTCTTGTGGCTCAGCTGGTAAAGAATCCACCCACAATATAAGAGACCTGGGTTCGATCTGTGGATTGGGAAGATCCCCTGAAGAAGGGAAAGGCTACCCACTCCAGTATTCTGGCCTGGAAAATTCCATGGACTATACAGTCCATGGGGTCACAAAGAGTCGGACACGACTGAGTGACTTTCACTTTTTTTTTCATGAAAACTTACAGTAGCATTCATACTCAATGGTGAAAGACTGAAGGGTTTCCCTGCAAGATCAGAAAAAAGGCAAAGATGGCTGCTTTCACCACTTTTAATCAAAAGAGAGTCCTGCAAATTCTAGTCAGAGCCATTAGTCAAGAGAATGAAATAAAATACATCTCAATTAGAAAGGAAGAAGATATACAAATAACCAACAAGCACATGAAAAGATGCTCAATGTCACTAATTACTAGGGAAATGCAAATCGAAACCAAAATGAGATGCCATCTCACACCCCTAGGAGGACTCTATCACAAAATAGAAAATACTGTGGTGATGAGGTTATGCAGAAATTAGAATCTTTATGTACTCTTGGTAGGAATGTAAAATGGCACAGCTACTATGAAATATAGTATTCTGTTCTCAAAAAATTAAAAATAGCATTACTGCAGGATTCAGCAAATCCAATTTTGGGTATATATCTCTAAGAATTGAAAGCAAAGTCTTAAATATCTGTATACCCATTGTTCACAATAGCTAACACGTGGAAGCAACCCAACTGTGTGTCAATGGATGAATGAATAAGCAAAATGTGGAGAAGGAAATTGTACATTGTGCTACATTATGGATGAACCCTAAGGACATTATACTAAGTGAAATAAGCCAGTAACAAAAGGATAAATATTGCATGACTCCACTTATATGAGCTATTTAGAGGAGTCAAAACTGTAGACACAGAAAGTAGAATGGTTGCAGGGGTAGGGGAGGGGAGAATGCGGAGTTCTAGTTTGAGAGGCACAGAGTTTCTGTTTTAAAAGATGAAGTAAGTTCTTGAAACGGTGGACATGGTTGTACAATGTTATGAATGTATTTAATACCATTGAACTGTACATTCAAAAATGGTTGAGATGGTAAATTTTCTGTTATGTGTACTATACTACAATTTAAAAAATTGAAAAGAAAAAATAATTATGAATAAAGAAAAAACAGAACTGTGACAGAGTTTTAAGCGTACACCTATGATCTTTAAAGAACCTAAACATATTCACATGTTGCATGCATCCTAAGTCACTTCAATCGAGTCCAGCTCTTCTCGACCCCATGGACTGTAGCCCACCAGGCTCCTCTGTCTATGGGATTCTCCAGGCAAGAATACTGGAGTGGGTTGCCATGCCCTCTTCCAGGGGATCTTCCCGACCCAGGAATCTAACCCATGTCTCTCATGTCTCCTGCATTGGCAGGCGGGTTCTTTACCACTAGCACGATCTGGGAAGCCTATATGTGTGTGGTAAGTCGCTTCAGTCATGTCTGACTCTTTGCAACCCTGTGGACTGTAGCCTGCCAGGCTCCTCTGTCCATGGGATTGGCAAAAAGGTTCTTTACCAGCAGCGCCACCTGGGAAACCCCAGGGAAACCTATACACATGTTACTATATATAATATATATATATATATATATATATATATATATATAATAGGTAACTAATAAAAACCTGTTGTATATCAGAAGGAACCATACTCAATACTGTGTAATGGCCTATATGGGGAAAGAATCCACCAAAAAAAAAGAGAGAGAGAGTGTATACATGTATAAGTATAATTGATTCACTCAGATATACACCTGAAAATAATACAACATTGTAAATCAACTACATGCCAATAAAAATATTTTTAAAAAAGAATCAAAACATATGCAAAAATAGCTCTCAACAGTCAACAGAAGCAAAGAAAAGTGTCAGGAATCTGATGATCAAACACCACCTTTTTTCTTTTTCTCTTCTATAAAATTAAAACAGAAAATTTATAATATCTGAATAGGAAATCTAAATATGTGGAAATTAGCTTTCATTATTATTCAGGTTTGTTTTAAGATTTTATAGAAACCTAGGTTTATAAAATTATAAAGCTATAGGTTTGTAAAGCCTAGTGTTGATGTGTTATGAAGCTAAAAAATAATTCCAAATTCTTTTTCCCAAATTGAGATGGATTTACTAAATGATGGTGAGTAAGGTTGAGTTCAGGGTCTTCCCAACTGGCTCAGAGGTAAAGCATCTGACTGCAGTGCAGGAGATCCAGGTTTGATCCTGGATCAGGAAGATCCCCTCAACCCACATCAGTGTTCTTGTCTGGGAAATCCCATGGACAGAGGAGCCTGGCAGGCTACAGTCCATGGGGTTGCAAAGAGTTGGACACTACTTAGCAACTAAACAACAACAAAGGATGAATTTTACCTACTTTGTATGCAGACTTGTATCAGTTCACACTAGCATGCGTTTTGTTGACACTGCTAGTCCTTAAAATTAACTTACAAAGTAAAATCCCCTTTGTATATCAAGGGTTTTGATATATTGTATTTGGGGATAATATGCAGACACACCTCAGGAAGGGTGCTGACTCTCTTACTTCTCACTGTGTTTCCAATAGACATCTAGCCCACTCCCGTTACAGAACTGTGTCTTCTAAAAGAGTCCGTCATTTTTCGTGTTTTAATAAACATCACTTTCTCAGTCTGTCCTAAGAACTATACCTTTCAACTCTGATTGCCTAATCAGTATCACGTTACAAAATCACAGAGTGTATCAGGTTAGGTGTTATGCTTTTGCTGTTTTTTTAACTCATCTATGAAGATGAGTTAAGAAGAAAAATACTGAATGAAATAGCTGGTTCATAAAGAGCATACAAAAATGACTAAGAACCATGATAAAATGTTTACATCCCTAATAGTCAAGGGAATGCAAAGAAAAAAATTGGATATTTTTACCAATGTCAGAGTTTTTTAAAAAAAAATACTTATTAAAGCTGCTTAAGTTTTTGTGAGATGGGCCCCTTATACTACTGGGAGTGAGGAGTCTAAATTTGTGTAATCCTTTTAGGAATTAATTGGGAAATATATTGCAGCATCTAAAAAAATCTCTAAAAATGTTTATTTCCTTAATATCCATTTGGCTTAGTACTTATATTTTGGGGCATTTGTTCTGAGAAAAGAAAACAAAAGCATTGACAGGTTCATCATAATATACCTTTTATAAAAGCAAAGATTGGAAACTATTTAAACCCTTCATACTCAAAATTCTCCTCCAAAAAGCACCTGTAACTAACCTTGTCTTCTCATCTTTTGTCTTCTAGAACTTAGGTACTCTGGTAAAGTGTTGCTGGCTGATACTGTTGCCCCACAAAAATTATTTAGTTATTTCTTCTCTGTGCCTTCTGGTTATTTTTTTCACTCAGCAGATCATAAGCAATTTGAAACTTCTCCCTTCACAAGATCTAATAGAGAGTAATCAGATCCTCTACTAGAGAGCAATGGATCCCTCTGTGGGATCCGTACAACCCTGATCATGTTCCATTTCCATTCTTCATTTCAGTGGACACAAGGCCAGTATAGCCCTCAGACCTCCTCCAGAGCCTATGCTGAGAAATTAGAGGGCTCTTCTTCCCAGGCGGGCGAGTGGTAAAGAACCAGCCTGACAACCCGCAGGACACCTAAGAGACTCAAGTTCCATCCCTGGGTTGGGAAGATCCCCTGGAGGAGGCCATGGCAATCCACTCCAGTATCCTGCCTGGAAAATCCCATGGATAGAGGAGCCTGGCAGGGTCCAGAGTCACAAAGAATCAGACATAACTGAGCAACTAAGCACCCACACACTGCTGGCTGGGGAGGGGCTCACCATGTCTGATGAGCATGGTACAAGCGGGCTGTACGGTGAGTCACCAGCTCACGTATGGCAGCTGTGTCACCTCCTCTGTCCTTGTGGAGTGCAAGAATGCCCCACAGCCTGACTCTATCACCCAGCCTGGAGTCTGCCCTGTTTATAGACCCTGGTGCCTACAGTCCATCAAGAAGAGAACCAATTGACCCCAGAGTCAGTGGCTCATATTTTTTATCTTCAGATTTTTATTTAATTTGTTTGGCTGCATTGGATAAATAAATTATTTACCTATTTGGCTTAGTTGCAGCTCATGGGCTTAGTTGCTTCTCGGCATGTGGACTGTTAGTTTCCCAACCAGGGATTGAAGCTGTGTCCCCTTGCATTACAAGGTGGATTCTTAACCACTGGACCACCAGGGAAGTCCCAGCTTGTTTAGATGTTTATCTTCTTGCTTCTCTGGACTGTGAGCTTCTGGAAGGCAGGAGTTAGATCTTCATGATTATATCTTCTGTATGTAGAACAGTGTGGTCCAAAGGGGGAGCTGAAGATCTATTAAATCATTTCGTCAGAGCTACCAGGGCAGCACAGGGGGCCATCAAGTCAGGAACATGAGACAGGAGAGGAGGATACAAGATAGGAAAAGACACAGTGGAAATGGGAAAAAATAATTTTCAACAGATGTTATTCTTAGCCGGATGAGAAAATACGCATTTAGTAAAAGCAAAACCATAAAAGGAAGTCTAAGAAGTCTAAGAGGAGTTATTATGGAGGTCACAAAGCAAGTTATTTGAAATGGAACAGGATTAAGAAAAGTTTACTTGCTAAGGATGAGAGGGAGTAGGAGAGAGGAAAGTCAAAAATGTCAGTCTAGGTATTGACCACACTGATCTCTCTGGGCCAAAGCTGAGGTCAACTAAAGACAACAAGAGCAAATCCTTCTATCCTAGAAAAGTAAGAGAAACTTCAACTACATTTAAAAAAATATTCATTATTTTGTGCAACACTAGAATGTACTCTAGAATGTGGAAAGTATTTGAATTTTGCCAAGAATGTGACAAGCTGAGACTAGGACAAAATCAATTGTCCTTGATGAGCTACAACTGTATTTTTTCACTCCCGAATCATCTTTGTTCTTAAAATTACTGACCCACAGAAGATACATAGAGAGTTTCATGGGAGATTGAATGGAGCTCTCTCTCATCATACTCAAGACTCAATGGCTCAGATGTAAAACTGAGACAAAGAAGCCTCAATTGCCCTGCATTCTCAGAAGAACTTCCAGCTCTGGACACACTTGTGGTAGGGCTTATTGAGCAAGCTCCCATCAGTTCTGCTCCCTTTACTGAAACTCCCTCCTGCCCTGCTCCTCCTCAGTCAACATAGGCACAAACCCTGGAGTGGGGATGCAGGGGTAGAATGGTGTCAGGAGAGAAAAGAGGGGCATCTGGCTCTAAGTCCACCATTTGGTGTGGACATCTGGACTTTATGCAATGCTCTCCCTGGGATGTTGACGCAGCAAACCAAATGGGGGATGCTCTGGGGAAGGGGTGCAGCCCACCACCTGTCTCTGTAAGTGGAATTCTGTTGGAACACAGCAATTCTCATTCATTTTCACATCTCTGATGGGTGCTTTCTGACCACTGAGCTTCCCTGGTGGCTCAGATGGTAAAGAATCTGCCTGCAATGGTGGGAGACCCAGGTTTGATCCCTGAGTTGGGAATATCCTCTGGAGAAGGGAAAGGCTACACACTCCAATATTCTTGCCTGGAGAATGCCATGGACAGAGGAGACTGATGGGCTACAGTTCATGAGGTCGCAAAGAGTCTGACACAACGGAGCAACTAACACTTTTCTCACTACAATGGTGGAGTTGAAAACTCTAAGCAGAAACTATATGGCTCACAAAGTTGAAAACTGTTTATTCTCTGGCCCTTTACAGAAAAAGCCTGCTGACCCCTGCTCTGGGAGAGTCACATACAGCGGGTACAGATGCTGGGAAAGGGGAGACTGGCTCCCACTCGGGTTGGATGCCTGCTGATGCTGCTGGCACCTATCTAAATAGGAAAGGAGAAGTTGAAGAAAATGGTGGAGGGTTGATAGGTATGGCCAAGCACTAACTTCCTGGCCTGGTGAGAATGGGGGAGTTTCCCATGGACCAGGTGGAATGATGGAAGACTGTGGAGTTGAAGGCATCCTGGCCCAATCTAAGGGCTTTGTCATCTGGCAAGAGCAGGTGGGGTGTCCCACCATAGGGGGTTATTGGAAAATGATGAATGACCTCAGGAATGTGTGCACTGGGAAGGTCCCTTTCATCCAATGAGGCTCCTCAAAGAACTCATACACACATGCCTGGGGAGCTAACTTTGCACATCTGCTACGCATGGGCCCTGGCACTAGTCAAGAAAGCAGGGACAGCTGAAGGAGGACTATGGTGGCAACAAGTACAAAAGGGATGCTGTGATTTTCCATAAGCCCTCTCCACCCCTAATCCTTCTAACACTTCAAAAGAAGTGAACCCTTCTGCATCTCACTTCAAATACTGCCTATAGATGCCTGGTCAGTGCCAGGGGAGGAGAGAGCTGAGCAGGGATTTGGTGATGAGATTGGATCACTTGTAGAACAGGGCTGAGCCATTACCCAGACTCATAAACAGGGGGCTTGACAAAGCACAGACGAGCACAAGGATTGGAAAACGCAAAACTGTTTGTTGTTTATACCCACTCATTCAACTCTTCCCTCCAGGGATTTAGAATCTAAACATACTGGTGACATTAGCCTGGATTTTGTTGAATGATTTAATACAAATTTTTGTTTCCCTTACTAGTTTTCTTGGTTTGCTAATTGGATTAAAAAGAATTTGTTTTCAGACTTCCCTGATGGTCCAGTGGTTAAGACTCTTTCTACTGCAGGGTTTGATTCCTAGTTGGGGAAGTTCTGCATGCTGGTGGGTGAAGCCAAAATAATAATAATTTGCTTTCATTTGTTAAATGGAAACCAATCTTTGTCTGCCTACTTTAATCACTTTCGAATTTGTTGTTGCTGATTACTTGGCATCCAGTAGCATATGGTGCCAGAAACCAAAAGCAGAGCAAAATTCTTAGCTTCAGTTTTAAAAGCTAGGATTTAAAAAGTAATAATAAAGTTAAGGTAAAAATAAATCTTGCCATGCCTCCAAAAAACAATAGTTGGTAGCTGAGGTGTCATACCACCAAATGCTAAGTGGAATATTGTTATACCTGGCTTTCATCTAGGATTCCTAGAACAAGCAGATACATATTAGATTTCTTTCATATTAATATGTATCTAGATAAACAGGCAACTTTTCAAAACTTCAAGCAGTTTTTTTTTTTCTTCTTACTATTAAAGAAAGTGATTTAAGCTTTTAGAAGGTGGAAGTCAGAGAAATTTCCCGTCTTCTTAGAAAATATATAGTTAAACCCCCTAATGCAGAAAAATCTCTTTGAGGAAGGCCGTTTTGTGCTTAGCTTCTTGAAATGGATTTTTCAAACTATTAAACAAGATAGGAGGTCATGTTGACCCTTTATTCTTTCTTTCCTGGCCAGGGTTTTGCAAAATTAAAATCGCACACTATGACACAAGGGGAAGGCCACAGCCTTTGTAAACGGGCTGGATCATGCACCCCGGCAAGCCCTCTGATCCAGAGGGTGCAACCTAGACATGTGTTATCTCTAAGAGATACTATGTTTCACTCTCTACATTCCCCTAAAGCTATGCAAAATAATAATAATAATAGTGAAATAAAAGAAATGTTTTCTTCTAACTTGTGGTGCTTTCTTGTAACTTTCTAATGTTACAGAAGTAGCTATCACTAGAAGCTGAAATTTTGGTGAAGGATACTCTGAGCATATTATTCTAATCACTTGCTTAATTACCTGTATCTTATAGTCAACATAAACCATGAGCGAGCAGGGACAGCAAGTTACTGACTTCGTGTATATCCAGAGTGCCTTTCATAGTATCTGATATGTGGGAAACACTTCATATTCCTCGGACAAATGAGTGATGGTGAGCAGTGTTGCGAGTAGGTACCTTGCCTACTGGAATATTTTAAAACTCACAATTCACCCCACATTGCTTAAGCATCAGGATAGATCAAAAATTTATAGCATGTGACTATACATCTTTTTGAACTGACCTTTCAGGAGGAAGAGTCCTCATATTCAAAATAGGATATTTGGATTTTTCATATCTAGAGTTTTTTTTTTCTTTCCTTCTGAGTGACTCTTTACTAAGCGTATCATTCCTCTCTGAAATAAAAATAGTCAACTCCAGTATCTCAGCATTAGACAAATGTTCAGGGAAAATTTTTAAAGGAAAATTTCTGGACATATTGCCAGGAAAATTTAATTAAAGAAGATTTTTTTTTCCCCACTGGGCAGTATGTATATTGCTATCAGAATTTATAAAATAATAAGTACTGTGCATTTGAATGGAAAAAAGTTACTCTTTTTCGGTAATTCTAACTATCAAAATGTGTATAGGAAGACGCTCAGAGCTAACAGATTGATTTTAGTGAGCTAGGCAAAAACTGATTTGGAAAAACTGCACTTCATTTAACCTGAAATGAAAACTGGTGTAGCAGAAAAAGGATGCAGCTAATAGAAGACATCAAACTGATGCTTTTATTAACCCAAGAAACAGAGAAATAAATCTACCCTTCACATTCAGAAAAAATCTGAATATTTTCCAAAATAAACTTTGTTTCAAAAGAGCTAAATGGAGGTTTTGGTCTTACTATGTATTATATTTTTATTTTTTTTAATAAATTTATTTATTTTAGTTGAGGGCTAATTACTTTACAATATTGTAGTGGTTTTTGCCATACATTGACATGAATCAGCCATGGGTTTACATGTGTTCCCCATCCTGTACCCCCCTCCCACCTCCCTCCCATTCCCATCCCTCTGGGTCATCCCATTGCCCCAGCCCTAAGCATTTGTCTCATACATCGAACCTGGAATGGTGTTCTGTTTCACATATAATATACACGTTTCAATGCTATTCTCTCAGAACGTCCCACCCTCACCTTCTCCCTCAGAGTCCATAAGACTGTTCTATGCATCTTTGTCTCTTATTCTGTCTCGCATATAGGGTTAGCATTACCATCTTTCAAATTCCATATATATGCATTAGTATACTATATTGGTGTTTTTCTTTCTAGTTTACTTCACTCTGTATAATGGGCTCCAGTTTCATCCATCTCAATAGAACTGAGTCAAATGCATTCTTTTTAATGACTGAGTAATATTCCATTGTGTATGTGTACCAGAGCTTCCTTATCCATTCGTCTGCTGATGGGCATCTAGGCTGCTTCCATGTCCTGGCTATTATAAACAGTGCTGCAATGAACATTGGGCTACACGTGTCTCTTTCAATTCTGGTTTCCTCGGTGTGTATGCCCAGCAGTGGGATTGCTGGGTCATATGGCAGTTCTGTTCCCAGTTTTTTAAGGGATCTCCACACTGTTCTCCATAGTGGCTATACCAGTTTGCATTCCCACCAACAGTGTAAGAAGGTTCCCTTTTCTCCACACCCTCTCCAGCATTTATTGCTTGTAGACTTTTGTTTAGCAGCCATTCTGACTGGTGTGAAATGGTACCTCATTGTGGTTTTGATTTGCATTTCTCTAATAATGAGTGATGTTGAGCATCTTTTCATGTGTTTGTTAGTGATCTGTATGTCTTCTTTGGAGACATGTCTGTTTAGTTCTTTGGCCCATTTTTTGATTGGGTCATTCATTTTTCTGGAATTCAGCTGCAGGAGTTGCTTGTATATTTTTGAGATTAATTGTTTGTCTGTTGCTTCATTTGCTATTATTTTCTCCCATTCTGAAGGCTGTCTTTTCACCTTACTTATAGTTTCCTTTGTTGTGCAAAAGCTTTTAATTTTAATTAGGTCCCATTTGTTTATTTTTGCTTTTATTTCCAATATTCTGGGAGGTGGGTCATAGAGGATCCTGCTGTGGTTTATGTCGGAGTGTGTTTTGCCTATGTTTTCCTCTAGGAGTTTTATAGTTTCTGGTCTTACGTTTAGATTTTTAATCCATTTTGAGTTTATTTTTGTGTACGGTGTTAGAAAGTGTTCTAATTTCATTCTTTTACAAGTGGATGACCAGTTTTCCCAGCACCACTTGTTAAAGAGATTGTCTTTTCTCCATTGTATATTCTTGCCTCCTTTGTCGAAGATAAGGTGTCCATATGTGCGTGGATTTATCTCTGGGCTTTCTATTTTGTTCCATTGATCTATATTTCTATCTTTGTGCCAGTACCATACTGTCTTGATGACTGTGGCTTTGTAGTAGAGCCTGAAGTCAGGCAGGTTGATTCCTCCAGTTCCATTCTTCTTCCTCAAGATTGCTTTGGCTATTCGAGGTTTTTTATATTTCCATACAAATTGTGAAATGATTTGTTCTAGTTCTGTGAAAAATACCGTTGGTAGCTTGATAGGGATTGCATTGAACCTATAGATTGCTTTGGGTAGTATACTCATTTTCACTATATTAATTCTTCCAATCCATGAACACGGTATATTTCTCCATCTGTTTGTGTCCTCTTTGATTTCTTTCATCAGTGTTTTATAGTTTTCTATATATAAGTCTTTTGTTTCTTTAGGTAGATATATTCCCAAGTATTTTATTCTTTTCATTGCAATGGTGAATTGTATCTATATTTTTAAAAAAGCAGGGTATATCCTTTGAAAAGACAACTCCAGTTTTTCTCTCCCTGTGTCCACACCCCTTTTGCAATGTAAGTTTGTAGCTTTTTGCATAAGTGATAAAGTCTCTTTTGCTACCCCTTGAATTTGCTTTGACCAATAGAATGAGGCAAATGTAATGTTGTGTCAGTTCCAAGTCTAGTATCATGAGGTTTTGGATAATTCCATTCATTCTCCTGGAACCTCACTGTCACTGTGTGAACTAGCTTGGGATTTCCTGCTGAAATGTTGGGAGATCATGTGAAAGAAAGTCAAGACGCCCCAGCTTCACTGTCATCAAGCCCTGAAGCAAAGTCATTCAGCCCACCTGCAAGTCTCCACAGACCTGTGATTGAACCCAGCCTCTCCAGTCAAGTCAGAGCCACCCACCTGGAGTCGTGAGCCCTATAAGCTTTGAGGTAGCTTTTCACACGGCAGTAAAAATTCATCCATTAACAAAAGTT
Organism: Giraffa tippelskirchi; assembly: GCF_054371585.1. Taxonomy (NCBI): domain Eukaryota; kingdom Metazoa; phylum Chordata; class Mammalia; order Artiodactyla; family Giraffidae; genus Giraffa; species Giraffa tippelskirchi. Next base: position 117,885,516 of record NC_137276.1, on the reverse strand, counting down.
TTACCCATTTAGGTATCAAAGAAATTCAAGCTAAAACAGCAAAGTATGACTAGTTGTCACCTTTGACACAGGTAGAGATAAGCATGCGTGCATGCATGCTAAGTCACTTAGTCATGTCCAACTCTGTGTGACCCCATGGACAGCAGCCCACCAGACTCCTCTGTCCACGGGATTTTCTAGGCAAGGATATTGGAGTAGGTTGCCATTTCCTTCTCCAAGAGATAAGTAAGACTCTTCATTGGAGAGCTGAATCATGCAACCTTTTTGGAAGATGATTTGGCAATATGAATCAAATTTTCAAATGTGCCAGCTATTACACTTTGGGAATTTTACTCTTAAAAAATTATGTACATATCTACAAATGACCCAATTTTATTCTTTTTTATGGCTGAGTAATATTCCATCATACATATGTATCACAACTTTATCCTTTCATCTGTCTATGGACATTGAGGTTGCTTCCATGTCCCTGGTTACTGTAAATAGTGCTGCAATGAACATTGGGGGTGCATGTGCCCCTTTGAAATATGGTTTTCTCAGTAGTGGGATTGCTGGGTCATATAATAATTTTGGTTTTAGTTTTTGGACCTAGAGTCATACAAAGTGAAGTAAGCCAGAATGAGAAAGACAAATATTATATATAAATGCATGTATGTGAATCTAGAAAAATGGCACAGATGAACCTTTTTGCAGGGCAGGAATAGAGGTGTAGAAATGGGAAACAAATATATGGACAAGGGAGTGGGGGTATGAATTGGGAGAGAAGGACTGACATACATACTGTACCATGTGTAAAATAGATAGCTAGTGGGAACATGTTGTACAACACAGAGAGCTCAGCTCAGTATGCTCTGGAGACCTAGAGAGATGGGATGGTGGGGTGGGAGGGAGATACAGGACGGAGGGGTATATGTATAGATTTGGCTGGCTCACCTCATTATATAGCAGAAAACTAATGCATCATTGTAAAACAACTATATCTCAATTTTGAAACTGCATATGTGATGATTTATCAACCTCACATAATACTAACATTAGAGAACCAACTAGGATGTTCTTTAATAACAGAGAAGTTTTAAAAATATCCTATGGTATATTCACACAGTGGAATACTAAGTAGTCACTCAAAATTATAATAATTATATATGTTGACATGGAAATACTGCCACATTATTATCATTATTAAATGAAAAAAGAATACAGAGAATATGAGAATGATTTCATTTTTCAATCACACAAAACTAAACAAACTGACCACATGGACCACAGCCTTGTCTAACTCAATGAAACTATGAGCCATGCTTTGTAGGGCTACCCAAGATGGATGGGTCATGGTGGAGAGTTCTGAAAAAACGTGGTCCACTGGAGAAGGGAATAGCAAACCACTTCAGTATTCTTGCCTTGAGAACCCCATGAACAGTATGAAAAGACAAAAAGATAGGACACTGAAAGATGAACTCCCCAGGTCTGTAGGTGCCCAATATGCTACTGGAGAACACTGGAGAAATAACTCCAGAAAGAATGAAGAGACGGAGCCAAAGCAAAAACAGCACCCAGTTGTGAATGTGACTGGTGATGGAAGTAAAGTCTGATACTACAAAGAACAATATTGCAGAGGAACCTGGAACGTCAGGTCCAGGAATCAAGGTAAATTGGAAGTGGTCAAAGAGGAGATGGCAAGAGTGAACATCGATGTTTTAGGAATCAGTGAACTAAAATGGACTGGAATGGGTGAATTTAATTCAGATGACCATTATATCTACCACTGTGGGCAAGAAACCCTTAGGAGAAATGGAGTAGACCTCATAGTCAATAAAAGAGTCTGAAATGCAGTACTTGGGTGTGATCTCAAAAATGACAGAATGATCTCTGTTCGTTTCCAAAGCAAACCATTTAGTATCACAGTAATCCAAGTCTATGCCCCAACCACTAATGTTGAAGAAGCTGAGGTTGAATGATTCTATGAGGACCTACAAGACCTTCTAGAACTAACACCAAAAAATTGTGTCCTTCTCATCATAGGGGACTGGAATGCAAAAGTAGGAAGTCAAGGGATACCTGGAGTAGCTGACAAGTTTGGCCTTGGAGTACAAAATGAAGCAGGGCAAAGGCTAACAGAGTTTTGCCAAAAGAACACACTAGTGATAGAAAACACCCTCTTCCAACAACACAAGATAATACTCTATGTATGGACATCACCAGATGGTCAATACTGAAATAAGACTGATTATATATTCTTTGTAGCCAAAGATGGAGAAGCTCTATACAGTCAGCTAAAACAAGACCGGGAGCTGACTGTGGCTCAGATCATGAACTGCTTATTGCCAAATTCAGACTTAAATTGAAGAAAGTAGGGAAAACCGCTAGACAATTCAGGTCTGACCTAAATCAAACCCCTTATGATTATACAGTGGAAGTGAGAAATAGATTCAAGGGATTAGATCTCATAGAGTGCCTGAAGAACTATGGACAGAGATTCGTGACATTGTACAGGCGATAGTGATCAAGACCATCCCCAATATAAAGAAATGCAAAAAGGCAAAATGGTTGTCTGAGGAGGCCCTACAAATAGCTGAGAAAAGAAGAGAAGCTAAAGGCAAAGGAGAAAAAAAAAGATATATCCATCTGAATGCAGAATTCCAAAGAATAGCAAGGAGAGAAAAGAAAGCCTTCCTCAGTGACCAATGCAAAGAAATAGAGGAAAACAACAGAATGGGGAAGACTAGAGATCTCTTCAAGCAAATTAGAGATACCAAGGGAACATTTCATGCAAAGATGGGCACAGTAAAGGACAGAAATGGTAAAAGACAGAAAAAGACAGACCTAGCAGAAGCAGAAGATATTAATAAAAAATTATTTCATAGCCTCAGACCTTGGGTCTAAGGCCTGAAGACTAATCACTTAATAATGTGGCCAAAAAGTCAAGAATAAAAACAGAACAACTTGGCCTTGGCAAGAATATTTTAAACCACCAAGCTCTTACTAGATGAAGGGATGATGTCTAACTAAAGACACAGCAATGCCTCCTCCTCTGAGACCTATCTGTTGCTCATACAACTAACTTACCACTTAGTAGGCTCAGTCTTTAATTGCAGTTATTTTTTCATGTATCTGAGATTTATTCCCCACTGATCTTGTGATAAATTTTGTGGCTAAAGATGTGTTCTAAACTTCTTTTTGTTGTCTAAATAATCTTCCAGAGGGCTGTAGTGAACATCTATTAATCTTGCTACCCTGAATGATTCACTTTTCTTTGAATAAAATATTTACCATAATTTTCCTCTGGGGAAACCCCTCAACCCCAGCTCTTGAGCAATGAGGTTTGATGAGCTTAATCCCACCGCTAGTTTAAAACAACAAGCGTATTTCCTCTCCCAGGCAACAGTTATTGGATGGGCATACGATTCCACATCAGGAAGTATTTTTAAACTGTTCTGGGAAAAACCCTCTCTTTTTCCCACTGGGTATGAATTACAAAATATATTGTAAGTTATCTTGGAAGCAATCAGGAGAGACCTGCCTGGAGATGGAGCCAGTGCTCGGATAAACAAGGAAACTGGGTCCTACTCACGCAGCTGAAAAGAGTAATTCTTGGACTCTAAAAATGCATAAGCAAGTAAATTCACTTCTAAAAAATCAAGACAGTTTTGGATTGGTAGGTATATCCATTGCAACCAAACAGTTCTTGTACATTGTGGGTACTTTGTTATTGGTTTTGATTAATTTTTACCAGTTCCCTCTTCAATTCCAGGCCTCTTACAAAGATCTAAAAAAGTTCTGTTGAACTTCCCTGGTGGCACAGTGGATAAGAATCGACCTGCCAGTACAGGGGACACGAGTTCAATCCCTGGTTTGGGAAGATTCCACATGCTGTGGAGCAACTTACCCCATGTGCCACAACTACTGAGCCTGTGTGCTGTAACTACTGAAGCCCATATGCCTAGAGTCTGTGCTCCACAGGAAGAGAAGCCAACACAGTGAGAAGCCCATGCACCGCAGCAAAGAGTAGCCACCCTTCCCTTCCCATGGGTCGAGAAAGCCCATGAAGACCCAGTGCAGCCCAAAATGAGTAAAGTTTTTTTTCCTTTTTAATTCTGTTGATTTGGTTAACATAGAAAACTAAATGTCTGCCACGATGACTATTCTCTAGTCCTTCTAGAACAAACACCTCTGTTTGAAGACCAAAAGTTTCCAGGCCATTCCTGGTGTCTCAAAAACTATTTCTCTGATACTTCTGAAAAGAAAAAAAAATAAGTAAATCTCTGAATTTTATAACTGTTTACAATAAGGAAGTATTTCTTAGTTATGAGGAATCCAGAAAATTATAAACACATTTCTTTATTTTTGTCAGCAACTATGTTTGCAAGCAATCAGGTCATTGCAGTCTGATGGTGTGCATTGATAGATCAATGCAGTTTGATAGTGAAGTCACTCAGTGTGTCCCACTCTCTGCAACCCCATGGAATATAGCCTACCAGGCTCCTCTGTCCATGGAATTCTCCACGCACAAGTACCAGAGTGGGTTGCCGTTTTCTTCTCCAGGGTCACTTCCTGACCAGGGATCGAACCCGGGTTTCTACATTACATGCAGACGTTTTACCGTCTGAGCCAACAGGGAAGACCCTTACAATTTGAAAGAGTAAAAAGCTATATAAAAACCAGAATGGATTTTTCAGAATTGAAAAGCAGTAAATACTTTTGTTTAATATTAAATGATTTAAATGTGTAAATGGGAAATGAAAATCTGTTGGAATTTTATCTCCAGAGAGAATCACTGAAATTTCCACATATATCTTTCTAGACAATTTTTTACATGTAGAGATTTTTTGTTAGCTAACAAAAACGAGTTCAGTTCAGTTCAGTTGCTCAGTCATATCCGACTCTGTGACCCCATGGACTGCAGCACGCCAGACTTTCCTATCCATCACCAACTCTTGGATCTTGGTCAAACTCATGTCCATCGAGTCAGTGATGCCATCCAACCATGTCATTCTCTGTCATCCCCTTCTCCTCCTGCCTTCAATCGTTGTCAGCATCAGGGTCTTTTCCAACGAGTCAGTTTTTCACATCAGGTGGTCAAAATATTGGAGTTTCAGCTTCAGCATCAGTCCTTCCAATGAAAATTCAGGACTGATTTCCATTACGATTGACTGGTTGGGTCCCCTTGCAGTCCAAGGGACTCTCAAGAGTCTTCTCCAACACCACAATTAAAAAACATCAATTCTTTGGCTCAGCTTTCTTTATGGTCCAATTCTCACATCCATAAATGACTACTGGAAAAACCATAGCTTTGATTACATGGATCTTTGTTGGCAAAGTAATATCTCAGCCTTTTAATATACTGTCTAGGTTTGTCATAGCTTTTCTTCCAAGAAGCAAGCGTCTTTTAATTTCATGGCTGCTGTCACCATTGGCAGTGATTTTGGAGCCCCAAAAATAAAGTCTGTCACTGTTTCCATTGTTTCCCCATCAATTTGCCATGTAGTGATGGGACCGGATGCCATGATCTTAGTTTTCTGAGTGTTGAGCTTTAAGCCAACTTTTTCACTCTCCTCTCACTTTCATCAAGAGTCTCTTTAGTTCTTCTGTTTCTTCCATAAGGGTGGTGTCATCTGCATATCTGAAGTTATTGATATTTCTCCCAGCAATCTTGATTCCAACTTGTGCTTCATCCAGCCCAGCGTTTCGCATGATGGACTGTGCATATAAGTTAAATAAGCAGGGTGACAATATACAGCCTTGACGTACTCCTTTCCCAGTTTGGAACCAGTCTGTTGTTCCATGTCCAGTTCTAACTGTTGCTTCTTAATCTGCATACAGATTTCTCAAGAGGCAGGTCAGGTGGTCTGGTATTCCCATCTCTTTCAGAATTTTCCACAGTTTGTTGTGATCCACACAGTCAAAGGCTTTGGTGTAGTCAGTAAAGCAGAAGTAGGTGTTTTTCTGGAACTCTCTTGCTTTTTCTATGATCCAGTGGATGTTGGCAATTTGATCTTTGGTTCCTCTGCCTTTTCTAAATCCAGCTTGAACATCTGGAAGTTCTTGGTTCATGTACCGGCGGAAAATTCTGAAAGAGATGGGAATACCAGACCATCTGACCTGTCTCTTGAGAAACCTGTATGCAGATCAGGAAGCAACAGTTAGAACTGGACATGGAACAACAGACTTGTTCCAAATAGGAAAAGGAGTATGTCAAGGCTATATATTATTATCCTGCTTATTTAACTAACATGTAGAGTACATCATGAGAAATGCTAGGCTGGAAGAAGCACAAGCTGGAATCAAGATTGCCAGGAGAGATACCAATAACCTCAGATATGCAGATGACTCCACCCTTATGGCGGAAAGTGAAGAGGAACTAAAAAGCCTTTTGATGAAAGTGAAAGAGGAGAGTGAAAAAGTTAGCTTAAAGCTCAACATTCAGAAAACTAAGATCATAGCATCTTGTCCCATCACTTCATGGGAAATAGATGGGGAAACAGTGGAAACAGTATCAGACTTCATTTTTCTTGGCTCCAAAATCACTGTAGATGGTGACTGCAGCCATGAAATTAAAAAATGTTTACTCCTTGGAGGGAAAGTTATGACCAAACTAGACAGCATATTAAAAAGCAGAGACATTACTTTGCCAGCAAAGGTCTGTCTAGTCAAGGCTATGGTTTTTCCAGTAGTCATGTATGGATGTGAGAGTTGGACTGTGAAGAAGGCTGAGCACCAAAGAGTTGATGCTTTTGAACTGTGGTGTTGGAGAAGACTCTTGAGAGTCCCTTGGACTGCAAGAAGATCCAACCAGTCCATTGTAAAGGAGATCAGTCCTGTGTGTTCATTGGAAGGACTGATGTTGAAGCTGAAACTCCAATACTTTGGCCACCTCATGCGAAGTGTTGACTCATTGGAAAAGACCCTGATGCTGGGAAGGATTGGGGGCAGGAGGAGAAGGGGACGACAGAGGATGAGATGGCTGGATGGCATCACCGACTCGATGGACATGAGTTTGGGTAAACTCTGGGAGTTTGTGATGGACAGGGATGCCTGGTGTGTGATTCATGGGGTCACAAAGAGTCAGACACAACTGAGCGGCTGAAATGAACTGAACTGAAGCCTCTCTTGGAGAATTTTGAGCATTACTTTGCTAGTGTGTGAAATGAGGGCTACTCCATTTCTTCTAAGGGATTCTTGCCCACAGTAGTAGATATAATGGTCATCTGAATTAAATTCACCCATTCCAGTCCATTTTAGTTCATTGATTCCTAAGATGTCAATGTTTACTCTTGCCATCTCCTCTTTGACCACTTCCAATTTATCTTGATTCATGGACCTGACATTCGAGGTTCCTTTGCAATATTGCTCTTTGTAGTATCGGACTTTACTTCCATCACCAGTCACATCCACAACTGGGCACTGCTTTTGCTTTGGCTCCGTCTCTTCATTCTTTCTGCAGTTATTTCTCCACTGATCTCCAGTAGCATATTGGGCACCTACAGACCTGGGGAGTTCATCTTTCAGTGTCCTTTCTTTTTGTCTTTTCATATTGTTCATGGGGTTCTCAAGGCGAGAACACTGAAGTGGCTTGCCATGCCCTTCTCTGGTGGACCACATTTTGTCAGAACTCTTCACCATGACCTGTCCATGTTCGGTGGCCCTACTTGTCATAGCTCATAGTTTCATTGAGTTAGACAAGGCTGTGGTCCATGTGATCAATTTGATTAGTTTTCTCTGATTGTGGTTTTCATTCTGTCTGCCCTCTGATGGATAAGGATAAGGAGCTTATGGAAGCTTCCTAATGCGAGACACTGACTGAGGGGGAAACTGGGTCTTATTCTGACGGACAGGGCCATGCTCAGCAAATCTTTAATCCAGTTTTCTGTTGATGGGTGGGGCTGTGTTCCCTCCCTGTTGTTTGACCTGAGGCCAAACTATGGTGGAGGTAATGAAGATAATGCAGACCCCCCCCCCCAAAAGGTCCCATGCACACACTGCCGCATTCAGTGCCCTGGACATGGAACAACAGACTATTTCCAAACTGGGAAAGGAGTGCATCAAGGCTGTATATTGTCACCCTGCTTATTTAACTTATATGCAGAATGCATACAATAACATCATGAGAAATGCTGGTCTGGATGAAGCACAAGCTGGAATCAAGATTGCTGGGAGAAATATCAATAACCTCAGACATGTAGATGACACCACCCTTATGGCAGAAAGTGAAGAGGAACTAAAAAGCCTCTTGATGAAAGTGAAAGAGGAGAGTGAAAAAGTTGGCTTAAAACTCAACATTCAAAAAATGAAGATCATGGCATTCAGTTCCATCACTTCATGGCAAATAGATGGGGAAACAGTGACAGACTATTTTTTTGGGCTCCAAAATCATGGCAGATGGTGACAGCAACCATGAAATTAAAAGACACTTGCTCGTTGGAAGAAAATCTATGACAAACCTAGATAGCATGTTAATAAGCAGAGACATTACTTTGCCACCAAAGTCCATCTAGTCAAAGCTATGATTTTTCCAGTAGTCATGTATGGATGTGAGAGTTGGACTATAAAGAAAACTGAATGCTGAAATATTGATGCTTTAAACTGTGGTGTTGGAGAAGACTCTTGAGAATTGCTTGGACTGTAAGGAGACCCAACCAGTCAATCCTAAAGGAAATCAGTTCCGAATATTCATTGGAAGGAATGATGCTGAAGCTGAAACTCTAATACTTTGGCCCCCTGATGCAAAGAACTGACACATTGAAAAGACCCTGATGCTGGGAAAGATTGAAGGCAACTGGAGAAGGGGATGACAGAGGATGAGATGATTGGATGGCATGGATGGCATCACTGACTCAATGGACATGAGTTTGAGTAAGCTCCAGGAGTTGGTGATGGACAGGGAAGCCTGGCGTGCTGCAGTCTATGGAGTTACAAAGAGTCGGACTCAACTGAGCAACTGAACCGAACTGAACTGTGTGAGATGAGTGTAATTGCGTGGTAGTTTGAACATTCTTTCGCATTGCCTTTCTTTGGGATTGGAATGAAAACTGATCTTTTCCAGTCCCGTGGCCACTGCTGAGTTTTCCAATTTTGCTGGCATATTGAGGGCAGCACTTTCACAGCATCATCTTTCAGGATTTGAAATAGCTCAACTGGAATTCCATCACCTCCACTAGCTTTGTTCATAGTGATGCTTCCTAAGGCCCACTTTGCATTCCAGGATGTCTGGCTCTATGTGAGTGATCACACCATCATGGTTATCTGGGTCATTGAGATCTTTTTTGTACAGTTCTTCTGTGTATTCTTTCCATCTCTTCTTAATATCTTCTGCTTCTGTTAGGTCCATACCATTTCTGTCCTTTATTGTGCTCATCTTTGCATGAAATATTCCCTTGGTATCTCTAATTTTCTTGAAGAGACCTCTAGTCTTTCCCATTCTATTGTTTTTCTCTATTTCTTTGCAGGGATCAATGATTTATATGCATTGATTTCTTTGCATATACACACAACTATATATAAAATAGGCAACCAAAAATCACCTACTGTACAGCACAGCAACTCAATGCTCTATAATGACCTATATGCGAATAGAATCTAAGAAAGAGTGGCTAAATGCATATGCATAACTGATACACTTTGCTGTACACCCAAAACTAATGCAACATTGATAACTATACTCCAATAAAAATTTTTTAAAGGCATACATGTAGAGCAGAATAATTGTTTTCTACGGAGGGAATCCTGAATTTCCTCTACAAAGAAAAGGAGGAGCAAAAGTCCTGGGGTGTGAATGAGCTTGCCGAATTCAGGGAACAAGTGGGAGGACTTTGCTGGGAGCATAGAGCGCCAGCCAGGGGCCCTGTGTGATGGGTTAGGTGAGGCATGCAGAGGTCCAATCATGCAAGACCTTGTGGGCCTGTGAGGAGGAACTTGGATTTAACTCAAAATCTAAGACAACACCGTTAGTGAGATTTAAGCAGTGAATAAATACGTAGCTTATGGTTTTAAAAGATTCTGTAGTGAATAGATTGAAAGAAGCAAAAGTATAAATGGGGAGATTAGGAAAGAGGCTGCTACTTAGTTACAGGGTGAGGAGAAGTGGCTCATTTCAGGGTGTGTGCAGGAAGCAGCATCCACAGGGTGGGGTGGGGGGAGGGCAATGGGGGAAGATGGGAGGAGGAGATGGAGGTTTTCTGTCTGAAGCACCCAGAGAAGCGTTGGTGACTAACGCTGGGCAGTCCCATCAGTCAGCATCTCTGCGCTCAAACAGGGTGATTGAGGAAAGCTGAATGAAGGAACTACTTAGGAAGAATGGCCGATTTCAAGGGGACCACAGCAGCGGTGAAGGACCTGGTGCCACAATGAAGGAGCCACCAGTATCCGTAGGCTGAAAAGATCCTGGGACTCAGAGAGGGTAGAGTGGGAACCATGACCGCAGAGGAGTGACCCGGGATCCCAAAGTCCCTCTCCTCCCACATTCCCATCTCCTCTGGTGCAGCTACCGAAGGACCCCAAACTGAAGCCAAATTCAGTTTGTCTTCAAAGGCAGTAGAGCTGGCGGAGAGAGATGGCGGGTGGATACTAAGGTGCAGGCCTAGAAAGAGCAACACAGAAATACCAGAACTGTGCTGTGGGTAGAAATCAGGTTACGTTTTATACCTGTTAAGTTGGGGACACTCTTCTGGAACTGGAACTGGAGATTAAAATCCCGATGTCATCACCATCTAGGTGTTACTGGAAGCAATAGAAAGATGAGATACCTGGAAAATTTAGCACGGACTGAAAAGACAAGCAGGGGTGAGAGCTGGGAATTTTGGGCTTTAGATGCAGAGTGAAAGGAGCCTAAAAAGAAGGTTGGTTTAAACTAGTGGTTACCAGACGGGAGAGGGGTGGGGAGGGACAAGACAGGGGTGCAGAGTGGGAGGTGCAAACTATTGAGTGTGAGATAGGCTACAGGATGTACTGTACAGCACAAGGAATATAGTCGACATTTTGTAATAATTGTAAATGAAGTGTATAAAAATTTTAAAAAATTAATTTAATAAACAAAAGAAGATTGTTTCTGAGTCCAGGAAGGAAGAATACCCCAAAGAATGTGATGTGGAGGAATTCAAGAGGGGAGAGCAGAGGGGGAGAAAGAAAGTGGGCAGATACCCTCTGTGCACTGGGGAGGTCGTCAGGTGAGTCTGTCAATCCTCAACCACTTTTTCCTTTTCAAAATTGCATAAAAGCTTTAATTAAACACGTTCCCTCGTCCAAGGTAAGGAGCAGCGGCTGCGCTTGGCTGGAGCAGCCGTGAGGAGATACTCCACGTCCAAGGTAAGAGAAACCCAAGTAAGACGGTAGGTGTTGTGAGAGGGCATCAGAGGGCAGACACAATGAAACCATAATCACAGAAAACTAGCCAATCTAATCACATGGACCACAGCCTTGTCTAACTCAGTGAAACTAAGCCATGCCATGTGGGGCCACCCAAGACGAATGGGTCATGGTGGAGAGGTCTGACAGAATGTGGTCCACTGGAGAAGGGAATGGCAAACCACTTCAGTATTATTGCCTTGAGAATCCCATGAACAGTATGAAAAGGCAAAATGATAGGATACTGAAAGAGGAACTCCCCAGGTCCTTAGGTGCCCAATATGCTACTGGAGATCAGTGGAGAAATAACTATAGAAAGAATGAAGGGATGGAGCCAAAGCAAAAACAATACCCAGTTGTGGGTGTGACTGGTGATAGAAGCAAGGTCTGATGCTGTAAAGAGCATTATTGCATAGGAACCCGGAATGTTAGGTCCATGAATCAAGGCAAATTGGAAGTGGTCAAACAGGAGAAGGCAAGAGTGAACATTGACATTCTAGGAATCAATGAACTAAAATGGACTGGAATGAGTGAATTTAACTCAGATGACCATTATATCTACTATTGTGGACAGGAATCCCTTAGAAGAAATGTAGTAGCCATGATGGTCAACAAAAGAGTCCCAAATGCAGTACTTGGATGCAATCTCAAAAACGATAGAATGATCTCTGTTCATTTCCAAGGTAAACCATTCAACATCATGATAATCCAAGTCTATTCCCCAACCAGCAACACTGAAGAAGCTGAAGTTGAATGGTCCTATGAAGACATACAAGACCTTTTAGAACTAACACCCAAAAAAGATGTCCTTTTCATTATAGGGGACTGGAATGCAAAAGTAGGAAGTCAAGAAACACCTGGAGTAATAAGCAAATTTGGCCTTGGAGTACAGAATAAGGCAGGGCAAAGGCTAATAGAGTTCTGCCAAGAGAACGTACTGGTGATAACAAACACCCTCTTCCAACAACACAAGAGAAGACTCTACACGTGGACATCACTAGACGGTCAATACCGAAATCAGATTGATTATGTTCTTTGCTGCCAAAGATGGAGAAGCTCTATACAGTCAGCAAAAACAAGACCGGGAGCTGATTGTGGCTCAGATCATGAACTCCTTATTGCCACATTCAGACTTAAATTGAAAAAAGTAGGGAAAACCACTAGACCATTCAGGTATGACCTAAATCAAATTGCTTATGATTATACAGTGGAAGTGACAAATAGATTCAAGGGACTAGACCTGATAGACAGAGTGCCTGATGAACTATGGACAGAAGTTCGTGACATTGTACAGGAGGTAGTGATCAAGACCATTCCCAAGATAAAGAAATGCAAAAAAGCAAAATGGCTGTCTCAGGAGGCCTTACAAATAGCTGTGAAAAGAAGAGAAGTGAAAAGCAAAGGAGAAAAGGAAAGATATTCCCATTTGAATGTAGAATTCCAAAGAATAGCAAAGAGAGATAAGAAAGCCTTCCTCAGCAATTAATGCAAAGAAATAGAGGAAAACAACAGATTGGGAAAGACTAGAGATCTCTTCAAGCAAATTAGAGATACCAAGGGAACATTTCATGCAAAGATGGATACAATAAAGGACAGAAATGGTATGGAACTAACAGAAGCAGAAGATATTAAGAAGAGGTGGCAAGAATACACAGAAGAACTGTACAAAAAACATCTTCACGACCCAGGTAATCATGATGGTGTGGTCACTCACCTAGAGCCCAACATCCTGGAATGTGAACTCAAGTGGGCCTTAGAAAGCATCACTACGAACAAAGCTAGTGGAGGTGATGGAATTCCAGTTGAGCTATTTCAAATCCTAAAAGATGATGCCGTGAAAGTGCTGCACTCACTATGCCAGCAAATCTGGAAAACTCAGCAATGGCCACGGGACTGGAAAAGGTCAGTTTTCATTCCAATCCCAAAGAAAGGCAATACCAAAGAAAGCTCAAACTACCGCACAATTGCATTCATCTCACACGCTAGCAAAGTAATGCTCAAAATTCTCCAAGCCAGGCTTCAGCAATACATGAACCGTGAACTTCCAGATGTTCAAGCTGGCTTTAGAAAAGGCAGAGGAACCAGAGATCAAATTGCCAATATACACTGGATCATCGAAAAAGCAAGAGAGTTCCAGAAAAACATATATTTCTGCTTTCTTGACTATGCCAAAGCCTTTGACTGTGTGGATCACAACAAACTGTGGAAAATTCTGAAAGAGATGGCAATACCAGACCACTTGACTTGCTTCTTGAGATATCTGTATGCACGTCAGGAAGTAACAGAACTGGATATGGAACAACCGACTGGTTCCAAACAGGAAAAGGAGTCTGTCAAGACTGTATATTGTCACCCTGCTTATTTAACTAATATGCAGGGTACATCATGAGAAATGCTGGGCTGAAAGAAGCACAAGCTGGAATCAAGATTGCGTGGAGAAATACCAACAACCTCAGATATGCAGATGACACCACCCTTATGGCAGAAAGTGAACAGGAACTAAAAAGCCTCTTGATGAAACTGAAAGAGGAGTGTGAAAAAGTTGGCTTAAAGCTCAACATTCAGAAAACTAAGATCATGACATCTGGTCCCATCACTTCATGGGAAATAGATGGGGAGACAGTGGAAACAGTGCCAGACTTTATTTTTGGGGGCTCCAAAATCACTGCTGATGGTGATGGCAGCCATGAAATTAAAAGACACTTACTCCTTGGAAGGAAGGTTATGACCTACCTAGATAGCATATTAAAAAGCAGAGACATTACTTTGCCAACAAAGGTCCATCTAGTCAAGGTTATGGTTTTTCCAGTAGTCATGTATGGATGTGAGAGTTGGACTGTGAAGAAAGCTGAGTGCTGCAGAATTGATGCTTTTGAACTGTGGTGTTGGAGAAGACTTGAGAGGCCCTTGGACTGCAAGGAGATCCAACCAGTCCATCGTAAAGGAGATCAGTCTTGGGTGTTCATTGGAAGGACTGATGTTGAAGCTGAAACTCCAATACTTTGGCCACCTCATGTGAAGAGTTGACTCTTTGGAAAAGACTCTGATGCTGGGACAGATTGTGGGAAGGAGCAGAAGGGGGCAACAGAGGATGAGATGGCTGGATGGCATCACCAACTCGATGGACATGAGTTTGGGTAAACTCCGGGAGTTAGTGATAGACAGGGAGGCCTGGCGTGCTGCGATTCATGGGGTCACAAAGAGTCGGACACGACTGAGTGACTGAACTGAACTGATACATTTTTTGCAATATAAAAGGTATATTAAATTGTTTAAACAACAAATCCATTGGGGTTTTTTAATCCTATAACACCAGGACCCCAAAATAGTCTAAGCAAAACAGTCTACCACAAAGAAACTGCAGGCTTTAATAGTTTTACAAGCAAATTGTTACCAACACTTAAAGGTCAGATCAGTGCTGTCTCATCCCAACCAGTCCATAGAACAGAAATAGAAAGTTCCGTGATTTATTTTTTCAAGTCTCTTATAACCCTGATGTGGAAAGCAGACTAAAATAGTACGAGAAAGGGCAATTACTGATAAAACATTGGCAAACTATATACAGCAATGTGTAGACTAGAATGTATCAGGATCAAGAAAGGAATACAAGGGTGATTCAACACTGGTAAAATCAAGATGAGAGAAGAAAAAGCATATAATTCATCCAATAGATATAGAAAAGTGCTTGATAAAACTCAAGACATATTTATGATTAAGAAATAAAATGCAATGATAGCAACCAAATCGCTAAAGGAAACTTTCATCTAAAGGCGTATCTGGGCTTCCGTCATAGCTCAGTTGGAAAATCATCTGCCTGCAATGCAGGAGACCCAGGTTCGATTCCTGGGTTGGGAAAATCCCCTGGACAAGGAAATGGCGACCCACTCCAGTATTCTTGCCTGGAGAATCCCATGGACAGAGGAGCCTGACAGGGTACAGTCCACGGGATCCCAAGAGTCGGACACAATTTAGCAACTAAAGCACCACCAAAGCGTATCTAACACGAACCTAAAATGAATGCCATATGTCATGGTGAACTATTTGAAACATCCCTTCTAAAGTCAGGAATAAGAGACGGGTGCTCATAATCACAGCTTCATTTAACCTTGGGGAATCCAGCTTTTGGCCAAAATCCTATGTGACGTCTTTCAGCCCTCACCCGTCTCCCCCACCTCCTGGCAACTACCAAGGCCTTATGCGGCAGGACTTATGAGGCAGAGCTGCCCTTCCCACAGCAGATGTGGTGCACAGTCCGGAGGGAGAAAGTCGCAGTTAAGCACTTAGCCCCCACCTGCCCCTGCACAGCAATGGCATGCCTACCAGAGGCCATCTTACTGGGGGGCCTAGGCAAGGCGTTTCGGGTGCCTCTGCCATTACCACCTGGGTGTGGGAGTGGCCTGGAGACACTTCCCTCCACTCTGACACAGTACTCAGTGCTGCCGCAGCCCCTTCCCCATCTCCCCTACCCTGGCTGTCCTGGTTCCAGAAATTGCAGGAAGCTTTTGGGGGAAGAGGGAGCATCCACTGCAATGAAAGGATCCTTCCTCTGGCTGGTACATCTGACCCTCACTCAATACCATTCTGAAGGGAAAATTAAGCACTGGTGGAACCAGCCCCCAGACTCTTGCTTATATTGGCAGTAAGGCCTGATTGTTACTGTAATTTTATCTAGTTTTAATTAACCATCTTGTCACCTGGCTGTTCAGCTCAGCTCTTGAAAACATTGGACAAGAAGAGGTCCTTGACAACATAATGTAGCCCTTATCCTTCTCCACCAAAAAAAATAGAGGCATAAGAGTTTCAAAACCATTAATCCTAGACAATGAGATCATCTACATAGAAATGTCAAGAAAATCTATGAAAATCATAAGAAAAAAGAGTTTAGGAAGGTTGCTGGAATCAACATCAATGTACAAAAATCAACATGATTCTGACTATATGCCAGCATGCACCCAATTTCAAAAACACATTTAAAATGGTCCATTCACAATAGCAGCAAACACATAAATTACCTAATTAAAGCACAGTGTATAAATATAAGACCCAACAAAGAAAATGTTAAAATATGATTGAAGGACATTCAACAGGGCTTAAAGTTATAGGATAATGTAGTGTATTTATGAATACCCAATATCACAAATGGCTTCCCAGGTGGCGCAGTGGTAGAGAACCTGCCTGCCAACGCAGGAGATATCAGAGACGGGTTCGACCCCTGGGTCAAGAAGATCCCCTGGAGAAGGCAATGGCTACCCACTCCAGTATTTTTGCCTGGAAAATTCCATGGACAGAGGAGTCTGGCGGGCTACAGTCCATGGGGTCACAAAGAGTTGGACATGACTGAGAATACACACACACACACACACACACACACACACACAGTACCATAAATATGCCAGTTCTAGCAAATTAATCTATAAATTCTGCACACCTTTGTGGAACTTCATAAGCTGATTCTAAAACTCACAGAAGTAAAAGAACCAAGAATAGCTCAGAACAGTATTTTCAAAGGCTGGACCCAAGGACTTCTGGGGATCCTTGAGACCCTTGTGGGTGTCGTGGGGGGTGGTCTAAGAGATCAAAACTATTTTCATAATAATACTGAGACATTGTTTGCCATTTTCTTTCTCATTCCCTCACTCTGGAATTGTCCAGAGGCTACATGATAGTTAATATCATAACAGACTGAATGCAGGAGCAGCTATGGGAATTAAACCAGACATTAAAGAAATTGCAAAAATATAAAACAGTGCCATTCTAATCTTCTTGTTTTGGAATATGAGTTATTTTTTTAATGAAAAGTGTTATTCACGCTCACATGTAATAGGTTTACTAGTGTCACTTTTAAATGGATTCATAACTACACATTTAAAAAACTTTGCACTTTTGGGACTTCTCTGGTGGTCTAGTGGTTGAGACTTCACCTTCCGATGTAGGGGTTGCATGTGTGACCCCTGATTGGGGAGCTAAGATCTCACATGCCTTGTGACCAAAAAATCAAAACGTAAAACAGAAGCAATACTGTAACAAACTCAATAAAGACTTTAAAATGGTCCACCTCAAAAAAAAAAAAATCCTCGCATTTTCGATTGCTAGTAAATATTGATAGAAATAATCCACATAAACAAAAGCTCTTTGGAGTACTCAATTTCTAAGAGTGTAAAGAGTTCAAAAAGTCTCAACACTGCTGGCTTAGACAACACAAAAGCAGAAGGGAGTGGACTTGCCTTTCTAGATATCAGTACTTACTGTAAAGCTACAATAGTTAAACAGAGCTGCTAAATTAAAATGTTTAGTCTTTACTGAGTTTTGTGATAGCATATGAAGAAAGAGGAGCTCTCATATGCTGCTGACAGCACAGTAAACTTGTTCAACTACTTTGGAGAGTGTTTTGGCAGTGTTGAAGACACATATACCATAGCACCTGGCAATTCCAATTCCAGGTACAAAATCCTAAGGAAATTTGAGCACATGGGCACACAGGGATAAGAATGTTAATTACAGCATTTTTGGTAACAAAAAAAATCTGGAAACAATCTACATGCCCTCCCCGATGGTAATGGGAAGAGTATACAGTAACCTAAAGTAATGGTTACTCTTCAGAAGGGAGGGCAGAGAAATGGGAGAGGAGACAAAGGGGCTTTCAGAGGTAGCTGGGTGTTTGTTTATGAGAGAGAGAGAGAGAGAGAGAGCACGGCATAACGCCAGCATGGGGTTAAACCCAGGTGATGTTTACACAGGACTCTTGTCATAATTATTCTCAATCTTTAAAATGCTACACAATAAAAACAAGTCAATGGGTCCACAGACTGGAGACCAAACACACTCATTTGCATTGCTGTTCTTTGACACGCACACAGGGAAACTGCTTGCCTCTAAAGAGAACGTTAGAAATTTAAATTCAGGTACAAAGTGGTCTAAATACACACCACAGTCTAGCTCTTCCTCACACTCTGAGTGTCAAAGGAAGTGTTATTTGTTGTGAGTTTTATAACCAAGCTATTTCAAGAACTGCAGTCGAAGCCTGGAGATCAGAATATTTCAGTCTTCTGGTGCTTCTTAGGAGGTGCCATATGTTGGAATAGTTGTCAGCCAGAAAAACATCCGCTACACAAGTGCACCGGGAATTCTGGGGAGTCGACTTGCATAACCTTAGAGTAAATTTGAAGAACAAAAGTGACATCAAGGATGCACAGGGTATCTCCCTGGTCTGTGGTCATCTCATTCTTAACCCAGTGGACCTAAGGATTATCAGCCAAATGAATTGGATAGCAGAATCAACGGAAGAGTTTTGATCTTGATTTATTCCTTAGGATCAAAGGGGATGAAGTTAGTTTCATGGATCACTATTCCCAGGGCCCCAGCACCCAGATTTCTGCGTGGCAGAGTTCTTAGCAAAGCGGTGAGGCAGACAGAGTATAGAAGACCCTAATTTGTAAACTATGAATAGATACTGTGCTATGTGCTAAGTCGCTTTAGCCATGTCCGACTCTTTGTGACCCCATGGACTATAACCCATCAGGCTCTTCTGTCCATGGGATTCTCCAGGCAAGAATACTGGAGTGGATTGCCATTTCCTCCAGAGGACCTTCCCCACCCAGAGACTGAACCCGCGTTTCCTGCATTGGCAGACGGGTTCTTACCACTAGAGCCACCTGGCAAGCCCCACGAATAGATGCTAGTTTTAATTATTGTTTCTATTCAACTCCACCAGCATCCATTAAATGTATACTTTATGAAAGGGGCTCCAGTAGGCTCCTTGCTAAGGATGTACCGAATAAGACATTCTCAACACATACAGATGTAGGAGGTGCCTGGCACAGGGAAAGTGAGTTTTCTTTATTATTTTAAGCCAGCACTGCCAACTGCTTTTCCAAAACAGGACATAGAACACTCTCCAGAAATGTTCTTGGACTCTGCTCACAACACCACAAAGGTCTCTCTGGGGCTTCCCTGGTGGCTCAGATGGTAAAGAATCTGCCAACCAATGCAGAAGACACTAGTTCAATCCCTGGTCTGGGATGATCTCGTGGGAAAGGAAATGGCAACCCACTCCAGTATTCTTGCCTGGAGAATCCCATGGACAGAGGAGCCTGGTGGGCTACAGTCCATAGGGTGGCAAAGAGTCGGAGATGACTGAGGGACTAACACACACACACACACACACACACACACACACACACACGGGCTTTAGGAATCAAATGGTTTTTGTGATTTGATGGAAACTGAGAATAGATTCGTGTGGAGTTCAGTAGGCTTCAGAGGAGAGCAGGATCCAGTCCATGCGTGATTCCTTCCCTTTAGATGTTTGAAATAATTAGGAACTCTGACATCTGAGACTAGTTTTAGTCAAAACTCTTTGGGAGGAAAAGACCCCAAAGCAGACAAGAGAAGTAAGCACCTGTCCTAGTGGTCCTTGCTCTGTACAGAGTGATCATCAGGAGGAAAGGCTTTAAGGCAATTCCAGATCCAGTCATTCTGTGCATTTGAACTCATGAACAAAAACCAAAGTAACTTGCACCCTCACAAACTGTGCTGGAGTCAAGACCAGGAATGGGACTGGTCTTCAGACACCATACTTTTTCACAGAAACAGAAACCACAACAGCTGGAAACCAGGGCCAGTTAGTTAGCAGGTTGGTCTGGCATTTGTAAGCAGAAGAGGTCTTACTTAAGTAAGATGAAGTAAGCTTCTCAGGACCTTGGCCCTTTGGGATGGCAGTTCATTAAAGTCTGATGTTGAATTTCTTGTTAACACAAATACGTGGAGCTGGCACTATCTACTGGAATAGAATAGGAGAATCATTATATTTGTTCTCCAAACCAGGGAAGTGGGTCAACGTGGTTACACACACATATACCCAGAACATCCACAAAACAAACCATTTTGAGGAAATAGCACTATTGCAGAAGCCTGCAACTAGTGCTAAAGAAGCCTTATGGAGAAAGTCAGTCCTTAAAAAAAAAAAAAAACTGTAGAAATTAACTGTCAAGAATAAATAGGACACAGTTCCTAAATGGTTATGTATTTTTCAATCATTTTGTTATGTATTAAAAATATTGTATGCAGAATTACATTAGTTCTACCCCCAAAGAATTGCTATGAGTAATTTTATATAAAAGTTTCAGAAGCCAAATTTATCATTAGTGTGAAATGTAGGCATTTGAGTTCAGACTGTAAAATTAAAAATTTAAAGATGGTGTTCTGATTCTACAGAGGAAACATGTAGCCACTCCCCCACCCCAGTATTCACAAGCATGATACACAACACCCATGCCAGAAAAGCTGTGCCAAAGCCCATGTGCACTGGATAGTCAAGCAGAAAGCCTGTCAGTCCTTGGATGTGCCTCACTAAGCTTGGAGTAACAGTTAGGGCCAGCTACAGAATCTGGAGGGCTCGGTGAAAAGTAAAAATGCAGGACCTGTTCAAAAATAGGGAGCGCCTAAAATATAAAACTTTTTCCTTTCTTCCAAGGTCTTTTTCTCAACTTGTCATGGTGCTTTTATTGGCTGCTGCTGCTGCTGTGTCCCTTCAGCTGTGTCCAACTCTGTGCGACCCCATGGACTGCAGCCTACCAGGCTCCCCCGTCCCTGGGATTCTCCAGGCAAGAGTACTGGAGTGGGTTGCCATTTCCTTCTCCAATGCACGAAAGTGAAAAATTAAAGTGAAATCTCTCAGTCATGTCTGACTCTTCGCGACCCCATGGACCGCAGCCCACCAGGCTCCTCTGTCCATGGGATTTTCCAGGCAAGAGTACTGGAGTGGGTTGCCATTGCCTTCTCTACTTTTATTGGCTATTTGTATTAATTTTCTATGGCTGCATAACAAATTACCCCCAAACTTAGCAACTTCTAACAATACCCATGTAGTGTCCCATAGTCTTTGTGGGTCAAGAGTCCAGGAATGTGTAGCTGGGTGTTCTGCCCAGGGTCTCACAGGCTTCAGTCTTGGTGTTGGCCAGGGCTGGGGTCTCATCTGAGGCTTGGAGTCCACTTTCAAGCTCATGCTGTTGTTGGCAGAACTTTTTTTCCAGCTGCACGACTCATGGTGCTCATTTCTTCAAGGTCAGCAGAAGAAAGTCTCACTTCTATATGCTTTTAAAGGGCTTGCCTGATTAGGTATGGCCCACCTAAAATAATCTCACGTTGATTTATTGATTCTTTCAAGTTAACTGATTAGGGGCTTTAATTACCTCTGCCAAACTCTCTCACCTCTGCCATAGTCTGTTAGTTAGGAGCAAACTTCAGGTCCTGCCGACTTGCTAAGGGAGGATTGTACAAGGGCATAAGTCATCGAGGGATCATTTTAGAATTCTCACTGTTCAATGTATTTCAATGTAAATAAAAATTAAAATCTTTAACCTAATTTTTACTGTTCATCTTCACATTGTGAAATGTCAGTTTTAAGTATGAATAGAATATTTACTTGTAGGTGGAAATCAAAATTACACAGTTGGCATCTTGTGATATCTATGTGCATGCAGATAGTGGAAATGTGGCCCCAAATAAACTAACTCTTCTGTTTCACTTCTTGATGCCTGCACATCCCACTAACACCCTCCACCCTTGGCTTCCTGATGACCAAGGAAGAGCTGGAAGGACAAGGAACCCTAGGTTGCTCTCTTTTCTCCTGTATCATCATTTTGAATGTCAGTGGTTGACTAACATATGGAAGTAACACAAGCCAGTCAAAATATGATGGAGTTCCTCTGTCATTCATACTTTTTGGAATAGCACTGCCTTCTTTCTGCATATGAAACCAGTCCTGGCACCCACAGAGAGGCTGGCTTCTCAGAATGCCCAGGTGTAGATGGAATGCACTCACCTGTACCAGGCTGAGTTGCACTGAGCTCTTACACACTGTGAGTCCCTGGAATTCTGTGCCCTTGGATATCATGAACACTGTATGCAAATAAGGCAGCAAAGAGATAAATATGCATGCTGTACCTTTTTACTCAGGCACATACTACATTGTCCCATCAGACTTGAATTGGTATGTTTGTTGTTTTCGTTCAGTCGTTCAACCTTGTCTGACTCTTTGCGACCCTATGGATTGCAGCACGCCAGGCTTCTCTGTCCTTCACTACCTCCCAAAGTTTGCTCAAACTCATGTCCATTGAGTTGGTGATGCCATCCAATCATCTCATCCTCTGTTGCCCCTTCTCCTGCATCCGGGTCCCAGCATCAGGGTCTTTTTCAATGAGTCAGCCTTCACATCAAGTGGCCATAGTATTGGAGCTTCATCTTCAGCATCAGTCCTTCCAATGAATATTCAGGACTGATTTCCTTCAGGATGGACTGGTTTGATCTCCTTGGAGTCCAAGGGGACTCTCAAGAGTCTTCTCCAACACCACAGTCCAAAAGCATCAATTCTTCAGCTCACATCTTTCTTTATGGTCCCACTCTCACATCCATAAATGATTACTGGAAAAACCATAGCTTTGACTATACAGACATTTGTTGTCAAAGTAATGTCTCTGCTTTTTAATATGTTATCTAGATTTGTCATAGCTTTTCTTCCAAGGAGCAAGCATCTTTTAATTTCATGGCTGCAGTCACTGTCCACAGTGATTTTGGAGCCCAAGAAAATAAAGCCTGTCGAGGCGGGGCTAAGATGGCAGAGGAATAGGACGGGGAGACCACTCTCTCCTCCACAAATTTATCGAAAGAACATCTGAACGCTGACCAAACTTCACAAAACTACTTCTGAAGGCTGGCTGAGGACGTCAGGCTTCCACAAAAACAGCGCATTATCTTCAAAAGAGGTAGGAGAAATTATAAAAGATAAAAAGAGAGACGAAAGAGTTAGGGACGGAGACCTGTCCCGGGGAGGGAGTCGTAAAAGAGGAGGAATTTCCAAGCACCAGGAAACCCTCTCACCGGCGGGTGTGGGGGAGGATTTCTTATCTCGGAGGGCAACGTAACTGGGAGGAAAAAATAAATAAAATCCACAGATTACGTGCCTAAAGCAACTCCCAGCAAAGAACCCCAGACGCTCGCATCATCCGCCACCAGCAAGTGGGGGCTGAACGGAGAGGAGCGGGCGGCACTGCCTAGGGTAAGGACCGGGCCCGAGTGCCCCGAGGGCAATCTGAGGGAGCTAACGTGAGATAGTAACCTAAACTGTGGGACAGCCAGAGAGAGAGAACTATCCCGCGAAAAGCCCAACTCTAAGGCACTGCCGGCCCGCTCACTGAACAAAGGACTGAGCAATACCAGAGGAGAGCTAGCCGGCTGCGGACCGCCCCATCCCCCGCCAGACACAGCGGGCAGGCGGGGCCCGCCAGAGCCGGAAAGGGGCAAACTCGGCTCCAGAGAGGGCACCCCCTACCAAACTGCAAACAGGCTCCCAGTTTCTAAGCAAAGGCTGCCTGAGATCCCGGAGGGTCGACAGCCGCCGGGAGGGTCGCAGCCAGAGACCAGCTCCCCAGAACCAACACAAAGCACACCGGAGCCGGGCGCGCCCGTAAACCGAGGCGGGGACCAGGGAGGTGATAAGCCGCACCGCCCCAACAGGGGAGAGCGCGCTCGCCAAACTCCTGGCCGCCCGAGCAGCTCCGACCGGGAACGGCACAAGCCGCGGGCGAAACCGAGTCTGCGCCTTTGTGGAGTAACCGGGAGCCTGAACCTGAGCGGCTTGGACCTGGGAAGTGCACGCAGCTCAGGGCCCGCTCCCCGGCCGAGTAACGTGAAGCCTGAGCAGGGTAGACGGGGAAAGCACACACGCCGTGAGCGGGGGC
This sequence comes from Giraffa tippelskirchi, assembly GCF_054371585.1. Taxonomy (NCBI): domain Eukaryota; kingdom Metazoa; phylum Chordata; class Mammalia; order Artiodactyla; family Giraffidae; genus Giraffa; species Giraffa tippelskirchi. The sequence goes on along the minus strand of NC_137276.1, from coordinate 117,861,442 downwards.
GAACCCAGTGCGGCCCAGACACTGCGAGCTTACCACACACACGCCAGATTTGCAGTGTTCCTTCCTCCCCACAGCACGATTGAACAAGCGAACCTAAAGAGATCACCTCCACGGCTTTGTTGCAGGGCGGAAATTAGATACTGAAGAGATCTCCAAACAGAAGCCAAATAAACAGAGGGAAGCGCTTTGGAAGGGACAGGCCAACAGATTAAACTCCCTGTAGTTAATACCGACTGCAATGAAAAGGACCTATAGATCTTGAAAAGTATAAGCAGGAATAAGGATCTATCTGAAACTGAGCAGATCCCACACTGCTCACAACAGCTCCAGAGAAAGTCCGGGATATATATATTTTTTTACTATTATTATTTTTTTTTAAATTTTTTTTTAATTAAAAAAATTTTTTTTCCTCTTCTTTCCTTTTTCTTCAAGTCCTCTATTACACCTTTAACTTTCATTTTCATAACCACTATTAACTTGCAAAAAAAAAAAACCAACCCTATTTTTGAAGCAAACTACATACATATATCTTATACCTTTTGTGTTTTCTTTTTTTAATGTTTTTTTTCCTGTTTTACTTTTTTTTACTGTTTTACTGTTTTTTTTTTCTTTTTACACTGTTTCCTTTTTTTCTTTTTTCTTTTTAGATTGTAAGTTTTATAAGAATCTAACCTCTACTCTAGATTTTTAATCTTTGTTTTACATATTTGATATCAATTTTGTACATTTAAGAACCCAATCTTTAGGACCCATTTTTACTCAGGAGTGTGATCACTGGCCTGATCACTCTCTCCCCCTATTGATGCTCTTTCTTCTCCCCCAGGGAACCTCTATCTCCCCCCCCTCCTCCTTCTCTTCTCAACCCAATTCTGTGAATCTCTGAGGGTGTTCTGGGTACCGGAGAACACTTCAGGAACAGGATACTGCCCAGATCTCTCTCTCCCCTCTTGATTCCTCCCTTTCTACTCATGCTCACCTCTATTACCTTCCTCCCCCCTCTCTATGTATCTCTGTGAACCACTCTGAGGGTTCCAAACTGTGGAAAGCACAGAGGGAAGTGCTTACTGGCTAGATTGCTCTCTCCACATTTGAATTCCCCTCTTCCTCTCCTGGTCACATCAACCCCCCCCCCCCTCATCTCTCCATGTAACTCAGTGAACCTTTCTGGGTATCCCTCACTGTGGAGAATCTTTTCACCATTAACCTAAAAGTTTTATTATTGAGGCTGTATGGAAGGAGAAGTCTTGAGGCTACTGCAAGAATAAGACTGAAAGCCAGGGGAAACATTAATTAATAAGAGACCATCCAATAGCCTCCATAAATACACTGAAACCAAGCTCCACCCAAGAGCCAATAAGTTCCACAGAAAGACATACCACGCAAATTCTCCAGCAACGCAGGAACATAGACCTGAGCATCAATATACAGGCTGCCCAGAGGCACACCAAATCCATAGACATCTCAAAAATTAATACTGGTCACTCCATTGCACTCTAGAGAGCAGAAATCCAGCTCCACCCACCAGAACACCGACACAAGCTCCCCCAACCAGGAAGCCTTGACAAGCCACCTGTCCAACCCCAACCGCAGTGAGGAACCTCCACAACAAAGAGGAACTTCATACTACCAGAATACAGAAGGGCCACGCCTAACACAGCAATCTAAACAAGATGAAAAGGCAGAGAAATACTCAGCAAGTAAAGGAAAATGAGAAATGCCCACAAAGCCAAACAAAAGAGGAGGAGATAGGGAATCTATCTGAAAAAGAATTTAGAATAATGATAATAAAAATGATCCAAAATCTTGAAAGCAAAATGGAGTTACAGATAAATAGCCTGGAGACAAAGATTGAGAAGATGCAAGAAATGTTTATCAAGGACTTAGAAGAAATAAAAAGGAGTCAATATAGAATGAATAATGAAATAAAGGAGATAAAAGACACTCTGGAGGGAACCAACAGTAGAATAACGGAGGCAGAAGATAGGATAAGTGAGGTAGAAGATAGAATGATGGAAATACACGAAGCAGAGAGGAAAAAAGAAAAAAGAATCAAAAGAAATGAGGAAAACCTCAGGGACCTCTGGGACAATATGAAACGCCCCAACATTCGAATCATAGGAGTCGCAGAAGAAGAAGATAAAAGGAAAGGCCATGAAAAAATACTCGAGGAGATAATAGTTGAAAATTTCCCTAAAATGAGGAAAGAAATAGTCACAGAAGTCCAAGAAACCCAGAGAGTTCCAAACGGGATAAACCCAAGGCGAAACACCCCAAGACACATATTAATCAAATTAACAAAGATCAAACACAAAGAACAAATATTAAAAGCAGCAAGGGAAAAACAACAAATAACACACAAGGGGATCCCCATAAGGATAACAGCTGATCTTTCAATAGAAACCCTTCAGGCTAGAAGGGAATGGCAGGACATACTTAAAGTTATGAAAGAGAATAATCTACAACCCACATTACTGTACCCAGCAAGGATCTCATTCAGATATGAAGGAGAATTCAAAAGCTTTACAGACAAGCAAGAGCTGAGGGAATTCAGCACCACCAAACCAGCTCTCCAGCAAATGCTAAAGGATCTTCTCTAAACAGGAAACACAGAAAGGATGTTTCAACACGAACTCAAAACAACAAAGTAAATGGCAACGGGATCATACTTATCAATAATTACCTTAAATGTAAATGGGTTGAATGCCCCAACCAAAAGACAAAGGCTTGCTGAATGGATACAAAAACAAGACCCCTATATATGCTGTCTACAAGAGACCCACCTCAAAACTAGGGACACACACAGGCTGAAAGTGAAGGGATGGAAAAACATATTTCATGCAAACGGAGACCAAAAGAAAGCAGGAGTCGCAATACTCATTTCAGATAAAATAGACTTTAAAATAAAGGATGTGAAAAGGGACAAAGAAGGACACTACATAAAGATCAAAGGATCAATCCAAGAAGAAGACGTAACAATCATAAATATATATGCACCCAACATAGGAGCACCACAATATATAAGGCAAATACTAACAAGTATGAAAGGGGAAATTAACAATAACACAATAATAGTGGGAGACTTTAATACTCCACTCACGCATATGGATAGATCAACTAAACAGAAAATTAACAAGGAAACACAAACTTTAAATGATACAATAGACAAATTAGATTTAATTGATATTTACAGGAGTTTCCACCCCAAAACAATCAATTTTACCTTTTTCTCAAGTGCACATGGAACTTTCTCCAGGATAGATCACATCCTGGGCCATAAATCTAGCCTTGGTAAATTCAAAAAAATTGAAATCATCCCAGCCATCTTCTCTGACCACAATGCAGTAAGATTAGACCTCAATTACAGGAAAAAAACTATTAAAAATTCCAACATATGGAGGCTAAACAACACGCTTCTGAATAACCAACAAATCACAGAAGAAATCAAAAAAGAAATAAAATTATGCATAGAAACGAATGAAAATGAAAACACAACAACCCAAAACCTATGGGGCACTGTAAAAGCAATACTAAGGGGAAGGTTCATAGCAATACAGGCGTACCTCAAGAAACAAGAAAAAAATCAAATAAATCAACTAACTCTACACCTAAAGCAACTAGAGAAGGAAGAAATGAAAAACCCCAGGGTCAGTAGAAGGAAAGAAATCTTAAAAATTAGGGCAGAAATAAATGCAAAAGAAACAAAAGAGACCATAGCAAAAATAAACAAAACTAAAAGCTGGTTTTTCGAGAAGATAAACAAAATTGACAAGCCATTAGCCAGACTCATCAAGAAACAAAGGGAGAAGAATCAGATCAACAAAATTAGAAATGAAAATGGAGAGATCACAACAGACTCCACAGAAATACAAAGGATCATAAGAGACTACTACCAACAGCTATATGCCAATAAAATGGACAACTTGGAAGAAATGGACAAATTCTTAGAAAAGTATAACTTTCCAAAACTGAACCATGAAGAAATAGAAGATCTTAACAGACCCATCACAAGCACGGAAATCGAAACTGTAATCAGAAATCTTCCAGCAAACAAAAGCCCAGGACCAGACGGCTTCACAGCGGAATTCTACCAAAAATTTAGAGAAGAGCTAACACCTATCCTCGTCAAACTCTTCCAGAAAATTGCAGAAGATGGTAAACTTCCAAACTCATTCTATGAGGCCACCATCACCCTAATTCCAAAACCAGACAAAGATGTCACAAAAAAGGAAAACTACAGGCCAATATCACTGATGAACATAGATGCAAAAATCCTTAATAAAATTCTAGCAAACAGAATCCAACATCATATTAAAAAGATCATACATCATGACCAAGTGGGCTTTATCCCAGGAATGCAAGGTTTTTTTAACATCCGCAAATCAATCAATGTAATACACCACATCAACAAATTGAAAGAAAAAAACCATATGGTTATCTCAATAGATGCAGAAAAAGCCTTTGACAAAATTCAGCATCCATTTATGATAAAAACCCTCCAGAAAGCAGGAATAGAAGGAACATATCTCAACATAATAAAAGCTATATATGACAAACCCACAGCAAACATTATCCTCAATGGTGAAAAACTGAAAGCATTTCCCCTAAAGTCAGGAACAAGGCAAGGATGCCCACTTTCACCGCTACTATTCAACATAGTTTTGGAAGTTTTGGCCACAGCAATCAGAGCTGAAAAAGAAATAAAAGGAATACAGATAGGAAAAGAAGAAGTAAAACTCTCACTGTTTGCAGATGACATGATCCTCTACATAGAAAACCCTAAAGACTCTACTAGAAAATTACTAGAGTTGATCAATGAATATAGTAAAGTTGCAGGATATAAAATTAACACACAGAAATCCCTTGCATTCCTATACTCCAATAATGAGAAAACAGAAAGATAAATTAAGGAAACAATACCATTCACCATTGCAACAAAAAGAATAAAATGCTTAGGAATATATCTACCTAAAGAAACAAAAGACTTATATATAGAAAACTATAAAACACTGATGAAAGAAATCAAAGAGGACACAAACAGATGGAGAAATATACCGTGTTCATGGATTGGAAGAATTAATATAGTGAAAATGAGTATACTACCCAAAGCAATCTATAGATTCAATGCAATCCCTATCAAGCTACCAGTGGTATTTTTCACAGAACTAGAACAAATCATCTCACAATTTGAAACCTCGAATAGCCAAAGCAATCTTGAGGAAGAAGAATGGAACTGGAGGAATCAACCTGCCTGACTTCAGGCTCTACTACAAAGCCACAGTCATCAAGACAGTATGGTACTGGCACAAAGATAGAAATATAGATCAATGGAACAAAATAGAAAGCCCAGAGATAAACCCACGCACATATGGACACCTTATCTTCGACAAAGGAGGCAAGAATATACAATGGAGAAAAGACAATCTCTTTAACAAGTGGTGCTGGGAAAACTGGTCAACCACTTGTAAACGAATGAAACTAGAACACTTCCTAACACCGTACACAAAAATAAACTCAAAATGGATTAAAGATGTAAACGTAAGACCAGAAACTATAAAACTCCTAGAGGAAAACATAGGCAAAACACTCTCCGACATAAATCACAGCAGGATCCTCCATGTCCCACCTCCCAGAATATTGGAAATAAAAGCAAAAATAAACAAATGGGACCTAATTAAAATTAAAAGCTTTTGCACAACAAAGGAAACTATAAACAAGGTGAAAAGACAGCCTTCAGAATGGGAGAAAATAATAGCAAATGAAGCAACAGACAAACAATTAATCTCAAAAATATACAAGCAACTTCTGCAGCTGAATTCCCGAAAAATAAACGACCCAATCAAAAAATGGGCCAAAGAACTAAACAGACATTTCTCCAAAGAAGACATACAGATGGCTAACAAACACATGAAAAGATGCTCAACATGACTCATTATTAGAGAAATGCAAATCAAAACCACAATGAGGTATCATTTCACACCAGTCAGAATGGCTGCTATCCAAAAGTCTACAAGCAATAAATGCTGGAGAGGGTGTGGAGAAAAGGGAACCCTCTTACACTGTTGGTGGGAATGCAAACTAGTACAGCCACTATGGAGAACAGTGTGGAGATTCCTTAAAAAACTGGGAATAGAACTGCCATATGACCCAGCAATCCCACTGCTGGGCATATACACCGAGGAAACCAGAATTGAAAGAGACGCGTGTACCCCAATGTTCATCGCAGCACTGTTTACAATAGCCAGGACATGGAAGCAACCTAGATGTCCATCAGCAGACGAATGGATAAGGAAGCTGTGGTACATATACACAATGGAATATTACTCAGCCATTAAAAAAATACATTTGAATTGGTTCTACTGAGATGGATGAAACTGGAGCCCATTATACAGAGTGAAGTAAGCCAGAAAGAAAAACAACAATACAGTATACTAATGCATATATATGGAATTTGAAAGATGGTAACGATAACCCTATATGCGAGACAGAATAAGAGACACAGATACATGGAACAATTTTATGGACTCTGAGGGAGAAGGTGAGGGTGGGACGTTCTGGGAGAATAGCATTGAAACAGGTATATTATCATATGTGAAACAGAACACCATTCCATGTTCGATGCATGAGACAAGGGCTCAGGGCCGGGGCAATGGGATGACCCAGAGGGATGGGATGGGGAGGGAGGTGGGTGGGGGGCCCAGGAAGGGGAACACATGTAAACCCATGGCTGATTCATGTCAATGTATGGCAAAAACTATTACAATATTGTAAAGTAATTACCCCCCAACTAAAATAAATAAATTTATAAAATAAAAAAAAAAGAAAAGAAAGCCTGTCATTGTTTCAATTGTTTTCCCATCTAGTTGCCATGAAGTGATGGAACCAGATGCCATGATCTTAGTTTTTTGATGAGGTGGATGAACCTAGAACCTATTACACAGAGTGAAGTGAGTTAGAAAGAGAAAGAGAACTACTGTATCCTAACAAATATATATGGAATTTACAAAAATGGTACTGACGTTTTTTGAATGGTGAGTTTTAAGCCAGCTTTTTCACTCTCCTCTTTCACTCTCATCAGGAGGCTCTTTAGTTCCTCTTCAATTTCTGCCATAAGGGTGGTGTCATCTGTATATTTGAGGTTATTGATATTTTTCTCGGTAATCTTGATTCCAGCTTGTGCTTCATCCAGCCTGGCATTTCGCATGATATACTCTGCATATAAGTTAAAGAAGCAGGGTGATAATATATAACCTTGACACACTCCTTTCCCAATTTGGAACCAGTCTATTGTTCCATATCCTGTTCCAACTGTTGCTTCCTGACCTGTATACAGGTTTCTCAGGAAGCAGGTAAGGTGTCTGGTATTTCCATCTCTTGAAGAATTTTCCACAGTTTGTTGTGATCCACACAGTCAAAGGCTTTAGCATAGTCAATGAAGCATATGTTTTTCTGGAATTCCTTTGCTTTTTTCTATGATCCAACATATTTTGACAGTTTGATCTCTGGTTCCTCTACCTTTTCTAAGTCCAGCTTGAACATCTGAAAGTTCTCAGTTAATGTACTGTTGAAACCTAGCTTGGAGGATTTTGAGCATGACCTTGCTAGCATGTGAAATGGGTGCAGTTGTGCAGTAGTTTGAACATTCTTTGGCGTTGCCCTTCTTTGGGATTGGAATGAAAACTGATCCTTTTCCAGTCCTGTGGCCACTGCTGAGTTTTCCAAATTTGCTGGCAATATTGAGTGTAGCACTTTAACAGCATCATCGTTTAGGATTTGAAATAGCTCAACTGGAATTCCATCACTTCCACTAGCTTTGTTCACAGCAATGCTTCCTAGGGCCCACTTGTGTGTTTACACAACATAAATTCAAAGATAAAATTGTTGAGAATTTCAAGACAGTGATAAGTTTAAACCATGAGCTGTGCTTTTCTTAATGGGGCCCTGAGTAGAAGCTAGTTGTCTATGAAAGCTGTATGTGAACAGGATGGGAAGAAACAAGATTGGACACACACATGGCACACATCTCCCCCACTAATGTGGATGTACTGTTGCCCCATTAGACTTCACTCAAAAACCCAAGCTCAAAGGGAAAGCAATGAAGAATTTCAAAGTGACAAGAGCAGAGGATTAAACCCAGTGTGAGGCTCTTCTGAGTACAGGATTTACACAACTGCACAGGCTGCATTCCCAGCCCTACTAACATTTTTTGAGCCCCTCATCTTTAGGGGGATACCAAGTATGGTTGGATCATTCCTTAGGTCACCCACGAGAAGTCTAACCCATGGCAATTCATGTACATGTTTCAGGGTGTAGAAGCGCATGAGACACCTCCTCTGATGTATTCTGCTTCTGATGAGCCATACCTGTTGCTACTCTATAGCTGTCAAGAATCTATCTTCTTTTCTGTAACTTAATTGGGTTCCTCACTTCTAGTTGAGGACCAGGCAATAGGGCCTGGAATGGAAGGTGGGGTTTCAGGGGCAAGGTTCATTAAGGAGGGAGAAGTAAGGCACTGAACTGACATGGAGATTAGCGGTTCAATTCAGGAGGCCAGTGGGTTCATGATCTCTTTAGTTACAAGGACTCAGGTGTCAGTCGTCCAGTTTTTGGCAAAAGTAGGTGGTACCCATGAGTCAGAAGACTGAGATTGTTGTATCTCACCATCAGAATCACTTCTTCTGGTACACATCCCCTACCTGGGCTTGACCTATACTGATACTGAAAGTTAGTGAATATTATTAAGAAAGTCACATTGGATGATATCACTATTGTTGCACGTTCACCATGATGATTCATTTCTCCATTTCATAGCTGTGAAAACTGAGCTCCAGAGAGACTTGCCAAGGTTAACAGGTAAGTGGTGAAGCCAGGACTCTGACAGGTCTGTCTGATCCCAAACACAAATGCCTTCCCTGTGGCAAAGAGTATGATTCCCACATCTCTAAGTCGTTCATTTTTGGTTAGTGTTTTTAATATGAATGTTATAGAACGCCTGCCAGACACACAGGTTAGGTTTGCAATGATCCCAGTTTAACACATGAGGTGGCATCTTCTAATGGAAAGAGGAGGCAAGAAACTAACAAACTTCATTATTCAGGGCCACAGTCCTTATTTACAAAGTGAAGGAACTGAACTAAATGATTTCCAAAGTATCTTCTGGCTCCACATTCCTATGAATTCAAGCTTTCTTTTCTGACTTGAATTGTCTAAAATTTCAGTTGCTGTTTATTTTGGGGAAGCTGCGGCATGTGGGATCTCAGCTCCCTGACCAGGGATCGAACCCGTGACCACTGCAGTGAAAGCACGGCGTCCAAACCACTGGACCACCAGGGAAGTCCTTCAGCTACTTTTTAATACCACACCAGGATTTAGTATAATCATATTCTCAGCATAGAGATGGGTACTTCTTTGTTGATGCAGGAGAGCATACCTCTAGTTTAGTAAAAACAGTTAAGTTAGAAGATAAAAATAAAATACATAAAAATAATAGGGAGGCCTAAAATACAACACAGCTTTATAATGTTTCAAATTGGAATTTTATAGATAATTGCTATCCACTCCGATTCTAGAAATGATAGAAGCATTGAAGGAACATTACCTGAGATTTAGACCAACAGTCTTTCAGTTTTTCTAGAAAGTGAGAAAAGCAATGAATGGGAAAACAGCTTGAGTTTTCTCATCTATATTAATAATTCATGGGGTGCTCATGAAGATGAAGTGAGACAGTGGAAGTCCTTCACCAGCTATAAGGTGCTAATCAGTGTCAGGAAGTGTTAGGATTAAATTAATGACAATAACGGGGACCAAAAGACTCTGTTTCTCCCAGGAATCCTATTTTCCAGTGAAAAGGCCATTCTTTTAGTGAACTCTCACCTCTCACATAGATTCTTAGATGCTCACAGTATGAGCTCACTCTGTGATCAGTGAAGTAGCAAGAGAGCAGCAAGAAATCATAGACTCAGAAAAGGTGCACTGGAATGTAAGGCAGTGCCTTCTGAAAAGAAAAAATGTGCCTCCCTAAACGCCTGGCTTCTGGCCACTATAGAGGGATACATGGATATGGAGAACTTTGCTGACACAATGCCAGCATTCACGCCTTGAACCTTTCCAGAAGATCAGAAAGATGTCCTTCCTCAGGTTAACAAATACTGTCCAAAGTACATGGAAATACCCTTAAGAATTCTGGATATGCAATCATTTTCAGACCAACACTGCTGACAATAGGTTTTTCCACATATAAAGCAATCCATTATTTATGTCATTCTGAATCCGAATTCTGTCCCAATTCTCTCCTCAGCATTAACATCAAAATCACAATTAAGGAAATACAGTCCTCCAGGCCATTGTTGGGTGTGAAACTCTGTGAAACTGAGCAGCTTCCCTTAACAAAACAAAAAGCAAAACCCTCCAAGGTTTCTTGGGGAGAATAGCTGACGGAGAAATCTCTGGGCAGAAGAGGGGTTGGATCTTTTTTCTGTCTTTCACTATGTAGACCCCGGGGGTTTACTGCTCCTCTGTTAGGGTTTCCGCTCAATTATGAGCCATAGCCGGAGAAGGCAATGGCATCCCACTCCAGTACTCTTGCCTGGAGGATCCCATGGATGGAGGAGCCTGGTGGGCCGCAATCCATGGGGTCTCGAAGAGTCGGACGCGACTGAGTGACTTCACCTTCACTTTCATGCATTGGAGAAGGAAATGGCAACCCACTCCATCGTTCTTGCCTGGAGAATCCCAGGGACGAGGGAGCCTGGTGAGCTGCCATCTATGTAGCTGCACAGAGTCGGACGTGACTGAAGCGAATTAGCACCAGCAGCAGCAGCATGAGCCATTGCCAAATCCACTTCCTATTGCTCTTATGGCTCAACAACAATATCCTTTTTCTCTTATGGCTCAACTATAATATAGTTCAAAGAGAACTATATTAAAACCAAGAAGAAAACAAAACGAAAAATAAACGAATAAAACAAAGTATCCTGAATAGTCAAGTTTGCAAGTATAGGTTTCTGAACCTGTAATAAATGAGTTATTACTCACTCATTTAGTGATTTGTGGACCTGTTCCCTTGCACATGCCTTCTTTCTACTTATGGCACTCAGCCGCTATCTTGTATTGTTACTCAGGAGCTTGTCTGATCTCCCACCCTGGCCTGCTGCTGGACAAACACAAACATTCTTTATTAAAGCCCAAAACTTTCCATGGATTCCTGTTGCCAAGGGTTCTCCTACTCGGTCACAATGTCAAATGGAATGATTGTTCTAACCTTTGGAAGGAAGAGCTGACTTCCTGACTGTGGTTTTATTGAAAATGTATCCCCTGAAGGGCAAGGATATAGATAGATGGTACATTCTCTGTACTATTAAATATACCAACAGTCCAGGTGCATTCACTGTTACATATGCTAGATAAATTTTATTTGATTCAACCCCCAAACTAATCTTATAATGAAGAAATAATCTCAAAAAAATACATAACATGATCAAAGATGTAATCACCATCCACCTGTCTCCAAAGACCAGGCTTTAACACTTGAATTTTTTTTGCCACTAGGATTAGTGGTCTTTCCAATAACATTGAGAAAGACATTGCTAACATGTTTTGCCGTCCAGAGCAAAATATTTTTTCTCTTTGGTCCCAACGCCTCTTTTAGTAGATAACCTTTAGCCCAGCCCCAGCTTCTCCATCACACTCAGCATTCAGTTTCTGCACCCCGTGTCCCATGACCTGCTCCTTTTAAGGTTTGCTCCCTGAATTTGATGTTGATCCCTGGGCTCTGTTAGAAAACACCATCTTCTCATCTCTCCAGCAGCACCTCCCTGAGCTATGCTGAAGATTTCTAGTCCATTTTTCAGCAACCTAATCCCATCTGCTTTGTCTCATCCAGAAGTTCCTCCAAGTATCTTGTCTACCACCAGCATTTTCCTTGTTCTCTAGGACTACTATGGGCTCACTCTTATTTTTACATCTCTTCTCTCATTTCAGTGGGATTTTTGAAAGGAAAGGACCACAGCCTTCCTTTAGTACACAATTTTAAAACAAAGAAAATGTTTTCTTATCTGAATTTTCTATTTTTTTCTAGAATTGACATACACATTACTTGTATAACAAAGATGTGAGAAATGTTTGGAAAATAACAAAATATTTCTAATACTATGGCTTGGCACTCCAACCTAATAATGCTCATTCTGAAGTCATTATTTCCTGGCATGATAGTTAGATCTCTGGAGAAAAACACTCAAAATGTTTTGGTCCTTGACCAAGTAAATTACCCTCATATTGTTTTAGGTTAAAAATGAGAAGGATCCAGCAAGTCTTGGCTCACAAACTGTCATTCTGGTACAAGGATCCAGATACTTTAAATCCAAATTAAAACATAAATAGCCCAAAGGACGGCTATATCACTAGGTTCAAGGACAGTTTATGACTAGGCAAATATAAATATTATGTATCAATAGACAGATATAAATATTATTTATCTTATTTAGATGTTGCTTTGTTATGAAATTTTTTTGCCTTGCCAACAACACAATGTGAAATCAAAAACTTGTGTTTTTTAATTGATAGTTTTGACCTGTATGTTTGTAACAAATAAAATTTGGTTCCTAATTGTAATTGCATAATAACTGCAATGCTTGTACAGGCAGAAAGATTAATCAAGATGTGAACAGGTGGCTCTCAACAGAGCCACAAGTGCATAAGAGTTCAGTATCACTGTTCTTTTTATCTAGAAATGTCATGAATAGCATGCAGATGACTCCAGAAAAAAAAAATATTGGACGTATGCATCTGCAGTCTTCTTCGAATCTGCTTTAGTAACAGTTCAAAGAACTTGTCATTGTTGACAGTTGCCTCTTAATATTACAAAGAGGTAGCCCTAATACAGCAGTTTAGATACCTAAGCTGCTCAGAAAAGCTGGATTTACAGCTCAGTTTTACAATTAATTGATAGTCTTCCCTATTTATGACCCCAAAAGTTCAGGACTATCAGGTAAAGACTATCAATTTTAAAAAAAACAAGATTTTAATTATCACATTGTGTTGTTGGCAAGGCAAAGAGATTTCATAACAAAGCAACATCTAAATAAGATAAATAATATTTACATCTGTCTATTAGATACATAATATTTATATTTACCTAATCATAAACTGTCTTTGGATCAAGAGATATAGCCATCCTTCAGGCTATTTATGTTTTAATTTGGATTAAAATATCTGGATCCTTGTACAGAATGACAGTTTGTGAGCCGAGACTTGCTGGATCCTTCTCTTCTCATTTTTAACCTAAAACAACTATTTCATGTTTCAATGATTTTAAGTAATTTAAGGAGATAATTAAGGCTTCTGGAGTAGTATCTATTATGACATTCTTAAAGTACTAAGATTACAGGTTCTAGAATTAAAACATGAAGTACAATCTGAATATAGGATTCAAACAGAAAGTATTAAATACATGAAACAGGCATTTCGTTAGAATTAAGCTAGAAAACCCACCACGTCCACAATTCTAGAAATAGGTGTTCATGGAATAACTCAAAGAGAAGTTTATTTAGCTACTCAATTTTGTAATTTAAAGTCCTTTAGTCTTTGTTGTCAGAGAAGGCAATGGCACCCCACTCCAGTACTCTTGCCTGGAAAATCCCATGGACGGAGGAGCCTGGTAGGCTTCAGTCCATGGGGTCTCGAAGAGTCGGACACGACTGAGCGACTTCACTTTCACTTTTCCCGTTCATGCACTGGAGAAGGAAATGGCAACCCACTCCAGTGTTCTTGCCTGGAGAATCCCAGGGATGGCGGAGCCTGGTGGGCTGCCGTCTATGGGGTTGCAAAGAGTCGGACATTACTGAAGGGACTTAGCAGCAGTAGCAGCAGCAGTCTTTGTTGTACCTTAAATATACTGAATTCATCATTTTCCTTACCCATTCTCATCATACACAACGATTTACTCTCAAATAGTTTTTAAAGAATTATTTCTCTAATTATTCTAATATTGCTTATATTTTCTGTTTCCTCCATAATAAAAACTTGCTAACAGTTTACAGGCCAAATTGATGTCATCTGAATAGTCAGCTACAGCATCTAGCAGTAAATTAGCTTGATTTTGTGAAATGAAACACTACATGTTTTATATTTACCAAAAAAGTAAGATCATAGCCATTAAAAACATTTCATAGTCAAAAATTTTCACTGGTATAATTTCTGGACCTCTAAAAATTTATTTCAATAATTTAAAATATTCAAAATGTCATGACTACTTACTGGTGCTCACTTATACATTAAAATACTGTTTTTACTGCTTAGGACTTTATGGCTATGCTTGACATTTGAAGCTCCTACAATCTGGGACTTTTTCTTACTCAACAAATTTTTCTTCTACCACTCTGTACTGTGACTCTACCATTCTAATCAAGATAACATAATTTCTTCTCAGTCCTATGAGTACATTGTGACATTGTGTTCATTCCCATCATTATTCTTTATTCATATTGCCCCTCAAAATATAGTCTCTTCATCTCACCATCTAACTAAATTCTATTATTATGAGCAGTCAAGATAATACATACATAATTATTTAATTACTTAGGGTCTCATCTCATATATCCAAAAGTATTAGCTATATTAAAAATTAAGTGTAAAAATGTAAATAAAACACAGAAGAAAACACATGTAAAACACATATCTGCACACAGAATAAGATCTAAATATAAAGGCAAGGAAGGAATTATAAAGAAATGATCACTAGATTTCATAGAAACAAACTGTCATACATTAAAAATAACTTGAACAAGCTGAGATGACAATAAACTGAATTTCTATACAATAAACCTATATAGGAAGACACCTTTTTTAGCTCCCTTCTCCAAATACTTCACAGAACACCAAAAGGTGTTTCAGCAAAATGAAAACACTTTAGTCAAATAAGCAGTATCCAAGAAGGATATTTTTAGGTTTCTGCTTGTTTTACTGCTTAATTCGAATCCCTCTCATTAGGTATGTTAAGTGCACAGCCATCACTTATTTGTTCAACAAATGCTTTTATTGCACCCCAGCCATATGCCAGAGATTGTGCCAGATACTAAGACCATATTGCTGCTCAAAACAGACATGGTCCCTTCAATCACAGAACTTAAATCTAGCATAAGATAAACATTAATCAAGTAACCATACAAATTGTGGTTTATAAAAAAAGCACACAGAGCACTGCTGCTGCTGCTGCTAAGTCACTTCAGTCGTGTCCGACTCTGAGCGACCCCAGAGATGGCAGCCTACTGGGCTCCTCCGTCCCTGGGATTCTCCAGGCAAGAACACTGGAGTGGGTTGCCATTTCCTTCTCCAGTGCATGAACGGGAAAAGTGAAAGTGAAGTTGCTCAGTCGCGTCCGACTCTTCGTGACCCCTTGGACTGAAGCCTACCAGGCTCCTCCGTCCATGGGATTTTCCAGGCAAGAGTACTGGAGTGGGGTGCCATTACCTTCTCTACACAGAGCACTATGACAGTATATAAAAAGGACTTCACCTATTAGAGATATGGATCTGTGTATGGTTCCTGGAAGATTTCCCTAAAGAATTCATGTCTAAATAAAATGTTAAGCTCTTACAACTGCAGTGGCTATATCCTAAATTCTTTTGTACCTTTCTGAGTCTCATACAGTAAGTCTCCTATGCATTAAACAATTTATTCCTATTAAAATTTGAAGGTATCGTTATTAACTAGCCTTCTGTTTTCAACGGTGTGAACGAAGTCAGCCTAAGGATAATTTAATAGGGGCAGTTTAGGAAGACACTTTTATTTTCACAAGATTAAACAACTTGAATCTTACCTATGTTATAAGATGATCTCATGATCAATCTTGTCAGATTAAGTGGCAGAATCCTACTTAAACCCCAAAGGAATGAGAATGACAAACACTTACATTCTGAAAAGGAATTATTCATTAAATTTATGTACAGCTATTAAAACTGTTTCACTAACAGTACACACAGATTTTAAAACAAATTAAATGTTATTTAAAAGTACATATTTTTACACTGTATATCCTGGAAGTTTGTTTATTACTAATTCACAAATATCTTTGCATTGCTTTGAAATGTTTAGTGAACCAAGGTCATCACTGTCTTCTTCAAAGTGATCTAAAGTACTGCTATCCAGGACATTAAGTTCTAGTTCCGACAGATTAGAAGGCAGATAAGAACTCACTTGAGATGTCCGAGGTGACTGGCTTTTTTCTGAGGACTTGCAACCTGTTCTTGTTTTAAGTTTAGCAGAGATGTCGCGAACCTGCTTTAGAACTTTAGAATTATGCATACTGTTTTGGTCTCTCTGGTTTTCTTTTTCCTCAGTCCAGTGTGATGAAGAGAAATCACTGGAAGATGCTTCCTCCAAACTTTTATCTTGAGTCTTTGAAACAGGAAATCTTTTATATGAGAATACTGGAGATCCAGCTGAAAAAGGTGGGCTAAGAATAGAACTCTTTTCACTGCTGTTTTTCCTTATGGACAACCTTGTTTCACTAGACTTGCTTGTATGTTGTCTGTGTTTTGGATTTTCTGTCCCTGGACTGCTATCGTGAGCTCGTAAAATTCTGCTGTTGTCTTCAGAACTGCAAGGACTGGTGAAGTCATCTGAATACTTTAGTTCTGAGATGCTTTCAGAGCAACTACTTGTACTTGGATTGTTTCCATTGATATCAGCAGTTAGAATGTCATCACTAGTGATTTTGACCTGCTTGTCATCTATTTCTTTATCTACTACAATTCTGTCAACTACTGCAACCTGCTGGAAAACACCTGGACTTTGGACTTTCACTTCCACTTTTCCTTCCAAAATATTTGTACAAATAAACCTTTCTGAGACGATGGAATTTGCAGGACTCACAATTTCTCCCAATAAACCATTATTGCTTCTATTTTCATCACAATCAACTGTCTTTTCAGTTGCACATTTCAGTTTAGTTTCTTTGGTTGTGCTAGTGTCATCAACAACTACACTAATTTGCTTTGAGGTATTGCTATTTTCAGCACAAGATGTATCTGAGTCTAAACATTTATCTTTAGGCAGTTCATGTGGCTTCTGATACAGTTCAGCAAAACTTAGTATCTTAACTTTGGATGATGGAATTCTGAGTTTTGCACCTAACATTTGTGTTTGCATTTTTCTATACTGTTCTCTCTTTTCATGTTCTGCTAACATATCAGGATTTGTTTGTTTTAAACGTAGTTTAAGTGTGTTTGTTAAGCCATAAAGTAGTTTTCCCCTTGAAACTCTTTTTTGGGGGGCACCACCTTTCTTTTCAAAATATTTACCTTTCTTAAGGTTTTCAGTTTGGTTCTTTTTATACTGAAGACTCACTGACTTCTCATTTTCCCCCACAGAAAGCTTATCCTTTTTAGATTCATATTTACAGGTGGATTTCACCAAAGATTCTGGTGACTTCTTATCCTCAGTTCTATATAACCAGGCTAAGTGAGGATGTATATGAGTAGGGCTTGCCATGGGTTGGTTGTATAACAAGGACAACTCAACCAACAAAGCATTTAACAAAGGCAGCTGCCTTATAGTATTAATGCTATTTTGTTCAGTTGGAGGATGGTCTGTAGTTTGATTACTTGCTCCTGTATCCTGAACGCGTGCAGGATTTATAAGCATTGGACGGCTCTCACCTGTTGCAGAATATGTATGTTTTGGAGGATTAGTATGTGTTGGGGGATTTACAAGGTTTCCTTTCAGAGAAGTATCATCATCCCATGCCTCAGGTGCATTAATTAGAGGCTTAATGGTAATTTTACCCTGTTTAGGGGGTGTCTTTTCTTGAGTCAAATGAGTGTAATACAGAGGAGGAGGGCAAATTATGTTAGTTTCAAGTTCCACCCCTGTGCCTTCCTGATATGGGGGACTACTCCTCTCACTGCTACCCTTTGAACACATAAGGGAGTTGGTTTTGCCATTTTCCAAAGAATCCGTGTAATCAGAGTCAGCCTTGCTATGGAAAGCTCTTCCCTTCAAATCCTTCCCTGCCCTTGAGATTTTTACATCCACCAGAGGCTTATCAGCATCTCCTGGGCTTGGCTCTGAGTCTGGCTGCTGCAGCTGCTGGTTTTCCTGCCAGGTTTGGGGGCTGACCTCCACTGACTTCTGCACCTCCATACCCTCCACTCCATCTCCTGTGGAAGCGACTGGCCGCTCCAGATGGCCCAACAAGCTGCTTCCCAGATCAGTCAGGCGGTAGCCCAGGGCAATGTCCCCAACCCGCTCCCCGTCTTGGTTACACAACGGAAAACTTCCCCGATGACTCTGGGAGCTGCCGGGAACGGCGGACCCCAGGACCCTGTGGACCGCCGCGGCCAGAGAGATGCTGCAGGCCCCCAGGAGCTGCGGGGCAGGGGTCGGGTGCCCGGGGGGGAGCTGGAGCAGCAAGGTGTAAAGCGGGGTCCGAAGGAGCAGGCGGTGCAGGGTGGCGGGCTGCAGGCGGAAGAGACAGGACTTGCCGCGACGGAAGCTAACCAAGCCAGGCCGAGATTCCTGGGCGGGGGCGGCGGGGCCGGCGGGAGGGTAAACCAGCAGCGTGGGGAAGTCCAGCAGGCGGAAGGCCACCGCGGGACACAGGCTCCGAGAGAGCCGCGGCGGCGATGTTTCCTCTCCCTCCTCCTTTTTCTCCTCTTCCGCAATCACGGGTGGCTGCGGCAGCCCGGCTTCAAGGCATACCCAGTCTACGAGTAGATCCAGCGAGAATAGCCGCTCAGACACCGCGGACGCCATTGCTGTTGCCCCGGAGACACTGGGAGCTGAAAGCTGTCCTTCGTTCTCGCGATAAACAGGGAAAACCCGGCGCCTGTCTTGCTATCTCGCGAGACTTGAGAGGGCGCCCTGACAGGTCCGAGATGCGACTGCTGTGGGAATTTTCGCTTCTCACTGTACCGCTTTGGTTTCCAGACTTGTATTAACACAATGCTTATAATAATACGGAAGCTATGAATGGGGCGGGATAGGGAGAGCAGTAAAAGCATGTTTTTGTGTTCGAGTCACATTTTATCACTACAGGTCCCATGCAATTTTGGAGTCCTGTCAAATCTATCAGAGGAATATTAAAAGTATGTCAGGGCTTCCATTCGAATCTCCAGGCAAAAGCAAGTCAGCTAATTGTCCACAACCGGCCTTCTCTGCTGCTGGTTACCCGAAAGATAAGGATATGGCTCTGAAGTGGCATGGAGGTCTCTGTCTTAGTGTGGTGACGCTAGAACATGCACAGTGAGTGGGAGCACATCACCAGCTCAGGCATCTAGGTGTAGTAGAGTTATGTTAATGATTTTGGTACATCAAAACTAAGGCAGCACTCATTATTAGAGAAATGCAAATCAAAACCACAATGAGATATCATCTCAAACTGGTCAGAAAGACCATCATCAAAAAAAATCTAGACAATAAATGCTGGACAGTGTGGAGAAAAGGGAACACTCTTATACTGTTGGTGGCAATGTAAACTGATACAACCACTATGAAGAACTGCCTGGAGATTCCTTAAAAAAAAAAAAACAAAACTAGGATTAAAAATATCATTCAGTTCAGATCCATCACTCAGTTGTGTCCAACTCTTTGCAACCCCATGGACTGCAGCACGCCAGGCTTCCCTGTCCATCACCAACTCCCGAAGCTTACTCAAACTCATACCCATTGAGTCAGTGATGCCATCCAACCATCTCATCCTCTGTTGTCCCCTTCTCCTCCTGCCGTCAGTCTTTCCTGGCATCAGTCAACATCTACAGTGATTTTGGAGCCCCCCAAAATAAAGTCTGTCACCGTATCCGTTGTTGTTCACTTGCCATGAAGTGATGGCACCAGATGCCATGATCTTAGTTTTCTGAACGTTGAGTTTTAAGCCAGCTTTTTCACTCTCTTCTTTCACCTTCATCAAAAGGCTCTTTAGTTCTTATTCACTATTGCCATAAGGGTGGTGTCATCTGCATATCTGAGGTTATTGATATTTCTCCCGGCAGTGTTGATTCCAGCTTGTGCTTCATCTAGCCTGGCATTTTGCATGATGTACTCTGGATATAAGTTAAATAAGCAGGGTGATAATATACAGCCTTAAGATACTCCTTTCCCAATTTGGAACCAGTCTGTTGTCCCATGTCCGATTCTAACAGTTGCTTCTTGACCTGCATACAGATTTCTCAGTAGGCAGATCAGGTGGTCTGGTATTCCCATCTCTTGAAGAATTTTCCAGTTTGTTGTGATCCACACCGTCAAAGGCTTTGGGTTAGTCAATAAAGCAGACGTAGATGTTTTTCTGGAACCTGCTTGCTTTTTCGATTATCCAATGGATGCTGGCAATTTGATTTCTGGTTCCTCTGCATTTTTTAATCCAGCTTGAACATCTGGACGTTCATGGTTCACGTACTGTTGAAGCCTGGCTTACAGAATTTTGAGCATTAATTTGCTAGCGTGTGAGATGGGTACAATTTTGTGGTAGTTTGAACATTCATTGACACTGCCTTTCTTAGGGATTGGAATGAAAACTGACCTTTTCCAGTCCTGTGGCCACTGCTGAGTTTTCCAAATGTGCTGGCATATTGAGTGCGGCACTTTCACAGCATCATCTTTTAGGATTTTAAATAGGATTTTAACTCAGCTGGAATTCCATCACCTCCACTAGCTTTGTTTGTCGTGATGCTTCCTAAAGCCCACTTGACTTCACATTCCAGAATGTCTGGCTCTAGGTGAGTGATCACACCATCATGGTTATCTGGGTCATGAATATCTCTTTTGTATAGTTTTTCTGTATATTCTTGCCACCTCTTCTTAATATCTTCTGCTTCTGTTAGGTCCATACCATTTCTGTCCTTTATTGTGTCCATCTTTGCATGAAATGTTCCCTTGGTATCCCTAATTTCCTTGAAGAGATCTCTATTCTTTCCTATTCTGTTGTTTTCCTCTATTTCTTTGTATTGATAACTGAAGAAGGCTTTCTTATCTTTCCTTGCTATTTCTTGGAACTCTGCATTCAAGTGGGTGTATCTTTCTTTTTCTCCTTTACCTTTAGCTCCTCTTCTTTTCTCAGCTATTTTTAAGGCCGCCTCAGACAACCATTTTGCCTTTTTGAATTTCTTTTTCTTGGAGATGGTCTTGATCACTGCCTCCTATACAATGTCATGAACCTCCGTCCATAGATCTTCAGGCACTCTGTCTATCAGATCTAATCCCTTGAATCTATTTGTCACTTCCACTGTATAATTGTAAGGGATTTGATTTAGGTCAGACCTGAATGGTCTAGAAGTTTTCCCTACTTTCTTCAATTTAAGCCTGAATTTTGCAATAAGGAGTTCATGATCTGAGCCACAGTCAGCTCCTGGTCTTGTTTTTGCTGACTCTATAGAGCTTCTCCACCTTTGGCTGCAAAGAATATAATCAATCTGATTTCAGTATTGACCATCTGGTGATGTCCATGTGTAGAGTGGTCTCTTGTGTTGTTGGAAGAGGGTGTTTAGTATGACCAGTGCATTCTCTTGGCAAAACTCTGCTAGCCTTTGCCCTGCTTCATTTTTTACTCCAAGGCCAAATTTGTCTGTTTCTCTAGATATCTCTTGACTTCCTACTTTTGCATTCCAGTCCCCTATGATGAGAAGGCCATCTTTTTTGGGTGTTAGTTCGAGAAGGTCTTGTAGGTCTTCATAGAGCCATTCAAATTCAGCTTGTTCAGCATTAGTGGTTGGAACATAGACTTGAGTTACAGTGATATTGAATGGTTTGCCTTGGAAACAAACAGAGATCATTGTCATTTTTTGAGACTGCACCCAAGTACTACATTTTGGAGTTTGTTGACTATGAGAGCTACTCCATTTCTTCTAAGGGATTCTTGCCCACAGTAGTAGATATAATGGTCATCTGAATTAAATTCACCCATTCCAGTCCACTTTAGTTCAGTGATTCCTAAAATGTCTATGTTCACTCTTTCCATCTCCTGTTTGACCACTTCCAATTCTAGTTTTGGTAGTTCCAAAACTACCATACGGCCCAGCAATCCCACTACTGGGCATATACTCTAAGGAATTGGAATTGAATAAGACACATGTACCACAATGTTTCTTGCAATGCTACTTATAATGGGAAATGGATGCAACCTAGATGTCCATTGGTAGATGAATGGATAAGGAATTTGTGGTACATATACACAATGGAATATTACTCGCTATAAAAAGGAACACCATTTGAGTCAGTTCTAATGAGATGGATAAACCTAGAGCCTATTATATAGACTGTCAGAAAGAGAAAGACAACTATCATATATTAATGCATATATATGGAATCTAGAAAAGTGCTACTGATGATCCTCTGTGCAGGGCAGCAAAGGAGACACAGGTATAAAGACAGACATTTGGACTCAGTGGCGGAAGGAGAGAGTGGGATGATTTGGGAGAATAGCAATGAAACATATACATTACCATATGTGAAATAGATAGCCAGTGCAAGTTAGATGTATGGCACAGGGAACCCAAAGTAGGCGTTCTATGACAACCTGGAGGGATGGCATGGGGAGGGAGGTGGTAGGGGGGTTCAGGAGGGAGGGGACACGTGTATGCCTATGGCCAATTCATGTTGATGAATTTACATCACAATATTGTAAAGAAATTATCCTCCAATTGAAATAAATAAAATTAAGAAACTAATGTATCTACATAAATGCTGGGGTGAGGAAGATTTATAGCTCTATCCTAGTTTCAAGGAGACATACTTCTAACCTCAAAAAGCTAGCCAGCTAGGTTGAAACCAAGATCCACAAGTAGACTTGAATGCCGTAGCAAGAAATTTGGACTTTATTTGGTATAAGTTATTTTAAGTGAATTGTTACTGGGTAGGGGAGGTCAAAGAAGACCCTCTCTCACAGACCTCCATTCTTGGTTCTTCAGATTCCTCAGAAGAATTTGAGGTCTTACCTATGGCAAAAACAAGTTTATTAAGGCAAGAAGACAAAGAGCACCTCACAGGAGAGGTGGGCCAAGCCAACAGAGTCACTGGCACTGGAATGATGAGGTATGGAAATTTTTAAAACAGGGCTTTTACGGATTCATTTAGGTGGGCATGGACTGACAGTTTTGATTGACAGTTGTAAGTTACATAACAACAGGCTCTATTGCTCATGTCTTTCCCATAATTCAGACCATTATAATCATATGTATGTAAGTATGTATGTATAGAATATTTCAGTTCAGTCGCTCAGTCGTGTCTGACTCTTTGCGACTCCATGGACTGCAGCACACCAGGCCTCCCTGTCCATCACTGACTCCCTGAGTCCACCCAAACCCATGTCCATCGAGTCGGTGATGCCATCCAGCCATCTCATCCTCTGTTGTCCCCTTCTCCTCTTGCTCTCAATCTTTCCCAGCATCAGGGTCTTTTCCAATGAGTCAACTCTTTACAACAGGTGGCCAAAGTATTGGAGTTTTAGCTTCAACATCAGTCCTTCCAACGAACACCCAGGACTGATCTCCTTTAGGATGGACTGGTTGGATCTCCTTGCAGTCCAAGGGCCTCTCAAGAGTCTTCTCCAACACCACAGTTCAAAAGCATCAATTCTTCAGCACTCAGCTTTCTTTATAGTCCAACTCTCACACCCATACATGACTACTGGAAAAACCATAGCGTTGACTAGATGGACCTTTGTTGGCAAAGTAATGTCTCTGCTTTTTAATATGCTGTCTAGGATGGTCATAACTTTCCTTCCAAGGAGTAAGCGTCTTTTAATTTCATGGCTGCAGTCACCATCTGCAGTGATTTTGGAGCCCAGAAAAATAAAGTCGGCCACTGTTTCCATTGTTTCCCCATCTATCTGCCATGAAGTGATGGGACCAGATGCCATGATCTTAGTTTTCTGAATGTTGAGCTTTAAGCCAACTTTTTCACTCTCCTCTTTCACTTTCATCAAGAGGCTCAGTAGTTCTTCTTCACTTTCTGCCATAAGGGTGGTGTTATCTGCATATCTGAGGTTATTGATAGAATATTTATGAACCCTTAATGGGATCCTGGCTGCTTAAGGTCACTTGTGTTGAGGACATATCTGTGTACCAAGGGCACATGTGCAGAGTTGGAGATGCCCCTGTGGTTATTTTGTATCCACTGTGTAGGTACAGAGCTTGTGCAGGAGTTGGAAAACTGTGGTTATTTTGTAGCATATTTGTGAGCTCTCCTGGGCCGCAATGGGGCATGTCTGGGGTGGGATTTAGAGATCAGGTTTCTTCCTTTTCTGCTAGACCACCCTTTGTTGCTCATGCCTAACTTTCTAAGTAACATTAATAAATGTGATTATATTGATGTTTGGAAACCTAGCAGTACAAATATCAATACAAAGGATGGATTCTACTAAAAAGATATTCAATTCAGTGCAATCATTTGGTGGGGCTATTGTAGTGGTCTAATGAAAGATCATTGTGACCTGAATGTGGTTAGGGTTGGTGGAGTCTAAAAGGAAATGACAGATATGAGACATTTGTGAGAGCAGAATTTTTTAATAGAACTTGATTAGAGAGAAGTTTATATTTCCAAAGAATATCAAGGAGAGATACAAAAGAATTCCTCAATGATCAGTGCAAAGAAATAGAGGAAAACAATAAAATGGGAAAGACTAGAGATTTCTTCAAGAAAATTAGAGATACCAAGGGAACATTTCATGCAAAGATGGGCTCAATGAAAGACAGAAATGGTATGAACCTAACAGAAGCAGAAGATATTAAGAAGAAGTGGCCAGAATACACAGAAGAAGTGTACAAAAAAGATCTTCATGACCCAGATAATCATGATGGTGTGATCACTCACCTAGAGCCAAACATCCTGGCATGTGAAGTCAAGTGGGCTTTAGGAAGCATCATGACAAACAAAGCTAGTGGAGGTGATGGAATTCCAGCTGAACTATTTAAAATCCTAAAAGATGATGCTGTGAAAGTGCTGCACTCGATATGCCAGCAAATTTGGAAAACTCAGCAGTGGCCACAGGACTGGAAAAGGTCAGTTTTCATTCCAATCCCTAAGAAAGGCAATGCCAAAGAATGCTCAAACTACTGCACAATTGCACTCATCTCACACGCTAGCAAAGTAATGCTCAAAATTCTCCAATCCAGGCTTCAACAATACATGAACCGTGAACTTCCAGATGTTCAAGCTGGTTTTAGAAAAGGCGGAGGGACCAAAGGCCAAATTGCCAACACCCGTTGGATCATTGAAAAATCAAGAAAGTTCCAGAAAAACATCTATTTCTGCTTTATTGACTATGCCAAAGCCTTTGACTGTGTGGATCACAGAAAACTGGAAAATTATTCAAGAGATGGGAATACCAGACCACCTGACCTGCCTCTTGAGAAGCCTGTATGCAGGTCAGGAAGCAACAGTTAGAACTGGACATAGAATAACAGACTGGTTCCAAATCGGAAAAGGAGTACGTCAAGACTGTATGTTGTCACCCCACTTATTTAACTTATATGCAGAGTACATCATGTAAAATGCCACGCTGGATGAAGCACAAGCTGGAATCAAGACTGCCGGGAGAAACATTAATAACCTCAGATATGCAGATGACACCACCCTTATGGCAGAGAGTAAAGAAGAACTAATGAGCCTCTTGATGAAAGTGAAAGAGGAGAGTGAAAAAGTTGGCTTAAAGCTCAACATTCAGAAAACAAAGATCATGGCATCCTGTCCCATCATTTCATGGCAAATAGATGGGGAAAACAGTGGAATCCGTGGCAGACTTTATCTTTTGGGGCTCCAAAATTACTGCAGATGGTGACTGCAGCCATGAAATTAAAAGACACTTACTACTTGGAAGGAAAGTTATGACTAACCTAGACAGCATATTAAAAAGCAGAGACATTATTTTGCCAACAAAGGTTCGTCTAGTCAAGGCTATGGTTTTTCCAGTAGTCATGTATGGGTGTGAGAGTTGGACTATAAAGAAAGCTGAGCGCTGAAGAATTGATGCTTTTGAACTGTGGTGTTGGAGAAGACTCTTGAGAGTCCCTTGGATTGTAAGGAGATTCAACCAGTCCATCCTAAAGGAAATCAGTCCTGAATATTCATTGGAAGGACTGATGTTGAAGCTGAAACTCTGATACTTTGGCTACCTGATGAGAAGGGTTGACTCATTGGAAAAGACCCTGATGCTGGGAAAGATTGAAGACCAGAGGAGAAGGGGAGGATAGAGGATGAGATGGTTGGATGGCATCACCGATTCGATGGACGTGGGTTTGGGTGGACTCAGGGAGTTAGTGCTGGACGGGGAGGCCTGGTGTGCTGCAGTCTATGTGGTTGCAAAGAGTGACACAACTGAGTGACTGAAGTGAGTGAGTGAGAGAGAAGTTACAGGTGAAAACTTTCTGCTATTAGGAGAGAAAAAATTGAGGAGGTACAGACTGGATTTTTTTTTTAATATTTTTTTTTGGCTGAGAAGAATCCTAGTTGCTACATCAGGATCTTCCTTGCGTCATGCAGGGTCTTTCCTTGTGGGCTTCATTCTAGCTGTAGCATGGGCTCAGTAGTTGCTATCTGTGGGCTTAATTGTCTGTGGGATCTTGGTTCTCCAATCAGGGACTGAACCCCCCATCCTTGTATTGGAAGCCTTTCTTAACCACTGGTCCACCAGTCAAGTCTCCCACAGATTTGAATTTTAAAGGTTACTTTGGGTTTGGGGGCTATATAGAGTTTGAGATACCTGCCAGGCATTGTGTATGTTCAACATGAGACAACCTGATAATTGATAGTTAAACTATATGACATTGAACACAAAAGACCATTGTGAGACTCAAAAACAAGTTCAGGACTAGAGGGACTTGGTGCTTTAGTGTGAACTCATGAGGGAAATTTCATTGCAGTGTGTAAATAGAAGATACTGCTCTTGGCCTTCAGAATCTCACTGTCTACTTATAGAGGAAGCTTATCTAGTGACATGCTTGATAGATGGACGACATAGAGCAATAAATCACAACATGTTCACAAGTGAAAAGCAATGAGGTATTGAGCTCATGTGTGCTAGACAAACAGTAGATATAATTCCTCATTGAAGATACCTGTGGTATGTCTTTTGAGTAAGGTTAATAATGTGGAATATTAGCACTTAGTTTATAGACAAGGAAACCAGTGTTCCTCCTTCATAAGAACATTAGCCCCATAATGTATAAAGTTTCTACATGGATAATAAATTCTCTACCCAGACACTTCTACATCACTGACATTACAATATAGAGTAAGATTTTATCATTGTAAATAATGTTAAATGTTGCAAGTAAATGTTTTGTTGTCGTTTAGTCATGTCCAACTCTTATATATGGAATCTAAAAAAATGATACAAATAATTTAGAAAACAGAAATAGCAGACATAGCAAACAAACTTACAGTTCCCCAAAAGGAATGAAATGAGGATGATAAATTTGGAATTTGGATTAACAGATACAGACTACTATATAAAATAGATAAACAACAAAAACTTACTATATAGCACAGGGAACTGTATTCAATATCTTATAATAACCCATAATGAAAAAGAATCTGAAAACGAATATATATATGTATACCTGAAACTAACAGTTCATTATTAATGTACTATACTTAAATTTAAGAAGTGCCTGCTATTTGGCAAATAATAAATAAAATAACATTTATTTTAATAAGAATTTCCTAAGTGCCAGGCACTGTTCTAAGAATTTTGTGAATATGAATTCACTTAATACCTACATATATGAAGTTGACACTATAACTACCTCATTTTTTTGGATGAGGAAAATAATTCACAAACTGTTAAGAAACTAGTACATGATCACAGAGCCAGGCTTTGAGCTGGGTAGTTTGCTTCAGACTCCAGGCTCTAAGCTACTGCTCTGTGTTATTTTTCTGTTTGGCCCTATGAATGTGGAAAATTTTTAAATGTCATAGCTAAACCTTTACTTAGGGCTTCCCTGGTGGTTCAGCAGTTAAAAATCTACCTGCCAATACAAGAAGCCGTGAGTTTGATCCCTAGGTCAGGAATATCCCCTGGAGTAGGAAATGGCAACCCACTCCAGTATTCTTGCATGGGAAATTCCATGGACAGAGGAGCCTAGAGGACTACAGTCCATGGAGTTGAAAAGAGTAAGACATGACTTAATACCTTTAATAACACTCTCCTTGACATATTCTACTATTTGTAAAGATGACATAACTTTTATGCTCAGAATGTGTGCAGTGTTTGAACATGGGCCTCCTGTTCTTTGTTTCTTTTTTTTTTTCACCCCTTTCTATTAGCATAGATACTTTTGGATGGCGGAGCACCATAGCTTTTCCATTTTGCTGTCGTTAAATCAGGGACAGAGTTACGATCAGAATCATGGTTACCACTTCCCATGGAAGAGCTGCTGTCAGTAAGCACAAATAATCTAAAGAAATTCTATAAATTTTTTTCAGGTACCAAGGCTGTGCATTGCCTTTTCAGTTTGTATGTTAAACTTGCCAGAATTTGATATGAGAAATTCCTTCACTTAAGGAGGACAGGGGACTTACTTCCCTGGTGGTCCAGGGATTCAGACTTTGCCTTCCAATGCAGAGGGTGTGGGATTGATCCCTGGCTGAGGAGCTAAGATCCACACACACTTTGGCCAAAAAGCCAAAACATAAACAGAAGCAATATTGTAACAATTCAATAAAGACTTTGAAAATGGTCCACATCAAAACAAATCTTAAAAAAAAAAGGATAAAGAGGAAAACTGGCCAGTAAGAGGGAAGGGGTAAAGACGGTTGGATTATAAGCAAAGAAATCACTAGTGATAAAGGGAATGAATGACTGAAACCCCACTCTTGAAAAATCTGTCTTCGGAAAAGAGTGAGCATTGGAAAGATGCAGCATCTTAAGGCATTCAAGATGGTCGTTATTGTTTAGTCACTAAGTTGTGTCTGACTCTTGCAACACCATAGATTGTAGCCCACCAGGGTCCTCTGTCCGTGGGTTTTCCCAGGCAAGAATACTGGAGTGGGTTGACATTTTCTTCTCCAGGGGATCTTCCCAACCCAGGGATTGAACCCATGTCTCCTGCTTTCCAGGTGAATTCTTTACCACTGAGCCACCTCAGAAGACCATCGAACATGGACGCGTTCATTAATAAGCTAAATGGTACACATGGATGATTGGAATGGCTTGGTGAGACTTACATGCCAGTCCTTGGCAATTAGAAATGTGGCAGAGGCTTTAAGTCCAGCAGTCCTGGATTAAAATGTCGGCTTCTCCATTTCATAACCATGTAACTCTGGCTCCAGTTCATCACCTTTGGGAGATTTCTTCCCAGAATATCTCATGCATTCTCAAGCTGTAGTGTGCGTGTTAACATGCAAATTCTTGGGTTCTACTTCCAGGGATTTTGATTTACTAAGTCTGAAAATGGGCCCATAGATAACACATTTGTAACTAGTGTCCAGATGATTCTGAGAACCATCACCCTAATTTCCAGCACCTTGAGGACAGATGGATTATTTTTTGTGATGTTTGTAATAAGAAGAATGTTGTTATCATCAAGCCAATAGAATAACAGAATAACTCACGCAATCAAAGCTCCCTCCCTCAAGCTTTCCAAGTGAAATTGAGGGAAAGAAATGGGTAGCCTTTAGTGATGAAGCATTGCTTCAAGCAACATGCCCCAAGCCAAGAGAAGAAATACAGCAGCAACAACAGCCCAACTTACAGATTGTAAGAAACCCCCTCAATAGACTGAACCCTAGATTGAAGACTCCAAGGCCATTGTACTGACCCAGGGAAGACTCTCCATAGGTTCCTTAGCCTGGGTACCCTTCTGCCTTCAGCAATAGGGAAGCGTTAAAAGACGTAATTTAATTCATGAATTCTTTCTTTCAAGTGCAGATCAACACTGTTGGGCCTTTTGACCTAGACTGTCTTGTCAAGACTAATGTAAATAGCTACTCTTTTTAATGGAACCAGGTTTTAAGTTGGGTTTATTTTTAATGACTATCTGTATAATTTAGACTCCTCCAAGACAAAGGTGAATATAGTCAAAGCTATGGTTTTTCCAGTAGCCATGTACAGATATGAGAATTGGACCGTAAAGAAAGGCTGAGTGTTGGAAGAATTGATGCTTTCAAACTGTAGTGCTAAAGAAGACTCTTGAGAGTCCCTTGGACTGCAAGGAGATCAAACCAGTCAATCCTAAAGGAAATCAATCCTGAATATTCATTGGAAGGACTGACGCTGAAGCTGAAGCTCCAATACTTTGGCCACATGATGCAAACAGCTGACTCGAACAACTGAACAACAACAAAAATGTAGCCAGCTGTTGTTTCCATAATTAGTAAGATACTTATCTTTTGAAATCTGGGAAGTGAACCAAGTCTTGATAACTTCATGAAGCAGCCCATCCTTCAGGAGATTCTGACATAAATAAGCTAGTTGGATACTAAAATAACTATCTAGAAAGTTCCATTTCACAGTGCCTCTTCTATGTGCTTGCCGCTGGATTAGGTCCTTTACAGATTCTTTCTTTAACCCTCACAGCAACTCCATGAAATTATTGATAATAAGACTAACTTGGAGAAGTTAAAACATATACAAGTATGAATTTACACAACAATTAAGTGGAGAAGCTGGCATTAAAATTCAGTGCTGCTTCTCTGAGGGAGAAAAGAAAGCTTATCTTCATCCCAATAAATCCTTTTAGCTCATTCATCTCTGCTCAAAGAGGGTATTAATATGATAGAAAACTGACACTATCCAATTCAGAAATGCATTTTGATACAGAGAAACAGTTAAATAATACCACGTGGAAACGAAGAGGCAAATGCAGGATGTGGTACACTATATGAGAAAACTGATCTTGTTTAAACAAGTCAAGGGCACAGAGAAAGGAGGAAGAGAAGGAGGCTGCCACACAACGTGGATGGACCTAGAGATTCCCATACTTAGTGAAGTAAGTCAGACAGAGAAGGAGAAATATCTTATGACATCCCTTAATTGTGGAATCTAAGAAGACTTGATACAAATGAACTTATTTACAAAACAGATGCACAGACTTAGAGAATGGACTTAATGGTTACAGTGGCTAGGGAGGGCAGATGGTGGGGAGGGATAGTGAGGGAGTTTGGGATGGACATGTATAAACTGCTGTATTTATAATGGATAACCAACCTACTGTATAGCACAGGGAACTCTACTCAATGTTATGTGGCAGTCTGGGTGGGAGGGGAGTTTGGGGGGAGAATGAATACATGTGTATGTATGGCTGTGTCACTCCGCTGTGCGCCTCAGACTGTCACAACATTGCTCATTGGCTATACTCCAATATAAGATACGAAGTTAAAAGAGAGAGAGAAGGAGGCTGCTCCAAGTTAAGAGTTTAAGAGACGTAACCACCAATGTCAAGAGTAGACCTTCTTTGGATTCTTATTTAAGCTATCTAAGGAACAGCATGTTTAACACAATAGGGGCAATTTGAATATAAATGTCTATCATTTAGATGAAACAAAAGAATGATTGTTAACGTGTGAATCTCATTAAGATTATTTAAGAAAATATTCCTGTGCATGAGAGATGCCAACTGAAGTTGTAGGAATGAAAGAATGATGCCTGGAACACTTTACAATGCCACGGGATTTTTCTAAAAAATGGAATAGGCAAAGTAAATGTGCCAGTCTTGAACATTAGTGAATCTATGTGAGAAATGTATGCGGGGTCATTATTTTTAATACTTTTGTGTATGTTTTAAACCTCTTGTAATAAAAAAAATATTAGTGAGTTTTGTTTCCCATGTTTCTTATCAGATCAGCCCTGTGATCTATGAACCTCTGACAGTGTAGAGGTGGGTCTTCAGGACTGTAGGAATTAACCACGATGTATAATAATGTTTCTGGGGGGGAATTTCTTTTCCTTGCTGCAGTTGTGAGCTTCTGGACAGCTCAGAATTAAGTTCTGATGGCTGTCCCAAGTAGTGCTTAAACTAAGCAGTATTTGTAAGTAGGTTACGTATAAATAGCAAGCTTCCTATTTATAGATCTTCAAGGCCAAACGTGTTTGCAATTCCTTCTGACCTTGCCTCATTTCTCAATGCCAGCTACATAACTACAACAAGAAATGCCCTCCCCACCTTTCCTGTGTATGTATATATTATATCTTAATTTACTGCTGTACCTTTCCACCAGCTATTAATATTTCAAGGTAACAAGCACAATTTATATTTAAAAGTTTATTTTTCCTTAAAATATGGATGTATTTATCATGTCTTGAACTGAAACTTCAAAAGGGAAATTTCTCTCTGTAAGTAGGTGTATATGTATCAATCATAAAATGCTAAGTGCACAGTGACATTTCCAAATTTTAGATAAAAACATGGGAACCTCTAAGACCAGATCCCAACCAACTTCTCGCCTTTATTTCTGCCATCCAAATTAAGCCATTTACAGTTACTCTTTTATACACAAAGTTTCCTATTCTCAATGCTGAATTTATGGTCTGCTTTTCTTCTGCCTAGAATATTCTCTCTCCTTCTCCACAAGCCTCAAACTTGAGCTCTCTTTAAGTCTAACTCAAATACCGTGTCCTTTTTGAAATTCTTTTCTGGTGGTGCTGGCTGGATGTGATCTTTCTTTTCCCAAAGGCTGAATTTCTTTTGCAAACTCTTCCTGTCTTGGAGTGATCTTCTGACCCACATGAGTTGCTGACCCGCATTCCCCATAAGCTGCTTCATAATGGTCTTTCTTTCAGTGAACATAGAGCTTGTTTCTGTACATTGGACCTGGATATATTTGACATTTGTCTAAATGGAGAATATAATTTTTTAAGGTTTTGAAAATAACATTTATTTCTTAAAAGTTAACATGTGCATAATAGGAAACCAAAAAACACAAGAAGCAAAAAACAAAGTCACTCATAATCACAAGCAGTTGATGGTTTGATGTGTCCTTCTAGATCTCATTTGTGTATTTTCACAATCAAGCTTCTATTTTTATGTAATTAAGATCATACAGTTATGTATCATGCTATTTCACACATCGTGAATATTTACCATTTCAAAGTCCCAAAGATAACAAGAATTTTTGTAATCAAGCATGTACTATATCTATATGACTTACTTGTGCAGAGGACTAAGTCTGGAAAATATCCTGAGCTAAAAACTTAAAAAGCAAATATTTAAAAGAAAGCTCTGATTCCTTTCAATTTGCAGTGTTCTTTTGTATGGAATAGTGTTTTCTAGAAACCAAGGACAACCTCACAGAATGCATGGACCTTTTCAAAGAGACCCTACTGTGTTCAATTTGCCTTAGATTTTGAAGTCATGGTTGACTGAATCCAAGGCCCTAGGTTTTAAATGAAAGTAAACAGGATTAAGCACTCTCCTCTCCGTGCCAGTTTTATGATACTGGACTTCTCTGCAGGTTTCCTTTCTGTAGAGGCACCGGGTGTGAACATTCTCTGAAGACTGCTCAGTGCCCACCCGACAGCAGGAGGGCCAGGACCCCTGCTACAGCCACTGCTGAGGCTGTAAATGATACCAGGCAAGTGTGAGTTCTGCCTTCTTTGAAAGGATTACTCTTAATGTATGCAACAACCTAAGGAAACTGTAATCCAGCCCAGCTAGAAACAGACTCCGTGTTCAGTTAGCTCAGATTTTCTTAAATTATTCCTCCCTTTCATGGAAATGTCAGTCTTCTCCTTTGTTTCTCCACTCCCCACCTGCAAAGCCTGGCATATCAAGGAAATATTACCTGCCATAAATATAAAGAATTCAATATGGAAGTGTAGCTACTCAGTTCATCTTCCCCAGGCCCCACATAAAGGGGCATGGTCACACCTCACACCCATGGCTACAGTCAAAAAAAAAAAAAAAGAAGGA
This sequence comes from Giraffa tippelskirchi, assembly GCF_054371585.1. Lineage (NCBI taxonomy): Eukaryota > Metazoa > Chordata > Mammalia > Artiodactyla > Giraffidae > Giraffa > Giraffa tippelskirchi. The sequence goes on along the minus strand of NC_137276.1, from coordinate 117,827,612 downwards.
AAAGAACAAATGTCTGCTAGGACATGTAGAAATTAGAACCCTGTGCACTGTGGGTGGGATTGTAAAATGGTGCAACCATTATGGAAAAGGGTATGGCAGTAATATAGGGACTGAACTGTGTCTTCCCAAAATTCATATGTGGTAGACATAACCCCCAAAGTCACTGTTTGAGACAGGGCCTTTAAGGGGTAATTAATGTTAAATGATGTCATTAAAGTAGAGCCAAAATCCAATAGGATTGTTGTCCTTTTAAGAAAAAGAAGAGACACCAGAAGTGTGTACACACAGACGAAAGCTCCAAGAAGGCACTGTGAGAAGGTGGCCATTTGCAAGCCAAGGAGATGGGCCTCACTGTTACTGAGTCCAAGCTTGCTCTGGTCACTGCACGATAGGCCAATAAATCCAAGAGACAAGGTGCTGAGGCAAGAAATGTGATTTTACATGAAGAGCCATCTGACTGAGAAGATGGCAGACTAATGTCCTAAAATAGCCATCTTTTCAGGGCCTGGATGCCAAGTTCTTTTATGGATCAGAGATGGGGGGAAGTGAGGAAACAAAACAAAAAGCCCATTTAATATTTTGCAAATATCTCCTGAATGGCAAGCCTCAGGCAGCGGGGATGTGCTAGTAACTCAATAATGTCACAGTCATTCACAGGTGGGCAGGGTCAGAGTATCTCCCTGTAAGCTAAACAAAGGCACTTTAGCTTAAGGGTCTTGCAAAGGGGGACAGGGTTCCCTGATGCAGGCCATTATGTACGCTTAATAACCAAAGTGCGGAAAAAAAACAAGGATTAAAGTGGACATGAGTTTGAACAAATTCCAGGAGAGAGTGAAGGATAGGGAAGCCTGGAATGCTGCAGTCCATGGGGTCTCAAAGAGTTAGACACAACTGAACAACTAAACTGAACTGAAAGTCACAGAAACAGATCCAGTATGGTACTTAATACAGGAAAAATTGTCATATGGCAAGACGTATGAGCCCTCCCATCCTCCGTGTCCCCACAGCATGCAGAGTTCACTTACTATGATGTATCACCCTAAACCCCCTGATCCACACTGCACCTCCATGCTGCCTCCATTCTTTCCCTTTTTTTCTTTGTCTCACTCATAGCTCATTAGCTCTGCTAAGCCTTTAGATTTTTAGAGTAACTAACATTTAATTTGGGGGTGCTTATGAATGATGACTATTATTATAGTTGCAGGAAAGGGGACCCCTTCCAGAGCCCAAGAATAGACTCTTGTCTAACACTCAGAAATGAATTGTCCAAGGAGACACCCATGCTGACAAAGCAAGAGACTATTGGAAGGGATGTCCAGGTGGAGAGGAGGAGGATAAAGGAAACCAGGAGAATGGCTCTGCGACATGGCTCACAGTCTCAGGTTTTATGGTGATGGGGTTAGTTTCCAGGTTGTCTTTGGCCAATCATTCTAACTCAGGGTCTTTCCTGGTGAGGCACCCGTTACTCAGCCAAGATGGATGCCAGCAAGAAGGAGTCTGGAAAGTAGTAGCACACGTGGTGTCTCCTTTTCACCTTTCCCAAATTCTTCTGGTTGGTGGTGGCTTGTCAGTTCTGTGTTCCTTACTAGAACTTCCTGTCATAAAATAACTCATGCAAATGGTTACTATGGTACCTGGCCAAAGTGGGCTGTTTCAGTGTGTTTCCCTAACATTATTATTATGACTATTAAAATAGACCCACAAGGTATTTCAAAAATGTCTTCCAAAAGGAGTAAAAACACTGTTTCTCATTGACTAGAACATGCATTCGAAAAGTCTTCACCCTTGAAATTGCACGACTGAAGCGACTTAGCATGCATGTTATACATATGTCATTATGAAAACTTTGGGCTTCCCTTGTGGCTCAGCTGGTAAAGAATCTACCTGCAATGCGGGAGATCTGGGTCTGATACCTGGTTTGGGAAGATTCCCCGGAGAAGGGAAAGGCTACCCACTCCAGTATTCTGGTCTGGAGAATTCCATGGACTGTATAGTCCATGGGTTCACAAAGAGTGGGACATGACTGAACGACTTGCGCTTTCAACTTCGTGAAAACTTTGCTGTAAATTCGTTTTATAATTTATATTTCTCATGATCTTAGATTTTATGTTACAACTAACGCCTAAAGCCTGATGACCTGAAGAGCATTAACTTAATCAATGTATACTTAGAGGGAAGGGGAAAGATATAATTTAGAATCTTTTTCTTCCTAAATGTTACCAACTCAACTATCAAATGCTTAGTTGAATAAAAATCACAGTCTGAGTTTACATTGATTGATGCTTACTTGGATAAAAACCAGGAAGCCTGAGTCCTTTTATATTGTTTCTCTTAACGATTTAGTATATATTGATAGTCGGAACTGTCCCAAAGACTTTCCCCAAATAGTAACTCTATTAGGTTTTAAGATATAAATGATAATAGATGCAAAAATCATTTAACTTGACACTTTTTGCATATTAAATGAGTATTTAGTACTCTGGAAATACACCCTGGTAAAGTCTAAATCTGTAAAGTGAACATATTTGTGAAACCTGGGGATTGTAAACATGTAAAGAACTTCACATTTTATAATTGAATTGTTCTCCTTTATCTTAAATTTCCAGCTCTTTTCCTGTCATCTTCTGTTGATCAGAGCCTGTGTGTTTCTGATCTGTGTGCAACATCACAGCCAGTGACAGTAGTTTGATCACTTTTTATTCTGAAATAAGGTCAGTTTCCATCATCATTTTGTAGGAGTGTTAAAAGTAATAACAATAGTTTTTTGTTTGCTTGTTTGTTTTATACATATGCAAAATAGATTCTGATTAATAGAACACCTGGGTCAAAAGGTACTTACGTATTTAGTTTTGGTGCATATATCAAAAATGTTAATTTCTTTAAAAATATTTAAAGTTTTTACTGAAGTATAGTTGATTTACAATGCTGTGTTAGTTTCAGATGTACAGCAAAGTGAAACAGTTATTCACACGTACACACATAAATAAATTCTTTTTCAGATTCATTTTTGTTATAGGTTATTACAAGATATTGAATAGATTATATATAATATAAGATATATAATCTGATATATATGTGTGCGTGTATATATATATATGTCAGATATACATATCTGACCCACTACAATGTTCTTAGATTGGTGCAAAAGTAATCGCGGGTTTGCATTCTTGAACTTTGCTGTTTGATATTGTAATACATTCTTAAATGTGCTTATGTTATGCATCATTTTGATACACATTTCTCACTTTATGTGTCTTTTTTCTAATGACATTACTTGCTGCTTATTTTATATTTATTTTAGACTAGGGAAATGATGTTAGACAAAAAGCAAATTTGAGCAATTTTCTTATTTCAGTTCAAAATGGGTTGTAAAGCAGCAGAGACAACTCACATCAACACCTCATTTGGCCCAGGAACTGCTAATGAATGTACAGTGCAGTGATGGTTCAAGAAGTTTGACAAAGAAGACAAGAACCTTGAAGATGAGGAGCATAGTGGCTGGCCATTGGAAATTGACAATGACCAGCTGAGAGGATCATGGAAGTTGATCCTCTTATAACTACATGAGAAGCTGCCGAAGAACTCAGCGTCAACCATCCTAAGGTCGTTTGGTGTTTGAAGTAAATTGGAAAGGTGAAGAAGCTTGACAAGTGGGTGCCTCATGTGTGCCTAGTCATGATCCCAGGAACTGTAGCCCTCCAGGCTCCTCTGTCCATGGGGATTTTCCAGGCAAGAAAATTGGAGTGGGTTGCCATGCCTTCCTCCAGGGGAATCATTCCAACCCAGGGATCTAACCCAGGTCTCCCTCCTTGCAGACAGATACTTTACCATTTGAGCCACCAGATGACCACAAATTAAAAACATTGTCGTTTCAAAATGTCTTCTCTTATTCTATGCAAAAACAGCAGACCATTTCTTTCTTTTTTTAATTTTTTTATTAAAGGATAATTGCTTTACAGAATTTTGTTGTTTTCTGTCAAACCTCAACAAGAATCAGTCATCAGTTCAGTTCAGTCACTCAATCGTGTCTGACTCTTTGTGACCCCATGAATCGGAGTATGCCAGGCCTCTCTGTCCATCACCAACTCCCGGAGTCTACCCAAACCCATGTCCATCGAGTCGGTGATGCCATCCAACCATCTCATCCTCTGTCGTCCCCTTCTCCTCCTGCCCCCAATCCTTCCCAGCATTAGGGTCTTTTCCAATGAGTCAACTCTTCGCATGAGGTGGCCAAAGTATTGGAGTTTCAGCTTCAACATCAGTCCTTCCAATGAACACCCAGGATTGATTTCCTTTGGGTTGAATTGATAGGCTCTCCTTGCAGTCTAAGGGACTCTCAAGAGTCTTCTCCAACACCACCAATACTTCGGCGCTCAGCTTTCTTCACCGTCCAATTCTCACAACCATACATGACCACTGGAAAAACCATAGCCTTGACTAGACGGACTTTGGTTGGCAAAGTAACGTCTCTGCTTTTAAATATGCTATCTAGGTTGGCCATAACCTTCCTTCCAAGGACTAAGCATCTTTTAATTTCATGGCTGCAATCAGCATCAGCAGTGATTTTGGAGCCCCAAAAAATAATGTCTGACACTGTTTGCACTGTTTCCCCATCTATTTCCCATGAAGTGATGGGACTAGATGCCATGAACTTAGTTTTCTGAAAGTTGAGCTTTAAGCCAACTTTTTCACTCTCCTCCTTCACCTTCATCAAGAGGCTCTTTAGTTCTTCTTCACTTTCTGCCATAAGGGTGGTGTCATCTGCATATTTGAGGTTATTGATATTTCTCCCAGCAATCTTGATTCCAGCTTGTGTTTCTTCCAGCCCAGCGCTTCTCATGATGTACTCTGCATATAAGTTAAATAAGCAGGGTGACAATATACAGCCTCGACGTACTCCTTTTCCTATTTGGAACCAGTCTGTTGTTCCATGTCCAGTTCTAACAGTTGCTTCCTGACCTGCATACAGGTTTCTCAAGAGACAGGTCAGATGGTCTGGTATTCCCATCTCTTTCAGAATTTTCCGCAGTTTATTGTGATCCACACAGTCAAAGGCTTTGGCATAGTCAATAAAGCAGAAATAGATGTTTTTCTGGAACTCTCTTGCTTTTTTGATGATCCAGCGGATATTGGCAATTTGATCTCTGGTTCCTCTGCCTTTTCTAAAACCAGCTTGAACATCTGGAAGTTCACGGTTCACGTATTGCTGAAGCCTGGCTTGGAGAATTTTGAGCATTACTTTACTAGCATGTGAGATGAGTGCAATTGTGCAGTAGTTTGAGCATTCTTTGGCATTGCCTTTCTTTGGGATTGGAACGAAAACTGACCTTTTCCAGTCATGTGGCCACTGCTGAGTTTTCCAAATTTGCTGGCATATCAAGTGCAGCACTTTCACAGCATCACTTTTGAGGATTTGAAATAGCTCAACTGGAATTCCATCACCTCCACTAGCTTTGTTCGTAGTGATGCTTTCTAAGGCCCACTTGACTTCACATTCCAGGATGTCTGGCTCTAGGTGAGTGATCACACCGTCATGATTATCTGGGTCGTGAAGATCTTTTTTGTACAGTTCTTCTGTGTATTCTTGCCACCTCTTCTTAATATCTTCTGCTTCTGTTAGGTCCATACCATTTCTGTCCTTTACCGAGCCTATCTTTGCATGAAATGTTCCTTTGGTATCTCTAATTTGCTTGAAGAGATCTCTAGTCTTTCCCAATCTGTTGTTTTCCTCTATTTGTTTGCACTGATCGCTGAGGAAGGCTTTCTTATCTCTCCTTGCTATTCTTTGGAACTCTGCATTCAGATGGGAATATCTTTCCTTTTCTCCTTTGCTTTTCGCTTCTCTTCTCTTCCCAGCTATTTGTAAGGCCTCCTCAGACAGCCATTTTGCTTTTTTGCATTTCTTTTCCATGGGGATTTTCTTGATCCCTGTCTCCTGTACAATGTCACGAACCTCTGTCCATAGTTCATCAGGCACTCTGTCTATCAGGTCTAGTCCCTTAAATCTATTTGTCACTTCCACTGTATACTCATAAGGGATTTGATCTAGGTCATACCTGAATGAACTAGTGGTTTTCCCTACTTTCTTCAATTTCAGTCTGAATTTGGCAATAAGCAGTTCATGATCTGAGCCACAGTCTGCTCCTGGTCTTGTTTTTGCTGACTGTACAGAGCTTCTCCATCTTTGGCTGCAAAGAATATAATCAATCTGATTTCTGTGTTGACCATCTGGTGATGTCCATGTGTAGAGTCTTCTCTTGTGTTGTTGGAATAGGGTGTTTGCTATTACCAGTGCGTTCTCGTGGCAAAACTCTATTAGCTTTTGCCCTGCTTCATTCTGTACTCCAAGGCCAAACTTGCCTGTTACACCAGGTGTTTCTTGACTTCCTACTTTTGCATTCCAGTCCCCTATAATGAAAATGACATCTTTTTTGGGTGTTAGTTCTAGAAGGTCTTGTAGGTCTTCATAGAACCATTCAACTTTAGCTTCTTCGGCGTTACTGGTTGGGGCATAGACTTGGATTACTGTGATATTGAATGGTTTGCCTTGGAAACGAACAGAGATCATTCTATCGTTTTTGAGATTGCATCCAAGTACTGCATTTTGGACTCTTTTGTTGACCGTGATAGCTACTCCATTTCTTCTAAGGGATTCTTGCCCACACTAGTAGATATAATGGTCATCTGAGTTAAATTCACCCATTCCAGTCCATCTTAGTTCACTGATTCCTAGAATGTTGACATTCACTCTTGCCATCTCCTGTTTGACCACTTCCAATTTGCCTTGATTCATGGACCTAACATTCCAGGTTCCTATGCAATATTGCTCTTTATAGCATCGGACTTTGTGTCTATCACCAGTCACATCCCAATACATCCCAATACTGTCTATCACCAGTCACCAGTCAATACCCAATACAGCTGGGTATTGTTTTTGCTTTGGCTCCATCCCATCATTCTTTCTGGAGTTATTTCTCCACTGATCTCCATTAGCATATTGAGCACCTGCTGACCTGGGGAGTTCATCTTTCAGTGTCCTATCTTTTTGCGTTTTCATACTGTTCATGGGGTTCTCAAGGCAAGAATACTGAAGTGGTTTGCCATGCCCTTCTCCAGTGGACCACATTCTGTCAGACCTCTCCACCATGACCCATCCATCTTGGGTGGCCCCACACGGCATGGCTTAGTTTCATTGAGACAGACAAGGCTGTGGTCCGTGTGATCAGATTAGCTAGTTTTCTGTAGTTTTAGTTTCAGTGTGTCTGCCCTCTGATGCCCTCTCGCAACACTTACCATCTTACTTGGGTTTCTCTTACCTTGGGCCTTTGGTAATTCCTCTCGCCCCCGTCGCCGGCCCCCAGCCCCTGGCCCGGGCTAGCCCCTGTCGGCCGCCGCCCCCGGGCCCCGGCCCGGGCGAGGCAGCTGCGACAGCTCGGTGCAGAAGCGTGGCCGAGGGGAGCTAGGCCGGGCCGGGGGCCGGGGTTGGCGGCTGACAGGCCTGGCGTGCTGCAATTCATGGGGTCGCAAAGAGTCGGACATGACTGAGCGACTGAACTGAACTGAACTGAGTCTGCCAGGCTCTTCTGTCCATGGAATTCTCCAGGCAAGAGTACTGGAGTGGATAGCTGTTGTCTTCTCCAAGGGATCTTCCCAACCCAAGGATTGAACCCAGGTCTCCCGCATTGCAGGCAGATTCTTTACCAGCTGAGCTACCAGGGAAGCCATAAATTTGTTTTCTCTATCTATGAATCTGTCTCAGTTTTGTAAATAACATCATCTTTTAAAGAAATACGCCAGATTTATTATTCAAAAGGGCCATATGAATTTTCACTCTCACCAGCTTCAGATAGTATCAATATTTTTATTTTTTGGTAGTGCTGTAGATAAAAAATGGTATCTCATTTGTTTCTAATTTGCATTGTTCTGATTACTTAAGGAAACTAACAACTTGTGGGTGTTTATTATCTTTGTCTACCCTTTCGACTATCTTTCTACAGGTTTTCTTTTTCTTATTAATTTACGGGAGATTTTTATAAACATATATGTGTTTATGTGTATGTCTGCATGTGTATGTTTGTAATATTTCCAGTTTGCAGATTATGTTTTAACTTTCTTTATAGTAAACTTTTATGGACATCTGTTCTCAATTAAAATATAATCACATTTATCATTCCTTACTTTTTTATTAGTGATTTCTGTGTCTTGTATAATAAATCTCTACTTTGAGGTCATAGATATTTTATGCTGTATTTTCTTTTTAAATGTTTTAAGTGTTGACTTTTACACATGGTTATACCTAGAAGTGATTTTTGTGTTTAGCATAAAATAGGGATCAAATTTTATTTCCTTATAGCTGGTTGTTCTAGTGCTGTTTATTTAAAAGTCCATTCTTTCCCCCCAAACTTGTAATGCTATCTCTGTCATATATCATTTTATTGCACTCAAAGTTCTGTTTCTTAATTTTCTACTCTGTTTTGTAATTTATTTTTATCTGTCATGTTGGTACTAATACTGTCTTAATTACTATATCTTCCTAAAATTTTTTTACTATCCAGTAGGGAAAATTCCATTTTTTTTTCTTCTTATTAGAATGCTTTCTTGGGATTTCCCTGGTGGTCCAGTGGCTAAGACTCCACACTCTCAATTCAGGGGGCCCAGGTTCAATCCTTGGTCAGGGAACTATATCCCACATGGTGAACTAAGAGTTTACATGCCTCAACTAAGACCCAGTGCAGCTAAACTAACAAATAAATGTTTCTTTAAATGCCTTCTTTGATTTTGGGCTTCTCTGTTGCATAAATATTTCAGAGTTTATTTAACTCCCTGGAAAAGCATTATGGAGATTTTTATTGGAGTAGCTGCATCAGGTTGGGAAGAAGTCATGACATCTCAACTTTACAGAATCTTTCCATTTAATAGCATGCTATATCTCTCTATTTATGTGGGCTTTCTTTAATGTCTCAATGATTATCCATAGGTGCCTTTCACAGCTTTTCTCAGATTTATTTCTAGGCACCCTATTTATTTGTTTCTATTATAAATATTAACACTTTCTTTTAATAAGTTGTGCTTTTAACTGTTGCTGATGTGTAGAAATCCAACTGGTTTTTGAATATTGATTTCATATCCAACAAGATTTGCTAAACTCTCCTACTAATTCTAATAATTTATTTTTTATTAGTCTAAAATATCATCTACAAAAGTAATATTTTTGTTACTTCCTTTCTAAGCCTTGTACTTTTTACTTTTTCTTGTCTTACGGGACTTGTTAAACCTCCAATAAAATGTGAGATAAATAGACAATTGTAGATATATAACAATAGTTCTTATGAGACCATAGTCTTTTTAAAAAGGCAAAGATATTCCCTCTGCCCACAAGCTAAGTAAAAAGAATAGTAATATTACAATACCATGAATGCATGTGTCTTCCCCCTTTTACTTCCTCACAGTTCTCTCTTAACCTGGAATATTATTTCCCAGAAGCTATAAATTACAGAACCCTATAGAGGGTAAAGTAGAGCTCCCCCTTTGGGACTTGAGGTACATGCAACAGATTTCCTGTCTAGAATCATGGGAGAGCCAAACATATTAATTTTTTTAAATATCTTATAGAATTTTTTCTTTTTAAAAAAGTAAAATTAGAGGTAAGTATTTTACCATGGAAACCTGGGAAAGATAATTCTCCAGAGATAGAAAATTTTCTGGCAGAGTAAGAGTCCAAGATTGCATTTTACTTGTGGTTCCAATATAGTTTTGCCTGGAGGCAGTGCTGACTCTCTGGTCCTTAGCTTTCAGGGGTACACACAGGACATAATAGCACACAAGATCATCTTACTTATGAGGATGATGTGAAAACCAATGACCTAAAGTTTGGAAAGGATTTTAATTCCCCAAGAAAGTGAGTACAATAAAAAAAAATAGTGGCTATTATTACAACAATTATAATGATATATAATTTGGCAAAGGCTATGCCATAGATTCGTGGATACTTACTAAATATTAATTGAATGAATTATCAAACAAATAAAAGATTCACATTTAAAAAACAATCTATCACATCACCTTATTGTTTCCAAGATTCAAAAGTATCACATTTGTATTGTGGTTTTTAAAATAAATGTACTTTCACACAACCTGCTTAGCAAAATTTCTGAAATACTACCTTTGGGATTATGCTGTGAATTTGGGGGCCTTACCATCAGCTGAGCTAATAATTGCTGTCCTCCCTTTTTTAAATAGTCTAAGTCTAAGCACACTTCAGTATATTATCCTTTGTCTATCCATTCTAGGCTCCTATTAATACCCAAGGAAAGCAACACTGGGTTTGTTGTCAAGGTCCTGTCGCTGTAGGTACTTGACCACATATAGGTAACAGAGTCAAGTCTGGCACAGAGAAGATGAGAAATGCATGATATCAGAGAAGCCACGACAAGATTACCTATCTGGTGTTCTGCAAGCTTACTAAATTTGGAAACTCTTGTTTATCATATGGAAAGATGTACTACACCCCCAGTGACAGCAGTTGTTATTTCACTTAAGAGGTCATATCATGAAGCACAGTGGTTGCCAAATGAAGTCCCTGAACAGCATCATCAGCATCAGCACCTGGAAACTTGTTGGAGATGCAAATATTCCAGTCCCACTTGAGATCTGCCACATCAAAAATCATACGAGGGGGCAGTCCTCCATATGATACTGATGCACGTCAAAGATGAGAACACTGACATGGTGATCCGTATTGTGGACTTTGAAGTAAGACTGCCTAAATTTAGACCATAGCTCTACCAACTCACTGTCTGGTTACTTTTTATGCCTCGGTTTCCTCACATAAAAGAACTGGAGTAATAGTAGTACTAACAATAGGGTTGTGATGAATGAATTCACATGTGTGTGTGCTCAGTTGTTCAGTCATGTCTGACTCTGTGACCCCGTGGACTGTAGCCCGCCAGGCTCCTCTGTCCATGGGATTCTCCAGGCAAGAATACTGGAGTGGGTTGCCATTCCCTTCTCCAGGGGATCTTCCCAACCCAGGGATCGAACCTGAGTCTCTTGAGTCTCCTGCATTGGCAGACGGATTCTTTACCACTGAGCCAGGAAAGCCCCATTAATTCACACAAAGTGTAAATTTAAAACAGTACTCACCACATAATAAGCACTCTATAGATGTAGGGTATTATGAGTTTTTCGGGGGAAGCACAATATTTATAAGTCTGTTGCTGCTGCTGCTGCTAAGTCGCTTCAGTCGTGGCCGACTCTCTGCGACCCCATAGACGGTAGCCCACCAAGCTCCCCCGTCCCTGGGATTCTCCAGGCAAGGACACTGGAGTGGTTTGCCATTTCCTTCTCCAATACATGAAAGTGAAAAGTGAAAGTGAAGTCACTCAGTCATGGCCTACCCTTAGCGACCCCAGGGACTGCAGCCTACCAGGCTCCTCCATCCATGGGATTCTCCAGGCAAGAGTACTGGAGTGGGTTGCCATTTTCTCCTCCGACTTATAAGTGTACTCATCTGAAAATGCTTCTTGCTCTCTCTGTATCCTAGAGATCTTCATCTGGGAATCCTTGAGCAGAGTATCTCAACGAAGCACATTGGACTGAGAAGGAAGTAGCAGGACTGTCTAGGTGGCCAAGCAGGGTCAGCACACAGTGAGACAGCTAGGAGAGCATGGTCAGTCTCCAGATGCAGGCACTGAGGTGGAGTTAGGGGTGCAAAGTGTTTATGTGACATCAAACATATGAGAGGAAGGGGGCATGTCTATTCTGCTACCATTGTTAAAACAGAACACCAGAGACTGGGTGGCTTATGAACAACAGACATTCATTTCTTATAGTTCTGGAGGCTGGAAGTCCAAGGTCAAGCTGCCAACAGATTCATTGTCTGGTGAAAATCTTCTTCCTGGTTCATACATGGCCATCCTCTCCCTATGTCTTCACATGGTGGCAGAGGTCGGGGAGCTCTCTGGGCTCTCTTTTATGAGAGCCCTAATCCCATTTCTGAGGGCTTTGCCCTCATGACCCAAAACTTCCCAAAGGCCCACCTCCTAAGACCACCCCACTGGGAATGAGGCTTCAACATGTGAATGGAGGGAGAAGGACACAAACAGTCCATAACAAAGGAAGCTGGCAGGGGCAGAGGAAGGTGTCAACTGTGATGCAGATCCAGTGAATCTTTGTATTTAAATTAATTTTGCGTTACAGTGTTGTGTTAGTTTCTTCTGTACAGCAAAGTGAATCAGCTATACATATACATGTATCCCCTCTTTTTTTGGATTTCCTTTGACTGACTTGCCAGGGAGCTCCAACTCATGGATCGCCCCTCAGTGTCTCTGACTGGTCAAAATGGTCACTAAGGGCAGGATATCCTAGGAAAGCCATAGTCCTCAGGCCAGACAGGCTCTGCGACAGACTACATGAGCTGGCTGTTGGGCAGCAAGTCCTTCCTTCGAGAAAGATCTGGGCAGCCCACTCCCTGTCCACCATGGTCAATATCCAGAGATTCAAAATGAATGGAGAGACAGAACTGAGAACCAGGGATGCAATGAGTAAAACTGTAGATTCAACTCAAGTGCTTTTCTGCCTTCTAGCAACTAGACCATACATAAACCATTGTGTTCAGTTCTGGGTGCTATATGTAAGGGGGTTGGCATTCAAAAGCCATGATACTTGCCCTGCTTTCCATCCTGTTACTCTTGAGGCACATCAGATAGTTCATTGTGAATGCAGATTACTGTGGCAGTTGTTCTTAACATCCTTTTGGAGAATGTACCTCCTAAAAGGCCATTTCAGAATGCTAGGGGCATCTTTGGGGCTGGACAAGTCCCCTTGGACGATTCTAAGATACCTCCAAAGAGCGCCACCCCCTATTTGGGAATCCTGAGTCCAAAGGAACTCAGAAATCTGATCATATGAAAGAAGATTGAGGGAATTATAGTGTTTAGCCTCGAAAAAGAGAGTAGATCTCATGAAATGCATAAGTTAGCAAGCCTTCTCGAAACTAAATACTGTATGTATTCTCTTATATAGAAAGAATAGTCAAGCATAGTATTGGTTAAAATTGTTTTTACTATAATGTTGGCAAAATACATAAGCCATAAACCAGGTATGCAATTGCCTGTGAAAGAAAGTGAAATGGTTAGTCACTCAGTTGTGTCTGATTCATTGCAACTTAATGGACTATAGCCTACCAGGCTCCTCTGTCCATGGGATTCTCCAGGCAAGAATGCTGGGGTGGGTAGCCATGCAATTACCTAACAAGTATATTAATAAATCAAAATGTTTACTGATTAAATACAGAAAGATCCAGTAAAAACCAACAAATCAACAAATAAATTGAGCAAACATTAACTTAATGTGGTGCTGATCGAGTTTTAGTGGAACTACTAAAAGTCACATTAGCAGTATGATTATATCATGGTACTGATGCTGGAAAGGTGTTGTTTTTAAAGCTGGCATGCTATCATGTGCCATGAGATCATAGTTTTACCACCACTTCTTTTTATTCAAACTACTGTGAAACCTTTAATTATATACCATGCTGCAATGCCATCTGGCATTCATTTAGCTCAAATGCATCACTTCTGATTTGTCTGCTCTGGTTTCCTTTGCCTGTGGTACAGACCATTGGCTGATTCTTTTCTTCCTAGTATCCCTTCTTTTACATAACCCTCCTTGCCCACCTCCTGCACAAGGATAAGCAGCAAAGCTTAATGACTCAGCCTTCAAAGGAGAGCCCGTGTGATCTGGATTTCGATCCTAGTACTCGACTTTCTGGCCCTATGGATGGAAAATGACCCAAGCAGGTTAGAGCCCTACCCAGTATCACTGTTGTTTAGTTGCTAAATCATTACCAACTCTTTTTCGACCCCATGGACTGTAGCCCACCAGGCTCCTCCGTCCCTGGGATTTCCCAGGCAAGAATACCAGAGTGAGTAGCCATTCCCTTCTCTAGGCGATCTTCGTGACCCAGGGATTAAACTCACATTTTCTGTACTGGCAAGTGGAGTCTTTACCACTGAGCCGCTAGGGACACCCCACCCTGGTATCATACATGGATACTAAAGGGACAGGGCTTTTTCCTTTTTCTGAGGTGGCTTCAAGTGGCTGTGATAAGTCTTCTGCTATTTTTTTAAAAAACATTTATTGTTACCATCTTTCAACCCTATATGGGAGACAGAATAAGAGACACAGATGCATAGAACAATCTTGTGGACTCTGAGGGAGAAGGTGAGGGGGGGACGTTCTGGGACAATAGCATTGAAACATGTATATTATCATATGTGAAACAGAACACCATTCCAAGTTCGATGCATGAGACAAATGCCCAGGGCTGGGGCAATGGGATGACCCAGAGGGATGGGATGGGGAGGGAGGTGGGAGGGGGTTCAGGATGGGGAACACATGTAAACCCATGGCTGATTCATGTCAATGTATGGCAAAAACTACTACAATATTGTAAAGTAATTAGCCCCCAACTAAAATAAATAAATTTATTAAATAAAAAAAACATTTATTGAAGTATAATTGATTTACAATGTTGTGTTTAATTTCTGTTGTACAGCAAAATGGCTCAGTTACACACACACACACACACACACACACACCTATATACATTCTTAGCTGCAGTCATAAATCCAAAGGCAAATACAGGCACTAATGTTGCACATGTATGTGTGCATTCACGCTAAATCACTCAGTCATGTCCGACTCTTTGTGATCCCGTAGACTGCAGCCCACTAGGCTCCTCTGTCCTTGGGATTATCCCAGCAAAGATCCTGGAGTGCGTTGTATTTCCTTTTCTAGGGATCTTCCTGACCCAGGGATCAAACCCATGTCTCCTGCATTGGCCGGGGATTTCTTTACCATTGAACCACCTGGGAAGCTGGTGATATTTAAGTTTAAGATGACCGTACAGACGGTCCAGAATATGCAGAGCTCATAAATATGGTTCTGATCACCATGCTGTGAAAGCATGTACAAACACCAACAAATACACATACACACAAAAGACTTAAAGAAAGCTCAGAGCCCTAAGACTCCAACTATATGCCTGGCTTGAGAAATCCTGAGCTAGAAGGAAGAAAACACACTGTGCCTGGAGCTCTAATGAAAACATTCAATCACACTCATTTAAAGGTCAAGATAATCATGGTCCAGGCACTTACACCTTGTCGCTTTTTTTTTTTTCCTTAGCTCATTCTCAAGTATAAACGCTTCCATTTTAGAACATTCAGTTTAGGAGAATTCTGGTCGTATCAAGCTAGATAGATCTCAAAAGTTCACTTTATGAGATGGTAAAGTTATTTGCAACTGTAGGGGAATTTGGATTAGGAAAATACATCTTTTTTTTTTTTCAAGGGCAAGAAGACAAAGTTATGTTCTGAAAGAAATGTCTCTGTGTTATAATTTTAGGATTTTAAAAGTTGCTTTAATGCCTTGTGTTGGGGTAGGAAGTGCTTTCTAAAAATAAACTGCAGGTTTAAGCCAAAGTCGGACAAGACTGGCAGGAAATTAATAATCTGAAACTTTCCCTTTGACATAACGTTAAAGTCAATTTGGGGGAATTTTAAGTTAGCATCAGTGTGTCTTTAATATTAGCCTGAAATCTAAAGTTCAGTTATTTGTGGAAATAAGATATTTCTAAATATAGAGTTTACAAGAGTGGAAGCTATTAACCTAGTCGATCCTGGCCCAATTCTAACTTAAGTATATATTTGGAAGGAAAAGGTCCATGTAGTAGCAATAAATGCAACTTGGAGTTAGAAAACCACAATTATAGTTCTCTTCCACCTCACACGACTGTGGACAAGTCAGTTAAATTCTTAAGCTGGTTATTTCAAAGTGGTGTTATTTATATGTCCTTGGGATGACATTTTGGGGTGAGAAAGAACAATATCAGTATCTCTAGTTAGATCCAATTCCACTGCATCATTTAAAAGTTTAGTATGTGTGCTGTGTTTTACAAAATGCATTAACTTTAATAATTAGAGTGTGAATATGATTCAGAAACATATATATACATACCCATTTTTATTAAGATTGTGAAATAAAAAAATATTTAGAGATTATAGTCCTAGCCTCAATTTCTTCCTTTGTAAATTAAGGGTGTTTCATTAAGGATCTTTAATGTTTGGAAAAAATACACACATATGTAGTCATATAATAGTATATTTATAAAATACATTTATTTATTCTACTCTTTTTTCTTTTTTTTTAATTTTTGGCTCTATTGTGTCTCCATTGCTGTATGGGGCTTTTTCTAGTTCTGGTACACAGGCTTCTCACTGCAGTGGCTGCTCTTCTTGCAGAGCACGAGCTCTAGGCATGCAGGCTCAGTAGTAGCGGCACATGGGCTTAGTTGCCCTGTGCATGTGGAATCTCCTTGGATCAGGACAATCCATGTCCCCTGCATTGGCAGGCAGATTTCTTAACCACTGGACCACCACGGAAGCCTTATATTCTATTCTTTTAATTAGCAAGAGAACCAGGGATTCTGTGGTCATAAGAATATAATGTACCACATAACAGAAGTTACTTTATGATTCACTCACAACCATATTCTCACCAGTAAAAACTGATTTTACTTCACGATTTTGTAGCTGATAAGAAATATGGTAACTTTAAGATGAAGCTATTGATGCTGAAATTAAAAAACAAGTGGAGCAGCATTGTGTTTTATATATATATTTTCTCACTTGAAAGGCTAAAACCCAGGACCTCTTCATATGTCTGAGCTTCCTGGATTTCAGTATTTTGAGAAAATGGTTTTTCCAAATGATGAAAAAAAACTGCCCCTGTGGTTTCAGTTAAGCCTGGGCTTAAGGAAATATATTCATCTCTCGTGCTTTTGATAAATTCTGAAAACTAATTTAATTCTACTACTTCCTACACTTTTAAACTTGAATTGAAAATCTTAATTGTCCAGACTTGCTTGTGTACCCTTATCCACATGGCAAGAGGCCCTGGTACAACAGACAATTTAGAAACATAAAGTTGACCTACACCAAACACCCAATAAACTGTATATAGATTAAAGGTGAAGCCATAAAAGTATTAGTATTTGACTATGCAAGAATTTTGTAGGTTTTTTTTTTTAATGTTCTGACAAGTCCATTGGGAAAATGAGCAAAATACAAAATAATTCCTCAAGGAAGCAATAATAAGTGATATTTTATGAAACATGAAAATGTTCAATCTCATAGTAATCAAAGAAATGCAAATTAAAACAAGATTCCATATTTGCCTACATAATAGCCAATTTTAAGAAGCTCTAACTTATCCAAAATTGGTAAAGAAAGGAAGTAAAAGCCGTCTCACATACATCAGGCAAAAGTATCTTTGCTATATTGTTAATATCCCTGGATGAAAGCTTAGAAATACCTAACACAATTTTATGTATATACCTTTGATTCAGCTACTTTGTCTCTAAAATTTTATTTTAATCAGGACATCGTAAATGCACACAAAAATTTACACGTATGTTCATGCCAATATATTGAATAACATTAGCTACCGTTGATTCTTGCAGAAGGAAATGGCAACACACTCCAGCACTCTTGCCTGGAGAATCTCATGGACAGAGGAGCCTGGTGGACTACAGTCAATGGGGTCACAGAGTTGGACACGACTAAGCAACTAAACAAACAAACCATTCGTTCAGGACTTACCATGTGCCCAAGTGTTATGCTAAAACTTTTATATACATCATCTCATTTGAGTCTTGTAGAAACTTCATGAGGTACTCTGTATAACTTCCATTTGACAAGAGAACACTTAGTTTTGAGGGTTAGATCAGTTAGCCAAGAATGTACCGGTAGTAAGCATGCAAATTCAAGCCATGAATCTCAAGAGCCTGACATAACAACAAACAACAACCATAAGGGACTTCCCTAAAGGAATTATGGCATATCCAACAATGGATGACCAGGAAGCACTGACAAATGATAATGCAAAAAAGCAATTGGGAACATTGGAAAAACATTCATAGTGTGTCATAAATGTGTTACAATGTGAAAAAGGATGATCCGAAATAACATATACTTTGTAACCTTGTTGTTGTTCTCATTCATGTCCCACTCTTTGGGGCCCCATGTACTAGCCTACCAGGCTCCTCGGCCTATGGAATTTTCCAGGCAAGAATACTGGAGTGGGCTGCCACTCCCTTCTGCAGGGGATCTTCCCTATGCAGGGATGGAACCTGTGTCTCTTGTGTCTCCTGCATTGGCAGGTGAATTCTTTACCACTAGCATCCCCTGGGAAGTGTTGCTAAAATATGCAATAAAATGCTACTATGTTCTGGCTCCAGATGTGGGTTTATAGGGATTTTTACTATTTTCTGTAGTTTTCTATATTTCACATTTGCTACAATTATACTTTGGCTTTTATAATTAGATACAGTGTTACTAAAAATAAGATGAATGAATTTGTAAATAAAGTACAAAGAGCATTTATGCCCATGGACTTTCTGGGCGTACCTTCTAAAGTGGCACATACGAATGCAAAAATGTGGAACCCTGAAGTTCAAAATCTCCATACCCAGACTTTTCTCCATATTTGACTTGTGCCTTTTTAAAGGGATAGTCAAATCTTTCTTTGCTTCTTAAAAATGTGTATAATTTTTTTGTTATTTGCGAAGAAATAAATACACTTCCCAAAAGTAAAATGTTGACAGAAAGGGGCAAAATCAGGTTAGAAATTGTCCCTTCAATCTCACCTGATCCATCTGTTTTCACTTCTCTTGTTGGTTACCTACACAGCCCAGATAATATGCCCCTGTGTCTTTAAAGCAATTTGCCACCTTCAAATAGGTGATAATTCTTTTGATTCTCTAATGTGAGAGATGAAGAAAATAGCTGATCCAAAATAACCTATGCTTCATAATCTTAGTTTTTGTAAAATATACAACACAATTTTCATAAGCGCTATCTCCAGATGTGGAATTACAGGGAATTTTTACTTTTTATTTGGATACTACTCTCTATTTCCACTTTTTTTCTATGATAACCAGGCCCAGACAGTTTTATATGTATATTTCCAAACTGGAAATACTTTAGTTGATGTTGAAGAAGTTATTGTAAATTATCTGAGCTGAGCTGCATAAAAACACAAAAAACAAAACCAATTTCCCACCCCACCCTCCATCTATCTATCTATCTGGAACCAAAACTGCCACAAATTAAAATAGAAACACAATTACTGTAGAAATAAAATAGAAATACACAAAATAAAATAGAAACACAGTTCATCATATTGATATATCAAGTAGATTTTTAAAAACAGGATGTTGAATATTTCAACATATTAATATAACATTAATTATATATATTTGAGGTAAAACCCTGAATATTTAATGACTGATGAACATTGGCTAATCAACACAGAAGCCAGTCCAATAGAAATAACGCCAGCCAGGATGTCTTCACCAGGTAGGCCAATTAGAATTCCAGTTTGAGTCTGGCTATAGGTTTAGAGGGGCTTCCCTGGTGGCTCAGATGGTAAAGAATCTGCCTGCAATGTAGGAGACCTGAGTTCGATCCCTGGGTAGGAGAGCATGGCAACCCACTCCAGTATTCCTCCCTGGAGAATTCCATGGACAGAGGAGCCTGGTGGGCTACAGTCCACAGGGTCGCAAAGAGTCAGACACCACTGAGCCACTAAGTGCACATAGGTCTAGAAACAGTGAAATGTGGTGGAGGTAGTCCTTAGGAAATTTACCACTCCTCTCTTCAAGGCAGCTGTCTCAAAGGAGGTCATTATGGATTCTTCAGGGAAAGAGAGCCTAACCTCTTTAAAAGGGTAATCATAACCTCCTACTTTTACACGTCAAGAAGACTTGGAAGATTTTAGAGGTTCAAGAAGGATGGAGACCAGAGTGTAGCACCTGCTTTGGGTGCAAACTTTAAGAGGGCACCAACAGTTCAATAATAAAAATAAAGAACATTTTAATGTAATATTTAAAATATCAAAGCTGATGCAAAATATCTATGATGACACAAAATATCAAAAATTTTAATAAAGACAGAATCAATATAAATGACTTTATCTTTTTGCTTTAAGCTTCAAAATAACTCAGCATGGCACTAGGTTCAAGGACTCCAGGTGCATGAAATTGTCCATATTATCCCAAACCAATATTCAGTATACCACATCTTCCCAAGCATTGCTCTGACTTGGAAATAAGAGATCCTGTTAGATTAGGACATGAATGTGAGTTGTAATTCAGCCACCTGATAGATTAGTTTTCGGGTTTGGTTTTCAGAAATGATAGACCACTGGCTACAGGAGGAGGGCTTCCTTTAGGGCATTCATGAAACATGCAGGGTCCTCACAGAGTTCTTAAAGTACAAAGTTAAAGCCCTGACATCATTATTTCCTTTCCCTAAGTTCTCCACAATACTTTGGACCAACCAAGCAGCCCCATTATCCTCCTGTTTTCACCACAGTGCTCTATGGCGGCAATTACTTGGCACTCAGAGCCTTATCTTTTCTAGGCACTTGATTGCCAGCCTAACAGCCAATAATTTGCATAAGTGTTTTGTCACCCCATGCCATGGCCACCAGTGTCCTCTTCCCATTGGAAATAGGGTCAATAATAACTTTAAATCAGATCAGAAAATGAATTCCATAGAACCCAGAATTAATTCCATTAACCCAGAGAACTCATCCTTCAGGTTCTATTCCTCTGGAACTACATATGTGCCAAGTTGCTTCAGTCGTGTCTGACTCTGTGCGACCCTATGCACTGTAGACTTTAAGCCAATAAAAGAAAATAACACAGAGAAACTAGTAATGAGAGAAAAATTAGCCTCTCCATCTGTGGGAGAGGTGCCTCCAGTCCTGGAAGGCTCAGTCAGATAACCTGAAATTTCAGCTATCATTCATGGATACTTTTGCTGGTTTCTCTTATTTTCTGTCTTTTTCCAAAATCACCTACCTATGTTTACCTGCTTATCTTTTCCGATAGACTTTAAACAAACAGTTTTACATTTGGAAGATGCTAAGTAGAGTCTGAAAATATTGATGCTATTTTTGGCACTGGCAGTCTAATAGTTCTTATTTCTATGTCAGGTTTTATTGCATTGGCTCAAAATTACAGAACAGCGATAGAGAATAATGGTGAAGAAGAGTAGCTTTGTTTTGTTTCTAATTCGAACTGGGATGCTCAAACTTCCACTTTCATTTGTTATGTATCTTAGCAGGTGAGTGTGAGACTGGATATTGTTATAAATATTCTTTGTGTCCAGAAGCTATCCGTTGATTTATTAAAGAATTTTATAGAAATAAAAGAAAGTTTAAATTTATTATTGCTTTTTTAAAAGATACATTGGGACTTTCCTGTCCCCATTCAGATGGTAAATCGTCTGGCTACAATGCAGGAGACCTGGATTCAATCCCTGGATCGGGAGGATCTCCTGGAGAAGGAAATGGCAACCCACTCCAGTACTCTTGCCTGGAAAATCCTATGGACAGAGGAGCCTGGTAGGCTACAGTCCGTGGGGTCGCCAAGAGCCGGACACGACTTCACTTTCACTTTCACTTTAAAAGGTACATTAAGTTGATTCTTCCTTTTTTTTTTTGGCCACATCATACAGCATGCGGAACTTGCATGAACAGGGAGTGAATCTACAGCCCTGCAGTGGAAGCGTAGAGTCTTAACCTCTAGACCGCCAGGAGGGCCACATGAAGTTGATTCTATGTTACATGATTTTTCTTTTCCTTTTGATGTAAAGGTAGAGAAGTAAACCTGCACATTCACATGTAAAGCAGATGTCTTGCTTGCATTCTAAACTAGTAAAGAAAGAGGAGGCAGGACCTCTTTCAGATCAAAGCCTCGCTGTGTGTCCAATGATGCCCTGGGCTATAGCACCTATTTGGGATGCTGAGATTACTGGAACCATGTGCTATGTCCCACTGATCCTTGGCTTGTATGGTTCCCCCAGAAAGTCTGTTCCTTCAATTTCCCAACATTGTGGCAACTGCCATCCCTCACCTTGCCACAGTAATAAAAGAAACATCTCTAATTTAAGACTACAATTATTAAAACAATATCAGATTGATGTTAGACTAGATTGATGACTGGATAAAAATATAAAATCTGGAAACACATCTTCGAATGTATAACTAGTATATAGGATATGATGATGGTAATATCACTAATCATCAGGAAACGGAGAAATTGTTTTATAAATGGTTCTAAGAAGTAAGAAAAAATGAATTATTTGGAAAAATAATTTTGATATATTTTACTATCCATTCATTATTTGAAATAACATTGGCTAAATCAATGAGCTAAATGAGAAATTTAAAAATCACATAAAAATGAGAAAATAAAATGTCTGTGGTACAGGGAGTGTTTCTTATTTAGCTAATACAAAGAAGATACCACACAGAGAAACAGCATAATGAAATGACTACATAAAAATGTTCGCTTTGAATAGAGCAAAGAAGCCCCACGAATCAATAAAAAAGCTTTAATATTCCAACAGGTAAGTGGACAAAGGATATGTATTATTAACAAGTGAAAGTGTTAGTCACTCAGTCGTGTCTGACTTTGAGACCCCATGGACTGTAGTTCCCCAGGCTCCTCTGTCCATGGAATTCTCCAGGCAAGAATACTGGAGTGGGTTGCCAGTCCCATCTTCAGGGTATCTTACCAACCCAGGAATCGAACCAGAGTCTCCTGCATTACAAGCAGATCCTTTACCATCTGAGCCACCAGAGAAGCTCTATGTATAATTAATACAAAGATCCAAAAATACAGCAGGTTGAATAAACAGAGGAGCCTGGCAGGCTCTGTGGGGTCTGTGGGGTCGAAAACAGTCAGACACAACTGAACAACTAACACTTTCACATTTTTTTTTCAAAGACAATAGAAGTCTTTCTTGAATAACAATCCTAAAGTTGGTGGTCCAGCAGGTTGAGACAACTCTGCTCTAAGACCTAAGTTACTTCCAGATTGCTGTTCCATTCCATCATGAGGAATTTCCCTGTCTGCACGGTGGGACAAGTTGTGGATATATTTGATTAGCAGGAAGAGAAGAACCTCCCCCCACTCTGTGGGTGAGGTGAGAAATGCACACATTATATGAGTGAGAATTTAGATACGTGGGTACAGTCAGCAAGGAGGGGGGGATTGCAGTGTGAGCTATGTGACCATGAGCCCAGCATTGCTGTTGTGATGATGGGAGAACAGTCATGTGCATTCACTATGGAGCAAATACACGTTGCAGTAAATATGGGGGAATACAGAAAGCTCAATAACAACCAAAGAAACACACATTGAAACTTATGTGACATAATACCTTTCATGTCTCATGTAAGATTCTTTGACTTAATAATACTAGGTGAAATGTGACACTCTGCTAAATTGTCTGTGGGAATGAGGATGGACAGACATCCTTAAAAGCAATTTAGCTATTTAACCGAGACCTTAAAATATCCATACCTTGGAGTAATAGGCAAATATATCTATATCAATGGACGATATAGAGAATTCAAAACTAGAGCCGTGCATGAGAATTATATTAATAAGTGCTAACATTTAATAAAGGTCTACTTTGAACCAAGATTATTGCTATGTCCTCTACTTATATTACCTAATTTAATTCTAAAACCTGGTTATGAGATACTACTATAGTATCCGATTTTATTGATGTGGATATGAACTCAGAGAGGTTAAGTAACTTGTCTGAAATCACAGAGGTAGTAGATAGTTGAATTGTGATTCAAATCACAATTCAGGTCTTTCTAACATCAGAGCCCTAGCTGTTGATAAAGTTCAGTTCATTTGCTCAGTCATGTCTGACTCTTTGTGACCCCGTGGACTGCAGCACACCAGCCCTACCTGTCCATCACCAACTCCCGGAATTTACTCAAACTCATGTCCATTGAGTTGGTGATGCCATCCAACCATCTCAACCTCTGTCGTCCCCTTCTCCTCCTCCTTTCAATCTTTCCCAGCAGCAGGGTCTTTTCAAATGAGTCAGCTCTTCGCGTCACGTGGCCAAAGTATTGGAGTTTCAGCTTCAGGATCAGTCCTTCCAATGAATATTCAGGACTGATTTCCTTTAGGATGGATTGGTTGGATCTCCTTGCAGTCCAAGGGACTCTCAAGAGTCTTCTGCAACACCACAGTTCAAAAGCATCAATTCTTCGGCACTCAGCTTTCTTTATAGTCCAACTATCACATCCATGCATGACTACTAGAAGAACCATAGCTTTGACTAGATGGACCTTTGTTGTCAAAGTAATGTCTCTGCTTTTTAATACACTGTCTAGGTTGGTCATAACTTTTGATAAAAGTTAACATTTTACATTACTGGGGAAAGGATAGGTTTTTAATGCATGGTGTTAGGAAAACTGACATTTCATTTAGAATAAAATTACCTCATACACCAATGATTTGTAATTACTTTCAGCTCATGAACCACTTAAAGTATCTGATGAGAGATATTGAAACTCTTCTCTCTTTCACACACATGAGTACACACACCACAAACACACATATCTATATACAAAGAGATGTATATATATGCAAATTCTTCTATGCATTTCCAATGGATTTTAGAACCAGGAAGCCATGAACTTGAAAAGAACTCCTATCAAATGGTAATGTGAATTCCAGATGGATTGAAATTTTAAATCTAAAATTAAACATAAAAATAGCCTTTGTGTGCATAAAGAGCTAAGGCACCTAAATCTCCAGCCTTGGTTCCTTAACATGCAAAAACTAAAACAAACTTTTTGGCCAGTGCAATATGTATTCTATAAATATTTCCGAATAGACATATGCATTTGTGAAAATAACTTCATACATTTGGAGTTATTAACGAATCTCTATTCATAACACCAAAACAGACAGCATGAGGGAAAGGTGCATAGATGTAATTATTTTTATTGTTTATTTATTTGTTTTAATTTTAAAATTATTTTTTGTAAATGAAATAAGTCTACATTCTCTTGAATTTCTCATTACTTAATATTACTGATTACCTAACTATGTGATTAATGGAATTATTTTTAAATGTAAATTGTTGTTGTTGTTAACAACATAGCACACTAGCACATCTACTTTTCTCCTTTAACAAGCACTTAACTGAGCATTGATTACCTTCTGAGCCACATTCTAGATATTGGGGACATGATGGTCAACAAGCTCAGGTCGATGTGGGGTAGACAGGCACACGTCAGATGGCCGAGCCCGAAGCCTGCCCTGTGCCCAGTGAGCGCAGCAAGGATGCCTGCAGACTATTCAGACAGGGCAGAGGACCGCTCTTGGGTGTGTCCCTCGAGGGTGCTGAGGGGTGAGTTCCCACAGGGAGAGTGGCAGAGAGAATTGAAAAACAGAGGAAACAGAATTGCAAAACGAGGCAGGCACAAGCCAAGGGGATGGTGGACGCTGACTGTGGGGTCTGTACTGTGTGCACAGAAGCAGACGGTAGGCAGGGCCCAGCTCTCAGGAGCACCTGCTTCCTGGAAGAGGTTTGTGAGAAGTTCTGCTCGGAGATGGGAGGTTTGGGGTTAGAATAAAGCCGTCTAGTCCTGGATAATAAACTCAGATTTCAGACTTGAATGTGCTTGGGACTGAAATTTACTTGTTACTGGAGTAGTGTCCTTGGAAGAAAGTGGGAAAAGCTTTATGTGAGCCTTAATGAGTTTGGTTATATAGGAGTTTGATTTCCATCTCATAAATAATAAACAGCCCTCAATATGCTAACTTCAACTTCCCTTTCAATTGCTCATGTTCATCTTGCAAAAAAAGTAATCAAGAAAAGTATGGGAAATGCCATCTCCCTGTTGGAATGAAGCATCTCTTGGATGGTACAATATCTTTGCTCCAAGGCTTAGAAGCTTATTAACTGTCTCTGCCTCATTGGTTTTTCTATTTAGACAATTCCTCCCCCATTATCTAATCAATGTTAAAGTGAAACATGACTTTAATTGAACAGCAATGATAAGATTTGTTAAATTTGAAGGAAAATAATATGACTAAGTTCTAAACTGAGAAACAAACTGAGAAATTATTTCTCCATATTTCCTATGCATGCATGTGCTCAGTCACTCAGTCAAGTCTGATTCTTTGTGACTCCCCATGGACTATACCAGGCTCCTCAGTTCATGGGATTTTCCAGGCAAGAATACTGGAGTGGGTTGCCATTTCCTACTCCAGGGGATCTTCCCGACCCAAGGACCAAACTCGGGTCTCATGTGTCTCTTGCAGGAGGATTTTTTTAGCACTGAACCACCTAGGAAACCCCTATAGTTAATCACATATCTTTATTGATAATTTTTTAAACATTTTAAGCATTTTAAAAATTAAAGTATAGTTCATTTATAATGTGTTAGTTTCAGATGTACAGTAAAGTGATTCAGTTACACATGTATGCATTCTTTTTCAGATTCTTTCCTTTGATAGATTATTATAAAATATTGACTATAGTTCCCTGTGCTATACGGTAGATCCTTGTCGTTTAGCTATTTTATATATAATAGTGTGTATCTGAGTCAGACACGACTGAGCGACTTCTCTTTCACTTTTCACTTTCATGCACTGGAGAAGGAAATGGCAACCCACTCCAGTGTTCTTGCCTGGAGAATCCCAGGGACGGGGGAGCCTGGAGGGCTGCCGTCTATGGGGTCGCACAGAGTCAGACACGACTGAAACGACTTAGCAGCAGCAGCAGCAGCAGCAGCAGCAGCGTGTATCTGTTAATTCCAAACTCCTAATTTATCCCCCATAACCCCTATGGTAACCATAAGTTTGTTCTCTATGTCTGTGAGTCTGTTTCTGTTTTATAAGTAAGTTCATTTGTCTCTTTTGATCATTTTTACTGTGGTATCTTTTATAAGAAAGATATTCAATGTGTACAAGGGATAGATTGACTTTATCATGTCACTTGGGAATACAATGGAGATGGAGAAACAGGAAACCACTAGGTTTTATTTATTTTTTGTTTCCATAGTGTTTGACTTGGTCCTTTTCTCTTCATCCCAGTTCTACTGCCCAAGGTCAAATCTATTGTAAAACTCTCAAGCTGGTTTTCTGTTCAAATCTTGTGATGCGACCCCATCCTTCTTACTGGTCATGTTGCCCACAATTAATTCACCTGGACTCAGGCTGAGCTGTAGGGCTTCTCTGGTGGCTCAGTGGTAAAGAATTCGACTGCCAAAATCGGGAAGATCCCCTGGAGGAGGAAATGGCAACCCACTTCAGTATTCTTGCCTGGGAAATCCCATGGACAGAGGAGCCTGGAGGGCTACAGTTCATGGGGCCACAAAAGACTCAGACACAACTTAGTGACTAAACAAAAACAACAGCTATGGGTTTGTGGAATACTCACAGCTCCTCAAACAGAATTTGCTCTGGCATCCTGCTTGTCTCTACATGTGCTTTTTTGTTTTTTTTTAAAGGCTTTATTGAATTTGTTACAACTTTGCTTCTGTTTCATGTTTTGGTTTTTGGCTGTGAGGCATGTGAAATCTTGGCTCCCAAACCAGGAATCAAACCCCCAACCCCTGTACTGGAAGGCGAAGTCTTAACCACTGGACCACCAAGGAAGTCCCACACTATTTCTTCTATCTGAAATTCTCACCTGTCTCCTCTCTGTCCATCTCATAGTATAAGAATTAAGAAGATGTTAATTTTGCAGCTGGATGGTCATTATTCAAATGCCTGGACTGCCACTGCTGAGCTGTGGATGCTTAGGCACATTCATCTCTCTGGGTCTCATTTTCTTCATCTAAAATTGGAATAATGAAAGGATTCATTACACAGAATTATTATGAAAGTGAAATTAGACAATGCATGCATTTGGCTCAGTACATAATGCAGTCTAAATAACCAATACTGTTTTCACTCTTAGTATGATTACAATTATTATTGCTATTTTTAAAAATTAGTTTTTATCAGAGTATAGTTGATTTACAATGTTGTGTTAGATTCTGCTGTACAGCAAAGTGAATCAGTTATATATATATATATATATATATATATA
Organism: Giraffa tippelskirchi; assembly: GCF_054371585.1. Classification (NCBI taxonomy): domain Eukaryota; kingdom Metazoa; phylum Chordata; class Mammalia; order Artiodactyla; family Giraffidae; genus Giraffa; species Giraffa tippelskirchi. The sequence goes on along the minus strand of NC_137276.1, from coordinate 117,799,623 downwards.
CACACACACATATATCCTGTCTTTTTTAGATTTTTTTCCCATATATAGGTCACTACAGAGAATTGAGTACAGTTCCCTGTACTATATAACGGGTTCTTATTAGTTACCTATCTTATAATAATAGTGTGTATATGTCATTCTCAATCTCTCAATTTATTGCCATTTATCAATGATAATTTTATTTCTCCTCTCTGAGTATCCATTTTGTTTCCTAGGTGTGCTCAGTCGCTCAGCCATGTCCAACTCTTTGGGACCCCATGGACTGTAACCCACCAGGCTCCTCTGTCCATGGAATTTTTCAGGCAAGAATATTGGAGAGAGTTGTCATTTCCTACTCCAGGGGATCTTTCCAACCCAAGGATCAGTGGTAACAGCTTCAGGAAGAAGGGAGGTAAGACATCTTTAGAAGGTTGGTTCATCCATCAATGCCCTGTTCAGTTGCTATGGCAGCCCTGGAATTCCTAGAGATGTAGCGACCATTTTGGAGGTAGGGATGACAGCTGATATCATATCATATCATTTATGTCTTTCATAGCATTTTTCTCTACGACCAAGCCAGGGCTTGGGTTCTCATACTCCTCTTAAATTCAAACAAGCAACATCCTGCAGTGAGTGGAAAGCTTCCATACTGAAGGTAAGGAAGTTTGACCTCAAGCTTTAACTCATCAAAAATCAGGTGATATCCTTGGACAAATGACTTCATCTCCCTGAACTCAGCTCCTGGTTTATTAAAAAAAAAAAAAAAAAGAAGAAAGAAAGACAGAAAACAAAAAACAAGAGGGTTACCTTATGTGGTCTCTAAGTATCTTTCCAATCCTAGGGTTCCGTAGTTCTACATGGGGAAACTCACTGTTTCTGCTGCCTGCATACTCAGGAGGCTTCATGGGGTGTGCTGAGTCAGGCCTACTGCATCTGGGGGCATGGTGAAGCCACTGGTATCACTTCAGCTCAACAGAAGACAGTGGTTTCAGAGTCTGTGGGAGAGAAGTGGAGGGGCCCCAGGCCTTCTAAGAGGCTATCTTTCAGATGTGTGTGTGTACAGACATATATAATATATGTGTTTTAAAATAAAGTCCAATACTGTATAACCAAGGTTGAATATTTACCCTCTATAGAAGTTTCCAGAATCTTTACCAAAAAAAAAAAAAAAAGACGACTCTTGAGGGTCCCTTGGACTGCAAGGAGATCAAACCAATCAATCCTAAAGGAAATCAACCCTGAATGTTTGTTGGAAGGACTGATGCTGAAGCTCCAACACTCTGGCCACCTGATGTGAAGAGCTGATTCTTTGGAAAATATCTTGATGCTGGGAAAGACTGAAGGCAAAAGAAGAGAGGGGCAAAGGATGCAATGGTTAGATAGCATCACCGACTCAATGGACAGGAGTTTGAGCAAGCTCCAGGAGACAGCTGCAGTGCCTGGGGTCACAAAGACTGTGACACAAGTTAGATACTGAACAACAACAACACAATACAGGAGAACACCAATATCTTTTATATTTAATTCAATTTTTACTTTACTCTGTACTTACTCGGCAGTCCCTTCTCAGAAGAGACAACAGAAATGTTTGATCATGCTATCTAAGACATAAGGAATCAAAACAAACGAACACAAACATATAAGAATAACAAACAACTTCTAGAAACACTTTTAACCATCCAGTAAACTACCTTTCTTGAAGGGTACAGAAGCTTTAGGAGGCGTAAATTTCCTATCAGAGTTCCTTGATGTCAGTTTTCTTGATTCTAATAAAGAGTGAAAAGCCTGAAATAGAAACCACTTTGAAGACACTCAGGGGCCCTAAGTGCAGGTCTCCTCTTAAGACGTCTTTATTAACACTCAAAATCCTCCCAGGTCCCTCTCCTACAGACATGACAGATGCCTTTGACTGTCTCCCCACAGTGGGGAGGCTTCTGTAGATTTCTTTCTGCACTTCGTGGTGTTTACAGAAACGACACAAATAGTTTCCACTGTATTTATCAAGCAAAAAGTAATTGAAAACAGCGGGTAGTGGTGCCTTAGTCCCTGAAAGAAGTCTGTTTGCCAATTGATCCATGGAGTGCTGAGGCTGGGAGCTCCCATTATAGCTCCTGGGTGGCATTCAGGTTCAGTAAACCCCAGTGTGTCTGGGTAACTGGATTCCTAAATCTTAAGACTATTTTCATTTGCTAACGAAAGAATTGAAGTAGAATGAAATCTACTTAGAAAATGTGTTTTGCTTCTAAACATTTGTGAAATTGAACATTATTGGTGTGATTTTCAAAGGTCTTACTTAACTGTACATTAAAAAAAATCCTCTTTCTGCCTTAGGTAGTAAGATTCGAAACAAAATGAAACACTCCAACTAAAAATCTTAATTTATCTACTTAAACAATTGTAATATATAGTGGAACTGTAACTTTGGTCTATATTTTCCAAGTCACCTATAAATGTGTTATCATATTTTCATACTTTAAAAAAGAAAAAACCCAAAATGAAACATAGCAAAACGTAGCAATTTGGTTCAGAGACACAGCTGGAGTAACATGTTTAAAATTTCCTGGCCAGTCCTATTTCCATTTACAGGATTGGATAATGAGGTCTCACAAATTCTTAGAATATCCAAGGAATTCTCATATAACAGCATCTAGACTGATTTTGCGGAGAAGGCGATGGCACCCCACTCCAGTACTCTTCCTGGAAAATCCCATGGATGGAGGAGCCTGGTAGGCTGCAGTCCATGGGGTCGCAAAGAGTCGGACTCGACTGAGCGACTTCACTTTCACTTTTCACTTTCATGCATCGGAGAAGGAAATGGCAACCCACTCCATTGTTCTTGCCTGGAGAATCCCAGGGGCGAAGAAGCCTGGTGGGCTGCCGTCTATGGGGTCGCACAGAGTCGGACACGACTGAAGTGACTTAGCAGCAGCAGACTGATTTTGGCTGCCTCTTACATACAAATATGGTACATAAATTCCTTGCTTAAGCTTCTTCTCTGATATGAGAGTCAGAAAAATATGGTAACCACAATGGGAGGCCAAGAAAATGACTTTGGCTAGTCCCCTAAAGGTGTTGATCAGGAGAACTAAACCTTTTCCCTTTGAGGGAGAATGGATACATATGTATGGCTGAGTCCCTCTGCTGTTCACCTGAAACTATCATGACATTGTTAATCAGCTATACTTCAATACAAAATAAAAAGTTAAAAAAAAAACAAAAAACCTTAGCCCTTACGGGTCATAGGAAACTACTTAAAGGTAAAGCAGGGGAGAGGCAAAACTAAAAAAATTGAAAGTTGATTCTAAGCAGAAAATGTCTTTGGGATATTTAATCTAGAAAAGAGGATGTTTTTAAAGATATGCAATGATTTCCATAAACAAATATTGTTGACAATGAAACCTGTTATATTGATTATTAGCTTGATGTTTGGTCAGCAACTAACACGGTGATGGATTCGTGCAAATTCATACTCGTGCTCTCAAGCTGGTCCCTTATGACAATCCATTATTATAAGGGTTTAGTTGAGGGGTAGGTGCTCTAACTCTGGAGCAGAGATAGATGTATTGGCCCTTCAGATGCTGGGTTCTAGCCTTACAGACATTGTCTTAATCACACAGGCAGTGGATCTCCGTTCACATGTAAGTATAGGGAGAGAAGTTATGGGATTCACTACAGCGGAGAAAAGTAGTACAAGTGTTAGGAAGAAATTCTTGGCCATAATGATAGCAAAATGCAGTTCCAGATGTGATGGGGGATTTCTCATAGAGTACTTGTCCATCACACAGGAGGAGGGAACATGTGGTGCTGGGGGTGTTTATGTGCTGTGATATTTTAAGGAAGAATGATACAACTTGGGACAAAGGTCACTTAACAAACAGCAGTTCTTGATATTATCGCCTTGATATCTGTGGCTGATTTTGTGGAGAAAGGACGATTAGAATCAAGCTCAAGAGAAAAGAATTGCGACTTCCCTGGTGGCCCGGTGATTAAGATTTCACCTTCCAATGTAGGGGGTGCTGGCTCCATCCTTGGTCAGGGAGCTAAGATTCCACATGCCTTGGGGCGAAAAAACCAAAACGTGAAACAGAAGCCATGTTGTAACAAATTCAATAAAGACTTAAAAATAGCCCATATCCAAAAAAAAAAAAATCTTTTAAAAGAAAAGAGAGAGAGAAGAGGATCCAGGGAGAAATATAGCCTTAATGACTGACAGAGCTGAAGAATCAGGCTCCCCTGGACTAGAGGAATTTGAAGAGCAAATACTGCTAAGAGTCCAGTCTAATCTGAATAGCCCGTATCATTAGGGCTGTGAACCAATATTGACAGTCTGGTGCCAGAAATGCCCACGGGAACACATGGGCATGAATACTCCATACATTAAACATAAACAGTGTTTTTAAGCAAGGTTACTAACCTTTTCAGGTGGGACATGCATTTTTTTTTTTAAAGACACTTATGTAAAAACTTAAGTACAATTCCTGATGTTTGTTTTTCTTCAAAACCACCTTCTGATTTTGGAAAGTTCTCCCCAGCCTTTAGCCTGTCCCAAAGCCTGGTGCCTACTTCTTATGGCTCCTGTCTTTCCTAAAACTTCTCAGACTTATGGCTTACGGCTGTGCCTGGGGTGTTCTTACTTCCTGCTGGTGATAAGTGCTCCCTGAAGATCACAGAACCACCTTTACAAAGGGGCAGACTCCCAGGACCTTGCTCTTCTTGCCCTGGGGCTGAGCTGATGGCCCTGTGGCTCAGAGAGTACTTTGCAAACAGCTATTGCAACCTGCATATCTGCTGGCACTTTAAACCACACAGTAAACCAAGCAAAGAGTAAGTGATTTAAAAAACTTTAATTCCACTAAACTTCTTTACAGATATAGGTATGGGGACATTTTAGAAACTTTTGGGAAGGACGAATAGAAACTAACTCCATTAAATGTGTCAAGGAAAAACTAGGTAAAACTTTTGCTGTAGACCCATTGGCTGTGAAATTTTTTTGCCTTTTACATCTGTGTTTTGCTTGAAACTCAACATTCAAAAAACTAAAATCATGGCATCCAGTACCATCATTTCATGGCAAATAGATGGAGAAACAATGGATACAGTGACAGACTTTATTTTCTTGGGCTCCAAAATCACTGCTGATTGCGACTGCAGCCATGAAATTAAAAGATGCTTGCTCCTTGGAAGAAAAACTATGACCAATCTAGACAGCATATTAAAAAGCAGAGACATTACTTTGCCAACAAAGATCCATCTATTCAAAGCTATGGTTTTTCCACTAGTCATATATAGATGTGAGAGTTGGACCATAAAGAAAACTGAGTGTCAAAGAATTGATGCTTTTGAACTGTGGTATTGGAGAAGATTCTTGAGAATCCTTTGGACTGCAAGGAGATCAGACCAGTCCATCCTAAAGGAAATCAGTCGTGAATATTCATTGGAAGGACTGATGCTGAAACTGAAGCTCCAATACTTTGGCTACCTGATTTGAAGAACTGATTCATTGGAAAAGACCCTGATGCTGGAAAAGTTGAAGGCAGGAGAAGGCGATGACAGAGGATGAGATGGTTGGATGGCATCACTTGATGGACATGAGTTTGAGCAAGCTCCGGGAGTAGGTGATGGATAGGGAAGCCTGGCATGCTGCAGTCCATGGGATCTCAAAGAGTGGTACATGACTGAGCGACTGAACTGAACTGAAGACCTGTGTTACTGACTGAGGAAATGAAACCATTCTGGACCCATCCAAAGGTGGCCTTTTCTTTTCTACCCTCTCTTGCTCCTCTGACCAGGCCCTCTGACATCTTGCCTGACCTGACACACAAATCTGACTGGGCTTCTAGACCATCTGGGCAGCCACCTCTTCCCCAGCTCTCCCAGTTAAAGTCCTTAACTGGTCCTTTGAATTCCAACAGCTTTCTAGCTGGGTCTTTCTGTCTTGCTTTACAAATGAGTATAATAACTCCCCTTGGAGACATTCACTCCTTGAGGCTCTGCTCTGGATTCTGTTTGATTCATTCTGTGCCTTCTCAGTTTCCCAGGGCTCCATGAAATATTTGTCATGCAAATTCATGTGCCTGTGATATCCTACTTGTGGATGTCCTTAAAATAAACTGTTGGGGATAAGTAAAATGAAAAAGAAAGCATCTCACACTAGCAGGGACCCCATTTGCCCAGAGGATGTTTTGTTTTCTCTTGTTCAGAAGATTTATTTTAGTTTAAGAGCCAAGGTATGTTTTCTTTCCTGGGTAAATTATGTGTGTGGTTCCTGCAGCAACAGCTCCAATGGATGTTGACTTACTGCTGAGAGCAGGAAAGGAGGAAGGGGAACAAGCCCAGAGGAATGTCACAGCCAGCTGGGTGCCCGGACATCTGCCACTGCCGCATGAGGGTGGGGTGGTGGTGGGATGTGACCAAAGGCTGAGGTCACCAGTTGAACCACCCAGGAAAGGGCTGATTGGGTCAAATAATACTCTAGGACCCAAAGTGGAAACACGAACCAGAAATGCATGGTGTTTTAAAACCGCACCATGGGAATTCCCTGGTAGACCAGTTGGTTAGGGGCTTCCCTGGTGGCTCAGATGGTAAAGAATCTGCCTGTAATGCAGGAGCCCTGGGTTTGTTCCCTGGGTTGGGCTGATCCCCTGGAGAGGGGAATGGCAACCCACTCCGGTATTCTTGTCTGGAGAATTCCATGGACAGAGCCTAACAGGCTACAGTCCATGGGGTCACAAAGAGTTGGACATGACTGAGCAGCTTTCACCTTCCAGTGGTTAGGGTCTTGTACTTTTACTGCTGTGGGCCAGGGTTCTATCTTTGTTTGGGGAACTAAGATCCTGGCAACCTGCACAGTCAAAAAGAAAAAAAAAAAGAGGAAGGAAACATCAGCACCATCACATCTGGTAAATAATGAAGCTCCCAGAAAACTCAGAGATTTTCCTCCACAGTGACTCCAATACAGGCCTTTTCCATTTAAATCACTTCATATTGAATAGTAAGTACAAAAGAACTTGGCACAAACAAGAAGACAGAGCAGATCTGTATAGGAAGGAAAGGGAGAAAGATTTTTAACAAAGAAAGGTAAAGGGACTTTGAGCTATGACTGGAGCCTGAGATTTGCTTCTGGCCCCATCCCCTATTTTTCTAGAAGCTCTGCCTCCTGAAAACAAGGTTCTTTATTAATATTATTATCATCTGTGACTCAGGGTATAGACTAGACCACGTTTTATATCCCATGAAGGAAGTGGGCTGGTAAAATCTACCATTTGCCCATGTCACAGAAGTAAGGAAGTGGCTTAGAACTCTTCCAGGCCTCAGGGTGCCTGTTCGTGAGTGACTTAAAAGTACTTAATGGCATCCTAGCAACCTGCTCATTTTCCAAAACAGGAAATGCATTCTCGAGAAAATCCTTCACATTCAGTTTTCTTGGGGAGAAAAAAAATTCCCCTAAAAATGTTCAGTTTCAGCATGAGACTCACTGCTTTCCCTGACAGCTAAAGGTCGCACTAGTGATTCATTGGGTGCATTAAGTTAATATGTAACTTGAATAGCAAATGATGCCCAATGGCTGAGGTCAAAATGTTCTGTTTGCATGAGTTAATTTGCTGTAGGACAGGGAGGCCTGGCGTGCTGCAATTCATGGGGTCGCAAAGAGTCAGACACGACTGAGCGACTGAACTGAACTGAATTGAATAGTTAAATCATTAGAAAATTGATACCCACTAAGAGACCTGAAAGAGAAGGTCCCATTTCCAAAAGGTCACATTTCCCCAAGTCTAAATTGCACACAGGAGAAACTCCCAATCTCAGAGGAACAGGAAATGCTGTGGGCTGTCCGTTTTCTGCTTCAGTAGGCTTTACGGCGGGCACTCAGGAGTTAACTGTGAGGGTGCTCGAGCCTAGTTGAAAGCAAAGCATTGCTTGTCCCAAAAAGACACAGTGGATGATGCCGAAACTGGGTGATGTGAAGGCAGAATGAACCCCATTCGGCAATACGGTATTGCTGCAATGATGATAATGCATTTGTCTGTACAAGTGCCTTCTGTTGGTATGAGATCATTAAGCTTAACTGTATCAATATGTTCCCAATCATGTAACTAGTAGAACTGAAGAATATCCTGCCACCAAGAAAAATGCTTGAGGTTCACACCTGAGAGGTTATTCAGGAAAGCTCCAATCTTAATAACCCAGTCTCAAGGCTCACAACCACCCAAGGTGCTATAAAGAGGGCTGGAGGGAAGACTGTGAAGCCCACAATTAATACAACGGAAACTGGACAGGAACTCTGCACTCAGATCTTGCCAGACTAAGCCTCAAAGTCAACGTACAATCACATGTATTTGAAGAATTACAAAGCAAAAATAAATCTCAGAGAAAAACAGCTGAAACTGCCAAATAAGAACCCTGAACAAACTTCCTCATACTCAGTTCCCATACCAAATTGGCAATTCTCCCCAGAATTTTTTTCAAAGCCAGGATTGGTGAGGGTAAACCAAGCTTTTAACATAGGCACTTTTTACCTGGTTTTGGTTGGCATTGTTGCAATAACACATAAGGTTGGTATCTGGCAAACTGGCAACACATGTTTAAAAATCAGCTTGCCAAAGAACAGTATGGATAATTGTTAAATACTTCATTATATAATTGAGAGGGGACAGTCTGGGGGTGTAACTCTCTTTGCCTGCATGGATAAGGGAACTAGATATTGACAGAAATGGACCAGCTAGGAAGATTAAATGGCAATGCAATTTAATACTGTTGGGTTTTTTTCCCTTAAATGTTGCAACAATGTAAAAAGCCTTTTGGTGTTAGGGTTCTTTCCTTGTTCTTGAACTTTCTGCCTTCCAACTTCCTAGAACAGAAAGGAGGAGCTGCAGGAGGAACAGCATGATGTGAAAATGGATCTGTGATTCTGAAGATCCTACTTCCCCATAACTGGCTCTGTGTCTATTGATGATGCAAATACACTCTGAACTTCAGTTTTTACATCTTGAAAAAAAACTCAGAGATTAGATGAGGTGATCCAAATCCTTTCTTTTTGTAAATTTCTCCCAGCGCTGTCTTTAAGAGCAATGATGGAGAAGCAGGCAAGTTCTCAGACAGAAACCAAGGTCTCATCCTAAATTCTCCTTTCTCAAGTCACAACTTCCTCCACTTCTTTGTTATTTGATTCAGGAATAGAGAGTCTAACTTGTGATTTCAGGATCAGCTAAGAATTTTTGAAGAAACTTGGGGTAAAAAGAGACTGTCTGCACTGAGAATGACCTCACCTTAGGAAATGGTGATTAAAGAGATCACTCTCACTTGAGCACTTTAGTAAATTCTTTAAAATTTTTTTCCCTAGAAATATCTTATTGGTTTGCTGATAAAACAAGAAGAGGTACTAAAGTCTGCAGAGAAAAAACAAGAGGGAAACGGTGTCAGGGAACTAACGTTACAGTTGAGAGTTAGTTTTGAATCTATCTGATGGCTTTAGGAGAATAGGCTTGTAGCCTGGATATATTCCGGGAGTTAATAATGTACCTTTTTAATTTCCTCTCTGCCAGCAAAATGAGGAGGTTAGTTTCAGATTGGGAGCCTAGGGGTAGTAGAGTTATTCGATCTGAGATGGTTGATACCAGTAAGGAATGAGCCTGATGATTGGTTTGTCCAATATGTACATTAGTTAAGTTTTGTATCAATAGTTTTCTTCAAATAGATACTGCACATTTTTCTTAAGACTCTTTAGGTCTCTTATAGATTTCTAATATGAATGGCATCCATCTAGATGATAATTTCTTTGTTCTCAGCTATTTTTTGCCTCTGCCACTGGATTGGCGAACAGAGGGTAATGAAGCAAGACGAAAATAGCAACAAAGAAAATTCCATGTGATCATTTCCATCTTTTATCTTCTTTATAACTTATTTCCTCCTAAATTTTTATCCCATTTTTCATTCTTGATGCTATGTATTTGTTTTTTCTCTCTTTTCATTAATTAGTCCTTAAAACTTATGAGTGTTATACTTTTAAAAATTAATGGAAAGTTTTTTCATACTTAAAAAATTAGAAAGTTATTCTTTTGTTTGGGGGGTTTTGTTCGCTTGCTTTTGGCTGCATTGTATGGCTTGTGGAATCTTAGTTCCGTGACTGAGGACTGAATGGGGGCCTTTGGCAGTGGAGTCCTTACCACTGGAAAACCAGGGAATTCCTAAAAGTTATTCTTTTACATTCTCATTGATTTTCTTTCCAACCAGTATATATAATGTTACTCATTGACTGTATGTCCATGATCTTAAATCTAATTAATAGAAGGAAATGAAAAGAGAAAAGTTCTTGAATTTCCACAAAATTCTTTCAGGAGCTGGCTGAAATGGTGAATGGAATGGAGTAAAAACGGATTAATAAATATGTAAATGTGGTTTAAGCTAACATAGCTTTGGGACCCAAATTCTTGTTTATGGACAAGAACCCACCTGTAGTAAAATTCTGTCAGCACCATTGCCAAGTAAGAATAAGGATATTATGATGAGTTTTTAATAAATGTAAATGTATTTGAGTTAAAGAACTGTCCTTTTAAAGTATCTTTGTATTTTAAAAAAGTCCTTTTTCATAAACTAATGATAATAAATGTGAGGTTTTTTTTGCTTTCGTGTCATTTTGGGCATAAAAATTGAACAACCCAGTGTCAGATCATTTAAAAATGACTTAAAATGTAGATCATTTTTTGAAATTTCACTCAGGAATAATCCATAATCTGGAAACCACTGTCACAGCCACAGATAGGGGGAGTTACATGGGTTTATGTAGTGTGTATTCATCTATGGTAGAGGTAAGGGGTGTTGTATCACACGCTTCTGTGGCTGCTGTAACAAATGACCATAAAGTTGGTGGCTTAAAGCAGAACTGTATTCTTTTGTAGTTCTTGAGGCCAGAAGTCTGAGATGGAGGTGCCAAAGGGCCATGCTCCCTCCAGAGGCCCTGGAGGGGGATCCTTGTTTGTCTCTCCCAATGATACCATGCAAGGCTCTGTGGGACTCCTGGCCACAGAGACTTTCTGTGTCTCCATTTCTTTGATTATGGGAAACAGCCTTCATTCATCCTCCATGACCTTCCCTGAGTTCCAATGGGCAGATTCAAGCAGTTGTTAATTAGGGAAGGAAGGGGATGGGAGACTAAGGAGAAACAAATAGTCAAGAGCAGCCTTGGGGCAAGGTCCCGTTTCCCCATCAAAGGATACATACAACAATATCTTTGAGTTATTTTGCAAATATTGAAAGCCCCTCCAGGTGGGAGATGTTAATGATAAACAGTGGTATGCTGCCCACAAGCCTGTAGACCCCAGATCAGGTGGATCTGAAGTTTGATGGTGTTGATTTCTGCTTACCTCATCACAACCCATGAGAAGAATGTCGACAGAATGATCAGTCCCTCTCTGAACAATTACTATAAAACTTGTCACTATCCTCCCCAGGGGTTTTGAGGGCATGAGCCCTCTGTGTCCCCCTTTGCCTGACAAAGCAGTAAAACTATCCTTTTTTTCTTCACCCAAAACTCTGTCTCTTAGATTTGATTCAGCACCGGTGTACAGAGAAGCTGAGCTTTGGGCATCACCACCTTCTGGTGGTCACCCTATGCTAGCCTTCCTCTGTATTCTTCATCCTCTGCCTCCATCTTTACACTATTGCCTCTTCTGTGTGTCTCTTTGGGTCCAATCTCCCTCTACTTTTTTTTTTCTTTTTAATTTTTTAAGTTTCCAGATGCGCCATGTGGCAGGTACAATCTTTTTTCCTGGACCAGGGATTGAAACCACACTCGTTGCATTGGAAGCACCAAATCTTAACCTCTGGACCGCCAGGGAAGTCCTAACTCTCCCTTTTTCTTACACGGCTAATCTTTCTGTGTCTAATCTCCACTCTCTCATAAGGATACTTTTCATGATTTCCCTTGTCTTAAGATCCTTAACTTAATCACACCTGCATAGACCCTTTCTCCAAACAACATTTACACATTCCAGGGATTAGGGTGTGAACATAGTTTGGGGAACAACTATCAGCCTACCCCAGGCATCCAACTTGACTTATTCTCCCAGGTCACCTGGACATGGCCTGGACTAGAGAGAGGCAGATTTAGGTGCTAGGATGGAAATATCTTCAGGCGGTACCATAACTGGTTTTTTAAATGTCAAGTTATGAATTTTCCATTTTGGTTATTTCTGGATGATAAAATTATAGAGAGTTTCTTTTTTCCTTTCTCAAAGTATTTTTATTTATTTAAAATATTAAAATCAAATAAATACTATTAACAATATTTATCATTGACCATTATTAGTAAACAAATAATATATAATAAATATTATTAAATAAATAATATTTTAAAATTAAAATTTTTCCTGTCACTTAAAATTTTAACCTGGATCTCCTGCATTGTAGGCAGATTCTTTACTGTCTGAGTTACTAGGGAAGCATCATTAAATATTATTAAGTAAATAATATTTATATTATATTATTCAATAAAATTAAAAATAAACACTGTATTAGTAATAATATACTACAATTAATGTATTTCTGTTATAGCAGCAGTTGATCATTTTAAAAATTATGTTTGAAACATGCTGCAAATAGTTACCATACTAACTTCAGTTTATGGATGAAAATGGTAAATTAACCAGATATGAAGCAGAAAGAACTCTATGTTTGTCTAGGCTAAGGGAATATGCAGGAGATGAGGGTGAAGCTAAGATGGCTGAAAACTCAGCATTCAAAAACTGAAGATAATGACATCCCATCCCATCACTTTGTGGCGAATAGATGGGGAAACAATGAAAACAATGAAAGACTTGATTTTCTTGGGCTCCAAAATCACTGCAGATGGTGACTGCAGCCATGAAATTAAAAGACACTTGCTCCTTGGAAGAAAAGCTATGACAAACCTAGGCAACATATTAAAAAGCAGAGACAATTACTTTGCCAACAAAGATCCGTCTGTTCAAAGCTATGGTTTTTCCAGTAGTCGTGCATGGATGTGAGAGTTGGAATATAAAGAAAGCTGAGCGCTGAAGAATTGATGCTTTTGAACTGTGGTGTTGGAGAAGACTCTTGAGAGTCCCTTGGGCTGCAAGGAGATCAAACCAGTCCATCCTAAAGGAAATCAGTCCTGAATATTCATTGGAAGGACTGATGCTGAAGCAGAAACTCCAATACTTTGGCCATCTGATGTGAAGAACTGACTCATTTGAAAAGATCCTGATGCTGGGAAAGTTGAAGGCAGGAGAAGTGTATGACAGAGGATGAGATGATTGGATGGCATCATCAACTCAATGGACATGAGTTTGAGCAAGCTCCGGGAGTTGATGATGGACAGGGAAGCCTGGTGTGCTGCTGTCCATGGGGTTGCAAAGAGTCAGACATGACTGAGCAACTGAACTGATTGAGGGTGGAGCTAAAGAGAGGTGGAAAGAAATAAACTGTTTATAAGCAGTACAATGGTTATATGCTCAGTCAGTTCAGCGCTCAGTCATGTCTGACTTTTTGCGACCCCATGGACTGCAGCACTCCAGGCCTCCCTGTCCATCATCAACTCCCGGAGTTTACCCAAACTCATGTCCATTGAGTCGGTGATGCCATCTAACCATCTCATCCTTTGTTGCCCCCTTCTCCTCCTGCCTTCAATCTTTCCCAACGTCAGGGTTGTATGCTAACATTCCTCAATTTTAAAAAATGTATAAAATAGATGACTATGGTCCCCATGTGTAAAACGCAACAGTAAAAAAGTCTCTGTCAACGTTTAGCTCCTAGCTTTCATTTCTATGCCCTCTGATCTCCAAAGATAATCTCTATAAATAGACCACTCTACCATTTCAAAAATTTTCAAGGCTTTACACATGTACAAAATCTGAAAATGTTTGACATTTGACCTATTTATATTTAGTATAATTTATAATTTGTCATCTTATTTTATATTAGTTTATGCACCATGATTTCTTATTTAATTTCCCTTTTCCTCCTTTTGTTAAATGGCTAAAATTTTGGTACCTTTTTTTTTTTTTTTTCATCTAGGAGGTTTAGAAGTTATTCCATCTTTTTTCTATTGTGTTAATTATTATTCTTACATTTTTAGCATGCCCTTTTCAACATGTATTAATCTAAATTAAGTTTTATCTCTTTCTTTACTAAAAGGACAAAATCTTAGCACACCATTATTTTCCTTTTCTCTCTCATTACTTTCTATGCCACATCACTCTAGAATTTAGTTTTAGATTTGTGAACTTTTTTACTACATATTTCAATTTATCTACGTTTTCTTGGGTTCTTTGCTTACTATTATTTATCTTATATTATATGTAGGTTCTTCCTTGGGTTGAATTTTCATTCCATTGCAAATAATCCTTGAATAAGCAACTCTAGAGCAGGTTTATTTCTGAGGGCTTCCATGTCTCCAAGCTTTGAGAATCTCTATTCTACAGCTCTGATGATTCATAAAGATACATCTTGGCAAGTTATATTTCTCTTACATGATGCTAGTGACCCTTCCTATGTAAAAATCTGTGTCTTTCTTCAGCTATAAATTTTCGTTTATTTTTCTTCATATTTTCCTCCATTCAGTCTTCTCTGTCTCTGGAATTCTTATTAGAACCCACAATAGAACTCTTGAAATGTTTCAACTTTTTTCTTTACCTCTTTTGACTCTTAACTTTTAACTCTTTAAACCCTTTTAAAGTCTTTTAACCCAACTTTAAACTTTTTCCTCAGTCTGACCTTTTATGGAAAACGTTTGTTAGCCTCCGTTTTAGATCATTAATTTGTCCATTACTGTGTTCATTTGTCCACTCACTCCTTCCATTGTATCTCCTGTCTTTATAATTTTAGAACCTCAAGAATTATTACTTGCTTTTTCGCTGTTTTTCCTAACAGCATATTCTAGTTTTACTGTGCAAGATCATCTCTCTGATGACATTAATTTTAATGCTTATAAGTTTATTTCTCTTTCACAAATTTTCTCTTGAGTCAAGGTTCTGTCTCTTCTTTTTGTATTTTAATGGTTTTCTCCTGAACTTCTGGTGTTCTGACTCCCTCTAATTACACCTAAGGAGGAAGAACTAGATGAACCAGTGCCCCATGAATAGCTAGGTGGTTTGGATTTGCTCTTCCCCAGAGGAGAGAGTAGCCATAACTGGCCAGAAAGTAGCTCTGTAATTACCCTGATGATCACCGAAGGACCCTCTGCTCCAATTGTTGACAGTGAGCTTGAGTTTCCCTATGTTTGCTCTTAGCTTCCTGAGTAGTTTTTTTTTTTTTCCTTCTGTGCATAAGCTGGGCTGTGGTTTCAGCAGTTCTTGACAATTTAATCCACGTGCTTTCTATCTTCTAGAAATTACTCACAATTTCAGCACCCCTTCGTGTTACTCTGTAGTCTCCCAGCGCTGTCACGAATTTAGTCTTTAAAAGATTTCTTTTTCCTGTCACTTAAAAGGATTTGCGGGGTGGAGGGGTGGGGGTCGGTTGACAAGTGTGCTCAGCCCTTCCTCTTCATCCACTCTACCATATCTGCAAGATGCAGATACAAAACATCATATGGCATAAGCTCTTTTATTCTTCAGTTTTAGGAAATGTTACTTTCCATCAAAGAATTTTATAACTAATTAAATTATACTATCCAAAAGTCAAAGCTTTAACAATTGAACCACATTGTTGTAAATTGCATTGAAACACACATTCCTTTCTCTGATTTGGTAATTGAGGGAACTTCCACAGAACCAACCATGTGTTTACACGGATGGCTGTGGAACGTGTCCTACTTTCTGGGTGGTTCTTTTCTGGCCTCCTGTTGTTTTTGTTGCTTGGTCCCTTTGGCCACATCAAGCAGTTTTCCGCACTTAATTTACGACTGCTAGTACATTTGCTTTTCTTTCAACTTCCCTCTCAGTTTTCTGCGGTATGGAAAACCATATAACAAAGCATCTTACAAAAGCACATTCTGTAGATAATGGACTTTAGGACTAGGTGCTAAAGAAAAGAAAAGGTGGCTTTTTGTAAACCATTACAGAGATGCAGAAACGTTTTGCTTGTTTCTAAATCCAGGATTTTTCTCCAGTAATTGTTTATTAGAAGTATGACTGACAGATAGAGATATTTCTGTGTGAAGAGCCCTGTCATTAAACAAAAAGATCACTGTATATATGTGAAAGTGTTAGCCTCTCAGTCATGTCCAATTCTTTGCAATCCCATGGACTTAGCCTGCCAGGCTCCTTTGTACATGGAGTTCTCCAGGCAAGAATACTGGAGTGGGTTGCCATTTCCTTCTCCAGGGGGTCTTCCTGAACTGGGGATCGAACCCAGGTCTTCTGCATTGCAGGCAGATTCTTTACCAACTGAGCCACTAGGGAAGCCTCTAGTGGCTCAGTTGCAATTAGTGGCCATTTACAATTCCGAAAAGACTTAAAACAAAAAGGCTCATGGGATGAGTCAGTGGCTGGAGGCAGCAGTTGGGCTTGAAACCATAATTAATATTCATCCACTCCTTTTCCTCCCACCCATCTGTTGGATTCTTCTCACCCTCCAGACTTTCCTACTGGTCTAAGTTGACTTGTCCAGTGGGACCCAGACCTGATCCCTAAGGAGTCTGAACCCTAGTCACCTTGTTCCTGTGTCAGGCTTGTTGCCACAGTTAGCAGCAGACATGGAAACTGCAAGAAGTACCCCAGTGTGTCCCTTGAGCTCCAGACACACTCTTCCCTGTTTGTTTGTGTATCAGCATTTCTAGTTTTTCATGCTAACCATGGCCATCGCTCACACTAGAGAGTAAATGTTTCCTTTGCTGCTGTGAGGACAGAGGTCCAAATTAACCAGGCCACAGTGCATCTTGGGGTTCAGTGAGACCCTTATTGGTTTCCCTAGTGGAAACATTCCAATTTTTAACACAACAGACCTTAAAGTTGTGGGGGCTGATGCACAAAGTCTGAGAATGGTAATAGGATCCCACCCTACTTCTACTCCTTGATTTCTGCACTGCGGATCCTTGCTGTGGGTACATGGGATCTTATGATTGTTGTTGGGTCAAAAAATGTCATGTCTTAGAGGAGGGTGCTCCAACACCATCTGAGGTCATCCCAGCTGGTCCTTTAGCTGAGCCTCTTGGAGGTCATGCCAATATTTCATCAGGTGGATGACTTCTGGGGTAACAGAATTCTTGATAGTACCAGTGGATTCCATGATGATGTGCTCATTGTCAAACTTCCTTCTATGTAAAGTGGATCCTTGGGTACCAGGTAGTGTTATTTGAGATTCCCACATTGGGAAATGATTCTGCAGTCCTCAGTTAATGGTACTAGAAGAAGTAGGGCAGGCCTGGAAGCCTAGCCCATACCTGGGATAGAGCTGAACATTGAGGACAAAATACCACCCCCTTCACTCATGGTGGAAGTAAATCTGGCACCTCCATTAGTCTCCATGGGGGACAGTGCCAGACTGTACTGTGAGTGCCTGACATTAAGCTTTCAATTGCTGAGGCACCTATTCAAAGACATCCATCTCAATTATAGGCATTGCCAGCTGCACAACTAGATAAAAAGCCAGGTGGCCTTATCCATAAAGTTCCCCTTTCAGAAAGCCCTAGATAACCGACCACTTGACCGACACCACTTCGCTTCCTGGGCTTTAATTTCTACTCTTAAATTCACCAACAAATGGTGAACCTATGACATAGGCATAGACATCTCAACCTCAGCCCTAATAAAGGCAGAAGCCAAGGTAAAGGATGCTCTCTCTCCCACCAAACTCACCATGTGGTACTGACTGTGCCGTGTACCCTTCAGTAACTGTGAATAATAAATCTTGATCCTTCAAGTTCCCTGATAGTTGTTGCTGAGGCTCGTCCTACAATTATACTAAAAACCACAAGGGCAGGTCCAACCACAATACTGACTCTGAAAGGAGAAATGTCCATAGCGGAGGGGCGGGGATGGAGGCAGGTGAATACTTCAGCTGATAGCACCACTATCAATAGTCTGGAACTGTTGCAGTCACAAACCTAGGGCTCAATTGGGCTGAACAAGAACAAGGTCTTTGGTGACATTAGCAGCAAAACTCTAACAGTGACCTGGAGGGTACAGAAGCCAGAGTACAGAGTACAAGAGTGGTGAGGTGAAGGTGACAGAGGGCAGATAATTCTGCATGATCGTGAAGGAAATGGGACAGGTACCGAGAGCGTCTCATGAGGAGAGTGACATGATTGCATTTTTTTTTTTAAGACAAGTGTGCCCAGAACATATTTAAGTATTGATGACAGTAGTTTAGAGCCTTGAGGGAAATTGAACATTCAAGAGAAGAGGAAGATTGATGTGAAGACATCATTGAGGAAGTACACAAGAGAAGACCTAGAGTGCGGGGGGAGGACTCAGATGGAGGAGAGATCTAGGCTGCAGGTGACAGAGACATTAAGTGGGTGCGGATATAGAGCGAACTTGTGGGGATGGACTGAGACGGTTACGGAAACAGCCTTAATTGAGCCTATTGGATGTGAGGACTCAGACCTCAATAGGAATCATGAAGTAAAGAAGTTCTTGAAGATTCCTTTAAATTCATGATACAAGAGCAGTAGATGTCTTGTTAGCTCAGCAGTAGATTTTTTTTCACCTTAGCAGAAGTCAGTTAATTGTAATAATAGGTACCATTTACTGTGTGACAAGCACTGCACTCTGCATTTTGTATTTTTATTTATTTCATCCTCACCGTAACTCTATGAAGTAAGCTTGTAGACGTTATTATCATCATTGACAGACAAGAAAATGAAGGTGGTACATGTCTCACAGAGCCATTGTCACCCCCACCACACCAAGCCCAGGGACTGTCTCTCACTTGGGCTGTTCTCAGTCATGTCTCACTCTTTGTGACCCTTGGTTTCATTCTTTATTCCCTGAATCCTATTTTGCACACAGAAAAACTATATAATTTATCTCCCACACTGTGAAACCCTTTAGAAAGCTACCACTGATGACTGAATAAAATTGAATTTCCAACAAGACCCTACTTGACCTGCCCTGCTTATTGCTTCAATTTCATCTCATTTCTTGTTGTTCATCTCAACATGCTCCAGTGTCCAGGCCTCTGGTGTTCCTCAGACTCCTTGAGTTTATTCTTGCTTTGTGGAATTTGCACTTAATGTTTTCTCTGCCTGAAATGTTCTTTCCCTAGGTTTTTGCAAAGCTGGCTCTCTCTTGTCATTCTGATCCAGCTCAAATGACATCTCTTTGAAGACGCTTGCCCTGGTTGGGAAGAGAGAAACCAAGGCTAATTCCCAATCAGCAACCTAAGCTGTCTCCCTAACATTGCTCTGTTTTAATTTTATTAAAAATGTCACTCACTGCTATTTTTTGTCATTTATTAACTGCCTTTCTCTTACTAGAGTTAAAGCTCTGTAAGAACAAAAACAAAAAAGCAAGACTTTCTTGCTTTCTGCTATATGATGTCGGGCTTCCCTGGTGAGTTAGACGGTAAAGAATTCGCCTGCAATGTGGGAGACCTGGGTTTGACCCTGGATTGGGAAGATCCCCTGTAGGAGGGTATGGCAACCCACTCCAGTATTGGAGATGAAAGAATCGCTTGCCTGGAGAATTGCCATGTTCAGAGGAGCCTGGCGGTCTACCGTCCATGGAGTTGTAAAGAGTCAGACTCGACTGAGCAGCTAAGAACAGCACACAGCACAGCTATACATTATCATTTAGAAGCTGGCCTGACATATAACAGGCACTGGGTAACTGTTGCTGAATGAATGAAAGAATGAACTCAATGAATGAATGAATCAAGTTGCATACTCTGTGTATCTTCTGATGTCAGTACACCTTTCATAAATGACAAAACTAGACCCCCCTCCCTGTTTTTAAACTTTTTTTTTTTTGATGAGAACCATTTTTAAAATCTATATTGAATTTACTACAATATTGCTTCTATTCCATAATTTGGCCTTTTGACCATGAGGCATGTAGGATCCTAACTCCCTGACTAGGGATCGAACCTGCACCCCCTGCATTGGAAGGCAAAGTCTTAACCACTGGACCACCAGGGAAGTCCACTAGAGTCCTTTTTCACTCCATGACTTTAGTGTCACGTGAAACTAGCCAGAGCAAGTTTCCACCTCCATTATATCAGGAAGACTTGCAGAGTCCATTGATTGCCTACCATTTGCTCTAAGACTCATTTACAGCAGATGTTATCCTCGGAACAAGCTGCCTTCCCAGGTGGTATTTTGTCAGGGTCTGCTGGGAGTCAAAGCAATGGAATGGCAGCACATAGAGAATACTTCTGCCATGCCCTGAGAGACTGACGTCATCACTTCCATGCCACAGACTTTCACTAGCCACATAGCTGGTTTCAACTCCTGTGGGTCTCTCTTTCACAGGCATGAACTTTACTGTAAGAAAATAAAGATTTTTGCTGAGTGAAAAATAAAAGAAATTCTTTAAAAAAAAAATAGTATGCAGGAGATGTAATGGAGGCCAAGGGAATTAGAAATGGTCCAAGTCACTCTTGTGGTTTCTTGATATATTTCTCATCTGATGAAGCCAAGTGATTGATAACTGTTGAGCACTTCTTTATGATCTGAGATGGATGTCGTACCCACTTAGAATTTTACAAGAACAGTTAACAATGATTATTTCCTCATATCAGTGGGCCCAAGGATTTTTCTAAAGTGAATGGATGCCCTTTAGCAGCTCTTGTTTTGGAGGGGGAAAACATCTGTTCTGATTTTTCAGCTGGAAAGGCTCAACACTACCTTCTTTTCCTCTTTAAATTAGTATCTACAAGGAAGGAATAGGAATATTTTAAAAACAAAGAAACAAACAGACATGCCTCTTCTCTCAGTGTATCATCTAGGTTTAATCAAGAAAACAATGCACAACCCAGGGAACTCAATGGAAAAATTTAATACAAGGAACTAGTTAAGAAAGTGCTGGAAGAGTGGAAATGGCCAACAGGGGACAGTAAAGGGACACAGAAATAGAAACAGCTGTTGGCTACCACCACAAAGGAAGAAGAGTGTTATGGATTCAACTGTGTTTCCCCAAAATGATACGTGAAGTCCTAACTTGCAGAACTTTAGAAAGGAGTTACGCCTACATGTAGGGTTATTGAAGATATGACTAATTAAGATGAAGTCATCTTGAAGGAGAGGTCTGGGGTTCTTATAAGATGGGGAGAGACCCAGAGACACACCCAGAAGGAAGAAGCCATATGATGACAGCAACAGAAATTGGAATGATGCAAATAAAGGAAGGCACAGGATTATGGCTAGCCCCAGAGGCTAGGAAAAGGTGAGAAGGATTCCACCCAGAGTCTCAGGGAGAGAGTGTCTCTAATAACCAACACCTTGATCTCAAGTATCCAACCTTCAGAACTGTGAAAGAAAAAGTTTTTGTAGTTTTAAGTCACTCAGTTTGTGGTTCTTTCCTAATAAAGCTTAAAGAAACTAATATAAGGGGCTGCCCTGGTGCTCCAGGGGTTATGAATCCACCTTGTATGCAGGGGACACATGTTTGATCCCTGGTCTGGGAAGCTTCCACATGCTGCAGGGCAACTAAGCCCACATGCCACAGCTACTGAGCCTGCACTGAGAGCCTGTGAGCTGCAGCAAGAGAAGTCGCTTCAATGAGAAGTCCACACTCTGCAACTAGAGAGTAGCTCAAGTTCTCCACAACTAGAGAAAGCCTGTGCAGCAACAGAGACCCAACACAGCCAAGAATAAACAGAGAAATAAAAATTTAAAAACAAATGTAAATAAATTAGTATAGATATCAAATGTAAGAAATCACATCACTGACAAACCAATATGGCCTTAGCAAACATTAAGGCTCAGGAGGAAGCCTTTGACATGCATGGAATCTTAGTGAGTTCACAGTCACTACATCTAATGGGTTTTGGCCTTCCTGATTGAAGGGGAGGTTAGAGGTTATTACGAATAGAATTCTCTGTTGTGAATGCTTGAGATGCTTGAACAAATTCAGCTGTGCCCTAGTCAAACCACAACAAACAAAACGTGCAACATGGAAACTTGCAAAGAGGCCTTGGAAGACCCTTCAGGCTCGTGTGGAAATGATGCTAATCACAGCTCCAAACAGCCCATCTCTGCACAGCGCACAGCAGGACACATAGTTGGCCTCTGTGCATGAGAAAAACCACTCTATGTCTACACTGCTTAGTTGTAAACTAAGAGAAGGGAGAAAAAGACAATCTGAACTGGCAGTGGCCCTTAGGAACAGTGTCAAGAATAGAGTCTTGAACAGAACCTTCAAAAAGATTGGGAATCTAAGAGAAGGAGAATAAATAAATGTGGGCTGCAAATACAACAAATATAAACCAAGAAAACAGACTTGATTTGTAGGTATAATAAGGAAGATGTGTATTTCTCCCTGGATGTCTGTAATTGTTTCCCCTGGAGAGTGCTATGGACACTTGCTTACACAACCCTGTAAGCTACATAGCAGGCAGAATATTTTAATGGTCAGATCAGCATAAAGCAGGTAAGTGTTTTCCCCAAAACAACCCAACAAGTTAGCCATGGAGCTAAGATGAGCCTTCTAAGGATTTTGATAATTTGTTTGAGCCATGCTGCAGCTCTCAGAGGGCCCAGAGCACGTTATCAGCCTCATGAGGGATGCTGTTAAAATGAAGTGACTATGTGTGTGGAGTCCCTATTCCTCAGGGTCCCTGTACAACTATTGCACATTTTTATTGCTGAGAGATGGAAAGGGAAGAATTGACATATACAAAAAATCAAGTTGTCAGAGCACTGCCTAGGTACTTAAAAACATATATATTCCCAGCGTTTAATATCTAAATGCCTTACTGCATTTGTCTCTTGAGAAAATATTTGAGTGTAAAAGCCACATAAAAGATATTCTGGAGATCCTTATATAAAATAAGAAATCACAGTTACCATCTCTTAGAAAACACAGAAGCAGAGGCACTTCTATTGGGTGGCATGCTCCCCACTTAACCAGAAGGATAGTGTACCTCATTTACGATTTCCAGAGGGTATGGAGCAGATGCATCCTACAGACAAACTCATGAAATCTGAAGGCCAAATACTGTCATAAAATAAAGGCAGTATTAACCTTTATTATTAACCTAATAACCAGTGTTAGGTTTTATGTGAAATAAAGTTTGAGCAACAGGGTGAAGTTATTCTCTGGACTGGTAGAAGATCCTGTAAATGTTTGTTGACTATTTAGAAGGGAGACCAATGGAAAATGGTTACCTACTTTTTAGTACATCCAAGAGTTTCGTTAGAAAAGTCACTGGTAATTCATTGACATTCTCCCACAGTTGTGGCCATTAGCTGTGTTGTAGTCACTGCTGGGGAGTGGCCTGGAAACAGGAAGTGAAATCAGACACCTGTTGTCAGGTTCCATTTCTACTACATAATCCAACTAACCATCCCACTTCTGTGTATATTTTTTCCCATTATTAACACAATACAATGTTACTTTTTCCATCTCTACATTCTTGGAATGGTACTGTCATGCTCAATAAAAAACCTTTGTAGGGCTTCCCTGGTGGCTCAGTGATAAATAATCTGCCTGCCAATGCAGGAGGTGTGGGTTTGATTCCTAGTCCAGGAAGATCCTACATGCCATGGAGCAACTAAGTCCATCCTCTCTGTTTCTTAATGAGGAATCCCTAGATACATAATATGCTCCCATGAAGGAAAAAAAAAAAAACAAACCTTTGTAGTTATGTGAAAACATAGGATACGTAAACAAAAAGTAAATCTTTTTGGAATGTTTAAAATAGTTACTTAGCTATATAAAGGGAAATTATTTCAAGTGATTCTAAAATACAGTAATTTTGACTGATATTCCCTAGTGAGATATATACTAATAGTGAAAAGAAACCCAAAAGAAATTGTTAACTGTATTGAGTACTTATTTTGTTACTAGTAACATTGGCATTGCTTTTTGAAACTGACACACATAAAATGAAATAAAAAAATAATTATGTTAACCTCACTAGGAACAAGATTTTCACCAAAAGTGATCAGAGTTACAAATATAAAATCATGAAGTAAAAACTCCTTAACTTCTATTTCGTTATGCTATACCATTATGCTCATGGGGTAGTCTTTTTTTCTTTTAAAAATGCTTATTTTCTAGTTCTGTCTATTGAAAGAGCCAAAGAAATACACCTAGGAGCAATGAGTAGGTATGATCTCTAAGTTTTCCTGTTGCAAATCTCATTGGAGAAACAGCTGCTTCCCATCTGGTCCAGGAAATAGACAAGATGAACCTGGAACAACTTATCTCTTCAGGAAATATTAGAATCTAAGACCACTGAGTTTGGGTCTGCAGGGCTTACAATTCAACCTGATGAGGTCCCCACTCACCAAGGATGGGCCACTTTGTTTTTCAAAATGAATAATACTTAAAAAAAAGGTAAACATATCACATATCTTATTATTCATGAATTCAAAATGATACTGAAAAGAAAAACCACCACTGATTGTTGCTGAGAGGTGCTAGGAAACTGACTCACTCTTTTAAAAGTGTAAGAGTCTAACAGTACTTTTCCTGTATGGTCTTGATCTTTCAAGACACGACTGGGACATGAAAAGATCAGGATTGGGGCAGAATTTTACTAAGGTCTTTAGATAATCTCCAGGAACCAAACAAATCTTTCATCTTTCTCAAGGAAGACTGATCACGGCAGTTTCTATGAAAAGTAGAAAATGATCTATGTGTGCATGCTAAGTCACTCAGTTGTGTTCGACTCTTTAGGATCCTATGGACTGTAGCTCTCTAAGTTCCTCTGTTCATGAGATTCCTGGAGGTTCCATGGAGATTCCATGAGGTTCCTGGAGACCCCAGTTCGATTCCTGGGTTGGGAAGATCCGCTGGAGAAGGGATAGGCTACCCACTCCAGTATTCTTGGGCTTCCCTTGTTGGCTCAGCTGGTAAAGAATCCATCTACAATGTGTGAGACCTGGGTTCAATCTCTGGGTTGGAAAGGTCCCCTGGAGAAGGGAATAGATACCTACTCCAGTATTCTGGCCTGGAGAATTCCATGGACTGTGTGGTCCACGGTGTTGCAAAGAATCAGACATGATTGAACGACTTTCAGCAAGATGAAGGAGAGCCATGCTCTCTCCAGAACTTCGAGTGTTTTTTTCAGCACGCACTTATGTAGCCCATAAATTCCACTCTGACAATGTCACATTCTCAGAAAATATTTTTTTTAGGTTTGGGTTTGGTGATAAAGCTACAAACATGATCAAAGTCCCATAAAATGTCAGGATGAGAAAAGTAGCCCAAGAAAGCATCTGTTTCAAATCCTTTTAGCATTGCAGAACTCTTTGAATACATGATGGACACTGTGGAAAATAAAAACACATAGAGAACAATTCACACACAATTTTAAGGAGTTTGAAGAATTCTTGCTATCCATGGATCTATTTGGGGGTCAATGGATTCCTGACCAGGACTTTCAGGTCTAGGAAGTCATGTAAGATGTGCTTTAACTAGCGAGGCCATCTGAGGATGAACAGCATCTTTCATGCATCAGCTTCCAAGATATCCTGATCATGGACAAGATCACAGGAAGGAGTGTTCATATGGAGCAGTTCCAGGAACTCAAAGATCCTCAGGAGAGAGTAATCATCTGGCCCAGGTGGAGATGTTAGGGAAAGAATCAGAGTCACCTTCTTTCTCCCTGTACTAAAAACCTGAAGGTCCCCAGGAGCCTTAAGGAAGAAGGTGAAGCACAAGCGAGGTCCCAGGTACTAATGTGCTCACAGAGTTGCTGGGCATAAGCTGGGTATATAAAGAGAGCACCCACCTGGCAGAGATTCACACTTTGGCTTTGTGTAAGTTCTCTGGCTTTCAATAGGACCTCTCTCCAACTGAGAATTTGCCCTGAGTGATGTTCTTGCTAGGACCCCACAGCACAGAGGCTGGAGGGTCCTAGGAAGTGCTGCTGACAAAATCCAACATGAAGCTGAAAGGGACTTCAGTGGTTTCCTGCTGATGGTCATGGACTGGACTTGCCAGTGAGTAGGACATCTTTGCACTCTTGGGGATGAACCAAGATACAAAATACAAGACCAAGTAAAGGAGAGTGGAATGCAGAAGAAAAAAGGCTTTTATCAAGATGTGCAGGAAGGAGCCACTAAAGGGCTCCAAACCTCCTTTTTCAGAAGAGGAACAGGATTGTATTTCCTTCTCACCAAGCAATGCCAGGAAACCCATGAGGTCATGCCAAAGAGGAGAAAGTGAACTCTTCCTAAGGATTAGTTCTGAAAGCGTTTCATGGTGCCAGTGAACTAAGACTGACCTTTGGTGGTTAAATCATTTCAAGCTTTATGACTTATCTTCCAGGTAAACCTGCTCACTACTTTCTCTGTGTATTTCCCAAGGAAGGAGCATCCTAGAAAGTTTCAAGATATTTAAAGATTGTGTGCACATTCTTTGTTG
Source organism: Giraffa tippelskirchi (assembly GCF_054371585.1). Lineage (NCBI taxonomy): Eukaryota > Metazoa > Chordata > Mammalia > Artiodactyla > Giraffidae > Giraffa > Giraffa tippelskirchi. The sequence goes on along the minus strand of NC_137276.1, from coordinate 117,773,212 downwards.
TTTCTCAGTCCTTTAAGGAGCACATAGAACTACAGAACATGTGACCTAGATGTTCACAAAGCAACACGGATCTTGCAGGTATAAAATGCAGGACAGGAAAACTTTTTACTGAACTTTAAAGGGAGCTAGTTAATTTTTTGAAATAGTTGCCTTTGATGAATGAGAAAATGGAAACTCGGGCCCAGGTAGGATGGGATTCTGAATTTAACTTCCTTGGACAATGAGAAGTTTTCTATGGTGAAGATGCATTGTGATGGCACAGTTTGGTCTCCATAAGTAAAACTAATGTACAGGATTTTGGATCACTTTGATTTACTAGTGAAATTGAATATGGACCATCTTTCTTATGCCCAATCCTTCAGTTAAATGCACATTGAAAATACCTTTCCTCCTCTTGGCCAGGGAATTTAGGCAGACGTTATCTGAGGAATTCATTCACAGCTTCACATCCAGGAGAGGAAGCAGATAGAATAGGGGTGAAAGTGTAGGCTACAACAGGCAATGCTAGGGTTATGTTGAAACCAATGGAAAAAATGGTTTTCTGTAGCAAAACGAAACATCATTTTATTTTACTGCTCTGTTGAGGCCCCTTCCTGAGAAAACAAGCCAGGTCTGTGATTCTGGAACTGGGTACTTCCTGAGAAATGTGTTCACCTGGGGCCTGAAGAAGCAGGTGAAAAGCAGAGGGTGTTGCCAACTCACATGCTTTGTTGTTCAGAGCTGCCTGGGGAGCAATTACAAACATACACCTGCAGATTACAAGGCAAGAACTCCCCCAAGTGATGTGTGGTGACACGCAGGACCTGCGTTCTCAAGAGTCTCCTTCCAAGGAATGCTTCCAGGTAGAACACTGCCTCCCTGGGATGCCCATGACCCCAGCTTAGAGAGTTTGCCCACAGAGTGTGTATGATTCACCTTAAGGACTGGAGACATTTAGAGGCAGAAAGATCCATGGATCTGAATCCCATGCTTCCTACAAGTCTGAGAGCTTCTGACAGCTCAAAGCCTTCCTTTCAACAGCTCAGGATGGAAGGCATAATATGTGTGGAACCACTATGTTCTCAGGCAGGGAGAGGCAACAGAGAGTTCTGTGTGTCCCAGCAACACAGATTGTCTTCAGTTCTTCCTCAAGATTTGTATAAAATGCGTACATTCAAGGGAGCGACTTTGAGTGTCCACCATGTCTGAGGCATTGTGCCAGGTGTAGGGGAATTGGTGGCCCAAGAACACAGCCCGAGTGGCCACAAGAAGGCACGGGGCTGTAGCTACCCTGCTTCCTCTCCCCAGCCATGGCCTTTTATAGCCCTGCAATTCTGACCTTGGAGAAAACTAATGCTCAAGAAGGAAGGTGGGGACCAAGATCAGCCTCTCTCTGTCCCCAGGACAGTTCCATGGAGAGCCATCTTGAGCCCATCACTATGGGAAACCTCCACTCGGGAGGGCAAAGCACACTTGTCACAAACATTTTGATAATCGGCTTCAAAGAACCAATGACCTTAGGGGAACCCGCACGATGAGAACCTTGCAGACTTGGGTGAACTTGATTCCCTGGCTGCCTTTCCACTCTGCTGCCGTGACGGTCATTGAATGCCTCCCCACCACCACCACTCTCGCTCCAGGCGGCTGTCTTCATGTCCTCGACACCACTGCAGAGGGCCCTGTAACCATCTTACAAGGCCTGTTTTTCCAGACCTCTTGTCAGAGTCGGTCAGCTGTGAACAGGGCTGGCTGAGCAGAAGAAAGGAGAGTGAAAAAAGTTTTGGAATTGCTGATTTCTTCAGAAGTCATCCAAGGTTCTGTCTGGTTTCTTAAGAGGATTTCAGTGACTACACACATTTATTTTAAGCATTTTTTTTCAAGTTTATTTTTGCAGATCAGCATATTATCTTGAGATCTCATTTTTACACAGTGACAGAAAGTAGTAAATGGAAAAATGACCATAAAATCAGAGAAAACGGAGGATGCCACAATTCACCACTTTCTCTTGCTAGTGTTTGTCCAATTCATATTATATCTTGACATCATTATAGAGCCTATAATTTCAAGAAATGCATGACACACGGTCTTTTGTTGCTAATTATTATTTTTATTCATTTTGTTTAAATTTTTAAAGACAATATATAATAGTAATATGACGTAAATAGATAATCAATAAGAACCTACTGTATAGTACAGGAAACTCTACTCAATATTCTATCTTATCCTATATGGGAAAAGAATCTGAAAAAGAATGGATATATGTATGTGTATAGCTGAATCACTGTGCTCTACACCTGAAAGAAACACAACATTGTAAATCTACTCCAATATAAAGTAAAAATTAAATTAAAAATAAGTACAGAAATTTTTTTTAAAAAGAAGTTGGGAGATAATCTAAAATCCCACCAACTGTGCTCTACAATTTCCAATCTTTGTCTTTCTCTCCACACATGTTATTTAGACACAACCATAGGCTATACTTGGTGCTTCCCTGGTGGCTCAGATGGTGAAAAATCCACCTGCAATATAGTAGACGCAAGTTCGATCCCTGGGTTGGGAAAATCCCTTGGAGAAGGGAATGGCTACCCATGCCGGTATTCTTGCCTAGAGAATCCCATGGACAGAGGAGCCTCGTGGGCTGCAGTCCATGGGGTCGCAAAGTGTAAGACACGACTGAGCAACTGACACACACATATAAGTTATGCTTGGCTTTGTGATCATTTATTGTTTACTTAATATTGTAACAAATTACACTACAAAAAGTCCTATATTGCTTCATAGTAATTTCTTAAGTCTAATTTTATTTACATTCACCTGTGTCACTTATGTGTCATTTTACTCTAATGGGATGATGCTGCACATGTAGGGTGTTCTGAAAGCTGACTTTCGCCTTCTCTTTTCTTTTCCTCCTCTTTCTGTCTTTGTCAAATTGCTGACTCAGTGACTTACCTCAAATTTAGCTTTCTTACCAACGTGATGTGAATTCCTCCCTGCTTTCCTTCAGGCTCATAAAATATAATTGTACTCACACACAGTCCTCTGGCTTTGTTTTACAAAAATGGAATCATATTTCTTTGCATCCTCTTTTCCTACTCGGTAGAGCTCTAATTCATTATTTGGGATGGCTTTCTAAAACTCCATGGACAGGGTGTCTCATAAATTATTCAACAATTTCTCTATTCATAGTTGTACTGTTCATATTTATATTTTTTAACTCTACAAACACTTTATACAAGCATTCCATACATCTAGCTTTATGATATATTGATAATTTTTTTCAGTGGAAAATATTGCTGTGGGTGGGATTGCAATTTATTTTATTTTTAAATAACTATTGCCAATTGCTCTCCCCAAAAGGCTATAAATATTCACATTTCCACTATCAGTTCGGGGAGAATGCTCTTTTCTTCCTTCCTGTCAGCAAAAGGCTGTTCTTTAAACCTAGCATTATGGATGTAAGTCATATGTCACTGTTAATTTAATTTGCAATTTTAACGCTAGTGAGTTTGTATGTCCTTTCCTTATACATCTCAAATATTTGGAGTTGCTTTCCTGTGAATTGCTTGTTCATACACTTTGCCCATTTTTCTATTGAGTTGTAGGTCTTTTTCCTGTCAATTTGTAAGAGCTCTTTGTATAGTGTAATTTTTATTTTGCCATCAGATTGCAAGTATAATTTCTCTTTACCTATATTCTATCTTTTCCTACGTAAACTTTCATGTAAATATACCTGTTTTTCCTTAACAGCTTCAGAACTTCCTGCCTTGGTTAAGAAGGAACTCTCAGTTTTGAACATGATCTCTTAGATTTTTTTTCTGAAGGTTTTTGTAGTTATATGTTTACATTTCAGTCTTCGGTCCTTTTGGAATCTAGATGTCCATGTAATTTGAGACGGGGGTGCAGTTTTACTTTTTTTTCATGTAGGTAGGCAGTTGTGACAGTTCATTGACTAAATCAAACATTCTCCACACATAATTTTAAAAAATCACATTTGCTTATTTTGCATTCTTATGTGAACTTGCTTTTCTGGCTTAACTACATTGTTTCACGGATCTATGCTTCTATCCCCAAACCATTGCCATATTTATTTAATCAGACGCTCTATACAGCTTTTCCGTTTCCTTTCTTCTTGCAAAAACAACAAAAAAAAAGGTTTTTCTACTTTTCTATTGGTGTTTATTTTCCCGTTTAAACTTATATATGATCTTATGTAATGACTTTAAAAATCATTGAGATTGCTTTGCTTAGGATGTAGTTTCAGATGCTGTAATTAAGAGCAAAAGTAACTGTGACTTAAACAAGAAAAGAGTTTTAGTTTCGTCTGTGCTTTTCTTACCAAAAATGAAAATATAAGCAGTCTAGGATTGGTGTCTCAGATTTAAGTGTAAAAGACCAAGTTTTTCTTTTATCATCTTTCATTTTACTACTTCATATACAAGATGGTGTGCTACTCGCCTACATTCCAGTAGAAAAGACAAAATGGAAAAGAAGAGGTCAAGCCACGCCACCCCCTTTTTAAGAATGGAAGTTGCACAAACAGTAATTCCTCATTATCCAGAGGGGATATGTTTCAAGACTCTCAGTGGATGCCTGAAACTGTAGCAGGTACTGAACCCAATACATACTATTTTTGTTTCTATACATACATACCTGTGATAAAGTTTAATTCATAAATTAGACACTGTAAGAGATGAACAACAATAACTAATAATAAAGTAGAATTATAACAATGTACTGTAATAAAAATTATGTGAATGTGTACTCTCTCAGAGTATTGTACAAATTTAATGCCTTTTCCATCTTAACCAAGCATTTATCATGCACTGCAGCTGTAACTTTTGTGGTTTGAGTGTGGCAGCAAACCTAACACTAATTTCTTCTTCATTCTTCACAGTTTCGTAGAAGTTTCATTCTTATTGTTGATCTTAGCCACCTCAGCATATGATTTTTTTTTCTTTTCTTATTAAGTCAAGAACTTACACTTTTTCACTTAAAGGAAGCTTTTTATAGCTTCTCTTTGGCGTATTCAAATTGCCTCCATCATCACACTTGCACTTTGGAGCCACTATTAAGTAAAATAAGGGCCACTTGAACACAAGCCCTGTGATAAGGTGACAACCAATCTGATAACCCAGACCGCTACTCAGAGTCTAATGGGCAGGGTCCATCAGACAAAGGGATGGTCCACATCAAAATGGTGAGAAGTTTAAAACTTATGACTTGTTTATTTCTGGAATTTTCAATTTATTTTCAGACCTCAGTTGACAGTGAGTAACTGAAACCATGGAAGGTGAAACCACAGGTAAGGGAGGACTCCTGTGTAACTTCTATCTGCACCCCACTGGCCTGAACTTGATCACACAAGAGTGTCCTGTTGCAAAGGAAGAAAAAGATACTTTAATACTGTGATTTGTAATAAGAAATATATATCTGGACTCTGTCCCCAGTCCCTGACACAAAGCTTCTAAAACTCTTGTAGGTTCCTAAGTTCTAAGAGCACTAGGAGCATTGTTTGTTCGTTGTTTGAGGTGATGCGGGGTGGGCTCCTGGATGGCTCCTGGAAAGGGGCTGGCCACCAGCAGACAAGCCAGAATTACAAGCTTGGAATTTTCAGCCCTAACCACTTACTATGGAGAGAAGATGGGATGGAAAACGCATTAATGTTTGCTCATGCCTTCGTGAGGAAGCCTCCACAAATCCCAACAGTATGGGGTTGGGGAAGATTTCATGCGGTGAACACAGGCATCTACCAGGAGATATTCCATGTGTCAGGAGGGTGGTGCACCCCAACTCCATGGGAACAGAAGCTCCTGTAGTCAGGATCCATCCAGACCTCACCCTATGTATCTCTTCATCTGGCTGTTCATCTGTATCTTTTGGCAGATCCCTTAATACACTGGTAAATGTGTTTCCCTGAGTTCTGAGAATTGTTCTGCAATCAATCAAATCCAATGGGGGAAGAAGTCATGGGAACCTCAGATTTGTAGCAGGTAGAAGAGAAGTTGTGAGTAACCTGGGGACCTACTACTTGGGGTGACATCTGAAATGGGGGGCAGTCTTGTGGAACTGAGCCCTTAACCTGTGGGATCTGATACCAACCCCAGGTAGATCACATTAGAATGGAGTTAAATTGTAGCACACCCAGTTAGTGTCACAGAGAATTACTTAGTATGGGAAAAGTTCCTATACTTTTAGTGAACCAGAGGTGTCAAAAGGGAAGTGTTCTGTGTGAAAGTAGAGGAGAAACAGGAGAGAACCATGGATTTTTCCAGAACACTGGCAAATACAGTGTTGTTACAAATAGCCCTGGGTACTTATTAAGACAGGAAGGAGAATGCACACTAGAGAATGAATTCCTCTCTACTAGGGGATTCTAACTGCAATTGCACCATCACTTCATGGCAAATAGATGGGAAAACAATGAAAACAGTGACAGACTTTACTTTCTTGGGCTCCAAAATCATTGAAGATGGTGACTGCCGCCATGAAAATAAAAGACCCTTGCTCCTTGGAAGAAAAGCTATGACCAACCTAGACAGCATATTAAAAGGCAGAGACATTATTTTGCCAACAAAGTTCCATCTCGTCAAAGCTATGGTTTCTCCAGTAGTCATGTATGGATGTGAGAGCTAGACCATAAAGAAGGCTGAGCACTGAAGAATTGATGCTTTTGAACTGTGGTGTTGGAGAAGACTCTTGAGAGTCCCTTGGACTGCAAGGAGATCAAACCAGTCAATCCTAAAGGGAATCAGTCCTGATTATTCATTGGAAGGACTGATGCTGAAGTTGAAGCTCCAATACTTTGGACACTTGATACAAAGAGCTGACTCATCAGAAAAGACCCTGATGCTGGGAAAGACTGAAAGCAGGAGAAGAGGACGACAGAGGACAAGATGGTTGGATGGCATCACCAACTCAATTGAGATGAGTTTGAGCAAGCTCTGGGAGATGGTGAAGGATAGGGAAGCCTGGGGTGCTGCAATCCACGTGCCACAAAGAGTTGGACATGACTGAGTGACAGGGCAGCAACAAATGCAGTATAGTAGTAACAAAAAATTGCAAAGATATACTTCATATGAAATTAAATTTTTCTAATTCAAAAAGTTTATGCCTTCTCATTACTTAGCATTTATCTTCTCCAACATGGTTTTATAGTTTTCTTTATTTAGACCCCTGTCTTCTATTTTATATTTATTTCTAGCTGATGCAAATTTTTTGGAGCTATTGTAAATAAAATAATCTTTTTTTTTCCTATTTTCATATGCAGGTCTTCATTGCTAATATAAAGAAAAGATGTTGAATTTTGTATTTTTAACATCCATCCAATTTTCCAATTTTTCTCTTTTATTAAAGCAATTTCTCAAAGAATCTTTTGGGTTTTCTAGGTATGAAATTCAGTGAATAGAGATATTATTGCTTCTTTTCTAATATTCTTGTGAATTATTCTATTGCCTTATTACTGCACTTACTAGAACCTACATCATAGTGGTTAATAACACAGATAGAGGGAGTTCTATGATATTTATGATTTTAACTGAAATGGATTTCTTTCATTATTTGAAATATTTTCTGTTGGTTTTGATAGATCAGTTTTTCAAATCATCATCAAGTGGTCACCATTTATTCTTACTTGATTGAGAGCTTTTATAAAGAATGCCTATTAAATTTTCTAAATGCCTTTTTAGGATTTATTAATGTGATCGTATTTTCCCTTAATTTATCAATGTTATGAATTTTGTTGATAGATTTTGTATTATCAAAGCACCCATATAATGCATGTATAAATCCCAATTGGCCATAGTATATTAATCTTTGGAAACATGGAAAATATTGAAGTATGTTTGCGGTATTTTGTTTATAGTTTTTGCTTCCTTAGTTATGTATGATATTGGTTGAGACTTTTAAAATATTAGTTAACATATTTAAAAATAATTATATTTACCAGAATTTGGTAATGAAATTATGTCAGCTTCATAACTATAGTCATGACGGGCTTTCCATCTTTTCTTATGGTTTAGAGTTAGAAGTTTAAAGAACAGTAAAACCATCTGGACATGGAACCTTTAGCAATGGTAGCTCTTTAAACACCTTTCCAAGTCTTCCGTGGCAATTACTCTGTCTGTTCTCTATCTTGGGTCAATTTTGGCAATTTATGGTATACTGGAAGTATTTCCTTTAGATTTTCAAATTTGTTAATGAGAAGTAGTATGAGGTATTACATTGTTGCTCTTTTAAAAAGTTTCTTCTCTGTCTATGGTTGTTTTTTGGGGCAGCTGTGATGGGTCTGCACAGAAACGAGGCGGCTGCGACGGGTCTGTGCAGAAGTGTGGCCGAGAGGTGTTAGGCCGGGCCGGGGGCCGGGGGCGGAGGCCGAGAGGAGCTAGCCTGGGCCAGGGGCCGGGGGCGGCAGCGAGAAGAGTTACCCCAGGCCCAAGGAGCAGCGGCTACATGGGCACAGTAGGGCCGAGAGGAGTTTCTCCACATTCAAGGTCAGGAGGGGCCGTTGTGAGTAGATACCCTTTGTCCAAGGTAAGGAGCACGGGCTGCACTTTGCTGGAGCAGCCGTGAAGAAATACGCCACGTCCAAGGTAAGAGAAACCCAAGTAAGACGCTAGGTGTTGTGAGAGGGCATCAGAGGGCAGACACACCGAAACTAAAATTACAGAAAACTAGCTAATCTGATCACACGGACCACAGCCTTGTCTATCTCAATGAAACTAAGCCATGCCGTGTGGGGCCACCCAAGACAGATGGGTTATGGTGGAGAGGTCTGACAGAATGTGGTCCACTGGAGAAGGGCATGGCAAACCACTTCAGTATTCTTGCCTTGAGAACCCCATGAACAGTATGAAAAGGCAAAAAGATAGGACACTGAAAGATGAACTCCCCAGGTCAGTAAGTGCCCAATATGCTACTGGAGATCAGTGGAGAAATAACTCCAGAAAGCATGATGGGATGGAGCCAAAGCAAAAACGATACCCAGCTGTGGATGTGACTGGTGATAGAAGCAAAGTCCGATGCTGTAAAGAGCAATATTGTATAGGAACCTGGAATGTTAGGTCCATGAATCAAGGCAAATTGGAAGTGGTTGAAAAGGAGATGGCAAGAGTGAACGTTGACATTCTAGGAATCAGCAAACTAAAATGGACTGAAATGGGTGAATTTAACTCAGATGACCATTATGTCTACTACTGTGGGCAGGAATCCCTTAGAAGAAATGGAGTAGCCATCATGGTCAACAAAAGAGTCCAAAATGCAGTACTTGGATGCAATCTCAAAAACGACAGAATGATCTCTGTTCATCTCCAAGGCAAACCATTCAATATCACAGTAATCCAAGTCTATGCCCCGACCACTAACACTGAAGAAGCTGAAGTTGAACGGTTCTATGAAGACCTACAAGACCTTCTAGAACTAACACCCAAAAAAGATGTCCTTTTCATTATAGGGGACTGGAATGCAAAAGGAGGAAGTCAGGAAACACCTGGCGTAACAGGCAAATTTGGCCTTGGAGTACAGAATGAAGCAGGGCAAAGGCTAATAGAGTTTTGCCAAGAGAACGCACTGGGCATAGCAAACACCCTCTTCCAACAACACAAGAGAAGACTCTACACATGGACATCACCAGATGGTCAACACTGAAATCAGATTGATTATATTCTTTGCAGCCAAAGATGGAGAAGCTCTATACAGTCAGCAAAAACAAGACCGGGAGCAGACTGTGGCTTGGATCATGAACTCCTTATTGCCAAATTCAGACTTAAATTGAAGAAAGTAGGGAAAACCACTAGTCCATTCAGGTATGACCTAGATCAAATCCCTTATGAGTATACAGTAGAAGTGACAAATAGATTTAAGGGACTAGATCTGATAGAGTGCCTGATGAATTATGGACAGAGGTTTGTGACATTGTACAGGAGACAGGGATCAAGACCATCCCCATGGAAAAGAAATGCAAAAAAGGAAAATGGCTGTCTGAGGAGGCCTTACAGATAGCTGGGAAGAGAAGAGAAGCGAAAAGCAAAGGAGGAAAGGAAAGATATTCCCATCTGAATGCAGAGTTCCAAAGAAGAGCAAGGAGAGATAAGAAAGCCTTCCTCAGTGATCAATGCAAAGAAATAGAGGAAAACAACAGATTGGGAATGACTAGAGATCTCTTCAAGAAAATTAGAGATACCAAAGGAACATTTCATGCAAAGATAGGCTCGGTAAAGAACAGAAATGGTATGGACCTAACAGAAGCAGAAGATATTAAGAAGAGGTGGCAAGAATACACAGAAGAACTGTACAAAAAAGATCTTCACGACCCAGATAATCATGATGGTGTGATCACTCACCTAGAGCCAGACATCTTGGCATGTGAAGTCAAGTAGGCCTTAGAAAGCATCACTACGAACAAAGCTAGTGGAGGTGATGGAATTCCAGTTGAGCTATTTCAAATCCTGAAAGATGATGCTCTGAAAGTGCTGCACTCGATATGCCAGCAAATTTGGAAAACTCAGCAGTGGCCACAGGACTGAAAAAGGTCAGTTTTCGTTCCAATCCCAAAGAAAGGCAATGCCAAAGAATGCTCAAACTACCGCACAATTGCGCTCATCTCACATGCTAGTAAAGTAATGCTCAAAATTCTCCAAGCCAGGCTTCAGCAATATGTGAACTGTGAAATTCCACATGTTCAAGCTGGTTTTAGAAAAGGCAGAGGAACCAGAGATCAAATTGCCAATATCCGCTGGATCATCGAAAAAGCAAGAGAGTTCCAGAAAATCATCTACTTCTGCTTTATTGACTATGCCAAAGTCCTTGACTGTGTGGATCACAATAAACTGTGGAAAATTCTGAAAGAGATGGGAATACCAGACCATCTGACCTGTCTCTTGAGAAACCTGTATGCAGGTCAGGAAGCAACAGTTAGAACTGGACATGGAACAACAGACTGGTTCCAAATAGGAAAAGGAGTACGTCAAGGCTGTATATTGTCACCCTGCTTATATAACTTATATGCAGAGTACATCATGAGAAACGCTGGGTTGGAAGAAACACAAGCTGGAATTGAGATTGCCGGGAGAAATATCAATAACCTCAGATATGCAGATGACACCACCCTTATGGCACAAAGTGAAGAAGAACTGAAGAGCCTCTTGATGAAAGTGAAAGAGGAGAGTGAAAAAGTTGGCTTAAAGTTCAATGTTCAGAAAACTAAGTTCATGGCATCTGGTCCTATCACTTAATGGGAAATAGATGGGGAAACAGTGCAAACAGTGTCAGACTTTATTTTTTTGGGCTCCAAAATCACTGCTGATGGTGAGTGCAGCCATGAAATTAAAAGACGCTTACTTCTTCGAAGGAAGGTTATGACCAACCTAGACAGCATATTTAAAAGCAGAGACATTACTTTGCCAACAAAGTCCGTCTAGTCAAGGCTATGGTTTTTCCAGTGGTCACGTATGGATGTGAAAGTTGGACGGTGAAGAAAGCTGAGTGCCGCAGAATTGATGCTTTTGAACTGTGGTGTTGGAGAAGACTCTTGAGAGTCCCTTGGACTGCAAGGAGATCCAATCAATCCATCCCAAAGGAGATCAGTCCTGGGTGTTCATTGGAAGGACTGTTGTTGAAGTTGAAACTCCAATACTCTGGCCACCTCATGCGAAGAGTTGACTCATTGGAAAAGACCCTAATGCTGGGAAGGATTGGGGGCAGGAGGAGAAAGGGACGACAGAGGGTGAGATGGTTGGATGGCATCACTAATTCGATGGCCATGGGTTTGGGTAGACTCCGGGAGTTGGTGATGGACAGGGAGGCCTGGCGTGCTGCAATTCATGGTGTCGCAAAGAGTCGGACACGACTGAGCGACTGAACTGAACTGAATCAAGTATATTTTTTCAGTCATTTTTATTTCAACATTTAAATTTTTGTCATAATTATATCCAAAAGTGTTTCTTTAATATTTTCAGAAAACTTGAGTAGTTACTCTTCAGTTATTTAGTTATTCTCTTATTTTTTATTGTTTATGATTATTTTTATTTTCACTTTTATCTTTACTAATAGCCTCCTCATATTTTCTTTTGGTTGCTTTTATTGTTATTCTAATTTTCTATAATACAGAATAAGCTTCATTCTTTTTAATCTTTCTTTTTAAATAAAACATTTAGGTATTTAACATTTCCTTTAGTACAACTGGGCTTCCCTTATGGCTCAGCTGGTAAAGAATCCACCTGCAATGCGGAAGACCCGGGTTTGATCCCTGAGTTGGGAAGATCCCCTGGAGAAGGGAAAGGCTACCCACTCCAGTGTTCTGGCCTGGAGAATTCCATGGACTGTATAGTCTATGGGGTTGCAAAGAGTCAGACATGAATGAGCGACTTTCACTCAGTACAACTTATGCTACCTTTCAGTTTTGATTGTCTCATTGCTGTAAAATTTGTCTGAGATCATATTCCTTCATTTCTAGGTAATAATTTTGTCATGTTTTATTATTCTAACTCTATTGAATAATGGTAAGAAATATGGACTTTAAAAATCTTTTTTCTTTGTTCCATTAATTTAGAAAATACTTTTTATTATCTATATGCAGAGCTATGGATTCATAAATTTCTTTATGTTTTAAATTTTTTTCTGTCACTTATGACTGATTTTTAAAGGGTTGAATTAAAATCTCTCACAAATATTACCATTTTATATAAATCTTCTTCTAATAGGTTTTGCTTCATGGATTTAGCTGCTATTTTTTTGTGTGTGTGCAGAGGTTTATGAGTTATTATAAGTTTTTTAATAGTTTGTCTGGATTATCTGAGAAGCAGACACCAAGACAGAATTAAATATGGCAGAATTCTATTAGGGGAAATGCCTGGGAGAGAGAGTGAGAGGGAGCTGGGGAATCCTGGAAGAGCCATCAGATCCTGCAAGTCTGACCCCCAGTACAGGAGAGACTGAGGAACCTTCTAGACTGCCTGAGTCTGAATTATCAGCTCAGCAAGCCTGCCAGGAAATCCCTGAGACAACGTTGTTAGTCAGGAGAGTCTTGGGTCTTCCAATAATGAGCCTACCTCAGCCCCTGTTCTCTTGGTCAAGGTCACTGTCTGGGCACAGCCTTGGGGACAACTGATCTCATCACATGTGGAAGATAGCTTTGAAGGACAGCAGTGCAGGTTCGTGGTCAGTTATGCTCTCTGTAGTTGGAGGTCAGCTAGGTGTATTCTAACAACACTCAGTTTTAAGAAGTACATTTATTTAAGAAATACATTCAACTTTTTATTAACTGAGTGTTTTATCATTTTCTAAATCTATTTGGTCATGGAATCATTTTTTTCCCCACCAAGCCCATGAAGCATACTCTGGGAAATGTTCTTCTAGTTGCACGTCTTTATGCATCATCCTTGGTCATGTCTAAAATATCTTACCAGTGATATTTATGAAGACAGAGAAAGCATTTATATCAAATTTGCAGCCAATATAGAACAAAATGGAAAACAAATTCAACAGATTCACAGATGTTCCTCTTCCTATGCACCAATCCCGTTAGCTTTTAAAATGAAAAGCTCTTTGCTCATACATTCACAGGGAGGGAGGCTGTTTTAAATTTTAAATCCCTGGATCCATCCCTACTGAAACAGGCAAGGGGCATGCCTTTGAAACATTATAATTAGGCATCCGTTTTCTCCTAGCTGATATTTGTTCTGTGGGCATTAAAAGTTTTGGAGGCAGTTAATCCCCATTCTAACCCCTGAGGATCTTTGAAAGTGGTTCTGTTAACTCCTTAGATGCCACACAACATGTATCTGCCATGGCTGTCATTGCTCACGTCGCTTTTGTGCAGATTCAAGGGGCTGTTAACTCACCCAACCATCCATGGCTTGTGGCAGAAGTTTTCTTGGCAGCACCCCCACAGTGCTTTCCCTTTAAGTCCTTTAAATTTAGATGATTTCGTCAAATAAACTAAAGCTAAAAAGCCTACTCAGTCGACTAATAGCATCTGATCTTTCAACACCATCCATCTCTTTTCTTCATCTCGCCTGTTACCGCCAGTGATTCACTTCATCCCCGAGAATCATTTCTCCTGTCAAATGACTCATCCCAGGTGCATGCGCTCCATTTGTCATTTCCTCACCGCTTTCCATTTCTAAAAGTCACTTCCTCTGTTTTCCTTGTAATTGTAAGTCTCTGTTATAAACCCTTTTGATATTTTCTCAGCGATGCTTAAAAAATATTATGGTTTAATGATGTTCTTAAAAGAGCTCAATAAGAAACAGACTCTTGAACAGCATGGTGTCCGAATGGAAAATGAGTATGCAGACCAGGAATGCTGTTTGTTGGTGGCACTGGGACCTGAAAAACTTGTAAAGAGAGATGATTCTGTATTCATTTATACGGCTAAAGGGTATATATAGATAATGTCACGTACGGCTACCTGGTCCCTCTGGGAAACAGACCCTTTTAGAACAAACGGGGAAAATGACACCTATGGACTTCAGACAACAAACCGGTTCACCCTTAAAGTCTCTTTTAAAACACCTTTAGTCTGCCCGTCCTGGTTAATTGGTAATAACCTGGAACTTATTTCTAACTTGATTCAGGTAGGTTTAGCCTTTAACTGAAAGGCAACAATTCACCACTGCTGATCTGACATTGATACATATAATTCCTGATTTCATTCTTGTGGACAAATCATAAATCCTAACCTCAACTGAGTTGGTGATATCTAGCCTGAGGTCCCGGATCTTCCTTACTAAAAGGCAAGCATTTCATTAACAGATAATAATCTTAACCTGGGTTCCTAGTTCTTCCAAGAGCTATATTTGGTTGTATGGTTCTTTTTTTTTTTTTAAGAAATATTTATTTAACTGCATTTTGTCATAGTGGCTTGTGGCAGACTCAGTAGTTGTGTGTGGGCTTATTTGCTCCATGGCATGTGGGATTCTCAGACCAGGGATCAAACCTGCATCCTCTGCATTGGAAGGTGGATTCTCAGCTACTGGACCACCAGGGAAGTCCCCAACTGTATGATTCTGAGGTGTCTCCTTGAGTACCTGGTGGGATTATCCCAGGTACTTCTTACCATTTGAATAGTGGTTCAAGCCTTCTAGAGAAGAAATGAAACTAACTTTTGGTTTTCTATATGACTCAATAAAAGAGGCTTAAATGAGTCTCAGTTTTGGTGTCCTTCCTTTTTCTATTCCTGGGATCAGTTCTGTGTGTGTGTGGATGTTCTGTCATGTCTTCTCTTTGCAACCCTATGGACTGTAGCTCACCAGGCTCCTCTGTCCATGGGATTCTCCAGGCAAGATTACTGGAGTGGGTTGTATTGGGGAAGGAAATGGATCTTCCCAACCCAGGATTTGAACTCTCATCTCCTGCACTGGCAGGGAGATTCTTTACCACTGAGCCACCTGGGATGCCCCGTTGGGATCACTTGACCCCCATCTATTGGCTTATGCCTATCTCAGTCCGTATGACAAATATGTACTCTAAGCAGGAAAACATTGTGTCTCCATTCCCACAACATTCCCCTCCCCTGGGGCTCAGCATCCACCCCCTGATACAATCCTTGACTTTGTGTGTCTGTTCTGATAACTGGGCTCTGGTTCTTTTGCCATGACTCCACCTATGCTTTGTACCGCTTCTCTAAAGAGACCACTCAAAATAGTGTCAGGAGTCATAGGACACAATGATCAGAGTAAAAGAGCAACCTAAGGAATGGGAGAAAATGTTTGCAAATCATGTATCTGTTGAGGATTAATATCCAAATATATAATCTCACTACAATAAAAAATCACACAATCAGTTAGAAAGTGGGCAAATGACTCAGATAAACCGTTCACCAAAGAAAATATGAAAATGGCCAACAAGCACATGAAAAGATGTTTCATATTACTAATCATTAAGGAAATGCAAATCAAAGCTACAGTGAAATACCGCCATACACCCATTAAGATAGCTACTATCAAAAAGCAGAAAATAAGAAGTGTTGGCTAGAATGTGGAGAGATTAGCTCTATTGTGTACTGTTGGTGGGAATGTGAACTGGTAGAGCTGCTGTGGGAAAAGTATGGCAATTCTTTAAAAAATTAAAAATACGATGACCACGTGATTCAGCAGCTCCACTTCTGGGTATATACACAAAAGAATTGAAAACAGGGACTCAAAGAGATATTTGTACACTCATGTTCACAGCAGCATTATTCACAATAGCCAAATGATAGACCTATGCAAGTGTCCATCAACAGATGAATGGATAAATAACATTTGGTGTATAACTATGATTGTAATATACACAGATGATTGAATATATACACAGCAAAAGGGAAGGAAGTTCTGACATATTACGAAACATGAATGAAACTTGAAGACACTACGCTAAATGAAGTCAATGACAAGAGGAAAAATAGTGTCTCATTCAACTTACATAAGATACTCAGAGTAGTAGAATTCATTAAAATAGAAAGTAGAACAGTGGTTGTAAGAGGCTTGGGGGCAGAGGGAATGAAGAGTCATTTAATTGGCATAAAGTTTCCATTTTGTAAGGTGAAAAGAGTTTTGGGGATTGGTTGCATGACAATGTGAACGTATGTAAGACAACTGAACTGTACACTTAAAAACAGTTAAAATGATAAGTTGTATGCCATGTATATTTGCCACAATTTTTGAAAAGTACCGAATTGAATCAAAAAACTTAAACAGATGAACTGACTCTGGTCTTATTGTGCATTTCACTAAATTGTTCAGAACTTAGATGCTTTATTGTAGAATGGGGAGCCAAATTTATTCCTAATCATATCCCAGGAACATGGGGGGAGTTAAATGAGACAGTCTATGAAAATTACCTTGTCAACAATTTAGGATTATTTTAGTGTGAGATATCAGTTAGTAAAGTACAAAGCTGGGGATATTTAGGATGTCTCTAAGAAGCCAGTGGAATTTAAAAGAAATGTATAGAATTAAAAGAATCCAAGGGACTGGAAGTACAGCATGGACGTGCAACTCGAGTCAATACATGTCACCGAGGATTTACCCTACATCAGGCACACCCTAGACACAACTTGGAACAGCCTCTGTCTTTGCTGAGAGTATTGAATAGAAGATGAAAACCCAAACATTCATAAAACACCATATTAAGGAGGAAACGCGGTGCAATGGGGGCGGGCAGGGGAGCATGCGCGAATGCCGGCTTCCTGAACGAGGCAGACCGACTTCTCAGAGGAAACATCTAAACAGAGGTCTGAAAGTTGAGCAAAGAGAAAGGAAAACATGTTCTAGGAAGAAAAAATAGCTTGTGAAAACGTGTGAAAGTAAGACAATACCTGATGTATTTGAGGTGCTAAAAGAAATTCCTCAAGGAGTTTGGGATGGGAAAAGCTAAAGGTCAGCAGGAATCAGATTACCTGTGGACTGGTGAGCCATGTTAAGGCATCAACATTTAATCCAAAGGGTGATAAAATGCCACTGAAGAATTTTAAGTAGGTAATGACATTATCAGATATTCATTTTATGAAGATCACAGGTTATAGGGTAGAAGAGTGTACTGGGGTGAGGGTGGAGGAGATGCTCAGACAGGGCATAGAAAGATCATACAAGAATCCAGGTAAGGATGGTAGAAAATAACACAGACTTTCAAGACAAATTTAGGAAGTAGAATTGACAGAACACCGTGTTATATTGGAAGGTGGGGAAGAAAGAGGAGCATCAAGGTCATAGGCTGGCAACTGTGAGGTTGGTGGTATCATTCCTGAAGCAGGGAAACAGCGCAGCATGTTCAGTTTAGGATACATTGAGTTTGAAATGACCAAGGGGCATGCAGATGGAAGGTCTGGGTCAGATGAATGCACAGGTGTATGATCAGGAGAGGAATTAGAGCCAGAGATAAAGATGTGGCAGTCTATACCTGCCTATATATATATATATATACACACACACACACACACACACACACACAGCAGTCTATATATACGGAGAGTAGTAGGAGCCATGGATGCATAAAAAGACCATGTAAAGTGAAGATGATATAGGAAGGTGAAAAACGAGGTATGTGATATGGGAACTATATAATGAGAATCAAAATATACATAACTGTTCATGAGCAATAATACAAAATATGTATAAAAGGGGATGAAGAAGAAACAGAAATATTGGGAAAAGGGAAGGACACAGTTTCTTAAGAAGTTAGGTGCAAATAATTGCTTATGTTTTTAGTTGGGAGAAAATGCTGCGTAGCTAGTATAAAATAGGAAATAAAGGAAAATGTTAAAGGTATAGTAAATGAAAGTGAAAGTGAAGTCACTCAGTCATGTCCGACTCATTGCGACCCCATGGACTGTAGCCTACCAGGCTCTTCCATCGATGGGATTCTCCAGGCAAGAGTACTGGAGTGGGTTGCCATTTCCTTCTCCAGGGATCGAACCCGGGACTCCCACACTGCAGGCAGACGCTTTAACCTCTGAGCCACCAGGGAAGCCTATAGTAAATGCGAAAATGTTAAATAAGGTGACAGAAATATGTTCTAATATAGTTAAAATACATAGAGTGAATGTAAATGGATAGAAAACATCCATTAAAATTGACTCTGGATTTTAAAAATTAAAACCTAATTTGTTGTTAGCAATAGACAAACTTGAAATAAAACCAAACAAAAGTTTGAAACACAGTATTTTTTTTTCTATAGCTTCTTACTTCTGCAGCACTTACTATGTGCCAAGCACTGTTCTAAGCACATGACAAGAATTAACTCATTTAATCCTCATAATGGTATTATGAGATAGTTATTATACTATTAATATCCTCACTAATGGATCACTAAATCATGGAGGTGAAATAATCAATCCAAAATGAAATAACCAGCAAATGTCATAGCTGGTATTCAAACCGAGTGATAAAACAAGATCAAGAAAGTTATGCAGATAGAGATTGAAAAAAACAGATGCTCAAATTTTAATATCTGACCAAACAGAATTCAAGACAAAAAATACCATACTAGCCAAAAAGGGACATCAGATACGAGTGAAAAGAAAAACAATTATATGTATCTTCAAAATAAGAACTCAAAGACAAATAAATAAACATATAAAGATATGTTTAAATATCATTTCTCAGAAAGATCTTTCTGACCCACCCTTTATGGATTAACTCTTGCCATGTACACCCTAAATTCTCTATCCCCGTCCTGCTTAATTTTTCTCCAAAGCATTTATCACTACTCTGTGGGTGTGTATAACATATAATAGTAAGTTGTTATTATTTATTTATTATTAGCTCCCCTAGAATATGAAGTCCATGAAAGGCAGGGATTTTGTTTTGTTTAACACTGTATTTCTGATGCCTAGAAGAGTGTCCAGCAAATAATAAGGTGTGGAATAAGTGTTCACTGAAAAAAAATAAACAGGTAAATGAATCTAAATAACACAGTTAATAAGATTGAAGTACTGTGTGTGTGTGTGTATATAGATAGATAGATAGATAGATAGACCCTAATGCTGGGAAGGATTGGGGGCAGGAGGAGAAGGGGACGACAGAGATGAGATGGTTGGATGGCATCACCGACTCGATGGACATGGGTTTGGGTAAACTCCCGGAGTTGGTGATGGACAGGGAGGCCTGGTGTGCTGCGATTCATGGGGTCACAAAGAGTCGGACACGACTGAGCGGCTGAACTGAACTGAACTGAACTGCGTATATAGGGATTTCCCAGGTGGCACACTGGTAGAGAATTTGCCTGCCGATGCAGAAGATGCAAGAGATGCAGGTTCAATTCCTGGGTCGGAAAGATCCCTTGAACTAAGAAATGGTAACCCTCTCCAGTATTCTTGCCTGGAAAATTCCACGGACAGAGGGGCCTGGCAGAGTACAACCAATGGAGTTGCCAGGAGTCGGACTTGACTGAACACACACACATCCTGTGTATACAGCTTACTATGCCTGGAGAATCCCAGGGATGGCGGAGCCTGGTGGGCTGCCGTCTATGGGGTCGCACAGAGTCGGACACGACTGAAGCGACTTAGCAGCAGCAGCAGCAGCATGTGTACATATCCATACCCAAAGGATGCAGAGTAGATGCTCTTTTGAATCAAAATGGAATAGTCACAAAAATTGACCATATGTGAAGTCATAATGAAAGTTTCTAAGAAAATTTCAAAGAAATATATGATGTGTTCTAAAAATAATGTAATAGTAACAAAAATAATAATTATAAGTCAATATAAAGAATATTCAAAAATTTAAGCAATGTACTAAAAAATGACACTAAACTAAGTAATCTTAAAATCTAAATAACTGAAAAACTGAACAAAATAAAAAGTAAATTGGTAACCAGCTAAGAAGTAATGTCTGGAGCAGGAACTGGCAACCCACTCCAGTATTCTTGCCTGGAGAATTCATGGACAGAGGAGCCTGGCAGGCTACAGTCCATGGGGTCGCAAAGAGTTGGACATGACTGAGTGACTAACACACATACATAAGAAGTTATAGTTAAACTATACTAACAAGCTAAAAGAATATACTACATGAAAAGAAATTAAATGAAGCTAAATGACTTGGCTAATACTAATGACATAATCATATGTTAGTCATCTGAATGTAAACCTTCAATCTTGATTTGAACAAAGTAAGAATATAATTGGGTGCAGGGACAGTAGGGTGTGTGTGTATGTATGGGTGTGTGTATGTGTGTATATATGTATTGGTGTGTGTGTATATGTGTGTATATATGTATATGTATGTGTGTTTTTGGGGCATGAGAGAGACCTAAGCCCCATTTTTATAATAGAAGGTTAATAGGCAATATCTAAACTTGAAAATAAAAACAAAAAACTTTTTCTTATAAGATGCTGTTTTGAAATAGTGAGATATAAACCAGAAGAAACAGCCAAGAGAGTATAAAGTGAGTCTATCTGGGGAGTGGGAATTAGAAAAAAAACAATCGTGGTAATGGGACTGCTCTTTTATGATAAGCATTATGGTACTGTTTGATTTGCTAAGCTGTTTCTCGGTTACTTAGATAAAAAATTAAAATTTAATTACAATTAGATGAAATTCTGGACTTACTGATAATGAATCGTAGTCATACTCGTAAAAGATCTATCCAAATTGCTTCTAACTTTTTGAATGAGGAAATAAAATAAGCCTTAGCAGTGAAGTAATATGTGACATATTCGGAGAGAGTGATGAACTAGGTCTTGAAAAAGAACAGCTAGGCAACTCTGTCGTGTTCTCCACCCACACAGGGACTAGCCAGTCATTACACATGTCCTGTTTTCCCAAGAAATATTGGCAGAAGAAACATTGATTTATCACTATTTTATGAGGAGATAAATTGGCAAAGGCTATGGAGCAAAGAGTATACAGAATATAGGTCTGAAACTGGAAATTTTCCAGCTGGATTTAAAGAGAATTGTTGTAGCTAAAGGGGATAGTTATTCATTCAATAAAAACATAAGGAGTACCTAAGCATAAAGCACTGGGCTAGACTTTGGGTGGGGAGGTGTTTATAAAGATGGATGGGTTGCAAACTCAAGTCACTTAACAACCTACTGAGGATGATCTGAACACATGGAAATTAAATAAGTTGTCACAGTCAGTATATCAAGTCACTTTGGCAGGATCTCAGGAGCAGCTTAGTTGGATATATTACACAGTGATGCATTTTTACATTTTTAATGTGTAGGTCTCAAGGAAAAGACAATGGGAAAGAGTGAAGATACATTCTGTAAAGTTGAACTGAACTGTTTGCATGGAAGAAAAGAGAAAGAAAGTCAACATCTAAAACATGGAAGAGGAAGAGGAATCAAAGGGAGAGAGAGAACTTTAAGATAGGAATAAGAACCCGGAGCCCCAAGGTTGATAAACAAGTGGTTACAACCCACAGAGCCAGTTTTAGGAAGTAAGTGGATGGAGGGGCTGGACTGCCATGCCTGTATGTGCTGATATTTATTTCTACAAAGCATCACAATGAGCCACAGATAAAGTCCTGGCATGATGGACAGCTGCCAGGGTGGTCTCTCCATACCTTGAAATCTTCATGTACTGACTTTTTGCTTAAAATAAACAGGCTGTATATGACCCAGCAATCCCATGCTGGGAATACACACTAAGTAAACCAGAATTGAAAGAGACACAAGTACACCAATGTTCATTGCAGCACTGTTTACATCAGCTAAGACATGAAAGCAACCTAGATGTCCATCAGCAGATGAATGGATAAGGAAGTTGTGGTATGGATACACAATGGAATATTCAGTTCAGTTCAGTCGCTCAGTCGTGTTCGACTCTTTGCAACCCCATGAATTGCAGCATGCCAGGCCTCTCTGTCCATCACCAACTCCCAGAGTCTACCCAAACCCATGTCCATCGAGTCAGTGATGCCATCCAACCATCTCATCCTCTGTCATCCCCTTCTCCTCCTGCCCCCAATCCTACCCAGCATTAGGGTCTTTTCCAATGAGTCAACTCTTCCCATGAGGTGGCCAAAGTATTGGAATTTCAGCTTCAACATCAGTCCTTCCAATGAACACCCAGGATTGATCTCCTTTAGGATGGATTGATTGGATCTCCTTGCAGTCCAAGGGACTCTCAAGAGTCTTCTCCAACACCACAGTTCAAAAGTATCAATTCCGCGGCACTCAGCTTTCTTCACTGTCCAGCTCTCACATCCATACATGACCACTGGAAAAACCATAGCCTTGACTAGACAGACCTTTGTTGGCAAAGTAATGTCTCTGCTTTTAAATATGCTATCTAGGTTGGCCATAACCTTCCTTCCAAGGAGTAAGCATCTTTTAATTTCATGGCTGCAATCACCATCAGCAGTGATTTTCGAGCCCAAAAGAATAAAATCTGACACTATTTCCACTGTTTCCCCATCTATTTCCCAGGAAGTGATGGGACCAGATGCCATGATCTTAGTTTTCTGAATGTTGAGCTTTAAGCCAACTTTTTCACTCTCCTCTTTCACTTTCATCAAGAGGTTCTTTAGTTCTTCTTCACTTTCTGCCATACGGGTGGTGTCATCTGCATATCTGAGGTTATTGATATTTCTCCCGGCAGTCTTGATTCCACTTGTGTTTCTTCCAGCCCACTCCAAAATCACTGCAGATGGTGACAGCAGCCATGAAATTAAAAGATGCTTGCTCCTTGGAAGAAAAGTTATGACCAACCTAGACAGCATATTAAAAAGCAGAGACGTTACTTTGCCAACAAAGGTCCGTCTAGTCAAGGCTATGGACAGCAAGGAGATCCAACCAGTCCATCTTGAAGGAAATCAGTCCTGAATATTCACTGGAAGGACTGATGTTGAAGCTGAAACTCCATCAGGTGGCTGAAACTTCGACCACCTGATGCGAAGCACAGACTCATTTAAAAAGACCCTGATGCTGGGAAAGATTGAAGGTGGAAGGAGAAGGGGACCACAGAGGATGAGATGATTGGATGGTATCACCGACTCAAGGGACATGAGTTTGAGTAAACTCTGGGAGCTGGTGATGGACAGGGAAGCCTGACGTGCTGCAGTCCGTGGGGTCGCAAAGAGTTGGACATGACTGAGTGACTGAACTGAACTGAACTGAATGACGATCCTGTATGCAAGGCAGTAAAAGAGACACAGATGTACAGAACAGACTTCTGGACTCTGTGGGAAAAGGCGAGGGTGGGAAGATTTGAGTGAATAGCACTGAAACATGTACATTACCATATGTAAAATAGATGACCAGGGCAAGTTCAATGAATGAAGCAGGGCACTCAAATTCAGTGCTCTGGGACAACCCAGAGGGATGGGGTGGGCAGGGAGGTGGGAGGAGTTCAGGATGGGGGGACACATGTGCACCCATGGCTGATTCATGCTAATGTATGGCAAAAACCAACACAATATTGTAAAAGTAATTATCCTCCAACTAAAATAAATAAATTAACCTAAAAATAAATAAATAGGCTGTAAATGGTTGCTTGCCCACTTTGACGTTACTTTCGTATTTTTGTTGCCACAGATATTTTAATCTGGATTTTCTTTGATATTTGAGTTGTATTTGGAAAAAAATTTTTCACTGTTTTTTACTTAAGTAAAAAGTTAAATGTGGCTTTCGGCAAAGCAGAGAAGACTCTTAAAATTGTAGCTTTAAAATCACAACATCTGAAGATAAAAAATGGTAATCAAGATGACAATCTTTAACAAGGAAAAACAAACGTAACCACATTTGTGGCAGTGGGGAAGAAGTAGTGTTGGAAAGCCTTGAGAACTTGGGAAAATATTTGTTTCACCAAGAAGTATTTTGGTTTGGGGGTGAGAGAAAAAGCCAGGCTAACAGGCTGACTCGGAGAAGGGTCACAGAATGTGGCTCCAGGAAGGAAAGATTTGGTCAAAATACCAGGGCATTTCTAATGTAGATTAGAAAAAGGCACCTGACAACTACTTAACTAAAGACTTTATTCAGCAACAATAATACAAGCAAGTACACAGCAACTTCAAGAAAGAAATGCAGTTAACTTCAAAAATCTAAATAGCACTCTTTCCTGGTAGCTCAGATGGTAAAGAATCTGCCTGTAATGTGGGAAACCCAGATTTGATCCCTGGGTCGGGAAGATCCCCTGGAGAAGGAAATGGTAACCCACTCCAGTATTCTTGCCTGGAGAATTCCATGGACAGAGGAGCCTGGCAGGCTACAGGATCACAGGGAGTCAGACACGACTGAGCGACTAACACATATACACCCACATCTCTTAAGGATAACTGGAATTACAGAGCTTTTGAAAGTCACAACCACAGTGACCATCAGTTTACCCAATGTCAGAAATGAATTAAGAAAAACAGTGAACTTGTCAACTGGTATAAACTAAGCAGTCATGATAGTAAGAAAAAAAGCAGTATTGGGGAAGTGATTTGTGTTATTGTTTTTGTTTTGTTTTTCTGTTGTAGCACTTCAGCTTTTCTCTGTGGCGTAGAGAATCTCGGAACAAAAATATGTGGTCATTGCAGTCAATATAAAATTCATATCATACTGACAGGGACTAAGTCACTTTGAAGGGTAGTGTAGGGTTACAGGTGGCTCAGTGGTAAAGAATCCGCCTGGAATGCAGGAGATGAAAGAGACACACGTTTGATCCCTGGGTCGGAAAGATCCCCTGGAGGAAAGCATGGCAACCCACTCCAGTATTCTTGCCTGGAGAATCCCACAGACAGAGGGGCCTGGTGGGCTAAGGTCCATGGGGCCAAAAAGAGTCAGACACGACTGAAGCGACTTAGCACGCATGCATAGCACGCTGTTAACCTGATTTGAACCATCATTTTATGACTACATTTAAAGGCCTGATCGATTAACAAAGTTCAGTTTCATGGGCTCCTCCAGTGGAGCAGCTGAGTGGGCACCGGATGTGAGGTCAGGCTGGACCAGCAGATTCTACTTTAATAACAGAGCCTCAGAAATCAGGCACATGGTTGTACTAGGATGCAAAAGCTCCAGGAAGAGCCCAAAGTAACCATTGCTGATGGCCTGAGAGAAGGGAAATCATCTCTCAGTTTCTCAGTGTCCTTGTTTGGCTTCCAGGACTTTCTGCTTGCTTCTTCCTCCACCCCCTTCTACCCCCATCTCATCCCCTGATCTGGGAGCTCCCATCCTCACTGTGGAACTAATGCACTAATGCAGGGGGCAGCTGCGCCTCCCAGGGCTGCCGTTGCCCCGGGATGCACCTGGTTGCAGTTATTCAACAGTCTTCCTGGAAGAGGTCCTTAATGTTTCTCTTACTCCCCCAACTGTGAATTTGTCCAGGAAGCCAGGAAATGCCCTGTGGAACTTGAACTGAATGATCAGATGAAGGAGGTCACACAGGTCAAGTGATGACTCATGCTTTGGAACTCATTTCATCCCAAAGGGAAAATCCATACTCTTGACCTGAATGCTCTGAAATAAATTGCAAAGGTTTAGAAAGTCTAAAAATAAATGCTTCCCTGGTGCAGAGTTGTCGCAAGGAGCAAATCCCCAGATTGGTTTTAATTTCCTGTCTTGTAACGCTTTCTAAATTTGTGAAACCCTCTGCCATGTCTTCAAAAGCTGCCAACAAACCTTGCTTTGTGTTTAATGAAGAGACTGAGTCATAAAAGGTCAGTTGATGTTTCCAGGGTCACACTTACATAAGGAAAGGGACTGGTATTTTTTCTCAGGCCTCTCTGCCTCTTTCCTCCTTCTTCAAGCCACCTTCCCCCGTTTTCTATCTGCATTATCCTTTGGTTCTTAGGATGACTAGACACTTACAGCTCATACCACCCAATCTGGCTTCCAGTGTTCTGTGGTCTATGCTTTTTCTTTTGTTTGACTTTGGTTATTGCATCCTTCCCATGCGGGTTCAAGAAGGACACAGCCTGAGGCCTTAACCAGAGCCTAAGTTAGATGCAGTTGACAGGTCTGAGACATTATCTGGCCCAAATCCAAAAGAAGAAGCAGACGAGGGGCAAGTAACTGTCTCTAATCACTTGAACTCTAGTCCCCTCAAGGGCAAGAACAACTGCTTTCTCTGCCACTAGCCTCTACTTGGTATGCACTGCAGTACCTGGCTCACTGGGCTTCCCAGGTGGCTCAGTGGTAAAGAACCCACCTGCCAGTGCAGAAGTTAGGTTCGATCCCTCAGTCAGGAAGATCCCCTGGAGGATGGGATGGCAACCCATTCCAGTATTCTTGCCTAGTGAATCCCATGGACAGAGGAGCCTGGCAGGCTACCATCCATAGGGTCGCAAAGAGTCAGACACAATTACTATTCTAATTGCTTTACTACTCTAAATACAAACACAGTAAAGTGACCTACATATGAACGAGTTCTGTTCCAAGAGCATGTTCATAAGTCCAATTTGTTCATAAGTCCAACGAAGTTAGCCAAGGCATCCAACTAACACAATCAGCTTTATAGTACTGTACTGTAATAGGTTTATAATACTTTTCACTTAAATAATACATAAAAAGCAAACACAAAAAGAAAAGGAAATGTTTTTAATCTTACAGTACAGTACCTTGAAAAGCACAGTACAACAGCTGGCATATGGGGGCTGGCATTGAGTGAACAGGCAAGAAGAGTTACTGACTGAAGGAGGAAGAAGAGGTGGAAGATGGTAGAGCTGAAGGATTGTCAGCAATAGGAGATGGAGGGCAAGCTGCAATGTCATTCACACCTGATCTTGATAGAACACACGTCCACATTTTTGAAAGTTCACAACTTGAATTTTCATATGTAGGGGACTTCTTGTAAATTCCATTATTGCTCTAATTTCAAATACACTTGTTGACTATTTTAAAAATGGTTATTCTGTTCAAGATGCTGGACTTTTTGAGGAGCTGTGTTTCAGAATGAGGGCTCCTGTCTCACAGAAGGCACTGGGGTCTGTTTCGCTGCTGGCAGACAAAATCTGGGGATGCTGGTGGGCTCAGTGCTGGTTGGTGTGCTGAGTGCATCACACCACCAGTGACATACACAGCATTCGCAGGGTACCCAGAATGAAAGAGCCCCCAAGGAAGCTTTGCCTGCCTGGCCTGGTTCACCAGATAGGGCTCTGGGAGAGAGAATGCCCAGAAAAGGATAAAAGTTTCAATCAAACTTTGAAAACTCTGTCCCAAATATTGGCAATTATATTTCCTTTTATTTATTTTTATGTGTTTTTAAAAATTTATATTATATTTCCTTTCAAATGGCAATGGAAACTTTTCTTTTTCACGGTGCTACCAATAATTCTTTCAAAAGGACAACGTGCGGGTAGATCATTGATCTGGCTCACTTTCTGCTTCCTACTTTCATCATTCAGAGCAGACATGTGAAGCATTTGATGGTCAACAGACTTTTCATTGCTTTTTAATGCTCTAGAACTGTCAAATCACAGTCTGATTGAGGGCAAGTGCCGACCGTGGCAACTGGCTGCAGACTTCTGATCATCAGTGTACTAAATCTGTGATGGCCCTAAGCTGCAGTGCTTTCCAGCATCCCCTAGGTACCATCAACAGTCCCTCAGCATAGTTCTGATACTCTGTTCTGTCCCCTGTAGGGGTCATTACATTTTTTTTGCAGACATTTGATTTTGGAAATGCTTGAGATTTCTGTATTAGTTCCTCACCCATGGCTGCATTTTTTTTTCCTTTCCCTGGTTTGTTGGTATCCCCACTTCAGTTTCCAAGAATGTTCTCACTTTCCACCTCTCTTTCTTTTCATATAAACTTTGCTCTTACAGGAGAAGGGGCACTGCATGAGGAAAACTGGATTTTAAGTGCCATCTTGCCGTTTGCCAGCCAGTGCACCTGGCCACGTCAGCTCACATCTCTGAGTCTTGATTTCCTTGTCTATAAAGTAAAGATCAAAAATATGTTTCTGAGAATACATTAGCTCCAGTCCAGTTCAGTTCAGTTGCTCAGTCATGTCCAACTCTTTGCGACCCCATGGACTTCAGCACGTCAGGTTTCCCTGTCCATCACCAACTCCTGGAGTTTACTCAAACTCATGTCCATTGAGTCAGTGATGCCATCCAACCATCTCATCTTCTGTCATCCCCTTCTCCTCCCACCTTCAATCTTTCCCAGCATCAGGGTCTTTTCCAGTGAGTCAGTTCTTCACATCAGGTGGCCAAAGTATTGGAATTTCAGCTTCAGCATCAGTCCTTCCAATGAATATTCAGGACTGATTTCCTAAAGGATGTCCTAAAGGATAGACTGGTTGGATCTCCTTGCAGTCCAAGGGACTCTCAAGAGTTTTCTCTAATATCACAGCTCAAAATCATCAATTCTTCAGTGCTCAGCTTTTTTTATAGTCCAACTCTCACATCCATACATGACTACTGGAAAAACCATAGCTTTGACTAGATGGACCTTTGTTCCAGTGATGTACTATTTGAGAATGTGTGTGTGTGTGTGTGTGTCTGTGTGTGTGTGTGTGTGTGTGTGTTAGTTGCCCAGTTGTGTCTGACTCTTTGAGATCTCATGGACTATAGCCCTCCAGGTTCCTCTGTCCATAGAATTCTCCAGCCAAGAATACTGGAGTGAGTAAGCCATTCCCTTCTCCAGGGGATCTTCCCTATCAGGGATCAAATCCAGGTTTCCTGCATTGCAGGCAGATTTGATACCATCTGAGCCATCAAGGAAGCCCCACTATATATAAATACCTTTAAAAGTTATAAAGTGACCTACAGATGGCATGAAACATAACTTTATAAGGTCTTGTCCTCCATGAATTCTTATTAACAACAAAGTCTCCATGAGTGTTGTCGGTGAGACCCTATTGGGTGTGTTAGGGATGAGAAAATTCCTCTGCTTTTCTTGTTCCCTCTTTCACTCCAACTACTTCAACTGTTCATCTCATCCTCTTCAACCATATTCATTTTTGTGAGCTACCACAAATCTTTTGTCTATTGGGGGTGATAAATTATTTAATAAATAAGTAATTAGTAACATAAATATAATTAAGTAATGATATAAGGCACTATCCCTGCTTGTAAGTGGTATATATAGGGTTGGCCAAAAAGTTTATTCAAGTTTTACCATAACATCTTATGGAAAAATCCATACAAACTTTTTGGCCAACCCAATATATTGTAATGGAAAAACATCTAATGACACTAGAGATGTTTTTGAAGCCCTGGATGAGTGGGAGAGATGGCAGGTGATAGGGGTGGGATGTAAGATATCCCCAGGCATGGGGAAAGAGAGAAGAAAGAGCGGCAGGAAGACCTCCCTTGAGGAAGCCTTGAGACCAAAGGAAAAGAGTGAAGAGGGGCTTTGGGGCCAGGGAAGGAGATGAATAAAGTTGCAAACATAGGAATTGGGTAACATATTTGGGAGAAAACAAGATAGCTTGGTCTGGCTGGAATTGAGGAAAAGAAAACTGAAGTACAAGACAAGCAAGTGACTTTTTAAAAATTTTTATTTATTTTTAATTGAAGGATAATTGCTTTACAATATGGGTTTCATTTCTGCCATATATCAACATGAATTAGTCATAGATGTACGTATGTACGCTCCCTCTTGAATCTCCCTCCCACCTCCCACCCTTTCTCACACCTCTAGGTTGTTACAGAACCCTGCTTTGAGTTCCTTGGAGTCATACATCAGATTTCCATTGGCTACCTATTTTACATACTGTGTATTAACACATATATATGGAACCAAGAAAGATGGTACTGATGAGCCTATTTGCAAGGCAGCAATGGAAATGCAGACATAGAGAACAGAGTTATGGACACGGGCAGAGGGGAGGAAGGAGAGATGGTGAAATGAATGCAGAGAATGTCATGGAAGCATATACACTACCATATGTAAAAGGCAGTGACTTTTCAGTCTGTGAGCTTGAAACAGACGTGCTGCTCATCCCTGTGTCTGTGTGAAATCTGTGGCGCTTGGAGACAAGACACTCAAGTCTGGTTTCCTTTCTAGCTCTGCAAGTCATAAAGCATCCTTAAACTTCAATTGTTTTTTTTTTTTTTCAGAAAAAGAGTTCTCACTCAACATCAGTGTTGCAACACATCAGAGGGCTGCACAAGTAATTGGTGGCTATGGTGATGGTTTAAAATTTGTGGATACTTTTATTTCATTAGAAATCAGTTGTTCCAATATTTCTTGGGTGAAAGGAAAGGAATGACCCACAGACATAGAGAACAGATTTTGGTTGCCAGCAGGGAAGAGAGGTTGGGGAAGGATGGATTGGGAACTGGAGATTATCAGACGCAAACTATTACATAAAGAATGGATAAACAACAAAGCCCTATTGTGTAGCACAGGGAACTATATTCAATATCCTGTGACAAACCATAATGGAAAAGAATATGAAAAAGAATGTAAATATATGTATAACTGAGTCACTTTGTTGTACAGCAGAAATTAACACACGTTGTAGATCAAACTATACTTTAATGAAATATTTTTTAACATGGTGTCTGACATCATTTAAAGGGACCCTTTTATCATGTAAAGAAAGCATCTTATTGGTGATTAGATTACCCTTTTGCCAACTTAATAGTTGTGTGTAGCACACTGAATTTTCTTTGAGAGCAACGTGTCTAAAACTGCTTAGCATCCATTACATAGTAAGGTTTCCACCAGTGCTGACTGTTCAATTATTCCTGATTTTTTATCCCACCGCTGGGGTCTCCTGTGTGGCTGTGGGTAAGTCCACAGCCCCAACTCACCCAAGCCCAGCCGTCTTCTGTGTCTTTTACCAATGGAAGGTGATACACAATGGCACATTTTACACAAGAAGGAAAATGAGACTTTTCAAGCTCACCAGACAAAATCCAGGTGTGAACATTGTGAAGTGAGGAAGAAAGAAAAACAAACACCAAGAACTTTGACAATTCCTCTTGATTTCATGGTAGTCAACCACCAAAGACAACTACTCTTCTAAAATAGAGTGAGTTCTTTGTTTTTTTCCCCCCAGCTTAACTGAGATATTTTTGATATATGCGTATGTACATTTAAGGTGTACAGTGTGGTGAGCTGATACACACATTTATTGTGAAATGATCACTAAAACAATGTTAACACCTTCATTCCTTCACAAAATTATCATTGTGTGTGTGTGTGTGTGTGTGTGTGTGTGTGGTGATGACATTTAAGATCTATTCTCTTAACAGGTTTAAACTATGTAATACAGCTAATTTTAGTCACCATGCTGCCCATTAAGCCCCTATAATTTATTCACCTCTAGCTGGAAGGTATACATTGCCTCATTTCCCCCACCCCTACCCCCAAGACCTTGGCAACCCCATCCTACTGCCTATTCCTCTGGGTTCAGTATTTTTTATTATAGACATTTTATTTTGGAGAAATTTACAGGAAAGTTAGGAAGAGCACAGACTTCCTTATATCCTTCACCCAGATTCCCCCAAGTTTAATATCTTATGTAACCATGGAACATATATCAAAAGCAAGAAATTAACACTGGTGCAGTATTATTTACTGAACTACAAACTACTTAGACTGCACTAATTTTTCCACTAATGTCCTTTTTCTGTTCCAGAACTCAATCCAGAATACATATTGCATTTACCACACATGCACACACACACTTTTACTGTATCTCTCCACTTCTTTCAAAGAAACCCAAATCCAAAACCTTTCTCTCTCTTCATCTCCATATCCCTCTATTTCTCTACTTATATTTATTTTATTTTTTATTTTATATTGGAATATA
Organism: Giraffa tippelskirchi; assembly: GCF_054371585.1. Lineage (NCBI taxonomy): Eukaryota > Metazoa > Chordata > Mammalia > Artiodactyla > Giraffidae > Giraffa > Giraffa tippelskirchi. The sequence continues at coordinate 117,741,113 of NC_137276.1, read as the reverse complement.
GTTGATTAGCAATGTTGTGTTAGTTTCAGGTGTCAGCAAAGTGATTCATTTATACATTCACATGTGTCCATTCTTTTTCAAATTCTTTTCCCATGTAAGTCATTACATAATATGATCAGAGTTTTCTGTGCTATACAGAAGGTCCTTGTTGCTAATCTGTTTTAAATACAGTAGTGCCTACATGTCAATCCAAAACCCCCAGTTTGTCCTTCCCACGTTCAGCTTTTTTAGACTTCACATACACGCAAGATCATACAGTATTTGTCTTTTTCTGTCTGACTTATTTCACTTAGCACAACACCCTTAAAGCTCAACCAGGTTGTTGCAAGAGGGAGGTTCTTGAAGGTGGGATGCTTTGCACAGTGCACTAGGTCATGAAGTCTCAGCAGGAACCAAAAGGGACAAACTCTCAAAGAATGACATCGTTTTCCTTCAGCAGATTCAGGGAGGAGTGGGTCTGTCTTGTGACTGGAGCAATACTGAGTCACTGAGAGGCTGACCCATGTGTAGACATGGAGCCAGCCCAGGTCTTCAGAGAATGAGGACAACTGTACAAACTTCAGAGAAAATAACTTACAAATTAGGATTGGCAGCCAACCTGACAGACCTAGGACTATTATTAAACAGAAAAACCTTCTGCCTGATGACTGTTTGGGAGATTTGAACCCAGCAACGTGAGTGTTTACACCCAAGAAGCTATTTGTCACCGTGGATGGTCAAACAAGACTCCTTTTAATTGATGTTTCTTTGTCTCTTTCTCTGTTTGCGCCTCTTGTGAGATTATACAGTTACATGCATGTGCTAAGCAGACAGTTGATGCTATTTAGCTCTGATTTCATTTGGCCTCTTAAACAACAGCCTGTATACTAATAGGGTGATTTTGGTGCATATCAACTCTTCTGTGTGCCATGTCAAAACATCAGAAGCCATGGAAGACACCAGGCTAAGCACACATTGCCTGGTAGGATCCCAACAGGATGTCTTTCATTAGGGAGCAGAAAATGAGAGCCACAAAGCCAGCCAAAAAAGTTCAGTTTGACCCTTGCTTTTGGAAGTGTGAAGTCCTGGCCTGAGATTCCCTAATTCTTCATTCTTCTCTCTCTGGGGCCAGCTTTTACTTGATCCATACCTTCCCTCCTGTTGGGACTTTGCTGGCAATTAGTCAGTTAGATTTCTGGCCAGTTTTGCCCCTACCTTAGTACCCCCTCTCCCCAAGCATCTGGTTTCCCTGTCTGGTCACTTGGGAGCTAGTCTGCCTGGCTTTAATCCTGACCTGTCTCTTATTGGTCTTCCCTGGTGGCTCAGTGGTAAAGAATCCACCTGCTAATGCTTTGATCCCTGGGTCATGAAGATCCCCTGGAGAAGGGAATGGCTACCCACTCTAGTATTCTTGCCTGGAGAATTCCATGGACAGAGGAGACTGGCAGGCTACAGTCCACAGGATTGTAAAAAGTTGGATACGACTTAGTGACTAAACAACAACAACGTCTCTTATCAGCCAAATGACCTTGGACCAGTCAACCTCTTTAAGGCTTTGTTTCTTCATCTGTCAAATGGAGAGACTAATAACTCCATCAGTGTTGCTGTAAAGGGGGGGGGCGAGTTACTACGTCTGCAATGATTGGGCCCAATGATACTTGCCAACCATTACTCAAATAAAGCATTATAGTTACTGGAAGGTCAGCATCTGCCTTTTTATAGCACAGCCTATGACTGCAAGATAGATATCTGCTCCGGCTATGTTTTAACCAGCACCCCGACTTTTTTTGTAATGATAATAATACATTTTATTTAATTCAGTATATCCAAACTATTATCAGTTTAACATGATACGTTTATTGTGGTAAAATACATATCACACAAAATTTACCACTTTCACCACTAAGTATATAATTCAGTGGCATTAAGTATAATTCACATTTTTGGGCAGCTGCCACTATCATCCATTCACAGAACTTTATTCCTCTTCTCAAAATATAGAATGCTTCACGAGTTTGAGTGTCATCCTTGAGAAGAGTCCATGCTAATTTTCTCCATATCATTTTCAATTACCGCCTGCTACCCAAAACAGCACAGCACATGGGGCTTTGCTGATGGCTTGAAAGTGACCAACGTGTGTGAAAGTACCTTCCAGAGTAACTACATTTAAACATAATGCAATTCCTTTACAACAACACACATCTTCAGAAACGCTGCACTGTGGATTCTTTGGCCACCTATTTTAGAGAGACAGCTAGAGCCTGAATATTTTAAATGTGCTTTCTCACCAAGTAGATTCTTGGTTAGTCGGAGGCACTGGTTAATAAATTCTTCCCAAACAAAACAATGCCATTTGCAGCCTCGCGGATAGATTTAGAGATTATCATACTAAGTGAAGTAAGTCAGAGAAAGACAAATACCAAGTGACATCACTTATATGTGGAATATAGAACAATGATACTAATGAACTTACTTACAAAACAGAAATAGACTCACAGACATAGAAAATAAACTAACGGTTACCAAATGGGAAGGGGGAGGAATAAATTAGGAGTTTGGGATGCACATATATATACTACTATATATAAAATAGATAACAACAAGGATCTACTTATAGCACAGGGAACTCTACTCAGCATTTTGTAATAACCTAAAAGGGAAAAGAATCTGAAAAAGAATATCTGTATCTATGTGCGTGCATGCTCAGTCACTTCAGTCATGTCCAACTCTTTGCAACCCTATGGACTGTAGCACTCCAGGCTCCTCTGTCCATGGGATTCTCGAGGCAATACTGGAGTGGGTTGCCATGCTCTCCTCCAGGGGATCTTCTGGATCCAAGGATCAAATCCATGTCTCTTATGTCTCCTGCATTGGCAGGCAGGTTCTTTACCACTTACGCCACCTGGGAAGCCTATCTATATCTATGTCTATATCTATATCTGTATCTGTATCTGTATCTTTATCTGTCTGAATCAGTATACTGTGATTCACCTGAAACTAACATGACATTTTAAATCAACTATACTCAGATACATAAATAAATAAATTCTTTTTCAAACAAGCATATTCTTTCCATAGATTTTAGACATGTGTCTTTTGCAGAGGCAGAGAAGGCAATGGCAACCCACTCCAGTACTCTTGCCTGGAAAATCCCATGGATGGAGGAGCCTAGTAGGCTGCAGTCCATGGGGTCGCGAAGAGTTGGACACAACTGAGCGACTTCACTTTCACTTTTCACTTTCAAGCATCGGAGAAGGAAGTGGCAACCCACTCCAGCGTTCTTGCCTGGAGAATCCCAGAAACAGTGGAGCCTGGTGGGCTGCTGTCTATGGGGTCACACAGAGTCGGACACGCCTGAAGCGACTTAGCAACAGCAGTAGCTTCTGTAGAGGACACTTTAACTCTGTAGTGTAAATATGGTTGTTCAGCTTCAGGTCAGATTTAAAAAATGCTTATTTAGATGAACTGCAGAAACTCTTGGTTTTGTTTCTTTCTATGCCACATGGCTATTTGGAGCTCATCTCAGGATAGAAAAGGATACAGACATCCTTTGGAAGCAGACAGGATTTGGGGATTAAATACCACCCAGGGTATCCCTGCCTCTCTTGATGCTGAGTTTGGCCATGTGACTTGCTGCAGCTGAAAGGAATGCAAGCAGAAATGACCTTGCTCCAGCCAACTCTGAAAACTTGTGTGAAGCTGGCATTGTCAGAAAATGATGAAGCCCACACCAGCCTGGGTCCTTTGGCAATTCTGAAGATCAGAGACCCCTTCTAGTCAGTGGTAACTGTAGTATAAGCAGAAAAACACTTTTATGGCTTTAAACCCTTGCAATTTGGGAATTATTCATTACAGCAGCACAATCAACCCTATCTTGACTAGTACTCATTTTAAGTAACAAATATGAAAAATTCACTAAATCACTGAAGGTTTTCTTCCCTTCCTCCTGTATCTCCAAATTCTCCCCTAGCCATCACCAGAAACAATTGGAAAAAAAAAACCCAAACTTTGGAGCATAATACTAATATTACTAGTTCTTTTATTTATTTCCCAGCTCAGATTCCGTGAGGTAATGAGCCTTTTAAAGTGACTATTTTAGTGATCCTCCAAGGTAATATAGTTATGGTGGGGATTAGTGTATGGGAGCATCTGTCTTTCAATAATGTTCATGACATTCCCTGTCATTCTCACTTGACAGATATATTTTAGGGTTGAAAAGTGATTTTCTCCTTTTTTTTCAAGTTAGAGAAAATGCATTCCTAAGTGAGTCAATTCTCCTGATTTGAAACTACAGGTTAGACACCTTTCAAAGTTGAAGATGTGAACACAAGGAGGTCTTGGGTATTCTATCCCTTCAGAAGAGAGGGAAGGAGACCCATTTGAGACCCAGGGAGCCTCTCCCCAGAATATGCACACACACAAAATGTGCATTCAACTTCAAAAGACTCACAGTACTCCTGAACTCAGCTGGCACATTTCTACTTGCCCGAGAAAGATGTCCTGTGGCACAATTGCATCATGTAAAGAAAACCACACCCAATTAGAAAACCTGAGCCCAGGCTCCAGCACCATCACTCACTAGTCATGAGATCAGAGCCCCGTGTTCTTTTAGAGAGGAGAAATCTCTCCTGAGGGTCCTATGTGTCACACAGTGGTCAAACGGGGACAGGGCTGTAAAGGTGCTTAAGAGTCGGGGCTGCCCTTGGCACCCTTCTGGGTTAGTGTACAAATTTCCCATCTCCCACTCCCCAGTTCTAGTCTCAGGGAGCCTATTTCCGGGACACTGACTGGGCCTCCTTTTCCAGTGGGCAGGGCCCCCGGGTTTTAGAAAGTCCCATATGGGCCGCCCTCTGATTCTTCCTGCTCCAAACTCATTCTGCCTCGCTGAGTGAGAAAGAGTTGGAGAAAGAAAGGCAAAGCTCGCCCTGCTAGGGTGGAGTGTCTTATTCTCTTTTGTCTTCTTCACAAATCAATGGGCTTTTTGCTTGGAGTTAAACACTAGATTTATGTTTAGGGAGTAGAAGAGGTCCCCTCTTTGTGCTGTAGGTTCATCCATGTGCTGGAGCTCAGCTAAAAATAGAGGGGGCCTGGGGTCCCTCATCTGTTATCTCTTATCTCTACTTCTCCCTCCGGGGATCAGGAGGGAGGAAGGGTGCTTGGTGGATCCACATTAGGTTTTCCCGAGTTCGCCAGCCAAGCATCAACATGACCCAGCCCCACGTGAGTGCTTTAGGAAAAGTATCCAGAACACAATCTGTTCAGTGCCCTGGAGGCAGCGATGGGGGAACCATTCACTGTGGGGTTATGGTGAACCAGCCTGGTTCACCTCCTTGCTGTGTAAGGAGGACATGAAAGGAGCTGTGCACAAGTGTTTTACAAACTGCAAAGACAAAAGTGAGATGGTACTGTCATGCTCCAATGATGGCATTGGTCACCCTAACTTATCCCAAGAAGGACGGGGTTGTCTTGGGTGCCTGCTCCATTCCCTCCCCACATCCAAGGTTCTGCAGGGCCTCCCCTCTGTGAGGACTGTTCTTCTGTGCAGGGAAATAATTCCCTGATCTCCAGTATGCTTTCCAGGCCCCTTTGAGATTTTGCTTCTTTCTTTTCTTTTGGGAGTTAAGAATCTAGGTCAGAACGTCTTCTAAATTTAAAGAACTTACTTGAAGAATGTCTTCTTTCTTTGCTCAGGCTAAAAGCAAGTCTGAACACCAGTGCTGGGTCATGTTTGGAAACTTCCCATGAGTGGGTGGGAAAGAAGGGACTAACTTAACTGGAAGTAGATTTTGCTCAAATGGTATGCAATCTCTTCAAGGCAATGTGTAACTCAACTACAAGTTTTCCTCATCTTTTCTCCTTTCCTTGTCTGTTCTCCTACTGATTCCCTGGGCTGTTGGGTTACATGACATTGGAAAAAGTCAAATCACACCACATCACATACTGAGATACGCCTTCTCTTTAGTCACTTGTGACCCAGCCAGCACTCCCTGACTCTCACCCCCGGCTCCGCAGAGACCAAGGAATTTGCACCTCTTCTCAGCTCTTTATCTTTGGCATGGCTCCTCGGATTCACTAGCCTCTGATTTCCCAGGTCAAGGGGTTCATCATTTACATACTTGCATGCATGCTAAGTCATTCCAGTTGTGTCCGACTCTTTGTAACTATATGGACTATAGCCCGCCAGGCTCCTCTGTCCATGGGGGTTATCCCAGCAAGAACCCACTAATGTGGGTTCCTGTGCCCGTGGGTTCCTGTGCCCTTCTCCCGGGGAGATTCCCAACCCAGAGATTGTCTCCTGTGGCTCCTGCACGGCAGGTGGGTTCTTTAGCACTGAGCCACTGGGGAAGCCTCATGCTTTACATACTTGGCCTTCTATTAATGCTCTCTAACAAGTTCTTCTGAGTCAGTGAGAAGCAGCCCTGTTTATTCATGTGTCAGTCTGGAACCTGTATGTGAGCCTAAATACTCCTCAGATGAATTTTCAGTAGAGTCTGCTCCAGTAGTGGAAGCCCTAAGTTTGGGACCCAGCTGGGTGGCATTGCATTCCGGCCAGAGCTGATGGCACAGGGAGAAGAGGAAACAGCTTTGTTTCTTGTTTTTTCATCTCATTCTGCAAAACAGGAGTGTGTCTGTCCCTATCCTTATAAAATAAGAGAAGATGAGAATTTACATTGGTTTGAAAATTGATTGTCTGGAATGTAAATAGAAAGCTGTATATATTAGGCATTTCTGAGGGTGGACACAGAAGTTTTGTGACTATGAACACAGCTTAGGAGGGTACAAACTCCCTTGTGTGAAAAATGATTAAGGCCAAAAGTTATCTTGGCTCAACTGAGAACCTTAGTGCAAGCCCAAGACCCCACCTCTATCATATCAAACATGGTGTCTATTCATTCATTCATTCAATTGAAACTTTAGCACTGACTTGTGCATGCCAAACTGGTAACAGAGTACTGCCAAGAAGTTCAATCTCATGGAATATCTAGAAATGTGGCTAGAAAATCACCATATAGTGAGATAAGAATCAAATGATGAGCAATGAACAAGGACAACAATTTTGAGACAGGAAACAACACAACTCATTTTTATAATTAGAAAAATTCCAAGGCAAAGAATCCATAGATTGTTTATAGAATCCATGAAGTTAAATGTATATCTGTTCATACATGTGATGTATAGATATCTTTTTCTCATGGATTATTACTTATGTGTTTATCAAGATGTTCATAAAAACAAATGTTAAAAAGCAGATGCTAAAACAGATTTTTGAGATTCAGAGTGGTGCTCTGCTTACTACTAGTGACATCATCTCCCATTTATTCAACACTATCAACAATCCTGCCCTACCCAGGCATTTCCAACCAAGGCTCTGTAATAACATGCAGGAGGTTTGAGTGGGGATTAGCAGAAGTGGAGCCTTAACTGGAGGAAGAAGATGATTGCCAAGTGGAATTGACCACACACTCCAACCACTATGTGGTTGGTCCTATAAAATGTTCCATGTTCACTTGAAAGGAATATGTATTCTGTTTTTTGTTTTGCATGTGATGTCCTGAAAATATCAGTTCAGTCTAATTGTTCCATTGTATCATTTAGGATCTCTGTTGCCTTATTGATTTTTTGTTTAGAAGATCTGTCCATCATGTCAGTGGGATATATAGTCTTCCACTATTATTGTATTCTCATCAATTTCTTCCTCTATGTCTGTTAGTGTTTGTTTTATGTATTTGGGTGTTCCTATATTGGCAGCATGGGGTTTTCCAGGTGGCACTATTGGTAAAGAACGTGCCTGCCACTGCAGGGGATGGGGCTTCAACCTCAGGGTCAGGAAGATCCCCTGGAGGAGGAAATGGCATCCTACTCCAGTATTCTTGCCTGGAAGATTCTGTGGGCAGACTGTAATCCCCTGGTGGACTACAGTCCATGGAGCCACAAAGCGTCAGACACAACTGAGTGACTGAGCACACATACACTCATATTGGGGGCATATTTGTTGATGAGTATAATAGCCTCTTTTCTAATTGATCCTTTAATTGTTATATAGTGTCCTTCTTTATCTTTCTTTACGTCCTTTGTTTTAGAGTCTATTTGGTCTGATACGAATTTTGTGAGCCCTGATTTCTTGTCGTTTCTGTTTTACACCCAACCACTATGGACGGTCATATATTTGAGTCCCTACTGCCTACTGGGAGAGAGATGATCCCTGATCAGGCAGTGTGCCCTCCAACACACCAAAGTGAGCACTAGAGCTCGTGGGCCTCTGGCCAGGGCACAGTTTCCCTCTGTACCCAGGTCTCCCCAGTGCCTGCCCCACGGCTCCCTGGTTGATGTGGTCATGGTCACATGGTAGATTTTCGTATTTTCTCAACACCTCCTGCTCCTTGGAAGAAAAGCTATGATAAACCTATACAGTGTATTAAAAAGCTGAGACATTACTTTGCCAACAAAAGTCCATATAGTCAAAGCTATGGTTTTTCCAGTAGTCATGTATAGATGTGAGAGTTGGACCATAAAGAAGGCTGAGTGCTGAAGAATTGATGTTTTTGAACTGTGGTGTTGGAGAAGACTCTTGAGAGTCCCATGGACTGCAAGGGTTGACTGCAGTCAACCCTAAAGGAAGTCAATCCTGAATATTCATTGGAAGGACTGATACTGAAGCTGAAGCTCGAACACTTTGGCCACCTGATGTGATGAGCCTACTTACTGAAAAAGTAAGTGATGAGCCCCTGCTGAAAAAGATTGAGGAAAAAAGGAAAAGGGAGCAACAGAGGATGAGATGGTTGGATGGCATCACTGACTCAATGGACATGAGTTTGAGCAAGCTCTGGGAGATGGTGAAGGACAGGAAAGCCTGGCATGCTACAGTCCATGGGATCACAAAGAGTTGGACACAACTGAGCAACTGAACAACAACACCTCCTAGGAATACTACTGGTATCTGAAAGCTATACTCTAGCACTTTTCTCCTTTATTAAGTCATGGTGAGGAGTTCCTATTTGACGAGGTAAACTCTCTTCAAGTTTACCTATGAAACACTTTGGCCCTCTTCTTGTTAGTTGGCCCTCTGAGCACCCCTGAGGTCTCTCCATAGCGCTTCTATTTGGCACAGAAGCAGACTGCCTTTGCACTTACAGTTCAACTGCAGGCAGATGACTCTGATCAGTGACAACACGGACAGTGAGAGAACAAATGTGGAATTTTTTTTTTTCTCTTCTGGGGCTCCAAATCTAGTTTTAGACACCAAATATTTCCAAACTAAAGAAGGGCAAAAATGCAAAACCAATTCCAACTCATAAGGAACCGAGTCATCTTCTCTGCTCCCATTGCTCTTTCTGCTGCCCTAAGACCGTGGTGGCAATGTTGTCACCCTGGAAGGCTTAGCTCTTTTGTCTTGACTAGATTCTTTCCATGAGATTAGGAACCAGATATTTTCTTAAAGATACTTTTTTTTAATGTGGATCATTTTCAAAGTCTTTATTGAATTTGTTACAATATTGCTTCTGTTTTATGTTTTGGCTGTGAGGCATTGAGGATCATAGTTTCCCACCCAGGGATCAAATCTGCACCCCCTGCATTGGAGGGTGAAGTCTTAACTACTGGACCACCAGGGAAGTCCCTAGAACTAGGTCTTTTCAATTTCACATCCCCAAGGCTTGTGATGGTGTTTGTTACTGCTAGGTGTTCTACCTGCGTTTGTGTGCATGCATGCTAAGTCGATTCAGTCCTGTTCAATTCTTTGTGATTCCATGGACTGTAGCCCGCCAGGTTCCTCTGTCCACAGGATTCTCTAGGCAAGAATACTGGAGTGGGTTGCCAGGCCCTCCTCCAGGGATCTTCCTGACCCAGGGATTGAACTCACATCTCTTGAATTTTCTGCATTGGTAGGTAGGTTCTTTACCACTCCTGCCATCTGGGAAACCCTCTACATGTGTTTACTGGGTGCTAAATTTTCTAAGGGCTAAATTGGTGGAACCATCTTGTTCACATTGACTGCCATGGAACAGTCAAGGTTTCACTATTCAGTTACCTAACTATTCAGGATTCCCTGGCACGATGTTAATAAAGCAGAATCATATGAACATCATAAAGTGAACGTCAGCCAAGATTCCCTCTCTCCAGAAAGCATCACTTGTTCAGGGTAGCAAAATGGCAAGGACAGTTCTCCTCATTAACCATGAGGTGGCATATGTATTATGCACATTTGTGTGTGTGTCTGCGTGCAGAGATTAATGTGCCAAAGTATAGTCACACATATGCACATGTATAATGTGATCTTGGGGAAATACTGAGACAACCACTAATAAAAACACATTTTATGTATTTTAAATATAATTTACCTCCCTGCAGGCAAGGGGTGAATGTAAGGATTGGTTCATATGAGGAAGAGAGGTTGATATAGAGAGCCAGGAGATGGATGCTCAGGAGCAAAGACACTGTCCTGGGAAAGAAGAACAGGAAGGGACTCCCAGTGAGGTCAAATCCTCGATCTCTTGCCCTATATTCTAGGGACCCAGTGGTGAGGGCTGATAGAAGTCCGGTGTATTTAGAGGTTCTTGGAAGAAGAGGGTCAGAGGGGATCCCCTCTGTGGGCCATTGAGGGGGCTTAGGGGCCTCCTGCATCTGCTCACCATCAGCTCCAGCTGCTAGGTGAGAACCACAGCTACCCAGGCTGGGCTCTCAGCAGAAAGCATGCAGAGTCATCAAAAGCCTGTGGTCTGGAAAATCTGTTTCTGTCAAACGAGCTCTGCCATCCATCCTTTGGGGGGAGTTAACCACTCTCAGATTTTGCCCCTCATTTCCAAGATGGAGCTACTAACAGGATTTCCCTGGCAGTCCAATGGTTATGGCTCTGCCTCCCACTGCAGGGGGCGTGGGTTCAGCCCCTGGTTAGGGAACCAAGATCCCAAATGCCATGTAGCATGGCCAAAATAAAAATAATAAAATGGAGCTACTATTTGACCTAATGGGTCCTCAAGAGAATGCACACAATGTGGTGCCTCCCATGAAGACAGAAAAATGATCCATGGCCATTCTTGCTAGACGTTATCATTGCAAGGAGAGGCTGGATTCTCACTGGAAACAATTGAGATGGGGGTAGGCCTGGGCCAGGCAGAAAGTTTCAGGAGATAAAAATTTCAGGAGAGTTTCAGACACTTGTTCACATTCAAAGACTCCTAGGAAGAATAACCTTCAAAACTTCACATCTTGGTTGGGAAGAATCTGAGAGCTATTTTTTGTTGTTGTTTCAGATTTTGTTTAATTGAAGTATAGTTGACTTACAATGTGGTGTTCGTTTCTGCTGTACAGCAAAGTGTCTCGGTTATGCATATATATATTCTTTTATATATATGTGTGTGTGTGTGTGTGTGTGTGTGTGTATATATGTATGTATATATATATATACATATATATATATTCTTTTTCTTTTCTTGTTCATTGTGGTTTACCCCAGGACACTGAATATAGTTCCCTATGCTACAGCAGGATTTTGTTGTCCATCCATTCTGTAGATGGGACATGAAGTATGATAGATGTTGGTCACTGGATGGGGTGACATCACAGGAGGAGGGTCAAAGTACAAGATGCGAAGGGTGGTCAGAAGAAAAAGTAAGGTGCAAATAAGTTCCTCCTACCTGAGCATTTAGGGGTGGAGAAGAGGGGGGCTAGCCAGTGCCTCCCCTGCCCCCATCCCACTGCAGTCTGCCCAAAAGACAACTCAAAGCAAGACTTATTCTTGTGAGGCCCATACCATCAGTTCCTGATGGCTTGATTAAACCCACCCTCTGCTGTCTTCTTCTGTGCCCAGATGTGATGCAGAAAACCTCAATTCCCCCTCACTCTCCTGTCCCAGGCTGGAATTAGGACTGAATAGATGGAATGCAACCAACTTGAATCTCTGCCAACTTGGGGGTCATCTTATGATATTTTCTTGGAGATGGTGTGAAAAACCCAAAATACTCAAAAGACAGTTTTTCTTGGGATATTTCTGATTTATCTGGAGCCAGAAAGTTGAAGACATTTATAAAAGGCAGATTTCCATGAGGAAAAAAAAAAAAAACTGACTTTTTTTTTCATCATGCCTTTACCTGAAAGCCAGACTGTTTTTAGAATGTGCAAATTGGAAGCAGATTGGGTAAGTGCTGCTGTTTACAGCTTGGGCCTTTTGAAGTTGAGAAAAAGCCCAAATATGAACCAATCGATTTGTCTGCTCTTAGGAGGCTTATCTGTCAGGAGCTATTATCTTATATTGTAGTAATAAACGTGCCTTGCCTACTGATGAGAGAGGAGTGGAGCTCTGCACACTTCCAAGAGGATATGCATCAGGGCAACATTGCCCAACAGATGTATTAAGAGAAACTAGTTCCCTGAGATGAAAGTACATTATCTGTGCTAACCAAGCTTGGAAACAAACCAGATTAAACAAAATCAACTTGGTTACTTTTCCTTGGGGAAATTCAGTCTCTGGTATAAGCTTAATATCATATATATGTATTTCATATCTTTCACTATGATTTTTTCAAGGGTGAGAAGTTAATACTTAGCATTTCCTAAACTTATTTGATGATATTTTTCTCTGGAAATCATTTTCACAGAACGCATATTGGGAAATATTGCACAAAAATCACTCATCAATTTACTGACAGTTGTAGCATGGTCAGATATTTAAAATAATAAATTTGGTAGCCTTCTGTAATCTTTAACCTTCAAACTCTTTGGGAGGCAAAAGCCCATCACTAATTCTAACCAAATTAACTGCCATTTACTGAAGCTGTGTGTGTGTGTGAGCTCAGTCACTCAGTCATGTCCGACTCTTTGTAACCCCATGGACTGTAGAGCCCACCAGGCTCCTTTGTCCATGGGATTTTATAGGCCAGAATGCTGCAGAGGGCTGCCATTTTCTTCTTCAAGGGATCTTCCTTCTGATCAACCCAGGGATTGAACCCTTGTCTCGTGTCTCCTGCATTAGCATGTGTATTCTTTGCCACTGTGCCACCTGGGAAGCCCCTTACTGAAGCTAAGGAAATATAAAACCAGCATGATTTCTGCATGGAAGAGATATAAAATAAATACATGAAATATATAAGGTATATAAAATAAAATAGAAACAACTCTTGTTTTGGTCTGTGGACGGGGTGTGTTAACCTGGCAGTTATCAACTGAGAAGTTGTAGATGATTTCATCCTGTAGAGACATATGATGTGCCTATGCTTAGTCACTCAGTCATGTTCAACTCTTTGCGACCCTATGGACTGTAGCCCACCAGGCTCCTCTGTCCATGTGGATTCTCCAGGCAAGAATACTGGAGTGAGCTGACATATGATAGATAACTTAAAATCCAAAAGGCAGGGATTTTTTAATATATTGATTAACATTCATTTCAACTCAAAAGGAAAAATGAAGGGTAATGTCTATTCCTGTTTGAACAGGGAAGTATACAGACTTACAAGCCTCCAAGATGATAGTTGTTGGAGTGACACTGTCCAAAGATAAAATGCTCTCAGATCACCATGATATAGTGGCAAACAGTGAGCAAATGCACAGATGGGCACACATGCATGCAAGTACACACGTGCACACACACACAGACACACACACACACACTCCATTCCAGGCTGAGAAAAGTAAAACTTAAATATCCTAGCCATTGGAGTAGAAAGAGATGGGATTTTAAGCTCAGTACATCTGATTCTCATTTCACTGAAACCTGAGTTTTTCTCATAGAGATAGCCATCTCACAACAAGTTGGAAACATTAAAAGCGAGAAAACCTCAGTGTTTTTCCTCCTTTCCTGCTCAGTGGATTACTCTGCTCCAACTCAGTTGTCAGATTCCATTCACAGGAGATGCTGCTGGAGGAAAAGAAGTGCAAAAAATTTGCTCTCAATGAGATCCACACCCCAAGGTAAGTTATGTGCAGGACTAAATCATATCACATGCTAGTAAAGTAATGCTCAAAATTCTCCAAGCCAGGCTTCAGCAATACGTGAACCGTGAACTTCCAGATGTTCAAGCTGGTTTTAGAAAAGGCAGAGGAACCAGAGATCAAATTGCCAATATCCGCTGGATCATCGAAAAAGCAAGAGAGTTCCAGAAAAACATCTATTTCTGCTTTATTGACTATGCCAAAGCCTTTGACTGTGTGGATCACAATAAACTGTGGAAAATTCTGAAAGAGATGGGAATACCAGACCATCTGACCTGTCTCTTGAGAAACCTGTATGCAGGTCAGGAAGCAACAGTTAGAACTGGACATGGAACAACAGACTGGTTCCAAATAGGAAAAGGAGTACGTCAAGGCTGTATATTGTCACCCTGCTTATTTAACTTATATGCAGAGTACATCATGAGAAACGCTGGGCTGGAAGAAACACAAGCTGGAATCAAGATTGCTGGGAGAAATATCAATAACCTCAGATATGTGGATGACACCACCCTTATGGCAGAAAGTGAAGAAGAACTAAAGAGCCTCTTGATGAAGGTGAAGGAGGAGAGTGAAAAAGTTGGCTTAAAGCTCAACGTTCAGAAAACTAAGATCATGGCATCTGGTCCCATCACTCCATGGGAAATAGATGGGGAAACAGTGGAAACAGTGTCAGACTTTACTTTCTTGGGCTCCAGAATCACTGCTGATGGTGACTGCAGCCATGAAATTAAAAGACGCTTACTCCTTGGAAGGAAGGTTATGGCCAACCTAGATAGCATGTTTAAAAGCAGAGACATTACTTTGCCAACAAAAGTCCGTCTAGTCAAGACTATGGTTTTTCCAGTGGTCATGTATGGATGTGAGAGTTGGACGGTGAAGAAAGCTGAGCGCCGCAGAATTGATGCTTTTGAACTGTGGTGTTGGAGAAGACTCTTGAGAGTTTCTTGGACTGCAAGGAGATCCAATCAATCCATCCTAAAAGAGATCAATCCTGGGTGTTCATTGGAAGGTCTGATGTTGAAGCTGAAGCTCCAATACTTTGGCCACCTCATGCGACGGGTTGACTCATTGGAAAAGACCCTAATGCTGGGTAGGATTGGGGGCGGGAGGAGAAGGGGACGACAGAGGATGAGATGGTTGGATGGCATCACTGACTCGATGAACATGGGTTTGGGTAGACTCCGGGAGTTGGTGTTGGACAGAGAGGCCTGGCGTGCTGCAATTCATGGGGTCGCAAAGAGTCGGACACGACTGAGCGACTGAACTGAACTGAACTGAAATCATATCATAGAAGCAAACAAATCCCTGGTCTGGAGGAGAGAGGGAGGAAGCCAGATATGGACTGCGAGTTTGTCTTGAAAGTTGAGTTGAATACAAAATGTGAGAGAAGAGGGTGCTAGTTTGGTAGCTGCCCCAGAAGGGCACAATCAGAAGAGAAGTGTTTTCTGCATTTAGGCTTGGAACATCACTAGGGACTGACCAAACTAGCCTGAGAGGCAAAAGGAGGTGTCCTGTCCATTCCCAGGCACTTAAGTGAAAGCTAAGAGCTGGTGTGGGGGTGGGAACAAACTTGATGGCTTGGGAGTGAATCCCAAGTTACAAATGGCTTAAGACCCAGGAGGCAGAGGAGACAAGTACGTGGGCAGGACTTGAGGGGTGGATAGTTGAAGAGATCAGAGAAAAAGAAGGCCACCCGGCATGATTCTGATGGGTAAGCTGTGTTCCTGGATTGGTCTTGACTTTAAGGAACTGGCTGCTCTTTCCCTTTCTCTCTCTAAGGCTCCTTCAAGCCAGCCCTGGGGAACTTCCGGGACAAAAGTATATTCAGAGATCTAGGAGTAAACTACCAGGCTAGGTCCTCCTCTGCTCTAGAAAAAAAACAAACAAGCTGCATGTGTCTCTAAGAGAAAATAGTGAAATTACAGACCAGAACCAGCCTCTGCTGAGGGAATGACCCTCTCGGACCTTAGACCTCTCCAACTCTAAGCGAAGTGACCCCAAATTCCTTCTCCCAAAGGAGCCTGCACCAGAAGCTAGCTGCCTTTATGGTGCCATGGATGACCATCACACCTGGACTCTGAGTCATTTTGGAGAAGTGAATGCCATTATTTAGAGTAAGAAAGTCCTGAGGGAAATTAACAATGACTCCCACCCCACCACCCAGTGTGTGAGAAGCCTTGGAGAACAAGCTCAGTCTGCCCCAGTAGAAAATACGTGAACATTTGGTCTTGAAACACTGGTCACAGCTTAGGAGAGCCTCCTCTCAGCACTTAATCTGGAAAGAGAGCAGGAAGAATTTAAAGGATAAATAAAGAGACTTCAGACATCTGACTTCAGGGTAGGAGAGGACTGATGGGGTCAGAGTCATTCCAGTTGCCCAGTGAGAGCTCTGCCAGCCTCAGGACAGTCCTGCTCCACCAGCACTTGGGCACAGGGGCCAGATGCCCTGGACTCTGCACACAGGCTCAAAGAACAGGGAAGAGGTGATGATCAGAGTTTAGCTAATGTTGCCATTGAGCCACAGTGGAGGCTGCTGAGCTGAGTCACAGCCCTGAAAGGAGCATGGGGCTGACAAGGATGGTCTTCAGGACAGAACTCCCCCCCAGGCCTGCATTCCCCATCAGCACTGATTCGAGGACAAGTGGCCCCTGGGGAGGCCCGGAACATCAGGACTGCAGTTTCCTCTTTGCTCTGAATTATTGTGGATGACTCTTATTGAATGTGTTCAGGGTGCACAGAACAGCACCAGTCAGCACAGATCAGCTTCCTAAGGGAAGAATGGGGACCCAGACTCAGCACTCTGCCTACCAGCCTAGAAAATTGTTCTGGGTCTCTGGGGTCAGCTTTTCTGTGGGTTCCCATTCTATTGAGATAGTGTTTCAGTCATGTCCTAACCAAGAGACACGACCATCAGGAAGACTTGCAACCAGGCCACCTGGACACTCCGTTTCCTTGAGGTTTGTTAATGAAAGAAGGCTGGAAAAATCAGCATGTGGCTGGGACATCTGGCTGCCACTCTGGAGTCTTGAAAAGGACAGCCCATAATGACTAGTTGTCCCCTGCAATTACAGTCATGACTCTGCCAAGAAACACCTCTCCTTTCTGGAACGTGTCATGTCAAGAGCCATTTTCCAAGTCAGTCAAGTTCTTTCTTGTGAATGCTTACCAGGTGTTCGATCTGGGGGCATAATGGCCCGGTGTCCACATGAGTGCTTCGGCAGTCCCCCTATGACTTCATATGGATGCGAAGCTCTTGCACCCAGATTTGCCTATTGATTCTAGGTCTTAGACCAGATGGAGGCTTTCTATGCATTGCTACCTTGACAACAGGGAATCCCTTAGAGAGGGCTCTGGAAATCCCGTGGAAGGCTGAGTCCCCTGCAACACCTGTGTCCAATTTCTTCATTCATTCACTCAACATACATGTGGCAAGCACCTACTACTGCGTGGGGAACTGTTCTGGGTGGTAGGAACTCAACAACAAATAGAACATAGTCTGTCTCGAAACAGCTTATATTTGTATACTTTGAAAAGGTAGTGAAGTCTTTCCAGTGAGGAAGGTATTTGATGATGCTGACCAGGGCTGGATTAGGAACTGAGAAGCATGGTATTCACTCTGCAGCCAGCATAAACTCCCAGTGTTAGGATCCAGCTTTTTCCTTTTTCAAAACAAGGTCACTGGACTAGGTGATCTCCTTCAGACCTTCAGTCTCTTCAGACATACCTGTGCCCCCTGGGAAGGCTACTGCCAAGGAGGCAGTGTCACTCCCTCAGGAGGAAGACCCCTGGGTGACACTGGAGTTTCCTGTCTTCTCAGGTGTCTGGCTGGGACCCTGCCCTCTCCTTACATGAAGAGAGACTTGTGGGTGCCAAGCAGGCCTCAGACACCTGAGGAGCTGGGTCCTTAGGAAATGAAGAAGCTTATTGAACCCCTCTTATGTGCCAAGTTCCTTCTTCCCTTGGCTTATTTACATGAACATCCTAGACAAAAAAGCTGAGGCCAGAGTGGTTAAGTCACCTGCACAGAGTCAGGCAGAGCTGTGAAGCCCTGGAGACTGGAATGGGCTTCAAGCACTGCAAGGGAATGAGTGAAAATTTCATTAGTGAATGAATGAGCGAGTTGTGGCTGATGAAACAGACTGTTCACTGCTGGGCTGCAGCTACTGCCATCGAGTCTAGCAATGCGTCTGCTCTGGGTGAGGGTAGAGATGACAGGCATTACAATACCAGGTTGGAAAAGCAGATGAGGCTAGGCTGAGAACACCAGGTTGGTTTTGAGTTTCTCCATGATCACTGGGAGCTGCAGAGGGTTGTGAGTGTGGGAGCAGAGGTGAGGGTTAGGGTCTAGGAAGTTCACCTGGCAGCACTTGATATGAGGGAGGTAGAGAGACTGGGAGAATGCTTCTGAAGCTGGAAAAGAGGGGCTGAGTCAGGGACAGAAGGGTGACAAGAGAAGAAGCAACCAAAGCCAGATATATTACAGGTAATTCATTCAGAATTCATACTTGCTCTGTGCGTGCATGCTCAGTCGTCTCCGACTCTTTGTGACCCCATGGACTGTAGCCCGCCAGCCTCCTCTGTCCATGCAATTCCCCAGGCAAGAATACTGGAGTGGGTTCCCATTTCCTACTCCAGGGGATCTTCCTGACCCAGGGATCAAAGTCACGTCTCTTGCATCTCCTGCATTGGCAGGCAGATTCTTTACCACTGCACCACCTAGGAAGTCCTTTTTTCCACACTTCCTAAGCAAGTAGGAAATACAGGGGAGAAAGTGATCAAATCTAGCTGAGTGGTTATTTCTTTCTTCTTCTTTAAAGGTTAATCAATTTATTTTAATTGGAGGATAATTACAATATTGTGATGGTTTTTGCCATGCATCAGCATGAATCGGCCAAAGGTATACACATGTCCCCCTCATCCTAAACCCCCCTCCCAGCTCCCTCCCTACCCTATCCCTCCAGGTTGTGCCAGAGTACCAGCTTTGGGTGCCCTGCTTCATGCATCGAACTTGCACTAGTCATCTATTTCACATATGATAATATACACGCTTCAACGCTATTCTCTCAAATCATCCCATCCTTGCCTTCTCCCACTGAGTCCAAAAGTCTGCTCTTCACGTCTGTGTCTCCTTTGCTGCCCTGCGTGTAGGATTGTCAGTACCATTTTTTAAAATTCCATACATATGTGTTAGTACCTAGTATTTGTCCTTCTGTTTCCGACTTACTTCACTCTATATAATAGGCTCCAGGTTCATCCACCTCATTAGAACTGACTCAAAGGTATTCCTTTTTATAGGTGAATAATATTCCATTGAAGTACCACAACTTCCTTATCCATTCATCTGCTGATGGACATCTAGGTTGTTTCCACATCCTAGCTATTCCAAATAGTGTGGCAACAAACACTGGTGTACATGAGTCTCTTTCAATTCTGGTTTCCTTGGTGTGTACGCCTAGTAGTGGGATTGCTGGGTCATGTGGCAGTTCTATTCCCAGTTTTTAAAGGAATCTCCACACTGTTCTCCATGTTGGCCATACCAGTTTGCATTCCCACAGTGTAAGAGGGTTCCCTTTTCTCTACACCCTCTCCAGCATTTATTGTTTGTAGACTCTTTTGGTGGCCATTCTGACCGGTGTATGATGATACCTCGTTGTGGTTTTGATTTGCATTTCTCTAATAATGAGTGATGTTGAGCATCTTTTCATTTATTTATTAGCCATCTGTATGTCTTCTTTGGAGAAATGTCTGTTTAGGTCTTTTGCCCACTTTTTGACTGAGTTGTTTGTTTTTCTGGTATTGAGCTGCAGGAGTTGCTTGTATATTTTTGAAATTAATTGTCAGTTGCTTCATTTGCTATTATTTCTCCCATTCTGAGGGCTGTCTTTTCACCTTGCTTATAGTTTCCTTCGTTGTGCAAAAGCTTTTAAGTTTAATTAGGTCCCATTTGTTTACATTTGTTTTTATTTCCATTACTCTGCGATGTGGGTCATAGAGATCCTGTTGTGATTTATGTTGGAGAGTGTTCTGCCTATGTTTTCCTCTAAGAGTTTTATAGTTTCTGGTCTTACATTTAGGTCTTTAATTCATTTTGAGTTCATTTTTGTGTGGTGTTAGAAAGTGTTCTAGTTTCATTCTTTTACACATAATTGATCAGATTTCCCGGCACAACTTGTTGAAGAGACTGTGCTTTCTCCATTGTATATTTTTGCCTTCTTTGTCAAAGATAAGGTGTCCACAGGTGCGTGGATTTATCTCTGGACTTTCTATTTTGTTCCAATGATCTATATTTATGTCACCATCTGGGTGGCCTGCCTCTCACCCCAACACTTCAGCAGCTAAATTCACCATTGCCCCACCCCTGATCCCCTCTTCATTTCCCTGTTTGAAGTAATACCGTCATCATGGCCAGAGCCCAGGAGCAATGAGCTCGGAAGAAATGTCAGGTGTGTTCTCTCATTGTGTGTGTCTCCTGAGTCAGGCGCTGTGTTAGGTGCCAGGGTTACAAGTATGAATGGTGTGCTCCTGGCCTTCAAGACAAGATGCTGGGGACAGTGGACGAGTGTGCCCAGTCCAGCTGTGGGGAAGAGACGGTGCAGGTAAGTTTCCAGAGGCCCGGTGCTCCCTACATTTCTTCTCTGCACTCTGCTCCTCGGTCACAATGGTGCCATGCAGATGAGCTCAGCATTTTCCACCTGCCCAACTCTACCTCCAGTTTCAACTCCTGAAGCAAATACCACTAGAGGTCCAAAATAAAGTTATGGCTTTTTGAAGTCTTGAGCAATTCAGTTCCTGCAAAAGTGTTCAAAGAGAGCCACAAATTTGATGAATAGGCAGCTTGGGTTTTAATGCCTTCATCGTTGTAGTGCCTCTGAGAGGCATTCATTTATTTTCCACTGATGCCCTGCCTTCTTCCAAAAATGTTAAAAGCACAAGTACGATAAAACTCTTTAAATGACATATGTGGATTAAGCTCTGAGTAATGGAGTAGGGAGCATGGGAATCTCAGAAATCTAGAACTAAAAGGAAACTACTGAGCAGAGGCCTTAACTCCAAACTTGCTGGCAGCCAAGAGGAAACGAAGAAAAAGGAATTAAAAAAAAAAATTAACTAGGGCTTCCCTGATGATCCAGTGGTTAAGAATTGTCTGCCAATGCACGGGACATAGATTTGATGCCTGGTGGGGGGAAGATCTGCCATGTGCCAGGGCAACTAAGTGCCGCAACTGCTGAGCCTGAGTGCTGCAGCTACTGACACCAGTGCACGCGGAGCCCATGCTCTGCAACCACAGGAGCCACTGCAGCGAGAAGCCGGTGCACCACAACCAGAGAGTAGCCCCAGCTCGCCACGACTAGAGAAAACTTGTGCATAGCAGTAAAGACCCAGAACAGGCTGAAATAAATAAATAAATATTAAAAAAATAAAAACTAACTAACAGTTTAAAACATTTTTATTGTGGTAAGAATTCCAGTTCCATCACTTCATGGCAAACAGATGGGAAAATAGTGGAAACAGTGACAGACTTTATTTTTGGGGGCTCCAAAATCACTCAGATGGTGACTGCAGCCATGAAATTAAAAGACACGTGCTCCTTGGAAGAAAAGCTATGACCAAGCTAGACAGCATATTAAAAAACAGAGACATTACTTTGCCAACAAAAGTCCATCTAGTCAAGGCTATGGTTTTTCCAGTAGTCATGTATGGATGTGAGAGTTGGACCACAAGGAAGGCTGAATGCCAAAGAATTGATGCTTTTGAACTGTGGTGTTGGAGAAGACTCTTGAGAGCCTCCCTTGGACTGCAAGGAGATCCAACCAGTCCATCCTAAAGGAAATCTGTTCTGAACATTCACTGGAAGGACTGATGCTGAAGCTGAAACTCCAATACTTTAGCCACCTGATGCGAAGAACCGACTCATTGGAAAAGCCCCTGATGCTGGGAAAGATTGAAGGCAGAAGAAGAAGGGGACGACAGAGGATGAGATGGTTGGATGGCATCACCGATGTGATAGACATGAGTTTAAGTAGTCTTCCAGAGTTGGTGATGGACAGGGACCCCTGGTGTGCTGCAGTCCATGGGGTCACAAAGAGTCGGACACAACTGAATGACTGAACTGAAGTGAACTAAGAATTCTTAACATGAGGTTTACCCTCCTAAAATTTTTTAATGTGTTTTATTGAAGTATAGTTGATTTTCAATATTGTGTTAATTTATGCTGTACAGCAAAGTGAATCAGTTATACTTGTATATATTCTTTTTAAAAATTATTCTCCATTATGGCTTATCACAAGATATTGAATATAGTTCCCTGTGTTATACTGTGGGACCTTGTTGTTCATCCAGCCTATATATACTAGTTTGTGTCTGATAATCCCAAACTCCCAATCCTCCCCCCCATCCCCCCACTCCTTGGCAAACACAAGTCTGATCTCTGTGTCTGTGACTGTTTTTGTTCCATAGATAAGTTCATTTGTGTTGTATTTTGTTTTCTAAGATTTTTTTTTTTGATGTGGATTGTTTTTAAAGTCTTTATTGAATTTGTTACAATATTCTGTCTGTTTTATGATTTGGTTTTTGGTTGAGAGGCATATGGGATCTTAGCCCTCCGACCAGGGACTGAGCCTGCACCCCCTGCATTGGAAGGCAACGTCTGAACCACTGGACCCCCAGGGAGCCCCTGTGTTGTAGTTCAGGTCCCACATGTAAGCGACATCATATGGTATTCATCTTTCTCTTTCTCACTTACTTCACCTAAGATCACAACCAGGCTGCTGCAAATGGCATTATTTCATTCTTTTCTGTGGCTGAGTCATATTTCACCTCCTAACAAAATTTTTAATGCATAGTACATTATTGTTAACATGGGTATAATGTTATACAGCAGATTTCTAGAGCTTATCTTATTCATGTTACTTAACTGAAACTTTGTGTCCATTGATTAGTAACTCCCCATTTTCCTTTCTTCCCAGTCCCTGGCAATCACCATCCTGCTGGGATTCTATGATCTTGACTATTTAAATACCTCATACAAGTGGAATCACGCAGTATTTGTCTTTCTAAGATTGGCTTATTTCACTTAGCATTATGCCCTCAAGATTCATTCATGTTGTCACATGTGGCAGAATTTCCTTCTTTTTTAAGCCTGATACTATTCCATTGCATGTATTTACCACGTTTTCTTTAGCCATTCATTTGTTAGTAGACATTCATTCTGTCTCCACACATTGGCTGTTATGAATCATCATACTGCTAAGACCATGGAAGTACAGATATCTCTTTGATATCTTGATTGCATTCTTTTGGATAAACATCCAGACATGACATTGATGGATCAGATGGCATTTCTAGTTTTAATATTTTGGGGAACTTCAATACTCTTTTCCATAGTGGCTGCACCATTTTGCATTTCTACCAACAGTGTACAGGGTTTTCGATTTCTTCACATTCTCACCAATACCTACTGTCTTTGGTTGGTGACATCCAACCTGACAGGTGTGAGGTAATATCTCATTGTGATTTTGATTTGCATTTCCATGATTAGTGATGCTGATTATTTTTTTCATGTACCTGTGGGCCATTTGCATGTCTCCTTTGGCAAAGGGCCTGTTTAAGTCCTTAGCCCTTTTTAAAATCAGTTTATTAGATTTTTACTGTTGAATTATGAGAGTCACTTTTTTTTCTAGATATTAACCCCAATCAGATATGTAATTTACAAATATTTTCTCCTGTTCCTTATGTTGCCTTTTCATTCTGTTAATTGCTTTCTTTGCTATGCAGAAACTTTTTAGTTCAATGTAATTCCACTTGCTTATTTTTGTTTTTGGTGTCATACTCATGAAATCATTGCCAAGACAAACATTATGAAGTTCTTTCCTCTGTTTTCATCTAGGAGTTTTATAGTTTCAGGTCTTACCTTCACATCTTATCCACTTTGAGTTGATATTTGAATATGATGTAAGGTTAGGGTTCACTTCAGTCTTTTGCATGTAGCTATCCAGTTTTCCCAAATGGAAACAAGTCTTCAAATCGGTAGAAGTGAATCTTTTTCCAGCTCTGAAACTTAGGGCATGCTGTCTCCTTCACTGGTTTTATACCTACAAAGATATCGGTTCATGTGCCATCTCCTGCCAGACAGGGAACCCCCTGAGGACAAAGACTGTGTCTTAGTTCCTTTTTACCTCCAGATATTAGTGCATAATAGACATTTGATAAATACTCTGATGAATAACTGAACGTATACATTTTTGTATGAGGGTCTTTAAATAGCAAAGGATAGAAATTTAGGTAAGAAATGTTTGGGGAGCTTCCTGGGTGACTCATCGGTAAAGAATTCGTCTGTCAATGTTAGATCCCTGGGTCAGGAAGACCCCCTGGAGCAGGAAATGGCAACCCACTCCAGTATTCTCACCTGGAAAACTCCATGAACAGAGGAGCCTGGTGGCTTACAATCCATGGGGTCACAAAAGAGTCGGACATGACTGAGCACAAAAGAAATATTTAAAAATAGGGACATTGTTAATTGGGCCATATCTGATTGGATTCTCACTGGACAGCTGAGGGATAACATTAACTCCTAGGTCTTTAATCCCTCTCACTGAAGCCACTGAATTTGATATGCAAAGAGTTATGTTATGCAACTGGATTTTAGTTATGTAACTAAAGAGTTACATATGTCTCAGAAGCTACTTTTTCCAATTATTTTAAAGATTGTTGAGTGGCTTTCTCTTCTAGTATGGTGCTTAACTCTATTTTTTCAAAAGAAGAGCCATAAAATTTAGTACCATTTCTGTAGCTAATGCTAAAAAAATTTTTGAATAAATGAATAAGCAGGTGAGTGATTAGATGAACAACATGCTTTCTTACTTCTCTGGGTATTAGAAGAAATAAAACTATTAAAGCTGCCTAAGTAAATTTGTATCCCCTTTGAGAAAAAGCCAACCAGACATATGCATATGAAACTGTGTATTTATAGTTCCCTATGTTTTTCCAGTGGTCATATATGAATGTGAGAGTTGGACTATAAAGAAAGCTGAGCGCCGAAGAATTGATGCTTTTGAACTGTGGTGTTGGAGAAGACTCTTGAGAGTTCCTTGGACTGCAAGGAGATCCAACCAATCCATCCTAAAGGAGATCAGTCCTGGGTGTTCATTGGAAGGACTGATGTTGAAGCTGAAACTCTAATACTTTGGTCACCTGATGTGAAGAGCTGACTCATTGGAAAAGACCCTGATGCTGGGAAAGATTGAGGGCAGGAGAAGAAGGGGACGACAGAGGATGAGATGGTTGGATGGCATCAGCGACTCAATGCACATGGGTTTGGGTGGACTCCTGGAGTTGGTGATGGACAGGGAGGCCTGGCGTGCTGCAGTTTCATGGGGTCGCAAAGAGTCGGACACGACTGAGCGAATTGAATTGAACTGAACTGATGTGTGTATATATATTCCTTTTCCCTATATATTTCCATAGAGCCTGAAGTTGCCCCAGCCTTCCAACAACCCCCTTTCCACAATCAGCCTGGCCCATCCTCTCATTCTACTTTTTGGGGTTTTTTGGCCACGCCTCTGGGTAAGCAAGATCTTAGTTCCCCAAGCAGGGATTGAGCCCTGCTGTGGAAGCTCAGAGTCCTAACCGCTGGACCACTAGGGAAATCCCCATTCTGCAACAGATATGTATTAAATATCTCTTATGTGCCTGGCCCTGTTCTAGATATTTGGAATATATCAATGGGGAAAACATGGAGCTTATCTTCTATTCTTTCTGAATATTTTCCTGTATGCATGACCACAGCATCCTGAGGATTTTCAACCTGATCTGCCCCTAGAAGCTGAGCACATGTTGGCCTGGTCCAAGGTTGCATGGAGAACTCCAAGATGCTCCAGCCATCTGGGGCATCTGCAGAGCAGGTCAGGTAGAAAATACTCTCCACTGACCATGTGTATCCCTGGATTCTGGTCCAGTCTCTGACCAACTCATGCTAACTTTGAACAATTTACTGACCTCAGTTGGATCAGATAAGACTTGAATTTTTAACTTGGATTCATGGTTTCCCTGGAATTATACAGGATGTCCTTCTACAACTTTTTCTCAGTGGAACAGGGCTAATAAGTGAGGAGGGAAAAGAGTCCAGATTGACTTGATGTGACACACATTGAAAACATCAAAGGGTTTACGGTGGGAGAGAGTTGAATTGAGCTGATTGGAAGATGATGGGGGTAAGGAGAAAGGTGGGGCAAATTGGGTGGGTGGACAGCGAATTTGGGGAAGTCTGAGAGAGAAGGGAGATTTTGGTTGGCAGTGCTGTCTGTGAGAAATAAAGAGGCAGTCCAGTAGTTAGTTAAGACTCTATGCTTTCATTCAGAAGGCACAGGCTCAATCCCTGGTCTGGGCACTAAGATTCCACAGGCTGTGCAGCATGCCCCTCACCCTGCAAAAAAAGAAAGAAATAGAAAGAGAGAGGGTGAAAGGAGATTACTAGAAATTTTCTTGAGTAAAATGAAATTTCCTTTAATATTTGGTGAGAAACCAGTAATGAATTGAACTGATTTATAAAATCTTGGTTTTCTCAAAGCTTTTATTCCTCAGGTTGAGATTTTACATCAATTCTGGATCAATATATGTGCATCAGACAGGATTCTTGGTTGAAGGTAACAGACGTCAACTCACACTGATCAAGCACAAAAAGGATTTAATAAAAGGATTTGAGATTCTCATGAAACTGCTGAGAAGACCAGACAACCTGACTTAGGCTAAAATTCCAGGAACAATGGTCACAATTATGCTGCAGGCTTGATGAGAAACCTTCAAGACCTCTGCCCCACTGAATGCCAAAGGACATTACAGTTGTCATCCATGGCACTACTTCTAACAAAGGTCACAATCTTACAAATAATTCCACCTTTGAAAGCTGATGGTTCTGTGTCTGCACTTACAAAACCCATTGACAGTGTATTATTTCTCTGTGTCCAATAAAGTCTACCAGAAGTAGGTCTGATGGGTGAAGAAGAGGTCTCATACTATACCTTAGCTTTAAAGAAGTAGATAAGTTTTTATACTCTTTCTTGAAGAAGCAAGGTCTGCAAAACTGAATGTTCTCCAAACATAGCTTCTAGGCAGCCTACAAATGCTAAGACCCACTAGACTCATTGGGGCTTCCCTGGTGGCTCAGTGATAAAGAATCCGCTTGCAAGGCAGGAAACCCAGGTTCGATCCCTGGGTTGGGAAGATCCCCTAGAGGAGGACATGGCAACCCACTCAGTATTCTTGCCAGAAGAATCCCATGGGCAGAGGAGCCTGGTGGGCTACAGTCCACAGGGTTTCAAAGAGTCAGACACAACTGATAAGCAACTGAGCACACACTAGCCTCATTGATCCCTGACATCCTCTATGGAGAGTGTTACCCTAGACAGATAGTGCTGGTGCTTGCATTAGACTCATAGGTAGTGAGGATGCTTACAGCTGTGTCTGGGCTGAGAAGGCACCAACCCAAAGCAATCTGTGATGGGAATTCCCTGGGGCTCAGTGCAAAGAGTCAGACATGACTGAGCAACTAACCAACAACTGCATAACAGGGGAAAGGGCAGCTCTTCTCAGTTGGGCCACTGACCTCTAAGCTCATACCTGAGGTGAGGTTTTAGGAAGTGAGCATGAAGCAGAAGGAAAGAAGGCTCCAGGTGGAGGGCTGGGCTCTGTGAGGCTGCAGCCTCTGCTCAGAACTCACCTCCCCATTGAGA
Source organism: Giraffa tippelskirchi (assembly GCF_054371585.1). Taxonomy (NCBI): domain Eukaryota; kingdom Metazoa; phylum Chordata; class Mammalia; order Artiodactyla; family Giraffidae; genus Giraffa; species Giraffa tippelskirchi. The sequence goes on along the minus strand of NC_137276.1, from coordinate 117,713,484 downwards.
ACAGCCTCCTGACCACACTGAGACTCCATCCCTGGGTTCCTTTGACCTTGACGCACATCCCTAGAACTACAGAAGTGATTTTCCTCATGGTACTGAGGCAGGCACCTGCTATTCTTTGATAAGTTTTTTCCCATCACTAAAAGAAAAGGGGAAAAAAGCACTTACCCTCCTCGGTTTTCTCCCCAACTGTTTTCTTCCCATCTTTGTGTGCCCAAGAAACTCATTTTTGCTTTGCAAAACCCACTCTCTCAAAATAAAAACCATTACCGACATTCAAAGCACTTTTTAAAGGCAAACTTTTTCACAAATAGCTGCTGATGACTTTAGCCAGAATTAATTACCGGCCTCCTCTATGTCATCTTAGCATTTTTTTTACAGCATATTTCAGCATTCTGGCACTACTGCACTGTCTTCTCACTGTAACTCAGGTGTCCCAGGCTAGATAAGCACCAGGGGGACTGTGTTTACCATCAACGTTACTTTGCAACTCATTAACCTAGGGTCAGAGTCTAACTCCATTATAAATGGTCAAAGAAGGTGACATGGATTTTAATGGCCATTCCACATGAGGAGTTTCTCCTCAAGGTGACTCTTTTGGGAGACCTGGCATTTGTTTGGGTATATAAATTAGGGATGAGTTTGTCTGAAAAGAAAGAGAAGTCTTCGTACCTAAGGTCCTTATTGTCATTGGACTCTGTTCAATGGCAAGTGTGAGGAAGGCCAAAGTTCTGACCTTCCTGCTAAAGCATCCGTGAGGGACCCCAGAGTGCTTTCTCCACTCCAAGGAGGGGATGGGAGCAGGCCATGGGTGTACTGAGGTCTCAGAGACCACCTTTTTCCTGTTCTCCAAGCACTCCACGCCACTTATCCAGGAATGAAGGGCAGACAGCCCTCCCATTTCATTTCTGCTTTCTTCCAAGATAGGAATTCTTCTTAAGCAATGGCTAGATGAAAGGGCAGGCCACCTGGACAGCTCCCCACGGGCCAATCAGAAGAGCACATAGAGCGTCACTAAGATAAATTCAAACCATAGTGCCTATTAACTCAGGTCTCTCTGCACAGCTTCTCCTCTAGCTGGTGAAATAGAAGTTGGTCGTTTGTCACTGAAGTCTGACAGAGCCTTAGGGAAGAAGAATTTTAAAACAGTTTTTTCTGATGCTACCATGACTACTGACAATTTTGAGATGAACTCGGGACAAATCAGCTTAAGTTTCACAGTGAGCTGAAACCCTGAAACCAAGTAATGCATGGCTTAGCACTGTTTCGGAGAGTGACTGTCTACACATTCAATCAATCATTATGTCTCTCCAGAAGTACTCAGATCAGAAGAAATCTGAGAATAGATTTTTTTAGAAAAGCGGAAGAAGACTTGACAATCATTTTGAGATTGTTGATTCGGCTTGGGGCATTCAGAGAGTGTTGATTAGTAAACTAACACGTTTCTATATTAAAAAAAAAACAAACTTGGCCATGCCACGTGACTTGTGGGATCTTAGTTACCCAACCAGAGATTGAACTTGTGCCCCTTGCCACGGAAGCGTGGAGTCCTAACCACTGGATCATCAGACAATTCCCTATAAGTTTTACTAATGGAAAATGAGTTTCTTTCTGTTTCCCATTCATGAACATTGAAGATAACTTTTACAAATGTCAGGCTCCAAATTGCACACTCTGGCTGGGGTCTCAGCACACCTCTACCCCCTAATCGACAGCCAGGGCCATTCACATGTGCAAGCGAGAAACCCCACCTCTGGCAGAGCTGCAGAGCCCAACTCCACCCTGCCAGGCCCTTCACATCCCTCATTTAAAGCCCATGGGCCTGCCTGTCTGAGGCTCACGGACTCTCCTCTCTGTCCAGCGTGGCCCTATGGGGACTGGTCATCTCACCTCAGAGCCCCTCCTTGTCTGCTGTTACTCGCTTGTGTCCATGTCCTCCTACCTTTGCCTATCCCAGCTTTTTGAGGACAGGGAGCCTTTATTACTTTTCTTTATTCTCCCCAAGAGCTAGCACAGTGCCAAAAACATGGTAGGCACAAAACATGTCGTCTTTTGAACAAAAAAAATAAGCGGATGAGTTAGTTGTATAGATTTCGACCTTTGCCTGCTGACACTTGTAGCTTCTGCCAAACCCTCCTACATCTTAGTGATTTCAGTCCTGCTTCCCAACTACCTGCCTGCCTGGCCTTGTTGCCTTGTCACCGTCTACACCCTGGATAAACATAGTCTTCAACCAAAGGGAGGGGTGGGCCTCCAGTCATGCCTTCGCAGATGGTGAAGATTTGGATGGGATGGGAATGGGGGTAGGGAAAGGACATGGGGACAAGCTCCCAGGGTCCTTGACAGGCTTTCTTGCCATTGTTTCCTCTGCTTCTAATGCATTTTCCATCTCCTCCCATTACCTCTCTGCCTCTTTCCCAGCCACCAGCAAAAAAACCCCAATATTATTATTCTTCAAAGCTTTTATCAAGTGACAACTCTTTCATGAAGCTTCCCTGATGCCCCACCCAAACTTAGGACTAACCTTCCTTAGCCACCTTAGTATCTTTTCTGAACCTTCCAGCTCTGATCCCAGGGCCTGAATTGTCTGTGTTCATGTCTCAGCTCCACAGCAAGATCACGGCCTTCTGGCAAATGGGTATTTTTTCATATTTTTCTTCCCATAAGTGCCCAGCACAGTTGGTATTCAATAAATATTTCTTGGATTCAATTGATAGCAGCAAAACCTTCCAGAGTGACTATTTTAAGGGACAACTCCTGACTGAACACTGATGTGTTGTTGAAACCCATCCTGATTTGTATACCGTGAGTGCTGTTACCCTACTGTTGGATTATTCATGCTCTAGTTACACCATCTATCAACTAGCTTCTAGTTACCCCATCTATCAAGTTTCAAAGAATCTGAAGTATTTTAATGACTTTGCACATTGCAGTAGATTTACAAATGAAATGACTTCCTTTCAAATGTCCAAATGGGCACCTGGCAGCATCAGGAACCCAGGACCCCTGAGTGAACTTCCCGAGCCCTCCCTGACTCCCACCTCCTCTGGCAACGGCAGCTCAAGAGTAGTAATAATATCCTCCACTTAGATAGCACCTTGCCCCATCGGCTTTTCACTGAGTTTCATAAACAGTAATTAATGCATTTTAGATGTTAGTCTCAACTGTTTACCCTGGCTCTCAATTAATTCCCTAATTGCCAAGCTAGGAAGACATGATTTGCATATAATTTTATCAGCATGTGCATGTGCATGGGTGACTCAGATTCACAGAGCTGCCCTTTAGTCAAGCAGGAGATACACACACGCTGTGGCAACAGAAACAATGGAAGAGCCAGCCAAACCTCTCAGGGCCTCGGAAGGCAGGTGCTGTTTATTATAAACTCCCCACTTCACAGTGGGCTGAATGAGTCACCCTGAGGCCAGACAGCTTTTCCAAGGTGTGAGGAGACCTGGCTCTAACTTTGTTTAAAAACTAGTGTTTGTGCAAATGTGCTTGAAAGCTTTCAGAGGAAAGGGCTTGTCCTCTTAAAACAACCTGTTTTAACAGAAAACAAACTGTCCGTTCTGTTCCCTGTATGGCTGGACAGTATCCATAAAGGAGGAGGAGGGAGGGGTTCCTAGCTGAGATGCCTTAGTCTCAGGGGAACTGAGACTCCATGGGATCTGAGGATGCTGGTCTGGGGGGGGGCGGATGTTGGGAGGGAGGGGACTTGGAGGATGCCATTCTGCTCTGCCCGGGACAGAATGCCAACCAGAGTGCCCAATGGGCTCCGGAACTCGTTAGCCAGACCAGAAGGCAAGGCTCCACCTGAGAACTCTGATTTTATTTATTTGTTTATTTTTGGCTGGGCTGGGTCTTCATTGCTGCCTGGGCTTTCTCTAGTTGCAGGCTTCTCATCGTGGTGGCTTTTCTTGCTGTGGATCATGGGCTCTAGAACTTGGAGGCTTCATTTGTTGTGGATTAGTTGCTCCATGGCATGTGGAATCTTCTTGGACCAGGGGTAGAACCCATGTCCCCTACATTGGTAGACAGATTCTTAACCCCTGGCCCATCAGGGAAGTCCCCTGAAGAGTCTTTTAAAGTGGGACTGTGCTCAGTGTGAGGGGCAGAGCAGAAGGCTCTGGGCAGGTTGACAATGGGAATCAGGGGCACTGGAGTGAAAATCAGGGGTGAGGGCGTGGTGACTTTAAATCTTAGCCCTGCATCAGTGTTCTTTTACCATGTGTATTTCACTCACAGTACCAGGGATAACATCAAGCTGATTTTAATGTTAATATATTTCACATTGAGCATTTCAAATGCTAACCATTATGAGAAACAAATTATAGATGTAGATATAAATATAGATATAAAATGAGAGGAGATTATGAGGATTCTATTATCTTACTAAATTCTTGATTATTGTCTCTAGCTCTTGACAGCATTTTCCCTACAGATTTCATTCAGTTTTATGCTGTTTCCTTCTCTGAACCAAGCACAGAGAGATCTTAGCTCCTCAGTCTTCTGGATCTGATTTCTGAATTGATGGGAGGGATGTTGCTATGGTGAGGACATGTTATTTCATAAATGTTGACAAATCATCTGCCTAATAACTGATTGCATCATCTTCTAGGAGATTTTGATAGCTTTGGTGAGCTTGGCTGTGCTTCAGGATGCCACCTCAAAGGCCCGAGTGGGTAGAGACACAGAGGGAGACAGGGCAGGACACAACTGTGATGGCAGAATCAGACCAGCTGTGGGCTTGGCCCCTTAGCTGAGAGTCAGTTTAATCTCCATGCCTGATGCACAGGCGCTTGGGCTTGCTTACACTGGCACAGAATTTAAGGCCGTTCAAGCTAGGGAAGGATCTAGGCAGCACCAGTGGGGTGGATGGCCCTCCGTCTCAGGCAGGGAACACTCTTAGGGTTCTGAGTGAGAAATCTGCCAAGAGCAGGACCTCAGTGGGTGGCCCTGGATTCAGTGCATGGAACCAAGCTGCCCGAGAAGGGAGGCTGGCAAGAGTTAGGCAAACTATCTAGAGTCTCAATCAAACAGGTTACGGGTCTCAGGGAGATTCATTTGAATCAGAAACTATGTACATACATGTCCAAGGCTCACCTTCTGGGTCCTGGAGACCAGCTCCAGGGCTCAGAGTCTCAACCCTCTCACTTCTTTTTTCCTTCCTTTTTTGACAATGTTACTGTTTTTATTTGGAAATTGATGTTCTTATGGTGTTCTATGGCTCTTCCCTCATGGCTCAGTTGGTAAAGTATCTACCTGCTATGCAGGAGACTTGACTTTGATCCCTGAGTCAGGAAGATCCCTTGGAGAAGAGAATGGTAACCCAGTCCAGTATTCTTGCTGGAGAATTCCATGGACAGAGGAGCCTGGTGGGTTACAGTCCACGGGGTTGCAAAGAGTCAGACATGACTGAATGACTAACACTTTCACTTTCATGGTGCTCTGTATTTTTTTTAATTGAAGTATAGTTGATTTACAATGTTGCATTAGTTTCAAGTGTTCAGCAAAGTGATTCAGTTATACACACACACACACACACACACACACACACACACATATTCTTTTTCAGATTCTTTTCCCTTATAGGTTATTATAAGATATTGAGTAGAGTTCCCTGTGCTATACAGGAGGTCCGTGCTGGTTATCTATTTTATATATAGTAGTGTGTATGTCAGGCCCAACCTCCTAATTTGTGTGCACCCCCTTCCCCCCTTTGGTAACCATAAGTGTGTTTTCTATGTCTAAATTGGCTCACATGCTTCTGATGTCCTGGTCAGAGCTGATGGGGGTGGGGAGGGCTAGTGGAAGCAGAGGGTGGCAGTGATTCATATCAAGCCTAAATCCTCTGCCCTTGAGAATCCAAACAATATTTACCTTGCGCAAAACTAATTCTCAACTGCATCTTTCTTTAAGAGTTGTTAGTTAAACAAAGACGGCTATTAGTGTTTAGTTAAAGTGATGTGATCTTAGTGAAGGGTTATATTTTAATAGAGATGGTAATAGTGGTTGAATCAGAGACCGTTATTGCTTATCTCTGTGAATTACACATGAAGAAAACAGATTTGCTGGGTAGATGCATCTGTTAACAGTCCCCACCGGCTGTTCACCTGGGTGACACTCTTTAGAAATGGAATTCGCAAAATTAAACGTGTTTAGAGACAACAAGTTTGAGTGTTCAGCATGCCCTTCCTGCTTTTCTCGTCTCCTCATTTATGTTTTCCTTCACGTCTTTCATTGCTTCCCTCTCTCCTTTCCTCCCCCATCTCGCCCTCCCTCCCTTCTTTCCTTCCTTTCTTCCTTCCATTTCCTTTCCTTCTTTCAGTGACTCACATAATGCCAAACCAGGTGCAGTGACCTGCCTAATCAGAGCTGATGGAGGAAGCCATTCCCTAAGTAAGACTAGAAAAGGAACAGAGTTATCTGTCTCAGTCTGGGGGGTTGACGGAGGCTGATTCTAGGAGAGCTGAACTGTTCGAGGGTGTAGGATTTAGCCAGGTGGAGAAGGGTGTTCCGAGTAGCAAGCGTCACAAATGTGGAGACCCAGCAGCGTGAGAGAGCAGAATGCATTCGAAGACCGTCAGGTGTGGGCAAGAACTGGCACAAAACAGTGAGAGGGAGCTGGAGAGGTCCTCCAGCCTATGATGTGGGGGATCTTAGATCCAGCCCTGACCGAGGCTCCCTCTCTTCCTGTTAGTCTCTGAGTGTAAGCCTCTGTGATAAATAATATCTTCTCTGTGTCACATTTACTCATAAAAGACACAAGAAAAACGTTCCCAGGACAGAGGACAACTTCTCTCAAGTCCGGAGTCATCCTTATCTGAACAGGGAGCTCTCTGGCAAACTTGGTGTGTCCTATGGACTTTGTGTATGACCAAGACACAGTGAGACAGTGGCTCCTTTCCCATGACATGCAGGTCACCTGGACACACACTGCTTTCATGTTGATGAATGCTTCCTGCAGGTCGGGGAAGAACAGGCATGAGGCTAAAGAGCACACTGAACTCCTAGGGGTCAGGAGTGCCCGGCAGTATTGACACCTTTGGTCCTATTGGGTGGTATTCCTGATCTCCAGATGCCAATGGCCCACAAGTGGATAAAGGGAAACCCAGAGGAGAGCACCGAAGCGAACATCCAAATGATGTTGTCTATTACCTCTCTAGACAATAGGCCCCGTTCTGTAACTGGGAATGTGATGTGCTGTGGGCAGGAAGCTATGGATTAAGAGGGAATTGCAGGTAATATTGTGATGTGGACAAAGATATCATCTGTAAAATCTTCTTCTCAGGCGTGCCTGAGCTGCTGCTGCAGTATCTGCCCTTTTGATGTCACCTGGCTCTGAAGATCTTTTCAGTTTCCCATAAATTACCCTGAAGATGCAACAGAAGCAAGGACCACTGAGCAGAGGAGACTGACATCACTTACAGAAGGTTTTTGGGGCAAGGGTTGGAGCTGGAACATCATAGGTGATTCATTAGGAGATACAGGCAGGGACCAGATCTAGAAGAAGGGCTCTGGAAGATTTTTCTATCTTTCTTTAGTATCATCACAATTTCAGACTGCTTATAACAAGAAAGAGAATTTGGAGTAGGGATGAAGAGGTTCATTTCTGGGATAGCGTTCCAAGGACAAAGAGAAAAGAATAGTTACTGGGATTCATTAATGTATAATCCCCTCAACATTAATGGCCTGTTACTTAGGCCTAATATTTCTTCAGATTATTATGTTAACTTGCTTTTCAAAAAGAAGAACCAAAAACCAAAGCTATAGGTTTGGGTTTACTACTCCAATATTTCATTTGAGAAACAAGAAGATTTTGAGAATAATTAGTCTTCCATCAGCAATCTTTGCATTTTCTATAAATTTTTAGAGAAATATGAAAAGAACAATATGAGATAATGCCACTTTTAATGACTTTTTGTCATCTTTTGGCTCTGATACTGGGAAAAGAGTGCTTATTTTTAAGCTAATATAGATCACAATTTAAATGCCATTGCAAACGTCAGGGTTGGCAAGAACAGATTTCTGTTACCAGTGGCAGAAAACAAGGCTAAGTTCAACTCCTTTCTGTTTTACTTCCTTTTTAATGATATGAAAGCCCTCCACGGTGGCTCAGATGATAATAAATCCACCTGCAATACAGGAGACCTGGGTTTGATCCCTGGGTCCAGAAGATCCCTTGGAGAAGAGAATGACTACTCATTCCAGTATTCTTGCCTGGAGAATCCCATGGACAGAGGACCCTGGCAGGCTACAGTTCATGGGGTCATGAAGAGTCAGACATGACTGAACAACTAACACTAATGATATGAAATCACTCTCAGATTAACTAAACACATAGCCTCTGTCACAGAGAAATGGAAACAATATCTTCCCATCTGCTCATGGAACTTCAGAAATGTGTCTCAGGAGGCTCCGAGGAGCTATGGGTCTTTATGTCTTGGAGCAGAAATAATTTGGTGAGAGGCAAACTGATAGATAAAAAGTGATTTATTAGAATAGGACACTTGTGAGGCTTTCATGCAGGTGGGTGAGAGGGTTCTGCACCCAGAAAACTTAGTGGACTAGAGTCTTACAGTTAAAGGAGAAATGGAGAAGGAAAGAAGACCACCGGCTTCCTCGTTCTTGAGTAGATGTCAAGCTTCCATCATGAGCTCCCCCTCCATGCTGGGCAGGGGAGTTTTCTTGTCCCTATGTGGTCAAACCAGGAGTATCATAGCACAATGGAAATAAGCAAAAATGTGGTGGTAACATGCTAAAAATGGTAAATCATCTCAGGTTTCAGTATGATGTCCTTCCCTTATTTTTTTGCTTTTAGTGTGTCCAGAGAGCACATCTTAGGAATCATTAACTTCCTGAGCTCACTGGGCAGGAAATGAGTCTTATTCCACCATTATTTTATTGTTTGGGGGCATGTCATATGCTTCTATTGCATGGTTTTGTTGCTAAGCAAGACTGCTTGGTTTCATGATTAAGCAAACCTGCCTTCTTGAGTGATCATTAACTTATGGGGATCTCCCATACTTTTTTCTCTGCTTACAATCCCCCAGTGGGATTAACTATGTAATTACCTACTTTGTCTTTTTACTCTGTCTATATCACTCAGGTTAACCAAGAGCAGAAGACATGAGATTCTGGTAACTAACTTTTTTTGTAAAGCTGGCTTGAAACTAACCATTCTTTAATATAAGCATGATTAAGGAGAGGTTTCGAGAATTGTGTTTTAATCAAATAACTTCCTGCCACTGTTGTTGGTTGGGTTACCTGGTGGCACATTTTACAGCTAATCGAGGCTGATAGATTCATGACAGACATTTCACAGAAACATTTTAAAAGATTTTCCCATAGCCCTGGAAGGGACTGATGAGTAAAAATCCATTTTGAACGTTTTCCAAGACATCGTCATTTGAGCCTTGCTCAGCCCCACAGCCCTACAGAGATACAATCAAACTCTTGTTCATTTGCTAAAACAGACTCAAGACTGCTTCCTAAGGAAAACTGTGGCCTTACCTGCAGAAAGAAAGGGTAAAGGCATTTGGGGGCAGAAAGCCAGAAGCTCAGAGTAGATCATAAATATCAGGGTTGCTAAGAAGTTTAGAGCAGTTAGAGTTTTAGGATACATTTCTCAGAGGAAGAGGTTAGTATTCTGTACTAGGTCTAACACCTAGAGAGTTAGTCAGTCATAGGTGGTAATGGGATTCTCAGTGGTAGATGAGACATCCTGGAGCAGGACAGGTTATACAATTTGTGGGATCCAGTGCAAAACGAAAAGGCAGAGGCCCTTGTTCAAAAATTAGGAATTTTAAGATGGCAACCCCAGAACATCTGTCTAAGGGAAGGACTCTTCTGACTACAGGTAACTGCACAGGCTGAATTCCCGTCAAGTGCCTGCAGGGAGGAGATAGAGTGAAATCAAGCCTTGATGATGGGATTCTAGGGAAAATCAACTGTTAAAGAGAAGAAACAGACCTTGAGACAGGAAGGTCAAGGAGGTAGAAAAAAAGCCAAGGGCAAATAGAGTCTCAGAAGCCAAGAGAAGTCATACAGAAACCACATGAACCTTTATCCTTGTCCTTGTACTTCCAGCATGCTGGCAGAAAACATACATCCAATTACTGTGGGATGTAGTCACCTGTCTAATGTTCTAAAGCTATAAGGATTCAAAAGCACCCTTGGTATTTTGCAGAGAAGAGGTCATCATTGACCTGATTAATAAAATTGAAACAGCCAGATGCCAGATTGTCCTGAGAATGGACAGAGAGGTGAAATAGTGGAGGCAACTCCAATGACCTGCCTGCTGAGCAAGAGGAGAGGATTGAAAAGATGGCAGTACTTCCCTGGTGGTTCAGATAGTAAAGAATTTACCTACAATGCTGGAGACACAGGTTCGATCCCTGGGTCAGGAAGATCCCTTGGAGAAGGGAAAGACAAACCACTCCAGTATTCTTGCCTGGAGAATTCCATGGACAGAGGAGCCTGGTGTGCTACAGGCCATGGGGTCACAAAGAGTCAGACATGACTGAGTGACTAACGAACACACCTGTTGGAGATGCTTAGCTATGAGAGGTGGTGGTAATGGTGGTGGTGGTGGTGTTTTATGTTTTTTTGAAGATGGGAAGCAATCCATTCAATATCACAATAATCCAAGTCTATGCTCCAACCAGTAATGCTGAAGAAGTTGAAGTTGAACAGTTCTAATAAGACCTTCTAGAACTAATATCCCCAAAAGATGTCCTTTTCATCATAGGGGACTGGAATGCAAAAGTAGGAAGTCAAGAGATACCTGGAGTAACAGTCAAATTTGACCTTGAAGTACAAAATGAAGCAGGGCAAAGGCTAATAGAGTTTTGTGAAGAGAACGCACTGGTCATAGCAAACACCCTCTTCCAACAACACAAGAGAAGACTCTATACATGGACATCACCAAACGGTCAATAACTAAATCAGATTGATTATTTTCTTTGCAGGAAAAGATGGAGAAGATCTATATAGTCAGCAAAAACAAGATCGGGAGCTGACTGTGGCTCAGATCATGAACTTCTTATTGCCAAATCCAGACTTAAATTGAAGAAAATAGGGAAAACCACTAGACCATTCAGGCATGACCTAAATCAAATCCCTTATGATTATACAGTAAGAGTGACAAATATATTCAAGAAATTAGATTTAATAGACAGAGTGCCTGAAGAACTATGGACAGAGGTTCATGACATTGTACAGGAGGCAGTGATCAAGACAATCCCTAAGAAAAAGAAAGGCAAAAATGCAAAATGGTTGTCTCAGGAGGCCTTACAAATAGCTGAGAAAAGTAGAGAAGATAAAGGCAAAGGAGAATGATATACCCATTTGAATGCAGAGTTCCAAAGGATAGCAGAGAGAGAATAAGACAACCTTCTTCAATGATCAGTGCAAAGAAATAGAGGAAAACAATAGAATGGGAAAGACTAGAGATCTCTTCAAGAAAATTAGAGATACCAAGGGAACATTTCAGGCAAAGATGGGCACGATAAAGGACAGAAATGGTGTGGACCTAATAGAAGCAGAAGATATTAAGAAGAGGTGGCAAGAATACACAGAAGAACTGTACAAAAAAGATCTTCATGACCCAGATAACCACGACGGTGTGATCACCACCTAGGGCCAGACATCCTGGAATGTGAAGTCAAGTGGGCCTTAGGAAGCATCACTATGAATAAAACTAGTGGAGGTGATGGAATTCCAGTTGAGCTATTTCAAATCCCAAAAGATGATGCTGTGAAAGTGCTGCACTCGATATGCCAGCAAATTTGGAAAACTCAGCAGTGGCCACAGGACGGGAAAAGGTCAGTTTTCATTCCAATCCCAAAGAAAGGCAATGCCAAAGAATGCTCAAACTACTGCACAATTGCACTCATCTCACACGCTAGTAAAGTAATGCTCAAAATTCTCCAAGTCAGGCTTCAACAGTACATGAACCTTGGACTTCCAGATGTTCAAGCTGGATTCAGAAAAGGCAGAGGAACCAGAGATCAAATTGCCAACGTCCACTGGATCATAGAAAAGCAAGAAAATTCCAGAAGAAACATCTACTTCTGCTTTATTGACCCTGCCAAAGCCTTTGACTGTGTGGATCACAACAAATTGTGAAAAATTCTGAAATAGATGGGAATACCATACCACCTGACCTGCCTCCTGAGAAATATGTTTGAAGATCAAGAAGCAACAGTTAGAACTAGACATAGAACAACAGACTGGTTCAAAACTGGGAAAGGAATGCATAAAGGCTGTATATTGTCACCATGCTTATTTAACTTATATGCAGGGTACATCATGTGAAATGCTGGGCTGGAAGAAGTACAAGCTGGAATCAAGATTGCCGGGAGAAATATCAATAACCTCAGATATATATATGACACCACCCTTATGGCAGAAAGTGAAGAAGAACTAAAAAACCTCTTGATGAAAGTGAAAGAGGAGAGTGAAAAAGTTGGCTTAAAGCTCAGCTTTCAAAAAACTAAGATCATGGCATCTGGTCCCAGCACTTCATGGCAAACAGAGGGGGAACCTATGGAAATAGTGAGAGACTTTATTTTGAGGGGCTCCAAAATCACTGCAGATGGTGACTGCAGCCATGAAACTAAAAGACGCTTGCTCCTTGGAAGAAAAGTTATGACCAACATAGACAGTCTTTAAAAAGCACAGAGACATTACTTTGCCAACCATGGTCCATCTAGTCAAAGCTATGGCTTTTCCAGTTGTAATGTATGGATTTGATAATTGGACTATAAAGAAAACTGAGCGCTGAAGAATTGATGCTTTTGAACTGTGGTATTGGAGAAGACAGGAGAAGGTGATGGCACCTCACTCCAGTACTCTTGCCTGGAAAATCCCATGGATGGAGGAGCCTGGTAGGCTGCAGTCTATGGGGTCGCTAGGAGTCGGACCAACTCAGCGACTTCACTTTCACTTTTCACTTTCATACACTGGAGAAGGAAGTGGCAACCCACTCCAGTGTTCTTGCCTGGAGAATCCTGGGGACGGGGGAGCCTGGTGGGCTGCTGTCTATGGGGTTGCACAGAGTCGGCCACAACTGAAGCGACTTAACAGCAGCAGCAGCATTGGAGAAGACTCTTGAGAGTCCCTTGAACTGCAAGGAGATCAAACCATCGATCGTAAAGGAAATCAGTCCTGAATATTCGTTGAAAGGACTGATACTGAAGCTGAAGCTCTAATACTTTGGCCACCTGATGCGAAGAACTAACTCCTTGGAAAAGATCCTGATGCTGGGAAAGATTGAAGGCAGGAGGAGAAGGGATGACAGAGGTTGAGATGGCTGGATTGCATCACTGACTCAATGGTCATGAGTTTGAGTAAGCTCTGGCAGTTAGTGATGGACAGGGAAGCCTGGTGTGCTGCAGTCCTTGGGGTCACAAAAATTGGACACGACTGAGTGACTGAACTGAACTGAAGATGGGAGATAATTACACATGCTTTCACACAAAAGGAAAGGAGCCAATGGTACAAAGTAAAAAGTTGGAGAAAGAGAGGAGAAAGAAAAATGAAGAGAAGATAGGAAATGACAAAAGCTTAGAGGAGAACATTCCTATGGGTTGAGTGGCATAGGATTCTGAGATCTGGTGAGGCTATTCACTTTGGGAATAAAGGGAAAGTGTATTGAGGAAAAATAAAGTAGGTATGGGGGTGGGTGTAGATACATTTTCAGGGGAATAGACTTGAAGATGGGAACAGAACATGCTTTGTGCTTCCTTTATCTTCTGTATGAGGTAGGAGACCAGGTCATTTGTGGAGGTTAAATACTGAAATCCTTGCCTGGTAATAAAAAGTTGACTTTGATTTCTATAGTTCCTTTCCTGCAGACACTTCAAAGTCCTTTAGTAACTGCTACTCTCAAGCAACCTCTTCTGGTATTTTGATAGACCTTTTCATTGTGGTATTAATTTCTTTTCCAACTAATTATTTCTTTATATCAAAGAAAAACTTAGAAACTTGAAATATTTCTCCCAAGTCTTAACCAATATCAGAAAGAGATTTTCTTTCTATAGCATTTTATAGGGTAATCATTTCAGAGCATATAGAACAGAATCAGAACACAATGGCTGAAAATATAAGACTACTGGGGCAAACCCTTTGCGATGCTAGTTTCCTTGAAAAAAAATATTCTGTTTGAAGTAGAACTCTGGTGAGGGGATTATTCTGTTAATTTTCCTCTCATAAAAAAATATTTTCAGTTTCTTTCTTGCAGAAGGACTGTATCTTAGTCCGAATGGCAGCTCAACCACGATGGTTTAAAATGCAAAATATGCAAAGTAAAAATTGCAGCCTAAGAAGGCTACCCTGTCAGCATTTTTTATTGAGTCTTTGTTACTCTTATTATCTGACTGAGGTAACATCTTTTATAGGCTCAAAAATGTTTGTAAGTTTGTTATTGTTTAGTTGCTAAGTCGTTTCTGACTCTTTTGCAACCCCACAGACTATAGTCCCCCAGGCTCCTCTGTTCATGGGATTTCCCAGGCAGAATATTGGAGTGGGTTGCCAATTACTTCTCCAGGAGATCTTCACGACCCAGAGATTGAACCCACATCTCCTGCCTTGGCAGGCAGGTTCTTTACCACTGAGTCATCAAGGAAGCCTTAATGCTATTCACACAGAATAGCATTAGTTAAAATCTATAGTCAGACATGCTCAAAGTTACATGAAACAGTTTTGAGCAATACCTGTATCCAAGTTTTCAGAAGAGGAGTAAATGCTTCTTTGCAACTAGAAGGAGATAAACTGAAATCAGCACTACCATTTGAGATGCTGATAATACCTATAGCATTGGGCTTCTTGGGTGGCTCAGCTGGTAAAGAATATTGCCAATGCAGGAGACCCAAGAGATGTGGGTTCGATCCCAGAGTCGGGAAGATCCCCTGGAGAAGGAAATGGTAACCCATTCCAATATTCTTGCCTGGAGAATTCCATGGACAGAGGAACCTGGCAAGCTACAGTCCATGGGGTCACAAAGAGTTGGACACAACTGAGCACGCATGCACACACACACAGTATCTACCTTGGGTAATATCTATAGAGTGAGCTGAGGGGCATCCTTTTTTCTGACTTCATTTCTACAACTGCTATGGTAGGTTTCTTTACTCTGGTTTCTACTTTTTGAGATGATGGTGGAACAGTAGCCATTACTGTTACAGGGTGTGGCTTATTTACATTACTCCAGCAAGTAGTATGGAATCACTATTACTTTGGGTTTGTCCTGAAGGAATTGCCATAAAAATTAGATGACTTTCCAGGGTACCTGAAAAAGTAGGCATTTCCCAGCTTGGGCTGAACAAATACTAAATACTGCTAATTATAAGGAGACAGTGTAGTAATGGAATGTTGAGTTTAGAATCCATTTTTGTAGGTTTTTTTTGCATGAAAGTCAGTTTGTGTTCTTATTGGGTTTACTTTAGTGCCTTTAACTCATTCTATTACTTTTGGTCCCTGTAGTCTGGACTTAGGAGATAGAGAATTAAAGCTGAGATATGGTCCTTTTTGAAGAGTGCTATGATGACCTTGATAAACTGGTTTTCCACAGATTTGTAACATATAAGCCTTGCTTTCAAAAACCCTTCTTTTCTCTCTTTCTGTAAGCTTGAATCTCATTGTAGGTGGGTTTCCAAGGTGCTCCTCTTTTTTTTTTTTTGAGTATGTTTTTGAGAATGCTTTCTTGGAATTACAGAGTTGTTTTCAGCTTTATCTTATGTGTTTGTTTTAATATCTTTACTCATGTTTTGAGCTCTCTTGGTTCTTTGATTCTTCTGATCAAATCTCTTCTGTTCATAATCTTTTCTTGCCAGTTCACCTCAAATATCTGCAGAAATAGTTTTAATCCTGTCGTTTAGTGTTTTTCTGATCTGAATCTTCTCTGACATCTGTTGGTAGATAAAACATTGATAAACCAATATATGGCAGCTCCATCCTTTAGCTTCCAGGTTTTCTTAATGCACCATTTTAATACTTTGTACTCCGCTCAAAATCTTCTCAGTATCTTTCAATTCAGATATCATTTTGGTTATTTTAAGCTTAATGGAATTCTGTGGAAGATCAGGGATCCCTGACATTTGAGATTCTTTCAACTAGAGTATGCCCTTTGTGTCTTTTCTCAGACTTCTGTGCAGTTGTTTTAGCTGTTCCTTGTTCTTCATGGGTAGAAAATTTTTGAGTGGATAGTGTGTCAAGGCTGTTTCTCCTCTGAGGATTCCATCCGATTTTTGACCTAGTTAGTGAGTATCTGTCTGAAGATTCACTTATTCTTTTCAGAGAATCATGGTTATTCAAAATTTGTTCCAAGAGTCCTACATTTCCTGTATGACATGACAGCTCCATTATTTTTTTTCTTCCATTTTCCCTCTTTGATAGTTTATCATCCATTTAAACAGGAGCAAATCTGCAAGTTACCAACATATATAACATTCATTCACTCAGCACTCTCAATCCCTTAATTGTGCTATTTTATAGACTTATCACCTTTTAACATATTATATATATATGTTATATATATATATATGTCATATATATATATGTGTGTATATATATATATATATATATATAACTTGTATATGAGCTTTCCTGGTGGCTCAGATAGTAAAGAATCTGCCTACAATGTGGGAGACCTGGGTTAGATCCCTGGGTTGGGAAGATCCTTTGGAGAAGGAAATGGCTATCCAGCCCAGTATTCTTGCCTGGAGAATACCATGGACTGGGGAGCCTAGCAAGCTACAGTTTGTGGGGTTGCAAACACTCAAACACGAATGAGCGATTAACACTTCATTTTGTAACTTGAATATAGGTTGAGTTCTCTGTCTTCAATACCCACAAAGATTTCTGGTTACTGTAGGTAGTCAGTGAATATTTGTTGAGTGAATACAAAAAAACACACATGGAATGTTTTCTATTTCAGTGTATCACATCAACTTGCATGTGGATGACATGTGGGATAGTTTTCCTTCTGATCTCATTTTTCTTTGCTGAAATCTATGACTGTCAGCCTTTAGAAAAAAAATGTAAAATATTTTTGTTGTCTATGGCCATGCTGGGTCTTCATTGCTGCACGTGGACTTTCTCTAGTTACAGCGAGCAGGGGCTACTCCTTAGTGGCAGTGCACAGGCTTGCCATTGCAGTGGCTTCTCTTGCTGTGGAGCACAGGCTCTAAGGCACACGAGCTTCAGCAGCTGCAGCTCTTGGGCTAGAAAGCACGGGCTCAGTAGCTGCAATGCACAGGCTTAGTTGCCTTGAGGTGTGTGGGGTCTTCCTGGACCAGGGATCGAACCCATGTTTTCTGCATCGGCAGGCAGATGCTTTACCACTGGACCACCAGAGAGGTCCTGACAGCATTTTGAAAAACTTTGTCTGGGCTAAGAGGTAGTTACCCCAGTTGGTTTGCCCCCTCCAAGTCACAAGCGATAGAGGAGGTTCAACTTGGAAAGGGACCTTTATGTTTGTTACATCCATTATTTTTTTCTCCCAAATAGCATGATGAGTTAATGATTATTTCCATCTTATTGGAGGTAGAAACTGAAACCCTAAGAGGTTTAGTTACCCAAAGTTAGAAAATTAAAAACGAAAAACCTGATTTTGAGCATGAACTTATTTCCAAACCAGAACTCTTCCCAAAAATGTTTTAAAAATTATTCAGTGACTCATGTTGTGTTGAGAAATAGAACAAACAAGATGCATTTCACCTTTAAAACAGAAAAAGAGGTGGGGAGAAACTAATGCCTGCTGTTTTCATCAGTAATTCCAACACGGGAAACAAATCTATTTCCAATTTGGCAAAGTATTCGGCTCTCTTGGAGAATTGATATCTTGGCTGGGATCTGAGAAGCCGTATAAATACAATTTAAAAATCTTGAGCAATTGAGAAATAATTTCTAGATACAAAAAAGTCTCAGGCAATCTTCCATTTCCTCTCAGTACAACGAAGGTCATTCCTCTTTGTTCGGGGATAAGTTCCAAAATGTATGGGCTCTTTAATTTCACCTTCTCATAGTGATTCATACAGACTCCTCCCCACAGACTCTGAGGAGATAGAGGATGCGAATGGGTGTTGTTCAGTCGCTAAGTCCTGTCTGACCCTTTGCCACCCCATGAATTGCTGCCAGGCTCCTCTGTCCTCCACAATCTCCCGGAGTTTGCTCAGATTCATGTCCATTGAGTTGGCGATGCTATCTAATCACTGCTACATCTTGAGTCCCTGCTCATTCTGTGACCCTTTTTTCTTTTTCTTGTTTTTCTGTTTGGCTTTTATTTATAAACCGCCAAAACATCTGGCCAATTTACTTAATATCCAGATGTTTTGGTCTAATTTACATTGCTAATTTATTATTATTTTTTTTTACTGAATGTATTGACTTTTGGGTAAATATAGCCTGAGTGAAAGTGCATGAAGGTTGCCAGCTGATGGAAAAAGGAACTAGCTGGCAATCAACAATCAACATCTGCTCCTCATTTCTCTATTGCTTCCTGGCTCAGTAAAAAATAATGTGCCTAATCTTTGAAGAAATTCTTAGAGAAGTGAAAAAAAATCATTTGACATCTTTACCTTATCAGTATCACAATCATAGAGAACCTAGACACAGCCAGAGGCAAAGACAGGATCCCTATCTGGGAAATGGCCCGAGTAGATGCACTCATTGCACCATGGGGATAAAAGTAAGATAAGAATTCAGATCCCAAATGGTCAAAATCATTTGTCATGCCATTCCCACCATTCATGTTTCCTTCCCAACTTATCCCAGCATGTTCATGATGAACTTCTTGAAGTGTCTTGGTAAAATGCCATCCTGGGGGAACCGTAGACAAACGCCTCTCTCCTCTCTTGGACAGTGACTTGAAACATCACTCCATCTTCAGGTGCCATGTCTTAAAGACATGTCCTGTGTTCTATGGTGGTATTAGTCCTTGACCCCAGAGCAGACAATTGAGTCTGGATTGAGTACCAAGGTCCAAACTACATCATACTTCATGCCCTTCCACACGGTTTAAAGATGGTAATTAGAGTGACATAGATGTGAACCTTCTTGTCGCCCGCAAGGTAATTGAAATCACAAATCAAAACTCATTTCCTATACATATAATGTTATCATTATAGCTCTGTTCCTAGAATCACATTTAATGACACAAATACACCAATCTGTACCACAGAAAGTTAAAAAGGGAAAATACACATACATGATTTTACAGCTATTTATTAATATTGTAAAATGAAATTTATCTATTTACTTTCTGTGAACTTTGTATGTAAGTACAACATAACAAACAGAAAAATGTAAAAATCGTATATTTGCCACTTGAATTTCATAGTTTAATATGCCTGAGTTACCACCACCCAGGTCAAGAAGTAGAAGCCCCTCAAAAGAACCCTCCCCGTTGTCCACATGGTCTATTCTTCCATTTGTTTAGTTCTATTTCATTTCTCTCAATAATGTTTTATGGCTTCTGTGTATAGGCCTTGTGTATCTTTCTAATTACTGTTTGATGTTTCTGTTTTTTTCTTTAAATTGGAGTATAATTGCTTTACAATGTTAATTTCTGCTGTACAACAAAGTGAATCATCTATATGTATACATATATCCCCACCCCCATCCCACCCATTTTAATGCTAATGTAAATGGTACCATTTTAAATCTAGAAAGATGGTACTGATGAACCTATTTGCAGGGCAGCAATGGAGACGCAAATATAGAAAACAGACTTGTGGACTCAGTGTGGGAAGGAGAGGGAGGGAAGAATCAAGAGTAGCACTGAAACATATACATTACCCATGTAAAATAGACAGCCTGTGGAAATTTGCTGTATGATGCAGAAAGCTCAAACCTGGTGCTCTGTGACAACCTAGAGGGTAGGATGGAGTGGGAGGTGGGATGAGGTTCAAGAGGAAGGAGACATATATATATTTATGGCTGATTCGTGCTGATGTATAGCAGAAACCAACACAGTATTGTAAAGCAATTATCCTCCAATTAAAAAAAACAAATTTTAAAAATTGTACCATTTTATACATTTTTTGATATATTACTGATATAAGGAAAGTAATTTTTATATTGAATTTAAAGTCCTTGATAAATTCACTTATTATTTCCACTGCTTTATTTGTAGACCCTTTAGATTTTCTGCATAACAATCTTGTTACCTTTTTTTCCCCCTCAAGTTCTTATGTCTCTTCTCTTCCTTGTTCTATTTCTCTGGCTAGAACTTTCAGGAAAAGTTTGAATAAAAGTGATTATAATGGTCATCTTTGTGTCTGGGGTAAAACTTTCATCATTTTAACAGTAAGGAAGATGCTTGCTCTGGGACTTTTCTGTATATTCTTGGTATCATGATTAGACTGTTCTCATTAAAAGATGTGGAAATTCCCCTCTCTTTCTATTCTTGGAAAGGATTTGTATGTAATAAGCATTACTTTTTTCTTTTAATGTTTGGAAGAATTCACCAGTGAAGTCATCTGGGTGAGCAGTTTTTGTTTTGAGGTTTTTAACTATGAATTTATTTTCTTTTTGTGCCAACTTAAAAAAGTTGTATTTGTCAAAGAATGTGTCCAATTAACGAAATTGCCAAATACACTGGCATTAGGTTGTTCATTATATTCTCTTATAATTATTTTAATATCTGTATTATAGGTAGTTTTGTCCTGATATAGGTTAGTTGTGGGGTTTTTTTTTTTCATTCCTTTATCTGTTTTTTGGGGGCCTGGAATTTATGAAATTTTATTTTTCTTTCCAAAGCACTCCTCCTTGGCTTGCTGATTCTTTGTATGGTGTGTTTATTTTCTTCTTAAATTCTATGCTTATCTTTATTATTTCCTCCCTCAAACTTTCTTTGAGTTTTTCTAACTTCTTGAGATAGATGACAGCTTGTTTGTTTTTTAGTTTCTCTTCTTTAATAATTCTAAATCTTAAGTTTTCCTTGATGTGTGGTTTTGGTTCCATCCTAAAAGTTTTGCCATGTAGGAATTTCTTAATCATTTGATTCAAAATATTTTCTAATTTCCATTGTGATTCCTTATTCTACCAATGTGCTCTTTAGACATTAGTGCTTAATTTTTGTACATACAGAGATTTTCTAGTTTACTAACATCCTGCAGAGATCAGAGGACAAAACCTGTAGGACTGACCATCGTAATTTGTTGAGATTGTGTTAGTCCCTCAGTTGTGCCCAACTCTTTGCAACCCCATGGACTATAGCCTGCCAGGCTCCTCTGCCAAGGAATTCTCCAGGCCAGAATACTGGAGTGGGTAGCCATTCCCTTCTCCAGGGGATCTTCCCAACCCAGGGACCGAACCCAGGTCTCCCGCCTTGCAGGCAGATTCTTTACCATCTGAGCCACCAGGGATTGCTTTATATCTAAACTCATAGTTGATTTTGGTAATTGTTACACGTAAACTTGAAAAGGAAGTATAGTTTTCAGTTGTTGGGATCAGTGTTCTATATAATTATAAGGTCAAGTCTGTTAATCACATTGTTCAGATTTTCCATATCCTTACAGATTTTTGTATGTGCATTCTATCAGTTATTGAGAAGTGTTAAAATCTTTTAAAATCTTCCACTATCATTTCAAGTTTTCTATTTCTATTTTTAGTTCTGTCAATTTTTGCTTTATAGATTGAGACTTATTATTGGGTAGATATGACTGTCAAACTTTTATAACTTCCACATCATCTCTTTCCCTTTGGTAATTCTTCTTGCCTTTAAAGTTTGTTATGTCTGATAATAAAATAGTTACTGTATCTTTCATTTGCTTGGAATTTGCACAGTTTATCTTTCTCCATCCTCTTACTTTCAATCTCCCAGGTCTTTATTAAGCTTGTAGTGTCCCTTGTAGTGAGTATGTTAGTTGCTTGGTAGTGTCTGACTTTGAGACCCCATGGATTGGTACCCACTAAGCTCTTCTGTCCATGGGATTTTCCAGGCAAGAATACTGGAGTAGGTTGCCATTCCCTTCTCCAGGGGATCTTCCTGACCCAGGGATCAAACTTGGGTCTCCCACACTGCAGGCAGACTCTTTACAGTCTGAGCCACTAGAGAAAACTGTAAGCAGACTAGTGTCCCTTGTAAGCAGAATATAGTTGTTTTTATCCAGCCTCAGTACTTTTGTTTTTCAATTGAAGCATACGGCCTATTTAAATTTAATGTAATTACTCCGTTTTCTATCTGTCCCAGCACTTTTCTGTTCTTAGTTTCTTCTTTATTATGTATTTTTCTATTAAATACTTTCAGTATATCTATCCCCTTTCATCTCATTGTTTTACTGCTCTCATGGTGACTTCCTGTGTGCGTGCTCAGTCACTCAGCCGTGTCGGACTCGTTGCAACCCCACAGATTGCAGTCCTCCAGGCTTCCTTGCCCATGGTATTCTCCAGTCAAAACAGTGGAATGGAGTGCCATTTCCTTCTCCGTCCGTGGTGACTATCTAGAGATTAGAACATCCCTCCTTGGCTTATTAAAACTAATATAAACAAGTACTTTTCCCACTTCCTAAGCAATATAAGGAATTTAGTATTCTGTAACATCTTTTACCCTATCCCAATTTGTATACCACTGTTTTCAAATTTTCCATATGTTTTAAACTATATATCATTGTTGTTGATTTTTATAACCAATATTCAGTTAGATTTGCTATTTAGATTTATTTACTTACCATTTAGATTGTTCTTCATTCTTCCTGAATCTCTAAGCTATCACATTAAATCATTTTCTTCATCCAAAAATTACTTCGTTTAATATTTACTCTATTAGGAGTCTACTGGTGATGAATTCCCTCGAATTTTTGTTTATCTCAAATTATGTTATTAGCTTAATTTTAAAAGAATTTTCACTGGCTATTTTCTTCCACCACTTTGAAAATATAAATATTTTACTGACCCAACAACTGATTGAATAAAGAAATACTAAATGAACAAATAAATAAATAAAGCAGTGAAAGTATAGGAGTATATAGGTGACAATGAGTAATCCTACTTGTCTGGAGTGTAAGGAATTCAGAAAAGGAGGCCAAAATGTGGAGATGTATTCACATGCACACATACACACACACACACGTGCAGGAACAAGGTCTCATATTTAATGCATTCATCAATGAAAGAGTGAAAGTGTTAGTTGCTCAGTTGTGTCCGACTCTTTGTGATTCCATGGACTGCAGCCCACTAGACTCCTCTGTCCATGGGGATTCTCCAGGCAAGAATACTGGAGTGGGTAGCCATTCCCTTTGCCAGGGGATCTTTCCAATCCAGGGATGGAACCTGAGTCTCTTACATTGCAGGCAGATTCTTTACCATCTGAACCACCATAAATATGCATTAATTTATTACATAATTTATTTTTGTAATTAGAATCTTATTATAATTGATTCTGGCCATAAAAAATGCATAAAATGTTTCTTTAATTGTTCTGAGGGGGTTTATAATCTAGAAGATAAGTATATATTTGCTTATTTAAAAGGTAACTTTATGCTACTCTGAATCTTTCTTAAGGACCAGCCACACTTTCATAACTTTTAGAAAAGTCACTATATGTATTTATATAGACCCATATAGCAAGTCTACAGACTAAACCAGGACAAATATTCCTCTAATTGTGCAAGGAAAAAGACAAGTAATTTAGTATCTAGCTTACATGAGACAGTCTGCTACTTGGAAACATAATAATACATGAAGGAAATAAAACTAATAGAATGAAACTAAATATATTCTAGAAGTGAGAAATACAATGTACTTATTTACTTTTGAATTTTACTATGTTTTTATTTAGAAAAATAGTTTTTACAAATGCTTATCTTTGGATAAAGATAAGACAATATGGAAAAAGCTACAGTATTTCTAAGAATATCTATGTTCAATAGTTAACTCATACTTGCTCAGATAAACATTGAGCAAAAATGTGGGGGATATGTACTAGATATATTGATGCTGAGGAGACAAAGAAGGAATATTCAGACAAGATGGAAGAGAGCTAATGAGAAAAGCCCTCGCAGAGGGAATGTATTCAGAGCAGGCCTTTCCTTATGAGAGTCACACTACAGCCCTCGTAGAAGATGAGAGCCTTCCAAGCAGAGGGCTTCCATCCTGTTTCCTTTCTATGGATGATTGGCTGCCAGGGGACTGATCAGTGGTCTCAAGCATTACACAATGGCCCCTCCGTTCTCACTTGCCTAATGCACAAGTCTGTCTCCATTCTGGGTTTATCTCCAACCCTTTGACCCTGTGCTCTAGTTTTTCCAAACCAGCACACACCCTTGCTTGTTTGTTCCTCATTTTGGGTGCTCCTCTAGCACTGACTGTCGACATTCTGTCTTGGACACAATTTGGTGTTTGTTCCCTGGCTTCATGTACTGTGGATGCAGCTAAAGATACACGCCTGCCTTCCCTCCTACCCACATATGCTTCATGGGGAGATGGCTTGGAAAGTCGGGGTATGTGTTTGCAAAAGACTTTTCCTAATGCTATAGCTTGGATAAGGGAAAAATTAACACAGATTTCATCTTTTGCTTATTTTTTCCAGGTCTGTGAAACTAATATCCTTTTTCTGGGCCTCACTATCAACAAAAATATATGTTAGACTCTTGTAATCCTACTGTCAAAGATATGAAAACAACTGAATATAAAATCCAGTAAAGAAAAAAGAAGACTTTAATGATGGAGTTGTGTTTTCTTTATAAGTAAAAATTCATGTGAAGAAGACAGAGCAGTCTTTAAAACTAATCATCTTTTTTTTTTTCTACCCTGTATTTAGGTTTCAGTGAGCTCTTTCAAAAATAAAGGATAAGAATCTACAAGCTCTACCTCGCATTGCTTTAATAGCCTGGATTCTTCTGTTTCCTCTTCTCCACAGTTTTATGGCTCTCTCCAGGCCCATAAATTACATGGTAGTAATAGGCCCTTCCAGAAGAAAGGGACAAAATGAGATAATTGACATTTACCCCAATCTTGCTGCACTTGGGTTCAATTATTCTCTTCTTTATTGGCCCTTTCCCCCAGTCTCCCTTCCCCTAACATAAATCATATACTCTATGAATTTTCAATTAGCCGTTGGGTGGCCAACTTCTGGATCTGAAGGAGACTAAACAGCAGCAGAGCTAATTCCTAGGCTGCCGTTCAGAACATGCCTTTAACAGGTATCTGATAAACCTGCTCTGTATCCACCAGCCTCATGTCAGATGTGCTTTCTGTTTGGTGCGTTGGGAAGCTTCCCCTCGTATGCTGGACAAATAGCATGGCACCGCTGATAGAGGTCCTTGATTATCTTCCCAAGCATTAGTACAAAGGCACGCAGAAATATAAAGGATTATGGAGAAGGCAATGGCACCCCACTCCAGTACTCTTGCCTGGAAAATCCCATGAACGGAGGAGCCTGGTAGGCTGTAGTCCATGGGGTCGCTAAGAGTAGGACATGACTGAGCGACTTCACTTTCACTTTTCCCTTTCATGCACTGGAGAAGGCAATGGCAACCCACTCCAGTATTCTTGCCTGGAGAATCCCAGGGATGGCGGAGCCTGGTGGGCTGCCGTCTATGGGGTCGCACAGAGTCGGACACGACTGAAGTGACTTAGCAGCAGCAGCATGCTTTACAAGGGCTTCCCAGGTGGTGCTAGTGGTAAAGAATCTGTCTGTCAATGCAGGAGATGCAAAAGAGACTCTGGTTGGATCCCTGGGTCAGAAAGACACCCTGGAGAAGGAAATGGCAACCCACTCCAGTATTTTTGCCTGGAAAAATTCCATGGACAGAGGAGCCAGGTGGGCTATACAGTCCATGGGGATGCAAAAGAGTCAGACATGACTGAGGACACACGCATTCATTTTATATATATATATATATATATATATATATAAAATGATATATATATAATATTATATATATATAATATCATTGGGCTGCAATATCCAACACGATTGATTGCAGCCCTATGATAACCATTTTTCAAGTGGCATGTTAAGTTCCTTTTTTCTTTATTGGAATATAATTGCTTTGCGATGTTGTGTTAGTTTCTGCTGTACAACAAGGTGACTCAGCTATACATGTACATACATCCCCTCCCTCTTGAGCCTCCCTCCCACCTTGCCCCCCGTCCCACCCCTCTAGGTCATCACAGAGCACTGAGCTGAGCTCTCCGTGCATACCACATGCTACCTAAATAGATAGCTAGGCTCCCACTAGCTAGTTTACACACGGAGTGTATGTATGTCAATGCTTCGCTCAATTCGCTCCCCTTCCCTTCCTCCCCTGTGTCCACACGCCCATTCGCTGTGTCTGTGTCTCTATTCCTGCTCTGCAAATAGCTTCTACATAGACTGTTTCAAAGCTCAGGTTTCTCCCTTGAGTATCTTACGCTACAGTGGGAGAGGGCAGGGGTAATCCACTCTTCTGTTATTATTAATGTAATGTGACATCGCTTGTGCCTGAGTTTAGGAAGGTAAATGTCTCTGACTTGAGGTCATTCATACATTAGGTGGTTCTGTCTATTATAATGAATAATAGCTATTGGCCAAGCAGCAGTTTGGTTATTTAAAATATTCTTCAACTCAATTGTAGTGGCACTACAGAAACCTCTTAGGATATTTGAGAAGTAGAGTCAAATCAGGTAGACAATCCCTTTACAATCCATTATTAATGAGCTGATATCAATGTAATGGTCCAGGGGATAATGGCTTCCAGTCTGAGACATTACTGGTTACTAAACCACCTACGTTCACCATCTGAGAGCTCAGTCTAACATATGTCACCAAAAAATGCTGGAACTACCCAAAGCAGAGGTCTCAAAGCCACAAAATGGCAGTTAAAACTTTAAATGATAAGGTTTCACATCTAAGTCTGCACTTACAGCTGATTTTAAAAATGAAGAGTTCTGGTGGCATTAGGCAACTTAGCCTCCACCAGCAGAAGGAAGGAAGACACCATGTCCTTCAGACAGGCTTGGGCTCTAGGCCACATGCCCAGCTTCCCTGGACACATGAAGTTGTGATTCCCATAACTCCCTTCCTGAAGTCCAAGTACTAAGTATGAACTTGACTACATAGAATCAGGGTTTCTGATAGTGTATAGGAATGGACAGACAGGCATTAAATCCTTTACATATATATATATATAAAATATAAAATATATATAAAATAAATGTATGTTTTATTTTTTCTTTTTATTTTTTGGCTGCTCTGGGTCTTCGCTGCAGTGAGTGGGCTTTCTCTAGTTGTTGCATGATGACTTCTTTGGTTGCAGAGCAGGGCTTCCCTGGTGGCTCAGACAGTAAAGAATCTGCCTGCAGGAGACCTGGGTTCCATCCCTGGGACAGAAAGATCCCCTGGAGAAAGGAATTGCAATCCACTCCAGTATTCTTGCCCAGAGAATTCTACAGATAGAGGAATCCTCCTTGGGGTCACAAAGAGTCGGACACAGCAGAGCGATGAACACTTTCGTGGGCTCTAGGGCTCTCTAGTTGTGCTGCACAAGCTTAGTTGCCCTGTGGCAGGTGGGATCTTAGTTCCCAGACCAGGGGTCGAACTCACATCCTGTGCATTGGAAGGTGGATTCTTAAGCAGTGGACCACCAGGGATGTCCTTAGGCATTAGATCTTGAACTTTGTCTCAAGTTCTACCCATAGGATTTGACCCATTGTGACTGAATCCTCTAAATCCTCTAATGGAATTACAGAATCACAGAGCTCATTTAAATCTCCCCATCCCTCTTCCACATGTGGTATCTAACCTCACTTTCATTCTCTGCCATAGGATTGGATCCTTTGCTTCTTTTTCCATGTTATTCATGCATGTTAGCTTTGCTGTTTTTGACAGAAATACAAATTGTGGGGGTTAGAAACTGTATCAGACAGTTTCTTTGTAACTCTCATATTCCTTTGTTCATTTTAAATGTTCACTAGTTATTGAATGGGTTGATTTAAGACAAGTGACTTTAGTTTTCAATTCTTAGTTTATTTGCTCACAAAAGAGAATGTTACCTTTCAGCCTCCTGAATATTATTTAAATCACTGAACCTATGAGTGACACAGCAAGAGATTATTTTATAGACATTGCTTCTTTACTGAGTTGCTTTATACATGCAATACATTGTATTAAAAATAAAGTCTGGTATTTCAGTAAGAATCTCTGGTCTAAAGGCTCTGGTATTTAGAATGAATCTTAAATGCGGAGGGAAAACATAATTTTTGTGTTCATTTTGAAAAAGAGTCAATCATCATAGAGGAAATAAATGGAAATAATGGGGAAAAGTACCTCTCTAGATATGTAGAAGATTTTAAGTGTGGATTGTAAGCAGCTTTTCAGAGGGGAGAAGAAATGGATGGGGTAAAAGATTCGCCAAAATTTGGTGAACAAGGCTTTTGTATGCCTTCTTTGCCAAGTCTCAGTTCTTTCTGGGTCTAGCTTGGATGATGGCTGTAAACTTCAGTGCGGAGATTTAGATTCTTCCTCTGTGTTTCAAAGTGTAACGTCAAAAGCTTAGACCTGAGTGGGAAATCTCATGTCACTTAGTAGTTCTCCCCCAAATAAGCTGGACTGTTACCTCTGCAATTATTGTCAAGTTGATGGGGAAGCCTGTAAAAATCATCAGTTACCACAGAGGAAAGCTGACTCACTGAGCCAGCAGCTGATCTGAAACCTCTCCCCTGTGTTAAGTGAAGCCATTTTTCTTCTTTTCATTCAAAGCATGTGGTTTTCACTGAATTAATAAATCAAAGTTTATTTCATTTGTTAACAAGGTTGTAGTGGTTAGAGGTTGGAGACAAAATGGAGAAAGGATACATTTCCCCTGCTCTTATCATAAGGGGATGATGAGATAGGCTATAGTTATCTGTCTATTGCTCAATTCAGTTATGGGGAGATGTCTCTTTGTGCCTAAGTAAGTCACTCTCCTTTCTCTTTGAAAGTGAGCAAAGGGTCAACTCAAAGCAAAAGAGTAAGGGAGGGATCAATTAGGAGTTTGACATTAACATAAACACATTACTTTATTAAAAAATAGATAACTAACAAGGACATACTATATAGCACAGGGAACTATACTCAGTATTTTGTAATAACTTACAAGAGAAAATAATCTGGAAATATATATGTGTATATATATAATATATACACATATATTTTATATCTGAATCACTTTGTTGTATACCTGAAACTAATGCAATATTGCAAAACAACTCTACTCTAACTTTTTAAAAAGTCAATATTGAATCTATTCTACTTAATTGTTGCTGTTCAGTCACTAAGTCATGTCCGACACTTTGAGACCCCATGAACTGCTGCATGCCATGCTTCCCTGTCCTTCACTATCTCCTGGAGTTCTACTCAGTATGTATTAACTATTTGACTTACATCCCAGAAAAACTCCCTTTGAAATTGCCTTAAAGAAGACAAAAGTCCTGGTTAACCACCGAACACAGTTTTCTGAAGCACGAACTTGGTCAGGCTAATCAAATCCTTTTCTCTTACAATAATCAGCCAGAGAGAGAACCAGGGAAAACCACAGGTATTTTATTTTAAACACAGACTTTTATTCTGAACTATTTACGACCCAGATAATCACGATGGCGTGATCACTCACCTAGAGCCAGACATCCTGGAATGTGAAGTCAAGTGGGCCTTGGAAAGCATCACTACGAACAAAGCTAGTGGAGGTGATGGAATTCCAGTTGAGCTATTTCAAATCCTCAAAGGTGATGCTGTGAAAGTGCTGCACTCGATATGCCAGCAAATTTGGAAAACTCAGCAGTGGCCACAGGACTGGAAAAGGTCAGTTTTCGTTCCAATCCCAAAGAAAGGCAATGCCAAAGAATGCTCAAACTACCGCACAATTGCACTCATCTCACATGCTAGTAAAGTAATGCTCAAAATTCTCCAAGCTAGGCTTCAGCAATACGTGAACGGTGAACTTCCAGATGTTCAAGCTGGTTTTAGAAAAGGCAGAGGAACCAGAGATCAAATTGCCAATATCTGCTGGATCATCGAAAAAGCAAGAGAGTTCCAGAAAAACATCTATTTCTGCTTTATTGACTATGCCAAAGCCTTTGACTGTGTGGATCACAATAAACTGTGGAAAATTCTGAAAGAGATGGGAATACCAGACCATCTGACCTGTCTCTTGAGAAACCTGTATGCAGGTCAGGAAGCAACAGTTAGAACTGGACATGGAACAACAGACTGGTTCCCAATAGGAAAAGGAGTCCGTCAAGGCTGTATATTGTCACCCTGCTTATTTAACTTATATGCAGAGTACATCATGAGAAACGCTGGGCTGGAAGAAACACAAGCTGGAATCAAGATTGCTGGGAGAAATATCAATCACCTCAGATATGCGGATGACACCACCCTTATGGCAGAAAGTGAAGAAGAACTAAAGAGCCTCTTGATGAAGGTGAAGGAGGAGAGTGAAAAAGTTGGCTTAAAGCTCAACGTTCAGAAAACTAAGATCATGGCATCTGGTCCCATCACTTCATGGGAAATAGATGGGGAAACAGTGGAAACAGTGTCAGACTTTATTTTTTTTGGGCTCCAGAATCACTGCTGATGGTGACTGCAGCCATGAAATTAAAAGACGCTTACTCCTTGGAAGGAAGGTTATGACCAACCTAGATAGCATATTTAAAAGCAGAGACATTACTTTGCCAACAAAAGTCCGTCTAGTCAAGGCTATGGTTTTTCCAGTGGTCACGTATGGATGTGAGAGTTGGACGGTGAAGAAAGCTGGGCGCCGCAGAATTGATGCTTTTGAACTGTGGTGTTGGAGAAGACTCTTGAGAGTCTCTTGGACTGCAAGGAGATCCAATCAATCCATCCTAAAAGAGATCAATCCTGGGTGTTCATTGGAAGGACTGATGTTGAAGCTGAAACTCCAATACTTTGGCCACCTCATGCGACGGGTTGACTCATTGGAAAAGACCCTAATGCTGGGTAGGATTGGGGGTGGAAGGAGAAGGGGACGACAGAGGATGAGATGGTTGGATGGCATCACCGACTCGATGAACATGGGTTTGGGTAGACTCCGGGAGTTGGTGATGGACAGAGAGGCCTGGCGTGCTGCAATTCATGGGGTCGCAAAGAGTCGGACACGACTGAGCGACTGAACTGAACTGAATGTGCTATACTAAACAGTAGAACTACATGAGCTAAGTTACATGGCTATTATGTGACCCTACACATGATGAGAAATTCATATACAAAAGTGATTTTTTCAAGATGACAATGTTAACTGAAAATTGCATAACAACTGTGTCCCAGGCTGTTGGTTCTAGACTCAGTACTGTATAACCCCTGAATACTGGATGAGACCACCTTTCATCCATTTTCTAGTTAACACTGAGACAGATGGACAGAGGCCTTGGAATATAGGGACTCAATGTGTGCTTGGCAAATTTGCAACATGAACTGAGAAAAGTACAAGGACAGAGGAAAATACATACATGCGTTAACGGCAGGAAAATATGAAGCGGTTAAAATAGATAAGGAGCTGACACTCTGTCAGTAGTGTAAGAAGGCTGAGAGGATCACAAGTGGGAAACAAGAAATGCTACAGCTGGACAAGAACTGAATTCCCACTCATGGAATCCTAGGACCAGGAGAAAAGGAGCTAGAGAAATTGGAGGGGGCCTGACACGTACCTACAGGCATGATTTTAGAAATGGAGTTTTGACAACATTCTGTCTCTAAAATGGTTAAGGAGTGACTCTACAAGCTTCATGAAAATAGAGGCCATAAATTACATGGTAACATTCCTGTCTTTAGATGAGAAGGAAAAATAGAGACAAGTTATGATGTGAAGGGTTTGAATAGCAAATATTTGGAATATTACCAAAAACTTTCTATTGCAACTCCTTTTCTGAACTTGGTTAACTCAGTCCATGAAAACTGCAATGTGATTCTGCTGAGAGCTGGAATGGTGGCTAAGATGATTTTCCATAGTCCTTTTTAGAGCAATATTTGCATATTATTTTCCCAGGCCTTGGAACATTTAATCCTCAAGACATTTCCATTGTATAGGGATTATTAGTCTCTAGGTGGATACCAAGTCTCAGAGAGATCAAGTTTCTTATTTAGCCTTGACTCCAAGTTTACTGAGTGCAGTTCTCATGCATTTTCAACTGTGTCAAGTTGCCTACAATTATGAGAAAATATATGTGTCTCTTTCTCTTTTTATAAGTCCATGCAAAGAAGATATAAACTGTGGTATATTTCAAGGGAGAAATTGCACCCATTGGTTTCTCTCTCTAAGGCAGAGAGTGAGATAGCATGAGCAAGTGGATAGCCTTCTGGTTTAGCAGAAGTGCTAATGGAATGTGGGCTTTAGAAATATGCTATTTATTTCTGCTTATTTGTTCTCCAGCACAATCTTTTATTGGAGCAATCATATTTTCTATTCTTGGAGGACATTCAGGAATGAGATGTGTAGTGCCTATACCTTACTGAGGGGTGTATTTACCCTCTCAATTTGTATTGCAGTTTTGTTTTTTTAAGTATTTTCCTCCATTTCTAAAATTTAGTGATCCAGGTTTTGTCTGAACTATATGGCCTCAAGATGTTAAGTATGCCTTGCATGGCACATGGCTGTGTCAAAATTGCCACATCCTATTTGTTTACTTGGAATTGATCAGAAGATATTTAAACAGTTTTAAAAATTATCTCCACAATTACTTTCTGGAGAATTCAAAGTTTTCTATCATCTATTTTGGGAAAATATCAGTTGAAAAGGAAGTTTTTGCTTTTGGCAAAGAGAGCAGCACAACTTGAAATGCCATCTCGTTACATTCACGGAAAGATTACACGATGGCCATTTCCCTATCTCCAGTGTGCAGGGGAATCGATTTTTCATCCACAGCTTTCCTTTCTAATACACATACTGCAAATATTCTAAATTGACAATAGGCTGCTCGCTTAAAATCAGACCTTGCATAATTCATACAATTATAAAATCTTTCTTTTAAAAAAAAAATTGTTTATTTTGACTGCGCTGGGGCTTAGTTGCAGCACTTGGGATCTTTAGTTGCGGTGTGTAGAATCTAGATCCCTGATCAGGGATCAAACCTAGACCCCCTGCATTGGGAGCTCGAAGTGTTAGCCACTGGACCATCTGGGAAGTTTTGATATAAAACCTTTCTGAATGCTTATATTTTGCTGCTAGCCCTTATTTGCGCCTGGAAAGTGACCACTGTGAATGATAATATGGTTGATTTTCCCTATCCAGGGATTCTGCATCCATAAATTCAACCAACCATGGATGGAGAATGTTGGGGAAAAAAAACCAGGAAGCTCTGAAAAGCAAAACTTGAATTTGCCAGGCACTGGCAACTATTTACGAAGCATTTACTTTGCATTAGGTATTATAAGTAATCTAGAGATGATTTAAAGTATATGGGAGGATGTGCATGGATTATATGCAAACACTATGCCATTTATGTAGAGACTTGAGTATCCTCTGATTTTGGTGTTCCCAAGACAAGAGGTGGGGTGTGGGTCTTAGAACCACTCCCTCTCGGATACTGAGGGAAGACTGTACTTTAAAACACTGACAACTCTGGGGGATGAATGTCCACAGAGGTGGGCTCCTGTTCCTGAGCTCACAGCAGCTTCTTTGCACTAAGTGTCTTCTTCTAGGACCATCCTTTACCCTGGATCTGGGCTTGGCCTCTAGTAAGTACACAGTTGCCTAGGAAGTTAAAATTGGAGATTGACTCATCCTGGTATGATACATTGTGGTTGGAAGTTTATGGGGGAAAAAAAAGCCATCAACAATGAATATGCCTTTTTGGATGTTTTCCAATTCTGGGAATCTATCATGCTTCATAGAATTTGTTAGGAACAGAAAGTAGAAATAAACTGAGTGGCTTCCTCCAATCTTCCTCAGTTTGGGGTCAAATAAGAGACTGTCTCCTTATTTTATCTTTAGGATTTTGTTCCATAGTAACATGCATATCTCTTGAGTAATGTCACAGTTCATTTCCTTGGAGGGAGTTGGCTCAATACCACCATTACATATTTATGTGGTTTTGTGGGGAAGTGAAGATCAATAGAGGTCTTTCCAGTCACGTGACCACAATGATGGATTTCTTTTCCTGCTCTATTTATTATTTATGAATACCTCCTTGTGAGCAACACTGTCCTCAATGTTGAATATGAGAGAATGAGAGGACTGTGTATGAGCTTAACCCAGAGCAGTGATATTACTGTGAAACTTGGTATTTTACTGAAATGTGCCTAAAATTATGGAAGCTATTCTCATGAAAAACATTGTATCAGTCACTATCATGTTTCAAGATAATGTTCAGACACAAGTTTAATGCAGTACATCTCATCTGTATATATTCTTTGGAAAGAAACCAATTTTATTTTGAAACATTCAAGCCTTTTCTAAAGTCATCATGAAATTCTGACTGGCATGAAGTGGTACCTCATTGTAGTTTGATTTGCATTTCTCCAATAATTAGTGATGTTGAGCATCTTTTCACATGTCCACTGGCTATCTGTATGTCTTCTTTGGAGAAACGTCTATTGAGTCTTCTGCCCAATTTTTGCCTGGGTTGTAATCAAACAGTCTCACTCTTGGGCATGAGCCTGGACAAAACTATAACTCAAAAAGATACGAGCACTCCTATGTCCATAGAAGCACTACTGACAACAGCCAAGACTTGAAAACAACCTAAGTGTCCATTGATAGATGAATGCATAAATAAAATGCGGCATACATATATAATGGAATACTACTCAGCCATAGAAAGAATGAAATAACGCCATTTGCAGCACCAAGGGTGCAAATAGAAAGTATCATCCTGAATGAAGCAAGTCAGAAAGAGAAAGACAAATATCAGATGATGTCACTAAAATGTGGAATCTAAAATATGGCACAAATGAGCCTATCTACAAAACAGAAACAGACTCACAGAATTAAGAACAGACTTGTGATTGCCGAGGCGGGGGGAGGGAGAGGAATGGAGTGGGAGTTTGAGGTTAGTAGATGCAAACTACTACATTTAGAATGGATAAACAAGGTCCTACTGTATAGCACAGGGAACTATATCCAATCTGGGATAAACTGTAACAGAAAAGAATAT
The DNA here is from genome assembly GCF_054371585.1 of Giraffa tippelskirchi. Taxonomy (NCBI): domain Eukaryota; kingdom Metazoa; phylum Chordata; class Mammalia; order Artiodactyla; family Giraffidae; genus Giraffa; species Giraffa tippelskirchi. Next base: position 117,678,414 of record NC_137276.1, on the reverse strand, counting down.
TTGAAAAAATATATATATATATACACACATATATATATATATATATCTGAGTTACTTTGCTGGTACAGCAGAGATTAGCACATTGTAAATCAACTATATTTCAATTAAAAAAAGAAAGAAAGAAAAAGGGGGAAGAAAGCACATAGGCAGAGAAATAGTAAATGACCAAGACTGAGCTGAAAAATGTCTCATGTCTTTGGACCAGACTTCTCATCAAAGGTGTACACTGGACTCACTCAGTGTAGGTTTTACTCCAACAAGCATAAGGGAGAGAGTCACATTTTCACCAAAAGTTGGGGGAGGAAGGGCATGGTGGTGGGCCTGACATGAGAAGGTGGGAAAGCCTAAATTTACAAACACCCTGAGCACACACACCGTGACCTAGCATAAATCACTCACTGGGTCCCCCAGAGTTGGAGAACTGACAGAGAAATTCAGGAACTGGAAAGTTTCCTGAATGGGCTCCATCCCTTCCCCAAGAGTAAATGGAAGAGTTTGGCATGGGAAAGGAGCCATGAGTGAAGTCAATATGAGAGAGGTTTTCACCAGGTACTACGGGGTCTCTGGTAGCCACTCTGGCTTCTCTGGGCTGGTGCATCCCTGGGAGTGTGGTCACCCTTTCACCTGCTCTTTCAGGGCAAGGTGGGAGCTTTTGATCTCATCCTGGCTGAGGCGATGAAGCCATTCATCAGTGGAAGCCTAACAGTCATGTCCCCTCCAGGGCTATGCATGTTGAAGTTTCACAAAGAGCTGGACTTAACAAAACATGACATACGATCAGATCTCCAAGTCAGACACGACTTGTTTGGCTTTATTTACCCGTTGTATTGGTGCTGCGGGGGGAGGAGGAAAGGAAGGGAGGGGAAGACAGTTTTACAAAGATGATCTCATCAGTCACTGACAGCCCAAGTGAAGGCGAGTCCTGCTGCTTCTGAGTTTATTCTCTCCTGGTGGTGGCTTGCTGGTGACAGGGACATGGCCGGCTTGCCCACACTTTCCCAAGGACAATAAACGGCCTCTCTCTGGTGCTCTTTGCTTGTCCCTGTGACCGTCTCCTGCAGGTCCTCCCAGGTGCCTCTGTTGCCATGGTTGCTCCCCAGCACACACAAGATGCTAAAAATAAATGCCAAGTGAAACTTTCCAGCTGCCTGGGAAAAGAGTGTTTTCTGTTCTCTTTGTACTTATATCCAATTGGCTCACAGTTGATGTGCTCTGAGAAGCTGGGTCGAATACAGATGCCATGCCCAGAGTCAGCAGATGGGCTGGGGGTGGAGAGAAGCTTATGGGTTAAAGACTGCCAGGGAAGTCAAGAGCCTAGGTTTCATGACCTTGCCTCCACTGTGAGCTTCTGAACAAATCACATCATTGCTCAGGGTCTTAGTTTCTTCAACTGGGAAAGGCAAAGAGCATCAAAGGAGCATTCTCACTTTAAGAGTGCTTATGCTTTCTGATTTTGAGTTTGAAACACTTCTGCGTAGCAGACCCAACTCCTACGTCGACTGTGTGAGCTTTGGCAGCTGATCATGGTTGCCTTGAATTATTATCAAATAGAACTTAAAAAGTAAGACTCCTGTGGCCTGATGTTATAATTCGTATGACCAAAATTACACACAGACTCTAGTGTTTGTTTTTGTGTTAACGTTGTTGCTTTTGTTTTGATTCATTCACTCCTTTCTTCATTCAACAAATTATGACCGAGTTCTCACTGGGTATTTGGATTTAATACAGCCAACGCTGAGCTCATTGCTGTTATGAGAAGGAAGTGCTGGAAAGACTTGTTGTTGTTTAGTCACTAAGTTGTATCCGACTCTTTTGTGACCCCGTGGAATGTAGCCTGCCAGGCTCCTCTGTTCATGGGATTTCTCAGACAAGAGTACTGGAGTGGGTTGTCATTTCCTTCTCCAGGGGATCTTCCCAACCAAGGTATAGAATCTGCATTTCCTGCATTAGCAGGGGGATTCTTTACCACCGAGCCACCTGGAAAACCCTGGAGAGCCTTAGGTATCAAATAAATAGAACATAGGATTAGGAATAAGATGAAATCAACATCATAAGGATAAAATACAAACATACAACATTTAGATGTTTCCTGATTATAAAAGACATCTGTGTCTGGAAAATCTCAACATTATTTAATTTTCTGCTGGTAGTGTTCTGACATTATGACATTTAATACCTGAGTTATAGTAATTATATTAGCCTGAACTATAAGAAACAAATGTTTTTTAAAAAAACACAAAACAAAACAAAGTATAATGAGAAACACGTTCATGAATTATTGCAGAGACCATGCCGTGTAACTGATTCGTACCAATAATATTTAATACACATCAAGTGGGAATGAGTCAATGATACAAGTAAAATCAACTTTGTAATCTTTAGCAGTGCCTTTCAGGGAAGTGGCTACTAGAATTCTCTAGTTACAAAACAGAAACAGAGGCAGAAAGAGGATGACTAAGATTTCTTCCATTACCTGGTATTGTCTTTTGGTTTTATATGCTCTGTATCCTTATGAGGAGGAATGATTGCCATCTTTTTAGAGAGAGTGCAAGAGATGTTCTTCTGTATTTAGCTGTATGTAAAGTAATTTTAACATGGTAAGCTGGCAGCCTTTGTGTTCCAATATTTTTTTTTAATTAGTTTATTTTCTATTTTTTAACTTTACAATATTGTATTTGTTTTGCCATACATTGACATGAATCCACCATGGGTGTACATGTTTTTGTTAACTCCTCCGGGCTTGGAAAACTTTTGTAAATTATGAGGACCCAAGACAGTATAAAAATCTCAAGAGGATGCAGTGTAAAAACACAGACCTCATATAGGATAGAGCCTGGAGACCTCGTGGATTTGCAAGCAAATTTAAAAGTAGAGAATTCTTTAAGAACTTTGAAAAATATTCAAATGGAAGGTCATGCTTCAAAACAGGGAGGAGCTGGAGTCTTCTGTGAGTTGCTGATACGAGGCAGAGGAGCTGCAGAGAATGAAGGTTGGCATCTCCTATATCTCAAACCACAAATAAGCCTAAGCTTCCACTGTGCCTAGTTGAAAACCAGAGCAGAATAAGCTGAATTAATTTGGAGGTTGTATCCACTTTAGGAACTGACTAGTGAATCTGCTTCAGTCATGGAGCAGGTCAGGGCCAAGGAAGGAACACAGAGGAGCCCCATGTACAGGCCCTGCATGCAGGAGGCATCTGGATATGTAAATAACTTCCCTCCAAAGTTCCCATAACTTGACTTCTGTTGTGGTATTCGGCCAAGTCCTAGAGGAGGAGCTATGAGTATGTAGATGTTTGTAGTAGTGGGGAAATGTGCAGCACATGAATGAGTGGTGATCCCCTTGTAAGGCACCGAAATATCAAATCACTCTGTTCTGCACCTGGAATGAACAGTGTTGTAGGCCAATTACACTTCACTTTAAAAATAGATATGAATGACCCATGTGTGATGGGTCAGCAGTTTATGTCAGTGCAAGCACCATGAATCGTGATGCAGGACAAATGCCTGTGTACAAAGTGGCAGTAGCAGCATCACTGACTACAGAGAACAATTCATTAATCAGGTAATCACTGCAAATGCATATGTGCTCAGTCGTGTGTGACTCTTTGCGACCCCATGGACTGTAGCCCGCCAGGCCCCTTTATCCATGGAATTTTCCAAGCAAGAATACTGGAGTGGGTTGTTGTACCTTCCAAGGGATCTTCCTGACCCAGGGATCAAATCCACGTCTCCTGCATTGCGGGCAGATTCTTTACTGCTGAGCCACTGGGGAAGCCCAATCACTGTAAACATCTTATAAATTAGAACCTGTTTGGGAAATACCTGATAGATAAAGGACCTTAAATTAACTTTTTCCAGCAAATGTTCACTGAGTGTCAAACTTAAACAAGACATGACGATAAAACTCAGAAAGAAGTGGTTTATTCCCGTATAAATTATTTAAATAAATGAATAACACTTTCATGACCTCACACGTCTTTTGAACTGGATTTTGTTAAGAGGGAAGAATGTGGTTGAAACGGAAGAAGCAGTTTGTGAAAACCACTGGCACACTGTCTTGGAGGTGCAAGGGTAGCTGGGTGGAGAGAGAGCGGGTGTGGAGGGGCAGACCTTAGCCTGTCATAGAGGGGAGATAAGAAGTTGAGACAGGAGAAGGAGGTGCCGTAGGAGATTTGTGGGCAGAAAAGGGGCAAGGCCGAGCTGGACTCAAACTTAACCTGAGAAAGTTGTATATCAAGTAAATTTCTTCAATTCTTTCAAGTTGAAAAAATGGAGGGAAGAGGGGGTAAAAATGGTTCACCAGGTTCCCAGAATGAAGTACACATAAGGGTTATTTCAGCCATAAATGTACGTCTGAATAAGACTCTCCCGCTAATATGAGAGAAGATAATTTAGAGAAAATTCAAGCATTCCTTTTTTATGTGAAAGATCATGCAATCTGTATGGTTAGCTAGGATAGAATTCCCTTTCTTATGCCCTTAGCTGGGAAGGTATTTCAGTAGTAAGATTTACTCTGTCTCTCTGCATCCATGTTTTTGTGATATGAAAGCTGAATCCACTGTTGCACCCTTAATACCTGGCTTGAAACCTCTTGATGAGTAAATGATGTGTTTATTTACAAAAGGGCAGATGATATGGCTGGAGAAGCCACTCATACAGCCCACATTATCTTCCTAGGAAATTACAAAACTATATCAAAGCATATAAAAGTCATTCCTAATATCCCAAATGAGTATAGGATAAATTAGAAGAAGGAAAGAGAGCGGGGGTGAAAAAGCCAAGGGGTTTATTGCACTAGTTTTAGATAAAATTAGTAGAATCTAAGCTCAGTTGGTGGCAGAGAGGACAGAGAAGCAGAGATCTCTCATAAAGTTATAAAAAAGGGAAACTGGGGATAAGGGGACTTAAAGATGGCTAAAATTTCACATTAATGGAGGAGACAGATGAGGAGGGATTTAGCGGATGGTGATATCAGTTACCTTGCGCCAGAGGTCAGGGCCGGTGGCCAAGAGGAGCTACCGCGAGTGAGGGGTGGCGGCTGAGCTTTGTTGGAGCAGCCGTGAAGAGAGAACCCGTGTCTAAGGTAAGAGGAACTCAGGTGAGACGGTGGGCACTGAGAGAGGGGATCGGGGGCAGACAGGCTGAAACTACAGTCACGGACAACTAGCCAATCTGATCACATGGACCACAGCCTTGTCTAAGTCAATGAAACTAAGCCATGCTGTGTGGGGCCACTCAAGACACACAGGTCATGGTGGAGAGGTCTGACAGAATGTGGTCCACTGGAGAAGGGCATGGCAAACCACTTCAGTATTCTTGCCGTAAGAACCCCGTGAACAGTATGAAAAGGCAAAAAGATAGGACACTGAAAGATGAACTCCCCAGGTCGGTAGGTGCCCAACATGCTACTGGAGATCAGTGGAGAAATAACTACAGAAAGAACGAAGGGATGGAGCCAAAGCAAAAACAACACCCAGTTATGAAGGGGACTGGTGATAGAAGCAAGATTCGACGCTGTAAAGAGAAATATTGCATAGGAACCTGGAATATTAGGTCCACAAATCAGGGCAAATTGAAAGTGGTCAAACAGGAGACGAGAAGAGTGAACATCGACATTCTAGGAATCAGTGAACTAAGATGGACTGGAATGGGGGAATTTAACTCAGATGACCATTATATCTACTACTGTGGGCAGGAAGCCCTTAGCAGAAATGGAGTAGCCATCATGGTCAACAACAGAGTCCAAAATGCAGTACTTGGATGCAATCTCAAAAACAACAGAATGATCTCTGTTCGTTTCCAAGGCAAACCATTCAATATCACGGTAATTCAAGTCTATGCCCTGACCAGTAATGCCGAAGAAGCTGAAGTTGAACAGTTCTATGAAGACCTACAAGACCTTCTAGAACTAATACCCGCAAAAAGATGTCCTTTTCATTATGGGGGACTGGAATGCAAAAGTAGGAAGTCAAGAAACACCTGGAATAACAGGCAAATTTGGCCTTGGAGTACAGAATGAAGCAGGGCAAAGGCTAATAGAGTTTTGCCGAAAGAACGCACTGGTCATGGCAAACACCCTCTTCCAACAACACAAGAGAAGACTCTACACATGGACATCACCAGATGGTCAACACGGAAATCAGATTGATTATATTCTTTGCAGTCAAAGATGGAGAAGCTCTATACAGTCAGCAAAAACAAGACTGGGAGCTGACTGTGGATCAGATCATGAACTCCTTATTGCCAAATTCAGACTTAAATTGAAGAAAGTAGGGAAAAGCACTAGACCATTCAGGTATGACCTAAATCAAATCCCTTATGATTATACAGTGGAAGTGACAAATAGATACAAGGGATTAGACCTGATAGAGTGCCGGAAGAACTATGGGGAGAGTTTTGTGACATTGTACAGGAGGCAAGGATCAAGACCATCCCCAAGAAAAAGAAATGCAAAAAAGCAAAATGGCTGTCTGAGGAGGCCTTACAAATAGCTGTGAAAAGATGGGATGCGAAAAGGAAAGGAGAAAAGGAAAGATATACTCATTTGAATGCAGAGTTCCAAAGAATAGCAAGGAGAGATAAGAAAGCCTTCCTCAGCAATCAATGCAAATAAATAGAGGAAAACAATAGAATGGGAAAGACTAGAGATCTTTTCAAGGAAATTAGAGATACCAAAGGAACATTTCATGTCAAGATGGGCTCAATAAAGGACAGAAATGGTAGAGACCTAACAGAAGCAGAAGATATTAAGATGAGGTGGCAGGAACACACAGAAGAATTGTACAAAAAAGTTCTTCATGACCCAGACAATCACGATGGAGTGATCACTCACCTAGAGCCAGACATCCTGGAATGTGAAATCAAGTGGGCTTTAGGAAGCATCACTACGAACAAAGCTAGTAGAGGTGATGGAATTCCATTTGAGCTATTTCAAATCCTGAAAGATGACACTGTGAAAGTGCTGCATTTAATATGCCAGAAAATATGGAAAACTCAGCAGTGGCCACAGGACTGGAAAAGGTCAGTTTTCGTTCCAATCCCAAAGAAAGGCAATGCCAAAGAATGCTCAAACTACTGCACAATTACACTCATCTCACACACTAGTAAAGTAATGCTTCAAATTCTCCCAGGCTTCAGCAATACGTGAACCATGCACTTCCAGATGTTCAAGCTGGTTTCAGAAAAGGCAGAGGAACCACAGATCAAATTGCCAACATCCGATCGATCATCAAAAAAGCAAGAGAGTTCCAGAAAAACATCTATTTCTGCTTTATTGACTATGCCAAAGTCTTTAACTGTGTGGATCACAATAAACTGTGGAAAATCCTGAAAGAGATGGGAATACCAGACCACCTGACCTGCCTCTTGAGAAACCTGTATGCAGGTCAGGAAGCAACAGTTAGAACTGGACATGGAACAACAGACTGGTTCCAAATAGGAAAAGGAGTCCGTCAAGGCTGTATATTGTCACCCTGCTTATTTAACTTATATGCAGAATACACCATGAGAAACGCTGGGCTGGATGAAGCTCAAGCTGGAGTCAAGATTGCTGGGTGAAATATCAATATCCTCAGACATGCAGATGACACCACCCTTATGGCAGAAAGCGAAGAAGAACTAAAGAGCCTCTTGATGAAAGTGAAAGAGGAGAGAGAAAAAGTTGGCTTAAAGCTCAACATTCAGAAAACTAAGATCGTGGCGTCTGGCAAATAGATGGGGAAACAGTGAAAACGGTGACAGACTTTATTTTTTTAGGCTTCAAAATCACTTCAGATGGTGACTGCAGCCATGAAATTAAAAGACACTTACTCCTTGGAAGGAAAGTTATGACCAAACTAGACAGCATATTAAAAAGCAGAGACATTAGTTTGCCAACAGAGGTCTGTCTAGTCAAGGCTATGGTTTTTCCAGTAGTCATGTATGGATGTGAGAGTTGGACTATAAAGAAAGCTGAGCACCGAAGAATTGATGCTTTTGAAGTGTGGTGTTGGAGAAGACTCTTGAGAGTCCCTTGGACTGCAAGGGGATCCAACCAGTCCATCCTAAAGGAGATCAGTCCTAGGTGTTCATTGGAAGGACTGATGTTGAAGCTGAAACTCCAATACTTTGGTCACCTGATGCAAAGAGCTGACACATTGGAAAAGTCCCTGATGCTGGGAAAGATTGCGGGCAAGAGGAGAAGGGGACGACAGAGGATGAGATGGCTGGATGGCATCATCAACTCGATGGACATGGGTTTGGGTGGACTCACGGAGTTGGTGATGGACAAGGAGGCCTGGTGTGCTGGGGTTCATGGGGTCGCAAAGAGTCAGACACGACTGAATGAGTGAACTGAACTGAACTGATATCAGTTAGAGGCTTTGGTTTGGAAGTGTTTGGGAGGCCAGCCACCTTGAGATTCTGACAAACAGGGAATTAGAATTCAGGGAGAGGTTGGGCGGCAGAGGGATATTTGGGAAAGATCTGCAAAGATATATTTGAAGAATTGGAGGAAAATGCATAGTGCTCAAATGGATATGGAGTTTTACCAGTTTTTGAAAATATTAAATATTTAACTACCAAATCTAAATTGTATTTTTCCTTGAGTGGTAAAACCAGTCTGGCTTCTCATTTATTTTGGCTTTTGTTTTCGGAGCCTCCTTGCAGCTCACTTGAGGTCTGATCTCATGCTGGGACCTCTTGCAAAGTCCTGGGCCAAACACTTTGTTTTATGTGCCAGAGATTAACCCAATTCCCTCTCCTTTGTCACCTTCTCTGTAGTGGGCTTCCCTGGTGGCTCAGACGGTGAAGACTCTGCCTGTAATGCAAGAGATCCAGGTTCAATCCCTGGGTTGGGAAGATCTCCTGGAGAAGGAAATGACAACCCACTCCAGTATTGTTGCCTGGAGAATCCCATGGACAGAGGAGCCTGGTGGGCTACAGTCCATGGGGTTGCAAAGAGTCTGTCACAAATGAGCGACTAACACTTTCACTAACACTCTACAGGGTGCAAAGGCAGAAGCTCCTTATTCCTGCCTTGTTCTAGCTAGAGATTCACCAAAATGAAATAAATGAATTTATTTATGAGAATTTATTTATGAATTTATTTATTTATTACAGACATAGAAAACAAGCTATGGTTATCAAGGGGAGAGATGGGTAAATTAGGAGCTCAGGATTAATATATACATACTACTGTATATAAACTAGAATGCTGCTGCTGCTGCTAAGTCGCTTCAGTCGTGTCCGACTCTGTGCAACCCCATAGACGGCAGCCCACCAGGCTCCGCCGTCCCTGGGATTCTCCAGGCAAGAACACTGGAGTGGGTTGCCATTTCCTTCTCCAGTGCATGAAAGGGAAAAGTGAAAGTGAAGTCGCTCAGTCGTGTCCGACTCTTAGCGACCCCATGGACTGTAGCCTACCAGGCTTCTCCGTCCATGGGATTTTCCAGGCAAGAGTACTGGAGTGGGGTGCCATTGCCTTCTCCGATAAACTAGAATAACAAGGACCTATTGTATAGCACAGGGACCTAAACACGGTATCTTGTAATAACCTCTAAGGGAAAAGAATATAAAAAAGAATATATGTTTATGTATAACTGAATCACTTTGCTATACACCTGAAACAAATACAACATTGTAAATCAGCTACATTTCAATAAGAAGTTTTAAAAATAAACAAACAAGATTGGGGACAAAAAGATCCATAGGCAGAGAGAGCTCGAGGAGAAGGTTAAAGTAGCAAATGGGCTAACATGGCCTCTTCCCCTTCTGTTTCATCCTGCCTTGTACATGGACATGGCACCTGGAGCCAGGGCCAGCTACAGTGAGGCAACAAGCATGAGGGAAAGGGCTGGAGAATTTCAGAGGCGATGGCTCTCATGGAGCTGATCCTCCAGACCAATGCCAGCATCACTCTATCTCCAGTTTTCCCTCTATGTGAGCAAAGCAATCCTTGTCTGTGTAAGCCAGTCAAGTCAGGGGTGCTATCCTTCTAGCCAAGCCCATTCCTAATTGATGGACTCTATCTCAGCTTTGGGAGAATTCCCTAAAAGCTGTGCTCAGGTTTTCTATTGCTGTGTAACAAGACACCTCAAAGCTTAGAGGCTTAAGCAGCAACAACACCATTTATATTGCGCACAAACCTATAATTTGGACAGGGCTCAGAGTGGATAGTTTGTTTCCATTCCAAGTGGTGTCAGCTAGAAAGGCTCAGTGGGAGACTGGAGAATACATTTTAAGATGGGGCACTCATGTAGCTGTTGGTTGGTTTTGGCTCTAGGTCTTGGTCTTGGCTGTTGACTAGGCAAAATTTGGGTTTGGAATCAGAGGCCCCTGTTCCCCTCCCTGTGGGCCTCTCTGCAGCTGTCTGGGCTTCCTTACAACATGGTGGCTGGATTCCAAGAGTGAGCATAAAGAAAGAACAAGGTGCACATGTGCCACATTTTTATGATCTAGCCTTAGGTGTCACATAGTGTCACTTCCACCACATTCTATTGGTTGAGGCAGTACAAACACTTGCCCAGGTTCAAGGGGAGTGGACATGAACATGGCTTAATAGGGACACGGCAAGTGCCTAGAGCATGAGGAATGAAAGATGTTGCTACAGCTGCCTTTGGAAAATGCAACCTGCTGAAAGGTGCCTTAGAACATCAGATGGTCATTGCTTACTATTACTTTCATAGTTGCAGTCTAGAGATTAAGAATTTGCCGTTTATATTATGCTTCCCAGGTGGCTCAGTGGTAAAGAATCTGGCTGCCAAGCAGGACACATGGGTTCAGTCCCTGGATCAAAAGATCCCCTGGAGAAGGAATTGGCAACCCACTCCAGTATTCTTGCTTGGGAAATCCCATGGACAGAGGAGCCTGGTGGGCTTTATCTATAGGGTCACAAAGAATTGGATATGACTTAGTGACTAAACAACAATGTTTATATTATAGAAAAGAGGAATAAGTAAATATCAGAGTATTGATTTATTGCAAAAATCCTGCTAAAGTTTTTGGACAAAAGAAGTCACAATGGCTTCACAGACTCCCCACTTTCTCAGTAAGGTATTTTTAAATTTGACGGTATTTAAAATTGACGGTATTTTTAAATGTTTAAAATTGACAGTATTTTGAGGTATTTCTTTGCATTGATTACTGAGGAAGGCTTTCTTATCTCCCCTTGCTATTCTTTCGAACTCTGCATACAAATATGTATATCTTTCCTTTTTTACTTTGCCTTTGGCTTCTCTTCTTTGCAGTGAAATAGAGGAAAACAATAGAATGGGAAAGACTAGAGATCTCTTCAAGAAAATTAGAGATATCATGAGAACACTGCATGCAAACATGGGCACAATAAAGGACAGAAATGGTATGGACCTAACAGAGGCAGAAGATATTAAAAAGAGGTGGCAAGAATACACAGAAGAACTATACCAGAAAGATCTTCACAGCCCAGATAATCACGATGGTGTGATCACCTACCTAGAGCCAGACATCCTGGAAAGTGAAATCAAGTGGGCTGTAGGAAGCATCACTATGAATAAAGCTAGTGGAGGTGATAGAATTCCATTTGAGCTATTTCAAATCCTTAAAGATGATGCTGTTAAAATGTTGCACTCAATAAACCAGCAAATTTGGAAAACTCAGCAGTGACCACAGGACTGGAAAATGTCAGTTTTCATTCCAGTCCCAAAGAAAGGCAATGCCAGAGACTACACAAACTACCGCACAATTGCACTCATCTCACAAGCAAGCAAAGTAATGTTCAAAATTCTCCAAGCCAGGCGTGAACCATGAACTTCCAGATGTTAAAGCCGGATTTAGAAAAGGCAGAGGAACCAGAGCTCAAATTGCCAACAACCACTGGATCATCAAAAAAGCAAGAGAGTTCCAGAAAAACATCTACTTCTGCTTTATTGACTACACCAAAGCCTCTGTGTGGATCACAACAAACTGTGGAAAATTCTTAAAGAGATGGAAATACCAGACCTCCTTATCTGCCTCCTGAGAAATCTGTCTGCAGGTCAGAAAGCAACAGTTAGAATTGGACATGGAACAACAGACTGATTCCAAGTTAGGAGAGGAGGATGTCAAGGCTGTATATTGGCACCCTGCTTATTTAACTTATATGCAGCATACATCATGAAAAGTGCTGGACTGGATGAAGTACAAGCTGGAATCAAGATTGCTGGGAGAAATATAAATAACCTCAGATATGCAGATGACACCACCTTTACGGCAGAAAGCGAAGAAGAACTAAAGAGCCTCTTGATGAAAGTGAAAGAGGAGAGTGAAAAAGTTGGCTTAAAACTCAACACTCAGAAAACTAAGATCATGGCATCTGGTCCCATTACTTCATGGCAAATAGATAGGGAAATAATGGAAACAGTCAGAGACTTTACTTTGGGGGGCTCCAAAATCACTGCAGATGGTCACTGCAGCCATTAAATTAAAAGACTATTGCTCCTTGGAAGAAAAGCTATGACCAACCTAGACAGCATATTAAAAAGCAGAGACATTACTTTGTCAATAAAGGTCCGTCTAGTCAAGGCTATGGTTTTTCCAGTAGTCATGTATGGATGTGAGAGTTGGACTATAAAGAAAGCTAAGCGCTGAAGAATTGATGCTTTTGAAGTGTGGTGTTGGAGAAGACTCTTGAGAGTCCCTTGGACTGCAAGGAGATCCAACCAGTCCATCCTAAAGGAAATCAGTCCTGAATATTCATTGGAATATGAATGCTGAAGCTGAAACTCCAACACTTTGGCCACAAGATGCGAAGAGTTGACTCATTGGAAAAGACCCTGATGCTGGAAAAGATGGAAGGTGGGAGGAGAAAGGGATGACAGAGGATGAGATGGTTGGATGGCATTACTGACTTGATGGACATGAGTTTGAGCAAGCTCTGGGAGTTACTGAAGCACCGGGAACTCTGGCATGCTGCAGTCCATGGGGTTGCAAAGAGTCGGACAAGACTGAGTGACTGAACTGATACTTGATGTATGGACACAACTGAGAGACGAAATTGATACTTAATGTATAATATTATATAAGTTACAGGTGTACAATATGGTGATTCACAATTTTTAAGGTAATACTCCATTTGTTGTTATTACTTTATTCTTTGTTTTATACAGTGTATCCTTGTTACTTTGTTGTTTAGTGGCTAAGTCATGTCCGACTCTTTGCGACCCCATGGACAGTAAGTCTGTGGGATTTTCCAGGTAAGAACACTGGAGTAGGTTGCCATTTTCTTCTCCAGGGATCTTCCTGACCCAGGGATCAAACCTGTGTCTCCTGCATTGGCAGGTGGGTTCTTTACCACTGAGCCACAAGGGAAGCTCATATCTTTGTAGCTTATTGTATAACTAATAATTTGTCATGTTTTAATCCCCTACCCTGTGTTTTCTCTCTCTCCTTTCTTCTCCCCACTGGTAACCACTAGTTCGTCATCTATATCTGTGAGTGCTCCCTTTTTTGTTATAGTCACTAGTTTGTTGTATTTTTTAGAGTCCACATGTGAACTGATATCACACAGTATTTTTCTTTCTCTGTCTGACTTATTTCACTCAGCATAATGCCCCCCAAGTACATCCATGTTGCTGCAAATGGCATAAATTCATTCTTTTTTATAGCTGGGTAGTTTCATGCATTGAAGAAGGAAATGGCAACCCAGTCCAGTGTTCTTGCCTGGAGAATCCCAAGGACAGGGGAGCCTGGTGGGCTGTCATCTGCGGGGTTGCACAGAGTCGGACATGACTGACGTGACTTAGCAGTAGCAGTAGCAGCAGTATTCCATTATGTGTGTGTGTGTGTGTATGCATATATTGGGGATTCCCAGATGGTTCAGTGGGTAAAGAGTTCCCATGCCAGTACAGGAGATGCTTGTTTGATCCCTGAGTCAGGAAGATCCCCTGGAGGAGGGCATGGCAACCCACTCCAGTATTCTTGCCTGGAGAATCCCATGGACAGAGGAACCTGATAGGCTATAGTCCATAGGGTCTCGCAAAGAGTTGGACATGACTGAAGCAACTGAGAATACATTTTCTTTACCCATTTACCTGTTTCTGTGAAAGGTATCAATCAGATATCCTAAGACTTGTGTTGATGATTTAATGCAGTTTGGGGAGTCAAAGCTGGATCGTATTTAGTTAAAGTTGTCCTCTCTGAGGTACAGCTGTATAGGTGCTTGGTTTGTCTTACCTGCTCCCAAACAGGTAGGAATAATCCATTGTGAGGACAAAAAAATTGAAGGTTGTGTGTATATGCATGTGTGGGTGTCAGGGGATCTTTGATCAGTAGAAAGGTTGTAATATAGCATAGGGCCACCTTACAAGAGAGGAAAAACAATACCCTTTGGTTTCAGAAAGAGCCACATTTGTCATTAAATAGTCCTCTTTAAGATGAACTGGGTACTTCCCTGATGGTTCAGTGGTTAAGAATCTGCCTGCCAGTGCAGGGAACATGGGTTCGATCCCTGGTCTAGGACGATCCCACAGGCCATAGGGCAACTAAGCCTGTGCGCCAGAACTGCTGAGCTGCGCTCTAGAGCCTGGGCCCGGCAGCAGGAGAAGCCCGCAGGCTGAGAAGCCTGGGCCCCGCAGCAGGAGAAGCCCGCAGGCTGAGAAGCCTGGGCCCCGCAGCAGGAGAAGCCCGCAGGCTGAGAAGCCTGGGCCCCGCAGCAGGAGAAGCCCGCAGGCTGAGAAGCCTGGGCCCCGCAGCAGGAGAAGCCCGCAGGCTGAGAAGCCTGGGCCCCGCAGCAGGAGAAGCCCGCAGGCTGAGAAGCCTGGGCCCCGCAGCAGGAGAAGCCCGCAGGCTGAGAAGCCTGGGCCCCGCAGCAGGAGAAGCCCGCAGGCTGAGAAGCCTGGGCCCCGCAGCAGGAGAAGCCCGCAGGCTGAGAAGCCTGGGCCCCGCAGCAGGAGAAGCCTGCACGCTGAGAAGCCTGGGCCTCACAATGAAGAGTGACTCTAGCTGATGCTCACTGCAACTAGAGAAAGCCCATGCACAGCAACAAAGACTCAGAGCAGCCAAAAAGAAATACATAAACATTAAAAAAAAAAAAGACAAACTATATGTCCAGTTACTTCAGAAAATATGAAGGGATACTATGCCAGCCAGTAGCCAGTCTGCTCTGAGACCCACTCCTGCCTTTGCCCTGCTCTGCTGTACGTAGCACTCAGAACTGCATTTCCATGACTCTCCTGTCTGTTGTAGGCCCATAGAAAATCAGAAGGTGAGAGAAAGGATAAGCTAGGATGGTTTCCCCCTGGTCTGCTTTTTCTGCTGTCATCAGCAGGGTCTGTATCTCCCTGCGCCATAGGCAGCTTCTGCTATGGCCTCCCAAGGAGCCCTCCTTCCTTGCATTCACACTCCTGTATGATTCCTTATCCTTGCATGAGAGCTGGACATTTCTAAGGGGCAGAGCATGGCAAGAATGACATGATGTCACTTCCAAGACTAGGTGAGAATAAAAAGACTGATTTCTGTCTTGTTCACCCCCCTTTGCTCTGACGAAGCCAGCTGCCATGTTGTAAGTTGCCCTGTGTGGCAAGAAGCAGATGGAGACCTATGGGCAACAGCCTGGGAGGAGCTGTGTCCTGCCAGCAATAGCTTACATCAGGTCTTCAGGCGATGGCAGCCCTGGTCAATACCTAGATAACGAGTTGACGGAGCCACAGCCTGGAGACTCTGCTAGGGCCCTGCCTGGATTCCTCACCCATGGAAACTGTGAGATAACACATGAGTTTTAAGCCACAGTGTTGGGATGATTTGTTTTGCAGCCACAGGTAACTAATACATGTGTCTCCAGTTCCCACCAGCAGCTTCTTCCTCTGCTATTAGCAGACTTGATAGGGCCTGGGCTGTGGTGTCTTTAACCCTTGTCACTTCTGCCCTGGGGACAGAAGTGGTGTCTGCTCTTGTTAATTACTATGCTGCCTCCCTCTACTCTGTTTAGGTTTTCAGATCACTTAATCTCTGGTATAGTGTCCCACCCGGAATAGTTTTTGTCTTTCTAGGTGAATCCTAACTAAAAAGGGTATAGCTCCCAAGTGTGGAGAAATGCCTCCCTTTTGCATCCATGAGGCTTTTTCTTTTTTTTAATGTATGCATTTATTTATTTTGGGGCTGTGCTGGCTCTTGGTTGCTATGCAGGCTTTTCTCTAGTTGTAGAGAGCGGAGGCTGCTCTTCCTTGCAGTGGTGAAGGCTTTTCACAGCGGTGGCTTCTCTTGCTGTACAGCATGGGCTCTAGACCATGTGGGCTTCAGTAGTTGTACATGGGCTTAGTTGCTTCATGGCATGTCGGATCTTCCTGGACCAAGGATCACACCTGTGTCTCCTCCACTGGCAGGAGGATTCTTTACCACTGAGCTACCAAGGAAGCCAATCCATGAGGCTTTTTCTCTTTCCAGTAAAGTTAGAGGCTTGAAGGGGCTGGGCCAGGCTTTGTATCCCTATAGGAGTGAGTCCCATGGTGTTCAGCACCAGAAGCAGGTAGGTAGTGGCAGAAAAACTAGATACACTTTCATAACTACTTTCCTATTTATAATTTTGTAATCTTTCTGTTAAAGGGAGCACCCAAATTTATTTAAGCTGTCATCTACCAGTCTGGGTCTGCCCCACTGCTTCAAATACATTGGATACCAAAACTGTTGAAGGCCTAAAGAAACTATTTAATCCAATTAAAACAGCACTTTAATCAAGAAAAAAAATCTAGAATAATTATTTTACTGTCACTTCCCAAAAGCTTTCAGTCTTTTTTCATGTTTCTCTTTTCACCACGGCTTTCAATGTCTATTTTCATGTGCGTTGGTCTTAAAAAGAAGCACATCACAACATAAAGATCAATAGTATTAACCTTTCTTTTAAGGGATAAACTCATATACTTAGTCATTTTCTTTGGGTGACCAAACTTATAGGCTTTTGCTCAGAGAAGCAGATTCATAAATCTTCTTACTTGTCATTTAGCAAGTCTGATTTGCAGTTAAAGTCTCTTTCCTTTAGGCAGAGGTGGGTAACTAATAAAATAAGAAAGAGTGAGAGTCAGCCCTGCTCCCTGGAAACAATAGACGTCACTGTAGGAGAAATTTCCATGTGACAATCACTTTCTTAGTGACAGACAAGGCCAGGAGATACTGTATAAGTATTGAGTCCAGTACTTTGACAGGGAAGATTCTTGCAGGCACAGGCCAGCAGCAGATTGACACAGATCAATACTCATGAAAATAATAATGAAAACACTAAACACCACATTAAAATTTATGAAGAAAACATAGTATTTTGAAGTACCAAAAAAGAAAATGACAGTAAAGTTTCTTGTCGGTCTTGAAATTGTTTCCTGGAGCGACCAGGAAACCTTTGAAGTTTTCATTTAGGCTTTCAGATTCTGTGATCTATGACTCCTTTGCTCAGAAATAGCTTCCTCTCCACCCAATCATTAAAATGAAATAAAAACGATTGCATAATCTATCTTCAACTGCTTTAATTTGTAGAAAATAAAGTCTCAAGGAGGCAAACTCAACTCTTTTGAATCTTTGCTTTTTAGAAATGTCCTGCCTTTAATATGCTTTTAGCAGAATAAATGCAGAAGCACAAACCAATTGTATTTAGAAAGTGGCATTATGTTGAAGAATCAGGAATATTCCCCTTCTGTAATTGAGCAGAAACCACTCAGAGCAGAGTAGCTTCTGCTAAACTGGAAGGATTGCTTAAGTCCTATCCCTTCCTTATAGACTCTTACAAGGTAAGAGCTAGGAGGAATCTTAGAGATTATTAATTCCCCCTGCATTGTTGGCAGCCTCCTGTCTCAGTGCTCAGACGTCCTGGCTCCCAGTTCAATGGGAGAAGAAATTTCATTGCCTGCAAATATGGTGCTTATAGGCAAGGTTGACTCAGTGGCTGTATTTTCCCTTGGAGGCAAATTGGATATTCTAGATAGGAGAGCCTCAGTTTTCAGTGTTTGGGTAGTAGGACCTGTCTTACTTGAATGATAGAAGTTCTGTCATGAAGAACAATAATCGTGGGAGTGAAAGTGGTCACAGATGAATCATTGGATTGCAACAAAGATGAAAAATATTGTCGTATTCTCTACGATGTCCAAACAATTCCTAAGCTGGAAGCCAGATTGCGGTCTCTTTCTTTGATGTGCTTTATTGTCTTTTTAATCAGCCTTATCTATTTTCCTACTTATAAATGGGATAAACTTAAAGAGCAACTACAAAAAGAAAAAAGCATCATATTCTAGGTCTTATTTCCTTTAGAAAGAACCAAAAAAGCTTAGTTATCCAACTTTTATCTTCTTAAGGATGGTGGAAAATCAGGTTGCTATTGTTGTTGAGTTGCTAAGTTGTGTCTAATTCGATGTGATCCCATGGACTGTAACCCACCAGGCTTTTCTGTCCTCCACTATCTCTCAGAGTTTGCTCAAATTTATGTCCATTGAATTGGTGATGCTATCTAACCGTCTCATCTGCCACCCCCTTCTCCTTTTGCCTTCCCTCTTTCCTAGCATCAGGGTCTTTTCCAGTGAGGTGGCTATTTGCATCAGCCAAAGAGCCAAAGTATTAAAGATTCAGCTTCAGAATCAGTCCCTCTAATGAATATTCAGGGTTGATTTCCTTTGGAGTTGACTGGTTTGATCTCCTTGCAGTCCAAGAGACTCTCAAACATCTTCTCCAGTGCCACAATTTGAAAGCATCAATTCTTTGACACTCAGGCTTCCTTATGGTTCAACTCTCACGTCTGTACATGACTACTGGAAAAACCAACAGCTTTGAGTATATGGACCCTTATTGGCAAAGTGATGTCTCTGCTTTTTAACACGTTGTCTAAGTTTGTCATAGCTTTCCTTCTAAGGAGCAAGCAAACTGTGGAAAAGCAGGTTAAATTTCTGTAAATATACAACAGTACAATCTGCAAACAGCAGTAGAAATAAAATTTAGATTCTCTTAAACTAAAATAGGGCTTCCCTATAAAGTTCAATAACTCTGTTAGAAACCCTGACTGAAAATTTTAAGAACAAGAGGTTATGCTAAGATTTCTAGGTTTATTTTTGTTTCCTTGTTTAAAAAAGTATTCATTCAGATTGAAATCACTGCATGGATTTATGGTATTTAAGAATTTAAGGAGGATTGAAAATTATAGCCATGCCATATAGATGGGGTTATATAGGACTCAGAGAATTAAGGCTAAAAACATTTTCTCATCTCTGTCAATTAAATTTGATTTTTCTTGCTTCCTTTCCAGCCAGAATGTAAAAATGGATGAAATGATAAAAAAGAAAAGAAAAAAATATAACCTTAGTGAAACAACAATTTCAGATAGAAAACCAACAGGTTCAGGAGATTTCATCTTAAAGAGTATAAGATTTCTTTTTACATTATCTTTAAACTGGAAAATATTTCCCTGGATTTGGTTTAAAAATAACGCTTGATATATTATAACCTTGAGTGGAAGCCAGTGGCGAAGTTAAAATACAGGGAACTATTGCCTTGATCAGAGTTAAGGAGTGAACAGGCGGTGAATAGGTGAAAACTGGAGAAAAGTGACAGCTAAAAAGAACTGGGAAAGGCATCTTAATCCAAAATAGGGTTCTTCCCCACCTGGTTCAGTATCTGGTATTTTAGGGAGCTGACTTTCACATTGTGTCTCTTCCTGACTGCTGGAGTAGATTCTAATTCTAGAAAGTATCTTACTTAAAATAAATATTAATATACTTATTTTCTCTTCCACTAGTGACTGGGCTCTAGCTAATTTCTCTTTGGAACCACAGTGCCTGGCACCATGCTTGGCATAGAATAACACACAAAGACTGCTTGATGGATGGATGAGTGGGTGGATAAATGGGAAAAATGAATGAATAGACATTTATTCAAGGGACCTTGTCATGTGCCCTATCCTCTTGGGGTTTTACAGTCCCAAACTAGATACGAGCCAATTTCACCTGTGAAATGGATCTATGGCATGGCACCTCTCCCCCCAGGAAGGTCCTCAAGATATAGCAAGAGTTCAACACATGCTGACTTGATCAGTGACAATGCTAAGGAGCGATTCTTTCATCTCCAAAAAAACAAATAAGAAACCAGAGCACTGATATTTCTTTACAGGAAAGAGGGGAAACAGACAGTTTGTAATGACTGATCTCAGTGATTTAACTATATGTTTACAATCGATACAGATGCACTTTCCTCACTGGGGTCTTCCCCTGGTACGCAGTGACACCCCCTCTACCGGATCTGCTCTTTGTAACCATGAATTGGGACTAAAGTGCCAGCAAATTTGATTTTATTGTTCTGCATGAACACCAGTCAATTTTCCAAGTGGGACTACTAAAGATGATAATTGTATGTTGTCTGATCTTGTCTGGATGGGTCCCTTCTAGTGGTTTCCCACTGGTAAACCACTGAAAACATCAAAGGATCAGAACAAGAGCAAATGAAATGTAATGTGGTCTATTCTCTGAGCTAATGTGAGCCTCCTGTTTGAAGAGTATCACTAATGTGCATACAGACGTATGGAGAGGCATACATAGAGGTATAAGTTTTTCCCTCTAGGGCAGGATTTACTCAGGGAGTATACTGAGTAATAGTCAATAGAAGGTATGGTAAAAAATGATCAGATTGTACTTTTGGGGCATTTGACTGATTATCTTGACTGTTAGATGTTGTATTTTACCTGTCCTGGTGCTGCAAGGTTTGAGGAATTCCTTCCCTTCCTGGGGAACACAGGCTACCAGAGCTGGTCCTTGGTGGGTAATTACCAGACATCAGAAACCATCTTGAACAACACATCAATGTAAAAAATCTCATCTGAGACTTTGTTGTTTTGTGCTTTATCTCATATAACTTGTCTTTTGGGAGGAAATAATCATTGTCTATTATTGATGACTTTTGCTGTTGCATGGAGAAGAGATGAGGATAATGAACCTAATATGTGACCCCTAAAGCAATTGCTTTCTGTTATGAGAATGGAGTTGGAGAGCACACTTTATCATAATTACTTGCCCACATATACCTTCAACGTTCACTCTTCACATCCTGCTCCTCTAATTTCCTATGGGAAACAGTCGAGTAGATAATGGAGAGAAATTACCATGTTTAAAACATAGCAAGATCATGAAAAAGTGGGCTTCTGACCCTATGTACTCAAAAGACAGAAAGCTCATTCACAGACATATCCTATTTTACCACGTTTCACTTTACTGTGCTTCTCAGATACTGTGTTTTCCACAAATTGAAGGTCTGTGGCAACTCTGTGTCCTGCAAGTCTATCACCACTAATTTCCCAGCAGCGCTTGTTCACTTTGTGGTTCTGCATCATGTTTTGGTAGTTACTGCACCATTCCAAACTTTTTCATTATTATTCTACTTGTTACAGTGACCTGTGATCAGCGATCTCTGATGCTGTTCAGAAGATGGTTAGCATTTTTTAGCAACAAAGGTTTTCTTTAATTTAAAAAAATTTTATTTATTTATTTATTTTTAACAATTTGTCAGAGTATTTTTTATTTAAGGGGTGGACCTTGTTGTTTTAGACATAATGCTATTGTACACTTAACAGACTCTGTAGCATGTAAACGTAACTTTTACATAAAATAACTTGGAAATCAAAAAAGTCATGTGACTTGCTTTATTGCCATATTTGCTTTATTACCATGATCTGGAATGAAACCTACAGTGTCTCCAAGGCGTGACTGTACATTTTCAAGGTTTTACACCCTCAGAGGGGCAAAAACATATGACTCTTGCCTCCCTCTGTATTGTATTCTCAAAGCAATACCATACACTCATAGCATTCTTCAAAGCTCCCCGAGCAGAGGCCAGGTTATAAGACCGATTTATCTCCATCACTTATCAAATGCAGTCAGAGAGACAAGACATAGATTGTACCTGTTACAATAATAACCAAGAGTTTGAGATAATATCTACAAAATCCAGTGACACATACACCCATTTGGACATAACTGAAGATTCCCTAGATTGGGTTCAGGTATGGAAAGGGCCATGTTCACAGTGATCATTTGTCTTTCTTGGGTTTTCACTCCCATCTGCTCATACAGAATACAACCTCTGCAAAATTATCGGCTGACTCACATATTTCTGAGCATCTTGGAGGCTGAGTCTTAAGTACATATGACTGATTCTATCTTGTATCTTTCACCAGGTGTACTGCGGCTCCCCTTATCAGGTAAAGCCACATAGCCAGACACCACCATCTGAATGAGTCCTTTTCATCCTCTTCCTCCTGGCCCAGACTTGGTACCCTGTTGCTGCTTCTGTCACCTCCTGCAGGGCACTGCTTCAGATGTGCCACTGCTGTTTGCATTCTTTTGTTTTGGTTTTTTTGCTTTTGGGGTTTTTTGCTTGTTTGTTTTTGGCCGTGTTGGGTCTTTGTTGCAGCTTGGAGACTTCTCTTGCTGTGGTGCAGACACTTCTCTTTGCGGTACTCAGGCTCAGTAGTCATGGCACATGAGCTTAGTTGCTCTGCAGCATGTGGGATCTTAGTTCCCTGACCAGGGATTGAACCTGAATCCCTTGCATTGGGAGGCAGTCTCTTAACCATTGGACCACCAGGGAAGTCCCACCAGTGCTGTTCGGAGATCAGGGATGAATCTAGGGACAATCTCAGTGTGTTGGGTCACACTGTAATAGAAGAAAATAAGTGCAGCTAGCTTGCTTGTGCCACATTGGATTTCAAATGATAATTTTAAAGTGTAATGCTATTTCTCCCTAGAATACACAATGGATATATGGAGGTGGGTTCCAAGATAAATTGATATGGGTGATAGCCATCATTTTGTCCTAAAATACACTCTTCCTCTTGGACTCTGAGGTTCTATAAGTGGCTAAATGTGTCATTTTCGCTTGGATGAACTAGTTCCCAGTAGGCACATTCAAACCTCTGGAGAGTCAATACGTCCCCCTTGGGGCTATCTTCTCATTCAACAGATGCACCACTAGAGACCTGTCTGGGGCTCCGGTTGGGATCTTTGGTAACAGCTATTAGGAATTCAGATGTAGATCAGGCTGTGACAGAGCATTCCATGGAGGAGGCGATCAAGGCCCTAGACACTCATTGCATGCACAGTTTCCATTCTAGTGGGGAAGACAAAGGCCATGAACACAAGAATGCAGTGGGAGGTTTGTGATGAGCCAGCTTGGGAGGCCACAAGCAGACACAGGGTGACCTGACCTTACCTAACGCAGGATCAAGGAGGGTCCTCCTGAGGGAGAGCTTTCTGAGACCTGAAGGATAGATAGCAGTTAACTAGACAAAGGCAGCAAGAAAAGTCTGCTTGGGGCTCTGAGGTCAAGTGTGAGGAGCAGAATGAACTGAAAGGTGCTTGGTAGAGAACAAGGCGAGAGGGGGCCAGGTGGAGGAAGTAAGGTTTTACCTTATTTTAATTTTAAAAATTATTGAAATACAGTTGATTCACAGTGTTGTGTTAGTTTCAGGTATATAGCAAAGTGATTCAGATAGATTTATATTATACATGTAAATATCTATATATAAATATATAGATATGTATAAATATATAGATATACACACATATATTATGCCTGCATGCTCAGTCACTCAGTCACGTCTAACTCTTTGCGGCCCTATGGACTGTAGCCCACCAGTGGAGTCTGTCCATGGATTTTTCCAGGCACAAATACTGGAATGTGCTGCCGTTTCCTTCTCCAGGATATGTACATATATATTTTTTTTCTTTTTTAATGTTTATTTTTTTATTGAGAGGAGTTAAAGTTGTATCTTGGAGGCAATAGGAAGCCTTTAAATCTTTTTTTTTTAAGTTTTATTTTATATTGGAGTATAGTTGATTAGCAATGTTGTGTTAGTTTCAGGTGTACAGGAAAATTTTCAAGTTCTTTCTCCATGTAGGTTATTATGGAATATTGAGCAGAGTTTCCTGTGCTATACAGAAGGTCCTTGTTGGTTATCTGTTCTATATATCACAGTGTGTATGAGCAGGAAGTGATCTGACTCATGCGGATGAAAGACTACAGCGGGGCAGATGGACTGGAGAAGAGGGATACAAGAGACAGGAAGACAGACTGAGTAAGAGAATGTTGCTATTGCCTTGGCAAAATATGATGGTGCAGAGGACAGGAGAGGCATATATATGCAGGAGAGACTCAGCGGCTAGAGTCAAAGGCCAAGTCATTGACCGTATGAATGCATGAGACAGAAGAAGGAGTTCAGGGGAAGTCCCAGTTTCTGACACAACAAATACATGGGTGAAGATGGCATTACTCAAATAGCGTCACAGGAAAGAAGTGGTTGGGAAGGTCATACGATGGTCACATTGTGGGTATCTTCTGTTTGAGGCATATTGATTTGGGGCCACCTTTGAAGCATGCAGGTAGATGTTGACTTAGTGCTGAGGTTCATAGTAAACCGTGGGAGGAGGGTAACTATAAACACTGTAAGGATGGGATTTCCTAGGGAGAGGGAAAGAATAGGAGGTAACCCCATGGAGCATCAAACATGAAGAGAATAGGAGCTTCAGAAGGCGTGAGGAGTGGGCAGAGGGAAGAAGGGTTTCAGGAGCAGACAGCAAAGGTAAGCAAGAGAGAAAGCATTGCCATGAGGGCCAGGAAGCTCATGTTGGAGCCAGACTGTGGAAGATCTAAGTGTTGATGAGGTGAGGGGTGGTGTCTCAGATGGTAAAGAATCCTCCTGCAACGTGGGAGACCCAAGTTAGATCCCTGGATCCAGAAGATCCCCTGGAGAAGGGATTAGCAACCTAATCCAGTATTCTTTGTGGCTCAGCTGGTAAAGAATCCGCCTGCCATGCAGGAGACCTGGGTTCGATTCCTGGGTTGGGAAGATCCCCTGGAGAAGGGAAAGGCTACCCACTCCAGTATTCTGGCCTGGAGAATTCCATGGACTATATAGTCCATGGGGTCACAAAGAGTCCAACACGACTGAGCAACTTTCACTTTCCAGTATTCTTGCTTGGAGAATCCCATGCACAGAGCACCTTGACAGGCTAGAGTCCATGAGGTTGCAAAGAAGTCAGCTACAACTGGGTGACTAAGCGTGTACACACAAGGTGAGGGGAACTCGGACCTTATCCAGTAGGTACCACATAGCTCAGGATGGACTAGGGGCTGGAAATCTACATACTTAATGTATATCCGGTGATTGGAAAGTTGAGGGGTAGGAAACAAAGATCTCATTCAGGAGAGTTGTCTATACTTGTGGAGAAAAGCACCTGGGGGAGGGGGTTACACTGGGGGAAGGGTGACCAAGGAGACTGACGTGAGAGATATTTGGGGAAACCAGAGTACTTCCATGCCGCAGGGAAAGGCAGAGATAGAGAGTGGTCCAAGGAGACCCTCCTGCGTCTGCTGTTTCACAGGCTGATAACACCATTGTCACAGATGTCAGGGTTAACAAGAGCAGCCAGCCTTGGGGGAAAACTGATAGACTTGGCTTTAGGTGTGTTGAGATGTAGGCAATGTTGCAAAATACTGATGGAGGTTATTTGTAACCTCCGTTTGTAAAATGGTGCTGCTACCGGCTCTCTGCTCCATCACATTGCTGCCATTCTAGAAAGAAGTAAAATTTCACACTAGTCTAAGTTCATTCTCCACTCCTGATTTTACAATTTCTGGAAACATTGGATTTAGGAATACTATGGTGTTTTGATTTTGTTTTGTTGTCTTTTTTGCCTTACTTTTTGATCTTAAAATATGGTCTTACTCTCTCCACATCAAAGATTGAAGGTTCAGATTTTGTGGCAAGAATTTACACGGTTTATCCTTGGCCACTCTTCTCATATTTCTCTCGGTTGTCTCCTCACTCGTTGTTCCCTTTATGTTCCTGTCTCTCTTCCCTTATTCTTTCTCTCTCTGCTTAGGTCTCTCCCAAGAATGTTCAAGTGTGGCTATTCTTGGCCTAAATGCCACAGAGAACTGAAGGTCAGAATGGAGAAGCACACCTTTTTAATTTCCCTGGGAAGCAGAAAGCAGAAACTCTCTGGTCTTGATCAGAAACATTTTGAATTTACCTCTATTTCTCTCTTAGAACTCCTAACAGTTTCTGAGAAACAACTGTCACCTTATATGATTTAAATGTCATTTTATAAACATCTGTCTCTAAAGTTCTGTTAGTTTTTCTTTATGGGAGGGCAAATACAACCTCAAAAGTGAATCTTACTTACCACTATAACCTCAGTGCTGTATACAGTTCTGGAGCCCAGTCCCCAGTCAGTCAATAAATAAAGGGACGATGAAGGCAGGCAGAAGGCCTTTTTATTTTCTCACTAAGCTTTCAGCTTTTTCTAATCTTTTCCGCAGGGGGTAAGTTGTTCCACCAACATGACAGAAAGACTTGGACAGCAGTCACCAGGTACCTTGAAATGTCTTGCACATTGAGGGTGCTTAGAGTTTAACAATTAAAAATATTGTTATAGGAGACTGTTGAAATTAGGAAAGCAAGGGTTTGCCAAACTGTAGGCAGCTTTAAGGTTTTCCGGGTGGCACTAGTGGTAAAGAACCTGCCTGTCAATGCAGGAGATGTAAGAGATGTGGGTTTGATCCCTGGATCAAGAAGGGCATGGCAACCCACTCCAGTATTCTTGCCTTGAGAATCCCATTGACAGAGGAGCCTGGTAGGCTATAGTCCACGACTGAAGCGACTCAGCATGCATGCAGCTTTAAATTCATAACCAATATGGAAAAGAAATTGTATGTAAAAGCTAAATATATTTGCAAATGTGTGTATGCTTATATACCTTTTCTGTATTCAGTTCTTATTACCTAGAAGCAGAGTGTGCGTGGTGCTTTTTGGTGTGATTATTGGTAAACGCCATCTAGTGGTGAAGAGTGGCAGCTGTTCTTAGATCCATTCAACTTCTATGTTAATTATTATTACTTTTTTAATTCCTTAAAGGTAGAATCCAAAACACTGCTTAAAGAATACTGTTAAGTCGCAAGTAGGAATACAATTTGCAGGATTAAGGTGTAAACTTTTGGGACTCCCTGACAGTCCAGTGCTTAAGACTCTGCTTACCAATGTGAGGTGTGTGAGTTCTCTCCCTGGTGGGGGATATAAGATCCCACAATCCACAATCAAAAACATAAAACAGAAGCAAAATTGTAACAAATTAAACAAAGCTTAAAAGAACTGTGTAATCCATCCACCTGCTCCTTCATTCACTCATCAGATATTTATCAAGCCCTTCCCCTGTGCTAGCTTTGGTATGAAGGACTCGAAATAAAACCCCAGTGCTGACCTTAAATAGTAAGAGGAAACGGTAAACATTGGTGGTTGGTGGTCCATTGTGTTTTTGGCACTCACTAATACCCCACATTATATGGAATCATCACCATGGCCCTCTGAGGTATGACTGTCCCTGTTTTTCAGATGAGGAAAATGGAACTTTGAGATATCACTTGTCTATAGTTCTGTATCTAAGAAGCTTGCAAACCAGATTCAGAGCCTGCGTTTTCTGACATCAAAGTGGGTGAGCTCCTAAAAATCAACGGTTCAGATTACAAAAGACAGGACAAAGTGGGAGATGTTTTTGACTTACATACAGTTTAGGCCTTTTTTTGTTTCTTTTTTCTTGAAGTGAGATGAAGCAAAAAGGCAGAAGATAATTTTAAGGGTGGTAAATTTTGTGCAAGTCATTTAGCTGTGGGTCTGGACTGGAGAAGGTAAGGGGTAGAAAAATGAAGAGATGTGGCCAAGAGTTTGAATCATTAGAGAAGAAATAATCCATCTGTCTTGGACGATTCTTGGAGATACATTGGATTGGGAACACTACAACAGAGACCAACATATAGGAAGGATAGTGGCCCCTAATCTTTGGTCACTCCAGCCAGTATTGCTTTTCCAGATATCTATAGCACCTGTCTATACAACATGACATTTTTTAATGTGTTGCCTTTCCATTGCTCTTCAAATTGTTTCCTGTGTAAAAATCCCAGCTCAGCTCTCTCGTACTTCCTTGAGGACAGTCTCATTATTTTCTATGTAATAATCTTCTGTTGGAGAAGGAAATGGCAACCCACTCCAATATTCTTGCCTGGAGAATTCCATGGACGGAGGAGCCTGGCAGGCTGCAGTCCATGGGATCACAAAGAGTCGGACACGACTGAGCAACCAACACTACTACACTACAGGGTGGAACACAGTAGGCCTCGAAATATACTTGCAGAAATGAGTTTTTTTCTTTTTCTAATTATTAGATGGGTTTCTTCCTAGCTCCTGGGGATAATATGTGACAATAATATGTGACAACAGCACACTGTTTAGTGACTCTTACATTATTCTACTGGGTTGCACTTGAAGAGGAACATGTGCTTTACTTTTATCAGCACTATTGATGACCTGGCATATTGATGATCCTGGCATATTCATGACCAGGATCAGTAACTCAGCTTTTTGAACTGCAGCTTAACTTTTTTTGAAATTGCTGCAGAACTTGGCACTTCTTATTTTGCTTCACAAGGCCATATCCTACCAAGTTTCTGTTCCCATTTGGAAAGAAAGGTGAAGCAGTGCCCAGTGTGTGTCCACATGGGAGGGCTTCTCCTCCAAGAAGAAAATAGGACTTGGCACGGACGAGGCACCGTGTAAGTGTTTGTTACCGAAGTGAATCAGCCTGTGCCAGACTTCAGGGCGCAGCCGTCTCCACAGCGGGCCTCGCACAGTCACTTCCTGCGGGCTTGCCCTCCATGCTTCCTCTTGCTGGGAGTGCACCCTTTCCTCCTCCTGGCTCAGCCAGTCTGATGCCCTGGGTGAAGCCTTCCCCACGTGGCCCAAGCATTTTTGCCCGCAGACAGTTGGCTCTCTTACTCTGCCTCTGGGTGCCTCTCATTGGTGATCCTGGAGCAACTTCTCATGAACTTCACATGCTCCAGTGTACAGCCCTTTGGAGCCTTCCAGTCTAACATAATGGACTGAATGTAGCACGCAATTAATACATATTTGTTGCAAATTACGAATATTCATTTGACTTAAAAGAAATATTTAAAAAAAAGAGATGACTTTAAAAGAAATACTTTTAAAAACAGAGTTAAAAATACTTTTAAAAAGGTAGGGAAGGGAAAAAAAGAAATGAGGGTGGGACCCAAAAGCTTTACTTAACTTAGACTTAGCTATTCAGGTTTATTACAGTACATGCATATCGTCTGTAAGTAGAATCTTTCTGGAGTGTGTCAAGGAAGTCAAATTCCCGTTCTGTTCAATTCAAAGGTAAATAGATCCAAGTACCAGCCAAGGTCAGCCAACAAGCTCAAAATCTTGGAACGGGGTAGACAGCTGGTATGTCTTTGAACTCTGGGCTTCTTTACACCTTTCAGAGGAAGATAGGTAAGATTGATGTTGGAATTATTTCAGAGGGAGTTGATGTGCTGATTCAGAATTGTAAAGAGCATTACTCCCTTGAGTTTGTTGCTTTAGGAACTCTTAGGGTATTATAAATTCATAGAAGAAAAAAAGACTTAAGAGACAGAAGTGAGGCTTAGAGAACAAGGGAGTCTTGACCTGAGGGAAGGTGGAGGTGAAGAGATGAAATTCAGGATTGTTCACTCTGGCTTTTAGGCAAATACATTTTCATACTTCAGAGTTGATATTCTTCTTTAAAACTTCAGGGAAGTTTATAGCTTTAATAGAAAAAAGAGTTTTTTTTCAGTAAGATATTCTAAGGCCAAAATGATGAACTGATATATTAATGCATGTATGCATGTGGGCTAAGTCGCTTCAGTCCTATCCGACTCTTTGCGACCCTATGGACCATAGCCTGCCAGGCTCCTCTGTCTATGGCAAGAATACTAGAGAGGGTTACCATGCCCTCCTCCAGGGGATCTTCCCAACCCAGGGATCAAACCCACATCTCCTTGCAGCTCCTGTATTGCATGCAGATTCTTTACCGCTAAGCGAGTCAGGAAGCCCCGATATATGAAAAGATGCTACAATTCCACCGGCTCTTGCCTAAGTTTCCTTTCTCTGAAAAAGCAAGAAACAGGAGGGCTGTGGGGAAGAAGACCAGTGAGGGGAGACATACACATTACATCCAGTAGGATTTCCAGAATATGTTCTTTGGTGAAGAAGATCCCAAGTCATCCCTAGGCTTGGTCTCTTGAAGATCTCAAGGTCTGCCGGAAGGCGAACACCTTGTAGGTCTGGCCCTGGGTGGGATCACCACCATCCAGAATTGGCCAGGCCTGGCCAAGGGGCTTTGTCATGTTTGCTGAGGCCTAGAACGTTCTGAAAGGCTGCATGTGACCTGTGGTTCTGGGAATGCCAGAAACTCTGAAGGACTTTCGTAAATGTTTACAACAGTTTACTGTCAATCAGAAGCATTTTAAAAAATGCTGCCAACTTTGGTAGTGGCCCAAGGGCTTGTGAAAGTGAAGTGAAAGTTTCTCAGTTGTGTCTGACTCTCTGCAACCCCATGGACTGTATAGTCCATGGAATTCTCCAGGCCAGAATACTGGAGTGGGTAGCCTTTCCTTTCTCCAGGGGATCTTCCCAACCCAGGGATCAAACCCAGGTCTCCTGCATTGTGGGCAGATAATTTACCAGCTGAGCCACAAGGCAAGCCCAAGAATACTGTAGTGGGGAGCATTTGCCTTCTCCAGCGGATCTTTCCGACCCAGGGATCCAGCCAGGGTCTCCTGCATTGCAGGCGGATTCTTTACCAACTGAGCTATGAGGGAAGCCCACTTAGGCTATTTCAATTTGAGTTTGGAAGACTAATAACCAAATCACTTTGCTGTACACGTGAAACTAACACAACATTGTTAATCAACTATACTCCAATATATAAAAAATGTTAAAAAACAAACTAGCCTATGATTAATGTTTGTATATATATGAAATTAACCATTGATGTCCTCTCACAAGATTTTGGACACTCTTGGATTTCATATCTTTAATAGTTTAGTTATGCTTGATGCATTAATAAATTTTGTCTGTAGGCACTTTTCTTTAAACTTACTGTAGACATATTTTAAACTAATATATGTCAGAGCAGTCACCTCATCACTGGTTATATTTATAGTTTTTTCATAAGCATTATTTCCTATCAAAATATGTTTTGGTTGTTGATCAAAAATAAAATAAAGACTTCCTTATTAGATCATTATGGACCTTAAGGAGTAAGTCAAAGCTTCTTCCTCATCTATCAGACAGTGGACAGTGCAGCCTCAGCCCCAAGAGCCACTTTGGTGACAATCCTAGACTCACGCAGTCACTGCCTTAGGAGTCCAAAGGCTGCGGGGGACGTGGCTCTTTCCCTCATGGCCCTTAGAATAGTGGGAAAAATGATGACATGTGCAGTTCTGTGAAGAGTGAGAAGTACTGTGGTGTGAAGGGGGAGGTCTGTTCTCCCTTGGCTTCTGCAGAAAGTGTCCGTCTATGGCTGCTCCTGTGTCCACACCTCTAGTAGAGTATCTGCCACGTATGGAGATGGGCACAGGTGAGATGGAGAGATGATGAGGAGCAGGGCCTAGTCCTCTGCATGTTTATATCCCGAGCACCTTTTGGAACATCACAGGGTCTCCATACCTGTTTGTTAATGACCGCAATCTTGGTCTACACTGCTAATGAGGCGACAGGAGAACACAGGGGTTTGGTCGTGTCACAATATTGCTCTCTGGCATGTTTTATTAAATGTATTCCCATATTGTATAGCCCTCTTTTACAGAGATATAAAATGCTGTACAACGTTTACGTGCTTTAGATCACAGAGAAATATAGCATGGGAAGGACCGCCCCTAACTTTTAAGAGGGTTATGTTCTAGGGTGTGTTTGGGATAGGGAAGTACTGAGAACATTATCTCTCCAGGAAGAACCTCCAGAAAAGGAGGAACTGAAAACTCTGAATCCAGTCTCAGGAAACACAATCCGAGCAGCTGGGCCACAGTGAAGCCGGCTCAGGAAACCCTACGGTGGGACTGGAAGGTAAAGTAGCGTCTACCTAGCAGTCTATTCCTATTACTGAACCTTTAGGCACAGTCAACTTCAGAATAGCTTCAAAAGTCCTCAGAGATCCTTTAATCTTTTAGCAACCAATTCAAGTGTCGAGCAAATTACATAGTTTCAAGATAGTTTCAGGTAAAACTTCCTGGGCGATCAACATGTCCTGGCGAAGTAGAAAAGGTGGGTATGAAAAGTTCGTTTTCTCTTCATCGAGATCAAGATCTAAGAGCATTTCTCCTTTGGGTGGAGGGCGGCCTGGAGGCGGAGTGGGCGGGCCCGGGGGCTGGGCTGGGGTGCCTGGACCGCACGTCTCTCCCAGCCCCCTTCCAGATCGGAAAGGTCTGTTCTCCGCAGCATTCCTGCGCGCAGGCATCGCCTGACCTCTTGCATGTTTCTCAGTGCGTCCTCCCACTCCAGCTCCTGGGGGCAGAGGGCCGGCC
The DNA here is from genome assembly GCF_054371585.1 of Giraffa tippelskirchi. Classification (NCBI taxonomy): domain Eukaryota; kingdom Metazoa; phylum Chordata; class Mammalia; order Artiodactyla; family Giraffidae; genus Giraffa; species Giraffa tippelskirchi. The sequence continues at coordinate 117,646,069 of NC_137276.1, read as the reverse complement.
GGGAGGTCTGGGGAGCCCTGGGAGTGGGCACACAGTAGGGCTCGCCCCTCCTGCCGTCTTCCTGTGATCCAGCGATGCGGCGATCCTGGGGCAGGTGCCTGCGTAGGACCTGGCAGCTGTGTCGTCGGCCGGCGACGCTCGGGTTCTCCTGGTAGGTGTGTGTGTGGAGGCGGGTAGGGAGGGTAGGGGGGTGGGGGGCGGGGACCCGGCGCCGTGGGGGTGGGGCGGGGTGGGGTGGGGCGCGATTCCGGAGATTGTAGGCCCGGGAGGGACACTGCCAGGGGGCGGCGCGGAGCCAGATTCGAGGGTGTGTATGTGTGTGTGTTTCTCACTGACTCTTTGATTAGGTCTTTATTCAAAATGAGCTGTCCAAAATGAGTTGACCTTCAGGGGATAAACACAGACAAGTTTATGCAGCAGGATTCTTCTCTTCCGTGGTGGGTTTTCTGCGTGGCTTCCCAGTGGCCGGTTTCTTGGTTTCTGCAGCCTCCCCTACCCCCAAGTCTCCGCCGACCCCCTCCTCTCCACCCCCCAACCCCAGCCAAAGACTTCTTCAGTTTCTTTACAAATACAGCCTCCTTTCCTTTCTTCCCTACTAAAGGCTTCTTGCCTGGAACCTCTCCCCATCTGATCCGGCTTCTAGGGTCACTGCTGCCCTATCCTCCTGGAGGTTTGATTCTTAGCCTGCCCAGGTGCATGGGCTTTGCACGTGGGTTTAGTTAGATTCAACATAATTCTCAGGCTCCTCAATGGATTCTTTTTCAGGACCCTGCGATGACTCTCCTTGCGTGGTGCTCTGGGACTTTTCAGAATTCTCCCAAGGTCTGTGTTGAGCATCTCGTGCATGGGAAGGTTGTAGTTACTCTTGAAAGAGTCAGGTGCCATACAGATCATCTCACTTGCTGAAAGCAAATTAGAAACGGTGCCCACCAGGAGCAAGTTTCAAAATGTTCAGTTTGTCTACATTAAGCAGAGTAATTCCTTTTAAAGGGAAGGGAGAATTAGGGAGCCAGCGATGTTCCTCAAGGCCTCGATGCCATCTTCCCAATGATAGGAGATGCGGGGTCCCCTGCCGTGCGCACACCGTGGTTTCCCAGTTTGCGCTTGCCAGCGCTCATCTGCTCAAAGGCAGAGACCTACCGATATTATTCCAGGCCTAACGTTTCTGAAGAAGCCAAACAGCCCCCTTGTTCCTCTCATAGCCTTCAACATCATCTTCAACCAACAAAGGAAGTTCAGGACTTCCTCAATACTGTGACCTTTAGCCGTGACCAGCCCGGTAAGGCCGAGGCAGCCAGGGCAAAGCAGATGGCACACCCCTGCGGGGCCAACGTGCCAGGTTTGGTTGGCTCAACGTGCGGGCCCCACGACGCGTCAATTTCCCCAGTTAAGAATCACATTTCTCAAATTGTAGAATTAAAAAAAGATTATGTCTTGCTCAGTAAGAATTTTCGGCAACTGTCGCTGAGAACCCAGTAAGACGCCAATTACGACATCACTGCAACAGATTTCGGGATTTTTAACTTATCGCTGCCAGAGGGGCGAAAACGAATCCCAAGGAGGACGGCGACAGCGTTCCCCGACCGCGGGTGCAGGTAGGCTGCCCCCCGCCGCCTGAGGTCGCGGGCACCGCGCCGCTCGCAGCCCACTCCCCGCAGGAAGAGCGCCGAGCCCCTCCGGGCCGCGCCGCTCCAGTGCACCGCGGGGCCTGGGAACCGCGCACCGGCTGCGCCGGGAGCCCCGCGGGGCGGCGGGACGGACGGCGCCCGCTCCCAATCGCGGGGCGGGGCCGCGGGGGCCGGCAGGCGGTGGCCAATGGGAGACCGCGGAGCGGACGGGGGGCGGTGCCGCCGGGCGGGCCGTCCGCGGCGTCTGGAGCCGGAGCTGCAGAGTGGGAGCCCGGGAGGAGCCGGCGGAGCCGGAGGAGGACGAAGGAGGAGGAGCAGCGCCGCGCCCCCGCCCCAACCGCACGCCCGCCCGCTCGCTCGCTCGAGCGCAGGCCGATCGCTCCAGCCGCAGCCGGCGGGTTCCGGCCGCCTCCCGCCGGAGCCCGGCGCGGGCAGGGTCCGGGCCGATGGGCAGCCCCGGGCAGCGGCGGGTGGCGAGGAGGCGGCCCCGGTAGGCGCCGCCGCGAGCTCGCGGGCTGCAGCAGGTCGCGGCGGACTGCGTCTCCGAGGTGCGTTCGGGGCGACGAGCGACGGGAGGCGAGGCGGGGTCCGCTCGGGAGTCTCCGGGTCGTGTCCTGGGACCGTCCCGAAGTGAGGGGCTGCCCTTGGGGGCGCCTCGGGGGGCCGACCGCGCGGCCGGGGCGCGGGGCGGGGGTCCGACTGGCAGATGCGCCCGCGCTCCGGAGCCCGGGGTGAAAGAGGAGCCGTCGCCGTTCATTCTCAAAGTTATCGATCGGCTGAAAGGTTATCCCTGTCTCGTTGACACGAGCACTAAACGAGGACTCTCCGGGCGCGCAGCGACTCCTCCGTGACTAACCGGAAAAAAGAGAGAAAGGTAGCCCGGCGCGGCTCCCCGGCGCGCCGGGCGGGGTTACTTGCTGAACTTGCTGCGGGGTTTATTCCCCGGTAAGGCGGTGTGCCCGGGGCGCGAGCCCTCGCGGCGCCCGCCCCTCTTTGTAAGGTCCCAAGCGGCCAGCGAGCGCTGTTCCTTGTGGCCAGACGGCTCCCCTGGGTCCGCGGGTCGCTCCATCCTCCGCTCGCGGTCCATTTTGGGGGCCCGCTTATCCTTGAAGCTAGTTTGGCCAGGTCCTGGGAGTATCCCCTTGAGCACCTACAGATTAATTTCAACCGCGCCGCAAACCCAAAGAATCAATCTCGGTTCATCATCTGTGAGCGAGAGCCGATGCTTCTCGGGAAGAGAAAACAAGTTGGCATGGCCCCTCTGGGAGATATTTGTCATCATTAACCTGCTTCAGTTAAATTAATTCAGCCCAAGATGACTCCAGCGTGAGTATTGGAAACATCTAGTGCATTGGCCACGGAATTGTGGTCACCAAAAACCTGATTTTGGCCAAAACGCAATTGTAGACTTTTTGAATTTTGTTTAGACTTAGACACGGTTTTTTTTTATAAGGATGGCCTTCTTTTTTAAACAAAGAATTTTGGTGATTCTCATAGGTTTGCTCAGTAAGTTCCAAATAGTCACTTAGATTTTTCTTTTCTTTGCCTCTTTTGTCTGCAGTTTTCATTTCTAAATGTTAACACTAGATGGCTTTCTTATGACAGGCATTTAGTAAACTGCGCTTTTGAGTTGGCTGTCTGCAATCCAGGTTGTGATTTTTCCGGTTTTACAATCAGTAATGGGAGAAAAAAAAATCTCCAAAACTGTTGCTTTCTTTGAAATATATTACTTCCGTGTAAAACTAATATTTATGTAGATATCATAAAGTGGTCTGTTACTTCTGGTGTTTCTAAAGATGTATTTCAGGAGACAACTTGGTTACTGTTTTTAGTCACAAATTTAAGCATGTCTGTTTTTACCTGAAAAATTTAAAGTTCTATGGTAAGACTTATAATTCTATTTATATAACATTTCTACTAAGGATGTTTTCTGCTTACTTTAGTAGCTGGTTGCTTGGTTCAAAACAGTATAAAAGAATGTAATTCATGAGAAAGTGCAATCTTTCTTGAGTTTTTGGTACGCATAATATTGATTCTTTCTAAAGACTCTGTTGATGCATTTAGGGGAAGAGATGTTGTTGAAGTATACATGTGTGAGTCAAACATTGTGTTGGGGCCATTTTTATTTCCCCAACTGATATTGGGTGTTTCATTTCTAAGCACAACCCTTTTTTCCAAAAGTATGATGACTTGTAGTTGGCTATTTAGGTAGCAGCAGGTTCTTAATTTTGTGTTTCCAGGACTTTTTCTCTAAAGTAAGACCATGGCAGCCTGTCCAAATCTTGCCTAGGTAGGCAGACTTATTTAGTAGCTGGAGAAATATCTCAACATTTCTCATAGCTGTTACTTATTGTGTGTGTGTCTTATCCAGCTTGAAATATGATATGTTAAATTTGTTGGTTCTAAATTAGAGCATATTCACAAATAGCTGAAGAAAAAAAAATAGATCTCTCTCGCAAACATCTGGGAAGTAGGGAATGAAATGAAATCAGAAACAGCTTTTATCAGTACCCACATGCTACCTATAGATGGGGTGAAATGAACTTGGATAAGAAGCAGTGTAAGCATTTGGTGTAGAAAATAAACCAGGAGATAAATTGCAGGTGTGGAAGTGGAACTTCTGGCTTTATAGTATGGGCTGCACATTTTCCCTAGTTGATTTAAGTGTAAATTTTCCATCAAGTGCTTTTGATGTGTTTAAATCTTAGCCTTTCTCAAAGAGCTATAATTTTCTGAAATGAAAGAAGGAGATTGTCAGCATCATGATTTGACTTTTATTATACTTATTGTAGTTAAAGCTGGAGAAGGCAATGGCATCCCACTCCAGTACTCTTGCCTGGAAAATCCCATGGACGGAGGAGCCTGGTAGGCTATAGTCCATGGGGTCGCTAAGAGTCGGACACGACTGAGCAACTTCACTTTCACTTTTCTCATTCATGCACTGGAGAAGGAAATGGCAACTCCAGTATTCTTGCCTGGAGAATCCCAGGGATGGCGGAGCCTGGTGGGCTGCCATCTATGGGGTCGCGCAGAGTTGGACACGGCTGAAGCGACTTAGCAGCAGCAGCAGCAGTAGTTAAAGCTGTGTAATACAGGTTGTAAGTTTTGTTTTATTTTCTTTTGAGACTGGAATGGTATTTAGAAGGGTTCCCTGATACCTGAGCTTGATGAACACCTGTCCTCCTTGAGGGATATCTTTACCTGAGGCCAAAGGGTTATTGGGTTATTCTTTTTGGAAATGTATCTATTCTTCAAAGTGAGGAAATAATAGTGAGATATCTTGAAAGGGCAATGGTCTGGTAACTGAAACTGGTTTTAGAGTACTGTGTTTGGTCATCAAAACTAGTTTAAAGGGGTTGTGTTTCCTGTATACTTTCCAAAGAACGTGTGTTTATGTAGATACAGCCCCCTAGTCCCAGTCATAATTGATAGATGCAAAGCGTTTTTGTGTGTGTTTTATTTTTGAGATTGAGGAAGGCATTGTGTCTTTGAATTTAGGATCTGCTTAAGGTGGTGGTTTAGGATTGCAAATGCCTTCAAAGACATGCTGAATTTGAAGAAAATTTAGACTATTATTGTCAACTGAACAGCAAAGTTGTTTTTTTTTTTTTTTTCTGTTTTGAACTTGAATGAAATATGAAGTATATACCTAAAGAATATAGGGAACCATGTTCCAGAGTTTCTTCTTCTATTAATGAACCTGTTCCCTTGCAGGTGATGTGACAGGAACCTCTGGCTTCCTACTTCTAGGGCCTGGCACAGATGAGTTTGGATAAAGTTTTTTCATAATACCTTTCAGCCCCAAAATTTTAGATTTCTTTAATGTTTTAAATAAATGTATATATAGAGTAATGAACATGACTGATTGGGATAGCTTATATTTTTTCATGGTTCTCTTTTCTTTCTTTGATTTACAATAAGTTGGTATGGTGGTTTAGTGCCTGCCAAGCAGGAGACCTAGGTTTGATCCCCCAATCGGGACGAACCCCTGGACAAGGAAATGGCAACCCACTCCAGTGTTCTTGACTGTGAAATGCCAGGGACAGAGGAGCCTGGTGGGCTACAGTCCATGGGGTCACAAAGGCATACATGACTTAGCAACTAAACAACAAAGCTGGCACATGTTGAACAGTCATGAGAGTTATACCTTACTTAGTTTACACCTGGAAATCAAGGATTCAGAAATTGCTTTTCTGTTACAGTCACATTTAGCTGTGGCTCCCTTTTGAAGGAAGGATAACAGTGTGATAGGAATTAAATGCCTCGTAAATTCAGAGATAAATTATTTTGATCCTTTGTGAACTTGATTCATAAACTTTGTTCCAAAGAGTGGTCCAAGGAAGCTGGATCTTACAGTAGAGGTTCTGTTTCTTGGGAGGTTTCACATTTAGTATAACCCAATTCCTTTATATATGTGTGTATGTATGCGTGCTAAGTCGCCTTAGTCGTGTCTAACTCTTTGTGACGCTATGGACTGTAGCCCACCATGCTCCTCCATCTATGAGATTCTCCAGGCAAGAGCACTGGAGTGGGTTGCCATTCCCTTCTCCAGTGGATCTTCCCAACCCAGGGATTGAACCAGTCTCTCTTATGTCTCCTGCATTGGCAGGCAGGTTCTTGACTATTAGCAGCAGCTGGGACGCCTGTGTGTGTGTGTGTGTGTGTGTGTGTGTGTGTGTGTGTTGTAGTAGTAGTATTTGTTGCTCAGTTGTGTCCTAGCCCAGGGATCAGGCGAATTCTTTACTGTCTGAGCCACCAGGGAAGCCCCGTGTGTGTGTATGTGTATGTATGTATGTATATATATATATATATAATATATATATATATCTTTTTTCCCCCCATACAGCATTGTATGAAGAAGAAGATATACTGTAAGTTGAGTTTAGTTGTCATAGCATCTCTTTACCACAAAAATCCATAAGGCTGTCCTTTCATGTCATTACTATACTTTTTATTTCTATCTACTTCTAAAATTAAAAATCAGAGACAAAAATTAAATTTTACAGATTGTCAGATTTGCCACTTTCTATGTTACTACGTACATATACTGAAAATTAACAGCAGCAGTTCCTGTCTACTGTCAAGGTATTTCATCAAGATACACTGATATACCAAGATGAAAAGAACAAAAAAAGGGAGGACATGTATGTATGTTGTCATGACTGACTTAAGGAAAGTTCTTCGTCCAGAGAGGGCATAGGTTAAAATTACTCCCACAGGTGTGTACACCACCATACACAGACACTTTTTCTTTTGCATAGATCAGTGAAAAGTTCACTATGGACCAGGGTTTGGAAATCACTGACCAACTCAACTAACCCTTCTTTGTTGTTGGGGTCCCTTTGTATATCCACACGTGGCCTAGTAGGGAATGGGGAGTTCACCCTTCTGATGTTTTGACCACTGGAAGGTGGATTTTTACCTGTCGAGTTGAAATCTAATTCTACCTGTTAATAGGAATTCCATCCCCTTGGTGGCCTCCAGAACTAAACCTTCTGTAGAGGTATTCTAATTACTCACTGGACAGTATCTGTCCAGATGAGGCCTGGAGCTGAAGTCTTCCCACTCACAACCTGTGCAGAGTAGAATAGGGGTGCCCTTCCTTCATCTTGCAGGTCCTGTCAAGTTTACATTCACCTTTTTACTCAAACTTAGAGTTTCCTGTTCACGCGAACCTCTGGTTCTTAGTTACATGTTGTCTTGAAGCCATGTCTTCCTATCCTGTGCTAATGCAAGACCTAGCATTCATTGGACTTTGTCTAATTTTATTTTGTCTGATTCTTCCCAATTATCAAAGCACCTTTGCCAACCTTTCCAAATAAATGCTGTCTGCACATTAGATATCTTACCTAAGTTGCTGGCTAACCTGTGAATGGTGTCTCTGGAAGTTTCCTTCTAGGATTGGTTGCGAAGTGAAAGTTGGTCAGTCGTGTCTTACTCTTTGTGACCCCATGGACTATATAGCCCATGGAATTCTCTAGGCCAGAATACTGGAGTGGACAGATATCCTGAAAGATCATGTCAGGCCTTCTTTGTTGGTTCTGCTGACCAAGTTACTCCAAGAACTGAATTCATTTTCAGTGTGTCCCTAGTAACTTGAACCATGCTCTGCATGGTGGGGAATTGAGAAATAGATGTTGAATGATTGACTGAGTGAGGGACTGAGAAGCTAGGGCTGTACTGTGGCCTCTGACCTCTGGAGGCCTTAAACACTAAGAAGATTGTGGGAAAAAGCAGAATGTTGTGGACTTTCTTAAACACATCTTGCAGTCTGGTATTGTCTTATTTTGAATGGCTTTCAGGTATTTGGGGACAGGCACCATCTCTTCCCAAGTCCCTGTGTCTTAATTAGTTGATACTCTTTTCTTCCTGTTTCATAAATAATCATTTAGCCATAAGGGGTGTCTTGAGTGCTACCAATTGGATTACCCTATACTTTTCACTTTTGTGTAGTTGCTAAATCTTCTAGGAGAAGCTCCCAGTTAGTTGAGCTGTTTAAGAAATCAGAGTAGTCTAAAGTAGGCTATTTAGTAATGTGTTCAAGTACTTTGAGGACTTCCCTGGTGGCTCAGAGGTTAAAGCGTCTGCCTCCAATGCGGGAGACCTGGGTTCGATCCCTGGGTCAGGAAGATCCCCTGGAGAAGGAAATGGCAAACCACTCCAGTATTCTTGCCTGGAGAATCCCATGGACGGAGGAGCCTGGTAGGCTACAGTCCACGGGGTCGCAAAGAGTCGGACACGACTGAGCGACTTCCCTTTCAAGTACTTTGAAGTGAAAGAAAATAAAATCCAGGTAAAGAGCCAGTGTTAAAAATGGTTACTGTGGAAAGTAATTACGCTTGGGTGAACACAAAGTTATGTATGCTTAGATGAACCATCATGTAGACATTTAAAAAAATCTCTGACTATAATGCTTAGGGCACAGTAGTGGGTGTGGTCTGCATGATTGCTTTCACTGTCTTCAGGGGACTTAGATAATTGTTGTACCATTTGGAACAGTAGATATTCACATGGTTCAGAAATAGGGTAGGGGTACAGTCCTCTTTGTATTGAAGTTTCTAATAACTAATTTTAGGAATTATGCTTTGGGTTCTTCATACAGGACACATGCTGTTGTTTTGGAGTATTTAATGACTTAATCTAAAGAACAATGATTTCTTTGTAGTAGGGTCTCTAAACTTTTTCCAGTGTGCATCCCAACTATACAGAATCTCCTGTGCTTAATATACATATGTGCACATACACAGTTGTCTATATGTGCTTGTGTGTGTGTATGTTTAATATAGTGTGTGTAAAGTCGTGAAAGTGTTAGTTGCTTAGTTGTGTCTGAGTCTTTGCGACCTCATGGACTTTAGCTCACCAGGCTCCTCTGTCCATGGAGTCCTCCAGGCAAGAATACTGGAGTGAACTGCCGTGCCCTCCTCCAGGGGATCTTCCTGACCAAAGGATCAAATCCATGTCTCCTGCCGATATATATATATAGATCAAACGGTAAAGAATCTGCCTGCAATGCAGGAGACCAGGGTTTGATCCCTGGGTTGGGAAGTTCCTCTGGAGAAGGGAATGGCAATCCACTCCAGTATTCTTGCCTGGAAGATTCCATGGACGGAGAAACCTGGCAGGCTACAGTCCATGGGGTCACAAAGAGTTGGACGTGACTAAGCGACTAAAACACACACATACACACACACACGCACACGTGTATATATATATATATAACTTTACCATGTTAAATATAGACATTGTAAGTACATGCTCTGTTGCCCGGTCATGTCAACTCTTTTGCAACCCCATGGGCTATAGCTCACCAGGTTCCTCTGTCCATGGGATTTTCCCAGCAAGAATATTGGAGTGGGTTGCCATTTCCTCCTCCAGGGAATGGACATTATAAAACATAATAATATACATTTTAAGAAGTCTGAAAATAAACCTAAATGAATGTTGGAGTGTTTTGCATCTTAAGAGTTTGCTTGTTACCCTTTGAAATGTGTGGCCCGGGTCCTGAGACCACTGCTCTCTCACCCTCTCTGGTTATAGTTCAAGGTTGTTTGGAAACAATTTCTCTGGGCCCTGCAGGGTCTTGTGAATGGAAGCTTAAGACAGACTCTACCCTTCATGGGTCTTCTGTTTACTGTAATTGTTCTTTATCCTGAGAACAGTTATTACTTTGGCCAGTTTTCTTCCAGAATTGGTTGTGGGTTGCTTAGTGAAGTTGCTGAGTCGTGTCTGACTCTTTGTGACTCCATGGACTATAGCCTACCAGGATCCTCTGTCCATGGAATTTTCCAGGCAAGGATATTGGAGTGGGTTGCCATTTCCTTCTCCAGGGGATCTTCCCAACCCAGGGATTGAACCTGGGTCTCCCACACTGCAGGCAGACTCTTTACTGTCTGAGCCACCAAGAAAGCCCAGTGGGTTGCTTAACTTGAGGTTTCATCTTGGGGGTGGGGTGGGAGAGTGATGATGTGATGGAAGATAGCATTCTCCTTGCAGAGTTTCTGGTTGAACTCAGCTGTCTGGAGAGCGTCATATTATTGAAGCATAGCTGACATCAGACCTAGAATGAGGATAGAAGGACATCACTAATCATGCGGTCATCTAGAAACTTCTAACTCAGAGAAAACCATAGTTCAGAAAGATACACGCACCCCAATATCCATTGCAGCACTGTTTACGATAGCTAGGATAAGGAAACAACCTAGATGTGCATCAACAGAGGCACGGATAAAGAGGAAGTTTTCAAGGACACTCACATTTCAAGTGCTACCTTTGGGGAAATAGTGATATCATGTTTTATACACAGAAGTAACTGTGGGGGCCAGAATAGGACAAAGCCTATCATATTTTTAATGTTCCATGTTCCATATTGTTGTTGTTCAACGGGGACGCTCATTGGATAATGTTGATTTTGAAGAGCTATCAAGAGAAAAAAAAAAAAAAAGAGGAAGTGTAACATAAATAAAAGTGGAATATTACTCAGCCATGTAAAGGAACAAAATTGGGTCATTTGTAGAGACGTGAATGGACCTAAAGACCGTCATACAGAGTGAAGTAAGTCAGAAAGAGGAAAACAAATATTGTATATTAACGTGTGGAATCTGGAAAAATGGTATCAGTTCAGTTCAGTTCAGTTGCTTAGTTGTGTCCGACTCTTTGTGACCCCATGAATTGCAGCATGCCAGGCCTCCCTGTCCATCACCAACTCCTGGAGTCTACCCAAATCGAGTCGGTGATGCCATCCAGCCATCTCATCCTCTGTGGACACCTTCTCCTCCTGCCCACAATCCTTCCCAGCATTAGGGTCTTTTCTAATGAGTCAACTCTTCGCGTGAGGTGGCCAAAGTATTGGAGTTTCAGCTTCAACACCAGTCCTTCCAATGAACACCCAGGACTGATTTCCTTTAGGATGGACTGGTTGGATCTCCTTACAGTCCAAGGGACTCTCAAGAGTCTTCTCCAACACCACAGTTCAAAAGCATCAATTCTTCGGCGCTCAGCTTTCTTCACCGTCCAACTCTCACATCCATACATGACCACTGGAAAAACCATAGCCTTGACTAGACGGACCTTTGTTGGCAAAGTAATGTCTCTGCTTTTCAATATGCTATCTAGATTGGTCATAACCTTCCTTCCAAGGAGTAAGCGTCTTTTAATTTCATGGCTGCAGTCATCATCTGCAGTGATTTTGGAGCCCCCAAAAATAAAGTCAGCCACTGTTTGCACTGTTTCCCCATCTATTTCCCATGAAGTGATGGGACCAGATGCCATGATCTTAGTTTTCTGAATGTTGAACTTTAAGCCAACTTTTTCACTCTCCTCTTTCACTTTCCTCAAGAGGCTCTTTAGTTCTTCTTCACTTTCTGCCATAAGGGTGGTGTCATCCGCATATCTGAGGTTATTGATATTTCTCCCGGCAATCTCGATTCTAGCTTGTGTTTCTTCCAGCCCAGTGTTTCTCATGATGTACTCAGCATATAAGTTAAATAATCAGGGTGACAATATACAGCCTTGACGTACTCCTTTTCCTATTTGGAACCAGTCTGTTGTTCCATGTCCAGTTCTAACTGTTGCTTCCTGACCTGCATACAGGTTTCTCAAGAGACAGGTCAGGTGGTCTGGTATTCCCATCTCTTTCAGAATTTTCCACAGTTTATTGTGATCCACACAGTCAAAGGCTTTGGCATAGACAATAAAGCAAAAACAGATATTTTTCTGGAACTCTTGCTTTTTCGATGATCCAGCGGTTGTTGGCAATTTGATCTCTGGTATAGATCATCTTATTTGGAAATCAGAAATAGACACAGGTTTAGAGAACAGATGTATGACACCAAGGGGGAAAGGGAGGGGTGGGAGGACTTGGGAATGACACATATACAGTACTGATGTATAAAATAGGTAACTAATGAGAATACACTGTATAACACCGGGGACCAAAGCATTGTGGTGACCTAAATGGAAAGGAATTCCAAAAGGGAGGGTATATATGTGTATGTATAGCCGATTCACTGCTGTACAGTAGAAACTAATGCAGCATTATGAAACAACTATGAAAAGTGAAAAAAGTGAAAAGCAACCATACTGCAATAAAAATTTAAAAAAAAAGCAAGAACAATCTTGAAAGTATAGATTAATATTGGCTAGGACCGTAGTGCACAGTCACCCCAGGTGCGGTATGGGCCAGGGTTCTACCTTCTGGAGGGGAGGAGGGGAGGGCCTGGCAGCTGCCAGCTGCACCCGCACTGCCCACTCCACCCACCTCCCTGTGCGCTGAGCCGGTTTACTCTATAGCTCTTCTCGCTGCCTGACCTCATGTTGTACCTTGGTTTTTCTGTGTTTATCGTCTGCCTCACCTGCATAGAATGTAAGTGCCGTATGAGCAGGGACTGGTCATTACTGCTGTATTCCTTGTACTGCCCTGGTTTCTGCCACATAATAGCCTCTTAGCAAACAAATGTTTGATAAAGGCAGGATTGAAAGCCCCAGGTTTAAACACGAAAGCACTGTGTGTCTTGGCTTTTGTTGAACTAAGTAAGTGTTGCCTTGAGGTTCTCATTATTTCTATTGTAAATGATCTACCCAAACAGCCTTTTATGCCTCATTTTATATCTTTTCTGGGTCACTTGAAATGACCTGTAATTGAACTCTGATATCAAAGTGCTGAAAATGGAGAAGTAGTTTCTGAAGAGGGTGACAGCGGAACTCCATCTGTTACATCATTATTGCCCCATTGCAAGGGGTGTGGTTCAGGGAGGGTGGGCACCCCAGGGTGAGAGGGTGTGCTTTACACCTTTCCCAGGTTTCAAAGTCTGATACCAACTCATAACCGCACGGCCTTGGCCTTATCGAAATCAGATGAGGCTGCAATTCACTTACAAGTCTGGTTTGGACTCCTTAATAAAGATAACTGAAAAGACAGGATTTCTGAATTGTTCAACGTTATCTTTTCTCTCTCAATTGATGATAATTTCTCCAGGGAATAATGATTTTGTAAAACTAATCAGTAGTATAGTGTACACCTTCTGTTAATGTAGTCCTTTTACTTTGAGGATCGTGGGGTATGTTGGAACATTACTTATGCCTTACATGCAGTAGGTGCTCCCTAAGCACAGGTAGAAGTCTTTTATCTTAATATTCTGACCTAGTACTAATTCCTATAGTGCATGAATTCAGGGAGATGTCATTGTGACTCCCACTTGTTTAAATGTGTGTATTAAGGTTTACTATAAGAGCTGCGGGTGAGGCTGAGAGATTAAATAATAGTAAAATCACCTAATTTACCAACAACTTTGTTTATGAAGATCACTGGAAGTCATTTGCTTGGGATAATGGATCTGTTTAAAAAGTTTAATTTTTTTATTTAAAAAAATTTTATTGGCGTTAAGTTGATTTACAGTGTTGTTAGTTTCAGGTATATAGCAACGTGAATCAGTTTTATATATACATATATCCACTCTTTTTTAGAAAAAGTTTTAAATGAGAGGAATGAGTGAGGGAGGTTAATGTTTTTGACTTAAGAACAGGATAAAGAACTGGGGAGAAGAGATTCCTGAATGTAGATTTCAAAACAGCCATTGTGCTTAAACTTTCATTTGTGGTCTCCTGCAGACTGAAGGAGAACCTTACAAGGCTGATGTGATTTACAACCTGCCGCCCGCCCCCCCACCAACGATGTGAAAACCAAGATTTTGGAGGAGAACACACGTGGTTTTCTGAATCTTAGCTCTTAAGAGTTTAAGCTCGCCTTTCTGCCCACATGTGGGACCCTACCTTGTGGGGTCCTACTGATCTCAATAAATCATAAAAGGAATGGGGGACATGGGTAAGGAAAGTATATTCAGAGGAGAAAGCCAGAATTATCTCACTGCTGCCCCTGCAAGTGGGAAGTGGTAGCCAGGAACAGGCTGCAAAGCTATTGTTCTAGCCTAAAACCCTTCTATCAGCCAGTCGATCCTCTGTTATTCATGAGAAATTTTGTAGTTTAACAGTTCTGCTGATTGAACCAGGCTCTCTCCTTTCTGCTGGGAAGTGAGAGGGCTCTCCTGTGATCCTGTGGAGAACATTTCTTTCGCTCCTGAGTCTTTGCCAGGATGAAAAGAAGGATCAGAGGAAACTGATTTTCGTTTTGCATTTATACTTTGCTCGATTTGCATCATCTTTGTTTAAGTCAGTTGAATGTGAAGCCCTAAATAAATTTCAGGCATTTAAATATTTAAAAGGATTCCTCCACTGTACTAAAGTACTCATCCAAAGAATGAGTGCCTGCAACAAAGAAAATAACCCCTTTACAGACGTAGCCCATATAGCCTCTGCTCACCTTGTCACTGAATTATAAAACATTAATAGCGGAGTGAGAATGGAAACAGCCGCAGAAATGCTTGGCTGGCTCTGTTCCAAAATATTGTTTCCCTGGTAGAGAAAGCAGGACGATTTGTTTAAAACTGGCAGTTAGCCAGTCAGAAGAGCTCTGACGCCATCAGTGCAGTAACTACTCTGCTCCGACTGCTAATTTTAGGCTAGTTAAATCTGGGTGATGTCTGATGGCTGTTGTCGCTGTGTGTCTGGCTATGTGGAGCTTTCTAAATCTATCCTCTCAGCCTGGCATCACGGCATCACAGCTCACACTTCTTTCCCAGACGCGCTGTAGCACAGAGGGGATGTTGAGCTGGCCCAGGATACATGGATATAGTGAGGAGCAGGCCCTGGGAGGGTTCAGGAGGCAGTGCCTTTCATCTTACAATTTCCTTTGCCACTTGGTCCACAAATGCTTATTGTGCTTGCCTTCTGCTGTGGGAGGCGTGGAAGAGGATGCAGGGAGGCCCGGCCTCCAGGTAGCAGCCTAGGGACAACATTCACTGATTTTCTACCTATTCCTGCAAGCTTTGGGGCTTTTCTGGTGGCTCAGATGGTAAGGAATCTGCCTGCAATAAGGGAGACCCAGGTTCAGTCCGTGGGTCAGGAAGATTCCCTGGAGAAGGGAATGGCAACCCACTCCATTATTATTGCCTGGAGAACTTCATGGACAGAGGAGCCTGGTGGACTATAGTCCATGGGGTCGCAGAGTCAGACACGACCGAATGACTAGCTGTTTCACTTTCACTGCAAGCTTTCATCTGTTTAAAACTGACCTTTCTGGGGAATGCCCTGATGGTCCAGTGGTTAAAACATGGCACTTTCACTGCCATGAGCCTTGAGTTCCATCACTGGTCAAGGAACTAAGATGCTACAAACTACGTGGTGTGGCCAAAAAAAAAAAAAGAAAGCAACAAACAAAAATCCTAAAAGCCCCGAACTGAACTTTCTGGAAAAGGTAAAACTAAGGAGAAAGATGAGAATTTTTAAAAAAGCATTTGGGACCTCCCATGAAAGAGCAAAGTAGCGTTTCTTTGCTACTGCAGAAGCTGGAGGTGGAATGAGGGCTTGGCGGAGTGGTTCAGGGTTGTTAATTGCGCCTGATTCTTTGGCAGCCGTGGAGCCTGGCAGGCTCCTCTGTCCATGGATTTCTCCATTACCATGACTTGAGTGGGTTGCCATTCCTTTCTCCAGGAGATCTTCCTGACCCAGGGATTGAACCCTGGTCTCCCACGTTGTAGTTCAGATTCTTTACAGTCTGAGCCACCAGGGAAGGCTGGAGTGGTTCGGTATCTGTGTCTGACTTACTTTGCTTCCAGGGCAGTGAGTAGGAGACAGTTTTCAAATGGGGATGTGGGGCTACACAATCTTAGGTTCTCTTTAAACTCTGGCATCTGAGATTTCCAGGTTACCAGGGGATAACCTGGGGGTGTCCTGGGGGTGAGGCCCTGAGGAAAGGGATCTGGTAACTTCATCCCAGGCTTCTGGCCCTGGAAAGTGTGTGGCACAGTCAACAAATGACCAGACTCAGTGTTTCAGGCCGCAGGGGAACCTTGAGGTTATCTTGGAATCAGTCTTCCGCTTGGTACCAATTTATAAATAAGAGAATCCAAAGAGAGTGGTTTGCCCCCTAGGCCCACTGTTTTTGATAGAACGGGCTGCCCTGTTAGGTGACCTGGCCTGGCTGATGGCCATTCATCACATATATTAGAAGATTCCGATGTAAGAGGGACTCTTGGGTTGATGGGCACTGCAACTTCTTTCAGAGTAAAGACTGTGGGTGATGGAGTGCATGGTGTTTGGGTGTATAGTCAGGAGAACATTCAAGGAAAAGGTAGGCTCCAGATAGGCTTTGGAAAATAGTCAGGTTTGAATTTTTGTTGAAGGGTTCTTGTATGCAAAGCCACTCACGGCTCTGTATGGACCAGCAGATACAAATTAAACCCTCTCTCTGTTAACGGTTTCTCAGATCCTAGTACTGTCTCCATCAACTTACTCTGCCTAGGACCAAACTTAGATCCCAGTCTGGTTTGGGTTTTGCAATGTCTCAACTGGATTTTATTAACAAAAGCAACTTTAAGAAAAGTGATGGACAGTATTTTCAGAGTGGTTGATTAACTTACCTGTCATGTAAGATAGTCAATCTGATTCCCCTCCCCCATTGTAATTTGCCACAGATTATAGAATGTGTCTGTAAACCTAAAGGAGAAAATACTTTGGACTCACCAGAGATGAAAAGCCAACACTTGAAAACAAATTGAGATGTAATTGACATATAACATGATACTAGTTTCAGGTATAGAACATAATGATTCAACACTTATATGTATTGTCAAATGATTATCACAGTAAGTCTAGTTAACATAGTCTATTGCCAAATAGGGAGGTACCAATTTTTTTCTCTTGGAATTATAACTTGTTTTTTTTTAGTTATTTATTTGGCCGTGCTGGGTCTTAGTTGTGACACTTAGGATCTTCAGTTGCGGCATATGGGATCTAGTTTCCTGACCAGGGATTGAACCCGGGCCCCGTGCACTGGGAGTGCGGAGTCTTAACCACTGGACCACCAAGGAAGTCCCAGAATTTTAAGATCTACTCCTTTGGCAATTTTCAAATATACCTTACACTGTTACCAACTATAATAGGTGCCATGCCGTACATTAATTACATCCCCTGGACTTATTCATCTAATTAACTGAAAATTTGTACCTTTTAGCCACGTTGATTTGGTGTGAAATCACTGCCTTTACTTCAGTTGTTTGTTCAGAGAATACCACACAAGTATTATATTTGAAATTCAAGGTCACATTGTTTTAAGACTTTATATTTAGAAACTTACAACTTTTGGTAATTGATTTACCAAAGTGATTTACTTTAAAATTATTTTGAGCAAAGTGTTCAGCTGAGGCAGCGTTAGGAAGCATGGCTGTGGACAGTGAGAGCTTCGGTCGCTCCAACACCTTGTCCACCACTCTGGCCTCCCTGGGACAAGTGTTCAGTTGCCATCCACGAGCTGTTTTTATGTCCTGTGAAGTAGTAGTAAGTGCTTAGTAAGATTTGAGTATTCCTTTATACTCTAAAACAAGAGATCTCAGTATAATTAGCATATACTTTCCCTCAGCTTATTTTCATGCCAAATTTCACACAGGTAAGATGAAAGAATTATGTAGTATCCTGGACACGTATACTCACCACTTAGATTCTACAGAGTGTTAGCATTTTATTGTATTTGCTTTGTATATTCCTGTCCATCTCTGTCTACCCATCAATCTTTTTTTTTTTTGTGGAAGTGTTTCAAAATAAGTGGCACACGTCAATATACTTCACTGCTGAGCTGTTCAGCTTACATGTCATAAATGAGTCTAAAACTTTAAAATTTTTTTTGAGGCAAAGTTTATACAATGAAATGCATGCATTTTAAGTGTATAATTCTAGGAGTTTAGGCAAATGCATGTAGCTAACTAGGGCTTCCCTGGTTGCTCAGATGGTAAATAATCCATCTGCAATGCAGGAGACCCAGTAGTGGTAAAGAACCTGCCTCCCAATGCAGGAGACATAAGAGATGTGAGTTCGATTCCTGGCTCGGGAAGATCGCCTGGAGTAGGGCATGGCAGCCTCCTCCAGTATTCTTGCTTGGAGAATCCCATGGACAGAGGAGCCTGGAGGACTACGCTCCATAGGGTTGCAAAGAGTTGGACACGATTGAAGCAGCTTAGCATGCATACACACGTGCCTATGTAACCATGCTTCTATTAAGATATACCTGCCACCCCAGGAAGTTATCTCAGGCCCCTTCCCAGTGTTCCCTCCCTACCCTGAACCTCGGCAACCACTCTTTCTCTTCTCGTTTCGTTTTGAGTAAGTTTTGCCAGTTCTTGAACTTCATATAAAGAGAATCCTGCTGTCTGTACTCTTTTGTGTAAGTAAGGCTTCTGTCTCTCAGCAAAATAATTTCTGCTTTCCCATCCACTTTTAAATATATTATACCAGGCTGGCTTACCTCTACCTTGGTCACATGGTCACATGCTCTTTTCAAAGATCATATTGTCAAGTGATATCAGGATCAAGTTTCTTGTAGGTATTTGTATGTTTTTCTTAAGTCTCATCGTTCCCAACAAGGGTGTGATTTTCACATCTGAGATGGCCATTTTCTGAGTGGGCCTCTTGAAAACCAGGTGCTGCTTCCGTTGGTTTGCTGGCATATGCTGCAGGGCTGCTTGGCCAGCTCCAGGCATTCAGCCAAGCTCTCTGGCTTCTGAAGAGATGGACCCAGACCCACCATACACATCATCTGTTTATTGTGTTTGCTACTTGGAAAACTTTAGGTAAAAGAAAGCACATCTCTTTATTTTTGCAAACCTATTCTTAGGTTTGTGATTAACTTCTTAAAGAAGTTTGAAATAAAAAATAAGTTTTTGTAAGGCATCTTTGAGGAACAGAGTTGATCTTCTGTATTCATAGGGATTGTTTTCAGGACAATGCCCCCCACTCACATACCAAAATCCCAGGATGCTCAACTGTTTTATATGAAATGGTGTAGTATTTGCATGTAATTTACACACATCCTTCCATATACTTTAAATCATCTCTAATTTACTTATACTACCTCACACAATGTAAATGCTATGTAAATATTTACAGGTGTGTGGCAAATTCAGGTTTTGATTCTTTGGAAATTTAAAAATATTTTCAATCTGCGATTGGTTGAATCTGCGCTTGTGGAGCCTGGGGATGCAGTGGGCAATCTGTAATTTCTAGTTCAAATGTAAGAATTCTGAAGACTAAAATTTCCTGACTTTTGTTTTATGACACTATATAGAGGAAACTAACCAAATAAGGCTGAAATATTAGGAGATTTTAAAATCATCTGTGCTGAGGAGATATTTGCTGGCAAAATAAAATCCTAGTTGACTTAAAAATAAAATGCCAGGATTAACTGCCCCCTTTGCTCTGCCCACTATTACTGGAGTTTCAAGTTGCTAAACCTCTCCAGCTATGATCAAAACCAAGAAAAAAGTTCTCATCAGTAGTACTGGTTTAATATTTATATATAGTGTACACACATCCCCCCACACAGGGCTGTCAGTGTGTGAAGACTTTTCTTTAAGGCTGTGTTGGGTAGGGTAGTTCTACCTGCTCTAAAAGAGACTCCAGAATGCAGTGTCAAACAAGAGAGAGGCTGACTCCTTTCCTGAGTGACAGCTCGAGGTCTGGGCAGGTGGGCTGCTGACACTCAGGGACCCTGGTTCCTTCCATCTTGTTTCTCTGCTTCTGGTCTTTGGCTTCATTGGTTGGTGGGAACGCTCTGGGCACTCAGGCTGGCCGAAAGGGAGGGGGCACTCAGGAGGTGGTCATCTGAAGACCCCAGAAAGAATCTGTATCACTTCTGCCCTTGTCCTCCAGAGAACTCAGTGACCTGATCATGGCTCACATTCAGGGGTTGCTGAGCAGTGTCCATGTTTATGCTGCAGAAGTAGCCTTGCCTTTGACATAGAGTGTGCTCAGATGGAGTCACTTGCTTGTCAGATACTTCCTGCCTACTCTGTCCTACCAGACACCATCCTAGGGAGGGGCTCAGGTTCTGGGGTGGGTAGGCAGAAGGGGGGTGTTGCTCTTATGGCGTGTTCATTCTGAAAGTAGAGTCGCTCTCCTAGTAGTATTTGCTCTTGGTGGAATTCTCTTTAAATTGGAGCCAGTGCTGTCTTCTTTTTTGATTTTTCCACTTCTCGGGCAGTTATCTTTATTTTTTTTAATTTATTTTTTTAATGGAGCATCATTGCTTTACAATGTTGTGTTACTTTCTCCTGTACAATGACATGAATCAGCCATATGTATACATGTGTTCCCTCCCTCTTGAGCCTCCTTCCCACCCCTCCATCCTACCACTCTGGGCTGTCCCAGAGCACCGAGCCGAGCTCCCTGTGCTATACAGCAGCTCAGTGCTAGTCTTCTGAAAGTGCAGTTCTGGGTGGAAGATGGGAGGGGTAAAGTCTGATAATAATGAGGATGCAGACAGATTCTGTAACTTGGAAAGAAATGTTCCTGGGGACATGGATTAGGGAATGTAATAAAGGACCTAGTTCCCCATTTAAAATTCAGCCCCATAATAGAAGGCTTAAGAGAGGCTTGATGAATGGAACCCTGGTAATCATTTATCCAGGAGCCAGAGGGTTTCTGGGGAGCAGAAACCTCCACAGCGAGTGCAGGGGCTCTGGCTTGTGTGTCATTCAGAAGGCAATTCCATGGGGTCCTGGGGCCTCTCCAACTCAGAGAGGAGCTGTGTTGGGGTCTCGGGTGAAGCCTAAGGATGCGGTTGTGCGTGTGATTCCCCCTCTTCTAAGGAGCTAACATTACACTGTGTGTGTATGTGTGTGTGTGTGCGTGCACACGCGTGCGCGGATTAGTTGCTCAGTCATGTCCCAACTCTTTGAGACCCCATGGACTGCATTCCTCCAGGCTTCTCTGTCCATGGAATTCTCCAGGCAAGAATACTAGAGTGGGTTGTCATTCCCTTCTCTGGGGGATCTCCCCAACCCAGGGATTGCACCTGGGTCTGCTGCATTGTAGGCAGATTCTTTACCGTCTGAACCACCAGGGAAGCCCTAACATCACACTGCTTTCCCCTAAAATAACTCTGGTAGACTCTTTGCGAGCACCTTGAAAGGCTCTTGAAGTGATAATCTGATCAATGGGAGGGGCAGCCTGAGGGACCCAGGGGAGCAGATGTGAGTCTGTCTGGACTCCAGGGGCCAAGGTCACCGCACCCTGGGTGCCATGGGTGGTGATGGTGGGGAGTGGTCACCCTGCATGGGCTCTGACTTCTGTGTTCTCTAGCCATCCTGTGGGTTTCCAAGGATGTGCAGAGTGATCCCGGTGGTACCAAACATAGCTGTTCCTTCCATGCGGTCACCTGGTGACACCTGTAATGTGCTGGGGCCGTGAGAAGTTCAGGGACTGCATCCAGCTTTGAGTTTATTCAAACTTCTGTTTTTTTCCTGGAGGTTGGAGTGTTCATGTTCTTGAATGAAGATCTGAGTGATAGAATTGCCTGCGTCATTTTCCAGTAACCAATGAAAGGGGGGAAGTGAAACTCCTGGTTGAAATAAATGATGCTTGACTTTTTTAAGGCTGGAGAGGCTGAGCAGTTTTTCTTTCAGCAGGAACATCAGGGCCTCTTGACAATCTGGGAGTCGCCTTGGTTTCCTTTCACTGGCTGCTGTCTGTTCAGGCTGCGGTGCAGATGGCTTGTGCTGAGTTTGCTAGTTTTTGCCAATAACTTAAGCGTGGAAGGAATCAGGGAACCTCCCGAGCGATGAGAACACAGCTGCTGAGGATAACGTGGAGTGAAGAGGAGCACTCCTCAAGCCTTTCACTGGCTTTGGGGGCAGTAGCTGTGGCTGAGCAGCTGCAGATGGTGTGTTTGCAGCTTGCACTGTGGCAAGTTTGGGGTTTTTTTTTTAACATCTTTTTATCTGTAGTGAACAAAAGAGCCCCATGTGGAGCCTAATCAGCTAGATCAAGTGTATATAACTTCAGAGGACGGAGTCTCTCTCTTAACTGAAATATTAAACTCCCGTGTAAGGGAAGAAAACTAGCCTGGTGATTTATTGGTGTCTGACTAAACCTGACATGCCTCCAAAATGTGTGCACTTTGACTTTCAGTTAATGGGTAAACATTTGCATCAGCCTTTGCTCTTATAAGTCACTATTCCATCCGCCCAAATCCTTCATTTTTTTCAGCCTGCGCTGTCGCACGAAGTATTTGGCAGCCCCTGCAGGGAGTGTGGGCCTGTATCTCATGTATTAAGTGAGTTTAATTTGTAGGTAGAATGGTTTGAAGGAAAAGGGGATGCTTCTGGAGAAGGTGCTGGTTTCTCAGGGGTAATGTCTTTGATGGGAAGAGTGGGAGAAGATGCCAAAAAAAATGCAAATATCCTAATAATTCTCACAGAAGTGGTTTCTTTTTTTACCTACCACCTCCCACTTAGTTTCTTCTGCTATCTTTGGACTCAAAATAAAGACCTGTCATGCCCTGCTTTGAACCCTGGGGACAGTTCTTACATTGTTGTGTCCAAAACCATCCTGGCTTCCTGTTGTTCACCTGCTGTGGATTGAACAGGCACACAGCACTTGAAAGATCCTAGTCAGTGCACCCTTAATGGAAATGAACTAATTTGATCCCCATCAAGAATTTTTTTTGCCATTATGTCTTTTCTGTTCTCGACGTATAACTTCATTTGGAGGCGTCCAGATCCTTCTAATATTGTCTCTAAAGTAGTGTCTTGATTTTGTTCACAGTTTTAAATCCTTATTGCTCTCTTCTGAATGTTTATTTTTTATTTTATTTAAATTGTTTTAAAATCTTACTAATTTCTTAATATTTGATGACTTGTTAAAATTTTGGATGTATTAGGTTAAAATGAATATATTATTAAAATCAATTTGATCTTTTAATTTACTTCAAAATTAGTAAAATTTTAAACCTGGTTACACATTAAGCTCACACTGTATTTCTATGGACAGTGCAAGACTAGGCCTGGTCATGATCAACAATCGTGTCATCTCTGAATGTTTAGATTACAAGTAATTTCCAGAATTGTTGGAAGACAGTTCTATATTTTATGCCTTTGGAGAATGTATAGACCCTTGTTACACCTGGAGGTCATCCCCTTGACTCCACTGTAGGAGTGGATGACTGCTAGAGACCACCTGTCACTTTGCTTTTTGCCTCTGATCTGGGACTTATGAAGCCTTGATCAGCATACCTTTGAAAAAAATCTAATATGAAGAGTCTTACAAAAATGCTGTATTTTCAATATAATACCAATATAAGACCTCATCAAGTTCATTGGAAAAGTACTGCTTACCATCCTGCTCATTCAGCTTCTCAGCTGAAGTTTAAGCTGAAGGTCAGAGAGCATTCTTGGCCCTCTGTGTTTTGGGTCTTATTTGTTAGAACATATAGCTTTTTTTAAAAACTCATTTTAGAAGTGTGAGTCAAAGTTGCTTTCTGGACAGAGGTGCTTCTCCCAGTTGTATTGCCTTTATTTCCCTTTATGTATTCACTTTATTCTGCTTTTATCAGACACTTGCCCTGGTGTTGTGATGAGTTCAGGCTTGTGGAGACTGGTGTTGGAGGTGGGGGGCTCCCATGCTGAGGGAGCCTGAGCCCTGAGCTGATCCTGGGACCTGGGATCCCATCCAGTTGCCAGGGTTGATCCTTGTCAGTATTGTGTGTGGAGTTGTGTTTGTGAGATTTGAAGGCAGACCCCAGAGAGCTTGCTTATAAATATTTTATTGTTTATTAAACTCAGTAGAATTTCTCATGTATTTCATTTTAAAAAATCTGTAGATATAAGCAAATCTCTTTCCTTCCTGTCATTTTTGATAATCCTTAGACTTAACCCAGAAAATGACACTCCTGTGAATGCAATCACAGTACACATAGGAAGAAAGAAAGGCATTTAAAGAATTGTGCAGTTTGTTCACTGAAACTGAGCATTCGGGGATTAAAATGATGAGTCACAATTACACATGCAACATTTTCTTGTTCTGTAACTATGAGCAAACAAAAGTAATGCAAAAAGGAGCAGTTTCCCATGTTAAGTGCAATTAATTTCAAACAAATACCACTTGTATCAGTATTTAAAGGTTGTAATGTGGTAAGTGAGCTTGCTTGCTTCTTGCTTATTAATTTATCTCATCAGGGTCAGATTGATGACATGCTATTTGCAGGAGATAATATATATCTAAATAGTTTCTACTTAAAAAAAGAAAGATTTATCTTTTGTTTATTTATTTTTGGCTACACTGGGTCTTCCTTGCTGTGCGTGGACCTTCTTTAGTTGCGCTCCATGGACTTTTCACTGTGGTGGCTTCTCCTGTCACAGAGGCAGGCTCTGGGTGCCCTGGCTTCAGTAGTTGTGGCGTGTGGGCTCTAGAGTGAGGACTTAGTAGTTGTGGAGGATGGATTTAGTTGCCCTGTGGCATGTGAAATCTTCCCCAACCAGGGATTGAGCCTGTGTCCCCGGTACTGGCAGGTGGATTCTTAACCTCGAGACCTCTAGGGAAGCCCTCTGTTTTGTTTTAATAACACTGGTTATAGAGAGACCCTCTCATGGAAGACAAGCATTTTTGCATTGATAGAAATGGAAGAAGAGATTTTAAAGCAGTTTCAGTAAATTCAGTATATTCACTTTAAACATTTATGCAAAAAGTAAGCAAATTATGTATTAAACAATTTATCTTTGAATCTGTTACTGGTGGCCAGTTTAGTCTGTAAACTTATAGTTCGTTTGGTGAACAAAACGGATTCTGGATTTTGTGTACTTTTATGTCACAGTTGACAACTAACTATAAAAGATCACAGTCCTAATACTCGTAATGGTCATGATTAGTCATGAGTCTCACCATACCAGTCCAACAACTTCCAAACTGCACTGCAGGTAGTTGATGTGGGTCATTACCCATTAGCTTTCAGAGAAGTGAAGTTAAATTGTGGAATACAAGCCATTAGAAAAGGGGTCACTTTAAAATCAGCTGCCTCTTCTTAAAAGTGGGGGAATAGCATTAAGTAACATCTGACTTCATGAAGACAGGTCTATAGTGAGGGAGTAGTTGGTGGATAGGATGATGTTTGGAAGAGTTCTTTTTTTTTTAATTAAAAAATTAAAAAAATATATTTACCTGTGGCTGCACTGTGTCTTCACTGCTGCACTTGGGCTTTCTCTAGTTGCGGCGAGTGGGGGCTGCTCTTCATCGCAGTGCAAGGGCTTCTCATTGTAGTGGCTTCTCTTGTTGCGGAGCATGGGTTCTAGAGCATATGGACTTCGTAATTGTGGTGCACGGGCTTAGTTTTCCTGTGGCATGTGGGATCTTTCCCGACCAGGGGTTAAACCCGTGTCCCTTGCACTGGTAGGCGGATTGTTAACTGAACCACCAGGGAAGTCCTGGAAGAGTTCTTTTGTGCTGGGAAATGAAGGTAGGGCAGAGGGACATCATGGCGCCTCTGGCCAGGTTGGCCTGCTTGGCACTTGGTGGGTATTTCTGGATTGAGGGCTTGTCTTACCAGGAGTGCTGGTCAACCCCTAACTGCACATGGACCTCCTCCTGTTTGCAATATGTGCATGGAGATACAAATGTGCAGCAAATACAGAAAACCTTTATTAACTTGAGTCATCTGACAGTACCCAAATGCAAAGATAATTTTTTAAGTAAGAGAAGGATCATTTGTAATTGGCTGAGGTTGTTAAGAGGGTAGGACAAGAGAGATAATATTGAAAGCAGTGCACAGCCCATTTGTTTGTTTTCTAATATTTCTGTCTTTTGTACCTATTCCAGGTGGTCTGGCCTCTGCACCATCTCTTGCTGGACATTTGTCCCCTTGTGAGAGGCTGTACCTGAGATTCTCTGTCTGTTCCCCTCCAGAGATGAAAGGTGGGGTCTGGGTGGGAGATGGAAACATTACCAGGTAACCCTACACCTGTGCTGGAAGACTTCAAAGGAAGCTGCTCCTCCAGGGCTCTGGGTCAGATGTTAACAGACCAGAGGCTTTAAAAGAGGGACGTTGTAGGTTTCCTCTGTATTCCAGTCACTCCAGTCTGCTAGGCCAAGCTCTGTGCAGTTTTTAGTGAAGTAGGGGGTTAATAACTGTGTGGGCATTTGAGGTGGGGAATTTACCCCAATGACATAATCACAGTTGCTCTAAAAGACTTATATAGAAAGATGCTCATGCAGTATTAGTTACAGCGTGAGAAACTGAAAAAATATTGGCAGTAAGACATTAAATTATGATTCTCCATATGATCAAATAATTTAAATCAATTAAATAGCTTGTTTTATAAGGCCACTTAATGACATGGGAAAGTGTGCATAGAATAGTAAATGAAAAAATTTATTGCTAGGCCGTATATATAATAGATCCCCATTTCACAGGAAAGTTAAGTATGCATATGCATTAACAGAAGAGGATACATTAAAAAATTTACAGTGGTTATTACTTAGGATTGTGTTATGTCTAATTATTTTTTCTTTTTTGCATTTTTTTCCTGTTTTTTCTAAAATGAACATACTAATTTTATAACAGGAAAAACATAATATTAAAATATTTGAATTATAGAGACAGGTATGGTGATGGTGGTTAGTTGCTAAGTCGTGTCTGACTCTTGTGACCCCATGGACTATAGCCCACCAGGCTTCTCTGTCCATGGAATTTTCTGGACAAGAATACTGGAGTGGGTTGTCATTACTTTCTCCAGGGGATCTTCCTGATCCATGGATTGAACCCAGGTCTCCTGCATTGTGGGTGGTCTTCTGCATTGATGGTGGATTCTTTACTGACTGAGCCACTTGGGAAGCCCTCTGACAGATGTATGTGTCCTTTGAAACTATTAGTATGTTTCTGTATAGTTTTTTTGCTTAATATGTAAATTTGGTTTTATTTTATTGTATAATCTTTTTGATTTGTATTTTTGAGTTATGTTTAAGAGAAGTTTTTGAGACAAGTAATTAGCAAACATTTATTAGATACTTTTATGTCTAATAAATATGTTTTAAGTACATGTTCCTTACCATAAAGGTATTTATAATCTAAGTGGAGTATCATGTAGGTAGATGTCATTTGAAAATTATTTGATCTTGTATGTTAGAGTTTAAGCATTAGATTTGTTTAACCCTTTGACTGCCTTCCTTCATTTAACCTTGTTGCATAGGAAAAAATGTGTATGCTTTAAAGACATTAAATTCATTCAGGGAATTTACTTTTTGATATCAATAATGTAATTTATTCGTTTGGGCTTCCGTGGTGGCTCAGACGGTAAAGCATCTGTCTACAATGCAAGAGACCCAGGTTCAATCCCTAGGTTGGGAAGATCCCCTGGAAAAGGGAATGGCAACCCACTCCAGTACTCTTGCCTGGAAAATCCCATGGGTGGAGGAGCCTGGTGGACTACAGTCCACAGGGTCTCAAAGAGTCGCACACAACTGAGCGACTTCACTTTCACTTTCACTTTCATTCGTAAGGCACTGAATGACTTGCGTTTATATACATTATTTTATGTAGCTCTCACAGCTATCTTTCCGTGACCGTGGGCATGTTTTCCTTAGTTGTTATTAAGAGTCAAGTTAGAGAGTTTGGCGTTTACTTTAAAAATACCATTCAGACTCTGCCTATTTTGGGGAAGGAGGCTCAGGAGGGAGGGGATATAAGTATACCTATGACTGATTCATGTTGATGTATGGCAGAAACCAACACAATATTGTAAAGCAATTATCCTTCAGTTAAAAATAAATAAATTAAAAAAAAAGCTCTTTGCCTATTTTTGAGAGTAGTGATACCTTGACTCTGATAACATCCATGTCTTTTTTGGCATTATATTAGTAATTACTGGCCCTTTGATACTGTGCTTTTTGACATTTACATTAAAAATAAAAATTAGCTAATTTGTAAGTTATAAGGTCTCAAAAAAATAGTTCATTCTTCTTTCATGCCTGTTAGTGCTCCTATTAAAATTCTGAAATGACTTATTAAATTAAGTGCAGTGTCAAAGGCTAATTGTCTCTCTGTGAATTAGTCTCCATGACTTATGAGAGCATGATTTAAGAATTATGTTGGAATAGCAACTCTGGAGTCAGCTTGTAGTATCTATCAAATTGTAATGATTGTAGATGAAGAGTATTAATCAATTATGAAGCCCATTCTCATGCTGTTACGAAAGATGCCTCTAAAATACGTGCAGTGTTAGTGCCCTTGAATTTATTTCACTTGTGAGCATCCCACACCTGTGGCACAGATGTGTGATCTGAACATGCTGTGTCTGGAGCAGCCTGCCCCAGTGGTCAGAACGCAGTGACCGTCTCTGGCTCTGAGGACAGTCAGTGCACATTTGTGTGTGTGTGTAGAGGGGGTGATGAGTTAGTAGAGAATCAGAGATCCTATATCTAAGTTTTTTTTTTAATTATAGTTTCTGAAATTGTATTTCAAAAGTCAGTGTAATTTTAGTGGAATGAGTGTGAAGCGTGGAGCCGCCTTTATTCAGCCTGTCTCTTAAGTACCCACCACAGTGGTTTGGGCACTGTGGCAGCCCTGAGTTTGAATCAGAGTTCACTACCACCTTGGTGAATTGCAACTTGGTTTGCACGTCTCTCAATGTTTTTTATTATTTTTGACTGTGGCCTTGGCATATGGTCTTATAGTTCCCCGACCAGGGATTGAACCTGTGCCGCTTGCACTGGGAGCGTGGAGTCTTGACCACTGGACCACCATGTCTCTAAATGTGATGGAACGTGATGCCTGTTGTGAAAGCTGATTGTGAGATCACTGAGGATGCTTGTGCAGGTGCTTTGCCTGGCACATGGTGGGTGCCCAGTGACTTCAAGTCACTGTTCCTCATTGGCATTATTGAGCACCCTGTGTGAGCTGAGGTACCTACCTCACGTGTGGGCATGCTAAAAGCACAGGAGAGGATGTCCTGGTGAGGAAACAGATACGACTGCCTGCCAGCTTAAGCCCAAACCCCCAAAATCAAGGATTTCTTCAAGGATTGCTATTCCTTTCATGAGTGATTGGGTTCGATCCCTAGGTCGGAAAGCCCCTGGAGGAGGGCATGGCAATGCACTCCAGTATTCTTGCTTGGAGAATCCCGTGGACAGAGGAGCCTGGTGGGCTACAGTCCATAGGGTCTCAAAGAGTCGGACACAACTGAAATGACTTAGCATGCGCGAGTGATTGGAGGGTTGGAGATAAAGTTGATTGGAAGAACCTTGAGTGGAATCTTGCAGGGGAGGTTCCCTCAAGCTGAACAACCTTATGGAATCCTTTGAAGAATCTTGAACTTGGGTGAGGAAGCATTGTGCGCTGTATTCTTCTGCTGGCTGGAATTAATCCCTGTATGGAGTCAAGTCAGTTTGCTTGAAGAGTACCACTCCCCAGATGTAAAGAGAGAGTATGTAGCTGACAGGTATAGGATGACCAGAGACATTTTGTGGATGGAGTTTCATGTTCATTCCTGTTAAACTTCCTGGTCACTTAACTTCCTGGATTTCAAAGGTGTTTTTTTGCTGGATACCCTTTTACTTAGTCGAAAACAGGTAGCTACCTACCTTTCTGAATGCTTCTGTTAGGACCTAGAAAAGGAAATTACCATGATAAGAGTGGTGATGTAGTCTTGTAGCTGGTGTTAGGGTGGGGCCTGAGGGCCCCAGGTGCATCTGGATATCACTGTGACCTGCCTGTGACCACATGACTGCAGTGCCAGGGCCTGGCCGCGGTCCTGGCATGCATGAGTGCTCCCATCCTCTGGCCCTTCCCATCCAGCGTCTGTCTTCCTCCCACACTCTGCAGCTCCTGGCCTCACGAGAAGTCCCCAACTTCCCTCAGGCCTGTCCCTTGAGCTTCCACTGCTTGACCCCGATGGACACCCCCACTTGTTGGAACACCCTCTCATCTTCCTCCCCGCAGCTTCCTTGGCACCCTTTTCTCTCCTCGCTCCTCTGGGTACATCTGGTCATTTTCCCTCTGCCATCCATGCGCCCTCAGTACCTTTGAAGTGTTGGGAATCCTGTGGTCTTTTCCCTCTGGGTGACCCTACCCTCCTAGTAGCCTGTCTTACTGTCTCTGTGATAGTGACCTCTACAGAGTTACTTCTCTGGTCTTTTTCTTGCCACCTTCTTGCCATCTTCCCTGGATAATCTTGATACATTTAAAAGTAAATGAGTCCATTCTGGAGCTTTTATCTTCCCCATAAATCCCTTGTACATTCTCTTCTTCCTAGTACTATGCTATCAGCACCAACCTGGTCTTCTGGTTAGAACAACCTTGCTGTCCTCTCTAGCTTAGTCCTTACACCTGTCAGTCCAGGGGGTCACCATCATCTTCTGCTTCAGAAATATTTCTTGAATCTCTTTCACCTCCACTGCTCCTGCCTTACTTCTGGACGAATTTTCCTTCTTAGAAATAGCTCCTTAGCCTCTGTGTCCAGTATGGTACTTACTAGTCACATGTCCCCTTTTACATTGAAATTAGTTAAAATTGAAAATGGAAGTTCAGTTCCTCCATCTCACGAGCCGTATGTCAGGTGTTGGCAAGCCACGTGTGGCTGGTGGCTGCCATACTGGAGAGCACAGCAGGACACTCCCAGCGGTGTTGGACATCACTGTCCAGCTGATGGATGGTTCTCTTGGACATCACTGTCCAACAACTGATCTCTCTGTTGTGAATTCTCACCGTCTTCATCTCATCTTTCTTATGGTCGCCCAGTGCTTGCTTTGTGGAGCAGCAAGTCAGTTATGACATGCTCCTGCCTAAACACTTCTGTTGGGTACTGACATGTGATCTGTGCCCCTCAGCACAGCACATGAGTCCTTCACTGCCCAGCCCACTACCCTGCTCCGCCCCGACCTGCCCTCCAAGCTCAGAGACCC
This sequence comes from Giraffa tippelskirchi, assembly GCF_054371585.1. NCBI lineage: Eukaryota > Metazoa > Chordata > Mammalia > Artiodactyla > Giraffidae > Giraffa > Giraffa tippelskirchi. The sequence goes on along the minus strand of NC_137276.1, from coordinate 117,615,173 downwards.
CTGCTTCTCTCCCTTGCATCATCCCTCTCTGCTTGCAATACCCTCCTTTATTTCCTTCAGGCTTACAGGCTCATCATCTTTTTCTGGAAGTGACATTTCCCCACTGCCCTGCAACCTGTGTTTGCTGCCCTGACCGCCTCATTTGGGGGGTGTCTCTCGGGCACCATCTTCCAATGTTTTTGTCCATGTACCTTCTGAAATCTTTTATAAACTATGTACTACTTCTCATGGGAGTGCATATGTGTCTTACATTTTATGTAAGGCAATGTCAACTTACATTTTAAGTTGATTTCTGACCTTTTCTAAAAAATCACAGGTTCAAATGATTTATTTTTGTGAACAAGAAGTAGAAAATATTAAACATCAAATAAGATGAAAATAATATGAGAGTTGACTTAGGATAAATTTTTGGCAGTATGACTTGAAAGAATTTTCGCATTTTGATTTTAACCACCTTATATAGGTGATTAACCACTTGTATATAGTTCAAGTATGTTTGTTATCTGTACTGTATCTCTAGCTTGGCTTGAACAGTTTGGCATTTTGGGGAAAAAATCCAGGTGTTTTTAAGAAAATTCGTATCGTTAACCTACTCTTCTCATTGTTTTTTTCTCTGAATCCAGAACATCTCCAAATGGGCCAATTTTTGCTCCTAACAGAAAAATGCTTAGACATAAAATTGGGAACCTTTGTGAGTTCAAGAAGTCATGGTTAATCATTAAGGAGACTCCCTTATAATCATTATTTTGAATTACCCCCTTTGTTTGGTGTCTCAGAGGTTTCCGAACTTTGGAACAATGCATCAGGGTAAGATTTCAGTGAGAGGGGAGCTGTTGGGAAGATAGAAGTGTTCTTTCATTGGCAGGTGCAAATCTGGAAATTGATTCCTTAAATCACCCTTCAAACTACTCCTTGAACTTTGCGCATGTACTTTTGAGAGTCTTTGGGGCCCGTGGGGCTTTGGGCCTTGCTTGGAAGACTGCAGCCATGGGACAGGCTGGTCTCCATCATGCCTGGCCTTGGCCAGGGCAGCCTGGTGTTCAAATGTGGCTGAATCCCATTTTCACTGGCTCCAGCCTGCCCTGGGCTCCGCTGTTTTCCTTAGAGGTGCTGCTGGGGACCGCAGCTGAAGCCCTCTCACTCCCTGTGGGTTTGTCTCGGCCACAGCCAGCCGCAGGAGGCAGGTTCCTCGCCTTATGCTCAGGGAGGAATGGAAGTATTTTTGTCGTGAAAAACAACTGTGTTTATAGAGGCCTGCACGATTCTGTGGAACATTCATAACCAGCCTGAGAGGCCTGGGAGGATGATCGTGTTCCCTCCAGCTGGCTGCAGGGCTGTGGCGTGTCCTGAGGCTTCCGTTCCTTCCTGATGTGACCCTGGGCCTCCTGTTCTGGCACCAGGAGGAGCCCAGGACCAGCCTCTGCTTGCTGCCTGGCCAGCTCAGACCTTGCCATGTCATCCAGCAGTCTTTCTTGTTAACACAGATTGTCATCTCTTTTAGGAAATTACATAAACACACCCCCCCAGGCAATAGAGAAAAAGAAAAAGTCAGTTTCAGGCAGTGAGAGTTTGATGCCGTCATCCTAGCAACTCACCCCCTCACCCCTTCCCACTCACAGCTTCTACCTCACCGGGGGTCGGGCATGTGCCAGGATGAGGCGGTCTTGCCCTTACAAGCATGAAGTAACCAGAATACATTAGAAATGCCTGATTGAAAATAAAAGGGCGTGTTGATTTTGGCCCTACCTTATTAGGGAGGGTAAAGTTAATTGTATGCTTTTTGTTTTCAGATTGTGCCTTGTAATTCTGCTTAATACAGCACCGTACAGATAGGCAAAGAGATGTTGGCTTTTTTTGAGGTGGGGGATAACCATCACCAACACTGAAAACTCAAAGTGGCTGTCCTGCTTATAGTTCCTTCCAGAGCTGAGCTTAAAGTGCTCAGCATCACTGGCAAGGCTGATGAGGGATTATTGTCTTGCTTTCAGAGCCAGTTTAGGCCAAGAGAGGTGATAAACTCTGGCCTGGATTATTGCCATGGTTCTGGCAAGAGCCTTGCACAGATGCAAGCAAAGCCCAAGCGTTTGCTTTCTAATTCCCAGTGCAGTTTGTTGTTAAATTTTTCATCTGATATATCTAACATACTTTCAGGAAGGTGCTTCTTGTCTCAGACAGGAGATGCCAATGTAAAGACGGGATTCCTGCATGGTTTGGGGAGGACTTTTTGGTGGTGCATTTCTGCAGAGCCTGCTTGAGGTTGTGCTGTGGCCTCCCTGCAGCCTTGGTGCATGTGGTGACATTCATTTTTGTGGGACACTTAGGCTTTGCACAAAGAAAGCTGTTTTGCCTGGATCTGCTGGCAGTCCAGGAGGGGGTTTATCTTAGAACCCAAGGGGATCAGTGCAGCCACCCTCACCAAACAAGAAGCCATCAAGGGTACTTCTTGCTGGCGAGCCACTCAGGGTGGGCACCCAGGGGCGCATATCATGGATTGTGGGTCCCCCCAGACCTGCTAGCACGTTGCGATCTGATAACGTACAGAAGGTTTCCCTGGTGGCTCAGTGGGTAAAGAATCTGCCTGTGATGCAGGAGACTCAGGTTCGATCCCTGGATTGGGAATATCCCCTGAAGGAGGAAATGGCAACCTACTCCAGTGTTCTTGCCTGGAGAATCCCATGGACAGAGGAGCCTGGTGGGCTACAATCCAAGGGGTCGTAAAGAGTCGGATACAACTGAGTATGCATGCGTTCATAGAAGGTGATGCAACTTCCGGCAACAGGTAAAAATTTGCCTTTGGCCAGAATTCTTCTTGGCAGAGCTTTGCTGAAAACCTGTCTATAATTCTGTTGTCCTGAATCCTCCTGCCAAGTGGTGCGATTCGTGGGAGATACAAGGTGTCAGGAAACAGCCATTGGATGAGGTCCACCATGGAACGTGGAGCTGTTACTGGCTTTGGCAGAGTAGATAACTTTGCAGCCTGCTGTGTTCCAGGTGACCAGCTGCATCTCCTTGGGTAATTTAAAAAAGAATGGATCTGTAATCCAGGTCTAGAACCCCTACCCCACCTGCATTCTGTTGCAGTCCAGGTATTAAAGCCTGTGACTTTGTGCTGTTTGCCCAGCGGACAGCTTGTACCCCTTGTTTGTTCAGGGAAGTGACGTTTCAGGATCTGATAGATTTCAGATCATCCAGGAAATTGCCCAGTCAGCAATTGTTGAATTAAATTTAAATGAGCAGGCTAAAAATCCCAAGGCTAAGAAGTCTTTTATTTGGGGTGGGCGTGTCACGTAACTCAGGGACCAGCTTCTAGCCAGAGAATAAACTTGTTTTACAGGATGCATCACACTGACCACCTTCATCCCGAGAGGTCAGGGACAGTTTCGGAGTTGAGATGCTTCTGAGGCCTGATTGTCCTGGTTCATCTCTGAGTCTGGCTCACTAGTCTCTGCTGATGCCTTCTGGATGAAGGCAAGAACAACAGGTGTCTTTAAGTTGGGCACAAGTTGTCCTTTAAAGGGACAGTGACACAAAAGAGCAACAGGTCTCTTACCCTTTGAGAGCCAGGAAAGGACAGTTGGGAATTCAGGGCCAGGCTGAGGATGAAGGTGCAGTGATCAGAAAGCCTTGTCAATTTCAGGACTGGCTGCAGTGCACAAGCGATGATGTATCTGGCTTTAAGAAAATGGAGGGGACTTCCCTGTCCTTCCAGTGGTTAAGATTTCACCTTCCTATGCAGGGGATGCGGGTGCAGTCCCTGGTTGGGAAGCTAAGATCCCACATGTCTCCAGAAAACATCCCACCTCCCACATGTCTCCAAAAAGCCCAAACATAAAACAGAAACAGTATTGCAACAAATTCAATAAAAAACTTTAAACATGGTCCATAAAAAACAAAAACAAAAAAACCCAAGAAAATAGAGATGTGAAGATCCTATTGCAGAGAACAGTTTTGTGAAATGAGGTGTTTATTTGCCTTACAAAAGTTTTCTTTCAGATACTCCAGATTTAGCCTGTCTAGAAGGAATTCAGTTGGGGTTCTCCTCTGAAATTTCTGAAGTCTTTACTGCTACTACAAAGCCGAGAGGTGTGTGTCTCTCTTGCCTGGATGGCTGTATCGGTATCCTGAATTCTTTTGACTCCCAGATCAAATCTTGAAGTCCAGACCCCTCTGGGCCAACATAGAGGCTGTTGTCACCTGGCTTCTGCTGAATCCATCATCCATACTTGCACCTTCTCACCCAGACCCTTCGTCCTGCAGTGCTTCTCCCTGGGGGTGGCCACTTCCCTGACTTTTCACTCTATCCTTGCTTGGTCATCTCTGCTCATCCTTCAGTTCTCCAGTGAGACCGGTGCTGAGCACACTTTTCTGACCACGCTTTTCTGACCCTCTTCCTGGCTTTGGACTCAGTCCTGTCCTCACCATGCATTCTCATCTTCCTTACCTGGCACATAACTACAGCTCACTGTGCCTACCTGGGGCTCGCCTCTCTTCCCAGGCGGCCTGTAGGCTCTGGGGGCCAGAGACCAGGTGATTGCCTTACTGGCTTGGTTTTCAGCACAGTTCTTAGACCTAACAGTCAGTTTTGTGGAATGAATGAGGATATAAGTATTTCTTTAAAATTGTAACCTTTTCTAATATATTTTAACAGCCAACTTGCAAATAAACCAACCGTGATGCAAATTCAGCTATCCTGATGGAGGGGTGTGTGTGTTTATAGATACCACATGTTAATTTTAGCTGTGTTCCAAGACGCAAGAATGTTAGATCGCAGTATCCTTTTGGAAAATGAAATTGATGCTGTCACACATTCACAGATGTTGGGGTCTGTGACAGACTCAGTAAGTAGTGCCCTCTTCTCCTGCCCAGGCTTTGATGGCATTGGGAGCTATCAACAAAGTAATAGTACAGGCCAAAATACTCATTTCTCACTGGTGGAGGTTAAGTTGGAGGGCTCAGCTTGGGGTGAAAACCGAGCGCTTCTGCTGAGAGAGTCTCAGGGTTAGGCCACGTCCCTGCACAGCACGGGGCCCACCCGGGGACCTGGGTCTGGGGGAGCTGCTGCCCCTGGGATCAGCTGCTCCATCTCAGGAGGGAAAGAATCCCAGAGCCATATGGAAGACGCCCTGCTCACTAACAGTAGGCTCCTTCCAAACTCTCCTTCCCGCTAGCGATTATTTTAATATCTTGAAAGAAAATGTTAGTCTCTGAGTTGTGTCCTAGTCTTTACAACCCCATGGTCTGTAGCCCACTAGGCTCCTCTGTCCATGGGATTCTCCAGGCAAGAATACTGGAGTAGGTTGCCATTTTCTTCTCCAGGGGATCTTCGGACCCAGGAATCGAACCCAGGTCTCCTGCATTGCAGGCAGATTTTTACCATCTGAGCCACCAGAGAAGCTCTTTAATATCATGTTTTTCCAAACAGGTAAATTATGTTTCATAGGTGTTTGTTGAAGTCAAATAGTAAGGCAGCATTCCCTTTCTCCATATGAACATAGCTACTTTAGAATACATTAGTTGACCCCAAAAAGATGAAACAAGCAATGTTTTTTATTTATTTATTTTTGGCTGTGCTGGGTCTTTGTTGCTGTGCGTGGGCTTTCTCTGGTTGGAGAGGCTTCTCTTGTTGTAGAGCAGAAGCTCTAGGCGCATGGGGCTTAGTTGCTCCTCAGCATCTGAGATGTTCCCAGACCAGGGATTGAACCCGTGTCCCCTGCATTTGCTCGCAGATTCTTAACTATTCAACCACCAAGGAAGACCAACAAGCAATGCTTTAACAGTTTATTTTTCTGGGACCAATTTTAAATGTTTCCTGTTAGCATGAATAAGTTCAGTGACCAAAGAATTATGTTAGGGTCCTTCCTGGTTTGCGATTTGGGACCCAGCCGTACTCTGCTTCGGTCCAGGGCTGACTTTGAGTTACTTTTAGCAAACCAGGCAGCAGTGGCTGTGGAAATATAGAATTCATTTCACGTAGTAAACACGTGGGGCAGCTTTCCTGGAGCCATGAGAACGTTGGAAGACTGTTCCCAGGAATGCTGTTCATGTTTGGTGCTCTGTCGTTAGGGAAGACAGGAGAGTAAGACAGAGAGATGAACTCAGGACATTGTGCTGTGTTCTGGGGCTGTCTCAATGGAGCCTGAGTAGATCTGCTTCCAGACTCGCCCCTTGACTGGCTGGAATCTGGTTGGTGTTAAGGAAGACCTTTCTGGCTTTTCTCCCCCCGCTTCCTCTGTGTATAGGCACCTCCCTCACCCCCACCCCCAGCTTAAGACCTTTTGTAATAAATAACTTTTCTTCATAAAGGTAGCCCTCTGCGAGCATCTTTAGGGAATCAGAGCAGTTGTAAAAGCAGCAGTGAAACTTGCAGATAGTGGAATGTGCCAGCCCCCATGGAACACAGTGTGCACATTTACACTGCCTGAGTCAGTGCTGAAGTTGCTAGTATTTGTGGATCCATTCATAATGAAACGAGGATTTTTCCTTTGAATTTTTAAAAAGAATACAACTCAAATTTCAAATGTCTCTGAAAGTCAGATGTTCCTCTTTTATTTTGAGAGCATGTTAATTGACGGGGGAAAAGGTCGTTGCTACACAGACTCTAGTCTGATGGATGGAAATATATATGAACATAGTCCCTCCCCATCCCCCAGCCCCTCATTGAAAACTTACTTTGGACAGTGTATATGAAAGTCAGGATTCTGACAACCCCTATTGTGGTGGGAGCACAATAGATTACTCTGGAAACCTCAAGCCCACTTTGACTTGGAGAGAATGAGATTAGTTAGCTTGCAGGGAGAGTGTCCAGGCCACCCGCCCTCTCTCCTTTATGAGGAAGGTGACAGCTGAAAAGAGCCAGGATCCGCCCTGTGGCAGCAGTGACAGTTGAGCACAAAGAGTCGTGTGCTCCTGACCTCTGCCTGTCCTTGGTCCTTGCTCTTCCACGCGGTGGGGGGTGGGGGCTGGAGGAGGAGGGGGATGGAGGTTAGGGACTGGGGGAGTAGGGAGGTGGGGGTGGAGGGCAGTTGTTTCAGGTTGAAACTTTTCACTGCATCTTCAATTGTGCTTAGGGACCCAGACTTGGACATTTTTCTCTTTGATGGTTTAATGTTCTTAGCCAGTTGATTAGAGTAAGGCTTTGTGCTTTCTGGAAATTAAATGCAAGGGGGGTAGTATTCTTTGTATGAATGAAAGGGACTGTGGCCAGAAATGACCCTGAGACCCAGCCTAACCCCTCCCTAGCCAGCCAAGCAGTGATTTCCACCAGCAGGGTGGATTTATACGAAGTGAAAAGTGGTCAGTGAGGTGACGCAGTGATGGACAGTGTGAGTGCTCGCAGGAACCAGTTGCTTTCAGATCAGAACTGGGGCTTTGCTCATATTTCTTTAGTGGGATTGCACTTGGCCGCACGCTGGAATCATGAGTGGGATGCGCAGGCCCCACCCCAGAGGCTTTGATTAAATGGGATGAACCCTGTTCTGGCCCTGAGGGCCGCGCCACACCAGGACTGCCTGTGGGAGCTCTGGGCGCTGTCCTTCTATTCTGAGCATCCTGGCTTATTGCCTCTCTTCCTGGTTTTCAGACTTGAAGTTTTTCTAAAAGTTAAGTGGAATTAGGTAATTTCAGGAGGGATTCTGAGTAGCTCTAAGAGATAGCTTATTTGGAACTGTCCTGGTGGCCCAGTGGTTAAGGGTCCATGCTTAACAGATCAGTCTGTTCAGCAGGGGGCACCGGTTCAATCCCTGGTCTGGGAACTAAGATCCCACATGCTGTGCAATGTGGTGGAAAAAAAAAAGAGCGCGCTTATTAAATTGAGGTGGCTTAGGGCATTAAGGGTTGTCAGCCTGGGAGGAACTGGAGCTGTTGATACAGTGAGCTCGATGTCCATAGGCTCTGTGCGTGTGGGGCTCTGTGGGTACAGGGCACTGCCTGTGAGGGCCTTGAGCATCCATGGCTTTGGGTATCCTGGGCAGGGGACTGCCTTGAACCTGCACCCCATGGTCTGAGGGGTGACTTGTTAGAACAAAGCTGGGGAATGGAGAATTGAACTCTGCTCCCTTCGGCACTGGTCCAAGGCGGTTCTTCCAGGAGGAGACTGAGGATGGAATTTGGGGAGCAGCAGTTAGTTATACTGCACGGTCTCCAGACAAAGCTGTTGGGATGTGTGGCCACGGAGCTCAGAATGGGGTTGCTGTGGGAATCCCTGCCCTGGTCTTCTGAGTGCTGGGCGGCATCTCCCCTGATCCATGGATCTTGGATACCAGCTCCTGCACTCAGCTTCATGTGTTTTCATTCTCTTCTGAGACCAGCTACTCAGTTTTATTCATTCCCTTTCCCCCTGTGGCCCACTTCATGGACTTTGCCACTTTGGGCTCTAGCTATGATTTCCTCTTCATCTCCTTTGGTTCATGTTTTATACTCGCTTTTTGTGTAGATACGGGAAGTTGTGGGAGGGGGCGATGGAGTGAGGTGGTTGGAAAACCGGAGGGAAGGGGGTGTTGACAAATAACGGGACTGGAACCAGCCCGCTGCTTGATGGGAGGCTGCGGCCAGAGGTCAGAGGTCCTGCCATTGGGCAGAGGGTCAGTCAGGGCAGCAGCTGAGCGGGGTTGACAGAGGGGCCTGAGTTTTCTTGTGTGCACTGGCGCTGACCATTCGCATGAGCTCGACGTGCCTGCCTAGGCAGGCTCTCTGCCCTTGATGTGTCCGCAGAGAGAAGACACCCCTTGGGTCAGATGGTCCAGATATTTGCTTGCTAAAAGTCAGGTTTTCTAAAGCTCATCCTTCTAGCTCTGTGAATATTGCTTATTTCACAGGGAGGAGTCTTCTTTTTTTTTTTTTTTTCTTTAATGGGATATCTTTATGTTGTTCTCTGTTTGGCTGAGAATTTCTATCTTTTCCTTTTGTTTTGACAACTTGTTGGAAAATTCTTGCCACTCTGCTAACTTTCAAGATGCCTAGAAATATTTTATAGACAGTTTGGAACGTTTCTCTCTGATCAGTTTAGTGAAACCATAAGAAATCATTTTATGAAAAGCACCCTAGAGACAGTAAATCTTTCCTAAGAGTTTTTTCAGAATTCCTTAGTTGACAGAGCTACTTTTTAAAAAACTATAATGTAGTCTGCGGGTCAGACCTTGAAAAGAACACCCCTAGTTAATGTCCTGCTGATGCTCAGAATATCTCAAAAGGAGGGCTGATGTTTTAGCCATAGGCTTAATGTGTAGCCTAGCTCAGGCCACAGCAAGGACCCAGTGTATTCAGCCCATCATTAGTGCTCTCATTAAGCAAACGTGCATTTCTTGACTGTCTTATGGGAGTTTGACCAGATAATTCAACGTGACAATTTATAGACATCTTGGTGAGAGAGTAGAATGTTTGATTTTGAACTTTTTAGAAAGCCATCACCTTGTTTTTCTTAAACAAGTTGTTTTTGTATTTGTTATGAGTGTGTGGGATGAAATGTGATCATCTAAATAGCCCCAGAGAAGACACGTCTTCAGAGTCATTTTGGAACTGGTGTCTGATTTTCCAAAGTCAATTTAGATTTACCTGTGTAAGTTCAGGCCTAGGATTGGACCACTATCCTGAAAGTCTGAAGTCTTCAAGAAACTGAAAGCCTCTTGACGTTAAGAATTAAAAGGAACTGGGTCTTTCCTGGTGGTCCAGTGGTTAAGACTTTGCCTTCTGAAGCAGAGGATGTAGGTTCGATCCCTGGTCAGGGAGCTAAGATCTACATGCCTCACAGCCAAAAACCCAAAACATAAAACAGAGACAATATTGTAACAAGCTCAATCTAAAAATGGTCCACATAAAAAAAGAATCTTAAAAAAATTACAAGGAACTTATTTTATTTGTAACTGTCTTTGTCTCCTCTTCTGGTTTTCTAGTTGTAAAACAACAGAGAAGTCCGAAATACATGAATTAAGGAGAGAGGCATTTTCATTTCAGTTTTTTTTCTTTCTTCTTTTTCTCAGAATATATGGAAAGGATAAAATAAAGTTTGAAATATTAGTGCTCATTTTTGTTTTATATCAGAAATTAGTTGTTGCTAGTTTCCTAAGGTTCTTTAAGGAATAGTTGGAAAGGTTCTGAAAAAGAACATTTTTCCCCTAAATTCTAGAAGACTTATCAATTGACCAAGCTTTTGGTCAACAATAAACATTCCTTTCTTCGATGATTCAGAAAGTTTTTCTTAGTCTTCTGATGCCATAGGGCCAGAAGTGCCGAGACAGCTTGCTAAACCAGCTTTTGTTTTACTTTCACATATAAACCAAAGGCTATTTTGATTTAAGATCAGCAGTCTTGATTTATAATAGAATATGCCTTATTTTTTAGATGTGAGCATTTTAGGTGGCCCACAATTGTTTTGGAAAACAAGTGGCAGGTGATCCCATTCAGCTTTACCCGTTTAGACACATTTACCTCCCCAAGATGGAGCGAAAGTAATTGTATCTGGCAGAGAGCAGAGTCAGATTGTCTTCGCTGCTAATTATTCACCGACTTCCATCTCTGCAGCTTCCCATTTTAATTCAGACAGTAAGTGTCTGCAAATGTCTGTGCTAAATATTCTCTTGCTATCAGACAGCCTCTAAGAGTGTGTGTGCATGTCTGTGTCTAAGAATTGATAATTTTACTTCTTTTCCTTCTCTTTCTGTGCTGGTTTATTTGCAGTAAGTTAGTGGAAATAGATAATCACGTCATCTTTTCCCCCTGATTCTGGTGGCCACTTTCCAGCACTGATTAGTCCACTGAATTAGGAGGATGTCCCTCGTCTAGAAGCACCCATGGAAGTGGCTGTTCCTGGCAGGCGGGGCTTGGAGACCTCAGCTGTTACCATTTCAACTGTGTTTATTTTCTTAAAGAAGAGTCGCACTTAATGTATTCTGGTAAATGAAATTTTCATGTGACTTTGGATCCTCTGGAGTAAGGATCATTTAGATTTGCAGCCCAGGCCCATCGGTTGTTTAAATAGAAATCACCTCCATCACTGACTACCTGCTTAGCTTGGAGTCTTGGTGCAAGGACCCTGAAACATTTGCTCATCTCATGTCTATCAGGGACCATCCCTTTTTCACTTTATTAGACTCAGTCCTGTGGTGGCCTCACTAGGGAGACTCGAAGGGTGAGAAAGAGCCACACCAGTGGATAAACTGCACTGAGATGGCCTAAGGCCAAAAGGCAGAGGTGCCAGACAGCCCGGCAGGGCCAGGTTAAAGGTTAAGCTGGTGTCTGTCTGGAAACCCAGCTGGAGGCAGCCGCAGTCTTGCGCCCTGGGAGGGCCTTCCTGGCAGGTCCCTGCGTGCCCTGCTGTCCTGTCTGGGCCAGTGGGAGCCCCTGGCCCCCACCCTGGCCCCCTGGTCCCCTGTGCCCGGGCAGACCTGGGATAGAGAAAGAGGTGACAGACAGCACAGGACCAACTTGTCCCCTTGCTTAGGACTGATTCCAACCCCATGCTGACAAGCGTGGAAAATTTCAGCTCTTCTTTTTTCCTTTTTTTAAACCCCCTCCCTGAAATGTAAACAGTTGAATTATTTTCCAGTTTGGTCAGGGAAGCAGAGAATCACGTGTGTAGTATTTTTATAATAGGCAGAGTTACTCATTTTTGATTTACTAAGTCTTTCCATTCAAATACCCTTGGCTGTTTTCTCATCCTTCCCATTTGGGCTGAAACCTTCACACAGGACAATGGAGGGGCCAGCACGTCCAGGAGAGATGGAGACCACTCTGCCACCATCTCTGAAAACAACCCCAGTCCTTTAAGTACCATGTTCTGACCCACCGGCTTTGCCTTTAAGTAGACTTTTGGCTTGTTCAAGGGTTAGTACCTCTTGTTTGTGAACTATATTGAGGAAACCTGTACAAAGCACTGCTATTCCTGTTTGTATTGCTGTGGTTTAAATGATGCATTTCAGTTCTCTCTTTCAGGGGTTACGTCTCTCTCTACTCTGCTTCCTCTAGCGCCTGGTAATGAATCTGCTGTTTGATACTGTGACTTTGGCATGCTGTTAGTTGGAAGAGAGTTTTTCCTCTTTTGTGGTGGTGCATGTGTAGGAGGGAAGGCAGCCGTGACCTTGTGTGTGACAACTTCTGTGACCTGAGCCCAAGCCGGCCAGCTTCCGGGAGCCAGGCTCCTTTTCAGGAAGTTGGTAGGGCTGGGCTCCGAATTAGCATCTGACATCAAGTCCATTGTGTTTTTTCTCTATACCTTCCTCTTTCTAGAAAAGAATGTGTATGAACTCAAAATGTCCCTCTCCCTCCAGCAGTTTCATTGATATTGATGCTTTTGCTGAGTTGTATTTCTTTTCCTTCTTCTCTCTCTTCAGGTTTTGAACTGTGGCTTAAATCATTTGCTTTCTCCACCCTCCTCTTGGGCACAAAAGTAAATCAAGCCTTATGGAATCTCACTGCTCAAATTGGTGACAGCCACATTTTAGAGAACTCAAGAAGAGCCACGATGGGCATTCTTGAGATAAATTGTTGAGGCTGTGAGTAGCAGGCCTGATAGAACCCCTGAGATAGGGGTGGGAGAGTGTAGGGACATGAGGATGGCATCCTGTCCCATTGTGTCGCCCCATAAGGTGTCGGGGGACCTTATTTCCTTGGCCTGAGGGGATGGAGAGATGATGTTCCAGGCATGCACGGGGCTGGCATCCTTGGATTGCAAATACTTTCACGTGGGCTATAGAGACCTGCAGAGGAAGCCTCTGCTTGTGCAGTGATGACCTTACTGTATTGCTTGAGGTTTTCAATCCTAAAGTAGTGAGTCTTGAGCTGCTGCAAGAGTGTCCACTTAGCTGTGCAAGTATTATTTCAAGAATGCTTTCCTCTGTGTGTGTGTGTGTGTGTGTGTGTGTGTTCAGTTGCTCAGTCATGTCCAACTCTTTGTGACCCCATGGACTGGAGCCCATTAGACTCCTCTGTCCATGAGATTCTCCAGGCAAGAACTCTGGAGTGGGTTGCCATTTCCTTCTCCAGGGGATCTTCCTGATCCCCACCAGAGATAGAACCCGAATCTCCTACATTGGCAGGAGGATTCTTTGCCATTGAGTCACCAGGGAAGCCATGCTTTCCTAAGGTAATGAATTTTCTTTTTTAATCTTCATGGACTTAAAGCATTCCACTTTTACCAGTGAAAGTATAGGAACATGCTTATAGTCTTGGGCTGAGTTTAGTACAACAGATTCATTCTAAGATCCCATAGTGAAGTTGCTGAGTTGTCAGAGAACTGAGAAAAGATCTAAGTGAACAACAGCCAAGTCTGAGATCCAGTGGAAAATAGGTTCTTTGCCCAATTAAGTGTATGACAACTGAGTTATTTGTTAGTTATATCAAGGATATTTTTAGGATTCAGTATCTATCTCACCCTTAGGTTTCCAGTTATTTTGATTCTTCAACAGATGCTAAAGGATACAAGCAACATGGGACTGGAAAAAACATTTTTTTTTTTTCTAAAGAGATTAGCCTAACTGAATCTTACTATGGTGATTAATTGGCAGAAAATCAATAATTCATCAAGAAGTCTCTCAGTCAGTGGTGGCAAAAGACAGTGCAGTGAATGCTGGTGAATTTAGGAGAATGTACAAGTGTCAGTGAGCTAATTGGGTGAATTTACATACAGTGTACTGTATTGTCAGACAAGGCTAGTCATTTGGGAAATTTGTAGGAGATTAGTTCAGTTCAGTCACTCAGTCGTGTCCGACTCTCTGCGACCCCATGAATTGCAGCATGCCAGGCCTCTCTGTCCATCACCAACTCCCGGAGTCTACCCAAACCCATGTTCATCGAGTCGGTGATGCCATCCAACCATCTCATCCTCTGTCGTCCCCTTCTCCTCCCGCCCCCAATCCTACCCAGCATTAGGGTCTTTTCCAATGAGTCAACCCTTCGCATGAGGTGGCCAAAGTATTGGAGCTTCAGCTTCAACATCAAACCTTCCAATGAACACCCAGGATTGATCTCTTTTAGGATGGATTGATTGGATCTCCTTGCAGTCCAAGGGACTCTCAAGAGTCTTCTCCAACACCACAGTTCAAAAGCATCAATTCTTCGGCGCTCAGCTTTCTTCACCGTCCAACTCTCACATCCATACATGATCACTGGAAAAACCATAGCCTTGACTAGACGGACTTTTGTTGGCAAAGTAATGTCTCTGCTTTTAAACATGCTGTCTAGGTTGGCCATAACCTTCCTTCCAAGGAGTAAGCGTCTTTTAATTTCATGGCTGCAGTCACCATCAGCAGTGATTCTGGAGCCCCAAAAAATAAAGTCTGACACTGTTTCCACTGTTTCCCCATCTATTTCCCATGGAGTGATGGGACCAGATGCCATGATCTTAGTTTTCTGAACGTTGAGCTTTAAGCCAACTTTTTCACTCTCCTCCTTCACCTTCATCAAGAGGCTCTTTAGTTCTTCTTCACTTTCTGCCATAAGGGTGGTGTCATCCGCATATCTGAGGTGATTGATATTTCTCCCAGCAATCTTGATTCCAGCTTGTGTTTCTTCCAGCCCAGCGTTTCTCATGATGTACTCTGCACATAAGTTAAATAAGCAGGGTGACAATATACAGCCTTGACGTACTCCTTTTCCTATTTGGAACCAGTCTGTTGTTCCATGTCCAGTTCTAACTGTTGCTTCCTGACCTGCATACAGGTTTCTCAAGAGACAGGTCAGATGGTCTGGTATTCCCATATCTTTCAGAATTTTCCACAGTTTATTGTGATCCACACAGTCAAAGGCTTTGGCATAGTCAATAAAGCAGAAATAGATGTTTTTCTGGAACTCTCTTGCTTTTTCGATGATCCAGCGGATATTGGCAATTTGATCTCTGGTTCCTCTGCCTTTTCTAAAACCAGCTTGAACATCTGGAAGTTCACGGTTCACGTATTGCTGAAGCCTGGCTTGGAGAATTTTGAGCATTACTTTGCTAGCATGTGAGATGAGTGCAATTGTGCGGTAGTTTGAGCATTCTTTGGCATTGCCTTTCTTTGGGATTGGAACGAAAACTGACCTTTTCCAGTCCTGTGGCCACTGCTGAGTTTTCCAAATTTGCTGGCATATGGAGTGCAGCACTTTCACAGCATCACCTTTGAGGATTTGAAATAGCTCAACTGGAATTCCATCACCTCCACTAGCTTTGTTCGTAGTGATGCTTTCTAAGGCCCACTTGACTTCACATTCCAGGATGTCTGGCTCTAGGTGAGTGATCACACCATCGTGATTATCTGGGTCGTGAAGATCTTTTTTGTACAGTTCTTCTGTGTATTCTTGCCACCTCTTCTTAGTATCTTCTGCTTCTGTTAGGTCCATACCATTTCTGTCCTTTATCGAGCCTATCTTTGCATGAAGTGTTCCTTTGGTATCTCTAATTTTCTTGAAGAGGTCCCTAGTCTTTCCCAATCTGTTGTTTTCCTCTATTTGTTTGCATTGATCGCTGAGGAAGGCTTTCTTATCTCTCCTTGCTATTCTTTGGAACTCTGCATTCAGATGAGAATATCTTTCCTTTTCTCCTTTGCTTTTCGCTTCTCTTCTCTTCCCAGCTATCTGTAAGGCCTCCTCAGACAGCCATTTTGCTGGGAAGAGAAGAGAAGTGAAAAGCAAAGGAGAAAAGGAAAGATGTAGGAGATTACTGGAGACCCAAATGTTTAAATACTTTAACCATTTGTCTGTCCCTAAAGAGAAGCCTCAATAACTGCGTATTTGGCTAAATGAGTAAAGTGGAACTGCCGTTTTTGCATTATTCTCTGATGATTAAGAAATGTTAGTTTACTTGCTTTAAATAAAGCAAGTAAATTTTTTTCTCAAATTTGTTTTTTTGTGTGAGTTGCCATCTAAAAGTTACTTTTTTTTTTTTTTTAAGAAATTTTAAAAAAGTATTTGTTTTTGGTTGCGCTGGGTCTTCTTTGCTACGTGCAGGCTTTCTCTTGTTGTGGTGACTGGGGGCTCCTCTTCACTGCAGTATGTGGGTTTCTCAATGCCAGGGCTTCTCTTCCTGCAGAACTCAGGCTCTGGGCACGTGGGCTTCAGTAGAGGTGGCTCTTGGGCTCTAGACGGTGGGCTCAGTAGTTGGGACAGACAGGCCTAGTTGCTTCAAGGCATGTGGAATCTTTCTGGACCAGCTATAGAACCCGTGTCCCTTGCACTGACTGGCGGATTCTTATCCACTATACCACCAGGGAAGTCCTAAAAGTTCTTCTTAAAATATTTTAGTCTTAGAATCTTTTTATACTCTTAAAAATTTTTTAGGGCTTTAAGGAGCTTTTATGTATGTAACAAATATCTTCTGATATTTATTCTGTTAGGAATAAAATCCAAGAAATTTTAAAAGATCATTATTAAATTTAAAAAATAATAAACCAACTACTTGTTAATGTAAATACCAGTTTTATGAGAAGTAACCATTTTCTGAAATGAAAGAAACCTGATTGAGAAGAGTGCTTTATAATTTTTTGCAAAAATTGCTAATATCTGGCTTAATGGAAGACAGCTGCATTATCTCATCTTATACCTACATTCATTCTGATATAATGATTGTTTTGGTTTTCACGTATGAAGAAAATCCAGCCCCACACAATAATGTTGATGCACAGTGGGAGTGTTTTAATATCTTTTTAGATAAATGTGGATTCTTTTCTTTAATGCTGTGCTAACAAGTGGTAGTTTCTTAAAGGTTGGTTGAGATGTAGATTTTGAAACCTGATCTATGAACTTTTAAAACCCTATTCCATATATGATTTTAAATATCATGCATTGGTCATTTGGAAAATCTCCCGAATGTTGATATATATCATTTTGCGTATATTTGCGAAAATATCATTTTGCAAAATTTATATCACCACTAAGAAAATATATATAGGGAAGTTGTCAGCTCCACATTTTTTTACCTTTCAGCTATACCACACGGCATGTGGGATCTTAGTTCCCAGACCAGGGATCAAACCTGTGCCCCCTGTTTTGGCAGCAAAGAGTCTTAACCACTGGACTGCCAGGGAAGTCCCCTTGGTTGTTTCTTTTCTATAAAATGTCTTCCAAAGAGCCATGTCTGAATCACCCTGGTTTGTATATCATGCCTTCAAGTAAAAGCTGATGTTTCATGAAGAAGTGGCTCATTTGCCCCTTGGCCTGGTCTCCCAGATGTTTTTCCTGGAAACCCCTGCTGCATGTGGCGTGTAGTTTTTGCTGTGTGCTGCTCTTTCATGCACAGAATGTTGAAAAGCTTGCACTCCAGGACTGAGCTTTGATAAAATTATTTTCCTTCTTTATCAAGGAGACCCTCCTTCTACCTGTTCATTTTAACTGCAGCTGTGCAGTACACTTACCAGTACAGCTTGGCGCCACTGCCTTGTGCTAACGTGCCAGCAGTTTTACAGGCTGTTACTTCTGTACCACGGATGCAGTCAAACAGGCACATAGTGTCTTAGAGTTATCCTGAAAGTATTTTGACCTTGCAGATCCCATGGACGAGCCTGTAGGATGCCAGCAGGGCCATAGTTTACACTTTTGAGGGTTGTTGCTTTAAGACCTTTGGGAAAATTGCCAAATGCAGCAGGAGCTAGACCTGCCTTGTCCTAATTGAGGATTCCAGAAATGAGATGGATCACAGACAATGTGCTGGGTGGTATGGGGGCAGGCGAGGTGTGAAAGTTGCTGGAAAGTGGAGGTTTCATTGGGGACATCACCTCATGCATCCTGAACATCTAAGTCAGTGCCTGGTACATTAGGCAAGAAATATAGGTAGTCCTTTGAATAGTTAGACTGAGAGTAAACAGTGGCTGACTTTATTTTTTTGGGCTCCAGAATCACTGCAGATGGTGACTGCAGCCATGAAATTAAAAGACGCTTACTCCTTGGAAGGAAAGTTATGACCAACCTGGACAGCATATTAAAAAGCAGAGACATTACTTTGCCAACAAAGGTCCGTCTAGTCAAGGCTATGGTGTTTCCAGTAGTCAGGTATGGATGTGAGAGTTGGACCATAAAGAAAGCTGAGCACCAAAGAATTGATGCTTTTGAACTGTGGTGTTGGAGAAGACTCTTGAGAGTCCCTTGGACAGCAAGGAGATCCAACCAGTCCATCCTAAAGGAGATCAGTCCTGAGTGTTCACTGGAAGGACTGATGTTGAAGCTGAAACTCTAATACTTTGACCACCTGATGTGAAGAGCTGACTCAGTGGAAAAGGCCCTGATGCTGGGAAAGATTGGAAGGCGGGAGAAGAAGGGGACGACAGAGGATGAGATGGTTGGATGGCATCACCGACTCAATGGACGTGAGTTTGTGTAAGCTCTGGGAGTTGGTGATGGACGGGGAGGCCTGGCGTGCTGCAATTCATGGGGTCGCAAAGGGTCGGACACGACTGAACAACTGAACTGAAACTGAATGGGTTTATAAAGTCAGTGTTTTTTTTTTTTTAATCAAGTTTATCAAAATACGTACGTACATGCCAAGTTGCTTCAGTCGTGTCCAACTCTATGCAACCGTAAGAACTGTAGCCGTAAGAACAGTCTCTTCTGTCCATGGGATTCTCCAGGCAAGAATTCTAGAGTGGGTAGCTGTTCCCTTCTCCAGGGTATCTTCCCAACCCAGAGACTGAACCCATGTCTCTTACATCTCCTGTATTGGCATGTGGGTTCTTTACCACTAGCACCACCTGGGAAGCCCTATCAAAGTACATCTTTTACTTGTATTTTATAGGTAACAAAAAAGTTGAGAAATATTAGTTGCATGCCCTTCCTGTCCCAGGCTCTCCTGTGATACCATAATCTTCCTTGGTCCTCTGGGCTTCGTGGTCTGTTTCCTGCTCCGTGGAGGTCCCCATCCCAGCTGTGCAGACCCACCTCAGCAGTGATAACTGCAGCCTTGGTCGATTTCAGCTTAAAAAGCTGAGGGTTGTTTTTCCTGATGGGCAGATGCACCCCAGTGTAAAGGCTGGTGTCAGGTTGCACATGAAGTCGGTTCTGCTGTGCGGCAGTGTCCTTCATTCCTGGGTTCCTGATGTTCTTGCTCTGTGGCTGGGTGGTTTGGCAGTTTACTTTGTTTTCTATGTGTGAGGTATTAGAAGTGTGTTTTTCTTGGGTGTTT
This sequence comes from Giraffa tippelskirchi, assembly GCF_054371585.1. Classification (NCBI taxonomy): domain Eukaryota; kingdom Metazoa; phylum Chordata; class Mammalia; order Artiodactyla; family Giraffidae; genus Giraffa; species Giraffa tippelskirchi. The sequence continues at coordinate 117,596,098 of NC_137276.1, read as the reverse complement.
CCAGAAGAGAGGGATTTCTCTGCCCAGAAGAATACCTTGTTGTGTCTGTCAATGCTTTTCTTTGTTCTCCCTTTAAGGAAGTTTGTCTTGGTAATAGTGAGGACTAGTTTATACTCTCATGGGTTAGAATTACTGTCTTTGGTGGAGGGTTACGTGTGTATGCATGCGTTTGTGCTAAGTCGCTTCAGTCATGTCCAACTCTCTGTGACCCCGTGGACTGTAGCCCACTTCTCCAGGCAAGAATACTGGAGTGAGTTGCCATGCCCTCCTCCAGGGGATCTTCCTGACACAGGGACTGAACCTACATCTCCTGCGTCTCCTGCATTGGCAAATGGGTTCTTTACCCACTGAGCCATCCGAGAAGCCCTGTGTGTGATTATATACATATACACATATATATGTATGCATATGTATGTACGTATGTTGTTGTTGTTTAGTCGCTAAGTCATGTTTGAATCTTTAGGACCCCCCAGGACTGTAGCCTGCCAGACTCCTCTGTGCATGGGATTTTCCAGGCATTCTTGGAATGGGTTGCCATTTCCTTCTCCAAGGGATCTTCCCAACACATGGATTGAACCTGTGTCTCATGCATTGGCAGTTGAATTCTTTACCTTTGAATCACCTGGGAAGCCCATTGTATGTATGTACATATAAATAAATAAATTTAAATCATCCAGGATAGCTGGTTACTAGTGAGTTGGTATTTTGCTCCATTTTATTTTTCTCTTCAGTTTTCTGATTTTGAGTGGTGATTTGGGTTGCTCTTCCTGTGAAGCAGGAGTACTCAGGTTGGAGTGAGTCTTTTAGAGCCTGTTGAGATGAGGCCCCATTTCCATCTGCTCTTCCTATTAGGAATACCCATTCATAGAGGCATCATAAGATGATGTAGTTGTCTAGATAAAATTAAAATATCCAATGAAACATGAATGAATACCTTATTGGATGTCTGCTCCTGAAGGTGTGTACAAGAGAAACCTAGACATGCTATGTTATGACTGTCTTTTTAGTTGATTTCACTGTGATAAAGACAGGACCCAGGTGATGGAGAAAATAGCAGAGGACAGTGTGGACAGAAGCGTATCGAACCCCACTGTCCTGCCTCATCATTGTCCTAAGCAAACAGACAAGGTTTTGAGGAGGAACCAACTCTTGTGTTTTTCTTTCATGTGAAATTTTTCTGAATTAGCTGATGAAGCCAAGCTAAGTAAATATTATCTTCATTTTGGATTGGTCTTTTGTTTTGAAATATCATTCCAACTCTATTCCCTACATAGTTTTCTTTTTATTACTGTTATTATTTTTATAAATTAGAGGTACTACCATTTCCAGTCTTGCTCACCACATTTTTCTCCCTTTGAGCCTATAAAATGTTTCATTCAGTTCAGCAGACCTGTGTGAAGTGTGTACAAGTCAATAGCTATGTATGCCCAAGCCCCGCATCTTTGTGCTCCATCATTTCTGCAAGCTCTGAGATTTCCATGTTCAGTACCAGCATCCTTTTGTCTCTGCTTTTTTCCCTCATTTGGTTATTGGGATGAAGGGAACCTTGTTATAGAGAATGAGTCTCCCAGGACAGTTTCTTCCTGCTTGTTCTCTTTATATTGTTTCATTGTTGTAGTTATTTACTCTTTCATTTGTGCTTAGGGTCTCAGGTATTAAGTTGTTGGCTCCTTTGGAGTAGAAAGACATTTTGGAGGTGAGAGAAATAGTACGGAAGGAAGAGGAGGAGAAGGGATATTAGAGAACAAAGATTATTCCTCTTTGATCAGTTTCCATTTATGCAAAATTCTCAACCCTTGGGCTGTCTCTCCCCAGCCCCCATCCCACTTAACTTAGAAACTGTACCTCTTCATCAGCGCTTGTATAATAAAGCCTATATTGTTCTGTGATGATATATAATATTATGATGACTTCCATAGATACACTTGTAAAATAACTGCTTCATTGGAGAAAATAGAGACTTAGCTAGAAAATAAGCATTAGCCTCTAGAAAAGCACACTTTGCTGACTATTCTAGAACTGTTACCTAAATATCTGATATATTGGACTGAGAAAACTGATAGATGTTAGGTTTTCTTGAATACAGGGGATAGACTAAGCAGATGGGTAGACGGTAGTCCCTTTTGTTACATTTCAAGTGGTTTCAGTGGATGTTTTTCGGGAAATTGTGTATCAGTTACAGGAGTTAGCTTTGCATTTTCTATTTTTATGTATATAAAATAAAGATCTATATCTTGGTTGAATAGATACATAATTCTTTAAAATCTGAACAATTTGAAGTAATGGGGCTTTAAGGAAATATATCCTTGCTGCTGCTGCTAAGTCGCTTTAGTCGTGTCCAACTCTGTGCGACCCCATAGACAGCAGCCCACCAGGCTCCTTCGTCCCTTGGATTCTCCAGGCAAGAATATTGGAGTGGTTGCCATTTCCTTCTCCAGTGCATGAAAGGGAAAAGTGAAAGTGAAGTTGCTCAGTCGTGTCTGACTCTTCGCGACCCCATGGGCTGTAGCCTACCAGGCTCCTCCGTCCATGGGGTTTCCCAGGCAAGAGTACTGGAGTGGGGTGCCATTGCCTTCTCCGAATATATCCTTATCACTTAGTAAATATTTGATACCTATCAGCTATAACACTTTCCTTTTCTCTCTCAAACATGACAGCATAGTTATTATGTAACTTTGCACTGACAGATTTATTTCTTCTGTCCTAGATGTGGCCACACCTATAACAGATACATCTGTACCAACTTATTTTCCCTCCCTCATTTTCCTTCTGTCTGGTTTGCCCAGCTCATCATAGATTTCCATCTTGTGTATTGTGTTAGTAATAATTTAAATATGATTCAATAAATTTATCTGATAATGGGTTCTATCCCGTTCAGTGTAGGAGAATAGAGACAGCACTCCTAGCAAAGTTATCGTTTGGGACATTTTTATCTTTTAGGGACACCTGTAGTCTTTTGTTTGAATGTAGAGTTTCTTAGCTTATTATGCTTGCTAACTGTATCTGTTTTCAAAAATAGAGAATGTACTTGAATTTCACAGATTTGTTTAATTCTTTCCTTTCTTTATTTAATAACTACTATTTCACCTGGGTTTCCAGGTGGCGCAGTGGTAGAGAATCTGCCTGCCAGTGCAGGAGATGCAGGAGACGCAGGTTTGATCCCTGGGTCGAGAAGATCCCCTGGAGAAGGAAATGGCAACCCACTCCAGTATTCTTGCTTGGGGAATTCCATGGACAGAGCAACCTGGCAGGCTACAGTTGATGCGGGCTCGCTGAGTTGGATACAACAGAGCATGCAAGAGTGTGCTTCACCAAGACACCAAGTTTTCATAATAGAAGATCCCCCAGTCTTCAAATGACATCCTAACATCATTAATGAGAACTATGTTCTACCTGTAGAGAGTGTAGGAAGTCACGGGACTGTGAGTAGGCTCCATTTGGTCATGGGTGCTCCTAAAATTGGATCAATATTCAACTCCTAAAATAACTAACATAATTCATAGCAGTACTATTCACAATGGTCAAGACAGGGAAGCAACCTGAATGTTCATCAACAGATGTATAAAGAAGATGTGATAAGGACTTCTCTGGAGGTCCAGAGTTAAGACTGCGTCTTCCAATGCAGGGGGTGCAGGTTTGATCCCTGGACAGGGAGCTAAGACCTCACAAATCTTGTGGCCCAAGTAAAACATAAAACAGAAGCAGTATTGTAACAGATTCAATAAAGACTTTAAAAGTAGTCCACCTTAAAAAAAAATCTTAAAAAAAGACGTGATATGTATGTGTATGTATATATATATATGTATATATATATACATATATATGTATATATGCAACAGAATATTACTCAGCCATAAAAACAATGAAATAATGCTATTTTCAGCAACATGGATGGACCTAGAGATTATCATACTAAGCAAAATAAGCTAGACAGACTAATACTTATGATATAAAGTATATGTGCAATCTAAGTTATGTTAGAAATAAATGTATCTACAAAACAAAAATAGACTCACAGGTATAGAGAATAGACTTGTGGTTGGTGATGGGGAAGGGATGGATTTGGAATTAGGGATTAGCATATGCAAACTACTATGTATAGGATGTATAAACAAGATCCTGCTATATAGCACAGGGAACTATATTCAGTATCCTGTGATAAACCATAATGGAAAAGAATATGAAAAAGAATGTATATATGTTCACAACTGAATCACTTTGCTGTCCTGCAGAAATTAAACAACACTGTACATTATACTTCTGTAAAATTAAGTTTAACAAAAAGATAAAGAACATAAAACACCACATTAAGGAATGGTGTTTTCTTATTTGTAATGTCTTGCTTGTCTTCATGCAGATGATACTGCAGACTAGCCAGTGATGGAACAAGAATCTGTTTCACTTGAACATACCGAGTTCAGTGTCCTATTTTCCTGAATAGGTATCCTTATGGGGATGCACATGAATTCATCATGTACGTCTTTCTGATAGTAAAATTGTTGCTGGTTCCCATGTTAAAATTATTTTATTATTCATTATGTTTTACACACTGGGTAGAGGAGAGCAGTGTTCACCAAATAGCGTCAGGACTTTCCGCTGCTCCACCCTCTACATAAGCAATCGGAAAACAACTCTCTGGGTGTATGAGCAAGGGTGGAAGTGCAGGGACCTGGAAGCCTGGCTGGAGAGATTGCTGGTGGCTTGGTTGCCTTGGCTGAGAGTTTGGACTTTGTGGTGCTATGGAGCAGTTCAAGCTTTTTAGTTTTTATTAGCAGGAGGTGTATTGGCTCCCAGGCATCTTCCTTATTTATCTTATTTGTGGGAAATAATGAAAGATCCCAGAGTATTTCCTCCACCACATCAAGGCCATTCTAATAGTCATGGTAATTTTTTCTTCAAAGTTCACAGAAAAATTAATGTAATAAATGTATGGGAAGGGATACAGACTTTGAATTAATTGTACCATCATCCTCAGCAAATGTAAGCTTATCCACTTTTGGGTATTCATTTCACCAACTGTTCATTGATTACCTGCTATGCCTAAGGCTTCTGCTCATTAAAAACTCAAAACTGAATTTTTTGTAAATAAATTACATATGAGACAGACTAAAAAATATTAAGAGCTAAAGCAGAAACTACAAGTAATGATATTCTCAATGCATAGAGAGGAAACACTGTCTAGGAAGTTTTCTTGGAAACTTTCCCCCCTAGAGATGTCTGAAAAAGTTCTGTGAGAGTGAAGGCTGCTGGGTGGTTTGGGTGATGGGAACTGTTTGATACAAGGGGCAGAAACAAGAGACCTCAGGACATATTTGTTTGGGAAAGGTCGTTTACTGCAGGCTATGACTGTCAGATCAAAGGTGCTTGGGTCTACCCTATATACTTATTTGAAGGATATTTTGAGGTTGAAGTTATGCATGGTACAGTTTTGAGAAGGTACGTTCATCTGGACTGTTGGTTATGAATGACAGAAACCCAATTTATACCATCTTAGGCAGAAAAGGAAAGGTTTTGCTCAAGTGGTTGGGATGGTTTGGGAGTAGCATGTTTTAGATGCTGTTGGATCCAGGGATCCACCATTGGCCTGGAGACTCTTTCTCTATTGTATCTTGACTCCCCTTCTCTCTTTTGCCGGGTTCTTGAGCGCTTTCCATGGGATCAGCAGGATGGCGGCCAGCAGCTCACATCCTCCTGGCTTAGCTTCCTCAGTGGAAACTGACTTCCATCTCCCAAGATCTCTACATTATCCCAGGAAACATGTAGACAGCTTGCTTTGGTTCTCCATCCTGATCTAGCCACTGAGGTGAAGGGGAGAGGTTGTTCCTTGAGGGGCCCAGGGACAGGGGTCCCTTTCAGAGCTAGACGATGGGGTGGTGGGCAGACAGAACCTGCGAGTCTGTAGCTTAGGTGGTGCAAGAAGGCATGTGAGGGACAATAGGACTGATATCCAGGTTGTGAGCAGGATGGAGCGAGGGCTTGTGGGAAGGGTGTGAACTCTTTTCTAAGTTGAGTTCGGGGTACTGGTGGATCTTTCATGTGGCAGCTGACTGATGGGGCTCAGAGAGATGAGAATGGCTGGTGGTGTCCCCAAATAAACCATTGATGATAGACACAGATGTGGAGTAGGCAAGCCCACTGGGGAGGAGCAGATATTAGGTTGAATCATGTGCAGCCTTTTCAGGTTGACATGTAGTGATTTCCTATGGCTTAGCCTGTCCTGTGGGAATTCCATTTGAAAATGCCCAGTGTTTTCTTTAGGCTCACACCTACCCCTGTTCTTACTCTCCATGGCGCTCAAGCCAACAACTTTTTCCTTTCCTCTTTCCTGCCTTTTCTCTTCTTTCCCCCTCCTATTACTCCTCCCTTCTTTCTTCTCTTTCTGGAAAATATTTACCAGGTGCTTCTAAAGTGAAAAACACAGTACTTAATACTGGCTATGCCGTCATGAACCAGACCTGGTCCCTGACCTCCTGAGGGCTTCCCAGGTGGTGCTAGTGGTAAAGAACCTGCTTGCCAATGCAGGAGACCTAAGAGACTTGGATTTGAGCCCTGGGGGAGGAAATGGCAACCCACTCTAGTTTTTTTGCCTGGAGGATCCTATGGACAGAGAAACCTGGTAGGCTAAGGTCCATTGGGTCGAAAAGAGTCGAACACGACTGAAGTGACTTAGCACGTATGCACAGTATCCTAAAGTCTAGACTCAGAAGCGAATGTTTAGAGCTTGATGGAGTGCTCTATGAGGAGTGGTGGTGTGGGGTTTGTGGGATTTTCCGTGAAGTTTGCAGAGGCATCCAAGTCCTAAATTCTTCCTCACTCACCCTTGGGCTGCGATAGGGGAGAGGAGAAGGCCTGCATGAATGTTGGATACACATGTACAAATTTTCCTGACAAAATTGAGGGGTGAGGGGACAGAGCTCCCCTGACACCCCACACCTTTGCTGTGTTTCAGCTGCTCCAGTGTTACCTACTTTCCCCTTTTTTTCTCCATGTCTCTCCTCCCAGCTGAAGTTTGGCCTCCTCCTTAGTCCTCTCACAGTACCTACTAGAGACTCTTCCATTGTATTCTGTTGACACTTGGTCCCCATCTTCTGTGGAATGGTTGGCTCCCTCCGTCAGACAGAAAGCTTCACATGGCAACAGCTCCTAATAGCTTTGAGGAAAGGGTTTGAGTGCTGGAGGTGTTAAAGGAATATTGTTAAATGTGAAAGTAACTGCGAAGGGACTCTGTTTCCCGTTTGTTTCTCTCTTCTTATCTCTACCCAGCTTAGAAAACAAACAAACAAAACACTGGGGTAAATACACAGTGGAGTATTATTCAGTCTTAAAAAATCAGGTCATCCTGTCCTGTGACCGCATGGATGAGCCTAGAGGACATCATGCTCAGACCCAGGAGGACAAGAACTGCGTGATTCCACTTAATCAAACTCAGAGAAACAGAGCAGGATGGTGGTTGCCAGGGGCTGGGTAGGAGAGGAAATGGGCAGTTACAGTCCAGTGGGTATAAAGTTTCAGTCACATACATAAAAGGAATAAGTTCTAGAGTCTGCTGTGCAGTGTTATGCTTGTAATTCAGTGTTGAATTGTGCACTTAAACATGTGTTATGATGGTTGATCTCAGGTTAAGTGTTCTTTTGTTGTTTAGTCGCCAAGTCATGTCCAACTCTTTGTGACCCCATGGACTGCAGCATGTCAGACCTCCCTGTCTCTTACTATCTCCCAGAGTTTGCTCAAACTCATGTCCATTGAGTTGGTAATACCATCCAACCATCTCATCCTCTGTCGACCTCTTTTCCTGCCTTTAATCTTTCTCAGCATTGGGGCCTTTTCCAATGAGTCAGCATTCTTAGCACAATTAGAAAAAATAAAATGTGTGTGTGTGTGTGTGTGTGTGTGTGTGTGTGTGTGTAAACAGCCACCAAAGGGGAAAAATAAAAACAGTCCCGAGTGACAGCAATGTTTTGTGTTGGACACACAGAAATCAGTGTGATTTGAGGGGTGAGGAAATGTGTCGGGTTGAGAGTCTCATTGCACTGACCTGATTCTCAGTGAAAACAGACTCCTCTGACTGGCCAGTCATTTGCTCAAAGTTTGTAGCACATGTTTTAACCCTGAACTGACATGTTGTTCATGATTTAGACGTTGCTGTGGCCTGGACACTGGTATTAGAGAGCACTGGGGCTGTGTGTGTGTGCGTGTGTGTGTGTGTGTGTATGTGTGTACAAGTACTTGAGACAGGCCTGGTTACTAGTGCTGGTGAGTGGTCACTGGTGTTGAATGTTGGACATTGACAGGTGAGCTGGTGTCCAGAATGCATTTCCTGGAGCAAGTGGCATCATCTGACATTCATCTACGGACTCCCCCATGATTCAGAAGTTCTCTCCCTGTATGACAGGCTGTTTGAATCTGGGCCTGGGTGCGTATCCATGTGGACTGTGCTTCTGGAGTGGGTGAGGTTTGGATTTGGGCTCTTGGCCTACTGATGATGGGGAGGTGTGACCGTGGCTCATGGCTCATGGCATTGGTGGAGGCACTCCTACTGGCCCCCTGGCCTGGATGCAGGGCAGGACGAGGCAGGAACCCTGCTGCGCAAGACCAAAGGTCGCAGGTGCGTGAATAGAAATCTGCGCTGATGACTTGGCCCTTCGGAGACATCTCATTATTTTGAGAGGAGTTTTTATTTTTAAGTTAAAAATGCAAGAATAAAACTTGGCCATTCTCTGATGCTGGCTGGCTTGCTTGCCCTGAGTACTAACAAGCGTGTCCTTATGTCAATGGAGAAATGGTGATTTTTGAGCTGGAGGGAATATTTGTATTCTTCACAGTGGAAAGAAAATATTTGCCTTCACTTTCTCAGAACCCGGTTTCACTAGGGAAACAGCTGAAGAACCTGCTGGTCGGGACAAAGGGCCGGGCCTCCCTGTGCCCGCAGATACAGTTTTCTGGCAGAGCTTCCGGCTGAGGTGTGAGGGGCCTCTCTGGGCAGCGGATGGAGGAGGAAGGTCCCTCTTCCTGATCCTCTGTGACTGCCCCCGCCCAGATCTGCGGCTTGAGAAGGCTGCTCTGCAAGAAAAAATGTACTTCTTTTTTTCTCCAGAGCCAAAACAATAGCTAGTTCCCTCATATAAACCACCTGCTTGGTAGGAAATGGAGCAAGACTCTCAAGTCCCCAATGCCACTCAGAGGATTTGTGGTTTCCCTTCCTGTCTGTAAACAAAAGCAGCTGGTTCCAAGAGCCGGGCATTAATTGTTTACAGGATGTTTGCTGTATCAAAGGAAGGAAAAGTGCCTTTTACAGAGTTGCAGTCATTGTGTGGGGGGTATTAGCACATAATTTAAGGGTGAAGAGAAATTAACTACATGATATTTCATCATGAAACGCAGATGGTTTAATTAGGAGGATTTTTTAAGACATTTCGTACACTAAAGTTGAGGGTTTTATAGTAAAATCAGCATAAAAAATGTAGAGCCTCTGTAGAGAAAAAAAAAATGATTCTTAAAAGTTTGAAAAATCATGAGGCTTGGAGACTTGACAATTTTTGTCATTGTACAAGTTCATGCTTTGTTAGCAAGAAACTTTTAGCATTTGTAGTGCAGTCCATGTAGGCTGCCTTTGGGTACTTTTTGATATAAGGACTGCTGTGCCTGGGTGCCATGGTGTGTGTGTGTGTGTGTGTGTGTGCTCCAAGGTGTAGACCGACTGTCTCCTTCACCAGCTCCTACCTAGCATGGGAGCTCATAACCAGGAGATGGGTGGTGAACATTTGCTGAGTGGATGAATGCATGGGTGGATTTAATACATTTAGTGAAGATTGAAACCATATGATACCCATGAATACATTGTTTTCTGATTATCTGATGTTAGGAAGCCTTTTTGATGAATGCTATTTTTGTTTTTGTTTTAAATTTATATGTATAAATTCCTTTATTTATTTAGGCTATGCTGGGTCTTTGTTGCTGTGCACGCTTTCTCTAGTTGCTGGAGGCGGGAGCTACTCTTTAGTTGCAGGGCTCCAGCTTCTCATTGTGGTGGCTTCTGTTGCTGTGGACCATGGGCTCTAGAGAGCACAGGCATCTGTATTTTCTGCACGTGGGCTCAGTAATTGCAGCTCCCAGGCTCTGGAGCACAGCCTCAGTAGCCGTGGTGCATCGGTTTAGTTGCTCCTTAGCACATAGGATTTTCCTTGATCAGAGATTGAACCTGTGTCTCCTGCAGTGGCAGGTGGAGTCGTTACTGCTGAGCCACCAGGGAAGCCTGATGAATGCTATGTTTTGGATTGTGGTAAAATAGATATGATATTTTACCATTTTAAGTGTACAATTCAGTGGCATTAATTTATATTCACATTGTTGTACAACCATCACCACCATCTGTCTTTGGAGCATTTTCACCTCACCAAACAGAAAATTTGTATTTATTAAACACGAACTCCCGTCCACCATCCCCAGCTTCTGGCAACCACTGTTCTCCTTCCTGTCTCTAAAAATTTGACTGCTCGTTACCTCTTGTAAGTGAAATCATACAATACTTGTCTTTTTGTGCCTGGTTTATTTTATTTAACAGAATGTCCTCAAAATTCATCCATGTTTTAGTATATGTCTCAATTCCCTTCCTTTAAAAGGCTGCATAATGCTCTGTTGTATGGATAAAGCATAATCTGATGGTCACTTGGATTGTTTTTACCTTTTAGCTGTTGTGAATAGTATTGCAATGAATCTGGGGGTATAAATATCTGTTTTAGTCTCTGTTTTCTATTCTTTTGAATATATATCCATATATGTCCAGAAGTGGAATTGCTAGATCATATGGTAATTCTATTTTTTTTTTTTTTTGAGGAACTTGCCATACCATGCTTTAGATTTTTAAACTCAGAATTGGCTATATTGACTGCAAGTTATATCAGTCAGAATTTCTTTCCTCTCTCTTCCTCTTGCACATAATTCAGCTGAAATTGAAGGACAAGTAATAGTACCTCTTCACCCACTGTTTTAATTCTTCATGCAAATTGAGGCAGATTAGAAAAGGAGGCTTTCAGAAGCCAAGACCTATCATAGCCTTTTTGATAGGTGACCCTAAAATGTGTTAGGGACACCATTCATACTGTATGGGGACAACAGATGTAAACCTGGCATAGAGCTGGTGTCTTGCAGGCAGCAGAGAAGCCCAGTCAGTAGTGTTTCATCCAGGCTGTGCTCACCTCGTTGCATATGGAGTCCGTTCAGTGTCATGTGGGAGAGTGGGCCCCAGCCACTTTGCTCTAGTTTAGTTTGCAGAAATTCTCATGATTCCCTTTTTTTTTTTTTTTAATTATGTATAATAAGAGATCATGGTCTTAGGAGCCAGGCTGACTTGAGTTCATGCCCTGTTCTCTGTGACTTGCTGACTTGCTTTGAGCAAGTAACCAGTCTTTAGAGCACCAGTCTCCACTCCAGCGGTGAGGTGGAAAGGCTGGATTTTTTTTTTTTTTTCTTTTTTGATTTAAGTGTATTTGATTTACAATGTTGTATTAATTCCTGCTGTACAGCCATATAACTCAGTTATACATATATATTTATTCTTTTTATATTCTTTAACATTGTGGTTTAACACAGAATATTAAATATGGTTCTCTTGAGTAATTTTTTTTAAGATGATTGTGAATTTGTAAGTGACACATATATTTAGTAGGGCGCCTGGCACATAGTACTGTGTACTGATCACTGCTGTTCTTCAAAGCAGATGCTATTTAATAGAAAGTGAAAAAAGTGAAAGTGTTAGTTGCTCAGTTGTGTCTGACTCTTTGTGACCCCAAGGCTGTAGTCTGCCAGGCTCCTCTGTCCATGGAGTTCTCCAGGCAAGAATACTGGAGTGGGTTTCCACCTCCTTCCTCAGGGGATCTTCCTGACCCAGAGATCGAACTGGGGTCTCCTGCATTTCAGGCATCTAACCCACTAGGGAAGCCTGATGTTTAAAAGAAGTTGGCACCAAAACAGCTACCTGGAGCAGCAGTTCTCAAAATTTTGGTCCTAGGCCCCCTTGACACTTAAAAATGACTCAGGATCCCAAGGAGCTTTTGATTGTGTAGCTTATCTCTACTGATACTCACAGTATTGGAACTAAAGTCAAGACATTTAAAAATATTTCTTAATTCATTTGAAATGGGAATAAGCCCTGTACATTTTATTATAAATAATCTGTCTCATGAAAATCACTATTTTGCAAAACAAAAGACATCAGTGAGCAGAATGACCTTGTTTTAGATTTTTTACAAATCTCTTACATATCTGGCATCAGAAAATAAGCTAGATACCCCTCTCTTTACACCGTGATGTGTCTGCCTCTAGGAGACTACATTACATTTTGTGTCCTGGTTTTGGATTTGGCTTTTAAAATGGCTTTGACCTGCGAACCCCTGGAAGGGTCTTGGGAAGCCCAGGGTCCTCAGATCACACTCTGAAAACTTCAGAGCAGGAGTTTCTCTGGGAGTCTGAGCTGGGTCTCTTTCTTCTCTTGCAGGATCTTGCTCTTGGCCTTGTGAGCAGGAGCCCACCACCCCCAGCCAGGTAAGCCTGCCAGAAGGCCGGACCTGTGAAGCCATCCTTACCGCCACAGCTGCCTCCAGTTTGAAAGTGTGCTTTTCAGAAAAGATGCTTTCTGTTCCCCTTGGCTTGCAGATTGAATGTTCTGATTTGTTCCTCCTCCAGAGCAGACTGGACTGCCCAGGTGGCTCAGTGGTAAAGAACCCACCAGCCAATGAAGGAGACATAGGAGACATTAGACTAGGGTTCAGTCCCTGGGTCAGGAAGATCCCCTGGAGGAGGGCATGGCAACCCACTCCAATATTCTTGCCTGGAGAATTCCATGGACAGAGGAGCCTGGCGGGCTATAGTCCAAGGGGTTGCAAAGACTCAGACACAACTGAAGCAACTTAGCATCCACGTATAGCAGACAGGGGTGAGCATTCCTCTGAGAAGCTTCTTTGGTTTGGAGTTGCCTACATTGGGGCCTCAGGAGGAGTCGCTTGCAAGTTCCAATTATTAGTTTTCTTTCCTTCCTTCCTTCTTCACCTCCTTCTTCCTCCCTCCCTTCTTTCCTTTTCCTTCCTTCCTTCCTTTCCTTCTTTTCTTTCTTTCTTCCTTTCTTTTGGCTATTCAGCTGTCATGTGGATGCAGTCAGAAAAGTCTGTGTTGAAATCCTCAGGGTTGTTTTAACATGGGTTATCTTTATACCCGATTCAAGGCAACATCGCAAATGTATTCAACAAATCTGTTGTTTAAAAAAAATATGTGTGTTCATTTGTTTTCATTCTTTCATTTTCTCTTTTGCAAAGCCTTTTCGTCTCACACATTTATATATAATGAGAACATTGTAATTGATGGGCTGCTTTGTTGTCGTTTAGTTGCTAAGTTGTGTCTAACTCTTTTGCAACCCCATGGACTGTAGCCTGCCAAGCTCCTCTGTTCATGGAATTTTCCAGGCAAGAATGCTAGAGTGGGTTGCCATTTCCTTCTCCAGGGGATCTTCCCCACCCAGGGATAGAACCTGCATCTCTTGCATTGCAGGCAGACTCTTTAGTGCTGAGCCACAAGGGAAGCGTTGCATAATCCTGTATAGATCATTTTATCATTCCATGTCCTCATTTCGCATTGATGAAGTTAGGACTTATTTAACCCTCATCCAGGCTTAGAAGCCTGTTTATCAGAGGATTAGAAGACTTGTTATGTGGGATAAGTCAATTATGATCATAAAGGGATTACTTAGAAAAATTTGGGCTGAGTTCCAAATTGTTATTCTTACAAAGATGAATAAAATTTTCCGAGACAGCCGGTACCATGGTGTGATAGTGGTGTGCATTTCATTCGTTCTTCAGATTTCTGGTAAAAATTTTTTAACTCCTTTGGCGTCTTCTTATCAGAAAGCAGCTGTTTTGATGCCTGGACTGTTATCTTGTTCCTCCTTTCTCTGCTCTCAGCTTCACATTCAACCTCCTGCCTTTCTGGAAGGAAAATAAATACTGTCAGGGTGGTGCTTGGCTTCTTTGTGATCCTGTCCTTTTTTCTTTTTGGCCAGTTTTATTAACGTCAATAGAATTCTAGGACTCCATGGACCTCCAGAGGGACCATCATCTGTCTCCATTTACTTAAAATATTCTCAAACTGTTAAGTTCTTCAAGATCTTGCCCAAGTTTCTGAATCAAAAGCTTAGTTTCTCAATTTGATCTATTAGGAAACAGCACCGGCGGGTGCAGGGGGTGGGGGTGGGGGTCATTTGCTTGCTGACAGCAGCAACATTACCATATGTTGTCAGGATCCAGATGTCAAGAGTGAGGTGAAACTGTGATGCTTGGGCATCAGGAAATGCATTAGCTTATATGGAAAACTAATCTCATCCTCATGTTCGTCTTTTTTGCTCCTTTATTCATGAAAGTTAAGGCAGCATTAACATTTTCCAGATCATGTTTGAAAGCATTTCATTTCACATCCCTCTAGCAGCCAGATTTAGAAAGGCTTACCTACCTCAGGGAGACAATCTTAAAATCTGAAGACCTAAGGAGAAAGAAACCCTGGATCCTCCGGTTACATGTGTCCTGGAGGGTGGTTTGGTTCAGTAATTGTTTATTGGATAATTTCTATAAGTGGAACCCTCTGGTAGGTGCCAAGGGGAAGAAGATGATTAAAATGCAGCCCTTCCCTTTCAAAAGTTTACAATCTTAACGGGAAGGAAAAAAGTATATACAAGTAGCTCTAATACAGGGTTCACATCCTGTAGGCATCAGATACTGAGATGATGCTAGTGAGCTGAGATGACCCCTCCAGGATGCCTGGCATGTCCTGGGCACTTAATACACACATTTCAGTAGATAAATGAATGCATTTAGACATGTCTATTTTGGTGTACTTTATTCACAGCAAAAAAAAGGATGTGCAGAAAGAGATGATTTGAGAGATTTCATGGGACCCAGAGATTATGAGAATTTGGTGAGGTCTCCAAGGGCTTAGGGCAGGTGGGTCAAAGTCCCCCACATAAGATGCCTTTCTCCTGGTATGAGACCAGTCCTGTTGGTTCCTGGCCTCCTCTTCGCAAGCCTGGGAGAATGCTTATTAGTTTTCTGTTTTCCCTGAACCCATCACTTGAACAGAATAGGATTTGGTCCTTAATTTGATAGGTCTGGCACCTTGGTTTCTCATGGACTGGTTCATGGTAATCAGATTTAAAACACAAAATGAAACCTGCTTTGTACTAGGAATTCGTTTTCTTTAAAAAAAAAAAAATCAATTAATTAATTTCTGGCTGTGGTGGGTCTTTGTTGCTGCATGGGTTTTTCTCCAGTTGCTGCAACGTGGGGCTACTCACTAGTTGCAGTGTGCGGGCTGCTCAGTGTGGTGGCTTCTCTTACTGTGCAGCACAGACTCTAGGGTGTGCGGACTTGAGTAGTTGTGGTACATGTACATGGGCTCAGTAGCTGCAGCTCCCAGGCTCTGGAGCATAAGCTCAGTAGTTGGGGCACAAGTATAGTTGCTTTGCAGCATGTGGGATCTTCCCGGATCAGGGATCAAACCCATGTCTCCTGCCTTGGCAGGCGGATTCTTTACCACTGAGCCACCAGGGAAGCCCCTCAGAATTATTTTTTTTAATGGACAAAATGACACAACTAGGGATTTCTTTCTTTTCTCTTTTTTTCAATTTCTTGTTCTTCCCATTAATTTCTGTCTGGTTGAATACGTGACAGTGTGCCCATTATATTACAAATAATTTTTTTTTCCTAAAATGTAATTCTGATCAATTTGATCACATGAGGGGGACTTCATGATCAAATAGTCTTATTGCAACGTATCTGCGGCCCATTTCCCTTTTCTTCTAATAATTATGGTTGTACATTATTGCAGCTTTATCTGCTTTCTCTTTACTATGTGGTAGGTACTATTTCGGAGAAGGCAATGGCATCCCACTCCAGTACTCTTGCCTGGAAAATCCCATGGACGGAGGAGCCTGGTAGGCTACAGTCCATGGGGTCGCTAAGAGTCGGACACGACTGAGCGACTTCACTTTCACTTTTCCCTTTCATGCACTGGAGAAGGAAATGGCAATCCACTCCAGTATTCTTGCCTGGAGAATCCCAGGGACGGCGGAGCCTGATGGGCTGCCATCTATGGGGTCGCACAGAGTTGGACACGACTGAAGCGACTTAGCAGCAGCAGCAGGTACTATTTAGTATTCATTTCATGTCCCAACAGTTCTTTGAAGTAGGTATTACCATTCCCCTGTAGAAATAAGGGAACTGGGTCCAAGGGAGCATAAATGGTTTGTTCAAGGTCACAGAACTAGTCAGTTATGGAGCCCTGAGGACCTGGGTTGTCCCAGCTCACTATGACGGTGGCCCCAGGGCAGGGTGTCCAGTTGAAGGCTGAGTCATCCCTTTAGTCTTATAGAGATGTCCCAATGTGATCTCTTCTGCAGGCAGCTATGAGAAGAATGGAAAGAAGAGTTTGTACAGTTGGATTGATAAGATGGCCGTATGTTGATCATCCGTAAAGATAAGCCTACTGATACTGTATAAAACCAAATGAAATCCTAACATCACTTTAAGGATGTGTGGTGGGATAACATGGAACAATTATTGCATATTCTGAAACTGCGGTGAATGCTGAGTGAATGACCCGCCCACAGCCTGAAGACCCACTTACATCAAGCCTCTCAAAACACACTCGTCCTTAAGGGTTAGGAGTACCAGATCTTTGACAGCTTTGTTGGTTTTTTGGTGGCTTATCAGTATAAATGATAATTTAGCGCTATTTCTGAAGGGTGAATGTGACCAATATGAATGTCAGTGTATTAGAGATTATCATTAGGAAATATTTAAAATGCGTTATGTCAGACATTGTGTATGCTATGTATAGCGTTACTACTCAGAAAACACCCACAGTTCTGTGCTGTAAAGACTGTATTCCCTTGGTGACAGGCTGCTCACACCCATCTTGGTTCAGGAACCTGAGAGTCAGCATAGCTTTTTTAGAGAACATGTAGTTTTGTAAGTTTTCTTTCCTTTGTTTGTTTTAAATTTTTTTAAAAATAATTTATTTGTTTATTTGGCTGTGTCGGGTCTTGGTTGTGGCACACAAGCTTCTCTCTAGCTGTGGCTCACAGGGTAGGTGTGGTATCTTAGTTCTCTGACCAGGGATAAAACTGACATCCCCTGCATTGTAAGGTGGATCCTTAACCACTGGACCACCTCCTTTGTTTTCATTAAACGTTACTCTTTGGAGAAAATATCATTGGAAGATTTCAATGGAAGCGTTCCACATTGGAACAGTGGATGGTGTTAAGATCTTGATTCTGAAGTAAAATATTGTTTTTCCTTGATAAAAACAGCTTTCCCTGGTAATTAGTAGAGTGTCTGATAGAAGCAGAGAAGCAAAGCAGGTGTCCGCCCTGAGAATCACTCCAGGTTCTGCAGTCCTCCTGCCCTACATTTTCTGTGACCTGGGAGGCTGTAGATGAGGCTCCTTTGTCCCCTTTACACCTTGACACACAGTAGGAGTCAAGGCATGGCAGCCTTCCCTTCTAGAAGGTTGTTTAGAGAAAGGAGTAGAGTCCACCTGTTTGGTGAAATATCTCAAGTATCTATATTTAATAACCTGCTAACAAATGTGAACGTGGTTTTTTTTTTGGCTGCTGTGGCACTGAAGCTTCTCTCTAGTATGATGCCCTGGCTTCTCTAGTTGTAGCGTGCACGCTTAGTTGCCCCGTGCTGCATATGGGATCTTGGTTCCCTGACCAGGGATTGAACCTATGTCCCTTGCACTGGAAGGTGGATTCTTAAACACTGGACCACCGGAGAAGCCCCTGAACACATTGTAAAAATCAGGTTCCTCCATTCTGTCTTCTCCTCAATGCAGTGAGGCAGCTGTAAACCCTTTCTGTTTCAAGCTTCTCTTTCCTTCAGTGGGAACAGCTCTGAGGTTGTCTTTCCAGCCTGTCGGTGAGGGTACTCCAAGGACAGAGGTGATCCAGACATTTCAGGAAATTCGAGCTCTTAGTTGCCTGAGCCGACGCCCATGTATTTGCAGACAAACATCTGGAAAATGGACTTGGTGGAAAGACACAATTTAGTGACAAGAACATTAAAGAACCTTCATTTTAAAGTTGGACAACAACAGGGTTTGCTCTCCGGGTGGTGAGATTATTAACTTAATGTCACTGTTGCTGAAAAGAGAGTGGGTCAGGAGGATGGTCAGTTCCCAGGTCATGTCAGAGTCCCTGGGATGGCTGCCAAGTGTGGCTTCTTGGCTTTGTGCAGGAAAGAATTCAAGAGTGGGCCATATTAATGTGAAAGAAGATTTATTCAGGGAGGAAACACACTGCATAGACAAAGTGTGGGCCAGCTCAGAACGCGAGAGCGGCACCAGGGTGTGGGGTTGTCAGTTTTTATAGGGGTGGCTAATTTCATAGGCTAATGAATGGGAGAAGTATTTCAGCTATTTTGAGGAAGGGATAGGGATTTCCAGCAGTTGGGCCACCACCCACTTTTTGCCCTTTTATGGTGGGCCTCAGAACTGTCATGGCACCTATGGGTGTGTCCCTTAGCTTGCTGATGCGTTACAGTGAGCATATACTGAGGCTCAAGGACTAGTGGAAGTCAACTCATCTGCCATCTTGGACCTGTTTGGTTCTAATCAGTTTGTGTTTCCTTGGGTTAGGTCATTCTTTTAAAGGTTGTGCCCTGCTCCTTTCCTGTCTTATCACCTCGGGCAATTTACTTAATCTTTTATGTGTCACAGTTTGGATATTGACAAAATGGAGATGATAACTTATCATAAGATTTTTATTTGAATTCAGTGAGGCAGTGTTTGTTATAACTAATCTAGCTATTTTATTGATTTATTTTATTCATCTAGCTATTTATTCATTTATTCCTTTTATTCATTTATCATGATTTTATCTGATAAATGTACTTAAGTCCCTTTATAAATAAAACACTATTATTTATTTTCCCCCTCTCAGCTTTATCATCCCCACAATAAAACTCTATGGTTGTTGTTGCTCAGTGTGAGACCCCATGGATTGTAGCCTGCCAGGCTCCTGGGTCCATGAGATTTTCCAGGCAAGAATACCGGATTGGGTTGCCATGTCCTTCTCCAGATCTTTCAGACCTGGGGATTGAACCTGCATTTCCTTCACTGCAGGTGGATTCTTTATTGTCTGAGCCACAAGAAAGCCCTTGTAGAATCCCTGTTTTATAAATAAATTGAGAAAAAGGAAGAAAAACACAGATGCTAAATTAAAATTGGAGATTAAGGAGAACTAAAACTTGGATTTTAGTTTTTTCAATTTCTCATGATCTTATCTGAGTTTTTGGAAGCTGCCTGTTGTGACTTGATTTTTATTCTGTCCAGCAGTGGTTTCTAGAAGAGCAGCACTCATGGCCTCTGGGTGGCCCATCCTTTGCAGGCTTCATCCCTGGTGCTTTTGTAAGCAGATAGGTTAGGGGTCCCTGGAGAAAGAGAACCAGGGATGCTTTTCTTGACATGAGAACCCATTTTCGCCTAACCTATCTGGTGATCTAAGACTGGCTACAATGCTTGCCCTTGAACAAGCCTCAGTAATTAAGGGAGGAGATGCAGAAACTAGGGAAGGGAAGTGAAGTGAAAGTCGCTCAGTCATGTCCGACTCTTTGTGACCCCACAGACTATAGCATCCATGGAATTCTCCAGGCCGGAATACTGGACTGGGTGACCAAAACAATACTGTAGGCCTTCCCTGTTGGCCCAGTGTTTAAGAATCTGCCTCACAATGCAGGAGATATGGGTTCCATTCCTGATCCTGGAGGATTCCACATGCCGTGGAGCCACTAAGTGTGCCAAAACCACTGAGGCCGCCTGCTTCAGAGCCTGTGCTCGGCAACCAGAGAAGCCACCGCGATGAGGAGCCCACCTGCCACAACCAGAGAAAGCCCGCACACAGCAGCGGAGACCCAGCACAGCCCAAAATAAATACATAAAATGTTTTAAAACAGAAAAGAAACAGTCATCCCCCTTTGGGGCAGGGTCCTGGTTCCTTACACCTTTGAGTTCTGCAGAAACTAAGGCCCATCCAGCCAGAGGGTGGAATGTTGAAGCTGACCCTGCAGACTTCAGTCAGTTAATGCTTGGCCTCTGTTGGCTTTTGCCCCAGTTCTATGCTGAATTCTCTTCTACTCAAGCCCCTTCATGAACTTGCATGTACCCTTGGCTTAAAATTTCTCAGTTTTTCTCTTCAGGGAGACACTGGTTTGGGAAGGATCCCAGTGTTCTCTTTATTTGTTGTAAGTAGTTATAAATCCTTCCTTCTCCCGTGCTGTGACTTGATCGTGTCTGTACCCACCAAGAGGTGAGCCCAGTTTTGGGATAACACTGACTGCCGCCCTCTAGGTTTTTGTTGGCTTCCCCTTGCCTTGGGCGGCTTCCCTGGTGTCTCAGTGGTAAAGAATATGCCTGCTAATACAGGAGACACAGATTCAATCCCTGGGTTGGGAAGATCCCCTGGAGAAGGAAATGGCAACCCACTCCAGTGTTCTTGCCTGGGAAATCCCATGGACAGAGGAGCCTGGTGGGCAATGGACCTGACTTGGCATAAAAACCTTGTTGTCTTAAGCAGTGGTTCTTAGCCTCACCAGAGAAGCTTTTAAAATTGTCAGATATTTAACACTGATACTTAAAAACTGAGTTGGAAACTAAATTTCTGATATCTATACCTTTCAAAACTTCCCCAGGTGATTCCAATACACTTAAAGTGAAGACTGAGAACTCTGCTTTAGTGTAAGGGACTGTGAAAGGAGTATAGGCAGTAATCGCTATGATGTGGTCCTCACTTTCATGTCTATGTATGGGGGGAAAAAGATTACCTAAAGGTGACAAGTGGTGCAGTGGTAAAGAATCTACCTGCCAGTGTAGGAAATGCAAAGACACACAGGTTGAATCACTGGGTCGGGAAGATGCCCTGGAGTAGGAAGTGGCAACCCACCCCAGTATTCCTGCCTGGAAAATCTTATGAACAGAGGAATCTGGCTGGCTATAGTCCATGGGGTCGTAGAGCCAGACACGACTGAGCGACTGCACACACATAAAGATGACAGTGAATATTAGAGAAATGTGGGCCTCAGCACCGCCCCCCCCCCACCCGCCATTTTCCTGTACAAGCTATTGGGCTAAATTGGTTTGCTGGGTGTTCAGACAAGGTGAGGAATCCAAGGAGGGAGGCGACCGCAGGGGCTTGTGCGCTGCTCCCGAGTGCATTTGGTGTTCTTTCCACCACTTTGTCTATTGTTTGGAAGTTGAATGTGTAGATGATTCCTCCGTGTGATCTGCTTGCTGAACTGTACTATTTTTAGGCACTAACCCACACAATAGCTTTATAAAAAGGCTATTGAACCTTTTGAGGCTGCTGGATTTTGTCTGACAAGGGCTGAGTTACAAGTAGGCTCTCCCGCCTCCCAATTCAGGCATGTTGGATTTTTTGTTGTTGTTGTTTCTTCTTTAGAAAGTATCTGAATAGCTTCAAAATACAGTGGTTTGGCAGCCTGACAGGTGATGCCAGATGTCTGTGTACCTCTCCTCCCTGCCCCTGCTCTCCAGACATAGAGTTTCGCAGGTGTATGTTGGGTTGCTAATTTTTATTCTGTCTCCTTTTCCTTTTAAAATGTGCTAAAATATGCATAGTTCATAGTGCTGGGGGGGAAGTGAACTCATGAAGCATTTTCTTATTTTTGAGTCTCTGCCCTGTCTAAAAAGATGTGTTTTCCTCCATCGAGGGGATCTCCTTGTCTGGGTCTGCTTAACAAGTGGGATTAAACAGATCAAGCCAGTATGATGTTATTGTAAATTTGTTTTAAAAATGACAGTCATACCTTATGGGTTCCTAATCCAGTCTCAGGAATATGCATCCGTCCATTAGGAGGCAGAAGCACGAGTTACTAGTAGTTGTAGTGGAAAAACAATTGCTCATTGTGAAATAATGTGATCCCCTTAATGTGTCCACACAATAGAGTGGATATTGTTTGTGATTCTTTGCTTCCTTTTCTCTGTCTCTCTTCATTAAAATGCTATAATAGGCAGTGTATTAGAGTTGCCCCTAGATGGCTTTGGCTTTTTAAAGTACGTATCTTCATAAAGTTCACTCCCATATTCATTTTCCACCAGGCAGTTAGCCAAGTGAAGATTCCCTTCCCTGGTGCTTGGTGATGGGTAGACTCTAGCTTATCTATGACAACATGTATGATTAATAGGGATAGTGTTAACTCCTTTGTGTCAGTGTTATAAATGTGTGATTCTTCTTGGCACTTGAACTGCGCTATTAGGATCCATGTCCTAGGTCCTATCCACATCCTATCCGTAGGGATAGGCCTGGCCTGTCTTGATAAGGGGAACATTTTGGTTTCCCCAGATACATGTGGGTCACTTCCCCTGTTGCGTCTCATCAGTATTTCTCTAGGATCTGATACCCTTCAAACCTCCTTGGGGGGTTGTTGCCGATTTGGGCAGCTCACCCCTGTTACTGCCATGGTTATTCTGTCAGAGTCTCTGGAGAAGTAGGAGCAGTGGGGCCTCTGCAGGGGCTGACTTTCTGGTCCCCTTTCGCCTCCATCCCTGAAGGAGCCTGCCCGCCTGCTAAGTCACTTCAGTTGTGTTGACTCTCTGCAACTCTATGGACCATAACCCACCAGGCTCCTTTGTCCATGAGATTCTTCAGGTGAGAATACTGGAGTGGGTTGCCATGCCCTCCTCTAGGGGATATTCCCGACCCAGGGATTGAACCCATGACTCTTAGGTCTCCTGAATTGGTAGGCGAATTCTTTACCACTAGCACCACCTGGGAAGCCCCTGAAGGAGTCTAGTCATTTCCAAACCTGCTCACTACTTGAGGTCTTTTTTTTTGTCTGTGGCGTGCGGGATCTTAGTTCCTGACCAGGAATTGAACCCGTGCATGCCCCCTGCAGTGGAAGTGCAGAGTCTTAACCACTGGACTGCCAGGGAAATCCCATCTGAGGTCTGTTTTGAACTAGCCATTCCCAGGCCCCCTCCACACACTTCCCCATGTCCCCTTCTCTCCTGCCCCTGGATTCTGGTTGAGAAGGTTAAGATGGAGGCTAGTACAGTAAATAGGATCCTTCTCCTGCAATCGTCCGAGTGGACCTTTGAATGTTTAGGAATCGTCATTCAGAGTGCCGTTGTGTAGCTGAGGCCTTCCAAGCCCAGCATGATAAGGAACTTAGGCAGGGTCCCACCTAAGGTCTGCCAGTCACAGGTGAAGACGATCCTCTGTCTCTGTGTCGTATTTGTAGATGTGGCAGAAACAACCAGCAAGATCACTGGGCTATTTCTCCTGGATGCACACAGATTGCTTTCCTGCTCATTTATTGTCCATCTCTGACAGAGAGGGACATGGGGTGATTATGTGATCTCTGTATTCAGCCAACCTAGGACCAAACTCAAAGGTAGCCAGTATAAGATCCAGCTTGAATCCTTGTACAATGAGAGACTTACTGTTAAGTGTATTACTTTGTCATTGTTGTCTCATGTTTGTGTTGAGTGGGGACTTTGGTTACTTTGCATGCTGATGGGTTCATTTGTTGTTGTTCAGTTGCTAAGTCGTGTCCAACTCTTTGCGACCCCGTGGACTATAGCACACCAGGCTTCCCTGTCTTTCACCATCTCCCAGAGGTCATTAGCAAGTTTTATACAACAAAGCATGATCATAACAGGGGTCCTTCAGAGTCCAGCCAGTCAAGGCCTAAATGTAGTCCTTATTCTGATGACGTAGTGACAGACCAGGTGCATATTTACAAATTCACTTAAAATAAGCAAAGCTCACTTCTTGAAATTTATGTGAAACCTCTATTTCCTTTACCCTGATAGACTATGACGTGGAGTTGGGAAGACAGTCTAGGAGGACGAGGTGGTCATTTATGTCATTAAAAGGTGAAAGAAAGGTCCAGTAACTCGTATTTGCCTGACTTGACCTTGGTAACATGGAAATTGTGATGTAGCTCCGAGAGACTTGGTCCATATAGGAGATGTCTGTATCAGCTGACTCCTTATACGTGCGAGCAAATGTGTAAGACTCACAATGTATTTTTTATTTTACTTTGGCTGCACTGGGTCTTCATTGTGGTGGGCTTCTTTTGTTGTGGAACATGGGCTCCGGAGCTCACAGGCTCTCTAGTTGCAGCTCGGGCTCAGTAATTGTGGTGCGTGGGCTTAGTTGCTCCACGGCATGTGGGATCTTAGTTCCTTGACTGGGGATCAAACCTGTGGCTCCTGCAGTGGATGTGCAGAGTCTTAAATGCTGGACCCCCAGGAAAGTCCCAGGGTTGTACTTCCTACTGGGCTTGTGCGTTTGGCTGTGGAATGCCAAGCGCTCTGCACATATTGGATCCGGCTGAGCTGAGTTTATCTCATTATTTGCCTGCATCTGGAACATCCCTTTTGTATGAAGATGTTGAGGAAAAGTTTATCGAATGAGATGCTGGTGCCCAGTGATGGTGCTCTGCATAATGAAGTACTCTTCCTCACTGGGCTGACTTCTGTGTCACTTCTTCATCCCTGTGGGCTGGCAGGAGGGAAGCTGGGCTCTGAATCCCCTTGGGGCTTGGACAGCTGATGTTGCTGATGTCCAGCAACTTGGATGAATTCAGGAATTCCCCTACTTTACATACTGGAGATCACCAGACACCCCTCTCCTCTCGCCTCCCCCCTCCCACCCCCGCCCCCGCACTGGTAGGATGAGGACACCAGAGTGTGAAATTAACACATCAAGGGAATTTGAATCATGGTAGCCTTGAGCTGGTTTTTGCAAATTAAATTTTGCAGAAATTAGCCTCAGCTCAGCCCCAGCACTCTTAGTTTCATACTTGTGAAGCCAAACTTGTTTCAGTGACGTTTCTACCCTGAGAGGTGAAGAATCTGGTTTACATGAGGATGGTGAGTCTTGCTGAGTAGATTGTTGTCTCTTTTGTAAAAACTACTGTTGACCAAGAGTGATTACCCTCAGTAAAAGTCCTTTGACATGGTGTAGCAATTGGAGGAGAACATGCATAAGTATGCAGAATGGTGCGTCAGCCAGCCGAAGTGCCAGCCAACCCTTTCAGAAGACTCTTATGGGTAATATTCATTATTTGGCATTCAGGAAAAGGAAAACAATTTTTTCCCAGTGCACTATCAGACCCAGTTTTTTCATTATCTCTGAGACCCATAATCACATTAACCATATTCACTAAGCTGAGTATGCACCAAAGATGCCCAATTAGTAATTTACAAAAATAAATATAACCATCATGGGACCCTGAATACTAACCTCTTCTTGGTCCCCACGTCCACTGCCTCCAGGTAGGCAGAGGTCAGAAGGTTGCTGGGCACCTTTGCAGTGGGAAAAGGGGAGATGGGTGAAGTGAAGGATTGCTGGATCTTGTAGAGACAATTAAGAGGAGATACCCTGTCTAGTGGGCTTCCCTGCTGTCTCAGATGGTAAAGAATCTACCTGCATGTAGGAGACCTACGTTTGGTCTCTGGGTCGGGAAGACCCCCTGGAGAAGGGAATGGCAACCCACTCCAGTATTCTTGCCTGGAGAATTCCATGGATGGAAGAGTCTGGCGGGATACAGTCCATGGGGTCGCAAAGAGTCAGACACGACTGAGCCCCTAACCCTTTCCACCCTGTTTAGTGGTTCTTTGCCCATGGATGCTAGAATTTGCTATAGGTTTCTTCTTTCGCCATATCCCCTTTCCCTAACCAAAACTCTTTCTTTAATTATATTTTTACATTATTTAGACCTTCAACAGTTAAATTTTACAGGCCTCAAGGCTTCTTGTTCTTTTAAATTTGAATCTTGGTGGTGGTGGTGGTGGTGGTGGTGGTGGGTGATGGATCCCCTTGCTTCTCATGTCTCTGGGGAAGGTTCTCTGTTCAAGATGAAAGCCCATGACGGCCAGTTTCCAGGTAGGGTTCTGTTTGAACAATGTTGTTACGACATGTCACTTTTTCCAGTAGGGCTGTGCCTTTGTTTTGGCTTACTCTCCATACCAACATTGCTTCATTGATGTGGATATAACAATTTGTATAAAAACATTCTGCCTGCATGTTTTAAATGTGGGATTTTATCTGTCATCTGGTCACGTAGCCCTTCATGTCATGCTGGTACAGGATGTTTGACTTGGTGACACTTGCTAGCTCTGGGCTGCCTGGCATTGTTTCATTTAGCTGACAGTTTTTGTTTGTTGGTTGGTTTTTGCTTTTGTTTTGCATTTTTACTGTTCCAGGTACCTTGTTAGGCAAAATGAGAGAATATGAAATTGAATAGCTTTCTCTGCTTTCTAGATTCTTAGTCTAGCAGGGGGACAGACAACATGTAAGTAAATAAGTAATGATATTGGGTAATGTTTGCCAGGATACAAAGCGGGTGAGAGCCATGGTCCCAGAGGTGGTAAGAACACAGGAAAGACTTATTGCCTGGAGAGAAAATGTTCTTGCAGAATTTAGGGAAGTCTGTAGTGCCTAGGGTTTGGGGTAACCAGGGCTCAGTGGTAGCGAGTGGAAATTCTTTTTTTAAAAAAATATTTATACTTCTTTATTTACTTGGCTGTGCCAGGTCTTAGTTGCAGCATGTGAGATCTTTAGTTGCGGCGTGTGGGATCTAGTTCCCTGGCCGAGGATCGAACTGAGGCCCCCTGCATTGGAAGCGCAGAGTCCTAACCACTGGACTACCAGGGAAACCCCTGAGATTGGAACTGCTGATTGAAGTCAGAGTCTTGTAGGGTCTAGCATCCTGTGGGGTTAGGAGAGGCAGCAGCATGCATATTGAAGAAACACAGAAGAAGAATTTTGTAGACCCTAGAGTAAAATTAAACACCTACCCCTGAAGTATAGTATGTTGCTTCCACAGCTGAAAAGCTAACTAAACTCTCTGAGTCCCTTATCTCACATTAGCAGGGATGTTGATAACTACGTCATTGGACGTCTTCCCTAAAATAGAATGCCTTAAGCGGAGCCTGGACCAAAGCTGACATTCAGTGTGTTATGTCCTCCTGTCCATCCTGTAAGCCTCCTGATTCTGTTCAATGGACTTTTCCACCAGCACCTCTGGTGGGTTTGACAGGCACTGACCTTGCCAGCCTCTCACCTCCTTCTGCCCTATTTCTTTATTTAGCGGTTGTCTTTAGTATTTGTTCATCGTTTGCTGATGGAGCACAGGTGAAAATTTACGTTTGTTGGATGTAGGATTTTCTCTCCATTCTTGACTGTGGTCCCAGAATGGTCATAAGTGTCTCTCTTGTGTCTCTCTTGTATCTCTCTTGGCTATTCTGATTTCCTCCATTCTGTACGCTTTGAAATTTGATATCTGGATCTAAAAAATGGAAATGAAATGGGCTTTAAAAAAAAAATTATTTATTTATTTTAATTGGAGGATAATTACTTTGCAGTGCTGTCATTGTTTTTGCCATACATCCATATGAATTGGCCATGAGGTATATATGTGTCCATCCTGAATCCCCCTCCCATGAAATGAACTTTTTAAAAGAAGCGTACTTTAAGTTTTTTGGGTAAATCATCTTATCTGTTGTTTTGCAGACCTAAGTCTGAGCCCCGTGTTCATTAGCTCAGAGCCTTTCAGTCTTCTTCTATTTTTAAAAAGCTTTTTGTAGAAGCGAGGGTAAAATGTTTTACAAAGCAGAAGTTCAAGATTCTCAAGTGTGATTGAAAATAGCTCCTGGTGACACATCCTTTCTCTGGACTTTATCTTGTTTCTGTCTCTGAACTACACACTTGCCTATGCAGGTTTCCCATATCTGGGTGAAGCTTGTGTCCCATTCATAGCTGCCTCCTAAGTCCAGGAGTCATATTCCTGTTAGGGTCTGCAGCGCTTCCAGCACATTTACAGAATTTATTTTCACCGGTCGCACAGAGTCGGACACGACTGAAGCGACTTAGCAGCAGCAGCAGCAGCAGGTGCATTAAAACTGCACTGTGGCCCTACCTATCACTGGAGGGAGGGAAGGGAAGTTTTGGGTTTCAGTCTTTCTTTAAAAAGTAAGTGGAGGGACTTCCCTGGTGGTCCAGTGATGCAGACTCCACACTTCCTTTGCAGAGGGCCTGGGTTCGATCCCTGGTTGAGGAACTAAAGATCCCACATGCCGTGGGGATGGCCAAAAAAGTAAAACTAAATTAAAAAAAAATAAAAAGTGAATGATGTTCACCAATTGGATATCTCTGCTTAAGCAACAATGGCAGCTCCACCACCTACAAAAAGCCTTGGGCCCCCAACACTGACATGGGACCAACATTGAAATCAATATGGAGATTGGAGGGTCTACCAGCATAAGCCTTGATGATAGAGACATGGTTTGGTTTAGTTCAGTTCATTCTTTTGTTGGTACAGTGGTAAAGAATCCACCTGCCAGGGCAGGAGATGCAGGAGATGTGGGTTTGATCCCTGGGTTGGGAAAATCCTCTGGAGAGGAAATGGCAACCCATTCCAGTATTCTTACCTGAAAAATTCCATGGACAGAGAAGGCTGGCAGGCTACAGTCCATGGGGTCACAAAGAGCTGAACACGACTGGGTGACTGAACACACCCGCACATTCCTTTCTTAGTTTCTAGAACAGGCAAAGTTATCAGCTTTAATCACAGTCTGCACGTGAAACATCTTTGAACAGCTCGGCAGACCCTGAATTCTTGAGGCCAGACTGAACACTCGTGCTATCTTTGGTTGGAATGTCGCGTCTAAGAAATCGCATGTTAGCTCCTCAGGGATCTCACCATGTATAGGCGATCCTTGACCTGTTGACAGTCCTCTGCTTTTACTTGGGCTTGTCTTTGCTTCAGAATGCTGTTCAAGGACATCGTTGCCAGGGAAGCAGGTTTTTAGTTAATACCCTTGTGATGGATGAACGCCCCCCACCCCCACACTCTTCCACAATGGAGAATTCACAGAATGGCTTCATTTAGAAATAGTTTTTGGTGTTTTCTAGAACTGAGACTGCGGTCCACTCTCTCCTGCTGTTCTGTCCTTTTCATCCTTTCATTTCTTTGGAATTCCCAGAGACCCAGTGGGCTAGTCGGTGCTTTTTCGAATCTGCTGATTTTCTGTGAGGCTGATGTCATGGTCTATAGCTTTACCTTTACATATGCTAATTATTAGATTACATTGGCAGTTGGGGGGCTTTGTTGGAGGGCCTTGAAAAAGGTGGATTATATATGGCTGTCTTCTCTGTCTTGGAGGTATTTCCTTGAGAGCCTGTGTATGGCAGAGCAGTGGTAGCATCTGCGGACTATGGCATGTGGTTAGAGCCTGTCTTTAGGACGTGGGAGGAGTGGGGTCTCCACACCCACCCTCGTGGGGGCGTTAAGTTTGGAGAGGATTCTGTGGATTCTCTAGCCCCGGGTTAGCACCAGGTTAGGGTCAGGGTCGCTGTGAGTCGGGTTCCCTCCAGACTTGCCTCTAGGAATGCCTGGTTTCCAGCCCTGGCCTACATACCGTAGGTGTGCGTTTTTGGGTGGAAACGCTTTCCTGTTTAAGTTTGTCTTGGGGACACCGCAACCGCAAGACAACACAGCGCATTTCTCTGGGCAGTTTCCTCTGTTCAGTGCAAGTGATGCCTGTTTGCCCGGCACTAATGAGCACATGCTCTGTGGTTTAGAGCCTTGAGCTTTAGAGGTTGTGTTATATCTGACTTTCGAGTAAAAGTCTCGGCCAGAATCGACTGAGTATACATCCATTTGTTTTGTTTTGGGCCACACCTCGGGGCCTGTGGGATCTTAGTTCCTCAATCAGTGACTGAACCCTCACCCCATGCATTGGAAGCTCAGAGTCTTAACCACTGGACCCCCAGGGTAAGTCCCTGTGCATCCATCTGTAAATGCAATTTCTGGTTTAACTTATGTGTTTTTCTTCCATAGGCACTTATTATAAGGACGCAAGTCAAATACTTAATAAGGAGAAAAAAGTACTTTGGGTTTTGTTAATTACAGGCACTCGTGGATGGTTTGCAGCCTCGCTCACGTAGACACTCATTGTTGGAAATTATTTCCCCATTGTTAGTTTAATAAAAAATAATTGAAACTTTTTTAGTCTGTTAGTTAAAATTAAACTGACAAACTCTGTGGAATGCCTGGGAACAACGTCCAGCTTGCTGTGACAGCTGCAGGGCCAGCCAGGGTGCACCCCAAACATGCCTGGCTACAGATCCCGTTTCTAGAAAGAAAAACAGCCCTGTGTGTGCCATAGTGTCAAAATATGTCTGGGTTACATAAATGGCACACTGCTTGAAATAAGTAATTGTTTCAAGTAATTGTTTCATTCTTCATTTGCCTTCTTGCAAAAGCAAACTGCAGAGAAATCGAAACAGTATCCTGAAAAAGAATAAAGGAAACTGGTTTGAGGTAAGCTTTGTGGAAAGGGTTTTCTTATTGAAGGCTTCCTTATGTGAGAGGTTGGAATAAGGTAAATTTATTAAAAATAGAACTTTGGATGTAAATATTCTATTTCATAATCCCTTCTTTTAGCAGAACTCCTTCCTGTAACTTTTCCTGTGTGAGCCAGTCTCTCACTGAAACATCTTTGTCCTGTTACTGAAGTTCCAAAGCAATCTTGCCACTGATGTGCTTTATCTTACTTAGAGATTTCTCCTTCTTTTCTGACTTTCTCTGATAACTGTATTTAAATAATTTTTGCATTTGTTAACATGTGTCACTCAGAAATACAGACAGTAAATCAAGATAGAAATTTAAAATCGAATGTATCCATTTTCGTCCTCA
Organism: Giraffa tippelskirchi; assembly: GCF_054371585.1. NCBI lineage: Eukaryota > Metazoa > Chordata > Mammalia > Artiodactyla > Giraffidae > Giraffa > Giraffa tippelskirchi. Next base: position 117,565,334 of record NC_137276.1, on the reverse strand, counting down.
ATAGTTACTCTGTTGGGGGGAAGAAACCCCATATTCTCTAGAGAAGAAATTGAAAGCAGTTTGTGGGAAGATTCCTTTGTTCATCTTGCCTGCTTGAGTGGATTGTAAGTTTCCTTAAAGGCAGAGCTTTTGGTTTGTGTATCTTTCACTGCTTGCCATAGGGCCTTGCCCATTCAGTTCAGTTCAGTCGCTCAGTCGTGTCCGACTCTTTGCGACCCCATGAATTGCAGCACGCCAGGCCTCTCTGTCCATCACCAACTCCCGGAGTCTACCCAAACCCATGTCCATCGAGTCGGTGATGCCATCCAACCATCTCATCCTCTGTCGTCCCCTTCTCCTCCCGCCCCCAATCCTACCCAGCATTAGGGTCTTTTCTAATGAGTCAACCCTTCGCATGAGGTGCCCAAAGTATTGGAGTTTCAGCTTCAATATCAGACCTTCCACTGAACACCCAGGATTGATCTCCTTTAGGATGGATTGATTGGATCTCCTTGCAGTCCAAGGGACTCTCAAGAGTCTTCTCCAACACCACAGTTCAAAAGCATCAATTCTTCGGCGCTCAGCTTTCTTCACCGTCCAACTCTCACATCCATACATGACCACTGGAAAAACCATAGCCTTGACTAGATGGACTTTTGCTGGCAAAGTAATGTCTCTGCTTTTAAATATACTATCTAGGTTGGCCATAACCTTCCTTCCAAGGAGTAAGCGTCTTTTAATTTCATGGCTGCAATCACCATCAGCAGTGATTTTGGAGCCCCCAAAAATAAAGTCTGACACTGTTTCCACTGTTTCCCCATCTATTTCCCATGAAGTGATGGGACCAGATGCCATGATCTTAGTTTTCTGAATGTTGAGCTTTAAGCCAACTTTTTCACTCTCCTCTTTCACCTTCATCAAGAGGCTGTTTAGTTCTTCTTCACTTTCTGCCATAAGGGTGGTGTCATCCGCATATCTGAGGTTATTGATATTTCTCCCGGCAATCTTGATTCCAGCTTGTGTTTCTTCCAGCCCAGCGTTTCTCATGATGTACTCTGCATATAAGTTAAATAAGTAGGGTGACAATATACAGCCTTGACGTACTCCTTTTCCTATTTGGAACCAGTCTGTTGTTCCATGTCCAGTTCTAACTGTTGCTTCCTGACCTGCATATAGGTTTCTCAAGAGACAGGTCAGATGCTCTGGTATTCCCATCTCTTTCAGAATTTTCCACAGTTTATTGTGATCCACACAGTCAAAGGCTTTGGCATAGTCAATAAAGCAGAAATAGATGTTTTTCTGGAACTCTCTTGCTTTTTCGATGATCCAGCGGATATTGGCAATTTGATCTCTGGTTCCTCTGCCTTTTCTAAAACCAGCTTGAACATCTGGAAGTTCACGGTTCACGTATTGCTGAAGCCTGGCTTGGAGAATTTTGAGCATTACTTTACTAGCATGTGAGATGAGTGCAATTGTGCGGTCGTTTGAGCGTTCTTTGGCATTGCCTTTCTTGGGATTGTAACGAAGACTGACCTTTTCCAGTCCTGTGGCCACTGCTGAGTTTTCCAAATTTGCTGGCATATCGAGTGCAGCACTTTCACAGCATCACCTTTGAGGATTTGAAACAGCTCAACTGGAATTCCATCACCTCCACTAGCTTTGTTTGTAGTGATGCTTTCTAAGGCCCACTTGGCTTCACATTCCAGGATGTCTGGCTCTAGGTGAGTGATCACACCATCGTGATTATCTGGGTCGTGAAGATCTTTTTTGTACAGTTCTTCTGTGTATTCTTGCCACCTCTTCTTAATATCTTCTGCTTCTGTTAGGTCCATACCATTTCTGTCCTTTATCGAGCCCTTCTTTGCATGAAATATTCCTTTGGTATCTCTAATTTTCTTGAAGTGATCTCTAGTCTTTCCCAATCTGTTGTTTTCCTCTATTTCTTTGCACTGATTGCTGAGGAAGGCTTTCTTATCTCTCCTTGCTATTCTTTGGAACTCTGCATTCAGATGGGAATATCTTTCCTTTCCTCCTTTGCTTTTCACTTCTCTTCTCTTCCCAGCTATCTGTAAGGCCTCCTCAGACAGCCATTTTGCTTTTTTGCATTTCTTTTCCATGGGGATTTTCTTGATCCCTGTCTCCTGTACAGTGTCACGAACCTCTGTCCATAGTTCATCAGGCACTCTGTCTATCAGGTCTAGTCCTTTAAATCTATTTATCACTTCCACTGTATACTCATAAGGGATTTGATCTAGGTCATACCTGAATGGTCTAGTGGTTTTCCCTACTTTCTTCAATTTAAGTCTGAATTTGGCAATAAGCAGTTCATGATCCGAGCCACAGTCTGCTCCCGGTCTTGTTTTTGCTGACTGTATAGAGCTTCTCCATTTTTGGCTGCAAAGAATATAATCAGTCTGATTTCAGTGTTGACCATCTGGTGATGTCCACGTGTAGAGTCTTCTCTTGCCCATTAGTAAATGCTTAATGAATGCCAGATTTCAGGAATGATGAGGTTAGTGGAAGTTTGACTCTGTTGATGCCTTATCTGTTCTTAATCAGAAAATTTTTATTGTGGTCACTCATTGATAGCTCCAGCTCCATAGTCAATGGAAATGTTATGTGTATGCTAGAAATGCAGAATCTGATAACAGAGAGAGGAAATATTCACAGAGGTCAAATTTTAAAATGAGTTTTATAGTTGAAGAGGATTTAAACATATCTATTTTCTAATATTCAAGAAAATTAGAGATACTAAGGGACCATTTCATGCAAAGATGGGCATAATAAAGGACAGAAATGGTATGGACCTAACAGAAGCAGAAGATATTAAGAAGAGGTGGCAACGATACACAGAAGAACTGTACCAAAAAAATCTTCATGACCCAGATAGCTACGATGGTGTGATCATGCACCTAGAGCCAGACATCCTGGAATAGGAGGTCAAGTGGGCCTTAAGAAGCATCACTATGAATAAAGCTAGTGTAAGTGATGGAATTCCAGTGGAGCTATTTCAAATCCTAAAAGGTGATGCTGTTATAGTGCTTCACTTGATACGCCAGCAAATTTGGAAGACTCGGCAGTGGCCACAGGACTAGAAAAGGTCAGTTATCATTCCAATCCCAAAGAAAGACAATGCCAAAGAATGCTCAAACTACTGCACTCATCTCACATGCTAGCAAAGTGATGCTCAAAATTCTCTAAGCCAGGCTTCAACCGTGAAGGCTTGAACCGTGAACTTCCAGATGTTCAAGCTGGAGTTAGAAAAGGCAGAGGAGCCAGAGATCAAATTGCCAACATCCGCTGGATCATCAAAAAAACAAGACAGTTCCAGAAAAACATCTATTTCTGCTTTATTGACTAAGCCACAGCCTTTGACTGTGTGGATCACAATAAACTGTGGAAAATTCTTCAAGAGATGGGAATACCAGACCACCTGACCTGCCTCTTGAGAAATCTGTATGCAGGTCAAGAAGCAACAGTTAGAACTGTACATAGACAACAGACTGGTTCCAATCGGGAAAGGAGTATGTCAAGGCTGTATAGTGTCACTCTGCTTATTTAACTTATATGCAGAGTATATCATGCGAAATGCTGGGCTGGATGAAGCATAAGCTGGAATCAAGATTACTGGGAGAAATATCAATAACCTCAGATATGCAGATGACACCACCCTTATGGCAGAAAGTGAAGAAGAACTAAAGAGCCTCTTGATGAAAGTGAAAGAAGAGAGTAAAAAAGTTGGCTTAAAGCTCAACACTCAGAAAACTAAGATCGTGGTGTCTGGTCCCATCACTTCATGGCAAATAGATGGGGAAACAATGGAAACAGTGGGAAACTTTATTTTGGGGGGCTCTAAAATCACTGCAGATGGTGACTGCAGCCATGAAATTAAAAGACACTTCCTCCTTGGAAGAAAATCTATGACCAACCTAGATAGCATATTTAAAAGCAGAGATATTACTTTGCCAACAAAGATCCATCTAGTCAAGGCTATGGTTTTTCCAGCAGTCAAGTATGGATGTGAGAGTTGGACTGTAAAGAAAACTGAGTACCAAAGAACCGATGGTTTTGAACTGTGGTGTTGGAGAAGACTCTTGAGAGTCCCCTGGAATGCAAGGAGATCCAACCAGTACATCCTAAAGGAAATCAGTCCTGAATATTCATTGGAAGGACTGATGATGAAGCTAAAACTCCAATACTTTGGCCACCTGATGCGAAGAATGACTCATTGGAAAAGACTCCATGCTGGGAAAGATTGAAGGTGGGAGGAGAAGGGGATGACAGAGGATGAGATGGTTGGATGGCATCACCAACTAAATGGACATGAGTCTGAGTAAGCTCCAGGAGTTGATGATGGACATGGGAGCCTGCCATGCTGCAGTCCAGGGGTTCACAAAGAGTCACACTCAACTGAGCGACTGAACTGAACTCATATATATATTATATACGTCTGTAAGAGGAGGAAATGGCTTACCAGGTGGTGCTAGTAGTAAAGAACCCACTTGCTAATGCAGAAGACTTAAGAGACATGGTTTGATCCCTGGTTCCGAAAGATCCCCCGGAGAGGGGCATGACAACCCACTCCAGTATTTTTGCCTGGAGAATCCCAAGGACATAGAAGCCTGGCAGGCTGCAGTCTATGAGGTCTCAGAGTCCAACTCAACTGAAGTGACTTAGCATGTATGCATGCATGCTTGCAAGGAGAGGAAAACATTCGATAATTGCCAGAGAGGGGAAGAATGTAAATATGGTAACCAGTGGAGCACTGCCCATGTCACATTCTGGGTGGTCTTCTTGCCCTGGGCAGTGCGGCCACCTCCCATCTGCAGCTGGGCCTGGGTTGAGGAATTGTACTGTTGTGTTGCCTGGAGCGTGTTACTTCCAGGAATTCACTTTCCATTCCCCTGGTCCTGCCTCTTCCCGTCTTCTTTCTCCTGTTTTCTTCCCCTGACACCATTTCCTGGGGTAATCCATTTATTTATGCATTCTTTTATTCAGCAAATGCTTACGAAGTCAGTGAGAGCCACACTCTCTTGGTTTCAGCTTTATAACTCAAGAGTCAAGAAAAGCGTGATGTTATTTATAGGCACGTTGCTATTGATAGTGATGAAAGCTTTTTTTTTTTTTGATGTGGGCCATTTTTAAAGTCTATTGATTTTGTTACAATATTGCTTCCATTTATGTTTTGGTTTTTTGGCCTCCAGGTATGTGGTATCTTAGCTCCCTGAACAAGGATCTAACCTATACCCCCTATGTTGGAAGGTGAAGTCTTAACTATTGGACCACCAGGGAAGACCTTGAAAGCTATCTTTTAACCACTGATTCCTTTGTCAGGTGCAGGGCTAAATATGTTTATAATTTAAACCCTTCTCTGACTTGAAAACCTGGGGCTTTCAAGATAAAGTTAAAATTCCTTGACTTTGCTTTTAATGCTCAGCGCTTCTACTAAATGGTCTTTCTAGCCATAGCTTTTACTGTTCACTTAAACATGAATCATTTGCTCCGGCCATACGTGTTTATCCATCACCCTCTGTGAGGCTTTGGCCAGCCTGGAGTGCACTGCCCTTTTTCTCTCTTTGAAGATAGAGTAGAACCATCATTTGAGGCACCCTCCCATCTCCCCTGCCCCCCAGGACCTGTGCCTCCTTGTTCTCGCAGCTCGTGCTGTGAAGCCCGCCTGCCTCTCCAGTCTGGCAAGGGGCCTTGTTTCCACCACCTGCTCAGATGCCTGCTGCTCGACGCCCTCGGTTTGTGGTCTGCCCCAGTGCCTCATGGAGCAGTAAACACACTGGCACCCATGCTTAGTGTCCCTCTAGTCTTTGGATATTAAAGGTATGAGAGACCCTCAATTGTGTAGTGTTTCAGATCTCACCTTTTCATCTTGTAGATGGAGAAAAATTTGTTCTGGGTCGTTTAAAAAGCAGAACAATATTCAAGGGGAAAATGAAAGAAGGAATCAACTTAATATTTTCTTTGGAGGGCCAAACACAGGCATCATATTATCTCCCTGAATCTTCCTGCCTGTCATATCACATCTTTTATTATTGAATGGGGAAGCTGGCTCAAAGATTCAGGGTAGTTTCTCCAAGGCCACCCAGGTAATAGGTGGAGGGAAGAGGATTCCCCTTCCTGTCAGGATGCTTGTTCTCTGAAGTCCTTGCAGTTTCCACTTGTCTTTGCCTGTCTCTCAATTTTCTGTTTTTGTTTAGCTGTTCCTCATCTACACTTGCTACTGTAAGCTGGAGCCTGATTAATTTAACATCTCTTCCATGTTGCCCTTTCCCCCTATTTTCCTTTTCCTTCCTATTTCCATATTCTTGAATTTTTTTTCTGAAATCTTTTTTTTTTTTTTGGCTGCACTGGGTCTTGGTTGCAGTATGCAGGCTTTTCTCTAGTTGTGGCACATAAACTTCTCTTGTTGCAGCACAAGGGCTTCCAATTGTGGTGTGCAGGCTTCTCTACTTGTGGACCACGGGCTCTAGAGCATGCAGGCTTTGTTGTACCATGGCATGTGGGAGGGATCTTATTTCCCTGACTGGGGATTGAATCTGAGTTCCCTGCATTAGAAAAGTGAAGTGAAATATAAAAGTGTTAGTCGCTCAGTGGTCCCTGACTCTTTGCAACTGCATGGACTCTTCTGTCCTTGAAATTCTCCAGGCAAGAATACTGGAGTGGGTAGCTATTCCCTTTTCCAGGGTATCTTCCTGAACCAGGAATTGAACCCTGGTCTCCTGCATTGCAGGCAGATTCTTTACCATCTGAGCCACCAGGGAAGCCCTCACTTCATTGGAAGACAGACTCCCAACCACTGGACCCTCAGGGAAGTCCCATCCATGTTTTTGAGTATTTTAAAGGACATTTTGAATACAGGCCTTTTTGTTTGTTGTTGTTTGTCTGTTTTAACCCTTATACCTCTTGAGTTTTCTTGCCTGTACCACTTGCCCAGGTGGAAGAGAGTTTGCCCAGCAGTGGGTTCTATTATCTGCGTTACAAAGATGACAGGGTTGTTGGATTCCTTGAGATGAGACCAGCAGAACTGTGACGGCAACTGATTTTGCTTGTAGCGGCAGCAACAATGACCACAATTATTAATGCTCAGAAAGGCAGAATCAGCTGTTTTTCTAAAATGTTTTTGTGCTTTGTGTAATACTGTTGAACTGCTTTTCTGGTTGAAAATAATGCTGCTGTTAGAATTATTTCTCGTCTAAATGAAGGTGCTGCATAGACTCTTGTGACTGGCAATCCTGTTTGCCTGAGTGAAAGCTATCCTTGCCATTTCTATATTAGTTTGAAAATACAGAGGATAAAAATAACAAAAGAAAAGAAAGAACAGGCATAGTAATTAAGGCTGACTTGTGGTAGATGGTGGGGTAGGAATGTTCATATTTAAAATACTGAGAAATGTAAATATTTGACTTGATATAATGTGACCATACATTCTTCACTCGATTGTGATTATTTAAACCTTCTGTTGAGCTCTTAGACAGATGGTCTTTTGAGTAATGAACATGCCTTTGAATACAGCAAGATGCCATTTGGTAAACTGATGAAGTGGCATTATTAATATTTTATGCCATAAAAAACTCAATGTGAGAGTAGGTAGCTGCAGATTAGAAAAATCCTGAACTCCATCTTATACATAGTTAAGAGTTGTCAGGCATTTCAACAGCTATTCTGTTTCTGTGCAGGAATGAAAAAAAGACTCATTGTCACAGGTACCGTTATCCAGCTGTATTTACTAAGAGTGTGTGTGGCTGGGCTTTGCAGTGACGGCAGTCTGCCTTCCTCCTTGCATGTTATTATGATAAGACAACAGGATGTAGTGAGTTAGGGACATAGGGAAACAAAATTAAAATGATCAAGAAGAACAACAATACTGGAGAACAACAAGATCAAACAAGAACAACAAAATAACAGTAATTGTTTTCGTACATTTCAAGCTGAAAATGTAAGCTTGATCTTTAGCTTAAAAAAAAAAAAGGCTTAGTTTTTTTTCCCACGTTTGTGCCCAAGCCCCTTCCCTTTACCCCCTAGAATTTTAGACATGTGCAGGACCTCAGTGTTTTGTAATAATTAGGAAAAAGTGCCCTGTTTGAGTTTCCCAGATAGTAGAAGTGCTCATCAAATACCATACCCATCTTAATCACTTGGCATAGTTTTTTAAATGAACATCATCATGTTTGTTGTAATTTATGAATACATTACAAATTGATGTGTATCCCTTTACTCAGATATCTGGGTTCTCAAGCGCATCTGCTTTCTTTTTTTAGAAATCATTTTTATTTTGACTGTGCTGGGTCTTTGTTTCAGCGCACAGGCTCAGTAGTTGTGGCATGTGGGTGCTCTAGTTGCAGCACGTGGGATCTTAGTTCCCTGACCAGGGATTGAATCCTCGTCACTGTATTGGAAGTTGACTTCTCAACCATTGGACCACCAGGGAAGTCCTCAGCATGAGCTTTCCATTGTTGTGTAGTTAGAAAATCCACTGCTTACTTGCTGCTGCTGCTAAGTCGCTTCAGTCGTGTCCGACTCTGTGTGACCCCATAGACTGCAGCCCACCAGGCTCCGCCGTCCCTGGGATTCTCCAGGCAAGAACACTGGAGTGGGTTGCCATTTCCTCTCCAGTGCGTGAAAGTGAAGTCGCTCAGTCGTCTCCGACTCTTCGCGACCCCATGGACTGCAGCCTACCAGGCTCCTCCATCCATAGGATTTTCCAGGCAAGAGTACTGGAGTGGGTTGCCTATTTGAGAAGGGTTTAAAAAGGCCAAGTCATATCTTAGTATCATTATGAGAAGTTTTCACCTCATAGGAAACCTGGAAAGGTCTCTGGGCCTTCCTGGTCAAGAGACTATAAGGTCTTCAGAGACCTGCCCACACTCAGGTGCCTTCTGTAATTCCTTATAAAGTGCAGTGGGCACATGCAGAGTGTTCTGTTACTCTGCTGATGTTTAAGGTGCAGTTCCAGGGTTAAACACTGTGCCCAAGCTTAAGATTTTCATACTGTCCAGGCTTATCTTCCAAAAATAGTGTATTACTTTACCATGCTCCTGCCCAAATAAAGAACCAAAAGCACCAAGTGTTAGCTGCCAAGATGTTAGATGAGGCTCCTCTTCTCTCCCCATGTCAGCTTACTTGCAATCCCGAGCAAATGCTATAAAACGAGGCAGGTAAGAGCTTAATCCAGTAGTCCAGCAAAACTGATTAAAGCACACTTCCGTTCACGTTGGACCAGCCTGGATCCAGCTAGGTTGTGCTAGAGATTTTTAACTGATTCTAAGACCAGCCACGCTTCTTCAGTCATTCTCAGTAACCTCCTCACTGACTGCTTGTCCTCTGATGTGATCGGCTTTAATTCTGTCCACTTTCCCACAACCATGAAGATTTTGCTTCCACATATCTCCTTTTGGGAATAATTAGAAAAAGACAAGAGGGAAGGTGGGTTAGAGAGGAGGGAAGTTTGAGACTAGAAATGTTTACAGTGGAGCTTTAATAAAAGAGAGAAGGGGAGTGAATGGGGTCCGCTGGGTCACTGGACGTGGGGAGATGTGGCGTGCGTTGGGCAGGCTGGAATTGGGGCAGTGGCTGTTCCTTCCTCTCTGGTTGGGGAATGTGTAGAGTGGCTAAGTCTATCTCTGGGGGGTCATGTATGTGAAGGGTTCTGGCAATGCAGGCCCACCCACGTTAGGCCCATTGTTCTGTTTAGCATTCTATGAGAGACAACTTCTTCTGTTTCCTGTATTCTTTCCTGAAGAACCCCCTTTTTAGGTCAGTTTTATTCAAACAGCTTCATATTCTGTTATTTGTTACTCTGTCCCCTTGGTGTGTCCAGAGGCTCATGCTTGTTGATATGATGACTGTGTCTTTCTTCTCCTTCCCTTTACCTGCCACGTTTTCTTCTCCAACCTCTGCATGGACCAGACTCTGTCCCCTTTCCTACCTTTGCACACTCCACTGCAGCCAACGCCTTTGCTTATTTAGCACCTGGCCCAGGTATGGTGAGTGGCCCCGCCGGGACCTGGCTGGGTTGCCGTCCAGACCAGTTCAGGGAGCTGGAATCCTGTGGGACAGTGCGTTCCTGTCATCATCAGACCAGACAGAGAGGCCTGTCTGCGTCCGTCTCCCCACTGCCCCTGTGGGGCTTAGCTACACCTGCCTTACGGTAGATGCATAGTGAATGTTTGCATAAATAATACATGGATGAAGCATGTCAGTTGAGCTGATCACTCTTGGGGGTTATGAAACAAATATTTTGTCCTCCATAAGTCTTAATATTGTAGAAAGGCAAACGCCAAACAATACAGCTATTCTGGCTTTCATCCTGATTATGAGTTGAGGAAAGCATACACAGGGTAGGAAGCAAATAGAGGTGGTGAGTGAGGTTGTTTGTTGTGTCTCTGAGAATATTTCCCAGGGAGGGGGTGGCTCTTCAGCTGTGTTTGCTTATTCTGCCAAACCCCAGTCTTGTGAGCCTGCTAACAGGGCAGCTGCAGAAGGAAACCATCCAGTTCTCGAATCTGTGGTTTACAGACTCTGTGAGCACGCTTGTGATTTGGGCTCTGCTTTCAGTGTATGTGTGATTATTAACAGCAATATTCATACTAATATTTATTTTCCTTTGCTTGAGTAATCGCTCTGTAGAAAAGCTTGTCTGTAAAAAATGGATTGTGTAATTACTTCTCTAGATAATTGGCTTCTTACTTACTCTTAGGGGGATTGAAAAGAATAGGAATCACATTTGGGGACCACCAATCAAGTATCAGGGCTTCCCAGGTGGCACTAGTAAAAAACCTGCCTGCCAGTCAGGGGACGTAAGAGATGTGGGTTCAATCCCTGGGTTGGGAAGATCCCCTAGAGAAGGGTATGGCTACCTACTCCAACATTCTTGCCTGGAAAATTCCATGGACAGAGGAGCCTGGCAGGCTATAGTCTGTGGGTTACAAAGAGTCGGACACAACTGAGCGAGTAACAGCACACAGTTTGTGTCAGGCCCTAGTGCAGGCCCTTCTGTGTGGCCTTTGCACAGCACAGGTGTTAAACCAGCCACGAGCAGAGTAGTTTGTGCCTTCATCTGATTCACAATCAGCCACAGCCCTGCAGGTGAGAGATCTCGGCCAGATCTGTAGTATTTTGGAGCAAACTGCATGAAGACTGAAGAATTTGAAAATGAAATGTGGACTGTTGGTTCATCACTTATCAACAGGAATTGTTTCAATAAACACTGTAGAAGGCCTCCAAGAAAGTCTTGATAATAATGTGGTTCAGATGATAGAGGTGCTGACACTCTCAGATTGATCTTTTTCATGGATTTTGCTTTTCATCACTCTGCTCTGTCCACCCTCACCAAAGTGATCCTCGGAACACATTTTGAAAACGAGGTTCTAGACACACATGACTGAAAGAGACCTGTGATTCTGTCCCTTGCAATGACTGATGGTCACGCAGTGACCTCTCATTCAGAAAGACCTTGTGTCTTATAGGGGCTGTGTTCCCACATCCTGGGGTCACTTGGATGTGACTCAGAGAAGCTAGCTTCTTGCTAACCTGTGGATACTAATCTCCTGTTGTTATTTATTCCAGTGATGGATCCTGCATACAAAAATCTGTTTTCTTTTAGGCGAGGCGAGGCAAGGTTTGGGGCAAGAGTTTGTTTTATTTATTACTTATTTATTTAGCATTTTATTTATTTGGAGAGATGTATTCCCATGGTCCCAAAGCATATTTGGTAAGATGTTTTTCTCTTACTTCCCTTCCTTGCAGCATCTAGTGCCGTCAGCCTCTCGCGCATCCTTCCAGAGATGTGTCACGCACATTCATGCAGATACTAATATTCTTTATGTCCAGTCCTAAAATGGTAGCCTGTGAACAGTACCTTGCACTTCTTAGTATGTTTCTTAAATTCCTTAGCTTTATATAGAAGGTAAGTTGATTTGGAAAAAGACATTTGTTGATCTTCTTTCTGTTTAAATAGTTCTGAAAGGCCAGGTGAGACCAGGGTGACTGTTCTCTTGGCAGGATGCCTGGCACTCCTGGGGATGAGACAGACCTGGTGCCTGACATGGCAGCAAACCCTCAAGTCTGGGAAACATTTCTTGACTAACCAGCATTCTTACTGTCTCTTTGCCCATTTCCTCAGACACTGTATGATTCATTGGCACACTGACAGAAAGTTCCAGACCATTTTTCCCTCTTGCCCCTGCTCCTTGCCCTGGAGAACACACCTCACCTGGTGTGTCCTTGTCATTGCTGACTGCCCACTCATCTCTGACCACACTAGCCTTATACAGTCTATTGGCCCAGACTTACCATTTAACTTTATATGGTCCTTTATTGTCACCTGACTCATCAAAGCTAGGCTGTGTGTTTGAGGACAGACACCCCAGCTTACGCGTTTTAGAGTTGGGTGATGTGGGGGTAAGTGGTAATTTATCAGTAAACCTGTATTGGAATCTAGAATCCTGTCTCTGAGCCCCTATAGAAGACTCTTCCTGAATATTTCTTGGGTACCTGTGTGACGTCTCCAGCCCCCAGCTTCCGTGACCCCTTCTAGGCTCCGGTGCACCCTTCCCTCTCCTGAGGTGCCCTGGTGGCCTCCTCTTTCTGGTCCCTCATCTCTGGCCTCTTCTTGTCTCCTTGCTTCACTCAGTCACAGGTTCATTCATTCATTCAGCAGACAGCACCCACCTTGTGATGATCAGTTTAATATGTTGCCCTGGCTAGACTGTGATGCCTGGTTATCCAGTCCAGGGTGCTGGCCCAGTGCTGCTGAGTAGGTATTCTGTAGACCTGACCCACTTCTACAGTCTTAACTAAAAGAGACTTGAAGTAAAGAAGGTGGTCTGGGCGGGCCTCGTCCCATCGGTTCCACGGCTTTCAGAGCAAACCCGAGGCTCTCTGGAGGAAGAATGCATTCTGCCTGTGGACTCAGTCTCCGCCTGGCTCTGGTCTCCAGTTTCTAGCCCATCCTTGGAATTCACGCTTGCCAGGACCCACCCCTCCCCAGCTAGTTGTGTAAACCAGCTCCCTCCCCTTCCCTGTATGTGTCTACACAGGCACTGCTCATTCTCTTTCCCTGGTGGAACCCTGACTGATCTGCTGCTGGAGGCCTCCTTAAGGAAATATCCAGTCCTCCTGTTTTCCTAAGTCAGTCTCCGTGGACTCACCATTGCCTATGAAAGCACACAGCACAGACATGAGATACAGCCCTGGGCCATATGGCTTCAGCCTCCTTTGTTTTTTTTTATTTTTATTTTTTAAAGGATTTTGTTTGTTTGTTTTGACTGCACCACAAGGCATGTAAACTGTTAAACTCCAGTTGCCCAACCAGGGATCGAACCTGTGCTCCCTGCGTCGGAAGGCAGATTCTTACCACTTGATCGCCATTGAAGTCCAGTCCTCTCTCTTGAGAACCCTGGTCCTCTCAGTGGCAGCCATCCCCCGCCCTGGCCACATCTCTGCTGCTCTGTCCTGCCTCGGGGCTGTCAGCTGCTCCTACCACCCAGAAGGCACATCCTTTGCCAGAAGGCACATCCTTTGCCAGAAGGCACATCCTTTGCCAGAAGGCACATCCTTTGCCTCTTGCTCCTCCTTTATGTGAAGGAGGTTTCACTACTTCTGAGCATCTTTGCTGACCAGCCCCATCTCTGTTTTCTCATGTCAGTTTTCTTCTGGATGCTTCCTTAGTGCCATGCAACTTGCTCTCCTAATACCCACAGCAATATTGTGGAACTCTTTGCCCGTCTCTCCCTTTCCTGGACTTCATACTGTTTTAAGGAGTTGAGTTTTATCTTCCAGAATGCCCACTGCCTGGCATAGTCCCTGGCACAGACTGAGTGGAGTGACTTGTGGTCATTAGAGTGTCATGCTTGGGGCTTTCCATTACCCCACGAGGAGCAGGTTGAAGTGTGTTGGGTCACACCTGGTCACACTTGGCACCTTCCTGAGAGCCAAGCGTGGGGGTGTCTGGGGCCACGTGACCAGTGCTGTCACTGATTGCTGGTTGGGCAGACTCTGCCTTCCAAATCTCTCACCAGACAAAGCAGCAGGTTCATAAAGTCACTGACTCTAACAAAGGAGGAGGGGACCATGAAAAGCCTTTTGTTAAAGTAGATGAGAAATGATAAGTCGTGGAGGGAGGAAATCTCAGAGTAAGATGACCTTTTAAACTTTCTCTCTTCTCAGGGCAGTGGGAAAGGAAAGTCTTGTATCAAGAGTTGAGATACTTTTTGAGGTGAGAGGGACACCTTTACAGGCAAAAGTGAGATTATGTTGTGGATCAGCTGATGGCAGGGAGCCTGGGAGCTGCACCCTGCACTTTTCTGGTCTTCAGGAGCATGGGACTACTCCATGCTACTTGTCTGGATCCCTCCAGCTTCTGTGAGCCCCAGGATTTAGACCTGGCTCTGGGTCTGCTGGCAGATAAGAAGGATTTTTTCATTTTTGTGATCTGAGCGTTCCTAACCGACCTGCAGTTGGCCACATGAGGACAACATAGCTGCTGATCTTCCTCTATCAGTGATACCAGGAAAAGGAGGGAAGAATGGAACCCCCACTGAGCCTGTAAATAATTTATGTTCTGAAATGTTATCCGACAATTTGGCATCATAACTTTAACTCTTAAAGGAAGCCAGCAATCACTTATTAAAAGAAGTAATATGGCTGTTTATTGACATGGAAAGAAGTCATGGATACACTAATTGAAAAGAGAACTCTATTGTGTCTATAGTACTTATATAATACTGTATCTGTGTTGTGGTGAAATTCTATTATTGTTACATTGTAAACATGTAAATCATTATATGTAAATCATTATTAGAAAACTAGAAGGACATCTTCATAATAGTTAAAAGTTTTCCTTTTTCTGGACAGTTTAAATTTTTTTAGAAATAATCCTCATACTTCATCAGAATCAAAAGGCATTCTGACTTCTCAATTTTGGGGGGAGGGAAGACAAGAGGTTAGAAGAAAATGGACAAAAATAAAAAGCCACAGCTTCTGTAAGGGTGATGATCTTATGTATGATTACTGATTTTTCTGTCCCCATTTATTTTTTTAAAGGTAAGCAGATTACTCATGGTTTTATTTATTTATTTATTTTTATTTTAATTGGAGGCTAATTACTTTACAATATTGTGGTGGTTTTGCCATACATTCACATGAAAAACCGAAGTCAACTGTGGTTCTCCTAGGGTACCTAGCTCCCACCTGAGCCTGTTAGATATTTGAGCTTTAATTTAAACTTTTGAATCAGATGCCGAAAGTAAATGAGAAATGTGTATGAGAAGTGAGAAGTTGGAAATCAGTTACACTGTGGCCCCAAATTCCCAGTGTTCCACTTCAGGGAGCTTTGTACCAGTGCGTGCTTCCTGAATACCTGGGT
Source organism: Giraffa tippelskirchi (assembly GCF_054371585.1). Classification (NCBI taxonomy): domain Eukaryota; kingdom Metazoa; phylum Chordata; class Mammalia; order Artiodactyla; family Giraffidae; genus Giraffa; species Giraffa tippelskirchi. The sequence continues at coordinate 117,549,979 of NC_137276.1, read as the reverse complement.
TGTCTGGTCAAAATCCCTGGGCTTAACAGTTGCTGCAGGCTTCTTGTGATTGTAATACATGCTTGCAAGTGGAATTACCGTTTTTGTTTGTAAGATTTATTTATTTCATTTTTTGGCTGTGGTGGATTTCTGTTGCTGCGCAGGCCTTCTCTAGTTGCAGAGAGTGTGGGCTACTCCCTAGTTGCAGTGTGCAGGCTTCTCATTATGGTGGTTTCTCTGGTTGCAGAGCACGGGCTCTAGGCTCACTGGCTTCAGTAGTTGGGGCTGGCGGGCTCCAGAGGATGGGCTCAGTAGTTGGGGCTCACAGGTTTAGTTGCTCCACGGCATATGAGATCTTCCTGGACCAGGGATTGAAGCGGTGCAAAGTTGATTCTTAACCATTGGACCACCAGGGAAGCCTGGAACTACCTTGTTTTAAAGTATGAGAGTTTGAAAAGGAGCACACAGTCTTGTTGCTGGGCCTGGCCTGTGTACAAATGTGTGAGTCCTGATAATTCCTTTAAAAAGAATGCACACGCTTACCCAGAGTGCAGAGGGCTCCGTGCTCACATACAGGGAGTGGCTACACTACAGCCTGAGAGAAAGGGGGCCTGTTTTAGGAGATCTTTTTGATTGAGATAAGAGCCTGAGAATATTCCAGGCACTTGGGTGCTTTTATCTCTTTTCCTTTAGGAAGACTTGGTACCATGGCTGTGAGCATTAGGCGCCTTTTCATAGTGAAATAGGTTGACTCAGCAGGTGGGGATGTTTCCAGCTGTTGTTATGATTCCCACCATCATACTTCTTAACTGCATTGACCAAACTTGTTTTATGTATGTCAGGGTAGATATTATTTTGGAGAGATTAAGGTCATTATTGTCATTTAAGCACTTTTATATTTAGAAAATAAATCATGTAAAACATTAAATCATGTAAAACATTCCTTTTGTCCCAAGATGTCCCAGAACCTGGAAGCAGTTCAATGCCTCTTTTGTGTAGACGAGGATGAAAATATAATTTTTATAGCAGAGAGAAGGAAGATTTGTGATGGGGGCTGGGTTTACATAAATAAATGCATGTGCTTTTCTGTAGCCCTCTATGTGTATGGTGGTGGTTTAGTTGCTAAGTTATGTCCAGCTCTTGTGACCCCATGGACTGTAGCCCACCAGGCACCTCTGTCCATGGGATTTCCCAGGCAAGAATTTTGAAGTGGGTTGCCATTCCCTTGTCTAGGGGATCTTCCTGACCCAGGGATTGAACCCAGGTCTCCTGCATTGCAGGTGGTCTCCTGCATTTGCAGGTGGTCTTTTTACTGACTGAGCCGCTAGGGAAGCCTATGGCCATTTGTAAAATGTTTGTAAGGAAAATATGGACGGCAAAGTTAGAAATTCCAATCTTCTGAAGTTTCAATTCTTTTTTATCATGGTAGAAAATATCTTTCAGTAAATCATTCAAGTGATGCTTATATACAGTACATTTTTCTCTTGTTAATTACATAGACCTCAGGTGAAAACAGAAGATGGCTACTGTGGCTTTGCCATTGTCTCTAGAGTCTGGTCACCCAGCAGCTGATTGCAGGTCTTCCTTCGGACGGCAGTGGTGGTCAGCTGGTGCTGGACAGAGATCCTGTAGAGGCTGCTGCAAGTGCCGAGCAAGCGTCCTGGAGGAGCACACATTTATGAGATGTACTTAAAATAGCTTCTTGCAGATTTTTGGAAAACATAGCTGTTTTGCTGTCACCAAGGGAATTAGTAGGTGGCAAAGCCTGATTTTTGTCATGTGCAAATGCCAGTGTGTACAAACAAGTCTGTTCTGTTCTTGGCCCCAGGTGGTTTGCATAGGCTTTGGGAGGACTACTTGAGAGCAGGAGAAAGGGGCAGTTCGTGGGGGGCTCAAGCGGCTTCCTGGAAATGAGGTGGGTATGCTCAGAGCACCAGACACTGGCTTGATCATTTCCTAGTCGTGTGATCTTAGCTACTTTTTTGCTTTTGGTCTATTTCTTCCTTTGTACACATGATGTTAATTCTTTCTGCATTAGATTGCTGTGTGAATTAAATGAGATGTCCGTAAATGCAGACACCTTGATAGGACTTACCATAGATGGGAGGTAACTGTGTCTTTTTCCCCATCCTTCTGTGCAGTTTGGCTTAAGTTCCTTTAACTAATACTCTGGCTTCTTAGATAGCCAGGAATGAGGTAGGTTGGGGTTGGGTTGTTGGGCTCCTGATAGCCACTCTGAGAAATTTTCATTCGCTCTGTGGCAAAGGGAAACAACCAGATGTTTTAATAAGTTCTGAAGGACTGTGGTGATCAGGCATGTGCTTCATGAAGGTTATTCTGGTCCTGTGTTTATCATTAGAGGTTGATGCATTTTAGAACTTTATGACAAAATAATTATGAACCATATATAAGAGAACTTCTTTAAAGGTACACTTTGCTTCTAATGAATCATCATATGATTGGGCACACTAGAGATGAATAATTTCTAATGGATGAAATGCCCACACTTTCAAGCATGACATAGGTTTAAATTTGAATTAGTTAAATGCAGGATCTGTATTTACATTGCGTATCTTTGAAATGATCTGATTGCAGATTAACTCGCTATAAAATGAAATTTGCCTTTTTTAAGCAGTAGAAAAAGTAAAAGTGTTAGTTGCTCAGTCATATTCTATTCTTTGCGACTCCATGGACTATATAGCTCACCAGACTCCTCTGTCCATGGAATTCTCCAGGCAGGAACACTGGAATGGGTAGCCATTCCCTTCTCCAGGGGGTCTTCCCAACCCAGGGATTGAACCCAGGTCTCCTGCATTTCAGGCAGATTCTTTACTGTCTGAGCCACTTGCCCACGATGATGTAAGTAAGTGGTAGCAGTGCTATTTATATTTATCATAATGGCTTTAAATTATCACATCTTTTTTTTTTTTTTGGTGTCATTTAGTACACAGTATCTTAGTTCCCCAACCAGGGATTGAACCAGGGCCCCCTAAGTTGGAAGCGCTGAGTTCTAACCACTGGACTGCCGGGAAATTCCCAAATTACTACATCTTTAACTACAAATGCTAAATATTCAGAGGCTATTTTCTTAGATTCAACATGATTTAAAAAAAGAAATGACAGTATTTTATGTCGTCTGTTATGGGTTTGGGTAGGTGTTTTTTAAACAATAAACGGAAATAGAGATTAGAGGCTCAGCTGAAGCCTGCACATTCCTTCCCTGCCCCATTTGCTTTTTGTTTATCTGTAGTATCAAGGTTGTCTTTCCTCCAGGTCAAGCAGATGGACTCTTCTTAGATAGGAAGTGATCCTGGTGATAGCTTGTTTGTGAGGTACCCTGAAGTCTGGTTTCTCAAAATGTTAATGTGATTTTCTTTCACAGTTTCTTTGGTTTTTGAAATTTTCCTCTTCCCTTCTACATTCTTTTGGTTGGTCTAATAATCGAATATCTTCCCTGGTGGCTCTGACATAAGAGAGATTAACAGGAGAAAAACAAATTTAATTTCATATGTACAGAGGCCCCATAGGTATGGGACCTAACAAGTGACCAAAGCAAGCTGTTTGCGTGTCTTTTTATTTTATTGTTTTAAATTGTATTGGAGTATAGTTGATTTACAGTGTTGTGCTAATTTCTACTGTAAAACAAAGTGACTCAGTTATATATGTATAAATATATTCTTTTTCATATTCTTTTCCATTATAGCTTATCACAGGATATTGAATATAGTTCCCTACGCTATAAAGTAGGACCTTGTTGTTTATCCATCCTATATATAATAGTTTGCTTCTGCTCACCCCACACTACCAATCCTTTCTTCCTCCACTCCCTTCCCCCTTGGCAAAGTCTGTTCTCTATGTTTGTGAGTCTTTGTTTCGTGGACATGTTGATTTGTGTAGTAATTTAGATTCCACATATAAGTGATATCATATAGTATTTGTCTTTCTTTGACTGACTTCACTTAGTATGATAATCTCTAGGGCCATTCATATTGCTGCAAATGTACATGCCTTTTTAGACAAACAATTATTTGTGAAGGTTTGACAGAACAAAAGGAGTCAAGGCTCGGAGTAGCAGATTAATGAAGAAGTAACACAGTTGTTTATGCAGTTTCCTCTGCCCGAGGTCCCGCTTTTCAGCGATAAGGATGCCCTCCATCCTCCGGGCACAGGGAGGATGTTTCCCATGGGAGCTTTGTTTCTTGCTTTCCGGGGGACAAAGGAGGGTCAGAGTGTCCTTCTTGCACTGGCTGTTTCTCAAATAACTTTAATTCAAAATAATAAAATGCCAAAGTGACATATTTGGGGGCGGCTTGCCCTAAACTTCATCAGTATCAATTAGAAGCATCAAAGGAACAGGTAAGTTGATGGAGGAATAAAGACTAAATCCTGCTGAACACTTTTATTGTCTAAGAGTTATTGTGTTGACTTATTACTGTAATTTGTAGATGCAGATACTGGCAAGAAAATAATTTAGGGGTTGTCCACTGTCAGTAAGCCTGACAGTGTTTTAGATGAAAAAAAAAATCAGTATTTGATATCATTTCTTAAAGAAACTCTTACTGGCACTGGGATCTTAGAATGCAGGAAACTGTTAGGGGTTTTACATGTTCTGATGTGTTTTTGTTAAGCTTATCTGGTAGGCTTCAGAGCTGTTTTCTTGGAACTCTTCTGTGTGTCAGCAGAGACACCCTGGCTGGCCTCTGTCCTTATATTTCTTTTCCTCATTCCAGGGTCCTCGGCCTGTGGGGTTTCTGTCTGCAGGGAGGGGACAGGTTGTGTCTGAAGCAGCAGTGCAGGGGTGCAGCTGGGCAAATGAAAGTGTGGAAAAGGATTCAAGGGAATTTAGACTCCTCTGTAAAGTGCATTTCATTGCTCTTGGGCTCTCCTAGTAGGTGCTGTTGATATGACCTTGTGAGTTACAGGGAGAAAAGAGGCTGATGCCATGGACTGCCCAGCTCCGGGCTTGGCATTGGGGCTTGGCTGGGCTTTTCCTGCCATGGTGCACCCAGGGAGCATGTGCAGGCTTTCAGGTGCACCACGGGTCTTCAAGTCGGTCCTCCTTGGGCCTTCCCCTCTGCACACAGAATCAAGGCAATTCTGGTTGCCAGGTCACTGGGGTCTTCTGATGCTTGAGCACCATCCTCAGGCTCCTGATGGGTGGACGCTGGGCCCCAGGGTGCAGCTCGGGGCCTCCCACCTCTACTTCCAGAAGGCTGGGGATGGGACATGCAGAGCTAAGGAAGAACTGCTCCCTCAGTCCTTTCAGCTTCTCTCCTGCATGTAGAATGAGAGAGTTCTGCTCTCTGCCCAGCTCAGGGTTGAGCGCAGTGATGCACAGGCTTTCTAAGGTCATGGTTCAAGGATAAGGCCATCTAGGCCCTGACTCCCCCCATGGAGTATTGAATCGCCCAAGAAGTTCCTTCCTAAGTAATACAGAAGGGAAATCTCTTCTTAGGTCCTCACCGCTCCTTATAAAAGGGCTTTCTGGGTTCAGCGTGACTAAGGAATCCACTTCATTTCCACCTCATCTATCAAATGAGGAAGTTAAACTGAGATTGAATATTCTGGCCTCACCTTTGATTAGACCCTCAACCTCAGCATCTTTTCACCCCTGGATGGAGTACTGGGAGGGACTCTTCTTGAACCCTCAAGGCCTTGCTTGAGAAGTCAGCTGGTCACCCTGAACCAAGAGATATGATTTATAGCTGGGACCTTTGTCCAGGGCTTCTGCTGCTTTACTTACAGTGACAAACACAGTAGAGAGCTGGAGACTGCAAACTGAAGATGCCAAATGGATGAACTGCCTGTCTGCTTTGCAGAGGAGCACAGAAGGAGGGGCAGCTCCTTCCAGGGTGCCATAGACAGAACTGTGAAGCTAGTACCTGCATCCAAGGGCAGACAGGTTTAGGATGCATTGAAAGCAATGCACACAAAACTTGTATCTCTGGAATATCTGTCACTGGTCTGAGTAAATGACAAAACTAGGAAAAATTACTTCATATTTTACACCTTGCAGATTTAAATACCAAGGTCATATTTTGTCTTTCTCATGCCTGGTGAGTCAGCCCGCCCACTATGGCATTCTTAGTGGACTGGTAAAGTAAGTCGGGGAGAGGTTGAGCTCTCTACCCCAAATTTAGGCAACCCCTGGGTCTCATTCCTTTGTGACCCCATAGACTGGAGCCCACCAAGCTCCTCTGTTTATGGGGTTTCCCAGGTGAGAACACTGGAGTGGGTTGCCATTTCCTTCTCCAGGGGATCTTCTCAACCCAGGGATCGAATCCACATCTCCTGTGTCTCCTGCATTGGCAGACAGATGTTTTATCACTGAGCCACAAGCCCCTCTATGGGCCACAGAGGTCTGGAAATAGGTTTTTCTTCTCAGTTGTGTGTGTGTGATGTGAGTGTATGTGTACATTCTGGGGTTTATGTGCAGTGACAACACACTAAACGTAGGGGATTTCAAGTTTATACAGAGTAGATACGAGCATAATGAAAGCTCTTACAGATTTTCTAGAGTGATTCTCTTTGTCTGGGTAACTTGACACCAGCAAGATTAGATACTGAGTTTTAGGTTATGCTGGTTGAGTACCATTGGTGGCAAGTGGCTCTGGGTTTTTTAGAAAGGCAGTCTGTGCTTCCCAGAGGTGTGTTCTGGAAAAAGGTGCTTTGAAAGGAGCAGAAATCTCTGTGACAGCAGCGCTCTTCTTCTGAGTCTTTCTCTAGGTGACCCTTACTCAGGTCAGTTCCTTCCCTCCACCACCTTTGAGAAGGAGGTGCCAGTGTGTAGGGTTCAGAGATGGTCCCGGGCCACTCTAGGCTGGCTATGCTAGAAACAACCAGAACCTCCTCTGGGCCCCTTTCTCTTCCGCCTCACCTGTGGAGTCTGTCCTGTTATCCTCGTAGCAGACAAGTGTGTGAAGCCCTTCCTGGTGACCAGTGCTGGAGTGGAGTGTTTGAGCTTGCACTGCTGCCCTTGACATTATTGAGGCTTTTTTTGGTTCATATTTAGCAAGTGTTAATGAGGGCTTCCCGGGTGGCTCAGACAGTAAAGAATCTGCCTGCAATGCAGGAGACCTGGGTTTGATCCCTGGGTTGGGAAGATCCCCTGGAGAAGGGAATGGCTACCCACTCCAGTATTCTTGCCTGGAAAGTCCCATGGACAGAGGATCCTGGTGGGCTATAGTCCATGGGGTCACAACTGTCAGATATAACTTAACAACTAAGCTAACACCAGCAATGGGGGTTGAATCCAGCATTTAGTCATTGATGAGGATACAGGAGACTGTCACAAATAACTTCAATGATATTTGTTACCAAAAAGGGTCACACCCAGAATATTTTTGCCATATTTTTGCTAGGGTGACTTTAATGAAACCCCCTTTTTTAGAGGTAGCTTGTCACATGTTAGGTAAGTGTAAGGCTCAGGAGGAAACTAAACTGAGGACTGTTGAACTCATCGCCCAGGGGAAGTACTGTTCTGCGCTCCATTTGCATCACCAGGTTTAATCTTCAGGTCAATTCTGTCATTACCTCCATTTTACATATGAGAAAACTGAGGCTCAAAAACTTCAATTACTTGCCTAAGTCACACAGTCAGTGACTGCAGAGCTGGGGGTCTAACCTCTGCTGACTCCACAGCCATTCTTACACAAAATCTCCTGTCAAACAAGGATGGTGGGCAGAAATGTTAAGTTTTAGGAATTTTTAAGTCAGGAAAATTAAAAATGTTCCTAGTTCAGGAAGTATCCTGTTTTACTTCATGTTTTATATCTGTGAACGTCAGTATATATTTAATATAGGAACTATAAAAAGAAGGATGAGGGCTTCCCAGGTGGCACTAGAGGTAAAGAACCTGCCTGCCAATGCAGGAGACTTAGAGACTTGAGTTTGATCCATGGGTTGGGAAGATCCCCTGAAGGAGGGCATGGCAACTCCCTCCAGTATTCTTGTCCAGAAAATCTCATAGAAAGAGGAGCCTCGTGGGCTCGAGTCCATGGGGTCGCAAAGGGTTGTATACGACTCAAGCAACTTAGCATGAACACAAAGATTGGTGGGTTGCTACTTTTGTTCTTTTTAAGCAACTCAAGTGTTTTTGCTGTTATATTATTGGTTTCATTTTGTGTTTGTCTACACATGAATATTTCTTAATTTTATTGATCAAATAGGATTTGCTCCAAGAAACAGGACCTTCTAAAATTACAAATTGCTCGGTACCACCATATTAATCTCCAGTTAATATTAAATTAAAGCACAGTCTTTGAAATGCCACCATTGAAGCCATTAGATCTTTAGAGATTTGCACACAAGAGAGATTGGTTTTTAATGTTTCCATTTATGTCACTTTAACTATTGCTCCTGTCAGTCAGCTCAGGTTTTTGTTGTTGTTGTTTAGGCAAAAGAGCTTTTTATTTCATTTGGTAAAGTACAATCACTCACAGGAATATTGCAGTTATGAGAGAAGGGACTTAGAACTTAGGTTTTGGGGTTTGTTTTGATAACTTTTCACTAGTCTGCATACAGATTTTTATCAGTGTTGTGAGCTATCAGTCAAATGGCTTGTTTATTTTGTAGCCCAATTCCTCTTAGGTTTGACTTCTGCTTTCAGTCTCTGGGTTTTTGTGACTGGCATTGAGTACCATTCGAAGTAGCGTGCAGGGAGCGTTTCTTTACAAGCTGTGACAGAGACATGATGGGGAGGGGCTTTGTTATGGTCCCTCTATCTGGTTCATGGCGTTGACCATTGTGAACTCCTTGCTGTTAAGTTGGATTCCCTTCAGTTTTCCTTAAAGAATCTTCTGTATGTGGAAACCATCCTCGTGAGTGAGAAACTGGTAAGGACGTCTGACTTCCCGAATGTTGAGGCAGAGCTGTGTTGCCAGTGCAGGGTGGGGGGTGGTGGTGGGAAGCCTGCCAACAGGAGCTGGATGGTGGCACCTGGTTCTTGGGTCCCATCATGTGGTTTTCTCCCCTTTCCAGCCCCCATCTCTCTGATGGAGGTCTGTCCTCTGGGTCTGGAGAGCAGCGGCCTCATCCGCAGGTCCAGGCAGCATGTGTGTGCCCTTAGCCTTGGCTCCCATCACACGCTGGGTGTGAGTGTCAGAACATTCTCTCCTGCCGGAGCTGCAGAACATGTCCCTCCGGGAAGACACTCAACACTGTAGTGTTTGTAACTCTGACTGAACGTTAAATCACTTTTATGTGGAGTGTGCCTCACTTATTTTTCTGCTTTAATATGTGTAAAACTAGGGCTTCCCAGAGGGCGCTAGTGGTAAAGAAGCCATCTGCCAATGCAGGAGATGTTAAGAGATTCGGGTTTGATCCCTGGGTCGGGAAGATCCCCTAGAGGAGGGCATGGCAACTCACTCTAGTATTCTTGCCTGGAGAGTCCCATGGACAGAGGAGCCTGGCAGGCTACGGTCCATGTGGTTGCAAGGAGTCAGACATGACTGAAGCAACTTAGCATGCACACATGTATAAAACTGGTAACCCTGATAAAAATGACTAATAGAGGTTTTGTTATTGTTGCTTTTCAACATTTGTAACACACAGTACAGAGTACTTGTGAAAAGAACTGTCACGATGCTGTGGTGCTGAATTCCGTACTGCTAGGGATGTGTTTGATGCCAAGTGTCATGACTGGCATCCGACAGCATTGGGCTACTGTTTCATGGTGCATGATATACCTAGCAGAAGTTTTTTTTTTTTTTTAAGAATGAGAAAATTTGCAGTTGAAGAATACTTTATAGAATTTTATTTTTTGTTTTGCTTTAGACTGACTTTCAGACATTTGGTTTGCAGAAAACTGTGATTTTGATTTTGTAGTAAAACCGTTTTGCCAGTGAAGAGCATTAACATGCAGGCTTCTGCTCATGTCATATTTCAGAGTAAAGACGTTTTACAGTCAAACCAGAAAAAATGTGAAAATAGAGATTTATAATGGAAATGTTGATTCGATTTGAGCCGAAGCCAAACCTTCATGAAGGAAAATTAGATTAAACAGTAGATGTTTAGAGAGACTTTAAATTATGACAGTTTTAACAAAACACATGCTGTGGATGTTTCCCAGGCTCTGGGAGTCCTCTTTCTGGCAGTTTTGGAACCTAGCTTCTTGCTGTTACAGCCATTTATTAAATTCTTTTATCTTTCTTTGGACTCACGGACTCACAACTTACAGCTTAGAGTCTGGTGATCAGGAACTCTTATCATATACATTCCTGTAGGATCAAACCCTGGTGTTGTCAGTGGAAGTAATTCCCTTCTGTCATATCATATTTATGAGGATCAATTGCCATTTTAGACTGTGGGTATAAACCTACCAGTTACAACTGATTTATTCCATTTGTCAAAGCTCAGCAGATACTCTATGCAACTAATTTATTTTCATATACTGTTCAGATGTGGGGAAGTTCTTGACATTGTAAGAAGGTGGAAACCGGGTCGGGGAACATGAAATGGGAGGGTTCATTGAGTGGTTGCATGTAGATGCTGGAACAGAGGGTCTTCTTTCTGAAAGATCCACAGCCCTGGACTCTGCCCTGCCAGATGAGCAGGACCCTCTGTGGTGCTGATAGCCAAGCCTAATACCAGCCTCTGGGGTGAGTGCTGTGTGCTGTTGGCTCTTCCTCATCAGATATATAATTTGCAAGTACTTTCTTTCACTCCTGGATTGCCTTTTCCCATCAGTCTGCTGATAGTGTCCTTTGGTGCCCAAACATTTTTGGTTTTGATAAAGTCCAACTTCGTAATTTTGCTTTCATTGCCTCTTTTGATGTCCTATCCAAGAAATGGCTAAATCCAGTGCTGTATTGATTATTGTAGCTTTGTAGTAAGTTTTGAAATTGTATCAATACGAGAGCCCTCCAGCTTTCTTTTTCTTCAGGAAGAAAAAGAGGCTCTTTGAGGTCCCTTGAGATGCCATATGAATTTAAGTATGTATTTTTCTAGTCACAGAGCACATGATGGGGATTTAGGTAGGGACTGAATTATATCTTTAGGTCACATTGGGTAGAATTGACATTTTAACAATATTAAGTTTTCCAGTCTATGCACTGCTGCTGCTGCTGCTAAGTCGCATCAGTCGTGTCCGACTCTGTGCGACCCCATAGACGGCAGCCCACCAGGCTCCTCTGTCCCCGGGATTCTCCTGGCAAGAATACTGGAGTGGGTGCCATTTCCTTCTCCAGTGCATGAAAGTGAAAAGTGAAAGTGAAGTCGCTCAGTTATGTCTGACTCTTCGACCCCATGGACTGCAGCCCACCAGGCTCCTCCGTCCGTGGGATTCTCCAGGCAAGAGTACTGGAGTGGGTTGCCATTGCCTTCTCCGAGTCTATGCACATGGCATGTCTATTTATTTGAGTCATATACTTTTAAATATATATTCTTTTTTGGCATCAGTGCAGATTTGGGTATAGCCAGGCAGACATGGTTAGACTCTTGTTCTGCCACACTTAACACGTTGACTTCAGATGGATCTCTTTGGGGTCTCAGAGCTGTGGCTTCCTCTTCTTTAAGTTGTGTAAATATTTACATATTGGGTATCAATGGTCTAGCAGAGTGTGTGTGACATATCTTCCCTCTCTTTGTGTCTGTCTGCCCACCTTGGACATCTGTACGTGCACCAGCTTTGTCCTCTCTTCCACCCACCACTTTGCCTGTTCCTTCTCATATTTTAGGCTGAACACTGACCCCTAGACACCTAACTCTGATTTAAAACCTGCTTTCATTCTTTAGCTTTCTGTTGAGTTCATTCCCTGCCACACTCTTTGGTGTATAGGCCTGTATCAGCTAGGATCCAGCCCTTGGAGAAGTATGGACTTGGGTGAATGTCATCACTGTAGAGAAGAGAATGTGTGGGTGGCTTTAAAAGGCAGCCATTAACACTGCTTTTGAATTAATGGTTTAATAACACCATATGCTTGTGTCATGTTTTAGATTTTGCAAAGTGCTTTCCTGCCCCATGGATCTCAAAGATGAATCAACATGAAAAACACCTGAGGAACTTGTTAAAAACAGTCTGGGAGCCCCACGCCCAATTGCATGAGTCACAGTTCTAGGAGAGTGGCTAAGGGATTTGTGATTTTAACAGACTCTCCTCGGCCAATTTTCCAGCAACTGGTCTGGGGCAGGTCCACAGACAGCCTTTTGGGAAGCCGTGACCATCCTCTCTGTCAGTTCTGAAATCTTCAGTTCAAAATCTGACAGGCCAGACCCGGGCGCAGACAGAGCCCTGTCCCCAAAGGCAGGGTTGGCCCTAATCAGACTCATCTCCTGTTTGTACTCTCGGGACCTTGCTTCCAAAGTCCTTCCTAGTGTTCCCCTGTGAGGAAAACAGAAACCTCTAACTTGAAGAAAAAAAAAGATACACTCCAATTGTACCATTTATTGAGCGCTTCCTAAGTACCAGGCGTAGACATGAAGCCTGGGTGTTTGTTCATAGTATAGCAGCTAAGTCTCAGAACCTTTTTTTTGCAGAATATACACCCCAGTTCCCTAGACACTGCAGTTCATTTTAACAAGTATTATGGGGTGTGCTTTATCACCCTCAAGAAGCATGTAAACAATTTTGGAAGGTGAATTTACTTTTCATCCCCTTCCCCTCCATCCCCAGGAAAACTGCACAAAAAATGCAAGGCAGGTCAGTGTGTATCATGTGCCCAGGTGAATAGGACATGTGCCTGGGTGAATAGTTCACAGTTAAGGAGAGACCGGCCTGAGCTGGGTGGGCAGGGTTTGAAGCTTGGCCTGCAGTGTTGAAGACAGCCACAAAAATCACTATTAGTATGGATCAGGTTCTCAGTGTGTTTCAGGCCTGTGCTGATAAGAATTTTGCGCACAGGATCACATTTGACCCTAGAATCCCTGCTCCTCCTCCTCATCTTAATAACTTTTTGCCTTCCTGTTAATCAGGCCCCCGCATCTCAGAGTCATCCTTGACCTTTCTTGCTTAGCCCATTTATCAGCCCGTGCTGCTAGGTCTGAGTTCTCATTCCAGATTTCCCCTCCCAGAGTTTGTCATTCTCAGCAGACACTCTTGCCCCGTCATCCTGTCATGCCCGATGATCGCAGGGGCCTGACCTTTGTCTACTGGAGCCTGTTCTTACTGAAAAACAGGTTATCTTCACTCCTCTGCTCAGAAACTTCTGGAATAAAAGCCCCTCTTAATCCAGCCCTGCTACCTTTCCAACTCCTTTTCCAGGGTCCTTGGTCTTCTTAGAGTCAGCCCTCAGCTCCAGTCTTGCTGTCCCTGATAGGAGACCCTCTCCCTGACCTCCTCCTGTCCACCTGTGTGGTCCAGGCCCTCATCCTTCCCTCCAGGTCTCCCCTGCAGCCACCTGACCCTTCTGTTAACATCACATTCACACCTAAACATACCAGCCATTTTAATCCTGCCCTTTATGGCACTCACTGCTGACAAGTTATATGTTTATTTGTCCTCTTTATTATGTGACTTCCGAGACTAGATGCTCTGTGAAAGCGGGACCTTTTTTGGTCCATTCGTCCTACAACAGTGCCCGGAACAGAGCAGGCTGTCAACCCTCTGTGCAATAGGTACAGTAAAACCTCTTTTACAGATGACAGACCTGAGATTGTAGGAGTTTCGGGAATTTGCCCAAGGGAGACATTGTAAGTGACTCAGCCAGGCTGACCTTTAGTCTAATGTCAGCGTCTAAGTTCTTAATGGGAGGGAACTCCAAGAGGAAAGCACGGAAGTGGGAATGGGGTGGTGTTTTGGGGAGACAGAGGAGATTCTAAGGGTGGTCTTGGTCAAATGGAGCCCAGTTTGGGAAGGGTTGTAAATGCCATATTGGGGGGCTTGAACAGTTTTGTTTTAAATTGAGGCTAAAAGTAATTCCAACCACATAAAGTTATTGGAGTTAATACTTGATAAGAAAGTGCTTGGCACTTAAAAAGTGCTCAATATATATTGTGATTAGAATATATCTTTTTAAAAAATGTGACATGGTATCTTTATTGGGGCTTCCTAGGTGGTTTAGTGGTAAACAGTCCAACTGCCAATGCAGGGGACATAGGAGATGTGGGTTCAATCCCTGGGTTGGGAAGATTCCCTGGAAAAGGAAATGGCAACCCATTCCAGTATTATTACCTGAAAAATCCCATGGTCAGAGAAGTCTGGTTGGCTGTAGTTCATGGGATTGCAAAGAACCAGACGCTACTGAGTGACTGAGCACACATGCGCTGTATCTTTATTATTTTTTATTGAACTGTAGTTAATTTGTAGTGGGTTAGTTTTAAGTGTACAGCAAAGCAATTCAGTTTTATATATGTATATATAGCTCTATATGTGTGTGTGTATATATATTCTTTTTTAGATTCTTATGCATTGTAGGTTATTATGACATATTGAGTGTAGTTCCCTCTGCTATACAGTAGGTCCTTATTGTTTACCTACTTTATATGTAGTAGTATATATCTGTTAGTTCCAGACTCTTAATCCCACCCCCTGCCACAAACATGCACACACACACATACACATTCACCCCGCCCCAAGTATATCTTGTCAGCAGAGCAAACCTGGACTCTGGTCACCAGAGTAGAAAACTTCTAGTGCTTTGAACTTATGTAAATGGTTTCTAGAGTTTTCTCAATTTTAATTTCATTTATCTTCCTTAAAGCTAACTAAAAAATATTGTGAGTAAATAAATTGCCAGCTGTTATATCTGAGTAAGATATTAGTACTTGAGAAACGGGAACACAGGAACATTTGAGAATTATGCATTTAGCTTTATCTTTCATCCTTTAGTATTGTGTTTAAGCCAGTAACTTCTGATCCTAATTGTGTATGAGAATCGCCTTTTCAAGCTACAGACTGAGGGCTCCCCGAGGCCCTCTGAACCAGGATCTTGGGGCAAGAGAATCCAGGTATCAGTCTCTCTTAGGTAATTTTGAAAAGTAGGAACCGCACCTGCAACATGTTCTTAGAGAGAAGGAATATTTTGCTTAGAAAGGGGTTCTGAAGTTTGAAGAAACCTTTCTGGTAACACTGCATCTTTACAGAGGGACTTAGGCCTGTGCCTAAAAAAAAAGAATGTGTGGCTAAAATAAGACTGGATCTATAAGGGCAAGTAGAATCAATGGTGATTCATGTTAAAAGTTCTGGTTCAACAGGACAGAATACAGGAAAAACAGGTTGGTTCCCCTTCAGTGACAAAGAGGTCAGAGGAGTTCTGCTTTAATCACCATGACGACTCATCCCTGAGTCTGGGAACCAGTGCTGCTTCCCCAGGTCACCCAGCCTGGTGGTGCAATGCGGCTCCCAACACATGGCCCGGTGAGAGGAGAGGCTGGGCTGCCTTCGAGATGTGACATGGGCCCCCAGGGCTCACTCTTGCCTTGCGTTGGCCAGAGTTGGCAACACCTACTTTTTTTCCCATGAGAAAAAATGTAAAATTTGCAACTCTTTACTCCTTGTCTCTGAGGTGAGAGAGAAAGGTGATACTTTGCCCACCATTCTTACCCATGTCCCCTGCTGCTTTCCAGTTTTAGAGATGGGTGGGCTTATAATCTTAGTGACTGGACTAGGGAAGGTGCACGGCTCTGAACATGATTTTAGGTCATTGAATCAGGAGCAAAAGCAGGAAGTCCTCAGTGGGGCATTGTCTTGGCTGTGCTCCTGAGCCCTGGCTCATCAGTTGCTTTCTCTGGAAGCTTTCATTGGTCTTCTCCCAGCCAGGAGCTGTGTCATCCATCCTTCTGTGCCCAGCTTGGCGCTTAGTAGGTAGATAGGTGGGTGTTTGTCACATAGATGAATCTGATGGAGACTATGATACAATGAAGGAACAGAGCATCCTTTCAAGGTAAAGTTTCAAGGTAAACAAGAGTGAGTTGCAGGTGGAGGGAGTCCTAGGTGGTAGCTTTGTATGAACTAGATTTTGTTCATATCTGATGGAAGAAGAGACTTTGTAAGCAAGAGAACTTTTAAAAGCAAAAATGTAGTGTGGGGAGGGTCCAGGGGGGTCATTGTGCAGAACCTAGCCTTAGTGAGATGCATGAACCAAAATCGATCATTTCCATTAATATCACATTCAACTAAAAAAGGGAAAAGCACAGCTGCTAACAATGAGTGTTTGGGGATCCCAGTAGGAGATCCATTTTGCTCCAAACTAGTTGTGTGGCCTTTGGCAAATCAGTTAACTTCTGGGTTTATAGAGTGGGGGTATCAGAATAGATTCTGCGTCTCCCTTAAGATCTAATGTTGTGACTGTGAAGTCTGAGTGGGTGGTTGATATTGATAACACTAGACAGTGGTCTTTGGTATAAAGGAAGAAAGGATGTTTATTTGCAGCAAAACCTAAAGAACCAGTAAAAATGCTGTTGGTGGTGGTGTTGTGGAAATTTTGAGGTTATTATTTGGTGGTATTTTGGCTAGATTATGTGGAATCTGCCCTAAGAAACACTGGAGATTCCCTCTGGATATTTAGTAACGTGCAGGATGAGATGGTTGGACAGCATCATCAACTCAGTGGACATGAGTTTGAGCGGACTCCAGGAGATAGTGAGGGACAGGGAAGCCTGGTGTGCTGCAGTCAATGGAGTTGCAAATAGTCGGACACGACTGAGAGACTCAACAACAAAGGAACCAACTAGGACCACTAGCTTATGAGCTGGGCCCATGCACAGGTATCCTTAGTACAGCTGGGCTGGGGGCACTGCCACCTTCCTCAAGGCCCATCACCCGTACCCCTTCCCCCTCAACCATACCTTCCCTTAGGCCTCAGAGCAGGGGAGATAGGTACTTTTATTGTGCTTGAAGTTAGCAAATTTGCCTTAGGTTGACTTCTTTTGTATAAAGCCAGTAATTTTGTTATTATTACTTTTTATTAAGACCATATGTAACTTTGAGAAGCTAGCAGCAGTGGTGGAAAGAATGAAGCCACCTGGATTCTAGTCTGATCTCCCTGACAGTCTTTTGATTATATTAAGTTAGCTGACCTAAGACTTTCTTCCTTATCTGTGAAATAGGAGGGCAGTCTCTCTCTTTTGTCTTTTCACAGGTCTTCCTAGAATCAAATGAACAGAAAAGGATTTTGGAAATGGTAAATCCCTAAATAAATGTAATGCATTCATATTGACATTTTATGATAAAGGATATTGGTTAGTCAAACAAGTTCTCTGGGCCCACCCAGGATTTTTAGGGAGCCTCTGGTGATACAGACGATTGCCTTATCAGCTGATGTGAGGTCAGTTTTCCTTGGCCATCGTTCTGTATAGGTCTCAGAACAGGTAGTCATCAGACCTGCATGTCTGCATCTCTGTCTTACTCGTTAACCTAGAGATTCAAAGAAAGTAATGATTTCTGTGACCATCATTTTTATAGGAAATAGGATTCCTAGTATTCTTCCTGTTATTTTAATAAACTGTTGTATATTGTATTAGGTGGTCATTCTTTTTTTAAAAAGATACTATATTGACTAATTTTAAATTAATTTTTATTGGCGTATAGTTGCTTTACCATGCTGTGTTAGTTTCTACTGTACAGTGAAGTGAATCTGTCATGCCTATACTTATATTCCTTCTTTTTTAGATTCTTTTCCCATACAGGTCATTATAGGGTATTGAGTAGAGTTGCCTGTGCTGTACAGTAGGGCCTTATTTTTTGTTTGTTGTTGTTTAGCAGCTCAGTCTGGTTCAACTCTTTGGACACCATGGACTGCAGCACGCACGCCAGGCTTCTGTGTCCTTCACTATCCTCGAGTTTGCTCAAATTCGTGTCTGTTGAGTCAGTGATGCTATCTAACCATCTCATCCACTACTCGGAGAAGGCAATGGCACCCCACTCCAGTACTCTTGCCTGGAAAATCCCATGGATGGAGGAGCCTGGTAGGCTACAGTCCATGGGGTCACTAAGAGTCGGACACGACTGAGCAACTTCACTTTCACTTTTCCCTTTCATGCACTGGAGAAGGAAATGGCAACCCACTCCAGTATTCTTGCCTGGAGAATCCCAGGGACGAGGGAGCCTGGTGGGCTGCCGTCTATGGGGTCGCACCAAGTCGGACACGACTGAAGTGACTTAGCAGCAT
Organism: Giraffa tippelskirchi; assembly: GCF_054371585.1. Taxonomy (NCBI): domain Eukaryota; kingdom Metazoa; phylum Chordata; class Mammalia; order Artiodactyla; family Giraffidae; genus Giraffa; species Giraffa tippelskirchi. The sequence goes on along the minus strand of NC_137276.1, from coordinate 117,531,956 downwards.
CCACTACTGCCCCCTTCTCCTCCTGCCTTTAGTCTTTCCCAGCATCAGGGTCTTTGGTAGTGAGTTGGCTCTTCTCATCAGGTGGCCAAAGTATTGGAACTTTAGCTTCAGCATCAGCCCTTCCAATGAATATTCAAGGTTCATTTCCTTTAGGATTGACTGATTTTATTTCCTTGCAGTCCAAGGAACTCTCAAGAGTCTTCTCCAGCATCACAGTTTGAAAGCATCAATTCTTCAGTGCTCAGCTTTCTTTATGGTCCAACTCACATCCCTACATGACTACTGGGAAAACCATAGCTTTGACTAGACAGACCTTTGTTGACCAAGTCCTTATTATTTATCTATTTTATATATAGTAGTGTGTATATGTTAGCTGGTCATTCTTTTACTTTTTTCTTCAGGTAAAGATCTTGGGTCTTAGGTACTTTATTAAATAAATAATCAGCCCAAGGTAATTATTATGCATCTATAATTGAAAGTGGTTTATAGACTTGGCATTCACTTCATACTTTTAAAATTCCAAATGAAGTATGTTGAGGGAGTGTTTCCTCTTCAGCGCACTGGAACCCATTCTGTGTAACTAGTGAAATGAAAATGTGTCACCCTGGAAGCAAGTGCCATATTAAAGAAGTATGTTATGGGGAACAGCTTCCTGAAGGAGTCATGGTAGCATCACCCCAGACTTTGAGTTTGCAGGAATCTTTTTTTTCTAGAGTTTTTTTCTTTACATCTTATTTATTTATTTTTGGCTCTGCTGGGTCTTTGTGGTCTGTGGGCTTTTTTCTCTAGCTGGGAAGAGCCGGGGCTATTCTCTAGCTGTAGTATGCAGGCTTCTCATTGTGGTCCCTTGCCTTGTTTTGAAACACAGGCTGTAGGGCATGCAGGTTTCAGTAGTTGCAGCCCCTGGGCTCCACTGCACAGGCTAAATAGTTGTGGTGCATGAACTTAGTTGCTCCGTGATGTGTTGGATCTTCCTGGATCAGGGATCGAACCCGTGTGTCCTGCATTGGCAGGCGGATTCTTCACCACTGAGCCACCAGGGAAGCCCTAGACTTTTGAGTGTGCTTCCTGACTTCGAGTCAATGACATTAGGACACTTTGGGGTGAAATCAGACAGTGAGGGGTGTGAAGGAAGCCTCCTCTGTGGCCCTCCCTTCTCTGTTTTGCTGATACCAGTATCTGTACTGCAGGGTTCCTGTTTTCTCTTAGGATAAGTTTATTGCCACGTATAGATGGAGAATTCGGACTGGACACTGGTATTTGCAGTATTTTTCCTTACCCGCTAGGTCCTGGGTTTATCATGGCCCAGGCTTTTCGAAGCTGAGCTGTTTTCTGTTGGGGACAATCTCCCCCTCCCCCAGTAGGTTGGCTTCATCCTCATCCTAATCCTCCAGCCCCAGAGCCCCCTGCCCTGCAGGAGAATCAAACAAGCAGCATGGGCTTTTCCTCCCTCTTCCTTCCCGCATGGCATGGCCGTAACACTCATGTCTTGCCTTTATGTAGTTCAGTATCTTTTGTAAGCTCTCACTTGGTCTCCCGGTGTCTGTCTGAGGTGTGCAGAGCAGACAGGATCCCCATCATACACATGATGTTAAGTCTCAGTGGATACCTGGATGATTGAAGGGCCCACAGTTGATCCTGTCCTCAGAAGTGGACACCACTCTCTTAATCCTGAGCCCTTTATGCTGTCTTCCATGCTGCTGCCTTGCAGTGTACCCAGGGTCACAGGAGGTTGTAGGGATATGAAAATAGGTGCAAATGTAAGCCATTATTTTTCTAAACAGAGTAATTTCCAGTGTGTGAGAATGGAAGGCACCATCTTTGTGAATATTTGCTATAAAAAAGCCATATGCTCATTAGGTTAAACAACAATAGGCATTGCTCATCTAACATTAATGTGTTTCCATGTTTAAATATCTTACTGTGAGACTTGAAGGAAAGGAAGTTGACAGTCACCCCTGCTTATGTAACAAAGTAATATGCTCTCTGTAACTTAAACATACATTGGTATTATGGGAGATTGTTTTTAAAATATTCTATTTATGGAATTTAGGTCTTCCCAGATGGTGCTAGTGGTAAAGAATCATCCTGCCAATGCAGGAGACATAAGAGATGCAGTTTTGATCCCTGGGTTGGAAAGATCCCCTGGAGTAGGAAATGGCAACCCGCTCCAGTATTCTTGCCTGGAAAATTACATGGGCAGAGGAGCCTGGCGGGCTGCAGTCCACATGGTCGCAAAGAGTAGGACACGACGGAAGTGACTTAGCATGCACTGGTGGCTCAGTGGTAAAGAATCTGCCTGCGATGCAGGAGATGTGGGTTCAGTGCCTGGGTTGGGAAGATCTCCTGGAGAAGAGAATGGCTATCCACTCCAGTATTCTTGCCTGGGAAATCCCATGGACAGAGGAGCCTGGCAGGTTATAGTTCATGGGGTCACAAAAAAGTTGGACATGATTTAGCAACTAAACAATAGAATTTCATTATAATATGGGGGTGTTTCTTTGCAGTATTTCTATGTCTATAGGTTTTTAACACAAAGTTTTGTATTTGACCCCTTTCACATAATATGATATTGTAAATCCCCAATGCCATCCTTGTTTTTCAGAAATTTGGGGGTTGTGTGATATTTCGTTGTACTATGTTTACTGTATTTACCATGTTTACCACTGGCCACTGACTGTTAGGCTTCCCAGGTGGCTCAGTGGTAAAGACTCCACCTGCCAGTGCAGGAGACACAGAAGATGTGGATTCGATCCCTGGGTCAGGAAGATCACACGGAGAAGAAAATGGCAAGTAACTCCAATATTCTTGCCTGGCAAATTCCATGAACAGAGAAGCCTGGAGGGCCACCGTCCGTGGGGTCACAAAGAGTAGGACAAAACTTGGTGATTGAGTGCGCGTGCACACCCTGGCTGTTAAACTTGTACCATAATTTTCGGTGTTAAAGTTCTGGAGTGAATATCTTTCTATACAAGTTTTCTCCCACATCTCTTATTTCTTAGGTAGATTTTTCAGGTGATGAGTATGAGTCAAATGTATTGTACAGTTGTCTTTATTGGTGTTCAGAGGGGGTGCCTTTTGCAAATAGTGTAAGAAGTGGGGTCCTGTTTTTTTAACTGCATTTCTCCTATTACTTGTTATGCATGTGCATTTCTCACCCAGCTAAGAAGCTTCTTGAGGATTAAGAAGCTCTGTCATTCATGTTTAATGCTCCCCGAGGCCCCCCAGCATCCAGTCCAGGGCCTAATAAAACTGAATACGTTTATTTACTGGAGTAACAAAAGGGTTTTTGTATCACACAATAAACCACATAAAGCTGTTCAACAAAACTCAGTATCCTGTAATTCAAATAAATGAGCACAATGAGAAGATAGCTTGGAGAGGGTGTGATTAGTGAATGGAGTTTGTTGTGTATTTGCTGCTAAAATTACTATTTCTAAAAAAATCAAATACTAGACTATTGTCTAGGTTGGTGCGGTTTTCTTTTCATGCCCTTTATGTTCAAATGAAAGGAAGCATCCTCAGATTGAATGGTTTTCTGGTCTACTTGTTGGGTTTCAACAAAGAGTGCATTGAAGGTAGCTGCTTTGTACGTTCAGTTCAGTTTTCAATAGTATTGATTGATTTTAGTTTTGTTGAGTGAGGTGAGACAGATCCTTTGCTCTGCAAGAATTTTCACTGTGGATTCATTAGAAAATACCAGGAGTGAGAAGAAAGTGAGAGGATTGCTTCTCTTTCAGGTAAACAATAGGAAAGATCCCTAAACGTAATTTTTAAGGCTCCAGCTTCCCAGGTTTTTATTATAAAATGCTCAGGTTCCTGTCTTGGTCACCTAGTGTCACTAAACCTTCATTTAAAGAATAGAACAGATTATTTTCTATGATATTTAAATGTAGATAACAGAGGTACAGTCTAAATCACTTGGCACCAAATAGGAATTCTTTTCTTCTTTTGCTGTGTGTTCCTAAGACACAAATGCCTTAGCTTAAATTATTAATTGGAATGTCTGATTTCCTACTGTGTCATCTGTAAGTCAGGGGCCACATGACTGAAAAATGCCATAACTAATAACCTCCTGAGGGAAGGAGGTGCAGAGCCATCTCTTTTTATCTCTTTCTGATTTAAAAGATTTAATGGGAAGTAGTCAATACTCACAGCTGTTCATCTGTCTCCTTGGAAAAATTCCATGATCAAAATATTCCATTTCAGAAGATGGTTCTTTGTTTATTCTCTCTTGACATACACATACATGGATGGAGGGATGGCTTACTATACCAGGAGTGAGTTCCTATTTTTTATTGACACACTGGAAGGTCCAACTCCAGAATAGTCTTGTTATAATATAGTTGTGAATCTTCCCAGATGGTAAAGAGTCTGCCTGCAATCCAGGAGACCCATGTTCGGTCCCTGGGTCGGAAAGATCCCCTGGAGAAGGGAATGACAAACCACCCCAGTGCTCTTGCCTGGAGGATCCCATGGACACAGGAGCCTGGTGGGCTTCAGTTGTGGTCCCTAAAATAATTTTTTAAATATTTATTTATTATTTATTTGGCTGGTCCTGGTCTCAGTTGAGGCACCCTGGAATCTTTGATCTTTACTGTGGCATGTGAAATCTTTCATTGTGGCACATGTACCCTTAGTTGTGGTGTGTGGAATCTAGTTCCCTGACCAGCGAGCGAACCCAGGCACCCTGCACAGGGAGCATGGAGTTTTAGCTACTGGACCACCAGCGAAGTCCTCCTAAAATTGTTTTAATTAGAAGTTGTAGTTGGGAAGCTATTGGCACATGACTGAAGATTGAGATCATCTTCTGGAAGCTTCTGTTTGCCTCTTGGAAAATCAGCTTAGCTCTTGCGATTCAGTTTCTGCTTTGTGTTCTGTTAGTTTTTGCACATAAATCTGTTAGCAGTAGCCATGTTAGGTTTATAAACAGGACTGTACTCTTTGGGGACAGTGATGTGTTGAACTCAATATTCATTCATATATAAATCGATTCTTCCAACTAATATTCTTTCAAACTTTGAATTTAGGAAACAGAGAGACAAGCACTTGGCATTTGGATCTTATCTTATCTTTAGTTTGATACTTTGACATCAAAGGATTATTCCCATTTTACAGATAGGAAACTGAGGGTTAGAAAGGATAAGTCACTTTGCTGTGATCTCAGCTAGCCTGTGATAGAGCCTGGCTGCTTGCTGAGTGTCACGTGCAAAGCAGTCTCTCTGCCTGCCCAGAACTGAGAGTCTAGAGGGGGTTAGTGACATGTGAGCAGGCTGGTATAAAATAGTGTGTGTTGTGTTAATATATGGTGAGAAAGGAGGCAGGCTGCTAGGGGAGCCTGCAATGAGATAATTTTAGAACCAGCAGTAAGATTTGAGAAGGCTTCCAGAGAACTAATCTATGAACTGAGATCTCACTTCTAACACCTATTAGTGGAGTGGAGGGAAGAAGTCTTGGAGAGCATCTGGGCAGGGGGCACCCTGTGGAGATCCCCCTGAGCAAAATCGAATGAAGGGCAGCATGTGTGCGCCTGGCGTGGGGTTCGAGCAGCAGGACAAGGGGCTGGATAGCTACTCATGGGCCAGACCCTGAGTGACCAGTGTTGGGGAGTTAGTGAAGCGTTTTAGGATAATCTAGGAAAAATAGGAGTGCTGGTGGCAGTTGAGACAGCACAGTCTGCATGGGTTTGAGAACAGTCAGAAGGTCAAGTTGACAGGTCTCAGTTTACATGCAGACTGTGAGCAGAGGGCAGGATGAGTCCTGGCTGCTTAGCTTGGGCACTGGGGTCCAGCAGTGCCATTCCTGAGCTGGGCATGGGGTGGTGGGGGAGCAGATGCCTAGGGACTGGGCTGGAGGGTGTGAGCTGTCACAGCTCAGAGTGGCCCTATGGTCACAGGAGACATCTTCAGGCTGTGGATAGATTTTAGAGTCCTTAGCGTAGAAATTCACATGAAACTGCTAGAATTGCACAAGAAAATGGACAGAATTAAAAGAGAAGGCATCCTCGAATCATCCCTGAGGAGCATCAACTCTTGAAGAAAATCAGAGGAGGGGCCAGCTAAGAAACAAAAAAAAGAAGAATTCAGTATCATTGTGTCCTGATAGATGTGTCACAACAGTATGTTGAGTCAGTACTTCGGGGTAGTTTGATTTGCAGCCATTACAGTTTAGATGGATGGATGAAGCTAATCATGAGTGCCAGCTAAGTGCCAGGCCCTATTCAGCGATGAACAGAGTGGGCCAGAACCCTACTCTGGTGGAGCATATGATCACTTCACTTAGAAAGTCACATAAAAGCTCCACTTAAGAAACCTTTGGTTTGACCCTTTTATGGAGCACAGATTTGTTTTTTTTAATCATTAAGTCATTTTTATTGATTAAAGAATTTGAGGAATTAGAATAATTACAATTGATATAATCTTATTGAAGCATAGTATATTTACAAACTTATGTTAGTTTCAGGTGTATAACATAGAGATTCAGTGTGTTTACAGATTATAATCTATTCAACTTATTATCAAATAATAGCTGTAATTCCCTCTACTATGCAATATAGCCTTGTTTCTTAACTAGTACATAGTAGTTTGTATCTCATACCCCTGATATGCCCCTCTCCCTTCCTCTTCTCCATTGGTAACCGCTAGCTTGTTTTCTATGTCTGTGAGTCTGTTTCTGTTTTGTTACGTACATTCATTTGTATTGTTTTTTATTCCATATTATATGTGTAACATGGATTCTGATTCAGCATCAGGTGGAGTCACAATATAGGGATCCAGTGGAGATTGAATCCTTCAGACACTTTTTACTTTACTTTGATGAAGAAGTCCTTAACTACGCCAAGGGCATTGCTTTTCTAGGGCCATCACTTGAGAAATTCTTCCAAATAGCAAAATAGAGTGCTTTGAAAAGTCATCTAACATCAGTGTGGAAAGTCCACCCTCCAAAAGAATTATTCTCCACAAATTGTAGGGTACTCCTGTGTTATGTGTTGAAACCTCAAGGAGATGAATTTTGCTTTTTTTAAGATTCTCATTTCCCCAAATATCTATCTTTTGTACCATCCCAATGTTAAATTCAGTGGAAACAGTGGCAGACTTTATTTTTGGGGACTCCAAAATCACTGCAGATGGTGACTGCAGCCATTAAATTAAAAGATGCTTACTCCTTCGGAGGAAAGTTATGACCAAACTCGACAGCATATTAAAAAGCAGAGACATTACTTTGCTAACCAAGGTCCATCTAGTCAAGGCTGTGGTTTTTCCAGTAGTCATGTATGGATGTGAGAGTTGGACTATAAAGAAAGTTGAGCGCCAAAGAATTGATGCTTTTGAACTGTGGTGTTGAAAAAGACTCCTGAGAGTCCCTTGGACTGCAAGGAGATCTAACAAGTCCATCCTAAAGGAAATCAGTCCTGGGTGTTCATTGGAAGGACTGATGTTGAAGCTGAAACTCCAATACTTTGGCCACCTGATGCGAAGAACTGACTCATTAGAAAGACCCTGATGCTGGGAAAGATTGAAGGCAGGAGGAGAAGGGAATGACAGAGGATAAGATGGTTGGATGGCATCACTGACTCAATGGACATGAGTTTGAGTAGGCTCCGGGAGTTGGTGATGGACAGGGAGGCCTGGCCTTCTGCAGTCCATGGGGTCGGAAAGAGTCAGACTCTGCTGAGCGACTGAACTGAACTGAATGTTTAATTTAAGATAAATGGCTAAGGATGAATTTTCATGTCTGTGCGTGCTGTGGTTGCTAAGTCACTCAGTCGTGTCTGACTCTTTGCATCCCCATGGACTGCAGCCTGCCAGGGTCCTCTGTCATAATTCTCCAGGCAAGAATACTGGAGTGGATTTCCATGCCCTTCTCCAGGTCTACCAAAATATGGTTATTATGGACTGTTTATATCCATTTATGACCATCATTATGGGATAGTCGCCCATTTGTCAAATTTTTTCATATCCTTGATGTTTGTGGTCTACTATGATAAAGATACAGGTTAATGGATTGTTTTATAGCTCCTTAGTCATAACTTCATTGAATACCAGGCTGAATGTGCTTTTAACATAATGATATCATGAGTCGTGTGCTTCAGGTGATTAGACCTTGTGCATGAACTCACCACAGCTCTATTGTCTTCCTGGCCACAGAGAGAATGAACCTAGGGAACGTGTGTTCCTGTTTTTATTCCCTACTCAGTTATACATGTTAGTTTTAGAATTGATAGAATATGAGTATGAAAGATACATGTTTTTATGGTAGTTATATTTTATTATAAATCTGTCATATAATTTTAACCATTTTTTCCCCTTGAATGAGGCTTGTAATTTGTGTATTTTGTGGTTTTCAATCCATTTGCTACAGCTGCAGTCCTGGTAAGTTGCTCAATTATAACTATAATATTGCTCTTGAAGACTCACTGATGTCTCATGGAAAACTTGGAAAAACATTCTATTTGAACACAATTATGCTTAAATATCACATTTTCTCCATTTCTGTCCTTGAAAAATTATTACCAAGACCATTAGAATGAAAACACCTTGGTCCTTCCAGTTCTGAAATGCTTTAATTTCTCTGAGTGGCCTTTTGCTGGGTCTTCCAGCCCTTCCTCTCAAGGCTGCCCCACCACCTGTGAAGTCACACAGCTTCGCATGTAGATTTTAAAATGCTCACAGAGTACTGGTTACAACTTCTGATTTTTTTTTTTCCCCTCAAGAGCAAAATCCATAGAATTTAATGTAGTGTAAGAATAATTGGAAACTGTTAGGGGAGGATGTCCTTGACATTAAAAATGAACTCAAGGAAAGGGAGAACACTGTCTGGGGAAACAGGGTCAGAAGAGGGTAAGTTCACTAAGTGATGAGAGAAGTTGAAAGAAATGGGTTGGCTTCTTTGTCCTCTGAAAAGGAAGAAGCTGCAGTCTTTGCTGAGATGCTGGGGCAAGAAGGTCTTTCCACGGCTGCTACGGAGAATGGGACAGGATGACAAGGACAGGACCAACCTTGATAGTTGGCTTGTATTTCACACTAGTGTCACAGACCCAACACCCCCTGCACGACTTTAGGTAAAGAGAGTTCTGTGGTCTGCGAGTTTCATTTTCCCAGTTCTGAAGTGGTGCATGCCTGCAACTGTGTGCTCTCTGCTTTGTCTGGAGGCCAGTCAGAGCCCCCTCATTTCTGCAGGCTACTGTTTCAAGACTCTTCTCTGAAATGTCATCCTTTTCCTATCCCTTCCATCATTTTGGGAATCATGACCAGTCAACTGCATGGCATGCTGCCCTGCTCTTGACATTCATTGTAGATTTGAGCACAGAGGATTATAAATATCTGATTAGTACAAAGAACAGAGTTGTGTACAGGTGTTTGCAGGATGCTTCCTGGATTACACCTTCATTGCTTTCAGGTACTTGCTACTAAGAGTGTGAATCCCTGTCTTTTAGAAACTTCTCAACTGCATGCTGTATGAAAACAGGAAGAAGATTAGAAGTAGGGAAAAAGCTAAAAATAATGAGAAATACAGAGAGGTCTTATGTTTCAGGCTTCTATAAGTCAGACACCTAGATCCGGGATCCTTCCTTTTTCATCTGTGGGATACAGGACAAGCAGGGTTGATTCAGTGGGATAGGGTGTCCTGTGTGTGTACACACACTTGTGCCCGTCTCTGTCTCCCTCTCACCCAGATTCTGGATTGTTCCAGAAGTCATTCCAGCTCATGCTTTAGCCTTTCATTCTCTCCATTGTTTTCTTTTTTTTTTTTAATTTTGATTTATTTATTTTTTAATTAGTTTATTTTCTATTTTTTAACTTTACAGTATTGTATTTGTTTTGCCATACACTGACCTGAATCCACCATGGGTGTACATGTTTTCCCCTTCCAGAACCCCCCTTCCACCTGCCTCCCCATCCCATCCCTCCGGGTCATCCCGGTGCAAAGCGAACTAGTACAGCCACTATGGAGAACAGTGTGGAGATTCCGCCATTGTTTTCTTTCTGCACTTTGCCCTCTTCAGTGCCTTTGCCATTCTGTCTTGACATCTGCTTTTCAAAGACAGTGATTTCAGTTCTTCCCCATGAACCACAGTACTTTTTAGAATTACATGATATAACTATTTCTAACTTACCTTACTGAAAAACAAACACTATCATTGTTTTGAGGTGTTTTATTTTTATCACAGTGTTAAAGTATATGAGTATTTTAGTAATACTTTTAAAAGAAAGGTGCCCTCTATAATTCTGTCATTAGAGATTCATTTGGGGAGCTATGGCAAGCTAGAAAATGTGGCCAGGAGTACAGGGTGGTAGGAAGGGATTTGCAGGAGTTCTGCTGGAGCTTTAGATTAAGTGTATTATTCAGTTACTCTGTCAAGAATCTTTTGACTTTGAGCACTTTGAGTTGTTAGTGGCACACATAAAACGTGTTGAGTGTACTGTGTGTGTGCTCAGTCACTCAGTTGTGTCCAACTCTTTGCCATGCCATGGACTATAACCCGCTAGGCTCCTCTGTCCATGGAATTCTTCAGGCAAGAATATTGGAGTGGGCTGCCATTTCCTTCTCCAGGGGATCTTCCCAGCTGAGAGATTGAACCTATGTCTCCTGCATTGCAGGCGGGTTCTTTACCACTGAGCCACCAGGGAAACCCAAATGGGAGCATAAAGGGGTGGTTATATTTCTATCCTCTTCAGTGGTAATCACGTTGTTTAAATTTTCCATCCTTGGATCAGTTTGGGGAGTTTGTATTTTGCCAGGAAATCTTAGTTTCTTCTATGTTTCTAAATTTGTTACTGTAGAGTTGTTTGTGGTATAATTCTTTTTCATTTAGTTTTATTTCACTTGGACATGTGTGTGTGGTCATGTCTCCTCTCTCATTTCCAAACTTGTACAAGATTATTCTTTCTCTCTTTCCCTTATTTCAGATTTGGGAAGGAGTGTATCCATTTTCTTACTCTTCAGAAAAAGCTTGGTGGAGAATGGATACATGTATATGTATGGCTGAGTCCCTTCGATGTTCACCTGAAACTACCACAAAATTGTTAATTGGCTGTACCCTAATACAAAATGGTTTTGATGTTAAAAAAATTAAAATTAATAAAATAAAAAAAAATTCCCCCTTTTGGATGTGTCTGTTTTTTCTCTCCCCATTCCATAAATTTCAACTTTTATCTTTTTTCATTCCTTCTCTCTTGGCTTCTTTTGGTACATTTTGTTATTGTTGAGGTGGTGAGCACTTATTTCCTGATTATATTTCTAGAAACATCACAGTTCGGTGTTTGGAACTGGATCCTTAGTAGGCCATGATTCTTTCTTCTGTAACAGAGATACAGATTAGTAGTAGATAATGAAAAGGAGTGTCACATTAATGCCTCGAGAATTCACATAGCTCTGTACCAACCATCAGACGTCATTCTTACCCTTTCAAATTGTGTTGAGTGTTCTGTAAGCAGAGGACTTATCAATAGAATGTATGCATCACGTAGACGCCTACTACAGTGAATCAAATACCGTTTCAGCAGAGAGCTAACAGGACAGAAGTTGTTTTCTTTCATTTCTCAGTTGTCATTTTTTCACTTTCCAGGAAAGGATTTGGTGATAATCTGAATTATAGAGGGCATAACTATAATTCAGAATCATCTGTGGTTCTTTGAAATATAGTACTTGTAAGTGAAATAGATACGATTCTTTCAGCTCTGTTCCCTCTCTGAGCACCCTGGGGAGATCCTGGTCTGTTGAGTCCACGGAAGCATCTGTCTGCTCACTCCCTCTCGGTTTCCCCATCCTAAAATATCATTATTCCCTCAGTTATGAAGCTGCCCTGGGTGCAGACAGCATGTTGTCATGCCCACTCTAACTTATTATTTTTCTCCAATGGAGAAGAAAGCAGGCTGCCATCATAATATCTGCTGTTTCTGGAGATCACCACATGGTCATCAGAAAGTCATTAAGAACCCATTGGAATGAGTCCTTACACTGTTTAGCTATTTGGAATTTTAACATTACTCCTGACTGAACTGCAGTTGTTTTTTATGCTTTGGTGAAGGCTGAGGGAAAGCAGCTAGCTATATTATACCTTTATTCTCATCATTGTTTTCAGAAGAAGTAAAAATCATTCTTTTTGTTATTCCTTATCCAGCAGCAAAATTCCTTGACAGCCATGAGTTCAGGAAATATGTAATACCTGGAAAATATTTTTGTTTAATTAAAAACAGAATAAATTGAAAAATTATTTACAATTAAAGAGGAGAGTTAATGAGGTCAAGTTTTCTACCGGCCACAAAGGTGAATCGTGTTTTAAATCTCTAAGCTTCTATTTTCCCCCACATATTTGTCAAGTTGCTATTGGCATAATGAACAAGAAAGTTGTACTTGTTTAGGCACCAGATTCTTTTTTTTTTCCTTAACATTTTATTTGATATTGCAGTAGAGTCAATTAACAATGTTGTGATAGTTTCAGATGGCCAGCAAATACCATTTTCGCAGAGAACTATCAGGCCAGAAGTTGTTTTCTTTCATTTCTCAGTTGTCATTTTTTTCAGTTTCTAGGAACGGATTTGGTGATAATCTAAATTATAGAGGAAATAATATATGTATCACATTACATATATTACATGCATGCCATATATATACGTGTATCCATTCTCCCCTAAACTCCCCCCCCATCCATGCTGCCACTTGACATTGAGCAGAGTTCTCTGTGCTATACAGTAGATTAAGGATCTGACACCAGATTCTTAGAAACTCCTGCTCTGTCAGCAGGGTCTCTGTGAGTTCCTATCTGCTTGCAAGAAAACATTCTGAAAACTCATTGTTAATGCCTGATACTGACCTTTTTGCTGCTGGACATTTTCAGTTTACCTGTTTCAGTTTAAGAATACTCAAACAATTGCATTACCATTGTGTTACTCTTGTAACTGATTGAAATGTTGTGTGGTTAACTGAGTTAAGCCCAGCTATATCATTAGATAATGTTGATATGGAGGTGAAGGGCATAGTTCCTGGCTTAGGGGAGCTTCCAGTTCACTAGTGGAGGAGACTGATCGGTAAACCAGAAGAGTATGAGAAACTGCTATGGCAGTGTGGATGCGGGTGCTATGGGAACACAGAGGAAGCACTCTTTGCTCAGATGTGGGCCCACGGTGGGAGGGTGCTGCTTGATTGTGTGATGTAAATTCTAGGCTGCCAAGTAGAGCAAGAGGGCAGAGTGTTTGGAGAGAGGAGGAATATGATGTGGAACCGTGAAACTTCCTGACAGTTTGGGGGGGACTGGAGAGAAGGCAGACAAGAAGCTGTATGGGGAATGTGTTGAACTTGAGCTGCAGTGATTGTTAATGGCTATTTTCTGTTTTTTAATTCAGGTGAAGGAAACACTCCTGGCCAGATGTCTTAAGGGATGCTGTTGGAAAGGACGGAAGTGTACAAAATTATTACAGACTGAGAAGCAGCTTGGTTTTGGGGGAACCATACTCTGAGGATGTTGTTTGCTTTTGGTTAACAAGAGGAAATACAACTCTAGAAGAAGCCTGTGTAAATAACAATGTAATTAGATTTACAGCAGTCTTTCTGGTGAGACGTGGAGCTCCTTGCCTCGGTAGACATGAGTGACCCCAGGCAGTCACAAGAAGAAAAGCACAAGCTTGGCAGAGCCTCTTCGAAGTTCAAGGATCCTCCCAGAATCATGCAGTCAGATGATTACTTTGCTCGAAAATTTAAAGCCATCAATGGCAGCATGGGACCCACCACTTCTTTAACTGCCTCCAGTTCCAATGAGAGTGGTGGTCCAGCTAATGGTACCCCGGCCGTGCCCAAGATGGGTGTGAGAGCAAGGGTGTCTGAGTGGCCTCCTAAAAAGGACTGCTCCAAGGAGCTGACCTGCAAGACCCTGTGGGAAAGCCGGTCCCAGACCAGCTATGAAAGTGTCACATCCATTATACACAATGGGCAAAATGATGGGAGCGATGGCCAACAGGAGGAGCCCCTCGATCTGGACTTCATGGAGGCAAAGTACCCCATTGGAGACATCTTCGTGCACTCCCCACAAAGAGGACTACACCCCATAAGACAGAGAAGCAATAGTGACGTTACCATCAGTGACATTGATGCAGAAGACGTCTTAGACCAAAATGCAGTGAACCCCAATACAGGAGCTGCCCTGCACAGGGAGTACGGAAGCACATCGTCCATCGACCGGCAGGGCTTGTCAGGGGAAAACTTTTTTGCTATGCTTCGAGGGTATCGGCTGGAGAACTATGACCACAAGGCCATGGCCCCTTTCGGGTTCCCCGAGTTCTTCCCCTGTGACCCAGCGATCTCTCCCAGCCTTCATGCTGCAGCACAGATTTCTAGAGGCGAGTTTGTACGCATCTCAGGATTAGACTATATGGACAGCGCCCTCCTTCTGGGGCGAGACAGGGACAAGCCTTTCAAACGGAGGTTGAAGTCAGAGTCAGTGGAAACATCCCTCTTCCGCAAGCTGCGGGCCGTGAAAAGTGAACATGAGACGTTCAAGTTCACCTGCGAGCTGGAAGATGGACGTCTTGAGAGGGGGGTCCGCCCTTGGAACTGCCAGCGCTGTTTTGCACATTATGATGTCCAGAGCATCTTGTTCAATATCAACGAAGCCATGGCCACGAGGGCGAACGTGGGCAAGAGGAAAAACATCACCACTGGGGCCTCGGCAGCATCCCAAACTCAGATGCCAGCTGGCCCGCCGGGCAGCTGTGACTCCCCGCTGGGGAGCAAGGAGGACCTCAACTCCAAAGAGAACCTCGATGCCGATGAGGGTGACGGGAAGAGCAACGACCTGGTCCTCAGCTGTCCTTACTTCCGGAATGAGACAGGCGGGGAAGGCGACCGGAGGATTGCCCTGTCCAGGGCCAACTCGTCGTCCTTCAGTTCTGGGGAGAGCTGCTCCTTTGAGTCTTCACTCAGCTCTCACTGTACCAACGCAGGCGTCTCAGTCCTCGAGGTGCCCAGGGAGAACCAGCCGATCCACAGGGAGAAGGTGAAGCGCTACGTCATTGAGCACATCGACCTGGGGGCCTACTACTACCGCAAGTTCTTCTATGGCAAAGGTAAGGACGCACCCCTGTGTGTCCCGGGTTCACTCCCTGGGGCCACTTGTGATGTGCGACTTTGTGTCAGATCATCACCATCAGGGTGTCTGAGGCCGTTGTCCACCGGGCTTGAGCTTGTTCTGTATCATGGAGCCTCCATTGTTGTTGGACTGATCCTTCCTTATTTTTTAAAAAAATTTAAAACCTTTTGGCCACACTCTGCGGCATGCTGGATCTTAGTTCCCCAACCAGGAGTTAAACCAGTGACCCCTGCAGTGGAAGCTCAGAGTCCTAACTGCTTATTGTTTGTTGTTTAGTCACTAAGTCATGTATGATTCTTTTGTGACACCATGGAGTGTAGCCCACCAGGCTCCTCTGTCCATGGGATTTCCCAGGCAAGACTGGAGTGGGTTGTCATTTCCTTCTCCAGGGCATCTTCTTGACCCAGGGATCGAACCTGCATCTCCTGCATTGGCAGGTGGGTTCTTTATCAACTGAGCCGCCTGGGAAGCCCCCTAGCCACTTGACTGTCAGGGAATTCCCTTATCTCTTCTTTAGAGATCCCCAGTTCCCTTCCTTCACTGATTCCTGGTCCCTGATATGGAAACACCTACTCTTTCCTTCTCTCGGCCAATTTGTGAGCATCACAGACGTCAGTCTCCGTTTAGGTTTACTCCGTTTAGGGTGTCCTCATTGATGAAGTCTACTGCTCTTTCATCCTCTGAATAGTCTTTTAAACTGTGAACAATGAATGCTTCTCGTTCATTTGCCTCTAGTTTTTTCTGTATTTTTCTCCTGTACCTTGGCTTCATCTTTTAAATTTTATGTCTTCACAGCTCCTACTGCATTGTTGTGCATATTGGAAGTGTTAAGCAAATCTTGTTGAAAGAATGTATGAATGTATAAATTAGTAGGATAGACAGATTTAGGTTTCTTGTGTTTTTACAAATAGATTTAAAGGTTAAGATACAAATAATTCTTTGCTATTGTTATTTTAGAAATTCTTTAAGTACATGTAATATGTGACAAATGATGTGTACTTTTGTTTGAATGTCCTTGAAGGATACATCCCTTGGAAGTCATGTAGTTGAGGACTTCCCTGGTGGTCCAATGGTTAAGGCTCTGTGGTTCCAATGCTAGGGGCATGGGTTCAATCCCTGGTCATGGCATTAAAATACCATGTATATTTTAGGATGTGTGGCACAGCCAAAAAAAAAAAAAAAAAGTACAAGAAATTATGTAATTCAGTCTTCAGCCTTTCAATGTGTCCTCAATTATTCCAGAGACATGAGAATCCACTCCGTGTCAGAGACCTACAGAGAAACGTGTTTTACACACACGCAAGTAAAACACGCGAAGTGAAGCACCCAGGGACTCTCACCCCACATTCTCAGTAGGGGTGACTTCCTTCCTTTCCCCTTCCTTCATGACATACTCTTTGGGGCTTCTTTCTCTGTACAAGGTTCCCTGCCACTCACTCTACCCTGACATTCCCCTTAGAGCGCTGAGGTGGTGGAGGTGGCCCAGCCAGCTGAAGGAGGCTCTCCTCCTCCTGTTCCTTCGTGAGTAAACCATCCTGCCACTGGCATGGATAAGTTCGAGCTGACTGCACTCTGAATTTGTTTATTATTGATTTCTGTCTTCAGAATGCTTGTCTACAGTCTGACTCCAGCTGTTTCTTTTTGGGGTTAGGTTTGGGGTTAGGTCAGTAAATACTTACTGCCAGCATGTCATTTGCATTCCTTTGCATATCTCAGTGTAGTAAGTCTAAACAATGTGAACAGAATAAAGAGCCGATGTTTTCTGTACCCAGGGTTGCCACTATCTCATCAATTTAATGTCCTTAGGATCTGTTCCATGAGATGATTTAACTCTGATCTCAGGTCGCTCCATCCACACAGTCCCTGGAGCCTTCTGAGGGACTACAAGCTTACATTTATTAAGTGAATAAATGAATTATTAAATGAATATATTTCCTCCACTTTTGCATCTAAATTTAACCGATCATCCATAATCATAATATTATGAAATCATATAAATTAATGAAGTGAATATAATGTTGATAAGCACCCATAGCTAAATAAGCAGACACTGGAATGGCGACTGGTCATATACTTTGAGTTGTTCTTGTACTGACGACATGATGGGACTGAAATAATTTTGTCAACATCTTGGTTCCCTGGCTGTGTGCCCTGCGCTCCCATCTCAGCCCTGGTCCCTCAGTATCACCAATGTGAGCTGTTGCCTTCGAGCCAGTGAACTCACAGAACCCTGGACCTTCTCTTTAGTCTATGCCAGAAATAAATCACAGCCCTCAGAATTGCTCATCCAGGGGCAGTGCGTTATAAAACTCTGCTCACGAATGCTCTCAAGGTAATTTTTGGAAAGGTATACCATGGAGAAACTGACTTCGTACTTAAGATCTTTTTTTTTTTTCAATTGATGAAGTCGATGCTAGTGATAAAACAGTCTCTTAGAATTGTTATGCCCTGAAATCCTTAGGCAGTGAGTCATGCTGGCAAATTGAGTTTAGTAAGTAGTTTTTGTGATTCACCCTTTAAAACATCAGAATGTAAAAAAAAGGATATATATGTGTTTATGTATGATGCATATTTATACAAATACTTACTGCTAGCATCTCATTTGCATTCCTTGGCATATCTTAGTGTAGTAAGTCTACAGAGTGTATCCAGAATAAAAAACCAATGTTTTCTGCACCCAAGGTTGCCACCCTCTGATCCATTTAATGTCCTTAGAGTCTATTCCAAGAGATGATTTAAGTTTGCCAGATTCTGTTAATCCTCTTAACTGCTTTTTGTAGTTTTTCTCTTGAACTCTTACTGTCACTTTCCTGATGATTAGAAAGAGCTGTCTGTGAGTGGCTTATTTTCTCCACTTTTTGATTTGCTCCTGAGGATTTTCTTGGACTTTAGAAATGGCATCATTAAACTTGGTGGATTTGAGTGTGAAATAAAACATAAAAAAGAAAAAAATCTGAGCATAGAGGACCTGTGGGTGAGTTGTAGGTCAGTGTAGGCATGTGGTTTGAAAGTTTGGGCTTGCTGGGCTCCCTCTGGTCTGTGAATGAGCCAGACAGCTGAATCCTAGACTACTGAGCAAAGCCCGCACAATGTGGGTGCCAGGCAGCCATCCCCAAGGTCCTTTGTCTTGTGCGCTGCAGTTCTGTAGCACTGGGCACCCTGACTGTTTACAGCTAATGGGACCTGGGGCCAGGAGGGAGCAGGAGGAGACAGAATCAGAGCCTGCCCAGCCCTGCTGCTCAGCTGTCTCCTGTAGCCATGAACGGTGCCTGCTTCCTCTTATATTTAGCTCTTTCCTGTGGGCCCATGTGACTTCAAAATGCAGTCAGCTACAATAGTAGCTGCTGAGGCCTTGGCTGGTCTCTCTGTCCAGCCATTAAGGACTAAAGGCAGAGGTAGCAGCCTGGGTTTCTGGTGGCCAGGTGGCTAAGGCTTCCTCTGTGTGGGAATGGAGCCAGGCTTTTTGCCAAGGACCACGTGCTTAAAAGCATATGTCTGCCAGATAAAGTGCAATGATTGAATTAATGATTTCTCCTCATTTTTGCATCAAGCCAGATTCATACCAGCTTCAGCCACTGGAATAACTCCCAACACGTCACACGTTGGAGGAACAGGGGCCCTGGGCAGGAGCAGGGGCCCTGGGCAGACTGGCACAGATAGGGAGGGTGTTTTTGCAGGTAGCTTTTTTCTTTCCCCTTTCTCTTTTCCCTTCACACAGTTGTTCTCTTTGGAAGAGAGCTGTCAAGGAATCTTTTGACACTTTCCAGAATGCCTTTTATTTTCCTTCATTATTCTTCATTGTTCTCTGTGAAACTTCATTTTCAAAAGAATGACATGGCTCCCAGTCTCTGGGAGAGGTTTAAAGACCCAAGCTGTAATAAGGCGGTGGACTCTACTGGGTAGTTAACATGAAATGGCTGTGTTTTGTGCCGACGTGTATTCCTGTGACACAGTCACTGAACAGCTTTGAATAACTTTGCAAAAGGATTTATGTAGGGGAGTGGCCTGCCATGGTGCCCTGTGGGCAGCATTGCTTGTCTGGGCAAATCCATCTGTAGCCTTCAGTGAAGCAGCTTTTTGAAAGAGCATGGGGATTGTAGCCAGCCTGGTGAATGCTCCCTAATGTCCCTTCCTTTTACTGGCGATGACCATGGTATTTTGTGTTAGGCTACTGTTTACATCATGGAACATTAGTGAACTTATGGTTTCCTCCTGGGAGCTAAGGTCCCCTGGATGGAGGGAGATTCCTGCTGTGGACTTGGTGGGAATTCCCTTTAGCTTCCCTTGGAACCCAGCAGACCCCCGGGGGCTTTGAGCCATGTAGAGCCGCTAGTCAGCAACTGGCACAGCCACTCACAGCACAGAGATGCTGTGGATTTCTGTGTGTCTTGTGCTTTTTAGGTAGTTGTGCACCTGAGAGTTACTTATGAGTTCTAAAGCTGTTCAATGCCTTAATTCAGGTCACACACACAAGAATGACTCCAGAAGGTGAAATAAGTCACTTCGGGGTGAACAGAGGTCAAATAGAAGGATAAAACTGCACCTCTTTGATGACTCAGGAGGGAAGTGAAAAATGACAGAATTGTGCCTTTGGGAGAATTGTCTTGGGAGAGCCACTTGTCTGGTTTGGGAACGTGGGTTTCTGTGAATGTGGGGGAAAAATACTAAGATTGACAATATTTATTCTTTTTTTTTTTTTCGGTTTTGTTGTTGTTGTTCAGTCATTAAGTCATGTCTGACTCTCTACAACCCCATGGACTACAGCACACGAGGCTCCCTGTCCTTCACTATCTCCCATACTTTGCTCAGATTCCTGTCCATTGAATCGGTGATACTATCTAACCATCTCATCCTCTACCGCCTCCTTCTCCCTTTGCCTTCAATCTTTCCCAGCATCAGATGTTTTACAGTGGGTTATCTCTTCGCATCAGGAGGCCAAAGTATTGGAGCTTCAGTTTCAGCATCAGTTCTTCCAATGAATATTCAGGGTTGATTTCCTTTAGGATTGCTGGTTTGATCTCCTTGCAGTCCAAGGGACTCTCAAGAGTCTTTTCCAGTACCACAGTTTGAAAGCATCAATTCTTGGGTGCTCAGCCTTTTTTGTGGTCCAACTCTCACATCTATACATGGAAAAAGCATAGTTTTGATTGTACGGACCTTTGTCAGCAAAGTGGTATCTTCACTTTTTAATACGCTTTTTTAGTTTATAATTTTTAAAAGGCATATAAATGTTGTATGATCATTGTGGGAAAAGAAGAAGAGGTAGAGAAGCAAAAGAAAGAAAACTAATCCAGTCCATGAGAGAGAATTCCTAGGAATAGCTCCTCTTTATCCTGCTAGGCTTTTTCTTTTGCAAATAAATGTATGTAAATATAACCTTCTCTATTGGGTGCTGTGGAGCTTGCTTTGGGTACCCATGCTTCCTTCATGGACACTTTTGTCATTGTGTACAGCGCTGCATTAGCATGCTAAGAGTCGTGGTCATTGATCATTATCCCCCGTGGGTGTGTGGGGAGATGCCAGGTGTTTGCCAGCCATGCCCTGGGCAGAAGAGTTAATGACTGTATTTGCTTTACTTTAAACAAAAAAGACCTATGAACTTGACCGGAGCACAGAAATAGACATTTATGTCTTACATCTATAAAACTACTCATGTAAAATATATTGATGAATATTCATTTTAATAACAGATCTTTACTTGAAAAGCAAGTTATTATAAAAATGTTTATATTTTATAAAATTTGAAAAATTATAAAAATTTAGGTCATAGCCTTCCCCTTCTCCACTTAAATGTGGGCTGTGCTTACTCACCTCCAAAGGACAGAGTGTGGGAAGAGGGGACAAGACTGACAAACACTTCGCCAGCCAGGTGATCCAGGTCAGCAACAACAGCAGTAAACCGTGTGGATGGTTTATACCCTTGATGTGATGGGAGTTGCATTTCTGTGATCTTCCTCTCCAAACACATAACCTCAGTCAATTTAGGGAAAAACGATAAACAGATCCCAACTGAGGTACATTCTAGAAAAATTCCTGCCCAGTACTTCTCAAAACTGCCGTGGTCATCAAAAAAAGGGAAGTCTGAGAAACCGTTACTCTAGAGGAGCCTAAAGAGACAGGATGACAATATCATGCGGTGTCCTAGGTAGGATCCTCAAACAGGAAAAGGACATTAGGTAAACAGTAAGAGAATCTGAGCGAACTATGGACTTCAGTTAATAATGATATATCACTGTTGGTTCATTAATTGAACAAATAAACCAAAGTATGTAAGATGTTAACAGCTTGAAAGCTGGATGAGAGGTAGAAGAGAACTCTCCTATCTTTGCAACTTTTCTGTAAATCAAAAAATTTTTAAATTGTTTACCTCATTTTTAAAAAAATTTAAGTTATAAATTCTCATGATGTATTTACAATCAGAATCGTTAAAATAAGAAAGAGAAAACAAATACTGGTTCTTGAGTAGCAACCCTACAGGTTTTTGTTACTTTATCCAACTGCCATAGGATTCTGCAAACTGCTGACTCCACTGTTTCAAATAGAGTGAAAACTAACAAGGTGCCAGTTTTGTACAGCCCTTCCTGTACATACTTGCCATGAGTATCTTTCTCATACTTGAGAGGCAGAGGATTGTCAAGCTTTAGGATTTCCTGTTTCTGCTGTCTGTACTGAAATGCACAAGACATTCCCTTTAAATTTCCCCCCTGCCCTTTGAAATCTTCAGGTTAAGGTGAGGGACTATTTGGGATGTCCTTGGTGCTGTAGCCCCCACATCTTCACTGAACTCTCTGAAGGAGGCTTTTGTGCCCTACTCATTTTTTCTTATGATTTTTGGTGACAAGTACAATGAAAGAAATATGTATCTTGTAGAAGTCCTTTGTGAGGAACTGAGTGGGTTTTACAGGGCAGACTCTGTAGTGAATATGAAAGAGTCTTAGTTTTCTGCATTTTCTCCCCTCTTCCTGGTTCTTAGGGGTCATAGTGTTTATAGTTCCATCATGTGCTTCTGAATATGACAGAGAACTTCTTCGATTTCCCCTTCCCATCTTAGATTTACAAGAGTTCTTAGGTGTAGGCAGATTGGAATTCTTTTCAAAAAGGTTGGAACTTTCTAGAAAACAGTGTTTAGCTGTTTCCAAGTGGACCAGGTGTCCAACAAAAGCCATATCCATACAACAATGTAGGGTATTTCCTGGCTTTTCCAAGGTCCATTTCTGCCCATTTGTGGAGTCCAAGCTTATACAGCTTACCACACAGCAGGCTAACAAATCAAGACAAGTTATTAGGGCAAGGAATAGTGACTTTATTCAGAAAACCAGCAGGCTGAGAAGATGGACTAGTGTCCTAAAGACGCATCTTAACTAGAGTTGGAATTCAGGGTGTTTTAATACTAAAAGGTGAGGGAGGGGTGTTTGGCTGTTGTAAACTTCTTGGTGGGAATCCTTTGTTCTTGCACCTGTCCAGGTTTGTCAGGTCGTGACATTCCTGCAACCCTCCAACAAGACAAATGTTATTCTCTCTAATCTCTATACGAATGAGAAAGTATTATATGCTTAAATGTCAGATCCTTGAACGTGGGCTGTACTGTATATGTCTGGCTGTAGGCAACATTCTTAACTTGTGGCAGAAGCAATAGGATACAAAGGTTAAAGTAAAAGAAACAGTACCAATATGAAATCAGATTTACTCTCACCTATTACAGCTTAAGACATCAGCTCTTCAACTCTGAAGGCCCTTCCTATGTCTGGCCCAGCCCTGGCCAGCAGATCTGTCATACCTCCAGCTGATCTTTCTAGGGTCTCTTTTCTATAAAAATCTTTAAGTTCCCTTATTTTTAAAACTACTCTTACCCTGATCTATGTAAATTTACCCTTTTCTCTAATGGTAATCTTTGTCATTGATGTTTTAACTGAAGAGTCATACTTGTTTTGTACATCTTCTAAATGAGCACATAGTAAAGGATTCTTCTAGAATATGTGTGACTGCTAACTCACCCCTCTTGATACCAGCTGATGATTTTATGGCAGTGGGATTGTCTTTTTCCCAATGGGCAGAGGTTTCTGTCCACTCTCATAGTTGGGGGCATATAACTGGTGGGTGAAGTGCTGTATCTTTTTTTAAAAGACTTTTTATTTTGTATTGGGGTTTAGCCGATTAGCACTGTTGTGATAGTGTCAGGTGAACAGCAAAGGGATTCAGCCATAGACATACAAGTATCCATTCTCCCCCGAACTCCCCTCCCATCTAGACTGTGAGATGGCCTATCTTGATGGAAAGAGCACAGACTGAAATCAGGTTCTTGGGTTTACATCCCAACTCAGTTTGGGGCAAATTCTTGAACTTCATTGTACCTCAGTTAATCATCTATAAAATGGGATCATAAAAAAAAAATATCTCCTATAAAGAAAGGGCTTAGAACAGTGCCTGTTACATTCTGTGCATTCTTGTCCTCCCAAGATTTCTTAAATAAAGTATAAGACTTTCCTCTAAAAAAGAACTATTATCTCCACCTCTGGTACAGCAGTTAAAGGGCAGTATTTTATTTTAATTGTTAAAAGATGAGAAAAAAGTAGAGAGAACCAGATGGGAGAGTGGGCCCCAGGGAAAGGTATCTGGTGAAGTCTGCCACTCCATTCCAAACACATTCACTTAAGTTTCACTAATGTGGCAGTTGTGGGCATGAGGATAATTTTACATATGAAATGAACCCCATGACTGAGTGATGCATGGTTGCATTTGCTTTGAATTTCATGCCTGGTGGCTTCTTTTTTTTTCCCCCTTCTGGTTTTATATAGTCACTGAGGAGAATTAATAGGGAATTGGACACTATTATATTCATATGGGTGAACTGAGTACCACCTAACAATACTACTATTCTAAGATGCAAATTTCTCCTTTAGTGGACACAATCAGCTCAGTTCTTAACTTCAGTGCCTGGCCAGTGCCTCCACAAACAGAGTTCCCATTGAGGTCCAGAGGGGCTCTTAGCAGGGAGGAATCACCCAGCTACAGTTGAGATTCAGCCTGTGGGTTACAGTTATATGGGTTCCATGTGGCAGATGGGGTGGGGTTGGGGGGCGTGGCTGGAGAAACATACATACTGTGCTGGAGAAGTCACAGTTCCCATCCACTGCAGCATCTTAGAACTGTATACTAGTTCATCGTATCTATCTTTTGGCCTCAGGAGTATTCTCAGTCAGCTACTGAGGAGTAGTGCTCTCATATTTCTCTTGGATGAGGTGTTAATACTCTAATATTTCTGTATAGCTTGACCAGTGTGGCAGTTAACTGGGAAAACTTCATTGCAGTTTGCTACTGGTATAACAAGGAAGAATAAATCTGCCCCCATGTTAGATTTGCTTCTTTTACTTTAACCTTTGTATCCTATTGCTTTTGCTACAAATTAAGAATGTTACCTAAAGCCTGGAATATACAGGAGAGCCCATTCTCAGAGGTGCTAATCTTTAAGAGTGTAATACTTTCTTATTCCTGTGGAGATAAAAAGTTGCAGAAGGGAGAATAGCATTTGTCTTACTGGAAGTCTACAGGAACATCATGACCTGACCTATGTGGACAGCTGTAAGAACAAAGGATTCTGAACCCCGAGAAGTTTACAACTAACCACACCTCTCCCTCACCTTGCATTTAAAAGTGCTTTCCTAACCCCTTTGGGGGAGTTTAGGACTTTTTGAGCACAAGCCTCCCATCTCCTTATGGCACTGCAGTAAACCTCTGTTCCAAACTCAGAGTTTTGGTTTGTTTGGCCTCACTGTGCTTAGGTGACATGAACTTATTTGTGGTAACACTGGTACAGTAAAGTTGGAAATTAGGGTCTTTGGAACATTAGGTCTCAGAGTACCTAGAATCTTATTAAAACCCACCTACCCTGTATTTGTTTAGATCCAAAATTTATTTCATTCTTTGCCCCACTTAAAAAATTACTGGACAACTACTCCCCTCAGCAGTGGCTGGCCCTCTCAGCTTTTATGCAGAAACTCTTTCTTGCTCTTGTAGTATTTTCTTTCTCCTTCACATTCTCATAGCAGATAATACTAAAATTTATACCTTATCAAAGGAATCCATTGGCAGCTACCTTACTTCCCAAGTTACACTTTTTATTCAAGGCTTTCTGAAAATTGTGTCTTCTAAGATGCCATCCTTACATTCAGGACAGGTTGGTTGTCTCATCTTTAAGTTGTGTTCATTTTACTGTGTATGAGTTGATTTTTACAATTTAAATCTTTACAATAATGTCATCATCCTTGAGTTGCCTTATTTTTTTTAACTTTTTATTTTGTATTGAAGTATATAGCCAGTTAACAACATTGTGATAGTTTCAGGTGGACAACAAAGGGACTCAGCCGTACATATACATGCACTCTTTCTCCCCGAAACTGCCCTCCCATCCAGGCTGCCACATAACATTGAGCAGAGTTCCCTGTGCTATACACAGGTGCTTTTTGGTTATCCATGTTAAATATAGCAGTGTGTACATGTCCATCCAAGCTCCCTAACTATCGCTGCTCCCCATCCTCCCTGCTGGCAACCATAAGTTTGTTCACACCTGAGTTGCTTGACATGAAGGAGCTCTAAAGCCAGACTGCCTAGGTTTGCATCCTAACTCAGTCACATGAGCTTCTGACTTTGAGCATGTCATTGACCTCTCAGCTTCAGTATTACTTACTGTGAAATGGGAATACCTGCTCATAGGTATGGAGATGAATGAGTTAATTTATGTAAGGTATCCTTAATAATGTTTTTTTCACTGTAATACACTGGATTTTTTTTAGCTTCAGTGATGCTTTGGTTAAATTTTGGTCAAAAGAGCCTTCATATAACCAAAAAGCATCATTTTCCTCATCAAATTTGATAATTTAACCCATGAAACATTAGCGGGGAGTTTGAGGTTCCTTGAGGTTCTCTAATGACTCTTAATGTTATTATCTGCAAAAGCAGATCCTGTTGTTTTCTTCATTCATTCATTTATGAATTTGTCATTCCTTATTCATGTCTGTATAACTCTTGGAACAGAGGAGGTGATTAAACAGTGGTTTGGAGGGGAAGATGACAGAAGATACATCACAGGTAGGAGTGTAGACAACAGTCACCTGCACCCATAGGTTTAACCCAGATAGGCAGTGAGCTGACAGTGAAATCATCAGCTGACTATTGAAAGAACACAGAACCATTAAAAGAAAGCTTTGCTGTGTGTACTAACCACTGCAGAGGGAAGGGGCCTGACCCAGTCACTAGTGGTTCTGGTGGACTTGCTGCTGGCACCGTGACCAGGGTGAGAAACCTCGTGAGGCAGAAGCACAGGGCTTCTCTTACGTGCTGGCCTCGGGCAGCCTGTAGAGTTGGGATCCTCACCTCTTCAGTCCATGAGATGAACCCAGTACATCTACCTTCCAAGATTTGACAGTACCTGAAAACAGCCTTTGGACTAAGATTCCACATAGCCCTTAAAAAAAAAAACAACTCTTCCAAATTAGAATTTTTTCTTTTCTTTACTGAACAAAGTGCACCAGAGAGATGTGCTGAATCTCATTTCCTACTCTGAAATCTTGTTAATCGATTTTTTTTTAATCTGGCCTTGTATTTGCATGATATGTGGATTTTCATCCAGCTCTCCCACAGTCTTTTCACGGCTTCTATTCTGCCAAGGAAGGATTTTATTTGATTCTCTCTTGAAGCAATTTTATGGAAATCAGGTGCTTGGGATGAAGATGGGCCCCTTGGGTGAGTCGCTCATTGTCCTGTCCCACAGAGGGCAAGGCTCTTGTGATGCACATGAACAGCTTGAGCTGTCCTGAAAGGGACCAGGTGTCATTTGAGAGGGTTACCTTGGCTCCCAGGGAGCACCTCTCCTGCGCTTATCTTCATGATATGTGGAATGCCCTATATAAAAGCTAGACAGAGTGCTCCAGTGTGCAGCATAAGATAATATTATTTCCTTAGAAACACATCCAGGTAACCTGCTGTATTCCTTGGTGAAACTGAAAGCATGGAGAGATTCCTTAGAAAATAGCTGCAGGGACTCAGAACTGGTGAGTCCAAAGGTGTGGTGGTTGTACATAGCAGAAAAGTCACCTCTCTTTGCATTCAGAAGTGTGTGTCTGCACTGCTATATTCAAAATGGATAACCAACAGTATAAGTATAGCACATGGAACCCTTCTCACTGTTATGTGCCAGCCCGGATGGGATGAGGGCTTGGGGGAGAATGGGTTTATGTGTACGTATGACTGAGACCCTTTGCGGTTTACCTGAAACAACCACAACATTGTTCATCAGCTGTACCCCAACACAAAATAAAAAGTTTGAAGTTTGGGAAGAAAAGATAGTGTGTGTCTGTGAGAGATGGAGAAAAGAGTCAAAAACAAGTGTGGGGCATGGCTTGGAAAGATAGACACAAAGGAAAAAAATGTTTTTCTCACTAATTTGCCGCCTTTGGTGGAAAGGATAATATACACATTAAAAAAAAATTCCTGATAGAAATTACTCAGTAAAATATTATATATGCCACTGCTTTCTTTAAAAGACTATCCTGAATGTAATATAACCTCTGATTACAGATTAACTTTTTGAGATTAAAAGTATGAATCTCCTTCAGTTTAACTCTTAAGCTGTGTTGGGCTCAAAAATCATAATGCCCATAATGCTGTTCATTTTATGTTTGCTCTCTTTTTGTTTTTCACTGAGTTTTTTGTCAGTAGGATTCCTGCCTTTAACTATAATGCTTTTCTCAGGTTATTGATGATACATGTATTATATATATATTTTGGAGTGTGGGGTGGGGGAGTGCTGAGGTTAAGCACTACCCAAGGTTATTAAGTAGGAAAGCTCAGATTCAGAAACTATCAGGCTCATTAGACTTACAGATGCTCATGCTAAGTCACTTCAGTCATGTCCGACTCCGTGTGATCCCATGGACGTGCCAGGCTCCTATGCCCATGGAATTCTCCAGGCAAGAATACTGGAGAGAATTATAGATATTTAAGAGTAAATGAATTCCGGGGTGCTAGTTAAACTTGGCAATTTGAACATACATATTCTCTCTCTCCCTTCCAAACACTACTAAAAAACTGATGGTGAAGGAGTACAAAAAGGGCATGAAGCCACAGAGGAGCAAACTAGGAAGGTGCTACATAAGGCAAGGCATGCCACAGTTAACTGATGAGCAGGATGGTGCTGCAGGTTGGAGGATGACACCTCCTCCAGCGTTGGAGGGCAGTGTGTGGTGGTGATAGGCCATCAGAAGATAGTCTACTGCACAGGGCAGGTTGGTGGGGTTAGCTGTGGTGGAGTCTCCTCCACAGGGCAGGTTGGTGGGGTGAGCTGGGGAGGAGCAGCCTGCAGAGAGCTTTGGGCTGCTTCTTAGATGCTGCTTGAGTCAGTGCCAGCAGTGACTGCTGCCTCCCCACCCAGGCTCTGGACTTGGGTCACCGCTGTATCCCATAGCCAAGGCTTCTCCCCAGTCATGGCCTCCCCACCTCCACCTGAAAATATTAGAACTAATAAGTGAAGTCAGCAAAGCTTCAGAATACAAGATTAATGTACAGAGATCAGTTGCTTTTCCATAGATTAATAATGAACTACTGAAAGAGAGAGTAAAAAAAAAAAAAATCCTGTCTAAAATTTCATCTGAAAGAATAAAATATTTAGGAGTAAACTTAACTCTGAAAACTATAAAACATTGATGAAGGAAATTGAAGATGATACAAAGAAATGGAAAGATAATCCTGTGTTCTTCGATTGGAAGGATTTTGTTAAAATGGTCCTACTATCCAAAGCAGTCTACAGATCCAATGCAGTCTTTATCAGGATACCCATGATGTTTTTTTATAGAACTAGAACAGATAATTTTAAAATTCCTATGGATCCACAAAACCTCCTAAATTACCAAAACAATCTTGAGGAAAAAGAACAAAGCTGGAGGTATCACCTCCCAGACATCAGATTATACTACAAAGTTATCGTAATCAAAACAGCATGGTACTGGCACAAAAACAGACATATGGATCAATGGAACAGAATAGAGAGCTGAGGAATAAGCCCACACATTTATAGTCTATTAATTTATGATAAAGGAGGCAATATACAGTGGAGAAAAGACAGTCTTATCAATAATCGGTGCTTGGAAGACTCGACAGCTGCATGTAAAAGAGTGAGCTGAGAGTGTTTGTTTCCTAACACCATCTGCAAACATAATTCAAAATGGATTAAAGACCTAAATCTTGCAGACCATAAAGCTCATTGAAAAGTATATAGGCTGAACACTCTTTGACGTAAGTCATAGCAGTATTTTTTTGAACCTGTCTCCTGAGACAAAAGAAATGATAGCAAATGTAATCAAGTGGAACCTAATTAAACTTAAAAGCTTTTGCAAAAGAATCCATTGACAAAACAAAAAGACATTCTACCATATGTGAGAAAGTAGCTGTAAATGATGACCAACAAGGGGTTAATAATGAAAACATATAAACAGCTCATACAACTCAATATGACAAACCAAACAGCCCAATCAGAAGATGGGCAGAAGACCTGAACAGACATTTTTCCAAAGAAGAAATACAGATAGGTAATCAGCACATGAAAAAATGCTCAACGTCACTAATTACTAGAGAAATCAAGGTAACAATGATAGATCACCAAACACTAGTCAGAATGGCCATCACCTAAAAGTCCACAAATGGGATATGTTGGTGAGGATGTGGATTAAAAGGGAACCCTCCTACACTGTTGGTGGGAATGTAAACTGATACAGCCACTATGGAGAATAGTATAGAGGTTCCTCAAAAAACTAAAAATAGAGTTGCCATGTGATCCTGCAATACCAGTCCTGGGCATATACCTGGAGAAAACTATAATTCAAAAAGATAAATGCACTCCAGTGGTCATAGTAACACTGTTCACAATAGCCAAGACATGGAAACAACCTAAGTGTTCATCAGCAGATGAATGGATAAAGAATTGGTTCATTCTTTATTATTCAGCCATAAAAAAGAATGAAACTCTGCCATTTGTAGCAATGTGGTTGTACTTAAAGAATATTATGTTTAGTGAAATAAGTCAGAGAAAGACAAGTAATTATTGATTGGTATGTAGAATCTAAAAAATAAAACAACCGAATATATATAGCAGAACAGAAACAGACTCAGAGATATAGAAAACAAACCAGTGGTAACCAGTGAGGGGAGGAAAGGGTAGAGGGTCAGGGTAAGGGATGAAGAGATGCAGACTGTTTTGTATGAAATAGATAATAAGCAACAAGTATATATTGTACAGCACAGGGAATTATAGCCATTATTTTGTTATAACTTTTAATAGAATAAAATCTATAAAAATACTGAATCACTATGCTGTATGTCTGAAATGAACATAATATTGTAAATTAGCTATACTTTTTAAAAAAGGAAGTTGAAAGCATGTGAAATCTTCTTGAACCAGGGGTTGAACCTATGTTCCCTGCATTGGTAGGTGAATTCTTAACCACTGGACCACCAGGAAAGCCCTTGAATTTCTTTTGATTCATGTCAAAGGTTTTATCAAATGCCTACCAAGAAACTGATTTGAGCATTTTTGCAAGTAACTTCTTGAAATATGTTCTTAATGCATCAGGCTGTTGATAAATAACTCATTATTGGTAAATAATTCATTTTTTGCAATGTATTTTTAATTTCACCGAAGTTGTACATGTTTGTAACAGTTAACCAGACTATTATCAGTACATAATTTACAAGGATGAGGTATCCATGAAAAACAAAGACTCACTTCCTATTGTATAAGCCCAGGACTGAGGCAGTAATTCACCTTTTTAGTCCCTAAAATAGGGGGCTTGCTGCTTCTAGTCCTGACTAGTTCAAAAGGAAATTATGTCAGTAAGTATCTCATTTGGTTACAAGTAAAAAGTAAATGATCTGCCTTTGAAGATGTAGCCAGTGTTGATTAGTGGCTTTGGATGAGTGATACAAGTACTGTTTTTCTTTGTTGAACTTAACCTGTTTTCTACTTTATGAAAAACATTCCTTATTCCTTCAGAAATTACTGTGGCAGAAGATGTTAGCATAACCCAAAGCCTATGGAATACCTATGGCTTTTTTCAAGCTTACAAACATGTGATAGAGCATGTTTCTTTCTAACTGAAAACTGTACATCAGAAAGATTGGCCCAAGCCACTAAGGTGACATTGAAAAGGGATAAAAGTAAAAAAGGGGGAGGTTGTTAAAGTGATTCAGCATATAGGGTGAAAAAAAGCCAGTTTTAGAAGTATGCACCTTGGAGAATGGACTGGGCAGCAGTTCATTAAGAAATAAATGAATAAAACCTGAGGCTTTGCATGGACCACTTGCTTAGCATGGATTGTTGGTATGAAGGTTTGCTAAAATCGAGAAGCAGCATGAATAAACATTTGGGTAATTGCACCCTCTGTGTTGTATGGGTTGGACTACATCTGAGCGTTGTGTTAAGTCTGGGTCCTTGCAGAAGATGACACTTAAAAAGTGTGGTTGGAGTGAAGCTTTTATACTTCTTTCAGCAGAGCTCACTTATGCATCCAGAAGGGCTTCTCTCAGAGCACTGAGCTTGCCGTCACTGGCAGCATTCAGACTGGAATATATGCTTCATGATGGGGGAGTTTTTCTGGGTTGTGACCCCATGGCCAAGACCATGTCTGGCACACAAGTGTTCTGTGAGTAAGAGACTAATGATCATCTCTTAGGAAGAATGTCCTTGGAGGTCCTATGCCAGGTGCCTCATAGTCACCTACCAGGTGAGCACTCAACCCAGTGCTCTGTGCCATTCTAGAGCACTGCATGCTGGGATGGGGCGGGAGATGGCAGGGGGTTCAGGAGGGGGCATACATATGTATACTTGTGGCTGATTCATGTTGATGTATGGCAGAAACCAACACAATATTGTGAAGCAAGTGTCCTCTTCCAATTAAAAAGAAAAGTGCATCTAAGTTGGAGACAAAAGAAGTGATCACATTTGTGGGAAATCCTGCACTAGAGACACTGGTGCATCTTCTAGACTAGATGCACACGTTGCAAAATCCCCATCCTCTTCCTGCTTCCTTTCTTCTCATGCCACCACTTTCTCCATCACAGAGCATCAGAACTACTTTGGAATCGACGAGAACCTTGGCCCTGTGGCAGTCAGCATCCGGAGGGAGAAGGTGGAAGACCCCAAGGAGAAGGAAGGGTCCCAGTTCAACTACCGGGTGGTTTTCAGGACAAGTGAGGTACTGGGCGCTCGTGGTGTCTGTCCTGGGCTGGGCCTCTGGGTCGCTGCTTGGATTGTTTCCCATAATGTGTTGCTTTTATTGTCGATGTTGATCATACCAGTTAAGATGACTGAAAGGGCTTACACTATTTGGTTCTGAGTGAAATATTTGAAAACTTGTGATGGATGTTAAGTGGCAGTGATGTTACTGTCACCTTACAGGACAGAAAGGATAAAATCATCAGAATGCAAGGTTCTTGGGCATAAGGCAGAGGACAAATCTGAACTATATGATTCATGTCAAAATTGAAAAACAACTTTAGAATCAAATGCAGAAAACCAGGAAGCTACCCATGAGGTGAGTGTTGGCTTAGCCTGTCTCTGGGTCCAGGAGCTCTGTGGACCCACACTTCCTCCCATCAGCAATGAGGTTACTCCCCCACTGGTCTTGCTTTGAGTGAAAAGTGTGACTGTTACACAGATGGCTGATGCACGTAGATGGGAATGTTGATTTATATAAAGAACCAGCTCTGATTTGCACTGTAGTTTTTCTCCTCTTGACCATTGTAATTGGATGGGAATGTGTTGGTCACACAGTCCTGAATGTGTAATTTTGGTGACTCCTGGATCTAAGTTCAGAGACCCCCTCTCAAAGGCTTTGCCCAAGCCTAGTACTCAGTGTCTGCTTGCCTGTGCATTGGTATTCTTAGGACCCAGGTTCTGTGCCATAAGTAGGAGAAAAAAGCCCTCTCTGAAGATGGCATATTTTAAAAGTTATGGACCTGTGCCATCCAGTTCAGTAGCTGTTAACTACAGATGGCTATTTAAATTTAAGGGAATTGAATGAGAAGTATGGTTCCACTGTCACACCTGTAACAGGTCACGTGCTCCACAGCCACTTGGGGATGATGGCCCCTGGGTCAGCCAGTGCAGCTGGAGGACGATCTCATCACTGCAAAAAGTCATGTTGGACAGCGTGCCCTGGGCACTGTGCAAATGCTAGGCGCCACTGTTACCTCCATCATGGCTGCTTTGTACCAAGAGTGGAGGGTAGGAGCGGGGTGGGATGAGAACCAGGCCTCTAGGCTGGCAGTGCGGCTGGGTTTCCTTGCACATTAGACCTGGGATTAGATTTGTTGTGTCAGAATAGTGACTCCATGCTGTCACAGCGTGTTTGAGGACATATCGCAGATAGGGAGGAAGCACCCGGTCGGGACTTCTTGGACCTGAATCACCTGCCCCTAGGGGTCTCAGAGTGGCCCCACCCAGCCTCGGGCATTGTCAGCAGTGGGAAGTTAAACAGAAGAACAGGAAGAGTAGAAGAGAGAAAAAAATAAGAAAACAAATGAAAAGGAAAAATACAAAAAGGAAAAATAAAGAGTAGAAGAAAAGAAGATGATGGACCATGGGAGAAAGGAAAGGGAAGGATGGAGGAGGTGGTCGTGACTGGCCCAGCCCTGTGGCTCCTGGCCACGGTACTGTTGGTTCTGACTGTGGTGGGTGTGTCGTTATGTCTGCCTGTTGGGGCATTGCCACCTCCTCCTTGTGCCCTGAGCACATCTGGTTATGCCAGCCCCACCCAGCTCCTTCCTGACTTCTGTATACTTCTGTGTAAAGACTGACTGATGAAGGTTGAATCTGCTGCTTCATATTGAGAACTGTAGTCTCTTGTGCTTACTTAGAAAAGAGCCTTCCCTTTCTTCCTCTATTTTTAAGGCAATTGAAACATTATGCTTTGAAGAGTCAAGGTTAACTGAAGTGTCCTATTTTGCCCCACAGCTGACAACGCTGAGAGGAGCAATTTTGGAAGATGCCATACCCTCTACTGCCAGGCATGGGACTGCACGTGGGCTCCCGCTCAAAGAAGTTCTGGAATATGTCATTCCTGAGCTCAGCATCCAGTGCCTGAGGCAAGCCTCCAGCTCACCCAAGGTCTCAGAGCAACTGCTCAAGCTTGATGAGCAAGGGGTGTGTATCATGTATGAGACTGAAGGGTGTGACGCTTGGTGTCCATGGTCCTGAATGTTTCGGAGTTTTCCCATCCATCTTCCTTTTAAGATTATTTATTTTAACGCCTTAAAGCATTTTTTCTCCAGTTTTTCCCGAATGTACCTCTGTTACTAGTTAAGATGCCTTCATTATTAAGTAGTGCATGTCCTGCTGAGTTGTACTGTTTTTTTTAAAGATGATTGTGTACTTGTTTTTTTTTTTAATTATTTATTTATTTTTGGCTGTGGTGGGTCTTTGTTGCTACACGGGTTTTCTCTAGTTGTGGCCAGCAGGGACTACTCTCTGGTTGTGGTGTGAGGACTTCTCATTTTGGTGGCTTCTCTTGTTGCAGAGCACTGGCTCTAGGCACAAGGGCTTCAGTAGTTAAAGTATGTGGGCTCAGTAGCTGTGGCTTGCAAGCTCTAGAGTACAGGCTCAGTAGTTGTGGCTCAAAGGCGTAGTTGTGGCTCAAAGGCTTAGTTGCTCTGCAGCATGTGGAATCTTAGTTCCCAGACGAGGGACTGAACCCCTATCCCCTGCATTGATAGGCAGATTCTTATTCACTAGACCACCAGGGAAGTCTGTGACTTGCATTGTTTTTATCAAGGTCTGGTATGTCCCAGCCAGCAGGAGCAGATCTGGTTCATGACTATTAGAGATCGCTGGTATCTTTCCCCAGGGTTTTTGTAGTTGTTGTTGTTTTTAAATTTATTTATTTCATTTGTTTATTTGGCTGTGCCTGGTCTTAGTTGCTTAATGTGGGTCTGTGATGTGGCATGTGGGATCTAGCTCCCTGACCAGGGGTCAAACCCAGGCCCTCTGTGATGACAGCATGGAGTCTTAGCCACTGGGCCACCAGGGAAGTCAGTCCCTAGGGTTTAAAGAACTCACATTGGACCTTTCCCTGAACTAAGATTTATTGTTGTTTACTGTGTGCAAAGCATCAGGTTTATGGATGGCAGTGAACAGCATGCATCAGGAGAATCGAGAAGCTAAGACCTGGTCCTTACCCTTGGGGAGATCACTGTGACAGAGAGCACAAAGGCCCTTGTAAGGCAGAATGTGGCCGTAATGGGTTTGAAGAGGCAGCAATGCGGTGTGTTCCGGGAAGAGAGGAAGTAACCTCTGAAGGAGGTGGTGTTGTGACTGGGCCTTTAGATTTGAGTAGAATTCCAACAGGGAGATATGAGTCCTTAGCTCTTTTAGAAACTATGCCTCTTTTCTTTACAAGGAAAGGGCACATACAGGGAAGATGAGAGTTAAAACAACAACAATAAGCATAGGAGAGTGAATGCCGGGCTAAGGCTTCTGCACTTGATATGGGAGGCAGTAGGAAGCATTGAAGGTTTTCGAATGGGACATGACATGCTGGTAGCTGTGTTTGAGGAAGATTATTCTGGTAGAAGGGAATTGGGCAGTCAGGTGAAGGTAGAGCTTCATGGTGGCCTGGAGCTCAATTATGTGATTATTGACATCATCTGGGAGAGACTGATGGACAGGATGTAGATGCTGGCCCAGAAGATGGAAAGAAGTCTTTTAACTTCAGATGCAGGATAATTTGTAGGCAAAACTGAGAGGTAGGTGCCCAAGTATATGCAATTTGTTTTTAATGAGTGGATTTGTGTTTAATTCCCTCATGGCTTAAACAGTTAAGAATCTGCCCAGAATGCCAGAGACCTGGGTCAGGAAGATCCCCTGGAGAAGGACATGACAACCCACTCCAGTATCCTTGCCTGGAGAATCCCATGAACTGAGGAGCCTGGCGGGCTACAGTCCATGGGGTTGCAAAGAGTTGGACACAACTAAGCTACTGGCACTTTTCACTTTTCTTTCACATGCTTTAAACAAAAGAAAAAGACAACTGTGAAGTCGTTTCAGAATTTTCCAAGGAAAATTCTTTGGCACATTTTGGAGGGAAGATGTGGTATTTCCTGGTTGACCCAGTAACACTCATTGTGTTGTATTGGTGGAGTGTTTGATACTTGGATGGCTGGAATTCTAAAAGAGATGAAGTTGTAATTGTTCTAGCAAATTAACAATGCATTCTCAGCCAGAGGAAGCAGACTCCATGATGTTCAGAATGGATAATCCTGAGATCTACCTTTCTCAACATTGAGGCCTGACATATTCAAACCAACAACTAAACCTGAGTAGTTGACTTCTAAAATTGCCAGAAGCATTCACCATGATTATCGCTAGTAAAGTATGTGGAGTGTATGTAATGGCCGTGGGCAGTTGAGGAAATCCTGTTGTCATGAAGGGGCAGAGCAGGTGTGTTGTGTGTTACTGCTGGTCTGGGAACTCGGGGTTCAGGTGGGCTTGGTGTGAAGCATTTGTCATTGAGCCGAACTTGGGTCTGCTTGCCTGCATAAAGTCAAGCCAGGTTGTAGTGAAGGTGAGGGCAGCGTTTATTTTAAGGAAACCAGTGCATCCTATAGTTCCAGTTATTTCAGTGCTTTTTCTTTTGCAATTATATTTATTTGACTCTATTATACTTTATTAATAGTGTACAATATGATGTCTTGACTTCCGAAAACTCTTAATGATATCTGCAGGTATCTTAGTGGTGTCTTAGCTCATATTCTGGTTTCTAAAGGGTCTTTAAAAGTTTGACTCATTGGTTGAGGTGTTTGAGAATTTCTTCCAGTTAGTGCTGTTTTTATCCACTTTCTTAATAGAAAAGCTGCCCAGGGAGGGAATGGGCCAATTTTATGTTACTATTCTTAAGGGGTTTTAATCTCAAAAAATTACTTAAAAAAGATAGATTGTTGTTTTCTGCTTTCTTGGAGTTTGGAATCTATTCATGGTTTGACACTGAGTTTATCTGCTCTGTACACGAGATGCTGTAATAGTGGGAGGTATAGTAGGTCCCAGATCATTCATTCCATTCTTTATATTTGGTAAGATGTGTTGAGCAGGAAGACTCCATGCCATGGAGAATAATAAAGAAAGTAATACTGAGCAGTACTTTGAAAGTTTTGTTACTTTATCTACATAAATTCATCAACTTCTAAGATCTCATTTTTTTTAAGACTATCCTAGTTTTTCTAACAAGTGAATTCATAAGATTATATAGATTGACTTTTGTAAAAAAATTGGAGTATAGTTACCGTGTTGTATTAGTTTCAGATGTACAGTAGAGTGATTCAGTTATACATATATATTATATATGTATATATATTCTTTTTACTATAGATTATTATGGGATATTGAGTAGAGCTCCTTGGCTATACAGTAGGTCCTTGTTGTTTACCTTTTTTATATAGTGTGTAGGTGCTAAGTCACTTCAGTTGTGTCCAACTCTTTGTTATGCTGTGGACTATAGCCCTCGAGGCTCCTTTGTCCATGGGATTGTCCAGGCAAGAATACTGGAGTGTGTTGCCATGCCCACCTCCAGGGGATCTTCCTGACCCAGAGATTGAACTCATGTGTCTTATATCTCCTACATTGACAGGTGGATTCTTTACCACTTGTGCCACCTGAGAAGACCATATATAGTAGTGGGTTGCTACTACTAAGTCACCTCAGTCGTGTCCGACTCTGTGCGACCCCATAGACGGCAGCCCACCAGGCTCCCCCGTCCCTGGGATTCTCCGGTCAAGAATACTGGAGTGGGGTGCCGTTGCCTTCTCCGATAGGAGTGTGTTATGTTAATCCAAAAGTCTTAATTTGTACCTTCCCACTAGGTTGACTTTGTAAAAAAGGTAATTCAGGTTGGTTGTGACAGCTTACTGACTTAGAATATTATGGCATCTTTGGATTAGTTTGTTCTTAAGCCAACTGCCCCTCCAGATATATGTTCACTCATGCACCAGGTTTGCTTGAAAGGAAATCAAAAAGGTCTGAACACATGAGACTACACACTTAGAACAGGTGGTTGAGTTTAGAGAGTGCAGTGGCAGGACTTGCCTGCACACTTGAATTTACTTTCAAGGCCATTCTGAGACTTTGTCTTTTGCTACCTTCCTTTAAATTTAAATTTTCTGGTCAATAATTACAGAGTTTCTGGCCTTGGGTACAGAGCGTGTGGTTTTGATCCATTCTCAGGAGGCTGGGGATTGTCTGCCTGTCTATGCAGGATCTGTGTGTTCAGCTCTGGACACAGAAGCAGTATAGAGTTTTGACAAGTGGGTGTTTTTAGTTTTTGACTGTGGTGATGCCCGAGGACCAGCCTAGTTCCCTGAGGTTCTCCCTAGGACTGTGAGCCTGGTGTGATTCACATCAGAACAGTTAAGGAGGGTCGGTGGGAGTGGAGGTATGGTTAGAGGTGACCTAAGGGGTAGGTGTTAGAGACGAACCTTGTTCCAAGAGAATTGGGGGTTTTAGTTCATGGAGAGCTGAGGTCTGTCCTCCCCTTGGAATCGTGCCAGCTTTCTGATAAACCATGGGTGGGAGGGGTGAGCCTCGGTATATTGCATTGCTATTGATTTCACCAGGTTTCTAAGAGACCGAGAGCTGTCTCTTCCCCCACACAACATCCCAGTCTGTTATTTTATTGGAATTGTGCTACACTGGCTGCAGCGGTTAATTCTCAGTCACTGGAGATGGTTCTGTCTCCCGAGTCCCATCTCATGTCTTCTTCCACTGGCACACAGGTTACAGAGGCCAAGCTGGTGAGTGTGGGGGAGGGGGGCAGGCCTGAGTAGGATGTGTGTGTGTGTGTAAGAGGGCATCTCCACTGGAGCAGAGTTCTGGGGGCTGGGAAGGACACCTGGGGGCTTTGAAGTCTATCCTAGCCACATCCATGGGCCCCGGGCTTCTTGGATGAAAAGCGAGTCCTCTTCCCAGTTGGGATGTAGACGCGCTGGTTTGTCCGGAGGCTGTAAGAAAGGATATGTGAGCGAGGGAGTTTCAGTTATCTGGGTATTTGGCCTCTGCCTGGGCTTCCCTTGTGGCTCAGCTGGTAAAGAATCCACGTGCAATGCAGGAGTCCTGGGTTCGATCCCTGGGTCGGAAAGATCCCCTGGAGAAGGGAAAGACTACCCACTCCCATATTCTGGCCTGGAGAATTTCATGACCTGTATAGTCCATGGGGTCACAAAGAGTCGGACAGAACTCAGTGACTTTCACTAGTCACTATTCTTGAGTCGCAAAAGCATCATGTCCACAAGGGTAGGAGCTAGAGAGAAACTATGTGTGTGCTGAGAGGGCCCTGCTTCAGCCACCAGGAGCCACCCCAGCCCCGACCCTGGGGCCAGAGATGGTTTTGCCCCGGGCCTGCTCCCCAAAGAGGGTGCTGCTGGGGATGGTGGGGCACCCTGGGACAAGCCACAGGTGTGGGAGGGCATGGAGAAGGCAGGGTGGTGCTGGAGGAGGTGACAGGGCTCCAGGGGAGTAGCAGCCCTGGGACAGTGAGCTCCTAGGATGCGGTTGATGGTGCAGCCACCCGTGCTGGGTGCAGAGGAGATAGGGGTGTGGGAATGCATGGTCCTGGGGATGCTGGGTATGTGTGCCTGCTAATCACACCACAGAATTTCAGGGGGACTCGCTGTAAGGCTGGGGCCAGATGACTGGAGAGAGCAGAAGAGAGGTCAAAACAGCACGGTTCTGAGGAGGTGGAGAGTCATCCAGGGGTCAGGCTAGAGAACTAACCCAGATTCTGACAGTCACCAATGTCATCACATCGGTGGCGACACTTGTCAGTCCCAAGTGTTTCCTAAAGTACTTTCAGGTCCTGGAGTGTCTTCCGAATCACTCAGAACAATGAGTGTTTATAGTGAAATAGTACAAGGCATTTGTCTCATACTTTTTTTTTTTTTTTTGAAGATGATGGTCTCTTTGCAGTAAATGTGGTGTCTCATTTGTTTGGGTACTTGAGTTGATCAGAAATGTTTATTCCTCAGTCCCTGGGTGCATGGAAATGTTTTTTGTCTTGAAGTTAATAAAGACCTAGTAAGTAAATGTTAGTCGCTCAGTCACGTCTGACTCTCTGCCAGGCTCCTCTGTCCATGGGAGTCTCTAGGCAAGGATACTGAAGCCTTCTCCAGGGGATCTTCCCGACCCAGGGATTGAACCTACATCTCCTGCATTGCAGGCAGATTCTTCACTGTCTGAGCCACCAGGGAATCATCACAAATAGCTGAAACCCAGCATCTCACAGGCCCGCACTTGGAGCCTGGAAGCTTGTCCTCACAGTGTGATTTGGTGCTTTGGGCTCAGACAGGAACATCAGGCCTGTGTGCTGTCTTCCCCACCTCCCCCGAGCCCCAGGAGCCATCCCTATAGATGGTGAACAGGGAATCGATGTCTCTTTGGTTCCTCCTCCCCCATAGCTCTTAGTCAGGGTACAGCCTGTGCACTGGTGCTCTGCTGCCTGCTCAGCTCTGAGCTGCCCCAGCATCTCCACTGAGATGCATAACAGGTGGATCCATCCCTTTCTTGGATTGTAAGTGTCATAGGTCACTCGGATGAGACTGCTGTCATCACTTTGCTACTCAAGAGAAATTAGTACCATTTTGCCTTATTTTACTGCTACAGTCAGCTCTGAGTTTTTATTAAACGCTCTGTTTTACAGTTTGGTCGTAAAAGTGAACAGTGTTATAGACAGATGCCTTTAGGGAATTGGGGAAGGCTGATAATTCGTCAGCCTTTGAGGCTCAGATTGCTACTAGTAGGATGAAGTGCCCTGCTTTTGTGATTGACAGGTAGTTTCTCTTTAGGGAAAATAAAAAAGCTGTAAAGGTGGATTCCATGTCTCCCCTGCCTTAGGAGGAAGTAGTGTGGTACTTTCCATCATGGCCTGGATGGATAGAGAGACAGAATTAGAGCAGGAACCCTTCAGTTGCTATTAAAGTTCTTTATGGTCTATTGTATATTTAGCAGATGTCTTCAAGAAAGTCAAAAATGTAGAAATGACTGTAATGGCTCAGCTAGAGTTACTTTTATGGAAATAAGACATTATTCTATCAATATACATGAATCACAATTTTCAGTGGGAGTCTTTCCTCCCCAGACCTTAATTTGATTTGTTTTTTTCATTACAGTCTTTCATATTTCCATGAATGTTCAAATTACGACAACAAAAAAGCATTAAGAACCAGAGAGGGAAAACTTCTGAAAATATACAGCTTTTTTTCTTTCTAACTTCGAAGATAATGCTGTTTACTGTATAGAGGGTATAAGATATTTCCACAGCTCTATTTTTAAATAAATGTTTGAACCTAGCTGTCTGTTTTGGAAACCTGCAAACTCCCATGTAGGCAAGGCCATTCACTGTATTTCTTAGGTTGTCTGACATTTCTCCAGCTGTTATTTTCAGGTCTCTGGGTTTGTTATGAATTTGTAGGGTTTTGCAGAATGACAGTTGATTACTCTTTTTAGCTTCTGGAAATTGTCCTGGCATGCTTTCCTGTGAACAGAATTCTCAGCTCCTATAATTTTAATTTTACTGGAAGTTAGCTTGTGTGATACTTTTTAATTTTTTAAATTTATTTTATGTTTTATATCAGAGTATGGGCTTCCCTGGTGACTCAGACGGTAAAGAACCTGCCTGCAGTGTGGGAGACCCAGGTTCATTCCGTGGATCGGGAAGATTCCCTGGAAAAGGGAATGGTACCCACTCCAGTATTCTTACCTCAAAAATCCCATGGACAGAGGAGCCTGATGGGCTGCAGTTCATGGAGTCACAAAGAGTTGGACATGACTGAGTGACTAGCAACATAGTTGATTTGCAATATTGTGTTAGTTTCAGGTGTATTCATCTGATACTTTTTGCCGAGTAATTTACCTTTCTCCCCCATTTCAGCTGAGCTTTCAGCACAAGATCGGGATCCTGTACTGCAAAGCCGGTCAGAGCACTGAAGAGGAAATGTACAACAACGAGACGGCAGGTCCAGCTTTTGAAGAATTCCTTGATCTGCTGGGCCAGAGAGTGAGGCTGAAAGGATTTAGTAAATATCGAGCTCAGCTGGACAATAAAAGTAAGCTTCAGACTTGGGTGTCTGCACAAATTTAATTCCCCAAAGGTAGGCACACTGCAGACATCTAAGTGAGTGGTCCTGCACCCTCCTGTTCTTGACCCCAGCAGCAGCTGAGCCAGCTTATTGGGGATGGAGTTGAGATTTCCTCAGATGAGCAGGGGACTTCCCTGGTAGCTCAGGTGGTAAAGTATTCTCCTGCAATGCAGGAGACCTGGGTTCAATTCCTGGGTCAGGAAAATCCCCTGGAGAAGGGAATGGCTCCCCACTCCAGTATTCGTGCCTGGAGAGTTCAATGGACAGAGGAGCAAGGTGGGCTACAGTTCATAGGGTCACAAAGAGTCAGACATGACTGAGCAACTAAGCACACCCATGCACTCAGATGAGCAAGGAAAGCTCGTTTCTCAAGGGCATCATGTCTCACGTAGTCTCAAAAGGTCAATTCTTCTTTCTTTGTAACAAGATCAGAGATCCCCCAGTATTCTCTGAAGAATCTTTTAGTATGTTCTTTTTTCTTTTCACCTCACCTCTCTGTTCCACCTTGTCCCTCTGCATCTTGACCAAACCTTGCATTCATTTCTGAAAAGTCTGAATATTTCCACATCCATGCAGGCCATGCTTGCAGCCTTATCTTGTTCGTAGCCTCTTTCATGGTATTACCTGGGGAGCTGAAGCTCTGAGTAAAAAGCTGACACATCCTGTTTTCCAAGGACCTTAGTCAGGTTCTCTTAAGTGGGGCACCTATGGTTTCCCTCCTATGTGTGAATTTGTCTTGTCTCTTCATTTCGGTAATCCTGTTCCTTATGGTCCTCATAAATTCTAAATATTCAACCTTTGTATTTGTGTTGTTACTCAGCTGCTCTCAACACACCTGAAAATACCAGGTAGGGTAATTTTGTGTATTTGGGGAAATTGTACTTATTGTCAAGCAGTGATTTGCTTGCCCTTTTACTGAAGAGTGAGTAAAAGATAGATCTGCAAGGGCATCCAGCCCTCTAGGAGGAATCAGTGGAAACCTCT
The DNA here is from genome assembly GCF_054371585.1 of Giraffa tippelskirchi. Lineage (NCBI taxonomy): Eukaryota > Metazoa > Chordata > Mammalia > Artiodactyla > Giraffidae > Giraffa > Giraffa tippelskirchi. The sequence goes on along the minus strand of NC_137276.1, from coordinate 117,488,725 downwards.
CCTGGGGGAGCATCAGCCAGGCTTGGAACCACGGCCCTGTGGCCCCAGATCTGCTTACCTAGCGACCATCAGTGATACTTGCCTCACCAGAGTAGTGCCACTCTTCCTGTGCCTGGTTTGTCATCAGTTCTGGGGTTTCAGTCTTTTTTTTTTTTAATTAAAATTTTTAAATTTTTAATTAAAAAAAAGTTTAACCGGAAGATAATTGCTTTACAATGTTGTGTTGGTTTCTACCGTACAACAATGTGAATCAGCCATAAGTATACATATGTTGAACCTCCCTCCCTCTTGAGCCTCCCTCCTTTACCACCTTTCTAGGTCATCGCACAGTACAGGGTTGAGCTCCCTGTGCTATACAACTGCCCACTGCTCTCTGTTTTACACATGTCCTCTGTTGCCTCAGTCGTATCTGACTCGTTGATGACTCCATGGACTGTAGCCCGCCAGGCTCCTCTGCCCATGGGATTCTCCAGGCAAGAATACTGGAGTAGGTTGCCATTTCCTTCTCCAGGTGATCTTCCTGACCCAGGGATTGAACCTGAGTTTCCTGCTTGGCAGGCAGATTCTTTACCACACATCATTGTATATATGTGACAATGCTACTTTATCAGTTCCTCCTCACCTCTCCTCTCAACTGTGTCAACAAGTCCATTCTCTACATCTGTTCCTTCCCTGCAAATAGATTCATCAGTACTATTTTTCTAGATTCCATATATACGTGTTAATATGCAATATTTTCCTGTTTTTAAAAGTGACACTTAAAAAAAAAAAAGTGACACTTAGAGGATAGATCACAAGATCTGGAGAAAAGTTGGCTCAACACAGGCCCTGTGTGTCTTCCACAGATGTCAAGATGGGAGCTTGATTATTAAGTTGAATGTGCATTGCTCATGCCTCAGAAATGTAAAGGTTAGAAAATAATAATATATGATACCTATTGTGAGTGTCCATTTATTCTAAGAAAGATCACTGAGGCCTTTTCTGAATTTTCTTTCTTTTTTCTCTACCAAACTCCCCTTACCTACAGACTACCATACAACTGCGAGCAGTGCTAGCATGCTGCCCTTAGGGTCGCCTTCCTGAAGAATGAGCACCAACATGGGCTCATTGCTGCTCCGCATGTCTGCTGTCCTTCTGCTGTGGGAGGGATGAGGGGACATTTTAAAAGCTCCTGATGTATACATTCTATAAAGCTACAACATAGATAGTGCAAATACTTTTTTTTCCTATGTATAGAATTGGCATCAGCTTTGAGTTTTTATGACCTAGGAGATATCTTTAATACATTACAGATGTCATGCTAATCATGTTAGCTCAAGGAAATAAGAACAAAATTTTGACATGTTGATTCATATTTTTATGAGCAAGGTGTTCTATGAGGGACAAAGAAATCATGGCACATCTTCGGCTTAGAGGAACTTTCTAAGAATTGTGTTTCATAGAATGGTCAGATGAAAGTTACGCCTTTTACGCAATGGGCAAGAAAATCTTAAGTTCAGGAGAAATGTGTTTAATTTTTTAATGTTTATTTATTTTTGTCTGCGTTGGGTCTTAGTTGTTGCACGTGGGGTTGGCATGTGGGCATCTCCAGTTGTTGCCTGTGGACTTAGTTGCCCAGAGGCATGTGGGATCTTAGTTCTCCAACCAGGATTGAACCCACAATCCCTCCTGCCAGGGATTGTCCCCTGCACTGGAAGGTGGGTTCCTAACCACTGGACCACCAGGGAAGTCCCCCACTGTTTCAGGTTTAATTCTGCCTGCTGCAGGACCTTGGTAAAATCTGGGCCATATTTTCTTCACAAAGAAAATTCAGAGTATTTGGGCTAGAGTATCTGAGATGTCCCTTCTAGCTTTAAAATGAGCTGTTTCTGTCTTAAGCACAGAATGACGTAGGGTAGGCACAGAAGAACCATTAGCGGCTAAGTTGCTTTGCTGACCCGTAGAGTACAGACCCCAGGCTGTGGCCACCTTTCTTTGGTTAGGTGCCAAGAATGATAAAACTGAAGACTGTCATAGATGGCCCTGTATCTCTTTTTTAGTAGAAATATTTGCAGCAAACCCCACCAAGCTTGTGAGTTCACCTTTTCCGTTGCTATACTGATAGTTGAGATGAAAACTTTAAAAATGCTTAATTTCTGAAATTCATCCTTTAGTATTGTCTTGGGATAGACAAGCTATGACCACATTTTTTAAAGTGTTTCTCTCCCTTCCCCTCAAAATTGCACTTTTCTTTTTTCATTGTAATTTCCTAAATCTGAAACCCACTGACCAGACTCTTAAGCATCTGCCAGCATTTCTCTTACTGAGTTTTAAACATTGGAGTAAGTGTTGTGATGGGAGTCCTTGAACCTGCGGGGTTAGTTCATCCTCTGACCTTCACTGTTATTTCTTCATGGAAAGAACAGTCATCGTTCCTTCATGACCAGCCTGCTCACTTCCAAAGCCACTTTCACTGTCAAGATCCTGAGATAAGACAGTTGAAATGGAGGATTACTCCCTAAAAAGTCCTATGAAAAAATAACAAATATGCAGTTAATGAATAGTCAAAAGAGAAAATGTCTTTATTTGGGGACTAGATAGTATACAGCTTATTAGATGAATATACTCTGACCATCTGCAAGTTGATCTACCAATATCCATAGGTAAACATTCTACATACTCCCCTCACTCATGAAATTGCCTTACTCATGAAATTTACCTTTTCAGTGCCAAACTCTATATTTTTTTTCTAGAGGATTTTCAGGACTATTTCTGAGTTGTATATAAATGCTGGAAATAAAAAAAATATTACATGATTTAGGAAGAAAATAATAAATGCTCATGAAGATTAAGTGTTTTAATATTTTTAAAGTAAAAAATTTTTAATTTCAGATTAAAAAAAAAATGTTAGCCCTAGGTAACTATTTAGAGTTTTCCCAATAAACCCAATGGAATAAACTTCATTTTAAATAATATTGAATGGTATTGTTCCTTGTTCTTTAAAAGGTAGAAAAATAGATATAGGTCAAGGATTGAGAAAGACAGTAAGAATTGTTTACCTCTTAATTTCTGTTTATCTTTTTATCTTTATTCGTATCCAAGGTGGTTCAAAATCCCATCCTAAAATCATTACTTAAATGTTTTATAGTCACCGTGTTGACTTGGTGTCTGAAATTCTCAGTGAGGTAATCTACTGAAGATACAGATGGGTCTTGAATTTGCAAAGAATCATTCTGCTTTTGAAAAGATGAATAGCTGTATGATTAACAGGGATTCAGATGTCATAGTTTTTTAACGTGTGTCAGTGCATAATATACAGTAAGAGATCTCATTCATTCTCCTTGGTCTTAATCATATGACTACATCATCGCATTGCGTGTTGAAAAGAAAAGAAAATTAGTTCCATCGTTCAGGAGAGAAATCCTTAATATCTTTTGTCCTCATTTCCATATGAAGTCAATCCTGTTTCATTTTTCTGAGTTCTGGAGGGTCAAGTGCCCAGGAATAACTAAGAATTAACTGTAAACACACACACACACGCGCACGTGCGCGCACGCTATGGGGCAAGGACAGCTTCTGGCTAGCTCAGCCCCATCTAATAATTGCACCCAGACCTGCACCAGACCATACCTCCTCCTCTTCTCTTCACCTGTACCCCTCATGGCAGAAGGTCTCTCCCGTGTGGGTCATCAGCCCTGGGAAGGCAAGAATGCAGAAGAAAAGAGAGGGGAAACCATGTGTTCAGTAGAAACCACATGTGAGAGCAAATGAAGAAAACCCAGGCAGCTGCCATGGGCTGGAAAGTGGTAGAGGCAGTGCCTGGTGAGAGAGTGGCAGGGCCGCCACCAGGACGCTGCTCCTTTATAGTTGGGCCGGCTGTTCTTTCCAATTGAATTGCCTTTTGTGATAATGACCTTCTAAGTGTTGAATTGCTAATCTGCAGTGGCCTGACTTGTTCTTGTAATTAATCTTTGTTTTCAGCCGATTCTACAGGAACGCACTCCCTGTACACGACATACAAAGACTACGAGCTCATGTTCCACGTGTGCACCATGCTTCCCCACACGCCGAACAACAGGCAGCAGGTACAGCCTCCCCGCTACTTCCACAGCACACGCCAACTCCAAGGGCAGCTCTTTGATGGTATCAGTGTATTCAGAGTTTGCAAAGAATTGCAAGGGTGTTTTTTTTCCTTAAATGGCATTAATAATCTTTGACTCTTATCATTGGGAAGCATTTGGGCTTTAAAGTGATTATTACTGCACAAGTTTCATTGCACTTTTTTCTTACAAAACTTAAATACTCTCCCACTGTCACCTCAATTGCTTGCCAGGCAAAACCTTAATGGGAACCAGTGTCAACTGTATTAATTACAAATAGCAAAAAAAGTCAACAAATGTAACCTGAACTTTGGTTTCTGCATGTGGGTAGATAAGTTATTGTAAGAAAGTATGTTTTAACTCACTTGTTGCACTCTTTAATTTTAGGTATTTGATTATATTTGGGGACAAACCCAGAGTTAAAGCAAAGTTTGTTTTCATTTTTAAGAAAACTTAGTTTTCCTGATGTCACTTAACTGTACTCCTTTGCTCTGAATTAAAGCACCAAAGACTACATAGTAGTTGTTCAGTGGTTGTCAAATGACTGAAACTTAATTGTTGCAGAGAACTTGCTTTTCTTTTTTACATGTTTTTTGAGTGCTCATGAAATTCCATGAAGGTAGTCAAAGGATGCTTCTTTCTGAGGAGGCTACTTGTCCTATCCCCAGGTGGCAAGAACCACGTTAGATCCCACAGCCAGGAGAGAAGGAGGTCCCCGGGCCCCAGCTTCCACCTTAGATCACACAGCCAGGAGAGAAGGAGGTCCCCGGGCCCCAGCTTCCACCTTAGATCCCACAGCCAGGAGAGAAGGAGGTCCCCTGCCCCAGCTTCCACCTTAGATCCCACAGCTAGAAGAGAAGGAGGTCCCCGACCCCAGCCTCGTTTGTCCTGTTCGGGGCTGCAGCTCCTCTGTTCATCCTCTTGTAGTAATTGCTAGATAGGTTTTTTTCTTCCTAACACTTGACCTCAGCCCCATGTCCATCTTGTGTATTCTACAAGGTTTTCTAGTAATCCAAGCTCTGCCCACTACCTTTAGAGGATCTATCTTTTGATCACATGTCTGTATGTTTTTTATGAGATGGAGTTACAATCCCTAGATCACATGTATGAATTTATATACATATATTTTAAACTGAGGGATTTCCAGCTCTTAAAACACTTATTTGGAATAATGCCTTGTGGATACATTAGATATTAAGAAGCTCAATTTAGACCATGCAGTTGTCTTGCGGATACTTACGAATCATCCAGTAATTAAATTCAGGGCAAGTTGCTGCTCAGAAATCTCATAGGGCTTAACTCAGACCCAGAGAACCTGTCAGCACATTCATAGAAATAGAATGAGTGCCTTATGGAACATTTGAGCCCCAAGGTCCTGCTGGCTCCCCAATTACCTGAGTCACTTTAAAAAAAAAAATTATTTATTTACTTAGCTGTGTCAGTTCCTACTTAAAGTACTCTTGATCTTTTGCTGTGGCAAACTGGCTCTCTAGTTGTGGCACGCAGGCTCAGTAGTTATGGCCCGTGGGCTTAGTTGCCCCATTGCATGTGGGATCTTAGTTCCCCAATCAAGGATCCAACCCACATCCCTGCATTAACCACTGGACCACCGGGGAAGTCCCTGGTGGACTCCAAACTGAATCCACCCCATTGTTTCTCCGATGGCAGCCTCTGGAATTTCAAAGCTCATTTCACTTTGCTCTTATCAGAACTCAATACTGGATTCCCCTACCCCCTTTTTATCGAACTGTAATTAAAATGGTGGTTTTATGAGTTCTTTATACCTGACTGTCTTTCACTGAAACTATCCCTGAGAAGTCCTACACACAAAAATGTGGATGGAAACACAGGGGATGGGGAGCAGGATACATGAGTGCTTTCAGCTCCCCAAATGGGAGATTAAAAAAAAAAATCCCTTGCATTGAGACAGTACATCACACGCTCTATAGCCTAAAGACTTACTTGGTTCCATTTTCATTTTTCTTTTTTAACTTTGGTGAGAATCCATGGCATTGAATAAGTCATGCTGATAGAGTTAGAGAATTGTTAAAAAAAAAAAAAAAAACTGTTTTGCTTTTTTCAGTTGCTCTTATATATATGGAATATGTATGATCTTATATGTGGTTCATTGGGAAATTTACACACTCAACATAGGTAATCACATAAAAAGAATGAGAATGTAGGGTGTAGGATAAAAATCATTGGACTTGCATTCTGAACTTAACCGTAGCCAGTCACTTGCCTTGTGGCCTTGGCAAAGATTCTTAGTCTCTCAAGAAATGTGATAATTATATAATGAGGATGGAGAAGGAAATGCAACCCACTCCAGTTTTCTTGCTTGGAGAATCCCGTGGACGGAGGAGCCTGGTGGGCTGCTGTCCATAGGGTCGCACAGAGTCGGACATGACTGAAGCAACTTAGCAGCAGCAGCGTATAATGAGGATGTGGTCTAGGTAGCCAGTAGTGGGTGCTTGGAACCTTGTGCTGAGAAGGAAAGAATATACACCCAGGTTCAAACAGAAAGTATGCTGTATTTTTGTGATACCTTCCAAAGGTTTGGACGTGAGGAGATTTGACACACATGAGTATATCTGGACAAAATGATACATAACGTCTTCCTCTTGGTGTTAGAATTCCGTGATTCTAGGGCTTTCTTTGAGGCTTCCTCCTTCTAGATTGGAAAAAAGCTTCAGCAGAAAATATAGTCATTAAGAGCAAGAATTCTAGAACCACATTTCCTAGCTACTATCTTTGTGACCTTAGGCAAAATTTTCTATGCTTTATTTTCTTTTATTGCTGAAGACAGAGACTTTTACCTCTTCTCTTTACTGAGTATTGTATGCATACAGGGACATGCTCAGAATGCAGAGAGCAGTCAATTACCATTTGTGGAATGAATTAATGAACATTTCTTAGTTGAGAGAATCAGAGGAGTTAATATGTATAAAGCACTTAAAATAGTGCCTGGCACAGAGTGTGCTCAATAAATTTTGGGGGTTATTACAATTTATAACTTATGAGGTATAGGGGACAAGTATTTTAGATGACTTAATTTGCATTTCATCTTCCTGTTCCCAATCCTAAAGATTTATTATGAAAAGCTAAGGCCTGAATAGCTAAGAAAATAAGGGAGTAATTTATCAACAATTTCAGAGAACTATTTTAACTTTGACACTTAATATTTTGCTAATTGTAAGTTGTCATCAGAATATTCTGGTCATAGATCAGTGATGGCTCTGCACAGTCTTGGAACACGGACTTTTCAAATTTCTTGTGGGTTGTGCTACTTTGCCATATCTCTCACCCACCCACCCTGTGCCCACGGATTGTGTTAATACCAAGGGCATAAGTGTCTGAAGTGACCATCTGGGCTCATGACTGCTCTTTGAGGCCACAGCTTAGCACAGTTAACTGTCTGTACGTGAATTGTGCCTCTGATGTCGGCCTCATTAACACCGTGGTACCTGTGACTATTTAACCGGTCCAGACGCATCCACATCAGATAGAATTTCTTTTGTTTGTTCTTATAATAAATCAAGCTGGAAGCTTATTCCAAGATGTAGTAAAAAGTATTTAGAGAGTTCACCACAGTTGCAGAAGAGTTCAATCTTTGGAATGTCCGACTCTTACAAAGAGAACCTAGCCAGACCTGGGGATGATGAGGAAGCCCGTTCTTGAGTGCGTTCCCTCTCCGGTGAAGTCCCCCAGGTCTCTCGGTCTGTCTGGCTGTCAGTCCACCTTTCCCAGGGCTGTCTCCTCTGGGTGCTTGTTTCCCTCCCACTTGTCCTGTAGACAGATCATAGGTAAGCTCTCCTGGGATGTTATCAGTGGAAAGATCCCCACAAATTAGCTTCAGACTTCACTTTAGCAGAGAAACCTTTTTCTTCAAGCTAAGTATATAAAACAGATAAAGGTGACATGGTCCTGGCACAGAATAAACCTCCTTTTTTTCTCCCCAATGCTTTAATGTTAGAACTGCTCTGCTTGGAAGGGGTATCTGAGCTCCATGGGGGTCCCTAAGGAAAAAGACCAAACCCCTGGGTTTCTGAGATTCCATCTGAAGAATCCTGGTCTTTTTCTAGGGATGGACTTGACATCTACAGAAGTAATAGTGACAGAGCTTCTTAGGCTGGAACCCCTTCACCATATAATTTAGGCAAATGGTCAGCCCCTGCCTTAAAAGGTTTGTGTACGTACTTGCAAGTCCCTCGTTGGTACTGCTGAGGAAGTGAAGTGAAAGTGTTAGTTGCTCAGTCGTGTCCTGCTCTTTTGTGACCCCATGGTCTATAGCCCGCCAGGCTCCTCTGTCCATGGAATGCTCCAGGCAAGAATGCTGGAATGAGTTGCCATGTCCTCCTCCAGGGATCTTCCCAACCTAGGGATCGAACCCAGGTCTCCTGCATTGCAGGCAGATTTCTTTACTGTCTGAGCCACCAGAGAAGCTGAGGAACCATTCAGATATTAGAGGACTCCACTGCATTAAGTTCTATACAAGCAGGTCCTGACTGCTCTTGCATTCACCTATAAATAGTCATCTAGACTATTTTGGAAACATAAGGTACTTATTCAGCTTTTCATGATTAGCTTTATTCCCAGACCAGAAAAAGGGATATATACTTATACAGTAAGAATTATTGCTTTGAAAAGGGGCTGGCACTACTCATTTTCAGAAGAGAAATACTTATATCTTCATAATCCTTTCTTATCTTCACTTTGTTATTAAATCATTAAAAATTCTCATTTGTGGTTTGTTTCTCCATTTCCAAAATATTCAGCTTTGCTTAACTGGTTTGTACATTTATTCTTGTCATTGGTAAAATACTGTATATAATATTTTTATATTCGTTATATGGTGAATCAGCAAATGCATCTTTGAAATGGCGATTAAATTTGGTGTCTTCTTGCTGATCTGAGATCATAGTGGTTAACTGTGGTCACTTTTTTATGGCAGTGAAGAGGCAAGGTTTTCCTTATAAGTAGATCCTCTGTATTTATGTGGTAACGTGTGTGGGTTTCCTCTCTTTCTTATTACTCAGATTACTATTTTATGTTCACTTTTTCCATTTCATTATACAGGAAGCTCTATAGATGTCTCTTAAAAACAAAAGCAAAATTCTAACCGCTGGTATTTGCTTTTTTGAGTATAGAGTATATGGGTGGGGGCAGTGTGTTGTTTGCATGCATGTGTATTGTGTGTGTTCTGTGTGCACTGTGCAAAATTAGAGTCTCTGAAGGAGGAGAAGCTGCCCTGCATGCAAAGAGAAGACACTTCTAAACAAAATTATTTGGTGGCACTGGGTCTAAGTTGCAGCATGAGGAATCTTCAGTTTCATTACAGCATGTGGGATCTCTAGTTGTAGCATGTGGGATCTAGCTCCCGACCAGGGGGTGAAACTTCCCCCACCCCCAACTGCACTGAAAATGTGGAGTCTTAGCCACTGGACTGCCAGGGATGTCCCAAGAGCAGACCCTTTCTAAGCAAAGTTAGCAAACACAAGGTGCCTACTGCAGTGACTAGCAACAGGTGGCTCTCTAGAAGTGGGGTTGTGACCAGTCAGACTGTGGGAAGGGTCAGGCCAGATCAGTCTTTATCAGCCCTGCTCATCCTGCCGGACTTTCCGATGACACTTGAAGGACTGAGATCCAGAATGCATGATTGTTTTTTTGAATGGGAATACATTTCGTATTTTGCTCACTTCTGCACTCATCTCTTTGAATTTCAGAACTTGTAATCATTAAACAATGCAGTTTTCTCTTTGAAATCATGCTCATTTTCACTTGTTTGCTGCATTTTAAGACAAGAAACTCTCTCTGGAGATCTGCCTTCTCCAGTTTCAAATTTAACTTTCGCATCACTGACATTTAGAGACGTTTTCTGAACCACATCTCACCTACTTTCTGTTTCTTATGTATATGTAGCCTCTTCTCCCCTTTCTTCCAAAATTAGGTGTAACGCATTTTGTTTTGTTTTCCTATCTTGCTAGGTTTTTTAAAAAAGAATGTAACAAATGAACCTATTTGCATAGAGGCTAGTAGATCTAACAAGGTTCAACTTTATGCCATTTTTTATGCATATGAGACTGCCTGGAGATTGTTTGTTTTCACTTGCTTCTGGTTGTTGCACCAAGTTAAAACTGGACCTGTGAAACTCTGAAATTTGTTTAAGGAATTGAAAATTTAAACCCACAGGTTGCCATTTCTGTAGCATTTGTGTGCTTTTTCATCATGGAATTGGGTGAAGAATCACATTTTCACTTCCCTTGTCATAACAAGAGCTTATTCCTGTCTCACAGCTTGAATCCAGTGTTGGGAATTTAGCAGAACTGACTATGTAAATCTAATACAATATTTATTAACTCACTTTTTCAGTTGAAGACACTGAGTTGGCAGTCTTGGCGCCGAGCAAGTGTTTGGAGCTTCTTATGTCTAGAAAGGCCTAGAAGATGTCATCATTGCTTAATTCCTGAAATAGTGCCAGGGACCTCTTAGTGACTAGCAACTTGCCTTCCTGTCTGGACCACTGTGGTCTAGTAGGCTACCACGCCCTTTCCCTTCCACTTCCGGAGTCCATTCTACAGAGTTTCATTGACCAGTTACAACAGGATATAACTAACTACTAAAGAGAACCTTTACCTTTACATAAGAAGCCCAAGAATTGCTTAGGTTATTTAATGTCCGACAATGACTAATGTTTCTGAGAACTTGCCAGATGTATTACTTTAGTCTCTGAAGAGATTCAGGTATCCTGTTAATGGGCCAGGTGTTCATTTTCTTAGGCTATTCTCTACAAAGAGCTTGAGATGTTATTTTCCTCTTCTTAATGAATCTACATGTTCCCCACCCCCACTTTTTCTACAAAACGCATGCTGTGACCATGGTTAAATTAACCAGAATTTTTAAAATATTTCTAGCCCTTTTTACAAAGCAAAAGAATACATTTTTAGTGGTAACAAATCCAGCTACCATTGTAGGAGATGTAAGAGGTGAGGGTTCTATCTGTGGATCAGGAAGATCCCCTGGAGGAGGAAATGGCAACCTGCTCCAGTTTTCTTCCCAGGAGAATCTCGTGGACAGAGGAGCCTGGCGGGCTACAGTCCACGAGGTCATAAAGAGTCAGACAGGACTCTAAGAGTCTGAGCACAGCCCATTTTATGAAGCAAAAGAATATGCTTAGAGACAAAAGCAGACTGGCACGTTATCAAAATAACTAGCCTTAAATTTTCCTTTAACTTGTGCTTTAAGTATTGTGCTTCCCAAAGTCAAGTGTGGGATTGGACACAATATCTTCCTTCAAGAGGGAGAGAAATGGGTAGGAGTACCTACCTACACTTCACTGAGTAATGCCCCAGACCACCCTGCAAGATTAACCAGGAGGGTGGTCGCTGGGGAAGCAGGGGCCCAGAGTCCCCTGTGTGGCCTTGGCCACCATGAGCCCTGTCTTCTTACCAGTCTGAGAATTACTGTGTTTCAAGGAAAGTACAGCATAAGCCACTGTATCCGTACTCAGCAAATACACTGAACACATTGTTAGATATTTTTATTTTTTTAAACTTTTCATTTGTTTCTGAATTTTCTTGTCCTATTACAGTACATGTAAATCATATGTTTCAGTTATTGGGGAGATGAAGGAAGAATAGCTTAGCCTTGTACCATTTTCAACTTGTCGTGGTGTTTGTTTTATTTTTTTTTAATTTAAAAAGTTTTAAAGTATTTATTTATTTGCTTACTTATTTGGCTACCTCGGGTCTTACTTGTGGCACGAGGATTCATCATCGCGTCCTTCGGGACCTTTCGTCGGGGTGCTTGAACTCTCTCTAGCTGTGGCACGTGGGCTTAGTTGCTCTGTGGCACGTGGGATCTTAGTTCCCCAACCAGGGGTGAAACCCATGTCCCCTGCGTTGCAAGGCAGATTCTTAACCAATGGACACCAGAGAAGTCCTTATTTTATTTATTCTATTTTAGTTTTTTGGCTGCACCACTTAGCATGTGGGATCTTAATTCCGTGACCAGGGATCGAACTCGAGCCCCCTTCAGTGGAAACGCAGAGTCCTAACCACTGGCCTGCCAGGGAGTCCCATGGTGCTTGTTTTAGATATATGTCCCTGCCTTCTTTTCTTTTCTTTCCATGAAATGTTTATTGTAGCTAACATCTGTGTCCACGATTGAATGGGTAAATAACACAGTGAATATATGACTAGTTTGATACTGATTTTTTTACATGCTTCTGAAGTGGCACCTCATACTTAAATATCTAGCAAACATTTTTGAAACAACAGATGGCTCATTAATGGATATTAATATATCTTTCAAAACTTCACTTGGGCAGTAAAACGATTTTCGTGTGTTTATAACTAACCATCGGGATTTAAGTAGGAATTTTCCAGCTTATGAATCAGCAATTTAACTGGCAAGCAGTGAATTCTGGAAGAATGGACATTTCGTTCCCACTTTTCCAGGACTTTTATCATGCTAAATCACAAGTCAGGGACCTGACAATGAAATCCTTTTTGTATCTGGGTTTAAAAGGTTTTAAAAGTCAAACTTAATGCTCTTTACAGTGAAGTATGTTCTGTAGGTGCCAAATAAATTTGAACACAAGCTTGTTGCCTTTGTTATTGCTCGTAAAGAGAGATTTACTACCTGAGATTACCTTGTTCCTGCAATGACATCACTGACTAATGTAAGGATTACTGTCTCTGTGAAAACCAAGGATCACAGACTCTGTGAGCACAGATCCTGGTGACCTTAGATGTTTATGGAGTGTATGGGTTTATCAGCATGGATTCAGAGGTGTTCAGTGTTTTATTGTGCAGTGTTACGTGGCTGTGATTGTGTATTTGTATCATTTGTTTATTTATATTGGGTAGGGGGTGTCTGCTGTGTCCCGGGCAGGCCATTAGAACCCAGGAGACCAGAAGGCAATCAGACACATCTCCTGCCCTTCTGATGATTATGACCTGATACAGGAGAAGTAAGCCAAGACTTAAAAGAGGACAGGACAGCTAATGCTGTTGCCTTGGGCTTGGAGCGTTGCGCAGTGTTGCCAAGAACATTTTTCCTGGTGTTGTGGTAGCTCAGACCTGAGTGGTCTAGGAGAGACTTGGAGTGAAGGGGGTGTTCTTGGCAGAAGGAGCATCTCAAGTAAAAGCATTCAGTGTTACCACTATGGGGTTCCTTCTCTCCTGCTGCATATGTCATTTATTGGGCTTTCCAGCTGTTAATCTGGTGGATTCTGTGTTTCCAACATACATTTTAAAAGGCCAGATTTCAGTTAATTAGTTTGAAAACATTAGCCACCAAAATAACAGCCTTCTGTATTGTTTTTAAATTTTTATATATGTATTTATGGCTGAGCAGGGTCTGCATTGCTGCACAGGCTTTTCTCTAGTTGCGAGCGGGGTCTACTTTCTAGTTGCAGTACACGGGCTTCTCGTCGTGATGGCTTCTCTTGTGCAGCATGGGGTCTTGGACGCACGCACTTCAGCAGCTGCGGCATGTGAGCTCAGTAGTTGTGGCTCCCGGGCTCTAGAGCACAGGCTCAATAACTGCGGCTTAGTTGTCGTACAGCATGTGGGATCCTCCCGGATCAGGGATTGAACCTGTGTCTCCTGCGTTGGCAGGCAGATTCTTTACCATGGAGCCACCAGGGAAGCGCCCAGCCTTCTGTATTTTTGTTGCAGAAATGCACGTGTCTGTGGAAGCACGGACACAGCTAAGCCCCTATTGCACTAAGTGGAGGACTTGGAACCACTGTACCTTCCCTTGGATGTCATGCCATCTCCTACCTTTAAGTTGGAGAGCTTAACCTACAAATCTCCTTAGAGGGATTTTAGCTCTAATGGGCTATTATTTCAGGGTTAAAAAAAATTGATAAAGATGAAAAGGAGGGAGAATGACAGTTACATTTTAAAGTAAAAGATGAACTTAGATATTGAGGCTTTTCTTTTCATTGGTCTTTCAACGTGGCCATATTGAGGAACCTGAACTTCCTAAGAACAGCTTTGCTTTTCTAAAACAAACTCCTTGAAATTGAAAGCTGAGTGCATTGTATATATTTACATATCTTGATTTTACAGAAAACCTTGTCTGTAACTCTGTGTGTGTGTGCTCACTTCCCTGACCACAGCTCCTGAGGAAAAGGCATATAGGAAATGACATCGTGACCATTGTTTTCCAAGAGCCTGGAGCACTTCCTTTCACTCCGAAAAGCATCCGGTCCCACTTTCAACACGTCTTCGTCATCGTCAAAGTGCATAATCCATGTACCGAGAACGTGTGTTACAGGTGAGTCAGCCGCCCCTGGTGCTCCATGCTCCCAGAGTTGTTCCAACAGGTCCTCTTTTCCCAAAATATCTTTGTTTTCCAATTATTCTTTCTCAGCCCCTAATTATCTTTTTTTTTTCTTCTCCCTAATTACATTTCCCTTGGTCATCACTCAGGTACTTTCTGTAAGAAGTAATTGCCTTCTTCCCATTTTGAAACAGTGAGATTCGTAGCAGTTCCTGAGCATAGGTGACACCTTTCCTCGGCATTCAGGATATCATCCAGCCCTGCCAGCGCCATCACTTGGTTGATAGCAGCCCCAGAGGTGGATGATGCGGCCACGTCAGTGCTTCCCTGAAAGAAACATATTGTGGTGGTGCAATATCTCTTCTTGTCCAAGGTCTTGGAAACACCCACACTTGTGGAGCTCTCAAGTCGGGTGTTTGATGCTTTGGTGCTTTCAAAAGGCCAACCAGGTGCCCAGGAATCCCAGGACGGTCTGACGGGGCCTGCCTTTCCTCCACCCCTGCTCTTCCTCAGGACGCAGCTGTCACGCAGGCGCCAGTCTAGTGGGGTGTTGTTAAAAGAGCAGGTCTCTGACCTGAGTGAGGATCCAGTTCTCCTGCCGTGTTTACAACTTAGCTTATTTTTGTGTGTTAGTCACTTAGTTGTGTCCAACTCTTTGCGACCCCATGTACTGTAGCACACCAGGCTCCTCTGTCCATGGGATTCTCCAGGCAGGAACACTGGAGCAGGTAGCCATTTTCTTCTCCAGGGGATCTTCCTGACCCAGGGATCGAATCCAGGTCTCCTGCATTGCAGGCAGATTCTTTGCCATCTGAGCTAGAAGGAAGTCCTTATTTTGGGGGCCCTTCAGTTCCTTCTCTGAAAACTAAGGATAACAGTATTGACTTCAGTGTGTCGAGTTAAGAAGAATGAATAGCAGGAATTACGCACAACAAGTGTTAGAGTCCCTGGTGCTCATCCTGAAGCAATGGTCACACTTGAGCTGCCTCCTGGGCCTGGGTGGGGACCAGGCCTGAGTGTGTGTGAGAGGTGGAAGGGCCTGTGAACTGTGGTCATGCCCTCCTGGGGGCAAGGATACTGGCCTGTGTGTTAGGTGCTGCCAGCTTGCCTCCTTGCCCCCAGCCCCTAATGCCCTCTCCATCTGCATGGTTACGCTATGATGATTCTTGTATACACCTTGGTTCACAACCCCTGGCCTGAAAGCTCAGAACAACTTTTTATTTAAAAAAGTGGTATTTGAAAAAAAAAGACATCTAGCCTGTATAAAGGATATGTGCTTAGTTGCTCAGTCATGTCCAATTCTTTGCGAACCTATGGGCTGTAGCCCACCAGGCTCCTCTGTCCACGGGGATTCTCTAGGCAAGAATATTGGAGTGGGTTGCCATGCTCTCCTCTAGGGGATCTTCCCAACCCAGGGATTGAACCTATGTCTCCTGCATTGCAGACGGGTTCTTTACCGTCTGAGCCACCAGGGACAATATGCCTAAAGCCAATAACGTTAGTGCAAACATGCTCATTTGGCTTATTCTTCTGGGATCTCCCCCATGAATGGTAATTATGAAGAATCATCTTAAATGAACTTCCCTGATGGATTGGAAACATGAGCCTAGGGCTTCTTGTATTTGGTGTTATTTTATCTGTTGCTATTTTTAGGTCAAATTGGGTATTTTTAATTACTTTCTATTTTTAGTTTATTCTTCAATCATGAGGTGGTTGATTAGCATAAAAAAATCTTAAAAGATAAGTAATACCTTTTCATTTTTATTTCTTTAGAGCTTTCTGGGTTTAATTAGATTACTGGGGGAGGATGCCTTTGATATAGATCTTGCTTATAAACAAAGTGGCTTGCGTTATGTTTTCTGTGGTAAAAGACCATGTATATGAATAGTTCAAAGGCAGGGTCATTGCCTTTTGAGAAACCACATGTTATTGCTAAGTTATCATTTACTAATGAGGTTCAAGTGTAAAGCAGCAGAGAGCTTCAAGGTTTTAAAAGTGCCTCATAAACATTCATGGGCTTCCCATGTGACTCAGTGGTAAAGAACCTGCCTGCCAATGCAGGAGACGTGGGTTTGATCCCTGGGTCTGGAATACCCCTGGAGGAGGAAATGGCAAGCCACTCCAGTATTCTTGCCTGGAAAATCCCATGTACAGAGGAGCCTGGTGGACTACAGTCCATAGGGTCGCAAAGAGTCGAACATGACTGAGCATACACACACATGACAGAGTTTGCTCATCTGTCCCAAAGAGAGGCAGTCCTTCCCTGTCCTTTCATCCTAGCTGAGGCCCCGCCCAGACTGTCTTCTCTCTTGCAGCTCATTTTCCCAGAAACAGTTAACTCTGGTAAAGGGTGTGCAGGTGACAGCAAAGATGGGAGATCCCTGGGGACTCTGATCTATTTAGCGTCCCACCAGCTACATCCCAGAAGAAGATTTCACCTCTGTTTTCATTTCTTAACTCATTTCTTCCTGGATTTTCTACAGTGAAGAAAGTGAAGCATAGATGACTTCCTTTATTTATCTCAACACAGAAAATATCAGCCTGGGAAGATGTGGGGTTGGTTCTCATTCTCGGTCTGCAGAAGCTGCTCAGTAGTTGGGGAGTAGATGCTGGGGGTTTCATTCATTCACTCACTCCAGTCTTTCATCTGCTAATTTATTAATTCACTCTTATTCCAAAACAGATTTGAGACAGTGAAAGCTTCTGTCTGATACAAGGGAACATTATAGGTTTTGCCATATTAAGATGGTTGCTATCACTCTATGTTTAAAATATCGTAAAACTTTATTTCCATAAAAATCTTCATTTAGACTTCCAAAATGTGATCAAGTGAGCATTTCCTTAAAAAAAGGGACATTCAAAAATTTTGGCTCTATAAGGATGGTCACTGTGCCCAGTAGCTAGCCAGCAGGGCAGATCTCACTGTCAGCTGTTGAAGGGTCACTGTCTCTCAGTGGTCATCAGCCATAAAATTTAAAGAGCGCCAACCTGGCTACACATCCATCACCCCTGCCTTAGTCAGCTTGCACAGTCATGGTGCAAACCAAAGAACTGGTAGTTTATACAGCAGACATTTATTTCTCATAGTTCTGGAGGCTGGAAGTCCAAGATCATGGTGTTGGCAGGCTTGGTTCTCCCTGAGGCCTCTCCCTTGCCTTTCAGATGGTCATCTTCCTACTGTGTGTTCACATGATCTCTCTTCTGTGTGTCTGCATCTCTGGTTATCTTTCTGTGTGTTCATGTTTCATTTTATAAGAACACTTGTTAGATTGGATTAAGGCCCACTGTCATGATCTCATTTTGACTTAACTATCTCTTTAAAGAAAAGACCCATTCTCTAAACACAGCCGCTTTCTGTGTGGATGGGTTACTGGGGTTTTGGACTTCAGCTTACAAATTTTGAAGGGAAGCTACTCAGCCTATAACTCCCGTCCCCTGCACCTACTAAATTTGAAAGTTTTGCTTAAAAACAAAGAAAAACTTGATATCCAGAGGTGTGGAAAAGAAGAGGCTGTGAAGTAGATGGCTTCAGTTGAAAGTGTGCTCAGCAGTTACATTTCTGAAGGTAACTATTATGGCATCGCAGTTCAACTTGTTTCTCCTTTTCCTCCCTCAGCGTTGGAGTTTCTAGGTCAAAAGATGTGCCACCATTTGGTCCACCAATTCCCAAAGGTGTAACTTTCCCCAAGTCAGCAGTATTTCGGGACTTCCTTTTAGCGAAAGTAATCAACGCAGAAAATGCAGCCCACAAATCAGAGAAGTTTCGAGCAATGGCCACTCGGACAAGGCAGGAGTACTTGAAGGACCTGGCGGAGAACTTTGTCACAACTGCCACCGTGGATACCTCCGCGAAATTCAGCTTCATCACTCTGGGTGCCAAGAAGAAGGAGAAAGTGAAGCCCAGGAAGGATGCCCACCTATTCAGCGTGGGAGCCATCATGTGGCACGTCGTGGCGAGAGACTTTGGCCAGTCTGCGGACATCGAGTGTCTCCTTGGGGTTTCCAATGAGTTCATAATGCTGATCGAGAAGGATTCCAAGAATGTAGTCTTTAACTGTTCCTGCAGGGATGTCATTGGGTGGACATCTGGGTTGATGAGTATCAAGGTGTTTTATGAACGAGGAGAATGTATCCTTCTGTCCTCGGTGGACAGCTGTACTGAAGACGTCAGGGAGATTGTCCAGCGCCTGGGCGTAAGTACAGGTTTTGTTTTTCCACTGTCCTTAGGCCTTCAACTTCATGTTCATAGTTTCTGCTGTGGAAGTTCCACCCCAGATGTGTTACCTGGGGAATGAAATACTTTTCCTCATGGGCAGAATTGATTTTAAACACTGTGTCCTTGTGAGTGGTTGTCCTTGTGAATCCATGAATGGTGGAGAAGCATCCATTGACAATTGATTAGAAATGAAAAGTGAAGCCAGCTTTCCAAAGGGAACTTTGGGATTTGTTTTTATAGTGTTTGAAGGAAGGACAGGAGAATTGACTAGATGTTATGTGTGTTTGTAGAGACTTGCATGACAGTACCTTACAGGTGGAGGTTTAATAGGCATAGAATCACCGTTGACCATATTGATGGTCCGAGTAAGCCATATTTGCCCCTTCAACTCTGTGCATTTTTATGCAGTATTTCTGTTTAGTCTGCCAGATTAAATATGTTATTAATCTTGCAGCCAGTTTCTTGCAGAGGTTTTATAGAATTACCTAGTAAGTTAGAAAGATTTAAAAGAAAAATTCATAAAAGAGATTGTTATTTGCAGTACAAAGCAAAACCCTTCAGTGATGCCCATGGTATTTAGCAGTTGTATTTATAATTCTTAGTATAACAAGGGAAGATACAGATTTTAGTTTGAGTATATACAATAGAATTATAAGAATAAGTCAAATAAAAGAACAAAATATGATTTGACAAAAGAATTTTTCATGTGTTAATCTTCCCCCAAGGGGATGTATATTTGATTCATTAGAAAAGATTTAGTCAGTTATGGATCATGAGAAAAAGGAGAAATTATACCCATTTCCTTCCCCCTTTCCTGCCACCAAATATAAATCTTTTGTTATTCCAGACCACATAGAAGAGACAATGCAATCAAGGCAGTGTCTGCTGGCTTTGGAGAAATAATGTCATTATTTGCAGGCACTCTTTACAGGAAGGGCCTCAGAGTGTTCAGCAGTATTGAGGGTGTATGTGCACAAACCAAAATGTGATTTGGTGATGATTAAGTGTGTGATCAGTTTATGTATCTGGAGAATTGAATTATCTGGTGAGTCTCAGGACACGTGCTTTCAGTAATCCTGGAAATAACTTCTTTTTCAGAGACCCACTGAGTCATTATAATCTGTGCTCTGGAAAATACAACACAAACACATGTGCCTTCACCAACCAGCAAAATGCACATCCCAGAGGGTCTGATACATTCACTATTCCAAGGACCCCATTCTACCATCTTTCTAGAAAAGAGACTATGTGACTAAGCTGCCTGATAGCTGGAATATATTTGAGGAAATAGTGAGTTAACCAAAAAGTTCCTTCTGGTTTTTCCATTAGATATTGCAGAAAAACCTGAATGAACTTTTTGGCCAACCCAATATGCTGTATCTAGGATGACTTGTAACAGGAGATCGTAGAAATAAACCAACCCAAAGACCATTGGAGGCTTAGAACATAAGGCTGGTGCCAGGCAGGAGAAGTAGAAATGGAAAGGAAGATGATGAAGGTGTCATAGTAGAGAGATTGGGAAGGGGCAACTGTTGGACAGATGGTGAACTCTGCATTTTCTAGTGAAAACAGAAGTGCCTGTTATGCAGGTAAAGACACAGGTGGGAAATGAGAACTCCTGCCTAAAGGGACAAGCAGGGCCGGTCACTCTCCGAAGAGCCCAGGCTTGGTTGAATGCTCTGCTCTTGCCATCTTGAAACTCAGAAAGTTTTGTCTAAGGGGACATTCATTTTTATTTTGCACCAGATTTCACACATTATGTAGCCAGTCCCAGGTACATAGGTAGGAGATCACCATGTGATCATTGATCATGTAATTATGTGACGAACTCCAAGTCAGTGGAGAGCATGATCCTTCAGCCTTTATAAAGGTTAAGGAGCAAAAAAAAAAAAAAAGGTTAAGGAGCAAGGAACAGAGGGGAGAAAGAAACTGCAGAAAGTAGGGGACATGGCAGGTGATTGGAAGAAATAAGAGGAAGAGACAGAACATGTAGGACTCAGGAAAACCTTGACCTTTAACTCTTCAATCTGATATGTGGATGTTAAGTTTCAACTGAGAATTATGTTCCTATTGGAAAGAAGGCCGGGCACATGTCCTATGTGGTCTTTTGGTCAGCGAGCTTAGTTGAAACAAAGCTGAAAAAAGAAGTGAAAGAAAAATGTGTTCAGGTTGTGTATACTACAAAAGTACTTGTTCAACAATTTTGAATTAGTTCAGTTCATAACTTTGGAAACTTCAATCTTTCAAAACTTCACCACTAAGACCAGCAATCCCTTTCCCCATTTTCCTAAGCCCCAGACTGTCACTGCACCTATGCGAAACTGATTGGCAGTGTGAGCACTGGGCTGGTAACCATGGCAACGTCAGCCACACAGGTGATGCACTGCACCAGTCTGGGTCCCACAGCTGTATATACAGTCATAGGTCTTATTAAATAGGAATCTGTGCATTCAGAGCATGTTTCACGGAGAGTTTATTTTTAAAACTGAAACTTCACACATGAGCTCTGTGCTTTGGGGGATATGGGTATGATACCTCCCGGTTTTAAATTACCCACAAGTAATTGATGCCATGGTCATCCAAGAGCTTCTTTGGTGGCTCAGTGGTGAGGAATCCGCCTGCCAATGCAAGGGACACAAGTTCAATCCCTAGGTTGGGAAGATTCCCTGGAGAAGGAAATTGTAACCCACTGCAGTATTCTTGCCTGGGAAGTCCTACGGACAAAGGAGCCTGGCGAACTATAGTCTGTGGGGTTGCAAATAGTCCAACACAACTTAGCAACTAAACAACAATGACAACATGTCATCAAATTATATCTTCAATGACCCCATGTTTCTCTTTCCATTCAGCTGGGCTATTCTCAGTAAGAACTTTTGAAGGTGGCGTTAACTAATTATTGGTGCTTTAGTTTACCTAGTGAGATGCTTCCTGCTGGAGTGCCTTTCTGCATGCTGCCCTTGTCCAGAGACAGTAAGGAGGCTGGCTGGCTGGCCCATGCTTGATCTGAATGGTCCTCACCACCCAGGCAAGCATGGGCAGGCAGTCCCAGGAGAGGGGTCCTAGGGTTTAGAATAGGATGTCCACAGGTTGCTGCAGAGAACACTTGTGGTTTTCTAACAGCTGGACTTCCTGCTGCTGCCCATCCTGGGGGGCAGGTCACTAAGTGTTAGCTTGGAAAGGCATTGGGCCATTTTTTTTCTCGTTTGTATATGCCACACTTTGTGTATCCATTCTTCCATCCATAGGCACTTGAGTTACTTCAACATTTTGATTATTGTAAATAACAGTGCTAAGAACATGTGTGTACATATACCTCTTGGAGTCCCTACTTTGAATTCTTTGGGGTATATACCCAGAAATAGAATTGCTAAGTCACATGGTAATTCTATTTTATATTTTTGAAGAACTGCCGTACTGTTTTTCACAGCTGATGCACCACTGGGCCATTTTATAAGTTGAATTACATTGTCTAGTAGGGAATTTCTTGGCATCTAGTGGTTAGGACTTGGTGCTATGACTGCTGGGGTCCTGAGTTCGACCCCTGGTTGAGAAAGTAGGATTCTGCAAGCTGCACAGTTGGGCCAAAAAAAAAAACAAATTGTCTAGTAGGCTTTGTTGCTTTGATGGGTGACAGGCTTCACGTTTTTTCAGTTGCTTCAGTCTATTTGAAACAATGGAATTTAGATGCTTAAGCACCAAGTCAGGTGATGTAGCAAGGAGAAGGGGAAGTTATTAGAGCCCATCTTAAGCTCTCAGGCTCTGGGTCAGAGGCTTCTAGGAAAAAGCAGGACACCTATATCCGATTTGGCTTTGAAGAGTGAAACCATCATTTTACCTGTGTTATTTTCTCTATGGCTGATGCCAGGGATAATTACAATAAAGTTTGGGTTGAACCGTGTCCCTGTCTTGTTTTCTTGTCGCTGGGGTAGCTGGAGGGCAGGGCCTTGGTGCCCACTGTAGCCCTGCCTCTCATCATCCCCTTCCCCCTTAGATCGTGACCAGAGGCTGCGAGACGGTGGAAATGACCCTGAGGAGGAACGGGCTGGGCCAGCTGGGCTTCCATGTGAACTTCGAGGGAATCGTGGCAGACGTGGAACCTTTCGGTTTTGCATGGAAGGCCGGCCTTCGCCAGGGTAGCCGCCTCGTGGAGATCTGCAAGGTGGCCGTGGCCACACTGACCCATGAGCAGATGATCGACCTTCTCCGGACCTCAGTGACTGTGAAGGTGGTCATCATCCAGCCCCATGATGACGGCTCACCTCGGAGGTAAGGCTTTCGTGCATGAGCACTCCTCCTTGGCCTCTATGGCAGGTGCTGTCCTGTAAGACCCTCAGAATATGAGGTCATGTGCATCTTCCACCTAAGTTGTTTGGACATCCACCATTAGCACAACTTAAAAGAGCTATAAAAAAAATCATTAGTATATAATAAATGGTAAACTCTCATTTTCTAAGCTCTCCTTTGGTACATTGAAGCCACTGGGTTCAGAATATTTACTTGCATGTGTGATGGAATATTGGGAAATCAGATACACTGTTTGGTGACCACTCCATTCTGGTTGAACAGGTTCAGGGCTTTCTCATAAGCTATCATGGGAAACATAAAAGAAGTGACTGGACTTGGAAAGCTCAGAGATGGATGGGTGTGAGGAATAGGAACAAGAGTGAAATTAGAAAAGGATACTGTGGCATTGTAAATAGAAAGTTCTCAGGCTCAACATCACAGGAGTATTAGGCCAAAAGGAGAAAACAAGCCACCCACCTGGCTGTGGCCCGCCTTGTATGGTAGGTAGTATGTATAGTGGTATCTGGAGCATCCTTTCTCTGCCTCCATCTCAAATGGAGGTCCTACTGGCCCCCCAAGAGCTCTGGCTTAGGAGGGATAAGCATACTTGAAATCCAGGCATTAGCTATGTGATTTTGGATTTGTCACCTGCTGTTTCTTATTTTCAGTCCCTCAGTTGTGTCTGAGTCTTTGCAACCCCATGGATTGCAGCACGCATGCCAGGCTTCCCTATCCTTCACTATCTCTTGGAGTTTACTCAAACTCATGTCCATCAAGTCAGTGATGCCCTCCAAACATCTCATCCTTTGTTGCACCCTTCTCCTCCTGCCCTGAATCTTTCCCAGCATCAGGGTCTTGCTCTCTCTAAGCCTCACTTAACATCTGTAAGGTGGGACTGTTATATTACCTACCTCATACTGTTTGATGAAGGTTAAATAAGGTGATAATATGTAAAGTAGCCTGCACCTCTGGCATAGTCAAAACCCCACACATTTAGTGAAAAACAAACACACAAAAGACTAAACCTTGAGGATAGTCATTTGAATTTTTTCATGCTGTAAAAGAAATTCTTACTCAAAGATAGCAAAATGACTGTGCCCACTTCCTGATCTTGTTTCTGTGGTAACTGAGGTGCCTCTTTGTACTCTGTCCATTTCCTTTCTTCCAACCTCCAAATCAGCACCATCGAATAGCACTTTGTCTGATGACATGTTCCATATCTGTACCATCTAAACAGTAGCCACTAGCCACAGGGTAGCACACACTTGAAATGTTGACTAATGCAGCTGAGAAAATGGAGTTTTTATTTTAATAAATGAACTAAGACTGCATTAGCCGCATCTGGCTTCTGGCTACCCTATTGATTGGATGGTGTGTGTGCCTGTGTGCTCCGTCATGTCTGACTCTTTGTGACCCCATGGACTGTAGCCCACCTCTGTTCATGGAGTTTTTCAGGCAGGAATACTGAAGTGGGTTGCCATTTCCTACTCCAGGAGGTCTTCCCAACCCAGGGATCAAACTCTAGTCCCCTTCATTGGGAGGCTGATTCTTTACCACTGAGCTACCTGGGGATACACCAGCTCTAAACCATGATCTTTTTTTAGGGAATAAACCAGTAGTAAATCACCTTCCTCTTTGGTTAATGTACAGAATTTTACAAAACTGTGTTTCTGTTGGTTATCTTACCTTTTGCTCCCTGCTTAACTTTCTATGGTCTGATTTCCTGTATCTGCCCAGTAAGGTTATAGAGTAAAGGTTAATAAGCTGAAATTCTTGAGAGTAGCAGCCACATGTCACAGGAAATAACCAAGTTATTTCTTGTTGCCTTGCCAGATTCTGTCCCATTAAATTCATTTACTCCCCAAGAATCCTGTGTATCACTCCTAGGAGTATGAGTACAAAGAAATCAGAGACGAAAATTATTTTCCTAAAAATAAGACTTGGATATAACAGAAAGCAAAGCCTTTAATCTTTGTAGCTAAAATATTTGTAAGTTAAAGTCTTTTAATAAATAGATTTTATTTATTATAAATAAATTTTAAGCCACTTATTAGAAATTTTTCTACATGGTAAGATTTTTTTCTTCACTGACTGTAGTTTAGATTTATAAATTTTGTGGTGAGAATCAAATTTTGTGCTGTCTTCAAGGTTGATTACTTCTATTGAATTTGACAAAACTGTTACCATGTTCTCCCCAAATTAAAAAAAAGCAAAACATTTTTCTCCTATTTTTAGTTTTGGTATGCTGTTACTCAGTAAGACATTTTTTTAAGCTTCCAAGAGATATGGTTAATAAAAATGTTAGAGTTATCATTATATTTGGTATTTAAAACATATGATTTAGAAAAGTAGAATTTCTTAAGTAATACCAAATTGTTTTTCTACTAAAGCAAATAAACAAAAGTTACCACTTAAAAGTTCTGCCTGCTATTTTTCTATCCAAGGATTTGTTATCTGCTTTGGTCTGCACGTAATTAATTCTTTCTTTGTTTTAAATATAAATTCTCTTACTGAAACTGTTCAAGCTATTTAGAGATTTTGCCTTTGTCTCCTCAGAATTTCCTTAATGTCATTCCCTGAAGATACAGATTTTTCTCCTGATTAATCTGAAATAGCTATCTTCTATATTTTTAGCCTTAGCCAGGATGACAATAAGCTGTTTACCTGGTAGTGACTCTCCAGAACTGGTCCACCTATCATCCACATTTCCACAAGTCAGGAAGCTTTTAAGCCTAGCATGTATCATTTAAGGTGCTTTCAGTTCAGGCTTCCAATTTTCTGTGAATTTGAATCTGTAAATTTGCAGGTCTACATTGTTGTCAGTTTTGGATTCATGTTCTCTGCCAGCAACTCTTTGGACACCACCCTGATAAAAGGACTCATCATTATCCAGCAGCCTTATGTCACTGGAAATTATCCTTGAAGTGACAACCCTTTGCTTTAGACTCTCATGCTGAGTATGAGGGCTTCCCAGGTGGCAGTAGTGGTAAAGAATCCACCTGTAATGCAGGAAACACACAAGACGCAGTTCGATCCCTGAGTTGGGAAGATCCCCTGGAAAAGGACATGGCAGCACACTCCAGTCTTCTTGCCTGGAGAATCCCATAGACAGAGGAACCTGGCAGGCTCACAAAGAGTCAGACATGACTAAAGTGACTGAGCATGCACACATGCATGCTGAGTATGAAATGTCTTACATTTCATCCCCACCCTAAGCAAGTTTGGGCTTCCCTGGTGTCTCAGAGGGTAAAGAATCTGCATGCAGTGTGGGAGACCTGAGTTCGATCCCTGAGTTGGAAAGATCCCCTGGAGGAGGGCATGGCAACCCACTCCAGTATACTTACCTGGAGAATCCCCAGGACAGGAGTCTGGCAGGTTACAGTCCATGCAAAGAGTCAGATACAACTGAGCAACTAAGCACAGCACAGCTAAGCAACATCAGCCTTCTGCATTATTAGATTTTATTAATGAAACTGTAGAGGAGGGTATAAAAGAAGAAATGAACAATACTTCACTCATTTTGAAAATTAAAGTGCAAACATTTTTTAAATTTAGTTTTTATTTTATATTGGATTATAGTTGATGTATTAAATACAATGTTGTGTTAAGTTTCAGGTGTACAGCTAAGTGAGTCAGTTATCCATATACATATATCCAGATTCTTTTCCCATTTAGGTTATTACAGATCTCTACAGAGTAGAGTTCCTTGTGCTATACAGTAGATCCTTGTTGATAAAGTACAAACCTTTTAAATGAAATATCACTTAATACCTTTATTCCTACAGCAAAATATATAAAGATGGCCCTTTAGGTAAAACTACTCTTTTGATTTGTGGCGTGGAAAAAGACCCCATCTTTCACAAATTGGCTCTTACTTGTCAGTGAGGTGGCCAAAAGAAAATATTAATTTAAATGGAGGTGTGTGTAATTTTTCCTTTTAAGTTGTCTTTAGTGTTAAGAGCCATAAGGACTACTAAAATGGCCCAGTTCATGAATTGCAAGATATTTTAGCCTTTATAAACATCATGAATAATAGAGTGAAAAATGCTTCAGTTAATTTTTGCCATTTGTCAGCTTTTTTTTTTTTTTGTCCTGCACAATATCTGGGAGAAGAAATTCTCCCCGGAGCCCGTCTGCTTCTGTCAGGAGAGGCCTGTCATTTAATAGACTCACTCCTAGTTGTCTGCAGGTCAGAAGGTATTTGCTTATGACTCAGAAGCTGCTGGATTAAATGAAGTCTTTAGTTGGGAAAGTATTTATGTGGAATCAAAAGGCATCCCACTTTTTGAAGTCCTTTTCTCAAGCCTCGGGGTGATGATAACTCAGCTGTCCCCAGGCTTGAAAGGGAGGCAGAGCCCAATTTCATTTTCCTTGTGGAGTGCCAGTGAGCACGGAGCAGGAAGGTTCCCTAAGGGAATGCTTATTAGCTGATCTCCTGCTGTGATTGGATCTGGGAGAGGCTTCATAGAGATTGGGAATGAGTGAGTGGCCAGGAGCAGTTAGGGACTAGTGCTCTTCAAATGGAAATGAGGTTTGCAAGGAGTGAGGGCTTTTCCCAAGCAGAAGGTCTCTGTGGCAAAGATGAAGAGTTTCCAAGATGCTTAATTAAGCATTTCTTGGTTTTGCAAGGCAGGGCATGGCCTCAGTCCCTAGCCTTCAAAGATGACTGACATTCTATCAATGTCATTTTAAGGAAAGTGCATCAACTTAAAAGGCTGATATAAAGGAAATAACAGCTCATCAGAATTATGCATGAGTTGTGATACAATGTGAGTGATTTAGTAAATATGTCCAATAAAAATGGAAATGAAATTCCATGCTGTGGTGCATCTGTTTTGTGTGATTTTTCATACTTCGTTGACATACTGTCCAAGATGTATTTTTCTATATAATGCAAAACAGTGGAAATTATCTCATGTTGTCATGAAGCTAAATTCTTGTTCTCTGATCATTCTGTAAAACTGAAGCCATAGCCGCCAAGACCTTGACCATTCAACTCCAGGAAGTACAGGGTGGGGCATAGAAATAGAAATGGGGAAGAAAACTCAACTTTGTCAGGTTTGCAGTTGATAGATAGTTATAGATAGATGCATAATATAAGATAGAAACATAGATTATAGGTAGATAGGGAGACAGAAAAAGATGATAGATAGATAGGTAGGTGGTGAGTTGAAATCTGGATTAGACTGAGGTTTTAGATTAGAGTTCTGTATATTTGTTTGGATAAGTAAAACCAATTCTACCTGGTATTGTCTCATGGACTCTAAAGTAATGAATTTTAATGTGAACTGTTAAAAAAAGAAGTATGAAATTGGAGCTTCTCACAGTAACCTGAAGCACAGTCACTATTTTGTGTCCTCTGCCCAGTCCTCTAATATAATGTTTAGATTATCTTCTCCCTCCTAGAAGTAAGAACACTGGATTATAGGATGAATATAAGGTAGGTTATTTACTGTTCATTCATTCCTTCACTCTGAACTAGCTTGTCCAGGGCTATTAAACATGGAAAGAACAGACATAATCTTTGCATTCTTGGGCTCCTTTTCATCTGCATGGCATTCTAAAGTATAGTACTTCCGGGACCTCCCTGGTGGCCCATTGGTTAAGACTCCACATTCCCAATGCAGGGGCCATGGGTTTGAGCCCTGATTGAGAGACTAAGATCCTGAATGCCACACAGTGTGGCCAAAAATAAATAAAATACTTCCCATTTATATTTTGTCCTGATCCTTGGCCAGTGATGCTGGGCAATGGTGATGGACAGCCAGTGAATATAGTCTCTCATGGAAACTTATTTATCAGAAACCAGATATTACATAGCTATTGAGTCTTCTGTTGAACTTTGTAATAGAATGCTTTTCCTCAGCAAGCTTTCTCAGGAGAAAAAAAAAAAAAGGAAGTGGTTGGCTCTGTGAAGAACTTTTTGGCCCTGTTTTTTTTTTTTTAAATATTTTAAACAATTTATTTATTTTTAATTGGAAGGTAATTACTTGATAACATTGTGTTGGTTTCTGCCTTACATCAACATGAATCAGGTTCAAAAGTCATCTCCCTTTTGAACCTCCCTCCCACCTCCCACCTCATCCCATCCCTCTAGTTTGTCCCAGAGCACCAGATTTGAGCTCCCTGCATCATACAGCAAATTCCCACTGGCCCTGTTTTATGTTGAATGCTGTGTTTGGTCTGGGGTGCAGTGGGTGAGAAGGAAACACGGGAAGTTGAGACTCACTCAGTACGAGCCAGCCTCGCTTCCTGTGTAACAGACACTTACCTTGTCAATTCAAAGACCTTATTCAAAGGGCTTGGTCAAGTGGATTTCTGGTTTAGATATCTCTTTTACTGTAGTCTCAGGGTCTCTCTGTTTCTATCTATAAATTGAAGAAGTTGGTAGAAAAGTGAATTAATATTTCATCAAGTACTTACCTATTTCAGATGTGACACTACCCTTACCTTTACAGTCAGTTACACTGTGTGGTTATCTCCCTATTGGAAGCGTTTGATTTTTTTATGCAACAGAAGGAGTTTGTGATTCGAGTGAATGAGCACCAATTATCCCTGTCACCTTGTTGGATAATTTGGAAAGAGTCTTTTAGCTATTAGCAGGCTATTAGCATAACAGACATTAAAATGATGAAAATATCAGTGATTACTTCAATCCCCAGGGCTATAAGGTCTCTTTGACAAAGTGCATAATGTAAAAGAAGCAGATATTTTGTTTGAGGGGATCTATCTGCCTTTGTTGCCAAAGAGAATCTTTCAGCTCCTAGTGGAAATTGACATGATGTGGGTTCATTAAATGTCCTTTGATAGTTTCCGAAGGAGATGGGTGAGTGCGTTGGAAAAAGTGCTGAGCTGGGAGTCAGCTTCCGTGTTCCACGGTGAAAGCTGTGTCACCTTCCCAAGTCTCTGAGCCTTCTGCAAATTGGAGATGTCCTTTGTACTACCGCAGACATTTCTGTGAAATTGAAATGGTGTAGCTTAGGTGGAAACCTGCAAAGTGCCATACAAGGGAAGTGTGGATTAGAAGTAAAGGACTGCATTGCAATATGTTGGAAGACTTCATGAAATTTGTGGGTTCAGGTGAAGGTTCACTGAGATGCTCCCAACAAAGTGAAACCAACAGGCAATTTCAGAGTAAATGCAAGTTGTAATTACGTGATTTAGCTGTGCTGTGGGTCCATGGGTTACCCAGTCCACACCTTGCTAGTTTGTTCAACTCTTTTTTTTTTTTTTTTTTCCTAGTAAGAATGCATCTCATTCCTTTAAACTTTCTCAGTTCTCTTTCTCAGTTCTTTGGGAGTTTGTTGTTGTTGTTGGGCCTTAAGAGTATTTATCCCTATTTATTATCCATAGGATTTCTCCCACTTCTTCATTTTTGAAAGTCTTACATCCAACTTTGATATAAGAGTAAAGAATAAAGTATCAAAATAATGATTCATTGTTCTATAGATGAATGTACATAGGGAATTTTACAGCTCTAAAATTTTCTGTGCTTCTGATTATTACATAAAGTTAAACTTCCCCTTTCTATAGTTCTGTAAATATATATTATCTAGAAAGAACTTTCAGCAAAGTATATGAGCCTTTTGCTGTTGTATATTGTCTTTCTTTATGGAAGCAAAAAGTCATATTATCAGTTTGAAACTAATTTCTTTCCTTCACGCTTTCGCTTTGGGAAGCTTGCATACTTCCATAATTTAATCTTGACACATCCTCCGCTGTTACTATTCCACTGGCAAGAGGTAAAACATGGGTCCAAAGAGTTTCTCCCCTTTCTGAGCTATGTATTGGCAGATCTGGATTTTGAGCCCAGGGCACTGACTTCTCTCTTCAATGGAAAACGGTTTGACTGCTGTAGAGCATTTCTACTGATAATGAATAAAGAAAACTGTGCAGCTTGGCTGAGCTCCGACAGTGATAGTCCTGATGGTCAGGTGGTCCAAGCTGAAGCTCCTTTAGAGCTGAGTTCACATCCTGGCCAGCAGTGATTCTAGTTTCAAGCACCCATTTATTAGTGGTAAAGGGAGGGTCCTCTTCCAGAAAACTGGAGGTATCACTTGGAAGGGATGATGATGCCATCTCGGCGACCTTCCTGATTGTCTCTGGAGTCCTGGGTCCATGCCACAGTGCTGGACAGTGATCATGAGTGCCTGTCAGCTGTGAGCCAGAGGGCACACAACCTCTGGGAAGCTGGGAAGTGGAAGCAGCTACAGACTGGAAATTTACAGGTGGGAACCCCTGGCATAGGCAGCTTCTGGAAGCAGGGAGATCATAGAAGAGTGTGGATGTAAGGAAGTTACTCAGTGTCCCTGGTAGAGGAGTAAGCTGTTGCACGGAGTCCACAATGCCAAGTGCAGAGAAACAAGCAGGGTTGTTTGTCAGAATAAAGCAGTCAAACCTAAGATCCTCTGAGGGCTCCAGCTGAGGGAAACACTGTTCATCTGATAGTTTTGTAGCATCACATTTTTTAACCAACATGTTGTTTTTGATGCTCTTGGTCTACAGAATGTTTTCCCTTCTAGGACAGATGGCTGGGAGAGATTATGAAACTCAGAAAAGTTATTCTCTAGACAATCAATGTTAAAAATTAAATTTGTTTTGATCCCTGAAGCTGAGTTTGTTTTGATCCCTACCTAGCATGGTAATTAGAAGCATAAGTAGATGATGTTTGTTATGGAGCAAAGATGTAGTCGTGTAAGTGCTCACGTGCTAGTGATACCCCAGCCTTATGTATGCCTTTGAGTGCCTTCTTTTGGCAGGCACACCATGAAAACAGTGCCAGAAACTAGAAATACAGTTCAAATCCATGGACTCAATTTGGTGTGTTGAAAGGAGATAGAGCACGTTTATCAGTGAGGTCTGTGATTTCTCCACTAATATAGGAAAGCAAAAGATGGAAGTCTTTTCTTCAACAACAGCTCAGTTGCACACAAGATTAGCAGCTCACTTGTTCAGAAATGGGCTTTCCTAGTAACTCAGTTGGTAAAAAATCTGCCTGCAATGCAGGAGACCCGGGTTCGATCCCTGGGTCAAGAAGATCCCCTGGAGAAAGAAATCTCCAGTACTCTTGCCTGGGGAATTCCGTGGACAGAGGAGTCTGGCGGGTAACAGTCCATGGGATCACAAAGAGTCAGACATGACTGTGCGATTATGTTCAGAAATGACTTCTTGGATCTTTTTTGCATTTGGTCAGTTTGGGTTTGAATTGTCCTTTGTTCACTGGCCAGAAATGTGTGCCAAGTGCCCTTCACCAGTGCTGGATGCGCCGATGAGTGGCAATCTTGCCTGGCATCCTGTGCTCAGACCCCACAAGGAGGACAGGGCAGTGTGCTCGAGGGCAGGTACAGTTTCTGCTACCTCCTGCAGCCTGAGCACCTCTGAAGGCACATTTGTAATTTTATTTTACACCTCTTCCTATTTCTGTAAAAATTGGCTGAATTTCCATATGTATCCTTCAAGGATTTCCTCATACATATGGAACAGAACTGAGTTTGACTAGGTTTGATGATATGTTATAGTTAGTCATATTTATTTGATGTCTTGGTCATAAGAAGTAAACAAAGCAAATATCTAGTTCATGAGAGTAGTTACCATAAAAGTGTCATAGCAGAATTAATTTTGATTTTAAAATAAAATCATTCTTTAAGCTTATTTTCATGAGGGCAAAAGAATGCCTGTGTTTAGTATTAAAAGATCATTTACATATGACCTTGTGCAAGAGGATGGAAATGAAATATTCAACCCCCATTCTCTCTTCAACCTAATGTGTGGCACAAGTTTTTGTCAGTGGTCTCTCAAATATTAGTCATGATTATGCATTTATATAGCATTCTTTTTCATCCAAGATTGAAGCTAAATTACAGCCTCTTACTAAAGACTTCAGTCTGTGAGCATGAATTAAAGACGCTGTACTACCCAGCTGTCTGTCTTTTCTTTTTTCATTCTTTCTTTTTAAACCAAATCCAATAAACTGGAAACACAAAGCAACCGCTGGAAATGCAAGGTGCCCTTTGTCCCCTAAGATTCAAGGTTCACATGCCTTTCATTCAAAATACAATTACAGGACTTTTGACTGTTAGAGATTCCTTGACTTGGATGATTCAGGCAGCTTTAGCCTTTGAGACCCCAAAGCCTGAGGTTCACCTGAACGTCCAGTGACTTGCTTACAACATAGGTCAGGGTGGAAGACAGGATTCAGTTTTCCTGATGTTTTCATGTATGCTAATATCCCACCTTTATGATTTCTGATTAGGTCATTGGCCATATATATGCATGAATCAGTAGTCCCAGGGGATGTTGTATCTAATTAAATAGAAGGACACTTGGAAACAGTATAAATCCATGAGCAAAAAATTGTAGCATCTTAGCACTTTATTTTAAAAAATGCAACCCAGTCTAAATCTCAGCTTATTAAATTTGTCCAGTTATTTAGCACATTCATTAGGTCCAGAGTAATTTAAACTTGCCTAGGTAAAAGGGATGAATTTTGCTTTGGAGGAAGGAAAGTTAAAAGATAAGAAGTCAAGTTTACTGATAAAGAGAGAATCCATACTCATTCTCTACAACAGACATATCTTTTTATGATGCTTCATTTAGTTCATCCCTTCTATTCTCAAAGGGTAGCTAGCACCACCATTCATTTGGCTTCCTGATCCAAAAAGCAGAACAGTGTTTTTGATTTCTCTCTCTCTCTCCATCCCAAGCTCCAAGTACTGTTGATTTGACAGGTTAGAACTTTTACCCCATTTTGCTGTTGTGACGAATGAACTTTTCTGTGTCCCGTCTTTGTGTGGGGCCTGCGCTCTCCCCTCCAGACACTCGTTGGCTTTGCAGGTCACTTTAGTCAAGTCAGTAGTATCAATAATGTGTGCACAATGTAACTTGAGGGATGTCTGACTTAGATCACATTTTTCAGGCTAAAGGGTCTTATATCCCTGACCGGTCAGTTGAGCCTGTGGGAGATGACCTTGTGGGGAGCCATGACTCTAGTTCAAGGGAGTGACCATGGCAACTAAGTGACTGACTAAGTAGTGACTAACTAAGTGATAACTAAGTAACTAATGTGACTTTAACAGGATGGGTATTCAAGCTTTTCCTTAACTTGTGACAGCTTTTGTTGAATTTGTTTTTCACTTTTCTCACATTCAGGAGAAAAAAGTGACATGTGACTCAAATACCTGGTTATATAACTGTACTTTCATGTATCTGTTCAGATTATATATGAGGTGTTTTTAATTTATTAATGTTTATTTATCACCGAGTTTCAATGCAAATAAGTCCATGTAGGCAAATTGGTTAAAGATCAATCCCAGTCTGCCCAGGGAGTTTGCAAACTACTTGGAGAGACAGAGCCTATGCATGAAACCCCAGACAGGCAAGGTTAACCAGAGCCACAGGCTTGAGACCAGATCCTCCTGGTCTGTGCTGGGTGATATGCAGACAAGGTCACTGTCAGCCAGGTCTGCTACTGAGGGTGGATGGCTCTGCACCATCGTCCGTGAGCCCCAAGAAGCACATGCGAGGCCATGAGTGAGTCGGGCTGATGGCTCAGTGCTGAGCACCCTGCTGACCATCTCTTTTTGGGTCACAGAGGGTGTTCGGAGCTCTGCCGGATCCCCATGGTGGAGTACAAGCTTGACAGCGAGGGTGCCCCCTGCGAGTACAAGACCCCTTTCCGGAGGAATACCACGTGGCACCGCGTGCCCACGCCCGCCCTGCAGCCCCTGCCCAGGGTCTCGCCGGTGCCCGGCACGCCCGACCGGCTGCAGTGCCAGCCACTGCTCCCGCAGAACCAGGCTGCCATCCCCCGCAGCACCTCCTTCGACCGGAAGCTGCCCGATGGTACCAGGTAAGCTGGTGGCCACAGTGAAGCCCTGACTTAGAACTTCAGGTGGTTGGGGGACTTGTATGTGGCTTAGTCATTTCTGAATTAGCTTATTCTGACCAGTGGGCAGCAGGGCAGCCGGGCAGGCCCCAAATGCTGGGGCACTTGTGGTCCTAGCCAGCGATGGTGCTGATGGCATGCAGGTCTTCCCCACGGACACCACCCCCCAGGGCCACCAGTGTACCACGGTAATCCTCCTGTGAACTCGCTCTCCAAACCACTTTGGGAAACCATTCCGCAGGAACCTCTAGATAAGCGTTGAACAGTTTTGAGTATAAAGAAAACAAAGCCACAAAAATCATTGATGAAATCCCGTCATCCTAATGGTCACAGTATTTTCAGAGGTCCTAAGATCATTGGCATCTCTTTGCTTTTCTCTCTCATTTTAAGCGGAGGGAGTTCAGTTTAAGTTTTTCCCTGAGAGGGTGCACCTGTTTAAGAGTGAAATCCAATAGCCTTAGAAGCTGCTGAGAATTGAGAGACATGACACGGAGAGGTAGTTCTAAGTGAACAAGAGTAGATTTGTTGTTGTTTTTGATTTTTACTCCCTTTGTTTTAACTTTCACATAACTTACGGGCTGTGGAGACACCATTTTGAGTTTCCTCAAAATTCCTTGTTAGGCTTTCATCTAATAGAGCATATGCTGTAAGCAGACACTGAGCCAGGCTGCCCACTGAACGTGTCACCACCTTGTCCTGTTACTCGGCCGCTCCCATTCTCCAGTTCCTCCTCTGAAAAGTAAACTTAGCAATAATAGAGACCTCCACAGGGCATTATGATGACTGAATCAGTCCACAGAGGTTAACTCCACAGGGCATTATGATGACTGAATCAGTCCACAGAGGTTAACTCCACAGGGCATTATGATGACTGAATCAGTCCACACAGGTTAACTGCGTGGAACACTCTTGGCCCATAGGTGTAAGTCTCTATAGGTGTTAATAATAATTACTAGGGTTAAAACATGTGGTCTTCCTCTGACTTCTCCAGTCTGTTTTTCCACAAATGAGTGCAGGAATGGTGTAACTGTAACTTGACAGTAAATCATTTGGGCTCTGAATCTCCCTTCTCAAAGGTCTGCTGAGTTTATAATATTCAGAGAAATGCATACAGTAGGTAGCCTGGGTGTAAAGGGGTGACATCTGGAAGGGAAGGGGTTTATAGAACCTCCCTATTAACATATAATTTAGTAAATTATAAGGCATTCTTTTGGGCTTCCCAGATGGCGCTAGTGTTAACCCACCTGCCAGTGCAGGAGACGTAAAGAGACTTGGGTTCAATCCCTGGATTGGGAAGATCCCCTGGAGGAGGGCATGGCAACCCACTCCGGTATTCTTGCCTAGAGAATCCCTTGGACAGAGGAGCCAGTCCATAGGGTTGGCAAGAGTAGGACAGGACTGAAGCAACTTAGCGTGCACCGCATACTCAAGGAAGGCTTCTAGTAGCAAAATAGAAAGTTGGCAAGCACGTCTTCATCAAATGAGTTCTCACAAGTGTCACTCATTTTTGTGTTCTGAAATAAATAGGATTACATTCAATACATGTGCAGAAATAAATGGTTTTGCCAAATTTAGAGTTTTCTCTCTGCCTTGGTTTTAAATATAGAACCACAACGTCCTTTGCATTGTCTCATAAACCAAGTAGTAGTGATGTTTTCATAATTCTGTGTATTCTATTGCTATCCCCCGTGTTTAACTAGGATCATTAGCTGTGCTTTCAATCTTTAGATGATAAAGCTTTGTTCCTGCCACATCTCCTTCCTATAATAAATTACCAACCATAAAACCCCTGAAATCTCATGGCATCACCAATTCTCAGTTTATTTGTCCATGATTGCAATGTGTGTTTCCCCTTTTCTTCATCATTGAAAAATGAATTCATTTGTAAGTCACAGCAAGCCAGGTCCAGATGTTGGCAGCCCACCTCAGTGCCTGTTACTGATTTTAGTCAACCTTTCAGAAGTTCACCCAGCAATCAGTCATCGTCCAGCGACCCCGGACCGGGTAGCAGCGGACCCTGGAGACCACAAGTTGGATACGACGGGTACCACTCCTTTTCCCCTTTTGTGGGCTCCTGGGGGGACGTGTCTCCAGGGCACATTCGGAAGCACTCACTGTGCACGAGGCCACTGGGGGACAGAGAGACGCAGATAGCACTTTGTTAGGACCAGTGCTTCCAGACTGGGTGGCTCATCATTTCTGTGAAAGTGGACTCATTTGTCTATATTCTGAACTTGTCTGTTTTCTTTCTTTTTTTTTTTTTTAATGAGGAAGAGTCTTTTTGAACACATGAAAATTAAGGATTTGGAGACTCTGTGGGTGATGGCCCTTGGGAGTTTCCCTTCACTTACATTGCTGACAAGGAATAAATTCACAGCCTTTCTTAAAGTGTTTTTCTCTCCAAAACACAGCCCAGAGTCTGAGGAGGCAGATTTAGCATGTGACACATTTCCTCTGCCTCCTGTGAGAGCAAGCGGAAGCCGGGTGCAGGGCCGTCTCTTGTCGTGTGTGTGCACACGGCACCCAGGAGCCTGAGGACACCTGTGGACAGGACCCAGAATGGACGGGTGCAGTAACTCAAGGAAATAGCCATACATTCTTGGGAAGAGGAGGGCCCCCCCAGGGATGCGGCTGTATTTTTGCAAGGAAATGAAGGCGTTGCTCCCAGCAGCAGTCTTCCTATGTATTGTTGCAAGCCAGTGTCGCCTCTGCCTCTTGAAGGAGCTGAGTGCACTGCTGAGATGATAAACTGTCCAGGCAGCCCGGGGGGCTTGCACCAGATAAGAGAAGCTTCCGTTCCTCCTCTCACATGTGCCCAGGGAAACCCTCTCCCGGCACCCTCTCTCCTTCTGGTTTGGACTGAGAAGTAGAGATTTATAGTCCGAGTTACATGCATTCCCTACCTTAGATGCTCGATGGGGTTCTTGAAAGTTGTACTTTTTTTTTTTTTTTAATTTTTGAGATGGTTAGATACCATCACAGATTCAATGGACGTGAATTTGCACAAACAAAAGTCCGGCTGGATGTAGTCTAGCAGCAAATCGATCTGATTTTCTTTTTCCTTAAAAAATTTGATATAAAGAAGCATCAGTAATGTATTCTGGGCCCAAGAGAAACAGTGACAGCAAAAGCAGCGAGCTTGTGCTCAGTCCAAAAGGGACCCCAACAGTCCTTTCAGACCCTGGTGTTGGCCTCCTCCTTTATCTGTAAATGATGTCATCCAGATGCCTCTTTGGACCCAGGGGTGACAGGAGAGCCCCCAGGTCCAGATGCTTTAAGCTGCTCTGTCTGGCAGGGCTGTGGCAGCAGAGAGCCTCTGATGAGGGACCCCTGGGATTGCCCCTCTGGGAACCAGCACCCACAGGGGACTCTGGCGGGACAGCGTGGGGCTCAGCTCAGCTCTGTGCTCTCTCCAGATGCCAGTCTCCCCTGCTGCTGGAGCACCAGGGCTCCGGCCCTTTGGAATGTGACGGGGCCAGGGAGCGGGAAGACACCATGGAAGCAAGCAGACACCCCGGTAATACGGACCCCCGCCCCTCCGCATCCCTCTCTCCTGCCCCTTCCTCCCCCTTCACTGGTTCATTCATCCATTCACGTCTAGTCAGCGCCATCCTGCCGTGTGCTAGGTGGCTGCTGGGGCCCCCAAGGTCATCCGGGATGTGCTCATAGCTGGTGGTGCCTGGGAAACAGACCCTGAGCATCATGGGGTGGTTCTGTCTGCTCTGAGTGCCTCTCTATGGGTAGGACCAGAAGGTCCTACAACCACAGTCCTGTTCATGGTCACTGAACTATGTGTTTGGCTCCTGAGTTTCTCTGTTCCTTTGTTAACACTAGAAATTAGAAGGCTTTTTTCTCTGTGTGTGACAGAAACCAAATGGCATGGGCCGCCTTCCAAAGTCCTGAGCTCCTATAAAGAAAGAGGCCTGCAGAAAGATGGAGGTTGCAAGGATTCTCCCAATAAGCTTTCTCACGTGAGTCCTGTCATCATGAACTAACACTTCTGTTCATCTCAGCACACATGATTTAATTGTTGCCAGGGATTCTCAGTGGTACCACTTATCTCATAAGGGTCTTGGGTGCAGATAAAAAGAAAAAAAAAGGTTTCCTTTTTCTCTCTCTCCTTTTATAAAGAAATACAGAGAAAAGTCATCCAGTAAATTATTGGTAAAGCCAGGATTGTACCCTCAGCCTTTGATCCTCGGTAGTTTTAATCTGTTAACTATTATCCGCTTGTGGGCAAACTACAGAAGCAGAACCTGTGCAGCAGGGTGTGCGGTGGGTGACGCTCTGCCTGGTGCTGGCCACTCAGGGAGCAGCTGCAGACGGCACACAGGGACGCCAGCAGCAGCCAGCTGACGGGCATCCCATGGTCCTGCAATGCCCATGTGGTTCTGTTTACTTTTTGCAGAAATGAAAAGGAGCCATGTAGGTGACTGTAGCTCAGTGAAATGAAACTACCAGTTAAATTTGAAAACAGGGATTTTAGTTATTGCCAGATGAAGCCAACTTTATAAAGTAGCTCATTTTTCAAAATTTGCAGACGTCTTATCAGGTCCTGACCTCAGTTTTTCCTTTTCTTCTCCTCCTGCACGTGTCATTGGCCATCCTTAGAGCTGTGACCTGCAAACATGTGGCCTCCATCTCTCAGCTGTATCCTAACCTTGTCTCAAGCTGGCCTCGTGGAGCCAATTGATGGCCCCAGCACAGGGAGAGTGGGGGGAGGGGAGGGGTGAACTTGAGAAGATCCACTTGTGATAACAAAGGGCATAGGGATTTGCTTAAGGTTCTGATAGGGTGGAGGGAAAGAAGGAAGAAGAGAGGGACGGACGGAAGAAAGGAAAGACGGAAAGAAGGAAGGGCCAAACCACTTGCAAATAGATCACAGGTGATCGGGTCTCATGTCTCTACAGCCCATGGCTGACCATCCAGGCTGAGAGGAGGGGTCATGTCTGTTCCAGGACATCATCAGATGGGCCATTTAGTCTGCTCTCTTGGTTTCATCTTCCAGGGACCTAAGTGCACCCCCAAGAGCACCCCATCTCATCATCCCCAGGTCTCCCCTGACTGGGGCTCTGGGGGATGGGGGTGGTGTGTGGCTCATGCTTACACAAGAGCTTCTGCACACGTGAGCTGGTTGGGTCTGCACAGTGATCCCTTTGCTCAGTATAATGAGCCCAGAGAGGAGCTGAGGGACTGGCCAAGGCCCCCGCACTAAGATTGAAATCCAGGTCCTCTGGCCCTGTCCCTTGTCACAGGAGCATTCTCTGAAGAAAGGCTGCTCTCCTCCTCTTGTTAATTCCCCATGTACTCACCCAGCTTCTAGAACCTTGGTTAACTACTTTCTGGTTAGTGACAGTGTGGCAATACTTTTGTGTTCATGTACAGATAATTGAACAAACACTTGAAAAGATACCCATTTAACTTAAGATGAATGATGGGAGGACTTATGACTCAGGGACGTTTGCATGAAACCAGGATGTTTTTGAAAAGTAAATTCTTGCCTTGCTTCCCACTGACAAGCGAGTAGAAAGGGTTCCGGTGAAATCATCAGGTTTGTAGCCTCGTGAGTCTGGGGAGAATAATCGCCTTCGTGTAGAAGCAAAGTGTGGGGTTTGTCTGAAGCCTCCCCATTCCTCTCTTCTCAAGATCGGAGATAAAAGCTGCTCCAGCCACTCCAGCAGCAACACGCTCTCCAGCAACACCTCCAGCAACAGCGACGACAAGCACTTTGGGTCTGGGGACCTCATGGATCCCGAGTTGCTGGGGCTGACGTACATCAAGGGGGCCTCCACAGACAGCGGCATCGACACAGCCCCATGCATGCCCGCTGCAGTCCTGGGCCCCGTGCACCTGGCGGGCAGCCGGTCCCTGGTCCACGGGCGGGCAGAGCAGTGGGCCGACTCCGACATCCCGGGGCCCGATGATGAGCAGGCCAAGATGTACGCGGTCCATGGCTATGCCCCTGGCATCTCCACCAGTGGTGCTGCCGACGGCAGCCTGGGCGACCTCAGTGAGATTTCGTCCCACTCCAGGTAAGGACCTCCCCACGCTGTGACCGGCAGCTACTTGGGGCACCCTGGGCGCCGTCATCTGCTGCTGGGGTGGGAGCAGGGGCCTAAAATAGGACCAGAAGGCGCCTGAGAGCATTGTCACCTGTGGGCCAAACTGCCTGACTTCAGATGGAGGGCTTATGTCCAGAGTCTCATCTGAAATGTGCATGTGAACAAGTTTGTGACTACATTTTCCTTTCTCTTTAAATTTGAGAGAAAATGAAAGAGATGCTCATGGCTGTCATCAGGCCACTCACGTTTCTCTGTCAGTTCAATCTGTTGTCCCTGGGACTTCCCTGGTGGTTCAGTGGTTAAGACTCCATGCTCCCACTGTAGCAGGCATGGGTTTGACTCCTGATTGTGAAATTAAGATCTCACGTGTCCCCCAAAAAGTGAAAAGTTCAATTTGTTGTCCCAGATTTTCAGGAGGTGTGGTAACAGCTGGACGGTACTCAGATGATGACGGAGAGTAACGAGGAGTGGTCTCTGTGTTGTCCGCATGAAAGCCTGTGCCCCGTTCTCCTGTTCCACGGGTCCTCTTAAACAACTGTGTGCTGGAAATGTATTCAGATTGATGGTCCACTTTCTTTTTCAATATAACGACTAGTTACATTTAAAGGAATTACGTTCTAACTATAGATGTTTAATAGATTTTTATGAGTATTTTTCAATTCCTATATGACAAATGTGTACAGTGACTTTAAAATTCATCACTGGTGGTTCCTCCCTTCAAAGACTAAGCAAAAAACTGCATTGATACAGGTTTGGCCATGGGTAGAATTTCCTGCACACCAATGACCCCTGTCATTTTCCTTCTTGTCTGCAAGGCCTTCCCTTCTTCAGCTCTGAGTCATTGTCTAACTCTCCCCCAGAACTCTTCCAGCTGCTAGAGGGTAGTCAGATGAACAATGATAGGACTGTCCCTCCAGGCATCCAGGGCCATGGCCAGTGACAACGCTCAAGGCCGACATTGGGTTCAACAGGCGGGCCTCTGTGCTCCTTGGCCCTGCCCTTCACTCCACCTGTTCCTCATCCTCACATGGTCTCTGCTGAGCCTGGAGGGATGAACCAATGGACCATAGCAAGGCTAGCTGTGACCGCAAAAGCAGACATGTGAATTGCATCAGCTGTCCTCTCAGTTGAGGCAGAGACCTCATCAGTGTGCTTTGATTTTCATGATTGATATCATGGGATATGTCTCATCTTGTTTGAAAAAAGTTTTAGACTTCTTAGTCCTGGAAATTAACATAAATTAATTTTTTTACATAAACTGAAAGCATGAAGATGCCTGTACACACACACACATGCTCACTGCTGCCTTCCTGCTTTTCTTTTCCTGTCACTAACATCATCATCATCTGTGTCTTAGTAGCACAAATGATCATTTTGTAACCTTCTAATGTTTTTTCAAAGTGTAGAAGATTTGTAAAGCGGCTGGTTTTCTGATAACCTTGCTAGACAAGGGTAAATGGCATCACAAACAGAATTTTGCATTACTGTTGAGGAAAATTTCTGTGAAAACTGCTTTCAGAGCACCTTCATTTATGGGTAGAGTCAGGATATCAATAGGGATTTGAAGTAGGTTTTCTGGAGTACCTTAAGCATCCATTAGTGTGAAGGGTCAGATGAGTAGAAAGCACTAGAAGGTGCTAGATTGCATTTCTGGTTGATGTTTCTCCTTCCTCGCCCCCGCTTTACACTGAACATGTGCACAGTGGTTGTGGAAGGGCCATGGGCTGAGTGAGGGTCTTCTTTGCCACCCAGAAGCCTTTTTCTTGCCATTCTTAGTGGACAGTGACTTTAAAG
Source organism: Giraffa tippelskirchi (assembly GCF_054371585.1). Taxonomy (NCBI): domain Eukaryota; kingdom Metazoa; phylum Chordata; class Mammalia; order Artiodactyla; family Giraffidae; genus Giraffa; species Giraffa tippelskirchi. The sequence goes on along the minus strand of NC_137276.1, from coordinate 117,446,116 downwards.
GCACATTTCAACTTCAGTTGCCAGCTTTTGTTCATGTGGAATTTGTCAATAAATTACATCTTTTGAGCACTTCCTCCTGTCTGTCCCCTGCAGAAGGTCTAGAGAAAATAAGACCTTAAATTTTCTAATTTTTTAGTTTTAAATTTTTAAAAGGATTTTTAATTTTAAAATGTTTTTAAGTATGTTTAAGTACTATCTATATTAATATTTTATATTTAAAATAAGATTTGAAATGTTGGTGTGTCGAGGCAAAAGGAACTTGGCTCATTAGAGCATAAGGGACCTAGCTACCACAGCGGTGCTGAGACTTGGCAGATCCAGAAATGCCAGGACCCAGCCCGGGGCACCTGTTCTCCATGACGATGAGTGTCATCAGCTGTGCGCTTTCCTCATCTGCTTGTGTGGTCAGCTCGGAGCTGAGGCCCACTGCCCAGGGTCTCAGCTGTGACCAGGAGTGGTCCACGGAGTGAAAGAGTAGAAGAGGCTCTCGGGCCGGCATCGGCGCTGAGCACCCTGGCTAGTCACCCCCCAGCCCGCACACTCTATCTCACCATGTCTCGGCTGCTTCTCGGCACTCCCACCCTGGGTGACGTCGACCAAATAAAGTAACTCTACTTGCCGCTTGTGACAATCCTTTTTTGGTTCGGGGAGCCCTCATTCACCTTTGGAGGCCAGAAATCGCTGATGGCTGTGATGTTTCTTGCCCACCAATGTGCCAGGAGACATTTTCGTTTCACAGTGAGATGGTCTGTGCTCACAGTTTATCCTGTCCCGTCCACATCGCCTCCCACGGCTGCAGTCTTCCCTTCACCAGAAAGCCTGGACCTGCCTCCTTCACTTGTACCCACAGCACTTAGCACAGGCCCTTAACCGTGGTAGACATTGCAGTGTTTGTTGAATGCAGGAGGGAAGTCTAAGAAGACTGTTGATAAGCACTTGTTGATTGAGTTAGTAAACCAGTACCTGGATAGCCTAGGGAAATTGGAAGTGCAGAGGATTGACTGTTCCCAGTTTCAGGAGCCCAGACCTGTATATGGAACACCCCTCACATTCTGATTCTGGTTTTTCATCACCAACGACCATTGCCATCCCCACCAGCCCCGCCACACACGCGCATGCTCCGAACAGCCATCCAGGAATAAAGCAAGTGTGAATTGTGTATGTGGTATTTTTCTGGGATTCTACTGAGAACAGGGAAGAGGGACTTACAACTCGTAAAGACAAGCCGCACTGGTGTGAGGAGGGAACACGGTGCAGGGGTGGGTGTGCAGGAATCATCACCCATTAAGCAGCACCAGCATATTCCCAGCCTGTTCTCTCCTGCTGCTCTGGGCTTTTAATTCAGCAAACCCATTTGGGTTGGTTTGTTTCTTTTTCCTGCAAGGGCAGGGCACTTAGATAAGAGCTCAGAATACAAAGCTGTATTCATCTGAGCCTAGCCAAGCTTTTGCAAAGTGAAATAAATCAACTGCCAAAAAAACAAGACAAAAAACCCATGTTCTGTATTCTCCTGTAAATGGCTCATGTGATTATCTGTTGCTTACCCTTGTTCATGTCATCACACTCTTTGTACAAAGGATTGGAAGTTGGCAGTGAAACTCTAAAATAATAACTTGAGTCTAGAAGGAAAAGAGTCCCCAAAATTTTATTGCTAACAGTCTAGGATGTTTAACAGCTTCAGAGAAAAATGATGCTACTGCTGCTAAACACAGGTTTTTGCCATATTGCTTGTCAAATGGATTCAATACATTTGTTCTTAGAGTTTAACTTTAAAATTTCTTACTATTGGGATAAAAGACATTTTAAATCAAGCCTAAGTGAGGAAAATATATTTTATAAACAAATGGAAAAACACATTGGGCTTGGACCATACTATTGTTATTCCACAACACATTCTCCAAAAATGTTCCATTTGGTGATTTCAGAAGATAAATTTGAGTGTTTTACGCATCATATTAATTATATTAGACTAGGGATGCCCTGGGCTTCCCAGGTGGCACTAGTGGTAAAGGGCACACCTGCCAGTGCAGGAGACATAAGAGACACAGGTTCAGTCCCTGGGTCTGGAAGATACCTTGGAGAAGGGCATGGAAATCCACTCTAGTATTCTTGCCTGGAGGATCCCCATGGACAAAAGAGCCTGGAGGGCTACAGTCCATAGGGTCACCAAGAGTCAGAGATGACTAAAGCGACTTAGCATGCATGCATGCATGGATACCCTAGACTTTAACTCTAAAATATCTCAGGGATAATCAAAGGCTTTGAAATGCATGATAGCTAAAGGCAATGCACAGTCCTGCCCTGGGTTCTGAATGGGGAAACTGAAGCCATAAGCATTGTTGGACAAGTGAGAAATGAGACTATGAAGTGGATATTAGGTAATAATATTGTATTAATGCCTGATGTGTGATTATCAGATTGTTCCTCTGTGGGAGAGTGTCTTTATTATTAGGAAATATATATGGAAATATAAAAGGATGATGTCATAAAGTTTGCAACTACTTCTAACGGTTCAGAGAAAAATGATGCAGCTGTAGGCAGAGAGTAACAACTATTATATCTCAATGACAGGATATCTCCTGTCTTTATACCATTTCTGTAGATCTGGAGTTTTTCAAAATAAGAAGCTTAGGAGATAGATATACAGGCCTTCAGAGCCCATTGCCAACAGAAGGAGCTTTCCTGTTGGGGGATTACTAACCGGTGTGCACCCAGGAAGTGGAGAGAGTTCATTGTAATAGCACCACCTCTTACTGCCTATTTACTTCCTTGCCTGTTGCTCAGGTTACCTTGGGTCAGGGGATGGCAGTACAACATCTTTCCCAGGGCACGGACCTGGGCCCCACGTTGTGGGAGTCTCCATCCTGCTAGGGGCTCCCCTGGTGGCTCAGTTGGTAAAGAATCTTCCTGCAATGCAGGAGACTTGGGTTCAATTCCTGGGTCGGGAAGATCCCCTGGAGGGGGAAATGGCAACCCACTCCAGTATTCTTGCCTGGGGAATCCCATGGACAGAGGAGCCTGGCAGACTGTAATCCGTGGGGTCACAAAGAGTTGGACATGACTGAGCGAATACCCCACCACCACCACCACCATCACCGCCTACTGAGGGACACCAGACTCATCCCCAGGAACCAAGTGATTCAGAGGAGCAAACAGATGCAGTGTTTTATGTGTTTTGTTTTGTGTGATAAGTTTTCAAATGCCACCATGTCTCCAACATACAAAGACCCAAAGATGGGTTATTTTACTGTGTTTTGTTTTACCTTCAGAGCCTTTATAAAAGTCCATTTCAAAATCATTTTAATATTAGACTGTTTTTTTAGCTTCCGCCATTGAATGATGCTTGCTTTGTATACAGGTTTGATTTCAGAATAAGATTTTATTTTATCTAGGAGCTTAGATGGTAATTTCTCCCAATGGCAAGAACTTGTGAATAATTCTTTGATGCATCACTCTAAAACAACAAATTAACGGCATTTACTTCACTAATATTAATTCAGAAAAATCTTAGGAGCAATTCTCTGAGGTGGAGAGTATTTATCAGGTTTTTTGTTTGTTTTGTTTTGCATTTAAAGTTTTTATTTTTTTGATGTGGACCATGTTAGAAGTTATTATTGAATTTGTTACAATATTGCTTCTATCTTATGTTTTGTTTTCTTGGCCCCAAGGCATGTGCGATCTTAGCACCCCAACCAGGGATCAGCCCACACTGCCTGCATTGGAAGGTGAAGTCTTAAGCACTGCACGGCCAGGGAAGTCCCTTGTATGCGTTTTACAGATCAGACAACTAAGCTTAGTAAACTTGCCCAGGGTCTCCCTGTTGTCACTACTTAGTGACAGCGGTGTGGCTCCAGAATCCTTGAGGCACACCTGTGTGTCAAGGTTTCTGAAAGCGATGCTCACCTGCCTTCCTAAATGCTGATGTTAGAACTGTAACTGAAACATTTAAGACTTTGTAAAATAATTCCTGATCTCTATTCTTGCTTATTTTTCATAAAACATTAGAATCTTGATTTTCCTGAATTTAAAAAAAAAAAAGATCTTTAGGTTTTTATATTTATAGGGATGGTCATATAGCCCACGGGAGTCATTAGTCCTTGTGGCTTCATCTGAACCACTGACCTTTAAGTTGTTTTTAGGGATTTTGTCTTTTGAATATTATTTCATATCACACAGTAATACAGCAAGCATCCATATACCCACACTGGATTGAGAATTGACTCTACTGTGTCAGGATTCCCACGTATTGTCCAGTTACAAGCCCTTCTCTTCCCCCTCAATGTGGCCCCTGACCTGGCTTTGGCAATGACTGTCCCCCTCGCTTTTCTCTACATTTCACTACGGATTCATACATTCCCAAACAACATACCATTCAGTTTCACCTGTTCATGAACTTGCTTTCAAAATGGAGTCATGCTTGATGCTTTCTGTGTGACCTGCTTCTTTTTCCACTTTGTTTGGGAAGTTCATCCAAATTGTCCACAGCCTCTGCTCACTCATTCCTGGTGTTTTCCTGGAGTTTTTCTTTTCCTCACCCATGTTTGCTAATTGAACATTCGTTCACTGCTGATGCCACCGTTGGGGAGCTGTTAGAATCTGTGCTTCTGTGAGCACTTCTGTTGCCTGCACCCATGCAGAGGTTTGGCTCGGGTGTATGCTTAGAATTACTGGGTCATAGGCTGTGAAGGTGCCCACCTTTACAGGTAATGCCTAGACTGATTTCCAAACTGTCTGCACACTCTCGCTCCCACTAGCAGTGGGAGACTGCCCCACATCCTGGTGAACACTGGGCACTCATCATCAGACATTCCCATTTTGGCCAGTCTGGAGAACATGCCTGATACTCAGCTATGGTTTGCACGGGCCTTTCCCTGGCTTGAGCCCCTTCTCTTATGTTTATTTACCATTTGAGTTTCTTTTCTGTGGAGGCATCAGTGTGGCGCCCATTTTTCTATTAGATTTCCCCTAATTGCGCTTTGAACATCCTTCTGGCCATAGGCATATAGCTTTGCATTTGAACATCCTCAGCCTGTGGGAAGAAAGGCTCAGCAGAGAGACAGCCGCACCTGCCCAGTTTTGCTCACAGAGGACAGGAGTCAAGCATGGTGGCTCCAAGGTTGGTAATGTGCCCACACTGCAGAGAGCTGATTGTATCACAGCTTCTGTCTGTTTATTTCCCCAGTGGCTCACACCATTCAGGAAGCCCTTCAGCTCACTGTTCGAAAAGTAGCGGGTCTCTGGATACGTCCAAAGTCTACATCGTGTCTCACGGCAGTGGTCAACAGGCCCCAGGGTCCATGTCCAAACCCTACCACAGGCAGGGGGCAATGAACAAATACATCATCGGCTGGAAGAAATCAGAAGACAGCCCACCACCTGAGGAGCCTGAAGTGGCTGAGTGTCCGGGGTAATGTGGTGTCTGGTGGCAGCCTTGGGTGTCTGGGGCGTGGACTAAGCTAATGTATTTTTTCCCCAGTAGAAACAAATCTTCTCAAACAGAAAAATTGAGAAACATCTTTGTAAAACTCTTTAAATGTTGGCATTTATGTTTGCCTTGAAAAGTCCTCTCTTTCCTTGATATTCTCATGTAACTTTAAAATAAATCTCTATTCCTTGTTTTTATATTAAAAAAGCTGTCTGCAATAGAAAAATCAGGGTTGTATGCTAGTGATGGTGTGAGTATGCTTGCTAAATCACTTCAGTCATGTCTGACTCTTTTGTGACCCCATGAGCTATAGCCTACCAGGCTCCTCTGTCTGTGGGATTCCCCAGACAAAAATACTGAAGTGGGTTGCCATGCCTTTCTCCAGGAAGTCTTCCCAACCCAGGGACTGAACTCAGGTCTCCTGCATTGCAGGCAGATTCTTTACCATCTGAGCCACTAGGGAAGCCCATGGTGTGAGTATAGATCCTGTAAATAACTAAGGTCAAGGACAATGTGAATCCCCACAGAGGCTGTGTGTTTCCTAAAGGTGTTTATAGTCAGTTCAGCTCAGTCACTCAGTCGTGTCCGACTCTTTGCGACCCCATGAACCGCAGTACACCAGCCTCCTTGTCCATCACCAACTCCGGAGTTTAGCCAAACTCATGTCCACTGAGTCGGTGATGCCATCTAACCATCTCATCCTCTGTCATCCCCTTCTCCTCCCGCCTTCAATCTTTCCCAACATCAGGGTCTTTTCAAATGAGTCAGTTCTTCGCATCAGATGGCCAAAGTATTGGAGTTTCAGCTTCAACATCAGTCCTTCCAATGAACACCCACGACTGATCTCCTTTAGGATGGACTGGTTGGATCTCCTTGCAGTCCAAGGGACTCTCAAGAGTCCTCCAACACCACAGTTCAAAAGCGTTAATTCTTCTGTGCTCAGCTTTCTTTATAGTCCAACTCTCACATCCATACATGACTACTGGAAAAACCATAGCCTTGACTAGATGGACCTTTGTTGGGAAAGTAATGTCTCTGCTTTTTAATATGCTGACTAGGTTGGTCATAACTTTCCTTCCAAGGAGTAAGCGTCTTTTAATTTCATGGTGCAGTCACCATCTGCAGTGGTTTTGGAGCCCAGAAAAATAGTCCGTTTCCACTGTTTCCCCATCTATTTGCCGTGAAGTGATGGGACTGGATGCTGTGATCTTTGTTTTCTGAATGTTCAGCTTTAAGCCAACTTTTTCGCTCTCCTCTTTCACTTTCATCAAGAGGCTCTTTAGTTCTTCACTTTCTGTCATAAGGGAGGTGATAGCACAAAAGAAAAAAATCGCACCTAATTTTTTAAAAATTAATTAATTAATTGATTGCTTTGGCTGCATCAGGTCTTAGCTGAGGGCTCAGAATCTTTCACTGAGGCACATGGACTCTCTAGCTGCAGTATGTAGGTTCAGTAGTTGCCACCCTCAGGCTTAGTTGCCCTGAGGCATGTGGGATCTTAGTTTCCCAATCAGAGATAGAAGAACCTATGTCCCCTGAATTGCAAGGTGGATTCTTAACCACTGGCCTTCCAGGAAAGTCTCTATTCCCCCGAATTTTAACATGACTTTGATTTCCCTTTCAGTTGTCACATTTGTAGGGGCAAGTAGGGAGGTATGTTTTGTATCTGTTGGAAAAAAGAAAAGATAAAAAATACTGATAACCCATTCCATAACATGTGTGAAAACTGCCGTGTCTTTGAAGAGACAAAGCAATCACATTTTAACAATGCAAATCAAGGCTGGTCAGGGCCATTTATAGTAGCTGGTGATTTGCTTATTTTTTTGAAGTGAAAAAAGTGAAAGTTGCTCAGTTGTGTCCAACTCTTTGGGACCCCATGGTCTATACAGTCCATGGAATTCTTCAGGCCAGAATATTGGAGTGAGTAGCCTTTACCTTCTCCAGGGGATCTTCGAACCCAGGTCTCCCACATTGCAGGCAGATTCTTTACCAGCTGAGCCACCGCAGAAGCCCAAGAACACTGGAGTGGGTAGCCTATCCCTTCTCCAGCAGATCTTCCCAACCCAGGAATCGAACCAGGGTCTGCTGCATTGCAGGTGGATTCTTTATCAACTGAGCTATCAGGGAAGCTCACATTTTTTAAGGACAGCCTTAAAAATTAACCTTCACATGCACTAAATGATGACATCATTGTCTTTTGCTGTGTTTGCTTATGTCATCAGTGTGAAGGGTACACAGGAGCTACAGCTATCTTCAGAGAGCTCTTCTAGATCTTAAGCTAGGAGTCCATGAGCTAGGATCACTTTTTCCCTTAAGAAATGACCCCACTTTTTAAATATGTCTAGCATGATATTGCCTTCTAAATTAAAATTAATTTTAATGCTAAACTTGAACATAGAGGACTTCCCTGGTGGTCCAGAAGTTAAGATTCCATGCTACCAATGCAAGAGGCACAGGTTTGATCCCTGGTTGGAGAATCCCATATGCCATGCATCAAAACATATATAAATAAATAAAAGATCATCATAGATCACTCATATTTTTTAAAAAATAATAAGAATTTAAAATAAAGTGAAAATTGAACATGCAGTCTTTTTTTTCCCAGAAAAAAACCCATCATGCCAATAATTGCAAAGGAGTTGTTTAGAAAGAAATTTTTGAGAGATAACCACATTTTATGAACATGTGTTCCTGTGGTCACGTTGGTACTTCTGTCTTATAGTCTTCCAGTGCTTCTCAGGGGTCCATTCTGAGGCTCCTAAGTTCCACCAGTTATTTGTAGAAGTGCTTTGCACATCATTGTTGGCTGTATCTTCCCTAGGGGTCTGCTTGAAGAGCCAGGAAAGGGTGAAGGAGCCCACTAGGACATTTCTCCCCAGAGAGCCTCAGCATTGGTGCATTGTAACACTCGTTTAGCAGTACCGCCTTCATAAAAGAGAGCCAGCATGAGGAGTATTGTGAGTAAGGGGTTCGTGTCTCTGTAGGGCAGAGGGGTTATTTCCCCTCATCACACCAGCTGGGTGCTGGGACTCGAACCCAGGCCTCCCCAAGGCTCTTCTCATGGGCCCAGCTCATCCTGTCAGATGTACCGTCCATCTAACGCAGACATGGTAATGTATCATGACTGTGGTCCTCCAGGACTTGCCAACTATATTGAGATTGGTCAAAATAATGTGTTACCAAATCACTGAAAGATATACTTAAAAAAGATCAGCCAAGCATCATGTGTGTCCCACTGAGAATTAGCAAATATTTGTGTCTCAGTGTACACAAAATACAAACCAGTTGTGCCCCCCTGAAGTTTCTCATGATGCAGAAATTGCCCATCTTTAAAGTTATATTCTGGGGCTTCCCTAGTGGCTCAGTGGTAAAGAACACACCTACCGATGCAGGAGACACAGGAGACTCAGGTTCAGTTCCTGGGTTGGCAAGATCTCCTGGAGAAGGAAATAGCAACCCACTCCAGTATTCTTGCCTGGAGAATCCGACAGAGGAGCCTGGCGGGCTACAGTCCTTGGGGTCACAAAAGAGTTGGACGTGACTTAGCGACTAAATAACAAAGTCATATTATAGGTAGACCCTTGTTGATTATTTTTGTTAATAATATAATCTTATGTTTTAAAGTGCAGCAAACAAGAGCTACTTACTGGCTCGTTATTAAGCAGCCCTGAATGTGTGCCTTGAGCACAGTGCAGCTCATACCATTTGCAGACCCTCAATGTCCCGAGAATACTCTAGATACATGGTAGTGGTCACCACCATGCTGGGTTTACCCACATGGAGAATTACACTAGGCGTTAGAGATACAAAGCTAATTATATCCGAGGTCCCATTTTCAAGAATACCCCATCTCAGGGAGGAGAGAAAGTGTAGCAGTTACTAACCGCAGTATTTTATAGGCAGTTCACAGATATATTATTTCACTGCACCGCCTGGGAACCCCACTTATTGACATATCATTTGGTAACTTTAATAAAGTCACTTAAGTTAGCAGAAAATGCCAGCAATTTTTATTCAAAAGCATAGGGAAACTGGGATAGTACATTTTATCAGCAACTCTAGGTATTTACGTTTTCATTCAGCAGTCATTCATGTCATCAGCATTGCTGGTGCTTCGAGAGCCAAAAAGTTTGGGACACCACACCTAACTCAAGAACAAAGCAAGAGCTGTAGCAATTTCAGATAAATAGTTCTTAATTTTGAGCATGTCTGTGTGTTTCATATCCTGATAACTTCTCAGCAAGCCATTCCCCTGTGACACAATAGCCTTGCTTTAGAGATAGGGTCATCACTGTGACACAAGGCAGTGACACAGGTCATCGTCTGTGGCCTGCCTCCCTGGACCAACATCACAATTCTGGGTCACGTGGCCACTGTCATCTCTGCTGACAGTCCAGCCCCTGGTTCTACACTCACCATGTCTTCGGGAATGTTCCAGACCAAACCTTTTAAGAAATAACTCCCCAGTTTTCTCCCTGGAAAAGGAGCAAAAACGGTAATTCAGCTAGATAGTCTTTTGTTGTCCATAAGTACATTTCTATACACTGATAAGAGAGACAGCTTCCTTATTTATTCAAATGGCTCTGCAAAATTGCTGATAATAAAAATGCTTGGCATGTGCCCAGATCGATTACTCTTCAATGTCAAGTTCCCCAGGGTCCAGCTTTCTGTGTTGCTGGATGGATGGTGGGGTGTGGTTGTCCAGCCACAAGAGAAAGGCTCTCTCAATTTCCTGAGAAGCACCAGGCTTCCTTCAAAGAACACAGGATAATCTCTGATGAATTATTGAAACTGTGTTTTCTGATACAGATTAGGAAAGGGAAAACACAGCCTTGTTTGAAAAGTTGACTCTGTTTTCTCATTCAGGGCTTTGGGGATCTGATTTGTCTCTGAATTATTCAGAACCCTAACTCTGCAGTTGAGCTCATTTCACAAATGTGAGATGGCATGGGATCTGGAGGAGATGTGGCTAAAATGAACCCGCTCAATAATTAAGAGCTGGGTGTGTGTGTGTGAACATGGTGGTTGAAGCTGGAGACTGGATTTTAGTTCTTAAGGGTACAGGCACTTTACGTATGCTGATGACCCATCTTAATTTCCTCCCTGGCTTGTTTCTCCAGGCTGTACAGTGAGATGGACCTGCTGTCCTCGGCAGCTCAGCAGCAAGTAGTGGTGGGAGATGCTGTCGCAGAAACTCAGCACGTGCTCTCGAAAGAAGACTTTCTGAAATTGATGCTTCCTGACAGCCCCTCGGTGGAGGAGGGGAGGAGGAAGGTCAGTGACTTTTGTGTGGCTTTGAAGTTACCAGAAACACTAAGGAAATGCCTAAAGAGACACCAGGACTCCCAGGGCTCTTCCACATGTGGTCCCCTCATGATCCTACCCACAGCTCCATGCCTGTTGGCCGTTTTCACACTGTTATTCCACCAGGAAGCAGAGTAAGGCTGTGAGAGGTCAGGAAGGGAGACTTCTGGATGGATAGAGGGAGCTCCAAGCAGGCAGGCCTAGCCTCACCTCTTAGCTCCAAGGACAATTGGCCATGTGGCATGTGTTTTTCATTTTTCTTTTTCTTTTTCACCATGTGATTTTGTACATTGGCTGTGTGATTTGCTTTTTTATTTTTTAGCCATGTGATTTTGTACATGTGACTTAACTTCTTGGCTGAGTGTTGTCCTCTGAAAAAAGGAGGCAATGATATGTGTACTGCAGAATTTACAGGGTTGGAGCAGACATAAGAACCAGCCTCGCACGGGACCTGTACGTGACGGGTAGTCAGAAACAGGAGCTGTTAAAACTTACACTGCCTGACTTTTTTGCTCCGGAACTGTACCAAGGATAGGTTCTCTAAGCCATCCTGCTTTGTTGTCATCCTGTCCCACAAATGGGCAGGAGTTAGGTACCCTGCTGCTGTTGCTACCATCAGATTACTTATTGTCCTTATTCGTTTCAGCTTTATTCTTTATTGTTACAGTCTCTCAAGCCACTTTGTTAATGAGTAGAAAGTATGAAAAAGAACTCACAGGTAATCTAGCCCAACCTCCTCTTTTGGCCAAGTAACTGAGGCCCCGAATGGTGACATGTGACGTGCCCGTAAATATTTGGTGGCAGTCAGCAATGGAATGCAGCCTTCTCCCTGCTAATTCAGCACTCTCTTGTCCAAATGAAAAGAAAAAAGTCGGGCATTGCCATCTTGACTGTGATCAAGTTAAACAGCAAGTCTTTGTGCTCCCCTATCTTCCCTAAAATAAAACAATGCTGCAATTAACCTAATTGTGTTCTGAGAGTAACAGTCTAATGAGATGCTACCTCAAAGCTGCTTTAATCTAATGGGTCTGTAATCAAGTTCTGAAGAGCCTGCTGGTCGTGTGTGAAGAGGGAATCCCAGCAGAATTCAACAGAATGAGTCTTTTTTTTTCTTTTTTTTTAACTTGTATCCAATCATGTATATGGTACTGTGTAAGCTTGGGTGCAGGCTGTGGTACCAAAAATGCAAATGGCTTTTCTTTTAATAGGAACAAACTTCTCCTTGACATTTTGTTTTTCTTCTAAGACAAACCGCCTCCTTTTCATGGTGTAAACTTTGTAGTTCATACACACTCTGGTTCCCATTCATCAGTTGGACAGCGTCAACAAAATGGAAGGGACACATATAATAGATATATTTTTAGCATTGTGGCTGCATTGGCAAACGTAAATAGCCGTTTCTATATTTGCTTGATGCAAGCATTCTGGCTTTTACTATTATTGATGTAAAAGGAATAAGGAATGTGGTTCAGAATATAGGAGTTGGAAACTCAGATTTGATTAAATTTTTCTTGAGTTTTTGACTGCTTGCTTCTCTAGTATGAATTTTCCTTACCCTATCTATGACTTAACAATACTTTTAACAGTTTCTTTAGATCCAATTATGATTGATTACTATAACTCAATTTTCAATAACCGTAATAAACTTTTATGAGTGTTAAAGTGCATAGACAATAAGATTTTCCCGGACTGATACTGTCTTTCTTGAACCTGTTCATTCGACTTAGAAAGCTGCTCTGCTCAAAAAATTGATATTATTATTATCTAGATTAGATTGAACCTCACATGTAGGTGATTGGTACAGAAATCACCTAATATTAAAATACAGTCATTTCTAATTAAAATCAAGCCAGCAGTCGGTGTGGTTTCAAATAACTATTGCCTGGAATGGCAGCCTTCTGTATTTCCAGAAGCTGCCATGGCTATACGGTTATGGAGCTGCCATTTAACATTTCAGAATTAATAAAGCTGTGCATGTCTAATTCCTGGTAATACTTCACAGAACGTCAGAGGAGGAAAACATCCAAATCCAATAACTGCAGGAAGCCTTTGTGTGTTTGCCTCTGTGACCGGAGTGCCTGGTGCAACATCGCTGAGCCACAGCCCTGCGCCTTCCTAGGGACAGCTCAGAAATGCCTGCAGGGCAGGTTCAGGACCCACCTGAGTTAGATGAGCTCCACGCTTCCAGCTTTCTGACACCTGTTCTCCTCTCTCCCCCGTGTGAACCCCTAGTTCTCGTTCTATGGAAACCTGTCTCCACGCCGCTCACTGTATCGCACCCTCTCAGACGAGAGCATCTGCAGCCATCGCAGGGGCTCTTCCTTCGGCAGCTCCATCCTTGACCAGGCACTGCCCAACGATATCCTGTTCAGCACCACCCCACCCTACCACAGCACCCTGCCGCCCCGGACCCAGCCTGTGGCCAGTATGGGGAGCCTGCGCAGTGAGTGCCCGGGGTGGACTGCGCTGCCCTCGCGGGTGCTCTGGGGTGGGTCTCTTACTGAGGCTGGGGGAACTTGCTTGTTCTTTAAACTATATATATCATTTGGTTGGGTGTTTCTTTTTTTTTTTTCCAGTAATTTTTAAAGGTGATAAAGCCCCACAGTGGATATTTTTCAGAAGTTAAGCACTACTGCCAATTTTGCAGAAAATTGAAAATCCCACGTTAAACATTTTTATTGAGGAAAAAACTAACCTCTCTACTATAACTTGGCTATTATGTCTATAAAGAAAAAAATGTCTAAAACTCGATTTTATAAAGTGAAAATGGTGGCATGGGGCACATTTCCTGGTGACCAGCATGCAGGGAGGAAGGTTGATTTCCTCGCCTTCTGTGTCTGCTGCTTCCTAATCTTTAAGACCTGTTGATGGTGGTGGTGAAGGTGGCACTGGGGCATCAGGATATATGGGTCCAACCCCGTCACTTAGATTCTCTGTGTCCAGTTCACTCTTAATATATTAGCCGTGGGTTGACTAGATACTTTCTAAATGATTTTCCTTCGGATCCTAAATCTTGCCCTTTTATGTAGTGTTAGTTCCTTACTAACATGTCAGTGTTGAAGGGTGATTTTTTTTTTTTAACATTAGTTAGCTTTATTTTCTTTGTTCATAGTTAATTTCTGTTGTACAGAAAGAATGAGGATCTAATCAAATATATTCATTGTCAGGGGGTTTTTAGTTGTTGTTTGTTGAATTTCATCACAGAAAGCATTATCTTTAGAATCCTTTAGAACCAATTTGAACCTCATAATACACGTGTAAGTCCCAGGCTAAATGACATAAAAGCTCTAATAATCTTTCTAATGTTTAACATAATTGGGAATGAACCTGGTCTCATAAAATTCTTAATCAATTTCTTTAAGCAACATAATATCCTGCTTGTTACGAAAAGTCCTTTTGCCCAAACTGGAGAAACCTTTATACTCTTTCTTGATAAAGATATGAAGATCAGACAGACATATTCTTATACCCTAATATTTCTGCAAATGTTTGTCCTTTTTTGTAAATAGATGACTTTAATGACCTCTTAAAAGCTTTCCTGAAACCAGTAAAACTATTTTCTTACGAATGTTATATCTTTCACTAAAAATGCTTGAGGTGTGATGGTGAAATCTACGGGATAAATGTTAATATAGTTCTTACATTCTTACATTCATTTGCTTCCACGTGGAGAGTGCACAATTAATCCTTAAACATCACAGATTTGAACTGCAGAGGTCCACTTACACACAAATTTTTTCCAGTATAAATATCACAGTCGTGTATGATCCACGGTTGGTTGAATCAGGGGATGTGGCACCTCAGATATAGGGGCCAACTATACAGTTATACACAGATTTTCCATTGCATGGGAAGTCCATACACCTAACCACCACATTGCTCAAGGGTTAACCGTATATCCTCTTTTTTGTCTAACTTTTTTTCTTAATAAACATTAATTACTTAGAGCCATTTTAGTGTCACAGCAAAAATGAGCAGAAGGCACATAGATTCCCATGTACACACCCCCTACCCCCCACAGGCACAGTCTCCCCATTATCAACACCCCTCACCATGGGGATGCGTTACAGAATATTGACACATCTTCATTACCCAAAGTGCATAGTTTTTGTTAGGGTTCACTCTTATCATTCATTCTATGAGTTTGAACAAATGTGTGATGACACATATCTACCATTATAGTATTATACAGAATATTTTCATCTCCCTAAAATTCCTTTGTGCTCTCCTTGTTCATCCCTGTCTCCTAACTCCTGGTAATCACTGGTCATTTTACATCTCCATAGTTGTATCCTTTTCCAGATTGTCGTATAGTTGGGATCGTGCAGAAGATAGCCTTTCCAGATTGGCTTCTTTAGTATCTCACTTAGTAAAATGCATCCAGTGTTCCTCCATGGCTTTCCATGGCCTGATAGCTCACTTCCTTTTAGTGCTGACTACTGTTCTATTATCTAGATATGACGATTTATTTCTCCACTTACCTACTGAAGAGCTGTATTCTTTTATTACTATGTTCAAAGGCACAGTTGAAAACAGGCAGGAGAGATTGTTTGCTATCCAAGTTTAAAACTGCCTGACTTGAATTCATTGTCTGCTCCTCTAGGTAAAGCAGTAAGAATGGTCCTTGCTCTTTGTTCTTCTCAAGTGAAATCTTATCTGGCCATGTTGTTGTTGTTGTTTAGTCGCTAAGTTGTGTTCAACCCTTTGTGACCCCATGAACTAAAGCCCACCAGACTCCTCTGTCCACGGGATTTCCCAGGCAAGAATACTGGAGTGAGTAGCCATTTCCTGCTCCAGGGGACCTTCCTGATCCAGAGATCTAACCCATGTCTCCTGCATTGGCAGGCAGCTTCTTTTCCATTGAGCCATCAAGATGTGATTCCTCCAATTTCTAAACTTAACAACCTACTCAGAAAAAAATTCTGTCAGTTTGATGGATAGAATGACAAAATGTCAATAATGTAGCTGGGAGTAATTTGAAGTAGTATGTCTTCCCCCCAAAACTTGTGATTCTCTCCTCCCTTCCCACCAAGAGGTTCAGCTCCAAGGATCTGGTCGACTTTGGGAAGATGCACACCCCGGGACCCCTGACTCCCACTGGTTACCCCAGTGTGGGATAACCTGTGTGGTTATCTCTGTTTTGTCTACTGAAGGCATATTTCCATCATCCTTTGCTTTCTGTGATTTCTGATCACTCGGCCGAGCCCCAGTAAGCAGATCTCTTTCTGAGAGTAGTTCCAACAGGCTGACCCTGGAACAAGCTAGGGAGTGGACACATGAAATCTTGTGCCCAGCAGATGTCTTGAGTGAGAAATGAGGACTACTTGGGGTTGCCTAGGTGTTTCTCTTAGTTTCAGAGACTTAGCTTCATGTCTTGGACTGGAAGTTAGGTTAGTGCTGCCAAAGTGGGCAGCACCAGATATGTGAATAGCAACAGAGGTGGAGCTAGAATATGCAGAAGGCACGTGTATTCTCCTGAATTTTCACTGTCATTATTCCTGCAAGCATGTGACCTTCCCCTCATAGAGACTCATTTGGGTCTGGTTCCTAATTTGGACCAAGGACAGTGCAAGGGAGGGTTGGCAAGCCCATCTTTTCGCAGTGAATTTCATGATACCTCATCGCTGACCCTTTTCTCCATGTAATTAGCAGTCACAGACTTCTCCTTCTGATAGGTTTAGCTTCTCCATGTCTCAAAATTGGGCCTGTCTCAGAATCTTTCTTCTCCTGAGACCAGGATCTTAATCCAGCCTTGGGAGACAGATGACACTTAATAGGCACATTTTAGGTGTGATTCATGTCACAATTCATATATATTTCCTAGGTGGGGGAGGACCCTGAATGTGCTGTATCATTCTGTCTTCAACTTGGAGGTATAAAAAAATCACCTGATCGAACAATTGAAAAAAATCTGAGATGTTTCTGCATTACATTTAGGGCCTTTGTTTCCATCATTGGTTTCAGAGTAAAATTCCTTTAGTGGCCCAGGTAGAAAAAAAAAGTGGGAAATTTTGACACACAGTTCACAGGTCTCAAAACCAAAGATACCGAAAGGTACTCATAGCATCTTTCTCCTCCTAGACCATGTGGTTACCTGGCTTCACTCAGTGCAGTCCCAAGCATTGGCAGGTTTAGAGCATGTTTAAAGAGAACTCATGATTTTTTATGGAATTTATAAAACCCTCCAGGGAATGGTAGAAATCTTCATAGGTAGGTAGACAAATAAGAATTCTTAAATTTTGGAAAATAAAAAGAGTATTAGGTTCTGTGTGTTCCCAGATCCTATAGTTGTGACACCTAAGCCCCTCACAAAGGATGATCCTTGAAGTTTAAAAGGCATGGAGAAGATTTAGTAGAAGTAAAAGAAATCAGTAATTTTCTTCTAATTTAGCACCCACTCAAGATGCCGTAGAACCCAGCAGTAGACTCAGCGTGTGTGGCTTTCACTTGCCCCACAGACAGTGTCCACGGACATTAGAGGCAGGGTGTTCTCTGACTCCATGTGGCATTTCTTTCTCTATTTCAGATGTTCTCAGTCGCCCCTGTAATGAACAGCCCTCGGTTTCTGGAGAGTAATTGTGAAACCACAGCTATTTGACCACCAGGAAATGCTGTCAGGAAGGCTCCTCAGCATTTATAACAACAGCAATGAAGTCAGATTTAATAGATGGTCCCCAAGATTTCGGGGTCGGGATAAACAAGCAGGAAGCCACACGATCAATGTCTAGGCCAGAGAGCAGAGGCCCAGGCAGCGCTGCCTGGATATCAGCCGTCTTTCAGGAATCATGACTCCCTTTCCTGGGTCGGCCAGAAGAACAGCATGGACTCCGGAGTAGCACTGGCTTGAGAGAACTGGCCCAGAAGTAACAGGCTTTGGTACCTCCGTCATGCCTTGTCCTCCCCATATGGAAAGCTCAGGGAACAACCTGGTTACACCTGCTGTGGTTGCACCAAGCACAGGGGCTAGCTCCTGCATGTACTTCCCCAGACTCCAGAGCAGCCGCTGCAGGACTCATCTGCTCCTTGGTGGCTCCTCAAGGGCAGAACTCACATCTTACAGGATATTCCATCCGTGGGTGCTGATGATATGGTACCTGGTGGGACCTGGAAAACAGCGGGTGCAGAGTAAACATCACCAGGGTGAACCTAATGTCAGTTATAAATATTATAAAGAACTTTTGGTGGTTTGAAGCCTTACCCAATTATATGATTTTCCAAGCATTAGAAAAAATTAGGTATTTTTTTAAATTGTTTTATATTTATTTTTATTTTTTACAGTAGGTCCTTATTGATTATTTCAAATATAGCAGTGTGTACGGTGCTTTTCAGGCTTCCCTGGTGGCTCAGTGGTAAAGAATCTCCTGCCAGTGCAGGAGACATAAGAGATGTGGGTTCGATCTCTGGGTAAGAAGATCCCCTGGAGGAGGGCATGGCAACCCATTCCAGTATTCTTGCCTGCAGAATCCCGTAGACCGAGGAGCCTGGCATGTTACAGTCCATAGGATCACAAAGAGTTGGACACTACTGAAGCAACTTAGCATGAGCACATCCCTTCTTTCCTGGTTCTCCATCAGAGTTGGAGGAAGTTCAAAGGATGTCCTGGCTTTGCCTGTGGTTGTGACGAGCCCTGCTGTGGGATCGCTGGGCCCACTCACCCACACCTCACTCACTTTGGGCAGAAGTGAGTGAGCTTCTGCCAGTTCTTCTGCCAGTACTTCTGGGCCAGTTCTCTCAAGGCAGTGCTACTCCGGAGTCCATGCTGTTCTTCTGGCCGACCCAGGAAAGGGAGTCATGATTCCTGAAAGACGGCTGATATCCAGGCAGCGCTGCCTGGGCCTCTGCTCTTGGTGGGCTTCTGACCACCAAGCTTCAGATTTGTGCCACATAAAATCAGAGCCTAATCTTTAGCCCAGGACGATCAGGTCTCCTTTGTCAGTACCCCGTTGGGCTTTTGGGAAAGATGCTGTTTGAGCCCACAGCGCAGTAGGGACAGGACAAGGGTACGATGGACTCTAGCCCAGCACTGCTCTCTCCCTGCATTTTCCCCTTTTTCTGTCTCTGCTGTTTTTTCCTTTCTGCCTGGCTCCTATTACAACAGCAGTCCCCAACCTTTTTGGCACCGGGGACTGGTTTCATGGAAGACAATTTTTCCACAGACCAGTGGCAGGGGGTATGGGTGGATGGTTTCAGGATGATTCAAGCATGTTACATTTACTGTGCAATGCATTTCTATTATTGTTACATCAGCTCCACCTCAGGTCACCAGGCATTAGATCCTGGAGGTTGGGGACCCCTGTGTTAGAGCCAGTTGGCATCATCTGGTGACACCGAGGAGAAAGCACACAGCACACAGAATGTGTATTGGGTTTTATTTTAGGCTCTAAGATGCTAAAAGCTCAGGTGAAGGACTGTTTCTTTACAAAGGCAAAGAAAATCCTCAAGTTGACGTTTCTTAGCAAAACATGACCAAGAAAGTATACTTTCTGTAGAAATGTTCATTCACCTGAATAATTTTTCACTCCCTGATGTTTTCCTCTCCAGTGAGGGAAGGAGAGGCAGGGGGTAAGGGGGTGCCTCATGCACGTTGGGTTCCAGCCAGCCCTGGGGCACCCTTCTCAGAGCTGCCACATGCTTGTAAATATATATATATATATCCCTGACAAATTCAGCTGCAGGGAAATCAGTGGCAAGAGTAATTGCCACCAAGTCAAATAATTTTTTTACACTTGGTGCAGAAAACCTATTTCAGCTGCTGTCTTTGAGATAAAGGAAGTGATTGGCAAATGACTGAAGGTCCCCAGGCTTCCTGATCTTTCTCCCTGGGGGGTTGAGCCTTAAACTCTGGGTAAAGATGGGACCTGGGTGGAGTCAGTCCAGCCTCTGCCCTGTGGTGCCTGCCTGGGTTCAGAGGAGCCATCAGAAGAGGAGCAGACAAGGACAGAGAACCTCATGCATAGAACATGCTGGAAGGGTTGTTAGATTAAAACACGAGCAAGTGGAGGGGGAGGGTGGCAGGAGCAACCTTGATAAAGTACCTGTCACTGGGCTTCCTTCAAACTGGAGGGGGCAGGACTTCCCTAGTGGTCCAGTGGTTAAGCCTTCACCATTCAATCCAGAGGGCGTGAGTTCCATCCCTGGTTGGGGAGCAAAGATCCCACATGCCTCACAGCCAAAAAACCAAAACATGCAAAAGAAGCAATATTGTAACAAACTCAATAAAGACTTTTAAAAAATGGCCCACATCAAAAAAAATCTTTAAAAATAATAAGTGGAGGGAGTGATGGTTTCACATCTGAGTGGGGTGGTATTAAGAGCAGAGTAGCTTCATTGTTAACTGCAGCTGCTAGAGGTAAGCTAAGAGCTCATGTGGAAGGTGCAGGAGAGAGAGTGTTAGTGTCTTTCAAGGGCAAATCACAGGCTCCCTTCACTGTGGTCCAGATGCCAGCATTTCACAGCCACCCCATAGGATGTGGGAGCTAAAATTACAGGTGCACTTGGCTAATCACGGCCCCTCCTTAACTTAATTGCAGGCTCAGACAGCCAGGTGGTCATTATATTGATTGGTATAATTAGTCAGATGTGTCCTCAAGCAGCTGTGTGCCATGGTTCTGGGCAGGTCCAGAAGAGGCATGTTAGAGAAGCTCTGGCCTTCGGGAAATGTGTCTGCAGATGCGTAATGACTTCTTAACAGCCAGTACTACTAGTGACGTAAGCGAGTCATGTCCTGTGATGAGAGTTTAGGAGAAGTGTACAAGGTGTCTTTGTACAGGAGACTAGCAAATAGTGCAGGATGGGAAGCGGGTTCTGGTTTAGCCACTGATCAGACCATCTCATTAAGTCAGAAGCGAAATTCAATCACCGTTTTTATACATAGTGAAATATACAAGAGAGATTGTACCAAACCGTTTTTATGGTAGAGGCTTGCAACACTTTTCCCATGGGAAAGTCATCCTGAGGAAAACAGGAAGTGATCCTCAGGGTGGTCAGACCCAGGTAGTGTCCTCCAGAGAAGCCCGCCCAGGAGGAGCTCACCTCTGCTTTTCTGGTTCGTGAGAGCCGTGATCTTGCATGGGCCCCTGCCTATTGATGACCCCTAAGTGAGCCTCGCAGTTGTGGCTCTTTCGCAAACAGCGGTAGAATGTCTGTTTCTTTCCTGGGACAAGAACCCCCCTGGGCCCTTCTGAAGGCCCAGCCAGTACCCACACTGCTATCTGACTGACACTCTGGGTTTTTTTCTGTCTAGATGAGTTCTGGTTCTCCGATGGGTCCTTATCGGATAAGTCCAAGTGCGCAGATCCTGGCCTGATGCCCCTCCCAGACACGGCCACAGGGTTAGATTGGACCCACCTCGTGGATGCTGCCCGGGCATTTGAAGGTAAAGACATTCAGCCTCCGGGGCTAGGGATGGCAAGGCAGGGGTCGTCTGGGTTAACCTTTGGATGCTCTGCACATCTTCCAGGAGGGAAACGAGGGAGTGGTTTGGGCTGAGACTAGGGGCATTTCCTCAGGGAGACCCAGGCATGTGGTGATGTGAGCCCTAGGCAAAGGAACCCCAAACTTGCTGCTAGATCAGGTACCAGTTGTGGTCTGGCATGAGCCACTTTTCCTTTTCCACCTCTGTTTTCTTACTTGGAATGTCAAGGTGATGACCTAGGACACAGACTCTATCTTCCCGCCCAGCTTGATGAGGTGAGACAGGATAGGAAGGCCCTGCAGAGGTCCAGGCTGCCCAGTTTGGCAGGACAGGCATAGGCCTGGGAGTCCGGTGGCTCAGAGTCCATGCAGACTCTTTTGGGGCCTCCTTGACCCAGTGAGTCTCTCCTGTCTGGCCCTGGCTTCCCCTTCTAACCCTGTGGTTGGGGACATTGCTGGGCTGGCTGATCTCTGGGGCCCTCCGACTGCCTCACTCCTTCCACCATCTCTGGTGAACATTTCTGGGAACTTCAGAGGGGAAGCTGCTCCAGAGCAAGCACATTTTCTCCAACCTAAAGATAAAGGGGCCACAGACAGGGGACATGCCTGTCTCCCAGGCATCCTCAGGACCTTACATATGGACCCAGGGGCCCCCAGTGACAGGGTTCCTGACTTTCTTCCATCTGCTGCCAAACTCTTTCCATGACTACAGCCTTGGCTTCTGGGTAACAAGCAGGATCACAGAGGGCAGACCATTCTGGGGCCCTGTCTGAGGATCTCCTGTGTGTCTGAGTTATAGCAACGGTGATCGCTGCCACCACCTCCCATCCCTATAGAGGGGCAAGGCCACCTGATCAGCTCTCCTCACCCCCTACCCTTTTGCTGCCTGCTCGAGTAGTCAGTCCTCATCACCTGTGATGTGCAGGCTTCAGGAAAGGAATCCACATTCTTTTCCCAGGAGGGACAGGTGCACTTTGCAGTCAGGCTGCTTCAGGTGGAGTCTGCCGCCCTGACTGCCTCTCTTAACAAGCTGCTCTGGTAGTCAGTTTCACTCATCAGCTGGGATCAGTGCGTCTGGTCCTAAGCACCTTTTAGGGTGGGGTCTAGGGAGAAAGTGAGTTCATCCGGGCTCTGGGACATTTAGCTCTGATAGATGGGAAGGGGAAACTGTTAGGAAGAAATTCCTGCAAAACACGTGGGCTGTTCCTGCTCCCTTGATGGAGAGAGGACAACTGTTTTGGATCTGCCAAGTACTAGTGGAGTTTGCATTTGGATTTACAAAGTAGTTGTTCTGTGTGAAAACTTGAGAATGCTCCTGTCTGCTTGGTAACACAGCCTTCATCTCTCTCAACCAGAAGTTGGTTCGAGTGGCCTATAAAAGCTCTAGTTATTTCTCAGGCTCCCAAGACTAGCCTGGTGTGTCGGAGCCCCAGAAGGCATGACAGGTCTCACCTCTGTCCAGAGCAGCCTAGACAGGAGGGAGCTGCATTTTCTCTATCATATTCTATGTACACTCTTGTCTCACTGCCCAATGAGAATCTAAGAACTTCTATTCTGTCTCCTCTGTTCCCCCATCGCATAAATATTTGCATAGTACATACCACTCTGAGTTCTGCATTATTCACATCTCTGTCATTTCTTATTGAGTGATGAGTTTCTTAAGGGAAAACTGTTTCTTAAATTTATCTTATCTTTATTTATCAAGCACACAGCGAGGTAACCAGATGAGGAGAGCTAGTACAGAGAAGCCGGTAGGTATAAGATGCACAGGCTCCCTGCACCTTTGAGCTGTTGCAGCTCATGGCATAGATTTTAACCTCTGAGATCCTTTTGCATTTTGTATTCATTATTCTCATTTACAGCAGTATGTGTGTGGGAATATACGGGAATCCCTTGTGGCTCAGCGGTAAAGAATACACCTACCAATGCAGGAGATGCAGATTCGATTTCTGAGTCAGAAAGATCCCCTGGAGAAGGAAATGGCAACCCACTCCAGTATTCTTGCCTGGAGAATTCCATGGACAGAGGAGCCTGGCAGGCTACAGTCCATGGGGCCACAAGAATTGGACACATAGACACAACTTAGCAACTAAACCACCACCACTATATATATATGTCACTTCATGTCTGTCTCCACCCTCATTTGTGTCTTTGCTTGGTTCCCTTCTACCTCTGCAGAATAAAAATCACTGCTATGAAGTGGGACTTTCCAGGGAGCTGGACTGTGGGTGGGAGGTCCAGATAGCACAGTGGACAGTGGCACAGATAGCACAGTGACGCAGACAGCAGTGGCTGGGTTATCCATCCATGGACTGTGATTGTAATTGCAGCCCTGCTGCTGGGCTGCAGGCCTTTGGACAAGTCACTCATCTACACGCTTTATTGCAACACTGAAGGTTGGTCACCAGTCCTCTGAGGTACACACTTGTGCTGGGCTTCAGCCTGCTCATCTATGAAATGAAAACCTTTCCAGAGACCTAGCAAGCTCCTCTCAGCCGTACCCTCACATTCCTTTCATCAGGGTGTTTCTGAGCTGATGTTCGAGGCCAGCTGGGCATTGGCACTGTCAGACAAGAGAGGAAAAAGCAGGGACATCCCAGCTAGCCAGTGACTCAGGGCAGGGGTACCTAAGTTGAACAGATAGAATGTAGGATTCTGTTTGCTAGGGGAGCGGACTTTGGTTCCCTGCCCTTTCTAAACTTTCCAAACAACATTCTATAGAAAATATGGAGGGAGTTGAGGTCATGTTTAAAAGTTCCAGTCACTTTTCAGTGCCAGTCCATAGGGTAGTATGCCATCTTGAGACAATAGTCAGCTCAGGAAGATTCAAAAATTTGCAACTCCAGACCTTTGGCTAATCAGATTCTTGTGTATCAGTGTCAACTCCACTGTGATGTAATTGGACATGGTCGTGACCAGATGTGATCCATCCCCTTAACTACTTTTTTTTATTAATTAGTTTTATTGAAATATAGTTGATTTAGAATGTTGTATTAATTTCTGCTATATAGCAAAGTGATTCGGTTATATGCATATACATACATGCTTTCTCATATTTTCCATTGTGGTTTATAGTTCTCTGCTCTATACAGCAAGACCTTGTGTTTTATCCATCCTATACATAATATAGTTTGCATCTGCTAACCCCAACCTCCCAGTCCACCCTCCCCTAACCTTCCCCCCACCTTGGCAATTCCTAGTCTGTTCTCTATGTCTGTGAGTCTGTTTCTATTTCGTAGATAAGTTCATTTTGTCATATTTTAGATTCCACATATAAGTGATATCGTATGATATTTGTCTTTCTCTTTCTGACTTACTTTACTTAGTATGATAATCTCTAGGTCCATCTGTGATGCTGCACATGGCATTATTTCATTCTCCTTTATGGCTGAGTAATATTCCATTGTATATATGTACCATATCTGCTTTATCCATTCATCTGTTGACGGATATTTAGGTTGTTTCCATCTCAGTTGTCATGAATAGTGCTGATGTGAGCATAAGCATCCCTCAGCACTTTAAAAAGAAAGGTCTTTACCGGGTTGACCAGTTGCCCTGCTTGTGATTTTATCTTTCTGTACCAATTCTCATAGCTATTTGTGAGCTAGACTCAACATCATGAAGAAAAGATAGTCCAAAAAGCCCCCATGTGCCTTTTTAATCATTACAAAGTAATCAAGGCAGCTCAAGATGCCTTACTGAGCTCAGACCCCTCTGGAAAAAGTCTGGGCCCACACATGATTAGTCAGCACATTTGAAGACAAGCTTTAAAAAATGGAATGTATCTGTTGGGTTAAGATAGCATGAGCCTTGTATAATGCCATAGTGTCATTTATCCCTAGCAGGCATGCTTCTTCCCTGCTGTTCTGCCTCATTTATGTCCCACGCCTCAACACATGATGTATTCCCCTTTATCTAAGAGCTAAAATTGACATTGGACACATGGGTTTAAGAATTTGATTTTACCAAAAAAAAAGAATTTGGTTTTACTATCCTGTGCCGATTCCTATTTCCTCTGCTGTTTTAAATGAGAACTAACATAAGTGAACATTATCTTCAAGTAGTGCAGACGTGGGCTTCCCTGGTAGCTCAGCTGGCAAAGAATCCACCTGCAATGCAGGAGACCCCGCTTGGATCCTGGGTTGGGAAGATCCCCTGGAGAAGGGATAGGCTACCCACTCCAGTGTTCATGGGCTTCCCTGGTGGTTCAAATGGTAAAGAATCCGCCTGTAATGCGGGAAACTTGGGTTCGATCCCTGGGTTTGGAAAATCCTCTGGAAGAAGGCATGACAACCCACTCCAGTATTCTTTCCTAGAGAATCCCCATGCACAGAAGAACCTGGCAAGCTACAGTCCATGGGGTCACAAAGAATCAGACACTACTGAGTGACTAAGCATAGCACAGCACAATGCAAAAGAACCTGTACATTGGTCTGATCCAATCTGTTGTGACCTTATCGGTTGGAATTGGAATTGCACCAATTTGTAGATAAAAGGAAACTAAGCATATTCCTGAACTTTTCTGTTTTCAAAACAGTGTTGAAAAATTGCTTTGTTTTTATTTTTTTTTTAACTCAGTTAAAAGGGACTGAAACAGTCTTTCAAAAGAGGCATCTAAAAGTGTTCCTAATATGGACTTGGGTTTTGTAACCAAGGAAAAAGCTCCTATCAAATATGAAGGAAAAAAAAAGAATATAGCAGCAGTACCAAATTAATCAGCCCCAATCTTGGTTGCTTAAACCTATTTGAACTCTCCAGGTACACAGTGTACTCTCCAGGTACACAGGAGATAACATACACAGTGTTGTAGGAATACAGATTCTCCAAGCATCCTGCGCACAGCCTTCCCCAGGGGTCGCTAAGAGAAGGTGCCTTTCCCCGCACTTCCCTCCACAGGCATGAAATGGGAATTAAGTCAGAAAATAGGAGCAAAGCATAAACCAAAAACTTTAACAATTCAGACAGTTCTAAATGTTAGTCTAGTGATAATTGTGCTTCCCAGGTGGCTTAGCAGGTAAAGAATCTACCCACAGTGCAGGAGATTCAGGAGACATGAGTTCAATCCCTGGGTCAGAAAGATCCCCTGGAGAAGGGAATGGCTACCCACTCCAGTATTCTTGCCTGGAGAACCCCATGGACAGAGGAGTCTGACAGGCTATAGTTCATAGGGTTGCAGAGAGTTGAACACGACTGAAGCAACTGACCACAACTGTGCTAGGAAGAATTAAGGACTATGATAAGAGCATCTTTTTCTTTTCTAGTAAGTGAAGATGAAGAAGAGGTTACCTAGTAAAGTCTTTGGACTACAGCAGGGAGTAGGCCTTAAACAAAAAGACTGCTTCAGAAACTTATATTTAAATGGAAAAACAAAGTGAAAAGTAACTGTACTTCAAAAACATTCTATAGAGGTTGTGAAAGAAAACAAAAAAAGGAAAGAAAGAAATCAAATAATTTTCTTAAAAAACTTGCAATTGAAATTTCTGTACAATTTGTAAATTTAATTAATGATCATTTTTTCTTTGAATATTGGTAAGCCAATATAAATTGGTTCAGAAAATGAACACACAAGTGAACAAAGTTAGAAATGAGGAAGGAGATTAGTATTAAATACATGAGAGATGATAACATGATTAAGGAATGTCACTTTATTCCTATGTAAGAATAAATCTGATGAGTAAGATAATTGGATATTTTCTGCAAGAAAGTGGGGGTAAAAGAGTATGAGAAACAGTAAGTAGAAGTCAGAGTGTGGCAGGCATTGAAAAAATTCTGCAAGAATATTTCCAAATCCCAAATATCACCCAAAACTAATGTTTACAGTTAATTAATTATTTTCAAGGTTTCAAAGAGCGATAATGCCCTTGCATAAATTTTTCTTGAAATGTATTAGCAGCCTCATCATTGCATAATAGGATTCTTTCCTCATAGCACATACAAAATAAAAATTGTAAGACAATCTTAGTCATTAATGTTGATGTAAGACAGCTTAGATGAAGCTCAGTCATAAATTGAAAAGATAGTCATTGTTATTAGCAAGAAATTAGCTGGTTTAATAAAAGAAAACCTTTAATTATAATAAGTTATAATAGATGAAGTCATTAAAAGTTGTCATATCAATTTCTCAGAAAGGGTGTGTATAATAGAATTAAGACCTATTTCTAATAAAAATTAAGAATCGAGAGATACCTTCAAACCCTAACAAAGAATATCAACTTTATTCCATAATACTTTTAAAAGTTCAAGTATAGTTGATTTACAATGTTACGTTACTTTCAGCTGTACAGCAAAGTGGTTCAGATATATATATTATATATACAGACGTGTGTATAAACATTTATTTTTTCTTTTTCATACTCCTTTCCCTTATATAATATTACAGGATATTGAACATAGTTATATAATACTATATCAAATAACACTGAATGGAAAAAATTTTTTTAATGTTTAAAGTGTATTATTTAAGTCTAGAGACTAAACAAGGGTATCCTCAGAGATCATGTCCTTTAATTTTGTACTGGAATCTAGTATTCAAAAGAATAAATTTTGAAAGTAAGGAAATACTTGTAGATATAATTCTATATCTAAAAAATATAAATCAAAAAGAAATCATTAGATATTATAAAGTAGGTATTCAAAAATATATTTCATATTTTTATAAGCCTCATTTCAAAGCATTGTTAGCATTTTCAGTTACCTATTTCTGTATAACAAACCCTCCTAAAGTTTATGGCTGAAGACTATAGTTTGTTATGTCTCATGATTCCACGGGTTGGCCAGGCTTAGCTGAGTGGTTCTTCTGTTTCCTGTGTTTTCAGTTGATGTCAGTCATGCAGCTGTATTCAGCTGGAGCTCAACTGGGTCTGGAGCATTAAGGTGACTCCTCTTATATGCCTGTACCTGGAACACTGGGATCTGGCTGGAGCCTTGTCTCCAGCAAAGTAATTGTACTTCTTCACATGTGACTTAAGGAGTCAGGAGAGCATAAACAGCAGATATGTGATGTTTTAAGACCCGGAACATTATATCTACCACATCCTATTGGGTAGAGGAAGTCCAAGGCCAGCCCAGATCCCAGGATGGAAGTAGGCTGGTATGAGGAATGGCATGTGCAGCCGTCCACGTAGCAGTCATAAAGGACACCTTAGCAAGATCAAAATAAATTCCTTGGGACTTCACCCATAATTAGAATCATAAGGAGAGAAAGCACTGGGCACTTTGATACCTGAAAAGTCCTGATATACGGAAGGATAGGAATGGATTGAAAGCATTCAGGAAAGATGAGAGCCCTTCCTAAGTTAATTCACAGATTTTGTACCATTTCAATTCAAATATCTGTAGGATACTTGCATCCATTTGGAAAATAGATGAATAATGGTCAACAATAAAAGTTTACTATAAGTCAGTAATAATTAAAACAACATAGTAATGATTCAAAAATGAGAAATGAGTCCTTTTGAAGGAAAAAAAAAAGAGCCTAGACTAAAATCTGTGTATATTTAAGAGTTAAATGGGAGTGGGTGGGATTTCCATATTCCATTTGGATTTAGGAATTGGAAAAGTCAACTCTAGAAAAAGTAAAGACAAAGATTAATGTTTTAGAAGCATGCCAGTACCATAATTATGAATTTGTGACAGAACATACAAAATGTAATGTGACCAGATAAAAGTATTTAAATATTTAAATCTTTTATGAACCTGGAAAAGAACATTACAGGGGGAACTGGGGAACATGGGTAAGATTTGTAATAAATTTGACAGACAGGTGAAACCTAAGTGTCCCCAGTGAATGAAGGAACATGACCACCAAAAAATACCAAATGCCTGAGAAGCAAATGGTCAGGGCATATGACACACGGTCCAAGAGAAGGGTCACACAATAAGTAAGGACTTGAAAAGGGTTCAGCCACACATGTAAATGTAGACAATAATGAGCTACCTTGCAAGTATGAAAAACCATGCAGCATCTCTGGATAGTTATGAAGAACACTCTCAGCTGGTATCGTTATAAAAATTATAAAACAATCCATCTTTGTGTTCAAGCCGTATGACAGCATATAACTAGAGCTGGAAAACGTACTCACCCTTTGACCAGAAATCTCACTCCTGAGAACTTGCTTACTGGCAATGATTCAAAAGAATAGAAAGCGTTCAATGCAGAAATGCTATGCAATGTTGTTAAACATTAATTAATAAGTGAATAGATGTGTTATGCAACTCTGCTCCAAAACCAGTGTCTAAAAATTGAGAACTTCATAAACTTGTGAGAGAGAAGGTGAGTCAAGTGCAGAGTGCCTTTCTCACCAGGGTCCACGGCTGCCACTCCCTCCTCCTGTGATAGTTTGAAAACTGGCTGAGTCCCAGTCCTGGCTTGCTGCCATGTGGGTGGTTGTTTTGTTTTCAGGGAAAGGGGTGAGATGTGACCCTCTGCCCATCAGAACTCCTACACAGCACCTCTCATCAATGTTGTTATACACTGAGACCATCATCTGTCACCCTTGCATGCTTTTCACTTCCTTTATGTATGAAGTGAAAGGAATAATGTAGGGTAGAGAGGGACCAAATGATATATAGAGAGATCCCATCCCCGCAGTATGGTCAAGTGAACAAACCCAACTAGCAAAGCTGGCTGTGGGTTGGACAATGAAACAGGAGAAGGAGAGTGGAGTCCTTTTAAAAGTCCTAGGATTTAAGGTAGTTCTCATTTGTTAGAATATCAGGGGTGGCCAATTGGTGTGTTCTTGAGCATTTGTTAAGTGGATGATGTTGTCTTAAGTGGAATGAAGCATTAAAGGCAGCATTATAAACTGGTGATCAGAGACTGGATGTCAGTATCCCACACAGCTCTCTGCAGGTCTTTCCTCCCCTCGGGATTTCAGCTCTTCCCCACTGGTGGTAATTATTGCAAGCGGATGTGTGAGCTAGTGGCATGTGCAGAATTAACTCATTTATCAGACACCACTGTGGAAATGAAATAGTTCATGTAAGTGTATTTTCTGGAAAAGTACAAGTTTATACTTATTAGGTTACCTATGCCCTTGGTTTCTTGAACAGAGCATGAAAAGCATACATTTTAAACAAATTTTTAATTGGAGGGTAACTGCTTTATAATTTTGTGTTCATTTCTGCTATACGATGACTCAAGTCAGCCATAAGTGTATATGTGTATATATGTATATCCCTTCCCTCTTGAGCCTCCTTTGCACCCACCCCCAACCCACTCCTCTAGGTCATCACAGAGCGCCAGGCTGGGTTCCCTGTATTATATAGCGATGTGTGCATGCTCACTTGTAGCTAGAGAGGCCCAACTTTTCTATAATGTGTAGTGTGGCAGAGACATTAGAACAGCTTTGTTTGTGGAAATGGGTTTCATTTAATGTAGCCTCACACATGCATGTCCTGTATGGCATGCATCTGGTGCATATCTGTTCTCCTGTTCCTTGCCCTCAGCAGACATGGCTAGTTGATCAGAGCACTCGTCCCTCACAAAGCAGGCTTGGCCTTATGGGGTTCATTGCTCCACACAGCCGGACTGGGGTCATGGGGATTATTTGCAGGCAACTGTTGTGTCAGCCATCTCAGCTCAAGACTGATAAGAAGTAGCCTACTGACTGTGCATCCTCTTGTTCAATGCTAAATGCACTAAAATAAGAAACTGACAATAAACAACAAGGTCCTACTGTGTAGCACAGGGAGCTATATTCAATATCCTGTAATAAGCCATAATGGAAAAAGAATATCTGTGTCTATATCTATATATAATTGAATTGCTTTGCTCTACAGCAGAACTCAACACAACATTATAAATCAACTATACTTCAATAAAATAAACTTTTAAAAACAAGAAACTTACATTACAATCAGGTTTTTTAAAGATGATTTCAAGGAAAACATGTACATTGTGGGTAATTGGATCCTTGCTGTGCTCACCATTTACATGAAGTTCATACTCTGAGCCTCCCTTCTTCTTGCAGTCTTGTCTGTGCCTTTTGGTTCAATGTCAATAATTTCTTGGTTACTGAATATTTATTATTACTGAAATAAGCTCTGGAGGAATAAAGTTTCTACTGGAAACTGTCACTAAATTAGCCATTTTACAAAGTAGTTTAGTGTCTGTACTTAATCAAGTAGCATTCTGGTTGCATTTCAGCCTCTCAAGCTTTTTGGATTCAAAGTGAAATCTTCTTTGTGAAATTACATTGTTGGCAAAACTTTATTTTTGGCTTCTTGCCTCCTGACTGGTAGGACCTCGTTTCTCCCCAAGGAATGTTTGAATGGCTGCCAGTAGTAAGTTCTGTTTCTTCAAATATGTGGGTATTTTATCAATTAAGGTAAAAATAGATGAAGCAAGCCGAGATGTTTTCATTGAGATATTTAGACTTGATGATCAGAACCAACTATATTAAGAAAGATAGAAACTGAATTATCACTGGGTTGCATAAAATGTGGATGAGTCAACAAAACTCTTTTAAAAAGTGAGAAAAATAAATTCTTTCATTCCTTTTGTTCAGTAGTTAAATTCATCGTGAAATAAAAAATGTGTCTGCTGTTTTATTTTTTTTTAAGTGGTAATCGTTTCCTGATTCAGGGCTGTCACAGGACAGAAGGTTATCTTGGCACCCTGGCAGCCCAGACCCCCCACCCTTCCCCAGAGCCACTAAGCCCCAGCCTATGTGCCTGTCCTTCCTGCCCCACCTCTGCTGGTCACATCTCATCAGGTGTAAAATCAGGCAATGCCCAAATTATGCTGTTAATCTTTTTTCAAAAGCTTCTTTATTTTATATTGGAGTATAGCCGATTAACAATGTTGTGATAGTTTCAGGTAGGTAGCAAAGGGACTCAGCCGTACATAGACATGTATCCGTCATCCCCTCTAACTCCCCTCCCATCCAGGCTGCCACATGACATGGAGAAGAGTTCCCTGTGTCATACAGTAGGACCTTGGTGGTTATCCATTTGTAATATAGCAGTGTGTACATGTCCATCCCAAACTCTCTAACTATCCCTAACCCCCATCCTTCCCTCCCCAGCAACCGTAGGTTCATTCTCTCTATGCTGTTAATCATAATTAAATTACAAATTGTTTCATCAGATGTATAAATTCTACTAGTCTGTCAAATTGGGAACATGGTCATCTCTCAGAAATGTATAGTTACAGAAGGTCTGTCATCCTATAGAAGGTGCAAAGTGTGGAGAGGGCCCTTAAGCCTTTCAAGAATGTTGATTGGAGGACACCTGAGTACCTGTCAACAGGCGTTGAGGTATCATGATGGAAGGAAGGGACGTGTGGCTGGGGGACCTGCTGTATGCTCCATCGGGTGGGGTGCTCAGCACAGCACCCCTGGCCCTGCAGCCTGGCTCCTTCCAGGGCTCCTGGCAGCTCCACCATCTTCTCTAATTAACGGGCTGTGTGGGACCCTCCAGAAACCACCAGCCAAACAGGTAGCTTCGTTAGGCGACGCAGCCAGCAGCCAGAGGGAGACATAATCGGTTAAATTAAGCACAGGGCACCCATGACACGGACCCCAGTGTGGTTTCTCAGCCATTAATCAAATCATGTGACAAAGCAGCGGCAGCACTAACGCACCTGCTGCATCTCTCAGAGTCCAACTGCAGATGCTCTCGGGCATGGGCGTGTGGAGGGGAAGTCAGTGTGGATGATAAGGTGCATCCCTGGTCCTCACCTCCACCTTGCTGAAAAGCAGAGTTTTCTCTGCATGCCTTTCAGCATTTCTGGGCCGGAGCATTCTTGTGTCGGAGATCAGCCCTCAGAGCTGGGCCAGTCTGGTGCCCATTTCAAAGAATATCACATTCCCTTTCCTGCCCAGCTCCAGACATTGAATGTGAAGTCACTGGTGCCAGGAACAGAAATGGCCCTGTGCTGTTTGGGGGCGGGGGCGGGGGGAGGGAAGGTAGTCATGCTGATCATTGCTACCCGTGCTGCAGATCTTCCTCTAAGGGTTTTAGTGAGAATATTTGCTAATCTCTCTCACTACCACCATCTTCACCTTCAGGGAGCGGGTCATTCAAGCAGACCCAAAATCCTCACACCTTCCTGCAGCTGGATTGGCATGTGTGTGGCATGCAACTTAACTGTTGTGCATGACAGGCATGTGTCCAGCCAGGACCATCACATATGAAACATACAATCTGACCACATTCTTTGGCATTGTATTACAGTCTCTTAGGGGCAGTTCTTGGCTTCACACAACATATACACACCGGCAGACATGAACACACACTTACACACATCTGCAGATATGCACACATGTATACACATGTGGTCCTCTCACACCCACACATCTGTTTTTCATAGGACCTGTCACCTGAGCCTTACATGTACCCCAAAGGCTCTCAAGTGAGGAGAGATATTAATGTTCAAAGGAAAATTCTAAATCTTATTTCAGGTCTTGACTCAGATGAAGAATTTGGGCTGCTCTGTCATCACACATCCTATCTAGGTGATTGTTTGGGGCTGATTGTGGGTGTTCCATTCTCCATAACCTTTTCTTTCTGTCTCATTATCTGCACGTGTGCATGGTTATAGAAGCGCGGAGGGTTGGGAATGCATAGGGTGACATGTCCGGGCCATCATGTCTCAGGGATGCTCTCCAGGTCTGGAGATAGGTGCCTCTCCTGGGTTCTGTTCATCACCCAACGCCGTTCTTTCACACCCAGTGACAGCTTTGGCATTTCTTGGGATGTGCACAGAAGAAAGATTGGCTGTAGCAAATCCAGTGTCTGCTTGTTGTCCCCATGGCTGTGGTGTCTGTGTGCCATGCAGCCCAACAGGACGGCCAATCTGAATGCTTTCTGATTGTCAGCAGCTTGCCTGAGTTTGTTTTTCTTTGTTTTCTTTAAAACAGGGCAATAACTGGTGGGGGGGAGGGGAAGATTTTATTTAGAAACTATTCATTTCCACAAGGAGTCAGTGCCTTGCAGCTATTCCTAACCCTTCTGTCTGTGTGTGTCTCCCTTCCCCAGACCAGAGAGTGGCGTCCTTCTGTACCCTGACAGACATGCACCCCGAGCAGGACCTGGAAGGGGCCCAGGAGCTGCCTTTGTGTGTCGATACTGGCAGCGGCAAAGATTTCATGGACCCAGCTGGGTACGTGACCCCTGTGGTATGCCTCCTTCCCATGTCCCAGGCCCCAGCAATTAACAGAAGCTCAGCCCAGAGCAGCCAGGAAACTGTTCCACCTGTCTTCACCCAGTCCTGAAGGACCCAGAGAAGGGACTGAGCAGGACTGACTCTGCTTCCTGCCCTGCTGGGCTGGATGGAGCTTGTGCTCCATGGGCGGGTCCTGCCTGCCAAGACGTGTAGCCTGTGCCCTGGATGGTGAGGTTGAGTTCCTGCGTGGGAGGGGGTGCCCCCAGTCAGTGTCTGCCACCTGATCATGGCAGCAGCACTGGACAGGGACACCTTGCTGACCACCCTCCCTCTGCCAGGCTGCACGTACTCAGCTCCTGAGCACACATGCTCCCCTCAACCCTGGGCCTCCACCCAGCCCCTCACCTCCCACTGAAGTGTGCCAGGAGCCAGCTGTCTCTTCTTTTTTCTTTTTTTTAAATACTTTTTGCTGCACCCCACAGTATGTGGGATCTTAGTTCCTCAACTCGGGATTGAACCCATGCCCCTTCCATGGGCAACACAGAGTCCTAACTACTGGAGCACCAGGGAAGTCCCTCTGTCCCTGTGTTCCTCATGTGTTCATCACCCACAGAGTGTTACTTTCTTTCTCAGTGCCATCCACTCCTAATTCCAACTCTTCTATCAGCTTGAGTGATCAGTGGTTTGCATGTTCATCTTGGTGATGAATTTCTTGATATTTTCTTAATAGAGAAAGGCAAATTGGGGAAATTGAGTCTCTCTTTGGTTCCCAGGACTTGATTCTGATCTGCCTATTCTCGGCTATCTAAATGCATTTAGATCATCTATCTTTTCTTTTCTTACCAATGTGTACACCAATAGAGATTCTGAAGCCCCTTTTAAGTCAAAAGCAACCCAGGAGGGATTTTCCACCAAAGCAGTGACATGTTGACCTTCAACATCTGACATAATCTTATTTATTTCCTTGCTGTGCTCTTGGCACATGATAGAACGTCTTACATGAAAACATTGCCAACTTTCTGAATGCCTTGGCTTGACTTCAGCACTCTTGAGTTGTTCTAAGTTATTCCTTCCTTGCTAGGGAGCGGTCTCCATCCACACTGACTGGGAAAGTCAACCAGCTGGAGTTGATTCTTCGGCAGCTGCAAACAGACCTTCGGAAGGTAAAACAATCAATTGGAAGTTCCTGCTCAGAACTCTTTCTCTTATACCATCAACCCCTTTTAACTACTAGGAATAAAAAGACACTTGAGAACAATAAGTGCCCTAATCAAAGCCCAACAGTAAATGGGAATGGAGACTCCCAGGGTCTAACTCCATCTCTTGCCCACAGCTGCTATATTTTATTGTAGGAGACACAAGATCCAGTAGATCTGACTGAACGAGGCTGAGCCTTTGGGTGGCCTGTCTTCAGAGTGAAGTAGACACGCAGCATGCTAGCATTTGTCAATTCAGCGGATTATCAGTTATCAGTTGACCTAAAAGGAGTTAGTTGGTGCCAGGAAGCCTGGTCTCCCCATGCTATTGTCCCCACAGTGAGTCAGCGTCTTCTCTACCCATCAACCTGTGTGTACTCAGTCCTCAAAAGACATGACAATGTTTATTCCATAGACATTTGCTGAGCTCTTGTTGAATTATCAGTGCCATGCTGGGTAGCTGCTTCGCTCTACAGGAAAATGAAATGGGGTACAGTAGCTGGAGGGTGATCGTCGGGTGGGGAGGGTTTTGTTGGTGAAAGAAGGGAGAAGTAAGAGCTGGCATGAATGCTGGTGGAAATGACCCAATTGGGAGGGAAATAACGGTGGGAATAAAGTGTAATGTCCTAAGCCTAACAAGGAGGGTGCAGCCCCAGATGCGAGTAGGGACTATTCTCAATAGTTACCAGAGCAGAGTGTGTATGAGTGATTCACACACGAGTGCAAGCCTACCTCAGAGATATTGCAGGTCTGGTTCCAGACTATTGCAATAAAGTGAATATCACAGTAAATTGAGTCACATGAATATTTTGGTTTTTCAGTGCATATAAAAATTATGTTTACACTGTACTGTACTGTGTTTTATTAAGTGTGCAATAGTGTTATGTCTACAAAAACAATGTACATACCTTAACTAAAAAATACTTTATGCTAAAAAGTGCCAAAACAATTACAGTAGTAACACTGAAGATTAGAGATCACCATAACAAATGTAATAATAATGGAAAAGTTTGGAATATTGGGAGAATTACCAGATGTGACACAGAAACATGAAGTGAGCAAATGCAGTTGGCTAAATGGTGCTGAGAGACTTGCTTAATGCAGGGTTGCCACAAACCTACAAATTGTAAAACATCAGTCTCTGCAAAGCCTAGTGAAGTGAGGTATGGCTGTAGTCCAAACAGAGACAGGTTGACAAAGTTCTCCTCTAGTTTATTTCTTTATTCCAGAACTGAGAGTGAGCAATGGGAAAGAGGGTGACAGATATAAGGATGGGGGGGGGCATGAAGAATGGAAGGTAATTGGGTATTTGGTGGAATTATAGCATAAATTAGGTGTTTCCTCCAGCATGGATGACCAGCTGTCCTAATTTACCTGATGTGGAGGGTTTAGGACACAGAACTCTGAGAGCTGGTACCGGGATCATCTCAGACCAATTGGGGTGGCTGGTAACTCTGTTTCCCAATAGGTGTAGAATAATTGGAGAGTTGAATTTAACCAGTATTAGAGTTATGCATGGAGAAGGCAATGGCGACCCACTCCAGTACTCTTGCCTGGAAAATCCCATGGATGGAGGAGGCTGGTGGGCTGCAGTCCGCGGGGTCCCAAAGAGTCAGACACGACTGACCGGCTTCACCTTCACTTTTCACTTTCATGCATTGGAGAAGGAAATGGCAACCCACTCCAGTGTTCTTGCCTGGAGAATCCCAGGGACGGGGGAGCCTGGTGGGCTGCCGTCTATGGGGTCGCACAGTGTTGGCCACGACTGAAGCGACTTAGCAGCAGCAGCAGCAGCAGCAGCAGCAGCAGAGTTATGCAGTTTGTAAAGGATATGATTAAACTGAGGGACTCAGAGTCTAAGCTGGGTGAGGAGGAATAATGTCCCTGCAGTGGGTGTCAATGGACAGTGACCCTAAGGCAAGATGGGTGGATTAAGATCATTTTTGAGGGGTGGATACTGGAGAAATTATTTTAAAAAGACAGCAGGCAGTGATCAGGCAGTTGGGGCTTGAAACATTTAGGAACATGTGCAGTTATCAATAATAGCTTCAAGGTCCAAGATATGACTGGGGCGGGGTGAGGGGCAGTGAGGAGGGTGGGCTTCAAGATCACAGAAAGGCTGAATCATGTGGAATGTCTTTTGGGTCTTGAAATCATTAACAGACATGATGAATGGAGAAGGAAAGAAGAAAAGTGAACCATGTTCTAGAATCTTCCATGATGGGAAGGACTAGAGATATAGTTGACCATAGTAAAGAGCAAGGGTGCCCGGTCTTACAGCCAATGTCATGCTCTCAAAGGAGCTGGGATTTTAGGAGAGAGCAATTACCTGCACTGGGCAGCAGGGGCGAGGTGTCGGCCTGCCTTGCCTTTAAGCTCCGTGCTCTTCAGAACAAGCCCTCACGCTTCTGAGCTGCTGGGAAAGCAGCATCCCCAGGAGAGAGCCAAGACTCATTTACAGCCGAAAATGAAAGGAAGGCTCAGGGAAGAAGTTGTTGAGAGTATAGAAGGTTTTAGTGACAGGACACATTCCGTGGGTAGAGGAGAAGGCCTGAGGGTCATGAGAGGCTGGCAGCTGAGCTGCAGCAGGGATGTCTGAGCTGTGTTGGGAATGAAAGCCCCAGAGCTTGGGGAGAACAGGAGCTTGAGCTTCTTGTAGTGACCAAGAGAAGACCAGACTTGAGTGGGCTGAGTTAGCAATCAGTCCTAATCCAAGCCGTCTCTTGAGACTGGCGTCTTTGTTCATTAAATGAGGCAAGTGGTGTTGGGGATGGGTTGTGGAGGGACAGGATAAAGGACCAGACATCAAGGACAGGACCAAACATGCTGAGGGGGCCAGTCTCCTGAAGAGCCTGAGCTCCCAGCTCAGTGCTGCAGGTGTGTCTGCGGTGTTAACAATCAAATGTCCTCCCTTTAAAACTAGCACTCACCGTGATGATGACCCCCCACCTCCTCTTTCTCTCTGGGTCAAGACATCCCTTTCAGCATTTGCAAGCTCAAATTTGTGTTGTAAATTTTTCTTTACTGTCTATTAGAAACTCTGTATGTGATTCTTCTGAAAAATCTTGATTATTTGAACAGTTTTTAGTGGCACACTTTGAAGGTTATTATGGAAATACACCTTTCCAGGAAAGCTTTCAGATGAGATGAGATGAGATGGTGAAAATCAAGCCCACAATCAGCAGCTCTGCGGATTCTGACTTGTCCAGTGAGAAGGCATGCCATGGAAGCTGTGTCCTCCTATCCAAGGCTACACCTCTTCCCAGGCCCCGTTTTTCAGAGAGAGGATGGTAGAAACTGGTTAATCACCTTCCCATATGACAGCTGTCTTGGCTCCTATTGGGAACAAAGTGGGATGAAAGGAAAGAATATTCTTAGTTACTTACTCTCACCTTCATTTTTGGGGAAGCCAGAACAGGCAGTCAGATCTCCTCTGCCCCCAAGAAATAAATACATAAATCTGTAAAATACATAAATACATAAGTAGGGATAGAAGTGCTCAGACTGCAGTGTCTGGCAGGGGCATGACTGTCTGTCTCCATCCCCCACTCCCAGGAGAAGCAGGACAAGGCGGTGCTGCAGGCGGAGGTGCAGCACCTGCGGCAGGACAATCTGCGGCTGCAGGAAGAGTCGCAGACGGCTGCCGCCCAGCTGCGCAAGTTCACAGAGTGGTTCTTCAACACCATCGACAAGAAGCCGTAATCAGGCCACCACCCAACTCGGGGCCCTCCCAGAGTCCCTTCATAGTCGCCAGCATGTGGTTTCTTGCTGTGCTTCTGGCCCATCGTAGCTGTGTCTGCTGTCCCACTCTGTCTAGCACCATGCCCCCAGCAGGACAGGGAGCCACCGTGTGACCGCAGAGAGCAACACCCCTGAAGATGAATGTAACGCTGGTGTCGAGATGAATGTAAACTCTGGTGTCAGTGTGGACCTTTCAGGCTCTGCTGAAATGGAGTTCTGTGTGGGCTTACCTCACGAGGAATGACTGTTGGGCTTTATGTATCAGGTGACCCGGTAGAGATATTAAAACAGTTTACCATAGTTTGGGCTTTAGAATTGTAAAATAA
Organism: Giraffa tippelskirchi; assembly: GCF_054371585.1. Classification (NCBI taxonomy): domain Eukaryota; kingdom Metazoa; phylum Chordata; class Mammalia; order Artiodactyla; family Giraffidae; genus Giraffa; species Giraffa tippelskirchi. The sequence goes on along the minus strand of NC_137276.1, from coordinate 117,406,603 downwards.
ACATAAGAACAAATAATCAGACATATACTTTAATGTTAAAGGTGCTCTATTTTTTGGGATGTACAGTAGTTTTATTTCCACAGCCACATTATCATAGCAATAAGAAAGAAGCAGATGAAATAGTTGGAAAAGCTGTGTCGGGGCAGGGGGGACAGAAAAAGCACTGATGTGTCTAACACGAGTTCAAATGCAGTTCCTTTAGAGACTTATTTATTTGCAGGAGCAAACGGTGCCTGAATATTAACAGTGTTCTGATTTAAAAAAAAAAGATTCATATGCCTTGTAAATGGCTCACTGAGTAGTCACTTCAACTCTTAGTTCACTTTTGTATAGTTAATGCTCTGTTGAAAAAAAGCGTCAACCTGCTTACTTACGAGAGCTCTCCTGTGTGCCGTGAGCCAGCAGAATCACTTGTACAATGCCAAATTTGTTTATCTTTGTACAGAAGCTTTGATGAAGTGTCTTGTATTTAACACCGTTATTTAAGCTTATTTAACCTTAAAATGTTAATTTTATAAACCTTGGTTTCACCTACGCTATGACGGAGGGCGGTGTAGGTGGCAGAGGGCTCAGAAGAGGCTGAGTGAAGAGCGGGGCCGGACCTTCTAACAACTGGATGCTGCTAGTAACAAGTTGTTTGTATTGCTTTACCATTTTTAACTGTTCTATTTGAGATGAACGTACATTTTGCTTTTTTTTAATAAATGTTTAAAATGAGTCCACACAAGGAACAGTGTTGTCAGGTGAATGTAGACTTTGATGCTCTGATATGTCAACAATCTGAGTGTATGAGAATTTATTCTGGGTCATTTAGGACCTTAATCTATACTGAGTACTACTTAGCCTTCTTACAGAATCCCAACCTGATTTAAAGTAAAGAGTTACTAGTAGTGGTTAATGGTTGCCACGTGCCATACCCTGTTCTTTGCACTTTTCATCCATCTCACTGAACCCTAGCATTACCCTTCCTAGGTGGGTGCTGGGATTCCCATCTTACAGCTCAGTAAACAAAGGCTGAAGCCAGGCAGATGCTTTTTCTTTACAGGGTAACCAAGCAGATACAAAAGTTGATGTTATTTAGAGAAAACAAAGGAACCTGATCTAACCTACCTGAATGGACAGTCTTCCCACCTTCCTAAGCCATACCAGTAGATGAGACCAGAAGGCTTTTGTTTGTTTTCTGGTCATGCCACATGGCATGTGAGATCTTAGTTTCCTGAGCAGGGATGGAACCCATGCCACTTGTACCAGAAGCAGAGAGTCTTAACCACTGCACTGCCAGAGAAGTCCCACTAGAAGGTGTTTGTTTTGTTTTTGAAGAAATTCTTCTCTGTCTATACTAGGGCTTCCCTGGTGGCTCAGTCACTAAAGAATTCACCTGCAATGCAGGAGACTTGGGTTGAATCAATGGGTTGGGAAGATCCCCTGGAAGAGGAAATGGCTACTCACTCCAGTATTCTTGCCTGATACTAGCAAAGAATGAATCATCTCTCAAGTCTTCCCCCAAAGGCCATGCCAGAGAACATGACCATGTGTTGGCCTTTAGGACTTTTTTTCAAATGAATGTTTCCAGTCAGCAGCCAAGCTGTAGAAAATCACTGTCCTGCTCCCGTACTGCATGTGGTTTTGAGCAACTTGATGTCCTCATGGACACTTGTTAATTACAAAATGTACCCTTAGCAGCTCAGCACAGTTTTCTATATGGACTTACTGTGTATAAACTAAATATTAGACTGTATCCACTAAAAGTTATTTTTATTTCAGAATAAGTAATATCAAACAGGTTTTTGCCTAACCATATGCAGTGATCTATTATGTGTTAAGGCCATTTTCACATATGACAAAGTTAATTTTTATTTCATAGGCTTTATCCCTCTATTCTCAGTCTTAAGGAGCAGGTTTATCATTAAAAATATAAATTACTTTGGGCATGGGCAGAGAATATAACAATATAGTCCTGCCTTCATTGATATCACAGTTATCTTTGAAATACCAGGAATCGTCTGTCCTGCTAACCCATTAAAATGCAGAAATTGATGACATGTCATTAAGTGAGGTCTCCTTCAAACTCATGAAACCATAAACCATAGTGCTTGTCTTCAGAGCCAAAGATCAAAGAGATATCTATAAAAAACAGTAAGAAGCATGGTCTTCATAGATTTCTTCATGAAGAACTGTGACGATGGTCAGTAGTGAGAACATGGATATTAACATCACTTGGCTCCTTGTGTAAAATGTGGGCCTGGGAAGCCTGGATTGCAGTTTAAGAAGAGAACAGACATGAAATTTAGACTGACCAAAAAACTCTGGTGGTAGAGAAGCTGTGAATATGATCTCTTGAAGAGTTGACCCTACTCTTTTTCCCACAAAGAAGGTGAGTCACTAGAACAAGCCACCATCTATGGCAAAGCCATTCTCTCTGCCACAGTCCCTGTGAACTAGACTCACGCAAATCTTTCTGAGAGACAAAGGCCCACCACTTTTAGTCCCAGCCTCTGAAAGTTATTGATTCATCTCACATCCTCTGAAATCAAGCCAATGTTTGCTCTTCAGAATTTCCAAGTTGGGGGATGTAGCAGGGGAAGGGAGGGTTGCAGGAGGAGGTGATGAAGATATTTATAGATGCTTTGCCCTTTTGGGTGACTGGTTAGTAAGAATCAGTACCAGTTCACTTGAGCATTTGTGGATTCGGTTCCTACACATTTAAAACCACTCCCCTAGTTCTAGCCGATGCAGTTTATGCATATTACACACTAGCAGAAAGGAAAGGAGATAGAGTTGACTGAGTTTAATTCAACACCTGATTAAAGGCAGGTGGGAGGGAAATATGTTTGTTAATGCTCCTCAGAGGGAACATTGTAAGAGACATGCAAAAATCCCAGGAATGCATTGGGTTTCTGACCTCTGACCTCCAAGTTAACCCAAAGACCTAACTTCCTCAGTTCACTTCAGTCTCTCAGTCATTTCCAACTCTTTGCCACCCCGTGGACTGCAGCACTCCAGGCTTTTCTGTCCATCACCAACTCCTGGGGCTTACTCAAACTCATGTCCATTGAGTCAGTGATGCCATCCAACCATCTCATCCTCTGTCGTCCCCTTCTCCTCCTGCCTTCAATCTTTTCCAGCATCAGGGTCTTTTCAAATGAGTCAATTCTTTGCATCTGGTGGCCAAAATATTGGAGTTTCAGCTTCAGCATCAGTCCTTCCAATGAATATTCAGGACTGATTTCCTTTGAATTGACTGGTTGGATCTCCTTGCAGTCCAAAGAACTCTCAAGAGTCTTCTCCAACACCACAGTTCAAAAGCATTAATTTGAACTGGGCATTCTTTGGCGATCAACTTTCTTTATAGTCCAACTCTCACATCCATACCCTAACTTCCTGACTGCCAATAATAAGAATTACACAAAAGCTTAAGCCCAAAGAAAGTCTTCTAGTGAATTTTATAAAAGGTTTATATGAGCATCACTTCCTGAAGTGCCATTCTTATATTTTAACTTATAAAATTCAGAAACTGTTACTTTAAAAAAATATATTTTAAGTTCCCTCTAGTTCATCTTAATATCAGAAAATTCAACTATTCAATTATCAGCAGACTCTGAAACATACCACCCTCTGTTTTCCATCCCTAATATCCGACCTACCAAAAATTTGCTGAGCAGCTTGGTTTTTCACAAGTGCAGATAAGAAAATCATCAACACCTTTGACATGCAAATACCCTTTGGCCGCTTATTAGAGAACAGGATTAAGGGTTAGACTACCCATGTCTTGGCCGTCAGCATCCATCAATCAGCCCCTTAGGTGCTGATGTAAAGGAACTTTTGTTGTTTAAATATCAGCTCCTCCCCTAGCCTTTCCCTGTGCATTGAAATGGGGAGGAAGGTCCTGTACAGGAGGGGATTCAGAGTCATAGCATTTCAGTAAATCATCTGCCTCGTCCAGATTGGTGCTGTCTTGGAGAAAATGGCTATAAATACACATCTGCAGCTGGAGATGTCAGCCCCTGGCAGAAATTCTCCATCGTTGTGCAGAGCATCAATGGGGCCCGGGCGTCTGGATCCTCGCCCCTCTTCCCCATGACCGTAATCATTGATCGCAAACCAAGTGGGATCTTGCTGAATGCTCCATTAAACCAGAATAATTAAACATGGCAGTCATGGACTCTTCTAGGATCTGATTAAACACCTTGCAGAAGTCATTACTGAACCCCATCTGGGCTGAGGGCTTGCCAAACAGCAGGCTAAAACCCACAATTCCCACTGCCATGAATAGAGAATTCTGAGACTGGGCTTTCTGTATCCCTGTAAATTAAGCACTTGAGAACTCAGCACTGTTCAGGGGGAAAAGGGACACTCTCTGACCACAGGGTGCAGGGGTCTGAGGGTTTAACTCCTCAACTCCTTCTTGAATCTTTTTATCACTTCTCTTTAACTATCCAAAGACCATCATTCAGTCAACATCATCCTAAAACCATTTCATCTCTTGAGTTGCTGAGCTCTAAATAGAAGGAGGCATGGTGGTGACCTAGTTAAAGAGAATAGCATGTGGGGGACATGCTGCTTATACTAATTCCATTGTGGAGATGAACTCTGAAATCCAGTGTTTCCTCCTAACTGAACAGGTTCTTGTTCTATTCTTTCAAAGCAGGAGCCTCTTAAGAGATTTGCCCTGAAATGTAAAATTGAACTAAATTTGGCTACCCTAATGGTCTGCCGTCTCATTGTCTGTATGAGGATTATTCCTGTCAGTGACATTGATTTCCAAATGAGAAGTTATATTGTTTAAATGTTCTCTAATAATGCAGCCATGTGCAGAAAGATGCCTAAGAATCCCACATTCACTCATTCAAAGAACAACTTGGGTAAATGAGCTTAGTTCTACCGTATAAATACATTACATTAATGGATGTGAACATCTAACTTATAGATGCACATTTTATTTATAAAAATATTTGCCAATATATATGACCACTTTCAATATCTTGCTTGGAAATTTTGACACCACCAGTCCTTCTGCAATAACCATTGCCTCTTACAGAAACCTGTTAGCTTTATTCTCTGAGATTTCATCATGCATGGCCTTGTCTCCTCTTGAATTATACCTTGTGATGAATTGTATCATAAATGAAAAGGATAGGGCTAGGACAAGTGTTTGGCAAGGATGTGGAGAACCTGAAACTCTGATGCATAGTTGATGGGAATGTAAAGTGGTGCAGCCACTATGGAAAACTGTATGATGGTTCCTCAAAAAATTAAACAGAAATACCATGTGATCCAGCAATTCCACTCTGGTCATTACTTCCCGAAAATTGAAAGCAGGAACTCAGATATTTACAGATTCATGTTCACAGCAGCCCAGATTCACCGGAGCCAAAAGGAGGAAGCAATCCAAGGGCCCATTGATGAATGAATGGATAAACAATGTGGTTTATACCGACTAAGGAATTTTATTCAATCTAAAAAATGAATGACTTTCTGGCACAGGGTACCATATGGATGAACCTGAGGACATCACAGTAAATGAAATAAGCCAGCAAAAAAAGGACAACTGTATGATTCCACTTACAGGAGGTACCCAGAGCAGTTAGAGTCATAGACACAGAAAGTAGAATGATGGTTGCCAGAGGCTGGGGGAGGAGAATGAGGAGCTGTTGTTCATGGACACAGACTTTTGGTTTGGGAAGATGTGGATAGCAGATGGTAGTGATTGCACAAAATATGAATGCGCTCAATGCCAATGCACTCAACATTTAAAATGGTGAAAATGGTCAACTTGATGTATAATTCATCACAGTTAAGTTGGGGGTGGGAACCTGAATGAGTTCATTTGAGGGGACTTGAGATGGACAAGCATAGAGACATTGGAAAGCGCAATCTTACCTCAAAGTCTTGTTGGAACAAATGCAGGAAAATATACAACACCACCAGTGTGCTCTCCGGATGTCAGAGAGCAGCCAGACTTTGATTGATTGCCATCTATTCAGATAGACGTCATTCCAAGAAGTTAAGTTCTGGAGGCCCGCAGGAGAAGCAATGGGGGAAGAAGCCCTCTCTCCAAAGAGTGATTAATTTGGTAATTAATGCAAAGCAGAGGAAGAATGATTCTGAAATGTTTGCTCCAGGCCCTAAATTTTCACAGTTAGCTCGACAGTTGTAGCATCTGGTAGGACAGGGAGGTTGGATGAGCTAAAGTGTGAGATCAGACGCCAGGGCAGCAGGGAAAGGATTAAAGACGAATAGCTTCAGGGGTGCTTGAGGATTCTCAAGCCTGAAAACCATGTTTCAAAGGAAGGAAAAACAAAGGCCGTTATGAGAAGACCCTGGTACTGATTGGAAGGAAGAAGAGCCACAGAGCTCGAAGGGACCAACCCCTTCACTTTATATAAAAAAGGACTCTGTGCTGGATGGATGGACTGAGGGCTGGGAAGCCAGGCAAGGCCAGGTGTATAACCTGGTCTGCGATAAGGTGGTTCTTCAGTCACAGTGAAGGAAGTGTTGTGTTTGTGAATTTCAGACACTGTTTGCATTTTGGGTAAGGATACCTGTACCCAAGATCTTTAAAATATTTACTATTTTCATTTATTTATTTGGGTGCACTGGGTCTTAGCTGTAGCACAAGGGGTCTTTGACCTTCACTGTGGCATGTGGTTATCTTTTAGTTGCACCTCGAGAACTCTAAATTGTGGCATGTGAGATCTTTCTCCCTGGCCAGAGATGGAATCCAGGCCCCCTGCATTGGGAGTGCAGAGTCTTAGACACTGGACCACCAGGGAAGTCCCTGTACCCAAGATTTGACTAATGTCAGTCAAGTTAGAACAAGACAGAGAAGTAAAAATAAGGAAGCATCACTGGATACCTTTGAGATGAGGAATCATTGTGGGAGCCCTAATGAAAGTTTCAACACTGCCTGAAATCATTAATTCTGTATTGAACCTGCTGATAGCATGGCTCCCACAGTAATTTCTGCCCTGACCATTGAATCCTTGAGCAAAATCAAGGCACAGATGTAGAGCAAGTCAGATTCAAGACTCCAAGGCTCCACATCACCACTGCAGAGGTGCTAGGAGGATTGCCCAGTTTCTCATTCCTCAAAAAGGAGAAATGTCGAGCCCAGCCCTGCACCTGAGCTGACAGAGTCCATCCAGAAAGGCAGATGGATAGCAAATGTGCTCGTGGAGGACACAGGGTCAGGGCTCCCCACTTCCATCCAGAACCTCTGGGGCTTCCCATTGATCAGTCATGGCACCTTTACCTGGAGAGGTCATGGTTAGCCAGTGCCTTTGGCAGTTATTAAAGGGCTAATCAGGTGGTCTTTGTTTTCACAGAACTGCTGTGGCCAGTTACAGGCCTTGGCTAGCTGTGAGGGAGCTGGGAAACAACCCTTGGTGCCCTTGACTATGACATAAGCAGAGGACAGAGTTTTAACATGCACGCCTCCAAATTCTGCTTCCTTCTGCTCACCAGCCTTGGCAGGAAGAGAAAGAATGCTGAGTATTCACATGACCTTGGCTGTCCCCACTGCTTAGAGTGTGACTCAGTTCTGCAGTTAAGAGGTAAATTCTCTTAAATAGTTGCCTGGACAGGATACGTCACCCCACAGTGGCATACCCCACTTTCCTTCACCAGGAACATCCCCACGCTGAGTTCCGGAGAAGGGGCAGAGCCTGCTTGAGAAGGCTGAGGCTATCAGTGAGTTCTTGTTCAAGATGTTCTCTGCAGGGACTTCCCTGGTGACCCAGTGGTTAAGAATCCACCTGCCAATGCAGGGGACATGGGTTCAACCCCTGGTCCGGGAACTAAGATCCCATATGACGAGGAACAACTAAGCCCATGTGCCACGACTAGAATTTGAGCTCTAGAACCCTCGACCAGCATACTGAGCTCACATGCCGCAACTACTGAAGCCATGCATCCTAGAGCCTGTGCTTCACAACTACTGCAGTGAGAAGCCTGAGCACCGCAATGAGAGAAACGCCGTATGCAAAAATGAAAAGCCCTTGTGCCACAATGAAGACTGATTGCAGCCAAAATATTAATTAATTAGTAAAAAAAAAGAGATGCTCTCTGCCCATTTTCCACCTGCAGGAACCAGGTGGCCACAGTCTGTGCTTTTTAAGAGTGATAGTTGGGGGTTCCCTGGTGGCTCAGTGGTAAAGAATCTGCCTGCCAGTGCAGAAGACCCAGGTTCGATCCCTGATCCAGGATGATCCCCATGCCGAGGAACTACTAAGCTCATGCGCTGCAACTATTGAGCCAGCACTCTGGAGCTAAGAGCAGCGACTGAGCCCACACACCACAACTAGTGAAGCCCACATGCCCCAGAGCCTGTGCTCTGCAACAGAAGAAGCCACCGCAATGAGAAGCCCACACACCTCTAATAGAGAGTAACCCCCACTCACCACAACTAGACAAAAGCCCATGCTGTGATGAAGACCCAGCACAGTCAAAAATAAAAAATAATTAAAAAAAAAAAAAGGAATAGTTGGGTCAAATTTGTCAAATATCAGAAAACCCTGGAAGAAACATCTCATATCAGGACCTTTTTTCCTTAGCAGAATCTAGGATCTAGATAATTTATGGATAATATTTTCATGTACAATGTTAGTACTTTCGAGAGTTTTGTCCTGTAAATGGATAATCAATGGATCATCTCCCACTGACACATAACTCCTAACCACCCACAATGACATGTCCCTTCTTTCCCCAGCCCCTTCCTCCCCTGACCCAGACTATTTGCACTATCTGCTGTGGGGTAGACCCCAGGGTGGGCGTTGAGCAGACAGCCTGAGTCTCCGTCCAAGGAAAAGATGCTGTGGGAAAGATGACTTTATGACCAGATAACTCACAATTCGCTGTGGAGTCTGTAACAACACAAGGACCAACCAAGTGATATGGGGTGGGGGGTGGGCGGGCAGGGGAAGGGCTGCCAGGAGGATGGTCCCAGGACCACCAGCTGGCTAGCCCTCACCCCACAACTCATCTGGTCTTCATTCCATCTCCCACTTGTTGCTGAGAGAAGCACAGTGATAGACTCTCTTCCCAGGCATGATAGGAAAACATCTTACACCCTGGGTACCAGAAATCAAACAAAATATGGGATTAACTTCACAAGGTCCTTTTATCTCCATTTTGACAATTTCTTTGTCAAAGAGAATGATCAAGGATATTTAAAGTAATAGAATCAACATCTTTTTGAGGTCATCAAAGTTGAGAATTCTTGAAATGATCCTATGATATGACATAATTCAACTGTTTTAGAGCATTTCTGTCCTCCAGACCCATATGGTTGGCAATATATAGAGGAATGTACCAAAATATCATTGACAATCTTTAAGAAATAAATAAAAAAGCATGAGTGATACTTAAGATAAAAATCAATCTTGCAGCAATTATTTTTAGGAAAGAAAGAAAATGCATCTTACATACCAGTGCTGTCCAATAGGAATATATACATATATTTTTATTTGAAGTACAGTTGCTGTAAAGTCATTTTCTTTTCCTGCCAGTGTGCACCACTATGATGAACTATTTTCTCAATTCAAACCCACAAACACCTATATAGGCAATGGCTGCTTTCAAGTTGGGCAGTGCTGGTGGAAACCGTATGCTCAGGCAGACAGTGTAAATCAGCTCGTGTGTGTGTGTTCATGTGTGTCTGTATATTGTCTTCTGGGACTTGATGGGCATCAGTGGCAGAAACCAAATGGGACAATGGAAGGAGGCAGGATATACCATAGAGTTGGGAACCCCAAGGCAGCCCAGGTGCCCAGTGTGAGGGGGCCACAATACTGCCCCCAGGCAGGTGAGACTCACTTGGGCCACCCCAGAGCATCAGCTCTAAACTCCGGCAGCCCCTTCCTGGTCTGGGTCACTCAGGGACAGATGAGAAGAGGGAGGCTGAGCCTGGGAGGAGGCATGGGGAAGTCCCAGATGGCTGACTGGTCATCCCTCTCTGCATAGAAAACCCAGGACATGGGAGGAGACCTGGCTGCTGGGTCTCAGCTCCAGGCTCCCCTCGAATCTCACCAGGGCAGAGTGGGCTGGGGCACCCTGGGCTGTGAACGGAGCTGCAAAGAGACCTAATAATGCATTTTCCCAGTGAGGCGCCAACTCATTTTAAGGGATGCCAGCCCGTCTCCCGTGCCAAAGTAAACTCCTGCAGTGAAAGCATTTCCCACCCTCCTCCCAAGTTTTACATTTTTAAACCTGGCAAAAGAAAAGCGATCTGAGCTTGTGCCTGGCTCCAGCAGATGTCCAGAACTGGTTTCCCTGGGTGGGAGTCCCTCCAGGGACCCAGGAATGACCAGCAGGCTGTTTCCTGTTTGTGCTGCTCCACACAAGACTGCTGCCTCTCCTCCACACTGCTGGGGATTGCGCCAACCAGGTCAGCCCCATGCCCCGCACTGTGGGTCAGCCAGCTCTTCTGCAGGGGAGGTTTCCAAGCTTCTTCCACCGAATTGCACGGAAGATGGAGACGACATTGTCAGCACGTGGTGAGTCCATGCCCAGGTAAGCGGCAGAGCGGGTATCTGGATGTTGGGAGGCATTGCAACGGACTTCCCTTCTTGAGTCTGGGATCCTGGTTTCCCCACTCCAGATGAGATCTAACACATCAGCTAGGCTGGGCGCAAAGTACACTTGGCTTTGGGGTCAATGCTCCAGATTTTGGAAGGAGAACAGGAAGCAGTGGTCTGGAGCAGGTTGAGACTTGACCAGAGTTTGCTGCTTGCACAGCCAGCAGTGACCCTTCCAGGAATCCTGCTGTGGGGCCAGGTGAAAAGCCACCTGTGGTTAAAGGGAACACAGGGAGCTCTGGTTGGTGGGGATGGGAACCAGCAAGCCTGGACCACTCTCCTCTCCTTCTCCTACCTCAGTCTGTCCACTGGGGACTAGAAAGCTGGCCCACGGAGCCTCTGCAGTGACTGTCCCTCCGAGGGGCTAACGTCACACTAAGTACTTGGGGGTAACTTGCGACAGCCTCAGGGATTCCCCTTCCTACCTACTCATTTTCAATGTGTTTTTCCTGCTTGTTGTTATTTAATCACTAAGTCATGACTGACTCTTTGCAACCCCAAAGACAGTAGCCTGCCAGCCTCTTCTGTCCATGGGATTCTCCGGGCAAGAATGCTGGAGTGGGTTGCCATACCCTTAACCAAGGGATCTTCGCAACCCAGGGACAGGTTGGGAAGACACCAGGGAAGCCCACCCAGGTGGCGCTAGTGGTAAAGAACCTGCCTGCCAATGCAGGAGATGTAAGAGACATGGGTTCGATCTCTGGGTCAGGAAGATCCCCTGGAGGAGAGCATGGGAACCCACTCTAGTATTCTTACCTTGAAAATCCCATGGACAGAGGAGCCTGGCTGGCTACCATCCATGGAGTCCCAAAGTGTCAGGCATGACTAAAGTGACTTAGCACGTATGCAGGAAGCAGGTAAGAGGTGAGATTGGGCAGGAGCACATAGCCAGATGGGGGGAAGGCATTTGTGCATGTGGGCCTCGGTTGGGTGCACACAAGATGGTCTTTGCTTCCTGTGGAGTTCATCTCCTTCCCACGGCAGTTACCCACTGCCAAGGCCACACCTGGATGTGCCTTCTTCTCCTTTGAAATCGTGAGCTCTGACACCCCATTCTGGCCACACCCTCCAGTCTTTGCCTCCGTGTCTCTCTGCCATCCTGGGCCTCCTTAACCTGCTCCCTTCCTCTTTCTGCCATCGCGGAAGGTGAGCAGTCCCTTTGCTCATTCCAGGCTCTCTATCCCAGTCTCTTCCTCCTCTCTTAAGGGCACTGTCCATCCCCGCCTCCCTCTCATATTCCCACCCTCTTTTTCACTACAATCTCCTTCTTCCAAGCTTGTAGATGTCACTTGCCTTCTCTTTTCTTGAAAAACCCTTTTGCTTACAGCTGCCTTTCTTCTCTCCTTGTCTGATCTGTGTTTGATGATGAGATGTTGTCCCCAGCTGTCTGCAGGTTCACTCGAGATGCCCCAGAATCAACCTCCATTTCCACTGCTGTCCTCCATCCTGATGGCTCTCATGAGGGCCACCAGTGGTGGCCAAAACAAATAGACAGTTCATTTTCCCGAGTAAAGTTACCTTTCATTATAGATTTTCCACATGCCAGCCACTGGCACAGGGCGATTTAATAGCTTGACAGGATTTCCAGACCTTTCCCAGGACACTGGCCGTGGTGTTTTCTCTGATCACTGCTCCCCCACTGCCTTCCCTTCAGGCTCCTCTCGTCAGTCCCCCGGGAGCTATCCCCGCTCCATCCCACTCCTGCAGGCCCTGATGGTTTCAAAGCCACTTCTATGCACCACCCTCTGCTTCCGAGGGCTCACTGGCTCCGCTCACCTGGAACAGAATCTTTGCTCATTGCACCTCCTTCCCTCTGTCAATTCCCTCTCCAAGCTTGAGATTCCCCAACCAGGCATCTGCTCTTCTATGTCAATTAGGATGCTTTCAATTATAATTAACAGAAACCCGGTTCTAACAGATTTGAACCCTAAGGGAATTTTTGGCTCACAGAGCAGGGAATCAAGGTCGAACACGCTTCTGAAGGGCTTTCATCTAGTGGCACAGGCATGCTTCCAAGGCTCTGGCCCTGTCCGTGTCTCTGTCTAGCTCAGCAGATCCACCTTCTTGTAAAGCTGACTCTTCTGCTGCTGCCAGAGTGGCTACCCCAGCCTCCCAGGGTGACCTGTTTTTTTCCTTACTTCCAGAAAGAAAGAGAGAAGGAGAATCAGAGAATCAGAGGGAGAAAGAGAAGTCACATGTTGGCACCAAGGATCCAGCAAGACTCATAAGGTTCACTTCAGCTGGGCAACCTGGGGCTGCATCCTCATCTCAGAGCTCATCACAGCAGGCAGGGTTGAGTTAAGACTTTCAGAGCCCACTAGAACTGAAACAGAACCCAGCTGGCCAGAGCCAACTTCCCGCAAAGCACATGGAGCCTAGGGAAGGGGTGACTATCCAGGCTTGAGTCAGAGAACAGTCTTGCAGGGAGGAGAGAATCATCACTAGGCATCATCCCGTTCCCCACCGCCTCCCCAAACAGCTCCTTCCCTGCATCCCCATCTCCATCTCAGTGGATGTTGGCATCCGCCTGGTACCCAGGCTAGGAGTCTGGGAGTCAGCCTAGGTCACACTGCCTCTTCACTGGCTATATCTAATCCATCATCAAGATACACTTCGAAGGGGGTGCTGCTGATTTATAGTCCCAACCCAGAAAATGTGTCCTCAAGTTTCCATACTCTCTCCCCAAGCAACACTGTTGCCACTGCCTACCTGGAATCTGGCACCTAACTCCTGAGTGGTCCCCTGAGCTCTCCCCACCCTGTTACCACGTGACCCCGCTACCATGCTGCAGGAAGGAGGGTATTGTGAGACATCCTTCTTGCCTTACCCAGCCCTTAGTGCTGTGCTTAGTCACTTAGTCATGTCCAACTCTCTGCAACCCCATGAACTGTAGCCCATGCGGATTCTCCAGGCAAGAATACTGGAGTGGGTTGCCATGCCCTCCTGCAGGGGATCTTCCCAACCCAGGGATCGAACCTAGGTCTCCCACATTGCAGGCAGATTCTTTACCTTCTTAGGCACCATGAAAGCCCAAAATACTGGAGTGGGTAGCCTATCCCTTCTTTGGGGGGGTCTTCCAACCCAGTAATCAAACTGGGGTCTCCTGCATTACAGTGGATTCTTTACCAGCTGAGCCACCAGGCAAGCCCCCATCCCCTGGGCCTCAGCATAAAACCCAATCTCCCAGCCCTGACTCTTCTGGCCAGCATCTCTGTGCCCACCTGCAGCCTCACACACCCACTGGCTTCTTAAACCCACCACACCATCTGGCTTCTAGTTCATTCGTATGTCTCCTCGCATCTTCTATGCCTAATGGTCTCATGCTCTTCCTTCAAAGCCACACCCAGGAACAACCTTGCTCATGAGCTCCCCTGATGCGTTCCTCTCTAGACACCTCCAGTCACAAGCCCTCCTTCTCGCTTTCACTGCCTTTGAGCCATCATATGGACCACGATGATATCACTATGACCTACCTAAAAAAGAGACATCAAATAAGTTGACTCATTTATTCAATTACTCTCTTAATCATCATTCATTCAACAGACACTTATTAAGTGCCTCTCGTTGACTCGACAGCACTTTTTTTTAATCCCTTACATCGTTTGACCCAGAGTAGGTGCCTAGCTCACATTTGTTGCTCCAAAAACTGAGATTATAGGATGCCCATTCACATTAACCCATGCTAAAATGCATCCTGGGTGTCCCTTTACTTTGCCACTGCTGCCAGGAGGACACTTGAATTCTCGAAAACAGTGTATTTTCTCCTCTGGGTTCCTTCAGCACAGGTCTCTTCTGCGGGGCCGTACCACAGGGCTTCCGGCAGCAGATATGTGTGCTGTGTGTGTGCACTCAGTCACTTCAGTCGTGTCTGACTCTTTGCGACCCTGTGGACTGTAGCCTGCCAGGTTTCTCTCACCATGGGATTCTCCAGGCAAGAATACTGGAGTGGGTTGCCATTTCCTTCTCTAGGGGATCTTCCTGACTCAGGGATCAAACCCACATCTCTTATGATTCCTGCATCGGCAGACAGGTTCTTTACTACTAGCACCACCTGGGAAGCCCATGGCACCATACTGCCTGGGTTCAAATCCAGGATACTGACATTTATGAGCTGTGTGAACTTGACCAGCCACTTGGCTTCATTGTGCCACAGTTTCCCCACATACAAAAGAAGGATGGAGACCCCTGATGGTCCCAAGGCTAAGAATCTGCCTTGCAATGCAGGGGATGCAAGTTCAATCCCTGGCCAGGGAATTAAAATCCCACCTGCCATGGAGAAATTAAGCCTGCGAGCTACCACCACTGAGCCTGTGTGCCGCAACTCAAGAATCCATGTACTGCAATGAAAGATTTCCCACGACACAACGAAGATCCCACATGCTGCAACCAAGACCCGATGCAGCCAAATAAACAAATAAATAAAAAGGATGATAATATTGGGTTGGCTAAAAGGTTTGTTCCGCCAACGAACACGTGCAGACAAGCAAAGCACTTAGAAAAGTGCCTGTCACGTAAGGAACCACTCAATAAAACCTGACTCTTAATATCATGACACACCCCTTCTAGATGGAGAGCCCCTGCCCCATCCTCTGTCCTGACCCCTAAACTCCTGCCTGACGTATGCCAGAGGCTTGGCAAATGCACATTGACAGTGTCCTGCCTCGGCCATCACACTTATCAGATTGTATTTTCACGTGCCAATCTCTGCAACTGGCATGTGAGTTTCTTATTCAAATTGCTTGTTTCTTAGCATCCAGTCACCAGGTATCAGGTGCTGGGTGGCTGCCTATGGGAAGGATCAAGGAAGTAAGGAAGTTGGAGTCTGACTCAGAATGGCCACAGAAAGTGCATGACATCCCAACTGAGACCCTCTGAGCCCCTGGAGTTCTGGTACGATCAATTATACAATTCCTTGCCAGCCTCCTTTGTGGGACTGAATGCAGAGTCGGGAGCCACTGCAGGTAAGCAGATCCCGATGGCTGTATCCTCAAAAAATGAGAGAATCTGGAAAGGAGAGTGACAAGCCAGCCTGTGCCAGACACAGGGCAGCCCTCCAGGCTCACAGCTAGTGTGAGCCCTCTGTGTCTGTGTGTGAAGAGGAGACTGGCAGGCCAGGCATCACCGGGCCTCATACCAAGTGCTCAACATGTCAGAGGATGACAGAATATAAGACAGGGGACAGGACCTGGTTAAAAAGGAAGCTTAGGCTAAAAGGGAATCCTACATGGTAATTCTAAGCTTGTGTAGGGATGCTCTCAGTTCAGTTCAGTCACTCAGTCATGTCCGACTCTTTGCGACTCCATGAACCGCAGCATGCCAGGCCTCCCTGTCCATCACCAGCTCCCTGAGTCCACCCAAACCCATGTCCATTGAATCAGTGATGCCATCTAACCATCTCATCCTCTGTTGTCCCCTTCTCCTCCTGCCCTCACTCTTTCCCAGCACCAGGGTCTTTTCCAATCAGTCAGCTCTTCACATCAGGTGGCCAAAGTATTGGAGTTTTAGCTTCAAAATCAGTCCTTCCAATGAACACCCAGGACTGATATCCTTTAGGATGGACTTGTTGGATCTCCTTGCTGTGCAAAGGACTCTCAAAAGTCTTCTCCAACACCACAGTTCAAAGCAACAATTCTTCTGTGCTCAACTTTCTTTATAGTCCAACTCTCACATCCATACATGACCACGGGAAAAACCATAACTTTGACTAGACAGACTTTGTTGGCAAAGTAATGTCTCTGCTTTTTAATATGCTGTCTAGGTTGGTCATAGCTTTTCTTCCAAGGAGCAACCATCTTTTAATTTCATGGTTGCAATCACCATCTGCAGTGATTTTGGAGCCCAAGAAAATAAAGTCTGTCACCATTTTCACTGTTTCCCCATCTATTTGCCATGAAGTGATGGGACCGGATGCCATGATCTTAGTTTTCTGAATGTTGAGTTTTAAGCCAACTTTTTCACTCTCCTCTTTCACTTTCATCAAGAGGCTTTTTAGTTCTTCACTTTCTGCTGTAAGGGTGGTGTCATCTGCGTATCTGAGATTATTGATATTTCTCCTGGCAATCTTGATTCCAGCTTGTGTTTCTTCCAGCCCAGCATTTCTCATGATGTACTCTGCATATAAGTTAAATAAGCACAGTGACAATATATAGCCTTGACGTACTCCTTTTCCTATTTGGAACCAGTCTGTTGTTCCATGTCCAGTTCCAACTGTTGCTTCCTGACCTGCATACAGATTTCTCAAAAGGCAGATCAGGTGGTCTGGTATTCCCATCTCTTTCAGAATTTTCCACAGTTTATCACGATCCACACAGTCAAAGGCTTTGGCATAGTCAATAAAGCAGAAATAGATGTTTTTTCTGGAACTCTCTTGCTTTTTGATGATCCAGCAGATGTTGGCAATTTGATCTCTGGTTCCTGTGCCTTTTCTAAAACCAGCTTGAACATCTGGAAGTTCACGGTTCACGTATTGCTGAAGCCTGGCTTGGAGAATTTTGAGCATTACTTTACTAGTATGTGAGATGAGTGCAATTGTGCAGTAGTTTGAGCATTCTTTGGCATTGCCTTTCTTTGGGATTGGGATGAAAACTGACCTTTTCCAGTCCTGTGGCCACTGCTGAGTTTTCCAAATTTTCTGACATATTGAGTACAGCACTTTCACAGCATCATCTTTGAGGATTTGAAATAACTCAACTGGAATGCTCTAGGAGCATCTAATTGCCACATTCTAGGCTATTACAGCTCATCACCAGTGTGGGAAGAGAGCAAATGGGCCAAGATGGCATGTTCAGGCTCTTGCCCCGCATTTTGTAAATAATGACTGTGTAACAGCTGAGACATCCTGGAATGTGAAGTCAAGTAGGCCTTAGGAAGCATCACTACGAACAAAGCTAGTGGAGGTGATGGAATTCCAGTGGAGCTTCCCACCCTGAAGACTTCATTGACATGACATGAATTAAAAACTTAGTTATTAAGAATTTTCAGGCAATGACCACAGAGTAATAAACCTCTGTGCCATTCATGGTTGCATAGCTGGAGCTGACCTTAACACTCACCAGGACCAATGGATTTCCTCCTCAGGATTAAACTCTGAATCTCACCACAATGCCCTGGGCACTTCCTTGCCTCCTACAAGCCAGTTGATACATTTAGGGAAGTTTGCAAGATGGTTGTTATGCCATCAGGGACTTGAGATGGGCCATAATGGGAGCATCTACATCATGCATGGATAAATCAGGGCTTTGCATTTCTAGGAAAGCTGGTTTTCCAGAATATTCTGAGTGTTCTTCCAAATTTTCTTCCCTCCACACAACCATTCTAAATAAACATCATGATGAGGTTGGAGGGACTGCAGCTTAAGTTACAGCCCCGTCTCCTTCTTTGATCCCAGGAGGAGAGGGATGGTAGAGCCACCACTGTCAGTGGGAGGCTCCCCAAGCTCAAATTCTAGGGCTAATATTTCTCACCCAAGGTGCCCCCTTGGCCTGAGTCCTTCATTTTACTAGCAGGAAACTGGAAGCAGGTGAATGAGTGATTCATCCGGGTGATGCCCAGTGAACATCAGAACTCGGTTGACGTCTCAGTGGGCTCATCAGAGTCACAGTTTCGTGACATATAAAAACTTGTTGTTGTTGAGTAGCTAAGTCATGTCCAGCTCTTTGTGACCCTATGGACTGCAGCACTCCGGGCTTCCCTGTCCTTCACTACCTCCTGGAGTTTGCTCAAACTCATATCTATTGAGTCTGTGATGTCATCTAACCATCGAATTCTCTGTCAGTTGTTTGCCAGTTTTATTTCAATTGCATGGTGAAATGATCATATTGTTGGATATATTTGATTAACAATATAAATCATTAAAATGAATTTTTTCTGTTCCTTTTAGTTTTTTAATGTGTGTGCTAGAAAGTTTTAACTTGTGTATCTGGCTTGCATCCTGTTTCTATTGGAGAGGTTGGTCTACAGATTACAGAGGCCCGTAGACCCAATGGGACCCATGTGTTTGTGTGTATGTGTGTGTGTGTGTGTGTGTGTGTGTGTGTGTGTGTGTGTGCGCGCGCGCGCGCGCGCACAGAGGTGCATGGGTATGTGTGTCCACCTGCTCGGTGCAGGGATGTGAAGAGGAGGGTACTTCCCCTGCACCCTCCTGAAAGAGGCAGCCCTCTTGAGTCCTCCAATGTCCAGGAAAAGCTGATCACCAGCTGCACACTTACTGAGTCTCCCTCTCATCCCATAAAGCTGGTGGTGCCCACAGAGTCCAGGCTCCCTGGGTCTGCCATAGGTCCTCCCCCCTTCACCTCTGCCTGCATCTCTCTACACCCGCTTTCTCATCCAAACACCTCCCAAAATCATGCTACTATTTTGTTCTGCATCTTTTCTGGTTCAAAGACATTTAACTAGGTTCAAATTTTCACAGCCTGGACTCCTGTCTGCTGGTCAATGGCAAGTTTGCTCCAGCTTAGCCCAAGGCTGCATGCAGAGTGAACTTCCTGGGGAATCACACAGCAACTGGAATCTTGGCTCCATAAAACTGTTTGACAGCTGCCCCGGGGGCTCTTCCCAGTGTAACCCTGTGAATTAGAATACCGGCTCTGGTTCCCTTCTCCTTTGTCCACCCCACTGCACAAACCAGACCCGTTGCTATTTGTTCTGCAAACTGAGTCCCTGGGTAAAGTTTGGAACCATGGGAACTGTATACAGGAGCAGGTCCATCAATGCTGTTACCCAGGATCAGCCCCAGCTGGGGGCATAGGGTGGTGTGAGAGGAGGAGGGAGTATGAGCATCATCCGCCCTCCAACACTCAGCTCTTTGCAGAGCTGGAGCCCAAGCAGCTCTGAAAACTGTACACACAGCCCAGCAAGCTCGTTCACTTCCGACTGAGCTTCTGTCTTCAGGCACCAATCTGTGAGCACTGGCCATGGCCTTGGAGAGGCAATGAGTGCCCTCCTGACACAGCAGGGCTGGAAAAGTAAGCCTCTGTAATCCTGGGCTGTGAACCGTTAGTGATGGGAGAACTTCCAGAGGCCATCGTGCTTGATCATGCATTTGCTAACACTTGTAAAATTATATCATTTCCACTCAGATGATCTTTCTTTGCTGGAATCCAAAGGCAAAATTGTTTTAAGGGCAGAGATTGTGTCTTGTTTATCACTGGACCCACAGTGCCTAGCATTATGCTAAATGTTCAAGAAAAGGTTTATTGTGAATTGAAAAAAATGATGGTATGTGGGAAAAGGAAAAAAATAGAAATATTTGAATTTGGCATAAAAACTGAGTTTCAATTCTGTTGTGTGTCTTGAGACAAATCAGTTACCCTCTCTGAGCAGTTGGGTTTCCCTGGTGGCTCAGATGGTAAAGAGTCTGCCTGCAATGCTAAAGACCTGGGTTCGATCCCTGGTTCAGGAAAATCCCCTGGAGAAGGGAATGGCAAACCACTCCAGTATTCTTGCCTGGAGAAGCCCAAGGACAGAGGAATCTGGTGGGCTACAGTTCATGCAGTGGCAAAGGAGTTGGACACAACTGAGCGACTAACACTTTCTCTGAGTTGTTGGTCCCTCAATGGAATAGTGAGTATAGTAACACGAAATGCATCATCCTGCAATGGAGCTTAAATGATGAGCCAACAAGTAGTAGGTGCTCATTGAGTAGAACTTCCCTACAGGCTCAGGTGTGTGGTTAGAGTCTTTTATGATTATCACGTTATCATTCTTTGTGTGTGTGTGTGTTTGGAGGTGGGGGTGGTCAGTCCCCCAACTCAGTCCCTTTCCATCTGGCCAGGAGGACCACTGAAACCCCAGGGAAGCTCAAGGCCAGACAGAAGTGGTAAGAATTCTCAATCCGTGTCTTCTGAGGCCTGGGCTGGATATTTTGGAGGACATAGACACAGCTAGGTCATGAGCATGCTGGGCAAGTAAGGCTTATGCACAAGTAACTGGAGGCAGGTTAAGGGCTGGGAGTCTAGCAAGGGGTCATAACTCAGAGTCTGAGCCCTTCAGGAGGCCCCCTTAGGATGGGACGTTTAGGGAGCGACTCCTGCCCAGCACAGGTGTATGAGTTCCCTTCTCACTCTGAGGTTTCTGACTTGTAGCCCAGGAGACATCTGTGTGTGTCTTGGAGTGGAAGCCAGGGGCAGAGGCGAGGCCTCGAGTAGTGTCCTCTGATGGACACACCTACTTCCAAGGCTGCCCCTGGCCTCTGAGGCATCTTGGTATGAATTAGGAAGGACATCCCTCGGGAAGGCCCTTCTTCACATCAGACTCACAGAGAGGTCCGCAGCACCAGGGCTGAATTCCAGGGCCCTCTCACCGTAGTCCCAAACTGCACCACATACGGTGAGAGGGTCAGTCTGCATCCCAGACACCAGCATATTGATCAGTTCTGTCACAGGCAGGGTTTAGCCCACCCACATGGTGCCAGCATCCATCCTCATGCCCTGGTGACCATTCCTGACTCCAAGCCTTGGCCTTTGGCTTTGGACCCTGACCTTAACTGTTGGTTCTCACTTGGCCATGTCTGCTCCTCTGTGGCCCCTGGGCTGTCCCTTTTTCTCTCTCCTGACCCTACCTCCCATCTTGGATCCTCCAGGTGATAGAACCAGCTCTTTTGTGATTCAACTTGAGTGCCCTTGAGTAACGGACGGCACCCCTCTGATCCAAGGGTTGACATGGGGTTAGGTCGGCTGCCACGCCATCTATGTAAGGACTCCACTGATGTAAAAGGGGCCTTCCCTCCCTTACCCCCTGGTCTCCATTGTGGCTCCACTTCTTGTCCGCTGTGTGCAGCTCTGACCTCTGACATTTGCAGGCAGGGCAGCACCTTCCTAATCTGGCAGGTGCTGCTGCTGTTGAAGGCCATTTTTATGCCTAGCATTAGAATGACATGATTGAAACTGCCAGCGGCTGACACTAAAAGAAAGCAGGATTGACAGAGGGCACTCTGTGACCTAATGAGAGCAAAACTGCAGCCAGGGGACTTGAAGAAAGTCACCATCCAGCCATGTTCTGGCAAGAGGGAGAGCTCCCGTCTGCAGGGTTAACAAGAGGACGTGTGAATGCAGCCGTGGGATGCTCATGCATCTGTGGCCATGGACGGGGTAGTCTCAAGTCCTGCACAGACTGATCCCACTACATTTTTAGACCTTTGCTGGTCTCAGGGCAAAAAAGTTAAATCTGCAGCATCACATTCCCGCTCTGCCAGCTACTGGTGTGTTCTCTGGGCCTCAGTTTCTACATCACTAAATCAGGATAATAATCATCTAATTCGTAGAAACACTATGAGAATTGAGAGGATATATTTTGGTGCTCTGAACAGTGATAATGTGTTAGTAGCTCAGTCATGCCCAACTGTTCGCGACCCCTTGGACTGCAGCCCACCAGGTTCCTCAGTCCACGGGATTTTCCAGGCAAGGATACTGGAGTGGTTTGCCATTTCCTTCTCCAACAACAGCATAATAGGGAAGAACAAATCTAACTCCAACTTGTTTCTACAAGTTAAGAATGGTGCCTACAGCCTGAAATATGCAGGATAGCTCATCCTCAAGTCTCTAATCTTTAAAGGCATAATACTTTTCCATTTAATATTTTATTTATTTATTTATTTTTGGTTGTGCTGAGTCTTCATTGCTGTGCACCGGCTTTCTCTAGTTTCAGAAAGTGGTTACAATTTTCTTGAGGTTCTGGGCTTCTCATTGTGTTAACTTCTCTTGTTGGAGAGCATGGGGTCTAGGACATGAAGGCTTCAGTAGTTGGCTTCAGTAGTTGCAGCGCGTGGGCTCAGTAGTTGTAGTACCTAGGCTTAGTTATCCTGTGGCATGTAGGATCTTCCCAGATCAGGGATCAAACCCGTGTTTCCCCTGCATTGGCAGGCAGACTCCCACCCACTGGACCACCAGGGAAGTCTTACTTTTCTATTTATATAGAGACAAAGAGTTGCTGAACAGAGAATATAATTTGCCTTGTTGGGGGTTTATAGAAGCATCCTGACCTGATTTACATTGACAGCTGCAAGAACAAAGGATTCGACATCTCGAAGTTTGCAACAAAAAAAACACACTTCATTTCCTTTTGGTATAAAAGAAATCTGAATTCTAACTCAGGTAGGATGGTTCTTTAGGGGACTAGTCCACCATCTTCTCAATCTGCTGATCTTTCAAATAAAGTGTCTATTCCTTGCCCCAACAATTCATCTCTTGATTAATAAGTCTGTCATGCACCAAGCAGTCTGAGCCTGGACTCAATAACAACAGAAAGTATTACCTGTTTCCTCCTGGAGTTAGTTGTGGCCATGTGACTAAACTCTGGTTAGTGAGATGCAGGTGGAAAGATGGAGGGTGTGGGAGAAGATGCCCTTCTTCCCACCTGGAGCACATGCTCAGATGGATGAGCAAAGAGTTGAAGTGGGACCCCCACTGTCTGCACAACCACCAGGATTTCTTTATCATGGGAGAGTTTTTGGAGCTTATTTAGGTTTTTCTGTCATGAAGAACCAAAACTCATCCTGACCAATTCTATAACTGATATTCAAGTAGGCAGTGGGAGACCAGGAAGGAAGAACCTGTGTGCTGGCAAAGAAGACTGAAGGTGGAATGAGGAAGGTAAAATTTGCCTACTTGTGCAAGGGCTGGCCCCATGAAAACATCCTACTTTTACATCCTTATACCTTTATTTTGCACAGAGTGGCCAAAGCACTGAAGCCTCAGTTTCAGCATCAGTCCTTCCAACGAATATTCAGAACTGATTTCCTTTAGCATTGACTGGGTTGATCTCCTTGCAGTCCAAGGGACTCTCAACAGTCTTCTCTAACACCAAGGTTCAGAAGCACAGCCCTCCCCCATCTGTGGGCAGATTTCCATCATCACTCCTCCCTTTGCTGGCTGGGAGCCTTGGGAACCATCCTTCCGAGTCTCATGGGCCTTTGTGAAGCTGGGCTGTGGCAAGACCCCTGGGGCCCAGGGCTCCAGGTCTGTTTGTGCACAAATAAAGACCCAGCCACTGAGAAGCTGCTCATCTCACAATGGGGCTGCCAGAGCCTGGGTGGAAATGAACAGAGATTTCTTTGGGCCAGGGACTTTCTGAACAAATAATTAACAGAATGGGTAGGGGCTAAGGGTGCAGGGGGACAAGAGGAAGTGTGACAGCTCATCTAAGCCTTAGAGGCCAGTCCCAGTTACATCACAAGGGAAGAAAACAGACATGCCCAAGGCAAGCCTGCAAGTCTGAGTCCCCTGTCTGGGGATCCCTATTAGTTATTGTAAATGCAAAATAGTGGACACACCCAGGTAGGATCTGCATCAGCTTCATGCAGCTCTAGTACCCTTGAGACAGGCTCTGTCAACTACCCTTCATTTGTGGGCTTGGATGAGATGACAGAGGGGAGGTGTGGTGCAAAGTGAATGGTCTGGAATCCAGGGGCCTGCCCCTGCCCCCTCTGTCCCTCTGCCCTGTCTTGGAGAGCTTTGGGCTCACCCTACAGGCATGCAGCTCCAAGGACCACCCTCATATTGGGCTGCAGCTCTGAGCAGATGGGTTTTGATCAGCTATTTTTGAAGGTGTCACTATTCATTATCAGAGTCGTGCTCTCATGCATCATGATTCCTACACTGGCTTCTAATTAGAAATCTGTCCCGCTGACGCTGTCACAGAACCACCACCTACTCCCCCCAGGAGGCCTGAGAGCCCGGAAACTCATCCGCATGGACAGACTACAGCCAACAAAGAAGTGAGGGAGGAGGAAAGTGGAATAAAATGGTAGCTTCACGGAAACATGGTGGCTGGATTGCGAAACAGTCTCATTTCCCCCAAATGCCGAAGATAAACATATTTACTCAAGATGTGTTATTCACAGAATGATTGTTTGCATTTTGATTGTTCCACATTTATAAACCAGTGAAGAATTATACTATCTACTGGAATCTTAATGAGCTAGGGTTTGCTCTTCAGCGATACAGTAAAAGCTGCCCACAGAATTCTAGTTAGAATTACCACAGACTTCAACTTGGACATTTTTTTCCATTTAGAATTCTGACATCTGTATTTGGATGTTTCCCAAGCATCTCTTACATATTGGGTCCCGCACTGAATTTATGACACATCTACACTGTTACCGTTCTTTGTCTCAATAAATATGACTCACCCCTCTCCCTCCCCTTCCAATTACAAAGTCCTCTGCCTTCAAAATTTACTTAAAATCTACTGAATTTTATGTTGTTCCAACTCTACTGTCTCTCCTGCTCCCCACCCCGCCCCGGTCTAAGCAGCTCTTGTCTGGCGATCCAAGGTACCTCCCACCTGCCCTTCTCCTGCCCACTCTGCCTTCTCTCTAATTTACTCTGCACAGCAGATAGGGACTTGTAAAAATAAAAATATGGCCACTCCATTGCCTGCTTGGAATCGGGCAGTAGCCCTCCCCGTTCCTCTGGCTGTGCCCTGCTGGCTTTGCTGGCGGTCTCCTCTCTCCCCACCTCCCTCTCACTCACTAACCTCCAGGCAGACTGACCTCTTCCTCCTGCCTCAAGTTGGTCAGACTTCTGCTGTCTCTGGGCCTGCGCAGGCTCCTCTCTGTCCCAAGAGGCCTCTTTTCCACTGTAAATTATCCTTCCTGCTACTGTCCACCGGGGCTTCCCTGATGGCTCAGATGGTAAAGCATCTGCCTGCAACGCGGGAGACCTGGGTTCGATCCCTGGGTCGGAAGATGCCCTGGAGAAGGAAGTGGCAACCCACCCCAGTATTCTTGCCTGGAAAACTCCATGGACAAAGGAGCCTTGTAGGCTACAGTCCATGTGGTCGCAAAGAGTCAGACACAACTGAGCTACTTCACTTCACTGTCCTTAGCCTTGGCCCCACTTCCTGAGAAAAGATGTTCTGATCACCCTGACCCAGCTGGTTTCTCTCTGCTACCATCTCCCAGCTCCTGGTTTTTCTTTCACAATTCTTTCATCCTGTGAATGATATGTACAGTTCTTTTTCTTTTTTTTTTTTTACTGAGGTATACTCAATTTACAATGTTTCTGGTATACAACAAAATGATTCCGTTTCACACACACTTTTTCAGCTTCCTTTTCATTACAGGTTATTACAAGACATTGAATAACATTCCCTGGGCTGTACAGTAGGTCCTTGCTGTTCATCCATTTGATATATAGAAGTGTGCACCTGTTAATCCCAAAGACCTGATTTATCTCCCCTTCAGAGAGATGTGCTGCAGTCTGTGGGGTCACAAATTGTCGGATATGACTGGGAGACTGAAAAACATCCCCTTTGGTAACCATGTTTGATTTCAAGATCTGTGAGTCTGTTTCTGTTTTGAAAGAAAGTTCATTGTATCATTTTTGGAATTTTTATTTATTTATTTATTTACTTATTTATTATTTTTGGCTGTGCTGAGCTGTCGTTGCTGTGTGTGGGCTTTGTCTAGTTGAAGCGAGTAGGGGCTACTCTCCAGCAGCAGTGCATGGGCTTCTCATTGCAGTGGCTTCTCTTGTTGTGGAGCACGGGTTCTAGGTGTTGGGCTTCGGTAGTTGTGGCACATGGGCTTAGTTGCCCCACAGCATGTGGGATCTTCCTGGATCAGGGATGGAAAAAGTGTCCACTGCTTTGGCAGGCAGATTCTTAACCACTATACCACCAAGGAAGTCCTGTATCATTTTTTATTAGATTCCACATATAAGTGATATCATATGGTATTTGTCTTCTTTGTCTGACTTACTTCACTTAGTATGATAATCTCTAGGACCATCCATGTTGCTGCAAATGGCATTATTTTATTTTTTTTATGGCTAAGTAGTATCTCAACTTCTTTATCCATTCCTCTGTTGATAGACATTGTGCAGTTCTTTTTCTAACACACTTCTCTTCATGAGGGCAGAGATATGTTCCTTGCTCAAACTGTGTGTCTGGTGTCTGCTACAGTACTTGCCACATAGTGCTGTGCTATGCTTAGTAGCTCAGTCATGTCCGATTGTTTATGACCCCATGGACTGTAGCCCACCCAGTTCCTCTGTCCATGGGGATTCTCCAGGCAAGAATACTGGAGTGGCTTGCCATGCCCTCCTCCAGGGGATCTTTCTGACCCAGGAATCAAACCAGTGTTTCCTACTTTGCAGGTGGATTCTTTACCAGGTCAGCTACCAGGGAAGCCACAAAGTAGACCTGCAGTAAATATTTGTTGAATGAATGAATGTATGCCTGTGTGAATTAATGAATTCCAGTTCAGCCGCTAGGCCAACAGTCCACCAAGTGGACTGAGTGTCAGGGTAAAGGAGTGTAAGAACTGCCTCGACAGAAGGGGTGCTTTTCTTCACTGATTTCACACTGATTTGTGGAAATGCAACTTTCAGGCACATGCTCCTACAAAGTCTTCCAAGAATTGATGGTCATAACTCTCAGGAGTTGGCGTGACTCCCATAGTGAACATAGAGTAAAAGGCTGGCGGGCATACAGAAGGAGGGCTCAGAGTCAGTATCAGGACTCTAGTCCTCATCAGTGTTGCTTTAAACTGAGATTAGCTGCAGCAGGGGGCACCCCTCTGGAACATTCTGGCAGAGGCTAAACCACAAATGTGAGGAAGGTCACGTAGGGGACCCTGGGGAGGAAGCTGAGTTATTCCAAGGGCCCTTTCAATCCGAGACTCTATCATGTCGACTGATCCAGCCCTTTTCTAACAATGGCTTTCCTCCCAGAGACTCTGAGCCCAGGCTGCCCACAGCTCTTGCTGCCTGCCTCTCTTTTGCCTCTTTACTGCTCAGATGAAGAGCAATTACCGGGACCTACTGAGGCCCAATTCCTAAGCTGGTCTGAGACAGCCAGATCTTTTACTTCTGATTTGAAATTCAGATATCAAAGACTGAAGTCATGGTGCTTATCTGAAATAAATGGTTATTTTGGGCTTCTGAAAGCAGAAAAAGCCCATTGAGTGAGAGAGAGAAAGAGAGAGTCAGACAGATGGATGGACAAAGAGAAGGCAGGAAGGATGAAGGAGAAGGAATATTTGGTCCCTCAGAAGTGATAAGAGCTGTGTGTATGTGTGTGGTGTGTGTGAGAGAGAGAGAGAGAGACAGAGGGGAGAGGAAGGGTGGGATGGCGAAGTTGGTCCCAACTCCTCACCTTCGTATTCCAGTTTTATTCTCTACACGGCCCAGATATAATTTTGCATTTTGTATGTTGAAGTGTGAAATGAAAGCTTGAGAATTTTTCTGTTCCTTGTCATCAGCTTCCTAACCAAGATGGTCTATGTACTTCGTGGGTTAAGGTCTCTGCTTAGATTTCTGGTGACACCACCCAAGAGTTTACCTTAGACACAGTTGATGCTATTGGATGGGATGGTTGCCCTGCTTTCTCTTGCTAATCCATGTGTCCTCTGGAGCAGGGGCTGAAGGGCAGGTGGGAAGGGTCAACAGCACCCCCTATCCCCCTGTCCACGATTTCCTCTTTGGCATGTGTGTGTCCAGTTTCCCACAGCCGATACAGCTAGAGAAAAGCAAAGCGAGCACTCTCTTCAGCCTCCAGGCACCCCATTGTGGACCATCTCCTGGGTCATGCCATCAAACACACAGGTTGCCTCTGACACCAAGATAAACTTACTGTCTCACAGTCTGACCTACAACCAGATGTGTTTACTCTGGAAGGTGTTGGTTAAAGCCAAATTGCTAAACCTGTGTATTTTATCGGATTGGAGATGGCTTCAATCACAAAGTCTAGAGCTGGCAAGTTTCTTTTGTCTGCCTCTGCCGAGATGAAGGTAGATTGAGGAAGCAGCCACAGATGCTTCTATGGAGTCGTAGAGTGGGAGAACTGTAAAGAAACTGAGAATTGATCTAACCTGTGTCCCTTATTAAGCATCAATTGAAATAAATTAAATTATATGTAAATATAGCTTCACTGAAAACAAGTAAAAAGTAAGAGAAACTTTTCCTTATATCACATGCCCCACATGTGTAATTGTGTTAAGCACTGCTAATCATTTTGTATATTTACATAGACATTTTATATAAATGGAATCTTTCCATGCTTATTGTTTTGAGATTTGCTTTTCACTCCTTAAGAATTTATCTTGGATGTCTTTCCATTCAGTATACATTACTCTAACATTACTCATCCATGGTAGGGATGTACCTTAGTTTATGCAATAATTTCCCAGCAATATAGTCCTTTCATTTGTTTCCAATATTTATTATTATGAGCAGTGTTGCAATTTTCTTTACTTATAATTTTGTGCATCTGCACAAGCATTTTTTCAAGGCTATATTTTTAAATTGGAACTACCATGATGGCATAAATAAAAAATTAGATGTATATAGCCAAATTTTGATCCCTCAAATGTTAACAATTTATCTCCCAGGAATATTGTATGAGAGTAAATATTTTATCACCAAAATTAGGTATTTCCAGTCTTTTTAATTTTTACCAATCACACAGGTAAAAAATATTGTTCATATTAACTTCTATGCATATATTTCAGGTGTTTATTGGCCTTATATATAAATTTTATATATATATATAATTATATATAATATAAATTTTTGTTAGTTAATTATCTGCTCTTATCTCTTCTAAAATTTTTTTCTATTTATTAATTTGTAAGAACTCCTTCTATATATTATTCATTAAATATTTGTCCATAGCAATATTTTTAATAGTCTTGATTATTTTTAAAATTTTAATCATTTTTTTGTCATAAATTGTTTTAATTTTCAAGTATTCAGAATTGCTTGCCTTTTTCTTTGGAACACTCAGTTTTATTTCCTGTTTAGAAAGGGCTTCTACATGACAAATTCTTTGCCTATTTTTTAAACACTTGTATATCATTTTATCCATTTACCTCTAAACCCATTTGGAATTTGTTTTTATAGTGATACTGTGAGCATAGTATCTAACTTTATTCTTCTTTCCTAGATGGTTGGCCATTTCCTTTGCATAATTTACTGAATAATTAATAAAATAATTTCATTATTTCACTACTTATTTGGAGTACAAATTTTATAACATATTGAGTTTATAGTATATTTCTTGCCTCTTTTTTAATCCACTGATTTCTTGTTCTAATTATCTAGTCTAGGCTATTAACATTCTGAGTTTTTCCTGGATTATTTCTTTTTCTTCTATAATAGTTTTATTGAGATATAATTCACATACCATATAATTTACCCATTCAAAGTGTACAATTTAATGATTTTTGGTATAATCATGTATGCTTAGTCTCTCAGTCACATCAGAGTCTTTGCAACCCCATGGACTATAGTCCACCAGGCTCCTCTGTCCATGGCATTCTTCAGGCAAGAATACTGGAGTGGGTAGCCATGCCCTTCTTCCGGTGATCTTTCCGACCCAGGAATCGAACCCAGGTTTCCTGCATTGTAGGCAGATTCTCTAACATCTGATCCAGCAATCATAAGTTTGTGCAATTGTCAGCAGAATTAATTTTAGAACATTTTCATTACCTCCCAAAATTCCCCCACCCAGTAAAAATCACTCTCCTTTTCTCCTGAGCTCCCAGTCCTAGGCAGTAATTGTTTTGCTTTCTGTCTCCATAGATTTGCCTGTTCTGGGCATTTCATATAAAACAATCATACAATTCAAGGTCTTTTATGCCTCCTTTTTCACTTAGTATAACATTTTTAATTCTCATCCATATCATACATAGCATGCATCAGTACTGCATTTCTTTTTCTTCTTTTAACTTCATTTCATCACCAAATAATTCGCGACCTCATGGGCTGCAGCCTACCAGGCTCCTCCGTCCATGGGGTTTCCCAGGCAAGAGTACTGGAATGGGGTGCCATTGCCTTCTCCTTTATATGAATATACCACATGCTATTTAACCATTCATCGGTTGATGATCTGCTGAGGTTATTTCCAGATTTGGCTATTATGAATATGCTGTGCTTAGTTGCTCAGTTGTGTCTGACTCTTTGCGACCCCAGGCTGTAGGCCACCAGGCTCCTCGTCCATAGGGATTCTTCAAGCAAGAATATTGGAATGGGTTGCCATGACCTCCTCCAGAGAATCTTTCCAACCCAGGGATCAAACTCAGGTTTCCCACACTGCAGGCAGATTCTTTACCATCTGAGCCACCAGGGAAACCCAAGAATACTGGAATGGGTATTCTCCAGGGGAACTTCCTGACCCAGGAATCAAACTAGGGTCTCCTGCATTGCAGGCAGATTCTTTACCAGCTGAATATTGCTGCTAATTTAAATTTTATTATTTTTTTAACACCAAAAACATTTTGTATTGGGGTATAGCTGATTAACAATGTTGTGATAGTTTCAGGTGAACAGCAAAGGGACTCAGCCATACATATACATGTATTTTCATTTTTCCTTGAGTATATTACTGAAAGTGAAATTTCTGGATCATATGGTAATGCCATATTTAACCTTTTTGAGGCACTTCCAGACTGTTTTTCTTTAGCATTGTACCATTATCTCCAAGTGGCATGGTGGTAAAGAATCTGCCTACCAGTGCAGGAGATGCAGGAGACTTGAGTTTGATCCCTGGGTCAGGAAGATCCCCTGGAGGAGGAAATGGTAACCCACTCCAGTGTCAGACATGACTGAGCACTCACACAGCATAATTTTACCATTCTACCGGTAGGGTATGAGGCTCCCAATTCCTTCACATTCTGGCCAACATTTGTTGTGGTCTTTTTCATTAGAGACATTCTCATGGTCATGAAGTAGTATTTCACATGGTTTTGACTTGGGCATGGCTAATGATGTTGAACATCTTTCCATGTGCTGACTGAATGGATGGCAGAGTACACATTGGATGAAAGAAGACAAACACATCAGACTGGAGATGCACAGCTGAGGAGCGTGAATGACTTTCGTAACTGCCTAACAGTAACAGCATTTACATGAGCTCGAAAAAAAAAAATAATGACATATGTTTCCAAGTCAGGCTAGTTCTTAGTCTTCAAGGTCATAATATATTTGTGGGCCTTTGTAAATACTCTGTGATGTAAATAATTGAAAATATTGACTTAAATCATTTAATTCATTTTTACTTCCTATTCCTTCCCTCTCAATTTACAGATAATTGATTCTGTAACAAGGATTCTGGTTTCACTGCAGCAACTTGCCCATGACACTGGATTATCCAGGAAGAAAGACATGGCCAATGTTAGAAGTTTTTTCTTTTTTTGACCGTTCAGTGTCTTGTGGCCCCACATTCTCTTACAAGATCAATACACTTGTCCAGTCCTGCAAACCTCAAGTGAGTAATTTCACCATCCTGGAACTATATTTGTAAGATCAACACTGCAAATAACTTGATAAAGGAGGTGGCATTCGCTAAAATTAATTTTCGGGTATACTTATAAACTACCCATTTATGTCATTACCTGTCTTCATCCGAGGGCTTTTTTCCCTCTTCTTTTGTATTAGAATACAATTTATGGCCATCTGTGGATAGTTGCTGAGGGTTACTCCCCCTTAATACTTTGCAAATTCTCTTAAACACTCCGTGCCCAGGGCAAAGAGTTGGCACCTCGATCTGAGGGTGCCAAGTGCTGAAGGCTTGGTGGGCATTTAGGCAGGTCTCTTCCCAGGACCATAACGAAGGGTCTTTCTTTTCCTGCCAGAAGAGAGTCTCTAGCTGATACTGAGTCACCTCATGACCACAATGATAAATTTCTATTGCCTCAGATTGCTGAGTTTGGCAAATCTCTTCAACACAGTAACAGTTGCTAAGCATCTTGCCCAGCTGTGGCCGTTTTTTTTTTTTTTTTTTTTTTTGCTCCTGGAGCAATACAGTGGACATTATTCACTACTTAGAAAAAGGCTATTAAAACATCCCATAAGACAGTCAATTACACGAAGCAGGTGCCTGCAGGAGAAGACTAAACATTCCGCAGCCAAATATGATGATCTGGTACTAACCCCTGTTTCCTGAAAGCCTAATTTATTTCTCATCTCTCAATTAAAGTGAAGCTTTAAGCAAAAAATGATGTTATCCTGGCTGGGCTTAGTGTTCCAATGCCAGGGATGTTAGTCTCACTTTCTCTGCTGAGTTTGGTTGGGGCAATTTTAGTAATTAACCATAAAATTCTTCTCAAATTCTCAATTATCATATAGCTTTTTAGTATTTTACCTCCGAGATTTAACATCATAGACAGAGATGTTAGGAGGAATTCTAAGATCATGTAGCAAAAAGTTTTGCTAAAGAGAGTAAAACTGGAGTCAGGCATCTCTGTCTGGTTGAGTCTGAAATGTTCCCCATTACCTGTTTATCATATTTGTCTTCCAGACAAGATGATATTCATTGGGAAACCTGTCTACCCTTTGCACCCCTGGTAGACATTGCTAATCCATCACAGATTTCTCTATTGTCATAGAATCCTTCTCTCCATTAGGCCCAGATAGCCACTATAAATTGGTCAAATCTGTCATGCTCTGTGAAACTAATATGCCTTCAGGGACATACATTTTTTCATTTTTTTGATGGAAGTATTCTAGGTGTTAAAAAAAGTGTAAAACCACTGTTCTATTAAAATTATCTCATTTCAGATATTAAAAAGAAATCTCAGGTCAAGAACACACAAGTTTATGGAAAAATTAAAATTCTGAGCTATTGCCTCAGACTAGGACATTTTATCTTGCCTCTTGTCTGAAGCCTCTTTCCATCTTTATGGCTGTCTACAAATGATTATGTCTTTGGAATGATCTGCTCAGTGCATAGAATGCTTTTACCTGCATGAACAGTTGGCCTTCCACATCCACAGCCTCCACATCAGTGGGCTCGGCCAACTATGGATTAAAAACACTGAAAAAAAAATTTCAGAAAGTTTCAAAAAGCACAACTTGAATTTGCAGCATGCTGGCAACTATTTACATAGTGTTCACATTGTGTTTTTCAACTACTTACATAGCATTTATACTGTAACCCAGAGGTGATTTAAAGACTACAAGAGGATGTCCATAGGTTATATGCAAATACTGTAACATGCTATGCAAAGAATTTGAGCATCGGCAGATTTGGGGATCCATGAAACAATCCCTTGCAGATTCCAGGGGCAACTGTAAATGGTTCATCCTTTGACTAAGAGTGGTAACTGACAAAGCTAAAGATAATTCTGCTCTTGCAGTTCCACCAGTTCAGGATGCACATTTGTTAACACAGGCCTTGCACCCAGCTGACAAGAGGAAGACGTGGTGGGGAGTGGAAAGAAAGAGGGAACGACCTCACTGAACATGGTATGCCCAGGACTTTACACACGTTGTTTCATCAAACTCTGACATAACTCCGACAGAAACTCTGAATGACTGCACAGGGAGACCAATATCCCATTTAATAGAGAAGGGAACAGGCTGGACATATAAAGAAACATGCCTAAGATCACATAGCCAGTAAGACCTTTGTCTAGATTTAAACCCCAAATGATTATCACAAAGCTTGTGCTTTTGCAAATTTAAGTAATGTGCAAATTTGCTTTCAGAAAAATAACTTTCCATAATTTTGAGTATAAACTCACAAATCTCCTGGTTTCTGTGGCGCCCCACTTGAGAAACCCCACATAGGAAGTGACGTCTATTAGCTGGTAAGACAAAATAGCAAAGCAGTTAGGAGCTACTAGCTCTGAGGTCAAATAGCCCCCTGGGTCCAGCTCCAGCACTTTCTGGCTGTGTAACTCGGGGCAGGTCACATAAGATCTCTGTGCTTGTTTCCTTCTCTGTAAAAGGCAAGTGATAATAGCCATCTTGCAGGGTTTCTGTGAAGATAAAACAAGTACCTACATTAAAAGTTATGGAGAAAGGTACCCAGTGTGCTGTGCTGTGCTTAGTTGTGTCCGACTCTTTGTGACCCCATGGACTGTAGCCCAGCAGGCTCCTCTGTCCATGGGGATTCTCCAGGCAAGAATACTGGAGTGGGTTGCCATGCCCTCCTCCAGGGGATCTTCCCAAGCCA
Organism: Giraffa tippelskirchi; assembly: GCF_054371585.1. Taxonomy (NCBI): domain Eukaryota; kingdom Metazoa; phylum Chordata; class Mammalia; order Artiodactyla; family Giraffidae; genus Giraffa; species Giraffa tippelskirchi. The sequence goes on along the minus strand of NC_137276.1, from coordinate 117,372,134 downwards.
GGGATCGAACCCTGATCTCCTACATTGCAGGCAGATTTTCTTTTACCATCTAAGCCACCAGGAAAGCCCAAGAATACTGGGGTGCATAGCCTATCCCTTCTTTGGGGAAACTTCCTGACCCAGGACTTGAACCTGGGTCTCCTGCACTGCAGGTGGATTCTTTACCAGCTGAGCTACCAGGGAAGCCCCATCTAGTGTACCATTAGAGAAACAAATGTATGCAGTGCTAGTGTCTAACTGGGAACCAAATGAAACACAGAAACCAGGCTGGAGTTGTGAGCTGATGATCAGAAAGTACATATGGATTGTTTTTAATAGTGTTAGGAAAATGGTTACACAATTTAAAAAAATAGTTAAGTATGGAATAATTGTGACAAATAAGACAATCTCAAGCATTCTGATTGCTGAGAACATATCCTTCTAGCCAAATTGAGAAATACTGCAAAGAACTTACTTATTAAAATATTGAGCCAAACTTAGCTCCCACCCATTAAACAGGAGGCCTGCACAATTCATGTCCTCTTGCTTATGATTGTGAAAGAATTCTGAAGAGACAAAGTTCAGCCCTGGAAATGAGGCTAGTCTGCAACAAACAAAAGCATAGAACTCTAACTAGTGAGCTGATTGTGAAATGTGGCCTATTTGCAGATATGGGCTCAAGCCCAGCATTGACAGAATTCAGAGCCTGAGGGAAAGGTCTGGATCCTAGGACACTCACACCAGTCACGGTGTTGGATGCAGACTCCAAGTTCCTTGCCCTCCCTCAGTCCTGGATCCTGGAGACTTCCTGCAAGTTTTCCAGTTCTTTGTGACCCAAGACTTACAGGAAATTTTATGTTATGCCAGCTCTATGGCTCTGATTGGAAGCAGAAACCACTTCACCTGTTTGAAACAACTGATGATTACACAGCAAAGAAAAAATGCAAGAGACACGATAGTGGGCACTCAATTACCCAGTAACCAGCATCATTTGCCTCTTCTTCGTCACTCACCCATCTCGATTCATACTTCTTGTTTCAAAGTGCATTTGCATCTAGAAAACAGTTGGAGAGCATCAGGAATTTTCACAGGGACAAGTAGCTTGTTGATGGCAGGGGGCAGAGTTGGAGAAAATTTTGGGCACACAATAGTGTATGGAAATCATTGAGGTGGAAATGAAAGCTTCCCCATCATTTCAATCAGGTCAATCCATTCACTGAGCTAGCTGGTCATGATGTAGAAAGGACCCCAGAAAACCTACCAGTGCAACTGGCATTTGAGAAGGTGTGATCCAGACAGCTAACATCATCCCCCAAGGCTAAGGCCAAATACTTGTTTTTAACAGCCAGGAATAAACAGCATGGCTCTTTACATCTTCCCTCACAAGTTGAGGGTTATTTGCCTCCTCTGTCTTCCCTATAAGGCCTCTTGTTAAAAATTCAGGAATGATGCCAGCTACCAAGGTAGACAGATCTGGAGTATATGACAAATAAAGTAATCTAGCACTATTATTCACTGCAGACATGTTGCTTCTAGGGTATTTTATGGATCATTTTCAAAGCATCATCCTTATCCAAAAAAGGGAAAGGTGATTCTTATGTCTAGGGTAGTTACAATGGTCTGCAATGAATGGGGTTCCTGTGACAAAGCAATCAACTTTTCCATGGTTGGCAGGTGAGTAAATTGGGTTTTACTAGGAGTTATTAAATATGGTTTTTGACTGATTTACTACCTTCTGGGTTTCCATGGAAGTTGAGCATATAAATACAGCCGGCCAGCAGCATTAATCTTTTGCTCTTAATTCATTGTCATTTCCAAAGTGCAGACAGACAGGGAGCAGCCATGATTATGAGACAGAGATGTGGAATGTTGAGGCTGCCCCTTTAACACAGACCAGAGCATCTGTGGGTGGCAGGCATTGCCCCAGCTCTTGCAGTCATAGCAGAGCTGGTCCAGTCTTCCTCTTATCGAGATGTACAGTGGTCCAGGGCTTCCCTAGACATGGACATCCTGGGATCTTCTGGCTGTCCCTTGCATAGGCTGTCCCCACTCTGGGTCCTTGTACTCCCTGTCCCCTGGCAAGTCTGTGCTGACCCTGGAGCCCCAGTTGTCCTGATAAGATGGCCCCATGCCTGTGTCAGGGAGGTTTACTCTCCTGCTTCTGGTCAGGCCACCAGGCCCTTTCCCCTCTGCAGCCCTCCCATTTCCAATTTTCCTTCCTTATCTCTGCAGAAAGACCAATGCCAGGAGTAAGATAAAATTAGAGCTGATTTTTCATCCACTCTTGATCCCAACTGGCCTTCAGCTCTCTTTGCCACGGTTGCTGTGAGAATCTGAGCTTCACTGTCCCACTGTGGCTGGGCCATTCCCCCATCTGACTCAGACTCCCAGACATCTGACATCCAAGACCTGCCCTCTGGAGATCATGGCCAGTCAGCAGCAACCCCTTAAACCTCAACCTCCTGTTGGACATTCCTCTATCATCCAGTTAAAGCAGACCCGGCCCTATCCCAAGGACCAAAGATGTGAGTGTTTCTCTGTCTTCCCCAACAATCACTCGTGTCATCAGCCCCAGAGATGACACACATACTTTATCCAACATCCTTGTCCCTGATAAAGACCTTGTAGTGAATATTTTCCAATAAACAGTCATTGAAAAAAAGTAAGTGATTGGTTGAAAGGACAAAGCAGATGTCCCATGGTTGGAACTTGTTTAATTAGTTTTAATAATAATAATAATTAGAATTGTGCCAAGCACTTTACTTTCATATTTAATCCTTCTAAAAACAAGATGGTTACTGTTATCATGCCTATTTAACAGACGAGGGAATAAACGCACAGAGAGGCTGAATTCCTTGCCTAGGATCACATGACAGGTCCATGGCAGAGCTGCTTTGGATCCCAGACAAGCCAACTTCAAAGTTCATAACCATATGTCAGGAAGGTCACAAGGGTAACATTTCATGGATTTTCACAACCGTGGATTTTTCTGTCTTCTCCATGAATGAAACTTCCTGAGAGCTGGCACTTCAGGGGATGTTTGTTGACTGTACAACTCGCTGACTCAGCCCTACCTACCAGGCTGCTGCCTGAACACCTGCAGGTGTAGCTTCTCCCTGAGCTAGGGCCAATAAGAGCCCGGCCCAGGCCCTGTGGGACATCAGCCATGCCCTCTCCAGGGCCTCAGAGCACTGACCAGCTGGTGGGCCACTGCTCCAGGCCTCCTGCCTGGGTCACTGGTTTAAGTGTTCATCTTCCCCCTGCATCCTCAGTGCTTGGTCCCCCCTCACAACCATCCTGGCCCCAGAACACCTGTGTCTGCAGACCAATTGGTCAGCCTAATGATCTGACTCCCTCATTCAGACCCAGTGGCCTCCTTTTGAGACAGGCTGGGACTTGGAACCTGGAATCCTTTGCTACATGCTTGCACCTGGACAAATGTCTCCTTGAGCTACAAAATACAAAGAAACTATATGGGACTAAAGACAACTGGGTGTGTATACAGTTGAGACAAATTCTGGACAAGATACAAAAAGACTAAAAACCAGCTGCCACTTCTGAGAGCTGGGAGCCAAAGCAGGATACTGAGCATGCCCCCTGCACATAGCACCACCAAAGGGGTGGGCAAACCGCCAAGCTACCCCTCTGGCCTGACCCCTGGACACACCCCCTACCCTCACTGCATATAAGGAATCAGCTGGCCCCTCCCGTCAGCAAGCAAGCCAGGGAAACTGCTGTTTGCTCTCGCTCCCTGCTGCTGTGATAAAGCCTTACTTGAATTTCTTGTCTGGCCTCTGATAAATTTATATCGATTAAGGAGGCTGAGAACCCTGGTTGGTAACACTTCTCTGAAAGTCCCAAATGCTCTCCTCCTGGAAAGGCCCACATTTGCCCACGAACCTCCTTTTGTATTGGGCTTCAGTTATTGTTGTTGTTGTTATTAATATTATTGCAGTTAATGAATTACCCTGTGAGACAGACTCTATTATCATTTTCATTTTATCAAGGAGAAATCTGAGGTTTTGGAGAGGTTAAGTAAATTACCCCAGGTCACCCATGTGGCATGTAGCAGTGGTGGGGTTCAAATTCAGGCAGCCTGGCTCCAAAGCCACTACTCTGCTTCTCGAATCTTCATTATTAGGTGGTAGACCAAGTGTTCACTACTAAGGAAGGATCACCCACCCCCACTGCCCCAAGAGGTTCTCCAGAAGCCTTACCCAACACCTACCCAAACTTAGCCAGTGCTTGTGTCTGGTTGGGGTAGGGAACTCCAACCTGCCATGGATCCAGGGCAGATCCATAACTGTCTGGCCCCCGCCACTGGGTGGCCTCTTTGGCCTGAGGCTAGTTGATGGCTTACCTTTGTTTCCTCCATAGCATTTGATAACTGGTAGGTGCTGAAGAAATTTTGTTGAATGAATCTTCATCACCTTATTAAGAGCATGGCTTTGGAGGGAAAGTTATTCATTATATAACAAACTTTAGAAAGGTAAAAATATGACTAAGTTCTTTTCTCACTCCTAGTAAGAGAAAAAGTGAGAAAAATTATTTAAGCAAACTGAGAAAAAGTTGGAAGAATATGGGAAAAAGAGAAAAAACATAAAGAAACCCCACAAATCACAGCAGCATTATTTTTACCTACATTGTCCTTCTTTATTTTATGTCCTTGGCACCAAACAATTCATCATTCCTGTTTCATGCTTAGTGTTCAAAAATAGCACCTGGCCCAGAGTTTGAATGGGAGATAGTTTAGAAAGAATAGCAAAGTATTAAACCATCTGAAAATTCCCAACTTTTCTCTAGTGTCCCCGTCCTCATCCCCACCTGGTGCCATTGCTCTGCACTGACAGAAATAGAGTAAGAGTAACAGAGTGGGGGCTTCCCTGGTGGCTCAGTGGTAAAGAATCCACCTCTCAGTGCAGGGGATGCAGCGTTGATCCCTGGGTCGGGAAGATCCCCTGGAGGAGAAAATGGCAACCCACTCTAGTGTTCATGCCTGGGAAATCCCATGGACAGAGGAGCCTGGCTGGTTACTGTTCCTGGGATCACAAAGAGTCAGACACGACTTAGTAACCAAACAGCAACAATAACAACAACAGAGGTGGGAGGGCACATTGTTCTGATATTTGGTGAGAAAGCTGAGTGTGGGTTAGTGTCTGTTTCACATTCCTCTATTTCTGTCCTGCACAAGGCACCATAGCCAGAAAACCCAGGATCAGATTCCCCCTCTATTGTAGTGTGTGTGTGTGAAGCAGTGAGTAGGTGGTAGTGTCAGCGGCTGCTCAGTGCTGAGCTGAGGGACGGGAAGAAGCGGCAACACAGGCATGGCACTGAAAAGCCAAATACTTTGAGAAGAAAGTTTTTGTGAGCAATGCCTGTAGTACAGCACCCACCTCACACCCAAGTCTTTTCAGAAACTCATCGAATGATTATAGACTCTTAGCTTTTCATTTGGAAATGAGTACTTGGAAAGTATTCTCCAAATTAGATACTTTAAACTCTACTCCCAGAGCCTTATTGATACTATTGTGTGTGCATGCTAAGTCACTTCAGTTGTGTCCAACTCTTTGAGATCCTATGGACCACAGCCCACCAGGCTCCTCTGTCCATGGGATTCTCCAGGTGAGAATACTGGAGTGCCTTTCCATGCCCTCCTCCAGGGGATATTCCTGACCCAGAGAAGAAACCCACATCTCTTATGTCTCTTGCACTAGCAGGAAGGTTCTTTTTACCATTAGAGTCAACTGGGAAGCCCACTGATACTATTAACCTAATAGTAAATTAAAGAAAGATTGGTTTTTCCTTGGAAAGGAAACTTCCCTATCAATAAGCAATTAAGCCCCACTTATAATTTCTAGTTTCAAATAGATGACTCTGATTTTAAGATTACCTCTATGGTTCTTTTTAAGATATATTTATATTCTTTCAGGCATTTTAATGGCATGAATGCCTATGTCCTCCCAAAATTTATCTGTTGAAATCCTAATGCCCAGTGTGAAGAAATTAGAGGTGGGGGTTTTAGAGGTAGTCATGTCATTGAGGTGGGGCCATCATGAGTGGGATTAGTGCCTTTATAAAAGAGACCCCAGAGAGCTCCCTCACCATTTCTACCCTGTGAGGACACAGTGAGAACTCAGCAGTCTATGGACCAGGAAGCAAGGTCTCACCAGACATGGAATTTACCAGAGACTTGATCTTGGACTTCCCAGCCTTCAGAAATGTAAGAAACAAGTTTCTGTCATTTATAAACAAAATATATTATAGTATTCTGTTATAGCAGCCCAAACAGACTAAGACAGGCATCCACTGAGGGAAACATGAAAATAAATCCCAGGGAGAGTGTTGTCAGGATGCCTGCCATCTTGAGAACTTTGGAACCTAAGACCAAGGGCCAGAGTCATCAGTCAAGTAGGCTGGAGAGATCAACTTGGTCATGGAGCAGAAAAGTGGCCCTTTCAGAAGGATGTGGGTAACAAGTGAGTTAGATCTGAGGGAAGTCAGAGTCGGTACCACCAGCCCAGCCCACAGACTCTCAAGCTAAGAAAGCCCTCCCAGGACTGCTGGAGTCCTGCTCCAGCTGGTCCAGGGGTTCCCTCAGGATGGACGGCGTCGATGAAGAGAAGAGAGGACACAGCGAGACTAGGCAGGTGTGAAACAACATCTGCGTCTGAGCTTTATTTTTCAAAGGGAGCTTTTTATATCTTAAGTTGTACATAGAGGAAAATGTAAAATGTAGAGTCATGCCAAATTAGCTCAACGGGTCAGCAGTTTCTGGCCTTTATCGAAACCAGGATACTTTTTTGTACATCTTATTTACAAAAGTCTCATATTGTTTACATCATCTTCTGGCCTGGAGGCCTAAACATCTTATGACTCTTTATTGATAAGGGTTGATCAGCCAGAACACTTTTTTTAAAAAGTATTTTTGTATTAGGCACAGAATGTGACAGAGCTACATTTTTTTAAAGAATACAGACACAGTGGATTGTGACAAAGAAAGGATTCATTAACTCAAAGTTTTAAAGTAAAACCTGTTTTTTATAATCTATCTTTTGCCTTGAGCTTAAGGGAAAAGAATGTGGTCCCATAAAGTCATGGTACCGCAGGCTGAAACAATGTAGCACCAAGGTCAGTTCTTTCACAAAAATCACCAGCTAGATTAACAACTGTCTTACTATTTTTATATTAAGGCTAAACCTTTATTTTTATAAGTCTCTTAACTACTATACCTGTATTATATAGGCTTGGGGCGTTAAGAGCAAAAACATAGCAAGTAAATATAGACTGAATAACAGTTTTATAAAATAATATTTCTTATGTTTTCCAATAGGCTTTCTCCCTCACAAAGGGCTCTGTGCCCTTTGGGGCCTTTTATGTGTTCAGGCTCTCAATGCTGTTTATTGTTGAGGAGCAGTCATGTATACTAGTTCTAAAGGTACAGGCACATTTGTCAAGCAAACTAAAATGCTAGCAAAAGGAGCTTAGATTAAAATACTCTTTTTTATGAATAATCTTATAGAGTGCCATCGTTCAGGAGGCATGTTGATTAGAGTTTTAAATTGACCTGGTTAGGAAAGGATCAGGGAAGGCCTTCTGCCTAAGTCACAGAAATTAGGGAGCAGTCTATTATAGCAAGCATCAGAAAGATATCATCTTTAAGGTGAGCGCCGAGGCAGCTTACCAAAATCCCTGAGGCCTGAGTTGCCTTGCTTGTCAGGTCTTCTCCTCAGGACCTTGTCATGGGTGGGATCTCGTGTGCTGGTTCCCGGCACAGGACCATGGGACCTTTTCCCTCCTGGGACTCTGGTGGTTCCACTTCTTGTTCTTAGGCTGCAGCACTTTGCTCTATGCCCCAAGCCATCTCTTATTTTACTATTTCCTCTTTGCACCCATGCCTGTGTCACTCATATTTTCTAGTGATCACATAAAGTACGAGAGAATCCAAACAGTCTCCTAAGCATAGCTTTTTGCCCATGTGAGTGGGTTGGTGAAGTGGACACAGGTGCCTAAAATTCCCAGTTCCTGCTTCAATCCACTCACTTATTACCAAACAGGTGTCATTGTCATGGCACCTCATCCTTCTTTGGCATGAATCCCATTTCCTGTTGTGTCACTCATATTTTGATGCCAAAAGGCAGGAGTTAGATGAGCCTAATGCCAGAGCTGCTCATTGCAAAGCATTGACCGAAGTTTTATGAGACAAGTGAAAGTCACTCAGTCATGTCCGACTCTCTGTGATACCATGGACTATACAGTCCATGGAATTCTCTAGACCAGAATGTTGGTTGGGGTAGCCTTTCCCTTCTCCAGGGAATCTTCCCAACCCAGGAATCAAACACAGGTCTCCCACACTGCAGGTAGTTTCTTTACCACTGAGCCACGAGGGAAGCCCAAGAATACTGGATTGGGTAGCCTATTCTTTCTCCAGCGGATCTTTTTGACCCAGGAATCAAACTGGGATCTCCTGCATTGAAGGCAGATTCTTTACCAACTGAGCTATCAGGGAAGCCCTTTTGTGAGGCCAAGGTCTGTTGAATTCACCCACAGAGACAAAATCATCAGACTTGAGGTGTTGAAACTCAGTCATTGATCCTCAGCCAGGCCTTGAGAATGCATTGTCTGTGCCTGGTGCTTTTCTGCATAGGAATCGATACCAGATCCCTGATGGTTCAGACGGTAAAGAGTTTGCCTTCAATGCAGGAGACCAAGGTTTGATCCCTGGGTTGGAAAGATCCCCTAGAGAAGAATGGCAACCCACTCTACTATTCTTGCCTGGAAAATCCCATGGAGAGAGGAGCCTGACAGGATACAGGCCATGGGGTTGCAAAGAATCGAACACAGCTGAGCGACTAATACTTTGACTTTCATTCAGCACAAGGAGGGATTTTAATTAAGCTGTGTTTGGCCCATGCAAACAATTACTCAGTTTTAGAGCGCAAGACTCTCTGATGCTGATGAAGATAGGATTATCATTTTAAAGATTGCCTCCTCTCTCCCCTTATTCTTTAATTGGAAAGGATTTATTGTTAGGAGATGCCAAGCACAAACTAGAGGAAACAATGTAAAGGTTGATGGTGCCGGGTCACTGCCACTGATGCTCGCCTCCAGGGACTGCCCACCTAGAAGCCAATTTACACTCTGAAACCTCAGAGAAACTTAAACCCTGCCAGGTGAGAAGTTAAAAGTGGGAAGAAATGTAGAACATCTTGTGCACTGTGTAAGGGGGCCCAGTCCTCTCCCCTAATCCCCCTTTGCAAGATGTGGCCCCATGCCCTGTCTCTCCACTTGCAAAGCAGGCCATCTATTTCATGGTAGACAAAGCTCTTGGAAGAGGAGCAACAAGACCAGATAATAAACCATGGCAGTAAACTTTCCAGAGCTAAATATCTTAGACTCACAACTCTCATAATCTGTCCCAGCCACAGAGAATGGTCCATCAACAAGTTCATTTTCTTCCCACTTAAGCACAAACTTCTAGTCATTTTTGATTGCTGTTCAAGTTCAATGTGTTGGTGCAAATGCTAATTGACCTTCAGATTATATGTATAGATTTCTTCCTAGTTCTTTCCCAGCAGTATTAGCATTCAACAGGTGCCAAAGTATAGCTCAGAAAGTATAAAACTACTGCCTCAAAGCAGGAGTCCACAAGTGCAGAGAATAGATGTCTTCCTTAAGACCAGTAAACAGACTGAAGCTTGTTTGTCTCCAGGCACACAAGACTCTAAAGTGCTTCTCAGCACTGAGGGTATTTGTCCAGTAGCCATTGCCAAGACTTCACATGAAAAGTGCCCTGTATAATTTACAAAGTCCTGGGTGGACATCTATTGTCTGTCTATGTACCACCCTCTGGTTCTACTACTCCATCTTCTGGGATTTTTCTAACCTCATCTCCCCCATGAGGTTCCTGCAGGAAAACCCATGTTTCACAGACCATGTCCCCCTGCCCTGCAATTGATTGAGTGAAGGTTGGTCACCTGACCTTATGTGGGCCAAACAGAGGCCTTCCCTGTAATTCTGGGGAGCAGAGTCAATTCTCTGTTGGTAAAACAGTGGATGTGAAAGTTGGGAGCTGTCACTGAATTTGTTTATGACATATGCAGGAAATTAATCTCCAGGGAAATCTCCAGAGAGGCAAGAAGTGAAGAGAAAGTTCTGGGAGCATTTCAGCCCCTGGTTCTAGGAGCTGTTGTGTGTGGCTCTCTCTTCCTTCAATTACAGTGTATGAGATCTTCCAGCATTCTTTTAAAAGTTCTCCATTTTGCCTAAAAATGGGAATTTTGCATTTTGAAACCAAAATAGCTTTGATGGCATCTCATTTTAGTCTCCCAACAGTCCTGTCCAGCATGTATTAATTTTGGAAATAATAAACACAAGGCCCAGAGAGGTCAAGTTTGCATGGGAAAGTCATGTAGCTCTTACAAGGCAAAAGCAGGACCAAATGGGGTCTGGACATTTCAGGCCCAGTGTTTCTCTCTTTCCTTCCAGCTGTGTCCTGAGAAACCCTCTGCCTGCTGCTTGCAGTGCAATGCCCTTGGTTCTCCAATTCTTGGTAGCTTGAAGGCTTGGACAGGAGTGCCTCTGAGAGTGGTGCAATTATAAAAGGAGGGTCTATTCCCTCAGCATGTTCTTCCATCAGCCTCATTTGGAAGGTTCTCTCCAGCTCCTGCCACTGTCACTTAGATTTTCATTCATCAGCTCGGCTGCAAATGGTATCATCTGCTGAGATATTGCTGGTCATTAACTATCTCCAGTATTCCCACCTGGAAACATGCGCCAGCTGACTTAGACTTTAGATGAATTATACATATCCACCCAGCACCATTTCTCTGGGCCAGATACTTCCCAAGATCCCATAGATGCAGGCCCATTCCAGTGCCCACATACCCTGACTTGGGGTTTCTAATTCGAGCAGAAGTTCTCTATGTTGTCTTCTATTCCAAAGACACTGCAGGCTTGTCCAAGGAGAGCTGATGCCTGTGGCTACCTGGGCTCCAGCTGTTTGGGCACAACCCACCTTGCCTTGCAGCCCCTCCCATCTGTCCAGGCCACTCCCATCTGTCCTAGTCCCTCCTACTGCTCTAGGTCCCTTCCACCCGTCCTGGCCTCTCCTGTCTACCCTGGCCCTTCGCACCCTCCAAGGAGCGACAATAGCATCAGCAGCCAGGGAACAACACAGCTTTGCCCCCATCACAGCTCATTAGTAACTGAAGAGAAATACCTTGGAAAAGGTGGCTTTGAGGGATCAAGTCTGAACCTGAAGTCAATGAGCCCATTAGAAAGAGCCTGTCCTATCCTTGGCTTCTCACTTTCTTTCCTCTTTCTTTCCGGTTGGGAATCTGGCTGAGACCCAGGAAGGGGCTGGCCAGACTCGCTATTTCTGGCCTGTCACGGTCAGGAATTAGGACTAGTATGGCTCAGCCAAGGGGAATGAAAATTAGGATATTTTGTGGATACTTTTTCTCTTTTACAAAGCTCTATGTATGTTGTGGGGTGGGGGTGGGGGGTGTGGAAACAAGGATTAATCATAAACTTTCATGCAAAGAAGATCGTTTTGTAAAAGAAAAAAAATCCGTATAGTTATTCCTTCTCAGTTTTACTTTATCTATGGAGATCCTGGTCCTTCTTGACCCTCCTCTATACATCCACACTGGTGAAGCAGTATGACTTCAGTTGTCCAAGTGTGTCCTCCAGGACTTACCTCCAGAGCAAGTCAGCAGTGAAGGAGGAGAAGCCATGCCTTTCAGTCAAGGACTCTTATCCATTTGTAAATCTGCCTGGCAGCCTTCAAATATAGGTCTAGGCCACGTGTCCTGCCCACCAATGAGATAATTGTCCTTTCTTTGAATGCAATCTCAAATGTTTCCTCATAGTCAGTTTCACAAATTATAATTGTCCATCAGAGAACTTGTTAGAGAAATTAAAATGGAGGTAGCCTTGTTCAGGCTTCAGAAGTAGGAAAGCAGGCCTCTGACCAACTTCTGAACTTGCCTGGACCCTACTTGGATGACATGCCTGACTGCAAGCACACCAGTTGTTACCAGCAAGTCAAGCGGCACTTTAGACAAGACAGAGAGTGGGTCTTGGAATCTCTTAAGCTCCTCAGGTCCTGCCCAGTGCCCCGGGGTCTAAGAAGTCTTATGATTCACATGGTGAAGCAAGAAGCATTGTAAAAGTTAAAACCAGAGCTGCATTTTTGCAGGCAAACTGATGATGATACCAGTTTGCAGCCTGGAATTATAAGCAGGAGCCCCCCAAATTGCAGTTTGAAGTCTCATTTGGGGGATGGATGCACCACCCAGGACCCTTTCCCAGCTGGGACTCCAGATGGCTGTCATTCTGGCCTTTGCAGCAATGTTCAAGTTTGGGTGTAAATTGGCACAATTTGGTGTTGTGTACACTGTTGCTTTTGTCTATTGTTTCTATTTCTTTTCTTTTAATGACTGTATATTGAAATTAAGTAAAATAATCTTTTAAAAAGTTGAAATTGCTTGTTTGTGTGTTATGAGTGGTTTCTTTTGTTTATGAATCCTTTGAACCTGAAAGGAAAGCTAAACTTTTGACAAAACAGAGCTGAGCTTTGCACTCTAGCTGTACCCAAAAGGAACTGAAGCACCAGCTGGTGCCAAAATACAGCTTAAAATGACAAAGTCACGCTGCTTCAAGACAGGACGTCCAGAAGACAGAACACCATATTTCATGGTGATATTTGGAGAAAGGAGATCATTCACAGCCCTGTGATCTTTAGGAAGTCCAAGAACTTCAGGAAGCCCAAAGGCCCATGTTCTTTGGTTCAAACAAAGAACAGTCACTGTTCTGGGCAGCTTCCAAAGGTCCCACTGAGCTCTCCTTTCATAGATCTTAGGATATCAGAGATGTGACTTCCCCTCCAAACTTCTATCTTAGACATTCCTGGAAGAATGACCTGAGCCCAAATTTCTAATTTTGTATGGCCCTCACTTAGATGATGCGCAGTCAAACTTCAGTCTCATGGAAATAAGAAATAGGGAGATTAGGCAAGCAGTTTGTTACAAGAAGGCTAGAAGTCAGAAGCAGCAATAATAATACTAGTTAAATTTACTGAGTACTCACTTTATGCCAGGCTATCTATTGTGCCAAGCAGTTAACATGCAGAATTTATGTAATCTGCTCTGTAACTGTATAAGGTAAGTACTATTACCATTTACAAATTGCAGGCAGGCAAGGAATTAGATGGCAGGTTTGAAATGGGATTTGTTTTGTAGAATACGAAATTCTTAAAGTTGAGTTTCAAGTAAGTATAATAATCAATGGGTATTGAAAGAAGCAAAGTCAAGTGAATTTTGAGTCTAGACTACATACCCTGTGAGTTTCAAAGAAGAAACAGACAGGAGGTCTGCCCTTAGAACATACAACTGAGGATTAACTATGCAGACAGTTCTTCTAGAAATGTCCTGTAGACAGGTTTCATTGATTTAAAAAGAATTTGTGTAGATATTTATCCAGGTCCTGCTCAGTGTTCATTTCTCAGTTACAGATGTTAAAACAGACAGAAAATAAGTTAAAGCCTTCAAGGCAGCCCATAATTAAGTGCTGCAATGAGTGGTACAGAGTATGGGTGTGCATGGAGAGAGGCATAGTGTGTGACAACAGAGAAGCTTACAGGGGGATGTGGGAGGAGAACGGACTTGCTTCAGGCCCTGATAGATGGACAAGAGGTGAGGACCAGGCATGCTCGGAGACAGGGAGCAGAAATATCATGCAAAGATGCAGGGAGGTGGGAAAGGACCCTACCAGAGCAGGGAGAGGGTGACACTGAGCTGGGAGTGGGTGGTTAGGGAGGCTGGGACCAAGGGGGGACTGACTCTGTCGTTCCTCAGCACCCAAATTCCACATTCCTCCAGAAATAAATACAGGAGAAAGACAGCTGGTCAATATCAAGTAGGCAGGCAGGCAGGCCCTGCCTCCTGACATGGTTTCATTGGAGCATTTCCTTCAGGGCTGTGAAAAATGAGACTAATACCAGCTCCCTCCATCTTTGCAAGAAAGAGCTGATCCCTTAAAGAGATGGATTGAAATTCTCTTACTTCTTGGAAAGAGACTTGGTTGAAAGGTATAGTTGAAAGAAGGAGGAAGAGAGTCTAGAATAAGAATCATCCTAAACAAGCAACACACACATAATAATTTCAAACATTAAAATACTGAGAGAAAGTTGCAAGCTCCTTCAGTTCAGTTCAGTCACTCAGTCGTGTCTGACTCTTTGCCACCCCATGGACTGCAGCACGCCAGGCCTCCCTGTCCATCACCAACTCCCAGAATTTACTCAAACTCATCTCCACTGAGTCGGTGATGCCATCCAACCATCTCATCCCTCTGTCGTCCCCTCCTCCTCCCACCTTCAATCCTTCCCAGCATCAAGGTCTTTTCCAATGAGTCAGCTCTTCGCATCAGGTGGTCAAAGTATTAAAGTTTCAGCTTCAACATCAGTACTTCCAATGAATATTCAGGACTGATTTCCTTTAGGATGGACTGGTTGGATCTCCTTGCAATCCAAGGGATTCTCAAGAGTCTTCTCCAACACCAGTTCAAAAGCATCAGTTCTTCAGCACTCAGCTTTCTTTATAGTCTAACTCTCCCATCCATACATGACTACTGGAAAAACCATAGTCTTAACTAGATGGCTAGTCATATTTATTTATTAATTTATTTTGCCTGTGCTGGGTCTTTGTTGCTGCTTGTAGTCCTTTTCTAGTTGTGGCAAGTGGGGGCTACTCTTTGCTGCACGGTTCAGGCTTCTCATTGCAGTGGCTTCTCTCATTGTGGAGCACCAGCTCTAGGTGAGAGGCTCAGTAGTTGCAGCACATGGGCTCAGTAGTTGTAGGCACATGGGTTTAGTTGCACCCTGGGATGTGAGATCTTCTCAGACCAGAAATTGAACCTGTGTCCCCGGCATTGGCAGGCAGATTCTTTTCCACTGGAGCATAGGGAAGTCCTAGTCATATTGATTTTTAATGATTCCTTCTGCCCACACCAGCTGCCTTGCTGATGACTTGGTATCTAATACATCTGTCCTGCTTCATATCTACTGTAGACTACTACAGGATATATCTACTACATCCTGGCATCATTCAAACTTTGATCAGGAACTCAGAAAGGAGGGAACAATCATACTTGAGAGAGTGGCCCAAATCACACAGGTCATTTCTCTGACACTTCCCTGCTGTGCCCACGACTGCGTGCTGATGGGAGCCACTGAGTGCTCCAGACACCTCCCATTCAAGAGATGTATCTCTTGTGGCGAGTCCCATCCCAGGAGGGGTGGGAGTGCAGGAGAACTGGGTGTGTTCTGGGCAGTCAGGTGATTGGGGGCAAGGAACAGAAGTGGAAGTGGGCAGAAAGCCAAGTGGGATGGCTGTGTACATTCCACTAAAGAAAGAAAGGCACCCCTAGGTATCAGGGGGAGGCCAGGGGGAGAGGAAGTCAGCACACTGATAACACCTGTAACCACTAAATTGGGACCCTGCCCACTCCCCTCAAATCCTGTAATTTGTGGGGTACAGTTATCACTGGGACAATGGATGAGTTTGGAGACAGCTTCTTATTATAATCCCCATGAAGAGTATCTGAAGACCGGAGAGACAGAAGCTGGGCACATAGGAAGCAAGTCACTTTTAGTTTTATGGAGACTTTAATTTCCTGGGAATATTCTCAATAAATATGTATATTTGTTTCTGGGGGAATCTGCAGAACTTCACAGACAATGTCTCATAGGATGATTCACAACTTGTGTCAGAAAAATCTGTACCAAACTGATATTCTGAGTCAAATTTTATATTAGAGATGCTGGGGTTTAAAAAATTTATGAGGAACTATGTGACAAAACAAGGAGACAGACTCATACTTTCTGTGTCTCTAATATGATTGCCTCAATGAGTGTTTTTATATTACGTGTTTTAAATTCCATAAACATTCTCTTTCATATAAAAGCATGTGCATATATATATATGCATACACTCAGACCCTTGTACACACATATACTTCTTGACCTTTCCTGAGAGTAGCACCTTTTGTTAGCGGCACATCGTTTCCCGTTTGTGTATCATTTCATGATACAGATGGTGGGGAAAAACAAATAGTGTGCAGTGTTCTTGTTTCAAATGTAACTATCTTCTTTTTTTTTCTTCTGTTTGAAAACATTTTATTGAAGTCTAGCTGGTTTACAATGTTATGTTAATTTTTGTTGTACATCAAAGTGATTCAGTTAAACATACACACACACACACACACACATATATATATACTTTTTCATATTCTTTTCCATTATGGTTTATCACAGGATATTGAATATAGTTCCCTGCATTATACAATAGGACCTTGTTTTTATCCATCCTATATATTATAGTTTGTATCTGCTAACCCCAAACTCCCAATTCATCCCTTCTCCTGGTCCATGGCAACCACAAGTCTATGATATATATCTATGAGTCTGTTTCTGTTTTGTAGATAGGCTCACTTGTGTAGGATTTTAGATTCCACATGGCATTTGTCTTTCTCCTTCTGACTTACTTCACACCTGGTATTTCCAGTGGTCATGTATGGATGTGAGAGTTGGACGGTAAAGAAAGCTGAGCGAAGAAGAATTGATGCTTTTGAACTGTGGTGTTGGAGAAGACTCTTGAGAGTCCCTTGGACTGCAAGGAAATCCAACCAGCCCATCCTAAAGGAGATCAGTCCTGGGTGTTCATTGGAAGGACTGACGTTGAAGCTGAAGCTCCAATATTTTGGCCACCTCATGCGAAGAATTGACTCATTGGAAAAGACCCTAATGCTGGGAAGGATTGGGGGCAGGAGGAGAAGGGGATGACAGAGGATGAGATGGTTGGATGGCATCGCTGACTCGATGGACATGGGTTTGGGTAAACGCCGGGAGTTGGTGATGGACAGGGAGGCCTGGCGTGCTGCAATTCATGGGGTTGCAAAGAGTCGGACATGACCGAGTGACTGAACTGACTGAACTGAGTCTGACTGAATCTCTAGGTCCATCCATGTTGCTGCAAATGGCATTGTTTCATTCTTTTTTTTTTTTTTAATTTATTTATTTTAGTTGGGGGCTAATTGCTTTACCATATTGTAGTGGTTTTTGCCATACATTGACATGAATCAGCCATGGGTTTACATGTGTATAACTATCTTCTTAAAGGTCATGTGTAAGTACAGGTTTTATAAATCTCATCACATTTTCAACTGACTTGTAGATTTAGCTACTTAAAGATGACTCTCCTGAAATACATATCACCTCTTAATTATCGATTGGATAAGCTCTTACTTCTGTATGCTGAAATAATCAAAGAGGGAGGCTGTGCCATCCCTGGAGCTTAAAGAGTCTGATGGCTCTCCTTGCCCCTCCCCTAGGTCTTCCCAGCTTCTCAGTCTCTTCCCCCACTGGGGTGCCCCACATCCCTAGGGAAAGGAATAAACAAGCATCAGAAAGCTGATGCTCAGTGTGAACATTTCCTGCTGGTGAGCTGGTTCTCAAATGAAAATCTGTTAACTGGCTGTAGATTTGGGGTTGTGGAGACAGATTTACCAATCTTCACATCCCCCGGGACAAACATGGCAAGGGAAGCAGGGAGTCGCTGATCTCACAGGGGGATGCCTCACCTCACACGTTCACCCCACCAACACCAACACCTCCAGCTGTGAGGGCAGTGTGAACTCCTGGCGTGGGATCCACACAAAGAAACCTGCTCAGTGACTGTACACCCCACCTTCTCTCCGTGTGACACTGCTGCAACGGTTTGTTCCCTTAAAAACAAAGGAATCTGGGGAGAAGTTTCTACTTTAAAGTCCCGGCTCAACCACATGGACTGTCATCATAGGATATAACATGACAAGTCTTCCCTGAAACTCTTCCTGGATTTTTTTTTTAATTCAAATGTATTTATTGTCTTGTTGCTTTCCAAACAAGCCTTGAGATAAGCACTCCTAGGCTTAATATCTTAAAATACATCATGATAAGATATAGATCTTACCTTGGTCACCTGACACATTACCCAGGTGACATGCCTTCTGCCCTGGAGCATCTCAGATCAGAGATGCTTTCAATGATTTACTCTAAAGTTTGAAGGCACAGGGTATGATGCCTCTTGTCTGCAAACCCCTCCTTGGATAGTTAAAACGTACCCGCTGACCTTGCCCATCCTAGGGGCACCCACTTGATCAAAGGGTCAACAGAAGGCACTTCTCTGAGAAGCCTCAGAAGGAAGGACAGAGAAGTAGGGAGTTGAGGACGGTCAGTGCCTTGCCCTGCTTCCCAGCATTCTGTGAGTTCAGTCCTGAGACACCCTGATGAGAAGTGTATATAGCCTCACCCAGCACCCACCCACCAAGGAGGAGCAGCCTCAAAGAGGTGAGCTATTTGGCCATGGTCACGATCATGGCTGTGTCCCAGAACTGGAGCCACCTGGGCACTTTCACTGACCCTCACTCATCTTCTGGCATGGGGAGGCTTCCTGGACTTCAGGTCCTGCCTCGGGCAGTTCCTCTCTCCATCCAGGGATACATTTAGCTATGATCTGTCAAGCCTTCCAGCAATGTTGTCAGAAGAGGCGAGAGCAGGCCTGGCTCTCTTTTCTGTCCATAAGCATGTGGGCAGAGCAGGGCAGGGCTTCAGCTGTCCTTTTGTCGGGCAAATCGAGCATGTTAGAGGCTTCTCCCCAATTAAGCTTGGCTCAGAGTCAAGGGGAAGCACTCACCCTTTCTTAGAGCCCATCCTCAAAGGCCCAAGGCCCAGAACACATTGCTCATCTTTCCCAGGGTGGGTGGACTTCAGAGACGCAGGCATGGAGCCCAGGGGGATGCATGTGTGTGACTGCAGCAGGGAGGATCAGACTGGGAGGGTAGGCTGCAGGCTAGAGGGATGGATGACACAGGGGCCAGGAGGAGGAGGGGGATCTGGAGGGGAGAAGAAGTAGGGGAAGGGTTAGAGGGTGGAGAGGAGAGGCGAGGGGGAGAAGAAGGGAAAGGGGGAGGAGAACAAGATCCAGAGCAAGCAGCTGAGAAGTGGCCAGAAAGAAGGGATCGGGACCCGATAGACACCCTGGCCACTCATGGGGGTGGTGACACTTCCGGGAGAACAAATTTGGAACAGCCTGGCCTCTGTGCCTACATCATCACTCCCTCTCCTCTTTGTCATTTTTAATTCTGTTCCAAGGAAATATACCAACTCTGTTCAGAGTAGACTGGATCACACAAACTCTCCAAGGGGAAGAGGAAGATCCACCAGTCAGACCTCAGCTTAGCTTCTGGGTAGAAAACAGACCATCTGTTCCCAGTTTTGCTGTGCCCTGCTGAGTCAGGGTCTGTGCTCAGAGTGCCCGTGAATTAGTGATTAGGTTTTTAAGAGCTTGTGAAGTTTTTTCTTTCACCCTGACCAGCAAAATGTGAGTCAAAATAAACCTGCCTAATGGCCCCCTCCTTTTTCCTGCCCTCCCCCTTTCCATCTTAACAAGCCTGAGGGGACTGTGGTTCTTTCCTCTGGGAACTGCCTCTTGCCATGTCCCACCCCACCCCCAATCCTGCACATTGAAATGTGCTCCCTTCCTCTGTCATTTGCATCTTAATGCTCCGAACCTACAATCAAGAAGACTTGTGTGAAAAAATAAAGAGAGAGTTAGAGAAATCTGGGCTAATTCTTAACCTTGATGAATTATACCTAACTATAGAAGCTTCATGATGAGGCTTTGAAAAAGATATCAAAATCAGTTTACCACTGAGAAAGGTGCCAGATAGAAGCAGAAACAAAGAGTACTGATGTTGTCTTTAGCCACAGTGGAGACATTACAGTGTGTGTGTGTGTGTGTGTGTGTGTGTGTGTGTGTTGGGGGGTGGGGATTATAAAACCCTGCCTGAAAGAGAATCTGTGTTTCAGATTTGGGTTTGAGTTGGATTTGTGTGTGTGTGTATGTGTGTGTTGCACGAAGGGGGACCCCTTCCAGGGCCCGAAACTGGGCTCTTGTCTAACACTCGGAAATGAATTGTCCGAAGAGACACATCTGCTGACAAAGCAAGAGATTTTACTGGGAAAGGGCGCCCGGGCAGAAAGCAGTAGGGTAAGGCAACCCAGGAGAACTGCTCGGCCACATGGCTTGCAGTCTTGGGTTTTATGGTGATGGGATTATTTTCCGGGTTGTCTTTAGCCAATCATTCTGGCTCAGAGTCCTTCCTGGCAGTGCATGTCTGGTTCACCCAAGATGGATCCCAGCAAGAAGCATTCTGGGAGGTGGTCGGATATGTGGTGTCTCCTTTTGACTTTTCCCAAACTCCTCCAGGTGGTGGTGGCTTATTAGCTCCATGTTCCTTACCAGGACCTCCTGGCATAAAACAATCATGCAAATGCTTACTATGATGCCTGGCCAAAGTGGGCAGTTTCAGCCAGTATGCTTCCCCTAATATGTGTATCAAAGTTTTATTAAAGTATAAAAAGGACAGAGAAAGCTTCTGACATAGATAACTGAAAGGGGACAGAGAGTGCCCCCATTGCTAGTCTTACAAAGGCCTTATATATTTTTATCAGACCCATTCCCACAACACACACCTTAAATTAACAAGATTAGAACTAACAATAGAAAGATCTTCCCAAAGCCTCAGATTTTGAACTACTTATTGCCAACTTCAGACTGAAATTGAAGAAAGTAGGGAAAACCACTAGACCATTCTGGTATGACCTAAATCAAATTTCTTACGATTACACAATAGAAGTGACAAATAGATTCAAGTTATTAGATCTGATAGACAGAGTGCCTGAAGAACTATGGATGGAGGTTTGTGCCATTGTACAGGAGGCTGTGATCAAGAACATCCCAAAGAAAAAGAAATGCAAAAAGTCAAAATAGTTGTCTGAGGAAGGCTTACAAATAGCTGAGAAAAGAAGAGAAGTTAAAGGCAAAGAAGAAAAGGAAAGATATACGCATTTGAATGCAGACAAGGAGAGATAAGAAAGACTTTCTCAGTGATCAATGCAAAACAATAGAGGAAAACAATAGAATGGGAAAGACTAGAGATCTCCAAGAAAATTAGAGATACCAAAGGACATTTTCATGCAAAGATGGGCACAATAAAGGATAGAAACCCTAAGGACCTAACAGGGGCAGGAAATATTAAGAAGAGGTGGCAAGAATACACAGAAAAACTGTACAAAAAAGATCTTCATGAACCAGAAAACCACAATGGTGTGATCACTCACCTAGAGCCAGACATGCTGGAATGCAAACTCAAATGGGCCTGAGGAAGCATCACTAAGAACAAAGCTAGTGGAGGTGATGGAATTCCATTGGAGCTATTTCAAGTCCTAAAAGATGAGGCTGTGAAAGTGCTGCCAGCAAATTTGGAAAACTCAGCAGTGGCTACAGGACTGGAAAAGTCAGTTTTGATTCCAATCCCAAAGAAAGGCAATGCCAAAGAATGCGCAAACTACGACACAATTGCACTCACCACAGTAAAGTTCAGTTCAGTTCAGTCACTCAGGCATGTCCAAATGTTTGTGACCCCATGGACTTCAGCACACCAGACTTTCCTGTCCTTCACCCACTCCCAGAGCTTACTCAAACTCATGTCCATTGAGTCATGATGCCATCCAACCCTCTCATCTTCTGTCATCCCCTTCTTCTCATGTCCCCAATCTTTCCTAGCATCAGGGTCTTTGCAAATGAGTCAGCTCTTAGCGTCAGGTGGCCAAGTATTGGAGCTTCAGCTTCAACATCAGTCCTTCCAATGAATATTCAGGACTGATTTCATTTGTGATGGACTGGTTGAATCTCCTTGCATTCCAAGGGACTCTCAAGAGTCTTCTCCAACACCACAGTTCAAAAGCATCAATTCTTTGGTGCTCAGCTTTCTTTATAGTCCAACTCTCACATCCATACATGACTACTGGAAAAACCATAGCCTTGACTAGGTGGACTTTGTTGGCAAAGTAATGTCTCTGCTTTTTAATATGCTGTCTAGGTTGGTCATAATTTTCCTTCCAAGGAGTAAGTGTCTTTTAATTTCATGGCTGCAATCACCATCTGCAGTGATTTTTGGAGCCCCCCAAAATAAAGTCTGTCACTTTATAAAGTTTCCACTGTTTCCCTATTTCCCATGAAGTGATGGGACCAGATGCCATGATCTTAGTTTTTTGAATGTTTAAGCCAACTTTTTCACTCTCCTCTTTCACTTTCATCAAGAGGCTCTTAAAGTTCTTCACTTTCTGCCATAGGGTGGTGTCATCTGCATAGCTGAGGTTATTGATATTTCTCCTGGCAATCTTGATTCCAGCTTGTTCTTCATCCAGCCCAGCTTTTCTCATGATACACTTTGCATATAAGCAGGGTGACAATATAAAGCCTTGATGTACTCATTTTCCTATTTGGAAGCAGTCTGTTGTTCCATGTCCAGTTCCAACTGTTGCTTCCTGACCTGCATAAAGATTTCTCAAGAGGCAGGTCAGGTGGTCTGGTATTCCCATCTCTTTCAGAATTTTCCACAGTTTATTGTGATCCACACAGTCAAAGGCTTTGGCATAGACAATAAAGCAGAAATAGATGTTTTTCTGGAGCTCTCTTGCTTTTTCAGTGATCCAGAAGAAGTTGGCAATTTGATCTCTGGTTCCTCTGCCTTTTCTAAAACTAGCTTGAAAATCTGGAAGTTCACAGTTCACATACTGTTACAGCCTGGCTTAGAGAATTTTTGAGCATTACTTTACTTGTGTGTGAGATGAGTGCAATTGTGTAGTAGTTTGAGCACTCTTTGGCATTGCCTTTCTTTGTGATTGGAATGAAAACTGACCTTTTCCAGTCCTGTGGCCACTGGTGAGTTTTCCAAATTTACTGGCATATTGAGTGCAGGACTTTCACAACATCATCTTTTAGGATTTGAAATAACTCAACTGGAATTCCATCACCTCCACTAGCTTTGTTCAGAATGATGCTTTCTAAGGCCCATTTGACTTCAGATTTCAGGATGTCTGGCTCTAGGTGAGTGATCACACCACTGTGATTATCTGGGTCATGAAGATCTTTTTTGTACAGTTCTTCTGTGTATTCTTGCCACCTCTACTTAATATCTTCTGCTTCTGTCCTTTATTGAGCCCGCCTTTGCATGAAATGTTCATTTTGTATCTCTAATTTTCTTGAAGAAATCTCTAGTCTTTCCCATTCTATTGTTTTACTCTATTTCTTTGCACTGATCACTGAGGAAGGCTTTCTTATCTCTCCTTGCCATTCTTTAGAACTCTGCATTCAAATTGGTATATCTTTACTTTTCTTCTTTGCTTTTCATTTCTCTTCTTTTCACAGCTATTTGTAAGGCCTCCTCAGTTAGCCATTTTGCTTTTTTGCATCTCTTTTTCTTGGGGATGGTCTTGATCCCTGTCTCCTGTACAATGTCACTAACCTCCATCCATAATTCATCAGGTACTCTGTCTATTCGATCTAGTCCCTTAAATCTATTTCTCACTTCCACTGTATAATCATAAGGGATTTGATTTAGGTCATATCTGAATGGTCTAGTGGTTTTCCCTACTTTCTTCAATTTAAGCCTGAATTTGGCAATAAGGAGTTCATGATCTGAGCCACAGTCAACTCCTGGTCTTGTTTTTGCTGACTTTATAGAGCTTCTTCATCTTTGGCTGCAAAGAATATAATCAATCTGATTTCAGTGTTGACCATCTGGTGATGTCCATGTGTAGAGTCTTCTCTTGTGTTGTTGTAACAGGGTGTTTGCTATGACCAGTGCATTCTCTCGGCAAAATTCTATTAGTCTTTCCTTGCTTCATTTTGTAATCCAAGGCCAAATTTGCCTGTTACTCCAGGTGTTTCTTGACTTCCTACTTTTGTATTCCAGTCCCCTATAATGAAAAGGACATCTTTTTTTGGGTGTTAGTTCTAGAAGGTCTTGTACATCTTCATAGAACCATTCAGCTTCAGCTTCTTCAGCAGTACTGGTCAGGGTACAGACTTGGATTACCATGATATTGAATGGTTTGCTTTGGAAACGAACAGAATCATTCTGTCGTTTTTGAGACTACATTCAAGTACTGCATTTCGGACTCTTTTGTTGACTCTGATGGCTACTCCATTTCTTCTAACGGATTCTTGCCCACAGTAGTAGATTTAATGGTCATCTGAGTTAAATTTACCCATTCCAGTACATTTTATTTTGCTGATTTCTGAAATGTCAACGTTCACTCTTGCCATCTCCTGTTTGACCACTTCCAATTTGCCTTGATTCATGGACTGAACATTCCAGGTTCCTATGCAATATTGCTCTTTACAGCATAGGACCTTGCTTTCATCACCAGTCCCATCCATAACTGGCTGTTGGTTTTTGTTTGGCTCTGTCTATTCATTCTTTCTGGAGTTATTTCTCCATTGATCTTCAGTAGCATATTGGGCACCTAACAACCTGGGGAGTTCAACTTTCAGTGTCCTATCTTTTTGCCTTTTCATACTGTTCATGGGGTTCTCAAAGGCAAGAATACTGAAGCGGTTTGCCATTCCTTTCTCCAGTGGACCACATTTTGTCAGAACTCTCCACCATGACCCATCTGTCTTGGGTGGCCCTACATGGCATGGCTCATAGTTTCATTGAGTTAGACAAGGCTGTGGTCCATGTTATTAGGTTGGTTAGTTTTCTGTGACTGTGGTTTTCAGTCTTTCTGCTCTCTGATGGAGAAGGATAAGAGGCTTATGGAAGCTTCCTGATGAGAGATACTGACTGAAGGGGAAACTGGGTCTTGTTCTGATGGGCAGGACCATGCTTGGTAAAACTTTAATCCAGTTTTCTGTTGATGGGTGGAGCTGTGTTCCCTCCCTGCTATTTACCTGGGGCTAAACTATGGTGGAGGTAATGAAGATAATGGCCACCTCCTTCAAAAGGTCCCATGCATGTTCTGCTACACTCAGTGCCCCCAAGCTTGCAGCAGGCCATCACCAACTTGTGCCTCTGCTGGAGACTCCTGGACACTCCCAGGCAAGTCTGGGTCAGTCTCTTGAGGGTTCACTGCTCCTTTCTCCTGGGTCCTTGTGTGCACAGGTTCTGTTTGTGCCCTCCAAGAGTCAATTTCTCAGTCCTGTGTAAGTTCTGGTAGCTCTATGGTGGGGTTAATGACGACCTCCTCCAAGAGGGCTTATGCCATACCCAAGTCTGCTGCACCCAGAGCCCCTGTCCCTGTGACAGTCCACTGCTGAACCTTAACTCCACAGGAGACACTCAAACACAGTTCTGCCACAGTCTCTGTGGGGTCCCTGGGTCCTGGTGTGTGCAACGTTTTTTTGAGCCTTCTGAGTGTCTCTGGTGGGAGTGGGGTTTGATTCTAAACGTGAATTCGCCCCTCCTACCATCTTACTGGGGCTTCTCCATTGCCCTTAGATGTGGGGTATCTCTGCCCAGCAGCTCCAGCACCTACCGTCTTACAGGCAGGGATTTCTCTGACCTTGGATGTGGGGTATCACCTCACGGCCAGTCCAGTGAAGCGCAGCTGCTGCTCCTGACCTTGGACATGGGGGATCTCCTCTCAGTCGCTCACCACTCCAGCACCATGCAGGTGCTGCTTGCAAAGGAATGCTCAAAATTCTCCAAGACAGGCTTCAACAGTATGTGACCCATGAACTTCCAGATGTTCAAGCTGAATTTAGAAAAGGCAGAGGGACCAGAGATCAAATTGCCAACATTCGTTGGATCATCACAAAAGCAAGAGAGTTCCAGAAAAACATCTACTTCTGCTGAATTGACTAAACCAAACCCTTTGACAGTGTGGATCACAACAAACTGTGGAAAATTCTTCAAGAGATAGGAATATCAGACCACCTGACCTGAGTCCTGAGAAATCTGTGTGCAAGTCAAGAAGCAACACTTAGAACTGGACATGGAACAAAAGACTGGTTTCAAATCGGGAAAGGAGTACATCAAAGCTCTATATTGTCATCCTGCTTATTTAACTTATATGCAGAGTACATCAAGCGAAATGCTGGGCTGGATGAAGCACAAGTTGGAATCAAGATTGCCAGGAGAAATATCAATAACCTCAGATATGCAGATTACACCACCCTTATGGTAAAAAGTGAAGAAGAACTAAAGAGCCTCTTGATGAAAGTGAAAGAGGATAGTGAAAAAGTGGCCTTAAAACTCAACATCTAGAAAACTAAGATCATGGCATCCGGTCCCATCATGGCAAATAGATGGGGAAACGATAGAAACAGTGACAGACTTTATTTCTTGGGGCTCCAAAAATCACTGCAGATGGTGATTGCAACCATGAAATTAAAAGACGGTTACTACTTGGAAGAAAAGTTATGACCAAACTAGACAGCATATTAAAAAGCAGAGACATTACTTTGCCAACAAAGGTCCATCTAGTCAAAGCCATGGTATTTCCAGTAGTCATGTATGGATGTGAGAGTTGGACTATAAAGAAAGCTGAGTACCAAAGAACTGATGCTTCTGAACTGTGGTGTTGGAGAAGATTCTTGAGAGTCCCTTGGACTGCAAGGAGATTCAACCAGTCCATCCTAAAGGAAATCAGTCCCGTATCTTCATTGGAAGGACTGATGCTGATGCTGAAGCTCCAATATTTGGCCGCCTGATGTGAAGAACCGACTCACTGGAAAAGACCCTGATGCTGGGAAAGATTGAAGGCTGGGAAAGGAGAAGGGGACGACAGAGGGTGAGATGGTTGGATGGACATGAGTTTGAGTAAGCTCCGGGAGCTGGTGATGGACAGGGAGGCCTGGCGTGCTGCAGTTAATGGGGTCACAAAGAGTCAGACATGACTGAGCCACTGAACTGACTGAACCAGACCCACTCCCACAACGTATGTCTTAATATAGCAAAATTAGTCAGAAGGTTCTTGTTAAAGGAACCATGTCCTGGAGCAAGATACATTGTTATATTGACAAAGACAAAGCACTGTAGGAAAAAAGTGTTTGTTCTCTGCTCCTCCTTGAGAGCTTCAGACCCCTTTCTCCTCCTCAAGAGCCCTGGACCTCTTCCACTTTGAGGGGCCCTGGATTCCTTATCAACATACCTAACAATTTCCTCTCTCATTCCCCTCTTTTTCTCGTAGGAGAATTATGTTGCCAAGGGAAAGGGATGGTATTTTTATTCCATAACTTCTTCCTGCAGTTGAGGGGCATTGTCCCTAAATTGTTGAGGAAACATATTCTCCTAATCCTCATATTGAGGGTCTCTGATCCAGGGGCCCCAAGTAATAGTTGGAGGATGCTGCGGCACTCATAGGAGCTTGAACAGCCATTTGTAATCTAAAAGCTGTCACAGTTGGTAATGGACAGGGAAGCCTGGTGTGCTGCAGTCCATGGGGTCGCAAAAAGTCAGACATGACTGAATAACCGAACTGAGTTCAAGATTCATGAATAATAAATGAGACTGTGGTTACAGATGTAAGGCAGATGTGGTCTTCCCTGGTGGCTCAGAGGGAAAAGCATATGCCCGCAATACGGGAGACCTTGGTTCGATCCCTGGGTAGGGAAGCTCCCTTGGAGAAGGGAATGAAACCCACTCCAGTGCTCTTGCCTGGAAAATTCCATGGGTGGAGGAGCCTGGTAGGCTCCAGTCCATGGTATAGCAAAGAGTCACACATGATTGAACAACTTCACTTCTCATGTAAGGCAAAATAGTCATTAAACCAAGTTAAAACATATTCAAAATTAAAAGTCACATTATGTCCATAGTTAAGGTACAATGTGTTACATCAGTCCATCTTAAATGTCATCAGATCAAGAAGAAGCATCACATATGATTGATGTTGGTGAAGGTATTTGCAGAGTTGAAGAAAGTATTTTTCTTGAAGTGGAGAAATCTACCATGCAAAGTCTTCAACTGATAAGGAGATTGAAAAGCTGAAACCTGAGTCACACAGTTAGTTAATTCTAAGGCTTCATTTACCTTCTCTGTAAGGAAAGTGGCAGGGTTTAAGTTTCCACAAACTCTAAGTTTAGTTATTGTAATAGCTATTGGTATTTAAGAAGCTGACTGTCTGATTGACTCATTTAGGAATTTCATACAATAAAGTATAAGGATCAGGCACCAAGGGGTGTAAAAGAACCACAGCCTCATTTATTATTCAGAAATCTTGAACTCAGATAAGCCGCTCAAGTCATGTCTGACTCTTTGCGACCCCATGTACTGCAGCACTCCAGGCTTCCCTGTCCATCACCAGCTCCCGGAGCTTACTCAAACTCATGTCCATCCAACCATCTCACCCTCTGTCGTCCCCTTCTCCTTTCCCAGCCTTCAATCTTTCCCAGCATCAGGGTCTTTTCCAGTGAGTCGGTTCTTCACATCAGGCGGCCAAATATTGGAGCTTCAGCATCAGCATCAGTCCTTCCAATGAAGATACGGGACTGATTTCCTTTAGGATGGACTGGTTGAATCTCCTTGCAGTCCAAGGGACTCTCAAGAATCTTCTCCAACACCACAGTTCAGAAGCATCAGTTCTTTGGTACTCAGCTTTCTTTATAGTCCAACTCTCACATCCATACATGACTACTGGAAATACCATGGCTTTGACTAGATGGACCTTTGTTGGCAAAGTAATGTCTCTGCTTTTTAATATGCTGTCTAGGTTGGTCATAACTTTTCTTCCAAGTAGTAACCGTCTTTTAATTTCATGGTTGCAATCACCATCTGCAGTGATTTTTGGAGCCCCAAGAAATAAAGTCTGTCACTGTTTCTATCGTTTCCCCATCTATTTGCCATGAAGTGATGGGACCGGATGCCATGATCTTAGTTTTCTAGATGTTGAGTTTTAAGGCCACTTTTTCACTATCCTCTTTCACTTTCATCAAGAGGCTCTTTAGTTCTTCTTCACTTTTTACCATAAGGGTGGTGTAATCTGCATATCTGAGGTTATTGATATTTCTCCTGGCAATCTTGATTCCATCTTGTGCTTCACCTAGCTGGCATTTTGCATGATGTACTCTGCATATAAGTTAAATAAGCAGGATGACAATATACAGCCTTGATATACTCCTTTCCCAATTTGGAACCAGTCTGTTTTTCCATGTCCAGTTCTAAGTGTTGCTTCTTGACCTGCAAGAACTTGAACTAGTTTCCATTTATCATTTGACTTTTTCACACCCAAAATAGGAGTGTTGTATGGACTTTTACAGGGAATTAATAGTCCTTCTTTCTTTAAATTTTTGAAGATAGGCTTTAACCCTCCTTAACCTCAGGCTTTAGTGAGTAGTGCTTTTGATGAGGAAATAGGTCAGGGTCTTTGAGCTTGATAATGACAAGAACAGCATTTTTTGCTCAACCCGTAGTTTTTCCATCAGCCCACAATCTAGGATTTACATTTTGTTCAGTTAAAAAGAGTGGGCTCCATATTCATGAAAAAATAGGCCTGAACCTTGCTTAGTATAATCCTCCCCCGAAGGGGCGAGGGAGACGCTGGCACAATTAGAAACTTATGAGAAAACAGCACAGAGTCCCAGTTGCAGCTTAAAGGATGACTGAAATAGTAGCATTTGACTCATCTAGACAGCTCCAATATTGTAGTGGATCGGGAGGAAAGCGGACCAGGGACTTCAGTGAGCACAGAGAAAGTTGCCCCCAGTGTCCAAAAGGAAATTGACTGGCCCTTACAGTTATTAATACCCGGGGTTCCTCAGGTGTAATTAGAATGGGAACTTGTGTGGGGACCCCTGGGCACCTTCTGTCCCTAGGGTTGGCTTTTTATACCGGTTGTGTGAATGTTGCAAAATCTCACATTCATTCACCCATCCTCTGTGTACCCACTGTGTGTGAGGCCTGGACCCTCCCCAGTGTTTGGTTCCTAGGCATCACATCTGGGCCAGCCAGGTGTCACCTCTGCTCTCAAGGTCATCCACTGGTCATCCCAGATCTTCCCAGCTGCTGCCACTATGCTCTACTGGAGCCACCATATCTGATGGACATCACCATCTGTGACTGGAGCCACTGTGTCTAATGGACATCACCACTCATCCTGGGAGCCACAGCCCATTTCCTGGGAGCAAAGGGCTTTGCAGGCTCCCCTCTCAGTTGGGCTGATTGGCTCCTGCCAGCCCCAGTGGACCCTAGTCTGCAGCCAGAACTGTCCTGGAGCCCACACAATTCCACAGCTGCTGGAAGGCATAGTCAGTCCTGGTGACTCTGGGAAAGACACCTGCCTTCTTTGAGTTGCTCTCTGTAAGAAGGGTCCCCAGGTTGTACTTGTGTCCTGATGTTTTATTTTTTCGGTGGGGATGGGGGGTGGGTGGATAGCACTTTTGGATTTGTTCCCACATATTAATATTATTAGCTTCCCAGCTCTCAGACTTTGGGATGGCAGCCAAGTGGAGAGCCGTGCAGTCCTCAAAACTGCCCTTCTTCCTCTCTCCTGAAGTTTGGGTTCCCTGCTGGGCCCAGCTCCTCTTGTCTTTCTTCTCCCCTTAAAATGAGATCTTTCTGCTATAAATAGATACAGACAGGGCCTGTCCCCCAGTTCACTAGTTCAGCAAGTTCAAGGTTTGTCCAAGGACAAGAATGTCTTTGAAAGCCCCCTTCCTCCAGCTGTAGAGGGGGGCCCTGCTGGCTTTAGAAGCAGGGAGGCTCCCTTAGCCAAGGTTAGGCATGATCAGTCGGTAGCTGGAATCACTGTGGATCAGTTTTGGCTGCCCTCCCTCCCAAAATAGGCCTCTCTGGCCTTACAGCTTGTATTTAATGGCTGATTTGTTTTGAACTGCATTGAAAACAAATCCTGAACATTGGCCACCTGCATGACTCTGTTTCATTCCTCAGATAAATGGATGGGAGCACAGCCGTGTTAAATGATGCAACACACCGAGGGTAGACACTTGGGACAGGCAGTCTCCAAGGCTCTAAGTGTAGACTGTCTTCCAAGCAGAGCTGCCAGATTTCACAAAAACAAAACCAATAAAGAACACCCAATTGAATTTGAATTTCAGATAAAATGATAATTTTAGTATGCTGTTGCTTTTAGTCGTTTTGTTGTATCTGACTCTTTGCAACCCCATGGACTGTAGCCCACCAGGCTCCTCTGTCCATGGGATTCTCCAGGCAAGAATACTACAGTGGGTTGCCATTGGCGTCTCCAACTTTTATATGAAAGTTTTTGTATGAGTATGTCCCAAATTTTGCATGGAACACACTTATATTAACATTAAATATATTGTTTATTGTCTGAAATTTGAATGTGGGCATCCCAAATTCCATGTGGCAACCCTTCTGCCAAGGACAAGTTTTATTCTCCCATCTCTTGATAAAATCACTGTCTTCCACTGAGTTTTACTTCAGCAAGTTATGAAACCAGTGAAATTTAGGAGATGAATTTTGCTGTTTAAAATTGGAGAAAGAGGGATTTCTTTGGCATTCCAGTGGTTAGGACTCAGCTCTTCCACTTCAGGGAGTGTGGGTTCGATCCCTGGCCAGGGAACTAAGATCCTGCATGCCACGTGGCGTGGCCAAAAAATAAATAAAATAAATTAAGAGAAAAAAATTCACATGTTTTTAATGTTGTTTAGTTGGTAATCATGTCAGACTGGAGTAGGCAATGGCACCCCACTCCAGTACTCTTGCCTGGAAAATTCCGTGGATGGAGGAGCCTGGTATACTGCAGTCCATGGGGTCGCCAAGAGTCGGACATGACTGAGCGACTTCACTTTCACTTTTCACTTTCATGCATTGGAGAAGGAAATGGCAACCCACACCAGTGTTCTTGCCTGGAGAATCCCAGGGATGGGGGAGCCTGGTGGGCTTCCGTCTATGGGGTCGCACAGAGTTGGACACGACTGAAGCGACTTAGCAGCAGCAGCAGCAGCAACATGTCAGATTCTGTGACCCCATGGACTGCAGCCCACCAGGCTCCTCCTCCATGGGATTCTCTCAGCAAGAATACAGGAGTGGGTTACCATTCCCTCCTCCAGGGATCTTCCTGACTCAGGGATTGAACCTGCGCCTCCTGCATTGGCAGGTGATTCTTTACCACTGAGCCAACAGGGAAGACTCATGTTTTTTTACACTGATGTGCTAAATTTTCCCTTTGACTTTTTTAACCCCTGGGTGTATATTTTGGCCTGTCCTTCCCACCCACCCCTCCATCTCTCCTGGGTTTAGCAAGAGAATCAGTTTCCAGGAAGGAACTAGCAGTGGGCTTGATTCTTCTCCACCCAGAAGTGTTCATAGAGATGAAATACTCACATTGGCAAGAGCTCATCTTCACCACCAGAGAGAAGAGAAGTCACTGTATCTGGCTCTAAGCCCATGGGTTCTACATCTCTAGTCAGAGTTTCCCCCAGCACATGAAGCTTTGACTTGGGAACAGACGGAGTGTTGTTCTCTGGTCAAACTTCCCTAGAGTCAGACTTGCTAATGAGAGTTTTCCATTGAGGGGAACAAGTCTCCAGGGACTAGAGGTGTGTCAGCCTCACCAGCTGGCAGTCGCTGTCAGTCGCTGGGAGCACCCCCCTGTTTGAGAAGACACCTTCACATAGCCTGGTCGAGCCCAGGCCCATCTCCAAAGCACACCTGCTGCTGGCCCAATAGAAGATACTGCTGATGTGGAAACAGGGACTCCACAGCAAGATGCGAACTAAATACCCTCTGACAGCACTCCCCAACAGGGGCGTCAGCCTTCCAGAGTGGCACACATAAGACACAGGAAGTCATCTCTGCAGCTTCTCGGAGGAGTGGCTTTAGAAGGACCACAGATGCTCTGACCACCTGCATCACTTGACCCTGCCTTCCTACCTGGGGTTCCCTGAGAACGAAGCCCTGTGCCCTGAGGTGTTCAGCATGCTCACACCTCCCCCAGCTCTCTGCAATGATCCTAGCTCTGCCACATTCCTGGGGAAACTGAGAAAATCCTCCCTCAATTCTTTCTCTGTTGGAGCTCTGATCCCTGCTGGAACCCCTGCAGGGAGAGGGCAGCTGAGAGGCTGAGGGTCCTCCACCCTGGTCAGGGGTCCTGCCCATTCCCACTCAGCACCTGTGTTGGCCCTGAGTCGCCCAGAAGACAGCAGATGGGGGGCATCTGACAATTTCCCTGTTGCCAGGCAGAGGTGGTCAGTGCAACAGACCCTTCACTCAGGCTATTCATCCACCCTCAGTCTTCTTCCACTAGATTGCTCCTCTTTTAGTATCTATTAAGCGTTTACTAGGGCTTCCCTTGTGACTCAGTGGAAAAGAACCCATCTACAATGCAGGGGACACAGGAGACATGAGTTCAATCCCTGGGTCAGGAAAATCCCCTGGAGGAGGGCATGGCAACCAACTCCAGTATTCTTGCCTAGAGAATCCCATAGACAGAGGAGACTGCCAGGCTACAGTCCATAGGGTCACAAAGAGTCAGACATGACTTAGTGACTGAGCATGTACGCAAGCATTTACTATCCTCTCTCGGTGCTGTTTGGAATGACCTAGACCTTTGCCTGGAGAAGGAAATGGCAACCCACTCCAGTACTCTTGCCTGGAAAATTCCATGGACAGAGGATCCTGGTAGGCTGCAGTCCATGGGGTCTCTAAGAGTCGGACACGACTGAACAACTTCACTTTCGCTTTTCACTTTCATGCATTGGAGAAGGAAATGGCAACCCACTCCAGTGTTCTTGCCTGGAGAATCCCAGGGACGGAGGAACCTGGTGGGCTGCCGTCTATGGGGTCGCACAGAGTTGGACACGACTGAAGCGATTTAGCAGCAGCAGCAGCAGCAGACTTTTGCCACAAATGGCTACAGACAGACCCTTTTAGAAATGCTGCATAGGGGTTTGTGGTCCAGCTGATTTGGGCCTGAGGTGTTGCTTAGTGCATCCCTTTTAGGCCAGATACGGTCCCGGACCTAATAAGGTTAATAGCCTCATGTCTATTTGTGACCATAGGGATGAAGAGAAGGTCATGTCCCCCAGGACCAGGGAGGAGAGCTTTCCCAGGTCTGTGGATGGAGTCAGTCTGCGAGAGGTCTGCTAATCCCCACCCTAGCCTGATTTTCATAGACTGGAGAAATTTTCTGCATTTGATTGACTAGGCTGACATTTACAAGCCAAAAGATAAACCTTATCTCAATTGGACTCTTATGACTGGAAAACGCCACCTGTAAGCTCTGGGGGGTATATTTGCAGAAGTGAGTACATGAAGAAAAAGATATGAACATCCTCACGTGAGGCTGATTTATTGAGCTGTGGGTTCAGGCAATGGCCTTGTGTTATCTGCAGGAAGGCTTCTCTGGGGTGATGGTTAGACCACCTGAACCATCTTCCCCAAGTGGTCCATGAGACACAGCTGACTGCTGAGATGCACACTCCTCCCAGGGGATGTGAGACTCGTGAGAACCTGTTAGTCTCCATTCCTGGCCTGATAAACATGTGGGCAGAGCAGGCAGCTTACTGACCAGGACATATCTCTCTGATATGTCTGTACCATCTACCTAGAACTTGTTTCTAGGCTGAGAGATAGTCAGCTCTGGGGCACCGAAGGGGCCTAGTACACACACTTCTTTAGGTCACTGTAAGTCACTGAGCCCAAAGATGGACCCCACATGGTACAGATACTGAGCTGAACTATTTCTGAAGAATTCAGGGCCATACCCTTAACAATATGCAGAAATCCAGAGGTCAGGTGTGATTAGAGTAGCCAATCACAAACATTTGTATTTTTGTTTTCTTGCAGTGCATATTACTGAGGATCCTGGAAAATTTGACCCAGAGAGCAGTGAGTCTGAGCACCTTGAAGGGGGCTGGCCATAGTTCAGCATCAGAGCTGTGTGCTGAGCAAGGGCTTGGAGAACTAGGGGTAGTGAGGAGGTGGTGGGGAAAACGCATATTATTTATGTCTTATTAACTTTCTTGATGATGAATTTGTAGCTTTTACTTTTAGATTGTCAGAAAAAAACCCCACAAAAACCAAGCCCAAATAGATCTAAGGTTTATTATTTGCAATTTACACAGTTGAGCTCATGTACTTTGAGGACTTCTGTCCTCTTTCTGACAGTTAAAAGTGTTCTCCCCTTGGAAATTCGGGAGGGCAGATCCTCTATCCCCCAGGCAGTAATTGGAAGCACAGAATGTAATTGGAAGCACATTATATAATTGGGTGGAGAAAGCAACTCTTCCTGGAAGCAAAGGCCTACTTTGAATGTGAGATGGTGTGGGGGCCTTTTGTGGCCTGCCTGACTATATTTCCAGACAGCTGGAAAGGGTGGCCCCAAATGTTTCCTGTAGTGTTTATTTAATGGAACCCCAAACTCCATCATTCTCTATGCTCCCCATCATCTCTTGTATGTGTGGCAGCATCCTTTCCAACATGCACATACTTCTGGGAGGCCCAATACAATTCTGCATTAGGAGTGAACAGTTCTGCCTGCATTATCACCTTCAGATTCTTCTTTCTTAGATGGCATCTGCAGAATAAAACTAGAAATCTGTGGATTGCTACTAGTGTTCTTTAACTTCACCATCATGAGTGAGTTTGGCAGGTCATTCTTCCTGGTTGCCCTGGTGACCTGTCCCTGCTTTCTCTGCTTTATCCCATGCAGGTACCCAGGCACAAAGTCATGCAGGAGCACATGTACCAAACAAGTGATTAATGGGCATTCTTGTTTTGTGAGTAAGTGTGTGTGAGCATTCAGTTGCTCAGTTGTGTCCGACTCTTTGTGACCCCATGGACTGTAGCCTGTCAGGCTTCTCTTGTCCTTGGAATTTCCCAGGCAAGAATACTGGAGCGGGTTCTCATTTCCTACTTCAGGGGATCTTCCTGACTCAGGGATTGAAACTGCATCTCTTGTGTCTTTTGCATTGCAGATGGATTCTTTACCATTGAGTCATCAAGGAAGCCCCTTGTGAGTAAGTGAATTAAGTTAAAGACAAAAAGGTAGCGGCACCAGCCCAGTGCAACAATATCCATGCTATAGTGATTTCTGGCATAATTTCATTATGGGTTGATTTTTGTCTACCAAAAAAGATATGTTGAAATATTAACCCCTAGCACTTGAGAAGGTCACCTTATTTGGAAATAGGATTGCTGCAGATGTAATTAGTTAAGATAAGTCACGAGAGATACCAGAGTAGGGTGGGACCGTAATCTAACCTAACTGGTATCCTTATAAAAAGGAGAAATTTAGAGATAGAGACTCATACACAGCGAAATTGCCTTGTGAATGTGAAGATGGCCATGGGCTAGCTGAGGAGAGAGGTCCTGGCAGACGTTCCCTCACAGCCCTTGGAAAGAACCAGCCCCGCAGATCTTGAACTTCCCAGACTGAGAGCCTCCCAGACTAATAGCGACACTTGGTTGCAGCAGCTCCAGCAAATACACCCGACTTCTAAGCCTTAGTTGCTCTGTAGCTTCACAGGCTAGGGGCTTCCCTGATAGCTCAGTTGGTAAAGAATCCTCCTGCAATGCAGGAGACCCTGGTCCGATCCCTGGGTTGGGAAGATCGCCTGGGGAAGGGAACAGCTACTCACTCCAGTATTCTGGCCTAGAGAATTCCATGGACTATATAGTCCATGGGGTCGAAAAGAGTCAGATCTGACTGAGCAACTTTCACTTTCCTTTCACTTTCTTTCACAGGTTCTTCTGTGAAAACTGAGCACTGTTGAAATTAAGTTGATGATTTTCAGGAGGAACATGACTAAAACGGTGAATTAAACAGATAAAAGACAGGCAAAAGCACAGAAAGAAGTGATTGTTACAGAGCTCAGGTTTGCAGGAGCAGAATGTTGCCTGGCCTCAGAGAGGTGCTACATGCGCTAGTCTGCTAGTGAGGTAACTTTGTGAGAGCCTTTGGAGTCACAAAATGTTGAATTTTTTTCCCCTCTTTTTTTAAAATTGAAGTATAGTTGATTTATGATAGTGTGTTAATTTCAGGTATACAGCAAAGTAATTCAGTTATACATTATATATATATATATATATATATATATATATACATCTGTTATTTTTCAGATTCTTTTCCATTATAGGACCTTGTTGATTATCTATTTTATATATAGTTGTGTGTATATTTTAATACCAAACTCCTAATTTATTCCCCCTCTTCCCCCTTTGGTAAATACAAGTCTGTTCTCTACGTCTGTGAGTCTGTTTCTGTTTTATAAAAAAGTTCATTTGTACCATTTTTTTTTTTTTTAGATTCCACATACAAGCAATATCATGTGGCATTTATCTTTCTCTTTCTAACTTACTATTACAATCTCTAGGTCCATCCATGGAGAAGGCAATGGCACCCCACTCCAGTACTCTCACCTGGAAAATCCCATGGATGGAGGAGCCTGGTAGGCTACAGTCCATGGGGTCGCTAAGAGTCGGACACGACTGAGCGACTTCCCTTTCACTTTTCCCTTTCATGCACTGGAGAAGGAAATGGCAACCCACTCCAGTATTCTTGCCTGGAGAATCCCAGGGACGGCGGAGCCTGGTGGGCTGCCGTCTATGGGGTCACACAGAGTCGGACACGACTGAAGCAACTTAGCAGCAGCAGCAGCAGCAGGTCCATCCATGTTGCTGTAAATGGCATTACTTTGTTATTTTTTATGGCTGAGTTATATTCCATTATATACATATGTGTGTGTGTGTGTGTGTGTGTGTGTGTGTATGTGTGTGTATGTAGATATATACATACCATTCATCTGTCAATGGACATTTAGGTCAATTTTTAAAATTTTGTAAAATAGAGTTAAAATATTCCAAAACACAGACTTGTAAAACTTACATGTTTTTACAAACTGTCAAGTACTAACAGGGCTTCCTATGTGGCACTAGTGCTAAGAACCCGCATGCCAATGCAGGAGGCATGAGACATGTGGGTTAGATTTCTGGGTCAGGAAGATCCCCAGGAAGAGGACATGGCAACCTACGCCAGTATCTTTGCCTGGAGAATCACAAGGACAGAGGAGCCTGGTGGGCTACAGTCCAGGGTAGCTGAGAGTTGGACATCACTGAAATGCCTTAGCTTGCATGTACTCACTAAGAATGTGCAAAGAGTTCTCCACATCCTCTTTCTGCACCTAGAGGGTAGAGTTTGGTCTGACCACCCAGGAGTCTGTGGTTCTTTCCTGTGAGGTGTCAGAGTGCACATCTGAGCTTGGTGTTACATTCAGGCTCTCAACACTACTGTCACTTGGGTCCTCTCAGCTCTCTCCCTGTCCCCAAGTCCTTGAGTGAAAGGGTCATTGACTAATTTTCTCTAAATTAGTCAGTTCAGCTTAAAGTCGCCTTACACCAGCGGATCTTATTTTTGACCGTGTGTCAGAATCCCCTGGGCTAGTGACAGCCCCTGAAAGCTGGGTTTCCGATTCATGAGGTATGGATGTGGCTCCAGAATCTGCATTTCTAACAAGTCCCCAAAGATACTGAGGCCACAGTTTGAGATTCATTGTCTTGGTCTGACACTACCAGATTTTTTTTTTGCAAAGTTTTCTTATTATTATTACAATCATTATTATAATTTTAGCATTTTCCAAACATGTATGACATAAACAATCTTCAGTTCAGTTCAGTCGCTCAGTCATGTCTGACTCTTTGCAACCCCATGAATCGCAGCACACCAGGCCTCCCTGTCCATCACCAACTCTCGGAGTTTACCCAAATGCATGCCCATCGAGTTAGTGATGCCATCCAACCATCTCATCCTCTGTCGTTCCCTTCTCCTCCTGCCCCCAATCCCTCCCAGCATTAGGGTCTTTTCCAATGAATCAACTCTTCGCATGAGGTGACCAAAGTATTGGAGTTTCAGCTTCAACATCAGTCCTTCCAATGAATACCCAGGACTGATCTCCTTTAGGATGGACTGGTTGGGTCTCCTTGAAGTCCAAGGGACTCTCAAGAGTCTTCTCCAACACCACAGTTCAAAAGCATCAATTCTTCGGTGCTCAGCTTTCTTCATTGTCCAACTCTCACATCCATATATGACCACTGGAAAAACCATAGCCTTGACTAGACGGACCTTTGTTGGCAAAGTAATGTCTCTGCTTTTAAATATGCTCATTCACCCTTAAAAAACCAGACAGTAGGAGGAAGTATTTGCAAAAAAATGGATTAACACTGGAAAGCTTTTTATTGTTTTCCATGAAACTTCTTCAGCACCCCAGAGCAGACATTGAGAAGAGCTTGGCTTCTCCTTATTGGTCCTGCAGTTCCCTGGAAGGCTGATGAGGTAGGCTTCCAACTCCTACCTCTGGGCCAAGGATACTGCTGGACTCTCACCTCCTGGGAACGGCCAGACAGTATCTAAAGTCCTTCTGGCTCAAGGCTTTCCTGATTTTTTCCTCACTAGAATGGTATGGGAGATAGGGGTAGAGATGTGTCCAAGTGTGCATGAATTCAAAATGAAAAGAGTTACTTAAAAGTTCTAAATGTTAGGAATGATCCCATTTGTACAGTGAAATGTTCCTCTCCTTTTGCCTCTAAAGGGGCTGGGGGCCCAGTCAAGTGCTGGGTACAGGGTGGCAGTACCATATATACAGAGAGATATAGATATAGTTATATATATATATGGATATATACAATGTCAGTGTAAGACAATTATATATGTAATGTGGTTATATATAATGCCTATATATGTGTATGTGTATATTAACATATAATGCCTTTGTGTATGTGTGTGTATACACACACACACATATATATATTTGCATTTTTGGAGAACTCATTGTATTAGGTCCCTAGAAATCCTATTATTAACCATGCCTGGCTTCTCTGGAACATACTTTCTAGGTGGAATGTCTAGCTGGGAAGCACTCGTCATTCCTCACCCCAGTATCGCTCTTTCATTCTGCTGCCAAACCCAAGGGTGACCAGGTGAGGAATCTGATACAAACTTGAGTTTTTTGAGGTCAAAGATGATTTCCATCAGTTAGGTCTCTTGGGGGGAAAAAAACAAAACAAAAAAAAAAAAACAGCTGCTGAATTTCGTGTCTCATCCATCTGACCAGTCAATCACAATGGAATCTGAAGTTTGAGGCCAAAGAGTCAGCATTTTGTCTTTTTATAGTTGATAGACAGTGACCCTTGCCAAGGCTCCAGGCACATGAAGGTAATACAACAACCCATTAAATTTATTATGGGACTGGGAGGTGACAAAACTGCCCATAGGGTCAAAGCCTCATAAAGAAGAACAGAGCTCTGCTTTAGGTCTGAAATCACACACAATGTCAGCACTGCGTTGGAGGCTGGGAGGTTAAGAGGTTGCTTTGAAATCCAGAACTGCTAAGTAAACCAACCTGTTCATATCTTTCTGTGTTCTTTCTTCCTTTTGAGGAGGGTTCTGAACAATTCATAGTGTAGGTCAGGATTGCAGAGGATCTTAGCTGGGCTTTTGTGTGTATTTACACATGTGTCCTATCCAGCAGATGCTTTAGTGTTCAGTATGTAAGAGAAGAGTCAGAAATTGCCCCTAGCTGGACTGAAATAGCAGTGAGAGGTCAGAAGACCTGGAAGAAGGATGCTTAGCTTCATCAGTTTAGGGATCAGTCCTAGTACCTCCAGGTTCCTAAGCCAGTTTGTGCCCAGGGTCTGTGCCAAGCCCCGGTCACTTTATGAATCATCTTTCAGGAGCAGCCTGTAGGTGGGAGGGAGCAGAGAGAGCTGTCCCCTTGGAGAACACCCTGGCCACCTGGCAGGAACAAGGTCCTCCCTCAACTCTTTTGTCTTATAATCCTCGGCACAGAGAAATCTTCAAACTAGGGCCATCAACAGGTTTGTTGGTGCCAGCAGGGCAAGGAAAAGCTTCCTTTCAGACAGAGGGTTAATCTCAGCTCTTCATTCTGAGATGAAAAGCAAGAGGAGATGGATTTATTGCCCAGTTCTAGTTCTTTTTCTTACAGAGCAAACAAACGAACAAACAAACAAACAAAAACAGGTCCGCCATCCTCTGCTGGGCCCTCAGTGCATCAGAGTTGTGCCAAGAGTCTGACCCTCCACCAGCTGACTCACCCATGACCCGGCTTGGCAGACCCCCTGCCCTACCCGCTGTCTCTCACTTGTCACTGGGTGAGTCTGGCCACTGTCAGTTCACCAGATTCCTGTGGAAACAGGTGCTCATGACTCCTCAGTCTGTCAAAAGTCTGAAGAGCTGGGGGCAAAATTTGCTTCATGCAGAATGCTATTTAGAGGGTGTAATGGAGCCTTCTCAGCAGAGTGTGCGTGCAGAGAGGGCTGTTCTCCAGACTCCCATGAGCTGTTAGCAGACATCTGCCCCTTGTGTATTAGTAACTCAGAATGGCCAGTTTCACTTTTTTTTTTTAACTTGTTATTTTGTATTGGGGTATAGCTGATAAACAATGTTGTGATAGTTTCAGGTGAATAGCTAAGGGACTCAGTCATACATATACATGTATCCATTCTTCCGCAAACTCCAGGATGGCAAGGTTTAAAACTGGGTCTGTGGTGGGGGAAAGTTTGTGCCTTTTCCTTTCCACAAAACCGCTGAGTTCATTTCCTCAAACCTTCTCCTTTTATGAATCTAGGAAAGATTCCAGGAAAGAGCAGTTATGGGGCTGAAACAAGGAAGGGATCAAATTAGCACACCATTTTCTTATTAGATCCACACCAGCCTTGGTCCTTGTTCTCTAGTAAATTACCATTACGAATATTTTACCACATGCAAATGAAAAGTCTGTGTCATCTGATTCATTTAAAATCTGTAGCTCACAGATCAGAAGATCCTTCCCAATCAAACCACTTGGTGTAAAAAAGCAAGGGGAGGGCTTCCCAGGTGGTGCTAGTGGTAAAGAACCCACCTGACAAGATAGGGGATGTAAGAGAGGAGGGTTTGATCCCTGGGTCGAGGAAGATCCTCTGGAGGAGGGTATAGCAACCCACTGCAGTATTCTTGCCTGGAGAATCCCATGGACAGAGAAGCCTGGCGGGCTACAGTCCATGGGGTCACAAAGAGTCAGACACAACTGAAGTGACTTAGCACAACACAGGACAGCAAGGGGAGCAGCTGGGATTTAGGTAATATCATTTTCCTTTGCACTCAAACATTGAATGCTTTGCCTGTGAGACAGAGAAAGCCTCAGCGCCCTTGGAATTTGATTTATAGGACATGATTCTGCATTGCATCCATCTAGATGCCAAGTTGCACCAAAATCTACTTAGCAGTTAGCAACTCTGGCCTCACACTCACTGAACTACAATGTGCAAGCTCCAAGCCCTCCAACCACTCAGATTCACCTTCCGACCAGAGCAGGCTCTAGGGGCCCATCTAGTTAGAAGGGCTCCCACCCAGTCCCAACTTCACTGACTTCTAGTCTGCTCTCCCGCAGTCTGTACACCTGCAATCTGTACCCCCGCGCACTCCTGGACCATCCTGGACTTGAAAGGCTGGAGAAAGATGGAAAAATGCACATATTACCCTCAACAAAGGACTGCTGAAGTCCTCGCTCCCCTCCTCATCTCTGATCCACCCCCATCAGTGCCCTCAAGACCACTTTAGTCAGAGCTCTTCCCCAGATGACTCCCTCTCATCCCCAGGGTCATCACCCCTGCCTCTGGTCTTCAAGAGATGACTCTGTCTCCCATTTATTCTCTCTCCATCCTCTGACCTCAGTCCTATTCTGTGTAAATCTCTCTGCCCATTTGCCTTTGAGTCTCAACATCTCAAAAGTACTCTCCCTTTATGAAGGTAGTGACTTTATGCAAAGGTTTTTCAGTAAATGGAGTCCTTTTATTTTTTTAAACAGAATTTTCCACAGAGTCCAATTTGTGAAGTAGATAAAAGGAGACTTTCCCTGGCTTGACCTCACCTCACCTGTGCACCTCTTCTTTTTACAAAATCTTGAGTCTCTTACATGTCATTGATTCTTTTCCATTATGTTTCCACTTTTTAAAAGAATAAGACCAAGAAAACCTGAAGAGCAACGAGAGACATGGAGTTCAACTGGCACCAATGGACAGCCAGCCCTACTGGCCAGATATTCGAGTCAGCATCTTAGACAAAGCACGAGCCAGCTCCAGAGCTGACTGCAGAACTGTTCAGGGGACCACAGACCTGGGAGCAATAGTAAGAATGTTAAGTCTTTATATTTGGGGTGATGTGTTACACAGCAAAAACTAATTGATACACCCTCAGTGACTGAGTTTATATCAATATCATCGTCATGCTCAGTTGCTAAGTCGTGTCCAACTCTTTGTGACCCAATGTACTGTAGCCCACCAGGCTCCTTAGTCTATGGAATTCTCCAGGCAAGAAGACTGGAGTGGGTTGCCATTTCCTCCTCCAAGGTATCTTCCTGACCCAGGGAATGAATCTGAGTCTCCTGATAGGCAGGCAGATTCTTTACACTGAGCCACCAGGAAAGCCCATATCAATATAGGGGCCTTTAGCCTTTTTTGCTTCAATATCTCTGTCCCATTTGAGGTCATCTGCTTTGCTGGAGGTCTTTAAAATGGATGCATATGGGGTGTTGAGGTATCACCTTGCTTCAAGCAAGAGTTAAGTATCTCTTGAGAGATAATTTACATAGGTAACTCTGTTGATATGGCAGTTAAAAAAAAAGACAGTGTCTGTAATTCAGGAAAATGGTCTTTGAATATGATTTCTGTGCCTGCTTTTCAGTTGTGGACAAACCTTGATATCAGCAGTGACTCAGTAGTGGACAATAAGCCCAGCTGATTAATGGTTTATAATTGTGAATTAGACCATACCTATTCATATTAGTCAGGGTTCTACAGAGAAACAGAACCAATAGTGTGTGTGTTGTGTACGTGTATGTGTGTGTGCATGTGTGTGTATAGACAGAGAGTTATTTATCTTAAGAGAATGACTCATACAATTTTGAGGGCTGATATGTCCAAAATCTGGAGAACAGATGGACAGGCTAGACATCCAGGGAGGAGTTTAGGTTGTAATTCATGTTCAAAGGCTATCTGGAGGCATAATTCCCTGTTCCTCAGGGCGTCTTAGTCTTTTTTCTATTATGGCTTCAGTTGATCTGGTGAGGCCCACCACATTATGGAGGGCAATCTGCTTTACTCAAAGCCCACTGATTTAAGTGTAAATCACATCTAAGAATACCTTCACCAAAACATCTGCCATAATGTTTGACCAAATATCTGCTTACTGTGGCCCAGCCAAGTTGACACATAAGATTAATCATCACACTAATCCTGTTGCTGACTGAATCCCCAGACAAAGTCATCATTCCTGAGAAAGTCACTGTTGTCCTTGACCATATAGAACTATCTAGACTAAGAGGCTGGATATAGCAGATTTCTGCATGGTTATGATCTGGGTATGTGTCCATTGTTTATGACTAATGGATCACACCAAACATTTCCTCCATTTTATTCCCTCCTTAATTCTCACTGATGAATTCTGGAGGAGGGTAAGCTATGCATCTGGGTAATCATCTAAATCAATAGAAATTTAGGAAGTAAAAAATACATGGAATTCCACTTTGATAGAATAGTTTTAGGGGCTGCAGGGGTGGCACTTCCACTATTTTTTATTAAATATGGTTGGAATTATAATGATGTGACCAAGGAGTAGTAAATGTGTAAGAGATAGAAAGTGTGATTTCAAAATCCTTTGTTTACAGGCT
Organism: Giraffa tippelskirchi; assembly: GCF_054371585.1. Taxonomy (NCBI): domain Eukaryota; kingdom Metazoa; phylum Chordata; class Mammalia; order Artiodactyla; family Giraffidae; genus Giraffa; species Giraffa tippelskirchi. The sequence goes on along the minus strand of NC_137276.1, from coordinate 117,327,627 downwards.
TTAAAAGTCTTTGTCAGTTTATGCAAAAAGCTTCTAAAAGTAGAAGAATTAAAGCCACAGGATATAAAGGCTGGAGCAAAACAAATGAATGTGGTTAATAACAGATATGTAGGCTCTCAAGGATATTAACATAAATAAAAATTCATCATGAGAAATAATTACATTCCCCATTTTGGCCCACCCTCTAATTCTCCTGGGCATGGAAAAATAATGGGAAGGTTAACACATTTCTCACATTTCTAAGCATGTTATTATTTCTTGCTTACACAAAAATTACATAAAAGCAATCACTTGGAATCTGAGAGTAGATGACATATACTAGACTCAGATGAAAGCTTAACCAAACTAGAAAAGCAATCTGGTATTGCTGACAATATTGTCACAAAAATATTACATTTTATGAAAGGGATTTCTCAGAATTCAATAACAACATGTTTAGCAGCTAAATTGAGTCATTTGCATATAGTGGCAAAGTGAAAATACAATAATCTCATTTTTGCTGCCTAATAGGATTTCCTGGGGTTGGATTGCTGGGGACACACTCACCTCCTTGCTTTCTCCCCATCATATCCCTCTCTCCGTGTTTTTTTTCTCTCCATCAAGCTTTGTCCCTCTTTTTGCGCTACCTTTATTTGCATTATTCTGCTCTACCCCACACTCTCTTTGTTTCTCCTTTTTCTTTCAGTTTCTTATTCACTAAAAGTGACTCCCACTGACTACTATTAACCCATTCCTGGGTATAAGCAGAGGAAATGAATCATCATTTCTCATCTCTCTTCTTATGAGAACTTCTTTTCCCTCCAAGTCTGCCTTATTATTGTTATTATTATTGTTTTTATCCCAGCAACTTTTTCTAGACCAGGTCAAAAGAATTGTTGGACTTGACTGTTCACTAGAAGATGCAGGTAAAATCCCACAAAATCTGGAAAAGGAGGATTATATGCTTATTGAAGGTATGTGTGTATACACACATTCACATATGTTTTGATTACTTCTTTCTTTTCTGTATAAACTATTTGGATAAACTTTAAACCATCAGGACCAGAAAGGCATGGTGATTAAGAGGGAGGGCTCTGACATTAAATTTAGACTCACATATTTAGGATGTTTTACTTGGAGTCTTTTTGAGATTCTGAGGCTACATGTGAGTCAAACACTGATGGTGACTAGTCATTGTCATCTGCTGGTGTGTCTATTGTCCCTCCCACCATAGGCTTTCCAAGTTAAGTGCCTCTTTGGACATGGAATTTAGGGAGAACCTGGGAGCTACTGCCCCTGTGATCTCAGGTTTGCCCTTCCTTCTGGGAGCTTGCTGTGCCTCTGGAGGCAGTGTGGGCACCCATTGTTCCATTATGCACTTGTCTCACTCCGCCTCCCCAATCCTGGGAAATTCTCTCTCTCTTGCTCTCCCTTTCTCTTTTCTTTTACATCAAGTGCCTCTTTGCCTCCAACTTCTTCCAAGTCCCTCTGCTTCTTTCAGCCAAGCCCTGGCTCCGTTCTATTGCCTCTGTGAATCGTCTTTTTCCTCTGAGCTTACTCTGTTAGAAACAAACCCAAGACATTTTACAAGCACATTTCCCCTGGAGCAATGGAGTGCAGGACTTTGTTCCATTTGAATGGCTTGGGGAGGAGAGCAGCCAACTGTCAACGGGGGAAAAAAGAGAAAATATAGGAGGAAAAACTTTCAAATTAATTTCAAAACATTATCTAGCTACATAAAAATTAAACATTAGGATTTATTTTTCACCTTGGTGAAACTGAACTCTTCTCAATAACTTTTCTCAGCCCTACCTTACGTGCTTTCATTCTTGAGACAAACTCATCTGTGAGTTGGCCATCTCCTAGTTTCCTCATATTTCTCTTCTAAAACCTTCCTCCATAGTCCATTTGAGCTGCTAACACAGAGCACCATAGATCAGGTGGCTTAGAAACAATAGAAATTTATTTCTCACAGATGCAGAAGCTGGGAAGCCCAAGGTCAAAGTACTGGCAGATCCAGTATCTGGTGAGAAACCACTTCCTGATTCATGGACAGCCAGCTTCTCACTGTGTCCTCACAAGGAGGAGAGCAGAAAGGCAGCTTTCATATCTCTTCTTATAAGGGCACTCCTCCATTTTGTGAGGGCCCTGCCTTTAGGATCTAATCATTTTTAAAAGCCCTACCTCGTAATATTATCACATAGGAGGGTCAGGATCTTTTTATTGAAATATAGTTGGTTTACAATGTTGTGTTCATTTCTGCTGTACATCACAGTGACTCAGACACACAAACACACACACACACTCTTTTTTGGGCTTCCCTGGTGGCTCAGCAGTAAAGAATCTGCTTGCAATGCAGGAGATATGGGTTCTATCCCTGAGTCAGGAAGATGCTTGGAGAAGGCAACGGCAACCCACTCCAGCATTCTTGCCTGGGAAATCCCATGGACAGAGGAGCCTGACAGGTTACAGTCCATGGGGTAGCAGAGAGTTGGACACGACTTAGTGACTAAACCACCACCGCGGCATTCTTTTTTATATATATTTATACATGTACTTTCGGAGAAGGCAATGGCACCCCACTCCAGTACTCTTGCCTGGAAAATCCCATGGACAGAGGAGCCTGGTAGGCTGCAGTCCATGGGGTCGCTAGGAGTCGGACACGACTGAGCGACTTCACTTTCACTTTTCACTTTCATGCATTGGAGAAGGAAATGGCAACCCACTCCAGTATTCTTGCCTGGAGAATCCCAGGGACGGGGGAGCCTGGTGAGCTACCGTCTATGGGGTCGCACAGAGTCGGACACGACTGAAGCGACTTAGCAGCAGCAGCAGCATACATGTACTTTATATATTCATATATATATTCTTTTTCATATTATTTTCCATATGGTTTATCATAGGATATTGAATATATTGTGGTGCTGGAGAAGACTCTTGAGGTCCCTTGGACTGCAAGGAGATCAAACCAGTCAATCTTAAAAGAAATCAGTCCTGAATGTTCATTGGAAAGACTGATGTTGAAGCTGAAACTCCAATACTTTGGCGACCTGATGCAAAGAGTTGACTCATTTGAAAAGACCCTGATGCTGGGAAAGATTGAAGGCAGGAGGAGAAGGAGACGACAGAGGATGAGATGGTTGGATGGCATCACTGACTCAATGGACATGAATTCGAGCAAGCTCTGGAGATTGGTGATGGACAGGGAAGCCTAGCATGCTGCAGTTCATGGGGTCACAAAGAGTCGGACAGGACAGAGTGACTGAACTGAACTGAACTGAACTGATTGAATATAATTCCATGGGGATTAGGGTTTAAAATATAAATTCTGAGTGGCCACAAAGATTCAGTCTATAGCATCACTTGTTAACTTTTTTTGGTTCCTTTTTAATGTAATAATGTTGACTGAGTGATTATCATGTGTCAGCCCTGGGTCTACATTGGTCAAATGAAGTTGTCCCTCTGGCCCCCTTGATCGCTCCCTCTCGAAGCATCATTTATCACAGACTGCCTTGTGTTATAGTAATTTCTACAGGTAATAATAGTAGATTCAAATGACAACTTTAGCAAACTCTCCCAGGACACTAGGTCTTCAATTCATCTTTGTAGTTCCCAGAGCATACAACTAGGAATACAATCAATATTTGATGAATTAATAAATGATAATGGTAATGCTATAAAACATTCAAATAGATTTTTAGTGATAAAATTTTATTAAAATATTACTAAAAACACTATTTTTGCTGTTAATAATTTCATACCTGGGAATGAAATAAAACTCTAGGTCTCTGAAGTCAATTAGCGAGTGAAAAGTGAGTGTTAGTCACTCAGTAATGTCCAACTGTTTTTGATCCCATGGACTGTAGCCCAACAGGTTCCTCTGTCCACGGGGTTCTCTAGGCAAGAACACTAGAGTGGGTTGCCATTCTCTTCTAAGGAGAACTTCCTGACCCAGGGCTTGAACCCAGTTCTCTTGCATTGCAGGCAGATATTTTACCATCTGAGCCACTAGGGAAGTCCCACAATTAGCAAGTGAACTAGTATAAATTTCATTAGAGAAAAGAGACAGATATGGATGACACACAGCACACACATTACCTTGTCCTAATTTTTCTCCTGAAAATTCACTGATTTTTTTTTTTGATAGCGATTTGTTTTAAACGGTGGAAGGTTTAACTCTCCTGACCCAAAGCTATATGTGGTATGGTTTCAGTGGTGCACACTGATGCCTGTCTACTCCTTATCTATTCTCAGGCTGATGTTTGAGATTGCATTGTCAGAAAGGACTTCATCCTCTAAAGCTTTGATCTGTGTTAAATGAAAATACTCATGGAGTGGGGCACAAGGTGAAAACCAGGGCTATGGAGGGAAAAGTCTTTGAAGAGAATGTTCAAGTTTATAGATACTTTCTTTTGGGGGCTTGCCAGGTGGTGCTAAGTGAAAGAGGAGAGTGAAAACCCGGCTTACAACTCAACATGCAAAAAATGAAGGTCATGGCATCCAGTCCCATCATTTCATGGCAAATAGATGGGGAAACAATGAAAACAGTGACAGATTTTATTTTCTTGGGCTCCAAGATCACTGCAGGTGGTGACTGCAGCCATGAAATGAAAAGATGCTTGCTTCTTGGAAGAAAAGCTATGACCAATCTAGACAATGTATTGAAAAGCAGAGACAAAGTTCCGTCTAGTCAAAGCTATGGTTTTTCGGGTAGTCATGTATGGTTGTGAGAGTTGGACCATAAAGAAGGCTGAGCACTGAAGGATTGATGCTTTTGAACTGTGGTGTTGGAGAAGATTCTTGAGAGTTCCTTGGACACAAAGGAGATCAAACCAGTTAATCCTAAAAGAATCAGTACTGAATCTTCATTGGAAGGACTGATGCTGAAGCTGAAGCTCTAATACTTTGGCCATCTGATGTGAAGAGCCGACTCACTGGAAAAGACCCTGATGCTGGGAAAGATTGAGGGCAGGACGAGAAGCAGGTGCCAGAGGACAAGATGGTTGAATGTCATCAACGACTCAGTAGACATAAGTTTAAGCAAACTCCAGGAGATGGTGAAGGACAGGGAAGCCTTGTGTGCTGCAGTCCACGGGGTCACAAAGAATCAGACATGACTGAGCCAGTGAACAACAACAACCACATCCAGGTGGCACTAGTGGTAAAGAACCCGCCTGCCAATGCAGGAGACAGAAGAAACATGGGTTTGATTCGTGGGTCCAGAAGATCCCCTGGAGGAGGGCCTGGCAACCCAATCCAGTATTCTTGAAGGAGAATCCCCATGGACAGAGGAGCCTGACAGGCTACAGTCCATAGGGTTGCGAAGAGTTGGACATGATTGAAGTGACTTAGCACACAGTTCCTTTGGGAGTTTAACCGAGTCTTCCTTAGATGGCTGAGATGTTTGATGGAGAGATGATTTACCAAAAAAAGCCACTCTAACTGAACTTAACTGGACATTAAAATACTTGTTTTTCAATTTGTGTCTGTGAATAGAGTTCTAAAAAAATTGCCCTAAAAAATTGGAGAGCTCGAAAAAGTTACAATAACCAGTTTCTGTTTTTAGAATTGAATTTTGCAGCAGGTTTCGTTTTTCTGGCTAATAAGTTTTGGCTTATTAAATTCAAGTTTCTCTGCATCTTCCCCAAAAGAGATTTTTTTCTTCCTGGCATTCTGTGTGAGTAGGAAACTTTCAGGGTTTCTGTTCCCTTGACATTTATGGATATGAGGGCAATTAAAAGAAAATTGACTGGTTTTTCTTCCACCTCATCTTCCTTTGACTTGTTTGCTCCTATTTCCATTCCATTTATTATTGATAGAGTGTTTATTTTCAGAACTTTGGTGCATTTTATAAAACCGATCCACAGCTCTTTCTCCTGAAAGAGAGGAAGGTGGCAGTTGCTATTAAACCAGTGGCCACTTACTTTTCATTGGGTACCACAGCCTGTGCACCCTTGGTGCCCTGGGCTATGGGGTAGGGCGTAGTCTCCTGTGGGGTTGGAACAGGGGGTGGTCTCCTTGAACGTCAGGCTAGAGGGTGGTCTCCATTCATTCAAGGTGACTCACCAACCCCAAGAGCAGTGCCATTTCCAGGGTCACAACCCTCTCCAGTTGACTTGAGGGCATTTGATCACATCTCCTGGGAACCCTTACTTTGCAAGCTTTTTTGTTTCCTAGAAGAAAGGTCTGGCGGTTTGCCCTGTCTAGGCCCCGGAGAACTGGAAAGAAGTTTCTATTTTCCTCTAAGTGGGTAATGAACAAAGAGTAACAAAATCACTCACTGGGAGCAGCCAGGATGTCCCAAGCCATTCAAGTCTACAGATTTTCAGTAATGCTTGCTGTCCCCACCCACACGGCTGACTTCCCAACAATTAGTGGTGGTGACTGCCCGAGAGGTAAAGGCATAAAGGTGCCCCTGGCTCTGTGCCCCCACTGTGGTGGTCTGGAGTGATTGAGGGCTGGGGCTCCTTCCTCATGGACAAGAGATCTGAGGGTCTCCCTAGGAATCTCAGTGGCCAGGTACCTCCCACTTCCCTCTGGTTAGAGGCCCCTGCCCCACCACCTAGCTGCTTTGCCTTTGGACCATGAGGTCAATACAAATTGTCCTCCCTCTGGAGCCCCCCTCCCCCAGTGGTACCTGGAGACTCCCTTCCTTGGGCTGACCGCCAAATGGCCTGCTGGACTGCCTGGCCACCAAGTGGGAGCAAACACAGGATGCTGTTTTTGTTCTCAGGAGACCAAGTTCACAATCACAGCACAGAGTGTGGGAAGGGAGGTGGCGGAGCCTCCCTCCTTTCTGGCCATCAAATGTCTGCCCCGTGGGAGAGTCATTTCCCAAATGGGAGTCAAGCAACTGGGCCCAGGCACTAGGGTCCTACTGGGACCTCTCAATGAGAGAACCAGCCCTGGGAAATGTCAGAAAGTACACGTTTGGTTCAAGGAGATGCTGAGGCCCACAGGCCCGGCTTGCCTTAGGCCTGTGCCCTCAGGGTGAGATGGGCAACACCCAAGAACCCCAAGGCTGGGAACCCCCTGACAACATGCACATGCACGCCTGAAAATGAGTTCTCATTGGCAGCCGGCTCAGTGAGGGGTGAAAGTCACCTGGGAACAAGTTTTCAAGATATCTGCTAGAAGAGAAAATCAAGGAAGCTTCTAGAATAGTGGGGCTGAAGGGGAGAATCAGGCAGGGCCCAGCCTCAGGTCCAGATGATGATTTTTGGTCAATATCCTAGGATTTATTTATTGATTTATTTATTTATGTTTGGCTATATTAGGTCTTCATTGCTGCATGCATGTTTCCTCTAGTTGCAGCACATGTGGTCTAATCTCTAGCTGCCATGCCCGGGCTTCTCATTGCATTGACGTCTCTTGTTGCGGAGCACAGGCTCTAGAGTATGGAGTGCTATTCAGACTTAGTTGCCCCATGGCATGCGGGATCTTCACAGACCAGGGATGGAACTGCATCCTCTGCATTGGCAGCTGGATTCTTAACCACTGGACCACCAGGGAAGTTCTCTAGGATTTATTTTTGACCCTGATTGACTTCTTCCAGAAGCAGCAAGCCAGTTGGCAGGAGGTGGGGATAAGGGGTAGGGTACAGGGCTGGGCAGCTACCAGCCCACTTGCCCTCTCCAGTTATTGGACTATGGGAAATTCAGCTTCATCCTTCCCTCAACAAGTCTGTATAGAGCACATCTGTGTGCTGGGTTCACTGACGAATGAAAAGGTGAAAGGACATAAGGTCCCTGACCCAGAGGATCTCCCTCTGGGAGAGGGAAGACAATAAATAGATAACAAATAAATAAAACACTTTCGAGAGCAAGGAGCATCCTGAGGAGCTTGAAGAGAGCTGGTTGTGGGGCGGAGCCATCTATAGGTGGCCTTTGAGGGCTCCAGGTGATGATGAGAAGGTGCCAGGTACACAGGGGCCTGAGGAAGAGTATCAGGAAAAGGGACGCTCAAGTTCAAAGGCCCAATTCAGAACTAGGGGTTCACAGACCAAGCCTCCTCCCTCTCCTCATCTACACAGTGGCCTCACCAAGCTTCCAAGAAAGAGCCATGCACATTATGGGCTGTCAGGCATAAGTCCTTAAACTTGGCTGACAGCAGTCAATGCAAGGACCTAAACTCTGGTGGCTCTCGATTTCCACAGCACAGACACCCCCCAACCCCCACTGCTATTTCAGCCCAGTTCCCCAGGTGCCTCTCCTGCACAAATCTTCCTGTCTCCTCTTCTTACCATCTCATTAGGTTAAGAGACCTCACAAGGGCCTGCCTGCACGGAGCTCCCTGAGCACAGAGAATGACATGAATGTGTGCGTGTGTGTGTTCACCCTGGTTGACTTTATGTTCTGCGCACATATCATAGTAATGCACAGGACATCTTTGGGTTTCTGACCTCTAGAAAACCATGGAATCATGAACTGAAGAAATCCTCAGAAGTCCTTTGGCCCCAGCCCCTGTTTTGTAACAGATCAGCTACTAAGCATGAGTGCCATTCCCGCATTTAAAGGTCTCCTTGAACAGCATCCCAGATCCCTGGACTGATGTCCTTCTAGGATCTGTTTGCCTTCTGAGCAGGAAGTTCTTCCTTTCACTGATGCTCCCTCCTCCTGCAAGTCATTCCCACATCCCTGTTCTGGTCCCTGTGGAGACAGGACCGAAGGGGAAGAGCATGGCTAGGCTTCCTTAAGATGCTTTTCTCCAACTGAGCAGCCCCAACTTAATCTTCCTGAGGGGCTCTAAGGGGCAATGGGAGGAGGTGCCCACAGCACTAGCTGCAGAGATGGGAGCCAGAGAGGCACCCACTGAGCCCCACTGTCATCTGCTCAGGTCTCACGGGTTCGGTCTCTGTAAACAAGTCAGAACAGCAGGCAGCACTCATCCAGCTGTACCTCTGGGCTGGGCTCTTGGCAAGTGTCCTTTCATGTCCATTGTCACAGCCGTTGTGCAGTGGGCACTGTGGCTCCCACTCAGCCAGTGAGTGAACTGACATTGGAGGAGAATACATGATTTTCCCAGGACTCATCGTGGAGCTGAAACTTGAACTCGGCTTTGATGCCTAAGTCAATTGCCATAATGGAACATTTTAAAATAATGATGAGCTATTTAGAAAGAGCTTCCCTACTACTCCTCCCTCCTTCTGCCTTCCCAATCCTGTATATTGAGCAACATTTGATAAGGAGGGCTTCCCTAGTGGCTCAGATGGTTAAAAATCTACCTGAAATTCAGGAGACACAGGTTCAATCCCTGGATTGGAAAGATCCCCTGGAGAAGGGGATGGCTACCCACTCCAGTATTCTTGCCCAGAGAATTCCATGAACAGAGGAGCTTGGTGGGTTACAGCCCATGGGGTCCCAAAAAGTCAAACACGACTGAACAACTAACACTTTTGATAAGGAGGGAAATGTCAATACTAGAAACTTAAGTATAAAGGGAAATAACTCCAAGATAAGGAGAATTGCTAACATTGACAGAGAATCTCTTTAGGGCCAAGACCTTTATCTTTAGTCTATCATTTAGTATTCATAACATCCCTGCAAGATAGACATTGCTGCCCCCATAGTAAAGACAAGGAAATCAAGGATCCTATTGGTTAAGTAACTTGCCATTTTGAAAGGCTGTCGTGGTAACTCTGGAGGGTCTGCCTTTGAAATTCTTCATCTCAACATATATTGACTCTGAAGGTCAATTCAGATGGAAATGGGGGGCCCAACCCCATTTTGCCATCATAGACCATATGTTACAAGTCCAGCTGATAAAGTCTTGCTCATCATGCATCAGCCATACATCTAAAGGGAAGAAAAAATCAGGACTTGACAGTGCAGGCTGCAAATAAAAGGAACAAGAGGAATCACAGTTTTCAACCTCTGCCTCCTCCTTGAAAGATAAGATACAAGATCTGCAATTGAGCCAGGAAACTTGCTATTTGACCTTGGCATTACATATGCAGCCAAAACCTACCAGACAGAGAGCTGAAGTTCTGGCTTGAATCCTGGTTCTGACACTGACTGTACAAACATAAGTAAGTAGTGTCACTTCACTGAACTCTAGTTTCCTCTTGGATAAGATTGATGTAATACTAACATTATGCCATCCTATTAAGTATGTCATATTATTGCATAATGGGCTTCCCAAGTGGCGCTAGTGGTAAAGAACATGCCTGTCAAGTAAAGAGACGCGGGTTTGGTCCCTGGGTCAGGAAGATACCCAGAGGAGGGCATGGCAACCTGCTCCAGCATTCTTGCCTGGAGAATCATATGGACAGAGGAGCCTGGCGGGCCACATTCCATAGAGTCACAAAGAGTCGGACACAATTGAGGCGACTGAGCACACACTCACATAATTGTATAATAATAATACATAATGTTATCTGCCTTGACTGCCTCACAGGTTATTATGAAGATTGGATGAAGTCACATGTGTGAAAACATGAAAAGCTTTAAACATATGTATGATTATGAGGCTGGTGATGACTGCCCTTTGGAGACTTGTCACAGTTATGGTCCCACTGTCGTCACTCCCAGAAGACAGCCCTGAGAGCCTGTGAAATCAAGGCAGTTTTCTCTGGAATCTCAGCAGAGTTGGGAAGAAGGGTCCAGACAGCAAACATTGTCAAGAGCAGGGCCTCAAATGGGTCCCATGGGTTGCATGGCATGGAGTGGTTCTGAATCAATTGCCCTTTGAAGTTAAGTGCATCTTCTCGTTAGATATTTACTGTGTGGGCATTTTGGATGGTTTCTAATGCATCCACCCTCAGTCAAAATCAAACATTAATAAAATAATTTATTCCACTTGGGGCTTGGCCTTCTTTCTGTTTCTCCTATTCCCTCCTTCCCACCTCCCCCACATTTTTCCTTCCACACGTTGGTCCATCTGTTTAGGCAGGATGTGCCTGGCAGTCAGGGAGCGTATTTATTTCAGCTTTCTGGCACAAGTGACTGGAGCCATGAGAGAAGGTGAAAACAATCAGGTCCAGAATAGATTGCAGGGATCGCCTTTGACACCATAACTGTAATTTACCTGTCATGTGTGTGACATTGTGCTTCGCAGACTGGTCGTAGATGGACTTTGAGTATAGATAAGCGTGTTCCTGCTACAGAGAACAGTCTTGGAGCCAGAGAGACCTGGGTTACAATCCTGTCCTGCCACAGACCAGCTGTGTGACTTAGTTACTGTGTTACTTAATTACTTCTCTCTGGGTGAGGGAACCAGGCTTGTCTGGTTGATGACAGTGAGATCTGAAACGCAAAGAGCCTGGTGGCCATTGCTTCTCAAAAGACACTTGCCTCCTTTAAACCCATTCAAATGATGCTGCCCTTGGGCCTTTTGAGTGGACCTTCTGCTCCTCTATACTTCTGATGAGGTCAGTTACGATCTATCACCCTCGAGGATGAACACATAGCAGGGATTGGATGCAGGCATCAGCAGACTTGCACGGCAGGTATTAGTTTGGAGGGAGATCTGAAGAGATTTTCCCACTTTCTCACAAACCTCTTTTGCGACTAATGTGAAGGAGCGCACTGCCGGCCAGCCAGGGCTTGGCAGTTGTGGAAGGACAGCTTTCAGAGGGTGGGCGGGACTGGCTGGGAACCAGAGAGTGGGTGGGACATGACTGGTGGTGTGCGGGCCGAGGCCACCACATAATACAAGGGAGGAGGGGTGGGTCCCCGCCCTCCCAGCTCTAGATGCCAGCAAGAGCTTTGCAGAATGTGTGGATCAGATCATCACTGCTGCTAACTATTATTTAGTCCATGCTTACTGCTGTTATAACTCAGGCCTGTTGGGAGGGCAGTTTGGGGCTTTCTTTTTATTTTTAAGAAGAGGACTTTTGTTTTGTTCCTTCTTAAGCACTCCATTCCTTTATTCTGTCCCCACTCCCTGGATGCTCCAGCCCCAGGGGAGTATTGTAATCCCAAGCACCAGCACCTGCCCATCTGGAAGATGGGTGCCTTGCCTGCCTGAGCCTTTGATCTGAGGATTGCAGGAGGACAACCTGCGGCAGCTTCACTTTTTCTTCCTTGATTCTTTTCCAACACCAGGTTTTCTGTCCACTTCAGTTTAATCTCATTGAAACCAAGTCCTGCATTCAGGGTGTCCTCTTGGGAGAAGCACAGAACCAGAAAGTGGGCAGTTCTGGAAGAACTCGCTTCCCTTCCCTTGATCACCTATGCCTTCTTTCTGAGGCTCAGTGACAGCCGTGCTGTGCAAAACACAGGCTGTTCTATAAGCACTATTCTACAAGCTGGTGTTCTGCTCCACTGGGCCTGAGAGGATGTCACCATTAGCTGCGAAGGATGGCAGAAGAAACATCCAGGAAACTACAAAGATCATTCAGTCTTCTTCTCTAATGTGATCATTTCCCCTTATTAATGAGTCAGCCTAAGTACACTGTTGGCTAAATGAAACAACGTGTTGATGTATTGTGTTGACTCTGATTTGCACCCACCTAAGGGACTGCAAGGAGATCCAACCGGTCCATCCTAAAGGACATCAGTCCTGAATATTCATTAGAAGGACTGATGTTGAAGCTGAGATTCCAATACTTTGGCTACCTGATGGGAAGAACTGACTCATTTGAAAAGACCCTGATGCTGGGAAGATTGAAGGCAGGAGGAGAAGCGGACGACAGAGGATGAGATGGCTGGATGGCATCACCGATTCAATGGACATGAGTTTGGGTAAATTCCGGGAGTTGGCGATGGACAGGGAGGTCTGGCATGCTGTGGTCCATGGGGTCACAAAGAGTCGGACACGACTGAGTGACTGAACTGAACTGAAGGGACTGGTCTGAGGAAGAAGCGGATGGTATTTTGTTCTTTCTCTTTGGAAAGAATGTGGGCAGACTTTACAGTGCAATGCAGAGTCCAGAGCAAGGGGCACCAAAACGCTGCAGAGACTGCTGCAGTCACTCAGGCCAGAAATCACGGCACCTGAGCTAAAGAACCCAAGGTTAAGAGAGAGGTGAAGAGATGGATCAGAGCAATGTTTAAGAAGCAGGATCCCATAGTTCTGTGACTGAAAGGCAGTGGGAGATGAAGGCCATGGAGGGAAGGATGTGTGTGTTAGCCAATCAGCCATGTCTGACTCTTTGTGACCCCATGGGCTTTAACCTGCCAGGATCCTCTTCCGTGGGATTCTCCAGGCAAGAAGACTGGAGTGGTTTGCCATTCCCTTCTCCAAGAGATCTTCCCAATACAGGGATTGAACTCGGGTCTCCTGCATTGCAGACAGATTCTTTCCTGTCCGAGCCACCAAGGAATAACATGGAGGAAAGGATAGTGGTGCCTTTTTGAGATAAGAGACATTTGAGTGGAAAGTTCCATATAGGGATCTGTTCTGTTTGAGACGGCTGTGAGACACATGGTTGATAGACAGTTTCAAAAGCCCCAGAGAAGTTTGGGCCAGAAATCTGGGCGTGTGTGTGTATGTGCATGCTCAGTTGTGTCTGACTGTTTGTGACCCCACGGACTCTAGCCTGCCAGGCTCCTCTGTCCATGGGATTCTCCAGGCAAGAATACAGAAGTGGGTTGCCATTTCCTTCTCCAGAGATCTGGGAGACTTACCCACAAAGATCATGAGTAAGTGGTAGTAGTTAAACCCACCTCGGGGAATATGCACTCTGTGAACTGGAAGGAGAGGTGAGGGGAGATGAGATGAAGACAGGGGTGTACTGAGGCCAGAAATAGAAGTAAGTAATAAGTGATGAAATGACTATTGATAGATATCCAACAAAAAAATATGGGAATAAATTCAGAGTTAAGATTAGTAATAATTAGTGCTTAGGGCAAGTTTGGTATGCAAATATGTTTTCTCTACAACAGCTTTATGTTGATCTCATAATATTTGCATCAGTAACTGTCATCGAAGTTTTGTTTATTTTGTGTAGATATTTTAATAAGGAAGCATTTGAGAAATTCACATGATGCTGGGTGACTGGCTTCTACTTCAGATGTGCCAACTTGAAGTCTGGATTGACTTGTATGCTCTTGCCCTCCCTGGTGGCCACAGGTATCCTAGGAAGAACCTAGGTAGGGCTTGGGAAACGAGTCCAGAAAAATCTTCCTTGTTTCAGTGACACCTCATGTTCCCTGCCTCTCTCCTCTCTCACTACAACCGCTTCTGAGTGTCTGGGTCTTTAAATGCCTGACCTCCATGGAGGGCACCTGACACACGCAGGTGTGCTTGGAGAGCTTGTGAGCAATCAGGCTTGGCAGGAACACAGGGCGTGTGTGGGAAAGTGACTCAGTGAGGATGGAATGGTAGCAGGAGCCGGGACTTAAAAGGTGGCAAACAAAGTGCTTGATGAGCTAGAGAGACATGACTTAGATGTGTGCTTAGCAAGATAACTCAGGGGATTTTCCTGGTGGTCCAGCAATTAAGACTCTGTGCTCCTAGTGAAGGGGGCCTGGATTCAATCCCTGGTCAGGGAACTAGATTCTGCATGCCATAATTAAGACTCAGCTCAGCCAAAACAAAAAAGATACCAAAAAAGAAAAAGAAAGATACCTCAAGTCATGGAGTGGAGGATGAATTGTTGAGACGTGAGATGGAGGGAGGGACCCTAATCAGAAAGATGTTAAACAATCCAGTACCAGATAGTGAGAGCCGTATTAGAGTAGGGGCAGTGGTAAGGATACCAGTTTATTAGGATCTAGAATGTGGATTCCAGACATGTAGGAGTTACAGTGACAGAATGGGTACCTGACTGACTTGAATAATAAGGGTAACAGAATTGTTGGAGATGATTGTTCCTGCTGAAGTCATTCACTGAATGTAACACTCTTACCTTAAAAAATGGAAAAGTAATAACTATAATTTCTAATATTTGAATCTACACTTAGAAAGGATTTTCCTCTGTTGTGTGCCCTTGTCTTCCTCCTACTCTCCATGGAAGTTGCCATCATCATAAGTTATTTCTGCAGCCATTGCCCAGCCTCAGCACAACTCACTTTCCATCCCATGTAACCCATCAGTGGGTCTTAGACTCCTGACTTTGGGAAGGTTCACACATACTTTATTGGTGGTGATAAGGCCAATACAACAGAAAACCAACAGAGTGCTTCCTAGTTTCTACAATTATTTTTGTAGAACGTTCAATAAGTTCACGCTGCTTGAAGGCAACAGTGAGATGCTTCATGACTGACAGCCTCAGCAGTGCTCCCCACGCTTCACACAGATGCTCTGGAGGACATTCTAGTCTGAATACCCAAAGGCTATTACAAAATTCATGTTTTATTGCCTCTTCTTT
Source organism: Giraffa tippelskirchi (assembly GCF_054371585.1). Classification (NCBI taxonomy): domain Eukaryota; kingdom Metazoa; phylum Chordata; class Mammalia; order Artiodactyla; family Giraffidae; genus Giraffa; species Giraffa tippelskirchi. The sequence goes on along the minus strand of NC_137276.1, from coordinate 117,312,395 downwards.
GTCTAGGCTAACAGTCAAATAGATGTAATGAAATCATATCTCTGACTCTCTGTCTCTGTCTCTCTCTTCTGTCTCAGCAGATGGGTCTGGACAAGTGTGACTCAGGGCACGTAGTCATCTCAGAGGCAGTTTGTAAAGTCATAGTCAATGTGCAGTCTCCTGTCCCGCACATGTGTCATTTTACCTACTCTTCCAAACAACCCTCAAGGTTAAGGAGGGCAAGTTGTTTCTATTATTCCTGTTATTACTCAGACTTGAAACTGAGGCCCAATGTCAAACAACTGTAGTATTAATAGTACCTGGAGTAGATTGGACGTTGGGCAGAAAGATTTAGTTCTAGACATACTGAGATTGAGGTGCCTTTCGAGATGAAGACAGCAGGTAGGCAAATAAATATTGGTATAAAGCTCAAGATGTAGACTGTGATTGCAGATACAGAATCAGGAATTACCAGTTTATTAGGGTAGTTATGCAGAAAGACAGGAGCAAACACTTTGAAATGAAGTGATTTACTAAACTTGGGTTTTCATCTAAAGCAGAGATAGAAAGCAGCCCACTCCAGTACTCTTGCCTGGAAAATCTCATGGACGGAGGAGCCTGGTAGGCTGCAGTCCGTGGGGTTGCGAAGAGTCAGACACGACTGAGAGACTTCACTTTCACTTTTCACTTCCATGCACTGGGGAAGGAAATGGCAACCCACTTCAGTGCTCTTGCCTGGAGAATCCCAGGGACGGGGGAGCCTGGTGGGCTGCCGTCTATGGGGTCGCACAGAATCGGACACGACTGAAGTGACTTAGCAGCAGCAGAGATAGAAAACAGGTGACCTATGGGTCAATTTCACCATACAGATATGGCTTTAGAAATGGAATTAGAACAGGGCTGTAAAAATTGAGAATTGCCACATAGACACTTGATTTCCAGCATTTCCTTTAAACGCAGTAACTGTAGCATCCCAGGGTCCGTGGTCTCACACCTTGACAATATCAAGGAGTTGAGATGCCTTCATTCCCTTTAGACAAATCATTCTCTTCTGGTTTGCCACAGGCCCCACTACTCCTTATTGTATTCTTGACTTGCATCATTAATTGACCTTTCTCCTCTACAAGGTTTTGAGTTTGTGACCATTACCAGTTTGGCCAGATTGACCAACCTCTGGCTAAGTTCCTTCCTACAGTATATGCCAAAACTAGGCAGCTTCAGAGACCCATCTCCAACTGAAGAAACCTTCAGAAATGACTCAAACCCTTCAGTATCCTCATCTGACCCTTGGGGAAACTGCCTTAGTACTGCAATGATCTTATCAGTATAGCTTATCTCTCTAAGCAGGCTCAAAGCTCTATGAGAGTAGCACTACACCAATCACATGTCGATGTGTCCAGTATTAACATGGTGCCCACATAGAGCAGACATTCAAATCTGCTGTTGGTCATTGTTGTTTAGTCACTAAACTGTGTCTGACTCTTTTTGACCCCATGAACTGAACCACGCCAGGATTCCCTGTCCTTCATTATCTCCCAGAATTAGCTCAAACTCATGTCCATTGAGTCGGTGGTGTCATCCAACCATCTCATCCTCTGTCACCCCCTTCTCCTCCTGCCCTCAATCTTTCCTGGCATCATGGTCTTCTCCAGGGGTCAGTTCTTCTCATAAAGTGGCCAAAATATTGGGGCTCCATGTTCAGCATCAGTCCTTCCAATGAATATTCAGGGTTGATTTCCTTTAGGATTGACTGGTTTGAACTCCTTGCTGTCCAAGGGACTCTAAAGATAAACTTCTGATGTGGTGTAAAATCAGTGTCTTCAATTCACAGTTGACAAACTCACCTACACTCATTTCTCCTCAAAGAGTCCAATTGGCCCACCTCCTAATTGGACAACCATCACTCCAGCCAAGTGTGTAGAGTCCTGAGGGGTTCTTACAGCCTTCAAGCTTGCTCTGTGGAACCTCCAGAAGTCACTCATGGGCCACAGCAGACTTGAAGGTAGAATACTCTGCCTATTGAGTATACTCAATACTCAATACTCTGAGGTACCAGGGTAACCTCAGGATAAACTGATTAAAACTGTCAGAGATCACTTCTGATGCCTTTGAGAAAGGAAAGAATTCAATTCAACAAACATTTACTGGGGGCCGACCATGTGCTGAGGACAATCGTCCTAGGGTTACAGCAGTGCAGAAGCAATAGACAGAGTCTTGGAAAAACCTAACTGCAGTATCAGGAATGCTACAAAAGCAAAAACATAGAGAAAGGACATTTGATGTAGTTGAAAGTGTTCCTCCTGGAAAGTCCCCTTAGGAGAACTGATCTTAGTTTAAAAGTGAGTAGAAGATACCTAGTGAAGGGTATGGAGGATATGGAAGAAAAGGATTTCTGGCCGAGGGAGCAGTGTGTGCAAACGCCTCACATCAGGGACATATTATTGGAGGAACTGAAAGAATCTCAATATGACAACAGTAAAAAATGTGAGAACGAGAGGGAGGCAGAAGCCAGATCATATGATCATGGAAATCATGATGAATGTCCTGGATTTCATTGTGAGAACTCTGGGTTCTGAAAGGGTTTTAAGCAAAGGGGGCGGGGGCACTGTCAGATATTAATCTTTAAAATAGCATTCTGATGTCTGTGAGAAAAATAGATTGGGGAATCATGGGCCTTAGGTTGTCCAGATCAACCCTTCCAACGAAAGCACTCAAAAATGTCAGATAAATATAAATAGATCTTAAAAGGCATCAAAAATCTGACAAGATAATAAAGAATTATCAAGCCAAACTTTGAGATGAAGCAAGATAAACAGAGCATCAAACCACTTTTGCCCTGAGGTAATTTATCAGCCCAAGGAGGCTTGAAACTTGATTTTGATGCCCTCACAGAGTAGGGCACAGATAGAATTTAAAACTCAGAATTTCACAATTAAGGAGGTTTTCTCAGACAAGTTCCTCGTGAAAGCTGAGCCTAGGCAGCTATAAGGTGATTTAAGAGGTGCAGGCCCAGGCCAGTGAAAGTGAGGAAAGTGAGATAAGAAAAGATACATTCCATGTTGGTTACAGCATCATAACCAGCTGGTACTAGACACAGCTGGCTACACAGAAGATGTGTTTAGGTAGTATGTGGGTCTCCTGGAAAGGGTTATAAAAATGACCCACATCTTGGAATTGTCCAAGTAAAAGAGAAATTTACCTGTGTGGCTTCTTCCCATCCTCCATTACCCGTGGGTCAAGTTTCATCCCATCAGGAAGAAACATCCTACACATCTGTGTTGCATCATCTTGTCCTTCAGAGGCCAATCAGAAAACAATCCTGCCCTTTCCACATGGTGGTCATGTAGATTCAATAGAGAGGACAGCCCAGAGTGGATAGAATGCTGAGAGAGAAGGAAGAGGAGTCGTGATTACAAGAAAGTGCACTAAGATGCTGTCCAATGCTGCAATCTAACAGAGGATCCTCTCCCCATAAAACCAAGAACACAAAATGCTACATAACTAGGATCAGGGTAAGCCAACATTTCCTACACTACCACAGCGTGTATGTGTGTGCTCAGTTGCTTCAGCTGTGTTGACTCTTTGCCACCCCATGGACCGCAGCCCACCAGGCTCCTCTGTCCATGGGATTCTCCAGGCAAGAATACTGGAGTGGGTTGTCATGCCCTCCTCTAGGGGATCTTCTCGACCCAGGGATCCAACTCATGTCCCTTATGTCTCCTGCATTGGGAGGCAGGTTCTTAACCACTAGTGCCAACTGCCTGCACCCAAAGGCTGAAGGGAAATATCTTTGGCACTGAGCAAAGCCAGAATCAACAAAATAAGTTTTGGGGAAGTTGTAGCTACAAGCAGTCCTTCTTGTGTATTCCCAAACCCTAATCATATCATATATGTTATCTCCAAACCCTCAAGCTGTAATTTTAATTTAAAATACTTTTAGACAAATACAGATATTTGGCAACTGGCAAAGCAAATGCAAACTCCTTTTGAAGAAAGGTGCTTTTATTTGAAATCCAAGGATTTCAAATGTAGTTTTCCATAAAACTGAGCAACTTACAATAACAAGTGACCATGTATCATGAGAATCAACAGAAACAGATGAATAAAGATTTCATATAATAGAACAATGCAAGTTATAGAAACTCTAAAGCAACCACATTTAACACAATGAAAGGAAAGCTTTAAAATATATGTAGGAAACAGGGAAATTTTTGAAAAGACTTAGCAGGACTAAAATGATAGAACTTTCAGAAAAATTTTAATAATTGGAAGTTTAAAAGTAATAGATGTGTATAAAAACATATTAAACCCAGATAAAGATAAGTTTGGTATACTGAAAGACAGAATAAATTAGCCAGACTGCAGCACACACACACACACACAAAGTAAGATATTTTTTAAAATGAGAAGATAAGAAATACGGAGAAAAGAGAATGTCTAACATACATCAAATCAGACTTCCAGAAGGAAAGGTGAGAGAAAATGGGGCCAAAAATCTATATTTATGAAAACAATGTCTGAGGACTACCCAGAACTGGTTAAAGACACCAGTCCACAAATTCAAGTATCCCAGTTAATTTCCAGCAAGACAAATAAAAGGAAAGACAACCTTAGACACATTTTCATGGAAATGCAGAATCCCAAAATATAGAGGATCTCAAAAGCAGCCAGCAAAAAAGCATTATTTTCAAAGGAATCATAATAAATCAGATTTATACCTGATTCATAAATGACTTCTCAACTGTTACAATGAAAGCCAGAAAACAATGGAATTATATCTTCAATGTGCTGAAAGAAAAGTGAAAGTCACTCAGTTGTGTCCGACTCTTTCAGACCCCAGGGACTATACAGTCCATGGAATTCTCCAAGCCAGAATACTGGAGTGGGTAGCTGTTGCCTTCTCCAGGGGATCTTCCCAACCCAGGGATCGAACCCAGGTCTCCCACATTGCAGCTGGATTCTTTACCAGCTGAGCTACAATGGAAGCCATGTGCTAAAAGAAGCATCTTATAATTCTATACAATATATTTTGTTAAAAATAGCAAAGTAAAGATAGATAAGCAGAAATTGATTTTGCCACCCATAGACACTCACTAAGAAAATTCTAATAAATGCCGGAGAGGGTGTGGAGAAAAGGGAACTCTCTTGCACTGCTGGTGGGAATGTAAACTGATACAGCCACTATGGAAGACAGTATGGAGATTCCTTAAAAAACTAGGAATAAAACCACTATATGATCCAGCAATCCCACTCCTAGGCATATACCCTGAAGAAACCAAAATTGAAAAAGACACATGTACCCCAGTGTTCACCACAGCACTATTTACAATGGCTAGAACATGGAAGCAACCTAGATGTCCATCGACAGATGAATGGATAAAGAAATTGTGGTACATATACACAACGGAATATTACTCAGCCATAAAAAGGAATGCATTTGAGTCAGTTCTAATGAGGTGGATGAACCGAGAGCCTATTATACAGAGTGAAGGAAGTCAGAAAGAGAAAGATAAATATTGTATACTAATGCATACATACAGAATCTAGAAAGATGGTACTGGAGAATTTATTTCCAGGGCAGCAGTAAAGAAAAAGACATAGAGAACAGACTTATGGACACGGGGAGAGGGGAGGAAAGGGTGAGATGTATGAAGAGAGAAACATGGAAACTTACATTACCATATGTAAAATAGATAGCCAATGGAATTTTTTGTATGTCTCAGGGAACTCAAACAGGGGCTCTGTATCAATCTAGAGGAGTGGGATGGGGAGGGAGATGGGAGGGAGGTTCAAGAGGGAGGGGTCACATGTATACCTATGGCTGATTCATGCTGAGATTTGACAACAAAATTCTATAAAGCAATAGTCTTTCAATTAAAAAAAAAAAGAAAAGAAAATTCTAAAAGATGCATCCTAGTTAGAAGGTCTGTAATAGGAGAGAATGAAAAACAAATAAAATGTAAATATATAGGTAGCCAAAAAAGGCTGAGAAGTGGAGAATAGAGGAAGGGAAAGAATCTTCGGGGAAGAAATGGTGGTTTTGAGAACAGAAAGATGGTGGAGTCTTTCATTTTGTTTTGGAGGCAGTATTTTACAGGTGGCAATTGGACCTAAGCAAACCTTAAGGAATAAGGAAGGTAACCAATCAACTGCAAAGAGGAAGCTACCTTTCAAGTAAGTTTTTTTTCTTTAGATAGATTCCTGCCTCTACTGTTTTTTCAATACTTTTTTCACACTTTATAGACTTTCCCTAGCCATTAAACTAGTCATTGCTAAAGGAAAGCAACCCTGAATATTCATTGGAAAGATTGGTGCTGAAGCTGAAGCTCCAATACTTTGGCTACCTGGTGCGAAGAGCTGACTCATGGGAAAAGACCCTGATGCTGGGAAAGATTGAGGAGAAAGGGGGCAAAAGAGGATGAGATGGTTGGATGGCATCACTGACTTAATGGACATGAGTTTGAGCAAAATCTGGAAAATAATGAAGGACAGGGAAGCCTAGTGTGCTGCAGTCCTTGGGGACATGAAGACTGAGACATGAGTCAGTGCTGAATAACAACAAAAACAACAACAGCAAGCATTCTTTGGAGATGATTGGTCAATGTCTTGGGTGTGTGATGTGGGAGGAGAAATTGGCTGAAATATTTGCTCAGTTGGCTTAACTTCCTGCTTCATTTTACTAGAAAAAAAAAATGTGTATCTTAGTGCCACAGCCCACAGCAGGAGGCCTGGTGACTGAGGACTGGCTGAAACTCACCATCAGTCTCATATCCCAGCATGGAGGGTGAAAGAAAAGCATCAGGAGCACCAGCCTTATGTTGTAATGGTTGTTGTTGGCAGCCTCTCATCCCAGATTTTATATGTTTCAGCTCATGCTTGGGAGGTCAGTGAAGAGCAAAAGGAAGGTGAAGGATTTGCATCTACTAAACAAACCTTCAGCTTGAGTTTGGGTCAACTTCCAGCTACTTCTCTCTGGGTGAAGCTGAATTATTGGAAGATATTCAGCTCTGATCCAGTGGATCCTCAAGAAACCCTGAGAGGGGATGGCTTATCCCAGACTTTTGCGGTGCTTTGGTTTTAATGACGCTGTCTCCAAATCATGGGTCTCTTAAATATGCTAGAAAAAGTGGCTCCTTGTAAATTTTTTTTCAGTGACAGGGGAGATAGAGTGAAGAAACACAGAAGGGAGGGGTTAGGGAATAGTCATTTAAGAAACTGCAGGAGAACAGAGCTGAGGCTGCCTGCAAGAGAAATTTAGATTAATCGGCAAAAAAAAGGGATACAGTATGGAAGTGGAGGGATTAACTCTGTTTGGGAAGGTAGAAGAAGAAAGGGCAGCAAGCTTGGGAGGTTAGTTCCTCTCAGATTGAGTATTTGCCAGTAACACTAAGCTAACTGTCAGAAAGAAGCAGCTTTGGGTGGGGAATGGGCAAAATGGGTAAAGAGGGTCAAAAGGCATATATCTCCAGTTATAAAATGAGTAGATGCTGGAGATATAGTGTATAGCATGGCAACTATAGTTAATAATACTATATTGTGTTTTGAGTGTTACTAAGAGAATAGATCCTAAAAGTTGTCATCATAAGAAAAATTTTGAAACTATTGTGTGAATATTTCACAATACATGCAAATATCAAGTCATAATGTTGTACATCTGAAACTAATACAATGTTATATGTCAATTATATCTCAATAAAAAAGAAAAAAGAAGACAATAGTTCTTTTTAATATTAACATGCTTGTGTAAAATTTATCAAAAATAGTTTTGTCTATAAGCATTTTGCCCACCAAAAGGGTTATCTCTTAACACACATGCATGGAACAACAGACATTTGTGTTACATATTCTACGTGCTAAGATTACAATGCAAATTATTATATAAACTATGATGAAGTTCAAATATCCCCAAAGCATCCCCAAAGTGAGTGAAGATAATACAGCAGTGATTCAGTATGAGCCATTTCTTAATTAAATGATCAACAATTAAGTGACTCACAAAGATGCAAATGAAAAGTAAAATGATTTGTGTACATAAACTGCATCTCTAACCAAAGTTTTGAAATAAATAATACAAAGTGACAACCTCTCACCTTCCTTTTAGAGTGAAAGAGTGTTTTGCTTCAGTGGCAGCTATACTTGTAAGTCCATTTAATTTGTCTCCTTTTACCAGCTGCCTCAGTTCATACATTGCAGCCTCCATAAAGCCTTTCAGAAACTCTTAAAGTATTTGTGATCTTGACCATGGGATATGCTTGCACATTCAAATTTAAGACACTTTTCTCAAGCATCCTGAAGGAAGGGCCTTAAGGTAAGAGAAAGCAATGAGTCAAAATCTCTTTTTATTTTAATCTTTTTTTTTTTTTTGTATTGTGAAGGAGGATTTATTTATTGTAGAAGCAAAAGCATTTGGGTACATTAAAGAAAAATGGTGGATAGGATAAGCCTGACCTGTTTCTGATAGCCTGATTGATGGAATTTGAGCTAACAAATTTACCATAAAAACAAACTTCTTTGAATTTCGAAGGCTACCCATGAGCTTGACTGTTGCTGCTGTTCAGTTGCTAAGTCGTGTCCAACTCTTTGTGACGTCATGGACTGCAGTGCACCAGGCTTCCCTGTCCTTCACTGTCTCCCGGAGTTTGCTCAAGTTCATGTCCACTGAATCAATGAGGCTATCTAACCATCTCATCCTCTGTTACCCTCCTCTCCTTTTGTCTTCAATCTTTCCCAGCATCAAGGTCTTTTCCAATGAGTTGGCCTTTGCATCAGGTGGCCAAAGTATTGGAGCTTCAGCTTCAGCATCAGTCCTTCCAATGAAGATTCAGGGCTGATTTCCTTTTGGATTGACTAGTTTGGTCTCTGAATTTCAAAGGCTACCTGTTAGCTTGACTATCAGGACCATAATGCAAGTTAAAAGAAAATGAGCTCATATTTCTTTGATTTTTCTCTAATAAAAGTACCCTCAGTTTGAAGGGGAGAAGGCAATGGCAACCCACTCTGGTCCTCTTACCTGGAAAACCTCATGGCTGCTACTGCAACCTACCTGAGCCTGGTAGGTTGCAGTCCATGGGGTCGCGAAGACTCGGACACGACTGAGTGACTTTACTTTCACTTTCATGCATTGGAGAAGGAAATGGCAACCCACTCCAGTGTTCTTGCCCAGGGAATCCCAGGGACGGTGGAGCCTGGCGGGCTGCCATCTGTGGGGTCGCACAGAGTTGGACACGACTGAAGTGACTTAGCTGCAGCAGCAGCAGTTTGAAGGAGAAGGGGGAAGGAGTTAGCTGAATTGGCAGTGCACCAGGACACATAGCTAGGACGCCCTGAACATTGAGATTAAGATTCCAAGAACAGCAGAAAGACAATGTGCTGAATTTAAATTGAGTAAATCATCCTCTAATTTGGTTCTCTTGGAACAATGTAAGATGTTATTATGTCTTTTCACCTTGTGGTTAAGTCAAATGAGTGCCAAACTCAATAAAAAGGACACTGCTCTAAGTCAGTTGCCTTGAGATATTTCTCGAGTCTTTTTTTTTTTTTACTTTTAGTTTTATTGAGATATAATCCACACACAGCACTAGGCAAGCTTAAGGTATATGGCAAAATGTCCTGACTTACCTATATTGTGAAATGATCACCACAATAAGCTGAATTAACATCTATTTCCATTTCTTCTATATACACAAAAAAAGAAAAAAGAATAAAGATATTATAATATACGTTGAAATCCAAAAGTGTAATGTCTCCTGCTTTCTTCTTCCTCAAAACTGCTTTGGCTATTCAAAGCATTTTTTTTTGTTGTTGTTCAGTACAAGTTTTAAGATTATTTTTTCTACTTCTGTAAAAAAGGTCATTGAACTATTGATAGGGATTATATTGAATCTATAGATGACTTTGGATAGTATGGACATCTTTACAATATTAAACCTTCCAATTCATAAATACGGTATCTTTCCACTTATTTGTGTCTCTTCTTTCTTGCATAAATGTCTTGTAGTTTTCAATGTGGAGATTTTTCCCTTCCTTGATTAAGTTTATTCCTAAATGTTTTATCGTTTTTTATGCTATTGTAAATGGGATTGTTCTCTTTATTTCTATTTCAGATAATTCATATTGGAATATAGAAAGGCTACTAACTTTTATATGTTAATTTTGCATGCTGAAACTACTGAGTTTGTTGATTAGATCTGACAGTTAGTTAATGGAGTTTTTCAGTATTTTCTGTATATATAAAATCATGTCATTGGAAAATAGAGACAATTTTACTTCTTCTTTTCCAATTCTGATGTCTTTTATTTCTTTTTCTTGTCTGATTATTCTGGCTAGAACTTCTAGTACAATGTTGAATAACACTGGTGAGAATGGACTATCTTGTTTTATTCCAAGGAATAAAAGCTTTCAGCCTTTCACCATTAAGTATGATGTTAGCTGTCATATATGGTCTACTTGACATATATTTCATATATGGCCTTTATTACTTTGGGATACATTCTTTCTATACCTAATTTGCTAAATGTTATTTTTTTAAAATCATGAATGGATGTCAAATTTTGTCACATCCTTTTTCTGCATCCCTAGAGACCATCCTATGATTTTTACTTTCATTCTTTTAATGTTATAGATCACATTTATTGACTTGTGTATGTTGAACCATCCTTGCATCCCAGGGATAAATCCCACTTGATCATGGTGAATGATTCTTTTAATGTGCCACTGAATTTGGTTTGTTAGTATTTTATTGAGTTTTTTGCATCTATATTCCTCAGGAATGTTGTTCTATAGTTTTCTTATGGTGTTTTTATTTGGCTTTGATATCAGGGTCTTGTAAAATGAGTTTGGAAGTGTTTCTTGAGTTATTTTGAAATCCATATGAACCCATATGAACAAAGTGACAGCACCAAGCTAAGAAGTGTGGTGCTAACGTAGTAGCACAAGGTAAGATGACTGAGTCTGCCTTTTGCTTTCTCCCACTTACCTAGGGGTTGACCCATGCATCTCTGAACCAGTTTCACACAGAGACAGAGAGAGCACCCTAGTGATTAAGGACACAGGCTTTCAAAAAGTGGGCCAGAGAACTAAACAGACACTTCTCCAAAGAAGACATACAGAAGGCTAACAAACACATGAAAAGATGCTCAACATCACTCATTATCAGAGAAATGCAAATCTAAACCACAATGAGGTACCATTTCACGCCCGTCAGAATGGCTGCTATCCAAAAGTCTACAAGCAACAAATGCTGGAGAGGGTGTGGAGAAAAGGCAACCCTCTTACACTGTTGGTGGGAATGCAAACTAGTACAGCCACTATGGAGAACAGTGTGGAGATTCCTCAAAAAACTGGAAATAGAACTGCCATATGACCCAGCAATCCCACTGCTGGGCATACACACTGAGGAAACCAGACTTGAAAGAGACACGTGTACCCCCCAATGTTCATCACAGCACTGTTTATAATAGCCAGGACATGGAAGCAACCTAGATGCCCATCAGCAGACGAATGGATAAGGAAGCTGTGGTACATATACACAATGGAATATTACTCAGCCATTAAAAAGAATACATTCGAATCAGTTCTAATGAGGTGGATGAAACTGGAGTATAAAACTTGTATAATAGATACAGAGTGAAGTAAGCCAGAAAGAAAAACACCAATACAGTATACTAACACATATATATGGAATTTAGTAAATTGGTAAAGATAACCCTGTATGAAAGACAGCAAAATAGAGACACATATATATAAAACAGTATTATGGACTCTATGGGAGAGGGTGAGGGCAGGATGATATGGGAGAATGCCACTGAAGCATGTAAATTATCATATGTGAAACAAATCGCCAGTCCAGGTTCGATGCATGATACAGGGTGCTCGGGGCTGGTGCACCAGGATGACCTGGAGAGATGGGATGGGGAGGGAGGTGGGAGGAGTGTTCTGGAAGGGGAACACATGTACACCCATGGTGGATTCATGTCAATGTATGGCTAAACCAATACAATATTGTAAAATTAAAAAATAGATTAAACTAATTTAAAAAATAAAAAAAATAAAATGCATTAAAAAAAAAAAAAGGACACAGGCTTTGAGGCTAACAGAGCTGCTTTCAGTTCCGGTTACACTACTAAGTAGCAAGTGACCTAGCATGACCTTTTAATCACCAAGTCTCAGTTTCCTCTTCTGTAAAATGGGGGTTAGGATAAGTTAAGTACAGTCATACGTGAGCAGAGCTTAGCAGACAGAATGCCTGGCACACAGAGTGGAGAATGAAAATAAGGAGAGACAGGAATGCTCTCTGCAAATAGAGTCATAGTGCAAATATTAGTGTTTATTTTACACATTCACACATATGTGCTGAACTTGACAACGTGTGCTATGAGGTGTGTAGGAGTGCATTCTGAAAAGGGGGTTTGTGAGAACTTTCATGCATATCATTGTGCAGGGGCCCACATGGCACAGTCCTTTTCAACTAGACAATTGTCCAGAGGCCAGTCACGTGGATGTGAGGTTTGGCCATGACCTTTACAGGATGGACCTGGCCACTGACCTCACTCAGTCCCTGGGTGGAACCAGGCTCTGTGCATACCCTCCACCCTCCTTTGGAAGAAGAGGGCTCATTTTCCCAACAGAAGGTGCGAGTGTCCCCAGTCTGGCTGGGGCTACCCTTAGGCAATTAGAATTCCAAAGATTGAGACCTTTAAAGGTAGCATATTATGGTTTAAAAGCCTGTGGTACTGAGGACATTTTCTCACTCAGTCATTCTCATACCTTGGAAATGCTGAATAAGATGATTATATAAATGTTTTCCTACTTAAATTGGACTTGAGGCTCTGTGGGACTCTTACCAAGTGCAGACTGTCCTCGTTTTCATCACCCACAGTCTCTAGCCATTCTCAGCAAATTTAAGTAAATACTGAAGAGTCATCCTAAGGAGAGCTGCTCAGAAAGTTTGATTAGTTTGGATGGATTTTTCCTTTCTTACTTTTTTGGACTCTGTTTTCATTGTTAAAAATTTAACACATATTTCCTGTCCTGATGTAGTCTTGTTATTTTCCACGGGGCAATAAAAGAGAACTGCTTGCAATGCACACATTGTTTGAATGATCTGTTTTCCAATGATTTAAACCTTTGATCATCAGAAATCTGAGGTCCAATGACTCTGCAGTTGTCTTATCAGGCCAATCATACCCAGCCACCTTGGGTCTCTGGGCCTCAGTTACTGGATCTGTAAAATGGAATCAGAATTATATTCTCCTTGCTTTCACTTCTACAGAAAGTGTTAAACAGGGATTTAAAAATTATCTTTCATGAGCTGTTTGGATGGCTTGGAGACTGGGGCTGCAGAAATACAGTCAACTGTTATCATTTCTTCTGAGGAATTTAGGTTTGAAGATCTCTAATTCATCTTTACCAAATGCCTGCAAGGCATATAAATAAGAGCGTTACCCAGGGAGAGAGCACCAGCTTGATTTTTAGTTTGAAATTTAGGAAGATGCTTGTGCCACATGGAAGAGAGGTAGGCATTTGTGACTGCAGTGTCCTGTAGGTCCTCCTGGAACTTGAGAGGAGGGTGGGGATGGCACTGAACTAAAGCTAGAATCATCCCATCCCTGTTTGTTTCATGACTGTTTGTATCGGGCAGGGGGGTCAGTTTTCTTTCCTATCAATCTCCCATTGATTCTCTTCTTGCTCCACGGACTACCTTTTCAGTCTCTGTCATGGGATCCCTTCCCACACAGTTCTGACTCCAGATGTTCTCCTCGCTGGTATCTCAAAGGTTAATGCAACTTTGTCTTGTACAAAAACAGAGGGAGATGGAATATGATGTTAGAACACATGGCTGAGATAGATTCATAGACTGTTAGAGGAACCAGCCAAGTTTAAGACTCTGGGTCACACAAATGGGCGTACGAGGTGGTGCTAGTGGTAAAGAACCTTCCTGCCAATGCAGGAGATGTAAGAGACATGGGTTCAATCCCGGGGTCAGGAAGATCCCCTGGAGGAGGGCACCGTAAACCTCTCCAGTATTCTTGCCTGGAGAATCCCATGGACAGAGGAGCCTGGTGGGCTACAGTCCATGGAGTTACACAGTCGGATAGGACTGAAGAAACTTAGCACACATGCCTGTCACATAAATAGAGGTAGCTCACAGGCCGGACCATGGTTTTTGGTGCCTGACTCACTTCTGTTGCTCCCATCTACCTTGATCAGAAGTGACATTCAGGTTGCTGATTGGTGGTGATTTAGTTGCTAGGTCTTGTCTGGCTCTTTGACCACATGGACTGTAGCCCACCAGGTTCCTCTTTCCATGGGATTGCCCAGGCAAGAATATTGGAGTGGGTTGCCATTTCCTCCTCCAGGGGATCTTCCTGGCCAAGGGATCAAACCCATGTCTCTTGCATCATAAGCAGACCCTTGACCACTGAGCCACCAGGGAAGCCCTAGGTTGCTGATTATGTGGTCTCAAATCTGACATCCTGAGGGGTGCTGGGTTGGAGTTGCTCTTTATTGAGAATTGGAAGTGACCAGAGAAGAGCAAGTCACATTTCAACACGATGGTGAGACCTGAGCCAGGCAGGTCATGAGTGCCAGACTGGGGACCACGCTACACCTGGACTCACCATCCCAGCAAAGAGCAAGGACTTCAGAATGCCATCTGGGGCAACATTCACTGATTGGTGGACATGTGCTTCATGTTAGCAAGAGGAAACTCCTGCAGGATTGAAGATGGAGGGAATACCCGCGCTTATGTCCTTCACATATGGAGATCCTCTCCCTCCTGGACTCCACCCCTATTGATTAAACCCCACTCTTATTTCAAAACCCATTCAATCACATTCCCTTCATGCAGCTCTGTCATTTACCTGATTCAACTCCTTACCCTTCTCAATTGTGGTTGTGGTGTATACTCAGTCATGTGTGACTCTTTGTGACCCCATGGACTGTAGCCCGCCAGATTCCTCTGTCCATGGGATTCTCCAGGCAAGAATACTGGAGGGGGTTTGCCTGCAGTGTTCTCCTTCTCCAGGAGGAGAAGATCCTCCTCCAGGGGATCTTCCTAACCCAGGGATCAAACCAGCATCTCTTATGTCTCCTGCAAGGGCAAGTGCCTCCTGGGAAGCCCTAAGGGGCCCCACACCACCATGGAAATTTAAAGTACCCAGATTTTGTGTGCATGCTCAGTTGCTTAGCTGTGTCCATCTCTTTGGAACTCCTTGGACTGTAGCCCGTCAGACTCCTCTGTCCCTGGGATTTTCCAGGCAAGAATACTGGAGTGGGTTGCCATTTCCTTCACAGGGGATCTTTTCGACCCAGGGATCGAACCCACATCTCTTGTGTCTCCTTCATTGGCAGGTGAATTCTTAACCTTTTTGCCATCTGGCTCCCCCTGAAAATGAAAGCCCAGCTCTTAATCATTCTTCTCTTTCAGGAAAATGCTTCTTTTCAAGAAGCTCTCCTTTTATTTCTGGTTTCTTATCATCAGGACAGAACAAAGAGGCTCCTTTAGCTGGCAGACAGAGACAAATGCACTTTCCCTGCCGCTTTCCATCGCATCCTCAGCTCACTCTGATGCCTTTGGTCCTCACCTCTCAGGCCTTGGTTCATTTTCCATTTTTAAAATGACCTCCCCCAAGGAGACTCCTTTTATTTCTTCTCTCAGATGGGAGTGGGGAATCCTTAGAGGGTCACTGGGGTGTAGACGGCAGGAAGTGGCCCCACTGAGCTTGGAGCTTGGCAGTTATCACCTCTCTTTCATCCTGCTTCCTGCAGGAGGGCACTTCTTGTAAAACCAGTCATGAATAATGGATGCAGCGACTGAGCCTGCATTTCGGGCTGATTAGCATGCACCTTGTCAGAAATTGCTTTTCCCAGCGCCATGGAGGCCGATTTGCCAACTCTGCTTTCCCAGGTGTGCAGTGTGTGTGGGGGGGTGGTGGTGAGGGGGTTGGGGGGGGACACTTTGATGTTGGTTTTGCATTGTTTCTTTCTGTCTCTTGCTGTCCCCTTATCATCTCCCATTGTGGCTGCCTGCTTCATTCTGCTGTCATTTCCTCTGGGAAGTCTTTCCTTTTGTCTAAGCTTTTCTTTTCTTTTTTTTCCCCTCTCTATTCTCCTTATCTTTGAAAAGATTTTAATCTGTCCTGGTGACGTAGAACTTTTTTTTTTCATTCAGAAAATGCTAATGATGGAAATTATTAAGACCTTTCATGTCCTGTTTTTGTTTGGTTGTTTTCCTCATTCTGGATTCTTTTTTCTTTGTGAACTCTTCCTTCTGGAGTTCTAGAGATACGTAGAGTCACCTTCCTATTCATAGTGGTTTTTTGTTAGTCACATGGTTTCTAATCAATAAATCCCTTTCTGCCAGAAAACATTATGCCTTATCCAGACTTGAAAGAAATGCCCAAATCTGAGCATACAGTACAGTCTTGCAACTCAACATAGCTAACGTTTCACAGGCTGCCATCACTTATCTCCAGTATTTAGAGGAACCAGATTCTAACAGCAGCTATGCTTCTAATTAGTTATGTCACCAAGTGAAAATAAAGCAGGTTTTCCAGGTCTGTTTCCTTATCTGCAAAATGACAGAGGCTGGATTAAATAATTGCCCATGTGGTTCAGATGGTAAAGAATCTGCCTGCAATGCAGGAGACCTGGGCTCGATCCCTGGGTCAGGAAGATCCCCTGGAGAAAGGAATGGTTACCCACTCCAGTATTCCTGCCTGGAGAATCCCACAGAGAGAGGAGCCTGGCAGGCTTACAGTCCATAGGGTTACAAAAGGGTCAGACATGATGTGAAAGTGAGCAACTTTCACTTCACTTCAAGTTCTCTTAGTATTTAAAACTGCTAATTTTTTGTTGTTTCTTGGCATTGTAGCACTTAAAAAAAATTTTATGTTGTTGAAGTATAGTTGATTTACTATGTTGTGTTAATTTTTGCTGTATGGCAATGTGATTCAGTTATACACGTGTGTGTGTGTGTGTGTGTGTGTGTGTGTGTGCACGCACACCACGATTAGTCGTGTCTGACTCTTTGTGACACTATGGACTGTAGCCTGCCTAACCATGGTGCAAAACTCTCCTGTGAGCAGCCTTGGTACCAACCAGCATGCAGGTCCAAAGGGATCTAGAAAGCTTTATCAAGGAATTTTTTCAGGGAAAGAAAGTTCCTTTCCCAAGAGGAATTCTGGTGCCAACTATTTGGATCATAAAATGCTGCCAACTTGTTACATAAAAGTAAGAGCTAATGTTGTTTACAGCTCTTTGGTTTTTTTTTCCCCCCATTTTGAGCCTATTTCCAGTGAAATAGGTTGATAAAACAAATGAGAAAAACTTCAGACAGAAGACCTTATTAATCAAAGAAGTTATGGGAACTCCTACCTAACTTCTAGGTTAGAGAAGTAAGCCTCAGACAGAGAGCTCTGATGCTGTACTGCAGTTAAAGCAAGACCATCAAAGCAATTGCTCTAAATGCCTGGGCCTTGTCTGATTTTCTCTAAGTCAGACTGCAACTCTTTGTGTAGGTCAAGAGTTGGCAAGCTTTCAAGGGCAGAGCCTTACAAGTAAGTCTGATCTGAACCTCACAAGTCTATGATGGGGAGCCCACAATGAAAGTTGACCCTGGATCATCAGACAGATGTCTCCAAAGTGCAGAAGAGCCTGACAGTGGCCCTCTCCTAAAGAGATCCTTTGCCTTCCTTAGTGTTGACGGTTGGATGTAAATCATAGAAATGTCACATGGGCTCTGTGTCTACTCATACCCCTGATGTATTAATTTCCTAGGGTGCTGTAACAGAAAACCACAAATGAGAGACTCAAAACATCAGAAGTTTATTCTCACATAGTTCTAGAGACTAGAATTCTGAAATCAAAATGTTGGCAGGGCCACACTCCTTCTAAAGGCTCTAGGGGAGAATCTTTCCTTATCTTTTCCTCATGTCTAGTGGTTGTCAGCATCCGTGGTATTCCTTGGCACTGGTGATCACTATCTCCATCATCTCATGGCCTTCTTCTATCTGTCTCCTCTGTATTTCCAAATTATCTTCTCTTTATAAGGACAACAGCCATTGGATTTACAGCCTTCTTAAATCCAGAATGACCTCATCTTAGTTACTTACATTGCAAAGACCCTATTTCCAAACAAAGTCTCCTTTGGAGGGTCCCTGGTGGACATGCATTTTGAGGACACTGTTCAGCCCAGTAGAGTAGGTATTTATCTGTGTAGGTATATAGGGTAGCAATATCAAAAGTGAATTCAGAAGTCTCTGGATTTTACATTTTAATGAGAAACTCTTGTCTTGGGACTGGTTTTCCTAAATAGCATTTAAGAGTCCAAGTCTCTGGGCATCAAGCCAGGCTTATCCTCTTAGGGTTTGAATTTGGCCTGAATTATTAACTCTAAACATTTACATTTGGCTTAGGAAAGACATATCTCTTACTCAGCAATACTGAGACAAGGTTATTAACCTCAATATTAGTTTTAAATTTTAGCGGGGCTTCCAAAGAAGTTCTAGAAGGTTGGAAGGCAACCTTCCATCTTTCTCCTATCAAATACCCACAGGGACTTTACTTACACTTAATTTTTATTATAAAGGCAGAAGCAATGAAATATGCTATGCTAACCACATGTTGCTAACCACAGTCAATAAAAAGCTTTTATTCTGTAAAACTTAAATTCTATGAACGTATGTCACAATATGAAGTGAATACGAGAAAAATGTTTACAAATAATCACTTGCTAAACTTCCTTTCTCAGAATATATCAATCAAAGTCATGACTGAAATCTGAAAGTTGGAGAGGCTCAGCTTGAGCCCCTACAATCCTCAGTGACTCCCATGCTGTCTTTTTTAGGCTTCTGTGGGGATATTCTGCTTTTCCTTGTCTTTTTCTTTGCTCTTGTGTTATTTCTCACTCCATTCCTATCTCTCTGAGAGTTTGAAGAGATGAGGAGGAGAGTCTGTCTTTACTGAACCTCAAGTGTTCTGTCCTCTCCTGAGAAACTCGTAGCTTTCAATAGTCAGAAGGATCCAGATATTGGACGAAGCATAGGCTATAACTTCCCTTTCTCCTCAACACATACAAAACAAAATTTTTTAATGTATTTATAAGCACATGCAAAAAGCAGAAAAGATTAGAAACAAAGCAGTCACTCTAAATGACAGAGGTGGAAGGAACCCCACATTTGTAAGTGTGGGTTGCCGCATATTCACAAAAGGGACCCAGTCTGGAGCACGGCACACACATAGGGCAGGAGATGGGTCTTTGTACCAGCAGGAGTCATCCAGGAGAGGCCGGGGGCAAGAACTGTTGATATACTGCCCACCTTTTGTCTGGGGCTGGCAGCAAACCACTCCCACGTGTCTGGGCTGGAGCCTAGCTTCCACATGGTGTGGGAGCCCAGACACCCAGTCCTGCCAGAGCCCAGGCTGAAGCCACAATGACAATAAGATCATCTCTCCAGAAACCCTCAGGCCCTACATGAATAAGGAAGAGGCCCCTGGAGGAAGTAGAGCAGCGTGAAAGACAGGCAGGAAGTGCCCACAAGGACCAACTTACAAGTGAAGGAAGTATGGTTGCATCTTCAGGGAGGAGAGAGAGAGAAACAGCTCAACTGGGAATGAGTGGTTGCAGAAAAAATAAATTAGAAAGTTTGGAAATGAGGAATAGAATTATTGAACAAAAATCCAAGAGATGAGCAAAATCTGAGTATAGCTCGAGAGTGAATTTATGAAAGAAAGATGAAACTGAAGGAATCTTCTAGAATGGATCACACAGAAGCAAAGAACAAGAAAATATGGAAGACAGGCTAAGGGATGAGGAGGGTTAATCTAGAAACTCCCATATCTATCTGCTGAGTCCTCAAGATGGAAGACAGAGAGGATTTTTGAGGGGCAATATTTGAAGAGTGTTGCCTGGGAGTTTTCCAGAAGAAAAGAGAGAGGCCTGAGGCCCTAGGGGGGAAAAAAAATACCTCACAATGTGCTAAGCAGAATACATGTTTTCAAAAATCCATACTTTGACATGTTTTAGTATAAGTTTGGGACATAAAAGAGTAAAGAGAAAAAATCTTAAAATCTATGAGAGCAAGAAAGAGATGGTGACATGTACACACACAAAACTCATAAAATTTCCTTCAGTCATGCAAATTTAGAGAGTAAATAGTCCCTTTGTTTCAAAGTTGGATCTTTCAGGGAAACATTTTGCAATTTTAACTAACATCTCTCTAAGTTTCTGGGTCTCAGTGGGAGCAAGGGACCACCAGCCAATTCTAAGACTTTGCTTCTCTGTGAATTGCTTGCTCATGTGTTAGACCCCTGCCTCCCTTTCCGCACCAACTTCAGGAGACAACACATTGCTCTCTTCAGGGTCTCAGTGCCGGAGGTCATCTTCAGAAACTGGGCAAATAAATAAATAAATATTCTTTGAATCGCTGTTTTATTAAAAACAACTTTTCCACTCCAAATTCCCAAGACCTTTCTCTTCCCTTTTCTGTCTTATGGAGACGCTTGAGTATAGTTCTGAAGAAAATCTTCTTCCAAAAAGCATTTTTGGAAAGGTTTCCTCTTACTTTTTCTTGCTTTTTCTCCCCATAGCAAAGTATGGCACAACTCAAGTAAATGCAAATTTAATAATATTTAAGTAAAGATTTAAAATATTTTTTTCTTTTCTAATTCTATGAACTTTTGTCCTAATCATTATATCTAAAATGATGGATGTGTCATTAGAGAAATACAGAAAGTTTTCAAAACATGAAACAAACTTAAGATTTTATGTGCAATACTGAGGGGTGTTGTGCAATACTTAGAGAAACTTTCAAGGAGACAAACTTTGTAGTGAGACCATTGGGTATATTTGTTTCATCTTCCAACAATGGACTGGGTTCAGGAAGGTAGTAATAATGTAAGTCAGCAGAAGCAATGACTTCCTAATCTCAGATATTCAAACAGTCTCCTCCTCAACTGTATCACACTTCTTGGGATCCATGAGGCAACATCATGGATGAGTGATCATGGTCTTGGGGAGGTCACTCTGGGAGGAACCAGAGTCCAGCATCCACAGATACCCTCCCCAGCCTCCACACGTTTCTGCTGGCTGTCATCCAGGTGGTGCTATTTCCCCCATAGCTGGCAGAGGTGTCTGGCAGCCCTGCTGGGCAGCCTTGCAGAGTATTTGCATGGTGCCTGGAGGAACTCATTCATGCCCAGAGGGACGTCATTCAGCAGGGACAGAGCATCAGACACAAACTCTACAAGATGGCAATTCTCAGTTGTCAGAATAAACAGATGGTTTTACATGTAACCTCATGGCTGCCTCACACTGGGTGCCTTACAAATACTTGTGGAATAAGTTCTTCAGTTAGTGAAGTTAGGGCAAGTATCAGGGAGTGAAAATCTCCAAGTTGTCAACTGAAATAAAATGCACAACATGAGAGCTGTAAGTTTTATTTGGAGAAAAATGAAGACTATAATCTGGAGACAGCACTTCAGATAGCTCTGAGAAACTGCTCCAAAGAGGTAATGGGGAAGGTCCATGCCATGTATAAATTTAGTGAAGTGGGGTGCATGTAATCAAGCACACATTTTGGCAGTCTTGCTGCTAAGCAAGAGGAACAGATGTCATTATTAATGAGTTTAGTGCTTTTCTAGATATGAGAACATGCACTAATCAGGTTCATAAAATCTTCTCCTGAAAATATCTAACTATATAAAGACCTATTCTGCCAGTTTTCCCTAGAGCACAGAGTGCCTCATTCCTGATCTTCACCCTGAACTTCTTCCAGGGGGTGTTGAAGGCCAGGAGCTTCAGCACTGACGACTGAATACTTACAGAAGTAGATGGCAAGCATCAATTCATAGTTGGCAAAGTCTACCTGAAGAGCATATTTGTGCAACAGTCTCTGAGCCATTGGAAGAATACAGCAGGTGTGGCAAAGTGATACTGGGGTGGGAAAGAGATTCTTTCCATTTTAACAGAAGTTACCACTGTGCTGCCATATTGAGGGAACCAAAGGATGGATGATCCCTACAGAAGAGTTCCATCAGAGCATTGGTTGGCACCTTCAGTGCCCTTCAGTTTCCAACAGCAGTGACAGCAGCAAAGGGCCTTCATGGGCATCAGACATCTTAGCAGTAGGGGTCATTACAAGGAGCAGCAGGAGAAGAAAACTTGGGAACTATGACCATCAACACCAGGGAAGTGAGATGCTATGACTACAGGCAGACATGACATATTGGTTGGGACTTCCATATCTGATCAGTCAGGGTTCAAGTGCATGAAAATGAAAATATCTTAGCTACTTTCAACACAAAAAGTATTCAATATCAGACAGAAAACAACATAATTCTGTAAAGCAGTTATCTTTCAATTAAAAAATAAATAAATTTTAAAAAGAAGTCTATAGAATCCTTGGGGGATCTAAAAAGTAGGATAGCTCCTAGAACAAAACCAAATTGGCCCACTGGAAAGAATGAATACCTCTGCTAAAGAAGTGGGGATCAAGAGACCAGCATTGGAGCAGCAGAGTTTAAGAACACGTCACCAGTTGCTGTCTAGCAGTTGGGAACCACAGTGTCTTTTCTGCACCCTTGGGGCAGGTGGCTGAACCCTGGATGTTAAGTCAGGCAGCCCAGTATTACCAGGACTGCCACTCCCAGGAGCTGGATCTGAGGTCACAGGCAGGTAGCTCCTACCTCACCTCCACCTTCCAAATCATGAGAGTTCATCATAATGAACCATCCAGACCCTTGCATGCAGAGTCTGTAAAATGGATATTCTGTCTTTCCAGCCCATGTCATTCAGGAAGACATACAAAAAGTAAGATAGAAGGGACACTGTGCAGCTGGGGTACTAGGCATGGAAGTGAATTTTGAATCAAGGAATAGAGATTCTAAAACAATAGATGGGGTGAAACCAGGAGCATCTAAGGTGTTATCACTAACTGCTTAGTATTTTAGACTGCTTCTCTTTTTAGGCTCTAGATGGTGTGAGCTATGAATGTGGGGATGGCACCCGCTTTACAAGAGTGTTTTGAAGATTTGTTAATTTATTGAGATGAAAAAGTGAAAAGTACAACTATTATGCAAGGACAATAATTTGAAGTGAGAAAAAAAACCTCTTTCCTCTAATGAGTCAGAAATAAACCCTACTGAGCAAACTTCAGACAAGAACCTCTAGGAGTTTAGTAGCAGTTAGGACTTGGTGTTTATGATGATGAACATACCTAGTAAAGTGTGAGTACTTGCCTCCAACTTCCACCAGCCTGGGGAGATTTAATTAACTTTTAGCAACATCTCTGATGTACAGCCCCAGTCTGCTCCTTTGTCCGAGAGCTGGCATCGTCTCCAGTTATGACCTGGAGAAAGGAACCATGCAGCCCCAGTGGGGAGTGCACCCCAAGATCAACCCCATGGAGAGTCTGCTCTGGATGTCCACTGAGAACCATCCCTCCTCCAAATCCATCCCCATTCAGACGCTCCCACTTCTGAGGTTGCACTGAGCTGCTACCCTCCAGCCCCCACCTCTATTCTCAGCCAAAAGCGGCTACCAGCTGTTGAATTGTCCCACGGTTTCTACAGAGAGAAATGTTTAATTATGTTAATTTATTAATATAATGAATTACTCTCTAGGTTTTAGGATAGCTATGAGCACAACCCTGAAAACCAATCTTAGAATTCATCTCTAGCAGGATTTTATATATTAGCCATTGTGCTTAAAATAAGGGGGAAAGGGAGGAAGAGGGGAGAGGAAGAGAGAATGAGAAAGACAAAAGAGGAAAAGAGCTTGATGCAAATCTTATGCTTTTTATTTAAAGAACTGTCAGCCCAGAGTGGGAAACAGAGCAAGCCTGTTTGGACAGATTTAGTTTAGATTTACCATAGGGAGCTTGCTCTACCTGACACATCTTGACTCAGAGCCAGTCTCTCTGCCTTCAGCCACAGCTTGGTTTACCCTCAGCCTTTTGGGTTGAACTGGAGCACCATCCATTGCTCTGATCACAAAGGATCAGAGTGAAGTGATCCCTACTGAGCCCAGGGCTGGGGTTGCCAGGGTCTCCAGCCCAAACCATTCCCAGTACACACCACAGTCCCCCTCAGTCTCATTTCTGAAACTGTCCCTGGGGTTTTATACAAATGCTCAGATTGGCTAGTGGGGCAGAATGTCCCAGAGTCTTATCTATGTGTGGAACTTCTGGTTCACGATGGCAGAGTAGCAGGACATGTGTTCATCTCCTCCTGCGAGAGCACCAAAAATGCAACTAGCTATTAAGCAACCACCAACAAAAGGATGCTGGAACCCTCCAGAAGAAGATACCACATGTCCAAAGTCAAAGAAGAAACCACACATAGAAAGACAAAGAAGAAGAGGTAGTGAGATAGTTGGAGGCGTGCAATCACGATAAAATCAAATCCTATTCCCACAGGGTGGCTGACCCACAAACTGGAGAACAATAAAACCAAAGAAGTTCTCCCACTCTTGTGAAGGTTCTGAACCCCATGTCAGGCTTCCCAGCCTGAGGATCCAGCAAAGGGACTGGGAATCCCCAGGGAATCTGACCTTGAAGGCCAGCGGGATTTGATTACAAAACTTTTCACAGGACTGGGGAAACAGAGACTCCAGTCTTGGAAGACACAGAGTCTGATCTGTGTGTGGAAGAGAATCTGGAGGGACATGATGGCCACCTCCTCCCACAAACTCTGAAAATTTGACTGGGTTTAGCTTTTTGCACAGGGGGGCTCAGTCCTGGGTAATTTAGAAGGCACTTCCCCAGTGCAGAACAGTTTTGCTGACCGGCCCACTTTCCTAACAATAGCATGAAGCACTTCAATAGCACTTGGCGGTGCAGTGTTTTTCCCTATTTCCATTTTACTTTCAAGCACACTGATTTGGAAGGAGGTGAGTCATTCAGCAGAAGGCCTGCCACCGATCGGTTGCTGAGTGTGGTTCTGCCATTCAGTGATTCAGCCCTACAACAGCGCAGAAGCAGTGGATGAGCCCAGCACCAGGCCAGGGAAACAGACAAACCAAATGCAGGCGCCACGCAGGGGGACAGAGAACACTTTCTTGTCTGTTTTGCCAGGGATGGCAGACTTATCACATTTACTGAAAGTTTTCCAGGTCTTTACTATAGGAGAGATGATACTGGCCTTCATCCCATCACAAAATGAGGCTGGTGTGGTGGTATGGAGGGTCAGCATCATTTAGAACCTCACAGCGAAAGGTCAAAGGCAAGTCCAGCTGCAGCCTGTCTTTCTGCTGCAAGACACTGGGGGTAGTTTCACCTTCCTGAGCCCTGGGTTCCTCATCTGTAAAGTAAGAAACTTAGATACTCTCACATAGGGTTAAAAAGCAGTGGGATAATGTTTAGGAAGTAATTTAAACAGTAAAGCTCTATTGTTGTTCAGTTACAAAGTCGTGTCTAACTCTTGAAGTGCATCAAGTGACTCTTGAAGTGACCCCATGAAGGACAGCATGCCAGGCTTTCCTCTCTTTCACTGTCTCCCAGCATTTGTGCAAACTCATCTCCATTGAGTCAATGATGCCATCCAACCATCTCATCCTCTGTCACCTCTTTCTCTCCTAGCCCTCGGTCTTTCCCAGCATCAGGGTCTTTTCCAATGATCTGGCTCTTTGCATCAGGTGGCCAAAATATTGGAGCTTCAGCTGAAGCTGAAGCTTCAGTCCTTCAGTGAATATTCAGGGTTGATTTCCTTTAGGACTGACTGGTTATAAAACTATAAATAGTGATTACTCTTAAACTGGTTCAGAAAAAGAGCAAAAGTCACCCAAACAGACATTTCGGTGACTGCAAAAATCCAACACAAACTCATTAAATTTTCTCCTAGTGATACCACTGAACTTTAAGGAAATTTGTAAAGATAACATCGTGGCATTAAAAAGGGAGAAGGCAATGGCACCCCACTCCAGTACTCTTGCATGGAAAATCCCATGGACGGAGGAGCCTGGTAGGCTGCAGTCCATGGGGTCGCTAAGAGTCGGACACGACTGAGCGACTTCTCTTTCACTTTTCACTTTGATGCATTGGAGAAGGAAATGGCAGCCCACTCCAGTGTTCTTGCCTGGAGAATCCCAGGGACGGGGGAGCCTGGTGGGCTGCCGTCTATGGGGTCGCACAGAGTCGGACACGACTGAAGCGACTTAGCAGCAGCAGCAGCAAAGATAACATCGTGGCATTAAAAAAAGGGTGTTATTGATTCAAACAACAGGCCTTTCCCCCACATCACTGTTTAACTCTGAGTAAATCTTGTTCTGTGAAATTGCCAGAGTTGTTACACAGGCTTATATAGCAGTGATCTGTGCTTAGTGTCAGGTGTGTTCAAGGAAGCCTACTCTAAAGGCCAAGGATGTCATGTGGGAAACTCCGCTTTCCTGTTTCGTAGTTTTTCTTCGTTTTGACACTTAAGCCTGCATTCAGTTTCCTTGGTGTTTCCCTCTCAGACTAGCGGTGTGTTCAGTTGCTTCCAGGTGAGGCCCTTGTCCCCTGAGGCCACATCTCCCAGGATCAATGCAATTGAAGATGTCTTTTTTTTTTTTAGCTGATATAAAAAATTTTAATTAATTAATTAATTATGGCTGTGCTAGGTCTTCACTGTTGCACTCTACCTTTTTCAGGTTGTGGCAAGTAGGGGCTACTTTTGGTTGTGCCGCGAGGGCTTCTCATTGAAGTGGCTTCTCTTGCTGTGGATTATGGGCTCTATGTGAGTGGGCTTCAGTAGTTGTGGTGTATGGGTTGAATTGCTCCAGGGCATGTGGGATCTTCTCTGACCAGGGATCAAACCTGTGTCTCCTGCATTGGCAGGCAGATTCTTAACCACTGGACCACCGGGGAAGTCCAGAGAGTAATTATCTTGATAAAAGCATCCAGGGGCTCTTCCTATGCAAACTCAAAGCCTGGCTTTGCTGACATCGCAGTCATGGAGATTCTTCTCCTGATGTTGCTGCTGTGTCACTTCAGTTGTGTTGACTCTTTGTGACCCTATGGATGGTAGCCCGCCGGGCTCCTCTGTCCAAGGGGTTCTCCAGGCAAGAATACTAGAGTGGGCTGCCATGCCCTCCTCCAGGGGATCTTCCCCACCCAGGGATTGAACCTGCATCTCTCACATCTTTTATGCCTCCTGTATTGGCAGGCAGGTTCTTTACCACTAGCGCCACCTGGGAAGCCCCAATTGTTCTCCTAGTTCTTTGCAACTTCTCTCCCATCAGAGCAAAGGAGTGTGAGATAAAAAACAGGAAAAATAGGCCTCTGATGGATGGATGATGGATGAGGATGGAAACCAGTGATTACGTGCAAGCAGCCCAGCCCATTAGAGCACACCCATCTCAGCTTTCCTGGAAGCAGTGAATATTATTCAAACTCAGAGGTCACTGCCCCTCCAGGAAAGTAAATAGGATTTTTAATATGAACATTTCCTGCCTCAGCTGGAGACTTTTCTGTTTTATTTTATTTTCATCTGGACATAAAAAAGGAAGTGAAACTCAAAAATGCACAAGTCGTTCAGGCAAATAACAGATCCACCTTATTAAGCATCCGTCATGCTCAGTTCTCTTATTCCTATGGTCAGATCAAATGTTAGAGACTACTTCAATTTCTATCGGAGAGGTTCTGTCTCCTGAGCCGTATTGGTCTGAAACAGCACCCTTTCCAAGAGCCCATGTGTTTCATCAACAGGTACCCATTAGATATTCCTCCTAGCTTCTGCTTAACAGATGGAAAAAGACTACTTACCCTAAAGGATATCTAACTTAGCTGAGGGCTGTGAGGGTCACTGAGTATGTGTATGAAATTGTATCAGGGCCATAAAGAAGGTTGAGTGCTGAAGAATTCATGCTTTTGAACTGTGATACTGGAGAAGACTCTTGAGAGTCCCTTGGGCCCCAAGGAAATCAAACAAGTCAATCCTAAAGGAAATTAACCCTGAATTTTCATTGGAAGGACTGATGCTGAAGCTGAAGCTCCAATATTTTGGCCCCTTGATGCAAAAAGCCAACGTATTGAAAAGGACCCTGATGCTGGGAAAGATTGAGGGTAGGAGGAGAAGGGGGCAACAAAAGAGATGTTTGGATGGCAACTTGGGCTAAATGGACATAAATTTGAGCCAATTCCAGAATATAGTGAAGGATGGGGAAGCCTGGTATGCTGCAGTCCATGAGGTTGCAAACAGTTGGACACAACTCAGCAACTGAACAACAATAAGCACCAAGTCTAGCTTTAAAAACCAGAGAATCAGAAGATTCTCAATCAGACTGTGTGGCCACTATCGCGTATGAAATGCCTATTATAGTCAAGGTCCTGCAGAGACTGTCAAGAATATGAACTAGGGCCTTTCAAGGATTTACCATCTTGTTTAAGAATCAGCAGACTCACTCGCATCAGATCCTCTCAATATCCTCTTGTATTAATTAGTGTTGCAAGAATGGAATCCATTCTAGGTTGGTTAAGCAGAAAAAGGTATTTAGGAACAGATACCAAAAGACTCATAGAATTTCCCAAGATTTGAACTTGGAGTTTTCACAGCCAAGAAGAACACTTATGCACTCTTCCCAGCAGGGTACTCCAACAGAGACCCTGAGTAGCCATTTTGGACACAAATCATGGTCACCTTGTGGTCCCATGAGGACCTCTGTCCTACAGCCTCTGAAATCATGGGACCACTCTGCTATACTTTATTACCTTGTCAAGAAATGACATGTTCCTTCTCTTTTAAATGAATGCCTGATTAGCCAAGTGCAAGTCAGGCTGAACCTCAGATGTTAAGGAGAGGGGAAAGATTTCACTAACATTGAAGATTTAGGCTAAGCACTAACATTAGACAAGCACTAGAATTAAAGAACTCCTTATTGAAAAATTTGTACTTAAATTGAAGAAAGTAAGGAAAGCCACTAGACCATTCAGGTATGTCCTAAATCAAACCCTTTGTGATTACACAGTGGAAGTAACAAACAGATTCAAGGTATTAGATCTGATAGACAGAGTGCCTGAAGGACTATGGACAGAGTTTCATGACATTGTTCAGGAGGCAGGGATCAAGACCATCTCCAAGGAAAAGAAATGCAAAAAGGCAAAATAGTTGTCTGAGGAGGCCTTACAGATAGCAGGGAAAAGAAGAGAAGCTAAAGGCAAAGGAGAAAAGGAAAGATATACCCATTTGAATGCAGAGTTCCAAAGAATAGCAAGGAGAGGTAAGAAAGCCTTCCTCAGTGATCAATGCAAAGAAACAAAGGAAAACAATAGAATGGGAAAGATTAGAGATCTCTTCAAGAAAATTAGAGATACCAAAGGAATATTTCATGATAAAATGGGCACAATAAAGGACAGGAATGGTATGGACCTAACAGAAGAAGAAGATACTAAGAAAAGGCAGCCAAAATACACAGGGAACTATATAAAAAAGATCTTGATGACCCAGATAACCACGATGGTGTGATCACTCACCTAGAGCCAGACATTTTGGAATGCAAAGTCAAGTGGGCCTTAGGAAGCATCACTACAAATAAAGCTAGTGGATGTGATGAAATTCCAGCTGAGCTATTTCAAATCCTAAAAGATGATGCTGTGAAAGTGCTGCACTCAATATGCCAGCAAATTTGGAAATCTCAGCAGTGGCCACAGGACTGGAAAAGGTCAATTTTCACTCCAATCTTAAAGAAAGGCAACACCAAAGAAGATTCCAACTACTTCACAATTGCACTCATCTCACACACTAGCAGAGTAATGCTCACAATTCTTCAAGTGAGGCTTCAACACTACATGAACTGAGAAGTTCCAGATGTTCAAGCTGGATTTAGAAATGGCAGAGGACCAGAGATCAAATTGCCAACAACCGTTGGATCATAGAAAAAGCAAGAGAGTTCCAGAAAAAAATCTACTTCTGCTTTATTGACTATGCCAAAGCCTTTGACTGTGTGGATCACAATAAACTGTGGAAAATCCTGAAAGAGATGGGAATACCAGACCACCTGACCTGCCTCTTGAGAAATCTGTATGCAGGTCAAGAAGTGATAGTTAGAACTGGACATAGAACAATGGACTGGTTCCAAATTGGGAAAGGAGTATGTCAAGGCTATATATTGTCACCCTGCTTATTTAACTTATATGCAGAGTACATCATGTGAAATGCCAGGCTGGATGAAACACAAGCTGGAGTCAAGATTGCTGGGAGAAATATCAATAACCTCTGATATGCAGAAGACACCACCCTTATGGCAGAAATCGAAGAGGAATTGACAAGCCTCTTGATGAAAGTGAAAGAGGAGAGTGAAAAAGCTGGCTTAAAACTCAACATTAAAAAAATGAAGATCATGGCATCCAGTCCCATCACTTCATGGCAAATAAATGAGGAGACAGTGGAAACAGTGACAGACTTTATTTTCTTGGGCTCCAAAATCACTGTAGATGGTGACTGCAGCCATGAAATTAAAAGACCCTTGCTCCTTGTAAGAAAAGCTATGACAAATCTGGATAGCATGTTAAAGCAGAAACATTATTTTGCCAACAAACCTCCGTCTAGTCAAAGCTATGGTTTTTCCAGTAGTCACGTATGGTTGTGAGAGTTGTACCATGAAGAAAGCGGAGTGCGGAAGAACTGATGCTTTTGAACTGTGGTGTTGGAGCAGACTCCTGAGAGTCCTTTCGATCCCAAGGAGATCAAACCAGCCAATCCAAAAGGCAATCAGTCTTGAGTATTCATTGGAAGGATTGATCTGAAACTGAAGTTCCAATACTTTGGCCACCTGATACGAAGAATTGGCTCATTGGAAAAGATCCTGATGCTGGGAAAGATTGAAGACAGGAGGAAAAGGGGACGACAGAGGATGAGATGGTTGGATGGCATCACTGAGTCGATGCATATAAGTTTGAGCAAGCTCTGGCAGTTGGAGATGGACAGGGAAGCCCAGCATGCTGCAGTCCATGGGGTCACCAATAGTCAGACATAGCTGAGTGACTGAACTGAACTGACTGAAAGATTTGGGAGTTTGGGATTATCAGATGCAAACTATTACATATAGAATGAGTAAACCATGAAGTCCTGCTGTATAGCACAAGGAACTATATTCAATGTCCTGTGATAAACCATAATGGAAAATGATATTAAAAATATGTATCTTTGGGTTGGCAAAAGTTTGGTATGGCCAAGAAGTCTGTTCGTAGTTTTTTTGTAACATCTTATGGAAAATCCTAAATGAACCTTGAATGTTTTGGCCAATCCAATATAACTGAGTCACTTTGGTGTACAGCAGAAATTAACACAACATTGTAAATCAACTAAACTTCGGTAAAATAAAAGTGAGCTGACTTCTACCACGCGAAGGCTGGATTCATTTCCTTGTTCCCCCAATATGGGGAACTCTTAAGATTTTGACATCCAAAGAGGGGCAAGTCTTTGCCAGTAAAATCATGCTGGCTGCTGCTTTACCATTTCGCTGCTAGTTTGTTTCGCTTCTATTGTGCTCCCCTCCCTCCTGGCTCTTCTTTGCCCATTCCTTACTCTACACAATTTCTGGTTTCATTTTTCTAAAATGTAGCTAAGGCAATTAACACCATTTTAGTCTATGTGATTACTCAGGAGAACACACAGCACCCCAAGAGAATGGAACACAGTACCAGTAAATTTCACAAGGGATAGAAAAGACCCAGAGGATGGTGAAGGCCTTAAGCAGGGGGCCACGGTGACAGAGAGGATGGAGTGGGAGGAGACAGCTCTAAGCTACCAGATCCTGGTCATCCTGCATGTCTTGCAGGCTGAGATGAGCTGGGGCAGCTCAGATGAATGAGACACAGTGTATTCAGGGACCAGGGGCCTGGAGAGGTCAATTTCAGTGCAGGGCAAGTCTCCACCACTGAGTGGTTGACATAGAACTTAGCCATGTGCTTGTGCCACTGTTCCTTGGCCACCATACCACAGCTAATGTTGAATTGACCTGGTCCATTCTTATGAAGGCTGAGCACCAAAGAACTGATCCGTTCAAACTGTGCTGCTGGAGAAGACTCTCGAGAGTCCCTTGGACA
This sequence comes from Giraffa tippelskirchi, assembly GCF_054371585.1. Classification (NCBI taxonomy): domain Eukaryota; kingdom Metazoa; phylum Chordata; class Mammalia; order Artiodactyla; family Giraffidae; genus Giraffa; species Giraffa tippelskirchi. Next base: position 117,280,395 of record NC_137276.1, on the reverse strand, counting down.
CCAAGGAGATCAAACCAGTCAATTCCAAAGGAAATCCACCCTGAATATTCATTGGATGGACTGATGCTGGAGCTGAAGCTCCAGTACTTTGGACACCTGATGCAAAGAACTGACTCATTGGAAAAGACCCTGATGTTGGGAAAGATTGAGGGTGGAAGGAGAAGTGGGTGACAGAGGATGAGATGGTTGGATGGTATCACTGACTCGATGGACATGAGTTTGCACAAACGCTGGGAGATAGTGAAGGACAGGGAAGCCTGGTATGCTGTGGCCCATGGGGTGCCAAAGAGTAGGACATGGATGACGGACTGAACAGCAATAATATTCTCAGCACAGTAGGACCCAGGAAGGAAAATCTTGTTAACCATTCAGAAGGAGAAGGTCTCCCTCTTTATGAGGGAGCTTCACCTTGGGGAGGCTCCACACTGTTACCTTCTCAGTCCAGTTTTGAACTGAGAAGGTTCAAACATATTTTATGGCCAAGCATATTTTTTCAATATGTTTGACATATTTAAGTCAAACATATTTTTTCCATGATAGAGAAAACTGGACAGAGAAACATGAGACTGGCTGTCCCTGAGTGAGTGATCCTATGTTTTCTTTAAATGACCATTCAGGATCTCAGGCATAGTTTGAACGACTCTTTAACTGATTTCATTTGTCTTTTTCTTTTTTTTCCAATATGAGAGAAGCTATAGCTTATAATCACTCAGCCTTTATGTGGCTTGGTTTCTCCTGTCTGATAGCGAGGCCAGAGTATGTTTTTTATTTTCTATCCACTTTCTTGGCCTCTCAAATTCTGCCTTCAGGATGGAAAGCCCAGTGATCTCAGATGCACAAGAATATTCATGCTGTGTTGTGGAAGGACCAGGCGGAGCCAATTTGGTGATCCTGTGTGCACATGGGAGGCAGAGCTGGACTGGTGGCCAGGCCCCGAGCCTCCAGGGACTTCTCAGTCTTGGCGGTCAGTGCAGATGCTTTGCTGCAAAGGAAAATGAGAAGATGCCTGTTCAGTCTGGTCTGGTCAGACTAACCCCGGTCTGCTGCTCCTTCACATGAAGCATGATGGGATAAAAAAGATGCTCCAGAAACTCAGCCCTTCATCTTCATTAGGGTCCTCATCCATTCATCTCTTCCCTACCTGCCAGACACTGAAATAAAGGGGAATGCAAAAATGCTGAAGCTTGTGAAGGAGGAGAGAAACTTTACCTGTGGGCAAAGTGCTTGTGCATGTGCTAAGTCGCTTCAGTCGTGTCCAACTCTTTGTGACCCTATGGACTGTAGCCTGCAGGCTCCTCTGTCCATGGGATTCTCCAGGCAAGAATACTAGAGTGAGTGGCCATGCCCTCCTCTAGGGGATCTTCTCAACACGGGGATCGAACCCATACTTCTTAGGTCTCCTGCATTGGCAGATGGGTTTTTTACTACTAGCACCACCTGGGAAACCCATGTGGACAACGTGGTTGGTGGTAATCAAAGAGCAGCTATCCCAACCTTCTAGGTAAATAATAAAATAAAAAAAGAATGAAAGGACCCTAAACAGAAACCTCTTGCCTTCCTCCAAAACAATTTTGATCATTCTCCTTCCAAATGCCCACCCCTCACTAATATACACACTCTCACAGGCTCTCACACATACCTCCTGTCCACCACTGGGCTCAGAATTTCAGAGGGACAGGGATGGGGAAAGGGAAGGAGGAAGAAGAGAAAACAGAAGGAGACAAAGGCCCTCCTCAGCTTAGTGAAGGGCTCAAAATCATGGAGGAGGGGAAACAGCTTTGCACCCACCCCATCCCACCCCTCTTCTTGTTTCTCCCTTCTCACACTCAAAAGTGCTTCTGACCCGGAAAGAACCACAGACCTCCTGCCTTCACCTCGGGTTACATGAGACTGTGTCACACTGTTACTTAAAGGTATGGGGTCTGCTACTCACTACCCAAAAGCCAATAAACAAGACAGGTTGGTGGAAAGGAACGTTTGCTTTATTGCAGATGCCAGCAACTGGTGGCGAAGGTGAGCATCTGTCCAAAGGCCAATCCCCCCACCGCCCACCCCCCACTACTGGCAACCAGTGGGACAGGAGCTTTTATAGACAAAAGGAGGGACTACATACAGAAACAGCACAGTCAGCTCTGACTGTCAGTGATCTTCAAAGTGATCATTGATGGGCTGACCATCATCATCTTCATTGTTTTAGGCACAGTTAATCTTCAGTTCCAGGGTCTGTTTGTTCCCATTTCTTTGAGGCCAGTTCTTGGAATTGTGGCAGCTTATGATGGTACAACAAAGCCTTTGACTGTGTGGATCACAACCAACTGTGGAAAATTCTTAAAGAGATGGGAATACCAGACCACCTTACCTGTCTCCTGAGAATGTATGCAGGTTAAGAAGCAACAGTTAGAAACAAACATAGAACAACAGATAGGTTCCAAATTGGGAAAGCAGTATGTCAAGGCTGTATATTGTCACCCTGCTTAATTAACTTATGTGCAGAGTACATCATGTGAAATGTCAGGTTGAATGAAGCACAAGCTGGAATCAAGATTTCCAGGAGAAATATTAACAACCTCAGTTATGAAGATGACACCATCCTTATGGCAGAAAGTGAAGACGAACCTTTTGATGAAAGTGAAAGAGAAGAGTGAAAAAGTTGGCTTAAAACGCAACATTCAAAAAAAGGAAATCATGGCATCCAGTTCCATCACTTCATGGCAAACATATGAGGAAACAACGGAAACAACGACAGAATGAAGGAAACATTTTTTTCTTCATTTTGGGGGGATCCAAAATCACTGCTGATGGTGACTGCAGATTGTTCCTTGGAAGAAAAGCTGTGACCAACATAGAAGTGAAGTCGCTCAGTCGTGTCCGACTCTTTGCGACCCCATGGACGGTAGCCCACCAGGCTCCTCCATCCGTGGGATTCTCCAGGCAAGAATACTGGAGTGGGTTGCCATTTCCTTCTCCACAGGATCTTCCTGACCCAGGGATTGAACTGAGGTCTCCGACATTGCGGGCAGACCAACCTAGACAACATATTAAAAAGAGACATTACTTTGCTGACAAAGGTCCGTCTAGTCAAAGCTATGGTTTTGCCAATAGTCATGTATGGATGGGAGAGTAGGACCATAAAGAAAGCTGAGAGCCGAAGAATTGGTGCTTCTGAACTGTGGTGTTGGAGAGGACTCTTTAGAGTCCCTGGGACTTCAAGGAGATCCAACCAATCCATCCCAAAGGAAATCAGTCCTGAATATTCATTAGAAGGACTGATGCTGAAGCTGAAGCTCCAATACTTTGGCCACCTGATGGGAAGAGCTGATTCATTGGAAAAGACCCTGGTACTGGGAAAAATTGAAGGCTGGGAAAGGAGAAGGGGATTACAGAGGATGAGATGGTTGGATGGCATCATTGACTCAATGGACATGAGTTTGAGCAAGCTCTGGGAGTTGGTAGTGGACAGGGAAGACTGGTGTGCTGCAATTGATGGGGTCGCAAATAGTCAGACACAGCTGAGTGACTGAACTGAACTGATGTCGTAGGTACAGTGTGGTCAGCATGTAGTTAACTTCTTCTACTTGGTGTTTCAGTATCTATAAGTCAGCTCACAGGGTATGGCTCAGAATATTATCTGTAGCCCTTGAGAAAGAACTAGAGCATGTACTCATTAACTATGCTTAATGAGTACATTATTATTTGGTCTCCTTTGACTGTTTCCCTTTGTTTTCACTTGTTCTAATTTTTTGATTAAACCTACTCTTTGACTAAACTTTTCCACAGACAACAGGCAGGCTTAGGGCATTGGGGTGTGTGCAGCAAGGACCATAGGGTCTTGCTCCATTTTAAGACACCCCACCCCAGGCTGCTGGCAGGTACATCTGTGTGGATCTTCTCCCATTGCCCTAAAGCTGGAGCTTCCTTATAAGTGGCTAGAAGAGTAACTGGTGCAAAAGAGATTCATCGATTTGATGTGCTGTCCTTGTCTCTTCATAGTTCCCCTTTGGGGACATTATCCCATCTGAGATTATATTTGAAGAACAAGTCAGGAAGGGACATGGAGAGGGAAGTCTCTAGTCACCCAGGAATGCTTGCTAATGTCCACCCAAATGGTCCCCAGTTAAGTGTACACGCATTCAGGGATCTCTACCATGATTTCTAAAGCAGGCCTGCCCCAAACCCTGGAATCCACGTGGGTCATCCTGAGGGACTTTGAGCAGGCCTTTCAGCTGCTATCTGCCTGATTCTGAAGGGTATGCATCTGGCCATGAGGGAGAAATGAAGACTGGGAATATCCAGTTTGTATAAAGTGTCCCCATTTTCTGATTCTAGACCTTGCCCCTTCTTGCCCTCTTTACTTCAAGAAATCAACGTCTTTCCCATCTCATCCTGGTTACTAGGAAAAGAACTTCTGGGATCATTTACCTGCTGGGTCCTTTCTCCCAGACTTTGGTCTTTGTGCAGGTGAAGCTTGTATGTTCTTTGTCTTAGCCACAATCTCCTCAGAAGCTCGACATCCTGAGGTAGACAAGAGGCAGTTCTTTGGGACAGACTAGAGGTACAGGTTGTTTGGAGTAGAAAAGAGAAGCATGGGTTGTTTGGAGAAGAAGGCTGAGAGAAGGAAGGAAGGGAACAGAGGTGGGATCTATGTGTAGGCTACAGTCCAACCCAAGAAAGTAGCCCCCTGCCTTCTATCCAGGGTTAAATTGCAACAAACTAATTGTGACTCTAAACGTATTCAGTTCTCCTTTCCTCCTTCACTACTCCCCTGGACACAATTTACCTGTGATTTCTAATATGTGATTTTATGTATTTGAAGGAGACATTCTTTAGAGTTCAAAAATCTTAGTTGTACATAGATTTCATCTTATAGTTTTCCTCTTAGACTTGAAAATAAAAATTCATGGCATTAATTTCTATATTACGTAGAAAACAATCTGTCCCATAAAAGCAATATCAGGCTATCATTTTAAAAATAAACATTTATCTCTTACTGCCTTACTTCAAAATCAATACACATTTTTTGAAAGCATTTAAATGTTGGAGATATCTCCAAACTTCCTTCATTGTCCTAAACATCTGTTTGGTTGTCTCCCTGCAGACATCCACTAAATATTTGGTTTATTTTGGGTAACTGATTATAGGAAGCTTTTTCATATATCCAGCAAATGACATGTTTAATCACATCTTCTTTTCAACTTTAAAGAACCAAATGATTTCCTTATCTTGACACGATTTATCATTTGAGCATGAGCCAGAGACCTCAGAGGATGTTATCTATGGCTCCTTCACATGAAGGGCCCTTATCAAGCAAGCAAAGTTTACAATCACCCTAAGAGCATAGAAGGAAAACAAATGGTCTGGTCAATAGTTCTCCATGTGAGACTTTTTCAAAGGATCTTATCTAGAAGCCTTTTTCCAAAAAGCTCACAGCGGATGTGATTTTTCATTAACTGCAGAGCCATGTGATGGGTGTAATGTTTTGAATGCTTTTCTCTTTTCACTGGCTATCAGCTATGGCTCTTATTTTATTTCTTTTTGGATAGAAGTTAAAATTTTCTCCCATGACCTCAAAGCCTCTGTTGCTCAAGACTTTCTCTCATAACTGATGGTTTTGATCAGAAAATAAAAAATTATGATGAAAAAGTCACCTTCGCTACCTTCTTTCCTAGTCACCTTCTCTACCTTCTTTCCTTCTTCCCTGGCATTTGATGACCAGCCAGAGGGTATCCCATGCACAATCTTTTCCCCATGGGGGAAACTGATGTGGAAAGATTACCTGAAGGATCTGTTAGTGGAGGCATATCATTAACCAGAAGCAAGGCTAGCAGAACATGGTGCACTGAAAGTAGCTAGATTTTTATTTGCATAGGAAAGTAAATCTCACATAATTTAATATCTTTCATGTGTAGTTTCACTGTCAAGCCACCCAGGAAAGGATTTAAATTTAGTTTCAATTGAAATGTTAAGAACTTTTAATAATATTTAAAGTGTGGTACAACCTAGATTTAGAAAAGTACAAAAATTATAAATTCAGAGCTTGCTGGATTACTACAAAGTAAAGACAGCCATGTGACCACCTCCCAGTTCAATAAATTGAAAGTTACTGAACCCCAGAAAGACCCTTACTTTCCTTCCCAAAATTACACTATACTCCTTCCACTACTCTGATCTCTAATACAAGAGGTTATCTGTTTTTGAGCTTTGTATAAATGGATTGGGCTTCTCTTGTACCTAAGATAGTAAAGAGTCTGCCTGCAGTGCAGGAGACCTAGGTTCAATCCCTGAGTCAAGAAGGTCCCCTGGAGAAGAAAATGGCAACCCGCTCCAGAATTCCTGCCTGGATAATTCCATGGACAGAGGAGCCTGGTGGGCTACAGTCCATGGGGTCACAAAGAGCTGGACATGACTAAGTGACTAACACACACATGAATGGATTACACCGTATGTATTTTCTTGTGTCTTCTATTGCTCACCACATTTGCAACTTTTATCCAAATTGTTGCATGAAACAGTTCAATCATTTTAGTTACTGTGTATTATTCCATTCTATTGATATACCAAGTTTATCCATTCTACCACTGATAAGTATCTGGATTGCTTGCAATTTTGGGGGATTATGAATAGTGCTGCTGTGAATATTCTTACACATATTTTTTGCTGTACCTGTGCACATGTTTCTTGCAGGTATGTGCTTAGGAGTGCAGCAGCCAGAATACAAGGTATATATATGGTGAAATATAGTGTATACTGTCAAAGTTTACTAAAATGGTTAACCAAAATATACCAATACGAACTAATAGACTCTGTATTTATATGAGAGATCTTATTGTTCCACATGCTTGCCAATTCTAAACATTTTCAGATTTAAATTTTGGCCCTTCTGGGAATTCCCTGGTGGTCCAGTGGTTAGGACTACAAGCTTCCACTGCAGTGAGCATGGGTTCTATCCCTGGCTGGCAAATTAAGATCCTGCATGCTGTGTAGCATGGCCAAAAAATAAAATGAATAAATAAATAAATGTTAGCCCTTCTAGTGAGTGTGGTGATTACTCATTGTGGTTTAAGTTTTCTTGATTGCTAAGAGATTGAGCACCTTTTCATACATCTTGTGGATGTTTATATACCAGTTTTTGAAGTGCCTGTCCAAATGTCTTGCCCATTTTGCAATAGAGTATCTGACACTTTCTTTGTGATTTATATATTCTTTACATACTCTGGAATATGAGTTTTTTTCAGACACATGTGTTGCATATGTCTTTTTCCACTTGCATCTTGATATTTTAAATGGCCTTAATAGTATATGTGATGGACAGTTTTTAATTTTCATCTAGTCTAATTTATCAGACAAATAGCTATTAAAGTAAAACTTATTCGTAAAGATAGAAATAATACATCATGAAAAAGATGTTCAACAAACAAATAAGATATATTGTTTCCCAATTTGTTGCAACTAGTAATGTAATTTCAAAAGATTAAAAGCAAAAAGAAAACAAAAAAACAAAAGCAGAATTAAAAGGGATCTTTAGAAAACCTATAGCCTTTTCCCAGTAACTGTATTAAAACACAAACTCACTGTGCACTGCTTGTAAGAGACACAATTTGAATATAACCATACTTAAAGGGACTCTTGAGAGTCCCCTGGGCAGCCAGAAAATCAAACCAGTCAATCCTGAAGGAAATCAACCCTGAATATTCATTGGAAGGACTGATGCTGAAGCTGAAGCTCTAGTACTTTGGCTACATGATGTGAAGAGCTGACTCATTGGAAAAGACTCTAATTCTGGGAAAGACTGAAGGCAGGAGGAGAAGGGGATGACAGAGGATGAGATGATTGGATGGCATGATTGACTCAATTGATATGCGTTTGGACAAACTCTGAGAGATAGCGAAGGACAGGAAAGTCTCGCATGCTGCAGTCCATGGAGTCTCAAAAGTAGGACACAACTGAGCAACAACAACCAAAAGTTTAAAAATAAAAGGAGGAAGAAGGTATATAATTCAAACACTAATCCAAAGAAAGCTGGATTTTAAATATTGAATCAGTCTGGTAATCCAGAGATAAAATCCAACTTGTCATGGTGCATTTTCTTTTTTTTACAAATTAATGTATTCAATTTACTAAAGTTTTGTTAAAGTTTTTCTTTTTAATCTATGTTTAGGAGAGATATCTGTCTCTAATTTTTTTTCCTTGTAATTATTTTGTTAGGTTTTAGTATCAGGACAACATTAATCTTACAAAATAGCAGGGAGACTTTTATTCCTCTTTGATTTTTTAGAAAGTTTTGTGATAAATTGGTATTATTACTTCCTTAAATATTCAGTAGAATTCACCAGTGATAACATCTGGGTCTGGAGTTTTCTTTGTGGGAAGTTTGCATCTGCGTCTGGAGTTTTCTTTGTGGGAAGATTTTAACCAATAATCTGTTTATTTAATTGATAAAGAGGCAGGCTATCTATTGTTCTTTGAATGGGATTTGATAGTTTGTGTCTTTTATAAAATGTGTCTGCTTCATCTAAACAATGAATATTATCAACACAAAATATTTAATAATAGTATTAATTATAATTTTCCTGTCTGTAGAGTCTGTGGTGATAGTCTCTTTTTTTCTTTCTGCAGCTGGAAATCTGTGCTTTCTATCTCTTTTCCCTATCAGTCTAAAGAAATTATCAATTTTATTTTCTGATTCTTTCAAAGAACTAGATTTTGCATTAATTGGTTGTTTTCTCTATTATTTTACGCTTCTTTTACTGATTTATTCTTTTGTTCTATATAAGACTAGAAATTAAGAATTCTGCTACTTTGTTATTTGTTCAGTATGGAAAACCTAACTCTTGTGATTTCTTATAGATCATGAGAGACACAAAATTTAGTGCAAAGTCTCAACATCATCAATTGGAAAATGAAAATTTCAGTTAACAAAGGAAATGAGTAACACATCATCATAATTTATAATATCTTACACTTAATCTACAGTTGTGATAAGTTTATACATTCAGTGATATTAGGTTTAGTTAATTTAAAATATACATATCACTTTTTAAACTCCCTAAAACTTTACAAAGTAATATCATTTCTCCCATTTTATGGACAAGAAAACAAAAAATCAGAGCAGTTTATAATGTGGCCCTTATCAATCACACATTAGAAAGCGGCAGATTGAGTTGTGAACCAGTGCTCTTAAATACTATTTTTTACCACTTATAAACCAAAATCATTTGAGGTCTAAGGTAAACCAAACAATTAAGGGACTCTATTCTTTTCAAGCTTGTATGACAGCACATCTGTTAACAACATGGTTACTGACCATTTTACACCCCTTGTTGAGACTTACCACTCAGAATAAAAGATCCCTTTCAAAATATTACTGCTCATTGATAATACACCTGGTCACCCAAGAGCTCTGATGGAAATGCAGGAGATTCATGATGTTTTCATGTCTGCTGACACAGCATCTGTTCTGCAGCCCATGGATCAAGGCCTAATTTCAACTTTCAAGTCTTTCACTTAAGAAATACATTTCATGAGGCTGCCATAGATAGTGATTCTTCTGATGAATCTCGGCAAAGTAAATTTAAAGTATTCTGGAAAGGATTCAACATCCTAGAGCCACTGAGAACATTCTCAATTCATGGGAAGAGGCCAAAATATCAACATTAATGGGAGTTTGGAAGAAGTTGATTCCAGCCCTCATGGATGACTTTGAGGGGTTCAAGGCTTCAGTAGAGGAGGTAACTGCGGCTGTGGTGGAAATGGCAAGAGAAGTAGAATTAGGAGTGGAAGTTGAAGATGTGACTCAATTCTTGAAATCTTGGGATGAGAATTGAATGGGTGAGGAGTTACTTCATATGGGTGAGCCAAGAAAGAGGTTTCTTGAGATGAAATCTACTCCTGGTGAAGATGATATGATGATTGTTGAAATGACAGCAAAGGATTCAGAATATGACATAAACTTAGTTGATTTGAGAGGATTGACTCTAATTTTGAAAGAAGTTTTACTGTTAGTAAAACACTATAAAAAAAAAAAAAGCATTGCATTACAGGTAAATTCTTGATCATCTGAGCCACCAGGGAAGCCTCACTTTCACTTTTCACTTTCTATTGTGGGTAAAACACTATCAAAAAGCAATGCATACTACAGAGAAATTGTTTCTGAAAAAAAAGTATTAATAGGTGTAGTAAACTTTATTGTTGTCTTATTTTAAGGAATCATTATAGTCACCCCAGTCTTCAGCAACTACAACCCTAATTAGTTCATTTCAGTTCAGTCGCTCAGTTGTGTCCGCCTCTTTGCAACACCATGAACCACAGCACGCCAGGCCTCCCTGTCCATCACCAGCTCCCTGAGTCCACCCAAACTCATGTCCATTGAGTCAGTGATGCCATCCAACCATCTCATCCTCTGTCATCCCCTTCTCCTGCCCTCAATCTTTCCCAGCATCAAGGTCTTTTCAAATGAGTCAGCTCTTTGCATCAGGTGGCCAAAGTACTGGAGTTTCAGCTTCAACATCAGACCCACCAATGAACACCCAGGACTGATCTCCTTTAGGATGGACTGGTTGGATCTCCTTGCAGTCCAAGGGACTCTCAAGAGTCTTCTCCGACACCACAATTCAAAAGCATCAATTCTTCGGCACTCAGCTTTCTTCACCGTCCAACTCTCACATCCATACATGACTACTGGAAAAACCATAGCCTTGTCTAGATGGACCTTTGTTGACAAAGTAATATCCCTGCTTTTTTAATATGCTGTCTAGGATGGTCAAATAGGAAATAGGTCAAATAGGAAAAGGAGTACGTCAAGGCTGTATATTGTCACCCTGCTTATTTAACTTATATGCAGAGTACATCATGAGAAACGCTGGGCTGGAAGAAACACAAGCTGGAATCAAGATTGCCGGGAGAAATATCAATAACCTCAGATATGCGGATGACACCACCCTTATGGCAGAAAGTGAAGAAGAACTAAAGAGCCTCTTGATGAAGGTGAAAGAGGAGAGTGAAAAAGTTGGCTTAAAGCTCAACGCTCAGAAAATTAAGATCATGGCATCTGGTTCCATCACTTCATGGGAAATAGATGGGGAAACAGTGGAAACAGTGTCAGACTTTATTTTTGGGGGCTCCAAAATCACTGCTGATGATGATTGCAGCCATGAAATTAAAAGATGCTTACTCCTTGGAAGGAAGGTTATGACCAACCTAGATAGCATATTTAAAAGCAGAGACATTACTTTGCCAACAAAAGTCCGTCTAGTCAAGGCTATGGTTTTTCCAGTGGTCATGTATGGATGTGAGAGTTGGACGGTGAAGAAAGCTGAGCACCGAAGAATTGATGCTTTTGAACTGTGGTGTTGGAGAAGACTCTTGAGAGTCCCTTGGACTGCAAGGAGATCCAATCAATCCATCCTAAAAGAGATCAATCCTGGGTGTTCATTGGAAGGACTGATGTTGAAGCTGAAACTCCAATACTTTGGCCACCTCATGAGAAGGGTTGACTCACTGGAAAAGACCCTAATGCTGGGTAGGATTGAGGGCAGGAGAAGAAGGGGACGACAGAGGATGAGATGGTTGGATGGCATCACCGACTCGATGGACATGGGTTTGGGTAGACTCTGGGAGTTGGTGATGGACAGAGAGGCCTGGCATGCTGCGATTCATGGGGTCGCAAAGAGTCGGACACGACTGAGCGACTGAACTGAACTGAGGATGGTCATAACTTTCCTTCCAAGGAGTAAGTGTCTTTTAATTTCATGGCTGCAGCCACCATCTGCAGTGATTTTAGAGCCCCCCAAAATAAAGTCAGCCACTGTTTCCACTGTTTAGTTGGCAGCCATCAATATTGAGGCAAGGTCTTCCATCAGCAAAAAGATTATGACTCACTGAAGTCTCAATTGATAGTAAGCATTTTTTGTAGCAATAAAGTACTTTTTAAAAATTATGTACCTTTTTAAGACATAATGCCATTGCACACTTAATAGTATAAGCACAACATTTATATGCACTGCAAAGCCAAAAATTCATGTAACAAATTTTATTACAATGTTCACTTTATTGTGATGGTCTGGAACCAAACCCACAACATCCCCAAGGGCAGCTTGCATATCTTAAAAGTTTCATCAGAAGAAAAAGAAAAAAAACTGTAATTGCATATGGTGATGAGTGCTAACTAAACTTATTGTAGTGACCATCTGTCAGCATATACAAATATTGAATCATGATGTATACCTGCAACTAACATTATGTTGTGAGACAATTATACCTCAATTTAAAAAACAGTTCTTCTCTCTTCTATAAACATAGCAGGCTTTCCCCTCCTCTCAGATATATCACTACTTTTTCCTTTTTATTCTCTACCTGGTAACAACCAGAAGCTATTTCTAGGTAAAATATCTTGGCATGTCTTCTTTTACGAACTGTGTTAAAATAATTCTCAATTCAATTTTTTAACAAATTGTTGAAAATCTTTTGGACCAATTAAAACATACTTATTGACAACTTTCTCTTATTGGTTTACTTTTGAAATTTAAATTGAGTTGAACTGGATTATGATACAAATAAATCTAGTAATATGTTAGTACATTTTCTATTCTCCAACTTTCTCCATCAACTTTAATATGTGTATATATATATATATATATATAGCATTATATGTAATATAATATGTATTGCGTGTATGCTGCTGTTGCTTAGTTGCTCAGTCATGTCTGACTCATTGTGACCCAATGGACTGTAGCCCCCCAGGCTCCTCTGTCCATGGGGATTCTCCAGGTAAGAATATTGGAGTGAGTTACCATGCCCTCCTCCAGTGAATCTTCCCAACCCAAGTCTCCCACATGGCAGGTGAATTCTTTACCTTCTGAGTCACCAGGGAAACCCAAGAATACTGGAGTGGGTAGCCTATCCCTTCTCCAGGAAATCTTCTCGACCAAGGAATAGAACCAGGGTCTCCCGCATTGCAGGTGGATTCTTTACCAGCTGAGCTACCAGGGAAGCCCCATCGTATGTGTGTGTGTGTGTGTGTGTGTGTGTGTGTGTGTGTGTGTATAATCAAACATATATATATATAAAATCAATTTGAGAATACATATTTTTGGTAGCTAAGAATATACCTACAGTTTTTGTTTTTTAATCTCCAAGTATTAGTGGATCCAGGACAGAAGATGGAAGATATCTTAGTTACTTCTTGTAATTTTGTCTACTGTTTGTTATTTTATATTTTCTCTATACCCGGATAAATATGTGGCCTGAAAATCTTTGCTTTAAATTGAAAATGATAATCTGATTTCTATGCATTGGGGAGATTTAAAATGTTTCTGCTGTGCTGTGCTTAGTCACTCAGTCCTGTCCAACTGTTTGTGACCCTATGGACTGTAGTCTACCAGGCTCCTGTGTCCATGGGATTCTCCTGGCAGGAATACTGGAGTGGATCCCATGCTCTCCTCCAGGGAATCTTCTCCACCCAAGGATAGAACCCATGTCTCCTACACTGGGTGAATTCTTCACTTCTGAGCCACCAGGGAAGCCCATGAATACTGGAGTGGGTAGCCTGTCACTTCTCCAGGGTATCTTCTCAACCCAGGCATCGAACTGGGGTCACTTGCATTACAGGTGGATTCTTTACCAGCTGAGCTACCAGGAAGCCCTCAAAATGTTTACCCGTGAACTTTTGTAGTTGTTCTCTTGATTGTGTTCCGTTGTTGAATATGTATGTTATATGGTCTTTCCCTGTGTCAAGATTTGCCTGGGGAAATGGGACTTAAGAGGAGGTGGAAAGCATCCTAGGAATGCACTAGCTGTGTAAAATTTAGGGATTTAACCTCTTAAGCTACCAAATACACTCTCCGTTCCTAAGAGAATTCCGTAAGCCTTTTAGCTCTGACACAGCCCAGTGTTTCCTTGTTCGGTCTCTGGTCTGTATTAACCCCTCTCATCACCTCTCTCCCACAGGCAGTTCTGCTAAGGGCCCTGGGCCGTCTTTGTATCTCCGCTGCAAGGAGGACACTGCCCCAAGCCTCTAAAGCTGGCTGGTCAAACAGGAGAACCACAGAGACTCGGTTACTCCTCCAGGGAAGAGGTTTCTCATTATGTCAGGCACAGCTTCCTCCCAGAAGCCCTTGTAAACAGTCAGCCCATTTTGTAATATCATTCTTGCTACAGGGCTGAAGATGTGCCAGGGGTACAATTGCATCTGACAGAAAATAGCTGCTAGAACACTTGGTCTGGCAGTTTTAAGAGGGGATTCCCCTGATTAAAGCCCTCCTTCTCGGGACAGTCTAAGATGCCACCTACATGCTTTGCCTGAGGGAGTCCCCAAGGGTCTATCCATCCTCCATTTCCCTTCCTTTGTTAGCTGTGAAGAAAGAGCTAAGATGAGTGAGTCAGACATAGAGAGAAATTATCACATGTATCAGTGTGTGTTCCTTTCTGAGAACAAACATAAAAAAAATTAACCTGTTGTTTGGCTATGCAAGTTATATTATTAATCAGTTCCCTACAATGTGTTTTAGCTAAAAAGTAATAACTCATTATTAGGGTGCTACCCGAGGGTATTAAGCTACCATGGAAACAGCCTGTAATAAGAGACAATCTTTCATTTTCCCTCAGAGGTAGCATTTCATCAGATGCCTTAACAAAACATTCAGCATTTGGACGGAAAAAGAAATATATTTTTGCATCTATACTTACATGAATGGGTGTGTATATATACTGTCAGAGGGGAATATCTATATCTGTACATCTAAATCTATATCCATATGGCACAGTTAACAAGCTATCTCTAATAAAGCATCTGCCCATCAGATGCCATTCTCCAGGCAAGCTCCTCTGTATCCTGTCTTCCTACAGCAAAGGGACAGTCCTCAAATGTCTGCCTTACCAAGTGTGTTAGTCACTCAGTCATGTCTGACTCTTTGTGACCTTATGGACTGTAGCCTGTCAGGCTCCTCTGTCCGTGGGATTCTCCAGGCAAGAATGCTGGAGTGGGTGGCCATGCCCTCCTCCAGGAGATCTTTCTGATCCAGGGGTCAAACCTGGATCTCCTGCATTACAGGCAGATTCTTTACCATCTGAGCCACCAGGGAAGCCCTCTTCACCACTCTAGTAAAATGATTAATGATTAAGACTAGCTCCACATCCAAGAACCCAACAGATGGAGGCTCACCCTAACTTAAAATGGAAGGGAATGCAGAAGATGCGGGTCCCTCCCTGCCTCTGATCCTCTGGCATCCGGCAGCAGGAACACCAGATGGGTTGGCAGCTGGTGCCTGCAGCTAAGGTGTGGGCAGTGTGGTGTGAGCAGGGCAGTGTCTTGCTCAGAGGCAGTGAACGCAGAGCAGGACAGAGGTAGAGCTGATGGAAGCCCCATGATTCCATACAAGAGATTCCTTACATGAATTCAGGGTCTCCTTCAAGATGTTATCTTCTTGGTGCTTCCCTTGTCAGGGAGCAAAAACTGGATTTGCTAACCCACTTTGCAAGAGGTAACCTCAAGAAATTCCTGGCATTGTAGCAATAAAACCAATATTGTCAGACTTCCAGCAGAGAAGGAAAAAGGTCTTGCTCTTCTCTCAAATAATATGTTCATCTATGTAATCTTGAGCTTGAAATAGATGAATTCAAAATCTTCAGTAAAAAACATAAATGTGGGCAATCAGGTTCTTTCCCTGTGTGATGATATGCTGAGGGTTCAATCTGACCAACCTCATCGTACTAGTTTGCATGTTTAGGCACTCAGTCATGTCCGATTCTGTGCAACCCTTTGGACTGTAGCCCACCAGGCTCATCTGTCCATGGAACTTTTCTGGCAAGAATACTGGAGTGGGTTGCCATTTCCTCCTCCAGGGGCTCTTCCAGACCCAGGGATTGAACCCGCATCTCCTGTGTCTCTTGCATTGCAGGCAGATTCGTTAATGCTGAGCCATCAGGGAAGCCCCCATCATAGTAGCTTAAGTGATCACAGGTGTTGAGCAGTGACCTCAGAATCAGAAGTTTGGAGATTTTATTCCAACCCAATCAATTGTCCCCCAAACAGGGACAGACGCGTGTCCATGTCTCAAGGCTTTAGCCTTAGATATAGTCGGTGATGATCTTTTATAAGCTTCCCAGCCCAGAGTCCTCTCTCCCTTTCTATGAAGCCCCCATGTTTCTGGTTGCTAGTATTCATTTGGCCTTTATCAAATGGGCCACCACTGTGGCAGTGGGAGGAGGCACGGGGGGAGATTAGGTGGTCAGAGAAAATCTCTCTAAAAAAATGATTTTTTGAACAGAGCCTAAAAAAAAGAGAGTCGGCAAGGCAAAAAATATGTCAGGAAGATGTTCTGTTCTCTCTTTAGAGAGATTTTCTCTAAAGAGATTTTAGATTTAGAGATTTTCTCTCTAAAGAGATGTCCCTCTCATCAGAGGGAGCAGAAAGGGCAAAGGTTTTGAGGTGGGGGTAATCTCAGTTCCCCAGGAAACAAAGTCAACGTGGCTAGAGGGAGGTGGGTGAGGGAAAGAGAGAAATGTGGGTCTGCTTGTATAGGGCCCTGGGGTCTTCCATCAATGGCTTGGATTTGTTCTAAATGAAAGCATTTGGGGGAGGGGTTATTAAGTAAGAGAAAGACTGATCTGGTTTATGTTTCTAAAAGATCTCATTAAATTCTGGAAGTGACCTGTGCTCAGGACTCAGTGCCATCCTCTCTTAGATCCCTTACACATTTTCTCTGCTTCTTAAGTCCTGGCCATAACAAGTGGTCAGCACGTCCTAGAGACAGAAACCAAGGTCAACTTCAGAATTAAAAAGCACCACTTCTATCCGTGGCTTGTTGTGTTGCCAAGATAATGAAACAGTAATACATAGTATATATCTTACAAAGTATATGTCTTATAAAAGAAACCTACCTCAGCATTTCTTTTTCAACTTTTTTTTCTTAATATTGCACTTAAGCATTTCTGCTACAATTACCAGTGCTTTTTTCTTTTTGATATAATGTACTTTATAATTAAGAAAGTATATCAAACATAAAAAGACATTGGATCAAACATGCATGCCATCTGAGCTTACTTAGAATGGAAACAATTTTAATTGATGCAATTTGCAGCCATTTAAATATTTCATATTTGGTTATTAACACTGCAGGGAGAGAGCAGGTCTTCATGCTGACAGACCAACAGAAAAGGAAATGCTAGCTTTGTAACTTTCATTTTCTCAAATCTAATTTGGCTTGGAGTTCACCGGGACTTGTGTAGGTCAGTGAACACTGCATCCTTAAAGAGCAGAGGACACAAAAATGATTTTTCATATTTAAACCCAACTATTAGCATCTGGAAAGAACTAGAGCTTTGTTAAGGTAAAGGCTGCTTCTGTCTCAGTACTGTGTGAAAAATCTTTCCAATAGAGTCCCAAAGTTTAGTGCTTGGATTTTATGATACGCACCATAGGAGATGTAGGTGAATATATTCAATCAGCTGTTTAATTAGAGGACCCCAACCAGCAAAGAGAGGGCTTGTTGAGCTAAGCATTTTATGATTTCATTTTCTTGTTTCCAGCTCACAGTGGAGTCTGTGGTGCTTTCTGATTTGCATCTGTCTAAATTCTGTCTTTGGGGAAGAAAAGAGAAAGGTAGAAGAGGAATAAAGAGGAGGGAAAAAATGAATTGCTTTTTCGCATCCACTATGGATGATTATTTTTTTTCAATAGTTCAGACAACAGTAGGAGAGATTCTTGCTCAATATTGGGAAGGACTTCCCATAAGTTACCTGTGTGCCACAAACAGTCCGGAGGGCTGTGGGGCCTTCTGGGCAATCTTGACAATGCCTCTGTCCCTCTCTCTCTACATGGAAAAGTTAAAGATCGAGAAGTGGACAAGAAGACCATTCAGGCTCGTTACATAGGAATTTTCAAAAAACCACGATGTAGAAAAAAAATCTGCCAGGCTTGCAAAATTTGCTTGAGCCCCATGTCCATTTATCTTTTCTTACAGCCCCTTTCTCACTAGGAGGAAATGCAAGCAGCTGCCTGGAACAGAAGCAGACAGAACTTCCTTATAAACACAAATCCTCATCAAAGCAGGAATGAAACAGAGAGCAAAGTGGGTAATGCTGCATTTCTCATTAGGTCCTGTGCATATAAGTGCTTTTGTTCCGTGGTTGTCCGGGTCATTGGATCCTCAAAGATCTAACATCTAGTTTGTTCTAACCCCAACTGGTCAGGGCAGAGAAAAGCTCCCAGCATAGCAAAGACACTGCTTACGACTTCTGCCTAGAATCCCAGTGGGGGTGGAGCCCCAGGCATTCTGCAGAAACGATATTCTCAATGTCTTTCTTCCAAATCCCATGGCTGAAGGTTTCAGGGGAGAAGTCAGGAGAAATACTTTGGGTTTTCTAGTAGAAGACAGTAGTTGAATCTGGAACAAAAATGAAAGATATGGTCTATGGAAGATAATTTCTTTCAGCAGCTCAGTGAATCCCCAAGGAGCAAGCAGACACCCTCACATCCCACCTTAATGTTTTCCAGTTTGCTCGTAAGCCAAGGGCACTGTTACATCTAATTCCAGCCCCTCTCCTGGTGTTCACGCCAGTTTACCCAGTTAAGTAATGGTTGAAACTTTGTGGGACAAGCTGCCTGTATAACCCATCACTGGTGCCAGAGATGATACAGGCCAGCTTTGAGCATAGGAGGTTTGACAGAACCTGTGCCTGGGGGGTGTGTGTCCAATTCTGTTCCTACATCTGGATTTCTTTTGATGAACACTTGGAGGTTGTAATTTACTAAAGTTTTCCCCCTCAATATCTTGTTTAATTAAAGCTCTAAGGACATTATTTTTACTTTTTAAATAGTAAACTCTTTCCCATTTATTTCACACACACAATTTCCTATATGTTATTTTTCCATCTCTATTTAGGGAATATATGAAAATTCTCATTTTATCTTAGTAAATGTGCTGAACTGGGGTATTTTTTTTTTTTTTTGGAGCTACCTAGAATCACTCCAAATGTTGTGGAATGCTCTGAAAGGGGAATGGTCTAGATGTCTCAGGTGGGACTTTTAGGGACTATCTGGTCTCATGACCACTCCCTCACCCTCCGCTCCTGCCAACACACACATACACATTTACACATCAGGGACAATCAGAGCCTGGACTTTTATAGCATCATTTCTAGAGAACAAGTGAAAAAAGAACCAGAATTATTGGATGATGGCTCGTTAGGTAACCCCAGGGGGTAAACATTGGACTAAGAACGCTCTCTAAGGCTGAAGTACTTATCGAACACTTCCTGACTTTTATCTAGACCCAGTGTGTGTGTGTGTGTGTGTGTGTGTGTGTGTGTGTGTGCGTGCACGCGCTTAGTCGCTCAGTCATGTCCAGCTCTTTGCGACCCCATGGACTGTAGCACACCAGGCTCCTCTGTCCATGGGAATCTCCAGGGAAAAATACTGGAGTGGGTTGCCATTTTCGCCAGGGGATCTTCCTGACCCAGGGATCAAACCTGTGTCTCCTCTGTCTCCTGCATTGCAGGCTGATGTTTCTACATGCTGAGCCACTGGGGAAGCCCCCCCTCTATATTATGTTGCTCCAAAGCCATGATAAAGAAGCAAGTAAGTGCTATGTATTCCTGGAGGCTCTGTCCGTCCTAGGCACACTGATTAGTGGTCTGGGGTTTGGCAAGATAGGCCATTGCTAGAGACTCTCACAGTTTCACTCATCTTCCAGTTTAATTCAGTTCCCTTTACCCTGACCCAACAAGATGGTAGCAGGTACATGGCACTGTGCTAGTTAGAGACTCAGAGAAGACCCTTGCATTGAGTGATCCTATGCAAGTTTGGGACATGATAAAAAATGGCAACTCACTCCAGTGTTCTTGCCTGGAAAATTCTATGGATAGAGGAGCCTGACGGGCTAAAAGCCCATTGGATGCGAAGAGTCAGACATGACTGAGCACAAGATACAGGAGGGGAAGGGAGGGGCTATGAAATAATAGAAGGTACACTCAGTTGTATATTTTCTTATTTTATCCTCATGCGTTGCCTGTGACATCACCACACACTGTTCTACAGGTAAAGAAAAGGAGACGCAGAGAATCTAACCCTCCCAAGGTCATATGCCTATGAAGTGTCAGAAGTGATTCGAATCTGGGTCTATCTGATCAGCACTTAAGTTCATCACCTCTGCTACCTTTGAGTCACTGAGCTACGCACCTGATGGGCCCGAATAGAGGAAGGTGACCTCTGAGGGAGTCCAACCAGAGCTATGGGTGGAGGGTTCTGGAAGTTGCGTTAATCAGGATAGGTTATGACATTCCTTGGTAACAAACTCTCAAGAGCTTAATACAACTAAGGTTTATTTTTGGTTCATGCAAAGTTAGATGGCAGCCAGGTGACTCTCCAGGAGATCTGTCTGTGATGATCTATCTGGTGTTTCTGTCATCTCAGTCTGCAGCCTCCCACTCTGGGAGAGAGAAGAAACATAGAAAACTCACACCCACTCTTGACTGTCTCCGGAAATGACTCGCTTCACTTCTGCTCAGAGTGCATGGGTGTGACTAATTACACGGCCCCGCACAGCTGTCAGGAGTGATGGCAAGTATTCTGATGTGCCCAGGAAGATGAGGAGAACAGGACTGGGTGACCACGAGCAAGTCTGCTTCCTCCTGCTCAGCTTGGAGTGATCTGTGGGCTGGGAGACACCGGGGCTGCTTCCTTTCTTCCCTTTCTGGGCCACAGTCACTGTTGCCAAGGAGCACACTCGCTCTCAGCATCTTATGAGTACCAGTCAAGTGAAACTGGGAGTTAACCTAAAAATCTAAATAATAAAGATCAAAGATTTTATACTTTCACTGACATAATCAGAGAATTGAGGCCAAGTAGTAAACATTCAGTTCCCTGGATTACTACTTAAATTAGACACTTCTCTTTACTAGTATAGCCTGGCCTCTCCATCAGCAAAAATATTTCACCTATTTAGCCAGCCCTCCTAGGCCACCCACTCTTGTACCAGACGCTGGGACTGCAAGCTGGATTGGATATGGATGTTGTGTTCATGGCCCCTGTCATATACTGGAGAAGATATGATGAGTACACAAAGAGCTACCAACGAGGAGACTGTGAGGGGTCAAACTGTAACAGGATGACTGTCCTGGACATGCTGGTCTAGGCAGCATGCCCGCAGCTGATTGGACCAGGGGTGGAGACCCAACGTGAAGACTGCAAGTGCTGTGAATTACAGCCCAGCTAGAAAAGAGGAGCAGGGCCAGGCAGAAGGTGCCCTTGGCAGTTTGGAGCTTGGAAACTCAAAGATGCACTAGTGGGAGGACATGCCCAGGGGAGCTGGAATCACCACTGTGGTCCGTAGGCACCTAGGAAGTTAGAAGCCGGGAGCAAGGGGTAGAGGCTGAGAGAGAAGCAGACACTACAAGAGAGATCTGCTTCCCCCTGAAATTCAGCAAATGCCCCTCGGTTTTTGTATCCAAGGGACAAGCTGTCCTGCTGTCTGCACTCCTGGAAGAGCACAACCCATAGGTTGTGAGCCCAGGCTCTGAGGTTGGAGAGATCCAAGTTCACATCTTAGCTTAGCACAGTGCTGGCTGTGACTGTGCAAGCGCCTGGCCTGTCTATGCCTCTGGCCCCTCATCTGTAAAATCATCACACAGCCTGTGACGACTAAACAAAGTAATACATGGCACATAGAAAGCAGTACCAGACTGTTTCCAGCATCACTGCCACTTCCCTGAGCTTTCCCATCACCCCACATCTGTCTTTGTAATAACATGCCCTCCTCCCCTCTTTCTCTTCTGGAGGAAACTGAAGGCGTCTTTGTGTCTTGTGACCCAAAGATCCTCAAGGAGCCCTTTGGTTTGGGTTGAAAGAGTTTCTGAGGAGGCTGGGTTGCAGGGAGATCTGAGTTTCACATTCAGCTCCTGATCTTACCAGTTGTGGACATTTTTGTAAATTCTTAAGCTTTTCACGAGTTAGATCACCACTCGTGATCTAAGGTAGATAGGTGATCTGAAAGATTTCTTCCAGGTTTAGCATTCTATGATGCTAAACAAACTTCTGTTAGTGTATTATCTCTGTTACATGCTAAAAAAGACTTCTTACAGGGATATTTTGAAGACCCAGCAGTGTAAGGAGTGACAAGGCCATTACAGAGCCCTTAATCATTTACAAATAATCTTTTATATATGTTTGATTACATTGAACTGAGGTTCAACAACTCTGTAAAGGAAGGAAGGAAGACACTCTTCTCATCTTTATTTTCCTGATGAAAAAAATAAGGGTTCACACAATGTCTGTGACATTTCAAAAGTCACAGGTTAAGGTGTAACTTAGCTTAAAATCCCAGTTTTCTGATTCCTATATGTACCCATGCACTAGGCTCTGCTCTCCTGCCTCCTAGTCTGCAAACTCAGAGTGTGCCTGAGGCCCTGGGGCCACTAGACTGGCAGAAAGAGTGGGCAGTGCTTTGGGGGCTTCGGGATGCCAATAGAGGCACTGTTTTTAAAAAATATTTATTTATTTGATGCATCAGGTCAAAGAAATAATTTGCAACATGCCAGATCTTCGTTGCCTCATGCGAGATCTTTCCTGGGGAGCAGGAGCTCTCTAGCTGTGGCGGGCAGGCTCAGCAGTTGTGGTGCTTGAGCTCCAGAGCACACAGGCTCAGTAGTTGTGGCTTAGTTGCTCCGTGGAACTTGGGATCTTAGTTCCCTGACCAGAAGCTGAACTCGAGTCCCCTGCAGTGGAAGTGTGGTGTCTTAACCCCTGGACTTCCAGGGAAGCCCCTAGACACACTATTAATGGGGATTTTATGCACAATGAAGAGTCACACTGAAGAGAGCATCTACTTTTTGGTTGGGGGGAGGAGATTCCTCTTCAACCACACAAGGAAAGCCTATTCCAACTGTTTCCAGAAAGACCAGGCAGAGAATGGCAGGGGAGGGGAGGAGTGGAGGAAGGGAGTGGAGGAGGCAACTGGGGTGACAAAAAAAAAAACTAGGATGTAGCCATGATGGCTGGTTAATGTTTCACAACTGGCTTCCAAAAAACAACACTCACACGCACACACAGGCCCTGATATTTAGCATCTGCTCATCTCTATGGCAAGCACACTCCCACCATGGCCAAGTCCAAACCAGCACTCTGCCGTCACTGACTCTGGAGCCAGGCAGAGATGGGCAGGGGCACAGGTCACACGGCGCCGCCGCACAGGGCCACTGCTCTACAGGACACGGACAATAGCAAAATGAGGAAAGGAAGAATCTTGAACATTTGATGTGGCCTTTTAATATAGTTCATTAATTGTAAGTTTACGTGATTCTGTCTTTAATCAAGGCTGTGTTGAACAACAGGCTCACAAAATCCCTGCAAATTTAATGATCCCCTCTCACAAGCCGGTGAAGGCTGTCCCTCAGCCCAGCAGCAAGGCAAGATATGTGTCTGCATTCTTGCTGTGACAGGCACAGAGTCAGTCCATGCCTCTTTCTGTCCAGCCAGGAAGAGTGGGATTGATGAAGTGGCAGTTACACAGATATGACCCTGTCCATCCTCCTCCCCGCCCACCCATGCCCCCTCCACCCCCAAGAGTTGTTATGGAAAGGGAAGGGCAGTTCTTTGCCTTCCTGGTGTAGGTTCAAAAACCCAACATGGAGTTCAGCTTCTCTAACCACTGATACCGAGTTTATTTTGATACCTGGAGCAGAAGGCAGCTTCTCCCAGGCGCTAGATGCTGAGAATACACTTCTGGTCTTGTCCGACTGGAACCATGCAGACCTCGTGAATATAAGCTTATAAATTTTACAGCACCCATGAAATATCATTCTTGGAGTAGAAACATTACAGAGATGGTTAAACCAGACCCCTAATTCCCTCGAGCACTCTTTGTATAGCTATTAATCTCAGTATCAGAAACAATTTACAGTCATAATAGCTATCTCCTTGCCAGCATATGCATACATAAACAAAACCAGTATAAAAGAGAAGGTATTTAGACACAATTAAAGCAACCGATTCCTATGCACATGTAGGACACAAAACATAGATGACTCAAAAATTATTACCTTTTGTATAGTTTTTACTTCACTAAATTTTGGAAATAGTCTTTTGAAAGCAGAAATCACAGATTCCCCAAAGGGAAAAGCATTGCAGTCGAATGGCTAAGATGAGTATTCTGAGAATCTCTTTTAAATGCCGGAAGGCACAGCCCTCCAGGACTGTTTGTGGGCCTTGGGGAGTTTATGTACTGCTGCTAAATAAAACATAAAATGTTATAATGTGTATATTCTACTATCTACATTGTTTCCTCCATATAAAAGTTTATTGATACCTTCAGGGACTCAGACAAATGTTTCAAAAGCTCACATTCCACTGTCTGTGCAGGAAATCAGCTTTATTTGAAAGCTCCTAATGTTCTCAATATTGGTTTATTGGGCCATAGATTCTCCTATTTCTATTTGGGGATATATGAATAATTTCACAACCTAATATACGAGTCAGGTTATAGCGACACCATCATTTTAAAAAATGAGATGTTGCAGTGCCTAGCACTGATCTTGCAAATAGCAAGTATCCAATCAGAGTTTGCAAGAGTGAAGGCAGGAGGGAGGGAGGGATAAAGGGCAGAGACTCACAGCAGTCTGAGAGAAGGCTGGTTCATTGGCGTCCTTTGTTTCCCCTCTACTTATCCCTCAGAGTCCAAGCCCCAAGATCTTTTCCGTCTTTTTTGATTTCCAGTATGACAGTCAAGGTCATAGCCCATGGAGGCTCTGTCTGTACATCGATTCATTCTGGAACCATATGCCACTTCTGGAAGAAAACCAGCCTTTGCACTATGCCCATGCTTGGGCTTTCGTATATTTTGATTTAGAACTGATGAGCTGAGCAGGAACAACCTACCATTTCCAGTCCATCTGCTTGCCCCGGGGCTACACAAACTGCACAGTAGGTGTTTAGATGTTCTAGTCCCATCTCTCAAAACAGGACAAGTCTCCCCTCTTGCTCATCTCTGAGACTTCTCACTCCCTGAAACCCCATAAGGCTCACTATGATGCCCATTCTAGTGACTGATTCCACAAAGTTGTGTATAATTCTGGTATATGTCAGTGGCAGTTTTGCAGCTTGCTAGTTGTGTGACTTTGAGCAAATTTCTTAACCTCTCTGAACCTTGTTTTCATTATATTCCACCTTTGAGGTGTTTTGTGAGGAGTAAATGAGATAATTTTTATGAAGTGCTTAACACAGTTCCTGGTATATGGTTGTCTTTTAAGAAAAGTCAGCTGTTATTATGACTGTGGTAATTTAAAAAAAAATTAAATATACTCATAGAAAATTGAGTGCAGCTATGAAATCAGCACCCATATTAAGATATATAGTACTATTAACACTCCAGGGGACCCCTTCCCTTCCTAGTCACTAACTACCCCTCTCCCAAGAGAAATCATTATTCTTCCCCTCAGTATCATGGATTAATTTTTGAACTTTATGAAAATAGAATCAAACTGTATGTTCTTTCTTTACTCAGTACTGTTTGTGAAATGCATCCACATGGATGCATGTAGTTGTAGTTTGTTCACCCTTATTGCTATATATTATTTTACGGTATGATCGACAATGATTTATTTATCCCTCCTATTCTATGGAAGCTTAGATTGCTTACAGTTTTGAAATATTACTTCATTCTGCCATGAATATCTTGCATATGTATCTTAGTGAACATGTGTAGAACATATACTGAGAGGAGGAATGCCTAGGTAACTGGGCAATTCAATGGGTTGTTAATGGCCGTGATTAAACAGTCTATAAATAACAAACGCTGGAGAGGATGTGGAGAAGGGAACTCTCCCACACAATTAGTGGGAATATAAATCAGTGCAGCCACTGAAAACAGTATGGAGGGTCTTCAAAAACTAAGAATAGAGTTGCCATATGATCCAGCAAGCCCACTCCTAGGGAGAGATCTGGAGAAAACTATAATTCAAAGAGATACATATACTCCTATGTTCATAGCAGCACTATTTACAATAGCCAAGATGTGGAAGCAACCTAAATGCCCATCAATGGATGAATGGATAAAAGAGATGTGATGCGTATATACAATGGAATACTACTCAGCCATAAAAAGAATGAAACAATGCCAATTGCAGCAACATGGTTGGACCTAGAGGTTATACACTAAATGAAGTAAGTCAGAAAGAGAAAGATAAATATCTATGATATCACTTATATGTGGAACCTAAAATGTGACACAAATGAACTTATTTACAAACTAGAAACAAGCTCACAGACAGGGGAGGGATGGATTGGAAGTTTGGGGTTAACAGAGACAAACTTCTATATATAGAATAAACAAGCAACAAGGTCCTGCTGTGTAGACAAGGAACTATATTCAGTATCCTGTAATAAACCGTAATGGAAGGGAATACAAAAAAGAATATGTGTGTGTGTGCTCAGTCACTTAATCGTCTCTGACTCTTTGTGACAGTATGGACTGTGCTCCTCTGTCCATGGGATTATCCCAGCAAGAATACTGGTGTGTGTTGCCATACGTTTCTCCAGGGGATCTTCCTGACCCACGGATTGAATCTGTGTCTCCTGCAGCTCCTGCATTGGCAGGTGGATTCTTTACCACTGAGCCACCTGGGAAGCTATATTTATAGAATAACTGAATCACTTTGCTGTGTAACAGAAAGTAACATTGTACAACAATCATATTTCAGTTAAAAGTTAAAAAGTAATGTGCTGTTAATATTTGCAGGCAGAAAACATGTTCCATTTCTCATGCAGCCATCACTCCCAACAAGGATATTGAGCAATTATAAATTGATCCAGATACCAGACAAAAAATGTATATTTCAGAAGCTAAGGGAAGAATCATTTCAAAATGGTTTGACTAGAAAATAAAGCATTTTCTTAATCAAAAAATGCATGCTTTACTCTGAAGCCACTTTATTTTTTTGAAATAATTTTATTAATTTTTGGCTGTGCTAGGTCTTTACTTTTCTCGAGTTGCAGCAAAGTGGGGGCTACTCTCTAGTTGCGGTGCATGTGCCCCTCACTGCGGTGGCTTCTCCTGTTGCAGAGCACAGGCTCTAGGGCACACAGACTTCAGTAGTTGCGGCTCCCAGGCTCTAGGGCACAGGCTCAGTAGTTGTGGCGCACGTGCTTAGTTGCCCCAAGGCATGTGGGATCCTCCCAGATCAGGGATCAAACCTATGTCTCTTACCTCGGCAGGAGGATTCTTTACCACTGCACCCCCTGGGAAGCCCTCTGAAGCCACTTTAGAGGGTGAAGTAGGAAAGGGTGCACTAAGACCTGTGAGCCCAATGTGACATACTCGCTTCTTTGTAAATAAAGGTTTACTGGAACACAGCCACACCTGTTCAACTGAGCCTACGGTTGCTTTTGCGCTTCAGCCGTAGAGCTAAGCATTGTAATGGAGGTAATGCAATCCACAAAGCCTAAATTATTTACTATCTGGCTATTTAAAGAACGTGTTTGCTGAAGCCTGAAGGAAAGAATATTTAAAGGGAGGACGAAGATAATCCTGAGCTTTCCTGATGTCCTGGACCATGTCTTCAATTCTATCCACACGTATTTTTCCTCATTGCAACAGAAGTAGTCCCTGCAGCCACAGCTCAGAGGTGATCTCTAGGTTGTGGGGAGGCTTTCCTTCATCCAAAGGTCTTACAATGACCATATGTCTTTGATAGTACAAAAAAGTTAAATAGAATCAAAATACTGTTCTAGAAAAGAATATAGTACCTAAAATATGGGAGGTAGAAAAAAGGGAGCTGGCCAGTCAAGGAGGTGCAGGAAAACAAGAATGAGAGGTCCCTTTTGACCAGGTGCCTCCATCCTCACTCAAGAGAGAGGGCAGCATGGTCCAAGGACACAGGTGGCCCATCTGCAGGTGGCATGCCCGGCAGGGAGAGGGTCAGACTGTCTCAGGTCTGTGACATCAGCATTTCAAATCATCCAACCCTCCCCTGCTCCTCAGAGTCCACA
The DNA here is from genome assembly GCF_054371585.1 of Giraffa tippelskirchi. NCBI lineage: Eukaryota > Metazoa > Chordata > Mammalia > Artiodactyla > Giraffidae > Giraffa > Giraffa tippelskirchi. The sequence goes on along the minus strand of NC_137276.1, from coordinate 117,252,425 downwards.
CTCACGATGAAAAATTCTGATTTTAATTTGGTTTTCCTGTAAGTTTGCCTAGAGGGATAGAATAAACTGAAAAGCCAACTTGAGTCTCCAATCTGCTTGATGGTTTTCTCATTATGAATAAATAAATTGATGCTCTGTTTTCTACAAAGTCATTGCATATTCTAATGAGTGCTTTTGTCCTTGTTTAACATTCAGTGAGATCGGGTTAAAACAGAACAAACAAAACACATACCCATTTTCTTCTAGACTAAACTAACCTGATTTATTTGCATGTATGTCTGTGTGTTTGTGTGCATGCTTAAGAAATGAGGCGTCATTGCCATAACCTTATATAGAAACCACTTACTCTTCCACGCCATCATGATCTTTCTCACCTTCTGTCTAGTGAATTTAAATCTTAAACAATCACCTTATCAAAAACTTAAGTTTCTAAGTTATACTGTAACCAAAATACATGCTCACTACATTGGCCATTGCCATTTTGGCGGACTAGCTTGGTGAAAGGACAGCCTCTAGTTGTAAGGCTTATGTTCCAAATCTAGGCTGGGGTAATATTCTGACTAAATTGATGGGCTGGACCTGCACTGAGGTCCTAGCCTGGGTGGAGACCCCTTGTCTCCCTCAGAAAGTTTCTTTTTCTGCTCAGATTCCTGAAGCCAATAATGAAACCAATGCTGAGGCTGGAGCAGGACAAGCTTTAGTCAATGTCCAAAGAATAGAGAAGTGGGAACCTAGCTCACAAATCAACTTCTCAATGAAATTTGGGTGGAGACACCAAATATATATGAGGGTCAAGGTAAAACGGAGGGAACTGGAAAAAGTGGGAGGAATATTCATGACATCCAACAACTGGGATGTGGACCTGAAACTGATGGAATTCTTATTTTCAGTCCTTGTGTGGGTTTTTCTGGTTGTTGTCATGGCAGATATCAACTGTCATGGCGCTCGTGAATGTGTCATTTAATATTCTAATATATTATAATTAGCATATGATGAGGTTCAAAAGTCTACTGGAAGTTGTCTTCCACCATCTTGAACCTAGTTTGTTCTGACCAGTTCTTGGTTAACTGTATCTTCTTCACAGCTTCTTCCTGAAACTTGGATAAGAGTAATTGGTTTCCATTCAAGGGAAGGACAGTGATATGATTCTGCAGCAACAAGCTTGGTATCAGTATCACATAACCCTTTTTACCTTTGGAATATATCTTGGGTATAAGTTAGGCACAGGAAAGAAAAAACAAAATTTATTGTTTCTCACAGCTTATTCGTGAAAATACCTTCTATACTTTTCTAAAGAGGGTCACCTGAGTCCAGGTATTGGCCTATAACTTCTTGTTCACGTTTATCACTCAGGTCCTTCAGCAGGGATTCGGGTGCCTGTGGCACAGTCTGAGGCTGTGCTGTCTGGGGAGGGCCAGAGGAGGCACCGCAGGTGGAGGAAGATGTTAAGCAAGGGCTTGGTCTCACCTGGAGCCTGTCACCAGCCTGATTCCATGAGGAGCTCTGGAGTAGGAACTGCACCATAAAACTGGTCCCACCTTAAGCAAAGGGGTCAGCCTTCTGTGCCCTGCCCCTCCATTGGTCCATCGTCACCTGTGGCATGGGGCAGACGTGGGGGAGGAGTGTGTTATCTCTGGGCTGGGCCTCCCATTTGTCTGAGGGCCATTCTTTGGAGAAGGGACAGCTTTGAGCCATCATCAAACAATGGTCAGAGCGGATGTGGGATGAACACAGCCAATAGATGAATATGGATGGGGCAGAAAGAGCTTCCCCTGCAAATGAGTGCCATAATCTACCCAAGTGAATGTGGGCCGACGTTTCTCTAATAATATTTTGGAGGTCATACTTTTAGACACTATCTTGGACTACAAAACAGAGAACAGCAACAACAAAAGTACATTATCTCTGAGAGGCTTTTGTTTGTTTCCTTATTTTAATTTTATATTGAAGTATACTTGATTTATACTTCAATACGAAAGTAAGGGCTTCCCAGGTGGTGCTACTGTTAAAGACCTCACCTACTAGTGCAGAAGATGTAAGAGACATGATTTCAATCCATGGGTCAAGAAGATCCTCTGGAGGAGGGTGGGCAACTCTCTCCAGTATTCTTGCTTGGAGAATCCTGTGGTCAGAGGAGTCCAGTGAGATACAGCCCATGGAGTCACAAAGAGACAGGACTGAAGTGTCTTAACACACATATATATCCCATATTTTTTCCATTATGGTTTATCATAAGATACTGAATATAGTTCCCTGTGCTATACAGTTGGACCTTGTTGTTTATCCATCCTATCTATAAAAGCTTGCTTTTAGAACTGAGAACTAATTGGCCACAATCTGGATTGTATCTTTCAGAATGGAAAGAGATGTCTTTCAGAAAGCAATATATATGTATGTACATATACATGTGTGTGTATGTAAAAGCAAATTCAAAACCAGAGAAATATCTCTCCTTTGCCATATTTAAATTTGTTAATATAAATTTCCCTGTTTTTCCATAAAATATGCCTTTTGTAGACATGAGAACTTTTGACATCTAAGACACTATACTGAAAAGGAATTAGGAGAAATTAAACTTTACTTCAATTCTAGTATTCAATATTGGAAGACATTATTGAAGACATGGAGCCTGGCCTAAAGCCTACTCTTACTACTATTAAGAGACTAATTTCTCTCTTGGAGGGTCCTTGAGAATCATACATGAGAAGAGGCTTTTGAGAGGCTTTAAACAAATCAGAAGAAAACTTATCCAAAAATGAGTTATTAATAACTCAGGAGTGCCAAGTAGTCCCATATCAAATCTGTATCAGATGACAAGCCTTTCCTCCTGAGAGCCCCCCAATCCCTGAGGGGCGAGCAGTCTCCCAGCTGCCCCGCCTCTGCCTCCCGGGAAGGGCTTAGGTTCCATGCCAAGGTTCTGCCTCCTTTGACTGAACACTCATTAAGTGACATTCTCTTCATTCTGAAAGATCCTACCTGTGTAAACTCAATAGGAAAAGAGAAAAAGGCAGGGTCTCCAACAGGATCTTTCCAGAAGTTGGCCAGGAATTGAAAAGCTGAGATTGAAAGAGCCAAACAAAATTCTCTTGGGAACCCCTGAAAGCTCAGAAAATATCCTAATCCAGCTCTCCATTAGCAAAATGGCAAATGCAGAAGGTACTCCTTGTGGGGCGATTCCAGTAATCTTCTTGCTTTATTTCTTTTGAATACATTAGTGTGGGTTTGCTTGGATCACTGCCTTGGCCCCTAGTTATAAATTAAGAAATTACCCACAGAGTTCTCCAGCCCACACCTACTCCATTCCACCCTGAATACCTTAAATAGAAAAGACAGTTATAGTCATCAGACTCTGATCTTTTATCTTAAAAAAATGTATTCTGGAGGGTAAGATAATCACAAATGTGAATATGTATATATACTTAAATATGCTCAGTGGGTGGAGCTGTTTTTAGCTCTCATGGACAGCGATTTCCTTTGAGATGGAGAAAAAAAAAATCACATTTGAATTTTCTGGTAGAGACGACAGTCACACTGTCTCCAAAGTGGGTCCCTAGAGAAGGAGGGGAATCCAGCATCGTGCTCGTTTCCTCCCCCGACCCCTCCTACCAAAGCTAAACCTGACCAGCAGGTACACAGGGGCTTCCAGTCAGCTTAAAAACACAAAACCACCTCCAGTCACAGATATGCGACAGCTTCATAAAGGAGAGGGGCTTGTGCCCACCTGCCGTGCTTCGTTTCAGAACCGGAACCAGGGCTTTCATCGAAAAGACAAAACCTGATTAACTTTTCATCTATGAACCTTACTGCATCAAATGCCACCCAGATTCCTAGTGTCTCCATTGAGTAGGGAGCAGAACCAGGGGAGGAGGCTTCCGTCCTGGAAATACCATGTCCATCTGGAAAGGAGGGAGGTCACTGCAGGGGCCGTTCAGAATGGCCAGGGTGCGGGGCCAGGCCAGGAAGGCAGATTCCTTAAATGGCTTTAGACCCCAGACTCCTGGTGAAGCCTTTGCTTACAAGGACCCCAGAGGAAGCAGAGCCATCATCCTGCATCCATCCTAAGACAAATGACTCAATAAGGAATTCAAGCTCTTAGGAAATCAGTGGGGTTTAAATGAAAATTCAAATGAGACAAATGGAGGGAGGGATGTTCAAAATAGTTTTTAACATGATAAAGCTAACCGGGAGCCAAGAGACTGAAATGACGGACACCAGGCTCACATAGAAGCCACCTCCAACTGAGCGTGTAGAATTTGGAATCATAGGACTGGGAACAGTGTACCCTGGAGTTTACAGAGATCCACTGGTTAATGGAATTGGCTGCAGCAGGTCAAAAGGAAGATAGAACACTCAGAGCAACTGTAACCCTTTCTTTCTGATTTCACTCTTACCACCTTAGTCACCACCACTCTCTCCCATATTAATTATTAAAACCACCTGCAAATGGATTCTCCTGCCTCTAATCTGTCTTGTTCCCTCCCTTCCTTCTCCTTCCATCCTTCCTTCCATCTACTCACTCATGACTCATTGCACATACATTATTGAGCTACTATGTATCAGACATCACATTTACTAAAATCAGGCATTATATCTACAATACATCTATTGTAGATCAAGCATTATTCTAGGTCTTGGGGAATAACTTTGATTGAAATTCATAGGACCAACATTTTTGTAAGGGAGAAAGACTATAAACAAGATAAAGAAAAAAAATATAGACTGTATAGGATGATGATAAGTAAAATAAAGGAAGGATATAATGCAGAATATATATATATATATATGAGACAGTGAAGGAGAGGAGGGCAGCCTGGTGTGCTGCAGTCCATGGGGTTACAAAGAGTTGGACAGGACTGAGTGACTGAACAGCCACAATAGTACAGAATGAGATCAAATTGATTATGCAAGTCAGTAGAGGTACACTGCCTAGATCGTGGACAGACGTTCTCTGTGTGAGGACATGGCTTGGCCTGTGTGCCCGGCTAAGCTCTCTTACTCTGGGGATGGGGCCCAGGGGACTGGGACCCAGCAAGAGGAATGGGGACTGGACTTCAGAACCTGCTCACCCCTCCATGCCCACCACAAAGCAGCAGTTATGAGATGGATAGTGCATGGGGGAATGTGTGTGTGATTCTGTGCAGTGAGGCCAAGGCAGCCCTTCTGGGAGGTGACACTTGTGTGGTGACCTGAAAGAGTGAGGGGGCAGGAAGGGGTAGGTGTAGGTCCTGAGCGGGGAGCCTGCCAGGAGGGGGGCAGAAGGGCGAGGGGGCGCAGGGTGACTGGCGTGGGGGAAATACGAGGGGAAGGACATGTAGGGATCTGGGCTACGAGAGGACACCTGGCCTGACTGGCTGTGCCAGGGGCTCTCTGGCTGCAAACTGGAGGGGGCACCCAGCAAGGCAAAGACCAATAACAGTTGCCATCATCCAAGCATAAGGTTCCCCGCTGCAGGGCTTCTCTCATTCATCTTCTGCTGAGGCCAGCATACTCTTATGGAAGCCCAATTTGATTTGAGTCTTCTTGGTGTTAAAAAAAAAAAAAAAGTCCTACACTGGCTCCAGAGTGCCTGTCCAATGACTTCTCCTGATGGGATAATGAGCTTCCAGCTCAGCCACATGTGGTGGCCCCTTTCCCCCACCTCAACTCCCTCCTTGACCAGCACCTCCCAACCTCATTCTTCCCACACTCTAGCTCAAAGTTCTCAAACAGATGGACCAAAGGCCACTTCTGGACTCCTTGATGTCTCGGTGACAGGTCAGGTTCAAAAGTTGTGGTACCTGGGACCTGGCTTGGACGCTTCAGGAAACAGCTGTGATGGAGAAAGAAAGAAACATTGCAAAGAGGAGAAGGTGGGATGCAGAGATAAGTGGAGAAAGGCTGGGAAGGGGAGAGCTGGCCAAAACTGTGAGTAGCTGGGGGGGTGGGGCTCTGGATAGGTACAACAGCATCCACTACAGTTGACCTGACAGTTCTTTTTTTTAATTGGTTGCCAAGAATTAAGGGGGCTTCCCTGATGTTTTAGCAGGTAAAGAATTCACCTGCAATGCAAGAGCTGCAGGAGACATGGGTTTGATCCCTGGGTCAGGAAGATCCCCTGGAAGGGGAAATAGCAACCCATTCCAGTATACTTGCCTGGAAAATTGCATGAACAGAGGAGTCTGGCGAGCTACAGTTCAAAGAGTCACAAGGAGTCAGAAACGACGGAGCATGCACGACGATGACCAATGATTAAAATTCAGGAAATTTGTAGAAAATCTGCATCACTGACATCTTTTTGAAGTTCACAGAGGCACTCACTCTGACCTGCTTTCCTGTATGTGACATTAGCTGTCCCCTCCACACAGGCCTCTGCTTGGAAATTTCCTCTCTGGCCTCCTTCACTCCCTCACCCTGCCTGACATACACAGCACCCAGAATCACCCACTTGTTTGTGTGCCCTCATGTCCTGCATCTTTGGAAGCTCTGCCCCACCTTGGAATGTACCTGGGGCTCCCACTTGGTAATGTGGTCTGAATGTGTGTGCCACCCCACCTCCCCAAGTTCTTATGTTGAAACACCTTGATGCTAGTGCTGAGGTCCTGAGGGTGGAGCCCTCACAAATAGGTTTAGTATCTTATAAAAGAAGCCTCCAAAACTCCCAGCCCCTTCTGCCATGTGAGGACACAGAGAGGATGAGGTGGCTGGGGCCAGGAAGAGGGTCCTCCCTCAGTCCTGCTGGGGCCTTGATCTTGGACTTCTAGCCTCTGGAACTATGAAGAATCAATTTCTGTAGTTTATAAACCACCCAACTGGTGATAGTTCATTACAACTGCTGGGAGGGACTAAGATACCAGGCAAAATACATATTCTTTAAGACTCTGCTCAAAGACCTTCTCCTTGGGGGTGCCTCCTGGGACACACTTATGGAACTGATTCCTCCTCTGGAAACCCTTCTGAAAGGTCTGTGAGAGCCTGAGGCATAGCTGTGTCCTATCCCCATTTGAGCATCTAGTTTCTAGCACAGCATCTGACGCTTTGCGGGGACACCATGAAATTGACATAAGTTAGGTGAATAAAAAACTTACAGACTTACAAAATCTACAGTATCTAATTGGAAAGAGACTCGAGCTGCTAGACATTTTCTAGATTTAGAAATAATAGCCCGCCTCCATCGTCCTAGTTTTCCCCCAGGTGAGGCGGCGGCCCCCAACACCAGACAGGTGTGGAAGCTGAGGAGTTCAGCCAGCAAGTGGCACACACAAGTGAGCGAAAACATTCCTGGGTTTGAAGAGCTGCCCAGTTTCGATCAACATGTACGTTTGTTTCTGCTACAACTCAGTGTACCCACCATCTCTATAACGTCCATGCAGGAGCACTGAGAGAATGGGCATCGAGTGGAGGGGTGGAGGTGAACTTCAGAGGGAGAGCTACAGAGTCACCAACACCAGCCAGGGACACAGCCACATGACACTTGGGTTGCAGCAAGTGGCCTCAAAACTGCAGGAGAGGGTGGGCAGGGCGGTGAAAGATATATCTCAAACGGGGATGGGGAAGCTGACCTGGCCGGGGGCTAGACCACACATGCTTTACAGGCAGTGAGACACTGTCAACTGTGTAGTAATTGATCTACGATCTCCACTCACTGTTTCAGTGTTGTGTTAGCCTTTAATCCCTTAAGTGGGTACACATTTTTCATATTCAAAGGTGAACTACAAACAGCCGTTGAAGATGAATGTGTCGGAGGATCACAGCTCTGCTGTAATACGTATTTATAGTTTGCTATTGGCAAATGCTCTCTGTATGTTCATTTGTCACCACAACAGCCCCTGCTTAGAGCAGGAAAGGTAATATAATTTGCTCAAGGTCCCATGACTAAGATGTCGCTGGTTTGAACTCCTGTCTTATGACCCCAGGATTGGCTCTCTTTTCATGGTGCTCACCACACATACTGGGGCAGGTCTAAAGTGGTCAGGCAGGGCATCTGGAAGTGGCTGGAGCAGTCACTATGCTTCCTGCCTGCCTCTGTGCTCCTTGGGCCCTGCTAACAATTGGCACATGGCTAGTGCTGGCTGGCAGGCCCTTTGTCCAGCTCTGCCATCTGGCATCAGGCCCATCCTGCTCACCAGCCTCTCTTCTGCCTGGGTGACTATGCCTGCTGCTCCTGTATGGCAGGACCTGAGTGGCAGAGGGTTGGCTGCAAGGTCCTGGGCGTTGGCTTCCGGTGAGGTTGCAGTGAATCAATCCTCCTGGAAGTCTGTTCTCCTCAGCCTTTGGCGCGAGGCTCCCAAAGTCTGTTGCCAACTCCTGCCACCATTGATGAAATGGGCTCCTGCTGTCCAGAGAGAAAAAGTCTGGGGCTTCAGTCCTTTCTGTGTTCAGCATCCTGTCCTGGAAACCCTGCTTGACCCATACATGCCCTGTGCTATTCTGGAGTTCATTCTGGAAAGTGGGGCTATGTTAGCAGAGAGGTCTTTCCTGGGCATGCACACAGCCCTACACATGTAAATGGCCTTCTAAATTCCAAGGACTCTACCTGAGATCTTCAAAACCCCTTGAACATCTCATTTCCCAGATTTTCCTTTCCACTTTTTGGTTTAACCTATTGTATGTTACAACTGTTATCCACTGCCTCAGGCAACCAAGATACTAAAAAATTGCCTCTGATTGTTTTCAACAAATGCTCCCACCCTCACTCCCACCCCCAGAAAAACTGCATTAGGCAAACCAAGTCAGGTCAAATAAAAACAGTCCTCCTGAGACTACAAGACAGATCAAATAATAACAATTATCTGGGAATGAAACTTTAAGCTTTGCTTAATTCTTCATTACTTTCAGGTTAAAATGCAAATTCAATAACAGAGTATACAAATTCTTGTAGAATCTCATCTCTGCCCAAATCTCCAGCCACATCTGCCAACAAGCTACTCACTCAATCTCTAAATTTCTCCTCCTTCCTCTCCACCACCCCCCTCTGCCAGTGGCTGCCAGGTTTCTGGTTTTCACCTGATTGTGGCTTTTGGTTTCAACACTATTGTGAAGCTGTGCAGAGGGAATGGGATAAGGCAACTTAAAGCAACACAAAGCTGTTCTTACTGAGATCTAGCAGTTTTCCCTGAAAAATGCTTCCTGGATTGTTGCAAGTGTTTAGTTAAGTTTGAGACTTCTGAAAATGGTCATTCTTACCATTTTTGCCAGTGTTCTCATTGGTTTATGCAGAAGAGAGTTTTCAGAGGACCTTACTTTGCTATTTTCACTGATATCCAAACTAAGCTTGAAAGAGTGAATAGAGGAAAGCTTATTAATGCAGAAATGACAGCTTGGGCAAAGAAAAAAGGTGGGAGAAACAGGTGACATACTGCAGGGGAACTGCAAACAAGATGGTCTTAGTGGAGCATAAAGTTGTGACTAAAGAATGGAAGGAAAAAGGCTGAGAAGTAGGCAGTGGCCTGTGTGCTACATTTACAGATACTTAAGCTTCTTTTCCCTCGTTAGCAGTTTTCCTCCCAGACCCAATTTCAAATCTCAGCTACTGCAGGAACACTGACATAGCCACTCAGGCCCATGAGTTTTGAATTCACTGATACTAGTAACCTTCTCCCACCACCCAAACATTGCTTTCCTACTGTCAATACTTCTATTTAATTATATTTTAAATCTTCCAAATGCTTCCTTCGCTGATCCTAGCTAACAATCTTCATTGCAGCTCTTCTTCACCTTACAATTGTAAAAGCTAATACAGTGTCTGGAACATTATAGGACCTCAGTACACAGTGGTAAAGGGATAAAGAGAAGGAACATTTTAAGAGATAGCAATCTGTCCTGAAAGACATTTGCTTGTTTTAAACTGCGTTCCTTGGAAAAACAGATTCTGCCTAGGGATTTGTATAAAAGGAGTTTACTGGGGAGTTTACTTAATTTGGGTGGTTCTGGGGAATTGAGGAAAGCAGAACTGTGGAGAGGGGAGAATTGATCCCCAGTGCAGTCACAAGAGGCCCCAGCCAATCCTTGGGGACCTAGATGAACTTTCAGCGTCGTCCTGCTTTAGGGCCATGGGTTCAGGGTTTTATGCCCTCCTGATCAAGCAGTGTCTTGGGAGGAGGCATGACCTTGGCAAAACAGTTCTGGCCATCAGCCTCCAGCTGTCCAACAGATCAGGAAATGGATGAACATCTCGGTCCTTAAGAGAGGTGTGGGCATCGGAGCATTCATGACACTGCTCAGTTCTGACTCGGCCCGGCCCATAGTGCTGCGTCAGTGCTGGCTCCCCTAAAGGAGGTGTGATGAGAGTCAAAGCCTGGGGTCAAACCATTTGACTTCCACCCTGAGGCTTCTTCCTGCTGACTATATTGCTTAGATCAGGGTTTATCTTCTCTCAAAGGGTTTCTCCTTCCATGGCAAGTGAATATTCCTTCTTAAACACTGGACAAGTGGCAGATGTGCTGAGATAGCACAGGCACAGGGTCAGAGTTGAATGGACTATGACCAGGAAAGAGATACATAGCTATGATTGCCTGGAAGGCCAGCCACACTGTGCTTCTTCCTCCTAAGTCACTCAGGATCTCCCACATTATTGCTGGAAAAGTACAAAAGAGATCTAGAGGCATCTCTGCAGTACTGAGAAATTGATCAGCTGTTTTGAGGCAGTTGGACCCTGATAAGGATTTTGCATGAGGTAGATGCTTTGATTCTTTTTTCTGACAGTGGTCAGTGAGAAATCATAGTGGAAGAAAGTGATGACATTCCTTATCCTGTATCAAATTGTACATGGCTTAGTGACTTTTGAGGAAGAAAAAAATTTAGTCCATAATGGTAAATTACTCTGAATGCCATAGAGAAATCTGAGAGTCAGAGACGTAAAGGATTCTTGAGTGATACAATTCCAACCTTGACATTCGAGCAAATGGTTTCTCAGAGAGGGAGCTGGAGAGGGAAACTTCTGAGAATCACAGGGGAAAGGTGAGACTCAGGTAGTCTGAAAAAGCATATTGTGCTTTGTCTCCATAAGATTTTATACAAAATTCTTTTCTGTTGCGGAAAGGCAAAAAATAGCTTGAGGGAGTGTTTTAGGAGGACGAAGTTTGGGGGAAAAAAAAAGCTGAAAAGTAGCTTTGGGGAAAAATGGCTGTCTGATATCAAAATTACTTATCAGAAGTTTATATCTCTAGCAGCTATATTTGGCTTAAAATTACACACTTTTATTTTTGTTTTTTACACAAAGCCTTAAGTTAAGGAATGGAGTTGCCCCCTGCTAGAAATGAGAGTTCCAACCACTGATGGGGAACCTCTTAAAACTAAAGAAGACAAAATGATAACAGGCTCTGAAAAATGTCTGAAGTTTGCTCTCAAGTTAAAATCACAGGGGTTTTTTGACAGCTCTCATTGGATATGAATGTATCACTGAAGCAGATGACAGCTTGTCATGTCTGAGACTCCAGTGATGTCCAAACTTTCCTTTCAAGCCTGGGGTAAAGAATTGAACAAACAGCTCCTTTCAGAAGGACAGGTTGGGTCCCCCCAGGTAGGTAAGGAGATAGTATCAGCATCCTTCCTCAGACTGTTATCTGATGTTTCTGTGACTCAATTAGTTTCACCCAGGATATCAGTTGCTCTGACTGACAGCTCCCAACAATGCCAGAGCTCACATTCCTGTGAGCTGCATGGTGAAGGCAATCTGCAGATGAAAGAAAATTTACTCAAATTTCAACAGCAGCATTTCTCAAGGTTTGTCAGATTAGAATAGGAATATAATCTGTTTCTGTAGTGTCAGCAGCAGCAAGAAGTGTGACTTTTAGGAGCAATTAATGGTCTACGGGTTAATGTTTTGCTTATGGAAAAGGAACACTAAAATAACTTCCATTATTGTTTATTTATTCAATGAATATGAATATATAAATTACATATGTTAAATTTACAAAAACTATATATATATTGAATATATGTAAAATCTCTTAATAAAATGTTTCTCCACCTACGAAATGCTTCTTGTTAATTTTTGGAAAAACTACCCAAATGAGTTTAATGCTACAAAACGCACGTTAAGATATTCATAACCAAGTTTAATATCCCAGGTTTTCTTTCCAAAAGGTGGGCTAGTAGTTGCCAGATTCATGCAATGGCCTAAAGCAGGGGTCAACATTTATAGCCTGTAGTCGCCCACCTGTTCTTGCATGGCCTGTGTACATTTTGCAATGGTTGAAGAAAAATCAAACAATAATAGTTCATGAGATATGATAAATGTATGAAATGCAAATTTCAACTTCCATATATACAGTTTTATTGGACACTGCCACACCATTTCTTTACAGGTTATCTATGGCTGCCTTCCTGTTGAAAGAACAGAGCTGAGTAGTTGTAACACAGACCATACAGCTCAAAAGCCAAACTAACTTACTCTGACTCTACAGAAAAAAAATTGTCAACCCTGGCTTAGAACATTTCTCTATTTGTTGCTAGCTGTTTTAAGGATGGTTGACAATCAGGCTTCCCAGGTGGCACTAGTGGTAAAGAATCTGCCTGCCAATGCTGGAGATATAAGAGACGTGGGTTTGATCCCTGGGTTGGGAAGATCCCCTGGAGAAGAAAATGGAAAACCACTCCAGTTTTCTTGCCTGGAGAGTCCCCATGGACAGAGGGGCCTGGTGGGTTACAGACCATGGGGTTGCAAAGAGTTGGACACGACTGAAGCGACTTAGCATGCATGCACAAAGGATGGTTAGGTTACTGCTCTGCTAGAGATGAGAGGGTTGCAGTCACAGAGATCTTACAGAGTGGCCCCTGAAGAGTACCTCTATTAATACAAATCAGGTCTATCTAACTCCACACAACACACATCTGTGGGTAAATAGCACTTTGCTGATCACATTTTAATTTTTTTCATTATTGTTTAACTTTTAAAAATTAATTAATTAATTTTATTTTTGGTTACATTGAGTCTTTGTTGCTGTGTGGGCTTTCTCTAGTTGCAGCCAGGAGGGGCTATTCTTCAGCTTCTCAATGCCTTGGCTTCTCTAGTTACAGAGAACAGGCTCTAGACATACAGGCTTCAGTAGCTACAGTACAGTCTCAGTAGTTGTGGCACATGGGCTTAGTTGCCCTGCAAAATGTAGAATGCAAAGAAATAGAGGAAAGCAGTAGAATGGGAAAGACCAAGATCTTTTCAAGAAAATTAGTGATATCAAGGGAACATTTCTTCAAAGATGGGCACAATAAAGGACAAAAAATGATATGGACCTAACAGAAGCAGAAGATATTAAACCACGATGGTGTGGTCACTCAGCTAGAGCCAGACATCCTGGAGTGTGAAGTTAGTGGGCCCTAGCAGAAGGCAATACTGCAAACAAAGCTAGTGGAAGTGATGGAATTCCAGCTGAGCTATTTCAAATCCTAAAAGATGATACTATTAAGGTGCTGCACTCCACATGCCAGCAAATTTGGAAAACTCAGCAGTGGCCACAGGGCTAGAAAAGGTCAAATTTCATTCCAACACCAAAGAAGTGAAATGCCAAAGAATGCGCAAACTACTGTACAATTGTACTCATCTCAGAGGCTAGTAAGGTAATGCTCAAAATCCTTCAAGCTAGGCTTCAATAGTATGTAAATTGAAAACTTCTGGATGTACAAGCTGGATATAACAAAGGCCAAGGAACCATAGATCAAACTGGCAACATCCATTGGATCATTGAAAAAGCAAGGGACTTCCAGAAATTCATTATTTCTGCTTCCTTAACTATGCTAAAGTCTTTGACTGTGTGGATTGCAACAAACTGTGGAACGTTCTTAAAAACATGGGAATACCAGACCACCTTACCTGCCTCCTGAGAAACCTGTATGCAGGTCAAGAAGCAACAGTAAGAACCAAACATGAAAAAGCAGATTGGCTCAAAATTGGGAAAGGGTTATGACAAGGCTATATATTATCACCCTGCTTATTTAACTTCCATAAGAGTACATCATGGGAAATGCTGAGCTGAATGAATCACAAGCTGGAATCAAGATTCCCAGGGAAAATATCAATAACCTTAGATATGCAGAAGACACCACCCTGATGGCAGAAATCAAAGAGGAACTGAAGAGCCTCATGATGAATGTGAAAGAGGAGAGTGAAAAAGTTGCCTTAGAACTGAAAAAATGAAGATCATGGCATCCAGTCCCATCACTTCATGGCAAATAGATGGGAAAAAATGGAAACAGTGACAGACTTTATTTTCTTGGGCTCCAAAATCATTGTGGATGGTGACTGTAGCCTTGAAATTAAAAGATGCTTGCTCCTTGGAAGAAAAGCTATGACAAACCTAGACAGTACATTAAAAAGCAGAGACATCACTTTGCCAACAAAGGTCCATATAGTCAAAGCAATGATTTTTCCAATAATCATGTACAGTTGTGAGAGTTGGACCATACAGAAGGCTAAGCTTTGAAGAATTGATGCTTTCAATTTGTGGTGCTGGAGAAGACTCTTGAGAGTCCCTTGGAAAGCAGTGAGATGAAACCAGTTAATCCTAAAGGAAATCAACCCTGAATATTCATTGGAAAGACTGATGCTGAAGCTGAAACTCCAATACTTTGGCCACCTGATGCGAAGAGTCAACTCATTGGAAAAAACTCTGATGCTGGGAAAGATTGAAGGCAGGAGAAGAAGGGGTTAGCAGAGGATGAGATGGTTGGATGGCATCATCAACTCAATGAACATGTGTTCGAGCAAACTCTGGGAGATGGTGAAGGACAGAGAAGCATGGTGTGCTGCAGTCCATGGGATCACAAAGAGCCTGACATGACTGAGTGACTGAACAACAACAACATGTGGAATCTTCCCAGGCTGGGGATCAAACCCATATCCCTTGCATTGGCAGGTGGATTCTTATCCATTGTGCTACCAGGGAAGTCCTGTTAATCATAGTTGATCATGCTCTTTATAACAAAGACTTTTGAATTCTCTTGAGAAGAATCCTCACCGCAATTTCTTTTTTAGGACAATTGGAGTAGTATATAACAGATTTGTTTAAAGTAATATTGTAAGTACTATCAGCAGGAAAAATGTTTTCTTCTAAATGTTAAAAATTATCCTGCAATTCGTAAGTTAGTTGTAGAAAACAAAACAAGGAATGATGCTAACTGTTGTGTTCCATTTAAATGTAAGATATTGTTGGATCTAACAGATAGTGAAGTCCTTTAGTTAATGGGAAGAGCAGTAATGAATTTATCACATCAACTCAAGAAAGGCACAAAACCCTAAATAACAAAATTAAAATGTATCTTATTTTTCATTTTAACTCTATAATGTTTAGTGGGAAGGAGATTACTGGAAGGAGGAGGGACAAAGGCCCTCAACCAGGACAAGGAACTGTCAAAGAGCAAATGAAAGAGTTTTTCTCTTTTAATGCTTTGAAAAAAAAATTATCACTTAAATATGGTCAAATGGTGAATTCAATTGAACTTTTTATTTTGAGAACACTGTAGATTTATATCCAGTTGTAAGAAATAATACAGAGAGATCATATGTATTCTTCACCCATTTTTCCAAAATGGTTGTTGTTTAGTCGCTAAGTTGTGTCCGACTCTTCTGCTACCCCATGGACTGTAGCCCGCCAGGCTCCTCTGTTCATGGGATTTCCCAGGCAAGAATACTGGGGTGGGTCACCACTTCCTTCTCCAGGGGTTCTTCCGAACCCAAGGATCAAACCCACATCTCCTGCCCTGTTCCCCGAAGATAACATCTTAAAAAACCGTAGAATATCACAACTAGGGTATTAATATTAGTACGATTAGCTACTCTTATTCAGATTTCTCATTTTATTTGCATGTATTTGCTTCTATGTAGTTTTTTCACATGTAGGCTTGTGTGTCTACCACCACAGGTGAGATACACAGCAGCTCAGTTACCACATAGATCCCTCCTGTTGCCCGGTTATAATCACACCCACCTTTAATCACACCCATCTTTCTCCCACCCTATCACCCACATCCCTAACCCGTGACAAACACTATTCTGGTCTCCATTTCCAGAATTTAGTTATTTCAAGAATGTTATATTAATGGCATTATGCAGTATGTAACCTTGTGAGAGTGTTTTTTGTCACTCAGCATAATTCTCTAGAGATTCAGCCACATTGTTGTGTATACCCGAAGTTCTTTTTTAATTGTTGAGTAGTATTCAACCAGTATGGGTTTTTTAATTTTTTATTTTATGTTGAAGTATAGTTGATTTACAAAATTGTGTTAGTTTCAGGTGTACAGCAAAGTGATTAATTTATGTATATACATATATCTTTTCTGTTTCTAATTCTTTTCCTATTTAGGCTATTATAGAATATCAAGTAGCATTCCCTGTGCTAGCTATATAGTAGGTCCTTGTTCATTATCTATTTTGTATATAGTAGTGTATGTATGTCAATCCCAAACTCCTAATTTGCACCCTCCCAACACACAACTTTTCCCTTTTGGTAACCATAAGTTTGTTTTCTAAGTCTGTGAGTCTGTTTTTGTTTTGTAAATAAGTCCATTTGTATAATTTTTTTTAGATTTCATATATAAGTGGTATCATATGATATTTGTCTTTCTCTGTCTGACTTACTTCACTTAGTGTGATAATCTCCATCCATGTTGCTGCAAATGGCACTATCTTATTCTTTTTTATGGCTCAGTAGTATTCCATTGTCTCTATGTACCACATTTTCTTTATCCATTCATCTGTTGATGGACATTTAGGTTGCTTCCATGTCTTGACTATTGTAAATAGAGCTGCAGTGAACATTGGGGTGCATGTATATTTTCAAATTATGGTTTTCTTCAGCTAAATGCCCCAAAATGGGATTGCTGGATCATATGGTAGCTCTATGTTTAAAATCCACTCCCCTAATCTCTGTTCTTTTTTTTATATTTACTTTTACATTTCCTTTTAATATAATTATTGATAGAACTGACACTTCATCATTTATTTCCCATTTATTTACTCTAAAGCTCATTTTTCTGTTTCTCTTTTCTAAAGCTTTTGTATGCTTTGAATATTTTTAAGGATTTCATTTTACTTAATTTATAGTGTTTTTAAGTCTAACTCTTTGTGTGGTTTTCTTAGTGGTTTCTCTGGATATTATAATATGCATGTGTAACTGTCTATTAGTGTCAATACTTCATCACTCTGAGTGAAGCACAAGAATCTTACTTCTAGTAAGGCACGTTTACATACCCCACTTTTCATATCATTGTTGTTAGTATCAGATGGTATTAGAATTTTTGCTTCAGTCATCACAAATGGTTTGAAAACTCAAGAAGAGAAGGATAGTCTGGTGTATGCCCCCTGTTTGTGTCTTTTTCATTGTTTTTTTTTCTTCCTTCCTCATGCTCCGAGATTTCTTCTTGCACCATTTCTTATGTTCGACGAACTTTCATTAGCCATTGTCCAATAGTGGGTAACAAATTCTTTCCATTTTCTTTCATCTGAGAATATATTTGTTTTCCATTTATTCCTGAAGAATAGTTTGACCAGATATAGAATTTGTGTTTCATTACCTGGAAGGAAGTTTGTCCCCACAGTTTCAGATGGGAAATTCACTGTCACTTGAATTGATCTTCTTCTGTAGGCTTGCGTTATTTCTCTCTGGTTGCTTTCAAGGCTTTTATTTCTTGTCAGAATTTTAATTACGATGTGTCCCCCCAGTGGATGTCTCTGGGTTTGTCACATTTGGGGTTTTGCCAGCTTCTTGATTCTTCAGATTCACACTTTTCACCAAATTGAAAAGTTTTCTTTGAAAACTATTATTTCTTTGAATAGTTTTTCACTCACACCAGTCTCTCTTTTCTCTTCCTAGGAGACTGGTGATATGCATGTTAACTCTTTGCTTTTGTCCCATGTGTTCCTGAGAATCTGTTTACTTTTTTTCCAATTTATTTTCTCTTTGTTGTTCAGACTGAATAAACACTATTGGTCTGTCCTCAAATACAGTAATCCCATCTTCCCTCATCTCTATTGTTGAGTCTGTCCAATGAGTTCTAAAAGCCTCTTACTGTATTTTTCAGTTGTGCAATTAATTTACATCTGTTTTTTTAATATAGGTGGTGCTATGGCACCCCACTCCAGTACTCTTGCCTGGAAAATTCCATGGACAGAGGAGCCTGGTAGGCTGCAGTCCATGGGGTTGCTAAGAGTCGGACACGACTGAGTGACTTCATTTTCATGCACTGGAGAAGGAAATGGCAATCCACTCCAGTGTTCTTGCCTGGAGAATCCCAGGGATGGGGGAGCCTGGTGGGCTGCCGTCTGTGGGGTCGCACAGAGTCAGACACGACTGAAGCGACTTAGCAGCAGCAGCAGCAGTAGTAAAAAATCTGCCTGCAATGCAGGAGACCTGGGTTGGGAAGATCCCCTGGAGAAAGGAATGGCAACCCACTCCAGTATTCTTGCCTGGAGAATTTCATGGACAGGGGAGCCTGGCAGGCTACAGTCCATGGGGTCACAAAGAGTCAGGCATAACTGAGTGACTAACACTTTCACTTTTCACCTTCTATTTCTTCACTAAGACTTCTTCTTCTTCTTCTTTTTTTCATTTGTTTCAAGAGAATTTGCAATTGCTGTGGAAGCATTTTTATGGTAGCTGCATTAAAACACTTACTGGATAATTCCAACATCTGATTCACCTTGGTGTTGGTATCTGTTGATTGGCTTTTCTCAATCAAGTTGTGATTTCCTGGTTTTCATTATGATGAGCGATTTTTTATTGTATCCTTGTCGTTTGGGCTATTATGTTAGGAGATTCTGAGTCTTATTGAAACATTTCATTTCAGGATGCAGTCACCATGTGTAAGTTTAGCACACAATTTCTGACCTATTTCACAGGCTGTGATGCATTTTGGTCTGAGATGGCTCCCGCTTTTCCCTGCTATTACTACTTGAGGCTATGGAAGGAGCTTCCCCAACAATCCATTTGGTGTCTCTGGGTAGGGGATGGATTTTCTGTTCTCAGACTCCAGCCAAGAAATCTATCTTGATAGAAGAATTCTATCAACAAACTCAGGTGAGCCTAGCAGCATCAGGAGGTAGGATCCGCTGAGGGCCCTGCTGACAACAAGCATCAAGGGGAAGAGCTCTCCCTTTCTGCTGGTCTCACCCAGAGACAACAGACAGCTAGGCATCAGCAGCCAGGGCTTCTCATACAACAGAAGCCTAGTCCAGAAAGTGCTTGTTGTCCCTATAAGCTTCAGACTTCCCTTCAAATGCACAGCCATGGGATCCAGTGCACACACACCAGTCCAAGAAGTGTTCCCTTCCCCCAGAAGCCAAACCCTCTGGATGTAAATTGAAGGTAAAGTTTTTGAAAAGATAAACTCTCAGCTCTCTTGGATGTTTTCCTTCAAATTCTTATAGAAGCTTAGAATATATACAAGATTCGACTTGAACTACTTCCACTTTGCCCACTGAGTCATTCAAATTCTTTCCCTTTTCTCTCTTTGTCTGCCCCAGGTCCCTGCCCTGATCATTTATTTCTAAATTCTTGCCTGACCTCCTCCACAAGTGCTTGCTTCCTTCCCCTCACTGATGAATGATGCCCACTCTTCTGGTTGTCTTCAGAGACCATTACATCCATGGCTCTCTTCTCCCCAGTCCCCCTAAGGTCTCAGCAATTGGGAGAAGCTGACTCTTCAGCTGCTTCCCTCCCTCTCAGCCTGGTCTTGTGTGACACATGGGTTTGGTTCCACTCACAACTTACCCCCTTGTATCTTTCCTATGTGGGGTCTCTGAGTGACAGTGTGACATGGCAGCTTCAAGTCCTAACTTCATCACTTAGCACCTGAGAGATCTCAGGCAGGTCACTTAACTCTGCCAATTTCAGTTTCTTCATCCAAAAAGGGGTATATGATTACACACTGCTAGATTTAAAATGGATTACCCACAAGGACCTACTGGGGCACAAAAAACTATTGTGAGTGTGGCTCAGCACAGGGGGATCTCTGTGGGCAGCAGGCACAGTGCAGGGAACACTGCTCAATACTATGTAACAATCTAAAAAGGAAAAGAATTTGAAAAAGAATAGACAAATGTATATTTATAACAGAATCATTTTGCTGTATACCTGAAATTAACACAACATTGTTAAGAAACTGTGCTCCAATATAAAATTAAAAATTAAAAAAAAACAGATAAAAATAAACAATTTTAAAAGGAGCGCATATGAATAGCGTATACCTATAGTGTTGCTGTGAAAATTCAATAATTAACTACATAAGTGTTAGTTACTGTTATCATCATTCTCTCCTCTAGCTAATTGTCTCATCATCTTCTTTACAGCCCAGTCTGGTCTTCATACATTCTCATAAGGTGTCCAGAACCTCTTTCACTTCCATTGATAATACCACAATATTATCCTTCAATTTCAGCTCAATTTTGGATCTCCCTCCTCTAAGAATAAATCTTACACACAGAAAACAGGAAGTAGTCATTTTAGCTGCGAGCCTTAATCATATTTTTTAGACATTGGTCAGACTTGTACTACCTGATCTGTCAGATTTGGAGACAAAGGCTGTACCAGGTTTATCTATGCTTCTCAATTCCCTAGGCAGTGGTCCTGAGGTACCTGGTGGCACGTGCTCACAGTCTTACCTTCACAGCATACTCGCCAGTCGTCTTTTGTTATATCCCGCTTAGATGGCCTGGTCAATAGTTAGGATGGATCACACAGGGGACTCTCTACTGTGTAATTGTGTGACTGCATGATGGAATTGTGAAACAAAAGAAGAACACTGTCTGCAGTAAGGAGTCCCATCAGAAGAATCTATCATTCCAAGTAAATGAAACGAACACATCTTAAGCTGGTTACTAGCATCCAAAATTCCAGGCACTTTGCCAGAAGGCTTTACGGATCAAAGTTAAGTAGGGAAATTTAATAAAGCCACAACCTCAGGTGGGATTATTCTCAAAGTACTGCATTCACATCAGTTCAGCAGAATTTCTCCTTTAGGCCACAGTGTTTCAATAATTTAGGTCTTTAGTCAGGGAGAAAATATTTTTTGGCAGCCTATTGGTGCTTTTCTTTTTTAGGTGTATTTTTTTCTGCAGACCATGCCAGACCAAGAATGTTAACAGGCCATCAGTTTAACTTGGATTTCGTAAAATGTGAGTAAAGTGGTGGCAGGCTGCGGCACGTTTGCCAGCGGGCAGCTGTTAAGCAGGTTGAGAAAAGACTTGAATAAGGCAGGGACTCACTCTGCAATGAAATTACAGGAATTTGCTCTGTCGGAGCTGTGATTCATGCAGAGATCTGAGAGGCAAGCTAAAGACTAATGAAACTGTCTTTCTTTAAGCTCCAACCTAAGGAGCTAACAAGCCCTCTTCGCTTTGCTGATGATGTCAGAATTTTTCCGCTCTCATCACAGAAGGTGTCTGTGATGACTGTGTCTAGAGTATTCCATGTTGATGGAGAACCTTCATTTTCCACGTATCCACATGGCGATAGCATATGTACATGCCCCTTAGGGACTTTTAATGGCAATAAACTGCAAAGGCTTCCCTAAGGAAGACTTGCTGGAGAAATTGCCACCAGAAAGTGCTGTAGCTTAACTGAGGTGCCCTGTGGGACTCCAGGCTTGTAGGGAGAATCGCCAAGTTCCAATACTACTGTCTCAATCCGGAAGATAAAGCACTTAGCAGTCAAGAGGGCCCAACACTTTTGATATTAAAGGACAAATTTATTGACTTATATTGGATAGATCAGTTTAGGACCTGATATTGGTCATTTACCCAAGACATCATTGATTTTTCAGGTGGGATACCCAAGAGACAGATAAAATTATGGATCAAAATTGATAGTGTGTACAAAAGATTAAAAATACTTGGAAATTGCTGAAGGATATGTTTTCCACCCAGCATTCTCTGAGACACACTGTGTCACCATCATCTATTGATGTCACCATCTTTCTTGTCATATTGCTTTCTTATTTTTCTATATTTACTTAAGTATAAATAAATACTTGCATTTTCTGCCCCCTTAATTTGTTTCATGGGTTTGTGTGTGTGTGCGTGTTGTTTTATTTTTACTTACTTATTCTTTTTTTTAGGCCATGCCATGTGGCATGCAGGATCTTAGTTCCCTGACCAGGAATGAAACCCATGCCTCCTACGGTGGAAGCATGGAGTCCTAACCACTGGACCACCAGGGAAGTCTCTTTTGTAGTATTATTATCTCCTAAGCTCAAAGTCTGGATATTACTCAGCTTTGTGTCACTAGTACTTAAAACAAAGTAAAACACTCACTAAAGGCTTACTGAATACATACTGGATTAAAACAAGAAGCATTTGTCTTTGACCTTGAACAGGAAGTCAGTTTTAGGGCAGTGAAATTATTCTGTATAATCCTATAATGATGGACACATGGCATTATGGCTCATAGAACATACAACTGCCAGGGTGAACCCTAATGTAAACCATGGCCTCTTTGTGTTAAAGATGTTTTAGCATAGGTCCATCTGTTGTAACAAATGTCCCACTCTGGTGGGGGGTGTTGATAATAGGGGAATCTGTGCATGTGGGGGGAGGGAAGAGTAGGTATATGGGAATGCTCTGTACTTCTCACTCAATTTTTCTTTGAAATTAAACTGCTCTAAAAATAAAGTATATTTAAGAAAATAAATTGGATTTCAACATGGTGTGATAGTGAATAAAGTTATTCAAAGCAGAAAGAACAGCACAGTAAAAGTATTGAGGTGGCGGTCCTAGGTGGTGTGGGGGATTGGAAGCATGGTCTCCGGAAAATCAGTGACAATTCTGTTTGGTTTGAGAAAATGCTACACATAAAGCAAACATAAAAGAAATAAGAACAAAAAAATAGTTGAGAGAGAGTGAGGGTCTTATATAACAAATAAAAAGTTTCAACTTAATTGAGCAGGAAATGGGAAGCCACTAAAAGTGTCTCGGGTTTTGTCTTGGTGAGGATTAAAGATGCAACTGAATCTAGATCAAATGATCAAGTTCCTGGATCCCTTCTAGATTAGAGATCTCCAAGTAGACACCATCAGTTCCCTCCCTCACAAACAACAGAAGTATCCCAAACACATGTGCCTGGAGTCACAGTGACTTGTGACTCTGCATCAGATGTTTTTAAAATGAAATCTTATCTTGACTACATCCTGTGTCTATCTATTACCTTCTCCCACTTTTCAATAAGGACAATACTCATCTAAGATCTCCTACCAGAGGCAGACCATGAGAACAAAGAAAGAAGAAGGGGTATGGTTAGAGCAGGTGGGACAGGGGCAAATGGCATAATGCCCAGGAGAGCGCAAAAAACACTTACCTAAAAATTTCCCAAAGCCCACCCTGCAGATCCCACTGCAGGGAAGTGTAGGAGGATATAGTCTCCTGAAGTCAGTGATGAGAGGAGCTCACACTGTGTAGACAACCTTTACCTGGGAAGAGAACTCTGACACTGGTTGTGTTGCAGTTATGGGAAACAGCAGCTCCACCTGTGACAGCGCTGCTGGCATGGACCGCTACAGGGGCATGATTCCCACTGGATAGGATCCCTCTTACTGGGCTTCTGGGAAAGCCTGCATTATGGAGAATCACTCCTGGTGGGAGAAATACCAGTGACTGTATGTTGGGATGGTCTGGAATACTGAGATGCTAGGAAAGAATGTTAATTGTATGTAACACTGATCCAGAAGCACAAAGGAAAGATGATGAAAGAAATCAGATATTGGGTCAATAGAGCTGGTGACTGACAGCTCCCTCCACAGCTTCTCCTGGGATGGCTGCTTTCTCTCTATGGGATTCTAACAGTTGTGGAGACCAGCAGGTAGAGAAGCCGTAGTTAGGACAAAGTTTACCAGGTCATGAAGAGTTCTGAGGAGGTCAAAGTTTGACATGATGTTAATATAATGGCTAAAATATAAGGAGATCTAAATGCCAATTCTAATTCTAAGGGCTTTACCTGTATTACATCTTCACACTTCACAAATGCTTCAAGGAAGATGACAATATTAAGTCCCTTTGAGAGATGAGGGCATGAGGTTAAGGAACTCCCTGATTTTACAAAGTAAGTAAATGCTGGACTCTGTCTGCCTCCAGAAATCATGCCTTACTGCCAATTTATGCCACACTGCCAATAAATCATGCCAATTTATTCATACTGCTTGGAAAAGAGATGGGAGGAAAAGAAAGGATGGAAACATGGAGAAACCTAGGTTGTCTTCAGTTCAGTTCAGTTCAGTCGCTCAGTCATGTCCTACTCTTTGCTATCCCATGGACTGCAGCATGCCAGGCCTCCCTGTCCATCACCAACTCCCGGAGTTTATTCACTCATGTCCGTTGAGTTGGTGATGCCATCCAACCATCTCATCTTCTGTTGTCCCCTTCTCTTCCTGCCTCCGATCTTTCCCAGCACTGGGGTCTTTTCAAATGAGTCAGCTCTTCGCATGAGGTGGCCAAAGTATTGGAGTTTCAACTTCAACCTCAGTCCTTCCAGTGAATATTAAGGACTGATTTCCTTTAGGATGGACTAGTTGGATCTCCTTGCAGTCCAAGGGACTCTCAAGAGTCTTCTCCAACACCACAGTTCAAAAACATCAATTCTTTGGCGCTCAGCTTTCTTTATAGTCCAACTCTCACATCCATACATGACTATTGGAAAAGCCATAGCCTTGACTAGACGGACCTTTGTTGGCAAAGTAACATCTCTACGTTTTAATATGCTGTCTAGGTTGGTCGTAACTTTTCTTCCAAGGAGCAAATGTCTTTTAATTTCATGGCTGCAGTCACCATCTGCAATGATTTTGGACCCCAAGAAAATAAAGTCTCTCACTGTTCCCACTATTTCTCCATCTATTTGCCATGAAGTGATGGGACCAGATGACATGCTCTTAGCCCTTGCACTTAGGAGGTAGAATTTCACAATGGATTCTCATCTCAGGTGGGCAGCCAGACAGAATAAGGGTGAGGAAAGTGACAGAGCACCAGGTATGGCTCATAAGAAGAAGAGTTGAGATGAGTCACAAGCAGATAGGTTCACAGAGCTGGAGATCTGCGGCTGCTGCCCTGTTGTGTCCCACCCTCTGCCAGGACCACGTGTCCTTGAAAGAGACATGGAACCCGGAAGATGCGAAGCCTGACTTGCTTCTCCCAAGAACAGCATAGAAGTTGCACCGTCTAGAAGCAGCCTAGTTCCCTTGCTACATCCTAAGGCTGCCCTGGTCTGGGCATTGGAACCCCATTTTTGCAGGGTAGTCCTGGTTGAGAAACTGCCATCTTTTTCAAGTGTTGGGACTATTAGGCATACTCATTTTAAGGAAAAATCTACATTTCAAAGCTGAAAGGGCCCAGCAGAGATGTGGAAGGAGGTGTTTCACACAAAGGTGTCTGAGCATCACCAGGATGTGACCGGGGAACAGGTGAAGCCTCTTCTGAAGATTTAGACAAATCAGCTCAAAGCCCTCTTCAATCCCCCACAGAGACCCATTTGCCTTTCTAAGATTTCTGTGACTTCCTGGGAATTTTCCTCCACAGACACCTCTGGCCCTGGAAGTCTGTCTCCCCTGAATGCCAACCATCCCCTTTGTGTCATTTAGCTCTTTATTTATACCCTGGTGTCAACAAAAATATGGGGGTTTCCTAGATCCTTTCCTGGAATCATTCAAAGACCCTCAGCCAGTGCCTTCATGTGGAAAATGAATTCACCTGATGGGCTTTCAGGAGCCACAAGGTAAGGAATTTAAAATGAAACACTAGGGACTTCCCTGGTGATCCAGTGGTTAAGACACCCCTCTTCCACTGAAGGGGGCATGGGTTTGATCCCTGGTCAGGGAACCAAGACCCTGCATGCTCCACAGAGTACCCAAAAAGAAATAAAGACATTAACACTTTTTTTTACATAAAATGAAACACTGGGCCCCAGGAGGCTGAACGCAGTGTAGCTAGTCACCTTTGCCACCTCCAGTCCCTCTTGGCCCTCTCCAGAGCCCCCCTTTCTTTTGCCGACATTCACAGTTCTGCCTGGACCCCAGGCCCTCTTTGTGGCCTCAAGGACTCAAATCAGTTTGAGCTTGAAATTGGCTGCTCATGAGGTAAGGATGGTGTTTCCAAACCAGCCACCTCCTCCTCCTCAGGCTGGGACTGAGAATCTGGAGAAGTCACTTCTTTTCCAGTAGTATGAGATGGACAATACTGTTTCTGTCTCTCAGAGCCTTAAATCCCATTGAAAAACCATCTAATCATGACCAGAGCAGCTTGGAAAGGGAACCGAGTCAGAGTTTGGAATGTGGAGCCCACCTCCTGCCTCCACCCTGACAAGCCGGGTGACCTTGAACTTGTTACTACCCCTTAGACCCTCCCCCGAGGAACACAGGTCACACCAGGTGATGCAGGGAGTTGTTACATGTGTAACGTGACATGTTTCACATGACTCTGTGTTCACATTGTGACAGCAGTCATAGATGCTAGAGATCCTTTATTAATTCTTGAATGACTGCATAGCATAGAGACATATTAGGTGCTAGTCACCTTCATAAGAACATGTTAGGGCTGAAAAGAGGAATAAGCAGTATGTTGATATGGGGTGGAACACAGTGAACATAAAAAAGTTCTTTCTCTTCAGTGTCCCTCCACTTCATTTAAAAGGTCTCCAAAATAAAACAAGAAATGCCTTCCACAGAAGGGCTCGAAGGCAAGACAGGTGCCCTCATCTCCCCGTCAGACCGGCAAGTTAACTGAGTTCTTCTGTGACGAGTAGTAACCCTGTGTCCAGGGATCACAGTCACGTGAATATTTGTGAGCAGTTTATTCAAAGGAAACACAGTCCAGGACACGAAGAAAGCATGAGGGGAAAGACCAGGGTCTCCCGCCTTCTATTCTCTGCTCCCTGCTCCCACCCTCATATTTCTCTCCTTCACGAGGTCTTACCGTTTGGTTAAGCCACAATGTCGCCAGTTTCCTAACCAAGACCCCTGAGTGTGAAACTTCAATCTGGTTCAGAAGCTAAATGAGAAATAATAATTATACTATATGAGGTGACATCTCCAACGGGCTTTGATTCTGTCAGGTGTAGGCCTCAGACTGGCTAGTGAGGAGGGGCCAGGACCTGTCTAGCTGGGCCAGCGGGCACCCCCGGGCAGGGAGATGGCGGGAGGAGAGGCAGGCAGGCTGTGGGCTCCAGACCAGTGATTCCGCTGGGGTCTCCCCGGGAGGGGTCACTTCAGTGATAGGATCAGTCAGCGGACAAGAGGTAGCTCCACAGCCCCTCCCTGACAGGAGGTCTCAGAAGACAGGAAGATAAACTCTCAGCTTTGGGAAACAAAGGCAGGAGCAGATTATCAAGAAAGAAGCTCGGGAATAGGAAACAAAGTGAGACCCACTTGCTCAGGTCCCAAGATGGGGCTTGGTCGTGGAGATGGGAGTGGAGCCATTGGCTGAACTAAGACCACGTCAGAACAGGCCTATCTAGAGGCAAAACAGAAGTGGGGTGTGTCACCCGAATCTCAGAGCTCCTGCGGCCCCCAGCCTCACACAGTTTTAGAGGGTCACAGAAGCAGGATGCAGGCAAGGGAACTTCAGGTGGCTCCAGGACACACCCACCACATCTCTCAGCCCCTGCCCACAGGAGGAACTGCTGCAGACCCAAACCTGGAAGTGTCTGTGACCTGCCTGTCACCTCTATTTGTGAGGAGCAGGCTGAGAAGGTGCCCATGTGGGACAATTGCCGGTATGGGGTCCCGACCTGCAGCTAGAGAGACAGGGGCCATTTGCATCCTACCCTTCTCCCGCTGTGGTCAGAGAAGCAAAGGGATCATAATTTGAACTTTGGACGTAGAAACTGGATGTTTGAACTTGTCTCTCATTTTAACATAGTTCTTGAGGACAGGGAGGACAGAATGACTCTACCTGCTTCTCCGAGTGTGACCATGGAAAGTGCCATCACCATCACCAGGGGCCTGGACTGAATTGAAAGCTCTGGGAGTTGGGAGGGCCATGAAGAGAGACATTTAACACTCCTCTGCCCCCTAGGACTGAGGGGCTCTGCCTAGGAAGCAGGTAAATTGAGCCGCAGCCCAGTGTGGATCTCTGTCTTCTGCTCATCCTTCCAGGCTGTGGTCGCACAGAGGTGAGTGCCCTGCTGAGAGTGGGTATCCTGAATTTTGTTTCCTTCTCCAGCCACCAAGAGTGAGCCATCCCAGGGAGCCTGTGAAGTTCCCACCTCAAGCTCTTCTGCCCAGAAAGAAGGGAAGCAGTTATCCCCGTCTAGGTCTGCATGAAGTGGAGCTCACAAAATATTTCCTCGAGATTCACCTGCTTAAGGGAGAAGCATAGAAATAAATGCTGTTGTTGCCACTTCTGCCCACTTTCCAGCTCACATCCTACTTGGGAAAGGATGTTGGAGCTGTGAATGGGATCACTGAAGCAGGAATACAGATGGCAATTGAGGAAAAGGAAGTGACTCTGCTATTTCGTCTCTCAAGCAACTTAAATGAGCACTGACAGAAAGCATGTGGATGACTTGAGTGTAATCCTATGACTCGTCCCCATGTCCTAAGGTGGTTCTGATAAACATGCCCTGGGTGAAAGAGGAGGAAGTTGGGTCAGAATCTCATGACTACACAGGTAAGATGTGGGTTACAAGGTTAACTGTCCCACCCCATCCAGGGTCCCTGGGCATGAGAAATGTGCCTACCACCTAATCTCCAAGGGGATTTATTGGAGCCAGAAAGAGGCTCACAGAACCCATGGGCAGGGCACAAGCAGAGCCAGCATCTGGGGACTGGAGACCAGAGGTTTCCTGGCCCACAATCTCCAGGGCTGCTGCACCATTTCTGCATACTACCATCCCCCTAGTCTCTCTGTTTCTCCTCCTTCCTCTACATGTGGGTCAGACATGGCTGCTCAGCCTCAGTGTTAAATCACTTCATATTTCAAGATCCCAGAGGGAATTCTGAGTGTCTTCTGGCCCTGATTCCAAATTCAAGGAAAGAAGATGCAATAGGCTGATTTTAGTGGAGGTAGGGAGGGGTGGAGTGTCCAATGTGGGTCCAACCAACTGGCGGGGGACAGATTCCCTTTTCCCTCTGTCCACCTGGCTGGGCTGCAAAAGGCTCCCTGAACAGGGCTGTGGTGGGATCTGTAAGGAGGGGAGAAGCAGTCAGAGGTGACACCTGCTGAGAAAGTGCACACTGTCTCCCCATCATTCACGTAGGGAAGTGACTCTCAGGGGAGCCCGCTTGGGCCCTGGTTGTCCTGGCACACTCCACAGAGGAGGGCCCTTTGCTACAGGATTCACAGATGTCAGGACCTATCGCTCATTGAATCTAATGTCCTGTCATATCCCTCTTTCCTGCATTCTTCCCCTCCCGCATAGGACTATCGTGCTACTCTGAAATCCTTGGCATGGTCAGAAGGAAGGTCTGCACCCTTTTTTGCGCCCAGTGATTTTTCAGAGTTCATAGCAAACAACTCTAGTACAAAGGTTTATCAGCCATCCTTTCCCATCTTATGCTTATAGATATATATGGATTTGCATGCATGCTCAATTGTGTCTGACTCTTTGTAACCCTATGGACTACAGCTTGCCAGACTCCTCTGTCCATGGGATCTCCAGGCAAAAACACTGGAGTAGGTTGCTATGTCCTTCTCCAGGGAATCTTCCTGACCAGGAGATCGAACCCATGTCACTTGAATCTCCTGCAGTGGCAGGTGGATTCTTTACTACTAGCACCACCTTCCTCAGTGATCAGTGCAAAGAAATAGAGGAAACCAATAGAATGGGAAAGACGAGAGATCTCTTCAAGAAAATTAGAGATACCAAGGGAACACTTCATGCAAAAATGGGCTCAATAAAGGACAGAAATGGCATGGACCTAACAGAAGCAGAAGATATTAAGAAGAGGTGGCAAGAATACACAGAAGAACTGTACAGAAAAGAACTTCATGACCCAGATAATCACGATGGTGTGATCACTCACCTAGAGCCAAACATCCTGGAATGCAAAGTCAAGTGGGCCTTAGGAAGCATCGCTATGAACAAAGCTAGTGGAGGTGATGGAATTCTAGTTGAGCTATCTCAAATCCTGAAAGATGATGCGGTGAAAGTGCTGCACTCGATATGCCAGCAAATTTGGAAAACTCAGCAGTGGCCACAGGACTGGAAAAGGTCAGTTTTCATTCCAATCACAAAGAAAGGCAATGCCAAAGAATGCTCAAACTACAGCACAATTGCACTCATCTCACATGCTAGTAAAGTAATGCTCAAAATTCTCCAAGCCAGGCTTCAGCAATACATGAACCATGAACTTCCAGATATTCAAGCTGGATTTAGAAAAGACAGAGGAACCAGAGATCAAATTGCCAACATCTGCTGGATCATCAAAAAAGCAAGAGAGTTCCAGAAAAATATCTATTTCTGCTTTATTGACTATGCCAAAGCCTTTGACTGTGTGGATCACAATAAACTAGAAAATTCTTAAAGAGATGGGAATACCAGACCACCTGACCTGCCTCTTGAGAAACCTGTATGCAGGTCAGGAAGCAACAGTTAGAACTGGACATGGAACAACAGACTGGTTCCAAATAGGAAAGGGAGTATGTGAAGGCTGTGTATTGTCACCCTGCTTATTTAACTTATATGCAGAGTACATCATGAGAAGCTGGATGAAGCACAAGCTGGAATCAAGATTGCCAGGAGAAATATCAATAACCTCAGATATGCAGATGACATCACCCTATGGCAGAAAGCGAAGAAGAACTAGAGCCTATTGATGAAAGTGAAAGAGGAGAGTCAAAAAGTTGGCTTAAAGCTCAACACTCCCAAAACTAAGATCATGGCACCCAGTCCCATCACTTCATGATAAATAGATGGGGAAACAGTGGAAACAGTGGCAGACTTTATTTTTGGGGGCTCCAAAATCACTGCTGATGGTGATTGCAGCCATGAAATTAAAAGACACTTACTCCTTGGAAAGAAAGTTATGACCAGCCTAGACAGCATATTAAAAAACAGAGACATTACTTTGCCAGCAAAGTTCTGTCTAGTCAAGGCTGTGGTTTTCCCAGTAGCCACATATGGATGTGAGAGTTGGACATCTCACATCTATAAAGAAAGCTGAGCACCGAAGGATTGATACTTTTGAACTGTGGTGTTGCAGAAGACTCTTGAGAGTCCCTTGGATTCCAAGGAGATCCAACCAGACCATCCTAAAGGAAATCAGTCCTGAATATTCATTGAAAGGACTGGTGTTGAAGCTGAAACTCCAATCTTTGACCACCTGATGCAAAGAGCTGACTCATTTGAAAAGACCCTGATGCTGGGAAAGATTGAAGGCAGGAAGAGAAGGGAATGACAGAGGATGAGATGGTTGGATGGCATCACTGACTCAATTGACATGAGTTTGGGTAAACTCTGGGAGTTGGTAATGGACAGGGAGGCCTGGAGTGCTGCAGTCCATGGGGTCGCAAAGAGTAGGACATGACTGAGCAACTGAACTGAGCTGAACTGAGCACCACCTGAGAAACATATATATATATGTATATATGTGCATATATATATATATATATATAAGCAAGAAATCCACAACTAATGAGTGCTTGCTTCTGTTAATTCGAGAACCATCAGGCTGGCTCTCCTGGCCTGAGTTCACACCCCAAGACCCCAGGAAGTGCAGGCCCTGAGCCAGACCAGAGTCAGGAATGAATGAGGGTCGGGTTCCGTCACAGGCTCCCCTGCACGTAACCTGCCATGGCCATTTGGTGTGTGCCCTGCACCCTCACTGTTTCAATATTTTATGAATGACACCATCCAAGATGGGCTGGCCCAGGCTGGGACACCTGCCACGCTGACATCCTGATGTGCTCTGGGGAAGAGGCCGTGCCTGCCGAGAAGGTGCAGATGGCACTGGCTAGCCTCCATCAGCACCAGCTCCTTGCCAAGCGAGACAACTGCAGGACCTGGACTTCATGGAAGTAGGGTGATCAGGGCCTTTTTCTGCCCCTGTGGAACATTTACCTGGTCTCCCACTGGGTTGTCTCCAACTTTGGCTGACAGAGCACTAACCAGAGCCCCTGGGGTCTCCTGGCTTTAGTCACCGCCTCCACCTCTCAGCCCAATCTGGACATTTTTGCAGAGAAAGCGAGCTTTCTACTGGTCTGAAGCCTCTGAAACCACAGTCGCAGTCCCTCGTGATGAAGATGACACTGGGGAAAGAGTGTGACTTAGAGCTTTTCCCCTTCCCAAATGTCCTGGGTCTGCTTCTAGAGCAGAGATGCCCATCCGGGAAAAGACCCTGTTACTGGAGCACACCTGGCCTGGCACCCACAGGCAATCTACAGTGTGATCCAGACCATGTTTCTAAATGGAGCATGCCCATCCTTGGGGGGACAGGACTCTCCTCCAAAGGAGGGGAGAAATAGAGGAATCATCCATTTTTCCTGTCTCAAGATGTAGGAAATGAATCATAGTTTACTGATACTGATGTACACA
Organism: Giraffa tippelskirchi; assembly: GCF_054371585.1. NCBI lineage: Eukaryota > Metazoa > Chordata > Mammalia > Artiodactyla > Giraffidae > Giraffa > Giraffa tippelskirchi. The sequence goes on along the minus strand of NC_137276.1, from coordinate 117,220,008 downwards.
GTGACTCTGTTGCTGTTGTTCAGTCATTAAGTCATGTCCAACTCTTTGTGACCCCATGGACCACAGCACTCCAGGCTTCCCTGTCCTTCACCATCTCCCAGAGTTTGCTAAACCTCTGTCCATTGAGTCAGTAATGCCATCCAACCATCTCATCTTCTGCCACCCTATTCTTTTGTCTTCAATCTTTCCCAACATCAGGGTCTTTTCCAATGAGTCAGCTCTTCACACCAGGTGGCCAAAGTATTGGAACTTCAGCATCAGTCCTTCCAATGAATATTCAGGGTTGATTTCCTTTAGACTTGACTTGTTTGATCTCCTTGCAGTCCAAGGGACTTTCAAGAGTCTTCTTCAACACCACAATTCAAAAGCATCAATTCTTTGGTGCTCAGCCTTCTTTATGGTCCAACTGTCATATTCGTACATGACTACTGGAAAAACCATAGCTTTGACTCTACGGACCTTTGTTGGCAAAGTAATGTATGAAATGCATTTAAAAACTGGCTTGTGTTTTATCTTTCTTTGATGGAGTACACAATCCAGAACATCTGGGGACCAGTGATTCAGAGCAGGTATCTTGGTCAGAGAGTTACTGTGAGTCCTGGCTCTGCTGCTCTCAGCTTGTGTGACTCTGGGTCAGTGTTTAGCCTCTCATCACCTCTGTTTCCTCACTTATAGCATACACTTGACAGAAGACCCTCACTCATAAGACTGAAGATGAAATGAGCAAGCACACCACCTGAATGAGAAGATTTATTGTTGTCACTGTCACTGCAAAAACGGAAGCCCCTGGATGGCCCAAGCTCAGCTGAGTCTCCAGCCCCCGAGTGGACACTACAGATGTAAGAGTTATCCTGTGTCCCTTCCATGGTTCAGCCAGATCTGTCCTGACATGAATATAAGTACTGGGTGTGGAGATACGGACGTGGAGCCTGTGTGGGCAGAGGGAGGAGGAGCCCTAAATGGTACCTGTTTTGAAAGGAAAGACACTTGAGTGGTCCAGGTAGAGCTGAGTTTATTGCCCATCTTCCCACTCCCTGGCTGTGTGACCTTGGCTTAGTTACTCTCCTTCTCTGTTCTAGTTGGAATAATGCTAGCTGCTGTGTAGCATATAAATGTCATCATCGCAGTAGCTCTGTGTGGTAGAAGTTGACTCTTCATTTACATCTACACTCCATGGCAATGCTCCTAACTGGAGCACAGCTGCCTTCCACACTCTGATTTGGGGACCCCGTCTCCCTCTGTCTTGCAGACCCATCGTTCCCTCAGAATTGTCAGTGTCCAGAAAGTATGGGAGAAAATGGAGAAGTGCATTTTGTTGCAAGGAGGGTTGAGAAATATCCTTAGCTGGGCAGCCAAATCGCAGCAGCCACTGAAAGGCGCTGATGGAGGGGGAGGACAAACTGGTGTGATGGTTCCCTGTGTGCCACACTCTCTGTGCTACAGTTTCTTCCTCAGTGAACTGGGATGATAATAGTAATACTTGGCTTTTCTGGTCGGCGTGAGAGTTCAGTGGTAATCACACAATAATCAAGAGCTGCTATTGTGACTGCCAAGAACTAGACCTTGCGATCATTTACCAAAGTTGAAAGGCTGCACCATGAAAGTGAATCTCGATACATGCAGGAGCTGGGTTCTAGGGGTTTAAGAAGCAATTCAGGCACAAAGCCCCGTGCAGAGAAGTTATTTCTGAATGTAGGTCCTTCACCTGGCTGCCCTACGCCCCTGCTGTTTTTCACTCACCTGTGCCTTGTGTGTTTGGCACGTCCTTGTCCCCATGGCTGCCCTCTCTCCACACAAAGTCTTGCCTCCCCCATCTCTGTCCCCTCTGGCTCTCCAGCCCACAGGTCTGCGCTCTGGTTTCTGGCTACGTGTTTGCCGCTATAAGTTCCCAGCCCTCCTAGCTTTACCTCTAAGTCTATCCAAACAGGCAAAGCTCTGCCCCTGAGCGCCAGACCCTTTATGACACTGGTAGCTGATTTATTGAACTGTCTGAATCCAGTATGAATTCAAATGGGAAGTGATTTTTATGTTTTTTTAATTAATCACTTCCTGCAACTACACCCTTTCCCTTCACTTAATGACATTTGGTGCAGATTTCATAACATTCTAGGCACTTTGAGAAACCCAGACAATGCAGTCTAGTTTCACATGTCAATTTCACACACAGTTTAATGATGAATTCCTTCCTCCTTTCCTGCCCACAACCGCACTCCAGCTGCCGGACTGGAATGGGGAGGGAATCAGTCTTCTCACCCTTCCTCCTCTGTCTTCTGAGTGTCTCTGCCGTAGAATTTGTTCAGGAAGGAGGGACCGGGGAAAAGATCAACGTCCCTTAGTTGTCAGGCAGGTGCCACCTCCCTGGCAGAAGAGTGGACCTTCTGCAGCCTTGGGGCCCGAGAGGCCCCCACACTTGTGCCATACCCATCTGTGGGAGCATTGACTGCCCCTCCTCTCTGCCCTGCGCTCTGGGCCCCCTTCTCCTTGCCACCCGCTCAGCTAGCAAATCTGCCGCCCATGCAGATACTCATCTGCCTAAGGAGACCTGCATGTCCTTATCTGCCATCCCTACCTCCCCTGTGTGCCCCTCCCTTCTCAGCGTCACAAAGGATATGGTTACATTAGCTCCCCAGGGCAGGGCTATCTGGGAACACTCAGATGTCCTGGAAAAGTGACAGAGGCTATGAGTGAGACTCCATCTTGGCCTCCCAAGCCTTTAGAATAGGTTTGGCTGTTGCCTGGCCTCCAGCTTGGTCCTATGCTGACCTTTTCTGACCTTCCCTCTATCCTCCCAGCCAGATTTGTGGTGCTGGCTCCAGTTCTTATCTGAAATTAGGGCCAGACAGGCATGTGGGCATCCTAGGCAGGCTCGTAACTTGGCACACCTTCAAGATAATGCACTTTAAATATTTGTTCAATAAAAATTTAGTAAGGCCAAGGAGAAACCTATTTTCTATTAATGACTAGAGAAAAACCAACTCCTTTTATCATTTGTTTCTACTAGCCGAGGATTTGATGCTTTAAAAAATAAAAAATTCATGTCAATGTATGGCAAAACCAATACAATATTGTAAAGTAAAAAAAATAGATAAATAAATAAATTTAAAAAAATAAAATAAAAAGCTAGATTTCTGGTAAAACATGTCTCACTGTTTTCTATTCATTCTCCTCTTTTCAGTCTTTTCAGTCGTTTCTGAAAGGAAGTAGCTTCTTAGGGGGCATAGACAAGAGTTTAAAATTTAAGTAACAGAATGCATTCTTAATATTAGCACCAGAGTATGCTTTGTTCATTCACAAAATCCAAACTGACTGTCAGTTTTTAGCTGCCATGAATGCTCATGAACATGATGAACCTGCAGAGGATGGGAGTCTGCCTGGGTGAGAAATGTGCTTCCTTCCTTCTTCCTCTTTCTTGAATCTTTCATGTTTTCTCATTGTTGTTTTATTAGCCTGTTTATTTGCAGTGTCCACTCCAACTTAACCCGCTACGTTGGAATTCATGCCTGACATAGTTAGGTGAGGCGGGTGTGAGGGCCAAGATTATCCAGGTTTATTCTAAAGATAGTTTTGTGCCCTTGTGTGCTACCCAGGGGCACATCTCTGGTCTGGCTACTTGATGGGGACCCCCACTCCTGCTCCAATGAGCACCTCCATCTCTCACTCTCCTAGCCTCACCCTCATCCCAAGTTTCTGCTTCTTTCCTCCAGTTCTCAGGCAACTATGTGGTCCACATGTTTCTCTGGGTGAATTCTGAATCGAATCTTGGCACTTTGATAGCTACAGCAGGGAGAAAATATTCACCCATTCAAACTTGCTTGAGTGCACGCATGCATGCTTAATAGCTTCAGTCGTGTCTGACTCTGTGAGGTCCTATAGACTGTAGTCTGCCAGGCTCCTCTGTCCATGGGATTCTCCAGGTAAGAATACTGGAGTGGGTTGCCATGACCTCCTTGAGGGGTTCTTCTCAACCCAGGGATAGAGTCCGCATCTCCTGTGGCTCCTGCACTGCAGGCAAATTCTTTACCTCTAAGCCACCCGGGAAGCCCCATTTAAACTTGCCTGGCCCAAATCCAGGCCCAGCCCCTTACTAGTTGCGTGGCTTTGGCAAGAAATTCAGCTTCTCTGAACCTAGGTTTTGTCAGTTGGAGGAGGATGGGGCGATGGGCCCCACCTCTCTAAATTCTCCAGAGGATTCTAGTAACCATGTGCACAATGCAGCCCCAGGAGGCTTGCAATGCAAGGATCCTACCCCTTCTAGGGTTACTAGCTCCACAGCTGACTTCCTTGCAAGTGATACCAAAGTTCCCCACCTTTCTTGTAAAGATCTTAGGCTGCTAACTTAACGTCTGTGATTGGAAGGCCACCTACATGTCAGCTCTGATCTTCCCCTTCCAGGTCTCGATCCCTTAAGGTGGAATTAGCACTAGGTGCAATTAGTATTAAATGACTCTGGCCAGAGTAGACTTGTTGATGGGACCCAGTCCTGCCCACACCAGCCAGACCCATCTCCTGCTAGTGGTGACATCACACCAAAACATGCCAAAGGAAAGAGACCGTAGAACCATCCCAAACCTTGGACACATTCCTGAGTCCTAAGCAATGGCTTTACTACTCTTTACCAGCTGATCCATCTGAGCAAACCTGAAGAGTACATCTTCAATTCCGAGCTGTGTGAGGACTGAGTCAGGTGATGAGTCTGGAGTTCTCAGCATGTGTCCAACAGAAATAATTACTTCCCTCTCTACTCCCTCAGCCAATCTGCCCTGCTGCTGATGCTCGATTTATTTCTTTAAACTTATTTAAGTAAATGAAGAGGCCACTATGTGAGTACAGTTATTCTGGAGAAGGAGAGGGGCTCAGGACAGTGTGATTCCTCTAAGAAGCAGAGCCATTAGGCAGCATCACTGGGGGCTTGTCAATCTCTTGAGAGGCAGCTGAGCCCAGCTCCATCTGCTGCCTGCAAGCAGTGCTGGGGACAAAGCAGGGACAGTCCCTGGGGTATGCATTCCTGGGAGAGCAGACCTGGTCAGGATGTGCTTGTAAAAAGTCGTAAGGCACTCAGGGACCAGACCAAGATGCTGAACCCCTATGAGCTGGAAATGCTCCAAGAGGAAAAGAGGGGAGACTGGTAGTGGAGTCTGTCTATCCCTATCTCAGTTTTGCCTTAGGGATACATGAAGTGAAACTGTATCCTCATAACCAGCAGACAAGTGCCTATACTGCCTGGGTCTTGTCTATCTCAGAGTTGGAAGGAAGAGGATCTGTAATGACAGAGAAGAGCTGGCTGCTCAAGCAGAGGGCAGACCTGCAGGCTCAGCTCTCTAACAACAGACACCAATCAGAAGCAGGCATGTACACAGCACTTTGCAAACAAGCAAAGAAAGCAACCCACGCCTGTCATAGAAGACCAAACTGTCTATTGGAATAATTAATATCAGAAAAAACACAATTCCACCAAGGAGAGAAAAAAATAAAGAACATTGAAAGGCCTTGTTGTGATTTGAAGAATGATTCTGTACAGATTTCCTGGTCAGGAAAAGCCATGCAGAGATTTAGAGGGAGAGAAAAGAAAGATGAACAGAATAACATCATGTGTGACTGGTGGGAAGGTTATAAAGATAATGCTAGTAAAAAGGGTTAAAGGAATAGGAGGTTTTTTTTTTTTACTAATGCATTAGGGAAAAGAGATACTGAAGTGAAAATAGGTCTGCTAATAAATCAGGCTGGGCATGAAATTAATGATGGGTCTGAAATGGCCAAGATATTGAACTCATTCTTCAAAACTGTCTTTAGCAACAGAAATAAAAAGGAAAATACAGACAATGATGGGGCAATAGAATCTTTTCGAAAATAACTTCTGGAAGAAGCAGATATGGGATCCTTGGAACATCGAAGGACCGCACAGGAGCACAGGAGTAAATGTGTTTCTTGGGGATTATGGGAAATTGAGTACTATCTACTGGATCGATTTAAGCAGTGGTTAAAAATGGCTTTGTCATCATTATTGTTATTCTCAATGAGTAAAGTTAGAGGAGGTTCTGAAAGAAGATGTCCAACATTCTGGGTGGAAACATTAAAATGAGGTAGTCCAAAGGAACAGTGATCCTGTTTGGAGAAGCTGGTGGTAATTACCAGGGAAACTGTGACACCACATTGTGTGTGTGTGTGCTCAGTGGTGCCTGACTCTTTGTGACCCCATGGACTGTAGCCTTCCAGTCTCTTCTGTCCATGGGATTTCCCAGGCAAGAAAACTGCAGTGGGTTGCCATTTCCTCCTCCAGGAGATCTTCCTGACCCAAGGTTGAACCCATGTTTCCTGTGTTGGCAGGTGGATTCTTTACAACTAAGCCACTGGGGAAACCCCAACACCACATTCAGGATCACCTACAAGTTCAATAGGCTAAGTAATCATTACATTTATTTGAATCAAGTTGTCTTTTAAAAAGTAGTTTAACGTCCCTTGCCCTCACACCCCAAAGGCCAAGCCAGTGAAGAAAAGGCTGCTAACTGGGTCTATTGGTATTTTCAGCATCTCTGTATCGTATGTCCACAGGACATGGAACGGGGAGAATATACCAGAAGGGCCATGCACTCCCATGGGAAATCCAGGAAAGGAATCCCCCCTCCACTGTCCCATTGTTGTCATGGTCACCTCCAAGTCCTGGAGGGCAGGGCTGTACAGACCTGTCACCTCCCTGTGTCCACCTTCCCATCCTCCCCCACGTGCGGGCACATTGTTGCTCTGGTCAGGTCCCCCCTCCAGTGACGGCCTCAGCGCTGTCTTCACGCTCCTGTCTGGCACTCCAGACTGGGCCTTTCCCCAATCTTAGGACCTCACTTGCCATGGAGTGACAAAGAAAGTAATGCTAAATACTGAGTGGGTCAGTGTGCCAGTGTTAGGAAAGCCCTTTGCGAGGGTGTGTGTTGTCACTTCAGTTGTATCTGACTCTTTGTGACCCCATGGAATGTAGCCCAGCAGGCTCCTCTGTCCATGGGATTCTCCAGGCAAGAATACTGGAGTGGGTTGCCATGCCCTCCTCCAGGGGATCTTCCCAGCCCAGAGATCGAACCCATATCTCTTATTTCTTCTGCATTGGCAGGCAGGTTTTATACCACTAGTGCCACCTGGGAAGCCCAGGAAGGTCCTTTAATTGATTAAAAAAAAATGTTTTTAATTAAAGGAAACCAGTGACTATAGCACTTTTCTGAAGGGAAAGTGCAAGAATCTGGGCTTATTTTTCTTCCTTTCTTTATTTCTGGTCATGTTGCACGTGGGATCCTAGTTCCCTGACCAGGGATCAAACCTAGCTGCCTGCACTTGAAGCCAGGATTTCCAGCCACTGCACCACCAGGCAATTTCCTAACTGATAAAGTTTTAGTTCAGAGAAGTAACTCCTGGTGCTGATTCAGGCTCTAGGGTGAGGTCATGGAGAGGGTTAGGGACAGAGAGTGTGAGAGCTGTCTCTTAGTTCCCACTGGAGACAGGTGCCCAGGACTAGAGTTGATCCTCCTTGTATGACAGAAGTTACAGCTTCTGAGTCAGGGGCCACACATACATACCTTAGTGACACAGGGGAGGCCTGCTGAATATGCCTATTAAGTCCTACATAGGAGGTCAGTGATCTCACAGCTGATATTCAGAGAAAGAAGTGGCAGTGATATAATCTCATTTGTGTGAATCTCTGCATGTCATCACAAAAATTATGTTAGATAATACATTTATTTGGCTATAACTTATGAAATTAATTTTGCTAAGACATCATTAGGTGTTAGTGTAAAATCTATACATACACTGGAGCTTATGTACTGATGAAAAAATTATTCTCTAAAACAGATGTGGTCTTGACAAGTCATGTGTAAATATTAATGTACACCACTTTAAAATGCACTAAAGGAAAGAATTCTGCTATTTAAAGAAAACCTATAAAGATACCTATTTAAACATAAGGGTCCTTTATAAAATGATTCATCACCCCTAAATTTAGAATCTTTAGACTGCTATTTATAGTACAGTCTACTCGAACACACAGTTAAATACCATGGGTCTGTGTGCTCAGTCATGTTCGACTCTTTATGACCCCATGGACTGTCATCCATCAGGTTCCTTTGTCCATGGAATTTTCCAGGCAAGAATACTGGAGTGGGTTGCCGTTTCATACTCCAGGGGTTTTCCGACCCAGGGATCCATCCCACATCTTTTGCTGTTCCTGCACTGGGAGGCAGGCTTTTTACCACTGGACCACCTGGGAAGCCCCTTATGGTATACATATGCATGCATATGTGGGCATATGCAACATGTATTGGGGACATATACTTAAACCAGTGGTAATTTTCTTCCCAAAGTCTTGCATCTTTTTAGATTTCGCCCTAATCTGCAGCCATGACCAATTCAGATCCTACTAAAGGCCAGTATAGTCACCCCTGGAACTTCTATAGAAAGGATGTTCCCTGCGGACTCAACTATGCAAACATATCAGTTTTACTGCCCATGGTGGGTAATTATTTTAAAAAAATAGGAGCTTCTATTTCTGAGAAAGTTTCAACAAACTGAGTCTTTTTGTTATAGCAATTGCTTTCCTGCAAATTATTTTTCTTTTTTTTTTTTTTCCTTATTTTGCGTGGGACCAGGGAGCCCTGAGCGGACCATTTCAGATGGAAATGCTGCTGGTTCAGCTTGGCTGGGATGAGGGAGGACCATAACCTTATAGATTTGACTGCAATTTCCTGCCCAGCTTCCTGCACAGGGGCTTTCAGAGTCTTTTAGCCCTGTTATTTATTATCTGGGCTTGCTGGTTTTGTAGGTCACTGACTGTTACTTTGTGCTATTGCTAGTTTAATGAGCAAGTCCAAGAGCTTCCAGTCTTAAAAATATGAAGCACTTACATCTGTGATTTCTGGGCCGGCAGTAAGTGCTCTATAAGAAAATGTTTTAGGAACACTCTTAACATAGAATTAAGATGTTTAATTCACAGAAACTACTATGTGATCCTGAGGCAGTCAGTAGGGGAAGGGAGAGAAATGGCTGATTCTTAATTATAATATCATGGACTAGGGTTCTTTTAGGCCCTTGAAAGATGATCTCTTGCCACTAAAGTAAAAAACTTCTCCACATGCTATTTCTCATTCAGTACCACAGAAGGTCATCCTCAGTGGGGTCAGCCATCTCCTCAAACATCTTCCAGCTCTTTCTTGTCCACTGACATATGCCCCTATATTGGTCATCACAGCTTCTAACAGCCCATTCCTTATGCCAGTGGTACGAAACTCAGGAAGCTTTCCTTTTATATACCCTGATTTAAGATTTGGAAAGTATGATCACAATATTTATCAGTAAAGATGCTCAAAGTTACAAGGGTAGTAGTAGAAGCAGAGGCCCACCCAGGGAAGAGAGGCGTAGCTACAGGAAATGCTGCAGAGGGATGTTAACTTACTCTGCACCTCAGCCTGGGGCCACACCAGAGAAAGATCACCAACGGCCAGCTCTAACTTACCCTCTGAAACCAACACAAGGAACAAGCCTGGGGTTCCATAACCCACAGAGCAGGAAGAGAAATGTTTCCCCTTACCACTCAAGCATCCAGAAAGATCACCCGAGGCTTCTACTGTGGTATTCTGAATATGAGAGTAGGAAAGTTAATCAGATTTTTGTTCATAAATTGTTGAACTGGTGCCTTTATTTGTAGGAGAGAGTTAAAATGTTAATGTTATTCAAAATGGATTAAAATGGATGGCATGTAATTAATTTATAAATTACCTCATCTATATTTCATAGGCATTGAATTTGGTCCTTTCTTCCCAACAGTCTCTCCTCAATCTAAAATACCTAAGATGTAATAACAGTGGAGAATCCTAGCACTGCCACTGCTATTTCCTTTTTTAGGTACATGTATTGATTATACTCTAATGTGTGTTGGCTCCTTTATATGATGGTTGAGTCTAATGAAGCAGGAGCACTGGATCATAACAGTGGCGCTTAGATGTTTATATAGCATCTCCTGCCGGATCAGCTAAGTTCTTGTACCAAAAAGACAGTTCAGAATATGGACTATGACAGAGACTCAGAAAGAAAACTGAGTTAAGGTACCAGAGTCCCAGGTTGGAATCCCAGCTCTACCATTAAGTAGCTCTGTGACCTTGGACAAGGTCATCTCAATTTCCTCATTTGGCAAATGGGGGGATAGCACCCCTTTGGGTCTCCAAAACACTTTACAGCTCCAACATTTTATGTGCCTTCCTCTAGTAGTTGAGGAAGTAGAGAAATTGGTAGTGGCAAATGTCACTGAGTTCCTCATGTGCAATCAGAAGAGCTGAGTAAGAGAGCCATCTGGCCACAGCAGGAGCATCTTGGGGACAAGCTAAATCAGGAAGACTGGCGAATAGGGGAAAACTAGAATTATTGTCAAGGGGAGCCAAGGTTCTGATGAGAAAATCGGCACTCAGCAGCAAACCAAAACTTGTGATTCAAGGGCAAACCTGGGCCATAGGTCAGTAATTGCAGACTCCAAGCAGAAGACTTCAGGCTTGAGAAAGGACCCAGGAGCACAGATCAGAACTGAGACTGCAAGTGATGGGTGTGTCCTGGGTTTCCCCTTTAAGCCATTCCGGGCTGGTTGTTTTGGCATGGGCATCACTTATTAGAACTGTAGATGTTGCATAGTAATTTCTTATTTTTTGAAATCCAAACGACAAGGCCAGCTAGTGGTTTTGAGGACTATTTTCAGAGCAGTATTTCAGCATCGGTGGCTAACTGAACCAAGTTCCTCATGTCACCTCATTACCCGTTGATGAATGAGACATATCTGGCAATTAATCTTTTGGGGGCAAGATAGATTATTGTAAGTGATCTTAAGATTTATGATCGAAAGAGTCAAGCATTTAGATAAAAAATTAGATTCCCTACTCCATATCCTATGCCAAAAGAAATTCCAAAAGCATTAAATATTTAAGTGAAAAAAATGGCAAACTGGAAGAAAACTTTTGGGTTATTTTTGGAGACAAAGTTTGGTATCTTTAATATACAAATTCTGCTTTTAAATAAATTAATAAAAGAGGAATTTCTAAAGAAAAAGGAAATGCAGAACAGAAGAAGTCAACTCATAAACTGAGACATACAATTGACCAGTAAACAGACGAAAACATCTTCAACGTCATAAAGAAGTCCAAGAAAATGCAAATTAGAACATCTGAAATATCACTTTAGCCTGTCAAAGACTTTACTTTAAATGGTATTCAGTGTCTGTGAAGACTTGAGGGAAACATGAATCCACTCTCTATGGGTTGTGTATTGCTTGCAGGGTGTTAAGTCCCCTATGTAGAGTTCACGTGGATTATACTGGTCCCACGGTGTGGGGACTAGCCAGCTGTTTGCCAAACCAGTTTCTCTCTCTTCTGGGTTTCAGCTGGGCTACATTTCCCAGCTGCCTTTGGAAAGAGTTGTGGCCATACAATGAAATGGTGGCCAAAGGAACGTGGGCAGCAGTGAAGCCCATGACTTCCAGGTATGCCCATGGATGCCAGGCAGGTGACCTTCTTTGCTGCTTTCCGCTTGACTGCTGACCAGAGGCAGAGGACCCAGGACACGACCCCAAGGTCCTAGGAAGCCACCAGATAGAAAAAGCCTGAGTGCAACAAGCACGCTCTCACCAATCTGCTGCCATTTTGTTCTTCATGGACAAGGAATAAAATTCTTCTATGCTAAACCACTAAGGATGGAGGTTTATAGTAATATTAGCTAATGAGCACTGCTGTCAGAGATCTTTTTGAAAAGGTGGAAGCCAGCTACCATAATGAAAAGCTTTAATGTAGCAAGAGCTTAGTGATTAAGTGACAGAGAAGAAAATTGATGTAGGCTGGATGGTTAGCAAGCTCTGTAAATATGGCAAATATTTGGTAAATCTGTTGTCTTTAATGTCTTGGAAGGGTGACCTCGAGCTATGTGACCTTGAGCAAGTTACTGAATTACTCTGCCTATTTTCTCACCCATACAATAAGTATTCTAATAGTATCTAGTTCAAAGGGTTGTGGGGATAATTAAGTGAGTTAATCTTTATAAAGATTTTAGAACAGAGCTAAGCTTCAAGGTACTAGAGAAGTTCACTTTTATTTGAGCTTACAATTTCACTACTGGTATTACTCTAAGGTTGAAATCATAGCTTTTTAAAATCATTCAACAAACACTAGGGACCACTGACCATCTGCCATTTGACCATCTGATTGAACCAGACACTCTGATAAGCACTAGTAAACAATAGTGAAAAAACGGATGTGACCAAGAATTTCATCGTTACAGTGTTTGTGCAAAGAAAGATCTGAGAACAACTTAGATGTCCACAAATAAGAGATTATTAAATAAATGATGCTTTGTCCATGCAAGGGAATACAATGTGATAAAACAGAAAATGGATTAAACAGAAAAGCTTCCAAATGCATAGAAATATTAAAAGATCCGCAATATAATGCCTGCACCAAAGCCATTGTAAATGTTCCTCTTTCTGTTTAGAAAACCCAAACCATAGAAACTGCTCAATTGTGAATGAATGAATGAAGTGAAAAAAATTATAAACAATGCATACTGTATAATTGTATTTTTTAAACCAAAATATGATAACTGGTCAGTTGATAGGATGTGGGTGATTTTGGCTTTATTCTTTTTGCCACTCTATATTTTCAAAATTTTGTCTAACAACCACATATTTTTTAATTTTAAAAAACAATGTATTTTTAAAACATGACTCTAAATATGAAGGACCAAATGCAGTTCACCTTCTGAGGAAAAATAATAACAATAACACAACCCCCAGAACAATAAAGAAGCCAATTTTATCAAGTACTGAATGTGTCCCAGCTACTGTACCTCACATGCATACCCCCATCACCAGTCTCATGAGGAGGGCACAGTTATCATCCAGCAGGGTCTAACAGCAAGCATCCTGAGATTCCTGTGCTGGAATAATTGATTCTCCCCAGAACTACACTGATTTGATCTTAGTCCATGGCCCAGAAATTTTTGACATTTTTTTCTTTACTGTAGCAAAAAATACATAATATGAAATATACCATTTAACTATTTTTAAGTATAAGATTCAAGGGCTTCCCAGGTAGTGAAGAATCATCCTGCCAATGCAGGAGATGCAAGAGATAAGGGTTTGATCCCTGGGTCAGGAAGATCCCCTGGAGTAAGAAACGGCAACCCACTCCAGTATTCTTGCCTGGAGAATCCCCTGGACAGAGGAACCTGGCAGGCTATAGCTCATGGGGTTGCAAAGAGTCTGACACAACTGAGGACACACACATGCAAGCATAAGATTCAGTGTCATTAAATACGTTCATATTTTTGTGCAGCCATCCCCACCTTCCATCTCTATAACCTTCTTTTCCTCCCAAACTGAAACTCTGTCCACTTTTAAATCTTAACTCCCATTCCCCTCCCCCCATCCCTGGTACCCACCATTCTACTTTCTGTCTCATAAACAATAAGCTTATTCTAAGACCTTCATATAAGTGGAATCATAGTGTTTGCCCTTTTGTCTGGCATATTTAACTTAGCATAATGTCTTCAGTTTTCATTCATGTGTCAGAATTTATTTCTTTTTGAAGGCTGAATAATAGCTCATTGCGTGCCTATACGTGTATATATATATATATATATATATATATATATACACACGTACATGAGTCCTCCCGGTGGCTCAGACGGTAAAGCGTCTGTCTGCAATGCGGGAGACCTGGGTTTGATCCCTGGGTTGGGAAGATCCCCTAGAGAAGGAAATGGCAACCCACTCCAGTACCCTTGGCTGGAAAATCCCATGGACATAGGAGCCTGGTAGGCTACAGTCCATGGGGTCGCAAAGAGTCGGATCTGACTAAGCGACTTCTCTTTCTTTTCTTATATACATACGTGTGTGTGTGTGTGTGTGTGTGTGTGTGTGTGTGTATCCGTTCATCTGCTGATGGACACTTGGGTTGCCTCCACCTTTTGGCTATTGTGAATAATGCTGCTTTGGACATGGATGTGGAATCTAAGTTAGACTCCCCGCTTTCAAGTATCTTCCGAATATATGCAGAAGAGGAATTGCTGGATCATTGGTAACACTATGCCTAACTTTTTAAGGAACAACTGTACTGCTTTCCACAGTTGTTGAACCAGAGTCCTGGAACTCAAAGAAAGCCAGTCTGGTGCCATTTTCCCTAGAGTTTCTTCTTTCTTCCTTGGTCTCTCAATACTTCTTGTCTTACTTTTTATCAATCCACTGCTCTCCTTTGCCCTTGGAGAGGGTTACAGAGGGACAAAAAGGTAAGTTATTGCAAAAACTCAATGCCAAGTTTAAGGTGAGATGCTTTGGCCATCATTTTCTTCCTGCATAAGGAAGCTAAGACTTCGTGGGTCCTTCAGTTGTGTGAAGATGGCAGTCAGCCTGGAAGCCTCACCCTGAATTCACAGATTGCTAACTGGAGAGCAACCCTGGGAAAAGTCAGGAGCTCAGTCTCCTCCTCTGTAAAATGCCTTTTCTTTCTGGTTCTCAGAACTAGACTCCAGGTGGCTGACATTAGACATAAGTTCTTGCTTCCACAAGAACAAAATGTTATGCAGAAATATTTCAGTTTTGAGGAAATGCTACTCTGAGCAAGTAATACCTTCTCCCTGTTGGGGTGATAGTCCTGGACACAGATTGTCTCCATCAGGGGACAGCTTGGGTAGTGCTACACCTGGCCCTTCCATCCTGGTGCCACTGGCACAGGGGACTCCGTGCACCACGAATGCCTTCTCTCCCTCCAGCAGGAGGGCTGTCTCTCTCTACCACACATCATCAGACTTTTTTATGCTTGAAAGAGTAAATCTTAGAGGTGACATTTGCAGAGTAGCTGAGTCAGAAAAACAATGATAGCAGCAGCAAGAGCAAAGGCCCTGGGAACCAGAATGAAAATGCTGTCTCTTTTGTATCTAAGGGAAGCAGGGTTTTTTGATGGTCCCTGTATCTCTTCTCTTTTCATCACTTCCCCAAGAGATGCTTCCACTTCCCCACCCAGGAACTTAACCATATCAGTCAGATGAGCATCCAGAGCCCCCTCCCTGGCCCCCTGAATTGCAGGGGATTGATGAATTTGCATGAGGATAAGGGAGGGGCCTTATCCAAATGACCTCAAACATGAACCCTGGAGATTTCCCACCCACGGCCCCAGCTCCAGCTCCGGAGGGATACAGCTTGGTTTATGATTTCTCTTACTGATGTTTATTTTTCAGATTTACTGAAATTGGTCTCTGGTATGTGCAGCTGCCTGAGCGGTGCACACCTTCAAAGCTGGATGTAAACCAGACAAGCTGCCTAATCCATCACCTCGGATCTACACTAACAAACACACAGACCCAGAAGCAGCGGCAGCTACTCTGTCCTACAGCCCTTTGTGTCATTGTTATGGTTTTATGCCTTTGCAATCAATTACAGGCCTATACTTCCCCCACTCCCAGCCTTCTTTCTGCACCAGGAACAGAGAAGGAGAGGATCCTGTGGTGGATTGAAGCTGATGACCTATAAACCTGGCATTTCTGGTTATCTACCTCTAAAACTGCACTCCATTGCTAAAAATGTTCACTGGTGCCTGATTTTCATAGATGATAATGTCCTAATGACTGACCTAGGATTTGAGGCATTGTTGCATTTTGGTCTCAATTTACATTTTTAACTTCTCCTTCCCCTGCCCTCAGGTCACTTTCCTATTCAACTTGACCTTGATATTCTTCCATGGAGGGAGCTCCTCTTACTCATCTTTGTAGCATATAATAGAAGCCAGGAGAGTGGTCGTTCAATAGGGAAGAAATGAAGCCCCCATAATCTCATATTCAGTGCACAGTGTCTTTTGGAGACAGCCTAGAAGTCCACTGTCCTTGGAATGACAAGTGGGGACTTAAGAAATCAGAGGATCCATCCTGCTGACCCTGAGATCCCCCTAAGTTCTAGTGTCTGGAAGGAAACCTATGCTCTCAGGCTGGATTTCCCCACATTAGTCTGTTGGTCATTCTCCCACAAATTTGGAAGCTCTTGCTCATCTTATCAAACTCAGCCTCAAGCCTCGCAGCAACGAGAGCTCCCAGTTTGGGCAGGTGGTCTCTCTGAGCACTGAAATCCCATCTTACCATCTCTACCTCCCAACTCCAGAAAATGCCACTAACATCCTTGCTTTTCATGCTTTATAGTGCTAATGCCACCGTATGTCATATACCTCATAAAACAAATGCATTTACCTGTGATAATGCATTCATTTAATTTAGATGCTAAATACAAAATGAGTAATGTGATAAACATAGTTCTGACTGATTAAAGTGAATCCTTCATTTCTCACAATTGTTCCAGAAGGAAATTGAAGGAAAGAAAATATTAATGGTTTTTATAATGAGGACTTCACTCGGGGTAAGCAGAATGTCACTGTTTTCTCCCAGGATCTCATTTATCCCAATTCAACCCAATTAATTCAATTAGAGGTCCTGTGCCATTTTAAAAGCCATTCTTCCACCCAGTTTTAGCACATGCACAATATCTTTATGCTTTCACGTGGATTCAGGGAATTTTAGAACTAGAGATAACCATTGAAGTCATATAGTCCAATAGTTATTACAGACAGGGAAATAGAATCTCCATCTGCTAATGACCCTGTCCACGGTCCCATAGGTAACAGCAGCATGATGGCACATTTTAGGAGAAAATATTTGGAGAATATGTTTTCTCCACTAGAGCATATGTCATCGAAAGATTTTGACAATCCTAAAAATCATGTTTTCTCTGGGCTAACTAATCTTTAGCCAAATGAAAGCCTTCAATGTGATGCTAAATGCATTGCTTCTCGCTTACTTGCCCTTCCCTGGCTCACTTCTTCACCAAAGATATACCAGATCTTTGACACCATCCAAGAGTGGAGAACTAAGGCTGGGGTTGCAGACTTCAGGGAGAGGGTTCATCGGGGGAGGAAATCAGTAGGTCCCTGGGGGACTGCCTCCCAGTTTCTTTCATGTCTTTCATGTCATGTACTGGGCAGACTGTGTTCTATGATGCTGACAAAGAAGCTTCTAGCTAGAGGCAACTGATTCTGGGGGACCAGTTGCCCCAGAGTCTACCTGGCAACCCTGAGGGCTCAGAGGATCAATACCTCAGCACACCTACACCTGTTCCTAAAACACTATTTGGAGAACTGGAGTTTTTGCGAGGGCCAGCCCAAAACTGCATCCTAGCACCCAAGGCCCAGTTTTGAGGGGTCACAGAGCCCCAGCTCCTTGAGGCTAGTGTGTTAGTAACTTATTTCCTGTTTCCTCTGCACTCACATTAGCGATCAGAAATTGAATTCAGGCTTCAGTGTAAGCTTTACTTAACCATAGCCAAGCAGGTGAACACCCTGTGAGGTCATGTACAAAATATCGTGAGGTTGAGCATATCTAACTATTTCATCATGGGCAGTGACCTTGGGAATCTAGAAATGACAACCAGGTGGGAGCACAAACAATCTGATGGTGCAGGAGTAGACTTGGATAGGGAGATGCCACTGAAAGGCATGTGTTTCACTGATTTCCTGGTTCCTCTGGTGAGATATGTCTTTAAGCACTTTCATAGCTGAATCTAGCCAAAAAAGACTGGTGAGATATTGAGGATATCATCTGACCTGTCCTAAACGAGACACCATATGTAAAACACCCACCATGATGCCTAACCTCTAACAGGCACTCTCTAAATGCAGCTTTCCTACCTTCCTTTCTATCTGGCTCTTATATAGCTTTTGTTTGTTTGTTTTCAGGAAAAAAAATGCAACTTTTGTCTTAGAATCCTCAGTGGTATAAAGAGGTATATAGCAGTAAAATAGTCAAGTCAACCAAGGAAAAATAGTACACAAAAAATCTTAGAAAAATTTTTAATAAAGAAAGGAAAAAGAAAAAAGTCTTAAAACTTCTAGAGGACTTGCTACATGCTGGCCACTCTTATGGTATAGGCATGTTGGAGGAGCTCCATCTGCCTTTCATACTTGAAACATCAGAAGCAACTTTCTGCCAGTGCTGTCAAGAAGATCCACATGCCTGGAATTCAGATATTTTATCACTAAAGCTATGGCTGCTGAAAACACAAATCAGTGAGACGTCATTTAAAAGCATATCCAGTTATTTTTTATATCTATTGGGTTCTTATTAAGGGCTGCAACTTGTTGTTTCTTATTTTTCCCAGATTGTTTCAGATCTGGCCATTAGGAGTGCATTCAGGTCGGGTTCATCCTTGCACTTTCTTTTGTTTTGCTTTTACTGGAGTATAGTTGCTTTACAATGCTGTGTTAGTTTCTGCTGTACAGAAAAGTGAATTAGCTGTATGTTTGCATATATCCCTGGTTGTTTGTTTTCTTCTATTTCCTTCCCATTTAGGTCACCACAGAGCATTGAGTAGAACTGAGTAGAGTTCCTTGTGCTATGGGCTTCTCAGGTGGCACAGTGATAAGGATCTGCCTGCCAATGCAGGAGTTGAAGGGACTCGGGTTTGATCCCTGTATTGGGAAGATCCGTTGAAGTAGGAAATGGCAACCCACTCCAGTATTCTTGTCTGGAAAATTGCAGGGACAGAGGAGCCTGGTGGGCTACAGTCTAGGGGGTCGCAAAGAATTGGACACGACTGAGCACACCCACACCAGCACACACACACCTTGTACTATACAGTATGTTCTCATTAGTTATCTATTTTATAAAGAGTATCAACAGTGCACTACTTTTGATACATTCTCATGATTTTTTGAGATCTTCCTTACTTCCTGTCACCTTAAGACGCCCCAGGCTTCTCTAGTACTTTGTTTGGCCCTGACATGGAATCAGAATGGGATAGAAGTTTTGGACACCAGGCGAGTTTATTCGTATCAGGTGCCATTGCTCCTAGACCCTCTCGGTGAACAGAACTAGAGGCATATTCGAGTTTCCATACCGATATAAATATGTAATTAAATAAAGAAATCGGTGGAGGAAGGGGAGCTCTTTGCTCAGTAGAAGACATATAAAATCACCATTTGGCAAATACCACAGATATCATTGGGCTTCCCAGGTGATGCAGTGGTAAAGAATCCATCTGTCAATGTAGGAGTCCCAAGACTCAGTTTTGATCCTTGGGTCGAGAAGGTTTCCTGGAGTAGAAAATGGCAGTGCCCTCCAGTATTCTTGCCCGGAAAATGCCATGGACAAAGAAGCCTGGCAGCCTACAGTCCATGGGTCACAAAGAGTTGGACATGACTGAGTGACTGTGCACACACACGTGCACACAAGCACGCGCACACACACACACAGATTCCAATCATCAGTGGAGGCTAAAATTAAAGGGCAAAATTGTGGTGAGAAATAGGATACTTACGTCGTCTCAAGGCATCTTTCACAAGAGGCTTGTTACCCACAGAGGGAAAAGTCATTAATTTACAGAAGGAAACTGGCCGAGCAACCAGAGTTACCATCACCAGCAGTGGAACAGACAAGTTGAGGCTGTGTGACCCTTTGCGTGAGGCACTGAGACACACACAGGACTTCTGTGGTGTGTCTGCCCAAGATGCATAATCTGAATCTAAATATGAGTATGCAGCAGACAAACCCACACTGAGGAACACAACCCAAAGTATCTGGCCAGGATTCTTGAAAAGTGTTAACATCATAAAGGAGAAAAGAAAGACTACAAGATGATTCCAGAGTAAGAGCTACAAGAAACATGATGACTAAAGGCCATGTGTGATCCTGAACTGGGTCCTGGATTAGAAAAGCTCGTAGGATAATTGGTGAAATTTGAACAAGAGCTGTAGATCAGGTAAGAGCCCTTTCAGAAGACCAAGGAAGGGAAGTTTCTTACACATCCCAAGGGTACCCTAGGGAAAATTATGTTAGAAAAGAGAGTATTTTTTTATTTGAAATATGTTTTTAGTTTTTAGTTTTATACTTAAAAATGTTAATACCATCTCCCAGAAAACCGTTCTTGACATTATGTACTTTGTAGTTATATTGAAATGCACAATCAATGCAGCTATTTTGATGAGCTCTCAGTTGTTCAATTTTATTTTTTGCAACTTGGCTGCTATGGTTCGAAGAGTTGGAATCAATAATATCCAGAGTACGGGATATTTATCAATGGAAATCTGGCATTGCTTAGAAGAATAGGCACATTAAGAAGAATAAGCACTATTTTTTGAGGCATGAGAAAATGTTTTCTGGGTTCAAGCACTTACAATAAAATACAAAATTAGTGAAATGATAATATTTTGATCCTATCCCTGAGGGAAGGGACTCTAATGACATACTTTGCCCATATAGCACTCAACTCATCATATAGGTTCTCAAACAGATTTTTAAATGATTTAATACTATTGACCCTCAAAGTTCATTTGTTTTGGAATATTTGCCTGTACATTGACTACTTGTAGCTTTGTTTTGTTTCCCTTCTGCCTTGGTTTGTATTTTCCCTATTGGAACAAATATCTGGTCATCAGGAGAAATTCATCTTCTTTGAAAAATAGCCTCTTTTTGATTTTAAGAGACCAACAGTCTTGTTTTTCTCTTGATAATACGCAGTTACTGCAGCCTACAGGGAGGGACCGCTGGGGAGGTCTTGCCTGCCTGACCTCTCCTTGAACTCTCCTGGATGGGGCCAGGGTTGCAGACCCTACTTTTTCTCCACTATATCTAAACATATGTACACTATCATTTTTTACCTTATAAAAAGGAGCCCTCTGCCACATTGAACATACTTAAGCAAGGTCTGCAAACCAACTGTTCATCTGTAGGATATACACAGAATGTTTAAGATATTTTAGTATATTATAAACTATATAGTAGATATACCACTTGCATTTACTCATGCACAGGTGCACTGTGTATGCAGTTCTCAGTGTTTATATGCAACTAGGAATAAAGTGACTGAAGTTTGCATAGATGAAATAGACACTTTGCTGAAAGCATAGTGTCTTAGATAATAATATGAGTAGGAAAATCCCCAACACTCACAAAAGCTTCAATTAGAACAAATATGTATAATATATTTAAATGACTGATACATTTTAAATGTTGGAAATCAGTACTGTGGAATAGTGGAGGAAATATTGAACTTGAATTTACAATATACACTTTCTAATCTTAACTCTGCTGCTTTTTAAAAGTGTCATCTAACTTGTTTGAGTCTCAGCTTTCTTTATTTATCAAATGAAGTAAATATGCCTATCTTCCAAGTTTGAGCGGTTTAAATAGGAAATGAATGCAGTCACTCTGTAAATATTAAGCAGCTTTGCTCAGGTATTCCTCAAATATGTACTGAGTGCCTCTGCATTGCATTCTAGGCACACAGTCGTGAATAAGAAGTTATCCTACGCTGACGGACTATACCTTTGGTATAGCTTGGCCCATTTTTAAAGGCAGCTCCGTGGCACCATGGATAGCACAGAGTAGTTTAAATAAGGAGAGACACAGGTTCAAAACTTCACTTAATGGGATGGACAATGAACAATAAGCCTTTCACTTTAAGATCTCAACTGGCCAGGTCCAGGGAATCAGAGGAAACTTTCTTAGGCATATGCATGCTGAGCTGAGTAGGAATTAGAGCTGGAAGTGGGAAGAGTGAGAAGAGCATTCTAAGTAAGAGAAGTGTGTCCAAGGGCCCAGGGCCCTGTCCCCCATGGTAATGACAATGAAGATGCATTTATCTCTAGTATGGTGGGAAGACATCCAGAGTTCTTGTCATTGTCATTGTTTTGATGGGTTTATTTTTTTTAGACCATCTTCAGGTTCACAGCAAATATGAGCAGAGAGTACAGAGTTCCATATACTCTCCAGAACATACACACTCAGACTTCCCCAAAATATCGACATTCCCTACCAGAGGGGTACATTCGTTGCAATGGATGAGCCTACACTGACACAACACCGTCCCCCGGAGTCCATAGTTTACATTGGGATTCACTCTTGGTGTTGAGCAGTCTGTGGATTTTGACAAATGTAGGACATATATCCATCATTATAGTATCACACAAAGTTTCACTGTCCTAAGAGGTCTTTTTTTTTAATTTTTAAAAGTGTAAAACTTAATGGTTTGTAGCTTATTCATAAGGTTGTGCAACTGTCACTACAATTTCACAATATTTTTATCACCCTGAAAAGAAATCCTATACCCATTATCAGTTACTACCTGTGTCTCCCAACCTCCTCTCCCAGTACCACACACAGTCATGACAGCAACCTTCTCTCTCTGTAGATTTGTTCATTCTAGATATTTCATCTAAATATAATCATACAATACCTGGTCTTTGAGATTTATTTTATTCATTTTTAATAGAGTTTTCAAGTTTCATCCATGTTGTAGACTGTATCAGTATGTTATTCCTTTTCATAGCTGAATAATATTCCATTGTGTGGATAAACCACTTTAGTTCAGCCATTCATCCATTGGTGGGCATTTAAGCTGTTTCCACTTTTCATCTACTGTAAATAATACTATATACCTAGTACTCGTACACTTGATGGGTCATATGGTCATTGTATGTGTAACATTTTTAAGAACTGCCGAACTGTTTTTCAGTGCTTTCTAGGTGCCACTAGACATAAAGAACCTGCCTGCCAATGCAGGAGACATAAGAGACTCGGGTTCAATCCCTGGATTAGGAAGATCCCCTGGAGGAGGAAATGGCAACCCACTCCAGAATTCTTGCCTGGAGAATCCCATGGACAGGGGAGCCTGGCAGGCTATAGTCCATGGGGTCACAAAGAGTCAGACACGACTAAGTGACTAATACACACACACACACAAACTGTTTTTCAAAGTAGCTGCATCATTTAACATTTCCATCAACAATGTGCAAGGGTTCCAATTTTCCCACATCTGCACCAACACTTCTTATTGTCTTTTTCATTATAGCTACACTATTGGATGTGAGTTGGTACTTCATTGTGGTTTTATTTGCATTTACATAGTGGCTGAGAGTGAAAAAGTTGTCTTAAAACTCAACATTCAAAAAACTAATTCATGGCATCCAGTCCCATCATTTCATGGCAAATAGATAGGGAAACCATGGAAACAGTGACAGAGTTTATTTTCTTAGGCTCCAAAATCACAGCAGATGGTGACTGCAGCCATGAAATTAAAAGACGATTGCTCCTTAGAAGAAAAGCTATGATCAATTTAGACAGCATACTAAAAAACAGAGACATTACTTTGCCAACAAAGGTCCATCTAGTCAAAGCTATGGTTTTTCCATTAGTCATGTATGGTTGTGAGAGTTGAACTGTGAAGAAGGCTGAGTGCCGAAGAATTGATGCTTTTGAACTGTAGTGTTGGAGAAGACTCTTGAGAGTCCCTTGGATCACAGGGAGATCCAACCAGTCAGTCCTAAAGGAAATCAGTCCTGAATATTCATTGGAATGACTGATGCTGAAGCTGAAGATCCAATCCTTTGGCAACTTGATGCAAAGAACTGACTCATTGGAAAAGACTCTGATGCTGGGAAAGATTGAAGGTGGGAGAAGAAGGGGATGACAGAGGATGAGATGGTTGGATGGCATCACTGACTCAATGGACATGAGTCTGAGTAAGCTTGGAGGGTTGGTGATAGACAGGGAAGCCATGGGGTCGAAAAGAGTCGGACATGACTGAGCAACTGAATTGACTGACTGGGCTTCCCTGGTGTCTCAGATGGTAAAGAATTTGTCCCTGGAAGAAGGCATTGCAACCCACTCCAGTATTCTCGCCTGGAGATCCCCATGGACAGGAAAAGAGGGAAAGAGCCAGCACATGATAGCAGGATTGGGCTATAGCACAAAGCCAGCAGGAGTTCTCAGACAAAGCAAGGTGGTACTCTAACCAGAAGTTTCCTGAGCACTGCCTTCAGTTCAGTTTAGTCCCACAGTCGTGTCTGACTCTTTATGACCCTATGGACTGCAGCATGCCAGGCCTCTCTGTCCATCACCAACTCCCAGAGTTTACCCAAACTCATGTCCACTGGGTCAGTAATGCCATCCAACCATCTCATCCTCTGTCATCCCCTTCTCCTTCCTCCTCCAATCTTTCCCAGCATCAGGGTCTTTTCCAATGAGTCAGTTCTTTGCATCAAGTGGCCAAAGGATTGGAGTTTCAGCTTCAACATCAGTCCTTCCAATGAATATTCAGGACTGATTTCCTTTAGGACTGACTGGTTGGATCTCCTTGTGATCCAGGGACTCTCAAGAGTCTTCTCCAACACCACAGTTCAAAAGCATCAATTCTTCGGCACTCAGCCTTCTTCACAGTCCAACTCTCACAACCATACATGACTAATGGAAAAACCATAGCTTTGACTAGATGGACCTTAGTTGGCAAAGTAATGTCTCTGCTTTTCAATATGCTGTCTAGGTTGGTCATAGTTTTTCTTCCAAGGAGTAAGTATCTTTTAATTTCATGGCTGCAGTCACCATCTGCTGTAATTTTGGAGCCCCCTAAAATAAAGTCAGCCACTGTTTAAACTGTTTCCTCATCTATTTCCTATGAAGTGATGGGACCAGATGCCATGATCTTAGTTTTCTAAATGTTGAGCTTTAAGCCAACTTTTTCAATCTCCTCTTTCACTTTCATCAAGAGGCTCTTTAGTTCTTCTTCTCTTTCTGCCATAAGGGTGGTGTCATCTGCATATCTGAGGTCATTGATATTTCTCCCAGCAATCTTGATTCCAGCTTGTGCTTCCTCCAGCCCAGCATTTCTCATGATGTACTCTGCATATAAGTTAAATAAGCAGGGTGACGATACACAGCCTTGACATATTCCTTTCCCAATTTGGAACCAGTCTGTTGTTCCATGGCCAGTTCTAACTGTTGCTTCCTGACCTGCATACAGTTTTCTCAAGAGGCAGGTCAGGTGGTCTGGTATTCCCATCTCTTTCAGAATTTTCCACAGTTTATTGTGATCCACAGTCAAAGGCTTTGGCATAGTCAATAAAGCAGAAATAGATGTTTTTCTGGAACTCTCTTGCTTTTTCAGTGATCCAACAGACAGATGTTGGAATTTGATCTCTGGTTCCTCTGCCTTTTCTAAAACCAGCTTGAACATCTGGAAATCCACAGTTCACATACTGCTGCAGCTTGGCTTGGAGAATTTTGAGCATTACTTTACTAGCGTGTGAGATGAGTGCAATTGTGCAGTAGTTTGAGCATTCTTTGGCATTGCCTTTCTTTGGAACTGTAATGAAAACTGACTTTTTCCAGTCCTGTGGCAACTACTGAGTTTTCCAAATTTGCTGGCAAATTGAGTGCAGCACTTTCACAGCATCATCTTTTAGAATTTGAAATAGCTCAACTGGAATTCCATCACCCCCACTAGCTTTGTTCGTAGTGATACCTCCTAAGTCCCACTTGACTTCACATTCCAGGATGTCTGGCTCTAGGCGAGTGATCACACCGTCGTGATTATCTGGGTCATGAAGATCTTTTTTGTCTAGTTCTGCATATTCTTGCCACCTCTTCTTAATATCTCCTGCTTCTGTTAGGTCCATAAAATTTCTGTCCTTTATTGAGCCCATTTTTACATGAAATGTTCCCTTGGTATCTCTAATTTTCTTGAAGATATCTCTAGTCTTTCCCATTCTATTGTTTTCCTCTATTTCTTTGCACTGATCACTGAGGAAGGCTTTCTTATCTCTCCTTGCTATTCTTTAGAACTCTGCATTCAGATGGGTATATCTTTCCTTTTCTCCTTTACTTTTCACTTCTCTTCATTTCATAGCTATTTGTAAAGCCTCCTCAGACAGCCATTTTGATTTTTTGCATTTCTTTTTCTTGGGTCGATCTTGATCCCTGTCTCCTGTACAATGTCATGGAATTCTGTCCATAGTTCATCAGGCACTCTGTCTATCTGATATAGTCCCTTGAATCTATTTCTCACTTGAACTGTATAGTCATAAGGGAATTGATTTAGGTCATACCTGAATGGTCTAGTGGTTTTCCCTACTTTCTTCGATTTAAGTCTGAATTTGGCAATAAAGAGTTCATGATCTGAGCCACAGTCTGCTCCCGGTCTTGTTTTTGCTGACTGTATGCTGCTGCTGCTGCTGCTAAGTCGCTTCAGTCGTGTCCGACTCTGTGCGACCGCATAGATGGCAGCCCACCAGGCTCCCCCATCCCTGGGATTCTCCAAGCAAGAACAC
Source organism: Giraffa tippelskirchi (assembly GCF_054371585.1). NCBI lineage: Eukaryota > Metazoa > Chordata > Mammalia > Artiodactyla > Giraffidae > Giraffa > Giraffa tippelskirchi. The sequence goes on along the minus strand of NC_137276.1, from coordinate 117,193,870 downwards.
TGGAGTGGGTTGCCATTTCCTTCTCCAGTGCATGAAAGGGGAAAGTGAAAGTGAAGTTGCTCAGTCGTGTCCGACTCTTAACAACCCCACGGACTGAAGCCTACCAGGCTCTTCTGTCCATGGGATTTTCCAGGCAAGAATACTGGAGTGGGGTGCCATCGTCTTCTCCCGCTGACTGTATAGAGCTTCTCTATCTTTGGCTGCAAAGATTTCGATATTGACCATCTGGTGATGTCCATGTGTAGAGTCTTCTCTTGTGTTGTTGGAAGAGGGTGTTTGCTATGACCAGTGTGTTCCCTTGGCAAAACTCTATTAGCCTCTGCCCTGCTTCATTCTGTACTCCAAGGCTGTTTGCCTGTTACTCCGAGTGTTTCTTGACTTCCTACTTTTGCATTCCAGTCCCCTATAGTGAAAAGGACATCTTTTGGGGGTGTTAGTTCTAGAAGCTTTGCAGAAGCTCAAACCAGGTGCCTAGCTTGCAGAACTTTTTAAGCTAGTGGCCTGTGTGTCCACGCACTAGCACATCTGTGAGCCTTCACGTCATCACAATTTGTTTAATAATAACACTGCTCCTCACAAACGGTGCCGGATCTCATGAACTCTCTCCCCCTAATCAGCATCAGTCCTTGCTTACTTTCCAAGGCTCCAAGTTGAGGAGGAGACACTGTGTTAGATTCATCATAGGTAGATGAAGCAAGGTTCATACCAAATCAGAGACACTGAAAATAGCGAGTCAATATTTTTGGAATAAAAAATGTTTTTGAAATAAAATTTGATACAGGATATTGGGAAAAAAAAAAAACCTCAAAATCTTCAAATTGTCAGAATTGTGTTCTTACACTGTTTTAATTACAACTTGAGGTATAGGTTCGCGTCACCTTATTTTCTGTTTGTAGAGCTTACAGAGACTTAACCTGGCCGTAAGGAGGATGAAAGGAATGCCAGAACAAAAAGAGGGGCAGAGCAGATGATGGCCAAGGTGTGAGTGAATACTTAGGAGATGATTGTTGCACCAAAAGGCACTGACCATACTCTGTACGTCACATCTAATGGGAAGATCCCCACAGAAAATAGTCTGGGTGATATTATGAGCTGGGTCCTCTAAAGGCTTGACGCCTATCAAGATCACTCCATCTTCCTCTGTAGTCTCTCCAGGAAGCTGTTCTCCCACCCACAGGTGTATGGCAGGTGAGCAGTTCCTCCCTCCCCCTGCCCCCACCCAGGAATGAGTGTATTTCCAAGCACACAGTCTAAAGCAATGGACTTTTAACTTTTCTGACTGCAAAGCCCTATTAGTGAAAAACATTGGAGCATGGGCTACCAATGTTTTATTACAAGTATAAACAAATATATTACATTATGCACACTTACTCAAAAACAGAAAATGTAATAATGGGAAAAGATGAAATCAACTAGTTTAACTCCTGCAACTTCTGGGTTATGTCCTTTCTCAGATGCAGGCAGAGACTTCCGGGGAGAGGCTTGGGGAGAGCCACAGGCTTGGGGAGAGCCATGGGGCTGGACCAGGGCTCTGCTGTGTCTCCCACATGCCGGGTGAGGCTGTCTGAGATTTGGCATTTGGCCCCTGGGGTAGGAGGGGTAGCATGTAGGTTGGGAATGAGGGCAGGTGGCTGCCAGGCTCTCCACAGGGCAGGGCTGAGAGGGAGTGCTGATGTAATGAACTGGGTCTTGTATCAACAGAGATAGTAGGGTTTGGGAGAGTAAAGATACATCATTTTTGGAAAAATAAATCAAATGACCATTGGAAATATTTGCAAACTGTTCTCTCCACACCATGAGATGCTTCTGAGAAGACTCCCATCTCACTGTTAACTTGTTGCCTCTGTGTTGTGTGTTGTGTATGGGTGTGTGCTCTTCATGGATGCATGTTCTGTCTGGTTTTCAGAAACATCCTACTCACAATGATGTCATCACCAAACAGTCTCCAAATTTGGGACGTTTGTTTTTTTGTAAGTGAAAACCCTCTAATTCACCTAATTTAATTCATTCTAATTCAAACCTTACCAATCCAATTTATTTGCCCTGAGATTAAGAGTCATAAATTATTTTCATGGTCATTCCCTCATATTATCACAAAATTTTACAATGACTCTCTTTTCTAAGATAACTTCTATAGGACTCTTGACAAAGGTTCCCTCCTTGCCCAAACTCTAGCCAGGCTTCTCTGAGCCCAGTGATCATTTATGTCTATAACGACTTGAAGAAAAACATACTTTCTAACAGCTCAAGGCCACATCCATAGGGTGACCCACACACAGCTCCTTAAAGAGTCTGCTCAAGACTGCAAAAGAATTCACTGCTTGTTCCAGCCAGTGCCTGAAGATAGAGCTCCTATCTTCCAGCTCTGTGGGAGGGTAGGAGCTTAACTTGCTAATGCCAATTAGCAAACCCGGATGGTTTCATATGGATCCACCCTCTCCTTGCGGCATTTTGTAATTTTCCTTTCACTGACTACACCTGTTCCCTCATTTCCCCTTTAGGAGACCCAGTCACATCTGTACAAATCAAAGTTGAGTTCAGTTTCCTTTTACAATAGTATGTTACTGATTAAAACCTGTCCTTACCACATTAGTGTCCAGCTTGATTTATATTTGACACTATTTAAGCCAAAAATTGGTTAACTGCAATAGATCACAGCATAGACAAAATAAACAAACATGAGACCTTGCTGTTATTAACCCCAACGCCATGTGGAATTTCCAGGGAAGGGCAGTTGCCGATACAGACTTCATCAAGATGTCAGCGTCAATCTCCATATTAAATATCAATAAAGTTTAAATTTTTTCTTATTTTTCACTAGTGCATGCTCAGTCATGTCTGACTCTTTGTGGTCCCATGGACAGTAATCCACTAGTCTCTGCCCATGGAATTTTCCAGGCAAGAATACTGGAGTAGGGTGCCATTTCCTACTCCAGGGATTTTTCATTAGACCAAAAAAAAAACCAACACAAATGTTGATTGACCTTCTAGTATTTTCTTTCCGTATTCCAGTGGATCATCTTACCCATGCCCTGATGCACACGTCATAGTTTTTGGACCCCTGATTCAAAGAGCAAACTTCTAGGCAGGGAAGCCAAGTTAAAATTCATGCCCTACAGTCCTAACCCCATAAGAGGTGGATTCCAGACAGGGTGACTCAGACTCTACCCTAGTCACCCCAGCCCAGAAATGCCAGGATCTCTCCCAGACTTGGCATCATGGACACAGATGGCATTCCCATCGGACAAACAAGGCTTTCTTGGACCCACTGGCACTATGCCCAAGGAGATGAAAAACACAAGCAGGACAGACTCAAGCCACCCTTGTCTTCTTAAAATAAGCAATTCATTTTTTAGAGAGTGAGAGCTATTTTTAAGAGCATGAGTTATTTGGCAGCTGTTTCCAAAATGGCTTCCACAATTCTAAGAAGCTGTGATTCATCCTTTGGCTTGGCAGGATCCTGGGTGCATGGAAATTCCAGCGGGAGATATAAATGTCACTTTTCATGCTCAGGGGTTCACAAAGCTCTCTGTGAGGCCAAGAACCAGAGTCTGCAAATTCCATGACAATGGCAAACAAGAGCCTGTTTTCAACTGGCTGTTGGTCAAACACTCTTGTGTTTCCCAGGCTCCTGTCGGAATCACAGACACAAGCACAGGAAGCCACTGAGGGTTTTGAGTCTGTTCCCTGGGCATTTGGAAGGAATCACTCCCTCACAGGTTGTTTTTTGGCAGTTCCTTGTCCTCGCATTTATTTGTATTACTTTTTTCTTTTATTTTTATTATGCAAATATATTAAGAAAATACAAATATTTGTAAATTTATTTTGATTTTTGAACACTTCAATTTTTTTTTTAGTTGCTCTTCATAAAATAAAATATAAAAAATTAAGCAACATAAAAGCATGGAAAATGAAAAATCAAGTCCCAAAACCGACAACATTTTCCTCACATTAATCACTATTTGGGTTTTTCTGATTTCCCTTTTTATGTGAGTTTCTTATGCCATATTTAAGACTGGTGAGGTAACCACTATTATCATTTTGTAAGATATGTTCTGAGAGATTTTCCAAGCATACACATATATAACATATATTTACATATTTATTGTATTTATTTTTTGTTTTCCTCTTCTTAGTGGAATCATACTATGCTCACTGATCTGCATTCTCTATTTTAGACATTTAACTTTGCATTTCTTTCCACACTGACACAACTGCCCTTATAATGGTTGCGTAGTCTTTCTTTTATAGAAGCACTACAATTTATGTAACTACCTTGCATTAATGGAAATTTGAGTTGCTACAGGTTTTCACTATGACAGTATGAAACATTCACACACTTAGCAATCTCAGCAAATTGGTAAATTTCTAGTCACGGGATCATTAATATGTGAATTGTAGATTGGCTAAACATCACCCAAACACACTTGGAGAGAATTTCACCTTAATAATCCCATTCCCATCATTCCCATCAGCACTAAAAATGATGTTTAATGGACGTTAAATTTTTTAAATTGTATTTAAATACACATAACCTGAAATTTACCATCTTAACTGTTTTTATATGTACTAGTCAATGGCATTATGTACATTCACATTGTTGAGTGAATGTGCTGACCACCATCCATCCTCGGAATTCTTTTCATCTTGTAAAATTCAAACTGTACCTATCAAATAATAACTCCCCATTCTCCCTGTCCACAAGACCTAGCAAACACCATTCTACTTGCTGTCTCTATGAATTTATTTCCTCTAGGTACATCATATGAGTGGAATCAAGTATTTGTCCTTTAGTGACTGGCTTATTTTCAGCATCATGTCCTCAAGTTTCATCCATGTGGTAGCAGGTGTCAGAATTTCCTTCCTTTTGAAGGCTGAATAATATTCAATTGTATGGATATGCCACATTTTGCGTATCCATTCATCCACCCATGGGAACTTATTTAAGGTATTTTAATATCCATTTCATCACAAATTTTCTGACACTTCAATAATCTAATTTCAAATGGAGAAGTTTAAGAAAAACGTACTCTGAAGTCATAGGTGTATAGTTCCCTGCTTCCCTTCGTAAATGAGGAGGTAATTATGCTCTCCCTTTTCCTGTACAAATATTTTGGAAAATTCCTTCATAGGGGAGGTGTTGCCACCACCCTTCTCACTGAACTAGAGGATTCCATTTTCAACCACAGCCCAAGTGGTGGGTATAACCCCTGTCACCCAGTTAGAGGAATGCATTGGGGCCATTGCTAATACTCAGAAGAGAGCATTGAATGGCATGATTCTTCTGGTATCATATTTTTATGTATTTCTTTCTTAATTTTCATGAAACTTTGCAGAGAGATTTAAGAACTGCAGTCAAAATATCTTCAATGAAATTTCCAGCCAATTGCCTGTATTCAGAGAGATGCTGTAAGTTTAAACTGCCCCTTGACCTGGGTTTTCCTGGTGGCTCAGATGGTAAATAATCTGCTTTCAATGTAGGAAACCCAGGTTTGATCCCTGGCTGGGGGAGATCCCCTGGAGTAAGGGCATGGCAACCCACTCCAGTATTCTTGCCTGGAGAATTCCATGACAGAGGAGTCTATCGGGTGTACAAAAGAGTTGGACACAACTGAGCAACTAATACTTCCATGACTTTGTCAGGTTAAATTTGGAATTCATTTTGTCAAAATCTCAATGGAATTTTTATTTGAACAAGTCATGTCGATTTTTTAAAAATAAAACTTTCCCTCCAATATAGAACGTGAAATATTTTCTTAAATTGGAGTATTATTGCTTTACAATGTTGTGTTAGTTTCTGTGGTACAACAACATGAATCAGCCATAAGTATATATCCCCTCCCCCACCACCCCCATCCCACCCTTCTAGGTCATCACAGAGCACTGAGCTGAGCTCCCCATGCTACCCAGCAGCTTCCCACTAACTATTTATTTTACACATGGCAGTGTATATATGTTAATGCTGCTCTCTCACTTTGCCGCACCCTGTCCTTTCCCCTGGTGTCCACAAGTCCATTCTCTACTTTTGTTGCAGCACTATTTACATGGAAGCAACCTAAATGTCCATCGATGGATGAATGGATAAAGAACATATGGAGCACAGAATCATGATCCCTTCTTACTGTCCCCAAACTCCCAATTCCATCTCATGGTCAGACTAATAATTGGCAAAAGTGAGATGGAAAACAAAGTATAAATGTATTCCAGCTGCTGCTTCTAGAAATCAATAAATCTAACTTTCAAATAAAGCAAAGAAAATTATTTTTAGCAATAACTGGATAGAAATAGAGTACTATTGACATTATTTTTGTTGTCCTTAAATTTCAAGCTTTCCTACGAGTAATGCCTCGTAAGTCTTTTTAAAGGCACCTGGAAATAGACAAGGTACATTAGGCTGAGTGAACAATTGAGGCTTTGAGCCGCACCTGGCACAGAGCAGGCGGGTACCGGATAACCATTTGCTGAAGAAAGGGATGAAATGCCTAACAAGCCATGTTACAAACCACAGAAGTTATTTATTCTGACACTGGGTAAGAATCTCCATATTTAAAGCCACAGGCTTTCCTCCATGGACTTTTTGTCAAAACAGAATACTTTAAAGGAGCTACAATATTTCACTAAAACCAATCTATAAAGGATGTTGATAGAAAAGAACCTCTCAGCACATTACTTCATGTAGTTTACTTACCAGTTTGTTTGAGAAAAGAACCTCCCAGCACATTACTTCATGTAGTTTACTTACCAGTTTGTTTGTTTGTTTTTTCAGAAACATATCTGGTGCCAAACACAGTATACAATTATGTCACATTTCCTCACAGACGGTTTCCTGTTCTTTAAAGAAAATTTTTTTCTAGTTACCATTTTAATCTATTATATAAAGTTTTCTTAGAAGAGATGGTGGCCATTCTTCCAGGAAAATGAACAAAGAATGACTTTTGTGAAGGGTATAGGCTAAAGGAAATTAATAACTTCCTAGATGAAATTAGAAGTTTTTATTTAGAACTTCAATAGAAAAGACATCTAGAAAGTATGAAGAAAATGGTTTTCAAGGTCCACAAGTGTTCTGAGGTTACCCAGCTTAGGTTAGGCAGGGAGTAGACAGAACAGCCAGGTATGAATCTGCCAACCACCACAAAAAAAGCAGCCTTAGCAGAGCCCCTTCTCGCTCAGCTAGGTCTGTGCAGGTACTCACTCTCCCTCTGTGACATGGATATTGGAGAGGATTCTGCAAAGTACTCGAGATAGTGGCCTTATGTTACTGACGGCCTTGCATCACTGAACCCAGGCAGGATTGAGGAGCAGGCAGACTGCAGGGAGCAGAGCCTAGGATTCTGTGGAATTTCTCCTGCAAGCCTGGTGCCCAAAACAGAACTTTTGGGGCAACCCACTCCGTTGCAGTCCAACCAGTTGAGTTTGGATGTCAACTGGCACATCCTCACAGCAATGACATAAAAGAGAAATAGAAAAGGCTCTGGAAGCTTCTGTACCCATTTACCTTTGCTCCATTTCAGAACAACTCATATTTTCCAAAGTAAACAGTTAAAGTCAATTTGGAAAAGTTGACTTGTAGACTTGCCACCTGATGTGAAGAACTGACTTATTGGAAAAGACCCTGATGCTCGGAAAAATTGAGGGCAAGAAGAGAGGGGAGTGACAGAGGATGAGATGGTTGGATGGCACCATCAACTCAATGGACATGAGTTTGAGCAAACTCCAGGAGACAGTGAAGGACGGGGAAACCTGGCGTGCTGCAGTCCATGCAGCCTCAAAGAGTTGGACATGACTGAGTGATGAAATCACAACAGCAAGCATTAGTTCTTTAATATTGGGCTGGCCAAAAAGTTTGTTCTGGTTTTTCTGTAAGATGTTATGAAAAACCCAAACTAATTTACCCAATAGATCACAGACGGATCAAGGAGTCAAGACAAAAAAAAAAAAAAGTTAAATGACATTTCATGAAAAAGAACTTAATGAAATTAATTTAAAGAAATTCGTGAAATTTAATTGAAAGTGAAAGTCACTCAGCCATGTCCAACTCTTTGTGACCCCAAGGACTATACAGTAGATGGAATTCTCCAGGCCAGAACAATGGAGTGGGTAGACTTTCCCTTCTCCAGAGGATCTTCTCAACCCAGGAATCAAACCCAGGTTTCCCACATTGCAGGAGAATTCTTACCAGCTGAGCCACAAGAGAAGCCCAAGAATACCAGAATGTGTAGACTATCTCTTCTCCAGCAGATCTTTCCGATCCAGGAATCAAACTGGGGTCTTCTGCATTACAGGTGGATTATTTGCCAACTAAGCTATGAAGGAATGGAATTAAATAAAGTGAAATTAAATAGTCAGGTCTTTTATCTCTATAGCAACAATCTTTAGGAAACCACAATCCACAAAGAAACTAATAGTGTCTTACTGAAAGCTGAACAGAAGGGTATGAGTGGTCAGCCAGGTTCACTGCAGATCAAAAGATGCATGTGAAAGCTCTTGTCTCACTTTATGGACCCTTCACTGCTCTAGCTTTAACTTGATACTCTCTCTCTCTTGCTCCTTTAATGGGAGGACTTCAGCTACATCCCAGCATGAAGGAAGAAGTGTTTGTTTTCTCAAGCCCTCTCGCGTCCTGGGCCTGCTTATGCTTGAATGTGGGTTTTGCCTTGCTCTTTCATCGCTAGACTTTGCTTAGGATTTATGCTCACCAGGAGACAGAGGAACAACAGAACCAAACAAAAGCCCTCTCGTCTCCAGGCTGGCACGGGGCAAAAATAAACATGGTAGCACTTCTGTGCAGCTTCTGATCAAATCACAATGATTAGGCACTGCTCTGTGCGGCCAGAGCTGAAAATAGCAGGTTTGGGAGGCAAGAGCCCACATGAGAGGGAGCGAGGTGGGCCTCAGCGAGCAGCATGGCCCCCCAGGGACCGTAATTAGGGAGAAGTTCCTTGGAGGCAGAGTGACTGATGTAGGTGGCTGGTACAGCAAGCCATCTACCTGCCTCCCCATCCTCCCCTTTCTCCCAAAATAATGGAAAATGATTTTATTCAACATCATTAACACAGCCCAGCACTGGTCTCTGCATCCTCACAGACACTTGCCAGCCAAGAGGACTTGGATTTGGCTAAATAGGAGGAATGAAGCCTTGGCCACGTTGGCATTTCAGTTCCTGAGGGTTCATCTCCCACTGCAGAACAACAGACTGCGGGTCCTCCTGGGGTGACTGACACTGCGGGCAATGGGACCACAGGTCCCAGAAACCGATTCCATAAGATGCACAGATGCCAAGCAAGGTAACAGAGACCTTTTTAATGGTGCTCATTATTTTCTGAAGTTTTGTATTGTATTAGCTATTTTTTATATTCCAATGATTTCACATCTGGGGCCTTGCTGACCCGTCCCAGGGTTAGCGAGTTCCTGGAGAAGGTGAACAACTGGTCTGGGAGCACAGCTTTTAAACTCAAAATATCAGCCCATAGTCCACACCCTGACCACCTCCTCCATGGGGTCCCACACTCAGGATCACTATTCCCTCCACCCTAGTGGCCCCCGGGTTAGGACCAGAAATCCAGGGACAGCCCTTACACTCAGAGTCCACTGAAATGATTCGAACTGGCCAGTCCTGAGCCTGTTGACACTCCCACACCCCAGAAGCCATAGTAAAGACCCCCTTCTGTGTTCCCCCTCCCCCTGCCGCCTGACCACCCTGGTGCTTCCCTTGTGCCCTGGGTAGCACAGCTGCTCCTCCTCTTGGGAGACAAGGGTAACAAACTCTCTTTTCATTGGCAGCTGTCTCCTGATCTGTTGGCCTTACTATGTTGCTGTTGTTTAGTTGATAAGTCATGTCTGATTCTTTGCAACCCCATGGAGTGTAGCCCACCAGGCTCCTCTGTCCATGTAATTCTCCAGGCAAGAATACTGGAGTGGGTTGCCATTTCCTTCTCCAGGGGATCTTCCCAACCCAGAGACTGAACCTGAGTCTCCTACTTGGCATGAAGATTCTTAACCACTGAGCCACCAGGGAATCCCTGGCCTTATTACACTTTGCTTTTTTTAAATTAATACATTATGTTTTAGAATAAATATCAGCCCAGATGTGTCCCTAAGGATCATGGTGGTGTTTCCATAAGAACTGAGTCTAGTCTCAGCATGTGAGCACCAAGAGGGTCAGCACTTGGGCAAGGAAACCCGGGCCAGTCATCAGGGTTTCGTTTCCATGGGAGGTTGAGGAGGGGCTGGGCCAGCTAGCCTGCACTTCAGCATCCAGCCCCAGAGGGTTGTGTGGTTTCTGCTGCAAGAGCTTTATTTGTTTATTTGTTTCTTTTTAAAATATTTTTGATGTGGACCTTTTTTAAAATCTATATTGAATTTGTTACAATAATGCTTCTGTTTTATGCTTTTTTTTTTTTTTTGGCCCAGAGGCATGGAAGATCCTAGCTCCCTGACCAGGGATCGAACACACACCCTCTTCATTGGAAGGCAGAGTCCCAACCCCTGGACCACTAGGGAAGTTCCAGGATCCCTGTTTTATTTGTGGGGCCCAACCTGTTCCTGATGGCCCTGGGCTTCCAAGCAAACTATTCCAAATGTCTTTCATTATTAATAAAAAGACTTATCATGATTTTTTTTTTAATTTATTTATGTGAGTTTGCTGTTTGGTCCATTACTGTTGCTTTGGGTGTTTTTAAGTATACTCAGGCAACCCTGTGATATCTGCCATGACCTCCCTTACTTGAGCTTCAGGTTTACAAAACCAGCTCTACAGAGGTCATCTGCTTTCCTCCCTTCTTCCTTTACATTTTCTATCTTTCTAATATTTTTAATTTTAAAAAACTCAAAAGTTTTTTAGAAAAGTCAAGAAAATCCTAAAATACACATCTGTGTCTCTTTCCCAGATTAACAATCCTCATTCATAATGATTGTTTTGTCTTTTTTTTAATAAATAAAATGAAACAAGTCAAGTAAAACTACAGATTCCTTCATCTTCTATTCCAGGCTAGTCATCTTGCCTTTTTCCTAAAACTAACTACTGTTATCAATTTGATATAGGCTTTTCTAGTCCACTTTTTATAACTTGGCATTGTGTGTACATGAATCCCTGAGCAAGAAAAACATTGTGCTTTAAACTTTTGCATAGATGGTTTCATACTGTGAACAGAAACCTGAACCTTGTTTAGTTTTTGAAGCTCTGTTAATATCATCTCTTTCAGTAGTTTTTTTAATGATTTTATTGTATTCCATCATATGAATTGCCACACTTATTTAGACAATTCGCTACTATTTCTGCAATGAAAATTCTTCCGTGTGTCTCTCAGGCAGATACGCCAGACTTCTCTTGGTACAGTCATGAAATAAGAGTTTGCTGGGCCTGAAATTATGCACAATTAAAATTTACATAACTACTGTCAGATTTCTCTCCGAAGGGGTGGTATTGGTTATTTTCTTTTCCATGAACTCTCTGCAAGGTCAATGTCTATTCACAGCAGCCTGTTAGATGTCCAAAATTTTTGGAAAAGTAAGAAAGAAATGCACATGAGTTTGTGAAACTCCAAAATTCTACTAAATAATGATAAGAAACATTACCAAGTTAACTACTACCTTTTATTACATAAATTTCTGTCAAGATACAGCGTCTACACATTTGAAACCGTACAACGTTTGATACCCAGGCTGTTACTTCCAAATCTTACCCACAATTGTGTCACTAATACTTGTATTTCCATCCTCTCTGCTTTAAGGAAAAGTCCTTACCTCTCCATTCTCTTTGCCACATCTAACACTTGCAGGATCTGGATCTTATAATTATGTACAGGTCTTCAGGGATTCACTTCTGGAATGTCTGTCAATGCCTCGTTCTACAGCTGTAGCCGCACCACCCCTGGGCTTTGAGACACTAGTCTTCCCAGCTCGCAGACTGCATGGCTTGATCCGTGTCTCATCCTTGCCCATAAATGGCCCTTTGACATATTCTAATTTATTCTTATCCTCATGGTTTAGGCAAATTTGAAGGAAAAATATCTTTAGCTTTAAAAAATATATATATTAATCGCAAAGATACTCTCTTCCCAATCAGAATAAAAACAAAAACACACGATAGGACTCTTACTTGCTAATCACTCACTCAGCCTGAAACAAAAAAATAATGGTAGAAAATAATAAATATAGTAAATATACATGGCTTACTTTTTTCACATGTATTCACCATATTTTTTTTTATTTTAGTTTTTGGCCCCACAGCATGTGGGATTTTCCCAGACTAGGGATCAAACCCATGTCCCCTGTATTGTAGGTAGATTCTTATCCATAGGGCCACCAGGAAAGTCCTACAAAATGTACACATTTTAAAAACCATTTTTAAAATTTTTCTTTCATTTTCTTAACAGACCATAATTTACCCACCTTTAAGCTTAATTTGTACTTTTTTTTTCATTAAATGATCAATGAAGACCTTAGATAAAAAGAAATCCCAAGAAAAAATGAATAGATTTGAAATTCTTCAAGTGCTTACATGTATTGTTTAGGAAATCCGCCAAGCATTCTAACATGTACACTTTTCACAGCAGGCTCAGATGTGTGTTGAAAAATGCAGTAGGTATGATATACCCTGACCAAGAAAGGGCATTCCAAAAGCTATATATAGCATTGATTATTTTAGCTCCAGGCCACTCAAGGAAATAGATATAATATTTGTAGTGAATCAGACTTCAATTGCTATGTCTACACCGACTAGATTCAGCCAGAAAGCTTTTATTTAAAAAGCAGGATCTTCATAAGCAGGGTCAAAAGCCTTTGATCTGTAGATCTGTATCTCTTTTTAATATTTTTCTTTTAATATCTTGGCAAGCCAGGTGACCAACTTTCCTGGTTTGCCTGAAACTGAAGAGGTCCCCAGGACATAGGATTTCCAGTTTTAAAACTGTGAAAGATCCAAGGAAATCAGAATGAGCTGTCTACTCTATTTTTGTGATTACAAGTATAATTAGTTTGCTGCCAAGATCAGAGAAAGCTCAAATAGGTGAGGATAGAAGAGAGTAGCTGATTTGGGAGAATCTCATGAGGCCACTCATCTGTGAGTGATGTCAACAGATTGCAAGTCTAAAGCAAGATCAGAAAGTTTGGGGCATGATTAGTCAAGATGGAGAGGAAATGAGAGTCAAGGTCAGACATGGGCCAGGTGTGCCTAAGATGTCAGAGAGACCCTGCAGTCAGAGATAGCACTGAACACTTCCACATCAAGGGTCCTCCTTGGCTTTTCCTTCTTCTTTCTTCTCTTACTCATGGGCATGCTCTCAAACAGCCTGAATGGGGACGTCAGGGGCTGGGCCATTATGTACTAGAGCTAGGTTGATATAGTACATTACATAGATTCATCCTTGCAAAATGAAAACTTATTTCTTGTTGTTATTTATAAGACTCCGTCCAGTCTTTCAAGATCTCAGGCTCATTATGGTTGGTACAGCCAAGGGCTTTAAAAACAATTGGTAATAAGCTTACACTTGCCTAATACTTTTAACTTCTCAAGGTACTTCACATCTGTTTTCTCTTATTATTTGTTCTATAGCTCCAGGGAGTACATAGAGAATTATCAGTACCTCTTTTTTGTAGATGAAGAAAATGAAGACAGAATGATGATAAACATGATTAAAATTCCAGGGCTATAAACAGAAGAGCCAGTCTATGTATTCTAATTTCTAATCCTCTCCTAAATTAGGCTATGCCCTTGTTAGAGTACAGAAAAGATTTTCGTATCTGAAAAAATCCTAGAGATTCTGTAATTCTATGGTTTCAGACTTTTCAAATTGAAGAATCATATTGTCAAATAAAGTCTTACACAGAACTCAAATAAATAACAGAAGTGGAACATCTCAGATTGGAAAGAGAGCCTGGAAATCTCTCCAGTACCCCTTTCCCCTGTGAACCTCTTCCAACCTCTTTGGAACTCGGTTTGGAAACTAATGATGAGGTCCATCCCATTCATTTGCCAGGAGAGGACAAGCCATAGAGAGGTCACTAGGATGTAAAGGTAAAACTGGAATGAGGCCTTGTGGCTCTGAATTCTCAGTTCATAGCTAATTATTCATCATTACTTGAGTTTTTTATACTCTTTCACATCTAAACAACTATCATAAGCTGTGTTCTTTTTATTTTTAGGGTAAGTGTTTATTTATATTAATCCTTTTTATTAAAAAAACTTTTTATTTTGTATTGGGATATATAGCCAATTAACAATGTGATAGTTTCATGTAAACATTGAAGGGACTCAGATATAGATATAAAATGTATCCATTCTCCCCCAAAGTCCCTTCCCATCCAGGCTACCACCTAACATTGAGCAGAGTTCCATGTGCTAAACTGTAGGACCTTTTTGGTTATCCTCTTTAAATATAGCAATGTGTACATATCCATCCCAAACTCCCTAACTATCCCTTCCCCCATCCTTTCCCCTTCATAAGCTATGTTCTTATTTAAATTCTTTTATTCTCGACTTCATCTGTTATTTTTTGTAGAGCAAAGTTGAAACTGTAAACAAGCAAATTGCTTCACACTTGACTCCTTTAGTTTGTTTTTAATTTAGTGGAATACTTTCCAAGCATTTCAGCAATCACATGGGTAAGTTACTGTAGACAGTATAAAATATTACACTTGGCAATCGAAGCCTATCGGTGTCAACATATAGAACAGAGAAAAAATTTATCAAGAAAAAGTTACAGTGGTATCAGCAAAATGGGAGAGTAGGTAGCTCAAAACTTGCATCCTTCCACAGAAATGTTAAAACAACAAGTAGAACTGCCAGAACCAACACTGACAGAACTCTGGAAGACCGTCAAAGGCTTATAGGAGCAAGTAAATACTGAATCAAGAAAAGGCAAGTTAAAAACAGTAGGAAAGCTTTGTGGTATTTTTACTTGCCCTTGCTCCACTAGTTCAGTAGAGGTCTTGAGAATAGCAACTTGCGTTCCCAGTATGGGAACCTAGTTTCTGCTTTTGGAGGTAACCGAACAGATATTTAAAAAAAAATTATTGTGTTTGTCTCTTATACTCTGCATAGAGGCTACTTGAAGAACTGATACAAACTTTTCATCATCTTTTTGCCTGTCTCTGTTTTGGAATTCACTCAGGACTTCCCTGGTGGCTCAGACTGTGTAGAATTTGCCTGCAATGTGGGAGACCCAGGTTTAATCCCTGGGACAAGAATTTCCCCTGGAGAAGGGAATGGTTACCCACTCCAGTATTCTTGCCTGGAGAATCCCATGGACAGAGGAGCCCAGCAGGCAACAGCCCGTGGGGTTGCAAAGAGTCAGACACAGCTGAACATCTAATACTTTCACTTTTCAGGGCTGAAAAGCAGCAGGCATTGCTCAACAATATAGTAAAGTGAATGAAAAACTTGCAGCTGCAAAAGATTATAGTTGGGACAAAAAATAGAACACCTAAATTTTGGTAGACTTCCCTCGTAGCTCATTTGGTAAAGAACCTGCCTGCAATGCAGGAGACCCGGGTTCAATTTCTGAATCAGGAAAATCCCCTGGAGAAGGAAATGGCAACCCATTCCAGTATTCTTGCCTGGAGAATCCCATGGACAGAGGAGCCTAGCAGGCTACAGTCCGTGGGGTCACAACAGTCGGATACAATTTGGTAACTAAACCACCACCAAATTTTGGAAGAAAAACTGTGGCGAGAGTTTCTTTTAGGATATAGGTCATTCAAAAGCAGTTATGTACACCAAGAAATCTAGAAAGCCACATGCATGCCAAAGGAAGGACATATGCTCAGAAAAGACTTGAGGCAATCCTGAACTTTCAACTTCAGTCTATGTTTAGGCTCAGTAGAACCAGGAAATGAAAGTTGAGGCAGAGTTGTAAGAGCCTTACTAAGTATTGAAAAAGTTCATCAACACAGAGCCATCTGCAAGCCAGGAAAAGTGTGCTTGGGGTTTGTTTTGGTTTTGTTTAGTTTTTTGCTTTTTTTTTTAGTTCTTGATATTAAAGGAAATCATAGTCAAGACCTTAGCTGAGCTCAAGCTAAAGGAATTTCAAGGATTGCACACAATATAGAATACGGTTTTGGTTAAAGGAGCTTGAAAGTGTCACTAAAGAAACAAATGTCTGTAGCCTGCAATAATCAAAAGAGTAAATCCTGGAGAAGGGAAAAAATCTGATTTAAGGGTTATAATATTATAATGTTCAAATATTCAGAGTTCAACAAAAAACTGAGAAGTATATACATGGCTAGAGTCCATGGATTCATAAAAGAGTCAGACACAACTGAGTGACTAACACACCCAACACAACTAACAGATATAGATTTATATGAGACTCTATCCAGCAGTAGCAGCAGATGAATTCTTCTGCAATATAAATAGAAAATTCTTCAGGATGGACCGTGTATTATGCACAAAACAATTTTCACTTAATTAAAATAATTGAAATCATGAAAAGTATCTTTCTGACAATCATAAAATGAAGCTAGGAATCAATGGGGCTTCCCAAGCGGCTCAGTGATAAAGAATCCACCTGCAGTGCAGGGGACGCAGATGTGGAGGATCTCCTGAAGTAGGAAATGATAAATGACATGGTCTTTTATATAGAAATTCCCAAAGGATCCTCACAAAAGCTACTGGGGCTAATATATGAATTCAACAAAGTTTCAGAGCAAAACAGGAAAATCAATTGCAATTCTGGATAATTGAAATGAACAATCTGAAAGGGAAATTAAGGAAAAATTCTATTTGTAATATCATCAAAAGAATGAAATACTAGGAATAAATTTAACCAAAGAGTTTATGTATATATATATATACACACACATGTGTCTGTGTGTGTATGTGTGTGCGCACGCACATACTCAGTTGCTCAGTCATGTCTGACTCTGTGCCCTCATGGACTGTAGCCCAGCAGGCTTCTATACTTATGGGATTTTTCTGGCAAGAATACTGGAGTGGGTTACCATTTCCTTCACCAGGAGATCTCCGTAACTCAGGGACTGAACTCATGTCTCATACATCTCCTTCATTGGCAGGCAGATTCTTTAACACTGTGCCACATGTGAAGCCCATATATATTAATACGTTGTTGTTGTTCTTCAGTCACTAAGTCGTGTCTGACTCTTTGAGACCCTGTAGACTGCAGCAAGTTAGGCTTCCCTGTCCTTCATTGTCTCCTGGAGTTAGCTCAAACTCATGTCTATTGAGTCAGTGATTGGCTTCCTTTAGGATTGACTGGTTTGATCTCCTTGCAGTCCAAGGGGCTCTCAAGAGTCTTTTCCAGCATCACAATTTCAAAGCATCAATTTTTCAGTACTCAGCCTTCTTTATGGTCCAGATATCACATCTGTACATGTTTATAGGAAAAACTATAGCTTTGACTTCATGATTTTTTGTCAGTGAAGTGATGTCTCTGCTTTTTAATATGCTGTCTAGGCTTGTCATAACTTTCTTCCAAGGAGCAAGAATCTTTTAATTTCATGGCTGCAGTAAACATCTGCAGTGATTTTGGAGCCCAGGAAAATAAAATCTGCCACTATTTCCACTTTTTTCCCATCTATAAGCCATGAAGTGATGGGACCAGATGCCATGATCTTTGTTCTTTGAATGTTGAGTTCTAAGCCAGCTTTCTCACTCTCCTGTTTTACCCTCATCAAGAGACTCTTTAGTTACTTTTCACTTTCTCCATGCAACTACAAAATATAGTTGAAAATTGAGAAAATTTAAATTAATGGAAAGATATCCTGCATTCATAGAACACTTAATATTTTTAAAATATTTATAATATTTTATTATCCAAAGAAATCTATACAATGCAATCAATCTGTACAAACCCCAAGCAATCTATACAAAGCAGCCAATGCAACCCTATCAAACTTACAGCTGCATTTTCACAAAAATGGAAAAGATGATCCTCAAATTCATATGGAAATGTAAGATACATGGAATAATCAAAATAATCTTGAAAAAGAAAAACAAAGTTGAAGGGTTTACATTTGCTGGTTTTCAAACTTACGGCAAAGCTACAGTCATCTAAAGAGTGTGGCAATAATGTAAGGATAGACATGTGGACCAATTAAATAGACTTGAGAGTCCAGGAATAACCCATAAACCTATGATCATTTGATTTTCAACAAGTGTGGCAAAACCACTTAATGGAAAAAGAATTGTCTCTTAAACAAATGATGCTTGGATAGCTTCTTATCCACATGCTAGAGAGTGAATTTGAACTTCTTCCTTTGGCCATACACAAATTTTAACTCTGTCTAGTCAAAGCTATGGTTTTTCCAGTAGTCTTGTATGGATGTGAGAGTTGGACTATAAAGAAAGCTGAGTGCCAAAGAATTGATGCTTTTGAACACTGGTGTTGGAGAAGACTCTTGAGAGTCCCTTAGACTGCAAGGAGTTCAAGCCAGTCAATCCTAAAGGAAATTAGTCTTGAATATTCATTAGAAGGACTGAAGTTGAAGCTGAACCTCCAATACTTTGGCCACCTGATACAAAGAACCGACTCACTGGAAAAGACCGTGATGCTGGGAAAGACTGAAGACAGAAGGAGAAGGGGACAAGAGAGGATGAGATGGTTGGATGGCATCACTGACTTGATGGACGTGAGTTTGAGCAAGCTCCAAGAGTCAGTGATGCACAGGGAAGCCTGGCGTGCTGCAAACCATGAGATCACAAACAGTCTGAGTGACTGAACTGAACTGAACTGAAATTTTAACTCAAATTGGGTCAATGACCTGAATATAAGAGCTAGAACCATAAGCCTCTTAGGAGAAAACTAGGTTAAATATTCATGATCTTTGATTTGACAATGGATTCTTAAGTATGACATCCAAAACACAAGCTACAACAACAACACAGCAAAACTAAACAAATTGGACCTCATCAAAATAAAATAAAAAAAACTTTTATGACATTAAGAAAGTGAAAAGACAGCCTACGGAAGAGGAGGAAACACTTGCAAATCATCTATCTGGTGTACTTAATATTTACAATGTCCAAAGACCTCCTATAACTCAACAGCAAAAGACAACCCAATTGAAAAATGGGCAATGGACTTAAGTAGACATTTCTCTGAAAAGGACATACAAATGGAAAACAAGTGCACACAAAAAGTACTCAACATTATTAGTTGGATATACAACT
Organism: Giraffa tippelskirchi; assembly: GCF_054371585.1. Taxonomy (NCBI): domain Eukaryota; kingdom Metazoa; phylum Chordata; class Mammalia; order Artiodactyla; family Giraffidae; genus Giraffa; species Giraffa tippelskirchi. The sequence continues at coordinate 117,174,744 of NC_137276.1, read as the reverse complement.
CAGAATTACAGTGAATTACCACTTCACACCAACTAAGATGGTTATAATAAACTTAAAGGAATAGAGAGGGGGAGAGAAACAAATACTGGCAAGAATGTGGAGACATGGCATTCTAATATGTTGCTAATGGGAATGTAAAATAGTGCAGCTGCTGTGGAAAGTAGTCTACAAAAGGAAGTCAATGATTTCACAGTAAGCTGGCTAATGTCAACTAATTGGGGCTTCCTCAAAAATTTAAATATAGAGTTATCGTACCACCCATTTTCCACTCTTGCGCATTTCAGTTGAATTCAGGCATCATTCATGTCTGACTCTTTGAGACCCCATGGACTGCAGCAGCCAGGCCTCCCAGGCCATCACCAGCTCCTGGAGTTTACTCAGACTCATGTCCATTGAGTCCATGATGCCATCCAACCATCTCATCCTCTGTCGTCCCCTTCTCCTCCCACCCTCAATCTTTCCCAGCATCAGGGTCTTTTCCAATGAGTTAGTTCTTTGCATCTGGTGGCCAAAGTATTGGAGTTTCAGAATCAACATCAGTCTTTCCAATGAATATTCAGAACTGATTTCCTTTATGATGGTCTGGTTGGATCTCCTTGGAGTCCAAGGGACTCTCAAGAGTGGTCTGCAACACCACAGTTCAAAAACATCAATTCTGAAGTGCTCAGCTTTCTTTATAGTCCAACTCTCACAGCCATACATGACTACTGGAAAAACCATAGCTTTGACTAGATGGACCTTTGTTGGCAAAGTAATGTCTCTGCTTTTAAATATGCTGTCTAGGTTGGTCACAACTTTCCTTCCAAGGAGTAAGCATCTTTTAATTTCATGGCTGCAATCACCATCTGCAGTGATTTTGGAGCCCCAAAAAATAAAGTCAGCCACCGTTTCAACTGTTTCCCCATCTATTTCCCATGAAGTGATGGGACTGGATGCCATGATCTTAGTTTTCTGAATGCTGAGTTTTAAGCCGACTTTTTCACTCTCCTCTTTCACTTTCATCAAGAGGCTTTTAGTTCTTCACTTTCTGAAATAAGGGTGGTGTCATCTCTTGCCTGGAAAATCCCATGGACGGAGGAGCCTCGTAGGCTATAGTCCATGGGGTCACTAAGAGTCGGGCACGACTGAGCGACTTCACTTTCACTTTTCCCTTTCATGCTCTGGAGAAGGAAATGGCAATCCACTCCAGTATTCTTGCCTGGAGAATCCCAGGGACGGCGGAGCCTGGTGGGCTGCTGTCTATGGGGTCGCACAGAGTCGGACACGACTGAAGCAACTTAGCAGCAGCATCTGCATATCTGAGGTTATTGATATTTCTCCCAGAAATCTTGATTCCAGCTTGTGCTTCCTCCAGCCCAGCGTTTCTCATGATGTACTCTGCATATAAGTTAAATAAGCAGTGTGACAGTATATAGCCTTGATGTATTCCTTTCCCAATTTGGAAACAGTCTGTTGTTCCATGTCCAGTTCTAACTGTTGCTTCCTGACCTGCATACAGATTTCTCAGGAGGCAGGTCAGGTGGTCTGGTATTCCCATCTCTTTCAGAATTTTCCAGTTTGTGGCGATCCACACAGTCAAAGGCTTTGGTATAGTCAATAAAGCAGAAATAGATGTTTTTCTGGAACTCTCTTGCTTTTTTGATAATCCAACCCATGTTGGCAATTTGATCTCTGGTTCCTTTGCCTTTTCTAAAACCAGCTTGAACATCTGGGAGTTCACAGTTCACATACTGTTGCAGCCTGGTGTGGAGAATTTTGAGTGTTACTTTGCTGGCATGTGAGATGTGTGCAATTGTGCACTAGTTTGAGTGTTCTTTGGCATTGCCTTTCTTTGGAATTAGAATGAAAGCTGACCTTTTCCAGTCCCGTGGCCACTTCTGAGTTTTCAAATTTTGCTGGCATATTGAGTGCAGCACTTTCACAGCATCATCTTTTAGAATTTGAAATAGCTTAGCTGGAATTCCTTCACCTCCACTAGCTTAACCCACTTGACTTCACATTCAAGGATGTCTGGTTCTAGGTGAGTGATCATACCGTTGTGGTTATCTGGGTCATGAAGATCTTTTTTGTACAGTTTTTCTGTGTATTCTTGCCACCTCTTCTTAATATCTTCTGCTTCTGTTAGGTCCATACCATTTCTATCCTTTATTGAGCCCATCTTTGCATGAAATGTTCCTTTGGTATCTCTCATTTTCTTGAAGAGATCTCTAATCTTTCCCATTCTGTTGTTTTCCTCTATTTCTTTGCACTGATCGCTGAGGAAGGCTTTCTTATCTCTCCTTGCTATTCTTTGGAACTCTGCATTCAAATGGGTATATCTTACCTTTTCTCCTTTGCTTTTTGCTTCTTTTCTTTTCACAGCTATTTGTAAGGCCTCCTCAGACAGCCATTTCCCCTTTTTGCATTTCTCTTCTTGGGGATGGTCTTGATCCCTGTCTCCTGTACAATGTCATGAACCTCTGTCCATAGTTCATCAGAAACTCTGTCTATCAGATCTAATCCCTTGAATCTATTTCTCACTTCCACTGTATAATCGTAAGGGATTTGAGTTAGGTCATACCTGAATGGTCTAGTGCTTTTCCCTACTTTCTTCAATTTAAGTCTGAATTTGGCAATAAAGAGTTCATGATCTGAGCCACAGTCCACTCCCAGTCTTGTTTTTGCTGACTGTATAGAGCTACTCCATCTTTGACTGCAAAGAATATAGTCGATCTGATTTCAGTATTGACCATATGGTGATGTCCATATGTAGTCTTCTTTTGTGTTGTTGAAAGAGGATGTTTGCTATGATCTGTGCATTCTCTTGGCAAAACTCTATTAGCCTTTGCCCTGCTTCATTCTGTACTCCATTTCCAAATTTGCCTGTTATTCCAGGTGTTTATTGACTTCCTACTTTTGCATTCCAATCCCCTATAATGAAAATACATCTTTTTTGGGTGTTAGTTCTAGAAGGTCTTATAAGTCTTCATAGAACTGTTCAACTTCAGCTTCTTCAGCATTATTGGTCAGGGCATAGACTTGGATTATTTTGATATTGAATGGTTTGCCTTGGAAATGAAGAGAGATCATTCTGTCATTTTTGAGATTGCATCCAAGTACTGCATTTCGGACTCTTTTGTTGACTATGATGGCTACTCCATTTCTTCTAAGGGATTCTTGCCCACAGTAGTAGATATAATGCATAGATCTTATGTATAATGTAGATCCTATGCATATACTCCCAAATAATTGAAAATGAGTCAATGAGGACATTATCTGGTTATTTTTGGAAGGTATTTTTCCTGATATTATTTGAAACCCTAGTTAGTAATTTTGATTAGTAACCAGATAACCCTGATATTAGCCAAATCTTGCCATTAATCAAGTTCCCGTATGTAATGGATTTTGCTGATACTTACAGTGGTTCTGCAATGCTGTTTAGACAGGAGCTTTCCCATCATGTCCTTTATTTATTTCATAATCCACCAGGCCCGGATCAGGCACAGAGTAAGCATAATCTGTAAGTCAAAATAATTATCCAAAACTAGACAAATACACTAACCACATGCCTTTTCATTTCTGCTGAAGTCTTTTGTGAATTCAGCTCTTGTGTCCATCTTGTATGTGCTCTCTCAACTTTATTGTACTAACTTATGTGTTTGTTACTCATTGTCAACAGAGAGCTGTATGAACTTTATTGTAACTGGTATGATGCAAAGTAGAATGAGTTAGAGGGGGAAGACCTTGGATGCTCAAATGGATACTCAAATCTTTGGTATCCTGTCAACTCGTTCTAAACCTACTCTGCTGTGTGTATTGAGAGCTGAATTAATGCTGTTGCCAAGCAAGGTATGAATTAGATCTTTTTAAGTGATAACTTTTAATCTCTTTATGAAACAAGTCTCCTCTAATTGTTTCCTTATTAAATGCCATAATCAAATTCAATATGTTGGAAAAAAAATTGACTTGGTAGCCAAGATGCTAAGTTCAAATTGTGTTATTTATATACTGCAAGCATTACATCAGGAGTTGAAAGTGATTACTCAGAAGATGGTGATGAATAAAAGGGCTCACAAATTGCCTGATCTCATCACCTTGGGTTAGAACATCTGGTGGTAGATAATAATAACAGTAATGACCATGTATTAACGTCTTACTATGTGCTAGGCCCTGTGCTAAATGATTTACTCTATATAATTCCACTTTAAAAAGAAACAAATAGAAAGGCTAAATATTCTACTTTTATGTGGTACTTTTATCTGAACCCAGGTCGATCTGACTGCTAAACTATCATCGTTTTTCTAGAGCCTTTCACATCATAATGTTTCTCTTAACCCCAAGAGAACACGCAAAAAATCACGTGAGATTTTCTCTTTGGCTAATTTCAATTTGATTTAATGAAAGATTGTTAGGAGCTTAAAGTGTGCTTTGTGCAACTGGCTCGAATTTTTTTTTTAATATCTCTAAGATTCCTCACCAAGGTCCTAACAATGTATGTATAAAGGAAAAAACAAAATCTTTTTAACATACACTGTTGACTGAGTCTCACATTTATCAGGTGTTTGGGTTTAAAATGTCCACATTCCTTATTTGCAGTCACTTTTGAACCACTACCTGCCAGTTTGGGATCTATGGCTTTATGTTGGTTGAAAAGAGAGAGGATCACTTGAGTTTGGGGTTTTAGCTACAGCTCAAAGTTATCTCTCTCTCTGGCCTTACTACCACCAGGTAAAGAACAGTTTCAACATCAACATATCACTCTAACATTCTAGAAGCTAGAAGCCACTGAAAAGGGGAATCTAATTGTCAATTCAATTCAACTCCATTCCAATTCAATCCAATTCAGTAAACATCCACTGGTTCCTTTGACATCACATGGGACACAGACAGATGCAAAATGTCCCTGCACCCAAAGAAATCACAGGGTAGTGTCAAAGACAGAGAGTCAATTCTACTCTGGGAGACGGCCTGAGGCTGTTGATTCAATCACGAAAAAAAGGAGGGGTTCCCAGAGAAGGCCCTCGCCAACTGAGTTTTGTGGGATAAATCAGACAAGGAAACAATGGCCATCAGAGGGAGTGCAAGGGAACATTGTGAAAGCATAGCAGGACTGTTCAGGAGACTATAAGTACTGGCAAGGATCCTGTCCTCACGGTCCTCACCCATTGATTTCCATCTACCTTGCCACATCCTGTGTCTCTACCTATCCACAGTCCCTCCTTGGCAAGCTACTCACAGCCATTCATACCCACTCGTGGCTTAGGAGTGGACTAGTAAACACCCAGGGTTCCCACCGTGGGGCTGGAGAGACTGGGAAAAGCTTTACGTTCTATTTTTTCTGCCTAAGCTAAGATAAAAAGTCTTTCCCAGCAAGATACTATTATTATTCTTGGACTGTTCTCTATTTTTGAAATTTGGGCCAGATCATGCCTTTTGCTTTGGAGTTAGGTCAACTAGGATCATTCTTCCCAGCCCACTTTATTTTTAAAATCTCCGCCTGCATTGAATTTGAACTTGAGCAGGATCTGTTTCTGAGATTATCTTGTCACAGCCGACAGAGCTCTGGTGCCCTCTTGCTTTATACAGGTTGGCTTATAGGGTTTACTGGTCGGTTTAAAGTCAACTTTCGAGACTTTTCATCTTTCCATGTTCTTGTAACAGAAACTCAGGGCAAAGAGGGGTTTTAGAAAGGGGGAGTTCTTGAGAGGAAAAAAAGTGAACAGGTTATTTTTTCAAAATGCTTAGCCTGAGAGACATCACTTGGAGTAAGGGGAAGAATTGCACTGTAAACAGAAACATCTCAGCCATCTGTACAAAGCTCTTCCAACATAATTACATCACACTGCAGCTGACGGCTGGCTGTTGATCTACATATTTGGCAGAGAGGATGATACCCTCCTGGGATGTCACAGCCATCTACAGCTTCCTGCCTCATTACCATTTAACCAGTTTTATATTGACAATTAGGATCAGTAGAGAGTCCAAAGCTTTTATTGGGATTAAAAAGTCTCTGACTTGTAAGTTAATTTAGCAATGGAGGTTTGATTTGCATTTCTCTAATAATGAGTAATGTTGACATCTGAGCATCTTTTCATGTGTCTGTTAGCCATTTGTATGTCTTCTTTGGAGAAATGACTGTTTGTGTCTTTTTCTCACTTTTTGATTGAGTTGTTTGTTTTTCTGGTATTGAGTTGTATGGTGGTAGTTTAGTCGCTAAGTCGTGTCCAACTCTCGCGACCCCATGGACTGTAGCCTGCCAGGCTCCTCTGTTCATGAGATTCTCCAAGCAAGAATACTGGAGCGGGTTGCCATTTACTTCTCTAGGGGATCTTCCCAACCGAGGAATCAAACCCAGGTCTTCTGCATTTCAGGCAGATTCTTTACCAACTGAGCCATGAGGGAAGCCATTGAGTTGTATGAGCTGCTTGTATATTTTGGAAATTAATCCTTTGTCAGTTGTTTCACTTGCTATTATTTTCTCCCATCCTGAGGGTTGTCTTTTTACCTTACTTATAGTTTCCTTTGCTGTGCAAAAGCTTTTAAGTTTAATCAGCTCCCCCTTGTTTACTTTTGTTTTTATTTCCATTACTCTAGGAGGTGGGTCATAGAGGATCTTGCTTTGATTGAGTTGAGTGTTCTGCGTATGTTTTCCTCTAAGAGTTTTATAGTTTCTGGTCTTACATTTAGGTCTTTAATCAATTTTGAGTTTATCTTTGTGTATGGTGTCAGGAAGTGTTCTACTTTCATTCTTTTACATGTAACTGTCCAGTTTTCCCAGCACCGTTTATTGAAGAGGCTGTCTTTGCCCCATTGTATATTCTTCCCTCCTTTGTCAAAAATAAGGTACCCATAGGTGCATGGGTTTATTTCTGGGCTTTCTATCTTGTCCATTGGTCGATATTTCTGGTTTTGTGCCAGGACCATACTGTCTTGATGACTGTAGCTTTGTAGTATAATCTGAAGTCAAGAAGGTTGATTCTTTCGGCTCCATTCTTTCTCAAGACTGCTTTGGCTATTCATGGTCTTTTGTGTTTCCATATGAATTGTGAAATTTTTTGTTCTAGTTCTGTGAAAAACGCCATTGGTAATTTGATAGAGATCACATTGAATCTGTAGATTGCATTTGGTAGTATAATTATTTTCACAATATTGATCCTTCCTACCCAGGAATATGGAATATCTCTCCATCTGTTTATGCCATCTTTGATTTCTTTCATTCAGTTCAGTTCAGTTGCTCAGTTGTGTCTGACTCTTTGTGACCCCATGAACTGCAGCATGCCAGGCCTCCCAGTCCATCACCAACTCCTGGAGTTTACCCAAACCCATGTCCATCGAGTCGATGATGCCATCCAACCATCTCATCCTATGTCATCCACTTCTCCTCCTGCCCTCAATCTTTCCCAGCATCAGGGTCTTTTCAATGAGTCAGCTCTTCGCATGAGGTGGCCAAAGTATTGGAGTTTCAGCTTCAACATCAGTCCTACCAATGAACACCCAGGACTGATCTCCTTTAGGATGGACTGGTTGGATCTCCTTGCAGTCCAAGGGACTCTCAAGAGTCTTCTCCAACACCACAATTCAAAAGCATCAATTCTTTGGCGCTCAGCTTCCTTTATAGTGTCTTATAATTTTCTGTGTACAGTTCTTTTGCCTCCTTATGTAAGTTCATTTCTACATATTTAGTTCTTTTTTTTGCAATGGTGCATGAGATTGACTCCTTAATTTCTCTTCCTGATTTTTCATTGTTAGTATATAGAAATGTAAGTAATTTCTGGCTATTGATTTTTTTATCCTGCAACTTTGCTAAATTCACTGATTAGCTCTAGTAATTTTCTGATACTATCTTTAGGGTTTTCTATGTACAGTGTCATGTCATCTGCAAACAGTGAGAGCTTTACTTCTTCTATTCTGATCTGGATTCCTTTTATTTATATCACCTCACACCAGCCAGAATGGCCATCATCAAAATATATGCAAACAATAAACGCTAAAGAGGGTGTGGAGAAAAGGGAACACTCTTGTACTGTTGGTGGGAATGTAAATTAATATAGCCACTATGGAAGACAGTATGGAGATTCCTTAAAAATAACTAGGAATAAAACCACCATATGACCCAGAAATCCCACTCTTAGGCATATACACTGAGGAAACCAAGACACATGTATCCCATTGTTCATTGCACCACTATTGACAATAGCTAGAACAGAGAAGCAACCTAGAGGTCCATCAACAGATGAATGGATAAAGAAGTTGTGGTACATATACACTATGGGATATTACTCAGCCATAAAAAGGAACACACATGAATCAGTTCTAATGATGTGGATGAACCTAGAACATATTATACAGAGTGAAGTAGGTCAGAAAGAGAAAGGTAAATATCATCTTCTAACACATATATATGGAATCTAGAAAATGGTACTGAAGAATTTACTTGCAAGGCAGCAATGGAAAAACAGACATATAGAATAGACTTATGGACATGGGGAGAGGAGAAGAGAGGGTGAGATGTATGGAAAGAGTAACATGGAAACTTGCATTACTATATGTAAAATAGATAGCCAACGGGAATTTGCTGTATGGCTCAGGAAACCCAAACGGGCTCTGTATCAACCTAGAGGGATGGGGTGAGGAAGGAGATGGGAGGGAGGTTCAAAAGGGAAGGGATATATGTATACCTATGGCTGATTCCTGTTGAGGTTTGACAGGAAACAACAAAATTCTTTAAAGCAATTATCCTTCAATTAAAATATATATTAATTTAAAAAAATTAGCAATGGATGATGTCTGAGACAAGTAGCCTGCATGTTTTTAAGATTTCTTTCTTATTGTAACAGAAACAAATTCAACCTGAAACAAAGTGCCCAGGAAAAATTTAGAAGCATCTTTCATGATTATTGATCATCAAACTCAAGTGTTTACATACAGCACCCTCAGTCAACCTCCTTATTTTGTTAATAGTTCAAGGTCCTTTCTGATTCTTTTCCATTATAGGTTATTACAAGATACTGAATATAACTTCCTGTGCTGTTTACATCCTTTTGTTTCTCTATTTTATATATAGTAGTGTGTATCTGTTAGTCTCATATTCCTAATCTATCCCTCTCCACACTTCCCCTTTGGTAACCATATATTTGTCTTCTATGTCTGTGAGTCTATTTCTGTTTTGTAAATAAGATCATTTATATTGTTTTTATATTTTTTAATATAAAGATCATGGTATTTGTCTTTTTTCTGTCTGACTTCACTTAGATGTATATATATATATGGTATGCATTCAGTTCAGTCGCTCAGTCGTGTCCGACTCTTTGTGACTCCATGAATCACAGCACGCCAGGCCTCCCTGTCCATCACCAACTCCTGGAGTTTACCCAAACCCATGTCCATCAAGTCGGTGATGCCATCCAACCATCTCATCCTCTGTCGTCCCCTTCTCCTCCTGCCCCAATCCTTCCCAACATCAGGGTCTTTTCCAATGAGTCAACTCTTCACATGAGGTGGCCAAAGTATTGGAGTTTCAGCTTCAACATCAGTCCTTCCAATGAACACCCAGGACTGATCTCCTTTAGGATGGACTGGTTGGATCTCCTTGCAGTCCAAGGGACTCTCAAGAGTCTTCTCCAACATCACAGTTCAAAAGCATCAATTCTTCTGTGCTCAGCTTTCTTCACCATCCAACTCTCACATCCATACACGACCACTGGAAAAACCATAGCCTTGACTAGACGGAACTTTGTTGGCAAAGTAATGTCTCTGCTTTTCAACATGCTATCTAGGTTGGTCATAACCTTCCTTCCAAGGAGTAAGGGTCTTTTAATTTCATGGCTGCAATCACCATCAGCAATGATTTTGGAGCCCAAAAAAATAAAGTCTGACACTGTTTCCCCATCTATTTCCCATGAAATGATGGGACCAGATGCCATGATCTTAGTTTTCTGAAAGTTGAGCTTTAAGCCAACTTTTTGACTCTCCTCTTTCACTTTCATCAAGAGGCTCTTTAGTTCTTCTTCACCTTCTGCAATAAGGGTGGTATCATCTGCATATCTGAGGTCATTGATATTTCTCCCAGCAATCTTGATTCCAGCTTGTGTTTCTTCCAGCCCAGCATTTCTCATGATGTACTCTGTATATTAGTTAAATAAGCAGGGTGACAATATACAGCCTTGACATACTCCTTTTCCTATTTGGAACCAGTCTGTTGTTCCATGTCCAGTTCTAACTGTTGCTTCCTGACCTGCATACAGGTTTCTCAAGAGACAGGTCAGATGGTCTGGTATTCCCATCTCTTTCAGAATTTTCCACAGTTTATTGTGATCCACAAGGTCAAAGGCTTTGGTATAGTCAATAAAGCAGAAATAGATGTTTTTCTGGAACTCTCTTGCTTTTTCGATGATCCAGCGGATATTGGCAATTTGATCTCTGGTTCCTCTGCCTTTTCTAAAACCAGCTTGAACATCTGGAAGTTTACGGTTCACGTTTTGCTGAAGCCTGGCTTGGAGAATTTTGAGCATTACTTTACTAGTGTGTGAGATGAGTGCAATTGTGCGGTAGTTTGAGCATTCTTTGGCATTGCCTTTCTTTGGAATTGGAATGAAAACTGACCTTTTGCAGTCCTGTGGTCACTGCTGAGTTTTCCAGATTTGCTGGCATATCGAGTGCAGCACTTTCACAGCATCATCTTTTAGAATTTGAAATAGCTCAACTGGAATTCCATCACCTCCACTAGCTTTGTTTGTAGTGATGCTTTCTAAGGCCCACTTGACTTCACATTCTAGGATGTCTGGCTGTAGGTGAGTGATCACACCATCGTGATTATCTGGGTCATGAAGATCTTTTTTGTACAGTTCTTCTGTGTATTCTTGCCACCTCTTCTTAATATCTTCTGCTTCTGTTAGGTCCATACCATTTCTGTCCTTTATCGAGCCCATCTTTGCATGAAATGTTCCCTTGGTATCTCTGATTTTCTTGAAGAGATGTCTAGTCTTTCCCATTCTGTTGTTTTCCTCTATTTTGTTGCATTGATCACTGAGGAAGCCTTTCTTATCTCCTAATCCACCTTAAATTGCATAGGATGTTACAGAAAAACTTGAGCAAACATTTTGGACAACCTTATATATGTATGTATATATATTTATCTGTATTTATATTTGTATGCACATACACACACACACACATGCATATATATATATACACACACACATAGCAGAATCACTTTGCTGTACACCTGCAACTAACATCAAGTTGTAAACTTCAATAAAAAAACAATATTAAAAAATTTTTTCAAGTTCTTTCCCTCAAGTCTCCCTGGAAAAAGGAGTTTGAGTTTTAAGTCATATACATTTAAATCAAAGTTAAGAGAGGAAGAGGGCCAGCCTCTTAGCATATTCCCTTTGGAAATGAACTCCACCTTTTCTAATCACCTTCCAAAATCTCTGATGATCCTTACTACCTTCTGAATAGTCTACTGGGCTAAATGTACCCCCAGTAACATGACAACAAAAGAAGTCAGGCCTTAACCACCCCTGATTCGTCTGCCTCCATAATTATCATTCAATTCAGCCTGACCTCCTAGCAGAGCAGCTGGGTTAACATATTTTTCATCTCCACCTCTCAGTTGCCAGATGAACTTATCTGAAGAGTTTCTCCTAGGTCACATTTCTTGTACTGTGTGAACAAGAGGCAGGGGCAGAATTTCAGGGCCTTCAAAAGCCCCAAAGCCCAAGCCATTAGGTCAGTCTGGGTACTGCTGTTTAACCACCCACCCCAACCTGCCCCTTTTATAAACACAGACTCAGTGTGGTGTGGACTTGATGACAGTATCTTTCCTTTCTTACCCCCCTACCAGATTTCTGGCTTTGTATCCAGAGAGACAAGAGTGACTCACAGCTGGGGTCTGAGGTTACAAATTGCTCAGATGGCCAGGAGGCAAAAGGGCAGGGCAGTGTTGGGGGAGTGGTTCCCAGATGACCACATCCCATGCCCCTCACCCTGTTTCCCCTCTCTGGGCTCTCACGCCAATACTGAACTCCACTGGTGATTATGGGAGGCCAGAGTCAACATTCACCAAGGATGGGTGACCACGCAGACCACCTGGTCTGAGGTACAGCTGTGAGAGAGTGGCTGGTTGGTGGTGGGGAAGAGTATTGGCGTTGTTGCCTTTGGAGGGGTGAAGGGATGGCATTGACACCAGAGGGAAGAGATCACAGCTGTGGGTCTGATTCTCTTCAGTTCAGTTCAGTTCAGTCGCTCAGTCATGTCCAACTCTTTGTGACCCCATGGACTGCAGCATGCCAGACTTCCCTGTCCATCACCAACTCCCAGAGCTTACTCAAACTCATGTCCATCGAGTCAGTGATGCCATCCAACCGTCTCATCTTCTGTCGTCCCCTTCTTCTCCTGCCTTCAATCTTTCCTAGCATCTTTTCCAATGAGTCTTTTCCCAGGGCCTTTTCCAGTGAGTCAGTTCTTCGCATCAGGTGGCCAAAGTATTGGAGTTTCAGCTTCAGCATCAGTCCTTCCAGTGAATATTCAGGACTGATTTCCTTTAGGATGGACTGGTTGGCTGATTCTCTTACTCAAGCTAAGTTAGTGATTGGGGGCAATGGTGAGTCTTATTCAATCTTAGGGTCAAGTTACTTCCTTTTTTGATTGCATCTCGCATTGCTAAACCTGAACTGTGGGTGCCATTGTTTCATCCCATATGGAATCCAGATGTATATGGCCAAAGGGAATTTATTTTTTCTGGAGACTTTGGGTGGGTAGGAAAATGACTTCAGACTCCAGCTGGTTATTTACATGCATTCTTTAGAACTCTATGCTCTTGTGTCGGGTGCCCTGGGAGTTGGGGAAAGAATTCATAAGGAAGCTGAGGTTACTCAAGTCAAACAGTGAAGAAAAAAGAAAAAGGCCAAAAGGAATTCTAAAGGCTTGACACAGGGTAGACAAAGAGCAGTAGGGAAGAATGAAGGGCCAGAATTGCTAAGACCCTTGAGTTGGTCAATTGCTTATATGATCAACTCAACAAGAAGGTGGGAAGAAAAATAATTTTAATTGACTAGCAATCCCTCTGTAAGCATGACCAGCAGATGAGTCTTCTCCTCCCTTCTGTGGACAATGAGTTAAAGCTGTAACCTTCATTTTCTTAGAACTCCTACCTTCAAGGGCCTTTCCTCCTTGTTTCTATACACTCACCATCTTCAGTCCCCCATCTCCACCCCAGAGGTCAGAAACATCCCTGGGTTTGTAGAAATGGCACAGAAGGCAAAGGCTGAGAATCAAAACTTTGTCCAGATCTCCACTTCATCACATGCTACCCACGTGATTTAGGGCAGATTACTTAATCCTGACTATCCTCAGTTTTCTCATCTGTGAAATGGGAGAAAACAATGTGTACCTCACATTTTTGCTCAAGGGCTTAAAAGGAGCATGCATTAACACTCAACAAATGGCACCTATTAATTTCTAACTCCTTTTTACTCAAAAGGAAGTTTATCTAAAGTCACTTACAACTCTAAGTCAAAGTTGCTTATTGAAACCTGTGGTCCCAAAGCCTGCAAACTAAAACAAAACGTGCTCAAGGAAACACTGAAATACAATAATAAGAAGCCATGATGTCATGGAATGAAGAGACTCTGATTTGTCCTAGCTCTTCAAGTGTTTAAAGAATTAATGGAGAGAATTCACTTAAGTGCTAAACATGTTGTCTACTGCATGTTCTTTCCTTCTTGTTCCACACTAAGTTGGGCAGGAATCTTATTGGCTCTAATGCATACTAATTCCTTCTTGGGCTTCCCTGGCGGCTCAATGGTAAAGAACCCACCTGGAAATGCAGATGTGGAATCAATCCCTGATTCGGGAAGATCCCCTGGAGAAGGGAATAGCAACCCACTCCAGTATTCTTGCCTGTGATAACCCATGGACAGCGGAGCCTGGCAGGCTACAGTCCATGGGGTAGCAAAGAGTTGGACACAACTGATCGAATAAACAACAACTCCTTCTCACCACTCCCACTGCCGTTGACTGATCTGAGATGCACCATCTCTGGCTTTGATTACTGACTGTAGCCTCCTAACCAGGCTTCCTGTTTGTTCCCTGATCTCCTATTATCTATACATAGCAGCCAGCATAACACTTTTGATGAATGATCATTTTTTGAAAGACTTTTGAAAGTCTCAGTCATTGAAAGTTTGTAATTCTCCTTTTTCACACCCTTGTTTGTTGTTGTTTTTGTTCAGTCACTGAGTTGTGTCTGACCTTTTGCAATCCTGTGGACTGTAGCCTGCCAGGCTTTTCTGTCCATGGGTTATTCCAGGCAAGAATACTGGAGTGGGTTGCACACCAGTCTTCCCTGTGCTTTGCTATCTCCTGGAGTTTGCTCAGACTCATGTCCATTGAGTTGATGATGCTATCTAACACATGTGTTGGTGGGGTGGGTGATAAAACAGATGGCCTTAAAAATGTCTTTTAGCTCTGAAATTCAACTAAAACTCATTCATGCATTCATTCATTCATTTGTTAAAGAAATATTTGTTCAGCACTTATTAAATGCTGGGAATGCAAAAATGGGGGAGGTGGGTAAATGCAATAGATTCTCTAATATCAAGAAATTTTTAGTTAAGGGAATTACCTAGCTGTCCAATGATTAAGACTACATGCTTAGACATAGAGAATGAAATTGTGGACATGGTGGGGTGGAGAAGGTGAGACAGATTGAGAAAGTAGTAGTCACATATATACAATACCATGTGTAAAATAGCTAGTGAGAAGCTGCTATAAAGCACAGGAGTTCAGCTTGATGCTCTGTGATGATCTAGAGGGGTGGGAGGCAGGGGTGAGAGGGAGGCTCAAGAGGAAGGGGATTTATGTATAGTTATAGCTGAGTCACATTGCTGTACAGCAGAAACTAGCACAACATTGTAAAGCAACTATATTGGAGTATAATTAAAAAAAAAAAAGACTCCACAGTTTCACTGTAGGGAGTTAGAATTTGATTGCTGGTCAGGGAACGAAGGTCCCATGTGTGATGAGGCCAAAAAACAAGACTGATTTAATCTTTAAGACCATAGTGCTAAACAATGGCTTAAATACAACAAATAAGTAATTTACATTAAAAAAATACTTATTTAAAAGAATGAAGCACATTTGTAAACCCATAAGTGAAGGACACTGAGGTAGGTGTTTAGAGAGAAGTGTGTGTGGATTCAGAGAAATGAATCCCTAACTCTTCTGGAGTGAGGTATGGGTGTTGGAGGCTTCCCCAATGGCTCAGTGGGTAAAGAATCCGCCTGCAGTGCAGGAGACACAGTATTCACAGGTTCGACCCCTGGGTCAGGAAGATCCCCAGAGAAGGAAATGACAACCCACTCCAGTATTCTTGCCTGAAAATCCCATGGACAGAGGAGCCTAGAGGGCCACAGTCCATGGGGCCACAAAGAGTCAGACATGACTGAGTGACTAAGCACATGGGTGTTGGAAGGCTGGTAATGGGAGTAGACAGAAGATCAATCTGAGAAGACTTCGGAGAGGAAATTTACCAGCTGAGACTGGAAAGATGGGTACAAATCCATAGACTAACCACGAAGGATGACACTAAGCAAAGGCATAGAACTCAGTGAGGAGTGAGGAATTTTGGGAGGGGGAAGGGCAGGTAGAGAAGGAGCTAAGGCCACTCATGGGAAGCCCTGATTTGACTTAAAGCTGGGCAGTAATATGATCCCCCTTACACTTCCAATAAACTACATGTCAAGGGAAATTGGAGGTGTGGGAATGAAGATGCACACTACTGCAAAGGTCTGGTCCTCTGCTCAATGTTATGTGTCAGCCTGGATGGGAAGGGGGTTTGAGGGAGAATGGGTACCTGCATATGTATGACTAAGTCCCTTCACTGTTCACCTCAAACTACCAAGACATTGTTAATTGGCTATACCCCAATACCCAAAAATTCCAAAATTTGGAAAACTCAGCAGTGGCCATAGGACTGGAAAAGGTCAGTTTTCATTCCAATCCCAAAGAAAGGCAATGCCAAAGAATGCTCAAACTACTGCACAATTGCATTCATCTCACACACGAGTAAAGTAATGCTTAAAATTCTCCAAGCCAGGCTTAAGCAATACGTGAACTGTGAACTTCCAGATGTTCAAGCTGGTTTTAGAAAAGGCAGAAGAACCAGAGATCAAATTGCCAATATCCACTGGATCATTGAAAAAGAAAGAGAGTTTCAGAAAAACATCTATTTCTGCTTTATTGACTATACCAAAGCCTTTGACTGTGTGGATCACAATAAACTGTGGAAAATTCTGAAAGAGATGGGAATACCAGACCATCTGACCTGCCTCTTGAGAAACCTGTATGCAGGCCAGGAAGCAACAGTTAAAACCAGACATGAAACAACAGACTGGTTCCCAATAGGGAAAGGAGTACGTCAAGCCTGTATATTGTCATCCTGCTTATTTAACTTATATGCAGAGTATATCATGAGAAACACTGGGCTGGAGGAAGCATAAGCTGGAATCAAGATTGCTGGGAGAAATATCAATAACCTCAGATATGCAGATGACACCACCCTTAAGGCAGAAAGTGAAGAAGATCTAAAGAACGTCTTGATGAAAGTGAAAGAGGAGAGTGAAAAAGTTGGCTTAAAGCTCAACATTCAGAAAATTAAGATCATGGCATCTGGTCCCATCATTTCATGGCAAATAGATGGGGAAACAGTTGAAAGAGTGGCTGACTTTATTTTTGGGGGCTCCAAAATCACTGCTGATGGTGATTGCAGCCATGAAATAAAAAGACGCTTACTCTTTGGAAGGAAAGTTATGACCAACCTAGACAGCATATTGAAAAGCAGAGACATTAGTTTGTCAACAAAGGTCCGCCTAGTCAAGGCTATGGTTTTTCCAATGGTCATGTATGGCTGTGAGAGTTGGACTATAAAGAAAGCTGGGTGCCGAAGAATTGATGATTTTGAACTGTGGTGTCAGAGAAGATTCTTGAGAATCCCTTGGTCTGCAAGGAGATCTAACCAGTCCATCCTAAAGGAGGTCAGTCCTGGGTGTTCACTGACGTTGAAGCTGAAACTTCAGTACTTTGGCCACCTGATGCGAAGAGCTGACTCATTTGAAAAGACCCTGATGCTGGGAAAGATTGAAGGCAGGAGGAGAAGGGCACGACAGAGGATGAGATGGTTGGATGGCATCACCTACTCAATGGACATGGGTTTGGGTGAACTCCGGGAGTTGGTGATGGACAGAGAGGCCTGGCGTGCTGCAATCCATGGGGTCCCAAAGAGTCAGACATGACTGAGCAACTGAACTGAACCCCAGTACAAAATTTAACGTTTGAAAGAAAGCAAAAGTATTGTTTTGTAACCTACTTTTATTTCAGTTAGTGTGTTATAAACATTTTTATGTCAAACTATATAGGTAAACCCCATTTTCACCCTTAATGAGGGCACTATTCCATTTTCTGGTATACCTAATATATTTAATAAGTCTCCTAAATCATATTTAGGTATCGTTATTTTTTAAAAGCATTTCTACCTATATTTGTCATTTTGACTATAAATGTATTAGATTGCCATCTGAAATAGCCTTAACTAATTTCAACACATAGCAACTTTACAATAACTCATTGTGGTAGATACCCTCATTTTATTTAATTGATGTGGAAACTAAGGTTTAGGGGACTAATCCCTTTGCTTAAAGTAATGGAGCTACAAATAACCGAACAGATTCCAATCCAACATATGCATGACCTTTCAAACTTAACCCATTGCATTAACAATCTTGATAAGTAATCATGAAATCCTGTAGCTGGAAAATAATTTATAGTCATATAATTCATTCCAATCCCAAAGTTCTATTAAGTGTGCAAGCTTCTTTATAAACAAGGATTCAAACTTTTTTTATCTTGCGCTCCTCTGCAGAGCAAATTTACCCTAAATTAGGCAGTCAGTGACCAGCCTACAGCCCAGCCTCTCCTAATCCTCCATCAGTTTGAGCTCCAACCTGCAAAGTCTTTGAAAATCTCATAAATTCCCTTCAGAGTTTTCTCTAAAGTTTTGTCTGCTACACAGATATGTGCCTAAAAGTAGTTCAAACTGGCTGTCTGGAGCAGAAGCCAAGAACTGGATGCTATTTTTAGAAGGAAATAGACTTTATTCACAGCTGAACCTCTGTGACCTTGATCCTCTGGCCTGGGATAATGAGTACATGGTGGGGGCGGGGTCTTAGCAGGCACACTTGCTCAACCATTGACCATTTCCTAGCAGCATCTTCTCCACGGTGCCTGGTACCCAGGACTCTACTCTCCACTTGTCCAACCTCCCTTACCACCCACAACATGCAAATCAATTACTCCATTTGATCTTAGGTGAAATCATGGATTCGAAAACAGTTAGCTAGATGACATCGTAACTACAAATGGGAGAGAAGAAAGGTTGGTGTTCATCTACTAAATGTCAAGCAACCAGCTTGACTGTTTTCAGTGACTTGACCAGATCGGTAGGTTGTTCGATTATCTTGTTGGCATTAATTGAATCAATGCAGTTTGATTTGGAGGGAAGAAGGCATTAAACATTAAAGCAGCGAGCATTCCAGTGCCTATTGTGTGTCCTGTGGTTCTTGCTGCTAAGTCGCTTCAGTTGTGTCCGACTCTATGCGACCCCATAGACGGCAGCCCACCAGGCTCCCCCATCCCTGGGATTCTCCAGGCAAGAACACTGGAGTGGGTTGCCATTTCCTTCTCCAATGCATGAAAGTGAAAAGTGAAAGTGAAGTCGCTCAGTCGTGTCCGACTCTTAGCGACCCCATGGACTGCAGCCTACCAGGCTCCTCTGTCCATGGGATTTTCCAGGCAAGAGTACTGGAGTGGGTTGCCAGTGCCTTCTCCACCTGTGGTTCTTGAGCACCATCAGATTCCCTTCCATCCTTATCCTAACTCTGTGAGGTAGGCGCTCTTCTTATACCCATCTTACATGTAAGGAAACTGACTTTGCCCAAGATCACCCAGGTGGTGACAGGGCCAGAATAGGAGGCTAGTGCGCAATCATTATACCTACTGCTATTGTAAATTTCTAGAACAATGCTGCAGGACTCAGGTCTCAGTGGAAGCACATGGCTCCATAACCCCACCTGCCCTCCAGGTGAAGGACAGAGAAGGAGTCAGAAATCTTCCCAGCCACCCATCAACAGCATTGTTCCTTAGACCAGTTTCCTATGCCATCATAGTGCTTTCTTTTGTTACTAGTGACAAAAGAGTTCTGGAAGTCAGACACAAAGCGAGAGAGAGTTTATTTACTTAGATTTTCATGGTTCAAGGCCTGGAGGTTGGAGGTGAGGAATAGAAAAGCGTAAGCCTCGGAAAACTCACCCTGCTGGGCACCTCATGTGCCCGGCTCTGCCTGATGTGTGTGTGTTTGTAGATATTTATTTCCCTGCCTGTGTCAGAATCATATGAGCCCCTGTGCTTTGTACTTGAAAGGATCTTCAAAGGGCAACATCCCCTCAGATGTCTAGACTTCAAGCTTCTTTTCGCCTGCTCTTTCTGTGGTTAAGATCATGGAGGGTTTAGATGGATTATCTCTTCTCCCCCTGATTAGGGCCTCACTGTTCTTGCAGCCCCAGACAGACTTTGTGTTCAGCACCTGCCCCAGGCTAAACTGTCCCTGTGTCCGCTGGGCTTCAGCAGAAGGAAAGAAAAACGGTGACTGAAATTTTGAGCTATGTAAAACCTTTTGTTTATCCTGTTGCTTCCCTGGTGGCTCAGATGGTAAAGAATCTGCCTGTAATGCAGGAAACCCTGGTTTGATCCTTGGGTCTGGGGAATCCCTTGGAGAAGGGAATGGCAACCCACTCCAGTATTGCCTGGAGAATCCCATGGACAGAGGAGCCTGGTGGGCTATAGTCCATGGGTTCGCAGAGTTGGACACAACTGAGCAACTAACACTTTCACTTTCACTTTTTGTTCATGATTTTGCCTGGCAGAGATATAATACTACTATCAAGAAGCAGGTTCCTCAGGGTTTCTGATGCCCCCACATTAGTTGTCTCTCTTCCACCCCTCACACATTTGAGGAGGAGGAGAGAAGGGAAAGAAGCTTAAAGAAACAATTTTTCCAGTAAAAACAGAGTCTAATGCTCTTCGGAGAAGGCAATGGCACCCCACTCCAGTACTCTTGCCTGGAAAATCCTATGGACGGAGGAGCCTGATAGGCTACAGTCCATGGGGTCGCTCAGAGTCGGACACGACTGAGCGACTTCACTTTCACTTTTCCCTTTCATGCACTGGAGAAAGAAATGGCAACCCACTCCAGTATTCTTGCCTGGAGAATCCTAGGGACGGCAGAGCCTGGTGAGCTGCCGTCTATGGGGTCGCACAGAGTCGGACACGACTGAAGCGACTTAGCATAGCATAGCATAGCAATGCTCTTTTTGCTAGTTAGGACATTCAGTGACAGCAAATGTGTGTGTATATGTATACGTGCTCAGTCTGACTCTTTACAACCTCATGGACTGTAGCCCACTAGTCTCCTTTATCTGTGAGATTTTCCAGGCAAAAATACTGGAGTGGGTTGCCATTTCCTTCTCCAGGAGATCTTTCTGATTCAGGGATCTAACCCACATCTCTTGGGTCTCCTGAATTGGCAAGTGGATTCTTTGCCAGGTGAGCTATCAGGGAAGTCCTCAGTTACAGAGGGCCACACGTTTTACAGAAGGACAGTCATCTAAAGTCTGGGAAGACTGCCTGGAGGAAGCCGGCTTTGGATTATTGTGATGGATGAAGGAAAGGCAAGCAAGCCACCTTTGTGGAAAACATCATAAAGGGTCACAAATAACAGCGACCAGAAATAATGAAGGGTATGCCAGTTGTGGACAGCTGGAGGGGGTGGATTGCAGTAGGTATGGTATGGACCAAGAGACAAAAGAACTGGGTCCGAGTTGATGTCAGTAGTCCCTGTGTTGGCTAAATACATCTGCAAAGCAAAAATCATTCAAAGACTGTTAAGAGCCTGACTGTGAAATCTCAAAAAATAAAAGAAAATTAACACCAGGGGAAAAAATTAAAATTGCATTGCACTTCTTCATATTTATTTTATGGTTATGCATTGCATTGATGTTTGTTTGTGGTCTGGGGAGTGGAGTGCTGGTAGGTGGCACTCAAACTTTTTGATGTCTGAGACATCTAAAGGTCAGACTTTCTCCTGGAATCTGCCACCATCTGTGTGACTCTGGGCAAGTCCCTCCATCTTTTTGAGGCTCTATTTTCTTTTTTGTTGGGCTAGTTATGCTGGAGTTTGGGGGATGAGGTGGGGGTAGATGAGCTTTAAACTTAGAAAGTATGGGATCCCAAATAATGGTGACACTTATCTGCTTCCTCCAAGACAGAAAGATTTTTTAATTTAGTTTCTTTATTTTATATTGAAGTGTACTTGATTTATAATGTTATGCTAGTTTTAGGTGTACAGCAAAGTGATTCAGTTGTACATATATCATTCTTTTTCAAATTCTTTTCCCACTTAGCTTATTACAGAATATTGAGTGGAGCTTCATGTGCTGTACAATAGGTTCTTCTTATTTATCCATTTTATATATAGCAGTGTGTATATGTTAATCCCAAAATTCTAATTTATGTCACCCTTTCCTCTTTGGTAACCATAAATTTATTTTTGAATTCTGGGAGTCTGTGTCTGTTTTGGTCATTTGTATCATTTTTTAAGAAAGATTGTTGGTAAAACTATAGGCTGGTTGAAAGAAGAGCCATATTCCAGGGGACCAGTTGATAGAAGTTTTCTTGTGAAAACAGTGAACCATCACAGCATTGGATAAGGGGCTCTGTGGAATGTGAACTCTACCAAAGCATCAGAAGGGAGTGGACTGTATCTAACTCCAGGAACTGCTCCCAGGAATCTCTTGCCATCTGTTAGAGATGTAGAATGGTATTTAAATATTGCCAATAGTAACTTCATTGCAGTTTCAGGTCTAGAAAACAAAAGAATGCTTGAAAAGAAAACAGAGACCCACAGTCAATTTTCTAAGCATCACTGTCCTGACCAGCAATGATCCAGAGGAGCTGGCTTATCCCTTACTTCAGCCACCAGATTGGAGGGCCTCCCAGTTACACAAGGTATGACTGCCCAGAGCCATGTCCCAGGAGAATGTGTTCCTCCTCATATAACTTATGTTGAAGACTTAAATCTTTATTCCTCTAATATATAATTTTCAGTATTTTTCACACAAGAGAAAGCAGTTTATGACAACCCGTTTCTTCCTGGATACTTAACCTTGGAGAAAAGCCACCCTTCCTACTCACATCTGTCAAACTACCTAAGAGTCCAATAGCTGTCAAGAATCCACCAAAGAGGCCATGGGATGTGTTTGCTCTCCTTTTATTAATATTTTAAAAGCTAGCTGACATAAAGTAAAGCAATATCAGTTGCCACCACTTGACATAATACGACCTTCACTGTTGAAGCAGCGATAAAACCATGGCCTTTCTAGACTGGCTCTCTTTACTCACTGTCTCCGTCCAAATTGAACACTCCATCTTGAACCATTTGTTTACTTGTTTCATAAGAGTAAATGTCAAAGTCCCAAAGGCATGATTACGTACTTGATTCCAGGAACTGCATCTTGTTCTTCTTTTGATTGCCTCAAAAAAGCATGTTGGATGCTTGGTACATAACAAATACTAGCTGAGATGAAGACATCTTTTAGAGCTAGTAATGAGACAGCCTTTTTAAATTTCTTAATTTTATATTGGATTATAATTGATTTACAATGTTGTGTTAGTTTTATGTGTATAGCAAAGTGACTTTTTTTCTGATGTGGACCACTTTTGAAAGTCTTTATTGAATATGCTACGATATTACTTCTGTTGTTTATGTTTTGGTTTTATGTCTGGAAAGTATGTGGGATCTTAACTCTCAGCGTGCATGCTCTGTCGTATCCAACTCTTTGTGACTCCATGGATTGCAGCACGTCAGGCCTCCCTGTCCTTCACTATCTCCCAGAGTCTGCTCAAAGTCATGCCGTTGAGTCAGTGATGTCATCCAACCATCTCATCCTCTGTCACCCCCTTCTTCTCCTGCCTTCTATCGTTCCCAGGATCAGGGCCTTTTCCAATGAGCTGGCTTTTCACATCAGGTGGACAAAGTGTTGGAATTTCAGCATCAGTCCTTCCAATGAATCTGCATAAGGGCAGACATCCTCCCTGCTCTTTTAGGGCCACCTCTCTAGGTCTAGTCTACATACACGTAAGTACCTAATAAATACTTAAGAAGAAAGTCCTTCATCCCAATATCCTAGACTTCCCATGGAAATGCTCCTGTTGTATTCTGGTAACTTAGACAAGGCCCCTGTGAATTTATCAGCTCAAAGAAAATGCAATTGGCCTCTGCTTCAAATACAGCTCAAAATTATGCTGCTAACCCATCTCCACTCAGCAACTCTGTATCCCACAACTGCATTCCCTTTGGGCCCTACTAAAGTCACAGCCCAATTTGGAATCACTGTGAGTGTGCCATGGCAAATAGCATGTGAGGGAATTGATAAATGAGAGAAACCAGAATTCAAAGATATAAACACAGATGTGACTATCCTCTTTACAATGTGTTTGGCATTATAACTACAATCTAAACAGAAGAGCAGGATACAAATCCTCTTCTACAATGAAACCTTCATTCCCACATCCCAGGCAAGAGGTTAAAGCCCACTCTGGAACTATCCCCTGAAAAATACCAAGGAGAAGAGTTGATGTCTCTCCATTTCAGCAATATTTACTACCATGCTAGTGCATTCTTAGGCAGTGTGCTTTGATCCTTTCATGTTTCATAAAGTGGGCATTATTTATCCATTGTCTGGCCCACAGGCACAGCCCTTTTTATAGTCTGACACCACACAGTAAGGAACCCAGAAACTTAAACACACAATGAAACATGACTGAGCATAGAGGCATTTATAGGTAATTTATAGAGGTAATTTATAGAGGTAATTTATAGGTCAGGACTAACATTTTCTGTAAAGGTGCTGTGACAGTTAATTATCCATGTGGACTAAAATAAATTTAGATTTTCTATCTCACACCATGCAATTCTAGATATATTAAAGATCAGATATGAAACATGGAACTTGAATCTTTTGAAGAAAAGTTACTTTAGGTCTCACTCTTGGTGCCGTACATTCTAGGAGTTGGAACAAATGTGTAATGACATCTATCCACCAGCATAGTCTCCTACAGAGTAGTTTCATTGTCCTGAAAATCCTCTGAACTCTGTTTACCATTCCTCCTTCCACTCCTAATCCTTGGCAACCACTGATCCCTTTACTGTCTCCATTGACTTGCATTTTCCATAACATCACAAAGCTGTAATCACATGTATGTAGCCTTTTCCAATTGGCTTTTTCCACTTAGTAATATGCATATAAGCTTCCTCCATGTCTTTTCATGGCTTGATATGTGAACATGTATGCTCAGGTGCTTCAGTCATGTCCGATTCTTTGCGACCCAGTGGACTGTAGCCCACCAGACTCCTCTATCCATGGGATTCTCACATGTAGCCTTTTCCAATTGGCTTTTTCCACTTAGTAATATGCATATAAGCTTCCTCCATGTCTTTTCATGGCTTGATATGCGAACATGTATGCTCAGGTGCTTCAGTCATGTCCGATTCTTTGCGACCCAGTGGACTGTAGCCCACCAGACTCCTCTATCCATGGGATTCTCCAGGCAAGAACACTGGAGTGAGTAGCCATTCCCTTTTCCAGGGGATCTTCCAGACCCAGGAATCAAACCCAGATCTTCTGCATTGCAGGCAGATTCTTTACCGTCTGAGCCAACAAACAATAACAACAAAAACCTGAGTTTGACTTCCCTGGTGGCTCAGATGGTAATGAATCTTCCCACAATGTGGGAGACCCGAGGTCAATCCCTGGGTCAGGAAGATTCCCTGGGGAAGGAAATGGCAACCCACTCCAGTATTCTTGTCTGAGGAATTCCATGGGCAGAGGAGCCTGGCAGCCTACAGTCCATGGGGTCGCAAAGAGTCGGACATGACTGAGTGACTCATATTTTCACTTAGAAGAAATAGGCTAATTTCTGTAGAGAACAGAAAATAACTTCAAAATAAATGTAATTCTTGGAGATTCAATTAAGTTATGGCATCCAGAAACTGAGTAGGTCTCTTCCACTTTTAGTCTGCAAAGAAATTCATGATAAATGAATTTTGAATTTCATCTCATATACTTGAGATAATGATATTGTTTGTCTGCTTTAATCCACTAGAGTTGGGATTCTGACTTGTTCACCAACCAGCACTTATTAATAGCACTGGCACGTAGTAGACACTCAATAAATGTTGGTTGGATAAATGAGGAAAACCCATGAAAAACTGTACTCTCATGACTGACAATGGAGAGAGAATGTCCCTGGGGGGAGGGGCAGGTGAATTGTGCTTCTCTTTCTAACTGAGAAGAGCTTCCCTGGTAGCTCAGATGGTAAAGCATCTGCCTGCAAAGCAGGAGACCCAGGTTCGATCCCTGGGTTGGGAAGATCCCCTGGAGAAGGAAATGGCAACCCACTCCAGTATTCTTGCCTGGAGAATCTCATGGACAGAGGACCCTGGTAGCCTACAGTCCATGGGGTCGCCAAGAGTCGGACACGACTGAGCGACTTCACTTTCACTTTCTAACTGAGATACACTTAGCCCCCTGACCTCTCGCTCATTATCCCCTTCACCATCCTGATGGCCTCAGAGAGGACCAGCTTTAACGTTGTTCCCTAGTAGCTGAACCCAGAGGAGAGGAGAGCAGCCCTTTGTGTTAGCATTCAGCACCAGTATAGGATACTAGCACCCTTAACTCCCTCCAGTATTACTACCAGTAGAGCTTAACCGCTGCCAGGTGCCCATGGAAGGGAACGGTAGTGTCAGGAGAGACTTACAGTCACAGCCCCAACCCTGCCTCCTCCTTGAGCCCTGCTGTGACAGGAGACTGTGCCCAGAACCTCAGTCTGGGCTTCTGAATGGCACTTGCTTGGTGAAATAGTTTGCACAGTTTTATTTTACACACACATCTCCTCCTTTCCAATGTCAACATCTAGTGTCAACAGTATTCAGAAGGAGCTTCTTTCCCTACTAGTCATGATTTGCTGAAAATTACACCATGTTTAGGCCCTATATTTCATATACAGTTGGTCACCACTTCTTTCCTGTAGTTTTTTAATGCCAATTTATTCTGTGCAGTCTCTTATAGCAAATGTCAACTTGATTCTCATTTCTCTGCAATCGATCTATAAGAACATACTTTTTTTTTTTCTTCTCTCTTTTTCAAGGCTTTTTTGATCTTATATTTATTCTTTGTGTCCTGGGATTTTGCAATGATGTTTCTAGATGTGAGTCTTCTTCACTTCTATGACTTTCAATTGGGAAATATGGTCTCTCTTCTGCTTAGGTGTTTTCTTGTGTTATTTCCCTGATAATATATCTGTTTTCTTTGTTATCTCTTTCTGGAAATGTTAGTATTGGAATGTTGAGCCATCTCCAAATCTCTTAATCTTGTATTTGTCTCATCTTTTGATATTTGTGTCTACATTCTGGGAGATTACTTTGACTTTATCTCCCAAACTTTGTACTGAATTTCTCTTATTTTAGCGATCAATTTTTGTTAAGCCCTCTGTCTAATTTTTTGAAATCCTTCTCCCCCTCATTTTGTGGGTGCAGTAACTTATTGAATCTCTAGGAACAACAGTTATTTTGAAGCTATTTTATATTCTCTACAGAAATTAGCCCATTTCTTTCAAGGTCAAGTTTTTGTTATTATTGTTGTTTGATTCTTTTCATCCTCTTGTTATCATATATACAGATGATGAAATATTATCCAGCAATGAAAATGAATAAATAGGAGTTAAAGATGTAAACATGGGTAACTCCAAAAAGATAATGCTGAGTGTAAAAAGATAGTTACAAAATGCCAAACACTTTATGATGCCATTTATGTGAAGTTCAAACTCAAGTAAAATTTTCCAAATTGCTTTTGTCAAACTTTGTATGTAATAATAACACAAAAACTGAATGGAAATAACACATACAAAATTCTATTCTCTCCAAGGAAAAAGATAGGACATGAAATCTGCAACAATGTTTATAATATTTTATTACTTAAAAAGAGTAATTCCCTGAAGTAAAAATGACAGATAACATTGGAAGGTGGTTATAGGGTTTTCACTGCATTATTTTCTATAGATTTATATGCAATAAAACCAATTCCCTACACTCTTACACAATAATGTCAGTGTCCCCATTACTATTGCTATCCCCCAAATCATTTTATGATGATCACAGATTCTGTGGACCAAAAATACAGACAAAGCACAGCTAAGATATCTTGTCTCTGCACCATAATGTCTAGGATCTCAATATGGAAGACTGGAAGGCCAGGGTTGTTCAATGTCTGGAGCTGAAATCCATAGAAGCTGCCTTTACTCACATGTCTGTGGCTTGGGCTTTTGCACTGCATGGTGTCCTCAGGTTTTAAAAGTGTGTGCCCGAAGAGAAGTATACAGAAGTTTCAGGGCTTCTTCAAACCTAGTCTGTTTCATAGCATCACTTAACAAGGTATCTGCTTGGTACCAACTAGTTCTGCCTAGATTTAAGGAAAAGAGAAATAGATCTCTTCTCAGCTGCAGC
This sequence comes from Giraffa tippelskirchi, assembly GCF_054371585.1. Classification (NCBI taxonomy): domain Eukaryota; kingdom Metazoa; phylum Chordata; class Mammalia; order Artiodactyla; family Giraffidae; genus Giraffa; species Giraffa tippelskirchi. Next base: position 117,147,089 of record NC_137276.1, on the reverse strand, counting down.
GGGGAGTGCCACAGATTACGGAAATATGCAAACCAGCAAAATCCACTCCTGGACAGTCATTATATGATTCCTCCTAAGTGCAAAAGATAGTTCCTCTTTCTAAAATCTTCCAGAAGGTCTCATCAATTTGACACCAGGTTCAGGTTTGAGGTCCTTTTCCTTTTGCAAATGGGGTTCCTCAAGTTCTATTTCCTTCAGTTGAGCTGCCTGAATTTAGTTCCCCTCAATCTGAAGACATGTGAACTAGAGAAAAGCTGACATACAAAGACCGGACAGGCAGAGGATATCCATTAGATACCTTTGTTCAAAAACATGGGAAAAGGGAAAGACATGGAGTCAACCGCTCATCACAATTCTGAAACCTGCTGAATTCAGTTGTCAGTTCCTTTGACCCGTGTGCATGCATGCTGAGTCGTGTCCAACTCGTTGCAATCCCATCAACAGTAGCCCACCAGGCTCCTCTGTCCATGGAATTTTCCAGGCAAGAAAACTGAAGTGGGCTGCCATTTCCTACTCCAGGGGATCTTCCAACCCAGGGGTCGAATTCATATCTGCGTCTCCTGCATTGTAGGTGGATTCTTTACCACTAGCACCACCTGGGAAGCCCACCTTTGACCTGAGGACTTTTCTTAATTTGCAAATTCTTCTGGCTGAAAGGACAGATCTGGGCTTTTTATATTTTCTCTAAATTTTATTAAAAACTGATTGATTCATTCTTTAATTCATCTCTCTCATCTCTCATTTTACTATAGGCAGTTTGAAAAAGCTAGTCATTAACAGAGTTGTTTGTAAGACTTTTGAGAACTTTACTTTAATGGAAATAAGAATACAAAGTAATTAGTCTGTCTCTGGTTTGTATAGGGATTTCTGAAACTTTGATCTCCTAATGGATGGATATTTTTCTTAAACTTATGAATATTTTATGTTTAACACTGTTCTTCGAGTTGCAACTAGGATTTTGCTAGAATTATTTCATTTATAGACATAATAACTGATGTAGAACCATGGCAATGCAATGACCTAATATAGAAATAAAGATGATTATTAAAGTGTGACACTATTCCATTACCTTAGATCTACTTTTTCTGAGATCAAGCAATGCTAGATCCTTATTGGAAGTCTAAGGCTTATCTAGAGGATTGAAACAAAAAGAGGGGGTGGAAATTATGAAGGAAATTGGAAATAAGATTAAATGAAAATGGAGGGAAAGATAATTAGAGAGGAAAAATAGAATAAAATGAAAGAATGGAGAAAATGGTGAGAGGAGAAAGAGAGATGGAGGGAGAAGCAGATAATTGAAAACTGATGATAAAGGTGTCAAATTGTTTCTGGCATTAGGGTCTTGATCTGTCTCCATGTGACAGAATACACTTTTCAGAATGCCCTTTGCATTAAAAGTAAAATATGACATATGTCACTATGATACCCCATCAGAAATATTCCTTGGAGATAACAGTTTATTGGACTAAACTCCGCTAATCCCCTCACATCCACAAATCATCTGGTAAAAAAATAGCTTCAAAAGACAGTCAACAATCTGATATTTCTATATTAGGTCCATGAAAAGAGAGTCTCTCAATTAATGACAGGAATTACACGTGTGTTACTGCAGGTCGTATTCACAGGATGGAAGTGATAACAATGCAGCCTACGTCCCTTCAAGCCAAATGATCTGCTCTTTTTAGTTGCTGGTATCAGAAAAAATAGCACGACTGTCCAACAGATAATCCCCAAATCATGACAAGTAATAAATCTGCCTGCTGAAAAATCTTTAAGAAAACTTCCTCTGAGGAAAAGGAAGACGTGGGAGGTAAAACCACATGTGCAGAGTAGCTGATATCAAAATTGTAATATTGCTCACAGCTCAAATTTCATATTTTATCCTTGTTAAAATACGAGACAGGACAATGCTGTGAAACCCTCTTTATGGAACTCGAATTTTTAATGCAGTGTGGCCTGTGAACCAGACTGAAAGAAAACAGCTGGAAACCAGTACATTCCTGGCAATTGTTATTTTTGAAAAATGGTGGAAGTAATAAGACATCAAAATGGTCTTTTAAATCTTGTCTTCAGCATGAAGCTTCTACCCTGGGGTGGAGAAATGTAAAACTCCAACTGACTTTGTTGATTAATGGAAATTTACAAGCATACAATGTCATCCCTTAGGAAGAACAGGTTTCATTCTACAGACGGCAAAAATGGGAGCTCAGGGACCAGATGCAGCTTCCTGGTCCTTACCTCTGGCGGGCGCGGGGGCAGAGTCCCATGATGAGGGGACAGGGGTGCTGGTTTATGGATATAAAACATGAATCCCCACCTTTCTGTGGTTCCACCTCTTGATACAAATTTGGCGTTGGATAGGGAAAATGGAAGAGGGCATTGTACATTATTTGATCTTCTGGGATCTACTTGTGAATCAATGTACCCCATGAGAGCCTACAGATAATTCTTACATGTTTTCCTTTCTTAAATGGGCTTCCCAGCTGTTGCCTGAGGTCCAGAGTGCTAACCTGGAGTCAGCGCGGATCCTGTAGGGCTTGCTTGGATGGGAGAGTTGGTGACACTAGGTATCTTTGGTGCCCAGTTGAGCAATGCAGGGGTGGACCCCCTCAGAAGTCACAGCTTGCAGACAGCATCTTGTCTAGCATCCAGGTTCAGGAGAAAAGGAAGATGCTCTGGAAACCCAGCTGTGCTGTGGCCCTTCCGCTTTGGCCCAGCACTTACCTTCCTGCAGGTTTCCCTGTGGGGCTGGGCATGCCCACCAGAGCCCACCTAAAATGGGTCAGCTGAAGCTGAACTAAAGCTGAAGGGTGCAAGTTGGGAATTAAAATGAACTCCCTGGTTCAAAAGGTGAAAAGACATTAAAAATATTTCTGGAGTAAATGGAAGCCTCCTACACTGTTGGTGGAAATGCGAATTGGTACAGCCACTATGGAGAACAGAATAGAGGTTCCTTAAAAAACTGCATATAGAGTTACCATATGATCCAGCAATCCATATATCTGGAGAAAAGTCATTTGAAAAGATACAAGCACCTGAAGGTTCATAGCAACACTATTCACAATAATGAAGACATGGAAGCAACCTAAATGTCCGTTGACAGAGGAATGGGTAAAAAAGATGTGGTGCATGTATACAAAGGAATACTACTCAGTCACAAAAAGGAGTGAAATAATGTCATTTGCAGCAACATAGATGGACCTAGAGCTTAACATACTAAGTGAAGTAAGTCAGACAAAGACAAATATATGATATTGCTTAAATGTGGAGTCTAAAAAATGACACAAATAAACCTATTCGCAAGATAGAACAAACTCAAAAACATAGAAAACAAACTTACGGTTACCAAAGGGGAAAGGTGGTAGTAGGGGACAGATAAATTCAAAATTTGGGAGTAACATATATACACTACTGGAGAAGGAAATGACAACCCACTACAGTACTCCTGCCTGGAAAATCCAATGGACAGAGGAGCCTGGTAGGCTACAGTCCATGTGGTCACTAAGAGTTGGACATGACTGAGCAACTTCACTTTTGCTTCTCACTTTCATGCATTGGAGAAGGAAATGGAAGCCCACTCCAGTATTCCTGCCAGGAGAATCCCAGGGACAGAGGAGCCTGGTGGGCTGCCATCTATGGAGTCACACCGGGTCGGACACGACTGAAGTGACTTAGCAGCAGCAGCAGTATATACACTACTATATATAAAGTAGATAAACAATAAGGACCTACTGTATAGCACAGGGAACTACACTCTGTATTTTGTTATATCCTATATGGGAAAAGAATCTGAAAAAGATATATATATATAATTTTGCTGTACAACTGAAGCTAACACACACTGTAAATCAACTGTACTTCAATTAAAAAAATAAATTAGTTTTTAAAAAGTGATTTTGAAGTGCTCTTGTAAGAAAAAAGTTGTAACAAGTTTAATATGAGGAATAGTACAAGTTGTAATACAGCCCCAAATATTGGAAATGTATTTAAAATTTCTTCTACTATTTTGTCTCTACTCTCACTATCTCACCCAGAGGTACATAAAAACAAATCTGAGGCTGTCCAGAGCTCTGTTGCCCATTTTGAGGACTACTTTTATTTTTTAGGGAGCACTGAATTTCTACTGTTTAAAAATTAAGTGGATTCTCTTTTATCATAAATTATGGTACAATAAAGTGTTAATCTGGAGAAGGCAATGGCAGCCCACTCCAGTACTCTTGCCTGGAAAATCCCATGGACAGAGGAGACTGGTAGGGGGTCCATGGGGTCACGAAGAGTCAGACATGACTGAGTGACTTCACTTTCACTTTTCACTTTCATGCATTGGAGAAGGAAATGGCAACCTACTCCAGTGTTCTTGCCTGGAGAGTCCCAGGGAAGGGGGAGCCTGGTAGGCTGCCGTCTATGGGGTCACACAGAGTCGGACACGACTGATGCGACTGAGCAGCAGCAGCAGCAGCAAAGTGTTAATCACAGAAATTCTACAGGTTTGGAGTGCTCTGAAAGAGAAGAAATGTAGGAGATGAGTTGAAGAGGATTTGGGCTAGAGTAAGAGGGCCATGGTTGGGGCTTTGAACTTGAAACAGAGCACTCAGGAGATGAAAGTCCAGGGGGTCATGATTGCTTCGGACCAGTGTGGCCACCAGGAGATAAAGAGAAGAGGCTGGATTTGAGAGGAGCATTTATGAACAGCTGATGGAATGGGTATGAGAAGTGAGGGGAAAAAGGAACTGGGGGTGACCCTGGGGTCTTTATAAAGCAGCAGTGTGGTTGTCATACCATTTATTGAGACAGGGAAGACAAAGGGGAAAACAGGCTTGCTCTGTGCATGGGTGTATCAGAGTTGAATAGATAAATTCAAGGAGATGTCAAATCTGAATCGTATTTTCTTACCTGACACTAAGGTAGAAATTTGGGCCTTCAGCTTGTTTATCATCATTGAAGCACAAGGAATTGATGAAGTTGTCTAAGTAGGGACTGAGGAGTGAGAAAAGAATTGTAGGGAGGGGTTGATCAGAATCATAAGGGAAATATTGAATATATGAAGGATGGTAGAATAGAAGGGTTCATATGATCTTAAGAAGTGCCCGAAGTAGGAGAAAGAAAGTCAAGAAAATATGATATCATATGGTCAAAGGTAGGAGAGTGTTGAGAAGGAGCGATGATCGTATGTTAGGACATTGGGAAGAGTTAAGTAAGAAGAGCCCAGAGGAGTGATCATGAACTTGGAAAGTAGCCTCAGAGAAACATGGTTGGGAAGCTGTGCTGCATGGGGTGAGGAGGTGTGAGGACACACAGAAAAGGTGTGGGCTGTGAAAGGGCAGAGGGCAGCCCTCTGAGGGGGTGGTTAGAAGTGTCACCTGCACACAGTCAAGGGGAGAAGAGCCTGAGCTAAAAGATTAGAGAAATTTCCCTCTAAGAAGGCTGGGCCTTGAGCAATGGCTGGGATTAAACCAGCTGGAAGAAGGGGAGAGATTTTTCCTGTGGGGAATGAGCCTGAACAAAGGTCAAGATCTACACTACACAATATGGTAGCTACAAGCCATAAGGGAGCTACAAAACAGGAGCCACAGAAGGTTATTAGGTTCTTTATATGTGTCTAGTTAAACTTAGATGCACCCTGAGTGCAAAGAACACACTGAGTTTCAAAGCAGCGAAGAATGTGAAAAAGTGTGAAAGAATGTGGAAAATCTCATTAACAAATTTATATGATTACATCTTGAAAAGCTAATATATTGGACGTTGCTGCTGTTGTTTAGTCACCTAGTTGTGTCCGACTATTTTGCAATCCCATGGATTGGGATTACCCAGGCAAGAATACTGGAGTGGGTTGCCATTTCCTTTCTCCAGGGCATCTTCCTGACTCAAGGATTGAACCCACATCTCCTGCATTGCAGGCAGATTCTTTACCACTGAGCCACATGGGAAGCCCAATGTATTGGATCATTCTTGTCATTCAGTCACTAAGTCATGTCTGACTCTTTGCGACCCCATGAACTGCAGCACACCAGGCTTCCCTGGCCTTCACTCTCTCCTGGAATGTGCTCAAACTCACATCCATTGAATCATTGATACCATCCAACCATCTCATCCTCTGTGCCCTCTTCTCCTCCTACCCTCAATCTTTCTCAGCATCAGGGTCTTTTTCAATGAATTGGCTTATCCCATCAGGTAGCCAAAATATTGGAGCTTCAGCTTCAGCATCAGTCCTACCAATGAATATTCAGGATTGATATCCTTTAGGATTGACTGGTTTGATCTCCTTGCAGTCCAAGGGACTCTTAAGAGTCTTCTCCAGCACCACAGTTTGAAAGCATCAATTCTTCAGTGCTCATTCTTTTTCTATGGTCCAATTCTCACATCTGTACATGACTACTGGAAAAACCATATCTATTGGATATACTGGGCCAAATAAAATAGATTCTTACAATTACTTTCATCCATTTCTTTTTTCCTCGAGTTTTATTGGGATGTAATTGACATGCTGTTGTATATGCATGCTAAGTCGCTTCAGTCATGTCCAACTCTGTGCAACCCTATGGACTATAGCCTACCAGGCTCCTCTGTCCATGTGATTCTCCAAGTAAGAACACTGGGGTGGGTTTCCCTGCTCTCCTCCAGGAGATCTTCCCAACCCAGATATCAAACCTGAGTCTCTTATGTCTCCTGAATTAGGCAGGCAGATTGTTTACCACTAGCCCCACCTGGGAAGCCCCTGTAAGTTGCATACAATACTCCGTAACTTCAAGGTGTACAGCATGATTAAACTTAATATACACCATCCATTTCTTTTTATTTTCTTTAAATGTGGCTACTGGAAAATTTAAAATTACAGCTTGCTGCTTGTTCCATCAGCAGTGCTGGTCTAGAGCTGAAAGAAGAATGAAGGATTTAGGGACCACTGGGGGACTTGTGTGTGCTCCAGTGGGAAAGGGGGTGAGTTTGGATCATTTCAGAGGAGTCTAAGTGAAAGGAACTTCCAATACAAGCAGAGAAGTACCAGCACAGAGCTATGAGATTTCCCATGCAGGAGAAAGACTAATCTATAAGGAAATTCAGGCATGAGGAAATCTGTGTTTTCAAGTGGTTAGAAAACTATCCTCTTAATAATAAACCAAAAAAGGCTAGATCATTTGTGGAAGGGTGACAGGATGGGAAAGCAGAAGCCAGTGGTTCCATGAGACTTCCTTCCAGTGTCCTGTCCCTCCAGCATCTCAGTCAGCAGATAATCCATCCAAAATAGGGTCCCCTTGTCAGAGCTATGGGTTTTCCAGTAGTTCATATACAGATGTGAGAGTCAGATTATAAAGAAGGCTGAGCGTCCAAGAATTGATGCTTTTGAATTGTGGTGCTGGAGAAGACTCTCAAGAGTCCCTCGAACAGCAAGGAGGTCAAACCAGTCAGTCAGAAAGGAAATCAACCCTGAATATTCATTGGAACGACTGATGCTGAAGGTTGGCCCCAGCAAAGAGCCAACTAGTTGGAAAAGATGGTGATGCTGGGAAAGATTGAGGGCAGGGGAAGAAGGGAGTGACAGAGGATGAGATAGTTGGATGGCATCACGGACTCAATGGACCTGAGTTTGAGCAAACTCCGGGAGATAGAGAAGACAAAGGACCTAGGTGTGCTGCACTCCATGGGGTCACAAACAGTCAGAGATGAATAAGCAACTGAGCAACAATAAACGCAGCTAATGGATACTTAAAAGAGAACAGGATACTGGATGGGCATAGTCTGGGGAAAATAAAAATCTGAAATATGGGGATTAAAGATTGTTGAGAGAAGTATAACAGAGCCAACAGAGGTGCAAGAAGCCTCAGCCTTTCACCTCCACCACTTCTGCAGAAAAGTTTTGGCCCATGATTCTGAGTTGAGCGAATCTTAATAGTTAAATAATGACCCACATTTGCTCATAAAATAGTTACAACAAGCTATTTCATGTAAGCACATGGTACTTAAATCCAGAACTAATACAAACTGACAAACTTTCCTCCATGGTCTATATCACTCTGTAAATGGCCAAGTTGTTTATCTTATGCTATAGAAAATTTGATTTGGTGCATTAATGCTGATCCCGCTCATTGATTATTTGGCCTGTTTTCTCCAGGATCCTTTTTCTTCCTGGAACTTGGCAATATTACTCATAATTGTACAAACTATGTTAAAAGGCACTGCTCTCTGGAGCACTTATTGGAAGCAATTGTAGGGAATGATTAAATAATTCCAGTGGACTACTGTAAAGCCATAGACACTTATAATGCAGAACTTTATGTATTTACATGGAAAGTAAATCATAGTGTGCCAAAGAATTGATGCTTTCAAATTGCAGTGCTGGAGAAGACTCTTGAGAGTCCCTTAGACTGCAAGGAGATCAAACCAGTTAATTCTAAAGGAAATCAACCCTGAATATTCATTGGAAGGACTGATGTTGAAGCTGAAGCCCCAATACTTTGGCCACTTTATGTCAAGAGCTGACTCATTGGAAAAGACCCTGATGCTGGGAAATATTGAGGGCAGGAGGAGAAGGGGGTGACAGAGGATGATATAGTTGGATGGCATCACCGACTCAGTGGACATAAGTTTGCTCCAACTCTGGGAGACAGCAAAGGCCAAGGAAGCCTAGAGCACTGCAATCCTTGGGGTCGCAAAGAGTCCACAGGGGGACACAACTTTGTGACTAGACAACAATAAATTATAGAGCAATATGTACATGTGGGGGTTTCCCTGGTAGCTCAGTTGATAAAGAATCCATCTGCAGTGGAGAAGACCCCAGTTTGATTCCTGGGTTGGGAAGATCCCCTGGAGAAGGGATAAGCTACCCTTCCAGTATTCTTGGGCTTCCCTGGTGGCTCAGACAGTAACGAATCTGCCTGCAAGGCGGGAGACCTGGGTTTGATCCCTGGGTTGAAAAGATCCCCTGGAGGAGGGCATGGCAACCCTCTCCAGTATTCTTGCCTGGAGAATCTCCATGGACAGAGGAGCCCGGCAGGCTGCAGTCCATGTGCAGTCCATGTCACAAAGAGTTGGACATAACTGAGTGACTAAGCACATGTGCATGTGGACATGGGGATTTTTTATTTAAATCATGTATCACTGAACGAATCTTGCTAATGCTGTTCCCCTGATTTCATGGTCCTATGAATGGATTTCTTCCAGCTCTGCCTTTCTCTGAGGTGATCTCAGCCAGGTTCTCTCCTTGGTCCCTCGCTGGTTTCAATTCTTAACCTATTAAGTCTTTGTAACTGCTTTCTGATGTGTTTCCCTTTTACTTACATCCCATTTTGAATTATGAATTAAAAAAATAAGTAAACAAACACAACTACAGCAAATAGCTCCATACGTAAGTTTGACTAGTCCTGAATGAATTCAGCTTTGGTACTACCCCTGCTATCTACCTGGTGTTTGTCCTTCTCAAGTCTCCTAAGCTTTAATGACCCATCCTCAAATCTTCACATGACTTATTCTTATGAATGAAATTTTGTAGTTCCTCCTTTTTATTTACTTACCTGACTATGTTCCTAAAAATTCAGAACCCTGAATCCCTTTGGTGTCGAACCCAGCTGTTCACCAAACCCTATATCACCTTCTACAGTTCAATGTGATACAGAAAAAAATCTGTTCATGTTAATAAAATATTTGAACTTAGATGAGAGAAAATCTAAGTCCCACCACCTTAACATGGTGACTTACCTTTATATAATTTTTCATATGTAGATATCTTTAGATTAATAATTATAGTCATAGGAACAAATAGTATTTCTCTTTTCATTTATTATTGTATTAACATTTTTGCTTTATTTCAAAATTTGCAAAATCATAATTTTTAATGACCATATAATATTCCATTAAGCTAATTAACCATAATTTATATAACTATCCTATATTTTAGTTATTTGGGTTTCTCATAATTTTTTATTTGCTATTAGTTATACTATAAAAATATCTTGGTGCATGTATATTTTTATGTGTTTGGATGATTTATTTAAGATACATTCTTAGAAGTAATATTTTATTGGTTTGGAAGAGAAGAATATATTTGTAGTTTTTGATAGACATTGCAAAATTTTCTAAGAAGATTTTACCATAAGCCATGCTGAGAAACTAATATGAGACTATCTTCCCCTGTCATTTATAAATCTGCAACTGAAAAAATATATAAAATTCCTGTTTTTAGAGATTGGACAACAGGCAGCACAGGTCTGTGATTTCTATATAAAGAAAAAAACTGAGGAAAACCTCAGAATTACTCCAACTTTCTTATGGGAAGCACTTTCCAGATGGTGATAAAGTAGAACACAGTGATTTCACTGAGTTGAGAAGACAGACATCGGAGTTTGGGGTACCAAATCAGGTGAAATTTTCAGAACAGGTTTCAAGAGAGAATTTAGAAAGAAAGATGCACTAGAGCACTACTGAGGCTTTGGTCAAATACTAAGCTTTCATATACAGAGCAAAAAACCACTAATTCTAACAAACAACAACCACTGGAGATAAAACATGTACTAGGAAAAAGAACATTTCCTGGAAGCTAATAAAATGTGTACAAGTAGAAAGATACTTAAGACATCATTGAATATGCTGAGCTTTCAGCAAAGACTCCAGCAAGACAAGGCCATAAGAGTAGGATAATCTAGCCACAGAGAAAAAATTATTTTACACGCATCCAAACAAAACTTTTTAAAATACTTTTTGAAAAAATCTATTTATTTATTTTAATTGAAGGCTAATTACTTTACAATATTGTAGTGGTTTTTGCCATACACTGACATGAATCAGCCACTGGTGTACTTGTGTCCCCCATCCTGAAACCCCCTCCCAATTCCCTCCCCATCCCATCCCTCAGGGTCATCCCAGTGCACCAGCCCTGAGCACCCTGTCTCATGCATCTAACCTGGACTGGCGATCTGTTTCACATATGGTAATATACATGCTTCAATGCTATTCTCTCAAGTCATATCACCCTCACCTTCTCCCACAGATTCTAAAAGTCTGTTCTTTATATCTGTGTCTCTTTTGCTGTCTCGCATATAGGGTTCTTACCATCTTTCTAAATTCCATATATATGCATTAATATACTGTACTGGTGTTTTTCTTTCTGGCTTACTTCACTCTGTATAATAGGGTCTAGTTTCATCCACTTTGGTAGAATTGATTCAAATGTGCTCTTTTATATAGCTGAGTAATATTCCATTGTGTATATGTACCAAAACTTTCTTATCCATTCATCTGCCGATGGACATCTAGGTTGCTTCCATGTCCTGGCTATTGTAAACAGTGCTTCGATGAACGTTGAGGTACATGTGTCTCTTTCAGTTCTGGTTTCCTCAGTGTGTATGCCCAACAGTGGGATTGCTGAGTCATGTGGCAGTACTATTTCCAGTTTTTTAAGGAATCTCCACACTGTTCTCCATAGTGGCTGTACTAGTTTGCATTCCCACCAACAGTGTAAGAGGGTTCCCTTTTCTCCACACCCTCTCCAGCATTTATTGTTTGTAGACTTTTGGATAGCAGCCATTCTGACCGGCTTGAGATGGTACCTCACTGTGGTTTTGATTTGCATTTCTCTGATAATGAGTCATGTTGAGCATCTTTTCATGGGTTTGTTAGCCATCTGTATATCTTCTTTGGAGAAATGTCTCTTTAGTTCTTGGGCCCATTTTTTGATTGGGTCGTTTATTTTTCTGGTATTGAGCTGCATGAGCTGCTTGTATATTTTTGAGATTAATTTCTTGTCAGTTGCCTCATTTGCTAGTATTTTCTCCCATTCTGAAGGCTGTCTTTTCACCTTGCTTATAGTTTCCTTTGTTGTGCAAAAGCTTTTAAGTTTAATTATGTCCTATTTGTTTATTTTTGTTTTTATTTCCATTACTCTGGGAGGTCAGTCATAGAGGATTCTTCTGTGATTTATGTCAGAGAGTGTTTTGCCTATGTTTTCCTCTAGTTTTATAGTTTCTGGTCTTACGTTTATATCTTTAATCCATTTTGAGTTTATTTTTGTGTATGGTGTTAGCAAGTGTTCTAGTTTCATTCTTTTACAAGTGGTTGACCAGTTTTCCCAGCATCACTTGTTAAAGAGATTGTCTTTTCTACATTGAATATTCTTGCCTCCTTTGTCAAAGATAAGCTGTCCATAGGTGCGTGGATTTATCTCTGGGCTTTCTATTTTGTTCCATTGAGCTATATTTCTGTCTTTGTGCCAGTACCATACTGTCTTGATGACTGTAGCTTTGTAGTATAGTCTAAAGTCAGGCAGGTTGATTCCTCCAGTTCCAGTCTTCTTTCTCAAGATTGCTTTGGCTATTCGAGGTTTTTTGTATTTCCATTCAAATTGTGAAATTATTTGTTCTAGTTCTCTGAAAAATACCATTGGTAGCTTGATAGGGATTACATTCAATCTATAGATTGCTTTGGGTAGTATATTCGTTTTCACTATATTGATTCTTCTGATCCATGAACATGGTATATTTCTCCATCTATTTGTGTCATCTTTGATTTCTTTCATCAATATTTTATAATTTTCTACATATAGGTCTTTTGTGTGGCTCAGCTGGTAAAGAATCTGCCTGTAATGCATGAGACCTGGGTTTGATCCTTGGGTTAGGAAGATCCCCTAGAGAAGGGAAAGGCTACCCACTCCAGTATTCTGGCCTGGAGAATTCCCTGGACTGTATAGTCCATGGGGGTTGCAAACAGTTGGGCATGACTGAGCGACTTTCACTTTCACTTTTGCTTCCTTAGGTAGATTTATTCCTAAGTATTTTATTCTTTTCATTGTAACAGGGAAAGGAATTGTTTTCTTAATTTCTCTTTCTGTTTTCTCATTGTTACTGTATAGGAATGCAAGGGATTTCTGTGTGCTAATTTTATATCCCGCAACTTTACTGTATTCATTGGTTAGCTCAAGCAATTTTCTGGTGGTGTCTTTAGGGTTTTCTATATAGAAGATCATGTCATCTGCAGACAGTGAGAGTTTTAGTACTTCTTTTCCAATCTGGATTCCTTTTATTTCTTTTTCTTCTCTGGTTGTTGTGGCTAAAACTTCCAAAATTATGTTGAATAACAGTGGTGAGAGTGGTCATACTTGTCTTGTTCCTCACTGTAGGAGAAATGTTTTCAATTTTTCACCATTGAGGATAATGTCTGTTGTGGGTTTATCATATATGCCTTTTATTATGATGAGGTATGTTCCTTCTATGCCTGCTTTCTGGAGGGTTTTTATCATAAATGGATGCTGAATTTTGTCAAAGGCTTTCTCTGAATCTATTGAAATAATCATACAGTTTTTATCTTTCAATTTGTTAATGTGGTGTATCACATTGACTGATTTGCAAATATTGTACAGTCCTTGCATCCCTGGGATAAAGCCCACTTGGTCATGATATATGATCTTTTTAATATGTTGTTGGATTCTGTTTGCTAGATCACATTTTGGGCCATAAATCTAGCCTTGGTAAATTCAAAAAAATTAAAATCATTTCAAGCATCTTTTCTGATCACAATGTGGTAAGATTAGATGTCAGACAATTCAGTCGCTCAGTCATGTCTGACCCTTTGCGACCCCATGAAGTGCAGCATGCCAGGCCTCCCTGTCCATCATCAACTCCCAGAGTCCACCCAAACTCATGTCCATTGAGTCAGTGATGCCATCCAACCATCTCATCCTCTGTTGTGCCCTTCTCCTCCTGCCTTCAATCTTTCCCAGCATCAGGGTCTTTTCAAATGAGTCAGCTCTCCACATGAGGTGGCCAAAGTATTGGAGTTTCAGCTTCACCATCAGTCCTTCCAGTGAATATTCAGGACTGATTTCCTTTAAGATGGACTAGTTGGATCTCGTTGCAGTCCAAGGGATTCTCAAGAGTCTTCTCCAACACCATATTTCAAAAGCATCAATTCTTCGGTGCTCAGCTTTCTTTATAGTCCAGCTCTCACATCCATACATGACCACTGTAAAAACCATAGTCTTGACTAGATAGACCTTTGTTGACAAAGTAATGTCTCTACTTTTCAATATGCTGTCTAGGTTGGTCATAACTTTCCTTCCAAGGAGTAAGCATTTTTTAATTTCATGGCTGCAATCAGCATCTGCAGTGATTTCGGAGCCCCCAAAAATACAGTCTGCCACTGTTTCCACTGTTTCCCCATCTATTTGCCATGAAGTGATAGGACCAGATGCCATGATCTTAGTTTTCTGAATGTTGAGCTTTAAGCCAACTTTTTCACTCTCTTCTTTCACTTTCATCAAGAGCCTCTTTAGTTCTTCTTCACTTTCTGCCATAAGGGTGGTATCATCTGCATATCTGAAGTTATTGATATTTCTCCTGGGAATCTTGATTCCAACTTGTGCTTCCTCCAGCCCAGCGTTTCTCATCATGTACTCTGCAAAGAAGTTAAATAAGCAGAGTGACAATATACAGCCTTGACGTACTCCTTTTCCTCTTTGGAACCAGTTTATGGTTCCATGTCCAGTTCGAACAGTTGCTTCTTGACCTGCATACAGATTTCTCAAGAGGCAGGTCAGGTGGTCTGGTATTCCCATCTCTTTCAGAATTTTCCAGTTTATTGTGATCCACACAGTCAAAGGCTTTGGCATAGTCAATAAAGCAGAAATAGATGCTTTTCTGGAACTCTCTGGCTTTTTCGATGAGTCAGCGGATATTGGCAATTTGATCTCTGACTCCTCTGCCTTTTCTAAAACCAGCTTGAACATCTGGACGTTCATGGTTCACGTATTGCTGAAGCCTGGCTTGAAGAATTTTAAGCATTACTTTACTCACGTGTGAGATGAATGCAATTGTGCGGTAGTTTGAGCATTCTTTGGCATTGCCTTTCTTTGGCATTGGAATGAAAACTGACCTTTTGCAGTCCTGTGGCCACTGCTGAGTTTTCCAGATTTGCTGGCATATCGAGTGCAGCACTTTCACAGCATCATCTTTCAGGATTTGAAATAGCTCAACTGGAATTCCATCACCTCCACCAGCTTTGTTCGTAGTGATGCTTCCTAAGGCCCATTTGACTTCACATTCCAGAATGTCTGGCTTTAGGTGAGTGATCACACCATCGTGATTATCTGGGTCGTGAAGATCTTTTTGTACAGTTCTTCTGTGTATTCTGCCACCTCTACTTTCTGTCTTTTATTGAGCCCATCTTTGCATGAAATAGTCTCTTTGTATCTCTAATTTTCTTGAAGAGATCTCTAGTGTTTCCCATTTTATTGTTTTCCTCTATTTCTTTGCACTGATCATTGAGGAAGGCTTTCTTATCTCTCCTTGCTATTCTTTGGAACTCTTCATTCAAAAGATTAGATGTCAACTACAGGAAAAAACTATTAAAAATACAAACATATGGAGGCTAAACAACATGCTTCTGAATAACCAACAAATCACAAAAGACATCAAACAAGAAATCAAAATATGTGTAGAAACAAAAGAAAATGAAAACACGACAACCCTAAACCTATGGGATTCAGTAAAAGCAGTGCTAAGAGGAAGATTCCTAGCAATACAACCTTACCTCAAGAAACAAGGGAAAAATCAAATAAATAACCTAACTTTACACCTAAAGCAACTAGAAAAAGAAGAAATCAAGGACCCCAGGGTTAGTAGAAAGAAAGAAATAATAAAAATTATGGCAGAAATAAATGAAAAAGAAACAAAGGAAACTATAGCAAAAACCAACAAAACTAAAAGCTGATTCTTTGAGAAGATAAATAAAATAGATAAACCATTAGTCAGACTCAGCAAGGAAAAAAGGGGGGAGAATCAAATCAACAAAATTAGAAATGAAAATGGAAAAATCACAACAGATAACAGAGAAATACAAAGGATGGTAAGAGACTACTATCAGCAACTGTGTGCCAATAAAATGGACAACTTGGAAGAAATGGACGAATTCTTAGAAAAGTATAACCTTCCAAAATTTAACCAGGAAGAAATAGAAAATCTTAACAGACCCATCACAAGCAAGGAAATTGAAACTATAATAAAAAAATCTTACAACAAGCAGAAGCCCAGGACCAGATGGCTTCACAGGTGAATTCCACCAAAAATTTAGAGAAGAGCTAACACATATCCTATTCAAACTCTTCCATAAAATTGCAGAGGAAGGCAAACTGTCAAACTCATTCTATGAGGCCACCATCACCCTCATACCAAAACCAGACAAATATGCCACAAAAAAAGAAAACTACAGGCCAGTATCACTGATGAACATAGATGCAAAAATCCTCAACAGAATTCTAGCAAACAGTATCCGACAACATATTAAAAACACTTCTTAATGGCTTGAAGCTTGTGACTAAATTAACAACCTTTCAGAATAAAAATTGACACACAATTGGGGAAAAAACTAAACAACACAGTATTTATGATACTTAGAATACAACAACAATGACCAAACAAACACACACAAATATTAAAAATAACCAAAAATATTATGATATGAAAGTTATCTTGAAATGACAGAAACGATGGAATTAATAGACACATACTTTTAAAATGCTGCCACAAATATGGTAAAGGCTTTCAACAAAAGCATAAATATAATGAAGAAACAAACAAGGAGTTTCAATAGAGAAATAAGATGTATAAAAATGATAGGACTAAATAATATAACTTTGAAATACAAAATTTACTTCATGGGTCTAACAGCTGAGTAGACACAGAAAGGAAGGGTGAATTTAAATTCAGGGCTAGGGAAATTATCCAAACTAAAGCACAAAGTGAAAAAAAAATACTTGGGAAAAAAATAAAGAGTGCCTCATTAATCTATCAGAGAAGGCGATGGCACCCCACTCCAGTCCTCTTGCCTGGAAAATCCCATGGACGGAGGAGCCTGGTAGGCTGCAGTCCATGGGGTCATGAAGTGTTGGACACGACTGAGCAACTTCACTTTCACTTTTCACTTTCATGCATTGGAGAAGGAAATGGCAACCCACTCCAGTGTTCTTGCCTGGAGAATCCCAGGGACGGGGGAGCCTGGTGGGCTGCCGTCTATGGGGTCACACAGAATTGGACACGACTGAAGCGACTTAGCAGCAGCAGCAGCATTAATTTATAATAATAGCAATCAGGTTAAAATATACCTAACTACAGTACAGAATTAGAGGAGAGAGACATGGGAGAGCAAAACTATTTGAAAACATCATGATCACATATTTTCCAATTTTGATGAATGCTTGAAGTTCAAAAAACCCAAGTAAAATAAATGTAAAGAAAACCACAGTAAAGCACATCATAACCAAACTGTTGAAAGCCAATAATAAAAATGAAGTATTAAAAACAACCAGAGGACAAAAAGATACATTATACACGTTTGAGAAACAGTAAGAATGATTCCTGACTTTTCATCACAAACAAGGCGAGTCAGAAGACAACGGAATGAGATATTTCCTCTGTAAGAAAAGATATTTCCATTGCCAACTAGAAGTCCAGCAAAAATATCCTTCAAAATTCAAAATCACCAGACAAAAATGTAATAGATGCTCTTCCTTATACTCCTCCTCCTAAGTTATGTTTTAAAAAAATGTTCTGACTATTATATCTAAGTGAAAAGTGAAAGTGTTAGTTGTTCAGTCATGTCTGACTCTTTGCAAGCCCATGGACTGTAGCCCACCAGGCTCCTTAGCCCATAGAATTCACCAGACAAGAATACTGGAGTGGGTAACCATCCCCTTCTCGAGGATATTTCTGAGCCAGGGATCAAACTCAGGTCTCCCATATTGTGAGCAGACTTTTTACCATCTGAGCCACGAGGGAAGCTCATTATATCTAAAACAAATATTAAAAGACTGTGGAAGGTGGAGAGAAGTAAACAGATCAGCTAGAGACCTCAAGACCCAAAGAATTACATGCAGTGAGTTCTTGGATTTTCTTTTTGCCTTTTATATCTCAGGCTGGTTGCCTGGAAAATAGGTAATGGGGAAATAGAAAGTAAAAAACACTAAACAAGGCAAAAGGAGCCCAAGGAAAAGACTGCTCTCTGTAGTCAAAGAGCCAACAAATAGAAAAAACAGCAAGAAAGAAAACAGTACTCCTTAGACTAGTCTTCTACCCCTGCTGGAATGGTCTCAGGGTCATTGAATGAGGAGCTGGTAGTTTTATTTCTACCTGGCAGTAATGATACATCCCCATATGTGAGGATCCTGGACTTTCATTCAGTAGCAAGGAAGTGCTCCAGCCTCATCATACCTGCCAGGACTAATGTCAGAGGCCAAATGGGAAACCAGAACCTTCACCACCATCCGGAACAATTACTGGAAAACCAACTTTACCTGATTGGTATTTAAGAAACACTACATCCAACACCATAGAAAATGCATTCTTTTCCAGTGCACATGAATAATCATCAAGACAGATCATATATTGAGCCATAAAACCAATCTGAAGAAACCTAAAAGGATTGAAATTAGGCAGAGTATATTCTTCAACCACAAGGAAATTAAATAAGAAAACATTGACAATAAGAAACCCAGATGCTTATATTAGAAAGGGGAAAGGCTTAAAACCAAAGCTTTAAAATCCATCTTTAGAGGCAAGGATAAGAGCAAATCAAACCAAGGTAAAGGGGAAAAAGGATATTTGTAACAGAAGAAATTAATAAAATAGATTAAAAATACCAAGTTTGTTCTCTGAAATTATTAATAAAATGATAATTTCCTGGTTAGAATGGACAAAGAAGAAAAGAAATAAAAGAATATCAGGATGAAAGAGGGGATATCACTACAGATCCCACAGACATTATAAGCAGCTCAGTGATATAAAATTCTAGAAGTAAAAAATAGAAAACCTGAGTAGCCCTATATGTATTAAAAAAATTAAATTTATAGTTTAAAAAATCTTTGCACAAGATTCTAAGTCCAGATGGACTCACTAAGGAATTCTCCCAATCATTTTTTAATTCTACCAATCATTTAAAGAATAAATAATAATACCAAATAACTTCTCCCAATAAATCAATACATCAAATTATTTTTAGCCGAATCCCAGCAGTCTATTTTGCAGAAATTAATAAGCTACTTTTAAAATTTATGTGTACATGAAAAGGGCTTCAAATAGATTAAACAATTGAGAGGGTAACAGGCAGGAAGGCCAGGAGTCTCCAAATGGAGGAAATAGGCTGCAAGTATCACTTAAAATTCTGTGTTGCTATGACAACACCATGGAGCCTGGTAGGCTACAGTCCATGGGGTTGCTAAGAGTCGGACACGACTGAGCGACTTCACTTTCACTTTCCCCTTTCATGCACTGGAGAAGAAAATGGCAACCCACTCCAGTGTTCTTGCCTGGAGAATCCCAGGGATGGCGGAGCCTGGTAGGCTGTCATCTATGGGATCACACAGAGTCGGACACGACTGAAGCGACTTAGCAGCAGCAGCAGCATGACAACACCTGGTTCCACCTGAACTTAACTTTTCTCAAACCTTGAGCTAACAAATGTGTTTTTCTTATGGAAATGTTTTTCTTAAGCTATGTTAATGAAACTATGTATTTGCTTTGGAATTTGTCTTTCTTCAAAATGGTTCCACCTAAGACTAACTTTTGGCTGATAATAGCTCAACAAACCAGTATTCATATCAATTGTTTTATGGCTGGGGGATAACACACCTCCTATCTGAACAATGCATATTGTGGGAGGGGGCCTGGTGAAACTCCCTCAGCCTTGAGGTGTCTCTCTTATCTGATTAACTGCTTTCTAACAGACATAAAACAGCTTGCTAACACTAGCGGGTGTGTGTGTGTGTGTGTGTGTGTGTGTGTGTGTGTGTGTGTGTGTGTGACTCTCATCCCCCTTCTGATGTCTGTGTCAGAAGCTTTCTCTGGCCCTTTTCAGTTTAGTAAAACTCTGCTACACAAAAGCTCTTGAGTGATCAAGATTGTTTCCTGGTCCTGAAGTTAAACCTTCTTCTAAGGAGATCACGAATCCGACACCATTCACCATAAGCTATCACAATCTTGAACAAGAAGAACAAAATTGAAGTACTTATACTAATTTTTTTGAAGACATAAACTTATGGTAATGAGGTATATGTTTTATTGGCGTGAAAATGGGTAAATGGTATCTATCTGAAATAGACACACATTTACACAGTCAACTGATTTTAGGGCAAGCTACCAAAACATTTCAAGGGGAAAGGATTTTCAACAAATGATTCTGAAATAATTGGTCATCTCTTTGAAAGAAAAAAAAAAGCTCAACTCATACTCACTCCATATAGAAAATAATTTAAAATAAATCACAGACTTAAATGTAAAAGCTAAAATCATAAAGCTTTAGAAAATATGTGTAAGAAAAGATTTCTTAGCTAGACTTCAGAAAGAAGAAAATACTGAAAATGAAGCTTATCAAATTAAATAATTTTACTCATGAAAGTTTATGAGTAACATTTACTAAAAGAACAAATAGGCAAACCATAAATCAGGAGATAATGTTCATAATATATTTATCTGACAAAGGACTTAAAGGACTTGCACCCAGAATGTTTTAACTGCTTCTGTGACTCTATCATAAAAAGAAAAACATTCAACTTAAATTTTTTTTCAAAAGACTTTAAAAATCAATTCCCAAAGAGACATAAACAAATAACTACTATGAATATTAAAAAATGTTCAATATCACCTTTCAATAAGAAGTACAAATTAAAACCGTGGTAAAATATCACTGGACACTGTTTTGATTTGCTAAAGAAAAGTGAAGTCACTCAGTTGTGTCCGACTCTTTTCGACCCCATGGACTGTAGCCTACCAGGTTCCTCGGTCCATGGTTTTTCCCAGGCAAGAACACTGAAGTGGGTTTCCATTTCCTTCTCCAGGAGATCTTCCCGACCCAGGGATTGAACCCGGGTGTAAACAGTCACTAAATGTTGGCAGAGGCAAGTAGCCACTGGAATTTTCATATGTGTTGGTGGAAAAGTTTTAACCACTTTGGAAACTGGGTGGGCAGTTTCTCTAAAATTGTGTATACTTACCTTATGATTCAGCAATTCCACTTCTAGGTGTTTACCTAAGATGAATGAAAACATATTCATATGTTTCATACTATATTTTCATAATTCATATGTATTCATAATATAGTCAGTTCTTGTTACTTACTCGTGGTAGTTTGGTTCTATAAAGCCACTGTGAGCACTGAATTAGTAAATACCAAATTATTACTCCTAGGGAGAGCAAAGGATTAGGTCCCTGAGAGCCTCTGGTCACAATATTTTCATCAATCTATCAATACATCAACTTGTTCTATGTGTGTTTTTGTTTAAAGGCAACTTAATATATATGGTTGATTATCATTGAACTAATGGCCAACTACACCATAACTTATGAAACAAGCACATCTAACACACACACCTTCTCCATACGGCACATCACAGCCTTCTTGATTAGGAATACTAGCCATAACTTCAGCACAATGCTTGGGGCTATTTTAAATAGCAAAATCACAAATGCTAAGTACAAAGGGGTAAGCTACATACAGAACACTTACTGGCAGTACGAGAGCTGAAGCAAGAAAGTGAACGTCGCGCTGTTCTGTCTCAACTCTGAGCATGCACATCAGCTCAACTCACACTTTTTGCTGCTCTACCCATGTCCATGAATGACCACTAAATCACCACAAGAATTGCAGTATTTGGGGAGTTACAGATAAATTGTGCACAGTAGACAAATTCACTAATAGAGAATCCATGAAAAAGGAGACTCAGCCATAATGATTCTACATATGTGATTTTCTAGGACAGGCAGAGCTAATCTACAGTGACATTTGCAGAATAGAGGTTACCTCTGGCGGGATGAGGAATAGATATTGCTAGCAAGTGTCATGAAGGATCTTTATGACGTGATATAAGTTCTATATCTCAACAGGCTGTGTAATACAGGGGAGTGTGTGGTTTGTCAGAAATCATTAACCATTACATATATGTCATCAGATGAATTAAACCCCAATAAACTAATAAAACCACAAAAAGGAAATTCAACACTCTCTACACAGAAAGCAAACAAAACAATGATGTATCAAAGTTAATAAAAGCAAACTCTTTCAAAGAAAAAGTGGTTAAAAGATATGAAAAATCAATTCAGAAAGGGAGAAATATAATATTCCTATGGTGAATTGACTGTCTCAAAGCCACACAAGGATTTAGTTGTAAAACAAGGTCTAAAATTTAGACCTCCTGACTTCTTTTCTATTATATCAAGGGAGTGGTGCCTGATGTCAACAAATATGGAAAACATTTAAGGGCAGGAGACAACCAAGTACTACAATAATAACAATTGTTTCCAAATGAATTGCAGTTATATACTATTAGTGGGCTTCTCAAGTGGCACTAGTGTTAAAGAACCCACCTGCCAAAAAAGAAGACATAAGAGACACCAGTTCAGTCCCCGGGTCAGAAAGACCCCTTGGAGGAGGGCATGGCAACCCATTCCAGTATGCTTGCCTGAAGAACACCATGGACAGAAGAGTCTGGCAGGCTACAGTCCATAGGGTTGCAAAGAATTGGACACAACTGAAGCGACTTAGAAGGCATGCATGCTATCAATTTTCTTCTTGCATCATAAACAAGTAATTCTGAATTTTATCAGAACAATCAATATGAAAGAATATAGACACAAACATAGAAAATGGACTTGTGGACACGGTGGGACAGAGAAGGTGGGACATGTTGAGGCAGTAGCATCGACATATATACATTATTATGTAAAATAGATAACTAGTTGGAAGCTGCTATATAACACAGGGAGACCACCTTGGCACTCTGTGACCACCTAGAGGGGTGGAATGGGAGTGGGGAGGGAAGCTCAAGAGAGAGGGGATATATATGTGCATGTATATATATATATTCAAAGAGTCAGATATGACTGTAGTGATTGAGCATGAGCATACCATAATATCCCATAAACTACACTATATAAATGTTTGATATGAATATTTAAAAGTAAAGAAAGGTAGAAGAACATAGTATCAAATATAAATAAAATATCTGGAGTTAACATTCTAGGCACCGAAGTAATTGAAAAAGCCTTCAAGAAAATGTATGATGGGGTTCTGCCAATTGCTCATAAATTCAAAGATGAGAACAAAAGGAAGGTTTTGCCAAGAACGGTTATTTTTATACAAGATTTTAATTTTAATGAAGTATAATATTTAAACAGAAAATGCATTAATGTGGAGTCATTAATCTCTACTTAAAGGCAATCTATATTTCAACTTCTAATACCATAGGTTTGACTATTTTTTAACTTTACATACATGGAATTACATAGCATAGATTATTTTGTGAATGACTTGTTTCAGTTAATTTTATATTTGTGAAATTCTTCCATGTTACTGGATGTAGCAGTAATTTATTCATTTCCATGGTTGCATAATATTCATGCTACTATTTGCATCTCTGATGTAATAAAAACAATGCTGCTATAAACATTGCCATACACGTCGTTTGGTACACATATGTGTTCAGTTTTACTGGTAGACATCTAAGGTAGAAAGGCTGGTTTGTAGGAATATATATGATCTGCTCAGGTATATGCAGCAAATAGGAGATCCAATTCCCCACTGTTGCATACTGTTTACTTGGTATTTCTGACACCTTTTTTAGCTGTCCAAGGATGAAGGGAAGGGAGGGTTTGGGGGTGTTGCAATACCTTGTGTTTTACTTTTTTATTTCCTCAATTGATAATGATTTTGAGCTGCTTGGTATCATCTTCTATGAAATATCCATTGAAGTTTTTGGTCCATTTTTAATTGGTTGCCTATTTGTTTCTTAATGGCTTTTAGGAGTTTAAAAAATATTCTGAATTGAGTCCTTTGTCAGTTAAATATATTGTTAATATCTTTCACTTAGTAGATTTCTTTTTCACTCCTTTATTCATATCTTTAGATCAACAAATGCTCTAAATACTAATGAGGTCCAATTTATCAGTCTTTTATGTGTGTCCTTTAAAAAAAATCTTTTATTTCTGAGGGTCAAACTGTCTTCTAGAAATTTACTGCTTATCTTGCCCATTTAGATGCACAATCCACCTAGAATTAGTAATAGTTTTGTGTGTTATGTGAGGTAGGATTTAAGCTTTTTAATGCAGATATTCATTTAACATTCCCCTCTTCCACACATGAATATTTATTGAAAAGACCACCCTCTCCCCTTGTATAGCAGGAGCAACTTTGCCAAAAATCAAGGGCCCACATAAGTACAGGTTTGCGGAGACTGACTCAGTCTATCTACTTTGAGTTGAAGATCTAGCCAATGAACTGGTTAGAAATTACCACAAATGAGTTTAATGAGTTATTATTAGATGTCATTTGCTCATGTCCTATTTTTGTTTACATTGGAATGCAAATTCTGTCAAAAGTTGAAAGTTCCAAACTTCTAGTATTGTCCATTGTTTCTGTTTCCCTGAAATATAAATTAATCACCTGTTTTGAAGAAAGAATTATCTAAGAAAAAATACTTTTTTTTTGACGGAGGTAATGAAATGAGGAGTGAGGAAGAGGAGAATAATTTGGAATTTGAGAATTGTAAATCTCTAGATACAGTTAGATTAATAATTTTATAACTGAGTTCTCAAGTTACTTAGAATTGCAAGTGACTTTTCTTGCCTGCTATTTATAGCCAATAAATGTTTCATTGGCTATAGTCCAATATAGTCACTGGCTTAAGTCCAATTACTATTTTGCTGAGGCTGAATGTGAATGCTCTAACTATGTATCAGTTCATTTAATCTTCTCATCACTGGAATACCACTCTTTTATCTGTCCATTTCCTATTCATTTTATAAACAAAGAATGATAAAACGCAAAATAAATAAATAACTGCATGAGCCACGACCAAGGAGCAAAGATGGCAAAGTTGCTCAGATGGAGCCATTGGTGGGCAGAAGCATGCTCACAACACCACACCTGGAGAAGTTGACTGGACAATATTTGAAGTCCCTTTGTAATTACATGCATGCTATGCATGCTAAGTCGCTTCAGTCACGTCTAACCCTTTGTGACCCTCTGGACTGTAGCCTGCCAAGCCCCTCTGTCCACGGGCTTTTCCAGGCAAGAATACTAGAGTGGGTTGTCATTTCCTCCTCCAGGGGATCTTCTCCACCCAGGGATCGAACCTGGGTCTCCTGCATTGCAGGCGGACTCTTTACCACTAAGCCACCTGGGAAGCCTCTATTACTTGAAAGCAAGTAATTACATGCTTATCCTCAAACATGCCCATCTTCATTTGAAGTATATACAAATAGGAAAGGCGTGGGAAGCCAAAATATCATGGCAGGTAAAAAAGAAATAATCAG
Source organism: Giraffa tippelskirchi (assembly GCF_054371585.1). Classification (NCBI taxonomy): domain Eukaryota; kingdom Metazoa; phylum Chordata; class Mammalia; order Artiodactyla; family Giraffidae; genus Giraffa; species Giraffa tippelskirchi. Next base: position 117,121,812 of record NC_137276.1, on the reverse strand, counting down.
TAGGGAGGATTACCTTGAAGTGAAGAGGGAGGACAAAGGTGTGCTGGAAACTGATTTTAAGGTTCCTCAGAAGAAGGAAGCCTTCAACTCTGATTTAAAAGTGGAAAAGATTTTGGTTTTGGCAAACCGTGTCTATATACATAGACATATACATAGACGTAGTTGTACATAGATATATGTACATATGAATAAAATTATGGGTAAATGGTTACATGTATACACGCACATGGCTTCCCTGGTGGCTCAGCTGGTAAAGAACCTGCCTGCCAATGCAGGAGACTCAAGAGACTCAGGGTCGATATCTGGATTGGGAAGATCTCCTGGAGAAGGAAATGGCAACCAACTCCAGTATTCTTGCCTGGAAAATTCCATGGATGGAGGAGCCTGGTGGGCTACAGTCCATGGGGTTGCAAAGAGCCAGACACAACTGAGTGACTTCACTTCCACTTTATTTGGAGTATACTTGCTAGCATGTAAGTAATAGTAAAATTGTACTTGTAGGGTATCATTTTTTTTTAACTGAAGTGTAGTTAATTTACAATGTTGTATTAGTTTCATGTCTACAGCAAAGTGATCTAATTTCATATATATATATATATACATATATATTTTATATATATATAAAACTTTTAGGATTCTTTATATATATATAAAGGATTCTTTTAGGATTCTTCATATATATATAAAACTTTTAAGATTCTTTCCCACTATAGGTTATTATAAGGTATGAGTATACTTCCCTGTATGCAGGTCAGGAAGCAACAGTCAGAACTGGACATGGAACAACAGACTGGTTCCAAATAGGAAAAGGAGTACGTCAAGGCTGTATATTGTCACCCTGTTTATTTAACTTATATGCAGAGTACATCATGAGAAACGCTGAGCTGGAAGAAACACAAGCTGGAATCAAGATTGCCAGGAGAAATATCAATAACCTCAGATATGCAGATGACACCACCCTTATGGCAGAAAGTGAAGAAGAACTAAAGAGCCTCTTGATGAAGGTGAAAGAGGAGAGTGAAAAAGTTGACTTAAAGCTCAACGTTCAGAAAACTAAGATCATGGCATCTGGTCCCATCACTTCATGGGAAATAGATGGGGAAACAGTGGAAACAGTGTCAGACTTTATTTTTTTGGGCTCCAAAATCACTGCTGATGGTGACTGCAGCCATGAAATTAAAAGATGCTTACTCCTTGGAAGGAAGGTTATGGCCAACCTAGATAGCACATTTAAAAGCAGAGACATTACTTTGCCAACAAAAGTCCGTCTAGTCAAGGCTATGGTTTTTCCAGTGGTCATGTATGGATGTGAGAGTTGGACGGTGAAGAAAGCTGAGCGCCGAAGAATTGATGCTTTTGAAGTGTGGTGTTGGAGAAGACTCTTGAGAGTCCCTTGGACTGCAAGGAGATCCAATCAGTCCATCCTAAAGGAGATCAATCCTGGGTGTTCATTGGAAGGTCTGATGTTGAAGCTGAAGCTCCAATACTTTGGGCACCTCATGCGAAGGGTTGACTCATTGGAAAAGACCCTAATGCTGGGTAGGATTGGGGGCGGGAGGAGAAGGGGACGACAGAGGATGAGATGGTTGGATGACATCACCGACTCGATGGACATGGGTTTGGGTAGACTCCGGGAGTTGGTGATGGACAGAGAGGCCTGGCGTGCTGCAATTCATGGGGTCGCAAAGAGTCGGACATGACTGAGCGACTGAACTGAACTGAACTGAACTGATACTTCCCTGTGCTATAAGCGAGTCCTTGTTATTTATCTATTTTATATATAGTGGTATGTATCTGTTAATCTCTAACTTATCATTTATCCCTCTGGTGCCCTTTCCCCTTTGGTAATCATTAAGATTGTTTTCAATGTCTGTGAATCTATTTCTATTTTGTAAATAAAGTCTTTTGTATCATATTTTTTAGATTCCACATATAAGTAATATATGATATTTTTCTCACTCTGTCTGACTTACTTAATCTCCAGGTCCATTCATGTTGCAACAAATGGTATTATTTCATTCTTTTTTCTCTATAGCTTCTTTGTACATCTATGTACCAAAGCATTAACAGTATACCTGAATAGTAGGAATTTAAGTGTGGGGTTTTTTTTTTTTCTGAATTTTCTAAATTATCTACAAAGAACAAGTATTACTTTAAAAGGAAGAACATTTAAATCAAATTTAAAATTATTGATTGGAAAAATAAATCTTCAGAGAATGTTGTATTTTCAAGTAGAAGGACTCTGTTTAGGAGTAAAGAGACTTCCTCTCTGTAGGGAGAGACCCTAGATCTCTACAGGAAAGAGCCTTTATATAGAAAAGTTTGGTAATCACAAAGTCCCCAAAGCTCCCGTCAGCACATCATGGTTTTGTTTTTCTTTTTTGAAATAAATTATATCTGGCTCTAAGGCTTCAATTTGTCACTTTGGTAAAAGATTCAATCTCAAGTCATTTTCAGGGAGTCCTCCTTTCTTTGGCCTTCTTGGAGTTTTATAAAAGCCTCATGGCTAATGTGGCCTGGGACATTGGAGAAGACCTTCCAGTTTTCAGCCTTTGGAGACTGCATTTCAGAACTCTGGTTGCTGGGTGACATGGGGCTAGGAGGGAGACATCCACATGTGCCCTTCCCCCTCTCCCCATCAGACCCTGCCATGGGGACCTTATTATTTCCTGCTCCCTATAGCAACTATCCACCCACCTTGAAGATCTCCAGCATGAGAAATCTTCCAACATTTCCAAGAGAAGTCAGAAATCCATAATTTATGGGACAATCTCCCCAGTATTCTAAGGTTGGCAACAAAATAAACTTTTTATGGTGGCTCAGACAGTAAAGAATCTGCCTGCAAAGCAGGAGATCTGAATTCAATCTCTGGATTGGGAAGATGTCCCGAAGAAGGGAATGGCTACCCCCTCCAGTATTCTTGTCTGGAGAATTCCATGGACAGAAAGGCCTGGTGGGCTACAGTCTATGGGGAAGCAAAAGAGTCGGACATGACTGAGCAACTAACCCTTACGCTTTTCAGAGCAGTCAGCTTGCCTAGAGGATGAATTAGCCAGAACCGAGATCCTGGTGCCCCAGTGATACCTCCTATGAGGGTGCAGTAGGCAATTCTGTGTTCTCTCTTCTTTGCTGGTAAGCCCAAAGATCAAAACTGATAGCACTATTGTTAATTTTTCAGTAACTCACCCTGTCACAAAAGGGAGTATAGGAGCTAGTCTTCTATGTTTAAGGTTCCAGAGACACCTATATCATTATGTCTCAAATGGGACTTATGAAGCCCTTGCCTTCCAGACTTTACAAGGCTGCTGTGAAGATCAAATGAGTTAAGAGCTGCTCTCAATACATAAACACACTGCATAAAATTGGGGTAATGCCTGGTGGGAGAAGAGAACAGACAGGGGCTGGAACAGCTGGTGGGTGCTTTTCTGGCCTGGCTGCAGGCACTTGGTTGGAGCCACTCTTATTTTCTTCATACTTCAAATAACAGTTTGTGACAGGACACACAGCTAGCCCATGGAGCTAGACAGGAAAAGAACAGTCCCTCTGGAAAAGCTGGAAGAATTTAGAAGGGTTCCATGTAAATAGACATAGATCACAGGTAGCATTACCCAGAAAGAATGAAATAACAATCTTAGCAGCATCATTCTTTATGCATGAGGACATATTCATAGCTAATATCCTCGTCTCACTATGGGAAGGTCAGCCAGGCAAGCTGTGTCCATTCTAGGGTGTGGAGAAGTGTAGCATCATATCCATCACTTAGCCCTCTGGTCACCAGACAGGTAAATGGAATGGAAGTGAGGCAACTAGGAGCAGAGATTCCGAGTATCACATGCACATATGCTTTCTGTTTGCTCCTTCTTCTTTGTTGCTCTACTAGCATTACTTATTCATGATAACAGGCCACTAGACTGTGCCCTTCAGGGCCAGCTCAACAGATGTGAAGTGAGGAAAACATGACTGTGTATGTGTGTGTGAGTATGTGTGTGTGTATGTAAATGTACATGAAATATAGATGGGGTCTATAAAGGCTTCACAAATCACACACCACAAATATTTTACATGTTTTACAAAGCTTTAAAATTTTCAAAGCACTTTATTCTGAATTCTTTCATAAATGATGTATTTTGATGAACATCAAAGTCTATGGGGTGGGAAAGGGGGTCACCCAGGTATTAGAGGTCTAGGTCACAAGTGCTGGCAAAAGGAGTCAAGTCTCTCTTGAAATGGCTGTTGGACCCAAGCACTCTTTTTCATGCCGCTCCTTGTACTTATTCATTGCAGCCTATACCTTCCCACTCTCTGGAAAGGGATGCTTGGGATGGAACAGCATTTCAGAGGATGTAGGGAGAGCAGAGCAGTCTGGAGGAAGCCACTGACATCAGCAGAGGCACAAAGAAGGCTGCATGGAACAAGTGCCCAGGCGATGCTGGCAGGAGGGTGTAGGAAGTGGTGTGAATGGCACTGGTTGGAAATGTGCAAAAACATCTTTCATGTGAACCAGGGGGACTGGAGCCACTTCACACCTTCCTTTTCACCCCATCCCCTTTCACAAACATTCCCAGACACACATAGGTACGTTCATAGATACACACTTGCAAATACTTTCAAGTCCGGTGTCCTCCCAAAGATTCACCTGGTGTGGACAGCTGGCTGGCTCTCAGGAGGGAGAGTTAGAATAGAGCTGAGCAGATGCTAGCCACAGGGAAATGCTGAAGGAGAAACACAGGACACACCGAGCTGGAGAGGGAGGAAGAAGATGCTTTAGAAACTGCAGTAGCAATCATGAAGTATTACCTAAATATGGGATATACATAGCAGCTCCCAGCCAGAGATCTGAGGGCTTTACAAGCATCCGTGGAGAAGAGGTGTCATCCATTTTGACTGAGGAAATCCATTAAGGGAAAAGATCCACTTGACCAAGGGCAAGGAGTCATCCTGATGGGGCAAATTCCCAGAGTCCATGCCCTGCACTATCTCCATTAGGTTGGTTCAAATGGCTGGAAGTCCAGCATGAATGGTGACCTAAAGCATCCCTACCCTGGAACCCTCCAGTGACTCCATTTATAGTGAATCACATGTCACAGGATGGGAGGTCTCTAATCAAGGGCTTTATCTTCAGCCCCACCCTGCTAAACATGTCTAACAATTTTTGTAGAACCAACCTGATTACCAAATTTTCAGCTGCCCAAAGTTTGAGGAGATGGCTCATTTCTTAGATGAAAGAACTGCACTGTGAGGGGGAAAAAAAAAAAAAACTGGAATGATAGATTCCAAAATTAACATGATAAAATTGTAAAGGAATCAATGTGAAGTCCTTAACTCAGGTGCAGAGTGTCAGCCTCACCTGTACATGATATAAGACACCAATGATAGCAATCTCTATGAAAAGGACCTTGAGCAGAAATTAGAACAGCAGTGTAAATCAACTATACTTCAACTGTTAAAAAACAGAGCTTGAGTGTTTAGTTGGCTCCAATGCTTATAGAAAAACTGCCAAGAAAACTAATTTGACCAAAGTCAAGTCCATAGATATGTATGGTGACATCATCATAGAAAAGTATGACTGTAGGTGACATTAGAGGTCATCTAACCCAGCTTTACCATTACACGAAGTCTTTAGTGGTTGCATAGACTAGTAGGTAGAAAGGATATGAATTGGGTTTCACCTTGGCTATCAACTCTAATCGATGAGAAGTCCCCACCTGGAGAACTGATTTTGAGAAGGAAGTTATCTTTAGCTTCTGTACCCCTTTAAAGGGGTACAATTCTTCCAGAATTGGCCAGCTGGCTCAAGGCTCTGTCCCAGAGCACTGAACTGCCCAGAGGGTCTTCCTGATTGGATTCCTTCCTTGTCTGTCTTGCCTCCACACTCCCTACCAGGGCTTCCTGGAATCAACTCAACAATAAGCCGCTTGCACTCAAATCCTCTCTCAGAATATGCTTCTGAGAGAGCTGACCAAAGTGAGCTACATAGTTGCCATCTCGACAGAAAAAAGGAAACAGTTGTCAGCCCAGTGCTGGTCAGGTGACCCAATAGAGTGTCATGCACCAGATCATTGTCGGACCAGGATACACCCGAGGACAGAGAGCAGGACTGTGAAAGGGTCCGTGTCTCTCAGGCAAGAAGGCAGGGCTCATATCCAAAAGGACATTAGGTCTGGAAAATAGAGAGGGTGGATCGTCAATGAGATGGAGGTAGTTTAGCTCTGACTTTGGTCCCACCATCCTTGGTATACAGGTCAGATCTGCCACTTGCTAGATGTGTGGTCTGAATCAGTCTATCCCTTCCTGTGACTTTGTGAATTAAATGTGATAAATACCTGGGTAAGCACAAAATCAGCACAAGCTATACATGAGAAAAATGACATCTTTCATCTTTGTTTTGAAAGATGACACATTGTTTTTCACTATGGAGTCTGCTTCTCCTGCACTTAAACGTAAGTCTTAAAAGGGTAAGATGAGGAATAATTAAGCTAAAGAAATAAGCTATGCCTCACTATGTGTAAGAATAGTTTCTGGGTAATCACAATCAAGGAATTAAGCAACATTCAACAATAAAATCTTAAGAATAAAAAAAAATAGCTGTAATACCAGCCTTATATTTTAGGTTTTTCAGTTTCATAATCATTTATTGAGCTCTGTGATATGCTCAATAAGACACATTGTTTTTATACGGCAGGCAGTCAGATTCCTGTATAAATTAGTCAGGTGTTATCATCACATTTAATTGATACTGATAGTATTCTCTGGTGATGAGACTGACCCAGAGGAGAGGAGGGTCGGCAGTGGGTGGGGTTGGGATCGATGACTTCTATTGACCATTATTCTAACCGCTGCTCTGTCTGCCTCCAGCCCCTTCTGCCAGCTTTTTTCCTACAGCCCTCATTTCCCATCCGAGGCCCCAGACGGTTTAAATCCCCCGGGGACTCCTTTGTTTTCTCTCCTTAGAAGCATGTGCCCTGTAGTGCCGACCTTAAGAGGCTAATTGGGTGGCATCCAGAAAGAGCACATCCTGCACTTCGGAGATGCATTCGCAGGGAACCTCGAAGCAAGACGCGGGCAGCACAGTTTCAGGGGAACATATGGAAGAGGGAAGCCACCCACAGGAATCCTGGAGAAGAGCTGGGAGAGGACTTTCTGCACTGAGCCGAGCTGCGAACAAGTTTCAAGCAGCAGCTCAAACAAAACCAGTATCAGGCCTCATCTGGAAGTGGGGCCCCGCCTGTAAGGACTAGGCAAATCAGACTGGCTGGACTCTTAACAGTGAGAGGTTGCCGCTCTCCCTTTCCCTCAGTGAAGGCTACCTTCACTGCCTCTCCACATCCCACACTGTATCCTTAGGCTCTTTAGAGGGAACACATACACACTATGGTGGCTCAGGGGTAAAGAATTCCAATGCAGGAGACCTGGCTTCGATCCCTGGGTCAGGAAGATGCCCTGGAGGAGGAAATGGCAACCCACGCCAGTGTTCTTGCCTGGGAAATCCCAGGGACAGAGAAGCCTGGTGGGTTACTGTCGATAGGGTCTCAAAAAGAGTTGGACACAGAGACTAAACAACAACATACAACTGTTACTTTATCAAAATACCTAAAACATGGGAAAAAATGCACTTAAAATACTTCCAGCCATATCAAAATTAACATAGGATTATTCATATAACATTATGTCTATCCACTACACATTAAATTATTACTCATAAATACACTATATTTGAAAATAATTTGTGGGTTAGAATTTATAATTCACAAATTTCTGAGTAAGCTCATGTTGGGATGAGACACAACCAACAATAAATTGAAGGTATTATTTACAGTCATTCTTTATTCTACAAGGACTGATTGTCTTCAGGTCAAGCACTGTGTTAGGTTCTGGAGATTCAACCTTGAATGAGAAGGATGAAGTTTTTGCCCCTAGGGAGAAAATCTTTTGAACATGAAATAACATCCAATGTCGGGTGTTATTACCTAATGATGTGGGTGGAGCTGTCAAGGTTGGAATGTCTGGGTCTACAGAAGTCCAGACCCAGATCCCAGCAGCCCTGGCTGCTGACTTGATCATCTTGTATGTTGTTAATTCATAACTACAGAATTTGATGAAGTATGAAGGGAATGTCTCATTGTGTGGAGATGTTTCTTCATATGAGGCCACGTAAAGAAAAGAGCAGAGACCAGTAAGCCATAATTCTTCAAGGCTTCAAGGTTATATTTTAATTATTTTTGTATCTCTAGCACTTAGCATATCACAGAGCTCAATAAATGATTATGAAACTGAAAAACCTAAAATATAAGGCTGGTATTACAGCTATTTTTTTTTATTCTTAAGATTTTATTGTTGAATGTTGCTTAATTCCTTGATTGTGATTACCCAGAAACTATTCTTACACATAGTGAGGCATAGCTTATTTCTTTAGCTTAATTATTCCTCATCTTACCCTTTTAAGACTTACGTTTACGTGCAGGAGAAGCAGACTCCATAGTGAAAAGTATCAACAAAAATAAACAAAAAAAATTTTCCCCTGCCACCCAGCAATAAGCAGTATAAACATTTTGGTGAATCTGCCTATATATCTTTTGTGATCTGTAACTGGAGGATCAAAAAGTCCCTGACTCAGGGTAAAGGGGGTGTTGTTGCTTAGTTGCTAAGTTATGTCTGACTCTTTTGCAACCCCATGGACTATAGCCCACCAGGCTCCTCTGTCCACAGGATTTCCCAGGCAAGAATACTGGAGTGGGTTGCCATTTCCTTCTCCAGGGGATCTTCCTGACTCAGGGATTGACCCTGGGTCTCTTGATTGGCAGGTGGATTCTTTACCACTGAATCTAGATGGAAGTCCATAGATAATGTATATAGATGATATGGATGTTGATATAATAAGTATCTCCCTTACAAGGAATAAGAGATTATATACCTTTATGCTGGTTATTGTCCATTTACTGAAGCGAGTGAGGGACTCTCTCCTGTCAAGCATTAATCCAGCCCAGGGTCATTGCAAAGTTTAGCCCTATTTGCGTGTGGCCCAAGATTGGCCGCTGAAGGTAGATGGCTCTGTTGTTAGAAAAGCATTACACTGGATCCTGTTTCTCATGCATCAGAAGAAATCTGTCAGAGTCTGAAAGTAGGAGGCTGAACAAGGTGAAGCTATGTTCCTCTGCAGGAACATTACCTCTGGTGCAGACAAGGCAACTTTTGGAGATTATGTGGCATTGAAGAAAACCTATCTCTTCCCTTCTGTTGATTTAAATTGTGAATTCTGAGATGCAAGCCTGTACACTTCACCTAGCAGATGGCCACTGAAGGGTCCCAGGAAGAACAAGGTGTATATCCACCTCACAGCAAATAAGAGACCTCATCGGGAGGCAATGCTGGATTTGAGGTGACAAACCCAAGTGTTTTTCTCTTTCTGACTTATTTTAGTCGTATGATAGCCTCTAGGTTCAGCCACAGCTCTACAAATGGCACAATTCTGTTCCTTTTTATGGCTGAGCAATATTCCATTGTATGTATGTACCACATCTTAAATCCAGAAAAAATGATATAAATGAACTTATTTGCAAAGCAGAAATAGAGACACAGACATAGAGGACAAGTGTATGGATACCAAGTGGGGAAGAAGGGGTGGAATGGATTGGAAGATTGGGATTGACATGTATACACTATTGACATTATGAATAAAATAGACAACTAATGAGAATATACTGTAAAGAGAACTCCAGTCAGTGCTCTGTGGTGACCTAAATGGGAAGGAAATCCAAAAAAGACAGGATATATGTATATGTATAGCTGATTCACTTTGCTGTACAGCAGAAACTAACACAACATTGTAAAACAACTATACCCCAATAATTTTTTTAAAGTGTTTTCCAACCCAGGGATTGAGAGTTTGCCATATCTACTCACTTCCTAGGGCAGCAATTTCACTGACTAGCTCAGAATTTGGGGGTAGAATGCATTATTGCCCTGATGGTAGAAGGCAGTAGGATTCTAATCCTGTGAGAAGGCAGTGAGATTTTTCCAAAAGAAGAAGGTAGTTTGTATTACTTAAAATAGAAGTGAGTGGCTGTCCTTCCAAGGAAAGAGAGAGGACAGATTTCAATACAGGGAGTACCTCCATAAAATGTTAATTTCTTCTTTAGACTGCAGGAAGAGTCATATTTAGCATCCAGGATAACTTTTAGCTATCGATTCCGTTTATTATTCCTGTTCCCTACACTCACACATGTGCAGACTTGCAGAAGTGAAGTCACAGGACTTCATGAAGGGCAATAAAGGAAATGTGTCCACCAACATCACCACCCCCAGAGCACCAGTGATGCTGAGTCTTTCTATCCAAAGTACATATGCTTTTCCATTTGTCTAATTCCATCTCCATGGCTTTCAGGAGTGTTTCCAAGTTTTCTTCACATGTTAAGATATGCCTAAGTAATTTTTTATGCCTCATCAATATTGTAGATGAAATCTTTGCTTTCATCTTCTAATTCTACTCTTTTTTGTTCTATTTCTCTGTGTAGAGACTATTAAGCATGTGCATGTTAAACTGTTGACTAATATTTCAAAAGGGACTTTCCTGATGGCCCTGTGGTTATGAATCTGCCTTGCAGTACAAAGGACATGGGTTTCATCCCTGGTCGGAAACTAAGATCCCACACGCTGCGGAGCAATGTTGCTTGCCTTGATGCTGGGAAAGATTGAGGACAGGAGGAGAAGGAGGTGACAGAATGAGATGGTTGGATGGCATCACTGATTCAATGCACATGAGTTTGAGAAAGCTCTGGGAAATAGTGAAGGACAGGGAAGCCTGACATGCTGCAGTCTATGGGGTTGCAAAGAGTTGGACACGACTGAGCAACTGAACAGCAACAATAATATTTCAAAGACAATGAGAAATAGTAGTGACTTTACTACTCCTGATTTTAGCAAGGATGCCAGAGTATCCTCGTCAAATAAGATGCTAGTTTGGGAGCTGAGATGGATATAGAGATCCATAGGATAGATATACAAGATATAGTATACTTGTATACTTTTTATGTTTAGGAAGTATCTTGACTTCTGTTTTTCAGAGTTTTTCAGCATTAATGGAGAAAATCATATGACTTCCCCTGTGATTCAGTAGTATTTTGAATTATATTAAAAGATTTAAAGATATTTAACTATCCTTGTATTCCTGGAATAAATCCCGCTTGGTCATAATATATTATTATATATTCTTGGAATTATTCTATTTTTATATATTTTTCTGGGAACAAACATTAAATAAAGTTTTATTATGTTAATTTATCCACAACACTAGCAGAGACATTACTTTGCCAACAAAAGTCCGTCTAGTCAAGGCTATGGTTTTTCCAGTGGTCATGTATGGATGTGAGAGTTGAACGGTGAAGAAAGCTGAGTGCCACAGAATTGATGCTTTTGAACTGTGGTGTTGGAGAAGACTCTTGAGAATCCCTTGGACTGCAAGGAGATCCAATCAATCCATCCTAAAGGAGATCAATCCTGGGTGTTCATTGGAAGGACTTATGTTGAAGCTGAAACTCCAATACTTTGGCCACCTCATGTGAAGAGTTGACTCATTGGAAAAGACCCTAATGCTGGGTAGGATTGGGGGCAGGAGGAGAAGGGGACGACAGAGGATGAGATGGTTGGATGGCATCACTGACTCGATGGACATAGGTTTGGGTAGACTCCGGGAGTTGGTGTTGGACAGAGCGGCCTGGAGTGCTGCGGTTCATGGGGTCGCAAAGAGTTGGACACGACTGAGCGACTGAACTGAACTGAAAACAAAAAAGGAAAAAACAATTAAATGATAATGCACAATATTTTTCACTGTTTATATGCTGTGCTGTGTGCTCAGTCACTAAGTTATGTCCAATTCTTTGCAACCCAGTGGACTGTAGCCCACCAGGCTCCTCTGTCCATGGGGTTTTCCAAGCAAGAATACTGGAGTGCATTGCCATTTCCTTCTCCAGGGGATCATCCTGACCCAGGGATCAAACCCACATCTCTTGTGTCCTATGCATTGGCAAAAAGATTCTTTGCCACTGAGTCACATGGCAAGCCCCTTTATGTCCCAGCCCTTTATAATTTTCTAAAGATTACTTTGTGGCTCTCAGATAATTTAGGATTTAATTATTTGGTTTCTCAGATTTTAACATATTCCAATTATCTGAGTAATTTTAAACTATATTCTTCCCTGATTCAGTGTATGTGGTGGCAACACAGTTGTTTGACATGATTATGTCCAAATTATTTGATCTCCAAGAGGGCAGTCTCTGGAAATTTCTGTATTTTCAGTTGCAAAATTATTTCTTTCCTTTTTAGTTAAGAGAAGTCTTTCCATTCAATCTTGCCATGAATCTAATAAACAGACCAATATGTTTCTATTTCCTTTTATGACTCTTGGAAAATGCATTTTACTTTCCAACTTTGTTGTTATTAAGTTGGCTCTTTGTCTGGTTTGTTTCCCTATCCTCTTTTTCCTTTTTCATAGGCTATGGTAGATTATTTTGTTTTTTCCAAATATTTACTTTCCCCTATGCTGTATTGCCCACAGCTATAGGACATGCGTGCCTCCAATGAGTGGGGAATCGCTCACACTCTACTGATGTTGGACTTGGGCCCTGTGATGCGCTTCCATCAGTGGAAAATAAGCAGAGGTGGTAGATGCCATGTTTTAGCAGAAATTTTGAGTCATTGCAAATTTGATAATTTATACAACCACCAAAATGGTCTTGATTCTTTGGGAAGCTTTTAAACTTTCTTCTAGTGCTACTGTTATAATGCAAAACATTTTTGAAACTTCAATTTCGAAACTGTCTTCAGAGTCAGTTTTGGAAAACTTTAAGTGTGTCAGATCTTTTTTGAAGGCATATATTGTTCTTTGAAAACAACCTGAAGTTAATCACAGTCAAACACAGCCAAGTACATCGTACCAGTTAAGAGTATGAGCTTAGATTAAGGTAAAGTGAAAGCAAAAGTGGCTCAGTCATGTCCGAATCTTTGCGACCCCAAGGATCGTAGTCCATGGAATTCTTCAAGCCAAAATACTAGAGGGGGTAGCCTTTCCCTTCTAGAGGGGATTTTCCCAACCCAGGGATTGAACTGGGGTCTCCTGCATTGCTTGCAGATTCTTTACCAACTGAGCCATGAGGGAAGTCCTGATTATGGTAAACCTGAATTCAGATCATAGCTCTTCCCTTCAATTTCCATGACAGTTTTCTCAGAGTAACAAACGTGAGCAGTAATTGTGCTAGACATTTTCTGGAACCAGCATCCATTCTCAATCCCTTCTCATCTCTTCACTGTATCCCAGGAAAGAACTAGATTTCTCTGACAACCTTGCTTCCAGTCATTTGAATGGAAGGAGATCACCCCTGGGGAATTGGGGCATGGTGGCCACATTCACGTCCCTTCTCTGGACGAGAGCAATTGTGCACAGGCTTCTGTGCCCAGGGTGGTGAGGTGTAGAAATCGGATCTGAAGACAATTCAAAAAGAGGAATTAGACTCATTAAAGTAAGACTATCATCTCTTGGAAAGCCTACCTTTTAAACATTAATCCCTTGGATGGATAAGCTTTGGTCTATTGATTGTTATATACTTCATTAATTTTTAATCATTCTTCAGAGTATTCTGCTCAGATCTTCCTTCTATGCTAGGGAACATAAGGATTATTAATTAGGGAAAGAAAGAAATATCTCCTACCACTACCATTTCTATTTTTTCTCCTTCTCAAACCCCAGGAACAGGGAAGAATTGAATCGACCAGCTTCTTATATTTTTCATGACCACTGTCCTGTGATTCAGTAACACCAGGCAAAAATCCAGCTATCACTTGCACTTTGGGAAGTTGTTGTTCAGTCAATCGGTCGTGTCTAACTCTTTGTGACCCCATGGAGTACTGCAGGGCTGGCTTTCCTGTCCTTCACCATCCCCCTGATTTGCTCAAACTCATGTCCATCAAGTCGAAGATGCCATGAAACCGTATCTTCCTCTGTTGCCCTCTTCTCCTCCTGCCCTCAATCTTTTCCAGCATCAGGGTCTTTCCAGGGAGTCAGCTCTTCACATCAGGTGGCCAAAGCAATGGAGCTTCAGCTTCAGCGTCAGTTCTTCCAATGAATATTCAGTGTTGATTTCCTTTAGTATTGACTGATTTGATCTCCTTGTAGCCTAAGGGACTCTCAAGAGTCTTCTCCAGCACCACATATTGAAAGCATCAATCCTTCAGTGCTCAGCATTCTTTATGGTCCAACTCTCACATCCTTACATGACTACTGGAAAAACCATGGCTTTGACTACTTGAACCTTTGTTGGCAAAGTGATGTCTCTGCTTTTAATACGATGTGTAGGTTTTTCATAACTTTTCTTCCAGTGAACAAGCATCTTTTAATTTCATGGCTGCAGTCACCATCTGCAGTGATTTTGGAGCCCAAGAAAATAAAGTCTGTCACTGTTTCCATTTTTCCCCCAACTGTTTGCCATGAAGTTATAGGACTGGATGCCATGATCTTCATTTTTTGAATGTTGAGTTTTAAGCCAGCTTTTTCACTCTCCCCTTTCACCTTCATCAAAAGGCTCTTTATTTCCTCTTTGCTTTCTGTCATTAGGGTGGTATCATTTGCATATCTGAGGTTACTGATATTTCTCCCAGCAATCTCGATTCCAGCTTGTGCTTCATCCAGCCCAGCATTTTGCATGATGTCCTCTGCATGTAAGTTAGATAAGCAAGGTGACAGTATACAGCCTTAACATACTTTTCCCAATTTTGAACCAGTCTATTCTTCCATGTTCAGTTCTAACTGCTGCTTCTTGATCTGCATACAGGTTTCTCAGGAGATGGGTAAGGTGGTCTGGTATTCCTATTTCTTTTAGAATTTTCAACAGTTTGTTGTGATCCACACAGTCAAAGGCTTTAGCCCAGTCAATGAAGCAGATGTTTTTCTGAAATTCCCTTGCTTTTTCTAAGATCCAACAGATGTTAGCAGTTTGATCTCTGGTTCCTCTGCCTTTTCTAAATCCAATTTGCACATCTGAAAGTTCACAATTCATGTACTGTTGAAGCCTGGCTTGGAAAATTTTGAGCCTAGCTTGAAAGATTTTGAGCATGACCTTGCTAGCATGTGAAGTGAGTAATTTGTGTGGTAGTTTGAACATTCTTTGGCATTGCCCTTCTTTGAGATTGGAATGAAAACTGACCTTTTCCAGTACTGTGGCCACTGCTGAGTTTTCCAATTTGCTGGCATATTGAGTGCAGCACTTTCACAGCATCATCTTTTAGGACTTGAAACAGCTCAGCTGGAATTCCATCACCTCCACTAGCTTTGTTTGTAGTGATGCTTCCTAAGGCCCACTTGACTTCACACTCCAGAATGTCTGGCTCTAGGTGAATAATCACATCATTGTGGTTATTTGGGTCATGAAGATCTTTTTTGTATAGTTCTTCTGTGTATTCTTGCCACCTCTTCTTAATATCTTCTGCTTCTTTTAGGTTCATACTGTTTCTGTCCTTTATTGTGCCCATCACTGCATGAAATGTTCCCTTGGTAGCTTCAATCTTCTAGAAGAGATCTCTAGAGTTTCCCATTCTGTTGTTTTCCTCTATTTCTTTGCATTGATCACTGAGGAAGGCTTTCTTACCACTCTTTGCTATTCTTTGGAGCTCTGCATTCAGATGGGTATATCTTTCCTTTTCTCCTTTGCCTTTCATTTCTCTTCTTTTCTCAGTTATTTGTAAGGCCTCCTCAGAAAATCATTTGCCTTCTTGCATTTCTTTTCCTTTGGGGTGGTTTTGATCACTGCCTTCTATACAATGTTATGAACCTCTATCCATAGTTCTTCAGGCACTCTGTCTATCAGATCTAATCCCTTGAATCTATTTGTTACTTACACTGTATAATCATGAGGGATTTGATTTAGGTCATACTTGAATGGCCAAGTGGTTTTCCCTACTTTCTTCAATTTAAGTCTGAATTTTGCAGTAAGTAGTTCATGATCTGAGCCACAGTCAGCTACTGGTCAGTTTTGCTGACTGTATAGAGCATCTCCATCTTCAGTTGCAAAGTACAAAATTGATCTGATTTCAGTATTGACCATCTGGTGATGTCCATGTGTAGAGTCGTCTCTTGTGTTGTTGGAAGAGGGTTGTTTGCTATGATCAGTGCATTCTCTTGGCAAAATTCTGTTAGCCTTTGTCCTCTTTTATTTTGTACTCCAAGGCCAAACTTGCCTTGCCAAACTCAAGGTATCACTTGACTCCCCTATGATGAAAAGGACACCTTTTTTTGGTGTCCTTTGAAGGTCTCGTAGGTCTTCATTAGAACCATTCAACTTCATCTTCTTCAGCATTAGTGGTTGGGGCATAGATTTGGATTACTCTGATATTGAATGGTTTGCCTTAAAAACGAACCAAGATCAGTCTATAATTTTTGAGATTGCACCAAAGTACTGCATTTCAGGCTCTTTTGTTGACTATGAGGGTTACTCCATTCCTTCTAAGGGATTTTAGCCCACAGTAGTAGATACAATGGTCATCTGAATTAAATTCACTCATCCCTATCCATTTTAGTTCACCAATTCCTAAAATGTCGACGTTCACTCTTGCCATCTCCTGTTTGATCACTTCCAATCTGCCTTGATTCATAGACCTAACATTCCAGGTTCCTATGTAATATTGTTCATTACTGCATCAGATTTTACTTTCACCACCAGACACATCCACAACTGGGCATCATTTCCGCTTTGGCTCAGTGTCTTCATTCCCTCTGGAGCTATTTCTCCACTCTTCTCCAGTAGCATATTGGACACCTCCAAACCTGGGGGGTTCATCTTTTATTATCATATCTTTTTGGCTTTCATACTATTCATGGGGTTCTCAAGGCAAGAATGCTGAAGTGGTTTGCCATTCCTTTCTCCAGTGGACCGACCACGTTTCAGAGGGTAGACAGAATGAAAATCACAATTGCAGAAGACCTAGGGAAGGGATTTACCTTATTCACATGTCATGTGTGTGTCCAGGCTTCCTAGACAATAAGAGAAGGAGTGGGGGACCAGAGCTGGTCTCATGAAGGGCAGATTAGACTATCATATATGCATAAATCTGGAGCTCCAGAGATGTCTGATTGTATCAAAGAGCCAAGTACTTTGAGGAACAGAAGTTCCTAAAAAGAGGGAAAATGATATAGAAAGAAGGAGGACCCTAATTATAAACTTTGAGTAAGTTGTAATCATATAGAAGATGAACTCTGCTGCCAAGTTCCAATTAAACAGTTTACCAAGAAACAGTGGGTGCTCATCAGCTCCTCCATTTTCAAGGGTTAACTAAGATAAACTGGTCATATATATTACAAGGGCTCCCCAAGTGGCCCAGTGGTAAAGAATCCCCCGGGTAATGCAGGAGACACAGGTTCAGTCCCTGAGCTGGTAAAATCCCGTGGAGAAGGAAATGGCAACCTATCCCAGTATTCTTGGCTGGAAAATTCCATGGACAGAGGAGCCTAGCGGATTACAGTCCACGGGGTTGCAAGAGTCAGACAAGACTTAGCGACTAAACAACAATATTCTGGCTGGCAATTTCCATTCCCTGCACCCCTCTTGCAACACACACACTCACTCACCCTCTTCCTCAAGCTCTTCTCTATCTCCATAATGATATCACTATTTACTCAGTTGCTCAGACCCCAAACCCAGGGCTTCATTGCTTTTCTTCCCTCACACTCTGGACAAATGATCATGAAGTGAGATACGTGAAACCCAAGAATCAAGGCTATGAGCACAACCATGAGCAAAGGCTGGTATGGAAACAGGTGAGAATTTGAGGAATAATGAGTAACCCAGAGTAACCGGGAGGAGATTGCTTAAGATGGGTTTGGAAGGATAGTCTGGTTACAGACAATGATCACCCTTGAATAAAAATTTTATTTTCTGGGCAACAACAAATCACTGAAAGATTTTGAGCCTGATATAACCATTGGTTTAGGAAGATAACTTTCACCACGAATTTGAATTACAAGACACGCAAGACCAATTAGAAACCTATAGCAATAGTTCAAGTAAGTATGATGAGAAACTGGACAAGATAGTGAATAGAGAAAATAAGAGAGATATAAAAACTTGAAATACTAAAAGCATTAAGACTTTCATGTTTGGATTTAGGATGAGGGAGGAGTATAAGGTAATGGTGAGAGTTCTTGTCTGTTTCCCAGAAGATAGAAATGCCAAGAACTATGGTCAGCTGAATGATAGACAGATTTTTAGAAGGAAGAACAAAATGAAATTGGCTTTAGACATGTTGAATTTGGGATGGTGTAGTGACAGGAATCTCCAGCAGAATCTAAAGTTCAGAAAAGAAGACAAAATCCGACCGAGAATGATAGGAAAATGCTGAGCTACACATAGCTTCCCTGGTAGCTCAGACGGTAAAGAGTCCGCCTGCAGTGTGGGATACCCGGGTTCAATTCCTGGGTTGGGAGCCACACACAGTTTGGAATCTGAGACCCAGTTCCTAAAATGGCAATCCACTCCAGTATTCTTGCCTGGGAGATCCCATGGACAGAGAAGCCTGGCAGGCTACAGTCTTTGGGGTCACAAAAGAGATGTAACAACAACACTTAGAGACTCAACAAAAACAACCACTTAACATATGGTGGGTGCTCAATAAATAGTTTCAACTGTCTCATAATTTTTGGAATAATCACTGTAAAGATAATGCTAAAATTGTTGGAGCAGATGAAATTACCCAGTGAAAAAGGAGATCTGAGGATAGAGGCTCAGGGTATCCATCTTTGAAGCAGGAGAAGGAACAATCAAGCAGGAATACTGATGCGGGATGAGACCTTGGGGGATGTAGAGTCTAGAATTCCAGAGGGGAGAGAGAGATTCAGTGAAGAATAGGTTTGTTTCAACACTGGACTTTGCTACCAAAATGTCAAGTGGAATGAAGATTGAGAAAACGCTGTGGGATTTGGCAGGCCATACACAAAAAGAGTTTTAATTAGGTGGGGGAAACAAGAGTCACCCCCTGGGGACTACAGAGTGAGCATGGGATCTGAGAGCACAAGGATGCAGAAATAACTTCTAGTACTGAGTCTTTATCCCAGATGCTTCCATGGTCAAGTTTCCCAGTTCTCTGGTAGTTGCACGGGCATGAATGAATATTTTAGCCTTTCAGTCCATGCATGTAACTATTTCTGATGAGCCCAGGAAACATGCCCATTTTGACAGTTCTATTCAACTTCCCATCATGGTTCAAAACCAAAATACAATTTTTATCCCAACAACTCCACTAGGCTGACATGTGGGAATCACATGTCCACCTCTGGAAATGTCTGGGGGATAAAAGGTTTCATTCTGTGTGCCTTTATAAATTTTTTTCCCCCTAATTGGGGAAGTCTTTCAGTAGTTCAAGAAAATCCTTCACTTCCTCTATGCGAGAGAGGCGTCTCTTTACGATTCAGGGAAGAGCATTATGGCAGAGTGAGTCATAGTGTCTTGATAGCATAACAAAGGGAAAAATAAGAACTAGGCAATTTGAGAGCAATTATTGCAATCTTCTTAGTGGCTATGATTTCCGATTTGCCATAACCATCACCAATGAATAGCTGATTTAACAAGAAAGAGGTTTAATGAGAGAGAGAAAGGGAGAAAGGGGTTGCTGGGGTGGGGAGAGCAAGGAAATGATTCAGTGTTGGTTCCCAATCTCCCCAGCTGAGTCAGTCTCAGTTCTTGACGTGGATGGGCTGGTGTCGTCCCCGAGGACACTTGCTTTGGGTCAGTCTTCCACTGCCCTGTCTCCTGATTGCCTTTAGAATTCCACTCTGGGCATTTAGCAGGGCACAGACTCCCAGGACAAGGTCCAGACCTGACACCATGTACCTCAAGTACCGGTTGTTCATGGGAAAGAAACATGGAACCAAAGAAACCCTTTATCTGTGAATTCATAGTCTAGAATCTTCCTTATATCTGAGACCTACTATGGTTCATCGGCCTCACAATGGGAAAGGGCTCAGGGTCTTCCAAGCACAAAATATCCAGACAGGGACTTCCCTGCTAGTCCAGTGGTCAAGACCCTGCACTCCCAATGCAGGGGACTCAGTTTCCCTCCCTGGTCAGGGAACTAAGATACCGCATGCCACAACTAAGAGTTCACATGCTGTGATTCACTTTAACTCACTTCAAACCCCTCAAGGTTAAGTGTCTCCCTGGTGATTGCCAGCTCTTCAAGCCCAGAAGAGATGCCTATCTACACTTGTCCTTAAAAGTCAAAACTCCACTTAGCAAGATCCCACTTGGCTTGTGCCATCCGTGCATCTGATTTTCCTTGTGTGACAAATAATAAATCAGAGGTTTTCTGTGCTTTGTGTGGGACTTGCCATTGCACACAAGTCTTTTACGTGTTCATTTTTTCCCCCCAAAGTTACAACATATCTTTTGCCGCCCCCTGGCCTCATTACTACTTTCTTATTTTCTCCCATCTTTCATAAGAGTGCATTGTTTTATTGTCATCTTCATTTTTAAAAACACCCATCAGCAGTGTCTTTGTCTACAGCAGGGATTATCAAAGTCTCTCTGGGTCCCCTTGTGTTCCTGTCAAGGAATTCTTACTCACTCTGCTTGTAAAGAATGGAACTCCGGTAGACACAAAGCATCAGACACTTCCATCCTGGTGAAGAAAGCCTTGGTGCAGGGTTCCTATTTACAAAGACTCCTACGGAAGCAGAGTCTCCATCCCAGCATCTCCAGCTGTGTGGTTGTTACAGATGTTCTTATCCTGCTGAGAGCAGGAGTCCCCACTGAAGGTGAGATAAATGCCAGAGCCCCAGCCAGAGTCCCTTCAAGGCTAATAAATGAAGAAGGTGCTTTCAAATCACAGAGTTCACCCTGGAGCTCTCAAGTCATCAGGAACTGCTACTTTTCCTTTCTCCTCTAAAGAGGAATAGCAAATAAATAAGGTAAGAAAAAGAGATGGAAATCATCAAAGCCCTAAGAGGGAAGGATCAGTAAAAGTTAGGAAAGTAGGTGGTTGAAGTGGGGTGGAGATAAAAAGGATGGTGCGTCAAGGGACAGGGTACTGAAATGCACTTTGGAAGGAGACCAAGAACTGGGGTAACTCACGGGGGCCTGGAATCTGCATTCCTACATTGCTCAGGGGCTAAGGATGTAAAATGGGTGGGGGCCAGGTAGGGGGAGCGTTCTGGTTCTGGTCATTCAAAGCCAAGCTCTAGTTCATATGCAAGTCTACAGGTTGGGGAGAGCCATGGGTGTTTATGATTATTTACCCCTCAGCTGGGCTGGACTGAGTAGATTAAATAGATGTTCCCCAAAGCACTTTCTGTTTCAACCTTTCACGTTCTCTTGAGTGTCTGAGACCACCCTGGGAGTTGGGAGAAGGGGCACACGAAGCCACAAATGTGAAACACGTTTTTTAATTGAACAAGAAAGGATCTCTTTATTTAAGTATATGTACCTGATTCTCCAGAGAAACCAAGATGATTTCAAGGAACATCCTGAGAAATACCAATCAATAATAAAATCAAGCAAAATTTATATCATAAACAATGTACAAAGATAAAAGCAAAATGTTATGCAAACACATTTACATTATTAACACAATGTAATAAGAAAATATATTAATATTATAATGTATAATATACTATAAAAACTATAAGATTAAATTTTTTTAATCATAATACTAAAATATAGAGTTAAAGAACAAGTAGAAATAGAAAACCCCATATACACCTCAAGTTATTCCCTTTGGGGTGCACACAGTGGTCTTGACTGGGTTGCATTCCCACTTATATTGATTCTGTTCACTTTCTATACTAGAAATTTTCCTCATTTTAAGCCTGTATATGTTGATTTATTTTTCAATTCTTTCATTTATTTTGATCTCTTTGAGACTTTCCACCATGCCGAATGGCAAGGTTTAGTATTATCAATTTCATTTTGCAGATATTCAAACAAAGGATCACGGAGAAGGCAATGGCACCCCACTCCAGTACTCTTGCCTGGAAAATCCCATGGATGGAGGAGCCTGGTAGGTTACAGTCCATGGGGTCGCTAAGAGTCGGACATGACTGAGCGACTTCACTTTCACTTTTCCCTTTCATGCACTGGAGAAGGAAATGGCAACCCACTCCAGTGTTCTTGCCTGGAGAATCCCAGGGACGGCGGAGCCTGGTGGGCTGCCGTCTATGGGGTCGCACAGAGTTGGACACGACTGAAGTGACTTAGCAGCAAACAAAGGATCAAGAAGACAACTGGCAAGTGGGAAACAATATCAGTCCACATCTTTGGTCTTCTATGTCTTGGATGCCTGTGGGACCCCATACACTTTATCTGGAGAGAACACAGACCTACAAGAGGCAGAGCACAGACCTAAAAAAGGCAGCATCAGTGAGGAGAGGAGTGAAATGCTGCTACAGAGTTGAAGCTGCTCATTTTAATGGCAGAAATTGCCCAGATGTGATTTGCCTGCTGTGGTAATTGTGGATATATCCGTGACAAGAGGAAGCACCACAAAATCAATGAAACCAATCAATACCTGGTTGGGAATCCCCTCAGCAGAGGAAGGACTGCTTGCAGTCTGGTTGTTGTCGTCAATTTGTTCCCTAATGTAAGTTTAATTTCAAATGCGTCACTCTTTCTTACCTTTTACTCAAGAATTCTCACTCCTGGGAATTCCTCCCAGGAACACAATTCAAAGGAAAGGAAAATCTATATGCATGAAAATATTGTTGTAGCTTAGTCTATAACAGCAAAATATTGGAAAGATTTAATACCCAATGACGCAGGAAAGAAATAGAGGAAACCAATAGAATGGGAAAGATTAGAAATCTCTTCAAGAAAATTAGAGATACCAAGGGAATATTTCATGCAAAGGTGGGCACAATAAAGTACAGAAATGGTATGGACCTAACAGAAGCAGAAGATATTAAGAGGAGGTGGCAAGAATACACAGAAGAACTATACAAAAAAGATCTTCATGACCCAGATAACCACGATGGTGTGATCACTCACCTAGAGCCAGACATGCTGGAATGTGAAGTCAAGTGGGCCTTAGGAAGCATCACTACGAACAAAGCTAGTGGAGGTGATGGAATTCCAGTTGAGCTATTTCAAATCCTAAAAGATGATGCTATGAAAGTACTGCACTCAATATGCCAGCAAATTTGGAAAACTCAGCAGTGGCCACAGTACTGGAAAAGGTCAGTTTTCATTCCAATTGCAAAGAAAGGCAAGCCAAAGAATGCTCAAACTACCACACAATTGCACTCATCTCACATGCTAGCAAAGTGATGCTCAAAATTCTCCAAACCAGGCTCCAACAGTACATGAACCATGAACTTCCAGAAGTTCAAGCTGGATTTAGAAAAGGCACAGGAACCAGAGATCAAATTGCCAACATCCTTTGGATCATAGAAAAAGCAAGAGAGTTCCAGAAAAACATCTATTTCTGCTTTATTGACTATGCCAAAGCCTTTGACTGTGTGGATCACAATAAACTGTGGAAAATTCTTCAAGAGATGGGAATACCAGACCATCTGACCTGCCTCCTGAGAAACCCGTATGCAGGTCAAGAAGCAACAGTTAGAACTGGACATAAAACAACAGACTGGTTCCAAATAGGGCAAGTAGTATGTCAAGGCTATATATTGTCACCCTGCTTATTTAACTTATATGCAGAGTACATCATGAGAAACGCTGGGCTGGATGAAGCACAAGCTGGAATCAAGATTGCCGGGAGAAATATCAATAACCTCAGATATGCAGGTGACACCACCGTTATGGCAGAAAGAGAAGAAGAACTAAAGAGTGTCTTGATGAAAGTGAAAGAGGAGAGTGAAAAAGCTGGCTTAAAGCTCAACATTCAGAAAACTAAGCTCATGGCATCCAGTCCCATCACTTCACAGCAAATAGATGAGGAAACAGTGGAAACAGTGACAGACTTTGTTTTCTTGGGCTCCAAAATCACTGCAGATGGTGACTGTAGCCGTGAAATTAAAAGACGCTTGCTCCTCGGAAGAAAAGCTATGACCAACCTAGATAGCATATTAAAAAGCAGAGACATTACTTTGCCTACAAAGGTCCATCTTAGTCAAGGCTATGGCTTTTCCAGTAGTCATGTATGGATGTGAGAGTTGCATTATAAAGAAATTGATGCTTTTGAACTGTGGTGTTGGAGAAGACTCTTGAGGGTCCCTTGGACTGCAAGGAGATCCAACCAGTCCATCCTAAAGGAAATCAGTCCTGAATATTCATTGGAAGGACTGATGTTGAAGCTGAAGCCCCAATACTTTGGCCACCTGATGCAAAGAACTGACTCATTGGAAAAGACCCTGATGCTGGGAAAGATTGAAGGCGGGAGGAGAATGAGATGACAGAGGATGAGATGGTTGGATGGCATCACCGACTCGATGGACATGAGTTTAAGTAAGCTCCGGGAGTTGCTGATGGACAGAGAAGCCTAGCATGCTGCAGTCCATGGGGTTGCAAAGAGTCGTACATGACTGAGTGACTGAACTGAACTGAACTGAACTGACACAGGAATAGGGACTTCCCGGTTAGTGCTAGTGGTAAAGAACCCACCTGCTGGTGCAGGAGACCTAAGAGACACTGGTTCTATCCCTGGGTCAGGAAGATCCCCTGAAGGAGGGCATGACAACCCATCCCAGTATTTTTGCCTGGAGAATCCCATGGACAGAGGAGCCTGAGAGTCGCAAAGAGTCGGACACAACTAAAGTGACTTAGGACAGATGGATGGACATAGGAATATCTAAGTTACAGCAGATCAACTTGATAGAACATTATACAGCAGCAAAGACAAATATTACAATGATTATGTAGCAAAATGGAAAATATCATCATCTTAAACATAAAAAGCAGAATAAAAAATAAACTAGCTGCTGTTTAATGAAAATATATTTTTGTATAGATGAATAGAAAATGAAGATTAGTGGTTTATACATGAATCTTTTAAAACAATTTTACAGTTGTTTTTATAAATAAAATAATATAGGAAACAAAATAATGAGTGATTGTTGCTTAATATGAACTTAACTGCTATTGGGTGTCTTTCTGTGTGTGCATTGTCTAACAATTTATCATGTAGATTTAAAACCAAGAGTTCTGAGAAACAACACATATTTTCATTACTGGCTGAATGATTTTCACTAAGATTTTAATCTCTATAAATTTATAAATAGTCACAAATTTATCCATCATAGGAAGAACAATTTTTATAATAAGAATTCAATAAATGTTTCTGGAGTGAATATATAGACAATGGGAAGAGATCAAATTCCTGTCATGCCCCTGAGCTTAGTTTCCAATAGATGCTTCAAACTCTTGAAAACAGAAGAGTAAAATCAGTCAGTTCGTATGTGTTATTTTAACAATGAGAGGAGATATTCTCTGGACTGCTCTTCACTCTGGTGTCTGTCAGAACCTCCTTTCTCCAGTGTGAAAGTGTATGTGGTAGGTACCTTTAAAAGCATACGTATTTGAATAAAACACTGATTGCACAAGTAATCCCTAAGAAGCAATGTGGGAGAGAGGTAACTCCATCCCCCAGCCCCACTCTGTCTTCACAGCCAACTACAGCACTCTTAGATCTTGTGTTCCAAGGAAGGAGGCTTTGCCCAGCTCCTTAACTCAGGACCAGAACTGGAATTACAGAAGGGATTGAATTTTTGGTACTTTACAACCAGACATCACTGTTCAAGTGTCAAAACAAAAGTCATCCCTCGTCTTTAAAATGGTAATATTTATAATATTCTATAATTTATAAATATTTGTAATTAGAAATATTATTAGCTACTTCCTTCAGATCATTTGATTGCAATATCTCACAGTTGTCTTTTTATCACCAATATGTGGCACACTCCCTAGTATGGTGCTGGGTACACAGTGGGTGTTTATGAGGGGGTAAATTCTGAGCCTGGGCCCAAGCGCCCTGCCCTACCCAAGGGCCCACTTCCAGTCTCCGTGATCATGGTTTTTTTCTTAAAGAATTTATTTTTTGAATAAATAAGCATAAGCACTTGGTACAAATTTTTAAAAGAACAGGACACAGGAAAAGTAAATCTCCCTCCAGCCCTCTTCCCCAAGTTAAGTGGACCCCTTTGCAGTGATATTTCTGCAGATGCAAGTAGACATGTATAGAAAGACCTTTTTAGCAACTTCAAAGCATTCCATAGCATGGCTGTGCCATAATTTATTTAAAAACAGTTTGCTATGGATGAAAATTTAGCTTGTTTCCAATTTTCTCTCTTACAAACAATAGGGCTGTTAAAAAAATATACTGAGACATTTTAAACTTTTTAAGAGTTTTTTTGAGCAAAAATCAATCTGAATCAGGCGGTGCCAAACCAGAAGTAGTTGGGAGATACCACTGACAGGAGGAAGAAAAAGTTTCACAGAGAAAACATGGAAGCAAGGGAAGTACTGACTGGCTATAGTTCAAAGCTTAATCGGCTGTTTGTGACTGGTCCTCCTCAGGCTTCAATTTCATAACCTTGAAGCATTTACAGGCTTAGATGTGGGTTTGCTGGTGTAGGTGCTAGGGCATCGGAGCTCCCTCAGGCTAATGGATTCCTTGTTTAACTGCTTTAACAGTATAAATGCACATGGCAACTCCGCTCATGTGTGAGTACATTTGCAGTTTAAGCACCTGAATGAAGAATTGCTAGAAAGGATGAAACAGAGAATGGTTGCTGAGAATATCTAGACATTTGTGACTCTGTTGGGATCAGGTAATATTTATGAATTAAGTTACAGAGATCTGACAATTTATGATGGCTTTCTACCCCAAATTTAATGTCATTCTCTGTATTTAATTTCCTCTTATGTTCTTCATCTTAAAATTTCCTTCAGATAAGGCTTATATGTTTCTTATTTAAATTTGTTCCTAGCTGTTTTCTTCTTTGTTGCTACTGAAAGTAGGGTCTTTTCTTATACTTTATGTTCTGATTATTATTTGTATATGTAAAGCATATTGATTTTGGTAAGCTGACTGTGTTGTTATTTGTATAAATAAATTTTGTGTTTGTTAATTCTCCTAGGTTGTCTGGCTTACAATGATATCACCTGTCATTATTAATGTTGTATCTCCTCCTTTCCAGATTGTAACTCTCACTTGTTTTTCTTGCCTAAGCCAGTATCTCCAGTAAAATATTTCAGTGTTGTTAGTGGGCACTCTGTCCTGTTCCCCACTTAATGGTAATGTTATTTTCAATTTCTTCAAAGGGTCTGGAATATAAAATTCCATCATTTTCTGACTGGTTAATATCTGAAAGTAAACACATACACAATATTAAAGCACTGCTTTATTAGAAACATTTTGTGCAATGTAAATGACATGTAAGTAACTACACATGACTCATCCTATAACAGAAAGATGAGACTAGTAAAGCTGATACATTTTTGTATCCTCCACACTCCAGAATATAAAAAAAAAATGTTAAAGGTGCACCAATGACTTGGGTAACATTTTTAGTTTAACACATTAAAAAGTAAATTTCATGAAGTAATAAATTACATGACAAAATTCAAAGATTAGATAAGATGAGGGTATTCAAAATTAGAGCATCAAATTATTTCTTAATGTAAGCCATTAAACAGTGAGTGTAAAGCTGCTTTCTCTAATGTTTTCTGAAAAACACTGATTAGATGGACGTTTTCAATTAAAATCTGCCTGTTGTCGGGGAGTAGGTGGTTGTTCCTGGCATATAGGGGATGGGGAATAAATGGTGAATTAGGACAGTAGTGGGTGGTAGGTCCTCGAAGCCTGTCTGAGCCTAGACTTCATGGTCACAGTGCAGTGAGGCTCACCCTGGGGTGTGAGGAGCCAGGGCTTGAGAATCAGCTCTCTGATTCTCAAGCAGGAGTTCCAAGATGACCATCTGTTCTCAAGGGAACAAATAAGCTCTAGGGCTCACAGCCCCCCCAAAGACATTGAAAGCACTTTAGTAAGAACACAGGTAACAGTGGTCTACCTGTCTTCAGTGGTCTAACTGTTGCTTCTGGTCCCCTATTCACCTGCTCTGTGCTGTGGGTAACGTTCATCAGTCTCCCGAGGTTCAGTTTCATAAACTACAAACACCTGCCCCATAAGGTTGGAATAAGAATTAAGATGATAATTGATTCTAAAGGTGTTGGAACAGTCCCAACACACACATGTGAGTATTTCCATGCTCTTGTGGGGAATCCACCCCTACTACACAGGAAGAATAGTTTCTAGTATTACATGTTCATCTGGTTTCAGGAAGATCATTTTGATGTTGACATTTCAAGAAGTTAGAAGGAACTGGGAGTGTCGCTGACTGAGAACATGCCACAGCTCAGGCTGGTGGAAGACAAATGGCTGGTGTTCAGATGCCAGCAGCTCAGGGCAGACCACCATGTAATCCAGCACTGATTCTCCCGCATGGTGCCACGGAATCAGACCCAAAGTCATCATTTTCCACCTGCACTTGTGCTTGTGGTCCTGTCTCCATAAAAGCTTAGATTTTTTTTTATTGTTATTGCTTTGTGGCTTTTAAATTCAAGCTCTAATCTCCTCTTATGTTGCTCTGACAGAAACTGCCCTATATTATGGTTTCAGATACACAGCCCTGGGTTTTTTGGGGTCACGGTGGCTGAAGAGGGGCTTGTCCTGAGAAGGCCGTGTGGGCCTGAGAAACACCCCGGCTTTGTGCAGGCTTCCTGGCTGCCTCTGACACCAGCACAGACTAGAGATGAGCTGCAGCAGGTGGCTAAAGCACCATGCACCCACCTTGATCTGGCATCTCAACAAGGAGATGGATATGCTGCCCACTGGGGCACTGGAGAACACTTATTTGGGGCACACTCAGTCATTAGCTTCCAGAATTTTCAGATACATCATAACCTTACGGAATTATTCATGATGGTACCTGAGTAACACAAAACGCATGCATTAGTGACTGCTAAAATGTCTCGTGGGGTTTTTTAAGATGACACTTCTCAAAGGAGAGATTCGTTAGAGACAATTCTGACTCGACAAGTTTTGCTTCACTGGCATTAATTCAAGGATTCAGGAATTCCATGTGCCATGTGACTAGTATTGCTTAGACATGATAAATAATTCAGGAAATTTGCTTCATCATTGAAAAACACTGAAAAGCATTCCTCGAACAAACTAATTATATTACTAAAATATGCATAGTATATATTTTTAAGTGCTCACCAGAAAATTGTAGAAAATACAATCAGAAAATTCATATGCTGTGCTTTTGTTTGTTCCCTGGACCGTGGCCACCTGCTGGCTTATGCAGGGCCATCTCCTGATGGAAGCACTGCACAGCATGGAAGGCTGAGCAAAGCACCAGCTGCCTTCGGAAATGGCAGTGTGACTTCAGGAAATGACAAAGATTGTCTACTGTCCAAGGATCCGAATGAAGACAGGTGTGTCACTACTTCTGTGAGTATCAAGAGACAGAAATACAAAGACACCAGTTAGTCAATTACACTTACAAACTGTGGCCAGTCCTTACTAACTCAACACTGCAAAAATTTGAGGCTTCCCTGGTAGCTCAGTCAGTAAAGAATCCGCCTGCAATGTGGGAGACCTGGATTCGATCCCTGGGTTGGGAAGATCCCCTGGAGGAGGGCATGGCAACCCACTCCAGTAGGCTTGCCTGGAGAATCCCCATGGACAGAGGAGCCTGGTGGGCTGCAGTCCATGGGGTTGCAGAGTCAGACACGACTGAGTGACTATGCACAGCACCCCACAGCAAAGGTTTTGAGTTTCATCTCTAACGCATACATAAGTGATACAAACCAGTGTTTGGATCACGACACCCCTAGAAGATGCAGTGCTGAGACTGATGGAATATTAATAGAATTTAAATTTGAGAACTATGATCCATTAAACTTGGGGAGTTTAGGGTGAGACAGAATCAAGAGGGTTTCCTTACTTGAAGCACTCTCAAAGGCTAATATGCTGATTGCACCATTGCACTCCAGCAGAAATGATGGCATAGGACACTTCCCAAACATGCCAAAGGACAGCCGTGTGTCTATAGAGCATCTCTCAAGGCTGCCTTCCTCAGTGCACCTTGGGAAGTGCTGTTGGGTGAGCTCAGCCTGTTCTAGAGCTGCCTCAGCAGGGAGGGGCCTTCAGTGCCCCATATTACTATTACTGACTACAGCACTGCCTCACTGAGTACAGCACTGGTTAACTGAGTTCAGCACTGCCTCACTGAATACAACACTGCCTAACTGAGTGCAGCACTGATTAACCAAGCACAGCAGTGATTAACTGAGTATAGCACTGATTATCTGAGGACAGCCTTGCCTCACTGAGTGCTATACTGCTCCGAAGCTTTCCACTTCCATATCCTGCCTGACCCTGGGTGAGACTGGTTCAGGGGAATATAGGAGAGGCGTAAACATTTAAACATGTTCCCCACCCACTTATGGCCCCTACTCCCTTCTTGCTCTAATTGTCAGTGAATTTCAGCAAGTCCTGATGAAACATCAGGGACCATCCTATAAAGACAGGCATTGCCACAATAGGAAAACCAGAGGGCTGCTGCTCATGATAGGCTGTCTCTTTAAAAGTACCTTCTGGAAATTTTGATCTTAATTCTCCTGAGATGATAGAGAATCACAGAAGTTAAGATGAAAAGCTGTTATTTCCAGATTCTAGGGTTAATTAGCTCCCTTATACCATGCACCTGTAGGAAAGTGTAGCAGGTATGATGTGAGAGACATGTATGCTTTCCTTTTTTATAAGTTCTTAAATCAGGAGCTATTTTAATTGCAGCAGAAAGCAAGATGGTGCAGGAAAAGAGACATCTTTCTAGCCAAATTCACCCCAACTTCTGTCTAATGAGGCTTCCTTGGTGGCTCAGATGGTAAAGAATCTACCTGCAATGCAGGAGACCCAGGTTTGACCCCTAGGTTGGGAAGATTCCCTAGAGAAGGGAATGGCAACCCACCCCAGTATTCTTGCCTGGAAAATTCCATGGACAGAGGAGCCTGGGGGGCTACAGTTTATGGGGTAGCAAAGAGTTGGACACAACTGAGCGACTAACACTTTCACTATCTGTCTAACGGGGTCTGTAATGGAGAGATTTTTTTCAAGTCCTCTGCAGGATGCTCTTGTTAATGCCACAGTAAAAGTGTCTCAGTCTGACAGAAGGAAATCAGCAGATCACCCCCCGCCCTGAATATTCCTATCTGCAGACTCCCCTGAACTCAGCCCCAGGAGAAAGGACCACCCTTCAGCTGGGCATCCAGGCTGTGCATCTCAGTAAGGGTTTCAGGCACACTGGTTATGCAGAAGGGGTGGGAGAGGCCCCTTCACTCATGCTGATGACACGGTCACTCACCCTCCTTCCTGTCAGGCCTCAGGCCTGTGCTTCCTGGACGCCAGCTGTCACACAAGAAGCTGCAGCTTCCCTCTCCCCCGCCTCCTTTGCTGGCTGGAGCTGCAGGGCCATGGCCTGGAGAGTTTCCTTCACCATCTGGAGCTCCCCCTTGAGAGACTGTGCGCACGTTGTTAAGGAACACACATGAAGGTGACGGGCGGCCCCTGCAGCCTCCTAGGGATCTGGTATGAGCCACGTGCCTGCTGGAAGCAGATGGGCACTGCCCTCTAATTGCAGTTTCAAGTTCCTCCAAATTGCGCCAATTAAATATTAATACAAATGTTACACTTCTTTTAAGAGCGATTGCAGCTTCTATGAGGCCCGAGGTCATTGATGGTCTCAAGGAAGTTTCCAACAGGAAAAGGAAGCGTCAGCTTTTAGACTGAGACAGATGGCAAGCTAGGATGCTCCATGGAATATGGTCAGCGTGACTGTTCTCCTGCTAAGCCTCCTGCTGGGGTGGGGGCCATTGGCACATCCAAATGCTCTGACAGTGGAAAGAAAGGAAGGCTGGAAACCAGAGTCTCCTGGAGAAAGCCAGGACTGCCACCACGGGTCCACGCTCAAGAGTCATGAGTTACAGTGCCTGTTGGCCACTGGCCAGCCTTGTCACCTTGTGTAAATCATTTTTCTCAGTTTTCTCCTGAAACAATGACTTCAAGACCCCTTTGGTTCTAATCTGCTCTCATGTGTTATTATGCTTTACGGTACTTGTAAAACAGCCATTCAGGGCACTAGAGATTTGACAGAAGGCAGGGAGCTTGCATTCTCTGGGTTGGCTAGTTGGTTGATACACTTTTCTTTAAACTGTTGGCCTCTTAGTTTCCTAACCTATAAAGTTGTTTCTCCTGTAGATAAAGCAATCACAGAGAACTTAGCAAATAATTCTATGGAATAAATAATATGACTGCCATTCTTTTAAGAGATGAGCTATCTTCTAGGTGTTTAAGCTCGGGAACATTTAACCAACAGTTGTCTTCCTGTCTATCCACAGCTAACTCTGCTTTTCCTGGTGTGCCTGCAGTCAGAACAATTCTAAGACAAATACTGAATGAGTGGTGGATTAGATTCTCTTAATTTAATAAGCAAACTAATTTAACTTCATCCAACACAAACTTAAGAAGAAATACAGAAACATGTTGACACCACTTAAATGCTGTTAAGTCATCACATGATGTCAGACCACTTAAATATTACTAGATCAGATATGGAGAAAACAGAAATCTTCCCACTCACAGACTGCCTACCTCTACTACAATGTTGTTTTATCCAAATGCGATGTTGATGCAGTGTCAAAAGATAGAGATACCTTTAGGTTATGACTATAGGAAGCTTTCTTTTTTCTTTTTTAAATAAGGAACTCCAAAGGATCCTGGGAATTATGCAAATGAACAAAAAACGCTAAGCCACCTAAACAAAAAACGCTGAGCCACCCTGACAAGCCTTTGGCAGTTATTCATGCTCTTGAAGCCTCACCAGACTTCATCATTTACATAATTTACACACATCTACTATGATGATTCACTCCTTGCACTTGAACTTGAGGGGGGGGCCACGAGGGTGGAGTTGAGGAGATCCAAGAGAAGAAAGTATCCAATACTTGTCTTTTTTCTTTTTTAAAAGTCTTCATTTTCTTCTATTTCTCTGAACAGCTCTGCTAATCTTTAGTGAAAACACATATGACTTTACACAAGCAAGAACATAAGTGGTCCCAGACCAAATACCAAGCTGCCAATTAATCACAAAGTTAAGCTACATTTATAAAGAGTAAGCGTAGAGCTTAAGCAGTTTATGAATCTTGACAAACTCTTGAGACTACATTACCTCTGATAGGCAGTCTGGGACTACAGGCCCCACTCTTGTGATATGCTGAATGACAACCAAGGTTTTTAGCAAGAGAAACTGAACCATACTCAACTGCCTCTTACAGAACTCATAAAATTTCTAGCACTGGGAGAACACCCTGAAAAAGTTTTTTGAAAAGAAAGTGAGAGAGAAGCCACAAAAGAAAAAGACTATGTTATACAACTAAAATAACACTCAGACAATAATCTCAGACAATCTCGGACCCTCAGACATAATCTCCAGGGACACAGGAAGGAATGAGAAGATGGAAATTTGAGGATGTGCCCATCAGCTCTGGGAAGCTGGCAAACCATCCACTGTTTTCATTATCTTACTTATAAAATGCAGATTTTCTTGTTGCTCCTCCAATAAGTTCATAGTTAAAGCCGATTGATATTTGACCGTGTGTTTTGTGAAAGTTCTGAGGAAAGAGTAAAACTTAGGTGTTGGAATTTATGTATAAGTGACAGAGGTGCTCATTACATCTAAGTCCAAGAAGACGTCTAAAAGGAGTTAAATGATTCTTAGTATGCCTGTGCCCTAGCAGCCTCTCAGCCAAGTAGGTATTTCATTCTCTGAAACAGATATGCCACCAAACATCTGTGGCAGCTAAGAAAATAAGCACATTAATTACAACAATGGCACGAGAATTGGCATGCCAGTATCTTTAAAAACCCCTTTGAACCCGAGACCACCTTGCTAGAGACTACAGGTGTATTAGGCAAGAGTATTACTTCTTTAAAAAATTCTTTTACAATTAAAAAAGGTTTTTAAAAATTTTGGCTGTGCTGGATGTTCACTGTAGCACATGAGCTTGAGAGTTTCGGCACGTGGGCTTGGCTACCTGGAAGCAAGTGAGATCTTTGCTCCTTGACTAGGGATTGAATCCACTTCCCCTGCATTGAAAGGCGGATTCTTAACTAGTGGACCAGCAGGGAAGTCCCAAGAACATTACTTCTTGATAGTAAAATTGTGCAGAGTGTGTTTGCAATGAATAAAAGCACGTTTCACATGTGTCTTCCAGTGCTAAGACAACACTGTCCTTTAGGGCAGCCATATCCAAAGATCCTCAGATTTTTTTCAAAGAGGTCTTTTGTTTATATATCAAAAACAATTGAGTGTTTTACTGCCATTTGTGATTCCAAGCGATCATTTTATTAGCTGGGTCAAACAGCAGTCTTCAGTTCATCTGATCCCCTTTGCTTCCAAAAGAAGTAACAGTATGTCCTTTGAAATAGTTACTCATTTGCTAATTTACTTTTTCATTATCAACAGTGATTCCTCTGCAGGCCCTGTGGCCACAGTCCTGGGAACTTTCCCTCATTCCCAAAGCCAAAAGTGAGGGGCACAGTTGTTGACGAGCAAAGAGGAAAGCCCCACCCACATGCAACAGCCTCAAAGGGTGTGAAGCTTGCACAGGCGCACTTCCTATGGTGCCGCCCAGGGTCAAGTTCACCTGTGCTAAGCCTGCAGTAGGAGCCAGCTATCCACATCTCTCCTGAGCTCCCTCTTCTCTCCTATCCTGGGGCTCCCACTCCTCCTCTTCTCATTCCACTCCTTTTCGTGGGGGCCAGCGGGAAGAACCCCAGCCCCATATTCGCATCAGACCAGTGCACACAGTGGTCAAACTGCAGCGTCTTAGGGTCTCAGTTCTTTCACCTGTGACACCTTGATGGTCACAACCCCTCTTCCAGCTCTTCAGTTCTAGAGGATGAAAGCATTTCCAAGGAGGCAAGAGCAAGTCCCCCAAACTCCCATTTCCTTTGTCAGTTACAGCTGCATGTTTTAAAGCTGAACCAAACAAGGGATCTTAAGCGCATGTGGCATTTGTGCATATGTCTGGATGTATTTAGAGTGTTTGCATGCCATCAAGCACCACCAAAACTAATGGATTGAGCACCACGCATTCCAAGTAAAGAGAAAGAACAGAAATCCAGGAGGGTTTCCTGGACATGAATGCAAATAGAACCACAGATAGAATCAGTCTGTCCTGCCTCATCTAGGATTCAGAAGCGGGCAGAACTACCCTAGGGGCTCTGAAATATGCTCAGTGTCCCACTCCTAGGTGTCCTTCTTTCCTTCTGAAAGAGTGTTATAGAAGTTTGAAGGAGAAAGAGAAAAATCACTGCTAAAACATCCACCTAACCTAGATGGTTTTCAGTTAAAGCGCTATGTATGTGGAGGAATGATTCCATCCTCTCAACATTTTTTTTCAAAACACAACTGCTAATTAGGATCCAAAGTGACTGTGAAATTATACTGCAGATTCAGACAAACACTCCTGGAAATCCCGGCTTGAGTGGCAGTGAAGTCGCACCTTCCATCCTCGCCTTAGATGCCAGGCGTGAGTCACCTCTGTGACGCCGGCTCTTCCAATTAACGCTGCAGACTCTTCTCAGATGCTTGCTGTGTGCTGCCTGATGGGTTGGTGCTGTTACTTGGTGTGATTTAGTGAGCCTGTCAGGAGGATGAAGAGACACGACCTGTCTTCTCCCCTTCCTCCGCTCTGTCAATCCAGTGTCTTCTTCATAAAAACAAGAGACTACAAGTCAGCTGTTCATGGCCTTGATGTTAAATCAGGATGCCCAGAGGATCTGCTGGGAAGGTCAGCCCCACTGCTTGTGATTGGCCCACTCTCTCCGGATACTACAGCCCCAGGGTTTTCTCACACTCATGGCTTATGCAAAGTTCCATGCCTCCCACATCTGGAGTGCCCAAGGCTTGAATCTTCTGGACATGGACATCGATGTGGGCTCGAATTAATCATGTTCACTCTGCAGCCTATGCACAGGAGGCTCTGGCAGAGTCCTTAATGGAATCAAACAAAAACACTACACTCGCTGGGAAATTCTTTCTTGTTGTTGACAGCAAGCTGTTTCTTTCAACTGCACTCAGTTTTGTCTCTTTGATCAAGAACGGAAACACAAACCAGTCGGAGTTTGGCTGGAGGATTTCAGCAGCCTCTTTGAATCTAGATAAGTTCTCATTTGAAATAAGGGCTTCGGTTTGTGTAAGAAGCCTCAGCAGTGCCCTGTAAATGTGTCTTTCTATCTCAGGGCACCGAGATCCTCTAAGCACCACTCTGTTTGAATTCAAAGATACCTTCTGTGTATTTACTCTCAATCAGTGACACAGAACAAAGCCAGAGTTTCAGAGGAAAGTCTGCATTGAAATCCATATTGTGGTGTAAATTTTATTGGTGGAGGGTGACTTCAGTACCTAAACGAGTGCCTCCCAATCCTGGCTTGACATGTTCCCTCTACGTTTCCACTTATTTCAGCAAGGACCTGCAAAATTCTCAATAAACATATCTTCACTAAACACCTCTTATTAAAGCTTAACATTTGTATAGCAAGTGTGTGTTCCACAGAATAAGCCTGTCCAGCTACTTACAGGCATGGCTGCCTCCTGATTGGCCATGAAGGACCATGGGCTGGTGGCTAGATGCTTTGCCCTTCGTCAGAAATGGCCTTGGACAGTCATGCAATTTCTAAGCCTCAGCCTTCTCAACTATCAAGTAGAAAAAATAATCCCTATGTGTCTACAGAAATTTTATCAGAATGAAATGACTTTTCATATAAGTCATCGTAGGGTTACCAATCAGTTCTTCAAGGATTTATTACAAAATGATTGAATCAGTCTATCTTGAAACCTCATATAAAAATGGGATGTGGTTTGATCTTGTGACACTGACACTGAAAATTGTTTTCTACTAAAACCAAGCACTTAACCATTTATAAGAACTATGTTCAACACATTTCCTGAATATAACCCATTTAACTCAAATAAAAACCTTAGTGAGTGCATGCTCAGTCACTTCAGTTGTGTCCAACTCTTTGTGACCCTATGGACTGAAGCTTGCCAGGCTCCTCTGTCATGGGATTCTCCAGGGAAAGAATACTGGAGTGGGTTATCATGCCCTCCTCTCCAGAGGATCTTCCTGACTCACGGATCAAATCCACATCCCTTACATCTCCTGCATTGGCAGCCAGGTTCTTTACCACTAGTGGCACCTGGGAACCTTACAGGTACATGTTGTTATCTGATTTTAGAGATGCTTATAGAGGCATTATCCACTGTCCATGATCCCATTGCTCCTGAATCTGGCTTGCTGCTGCTGCTCCTAAGTCGCTTCAGTTGTGTCCAACTCTGTGCGACCCCATAGACAGAATCTGGCTTGGGAACACTAAAAGCATCCTATTTACACACAGCTCTGTCCCCTCTCAGCCTCCTTCCCACTATCCAAATCTACTAAGGAGAAAACCCAATTCCCTAGAATCAAACAAACCTTTTGGAAAATTTCTAAACGAGAGGCTAACACAGACCTCAAATGCAGCTGTCAGAACTGCTCCCTGAGCCCACCAGAAGCTGGGGGTTTTCCCACCGAGGAACAAGCCCACCTACTGGCCAGGAACCACTCGGTGTGCACTGGCCCTCGGCAGGACCTTGCTCCCAGATGCCCAGCCACAGACTGTCACTTGTCCATCTGCTGGAGGGCACATTCCCTTAACAACTGCTCAAATCTGCGGGATCCACGAACATGAAATAAACACAAATGAAAGACAAAAATACTGCTACTGTTTCTCTGGCCAGCTTTTTAATGAGAGCTTAAATAACCGTTTATTAGGGGCAGGGAGTTACGAAAAACAGAATGTCTGCTTTTAAAAATGTACCTTAAGCAACTGGAAATAATCACTGATTAAGTTGAAAATTTTTCTCCTGCTAAATTTAATAAGCAAGGTGAAAGATTTCAGGTTATAAGGAGAAAGGAAACACAACACTGAATCTATCATAGACTGTGGATCTGAATACTTGTGATTATGATTAATGCTTGACCATTCAAATCTCTTTAAACACACACACACAGATTCCAGATAAAGTCTGGTAAGAACTAGAATTCTGAAAAGATAGCAATGAGAAACAAAGTTCAAAATAGCTACATTTCTCCCAAATACATCTAATAAAAGTCATACTACTGAACAGAAAGGATAAATGAACAAAGAGGTACTTTCATCTAGAGAAGTTTCAACTTGATTAAATACCCTCAAAAAATATGGGACAGAGCTGTATATGCCTTCATCCATCTTGCACTCACTCATCTGCCATCAGAAGAGCTAACCAGGGATAAACCATACACTGATTAATATGAGATTCAGTGCTTCACATGGACAAACACCTAAGCCAGTAGTTTCTTGTGCCATCTTGTTCACTGGCAACTAGTTTTGATAAAGGAATTTGCAGATGTGACGGGAAATGCACTGAATCTTGTATGAGAAAAAAATTGGAAGGGAGTGATATGAAGTCCCACTGGTGTGATACTCTCCTGCTCATTATATGGCAGAATTGCATGGAAGAGGAAACTGAAGATGGATTTGGGTTTCTTGGTATTCAGAAAGCCCCTAGAAAACTGAGGCAGTCAGACTCAAAACCATCTGAGCCCCACAAACCCAGCTGCACAGCCCCAAAACTACATTTTTCTTTGGCCTTATTTTGTGCATGTCTGAATTTCTTTGGTAATTTTTAGCAGTAAGGTTTAGTAATCAAAAATGCCAACTTACCAAAAGCTAGAGAGAAAACATAGCATATCGAATAATCTCAGAGATCAGAGGTGTGCTGAACTCTAAATACCAGAAGTATCTATTTGTTTCCATCTGCTGAAGCATAGGAAAACTGCAATTTTTTAAGACTTTCTTTTACAAAGTAACCTAACAGGTGCTTCATCTGCAGGATTAAAAGGATATGAATGAGATCTTCATCATGACTGTGGATTGCCATATGCAGTTGATCTTCTAAGTACAATAGCTTCTTGCCTATGGTTTCACATTTTTCTCCAAGCTCTGCTGAAAAGATGTATGATTCCTGGCCAGGGAAAAAGAAAAAAATATCATTAGTAAACTACAGATATTTTCAGGGCTATGAACACATCTCTGATTTATCCAATGGTCCACAAAGGGAAGACTCCCCAACAGAGCTTGCTACTCTCTGCATGCCATTGGAATCATGCCAGAAACTTTGTCTTCCCTGGAGGTCATTCTTGAGAATGGCAATTTCAGGTTATTACTGAAGGATAAGCTGTATCTACATAACTCCACAGTTTATCTCCTGCATCCAGTCATTTCTAAGACTTATATCCAGTATATCAACTCCTAAAGTGGATTTATCAAAGGGGAAGCCTGGGTCTTTGAACTGCACTCATGGGCAAACTCACACTGGAATAGGAATGCTAACCAAAGAGAAGCTGACCTGTGAGAACAGAGAGATGTTCCTTTAGGGGCATAGGACTCTAATAGGGCACTGAACATGTGTTTGTACACTGGTCATAGTCCCTGAAAGCTAGAATATTAAGGAGACTTTTTTATGATTTTTTAAAAGTTTTTAATTTATTTTTTAATTGAAGGATAATTGTTTTACAGAATTTTGTTTTTTTCTGTCAAACCTCAACATGAATCAGCCGTAGGTACACCCATGTCCCCTCCCTCCTGAACCTCCTTCCCATCTCCCTCCCCATCCCACCCCAGCCTCTGTTTGGGTTTCCTGAGCCACAGAGCAAATTCCCATTGGCTATCTATTTTACATATGGTAATGTAAGTTTCCATGTTACTCTCTCCATACATCTCACCCTCTTCTCCCCTCTCCCCATGTCCATAAGTCTGTTCTCTATGTCTGTTTCTCCATTGCTGCCCTGCAAATAAGTTCTTCAGTACCATTTTTCTAGATTCTGTATATATGCATGAGTATACAATATTTATCTTTCTCTCTCTGACTTACTTCAATCTGTATAATAGGTTCTAGGTTCACCCACCTCATTAGAACTGATTCATATGTGTTCCTTGTTATGGCTGAGTAATATTCCATTGTGTATATGTACCACAACTTTTATATCCATTCATCTGTTGATGGACCTCTAGGCTGCTTCCATGTTCTAGCTATTGTAAACAGTGCTGCAATGAACAATGGGATACATGTGTCTTTTTCAATTTTGGTTTCCTCAGGGTATATGCCTAGGAGTGGGATTGCTGGGTCATATGGTGGTTTTATTCCTAGTTTTTTAACAAATCTCCATACCTTCTTCCATAGTGGCTGTATCAATTTACATTCCCACCAACAGTGCAAGAGCATTCCCAAGACTTTAAATGCGAGGAGACCTGTATTATATGTACGGCTGCTATCATCACCAGTGTAAGTACTCATTTTCCCTCTCTCACACCAGGGCATAAGTCCCATAAAAGAAGGGACAATGAATGTCAAGCCCCATAACAGCTCGGACAATGATGGCTTGCTCGCTACTAGGTTCAGAGCTCCCGGCACAATGTCAGACACATGGTAGGCAAATGGCATTCACTGTTTCCATGAATGAATAGCCAAGTATGGGAGCTCCTGCCTTCTGAAATGTTTCCCCTTCATACTTGTATCCAACACATGAACCAGAAAAGAGCCCTCTTTATGTCACTTTTCTGTATAAAACCACCATGTGGAGAATA
Organism: Giraffa tippelskirchi; assembly: GCF_054371585.1. NCBI lineage: Eukaryota > Metazoa > Chordata > Mammalia > Artiodactyla > Giraffidae > Giraffa > Giraffa tippelskirchi. Next base: position 117,081,099 of record NC_137276.1, on the reverse strand, counting down.
ATATGAAGGTTACTTAAAAAATGAAAAACAGAGCTACTGTATGAACCAGCAATCATACTCCTGGATGTATATCCAGAGAAAACTATAATTCAAAAAGATACATGCACCCCAGTGTTCAGAGCAGCACTATTAACAATATCCAAGACATGGAAGCAACCTAAATGTCCATCCACAGATGAAAGGATAAAGAAGATGTGGTACATATATACACAATGGAATATTACTCAGCCATAAAAAGAACAAAATAATGCCATTTGCAGTATGAATGGACCTAGAATCTCTACTATACTAAGGAAGTCAGACAGAGAAAGACAAATGTCATATGATATTGTTTATATTTGGAAGCTAATAAAATGATATAAATGAACTTATCATAAAACACAATCAGACTCACAGACATAGAAAACAGACTTATGGTTACCAAAGGGAAAAGGGGGAGGAGGGATAAATTAGGAGGTTGAGATTAACGTATATACACTACTATATATAAAATGGATAAATAAGGACCTACTGTGTAGCACTGGGAACTATATTCAATATCTTGTAATAACCTGCATCATATAAAAACAATGTACATCTCAACTCACACAGTGTTATATGTCAACTATATCTCAATAAAAATATAATAAATAAATAAATAAGCAGCAAAAAGTGAACTCAGAATTTAAAAGTAACCAAAAGTAAAACTAATATTTTTCCAACTAATGGTGAAAGTCTTAGAAGGTATATAAAAATAATTTGCATAGGGAAAGAACTGAGATATATATATTCAGATTAAATTGCAGAGTTACTAAAGAAGCTATAATTAATGCCTAGAAAAAAACAACAAAATGCCCAGGTGTGGCAATATTTAAAAAGTAAGTCCTTAGAGTTCACGAGTTGTATAATACTATAACTGGAGTCCAAGAATAACCATTTAATCAAAATATGTAATTTAACATTCACTATATCAACTCCAGAATTCCTTAAAGTTTATATCCCAAATGGTCAACTACATTAGAAGAAAACAGTGCAGATGAAGTACCCATAACTACCATGAATACTGAAGACATCTAATATATTATAAATTAATATATGTACAAAATATTTAGTGACAACATACAATTTTATAGACAAATGGACACAATTATACAAGAAAGCATGTGAAGCATGTGTGAAGGTTTGTTCATAACTGACCATGGTAGTGATGAAGAGAAAACAGTAAATATGCAAAAATCACATATACATGTATATTTTACTGCTCTAAAAGTAGTAACATTATCATTCAAAGATGTAGAATTACAGAGTAGACAAATTACATGGAAGTTAAGACAATGGGCAATGAGTAATGGCATAGTCATGCATGAACTAAACGAGACACCAAGAAAAAGAACATCTGGAGAAAAATGATTGACGGCAGTGAAACCACAAGCCATACACGAAGGAGAAAAATACAGTGTTAGTGGGAAAATATATACGACAGAGATTACACTTTAAAGAGACACAAAAGCATAGAATCAGAACATGAAGCTAAGGAATTTAAAACACTCTTTGATGGAATCAAATGATTCAATTTTCATCTTAGGGCTAAAACAAATAGAAATCAAAGCTGAATTAAGTCCATTTAAAATATGGCTTTACATATTCCCCCAAATACATAATTCCTGCCTGTTTTTATTTTAAAATTACGCACAGATTGATAGTGATTGTGTGAATTTGGAAAAGTAATTTAAGACCATATAGAAAAACTTCGGGCTTTCCTGATAATGCTAGTGGTAAAGAACCTGCAGGAGATGCAGCTTTGATCTCCAAGTCAGGAAGATCCCCTGGAGAAGAAAATGACAACCCACTCCAGTATTCTTGTCTAGAAAATTCCATGGACAGAGGAGGCTGGCAGGCTACAGTCAGACACAACTTAGTGACTAAACAACAACAGCAAAACATTAAATCACTTGTAGTCTATGACCCAATATTCCCTTTATTGGCATTTATCAAAAAGAAAATTTATATATTTAAATTTAAATAATTTTTATTAAGCATTTTAATAAATATAAAAAAGTCTATCATATGTGTTAAATAAAAATTTACTATTATTTTAGTAATGCAAAAGTAATTTCATTAAGAGTACGAGAAAGAGGAAATAACGTGTGTCCAACAATAAGAGGAGTGGTTAAAATAAGTCCTGGTATATTCATTTTGTACTTAGCCATTAAAATCATTTTAATATAAGAATATTTAATAATGAGGAAATACTCAAATAGGTAAAGCACTAAAATATTAACAATTATTTGGAGGGCCAGCATTATAGTACATTTTTAGTTTCTTCTCAATGTTTTGTTGTATTTTCCACATCTCTGAAATATAATAAAGAAAAAAGTCACTAAGAACACTAATTCAGGCCATAATGGAAAAGTATGGAAGACATACAACTGAGTATTTTTAAAAAACAATTTTAAAGCTTAAAAAGCACAAGAAATAGAAAACAGACATATGGTTACCAAAGGGGAAGGGCAGGGGATAAATTAGGAGTATGCAATTAACAGAGACAAACTACTCCAGATAAAATAGATAACCAGCAAGGACCAACTATATAGTGTAGGGAACTATTTTCAATATCTTGTAATGACCTATAATGGAAAATGTAATAACTGAATCATTTTGCTATACACCTGAAATTAACACAACTTGTAAATCAACTATACTTCAGTAATTAAAAAAAAAAAAGATTAAAAAGCACAAAGAGGCACAGGGAAACAAACTCAGTGAGATCAAGGTTCTTTGATCAGTAACAGAAGAGCTGACTGGCCTTTCTTCATGGGACTGCCTCTTCAAGTTACAGAATCTTCACCACACTCCTGCACAAATCACTACTGACAGATTCTGATCCTGTACTAAAAGGACATTGCGTGTGACCTGGGAGTTATTTGAATGGTATATGGCTTTACCATAATGCTCTCATATGGAACCTTGGGAATGGAATTAGTTTGAGACTTAAACTGAGAAGTGACAGCTAACTAGAGGGAAGATTTACATATTTTATCAATCTGATAAAAAATTCTCCACCGTTCAAAGAAATCCCATCTGTCCACAGAGGGCAAGATGGGACCAGAGTCATGAGCATCAGTTGGACAAAGCTGTGGAAGTCCTGCCTGTGGACCACACCCTGGAGGGGCCGGGTAGAACCTCCTTGCTATTCCCATGCTGTGCCTAGGCAGGGCGGAATGTGTGTGTGGCCACAGCAATATGGCCTTCCAGAACCTTACCTGTGCTGCCAGGAGACAGATTAATACTTCTCCCCCTTGACCTGGTTGGTCCTTTAAGGATCCTCTGGTGAAAAGAATACAATAGAGCTGACATGCCTGACTTCCAGATCAACATCACAATATCACTTCAACATCATCAGATCACTTGCCCTGGATCCCAGGGTCCATGTCGTGAGGAAGCCCAGGTCTCTTGGATTGGCCAAGTGTAGGTGTCTGGCTGAATGCCCCAGCGAGAGGCCTGGTCAATAGCCAGGTATGAGCGGGATTGAGCCTTCAGACAATTTGAGGACCCACCTTCAAGTGATTCATTAAACACCCAGACAATGTGGGGCAGAGACAGTCCTCCCCACAGATCCATGCATATACGAAATGTTTTTGTTTTTTTTTTGAATCACTAAGCTGAGCATGTTGTGTTAAGAATCATAGTAGCTAAAACAGTAGGATGCATGGGTATACACCACATGGGAGCCTGCTTGAATGGACAGGACCCTTGCACAACACCAGCAGGAGGTACCCCCTTCTGGTCCCTAGGCCAATCAGATCTTGAAGTGCACTAAAGTGCTAACACCCAGATTTGTCTCAGGTTAGGGAGCGCCCAGCCATGCTGGGAACTGTGCCCATGAGCCTGAGAAGTATAAGAAAGAGATCACAATGAGTGGTCACTGTTGTTGGTCACTGGTCCCCAGATCCCCGACTTCTGGTCAAATATGCAGATGCATATTCTGAACAACATATTTGCTCAGGATGTAACCAATGGGAGCTTGCTTCCCTCTAGCTTTGGGGGAAATGACTCTTTAGTGGACATGGTACAGCAAGATGCTTCCTCATGAGAGGCAGAAGTGTACTAGATGAATGGATTCCTGTCTCTCTCTAGATCTCACAGCCCCCTTGGGGACACATTCACTGCCTAGGATGAAGGACAAAATCGCCACCCTATGTAAATCCCCAAGGATTACATCCTCCTAGGAACATAAGTGTGTGTGTGCTCCATTGGCCCAGGATGGCAAGGTATTGGCGGGAGGCATCAGGCCTGTTACCACTTTATCTCTCTTGCTTTAAAAACACTTTTCTCAAGTATGTCCTTTTTAAGTCATTGGTTTTTAGGCTCTCTCTATCCAGAGATCCCCTGGCAGGAGAGCAGGGGGCTTTACTGTCAACTTTACCCTAGTCTCTAATTTTATCCATATTATTTGCCTAACCTGTGATGGAATAGGGAGGGACACCAAAAGGGATTTGTGTAGGGTTGACCTAGGGCAGGACTGAGGCGACTACAAAGTGATCACAGAAAGAAATCAGAGAAGCAAACAGCACCAGAAGCTGTCTCTTCTCTTCCTTACTGTGGCTGATTCACATTCATGTATGGCAGAAACCAACACAATATTATACAGTGATTATCATCTGATAAAAAAAGTCAAATAAAAAGGTAAAAGAAATAGGAGCTATAGAAGAGCTTTTGTTTGCTTGTTAGTCTTAACAGAAAGGGAAAGTCTTTTCAAAGCAGTTGTCTTTCAACAGATCTTTGGCAATGCTGGCATTTCTCTTTAAGCCAAAATAAGTGCACTCTTTAAGCAGTGCGGACTTCCCTGGTGGCTCAGATGGTAAAGCGTCTGCCTATAATGCGGGAGACCCGGGTTCAATCCCTGGGTTGGGAAGATCTCCTGGAGAAGGAAATGGCAACCCACTCCAGTATTCTTGCTTGGAAAATACCATGGACAGAGGAGCCTGTTAGGCTAAAGTCCATGGGGTCACAAAGAGTTGGACACGATTGAGCAACTTCAGTTCAATTCAGTTAAGCAGTGCACTGCTCCTGAGGCCCCAGCTTGGGATGTAACTGCAAGAAAGTGAGTCCCTCATTTTCACTCTCACCTATTTCCCAGGACATCACTTGCAAGTGTGTACAAAGGGCCACCTCAGTCAGGGCTGCTAAGAATGTCACAAGTGCTTCCCCGAGCATCTTCATACCTAAGCAGAGAGAACTGGAGCTGGCGGGCTTAGGAATTTAAGTCTCATCTAATTCAGTTCCTCCTTATACACACATCAAAAGCATCTCTAAGAGTTCTGTGACTTCCCGAAGGTCACACAAAAAGAAAGTGGTGGGTTGGGGTCCAAGCCAGAGGTCTCCCCACTTCTGGCCAGCTCTTTCCTCTGGATCTGACTTAACCATTGCTGCAAGGAAGTGGGGTGAGGGACACAGAAAGGGATTTGTGCAGGGCTGACCCATGGCAGGACAGAGGGGCTACAAAATGATGACAGAAAGAAATCAGAGAAGCAAACAGCACCAGAAGCTGTCTCTTCTCTTCCTTCCTCCCTCAAAACTCGGTAAAGTCTGTTCTGTTTCCCAGGGGGCTCAGCCTCACCCAAAGAGGTACCTCCTCCATGACTTGCATACACATTACCTAGATGTTGGTGATGATGGTAACCAGGACAACCTGGGATGCAGTGGTGAGCAAGGGACCTTTGGTCTCCAAGTCCATGAAACACACGGCTGGAGGCAGAGGACAGCAGGTAAGTCACATGGGAAGGATGGCCAGTTTTCCTTCTGAATGAGAACGTGTGTTCAGTCACTCAGTCATGTCTGACTCTTTGTGACCCCATGGACTGCTGCTGGCCAGGCTCCTCTGTCCATAGAATTTTCCAGGCATGAATACTGGAGTGGGTTTCCATTTCCTATTCCAAGGGACTTCCTGATCTAGGGGTGGAACCCACATTCTTTACTACTGTACCACCTGGGATTTGAGAGCCTTAACTGCCCATTTCTCCCATCTACTTGGTAGATTCCCAATGAACATTCTTTGAACCACACCCAGTAGCTCTTCACACACTGGGCTTCTCTCAGCATGAAATTGGTAACGTTTGCTCCCACTTAATTATTAAATTAAATGTGGCCCAAAAAATCTTACATGACTATATGACTGATACTTGAAAATTAAAATATCCCCCACTACAAAATCATTGATATTCCTGGCTGAAATGGAGTTCTGTAGGATTTGCAATTCTGAACAGATAAAGTACAGGTTGTTTGGCATTTCAAAGCGGCTTTGAAAAGTCTCTAGTAATTTGTCCCATCAGGCAGTCTTTTCAGCCATTCAAATTATTATTTTTTTCTTTCTACATATTTATCCCATCATTTAGCCCTAGGAGTAACTATTTTCACCACAGACCGGAATGAAAAAAGCTATAGCAGGAATAGGGCTTCTTACTGAGCTTTTTCCTTCTCTGCCTGGCTGACGCCCCCTCTCCTCTTAGAAACCCTGCAGACCCCACTTCTTCCAGACATGTTTCTGAATCCCTGAATCTCTTACCACCTCAACTCCAGGCTAGGGGTGTTCCTCCTGCACCATCCACAGAACCTCTCTCACATGTATGCACCTGCCTCTCTCTCCAACTAGATGGGAGTAGAATGGGGTCCCGCCATCCCTGGAGTTCCAGTGCAACTTGCCTAGTTCTCAAAAGATGCTCAGGACACATTTGTTGAAGCAAGGAATGGAGACTTCTTTTTTGTCAGGTCTTGAGGAAGCAATGTGGTTTCTCAGCCTGCCTTGGCCAAGGCCGCCTCTCACCAAGTGTGAAGAGCCAGGCAGAGACCTGTAAGATGTCTCTAAGCTCAGTTCCTTTCCCTGGATGCAGCCAAGAGCAGCTTGCCTGGGATGATTTCCTGCCTCTAGGGCAGCTGCCAGGTCTTGTCTGTCCCAGCCCTTCCACACAAACTTGCTTTTTATCAGCCTCGGGAAGAGCCCCAAATCTTCCCTCCTGTCCTTCCACACATGTCTGATTCAGTAGCCCTAACTTGGTCAGGCAATATTTCAAAGAGAATTTGCGTAACTCACCTCATGATCAAAACCCGTAGACTTGAGTGTGCGGGCAGAAATTTTCAGCTGTGTTGAATTAAGGTTGATGTCAAATTTCTGTCCTACTCACTAAACTGGGGAAGCGTGATTTAAAACAGAAAAAAGGATTTCCTTTGTTGGGCAGGATTTTCTCATTAAAATGACTTTCTAAAAACATTTATCTAGAAAGGTTTATACTTGGATCCAAAAATGCATTCAGTTGCTAGCCTGAGCAGATGCCTGCACCCCACACACTGCTGAAAACCACACTCACAGACTCTGTGGTCAGGCTCTCCAAGGACTTTATTACTTAGTGATTTTCCCATAAAGAAGACTATGTCCTTGCCTATGAAATTTGGAAGATATCAACATTTAAAGTTTTAAAACTAGAGCTCATATTGAAAGGGAAGGGGGGACTTCCCTGGTGGTCTAGTGGTTAAGACTTTGCTTTCCAATGCAGTGGGTGCAGGCTCAATCCCTTTTTGGGAAGGTAAGATCCCACATGCCTCATAGCCAAAAACCAAAATATAAAACAGAAACAATTTGTAACAAATTCAATAAAGACTTTAAAAATAGTCTTCATAAAAAGTACTTAAAAAAGGGTAAGGATTATATTATATTATATTATAATCATAATTGCTTTGATAAGAACAAGTATCTGGTAACATCTCATCTGGCTACATCTAAGTGATGAGAGAATCATATGTATCCTACACACACACACACACACACAATTTCCTGAATAAAAATGTATTTGGAATAGAAACTGTTTAGGTTACATTGCTAGTTAGGTAAGTACTGTTGTAGCTGCCAATTTTACTTAAGAAATACTGCCACACCTAACAGAGCATACACTTTCAGAAATATTATTCATCAGTGGTGACCTGCTGCAGATTTGAGCAGACCGGCTCCACCTTGGGTTAAGTCACTGGATAAAGAACGCTGAAATAGTTGATGTTTTTAAATGCTGACAAAAGTAGTTCTAAAGGGCAAGGCAGTATGATGTCTGAAATGATAACAAGTAGCAGAACAAGAAAAACCTGATAACTGAGGTAAGAAGTCTTGCTGTGATTTAAAAATTAAGCTGAGGAAATCAACAAGTACCTTTCAGGAGTATATTCCATGTGAGAAATGCATTGTGCTGGGTGATGTGCTTAAGGAACTCATCAATATGAATGAATGGATAAAGAAGATGTGATACATACATATATATATATTCCATTATATATGTAATGGAATACTACTCAGCCATGAAAAAGAATAACATAATGCCATTTGCAGAAACATGGATGGACCTAGAGATTATCATACTAAGTGAAGTAAGCCAAAGACAAATATGATATCACTTGCATGTGGAATCTAAAAAAAGATGCAAATGAACTTATTTACAAAACAGACTCACAGACATAGAGAACAGACTTATGGCTACAAAGGGGGAAAGGGAAAGGAGGAATAAATGAGGAGTTTGGGATTAACAGGGCTTCCCTTCTGGCTCGGCTGGTAAAGAATCTGCGTGCAATGTGGGAGACCTCGGTTCAATCCCTGGGTTGGGAAGATCCCCTGGAGAAGGGAAAGGCTACCCACTCCAGTGTTATGGCCTGGAGAATTCCATGGACTGTATAGACCATGGGGTCACAAACAGTTGGACACGACTGAGCAACTTTCACTTTCACTTTGGGGTTAACATACATACACTACTATATATAAGATGAATAATAAGGACCTAATTTATAGCACAGGGAACCATATTCAATATCTTGTAATAATTTATAATGGAAAAGAATCTGAAAAAAACATACGTACATAATGGAATCGCTTTTTTAAATTGGCATATAATTATTTTACAATGCTGTGTTATTTTCTGCTGTATAAAAACATGAATTAGACATATGTATACATATATCCCCTCCCTCTTGAGCCTCCTTCCCACGCACCCCCATCCCACCCCTTTAGGTCATCACTGAGCTGAGCTCCCCATGTTATTCAGCATCTTCCCACTAGCCACCTGTTTTACACACAGTAGTGTTATCTATTAATTGAAACATTTAAAATCAACTATACTTCAATTTAAAAAAAAAGAAAAAAGTAGCCATCAATATTTCCCACAGTTAGTGGCCAGGACCTGTGCTAACAGGGAAGGTTCCTGACTTGGACATCCCCCTCTCTGCCCTACCAGCCTACTCAGAGCCCTATTTTCCTTGGCCATGTAATAAGGCAACAGCAATAGCTGCCTATCCATAAAAATATCTAATTCCTGCAGTGAAAGTTACAGGCTACATCACAAAGAAAGGACAGGTGACAGAGTAACCTGCATTTATGGATTGTTGAGCCACAGCAGTACTTATGTTTCAAGATCAATTAAAAATCCTGCACTGCACACATGCATCCTTACAAACCAAAAATGGATCTTGAGCCTCACGATGTTTGTTCCGTTCTTAAGTTTCATTCCCTCTCCTATAGCTTGAAGTAAACCAGATGTGATTACCACCATCCATGAGCTTAGCTGATGCATTAAAGCATTTCCTTAGTTCGGTATTAAAAGCACAGCCTTAAATATGTTCCTTTGAGCTGTTTTCCAAAACACAGCTTGGCAAATACATTCCAGAAATGTTATATGGTCCACGTAAAGAACACCTTTGGTCTGCTCCATTGACACACCAATGTTGCATAAGGCCAAACTGTATTGGAAACTTTGGAGGAAAAATCTATTTGTAAATGAGATTGATAGCATCAGTGAATACCTAAACAACCTCTGTTTAACGCAAGACTTCAGATTCTGGTGATAGCAGCATAAACCCTAAGGTCCTTTTGCATGAGAAAATGAAGACAGAACACCTTTTTCTATTGTCCACGTAAATAATATTTACCTCAAACTCCTGTCCAATACCACAAAGGATATCTTTCACAATCTATTTGAAATAGATTTTGTAAGTATTCATGTTTTCACATAAATGCTGAGTTCTGCAGTCATTATGTAATGCCAACAAGCACAGAGGCACATGGTATGACACTAATGGTACATCGTCACTACTCCATAAGATACATGTATTCATCCAAATATTCAGATTATATGGTTACACCCTGAGTAAGTGGGTATTTCTTTTAAAAGCATCCAGATGTTGTCGGTGGTAAGGAAAGCATCTGAAATATTTAGATGTCTTTAGGTCAGAAAAAGCTGAATTGTCAATGAATTTTCTTCAAGTATCTGCACACTGGGTTGGAGGAATATCCCCTGGAGAAGAAAATGGCAACCCACTCCAGTATTCTTGCCTGGAGAATCCCATGGACAGAGGAGCCTGGTGGGCTATAGTCCATGGGGTCACAAAAGAGTCAGATACGACTTAGTGACTAAAACAACGAAATGACAAATCTACATGCTTATTACAAAGAAGATACTAAGAAATGAGTTCTAAATAGAACCATTAATAGAACAAAAGATATGGCTGAAAGAAGAAATGGCCTGGTAATTCATGCATGTTCATTGGCCTGTGGTTTCTAGTTCACATGAAAGGCAAGCTTTAGAAAGCCATATTTCCTATTCCATGATCACGCGAGAGAATTTGGTCTGCTCCATTGACACACCAATGTTGCATAAGGCCAAACTGTATTGGAAACTTTGGAGGAAAAATCTATTTGTAAATGAGATTGATAGCATCAGTGAATACCTAAACAACCTCTGTTTAACGCAAGACTTCAGATTCTGGTGATAGCAGCATAAACCCTAAGGTCCTTTTGCATGAGAAAATGAAGACAGAACACCTTTGGGGGGATTGCCTTTCAGGGGATGTGTCCTGCGTGTGCGTGTGTGTGCGTGTGTGCTTGGTCATGTCCAACTCTTTGGGACCCCATGGACTGTAACCTTCCAGGCTCCTCTGTCCATGGGATTTCCCAGGTAAGAATACTGGAGTGGGTTGCCATTTCCTACTCCAGGGGATCTTCCCAACTGGAGAATCAAACCTGCGTCTCTTGCATTGGCAGGTGGATTCTTTACCAACTGCGTCACCTGGGAAGCCCTGCCAACCACCTGTTGCTAAGAAGTACTGAACTACAAGGAGGACAGACTCAAATGCCAGCTTCCATTTGTGTTCTTCTTAGATTAAAATTGTTTTGAATTTCTAAATGTTTTTCTGTTGAGTTATGCAACTATGAGACGACTAGAATCACTGCTTTGAACAGAGTGTTAGTACACTTTCCAGAAATGTAAAAGCCTGGATTCAATCTCAGTTTCTCAAAGGAAACTGTGCCACAAGTGTAACAGTTCTCACCACCCAGCCTGTGACCAGTCTCTCTCAACCCCTCAAGTGTTCATCAGTGAGTGACAAGGAATTTCCAAGGTGAAGGAGGCTCCGAAGGCCCTGAGGTAGTTTTCCTCAGAAGCACAGAACTATTTTTAATTAGTAGAAGAGGCGCCACAGTTAGGCCCTGGAGCAAAGAGAGTGGTTCCGTAATTTTCCAAAAGCAGGGAGAGCAGGCAGATCAGAGGCATCCACTTCCTCTCCTTGGGCAGGAGGCTGGCAAGCTGATAACATCAATTAACTGAGAGAACCGGCAGGAACCAGTTAGATGGTGGCCTAGAAGCCCCCTCTTCCCACCTGACAGGTGTCCGGGGCTCTGCGCCCTCCCTCAAAGCTAGGGGCCAAGGCCAGGGCCAGGGTGGTGCCGGTGAGCCTGCAACTTCCGATCCTATTGACAGAGTGTTTTCTAAACCTTTCGGTGCCAGCTGTACTTAAATTGGAGAAGGCGGTGGCACCCCTCTCCAGTACTCTTGCCTGGAAAATCCCATGGATGGAGGAGCCTGGTAGGCTGCAGTCCATGGGATCGCGAAGAGTCGGACATAACTGAGCGACTTCACTTTCACTTTTCACTTTCATGCATTGGAGAAGGAAATGGCAACCCACTCCAGTGTTCTTGCCTGGAGAATCCCAGGGACAGGGGCGCCTGGTGGGCTGCCGTCTATGGGGTCGCACAGAGTCGGGCACAACTGAAGTTACTTAGCAGCAGCAGCAGTATTTAAAATTCTAATTACATAATTTAAATAAATACTATGTAAAGCAATGAAGTATTTGTGGAAAAGAAGAGGAGTTCCTGTCTCCATCTAAACCATGTTGAAAACCTTGGGAAAACTCAATAATATTTAAGCGGGGAGGGACTGAGGACTGTTTGGTAAGTGCTCTAGAAATTTCCAACCCTCTTTAAAGAAACACAAACTGGAAATTTGTTGATGATGCATTATTGGTGAGGTTTCTGCAAGAAGAACCATGGGAAAAGCCAGTCAGGAAAACCTGTACAAACGTGTACAGAGCCTTGGTCTTATAAGTAGTAAATAATTAGTAGATAAACTTTAAAAGTAATATTTAAATGCACATATATCACTTTTTACAATTCTCTGGCTTTTAAATTAATCAATCAATTACCAATCCCCATGGCAACCTTATTGCTTCTACTGCTCTCCTCTTGGGGTCAGGAGGTTGGGTGTGCAACACAAAATACTAAACTGTAGAAAGGGTGGAATTTCTCTTCATGCCCAAGTTTTCTGCTTTCTCCTCAAAGGCCTTGAGACAGAAAGAGAAAAAGCAGCTAATGATTAAGTGAGCATTCTACCCTGGGGGTGGTCTCACAAATTTCAAGTTAGACGAGCTACCAAGAGGGCATGTCCATTAACAGGTGAATGGATAAAGAAGTTGTACAAATATACAATGGACTGCTACATAAAAAAGAATACATTTGAGTCTGTTCTAGTGAGGTGGATGCCAGAGCCTGTTACACAAAGTAAGTCAAAAGAGAAAGACAAATATTGTATACTAATGCGTATGTATGGGATCTAGAAAGATGGTACTGCTGAACCTATTTGCAGGGCAGGACTAGGGACACAGACATAGAGAACACACTTGACACAGTGGAGGCAGGGGAGGGTGGGACGAATTGGGAGAGCAATGCTGAAACGTATACACTGCCATGTGTAAAGCAGCCAGCCAGCGGGAAGTTGCTGCATAACACAGGGAGCTCACCCGGTGCTCTGTGACAACCTAGAGGGGTGAGATGGGGTGGGGGTGGGAGGGAGGTTCAAAGAGGGAGGAGACATGTGTATACTTATGGCTGATTCATGGTGATGTATGGCAGAAACCATACAATGCTTTACAACATTGTAAAGCAATTATCCTCCAGTTAAAAATACAAATAAAAAAAAAAAAGAGGACATGTAGTTCAGGCCCTGGTTTTTTTACCCCGCTTCACTGGTGAGGCTGCTGCCCTGCTGAGAGCTCTGGGGAGCCAGGAAGTGATGGGGAAGAGAGAGAAGTAAAACTGCATCTGCCAGGACTGGAGAATAAGCCCTTCAACCACTACAGATGTTTCTAGAATTATAAATCAGTTTAAGATGGTGAGGACACACTTCACCACATATTGTTTTTTTCAGCTTTCCTTTCATGTGAAATGGAATAAAATGAAATTGGGAGACATTGGCAATCATTTTTGGAGACCTGTATAATAACTAAAGGGCTTCCCTGGTGGGTTAGATGGTAAAGAATCCACTGCAATGCAAGAGACCTGCTGGGTTCAATCCATGGGTCGGGAAGATCCCCTGGAGAAGGGCATGGCAACCCACTCCAGTTTTCTTGCCTGGGACAGAGGAGCCTGGCAGGCTACAGTCCATGGTGTCGCAAAGAGTCGGCTACAACTTGGAGACTAAACCACAACCACAACAATAATAACGAAAACTGTAAGTTAACTAGACTTCAATCACGAAACAGAAACTAACAACATAAAGTTACCCTGTATCTTACTGCTAATTCCCTTTACTGCAGACGTCTTAACACCCTGGCTACTCAAATCCTGCGTGAGATGCTCAAAGCTGCTGGGCCTTTTTTAGCCCCTTTGAGCTGCTTTGAGCAGCTCCTGGCTGGGAAAGGAAGCAGCTGGAGGCAAAAGGCAGGGAGAGTGATGCCGTCCAGGGGAACTCGGCGGGAGGGAAGCCCACTTTGTAGTAAAAACAGAAAGCACCCCAGCAGGACAGGCTGCAGACAGGAAAGAGAGAATTACGCAGGTATAATGGCCAGAACAGCAAGTACAAAAGAGCAACTTCAGAGTGGAGGAAGCTGGCTCACTGATTTCCCCAGCTTCTGTCTGGCCCCCATGCAATTTCGGTAATGTCTATAAAGCAGGACCAACAGCAGCTGATTGTTTCCAGAGGCTGAGGCAACGCTTGCAGGAGAGCTGTAATGAAGCTGAAAAAGAAGAGGGCTCTTACCATTGAGGAAGCGCAAGTGAAAATTGGCCCTTCGCCCTGTGGCCAACTTCCTAGGTAACAAAGCCCACAGCAAATTACTATGCCTTAATGGGCCCAGTTGTAAAATGGGGGAAATGGTGCTGAGAAGCCCGGTGGGACCCTAAACACAGCAAAATCTCTAATTAATGACAAAGCACTTGTGAGAACAGTGCAACCAAAATGCATGTACCCACGTGGGGCAGATAAGCACAGGGAAGGCTTTGAAAATCCGTCTCCCTGTGGACCTCCAGAAGAAGTCAGCAATTTTTCATGGAAGATTTAGGTTAGAAAGTAATTGACTGCCTTCAGGGCACCAGGTTTCAAGAGAGAAACCAGTGCAGGGTGGCTAGACCCAGCAGGGAGTTCCACAGCAAAAGCAACTCAGTGCTGCAAAGCAAACAGACACTGTGGCCTCAGGATAAATACACGAGGAGCCAGAATCCAGTGAGTCCCTAGAGACCAAGGCAGGAAAACAAAAGCACCTTCCTCCGAATGAGACCCTTGGTTATTGTTCATACTTTCAGTAGCTTAGAATCCTTCATCCAAATACAAACAAGACTGTCCCCTTTACTAAACCTTTCTTTACTTGAATGTCTTCCACTGATTCATTGCTGTCTTTTCTGTTTCTTAATAAAAGAAGTAGGGTATACTATTTAAAAAATGTCTTAGAGATTGTTGTGACTGCCATAAAGAGTGATAAACACACACACAATTATGAGTTAAGCCTGTACTATGTAGGTATCAGGGCTTCCCTGATGGCTCAGATGATAAAGAATCTGCTTGCAATGCAGAAGACACAGGTTCAACCCCTGGGTCAGGAAGATCCTGTGGAGAAGGAAATGGCTACTCACTCCAGTATTCTTGCCTGGAGAATCCCATGGACAGAGGAGCCTGATGGGCTGCAGTCCACAGGGTTGCAAAGAGTCAGACACGACTTAGCAACTAAACTGCCACCACCATGTATGTATCACTCCCTTTTAGATGCATTATTTTATTTAAATCTTCACAATCTTCTTTCACGAGATATTTTCCATTGTCCTCATTTTTTGTTTTGTTCTTTAATAGATGAGGAAACGCAGTCTGTATACAGCCCAGCAGCCTCGGCTCTGCTCATCTGCTGTACTGTCTTTTTAGCCTTGAGACAAATGCAACCAAATCGAACAGCTAGAGCCTCACTTTTAAAATAGGGAGATATTATTTTTAAAATTACAGTCACTTTTGTAACATCACATGCAGTAAAAATTTTGGTGTAAGATTATAAATTTAGACAAATGCACTCAGTTATGCAGAGACTTCCCAGGTGGTGCAAATGATAAAGAACCTCCCTGCCAGTGCAGGAGATGTAAGAGATGTAGTTCAGTTCCTGGGTTGGGAAGATCCCCTGGAGGAGGGCATGGAAACCCACTCCAGTATGCTTGCCTGGAGAATCCCATGGACAGAGGAGCCAGGAGGACTACAGCCCACAGCACTGCAAAGAGTCAGACATGATCGAAGCGACTTAGCATGTACCCACGCACACAGTTACATAGCCACTACTACAACCAAGACACAGAGTAGTTCTCTCACATACTGCCCCACCCCCAACTCTTTCATGTTGCTGTTTGTGACAGGTGCCCCTCCCCCCACCCCCACCAACCCCCACCCCCACCCCTCCGCACCAGTACCTGGCAACAACTGATCAGTTTTCTGTTTGTATAATTTTGTCCTTTCCAGAACAGAAGCTCAAGAGTTCCAAAGATGCCCACCTTCCTCTATGACTAAACCCCAGAAAGCAATGCAGGGACAGTACATGGAACGTGAAGGACACAGAACTGGAGATGACCAGGCAGCGTGCCCCTTGCATCAGAATATTCTTCGAAGCTGGCCCACGGAGACAGGCCACAGGTTTTCAACAATGCTAACCAAAAGCGAGGCAGCCAGGGTTTTCGGAGGATTCCACCTGCAGGGCAACAGCTATCAAAGGAGTTGAGATCATCCACAGCTTGGTGTAGAGGCTCACTGTATGAGGCCAGCAGGATTCCAGAGAGTTACAACAGCTTGCTTTCTCATAAGGCTGTTCAATGAAAATATATGATTGAGTATCAATTTTCCAGGCAAGTCCAGAAGGCGTTGACTGTAAGCACAGGTCATCAGAGGGTGTGTGCTCTTAAAGACCAGGGTCTTGCAGACAGGACGGAGGCGAGGTACCCAAACGGACATGTTCCCTGGTGAGTAGTGGCAAAGACCCAGGGAGGGGGCACATCTAATGTCAAATGTGAGACATGGACATGGAATGACACGTTCCTCCCGATTTGGGTGTGGGTGCTCAGTCGCTCAGTCATGTCCAACTCTTTATGACCCCATGGACTGCAGCTTGCCAGGCTCCTTTGCCCATGGAATTTTCCAGGCAAGAATACTAGAGTAGATTGCCATTTCCTCCTCCAGGGGATCTTCCCCACCCAGGGATCGAACCCATATCTCTCGTGTCTCCTGCACTGGCAGGCGGATTCTTTACTACTACACCACCTGGGAAGCCCCTCCTCCAGGTTCACCAAGGTTTTGTTTTCTTTTAATATTCAAAACACCTGGGAATCTGGCCAGAAAAGTGCTCTGAAGCCTCCTGTGATGGCACTGAAACTGGAAAGAAATTCCTGGAGCCCTTTTGTTGAAAGGATCTTATTAAGGCTAGAAGGGAAAGTGAGCAAGGGGAAGCGAGAGAAAGCAGAGATGAAGCAGGGAGGGGGAGCGGAATTCAGATCTCTGTGAATCTAGGTCAGCCCTGGGGTAAAACAATGAATAAATCTACACTTTAATTTTTAATGCATATATCACAGGCCATATCTTAGGTTTTTTAAATGAAAAGAGCAAATTCTAACATTCATTATGATCTTGCTTTGGCAAAAACAGTTAATGGAATATATACATGTATTTGTTTGATTCTAATGAATAAATATTGTAGGATATATATTCTAAATATAGAATTAAATATCATAGATGACATATATAATATGTATACAGACAACAGCTACATGTTATATATGACATATAGTGTGGGCTATGTATATACAGTAATTATATATTAGTTTATATATTCTGACTAGAACCATGAAATTAGAATAAAAATAGAACTAAATATGCCAAAAGGTTTTTTTCATTCTCCTAAATATTAAACAACTTCTATAAAAACTCTACATCATTTTGAAATCATGTTCAGGAGTTGTTAAAACTTTAAAGAGTTTGGGTGGTTCAGTGGGAAGCCCACCCAGTATTTACTGCTCTCACTTGGAGTGTGGTCCCAAAGCCCCCCTCAGAATAAGAATCCTTGATCCTATGAGGATGGACAGACCTCTTTCTGTTCACTGCTAGTACAGTGAGGAGAGGGGGTCAGGTACACCGTCCACTCTTCAAAGGCTTGCAAAGGGGTCTTCCTTTCATCTTCAGGGTGGGACCTTAGGGGGGTGGCCAAAGCCATTGTATAAGCACTTTCCCCTAAGTCATCCGTCTGTCTCTCATCTGCAAACAGGCTGCCCCTGGCCTCCTGGAGCTGCAAACTCTGGATAAGCAACTGACAAGCTTCCAAGTCAGCTTCCCACACTTTTCCAAGCAGCGGACACTTGCAGCTATAAGGCAGAGAAGAAACAAAGGCATAAAGATTAATTCAGTGCTGTTTCATCATACTAAACCAATAGCTTTTCCACCTGGCTAAAAAGTTAGAGTGAACAACTTACTTTTACATAATGATGGATTATTTCAACCAGAAGATTCAGAGGAGCCAAATTTGTATATCATCAAGTAACAGTGAAATAAGTATAGTCCTTCTTAGCTACTTGGTCTGCAAGGATATCCAAGATCCTAAATATTTTTCAAGACTCAGTGGTTCAATACCACAACCCTACTCACATTTGTCCTCTTGTCTTGCTGCCTTCATTTGAGTCCCTAGACTTGCCCAACTCCCCCAGGGCAAGTACTTTTTCACGTGCTACTTCATCTGCCTAGATTGCCCCTCCTCCACCTTTTCCCCTTACCAACCCACATTCATCCAGGTAACATAAATGAGTGAAGCAGTGCAAGAGTAATATAAACCATAACAACTGATACTCAGCCTCAGTAACAGAATGCAATAAGAGAGATGTGAACTCTTGCTAGTAGGAAGGACAGATCCCTTTACAGGGAGCCCTTTCATCAGCTCAGACAAGCTAAAGCTATGAGGAATGTAGACTCAATGTTCACAAAAATTTTGACTTTAACAGAAAGCCAAAAGCCCAAAATTTTAAATGAAAACATATTTTTCATCATCCATTCAGCTTCAGACTAAACACTTTCTACACAACTATCTTCCATTTATTAATCCTTCCTTCTACTGTGTCTAATCTGCTATTCAATTTATTTCTTGTGTTCTAAATTTTGGTTACTTTATCAGTTCTATAATTTCTGTTGACTTTCTTTTTACATTTCAATTCTCTTCTGAAATTATCCACCATGTCCTCTATCTTCCTAAACATGTGGATCATCATTATTTTAAAGCCTGTAACTATAAATGATGAATCTAAAAGTAAGTAAGTAAGAAAAACTGAGACAGAAGTTATATATTAGAAGAGCTATTTATGAGAATTTCCAGGTAATTGACAAGGGACATCAAACTACACATTCAGATACAATCTCAAAGAAGGGAAAAGTAAACTTAAAAGCATACCCAGGTTCATCTTAATGAAACTGCTGAACAACAAAGATCAAATCTCTTAAAAACAGCTAGAGGGAGAAAGAAGACATTCACTTCAAGGAAGCAATAATATGGGTGACTGAAATGGTGTATGCCAGGAGGTAATAAAGCAACATCTTAAAAATAGTGGGAAAAAGGTAACGTCCTATAAGTTATACAATTATTTTAATTTCATTCAAAAATAAAAATTAAAAAAGGTATCTTCCAATAAATAAAAATGGAAAGAATTCCTTGCAGTATATGCACAATAAAGGAAATGATCCCAGCTGGAAGCAAGGATATGCATTATTGTTGTTATTTAGTTGCTAAGTCATGTCCAGCTCTTTTGTGACCCCATGGGCTATAGCCTGCCAGGCTCCTCTACCCGTGGGATTTTCCAGGCAAGAATACTGGAGTGGGTTGCCATTTTCTTCTCCAGGGGATCTTCCCAATCCAGGGATTGAACCCACATCTTTTGCATTAGCCGATGATTCTTTGTCACTGAGCCACCTAGAAAGCCCAAGGACATGCATAAAGGAATGAAAAAAAATGGAAGAGTAAATATGTGGCTAAGTTTAAGTGACTGTTTATATATAAAAAAAAGCAATAATTTCTTTTGTGATCTAAAATATATGAAGACTTAAAATACATGACAAAGAGGGAATGAAAGGCATTAAAATAGTTTCAGGTCCTTGAGTTTCCAGAAAGTAGTAAAGTGCTCAATGCATTAAATTTTAAAAACTCATGGATTCATATTGAACTCCTTATGGTAATCATAAAGCAGAGAGACTTAAAGAATATATAACTAATATGTGAGAGCTTTAAAAGCCAATATGTGAGAGCTTTAAAATTAAAATATACTAAAGTATTGGTTTAATGAAAACAATTAAGATAGGAATGAATATAATATAGATAGGGAAGATGGCAAAATAGAACTCTTTATCCCTAATATATTAGAAATTACATTAAATATAAATAGATAAATACTGTATTTAAAAGTCAAAGATTTTAGACTAGAACAAAAAAAAATCAAAATCCAATTCCATGTTGCTTATAAGACACATACATCATTAGATATAAGGCTACAAACAGTTTGCAAACAAAAGAATGGAAATATGTCATGAAGGTATAAGAAATATAGTTTAATGGGCAAAGGACAGCCTGTTTAATATACTCATGTCAACTGGATTAATATCACTATACGAATGGGCTTCCCAGGTGGCGCTAGTGGTAAAGAACCTGTCAATGCAGGAGACGTTAAGTTATCCGGGTTCAATTCCTGAGTTGGGAAGATCCCCTAGAGGAGAGCACAACAACCCACTCCAGCATTCTTGCCTGGAGAATCCCAAAGACAGAGGAGTCTGGTGGGCTACAGTCCATAGTGTCCCAAAGAAGCTGACACAACTGAAGCAACTTAGCATGCACACACTATAGGGAAAAAAATCAAACTCATGATTATTGGCTCACACCAAGCAAACATCAATTTCAGGTGGATTACAGATCAAAATGTGAAAAAGGAATAAAACTTCTAGAAAATAATTCAGTCATATCTTGCTTTATTATGCTTCATTTTATTTCATTTCACAGATACTGCTTTTTTTTTTTTTGCAAATTGAAGGTTTATGGCAATCCTGAATCAAGCAAGTCTATCAGCACCATTATTTTTTCTTTTTTAAAAAAATCTGTTTATTTTTAATTGAAGGATAATTGCTTTACAGAATTTTGTTGTTTTCTGTCAAACATCAACAAGAATAAGCCATAGGTACCCCCATGTCCCCTCCCTCCTAAACCTCCCTTCCATCTCCCTCCCCCTCCCACCCCTCTGGGTTGATACAGAGCCCTTGTTTGAGTTCCTTCAACAGCAAATTCCCATTGGCTATCTATTTTACATAAGGTATTGTAAGTTTCTATACTCTCTCCATACATCTTACCCTCTCCCTCCCCAAATCACACTGTGTCCATTAGTCTGTTCTCTAGGTCTGTTTCTCCATTGCTGCCCTGCAAATAAATTCATCAGTACCATCTTTCTAGATTCCATATATATGCATTAGATTACGATATTTATATTTCTCTTTCTGACTTACTTCACTCTGTACGATAGGCTCTAGTTTCATCTACCTCATTAGAACTGACTCAAATGTGTTCCTTTTTATGGCTGAGTAATATTCCATTGTACATATATATACACCACAGCTTCTTTACCCATTTGTCTGTCTAGATGGACATCTAGGTTGTTTCCATGTTTTAGCTATTATAAATAGAGTTGCAATGAACATTGGGGTACATGTGTCTTTTTCAATTTTGGTTTCCTCAGTGTATATGCCTAGTAATGGGATTGCTGGGTCATATAGTGGTTCTATTCCTAGTATTTTTTTTTTAAGGAATCTCTCAGAGATATTGCAGGTTTGGTTCTAGATCATGACAGTAAACCTGCAATATCTCTGATGTGTGTCTGAATAGGATAATATCTTTATGACTTTGTAGTAAACAAAGATCTCTCAAACTGGATATAAAAAGTACTAGCTTATAAACAAAACAAGTAATAAATTTGACTATAAATATTAAGAACTTACATTCATCAAAAAACAAAACCATTGAGAGAATGAAATGATAAGCCACAAAGTGAAAGAAATTATTTGTAATACATACAACCAACAAAAAACTGCTTCCTGACTATAAACAGGACTCTCACAAAACAAGAAAGAGACAGACAACCCAATTTTGGTCCAAGACTGGAAAAGATATTTCATAAAAGAGGGGATCTAAATGGCCAATGAGTACTTTATGAAAAGATGCACAACAACATTAATCATTGGGAAAATGCACATTAAACTACAGAGTGAGACCCAGCTGAAAGAATCAGACATGACTGAGCACACATACACGCACGTGACACCTGGGAACCCCACAAAGATTACCAGTCCTCTCCTATATTGCTGGTAGGAGTATACATGAATGCAGTGCCTTTGAAATCTCATTGACAGATGTACTAATGATGAAAATATGTCAATCACATGACCCAGCACCACAACTCTTAGGAATACATACATTTCATGAGTATATATTTAGGACTTGTGTTAATTCACAGTAGTCATTTCTACACTCACCATGAGCACTAAATTGGCAGATGCTGAACCACTGCTCTCAGAGGAAATGCAGGGCTAACTTCCTGTCAGCCTTTGGTTACAACATTATCATGGGCTTCCCAGGTGGCTCAGTGGGTAAAGAATCTGCCTGCAATGCAGGAGACACACGAGACATGGGTTCAATTCCTGGGTCAGGAAGATCCCCTGGAAGAGGGCATAGCAACCCACTCCAGTATTCTTGCCTGGAGAATCCCATGCACAAGAGTGGCCTGGTGACTGTCATATAATACCTTAATCATCTCCAATATTTTTGTTTTTTATTATAAAATGTTTTTTTACTTTTAAAATTATTAAATATTTTAAATTTATAGAAAAACATGAAAAATAGTTTAAAAGACACTTGCATACCTACCACCAAACTTCCTGATTTTTCATATTTTTCTGTAATTGAATTTGACTTACTTCTAATTTGTGACATTATTGCCCGCCAAATTTTATATATACTGCTATTTTTTCTAATATGATTATTACTCCAACACTCTTTTAGTTCAATTTTTCCTTTTACCACATTTTATGTTCAAATTTTTTTTACATTTTTCCTCTTTTTAATTTATTTTTAATTGGAGGATAATTGCTTAACAATACTGTGTTGTCTTCTGCTGTACAACAACATGAATCAGCCATAGGTATACACATGTCCCCTCCCTCTTGAAACTTCCCCAGTCCACCCAACCCATCCCACCCATTTTTCTTTTTCCAGAAATGAATGCAATACAACACATTTGGCTGAATTTCACAAAAATCCATTCTGGAATTTAATCTTTGGGATTGGTGGCTTTCTCCTATGTGTTCAGAATTACTATAATTACTGTTTAATAATTGTGGCTGTTTTTCTGATTTGTTACTACCAAGATTCTTAATTTTTAAGTTTTATGTCTTTGTTTGTTCCTATCTTCCTTTTTCTTTTTCTTAATTCACATAAAATCATGAAAAGGAATACAGAGAGATCCATGAATCCTTTACCCAGTTTCCGACAATGGTAACATTTTTCAACAATATAGTACAATATCACAACCTGGTAGCTGCCATTGATGCAATCCACTGATCTTATTCAGATGTCCTCTCTTGTGTCTATGTGTGTGTGTACATGTCTACAGTTCTACATAATTTTATCTCTTGTGCAAGTTCATGTATCCACCACCACATTCAAGGTACCGAGCATCCTAATACCCTTTGCTATAACCACATCACGACTTCCCACCTTGACTGCCATCTCTAGTGTCTGGAAACCACTACATCTGTTCTCCATTTCCAAATTTTATCACTTCAAAAATGTTATATAGATAGAATCATAAATTATGAAACTTTGGGACTGGCTTTTTTCATTCAACATATTTCCCCAGAGATTCACATATCAACAGTTTCTTTCTTTCTATTGCTGCATAGTGTTCCATGCTGTCTGAACCAGTTTATTCAACTATTCACCCACTGAAGGACATCTGTGATGTTCTTCCCAGCTTGGGATTATTATAAATAAAGCTGCTATGAACATTGTGCACAGGTTTCTGTGTGAAATTAAATTTTCATTTGTTGTCTGAGAGGCTCCTACTGGATCATGGAAGGAATGAGCCTGCCTGGCTGCCCCTTAGCAAACTTCCACCACCCCTTCATTCCATTCTCATTCCACCTCAAAGGGGATACCCTTGGACGTGTTCTGAGGCCATATTTTAGTTTTATATTTACTAAGACACATTTTTTGTTTTATTTGTAGGTTCTCTATCTCATCAACAGTAAAATTTACTGAAGTTTTTTTTCAATTATCTCTCACATAACTCACACTGCCCTCCTGAACTTATTGTTTGTATTGCTGAAATATTTCCTTGAAAAACACTTCAAATAAAACATGTTTTGTAAATCTTTTAAGGACCTACAGGTCTGAGAACATCTTTATTTCATACTCAAACTCTAAATAATGGTTAGGTTTAATATTCTGCCTTCTTGCCTCCTATGTTGTTATTGAAAAGTCTGAGATCAGCCTAATTCTTACCCTTTTCTACATGATCTGCCCTTAGACAATTTCTTTTTATCTTTGTTTTATATGAAGTTTAATTGCAACCTATTGATCCCCTCACCCTTTCCTATTCTGTTAGAGTTATTAAGCCTGTTGGTAAAAGGTCTTGTATCTTTCCTTTTTTTCTGGGAAATTCTCAGTGATTAGTCTCTCAAATATTTCCTCTCTCTCCTCTATTAATTGTTTTCTTTTCTTTTGGGATTTTTTTTTCATATGAACACTGATCAAATAACTCTATTCGGTACATTGCTTAGCTTCTATTTTTTTTTTTCCTTCTCTCTGTCTGCTCCTCAGGCCTTCAGAGTATTTGAACAGTTGTCTGACTCACTAATTGGTTCTTTAACTGAATCCACTTGGCTATTCAACCCATTTACTGAGGGTTTTTTCAACTTTTATATCCTGTATTCTCTGAATTTACATTTGGGTTTATGACTTCCTGTTATGACCAACCTAGATAGCATACAGAAGCAGAAGATATTAAGAAGAGGTGGTAAGAATACACAGAAGAACTGTACAAAAAAGATCTTCACGACCCAGATAATCACGATGGTGTGATCACTCACCTAGAGCCAGACATCCTGGAATGTGAAGTCAAGTGGGCCTTAGAAAGCACCACTACGAACAAAGCTAGTGGAGGTGATAGAATTCCAGTTGAGCTATTTCAAATCCTCAAAGTTGATGCTGTGAAAGTGCTGCACTTGATATGCCAGCAAATTTGGAAAACTCAGCAGTGGCCACAGGACTGGAAGAGGTCAGTCTTCGTTCCAATCCCAAAGAAAGGCAATGCCAAAGAATGCTCAAACTACCGCACAATTGCACTCATCTCACATGCTAGTAAAGTAATGCTCAAAATTCTCCAAGCCAGGCTTCAGTAATACGTGAACCGTGAACTTCCAGATGTTCAAGCTGGTTTTAGAAAAGGCAGAGGAACCAGAGATCAAATTGCCAATATCCGCTGGATCATTGAAAAAGCAAGAGAGTTCCAGAAAAACATCTATTTCTGCTTGATTGACTATGCCAAAGCCTTTGACTGTGTGGATCACAATAAACTGTGGAAAATTCTGAAAGAGATGGGAATACCAGACCATCTGACTTGTCTCTTGAGAAACCTGTATGCAGGTCAGGAAGCAACAGTTAGAACTGGACATGGAACGACAGACTGGTTGCAAATAGGAAAAGGAGTACATCAAGGCTGTATATTGTCACCCTGCTTATTTAACTTATATGCAGAGTACATCATGAGAAACGCTGGGATGGAAGAAACACAAACTGGAATCAAGATTGCTGGGAGAAATATCAATAACCTCAGATATGCAGATGACACCACCCTCATGGCAGAAAGTGAAGAAGAACTAAAGAGCCTCTTGATGAAGGTGAAAGAGGAGAGTGAAAAAGTTGGCTTAAAGCTCAACATTCAGTAAACTAAGATCATGGCATCTGGTCCCATCACTCCATGGGAAATAGATGGGGAAACAGTGGAAACAGTGTCAGACTTTATTTTTTTGGGCTCCAAAATCACTGCTGATGGTGACTGCAGCCATGAAATTAAAAGACGCTTACTCCTTGGAAGGAAGGTTATGGCCAACCTAGATAGCATATTTAAAAGCAGAGACATTACTTTGCCAACAAAAGTCCGTCTAGTCAAGGCTATGGTTTTTCCAGTGGTCATGTATGGATGTGAGAGTTGGACAGTGAAGAAAGCTGAGCACCAAAGAATTGATGCTTTTGAACTGTGGTGTTGGAGAAGACTCTTGAGAGTCCCTTGGACTGCAAGGAGACCCAACCAGTCCATCCTAAAGGAGATCAGTCCTGGGTGTTCATTGGAAGGACTGATGTTGAAGCTGAAACTCCAATACTTTGGCCACCTCATGCAAAGAGTTGACTCATTGGAAAAGATCCTGATGCTAGGAAGGACTGGGGGCAGGAGGAGAAGGGGATGACAGAGGATGAGATGGCTGGATGGCATCACCGACTCAATGGACATGAGTTTGGGTAAACGCCGGGAGTTGGTGATGGACAGGGAGGCCTGGCGTGCTGCGATTCATGGGGTCGCAAA
Source organism: Giraffa tippelskirchi (assembly GCF_054371585.1). NCBI lineage: Eukaryota > Metazoa > Chordata > Mammalia > Artiodactyla > Giraffidae > Giraffa > Giraffa tippelskirchi. The sequence continues at coordinate 117,054,875 of NC_137276.1, read as the reverse complement.
GAGTCAGACACGACTGAGCGACTGAACTGAACTGAACTGATTTTGCCTCCTGTTTCCAATATTCTCCTTTACCTTGTGGAAGTATGTGATTACATCTATTGAACATCTTGTGTCTAATTATGCTTCATCAGGCAAGAGTCCATTATTGTTGTTCCTTTACGGCAGTTGCCCTCCTAAGAAGTCTCATGTATATTCCATTGAGTTCATGTTTGCTTAGGCATATTAACCACCTCAGCTGGTGATGGGTTTTTAGAGAAGGGGATAATGCCAAGGCCATAACTTGTGTCTAACTTATTAGGCGGGCCATCGTCTCTAATAGAATAATTTGTACTTCTGTGTTTGCAGAAATACACAAGACTCCCTCAGTTGTAATTATCTACCCTTCAAGGAACAGAGAGGGCTGGAGGAATGTTGAAGATCCAAGCCTTCCGAGGGCAGCTCCTCTGATTCACTGGCCAGCAGGTGCTTGTCTCTTTTCAGAAGCAACACGATGGGTACTGGCTTTCCCAGGCAATGTGGGGGAAAGAAAAGGGCATGTCCCCAAACCCCTCCTCTACTTTATCATCTGCTTCTCCCCCACATGGAGACCACATCACCTTCAGTTGCCTGGAGGGTCCTCAGTTATTTTTTATTATTAACTTTTTAGATCCACTGGCATCTCTCTGGCTTCTAATAGTGTGTGCAGGGCTGCATTCAGCACCTCATCTCTTATAATGTTCCTAGGGGAAAGAGTTTGCTGATTCTATAATAATTTTCTACATTATAGAACTTTGTGTTCATTTCCTATTTAATAAGATACATTATGTGTGGTCTTTGAGTGAAAATGAAAGATACTTATCCTGAAATACCTCTTAGAATGCATATGTCAAAGTTTGGAAATCAGTTTTAGAGACACGAACTGAATGGTGAGCAAATCATGTAGGTGTGAAATTATAGTGCTTCATTATGGCTCATGTAATAATTTCATGAAGGTTTAGATTTTTAAAATATCTTCTTATTGAATCCATTTGTAATAAAGAGTAGCGGCTAATTTCAGAGTCTCTCCTATGAAGGAGAATAATCAGGTCATTAGTAACAATCCCTTAAACAAATGACTTACAGCCATTTGAGCTATGTGAGATCTTTGGTGATGTTTTTACAACCAATAATGAGACAATTTGAAGACACAGGTTAGTGTTTCTGGGAAAGCTCTTGAATAGCGAATAGAGATTCATCATTCCTATTATTCCTCATTTGAAAGCTAAATGAAGTCCCAGAGAGATCATCAGATTGTGGCTTGAATCTTGGTGGAATTTAGGAATGAGTGTGTTATTTACAGAGAATGATGTTAAAAGAGAGGCTAGGCAGGAAACTCGTGGGCAAGTTTCCACTCATTTTAGAAATAGAAACAGTTCTACCACAGTGAGTTAGAATTCTAACACAGTGAGTGAATTCTAACACAATTCACAGTGAGTGAATTCTAACACAATTCACAGTGAGTGAATTGTGAGTGTCTAACACAGACACTCACAGTTTCAATTCTTCTTACTAAACTCTCTTTCATGACCTATTACCATTTTCAATTACAGAGTATTAGCATTTTATTTCATTCTTTAGAAAACTTGAAAATGACCAGGTCTTTTCATAGAACCATAATGGAGTAAACTATCAAACCAGTAAGTGAATGTCCAATGGTACTAAGCCTTCAACTGCAAACTGCTTAGACACTACCAGTCCTCATGTGTCTAAAATATTTTCATTCCTTGCACAACAAAGATTAAAGTTCCAATTTTCAGAAACTGATTTTCTTGGAAATTTTTAAATTTTATTCGTTTGTCTTCTATTTTCCAAGAAAGAAAGATTAATACAATCCTCCCCTGAGCAAAGACTTTTGGATAGTTTAGCCTGCTTCCCCAAATGCCATCTGAAACTCTGACAAGAGGAAATGTAGTATATGAAAAAAGTGTTTGTCTAGGAAACTGTAGTGGATACTGTTATTTGATGAGCCAATGTCCCTTCTTCTTATCCTTCCTAACAGAACTCAGGGAGTATTCAGGTAAACAACCCTCCTTTGTTGAGTCTTACTGGATGGGCTTCCCTGGGGGCTCAGCTGGTAAAGAATCAGCCTGCAATGCAGGAGACCTGGGTTCGATCCCTAGGTTGGCAAGATCCCCCGGAGAAGAGAAAGGCTATCCACTCCAGTATTCTGGCCTGGAGAATTCCATGCACTGTATAGTCCCTGGGGTCACGAAGAGTCAGACAGGAGTGAGCAACTTTCACTTTCACTTCACTTCACTTCACTGGATGGTAAGCCTACCTCCCCAGATAGACTGTGACTAGATGAAAACAGAGGACCTATGACATTCTATTGGGCAATCCTTTATGGTACAGGGGTTGGCAATCCAGATAGCTAAACTAAAGTCAATCAGACCAAGTTCTATGGCTCATGCTGAGATGGTGGTGAGTGGGGAACAGTTTTCGCTTTCTCTCCGAAAACAGCAATGAATAAAGAAACCACTGTGTCTATCCTATGACCTAACGGAGTCATCCTACAGGCAAAGCTGATGCATTGTGAATGGAAATGATTGGGAAAAAAAGAAATGGGGAGAATCTTTGAGTTTTTGATGACGACTCTGAGTTACTAACTCAACCAACCCAGGTGTCCATCCTACTTTTGTTTAAGCCAGTTAGAGTTTGTGTGCCTGTTAATTGTGGCTGAACATAGAGTTGATTCAGTCAAGGTCACATGACTTTGATTGGAATTTAGCCTCTACTATAAAGTTTGGTGATCTTTGGGAAGTACTTTCTCTCAGTGTGAGTTTCTACATTTGTAATATAATATCTCTTATTATTATCTCCGAGGATGGATTATAAAAAAGAAAGATACAAAATGATATATACAATATATAAAAGAGCAACAGTAGTAGAAAAAGTATTGAAGTTCTCAAATATTGAATTGGCTAGGGTATGATAATCATCGGCCCTATTTATTTTTCTCCTGTTATTATATAAGAGATATAAATTAGGTGACACCAGTAATTAATTCCACCCAAGATTTAACCTTCCAACAATATAAAAGATGTTTTGCAGAAGGGTAGTACAGTCATTCACCCTCATCATTCTCATCATTCCTATCTTCCCCATCATCTTCATCTCCATCATCTTCATCATCTCCATCATCTGCATCATCTTCATCATCTCCATCATCTGCATCATCTTCATCATCTCCATCATATTCATAATCTCCATCTACTTCATCATCTCCATCATCTATCTCCATCACTACCACCACCACCACCCTCATCATCATTACTGTTAATTGGTCAGGAGTTGTTCTAAAAGTTGTTACTTCAAAATAACCTTACGAAGTAATCAGTATTGCAACACTGTGGAAGATTTAAATTACAATTCAAATTCTTTAACATTCTTACAATCGAGAGGTGGAGTCTCATCCTCTCCTCTTGATTCTAGGCTGCCTTACTTACTTTCTTGTAACCAATGGATCCCAGAAGAGGCTATGCAGTTTCCACCAACTGTCCTGGGACACTTGCCCTGAGGCAAGCCAGCTGCCAATCAAGAAGTCTGTCTATTCTGAAATCACCACACTGAGGGGACTACATGCAATTGGTCAATGCAAACTGGTCACTGATGCCAGCTACAATCTCAGCTGATGGCTACTGCCAGTCATGTGAGCACCTTGGCTGTCCAGCCCAGCTGAGCTGACCAGACAGCAACCTCAGTCTCATGACTACAACCTCTAGTGAGAACTGCCCAGCCATGTACTTCCTGAGTTATGACCCACAAAATTGTAAGCAAAGTAAAATGGTTGTGCTGGGAGACATCTCCACTGTACAGGTGAGAAAATTAAGGCATCCTCAAAAGCCAAAGATATAGTCTAACCATGAGTCTGCTCAATTCCCTCTCCTTTGTAGATAAGCCAATCAGCCACGAATTTTAGAAGTCCTTTCCAACTTTGCAGCTTCTTTCAAACTGTTACTCACCCCCACTCCCACCTCCGCTTTCCACTGCATCACTCAGCTGTAAACACCGAGACAAAAATGGAAAGAGACTATCACCAGAAACAGCTATTGATATATAGACAGATAATTATCTTGAACAATTGAACGCTCAGTTTTAGAACATGAAATCAAGGTTATCAGGAATCTCCATCAACCCAGCTCCTCCTCTTAATTTCTCCATTTATATTCATATTCTCTTTATTCCTGCCTCATCTTGGCTTATTTGTTGCTCTCGCACCATTAGAATTCCATCCTTGGAGAGCAGTAATCCTGTCTATCATGTTGACTGCTCTGTTCCCAGACCCTAGCACAATGTGACACGTACTGAGACTCAACACATGTACCCCAGCTGACATGTATACACTGGTATATTTTAAACAGATAACCAGCACAGTACAGGGAACTTGACTCGATGTTACATAACAACCTAAATGGGAAAATAATTTGAAAAAGAATAGATACATGTATATGTATAACTGAATCACTTTGCTATCCACCTGAAACTATCACAACATTGTTTTTTTTTATAAATTTATTTATTTTAGTTGGGGGCTAATTACTTTACAATATTGTAATAGTTTTTGCCATACATTGACATGAATCAGCCATGGGTTTACATGTGTTCCCCTTCCTGGACCCCCCACCCACCTCCCTCCCCATCCCATCCCTCTGGGTCATCCCATTGCCCCGGCCCTGAGCCCTTGTCTCATGCATCGAACATGGAATGGTGTTCTGTTTCACATATGATAATATATCATAACATTGTTAATCAGCTATACTCCAATACAAAATAAAAAGTTTAAAAAAGAGTAAACTGATTAACACAACATTGTTAATCAACTACACTTCAATTAGAAAAGGAAGAAGAGTGAATTGAATGAAGGCCAGACATTATGGTCACTTTCAACATTTTTGTTCCATCATCAAACTATAGATCATAAACAGAGAACACTGTTCAGGTCTGTTCTTCCTTTTTTGACTCTACCTTGAATTAAGCACTTCATTTTGTCACCCTTGCAGTTAATTATGAGCCTTTCTGCCTTCAGACATTCCACTCTTCTAATCTATCACATCTATTATTGCTCCAAAAATGTTAGTGGCTTTCATTGCTTGCCAGATGGAAGCTAACACTTTCAAGGCCTTTCCTAGTTGACCTCAGCCCTGCTCTGGACACCTCCCCATGGCTCTCCTGTGTATTACCAGATGACACCCAAGTGGATCACTCGCTCTTCCCAGGACAAATGCACAAGTTTCTAATTTCAGACGATTACTTCTCATGCTTTCTCTTTTCCAAAATCGCCACCTGTTAAAAAGCCAACCAATTCATCAAGGCCCATCTCAAATGTCACTTTAGTAAAGAACTCTTCCCTCATCCCCTCACCATGTATAGTCTCCATTCTCTGAACCCCTACGGCATTTGGTAGTACTCTTAATAGAGTTATTATATTCTGCTTTGATGTCTGACTTTGATGTACATATACCTTCTACTGCAGGTTCCTAATGCAGTTTGAGAATAATTCATACTCACTTTTTAAAAAAAATCCTGTGAATCATACAGTCTAGCAAGGTATTAGGAGAAGGCAATGGCACCCCACTCCAGTACTCTTGCCTGGAAAATCCCATGGATGGAGGAGCCTGGTAGGCTTCAGTCCATGGGGTCGAGAAGAGTCGGACACGACTAAGCAACTTTACTTTCACTTTTCACTTTCATGCATTGGAGAAGGAAATGGCAACCCACTCCAGTGTTCTTGCCTGGAGAATCCCAGGGATGGGGGAGCCTGGTGGGCTGCCATCTGTGGGGTCACACAGAGTCGGACACGACTGAAGTGACTTAGCAGCAGCAGCAGCAGCAAGGTATTAACCATGATAAGAATTCAGTAAGTATTTAATTAACTGAATGAACTTTCGGGAAAGATACACTAAAAGAACTCCTCCAATTTGAAGCACATAAAACAATTAAGTGAAAAAATATCCACCCTAATAAAGGTTAATAGGGGAAAAGCTTTCCTGATAAGTGATCCCAGTGGACTGACTACATTAAAAATTAAGGTCTCAGGGTAAAATCTCAATATGCCACTCAACTATGCCAGTACTGTTTTCTAAGCTGTTCAATGACTAAATGGAAATTTTAAATCATTTAACTACAATTTTAAGGTGGGGAAGACACAACATCCTGGAAGACAAAAAAGGGACAAAAAGTGACAAATCCAGATACATGCAAATTTCAACTTCTAGACAGCAAAATGCCATAAATGAAATCAAAATGCAAATGGCCTATTTAGGAAAAAATATTTCTAATCATTGCATAGTCCAAAAGTCAAATTGCTTAACCTTCAAGAGTTCTGAAAATCAATATGAAGAAAAACAAACATCCCAAGAAAAAACAGAATAAGCAGAGGAAGAAATACAAATGACCAATAAATACATAAAAAGGTGATCAGTAACATTTCAAGGTAAAGATGTGCAAATAAAGCATTACCCTTTTTTAGGAAAGTCATTTGGCAATGCTTGTTAAGATTAAAAAAGCACATAGTCTTTGATCTAGCTGCTCCACTTCGAAGCATATACCCTACAGATATATTCTGACAAGAGAAAAAGAGCTGTGTGGAAAAGTACAGCAATTGCATCACAAGAAACAACTGGAAACAACCAAAGGGAGAAAACAAATCAACCAAATTTACTGTTGCACACAATGCAACCATTCACAACAGAAGGCTAGGCTATGTCTCTGAAAATAATGGAAAGGCTTCTAAAAAAATTAAATCAAAATAAGTAAAGCACAGAACAAATAGTATTCTGTTAAGATCTCATTTGAAGTTTAAAAAATAACAAAAGGGCAGACACATACATCCAAATATGCTTATGCACGAATGAAATATTTCTGGAAGAATATACTTGAAACTTTCCTTGTAGTTGGGAGAGGCATGGGGGATTTACTTTATATTTTACTGCTTTCTGCTGTATATATTCTTTCCTTTTTTTTTGCATTCAAATAAACCACATGTATCCTTTATTTTTATAAAAGAAAGGAAATCTAAATTTTTAAAAAATTTATCCACTGCTTTTTCTTTGGCCTTTTGGCCAAAATTTGCACAGTCCCCTCTGCAGAGAGACGCTGTCCTAGTTTGTGGGCACATGTGTGATCAGTGCAAGCTGTCAGCTGAGGAAAGGGCTTCCTAATCAGAGATTTTCAGAAGTAGGAGCTACACTAAGAGCTACAGGATAAACAGAAACACATGCCCACACCGAGGGCAGCCAAGGAATTTTAAAGGGAAACAGGAGCCAGACGGGAAGAGAGAGAGCGCCTCGTAAATCGCCCCCCAGCTCCTCTCCTGGGTACTGTCCAGTAGCTCAACTTGAAGAGAAAGGAGCCAGACCCTGCCCCATAGGTGAAAGCTATGATTCGCGCCACCTCTCAGAGCAGGCGCCTTTCCACTGACAGCTCAGGGGTGGGATGGGAAGAGAGACCTGCCAAAGGGCTCCCACTGAATGTTTTATGGGACAAACGTTCATTCAGTCAGAGTGTCAAAGAGGCAGAGTGTCCCTACAGCTCCATAGACATGTGCATCTGGCCTTATGGAAAAGAAAACAGAAAAATGTCCCCAAACTGTGTTCTATGGAGAAGAGTAAAAGCTACTTGGGAATGAGTGATGCCCCGAGCCCCAGCTTAGGGATGCTGCTGACGCAGTGTGAGAGCCTTGGAGATACTGTGGGGCTGGAACAGCAGAAGCCATCAGCTCATCCTGTCATCGTGAAACCCTTAGGTGGGCTTTCCCTGGTGTTGGAGTTCTCAGTCCACAAGCCACAGGAGGTGTAACATGAGCTCCAAACAGACAACAATCATGGCTCCAGAGACAGCAAACAGCCAGGGATGGAGCCTCTGACACTAAAGGGAGCCCAGCGGCCAGCTGCAGTCTCATCAGGGGCTGATCCCCAATCCCCCAAACAAAAGACGTGATCAACATATACCCCAAGCAAAAGAGCTCAAATGAGACTTCTTCACAAATGATAGGCTGCAGCGGTGAAACAGGGGTGCTATATGATAGCCCCACACAGGAGCGTGAGGCACTCAGCTGCCGGATGACAATGTTAGGAGCAGTGGGCTCACCACATGGACACCCTGCGTTTATGGCCCTACAGCCCATACTTCTGCTTTGACCTGTATCCTAGATTGTAATCATCCACATACATTTGTTGCTGCTGTTGTTCAGTCACTCAGCTGTGTCTGATCCTCTGTGACCCCATGGACTGCAGCACACCAGGCTTCCTTGTCCTTCACTATCTCCTGGAGTCTACTCAAACTCATGTCCTTTGAGTCAGTGATACTATCCAACCACATATATTTGCTCCCTCCCAAAGCAAGGACAGGACTGCCCTGGTGGTTCAGATGATAAAGAGTCTGCCTGCAATGCGGGAGACCCGGGTTCTATCCCTGGGTCAAGAAGATCCCCTGGAGAAGGGAATGGGTACCTACTCCAGTATTCTTGCCTGGAGAATTCCATGGACAGAGGAGACTGGTGGGCTACAGTCTATGGGGTCACAAAGAGTCAGACACAACTGAGTGACTAACATTTTCACTTTCAAAGCAAGGACACCTTCGAGGTCAGAGTGTGCCCTTGATAAATCAGGGAGTGAACAGACTTCAGTGTTCAGGATGACGCTCATTATGCCTTGCACTGTCCTCAGGCCATCATCAAGGCTAGAGGAGCTCAAAGCCCAGAGCTCCCCTTGGGCTGGCAGAATGCATGCTGTCAGCACAAAGAGCAGGAAGACCACGGAAACCTTCCTACCTCTCAGGAGCACATATGCTGTGCCTGGGCAAGGGCCTTGGCACCTATGCCTCGCAGCTGCAGGTTATTCTAAGACCTTGGCTGCTGCTGCTGCTGCTGCTACTGTTTAGTTGCTAAGTCATGTCTGACTCTGTGCCACCCCATGGACTATAGCCCACCAGGCTCCTCTGCCCATGGGATTCTCCAGGCAAAAATACTGGAGTGGGTTGCCATTTCTTTCTCCAGGGGATCTTTCCAACCCAGAGATCAAACCCGTGTCTCCTGCTTGGCAGGCAGATTCTTTACCACTAAGCCACCTGGGAAACCCAAGATCCTGGCTATAAACCAACCAAGGAAAGAGAAAGCCAGAGAGCAGAGTGGCCACAAAAGGATCATAACAACAGGATTGGTAAACAAGAGCCTTGGGGTTGAAGGGGCTGGAGAGATGACGAGCAACTACCTGCCCTGAGCTAGTTCTCCTTAAATGTACGAGATCAGGCATCACAGTGCAGGCTGGTCCACAGGACAACCGAGCCGCAGCACAGGTAAGCAAGGTGGGGAGCCCATGGCATCGGAGGTCCCACCAGTTATGCACTCAGAGCTCCTGAGTGGCGGGTCTGACTGAAGTTCATGGGAACTGCACTCATTGAAATTACCTGCAGAACCTCATGTGAGGGTGCATGGGAATAGGAGCCATAGATTTCATGAGATTCTAATAAAGGCATGTGATTTTTTTTTTTTTTTTTTTAAGAAATGAAAGAGGGATTAATGTACATATGGATCACTTGGAGATCCTGGTTCCCAAGCCAGGGTGGCCTGAGACTCTGCCTCCAGCCACATCTGCATGTGGTGCCCATGTTGCCAGTTTGCAGCCCACACCTTGAACAGCAGGGTCTCACCTGCTGAGACCTACAGCCTCCAGGGGCTCACACAGCCTGCATCCACAGGGTTCAGTGCAGTGCTGACCGGTCTAGATTTTAGCACATGTGGCAAGAAACACCTGACAGGAGATAAGCTCAGACAAGTATCACTGGCACTTCCTAAATGCCTTTGGAGTTTACGACCAGCTCATCATTAATACGGAAGAGCTAGGAAGATTGACTTCCATCACCACTGAAGAAAAGATAACCCGGAGTCCCAGGTGTCTGAGCTCTTCTTGTGAGTTCAGAAGGAAATCCAGCAAAGAGAGTAGTTTTTCCTCATTCTGACTTTTATCTACCACTTCTGGGAAACTGACAGGAAAAACAAGGATGGTCAAGCGACTTCATTTTGTTTATAGAGAATGTTTGTGGTGCTGAATATCTATGCAGATGAAAGATCAGATTAAACCTTTCTGGGCAAAATGAAGACTAAGTGGTTGCTGGCAGCAAATTCCACTGGTAAAGACTGTCGATGCAGAGTGGGTCTTAGCCGTCTCAGCCTGGCTGGGCTTTCGGCCACCAAGGAGGTTCCTGAGGGCTGAGCAGTGCTGGGATGCTGTCCTGAGACAGGAGTCCACAGAGGCAAGTAGAAAGCCTAGCACCTGACAGCCACCAGATTGTGCATCAACAGCTCTATCCCCAGTACCAGTACACAAAGTATCATAAAGGCTGAAATCCAAATTGAAGTCTAAAAATAGCAGGATGAAATTATTTCCTTCCTTCCCTTCACCAGACAGCAAAGCGGCTGACATCAATATCCGCAGGGCACAACTGACTTCTCTGAGTTTGCGTGGAAAAAACGATTACACAACTGCCCTTTCTCACCAGCAGACCTACCGTCCCAGGAAATAAGGAAGGGAAAGCAATTACATTGTTGCTGAAAACCAATAATGGATATTTGATTACGATTATTAATGGGGAGAGAAAGAGATGGACTGCTGAGCTGCAACCAACCACTAAGTGAATCTGCATGAGATTCCAAGAGGGGGATTAATTTTTTGTTTTCTTTTCATCTCTCACCCAGTCATTGGAATGTGACACTAAACTTTAAGCATGGCCTGTCAAATCCTTATCAATATTCAATGCCACCGCACTGTGGTCACATTATCTCCCCTGGATTCCCAAGTGACAGGCTCCTTGCTGTGGGGGCTTGTTTTCCCTTTGCCTCTAAATGGGAGGCGGATGTAGCCGAGAACTGACTTGTCAGGTGCAGGAAATTAACTAATTTTCAAGACATCAGAAAGACATTTTGTAGCAAATATTTACTTCTCTGTTTCTTTCCTACTGATATTGAACATGCATTATCTAATCTGGAGGATGCGGGATTTACAATCTCTCTGAACTAACGGATGTTATGGCTCTTTCTAAAAAAAAAATGCTGTCAATTCCTTCAACCCCTGGTGAGAACACTATTGCAGCATGAAGTACATTTGTCATAAAAGAATAGAATGTATAGTGAGGGATGCAGGGAGAGAAGAGGAGAGATTTCTCTGACTTGATATGGCACCTGAAAACCCATTCCCCTGCACCAGCTACCTCGCCACTGAATTTCCAATTACTGTCTGCCTCAAGGACAAGATAGACATGGCAGCTTCATCTATTGGGCCATTAGCAACTAGAGATCCCCAGACGGGGAAGGCTGGGAATGGGGAGAGCTGAATTAGAGGATGCAGGCTAAGAGGATACTGGTACCACCCTCACTGTGCCTGCCAGGGCTTTCGGCAACTTTTCACACATTATTTCATTCTATTGCAAGATTTCACTACCAAGGTGAGTATTATTATGACGATGCTCTCAACTGTGTAGATCAGGGTGTGGACTCGAGGGTCTGGTATTTGCTCAGAGTTACCCAGCTAGCTAGTTGGTGGAGCTGAGATTGAATCCCATCCTGATGACAAAACCCATGACCTGATGGCATTAGGTTTTTACTCATTTTGTGAGAAATATCTAGTTTCCCTCTCCACCTGGGAAATGCAATTTCCTATTCTATACTAAAACCAAACAAAACATGTAAGGACACATTTGACTGGTCTCTAAGTCCTAAGTGCCTAAGACCCATACAGTCACCCATACCTGGTAATTTTTTTGTGATAGATCTCGCTCATTTTTGTGCCAACATAGGAACATCTCTCTTGAGATGACAGAAATAACAGTAGTTGCTGTAAACGGTAACAGACAAAGCAGGCATTCATTATTATGTGCAAAACTGAACATTTCCCTAGACTGTCACAAAAAAAGGATTTCAAATGAAAACTATCTCAGAATTCTATATACATACACACACATGCACATGTGTTATGAAAAACTTTTTAATCTAATCCTTAACACTCTTCAAACTCTAACATTCAGCCTTTTCCAATAATAATAGTAATCATCATCATAATAGCCTTTTCAATAATGATAGTAACAATCATAATTATTATTATAAATAATATTATTCTTGCAGATAATAATGGCAACAAACATTTACTGAGCCTATCCCATCATTGGTGAAAATAGGCCTGATGTATCTCATTTAATGTGCATAATAGCTTTGTGAGGATTTTACTGTTGTATTTCTTTTTATAAATAGGAAAACTGAAATGTAGAGAGGTTAAATAATTTCTCAGGTCACAAAGCACTTCCTTGGTGGCTCAGACAGGAAAGAATCTGCATGCAATGCAGGAGACCCTGGTTCAATCACTGGGTTGGGAAGATCCCCTGGAGAAAGGAATGGGTATCCACTCCAGTATTCTTACCTGGGGAATCCCATGGACAGAAGAGCCTGGCTGTATATGGTGCTGCAGTGCGACTAAGTATGCATATCTGGTCACAAAACAGAGGCCAGGATCAGATAATCTGACCCAGGACCGTCTTCTGGACCCTGCATCATCCTTCTTCCCAAACCCTCATCCATCTAGGTCCTTGCCAAGCACTGGCCCCAAACCAACAATGCCTTGCTCTCTCCAGACATCCTGGCAACTCTTCTTCTAGCTTGGGTACTGTCTTTTCTTGCTACTTTCCCTTGACTATTAGCACTCTCACCTTGCCTTACACTAAAGAAGCAGCCACATCTCAGCCACCAGGCAGAAAGCTCCCCAAGGTCAGGTCTCCCTTCCCCACCCACTCAGCTTGGGGTCTGGTGCACCATGAATGCTGCGCAAAGAACTGCCCCCAAGCCCATCCTCTGAGACCATGCTTGGTTCTCCCCACTTACCACCCAAGAGTATGAGAAACACTTGTCAAGATCTTCTGAGTGAGATCTCTTCATACCTGTAATGATAATTTTGAACTTATCCCCTTTTCTGTTTTTGTTACACTAAAGGAGCCCCCAGTCCATCAAACCATACTCAAAATACTATTTTCTAGTATTTTAGTAGCTCCAGTTACCCAATTTCTTCACCTTCCCCATGTGTTCTATTCCATGTTTCCTGGTACATTTGTACCTTAAAGTAATTAAAATGCCTGCATTTATAAAATATAGAAAGTAGAGGTGGCTGGTTTCATCACAAAAGTGTGTGTGTGTGTGTGTGCTCAGTTGTATTCGACTCTTTGTGGCCCCATGGACTGTAGCCCGCCAGGTCCCTCTGTCTATGGAATTCTCCAGGGAGAAATACCTGGAGTGGGTTGCCATTTCCTACTCCAGGATATCCCACCCCAGAGACAGAACCTGTGTCTCGTGTCTTCTGCATTGGCAGGCAGATTCTTTCCCACTGCACTACCTTGGAAGCCTGATCACAAAAGGTGTGACTACAAAATTCTTTAAAGTACTTATGTTGCCTGACAGATGTATCTGTTTGTTCCAAGATCAGTAATGACTTGACAGAATCTGTCAGACGGACTTGGGGTCAGACTGCTCACAGTCGAGTGCCGACTGTAGGCAAGCAACTTATCTGCTCTGTGCCCAGTTACCTCATCTGCTAAGTGGGGATGATGACAGCATCTCACTGGGCTGTGACAACAAAATGAATTAAAATATGTGAAGCACTGAGAACAAGGTCTGGATGTGATAGGTACCACTACCAATACCTCTACTCTCATCATCACCATCACCTCCATTACAAGGTCCTCCAAGTTCAGGGCCCTGACTATATGCCAGTTAAGAGTTCCCTGACTCTCAGCTCCAAATCTCCCTCACTGCCTGCTTTGCAAACATTTAGCGGGACCCTTGAAAACTTTTTCCTTTGCCAGCAGAGGGTGCTGGAGAGACCTTTTTAGAGGAGGGCGTTCTTGGTTTGGGGTTTCCTAGGTGGTGCTAGAGGTAAAGAACCCGCCTGCCAATGAAGGAGACAAAAGAGACAGGGGTTCAGTCCCTGGGTGGGGAAGATCCCTTGGAGGAGGACATGGCAACCCACTCCAGGATTCCTTTCTGGAGAATCCCATGGACAGAGGAGCCTGGCAGGCTACAGTCCATGGGGTCTCTCAGCAGGATCCTAAGGGGATGGCTCCTCTAGACCCAGCTCCCAGAGCACACACAGCTGCTGCAGTGCCCAGGGCCCAGAACACGTGCGGGAATTTCCCAATTCCCAGCTCCTGCAGTGAGGGTGGTGTCCCCAAGTGCTCAGTTTCATGGGTTCTGCAGCACCAGCTCCTGCGGGCACATCTTCCCCAGCATCCAGCTCCGTTTATGTGAACAGCTTCTCCTGCACAAGCCCCTGAAGTGGGCACAGCTGCTCCAGCACTGGCGTGTCAGCAGCTCCTGGAAGGCAACAGCTTCTCTGAAAACCTCCTCAAGCACTTTGTCAGCAGACTGCCTCTGGTGAGACAACTCCCTATCAACAATCTTCTTTGGATCCCTGGAAGGCAGGTCCCAGAAAGTTCCAGGTAGAGGCCGGCCAGCAGGTGCATTGGTGTAGCCCCACAGGCTTCCTGACTGCCATTGGTCATACCCCTTAGCCTGGGGGTAGGGGTTCCTGATCTCGGCCCTGAGATTAGCAGCTAAATGCTCTTGACTTCTTCTGGTGGATCCCTCATTACTTCAATAGTTTGTTATAACGAATAGTTCTTTGTCAGGTGGTGCTAGTGGCAAAGAACCCACCTGCCAATGCAGGAGACATAAGAGATGCAGTTCGATCCCTATGTTGAGAAGATCCCCTGGAGGAGGGTGTGGCAACCCACTCCAGTATACTTGCCTGGAGAATCCATGGACAGAGGAGCCTGGTGAGCTACAGTCCATGGGGTCACAAAGAGTCAGACATGACTAAAGTGACTTAACACACCCACATACTGTCCCTTGCCAACAAAGGTCCATCTAGTCAAGGCTATGGTTTTTCCCATAGTCATGTATGGATGTGAGAGTTGGACTATAAAGAAAGCTGAGCACCGAAGAACTGATGCTTTTGAACTGTGGTGTTGGAGAAGACTCTTGAGAGTCCCTTGGACTGCAAGGAGATCCAACCAGTCCATCCTAAAGGAAGTCAGTCCTGAATATTCATCGGCAGGACGGATGCTATAGCTGAAACTCCAATTCTTTGGCCACCTGATGCAAAGAACTGGCTCATTGGAAAAGATCCGTATGCTGGGAAAGATTGAAAGCAGGAGGAGAAGTGTATGACAGAGGATGAGATGGTTGGATGATATCACCAACTCTATGGACATGAGTCTGAGCAAGCTCCGGGAGTTGGTGATGGACAGGGAGGCCTGGCATGCTGCAGTCCATGGGGTCGCAAAGAGCAACTGAAGCAACCGAACTGAACTGAATACCGTCCCTGTTCGAGTTACTTGTTTGAGTACTTTGACTGAGATACTCTCTGCTCCCATTTCCTTGCCCTTATTAGGAACCATCCAGGGCCCTCAGCCTTCTTTTTGTTTCATACACTCCAAGTCTATTCTTTTTTTGGGGGGTGGGGGTGGGTGCTGTGCTGGGTCTTCGTTGCTGTGTGGGCTAGTTTCTCTAGTTGTGGCAAGCAGAGGCTACTCTCTAGTTGCAATGCACAGGCTTCTCACTGTGCTGGCTTCCCTTGTTGCAGAACACAGGTTCTAGGGCTTTCGGTCTTCAGTAGCTGAGGCGCGTGGCTCAGTAGTTGCGGCTCCCAGGCTCAGTAGTAGCAGTCGTACACGGGCTTAGTTGCTCCATGGCATGTGGGATCTTCCCTGACCAGTGACCGAACCCACGTCTCTTTCAGTGGCAGGTGGACTCTACCACTGAGCCACCAGGGAAGCCCCACTCCAAGTCTTTTCTTATATTAAGATATCTTTTTCATTTTCCAGAATGTCCTGAAATCCCACAAGCCTTTCCATGACGGGCTCCCTGGGCATTTCCTCTAAGTCACTTTCCAGGGTTTCCACCTGCAAGAGCCCTCAGTCACCATCTAGCACATGGTCCTGTTTCCCTTTCTTCACAACACTTATCACTGCATGAATTATCTTATTCTTCCCTCCACCTCCTTTCCTAATTAAAAGCAAGTTGTGACAGCAAAGACTGCGCCTGTATTATTTGCTCCTGGGAGTATAGGGAAGAGGTATCAGATGTGGGAGCACTTGATAGTTGTAGAAAAGAGATGAGAAGGGAGAATAAGAAAGTTTTTTTTTTTTTTTTTTTAAAAAGGAGGAATCCAGGTCCTAGTTGTAATGACCTTTACATTTCATGAATTACTTCTATTACCCATTCTCCTAATCACTGCTGCCTCAGATTCTGGAAGCACCAGTATCAGTGACTTCCTACCCTCGGTCACTAAGACCCACAGATTTTTTTAGTTAAATCTGCCCTTCCTTCTACTGTCTTTTCTCCAGTTGTTCCATCCTTCTCCACACATCAATCCTGCCTCTAAGAACTCATGAGTTTATTATCTTAATAACTTGCATGCTCAGTCGCTCAGTTGTGTCTGACACTGTGAATCCATGAACTGAAGCCCACCAGGCTCCTCTGTCCATGGGATTTTCCAGGCAAGAATACTGGAGTGGGTTTCCATTTCCTCCTTTAGGGAATCTTCCTGACCCAGGGATCGAACCCATGTCTCTTGAATCTCTTGCACTGGCAGGCAGATTCTTTACCACTGAGCCACCTGAGAAGTCCAATAGCCTACTTACAAGCCTCTCTAATCCCAAGTTCTTTCTCCTTTTGAATCTATTCTGAATAGTGTTGCCAATGAATTTTTCTAAAACCCTGCTTTTCATTGAGCCCTTCCTCTCTTCTTTATAGACCAGCTGTTACTTGTTTCATCCAGCCTAAACATATTGTCTCCCCCCTAAGCCCTCCTACATTTGCTCCATGCTGCCTAACAGGCTGTACTGTTCATCAAGGTGCGACAACCCTTCTGCCCGTTCAGACTGGCTCTCCCCAGCCCCATGAGTGAGCCAGGCCACCCTCATCCCAGGTCCCACTCACAGGGGTTCTCCTTCACTGAGATTCTGGTAGGGGACAGCTCAAACTCTCCACTCTACAAACACTGGCAACCATGGGATCACTGATACACTCCTCTGTCTCCTCCAGAAAACAGCAGGAATCTTTTAGTAGAAATGTATGTTGTATGTATGTATGTATGTTGTCTTTTCCTCATATTATCAAAAGAAATGCCTAAGCTCCTTAGTTCTCTGTGGCTTCCAGTAAGGTATTGAAGGAGTACTGGGCAAGGATGAATGAGGACAATTGACAGCCTTCTGGTTGAGGATCAATGTGAATTCTAGGGCCTGGAGAACCTGCCTTGGGGCAAGCTAAGATCTTGTTCCCCTGTTCTGTTCTGTTCTGTCCAGTCGCTAAGTCACGTCTGACTCTTCTCAACTCCATGAACTACAGCACACCAGGCTTTCCTGTCCTGCACTATCTCCCAGAGTTTGCTCAAATTCATGTCCATTGAGTCAGTGAGGCCATCCAACCATCTCATCCTCTATCATCCCTTCTCCTCTTGTCCTCAATCTTTCCCAGCATCAGGATCTTTTCCAATGACTCAGCTCTTCACATCAGGTGGCCAAAGTATTGGAGCTTCAGCATCAGTCCTTCCAATGAATATTCAGGACTGATTTCCTTTCAAATTGACTGGTTTGATCTCCTTGGAATCCAAGGGACTCTCAAGAGTCTTCTCCAACACCACAGTTCAAAGGCATCAATTCTTTGGTGCTTAGCCTTCTTTATGGTCCAACTCTCACATCTGGACATGACTACTGGAAAAACCACAGCTTTGACTATACAGACCTTTATATAGTTGGCAAAGTAATGTCTCTGATTTTCAATATGCTGTCTAGGTTCCCCTAGAAGGCTCTAAGATAGTCATCTGACCCAAATCACAATCTTTCTCATTATTCAAATATTAGACCTAATATGACACACTTTGCATGTGCCTTGTGTAAAAAGGCTACTTTGGAAAACAATCAGAAATGAGAATTTTCACAAAGGTGTTTGTTCTGTTTAAAGGTCCTCCTCCTGTCTATTTTCATCTGGTGTATGTTTCATAGTTTTCTTCTTTTGAAATTGTTAAGAAAAAAGACTTTTTTGAGAAGAGCTACATCTTTCCTCATACTTCCACCCCTGGAAACAAGGACCGAGGAAAGGACACAGGTGCCTATTAGTTAAATGGTGTTGGTCCTAACAGTTCAAAGCTTCAAGCCTCTTGAGCAAAGAGAAATTAATTTTTAAGTTTTCCATGTAACAAAAAACTGGAAAACAAAAAATGTCCTTCAATGAAATATGGTTAAGCAAATTGTAATATGTGTACTTATTGGAATGTTAATTACTCTGAAAATTGTGGTTATAATTGTCATGTGGTAACAAAAATATTTTTGACAAATCACCTGGTTGGGAAAAAAAAGAGTATTTCCAAAATCAGTATATACAATTAATTATAACTGTTGTGAGTCCTGGGAGATCTTGGAGTGGCATACTCTAAGTATGAGAAGGAAAATAAAAATGTCAGCACAGAATGGGTCACAAACAGAGCTCTGCACAATTGAAATCTAAAGAGGATTCTGGCTCGCTGTTGTTTATGACTTGACCCATTTCTGATTAAATGGACTGCTGGATTTACAACACAAAGATGCTTAACAATTTGTGGGTTCTATTTCTTACTCTCGGGAAAGTTTACATTCACAAGTAATGCTGTCAGATGCAGGACAGCATGTACAGTATACAGTACTGCACCTTTCATCTGAGAGAGGGTTATGAAAATATGTGGATACGTTATTAAAAAGCAGTGGAACGATAAACCAAAATTGAATTAAGATGGGTTCCTGTAAGAAAAAGTCAAGAAGAGGCTGAAGAGAGGGAAAGACAGCTATACTTCTCTGATTGCACCTTGTTTTGTACATTTAACTTTGAACAATAAATTTTGTGTTATATATTTCTAACAGAAGCAACCACTAAAATAAAAGACAAAAAGGTTAGCCTACTGTGCATTGAGCTAACTATGCACTGAGTTGATGGTTGAATGACACCAAGGGGAATTAATTAAAGTGATTTAAAAACTCTGTAATTTAACTCTGCATCCCTAGTGGGATATATCCTAAGAACAAAAAGAACTGCAAAGAAGTCTTAGGATGTTTTCGGTTATTATATTGTTAATTAAAGTGTTAGTATTATTCTGAAACCTTACATAAAATGGTTACACCAAATATAATATAATATATATCTGTGTGTGCTGCATGCTCTGTCATTTCAGTCACGTCCAACTCTTTGTGACCCTGTGGACTGTAGCCCACTAGGCTTTTCTGCCGATGGGGGATTCTACAGGCAAGAACACTGGAGTGGGTTGCCATCCCTCCTCCAGGGTGTCTTCCCAACCCAGGGATCAAACCCATGTCTCCTGCGTCTTCTGCATTGCACATGAATTCGTTACCACTGAGTCACCAGGGAAACCCCAATAGGACACACACACACATATATATATACATTCAGACATACACACACATATATAATACAATATACTGCATACATGTATTCAAATATACTTTATAATAAAGACAAATGAAGAAAGATAGGTATACAAGTCTCTTAATGATATAAGGAATAAAATTTTTCAGCATAAGAGAAAAGAAATGCAAGTATAAAATCAAAGAAGTAAAACTATGTAATCATAAATTTGAACTGGAAATAACAGTGTGAATCTGTGATATAATTTCTTTGTCTGAAAAAAAATCCTAGCTCAGTCTACTTAAAAGTTTAAAAATAACAATAATCCAGGGCCTGTTAGCACCTCCAGGGCCCAGATTGTGGTCTCTAAATATCATTTCCTACTAAGAGGAACAAGAGCTCCTTGCAGAAAATACTGATTCTTGATCTGGGCCAGAAAATATCCAAGATGAGCCCAAAACATCTTGTTACATCAGAAAACAAGGAAGCATTTTGGTTGATGTGAGATTCAGCAGCCAATCTGAAAGGGATCTCAGCCAATGATGGGAAAATTTGAAAAAGGATAATGTCTGCAAATAATTGAAACATAACAAATATGTTAAACATCCATGACTTCATAATGCTATACACACATGCGTGTGCATACAAACTTTTTTGTTAACCTTTAGGAATTCTAGAAAACCAATTATTATTCTGAAACTGGTACATAAGAGAAAGAATCAAGCATTTCCTTTCTTAAATTATAAATCAGAACAATCAAATAGATGTTGAAGGAAATTTTGCTTCTAAACTCTGAGACATTTACTAACTTTCTCATATCATTAATCATAAATTATCTTTCCTCTCTTCAGGAAAACAGCACTATTTTTGTGGAGACATCCTGTGGAGAACTTTAGTCTCTGGTCATAGTGTTAAGAGCTGTTTTCACACACCCACAAACCCTCTTTGAAATGACCCAAAGAAACTTCTGTTTTACTGAAGAATTTTATGTAAAAAA
This sequence comes from Giraffa tippelskirchi, assembly GCF_054371585.1. Lineage (NCBI taxonomy): Eukaryota > Metazoa > Chordata > Mammalia > Artiodactyla > Giraffidae > Giraffa > Giraffa tippelskirchi. The sequence goes on along the minus strand of NC_137276.1, from coordinate 117,034,431 downwards.
AAATAATGAAGGCTGTGATGGAAATAGAATGTTATTTTGCAGTCAACTAATGAAATAATAAACTCAGTCAATAATCACCAATCACTGTTTTTAGGTAAAAAGCTGATGGAAAATCTGATACAAAGAGGGTAGGGCTTCCAAAACTTGAACCCAACAGCTAATCTCAACACCACAGGAGATAAAGAACAGATAGTATTGTCTTCCTTATATAGAAAATCACAACACTATAAATGAAGCACTATAACAATAAAATCAAACCTCAACATAATCAAATCTATAGATTTATTTATGGGAAATACATGGGAAAAAAGAAACATGTTAACGACCACAAGGATACAAGTAGTCAAATTCTGTAGGATAAAAATATTGGTGACTTCAAAAACAAGCAGGTGAAGTAAAAAGGAGTAGGAACCTATATGATAAATGAGACCTAAGACCCATTTCTTAATTTGAATAAGCCACATGTCAAAATAAAATTATGAGGCAATTTGGGAAAACTGAGTATCTGATGATATTAAAAAAGTCTTATTAATGTTTTTAGGTGTGATAGTGGTATTTTTAGGAGTGATAACAGTATGTGAACTAAGAACTTCCAGATGTTCAAACTGGATTTAGAAAAGGAACCAGAGATCAAATTTAGAAGAGGAACCAAGATCAAATTGCCAACATCCGTTGGATCATAGAAAAAGCAAAAGAATTCCAGAAAAACATCTACTTCTGCTTCATTGACTATGCTAAAGCCTTTGTGTGAATCACAACAAACTGTGGAAAATTCTTAAAGAGATTGGACTTCCCTGGTGGCTCAGATGGTAAAGCGTCTGCCTACAATGCGGGAGACCCGAGTTCAATCCCTGGGTTGGGAAGATCTCCTGGAGAAGGAAATGGCAACCCACTCCAGTATTTTTGCTTGGAAAATACCATGGACGGAGGAGCCTTTTAGGCTAAAGTCCAGGGGGTCACAAAGAGTCGGACATGACTGAGCGACTTCAGTTTTACCTGTCTCCTGTGAAACATGTATGCAAGTCAAGAAGCAACAGTTAGAACCAGACATAGAACCCTGGACTGTTTCAAAATTGGGAATGGAGGATGTCAAGGCTGTATACTGTCACCCTGCTTATTTAATTTATATGCAGAGTACATCATGAGAAATACCAGGCTGGATGAAAAATAAGCTGGAATCAAGATTGCTGGGAGAAGTATCAATAACCTCAGATATGCAGATGACACCACCCTTCTGGCAGAAAGCAAAGAGGAAATAAAGAGCCTCTTGATGAAAGTGAAAGAGGAGAGTGAAAAAGCTGACTTAAAATTCAACATTTAAAAAATGAAGATCCTGGCATCTGGTCCCATCACTTCATGGCAAATAGATGAGGTAACAATAGAAACAGTGATAGACTATTTTCTTGGGCTCCAAAATCACTGCAGATGGTTACTGCAGCCATGAAATTAAAAGACATTTGCTCCTTGGAATAAAAGCTATGACAAACCTAGACAGCATATTAGAAAGCAGAGGCATCACTTTGCTGACAAAGGTTTGTATAGTCAAAGCTATGCTTTTTCCAGTAGCCACATATAGATGTGAGAGTTGGACCATAATGAAGGCTGAGAGGCAAAGAATTGATGCTTTTGAACTGTGGTGGTGGAGAAAACTCTTGAGAGTCTGTTGGACTCCAAGGAGATCAAAGCAGTCTATCCTAAAGGAAATCAATCCTGAATATTCATTGCAGGGACTGATACTGAGGCTGAAACTCCAATACTTTGGACACCTGATGGGAAGAGCTGACTCATTTGAAAAGACCCTAATGCTGGGAAAGATTGAAGGCAGGAGGAGAAGGGAATGACAGAGGATGAGATGGTTGGATGGCATCATCAACTCAATGGACATGAATTTGAGCCAACTCCAGGAGATAGTGAAGGACAGGGAAGCCTGGCATGCTGTAGACCATGGGGTGGCAAAGAGTCAGACATGACTGAGTGACTGAACAACAACAACAATGGCCTTACTGGGTTTTGTTTTTTTTTATGCCTTTATCTTTTTGCAGATATGTACTGACAAATTTAGGGCTTTCCAGGTGGTTCAGCGGTAAAGAATCCACCTGCCAGTGCTGGAGGCACAGGAGACTTGGGTTCAATCCCTGGGTTGGGAGGACCCCCTAGAGTTGGAAATGGCAACCCACTCTAGTATTCTTGCCTGGGAAATCCCGTGAATAGAGAAGCCTGGGTGGGCTATGGTCTATGGGGTCGCAAAAAGTTGGACATGACATAGTAACTGAGTGGTGAGCACTGATATATTTATAGGTTAAATAAAATGAAATTCCTTCAAAATACTCTTGCAGGAGGCTGTTGCTGCTGCTGCTAAGTTGCTTCAGTCGCTCCTGACTCTGTGTAACCCCATAGACGGCAGCCTGCCAGGATCCGCCGTCCCTGGGATTCTCCAGGCAAGAACACTGGAGTGGGTTGCCATTTCCTTCTCTAATGCAAGTGAAAAGTGAAAGTGAAGTCGCTCAGTCATGTCTGACTCTTCGCGACCCCATGGACTGCAGCCTACCAGGCTCCTCCGACCATGGGATTTTCCAGGCAAGAGTACTGGAGTGGGTTCCCATTACCTTCTCCTGTAGGAGGCTGGGTGGTATCATAGGCCAAATAATGGCTCCCCAAAAGTGTCCAAGTCCTAAAATTCAGGACCCATGAATGTTACCTCATATGGCAAAGGGGGACTTTACAGACATAATTAAGTTAAGGATTTGGGGATGAGTTTATGTTTGACTTTCTGATCAGTCTAATGACATCATCTAGTGACTCTTGTAAGAGGCAGGCAGAGGGTGATGTGATGGCAGAAGCAGAGGTTGGAGTGACATGCTCTGAAGATGGAAGAAGGGGTCACCAGTCAAGGACACAGGTGACCACTAGCAGCTGAAAAAGATGAGGAAGCAGATCCTCTCCTGGCACCTCCAGAAGAAACCAGCCCTGCCAACACCCTGATTAGCCCATTGAGACCCACATCTGGGTTTCAGAACTAGAAGAGAGTCAATTTGGGTTGTTTCAAGTTGCATAGTTCATGGTTATATGTTTCAGCAGCAGTAGGAAACTAGAACAGTGGTGAAGTGGAGGGGAGGACAGGTGAAATAAGCTCAGCCATGTACTGAAAATGGTTGAATTTGTGAGATGTGCACATGGAGGTTCTTTATAATTTCCTTAGCTTTGCATATGTTTGAAAATTTCCACAATAACTGGGATTTTTTAATAAAGTGTTTCATGGATTACCTTCATACAGTATCTCTTATTAAAGGTCAGCATAAAGCTACTGTGTGAAGGTAATCCATGAAACACTTTAAATAGATTATTTAAGTGAAGCCTCCCAACAACCCGGTGAGCTGCAGGCTCTGTTGTTATCTGAGTATATAGGGACCTGAAGCTAGCAGAGATCAAGTACCTTGCTTCAGGTGCCCCAGGGTGTACACTATGGCTGTGTAATCTGTCTGTCTCAAACCCCCTAAGAGTTCCATTCTCCAAGGCCAATGTTGGCACAACATTCTGGAGTTGGGTATGGGACAGAGGTATGAAACTTGGAAACAGTGTCTTAAAAATGAACTTTTCTTTTTGGACTTCCCTGGTGGTCCAGTAGATAAGAATATGCCTGCCAATGCAGGGGACATGGATTTGATCCCTGGTCCAGGAAGATTCCACGTGCTATGGGGCAACTAAGCCCGTGTGCCACAGCTACTGAGCCTGTGCTCTAGAGGCCTGGAGCCACAGCTACTGAGGCTTTGTGCTGCAACTACTAAAGAATAGCAAGGAGAGGTAAGAAAGCCTTCCTCAGCGATCAATGTAAAGAAGTAGAGGAAAACAACAGAATGGGAAAGACTAGAGATCTCTTCAAAAAAATTAGAGATACCAAGAGAACATTTCATGCAAAGATGGGCACAATAAAGGACAGAAACGGTATGGACCTAACAGAAGCAGAAAATATTAAGAAGAGGTGGCAAGAACACACAGAAGAACTACACAAAAAAGATCTTCATGACCCAGATAATCACGATGGTGTGATCACTCACCTAGAGCCAAACATCCTAGAATGTGAAGTCAAGTGGGCCTTAGAAAGCATCACTACGAACAAACCTAGTGGAGGTGATGGAATTCCCGTTGAGCTATTTCAAATCCTCAAAGATGATGCTGTGAAAGTGCTGCACTCAATATGCCAGCAAATCTGGAAAACTCAGCAGTGGCCACAGGACTGGAAAAGATCAGTTTTCATCCCAATCTCAAAGAAAGGCAATGCCAAAGAATGCTCAAACTACCACACAATTGCACTCATCTCACATGCTAGTAAAGTAATGCTCAAAGTTCTCCAAACCAGGCTTCAGCAATACATGAACCGTGAACTTCCAGATGTTCAAGCTGGTTTTAGAAAAGGCAGAGGAACCAGAGATCAAATTGCCAACATCCGCTGGATCATCGAAAAAGCAAGAGAGTTCCAGAAAAACATCTATTTCTGTTTATTGACTATGCCAAAGCCTTTGACTGTGTGGATCACAATAAATTTCAGAAAATTCTGAAAGAGATGGGAATACCAGACCACCTGACCTGCCTCTGAGAAACCTGTATGCAGGTCAGGAAGCAACAGTTAGAACTGGACATGGAACAACAGACTGGTTCCAAATAGGAAAAGGTGTCAAGGCTGTATATTGTCACCCTGCTTATTTAACTTATATGCAGAGTACATCATGAGAAACGCTGCGCTGGAGGAAGCACAAGCTGGAATCAAGATTGCCGGGAGAAATATCAATAACCTCAGATATGCAAATGACACCACCCTTATGGCAGAAAGTGAAGAGGAACTACAAAGCCTCTTGATGAAAGTGAGAGAAGAGAGTGAAAAAGTTTACTTCAAGCTCAACATTCAGAAAACTAAGATCATGGCATCTGGTCCCATCACTTCATGGGAAATGGATGGGGAAAGAGTGGAAACAGTGTCAGACTTCATATTTTTTCGCTCCAAAATCGCTGCAGATGCTGATTGCAGCAATGAAATTAAAAGACGCTTACTCCTTGGAAGGAAAGTTATGACCAACCTACACAGCATACTAAAAAGCAGTGACATTACTTTGCCAACAAAGGTCCATCTAGTCAAGGCTGTGGTTTTCCAGTAGTCATGTACGGATGTGAGAGTTGGACTGTGAAGAAGGCTGAAAACCGAAGAATTGATGCTTTTGAACTGTGGTGTTGGAGAAGACTCTTGAGAGTCCCTTGGACTGCAAGCAGATCCAACCAGTCCATCCTAAAGGAGATCAGTCCTGGGTGTTCACTGGAAGGACTGATGTTGAAGCTGAAACTCCAATACTTTGGCCACCTCATGTGAAGAGTTGACTCATTTGAAAAGACCCTGATGCTGGGAAAGATTGAAGGCAGGAGGAGAAGGGGATGACAGAGACTGAGATGGTTGGATGGCATCACCGACTCAATGGACATGAGTTTGAGTAAACTCCGGGAGTTGGCGATGGACAGGGAGGCCTGGAGTGCTGTAGTCCATGGGGTGGCAAAGAGTTGAACACGACTGAGCGACTGAACTGAACTGAACTGACTGACCTTTTCAGCCTTGAAAATACTGAGTATTGTCTATAGTGGCTCATTATTATTGTTACTAAAGCAACTCTTTGTGTAAACAGATGCCTGGCTTCCAACCTGATTCTGAGTCTCCATTGGTAAGGAAATGTTAATTTCACTGTTGAGCAGCTGTTGGGCCAAGGCTGGGAGATGCCTGTGATTATACAGTTAACACAGATCTGGGACTTCCCTGGTGGTCCAGTGGCTAAGACTCCATTCTCCCAATACAGGGGGCCTGGGTTCTATCCCTGGTCCGGGAAGTAGATCCCACATGCCGCAACTAAAGCTCCCACATTAAAAAAAGAAAAGAGAAGCAATGACAACAACAAAAACTCCACAGTTCTGAACTCAGGACTTTGAGAGGAAGAGAAATAAACTGAGGCATTGAGGGGCTGTAAATGATGTTTATAAATCACATCCTTAGAGATGCCTATTCCCGTGTGTGGAAACAAGATCCACAGTGTGTTCATGGCCCACATGATGTGGTGGGTTTGAAGGATTCTGATCGAAATTATCCTGAACCGCAGTCCCCATCCCAGGATTTCTCATTTCTACACCCCTGAATAAAGTTGTGGCCTTCTCTCAAGTGCTTACTTATTCTTCCTTAAAAGAGCAAGATGTTGACCTGGATTAGCCACACATTTCCCAAAGTTATAATGGGTCGGGCTCCATCAGACAAGGTGGGGCCAGGCTGCTGAGGTTGTGTGTGGAAAAGGCACGTGAGAAGGAGACAGAGTCTGAGCAACACGCCTCACATGGAACTCTGTCCTGGAAATAAAATGTGGTTGTTGCTCTCAGGAGCAGCTTATTAGCTTTTCCCTAAACCTTATAGCTGGTTTCATTCCTTCCTTTCTTACCCTTGAGTTCAGGTGATACTGACACCCAGCATTGACTGTGGTAGCAACAGGCTGATACATCAATTTCTGCTTTCTTGATCTGCCTCCATAATCCTCCTGTCCCAAAGTATTGTGGCCGTTATCAAGGGTCAGACCTGGACAGGGAAGCACAGTCTGAGGCCACGCTGCTGGCTGGATTGCTTTCAGGAGTCCATCTCTCAGGATGTGAGTCTCCAGACACTGTCCCACTGATCTCAGAGGAGAATCCCTCCTGGATGGACTAACGTACCTTGAGAAGTCAGGCCCCCATTATCACAGCTGCCACATAAGGGCCCATGTGCTGACAACCCAGAAAATAAAGATGGGACCAAATTCATTCTAAAGTCATTCAGATACACTGGAGTAAATCCTTCTCACTGAAAGGACTTGTCATCACTTACAGAGACACAGAATCAGATGAAACATTCCAGGTGAGACCCTGCCCCTCAGCAATCAGGAGGGTGAGACCACTTACACAAACACACCCCCACTCCATGCTCCAGCAAGCCACAGAAGTGAGCACATGGGCACCAAAGCCACACTGAGAGCCATCTCCACCCTGTAGCCACAGGGGGCGGGCAAGCCTCATCATCAAAACAAAATAACTTCCACTGAATGGCTATAAATCAAGAAAATTTAGAGACAAAGTGTCAGTGAAAAGAGACAGGTTTGAGTTCACTTACAGAGTGACACGGTGCATCACCATGACCAGCCTGCACTGGTGGGACATGCCTAGTGCAGAACCACAGCTCCTAACCGGGCCACCTTTCCTTACTGCCTGATACTCAGAATAACAGAGAAAACAGCCCAGGCAGACTGCTTTGTGTAACTGTCACAAGTCACCATCTTGGTGAGTCTCTTTCCACATTGTTCACTAAATAATCTTATGATTTCTTTGGGAAACTTTTATTTTAAGAAGCACAACTAACAGATTGGGAGTTTGAGATTAGCAGATGCAAGCTAGTATATATAGGATGGATAAACAACAAGGTCCTACTGCAGAGTACAGGGAATTATATTCAATATCCTGTGATAAACCATAATGGAAAAGAAAATGAAAAAAAAAATATATATATATAACTGAGTCACTTTGCTATATACAGCAGAAATTAACACAATATCTTAAAGATGTACTTCATCTTCATCAATTGTACTTCAATAAAATTTAAAAAGCAAAACAGAAGCATCACTAAAAGGCCCTGTTGGGTAATAAATGAGAACTGCAAAGTTATCTTTTTAGGCTTAGCATATAATACCATCAAGGCCCTTCCCAGATGGAGCAGTGATAAAGAATCCGCCTGCCAGTTCAGGAGATGCAAGAGATGTGAATTCGATCCTTAGATCAGGAAGATCCTTTGAAGGAGGACATGGCAACTCGCTCAGGTATTCTTACTTGGGAAATCCCACGGACAGAGGAGCCTGACAGGCTAGTCCATGGGGCCACAAAGAGTCAGACATAACTGAGCAACTGAACACAATTACACACATATAGTATAATCACATACAATTCTTCCAGTTCAAGAAATGGCATCTTTATATCAATGCCACAGAAGGAAAAATGCTGGTTCCCACCCAAGAAGGTTGTAATCAGGGATTTAAAACCCACCCTGGGGTGAACTCCCAGGGGGAAGGGGAGGCAGCCCAGCACAGAGAGTGTCTGCAGCCTGCTCTGCAGCTAACGTTCATACAGCTGTTGTATGACTCAGGGATAGGGGAGTGAGGAGGAAAACACAAGCAAAAATGAGCCACAATGTATGTGTACTATTTCGTTTAACCTACGTTTGCCAAGGTTACTGCAGAACTGTCCCTTCACTTCATGTGAGATAAGAGCGCTGAGCATACTCTAAAAATGATCGCACGCTGAGAGTGAGTGTCGGAGAAATTCCAGGAGGAGCTTCACTTGTATTAATCACGCATCTGAAGCTAACAGGTTCATACCACGCTAGCAAATTAAACTATCACACAATCTTGACAATGCTTCCTTGAATCGTTAAAAGTCTTCTCATTTTAATTAATGACAAATTGGATATCTACCTACTGGGGTTTCCATCGATATAGCAATTAATTTTTCTTGAAGATTTCTCAGCTCCCTGCCAAAATGCATCAGAAATACTCAAGCTATAATGGTTTCTCTTGAGCTTGCAAAAATTATCTTAGTTTGGACAACCCTATTGATTAATTATAATCAGTTTTTAAAGAATGTGACAGGCCCCTTGAAATAGGCACAGAGGGGAGCACACTGGCGTGTCTAGGGTCAAGGCACAGGGGCCCGGAGAGCACAGTGAATGTAACATCCACTCGATTCCTTCCTGAAGTTCTGGGTCACACAGTGATCACCATGGAATGACTTGGTGCCACTGACCGAACAGAGTAAAGAAAGAGGATTCTCCGGGCATCATGCCAAGCCTCAGGCCTCCTTAAATATTGATTGATTTCTTAATTGATCTCAATGGGCAGAGTGCTTGTATCACCGATTTAAAACACACACTTTGGGTTGAACAGCACAAGCCACAGTGGAGTCTGTGAGCAGAGCCTTCTGTTTTAAGTAATAGTCAATCTCCTGTCCATTTCGTATTAGACAAAATCACAGTCACCTTTTTTCCATTTTTCAGGCCATCTTTTCAGAATAGCCATGCGTCCAATGAAGGGTTGAAATGTCAGTGGCAGAAAATGGTGACAGGTGACCAAGACCTTTGGTCTACACTTTTAATTCTGATACTGCAGTCAAAGATCTGTCTTCTCATATATAAACGACCAACAGACACACAACGAGATGCTCAACATCACTAACCATTAGAGAAATCCAAATCAAAACTACAATGGTCAGAAAGTCTGCAAATAATAAATGTTACAGAGGGCATGGAGAAAACCCTCCTACACTGTTGGTGGGAATGTAAATTGGTGTAGCCACTATGGATAACAGTATGGAGGTTTCTTACAAAACTAAAAATAGAGCTAAAAATGATCCAGTAATTACTAACTCCTGGGCACATATCTGGACAAAGCTGCTGAGTCGTGTCCAACTCTTTGCATCCCCATGGACTGTAGCCTACCAGGCTCCTCCGTCCATGGGATTTTCCAGGCAAGAATACTGGAGTGGGTTGCCATTTTTTTCTCCAGGGGCTCTTTCCTACCCAGGGATCAAACACGGGTCTTCTGCATTGCAGGCAGTTTCATGACCATCTGTGCCACCAGGGAAGCTCTTTATCTGGGCAAAACTATAAATTAAAAAGATACATATACCCCAATGTTCTTAGTAGCACTAGTTACAATAGCCAAGACAGGAAAGCAATCTCAATGTCCATCAACTGAGGAATGGATAAAGAAGATGTAGTACATATATACAATGGAATACTACTCAGCCATAAAAAAGAATGAAATAATGCCATTTGCAGCAACATAGATGGACTTAGAGATTATTACACTAAATGAAGTAAGTCAGATGGAGAAAGACAAATATGATATGACTTATTTGTGTAATCTAAAAAAGGGATACAAATGAACTTATTTATGAAACAGAAACAGACTCACAGACATATATAACAAACTTATGGTTACCAAAAGGGGAAGGGATAAATTGGGAATTTGGGGTTAATGAATATACACTACTATATATAGAACAGATAAACAACAAGGTCCTACTGTATAGCAAAGGGAACTATTTCAATATATTGTAATAACCTATAATGGAAAAAAAAATCTGAACAAAAATATACAAGCAACTTCTGCAGCTGTATTCCCGAAAAATAAACGACCCGATCAAAAAATGGGCCAAAGAACTAAACAGACATTTCTCCAAAGAAGACATACAGATGGCTAACAAACACATGAAAAGATGCTCAACATCACTCATTATTAGAGAAATGCAAATCAAAACCACAATGAGGTATCATTTCACACCAGTCAGAATGGCTGCTATCCAAAAGTCTACAAGCAGTAAATGCTGGAGAGGGTGTGGAGAAAAGGGAACCCTCTTACACTGTTGGTGGGAATGCAAACTAGTACAGCCACTATGGAGAACAGTGTGGAGATTCCTTAAAAAACTGGGAATAGAACTGCCATATGACCCAGCAATCCCACTGCTGGGCATATACACCGAGGAAACCAGAATTGAAAGAGACGCGTGTACCCCAATGTTCATCGCAGCACTGTTTACAATAGCCAGGACATGGAAGCAACCTAGATGTCCATCAGCAGACGAATGGATAAGGAAGCTGTGGTACATATACACAATGGAATATTACTCAGCCATTAAAAAAATACATTTGAATCGGTTCTACTGAGATGGATGAAACTGGAGCCCATTATACAGAGTGAAGTAAGCCAGAAAGAAAAACAACAATACAGTATACTAATGCATATATATGGAATTTGAAAGATGGTAACGATAACCCTATATGCGAGACAGAATAAGAGACTCAGATGCATGGAACAATTTTATGGACTCTGAGGGAGAAGGTGAGGGTGGGACGTTCTGGGAGAATGGCATTGAGACATGTGTATTGTCATATGTGAAACAGAGCACCATTCCATGTTCGATGCATGTGACAAGGGCTCAGGGCCGGGGCAATGGGATGATCCAGAAGGATGGGATGGGGAGGGAGGTGGGTGGGGGGTCCGGGAAGGGGAACACATGTAAACCCATGGCTGATTCATGTCAATGTATGGCAAAAACTATTACAATATTGTAAAGTAATTAGCCCCCAACTAAAATAAATAAATTTATTAAAAAAAAAAAAAAAAAAAGAATATGTGTGTGTGTGTGTGTGTGTGTGTGTGTGTGTGAGAAACCTGTGTGCAAGTCAAGAAGCAACAGTCAGAACCAGACATGGAACAATGGATTCGTTTAAAATTGGGAAAAAAGGATATCAAGGCTATATAGTGTCACCCTGCTTAGGTAACTTATATGCAGAGTACATCATGCAAAATGCCGGGCTGAATGAATGACAAGCTCGAATCAAGTTTGCATGGAGAACTATCAACAACCTTAAATACACAGATAATACCACCCTAATGGCAGAAAGTGAAGAGGAAGTAAAGAGTGTCTTCATGTGAACAATCAATGGTTACATGTTAATGATCATGTAGACCTTTGTAGAATTAAGCGCTTTAAGATTTCTTATCAGTTTGAATTTAAAAATAGTAAGGTATTTTATTTAATTTTTTCTGATATTTATTTATTTAGCTGCCTTGGGTCTTGGTTGCAGCACACAGGACCTTTCTTTTGTCGAAGTGCAGATGCGCAATATAGATGTGGCATTTGGGTTTAGCTGTTTCTCAACACGTGCGATCTCAGTTTCCCAACCTGGGATCAAACGCATGTCCTCTGCACTGCAAGGTGGATTTTTAACCACTAGCGAAGTCCCCTCAAAATAGTAAGGTATTCTAGATCCTTGTCTCCCCTGGAAAATTAGATAGTATAACCAAATTGTTTCAATATTCAAAAGTGGGCAAATCTAACAATGAATATTTCCATGAAGGCTTTAGTGTCTATGATGTGTCAGATCAATCCATCTGGTTTTAGAAGGAAACATGGACTTGCTACAGTATCTCTATCCACAGTGGATGAAGTCACAGCATCTTCTGGGTGGACAGACAGAGCCCCAAGTGGGCAATTGAGGTGAGAAGGCAGAACATGGACACAAAAAGGAAGTTCATGTCCCAAGACAGTGTAGTCAAAGCACAGGCAAGAAATAGAAAGGAGACAAGACAGGAGCCAGAGGGTGAGAATCACTGTGGGTAACACGTCCTTAATACAGTCTGGAATGGATAGACACGAGTCAATGCAGCAGAGAGATGGCGTAACAGGCAGGAATGAAACGGGTGGTGTCTTTACTTCCTAGCCTCTGCACCCTATACGTCTCCTTCTGCTAGTAAGAAGGCAGAGGCAGAGAGAGATAGGGAGAAGCAGAGAGAGACAGAGTGACAAAGAGACACAGAGAGATAAAGCGACAGAGATAGAGAGACAGAGAAACAGAGAGAGATAGAGGAGAGCAGAGAGAGACAGAGAGACACAGAGAGAGGCAAACAGAGGCAGAGAGAGAAACAGAGAGACAGACCAAGAGACAGACAGACAGACAAAGAGGGAAGAGATCGTGCTGACACAAACACAAACAGCTCCCCGCTGAGAACGGAGGTGAGCACAGGAGGGTCACGGCAAACCGAGGCGGGAAAAGAGAGACGCTGAGACCCTGCCTTCCTGAGACTGAGGAGGAGCAAAAGGTACTGAGGCTGTGGAGAAGCAGTGAGGTCTGAGGAGAGAGGAACATGTCCGACTTGTGCCTGTCAAGAGGGGGAGGAGGAAGGCCAAGGTCAGAAGCAAAACAATAAAACCAAAGTGCAAAACGCGGGATGGGGGCATCCAGCTTTCTCTCTCTCTGCACCTGGGGGCAGGGGCTCCCCTGGCAGCCAGTCGCCTACCTGCTGGCTGCCACTTCTTATAGTCACTTCCCTCAACAGCCTTTGAAATAAGGTCAATGTGGGTTGAAAATGGATTGTTCCAGGTGCACAGAAACGTCAAAATCACCTTGCATAATTCAGAATAAAGAACATTCTATGTGGAACCCCAAAGAATTCTATTCATTGTTAAACTCCTGTTGGGAAGCTGGTGAACGGCCGGAAGCAAGTGCACTGGGTCAGGTGTGGACCACACTCTCCCGATGAGCGGCCGCCTGGGCTGTCAGCTACTATGCTCTTAAGGACCACACACCTGAACAAAGCTCCTGAATTCTGCCTGACGTTACCAACAGCTCCACATTTTAAATTCCCTCTCTCATGCTGTTTGTACTCCTGCCCTTTCTGTCTGCATGCCTCTGCCTCTTTCATTTTCTTTGTGTCTTCTGAGAGCTGGCTCTTCTCTTACAGAATTAACTCCTTTTTTCCTCTGCGGATGTGAAGACAAATAGGGTTGCTGCATAGCATGGTCATATACTGAATGTGACATCTGACTCAGTATTGGGAAGTAAGTGAACACTAATTCAGCACTGTTTCTGATTTTTTTTATTATTATGAAGGCACTCATCAGTGAGAAAATGACAAACATGCACTCACACATTTGATAAATTGTATGCAGGTACCACTATACACTGAAGCTCCAATACGTTGTCCGCCTGATGCGAAGAGCAGACTCATTGGAAAAGACCCTGATGCTGGGAAAGATTAAAGGTAAAAGAAGAAGAAGACGGCAGAGGATGAGATGATTAGATAGCATCACCGACTCAATGGACATGAATTTGAGCAAACTCCAGGAGACAGTGAAAGACAGGGAAGCCTGGCATGCTGCAGTCCATGGGGTTGCAAAGAGTCAAACATGACTGAGCAATTTAAAGACAACAACAACCACTATACACATATAAAACATGTTCAAAGACAAAACTTAAATGAGTCAAATGAAAAAGTGAAACAGAAATGCTAACATGTTCTCCCCATATTCTAGTGGACTGTCTCATATGCAGTTGTCTTGGAAACAAGTGTTCTAGAGACCCCATCTTTAGTCCTAATTCCCATCTTCCTGAGACAGTGGGCACCTGGTCATCAGCACTTGCTTTTAGCCTTGACTGATGGGTTCCTGGAGGCTCGGGTGAGGGACAGACTTTGAACCCTGAGGTGCATGTGGACAGTGCTGCTCCCCCTCCAGATGGCACACCCTGTGGGCAGAGAAATGATGCCTTAGTCTCTTGATGTCCTCCACATGGTACACTGTGTTGGCTCAGAACACAGGACAGCTTTGCCCAAAAATTACTGGGCTTATGACCAATCTAGACAGGATATTATAAATCAGAGACATTACTTTGCCAACAAAGGTCCGTCTAGTCAAGGCTATGGTTTTTCCAGTGGTCATGTATGGATGTGAGAGTTGGACTATAAAGAAAGCTGAGCACAGAAGAGTTGATGCTTTTGAACTGGGGTGTTGGAGAAGACTCTTGAGAGTCCCTTGGACTGCAAGAAGATCCAACTAGTCCATCCGAAAGGAGATCAGTCCTGGCTGTTCATTGGAAGGACTAATGTTGAAGCTGAAACTCCAATACTTTGGCCACTTGATGCAAAGAGCTGACTCATTTGAAAAGACCCTGATGCTGGGAAAGATTAAGGGCAGGAGGAGAAGGGGTCGACAGAGGATGAGATGGTTGGATGGCATCACCGACTCAATGGATGTGGGTTTGGGTAGACTTTGGGAGTTGGTGACGGACAGGGAGGCCTGGCGTGCTGCGGTTCATGGGGTCGCAAAGAGTCGGACACGACTGAGCAACTGAACTGAACTGAAGGCAGAGCTGTCCAGACAGACAAGCTAGGAAGGTGGTGGGGTCCCGGCTGAAGCCACTATGGAGCTCCTCTCTCTGCTGGCCACCAGGCAGTGAATTCTCTGAGCTACCACTTCCCTGTAGGCTGAACATATTGAAACTGCAAGATAAACAGAAAGTAAACATTAATTTTAAAAAAAGAACCAAACCACCTTTGGAAAAATATATCAGTCTCTAAGTAAATTTCAGGTTAAGATCAAGGTTTTTTTGATTGTCCCTCTCATGCTAAGAAGGCCTATAAAAAAGTATCTAACTAATGCCATATTCAAAACAGACTTTAATGATTTTTCTGCTTTCTTCTCTGATTGTGAAAGTATGATGCATATTCAAAAAAAAAAAAAAAACCTACTTGATAAATACAGAAGAGTACAAGGAAACAGAAATAACCTATAATCCACTAAACTGCACCTATAGTTTGTGGCAGTTTTTAATGTCTAACTTTGGGGAAAAAGGTAGAAAAAAGAAGTTTTACTATCAGGCATGTATACAAGAGACTCCACAAGTCTAAGCGGAGCCTTAGGGTGGAGGGTTTGTTGCCCACGAGCCACAGATATGAGCTGACCATTGGACAATGACAAATTTCTTCCATACATGTTTAGATACAAGATAAAAGCTGGCAGAAATATCAATAACCTCAGATACACAGACGACACCACCCTTATGGCAGAAAGCGAAGAAGAACTAAGGAGCCTCTTGATGAAAGTGAAAAAGGAGAGTGAAAAAGCTGGCTTGACTCAACATTCAAAAACAAAGATCATGGCATCTGGTCACATCACTTCATGGCAAATAGAAGGGAAAACAGTGGAAACAGTGGCTGACTTTATATTTTTGGGCTCCAAAATCACTGCAGATGGTGACTGCAGCCATGAAATTAAAAGATGCTTGCTCCTTGGAAGGAAAGTTATGACCAACCTAGACAGCATATTAAAAAGTAGAGATATTACTTTGCCAACAAAGGTCCATCTAGTCAAAGCTGTGGTTTTTCCAGTCATCATGTATGGATGTGAGAGTTGGACTACTAAGAAAGTTGAGCACCGCAGAATTGATGCTTTAGAACTGTGGTGTTGGAGAAGACTCTTGACAGTCCCTTGGACTGCAAGGAGATCCAACCAGTCCATCCTAAAGGAAATCAGTCCTTTATATTCATTTGGAGGACTGATGCCGAAGGTGAAGCTACAATACTTTGGCCACCTGATGTGAAGAACTGACTCATTGGAAAAGACCCTGATGTTGGGAAAGACTGAAGGCTGGGAAAGGAGAAGGGGATGACAGAGGAGGAGATGGTTGGATGGCATCACTGACTCAATGGCCATGAGTTTGAGTAAACTCCGGAAGTTGGTGATGGGCAGGGAAGCCTGGCATGCTATAGTCCATGAGTTGGACATGACTGAGTGACTGAACTGAACTGAAAACATATAATTAATGAAAATGAAACTCATCTACAAGACCTCTGAATATTCCCTTTGCCCCTTTGAGAAAGATGGTTAAGCGAGAATATGTAATATTTGAGAAAACAGATACCACATCTTCTATATACATTACAATATTACTCAGCCATTAAAGAATAAAATTTGGCCATTTGCAACATGTATGGACCATGCCAAGGGGAGGTTGGGTTGGTATTATGCTTAGTGAAATAGGTCAGATGGAAAAAGATAAATTCTGTCTGCTTTCACTTTTATGTGGAATCTAAAAAATAAATGAACAAATGTAACCCCCAAATAATACTAATTGAGAAAATAGAAATTCAAACAAGGTTCAGCTCTAAGTGAAAATGAGTGAAGCCAAAATATCATGCTTAATTACTACAATACCTCTGGAAACAATAACCTAAGGAGTAAGAAGAAGTGGAGAAGACTCTTTAAGAGTAGATTTTTTTCCTTTTTTATTTCATCTCACTAAGATTTTACGGCAAGACAAATGGGTTTCTGGAGCATTGCATCTTCTTAGGCTGCCTTGATTTTTTGAATTGAATAGTTGAAAATAACATTTTAAGATACAATAGCTATTTATCTATCCACTCTTGCATTCTTAATTTTATTGAATATTTACCCCATGCCAAACAGCATGCCTTGGAAACGAACAGAGATCATTCTGTCGTTTTTGAGATTGCATCCAAGTACTGCATTTCAGACTCTTTTGTTGACCATGATGGCTACTCCATTTCTTCTAAGGGATTCTTGCCCACAGTAGTAGATATAATGGTCATCTGAGTTAAATTCACCCATTCCAGTCCATCTTAGTTCGCTGATTCCTAGAATGTCAACGTTCACTCTTGCCATCTCCTGTTTGACCACTTCCAGTTTGCCTTGATTCATGGACCTAACATTCCAGGTTCCTATGCAATATTGCTCTTTACAGCATCGGACTTTGCTTCTATCACCAGTCACATCCACAGTTGGGTATCGTTTTTGC
Organism: Giraffa tippelskirchi; assembly: GCF_054371585.1. Taxonomy (NCBI): domain Eukaryota; kingdom Metazoa; phylum Chordata; class Mammalia; order Artiodactyla; family Giraffidae; genus Giraffa; species Giraffa tippelskirchi. The sequence goes on along the minus strand of NC_137276.1, from coordinate 117,017,237 downwards.
TTTGGCTCCATCCCATCATTCTTTCTGGAGTTATTTCTCCACTGATCTCCATTAGCATATTGGGCACCTACTGACCTGGGGAGTTCATCTTTCAGTGTCCTATCCTTTTGCCTTTTCATACTGTTCATGGGGTTCTCAAGGCAAGAATACTGAAGTGGTTTGCCATGCCCTTCTCCAGTGGACCACAATCTGTCAGACCTCTCCACCATGACCCATCCGTCTTGGGTGGCCCCACACGGCATGGCTTAGTTTCATTGAGATAGACAAGGCTGTGGTCCGTGTGATCAGATTAGCTAGTCTTCTGTAGTTTTAATTTTAGTGTGTCTGCCCTCTGATGCCCTCTCGCAACACTTACCGTCTTACTTGGGTTTCTCTTACCTTGGGCCTTGGGTAATTCCTCTTGCCGCCGCCACCGCCGCCGCCGGCCCCAGCCCCCGGCCTGGCCTAGCCCCTCTCGGCTGCCGCCCCCGGCTGGTTTTAGAAAAGGCAGAGGAACCAGAGATCAAATTGCCAATATCCTCTGGATCATCGAAAAAGCAAGAGAGTTCCAGAAAAACATCTATTTCTGCTTTATTGACTATGCCAAAGCCTTTGACTGTGTGGATCACCACAAACTGTGGAAAATTCTGAAAGAGATGGGAATACCAGACCATCTGACCTGTCTCTTGAGAAACCTGTATGCAGGTCAGGAAGCAACAGTTAGAACTGGACATGGAACAACAGACTGGTTCCAAATAGGAAAAGGAGTACGTCAAGGCTGTATATTGTCACCCTGCTTATTTAACTTATATGCAGAGTACATCATGAGAAACGCTGGGCTGGAAGAAACACAAGCTGGAATCAAGATTGCCGGGAGAAATATCAATAACCTCAGATATGCGGATGACACCACCCTTATGGCGGAGAGTGAAGAAGAACTAAAGAGCCTCTTGATGAAGGTGAAGGAGGAGAGTGAAAAAGTTGGCTTAAAGCTCAACATTCAGAAAACCAAGATCATGGCATCTGGTCCCATCACTCCATGGGAAATAGATGGGGAAACAGTGGAAACAGTGTCAGACTTTACTTTTTTGGGCTCCAAAATCACTGCTGATGGTGACTGCAGCCATGAAATTAAAAGACGCTTACTCCTTGGAAGGAAGGTTATGACCAACCTAGACAGCATGTTTAAAAGCAGAGACATTACTTGGCCAACAAAAGTCCGTCTAGTCAAGGCTATGGTTTTTCCAGTGGTCATGTATGGATGTGAGAGTTGGACGGTGAAGAAAGCTGAGCGCCGCAGAATTGATGCTTTTGAACTGTGGTGTTGGAGAAGACTCTTGAGAGTCCCTTGGACTGCAAGGAGATCCAATCAATCCATCCTAAAAGAGATCAATCCTGGGTGTTCATTGGAAGGTCTGATGTTGAAGCTGAAGCTCCAATACTTTGGCCACCTCATGCGAAGAGTTGACTAATTGGAAAAGACCCTAATGCTGGGTAGGATTGGGGGCGGGAGGAGAAGGGGATGACAGAGGATGAGATGGTTGGATGGCATCACCGACTCGATGGACATGGGTTTGGGTAGACTCCGGGAGTTGGTGATGGACAGAGAGGCCTGGCGTGCTGCAGTTCATGGGGTCGCAGAGAGTCGGACACGACTGAGCGACTGAACTGAACTGAAACAGCATGCCAGCCATTTGGAACACAAAGCAAGCTTGGCCTGGAACCCATTCATTCTCAAGGAGCTCACAGTCCAAGAGAATAAAACAGAAGTCAATGCAACACATTGCTATAAGTGACTCCCACTGTGGGAACCAAGAAGGAAGCAAGAGGAGGCCAGAGAGGCTCTGGAGAGAAGGGGTACTGTGCTGAGTCTGGGGGTGAGTGTGCACCCAGGGGCTGGCATGGGAAGGGCTTCCCAAAAGTGCTGCTGGGGGTGAGTTGGGGAACTGAAAGCACAGGCTCCTCTGGAGCACTGAGCATCCAGTGAGGGTGGGGATCACAGTGACAAGGTGGACAGTAGGCTGAAGTCCCCTCATGGGGAGACCTGGGGGCCTGGATGGGAATTGTGGAATTTATGCCAGATGCAAAAGACCCTAGAAGGATTGTAAGCAGAGCAGTAACAAAGTCACTCTGGCTACTGAGGTAGAGTGCTGAATAGGGGGGTGGAGAGACAGGAGGAGGGAGGTACTAGATGTTTTAATAAGCAGCAGCAGTGGGAATGGAGGGGAAATCCCAGAGGGAGTGGGTCTGTGAAATGACCATGACCCTGTACCTGACAGAAGCCACCCTGCTCATTCCCTGGCTGTAGAGAAGGGGGAGGTGGGACACCTCTGAAACAGGTAGGGAAAAAAATCCACAAATCCCATCTCCTTTGTAGAAGAGGGAGCAGCAACATACACGTACCTAACTTAGAACTCAGATTTTTTTGTCATCAGTTCACTTTCTTCTTGAGAACAGGTGTATTTGCCAGAGGTTTGTTGTTTCTCTGCCTTTCACTGATAGAGAAATAATAAGCCAGATTCTCCCCAGCCTCCAAGTCACCCCCAATCATAAAGTTGGATGTAAAGGAAAGAATATCACCTGCTTCTTATCCATGAATTTTCATTCAGTGCCATGTTACTAAAAAGGAATTTTCCAAATAAATATAATAACTATGAAATGTTTATTTTTCAAATGTAAGAGCATATGTTTGTATATGTGTATATAAACACACATAAGTGTATATATCCCTGGAGGAGGAAATGGCAATCCACTCCAGTATTGTTGCCTGAAAAATCCCATGGACAGAGGAGCCTGGCAGGCTGCAGTCCATGGGGTCGCAAAGAGTTGGACATGACAGAACGCATGTTAGTTTCACGTATGTTACATGAAATAAAGAGTTTATGGGTCTAATTTACAAACAATGATTTTACTATTGACCTATTTACAATTATACTTGATTGGATAGATATCCCAAGCATATAAAATAACATAATTGAGATAATTTTAGGTGCATCAAATATTTGGCAGCCTTAACACTGATAGCAAAGAAAACCATGGTTTTAAAAATCAGGTTTTTAAAAAATCTTCTTAATGTTTTTATGAACATTCAAATTTATAGGAAAATGCCCTTTTTTATATAACTCAGATTATCAAAAGGCAAATTATTCATTTACTTTATACTAGAAACCCCTATTTAATATTTGCTCACTTTTTGTTCTGTACTGTGAGGAGATCCTTTTGGGCTGCTGACGGCGTCAATTATTTCCTAATTTCTAATTCATTTGACTTTCTCGATAGAGAGAGGGACATTGAACCCACCCCAGTTTGTCTCAGTACCTGAGTGTCCAGGTCTCAACAAAGATGCTGTTGTCATTTAGGTGTGTCTCCAAAATCATGACTGTGGTGGTTTGGTCGCCAAGTTGTGTCCAACTCTTGCAACCCTATAGACTGTAGCCGGCCAGGCTCCTCTGTTCATGGGATTCTCCAGGCAAGAATACTGGAATGGGTTGCCATTTCCTTCTCCAGGGAATCTTCCTGACTCAGGGGTCAAATCCAGATCTCCTGCACTGCAGACAGATTCTTTACTGACTGAGCCATCAGGGAAGCCCTAAAATCATGACTGGCCAGATCCAAATCTCGTGGTGACACTGATGATAAAGTGTGTCCTCAACAACTTTCTAACGGGAAATGAGCAGTTCATTCATTTCTCAGCGACTCTCCTTCTAAACCCCTGTAAGTTCAAGAAACACTACAAACAGTGCAAATAAATAACAAAGATTTTCGTAGGCATCTATCACCTTGCTTTTGTCAACATCTTGCAATATTAATAGAGCAGCCACCATGATGCAAACCATATCAAGGGCTAAAAACTGTTTTTGTGCTTTAAAACATTGATTCTCTTAGAAAGAACTGACTGTAGCAGGATTGTGCAACTATCACTCTCAAGCCTGGTGGGGAGGGTGGTTCTGTGTTGGGAGGGAGAGACCAACATTATCACACTGCCGTGGCCCCCAGGCTGGACCCCTGCTTTGAGGCAGCAATAATTCGCCAGCATGCACCTGGGGGCATACCAGTTGCCAGCCTGTCTGCTCCTTTGTCCACCGCTCAGGGATCACAGACCCCACTGCCTTTTCTCCTGTCTCTTCGTCTGTTTCCACCACAACAGTTCAAACAAATGTGGGCCAGACCTCCTCAAAACTTGAAACAGTCATGGAAAGAGCCCTCAGGAAGTAGGCTGGAAGATGGCCAGCCACCACCCTGGTCCCTGGAGACGGCTGACAGATCCCAGGTAACAAACGTCCATCCGTCATCCATTCACAAGGCTGGAGAGGTGACAGATATGACACCGGGGTGTTTACAGATTGGCAGCATTCATTCATTCATCTATTCAATTACTCATTCAGCAAATATTGTTTGGCACTCTAAACTGTTCCGACCTATCAAATCACAGAGGATCCATTCAGAACAAGACATGTAATCTTCCATACCTGACATTAAGCACTTTGAAAATGAGAATAATTCAGTACAAGCACATGACTTTGTCCTGGGGAGTTATGGAGGGCTTCAAAGAGAAGATGTCTAAAATGTGAAGGATGAACAAGGCTTATACAGATGGAGGGCTGGTGAGGTAGAGATAAGAGAGCCCCTTGGAGCATATGCCAAGGAGGAGGGGAGAGTTCTCATGTCCACACATGGGCTAGTGCATCATGCAGAAGCAGACTGGCCAGTCTCAGGCCGTAGCATCTGACCTATGGCAGATGACTCCAGATCACTAGATATCTGGTTGAACCATAAGAAATTGTCATTTTCTAGGTCAAAATAGTCTAATATCAGTAATTTCACATGGTTCAACCTAATTCTTCCCTGAAAAACGTCCCTTGACCATTTTCCATTCTGAATTATGTTCTCTCTAGAAAAAGACCACAGTGGCATTGAGAAACGTAAGACAATCAGTAGGCATGGAGTAGGGTGGTGACCAGTGATGATGGTTGATACTAAATGACATCTCACAGAGGCCACATGGAAAAATGGCAGGAGCCATGGTGGGACATTTAACCTTTATCCTTAGGAGGATGGGGATACATAACGACCAGATTTGTATTTTAAGATGCTCCCTCAAGATCACCTGGAGAATGGGATAGAAAGGGCAACAACGGACACAGAAAAAAATGTAAAAAGTGGCTGTGAGAGTCATTCAGTGAGACCCACACTAGTGTGGTGAATGCAGGCAGGCAAGGGGATCCTACAGGGGCTGAAGTGGCAGGACTACTGATTGACTCCAAGGGGGAGATGAGGGAAAGGGCAGTGAACATAAGTCCTGGTTCCACACAGGTGCTAGGTGGGAGGGCCTGAGCAGGTGGGCGAGGAGCCATTCCCTGACTGCGTATGCAGCAGAGGGACCTGGCCTGGAGGAGAAAGGATGCACTCTGTGCATGATCGTTCAGCCAGTTCGATGATTAGGACAAGGAAGACCGGAAAGTAGCATGAGGCAAACGGAACGAAAGTTTGTTGGCAGTTCACCATAAGAGTGCTTTATATACAGTGAACAATAAAATGCACACACCTGGAAGGCAGTTACCCATCCATCAGTTTTATAGATAAAGAAACTGAAGGTGAATGAATGCTTACCTGAGGTTAGGCAACGTACCTGAGGTAAGTGATAGAGCTGCAATTTAAAGGGGTGCCTTGCAGCATTGTTTACAATAGCCAGGACATGAAAGCAACCCAGATATCCATCGACAGATGAATGGATAAAGAAGATGTGGTACATATATATAATGGAACATTACTCAGTCATAAAAAGAAATGAATTTGAGTCAGTTGTTGTGAGGTGGATGAACCTAGACCCTGTTATATAGAATGAAGTAAGTCAGAAAAACAAATATAGTATATTAACACATATATATGGAATCTAGAAAAACAGTACTGATGAATCTATTTGCAGAAAAGGAATTGAGGTGCAGACGTAGAGAATGGATGTGTGAATACAGTAGGGGAAGGAGAGGATAGGGCAAGTTGAGAGAGTAGAACTGATATATATATACTACCATGTGTAAAATAGATAATAGTGGGAAACTGCTAAATAACAGGAAGGTGAGGTTGGCGTTCTGTGATGACCAAGATGGGTGGTATGGGATGGGGAGGGAGCCTCAAGAAGGAGGGAATACATATAATTATGACTGATTCACGTCGTTGTATGGCAGAAATGAACACAACATTGTAAAGCACTTATGCTCCAATAAAAAACAACAATAAAGGGCCACCTGTCTACCTATACCCACATCTTACAACCCCAACCTACCGTCCAGTCACCTACAGAACACTTGGTGTGTGTGTGATGTTTATGGCTAAAAGATGATAACAAGATTAGATTTTAACGTTAAGATAAGATTTGATCTTAACGATCAAAAGGGATGAGCAGAAACCTTCCCCAGCAGAACACATGGGGGAGGAGGATGCCAGACTTAAGGCAGCGCACCTGAGCCAGGTGAGCACTCTACTTTCTAAGAAGGAGAGGCCTCTTCTCAGAGGATGCCTCTTACGTGCACGCTCTCTCATCCCATACACACTACTGACTACCTTTGTGGTTCCTCCCTACCTCTGGGGCTGGAAGAATCTGCTTTCCATGCATTAGAATCCACCCTGCAGAGCAGAGCTCAGCAAGGCAGCTCCTCTTAACATCTCTTAAGGGAGAAGCAGTATTTTAGCCAATGGCATTACCCTGGCAGACAAAGGTTTAAGGCATAGCCTATTTAAAGAATTATTTAACAATTTCCAAAATAGTAGCACAACATTTTCCATAAAGCTAAATGAGTCCCAGGGAAGAAAGCACATATTACATTTTTGTATGTGTTTCCTTAATTAGGAACAGAGCCTCGTGGCTGGGGTTTATTTTCATGAGTACACATCCATAAAATCCTGAAACATCTTGACATGCTGCAGCATCCCTAATGTTTCTCAAATCTGAATGCCTAATTAGGTTAAGAAAAAAAGGCACAAGAATTTTCACGCTGGTTTTGATTCAAGATTCAAAACAGAACCTAAGATGTGCATTTTTCTATGGTTACAAAACATATATAAGCCGGGTCAACATCCGTAACACCCACTTCAGATATTTAAAAGAACAGGAAGACAGACCCAGGCATACATTCTGAATTTAACATACCAAGGAAGATTCTTCTTCTTCTTCTGAAACATGAAAACTCTCTTGTGATCTCCCCTCAGACACTTTTCAACATCTTAATCTACTTACATTTTATAAAAAGAAAAAAGTGCTGAGAGATGTTTGTATGACACCTGGTTCTTCTGTTACAGCATTCAAAGAACTCCTTTTTGTGTGTGTTTTACTTTGCTAATTTATGACAGAAATTGGCTAGCCTTTTTCTTCGCTTTCATTAAATTCTGTTATAATGAAGAATCCAAACGTACCATTGAGTCTGTGATGAAGAAGTTACCATCCTTACCTGTGCAGTTTCTCCTCAAGCATTTCCATGTACTTCATAGTATTTACCTTCACACTGGTTTCTGCAAAACAAAAATCCAAAATGAATGCAACTGGAGTCAAAGATTGAACAAAACCCAGAACTTCTCAACTAAAAGCCAAAACCCAAAGGATCACAGTCAGGGCGCTAGTGATAACATCCTATGTTTGGAAAACACTCGAAGCCATTGGAGGGGCTGTCTGGAAGGATGGGTTGGAAAGGGCCTGAGGCCTCCAGGTGCTACAGGAGCTGGAGTCAGGAGAAAAGGTGATGCCTTTCACCACGAGCTTTCAAAGGCAACTCTTTACATGTCTGGCGTGGATTCCATTGTACTCTGTGCCCCTCCCATTGCCCACTTGGTAGCCAAGTGCTTGGCTGTAGAGTTTGGAAAGAGCATAAGAGAGAGAAGAACACCTCATCTCATGGATGAATCAGAGAACTTCACCAGTGGTAGCTGAAGACTGCAGACCCTTTCATTAAAACTCAAATAGAAATCTGATCCAATAGAAAGCTGTGAGGTCAGCTTCTCCTAGAGATAAACTCAGTGCCTCATCACCACCAAATGCTGAAGGAATAGATGACTCTTAAAGCTTCCTTGGTGGCTCACACAGTAAAGAATCTGCCTGCAATGCAGGAGACCCAGGTCCAATCCTTGGGTGAGGAAAAGCCCCCCGAGAAGGAAACGGTAACCCACTCCAGTATTCTTGTCTAGGAAATCCCATGGACAGAGGAGCCTGGTGGGCTACAGTCCATGGGGTCACAAAGAGTCAGACACCACCATCGAGAAACTACCACACACACATAGCTCAATGGGCCAAAGAAGGACTGTACTAATGTAAAGGAGATATGGTACATTGGGGGAAAGCTCCGATACAGACTGAGGTACAGGGGCTGTATTGGAAACTGGAAAAAGTACCTTAAAATTCTTCATCAAGAAACCAAATATTTAGATGTAAATGCAACAAAAGTTCTGGTTCATTAGTTGCTAATAGCTAATAGCTAAAACAGAAACACACAGAGTGAAATACATATTGTTTAAGTTGTCCTCTTATTTTATTGACTTGTGCTGCCCCAACCTACAAGTTCAGTCAGTTCAGTTCAGTTGCTCAGTCGTGTCTGACACTTTGCGACCCCATGGACTGCAGCATGCCAGGCCTCCCTGTCCATCGCCAGCTCCCGGAGTTTACTCAAACTCACGTCCATTGAGTCGGTGATACCATCCAACCATCTCATCCTCTGTCGTCCCCTTCTCCTCCCACCTTCAATTTTTCCCAGCATCAGGGTCTTTTCAGATGAGTCATTTCTTTGCATGAGGTGGCCAAAGTTTTGGAGTTTCGGCTTCAACATCAGTCCTTCCAATGAATATTCAGGACTGATTTTCTTTAGGATGGACTGGTTGGATCTCCTTGCTGTCCAAGGGAATCTCAAGAGTCTTCTCCAACACTGGAGTGTTCCCAAGCTTTTCTTCAAAAGCATCAATTCTTTGGCGCTCAGTTTTCTTTATAGTCCAACCCTCACATCCATACATGACCACCGGAAAACCATAGCTTTGACTAGATGGACCTTTATTGGCAAAGTAATGTCTCCGCTTTTTAATATGCTGTCTAGGTTGGTCAAAACTTTTCTTCCAAGAAGTATCTTTTAATTTTAATGGCTGCAATCACCATCTGCTGTGATTTTGGAGCCCCCCAAAATAAAGTCTGTCACTGTTTCCTCTGTTTCCCCATCTATTTGCCATGAAATGCTGGGACACGATGCCATGATCTTAGTTTTCTGAATGTTGAGCTTTATGCCAACTTTTTCACTCTCCTCTTTCACATTCATCAAGAGGCTCTTTAGTGCTTCTTCACTTTCTGCCATAAGGGTGGTGTCATCTGCATATCTGAGGTTACTGATATTTCTCCCGGCAATCTTGATTCCAGCTTGTGCCTCCTCCAGCCTGGTGCTTCTCATGATGTACTGTGCATATAAGTTAAATAAGCAGGGTGACAATATACAGCCTTGACATATTCCTTTCCCTATTTGGAACCAGTCTGTTGTTCTATGTCCAGTTCTAACTGTTGCTTCCTGACCTGCATACAGGTTTCTCAAGAGGCAGGTCAGATGGTCTGGTATTCCCATCTCTTTCAGAATTTTCCACAGTTTGTGGTGATCCACACAGTCAAAGGCTTTGGCATAGTCAATAAAGCAGAAATAGATGTTTTTCTGGAACTCTCTTGCTTTCTTGATAATCCAACGGATGTTGGCAATTTGATCTCTGGTTCCTCTGCCATTTCTAAATCCAGCTTGAACATCTGGAAGTTCACAGTTCACATACTGTTGAAGCCTGGCTTGGAGAATTTTGAGCATTGTTTTTACTAGTATGTGAGATGAGTGCAATTGTGCAGTAGTTTGAGCATTCTTTGGCATTGCCTTTCTTTGGAATTAGAATGAAAACACATTTTCCACTCCTGTGGCCAGTGCTGAGTTTTCCAAATTTGCTGGCATATTGAGTGCAGCACTTTCACGGCATCATCTTTGAGGATTTGAAATAGCTCAACTGGAATTCCATCACCTTCACCAGCTTTGTTCATAGTGATGCTTCCTAAGGCCCACTTGACTTCTCATTCCAGGATATCCGGCTCTAGGTGAGTGATCACACCATCGTGATTATCTGGGTCATGAAGATCTTTTTGGTATACTTCTTCTGTGCATTCTTGCCACCTCTTCTTAATATCTTCTGCTTGTGTTAGGTCCATACCATTTCTGTCCCTTACTGAGCCCATCTTTGCATGAAATGTTCCCTTGGTATCTCTAATTTTCTTGAAGAGATCTTTAGTCTTTCTCATTCTATTGTTTTCCTCTATTTTTTTGCATTGATAAATGGCTGTCTGAGGAGGCCTTACAAATAGCTGTGAAAAGAAGAGAAGTGAAAAGCAGAGGAGAAAAGGAAAGATACACTCATTTGAAAGAAGAGTTCCAAAGAATAGCAAGGACAGATAAGAAAGCCTTCCTCAGTGATCAGTGCAAAGAAATAGAAGAAGATCTACAAGTTAAGTTGTGCTAAATTTTTCTGCAAATAAATTAGTTAGATATTTGTTTTCAGTTTCTACTATGTGTCAGCTTGTGTGCCAACCTGGGGATTCAGTCATGGTGATATGGTTGGTTCCTCAGAGCAGACATCTCACTGGTTCATTGGGAATAAGTACCGCAAATTCAGAATATTCCAACCAGAAATGCTCTGTTTCACATCCTATTTGTCTTTATGTGACACACACTGTTATAAGCCCTGAGTATAAATCAGTGAACAGGATCAGTAAAGATGCCTGGGTCCTTCATTCTAGAGGGTAATAATAAATATATAACATTCCATAGATGACTAGGGAGTGGTCAGTATTATAAAGCAAGAGAAGGAGATCAGAGTGTAGCTACAAGATGGTCAGGGTAGGCTCTGTTGAGAAGCTGACATTTGAATAAAAGCATGAAGATACTGGGGGGAGTACATGAGCAGGCAAGCTGTGGGGAGCGAAGCTGCAGAGGGCCAGCCAAGGCAGGAGTCTGCCTGAGTGCCTCAGCCACACGTGGCCTGAGCAGAAGGTTTCCCAGGGCGAAGCAATGAGGACAGAGAAAGAGCCCAGGTTCAATCACATAGGCTACTGTGGCAGACTCTACTTCTAAACATGGCCACAGTGATCTTTCTGGCCCCCCACATGCTTCTAGAACTTGGCCACTCTCCATTAAGCAGGAAAATCTATTTTCTTTCCCTTGAATCGAACAGGCTAAGACTATTCCCACCAGTTAGTTGAGTGTGACAGGAAGGATGCTATATAGCTTCTGAGGCTAGGGTCCCAGTCTGTGTTTCTCCTCCTCCTAGGAACCCAGCCACCATGCTGTGAGGAAGCCCAAGCCACACAGAGAGGCCACGCAGAGCTGTTCAGGCTGAAAGCCAGGCAAAGGTCTCAGCCTACAGCCTGCATCACTCACCAGATGTGTGAGTGAGTGAGCTTCCAGATGATTTGGGACTTTCAGTCTGGGAGAGCAACCCAGACATCATGGAACAGAGCAAACCATCTCCACTGCTCCCTGTCTAAATTCCTCACTCACAGAATTTGTGCAGGTAAGACACAGTTGGTAGTCATTAAGTTGGAGGAAGATTTGTTCCACAGCTCTAGTAACTGGAAAGCCCATGTCAGGATTTGGGGTCTCCTGAGCGAAATGGTAAAGCACTGCAAAAGAATGGCAATGAATTGGCTCCTGGTTGCTGTGCCAAGAACAGATTGTGGCAGCAAGTGAGAGAATCAGAGCGACACAGGGAGGTCAGCTGATGGGGAACTGAGACCAGGGCATCAGCAGGAGGTGGTGCTAAGAGGCAGCCTTTAGGTATACTTTAAAGATAGAGACAATGGGGTTGGATTGGTGGATTGATGGACTGGATTTGCATGTGTAAAAAACAGACACGTCAAGAATGACTATAGTACAAGATTTTTGCCCTGAGCCACTGAAATAAAAACAGGGTTACCATCATCCAAGATGGGAAGATCTCAGGTGAAACCAATCTGAGGAGACAAGCAAGAGTTAATTTTGGATTGAAATTTGCTAAGAAAGTAGAACTTAAGTGTTCTCATCAAAGAAAAAAAAAGGTAAACATGTGCGGTGATGGTTGTGTTAATTAACTCAATGAGAGGAAATTCGTGCACAATGTATATCAGACACCATATTGTACACTTTAAATATCTCATGTTGTCAATTATACCTCAGTAAAGCTGGAAAAAATCAAATCAATTGAAAAACTTTGAAAAAAGAGTTCAATTTTGGATATGATAAATTTCAGTTTATTAGACGTCCAGCTGGGCTGTCAAGTATGAAGTTGGATATATGAGCCTTGGAGAAGGTCTGAACTACAGATGGACACTTGGAAGACCCTGGCAACTGAAGCAAGGAGGAGAGATGTCATCACACTGGGAGGGAGAGTAACTTAAGACCTTGATGATTCTGTATAACTACGATTATACTGCGATAGCACCTTTTATCCAAGGGACAAAAATTCATAGCACTTCCTTTGAGGACAAGAAAGCCATATTCTCAAGTTCAAAATAATTGTTCTGTTAAGAAATCAGACAGTAAATACTTGAGTCATCTCAGTACTTGAAGCTCCAGTTAGTGACCTGCTGGACCCACAGAAACATCTTGTCCACTTGCCCAGAGGCTGCCATCTGCAGAGGATGTTGTGTTGATTGCCTTTGCTGGATCCTGACTCATCTCCCAGGACAGCCTTGCTCACTCATTCCTGGGTTGACTCACCACCTTCCAGAGAGGCCCAGATTGCAGACGGGGAGTTTAGATTTTTAACTTCCTAAAAGATCCTGCAGACCCACTGACTGGGAACAGAGCTCATCTTTTCTTCTCACTCTCCCTCTTCCTCCTTCCTTTCCCCAGCATCTTAGAGCAGGGACACAGAGAACAGTAATGGTGGTGAGACACGGTCCCAAGAACCAAAGATGATGCTGAAACAGGAAGGAAGGGAGCAGGACACTTTTGAAAGAATGATATAGCCCAAGCACACAACATAAGCCAATTAGAATCAAATGTGTCCAAAATGGCAGACAAGTCATCCTCAATCAGCAAGCTAAATGACACACCCAGAGGCACCAGGACAGTTCCAAGGCACTATCAAAAGACCAAAAAGTGGGCAATGGCCCAATTCCTGGAAATCTCCACCCCTTCCCCAAAACAGTTGGAATAATCCTCTGACTCATTAGCCTGTGAAATTACCCAGCCCCTAAAGGCTAACCACACCACATTTCAGGGTCACCACACTCACCCTCTGCAATGGCCTGCACTCTGTCTGTGAAGTGGGTTTTTCTCTGAATAAATCCACTTCTTACCTATCACTTTGTCTCTCACTGAATTCTTCTATGATGAGACATAAAGAACCTGAGCTTCATTAGATCCTGAAACCAGGTCTGTGATCTCAGAAGACCTGGGTTTTGACTGGGTTTGAATCCTGCCACATGGGCTCAAGTCCCAACCTGAGGTAAATGGTTTCAGTGCCAAGGGAAGCTGAGTATCAAAGGAAAAAGGAGACCAAGGGTCACCAGGCATCCTGATGAGGAACACTTTCCCCTCCCCACATGCTAAGGGAATCTGAGATCCAGAATCAGGCCAAAATATCAGAATGAAATAGTTTTATGAATCCAATTAAACAAGAACCAATTGATCATTAAACACAGAAAATCTGCAAAAACATTTATCAGAGTGCATGGCACAAACACAAATCAATGTTACAGGAATGGAATTTGGGTCCTACTTCGTGCAAGACACTAGCCTAGGCACTGTTTAAGTATAAAAGAGACACGGCCTCGAGGGGCCCAGAGAGCAAAGTGGAGTCAGATGCTAACATTGACAACTCCCTGGAGGGCATAGCAACATTTTCTGTAAGTCTTCATCATAACTGATGACCCAAAAATATCCCTACGAGTCTAATGAAAAAGATTACCAAGCTACCAGCAATATCCTTTTCAGGATAAGATAGGAGAATGTCAAGTGGAAAAAGGTCTAACTGAGTTTCATTGCATTAGATCCTTTGTTTGTGTAATGGAAGGACAGTAGGATTTGTCATGGGAAATGAGAAACACCTGCCATGAGATTGAATGAAGCAGTGGTTCCAAAGAGCTTCACCCCCACCGCCTCAGCTGATAGGGACAGCATCATGAGATAAATACAATATGACCTCAAATTTGAAAACGGAAGCAAAGGGACCTCATCAGTTTAGCATCAATCACAAATTTTCTCTAACATTACCCATTTTATTGATGCTTTCTAAAATAACACAAGTAACAAGTGAGGTATGACCTCATTTTACAAAAATAAATCATCAGATTTCAAAGATCATTATTCAAGGACAAATTTAGATAAGATGAACTCTCATTAGTGAAATCTTCCAGAAGGAAAATGAGAAAGACAGAGGAGGAATTTTTGAATTCTGAGAAACTTCTGACCATCTGAAGTGCCATTCTTTCGCTTGAGTTAATGGAAGCACTTTTGTTTATTTGCATAACTAAACCACACACGGAGATGAAGTAGTGAAGTAGCACCAACCAAGATCCAGGAAGGGAACAACAGGAAAAAATGGATGTGCAATTGGACTGTCTTCGTATGTAAGATGGAACAAGCTTTTATGACCTTAAAATCTGGAAGAATTTGTTATAGGAGGTATTACACATCTCAGATTTTACACTGAAGATGAAAATACCATCCTGAACCCCTGCTGATACCAAAGTGATCTTGACTATCACAATGGAAACCCAACATGCAAA